>NC_142256.1:10941710-20826446 GCF_052056855.1 Sturnus vulgaris | reverse complement strand
TAAGAACGAAGCCGCTTGCGAGCGGCGCAGTGCAGCGAAGAGCTCTCCCAATTCGCCGCTAGCTCCACGGTCCTCCTCAGCTGCGAGTAGCAGCGCTCGCAGTACACAGAGCTTCGCAAGGCCCGAAGAGCCGGAGGGAAGTTTCGCACACGCAAATGTGCCAGGACAGAGACGTGTTCTACGTTGTCCCCTCTCGTCGTGCAGTTTGTGCCTCTGCTGCTTCTGCTGTTAGGAATCGCTCCTCGAAAGACGAGCGAGAGCGTCCTTCCGGGTGCATTGCACTGAGTCGAGTGCTCGCTCGGGACTTTGCTCTCGGGGCCAAGGCAAGAGGGCGTGCTTGCCCGCAGAACTGAGAACACGCTGTTGGGCAGAGCTGCAACTGACCGCTGGAGTTCAGCTCTCGCCGGACGGCAGAAGGCGAAGAACGAAGCCGCTTGCGAGCGGCGCAGTGCAGCGAAGAGCTCTCCCAATTCGCCGCTAGCTCCACGGTCCTCCTCAGCTGCGAGTAGCAGCGCTCGCAGTACACAGAGCTTCGCAAGGCCCGAAGAGCCGGAGGGAAGTATCGCACACGCAAATGTGCCAGGACAGAGACGTGTTCTACGTTGTCCCCTCTCGTCGTGCAGTTTGTGCCTCTGCTGCTTCTGCTGTTAGGAATCGCTCCTCGAAAGACGAGCGAGAGCGTCCTTCCGGGTGCATTGCACTGAGTCGAGTGCTCGCTCGGGACTTTGCTCTCGGGGCCAAGGCAAGAGGGCGTGCTTGCCCGCAGAACTGAGAACACGCTGTTGGGCAGAGCTGCAACTGACCGCTGGAGTTCAGCTCTCGCCGGACGGCAGAAGGCGAAGAACGAAAGCCGCTTGCGAGCGGCGCAGTGCAGCGAAGAGCTCTCCCAATTCGCCGCTAGCTCCACGGTCCCTCCTCAGCTGCGAGTAGCAGCGCTCGCAGTACACAGAGCTTCGCAAGGCCCGAAGAGCCGGAGGGGAAGTATCGCACACGCAAATGTGCCAGGACAGAGACGTGTTCTACGTTGTCCCCTCTCGTCGTGCAGTTTGTGCCTCTGCTGCTTCTGCTGTTAGGAATCGCTCCTCGAAAGACGAGCGAGAGCGTCCTTCCGGGTGCATTGCACTGAGTCGAGTGCTCGCTCGGGGACTTTGCTCTCGGGGCCAAGGCAAGAGGGCGTGCTTGCCCGCAGAACTGAGAACACGCTGTTGGGCAGAGCTGCAACTGACCGCTGGAGTTCAGCTCTCGCCGGACGGCAGAAGGCGAAGAACGAAGCCGCTTGCGAGCGGCGCAGTGCAGCGAAGAGCTCTCCCAATTCGCCGCTAGCTCCACGGTCCTTCTCAGCTGCGAGTAGCAGCGCTCGCAGTACACAGAGCTTCGCAAGGCCCGAAGAGCCGGAGGGAAGTATCGCACACGCAAATGTGCCAGGACAGAGACGTGTTCTACGTTGTCCCCTCTCGTCGTGCCAGTTTGTGCCTCTGCTGCTTCTGCTGTTAGGAATCGCTCCTCGAAAGACGAGCGAGAGCGTCATTCCGGGTGCATTGCACTGAGTCGAGTGCTCGCTCGGGACTTTGCTCTCGGGGCCAAGGCAAGAGGGCGTGCTTGCCCGCAGAACTGAGAACACGCTGTTGGGCAGAGCTGCAACTGACCGCTGGAGTTCAGCTCTCGCCGGACGGCAGAAGGCGAAGAACGAAGCCGCTTGCGAGCGGCGCAGTGCAGCGAAGAGCTCTCCCAATTCGCCGCTAGCTCCACGGTCCTCCTCAGCTGCGAGTAGCAGCGCTCGCAGTACACAGAGCTTCGCAAGGCCCGAAGAGCCGGAGGGAAGTTTCGCACACGAAAATGTGCCAGGACAGAGACGTGTTCTACGTTGTCCCCTCTCGTCGTGCAGTTTGTGCCTCTGCTGCTTCTGCTGTTAGGAATCGCTCCTCGAAAGACGAGCGAGAGCGTCCTTCCGGGTGCATTGCACTGAGTCGAGTGCTCGCTCGGGACTTTGCTCTCGGGGCCAAGGCAAGAGGGCGTGCTTGCCCGCAGAACTGAGAACACGCTGTTGGGCAGAGCTGCAACTGACCGCTGGAGTTCAGCTCTCGCCGGACGGCAGAAGGCGAAGAACGAAGCCGCTTGCGAGCGGCGCAGTGCAGCGAAGAGCTCTCCCAATTCGCCGCTAGCTCCACGGTCCTCCTCAGCTGCGAGTAGCAGCGCTCGCAGTACACAGAGCTTCGCAAGGCCCGAAGAGCCGGAGGGGAAGTTTCGCACACGAAAATGTGCCAGGACAGAGACGTGTTTCTACGTTGTCCCCTCTCGTCGTGTAGTTTGTGCCTCTGCTGCTTCTGCTGTTAGGAATCGCTCCCTCGAAAGACGAGCGAGAGCGTCCTTCCGGGTGCATTGCACTGAGTCGAGTGCTCGCTCGGGACTTTGCACTCGGGGCCAAGGCAAGAGGGCGTGCTTGCCCGCAGAAGTGAGAACACGCTGTTGGGCAGAGCTGCAACTGACCGCTGGAGTTCAGCTCTCGCCGGACGGCAGAAGGCGAAGAACGAAGCCGCTTGCGAGCGGCGCAGTGCAGCGAAGAGCTCTCCCAATTCGCCGCTAGCTCCACGGTCCTCCTCAGCTGCGAGTAGCAGCGCTCGCAGTACACAGAGCTTCGCAAGGCCCGAAGAGCCGGAGGGAAGTATCGCACACGCAAATGTGCCAGGACAGAGACGTGTTCTACGTTGTCCCCTCTCGTCGTGCAGTTTGTGCCTCTGCTGCTTCTGCTGTTAGGAATCGCTCCTCGAAAGACGAGCGAGAGCGTCCTTCCGGGTGCATTGCACTGAGTCGAGTGCTCGCTCGGGACTTTGCTCTCGGGGCCAAGGCAAGAGGGCGTGCTTGCCCGCAGAACTGAGAACACGCTGTTGGGCAGAGCTGCAACTGACCGCTGGAGTTCAGCTCTCGCCGGACGGCAGAAGGCGAAAGAACGAAGCCGCTTGCGAGCGGCGCAGTGCAGCGAAGAGCTCTCCCAATTCGCCGCTAGCTCCACGGTCCTCCTCAGCTGCGAGTAGCAGCGCTCGCAGTACACAGAGCTTCGCAAGGCCCGAAGAGCCGGAGGGAAGTATCGCACACGCAAATGTGCCAGGACAGAGACGTGTTCTACGTTGTCCCCTCTCGTCGTGCAGTTTGTGCCTCTGCTGCTTCTGCTGTTAGGAATCGCTCCTCGAAAGACGAGCGAGAGCGTCCTTCCGGGTGCATTGCACTGAGTCGAGTGCTCGCTCGGGACTTTGCTCTCGGGGCCAAGGCAAGAGGGCGTGCTTGCCCGCAGAACTGAGAACACGCTGTTGGGCAGAGCTGCAACTGACCGCTGGAGTTTCAGCTCTCGCCGGACGGCAGAAGGCGAAGAACAAAGCCGCTTGCGAGCGGCGCAGTGCAGCGAAGAGCTCTCCCAATTCGCCGCTAGCTCCACGGTCCTCCTCAGCTGCGAGTAGCAGCGCTCGCAGTACACAGAGCTTCGCAAGGCCCGAAGAGCCGGAGGGAAGTATCGCACACGCAAATGTGCCAGGACAGAGACGTGTTCTACGTTGGTCCCCTCTCGTCGTGCAGTTTGTGCCTCTGCTGCTTCTGCTGTTAGGAATCGCTCCTCGAAAGACGAGCGAGAGCGTCCTTCCGGGTGCATTGCACTGAGTCGAGTGCTCGCTCGGGACTTTGCTCTCGGGGCCAAGGCAAGAGGGCGTGCTTGCCCGCAGAACTGAGAACACGCTGTTGGGCAGAGCTGCAACTGACCGCTGGAGTTCAGCTCTCGCCGGACGGCAGAAGGCGAAGAACGAAGCCGCTTGCGAGCGGCGCAGTGCAGCGAAGAGCTCTCCCAATTCGCCGCTAGCTCCACGGTCCTTCCTCAGCTGCGAGTAGCAGCGCTCGCAGTACACAGAGCTTCGCAAGGCCCGAAGAGCCGGAGGGAAGTATCGCACACGCAAAATGTGCCAGGACAGAGACGTGTTCTACGTTGTCCCCTCTCGTCGTGCAGTTTGTGCCTCTGCTGCTTCTGCTGTTAGGAATCGCTCCTCGAAAGACGAGCGAGAGCGTCCTTCCGGGTGGCATTGCACTGAGTCGAGTGCTCGCTCGGGACTTTGCTCTCGGGGCCAAGGCAAGAGGGCGTGCTTGCCCGCAGAACTGAGAACACGCTGTTGGGCAGAGCTGCAACTGACCGCTGGAGTTCAGCTCTCGCCGGACGGCAGAAGGCGAAGAACGAAGCCGCTTGCGAGCGGCGCAGTGCAGCGAAGAGCTCTCCCAATTCGCCGCTAGCTCCACGGTCCTCCTCAGCTGCGAGTAGCAGCGCTCGCAGTACACAGAGCATCGCAAGGCCCGAAGAGCCGGAGGGAAGTATCGCACACGCAAATGTGCCAGGACAGAGACGTGTTCTACGTTGTCCCCCTCTCGTCGTGCAGTTTGTGCCTCTGCTGCTTCTGCTGTTAGGAATCGCTCCTCGAAAGACGAGCGAGAGCGTCCTTCCGGGTGCATTGCACTGAGTCGAGTGCTCGCTCGGGACTTTGCTCTCGGGGCCAAGGCAAGAGGGCGTGCTTTGCCCGCAGAACTGAGAACACGCTGTTGGGCAGAGCTGCAACTGACCGCTGGAGTTCAGCTCTCGCCGGACGGCAGAAGGCGAAGAACGAAGCCGCTTGCGAGCGGCGCAGTGCAGCGAAGAGCTCTCCCAATTCGCCGCTAGCTCCACGGTCCTCCTCAGCTGCGAGTAGCAGCGCTCGCAGTACACAGAGCTTCGCAAGGCCCGAAGAGCCGGAGGGAAGTATCGCACACGCAATTGTGCCAGGACAGAGACGTGTTCTACGTTGTCCCCTCTCGTCGTGCAGTTTGTGCCTCTGCTGCTTCTGCTGTTAGGAATCGCTCCTCGAAAGACGAGCGAGAGCGTCCTTCCGGGTGCATTGCACTGAGTCGAGTGCTCGCTCGGGACTTTGCACTCGGGGCCAAGGCAAGAGGGCGTGCTTGCCCGCAGAACTGAGAACACGCTGTTGGGCAGAGCTGCAACTGACCGCTGGAGTTCAGCTCTCGCCGGACGGCAGAAGGCGAAGAACGAAGCCGCTTGCGAGCGGCGCAGTGCAGCGAAGAGCTCTCCCAATTCGCCGCTAGCTCCACGGTCCTCCTCAGCTGCGAGTAGCAGCGCTCGCAGTACACAGAGCTTCGCAAGGCCCGAAGAGCCGGAGGGAAGTATCGCACACGCAAATGTGCCAGGACAGAGACGTGTTCTACGTTGTCCCCTCTCGTCGTGCAGTTTGTGCCTCTGCTGCTTCTGCTGTTAGGAATCGCTCCTCGAAAGACGAGCGAGAGCGTCCTTCCGGGTGCATTGCACTGAGTCGAGTGCTCGCTCGGGACTTTGCACTCGGGGCCAAGGCAAGAGGGCGTGCTTGCCCGCAGAACTGAGAACACGCTGTTGGGCAGAGCTGCAACTGACCGCTGGAGTTCAGCTCTCGCCGGACGGCAGAAGGCGAAGAACGAAGCCGCTTGCGAGCGGCGCAGTGCAGCGAAGAGCTCTCCCAATTCGCCGCTAGCTCCACGGTCCTCCTCAGCTGCGAGTAGCAGCGCTCGCAGTACACAGAGCATCGCAAGGCCCGAAGAGCCGGAGGGAAGTATCGCACACGCAAATGTGCCAGGACAGAGACGTGTTCTACGTTGTCCCCTCTCGTCGTGCAGTTTGTGCCTCTGCTGCTTCTGCTGTTAGGAATCGCTCCTCGAAAGACGAGCGAGAGCGTCCTTCCGGGTGCATTGCACTGAGTCGAGTGCTCGCTCGGGACTTTGCACTCGGGGCCAAGGCAAGAGGGCGTGCTTGCCCGCAGAACTGAGAACACGCTGTTGGGCAGAGCTGCAACTGACCGCTGGAGTTCAGCTCTCGCCGGACGGCAGAAGGCGAAGAACGAAGCCGCTTGCGAGCGGCGCAGTGCAGCGAAGAGCTCTCCCAATTCGCCGCTAGCTCCACGGTCCTCCTCAGCTGCGAGTAGCAGCGCTCGCAGTACACAGAGCTTCGCAAGGCCCGAAGAGCCGGAGGGAAGTTTCGCACACGAAAATGTGCCAGGACAGAGACGTGTTCTACGTTGTCCCCTCTCGTCGTGCAGTTTGTGCCTCTGCTGCTTCTGCTGTTAGGAATCGCTCCTCGAAAGACGAGCGAGAGCGTCCTTCCGGGTGCATTGCACTGAGTCGAGTGCTCGCTCGGGACTTTGCACTCGGGGCCAAGGCAAGAGGGCGTGCTTGCCCGCAGAACTGAGAACACGCTGTTGGGCAGAGCTGCAACTGACCGCTGGAGTTCAGCTCTCGCCGGACGGCAGAAGGCGAAGAACGAAGCCGCTTGCGAGCGGCGCAGTGCAGCGAAGGGCTCTCCGAATTCGCCGCTAGCTCCACGGTCCTCCTCAGCTGCGAGTAGCAGCGCTCGCAGTACACAGAGCTTCGCAAGGCCCGAAGAGCCGGAGGGAAGTATCGCACACGCAAATGTGCCAGGACAGAGACGTGTTCTACGTTGTCCCCTCTCGTCGTGCAGTTTGTGCCTCTGCTGCTTCTGCTGTTAGGAATCGCTCCTCGAAAGACGAGCGAGAGCGTCCTTCCGGGTGCATTGCACTGAGTCGAGTGCTCGCTCGGGACTTTGCACTCGGGGCCAAGGCAAGAGGGCGTGCTTGCCCGCAGAACTGAGAACACGCTGTTGGGCAGAGCTGCAACTGACCGCTGGAGTTCAGCTCTCGCCGGACGGCAGAAGGCGAAGAACGAAGCCGCTTGCGAGCGGCGCAGTGCAGCGAAGAGCTCTCCCAATTCGCCGCTAGCTCCACGGTCCTCCTCAGCTGCGAGTAGCAGCGCTCGCAGTACACAGAGCTTCGCAAGGCCCGAAGAGCCGGAGGGAAGTATCGCACACGCAAATGTGCCAGGACAGAGACGTGTTTCTACGTTGTCCCCTCTCGTCGTGCAGTTTGTGCCTCTGCTGCTTCTGCTGTTAGGAATCGCTCCTCGAAAGACGAGCGAGAGCGTCCTTCCGGGTGCATTGCACTGAGTCGAGTGCTCGCTCGGGACTTTGCACTCGGGGCCAAGGCAAGAGGGCGTGCTTGCCCGCAGAACTGAGAACACGCTGTTGGGCAGAGCTGCAACTGACCGCTGGAGTTCAGCTCTCGCCGGACGGCAGAAAGGCGAAGAACGAAGCCGCTTGCGAGCGGCGCAGTGCAGCGAAGAGCTCTCCGAATTCGCCGCTAGCTCCACGGTCCTCCTCAGCTGCGAGTAGCAGCGCTCGCAGTACACAGAGCATCGCAAGGCCCGAAGAGCCGGAGGGAAGTATCGCACACGCAAATGTGCCAGGACAGAGACGTGTTCTACGTTGTCCCCTCTCGTCGTGCAGTTTGTGCCTCTGCTGCTTCTGCTGTTAGGAATCGCTCCTCGAAAGACGAGCGAGAGCGTCCTTCCGGGTGCATTGCACTGAGTCGAGTGCTCGCTCGGGACTTTGCACTCGGGGCCAAGGCAAGAGGGCGTGCTTGCCCGCAGAACTGAGGAACACGCTGTTGGGCAGAGCTGCAACTGACCGCTGGAGTTCAGCTCTCGCCGGACGGCAGAAGGCGAAGAACGAAGCCGCTTGCGAGCGGCGCAGTGCAGCGAAGAGCTCTCCGAATTCGCCGCTAGCTCCACGGTCCTCCTCAGCTGCGAGTAGCAGCGCTCGCAGTACACAGAGCTTCGCAAGGCCCGAAGAGCCGGAGGGAAGTATCGCACACGCAAATGTGCCAGGACAGAGACGTGTTCTACGTTGTCCCCTCTCGTCGTGCAGTTTGTGCCTCTGCTGCTTCTGCTGTTAGAATCGCTCCTCGAAAGACGAGCGAGAGCGTCCCTTCCGGGTGCATTGCACTGAGTCGAGTGCTCGCTCGGGACTTTGCACTCGGGGCCAAGGCAAGAGGGCGTGCTTGCCCGCAGAACTGAGAACACGCTGTTGGGCAGAGCTGCAACTGACCGCTGGAGTTCAGCTCTCGCCGGACGGCAGAAGGCGAAGAACGAAGCCGCTTGCGAGCGGCGCAGTGCAGCGAAGAGCTCTCCCAATTCGCCGCTAGCTCCACGGTCCCTCCTCAGCTGCGAGTAGCAGCGCTCGCAGTACACAGAGCTTCGCAAGGCCCGAAGAGCCGGAGGGAAGTATCGCACACGCAAATGTGCCAGGGACAGAGACGTGTTCTACGTTGTCCCCTCTCGTCGTGCAGTTTGTGCCTCTGCTGCTTCTGCTGTTAGGAATCGCTCCTCGAAAGACGAGCGAGAGCGTCCTTCCGGGTGCATTGCACTGAGTCGAGTGCTCGCTCGGGACTTTGCACTCGGGGCCAAGGCAAGAGGGCGTGCTTGCCCGCAGAACTGAGAACACGCTGTTGGGCAGAGCTGCAACTGACCGCTGGAGTTCAGCTCTCGCCGGACGGCAGAAGGCGAAGAACGAAGCCGCTTGCGAGCGGCGCAGTGCAGCGAAGAGCTCTCCCAATTCGCCGCTAGCTCCACGGTCCTCCTCAGCTGCGAGTAGCAGCGCTCGCAGTACACAGAGCTTCGCAAGGCCCGAAGAGCCGGAGGGAAGTATCGCACACGCAAATGTGCCAGGACAGAGACGTGTTCTACGTTGTCCCCTCTCGTCGTGCAGTTTGTGCCTCTGCTGCTTCTGCTGTTAGGAATCGCTCCTCGAAAGACGAGCGAGAGCGTCCTTCCGGGTGCATTGCACTGAGTCGAGTGCTCGCTCGGGACTTTGCACTCGGGGCCAAGGCAAGAGGGCGTGCTTGCCCGCAGAACTGAGAACACGCTGTTGGGCAGAGCTGCAACTGACCGCTGGAGTTCAGCTCTCGCCGGACGGCAGAAGGCGAAGAACGAAGCCGCTTGCGAGCGGCGCAGTGCAGCGAAGAGCTCTCCCAATTCGCCGCTAGCTCCACGGTCCTCCTCAGCTGCGAGTAGCAGCGCTCGCAGTACACAGAGCTTCGCAAGGCCCGAAGAGCCGGAGGGAGTATCGCACACGCAAATGTGCCAGGACAGAGACGTGTTTCTACGTTGTCCCCTCTCGTCGTGCAGTTTGTGCCTCTGCTGCTTCTGCTGTTAGGAATCGCTCCTCGAAAGACGAGCGAGCGCGTCCTTCCGGGTGCATTGCACTGAGTCGAGTGCTCGCTCGGGACTTTGCACTCGGGGCCAAGGCAAGAGGGCGTGCTTGCCCGCAGAACTGAGAACACGCTGTTGGGCAGAGCTGCAACTGACCGCTGGAGTTCAGCTCTCGCCGGACGGCAGAAGGCGAAGAACGAAGCCGCTTGCGAGCGGCGCAGTGCAGCGAAGAGCTCTCCCAATTCGCCGCTAGCTCCACGGTCCTCCTCAGCTGCGAGTAGCAGCGCTCGCAGTACACAGAGCTTCGCAAGGTCCGAAGAGCCGGAGGGAAGTATCGCACACGCAAATGTGCCAGGACAGAGACGTGTTCTACGTTGTCCCCTCTCGTCGTGCAGTTTGTGCCTCTGCTGCTTCTGCTGTTAGGAATCGCTCCTCGAAAGACGAGCGAGAGCGTCCTTCGGGTGCATTGCACTGAGTCGAGTGCTCGCTCGGGACTTTGCACTCGGGGCCAAGGCAAGAGGGCGTGCTTGCCCGCAGAACTGAGAACACGCTGTTGGGCAGAGCTGCAACTGACCGCTGGAGTTCAGCTCTCGCCGGACGGCAGAAGGCGAAGAACGAAGCCGCTTGCGAGCGGCGCAGTGCAGCGAAGAGCTCTCCCAATTCGCCGCTAGCTCCACGGTCCTCCTCAGCTGCGAGTAGCAGCGCTCGCAGTACACAGAGCTTCGCAAGGCCCGAAGAGCCGGAGGGAAGTATCGCACACGCAAATGTGCCAGGACAGAGACGTGTTCTACGTTGTCCCCTCTCGTCGTGCAGTTTGTGCCTCTGCTGCTTCTGCTGTTAGGAATCGCTCCTCGAAAGACGAGCGAGAGCGTCCTTCCGGGTGCATTGCACTGAGTCGAGTGCTCGCTCGGGACTTTGCACTCGGGGCCAAGGCAAGAGGGCGTGCTTGCCCGCAGAACTGAGAACACGCTGTTGGGCAGAGCTGCAACTGACCGCTGGAGTTCAGCTCTCGCCGGACGGCAGAAGGCGAAGAACGAAGCCGCTTGCGAGCGGCGCAGTGCAGCGAAGAGCTCTCCCAATTCGCCGCTAGCTCCACGGTCCTCCTCAGCTGCGAGTAGCAGCGCTCGCAGTACACAGAGCATCGCAAGGCCCGAAGAGCCGGAGGGAAGTATCGCACACGCAAATGTGCCAGGACAGAGACGTGTTCTACGTTGTCCCCTCTCGTCGTGCAGTTTGTGCCTCTGCTGCTTCTGCTGTTAGGAATCGCTCCTCGAAAGACGAGCGAGAGCGTCCTTCCGGGTGCATTGCACTGAGTCGAGTGCTCGCTCGGGACTTTGCACTCGGGGCCAAGGCAAGAGGGCGTGCTTGCCCGCAGAACTGAGAACACGCTGTTGGGCAGAGCTGCAACTGACCGCTGGAGTTCAGCTCTCGCCGGACGGCAGAAGGCGAAGAACGAAGCCGCTTGCGAGCGGCGCAGTGCAGCGAAGAGCTCTCCCAATTCGCCGCTAGCTCCACGGTCCTCCTCAGCTGCGAGTAGCAGCGCTCGCAGTACACAGAGCTTCGCAAGGCCCGAAGAGCCGGAGGGAAGTATCGCACACGCAAATGTGCCAGGACAGAGACGTGTTCTACGTTGTCCCCTCTCGTCGTGCAGTTTGTGCCTCTGCTGCTTCTGCTGTTAGGAATCGCTCCTCGAAAGACGAGCGAGAGCGTCCTTCCGGGTGCATTGCACTGAGTCGAGTGCTCGCTCGGGACTTTGCTCTCGGGGCCAAGGCAAGAGGGCGTGCTTGCCCGCAGAAGTGAGAACACGCTGTTGGGCAGAGCTGCAACTGACCGCTGGAGTTCAGCTCTCGCCGGACGGCAGAAGGCGAAGAACGAAGCCGCTTGCGAGCGGCGCAGTGCAGCGAAGAGCTCTCCCAATTCGCCGCTAGCTCCACGGTCCTCCTCAGCTGCGAGTAGCAGCGCTCGCAGTACACAGAGCTTCGCAAGGCCCGAAGAGCCGGAGGGAAGTATCGCACACGCAAATGTGCCAGGACAGAGACGTGTTCTACGTTGTCCCCTCTCGTCGTGCAGTTTGTGCCTCTGCTGCTTCTGCTGTTAGGAATCGCTCCTCGAAAGACGAGCGAGAGCGTCCTTCCGGGTGCATTGCACTGAGTCGAGTGCTCGCTCGGGACTTTGCACTCGAGGCCAAGGCAAGAGGGCGTGCTTGCCCGCAGAACTGAGAACACGCTGTTGGGCAGAGCTGCAACTGACCGCTGGAGTTCAGCTCTCGCCGGACGGCAGAAGGCGAAGAACGAAGCCGCTTGCGAGCGGCGCAGTGCAGCGAAGAGCTCTCCCAATTCGCCGCTAGCTCCACGGTCCTCCTCAGCTGCGAGTAGCAGCGCTCGCAGTACACAGAGCTTCGCAAGGCCCGAAGAGCCGGAGGGAAGTATCGCACACGCAAATGTGCCAGGACAGAGACGTGTTCTACGTTGTCCCCTCTCGTCGTGCAGTTTGTGCCTCTGCTGCTTCTGCTGTTAGGAATCGCTCCTCGAAAGACGAGCGAGAGCGTCCTTCCGGGTGCATTGCACTGAGTCGAGTGCTCGCTCGGGACTTTGCTCTCGGGGCCAAGGCAAGAGGGCGTGCTTGCCCGCAGAACTGAGAACACGCTGTTGGGCAGAGCTGCAACTGACCGCTGGAGTTCAGCTCTCGCCGGACGGCAGAAGGCGAAGAACGAAGCCGCTTGCGAGCGGCGCAGTGCAGCGAAGAGCTCTCCCAATTCGCCGCTAGCTCCACGGTCCTCCTCAGCTGCGAGTAGCAGCGCTCGCAGTACACAGAGCTTCGCAAGGCCCGAAGAGCCGGAGGGAAGTATCGCACACGCAAATGTGCCAGGACAGAGACGTGTTCTACGTTGTCCCCTCTCGTCGTGCAGTTTGTGCCTCTGCTGCTTCTGCTGTTAGGAATCGCTCCTCGAAAGACGAGCGAGAGCGTCCTTCCGGGTGCATTGCACTGAGTCGAGTGCTCGCTCGGGACTTTGCACTCGGGGCCAAGGCAAGAGGGCGTGCTTGCCCGCAGAACTGAGAACACGCTGTTGGGCAGAGCTGCAACTGACCGCTGGAGTTCAGCTCTCGCCGGACGGCAGAAGGCGAAGAACGAAGCCGCTTGCGAGCGGCGCAGTGCAGCGAAGAGCTCTCCCAATTCGCCGCTAGCTCCACGGTCCTCCTCAGCTGCGAGTAGCAGCGCTCGCAGTACACAGAGCTTCGCAAGGCCCGAAGAGCCGGAGGGAAGTATCGCACACGCAAATGTGCCAGGACAGAGACGTGTTCTACGTTGTCCCCTCTCGTCGTGCAGTTTGTGCCTCTGCTGCTTCTGCTGTTAGGAATCGCTCCTCGAAAGACGAGCGAGAGCGTCCTTCCGGGTGCATTGCACTGAGTCGAGTGCTCGCTCGGGACTTTGCACTCGGGGCCAAGGCAAGAGGGCGTGCTTGCCCGCAGAACTGAGAACACGCTGTTGGGCAGAGCTGCAACTGACCGCTGGAGTTCAGCTCTCGCCGGACGGCAGAAGGCGAAGAACGAAGCCGCTTGCGAGCGGCGCAGTGCAGCGAAGAGCTCTCCCAATTCGCCGCTAGCTCCACGGTCCTCCTCAGCTGCGAGTAGCAGCGCTCGCAGTACACAGAGCTTCGCAAGGCCCGAAGAGCCGGAGGGAAGTATCGCACACGCAAATGTGCCAGGACAGAGACGTGTTCTACGTTGTCCCCTCTCGTCGTGCAGTTTGTGCCTCTGCTGCTTCTGCTGTTAGGAATCGCTCCTCGAAAGACGAGCGAGAGCGTCCTTCCGGGTGCATTGCACTGAGTCGAGTGCTCGCTCGGGACTTTGCACTCGGGGCCAAGGCAAGAGGGCGTGCTTGCCCGCAGAACTGAGAACACGCTGTTGGGCAGAGCTGCAACTGACCGCTGGAGTTCAGCTCTCGCCGGACGGCAGAAGGCGAAGAACGAAGCCGCTTGCGAGCGGCGCAGTGCAGCGAAGAGCTCTCCCAATTCGCCGCTAGCTCCACGGTCCTCCTCAGCTGCGAGTAGCAGCGCTCGCAGTACACAGAGCTTCGCAAGGCCCGAAGAGCCGGAGGGAAGTATCGCACACGCAAATGTGCCAGGACAGAGACGTGTTCTACGTTGTCCCCTCTCGTCGTGCAGTTTGTGCCTCTGCTGCTTCTGCTGTTAGGAATCGCTCCTCGAAAGACGAGCGAGAGCGTCCTTCCGGGTGCATTGCACTGAGTCGAGTGCTCGCTCGGGACTTTGCACTCGGGGCCAAGGCAAGAGGGCGTGCTTGCCCGCAGAACTGAGAACACGCTGTTGGGCAGAGCTGCAACTGACCGCTGGAGTTCAGCTCTCGCCGGACGGCAGAAGGCGAAGAACGAAGCCGCTTGCGAGCGGCGCAGTGCAGCGAAGAGCTCTCCCAATTCGCCGCTAGCTCCACGGTCCTCCTCAGCTGCGAGTAGCAGCGCTCGCAGTACACAGAGCTTCGCAAGGCCCGAAGAGCCGGAGGGAAGTATCGCACACGCAAATGTGCCAGGACAGAGACGTGTTCTACGTTGTCCCCTCTCGTCGTGCAGTTTGTGCCTCTGCTGCTTCTGCTGTTAGGAATCGCTCCTCGAAAGACGAGCGAGAGCGTCCTTCCGGGTGCATTGCACTGAGTCGAGTGCTCGCTCGGGACTTTGCACTCGGGGCCAAGGCAAGAGGGCGTGCTTGCCCGCAGAACTGAGAACACGCTGTTGGGCAGAGCTGCAACTGACCGCTGGAGTTCAGCTCTCGCCGGACGGCAGAAGGCGAAGAACGAAGCCGCTTGCGAGCGGCGCAGTGCAGCGAAGAGCTCTCCCAATTCGCCGCTAGCTCCACGGTCCTCCTCAGCTGCGAGTAGCAGCGCTCGCAGTACACAGAGCTTCGCAAGGCCCGAAGAGCCGGAGGGAAGTATCGCACACGCAAATGTGCCAGGACAGAGACGTGTTCTACGTTGTCCCCTCTCGTCGTGCAGTTTGTGCCTCTGCTGCTTCTGCTGTTAGGAATCGCTCCTCGAAAGACGAGCGAGAGCGTCCTTCCGGGTGCATTGCACTGAGTCGAGTGCTCGCTCGGGACTTTGCACTCGGGGCCAAGGCAAGAGGGCGTGCTTGCCCGCAGAACTGAGAACACGCTGTTGGGCAGAGCTGCAACTGACCGCTGGAGTTCAGCTCTCGCCGGACGGCAGAAGGCGAAGAACGAAGCCGCTTGCGAGCGGCGCAGTGCAGCGAAGAGCTCTCCCAATTCGCCGCTAGCTCCACGGTCCTCCTCAGCTGCGAGTAGCAGCGCTCGCAGTACACAGAGCTTCGCAAGGCCCGAAGAGCCGGAGGGAAGTATCGCACACGCAAATGTGCCAGGACAGAGACGTGTTCTACGTTGTCCCCTCTCGTCGTGCAGTTTGTGCCTCTGCTGCTTCTGCTGTTAGGAATCGCTCCTCGAAAGACGAGCGAGAGCGTCCTTCCGGGTGCATTGCACTGAGTCGAGTGCTCGCTCGGGACTTTGCACTCGGGGCCAAGGCAAGAGGGCGTGCTTGCCCGCAGAACTGAGAACACGCTGTTGGGCAGAGCTGCAACTGACCGCTGGAGTTCAGCTCTCGCCGGACGGCAGAAGGCGAAGAACGAAGCCGCTTGCGAGCGGCGCAGTGCAGCGAAGAGCTCTCCCAATTCGCCGCTAGCTCCACGGTCCTCCTCAGCTGCGAGTAGCAGCGCTCGCAGTACACAGAGCTTCGCAAGGCCCGAAGAGCCGGAGGGAAGTATCGCACACGCAAATGTGCCAGGACAGAGACGTGTTCTACGTTGTCCCCTCTCGTCGTGCAGTTTGTGCCTCTGCTGCTTCTGCTGTTAGGAATCGCTCCTCGAAAGACGAGCGAGAGCGTCCTTCCGGGTGCATTGCACTGAGTCGAGTGCTCGCTCGGGACTTTGCACTCGGGGCCAAGGCAAGAGGGCGTGCTTGCCCCAGAACTGAGAACACGCTGTTGGGCAGAGCTGCAACTGACCGCTGGAGTTCAGCTCTCGCCGGACGGCAGAAGGCGAAGAACGAAGCCGCTTGCGAGCGGCGCAGTGCAGCGAAGAGCTCTCCCAATTCGCCGCTAGCTCCACGGTCCTCCTCAGCTGCGAGTAGCAGCGCTCGCAGTACACAGAGCTTCGCAAGGCCCGAAGAGCCGGAGGGAAGTATCGCACACGCAAATGTGCCAGGACAGAGACGTGTTCTACGTTGTCCCCTCTCGTCGTGCAGTTTGTGCCTCTGCTGCTTCTGCTGTTAGGAATCGCTCCTCGAAAGACGAGCGAGAGCGTCCTTCCGGGTGCATTGCACTGAGTCGAGTGCTCGCTCGGGACTTTGCACTCGGGGCCAAGGCAAGAGGGCGTGCTTGCCCGCAGAACTGAGAACACGCTGTTGGGCAGAGCTGCAACTGACCGCTGGAGTTCAGCTCTCGCCGGACGGCAGAAGGCGAAGAACGAAGCCGCTTGCGAGCGGCGCAGTGCAGCGAAGAGCTCTCCCAATTCGCCGCTAGCTCCACGGTCCTCCTCAGCTGCGAGTAGCAGCGCTCGCAGTACACAGAGCTTCGCAAGGCCCGAAGAGCCGGAGGGAAGTATCGCACACGAAAATGTGCCAGGACAGAGACGTGTTCTACGTTGTCCCCTCTCGTCGTGCAGTTTGTGCCTCTGCTGCTTCTGCTGTTAGGAATCGCTCCTCGAAAGACGAGCGAGAGCGTCCTTCCGGGTGCATTGCACTGAGTCGAGAGCTCGCTCGGGACTTTGCTCTCGGGGCCAAGGCAAGAGGGCGTGCTTGCCCGCAGAACTGAGAACACGCTGTTGGGCAGAGCTGCAACTGACCGCTGGAGTTCAGCTCTCGCCGGACGGCAGAAGGCGAAGAACGAAGCCGCTTGCGAGCGGCGCAGTGCAGCGAAGAGCTCTCCCAATTCGCCGCTAGCTCCACGGTCCTCCTCAGCTGCGAGTAGCAGCGCTCGCAGTACACAGAGCTTCGCAAGGCCCGAAGAGCCGGAGGGAAGTATCGCACACGCAAATGTGCCAGGACAGAGACGTGTTCTACGTTGTCCCCTCTCGTCGTGCAGTTTGTGCCTCTGCTGCTTCTGCTGTTAGGAATCGCTCCTCGAAAGACGAGCGAGAGCGTCCTTCCGGGTGCATTGCACTGAGTCGAGTGCTCGCTCGGGACTTTGCTCTCGGGGCCAAGGCAAGAGGGCGTGCTTGCCCGCAGAACTGAGAACACGCTGTTGGGCAGAGCTGCAACTGACCGCTGGAGTTCAGCTCTCGCCGGACGGCAGAAGGCGAAGAACGAAGCCGCTTGCGAGCGGCGCAGTGCAGCGAAGAGCTCTCCCAATTCGCCGCTAGCTCCACGGTCCTTCTCAGCTGCGAGTAGCAGCGCTCGCAGTACACAGAGCTTCGCAAGGCCCGAAGACCCGGAGGGAAGTATCGCACACGCAAATGTGCCAGGACAGAGACGTGTTCTACGTTGTCCCCTCTCGTCGTGCAGTTTGTGCCTCTGCTGCTTCTGCTGTTAGGAATCGCTCCTCGAAAGACGAGCGAGAGCGTCCTTCCGGGTGCATTGCACTGAGTCGAGTGCTCGCTCGGGACTTTGCTCTCGGGGCCAAGGCAAGAGGGCGTGCTTGCCCGCAGAACTGAGAACACGCTGTTGGGCAGAGCTGCAACTGACCGCTGGAGTTCAGCTCTCGCCGGACGGCAGAAGGCGAAGAACGAAGCCGCTTGCGAGCGGCGCAGTGCAGCGAAGAGCTCTCCCAATTCGCCGCTAGCTCCACGGTCCTCCTCAGCTGCGAGTAGCAGCGCTCGCAGTACACAGAGCTTCGCAAGGCCCGAAGAGCCGGAGGGAAGTATCGCACACGCAAATGTGCCAGGACAGAGACGTGTTCTACGTTGTCCCCTCTCGTCGTGCAGTTTGTGCCTCTGCTGCTTCTGCTGTTAGGAATCGCTCCTCGAAAGACGAGCGAGAGCGTCCTTCCGGGTGCATTGCACTGAGTCGAGTGCTCGCTCGGGACTTTGCACTCGGGGCCAAGGCAAGAGGGCGTGCTTGCCCGCAGAACTGAGAACACGCTGTTGGGCAGAGCTGCAACTGACCGCTGGAGTTCAGCTCTCGCCGGACGGCAGAAGGCGAAGAACGAAGCCGCTTGCGAGCGGCGCAGTGCAGCGAAGAGCTCTCCCAATTCGCCGCTAGCTCCACGGTCCTTCTCAGCTGCGAGTAGCAGCGCTCGCAGTACACAGAGCTTCGCAAGGCCCGAAGACCCGGAGGGAAGTTTCGCACACGCAAATGTGCCAGGACAGAGACGTGTTCTACGTTGTCCCCTCTCGTCGTGCAGTTTGTGCCTCTGCTGCTTCTGCTGTTAGGAATCGCTCCTCGAAAGACGAGCGAGAGCGTCCTTCCGGGTGCATTGCACTGAGTCGAGTGCTCGCTCGGGACTTTGCTCTCGGGGCCAAGGCAAGAGGGCGTGCTTGCCCGCAGAACTGAGAACACGCTGTTGGGCAGAGCTGCAACTGACCGCTGGAGTTCAGCTCTCGCCGGACGGCAGAAGGCGAAGAACGAAGCCGCTTGCGAGCGGCGCAGTGCAGCGAAGAGCTCTCCCAATTCGCCGCTAGCTCCACGGTCCTCCTCAGCTGCGAGTAGCAGCGCTCGCAGTACACAGAGCTTCGCAAGGCCCGAAGAGCCGGAGGGAAGTTTCGCACACGAAAATGTGCCAGGACAGAGACGTGTTCTACGTTGTCCCCTCTCGTCGTGCAGTTTGTGCCTCTGCTGCTTCTGCTGTTAGGAATCGCTCCTCGAAAGACGAGCGAGAGCGTCCTTCCGGGTGCATTGCACTGAGTCGAGTGCTCGCTCGGGACTTTGCTCTCGGGGCCAAGGCAAGAGGGCGTGCTTGCCCGCAGAACTGAGAACACGCTGTTGGGCAGAGCTGCAACTGACCGCTGGAGTTCAGCTCTCGCCGGACGGCAGAAGGCGAAGAACGAAGCCGCTTGCGAGCGGCGCAGTGCAGCGAAGAGCTCTCCCAATTCGCCGCTAGCTCCACGGTCCTCCTCAGCTGCGAGTAGCAGCGCTCGCAGTACACAGAGCTTCGCAAGGCCCGAAGAGCCGGAGGGAAGTTTCGCACACGCAAATGTGCCAGGACAGAGACGTGTTCTACGTTGTCCCCTCTCGTCGTGCAGTTTGTGCCTCTGCTGCTTCTGCTGTTAGGAATCGCTCCTCGAAAGACGAGCGAGAGCGTCCTTCCGGGTGCATTGCACTGAGTCGAGTGCTCGCTCGGGACTTTGCTCTCGGGGCCAAGGCAAGAGGGCGTGCTTGCCCGCAGAACTGAGAACACGCTGTTGGGCAGAGCTGCAACTGACCGCTGGAGTTCAGCTCTCGCCGGACGGCAGAAGGCGAAGAACGAAGCCGCTTGCGAGCGGCGCAGTGCAGCGAAGAGCTCTCCCAATTCGCCGCTAGCTCCACGGTCCTCCTCAGCTGCGAGTAGCAGCGCTCGCAGTACACAGAGCTTCGCAAGGCCCGAAGAGCCGGAGGGAAGTATCGCACACGCAAATGTGCCAGGACAGAGACGTGTTCTACGTTGTCCCCTCTCGTCGTGCAGTTTGTGCCTCTGCTGCTTCTGCTGTTAGGAATCGCTCCTCGAAAGACGAGCGAGAGCGTCCTTCCGGGTGCATTGCACTGAGTCGAGTGCTCGCTCGGGACTTTGCTCTCGGGGCCAAGGCAAGAGGGCGTGCTTGCCCGCAGAACTGAGAACACGCTGTTGGGCAGAGCTGCAACTGACCGCTGGAGTTCAGCTCTCGCCGGACGGCAGAAGGCGAAGAACGAAGCCGCTTGCGAGCGGCGCAGTGCAGCGAAGAGCTCTCCCAATTCGCCGCTAGCTCCACGGTCCTCCTCAGCTGCGAGTAGCAGCGCTCGCAGTACACAGAGCTTCGCAAGGCCCGAAGAGCCGGAGGGAAGTATCGCACACGCAAATGTGCCAGGACAGAGACGTGTTCTACGTTGTCCCCTCTCGTCGTGCAGTTTGTGCCTCTGCTGCTTCTGCTGTTAGGAATCGCTCCTCGAAAGACGAGCGAGAGCGTCCTTCCGGGTGCATTGCACTGAGTCGAGTGCTCGCTCGGGACTTTGCACTCGGGGCCAAGGCAAGAGGGCGTGCTTGCCCGCAGAACTGAGAACACGCTGTTGGGCAGAGCTGCAACTGACCGCTGGAGTTCAGCTCTCGCCGGACGGCAGAAGGTGAAGAACGAAGCCGCTTGCGAGCGGCGCAGTGCAGCGAAGAGCTCTCCCAATTCGCCGCTAGCTCCACGGTCCTCCTCAGCTGCGAGTAGCAGCGCTCGCAGTACACAGAGCTTCGCAAGGCCCGAAGAGCCGGAGGGAAGTATCGCACACGCAAATGTGCCAGGACAGAGACGTGTTCTACGTTGTCCCCTCTCGTCGTGCAGTTTGTGCCTCTGCTGCTTCTGCTGTTAGGAATCGCTCCTCGAAAGACGAGCGAGAGCGTCCTTCCGGGTGCATTGCACTGAGTCGAGTGCTCGCTCGGGACTTTGCACTCGGGGCCAAGGCAAGAGGGCGTGCTTGCCCGCAGAACTGAGAACACGCTGTTGGGCAGAGCTGCAACTGACCGCTGGAGTTCAGCTCTCGCCGGACGGCAGAAGGCGAAGAACGAAGCCGCTTGCGAGCGGCGCAGTGCAGCGAAGAGCTCTCCCAATTCGCCGCTAGCTCCACGGTCCTCCTCAGCTGCGAGTAGCAGCGCTCGCAGTACACAGAGCTTCGCAAGGCCCGAAGAGCCGGAGGGAAGTATCGCACACGCAAATGTGCCAGGACAGAGACGTGTTCTACGTTGTCCCCTCTCGTCGTGCAGTTTGTGCCTCTGCTGCTTCTGCTGTTAGGAATCGCTCCTCGAAAGACGAGCGAGAGCGTCCTTCCGGGTGCATTGCACTGAGTCGAGTGCTCGCTCGGGACTTTGCACTCGGGGCCAAGGCAAGAGGGCGTGCTTGCCCGCAGAACTGAGAACACGCTGTTGGGCAGAGCTGCAACTGACCGCTGGAGTTCAGCTCTCGCCGGACGGCAGAAGGCGAAGAACGAAGCCGCTTGCGAGCGGCGCAGTGCAGCGAAGAGCTCTCCCAATTCGCCGCTAGCTCCACGGTCCTCCTCAGCTGCGAGTAGCAGCGCTCGCAGTACACAGAGCTTCGCAAGGCCCGAAGAGCCGGAGGGAAGTTTCGCACACGCAAATGTGCCAGGACAGAGACGTGTTCTACGTTGTCCCCTCTCGTCGTGCAGTTTGTGCCTCTGCTGCTTCTGCTGTTAGGAATCGCTCCTCGAAAGACGAGCGAGAGCGTCCTTCCGGGTGCATTGCACTGAGTCGAGTGCTCGCTCGGGACTTTGCTCTCGGGGCCAAGGCAAGAGGGCGTGCTTGCCCGCAGAACTGAGAACACGCTGTTGGGCAGAGCTGCAACTGACCGCTGGAGTTCAGCTCTCGCCGGACGGCAGAAGGCGAAGAACGAAGCCGCTTGCGAGCGGCGCAGTGCAGCGAAGAGCTCTCCCAATTCGCCGCTAGCTCCACGGTCCTCCTCAGCTGCGAGTAGCAGCGCTCGCAGTACACAGAGCTTCGCAAGGCCCGAAGAGCCGGAGGGAAGTATCGCACACGCAAATGTGCCAGGACAGAGACGTGTTCTACGTTGTCCCCTCTCGTCGTGCAGTTTGTGCCTCTGCTGCTTCTGCTGTTAGGAATCGCTCCTCGAAAGACGAGCGAGAGCGTCCTTCCGGGTGCATTGCACTGAGTCGAGTGCTCGCTCGGGACTTTGCACTCGGGGCCAAGGCAAGAGGGCGTGCTTGCCCGCAGAACTGAGAACACGCTGTTGGGCAGAGCTGCAACTGACCGCTGGAGTTCAGCTCTCGCCGGACGGCAGAAGGCGAAGAACGAAGCCGCTTGCGAGCGGCGCAGTGCAGCGAAGAGCTCTCCCAATTCGCCGCTAGCTCCACGGTCCTCCTCAGCTGCGAGTAGCAGCGCTCGCAGTACACAGAGCTTCGCAAGGCCCGAAGAGCCGGAGGGAAGTATCGCACACGCAAATGTGCCAGGACAGAGACGTGTTCTACGTTGTCCCCTCTCGTCGTGCAGTTTGTGCCTCTGCTGCTTCTGCTGTTAGGAATCGCTCCTCGAAAGACGAGCGAGAGCGTCCTTCCGGGTGCATTGCACTGAGTCGAGTGCTCGCTCGGGACTTTGCACTCGGGGCCAAGGCAAGAGGGCGTGCTTGCCCCCAGAACTGAGAACACGCTGTTGGGCAGAGCTGCAACTGACCGCTGGAGTTCAGCTCTCGCCGGACGGCAGAAGGCGAAGAACGAAGCCGCTTGCGAGCGGCGCAGTGCAGCGAAGAGCTCTCCCAATTCGCCGCTAGCTCCACGGTCCTCCTCAGCTGCGAGTAGCAGCGCTCGCAGTACACAGAGCTTCGCAAGGCCCGAAGAGCCGGAGGGAAGTATCGCACACGCAAATGTGCCAGGACAGAGACGTGTTCTACGTTGTCCCCTCTCGTCGTGCAGTTTGTGCCTCTGCTGCTTCTGCTGTTAGGAATCGCTCCTCGAAAGACGAGCGAGAGCGTCCTTCCGGGTGCATTGCACTGAGTCGAGTGCTCGCTCGGGACTTTGCACTCGGGGCCAAGGCAAGAGGGCGTGCTTGCCCGCAGAACTGAGAACACGCTGTTGGGCAGAGCTGCAACTGACCGCTGGAGTTCAGCTCTCGCCGGACGGCAGAAGGCGAAGAACGAAGCCGCTTGCGAGCGGCGCAGTGCAGCGAAGAGCTCTCCCAATTCGCCGCTAGCTCCACGGTCCTCCTCAGCTGCGAGTAGCAGCGCTCGCAGTACACAGAGCTTCGCAAGGCCCGAAGAGCCGGAGGGAAGTATCGCACACGCAAATGTGCCAGGACAGAGACGTGTTCTACGTTGTCCCCTCTCGTCGTGCAGTTTGTGCCTCTGCTGCTTCTGCTGTTAGGAATCGCTCCTCGAAAGACGAGCGAGAGCGTCCTTCCGGGTGCATTGCACTGAGTCGAGTGCTCGCTCGGGACTTTGCACTCGGGGCCAAGGCAAGAGGGCGTGCTTGCCCGCAGAACTGAGAACACGCTGTTGGGCAGAGCTGCAACTGACCGCTGGAGTTCAGCTCTCGCCGGACGGCAGAAGGCGAAGAACGAAGCCGCTTGCGAGCGGCGCAGTGCAGCGAAGAGCTCTCCCAATTCGCCGCTAGCTCCACGGTCCTCCTCAGCTGCGAGTAGCAGCGCTCGCAGTACACAGAGCTTCGCAAGGCCCGAAGAGCCGGAGGGAAGTATCGCACACGCAAATGTGCCAGGACAGAGACGTGTTCTACGTTGTCCCCTCTCGTCGTGCAGTTTGTGCCTCTGCTGCTTCTGCTGTTAGGAATCGCTCCTCGAAAGACGAGCGAGAGCGTCCTTCCGGGTGCATTGCACTGAGTCGAGTGCTCGCTCGGGACTTTGCACTCGGGGCCAAGGCAAGAGGGCGTGCTTGCCCGCAGAACTGAGAACACGCTGTTGGGCAGAGCTGCAACTGACCGCTGGAGTTCAGCTCTCGCCGGACGGCAGAAGGCGAAGAACGAAGCCGCTTGCGAGCGGCGCAGTGCAGCGAAGAGCTCTCCCAATTCGCCGCTAGCTCCACGGTCCTCCTCAGCTGCGAGTAGCAGCGCTCGCAGTACACAGAGCTTCGCAAGGCCCGAAGAGCCGGAGGGAAGTATCGCACACGCAAATGTGCCAGGACAGAGACGTGTTCTACGTTGTCCCCTCTCGTCGTGCAGTTTGTGCCTCTGCTGCTTCTGCTGTTAGGAATCGCTCCTCGAAAGACGAGCGAGAGCGTCCTTCCGGGTGCATTGCACTGAGTCGAGTGCTCGCTCGGGACTTTGCTCTCGGGGCCAAGGCAAGAGGGCGTGCTTGCCCGCAGAACTGAGAACACGCTGTTGGGCAGAGCTGCAACTGACCGCTGGAGTTCAGCTCTCGCCGGACGGCAGAAGGCGAAGAACGAAGCCGCTTGCGAGCGGCGCAGTGCAGCGAAGAGCTCTCCCAATTCGCCGCTAGCTCCACGGTCCTCCTCAGCTGCGAGTAGCAGCGCTCGCAGTACACAGAGCTTCGCAAGGCCCGAAGAGCCGGAGGGAAGTATCGCACACGCAAATGTGCCAGGACAGAGACGTGTTCTACGTTGTCCCCTCTCGTCGTGCAGTTTGTGCCTCTGCTGCTTCTGCTGTTAGGAATCGCTCCTCGAAAGACGAGCGAGAGCGTCCTTCCGGGTGCATTGCACTGAGTCGAGTGCTCGCTCGGGACTTTGCACTCGGGGCCAAGGCAAGAGGGCGTGCTTGCCCGCAGAACTGAGAACACGCTGTTGGGCAGAGCTGCAACTGACCGCTGGAGTTCAGCTCTCGCCGGACGGCAGAAGGCGAAGAACGAAGCCGCTTGCGAGCGGCGCAGTGCAGCGAAGAGCTCTCCCAATTCGCCGCTAGCTCCACGGTCCTCCTCAGCTGCGAGTAGCAGCGCTCGCAGTACACAGAGCTTCGCAAGGCCCGAAGAGCCGGAGGGAAGTATCGCACACGCAAATGTGCCAGGACAGAGACGTGTTCTACGTTGTCCCCTCTCGTCGTGCAGTTTGTGCCTCTGCTGCTTCTGCTGTTAGGAATCGCTCCTCGAAAGACGAGCGAGAGCGTCCTTCCGGGTGCATTGCACTGAGTCGAGTGCTCGCTCGGGACTTTGCTCTCGGGGCCAAGGCAAGAGGGCGTGCTTGCCCGCAGAACTGAGAACACGCTGTTGGGCAGAGCTGCAACTGACCGCTGGAGTTCAGCTCTCGCCGGACGGCAGAAGGCGAAGAACGAAGCCGCTTGCGAGCGGCGCAGTGCAGCGAAGAGCTCTCCCAATTCGCCGCTAGCTCCACGGTCCTCCTCAGCTGCGAGTAGCAGCGCTCGCAGTACACAGAGCTTCGCAAGGCCCGAAGAGCCGGAGGGAAGTATCGCACACGAAAATGTGCCAGGACAGAGACGTGTTCTACGTTGTCCCTTCTCGTCGTGCAGTTTGTGCCTCTGCTGCTTCTGCTGTTAGGAATCGCTCCTCGAAAGACGAGCGAGAGCGTCCTTCCGGGTGCATTGCACTGAGTCGAGTGCTCGCTCGGGACTTTGCTCTCGGGGCCAAGGCAAGAGGGCGCGCTTGCCCGCAGAACTGAGAACACGCTGTTGGGCAGAGCTGCAACTGACCGCTGGAGTTCAGCTCTCGCCGGACGGCAGAAGGCGAAGAACGAAGCCGCTTGCGAGCGGCGCAGTGCAGCGAAGAGCTCTCCCAATTCGCCGCTAGCTCCACGGTCCTCCTCAGCTGCGAGTAGCAGCGCTCGCAGTACACAGAGCTTCGCAAGGCCCGAAGAGCCGGAGGGAAGTATCGCACACGCAAATGTGCCAGGACAGAGACGTGTTCTACGTTGTCCCCTCTCGTCGTGCAGTTTGTGCCTCTGCTGCTTCTGCTGTTAGGAATCGCTCCTCGAAAGACGAGCGAGAGCGTCCTTCCGGGTGCATTGCACTGAGTAGAGTGCTCGCTCGGGACTTTGCACTCGGGGCCAAGGCAAGAGGGCGTGCTTGCCCGCAGAACTGAGAACACGCTGTTGGGCAGAGCTGCAACTGACCGCTGGAGTTCAGCTCTCGCCGGACGGCAGAAGGCGAAGAACGAAGCCGCTTGCGAGCGGCGCAGTGCAGCGAAGAGCTCTCCCAATTCGCCGCTAGCTCCACGGTCCTTCTCAGCTGCGAGTAGCAGCGCTCGCAGTACACAGAGCTTCGCAAGGCCCGAAGAGCCGGAGGGAAGTTTCGCACACGCAAATGTGCCAGGACAGAGACGTGTTCTACGTTGTCCCCTCTCGTCGTGCAGTTTGTGCCTCTGCTGCTTCTGCTGTTAGGAATCGCTCCTCGAAAGACGAGCGAGAGCGTCCTTCCGGGTGCATTGCACTGAGTCGAGTGCTCGCTCGGGACTTTGCTCTCGGGGCCAAGGCAAGAGGGCGTGCTTGCCCGCAGAACTGAGAACACGCTGTTGGGCAGAGCTGCAACTGACCGCTGGAGTTCAGCTCTCGCCGGACGGCAGAAGGCGAAGAACGAAGCCGCTTGCGAGCGGCGCAGTGCAGCGAAGAGCTCTCCCAATTCGCCGCTAGCTCCACGGTCCTCCTCAGCTGCGAGTAGCAGCGCTCGCAGTACACAGAGCTTCGCAAGGCCCGAAGAGCCGGAGGGAAGTATCGCACACGCAAATGTGCCAGGACAGAGACGTGTTCTACGTTGTCCCCTCTCGTCGTGCAGTTTGTGCCTCTGCTGCTTCTGCTGTTAGGAATCGCTCCTTGAAAGACGAGCGAGAGCGTCCTTCCGGGTGCATTGCACTGAGTCGAGTGCTCGCTCGGGACTTTGCACTCGGGGCCAAGGCAAGAGGGCGTGCTTGCCCGCAGAACTGAGAACACGCTGTTGGGCAGAGCTGCAACTGACCGCTGGAGTTCAGCTCTCGCCGGACGGCAGAAGGCGAAGAACGAAGCCGCTTGCGAGCGGCGCAGTGCAGCGAAGAGCTCTCCCAATTCGCCGCTAGCTCCACGGTCCTCCTCAGCTGCGAGTAGCAGCGCTCGCAGTACACAGAGCTTCGCAAGGCCCGAAGAGCCGGAGGGAAGTATCGCACACGCAAATGTGCCAGGACAGAGACGTGTTCTACATTGCCCCTTCTCGTCATGCAGTTTGTGCCTCTGCTGCTTCTGCTGTTAGGAATCGCTCCTTGAAAGACGAACGAGAGCGTCTTTCTGGGTGCATTGCACTGAGTCGAGTGCTCGCTCGGGACTTTGCACTCGGAGCCAAGGCAAGAGGGCGTGCTTGCCCGCAGAAGTGAGAACACGCTGTTGGGCAGAGCTGAAACTGACCGCTGGAGTTCAGCTCTCTGCGGACGGCAGAAGGCGAAGAACGAAGCCGCTTGCGAGCGGCGCAGTGCCACGAAGAGCACACGAGCAGCCAAAGAGCTCCTTCACAATCGCTTTCACTTCTCAGTGCTCTTGCTGCTTGGAAAAGCAGCACACAGCCGTTGCACGCCAGGGCAACAGCTGGGGCAGTGCCCGTCCTCACTCCTTCGCTGTGCTGTACTCCATGCAGCTAGAGCGAAGCGAGAAGGAGGCGAGGAAGAAAAAAGCGTTCTTAAAGTAGCCCCCTGGCAGCAGCCCTGAAAGGGCGCATAACACACGGCGTCTCGCTGCCCTCCCTTCTACATACTCGCGGCTCCCTTTGCCGACTTGCAAAAGTTGCTACTAGAGCAGAGGCGGCCAGATTGAAGAGGCAGTGCCTAGGTTCACCTTCTCCTTACTGCACGTAAGCCACGTCCAGCTCCTCACTGCACTCTGGATTTCCCTTCTCCGAGGATCTTACCGTGGTGCTGTGTGCAACTCGGCGCCTAGAAGCTACCGCCAATGCTTTCACAGCGGGCTGCAAGGGAACCAAGGAGCAGCACAAGCAGCAGTGCTTCAGCTTGCTCCTTCCGACTGCTAAGGGCACTTGGGAAGGCAAGCGAGAGTCAACCACCTTCCTCTCCTAGTAGCCTGTAACGTGGTGCACACAAGCACGGGATTAGTGCCGCTTCGTTCACCGCCCTCGCCCAAGCGTGGAGCCGCTTTCACTTGCCGGCGGCCAGAAGCCGCTGCAAGGGCGCCACACA
This sequence comes from Sturnus vulgaris, assembly GCF_052056855.1. NCBI lineage: Eukaryota > Metazoa > Chordata > Aves > Passeriformes > Sturnidae > Sturnus > Sturnus vulgaris. Next base: position 20,799,702 of record NC_142256.1, on the reverse strand, counting down.
ACCACAAGTGCGCCGGCAGCCAAGAGCAAGAGAACACTGCTTCTGCCCAAGCCCGCCTAGGGCGTGCACGTTTGTTCTCAGAGCTCCGTGCAACAGTCTGCCTCTCTCGCAGTTCGAATGGAAAACGAAAGCTTTTCGCCTACGCCCTTCAAGAGATCCGTCTCCAGGACGAGAATGTCTTGTGGCCGGAGCTCGCCCCCGCCGCGAGGAAGCTGCTATTAGCAGCGCATTGCAGGGACACGTCTCGCTTCTTGACTTCGTGCTTAGCGCTCTCCGAATTGGCCGCTAGCTCCACGGTCCTCCTCAGCTGCAAGTAGCAGCGCTCGCAGTACATAGAGCTTCGCAAGGACCGAAGACCCGGAGGGAAGTATCGCACACGATAATGTGCCAGGACAGAGACATGTTCTACATTGCCCCTTCTCGTCATGCAGTTTGTGCCTCTGCTGCTTCTGCTGTTAGGAATCGCTCCTTGAAAGACGAGCGAGAGCGTCTTTCTGGGTGCATTGCACTGAGTCGAGTGCTCGCTCGGGACTTTGCACTCGGAGCCAAGGCAAGAGGGCGTGCTTGCCCGCAGAAGTGAGAACACGCTGTTGGGCAGAGCTGAAACTGACCGCTGGAGTTCAGCTCTCTGCGGACGGCAGAAGGCGAAGAACGAAGCCGCTTGCGAGCGGCGCAGTGCAGCGAAGAGCTCTCCGAATTCGCCGCTAGCTCCACGGTCCTTCTCAGCTGCGAGTAGCAGCGCTCGCAGTTCATAGAGCTTCGCAAGGACCGAAGACCCGGAGGGAAGTATCGCACACGATAATGTGCCAGGACAGAGACGTGTTCTACATTGCCCCTTCTCGTCATGCAGTTTGTGCCTCTGCTGCTTCTGCTGTTAGGAATCGCTCCTTGAAAGACGAGCGAGAGCGTCTTTCTGGGTGCATTGCACTGAGTCGAGTGCTCGCTCGGGACTTTGCACTCGGAGCCAAGGCAAGAGGGCGTGCTTGCCCGCAGAAGTGAGAACACGCTGTTGGGCAGAGCTGCAACTGACCGCTGGAGTTCAGCTCTCTCCGGACGGCAGAAGGCGAAGAACGAAGCCGCTTGCGAGCGGCGCAGTGCCACGAAGAGCACACGAGCAGCCAAAGAGCTCCTTCACAATCGCTTTCACTTCTCAGTGCTCTTGCTGCTTGGAAAAGCAGCACACAGCCCTTGCACGCCAGGGCAACAGCTGGGGCAGTGCCCGTCCTCACTCCTTCGCTGTGCTGTACTCCATGCAGCTAGAGCGAAGCGAGAAGGAGGCGAGGAAGAAAAAAGCGTTCTTAAAGTAGCCCCCTGGCAGCAGCCCTGAAAGGGCGCATAACACACGGCGTCTCGCTGCCCTCCCTTCTACATACTCGCGGCTCCCTTTGCCGACTTGCAAAAGTTGCTACTAGAGCAGAGGCGGCCAGATTGAAGAGGCAGTGCCTAGGTTCACCTTCTCCTTACTGCACGTAAGCCACGTCCAGCTCCTCACTGCACTCTGGATTTCCCTTCTCCGAGGATCTTACCGTGGTGCTGTGTGCAACTCGGCGCCTAGAAGCGACCGCCAATGCTTTCACAGCGGGCTGCAAGGGAACCAAGGAGCAGCACAAGCAGCAGTGCTTCAGCTTGCTCCTTCCGACTGCTAAGGGCACTTGGGAAGGCAAGCGAGAGTCAACCACCTTCCTCTCCTAGTAGCCTGTAACGTGGTGCACACAAGCACGGGATTAGTGCCGCTTCGTTCACCGCCCTCGCCCAAGCGTGGAGCCGCTTTCACTTGCCGGCGGCCAGAAGCCGCTGCAAGGGCGCCACACAACCACAAGTGCGCCGGCAGCCAAGAGCAAGAGAATACTGCTTCTGCCCAAGCCCGCCTAGGGCGTGCACGTTTGTTCTCAGAGCTCCGTGCAACAGTCTGCCTCTCTCGCAGTTCGAATGGAAAACGAAAGCTTTTCGCCTACGCCCTTCAAGAGATCCGTCTCCAGGACGAGAATGTCTTGTGGCCGGAGCTCGCCCCCGCCGCGAGGAAGCTGCTATTAGCAGCGCATTGCAGGGACACGTCTCGCTTCTTGACTTCGTGCTTAGCGCTCTCCAAATTCGCCGCTAGCTCCACGGTCCTTCTCAGCTGCAAGTAGCAGCGCTCGCAGTACATAGAGCTTCGCAAGGAACGAAGACCCGGAGGGAAGTATCGCACACGATAATGTGCCAGGACAGAGACGTGTTCTACATTGCCCCTTCTCGTCATGCAGTTTGTGCCTCTGCTGCTTCTGCTGTTAGGAATCGCTCCTTGAAAGACGAGCGAGAGCGTCTTTCTGGGTGCATTGCACTGAGTCGAGTGCTCGCTCGGGACTTTGCACTCGGAGCCAAGGCAAGAGGGCGTGCTTGCCCGCAGAAGTGAGAACACGCTGTTGGGCAGAGCTGCAACTGACCGCTGGAGTTCAGCTCTCTCCGGACGGCAGAAGGCGAAGAACGAAGCCGCTTGCGAGCGGCGCAGTGCCACGAAGAGCACACGAGCAGCCAAAGAGCTCCTTCACAATCGCTCTCACTTCTCAGTGCTCTTGCTGCTTGGAAAAGCAGCACACAGCCGTTGCACGCCAGGGCAACAGCTGGGGCAGTGCCCGTCCTCACTCCTTCGCTGTGCTGTACTCCATGCAGCTAGAGCGAAGCGAGAAGGAGGCGAGGAAGAAAAAAGCGTTCTTAAAGTAGCCCCCTGGCAGCAGCCCTGAAAGGGCGCATAACACACGGCGTCTCGCTGCCCTCCCTTCTACATACTCGCGGCTCCCTTTGCCGACTTGCAAAAGTTGCTACTAGAGCAGAGGCGGCCAGATTGAAGAGGCAGTGCCTAGGTTCACCTTCTCCTTACTGCACGTAAGCCACGTCCAGCTCCTCACTGCACTCTGGATTTCCCTTCTCCGAGGATCTTACCGTGGTGCTGTGTGCAACTCGGCGCCTAGAAGCGACCGCCAATGCTTTCACAGCGGGCTGCAAGGGAACCAAGGAGCAGCACAAGCAGCAGTGCTTCAGCTTGCTCCTTCCGACTGCTAAGGGCACTTGGGAAGGCAAGCGAGAGTCAACCACCTTCCTCTCCTAGTAGCCTGTAACGTGGTGCACACAAGCACGGGATTAGTGCCGCTTCGTTCACCGCCCTCGCCCAAGCGTGGAGCCGCTTTCACTTGCCGGCGGCCAGAAGCCGCTGCAAGGGCGCCACACAACCACAAGTGCGCCGGCAGCCAAGAGCAAGAGAACACTGCTTCTGCCCAAGCCCGCCTAGGGCGTGCACGTTTGTTCTCAGAGCTCCGTGCAACAGTCTGCCTCTCTCGCAGTTCGAATGGAAAATGAAAGCTTTTCGCCTACGCCCTTCAAGAGATCCGTCTCCAGGACGAGAATGTCTTGTGGCCGGAGCTCGCCCCCGCCGCGAGGAAGCTGCTATTAGCAGCGCATTGCAGGGACACGTCTCGCTTCTTGACTTCGTGCTTAGCGCTCTCCGAATTCGCCGCTAGCTCCACGGTCCTTCTCAGCTGCAAGTAGCAGCGCTCGCAGTACATAGAGCTTCGCAAGGACCGAAGACCCGGAGGGAAGTATCGCACACGATAATGTGCCAGGACAGAGACGTGTTCTACATTGCCCCTTCTCGTCATGCAGTTTGTGCCTCTGCTGCTTCTGCTGGTAGGAATCGCTCCTTGAAAGACGAGCGAGAGCGTCTTTCTGGGTGCATTGCACTGAGTCGAGTGCTCGCTCGGGACTTTGCACTCGGAGCCAAGGCAAGAGGGCGTGCTTGCCCGCAGAAGTGAGAACACGCTGTTGGGCAGAGCTGCAACTGACCGCTGGAGTTCAGCTCTCTCCGGACGGCAGAAGGCGAAGAACGAAGCCGCTTGCGAGCGGCGCAGTGCAGCGAAGTACTCTCCGAATTCGCCGCTAGCTCCACGGTCCTTCTCAGCTGCAAGTAGCAGCGCTCGCAGTACATAGAGCTTCGCAAGGACCGAAGACCCGGAGGGAAGTGTCGCACACGATAATGTGCCAGGACAGAGACGTGTTCTACATTGCCCCTTCTCGTCATGAAGTTTGTGCCTCTGCTGCTTCTGCTGTTAGGAATCGCTCCTTGAAAGACGAGCGAGAGCGTCTTTCTGGGTGCATTGCACTGAGTCGAGTGCTCGCTCGGGACTTTGCACTCGGAGCCAAGGCAAGAGGGCGTGCTTGCCCGCAGAAGTGAGAACACGCTGTTGGGCAGAGCTGAAACTGACCGCTGGAGTTCAGCTCTCTCCGGACGGCAGAAGGCGAAGAACGAAGCCGCTTGCGAGCGGCGCAGTGCAGCGAAGAGCTCTCCGAATTCGCCGCTAGCTCCACGGTCCTTCTCAGCTGCAAGTAGCAGCGCTCGCAGTACATAGAGCTTCGCAAGGACCGAAGAGCCTGAGGGAAGTATCGCACACGATAATGTGCCAGGACAGAGACGTGTTCTACATTGTCCCTTCTCGTCATGCAGTTTGTGCCTCTGCTGCTTCTGCTGGTAGGAATCGCTCCTTGAAAGACGAGCGAGAGCGTCTTTCTGGGTGCATTGCACTGAGTCGAGTGCTCGCTCGGGACTTTGCACTCGGAGCCAAGGCAAGAGGGCGTGCTTGCCCGCAGAAGTGAGAACACGCTGTTGGGCAGAGCTGAAACTGACCGCTGGAGTTCAGCTCTCTGCGGACGGCAGAAGGCGAAGAACGAAGCCGCTTGCGAGCGGCGCAGTGCCACGAAGAGCACACGAGCAGCCAAAGAGCTCCTTCACAATCCCTTTCACTTCTCAGTGCTCTTGCTGCTTGGAAAAGCAGCACACAGCCCTTGCACGCCAGGGCAACAGCTGGGGCAGTGCCCGTCCTCACTCCTTCGCTGTGCTGTACTCCATGCAGCTAGAGCGAAGCGAGAAGGAGGCGAGGAAGAAAAAAGCGTTCTTAAAGTAGCCCCCTGGCAGCAGCCCTGAAAGGGCGCATAACACACGGCGTCTCGCTGCCCTCCCTTCTACATACTCGCGGCTCCCTTTGCCGACTTGCAAAAGTTGCTACTAGAGCAGAGGCGGCCAGATTGAAGAGGCAGTGCCTAGGTTCACCTTCTCCTTACTGCACGTAAGCCACGTCCAGCTCCTCACTGCACTCTGGATTTCCCTTCTCCGAGGATCTTACCGTGGTGCTGTGTGCAACTCGGCGCCTAGAAGCTACCGCCAATGCTTTCACAGCGGGCTGCAAGGGAATCAAGGAGCAGCACAAGCAGCAGTGCTTCAGCTTGCTCCTTCCGACTGCTAAGGGCACTTGGGAAGGCAAGCGAGAGTCAACCACCTTCCTCTCCTAGTAGCCTGTAACGTGGTGCACACAAGCACGGGACTAGTGCCGCTTCGTTCACCGCCCTCGCCCAAGCGTGGAGCCGCTTTCACTTGCCGGCGGCCAGAAGCCGCTGCAAGGGCGCCACACAACCACAAGTGCGCCGGCAGCCAAGAGCAAGAGAACACTGCTTCTGCCCAAGCCCGCCTAGGGCGTGCACGTTTGTTCTCAGAGCTCCGTGCAACAGTCTGCCTCTCTCGCAGTTCGAATGGAAAACGAAAGCTTTTCGCCTACGCCCTTCACAGAGATCCGTTGCCAGGACGAGAATGTCTTGTGGCCGGAGCTCGCCCCAGCCGCGAGGAAGCTGCTATTAGCAGCGCATTGCAGGGACACGTCTCGCTTCTTGACTTCGTGCTTAGCGCTCTCCGAATTCGCCGCTAGCTCCACGGTCCTTCTCAGCTGCAAGTAGCAGCGCTCGCAGTACATAGAGCTTCGCAAGGACCGAAGACCCGGAGGGAAGTATCGCACACGATAATGTGCCAGGACAGAGACGTGTTCTACATTGCCCCTTCTCGTCATGAAGTTTGTGCCTCTGCTGCTTCTGCTGTTAGGAATCGCTCCTTGAAAGACGAGCGAGAGCGTCTTTCTGGGTGCATTGCACTGAGTCGAGTGCTCGCTCGGGACTTTGCACTCGGAGCCAAGGCAAGAGGGCGTGCTTGCCCGCAGAAGTGAGAACACGCTGTTGGGCAGAGCTGAAACTGACCGCTGGAGTTCAGCTCTCTCCGGACGGCAGAAGGCGAAGAACGAAGCCGCTTGCGAGCGGCGCAGTGCAGCGAAGAGCTCTCCGAATTCGCCGCTAGCTCCACGGTCCTTCTCAGCTGCAAGTAGCAGCGCTCGCAGTACATAGAGCTTCGCAAGGACCGAAGACCCGGAGGGAAGTGTCGCACACGATAATGTGCCAGGACAGAGACGTGTTCTACATTGTCCCTTCTCGTCATGCAGTTTGTGCCTCTGCTGCTTCTGCTGTTAGGAATCGCTCCTTGAAAGACGAGCGAGAGCGTCTTTCTGGGTGCATTGCACTGAGTCGAGTGCTCGCTCGGGACTTTGCACTCGGAGCCAAGGCAAGAGGGCGTGCTTGCCCGCAGAAGTGAGAACACGCTGTTGGGCAGAGCTGAAACTGACCGCTGGAGTTCAGCTCTCTCCGGACGGCAGAAGGCGAAGAACGAATCCGCTTGCGAGCGGCGCAGTGCCACGAAGAGCACACGAGCAGCCAAAGAGCTCCTTCACAATCGCTTTCACTTCTCAGTGCTCTTGCTGCTTGGAAAAGCAGCACACAGCCGTTGCACGCCAGGGCAACAGCTGGGGCAGTGCCCGTCCTCACTCCTTCGCTGTGCTGTACTCCATGCAGCTAGAGCGAAGCGAGAAGGAGGCGAGGAAGAAAAAAGCGTTCTTAAAGTAGCCCCCTGGCAGCAGCCCTGAAAGGGCGCATAACACACGGCGTCTCGCTGCCCTCCCTTCTACATACTCGCGGCTCCCTTTGCCGACTTGCAAAAGTTGCTACTAGAGCAGAGGCGGCCAGATTGAAGAGGCAGTGCCTAGGTTCACCTTCTCCTTACTGCACGTAAGCCACGTCCAGCTCCTCACTGCACTCTGGATTTCCCTTCTCCGAGGATCTTACCGTGGTGCTGTGTGCAACTCGGCGCCTAGAAGCGACCGCCAATGCTTTCACAGCGGGCTGCAAGGGAATCAAGGAGCAGCACAAGCAGCAGTGCTTCAGCTTGCTCCTTCCGACTGCTAAGGGCACTTGGGAAGGCAAGCGAGAGTCAACCACCTTCCTCTCCTAGTAGCCTGTAACGTGGTGCACACAAGCACGGGACTAGTGCCGCTTCGTTCACCGCCCTCGCCCAAGCGTGGAGCCGCTTTCACTTGCCGGCGGCCAGAAGCCGCTGCAAGGGCGCCACACAACCACAAGTGCGCCGGCAGCCAAGAGCAAGAGAACACTGCTTCTGCCCAAGCCCGCCTAGGGCGTGCACGTTTGTTCTCAGAGCTCCGTGCAACAGTCTGCCTCTCTCGCAGTTCGAATGGAAAACGAAAGCTTTTCGCCTACGCCCTTCACAGAGATCCGTTGCCAGGACGAGAATGTCTTGTGGCCGGAGCTCGCCCCAGCCGCGAGGAAGCTGCTATTAGCAGCGCATTGCAGGGACACGTCTCGCTTCTTGACTTCGTGCTTAGCGCTCTCCGAATTCGCCGCTAGCTCCACGGTCCTTCTCAGCTGCAAGTAGCAGCGCTCGCAGTACATAGAGCTTCGCAAGGACCGAAGACCCGGAGGGAAGTGTCGCACACGATAATGTGCCAGGACAGAGACGTGTTCTACATTGTCCCTTCTCGTCATGCAGTTTGTGCCTCTGCTGCTTCTGCTGGTAGGAATCGCTCCTTGAAAGACGAGCGAGAGCGTCTTTCTGGGTGCATTGCACTGAGTCGAGTGCTCGCTCGGGACTTTGCACTCGGAGCCAAGGCAAGAGGGCGTGCTTGCCCGCAGAAGTGAGAACACGCTGTTGGGCAGAGCTGAAACTGACCGCTGGAGTTCAGCTCTCTGCGGACGGCAGAAGGCGAAGAACGAAGCCGCTTGCGAGCGGCGCAGTGCCACGAAGAGCACACGAGCAGCCAAAGAGCTCCTTCACAATCGCTTTCACTTCTCAGTGCTCTTGCTGCTTGGAAAAGCAGCACACAGCCGTTGCACGCCAGGGCAACAGCTGGGGCAGTGCCCGTCCTCACTCCTTCGCTGTGCTGTACTCCATGCAGCTAGAGCGAAGCGAGAAGGAGGCGAGGAAGAAAAAAGCGTTCTTAAAGTAGCCCCCTGGCAGCAGCCCTGAAAGGGCGCATAACACACGGCGTCTCGCTGCCCTCCCTTCTACATACTCGCGGCTCCCTTTGCCGACTTGCAAAAGTTGCTACTAGAGCAGAGGCGGCCAGATTGAAGAGGCAGTGCCTAGGTTCACCTTCTCCTTACTGCACGTAAGCCACGTCCAGCTCCTCACTGCACTCTGGATTTCCCTTCTCCGAGGATCTTACCGTGGTGCTGTGTGCAACTCGGCGCCTAGAAGCGACCGCCAATGCTTTCACAGCGGGCTGCAAGGGAACCAAGGAGCAGCACAAGCAGCAGTGCTTCAGCTTGCTCCTTCCGACTGCTAAGGGCACTTGGGAAGGCAAGCGAGAGTCAACCACCTTCCTCTCCTAGTAGCCTGTAACGTGGTGCACACAAGCACGGGACTAGTGCCGCTTCGTTCACCGCCCTCGCCCAAGCGTGGAGCCGCTTTCACTTGCCGGCGGCCAGAAGCCGCTGCAAGGGCGCCACACAACCACAAGTGCGCCGGCAGCCAAGAGCAAGAGAACACTGCTTCTGCCCAAGCCCGCCTAGGGCGTGCACGTTTGTTCTCAGAGCTCCGTGCAACAGTCTGCCTCTCTCGCAGTTCGAATGGAAAACGAAAGCTTTTCGCCTACGCCCTTCACAGAGATCCGTTGCCAGGACGAGAATGTCTTGTGGCCGGAGCTCGCCCCCGCCGCGAGGAAGCTGCTATTAGCAGCGCATTGCAGGGACACGTCTCGCTTCTTGACTTCGTGCTTAGCGCTCTCCGAATTCGCCGCTAGCTCCACGGTCCTTCTCAGCTGCAAGTAGCAGCGCTCGCAGTACATAGAGCTTCGCAAGGACCGAAGACCCGGAGGGAAGTGTCGCACACGATAATGTGCCAGGACAGAGACGTGTTCTACATTGTCCCTTCTCGTCATGCAGTTTGTGCCTCTGCTGCTTCTGCTGTTAGGAATCGCTCCTTGAAAGACGAGCGAGAGCGTCTTTCTGGGTGCATTGCACTGAGTCGAGTGCTCGCTCGGGACTTTGCACTCGGAGCCAAGGCAAGAGGTCGTGCTTGCCCGCAGAAGTGAGAACACGCTGTTGGGCAGAGCTGAAACTGACCGCTGGAATTCAGCTCTCTCCGGACGGCAGAAGGCGAAGAATGAAGCCGCTTGCGAGCGGCGCAGTGCAGCGAAGAGCTCTCCGAATTCGCCGCTAGCTCCACGGTCCTTCTCAGCTGCAAGTAGCAGCGCTCGCAGTACATAGAGCTTCGCAAGGACCGAAGACCTGGAGGGAAGTATCGCACACGATAATGTGCCAGGACAGAGACGTGTTCTACATTGTCCCTTCTCGTCATGCAGTTTGTGCCTCTGCTGCTTCTGCTGGTAGGAATCGCTCCTTGAAAGACGAGCGAGAGCGTCTTTCTGGGTGCATTGCACTGAGTCGAGTGCTCGCTCGGGACTTTGCACTCGGAGCCAAGGCAAGAGGGCGTGCTTGCCCGCAGAAGTGAGAACACGCTGTTGGGCAGAGCTGAAACTGACCGCTGGAGTTCAGCTCTCTGCGGACGGCAGAAGGCGAAGAACGAAGCCGCTTGCGAGCGGCGCAGTGCCACGAAGAGCACACGAGCAGCCAAAGAGCTCCTTCACAATCGCTTTCACTTCTCAGTGCTCTTGCTGCTTGGAAAAGCAGCACACAGCCCTTGCACGCCAGGGCAACAGCTGGGGCAGTGCCCGTCCTCACTCCTTCGCTGTGCTGTACTCCATGCAGCTAGAGCGAAGCGAGAAGGAGGCGAGGAAGAAAAAAGCGTTCTTAAAGTAGCCCCCTGGCAGCAGCCCTGAAAGGGCGCATAACACACGGCGTCTCGCTGCCCTCCCTTCTACATACTCGCGGCTCCCTTTGCCGACTTGCAAAAGTTGCTACTAGAGCAGAGGCGGCCAGATTGAAGAGGCAGTGCCTAGGTTCACCTTCTCCTTACTGCACGTAAGCCACGTCCAGCTCCTCACTGCACTCTGGATTTCCCTTCTCCGAGGATCTTACCGTGGTGCTGTGTGCAACTCGGCGCCTAGAAGCTACCGCCAATGCTTTCACAGCGGGCTGCAAGGGAACCAAGGAGCAGCACAAGCAGCAGTGCTTCAGCTTGCTCCTTCTGACTGCTAAGGGCACTTGGGAAGGCAAGCGAGAGTCAACCACCTTCCTCTCCTAGTAGCCTGTAACGTGGTGCACACAAGCACGGGATTAGTGCCGCTTCGTTCACCGCCCTCGCCCAAGCGTGGAGCCGCTTTCACTTGCCGGCGGCCAGAAGCCGCTGCAAGGGCGCCACACAACCACAAGTGCGCCGGCAGCCAAGAGCAAGAGAACACTGCTTCTGCCCAAGCCCGCCTAGGGCGTGCACGTTTGTTCTCAGAGCTCCGTGCAACAGTCTGCCTCTCTCGCAGTTCGAATGGAAAACGAAAGCTTTTCGCCTACGCCCTTCACAGAGATCCGTTGCCAGGACGAGAATGTCTTGTGGCCGGAGCTCGCCCCCGCCGCGAGGAAGCTGCTATTAGCAGCGCATTGCAGGGACACGTCTTGCTTCTTGACTTCGTGCTTAGCGCTCTCCGAATTCGCCGCTAGCTCCACGGTCCTTCTCAGCTGCAAGTAGCAGCGCTCGCAGTACATAGAGCTTCGCAAGGACCGAAGACCCGGAGGGAAGTATCGCACACGATAATGTGCCAGGACAGAGACGTGTTCTACATTGTCCCTTCTCGTCATGCAGTTTGTGCCTCTGCTGCTTCTGCTGGTAGGAATCGCTCCTTGAAAGACGAGCGAGAGCGTCTTTCTGGGTGCATTGCACTGAGTCGAGTGCTCGCTCGGGACTTTGCACTCGGAGCCAAGGCAAGAGGGCGTGCTTGCCCGCAGAAGTGAGAACACGCTGTTGGGCAGAGCTGAAACTGACCGCTGGAGTTCAGCTCTCTGCGGACGGCAGAAGGCGAAGAACGAAGCCGCTTGCGAGCGGCGCAGTGCCACGAAGAGCACACGAGCAGCCAAAGAGCTCCTTCACAATCGCTTTCACTTCTCAGTGCTCTTGCTGCTTGGAAAAGCAGCACACAGCCGTTGCACGCCAGGGCAACAGCTGGGGCAGTGCCCGTCCTCACTCCTTCGCTGTGCTGTACTCCATGCAGCTAGAGCGAAGCGAGAAGGAGGCGAGGAAGAAAAAAGCGTTCTTAAAGTAGCCCCCTGGCAGCAGCCCTGAAAGGGCGCATAACACACGGCGTCTCGCTGCCCTCCCTTCTACATACTCGCGGCTCCCTTTGCCGACTTGCAAAAGTTGCTACTAGAGCAGAGGCGGCCAGATTGAAGAGGCAGTGCCTAGGTTCACCTTCTCCTTACTGCACGTAAGCCACGTCCAGCTCCTCACTGCACTCTGGATTTCCCTTCTCCGAGGATCTTACCGTGGTGCTGTGTGCAACTCGGCGCCTAGAAGCTACCGCCAATGCTTTCACAGCGGGCTGCAAGGGAATCAAGGAGCAGCACAAGCAGCAGTGCTTCAGCTTGCTCCTTCCGACTGCTAAGGGCACTTGGGAAGGCAAGCGAGAGTCAACCACCTTCCTCTCCTAGTAGCCTGTAACGTGGTGCACACAAGCACGGGACTAGTGCCGCTTCGTTCACCGCCCTCGCCCAAGCGTGGAGCCGCTTTCACTTGCCGGCGGCCAGAAGCCGCTGCAAGGGCGCCACACAACCACAAGTGCGCCGGCAGCCAAGAGCAAGAGAACACTGCTTCTGCCCAAGCCCGCCTAGGGCGTGCACGTTTGTTCTCAGAGCTCCGTGCAACAGTCTGCCTCTCTCGCAGTTCGAATGGAAAACGAAAGCTTTTCGCCTACGCCCTTCACAGAGATCCGTTGCCAGGACGAGAATGTCTTGTGGCCGGAGCTCGCCCCAGCCGCGAGGAAGCTGCTATTAGCAGCGCATTGCAGGGACACGTCTCGCTTCTTGACTTCGTGCTTAGCGCTCTCCGAATTCGCCGCTAGCTCCACGGTCCTTCTCAGCTGCAAGTAGCAGCGCTCGCAGTACATAGAGCTTCGCAAGGACCGAAGACCCGGAGGGAAGTGTCGCACACGATAATGTGCCAGGACAGAGACGTGTTCTACATTGTCCCTTCTCGTCATGCAGTTTGTGCCTCTGCTGCTTCTGCTGGTAGGAATCGCTCCTTGAAAGACGAGCGAGAGCGTCTTTCTGGGTGCATTGCACTGAGTCGAGTGCTCGCTCGGGACTTTGCACTCGGAGCCAAGGCAAGAGGGCGTGCTTGCCCGCAGAAGTGAGAACACGCTGTTGGGCAGAGCTGAAACTGACCGCTGGAGTTCAGCTCTCTGCGGACGGCAGAAGGCGAAGAACGAAGCCGCTTGCGAGCGGCGCAGTGCCACGAAGAGCACACGAGCAGCCAAAGAGCTCCTTCACAATCGCTTTCACTTCTCAGTGCTCTTGCTGCTTGGAAAAGCAGCACACAGCCGTTGCACGCCAGGGCAACAGCTGGGGCAGTGCCCGTCCTCACTCCTTCGCTGTGCTGTACTCCATGCAGCTAGAGCGAAGCGAGAAGGAGGCGAGGAAGAAAAAAGCGTTCTTAAAGTAGCCCCCTGGCAGCAGCCCTGAAAGGGCGCATAACACACGGCGTCTCGCTGCCCTCCCTTCTACATACTCGCGGCTCCCTTTGCCGACTTGCAAAAGTTGCTACTAGAGCAGAGGCGGCCAGATTGAAGAGGCAGTGCCTAGGTTCACCTTCTCCTTACTGCACGTAAGCCACGTCCAGCTCCTCACTGCACTCTGGATTTCCCTTCTCCGAGGATCTTACCGTGGTGCTGTGTGCAACTCGGCGCCTAGAAGCGACCGCCAATGCTTTCACAGCGGGCTGCAAGGGAACCAAGGAGCAGCACAAGCAGCAGTGCTTCAGCTTGCTCCTTCCGACTGCTAAGGGCACTTGGGAAGGCAAGCGAGAGTCAACCACCTTCCTCTCCTAGTAGCCTGTAACGTGGTGCACACAAGCACGGGACTAGTGCCGCTTCGTTCACCGCCCTCGCCCAAGCGTGGAGCCGCTTTCACTTGCCGGCGGCCAGAAGCCGCTGCAAGGGCGCCACACAACCACAAGTGCGCCGGCAGCCAAGAGCAAGAGAACACTGCTTCTGCCCAAGCCCGCCTAGGGCGTGCACGTTTGTTCTCAGAGCTCCGTGCAACAGTCTGCCTCTCTCGCAGTTCGAATGGAAAACGAAAGCTTTTCGCCTACGCCCTTCACAGAGATCCGTTGCCAGGACGAGAATGTCTTGTGGCCGGAGCTCGCCCCCGCCGCGAGGAAGCTGCTATTAGCAGCGCATTGCAGGGACACGTCTCGCTTCTTGACTTCGTGCTTAGCGCTCTCCGAATTCGCCGCTAGCTCCACGGTCCTTCTCAGCTGCAAGTAGCAGCGCTCGCAGTACATAGAGCTTCGCAAGGACCGAAGACCCGGAGGGAAGTGTCGCACACGATAATGTGCCAGGACAGAGACGTGTTCTACATTGTCCCTTCTCGTCATGCAGTTTGTGCCTCTGCTGCTTCTGCTGGTAGGAATCGCTCCTTGAAAGACGAGCGAGAGCGTCTTTCTGGGTGCATTGCACTGAGTCGAGTGCTCGCTCGGGACTTTGCACTCGGAGCCAAGGCAAGAGGGCGTGCTTGCCCGCAGAAGTGAGAACACGCTGTTGGGCAGAGCTGAAACTGACCGCTGGAGTTCAGCTCTCTCCGGACGGCAGAAGGCGAAGAACGAAGCCGCTTGCGAGCGGCGCAGTGCAGCGAAGAGCTCTCCGAATTCGCCGCTAGCTCCACGGTCCTTCTCAGCTGCAAGTAGCAGCGCTCGCAGTACATAGAGCTTCGCAAGGCCCGAAGACCCGGAGGGAAGTATCGCACACGATAATGTGCCAGGACAGAGACGTGTTCTACATTGTCCCTTCTCGTCATGCAGTTGGTGCCTCTGCTGCTTCTGCTGGTAGGAATCGCTCCTTGAAAGACGAGCGAGAGCGTCTTTCTGGGTGCATTGCACTGAGTCGAGTGCTTGCTCGGGACTTTGCACTCGGAGCCAAGGCAAGAGGGCGTGCTTGCCCGCAGAAGTGAGAACACGCTGTTGGGCAGAGCTGAAACTGACCGCTGGAGTTCAGCTCTCTGCGGACGGCAGAAGGCGAAGAACGAAGCCGCTTGCGAGCGGCGCAGTGCCACGAAGAGCACACGAGCAGCCAAAGAGCTCCTTCACAATCGCTCTCACTTCTCAGTGCTCTTGCTGCTTGGAAAAGCAGCACACAGCCGTTGCACGCCAGGGCAACAGCTGGGGCAGTGCCCGTCCTCACTCCTTCGCTGTGCTGTACTCCATGCAGCTAGAGCGAAGCGAGAAGGAGGCGAGGAAGAAAAAAGCGTTCTTAAAGTAGCCCCCTGGCAGCAGCCCTGAAAGGGCGCATAACACACGGCGTCTCGCTGCCCTCCCTTCTACATACTCGCGGCTCCCTTTGCCGACTTGCAAAAGTTGCTACTAGAGCAGAGGCGGCCAGATTGAAGAGGCAGTGCCTAGGTTCACCTTCTCCTTACTGCACGTAAGCCACGTCCAGCTCCTCACTGCACTCTGGATTTCCCTTCTCCGAGGATCTTACCGTGGTGCTGTGTGCAACTCGGCGCCTAGAAGCTACCGCCAATGCTTTCACAGCGGGCTGCAAGGGAACCAAGGAGCAGCACAAGCAGCAGTGCTTCAGCTTGCTCCTTCCGACTGCTAAGGGCACTTGGGAAGGCAAGCGAGAGTCAACCACCTTCCTCTCCTAGTAGCCTGTAACGTGGTGCACACAAGCACGGGACTAGTGCCGCTTCGTTCACCGCCCTCGCCCAAGCGTGGAGCCGCTTTCACTTGCCGGCGGCCAGAAGCCGCTGCAAGGGCGCCACACAACCACAAGTGCGCCGGCAGCCAAGAGCAAGAGAACACTGCTTCTGCCCAAGCCCGCCTAGGGCGTGCACGTTTGTTCTCAGAGCTCCGTGCAACAGTCTGCCTCTCTCGCAGTTCGAATGGAAAACGAAAGCTTTTCGCCTACGCCCTTCAAGAGATCCGTCTCCAGGACGAGAATGTCTTGTGGCCGGAGCTCGCCCCCGCCGCGAGGAAGCTGCTATTAGCAGCGCATTGCAGGGACACGTCTTGCTTCTTGACTTCGTGCTTAGCGCTCTCCGAATTCGCCGCTAGCTCCACGGTCCTTCTCAGCTGCAAGTAGCAGCGCTCGCAGTACATAGAGCTTCGCAAGGACCGAAGAGCCTGAGGGAAGTATCGCACACGATAATGTGCCAGGACAGAGACGTGTTCTACATTGTCCCTTCTCGTCATGCAGTTTGTGCCTCTGCTGCTTCTGCTGGTAGGAATCGCTCCTTGAAAGACGAGCGAGAGCGTCTTTCTGGGTGCATTGCACTGAGTCGAGTGCTCGCTCGGGACTTTGCACTCGGAGCCAAGGCAAGAGGGCGTGCTTGCCCGCAGAAGTGAGAACACGCTGTTGGGCAGAGCTGAAACTGACCGCTGGAGTTCAGCTCTCTGCGGACGGCAGAAGGCGAAGAACGAAGCCGCTTGCAAGCGGCGCAGTGCCACGAAGAGCACACGAGCAGCCAAAGAGCTCCTTCACAATCGCTTTCACTTCTCAGTGCTCTTGCTGCTTGGAAAAGCAGCACACAGCCGTTGCACGCCAGGGCAACAGCTGGGGCAGTGCCCGTCCTCACTCCTTCGCTGTGCTGTACTCCATGCAGCTAGAGCGAAGCGAGAAGGAGGCGAGGAAGAAAAAAGCGTTCTTAAAGTAGCCCCCTGGCAGCAGCCCTGAAAGGGCGCATAACACACGGCGTCTCGCTGCCCTCCCTTCTACATACTCGCGGCTCCCTTTGCCGACTTGCAAAAGTTGCTACTAGAGCAGAGGCGGCCAGATTGAAGAGGCAGTGCCTAGGTTCACCTTCTCCTTACTGCACGTAAGCCACGTCCAGCTCCTCACTGCACTCTGGATTTCCCTTCTCCGAGGATCTTACCGTGGTGCTGTGTGCAACTCGGCGCCTAGAAGCTACCGCCAATGCTTTCACAGCGGGCTGCAAGGGAACCAAGGAGCAGCACAAGCAGCAGTGCTTCAGCTTGCTCCTTCCGACTGCTAAGGGCACTTGGGAAGGCAAGCGAGAGTCAACCACCTTCCTCTCCTAGTAGCCTGTAACGTGGTGCACACAAGCACGGGATTAGTGCCGCTTCGTTCACCGCCCTCGCCCAAGCGTGGAGCTGCTTTCACTTGCCGGCGGCCAGAAGCCGCTGCAAGGGCGCCACACAACCACAAGTGCGCCGGCAGCCAAGAGCAAGAGAACACTGCTTCTGCCCAAGCCCGCCTAGGGCGTGCACGTTTGTTCTCAGAGCTCCGTGCAACAGTCTGCCTCTCTAGCAGTTCGAATGGAAAACGAAAGCTTTTCGCCTACGCCCTTCAAGAGATCCGTCTCCAGGACGAGAATGTCTTGTGGCCGGAGCTCGCCCCCGCCGCGAGGAAGCTGCTATTAACAGCGCATTGCAGGGACACGTCTCGCTTCTTGACTTCGTGCTTAGCGCTCTCCGAATTCGCCGCTAGCTCCACGGTCCTTCTCAGCTGCAAGTAGCAGCGCTCGCAGTACATAGAGCTTCGCAAGGAACGAAGACCCGGAGGGAAGTATCGCACACGATAATGTGCCAGGACAGAGACGTGTTCTACATTGTCCCTTCTCGTCATGCAGTTTGTGCCTCTGCTGCTTCTGCTGGTAGGAATCGCTCCTTGAAAGACGAGCAAGAGCGTCTTTCTGGGTGCATTGCACTGAGTCGAGTGCTCGCTCGGGACTTTGCACTCGGAGCCAAGGCAAGAGGGCGTGCTTGCCCGCAGAAGTGAGAACACGCTGTTGGGCAGAGCTGAAGCTGACCGCTGGAGTTCAGCTCTCTCCGGACGGCAGAAGGCGAATAACGAAGCCGCTTGCGAGCGGCGCAGTGCCACGAAGAGCACACGAGCAGCCAAAGAGCTCCTTCACAATCGCTTTCACTTCTCAGTGCTCTTGCTGCTTGGAAAAGCAGCACACAGCCGTTGCACGCCAGGGCAACAGCTGGGGCAGTGCCCGTCCTCACTCCTTCGCTGTGCTGTACTCCATGCAGCTAGAGCGAAGCGAGAAGGAGGCGAGGAAGAAAAAAGCGTTCTTAAAGTAGCCCCCTGGCAGCAGCCCTGAAAGGGCGCATAACACACGGCGTCTCGCTGCCCTCCCTTCTACATACTCGCGGCTCCCTTTGCCGACTTGCAAAAGTTGCTACTAGAGCAGAGGCGGCCAGATTGAAGAGGCAGTGCCTAGGTTCACCTTCTCCTTACTGCACGTAAGCCACGTCCAGCTCCTCACTGCACTCTGGATTTCCCTTCTCCGAGGATCTTACCGTGGTGCTGTGTGCAACTCGGCGCCTAGAAGCGACCGCCAATGCTTTCACAGCGGGCTGCAAGGGAACCAAGGAGCAGCACAAGCAGCAGTGCTTCAGCTTGCTCCTTCCGACTGCTAAGGGCACTTGGGAAGGCAAGCGAGAGTCAACCACCTTCCTCTCCTAGTAGCCTGTAACGTGGTGCACACAAGCACGGGATTAGTGCCGCTTCGTTCACCGCCCTCGCCCAAGCGTGGAGCTGCTTTCACTTGCCGGCGGCCAGAAGCCGCTGCAAGGGCGCCACACAACCACAAGTGCGCCGACAGCCAAGAGCAAGAGAACACTGCTTCTGCCCAAGCCCGCCTAGGGCGTGCACGTTTGTTCTCAGAGCTCCGTGCAACAGTCTGCCTCTCTAGCAGTTCGAATGGAAAACGAAAGCTTTTCGCCTACGCCCTTCAAGAGATCCGTCTCCAGGACGAGAATGTCTTGTGGCCGGAGCTCGCCCCCGCCGCGAGGAAGCTGCTATTAGCAGCGCATTGCAGGGACACGTCTCGCTTCTTGACTTCGTGCTTAGCGCTCTCCGAATTCGCCGCTAGCTCCACGGTCCTTCTCAGCTGCAAGTAGCAGCGCTCGCAGTACATAGAGCTTCGCAAGGAACGAAGACCCGGAGGGAAGTATCGCACACGATAATGTGCCAGGACAGAGACGTGTTCTACATTGTCCCTTCTCGTCATGCAGTTTGTGCCTCTGCTGCTTCTGCTGGTAGGAATCGCTCCTTGAAAGACGAGCAAGAGCGTCTTTCTGGGTGCATTGCACTGAGTCGAGTGCTCGCTCGGGACTTTGCACTCGGAGCCAAGGCAAGAGGGCGTGCTTGCCCGCAGAAGTGAGAACACGCTGTTGGGCAGAGCTGAAGCTGACCGCTGGAGTTCAGCTCTCTCCGGACGGCAGAAGGCGAAGAACGAAGCCGCTTGCGAGCGGCGCAGTGCAGCGAAGAGCTCTCCGAATTCGCCGCTAGCTCCACGGTCCTTCTCAGCTGCAAGTAGCAGCGCTCGCAGTACATAGAGCTTCGCAAGGACCGAAGACCCGGAGGGAAGTATCGCACACGATAATGTGCCAGGACAGAGACGTGTTCTACATTGTCCCTTCTCGTCATGCAGTTGGTGCCTCTGCTGCTTCTGCTGGTAGGAATCGCTCCTTGAAAGACGAGCGAGAGCGTCTTTCTGGGTGCATTGCACTGAGTCGAGTGCTTGCTCGGGACTTTGCACTCGGAGCCAAGGCAAGAGGGCGTGCTTGCCCGCAGAAGTGAGAACACGCTGTTGGGCAGAGCTGAAACTGACCGCTGGAGTTCAGCTCTCTGCGGACGGCAGAAGGCGAAGAACGAAGCCGCTTGCGAGCGGCGCAGTGCCACGAAGAGCACACGAGCAGCCAAAGAGCTCCTTCACAATCGCTCTCACTTCTCAGTGCTCTTGCTGCTTGGAAAAGCAGCACACAGCCGTTGCACGCCAGGGCAACAGCTGGGGCAGTGCCCGTCCTCACTCCTTCGCTGTGCTGTACTCCATGCAGCTAGAGCGAAGCGAGAAGGAGGCGAGGAAGAAAAAAGCGTTCTTAAAGTAGCCCCCTGGCAGCAGCCCTGAAAGGGCGCATAACACACGGCGTCTCGCTGCCCTCCCTTCTACATACTCGCGGCTCCCTTTGCCGACTTGCAAAAGTTGCTACTAGAGCAGAGGCGGCCAGATTGAAGAGGCAGTGCCTAGGTTCACCTTCTCCTTACTGCACGTAAGCCACGTCCAGCTCCTCACTGCACTCTGGATTTCCCTTCTCCGAGGATCTTACCGTGGTGCTGTGTGCAACTCGGCGCCTAGAAGCTACCGCCAATGCTTTCACAGCGGGCTGCAAGGGAACCAAGGAGCAGCACAAGCAGCAGTGCTTCAGCTTGCTCCTTCCGACTGCTAAGGGCACTTGGGAAGGCAAGCGAGAGTCAACCACCTTCCTCTCCTAGTAGCCTGTAACGTGGTGCACACAAGCACGGGACTAGTGCCGCTTCGTTCACCGCCCTCGCCCAAGCGTGGAGCCGCTTTCACTTGCCGGCGGCCAGAAGCCGCTGCAAGGGCGCCACACAACCACAAGTGCGCCGGCAGCCAAGAGCAAGAGAACACTGCTTCTGCCCAAGCCCGCCTAGGGCGTGCACGTTTGTTCTCAGAGCTCCGTGCAACAGTCTGCCTCTCTCGCAGTTCGAATGGAAAACGAAAGCTTTTCGCCTACGCCCTTCAAGAGATCCGTCTCCAGGACGAGAATGTCTTGTGGCCGGAGCTCGCCCCCGCCGCGAGGAAGCTGCTATTAGCAGCGCATTGCAGGGACACGTCTTGCTTCTTGACTTCGTGCTTAGCGCTCTCCGAATTCGCCGCTAGCTCCACGGTCCTTCTCAGCTGCAAGTAGCAGCGCTCGCAGTACATAGAGCTTCGCAAGGACCGAAGACCCGGAGGGAAGTATCGCACACGATAATGTGCCAGGACAGAGACGTGTTCTACATTGTCCCTTCTCGTCATGCAGTTTGTGCCTCTGCTGCTTCTGCTGGTAGGAATCGCTCCTTGAAAGACGAGCGAGAGCGTCTTTCTGGGTGCATTGCACTGAGTCGAGTGCTCGCTCGGGACTTTGCACTCGGAGCCAAGGCAAGAGGGCGTGCTTGCCCGCAGAAGTGAGAACACGCTGTTGGGCAGAGCTGAAACTGACCGCTGGAGTTCAGCTCTCTGCGGACGGCAGAAGGCGAAGAACGAAGCCGCTTGCAAGCGGCGCAGTGCCACGAAGAGCACACGAGCAGCCAAAGAGCTCCTTCACAATCGCTTTCACTTCTCAGTGCTCTTGCTGCTTGGAAAAGCAGCACACAGCCGTTGCACGCCAGGGCAACAGCTGGGGCAGTGCCCGTCCTCACTCCTTCGCTGTGCTGTACTCCATGCAGCTAGAGCGAAGCGAGAAGGAGGCGAGGAAGAAAAAAGCGTTCTTAAAGTAGCCCCCTGGCAGCAGCCCTGAAAGGGCGCATAACACACGGCGTCTCGCTGCCCTCCCTTCTACATACTCGCGGCTCCCTTTGCCGACTTGCAAAAGTTGCTACTAGAGCAGAGGCGGCCAGATTGAAGAGGCAGTGCCTAGGTTCACCTTCTCCTTACTGCACGTAAGCCACGTCCAGCTCCTCACTGCACTCTGGATTTCCCTTCTCCGAGGATCTTACCGTGGTGCTGTGTGCAACTCGGCGCCTAGAAGCGACCGCCAATGCTTTCACAGCGGGCTGCAAGGGAACCAAGGAGCAGCACAAGCAGCAGTGCTTCAGCTTGCTCCTTCCGACTGCTAAGGGCACTTGGGAAGGCAAGCGAGAGTCAACCACCTTCCTCTCCTAGTAGCCTGTAACGTGGTGCACACAAGCACGGGATTAGTGCCGCTTCGTTCACCGCCCTCGCCCAAGCGTGGAGCTGCTTTCACTTGCCGGCGGCCAGAAGCCGCTGCAAGGGCGCCACACAACCACAAGTGCGCCGGCAGCCAAGAGCAAGAGAACACTGCTTCTGCCCAAGCCCGCCTAGGGCGTGCACGTTTGTTCTCAGAGCTCCGTGCAACAGTCTGCCTCTCTAGCAGTTCGAATGGAAAACGAAAGCTTTTCGCCTACGCCCTTCAAGAGATCCGTCTCCAGGACGAGAATGTCTTGTGGCCGGAGCTCGCCCCCGCCGCGAGGAAGCTGCTATTAACAGCGCATTGCAGGGACACGTCTCGCTTCTTGACTTCGTGCTTAGCGCTCTCCGAATTCGCCGCTAGCTCCACGGTCCTTCTCAGCTGCAAGTAGCAGCGCTCGCAGTACATAGAGCTTCGCAAGGAACGAAGACCCGGAGGGAAGTATCGCACACGATAATGTGCCAGGACAGAGACGTGTTCTACATTGTCCCTTCTCGTCATGCAGTTTGTGCCTCTGCTGCTTCTGCTGGTAGGAATCGCTCCTTGAAAGACGAGCAAGAGCGTCTTTCTGGGTGCATTGCACTGAGTCGAGTGCTCGCTCGGGACTTTGCACTCGGAGCCAAGGCAAGAGGGCGTGCTTGCCCGCAGAAGTGAGAACACGCTGTTGGGCAGAGCTGAAGCTGACCGCTGGAGTTCAGCTCTCTCCGGACGGCAGAAGGCGAATAACGAAGCCGCTTGCGAGCGGCGCAGTGCCACGAAGAGCACACGAGCAGCCAAAGAGCTCCTTCACAATCGCTTTCACTTCTCAGTGCTCTTGCTGCTTGGAAAAGCAGCACACAGCCGTTGCACGCCAGGGCAACAGCTGGGGCAGTGCCCGTCCTCACTCCTTCGCTGTGCTGTACTCCATGCAGCTAGAGCGAAGCGAGAAGGAGGCGAGGAAGAAAAAAGCGTTCTTAAAGTAGCCCCCTGGCAGCAGCCCTGAAAGGGCGCATAACACACGGCGTCTCGCTGCCCTCCCTTCTACATACTCGCGGCTCCCTTTGCCGACTTGCAAAAGTTGCTACTAGAGCAGAGGCGGCCAGATTGAAGAGGCAGTGCCTAGGTTCACCTTCTCCTTACTGCACGTAAGCCACGTCCAGCTCCTCACTGCACTCTGGATTTCCCTTCTCCGAGGATCTTACCGTGGTGCTGTGTGCAACTCGGCGCCTAGAAGCGACCGCCAATGCTTTCACAGCGGGCTGCAAGGGAACCAAGGAGCAGCACAAGCAGCAGTGCTTCAGCTTGCTCCTTCCGACTGCTAAGGGCACTTGGGAAGGCAAGCGAGAGTCAACCACCTTCCTCTCCTAGTAGCCTGTAACGTGGTGCACACAAGCACGGGATTAGTGCCGCTTCGTTCACCGCCCTCGCCCAAGCGTGGAGCTGCTTTCACTTGCCGGCGGCCAGAAGCCGCTGCAAGGGCGCCACACAACCACAAGTGCGCCGACAGCCAAGAGCAAGAGAACACTGCTTCTGCCCAAGCCCGCCTAGGGCGTGCACGTTTGTTCTCAGAGCTCCGTGCAACAGTCTGCCTCTCTAGCAGTTCGAATGGAAAACGAAAGCTTTTCGCCTACGCCCTTCAAGAGATCCGTCTCCAGGACGAGAATGTCTTGTGGCCGGAGCTCGCCCCCGCCGCGAGGAAGCTGCTATTAGCAGCGCATTGCAGGGACACGTCTCGCTTCTTGACTTCGTGCTTAGCGCTCTCCGAATTCGCCGCTAGCTCCACGGTCCTTCTCAGCTGCAAGTAGCAGCGCTCGCAGTACATAGAGCTTCGCAAGGAACGAAGACCCGGAGGGAAGTATCGCACACGATAATGTGCCAGGACAGAGACGTGTTCTACATTGTCCCTTCTCGTCATGCAGTTTGTGCCTCTGCTGCTTCTGCTGGTAGGAATCGCTCCTTGAAAGACGAGCAAGAGCGTCTTTCTGGGTGCATTGCACTGAGTCGAGTGCTCGCTCGGGACTTTGCACTCGGAGCCAAGGCAAGAGGGCGTGCTTGCCCGCAGAAGTGAGAACACGCTGTTGGGCAGAGCTGAAGCTGACCGCTGGAGTTCAGCTCTCTCCGGACGGCAGAAGGCGAAGAACGAAGCCGCTTGCGAGCGGCGCAGTGCAGCGAAGAGCTCTCCGAATTCGCCGCTAGCTCCACGGTCCTTCTCAGCTGCAAGTAGCAGCGCTCGCAGTACATAGAGCTTCGCAAGGAACGAAGACCCGGAGGGAAGTATCGCACACGATAATGTGCCAGGACAGAGACGTGTTCTACATTGTCCCTTCTCGTCATGCAGTTTGTGCCTCTGCTGCTTCTGCTGGTAGGAATCGCTCCTTGAAAGACGAGCAAGAGCGTCTTTCTGGGTGCATTGCACTGAGTCGCGTGCTCGCTCGGGACTTTGCACTCGGAGCCAAGGCAAGAGGGCGTGCTTGCCCGCAGAAGTGAGAACACGCTGTTGGGCAGAGCTGAAACTGACCGCTGGAGTTCAGCTCTCTGCGGACGGCAGAAGGCGAAGAAAGAAGCCGCTTGCGAGCGGCGCAGTGCCACGAAGAGCACACGAGCAGCCAAAGAGCTCCTTCACAATCGCTTTCACTTCTCAGTGCTCTTGCTGCTTGGAAAAGCAGCACACAGCCGTTGCACGCCAGGGCAACAGCTGGGGCAGTGCCCGTCCTCACTCCTTCGCTGTGCTGTACTCCATGCAGCTAGAGCGAAGCGAGAAGGAGGCGAGGAAGAAAAAAGCGTTCTTAAAGTAGCCCCCTGGCAGCAGCCCTGAAAGAGCGCATAACACACGGCGTCTCGCTGCCCTCCCTTCTACATACTCGCGGCTCCCTTTGCCGACTTGCAAAAGTTGCTACTAGAGCAGAGGCGGCCAGATTGAAGAGGCAGTGCCTAGGTTCACCTTCTCCTTACTGCACGTAAGCCACGTCCAGCTCCTCACTGCACTCTGGATTTCCCTTCTCCGAGGATCTTACCGTGGTGCTGTGTGCAACTCGGCGCCTAGAAGCGACCGCCAATGCTTTCACAGCGGGCTGCAAGGGAACCAAGGAGCAGCACAAGCAGCAGTGCTTCAGCTTGCTCCTTCCGACTGCTAAGGGCACTTGGGAAGGCAAGCGAGAGTCAACCACCTTCCTCTCCTAGTAGCCTGTAACGTGGTGCACACAAGCACGGGACTAGTGCCGCTTCGTTCACCGCCCTCGCCCAAGCGTGGAGCCGCTTTCACTTGCCGGCGGCCAGAAGCCGCTGCAAGGGCGCCACACAACCACAAGTGCGCCGGCAGCCAAGAGCAAGAGAACACTGCTTCTGCCCAAGCCCGCCTAGGGCGTGCACGTTTGTTCTCAGAGCTCCGTGCAACAGTCTGCCTCTCTCGCAGTTCGAATGGAAAACGAAAGCTTTTCGCCTACGCCCTTCAAGAGATCCGTCTCCAGGACGAGAATGTCTTGTGGCCGGAGCTCGCCCCCGCCGCGAGGAAGCTGCTATTAGCAGCGCATTGCAGGGACACGTCTCGCTTCTTGACTTCGTGCTTAGCGCTCTCCGAATTCGCCGCTAGCTCCACGGTCCTTCTCAGCTGCAAGTAGCAGCGCTCGCAGTACATAGAGCTTCGCAAGGACCGAAGACCCGGAGGGAAGTATCGCACACGATAATGTGCCAGGACAGAGACGTGTTCTACATTGTCCCTTCTCGTCATGCAGTTTGTGCCTCTGCTGCTTCTGCTGGTAGGAATCGCTCCTTGAAAGACGAGCGAGAGCGTCTTTCTGGGTGCATTGCACTGAGTCGAGTGCTCGCTCGGGACTTTGCACTCGGAGCCAAGGCAAGAGGGCGTGCTTGCCCGCAGAAGTGAGAACACGCTGTTGGGCAGAGCTGAAACTGACCGCTGGAGTTCAGCTCTCTCCGGACGGCAGAAGGCGAAGAACGAAGCCGCTTGCGAGCGGCGCAGTGCAGCGAAGAGCTCTCCGAATTCGCCGCTAGCTCCACGGTCCTTCTCAGCTGCAAGTAGCAGCGCTCGCAGTACATAGAGCTTCGCAAGGACCGAAGACCCGGAGGGAAGTGTCGCACACGATAATGTGCCAGGACAGAGACGTGTTCTACATTGTCCCTTCTCGTCATGCAGTTTGTGCCTCTGCTGCTTCTGCTGGTAGGAATCGCTCCTTGAAAGACGAGCGAGAGCGTCTTTCTGGGTGCATTGCACTGAGTCGAGTGCTCGCTCGGGACTTTGCACTCGGAGCCAAGGCAAGAGGGCGTGCTTGCCCGCAGAAGTGAGAACACGCTGTTGGGCAGAGCTGAAACTGACCGCTGGAGTTCAGCTCTCTGCGGACGGCAGAAGGCGAAGAACGAAGCCGCTTGCGAGCGGCGCAGTGCCACGAAGAGCACACGAGCAGCCAAAGAGCTCCTTCACAATCGCTTTCACTTCTCAGTGCTCTTGCTGCTTGGAAAAGCAGCACACAGCCGTTGCACGCCAGGGCAACAGCTGGGGCAGTGCCCGTCCTCACTCCTTCGCTGTGCTGTACTCCATGCAGCTAGAGCGAAGCGAGAAGGAGGCGAGGAAGAAAAAAGCGTTCTTAAAGTAGCCCCCTGGCAGCAGCCCTGAAAGGGCGCATAACACACGGCGTCTCGCTGCCCTCCCTTCTACATACTCGCGGCTCCCTTTGCCGACTTGCAAAAGTTGCTACTAGAGCAGAGGCGGCCAGATTGAAGAGGCAGTGCCTAGGTTCACCTTCTCCTTACTGCACGTAAGCCACGTCCAGCTCCTCACTGCACTCTGGATTTCCCTTCTCCGAGGATCTTACCGTGGTGCTGTGTGCAACTCGGCGCCTAGAAGCTACCGCCAATGCTTTCACAGCGGGCTGCAAGGGAACCAAGGAGCAGCACAAGCAGCAGTGCTTCAGCTTGCTCCTTCCGACTGCTAAGGGCACTTGGGAAGGCAAGCGAGAGTCAACCACCTTCCTCTCCTAGTAGCCTGTAACGTGGTGCACACAAGCACGGGACTAGTGCCGCTTCGTTCACCGCCCTCGCCCAAGCGTGGAGCCGCTTTCACTTGCCGGCGGCCAGAAGCCGCTGCAAGGGCGCCACACAACCACAAGTGCGCCGGCAGCCAAGAGCAAGAGAACACTGCTTCTGCCCAAGCCCGCCTAGGGCGTGCACGTTTGTTCTCAGAGCTCCGTGCAACAGTCTGCCTCTCTCGCAGTTCGAATGGAAAACGAAAGCTTTTCGCCTACGCCCTTCACAGAGATCCGTTGCCAGGACGAGAATGTCTTGTGGCCGGAGCTCGCCCCCGCCGCGAGGAAGCTGCTATTAGCAGCGCATTGCAGGGACACGTCTCGCTTCTTGACTTCGTGCTTAGCGCTCTCCGAATTCGCCGCTAGCTCCACGGTCCTTCTCAGCTGCAAGTAGCAGCGCTCGCAGTACATAGAGCTTCGCAAGGACCGAAGACCCGGAGGGAAGTGTCGCACACGATAATGTGCCAGGACAGAGACGTGTTCTACATTGTCCCTTCTCGTCATGCAGTTTGTGCCTCTGCTGCTTCTGCTGTTAGGAATCGCTCCTTGAAAGACGAGCGAGAGCGTCTTTCTGGGTGCATTGCACTGAGTCGAGTGCTCGCTCGGGACTTTGCACTCGGAGCCAAGGCAAGAGGGCGTGCTTGCCCGCAGAAGTGAGAACACGCTGTTGGGCAGAGCTGAAACTGACCGCTGGAGTTCAGCTCTCTGCGGACGGCAGAAGGCGAAGAACGAAGCCGCTTGCGAGCGGCGCAGTGCAGCGAAGAGCTCTCCCAATTCGCCGCTAGCTCCACGGTCCTTCTCAGCTGCAAGTAGCAGCGCTCGCAGTACATAGAGCTTCGCAAGGACCGAAGACCCGGAGGGAAGTATCGCACACGATAATGTGCCAGGACAGAGACGTGTTCTACATTGTCCCTTCTCGTCATGCAGTTTGTGCCTCTGCTGCTTCTGCTGGTAGGAATCGCTCCTTGAAAGACGAGCGAGAGCGTCTTTCTGGGTGCATTGCACTGAGTCGAGTGCTCGCTCGGGACTTTGCACTCGGAGCCAAGGCAAGAGGGCGTGCTTGCCCGCAGAAGTGAGAACACGCTGTTGGGCAGAGCTGAAACTGACCGCTGGAGTTCAGCTCTCTGCGGACGGCAGAAGGCGAAGAACGAAGCCGCTTGCGAGCGGCGCAGTGCCACGAAGAGCACACGAGCAGCCAAAGAGCTCCTTCACAATCCCTTTCACTTCTCAGTGCTCTTGCTGCTTGGAAAAGCAGCACACAGCCGTTGCACGCCAGGGCAACAGCTGGGGCAGTGCCCGTCCTCACTCCTTCGCTGTGCTGTACTCCATGCAGCTAGAGCGAAGCGAGAAGGAGGCGAGGAAGAAAAAAGCGTTCTTAAAGTAGCCCCCTGGCAGCAGCCCTGAAAGGGCGCATAACACACGGCGTCTCGCTGCCCTCCCTTCTACATACTCGCGGCTCCCTTTGCCGACTTGCAAAAGTTGCTACTAGAGCAGAGGCGGCCAGATTGAAGAGGCAGTGCCTAGGTTCACCTTCTCCTTACTGCACGTAAGCCACGTCCAGCTCCTCACTGCACTCTGGATTTCCCTTCTCCGAGGATCTTACCGTGGTGCTGTGTGCAACTCGGCGCCTAGAAGCTACCGCCAATGCTTTCACAGCGGGCTGCAAGGGAATCAAGGAGCAGCACAAGCAGCAGTGCTTCAGCTTGCTCCTTCCGACTGCTAAGGGCACTTGGGAAGGCAAGCGAGAGTCAACCACCTTCCTCTCCTAGTAGCCTGTAACGTGGTGCACACAAGCACGGGACTAGTGCCGCTTCGTTCACCGCCCTCGCCCAAGCGTGGAGCCGCTTTCACTTGCCGGCGGCCAGAAGCCGCTGCAAGGGCGCCACACAACCACAAGTGCGCCGGCAGCCAAGAGCAAGAGAACACTGCTTCTGCCCAAGCCCGCCTAGGGCGTGCACGTTTGTTCTCAGAGCTCCGTGCAACAGTCTGCCTCTCTCGCAGTTCGAATGGAAAACGAAAGCTTTTCGCCTACGCCCTTCACAGAGATCCGTTGCCAGGACGAGAATGTCTTGTGGCCGGAGCTCGCCCCCGCCGCGAGGAAGCTGCTATTAGCAGCGCATTGCAGGGACACGTCTCGCTTCTTGACTTCGTGCTTAGCGCTCTCCGAATTCGCCGCTAGCTCCACGGTCCTTCTCAGCTGCAAGTAGCAGCGCTCGCAGTACATAGAGCTTCGCAAGGACCGAAGACCCGGAGGGAAGTGTCGCACACGATAATGTGCCAGGACAGAGACGTGTTCTACATTGCCCCTTCTCGTCATGAAGTTTGTGCCTCTGCTGCTTCTGCTGTTAGGAATCGCTCCTTGAAAGACGAGCGAGAGCGTCTTTCTGGGTGCATTGCACTGAGTCGAGTGCTCGCTCGGGACTTTGCACTCGGAGCCAAGGCAAGAGGGCGTGCTTGCCCGCAGAAGTGAGAACACGCTGTTGGGCAGAGCTGAAACTGACCGCTGGAGTTCAGCTCTCTCCGGACGGCAGAAGGCGAAGAACGAAGCCGCTTGCGAGCGGCGCAGTGCAGCGAAGAGCTCTCCGAATTCGCCGCTAGCTCCACGGTCCTTCTCAGCTGCAAGTAGCAGCGCTCGCAGTACATAGAGCTTCGCAAGGACCGAAGACCCGGAGGGAAGTGTCGCACACGATAATGTGCCAGGACAGAGACGTGTTCTACATTGTCCCTTCTCGTCATGCAGTTTGTGCCTCTGCTGCTTCTGCTGGTAGGAATCGCTCCTTGAAAGACGAGCGAGAGCGTCTTTCTGGGTGCATTGCACTGAGTCGAGTGCTCGCTCGGGACTTTGCACTCGGAGCCAAGGCAAGAGGGCGTGCTTGCCCGCAGAAGTGAGAACACGCTGTTGGGCAGAGCTGAAACTGACCGCTGGAGTTCAGCTCTCTGCGGACGGCAGAAGGCGAAGAACGAATCCGCTTGCGAGCGGCGCAGTGCCACGAAGAGCACACGAGCAGCCAAAGAGCTCCTTCACAATCGCTTTCACTTCTCAGTGCTCTTGCTGCTTGGAAAAGCAGCACACAGCCGTTGCACGCCAGGGCAACAGCTGGGGCAGTGCCCGTCCTCACTCCTTCGCTGTGCTGTACTCCATGCAGCTAGAGCGAAGCGAGAAGGAGGCGAGGAAGAAAAAAGCGTTCTTAAAGTAGCCCCCTGGCAGCAGCCCTGAAAGGGCGCATAACACACGGCGTCTCGCTGCCCTCCCTTCTACATACTCGCGGCTCCCTTTGCCGACTTGCAAAAGTTGCTACTAGAGCAGAGGCGGCCAGATTGAAGAGGCAGTGCCTAGGTTCACCTTCTCCTTACTGCACGTAAGCCACGTCCAGCTCCTCACTGCACTCTGGATTTCCCTTCTCCGAGGATCTTACCGTGGTGCTGTGTGCAACTCGGCGCCTAGAAGCTACCGCCAATGCTTTCACAGCGGGCTGCAAGGGAATCAAGGAGCAGCACAAGCAGCAGTGCTTCAGCTTGCTCCTTCCGACTGCTAAGGGCACTTGGGAAGGCAAGCGAGAGTCAACCACCTTCCTCTCCTAGTAGCCTGTAACGTGGTGCACACAAGCACGGGACTAGTGCCGCTTCGTTCACCGCCCTCGCCCAAGCGTGGAGCCGCTTTCACTTGCCGGCGGCCAGAAGCCGCTGCAAGGGCGCCACACAACCACAAGTGCGCCGGCAGCCAAGAGCAAGAGAACACTGCTTCTGCCCAAGCCCGCCTAGGGCGTGCACGTTTGTTCTCAGAGCTCCGTGCAACAGTCTGCCTCTCTCGCAGTTCGAATGGAAAACGAAAGCTTTTCGCCTACGCCCTTCACAGAGATCCGTTGCCAGGACGAGAATGTCTTGTGGCCGGAGCTCGCCCCAGCCGCGAGGAAGCTGCTATTAGCAGCGCATTGCAGGGACACGTCTCGCTTCTTGACTTCGTGCTTAGCGCTCTCCGAATTCGCCGCTAGCTCCACGGTCCTTCTCAGCTGCAAGTAGCAGCGCTCGCAGTACATAGAGCTTCGCAAGGACCGAAGACCCGGAGGGAAGTGTCGCACACGATAATGTGCCAGGACAGAGACGTGTTCTACATTGTCCCTTCTCGTCATGCAGTTTGTGCCTCTGCTGCTTCTGCTGGTAGGAATCGCTCCTTGAAAGACGAGCGAGAGCGTCTTTCTGGGTGCATTGCACTGAGTCGAGTGCTCGCTCGGGACTTTGCACTCGGAGCCAAGGCAAGAGGGCGTGCTTGCCCGCAGAAGTGAGAACACGCTGTTGGGCAGAGCTGAAACTGACCGCTGGAGTTCAGCTCTCTGCGGACGGCAGAAGGCGAAGAACGAAGCCGCTTGCGAGCGGCGCAGTGCCACGAAGAGCACACGAGCAGCCAAAGAGCTCCTTCACAATCGCTTTCACTTCTCAGTGCTCTTGCTGCTTGGAAAAGCAGCACACAGCCGTTGCACGCCAGGGCAACAGCTGGGGCAGTGCCCGTCCTCACTCCTTCGCTGTGCTGTACTCCATGCAGCTAGAGCGAAGCGAGAAGGAGGCGAGGAAGAAAAAAGCGTTCTTAAAGTAGCCCCCTGGCAGCAGCCCTGAAAGGGCGCATAACACACGGCGTCTCGCTGCCCTCCCTTCTACATACTCGCGGCTCCCTTTGCCGACTTGCAAAAGTTGCTACTAGAGCAGAGGCGGCCAGATTGAAGAGGCAGTGCCTAGGTTCACCTTCTCCTTACTGCACGTAAGCCACGTCCAGCTCCTCACTGCACTCTGGATTTCCCTTCTCCGAGGATCTTACCGTGGTGCTGTGTGCAACTCGGCGCCTAGAAGCGACCGCCAATGCTTTCACAGCGGGCTGCAAGGGAACCAAGGAGCAGCACAAGCAGCAGTGCTTCAGCTTGCTCCTTCCGACTGCTAAGGGCACTTGGGAAGGCAAGCGAGAGTCAACCACCTTCCTCTCCTAGTAGCCTGTAACGTGGTGCACACAAGCACGGGACTAGTGCCGCTTCGTTCACCGCCCTCGCCCAAGCGTGGAGCCGCTTTCACTTGCCGGCGGCCAGAAGCCGCTGCAAGGGCGCCACACAACCACAAGTGCGCCGGCAGCCAAGAGCAAGAGAACACTGCTTCTGCCCAAGCCCGCCTAGGGCGTGCACGTTTGTTCTCAGAGCTCCGTGCAACAGTCTGCCTCTCTCGCAGTTCGAATGGAAAACGAAAGCTTTTCGCCTACGCCCTTCACAGAGATCCGTTGCCAGGACGAGAATGTCTTGTGGCCGGAGCTCGCCCCCGCCGCGAGGAAGCTGCTATTAGCAGCGCATTGCAGGGACACGTCTCGCTTCTTGACTTCGTGCTTAGCGCTCTCCGAATTCGCCGCTAGCTCCACGGTCCTTCTCAGCTGCAAGTAGCAGCGCTCGCAGTACATAGAGCTTCGCAAGGACCGAAGACCCGGAGGGAAGTGTCGCACACGATAATGTGCCAGGACAGAGACGTGTTCTACATTGTCCCTTCTCGTCATGCAGTTTGTGCCTCTGCTGCTTCTGCTGGTAGGAATCGCTCCTTGAAAGACGAGCGAGAGCGTCTTTCTGGGTGCATTGCACTGAGTCGAGTGCTCGCTCGGGACTTTGCACTCGGAGCCAAGGCAAGAGGGCGTGCTTGCCCGCAGAAGTGAGAACACGCTGTTGGGCAGAGCTGAAACTGACCGCTGGAATTCAGCTCTCTCCGGACGGCAGAAGGCGAAGAATGAAGCCGCTTGCGAGCGGCGCAGTGCAGCGAAGAGCTCTCCGAATTCGCCGCTAGCTCCACGGTCCTTCTCAGCTGCAAGTAGCAGCGCTCGCAGTACATAGAGCTTCGCAAGGACCGAAGACCTGGAGGGAAGTATCGCACACGATAATGTGCCAGGACAGAGACGTGTTCTACATTGTCCCTTCTCGTCATGCAGTTTGTGCCTCTGCTGCTTCTGCTGGTAGGAATCGCTCCTTGAAAGACGAGCGAGAGCGTCTTTCTGGGTGCATTGCACTGAGTCGAGTGCTCGCTCGGGACTTTGCACTCGGAGCCAAGGCAAGAGGGCGTGCTTGCCCGCAGAAGTGAGGACACGCTGTTGGGCAGAGCTGAAACTGACCGCTGGAGTTCAGCTCTCTGCGGACGGCAGAAGGCGAAGAACGAAGCCGCTTGCGAGCGGCGCAGTGCCACGAAGAGCACACGAGCAGCCAAAGAGCTCCTTCACAATCGCTTTCACTTCTCAGTGCTCTTGCTGCTTGGAAAAGCAGCACACAGCCGTTGCACGCCAGGGCAACAGCTGGGGCAGTGCCCGTCCTCACTCCTTCGCTGTGCTGTACTCCATGCAGCTAGAGCGAAGCGAGAAGGAGGCGAGGAAGAAAAAAGCGTTCTTAAAGTAGCCCCCTGGCAGCAGCCCTGAAAGGGCGCATAACACACGGCGTCTCGCTGCCCTCCCTTCTACATACTCGCGGCTCCCTTTGCCGACTTGCAAAAGTTGCTACTAGAGCAGAGGCGGCCAGATTGAAGAGGCAGTGCCTAGGTTCACCTTCTCCTTACTGCACGTAAGCCACGTCCAGCTCCTCACTGCACTCTGGATTTCCCTTCTCCGAGGATCTTACCGTGGTGCTGTGTGCAACTCGGCGCCTAGAAGCTACCGCCAATGCTTTCACAGCGGGCTGCAAGGGAACCAAGGAGCAGCACAAGCAGCAGTGCTTCAGCTTGCTCCTTCTGACTGCTAAGGGCACTTGGGAAGGCAAGCGAGAGTCAACCACCTTCCTCTCCTAGTAGCCTGTAACGTGGTGCACACAAGCACGGGATTAGTGCCGCTTCGTTCACCGCCCTCGCCCAAGCGTGGAGCCGCTTTCACTTGCCGGCGGCCAGAAGCCGCTGCAAGGGCGCCACACAACCACAAGTGCGCCGGCAGCCAAGAGCAAGAGAACACTGCTTCTGCCCAAGCCCGCCTAGGGCGTGCACGTTTGTTCTCAGAGCTCCGTGCAACAGTCTGCCTCTCTCGCAGTTCGAATGGAAAACGAAAGCTTTTCGCCTACGCCCTTCACAGAGATCCGTTGCCAGGACGAGAATGTCTTGTGGCCGGAGCTCGCCCCCGCCGCGAGGAAGCTGCTATTAGCAGCGCATTGCAGGGACACGTCTTGCTTCTTGACTTCGTGCTTAGCGCTCTCCGAATTCGCCGCTAGCTCCACGGTCCTTCTCAGCTGCAAGTAGCAGCGCTCGCAGTACATAGAGCTTCGCAAGGACCGAAGACCTGGAGGGAAGTATCGCACACGATAATGTGCCAGGACAGAGACGTGTTCTACATTGTCCCTTCTCGTCATGCAGTTTGTGCCTCTGCTGCTTCTGCTGGTAGGAATCGCTCCTTGAAAGACGAGCGAGAGCGTCTTTCTGGGTGCATTGCACTGAGTCGAGTGCTCGCTCGGGACTTTGCACTCGGAGCCAAGGCAAGAGGGCGTGCTTGCCCGCAGAAGTGAGGACACGCTGTTGGGCAGAGCTGAAACTGACCGCTGGAGTTCAGCTCTCTGCGGACGGCAGAAGGCGAAGAACGAAGCCGCTTGCGAGCGGCGCAGTGCCACGAAGAGCACACGAGCAGCCAAAGAGCTCCTTCACAATCGCTTTCACTTCTCAGTGCTCTTGCTGCTTGGAAAAGCAGCACACAGCCGTTGCACGCCAGGGCAACAGCTGGGGCAGTGCCCGTCCTCACTCCTTCGCTGTGCTGTACTCCATGCAGCTAGAGCGAAGCGAGAAGGAGGCGAGGAAGAAAAAAGCGTTCTTAAAGTAGCCCCCTGGCAGCAGCCCTGAAAGGGCGCATAACACACGGCGTCTCGCTGCCCTCCCTTCTACATACTCGCGGCTCCCTTTGCCGACTTGCAAAAGTTGCTACTAGAGCAGAGGCGGCCAGATTGAAGAGGCAGTGCCTAGGTTCACCTTCTCCTTACTGCACGTAAGCCACGTCCAGCTCCTCACTGCACTCTGGATTTCCCTTCTCCGAGGATCTTACCGTGGTGCTGTGTGCAACTCGGCGCCTAGAAGCTACCGCCAATGCTTTCACAGCGGGCTGCAAGGGAACCAAGGAGCAGCACAAGCAGCAGTGCTTCAGCTTGCTCCTTCTGACTGCTAAGGGCACTTGGGAAGGCAAGCGAGAGTCAACCACCTTCCTCTCCTAGTAGCCTGTAACGTGGTGCACACAAGCACGGGATTAGTGCCGCTTCGTTCACCGCCCTCGCCCAAGCGTGGAGCCGCTTTCACTTGCCGGCGGCCAGAAGCCGCTGCAAGGGCGCCACACAACCACAAGTGCGCCGGCAGCCAAGAGCAAGAGAACACTGCTTCTGCCCAAGCCCGCCTAGGGCGTGCACGTTTGTTCTCAGAGCTCCGTGCAACAGTCTGCCTCTCTCGCAGTTCGAATGGAAAACGAAAGCTTTTCGCCTACGCCCTTCACAGAGATCCGTTGCCAGGACGAGAATGTCTTGTGGCCGGAGCTCGCCCCCGCCGCGAGGAAGCTGCTATTAGCAGCGCATTGCAGGGACACGTCTTGCTTCTTGACTTCGTGCTTAGCGCTCTCCGAATTCGCCGCTAGCTCCACGGTCCTTCTCAGCTGCAAGTAGCAGCGCTCGCAGTACATAGAGCTTCGCAAGGAACGAAGACCCGGAGGGAAGTATCGCACACGATAATGTGCCAGGACAGAGACGTGTTCTACATTGTCCCTTCTCGTCATGAAGTTTGTGCCTCTGCTGCTTCTGCTGGTAGGAATCGCTCCTTGAAAGACGAGCGAGAGCGTCTTTCTGGGTGCATTGCACTGAGTCGAGTGCTCGCTCGGGACTTTGCACTCGGAGCCAAGGCAAGAGGGCGTGCTTGCCCGCAGAAGTGAGAACACGCTGTTGGGCAGAGCTGAAACTGACCGCTGGAGTTCAGCTCTCTGCGGACGGCAGAAGGCGAAGAACGAAGCCGCTTGCGAGCGGCGCAGTGCCACGAAGAGCACACGAGCAGCCAAAGAGCTCCTTCACAATCGCTTTCACTTCTCAGTGCTCTTGCTGCTTGGAAAAGCAGCACACAGCCGTTGCACGCCAGGGCAACAGCTGGGGCAGTGCCCGTCCTCACTCCTTCGCTGTGCTGTACTCCATGCAGCTAGAGCGAAGCGAGAAGGAGGCGAGGAAGAAAAAAGCGTTCTTAAAGTAGCCCCCTGGCAGCAGCCCTGAAAGGGCGCATAACACACGGCGTCTCGCTGCCCTCCCTTCTACATACTCGCGGCTCCCTTTGCCGACTTGCAAAAGTTGCTACTAGAGCAGAGGCGGCCAGATTGAAGAGGCAGTGCCTAGGTTCACCTTCTCCTTACTGCACGTAAGCCACGTCCAGCTCCTCACTGCACTCTGGATTTCCCTTCTCCGAGGATCTTACCGTGGTGCTGTGTGCAACTCGGCGCCTAGAAGCGACCGCCAATGCTTTCACAGCGGGCTGCAAGGGAACCAAGGAGCAGCACAAGCAGCAGTGCTTCAGCTTGCTCCTTCCGACTGCTAAGGGCACTTGGGAAGGCAAGCGAGAGTCAACCACCTTCCTCTCCTAGTAGCCTGTAACGTGGTGCACACAAGCACGGGATTAGTGCCGCTTCGTTCACCGCCCTCGCCCAAGCGTGGAGCTGCTTTCACTTGCCGGCGGCCAGAAGCCGCTGCAAGGGCGCCACACAACCACAAGTGCGCCGGCAGCCAAGAGCAAGAGAACACTGCTTCTGCCCAAGCCCGCCTAGGGCGTGCACGTTTGTTCTCAGAGCTCCGTGCAACAGTCTGCCTCTCTAGCAGTTCGAATGGAAAACGAAAGCTTTTCGCCTACGCCCTTCAAGAGATCCGTCTCCAGGACGAGAATGTCTTGTGGCCGGAGCTCGCCCCCGCCGCGAGGAAGCTGCTATTAGCAGCGCATTGCAGGGACACGTCTCGCTTCTTGACTTCGTGCTTAGCGCTCTCCGAATTCGCCGCTAGCTCCACGGTCCTTCTCAGCTGCAAGTAGCAGCGCTCGCAGTACATAGAGCTTCGCAAGGAACGAAGACCCGGAGGGAAGTATCGCACACGATAATGTGCCAGGACAGAGACGTGTTCTACATTGTCCCTTCTCGTCATGCAGTTTGTGCCTCTGCTGCTTCTGCTGGTAGGAATCGCTCCTTGAAAGACGAGCGAGAGCGTCTTTCTGGGTGCATTGCACTGAGTCGCGTGCTCGCTCGGGACTTTGCACTCGGAGCCAAGGCAAGAGGGCGTGCTTGCCCGCAGAAGTGAGAACACGCTGTTGGGCAGAGCTGAAACTGACCGCTGGAGTTCAGCTCTCTGCGGACGGCAGAAGGCGAAGAACGAAGCCGCTTGCGAGCGGCGCAGTGCCACGAAGAGCACACGAGCAGCCAAAGAGCTCCTTCACAATCGCTTTCACTTCTCAGTGCTCTTGCTGCTTGGAAAAGCAGCACACAGCCGTTGCACGCCAGGGCAACAGCTGGGGCAGTGCCCGTCCTCACTCCTTCGCTGTGCTGTACTCCATGCAGCTAGAGCGAAGCGAGAAGGAGGCGAGGAAGAAAAAAGCGTTCTTAAAGTAGCCCCCTGGCAGCAGCCCTGAAAGGGCGCATAACACACGGCGTCTCGCTGCCCTCCCTTCTACATACTCGCGGCTCCCTTTGCCGACTTGCAAAAGTTGCTACTAGAGCAGAGGCGGCCAGATTGAAGAGGCAGTGCCTAGGTTCACCTTCTCCTTACTGCACGTAAGCCACGTCCAGCTCCTCACTGCACTCTGGATTTCCCTTCTCCGAGGATCTTACCGTGGTGCTGTGTGCAACTCGGCGCCTAGAAGCTACCGCCAATGCTTTCACAGCGGGCTGCAAGGGAATCAAGGAGCAGCACAAGCAGCAGTGCTTCAGCTTGCTCCTTCCGACTGCTAAGGGCACTTGGGAAGGCAAGCGAGAGTCAACCACCTTCCTCTCCTAGTAGCCTGTAACGTGGTGCACACAAGCACGGGACTAGTGCCGCTTCGTTCACCGCCCTCGCCCAAGCGTGGAGCCGCTTTCACTTGCCGGCGGCCAGAAGCCGCTGCAAGGGCGCCACACAACCACAAGTGCGCCGGCAGCCAAGAGCAAGAGAACACTGCTTCTGCCCAAGCCCGCCTAGGGCGTGCACGTTTGTTCTCAGAGCTCCGTGCAACAGTCTGCCTCTCTCGCAGTTCGAATGGAAAACGAAAGCTTTTCGCCTACGCCCTTCACAGAGATCCGTTGCCAGGACGAGAATGTCTTGTGGCCGGAGCTCGCCCCCGCCGCGAGGAAGCTGCTATTAGCAGCGCATTGCAGGGACACGTCTCGCTTCTTGACTTCGTGCTTAGCGCTCTCCGAATTCGCCGCTAGCTCCACGGTCCTTCTCAGCTGCAAGTAGCAGCGCTCGCAGTACATAGAGCTTCGCAAGGACCGAAGACCCGGAGGGAAGTGTCGCACACGATAATGTGCCAGGACAGAGACGTGTTCTACATTGCCCCTTCTCGTCATGAAGTTTGTGCCTCTGCTGCTTCTGCTGTTAGGAATCGCTCCTTGAAAGACGAGCGAGAGCGTCTTTCTGGGTGCATTGCACTGAGTCGAGTGCTCGCTCGGGACTTTGCACTCGGAGCCAAGGCAAGAGGGCGTGCTTGCCCGCAGAAGTGAGAACACGCTGTTGGGCAGAGCTGAAACTGACCGCTGGAGTTCAGCTCTCTCCGGACGGCAGAAGGCGAAGAACGAAGCCGCTTGCGAGCGGCGCAGTGCAGCGAAGAGCTCTCCGAATTCGCCGCTAGCTCCACGGTCCTTCTCAGCTGCAAGTAGCAGCGCTCGCAGTACATAGAGCTTCGCAAGGACCGAAGACCCGGAGGGAAGTATCGCACACGATAATGTGCCAGGACAGAGACGTGTTCTACATTGTCCCTTCTCGTCATGCAGTTTGTGCCTCTGCTGCTTCTGCTGGTAGGAATCGCTCCTTGAAAGACGAGCGAGAGCGTCTTTCTGGGTGCATTGCACTGAGTCGAGTGCTCGCTCGGGACTTTGCACTCGGAGCCAAGGCAAGAGGGCGTGCTTGCCCGCAGAAGTGAGAACACGCTGTTGGGCAGAGCTGAAACTGACCG
The DNA here is from genome assembly GCF_052056855.1 of Sturnus vulgaris. Taxonomy (NCBI): domain Eukaryota; kingdom Metazoa; phylum Chordata; class Aves; order Passeriformes; family Sturnidae; genus Sturnus; species Sturnus vulgaris. The sequence goes on along the minus strand of NC_142256.1, from coordinate 20,761,590 downwards.
CTGGAGTTCAGCTCTCTGCGGACGGCAGAAGGCGAAGAACGAAGCCGCTTGCGAGCGGCGCAGTGCCACGAAGAGCACACGAGCAGCCAAAGAGCTCCTTCACAATCCCTTTCACTTCTCAGTGCTCTTGCTGCTTGGAAAAGCAGCACACAGCCGTTGCACGCCAGGGCAACAGCTGGGGCAGTGCCCGTCCTCACTCCTTCGCTGTGCTGTACTCCATGCAGCTAGAGCGAAGCGAGAAGGAGGCGAGGAAGAAAAAAGCGTTCTTAAAGTAGCCCCCTGGCAGCAGCCCTGAAAGGGCGCATAACACACGGCGTCTCGCTGCCCTCCCTTCTACATACTCGCGGCTCCCTTTGCCGACTTGCAAAAGTTGCTACTAGAGCAGAGGCGGCCAGATTGAAGAGGCAGTGCCTAGGTTCACCTTCTCCTTACTGCACGTAAGCCACGTCCAGCTCCTCACTGCACTCTGGATTTCCCTTCTCCGAGGATCTTACCGTGGTGCTGTGTGCAACTCGGCGCCTAGAAGCTACCGCCAATGCTTTCACAGCGGGCTGCAAGGGAATCAAGGAGCAGCACAAGCAGCAGTGCTTCAGCTTGCTCCTTCCGACTGCTAAGGGCACTTGGGAAGGCAAGCGAGAGTCAACCACCTTCCTCTCCTAGTAGCCTGTAACGTGGTGCACACAAGCACGGGACTAGTGCCGCTTCGTTCACCGCCCTCGCCCAAGCGTGGAGCCGCTTTCACTTGCCGGCGGCCAGAAGCCGCTGCAAGGGCGCCACACAACCACAAGTGCGCCGGCAGCCAAGAGCAAGAGAACACTGCTTCTGCCCAAGCCCGCCTAGGGCGTGCACGTTTGTTCTCAGAGCTCCGTGCAACAGTCTGCCTCTCTCGCAGTTCGAATGGAAAACGAAAGCTTTTCGCCTACGCCCTTCACAGAGATCCGTTGCCAGGACGAGAATGTCTTGTGGCCGGAGCTCGCCCCCGCCGCGAGGAAGCTGCTATTAGCAGCGCATTGCAGGGACACGTCTCGCTTCTTGACTTCGTGCTTAGCGCTCTCCGAATTCGCCGCTAGCTCCACGGTCCTTCTCAGCTGCAAGTAGCAGCGCTCGCAGTACATAGAGCTTCGCAAGGACCGAAGACCCGGAGGGAAGTGTCGCACACGATAATGTGCCAGGACAGAGACGTGTTCTACATTGCCCCTTCTCGTCATGAAGTTTGTGCCTCTGCTGCTTCTGCTGTTAGGAATCGCTCCTTGAAAGACGAGCGAGAGCGTCTTTCTGGGTGCATTGCACTGAGTCGAGTGCTCGCTCGGGACTTTGCACTCGGAGCCAAGGCAAGAGGGCGTGCTTGCCCGCAGAAGTGAGAACACGCTGTTGGGCAGAGCTGAAACTGACCGCTGGAGTTCAGCTCTCTGCGGACGGCAGAAGGCGAAGAACGAAGCCGCTTGCGAGCGGCGCAGTGCAGCGAAGAGCTCTCCGAATTCGCCGCTAGCTCCACGGTCCTTCTCAGCTGCAAGTAGCAGCGCTCGCAGTACATAGAGCTTCGCAAGGACCGAAGACCCGGAGGGAAGTATCGCACACGATAATGTGCCAGGACAGAGACGTGTTCTACATTGCCCCTTCTCGTCATGCAGTTTGTGCCTCTGCTGCTTCTGCTGTTAGGAATCGCTCCTTGAAAGACGAGCGAGAGCGTCTTTCTGGGTGCATTGCACTGAGTCGAGTGCTCGCTCGGGACTTTGCACTCGGAGCCAAGGCAAGAGGGCGTGCTTGCCCGCAGAAGTGAGAACACGCTGTTGGGCAGAGCTGAAACTGACCGCTGGAGTTCAGCTCTCTCCGGACGGCAGAAGGCGAAGAACGAAGCCGCTTGCGAGCGGCGCAGTGCCACGAAGAGCACACGAGCAGCCAAAGAGCTCCTTCACAATCCCTTTCACTTCTCAGTGCTCTTGCTGCTTGGAAAAGCAGCACACAGCCGTTGCACGCCAGGGCAACAGCTGGGGCAGTGCCCGTCCTCACTCCTTCGCTGTGCTGTACTCCATGCAGCTAGAGCGAAGCGAGAAGGAGGCGAGGAAGAAAAAAGCGTTCTTAAAGTAGCCCCCTGGCAGCAGCCCTGAAAGGGCGCATAACACACGGCGTCTCGCTGCCCTCCCTTCTACATACTCGCGGCTCCCTTTGCCGACTTGCAAAAGTTGCTACTAGAGCAGAGGCGGCCAGATTGAAGAGGCAGTGCCTAGGTTCACCTTCTCCTTACTGCACGTAAGCCACGTCCAGCTCCTCACTGCACTCTGGATTTCCCTTCTCCGAGGATCTTACCGTGGTGCTGTGTGCAACTCGGCGCCTAGAAGCTACCGCCAATGCTTTCACAGCGGGCTGCAAGGGAATCAAGGAGCAGCACAAGCAGCAGTGCTTCAGCTTGCTCCTTCCGACTGCTAAGGGCACTTGGGAAGGCAAGCGAGAGTCAACCACCTTCCTCTCCTAGTAGCCTGTAACGTGGTGCACACAAGCACGGGACTAGTGCCGCTTCGTTCACCGCCCTCGCCCAAGCGTGGAGCCGCTTTCACTTGCCGGCGGCCAGAAGCCGCTGCAAGGGCGCCACACAACCACAAGTGCGCCGGCAGCCAAGAGCAAGAGAACACTGCTTCTGCCCAAGCCCGCCTAGGGCGTGCACGTTTGTTCTCAGAGCTCCGTGCAACAGTCTGCCTCTCTCGCAGTTCGAATGGAAAACGAAAGCTTTTCGCCTACGCCCTTCACAGAGATCCGTTGCCAGGACGAGAATGTCTTGTGGCCGGAGCTCGCCCCAGCCGCGAGGAAGCTGCTATTAGCAGCGCATTGCAGGGACACGTCTCGCTTCTTGACTTCGTGCTTAGCGCTCTCCGAATTCGCCGCTAGCTCCACGGTCCTTCTCAGCTGCAAGTAGCAGCGCTCGCAGTACATAGAGCTTCGCAAGGACCGAAGACCCGGAGGGAAGTGTCGCACACGATAATGTGCCAGGACAGAGACGTGTTCTACATTGTCCCTTCTCGTCATGCAGTTTGTGCCTCTGCTGCTTCTGCTGGTAGGAATCGCTCCTTGAAAGACGAGCGAGAGCGTCTTTCTGGGTGCATTGCACTGAGTCGAGTGCTCGCTCGGGACTTTGCACTCGGAGCCAAGGCAAGAGGGCGTGCTTGCCCGCAGAAGTGAGAACACGCTGTTGGGCAGAGCTGAAACTGACCGCTGGAGTTCAGCTCTCTGCGGACGGCAGAAGGCGAAGAACGAAGCCGCTTGCGAGCGGCGCAGTGCCACGAAGAGCACACGAGCAGCCAAAGAGCTCCTTCACAATCGCTTTCACTTCTCAGTGCTCTTGCTGCTTGGAAAAGCAGCACACAGCCGTTGCACGCCAGGGCAACAGCTGGGGCAGTGCCCGTCCTCACTCCTTCGCTGTGCTGTACTCCATGCAGCTAGAGCGAAGCGAGAAGGAGGCGAGGAAGAAAAAAGCGTTCTTAAAGTAGCCCCCTGGCAGCAGCCCTGAAAGGGCGCATAACACACGGCGTCTCGCTGCCCTCCCTTCTACATACTCGCGGCTCCCTTTGCCGACTTGCAAAAGTTGCTACTAGAGCAGAGGCGGCCAGATTGAAGAGGCAGTGCCTAGGTTCACCTTCTCCTTACTGCACGTAAGCCACGTCCAGCTCCTCACTGCACTCTGGATTTCCCTTCTCCGAGGATCTTACCGTGGTGCTGTGTGCAACTCGGCGCCTAGAAGCGACCGCCAATGCTTTCACAGCGGGCTGCAAGGGAACCAAGGAGCAGCACAAGCAGCAGTGCTTCAGCTTGCTCCTTCCGACTGCTAAGGGCACTTGGGAAGGCAAGCGAGAGTCAACCACCTTCCTCTCCTAGTAGCCTGTAACGTGGTGCACACAAGCACGGGACTAGTGCCGCTTCGTTCACCGCCCTCGCCCAAGCGTGGAGCCGCTTTCACTTGCCGGCGGCCAGAAGCCGCTGCAAGGGCGCCACACAACCACAAGTGCGCCGGCAGCCAAGAGCAAGAGAACACTGCTTCTGCCCAAGCCCGCCTAGGGCGTGCACGTTTGTTCTCAGAGCTCCGTGCAACAGTCTGCCTCTCTCGCAGTTCGAATGGAAAACGAAAGCTTTTCGCCTACGCCCTTCACAGAGATCCGTTGCCAGGACGAGAATGTCTTGTGGCCGGAGCTCGCCCCCGCCGCGAGGAAGCTGCTATTAGCAGCGCATTGCAGGGACACGTCTCGCTTCTTGACTTCGTGCTTAGCGCTCTCCGAATTCGCCGCTAGCTCCACGGTCCTTCTCAGCTGCAAGTAGCAGCGCTCGCAGTACATAGAGCTTCGCAAGGACCGAAGACCCGGAGGGAAGTGTCGCACACGATAATGTGCCAGGACAGAGACGTGTTCTACATTGTCCCTTCTCGTCATGCAGTTTGTGCCTCTGCTGCTTCTGCTGGTAGGAATCGCTCCTTGAAAGACGAGCGAGAGCGTCTTTCTGGGTGCATTGCACTGAGTCGAGTGCTCGCTCGGGACTTTGCACTCGGAGCCAAGGCAAGAGGGCGTGCTTGCCCGCAGAAGTGAGAACACGCTGTTGGGCAGAGCTGAAACTGACCGCTGGAATTCAGCTCTCTCCGGACGGCAGAAGGCGAAGAATGAAGCCGCTTGCGAGCGGCGCAGTGCAGCGAAGAGCTCTCCGAATTCGCCGCTAGCTCCACGGTCCTTCTCAGCTGCAAGTAGCAGCGCTCGCAGTACATAGAGCTTCGCAAGGACCGAAGACCTGGAGGGAAGTATCGCACACGATAATGTGCCAGGACAGAGACGTGTTCTACATTGTCCCTTCTCGTCATGCAGTTTGTGCCTCTGCTGCTTCTGCTGGTAGGAATCGCTCCTTGAAAGACGAGCGAGAGCGTCTTTCTGGGTGCATTGCACTGAGTCGAGTGCTCGCTCGGGACTTTGCACTCGGAGCCAAGGCAAGAGGGCGTGCTTGCCCGCAGAAGTGAGGACACGCTGTTGGGCAGAGCTGAAACTGACCGCTGGAGTTCAGCTCTCTGCGGACGGCAGAAGGCGAAGAACGAAGCCGCTTGCGAGCGGCGCAGTGCCACGAAGAGCACACGAGCAGCCAAAGAGCTCCTTCACAATCGCTTTCACTTCTCAGTGCTCTTGCTGCTTGGAAAAGCAGCACACAGCCGTTGCACGCCAGGGCAACAGCTGGGGCAGTGCCCGTCCTCACTCCTTCGCTGTGCTGTACTCCATGCAGCTAGAGCGAAGCGAGAAGGAGGCGAGGAAGAAAAAAGCGTTCTTAAAGTAGCCCCCTGGCAGCAGCCCTGAAAGGGCGCATAACACACGGCGTCTCGCTGCCCTCCCTTCTACATACTCGCGGCTCCCTTTGCCGACTTGCAAAAGTTGCTACTAGAGCAGAGGCGGCCAGATTGAAGAGGCAGTGCCTAGGTTCACCTTCTCCTTACTGCACGTAAGCCACGTCCAGCTCCTCACTGCACTCTGGATTTCCCTTCTCCGAGGATCTTACCGTGGTGCTGTGTGCAACTCGGCGCCTAGAAGCTACCGCCAATGCTTTCACAGCGGGCTGCAAGGGAACCAAGGAGCAGCACAAGCAGCAGTGCTTCAGCTTGCTCCTTCTGACTGCTAAGGGCACTTGGGAAGGCAAGCGAGAGTCAACCACCTTCCTCTCCTAGTAGCCTGTAACGTGGTGCACACAAGCACGGGATTAGTGCCGCTTCGTTCACCGCCCTCGCCCAAGCGTGGAGCCGCTTTCACTTGCCGGCGGCCAGAAGCCGCTGCAAGGGCGCCACACAACCACAAGTGCGCCGGCAGCCAAGAGCAAGAGAACACTGCTTCTGCCCAAGCCCGCCTAGGGCGTGCACGTTTGTTCTCAGAGCTCCGTGCAACAGTCTGCCTCTCTCGCAGTTCGAATGGAAAACGAAAGCTTTTCGCCTACGCCCTTCACAGAGATCCGTTGCCAGGACGAGAATGTCTTGTGGCCGGAGCTCGCCCCCGCCGCGAGGAAGCTGCTATTAGCAGCGCATTGCAGGGACACGTCTTGCTTCTTGACTTCGTGCTTAGCGCTCTCCGAATTCGCCGCTAGCTCCACGGTCCTTCTCAGCTGCAAGTAGCAGCGCTCGCAGTACATAGAGCTTCGCAAGGAACGAAGACCCGGAGGGAAGTATCGCACACGATAATGTGCCAGGACAGAGACGTGTTCTACATTGTCCCTTCTCGTCATGAAGTTTGTGCCTCTGCTGCTTCTGCTGGTAGGAATCGCTCCTTGAAAGACGAGCGAGAGCGTCTTTCTGGGTGCATTGCACTGAGTCGAGTGCTCGCTCGGGACTTTGCACTCGGAGCCAAGGCAAGAGGGCGTGCTTGCCCGCAGAAGTGAGAACACGCTGTTGGGCAGAGCTGAAACTGACCGCTGGAGTTCAGCTCTCTGCGGACGGCAGAAGGCGAAGAACGAAGCCGCTTGCGAGCGGCGCAGTGCCACGAAGAGCACACGAGCAGCCAAAGAGCTCCTTCACAATCGCTTTCACTTCTCAGTGCTCTTGCTGCTTGGAAAAGCAGCACACAGCCGTTGCACGCCAGGGCAACAGCTGGGGCAGTGCCCGTCCTCACTCCTTCGCTGTGCTGTACTCCATGCAGCTAGAGCGAAGCGAGAAGGAGGCGAGGAAGAAAAAAGCGTTCTTAAAGTAGCCCCCTGGCAGCAGCCCTGAAAGGGCGCATAACACACGGCGTCTCGCTGCCCTCCCTTCTACATACTCGCGGCTCCCTTTGCCGACTTGCAAAAGTTGCTACTAGAGCAGAGGCGGCCAGATTGAAGAGGCAGTGCCTAGGTTCACCTTCTCCTTACTGCACGTAAGCCACGTCCAGCTCCTCACTGCACTCTGGATTTCCCTTCTCCGAGGATCTTACCGTGGTGCTGTGTGCAACTCGGCGCCTAGAAGCGACCGCCAATGCTTTCACAGCGGGCTGCAAGGGAACCAAGGAGCAGCACAAGCAGCAGTGCTTCAGCTTGCTCCTTCCGACTGCTAAGGGCACTTGGGAAGGCAAGCGAGAGTCAACCACCTTCCTCTCCTAGTAGCCTGTAACGTGGTGCACACAAGCACGGGATTAGTGCCGCTTCGTTCACCGCCCTCGCCCAAGCGTGGAGCTGCTTTCACTTGCCGGCGGCCAGAAGCCGCTGCAAGGGCGCCACACAACCACAAGTGCGCCGGCAGCCAAGAGCAAGAGAACACTGCTTCTGCCCAAGCCCGCCTAGGGCGTGCACGTTTGTTCTCAGAGCTCCGTGCAACAGTCTGCCTCTCTAGCAGTTCGAATGGAAAACGAAAGCTTTTCGCCTACGCCCTTCAAGAGATCCGTCTCCAGGACGAGAATGTCTTGTGGCCGGAGCTCGCCCCCGCCGCGAGGAAGCTGCTATTAGCAGCGCATTGCAGGGACACGTCTCGCTTCTTGACTTCGTGCTTAGCGCTCTCCGAATTCGCCGCTAGCTCCACGGTCCTTCTCAGCTGCAAGTAGCAGCGCTCGCAGTACATAGAGCTTCGCAAGGAACGAAGACCCGGAGGGAAGTATCGCACACGATAATGTGCCAGGACAGAGACGTGTTCTACATTGTCCCTTCTCGTCATGCAGTTTGTGCCTCTGCTGCTTCTGCTGGTAGGAATCGCTCCTTGAAAGACGAGCGAGAGCGTCTTTCTGGGTGCATTGCACTGAGTCGCGTGCTCGCTCGGGACTTTGCACTCGGAGCCAAGGCAAGAGGGCGTGCTTGCCCGCAGAAGTGAGAACACGCTGTTGGGCAGAGCTGAAACTGACCGCTGGAGTTCAGCTCTCTGCGGACGGCAGAAGGCGAAGAACGAAGCCGCTTGCGAGCGGCGCAGTGCCACGAAGAGCACACGAGCAGCCAAAGAGCTCCTTCACAATCGCTTTCACTTCTCAGTGCTCTTGCTGCTTGGAAAAGCAGCACACAGCCGTTGCACGCCAGGGCAACAGCTGGGGCAGTGCCCGTCCTCACTCCTTCGCTGTGCTGTACTCCATGCAGCTAGAGCGAAGCGAGAAGGAGGCGAGGAAGAAAAAAGCGTTCTTAAAGTAGCCCCCTGGCAGCAGCCCTGAAAGGGCGCATAACACACGGCGTCTCGCTGCCCTCCCTTCTACATACTCGCGGCTCCCTTTGCCGACTTGCAAAAGTTGCTACTAGAGCAGAGGCGGCCAGATTGAAGAGGCAGTGCCTAGGTTCACCTTCTCCTTACTGCACGTAAGCCACGTCCAGCTCCTCACTGCACTCTGGATTTCCCTTCTCCGAGGATCTTACCGTGGTGCTGTGTGCAACTCGGCGCCTAGAAGCTACCGCCAATGCTTTCACAGCGGGCTGCAAGGGAATCAAGGAGCAGCACAAGCAGCAGTGCTTCAGCTTGCTCCTTCCGACTGCTAAGGGCACTTGGGAAGGCAAGCGAGAGTCAACCACCTTCCTCTCCTAGTAGCCTGTAACGTGGTGCACACAAGCACGGGACTAGTGCCGCTTCGTTCACCGCCCTCGCCCAAGCGTGGAGCCGCTTTCACTTGCCGGCGGCCAGAAGCCGCTGCAAGGGCGCCACACAACCACAAGTGCGCCGGCAGCCAAGAGCAAGAGAACACTGCTTCTGCCCAAGCCCGCCTAGGGCGTGCACGTTTGTTCTCAGAGCTCCGTGCAACAGTCTGCCTCTCTCGCAGTTCGAATGGAAAACGAAAGCTTTTCGCCTACGCCCTTCACAGAGATCCGTTGCCAGGACGAGAATGTCTTGTGGCCGGAGCTCGCCCCCGCCGCGAGGAAGCTGCTATTAGCAGCGCATTGCAGGGACACGTCTCGCTTCTTGACTTCGTGCTTAGCGCTCTCCGAATTCGCCGCTAGCTCCACGGTCCTTCTCAGCTGCAAGTAGCAGCGCTCGCAGTACATAGAGCTTCGCAAGGACCGAAGACCCGGAGGGAAGTGTCGCACACGATAATGTGCCAGGACAGAGACGTGTTCTACATTGCCCCTTCTCGTCATGAAGTTTGTGCCTCTGCTGCTTCTGCTGTTAGGAATCGCTCCTTGAAAGACGAGCGAGAGCGTCTTTCTGGGTGCATTGCACTGAGTCGAGTGCTCGCTCGGGACTTTGCACTCGGAGCCAAGGCAAGAGGGCGTGCTTGCCCGCAGAAGTGAGAACACGCTGTTGGGCAGAGCTGAAACTGACCGCTGGAGTTCAGCTCTCTCCGGACGGCAGAAGGCGAAGAACGAAGCCGCTTGCGAGCGGCGCAGTGCAGCGAAGAGCTCTCCGAATTCGCCGCTAGCTCCACGGTCCTTCTCAGCTGCAAGTAGCAGCGCTCGCAGTACATAGAGCTTCGCAAGGACCGAAGACCCGGAGGGAAGTATCGCACACGATAATGTGCCAGGACAGAGACGTGTTCTACATTGTCCCTTCTCGTCATGCAGTTTGTGCCTCTGCTGCTTCTGCTGGTAGGAATCGCTCCTTGAAAGACGAGCGAGAGCGTCTTTCTGGGTGCATTGCACTGAGTCGAGTGCTCGCTCGGGACTTTGCACTCGGAGCCAAGGCAAGAGGGCGTGCTTGCCCGCAGAAGTGAGAACACGCTGTTGGGCAGAGCTGAAACTGACCGCTGGAGTTCAGCTCTCTGCGGACGGCAGAAGGCGAAGAACGAAGCCGCTTGCGAGCGGCGCAGTGCCACGAAGAGCACACGAGCAGCCAAAGAGCTCCTTCACAATCCCTTTCACTTCTCAGTGCTCTTGCTGCTTGGAAAAGCAGCACACAGCCGTTGCACGCCAGGGCAACAGCTGGGGCAGTGCCCGTCCTCACTCCTTCGCTGTGCTGTACTCCATGCAGCTAGAGCGAAGCGAGAAGGAGGCGAGGAAGAAAAAAGCGTTCTTAAAGTAGCCCCCTGGCAGCAGCCCTGAAAGGGCGCATAACACACGGCGTCTCGCTGCCCTCCCTTCTACATACTCGCGGCTCCCTTTGCCGACTTGCAAAAGTTGCTACTAGAGCAGAGGCGGCCAGATTGAAGAGGCAGTGCCTAGGTTCACCTTCTCCTTACTGCACGTAAGCCACGTCCAGCTCCTCACTGCACTCTGGATTTCCCTTCTCCGAGGATCTTACCGTGGTGCTGTGTGCAACTCGGCGCCTAGAAGCTACCGCCAATGCTTTCACAGCGGGCTGCAAGGGAATCAAGGAGCAGCACAAGCAGCAGTGCTTCAGCTTGCTCCTTCCGACTGCTAAGGGCACTTGGGAAGGCAAGCGAGAGTCAACCACCTTCCTCTCCTAGTAGCCTGTAACGTGGTGCACACAAGCACGGGACTAGTGCCGCTTCGTTCACCGCCCTCGCCCAAGCGTGGAGCCGCTTTCACTTGCCGGCGGCCAGAAGCCGCTGCAAGGGCGCCACACAACCACAAGTGCGCCGGCAGCCAAGAGCAAGAGAACACTGCTTCTGCCCAAGCCCGCCTAGGGCGTGCACGTTTGTTCTCAGAGCTCCGTGCAACAGTCTGCCTCTCTCGCAGTTCGAATGGAAAACGAAAGCTTTTCGCCTACGCCCTTCACAGAGATCCGTTGCCAGGACGAGAATGTCTTGTGGCCGGAGCTCGCCCCCGCCGCGAGGAAGCTGCTATTAGCAGCGCATTGCAGGGACACGTCTCGCTTCTTGACTTCGTGCTTAGCGCTCTCCGAATTCGCCGCTAGCTCCACGGTCCTTCTCAGCTGCAAGTAGCAGCGCTCGCAGTACATAGAGCTTCGCAAGGACCGAAGACCCGGAGGGAAGTGTCGCACACGATAATGTGCCAGGACAGAGACGTGTTCTACATTGCCCCTTCTCGTCATGAAGTTTGTGCCTCTGCTGCTTCTGCTGTTAGGAATCGCTCCTTGAAAGACGAGCGAGAGCGTCTTTCTGGGTGCATTGCACTGAGTCGAGTGCTCGCTCGGGACTTTGCACTCGGAGCCAAGGCAAGAGGGCGTGCTTGCCCGCAGAAGTGAGAACACGCTGTTGGGCAGAGCTGAAACTGACCGCTGGAGTTCAGCTCTCTGCGGACGGCAGAAGGCGAAGAACGAAGCCGCTTGCGAGCGGCGCAGTGCAGCGAAGAGCTCTCCGAATTCGCCGCTAGCTCCACGGTCCTTCTCAGCTGCAAGTAGCAGCGCTCGCAGTACATAGAGCTTCGCAAGGACCGAAGACCCGGAGGGAAGTATCGCACACGATAATGTGCCAGGACAGAGACGTGTTCTACATTGCCCCTTCTCGTCATGCAGTTTGTGCCTCTGCTGCTTCTGCTGTTAGGAATCGCTCCTTGAAAGACGAGCGAGAGCGTCTTTCTGGGTGCATTGCACTGAGTCGAGTGCTCGCTCGGGACTTTGCACTCGGAGCCAAGGCAAGAGGGCGTGCTTGCCCGCAGAAGTGAGAACACGCTGTTGGGCAGAGCTGAAACTGACCGCTGGAGTTCAGCTCTCTCCGGACGGCAGAAGGCGAAGAACGAAGCCGCTTGCGAGCGGCGCAGTGCCACGAAGAGCACACGAGCAGCCAAAGAGCTCCTTCACAATCCCTTTCACTTCTCAGTGCTCTTGCTGCTTGGAAAAGCAGCACACAGCCGTTGCACGCCAGGGCAACAGCTGGGGCAGTGCCCGTCCTCACTCCTTCGCTGTGCTGTACTCCATGCAGCTAGAGCGAAGCGAGAAGGAGGCGAGGAAGAAAAAAGCGTTCTTAAAGTAGCCCCCTGGCAGCAGCCCTGAAAGGGCGCATAACACACGGCGTCTCGCTGCCCTCCCTTCTACATACTCGCGGCTCCCTTTGCCGACTTGCAAAAGTTGCTACTAGAGCAGAGGCGGCCAGATTGAAGAGGCAGTGCCTAGGTTCACCTTCTCCTTACTGCACGTAAGCCACGTCCAGCTCCTCACTGCACTCTGGATTTCCCTTCTCCGAGGATCTTACCGTGGTGCTGTGTGCAACTCGGCGCCTAGAAGCTACCGCCAATGCTTTCACAGCGGGCTGCAAGGGAATCAAGGAGCAGCACAAGCAGCAGTGCTTCAGCTTGCTCCTTCCGACTGCTAAGGGCACTTGGGAAGGCAAGCGAGAGTCAACCACCTTCCTCTCCTAGTAGCCTGTAACGTGGTGCACACAAGCACGGGACTAGTGCCGCTTCGTTCACCGCCCTCGCCCAAGCGTGGAGCCGCTTTCACTTGCCGGCGGCCAGAAGCCGCTGCAAGGGCGCCACACAACCACAAGTGCGCCGGCAGCCAAGAGCAAGAGAACACTGCTTCTGCCCAAGCCCGCCTAGGGCGTGCACGTTTGTTCTCAGAGCTCCGTGCAACAGTCTGCCTCTCTCGCAGTTCGAATGGAAAACGAAAGCTTTTCGCCTACGCCCTTCACAGAGATCCGTTGCCAGGACGAGAATGTCTTGTGGCCGGAGCTCGCCCCAGCCGCGAGGAAGCTGCTATTAGCAGCGCATTGCAGGGACACGTCTCGCTTCTTGACTTCGTGCTTAGCGCTCTCCGAATTCGCCGCTAGCTCCACGGTCCTTCTCAGCTGCAAGTAGCAGCGCTCGCAGTACATAGAGCTTCGCAAGGACCGAAGACCCGGAGGGAAGTATCGCACACGATAATGTGCCAGGACAGAGACGTGTTCTACATTGCCCCTTCTCGTCATGAAGTTTGTGCCTCTGCTGCTTCTGCTGTTAGGAATCGCTCCTTGAAAGACGAGCGAGAGCGTCTTTCTGGGTGCATTGCACTGAGTCGAGTGCTCGCTCGGGACTTTGCACTCGGAGCCAAGGCAAGAGGGCGTGCTTGCCCGCAGAAGTGAGAACACGCTGTTGGGCAGAGCTGAAACTGACCGCTGGAGTTCAGCTCTCTGCGGACGGCAGAAGGCGAAGAACGAAGCCGCTTGCGAGCGGCGCAGTGCAGCGAAGAGCTCTCCGAATTCGCCGCTAGCTCCACGGTCCTTCTCAGCTGCAAGTAGCAGCGCTCGCAGTACATAGAGCTTCGCAAGGACCGAAGACCCGGAGGGAAGTATCGCACACGATAATGTGCCAGGACAGAGACGTGTTCTACATTGTCCCTTCTCGTCATGCAGTTTGTGCCTCTGCTGCTTCTGCTGGTAGGAATCGCTCCTTGAAAGACGAGCGAGAGCGTCTTTCTGGGTGCATTGCACTGAGTCGAGTGCTCGCTCGGGACTTTGCACTCGGAGCCAAGGCAAGAGGGCGTGCTTGCCCGCAGAAGTGAGAACACGCTGTTGGGCAGAGCTGAAACTGACCGCTGGAGTTCAGCTCTCTCCGGACGGCAGAAGGCGAAGAACGAAGCCGCTTGCGAGCGGCGCAGTGCCACGAAGAGCACACGAGCAGCCAAAGAGCTCCTTCACAATCGCTCTCACTTCTCAGTGCTCTTGCTGCTTGGAAAAGCAGCACACAGCCGTTGCACGCCAGGGCAACAGCTGGGGCAGTGCCCGTCCTCACTCCTTCGCTGTGCTGTACTCCATGCAGCTAGAGCGAAGCGAGAAGGAGGCGAGGAAGAAAAAAGCGTTCTTAAAGTAGCCCCCTGGCAGCAGCCCTGAAAGGGCGCATAACACACGGCGTCTCGCTGCCCTCCCTTCTACATACTCGCGGCTCCCTTTGCCGACTTGCAAAAGTTGCTACTAGAGCAGAGGCGGCCAGATTGAAGAGGCAGTGCCTAGGTTCACCTTCTCCTTACTGCACGTAAGCCACGTCCAGCTCCTCACTGCACTCTGGATTTCCCTTCTCCGAGGATCTTACCGTGGTGCTGTGTGCAACTCGGCGCCTAGAAGCTACCGCCAATGCTTTCACAGCGGGCTGCAAGGGAACCAAGGAGCAGCACAAGCAGCAGTGCTTCAGCTTGCTCCTTCCGACTGCTAAGGGCACTTGGGAAGGCAAGCGAGAGTCAACCACCTTCCTCTCCTAGTAGCCTGTAACGTGGTGCACACAAGCACGGGATTAGTGCCGCTTCGTTCACCGCCCTCGCCCAAGCGTGGAGCCGCTTTCACTTGCCGGCGGCCAGAAGCCGCTGCAAGGGCGCCACACAACCACAAGTGCGCCGGCAGCCAAGAGCAAGAGAACACTGCTTCTGCCCAAGCCCGCCTAGGGCGTGCACGTTTGTTCTCAGAGCTCCGTGCAACAGTCTGCCTCTCTCGCAGTTCGAATGGAAAATGAAAGCTTTTCGCCTACGCCCTTCAAGAGATCCGTCTCCAGGACGAGAATGTCTTGTGGCCGGAGCTCGCCCCCGCCGCGAGGAAGCTGCTATTAGCAGCGCATTGCAGGGACACGTCTCGCTTCTTGACTTCGTGCTTAGCGCTCTCCGAATTCGCCGCTAGCTCCACGGTCCTTCTCAGCTGCAAGTAGCAGCGCTCGCAGTACATAGAGCTTCGCAAGGACCGAAGACCCGGAGGGAAGTATCGCACACGATAATGTGCCAGGACAGAGACGTGTTCTACATTGCCCCTTCTCGTCATGCAGTTTGTGCCTCTGCTGCTTCTGCTGGTAGGAATCGCTCCTTGAAAGACGAGCGAGAGCGTCTTTCTGGGTGCATTGCACTGAGTCGAGTGCTCGCTCGGGACTTTGCACTCGGAGCCAAGGCAAGAGGGCGTGCTTGCCCGCAGAAGTGAGAACACGCTGTTGGGCAGAGCTGAAACTGACCGCTGGAGTTCAGCTCTCTCCGGACGGCAGAAGGCGAAGAACGAAGCCGCTTGCGAGCGGCGCAGTGCAGCGAAGTACTCTCCGAATTCGCCGCTAGCTCCACGGTCCTTCTCAGCTGCAAGTAGCAGCGCTCGCAGTTCATAGAGCTTCGCAAGGACCGAAGACCCGGAGGGAAGTATCGCACACGATAATGTGCCAGGACAGAGACGTGTTCTACATTGTCCCTTCTCGTCATGCAGTTTGTGCCTCTGCTGCTTCTGCTGTTAGGAATCGCTCCTTGAAAGACGAACGAGAGCGTCTTTCTGGGTGCATTGCACTGAGTCGAGTGCTCGCTCGGGACTTTGCACTCGGAGCCAAGGCAAGAGGGCGTGCTTGCCCGCAGAAGTGAGAACACGCTGTTGGGCAGAGCTGCAACTGACCGCTGGAGTTCAGCTCTCTCCGGACGGCAGAAGGCGAAGAACGAAGCCGCTTGCGAGCGGCGCAGTGCAGCGAAGAGCTCTCCGAATTCGCCGTTAGCTCCACGGTCCTTCTCAGCTGCAAGTAGCAGCGCTCGCAGTTCATAGAGCTTCGCAAGGACCGAAGACCCGGAGGGAAGTATCGCACACGATAATGTGCCAGGACAGAGACGTGTTCTACATTGTCCCTTCTCGTCATGCAGTTTGTGCCTCTGCTGCTTCTGCTGTTAGGAATCGCTCCTTGAAAGACGAACGAGAGCGTCTTTCTGGGTGCATTGCACTGAGTCGAGTGCTCGCTCGGGACTTTGCACTCGGAGCCAAGGCAAGAGGGCGTGCTTGCCCGCAGAAGTGAGAACACGCTGTTGGGCAGAGCTGAAACTGACCGCTGGAGTTCAGCTCTCTCCGGACGGCAGAAGGCGAAGAACGAAGCCGCTTGCGAGCGGCGCAGTGCCACGAAGAGCACACGAGCAGCCAAAGAGCTCCTTCACAATCGCTCTCACTTCTCAGTGCTCTTGCTGCTTGGAAAAGCAGCACACAGCCGTTGCACGCCAGGGCAACAGCTGGGGCAGTGCCCGTCCTCACTCCTTCGCTGTGCTGTACTCCATGCAGCTAGAGCGAAGCGAGAAGGAGGCGAGGAAGTAAAAAGCGTTCTTAAAGTAGCCCCCTGGCAGCAGCCCTGAAAGGGCGCATAACACACGGCGTCTCGCTGCCCTCCCTTCTACATACTCGCGGCTCCCTTTGCCGACTTGCAAAAGTTGCTACTAGAGCAGAGGCGGCCAGATTGAAGAGGCAGTGCCTAGGTTCACCTTCTCCTTACTGCACGTAAGCCACGTCCAGCTCCTCACTGCACTCTGGATTTCCCTTCTCCGAGGATCTTACCGTGGTGCTGTGTGCAACTCGGCGCCTAGAAGCGACCGCCAATGCTTTCACAGCGGGCTGCAAGGGAACCAAGGAGCAGCACAAGCAGCAGTGCTTCAGCTTGCTCCTTCCGACTGCTAAGGGCACTTGGGAAGGCAAGCGAGAGTCAACCACCTTCCTCTCCTAGTAGCCTGTAACGTGGTGCACACAAGCACGGGATTAGTGCCGCTTCGTTCACCGCCCTCGCCCAAGCGTGGAGCCGCTTTCACTTGCCGGCGGCCAGAAGCCGCTGCAAGGGCGCCACACAACCACAAGTGCGCCGGCAGCCAAGAGCAAGAGAACACTGCTTCTGCCCAAGCCCGCCTAGGGCGTGCACGTTTGTTCTCAGAGCTCCGTGCAACAGTCTGCCTCTCTCGCAGTTCGAATGGAAAACGAAAGCTTTTCGCCTACGCCCTTCACAGAGATCCGTTGCCAGGACGAGAATGTCTTGTGGCCGGAGCTCGCCCCAGCCGCGAGGAAGCTGCTATTAGCAGCGCATTGCAGGGACACGTCTCGCTTCTTGACTTCGTGCTTAGCGCTCTCCGAATTCGCCGCTAGCTCCACGGTCCTTCTCAGCTGCAAGTAGCAGCGCTCGCAGTACATAGAGCTTCGCAAGGACCGAAGACCCGGAGGGAAGTATCGCACACGATAATGTGCCAGGACAGAGACGTGTTCTACATTGCCCCTTCTCGTCATGAAGTTTGTGCCTCTGCTGCTTCTGCTGTTAGGAATCGCTCCTTGAAAGACGAGCGAGAGCGTCTTTCTGGGTGCATTGCACTGAGTCGAGTGCTCGCTCGGGACTTTGCACTCGGAGCCAAGGCAAGAGGGCGTGCTTGCCCGCAGAAGTGAGAACACGCTGTTGGGCAGAGCTGAAACTGACCGCTGGAGTTCAGCTCTCTGCGGACGGCAGAAGGCGAAGAACGAAGCCGCTTGCGAGCGGCGCAGTGCAGCGAAGAGCTCTCCGAATTCGCCGCTAGCTCCACGGTCCTTCTCAGCTGCAAGTAGCAGCGCTCGCAGTACATAGAGCTTCGCAAGGACCGAAGACCCGGAGGGAAGTATCGCACACGATAATGTGCCAGGACAGAGACGTGTTCTACATTGTCCCTTCTCGTCATGCAGTTTGTGCCTCTGCTGCTTCTGCTGGTAGGAATCGCTCCTTGAAAGACGAGCGAGAGCGTCTTTCTGGGTGCATTGCACTGAGTCGAGTGCTCGCTCGGGACTTTGCACTCGGAGCCAAGGCAAGAGGGCGTGCTTGCCCGCAGAAGTGAGAACACGCTGTTGGGCAGAGCTGAAACTGACCGCTGGAGTTCAGCTCTCTCCGGACGGCAGAAGGCGAAGAACGAAGCCGCTTGCGAGCGGCGCAGTGCCACGAAGAGCACACGAGCAGCCAAAGAGCTCCTTCACAATCGCTCTCACTTCTCAGTGCTCTTGCTGCTTGGAAAAGCAGCACACAGCCCTTGCACGCCAGGGCAACAGCTGGGGCAGTGCCCGTCCTCACTCCTTCGCTGTGCTGTACTCCATGCAGCTAGAGCGAAGCGAGAAGGAGGCGAGGAAGAAAAAAGCGTTCTTAAAGTAGCCCCCTGGCAGCAGCCCTGAAAGGGCGCATAACACACGGCGTCTCGCTGCCCTCCCTTCTACATACTCGCGGCTCCCTTTGCCGACTTGCAAAAGTTGCTACTAGAGCAGAGGCGGCCAGATTGAAGAGGCAGTGCCTAGGTTCACCTTCTCCTTACTGCACGTAAGCCACGTCCAGCTCCTCACTGCACTCTGGATTTCCCTTCTCCGAGGATCTTACCGTGGTGCTGTGTGCAACTCGGCGCCTAGAAGCTACCGCCAATGCTTTCACAGCGGGCTGCAAGGGAACCAAGGAGCAGCACAAGCAGCAGTGCTTCAGCTTGCTCCTTCCGACTGCTAAGGGCACTTGGGAAGGCAAGCGAGAGTCAACCACCTTCCTCTCCTAGTAGCCTGTAACGTGGTGCACACAAGCACGGGATTAGTGCCGCTTCGTTCACCGCCCTCGCCCAAGCGTGGAGCCGCTTTCACTTGCCGGCGGCCAGAAGCCGCTGCAAGGGCGCCACACAACCACAAGTGCGCCGGCAGCCAAGAGCAAGAGAACACTGCTTCTGCCCAAGCCCGCCTAGGGCGTGCACGTTTGTTCTCAGAGCTCCGTGCAACAGTCTGCCTCTCTCGCAGTTCGAATGGAAAATGAAAGCTTTTCGCCTACGCCCTTCAAGAGATCCGTCTCCAGGACGAGAATGTCTTGTGGCCGGAGCTCGCCCCCGCCGCGAGGAAGCTGCTATTAGCAGCGCATTGCAGGGACACGTCTCGCTTCTTGACTTCGTGCTTAGCGCTCTCCGAATTCGCCGCTAGCTCCACGGTCCTTCTCAGCTGCAAGTAGCAGCGCTCGCAGTACATAGAGCTTCGCAAGGACCGAAGACCCGGAGGGAAGTATCGCACACGATAATGTGCCAGGACAGAGACGTGTTCTACATTGCCCCTTCTCGTCATGCAGTTTGTGCCTCTGCTGCTTCTGCTGGTAGGAATCGCTCCTTGAAAGACGAGCGAGAGCGTCTTTCTGGGTGCATTGCACTGAGTCGAGTGCTCGCTCGGGACTTTGCACTCGGAGCCAAGGCAAGAGGGCGTGCTTGCCCGCAGAAGTGAGAACACGCTGTTGGGCAGAGCTGAAACTGACCGCTGGAGTTCAGCTCTCTCCGGACGGCAGAAGGCGAAGAACGAAGCCGCTTGCGAGCGGCGCAGTGCAGCGAAGTACTCTCCGAATTCGCCGCTAGCTCCACGGTCCTTCTCAGCTGCAAGTAGCAGCGCTCGCAGTTCATAGAGCTTCGCAAGGACCGAAGACCCGGAGGGAAGTATCGCACACGATAATGTGCCAGGACAGAGACGTGTTCTACATTGTCCCTTCTCGTCATGCAGTTTGTGCCTCTGCTGCTTCTGCTGTTAGGAATCGCTCCTTGAAAGACGAACGAGAGCGTCTTTCTGGGTGCATTGCACTGAGTCGAGTGCTCGCTCGGGACTTTGCACTCGGAGCCAAGGCAAGAGGGCGTGCTTGCCCGCAGAAGTGAGAACACGCTGTTGGGCAGAGCTGAAACTGACCGCTGGAGTTCAGCTCTCTCCGGACGGCAGAAGGCGAAGAACGAAGCCGCTTGCGAGCGGCGCAGTGCAGCGAAGAGCTCTCCGAATTCGCCGTTAGCTCCACGGTCCTTCTCAGCTGCAAGTAGCAGCGCTCGCAGTTCATAGAGCTTCGCAAGGACCGAAGACCCGGAGGGAAGTATCGCACACGATAATGTGCCAGGACAGAGACGTGTTCTACATTGTCCCTTCTCGTCATGCAGTTTGTGCCTCTGCTGCTTCTGCTGTTAGGAATCGCTCCTTGAAAGACGAACGAGAGCGTCTTTCTGGGTGCATTGCACTGAGTCGAGTGCTCGCTCGGGACTTTGCACTCGGAGCCAAGGCAAGAGGGCGTGCTTGCCCGCAGAAGTGAGAACACGCTGTTGGGCAGAGCTGAAACTGACCGCTGGAGTTCAGCTCTCTCCGGACGGCAGAAGGCGAAGAACGAAGCCGCTTGCGAGCGGCGCAGTGCCACGAAGAGCACACGAGCAGCCAAAGAGCTCCTTCACAATCGCTCTCACTTCTCAGTGCTCTTGCTGCTTGGAAAAGCAGCACACAGCCGTTGCACGCCAGGGCAACAGCTGGGGCAGTGCCCGTCCTCACTCCTTCGCTGTGCTGTACTCCATGCAGCTAGAGCGAAGCGAGAAGGAGGCGAGGAAGTAAAAAGCGTTCTTAAAGTAGCCCCCTGGCAGCAGCCCTGAAAGGGCGCATAACACACGGCGTCTCGCTGCCCTCCCTTCTACATACTCGCGGCTCCCTTTGCCGACTTGCAAAAGTTGCTACTAGAGCAGAGGCGGCCAGATTGAAGAGGCAGTGCCTAGGTTCACCTTCTCCTTACTGCACGTAAGCCACGTCCAGCTCCTCACTGCACTCTGGATTTCCCTTCTCCGAGGATCTTACCGTGGTGCTGTGTGCAACTCGGCGCCTAGAAGCGACCGCCAATGCTTTCACAGCGGGCTGCAAGGGAACCAAGGAGCAGCACAAGCAGCAGTGCTTCAGCTTGCTCCTTCCGACTGCTAAGGGCACTTGGGAAGGCAAGCGAGAGTCAACCACCTTCCTCTCCTAGTAGCCTGTAACGTGGTGCACACAAGCACGGGATTAGTGCCGCTTCGTTCACCGCCCTCGCCCAAGCGTGGAGCCGCTTTCACTTGCCGGCGGCCAGAAGCCGCTGCAAGGGCGCCACACAACCACAAGTGCGCCGGCAGCCAAGAGCAAGAGAACACTGCTTCTGCCCAAGCCCGCCTAGGGCGTGCACGTTTGTTCTCAGAGCTCCGTGCAACAGTCTGCCTCTCTCGCAGTTCGAATGGAAAATGAAAGCTTTTCGCCTACGCCCTTCAAGAGATCCGTCTCCAGGACGAGAATGTCTTGTGGCCGGAGCTCGCCCCCGCCGCGAGGAAGCTGCTATTAGCAGCGCATTGCAGGGACACGTCTCGCTTCTTGACTTCGTGCTTAGCGCTCTCCGAATTCGCCGCTAGCTCCACGGTCCTTCTCAGCTGCAAGTAGCAGCGCTCGCAGTACATAGAGCTTCGCAAGGACCGAAGACCCGGAGGGAAGTATCGCACACGATAATGTGCCAGGACAGAGACGTGTTCTACATTGCCCCTTCTCGTCATGCAGTTTGTGCCTCTGCTGCTTCTGCTGGTAGGAATCGCTCCTTGAAAGACGAGCGAGAGCGTCTTTCTGGGTGCATTGCACTGAGTCGAGTGCTCGCTCGGGACTTTGCACTCGGAGCCAAGGCAAGAGGGCGTGCTTGCCCGCAGAAGTGAGAACACGCTGTTGGGCAGAGCTGAAACTGACCGCTGGAGTTCAGCTCTCTCCGGACGGCAGAAGGCGAAGAACGAAGCCGCTTGCGAGCGGCGCAGTGCAGCGAAGTACTCTCCGAATTCGCCGCTAGCTCCACGGTCCTTCTCAGCTGCAAGTAGCAGCGCTCGCAGTTCATAGAGCTTCGCAAGGACCGAAGACCCGGAGGGAAGTATCGCACACGATAATGTGCCAGGACAGAGACGTGTTCTACATTGTCCCTTCTCGTCATGCAGTTTGTGCCTCTGCTGCTTCTGCTGTTAGGAATCGCTCCTTGAAAGACGAACGAGAGCGTCTTTCTGGGTGCATTGCACTGAGTCGAGTGCTCGCTCGGGACTTTGCACTCGGAGCCAAGGCAAGAGGGCGTGCTTGCCCGCAGAAGTGAGAACACGCTGTTGGGCAGAGCTGAAACTGACCGCTGGAGTTCAGCTCTCTCCGGACGGCAGAAGGCGAAGAACGAAGCCGCTTGCGAGCGGCGCAGTGCAGCGAAGAGCTCTCCGAATTCGCCGTTAGCTCCACGGTCCTTCTCAGCTGCAAGTAGCAGCGCTCGCAGTTCATAGAGCTTCGCAAGGACCGAAGACCCGGAGGGAAGTATCGCACACGATAATGTGCCAGGACAGAGACGTGTTCTACATTGTCCCTTCTCGTCATGCAGTTTGTGCCTCTGCTGCTTCTGCTGTTAGGAATCGCTCCTTGAAAGACGAACGAGAGCGTCTTTCTGGGTGCATTGCACTGAGTCGAGTGCTCGCTCGGGACTTTGCACTCGGAGCCAAGGCAAGAGGGCGTGCTTGCCCGCAGAAGTGAGAACACGCTGTTGGGCAGAGCTGAAACTGACCGCTGGAGTTCAGCTCTCTCCGGACGGCAGAAGGCGAAGAACGAAGCCGCTTGCGAGCGGCGCAGTGCCACGAAGAGCACACGAGCAGCCAAAGAGCTCCTTCACAATCGCTCTCACTTCTCAGTGCTCTTGCTGCTTGGAAAAGCAGCACACAGCCGTTGCACGCCAGGGCAACAGCTGGGGCAGTGCCCGTCCTCACTCCTTCGCTGTGCTGTACTCCATGCAGCTAGAGCGAAGCGAGAAGGAGGCGAGGAAGTAAAAAGCGTTCTTAAAGTAGCCCCCTGGCAGCAGCCCTGAAAGGGCGCATAACACACGGCGTCTCGCTGCCCTCCCTTCTACATACTCGCGGCTCCCTTTGCCGACTTGCAAAAGTTGCTACTAGAGCAGAGGCGGCCAGATTGAAGAGGCAGTGCCTAGGTTCACCTTCTCCTTACTGCACGTAAGCCACGTCCAGCTCCTCACTGCACTCTGGATTTCCCTTCTCCGAGGATCTTACCGTGGTGCTGTGTGCAACTCGGCGCCTAGAAGCGACCGCCAATGCTTTCACAGCGGGCTGCAAGGGAACCAAGGAGCAGCACAAGCAGCAGTGCTTCAGCTTGCTCCTTCCGACTGCTAAGGGCACTTGGGAAGGCAAGCGAGAGTCAACCACCTTCCTCTCCTAGTAGCCTGTAACGTGGTGCACACAAGCACGGGATTAGTGCCGCTTCGTTCACCGCCCTCGCCCAAGCGTGGAGCCGCTTTCACTTGCCGGCGGCCAGAAGCCGCTGCAAGGGCGCCACACAACCACAAGTGCGCCGGCAGCCAAGAGCAAGAGAACACTGCTTCTGCCCAAGCCCGCCTAGGGCGTGCACGTTTGTTCTCAGAGCTCCGTGCAACAGTCTGCCTCTCTCGCAGTTCGAATGGAAAACGAAAGCTTTTCGCCTACGCCCTTCAAGAGATCCGTCTCCAGGACGAGAATGTCTTGTGGCCGGAGCTCGCCCCCGCCGCGAGGAAGCTGCTATTAGCAGCGCATTGCAGGGACACGTCTCGCTTCTTGACTTCGTGCTTAGCGCTCTCCGAATTCGCCGCTAGCTCCACGGTCCTTCTCAGCTGCAAGTAGCAGCGCTCGCAGTACATAGAGCTTCGCAAGGACCGAAGACCCGGAGGGAAGTATCGCACACGATAATGTGCCAGGACAGAGACGTGTTCTACATTGTCCCTTCTCGTCATGCAGTTTGTGCCTCTGCTGCTTCTGCTGTTAGGAATCGCTCCTTGAAAGACGAGCGAGAGCGTCTTTCTGGGTGCATTGCACTGAGTCGAGTGCTCGCTCGGGACTTTGCACTCGGAGCCAAGGCAAGAGGGCGTGCTTGCCCGCAGAAGTGAGAACACGCTGTTGGGCAGAGCTGAAACTGACCGCTGGAGTTCAGCTCTCTGCGGACGGCAGAAGGCGAAGAACGAAGCCGCTTGCGAGCGGCGCAGTGCAGCGAAGAGCTCTCCGAATTCGCCGCTAGCTCCACGGTCCTTCTCAGCTGCAAGTAGCAGCGCTCGCAGTACATAGAGCTTCGCAAGGACCGAAGACCCGGAGGGAAGTATCGCACACGATAATGTGCCAGGACAGAGACGTGTTCTACATTGTCCCTTCTCGTCATGCAGTTTGTGCCTCTGCTGCTTCTGCTGTTAGGAATCGCTCCTTGAAAGACGAGCGAGAGCGTCTTTCTGGGTGCATTGCACTGAGTCGAGTGCTCGCTCGGGACTTTGCACTCGGAGCCAAGGCAAGAGGGCGTGCTTGCCCGCAGAAGTGAGAACACGCTGTTGGGCAGAGCTGAAACTGACCGCTGGAGTTCAGCTCTCTCCGGACGGCAGAAGGCGAAGAACGAAGCCGCTTGCGAGCGGCGCAGTGCCACGAAGAGCACACGAGCAGCCAAAGAGCTCCTTCACAATCGCTTTCACTTCTCAGTGCTCTTGCTGCTTGGAAAAGCAGCACACAGCCGTTGCACGCCAGGGCAACAGCTGGGGCAGTGCCCGTCCTCACTCCTTCGCTGTGCTGTACTCCATGCAGCTAGAGCGAAGCGAGAAGGACGCGAGGAAGAAAAAAGCGTTCTTAAAGTAGCCCCCTGGCAGCAGCCCTGAAAGGGCGCATAACACACGGCGTCTCGCTGCCCTCCCTTCTACATACTCGCGGCTCCCTTTGCCGACTTGCAAAAGTTGCTACTAGAGCAGAGGCGGCCAGATTGAAGAGGCAGTGCCTAGGTTCACCTTCTCCTTACTGCACGTAAGCCACGTCCAGCTCCTCACTGCACTCTGGATTT
Organism: Sturnus vulgaris; assembly: GCF_052056855.1. Lineage (NCBI taxonomy): Eukaryota > Metazoa > Chordata > Aves > Passeriformes > Sturnidae > Sturnus > Sturnus vulgaris. Next base: position 20,737,552 of record NC_142256.1, on the reverse strand, counting down.
CCCTTCTCCGAGGATCTTACCGTGGTGCTGTGTGCAACTCGGCGCCTAGAAGCTACCGCCAATGCTTTCACAGCGGGCTGCAAGGGAATCAAGGAGCAGCACAAGCAGCAGTGCTTCAGCTTGCTCCTTCCGACTGCTAAGGGCACTTGGGAAGGCAAGCGAGAGTCAACCACCTTCCTCTCCTAGTAGCCTGTAACGTGGTGCACACAAGCACGGGACTAGTGCCGCTTCGTTCACCGCCCTCGCCCAAGCGTGGAGCCGCTTTCACTTGCCGGCGGCCAGAAGCCGCTGCAAGGGCGCCACACAACCACAAGTGCGCCGGCAGCCAAGAGCAAGAGAACACTGCTTCTGCCCAAGCCCGCCTAGGGCGTGCACGTTTGTTCTCAGAGCTCCGTGCAACAGTCTGCCTCTCTCGCAGTTCGAATGGAAAACGAAAGCTTTTCGCCTACGCCCTTCACAGAGATCCGTTGCCAGGACGAGAATGTCTTGTGGCCGGAGCTCGCCCCAGCCGCGAGGAAGCTGCTATTAGCAGCGCATTGCAGGGACACGTCTCGCTTCTTGACTTCGTGCTTAGCGCTCTCCGAATTCGCCGCTAGCTCCACGGTCCTTCTCAGCTGCAAGTAGCAGCGCTCGCAGTACATAGAGCTTCGCAAGGACCGAAGACCCGGAGGGAAGTATCGCACACGATAATGTGCCAGGACAGAGACGTGTTCTACATTGCCCCTTCTCGTCATGAAGTTTGTGCCTCTGCTGCTTCTGCTGTTAGGAATCGCTCCTTGAAAGACGAGCGAGAGCGTCTTTCTGGGTGCATTGCACTGAGTCGAGTGCTCGCTCGGGACTTTGCACTCGGAGCCAAGGCAAGAGGGCGTGCTTGCCCGCAGAAGTGAGAACACGCTGTTGGGCAGAGCTGAAACTGACCGCTGGAGTTCAGCTCTCTGCGGACGGCAGAAGGCGAAGAACGAAGCCGCTTGCGAGCGGCGCAGTGCAGCGAAGAGCTCTCCGAATTCGCCGCTAGCTCCACGGTCCTTCTCAGCTGCAAGTAGCAGCGCTCGCAGTACATAGAGCTTCGCAAGGACCGAAGACCCGGAGGGAAGTATCGCACACGATAATGTGCCAGGACAGAGACGTGTTCTACATTGTCCCTTCTCGTCATGCAGTTTGTGCCTCTGCTGCTTCTGCTGGTAGGAATCGCTCCTTGAAAGACGAGCGAGAGCGTCTTTCTGGGTGCATTGCACTGAGTCGAGTGCTCGCTCGGGACTTTGCACTCGGAGCCAAGGCAAGAGGGCGTGCTTGCCCGCAGAAGTGAGAACACGCTGTTGGGCAGAGCTGAAACTGACCGCTGGAGTTCAGCTCTCTCCGGACGGCAGAAGGCGAAGAACGAAGCCGCTTGCGAGCGGCGCAGTGCCACGAAGAGCACACGAGCAGCCAAAGAGCTCCTTCACAATCGCTCTCACTTCTCAGTGCTCTTGCTGCTTGGAAAAGCAGCACACAGCCCTTGCACGCCAGGGCAACAGCTGGGGCAGTGCCCGTCCTCACTCCTTCGCTGTGCTGTACTCCATGCAGCTAGAGCGAAGCGAGAAGGAGGCGAGGAAGAAAAAAGCGTTCTTAAAGTAGCCCCCTGGCAGCAGCCCTGAAAGGGCGCATAACACACGGCGTCTCGCTGCCCTCCCTTCTACATACTCGCGGCTCCCTTTGCCGACTTGCAAAAGTTGCTACTAGAGCAGAGGCGGCCAGATTGAAGAGGCAGTGCCTAGGTTCACCTTCTCCTTACTGCACGTAAGCCACGTCCAGCTCCTCACTGCACTCTGGATTTCCCTTCTCCGAGGATCTTACCGTGGTGCTGTGTGCAACTCGGCGCCTAGAAGCTACCGCCAATGCTTTCACAGCGGGCTGCAAGGGAACCAAGGAGCAGCACAAGCAGCAGTGCTTCAGCTTGCTCCTTCCGACTGCTAAGGGCACTTGGGAAGGCAAGCGAGAGTCAACCACCTTCCTCTCCTAGTAGCCTGTAACGTGGTGCACACAAGCACGGGACTAGTGCCGCTTCGTTCACCGCCCTCGCCCAAGCGTGGAGCCGCTTTCACTTGCCGGCGGCCAGAAGCCGCTGCAAGGGCGCCACACAACCACAAGTGCGCCGGCAGCCAAGAGCAAGAGAACACTGCTTCTGCCCAAGCCCGCCTAGGGCGTGCACGTTTGTTCTCAGAGCTCCGTGCAACAGTCTGCCTCTCTCGCAGTTCGAATGGAAAACGAAAGCTTTTCGCCTACGCCCTTCAAGAGATCCGTCTCCAGGACGAGAATGTCTTGTGGCCGGAGCTCGCCCCCGCCGCGAGGAAGCTGCTATTAGCAGCGCATTGCAGGGACACGTCTTGCTTCTTGACTTCGTGCTTAGCGCTCTCCGAATTCGCCGCTAGCTCCACGGTCCTTCTCAGCTGCAAGTAGCAGCGCTCGCAGTACATAGAGCTTCGCAAGGACCGAAGACCCGGAGGGAAGTATCGCACACGATAATGTGCCAGGACAGAGACGTGTTCTACATTGTCCCTTCTCGTCATGCAGTTTGTGCCTCTGCTGCTTCTGCTGGTAGGAATCGCTCCTTGAAAGACGAGCGAGAGCGTCTTTCTGGGTGCATTGCACTGAGTCGAGTGCTCGCTCGGGACTTTGCACTCGGAGCCAAGGCAAGAGGGCGTGCTTGCCCGCAGAAGTGAGAACACGCTGTTGGGCAGAGCTGAAACTGACCGCTGGAGTTCAGCTCTCTGCGGACGGCAGAAGGCGAAGAACGAAGCCGCTTGCAAGCGGCGCAGTGCCACGAAGAGCACACGAGCAGCCAAAGAGCTCCTTCACAATCGCTTTCACTTCTCAGTGCTCTTGCTGCTTGGAAAAGCAGCACACAGCCGTTGCACGCCAGGGCAACAGCTGGGGCAGTGCCCGTCCTCACTCCTTCGCTGTGCTGTACTCCATGCAGCTAGAGCGAAGCGAGAAGGAGGCGAGGAAGAAAAAAGCGTTCTTAAAGTAGCCCCCTGGCAGCAGCCCTGAAAGGGCGCATAACACACGGCGTCTCGCTGCCCTCCCTTCTACATACTCGCGGCTCCCTTTGCCGACTTGCAAAAGTTGCTACTAGAGCAGAGGCGGCCAGATTGAAGAGGCAGTGCCTAGGTTCACCTTCTCCTTACTGCACGTAAGCCACGTCCAGCTCCTCACTGCACTCTGGATTTCCCTTCTCCGAGGATCTTACCGTGGTGCTGTGTGCAACTCGGCGCCTAGAAGCGACCGCCAATGCTTTCACAGCGGGCTGCAAGGGAACCAAGGAGCAGCACAAGCAGCAGTGCTTCAGCTTGCTCCTTCCGACTGCTAAGGGCACTTGGGAAGGCAAGCGAGAGTCAACCACCTTCCTCTCCTAGTAGCCTGTAACGTGGTGCACACAAGCACGGGATTAGTGCCGCTTCGTTCACCGCCCTCGCCCAAGCGTGGAGCTGCTTTCACTTGCCGGCGGCCAGAAGCCGCTGCAAGGGCGCCACACAACCACAAGTGCGCCGGCAGCCAAGAGCAAGAGAACACTGCTTCTGCCCAAGCCCGCCTAGGGCGTGCACGTTTGTTCTCAGAGCTCCGTGCAACAGTCTGCCTCTCTAGCAGTTCGAATGGAAAACGAAAGCTTTTCGCCTACGCCCTTCAAGAGATCCGTCTCCAGGACGAGAATGTCTTGTGGCCGGAGCTCGCCCCCGCCGCGAGGAAGCTGCTATTAGCAGCGCATTGCAGGGACACGTCTCGCTTCTTGACTTCGTGCTTAGCGCTCTCCGAATTCGCCGCTAGCTCCACGGTCCTTCTCAGCTGCAAGTAGCAGCGCTCGCAGTACATAGAGCTTCGCAAGGACCGAAGACCCGGAGGGAAGTATCGCACACGATAATGTGCCAGGACAGAGACGTGTTCTACATTGTCCCTTCTCGTCATGCAGTTTGTGCCTCTGCTGCTTCTGCTGGTAGGAATCGCTCCTTGAAAGACGAGCGAGAGCGTCTTTCTGGGTGCATTGCACTGAGTCGAGTGCTCGCTCGGGACTTTGCACTCGGAGCCAAGGCAAGAGGGCGTGCTTGCCCGCAGAAGTGAGAACACGCTGTTGGGCAGAGCTGAAACTGACCGCTGGAGTTCAGCTCTCTCCGGACGGCAGAAGGCGAAGAACGAAGCCGCTTGCGAGCGGCGCAGTGCAGCGAAGTACTCTCCGAATTCGCCGCTAGCTCCACGGTCCTTCTCAGCTGCAAGTAGCAGCGCTCGCAGTACATAGAGCTTCGCAAGGAACGAAGACCCGGAGGGAAGTATCGCACACGATAATGTGCCAGGACAGAGACGTGTTCTACATTGTCCCTTCTCGTCATGCAGTTTGTGCCTCTGCTGCTTCTGCTGGTAGGAATCGCTCCTTGAAAGACGAGCGAGAGCGTCTTTCTGGGTGCATTGCACTGAGTCGCGTGCTCGCTCGGGACTTTGCACTCGGAGCCAAGGCAAGAGGGCGTGCTTGCCCGCAGAAGTGAGAACACGCTGTTGGGCAGAGCTGAAACTGACCGCTGGAGTTCAGCTCTCTGCGGACGGCAGAAGGCGAAGAACGAAGCCGCTTGCGAGCGGCGCAGTGCCACGAAGAGCACACGAGCAGCCAAAGAGCTCCTTCACAATCGCTTTCACTTCTCAGTGCTCTTGCTGCTTGGAAAAGCAGCACACAGCCGTTGCACGCCAGGGCAACAGCTGGGGCAGTGCCCGTCCTCACTCCTTCGCTGTGCTGTACTCCATGCAGCTAGAGCGAAGCGAGAAGGAGGCGAGGAAGAAAAAAGCGTTCTTAAAGTAGCCCCCTGGCAGCAGCCCTGAAAGGGCGCATAACACACGGCGTCTCGCTGCCCTCCCTTCTACATACTCGCGGCTCCCTTTGCCGACTTGCAAAAGTTGCTACTAGAGCAGAGGCGGCCAGATTGAAGAGGCAGTGCCTAGGTTCACCTTCTCCTTACTGCACGTAAGCCACGTCCAGCTCCTCACTGCACTCTGGATTTCCCTTCTCCGAGGATCTTACCGTGGTGCTGTGTGCAACTCGGCGCCTAGAAGCGACCGCCAATGCTTTCACAGCGGGCTGCAAGGGAACCAAGGAGCAGCACAAGCAGCAGTGCTTCAGCTTGCTCCTTCCGACTGCTAAGGGCACTTGGGAAGGCAAGCGAGAGTCAACCACCTTCCTCTCCTAGTAGCCTGTAACGTGGTGCACACAAGCACGGGATTAGTGCCGCTTCGTTCACCGCCCTCGCCCAAGCGTGGAGCCGCTTTCACTTGCCGGCGGCCAGAAGCCGCTGCAAGGGCGCCACACAACCACAAGTGCGCCGGCAGCCAAGAGCAAGAGAACACTGCTTCTGCCCAAGCCCGCCTAGGGCGTGCACGTTTGTTCTCAGAGCTCCGTGCAACAGTCTGCCTCTCTCACAGTTCGAATGGAAAACGAAAGCTTTTCGCCTACGCCCTTCAAGAGATCCGTCTCCAGGACGAGAATGTCTTGTGGCCGGAGCTCGCCCCCGCCGCGAGGAAGCTGCTATTAGCAGCGCATTGCAGGGACACGTCTCGCTTCTTGACTTCGTGCTTAGCGCTCTCCGAATTCGCCGCTAGCTCCACGGTCCTTCTCAGCTGCAAGTAGCAGCGCTCGCAGTACATAGAGCTTCGCAAGGACCGAAGACCCGGAGGGAAGTATCGCACACGATAATGTGCCAGGACAGAGACGTGTTCTACATTGTCCCTTCTCGTCATGCAGTTTGTGCCTCTGCTGCTTCTGCTGGTAGGAATCGCTCCTTGAAAGACGAGCAAGAGCGTCTTTCTGGGTGCATTGCACTGAGTCGAGTGCTCGCTCGGGACTTTGCACTCGGAGCCAAGGCAAGAGGGCGTGCTTGCCCGCAGAAGTGAGAACACGCTGTTGGGCAGAGCTGAAGCTGACCGCTGGAGTTCAGCTCTCTCCGGACGGCAGAAGGCGAAGAACGAAGCCGCTTGCGAGCGGCGCAGTGCAGCGAAGAGCTCTCCGAATTCGCCGCTAGCTCCACGGTCCTTCTCAGCTGCAAGTAGCAGCGCTCGCAGTACATAGAGCTTCGCAAGGACCGAAGACCCGGAGGGAAGTGTCGCACACGATAATGTGCCAGGACAGAGACGTGTTCTACATTGTCCCTTCTCGTCATGCAGTTTGTGCCTCTGCTGCTTCTGCTGGTAGGAATCGCTCCTTGAAAGACGAGCGAGAGCGTCTTTCTGGGTGCATTGCACTGAGTCGAGTGCTCGCTCGGGACTTTGCACTCGGAGCCAAGGCAAGAGGGCGTGCTTGCCCGCAGAAGTGAGAACACGCTGTTGGGCAGAGCTGAAACTGACCGCTGGAGTTCAGCTCTCTGCGGACGGCAGAAGGCGAAGAACGAAGCCGCTTGCGAGCGGCGCAGTGCCACGAAGAGCACACGAGCAGCCAAAGAGCTCCTTCACAATCGCTTTCACTTCTCAGTGCTCTTGCTGCTTGGAAAAGCAGCACACAGCCGTTGCACGCCAGGGCAACAGCTGGGGCAGTGCCCGTCCTCACTCCTTCGCTGTGCTGTACTCCATGCAGCTAGAGCGAAGCGAGAAGGACGCGAGGAAGAAAAAAGCGTTCTTAAAGTAGCCCCCTGGCAGCAGCCCTGAAAGGGCGCATAACACACGGCGTCTCGCTGCCCTCCCTTCTACATACTCGCGGCTCCCTTTGCCGACTTGCAAAAGTTGCTACTAGAGCAGAGGCGGCCAGATTGAAGAGGCAGTGCCTAGGTTCACCTTCTCCTTACTGCACGTAAGCCACGTCCAGCTCCTCACTGCACTCTGGATTTCCCTTCTCCGAGGATCTTACCGTGGTGCTGTGTGCAACTCGGCGCCTAGAAGCGACCGCCAATGCTTTCACAGCGGGCTGCAAGGGAACCAAGGAGCAGCACAAGCAGCAGTGCTTCAGCTTGCTCCTTCCGACTGCTAAGGGCACTTGGGAAGGCAAGCGAGAGTCAACCACCTTCCTCTCCTAGTAGCCTGTAACGTGGTGCACACAAGCACGGGACTAGTGCCGCTTCGTTCACCGCCCTCGCCCAAGCGTGGAGCCGCTTTCACTTGCCGGCGGCCAGAAGCCGCTGCAAGGGCGCCACACAACCACAAGTGCGCCGGCAGCCAAGAGCAAGAGAACACTGCTTCTGCCCAAGCCCGCCTAGGGCGTGCACGTTTGTTCTCAGAGCTCCGTGCAACAGTCTGCCTCTCTCGCAGTTCGAATGGAAAACGAAAGCTTTTCGCCTACGCCCTTCACAGAGATCCGTTGCCAGGACGAGAATGTCTTGTGGCCGGAGCTCGCCCCCGCCGCGAGGAAGCTGCTATTAGCAGCGCATTGCAGGGACACGTCTCGCTTCTTGACTTCGTGCTTAGCGCTTTCCGAATTCGCCGCTAGCTCCACGGTCCTTCTCAGCTGCAAGTAGCAGCGCTCGCAGTACATAGAGCTTCGCAAGGACCGAAGACCCGGAGGGAAGTGTCGCACACGATAATGTGCCAGGACAGAGACGTGTTCTACATTGTCCCTTCTCGTCATGCAGTTTGTGCCTCTGCTGCTTCTGCTGTTAGGAATCGCTCCTTGAAAGACGAGCGAGAGCGTCTTTCTGGGTGCATTGCACTGAGTCGAGTGCTCGCTCGGGACTTTGCACTCGGAGCCAAGGCAAGAGGGCGTGCTTGCCCGCAGAAGTGAGAACACGCTGTTGGGCAGAGCTGAAACTGACCGCTGGAGTTCAGCTCTCTCCGGACGGCAGAAGGCGAAGAACGAAGCCGCTTGCGAGCGGCGCAGTGCAGCGAAGAGCTCTCCGAATTCGCCGCTAGCTCCACGGTCCTTCTCAGCTGCAAGTAGCAGCGCTCGCAGTACATAGAGCTTCGCAAGGACCGAAGACCCGGAGGGAAGTATCGCACACGATAATGTGCCAGGACAGAGACGTGTTCTACATTGTCCCTTCTCGTCATGCAGTTTGTGCCTCTGCTGCTTCTGCTGGTAGGAATCGCTCCTTGAAAGACGAGCGAGAGCGTCTTTCTGGGTGCATTGCACTGAGTCGAGTGCTCGCTCGGGACTTTGCACTCGGAGCCAAGGCAAGAGGGCGTGCTTGCCCGCAGAAGTGAGAACACGCTGTTGGGCAGAGCTGAAACTGACCGCTGGAGTTCAGCTCTCTGCGGACGGCAGAAGGCGAAGAACGAAGCCGCTTGCGAGCGGCGCAGTGCCACGAAGAGCACACGAGCAGCCAAAGAGCTCCTTCACAATCCCTTTCACTTCTCAGTGCTCTTGCTGCTTGGAAAAGCAGCACACAGCCGTTGCACGCCAGGGCAACAGCTGGGGCAGTGCCCGTCCTCACTCCTTCGCTGTGCTGTACTCCATGCAGCTAGAGCGAAGCGAGAAGGAGGCGAGGAAGAAAAAAGCGTTCTTAAAGTAGCCCCCTGGCAGCAGCCCTGAAAGGGCGCATAACACACGGCGTCTCGCTGCCCTCCCTTCTACATACTCGCGGCTCCCTTTGCCGACTTGCAAAAGTTGCTACTAGAGCAGAGGCGGCCAGATTGAAGAGGCAGTGCCTAGGTTCACCTTCTCCTTACTGCACGTAAGCCACGTCCAGCTCCTCACTGCACTCTGGATTTCCCTTCTCCGAGGATCTTACCGTGGTGCTGTGTGCAACTCGGCGCCTAGAAGCTACCGCCAATGCTTTCACAGCGGGCTGCAAGGGAATCAAGGAGCAGCACAAGCAGCAGTGCTTCAGCTTGCTCCTTCCGACTGCTAAGGGCACTTGGGAAGGCAAGCGAGAGTCAACCACCTTCCTCTCCTAGTAGCCTGTAACGTGGTGCACACAAGCACGGGACTAGTGCCGCTTCGTTCACCGCCCTCGCCCAAGCGTGGAGCCGCTTTCACTTGCCGGCGGCCAGAAGCCGCTGCAAGGGCGCCACACAACCACAAGTGCGCCGGCAGCCAAGAGCAAGAGAACACTGCTTCTGCCCAAGCCCGCCTAGGGCGTGCACGTTTGTTCTCAGAGCTCCGTGCAACAGTCTGCCTCTCTCGCAGTTCGAATGGAAAACGAAAGCTTTTCGCCTACGCCCTTCACAGAGATCCGTTGCCAGGACGAGAATGTCTTGTGGCCGGAGCTCGCCCCAGCCGCGAGGAAGCTGCTATTAGCAGCGCATTGCAGGGACACGTCTCGCTTCTTGACTTCGTGCTTAGCGCTCTCCGAATTCGCCGCTAGCTCCACGGTCCTTCTCAGCTGCAAGTAGCAGCGCTCGCAGTACATAGAGCTTCGCAAGGACCGAAGACCCGGAGGGAAGTATCGCACACGATAATGTGCCAGGACAGAGACGTGTTCTACATTGTCCCTTCTCGTCATGCAGTTTGTGCCTCTGCTGCTTCTGCTGGTAGGAATCGCTCCTTGAAAGACGAGCGAGAGCGTCTTTCTGGGTGCATTGCACTGAGTCGAGTGCTCGCTCGGGACTTTGCACTCGGAGCCAAGGCAAGAGGGCGTGCTTGCCCGCAGAAGTGAGAACACGCTGTTGGGCAGAGCTGAAACTGACCGCTGGAGTTCAGCTCTCTGCGGACGGCAGAAGGCGAAGAACGAAGCCGCTTGCGAGCGGCGCAGTGCCACGAAGAGCACACGAGCAGCCAAAGAGCTCCTTCACAATCGCTTTCACTTCTCAGTGCTCTTGCTGCTTGGAAAAGCAGCACACAGCCGTTGCACGCCAGGGCAACAGCTGGGGCAGTGCCCGTCCTCACTCCTTCGCTGTGCTGTACTCCATGCAGCTAGAGCGAAGCGAGAAGGACGCGAGGAAGAAAAAAGCGTTCTTAAAGTAGCCCCCTGGCAGCAGCCCTGAAAGGGCGCATAACACACGGCGTCTCGCTGCCCTCCCTTCTACATACTCGCGGCTCCCTTTGCCGACTTGCAAAAGTTGCTACTAGAGCAGAGGCGGCCAGATTGAAGAGGCAGTGCCTAGGTTCACCTTCTCCTTACTGCACGTAAGCCACGTCCAGCTCCTCACTGCACTCTGGATTTCCCTTCTCCGAGGATCTTACCGTGGTGCTGTGTGCAACTCGGCGCCTAGAAGCTACCGCCAATGCTTTCACAGCGGGCTGCAAGGGAATCAAGGAGCAGCACAAGCAGCAGTGCTTCAGCTTGCTCCTTCCGACTGCTAAGGGCACTTGGGAAGGCAAGCGAGAGTCAACCACCTTCCTCTCCTAGTAGCCTGTAACGTGGTGCACACAAGCACGGGATTAGTGCCGCTTCGTTCACCGCCCTCGCCCAAGCGTGGAGCCGCTTTCACTTGCCGGCGGCCAGAAGCCGCTGCAAGGGCGCCACACAACCACAAGTGCGCCGGCAGCCAAGAGCAAGAGAACACTGCTTCTGCCCAAGCCCGCCTAGGGCGTGCACGTTTGTTCTCAGAGCTCCGTGCAACAGTCTGCCTCTCTCGCAGTTCGAATGGAAAACGAAAGCTTTTCGCCTACGCCCTTCACAGAGATCCGTTGCCAGGACGAGAATGTCTTGTGGCCGGAGCTCGCCCCAGCCGCGAGGAAGCTGCTATTAGCAGCGCATTGCAGGGACACGTCTCGCTTCTTGACTTCGTGCTTAGCGCTCTCCGAATTCGCCGCTAGCTCCACGGTCCTTCTCAGCTGCAAGTAGCAGCGCTCGCAGTACATAGAGCTTCGCAAGGACCGAAGACCCGGAGGGAAGTGTCGCACACGATAATGTGCCAGGACAGAGACGTGTTCTACATTGTCCCTTCTCGTCATGCAGTTTGTGCCTCTGCTGCTTCTGCTGGTAGGAATCGCTCCTTGAAAGACGAGCGAGAGCGTCTTTCTGGGTGCATTGCACTGAGTCGAGTGCTCGCTCGGGACTTTGCACTCGGAGCCAAGGCAAGAGGGCGTGCTTGCCCGCAGAAGTGAGAACACGCTGTTGGGCAGAGCTGAAACTGACCGCTGGAGTTCAGCTCTCTGCGGACGGCAGAAGGCGAAGAACGAAGCCGCTTGCGAGCGGCGCAGTGCCACGAAGAGCACACGAGCAGCCAAAGAGCTCCTTCACAATCGCTTTCACTTCTCAGTGCTCTTGCTGCTTGGAAAAGCAGCACACAGCCGTTGCACGCCAGGGCATCAGCTGCGGCAGTGCCCGTCCTCACTCCTTCGCTGTGCTGTACTCCATGCAGCTAGAGCGAAGCGAGAAGGAGGCGAGGAAGAAAAAAGCGTTCTTAAAGTAGCCCCCTGGCAGCAGCCCTGAAAGGGCGCATAACACACGGCGTCTCGCTGCCCTCCCTTCTACATACTCGCGGCTCCCTTTGCCGACTTGCAAAAGTTGCTACTAGAGCAGAGGCGGCCAGATTGAAGAGGCAGTGCCTAGGTTCACCTTCTCCTTACTGCACGTAAGCCACGTCCAGCTCCTCACTGCACTCTGGATTTCCCTTCTCCGAGGATCTTACCGTGGTGCTGTGTGCAACTCGGCGCCTAGAATCTACCGCCAATGCTTTCACAGCGGGCTGCAAGGGAATCAAGGAGCAGCACAAGCAGCAGTGCTTCAGCTTGCTCCTTCCGACTGCTAAGGGCACTTGGGAAGGCAAGCGAGAGTCAACCACCTTCCTCTCCTAGTAGCCTGTAACGTGGTGCACACAAGCACGGGACTAGTGCCGCTTCGTTCACCGCCCTCGCCCAAGCGTGGAGCCGCTTTCACTTGCCGGCGGCCAGAAGCCGCTGCAAGGGCGCCACACAACCACAAGTGCGCCGGCAGCCAAGAGCAAGAGAACACTGCTTCTGCCCAAGCCCGCCTAGGGCGTGCACGTTTGTTCTCAGAGCTCCGTGCAACAGTCTGCCTCTCTCGCAGTTCGAATGGAAAACGAAAGCTTTTCGCCTACGCCCTTCACAGAGATCCGTTGCCAGGACGAGAATGTCTTGTGGCCGGAGCTCGCCCCCGCCGCGAGGAAGCTGCTATTAGCAGCGCATTGCAGGGACACGTCTCGCTTCTTGACTTCGTGCTTAGCGCTCTCCGAATTCGCCGCTAGCTCCACGGTCCTTCTCAGCTGCAAGTAGCAGCGCTCGCAGTACATAGAGCTTCGCAAGGACCGAAGACCCGGAGGGAAGTGTCGCACACGATAATGTGCCAGGACAGAGACGTGTTCTACATTGTCCCTTCTCGTCATGCAGTTTGTGCCTCTGCTGCTTCTGCTGTTAGGAATCGCTCCTTGAAAGACGAGCGAGAGCGTCTTTCTGGGTGCATTGCACTGAGTCGAGTGCTCGCTCGGGACTTTGCACTCGGAGCCAAGGCAAGAGGGCGTGCTTGCCCGCAGAAGTGAGAACACGCTGTTGGGCAGAGCTGAAACTGACCGCTGGAATTCAGCTCTCTCCGGACGGCAGAAGGCGAAGAATGAAGCCGCTTGCGAGCGGCGCAGTGCAGCGAAGAGCTCTCCGAATTCGCCGCTAGCTCCACGGTCCTTCTCAGCTGCAAGTAGCAGCGCTCGCAGTACATAGAGCTTCGCAAGGACCGAAGACCTGGAGGGAAGTATCACACGCGATAATGTGCCAGGACAGAGACGTGTTCTACATTGTCCCTTCTCGTCATGCAGTTTGTGCCTCTGCTGCTTCTGCTGGTAGGAATCGCTCCTTGAAAGACGAGCGAGAGCGTCTTTCTGGGTGCATTGCACTGAGTCGAGTGCTCGCTCGGGACTTTGCACTCGGAGCCAAGGCAAGAGGGCGTGCTTGCCCGCAGAAGTGAGAACACGCTGTTGGGCAGAGCTGAAACTGACCGCTGGAGTTCAGCTCTCTCCGGACGGCAGAAGGCGAAGAACGAAGCCGCTTGCGAGCGGCGCAGTGCAGCGAAGAGCTCTCCGAATTCGCCGTTAGCTCCACGGTCCTTCTCAGCTGCAAGTAGCAGCGCTCGCAGTACATAGAGCTTCGCAAGGACCGAAGACCCGGAGGGAAGTATCGCACACGATAATGTGCCAGGACAGAGACGTGTTCTACATTGTCCCTTCTCGTCATGCAGTTTGTGCCTCTGCTGCTTCTGCTGTTAGGAATCGCTCCTTGAAAGACGAACGAGAGCGTCTTTCTGGGTGCATTGCACTGAGTCGAGTGCTCGCTCGGGACTTTGCACTCGGAGCCAAGGCAAGAGGGCGTGCTTGCCCGCAGAAGTGAGAACACGCTGTTGGGCAGAGCTGAAACTGACCGCTGGAGTTCAGCTCTCTCCGGACGGCAGAAGGCGAAGAACGAAGCCGCTTGCGAGCGGCGCAGTGCCACGAAGAGCACACGAGCAGCCAAAGAGCTCCTTCACAATCGCTCTCACTTCTCAGTGCTCTTGCTGCTTGGAAAAGCAGCACACAGCCGTTGCACGCCAGGGCAACAGCTGGGGCAGTGCCCGTCCTCACTCCTTCGCTGTGCTGTACTCCATGCAGCTAGAGCGAAGCGAGAAGGAGGCGAGGAAGTAAAAAGCGTTCTTAAAGTAGCCCCCTGGCAGCAGCCCTGAAAGGGCGCATAACACACGGCGTCTCGCTGCCCTCCCTTCTACATACTCGCGGCTCCCTTTGCCGACTTGCAAAAGTTGCTACTAGAGCAGAGGCGGCCAGATTGAAGAGGCAGTGCCTAGGTTCACCTTCTCCTTACTGCACGTAAGCCACGTCCAGCTCCTCACTGCACTCTGGATTTCCCTTCTCCGAGGATCTTACCGTGGTGCTGTGTGCAACTCGGCGCCTAGAAGCGACCGCCAATGCTTTCACAGCGGGCTGCAAGGGAACCAAGGAGCAGCACAAGCAGCAGTGCTTCAGCTTGCTCCTTCCGACTGCTAAGGGCACTTGGGAAGGCAAGCGAGAGTCAACCACCTTCCTCTCCTAGTAGCCTGTAACGTGGTGCACACAAGCACGGGATTAGTGCCGCTTCGTTCACCGCCCTCGCCCAAGCGTGGAGCCGCTTTCACTTGCCGGCGGCCAGAAGCCGCTGCAAGGGCGCCACACAACCACAAGTGCGCCGGCAGCCAAGAGCAAGAGAACACTGCTTCTGCCCAAGCCCGCCTAGGGCGTGCACGTTTGTTCTCAGAGCTCCGTGCAACAGTCTGCCTCTCTCGCAGTTCGAATGGAAAACGAAAGCTTTTCGCCTACGCCCTTCAAGAGATCCGTCTCCAGGACGAGAATGTCTTGTGGCCGGAGCTCGCCCCCGCCGCGAGGAAGCTGCTATTAGCAGCGCATTGCAGGGACACGTCTCGCTTCTTGACTTCGTGCTTAGCGCTCTCCGAATTCGCCGCTAGCTCCACGGTCCTTCTCAGCTGCAAGTAGCAGCGCTCGCAGTACATAGAGCTTCGCAAGGACCGAAGACCCGGAGGGAAGTATCGCACACGATAATGTGCCAGGACAGAGACGTGTTCTACATTGTCCCTTCTCGTCATGCAGTTTGTGCCTCTGCTGCTTCTGCTGTTAGGAATCGCTCCTTGAAAGACGAGCGAGAGCGTCTTTCTGGGTGCATTGCACTGAGTCGAGTGCTCGCTCGGGACTTTGCACTCGGAGCCAAGGCAAGAGGGCGTGCTTGCCCGCAGAAGTGAGAACACGCTGTTGGGCAGAGCTGAAACTGACCGCTGGAGTTCAGCTCTCTGCGGACGGCAGAAGGCGAAGAACGAAGCCGCTTGCGAGCGGCGCAGTGCAGCGAAGAGCTCTCCGAATTCGCCGCTAGCTCCACGGTCCTTCTCAGCTGCAAGTAGCAGCGCTCGCAGTACATAGAGCTTCGCAAGGACCGAAGACCCGGAGGGAAGTATCGCACACGATAATGTGCCAGGACAGAGACGTGTTCTACATTGTCCCTTCTCGTCATGCAGTTTGTGCCTCTGCTGCTTCTGCTGTTAGGAATCGCTCCTTGAAAGACGAGCGAGAGCGTCTTTCTGGGTGCATTGCACTGAGTCGAGTGCTCGCTCGGGACTTTGCACTCGGAGCCAAGGCAAGAGGGCGTGCTTGCCCGCAGAAGTGAGAACACGCTGTTGGGCAGAGCTGAAACTGACCGCTGGAGTTCAGCTCTCTCCGGACGGCAGAAGGCGAAGAACGAAGCCGCTTGCGAGCGGCGCAGTGCCACGAAGAGCACACGAGCAGCCAAAGAGCTCCTTCACAATCGCTTTCACTTCTCAGTGCTCTTGCTGCTTGGAAAAGCAGCACACAGCCGTTGCACGCCAGGGCAACAGCTGGGGCAGTGCCCGTCCTCACTCCTTCGCTGTGCTGTACTCCATGCAGCTAGAGCGAAGCGAGAAGGACGCGAGGAAGAAAAAAGCGTTCTTAAAGTAGCCCCCTGGCAGCAGCCCTGAAAGGGCGCATAACACACGGCGTCTCGCTGCCCTCCCTTCTACATACTCGCGGCTCCCTTTGCCGACTTGCAAAAGTTGCTACTAGAGCAGAGGCGGCCAGATTGAAGAGGCAGTGCCTAGGTTCACCTTCTCCTTACTGCACGTAAGCCACGTCCAGCTCCTCACTGCACTCTGGATTTCCCTTCTCCGAGGATCTTACCGTGGTGCTGTGTGCAACTCGGCGCCTAGAAGCTACCGCCAATGCTTTCACAGCGGGCTGCAAGGGAATCAAGGAGCAGCACAAGCAGCAGTGCTTCAGCTTGCTCCTTCCGACTGCTAAGGGCACTTGGGAAGGCAAGCGAGAGTCAACCACCTTCCTCTCCTAGTAGCCTGTAACGTGGTGCACACAAGCACGGGACTAGTGCCGCTTCGTTCACCGCCCTCGCCCAAGCGTGGAGCCGCTTTCACTTGCCGGCGGCCAGAAGCCGCTGCAAGGGCGCCACACAACCACAAGTGCGCCGGCAGCCAAGAGCAAGAGAACACTGCTTCTGCCCAAGCCCGCCTAGGGCGTGCACGTTTGTTCTCAGAGCTCCGTGCAACAGTCTGCCTCTCTCGCAGTTCGAATGGAAAACGAAAGCTTTTCGCCTACGCCCTTCACAGAGATCCGTTGCCAGGACGAGAATGTCTTGTGGCCGGAGCTCGCCCCAGCCGCGAGGAAGCTGCTATTAGCAGCGCATTGCAGGGACACGTCTCGCTTCTTGACTTCGTGCTTAGCGCTCTCCGAATTCGCCGCTAGCTCCACGGTCCTTCTCAGCTGCAAGTAGCAGCGCTCGCAGTACATAGAGCTTCGCAAGGACCGAAGACCCGGAGGGAAGTATCGCACACGATAATGTGCCAGGACAGAGACGTGTTCTACATTGCCCCTTCTCGTCATGAAGTTTGTGCCTCTGCTGCTTCTGCTGTTAGGAATCGCTCCTTGAAAGACGAGCGAGAGCGTCTTTCTGGGTGCATTGCACTGAGTCGAGTGCTCGCTCGGGACTTTGCACTCGGAGCCAAGGCAAGAGGGCGTGCTTGCCCGCAGAAGTGAGAACACGCTGTTGGGCAGAGCTGAAACTGACCGCTGGAGTTCAGCTCTCTGCGGACGGCAGAAGGCGAAGAACGAAGCCGCTTGCGAGCGGCGCAGTGCAGCGAAGAGCTCTCCGAATTCGCCGCTAGCTCCACGGTCCTTCTCAGCTGCAAGTAGCAGCGCTCGCAGTACATAGAGCTTCGCAAGGACCGAAGACCCGGAGGGAAGTATCGCACACGATAATGTGCCAGGACAGAGACGTGTTCTACATTGTCCCTTCTCGTCATGCAGTTTGTGCCTCTGCTGCTTCTGCTGGTAGGAATCGCTCCTTGAAAGACGAGCGAGAGCGTCTTTCTGGGTGCATTGCACTGAGTCGAGTGCTCGCTCGGGACTTTGCACTCGGAGCCAAGGCAAGAGGGCGTGCTTGCCCGCAGAAGTGAGAACACGCTGTTGGGCAGAGCTGAAACTGACCGCTGGAGTTCAGCTCTCTGCGGACGGCAGAAGGCGAAGAACGAAGCCGCTTGCGAGCGGCGCAGTGCCACGAAGAGCACACGAGCAGCCAAAGAGCTCCTTCACAATCGCTCTCACTTCTCAGTGCTCTTGCTGCTTGGAAAAGCAGCACACAGCCCTTGCACGCCAGGGCAACAGCTGGGGCAGTGCCCGTCCTCACTCCTTCGCTGTGCTGTACTCCATGCAGCTAGAGCGAAGCGAGAAGGAGGCGAGGAAGAAAAAAGCGTTCTTAAAGTAGCCCCCTGGCAGCAGCCCTGAAAGGGCGCATAACACACGGCGTCTCGCTGCCCTCCCTTCTACATACTCGCGGCTCCCTTTGCCGACTTGCAAAAGTTGCTACTAGAGCAGAGGCGGCCAGATTGAAGAGGCAGTGCCTAGGTTCACCTTCTCCTTACTGCACGTAAGCCACGTCCAGCTCCTCACTGCACTCTGGATTTCCCTTCTCCGAGGATCTTACCGTGGTGCTGTGTGCAACTCGGCGCCTAGAAGCTACCGCCAATGCTTTCACAGCGGGCTGCAAGGGAACCAAGGAGCAGCACAAGCAGCAGTGCTTCAGCTTGCTCCTTCCGACTGCTAAGGGCACTTGGGAAGGCAAGCGAGAGTCAACCACCTTCCTCTCCTAGTAGCCTGTAACGTGGTGCACACAAGCACGGGATTAGTGCCGCTTCGTTCACCGCCCTCGCCCAAGCGTGGAGCCGCTTTCACTTGCCGGCGGCCAGAAGCCGCTGCAAGGGCGCCACACAACCACAAGTGCGCCGGCAGCCAAGAGCAAGAGAACACTGCTTCTGCCCAAGCCCGCCTAGGGCGTGCACGTTTGTTCTCAGAGCTCCGTGCAACAGTCTGCCTCTCTCGCAGTTCGAATGGAAAACGAAAGCTTTTCGCCTACGCCCTTCAAGAGATCCGTCTCCAGGACGAGAATGTCTTGTGGCCGGAGCTCGCCCCCGCCGCGAGGAAGCTGCTATTAGCAGCGCATTGCAGGGACACGTCTCGCTTCTTGACTTCGTGCTTAGCGCTCTCCGAATTCGCCGCTAGCTCCACGGTCCTTCTCAGCTGCAAGTAGCAGCGCTCGCAGTACATAGAGCTTCGCAAGGACCGAAGACCCGGAGGGAAGTATCGCACACGATAATGTGCCAGGACAGAGACGTGTTCTACATTGTCCCTTCTCGTCATGCAGTTTGTGCCTCTGCTGCTTCTGCTGTTAGGAATCGCTCCTTGAAAGACGAGCGAGAGCGTCTTTCTGGGTGCATTGCACTGAGTCGAGTGCTCGCTCGGGACTTTGCACTCGGAGCCAAGGCAAGAGGGCGTGCTTGCCCGCAGAAGTGAGAACACGCTGTTGGGCAGAGCTGAAACTGACCGCTGGAATTCAGCTCTCTCCGGACGGCAGAAGGCGAAGAACGAAGCCGCTTGCGAGCGGCGCAGTGCCACGAAGAGCACACGAGCAGCCAAAGAGCTCCTTCACAATCGCTTTCACTTCTCAGTGCTCTTGCTGCTTGGAAAAGCAGCACACAGCCGTTGCACGCCAGGGCAACAGCTGGGGCAGTGCCCGTCCTCACTCCTTCGCTGTGCTGTACTCCATGCAGCTAGAGCGAAGCGAGAAGGAGGCGAGGAAGAAAAAAGCGTTCTTAAAGTAGCCCCCTGGCAGCAGCCCTGAAAGGGCGCATAACACACGGCGTCTCGCTGCCCTCCCTTCTACATACTCGCGGCTCCCTTTGCCGACTTGCAAAAGTTGCTACTAGAGCAGAGGCGGCCAGATTGAAGAGGCAGTGCCTAGGTTCACCTTCTCCTTACTGCACGTAAGCCACGTCCAGCTCCTCACTGCACTCTGGATTTCCCTTCTCCGAGGATCTTACCGTGGTGCTGTGTGCAACTCGGCGCCTAGAAGCGACCGCCAATGCTTTCACAGCGGGCTGCAAGGGAACCAAGGAGCAGCACAAGCAGCAGTGCTTCAGCTTGCTCCTTCCGACTGCTAAGGGCACTTGGGAAGGCAAGCGAGAGTCAACCACCTTCCTCTCCTAGTAGCCTGTAACGTGGTGCACACAAGCACGGGATTAGTGCCGCTTCGTTCACCGCCCTCGCCCAAGCGTGGAGCCGCTTTCACTTGCCGGCGGCCAGAAGCCGCTGCAAGGGCGCCACACAACCACAAGTGCGCCGGCAGCCAAGAGCAAGAGAACACTGCTTCTGCCCAAGCCCGCCTAGGGCGTGCACGTTTGTTCTCAGAGCTCCGTGCAACAGTCTGCCTCTCTCGCAGTTCGAATGGAAAATGAAAGCTTTTCGCCTACGCCCTTCAAGAGATCCGTCTCCAGGACGAGAATGTCTTGTGGCCGGAGCTCGCCCCCGCCGCGAGGAAGCTGCTATTAGCAGCGCATTGCAGGGACACGTCTCGCTTCTTGACTTCGTGCTTAGCGCTCTCCGAATTCGCCGCTAGCTCCACGGTCCTTCTCAGCTGCAAGTAGCAGCGCTCGCAGTACATAGAGCTTCGCAAGGACCGAAGACCCGGAGGGAAGTATCGCACACGATAATGTGCCAGGACAGAGACGTGTTCTACATTGCCCCTTCTCGTCATGCAGTTTGTGCCTCTGCTGCTTCTGCTGGTAGGAATCGCTCCTTGAAAGACGAGCGAGAGCGTCTTTCTGGGTGCATTGCACTGAGTCGAGTGCTCGCTCGGGACTTTGCACTCGGAGCCAAGGCAAGAGGGCGTGCTTGCCCGCAGAAGTGAGAACACGCTGTTGGGCAGAGCTGCAACTGACCGCTGGAGTTCAGCTCTCTCCGGACGGCAGAAGGCGAAGAACGAAGCCGCTTGCGAGCGGCGCAGTGCAGCGAAGTACTCTCCGAATTCGCCGCTAGCTCCACGGTCCTTCTCAGCTGCAAGTAGCAGCGCTCGCAGTACATAGAGCTTCGCAAGGACCGAAGACCCGGAGGGAAGTGTCGCACACGATAATGTGCCAGGACAGAGACGTGTTCTACATTGCCCCTTCTCGTCATGAAGTTTGTGCCTCTGCTGCTTCTGCTGTTAGGAATCGCTCCTTGAAAGACGAGCGAGAGCGTCTTTCTGGGTGCATTGCACTGAGTCGAGTGCTCGCTCGGGACTTTGCACTCGGAGCCAAGGCAAGAGGGCGTGCTTGCCCGCAGAAGTGAGAACACGCTGTTGGGCAGAGCTGAAACTGACCGCTGGAGTTCAGCTCTCTCCGGACGGCAGAAGGCGAAGAACGAAGCCGCTTGCGAGCGGCGCAGTGCAGCGAAGAGCTCTCCGAATTCGCCGCTAGCTCCACGGTCCTTCTCAGCTGCAAGTAGCAGCGCTCGCAGTACATAGAGCTTCGCAAGGACCGAAGAGCCTGAGGGAAGTATCGCACACGATAATGTGCCAGGACAGAGACGTGTTCTACATTGT
Source organism: Sturnus vulgaris (assembly GCF_052056855.1). NCBI lineage: Eukaryota > Metazoa > Chordata > Aves > Passeriformes > Sturnidae > Sturnus > Sturnus vulgaris. The sequence goes on along the minus strand of NC_142256.1, from coordinate 20,717,313 downwards.
CCCTTCTCGTCATGCAGTTTGTGCCTCTGCTGCTTCTGCTGGTAGGAATCGCTCCTTGAAAGACGAGCGAGAGCGTCTTTCTGGGTGCATTGCACTGAGTCGAGTGCTCGCTCGGGACTTTGCACTCGGAGCCAAGGCAAGAGGGCGTGCTTGCCCGCAGAAGTGAGAACACGCTGTTGGGCAGAGCTGAAACTGACCGCTGGAGTTCAGCTCTCTGCGGACGGCAGAAGGCGAAGAACGAAGCCGCTTGCGAGCGGCGCAGTGCCACGAAGAGCACACGAGCAGCCAAAGAGCTCCTTCACAATCCCTTTCACTTCTCAGTGCTCTTGCTGCTTGGAAAAGCAGCACACAGCCCTTGCACGCCAGGGCAACAGCTGGGGCAGTGCCCGTCCTCACTCCTTCGCTGTGCTGTACTCCATGCAGCTAGAGCGAAGCGAGAAGGAGGCGAGGAAGAAAAAAGCGTTCTTAAAGTAGCCCCCTGGCAGCAGCCCTGAAAGGGCGCATAACACACGGCGTCTCGCTGCCCTCCCTTCTACATACTCGCGGCTCCCTTTGCCGACTTGCAAAAGTTGCTACTAGAGCAGAGGCGGCCAGATTGAAGAGGCAGTGCCTAGGTTCACCTTCTCCTTACTGCACGTAAGCCACGTCCAGCTCCTCACTGCACTCTGGATTTCCCTTCTCCGAGGATCTTACCGTGGTGCTGTGTGCAACTCGGCGCCTAGAAGCTACCGCCAATGCTTTCACAGCGGGCTGCAAGGGAATCAAGGAGCAGCACAAGCAGCAGTGCTTCAGCTTGCTCCTTCCGACTGCTAAGGGCACTTGGGAAGGCAAGCGAGAGTCAACCACCTTCCTCTCCTAGTAGCCTGTAACGTGGTGCACACAAGCACGGGACTAGTGCCGCTTCGTTCACCGCCCTCGCCCAAGCGTGGAGCCGCTTTCACTTGCCGGCGGCCAGAAGCCGCTGCAAGGGCGCCACACAACCACAAGTGCGCCGGCAGCCAAGAGCAAGAGAACACTGCTTCTGCCCAAGCCCGCCTAGGGCGTGCACGTTTGTTCTCAGAGCTCCGTGCAACAGTCTGCCTCTCTCGCAGTTCGAATGGAAAACGAAAGCTTTTCGCCTACGCCCTTCACAGAGATCCGTTGCCAGGACGAGAATGTCTTGTGGCCGGAGCTCGCCCCAGCCGCGAGGAAGCTGCTATTAGCAGCGCATTGCAGGGACACGTCTCGCTTCTTGACTTCGTGCTTAGCGCTCTCCGAATTCGCCGCTAGCTCCACGGTCCTTCTCAGCTGCAAGTAGCAGCGCTCGCAGTACATAGAGCTTCGCAAGGACCGAAGACCCGGAGGGAAGTATCGCACACGATAATGTGCCAGGACAGAGACGTGTTCTACATTGCCCCTTCTCGTCATGAAGTTTGTGCCTCTGCTGCTTCTGCTGTTAGGAATCGCTCCTTGAAAGACGAGCGAGAGCGTCTTTCTGGGTGCATTGCACTGAGTCGAGTGCTCGCTCGGGACTTTGCACTCGGAGCCAAGGCAAGAGGGCGTGCTTGCCCGCAGAAGTGAGAACACGCTGTTGGGCAGAGCTGAAACTGACCGCTGGAGTTCAGCTCTCTCCGGACGGCAGAAGGCGAAGAACGAAGCCGCTTGCGAGCGGCGCAGTGCAGCGAAGAGCTCTCCGAATTCGCCGCTAGCTCCACGGTCCTTCTCAGCTGCAAGTAGCAGCGCTCGCAGTACATAGAGCTTCGCAAGGACCGAAGACCCGGAGGGAAGTGTCGCACACGATAATGTGCCAGGACAGAGACGTGTTCTACATTGTCCCTTCTCGTCATGCAGTTTGTGCCTCTGCTGCTTCTGCTGTTAGGAATCGCTCCTTGAAAGACGAGCGAGAGCGTCTTTCTGGGTGCATTGCACTGAGTCGAGTGCTCGCTCGGGACTTTGCACTCGGAGCCAAGGCAAGAGGGCGTGCTTGCCCGCAGAAGTGAGAACACGCTGTTGGGCAGAGCTGAAACTGACCGCTGGAGTTCAGCTCTCTGCGGACGGCAGAAGGCGAAGAACGAAGCCGCTTGCGAGCGGCGCAGTGCCACGAAGAGCACACGAGCAGCCAAAGAGCTCCTTCACAATCGCTTTCACTTCTCAGTGCTCTTGCTGCTTGGAAAAGCAGCACACAGCCCTTGCACGCCAGGGCAACAGCTGGGGCAGTGCCCGTCCTCACTCCTTCGCTGTGCTGTACTCCATGCAGCTAGAGCGAAGCGAGAAGGAGGCGAGGAAGAAAAAAGCGTTCTTAAAGTAGCCCCCTGGCAGCAGCCCTGAAAGGGCGCATAACACACGGCGTCTCGCTGCCCTCCCTTCTACATACTCGCGGCTCCCTTTGCCGACTTGCAAAAGTTGCTACTAGAGCAGAGGCGGCCAGATTGAAGAGGCAGTGCCTAGGTTCACCTTCTCCTTACTGCACGTAAGCCACGTCCAGCTCCTCACTGCACTCTGGATTTCCCTTCTCCGAGGATCTTACCGTGGTGCTGTGTGCAACTCGGCGCCTAGAAGCGACCGCCAATGCTTTCACAGCGGGCTGCAAGGGAATCAAGGAGCAGCACAAGCAGCAGTGCTTCAGCTTGCTCCTTCCGACTGCTAAGGGCACTTGGGAAGGCAAGCGAGAGTCAACCACCTTCCTCTCCTAGTAGCCTGTAACGTGGTGCACACAAGCACGGGACTAGTGCCGCTTCGTTCACCGCCCTCGCCCAAGCGTGGAGCCGCTTTCACTTGCCGGCGGCCAGAAGCCGCTGCAAGGGCGCCACACAACCACAAGTGCGCCGGCAGCCAAGAGCAAGAGAACACTGCTTCTGCCCAAGCCCGCCTAGGGCGTGCACGTTTGTTCTCAGAGCTCCGTGCAACAGTCTGCCTCTCTCGCAGTTCGAATGGAAAACGAAAGCTTTTCGCCTACGCCCTTCACAGAGATCCGTTGCCAGGACGAGAATGTCTTGTGGCCGGAGCTCGCCCCAGCCGCGAGGAAGCTGCTATTAGCAGCGCATTGCAGGGACACGTCTCGCTTCTTGACTTCGTGCTTAGCGCTCTCCGAATTCGCCGCTAGCTCCACGGTCCTTCTCAGCTGCAAGTAGCAGCGCTCGCAGTACATAGAGCTTCGCAAGGACCGAAGACCCGGAGGGAAGTGTCGCACACGATAATGTGCCAGGACAGAGACGTGTTCTACATTGTCCCTTCTCGTCATGCAGTTTGTGCCTCTGCTGCTTCTGCTGGTAGGAATCGCTCCTTGAAAGACGAGCGAGAGCGTCTTTCTGGGTGCATTGCACTGAGTCGAGTGCTCGCTCGGGACTTTGCACTCGGAGCCAAGGCAAGAGGGCGTGCTTGCCCGCAGAAGTGAGAACACGCTGTTGGGCAGAGCTGAAACTGACCGCTGGAGTTCAGCTCTCTGCGGACGGCAGAAGGCGAAGAACGAAGCCGCTTGCGAGCGGCGCAGTGCCACGAAGAGCACACGAGCAGCCAAAGAGCTCCTTCACAATCGCTTTCACTTCTCAGTGCTCTTGCTGCTTGGAAAAGCAGCACACAGCCGTTGCACGCCAGGGCAACAGCTGGGGCAGTGCCCGTCCTCACTCCTTCGCTGTGCTGTACTCCATGCAGCTAGAGCGAAGCGAGAAGGAGGCGAGGAAGAAAAAAGCGTTCTTAAAGTAGCCCCCTGGCAGCAGCCCTGAAAGGGCGCATAACACACGGCGTCTCGCTGCCCTCCCTTCTACATACTCGCGGCTCCCTTTGCCGACTTGCAAAAGTTGCTACTAGAGCAGAGGCGGCCAGATTGAAGAGGCAGTGCCTAGGTTCACCTTCTCCTTACTGCACGTAAGCCACGTCCAGCTCCTCACTGCACTCTGGATTTCCCTTCTCCGAGGATCTTACCGTGGTGCTGTGTGCAACTCGGCGCCTAGAAGCGACCGCCAATGCTTTCACAGCGGGCTGCAAGGGAACCAAGGAGCAGCACAAGCAGCAGTGCTTCAGCTTGCTCCTTCCGACTGCTAAGGGCACTTGGGAAGGCAAGCGAGAGTCAACCACCTTCCTCTCCTAGTAGCCTGTAACGTGGTGCACACAAGCACGGGACTAGTGCCGCTTCGTTCACCGCCCTCGCCCAAGCGTGGAGCCGCTTTCACTTGCCGGCGGCCAGAAGCCGCTGCAAGGGCGCCACACAACCACAAGTGCGCCGGCAGCCAAGAGCAAGAGAACACTGCTTCTGCCCAAGCCCGCCTAGGGCGTGCACGTTTGTTCTCAGAGCTCCGTGCAACAGTCTGCCTCTCTCGCAGTTCGAATGGAAAACGAAAGCTTTTCGCCTACGCCCTTCACAGAGATCCGTTGCCAGGACGAGAATGTCTTGTGGCCGGAGCTCGCCCCCGCCGCGAGGAAGCTGCTATTAGCAGCGCATTGCAGGGACACGTCTCGCTTCTTGACTTCGTGCTTAGCGCTCTCCGAATTCGCCGCTAGCTCCACGGTCCTTCTCAGCTGCAAGTAGCAGCGCTCGCAGTACATAGAGCTTCGCAAGGACCGAAGACCCGGAGGGAAGTGTCGCACACGATAATGTGCCAGGACAGAGACGTGTTCTACATTGTCCCTTCTCGTCATGCAGTTTGTGCCTCTGCTGCTTCTGCTGTTAGGAATCGCTCCTTGAAAGACGAGCGAGAGCGTCTTTCTGGGTGCATTGCACTGAGTCGAGTGCTCGCTCGGGACTTTGCACTCGGAGCCAAGGCAAGAGGTCGTGCTTGCCCGCAGAAGTGAGAACACGCTGTTGGGCAGAGCTGAAACTGACCGCTGGAATTCAGCTCTCTCCGGACGGCAGAAGGCGAAGAATGAAGCCGCTTGCGAGCGGCGCAGTGCAGCGAAGAGCTCTCCGAATTCGCCGCTAGCTCCACGGTCCTTCTCAGCTGCAAGTAGCAGCGCTCGCAGTACATAGAGCTTCGCAAGGACCGAAGACCTGGAGGGAAGTATCGCACACGATAATGTGCCAGGACAGAGACGTGTTCTACATTGTCCCTTCTCGTCATGCAGTTTGTGCCTCTGCTGCTTCTGCTGGTAGGAATCGCTCCTTGAAAGACGAGCGAGAGCGTCTTTCTGGGTGCATTGCACTGAGTCGAGTGCTCGCTCGGGACTTTGCACTCGGAGCCAAGGCAAGAGGGCGTGCTTGCCCGCAGAAGTGAGAACACGCTGTTGGGCAGAGCTGAAACTGACCGCTGGAGTTCAGCTCTCTGCGGACGGCAGAAGGCGAAGAACGAAGCCGCTTGCGAGCGGCGCAGTGCCACGAAGAGCACACGAGCAGCCAAAGAGCTCCTTCACAATCGCTTTCACTTCTCAGTGCTCTTGCTGCTTGGAAAAGCAGCACACAGCCCTTGCACGCCAGGGCAACAGCTGGGGCAGTGCCCGTCCTCACTCCTTCGCTGTGCTGTACTCCATGCAGCTAGAGCGAAGCGAGAAGGAGGCGAGGAAGAAAAAAGCGTTCTTAAAGTAGCCCCCTGGCAGCAGCCCTGAAAGGGCGCATAACACACGGCGTCTCGCTGCCCTCCCTTCTACATACTCGCGGCTCCCTTTGCCGACTTGCAAAAGTTGCTACTAGAGCAGAGGCGGCCAGATTGAAGAGGCAGTGCCTAGGTTCACCTTCTCCTTACTGCACGTAAGCCACGTCCAGCTCCTCACTGCACTCTGGATTTCCCTTCTCCGAGGATCTTACCGTGGTGCTGTGTGCAACTCGGCGCCTAGAAGCTACCGCCAATGCTTTCACAGCGGGCTGCAAGGGAACCAAGGAGCAGCACAAGCAGCAGTGCTTCAGCTTGCTCCTTCTGACTGCTAAGGGCACTTGGGAAGGCAAGCGAGAGTCAACCACCTTCCTCTCCTAGTAGCCTGTAACGTGGTGCACACAAGCACGGGATTAGTGCCGCTTCGTTCACCGCCCTCGCCCAAGCGTGGAGCCGCTTTCACTTGCCGGCGGCCAGAAGCCGCTGCAAGGGCGCCACACAACCACAAGTGCGCCGGCAGCCAAGAGCAAGAGAACACTGCTTCTGCCCAAGCCCGCCTAGGGCGTGCACGTTTGTTCTCAGAGCTCCGTGCAACAGTCTGCCTCTCTCGCAGTTCGAATGGAAAACGAAAGCTTTTCGCCTACGCCCTTCACAGAGATCCGTTGCCAGGACGAGAATGTCTTGTGGCCGGAGCTCGCCCCCGCCGCGAGGAAGCTGCTATTAGCAGCGCATTGCAGGGACACGTCTTGCTTCTTGACTTCGTGCTTAGCGCTCTCCGAATTCGCCGCTAGCTCCACGGTCCTTCTCAGCTGCAAGTAGCAGCGCTCGCAGTACATAGAGCTTCGCAAGGACCGAAGACCCGGAGGGAAGTATCGCACACGATAATGTGCCAGGACAGAGACGTGTTCTACATTGTCCCTTCTCGTCATGCAGTTTGTGCCTCTGCTGCTTCTGCTGGTAGGAATCGCTCCTTGAAAGACGAGCGAGAGCGTCTTTCTGGGTGCATTGCACTGAGTCGAGTGCTCGCTCGGGACTTTGCACTCGGAGCCAAGGCAAGAGGGCGTGCTTGCCCGCAGAAGTGAGAACACGCTGTTGGGCAGAGCTGAAACTGACCGCTGGAGTTCAGCTCTCTGCGGACGGCAGAAGGCGAAGAACGAAGCCGCTTGCGAGCGGCGCAGTGCCACGAAGAGCACACGAGCAGCCAAAGAGCTCCTTCACAATCGCTTTCACTTCTCAGTGCTCTTGCTGCTTGGAAAAGCAGCACACAGCCGTTGCACGCCAGGGCAACAGCTGGGGCAGTGCCCGTCCTCACTCCTTCGCTGTGCTGTACTCCATGCAGCTAGAGCGAAGCGAGAAGGAGGCGAGGAAGAAAAAAGCGTTCTTAAAGTAGCCCCCTGGCAGCAGCCCTGAAAGGGCGCATAACACACGGCGTCTCGCTGCCCTCCCTTCTACATACTCGCGGCTCCCTTTGCCGACTTGCAAAAGTTGCTACTAGAGCAGAGGCGGCCAGATTGAAGAGGCAGTGCCTAGGTTCACCTTCTCCTTACTGCACGTAAGCCACGTCCAGCTCCTCACTGCACTCTGGATTTCCCTTCTCCGAGGATCTTACCGTGGTGCTGTGTGCAACTCGGCGCCTAGAAGCTACCGCCAATGCTTTCACAGCGGGCTGCAAGGGAATCAAGGAGCAGCACAAGCAGCAGTGCTTCAGCTTGCTCCTTCCGACTGCTAAGGGCACTTGGGAAGGCAAGCGAGAGTCAACCACCTTCCTCTCCTAGTAGCCTGTAACGTGGTGCACACAAGCACGGGACTAGTGCCGCTTCGTTCACCGCCCTCGCCCAAGCGTGGAGCCGCTTTCACTTGCCGGCGGCCAGAAGCCGCTGCAAGGGCGCCACACAACCACAAGTGCGCCGGCAGCCAAGAGCAAGAGAACACTGCTTCTGCCCAAGCCCGCCTAGGGCGTGCACGTTTGTTCTCAGAGCTCCGTGCAACAGTCTGCCTCTCTCGCAGTTCGAATGGAAAACGAAAGCTTTTCGCCTACGCCCTTCAAGAGATCCGTCTCCAGGACGAGAATGTCTTGTGGCCGGAGCTCGCCCCCGCCGCGAGGAAGCTGCTATTAGCAGCGCATTGCAGGGACACGTCTCGCTTCTTGACTTCGTGCTTAGCGCTCTCCGAATTCGCCGCTAGCTCCACGGTCCTTCTCAGCTGCAAGTAGCAGCGCTCGCAGTACATAGAGCTTCGCAAGGACCGAAGACCCGGAGGGAAGTATCGCACACGATAATGTGCCAGGACAGAGACGTGTTCTACATTGTCCCTTCTCGTCATGCAGTTTGTGCCTCTGCTGCTTCTGCTGTTAGGAATCGCTCCTTGAAAGACGAGCGAGAGCGTCTTTCTGGGTGCATTGCACTGAGTCGAGTGCTCGCTCGGGACTTTGCACTCGGAGCCAAGGCAAGAGGGCGTGCTTGCCCGCAGAAGTGAGAACACGCTGTTGGGCAGAGCTGAAACTGACCGCTGGAATTCAGCTCTCTCCGGACGGCAGAAGGCGAAGAACGAAGCCGCTTGCGAGCGGCGCAGTGCCACGAAGAGCACACGAGCAGCCAAAGAGCTCCTTCACAATCGCTTTCACTTCTCAGTGCTCTTGCTGCTTGGAAAAGCAGCACACAGCCGTTGCACGCCAGGGCAACAGCTGGGGCAGTGCCCGTCCTCACTCCTTCGCTGTGCTGTACTCCATGCAGCTAGAGCGAAGCGAGAAGGAGGCGAGGAAGAAAAAAGCGTTCTTAAAGTAGCCCCCTGGCAGCAGCCCTGAAAGGGCGCATAACACACGGCGTCTCGCTGCCCTCCCTTCTACATACTCGCGGCTCCCTTTGCCGACTTGCAAAAGTTGCTACTAGAGCAGAGGCGGCCAGATTGAAGAGGCAGTGCCTAGGTTCACCTTCTCCTTACTGCACGTAAGCCACGTCCAGCTCCTCACTGCACTCTGGATTTCCCTTCTCCGAGGATCTTACCGTGGTGCTGTGTGCAACTCGGCGCCTAGAAGCGACCGCCAATGCTTTCACAGCGGGCTGCAAGGGAACCAAGGAGCAGCACAAGCAGCAGTGCTTCAGCTTGCTCCTTCCGACTGCTAAGGGCACTTGGGAAGGCAAGCGAGAGTCAACCACCTTCCTCTCCTAGTAGCCTGTAACGTGGTGCACACAAGCACGGGATTAGTGCCGCTTCGTTCACCGCCCTCGCCCAAGCGTGGAGCCGCTTTCACTTGCCGGCGGCCAGAAGCCGCTGCAAGGGCGCCACACAACCACAAGTGCGCCGGCAGCCAAGAGCAAGAGAACACTGCTTCTGCCCAAGCCCGCCTAGGGCGTGCACGTTTGTTCTCAGAGCTCCGTGCAACAGTCTGCCTCTCTCGCAGTTCGAATGGAAAATGAAAGCTTTTCGCCTACGCCCTTCAAGAGATCCGTCTCCAGGACGAGAATGTCTTGTGGCCGGAGCTCGCCCCCGCCGCGAGGAAGCTGCTATTAGCAGCGCATTGCAGGGACACGTCTCGCTTCTTGACTTCGTGCTTAGCGCTCTCCGAATTCGCCGCTAGCTCCACGGTCCTTCTCAGCTGCAAGTAGCAGCGCTCGCAGTACATAGAGCTTCGCAAGGACCGAAGACCCGGAGGGAAGTATCGCACACGATAATGTGCCAGGACAGAGACGTGTTCTACATTGCCCCTTCTCGTCATGCAGTTTGTGCCTCTGCTGCTTCTGCTGGTAGGAATCGCTCCTTGAAAGACGAGCGAGAGCGTCTTTCTGGGTGCATTGCACTGAGTCGAGTGCTCGCTCGGGACTTTGCACTCGGAGCCAAGGCAAGAGGGCGTGCTTGCCCGCAGAAGTGAGAACACGCTGTTGGGCAGAGCTGCAACTGACCGCTGGAGTTCAGCTCTCTCCGGACGGCAGAAGGCGAAGAACGAAGCCGCTTGCGAGCGGCGCAGTGCAGCGAAGTACTCTCCGAATTCGCCGCTAGCTCCACGGTCCTTCTCAGCTGCAAGTAGCAGCGCTCGCAGTACATAGAGCTTCGCAAGGACCGAAGACCCGGAGGGAAGTGTCGCACACGATAATGTGCCAGGACAGAGACGTGTTCTACATTGCCCCTTCTCGTCATGAAGTTTGTGCCTCTGCTGCTTCTGCTGTTAGGAATCGCTCCTTGAAAGACGAGCGAGAGCGTCTTTCTGGGTGCATTGCACTGAGTCGAGTGCTCGCTCGGGACTTTGCACTCGGAGCCAAGGCAAGAGGGCGTGCTTGCCCGCAGAAGTGAGAACACGCTGTTGGGCAGAGCTGAAACTGACCGCTGGAGTTCAGCTCTCTCCGGACGGCAGAAGGCGAAGAACGAAGCCGCTTGCGAGCGGCGCAGTGCAGCGAAGAGCTCTCCGAATTCGCCGCTAGCTCCACGGTCCTTCTCAGCTGCAAGTAGCAGCGCTCGCAGTACATAGAGCTTCGCAAGGACCGAAGAGCCTGAGGGAAGTATCGCACACGATAATGTGCCAGGACAGAGACGTGTTCTACATTGTCCCTTCTCGTCATGCAGTTTGTGCCTCTGCTGCTTCTGCTGGTAGGAATCGCTCCTTGAAAGACGAGCGAGAGCGTCTTTCTGGGTGCATTGCACTGAGTCGAGTGCTCGCTCGGGACTTTGCACTCGGAGCCAAGGCAAGAGGGCGTGCTTGCCCGCAGAAGTGAGAACACGCTGTTGGGCAGAGCTGAAACTGACCGCTGGAGTTCAGCTCTCTGCGGACGGCAGAAGGCGAAGAACGAAGCCGCTTGCGAGCGGCGCAGTGCCACGAAGAGCACACGAGCAGCCAAAGAGCTCCTTCACAATCCCTTTCACTTCTCAGTGCTCTTGCTGCTTGGAAAAGCAGCACACAGCCCTTGCACGCCAGGGCAACAGCTGGGGCAGTGCCCGTCCTCACTCCTTCGCTGTGCTGTACTCCATGCAGCTAGAGCGAAGCGAGAAGGAGGCGAGGAAGAAAAAAGCGTTCTTAAAGTAGCCCCCTGGCAGCAGCCCTGAAAGGGCGCATAACACACGGCGTCTCGCTGCCCTCCCTTCTACATACTCGCGGCTCCCTTTGCCGACTTGCAAAAGTTGCTACTAGAGCAGAGGCGGCCAGATTGAAGAGGCAGTGCCTAGGTTCACCTTCTCCTTACTGCACGTAAGCCACGTCCAGCTCCTCACTGCACTCTGGATTTCCCTTCTCCGAGGATCTTACCGTGGTGCTGTGTGCAACTCGGCGCCTAGAAGCTACCGCCAATGCTTTCACAGCGGGCTGCAAGGGAATCAAGGAGCAGCACAAGCAGCAGTGCTTCAGCTTGCTCCTTCCGACTGCTAAGGGCACTTGGGAAGGCAAGCGAGAGTCAACCACCTTCCTCTCCTAGTAGCCTGTAACGTGGTGCACACAAGCACGGGACTAGTGCCGCTTCGTTCACCGCCCTCGCCCAAGCGTGGAGCCGCTTTCACTTGCCGGCGGCCAGAAGCCGCTGCAAGGGCGCCACACAACCACAAGTGCGCCGGCAGCCAAGAGCAAGAGAACACTGCTTCTGCCCAAGCCCGCCTAGGGCGTGCACGTTTGTTCTCAGAGCTCCGTGCAACAGTCTGCCTCTCTCGCAGTTCGAATGGAAAACGAAAGCTTTTCGCCTACGCCCTTCACAGAGATCCGTTGCCAGGACGAGAATGTCTTGTGGCCGGAGCTCGCCCCAGCCGCGAGGAAGCTGCTATTAGCAGCGCATTGCAGGGACACGTCTCGCTTCTTGACTTCGTGCTTAGCGCTCTCCGAATTCGCCGCTAGCTCCACGGTCCTTCTCAGCTGCAAGTAGCAGCGCTCGCAGTACATAGAGCTTCGCAAGGACCGAAGACCCGGAGGGAAGTATCGCACACGATAATGTGCCAGGACAGAGACGTGTTCTACATTGCCCCTTCTCGTCATGAAGTTTGTGCCTCTGCTGCTTCTGCTGTTAGGAATCGCTCCTTGAAAGACGAGCGAGAGCGTCTTTCTGGGTGCATTGCACTGAGTCGAGTGCTCGCTCGGGACTTTGCACTCGGAGCCAAGGCAAGAGGGCGTGCTTGCCCGCAGAAGTGAGAACACGCTGTTGGGCAGAGCTGAAACTGACCGCTGGAGTTCAGCTCTCTCCGGACGGCAGAAGGCGAAGAACGAAGCCGCTTGCGAGCGGCGCAGTGCAGCGAAGAGCTCTCCGAATTCGCCGCTAGCTCCACGGTCCTTCTCAGCTGCAAGTAGCAGCGCTCGCAGTACATAGAGCTTCGCAAGGACCGAAGACCCGGAGGGAAGTGTCGCACACGATAATGTGCCAGGACAGAGACGTGTTCTACATTGTCCCTTCTCGTCATGCAGTTTGTGCCTCTGCTGCTTCTGCTGTTAGGAATCGCTCCTTGAAAGACGAGCGAGAGCGTCTTTCTGGGTGCATTGCACTGAGTCGAGTGCTCGCTCGGGACTTTGCACTCGGAGCCAAGGCAAGAGGGCGTGCTTGCCCGCAGAAGTGAGAACACGCTGTTGGGCAGAGCTGAAACTGACCGCTGGAGTTCAGCTCTCTGCGGACGGCAGAAGGCGAAGAACGAATCCGCTTGCGAGCGGCGCAGTGCCACGAAGAGCACACGAGCAGCCAAAGAGCTCCTTCACAATCGCTTTCACTTCTCAGTGCTCTTGCTGCTTGGAAAAGCAGCACACAGCCGTTGCACGCCAGGGCAACAGCTGGGGCAGTGCCCGTCCTCACTCCTTCGCTGTGCTGTACTCCATGCAGCTAGAGCGAAGCGAGAAGGAGGCGAGGAAGAAAAAAGCGTTCTTAAAGTAGCCCCCTGGCAGCAGCCCTGAAAGGGCGCATAACACACGGCGTCTCGCTGCCCTCCCTTCTACATACTCGCGGCTCCCTTTGCCGACTTGCAAAAGTTGCTACTAGAGCAGAGGCGGCCAGATTGAAGAGGCAGTGCCTAGGTTCACCTTCTCCTTACTGCACGTAAGCCACGTCCAGCTCCTCACTGCACTCTGGATTTCCCTTCTCCGAGGATCTTACCGTGGTGCTGTGTGCAACTCGGCGCCTAGAAGCGACCGCCAATGCTTTCACAGCGGGCTGCAAGGGAATCAAGGAGCAGCACAAGCAGCAGTGCTTCAGCTTGCTCCTTCCGACTGCTAAGGGCACTTGGGAAGGCAAGCGAGAGTCAACCACCTTCCTCTCCTAGTAGCCTGTAACGTGGTGCACACAAGCACGGGACTAGTGCCGCTTCGTTCACCGCCCTCGCCCAAGCGTGGAGCCGCTTTCACTTGCCGGCGGCCAGAAGCCGCTGCAAGGGCGCCACACAACCACAAGTGCGCCGGCAGCCAAGAGCAAGAGAACACTGCTTCTGCCCAAGCCCGCCTAGGGCGTGCACGTTTGTTCTCAGAGCTCCGTGCAACAGTCTGCCTCTCTCGCAGTTCGAATGGAAAACGAAAGCTTTTCGCCTACGCCCTTCACAGAGATCCGTTGCCAGGACGAGAATGTCTTGTGGCCGGAGCTCGCCCCAGCCGCGAGGAAGCTGCTATTAGCAGCGCATTGCAGGGACACGTCTCGCTTCTTGACTTCGTGCTTAGCGCTCTCCGAATTCGCCGCTAGCTCCACGGTCCTTCTCAGCTGCAAGTAGCAGCGCTCGCAGTACATAGAGCTTCGCAAGGACCGAAGACCCGGAGGGAAGTGTCGCACACGATAATGTGCCAGGACAGAGACGTGTTCTACATTGTCCCTTCTCGTCATGCAGTTTGTGCCTCTGCTGCTTCTGCTGGTAGGAATCGCTCCTTGAAAGACGAGCGAGAGCGTCTTTCTGGGTGCATTGCACTGAGTCGAGTGCTCGCTCGGGACTTTGCACTCGGAGCCAAGGCAAGAGGGCGTGCTTGCCCGCAGAAGTGAGAACACGCTGTTGGGCAGAGCTGAAACTGACCGCTGGAGTTCAGCTCTCTGCGGACGGCAGAAGGCGAAGAACGAAGCCGCTTGCGAGCGGCGCAGTGCCACGAAGAGCACACGAGCAGCCAAAGAGCTCCTTCACAATCGCTTTCACTTCTCAGTGCTCTTGCTGCTTGGAAAAGCAGCACACAGCCGTTGCACGCCAGGGCAACAGCTGGGGCAGTGCCCGTCCTCACTCCTTCGCTGTGCTGTACTCCATGCAGCTAGAGCGAAGCGAGAAGGAGGCGAGGAAGAAAAAAGCGTTCTTAAAGTAGCCCCCTGGCAGCAGCCCTGAAAGGGCGCATAACACACGGCGTCTCGCTGCCCTCCCTTCTACATACTCGCGGCTCCCTTTGCCGACTTGCAAAAGTTGCTACTAGAGCAGAGGCGGCCAGATTGAAGAGGCAGTGCCTAGGTTCACCTTCTCCTTACTGCACGTAAGCCACGTCCAGCTCCTCACTGCACTCTGGATTTCCCTTCTCCGAGGATCTTACCGTGGTGCTGTGTGCAACTCGGCGCCTAGAAGCGACCGCCAATGCTTTCACAGCGGGCTGCAAGGGAACCAAGGAGCAGCACAAGCAGCAGTGCTTCAGCTTGCTCCTTCCGACTGCTAAGGGCACTTGGGAAGGCAAGCGAGAGTCAACCACCTTCCTCTCCTAGTAGCCTGTAACGTGGTGCACACAAGCACGGGACTAGTGCCGCTTCGTTCACCGCCCTCGCCCAAGCGTGGAGCCGCTTTCACTTGCCGGCGGCCAGAAGCCGCTGCAAGGGCGCCACACAACCACAAGTGCGCCGGCAGCCAAGAGCAAGAGAACACTGCTTCTGCCCAAGCCCGCCTAGGGCGTGCACGTTTGTTCTCAGAGCTCCGTGCAACAGTCTGCCTCTCTCGCAGTTCGAATGGAAAACGAAAGCTTTTCGCCTACGCCCTTCACAGAGATCCGTTGCCAGGACGAGAATGTCTTGTGGCCGGAGCTCGCCCCCGCCGCGAGGAAGCTGCTATTAGCAGCGCATTGCAGGGACACGTCTCGCTTCTTGACTTCGTGCTTAGCGCTCTCCGAATTCGCCGCTAGCTCCACGGTCCTTCTCAGCTGCAAGTAGCAGCGCTCGCAGTACATAGAGCTTCGCAAGGACCGAAGACCCGGAGGGAAGTGTCGCACACGATAATGTGCCAGGACAGAGACGTGTTCTACATTGTCCCTTCTCGTCATGCAGTTTGTGCCTCTGCTGCTTCTGCTGTTAGGAATCGCTCCTTGAAAGACGAGCGAGAGCGTCTTTCTGGGTGCATTGCACTGAGTCGAGTGCTCGCTCGGGACTTTGCACTCGGAGCCAAGGCAAGAGGTCGTGCTTGCCCGCAGAAGTGAGAACACGCTGTTGGGCAGAGCTGAAACTGACCGCTGGAATTCAGCTCTCTCCGGACGGCAGAAGGCGAAGAATGAAGCCGCTTGCGAGCGGCGCAGTGCAGCGAAGAGCTCTCCGAATTCGCCGCTAGCTCCACGGTCCTTCTCAGCTGCAAGTAGCAGCGCTCGCAGTACATAGAGCTTCGCAAGGACCGAAGACCTGGAGGGAAGTATCGCACACGATAATGTGCCAGGACAGAGACGTGTTCTACATTGTCCCTTCTCGTCATGCAGTTTGTGCCTCTGCTGCTTCTGCTGTTAGGAATCGCTCCTTGAAAGACGAGCGAGAGCGTCTTTCTGGGTGCATTGCACTGAGTCGAGTGCTCGCTCGGGACTTTGCACTCGGAGCCAAGGCAAGAGGGCGTGCTTGCCCGCAGAAGTGAGAACACGCTGTTGGGCAGAGCTGAAACTGACCGCTGGAGTTCAGCTCTCTGCGGACGGCAGAAGGCGAAGAACGAAGCCGCTTGCGAGCGGCGCAGTGCCACGAAGAGCACACGAGCAGCCAAAGAGCTCCTTCACAATCGCTTTCACTTCTCAGTGCTCTTGCTGCTTGGAAAAGCAGCACACAGCCCTTGCACGCCAGGGCAACAGCTGGGGCAGTGCCCGTCCTCACTCCTTCGCTGTGCTGTACTCCATGCAGCTAGAGCGAAGCGAGAAGGAGGCGAGGAAGAAAAAAGCGTTCTTAAAGTAGCCCCCTGGCAGCAGCCCTGAAAGGGCGCATAACACACGGCGTCTCGCTGCCCTCCCTTCTACATACTCGCGGCTCCCTTTGCCGACTTGCAAAAGTTGCTACTAGAGCAGAGGCGGCCAGATTGAAGAGGCAGTGCCTAGGTTCACCTTCTCCTTACTGCACGTAAGCCACGTCCAGCTCCTCACTGCACTCTGGATTTCCCTTCTCCGAGGATCTTACCGTGGTGCTGTGTGCAACTCGGCGCCTAGAAGCGACCGCCAATGCTTTCACAGCGGGCTGCAAGGGAATCAAGGAGCAGCACAAGCAGCAGTGCTTCAGCTTGCTCCTTCCGACTGCTAAGGGCACTTGGGAAGGCAAGCGAGAGTCAACCACCTTCCTCTCCTAGTAGCCTGTAACGTGGTGCACACAAGCACGGGACTAGTGCCGCTTCGTTCACCGCCCTCGCCCAAGCGTGGAGCCGCTTTCACTTGCCGGCGGCCAGAAGCCGCTGCAAGGGCGCCACACAACCACAAGTGCGCCGGCAGCCAAGAGCAAGAGAACACTGCTTCTGCCCAAGCCCGCCTAGGGCGTGCACGTTTGTTCTCAGAGCTCCGTGCAACAGTCTGCCTCTCTCGCAGTTCGAATGGAAAACGAAAGCTTTTCGCCTACGCCCTTCACAGAGATCCGTTGCCAGGACGAGAATGTCTTGTGGCCGGAGCTCGCCCCAGCCGCGAGGAAGCTGCTATTAGCAGCGCATTGCAGGGACACGTCTCGCTTCTTGACTTCGTGCTTAGCGCTCTCCGAATTCGCCGCTAGCTCCACGGTCCTTCTCAGCTGCAAGTAGCAGCGCTCGCAGTACATAGAGCTTCGCAAGGACCGAAGACCCGGAGGGAAGTGTCGCACACGATAATGTGCCAGGACAGAGACGTGTTCTACATTGTCCCTTCTCGTCATGCAGTTTGTGCCTCTGCTGCTTCTGCTGGTAGGAATCGCTCCTTGAAAGACGAGCGAGAGCGTCTTTCTGGGTGCATTGCACTGAGTCGAGTGCTCGCTCGGGACTTTGCACTCGGAGCCAAGGCAAGAGGGCGTGCTTGCCCGCAGAAGTGAGAACACGCTGTTGGGCAGAGCTGAAACTGACCGCTGGAGTTCAGCTCTCTGCGGACGGCAGAAGGCGAAGAACGAAGCCGCTTGCGAGCGGCGCAGTGCCACGAAGAGCACACGAGCAGCCAAAGAGCTCCTTCACAATCGCTTTCACTTCTCAGTGCTCTTGCTGCTTGGAAAAGCAGCACACAGCCGTTGCACGCCAGGGCAACAGCTGGGGCAGTGCCCGTCCTCACTCCTTCGCTGTGCTGTACTCCATGCAGCTAGAGCGAAGCGAGAAGGAGGCGAGGAAGAAAAAAGCGTTCTTAAAGTAGCCCCCTGGCAGCAGCCCTGAAAGGGCGCATAACACACGGCGTCTCGCTGCCCTCCCTTCTACATACTCGCGGCTCCCTTTGCCGACTTGCAAAAGTTGCTACTAGAGCAGAGGCGGCCAGATTGAAGAGGCAGTGCCTAGGTTCACCTTCTCCTTACTGCACGTAAGCCACGTCCAGCTCCTCACTGCACTCTGGATTTCCCTTCTCCGAGGATCTTACCGTGGTGCTGTGTGCAACTCGGCGCCTAGAAGCGACCGCCAATGCTTTCACAGCGGGCTGCAAGGGAACCAAGGAGCAGCACAAGCAGCAGTGCTTCAGCTTGCTCCTTCCGACTGCTAAGGGCACTTGGGAAGGCAAGCGAGAGTCAACCACCTTCCTCTCCTAGTAGCCTGTAACGTGGTGCACACAAGCACGGGACTAGTGCCGCTTCGTTCACCGCCCTCGCCCAAGCGTGGAGCCGCTTTCACTTGCCGGCGGCCAGAAGCCGCTGCAAGGGCGCCACACAACCACAAGTGCGCCGGCAGCCAAGAGCAAGAGAACACTGCTTCTGCCCAAGCCCGCCTAGGGCGTGCACGTTTGTTCTCAGAGCTCCGTGCAACAGTCTGCCTCTCTCGCAGTTCGAATGGAAAACGAAAGCTTTTCGCCTACGCCCTTCACAGAGATCCGTTGCCAGGACGAGAATGTCTTGTGGCCGGAGCTCGCCCCCGCCGCGAGGAAGCTGCTATTAGCAGCGCATTGCAGGGACACGTCTCGCTTCTTGACTTCGTGCTTAGCGCTCTCCGAATTCGCCGCTAGCTCCACGGTCCTTCTCAGCTGCAAGTAGCAGCGCTCGCAGTACATAGAGCTTCGCAAGGACCGAAGACCCGGAGGGAAGTGTCGCACACGATAATGTGCCAGGACAGAGACGTGTTCTACATTGTCCCTTCTCGTCATGCAGTTTGTGCCTCTGCTGCTTCTGCTGTTAGGAATCGCTCCTTGAAAGACGAGCGAGAGCGTCTTTCTGGGTGCATTGCACTGAGTCGAGTGCTCGCTCGGGACTTTGCACTCGGAGCCAAGGCAAGAGGTCGTGCTTGCCCGCAGAAGTGAGAACACGCTGTTGGGCAGAGCTGAAACTGACCGCTGGAATTCAGCTCTCTCCGGACGGCAGAAGGCGAAGAATGAAGCCGCTTGCGAGCGGCGCAGTGCAGCGAAGAGCTCTCCGAATTCGCCGCTAGCTCCACGGTCCTTCTCAGCTGCAAGTAGCAGCGCTCGCAGTACATAGAGCTTCGCAAGGACCGAAGACCTGGAGGGAAGTATCGCACACGATAATGTGCCAGGACAGAGACGTGTTCTACATTGTCCCTTCTCGTCATGCAGTTTGTGCCTCTGCTGCTTCTGCTGGTAGGAATCGCTCCTTGAAAGACGAGCGAGAGCGTCTTTCTGGGTGCATTGCACTGAGTCGAGTGCTCGCTCGGGACTTTGCACTCGGAGCCAAGGCAAGAGGGCGTGCTTGCCCGCAGAAGTGAGAACACGCTGTTGGGCAGAGCTGAAACTGACCGCTGGAGTTCAGCTCTCTGCGGACGGCAGAAGGCGAAGAACGAAGCCGCTTGCGAGCGGCGCAGTGCCACGAAGAGCACACGAGCAGCCAAAGAGCTCCTTCACAATCGCTTTCACTTCTCAGTGCTCTTGCTGCTTGGAAAAGCAGCACACAGCCCTTGCACGCCAGGGCAACAGCTGGGGCAGTGCCCGTCCTCACTCCTTCGCTGTGCTGTACTCCATGCAGCTAGAGCGAAGCGAGAAGGAGGCGAGGAAGAAAAAAGCGTTCTTAAAGTAGCCCCCTGGCAGCAGCCCTGAAAGGGCGCATAACACACGGCGTCTCGCTGCCCTCCCTTCTACATACTCGCGGCTCCCTTTGCCGACTTGCAAAAGTTGCTACTAGAGCAGAGGCGGCCAGATTGAAGAGGCAGTGCCTAGGTTCACCTTCTCCTTACTGCACGTAAGCCACGTCCAGCTCCTCACTGCACTCTGGATTTCCCTTCTCCGAGGATCTTACCGTGGTGCTGTGTGCAACTCGGCGCCTAGAAGCTACCGCCAATGCTTTCACAGCGGGCTGCAAGGGAACCAAGGAGCAGCACAAGCAGCAGTGCTTCAGCTTGCTCCTTCTGACTGCTAAGGGCACTTGGGAAGGCAAGCGAGAGTCAACCACCTTCCTCTCCTAGTAGCCTGTAACGTGGTGCACACAAGCACGGGATTAGTGCCGCTTCGTTCACCGCCCTCGCCCAAGCGTGGAGCCGCTTTCACTTGCCGGCGGCCAGAAGCCGCTGCAAGGGCGCCACACAACCACAAGTGCGCCGGCAGCCAAGAGCAAGAGAACACTGCTTCTGCCCAAGCCCGCCTAGGGCGTGCACGTTTGTTCTCAGAGCTCCGTGCAACAGTCTGCCTCTCTCGCAGTTCGAATGGAAAACGAAAGCTTTTCGCCTACGCCCTTCACAGAGATCCGTTGCCAGGACGAGAATGTCTTGTGGCCGGAGCTCGCCCCCGCCGCGAGGAAGCTGCTATTAGCAGCGCATTGCAGGGACACGTCTTGCTTCTTGACTTCGTGCTTAGCGCTCTCCGAATTCGCCGCTAGCTCCACGGTCCTTCTCAGCTGCAAGTAGCAGCGCTCGCAGTACATAGAGCTTCGCAAGGACCGAAGACCCGGAGGGAAGTATCGCACACGATAATGTGCCAGGACAGAGACGTGTTCTACATTGTCCCTTCTCGTCATGCAGTTTGTGCCTCTGCTGCTTCTGCTGGTAGGAATCGCTCCTTGAAAGACGAGCGAGAGCGTCTTTCTGGGTGCATTGCACTGAGTCGAGTGCTCGCTCGGGACTTTGCACTCGGAGCCAAGGCAAGAGGGCGTGCTTGCCCGCAGAAGTGAGAACACGCTGTTGGGCAGAGCTGAAACTGACCGCTGGAGTTCAGCTCTCTGCGGACGGCAGAAGGCGAAGAACGAAGCCGCTTGCGAGCGGCGCAGTGCCACGAAGAGCACACGAGCAGCCAAAGAGCTCCTTCACAATCGCTTTCACTTCTCAGTGCTCTTGCTGCTTGGAAAAGCAGCACACAGCCGTTGCACGCCAGGGCAACAGCTGGGGCAGTGCCCGTCCTCACTCCTTCGCTGTGCTGTACTCCATGCAGCTAGAGCGAAGCGAGAAGGAGGCGAGGAAGAAAAAAGCGTTCTTAAAGTAGCCCCCTGGCAGCAGCCCTGAAAGGGCGCATAACACACGGCGTCTCGCTGCCCTCCCTTCTACATACTCGCGGCTCCCTTTGCCGACTTGCAAAAGTTGCTACTAGAGCAGAGGCGGCCAGATTGAAGAGGCAGTGCCTAGGTTCACCTTCTCCTTACTGCACGTAAGCCACGTCCAGCTCCTCACTGCACTCTGGATTTCCCTTCTCCGAGGATCTTACCGTGGTGCTGTGTGCAACTCGGCGCCTAGAAGCTACCGCCAATGCTTTCACAGCGGGCTGCAAGGGAATCAAGGAGCAGCACAAGCAGCAGTGCTTCAGCTTGCTCCTTCCGACTGCTAAGGGCACTTGGGAAGGCAAGCGAGAGTCAACCACCTTCCTCTCCTAGTAGCCTGTAACGTGGTGCACACAAGCACGGGACTAGTGCCGCTTCGTTCACCGCCCTCGCCCAAGCGTGGAGCCGCTTTCACTTGCCGGCGGCCAGAAGCCGCTGCAAGGGCGCCACACAACCACAAGTGCGCCGGCAGCCAAGAGCAAGAGAACACTGCTTCTGCCCAAGCCCGCCTAGGGCGTGCACGTTTGTTCTCAGAGCTCCGTGCAACAGTCTGCCTCTCTCGCAGTTCGAATGGAAAACGAAAGCTTTTCGCCTACGCCCTTCACAGAGATCCGTTGCCAGGACGAGAATGTCTTGTGGCCGGAGCTCGCCCCAGCCGCGAGGAAGCTGCTATTAGCAGCGCATTGCAGGGACACGTCTCGCTTCTTGACTTCGTGCTTAGCGCTCTCCGAATTCGCCGCTAGCTCCACGGTCCTTCTCAGCTGCAAGTAGCAGCGCTCGCAGTACATAGAGCTTCGCAAGGACCGAAGACCCGGAGGGAAGTGTCGCACACGATAATGTGCCAGGACAGAGACGTGTTCTACATTGTCCCTTCTCGTCATGCAGTTTGTGCCTCTGCTGCTTCTGCTGGTAGGAATCGCTCCTTGAAAGACGAGCGAGAGCGTCTTTCTGGGTGCATTGCACTGAGTCGAGTGCTCGCTCGGGACTTTGCACTCGGAGCCAAGGCAAGAGGGCGTGCTTGCCCGCAGAAGTGAGAACACGCTGTTGGGCAGAGCTGAAACTGACCGCTGGAGTTCAGCTCTCTGCGGACGGCAGAAGGCGAAGAACGAAGCCGCTTGCGAGCGGCGCAGTGCCACGAAGAGCACACGAGCAGCCAAAGAGCTCCTTCACAATCGCTTTCACTTCTCAGTGCTCTTGCTGCTTGGAAAAGCAGCACACAGCCGTTGCACGCCAGGGCAACAGCTGGGGCAGTGCCCGTCCTCACTCCTTCGCTGTGCTGTACTCCATGCAGCTAGAGCGAAGCGAGAAGGAGGCGAGGAAGAAAAAAGCGTTCTTAAAGTAGCCCCCTGGCAGCAGCCCTGAAAGGGCGCATAACACACGGCGTCTCGCTGCCCTCCCTTCTACATACTCGCGGCTCCCTTTGCCGACTTGCAAAAGTTGCTACTAGAGCAGAGGCGGCCAGATTGAAGAGGCAGTGCCTAGGTTCACCTTCTCCTTACTGCACGTAAGCCACGTCCAGCTCCTCACTGCACTCTGGATTTCCCTTCTCCGAGGATCTTACCGTGGTGCTGTGTGCAACTCGGCGCCTAGAAGCGACCGCCAATGCTTTCACAGCGGGCTGCAAGGGAACCAAGGAGCAGCACAAGCAGCAGTGCTTCAGCTTGCTCCTTCCGACTGCTAAGGGCACTTGGGAAGGCAAGCGAGAGTCAACCACCTTCCTCTCCTAGTAGCCTGTAACGTGGTGCACACAAGCACGGGACTAGTGCCGCTTCGTTCACCGCCCTCGCCCAAGCGTGGAGCCGCTTTCACTTGCCGGCGGCCAGAAGCCGCTGCAAGGGCGCCACACAACCACAAGTGCGCCGGCAGCCAAGAGCAAGAGAACACTGCTTCTGCCCAAGCCCGCCTAGGGCGTGCACGTTTGTTCTCAGAGCTCCGTGCAACAGTCTGCCTCTCTCGCAGTTCGAATGGAAAACGAAAGCTTTTCGCCTACGCCCTTCACAGAGATCCGTTGCCAGGACGAGAATGTCTTGTGGCCGGAGCTCGCCCCCGCCGCGAGGAAGCTGCTATTAGCAGCGCATTGCAGGGACACGTCTCGCTTCTTGACTTCGTGCTTAGCGCTCTCCGAATTCGCCGCTAGCTCCACGGTCCTTCTCAGCTGCAAGTAGCAGCGCTCGCAGTACATAGAGCTTCGCAAGGACCGAAGACCCGGAGGGAAGTGTCGCACACGATAATGTGCCAGGACAGAGACGTGTTCTACATTGTCCCTTCTCGTCATGCAGTTTGTGCCTCTGCTGCTTCTGCTGGTAGGAATCGCTCCTTGAAAGACGAGCGAGAGCGTCTTTCTGGGTGCATTGCACTGAGTCGAGTGCTCGCTCGGGACTTTGCACTCGGAGCCAAGGCAAGAGGGCGTGCTTGCCCGCAGAAGTGAGAACACGCTGTTGGGCAGAGCTGAAACTGACCGCTGGAGTTCAGCTCTCTCCGGACGGCAGAAGGCGAAGAACGAAGCCGCTTGCGAGCGGCGCAGTGCAGCGAAGAGCTCTCCGAATTCGCCGCTAGCTCCACGGTCCTTCTCAGCTGCAAGTAGCAGCGCTCGCAGTACATAGAGCTTCGCAAGGCCCGAAGACCCGGAGGGAAGTATCGCACACGATAATGTGCCAGGACAGAGACGTGTTCTACATTGTCCCTTCTCGTCATGCAGTTGGTGCCTCTGCTGCTTCTGCTGGTAGGAATCGCTCCTTGAAAGACGAGCGAGAGCGTCTTTCTGGGTGCATTGCACTGAGTCGAGTGCTTGCTCGGGACTTTGCACTCGGAGCCAAGGCAAGAGGGCGTGCTTGCCCGCAGAAGTGAGAACACGCTGTTGGGCAGAGCTGAAACTGACCGCTGGAGTTCAGCTCTCTGCGGACGGCAGAAGGCGAAGAACGAAGCCGCTTGCGAGCGGCGCAGTGCCACGAAGAGCACACGAGCAGCCAAAGAGCTCCTTCACAATCGCTCTCACTTCTCAGTGCTCTTGCTGCTTGGAAAAGCAGCACACAGCCGTTGCACGCCAGGGCAACAGCTGGGGCAGTGCCCGTCCTCACTCCTTCGCTGTGCTGTACTCCATGCAGCTAGAGCGAAGCGAGAAGGAGGCGAGGAAGAAAAAAGCGTTCTTAAAGTAGCCCCCTGGCAGCAGCCCTGAAAGGGCGCATAACACACGGCGTCTCGCTGCCCTCCCTTCTACATACTCGCGGCTCCCTTTGCCGACTTGCAAAAGTTGCTACTAGAGCAGAGGCGGCCAGATTGAAGAGGCAGTGCCTAGGTTCACCTTCTCCTTACTGCACGTAAGCCACGTCCAGCTCCTCACTGCACTCTGGATTTCCCTTCTCCGAGGATCTTACCGTGGTGCTGTGTGCAACTCGGCGCCTAGAAGCTACCGCCAATGCTTTCACAGCGGGCTGCAAGGGAACCAAGGAGCAGCACAAGCAGCAGTGCTTCAGCTTGCTCCTTCCGACTGCTAAGGGCACTTGGGAAGGCAAGCGAGAGTCAACCACCTTCCTCTCCTAGTAGCCTGTAACGTGGTGCACACAAGCACGGGACTAGTGCCGCTTCGTTCACCGCCCTCGCCCAAGCGTGGAGCCGCTTTCACTTGCCGGCGGCCAGAAGCCGCTGCAAGGGCGCCACACAACCACAAGTGCGCCGGCAGCCAAGAGCAAGAGAACACTGCTTCTGCCCAAGCCCGCCTAGGGCGTGCACGTTTGTTCTCAGAGCTCCGTGCAACAGTCTGCCTCTCTCGCAGTTCGAATGGAAAACGAAAGCTTTTCGCCTACGCCCTTCAAGAGATCCGTCTCCAGGACGAGAATGTCTTGTGGCCGGAGCTCGCCCCCGCCGCGAGGAAGCTGCTATTAGCAGCGCATTGCAGGGACACGTCTTGCTTCTTGACTTCGTGCTTAGCGCTCTCCGAATTCGCCGCTAGCTCCACGGTCCTTCTCAGCTGCAAGTAGCAGCGCTCGCAGTACATAGAGCTTCGCAAGGACCGAAGACCCGGAGGGAAGTATCGCACACGATAATGTGCCAGGACAGAGACGTGTTCTACATTGTCCCTTCTCGTCATGCAGTTTGTGCCTCTGCTGCTTCTGCTGGTAGGAATCGCTCCTTGAAAGACGAGCGAGAGCGTCTTTCTGGGTGCATTGCACTGAGTCGAGTGCTCGCTCGGGACTTTGCACTCGGAGCCAAGGCAAGAGGGCGTGCTTGCCCGCAGAAGTGAGAACACGCTGTTGGGCAGAGCTGAAACTGACCGCTGGAGTTCAGCTCTCTGCGGACGGCAGAAGGCGAAGAACGAAGCCGCTTGCAAGCGGCGCAGTGCCACGAAGAGCACACGAGCAGCCAAAGAGCTCCTTCACAATCGCTTTCACTTCTCAGTGCTCTTGCTGCTTGGAAAAGCAGCACACAGCCGTTGCACGCCAGGGCAACAGCTGGGGCAGTGCCCGTCCTCACTCCTTCGCTGTGCTGTACTCCATGCAGCTAGAGCGAAGCGAGAAGGAGGCGAGGAAGAAAAAAGCGTTCTTAAAGTAGCCCCCTGGCAGCAGCCCTGAAAGGGCGCATAACACACGGCGTCTCGCTGCCCTCCCTTCTACATACTCGCGGCTCCCTTTGCCGACTTGCAAAAGTTGCTACTAGAGCAGAGGCGGCCAGATTGAAGAGGCAGTGCCTAGGTTCACCTTCTCCTTACTGCACGTAAGCCACGTCCAGCTCCTCACTGCACTCTGGATTTCCCTTCTCCGAGGATCTTACCGTGGTGCTGTGTGCAACTCGGCGCCTAGAAGCTACCGCCAATGCTTTCACAGCGGGCTGCAAGGGAACCAAGGAGCAGCACAAGCAGCAGTGCTTCAGCTTGCTCCTTCCGACTGCTAAGGGCACTTGGGAAGGCAAGCGAGAGTCAACCACCTTCCTCTCCTAGTAGCCTGTAACGTGGTGCACACAAGCACGGGATTAGTGCCGCTTCGTTCACCGCCCTCGCCCAAGCGTGGAGCTGCTTTCACTTGCCGGCGGCCAGAAGCCGCTGCAAGGGCGCCACACAACCACAAGTGCGCCGGCAGCCAAGAGCAAGAGAACACTGCTTCTGCCCAAGCCCGCCTAGGGCGTGCACGTTTGTTCTCAGAGCTCCGTGCAACAGTCTGCCTCTCTAGCAGTTCGAATGGAAAACGAAAGCTTTTCGCCTACGCCCTTCAAGAGATCCGTCTCCAGGACGAGAATGTCTTGTGGCCGGAGCTCGCCCCCGCCGCGAGGAAGCTGCTATTAACAGCGCATTGCAGGGACACGTCTCGCTTCTTGACTTCGTGCTTAGCGCTCTCCGAATTCGCCGCTAGCTCCACGGTCCTTCTCAGCTGCAAGTAGCAGCGCTCGCAGTACATAGAGCTTCGCAAGGAACGAAGACCCGGAGGGAAGTATCGCACACGATAATGTGCCAGGACAGAGACGTGTTCTACATTGTCCCTTCTCGTCATGCAGTTTGTGCCTCTGCTGCTTCTGCTGGTAGGAATCGCTCCTTGAAAGACGAGCAAGAGCGTCTTTCTGGGTGCATTGCACTGAGTCGAGTGCTCGCTCGGGACTTTGCACTCGGAGCCAAGGCAAGAGGGCGTGCTTGCCCGCAGAAGTGAGAACACGCTGTTGGGCAGAGCTGAAGCTGACCGCTGGAGTTCAGCTCTCTCCGGACGGCAGAAGGCGAATAACGAAGCCGCTTGCGAGCGGCGCAGTGCCACGAAGAGCACACGAGCAGCCAAAGAGCTCCTTCACAATCGCTTTCACTTCTCAGTGCTCTTGCTGCTTGGAAAAGCAGCACACAGCCGTTGCACGCCAGGGCAACAGCTGGGGCAGTGCCCGTCCTCACTCCTTCGCTGTGCTGTACTCCATGCAGCTAGAGCGAAGCGAGAAGGAGGCGAGGAAGAAAAAAGCGTTCTTAAAGTAGCCCCCTGGCAGCAGCCCTGAAAGGGCGCATAACACACGGCGTCTCGCTGCCCTCCCTTCTACATACTCGCGGCTCCCTTTGCCGACTTGCAAAAGTTGCTACTAGAGCAGAGGCGGCCAGATTGAAGAGGCAGTGCCTAGGTTCACCTTCTCCTTACTGCACGTAAGCCACGTCCAGCTCCTCACTGCACTCTGGATTTCCCTTCTCCGAGGATCTTACCGTGGTGCTGTGTGCAACTCGGCGCCTAGAAGCGACCGCCAATGCTTTCACAGCGGGCTGCAAGGGAACCAAGGAGCAGCACAAGCAGCAGTGCTTCAGCTTGCTCCTTCCGACTGCTAAGGGCACTTGGGAAGGCAAGCGAGAGTCAACCACCTTCCTCTCCTAGTAGCCTGTAACGTGGTGCACACAAGCACGGGATTAGTGCCGCTTCGTTCACCGCCCTCGCCCAAGCGTGGAGCTGCTTTCACTTGCCGGCGGCCAGAAGCCGCTGCAAGGGCGCCACACAACCACAAGTGCGCCGACAGCCAAGAGCAAGAGAACACTGCTTCTGCCCAAGCCCGCCTAGGGCGTGCACGTTTGTTCTCAGAGCTCCGTGCAACAGTCTGCCTCTCTAGCAGTTCGAATGGAAAACGAAAGCTTTTCGCCTACGCCCTTCAAGAGATCCGTCTCCAGGACGAGAATGTCTTGTGGCCGGAGCTCGCCCCCGCCGCGAGGAAGCTGCTATTAGCAGCGCATTGCAGGGACACGTCTCGCTTCTTGACTTCGTGCTTAGCGCTCTCCGAATTCGCCGCTAGCTCCACGGTCCTTCTCAGCTGCAAGTAGCAGCGCTCGCAGTACATAGAGCTTCGCAAGGAACGAAGACCCGGAGGGAAGTATCGCACACGATAATGTGCCAGGACAGAGACGTGTTCTACATTGTCCCTTCTCGTCATGCAGTTTGTGCCTCTGCTGCTTCTGCTGGTAGGAATCGCTCCTTGAAAGACGAGCAAGAGCGTCTTTCTGGGTGCATTGCACTGAGTCGAGTGCTCGCTCGGGACTTTGCACTCGGAGCCAAGGCAAGAGGGCGTGCTTGCCCGCAGAAGTGAGAACACGCTGTTGGGCAGAGCTGAAGCTGACCGCTGGAGTTCAGCTCTCTCCGGACGGCAGAAGGCGAAGAACGAAGCCGCTTGCGAGCGGCGCAGTGCAGCGAAGAGCTCTCCGAATTCGCCGCTAGCTCCACGGTCCTTCTCAGCTGCAAGTAGCAGCGCTCGCAGTACATAGAGCTTCGCAAGGACCGAAGACCCGGAGGGAAGTATCGCACACGATAATGTGCCAGGACAGAGACGTGTTCTACATTGTCCCTTCTCGTCATGCAGTTGGTGCCTCTGCTGCTTCTGCTGGTAGGAATCGCTCCTTGAAAGACGAGCGAGAGCGTCTTTCTGGGTGCATTGCACTGAGTCGAGTGCTTGCTCGGGACTTTGCACTCGGAGCCAAGGCAAGAGGGCGTGCTTGCCCGCAGAAGTGAGAACACGCTGTTGGGCAGAGCTGAAACTGACCGCTGGAGTTCAGCTCTCTGCGGACGGCAGAAGGCGAAGAACGAAGCCGCTTGCGAGCGGCGCAGTGCCACGAAGAGCACACGAGCAGCCAAAGAGCTCCTTCACAATCGCTCTCACTTCTCAGTGCTCTTGCTGCTTGGAAAAGCAGCACACAGCCGTTGCACGCCAGGGCAACAGCTGGGGCAGTGCCCGTCCTCACTCCTTCGCTGTGCTGTACTCCATGCAGCTAGAGCGAAGCGAGAAGGAGGCGAGGAAGAAAAAAGCGTTCTTAAAGTAGCCCCCTGGCAGCAGCCCTGAAAGGGCGCATAACACACGGCGTCTCGCTGCCCTCCCTTCTACATACTCGCGGCTCCCTTTGCCGACTTGCAAAAGTTGCTACTAGAGCAGAGGCGGCCAGATTGAAGAGGCAGTGCCTAGGTTCACCTTCTCCTTACTGCACGTAAGCCACGTCCAGCTCCTCACTGCACTCTGGATTTCCCTTCTCCGAGGATCTTACCGTGGTGCTGTGTGCAACTCGGCGCCTAGAAGCTACCGCCAATGCTTTCACAGCGGGCTGCAAGGGAACCAAGGAGCAGCACAAGCAGCAGTGCTTCAGCTTGCTCCTTCCGACTGCTAAGGGCACTTGGGAAGGCAAGCGAGAGTCAACCACCTTCCTCTCCTAGTAGCCTGTAACGTGGTGCACACAAGCACGGGACTAGTGCCGCTTCGTTCACCGCCCTCGCCCAAGCGTGGAGCCGCTTTCACTTGCCGGCGGCCAGAAGCCGCTGCAAGGGCGCCACACAACCACAAGTGCGCCGGCAGCCAAGAGCAAGAGAACACTGCTTCTGCCCAAGCCCGCCTAGGGCGTGCACGTTTGTTCTCAGAGCTCCGTGCAACAGTCTGCCTCTCTCGCAGTTCGAATGGAAAACGAAAGCTTTTCGCCTACGCCCTTCAAGAGATCCGTCTCCAGGACGAGAATGTCTTGTGGCCGGAGCTCGCCCCCGCCGCGAGGAAGCTGCTATTAGCAGCGCATTGCAGGGACACGTCTTGCTTCTTGACTTCGTGCTTAGCGCTCTCCGAATTCGCCGCTAGCTCCACGGTCCTTCTCAGCTGCAAGTAGCAGCGCTCGCAGTACATAGAGCTTCGCAAGGACCGAAGACCCGGAGGGAAGTATCGCACACGATAATGTGCCAGGACAGAGACGTGTTCTACATTGTCCCTTCTCGTCATGCAGTTTGTGCCTCTGCTGCTTCTGCTGGTAGGAATCGCTCCTTGAAAGACGAGCGAGAGCGTCTTTCTGGGTGCATTGCACTGAGTCGAGTGCTCGCTCGGGACTTTGCACTCGGAGCCAAGGCAAGAGGGCGTGCTTGCCCGCAGAAGTGAGAACACGCTGTTGGGCAGAGCTGAAACTGACCGCTGGAGTTCAGCTCTCTGCGGACGGCAGAAGGCGAAGAACGAAGCCGCTTGCAAGCGGCGCAGTGCCACGAAGAGCACACGAGCAGCCAAAGAGCTCCTTCACAATCGCTTTCACTTCTCAGTGCTCTTGCTGCTTGGAAAAGCAGCACACAGCCGTTGCACGCCAGGGCAACAGCTGGGGCAGTGCCCGTCCTCACTCCTTCGCTGTGCTGTACTCCATGCAGCTAGAGCGAAGCGAGAAGGAGGCGAGGAAGAAAAAAGCGTTCTTAAAGTAGCCCCCTGGCAGCAGCCCTGAAAGGGCGCATAACACACGGCGTCTCGCTGCCCTCCCTTCTACATACTCGCGGCTCCCTTTGCCGACTTGCAAAAGTTGCTACTAGAGCAGAGGCGGCCAGATTGAAGAGGCAGTGCCTAGGTTCACCTTCTCCTTACTGCACGTAAGCCACGTCCAGCTCCTCACTGCACTCTGGATTTCCCTTCTCCGAGGATCTTACCGTGGTGCTGTGTGCAACTCGGCGCCTAGAAGCGACCGCCAATG
Organism: Sturnus vulgaris; assembly: GCF_052056855.1. NCBI lineage: Eukaryota > Metazoa > Chordata > Aves > Passeriformes > Sturnidae > Sturnus > Sturnus vulgaris. The sequence goes on along the minus strand of NC_142256.1, from coordinate 20,687,719 downwards.
CTTTCACAGCGGGCTGCAAGGGAACCAAGGAGCAGCACAAGCAGCAGTGCTTCAGCTTGCTCCTTCCGACTGCTAAGGGCACTTGGGAAGGCAAGCGAGAGTCAACCACCTTCCTCTCCTAGTAGCCTGTAACGTGGTGCACACAAGCACGGGATTAGTGCCGCTTCGTTCACCGCCCTCGCCCAAGCGTGGAGCTGCTTTCACTTGCCGGCGGCCAGAAGCCGCTGCAAGGGCGCCACACAACCACAAGTGCGCCGGCAGCCAAGAGCAAGAGAACACTGCTTCTGCCCAAGCCCGCCTAGGGCGTGCACGTTTGTTCTCAGAGCTCCGTGCAACAGTCTGCCTCTCTAGCAGTTCGAATGGAAAACGAAAGCTTTTCGCCTACGCCCTTCAAGAGATCCGTCTCCAGGACGAGAATGTCTTGTGGCCGGAGCTCGCCCCCGCCGCGAGGAAGCTGCTATTAACAGCGCATTGCAGGGACACGTCTCGCTTCTTGACTTCGTGCTTAGCGCTCTCCGAATTCGCCGCTAGCTCCACGGTCCTTCTCAGCTGCAAGTAGCAGCGCTCGCAGTACATAGAGCTTCGCAAGGAACGAAGACCCGGAGGGAAGTATCGCACACGATAATGTGCCAGGACAGAGACGTGTTCTACATTGTCCCTTCTCGTCATGCAGTTTGTGCCTCTGCTGCTTCTGCTGGTAGGAATCGCTCCTTGAAAGACGAGCAAGAGCGTCTTTCTGGGTGCATTGCACTGAGTCGAGTGCTCGCTCGGGACTTTGCACTCGGAGCCAAGGCAAGAGGGCGTGCTTGCCCGCAGAAGTGAGAACACGCTGTTGGGCAGAGCTGAAGCTGACCGCTGGAGTTCAGCTCTCTCCGGACGGCAGAAGGCGAATAACGAAGCCGCTTGCGAGCGGCGCAGTGCCACGAAGAGCACACGAGCAGCCAAAGAGCTCCTTCACAATCGCTTTCACTTCTCAGTGCTCTTGCTGCTTGGAAAAGCAGCACACAGCCGTTGCACGCCAGGGCAACAGCTGGGGCAGTGCCCGTCCTCACTCCTTCGCTGTGCTGTACTCCATGCAGCTAGAGCGAAGCGAGAAGGAGGCGAGGAAGAAAAAAGCGTTCTTAAAGTAGCCCCCTGGCAGCAGCCCTGAAAGGGCGCATAACACACGGCGTCTCGCTGCCCTCCCTTCTACATACTCGCGGCTCCCTTTGCCGACTTGCAAAAGTTGCTACTAGAGCAGAGGCGGCCAGATTGAAGAGGCAGTGCCTAGGTTCACCTTCTCCTTACTGCACGTAAGCCACGTCCAGCTCCTCACTGCACTCTGGATTTCCCTTCTCCGAGGATCTTACCGTGGTGCTGTGTGCAACTCGGCGCCTAGAAGCGACCGCCAATGCTTTCACAGCGGGCTGCAAGGGAACCAAGGAGCAGCACAAGCAGCAGTGCTTCAGCTTGCTCCTTCCGACTGCTAAGGGCACTTGGGAAGGCAAGCGAGAGTCAACCACCTTCCTCTCCTAGTAGCCTGTAACGTGGTGCACACAAGCACGGGATTAGTGCCGCTTCGTTCACCGCCCTCGCCCAAGCGTGGAGCTGCTTTCACTTGCCGGCGGCCAGAAGCCGCTGCAAGGGCGCCACACAACCACAAGTGCGCCGACAGCCAAGAGCAAGAGAACACTGCTTCTGCCCAAGCCCGCCTAGGGCGTGCACGTTTGTTCTCAGAGCTCCGTGCAACAGTCTGCCTCTCTAGCAGTTCGAATGGAAAACGAAAGCTTTTCGCCTACGCCCTTCAAGAGATCCGTCTCCAGGACGAGAATGTCTTGTGGCCGGAGCTCGCCCCCGCCGCGAGGAAGCTGCTATTAGCAGCGCATTGCAGGGACACGTCTCGCTTCTTGACTTCGTGCTTAGCGCTCTCCGAATTCGCCGCTAGCTCCACGGTCCTTCTCAGCTGCAAGTAGCAGCGCTCGCAGTACATAGAGCTTCGCAAGGAACGAAGACCCGGAGGGAAGTATCGCACACGATAATGTGCCAGGACAGAGACGTGTTCTACATTGTCCCTTCTCGTCATGCAGTTTGTGCCTCTGCTGCTTCTGCTGGTAGGAATCGCTCCTTGAAAGACGAGCAAGAGCGTCTTTCTGGGTGCATTGCACTGAGTCGAGTGCTCGCTCGGGACTTTGCACTCGGAGCCAAGGCAAGAGGGCGTGCTTGCCCGCAGAAGTGAGAACACGCTGTTGGGCAGAGCTGAAGCTGACCGCTGGAGTTCAGCTCTCTCCGGACGGCAGAAGGCGAAGAACGAAGCCGCTTGCGAGCGGCGCAGTGCAGCGAAGAGCTCTCCGAATTCGCCGCTAGCTCCACGGTCCTTCTCAGCTGCAAGTAGCAGCGCTCGCAGTACATAGAGCTTCGCAAGGAACGAAGACCCGGAGGGAAGTATCGCACACGATAATGTGCCAGGACAGAGACGTGTTCTACATTGTCCCTTCTCGTCATGCAGTTTGTGCCTCTGCTGCTTCTGCTGGTAGGAATCGCTCCTTGAAAGACGAGCAAGAGCGTCTTTCTGGGTGCATTGCACTGAGTCGCGTGCTCGCTCGGGACTTTGCACTCGGAGCCAAGGCAAGAGGGCGTGCTTGCCCGCAGAAGTGAGAACACGCTGTTGGGCAGAGCTGAAACTGACCGCTGGAGTTCAGCTCTCTGCGGACGGCAGAAGGCGAAGAAAGAAGCCGCTTGCGAGCGGCGCAGTGCCACGAAGAGCACACGAGCAGCCAAAGAGCTCCTTCACAATCGCTTTCACTTCTCAGTGCTCTTGCTGCTTGGAAAAGCAGCACACAGCCGTTGCACGCCAGGGCAACAGCTGGGGCAGTGCCCGTCCTCACTCCTTCGCTGTGCTGTACTCCATGCAGCTAGAGCGAAGCGAGAAGGAGGCGAGGAAGAAAAAAGCGTTCTTAAAGTAGCCCCCTGGCAGCAGCCCTGAAAGGGCGCATAACACACGGCGTCTCGCTGCCCTCCCTTCTACATACTCGCGGCTCCCTTTGCCGACTTGCAAAAGTTGCTACTAGAGCAGAGGCGGCCAGATTGAAGAGGCAGTGCCTAGGTTCACCTTCTCCTTACTGCACGTAAGCCACGTCCAGCTCCTCACTGCACTCTGGATTTCCCTTCTCCGAGGATCTTACCGTGGTGCTGTGTGCAACTCGGCGCCTAGAAGCGACCGCCAATGCTTTCACAGCGGGCTGCAAGGGAACCAAGGAGCAGCACAAGCAGCAGTGCTTCAGCTTGCTCCTTCCGACTGCTAAGGGCACTTGGGAAGGCAAGCGAGAGTCAACCACCTTCCTCTCCTAGTAGCCTGTAACGTGGTGCACACAAGCACGGGACTAGTGCCGCTTCGTTCACCGCCCTCGCCCAAGCGTGGAGCCGCTTTCACTTGCCGGCGGCCAGAAGCCGCTGCAAGGGCGCCACACAACCACAAGTGCGCCGGCAGCCAAGAGCAAGAGAACACTGCTTCTGCCCAAGCCCGCCTAGGGCGTGCACGTTTGTTCTCAGAGCTCCGTGCAACAGTCTGCCTCTCTCGCAGTTCGAATGGAAAACGAAAGCTTTTCGCCTACGCCCTTCAAGAGATCCGTCTCCAGGACGAGAATGTCTTGTGGCCGGAGCTCGCCCCCGCCGCGAGGAAGCTGCTATTAGCAGCGCATTGCAGGGACACGTCTCGCTTCTTGACTTCGTGCTTAGCGCTCTCCGAATTCGCCGCTAGCTCCACGGTCCTTCTCAGCTGCAAGTAGCAGCGCTCGCAGTACATAGAGCTTCGCAAGGACCGAAGACCCGGAGGGAAGTATCGCACACGATAATGTGCCAGGACAGAGACGTGTTCTACATTGTCCCTTCTCGTCATGCAGTTTGTGCCTCTGCTGCTTCTGCTGGTAGGAATCGCTCCTTGAAAGACGAGCGAGAGCGTCTTTCTGGGTGCATTGCACTGAGTCGAGTGCTCGCTCGGGACTTTGCACTCGGAGCCAAGGCAAGAGGGCGTGCTTGCCCGCAGAAGTGAGAACACGCTGTTGGGCAGAGCTGAAACTGACCGCTGGAGTTCAGCTCTCTCCGGACGGCAGAAGGCGAAGAACGAAGCCGCTTGCGAGCGGCGCAGTGCAGCGAAGAGCTCTCCGAATTCGCCGCTAGCTCCACGGTCCTTCTCAGCTGCAAGTAGCAGCGCTCGCAGTACATAGAGCTTCGCAAGGACCGAAGACCCGGAGGGAAGTGTCGCACACGATAATGTGCCAGGACAGAGACGTGTTCTACATTGTCCCTTCTCGTCATGCAGTTTGTGCCTCTGCTGCTTCTGCTGGTAGGAATCGCTCCTTGAAAGACGAGCGAGAGCGTCTTTCTGGGTGCATTGCACTGAGTCGAGTGCTCGCTCGGGACTTTGCACTCGGAGCCAAGGCAAGAGGGCGTGCTTGCCCGCAGAAGTGAGAACACGCTGTTGGGCAGAGCTGAAACTGACCGCTGGAGTTCAGCTCTCTGCGGACGGCAGAAGGCGAAGAACGAAGCCGCTTGCGAGCGGCGCAGTGCCACGAAGAGCACACGAGCAGCCAAAGAGCTCCTTCACAATCGCTTTCACTTCTCAGTGCTCTTGCTGCTTGGAAAAGCAGCACACAGCCGTTGCACGCCAGGGCAACAGCTGGGGCAGTGCCCGTCCTCACTCCTTCGCTGTGCTGTACTCCATGCAGCTAGAGCGAAGCGAGAAGGAGGCGAGGAAGAAAAAAGCGTTCTTAAAGTAGCCCCCTGGCAGCAGCCCTGAAAGGGCGCATAACACACGGCGTCTCGCTGCCCTCCCTTCTACATACTCGCGGCTCCCTTTGCCGACTTGCAAAAGTTGCTACTAGAGCAGAGGCGGCCAGATTGAAGAGGCAGTGCCTAGGTTCACCTTCTCCTTACTGCACGTAAGCCACGTCCAGCTCCTCACTGCACTCTGGATTTCCCTTCTCCGAGGATCTTACCGTGGTGCTGTGTGCAACTCGGCGCCTAGAAGCTACCGCCAATGCTTTCACAGCGGGCTGCAAGGGAACCAAGGAGCAGCACAAGCAGCAGTGCTTCAGCTTGCTCCTTCCGACTGCTAAGGGCACTTGGGAAGGCAAGCGAGAGTCAACCACCTTCCTCTCCTAGTAGCCTGTAACGTGGTGCACACAAGCACGGGACTAGTGCCGCTTCGTTCACCGCCCTCGCCCAAGCGTGGAGCCGCTTTCACTTGCCGGCGGCCAGAAGCCGCTGCAAGGGCGCCACACAACCACAAGTGCGCCGGCAGCCAAGAGCAAGAGAACACTGCTTCTGCCCAAGCCCGCCTAGGGCGTGCACGTTTGTTCTCAGAGCTCCGTGCAACAGTCTGCCTCTCTCGCAGTTCGAATGGAAAACGAAAGCTTTTCGCCTACGCCCTTCACAGAGATCCGTTGCCAGGACGAGAATGTCTTGTGGCCGGAGCTCGCCCCCGCCGCGAGGAAGCTGCTATTAGCAGCGCATTGCAGGGACACGTCTCGCTTCTTGACTTCGTGCTTAGCGCTCTCCGAATTCGCCGCTAGCTCCACGGTCCTTCTCAGCTGCAAGTAGCAGCGCTCGCAGTACATAGAGCTTCGCAAGGACCGAAGACCCGGAGGGAAGTGTCGCACACGATAATGTGCCAGGACAGAGACGTGTTCTACATTGTCCCTTCTCGTCATGCAGTTTGTGCCTCTGCTGCTTCTGCTGTTAGGAATCGCTCCTTGAAAGACGAGCGAGAGCGTCTTTCTGGGTGCATTGCACTGAGTCGAGTGCTCGCTCGGGACTTTGCACTCGGAGCCAAGGCAAGAGGGCGTGCTTGCCCGCAGAAGTGAGAACACGCTGTTGGGCAGAGCTGAAACTGACCGCTGGAGTTCAGCTCTCTGCGGACGGCAGAAGGCGAAGAACGAAGCCGCTTGCGAGCGGCGCAGTGCAGCGAAGAGCTCTCCCAATTCGCCGCTAGCTCCACGGTCCTTCTCAGCTGCAAGTAGCAGCGCTCGCAGTACATAGAGCTTCGCAAGGACCGAAGACCCGGAGGGAAGTATCGCACACGATAATGTGCCAGGACAGAGACGTGTTCTACATTGTCCCTTCTCGTCATGCAGTTTGTGCCTCTGCTGCTTCTGCTGGTAGGAATCGCTCCTTGAAAGACGAGCGAGAGCGTCTTTCTGGGTGCATTGCACTGAGTCGAGTGCTCGCTCGGGACTTTGCACTCGGAGCCAAGGCAAGAGGGCGTGCTTGCCCGCAGAAGTGAGAACACGCTGTTGGGCAGAGCTGAAACTGACCGCTGGAGTTCAGCTCTCTGCGGACGGCAGAAGGCGAAGAACGAAGCCGCTTGCGAGCGGCGCAGTGCCACGAAGAGCACACGAGCAGCCAAAGAGCTCCTTCACAATCGCTTTCACTTCTCAGTGCTCTTGCTGCTTGGAAAAGCAGCACACAGCCGTTGCACGCCAGGGCAACAGCTGGGGCAGTGCCCGTCCTCACTCCTTCGCTGTGCTGTACTCCATGCAGCTAGAGCGAAGCGAGAAGGAGGCGAGGAAGAAAAAAGCGTTCTTAAAGTAGCCCCCTGGCAGCAGCCCTGAAAGGGCGCATAACACACGGCGTCTCGCTGCCCTCCCTTCTACATACTCGCGGCTCCCTTTGCCGACTTGCAAAAGTTGCTACTAGAGCAGAGGCGGCCAGATTGAAGAGGCAGTGCCTAGGTTCACCTTCTCCTTACTGCACGTAAGCCACGTCCAGCTCCTCACTGCACTCTGGATTTCCCTTCTCCGAGGATCTTACCGTGGTGCTGTGTGCAACTCGGCGCCTAGAAGCTACCGCCAATGCTTTCACAGCGGGCTGCAAGGGAATCAAGGAGCAGCACAAGCAGCAGTGCTTCAGCTTGCTCCTTCCGACTGCTAAGGGCACTTGGGAAGGCAAGCGAGAGTCAACCACCTTCCTCTCCTAGTAGCCTGTAACGTGGTGCACACAAGCACGGGACTAGTGCCGCTTCGTTCACCGCCCTCGCCCAAGCGTGGAGCCGCTTTCACTTGCCGGCGGCCAGAAGCCGCTGCAAGGGCGCCACACAACCACAAGTGCGCCGGCAGCCAAGAGCAAGAGAACACTGCTTCTGCCCAAGCCCGCCTAGGGCGTGCACGTTTGTTCTCAGAGCTCCGTGCAACAGTCTGCCTCTCTCGCAGTTCGAATGGAAAACGAAAGCTTTTCGCCTACGCCCTTCACAGAGATCCGTTGCCAGGACGAGAATGTCTTGTGGCCGGAGCTCGCCCCCGCCGCGAGGAAGCTGCTATTAGCAGCGCATTGCAGGGACACGTCTCGCTTCTTGACTTCGTGCTTAGCGCTCTCCGAATTCGCCGCTAGCTCCACGGTCCTTCTCAGCTGCAAGTAGCAGCGCTCGCAGTACATAGAGCTTCGCAAGGACCGAAGACCCGGAGGGAAGTGTCGCACACGATAATGTGCCAGGACAGAGACGTGTTCTACATTGCCCCTTCTCGTCATGAAGTTTGTGCCTCTGCTGCTTCTGCTGTTAGGAATCGCTCCTTGAAAGACGAGCGAGAGCGTCTTTCTGGGTGCATTGCACTGAGTCGAGTGCTCGCTCGGGACTTTGCACTCGGAGCCAAGGCAAGAGGGCGTGCTTGCCCGCAGAAGTGAGAACACGCTGTTGGGCAGAGCTGAAACTGACCGCTGGAGTTCAGCTCTCTCCGGACGGCAGAAGGCGAAGAACGAAGCCGCTTGCGAGCGGCGCAGTGCAGCGAAGAGCTCTCCGAATTCGCCGCTAGCTCCACGGTCCTTCTCAGCTGCAAGTAGCAGCGCTCGCAGTACATAGAGCTTCGCAAGGACCGAAGACCCGGAGGGAAGTGTCGCACACGATAATGTGCCAGGACAGAGACGTGTTCTACATTGTCCCTTCTCGTCATGCAGTTTGTGCCTCTGCTGCTTCTGCTGGTAGGAATCGCTCCTTGAAAGACGAGCGAGAGCGTCTTTCTGGGTGCATTGCACTGAGTCGAGTGCTCGCTCGGGACTTTGCACTCGGAGCCAAGGCAAGAGGGCGTGCTTGCCCGCAGAAGTGAGAACACGCTGTTGGGCAGAGCTGAAACTGACCGCTGGAGTTCAGCTCTCTGCGGACGGCAGAAGGCGAAGAACGAATCCGCTTGCGAGCGGCGCAGTGCCACGAAGAGCACACGAGCAGCCAAAGAGCTCCTTCACAATCGCTTTCACTTCTCAGTGCTCTTGCTGCTTGGAAAAGCAGCACACAGCCGTTGCACGCCAGGGCAACAGCTGGGGCAGTGCCCGTCCTCACTCCTTCGCTGTGCTGTACTCCATGCAGCTAGAGCGAAGCGAGAAGGAGGCGAGGAAGAAAAAAGCGTTCTTAAAGTAGCCCCCTGGCAGCAGCCCTGAAAGGGCGCATAACACACGGCGTCTCGCTGCCCTCCCTTCTACATACTCGCGGCTCCCTTTGCCGACTTGCAAAAGTTGCTACTAGAGCAGAGGCGGCCAGATTGAAGAGGCAGTGCCTAGGTTCACCTTCTCCTTACTGCACGTAAGCCACGTCCAGCTCCTCACTGCACTCTGGATTTCCCTTCTCCGAGGATCTTACCGTGGTGCTGTGTGCAACTCGGCGCCTAGAAGCTACCGCCAATGCTTTCACAGCGGGCTGCAAGGGAATCAAGGAGCAGCACAAGCAGCAGTGCTTCAGCTTGCTCCTTCCGACTGCTAAGGGCACTTGGGAAGGCAAGCGAGAGTCAACCACCTTCCTCTCCTAGTAGCCTGTAACGTGGTGCACACAAGCACGGGACTAGTGCCGCTTCGTTCACCGCCCTCGCCCAAGCGTGGAGCCGCTTTCACTTGCCGGCGGCCAGAAGCCGCTGCAAGGGCGCCACACAACCACAAGTGCGCCGGCAGCCAAGAGCAAGAGAACACTGCTTCTGCCCAAGCCCGCCTAGGGCGTGCACGTTTGTTCTCAGAGCTCCGTGCAACAGTCTGCCTCTCTCGCAGTTCGAATGGAAAACGAAAGCTTTTCGCCTACGCCCTTCACAGAGATCCGTTGCCAGGACGAGAATGTCTTGTGGCCGGAGCTCGCCCCAGCCGCGAGGAAGCTGCTATTAGCAGCGCATTGCAGGGACACGTCTCGCTTCTTGACTTCGTGCTTAGCGCTCTCCGAATTCGCCGCTAGCTCCACGGTCCTTCTCAGCTGCAAGTAGCAGCGCTCGCAGTACATAGAGCTTCGCAAGGACCGAAGACCCGGAGGGAAGTGTCGCACACGATAATGTGCCAGGACAGAGACGTGTTCTACATTGTCCCTTCTCGTCATGCAGTTTGTGCCTCTGCTGCTTCTGCTGGTAGGAATCGCTCCTTGAAAGACGAGCGAGAGCGTCTTTCTGGGTGCATTGCACTGAGTCGAGTGCTCGCTCGGGACTTTGCACTCGGAGCCAAGGCAAGAGGGCGTGCTTGCCCGCAGAAGTGAGAACACGCTGTTGGGCAGAGCTGAAACTGACCGCTGGAGTTCAGCTCTCTGCGGACGGCAGAAGGCGAAGAACGAAGCCGCTTGCGAGCGGCGCAGTGCCACGAAGAGCACACGAGCAGCCAAAGAGCTCCTTCACAATCGCTTTCACTTCTCAGTGCTCTTGCTGCTTGGAAAAGCAGCACACAGCCGTTGCACGCCAGGGCAACAGCTGGGGCAGTGCCCGTCCTCACTCCTTCGCTGTGCTGTACTCCATGCAGCTAGAGCGAAGCGAGAAGGAGGCGAGGAAGAAAAAAGCGTTCTTAAAGTAGCCCCCTGGCAGCAGCCCTGAAAGGGCGCATAACACACGGCGTCTCGCTGCCCTCCCTTCTACATACTCGCGGCTCCCTTTGCCGACTTGCAAAAGTTGCTACTAGAGCAGAGGCGGCCAGATTGAAGAGGCAGTGCCTAGGTTCACCTTCTCCTTACTGCACGTAAGCCACGTCCAGCTCCTCACTGCACTCTGGATTTCCCTTCTCCGAGGATCTTACCGTGGTGCTGTGTGCAACTCGGCGCCTAGAAGCGACCGCCAATGCTTTCACAGCGGGCTGCAAGGGAACCAAGGAGCAGCACAAGCAGCAGTGCTTCAGCTTGCTCCTTCCGACTGCTAAGGGCACTTGGGAAGGCAAGCGAGAGTCAACCACCTTCCTCTCCTAGTAGCCTGTAACGTGGTGCACACAAGCACGGGACTAGTGCCGCTTCGTTCACCGCCCTCGCCCAAGCGTGGAGCCGCTTTCACTTGCCGGCGGCCAGAAGCCGCTGCAAGGGCGCCACACAACCACAAGTGCGCCGGCAGCCAAGAGCAAGAGAACACTGCTTCTGCCCAAGCCCGCCTAGGGCGTGCACGTTTGTTCTCAGAGCTCCGTGCAACAGTCTGCCTCTCTCGCAGTTCGAATGGAAAACGAAAGCTTTTCGCCTACGCCCTTCACAGAGATCCGTTGCCAGGACGAGAATGTCTTGTGGCCGGAGCTCGCCCCCGCCGCGAGGAAGCTGCTATTAGCAGCGCATTGCAGGGACACGTCTCGCTTCTTGACTTCGTGCTTAGCGCTCTCCGAATTCGCCGCTAGCTCCACGGTCCTTCTCAGCTGCAAGTAGCAGCGCTCGCAGTACATAGAGCTTCGCAAGGACCGAAGACCCGGAGGGAAGTGTCGCACACGATAATGTGCCAGGACAGAGACGTGTTCTACATTGTCCCTTCTCGTCATGCAGTTTGTGCCTCTGCTGCTTCTGCTGGTAGGAATCGCTCCTTGAAAGACGAGCGAGAGCGTCTTTCTGGGTGCATTGCACTGAGTCGAGTGCTCGCTCGGGACTTTGCACTCGGAGCCAAGGCAAGAGGGCGTGCTTGCCCGCAGAAGTGAGAACACGCTGTTGGGCAGAGCTGAAACTGACCGCTGGAATTCAGCTCTCTCCGGACGGCAGAAGGCGAAGAATGAAGCCGCTTGCGAGCGGCGCAGTGCAGCGAAGAGCTCTCCGAATTCGCCGCTAGCTCCACGGTCCTTCTCAGCTGCAAGTAGCAGCGCTCGCAGTACATAGAGCTTCGCAAGGACCGAAGACCTGGAGGGAAGTATCGCACACGATAATGTGCCAGGACAGAGACGTGTTCTACATTGTCCCTTCTCGTCATGCAGTTTGTGCCTCTGCTGCTTCTGCTGGTAGGAATCGCTCCTTGAAAGACGAGCGAGAGCGTCTTTCTGGGTGCATTGCACTGAGTCGAGTGCTCGCTCGGGACTTTGCACTCGGAGCCAAGGCAAGAGGGCGTGCTTGCCCGCAGAAGTGAGGACACGCTGTTGGGCAGAGCTGAAACTGACCGCTGGAGTTCAGCTCTCTGCGGACGGCAGAAGGCGAAGAACGAAGCCGCTTGCGAGCGGCGCAGTGCCACGAAGAGCACACGAGCAGCCAAAGAGCTCCTTCACAATCGCTTTCACTTCTCAGTGCTCTTGCTGCTTGGAAAAGCAGCACACAGCCGTTGCACGCCAGGGCAACAGCTGGGGCAGTGCCCGTCCTCACTCCTTCGCTGTGCTGTACTCCATGCAGCTAGAGCGAAGCGAGAAGGAGGCGAGGAAGAAAAAAGCGTTCTTAAAGTAGCCCCCTGGCAGCAGCCCTGAAAGGGCGCATAACACACGGCGTCTCGCTGCCCTCCCTTCTACATACTCGCGGCTCCCTTTGCCGACTTGCAAAAGTTGCTACTAGAGCAGAGGCGGCCAGATTGAAGAGGCAGTGCCTAGGTTCACCTTCTCCTTACTGCACGTAAGCCACGTCCAGCTCCTCACTGCACTCTGGATTTCCCTTCTCCGAGGATCTTACCGTGGTGCTGTGTGCAACTCGGCGCCTAGAAGCTACCGCCAATGCTTTCACAGCGGGCTGCAAGGGAACCAAGGAGCAGCACAAGCAGCAGTGCTTCAGCTTGCTCCTTCTGACTGCTAAGGGCACTTGGGAAGGCAAGCGAGAGTCAACCACCTTCCTCTCCTAGTAGCCTGTAACGTGGTGCACACAAGCACGGGATTAGTGCCGCTTCGTTCACCGCCCTCGCCCAAGCGTGGAGCCGCTTTCACTTGCCGGCGGCCAGAAGCCGCTGCAAGGGCGCCACACAACCACAAGTGCGCCGGCAGCCAAGAGCAAGAGAACACTGCTTCTGCCCAAGCCCGCCTAGGGCGTGCACGTTTGTTCTCAGAGCTCCGTGCAACAGTCTGCCTCTCTCGCAGTTCGAATGGAAAACGAAAGCTTTTCGCCTACGCCCTTCACAGAGATCCGTTGCCAGGACGAGAATGTCTTGTGGCCGGAGCTCGCCCCCGCCGCGAGGAAGCTGCTATTAGCAGCGCATTGCAGGGACACGTCTTGCTTCTTGACTTCGTGCTTAGCGCTCTCCGAATTCGCCGCTAGCTCCACGGTCCTTCTCAGCTGCAAGTAGCAGCGCTCGCAGTACATAGAGCTTCGCAAGGAACGAAGACCCGGAGGGAAGTATCGCACACGATAATGTGCCAGGACAGAGACGTGTTCTACATTGTCCCTTCTCGTCATGAAGTTTGTGCCTCTGCTGCTTCTGCTGGTAGGAATCGCTCCTTGAAAGACGAGCGAGAGCGTCTTTCTGGGTGCATTGCACTGAGTCGAGTGCTCGCTCGGGACTTTGCACTCGGAGCCAAGGCAAGAGGGCGTGCTTGCCCGCAGAAGTGAGAACACGCTGTTGGGCAGAGCTGAAACTGACCGCTGGAGTTCAGCTCTCTGCGGACGGCAGAAGGCGAAGAACGAAGCCGCTTGCGAGCGGCGCAGTGCCACGAAGAGCACACGAGCAGCCAAAGAGCTCCTTCACAATCGCTTTCACTTCTCAGTGCTCTTGCTGCTTGGAAAAGCAGCACACAGCCGTTGCACGCCAGGGCAACAGCTGGGGCAGTGCCCGTCCTCACTCCTTCGCTGTGCTGTACTCCATGCAGCTAGAGCGAAGCGAGAAGGAGGCGAGGAAGAAAAAAGCGTTCTTAAAGTAGCCCCCTGGCAGCAGCCCTGAAAGGGCGCATAACACACGGCGTCTCGCTGCCCTCCCTTCTACATACTCGCGGCTCCCTTTGCCGACTTGCAAAAGTTGCTACTAGAGCAGAGGCGGCCAGATTGAAGAGGCAGTGCCTAGGTTCACCTTCTCCTTACTGCACGTAAGCCACGTCCAGCTCCTCACTGCACTCTGGATTTCCCTTCTCCGAGGATCTTACCGTGGTGCTGTGTGCAACTCGGCGCCTAGAAGCGACCGCCAATGCTTTCACAGCGGGCTGCAAGGGAACCAAGGAGCAGCACAAGCAGCAGTGCTTCAGCTTGCTCCTTCCGACTGCTAAGGGCACTTGGGAAGGCAAGCGAGAGTCAACCACCTTCCTCTCCTAGTAGCCTGTAACGTGGTGCACACAAGCACGGGATTAGTGCCGCTTCGTTCACCGCCCTCGCCCAAGCGTGGAGCTGCTTTCACTTGCCGGCGGCCAGAAGCCGCTGCAAGGGCGCCACACAACCACAAGTGCGCCGGCAGCCAAGAGCAAGAGAACACTGCTTCTGCCCAAGCCCGCCTAGGGCGTGCACGTTTGTTCTCAGAGCTCCGTGCAACAGTCTGCCTCTCTAGCAGTTCGAATGGAAAACGAAAGCTTTTCGCCTACGCCCTTCAAGAGATCCGTCTCCAGGACGAGAATGTCTTGTGGCCGGAGCTCGCCCCCGCCGCGAGGAAGCTGCTATTAGCAGCGCATTGCAGGGACACGTCTCGCTTCTTGACTTCGTGCTTAGCGCTCTCCGAATTCGCCGCTAGCTCCACGGTCCTTCTCAGCTGCAAGTAGCAGCGCTCGCAGTACATAGAGCTTCGCAAGGAACGAAGACCCGGAGGGAAGTATCGCACACGATAATGTGCCAGGACAGAGACGTGTTCTACATTGTCCCTTCTCGTCATGCAGTTTGTGCCTCTGCTGCTTCTGCTGGTAGGAATCGCTCCTTGAAAGACGAGCGAGAGCGTCTTTCTGGGTGCATTGCACTGAGTCGCGTGCTCGCTCGGGACTTTGCACTCGGAGCCAAGGCAAGAGGGCGTGCTTGCCCGCAGAAGTGAGAACACGCTGTTGGGCAGAGCTGAAACTGACCGCTGGAGTTCAGCTCTCTGCGGACGGCAGAAGGCGAAGAACGAAGCCGCTTGCGAGCGGCGCAGTGCCACGAAGAGCACACGAGCAGCCAAAGAGCTCCTTCACAATCGCTTTCACTTCTCAGTGCTCTTGCTGCTTGGAAAAGCAGCACACAGCCGTTGCACGCCAGGGCAACAGCTGGGGCAGTGCCCGTCCTCACTCCTTCGCTGTGCTGTACTCCATGCAGCTAGAGCGAAGCGAGAAGGAGGCGAGGAAGAAAAAAGCGTTCTTAAAGTAGCCCCCTGGCAGCAGCCCTGAAAGGGCGCATAACACACGGCGTCTCGCTGCCCTCCCTTCTACATACTCGCGGCTCCCTTTGCCGACTTGCAAAAGTTGCTACTAGAGCAGAGGCGGCCAGATTGAAGAGGCAGTGCCTAGGTTCACCTTCTCCTTACTGCACGTAAGCCACGTCCAGCTCCTCACTGCACTCTGGATTTCCCTTCTCCGAGGATCTTACCGTGGTGCTGTGTGCAACTCGGCGCCTAGAAGCTACCGCCAATGCTTTCACAGCGGGCTGCAAGGGAATCAAGGAGCAGCACAAGCAGCAGTGCTTCAGCTTGCTCCTTCCGACTGCTAAGGGCACTTGGGAAGGCAAGCGAGAGTCAACCACCTTCCTCTCCTAGTAGCCTGTAACGTGGTGCACACAAGCACGGGACTAGTGCCGCTTCGTTCACCGCCCTCGCCCAAGCGTGGAGCCGCTTTCACTTGCCGGCGGCCAGAAGCCGCTGCAAGGGCGCCACACAACCACAAGTGCGCCGGCAGCCAAGAGCAAGAGAACACTGCTTCTGCCCAAGCCCGCCTAGGGCGTGCACGTTTGTTCTCAGAGCTCCGTGCAACAGTCTGCCTCTCTCGCAGTTCGAATGGAAAACGAAAGCTTTTCGCCTACGCCCTTCACAGAGATCCGTTGCCAGGACGAGAATGTCTTGTGGCCGGAGCTCGCCCCCGCCGCGAGGAAGCTGCTATTAGCAGCGCATTGCAGGGACACGTCTCGCTTCTTGACTTCGTGCTTAGCGCTCTCCGAATTCGCCGCTAGCTCCACGGTCCTTCTCAGCTGCAAGTAGCAGCGCTCGCAGTACATAGAGCTTCGCAAGGACCGAAGACCCGGAGGGAAGTGTCGCACACGATAATGTGCCAGGACAGAGACGTGTTCTACATTGCCCCTTCTCGTCATGAAGTTTGTGCCTCTGCTGCTTCTGCTGTTAGGAATCGCTCCTTGAAAGACGAGCGAGAGCGTCTTTCTGGGTGCATTGCACTGAGTCGAGTGCTCGCTCGGGACTTTGCACTCGGAGCCAAGGCAAGAGGGCGTGCTTGCCCGCAGAAGTGAGAACACGCTGTTGGGCAGAGCTGAAACTGACCGCTGGAGTTCAGCTCTCTCCGGACGGCAGAAGGCGAAGAACGAAGCCGCTTGCGAGCGGCGCAGTGCAGCGAAGAGCTCTCCGAATTCGCCGCTAGCTCCACGGTCCTTCTCAGCTGCAAGTAGCAGCGCTCGCAGTACATAGAGCTTCGCAAGGACCGAAGACCCGGAGGGAAGTATCGCACACGATAATGTGCCAGGACAGAGACGTGTTCTACATTGTCCCTTCTCGTCATGCAGTTTGTGCCTCTGCTGCTTCTGCTGGTAGGAATCGCTCCTTGAAAGACGAGCGAGAGCGTCTTTCTGGGTGCATTGCACTGAGTCGAGTGCTCGCTCGGGACTTTGCACTCGGAGCCAAGGCAAGAGGGCGTGCTTGCCCGCAGAAGTGAGAACACGCTGTTGGGCAGAGCTGAAACTGACCGCTGGAGTTCAGCTCTCTGCGGACGGCAGAAGGCGAAGAACGAAGCCGCTTGCGAGCGGCGCAGTGCCACGAAGAGCACACGAGCAGCCAAAGAGCTCCTTCACAATCCCTTTCACTTCTCAGTGCTCTTGCTGCTTGGAAAAGCAGCACACAGCCGTTGCACGCCAGGGCAACAGCTGGGGCAGTGCCCGTCCTCACTCCTTCGCTGTGCTGTACTCCATGCAGCTAGAGCGAAGCGAGAAGGAGGCGAGGAAGAAAAAAGCGTTCTTAAAGTAGCCCCCTGGCAGCAGCCCTGAAAGGGCGCATAACACACGGCGTCTCGCTGCCCTCCCTTCTACATACTCGCGGCTCCCTTTGCCGACTTGCAAAAGTTGCTACTAGAGCAGAGGCGGCCAGATTGAAGAGGCAGTGCCTAGGTTCACCTTCTCCTTACTGCACGTAAGCCACGTCCAGCTCCTCACTGCACTCTGGATTTCCCTTCTCCGAGGATCTTACCGTGGTGCTGTGTGCAACTCGGCGCCTAGAAGCTACCGCCAATGCTTTCACAGCGGGCTGCAAGGGAATCAAGGAGCAGCACAAGCAGCAGTGCTTCAGCTTGCTCCTTCCGACTGCTAAGGGCACTTGGGAAGGCAAGCGAGAGTCAACCACCTTCCTCTCCTAGTAGCCTGTAACGTGGTGCACACAAGCACGGGACTAGTGCCGCTTCGTTCACCGCCCTCGCCCAAGCGTGGAGCCGCTTTCACTTGCCGGCGGCCAGAAGCCGCTGCAAGGGCGCCACACAACCACAAGTGCGCCGGCAGCCAAGAGCAAGAGAACACTGCTTCTGCCCAAGCCCGCCTAGGGCGTGCACGTTTGTTCTCAGAGCTCCGTGCAACAGTCTGCCTCTCTCGCAGTTCGAATGGAAAACGAAAGCTTTTCGCCTACGCCCTTCACAGAGATCCGTTGCCAGGACGAGAATGTCTTGTGGCCGGAGCTCGCCCCCGCCGCGAGGAAGCTGCTATTAGCAGCGCATTGCAGGGACACGTCTCGCTTCTTGACTTCGTGCTTAGCGCTCTCCGAATTCGCCGCTAGCTCCACGGTCCTTCTCAGCTGCAAGTAGCAGCGCTCGCAGTACATAGAGCTTCGCAAGGACCGAAGACCCGGAGGGAAGTGTCGCACACGATAATGTGCCAGGACAGAGACGTGTTCTACATTGCCCCTTCTCGTCATGAAGTTTGTGCCTCTGCTGCTTCTGCTGTTAGGAATCGCTCCTTGAAAGACGAGCGAGAGCGTCTTTCTGGGTGCATTGCACTGAGTCGAGTGCTCGCTCGGGACTTTGCACTCGGAGCCAAGGCAAGAGGGCGTGCTTGCCCGCAGAAGTGAGAACACGCTGTTGGGCAGAGCTGAAACTGACCGCTGGAGTTCAGCTCTCTGCGGACGGCAGAAGGCGAAGAACGAAGCCGCTTGCGAGCGGCGCAGTGCAGCGAAGAGCTCTCCGAATTCGCCGCTAGCTCCACGGTCCTTCTCAGCTGCAAGTAGCAGCGCTCGCAGTACATAGAGCTTCGCAAGGACCGAAGACCCGGAGGGAAGTATCGCACACGATAATGTGCCAGGACAGAGACGTGTTCTACATTGCCCCTTCTCGTCATGCAGTTTGTGCCTCTGCTGCTTCTGCTGTTAGGAATCGCTCCTTGAAAGACGAGCGAGAGCGTCTTTCTGGGTGCATTGCACTGAGTCGAGTGCTCGCTCGGGACTTTGCACTCGGAGCCAAGGCAAGAGGGCGTGCTTGCCCGCAGAAGTGAGAACACGCTGTTGGGCAGAGCTGAAACTGACCGCTGGAGTTCAGCTCTCTCCGGACGGCAGAAGGCGAAGAACGAAGCCGCTTGCGAGCGGCGCAGTGCCACGAAGAGCACACGAGCAGCCAAAGAGCTCCTTCACAATCGCTTTCACTTCTCAGTGCTCTTGCTGCTTGGAAAAGCAGCACACAGCCGTTGCACGCCAGGGCAACAGCTGGGGCAGTGCCCGTCCTCACTCCTTCGCTGTGCTGTACTCCATGCAGCTAGAGCGAAGCGAGAAGGAGGCGAGGAAGAAAAAAGCGTTCTTAAAGTAGCCCCCTGGCAGCAGCCCTGAAAGGGCGCATAACACACGGCGTCTCGCTGCCCTCCCTTCTACATACTCGCGGCTCCCTTTGCCGACTTGCAAAAGTTGCTACTAGAGCAGAGGCGGCCAGATTGAAGAGGCAGTGCCTAGGTTCACCTTCTCCTTACTGCACGTAAGCCACGTCCAGCTCCTCACTGCACTCTGGATTTCCCTTCTCCGAGGATCTTACCGTGGTGCTGTGTGCAACTCGGCGCCTAGAAGCTACCGCCAATGCTTTCACAGCGGGCTGCAAGGGAATCAAGGAGCAGCACAAGCAGCAGTGCTTCAGCTTGCTCCTTCCGACTGCTAAGGGCACTTGGGAAGGCAAGCGAGAGTCAACCACCTTCCTCTCCTAGTAGCCTGTAACGTGGTGCACACAAGCACGGGACTAGTGCCGCTTCGTTCACCGCCCTCGCCCAAGCGTGGAGCCGCTTTCACTTGCCGGCGGCCAGAAGCCGCTGCAAGGGCGCCACACAACCACAAGTGCGCCGGCAGCCAAGAGCAAGAGAACACTGCTTCTGCCCAAGCCCGCCTAGGGCGTGCACGTTTGTTCTCAGAGCTCCGTGCAACAGTCTGCCTCTCTCGCAGTTCGAATGGAAAACGAAAGCTTTTCGCCTACGCCCTTCACAGAGATCCGTTGCCAGGACGAGAATGTCTTGTGGCCGGAGCTCGCCCCAGCCGCGAGGAAGCTGCTATTAGCAGCGCATTGCAGGGACACGTCTCGCTTCTTGACTTCGTGCTTAGCGCTCTCCGAATTCGCCGCTAGCTCCACGGTCCTTCTCAGCTGCAAGTAGCAGCGCTCGCAGTACATAGAGCTTCGCAAGGACCGAAGACCCGGAGGGAAGTATCGCACACGATAATGTGCCAGGACAGAGACGTGTTCTACATTGCCCCTTCTCGTCATGAAGTTTGTGCCTCTGCTGCTTCTGCTGTTAGGAATCGCTCCTTGAAAGACGAGCGAGAGCGTCTTTCTGGGTGCATTGCACTGAGTCGAGTGCTCGCTCGGGACTTTGCACTCGGAGCCAAGGCAAGAGGGCGTGCTTGCCCGCAGAAGTGAGAACACGCTGTTGGGCAGAGCTGAAACTGACCGCTGGAGTTCAGCTCTCTGCGGACGGCAGAAGGCGAAGAACGAAGCCGCTTGCGAGCGGCGCAGTGCAGCGAAGAGCTCTCCGAATTCGCCGCTAGCTCCACGGTCCTTCTCAGCTGCAAGTAGCAGCGCTCGCAGTACATAGAGCTTCGCAAGGACCGAAGACCCGGAGGGAAGTATCGCACACGATAATGTGCCAGGACAGAGACGTGTTCTACATTGTCCCTTCTCGTCATGCAGTTTGTGCCTCTGCTGCTTCTGCTGGTAGGAATCGCTCCTTGAAAGACGAGCGAGAGCGTCTTTCTGGGTGCATTGCACTGAGTCGAGTGCTCGCTCGGGACTTTGCACTCGGAGCCAAGGCAAGAGGGCGTGCTTGCCCGCAGAAGTGAGAACACGCTGTTGGGCAGAGCTGAAACTGACCGCTGGAGTTCAGCTCTCTCCGGACGGCAGAAGGCGAAGAACGAAGCCGCTTGCGAGCGGCGCAGTGCCACGAAGAGCACACGAGCAGCCAAAGAGCTCCTTCACAATCGCTCTCACTTCTCAGTGCTCTTGCTGCTTGGAAAAGCAGCACACAGCCGTTGCACGCCAGGGCAACAGCTGGGGCAGTGCCCGTCCTCACTCCTTCGCTGTGCTGTACTCCATGCAGCTAGAGCGAAGCGAGAAGGAGGCGAGGAAGAAAAAAGCGTTCTTAAAGTAGCCCCCTGGCAGCAGCCCTGAAAGGGCGCATAACACACGGCGTCTCGCTGCCCTCCCTTCTACATACTCGCGGCTCCCTTTGCCGACTTGCAAAAGTTGCTACTAGAGCAGAGGCGGCCAGATTGAAGAGGCAGTGCCTAGGTTCACCTTCTCCTTACTGCACGTAAGCCACGTCCAGCTCCTCACTGCACTCTGGATTTCCCTTCTCCGAGGATCTTACCGTGGTGCTGTGTGCAACTCGGCGCCTAGAAGCTACCGCCAATGCTTTCACAGCGGGCTGCAAGGGAACCAAGGAGCAGCACAAGCAGCAGTGCTTCAGCTTGCTCCTTCCGACTGCTAAGGGCACTTGGGAAGGCAAGCGAGAGTCAACCACCTTCCTCTCCTAGTAGCCTGTAACGTGGTGCACACAAGCACGGGATTAGTGCCGCTTCGTTCACCGCCCTCGCCCAAGCGTGGAGCCGCTTTCACTTGCCGGCGGCCAGAAGCCGCTGCAAGGGCGCCACACAACCACAAGTGCGCCGGCAGCCAAGAGCAAGAGAACACTGCTTCTGCCCAAGCCCGCCTAGGGCGTGCACGTTTGTTCTCAGAGCTCCGTGCAACAGTCTGCCTCTCTCGCAGTTCGAATGGAAAATGAAAGCTTTTCGCCTACGCCCTTCAAGAGATCCGTCTCCAGGACGAGAATGTCTTGTGGCCGGAGCTCGCCCCCGCCGCGAGGAAGCTGCTATTAGCAGCGCATTGCAGGGACACGTCTCGCTTCTTGACTTCGTGCTTAGCGCTCTCCGAATTCGCCGCTAGCTCCACGGTCCTTCTCAGCTGCAAGTAGCAGCGCTCGCAGTACATAGAGCTTCGCAAGGACCGAAGACCCGGAGGGAAGTATCGCACACGATAATGTGCCAGGACAGAGACGTGTTCTACATTGCCCCTTCTCGTCATGCAGTTTGTGCCTCTGCTGCTTCTGCTGGTAGGAATCGCTCCTTGAAAGACGAGCGAGAGCGTCTTTCTGGGTGCATTGCACTGAGTCGAGTGCTCGCTCGGGACTTTGCACTCGGAGCCAAGGCAAGAGGGCGTGCTTGCCCGCAGAAGTGAGAACACGCTGTTGGGCAGAGCTGAAACTGACCGCTGGAGTTCAGCTCTCTCCGGACGGCAGAAGGCGAAGAACGAAGCCGCTTGCGAGCGGCGCAGTGCAGCGAAGTACTCTCCGAATTCGCCGCTAGCTCCACGGTCCTTCTCAGCTGCAAGTAGCAGCGCTCGCAGTTCATAGAGCTTCGCAAGGACCGAAGACCCGGAGGGAAGTATCGCACACGATAATGTGCCAGGACAGAGACGTGTTCTACATTGTCCCTTCTCGTCATGCAGTTTGTGCCTCTGCTGCTTCTGCTGTTAGGAATCGCTCCTTGAAAGACGAACGAGAGCGTCTTTCTGGGTGCATTGCACTGAGTCGAGTGCTCGCTCGGGACTTTGCACTCGGAGCCAAGGCAAGAGGGCGTGCTTGCCCGCAGAAGTGAGAACACGCTGTTGGGCAGAGCTGCAACTGACCGCTGGAGTTCAGCTCTCTCCGGACGGCAGAAGGCGAAGAACGAAGCCGCTTGCGAGCGGCGCAGTGCAGCGAAGAGCTCTCCGAATTCGCCGTTAGCTCCACGGTCCTTCTCAGCTGCAAGTAGCAGCGCTCGCAGTTCATAGAGCTTCGCAAGGACCGAAGACCCGGAGGGAAGTATCGCACACGATAATGTGCCAGGACAGAGACGTGTTCTACATTGTCCCTTCTCGTCATGCAGTTTGTGCCTCTGCTGCTTCTGCTGTTAGGAATCGCTCCTTGAAAGACGAACGAGAGCGTCTTTCTGGGTGCATTGCACTGAGTCGAGTGCTCGCTCGGGACTTTGCACTCGGAGCCAAGGCAAGAGGGCGTGCTTGCCCGCAGAAGTGAGAACACGCTGTTGGGCAGAGCTGAAACTGACCGCTGGAGTTCAGCTCTCTCCGGACGGCAGAAGGCGAAGAACGAAGCCGCTTGCGAGCGGCGCAGTGCCACGAAGAGCACACGAGCAGCCAAAGAGCTCCTTCACAATCGCTCTCACTTCTCAGTGCTCTTGCTGCTTGGAAAAGCAGCACACAGCCGTTGCACGCCAGGGCAACAGCTGGGGCAGTGCCCGTCCTCACTCCTTCGCTGTGCTGTACTCCATGCAGCTAGAGCGAAGCGAGAAGGAGGCGAGGAAGTAAAAAGCGTTCTTAAAGTAGCCCCCTGGCAGCAGCCCTGAAAGGGCGCATAACACACGGCGTCTCGCTGCCCTCCCTTCTACATACTCGCGGCTCCCTTTGCCGACTTGCAAAAGTTGCTACTAGAGCAGAGGCGGCCAGATTGAAGAGGCAGTGCCTAGGTTCACCTTCTCCTTACTGCACGTAAGCCACGTCCAGCTCCTCACTGCACTCTGGATTTCCCTTCTCCGAGGATCTTACCGTGGTGCTGTGTGCAACTCGGCGCCTAGAAGCGACCGCCAATGCTTTCACAGCGGGCTGCAAGGGAACCAAGGAGCAGCACAAGCAGCAGTGCTTCAGCTTGCTCCTTCCGACTGCTAAGGGCACTTGGGAAGGCAAGCGAGAGTCAACCACCTTCCTCTCCTAGTAGCCTGTAACGTGGTGCACACAAGCACGGGATTAGTGCCGCTTCGTTCACCGCCCTCGCCCAAGCGTGGAGCCGCTTTCACTTGCCGGCGGCCAGAAGCCGCTGCAAGGGCGCCACACAACCACAAGTGCGCCGGCAGCCAAGAGCAAGAGAACACTGCTTCTGCCCAAGCCCGCCTAGGGCGTGCACGTTTGTTCTCAGAGCTCCGTGCAACAGTCTGCCTCTCTCGCAGTTCGAATGGAAAACGAAAGCTTTTCGCCTACGCCCTTCACAGAGATCCGTTGCCAGGACGAGAATGTCTTGTGGCCGGAGCTCGCCCCAGCCGCGAGGAAGCTGCTATTAGCAGCGCATTGCAGGGACACGTCTCGCTTCTTGACTTCGTGCTTAGCGCTCTCCGAATTCGCCGCTAGCTCCACGGTCCTTCTCAGCTGCAAGTAGCAGCGCTCGCAGTACATAGAGCTTCGCAAGGACCGAAGACCCGGAGGGAAGTATCGCACACGATAATGTGCCAGGACAGAGACGTGTTCTACATTGCCCCTTCTCGTCATGAAGTTTGTGCCTCTGCTGCTTCTGCTGTTAGGAATCGCTCCTTGAAAGACGAGCGAGAGCGTCTTTCTGGGTGCATTGCACTGAGTCGAGTGCTCGCTCGGGACTTTGCACTCGGAGCCAAGGCAAGAGGGCGTGCTTGCCCGCAGAAGTGAGAACACGCTGTTGGGCAGAGCTGAAACTGACCGCTGGAGTTCAGCTCTCTGCGGACGGCAGAAGGCGAAGAACGAAGCCGCTTGCGAGCGGCGCAGTGCAGCGAAGAGCTCTCCGAATTCGCCGCTAGCTCCACGGTCCTTCTCAGCTGCAAGTAGCAGCGCTCGCAGTACATAGAGCTTCGCAAGGACCGAAGACCCGGAGGGAAGTATCGCACACGATAATGTGCCAGGACAGAGACGTGTTCTACATTGTCCCTTCTCGTCATGCAGTTTGTGCCTCTGCTGCTTCTGCTGGTAGGAATCGCTCCTTGAAAGACGAGCGAGAGCGTCTTTCTGGGTGCATTGCACTGAGTCGAGTGCTCGCTCGGGACTTTGCACTCGGAGCCAAGGCAAGAGGGCGTGCTTGCCCGCAGAAGTGAGAACACGCTGTTGGGCAGAGCTGAAACTGACCGCTGGAGTTCAGCTCTCTCCGGACGGCAGAAGGCGAAGAACGAAGCCGCTTGCGAGCGGCGCAGTGCCACGAAGAGCACACGAGCAGCCAAAGAGCTCCTTCACAATCGCTCTCACTTCTCAGTGCTCTTGCTGCTTGGAAAAGCAGCACACAGCCCTTGCACGCCAGGGCAACAGCTGGGGCAGTGCCCGTCCTCACTCCTTCGCTGTGCTGTACTCCATGCAGCTAGAGCGAAGCGAGAAGGAGGCGAGGAAGAAAAAAGCGTTCTTAAAGTAGCCCCCTGGCAGCAGCCCTGAAAGGGCGCATAACACACGGCGTCTCGCTGCCCTCCCTTCTACATACTCGCGGCTCCCTTTGCCGACTTGCAAAAGTTGCTACTAGAGCAGAGGCGGCCAGATTGAAGAGGCAGTGCCTAGGTTCACCTTCTCCTTACTGCACGTAAGCCACGTCCAGCTCCTCACTGCACTCTGGATTTCCCTTCTCCGAGGATCTTACCGTGGTGCTGTGTGCAACTCGGCGCCTAGAAGCTACCGCCAATGCTTTCACAGCGGGCTGCAAGGGAACCAAGGAGCAGCACAAGCAGCAGTGCTTCAGCTTGCTCCTTCCGACTGCTAAGGGCACTTGGGAAGGCAAGCGAGAGTCAACCACCTTCCTCTCCTAGTAGCCTGTAACGTGGTGCACACAAGCACGGGATTAGTGCCGCTTCGTTCACCGCCCTCGCCCAAGCGTGGAGCCGCTTTCACTTGCCGGCGGCCAGAAGCCGCTGCAAGGGCGCCACACAACCACAAGTGCGCCGGCAGCCAAGAGCAAGAGAACACTGCTTCTGCCCAAGCCCGCCTAGGGCGTGCACGTTTGTTCTCAGAGCTCCGTGCAACAGTCTGCCTCTCTCGCAGTTCGAATGGAAAATGAAAGCTTTTCGCCTACGCCCTTCAAGAGATCCGTCTCCAGGACGAGAATGTCTTGTGGCCGGAGCTCGCCCCCGCCGCGAGGAAGCTGCTATTAGCAGCGCATTGCAGGGACACGTCTCGCTTCTTGACTTCGTGCTTAGCGCTCTCCGAATTCGCCGCTAGCTCCACGGTCCTTCTCAGCTGCAAGTAGCAGCGCTCGCAGTACATAGAGCTTCGCAAGGACCGAAGACCCGGAGGGAAGTATCGCACACGATAATGTGCCAGGACAGAGACGTGTTCTACATTGCCCCTTCTCGTCATGCAGTTTGTGCCTCTGCTGCTTCTGCTGGTAGGAATCGCTCCTTGAAAGACGAGCGAGAGCGTCTTTCTGGGTGCATTGCACTGAGTCGAGTGCTCGCTCGGGACTTTGCACTCGGAGCCAAGGCAAGAGGGCGTGCTTGCCCGCAGAAGTGAGAACACGCTGTTGGGCAGAGCTGAAACTGACCGCTGGAGTTCAGCTCTCTCCGGACGGCAGAAGGCGAAGAACGAAGCCGCTTGCGAGCGGCGCAGTGCAGCGAAGTACTCTCCGAATTCGCCGCTAGCTCCACGGTCCTTCTCAGCTGCAAGTAGCAGCGCTCGCAGTTCATAGAGCTTCGCAAGGACCGAAGACCCGGAGGGAAGTATCGCACACGATAATGTGCCAGGACAGAGACGTGTTCTACATTGTCCCTTCTCGTCATGCAGTTTGTGCCTCTGCTGCTTCTGCTGTTAGGAATCGCTCCTTGAAAGACGAACGAGAGCGTCTTTCTGGGTGCATTGCACTGAGTCGAGTGCTCGCTCGGGACTTTGCACTCGGAGCCAAGGCAAGAGGGCGTGCTTGCCCGCAGAAGTGAGAACACGCTGTTGGGCAGAGCTGAAACTGACCGCTGGAGTTCAGCTCTCTCCGGACGGCAGAAGGCGAAGAACGAAGCCGCTTGCGAGCGGCGCAGTGCAGCGAAGAGCTCTCCGAATTCGCCGTTAGCTCCACGGTCCTTCTCAGCTGCAAGTAGCAGCGCTCGCAGTTCATAGAGCTTCGCAAGGACCGAAGACCCGGAGGGAAGTATCGCACACGATAATGTGCCAGGACAGAGACGTGTTCTACATTGTCCCTTCTCGTCATGCAGTTTGTGCCTCTGCTGCTTCTGCTGTTAGGAATCGCTCCTTGAAAGACGAACGAGAGCGTCTTTCTGGGTGCATTGCACTGAGTCGAGTGCTCGCTCGGGACTTTGCACTCGGAGCCAAGGCAAGAGGGCGTGCTTGCCCGCAGAAGTGAGAACACGCTGTTGGGCAGAGCTGAAACTGACCGCTGGAGTTCAGCTCTCTCCGGACGGCAGAAGGCGAAGAACGAAGCCGCTTGCGAGCGGCGCAGTGCCACGAAGAGCACACGAGCAGCCAAAGAGCTCCTTCACAATCGCTCTCACTTCTCAGTGCTCTTGCTGCTTGGAAAAGCAGCACACAGCCGTTGCACGCCAGGGCAACAGCTGGGGCAGTGCCCGTCCTCACTCCTTCGCTGTGCTGTACTCCATGCAGCTAGAGCGAAGCGAGAAGGAGGCGAGGAAGTAAAAAGCGTTCTTAAAGTAGCCCCCTGGCAGCAGCCCTGAAAGGGCGCATAACACACGGCGTCTCGCTGCCCTCCCTTCTACATACTCGCGGCTCCCTTTGCCGACTTGCAAAAGTTGCTACTAGAGCAGAGGCGGCCAGATTGAAGAGGCAGTGCCTAGGTTCACCTTCTCCTTACTGCACGTAAGCCACGTCCAGCTCCTCACTGCACTCTGGATTTCCCTTCTCCGAGGATCTTACCGTGGTGCTGTGTGCAACTCGGCGCCTAGAAGCGACCGCCAATGCTTTCACAGCGGGCTGCAAGGGAACCAAGGAGCAGCACAAGCAGCAGTGCTTCAGCTTGCTCCTTCCGACTGCTAAGGGCACTTGGGAAGGCAAGCGAGAGTCAACCACCTTCCTCTCCTAGTAGCCTGTAACGTGGTGCACACAAGCACGGGATTAGTGCCGCTTCGTTCACCGCCCTCGCCCAAGCGTGGAGCCGCTTTCACTTGCCGGCGGCCAGAAGCCGCTGCAAGGGCGCCACACAACCACAAGTGCGCCGGCAGCCAAGAGCAAGAGAACACTGCTTCTGCCCAAGCCCGCCTAGGGCGTGCACGTTTGTTCTCAGAGCTCCGTGCAACAGTCTGCCTCTCTCGCAGTTCGAATGGAAAATGAAAGCTTTTCGCCTACGCCCTTCAAGAGATCCGTCTCCAGGACGAGAATGTCTTGTGGCCGGAGCTCGCCCCCGCCGCGAGGAAGCTGCTATTAGCAGCGCATTGCAGGGACACGTCTCGCTTCTTGACTTCGTGCTTAGCGCTCTCCGAATTCGCCGCTAGCTCCACGGTCCTTCTCAGCTGCAAGTAGCAGCGCTCGCAGTACATAGAGCTTCGCAAGGACCGAAGACCCGGAGGGAAGTATCGCACACGATAATGTGCCAGGACAGAGACGTGTTCTACATTGCCCCTTCTCGTCATGCAGTTTGTGCCTCTGCTGCTTCTGCTGGTAGGAATCGCTCCTTGAAAGACGAGCGAGAGCGTCTTTCTGGGTGCATTGCACTGAGTCGAGTGCTCGCTCGGGACTTTGCACTCGGAGCCAAGGCAAGAGGGCGTGCTTGCCCGCAGAAGTGAGAACACGCTGTTGGGCAGAGCTGAAACTGACCGCTGGAGTTCAGCTCTCTCCGGACGGCAGAAGGCGAAGAACGAAGCCGCTTGCGAGCGGCGCAGTGCAGCGAAGTACTCTCCGAATTCGCCGCTAGCTCCACGGTCCTTCTCAGCTGCAAGTAGCAGCGCTCGCAGTTCATAGAGCTTCGCAAGGACCGAAGACCCGGAGGGAAGTATCGCACACGATAATGTGCCAGGACAGAGACGTGTTCTACATTGTCCCTTCTCGTCATGCAGTTTGTGCCTCTGCTGCTTCTGCTGTTAGGAATCGCTCCTTGAAAGACGAACGAGAGCGTCTTTCTGGGTGCATTGCACTGAGTCGAGTGCTCGCTCGGGACTTTGCACTCGGAGCCAAGGCAAGAGGGCGTGCTTGCCCGCAGAAGTGAGAACACGCTGTTGGGCAGAGCTGAAACTGACCGCTGGAGTTCAGCTCTCTCCGGACGGCAGAAGGCGAAGAACGAAGCCGCTTGCGAGCGGCGCAGTGCCACGAAGAGCACACGAGCAGCCAAAGAGCTCCTTCACAATCGCTCTCACTTCTCAGTGCTCTTGCTGCTTGGAAAAGCAGCACACAGCCGTTGCACGCCAGGGCAACAGCTGGGGCAGTGCCCGTCCTCACTCCTTCGCTGTGCTGTACTCCATGCAGCTAGAGCGAAGCGAGAAGGAGGCGAGGAAGTAAAAAGCGTTCTTAAAGTAGCCCCCTGGCAGCAGCCCTGAAAGGGCGCATAACACACGGCGTCTCGCTGCCCTCCCTTCTACATACTCGCGGCTCCCTTTGCCGACTTGCAAAAGTTGCTACTAGAGCAGAGGCGGCCAGATTGAAGAGGCAGTGCCTAGGTTCACCTTCTCCTTACTGCACGTAAGCCACGTCCAGCTCCTCACTGCACTCTGGATTTCCCTTCTCCGAGGATCTTACCGTGGTGCTGTGTGCAACTCGGCGCCTAGAAGCGACCGCCAATGCTTTCACAGCGGGCTGCAAGGGAACCAAGGAGCAGCACAAGCAGCAGTGCTTCAGCTTGCTCCTTCCGACTGCTAAGGGCACTTGGGAAGGCAAGCGAGAGTCAACCACCTTCCTCTCCTAGTAGCCTGTAACGTGGTGCACACAAGCACGGGATTAGTGCCGCTTCGTTCACCGCCCTCGCCCAAGCGTGGAGCCGCTTTCACTTGCCGGCGGCCAGAAGCCGCTGCAAGGGCGCCACACAACCACAAGTGCGCCGGCAGCCAAGAGCAAGAGAACACTGCTTCTGCCCAAGCCCGCCTAGGGCGTGCACGTTTGTTCTCAGAGCTCCGTGCAACAGTCTGCCTCTCTCGCAGTTCGAATGGAAAACGAAAGCTTTTCGCCTACGCCCTTCAAGAGATCCGTCTCCAGGACGAGAATGTCTTGTGGCCGGAGCTCGCCCCCGCCGCGAGGAAGCTGCTATTAGCAGCGCATTGCAGGGACACGTCTCGCTTCTTGACTTCGTGCTTAGCGCTCTCCGAATTCGCCGCTAGCTCCACGGTCCTTCTCAGCTGCAAGTAGCAGCGCTCGCAGTACATAGAGCTTCGCAAGGACCGAAGACCCGGAGGGAAGTATCGCACACGATAATGTGCCAGGACAGAGACGTGTTCTACATTGTCCCTTCTCGTCATGCAGTTTGTGCCTCTGCTGCTTCTGCTGGTAGGAATCGCTCCTTGAAAGACGAGCGAGAGCGTCTTTCTGGGTGCATTGCACTGAGTCGAGTGCTCGCTCGGGACTTTGCACTCGGAGCCAAGGCAAGAGGGCGTGCTTGCCCGCAGAAGTGAGAACACGCTGTTGGGCAGAGCTGAAACTGACCGCTGGAGTTCAGCTCTCTGCGGACGGCAGAAGGCGAAGAACGAAGCCGCTTGCGAGCGGCGCAGTGCAGCGAAGAGCTCTCCGAATTCGCCGCTAGCTCCACGGTCCTTCTCAGCTGCAAGTAGCAGCGCTCGCAGTACATAGAGCTTCGCAAGGACCGAAGACCCGGAGGGAAGTATCGCACACGATAATGTGCCAGGACAGAGACGTGTTCTACATTGTCCCTTCTCGTCATGCAGTTTGTGCCTCTGCTGCTTCTGCTGTTAGGAATCGCTCCTTGAAAGACGAGCGAGAGCGTCTTTCTGGGTGCATTGCACTGAGTCGAGTGCTCGCTCGGGACTTTGCACTCGGAGCCAAGGCAAGAGGGCGTGCTTGCCCGCAGAAGTGAGAACACGCTGTTGGGCAGAGCTGAAACTGACCGCTGGAGTTCAGCTCTCTCCGGACGGCAGAAGGCGAAGAACGAAGCCGCTTGCGAGCGGCGCAGTGCCACGAAGAGCACACGAGCAGCCAAAGAGCTCCTTCACAATCGCTTTCACTTCTCAGTGCTCTTGCTGCTTGGAAAAGCAGCACACAGCCGTTGCACGCCAGGGCAACAGCTGGGGCAGTGCCCGTCCTCACTCCTTCGCTGTGCTGTACTCCATGCAGCTAGAGCGAAGCGAGAAGGAGGCGAGGAAGAAAAAAGCGTTCTTAAAGTAGCCCCCTGGCAGCAGCCCTGAAAGGGCGCATAACACACGGCGTCTCGCTGCCCTCCCTTCTACATACTCGCGGCTCCCTTTGCCGACTTGCAAAAGTTGCTACTAGAGCAGAGGCGGCCAGATTGAAGAGGCAGTGCCTAGGTTCACCTTCTCCTTACTGCACGTAAGCCACGTCCAGCTCCTCACTGCACTCTGGATTTCCCTTCTCCGAGGATCTTACCGTGGTGCTGTGTGCAACTCGGCGCCTAGAAGCTACCGCCAATGCTTTCACAGCGGGCTGCAAGGGAATCAAGGAGCAGCACAAGCAGCAGTGCTTCAGCTTGCTCCTTCCGACTGCTAAGGGCACTTGGGAAGGCAAGCGAGAGTCAACCACCTTCCTCTCCTAGTAGCCTGTAACGTGGTGCACACAAGCACGGGACTAGTGCCGCTTCGTTCACCGCCCTCGCCCAAGCGTGGAGCCGCTTTCACTTGCCGGCGGCCAGAAGCCGCTGCAAGGGCGCCACACAACCACAAGTGCGCCGGCAGCCAAGAGCAAGAGAACACTGCTTCTGCCCAAGCCCGCCTAGGGCGTGCACGTTTGTTCTCAGAGCTCCGTGCAACAGTCTGCCTCTCTCGCAGTTCGAATGGAAAACGAAAGCTTTTCGCCTACGCCCTTCACAGAGATCCGTTGCCAGGACGAGAATGTCTTGTGGCCGGAGCTCGCCCCAGCCGCGAGGAAGCTGCTATTAGCAGCGCATTGCAGGGACACGTCTCGCTTCTTGACTTCGTGCTTAGCGCTCTCCGAATTCGCCGCTAGCTCCACGGTCCTTCTCAGCTGCAAGTAGCAGCGCTCGCAGTACATAGAGCTTCGCAAGGACCGAAGACCCGGAGGGAAGTATCGCACACGATAATGTGCCAGGACAGAGACGTGTTCTACATTGCCCCTTCTCGTCATGAAGTTTGTGCCTCTGCTGCTTCTGCTGTTAGGAATCGCTCCTTGAAAGACGAGCGAGAGCGTCTTTCTGGGTGCATTGCACTGAGTCGAGTGCTCGCTCGGGACTTTGCACTCGGAGCCAAGGCAAGAGGGCGTGCTTGCCCGCAGAAGTGAGAACACGCTGTTGGGCAGAGCTGAAACTGACCGCTGGAGTTCAGCTCTCTGCGGACGGCAGAAGGCGAAGAACGAAGCCGCTTGCGAGCGGCGCAGTGCAGCGAAGAGCTCTCCGAATTCGCCGCTAGCTCCACGGTCCTTCTCAGCTGCAAGTAGCAGCGCTCGCAGTACATAGAGCTTCGCAAGGACCGAAGACCCGGAGGGAAGTATCGCACACGATAATGTGCCAGGACAGAGACGTGTTCTACATTGTCCCTTCTCGTCATGCAGTTTGTGCCTCTGCTGCTTCTGCTGGTAGGAATCGCTCCTTGAAAGACGAGCGAGAGCGTCTTTCTGGGTGCATTGCACTGAGTCGAGTGCTCGCTCGGGACTTTGCACTCGGAGCCAAGGCAAGAGGGCGTGCTTGCCCGCAGAAGTGAGAACACGCTGTTGGGCAGAGCTGAAACTGACCGCTGGAGTTCAGCTCTCTCCGGACGGCAGAAGGCGAAGAACGAAGCCGCTTGCGAGCGGCGCAGTGCCACGAAGAGCACACGAGCAGCCAAAGAGCTCCTTCACAATCGCTCTCACTTCTCAGTGCTCTTGCTGCTTGGAAAAGCAGCACACAGCCCTTGCACGCCAGGGCAACAGCTGGGGCAGTGCCCGTCCTCACTCCTTCGCTGTGCTGTACTCCATGCAGCTAGAGCGAAGCGAGAAGGAGGCGAGGAAGAAAAAAGCGTTCTTAAAGTAGCCCCCTGGCAGCAGCCCTGAAAGGGCGCATAACACACGGCGTCTCGCTGCCCTCCCTTCTACATACTCGCGGCTCCCTTTGCCGACTTGCAAAAGTTGCTACTAGAGCAGAGGCGGCCAGATTGAAGAGGCAGTGCCTAGGTTCACCTTCTCCTTACTGCACGTAAGCCACGTCCAGCTCCTCACTGCACTCTGGATTTCCCTTCTCCGAGGATCTTACCGTGGTGCTGTGTGCAACTCGGCGCCTAGAAGCTACCGCCAATGCTTTCACAGCGGGCTGCAAGGGAACCAAGGAGCAGCACAAGCAGCAGTGCTTCAGCTTGCTCCTTCCGACTGCTAAGGGCACTTGGGAAGGCAAGCGAGAGTCAACCACCTTCCTCTCCTAGTAGCCTGTAACGTGGTGCACACAAGCACGGGACTAGTGCCGCTTCGTTCACCGCCCTCGCCCAAGCGTGGAGCCGCTTTCACTTGCCGGCGGCCAGAAGCCGCTGCAAGGGCGCCACACAACCACAAGTGCGCCGGCAGCCAAGAGCAAGAGAACACTGCTTCTGCCCAAGCCCGCCTAGGGCGTGCACGTTTGTTCTCAGAGCTCCGTGCAACAGTCTGCCTCTCTCGCAGTTCGAATGGAAAACGAAAGCTTTTCGCCTACGCCCTTCAAGAGATCCGTCTCCAGGACGAGAATGTCTTGTGGCCGGAGCTCGCCCCCGCCGCGAGGAAGCTGCTATTAGCAGCGCATTGCAGGGACACGTCTTGCTTCTTGACTTCGTGCTTAGCGCTCTCCGAATTCGCCGCTAGCTCCACGGTCCTTCTCAGCTGCAAGTAGCAGCGCTCGCAGTACATAGAGCTTCGCAAGGACCGAAGACCCGGAGGGAAGTATCGCACACGATAATGTGCCAGGACAGAGACGTGTTCTACATTGTCCCTTCTCGTCATGCAGTTTGTGCCTCTGCTGCTTCTGCTGGTAGGAATCGCTCCTTGAAAGACGAGCGAGAGCGTCTTTCTGGGTGCATTGCACTGAGTCGAGTGCTCGCTCGGGACTTTGCACTCGGAGCCAAGGCAAGAGGGCGTGCTTGCCCGCAGAAGTGAGAACACGCTGTTGGGCAGAGCTGAAACTGACCGCTGGAGTTCAGCTCTCTGCGGACGGCAGAAGGCGAAGAACGAAGCCGCTTGCAAGCGGCGCAGTGCCACGAAGAGCACACGAGCAGCCAAAGAGCTCCTTCACAATCGCTTTCACTTCTCAGTGCTCTTGCTGCTTGGAAAAGCAGCACACAGCCGTTGCACGCCAGGGCAACAGCTGGGGCAGTGCCCGTCCTCACTCCTTCGCTGTGCTGTACTCCATGCAGCTAGAGCGAAGCGAGAAGGAGGCGAGGAAGAAAAAAGCGTTCTTAAAGTAGCCCCCTGGCAGCAGCCCTGAAAGGGCGCATAACACACGGCGTCTCGCTGCCCTCCCTTCTACATACTCGCGGCTCCCTTTGCCGACTTGCAAAAGTTGCTACTAGAGCAGAGGCGGCCAGATTGAAGAGGCAGTGCCTAGGTTCACCTTCTCCTTACTGCACGTAAGCCACGTCCAGCTCCTCACTGCACTCTGGATTTCCCTTCTCCGAGGATCTTACCGTGGTGCTGTGTGCAACTCGGCGCCTAGAAGCGACCGCCAATGCTTTCACAGCGGGCTGCAAGGGAACCAAGGAGCAGCACAAGCAGCAGTGCTTCAGCTTGCTCCTTCCGACTGCTAAGGGCACTTGGGAAGGCAAGCGAGAGTCAACCACCTTCCTCTCCTAGTAGCCTGTAACGTGGTGCACACAAGCACGGGATTAGTGCCGCTTCGTTCACCGCCCTCGCCCAAGCGTGGAGCTGCTTTCACTTGCCGGCGGCCAGAAGCCGCTGCAAGGGCGCCACACAACCACAAGTGCGCCGGCAGCCAAGAGCAAGAGAACACTGCTTCTGCCCAAGCCCGCCTAGGGCGTGCACGTTTGTTCTCAGAGCTCCGTGCAACAGTCTGCCTCTCTAGCAGTTCGAATGGAAAACGAAAGCTTTTCGCCTACGCCCTTCAAGAGATCCGTCTCCAGGACGAGAATGTCTTGTGGCCGGAGCTCGCCCCCGCCGCGAGGAAGCTGCTATTAGCAGCGCATTGCAGGGACACGTCTCGCTTCTTGACTTCGTGCTTAGCGCTCTCCGAATTCGCCGCTAGCTCCACGGTCCTTCTCAGCTGCAAGTAGCAGCGCTCGCAGTACATAGAGCTTCGCAAGGACCGAAGACCCGGAGGGAAGTATCGCACACGATAATGTGCCAGGACAGAGACGTGTTCTACATTGTCCCTTCTCGTCATGCAGTTTGTGCCTCTGCTGCTTCTGCTGGTAGGAATCGCTCCTTGAAAGACGAGCGAGAGCGTCTTTCTGGGTGCATTGCACTGAGTCGAGTGCTCGCTCGGGACTTTGTCAGAGCTGAAACTGACCGCTGGAGTTCAGCTCTCTCCGGACGGCAGAAGGCGAAGACGAAGCCGCTTGCGAGCGGCGCAGTGCAGCGAAGTACTCTCCGATTCGCCGCTAGCTCCACGTCCTTCTCAGCTGCAAGTAGCAGCGCTCGCAGTACATAGAGCTTCGCAAGGAACGAAGACCCGTGAGGGAAGTATCGCACACGATAATGTGCCAGGACAGAGACGTGTTCTACATTGTCCCTTCTCGTCATGCAGTTTGTGCCTCTGCTGCTTCTGCTGGTAGGAATCGCTCCTTGAAAGACGAGCGAGAGCGTCTTTCTGGGTGCATTGCACTGAAGTCGCGTGCTCGCTCGGGACTTTGCACTCGGAGCCAAGGCAAGAGGGCGTGCTTGCCCGCAGATGTGAGACACGCTGTTGGGCAGAGCTGAAACTGACCGCTGGAGTTCAGCTCTCTGCGGACGGCAGAAGGCGAAGCAACGAAGC
This sequence comes from Sturnus vulgaris, assembly GCF_052056855.1. Taxonomy (NCBI): domain Eukaryota; kingdom Metazoa; phylum Chordata; class Aves; order Passeriformes; family Sturnidae; genus Sturnus; species Sturnus vulgaris. The sequence continues at coordinate 20,653,278 of NC_142256.1, read as the reverse complement.
CGCTTGCGAGCGGCGCAGTGCCACGAAGAGCACACGAGCAGCCAAAGAGCTCCTTCACAATCGCTTTCACTTCTCAGTGCTCTTGCTGCTTGGAAAAGCAGCACAACAGCCGTTGCACGCCAGGGCAACAGCTGGGGCAGTGCCCGTCCTCACTCCTTCGCTGTGCTGTACTCCATGCAGCTAGAGCGAAGCGAGAAGGAGGCGTAGAAGAAAAAAGCGTTCTTAAGTAGCCCCCTGGCAGCAGCCCTGAAAGGCGCATAACACACGGCGTCTCGCTGCCCTCCCTTCTACATACTCGCGGCTCCCTTTGCCGACTTGCAAAAGTTGCTACTAGAGCAGAGGCGGCCAGATTGAAGAGGCATGTGCCTAGGTTCACCTTCTCCTTACTGCACGTAAGCACGTCCAGCTCCTCACTGCACTCTGGATTTCCCTTCTCCGAGGATCTTACCGTGGTGCTGTGTGCAACTCGGCGCCTAGAAGCGACCGCCAATTGCTTTCACAGCGGCTGCGAAGGGAACCAGAGGAGCAAGCACAAGCAGCAGTGCTTCAGCTTGCTCCTTCCGACTGCTAAGGGCACTTGGGAAGGCAAGCGAGAGTCAATCCCCCCACCTTCCTCTCCTAGTAGCCTGTAACGGGTGCACACAAGCACGGGATTAGTGCCGCTTCGTTCACCGCCCCTCGCCCAAGCGTGGAGCCGCTTTCACTTGCCGGCGGCAGAAGCCGCTGCAAGGGCGCCACACAACCACAAGTGCGCCGGCAGCCTAAGAGCAAGAGAACACTGCTTCTGCCCAAGCCCGCCTAGGGCGTGCACCGTTTGTTCTCAGAGCTCCGTGCAACAGTCTGCCTCTCTCACAGTTCGAATGGAAAACGAAAGCTTTTCGCCTACGCCCTTCAAGAGATCCGTCGTCCAGGACGAGAATGTCTTGTGGCCGGAGCTCGCCCCCCGGCCGCGAGGAAGCTGCTTATTAGCAGCGCATTGCAGGGACACGTCTCGCTTCTTGACTTCGTGCTTAGCGCTCTCCGAATTCGCCGCTAGCTCCACGGTCCTTTCTCAGCTGCAAGTAGCAGCGCTCGCAGTACATAGAGCTTCGCGAAGGACCGAAGACCCGGAGGGAAGTATCGCACACGATAATTGTGCCAGGACAGAGACGTGTTCTACATTTGTCCCTTCTCGTCATGCAGTTTGTGCCTCTGCTTGCTTCTGCTGGTAGGAATCGCTCCTTGAAAGACGAGCAAGAGCGTCTTTCTGGGTGCATTGCACTGAGTCGAGTGCTCGCTCGGGACTTTGCACTCGGAGCCAGGCAAGAGGGCGTGCTTGCCCGCAGAAGGTGAGAACACGCTGTTGGGCAGAGCTGAAGCTGACCGCTGGAGTTCAGCTCTCTCCGGACGGCAGAAGGCGAAGAACGAAGCCGCTTGCGAGCGCGCAGTGCAGCGAAGAGCTCTCCGAATTCGCCGCTAGCTCCACGGTCCTTCTCAGCTGCAAGTAGCCAGCGCTACGCAGTACATAGAGCTTCGCAAGGACCGAAGACCCGGAGGGAAGTGTCGCACACGATAATGTGCCAGGACAGAGACGTGTTCTAGCATTTGTCCCTACTCGTCATGCAGTTTGTGCCTCTGCTGCTTCTGCTGGTAGGAATCGCTCCTTGAAAGACGAGCGAGAGCGTCTTTCTGGTGCATGTGCACTGAGTCGAGTGCTCGCTCGGACTTTGCACTCGAGCCAAGGCAAGAGGGCGTGCTTTGCCCGCAGAAGTGAGAACACGCTGTTGGGCAGAGCTGAAACTGACCGCTGGAGTTCAGCTCTCTGCGGACGGCAGAAAGGCGAAGAACGAAGCCGGCTTGCGAGCGCGCAGTGCACGAAGAGCACGAGCAGCCAAAGAGCTCCTTCACAATCGCTTTCACTTCTCAGTGCTCTTGATGCTGCTTGGAAAAGCAGCACACAGCCGTTGCACGCCAGGGCAACAGCTGGGCAGTGCCCGTCCTCACTCCTTCGCTGTGCTGTACTCCATGCAGCTAGAGCGAAGCGAGAAGGACGCGAGAAGAAAAAAGCGTCTTAAAGTAGCCCCCTGGCAGCAGCCCTGAAAGGGCGCATAACACACGGCGTCTCGCTGCCCTCCCATCTACATACTCGCGGCTCCCTTTGCCGACTTGCAAAAGTTGCTACTTAGAGCAGAGGCGGCCAGATTGAAGAGGCAGTGCCTAGGTTCACCTTCTCCTTACTGCACGGTAAGCCACGTCCAGCTCCTCACTGCACTCTGGATTTCCCTTCTCCGAGGATCTTACCGTGGTGCTGTGTGCAACTCGCGCCTAGAAGCTACCTGCCAATGCTTTCACAGCGGGCTGAAAGAGGAACCAAGGAGCAGCACAAGCAGCAGTGCTTCAGCTTGCTCCATTCCGACTGCTAAGGGCACTTGGGAAGGCAAGCGAGAGTCAACCACCTTCCTCTCCTAGTAGCCTGTAACGTGGTGCACACAAGCACGGGACTAGTGCCGCTTCGTTCACCGCCCTCGCCCAAGCGTGGAGCCGCTTTCACTTGCCGTGCGGCCAGAAGCCGCTGCAAGGGCGCCACACAACCACAAGTGCGCCGGCAGCCAAGAGCAAGAGAACACTGCTTCTGCCCAAGCCCGCCTAGGGAGCGTGCACGTTTGTTCTCAGAGCTCCGTGCAACAGTCTGCCTCTCTCGCAGTTCGATGGAAAACTAAAGCTTTTCGCCTACGCCCTTCACAGAGATCCGTTGCCAGGACGGAGAATGTCTTGTGTGCCGGAGCTCGCCCCCGCCGCGAGGAAGCTGCTATTAGGCAGCGCATTGCAGGGACACCGTTCTCGCTTCTTGACTTCGTGCTTAGCGCTTTCCGAATTCGCCGCTAGCTCCACGGTCCTTCTCAGCTGCAAGTAGCAGCGCTCGGCAGTACATAGAGCTTCGCAAGGACCGAAGACCCGGAGGAAGTGTCGCACACGATAATGTGCCAGGACAGAGACGTGTTCTACATTGTCCCTTCTCGTCATGCAGTTTGTGCCTCTGCTGCTTCTGCTGTTAGGAATCGCTCCTTGAAAGACGAGCGGAGAGCGTCTTTCTGGGTGCATTGCACTGAGTCGAGTGCTCGCTCGGGACTTTTGCACTCGGAGCCAAGGCAAGAGGGCGTGCTTGCTACCGCAGAAGTGTAGAACACGCTGTTGGGGCAGAGCTGAAACTGACCGCTGGAGTTCAGCTCTCTCAGGACGGCAGAAGGCGAAGAACGAAGCCGCCTTTGCGAGCGGCGCAGTGCAGCCGAAGAGCTCTCCGAATTCGCCGCTAGCTCCACGGTCCTTCTCAGCTGCAAGTAGCAGCGCTCGCAGTACATAGAGCTTCGCAAGGACCGAAGACCCGGAGGGAAGTATCGCACACGATAATGTGCCAGGACAGAGACGTGTGTTCTACATTGTCCCTTCTCGTCATGCAGTTTGTGCCCTCTGCTGCTTCTGCTGGTAGGAATCGCTCCTTGAAAGACGAGCGAGAGCGTCTTTCTGGGTGCATTGCACTGAGTCGAGTGCTCGCATCGGGACTTTGCACTCGGAGCCAAGGCAAGAGGGCGTGCTTGCCCGCAGAAGTGAGAACACGCTGTTGGGCAGAGCTGAAACTGACCGCTGGAGTTCAGCTCTCTGCGGACGGCAGAAGGCGAAGAACGAAGCCGCTTGCGAGCGGCGCAGTGCACGAAGAGCACACGAGCAGCCAAAGAGCTCCTTCACAATCCCTTTCACTTCTCAGGTGCTCTTGCTGCTTGGAAAAAGCAGCACACAGCCGTTGCACGCCAGGGCAACAGCTGGGGCAAGTGCCCGTCCTCACTCCTTCGCTGTGCTGTACTCCATGCAGCTAGAGCGAAGCGAGAAGGAGGCGAGGAAGAAAAAAGCGTTCTTAAAGTAGCCCCCTGGCAGCAGCCCTGAAAGGGCGCATAACACACGGCGTCTCGCTGCCCCTCCCTCTACATACTCGCGGCTCCCTTTGCCGACTTGCAAAAGTTGCTACTAGAGCAGAGGCGGCCAGATTGAAGAGGCAGGTGCCTAGGTTCATCGCCTTCTCCTTACTGCACGTAAGCCACGTCCAGCTCCTCACTGCACTCTGGATTTCCTTCTCCGAGGATCTTACCGTGGTGCTGTGTGCAACTCGGCGCCTAGAAGCTACCCGCCAAATGCTTTCACAGCGGGCTGCAAGGGAATCAAGGAGCAGCACAAGCAGCAGTGCTTCAGCTTGCTCCTTCCGACTGCTAAGGGCACTTGGGAAGGCAAGCGAGAGTCAACCACCTTCCTCTCCTAGTAGCCTGTAACGTGGTGCACACAAGCACGGGACTAGTGCCAGCTTCGTTCACCGCCCTCAGCCCAAGCGTGGAGCCGCTTTCACTTGCCGGCGGCCAGAAGCCGCTGCAAGGGCGCCACACAACCACAAGTGCGCCGGCAGCCAAGAGCAAGAGAACACTGCTTCTGCCCAAGCCCGCCTAGGGCCGTGCACGTTTGTTCTCAGAGCTCCGTGCCAACAGTCTGCCTCTCTCGCAGTTCGAATGGAAAACCTGAAAGCTTTTCGCCTACGCCCCTTCACAGAGATCCGTTGCCAGGACGAGAATGTCTTGTGGCGCGGAGCTCGCCCCCGCCGCGAGGAAGCTGCTATTAGCAGCGCATTGCAGGGACACGTCTCGCTTCTTGACTTCGTGCTTAGCGCTCTCCGAATTCGCCGCTAGCTCCACGGTCCTTTCTCAGCTGCAAGTAGCCCAGCGCTCGCAGTACATAGAGCTTCGCAAGGACCGAAGACCCGGAGGAAGTATCGCACACGATAATGTGCCAGGACAGAGACGTGTTCTACATTGTCCCTTCTCGTCATGCAGTTTGTGCCTCTGCTGCTTCTGCTGGTAGGAATCGCTCCTTGAAAGACGAGGCGAGAGCGTCTTTCTGGGTGCATTGGCACTGAGTCGAGTGCTCGCTCGGGACTTTGCACTCGGAGCCAAGGCAAGAGGGCGTGCTTGCCCGCAGAAGTGAGAACACGCTGTTGGGCAGAGCTGAACTGACCGCTGGAGTTCAGCTCTCTGCGGACGGCAGAAGGCGAAGAACGAAGCCGCTTGCGAGCGGCGCAGTGCCACGAAGAGCACACGAGCAGCCAAAGAGCTCCTTCACAATCGCTTTCACTTCTCAGTGCTCTTGCTGCTTGGAAAAGCAGCACACAGCCGTTGCACGCCAGGGCAACAGCTGGGGCAGTGCCCGTCCTCACTCCTTCGCTGTGCTGTACTCCATGCAGCTAGAGCGAAGCGAGAAGGACGCGAGGAAGAAAAAAGCGTTCTTAAAGTAGCCCCCTGGCAGCAGCCCTGAAAGGGCGCATAACACACGGCGTCTCGCTGCCCTCCCTTCTACATACTCGCGGCTCCCTTTGCCGACTTGCAAAAGTTGCTACTAGAGCAGAGGCGGCCAGATTGAAGAGGCAGTGCCTAGGTTCACCTTCTCCTTACTGCACGTAAGCCACGTCCAGCTCCTCACTGCACTCTGGATTTCCCTTCTCCGAGGATCTTACCGTGGTGCTGTGTGCAACTCGGCGCCTAGAAGCTACCGCCAATGCTTTCACAGCGGGCTGCAAGGGAATCAAGGAGCAGCACAAGCAGCAGTGCTTCAGCTTGCTCCTTCCGACTGCTAAGGGCACTTGGGAAGGCAAGCGAGAGTCAACCACCTTCCTCTCCTAGTAGCCTGTAACGTGGTGCACACAAGCACGGGACTAGTGCCGCTTCGTTCACCGCCCTCGCCCAAGCGTGGAGCCGCTTTCACTTGCCGGCGGCCAGAAGCCGCTGCAAGGGCGCCACACAACCACAAGTGCGCCGGCAGCCAAGAGCAAGAGAACACTGCTTCTGCCCAAGCCCGCCTAGGGCGTGCACGTTTGTTCTCAGAGCTCCGTGCAACAGTCTGCCTCTCTCGCAGTTCGAATGGAAAACGAAAGCTTTTCGCCTACGCCCTTCACAGAGATCCGTTGCCAGGACGAGAATGTCTTGTGGCCGGAGCTCGCCCCAGCCGCGAGGAAGCTGCTATTAGCAGCGCATTGCAGGGACACGTCTCGCTTCTTGACTTCGTGCTTAGCGCTCTCCGAATTCGCCGCTAGCTCCACGGTCCTTCTCAGCTGCAAGTAGCAGCGCTCGCAGTACATAGAGCTTCGCAAGGACCGAAGACCCGGAGGGAAGTATCGCACACGATAATGTGCCAGGACAGAGACGTGTTCTACATTGCCCCTTCTCGTCATGAAGTTTGTGCCTCTGCTGCTTCTGCTGTTAGGAATCGCTCCTTGAAAGACGAGCGAGAGCGTCTTTCTGGGTGCATTGCACTGAGTCGAGTGCTCGCTCGGGACTTTGCACTCGGAGCCAAGGCAAGAGGGCGTGCTTGCCCGCAGAAGTGAGAACACGCTGTTGGGCAGAGCTGAAACTGACCGCTGGAGTTCAGCTCTCTGCGGACGGCAGAAGGCGAAGAACGAAGCCGCTTGCGAGCGGCGCAGTGCCACGAAGAGCACACGAGCAGCCAAAGAGCTCCTTCACAATCGCTTTCACTTCTCAGTGCTCTTGCTGCTTGGAAAAGCAGCACACAGCCGTTGCACGCCAGGGCAACAGCTGGGGCAGTGCCCGTCCTCACTCCTTCGCTGTGCTGTACTCCATGCAGCTAGAGCGAAGCGAGAAGGAGGCGAGGAAGAAAAAAGCGTTCTTAAAGTAGCCCCCTGGCAGCAGCCCTGAAAGGGCGCATAACACACGGCGTCTCGCTGCCCTCCCTTCTACATACTCGCGGCTCCCTTTGCCGACTTGCAAAAGTTGCTACTAGAGCAGAGGCGGCCAGATTGAAGAGGCAGTGCCTAGGTTCACCTTCTCCTTACTGCACGTAAGCCACGTCCAGCTCCTCACTGCACTCTGGATTTCCCTTCTCCGAGGATCTTACCGTGGTGCTGTGTGCAACTCGGCGCCTAGAAGCTACCGCCAATGCTTTCACAGCGGGCTGCAAGGGAATCAAGGAGCAGCACAAGCAGCAGTGCTTCAGCTTGCTCCTTCCGACTGCTAAGGGCACTTGGGAAGGCAAGCGAGAGTCAACCACCTTCCTCTCCTAGTAGCCTGTAACGTGGTGCACACAAGCACGGGACTAGTGCCGCTTCGTTCACCGCCCTCGCCCAAGCGTGGAGCCGCTTTCACTTGCCGGCGGCCAGAAGCCGCTGCAAGGGCGCCACACAACCACAAGTGCGCCGGCAGCCAAGAGCAAGAGAACACTGCTTCTGCCCAAGCCCGCCTAGGGCGTGCACGTTTGTTCTCAGAGCTCCGTGCAACAGTCTGCCTCTCTCGCAGTTCGAATGGAAAACGAAAGCTTTTCGCCTACGCCCTTCACAGAGATCCGTTGCCAGGACGAGAATGTCTTGTGGCCGGAGCTCGCCCCAGCCGCGAGGAAGCTGCTATTAGCAGCGCATTGCAGGGACACGTCTCGCTTCTTGACTTCGTGCTTAGCGCTCTCCGAATTCGCCGCTAGCTCCACGGTCCTTCTCAGCTGCAAGTAGCAGCGCTCGCAGTACATAGAGCTTCGCAAGGACCGAAGACCCGGAGGGAAGTGTCGCACACGATAATGTGCCAGGACAGAGACGTGTTCTACATTGTCCCTTCTCGTCATGCAGTTTGTGCCTCTGCTGCTTCTGCTGGTAGGAATCGCTCCTTGAAAGACGAGCGAGAGCGTCTTTCTGGGTGCATTGCACTGAGTCGAGTGCTCGCTCGGGACTTTGCACTCGGAGCCAAGGCAAGAGGGCGTGCTTGCCCGCAGAAGTGAGAACACGCTGTTGGGCAGAGCTGAAACTGACCGCTGGAGTTCAGCTCTCTGCGGACGGCAGAAGGCGAAGAACGAAGCCGCTTGCGAGCGGCGCAGTGCCACGAAGAGCACACGAGCAGCCAAAGAGCTCCTTCACAATCGCTTTCACTTCTCAGTGCTCTTGCTGCTTGGAAAAGCAGCACACAGCCGTTGCACGCCAGGGCAACAGCTGGGGCAGTGCCCGTCCTCACTCCTTCGCTGTGCTGTACTCCATGCAGCTAGAGCGAAGCGAGAAGGAGGCGAGGAAGAAAAAAGCGTTCTTAAAGTAGCCCCCTGGCAGCAGCCCTGAAAGGGCGCATAACACACGGCGTCTCGCTGCCCTCCCTTCTACATACTCGCGGCTCCCTTTGCCGACTTGCAAAAGTTGCTACTAGAGCAGAGGCGGCCAGATTGAAGAGGCAGTGCCTAGGTTCACCTTCTCCTTACTGCACGTAAGCCATGTCCAGCTCCTCACTGCACTCTGGATTTCCCTTCTCCGAGGATCTTACCGTGGTGCTGTGTGCAACTCGGCGCCTAGAAGCTACCGCCAATGCTTTCACAGCGGGCTGCAAGGGAACCAAGGAGCAGCACAAGCAGCAGTGCTTCAGCTTGCTCCTTCCGACTGCTAAGGGCACTTGGGAAGGCAAGCGAGAGTCAACCACCTTCCTCTCCTAGTAGCCTGTAACGTGGTGCACACAAGCACGGGACTAGTGCCGCTTCGTTCACCGCCCTCGCCCAAGCGTGGAGCCGCTTTCACTTGCCGGCGGCCAGAAGCCGCTGCAAGGGCGCCACACAACCACAAGTGCGCCGGCAGCCAAGAGCAAGAGAACACTGCTTCTGCCCAAGCCCGCCTAGGGCGTGCACGTTTGTTCTCAGAGCTCCGTGCAACAGTCTGCCTCTCTCGCAGTTCGAATGGAAAACGAAAGCTTTTCGCCTACGCCCTTCACAGAGATCCGTTGCCAGGACGAGAATGTCTTGTGGCCGGAGCTCGCCCCCGCCGCGAGGAAGCTGCTATTAGCAGCGCATTGCAGGGACACGTCTCGCTTCTTGACTTCGTGCTTAGCGCTCTCCGAATTCGCCGCTAGCTCCACGGTCCTTCTCAGCTGCAAGTAGCAGCGCTCGCAGTACATAGAGCTTCGCAAGGACCGAAGACCCGGAGGGAAGTGTCGCACACGATAATGTGCCAGGACAGAGACGTGTTCTACATTGTCCCTTCTCGTCATGCAGTTTGTGCCTCTGCTGCTTCTGCTGTTAGGAATCGCTCCTTGAAAGACGAGCGAGAGCGTCTTTCTGGGTGCATTGCACTGAGTCGAGTGCTCGCTCGGGACTTTGCACTCGGAACCAAGGCAAGAGGGCGTGCTTGCCCGCAGAACTGAGAACACGCTGTTGGGCAGAGCTGAAACTGACCGCTGGAATTCAGCTCTCTGCGGACGGCAGAAGGCGAAGAATGAAGCCGCTTGCGAGCGGCGCAGTGCAGCGAAGAGCTCTCCGAATTCGCCGCTAGCTCCACGGTCCTTCTCAGCTGCAAGTAGCAGCGCTCGCAGTACATAGAGCTTCGCAAGGACCGAAGACCTGGAGGGAAGTATCGCACACGATAATGTGCCAGGACAGAGACGTGTTCTACATTGTCCCTTCTCGTCATGCAGTTTGTGCCTCTGCTGCTTCTGCTGGTAGGAATCGCTCCTTGAAAGACGAGCGAGAGCGTCTTTCTGGGTGCATTGCACTGAGTCGAGTGCTCGCTCGGGACTTTGCACTCGGAGCCAAGGCAAGAGGGCGTGCTTGCCCGCAGAAGTGAGAACACGCTGTTGGGCAGAGCTGAAACTGACCGCTGGAGTTCAGCTCTCTGCGGACGGCAGAAGGCGAAGAACGAAGCCGCTTGCGAGCGGCGCAGTGCCACGAAGAGCACACGAGCAGCCAAAGAGCTCCTTCACAATCGCTTTCACTTCTCAGTGCTCTTGCTGCTTGGAAAAGCAGCACACAGCCGTTGCACGCCAGGGCAACAGCTGGGGCAGTGCCCGTCCTCACTCCTTCGCTGTGCTGTACTCCATGCAGCTAGAGCGAAGCGAGAAGGAGGCGAGGAAGAAAAAAGCGTTCTTAAAGTAGCCCCCTGGCAGCAGCCCTGAAAGGGCGCATAACACACGGCGTCTCGCTGCCCTCCCTTCTACATACTCGCGGCTCCCTTTGCCGACTTGCAAAAGTTGCTACTAGAGCAGAGGCGGCCAGATTGAAGAGGCAGTGCCTAGGTTCACCTTCTCCTTACTGCACGTAAGCCACGTCCAGCTCCTCACTGCACTCTGGATTTCCCTTCTCCGAGGATCTTACCGTGGTGCTGTGTGCAACTCGGCGCCTAGAAGCTACCGCCAATGCTTTCACAGCGGGCTGCAAGGGAACCAAGGAGCAGCACAAGCAGCAGTGCTTCAGCTTGCTCCTTCTGACTGCTAAGGGCACTTGGGAAGGCAAGCGAGAGTCAACCACCTTCCTCTCCTAGTAGCCTGTAACGTGGTGCACACAAGCACGGGATTAGTGCCGCTTCGTTCACCGCCCTCGCCCAAGCGTGGAGCCGCTTTCACTTGCCGGCGGCCAGAAGCCGCTGCAAGGGCGCCACACAACCACAAGTGCGCCGGCAGCCAAGAGCCAGAGAACACTGCTTCTGCCCAAGCCCGCCTAGGGCGTGCACGTTTGTTCTCAGAGCTCCGTGCAACAGTCTGCCTCTCTCGCAGTTCGAATGGAAAACGAAAGCTTTTCGCCTACGCCCTTCACAGAGATCCGTTGCCAGGAAGAGAATGTCTTGTGGCCGGAGCTCGCCCCCGCGGCGAGGAAGCTGCTATTAGCAGTGCATTGCAGGGACACGTCTCGCTTCTTGACTTCGTGCTTAGCGCTCTCCAAATTCGCCGCTAGCTCCACGGTCTTTCTCAGCTGCAAGTAGCAGCGCTCGCAGTACATAGAGCTTCGCAAGGACCGAAGACCCGGAGGGAAGTATCGCACACGATAATGTGCCAGGACAGAGACGTGTTCTACATTGCCCCTTCTCGTCATGCAGTTTGTGCCTCTGCTGCTTCTGCTGTTAGGAATCGCTCCTTGAAAGACGAGCGAGAGCGTCTTTCTGGGTGCATTGCACTGAGTCGAGTGCTCGCTCGGGACTTTGCACTCGGAGCCAAGGCAAGAGGGCGTGCTTGCCCGCAGAAGTGAGAACACGCTGTTGGGCAGAGCTGAAACTGACCGCTGGAGTTCAGCTCTCTGCGGACGGCAGAAGGCGAAGAATGAAGCCGCTTGCGAGCGGCGCAGTGCAGCGAAGAGCTCTCCGAATTCGCCGCTAGCTCCACGGTCCTTCTCAGCTGCAAGTAGCAGCGCTCGCAGTACATAGAGCTTCGCAAGGACCGAAGACCCGGAGGGAAGTATCGCACACGATAATGTGCCAGGACAGAGACGTGTTCTACATTGTCCCTTCTCGTCATGCAGTTGGTGCCTCTGCTGCTTCTGCTGTTAGGAATCGCTCCTTGAAAGACGAGCGAGAGCGTCTTTCTGGGTGCATTGCACTGAGTCGAGTGCTCGCTCGGGACTTTGCACTCGGAGCCAAGGCAAGAGGGCGTGCTTGCCCGCAGAAGTGAGAACACGCTGTTGGGCAGAGCTGAAGCTGACCGCTGGAGTTCAGCTCTCTCCGGATGGCAGAAGGCGAAGAACGAAGCCGCTTGCGAGCGGCGCAGTGCCACGAAGAGCACACGAGCAGCCAAAGAGCTCCTTCACAATCGCTTTCACTTCTCAGTGCTCTTGCTGCTTGGAAAAGCAGCACACAGCCGTTGCACGCCAGGGCATCAGCTGGGGCCGTGCCCGTCCTCACTCCTTCGCTGTGCTGTACTCCATGCAGCTAGAGCGAAGCGAGAAGGAGGCGAGGAAGAAAAAAGCGTTCTTAAAGTAGCCCCCTGGCAGCAGCCCTGAAAGGGCGCATAACACACGGCGTCTCGCTGCCCTCCCTTCTACATACTCGCGGCTCCCTTTGCCGACTTGCAAAAGTTGCTACTAGAGCAGAGGCGGCCAGATTGAAGAGGCAGTGCCTAGGTTCACCTTCTCCTTACTGCACGTAAGCCACGTCCAGCTCCTCACTGCACTCTGGATTTCCCTTCTCCGAGGATCTTACCGTGGTGCTGTGTGCAACTCGGCGCCTAGAATCTACCGCCAATGCTTTCACAGCGGGCTGCAAGGGAATCAAGGAGCAGCACAAGCAGCAGTGCTTCAGCTTGCTCCTTCCGACTGCTAAGGGCACTTGGGAAGGCAAGCGAGAGTCAACCACCTTCCTCTCCTAGTAGCCTGTAACGTGGTGCACACAAGCACGGGACTAGTGCCGCTTCGTTCACCGCCCTCGCCCAAGCGTGGAGCCGCTTTCACTTGCCGGCGGCCAGAAGCCGCTGCAAGGGCGCCACACAACCACAAGTGCGCCGGCAGCCAAGAGCAAGAGAACACTGCTTCTGCCCAAGCCCGCCTAGGGCGTGCACGTTTGTTCTCAGAGCTCCGTGCAACAGTCTGCCTCTCTCGCAGTTCGAATGGAAAACGAAAGCTTTTCGCCTACGCCCTTCACAGAGATCCGTTGCCAGGACGAGAATGTCTTGTGGCCGGAGCTCGCCCCCGCCGCGAGGAAGCTGCTATTAGCAGCGCATTGCAGGGACACGTCTCGCTTCTTGACTTCGTGCTTAGCGCTCTCCGAATTCGCCGCTAGCTCCACGGTCCTTCTCAGCTGCAAGTAGCAGCGCTCGCAGTACATAGAGCTTCGCAAGGACCGAAGACCCGGAGGGAAGTGTCGCACACGATAATGTGCCAGGACAGAGACGTGTTCTACATTGTCCCTTCTCGTCATGCAGTTTGTGCCTCTGCTGCTTCTGCTGTTAGGAATCGCTCCTTGAAAGACGAGCGAGAGCGTCTTTCTGGGTGCATTGCACTGAGTCGAGTGCTCGCTCGGGACTTTGCACTCGGAGCCAAGGCAAGAGGGCGTGCTTGCCCGCAGAAGTGAGAACACGCTGTTGGGCAGAGCTGAAACTGACCGCTGGAATTCAGCTCTCTCCGGACGGCAGAAGGCGAAGAATGAAGCCGCTTGCGAGCGGCGCAGTGCAGCGAAGAGCTCTCCGAATTCGCCGCTAGCTCCACGGTCCTTCTCAGCTGCAAGTAGCAGCGCTCGCAGTACATAGAGCTTCGCAAGGACCGAAGACCTGGAGGGAAGTATCACACGCGATAATGTGCCAGGACAGAGACGTGTTCTACATTGTCCCTTCTCGTCATGCAGTTTGTGCCTCTGCTGCTTCTGCTGGTAGGAATCGCTCCTTGAAAGACGAGCGAGAGCGTCTTTCTGGGTGCATTGCACTGAGTCGAGTGCTCGCTCGGGACTTTGCACTCGGAGCCAAGGCAAGAGGGCGTGCTTGCCCGCAGAAGTGAGAACACGCTGTTGGGCAGAGCTGAAACTGACCGCTGGAGTTCAGCTCTCTCCGGACGGCAGAAGGCGAAGAACGAAGCCGCTTGCGAGCGGCGCAGTGCAGCGAAGAGCTCTCCGAATTCGCCGTTAGCTCCACGGTCCTTCTCAGCTGCAAGTAGCAGCGCTCGCAGTACATAGAGCTTCGCAAGGACCGAAGACCCGGAGGGAAGTATCGCACACGATAATGTGCCAGGACAGAGACGTGTTCTACATTGTCCCTTCTCGTCATGCAGTTTGTGCCTCTGCTGCTTCTGCTGTTAGGAATCGCTCCTTGAAAGACGAACGAGAGCGTCTTTCTGGGTGCATTGCACTGAGTCGAGTGCTCGCTCGGGACTTTGCACTCGGAGCCAAGGCAAGAGGGCGTGCTTGCCCGCAGAAGTGAGAACACGCTGTTGGGCAGAGCTGAAACTGACCGCTGGAGTTCAGCTCTCTCCGGACGGCAGAAGGCGAAGAACGAAGCCGCTTGCGAGCGGCGCAGTGCCACGAAGAGCACACGAGCAGCCAAAGAGCTCCTTCACAATCGCTCTCACTTCTCAGTGCTCTTGCTGCTTGGAAAAGCAGCACACAGCCGTTGCACGCCAGGGCAACAGCTGGGGCAGTGCCCGTCCTCACTCCTTCGCTGTGCTGTACTCCATGCAGCTAGAGCGAAGCGAGAAGGAGGCGAGGAAGTAAAAAGCGTTCTTAAAGTAGCCCCCTGGCAGCAGCCCTGAAAGGGCGCATAACACACGGCGTCTCGCTGCCCTCCCTTCTACATACTCGCGGCTCCCTTTGCCGACTTGCAAAAGTTGCTACTAGAGCAGAGGCGGCCAGATTGAAGAGGCAGTGCCTAGGTTCACCTTCTCCTTACTGCACGTAAGCCACGTCCAGCTCCTCACTGCACTCTGGATTTCCCTTCTCCGAGGATCTTACCGTGGTGCTGTGTGCAACTCGGCGCCTAGAAGCGACCGCCAATGCTTTCACAGCGGGCTGCAAGGGAACCAAGGAGCAGCACAAGCAGCAGTGCTTCAGCTTGCTCCTTCCGACTGCTAAGGGCACTTGGGAAGGCAAGCGAGAGTCAACCACCTTCCTCTCCTAGTAGCCTGTAACGTGGTGCACACAAGCACGGGATTAGTGCCGCTTCGTTCACCGCCCTCGCCCAAGCGTGGAGCCGCTTTCACTTGCCGGCGGCCAGAAGCCGCTGCAAGGGCGCCACACAACCACAAGTGCGCCGGCAGCCAAGAGCAAGAGAACACTGCTTCTGCCCAAGCCCGCCTAGGGCGTGCACGTTTGTTCTCAGAGCTCCGTGCAACAGTCTGCCTCTCTCGCAGTTCGAATGGAAAACGAAAGCTTTTCGCCTACGCCCTTCACAGAGATCCGTTGCCAGGACGAGAATGTCTTGTGGCCGGAGCTCGCCCCAGCCGCGAGGAAGCTGCTATTAGCAGCGCATTGCAGGGACACGTCTCGCTTCTTGACTTCGTGCTTAGCGCTCTCCGAATTCGCCGCTAGCTCCACGGTCCTTCTCAGCTGCAAGTAGCAGCGCTCGCAGTACATAGAGCTTCGCAAGGACCGAAGACCCGGAGGGAAGTATCGCACACGATAATGTGCCAGGACAGAGACGTGTTCTACATTGCCCCTTCTCGTCATGAAGTTTGTGCCTCTGCTGCTTCTGCTGTTAGGAATCGCTCCTTGAAAGACGAGCGAGAGCGTCTTTCTGGGTGCATTGCACTGAGTCGAGTGCTCGCTCGGGACTTTGCACTCGGAGCCAAGGCAAGAGGGCGTGCTTGCCCGCAGAAGTGAGAACACGCTGTTGGGCAGAGCTGAAACTGACCGCTGGAGTTCAGCTCTCTGCGGACGGCAGAAGGCGAAGAACGAAGCCGCTTGCGAGCGGCGCAGTGCAGCGAAGAGCTCTCCGAATTCGCCGCTAGCTCCACGGTCCTTCTCAGCTGCAAGTAGCAGCGCTCGCAGTACATAGAGCTTCGCAAGGACCGAAGACCCGGAGGGAAGTATCGCACACGATAATGTGCCAGGACAGAGACGTGTTCTACATTGTCCCTTCTCGTCATGCAGTTTGTGCCTCTGCTGCTTCTGCTGTTAGGAATCGCTCCTTGAAAGACGAGCGAGAGCGTCTTTCTGGGTGCATTGCACTGAGTCGAGTGCTCGCTCGGGACTTTGCACTCGGAGCCAAGGCAAGAGGGCGTGCTTGCCCGCAGAAGTGAGAACACGCTGTTGGGCAGAGCTGAAACTGACCGCTGGAGTTCAGCTCTCTGCGGACGGCAGAAGGCGAAGAACGAAGCCGCTTGCGAGCGGCGCAGTGCCACGAAGAGCACACGAGCAGCCAAAGAGCTCCTTCACAATCGCTCTCACTTCTCAGTGCTCTTGCTGCTTGGAAAAGCAGCACACAGCCCTTGCACGCCAGGGCAACAGCTGGGGCAGTGCCCGTCCTCACTCCTTCGCTGTGCTGTACTCCATGCAGCTAGAGCGAAGCGAGAAGGAGGCGAGGAAGAAAAAAGCGTTCTTAAAGTAGCCCCCTGGCAGCAGCCCTGAAAGGGCGCATAACACACGGCGTCTCGCTGCCCTCCCTTCTACATACTCGCGGCTCCCTTTGCCGACTTGCAAAAGTTGCTACTAGAGCAGAGGCGGCCAGATTGAAGAGGCAGTGCCTAGGTTCACCTTCTCCTTACTGCACGTAAGCCACGTCCAGCTCCTCACTGCACTCTGGATTTCCCTTCTCCGAGGATCTTACCGTGGTGCTGTGTGCAACTCGGCGCCTAGAAGCTACCGCCAATGCTTTCACAGCGGGCTGCAAGGGAACCAAGGAGCAGCACAAGCAGCAGTGCTTCAGCTTGCTCCTTCCGACTGCTAAGGGCACTTGGGAAGGCAAGCGAGAGTCAACCACCTTCCTCTCCTAGTAGCCTGTAACGTGGTGCACACAAGCACGGGATTAGTGCCGCTTCGTTCACCGCCCTCGCCCAAGCGTGGAGCCGCTTTCACTTGCCGGCGGCCAGAAGCCGCTGCAAGGGCGCCACACAACCACAAGTGCGCCGGCAGCCAAGAGCAAGAGAACACTGCTTCTGCCCAAGCCCGCCTAGGGCGTGCACGTTTGTTCTCAGAGCTCCGTGCAACAGTCTGCCTCTCTCGCAGTTCGAATGGAAAACGAAAGCTTTTCGCCTACGCCCTTCAAGAGATCCGTCTCCAGGACGAGAATGTCTTGTGGCCGGAGCTCGCCCCCGCCGCGAGGAAGCTGCTATTAGCAGCGCATTGCAGGGACACGTCTCGCTTCTTGACTTCGTGCTTAGCGCTCTCCGAATTCGCCGCTAGCTCCACGGTCCTTCTCAGCTGCAAGTAGCAGCGCTCGCAGTACATAGAGCTTCGCAAGGACCGAAGACCCGGAGGGAAGTATCGCACACGATAATGTGCCAGGACAGAGACGTGTTCTACATTGCCCCTTCTCGTCATGCAGTTTGTGCCTCTGCTGCTTCTGCTGTTAGGAATCGCTCCTTGAAAGACGAGCGAGAGCGTCTTTCTGGGTGCATTGCACTGAGTCGAGTGCTCGCTCGGGACTTTGCACTCGGAGCCAAGGCAAGAGGGCGTGCTTGCCCGCAGAAGTGAGAACACGCTGTTGGGCAGAGCTGAAACTGACCGCTGGAATTCAGCTCTCTCCGGACGGCAGAAGGCGAAGAACGAAGCCGCTTGCGAGCGGCGCAGTGCCACGAAGAGCACACGAGCAGCCAAAGAGCTCCTTCACAATCGCTTTCACTTCTCAGTGCTCTTGCTGCTTGGAAAAGCAGCACACAGCCGTTGCACGCCAGGGCAACAGCTGGGGCAGTGCCCGTCCTCACTCCTTCGCTGTGCTGTACTCCATGCAGCTAGAGCGAAGCGAGAAGGAGGCGAGGAAGAAAAAAGCGTTCTTAAAGTAGCCCCCTGGCAGCAGCCCTGAAAGGGCGCATAACACACGGCGTCTCGCTGCCCTCCCTTCTACATACTCGCGGCTCCCTTTGCCGACTTGCAAAAGTTGCTACTAGAGCAGAGGCGGCCAGATTGAAGAGGCAGTGCCTAGGTTCACCTTCTCCTTACTGCACGTAAGCCACGTCCAGCTCCTCACTGCACTCTGGATTTCCCTTCTCCGAGGATCTTACCGTGGTGCTGTGTGCAACTCGGCGCCTAGAAGCGACCGCCAATGCTTTCACAGCGGGCTGCAAGGGAACCAAGGAGCAGCACAAGCAGCAGTGCTTCAGCTTGCTCCTTCCGACTGCTAAGGGCACTTGGGAAGGCAAGCGAGAGTCAACCACCTTCCTCTCCTAGTAGCCTGTAACGTGGTGCACACAAGCACGGGATTAGTGCCGCTTCGTTCACCGCCCTCGCCCAAGCGTGGAGCCGCTTTCACTTGCCGGCGGCCAGAAGCCGCTGCAAGGGCGCCACACAACCACAAGTGCGCCGGCAGCCAAGAGCAAGAGAACACTGCTTCTGCCCAAGCCCGCCTAGGGCGTGCACGTTTGTTCTCAGAGCTCCGTGCAACAGTCTGCCTCTCTCGCAGTTCGAATGGAAAATGAAAGCTTTTCGCCTACGCCCTTCAAGAGATCCGTCTCCAGGACGAGAATGTCTTGTGGCCGGAGCTCGCCCCCGCCGCGAGGAAGCTGCTATTAGCAGCGCATTGCAGGGACACGTCTCGCTTCTTGACTTCGTGCTTAGCGCTCTCCGAATTCGCCGCTAGCTCCACGGTCCTTCTCAGCTGCAAGTAGCAGCGCTCGCAGTACATAGAGCTTCGCAAGGACCGAAGACCCGGAGGGAAGTATCGCACACGATAATGTGCCAGGACAGAGACGTGTTCTACATTGCCCCTTCTCGTCATGCAGTTTGTGCCTCTGCTGCTTCTGCTGGTAGGAATCGCTCCTTGAAAGACGAGCGAGAGCGTCTTTCTGGGTGCATTGCACTGAGTCGAGTGCTCGCTCGGGACTTTGCACTCGGAGCCAAGGCAAGAGGGCGTGCTTGCCCGCAGAAGTGAGAACACGCTGTTGGGCAGAGCTGAAACTGACCGCTGGAGTTCAGCTCTCTCCGGACGGCAGAAGGCGAAGAACGAAGCCGCTTGCGAGCGGCGCAGTGCAGCGAAGTACTCTCCGAATTCGCCGCTAGCTCCACGGTCCTTCTCAGCTGCAAGTAGCAGCGCTCGCAGTTCATAGAGCTTCGCAAGGACCGAAGACCCGGAGGGAAGTATCGCACACGATAATGTGCCAGGACAGAGACGTGTTCTACATTGTCCCTTCTCGTCATGCAGTTTGTGCCTCTGCTGCTTCTGCTGTTAGGAATCGCTCCTTGAAAGACGAACGAGAGCGTCTTTCTGGGTGCATTGCACTGAGTCGAGTGCTCGCTCGGGACTTTGCACTCGGAGCCAAGGCAAGAGGGCGTGCTTGCCCGCAGAAGTGAGAACACGCTGTTGGGCAGAGCTGAAACTGACCGCTGGAGTTCAGCTCTCTCCGGACGGCAGAAGGCGAAGAACGAAGCCGCTTGCGAGCGGCGCAGTGCAGCGAAGAGCTCTCCGAATTCGCCGCTAGCTCCACGGTCCTTCTCAGCTGCAAGTAGCAGCGCTCGCAGTTCATAGAGCTTCGCAAGGACCGAAGACCCGGAGGGAAGTATCGCACACGATAATGTGCCAGGACAGAGACGTGTTCTACATTGTCCCTTCTCGTCATGCAGTTTGTGCCTCTGCTGCTTCTGCTGGTAGGAATCGCTCCTTGAAAGACGAGCGAGAGCGTCTTTCTGGGTGCATTGCACTGAGTCGAGTGCTCGCTCGGGACTTTGCACTCGGAGCCAAGGCAAGAGGGCGTGCTTGCCCGCAGAAGTGAGAACACGCTGTTGGGCAGAGCTGAAACTGACCGCTGGAGTTCAGCTCTCTGCGGACGGCAGAAGGCGAAGAACGAAGCCGCTTGCGAGCGGCGCAGTGCCACGAAGAGCACACGAGCAGCCAAAGAGCTCCTTCACAATCGCTTTCACTTCTCAGTGCTCTTGCTGCTTGGAAAAGCAGCACACAGCCGTTGCACGCCAGGGCAACAGCTGGGGCAGTGCCCGTCCTCACTCCTTCGCTGTGCTGTACTCCATGCAGCTAGAGCGAAGCGAGAAGGACGCGAGGAAGAAAAAAGCGTTCTTAAAGTAGCCCCCTGGCAGCAGCCCTGAAAGGGCGCATAACACACGGCGTCTCGCTGCCCTCCCTTCTACATACTCGCGGCTCCCTTTGCCGACTTGCAAAAGTTGCTACTAGAGCAGAGGCGGCCAGATTGAAGAGGCAGTGCCTAGGTTCACCTTCTCCTTACTGCACGTAAGCCACGTCCAGCTCCTCACTGCACTCTGGATTTCCCTTCTCCGAGGATCTTACCGTGGTGCTGTGTGCAACTCGGCGCCTAGAAGCGACCGCCAATGCTTTCACAGCGGGCTGCAAGGGAACCAAGGAGCAGCACAAGCAGCAGTGCTTCAGCTTGCTCCTTCCGACTGCTAAGGGCACTTGGGAAGGCAAGCGAGAGTCAACCACCTTCCTCTCCTAGTAGCCTGTAACGTGGTGCACACAAGCACGGGATTAGTGCCGCTTCGTTCACCGCCCTCGCCCAAGCGTGGAGCCGCTTTCACTTGCCGGCGGCCAGAAGCCGCTGCAAGGGCGCCACACAACCACAAGTGCGCCGGCAGCCAAGAGCAAGAGAACACTGCTTCTGCCCAAGCCCGCCTAGGGCGTGCACGTTTGTTCTCAGAGCTCCGTGCAACAGTCTGCCTCTCTCGCAGTTCGAATGGAAAACGAAAGCTTTTCGCCTACGCCCTTCAAGAGATCCGTCTCCAGGACGAGAATGTCTTGTGGCCGGAGCTCGCCCCCGCCGCGAGGAAGCTGCTATTAGCAGCGCATTGCAGGGACACGTCTCGCTTCTTGACTTCGTGCTTAGCGCTCTCCGAATTCGCCGCTAGCTCCACGGTCCTTCTCAGCTGCAAGTAGCAGCGCTCGCAGTACATAGAGCTTCGCAAGGACCGAAGACCCGGAGGGAAGTATCGCACACGATAATGTGCCAGGACAGAGACGTGTTCTACATTGTCCCTTCTCGTCATGCAGTTTGTGCCTCTGCTGCTTCTGCTGTTAGGAATCGCTCCTTGAAAGACGAGCGAGAGCGTCTTTCTGGGTGCATTGCACTGAGTCGAGTGCTCGCTCGGGACTTTGCACTCGGAGCCAAGGCAAGAGGGCGTGCTTGCCCGCAGAAGTGAGAACACGCTGTTGGGCAGAGCTGAAACTGACCGCTGGAGTTCAGCTCTCTCCGGACGGCAGAAGGCGAAGAACGAAGCCGCTTGCGAGCGGCGCAGTGCAGCGAAGTACTCTCCGAATTCGCCGCTAGCTCCACGGTCCTTCTCAGCTGCAAGTAGCAGCGCTCGCAGTTCATAGAGCTTCGCAAGGACCGAAGACCCGGAGGGAAGTATCGCACACGATAATGTGCCAGGACAGAGACGTGTTCTACATTGTCCCTTCTCGTCATGCAGTTTGTGCCTCTGCTGCTTCTGCTGTTAGGAATCGCTCCTTGAAAGACGAACGAGAGCGTCTTTCTGGGTGCATTGCACTGAGTCGAGTGCTCGCTCGGGACTTTGCACTCGGAGCCAAGGCAAGAGGGCGTGCTTGCCCGCAGAAGTGAGAACACGCTGTTGGGCAGAGCTGAAACTGACCGCTGGAGTTCAGCTCTCTCCGGACGGCAGAAGGCGAAGAACGAAGCCGCTTGCGAGCGGCGCAGTGCAGCGAAAAGCTCTCCGAATTCGCCGCTAGCTCCACGGTCCTTCTCAGCTGCAAGTAGCAGCGCTCGCAGTTCATAGAGCTTCGCAAGGACCGAAGACCCGGAGGGAAGTATCGCACACGATAATGTGCCAGGACAGAGACGTGTTCTACATTGTCCCTTCTCGTCATGCAGTTTGTGCCTCTGCTGCTTCTGCTGTTAGGAATCGCTCCTTGAAAGACGAACGAGAGCGTCTTTCTGGGTGCATTGCACTGAGTCGAGTGCTCGCTCGGGACTTTGCACTCGGAGCCAAGGCAAGAGGGCGTGCTTGCCCGCAGAAGTGAGAACACGCTGTTGGGCAGAGCTGAAACTGACCGCTGGAGTTCAGCTCTCTCCGGACGGCAGAAGGCGAAGAACGAAGCCGCTTGCGAGCGGCGCAGTGCCACGAAGAGCACACGAGCAGCCAAAGAGCTCCTTCACAATCGCTTTCACTTCTCAGTGCTCTTGCTGCTTGGAAAAGCAGCACACAGCCGTTGCACGCCAGGGCAACAGCTGGGGCAGTGCCCGTCCTCACTCCTTCGCTGTGCTGTACTCCATGCAGCTAGAGCGAAGCGAGAAGGAGGCGAGGAAGAAAAAAGCGTTCTTAAAGTAGCCCCCTGGCAGCAGCCCTGAAAGGGCGCATAACACACGGCGTCTCGCTGCCCTCCCTTCTACATACTCGCGGCTCCCTTTGCCGACTTGCAAAAGTTGCTACTAGAGCAGAGGCGGCCAGATTGAAGAGGCAGTGCCTAGGTTCACCTTCTCCTTACTGCACGTAAGCCACGTCCAGCTCCTCACTGCACTCTGGATTTCCCTTCTCCGAGGATCTTACCGTGGTGCTGTGTGCAACTCGGCGCCTAGAAGCGACCGCCAATGCTTTCACAGCGGGCTGCAAGGGAACCAAGGAGCAGCACAAGCAGCAGTGCTTCAGCTTGCTCCTTCCGACTGCTAAGGGCACTTGGGAAGGCAAGCGAGAGTCAACCACCTTCCTCTCCTAGTAGCCTGTAACGTGGTGCACACAAGCACGGGATTAGTGCCGCTTCGTTCACCGCCCTCGCCCAAGCGTGGAGCCGCTTTCACTTGCCGGCGGCCAGAAGCCGCTGCAAGGGCGCCACACAACCACAAGTGCGCCGGCAGCCAAGAGCAAGAGAACACTGCTTCTGCCCAAGCCCGCCTAGGGCGTGCACGTTTGTTCTCAGAGCTCCGTGCAACAGTCTGCCTCTCTCGCAGTTCGAATGGAAAACGAAAGCTTTTCGCCTACGCCCTTCAAGAGATCCGTCTCCAGGACGAGAATGTCTTGTGGCCGGAGCTCGCCCCCGCCGCGAGGAAGCTGCTATTAGCAGCGCATTGCAGGGACACGTCTCGCTTCTTGACTTCGTGCTTAGCGCTCTCCGAATTCGCCGCTAGCTCCACGGTCCTTCTCAGCTGCAAGTAGCAGCGCTCGCAGTACATAGAGCTTCGCAAGGACCGAAGACCCGGAGGGAAGTATCGCACACGATAATGTGCCAGGACAGAGACGTGTTCTACATTGTCCCTTCTCGTCATGCAGTTTGTGCCTCTGCTGCTTCTGCTGGTAGGAATCGCTCCTTGAAAGACGAGCGAGAGCGTCTTTCTGGGTGCATTGCACTGAGTCGAGTGCTCGCTCGGGACTTTGCACTCGGAGCCAAGGCAAGAGGGCGTGCTTGCCCGCAGAAGTGAGAACACGCTGTTGGGCAGAGCTGAAACTGACCGCTGGAATTCAGCTCTCTCCGGACGGCAGAAGGCGAAGAACGAAGCCGCTTGCGAGCGGCGCAGTGCCACGAAGAGCACACGAGCAGCCAAAGAGCTCCTTCACAATCGCTTTCACTTCTCAGTGCTCTTGCTGCTTGGAAAAGCAGCACACAGCCGTTGCACGCCAGGGCAACAGCTGGGGCAGTGCCCGTCCTCACTCCTTCGCTGTGCTGTACTCCATGCAGCTAGAGCGAAGCGAGAAGGAGGCGAGGAAGAAAAAAGCGTTCTTAAAGTAGCCCCCTGGCAGCAGCCCTGAAAGGGCGCATAACACACGGCGTCTCGCTGCCCTCCCTTCTACATACTCGCGGCTCCCTTTGCCGACTTGCAAAAGTTGCTACTAGAGCAGAGGCGGCCAGATTGAAGAGGCAGTGCCTAGGTTCACCTTCTCCTTACTGCACGTAAGCCACGTCCAGCTCCTCACTGCACTCTGGATTTCCCTTCTCCGAGGATCTTACCGTGGTGCTGTGTGCAACTCGGCGCCTAGAAGCGACCGCCAATGCTTTCACAGCGGGCTGCAAGGGAACCAAGGAGCAGCACAAGCAGCAGTGCTTCAGCTTGCTCCTTCCGACTGCTAAGGGCACTTGGGAAGGCAAGCGAGAGTCAACCACCTTCCTCTCCTAGTAGCCTGTAACGTGGTGCACACAAGCACGGGATTAGTGCCGCTTCGTTCACCGCCCTCGCCCAAGCGTGGAGCCGCTTTCACTTGCCGGCGGCCAGAAGCCGCTGCAAGGGCGCCACACAACCACAAGTGCGCCGGCAGCCAAGAGCAAGAGAACACTGCTTCTGCCCAAGCCCGCCTAGGGCGTGCACGTTTGTTCTCAGAGCTCCGTGCAACAGTCTGCCTCTCTCGCAGTTCGAATGGAAAATGAAAGCTTTTCGCCTACGCCCTTCAAGAGATCCGTCTCCAGGACGAGAATGTCTTGTGGCCGGAGCTCGCCCCCGCCGCGAGGAAGCTGCTATTAGCAGCGCATTGCAGGGACACGTCTCGCTTCTTGACTTCGTGCTTAGCGCTCTCCGAATTCGCCGCTAGCTCCACGGTCCTTCTCAGCTGCAAGTAGCAGCGCTCGCAGTACATAGAGCTTCGCAAGGACCGAAGACCCGGAGGGAAGTATCGCACACGATAATGTGCCAGGACAGAGACGTGTTCTACATTGTCCCTTCTCGTCATGCAGTTTGTGCCTCTGCTGCTTCTGCTGGTAGGAATCGCTCCTTGAAAGACGAGCGAGAGCGTCTTTCTGGGTGCATTGCACTGAGTCGAGTGCTCGCTCGGGACTTTGCACTCGGAGCCAAGGCAAGAGGGCGTGCTTGCCCGCAGAAGTGAGAACACGCTGTTGGGCAGAGCTGAAACTGACCGCTGGAGTTCAGCTCTCTCCGGACGGCAGAAGGCGAAGAACGAAGCCGCTTGCGAGCGGCGCAGTGCAGCGAAGTACTCTCCGAATTCGCCGCTAGCTCCACGGTCCTTCTCAGCTGCAAGTAGCAGCGCTCGCAGTACATAGAGCTTCGCAAGGAACGAAGACCCGGAGGGAAGTATCGCACACGATAATGTGCCAGGACAGAGACGTGTTCTACATTGTCCCTTCTCGTCATGCAGTTTGTGCCTCTGCTGCTTCTGCTGGTAGGAATCGCTCCTTGAAAGACGAGCGAGAGCGTCTTTCTGGGTGCATTGCACTGAGTCGCGTGCTCGCTCGGGACTTTGCACTCGGAGCCAAGGCAAGAGGGCGTGCTTGCCCGCAGAAGTGAGAACACGCTGTTGGGCAGAGCTGAAACTGACCGCTGGAGTTCAGCTCTCTGCGGACGGCAGAAGGCGAAGAACGAAGCCGCTTGCGAGCGGCGCAGTGCCACGAAGAGCACACGAGCAGCCAAAGAGCTCCTTCACAATCGCTTTCACTTCTCAGTGCTCTTGCTGCTTGGAAAAGCAGCACACAGCCGTTGCACGCCAGGGCAACAGCTGGGGCAGTGCCCGTCCTCACTCCTTCGCTGTGCTGTACTCCATGCAGCTAGAGCGAAGCGAGAAGGAGGCGAGGAAGAAAAAAGCGTTCTTAAAGTAGCCCCCTGGCAGCAGCCCTGAAAGGGCGCATAACACACGGCGTCTCGCTGCCCTCCCTTCTACATACTCGCGGCTCCCTTTGCCGACTTGCAAAAGTTGCTACTAGAGCAGAGGCGGCCAGATTGAAGAGGCAGTGCCTAGGTTCACCTTCTCCTTACTGCACGTAAGCCACGTCCAGCTCCTCACTGCACTCTGGATTTCCCTTCTCCGAGGATCTTACCGTGGTGCTGTGTGCAACTCGGCGCCTAGAAGCGACCGCCAATGCTTTCACAGCGGGCTGCAAGGGAACCAAGGAGCAGCACAAGCAGCAGTGCTTCAGCTTGCTCCTTCCGACTGCTAAGGGCACTTGGGAAGGCAAGCGAGAGTCAACCACCTTCCTCTCCTAGTAGCCTGTAACGTGGTGCACACAAGCACGGGATTAGTGCCGCTTCGTTCACCGCCCTCGCCCAAGCGTGGAGCCGCTTTCACTTGCCGGCGGCCAGAAGCCGCTGCAAGGGCGCCACACAACCACAAGTGCGCCGGCAGCCAAGAGCAAGAGAACACTGCTTCTGCCCAAGCCCGCCTAGGGCGTGCACGTTTGTTCTCAGAGCTCCGTGCAACAGTCTGCCTCTCTCACAGTTCGAATGGAAAACGAAAGCTTTTCGCCTACGCCCTTCAAGAGATCCGTCTCCAGGACGAGAATGTCTTGTGGCCGGAGCTCGCCCCCGCCGCGAGGAAGCTGCTATTAGCAGCGCATTGCAGGGACACGTCTCGCTTCTTGACTTCGTGCTTAGCGCTCTCCGAATTCGCCGCTAGCTCCACGGTCCTTCTCAGCTGCAAGTAGCAGCGCTCGCAGTACATAGAGCTTCGCAAGGACCGAAGACCCGGAGGGAAGTATCGCACACGATAATGTGCCAGGACAGAGACGTGTTCTACATTGTCCCTTCTCGTCATGCAGTTTGTGCCTCTGCTGCTTCTGCTGGTAGGAATCGCTCCTTGAAAGACGAGCAAGAGCGTCTTTCTGGGTGCATTGCACTGAGTCGAGTGCTCGCTCGGGACTTTGCACTCGGAGCCAAGGCAAGAGGGCGTGCTTGCCCGCAGAAGTGAGAACACGCTGTTGGGCAGAGCTGAAGCTGACCGCTGGAGTTCAGCTCTCTCCGGACGGCAGAAGGCGAAGAACGAAGCCGCTTGCGAGCGGCGCAGTGCAGCGAAGAGCTCTCCGAATTCGCCGCTAGCTCCACGGTCCTTCTCAGCTGCAAGTAGCAGCGCTCGCAGTACATAGAGCTTCGCAAGGACCGAAGACCCGGAGGGAAGTGTCGCACACGATAATGTGCCAGGACAGAGACGTGTTCTACATTGTCCCTTCTCGTCATGCAGTTTGTGCCTCTGCTGCTTCTGCTGTTAGGAATCGCTCCTTGAAAGACGAGCGAGAGCGTCTTTCTGGGTGCATTGCACTGAGTCGAGTGCTCGCTCGGGACTTTGCACTCGGAGCCAAGGCAAGAGGGCGTGCTTGCCCGCAGAAGTGAGAACACGCTGTTGGGCAGAGCTGAAACTGACCGCTGGAGTTCAGCTCTCTGCGGACGGCAGAAGGCGAAGAACGAAGCCGCTTGCGAGCGGCGCAGTGCCACGAAGAGCACACGAGCAGCCAAAGAGCTCCTTCACAATCGCTTTCACTTCTCAGTGCTCTTGCTGCTTGGAAAAGCAGCACACAGCCGTTGCACGCCAGGGCAACAGCTGGGGCAGTGCCCGTCCTCACTCCTTCGCTGTGCTGTACTCCATGCAGCTAGAGCGAAGCGAGAAGGAGGCGAGGAAGAAAAAAGCGTTCTTAAAGTAGCCCCCTGGCAGCAGCCCTGAAAGGGCGCATAACACACGGCGTCTCGCTGCCCTCCCTTCTACATACTCGCGGCTCCCTTTGCCGACTTGCAAAAGTTGCTACTAGAGCAGAGGCGGCCAGATTGAAGAGGCAGTGCCTAGGTTCACCTTCTCCTTACTGCACGTAAGCCACGTCCAGCTCCTCACTGCACTCTGGATTTCCCTTCTCCGAGGATCTTACCGTGGTGCTGTGTGCAACTCGGCGCCTAGAAGCGACCGCCAATGCTTTCACAGCGGGCTGCAAGGGAACCAAGGAGCAGCACAAGCAGCAGTGCTTCAGCTTGCTCCTTCCGACTGCTAAGGGCACTTGGGAAGGCAAGCGAGAGTCAACCACCTTCCTCTCCTAGTAGCCTGTAACGTGGTGCACACAAGCACGGGACTAGTGCCGCTTCGTTCACCGCCCTCGCCCAAGCGTGGAGCCGCTTTCACTTGCCGGCGGCCAGAAGCCGCTGCAAGGGCGCCACACAACCACAAGTGCGCCGGCAGCCAAGAGCAAGAGAACACTGCTTCTGCCCAAGCCCGCCTAGGGCGTGCACGTTTGTTCTCAGAGCTCCGTGCAACAGTCTGCCTCTCTCGCAGTTCGAATGGAAAACGAAAGCTTTTCGCCTACGCCCTTCACAGAGATCCGTTGCCAGGACGAGAATGTCTTGTGGCCGGAGCTCGCCCCCGCCGCGAGGAAGCTGCTATTAGCAGCGCATTGCAGGGACACGTCTCGCTTCTTGACTTCGTGCTTAGCGCTTTCCGAATTCGCCGCTAGCTCCACGGTCCTTCTCAGCTGCAAGTAGCAGCGCTCGCAGTACATAGAGCTTCGCAAGGACCGAAGACCCGGAGGGAAGTGTCGCACACGATAATGTGCCAGGACAGAGACGTGTTCTACATTGTCCCTTCTCGTCATGCAGTTTGTGCCTCTGCTGCTTCTGCTGTTAGGAATCGCTCCTTGAAAGACGAGCGAGAGCGTCTTTCTGGGTGCATTGCACTGAGTCGAGTGCTCGCTCGGGACTTTGCACTCGGAGCCAAGGCAAGAGGGCGTGCTTGCCCGCAGAAGTGAGAACACGCTGTTGGGCAGAGCTGAAACTGACCGCTGGAGTTCAGCTCTCTCCGGACGGCAGAAGGCGAAGAACGAAGCCGCTTGCGAGCGGCGCAGTGCAGCGAAGAGCTCTCCGAATTCGCCGCTAGCTCCACGGTCCTTCTCAGCTGCAAGTAGCAGCGCTCGCAGTACATAGAGCTTCGCAAGGACCGAAGACCCGGAGGGAAGTATCGCACACGATAATGTGCCAGGACAGAGACGTGTTCTACATTGTCCCTTCTCGTCATGCAGTTTGTGCCTCTGCTGCTTCTGCTGGTAGGAATCGCTCCTTGAAAGACGAGCGAGAGCGTCTTTCTGGGTGCATTGCACTGAGTCGAGTGCTCGCTCGGGACTTTGCACTCGGAGCCAAGGCAAGAGGGCGTGCTTGCCCGCAGAAGTGAGAACACGCTGTTGGGCAGAGCTGAAACTGACCGCTGGAGTTCAGCTCTCTGCGGACGGCAGAAGGCGAAGAACGAAGCCGCTTGCGAGCGGCGCAGTGCCACGAAGAGCACACGAGCAGCCAAAGAGCTCCTTCACAATCCCTTTCACTTCTCAGTGCTCTTGCTGCTTGGAAAAGCAGCACACAGCCGTTGCACGCCAGGGCAACAGCTGGGGCAGTGCCCGTCCTCACTCCTTCGCTGTGCTGTACTCCATGCAGCTAGAGCGAAGCGAGAAGGAGGCGAGGAAGAAAAAAGCGTTCTTAAAGTAGCCCCCTGGCAGCAGCCCTGAAAGGGCGCATAACACACGGCGTCTCGCTGCCCTCCCTTCTACATACTCGCGGCTCCCTTTGCCGACTTGCAAAAGTTGCTACTAGAGCAGAGGCGGCCAGATTGAAGAGGCAGTGCCTAGGTTCACCTTCTCCTTACTGCACGTAAGCCACGTCCAGCTCCTCACTGCACTCTGGATTTCCCTTCTCCGAGGATCTTACCGTGGTGCTGTGTGCAACTCGGCGCCTAGAAGCTACCGCCAATGCTTTCACAGCGGGCTGCAAGGGAATCAAGGAGCAGCACAAGCAGCAGTGCTTCAGCTTGCTCCTTCCGACTGCTAAGGGCACTTGGGAAGGCAAGCGAGAGTCAACCACCTTCCTCTCCTAGTAGCCTGTAACGTGGTGCACACAAGCACGGGACTAGTGCCGCTTCGTTCACCGCCCTCGCCCAAGCGTGGAGCCGCTTTCACTTGCCGGCGGCCAGAAGCCGCTGCAAGGGCGCCACACAACCACAAGTGCGCCGGCAGCCAAGAGCAAGAGAACACTGCTTCTGCCCAAGCCCGCCTAGGGCGTGCACGTTTGTTCTCAGAGCTCCGTGCAACAGTCTGCCTCTCTCGCAGTTCGAATGGAAAACGAAAGCTTTTCGCCTACGCCCTTCACAGAGATCCGTTGCCAGGACGAGAATGTCTTGTGGCCGGAGCTCGCCCCAGCCGCGAGGAAGCTGCTATTAGCAGCGCATTGCAGGGACACGTCTCGCTTCTTGACTTCGTGCTTAGCGCTCTCCGAATTCGCCGCTAGCTCCACGGTCCTTCTCAGCTGCAAGTAGCAGCGCTCGCAGTACATAGAGCTTCGCAAGGACCGAAGACCCGGAGGGAAGTATCGCACACGATAATGTGCCAGGACAGAGACGTGTTCTACATTGTCCCTTCTCGTCATGCAGTTTGTGCCTCTGCTGCTTCTGCTGGTAGGAATCGCTCCTTGAAAGACGAGCGAGAGCGTCTTTCTGGGTGCATTGCACTGAGTCGAGTGCTCGCTCGGGACTTTGCACTCGGAGCCAAGGCAAGAGGGCGTGCTTGCCCGCAGAAGTGAGAACACGCTGTTGGGCAGAGCTGAAACTGACCGCTGGAGTTCAGCTCTCTGCGGACGGCAGAAGGCGAAGAACGAAGCCGCTTGCGAGCGGCGCAGTGCCACGAAGAGCACACGAGCAGCCAAAGAGCTCCTTCACAATCGCTTTCACTTCTCAGTGCTCTTGCTGCTTGGAAAAGCAGCACACAGCCGTTGCACGCCAGGGCAACAGCTGGGGCAGTGCCCGTCCTCACTCCTTCGCTGTGCTGTACTCCATGCAGCTAGAGCGAAGCGAGAAGGACGCGAGGAAGAAAAAAGCGTTCTTAAAGTAGCCCCCTGGCAGCAGCCCTGAAAGGGCGCATAACACACGGCGTCTCGCTGCCCTCCCTTCTACATACTCGCGGCTCCCTTTGCCGACTTGCAAAAGTTGCTACTAGAGCAGAGGCGGCCAGATTGAAGAGGCAGTGCCTAGGTTCACCTTCTCCTTACTGCACGTAAGCCACGTCCAGCTCCTCACTGCACTCTGGATTTCCCTTCTCCGAGGATCTTACCGTGGTGCTGTGTGCAACTCGGCGCCTAGAAGCTACCGCCAATGCTTTCACAGCGGGCTGCAAGGGAATCAAGGAGCAGCACAAGCAGCAGTGCTTCAGCTTGCTCCTTCCGACTGCTAAGGGCACTTGGGAAGGCAAGCGAGAGTCAACCACCTTCCTCTCCTAGTAGCCTGTAACGTGGTGCACACAAGCACGGGACTAGTGCCGCTTCGTTCACCGCCCTCGCCCAAGCGTGGAGCCGCTTTCACTTGCCGGCGGCCAGAAGCCGCTGCAAGGGCGCCACACAACCACAAGTGCGCCGGCAGCCAAGAGCAAGAGAACACTGCTTCTGCCCAAGCCCGCCTAGGGCGTGCACGTTTGTTCTCAGAGCTCCGTGCAACAGTCTGCCTCTCTCGCAGTTCGAATGGAAAACGAAAGCTTTTCGCCTACGCCCTTCACAGAGATCCGTTGCCAGGACGAGAATGTCTTGTGGCCGGAGCTCGCCCCAGCCGCGAGGAAGCTGCTATTAGCAGCGCATTGCAGGGACACGTCTCGCTTCTTGACTTCGTGCTTAGCGCTCTCCGAATTCGCCGCTAGCTCCACGGTCCTTCTCAGCTGCAAGTAGCAGCGCTCGCAGTACATAGAGCTTCGCAAGGACCGAAGACCCGGAGGGAAGTATCGCACACGATAATGTGCCAGGACAGAGACGTGTTCTACATTGCCCCTTCTCGTCATGAAGTTTGTGCCTCTGCTGCTTCTGCTGTTAGGAATCGCTCCTTGAAAGACGAGCGAGAGCGTCTTTCTGGGTGCATTGCACTGAGTCGAGTGCTCGCTCGGGACTTTGCACTCGGAGCCAAGGCAAGAGGGCGTGCTTGCCCGCAGAAGTGAGAACACGCTGTTGGGCAGAGCTGAAACTGACCGCTGGAGTTCAGCTCTCTGCGGACGGCAGAAGGCGAAGAACGAAGCCGCTTGCGAGCGGCGCAGTGCCACGAAGAGCACACGAGCAGCCAAAGAGCTCCTTCACAATCGCTTTCACTTCTCAGTGCTCTTGCTGCTTGGAAAAGCAGCACACAGCCGTTGCACGCCAGGGCAACAGCTGGGGCAGTGCCCGTCCTCACTCCTTCGCTGTGCTGTACTCCATGCAGCTAGAGCGAAGCGAGAAGGAGGCGAGGAAGAAAAAAGCGTTCTTAAAGTAGCCCCCTGGCAGCAGCCCTGAAAGGGCGCATAACACACGGCGTCTCGCTGCCCTCCCTTCTACATACTCGCGGCTCCCTTTGCCGACTTGCAAAAGTTGCTACTAGAGCAGAGGCGGCCAGATTGAAGAGGCAGTGCCTAGGTTCACCTTCTCCTTACTGCACGTAAGCCACGTCCAGCTCCTCACTGCACTCTGGATTTCCCTTCTCCGAGGATCTTACCGTGGTGCTGTGTGCAACTCGGCGCCTAGAAGCTACCGCCAATGCTTTCACAGCGGGCTGCAAGGGAATCAAGGAGCAGCACAAGCAGCAGTGCTTCAGCTTGCTCCTTCCGACTGCTAAGGGCACTTGGGAAGGCAAGCGAGAGTCAACCACCTTCCTCTCCTAGTAGCCTGTAACGTGGTGCACACAAGCACGGGACTAGTGCCGCTTCGTTCACCGCCCTCGCCCAAGCGTGGAGCCGCTTTCACTTGCCGGCGGCCAGAAGCCGCTGCAAGGGCGCCACACAACCACAAGTGCGCCGGCAGCCAAGAGCAAGAGAACACTGCTTCTGCCCAAGCCCGCCTAGGGCGTGCACGTTTGTTCTCAGAGCTCCGTGCAACAGTCTGCCTCTCTCGCAGTTCGAATGGAAAACGAAAGCTTTTCGCCTACGCCCTTCACAGAGATCCGTTGCCAGGACGAGAATGTCTTGTGGCCGGAGCTCGCCCCAGCCGCGAGGAAGCTGCTATTAGCAGCGCATTGCAGGGACACGTCTCGCTTCTTGACTTCGTGCTTAGCGCTCTCCGAATTCGCCGCTAGCTCCACGGTCCTTCTCAGCTGCAAGTAGCAGCGCTCGCAGTACATAGAGCTTCGCAAGGACCGAAGACCCGGAGGGAAGTGTCGCACACGATAATGTGCCAGGACAGAGACGTGTTCTACATTGTCCCTTCTCGTCATGCAGTTTGTGCCTCTGCTGCTTCTGCTGGTAGGAATCGCTCCTTGAAAGACGAGCGAGAGCGTCTTTCTGGGTGCATTGCACTGAGTCGAGTGCTCGCTCGGGACTTTGCACTCGGAGCCAAGGCAAGAGGGCGTGCTTGCCCGCAGAAGTGAGAACACGCTGTTGGGCAGAGCTGAAACTGACCGCTGGAGTTCAGCTCTCTGCGGACGGCAGAAGGCGAAGAACGAAGCCGCTTGCGAGCGGCGCAGTGCCACGAAGAGCACACGAGCAGCCAAAGAGCTCCTTCACAATCGCTTTCACTTCTCAGTGCTCTTGCTGCTTGGAAAAGCAGCACACAGCCGTTGCACGCCAGGGCAACAGCTGGGGCAGTGCCCGTCCTCACTCCTTCGCTGTGCTGTACTCCATGCAGCTAGAGCGAAGCGAGAAGGAGGCGAGGAAGAAAAAAGCGTTCTTAAAGTAGCCCCCTGGCAGCAGCCCTGAAAGGGCGCATAACACACGGCGTCTCGCTGCCCTCCCTTCTACATACTCGCGGCTCCCTTTGCCGACTTGCAAAAGTTGCTACTAGAGCAGAGGCGGCCAGATTGAAGAGGCAGTGCCTAGGTTCACCTTCTCCTTACTGCACGTAAGCCATGTCCAGCTCCTCACTGCACTCTGGATTTCCCTTCTCCGAGGATCTTACCGTGGTGCTGTGTGCAACTCGGCGCCTAGAAGCTACCGCCAATGCTTTCACAGCGGGCTGCAAGGGAACCAAGGAGCAGCACAAGCAGCAGTGCTTCAGCTTGCTCCTTCCGACTGCTAAGGGCACTTGGGAAGGCAAGCGAGAGTCAACCACCTTCCTCTCCTAGTAGCCTGTAACGTGGTGCACACAAGCACGGGACTAGTGCCGCTTCGTTCACCGCCCTCGCCCAAGCGTGGAGCCGCTTTCACTTGCCGGCGGCCAGAAGCCGCTGCAAGGGCGCCACACAACCACAAGTGCGCCGGCAGCCAAGAGCAAGAGAACACTGCTTCTGCCCAAGCCCGCCTAGGGCGTGCACGTTTGTTCTCAGAGCTCCGTGCAACAGTCTGCCTCTCTCGCAGTTCGAATGGAAAACGAAAGCTTTTCGCCTACGCCCTTCACAGAGATCCGTTGCCAGGACGAGAATGTCTTGTGGCCGGAGCTCGCCCCCGCCGCGAGGAAGCTGCTATTAGCAGCGCATTGCAGGGACACGTCTCGCTTCTTGACTTCGTGCTTAGCGCTCTCCGAATTCGCCGCTAGCTCCACGGTCCTTCTCAGCTGCAAGTAGCAGCGCTCGCAGTACATAGAGCTTCGCAAGGACCGAAGACCCGGAGGGAAGTGTCGCACACGATAATGTGCCAGGACAGAGACGTGTTCTACATTGTCCCTTCTCGTCATGCAGTTTGTGCCTCTGCTGCTTCTGCTGTTAGGAATCGCTCCTTGAAAGACGAGCGAGAGCGTCTTTCTGGGTGCATTGCACTGAGTCGAGTGCTCGCTCGGGACTTTGCACTCGGAACCAAGGCAAGAGGGCGTGCTTGCCCGCAGAACTGAGAACACGCTGTTGGGCAGAGCTGAAACTGACCGCTGGAATTCAGCTCTCTGCGGACGGCAGAAGGCGAAGAATGAAGCCGCTTGCGAGCGGCGCAGTGCAGCGAAGAGCTCTCCGAATTCGCCGCTAGCTCCACGGTCCTTCTCAGCTGCAAGTAGCAGCGCTCGCAGTACATAGAGCTTCGCAAGGACCGAAGACCTGGAGGGAAGTATCGCACACGATAATGTGCCAGGACAGAGACGTGTTCTACATTGTCCCTTCTCGTCATGCAGTTTGTGCCTCTGCTGCTTCTGCTGGTAGGAATCGCTCCTTGAAAGACGAGCGAGAGCGTCTTTCTGGGTGCATTGCACTGAGTCGAGTGCTCGCTCGGGACTTTGCACTCGGAGCCAAGGCAAGAGGGCGTGCTTGCCCGCAGAAGTGAGAACACGCTGTTGGGCAGAGCTGAAACTGACCGCTGGAGTTCAGCTCTCTGCGGACGGCAGAAGGCGAAGAACGAAGCCGCTTGCGAGCGGCGCAGTGCCACGAAGAGCACACGAGCAGCCAAAGAGCTCCTTCACAATCGCTTTCACTTCTCAGTGCTCTTGCTGCTTGGAAAAGCAGCACACAGCCGTTGCACGCCAGGGCAACAGCTGGGGCAGTGCCCGTCCTCACTCCTTCGCTGTGCTGTACTCCATGCAGCTAGAGCGAAGCGAGAAGGAGGCGAGGAAGAAAAAAGCGTTCTTAAAGTAGCCCCCTGGCAGCAGCCCTGAAAGGGCGCATAACACACGGCGTCTCGCTGCCCTCCCTTCTACATACTCGCGGCTCCCTTTGCCGACTTGCAAAAGTTGCTACTAGAGCAGAGGCGGCCAGATTGAAGAGGCAGTGCCTAGGTTCACCTTCTCCTTACTGCACGTAAGCCACGTCCAGCTCCTCACTGCACTCTGGATTTCCCTTCTCCGAGGATCTTACCGTGGTGCTGTGTGCAACTCGGCGCCTAGAAGCTACCGCCAATGCTTTCACAGCGGGCTGCAAGGGAACCAAGGAGCAGCACAAGCAGCAGTGCTTCAGCTTGCTCCTTCTGACTGCTAAGGGCACTTGGGAAGGCAAGCGAGAGTCAACCACCTTCCTCTCCTAGTAGCCTGTAACGTGGTGCACACAAGCACGGGATTAGTGCCGCTTCGTTCACCGCCCTCGCCCAAGCGTGGAGCCGCTTTCACTTGCCGGCGGCCAGAAGCCGCTGCAAGGGCGCCACACAACCACAAGTGCGCCGGCAGCCAAGAGCCAGAGAACACTGCTTCTGCCCAAGCCCGCCTAGGGCGTGCACGTTTGTTCTCAGAGCTCCGTGCAACAGTCTGCCTCTCTCGCAGTTCGAATGGAAAACGAAAGCTTTTCGCCTACGCCCTTCACAGAGATCCGTTGCCAGGAAGAGAATGTCTTGTGGCCGGAGCTCGCCCCCGCGGCGAGGAAGCTGCTATTAGCAGTGCATTGCAGGGACACGTCTCGCTTCTTGACTTCGTGCTTAGCGCTCTCCAAATTCGCCGCTAGCTCCACGGTCTTTCTCAGCTGCAAGTAGCAGCGCTCGCAGTACATAGAGCTTCGCAAGGACCGAAGACCCGGAGGGAAGTATCGCACACGATAATGTGCCAGGACAGAGACGTGTTCTACATTGCCCCTTCTCGTCATGCAGTTTGTGCCTCTGCTGCTTCTGCTGTTAGGAATCGCTCCTTGAAAGACGAGCGAGAGCGTCTTTCTGGGTGCATTGCACTGAGTCGAGTGCTCGCTCGGGACTTTGCACTCGGAGCCAAGGCAAGAGGGCGTGCTTGCCCGCAGAAGTGAGAACACGCTGTTGGGCAGAGCTGAAACTGACCGCTGGAGTTCAGCTCTCTGCGGACGGCAGAAGGCGAAGAATGAAGCCGCTTGCGAGCGGCGCAGTGCAGCGAAGAGCTCTCCGAATTCGCCGCTAGCTCCACGGTCCTTCTCAGCTGCAAGTAGCAGCGCTCGCAGTACATAGAGCTTCGCAAGGACCGAAGACCCGGAGGGAAGTATCGCACACGATAATGTGCCAGGACAGAGACGTGTTCTACATTGTCCCTTCTCGTCATGCAGTTGGTGCCTCTGCTGCTTCTGCTGTTAGGAATCGCTCCTTGAAAGACGAGCGAGAGCGTCTTTCTGGGTGCATTGCACTGAGTCGAGTGCTCGCTCGGGACTTTGCACTCGGAGCCAAGGCAAGAGGGCGTGCTTGCCCGCAGAAGTGAGAACACGCTGTTGGGCAGAGCTGAAGCTGACCGCTGGAGTTCAGCTCTCTCCGGATGGCAGAAGGCGAAGAACGAAGCCGCTTGCGAGCGGCGCAGTGCCACGAAGAGCACACGAGCAGCCAAAGAGCTCCTTCACAATCGCTTTCACTTCTCAGTGCTCTTGCTGCTTGGAAAAGCAGCACACAGCCGTTGCACGCCAGGGCATCAGCTGGGGCCGTGCCCGTCCTCACTCCTTCGCTGTGCTGTACTCCATGCAGCTAGAGCGAAGCGAGAAGGAGGCGAGGAAGAAAAAAGCGTTCTTAAAGTAGCCCCCTGGCAGCAGCCCTGAAAGGGCGCATAACACACGGCGTCTCGCTGCCCTCCCTTCTACATACTCGCGGCTCCCTTTGCCGACTTGCAAAAGTTGCTACTAGAGCAGAGGCGGCCAGATTGAAGAGGCAGTGCCTAGGTTCACCTTCTCCTTACTGCACGTAAGCCACGTCCAGCTCCTCACTGCACTCTGGATTTCCCTTCTCCGAGGATCTTACCGTGGTGCTGTGTGCAACTCGGCGCCTAGAATCTACCGCCAATGCTTTCACAGCGGGCTGCAAGGGAATCAAGGAGCAGCACAAGCAGCAGTGCTTCAGCTTGCTCCTTCCGACTGCTAAGGGCACTTGGGAAGGCAAGCGAGAGTCAACCACCTTCCTCTCCTAGTAGCCTGTAACGTGGTGCACACAAGCACGGGACTAGTGCCGCTTCGTTCACCGCCCTCGCCCAAGCGTGGAGCCGCTTTCACTTGCCGGCGGCCAGAAGCCGCTGCAAGGGCGCCACACAACCACAAGTGCGCCGGCAGCCAAGAGCAAGAGAACACTGCTTCTGCCCAAGCCCGCCTAGGGCGTGCACGTTTGTTCTCAGAGCTCCGTGCAACAGTCTGCCTCTCTCGCAGTTCGAATGGAAAACGAAAGCTTTTCGCCTACGCCCTTCACAGAGATCCGTTGCCAGGACGAGAATGTCTTGTGGCCGGAGCTCGCCCCCGCCGCGAGGAAGC
The DNA here is from genome assembly GCF_052056855.1 of Sturnus vulgaris. Taxonomy (NCBI): domain Eukaryota; kingdom Metazoa; phylum Chordata; class Aves; order Passeriformes; family Sturnidae; genus Sturnus; species Sturnus vulgaris. Next base: position 20,616,299 of record NC_142256.1, on the reverse strand, counting down.
TGCTATTAGCAGCGCATTGCAGGGACACGTCTCGCTTCTTGACTTCGTGCTTAGCGCTCTCCGAATTCGCCGCTAGCTCCACGGTCCTTCTCAGCTGCAAGTAGCAGCGCTCGCAGTACATAGAGCTTCGCAAGGACCGAAGACCCGGAGGGAAGTGTCGCACACGATAATGTGCCAGGACAGAGACGTGTTCTACATTGTCCCTTCTCGTCATGCAGTTTGTGCCTCTGCTGCTTCTGCTGTTAGGAATCGCTCCTTGAAAGACGAGCGAGAGCGTCTTTCTGGGTGCATTGCACTGAGTCGAGTGCTCGCTCGGGACTTTGCACTCGGAGCCAAGGCAAGAGGGCGTGCTTGCCCGCAGAAGTGAGAACACGCTGTTGGGCAGAGCTGAAACTGACCGCTGGAATTCAGCTCTCTCCGGACGGCAGAAGGCGAAGAATGAAGCCGCTTGCGAGCGGCGCAGTGCAGCGAAGAGCTCTCCGAATTCGCCGCTAGCTCCACGGTCCTTCTCAGCTGCAAGTAGCAGCGCTCGCAGTACATAGAGCTTCGCAAGGACCGAAGACCTGGAGGGAAGTATCACACGCGATAATGTGCCAGGACAGAGACGTGTTCTACATTGTCCCTTCTCGTCATGCAGTTTGTGCCTCTGCTGCTTCTGCTGGTAGGAATCGCTCCTTGAAAGACGAGCGAGAGCGTCTTTCTGGGTGCATTGCACTGAGTCGAGTGCTCGCTCGGGACTTTGCACTCGGAGCCAAGGCAAGAGGGCGTGCTTGCCCGCAGAAGTGAGAACACGCTGTTGGGCAGAGCTGAAACTGACCGCTGGAGTTCAGCTCTCTCCGGACGGCAGAAGGCGAAGAACGAAGCCGCTTGCGAGCGGCGCAGTGCAGCGAAGAGCTCTCCGAATTCGCCGTTAGCTCCACGGTCCTTCTCAGCTGCAAGTAGCAGCGCTCGCAGTACATAGAGCTTCGCAAGGACCGAAGACCCGGAGGGAAGTATCGCACACGATAATGTGCCAGGACAGAGACGTGTTCTACATTGTCCCTTCTCGTCATGCAGTTTGTGCCTCTGCTGCTTCTGCTGTTAGGAATCGCTCCTTGAAAGACGAACGAGAGCGTCTTTCTGGGTGCATTGCACTGAGTCGAGTGCTCGCTCGGGACTTTGCACTCGGAGCCAAGGCAAGAGGGCGTGCTTGCCCGCAGAAGTGAGAACACGCTGTTGGGCAGAGCTGAAACTGACCGCTGGAGTTCAGCTCTCTCCGGACGGCAGAAGGCGAAGAACGAAGCCGCTTGCGAGCGGCGCAGTGCCACGAAGAGCACACGAGCAGCCAAAGAGCTCCTTCACAATCGCTCTCACTTCTCAGTGCTCTTGCTGCTTGGAAAAGCAGCACACAGCCGTTGCACGCCAGGGCAACAGCTGGGGCAGTGCCCGTCCTCACTCCTTCGCTGTGCTGTACTCCATGCAGCTAGAGCGAAGCGAGAAGGAGGCGAGGAAGTAAAAAGCGTTCTTAAAGTAGCCCCCTGGCAGCAGCCCTGAAAGGGCGCATAACACACGGCGTCTCGCTGCCCTCCCTTCTACATACTCGCGGCTCCCTTTGCCGACTTGCAAAAGTTGCTACTAGAGCAGAGGCGGCCAGATTGAAGAGGCAGTGCCTAGGTTCACCTTCTCCTTACTGCACGTAAGCCACGTCCAGCTCCTCACTGCACTCTGGATTTCCCTTCTCCGAGGATCTTACCGTGGTGCTGTGTGCAACTCGGCGCCTAGAAGCGACCGCCAATGCTTTCACAGCGGGCTGCAAGGGAACCAAGGAGCAGCACAAGCAGCAGTGCTTCAGCTTGCTCCTTCCGACTGCTAAGGGCACTTGGGAAGGCAAGCGAGAGTCAACCACCTTCCTCTCCTAGTAGCCTGTAACGTGGTGCACACAAGCACGGGATTAGTGCCGCTTCGTTCACCGCCCTCGCCCAAGCGTGGAGCCGCTTTCACTTGCCGGCGGCCAGAAGCCGCTGCAAGGGCGCCACACAACCACAAGTGCGCCGGCAGCCAAGAGCAAGAGAACACTGCTTCTGCCCAAGCCCGCCTAGGGCGTGCACGTTTGTTCTCAGAGCTCCGTGCAACAGTCTGCCTCTCTCGCAGTTCGAATGGAAAACGAAAGCTTTTCGCCTACGCCCTTCAAGAGATCCGTCTCCAGGACGAGAATGTCTTGTGGCCGGAGCTCGCCCCCGCCGCGAGGAAGCTGCTATTAGCAGCGCATTGCAGGGACACGTCTCGCTTCTTGACTTCGTGCTTAGCGCTCTCCGAATTCGCCGCTAGCTCCACGGTCCTTCTCAGCTGCAAGTAGCAGCGCTCGCAGTACATAGAGCTTCGCAAGGACCGAAGACCCGGAGGGAAGTATCGCACACGATAATGTGCCAGGACAGAGACGTGTTCTACATTGTCCCTTCTCGTCATGCAGTTTGTGCCTCTGCTGCTTCTGCTGTTAGGAATCGCTCCTTGAAAGACGAGCGAGAGCGTCTTTCTGGGTGCATTGCACTGAGTCGAGTGCTCGCTCGGGACTTTGCACTCGGAGCCAAGGCAAGAGGGCGTGCTTGCCCGCAGAAGTGAGAACACGCTGTTGGGCAGAGCTGAAACTGACCGCTGGAGTTCAGCTCTCTGCGGACGGCAGAAGGCGAAGAACGAAGCCGCTTGCGAGCGGCGCAGTGCAGCGAAGAGCTCTCCGAATTCGCCGCTAGCTCCACGGTCCTTCTCAGCTGCAAGTAGCAGCGCTCGCAGTACATAGAGCTTCGCAAGGACCGAAGACCCGGAGGGAAGTATCGCACACGATAATGTGCCAGGACAGAGACGTGTTCTACATTGTCCCTTCTCGTCATGCAGTTTGTGCCTCTGCTGCTTCTGCTGTTAGGAATCGCTCCTTGAAAGACGAGCGAGAGCGTCTTTCTGGGTGCATTGCACTGAGTCGAGTGCTCGCTCGGGACTTTGCACTCGGAGCCAAGGCAAGAGGGCGTGCTTGCCCGCAGAAGTGAGAACACGCTGTTGGGCAGAGCTGAAACTGACCGCTGGAGTTCAGCTCTCTCCGGACGGCAGAAGGCGAAGAACGAAGCCGCTTGCGAGCGGCGCAGTGCCACGAAGAGCACACGAGCAGCCAAAGAGCTCCTTCACAATCGCTTTCACTTCTCAGTGCTCTTGCTGCTTGGAAAAGCAGCACACAGCCGTTGCACGCCAGGGCAACAGCTGGGGCAGTGCCCGTCCTCACTCCTTCGCTGTGCTGTACTCCATGCAGCTAGAGCGAAGCGAGAAGGACGCGAGGAAGAAAAAAGCGTTCTTAAAGTAGCCCCCTGGCAGCAGCCCTGAAAGGGCGCATAACACACGGCGTCTCGCTGCCCTCCCTTCTACATACTCGCGGCTCCCTTTGCCGACTTGCAAAAGTTGCTACTAGAGCAGAGGCGGCCAGATTGAAGAGGCAGTGCCTAGGTTCACCTTCTCCTTACTGCACGTAAGCCACGTCCAGCTCCTCACTGCACTCTGGATTTCCCTTCTCCGAGGATCTTACCGTGGTGCTGTGTGCAACTCGGCGCCTAGAAGCTACCGCCAATGCTTTCACAGCGGGCTGCAAGGGAATCAAGGAGCAGCACAAGCAGCAGTGCTTCAGCTTGCTCCTTCCGACTGCTAAGGGCACTTGGGAAGGCAAGCGAGAGTCAACCACCTTCCTCTCCTAGTAGCCTGTAACGTGGTGCACACAAGCACGGGACTAGTGCCGCTTCGTTCACCGCCCTCGCCCAAGCGTGGAGCTGCTTTCACTTGCCGGCGGCCAGAAGCCGCTGCAAGGGCGCCACACAACCACAAGTGCGCCGGCAGCCAAGAGCAAGAGAACACTGCTTCTGCCCAAGCCCGCCTAGGGCGTGCACGTTTGTTCTCAGAGCTCCGTGCAACAGTCTGCCTCTCTCGCAGTTCGAATGGAAAACGAAAGCTTTTCGCCTACGCCCTTCACAGAGATCCGTTGCCAGGACGAGAATGTCTTGTGGCCGGAGCTCGCCCCAGCCGCGAGGAAGCTGCTATTAGCAGCGCATTGCAGGGACACGTCTCGCTTCTTGACTTCGTGCTTAGCGCTCTCCGAATTCGCCGCTAGCTCCACGGTCCTTCTCAGCTGCAAGTAGCAGCGCTCGCAGTACATAGAGCTTCGCAAGGACCGAAGACCCGGAGGGAAGTATCGCACACGATAATGTGCCAGGACAGAGACGTGTTCTACATTGCCCCTTCTCGTCATGAAGTTTGTGCCTCTGCTGCTTCTGCTGTTAGGAATCGCTCCTTGAAAGACGAGCGAGAGCGTCTTTCTGGGTGCATTGCACTGAGTCGAGTGCTCGCTCGGGACTTTGCACTCGGAGCCAAGGCAAGAGGGCGTGCTTGCCCGCAGAAGTGAGAACACGCTGTTGGGCAGAGCTGAAACTGACCGCTGGAGTTCAGCTCTCTGCGGACGGCAGAAGGCGAAGAACGAAGCCGCTTGCGAGCGGCGCAGTGCAGCGAAGAGCTCTCCGAATTCGCCGCTAGCTCCACGGTCCTTCTCAGCTGCAAGTAGCAGCGCTCGCAGTACATAGAGCTTCGCAAGGACCGAAGACCCGGAGGGAAGTATCGCACACGATAATGTGCCAGGACAGAGACGTGTTCTACATTGTCCCTTCTCGTCATGCAGTTTGTGCCTCTGCTGCTTCTGCTGGTAGGAATCGCTCCTTGAAAGACGAGCGAGAGCGTCTTTCTGGGTGCATTGCACTGAGTCGAGTGCTCGCTCGGGACTTTGCACTCGGAGCCAAGGCAAGAGGGCGTGCTTGCCCGCAGAAGTGAGAACACGCTGTTGGGCAGAGCTGAAACTGACCGCTGGAGTTCAGCTCTCTGCGGACGGCAGAAGGCGAAGAACGAAGCCGCTTGCGAGCGGCGCAGTGCCACGAAGAGCACACGAGCAGCCAAAGAGCTCCTTCACAATCGCTCTCACTTCTCAGTGCTCTTGCTGCTTGGAAAAGCAGCACACAGCCCTTGCACGCCAGGGCAACAGCTGGGGCAGTGCCCGTCCTCACTCCTTCGCTGTGCTGTACTCCATGCAGCTAGAGCGAAGCGAGAAGGAGGCGAGGAAGAAAAAAGCGTTCTTAAAGTAGCCCCCTGGCAGCAGCCCTGAAAGGGCGCATAACACACGGCGTCTCGCTGCCCTCCCTTCTACATACTCGCGGCTCCCTTTGCCGACTTGCAAAAGTTGCTACTAGAGCAGAGGCGGCCAGATTGAAGAGGCAGTGCCTAGGTTCACCTTCTCCTTACTGCACGTAAGCCACGTCCAGCTCCTCACTGCACTCTGGATTTCCCTTCTCCGAGGATCTTACCGTGGTGCTGTGTGCAACTCGGCGCCTAGAAGCTACCGCCAATGCTTTCACAGCGGGCTGCAAGGGAACCAAGGAGCAGCACAAGCAGCAGTGCTTCAGCTTGCTCCTTCCGACTGCTAAGGGCACTTGGGAAGGCAAGCGAGAGTCAACCACCTTCCTCTCCTAGTAGCCTGTAACGTGGTGCACACAAGCACGGGATTAGTGCCGCTTCGTTCACCGCCCTCGCCCAAGCGTGGAGCCGCTTTCACTTGCCGGCGGCCAGAAGCCGCTGCAAGGGCGCCACACAACCACAAGTGCGCCGGCAGCCAAGAGCAAGAGAACACTGCTTCTGCCCAAGCCCGCCTAGGGCGTGCACGTTTGTTCTCAGAGCTCCGTGCAACAGTCTGCCTCTCTCGCAGTTCGAATGGAAAACGAAAGCTTTTCGCCTACGCCCTTCAAGAGATCCGTCTCCAGGACGAGAATGTCTTGTGGCCGGAGCTCGCCCCCGCCGCGAGGAAGCTGCTATTAGCAGCGCATTGCAGGGACACGTCTCGCTTCTTGACTTCGTGCTTAGCGCTCTCCGAATTCGCCGCTAGCTCCACGGTCCTTCTCAGCTGCAAGTAGCAGCGCTCGCAGTACATAGAGCTTCGCAAGGACCGAAGACCCGGAGGGAAGTATCGCACACGATAATGTGCCAGGACAGAGACGTGTTCTACATTGCCCCTTCTCGTCATGCAGTTTGTGCCTCTGCTGCTTCTGCTGTTAGGAATCGCTCCTTGAAAGACGAGCGAGAGCGTCTTTCTGGGTGCATTGCACTGAGTCGAGTGCTCGCTCGGGACTTTGCACTCGGAGCCAAGGCAAGAGGGCGTGCTTGCCCGCAGAAGTGAGAACACGCTGTTGGGCAGAGCTGAAACTGACCGCTGGAATTCAGCTCTCTCCGGACGGCAGAAGGCGAAGAACGAAGCCGCTTGCGAGCGGCGCAGTGCCACGAAGAGCACACGAGCAGCCAAAGAGCTCCTTCACAATCGCTTTCACTTCTCAGTGCTCTTGCTGCTTGGAAAAGCAGCACACAGCCGTTGCACGCCAGGGCAACAGCTGGGGCAGTGCCCGTCCTCACTCCTTCGCTGTGCTGTACTCCATGCAGCTAGAGCGAAGCGAGAAGGAGGCGAGGAAGAAAAAAGCGTTCTTAAAGTAGCCCCCTGGCAGCAGCCCTGAAAGGGCGCATAACACACGGCGTCTCGCTGCCCTCCCTTCTACATACTCGCGGCTCCCTTTGCCGACTTGCAAAAGTTGCTACTAGAGCAGAGGCGGCCAGATTGAAGAGGCAGTGCCTAGGTTCACCTTCTCCTTACTGCACGTAAGCCACGTCCAGCTCCTCACTGCACTCTGGATTTCCCTTCTCCGAGGATCTTACCGTGGTGCTGTGTGCAACTCGGCGCCTAGAAGCGACCGCCAATGCTTTCACAGCGGGCTGCAAGGGAACCAAGGAGCAGCACAAGCAGCAGTGCTTCAGCTTGCTCCTTCCGACTGCTAAGGGCACTTGGGAAGGCAAGCGAGAGTCAACCACCTTCCTCTCCTAGTAGCCTGTAACGTGGTGCACACAAGCACGGGATTAGTGCCGCTTCGTTCACCGCCCTCGCCCAAGCGTGGAGCCGCTTTCACTTGCCGGCGGCCAGAAGCCGCTGCAAGGGCGCCACACAACCACAAGTGCGCCGGCAGCCAAGAGCAAGAGAACACTGCTTCTGCCCAAGCCCGCCTAGGGCGTGCACGTTTGTTCTCAGAGCTCCGTGCAACAGTCTGCCTCTCTCGCAGTTCGAATGGAAAATGAAAGCTTTTCGCCTACGCCCTTCAAGAGATCCGTCTCCAGGACGAGAATGTCTTGTGGCCGGAGCTCGCCCCCGCCGCGAGGAAGCTGCTATTAGCAGCGCATTGCAGGGACACGTCTCGCTTCTTGACTTCGTGCTTAGCGCTCTCCGAATTCGCCGCTAGCTCCACGGTCCTTCTCAGCTGCAAGTAGCAGCGCTCGCAGTACATAGAGCTTCGCAAGGACCGAAGACCCGGAGGGAAGTATCGCACACGATAATGTGCCAGGACAGAGACGTGTTCTACATTGCCCCTTCTCGTCATGCAGTTTGTGCCTCTGCTGCTTCTGCTGGTAGGAATCGCTCCTTGAAAGACGAGCGAGAGCGTCTTTCTGGGTGCATTGCACTGAGTCGAGTGCTCGCTCGGGACTTTGCACTCGGAGCCAAGGCAAGAGGGCGTGCTTGCCCGCAGAAGTGAGAACACGCTGTTGGGCAGAGCTGAAACTGACCGCTGGAGTTCAGCTCTCTCCGGACGGCAGAAGGCGAAGAACGAAGCCGCTTGCGAGCGGCGCAGTGCAGCGAAGTACTCTCCGAATTCGCCGCTAGCTCCACGGTCCTTCTCAGCTGCAAGTAGCAGCGCTCGCAGTTCATAGAGCTTCGCAAGGACCGAAGACCCGGAGGGAAGTATCGCACACGATAATGTGCCAGGACAGAGACGTGTTCTACATTGTCCCTTCTCGTCATGCAGTTTGTGCCTCTGCTGCTTCTGCTGTTAGGAATCGCTCCTTGAAAGACGAACGAGAGCGTCTTTCTGGGTGCATTGCACTGAGTCGAGTGCTCGCTCGGGACTTTGCACTCGGAGCCAAGGCAAGAGGGCGTGCTTGCCCGCAGAAGTGAGAACACGCTGTTGGGCAGAGCTGAAACTGACCGCTGGAGTTCAGCTCTCTCCGGACGGCAGAAGGCGAAGAACGAAGCCGCTTGCGAGCGGCGCAGTGCAGCGAAGAGCTCTCCGAATTCGCCGCTAGCTCCACGGTCCTTCTCAGCTGCAAGTAGCAGCGCTCGCAGTTCATAGAGCTTCGCAAGGACCGAAGACCCGGAGGGAAGTATCGCACACGATAATGTGCCAGGACAGAGACGTGTTCTACATTGTCCCTTCTCGTCATGCAGTTTGTGCCTCTGCTGCTTCTGCTGGTAGGAATCGCTCCTTGAAAGACGAGCGAGAGCGTCTTTCTGGGTGCATTGCACTGAGTCGAGTGCTCGCTCGGGACTTTGCACTCGGAGCCAAGGCAAGAGGGCGTGCTTGCCCGCAGAAGTGAGAACACGCTGTTGGGCAGAGCTGAAACTGACCGCTGGAGTTCAGCTCTCTGCGGACGGCAGAAGGCGAAGAACGAAGCCGCTTGCGAGCGGCGCAGTGCCACGAAGAGCACACGAGCAGCCAAAGAGCTCCTTCACAATCGCTTTCACTTCTCAGTGCTCTTGCTGCTTGGAAAAGCAGCACACAGCCGTTGCACGCCAGGGCAACAGCTGGGGCAGTGCCCGTCCTCACTCCTTCGCTGTGCTGTACTCCATGCAGCTAGAGCGAAGCGAGAAGGACGCGAGGAAGAAAAAAGCGTTCTTAAAGTAGCCCCCTGGCAGCAGCCCTGAAAGGGCGCATAACACACGGCGTCTCGCTGCCCTCCCTTCTACATACTCGCGGCTCCCTTTGCCGACTTGCAAAAGTTGCTACTAGAGCAGAGGCGGCCAGATTGAAGAGGCAGTGCCTAGGTTCACCTTCTCCTTACTGCACGTAAGCCACGTCCAGCTCCTCACTGCACTCTGGATTTCCCTTCTCCGAGGATCTTACCGTGGTGCTGTGTGCAACTCGGCGCCTAGAAGCGACCGCCAATGCTTTCACAGCGGGCTGCAAGGGAACCAAGGAGCAGCACAAGCAGCAGTGCTTCAGCTTGCTCCTTCCGACTGCTAAGGGCACTTGGGAAGGCAAGCGAGAGTCAACCACCTTCCTCTCCTAGTAGCCTGTAACGTGGTGCACACAAGCACGGGATTAGTGCCGCTTCGTTCACCGCCCTCGCCCAAGCGTGGAGCCGCTTTCACTTGCCGGCGGCCAGAAGCCGCTGCAAGGGCGCCACACAACCACAAGTGCGCCGGCAGCCAAGAGCAAGAGAACACTGCTTCTGCCCAAGCCCGCCTAGGGCGTGCACGTTTGTTCTCAGAGCTCCGTGCAACAGTCTGCCTCTCTCGCAGTTCGAATGGAAAACGAAAGCTTTTCGCCTACGCCCTTCAAGAGATCCGTCTCCAGGACGAGAATGTCTTGTGGCCGGAGCTCGCCCCCGCCGCGAGGAAGCTGCTATTAGCAGCGCATTGCAGGGACACGTCTCGCTTCTTGACTTCGTGCTTAGCGCTCTCCGAATTCGCCGCTAGCTCCACGGTCCTTCTCAGCTGCAAGTAGCAGCGCTCGCAGTACATAGAGCTTCGCAAGGACCGAAGACCCGGAGGGAAGTATCGCACACGATAATGTGCCAGGACAGAGACGTGTTCTACATTGTCCCTTCTCGTCATGCAGTTTGTGCCTCTGCTGCTTCTGCTGTTAGGAATCGCTCCTTGAAAGACGAGCGAGAGCGTCTTTCTGGGTGCATTGCACTGAGTCGAGTGCTCGCTCGGGACTTTGCACTCGGAGCCAAGGCAAGAGGGCGTGCTTGCCCGCAGAAGTGAGAACACGCTGTTGGGCAGAGCTGAAACTGACCGCTGGAGTTCAGCTCTCTCCGGACGGCAGAAGGCGAAGAACGAAGCCGCTTGCGAGCGGCGCAGTGCAGCGAAGTACTCTCCGAATTCGCCGCTAGCTCCACGGTCCTTCTCAGCTGCAAGTAGCAGCGCTCGCAGTTCATAGAGCTTCGCAAGGACCGAAGACCCGGAGGGAAGTATCGCACACGATAATGTGCCAGGACAGAGACGTGTTCTACATTGTCCCTTCTCGTCATGCAGTTTGTGCCTCTGCTGCTTCTGCTGTTAGGAATCGCTCCTTGAAAGACGAACGAGAGCGTCTTTCTGGGTGCATTGCACTGAGTCGAGTGCTCGCTCGGGACTTTGCACTCGGAGCCAAGGCAAGAGGGCGTGCTTGCCCGCAGAAGTGAGAACACGCTGTTGGGCAGAGCTGAAACTGACCGCTGGAGTTCAGCTCTCTCCGGACGGCAGAAGGCGAAGAACGAAGCCGCTTGCGAGCGGCGCAGTGCAGCGAAAAGCTCTCCGAATTCGCCGCTAGCTCCACGGTCCTTCTCAGCTGCAAGTAGCAGCGCTCGCAGTTCATAGAGCTTCGCAAGGACCGAAGACCCGGAGGGAAGTATCGCACACGATAATGTGCCAGGACAGAGACGTGTTCTACATTGTCCCTTCTCGTCATGCAGTTTGTGCCTCTGCTGCTTCTGCTGTTAGGAATCGCTCCTTGAAAGACGAACGAGAGCGTCTTTCTGGGTGCATTGCACTGAGTCGAGTGCTCGCTCGGGACTTTGCACTCGGAGCCAAGGCAAGAGGGCGTGCTTGCCCGCAGAAGTGAGAACACGCTGTTGGGCAGAGCTGAAACTGACCGCTGGAGTTCAGCTCTCTCCGGACGGCAGAAGGCGAAGAACGAAGCCGCTTGCGAGCGGCGCAGTGCCACGAAGAGCACACGAGCAGCCAAAGAGCTCCTTCACAATCGCTCTCACTTCTCAGTGCTCTTGCTGCTTGGAAAAGCAGCACACAGCCGTTGCACGCCAGGGCAACAGCTGGGGCAGTGCCCGTCCTCACTCCTTCGCTGTGCTGTACTCCATGCAGCTAGAGCGAAGCGAGAAGGAGGCGAGGAAGAAAAAAGCGTTCTTAAAGTAGCCCCCTGGCAGCAGCCCTGAAAGGGCGCATAACACACGGCGTCTCGCTGCCCTCCCTTCTACATACTCGCGGCTCCCTTTGCCGACTTGCAAAAGTTGCTACTAGAGCAGAGGCGGCCAGATTGAAGAGGCAGTGCCTAGGTTCACCTTCTCCTTACTGCACGTAAGCCACGTCCAGCTCCTCACTGCACTCTGGATTTCCCTTCTCCGAGGATCTTACCGTGGTGCTGTGTGCAACTCGGCGCCTAGAAGCGACCGCCAATGCTTTCACAGCGGGCTGCAAGGGAACCAAGGAGCAGCACAAGCAGCAGTGCTTCAGCTTGCTCCTTCCGACTGCTAAGGGCACTTGGGAAGGCAAGCGAGAGTCAACCACCTTCCTCTCCTAGTAGCCTGTAACGTGGTGCACACAAGCACGGGATTAGTGCCGCTTCGTTCACCGCCCTCGCCCAAGCGTGGAGCCGCTTTCACTTGCCGGCGGCCAGAAGCCGCTGCAAGGGCGCCACACAACCACAAGTGCGCCGGCAGCCAAGAGCAAGAGAACACTGCTTCTGCCCAAGCCCGCCTAGGGCGTGCACGTTTGTTCTCAGAGCTCCGTGCAACAGTCTGCCTCTCTCGCAGTTCGAATGGAAAACGAAAGCTTTTCGCCTACGCCCTTCAAGAGATCCGTCTCCAGGACGAGAATGTCTTGTGGCCGGAGCTCGCCCCCGCCGCGAGGAAGCTGCTATTAGCAGCGCATTGCAGGGACACGTCTCGCTTCTTGACTTCGTGCTTAGCGCTCTCCGAATTCGCCGCTAGCTCCACGGTCCTTCTCAGCTGCAAGTAGCAGCGCTCGCAGTACATAGAGCTTCGCAAGGACCGAAGACCCGGAGGGAAGTATCGCACACGATAATGTGCCAGGACAGAGACGTGTTCTACATTGTCCCTTCTCGTCATGCAGTTTGTGCCTCTGCTGCTTCTGCTGGTAGGAATCGCTCCTTGAAAGACGAGCGAGAGCGTCTTTCTGGGTGCATTGCACTGAGTCGAGTGCTCGCTCGGGACTTTGCACTCGGAGCCAAGGCAAGAGGGCGTGCTTGCCCGCAGAAGTGAGAACACGCTGTTGGGCAGAGCTGAAACTGACCGCTGGAATTCAGCTCTCTCCGGACGGCAGAAGGCGAAGAACGAAGCCGCTTGCGAGCGGCGCAGTGCCACGAAGAGCACACGAGCAGCCAAAGAGCTCCTTCACAATCGCTTTCACTTCTCAGTGCTCTTGCTGCTTGGAAAAGCAGCACACAGCCGTTGCACGCCAGGGCAACAGCTGGGGCAGTGCCCGTCCTCACTCCTTCGCTGTGCTGTACTCCATGCAGCTAGAGCGAAGCGAGAAGGAGGCGAGGAAGAAAAAAGCGTTCTTAAAGTAGCCCCCTGGCAGCAGCCCTGAAAGGGCGCATAACACACGGCGTCTCGCTGCCCTCCCTTCTACATACTCGCGGCTCCCTTTGCCGACTTGCAAAAGTTGCTACTAGAGCAGAGGCGGCCAGATTGAAGAGGCAGTGCCTAGGTTCACCTTCTCCTTACTGCACGTAAGCCACGTCCAGCTCCTCACTGCACTCTGGATTTCCCTTCTCCGAGGATCTTACCGTGGTGCTGTGTGCAACTCGGCGCCTAGAAGCGACCGCCAATGCTTTCACAGCGGGCTGCAAGGGAACCAAGGAGCAGCACAAGCAGCAGTGCTTCAGCTTGCTCCTTCCGACTGCTAAGGGCACTTGGGAAGGCAAGCGAGAGTCAACCACCTTCCTCTCCTAGTAGCCTGTAACGTGGTGCACACAAGCACGGGATTAGTGCCGCTTCGTTCACCGCCCTCGCCCAAGCGTGGAGCCGCTTTCACTTGCCGGCGGCCAGAAGCCGCTGCAAGGGCGCCACACAACCACAAGTGCGCCGGCAGCCAAGAGCAAGAGAACACTGCTTCTGCCCAAGCCCGCCTAGGGCGTGCACGTTTGTTCTCAGAGCTCCGTGCAACAGTCTGCCTCTCTCGCAGTTCGAATGGAAAATGAAAGCTTTTCGCCTACGCCCTTCAAGAGATCCGTCTCCAGGACGAGAATGTCTTGTGGCCGGAGCTCGCCCCCGCCGCGAGGAAGCTGCTATTAGCAGCGCATTGCAGGGACACGTCTCGCTTCTTGACTTCGTGCTTAGCGCTCTCCGAATTCGCCGCTAGCTCCACGGTCCTTCTCAGCTGCAAGTAGCAGCGCTCGCAGTACATAGAGCTTCGCAAGGACCGAAGACCCGGAGGGAAGTATCGCACACGATAATGTGCCAGGACAGAGACGTGTTCTACATTGTCCCTTCTCGTCATGCAGTTTGTGCCTCTGCTGCTTCTGCTGGTAGGAATCGCTCCTTGAAAGACGAGCGAGAGCGTCTTTCTGGGTGCATTGCACTGAGTCGAGTGCTCGCTCGGGACTTTGCACTCGGAGCCAAGGCAAGAGGGCGTGCTTGCCCGCAGAAGTGAGAACACGCTGTTGGGCAGAGCTGAAACTGACCGCTGGAGTTCAGCTCTCTCCGGACGGCAGAAGGCGAAGAACGAAGCCGCTTGCGAGCGGCGCAGTGCCACGAAGAGCACACGAGCAGCCAAAGAGCTCCTTCACAATCGCTCTCACTTCTCAGTGCTCTTGCTGCTTGGAAAAGCAGCACACAGCCCTTGCACGCCAGGGCAACAGCTGGGGCAGTGCCCGTCCTCACTCCTTCGCTGTGCTGTACTCCATGCAGCTAGAGCGAAGCGAGAAGGAGGCGAGGAAGAAAAAAGCGTTCTTAAAGTAGCCCCCTGGCAGCAGCCCTGAAAGGGCGCATAACACACGGCGTCTCGCTGCCCTCCCTTCTACATACTCGCGGCTCCCTTTGCCGACTTGCAAAAGTTGCTACTAGAGCAGAGGCGGCCAGATTGAAGAGGCAGTGCCTAGGTTCACCTTCTCCTTACTGCACGTAAGCCACGTCCAGCTCCTCACTGCACTCTGGATTTCCCTTCTCCGAGGATCTTACCGTGGTGCTGTGTGCAACTCGGCGCCTAGAAGCTACCGCCAATGCTTTCACAGCGGGCTGCAAGGGAACCAAGGAGCAGCACAAGCAGCAGTGCTTCAGCTTGCTCCTTCCGACTGCTAAGGGCACTTGGGAAGGCAAGCGAGAGTCAACCACCTTCCTCTCCTAGTAGCCTGTAACGTGGTGCACACAAGCACGGGATTAGTGCCGCTTCGTTCACCGCCCTCGCCCAAGCGTGGAGCCGCTTTCACTTGCCGGCGGCCAGAAGCCGCTGCAAGGGCGCCACACAACCACAAGTGCGCCGGCAGCCAAGAGCAAGAGAACACTGCTTCTGCCCAAGCCCGCCTAGGGCGTGCACGTTTGTTCTCAGAGCTCCGTGCAACAGTCTGCCTCTCTCGCAGTTCGAATGGAAAACGAAAGCTTTTCGCCTACGCCCTTCAAGAGATCCGTCTCCAGGACGAGAATGTCTTGTGGCCGGAGCTCGCCCCCGCCGCGAGGAAGCTGCTATTAGCAGCGCATTGCAGGGACACGTCTCGCTTCTTGACTTCGTGCTTAGCGCTCTCCGAATTCGCCGCTAGCTCCACGGTCCTTCTCAGCTGCAAGTAGCAGCGCTCGCAGTACATAGAGCTTCGCAAGGACCGAAGACCCGGAGGGAAGTATCGCACACGATAATGTGCCAGGACAGAGACGTGTTCTACATTGCCCCTTCTCGTCATGCAGTTTGTGCCTCTGCTGCTTCTGCTGTTAGGAATCGCTCCTTGAAAGACGAGCGAGAGCGTCTTTCTGGGTGCATTGCACTGAGTCGAGTGCTCGCTCGGGACTTTGCACTCGGAGCCAAGGCAAGAGGGCGTGCTTGCCCGCAGAAGTGAGAACACGCTGTTGGGCAGAGCTGAAACTGACCGCTGGAATTCAGCTCTCTCCGGACGGCAGAAGGCGAAGAACGAAGCCGCTTGCGAGCGGCGCAGTGCCACGAAGAGCACACGAGCAGCCAAAGAGCTCCTTCACAATCGCTTTCACTTCTCAGTGCTCTTGCTGCTTGGAAAAGCAGCACACAGCCGTTGCACGCCAGGGCAACAGCTGGGGCAGTGCCCGTCCTCACTCCTTCGCTGTGCTGTACTCCATGCAGCTAGAGCGAAGCGAGAAGGAGGCGAGGAAGAAAAAAGCGTTCTTAAAGTAGCCCCCTGGCAGCAGCCCTGAAAGGGCGCATAACACACGGCGTCTCGCTGCCCTCCCTTCTACATACTCGCGGCTCCCTTTGCCGACTTGCAAAAGTTGCTACTAGAGCAGAGGCGGCCAGATTGAAGAGGCAGTGCCTAGGTTCACCTTCTCCTTACTGCACGTAAGCCACGTCCAGCTCCTCACTGCACTCTGGATTTCCCTTCTCCGAGGATCTTACCGTGGTGCTGTGTGCAACTCGGCGCCTAGAAGCGACCGCCAATGCTTTCACAGCGGGCTGCAAGGGAACCAAGGAGCAGCACAAGCAGCAGTGCTTCAGCTTGCTCCTTCCGACTGCTAAGGGCACTTGGGAAGGCAAGCGAGAGTCAACCACCTTCCTCTCCTAGTAGCCTGTAACGTGGTGCACACAAGCACGGGATTAGTGCCGCTTCGTTCACCGCCCTCGCCCAAGCGTGGAGCCGCTTTCACTTGCCGGCGGCCAGAAGCCGCTGCAAGGGCGCCACACAACCACAAGTGCGCCGGCAGCCAAGAGCAAGAGAACACTGCTTCTGCCCAAGCCCGCCTAGGGCGTGCACGTTTGTTCTCAGAGCTCCGTGCAACAGTCTGCCTCTCTCGCAGTTCGAATGGAAAATGAAAGCTTTTCGCCTACGCCCTTCAAGAGATCCGTCTCCAGGACGAGAATGTCTTGTGGCCGGAGCTCGCCCCCGCCGCGAGGAAGCTGCTATTAGCAGCGCATTGCAGGGACACGTCTCGCTTCTTGACTTCGTGCTTAGCGCTCTCCGAATTCGCCGCTAGCTCCACGGTCCTTCTCAGCTGCAAGTAGCAGCGCTCGCAGTACATAGAGCTTCGCAAGGACCGAAGACCCGGAGGGAAGTATCGCACACGATAATGTGCCAGGACAGAGACGTGTTCTACATTGCCCCTTCTCGTCATGCAGTTTGTGCCTCTGCTGCTTCTGCTGGTAGGAATCGCTCCTTGAAAGACGAGCGAGAGCGTCTTTCTGGGTGCATTGCACTGAGTCGAGTGCTCGCTCGGGACTTTGCACTCGGAGCCAAGGCAAGAGGGCGTGCTTGCCCGCAGAAGTGAGAACACGCTGTTGGGCAGAGCTGAAACTGACCGCTGGAGTTCAGCTCTCTCCGGACGGCAGAAGGCGAAGAACGAAGCCGCTTGCGAGCGGCGCAGTGCAGCGAAGTACTCTCCGAATTCGCCGCTAGCTCCACGGTCCTTCTCAGCTGCAAGTAGCAGCGCTCGCAGTTCATAGAGCTTCGCAAGGACCGAAGACCCGGAGGGAAGTATCGCACACGATAATGTGCCAGGACAGAGACGTGTTCTACATTGTCCCTTCTCGTCATGCAGTTTGTGCCTCTGCTGCTTCTGCTGTTAGGAATCGCTCCTTGAAAGACGAACGAGAGCGTCTTTCTGGGTGCATTGCACTGAGTCGAGTGCTCGCTCGGGACTTTGCACTCGGAGCCAAGGCAAGAGGGCGTGCTTGCCCGCAGAAGTGAGAACACGCTGTTGGGCAGAGCTGAAACTGACCGCTGGAGTTCAGCTCTCTCCGGACGGCAGAAGGCGAAGAACGAAGCCGCTTGCGAGCGGCGCAGTGCAGCGAAGAGCTCTCCGAATTCGCCGCTAGCTCCACGGTCCTTCTCAGCTGCAAGTAGCAGCGCTCGCAGTTCATAGAGCTTCGCAAGGACCGAAGACCCGGAGGGAAGTATCGCACACGATAATGTGCCAGGACAGAGACGTGTTCTACATTGTCCCTTCTCGTCATGCAGTTTGTGCCTCTGCTGCTTCTGCTGGTAGGAATCGCTCCTTGAAAGACGAGCGAGAGCGTCTTTCTGGGTGCATTGCACTGAGTCGAGTGCTCGCTCGGGACTTTGCACTCGGAGCCAAGGCAAGAGGGCGTGCTTGCCCGCAGAAGTGAGAACACGCTGTTGGGCAGAGCTGAAACTGACCGCTGGAGTTCAGCTCTCTGCGGACGGCAGAAGGCGAAGAACGAAGCCGCTTGCGAGCGGCGCAGTGCCACGAAGAGCACACGAGCAGCCAAAGAGCTCCTTCACAATCGCTTTCACTTCTCAGTGCTCTTGCTGCTTGGAAAAGCAGCACACAGCCGTTGCACGCCAGGGCAACAGCTGGGGCAGTGCCCGTCCTCACTCCTTCGCTGTGCTGTACTCCATGCAGCTAGAGCGAAGCGAGAAGGACGCGAGGAAGAAAAAAGCGTTCTTAAAGTAGCCCCCTGGCAGCAGCCCTGAAAGGGCGCATAACACACGGCGTCTCGCTGCCCTCCCTTCTACATACTCGCGGCTCCCTTTGCCGACTTGCAAAAGTTGCTACTAGAGCAGAGGCGGCCAGATTGAAGAGGCAGTGCCTAGGTTCACCTTCTCCTTACTGCACGTAAGCCACGTCCAGCTCCTCACTGCACTCTGGATTTCCCTTCTCCGAGGATCTTACCGTGGTGCTGTGTGCAACTCGGCGCCTAGAAGCGACCGCCAATGCTTTCACAGCGGGCTGCAAGGGAACCAAGGAGCAGCACAAGCAGCAGTGCTTCAGCTTGCTCCTTCCGACTGCTAAGGGCACTTGGGAAGGCAAGCGAGAGTCAACCACCTTCCTCTCCTAGTAGCCTGTAACGTGGTGCACACAAGCACGGGATTAGTGCCGCTTCGTTCACCGCCCTCGCCCAAGCGTGGAGCCGCTTTCACTTGCCGGCGGCCAGAAGCCGCTGCAAGGGCGCCACACAACCACAAGTGCGCCGGCAGCCAAGAGCAAGAGAACACTGCTTCTGCCCAAGCCCGCCTAGGGCGTGCACGTTTGTTCTCAGAGCTCCGTGCAACAGTCTGCCTCTCTCGCAGTTCGAATGGAAAACGAAAGCTTTTCGCCTACGCCCTTCAAGAGATCCGTCTCCAGGACGAGAATGTCTTGTGGCCGGAGCTCGCCCCCGCCGCGAGGAAGCTGCTATTAGCAGCGCATTGCAGGGACACGTCTCGCTTCTTGACTTCGTGCTTAGCGCTCTCCGAATTCGCCGCTAGCTCCACGGTCCTTCTCAGCTGCAAGTAGCAGCGCTCGCAGTACATAGAGCTTCGCAAGGACCGAAGACCCGGAGGGAAGTATCGCACACGATAATGTGCCAGGACAGAGACGTGTTCTACATTGTCCCTTCTCGTCATGCAGTTTGTGCCTCTGCTGCTTCTGCTGTTAGGAATCGCTCCTTGAAAGACGAGCGAGAGCGTCTTTCTGGGTGCATTGCACTGAGTCGAGTGCTCGCTCGGGACTTTGCACTCGGAGCCAAGGCAAGAGGGCGTGCTTGCCCGCAGAAGTGAGAACACGCTGTTGGGCAGAGCTGAAACTGACCGCTGGAGTTCAGCTCTCTCCGGACGGCAGAAGGCGAAGAACGAAGCCGCTTGCGAGCGGCGCAGTGCAGCGAAGTACTCTCCGAATTCGCCGCTAGCTCCACGGTCCTTCTCAGCTGCAAGTAGCAGCGCTCGCAGTTCATAGAGCTTCGCAAGGACCGAAGACCCGGAGGGAAGTATCGCACACGATAATGTGCCAGGACAGAGACGTGTTCTACATTGTCCCTTCTCGTCATGCAGTTTGTGCCTCTGCTGCTTCTGCTGGTAGGAATCGCTCCTTGAAAGACGAACGAGAGCGTCTTTCTGGGTGCATTGCACTGAGTCGAGTGCTCGCTCGGGACTTTGCACTCGGAGCCAAGGCAAGAGGGCGTGCTTGCCCGCAGAAGTGAGAACACGCTGTTGGGCAGAGCTGAAACTGACCGCTGGAGTTCAGCTCTCTCCGGACGGCAGAAGGCGAAGAACGAAGCCGCTTGCGAGCGGCGCAGTGCAGCGAAAAGCTCTCCGAATTCGCCGCTAGCTCCACGGTCCTTCTCAGCTGCAAGTAGCAGCGCTCGCAGTTCATAGAGCTTCGCAAGGACCGAAGACCCGGAGGGAAGTATCGCACACGATAATGTGCCAGGACAGAGACGTGTTCTACATTGTCCCTTCTCGTCATGCAGTTTGTGCCTCTGCTGCTTCTGCTGTTAGGAATCGCTCCTTGAAAGACGAACGAGAGCGTCTTTCTGGGTGCATTGCACTGAGTCGAGTGCTCGCTCGGGACTTTGCACTCGGAGCCAAGGCAAGAGGGCGTGCTTGCCCGCAGAAGTGAGAACACGCTGTTGGGCAGAGCTGAAACTGACCGCTGGAGTTCAGCTCTCTCCGGACGGCAGAAGGCGAAGAACGAAGCCGCTTGCGAGCGGCGCAGTGCCACGAAGAGCACACGAGCAGCCAAAGAGCTCCTTCACAATCGCTCTCACTTCTCAGTGCTCTTGCTGCTTGGAAAAGCAGCACACAGCCGTTGCACGCCAGGGCAACAGCTGGGGCAGTGCCCGTCCTCACTCCTTCGCTGTGCTGTACTCCATGCAGCTAGAGCGAAGCGAGAAGGAGGCGAGGAAGAAAAAAGCGTTCTTAAAGTAGCCCCCTGGCAGCAGCCCTGAAAGGGCGCATAACACACGGCGTCTCGCTGCCCTCCCTTCTACATACTCGCGGCTCCCTTTGCCGACTTGCAAAAGTTGCTACTAGAGCAGAGGCGGCCAGATTGAAGAGGCAGTGCCTAGGTTCACCTTCTCCTTACTGCACGTAAGCCACGTCCAGCTCCTCACTGCACTCTGGATTTCCCTTCTCCGAGGATCTTACCGTGGTGCTGTGTGCAACTCGGCGCCTAGAAGCGACCGCCAATGCTTTCACAGCGGGCTGCAAGGGAACCAAGGAGCAGCACAAGCAGCAGTGCTTCAGCTTGCTCCTTCCGACTGCTAAGGGCACTTGGGAAGGCAAGCGAGAGTCAACCACCTTCCTCTCCTAGTAGCCTGTAACGTGGTGCACACAAGCACGGGATTAGTGCCGCTTCGTTCACCGCCCTCGCCCAAGCGTGGAGCCGCTTTCACTTGCCGGCGGCCAGAAGCCGCTGCAAGGGCGCCACACAACCACAAGTGCGCCGGCAGCCAAGAGCAAGAGAACACTGCTTCTGCCCAAGCCCGCCTAGGGCGTGCACGTTTGTTCTCAGAGCTCCGTGCAACAGTCTGCCTCTCTCGCAGTTCGAATGGAAAACGAAAGCTTTTCGCCTACGCCCTTCAAGAGATCCGTCTCCAGGACGAGAATGTCTTGTGGCCGGAGCTCGCCCCCGCCGCGAGGAAGCTGCTATTAGCAGCGCATTGCAGGGACACGTCTCGCTTCTTGACTTCGTGCTTAGCGCTCTCCGAATTCGCCGCTAGCTCCACGGTCCTTCTCAGCTGCAAGTAGCAGCGCTCGCAGTACATAGAGCTTCGCAAGGACCGAAGACCCGGAGGGAAGTATCGCACACGATAATGTGCCAGGACAGAGACGTGTTCTACATTGTCCCTTCTCGTCATGCAGTTTGTGCCTCTGCTGCTTCTGCTGGTAGGAATCGCTCCTTGAAAGACGAGCGAGAGCGTCTTTCTGGGTGCATTGCACTGAGTCGAGTGCTCGCTCGGGACTTTGCACTCGGAGCCAAGGCAAGAGGGCGTGCTTGCCCGCAGAAGTGAGAACACGCTGTTGGGCAGAGCTGAAACTGACCGCTGGAATTCAGCTCTCTCCGGACGGCAGAAGGCGAAGAACGAAGCCGCTTGCGAGCGGCGCAGTGCCACGAAGAGCACACGAGCAGCCAAAGAGCTCCTTCACAATCGCTTTCACTTCTCAGTGCTCTTGCTGCTTGGAAAAGCAGCACACAGCCGTTGCACGCCAGGGCAACAGCTGGGGCAGTGCCCGTCCTCACTCCTTCGCTGTGCTGTACTCCATGCAGCTAGAGCGAAGCGAGAAGGAGGCGAGGAAGAAAAAAGCGTTCTTAAAGTAGCCCCCTGGCAGCAGCCCTGAAAGGGCGCATAACACACGGCGTCTCGCTGCCCTCCCTTCTACATACTCGCGGCTCCCTTTGCCGACTTGCAAAAGTTGCTACTAGAGCAGAGGCGGCCAGATTGAAGAGGCAGTGCCTAGGTTCACCTTCTCCTTACTGCACGTAAGCCACGTCCAGCTCCTCACTGCACTCTGGATTTCCCTTCTCCGAGGATCTTACCGTGGTGCTGTGTGCAACTCGGCGCCTAGAAGCGACCGCCAATGCTTTCACAGCGGGCTGCAAGGGAACCAAGGAGCAGCACAAGCAGCAGTGCTTCAGCTTGCTCCTTCCGACTGCTAAGGGCACTTGGGAAGGCAAGCGAGAGTCAACCACCTTCCTCTCCTAGTAGCCTGTAACGTGGTGCACACAAGCACGGGATTAGTGCCGCTTCGTTCACCGCCCTCGCCCAAGCGTGGAGCCGCTTTCACTTGCCGGCGGCCAGAAGCCGCTGCAAGGGCGCCACACAACCACAAGTGCGCCGGCAGCCAAGAGCAAGAGAACACTGCTTCTGCCCAAGCCCGCCTAGGGCGTGCACGTTTGTTCTCAGAGCTCCTTGCAACAGTCTGCCTCTCTCGCAGTTCGAATGGAAAACGAAAGCTTTTCGCCTACGCCCTTCAAGAGATCCGTCTCCAGGACGAGAATGTCTTGTGGCCGGAGCTCGCCCCCGCCGCGAGGAAGCTGCTATTAGCAGCGCATTGCAGGGACACGTCTCGCTTCTTGACTTCGTACTTAGCGCTCTCCGAATTCGCCGCTAGCTCCACGGTCCTTCTCAGCTGCAAGTAGCAGCGCTCGCAGTACATAGAGCTTCGCAAGGAACGAAGACCCGGAGGGAAGTATCGCACACGATAATGTGCCAGGACAGAGACGTGTTCTACATTGTCCCTTCTCGTCATGCAGTTTGTGCCTCTGCTGCTTCTGCTGGTAGGAATCGCTCCTTGAAAGACGAGCAAGAGCGTCTTTCTGGGTGCATTGCACTGAGTCGAGTGCTCGCTCGGGACTTTGCACTCGGAGCCAAGGCAAGAGGGCGTGCTTGCCCGCAGAAGTGAGAACACGCTGTTGGGCAGAGCTGAAGCTGACCGCTGGAGTTCAGCTCTCTCCGGACGGCAGAAGGCGAAGAACGAAGCCGCTTGCGAGCGGCGCAGTGCAGCGAAGAGCTCTCCGAATTCGCCGCTAGCTCCACGGTCCTTCTCAGCTGCAAGTAGCAGCGCTCGCAGTACATAGAGCTTCGCAAGGACCGAAGACCCGGAGGGAAGTATCGCACACGATAATGTGCCAGGACAGAGACGTGTTCTACATTGTCCCTTCTCGTCATGCAGTTGGTGCCTCTGCTGCTTCTGCTGGTAGGAATCGCTCCTTGAAAGACGAGCGAGAGCGTCTTTCTGGGTGCATTGCACTGAGTCGAGTGCTTGCTCGGGACTTTGCACTCGGAGCCAAGGCAAGAGGACGTGCTTGCCCGCAGAAGTGAGAACACGCTGTTGGGCAGAGCTGAAACTGACCGCTGGAGTTCAGCTCTCTGCGGACGGCAGAAGGCGAAGAACGAAGCCGCTTGCGAGCGGCGCAGTGCCACGAAGAGCACACGAGCAGCCAAAGAGCTCCTTCACAATCGCTCTCACTTCTCAGTGCTCTTGCTGCTTGGAAAAGCAGCACACAGCCGTTGCACGCCAGGGCAACAGCTGGGGCAGTGCCCGTCCTCACTCCTTCGCTGTGCTGTACTCCATGCAGCTAGAGCGAAGCGAGAAGGAGGCGAGGAAGAAAAAAGCGTTCTTAAAGTAGCCCCCTGGCAGCAGCCCTGAAAGGGCGCATAACACACGGCGTCTCGCTGCCCTCCCTTCTACATACTCGCGGCTCCCTTTGCCGACTTGCAAAAGTTGCTACTAGAGCAGAGGCGGCCAGATTGAAGAGGCAGTGCCTAGGTTCACCTTCTCCTTACTGCACGTAAGCCACGTCCAGCTCCTCACTGCACTCTGGATTTCCCTTCTCCGAGGATCTTACCGTGGTGCTGTGTGCAACTCGGCGCCTAGAAGCTACCGCCAATGCTTTCACAGCGGGCTGCAAGGGAACCAAGGAGCAGCACAAGCAGCAGTGCTTCAGCTTGCTCCTTCCGACTGCTAAGGGCACTTGGGAAGGCAAGCGAGAGTCAACCACCTTCCTCTCCTAGTAGCCTGTAACGTGGTGCACACAAGCACGGGACTAGTGCCGCTTCGTTCACCGCCCTCGCCCAAGCGTGGAGCCGCTTTCACTTGCCGGCGGCCAGAAGCCGCTGCAAGGGCGCCACACAACCACAAGTGCGCCGGCAGCCAAGAGCAAGAGAACACTGCTTCTGCCCAAGCCCGCCTAGGGCGTGCACGTTTGTTCTCAGAGCTCCGTGCAACAGTCTGCCTCTCTCGCAGTTCGAATGGAAAACGAAAGCTTTTCGCCTACGCCCTTCAAGAGATCCGTCTCCAGGACGAGAATGTCTTGTGGCCGGAGCTCGCCCCCGCCGCGAGGAAGCTGCTATTAGCAGCGCATTGCAGGGACACGTCTTGCTTCTTGACTTCGTGCTTAGCGCTCTCCGAATTCGCCGCTAGCTCCACGGTCCTTCTCAGCTGCAAGTAGCAGCGCTCGCAGTACATAGAGCTTCGCAAGGACCGAAGACCCGGAGGGAAGTATCGCACACGATAATGTGCCAGGACAGAGACGTGTTCTACATTGTCCCTTCTCGTCATGCAGTTTGTGCCTCTGCTGCTTCTGCTGGTAGGAATCGCTCCTTGAAAGACGAGCGAGAGCGTCTTTCTGGGTGCATTGCACTGAGTCGAGTGCTCGCTCGGGACTTTGCACTCGGAGCCAAGGCAAGAGGGCGTGCTTGCCCGCAGAAGTGAGAACACGCTGTTGGGCAGAGCTGAAACTGACCGCTGGAGTTCAGCTCTCTGCGGACGGCAGAAGGCGAAGAACGAAGCCGCTTGCAAGCGGCGCAGTGCCACGAAGAGCACACGAGCAGCCAAAGAGCTCCTTCACAATCGCTTTCACTTCTCAGTGCTCTTGCTGCTTGGAAAAGCAGCACACAGCCGTTGCACGCCAGGGCAACAGCTGGGGCAGTGCCCGTCCTCACTCCTTCGCTGTGCTGTACTCCATGCAGCTAGAGCGAAGCGAGAAGGAGGCGAGGAAGAAAAAAGCGTTCTTAAAGTAGCCCCCTGGCAGCAGCCCTGAAAGGGCGCATAACACACGGCGTCTCGCTGCCCTCCCTTCTACATACTCGCGGCTCCCTTTGCCGACTTGCAAAAGTTGCTACTAGAGCAGAGGCGGCCAGATTGAAGAGGCAGTGCCTAGGTTCACCTTCTCCTTACTGCACGTAAGCCACGTCCAGCTCCTCACTGCACTCTGGATTTCCCTTCTCCGAGGATCTTACCGTGGTGCTGTGTGCAACTCGGCGCCTAGAAGCGACCGCCAATGCTTTCACAGCGGGCTGCAAGGGAACCAAGGAGCAGCACAAGCAGCAGTGCTTCAGCTTGCTCCTTCCGACTGCTAAGGGCACTTGGGAAGGCAAGCGAGAGTCAACCACCTTCCTCTCCTAGTAGCCTGTAACGTGGTGCACACAAGCACGGGATTAGTGCCGCTTCGTTCACCGCCCTCGCCCAAGCGTGGAGCTGCTTTCACTTGCCGGCGGCCAGAAGCCGCTGCAAGGGCGCCACACAACCACAAGTGCGCCGGCAGCCAAGAGCAAGAGAACACTGCTTCTGCCCAAGCCCGCCTAGGGCGTGCACGTTTGTTCTCAGAGCTCCGTGCAACAGTCTGCCTCTCTAGCAGTTCGAATGGAAAACGAAAGCTTTTCGCCTACGCCCTTCAAGAGATCCGTCTCCAGGACGAGAATGTCTTGTGGCCGGAGCTCGCCCCCGCCGCGAGGAAGCTGCTATTAGCAGCGCATTGCAGGGACACGTCTCGCTTCTTGACTTCGTGCTTAGCGCTCTCCGAATTCGCCGCTAGCTCCACGGTCCTTCTCAGCTGCAAGTAGCAGCGCTCGCAGTACATAGAGCTTCGCAAGGACCGAAGACCCGGAGGGAAGTATCGCACACGATAATGTGCCAGGACAGAGACGTGTTCTACATTGTCCCTTCTCGTCATGCAGTTTGTGCCTCTGCTGCTTCTGCTGGTAGGAATCGCTCCTTGAAAGACGAGCGAGAGCGTCTTTCTGGGTGCATTGCACTGAGTCGAGTGCTCGCTCGGGACTTTGCACTCGGAGCCAAGGCAAGAGGGCGTGCTTGCCCGCAGAAGTGAGAACACGCTGTTGGGCAGAGCTGAAACTGACCGCTGGAGTTCAGCTCTCTCCGGACGGCAGAAGGCGAAGAACGAAGCCGCTTGCGAGCGGCGCAGTGCAGCGAAGTACTCTCCGAATTCGCCGCTAGCTCCACGGTCCTTCTCAGCTGCAAGTAGCAGCGCTCGCAGTACATAGAGCTTCGCAAGGAACGAAGACCCGGAGGGAAGTATCGCACACGATAATGTGCCAGGACAGAGACGTGTTCTACATTGTCCCTTCTCGTCATGCAGTTTGTGCCTCTGCTGCTTCTGCTGGTAGGAATCGCTCCTTGAAAGACGAGCGAGAGCGTCTTTCTGGGTGCATTGCACTGAGTCGCGTGCTCGCTCGGGACTTTGCACTCGGAGCCAAGGCAAGAGGGCGTGCTTGCCCGCAGAAGTGAGAACACGCTGTTGGGCAGAGCTGAAACTGACCGCTGGAGTTCAGCTCTCTGCGGACGGCAGAAGGCGAAGAACGAAGCCGCTTGCGAGCGGCGCAGTGCCACGAAGAGCACACGAGCAGCCAAAGAGCTCCTTCACAATCGCTTTCACTTCTCAGTGCTCTTGCTGCTTGGAAAAGCAGCACACAGCCGTTGCACGCCAGGGCAACAGCTGGGGCAGTGCCCGTCCTCACTCCTTCGCTGTGCTGTACTCCATGCAGCTAGAGCGAAGCGAGAAGGAGGCGAGGAAGAAAAAAGCGTTCTTAAAGTAGCCCCCTGGCAGCAGCCCTGAAAGGGCGCATAACACACGGCGTCTCGCTGCCCTCCCTTCTACATACTCGCGGCTCCCTTTGCCGACTTGCAAAAGTTGCTACTAGAGCAGAGGCGGCCAGATTGAAGAGGCAGTGCCTAGGTTCACCTTCTCCTTACTGCACGTAAGCCACGTCCAGCTCCTCACTGCACTCTGGATTTCCCTTCTCCGAGGATCTTACCGTGGTGCTGTGTGCAACTCGGCGCCTAGAAGCGACCGCCAATGCTTTCACAGCGGGCTGCAAGGGAACCAAGGAGCAGCACAAGCAGCAGTGCTTCAGCTTGCTCCTTCCGACTGCTAAGGGCACTTGGGAAGGCAAGCGAGAGTCAACCACCTTCCTCTCCTAGTAGCCTGTAACGTGGTGCACACAAGCACGGGATTAGTGCCGCTTCGTTCACCGCCCTCGCCCAAGCGTGGAGCCGCTTTCACTTGCCGGCGGCCAGAAGCCGCTGCAAGGGCGCCACACAACCACAAGTGCGCCGGCAGCCAAGAGCAAGAGAACACTGCTTCTGCCCAAGCCCGCCTAGGGCGTGCACGTTTGTTCTCAGAGCTCCGTGCAACAGTCTGCCTCTCTCACAGTTCGAATGGAAAACGAAAGCTTTTCGCCTACGCCCTTCAAGAGATCCGTCTCCAGGACGAGAATGTCTTGTGGCCGGAGCTCGCCCCCGCCGCGAGGAAGCTGCTATTAGCAGCGCATTGCAGGGACACGTCTCGCTTCTTGACTTCGTGCTTAGCGCTCTCCGAATTCGCCGCTAGCTCCACGGTCCTTCTCAGCTGCAAGTAGCAGCGCTCGCAGTACATAGAGCTTCGCAAGGACCGAAGACCCGGAGGGAAGTATCGCACACGATAATGTGCCAGGACAGAGACGTGTTCTACATTGTCCCTTCTCGTCATGCAGTTTGTGCCTCTGCTGCTTCTGCTGGTAGGAATCGCTCCTTGAAAGACGAGCAAGAGCGTCTTTCTGGGTGCATTGCACTGAGTCGAGTGCTCGCTCGGGACTTTGCACTCGGAGCCAAGGCAAGAGGGCGTGCTTGCCCGCAGAAGTGAGAACACGCTGTTGGGCAGAGCTGAAGCTGACCGCTGGAGTTCAGCTCTCTCCGGACGGCAGAAGGCGAAGAACGAAGCCGCTTGCGAGCGGCGCAGTGCAGCGAAGAGCTCTCCGAATTCGCCGCTAGCTCCACGGTCCTTCTCAGCTGCAAGTAGCAGCGCTCGCAGTACATAGAGCTTCGCAAGGACCGAAGACCCGGAGGGAAGTATCGCACACGATAATGTGCCAGGACAGAGACGTGTTCTACATTGTCCCTTCTCGTCATGCAGTTTGTGCCTCTGCTGCTTCTGCTGGTAGGAATCGCTCCTTGAAAGACGAGCGAGAGCGTCTTTCTGGGTGCATTGCACTGAGTCGAGTGCTCGCTCGGGACTTTGCACTCGGAGCCAAGGCAAGAGGGCGTGCTTGCCCGCAGAAGTGAGAACACGCTGTTGGGCAGAGCTGCAACTGACCGCTGGAGTTCAGCTCTCTGCGGACGGCAGAAGGCGAAGAACGAAGCCGCTTGCGAGCGGCGCAGTGCCACGAAGAGCACACGAGCAGCCAAAGAGCTCCTTCACAATCCCTTTCACTTCTCAGTGCTCTTGCTGCTTGGAAAAGCAGCACACAGCCGTTGCACGCCAGGGCAACAGCTGGGGCAGTGCCCGTCCTCACTCCTTCGCTGTGCTGTACTCCATGCAGCTAGAGCGAAGCGAGAAGGAGGCGAGGAAGAAAAAAGCGTTCTTAAAGTAGCCCCCTGGCAGCAGCCCTGAAAGGGCGCATAACACACGGCGTCTCGCTGCCCTCCCTTCTACATACTCGCGGCTCCCTTTGCCGACTTGCAAAAGTTGCTACTAGAGCAGAGGCGGCCAGATTGAAGAGGCAGTGCCTAGGTTCACCTTCTCCTTACTGCACGTAAGCCACGTCCAGCTCCTCACTGCACTCTGGATTTCCCTTCTCCGAGGATCTTACCGTGGTGCTGTGTGCAACTCGGCGCCTAGAAGCTACCGCCAATGCTTTCACAGCGGGCTGCAAGGGAATCAAGGAGCAGCACAAGCAGCAGTGCTTCAGCTTGCTCCTTCCGACTGCTAAGGGCACTTGGGAAGGCAAGCGAGAGTCAACCACCTTCCTCTCCTAGTAGCCTGTAACGTGGTGCACACAAGCACGGGACTAGTGCCGCTTCGTTCACCGCCCTCGCCCAAGCGTGGAGCCGCTTTCACTTGCCGGCGGCCAGAAGCCGCTGCAAGGGCGCCACACAACCACAAGTGCGCCGGCAGCCAAGAGCAAGAGAACACTGCTTCTGCCCAAGCCCGCCTAGGGCGTGCACGTTTGTTCTCAGAGCTCCGTGCAACAGTCTGCCTCTCTCGCAGTTCGAATGGAAAACGAAAGCTTTTCGCCTACGCCCTTCACAGAGATCCGTTGCCAGGACGAGAATGTCTTGTGGCCGGAGCTCGCCCCAGCCGCGAGGAAGCTGCTATTAGCAGCGCATTGCAGGGACACGTCTCGCTTCTTGACTTCGTGCTTAGCGCTCTCCGAATTCGCCGCTAGCTCCACGGTCCTTCTCAGCTGCAAGTAGCAGCGCTCGCAGTACATAGAGCTTCGCAAGGACCGAAGACCCGGAGGGAAGTATCGCACACGATAATGTGCCAGGACAGAGACGTGTTCTACATTGCCCCTTCTCGTCATGAAGTTTGTGCCTCTGCTGCTTCTGCTGTTAGGAATCGCTCCTTGAAAGACGAGCGAGAGCGTCTTTCTGGGTGCATTGCACTGAGTCGAGTGCTCGCTCGGGACTTTGCACTCGGAGCCAAGGCAAGAGGGCGTGCTTGCCCGCAGAAGTGAGAACACGCTGTTGGGCAGAGCTGAAACTGACCGCTGGAGTTCAGCTCTCTCCGGACGGCAGAAGGCGAAGAACGAAGCCGCTTGCGAGCGGCGCAGTGCAGCGAAGAGCTCTCCGAATTCGCCGCTAGCTCCACGGTCCTTCTCAGCTGCAAGTAGCAGCGCTCGCAGTACATAGAGCTTCGCAAGGACCGAAGACCCGGAGGGAAGTGTCGCACACGATAATGTGCCAGGACAGAGACGTGTTCTACATTGTCCCTTCTCGTCATGCAGTTTGTGCCTCTGCTGCTTCTGCTGGTAGGAATCGCTCCTTGAAAGACGAGCGAGAGCGTCTTTCTGGGTGCATTGCACTGAGTCGAGTGCTCGCTCGGGACTTTGCACTCGGAGCCAAGGCAAGAGGGCGTGCTTGCCCGCAGAAGTGAGAACACGCTGTTGGGCAGAGCTGAAACTGACCGCTGGAGTTCAGCTCTCTGCGGACGGCAGAAGGCGAAGAACGAAGCCGCTTGCGAGCGGCGCAGTGCCACGAAGAGCACACGAGCAGCCAAAGAGCTCCTTCACAATCCCTTTCACTTCTCAGTGCTCTTGCTGCTTGGAAAAGCAGCACACAGCCGTTGCACGCCAGGGCAACAGCTGGGGCAGTGCCCGTCCTCACTCCTTCGCTGTGCTGTACTCCATGCAGCTAGAGCGAAGCGAGAAGGAGGCGAGGAAGAAAAAAGCGTTCTTAAAGTAGCCCCCTGGCAGCAGCCCTGAAAAGGCGCATAACACACGGCGTCTCGCTGCCCTCCCTTCTACATACTCGCGGCTCCCTTTGCCGACTTGCAAAAGTTGCTACTAGAGCAGAGGCGGCCAGATTGAAGAGGCAGTGCCTAGGTTCACCTTCTCCTTACTGCACGTAAGCCACGTCCAGCTCCTCACTGCACTCTGGATTTCCCTTCTCCGAGGATCTTACCGTGGTGCTGTGTGCAACTCGGCGCCTAGAAGCTACCGCCAATGCTTTCACAGCGGGCTGCAAGGGAATCAAGGAGCAGCACAAGCAGCAGTGCTTCAGCTTGCTCCTTCCGACTGCTAAGGGCACTTGGGAAGGCAAGCGAGAGTCAACCACCTTCCTCTCCTAGTAGCCTGTAACGTGGTGCACACAAGCACGGGACTAGTGCCGCTTCGTTCACCGCCCTCGCCCAAGCGTGGAGCCGCTTTCACTTGCCGGCGGCCAGAAGCCGCTGCAAGGGCGCCACACAACCACAAGTGCGCCGGCAGCCAAGAGCAAGAGAACACTGCTTCTGCCCAAGCCCGCCTAGGGCGTGCACGTTTGTTCTCAGAGCTCCGTGCAACAGTCTGCCTCTCTCGCAGTTCGAATGGAAAACGAAAGCTTTTCGCCTACGCCCTTCACAGAGATCCGTTGCCAGGACGAGAATGTCTTGTGGCCGGAGCTCGCCCCAGCCGCGAGGAAGCTGCTATTAGCAGCGCATTGCAGGGACACGTCTCGCTTCTTGACTTCGTGCTTAGCGCTCTCCGAATTCGCCGCTAGCTCCACGGTCCTTCTCAGCTGCAAGTAGCAGCGCTCGCAGTACATAGAGCTTCGCAAGGACCGAAGACCCGGAGGGAAGTATCGCACACGATAATGTGCCAGGACAGAGACGTGTTCTACATTGCCCCTTCTCGTCATGAAGTTTGTGCCTCTGCTGCTTCTGCTGGTAGGAATCGCTCCTTGAAAGACGAGCGAGAGCGTCTTTCTGGGTGCATTGCACTGAGTCGAGTGCTCGCTCGGGACTTTGCACTCGGAGCCAAGGCAAGAGGGCGTGCTTGCCCGCAGAAGTGAGAACACGCTGTTGGGCAGAGCTGAAACTGACCGCTGGAGTTCAGCTCTCTCCGGACGGCAGAAGGCGAAGAACGAAGCCGCTTGCGAGCGGCGCAGTGCAGCGAAGAGCTCTCCGAATTCGCCGCTAGCTCCACGGTCCTTCTCAGCTGCAAGTAGCAGCGCTCGCAGTACATAGAGCTTCGCAAGGACCGAAGACCCGGAGGGAAGTGTCGCACACGATAATGTGCCAGGACAGAGACGTGTTCTACATTGTCCCTTCTCGTCATGCAGTTTGTGCCTCTGCTGCTTCTGCTGTTAGGAATCGCTCCTTGAAAGACGAGCGAGAGCGTCTTTCTGGGTGCATTGCACTGAGTCGAGTGCTCGCTCGGGACTTTGCACTCGGAGCCAAGGCAAGAGGGCGTGCTTGCCCGCAGAAGTGAGAACACGCTGTTGGGCAGAGCTGAAACTGACCGCTGGAGTTCAGCTCTCTGCGGACGGCAGAAGGCGAAGAACGAAGCCGCTTGCGAGCGGCGCAGTGCCACGAAGAGCACACGAGCAGCCAAAGAGCTCCTTCACAATCGCTTTCACTTCTCAGTGCTCTTGCTGCTTGGAAAAGCAGCACACAGCCGTTGCACGCCAGGGCAACAGCTGGGGCAGTGCCCGTCCTCACTCCTTCGCTGTGCTGTACTCCATGCAGCTAGAGCGAAGCGAGAAGGACGCGAGGAAGAAAAAAGCGTTCTTAAAGTAGCCCCCTGGCAGCAGCCCTGAAAGGGCGCATAACACACGGCGTCTCGCTGCCCTCCCTTCTACATACTCGCGGCTCCCTTTGCCGACTTGCAAAAGTTGCTACTAGAGCAGAGGCGGCCAGATTGAAGAGGCAGTGCCTAGGTTCACCTTCTCCTTACTGCACGTAAGCCACGTCCAGCTCCTCACTGCACTCTGGATTTCCCTTCTCCGAGGATCTTACCGTGGTGCTGTGTGCAACTCGGCGCCTAGAAGCTACCGCCAATGCTTTCACAGCGGGCTGCAAGGGAATCAAGGAGCAGCACAAGCAGCAGTGCTTCAGCTTGCTCCTTCCGACTGCTAAGGGCACTTGGGAAGGCAAGCGAGAGTCAACCACCTTCCTCTCCTAGTAGCCTGTAACGTGGTGCACACAAGCACGGGACTAGTGCCGCTTCGTTCACCGCCCTCGCCCAAGCGTGGAGCCGCTTTCACTTGCCGGCGGCCAGAAGCCGCTGCAAGGGCGCCACACAACCACAAGTGCGCCGGCAGCCAAGAGCAAGAGAACACTGCTTCTGCCCAAGCCCGCCTAGGGCGTGCACGTTTGTTCTCAGAGCTCCGTGCAACAGTCTGCCTCTCTCGCAGTTCGAATGGAAAACGAAAGCTTTTCGCCTACGCCCTTCACAGAGATCCGTTGCCAGGACGAGAATGTCTTGTGGCCGGAGCTCGCCCCAGCCGCGAGGAAGCTGCTATTAGCAGCGCATTGCAGGGACACGTCTCGCTTCTTGACTTCGTGCTTAGCGCTCTCCGAATTCGCCGCTAGCTCCACGGTCCTTCTCAGCTGCAAGTAGCAGCGCTCGCAGTACATAGAGCTTCGCAAGGACCGAAGACCCGGAGGGAAGTATCGCACACGATAATGTGCCAGGACAGAGACGTGTTCTACATTGCCCCTTCTCGTCATGAAGTTTGTGCCTCTGCTGCTTCTGCTGTTAGGAATCGCTCCTTGAAAGACGAGCGAGAGCGTCTTTCTGGGTGCATTGCACTGAGTCGAGTGCTCGCTCGGGACTTTGCACTCGGAGCCAAGGCAAGAGGGCGTGCTTGCCCGCAGAAGTGAGAACACGCTGTTGGGCAGAGCTGAAACTGACCGCTGGAGTTCAGCTCTCTGCGGACGGCAGAAGGCGAAGAACGAAGCCGCTTGCGAGCGGCGCAGTGCCACGAAGAGCACACGAGCAGCCAAAGAGCTCCTTCACAATCGCTTTCACTTCTCAGTGCTCTTGCTGCTTGGAAAAGCAGCACACAGCCGTTGCACGCCAGGGCAACAGCTGGGGCAGTGCCCGTCCTCACTCCTTCGCTGTGCTGTACTCCATGCAGCTAGAGCGAAGCGAGAAGGAGGCGAGGAAGAAAAAAGCGTTCTTAAAGTAGCCCCCTGGCAGCAGCCCTGAAAGGGCGCATAACACACGGCGTCTCGCTGCCCTCCCTTCTACATACTCGCGGCTCCCTTTGCCGACTTGCAAAAGTTGCTACTAGAGCAGAGGCGGCCAGATTGAAGAGGCAGTGCCTAGGTTCACCTTCTCCTTACTGCACGTAAGCCACGTCCAGCTCCTCACTGCACTCTGGATTTCCCTTCTCCGAGGATCTTACCGTGGTGCTGTGTGCAACTCGGCGCCTAGAAGCTACCGCCAATGCTTTCACAGCGGGCTGCAAGGGAATCAAGGAGCAGCACAAGCAGCAGTGCTTCAGCTTGCTCCTTCCGACTGCTAAGGGCACTTGGGAAGGCAAGCGAGAGTCAACCACCTTCCTCTCCTAGTAGCCTGTAACGTGGTGCACACAAGCACGGGACTAGTGCCGCTTCGTTCACCGCCCTCGCCCAAGCGTGGAGCCGCTTTCACTTGCCGGCGGCCAGAAGCCGCTGCAAGGGCGCCACACAACCACAAGTGCGCCGGCAGCCAAGAGCAAGAGAACACTGCTTCTGCCCAAGCCCGCCTAGGGCGTGCACGTTTGTTCTCAGAGCTCCGTGCAACAGTCTGCCTCTCTCGCAGTTCGAATGGAAAACGAAAGCTTTTCGCCTACGCCCTTCACAGAGATCCGTTGCCAGGACGAGAATGTCTTGTGGCCGGAGCTCGCCCCAGCCGCGAGGAAGCTGCTATTAGCAGCGCATTGCAGGGACACGTCTCGCTTCTTGACTTCGTGCTTAGCGCTCTCCGAATTCGCCGCTAGCTCCACGGTCCTTCTCAGCTGCAAGTAGCAGCGCTCGCAGTACATAGAGCTTCGCAAGGACCGAAGACCCGGAGGGAAGTGTCGCACACGATAATGTGCCAGGACAGAGACGTGTTCTACATTGTCCCTTCTCGTCATGCAGTTTGTGCCTCTGCTGCTTCTGCTGGTAGGAATCGCTCCTTGAAAGACGAGCGAGAGCGTCTTTCTGGGTGCATTGCACTGAGTCGAGTGCTCGCTCGGGACTTTGCACTCGGAGCCAAGGCAAGAGGGCGTGCTTGCCCGCAGAAGTGAGAACACGCTGTTGGGCAGAGCTGAAACTGACCGCTGGAGTTCAGCTCTCTGCGGACGGCAGAAGGCGAAGAACGAAGCCGCTTGCGAGCGGCGCAGTGCCACGAAGAGCACACGAGCAGCCAAAGAGCTCCTTCACAATCGCTTTCACTTCTCAGTGCTCTTGCTGCTTGGAAAAGCAGCACACAGCCGTTGCACGCCAGGGCAACAGCTGGGGCAGTGCCCGTCCTCACTCCTTCGCTGTGCTGTACTCCATGCAGCTAGAGCGAAGCGAGAAGGACGCGAGGAAGAAAAAAGCGTTCTTAAAGTAGCCCCCTGGCAGCAGCCCTGAAAGGGCGCATAACACACGGCGTCTCGCTGCCCTCCCTTCTACATACTCGCGGCTCCCTTTGCCGACTTGCAAAAGTTGCTACTAGAGCAGAGGCGGCCAGATTGAAGAGGCAGTGCCTAGGTTCACCTTCTCCTTACTGCACGTAAGCCATGTCCAGCTCCTCACTGCACTCTGGATTTCCCTTCTCCGAGGATCTTACCGTGGTGCTGTGTGCAACTCGGCGCCTAGAAGCTACCGCCAATGCTTTCACAGCGGGCTGCAAGGGAACCAAGGAGCAGCACAAGCAGCAGTGCTTCAGCTTGCTCCTTCCGACTGCTAAGGGCACTTGGGAAGGCAAGCGAGAGTCAACCACCTTCCTCTCCTAGTAGCCTGTAACGTGGTGCACACAAGCACGGGACTAGTGCCGCTTCGTTCACCGCCCTCGCCCAAGCGTGGAGCCGCTTTCACTTGCCGGCGGCCAGAAGCCGCTGCAAGGGCGCCACACAACCACAAGTGCGCCGGCAGCCAAGAGCAAGAGAACACTGCTTCTGCCCAAGCCCGCCTAGGGCGTGCACGTTTGTTCTCAGAGCTCCGTGCAACAGTCTGCCTCTCTCGCAGTTCGAATGGAAAACGAAAGCTTTTCGCCTACGCCCTTCACAGAGATCCGTTGCCAGGACGAGAATGTCTTGTGGCCGGAGCTCGCCCCCGCCGCGAGGAAGCTGCTATTAGCAGCGCATTGCAGGGACACGTCTCGCTTCTTGACTTCGTGCTTAGCGCTCTCCGAATTCGCCGCTAGCTCCACGGTCCTTCTCAGCTGCAAGTAGCAGCGCTCGCAGTACATAGAGCTTCGCAAGGACCGAAGACCCGGAGGGAAGTGTCGCACACGATAATGTGCCAGGACAGAGACGTGTTCTACATTGTCCCTTCTCGTCATGCAGTTTGTGCCTCTGCTGCTTCTGCTGTTAGGAATCGCTCCTTGAAAGACGAGCGAGAGCGTCTTTCTGGGTGCATTGCACTGAGTCGAGTGCTCGCTCGGGACTTTGCACTCGGAACCAAGGCAAGAGGGCGTGCTTGCCCGCAGAACTGAGAACACGCTGTTGGGCAGAGCTGAAACTGACCGCTGGAATTCAGCTCTCTGCGGACGGCAGAAGGCGAAGAATGAAGCCGCTTGCGAGCGGCGCAGTGCAGCGAAGAGCTCTCCGAATTCGCCGCTAGCTCCACGGTCCTTCTCAGCTGCAAGTAGCAGCGCTCGCAGTACATAGAGCTTCGCAAGGACCGAAGACCTGGAGGGAAGTATCGCACACGATAATGTGCCAGGACAGAGACGTGTTCTACATTGTCCCTTCTCGTCATGCAGTTTGTGCCTCTGCTGCTTCTGCTGGTAGGAATCGCTCCTTGAAAGACGAGCGAGAGCGTCTTTCTGGGTGCATTGCACTGAGTCGAGTGCTCGCTCGGGACTTTGCACTCGGAGCCAAGGCAAGAGGGCGTGCTTGCCCGCAGAAGTGAGAACACGCTGTTGGGCAGAGCTGAAACTGACCGCTGGAGTTCAGCTCTCTGCGGACGGCAGAAGGCGAAGAACGAAGCCGCTTGCGAGCGGCGCAGTGCCACGAAGAGCACACGAGCAGCCAAAGAGCTCCTTCACAATCGCTTTCACTTCTCAGTGCTCTTGCTGCTTGGAAAAGCAGCACACAGCCGTTGCACGCCAGGGCAACAGCTGGGGCAGTGCCCGTCCTCACTCCTTCGCTGTGCTGTACTCCATGCAGCTAGAGCGAAGCGAGAAGGAGGCGAGGAAGAAAAAAGCGTTCTTAAAGTAGCCCCCTGGCAGCAGCCCTGAAAGGGCGCATAACACACGGCGTCTCGCTGCCCTCCCTTCTACATACTCGCGGCTCCCTTTGCCGACTTGCAAAAGTTGCTACTAGAGCAGAGGCGGCCAGATTGAAGAGGCAGTGCCTAGGTTCACCTTCTCCTTACTGCACGTAAGCCACGTCCAGCTCCTCACTGCACTCTGGATTTCCCTTCTCCGAGGATCTTACCGTGGTGCTGTGTGCAACTCGGCGCCTAGAAGCTACCGCCAATGCTTTCACAGCGGGCTGCAAGGGAACCAAGGAGCAGCACAAGCAGCAGTGCTTCAGCTTGCTCCTTCTGACTGCTAAGGGCACTTGGGAAGGCAAGCGAGAGTCAACCACCTTCCTCTCCTAGTAGCCTGTAACGTGGTGCACACAAGCACGGGATTAGTGCCGCTTCGTTCACCGCCCTCGCCCAAGCGTGGAGCCGCTTTCACTTGCCGGCGGCCAGAAGCCGCTGCAAGGGCGCCACACAACCACAAGTGCGCCGGCAGCCAAGAGCCAGAGAACACTGCTTCTGCCCAAGCCCGCCTAGGGCGTGCACGTTTGTTCTCAGAGCTCCGTGCAACAGTCTGCCTCTCTCGCAGTTCGAATGGAAAACGAAAGCTTTTCGCCTACGCCCTTCACAGAGATCCGTTGCCAGGAAGAGAATGTCTTGTGGCCGGAGCTCGCCCCCGCCGCGAGGAAGCTGCTATTAGCAGTGCATTGCAGGGACACGTCTCGCTTCTTGACTTCGTGCTTAGCGCTCTCCAAATTCGCCGCTAGCTCCACGGTCTTTCTCAGCTGCAAGTAGCAGCGCTCGCAGTACATAGAGCTTCGCAAGGACCGAAGACCCGGAGGGAAGTATCGCACACGATAATGTGCCAGGACAGAGACGTGTTCTACATTGCCCCTTCTCGTCATGCAGTTTGTGCCTCTGCTGCTTCTGCTGTTAGGAATCGCTCCTTGAAAGACGAGCGAGAGCGTCTTTCTGGGTGCATTGCACTGAGTCGAGTGCTCGCTCGGGACTTTGCACTCGGAGCCAAGGCAAGAGGGCGTGCTTGCCCGCAGAAGTGAGAACACGCTGTTGGGCAGAGCTGAAACTGACCGCTGGAGTTCAGCTCTCTGCGGACGGCAGAAGGCGAAGAATGAAGCCGCTTGCGAGCGGCGCAGTGCAGCGAAGTACTCTCCGAATTCGCCGCTAGCTCCACGGTCCTTCTCAGCTGCAAGTAGCAGCGCTCGCAGTACATAGAGCTTCGCAAGGACCGAAGACCCGGAGGGAAGTATCGCACACGATAATGTGCCAGGACAGAGACGTGTTCTACATTGTCCCTTCTCGTCATGCAGTTGGTGCCTCTGCTGCTTCTGCTGGTAGGAATCGCTCCTTGAAAGACGAGCGAGAGCGTCTTTCTGGGTGCATTGCACTGAGTCGAGTGCTCGCTCGGGACTTTGCACTCGGAGCCAAGGCAAGAGGGCGTGCTTGCCCGCAGAAGTGAGAACACGCTGTTGGGCAGAGCTGAAGCTGACCGCTGGAGTTCAGCTCTCTCCGGACGGCAGAAGGCGAAGAACGAAGCCGCTTGCGAGCGGCGCAGTGCCACGAAGAGCACACGAGCAGCCAAAGAGCTCCTTCACAATCGCTTTCACTTCTCAGTGCTCTTGCTGCTTGGAAAAGCAGCACACAGCCGTTGCACGCCAGGGCATCAGCTGGGGCCGTGCCCGTCCTCACTCCTTCGCTGTGCTGTACTCCATGCAGCTAGAGCGAAGCGAGAAGGAGGCGAGGAAGAAAAAAGCGTTCTTAAAGTAGCCCCCTGGCAGCAGCCCTGAAAGGGCGCATAACACACGGCGTCTCGCTGCCCTCCCTTCTACATACTCGCGGCTCCCTTTGCCGACTTGCAAAAGTTGCTACTAGAGCAGAGGCGGCCAGATTGAAGAGGCAGTGCCTAGGTTCACCTTCTCCTTACTGCACGTAAGCCACGTCCAGCTCCTCACTGCACTCTGGATTTCCCTTCTCCGAGGATCTTACCGTGGTGCTGTGTGCAACTCGGCGCCTAGAATCTACCGCCAATGCTTTCACAGCGGGCTGCAAGGGAATCAAGGAGCAGCACAAGCAGCAGTGCTTCAGCTTGCTCCTTCCGACTGCTAAGGGCACTTGGGAAGGCAAGCGAGAGTCAACCACCTTCCTCTCCTAGTAGCCTGTAACGTGGTGCACACAAGCACGGGACTAGTGCCGCTTCGTTCACCGCCCTCGCCCAAGCGTGGAGCCGCTTTCACTTGCCGGCGGCCAGAAGCCGCTGCAAGGGCGCCACACAACCACAAGTGCGCCGGCAGCCAAGAGCAAGAGAACACTGCTTCTGCCCAAGCCCGCCTAGGGCGTGCACGTTTGTTCTCAGAGCTCCGTGCAACAGTCTGCCTCTCTCGCAGTTCGAATGGAAAACGAAAGCTTTTCGCCTACGCCCTTCACAGAGATCCGTTGCCAGGACGAGAATGTCTTGTGGCCGGAGCTCGCCCCCGCCGCGAGGAAGCTGCTATTAGCAGCGCATTGCAGGGACACGTCTCGCTTCTTGACTTCGTGCTTAGCGCTCTCCGAATTCGCCGCTAGCTCCACGGTCCTTCTCAGCTGCAAGTAGCAGCGCTCGCAGTACATAGAGCTTCGCAAGGACCGAAGACCCGGAGGGAAGTGTCGCACACGATAATGTGCCAGGACAGAGACGTGTTCTACATTGTCCCTTCTCGTCATGCAGTTTGTGCCTCTGCTGCTTCTGCTGTTAGGAATCGCTCCTTGAAAGACGAGCGAGAGCGTCTTTCTGGGTGCATTGCACTGAGTCGAGTGCTCGCTCGGGACTTTGCACTCGGAGCCAAGGCAAGAGGGCGTGCTTGCCCGCAGAAGTGAGAACACGCTGTTGGGCAGAGCTGAAACTGACCGCTGGAATTCAGCTCTCTCCGGACGGCAGAAGGCGAAGAATGAAGCCGCTTGCGAGCGGCGCAGTGCAGCGAAGAGCTCTCCGAATTCGCCGCTAGCTCCACGGTCCTTCTCAGCTGCAAGTAGCAGCGCTCGCAGTACATAGAGCTTCGCAAGGACCGAAGACCTGGAGGGAAGTATCACACGCGATAATGTGCCAGGACAGAGACGTGTTCTACATTGTCCCTTCTCGTCATGCAGTTTGTGCCTCTGCTGCTTCTGCTGGTAGGAATCGCTCCTTGAAAGACGAGCGAGAGCGTCTTTCTGGGTGCATTGCACTGAGTCGAGTGCTCGCTCGGGACTTTGCACTCGGAGCCAAGGCAAGAGGGCGTGCTTGCCCGCAGAAGTGAGAACACGCTGTTGGGCAGAGCTGAAACTGACCGCTGGAGTTCAGCTCTCTCCGGACGGCAGAAGGCGAAGAACGAAGCCGCTTGCGAGCGGCGCAGTGCCACGAAGAGCACACGAGCAGCCAAAGAGCTCCTTCACAATCGCTTTCACTTCTCAGTGCTCTTGCTGCTTGGAAAAGCAGCACACAGCCGTTGCACGCCAGGGCAACAGCTGGGGCAGTGCCCGTCCTCACTCCTTCGCTGTGCTGTACTCCATGCAGCTAGAGCGAAGCGAGAAGGAGGCGAGGAAGAAAAAAGCGTTCTTAAAGTAGCCCCCTGGCAGCAGCCCTGAAAGGGCGCATAACACACGGCGTCTCGCTGCCCTCCCTTCTACATACTCGCGGCTCCCTTTGCCGACTTGCAAAAGTTGCTACTAGAGCAGAGGCGGCCAGATTGAAGAGGCAGTGCCTAGGTTCACCTTCTCCTTACTGCACGTAAGCCACGTCCAGCTCCTCACTGCACTCTGGATTTCCCTTCTCCGAGGATCTTACCGTGGTGCTGTGTGCAACTCGGCGCCTAGAAGCTACCGCCAATGCTTTCACAGCGGGCTGCAAGGGAACCAAGGAGCAGCACAAGCAGCAGTGCTTCAGCTTGCTCCTTCTGACTGCTAAGGGCACTTGGGAAGGCAAGCGAGAGTCAACCACCTTCCTCTCCTAGTAGCCTGTAACGTGGTGCACACAAGCACGGGATTAGTGCCGCTTCGTTCACCGCCCTCGCCCAAGCGTGGAGCCGCTTTCACTTGCCGGCGGCCAGAAGCCGCTGCAAGGGCGCCACACAACCACAAGTGCGCCGGCAGCCAAGAGCCAGAGAACACTGCTTCTGCCCAAGCCCGCCTAGGGCGTGCACGTTTGTTCTCAGAGCTCCGTGCAACAGTCTGCCTCTCTCGCAGTTCGAATGGAAAACGAAAGCTTTTCGCCTACGCCCTTCACAGAGATCCGTTGCCAGGAAGAGAATGTCTTGTGGCCGGAGCTCGCCCCCGCCGCGAGGAAGCTGCTATTAGCAGTGCATTGCAGGGACACGTCTCGCTTCTTGACTTCGTGCTTAGCGCTCTCCGAATTCGCCGCTAGCTCCACGGTCTTTCTCAGCTGCAAGTAGCAGCGCTCGCAGTACATAGAGCTTCGCAAGGACCGAAGACCCGGAGGGAAGTATCGCACACGATAATGTGCCAGGACAGAGACGTGTTCTACATTGCCCCTTCTCGTCATGCAGTTTGTGCCTCTGCTGCTTCTGCTGTTAGGAATCGCTCCTTGAAAGACGAGCGAGAGCGTCTTTCTGGGTGCATTGCACTGAGTCGAGTGCTCGCTCGGGACTTTGCACTCGGAGCCAAGGCAAGAGGGCGTGCTTGCCCGCAGAAGTGAGAACACGCTGTTGGGCAGAGCTGAAACTGACCGCTGGAGTTCAGCTCTCTGCGGACGGCAGAAGGCGAAGAATGAAGCCGCTTGCGAGCGGCGCAGTGCAGCGAAGAGCTCTCCGAATTCGCCGCTAGCTCCACGGTCCTTCTCAGCTGCAAGTAGCAGCGCTCGCAGTACATAGAGCTTCGCAAGGACCGAAGACCCGGAGGGAAGTATCGCACACGATAATGTGCCAGGACAGAGACGTGTTCTACATTGTCCCTTCTCGTCATGCAGTTGGTGCCTCTGCTGCTTCTGCTGGTAGGAATCGCTCCTTGAAAGACGAGCGAGAGCGTCTTTCTGGGTGCATTGCACTGAGTCGAGTGCTCGCTCGGGACTTTGCACTCGGAGCCAAGGCAAGAGGGCGTGCTTGCCCGCAGAAGTGAGAACACGCTGTTGGGCAGAGCTGAAGCTGACCGCTGGAGTTCAGCTCTCTGCGGACGGCAGAAGGCGAAGAACGAAGCCGCTTGCGAGCGGCGCAGTGCCACGAAGAGCACACGAGCAGCCAAAGAGCTCCTTCACAATCGCTTTCACTTCTCAGTGCTCTTGCTGCTTGGAAAAGCAGCACACAGCCGTTGCACGCCAGGGCATCAGCTGGGGCAGTGCCCGTCCTCACTCCTTCGCTGTGCTGTACTCCATGCAGCTAGAGCGAAGCGAGAAGGACGCGAGGAAGAAAAAAGCGTTCTTAAAGTAGCCCCCTGGCAGCAGCC
The DNA here is from genome assembly GCF_052056855.1 of Sturnus vulgaris. Lineage (NCBI taxonomy): Eukaryota > Metazoa > Chordata > Aves > Passeriformes > Sturnidae > Sturnus > Sturnus vulgaris. Next base: position 20,574,761 of record NC_142256.1, on the reverse strand, counting down.
CTGAAAGGGCGCATAACACACGGCGTCTCGCTGCCCTCCCTTCTACATACTCGCGGCTCCCTTTGCCGACTTGCAAAAGTTGCTACCAGAGCAGAGGCGGCCAGATTGAAGAGGCAGTGCCTAGGTTCACCTTCTCCTTACTGCACGTAAGCCACGTCCAGCTCCTCGCTGCACTCTGGATTTCCCTTCTCCGAGGCACTTACCGTGGTGCTGTGTGCAACTCGGCGCCTAGAAGCGACCGCCAATGCTTTCCCAGCGGGCTGCAAGGGAACCAAGGAGCAGCACAAGCAGCAGTGCTTCAGCTTGCTCCTTCCGACTGCTAAGGGCACTTGGGAAGGCAAGCGAGAGTCAACCACCTTCCTCTCCTAGTAGCCTGTAACGTGGTGCACACAAGCACGGGACTAGTGCCGCTTCGTTCACCGCCCTCGCCCAAGCGTGGAGCCGCTTTCACTCGCCGGCGGCCAGAAGCCGCTGCAAGGGCGCCACACAACCACAAGTGTCCCGGCAGCCAAGAGCCAGAGAACGCTGCTTCTGCCCAAGCCCACCTAGGGCGTGCACCTTTGTTCTCAGAGCTCCGTGCAACAGTCTGCCTCTCTCGCAGTTCGAATGGAAAACGAAAGCTTTTCGCCTACGCCCTTCACAGAGATCCGTCTCCAGGACGAGAATGTCTTGTGGCCGGAGCTCGCCCCCGCCGCGAGGAAGCTGCTATTAGCACCGCGTTGCAGGGACACGTCTCGCTTCTTGACTTCGTGCTTAGCGCTCTCCGAATTCGCCGCTAGCTCCACGGTCCTTCTCAGCTGCAAGTAGCAGCGCTCGCAGTACATAGAGCTTCGCAAGGACCGAAGACCCGGAGGGAAGTATCGCACACGAAAATGTGCCAGGACAGAGACGTTCTACACTGAGTAGAGACACAGATAGACAGAGAGTTCTACACTGTCCCTTCTCGTCGGCCATCTTGTGCTCTGCTGCCTCTGCTGTGACGAATAGGTCTTTGAAAGGCGAGCGAGAGTGGCTCTCCAGGCACTGAAGAGAGTTGCCTAGGGACTTTTAGATGTAAAACTTTTTCCCCCTCCAAAAATACATGGGTAAGTCCTAAAAGTTTTGGTTTTCTTAAGAATAGTTTCGTCCAAGTTTTGCTGTTCTAAACACCCATGGTTTCAGTCTTCACTTAACTGCTTGTTTCTGTCTTTTTGGCTAGTGGCAATCTAATTCTAAGGTAACTAGATGTGTTGGAAATCCATAAATTACATCTCAAGTTAGGTGGGATAATTGACTCGGAAGAAAATGGAATTGAGAATTTGGAAAGAATCCAGAGTGAGCTGATGTCACAATCCGAGATTCCCTTGGGTTCCAAATCCTTTCATTTGTGTTTTTGTGGGCTTTTTGAAGGCGGTGTACAGTTGAAGCCATGATTTAGCTGCGGTGAGACCTGCTCTGCTGTAAAAGCATTATTTCCTCAGTGAGCATGGACAACAGTTAGAGTGTCGTCTTTTAAGATTCCCTGCACTCCACTTATGGTGGCAAAAGCAGTGCCTTGACTGTAATCATAAAAGTGATTACAGCTTCATTGCTTTGACATCATGTAGGATGCTTCCTCCATCTGCTGTGGTCAGCATTAAGTAACAGATTTCTCAGTTTCTAGGAAGAGTCTAACAAACAATCACCTTGCTCCTTCTCTTGCATTTATTCATCACTGCTATGCTGCTATACAGACAGGTAGTCTGTTTATGATTCAACAATTCAATGGGACATCAAGTAAATAACAAAGCAAAACTATCTACCGAAAGCACTATAAGGGCCAGAGATTAGCTTGGATCAAAACAGGTATTCTCCTAGCATTGTTTACAAACGAGTCAGCATGTGAAACAGAAGGCACAATGTAGTTTGTGCCTTGTTTTGGGCATGCCCAGAAGAAGGAAATTCTGATTTCACATACGGGAAAAGAAATGTTGACATTTGAATGAGATTGTTCATACCCCAGTAAAGGTTGCTTTGAAAGGTTGTGGAAGTCCTGTTAGGAAACATGGCTTTACAAGTCCTTTCCACCAGGAGACAACAGCTGCAGAACATCTGGGTGTGCCAGTGTTGAGAGCACCAGCAAAGATCAAAGTGGAGAAGTTGGTGAACAATTGCAGTGGCCTGGCGGAGGGCAAGTGGGGTGCTGGCTGTGGGACCAGGGGAGTCCTGACTGATTTAGGAGGCGTGTGATGGTCTGTGCCAGCAAGCAGAATAGTGCTGTGGCCTTGGCACACTGCTAATACTGGAATTCAGTGGGGTCACTGGGCAGGCTGAGTGTGTGAGCTGCTGGAGGGACCCAGGTTGCCCACATGTAAACATCCAGTCTCACTCTTGCCAGCCACAGAAAGGAGCAGGATGTGGCTGCTGGCGATGTCTGTCACGTATATGTAGTGTATATGTGTGCTATCCCAGCCTGCTGGGAACACTTCTTCTTTGGGACTGCTTGGGCTGAGGGAGAGAAAGCAGTGGTAGTTTCTGAGGTTTCGAGTTTGCTCGAGTTTCTCAGGCTGTTTCTGGAGACACCCAGAGTTCTCTTCCTTGAAGCATTTCAAGTCCTGCTAATTTTCAAAATTCAAACAGACACAGCCCTAAGCTAGTTGATCTGACTTCAGAGCTATTCTTACGCTGAGCTGTTGGATGATCTGATCTCCTGAGATGTCTTCCATCTCAGTTTATGACCTGGTTCTTGTGAAAAGTAGGATCTTTTAGCCTGGAGAAGAGAGGTTTCTGGAGAGACAGTATTGTGGCCTTTGAATATGTAAAGAGGGTATAAGACAAATGGAGAAAGACTTTTTAGGAAAGTTTGCAGAGACAGGACAAGGGGCCATGCTTTCAAACTGAGACTAGGTTTAGATTGGCTAAAAGGAAAAACTTTTCTACAATGAAGCTGGTGAGACACTCAAACGGGTGTTCCAGAGAAGTTGTGGATGCCCCATCATTGAGAGTGCTCCTTATCAGTTTGGCTAGTCTTGAGCAATTTGATCTACTGTAAGATCTACCTGGCAAGGAAGTTGGACTAGATGATCTTTAATCACAGACTGTTGTATGATTCCGTGAAAGACAGAATGCAATAAAGTTCATATTTCAGATTTTGGCGCAGACATATTTATTATTTCTCACTTTATGCATCATTGCAATGACAACTTGTTAGCTTCTGAAATGATTAGCTGAGATTGATTTCCTTCCTTAGTTTCATTTTCTCTGTTATTCCTTCACTCTTGGACTTTTTTTTTTCACTAGATTTCCTCTTTCAGTAAACTGCCCTTAAGTATCACTATGCTCCCCACCTGGCTTTTTTTTTTTTTTTCAATGACACCTTTTCACTGGTTCGTTTTGGGCCTTTTCTGCTTGAAGTCCAGCAGCCTCCTTGTCTGAGCATTACGGAGCTTTCTTTACAGCTTCATCACTATGCAAAAAGCCATAAATTACTGTGTTCCATCTCACATACCATCAAGTATCACACTAATATTCCCTCTGCTGAATAGCAGGTTGGCTTACATAGACCAGCCAAATACCAGGAAATCCAGATGGCAGCAAGAATCTTGTAGACTACTCGCGCTGTTCATTTAAATTCTGGAGAAGTCACGTGAGGTATCACATTCTCTTGAAAGAAGTGTCTATCATCTCGGACATTCTAGAATGGGCTATTAATATTGTCATGAGTTTCTGGCTAGACTTTTTAGTATGCAAATTCAAATTCAAATGATCTGAAATGATAGAACTTCAAGAAATTTTTTTTCCCAGAATCGAAGTATGATGGAGTTCCATAGGGAGAATCTTAATCTTAGTTATTCTATTCCATCTCACATCATGGCTGGGGGCAGGGAGAAGGGAGTATCTTTGGGGGACAATGGGTTCCGGTGTAGTCAGTAAGCTGGGCAGAGGAGCCATCAGGTATTTTCTGTTGTTGGCGGGGGGGGGCGGGATTCGTGTGAACTCTACCTTTCTTGTACCCTGCCACTAGTATTGTTGCTAAAATTGTTTGTTTTCTCATCCAAGTGACAAAATCAGCACACTTAATGAGGGATGAAGAGGGAGCAGCGACCTCAGAACAGGAGGAAGAAGAAGCAGAGCCTGCTGTCCTCCAGAAGAAAAAAACACTACCAGCCAACTTTGCATCATCTGTGAACTTCCTGGGCGTGTACTCTATCCCTTTGTCCAGATCACTGAGCAAGATATTAAACAGGACTGAGCCCAAGACTGAGCCTTGGGGACCAGCGGGATGAACTCTATTTCCCACCACTCTGTGGGCCTGGCCATCACCCAGTTTGTCACCCAGCAAACAGCCCACCCATGCAAAACATAAGCAGACAGTTTCTTCAGGAGAATGATGTGAGACTCATTGCAAAAAGGATCAGGGAGATGCCTAGGAAGAGTCTCAGGTGAATCCAGGAGACAATAGTGGAGGAAGGACGCGAGGAAGAAAAAAGCGTTCTTAAAGTAGCCCCCTGGCAGCAGCCCTGAAAGGGCGCATAACACACGGCGTCTCGCTGCCCTCCCTTCTACATACTCGCGGCTCCCTTTGCCGACTTGCAAAAGTTGCTACTAGAGCAGAGGCGGCCAGATTGAAGAGGCAGTGCCTAGGTTCACCTTCTCCTTACTGCACGTAAGCCACGTCCAGCTCCTCGCTGCACTCTGGATTTCCCTTCTCCGAGGCACTTAACCGTGGTGCTGTGTGCAACTCGGCGCCTAGAAGCGACCGCCAATGTTTTCCCAGCGGGCTGCAAGGGAACCAAGGAGCAGCACAAGCAGCAGTGCTTCAGCTTGCTCCTTCCGACTGCTAAGGGCACTTGGGAAGGCAAGCGAGAGTCAACCACCTTCCTCTCCTAGTAGCCTGTAGCGTGGTGCACACAAGCACGGGACTAGTGCCGCTTCGTTCACCGCCCTCGCCCAAGCGTGGAGCCGCTTTCACTTGCCGGCGGCCAGAAGCCGCTGCAAGGGCGCCACACAACCACAAGTGCGCCGGCAGCCAAGAGCTCGAGAACGCTGCTTCTGCCCAAGCCCGCCTAGGGTGTGCACCTTTGTTCTCAGAGCTCCGTGCAACAATCTGCCTCTCTCGCAGTTCGAATGGAAAACGAAAGCTTTTCGCCTACGCCCTTCACAGAGATCCGTTGCCAGGACGAGAATGTCTTGTGGCCGGTGCTCGCCCCCGCCGCGAGGAAGCTGCTATTAGCAGCGCATTGCAGGGACACGTCTCGCTTCTTGACTTCGTGCTTAGCGCACTCCGAATTCGCCGCTAGCTCCACGGTCCTTCTCAGCTGCAAGTAGCAGCGCTCGCAGTACATAGAGCTTCGCAAGGACCGAAGACCCAGAGGGACATATCGCACACGATAATGTGCCAGGACAGAGACGTGTTCTACATTGTCCCTTCTCGTCATCCAGTTTGTGCCTCTGCTGCTTCTGCTGGTAGGAATCTCTCCTTGAAAGACGAGCGAGAGCGTCTTTCTGGGTGCATTGCACTGAGTCGAGTGCTCGCTCGGGACTTTGCACTCGGAGCCAAGGCAAGAGGGCGTGCTTGCCCGCAGAACTGAGAACACGCTGTTGGGCAGAGCTGAAACTGACCGCTGGAGTTCAGCTCTCTCCGGACGGCAGAAGGCGAAGAACGAAGCCGCTTGCGAGCAGCGCAGTGCAGCGAAGAGCTCTCCGAATTCGCCGCTAGCTCCACGGTCCTTCTCAGCTGCAAGTAGCAGCGCTCGCAGTACATAGAGCTTCGCAAGGACCGAAGACCCGGAAGGACATATCGCACACGAAAATGTGCCAGGATAGAGACGTGTTCTACATTGTCCCTTCTCGTCATGCAGTTTGTGCCTCTGCTGCTTCTGCTGTTAGGAATCGCTCCTTGAAAGATGAGCGAGAGCGTCTTTCTGGGTGCATTGCACTGAGTCGAGTGCTCGCTCGGGACTTTGCACTCGGAGCCAAGGCAAGAGGGCGTGCTTGCCCGCAGAAGTGAGAACACGCTGTTGGGCAGAGCTGAAACTGACCACTGGAGTTCAGCTCTCTCCGGACGGTAGAACACGATGTACGAAGCCGCAGGGCACCTGGCTTGCGATCGCTATGCAGTGAAGAGCACATGAGCAGCCAAAGAGCTCCTTCGGAATCACTTTCACTTCTCAGTGCTCTTGCTGCTTGGAAAAGTAGCAAACAGCCGTTGCCTTCCGGGGCAAAATTTTCTCCCAGACATCACCCACATAATATTTCTGGTCTGGTCCTTCTGTGATCAATAATAGGTGAACTGTCTCTCAGTGACACGTTGCTGGCTGAAGGCCAGCCTCTTCCATAACCCCTATAGAGGGAATTTGCCTTTAGATCCCCAAATTAGGCATGACATATGCATGTAAAATTAAACCCAAACCAATTAAAGAATGCATGGGTCTCCTTGAGGTTCAAGGCTTAAAAGCTGATTCTGCTTACAAACCCACAGGAATTGCATAAAAATGTGGATCTACGGGGCTTTCTTTGCATTTCCTGATCACATCTCCAGAGCAATTGTTGGAAGAGAAATATGCAGTACCTAACAAGGCCTGATTACATGGTAGAGGAGGCAGTTATCCATTCATCCAGTATCGCAGGAGTTCTGTAGCATTTTCTTCAGGTAACTGGGCCCTGGACCTTGCAACGGGCTTGTGATTTCTGTGTCCTCAGTGGCCTTTCACATTCTGAGCCACGGGCATTCGTGTCTGTGGGGTTTTTGTGAGTGTTCCTTCACCCATTTCAGGGTGAGCGGCTCGCTCGTTTTCCCTTTGTTGTGCCACGGACGGTTGCTGGGTGATTTTTGTCGCTGCCACACGCGGGGATCCGCAATCCGTGGCCGGCTCTGCTGGAGGCCGTGTTTTCGAGGCAGAGGCCACGGAGGCTCTGATGCTCCCGGCGCAGAAGAGCTGCGGGCCTGAGGAGCGGCCGATGCTGTGCGGTGCCGGGGCAGAGGCGACCGCAAGGCCGAGCGGTGCCTGAGGGCAGCGGGCAGAGCCGAGGGGCCCCGCGGCAGCGGCGCCGGGGCTGCCGAGACGACGTTCCTCGTGTTCCTGCGGCTCCGAAGCCTCCCAGCAGGGCTGCGCCGTCCCGAAAGACGGCCCCGGCGCCCGCTCCCGTCCCGGCTACGGGACCATCCCTGCCGGGCTGCCCCCGTTGCCAAAAGGATCCCGGTCCCTCGGCCCCGGCAGCGCCCCCTAGCGGCCCAGGAGCACACAGCCGCGCGCCTCCTCGGGAAGCCCCGCCCCCTGATCGCCGCTGGCGCCGCGGATTGGTTGTCGCTGCCGAGGGCAAGGCGAAGCCCCGCCCCGGCCCGCGGCGCCCCCTGCGGGCCCCGCGGCTCCTGCGCAGCGGCCCCGGCCGTTGTTGTGGAGGGGCCGGTCAAGATGGCGGCCGGGCAGGGGGGCGGCGGCGGCAACAACGGCACGGGCATCGGCACCGGGCCGGCGCCCGGCAGCGGAGCGGCGGGGCTCGGCATCCCCGCGCACCTTACTCTCTCCTCCTCGTCCAGGTCGCACTGGGGCGCGGTAGCTCTGCTGCAGTAGCACACGGTGTGCAGCCTAGAGCGGGCCCTGGAGGAGGCGGGCAGCTCGGGCATCCTGTGCCTGAGCGGGAGGAAGCTGCGCGACTTCCCCGGCAGCGGCTGCGACCTGAGCGACACCACGCGTAGCTGCTGTGGTGGCCGCTGGGGCCGGGCGGTGGCGGGTGCGGGCCGCTGGTGCGGGGATGCAGCGGGGAGGTTCCCGCGGTGGCAGGGGAGGGCTGTGGGGGCAGCCGAGGGGGTGACACGGGAGCGGCCGCTCTGGGTGAGGAGCGGGGTCCCCGCTGTGCGGGAGCAGTGATGGACTGTGGGGAGGTTCCGCGTTTGGGGGGCTCTCCGTGCAGGCACCGGGACGGGGTGTGGAGGATGTGGGGCTGCGGTGTCGGGGCTGCCCCGCTGGGCGCACTGGGGGCCGGTTCTGCCGCCTGAGTGTGGGGCGAGCGTCCGTGCTGGTGTGGGCTCTGAGCGGGGCGCGCTGAGCTTGCTGTGCGCGAGCGGAGCGGGGGACCCGGAGGTGCGTGCCTGGGGAGGTGGGAGGGAGCGGCTCCGTGTGAGCGTGTGCGAAAGCACCGGGGTGTGTGTGAGTGTGGAAGGGCACGGGGCTCCGTGTGTGTGTTTGCGGGCGCACAGGGCTGTGCGTGTCCGAGCTCATGGCGGGCTTCAATGCTCTGTGCGTTCCCGGGGGGGTGGTCGCTGTCCCCGTGTGTGCAGCGGCGGTTTCGATGACAGGACTCCAGGAGGGATATTATGAAAGCAGAACGCTCTCTTTCGGGTTTGCCTTGTTGCGTGGGATTTTCCGGCACAGTTTATTTTCTTGACATCATCTGGTTAATTTTCCTTCTCTCGTTGCAGGGCATCTAACCCGTGGCTACCGAGAATCTCCTCCGGTGAGTGGAAAGAACCTTTGGTGTATTGCAGTCGACTTCCAGCCTGGTGGGCTGACAGAAAGTTCCTGTCAGTGTCTTTGCAGCAGCAGAAGCTAAGGGACCCCTGACTGTTTTCTCCTTTTCTGTTGAAGAGCTTTTGAACAGATGCAGGAATGATTTTGCAGACAGAAGATTGCATGCTGGTTTTAGCCATAGTGGAGTATTTAATTCACAACCATAAGTGGAAATATCTACTTTAGCCAACTGTTAGTTTGAGCACCCCAGAATGCTATTTCTCCTTAGTGCAGCTGGATGTGTAGCTGAGCATAAATAAGGCCCTCAATGTGATACAGCTTCCTGTCCCTCATGCTACTGTCTGTCCACAAAACACAGAAGCTGCATCACAGTCTCCTCTAGCTGTCTGTCTCCAAAGAGGAGGCTAAATAGGAGAAAGACAAGAAGGCTGGAGAGGAAGAACAAAATTAACTTCCCTCTGTTCTAGGAGAGGACAGTGAACTTCCCATGGTTCTTGAAGTGAATTTCCCACCTTTCTGGAAGATGATGGCAAAGCTCCAGCTGTGTGGATCCACGATGGTGGATGTCTTGTGGTGTGGGATTAGGAGTGGGAACATCTGCGGTGCAGGAAGAAGGACAGCAAAGATCTCGCAGTGTGGGAAGAGCAGGGCAAACATCCAGTGGCGTGGGACCAGGATGGGGAGCATCCAGTGGCGTGGGAAGAAGAGGGCCAATATCTACATCTCTCTGCATGGGAAGAGCACCATGAGTGTCCCACTGTTTGGGAAGAGGATGGTGAAGCGCCACCATTTTGGAAGAGGACGTTGAACCATCATCTGTCTGGGAAGAGGACAGTAAACCTCCCTCTGTGGAGGCATCATGGGCTGAGCATTCTGACAGCAGCACAGCCCTGCAGCCAAAGGGGAGAGGATAGAGGTGCCTGATGCAGCTGAGTATGTCTGCTCTCTGTCTTGTCTGCCAGAGCAGAGTGTGGTGTGCATGTCTGAGCATCAGTTGTACTCACTGTTCCTCTGCAGCTGAATGTTTATTGCTCTTGCCCACCTGAGTACAAAGGGCTCAGAGCCCCAGAGAGTGGGGCTGCATTTTGGCTCTGTGGAAGGCGGGATCTCCATCTTGGAGTGACCACCTTTCCTGTTGTTTCTTTCAGGGAACACTGTGAGCATGGGCGAGCCTGCCAAGAAAACACCCTGAAGTTGAGCCAGTTGGCCAAGGGGTAAGTTCAAGTCGATGACTTCTACACAAGCAACGGCCAGGTATTTTGCTGGAAGGCAGTGATATCTTTCAGAGTAGGACACGCTGGTGTGGTCTTAATCTCTAGAAATGTTAATACATCACCTGGTGGAGACTGCCATTATTGAGGCCAAATTTATCTTAGTCCCAGGTTAGGAGAGTAACATTCTTTAGCATTTTTTCCATCTTGCATTTCATCTTCCAAGGATATTGCAAGACCCAAATAAGGAGAGATCTTGCTTGGGATCAGTTTTGGGTTTTAGTCCTCCTGCAGCAAATTCATAGAGAGAGAGAGAGAAATGAGAAGTCAAGAGCAAAGCTCTCTCCTAAACCCTACAGTTGTGTTTAGGTCTGGTGTCAGTGACATTGTCTGGTGACAGTGATCATATTAGTAATGTACGCTGCATGTTTGCTCTGTTATGCATTCCCAAACAGCAGCAGTGTCACTTGAAATAATGACCAAACCCCTTCCCAGTTGCTTTGCTCTATTTTCACAGAACCAGAATTGCTGTCCATGGCTTGGACATGATGGTCCTTCGAAAGAGATGGTGAGAACTGAAGTGACTTCATGCTCAGAGCTTTGTTTCTGTGTTGTTTTTATGCCCTGGAAAAGAGAGAGGGCATATGAACATGAATGTTAAATGAACCGCCTGTCAGTATCCCTGCACTTCTGCTCTCTTCTAGTACTCTTCCATACTGTTGTTGTACTTCATCTCTCTCTCTTTTGATTTTATTTGCTGTTCTCGACTTTGCCTTGAACCCTTTGCCTGGAGCTTGTCTGCACTGCACTCCTGCTGGTCAAAGTAAAGTTGCTAGTGGCATAATCATAAACTCTCTTCTGTTGTATATTGAGGTTGTTAATTTTTACCCTCGTGTTTCTTGTTGTCTATCAGTATCTGCAAGCCGTGGATTTCCTTCATTTGAACCAGGTGATCCACAGAGATCTGAAAAGCTCCAACATCCTTCTGGGAATGGACAGCACTGTCAAGTGTTCTGACCACTGTCAAGGGTAGGTATCCTTGGTTAGGCACAGCGTTTCTGGGATGTGAGTGTGGTGCTGCTTCCCAGTAACAGCCAGTTCCCCAAAACTGGTGCTGGTGGGAGTGCCCAGACCCTGCTGCCAGCTGAGAGCAGCTGCAGTGTGCAGAGAGGTCTGCAGAGGAACAGCGTCTCAAGAAGGGCTTTGCATTGTGTATATCCCTTCCAGAGGGAAATGTGTTAGAATCTAAAGCTTCAAGTGAATAAATAAAAGCCACTGCCTGAAACCTGAGAATATCTTTAAGTGGCCAGTTGCATATTTCCTTGGCCATAGCCCTGAGGATTTTTGCAGCTGGATTCAGTAGAGCATTCTCAGACTTAGAGCAGGGAATTATTTTTCTTGGATTTTTAATTCCAGCTAATTCTGACAGCGTTTGTTTTTGTCCTCAGCTGATTTTGGTTTCTGCACTCAGTTGATCCCCGAGCAGGATCAACGGAGCTCCATGGTGCTCCACTGCTCATCAGATGGCCCCAGAAATTGTGAGTGGTTCTCCTTATGGCCCCAAGGTAGACACCTGGTCCTTTGGTGGGACAGTGACCCAACAGTGGGTGGAAGGAGAACATCCTTATTTCAAGCAAACTGTGGCCATGGCAAGATGCAGATGTCCAAGTGTTTGCATAGGCCTGTGTACCCAGGGTGGCTCTGCACTGGGATGAGCCGCTGGACGTTTGTGCACATGGTGGAAGGGAATTCCCAGAGGACTCACTGAAATTGGCTGTCAGTGCAAGCTCATTTGGATGCAGCTGTGGATGCATCAGAGTTTGGGTTTTATTGTTTATTGTAGAAAAATGATCTGTGAGCAGTATCTGCCCAGGAGGCCACTGCCCCTGGAGCTCAGAATCGGGTTGCTGTGAGCAGCTGTGGGTGTGAAGGGAACTGGTGCAGTGCTGTGTTGGCTTTTCCCCAGGCTCTGATAGGGCAGGATGGGCAGTGCAGCTGTGGGCCCAGGTGCTGTGGGCTCTGCTGCAGGACTTCTTCAGTGCAGCCTGGAGCTGGGTGAGGAGCAGTGCTGCTCTGCCCAGGAGCTGCTGCAGGTGAGTGCAGGACAAACAGCAGCACAGGGGAGAGGTTTTGTTGTTGGGCGTCTATCCTGTAATCTGCAGTCTTGGTGCTTTTCAAATGGAGAGAAGGAAGAATCCTAGACTGGTTTGGATTGGCAGGGGCCTTTCGAGGTCATCTGGACCAGGTACCCACAATGAGCAGGGCCATGTTCAAGCAGATCAGGTTGCTCACAACCCTGCCTGACCTGACCTTGAATGATTGCAGCGGTGAGGCACCTTCCATATCTCTGGGCAACTTTTGTCAATGTAAGTCCACACTCATTGTAAAAAATTTTTTCATTACATCTTATCTGAGTCTGCTGACCCTCCTTTGAGTTTAGAACCACTCTCCCTTGTCCTGTTGCAACTGGGCCTGTAAGTAGCTTGAGTTTGGAAAGCAATGCTTCATTTCTTTAGTTTTTATTCTTTGGGCGGCATCCATTTTTATCATCAGCCAGGCCTCTCTCCAGCCTGACAGCTCTGATCACCACAGTAAAGCAGCTGAGGGAGTGGCAGAGTTGCAGCACTAGAAGACAGCTTTTTGTTATGCTAGTTAGGACAGCTAGTTTGTTCTGCTAGCTAAGACAGTTTGTTATGGTAGGACAGCTATTTTTGTATGCTAACAAGGACAACTAGATTGTTATGCTAAGTCAGCACAGCCAGTTTGTTACGCTAGTTAGGACAGCTAGTTTTTTATGCTAGCTAAGAGAACTATGTTATGCTAGCTAGGACAACTAGTTTTTTATGCTTGTTTTTTGAATAAAAACTGTTAAACCTCAACTCCTTTGAAGTATCCCTTCCTCATCACCCTGTGATTCAGCTGATCAGAGCAATGTGAGGGGAGAGTGGGCCCAGCCATGCCCAGAGCTGAGCCCTGGCAGAGCCCAGAGCAGCTTCGGCATCTGCAGAGCCATGCTGGAAGGAGGCCCTTGTAGCCTCCTTGAGTTCATCCGACTCTTGTTTACAAACTTTGGATGGTGAAAAATGCACCTGGTGCTTGGAAGAGGGTAGAAGGGGCCTGCGGAAGGCCCAACTGTTCTATGCAAGGGAAAAGCGCAGCCAGCGGCCGAGTAAACTCATGCCTTTATCTCCTCCCACTTCGGCCAAAAACTTGAATCATAAAGCAGGTCAAACAAGGGCGGGGAAGGAGCTCGGGCCGCTTCGTCCCTGCAAAACCAAATCGTCCTTTGCGGGGTTCTGAGTCCCCCGGGTTCTGCTGGCCCCATGGGTGTTTCTGTCGTGCTAGCTCCCAGCAGCCCGGGCCCATCCCGACACAGGGGGGTGCTGAAGGCTGTTGGCAGGGAGATGTGATCCCAGGGTACACATTTGGTGGCCACCTGCGAGCCAAGAGAAGCAGCGGTCTGAGCTCGCCGCCCGCCGCGTCCTCCTCTGCCCTCCTCCCTCCAGCCGTGCCACTTACCGGGAGTTCCTGAGGAGGTGCTGCCTAAGCAGCCGCTCCCCATTGGGGAACTCATCCTGTATTGCTCCTGCAGGGCCGCCTTCGCCTTCCCTGCGGGCGAGACGCGTCTGTCAGCGCTCGGGCGGGCTCCAAGGACGGCCCCCGACCGTTCCGGGCCCGGCTTCTCGGCTACCGGCGGCCGAGCGGCGGAGCTCGGGCCCGGGACCGCGGGAGGCGTGGAGTGTCCGCAGGGCATGTGTCCCCCTGGAGCCACGGCGCGCCAGGCCGAGCCCAGGGACAGTGGGTCAGCTCCAGATGTCATCAGCTCCACTGATACCCGCCCAGCAGCGCCGCATCCAGAACGGCCAGAGCCGGGCCCGGGGCGGGGAGGGAGCGGCGGGAGAGCTCGAGAGGGAGAGAGAGAGAGAGAGAGAGAGAGAAGGACAGGAGGAGGAAGGGCAAGAGTAACAGGGAGCGGGGCTGTAGAGTCGCCGCTGCAGCCTCCGCGGTGCTGCCGGAGCGCCGGGCCCCTTGGTCCGTGTGTTTGTTCGTCCGTGTGTCTGTTAGTGCTTTTGTCCATTACCGCGTTTGTCCGTGTGTCCGTTGTTAGTCTGTGTGTCCATCAGTCCGTGTGTCCATTAGTCCATTTGTCCGTTGTCAGTTCGTGTGTCCGTTCCCTACCAGCCGAGCCCCGGGGGCAGCACTGGCCGCTGATCTGGGGGAACCCGCCAGGCTCATCCGTGCATAATTTATGCATCATTTGAGCCTAATTAAGAATGCCGTGATTGATAAATCGACAATGGTTACCTCCCCCTCGAGGTTTTTAACTATCTAATGAGAGGCTAGACTAGATGCCTTAATGAGGGCCTACACACGATGATCTACACTTTCTTGAATGTAAAAATCCTTAAGTGATTGGAGGAATTTTAACCATGGTAATGCACAAATATGCCACGCGATGGCAAGTTATGACTGCATTAGGTACCTCACAACTCCAGCGAGGCAGTCACCAAGAAAAAACAAACTATGATCACTGGGATGCGGAAGGAACGTTTACAAGAAGCATTTTATGAAATCTAATGTTCCTTTTCTCCAGATTAAAAATAGTTTTGAATCGATTCCTTTTCTTTGTCTTTTAACTTGCTACAGTTCTCTGACACACAAGGGCTATATTCCACAGGAGTTTTTGATTTGTTTGTTTTAAAAGCAAAAATAAAAATTGAGACAAAACCTGAGATTTCTTAAATATATGCTAAATATTTTGGGAACTACTTGTTAAAGTAAAAAGTAATGAACTTATGTTTATTGTTTCTTTTTGTGGGAGACACATAAGTCAAAAGTTGGAAACCAACTTGACTGTATTCAAGAGTAGGCATACAAGAACATTCCTACCTCTCCATTGCCATTCCCTGTCTGATTCTTAGACCATCATTCTTGCCAGTGGGAGAAATTTGTTCAGTTTTGGCCAATGATGACTCACCAGTAAAATTCTTTTAGAGAGAAATTATCTATCAAAATGTGAGGTAATATAGTTACTGAATAAAGGCAGTTATTACACATCTTATAGAGCTAACATTTCAACAGAAAGGGGGCTACATTCTATACCTTGTTAAGCCAAGTCTCGATCAAAACACTTGAAGTCAGTTTAACCAACAATGTCAATGCTGTTTATCAAGCCAAAACTGCTGAAAAGCAAGGCAGGGGAGAGTACAAGAACTTATAAGTAGCAAGTGTCCAGATTAGCAATCAAGAGCAAAACCCTGGTTATATTAAAGCCTCAAGGAACTCATGGAACTCATTTCCATGGCTTTCAAGATCTCACTTGCATGTAGTATGAATGACCTCTGTCAACATTTATCCCTGCTCATGTTTGCTGCTTTCTCCTCAGGTAATATCTTTGCAGTTTGTCTTGTCTGTTAGGATTCATTCTGTACAACAGAAATCCCTTCAAAGTGCTGAGACCAAGCTCCTCCAGCAAGGAATAACGTTTTCTACACTCTGTGAATCTGAGTGACAGCCAGTATCACACTACAGTGCATCCATTCACAAACATCTACATCATTTGTATCCAGCCCTTCATCTTTCAGCAACACTTAGCTAACTCAGTGACTAAACAGCACTGCCAAACCACTGTGACAGTGACGAGCAGTGATCACCAGCCTGCTGACAGCCTTTGGCACGTGGACTTCTGGGCTTGTTTAAAGAGCATCATGAGCAATACTACACCTTCAATACAGCTCCGTTGCCACTGGCTTATCTGAGATAAACCTTGAAGGTCAAAGAAAATGTAGCTCTGTTGTTGGAATAACAGGGTGTCTGTCAGGCTTTATTCCAGTCCATGATAAGTGTCAAATCAATGTCAACAGAACTAGGGTTTTATTAAGGGCTTAACTTCAAGTGTCATCAAGCATCAACTACTCATAGGAAGTTGAGCTGTTGGCGATCTGTCTCGCTTCCTGTGAAAAGACAGGACAAATTAGGAGAGACTCTAAATTGCTAGAGAACATAAAATTATTTCCTTGTTCATCAACTCCCTGCTTCCTTGTATTCTGGTTTCTCTTTACAGCATGAAATGCTTCACTTCTGTTTGTGTACATACAATATATATTCACAGAAATAAACATACACAGGCCTTTTTTTTCCCCAGAGATTTGAGTAAGGTGCAGTTATATCTACATGTTTTATATTTAAAATATTCTGTAATCTGCCCATTTCTGAATTATTCAGTGATAGTTCTCTTTAGTTATAAGAAACAATACGTTTATATTTATGTACAGATAGCATTCCATTAACTGTAGTTACAATCAAGCCTTTTGCAATTAAAGACATTTAATCCCGAATGCTAAGAAATCTTTGGAGACCATTAATTTGAAAATTTTTTTACAACTTTTGAATAGGATCTGAGTATGCTAGCTTTCAACTCTGAGGAAACCACCTCACTTTTTATTTAAATTAAACTTTCATGAACTTAAAATCCAATATAAATATTCATGATAAATACGCTCCTTTTTTAGGGAAAAATGTATTCATTAGAAGGCATACTGATTAAACTCAATGTAGTTTGAATGGAAACAGGTAAGCACTTGATTAGTGGCCAGTAAAAATCTGTTTTAATTTACATAAAACCTCATCTTCTCTTTGAACCAAGGTCTAGCTCATTTATGTAGCTTGACATAAATAATTTTAGTATTGTTATACCATTGCTAGTGACTTTCAGCAGAATCTCATCACATATTCTGACACAGGGTTTATAGCTTTGATGTTAAAAGATAAGTTAAATACTAAAGGGTGAAGAAGATACATTTTTTGCTACGTATTTAATTTTTAAATTATTAATGCTAAACTGTCAGTAATTGTTTCCTTGAAGTTCTTGGTTCCAAAAATCTCGTTTTATCAGCAAGCCTGGTTTAACACGAGGTTTGCAGATAACAGATAACCAGTAATAATGAATTCAGCATGTTGCTCTCAGTCACAGCCATGCAGCAAGTGAACAATATCAGCCATTGAGGAATCCACCTGTGTGTGTGTCAGTGACAGTGCCAGTCACAGCTGCCATTACTTTACTGCTTGTACAAGAAATAACCTGACACACCAAGAAACTGATTTGGCAAAAAGGAAACACTTCAGAGTTATCACTCAAGGCTCCAGCAGAGCAGAGCTGACTGGGAAAACAGTTTGCTGTTGTTGTTTTTGTTTATTTGTTTTTAGACTGAGCATTTGTGTGGTGGCATCTTTCAGTTTAGGACTCCGGATATATCATGCAGAACAATAAATTTTAATATCAGCTATCAAATTCTTATTTAATATGTAAGGTTCAAAATTCAGCAGTGAGACAAATCTTCCATTTTGTCAGAAATCAATATCTGATTTACCTTAGCAGTACTTCAGAAGCATTGTAAGTTATCACTAAAGGGGGTATCTGTGCTAGCTCATTCACAACTTATAACTCAAAAATCTATTTTTAAGACATATTATGCAGTATAAAATATTGCACATAAATGAGCTCAAAACAACAGTAATATTTTTCATTAGCAACTCTCATCTCAGAAAGATCGTCTTGTCTATGCATTAATTCCATTGCCCTTTGTGCAAATGAATTTAGATCCCGTGTGCTCTGGGTCAGTGAAGTACCAAGGCCTGAACAATAGGCCCAAGCCAAAGCTGACCTCTAGATGAACTTTCCAACTAAATGTTATATAGATATGCTTGCTCATTAACAAAATATATTCTTATATATTGTTACATATATTTCATTTATTGGCAAAATGTCTTCAGCTTTCTGTATCTAGATAGGATAATACCACATCTGGCCTAATCAGGGGGTGTAGGATCAAACACAGCTCCCATGGATCCTCCTTGAGCCCTGGCCAGACTTTAGGAGAAAGCTGGCAGGAAAATGAAATTAGAGGTTATGTCAACTTGTTTGTTTAGCCATGTAAAAGCTGGACCACTGTCACAGCAAAGTGGGGGAGCCTCGTGGCCTGCAAAGGTGGAGGCACTGGAGGACTTCCCAGTTACTGGTGTGGTTCTCCAGTCCTTGGCTGTGACAGCTTCCCCCCACAGCTGATATCTCTTGGACTTGGATGATGTATTTTCATTGGGGTAACTGGTGGTGTATCTTTCTTAATCACTGCAGGCGTTCTTTCATAACAATGATTAGCCTTGCTTAGCTTATCCCTTTGTAATTCTTTGTTCATGGTTAGGTGCATTGCTTAGCTTATCCTTTTGTGATTCTTTGCAGTTTTCCATCATAATAAATTGTTATGGTGTCTGTGTCTCTGACCCTACTCACTAGCAAAACAGTCAGGGAATGCATACATTTCCCACTCAAAATAAGCATTTATCTTTGCTTCATTGTAGTATGAAAATTAGGTTTATTACTCAGCAACCAGCATTTTAAAGATCTAATGATTTGTTAAATTTGTTTTTTTCATCCATCCTAAAGTAATTTCACTGCATTTAACTAGAGAAAAATCTATCCGTAGCTTCCAAATAGATTATGAACTACTTAGTAGATTTTTCCTCTTACCTGTCACCAGTGATTTCCAAAGTAAACCCCAATAATGCAATCTTAGTTAAAATAATCTTGACTCCTCAAATTAATGTTGTCAATACCCAGAGAGGAACTTACAGATTTCCTCTATTTGATGCTTAGGTATGTTTTCTTTTGAAGGTGTAAAATCATAACCAGGACAAGCCACAAGGTGACACTTTAGGACTACTGGAAAGAGGTTATCATCATGGCAAAATAAATAATTTTGACACTGCAATGAACTGGGCCAATTATGAAGTACACAGCAAGTGTGAAATTGGTCTAGGTCTTTTCTGAAGGGGATTGATTGCTTGGCTGCAAAGAGGCAGACAGCCAAGTGCTGTATTGACCCACAACAAGAAGAAAGGAACTCAGAAATTTTTTATTAAGGGGTCTACTTTCCTGTTGTCAAAGCCATAAAATTTTATTCATGGAGAGGAAAAGCAAATCAGAGCAGTGTGAATAACTTAGGAGTCTTCCATTTTCAAGGAGAGCACCTCCAAACATGGCACTTAGAAGTGGCAATGTGAAATAAATGTGTATGTAGCTGAAAATCAACTATACATTCAGCAAGTCTGTAGATCACTGACACTTGTTTCAGCAGCTGGTCTCTAATATGCTGCAAGTGAAAGAAATTAAGTGAGAGGATATCATTCTACAGTGTGGCCTGTGGACAGCTCTGCCACAAGCTACACAATCAATATTGGGTTCTAACAGCAAAGTTGTTATTAGAAAATTCTTCTTCAATACTAACCATTTTTTCCAGCCAACAATTCTTAGGAAATCTTTGATATAATTTCATTAAAATCCCAGCCCTTTTATAACTAATAGTGCCATAAATACTGAACACAAAAATATGCATATTTCCTTTCAAAAACACGGAAAGAAATACCACCTGAGAGCACACTTGTGATTCTTCTTGATATCTTTTCCAGTCCTTTATATAGTTTCCCAAAACTATGTTCCTCAAAGATGCCAGCATAGGCAAAATTTATACACTTGAAATAAGGTGCTCATGACATTCTGACAAAGTGCCCCAAGCTCCTCAGCTGAGCAGGAACTAGAGTTCCATGTCACTCTCTGACAAGTGATCCTGGAGCTTGTGTAAGTTGAAAAAGCCAACTGAGGTATCTTATGTAGCTCCTTGAAGAAGAGATGGACATTATTTTCCTGTTTGTTTATCACTTACTTTCTACCAACTTGATTGTCCAGCTAAGATATGTGAAGAGATAAAAGAACTTGGGAATTTCTTGGACATTATTCTACTGTGTTAGAAAGCACAGTGCAAATCTATCTCAACTATTTTTCCTAAGGTCACTACACCTGTAGGATAATGGTGTGTAAAGGAAAAAGTCAAGACGTAACTTTTTAAAACTCCAAGCATCATAAAATGCAAAAGTGAACAAGACTAACAATAAATTTCTTGGGTATGGATAAAAGTTTAAGAACATAGCAATACCATTTATTCTCTATATATCTGACAGAGATTTGTAGATTTTAAAACACCGATTTTTTAAATCTTAATTTTAGTGCATTCTTGTTTACTAGGAAAGTTTCCTTTCCTTACTGATTTTACCATTTTCCATTAAAGAGCTACTGATTTTCTTTTTCCTCCCATTTCCTACAGAGAATAGGCTATCATGGACTTTTGTTTATTTGTTTATATACCATTATTAATAAGCCCTGGAAAGTGGGTTTATTACTTAAGCTCCCTCTGCTGGCTCTTCAGCAGCAGAAACACAACAAATGAAAGTTTTTTCACTTGCTCTCCCTTTTCATTAGTCTTAGAGCTGGGAAACTGCAGTTGCCAAAGTTAGCACCTCCTTCATAAAGGAAGTGCAGAGGACTTAGAATACTAATGTAATCAGGAGGCTACGGGAACTAGGGACAGTAGTATCATGTATAAAATATTACTTAGGTGAGTCTGTACTTACTGCCTGCAACACTCAGCTTCAAGCAAGGCACCCACAAACTGAGAAATGCATTTCCTTCCACCTTGCATTCTCACCTGCTTAGGATTTAAATACCAGTTGTGTTATTGACAGTCATTATTTGTCATGCTCTCGTATTCAGCAAAGCTTTCTCAATTATGAATATTTCACTGCCCCCATTTCAATATGGTACCACAGTGCACAATATATACTTTGAATATTTACATCTCCACAAAGACTTTATACACTTTGCAGTTTCTCAGATTGAAATGAGTACAGCTGTTCCCAGTTTGAGAGTGCATCTTTAGAGAATAATCACATTTTTAGTTGCTCATCTGCAAGCTTAGTTTTACAGCTTGTGGCAAAATCTAACCTATGACCCCTTTTGGACTCTGCACCCTATAGTTACCAGAAACACAACTCCCCATATTTTCAAGCATTTTAGTTATTCACAGTCCCAATAAAATACAGGCACTCTCCTGCCTTGAAATCTCCAGGAACTTCCTCTGTCTACAATTTTTGAGTCAGATTCCGTCTAATTCAAGTAGGCCTGTTAAATGGTCTCTGGGTGGGCATAAAGTCACATTAGGCTCAATGACAGAGGAGCTCCTCCAAAGACTGAGTCAGATTTTTTTTTTTTCTCCCTAGTAATTTCAAAGGGAGCCTGATATGATTAATCTTCCTTTTTAGGTATCTCATCATACTGGGCCAATGTCATTCTACTTGTCTGTTTGGCAATTAGGAAATGAGGACTAATATCCTCTCTATTCATTCCCTAGGAGAATGCTGATGTAATTTCAAAAGGATCAGTATTTTACCTTAACATGTGCTTTGAAATTACATTGTTCTTTTTGCTATGCTTTTTTAAATTAGTTGTTAGTTCTTCATTGCAATCTCAAAAGGTATAAAACTCCTTGTCTTCCTCCTTGTAAGACACTAATCCATGAAACACTTTTCTTGGTTTAAAAGCAAAGAAAAACTAAAAAAAAAAAGTCTTATTTTTCTCTGAATTCTGCTTCAGCTGTTGCACCAGGACTTCAAGGATATTACTTCCCACCGTGCCCCTCCAGGAAAATCTATGAGTTTTTTAAAAACAAAATAATATTCTAGAATCTGCAAAGAAAAAAACCAAGAATACCATCTAACATTCCTCTTGATTCACAGTTTCATCACCTGATTTATATTAGCTGTGCACCGGCACTGAAAGGATCACTGGAATAATTCAATGCATATTGTTGAAGCCTGATAACTAAGCTATGACAAAAAAGCAACTCAAAGGTCCCTGCAAAATCCAAGAAGGATTAAACAGACATATTGAAATAAATAGGGATTTATAAGAAGTTAAAATCCATAGGAAATGAATGTGGTTAATTTGGTATTTGATTTATATTTCAGTTATATCTAAGTTCATCAAAAGGACTGCCTGAAGACCTATTCTTTTGAGGAAAAGAGAAACATTCCAAGTTTGTTTCTGTCCTCAGTAAATAGTCTTTTAAGTCTTGTCTGAATATTCTTCCTCTCCAGGAATTTTAAGAAATGACAACACCCTTCCCAGTTGCTTTGCTAGAAGGATAAAGAATAGGCTGAGGGTTCATAGTGCTCTTTTCCTACTCTGGACAGCAATCCTGTCTCTCGGATCTTCCCTGTATCTTTTCCCCTTCTCTTCAAGAGCTATTTATGTACTGTAAGCCATTTATGGCTAAACCCATCACTTGACCAAAAGCAATGGAAGTTTTCCCATTTATTCAAAGAATGCCTAAAGGTTTAATTGGGATGACAAATTGGTTCCTTCAAGTCTGGCAATCAGGTTTGACCACCCAGTATTGTGGCCTGGGGTCAGTCAGACCCCGGCTGCCATCGACGTCCCAGATAAAGTCCCACAAGGAACAGCCTGTCCGGGAGTCTAGGCAGTCTCAGCCACAAAGGTACCAAATGCAAGCAAAACCTGGATTTCAGATCAGCTCTTTAAGTGATTTCAGCTCTCAGTGATTTCAGCTTAGCTTGCAAGGTACCTCAGCTGACACTGGGATGAGAGACGGGAACGCTGTGGAGAGGTTCCACAGAGTTGTTTATTGTCTGCTTCTGTGAAGGGTGTCCAGTGGCAGTGGCATTCCACTGAACTGGGTGGAAGTAGGGGTTTTTATAGGGAAGGCATGGCTTGGCAGAAGAACCAATGATTTGGGGCTGAGGAAATATGACCAATAGTTTTACAAGTAGATAAAGTGGGGTCCTGAAACGGGGAGAAGGGTCTCTTAGTCTAGTCACCATGACTAAGCAATTCTTATGTAGGGAATAGCTCTCCAGGGAGGCCTTGTGAGGGGCCCTGCTCCCTCCACAACCTCGTAAATGGGTTACTTTTGCACAAAACTGATCTTATTCCCCATTGAATCTCATGCAGGCCAATTTTTCATTACATGACATTTGGACCTAAGAGGTTCTCATGGATATGCCTGTATTTTGACACAATCACAATATAAAGATACTTAAAAACACTGGTCATATTGTACAGATAATCACAGAAGGCAGGGATGCACGAGGAAGAGCATGACAGCCTTGGCTTCAGGGCCTTTTGACATCAAAGAGCTCCGATCTTACTGCATTGCTTTTTAGAATTCCCACAACCCTGTTTTTAACCACAGTAAACAGTTGCTGAAGCCTCTGTGAACCATATGTTCAGGATGGCAAATGCTCCACTCTGAGAAAAGCCATAAATTCATTTGCATTTTTCAAAACTCCACAATCAGTTCATTCTTCACTATAAATTGTCAAATGTAAATGTCTCTTTTCAAGAATACAAATGGAATTTGTGTTTTATTGTACATTTCATGCTGATGCATAGCCTTACATCACTTAAAGCACTGGGGTTACTGAGCACCTTGAGATTTACTCTGGGCTGGAATCCTGAGTGGTGGTTTAGGGCAATCCCAGATCAATAAATATATAGTTCTTTGTACTTCCACTGAAGGCACCCTCTGCCATACAAATGTGAATGTAATATTTTTTCCACAGAATTTCTTCCTAAACAAAAATTTAGCCCCGTTTCACTGTTGTGAATCATTATTTATAAATAATGATTGTTTCAAATGAAGAATTTGGAGTATTTGGCTTATCAGGATATCTATAACCATGTCCATAAGCATAGTGAATATTCATCAGTATCTTATATTATTTCAAAAGTAGCACATGCAGTTTAAGAGCCACTGCCACTGATGTCCTCTTTGATTTCATTTATATTTTGTATTTATGTTGTATGTTCCTTTTCTTTTTATCCTCTAAACTCCTCAGACTAGGTGCAATCTCTTAATCGATCTGTACAGTGCCCAACACGCTGCAGAGTAGTGCCTAAAGTAACAGTAATGATGATTTCCAGTGGTTGCTATCTATCAGAAGCCATTTTAAGGCTTCCAGCAGAGGTCACAATTGCTCAGCAGTTCCCAGGAATACCTTTCTGTACAGAAAACTGATTTCTGAAATCAAGGCTAGAAGGTTTTACTGCATAGCTGAGACTTTGCTGCAACCAAACGTGCATTAGATTATTTATTGGCAAGGAAAAAAAAGATGTATCTAATTAATAATTGCCTCATATTTTGGGAAGCTAATGAAGTAGCTTTGGTCTCTTAGAAAAATAATTTGCCATAAAAGATGAAGTCTCTGAACTAAAGCAAAGCATTTAATAGATTAACTGTACATCAGTAGTAATTTGCTTATGAAAAGGACACTTGTGTTAGAGAGGATGGCTTTCAGTTATGAAAAGTTAAGGGTTTCACTATGGACAAGAAAAAACTACTTATGTTTAAACTCTGGATTTTCATATTTGCTAACAGCATTTTCTGGATTCCTCTATTATATCATAGGCCTGCTTTGATTTATACACAGTCATATTATTCTCACTATTACTGGAAGAAAACTAATTATTTCTGTAGTAGAAAGAAAGAAAAGCCTCCCAAAATATCAAAGTGAAATCATGAAGAAAATGGCACCAGGCTTTTTTTAGCGTTAAGAAACCAAACCAAAGCAGAACAGACTAGAAGATTCTAGCTGAGTCAGTGAAAGTGTTGGGATAAAGCAAGATCAGAAAGAAAAACATCTGGTTAAAGAGCAACTGGGAGTAAAATGGGGAATTAAAATGAAGGACAAAGAAAAGTGAAGTAACCTGAACTGAACTGATAGTGCAATAAGTCCTACAGACCACAAAATATTTTCCTGCCAATTTACACCTGATTCTTAACCTTGGTCAAGACTGCTGCTCACTAAAGATTTACCCACTCATGCAGTCGTTGTGTCAGAGAGGCTCTGCTGTGATTTTTTCCCTCCATTATCTGACCACCTCTCTGACCATCATTTCTACTTTCTGTCCTCTGCCTTTCTCTTCTGGATAACTTCCTCACCCAATAGTTTCAACTCCAATTTACCCAGTGGCTTTGAAATTCCCATCTCACCCTTTCCTGTTTCTAGCAATCTGTTCAGTTCTTGAAATACATCTTTAAATTTTAGTTAGGCACAATTCTAAAGAAAGCCGTAATGTGGATATTTCTGTGTTTGACAGTCCCCATTACAGAAGCAGAAGTAAGAAAAAGAATGGGATACAGTTCTTGAGCGGAAGGTCACTAGAAAGTAATGAGAGCTATGGAAGCATCAAAAAAATCCTGCCTCCCTGCATTTTATTTTCAGAACGAAGAATTCGAGGGAATGAAATGTGTAGAATAGCTAAGAAATGGAATTCATATCACCAAAGTTAATTCCTTTCTTCATGTCACCAGCAAAAGTCAAGCTTCAATTTTAAATCTGGCCAGCAACAAAGTGGTTTTGTTTTTGTTTTAGGTTTTGCTTTTTTTGTTCACATTTGCAAGGATGAGGAATAATTATGTGCATACCTGCCACAGCAAAGGTAAAGTATCTGCCAAGCTCTTTTTGATATTACAATACACTGGAGAAAAATAAAGACTAGCCACATTTTATTATGCATTTATTTATCAAGAATCTGTCATGCACACCTACCCTACCAGATTGCAGACTTGAAAGGTAGGAACAAAGCATGTTTGTTTGGGTAAAGTAATCTGCAGAATAACGCTATTGCTGTACTTAGCAAATGACTTGCATCCTCTGCAAGGGCAAGAAGGAAGAACAAACCATCAACTCTGAGAGAATGAGATTTATTTCATAATTTTAAAGTTTCTTGAATGTAGTTTACAAAGTGATTCAGTCTACTATTAGTTATTCAGTCCTCTCCAAGGACTATCAGATATGATAAGCTGCATAAAACTGTTTGAATTTTTCCTTCCATTTCCTTTATGGGTTGCTGTTTGAAGTGTGTACAGAAACTTCACCTTTTTTAGGTATTAATTCAATGAAAACAGAGGTAAGCCCAAATCAAACTAACTACTAACAGGTTCCTGAGTCTATAAAATACTATTAAAAAGTGAGGGAAAAAGCTGAAAACCACCCTGGGATAAACAGCTCATGGACCAGTGTCTCATTGCAATTTTCAGAACAGTTCTTATGGAGCTGGATACTGAATATAACAGAACTGGTAAAATTCATCAAGTTTTGAACACCTCTATTCATTTGTGCTTACATTTTTATTTTATAGAAAGCCTTATATCCATCGTGGAAAACTTCTACTATATTAAGCCTCCTACATTGATGACATTAATATTTTCTTGATAGATGAACCAGAAAATCAGCCAAAACTTATTTGGAGCTGATGATAAATGTTACTGTACAGATCATAATGACAATCTTCATACCAGCCCTAAAAACAACACAAGACTTGGAAGAAAACATTTCTACCACAAAAATCTCTTTGGCTACTTCAAGAGTAACAGCATATCCAACAAAATCCAAATTATTATTTGCTAGAGTTCTTGTATTCTTTATAGTTTTTCTTTATATTGCTTTTCTTTAAAAACTATTCTAATGCTAACTTTAAACGTTAATGTCTCAGTGTGTTCATACCTATCACACAGGAGTCTTCACTGGAACACAAGGGTGTCCTCTGATGGTGCAACAATGTTCTGACCAGAGAATGATGTGTAAAAATAGAATTTTGACAAGATCTTACATCTCCCTTGAGTTCTCCGTCTCCTTGTTGCTTCCCCCAGAAGTGCAGCTAAACAGCTCTTCAGGTACTTACTTAGAAGTACAAAGTAGCCTCATGCATGAAATGCCTCAGAATGAAGTTCTATTGTTAGCTGGGTCTTTGAGGTGTGGGCCTGAACATCAGTTATGCCAGAAAAAGATAAATTCTGCTTTTTCTGCAAGTGCAAGGCTCTATCTGTGATGCAAGACCCAGGGAGATAGGTAATGTCTTAGGTTGCAATGCAAGATGTAACCAGCAATATGTATTCTATCATCCTCTGTTAAAACAGGTGGAAGAGCGTTCTTCATCTCTTCCATGACCCATCCCTCGTAACTCTATTTTCTAATGGGCCAGCTGTTAAAACCAGGTGGGGCAGTGTTCTTTATCTCTTCCACGACCCATCTTCTGTCCAGGAAGGTATCTTCTGTTAATGGGCTATTGAGTCCCACTGCATGACTGATCAAATTACATCATCCCATTGGGAGATGCTCCTCCCAGGGGGAGAGTCAAGCATTTCCCACCGAGATAAAATCTGAGATTTGGAACATTGGTGCAGCCTTTTCCCACTGGATTCCCACAAGAAGACCAGGCCTGTTGGAGTGTGAAAAACAGAGGCCTCTCTGAGTTCCTCAGAGAGAGATCAGAATGCAGGAATCGAGTTAAAACCTTTAGATAAATTAAAGTATATTAAGTCACTCATACATGAAATAGAGGTGTAAGCTTAAGTTTAAGTAAGTTTAAGTAAGAATGTGTTTTTAGTGCCTTAAAGAGCAAAAGCCTTAGAAGCTAGTGTAAAAAACAAGCTTCAAAAATAAACTTCAGTGACAGCTCAAAAACACAGTTCTAGACATATTAAAAATATACTTAGAATACTGCTTACATTCTTCGGATAGAACAGATAGGCTATATGCATAAGCTATGTGTAAACTTTCGTATTATAGAGCTAGAATTCTAATAGGTTTAGAAGAAATCTTTCAGATTTGTGTTTTTAGCTCATTTGGTAATTTGTACTGGGGAGACTCTCTCTCCCTCTCTCCTCACTGCCATCATCACTGCCCAGGAGAAGACAGGAGCTGCTGCTGCAACCTCTGCCTCAGCTCAAGAGTCTGTACCAGGCCACAGTTTCTACCTTTGCCCAGGACTCTGCACCAGAGAGCTGCTTCTGCTTCTAATTGGGACTCTGTGCCGAGAGCTTTTAGTATGGACTTTAACACTTGGGACTCTTTGTCTTTTGAGACTGATGTTCCTTTACAAATAAACAACTTTACAGCAACCAATAACTGCTCTTTTGAAGACCTAAACCCATGATAGTTTTGACGCAGTCTCATCTATACCACCAGTGGACCTTCAGAGGAAAACTACACCCTTCTCCAGGATCATAGCTTCAACAGAACCACATCTGTCACTTCAGGAGGACTGCAGCCACCATTTAATTGGACTGCTACCAATACGCTGACCGACAGGGAGTAAGGTTGTACTCTGACTCTATCAGTGTTGTAGTGTATTTAAGTTGTATTTTTAATGGACTGTTCTGTCTCCTCCTACTCCTCCAGAGTTAAGGGCTTGTCCCTGAGATTGTAAACTCCTCCTGAGTTGTCTGTCTTGTCTAACCCTGCCCCTTATTCCTGAATGTTCCCTGTTAATCCTCCCTTGTGCCAACCTCCTGCTTGGGCATTCCCTTTGGAAATCCCCTAATCCACAATATCCCATTGGTCCATGCGACCTGTTCTCCTCCCTTTGTCTCCCCCACTGGTTCCTAGGTTGTGAAACCCCTCCTTGTGATCCTCTCCCCTCCTTTCCCTATTGATTGAAAGTCTGTACCCACCTCTTGGACCTCCCCAGTTTATAAGTCGGTGCACAGTCAGTTATGTGTCTTTCCGTCCCTGACCCTTTGATGATGGAATGAAGCCTTTTGGAATCCAAACAGAAGATCTCCCTCTCATCCTTCCCCCCAGTCTGCGCTCTTCATGATTTTTCGTGTCATAGAGCAAGCAGCTCTACGTGTCTCGAGCACACTCGCTCTTGAGGCATGTCCCACTCCCGTCTTTAACTGAGCTAGCTGTAAGACTCTGGCACTGCCCCATGGCAGTATTTTCTTTGCATCATTGCATTTTAATTTTCCTAGTAAAGAATTGTTATTTCTATTCCTGTATCTTTACTGGAGAGCCCCTTAATTTCAAAATTATAATAATTCGGAGGGAGGGGGTTTACATTTTCCATTTCAAGACAGGCTCCTGCCTTCCTTAGCAGACATCTGTCTTTTCAAACCAAGACAGGTAATAATAACAAAACCAGTCAGAGGAATGAGATTCCTCATGCACTCCTCACTGGCAGAATACAATTGTTGCACCAGGTGAATTGGATGAGTAATTCTAGCCCAGTCTCTGTGAAGCTGCATCTGAGGGAATCCAGTTCTGGTCATGTTGAAAGGGCTGTAATGTGCTTTCTCAAATTCAGGCAAAGAAAGAGTGCTCTTTTTAGTAAAAACAGCAGCAAAGTGAAATAAATGCACATTCACACATCAAGCAATTCAGTGACCTTTAGATGCACAGATTTTGATCTAGAAAACAGTGTAAGAAAGTGAGTGGAAAAACAGTGTAAGAAAGTGAATGGATAGAATACAGGTGCTGTGTATTTCTAAAGCTTAGTAGGACTTATCTTGCTCTCAGGTAACTCCAGGCACTGCTGGCCCTGTTATTCTGAGCTGCTAAACAAAACCCAGCTGAGAGAATATGAGATCTCAGTAGAAGCAGACTCTAAAACAAAAATCAGATGGAGAAGAAGAAAGAATAAACAAGTGCCTGCAGCAGTCTGGGCACAGATTAAAGCAAGTGTAACTAACACGACAGATCATTCTGCAGTGACTGTTCTTAGCAAGACATACCCCAAGAGGATGCTCATTCCCAATTGCTGTGTAATGCATGGTCCTGTAGGATGCAAGATGGCAGAGAGACTCCTAAAGCTTATGGTGCACTGGGTGTGGACAGCAAAGCATGCAAATTGTTGGCACATTTTCTCCACAGAGCATGGCAGTAACATAAGACAGGATGAATCATGAAGAGTCAAATCACCAGTTAAGGCTGAGATGCCTTAACCTTGGACAGAGCTTAACCTTCAAAGCAGAGAATCTGCTGGAAGCCAAGCAGCAGATTTTTCTCCTGCCCAGGGGAAGGTAACACTGCCCAGTCAGCTGTGTAGGAGCACCACCAGTGTGATCTTCCCTGGAGCAGTGGGGCTGTAACGGGAAGTGTCCCCTGGGGAGTGGGGCAGCACCCACAGAGACTGCCTGGGAGGGCCCTCACCCCTCTCTCTGCCTCTGGTGAGTGATTATTGTTTTTCTGCTGGATACCCCTGAGGGATTCTTTGACCCTTTGACTGGAGCAGCCCAATCTTCCAGCTGCTTTTGATTGGGAGGTGTTGGTGTGTGTGTGTGAGAGAGGAGCTTTGGGCCATCATTATTACTGTCCATGCAGTGACTGTATTCTGGGCACAGCAAACTGGGAACCTGCGAGTTCATTGGAGCATCATCATGGATACATCTTTTTTTGTCAGTTTTGACCATTGAATTTGGTTATGAATTAAAGTTTGTCCATGTTTGTTATTTGTGTGAAGCTGTTTTTCTGTATCTCCATGACCTCAGTACATAGTTCATGTAGAGGATGACAAAAACCCTGTTTGTTTATGTTCTTTTGGCTGAGAAACAATCTTGACCATGCAGCATTCAGGTGTAACAAGAAGTACTGATTAATCTTTCTTGTAGACAGACCAGATAGCCATGATTAGCCAAATTGACTTCCCAAGCCTTCTGTCTGAAAACATCTATTATTGGAACTCAGATGGAACTGAGGAGCTTATTTCTTATAAGGGATTAGAACTGCAAGTGCATCTGCAAGTTTGTGAGACAGGCTAAAAAAAGGCTTGTTACTCATTGCAAACAGAGGAACATGGCTGAGTGGAGGAAAAGGGATCATTTCATCCCAGTGCTAAAACCCACATTCCTATTGGCTTTTTCAAATAGTGACACCTAGTTTGATTTTTTGATTAAAAAGGAAAAAGTCCATTTAAAACAGGAGATAAGTAACAGTAATTCAAGAACAAATGCTGAATATTTGCTTCTAATTTTCACCTTCAGTTTAACATTCATTATCAGATATGGTGAATATGATTGAGTGATTGTACTTTGAATACAAATTGCTGAATTCTACCATTTCTTATGGTCAGAGCTGGAGGCATGATGAGGAGCTGAAAGACTGAAGACCAAATGTTTATTATATTTTCATACACTCTTGTGCAATGATGTCAATACACATAAAATTTGACAAAATTTGAAAAAAAAAAGAAAAATTTGTAAATGTGTACATTCATTTGCATATGTGTCTCTCTCTCTCCATATATAAAGTATTCAGACACACAAGGTCAGTCAGAGATGTATGAAATGTCATAATAGTGCCAAAACTATGGTTAAAGCAAATTCTGAAACAAGTATATTCTTAGTAACAAATATGCAATGAAGAGATATCTCAGTTCTGAAGAATCCAGTAAGGTGGAATAACTTGCTCATAAAATTCCTTTTAAAAGCTGACCCTAGAGGAAAAAAGTATTTCAGTTTAAATTAGAAAAAAAAAAAGGAAAAGAGATTAGATAGACTTAAATGGACACTTACGTATTATTTCCATCCCCAATATTATGCTACAATTCTCTATTGAAGAAAATATCTACCTATCTCAGGCTAACTATCCATCAGGCTGGAAAACTCTGATAATCTCTTTATGAGGAAAGCTGAAGACTGTATATGTAGCAAGGCTTAATAAGGCCATGGGTATCACAGCAGGGTATAAAGGTAGATTGGTCTAGCTGGAGCAAGACACAGAACTAATGGAAACACTGCTGTACAAAAATTAGCTTTATTAGACTGAAATTTTAAGAATATGTAAGCAATAAAAGGATTTGAGTTGTTCTTCATAAGTTTCCCCTTTGTACTGTGGCCAAACAAAAGAAAGCTTTCAATTTTAGAAGCAGCTTTAACAATTCTTATTTAACTGCATCAAAAGATAAAAATACAAGGAAAGAAAAACATTTTATAAACAAATATTGCAAAACATGACATCTCATAATGCAAGCCTTTTATTAATTTGAAGGGTATAAACTTAAAAGCAAGAGGAAGCTTTTAAAAGCTTCCTTTAAAATATATATTTAGAATACTTCAGTAATGATTCCACCTGAATGCTAATATGAGATGCGGGCTAAAAGCTTGTACAAAGCTATGTATGAGGTATGTTTACTAAATGGATACATTGATCACTGAACTTTAGACAGCATTAAATTTTAATGACCTTCAGTGATTTGAGAAGCCTTAGTTGTTTATGTAAGAATTGTAAAAAAAACTATAGATTTACATTTTTAGACTACTTACCTCTTCGTAAATGGCAATATTTTAAAAAGAAATCAAGCAAAACCAGAAAAAAGTGCCTCTGATCAGCACTAATGCCCATCTTGTGTAAGCCAGTAAATACATCAAAACCTGAGTGATAAACTTTTCTATCCTGCTCAGCTGAGAGGGAAGGAAGCAAAACATACTTTTAACAGGCACTGTTGCTCTTACTCTTTATTTACAGTATAACTTGAAGTGCCTCAATAAGCCTCACTGGCTCAACACTGAGTACTGGGCAAACCAAGAGCACTAAAATGCTCAAAGCCTCTGGCTAGGACTGAGCAATCAGACAAAGCACATGGACAGAAGAGAATGACGGGGGAGAGAATAGTCAAAATTATTCCAATTATCAACTCAAAGTCAACTCAGAGTTCGCTGTGGAGAAATGTGGCTTCTTGATTTTCAGGGTGAATATTCCAGGACTTTACTAATTCAAAAGGTGGAACTCTCTTTCTGGAATAGTTGGATATGGCCACATTCCTAATTTCCCAAAACCTCTCTAACAGCTAAAGAACTTTTAAGCAGCTCACCTAGCATGGGAAGAAGAAAACTAATTTTTTAGGCTGGCTAATACATTAAAAAAAATTTTAAAATCTGACTTTGAATATTTGCAGCATTGCAGAATATTTGTGCTATTCTGCTCCCCAGCTAATTTTGTTGCTTACACTGTTTCTTTATATCACTTATCCAAGGGGACGTACACATGTATATCCATTTAATATGACAGAGCTCCCAGCTAATTATTTGAGAAAGCCATGTTCATGGCTTTCCAAGTTAATGAAAAAAGTTGAATAACAAATTAAAGGCAAGAAATTATGTGTTTTGTTTGTAAATTGGTTGGGTTTTTTTTGGTTGTTGTTTTTTAAATTAGGAGTGGTGGACAGACTAGAAAACAAAATCTTTACAATTCTGATTTTCATTTCAGACACTCCATAACCGGAGTGATTTTAGTTCTGCCCTCTTCTACCAACATCACACTTAAGGCCACATCTTGGCCTTTTCCTTGCTGTTTCTTGGGTGCTCCATGCAGACTGGCACTAAACAGAGCAAGCCACTCATACTGGCATTATTTGGTTCAGACTTGTAGGATGCTCCTTGGCTCTAGGCTGGAATTGGAACAATCTGCTGGGTCTAAATTATTTTTGCAATGATATTGTGGCAGTTGAACTGCTTTCTTTGTCTTGAAGTCCCTCAGACTTTAAAAACTAAGACTTTTTTTTACCTCAGACAGTCTGCAAATTGCAATTAAAATTACAGCTATTGTTGAAATTGCAAATTCCAACTGCACAGGTGTTGTAGCCTGTTGTATTGCACTAAGAAATAGTTTTATATTTGCACTGAATGGTTTATCTTGCCCCAAGTTGTGGTGGGGTAGAATCCTTCCTTTCCCCGCTCCCTGTCAGCGATGTCCCATTGGTCGCAGGTCTGTTCCTCCCCTCCCCTTTCCCTGAGTTTAAAAGTGCCCGCCACCTTCCCTCTTTCTCTTTCTTTCTCCTCTTACCATGTGGACACAATAAACTGTGGATAATTTTCCCACAGGAGAAAAGAGCCTCCTTCGGTTTTTGCCTTTGTCTATGAGGATTTCCCACCCACCTCTGGTCCAGAGCTAGCTGGAGGGACTGGAGAGAAAAGGGAACTACCTCAACTGGCGCTTCAATGTGAGGCTTCCCATAAGGTTAGAGGCCCCATGAAAATGGCTGGATTCCACTTGTGAATTATAAGCCTTTGGATCGTACAGCTACTCTGACGGCAAGAGCTGCCTTTTTACGCAGCAGTTGCTGACAGAGACAGACTGGTAGCTCAACTGGAGCCCAAAGGAGGGTCGGTCTGGACAAGGACTTTCTTTGCAATGACTCTGCAGCGCCGAGGTCCCCAGGAGAGGGGTAAGTAGCCCTCGGAGTTCACGGGGACCCCATAGTGGCCCCCGGTTATAGCGGGGGTTGGGTTCCCATGAAGGGATGCAGCTTCAGCTGGCGGCGCGCGCGGAGTGTCTGTGCAAGTCCTGCCGGGGGCATGTGGGGCGCTGGGAACAGCTGTAGGCACCACATGTGGCGGCGCAGAACCGGCAAACAGCGGAGCACCTGCGGCGTTTTGGCGCTGGGAGCTGCGAACAGCAGTAGCAGCAAGGAGTGGAGAGCTGCAACAGCAGCGCGGCAGCGCGGCATAACCGGCGGCAGTTTAAAAGGCACGTGGCATGTTGGCATGGTCTCTCCCCCTACCCCAGCATCAGGCAGGGAGGAGAAGGTCTCTCCCCTGGTTGTACTGCAAAGAAAGGTAAACCATTTTGCTCAGTTTAACATCAAAATGTTTCTATGCAACAAAGGACCATATCTTCCCAAGTTCGGGATATCTTAAAAAGTTGGAATGTTATCATCTCTAGGAAACAGTTAAAGCAGTTTGTGTGCTGGCTATCTCTTAATTTCTCTCAGTATACCCTGCAAAATGTAGATTCTGTCTCTTCCTGGGACGAAATTGGAAACCTATTAACTCTCAAAGTGGAGCAAAGACAAAAAAAATCAAAATTATTTTCCTTTGTTCATTTTAATTTAAAATAATTGATAAAACGGCAAATAAGGAAACAGCCACAGCAAACAACCCCACTTTCTCCTAACCCTCCTTCCAAGCCCTCAGCTCCTGAGCTGGATGAGATGCGTGGGGCACCCTGAGAAACGCAGGGAACCCAGCAGAGCCGCAGCTTTCCTGGCGCCCTGCCCAGCACCCTGACTCTGGCAGCTGAGCACAGACTGACAGAGTACCTTCCCTGCACCCCTCTACCCCAGTTCCTGCACCTCAACTTCAGCTTAAAGATGAACCTCCCCACCCAAATGGCACTGGCCACGTGGGAGGTGTCCAAAATAGTGCTGACTGGATGGCGGGGGTCCAAAATGGTGCTGGCCATGTGGCCGATCCTCCATCTTACCTTTATTCTTCCCACAATCCTTTTTACCTGCTCGTCCCCGCCCCCAACTCTTTCCCCTCCCATAACCTCTTCCTCCCTTCGGACACTTCCCCTCCCTCCTCCATGTTTCCTCCCTTCATGAAGTCATCCTGCAACCCCACCCTGATGTGTTGCAATCCTGGTTCCCAAGGATGCCCCTCCTTCCCAGGTGGCTCCACCCCTTCTCATGTTACACTTGCCCATGCCCTGCCTCTGGGTTGCCATGGGGGCGGGTGCAGGGGTGGGCAGTGCCCCGCCTCCCAGTTCCCACATGGGGGTTTGGTTTCCCTGCTGATTGCAATGAGGGTGGGGAGGGCGGGGTCCCTCCTGGTTCCCACGGAGGGGTGGTACCCTGCCTCTCGGTCCCCACGGCGGGAGGGTGGGGGCTGCCTCCCGTCTCCCATGCAGGGGGGGTTACACCTTTTCCTGATCCCAGTGCAGGGGGGATGGGCCGCCTCCCAGTTGCCATGGGGGCGGGGAGTGCAGTGCCCCACCTCCCGGTTCCCACGAGGGCTAGGCACCTCCCTTTTCCCACGGGGTGAGGGCGGAGCCACCTCCCCATTCCCGTGCGGTGGGGGGTAGGCCCCTTCTTGGTCCCCAAGGTGGTGGGGATGGGGGACCTGGGTGGGAGGAATCCTGGGGAATCAAGGCCAGGTAGAAAAAGCAATACCCTCAGCTGCTCCTGTCATATATACTGGTAGGAGAAATGGAATTAGAAGTTATCAGGCTTTCTTCTACCAAGACAAAAAAGAAATTTGTAAAATCTAAAGAGAATTTGGTCGAGGCAGTTGAATCTTTAAAGCTACCATTACATCCCACGAATTAGTCCCAGCCAACCTCTGAGATATCTTCCAGTGTCTCCTAACCCCCTCAGAGTCTGACCTGTGGGAAAACACTTGGAAGCGATCTCTGAAGGGACTCCTGGGGGAACTTAAGCAGAACACCCAGGGTGCAACAGATGCAGATGGGAATAACATCACCTATGAACATCTATGCGGTGAAGGGGAATGGGCTAACCCCGAGGACCAAGCTCGGGTGTTACCCAAATTCATTCTGGTTAAAATCTGTGGGGTGGCAGAAAAGGTTTTTAACCAGTTGCCTACAGTAGAGACTAGGGGTAGTGTGATAGGTTGACTTGGGAAGAAGACACTCAGAGAGAGGTTCTCTCTAAGAGAATTCCTTCTGTGGGGGTTGGGACACCTGTAACAGCCAGTTAGAGAAAGTTAGTTCACTCCATGCACACACATTTTGAAGGAGGTAATCTGAAACTGAGTCTTTTTTGTCTTTCTGGTGGCTGAGCAGGTAACACCAACCCGAGATTCCCCCTCCCCCATGCGGGGGGGGGAGGCTCGGGAGGCTGCTTGGGCCCCATTTGCAAATGAGGGGACCTGATGGCAGGGGGGAGAAAAGGTTGTGTGGTAAGACCTTCACGGCTTCCTCCTCCACGGGCCTGCAGCTCTGGCGTGGGGGGGGAGGCCTGGCTCCTGCTGCTGTTGGACAGGCCGGGCCTGCCTGGGTGGCCATGAGCACTGTGGGGCTGCAGCCCAGCCCCAGAAAGGCTGATTGACACCTCAGCTGCACCCCCCCCAGCGCAGCCTGAGCCTGGCCCAACTTTAGTAGTTGTGTTAAACTTTAACTCTTTAGTGCTCAGATAAGATTTGCAAAGCCTCCAGCCTTTCCTTTGAATATGGAAGGGAATAAGAAGATTTCTGAAGTCAGTGATGTAAGAGCTAAGTTTTTAAGATGGAAGGAGAATGAGAAGATGCTGAAATGGCTGAAAATATTTTTGTAAAATTTTAGGGATGAATTGATGTACTGAATATTCCTATAAACCATGGAAAAAGACATGGGGGGATGGAAATGTTCCATTTAATAGATGATTTGACCAAAGAACACCTGTGTTGAGAATTTCTGCCCTGAGAAAAGAAGGGGATTTCAGTTTTCTGAAGATGAAGCCTGAGCAGAGAGAAAGGAGACAGAGAGAATCTTTGCTGTCGAATATTTCATTCTTAAAAGTAATACCCCATGAGACAGACATGGCCTACATCTACAGCTTTGGGAAGGCTGTGAAATTGGGAGGAGTGCCACGGTTGCAAGTTCCTGGGCAGATGCAAATCGTGAAAGATAAAACCACTAGAGGACTGTCTTCTTCTTTCTTGTGGAGAAAATCCCTACAGCTTTCAACAAAAGGAGGCTTCTCTCTCCAGAAGTGAACTGAGAAAGACTAAACTGGGGACTGACCGAAGTATTTGTTATATGTTTGTTTTGTTGTTATGAAGGCTGGGAGAGGGAGGGAAGGAGTGATCTGAAAAATCTTATTCTGAATTTTTTTTTCCTTTCTCTTTATTTGTGTAGTTAATAAATTTTCTTTTATACTCTCTCAAGTTTTAGGCCTGCATTGCTCTTTTGCTCCTGGTTCTGTCTCACAACAGAAAAAAATGTTTATTTAAATTGGCAACTCAAAACAAAAACAGGTAGTTATATTAATATTGAACAGTTTGCCTCTGAGAACTTTTTGCATTTTGTGGATTGCCTTCGTGCACAGGTGGAAAGACAAGGAGACAACCAGCGGCACAGGCAGAACTTATTAAGGAGATGGCTCAGAGAAATGCCAACAAAGCCTGCTGCAGGGTTATCCTAGGATTGCCTCTCGATTCTCCACTTACTATAGCACAGATGATTGAAGCATGTGGTAAGAAAGCAGAACTCTTCTGTGCACCAGAGAGGAAGCTGGGACTGGCAAGCCCAAAGACTGTAGCAGCCATAACACCAGAAGTAAAAAAGCAACAGATGACACCAGAGCAGCTTCCACATGTCATCTGCTTCCAGTGTAGGAAGGGAGGACACTTTGCCAGAGAATGTCCTCAAAGCCAATAGCAGAGGAAGAGACACCAAAAAGAGGAAACAATCAACAAACAAAAAAACTAAGACCAGAGAGCGGACCTGCCCCGCACCATGATATAAATACAGTGTGCTCCACAGTGGGGAAAGCCTCTGTCTTAACAGAAAAGGGGGAGGAAGGGAAGCGGGATACAGGTCAGCAGAAAAATAAAGATGAAAACTGTAGTAACAAAGTTTGGCAGTTTCACAGGTGTTTCAGGCTCATGACTACCAAATCTTTTCTTTTTGGGTCTACTGGTTGGACAATCATTGCAGTGGACCTGCTGGACAACTCACAGGACAGGACGATAAACCATACAGGACTGGACTGTGAGTATTTTGTTATCGGGGACACCGCACACACATCCCTGGAGATTGAAGTGTCTCCCATGGCCATCAAAGGAGACATAACTCATCTCATTCTCCTGGCGCGCTGCCCTCAGCCACACGTCTATTTGGCCAAGGGGCAAATCTTTGCCCAGGCCATTCCCATTCCAGTGGAGGTCCCAGTAGATGAAAATGCACCTGAAGTCTACTGGGCAGAAGTGGTTGGCGAGGACAAACCCATTGTGGGATGCAACCTAACCTATGGGTCAGACCATCTCCGCATGGAAGGGTTGCTTGACACGGGGGTAGATGTGACGATCACGCCTGAAAGGATGTGGCTGTCACATTGGGAGTTGCAGCCTGTGGCTGGAAAAATGCAAGGTATAGGAGGGATCACATCGGCAAAGATGTCAAAAGGCATCATGCAAATCGAAGGGCTGGATGGAAAATTGGCCAGTGTCCATCCATTTGTCACTGACTAAAAGTGTCACCTGTGGGGGAGAGACACCATGTCCCAGTGGGGCATCAAATTAGTTGTCCCTAAGACTCCTCAGGATTTTTAGAGGTGGCCACTGTGGAGCGCCCTACCCACAAGTTAACATGGCTGGATGACACTCCAAGATGGGTAGGACAGTGGCCATTAAGTAAGGAAAAGCTTAAGGTGCTAGAGGAGCTTGTGGAAGAGCAATTAGCCAAAGGCCACATAGAAGAGACAACCAGCCCTTGGAATTTCCCAGTCTTGGTGATTAAGAAGCCAGGGAAGTATAATTGGCGGCTCCTCCATGACCTCTGGGAAATAAACAAAGTAATTGAGGACATAGGGTCACTCCAATCTGGGATTGCCTTCCCCAGTGATGCTTTCCTGAAATTGGCAATTGTCTGTCCTGTACATCAAGGACTGTTGGTGCCAAATTCCCCTACATCCAGAAGATGCCCCATGGTTTGCCTTCTCAGTTCCTACCATCAATCGAGAAGCCCCAATGAAATACTACCACTGGGGAGTATTGCGGCAAGGCATGAAGTGCAGTCCCTTCATCTGCCAGTGGTACGTGGCCTCATTGCTGTCTCTGGTGTGCACCCAAAAAAGGGAGGCCATCATCCTCCATTACATGGATGATGCGCTTGTGTGTGCCCCGATGACTCTATACTCCAACACACACTTGACCTAGTTGCTAAAGTTTTACCCTCTGCTGGGTAAGTTGGATTCCAACTACAGGAAGACAAGGTCCAAAGGATGCCACTTTGGAAATTCCTGGGCTTGGAGATCACTGTGCTGACTGTTGTTCTGCAGAAATTGGAAATCATTAGTGATCCCAAAACCCTAGCAGATCTCCATTTCCTGTGTGGGTCTTTGAACTGGGTCAGGCTCTGGGTAGGCCTCACCACTGAGGATCTAGGCCCCTTCCTCCATTTATTGAAGGGGGATAGAGAGCTGGTCTCTCCCAGGGAACTGACCCCAGAGGCAAAAGCTGCAACCCAAAAGGCGCAGAAGGCTTTGGCTGAGAGGCAGGCTCACTGTTATCAGCCCGAGCTGCCTTTCAAATTCATTGTCCTGGGAAAGCTGCCACTTGCACTGGTTAATATTCCAATGGGTCAAAGGGCAGAAAGATCCACGCTTAATCACAGAGTCGTGTTGCTGGTGGTTTTGGGGTCCCTGTGAGATCCCTGAGACTGCCAAAGCAGTCCTCAGTTACAGGGCATGCTTCCAAGCTTTGCCCAGATAGAATCTGGCTTGCAGCTTGCCCTCATGCCAGCAGAGTGAAGAGATTGGAACATAAAGAGAGGCGCAATTCCATAGTTTATTCTATGAAGGTATCCAGTCTAGCATATTCAATGGTTGGTGTTTTTCAGGGGTTTTTATATCTTTTGGGGGTCTTACATTTTGCACCAGTTACCAAGGGAATTCTAAATTCTAACCAATCCACGAAGGATTTTATATTCAAAACTAGCCTATAGCTACAAAAGGAAAATGAGCCACTAATATTACAGAAAGATAACAAAGGGATCTTCAAAAAATGGGGTCTGAATTCCTTTTTGAATTCGTCATTAAGCAAGCTGTTTCTTATCTTTAAGATATCGTCTTCCATGGGGCCTGTTCTAGGGACAAAGAGAGGTTTTCTGCTTTGGGAATGCTTTCTGCTCCCTGGGTTTTCCTCTCCCATCAATGATCCAAGACCATCACCAAGCCCCAACAGCTGATGGCTCAGCTGATCAGGAAAGCCAGGGTAAGACTGCATGAGCTGGCTGGTTGTGACTTTGTGTGTATTCACCTCCTGGTCAAACTTTCTAAAGAGAGAAAGAACTCTCCTGAGAAGTTGACCAAGGAGATGTTTGAGCACCTGCTCCAGAGTAATGCCAAACTCCAGTTATCTCTGGATAGCTACAGTGGACAATTATCAGTCCATGCCCCATCACACAAGCTGTTTAATGATGAATTCCACCTCATTCCTCCTGAGAAAAGGAGCCGTAGGCCACTCAAAGCTTTCATAGTGTTCACTGATGTGTCTGGGACATCCCACAAGTCGGTGATGACTTGGAGAAATCCCCAGACTCAGCATTGGGAAGCTGATGTTGAGTTTGTGGAGGGGTTGCCCCTGGTCACTGAACTAGCTGCAGTCGTGACAGCTTTTGAGAAGTTCTCGGAGCCAATTAATTTGGTAACCGACTCAGCCTATGTGGCAGGGGTAGTGTCCAGGGTGGAGCAGGCAGTTCTCAAAGACATCAAGAACGAGCATCTCTTCAGGTTGCTCTTGAAACTGATTTATTTAGTTTTGCATGGAGAGCATCCATTCTATGTGATGCATGTGATGTCACATACTGATTTGCCAGGTGAAATCACAGAAGGGAATCATAAAGAAGACTCCCTTGCTGCCCCAGCTGAAAAGGCACGCCTCCCAGACATCTTCCAACAGGCAAAGCTGAATCACCAGCAATACCATCAGAATGTGCCAGGTCTAATCCATCAGTCCCAACTAACGCAGAGTCAGGCCCAGGCCATTGTGGCCACCTGTCCCAGTTGCCAGTTCAGGCCATGCCATCACTGGGTGTTGGGGTTAACCCCTAAGACCTTTGGAGCTGTGAAGTGTGGCAGACAGGCATAACACCCATTCCCAGTTTTGTTTGCCTCAAATATGTACGTGCAGGCATTGAAACATATTGAGGTGTGGTTTATGCCTCTGCCCATGCAGGGGAAAGGGCTGTACATGCCAAACAACACCTAGTGCCTTTTCAGTGCTGGGGATCCCTAGGGAAATCAAGACCAATAACGGCCCAGTGTATAAATCCAAGGAATTCCTAGAGTTTGTCCAGCAGTGGGGAGTGGAACACAAAACTGGCATCCCTCACTATCCCACAGGCCAACGTGTGATTGAGCGTGCCCATCAGATGCTCAAGCAAGTCCTGTCTAGACAGAGAAGTTCAACAGTGTGGATGTCACCACAACAAAAGCTCTGCAAAGCCATGTTTACCATCAATTTTCTAAATTGTTCATTTGAAAATATGAGTCCTCTGGTGGTACGTCACTTTAACACCAGTGATCAATTTAAGTTGTCTCTGTCTTAATTAGGGACCCAGAAACTTGGGAGACCAAGGGCCCTTATGAACTTGTTACCTGGGGTGTGGCTACACATGTGTATCCACCCCCTCAGGCCCACGCTGGATACCCCAAAAGTGGGTAAATGACGCGGCAGCCTTGACCCCTCTGAACCTGCCAAGCCCAGCTAGCTCCTCAGGCTGCCAGCGCCGAGAGTGGGCTATCTCCCAGGTTCCTGGAACCAGGAGTATAGCTAGGGCTCCAAGCCCCCTTTGGCCGCTTCCAACATCTGAGGAGAGGCAAAGGACGAGAGGGAGACCTTTTTAGGTTCCAGGGTAGGGTTTATTAGGAGAGCAGGGGGAGAACTGGACACGAGGGAAGGGAACCCAAAAAGGCAGGGAGCACTGGTGTGCATCAACTTAAATACGGGGGAGGTCCAAAAGGCGAGTACAACTCAACAACCAATCAGAACTTCTTGGGGGAGGTACACGGCAAGGGAAGGAATACATAATCAACCAATGGAGGATAACATAGGCGTGGACTTATACCTAACATCAAATCACATACTTAAAAGGGAATGACTGATGCAGAAGGTGCTGGAACAATAGGAGGGGACAGGGGGATTGACAGGGGCTTGGGAGGGGATTAAGGAAACTGGCAGAGAACACTCTAGAAGAATACGCAGGGCTTAGGTAATGGACAGGGGTAACAGCGGGAAAGGGTAAAACTATTATACATTGAACTAGGGGTAGCAGACAAGGGAGAAACCATTACAACAAAGGGGCATAACAACTCATATAACTAATATTTGAACCACAACAGGTAAAACCTTTTGTCCCCAAAAATCCGGCTCTAGCAGAAGGGGATGAGAAGCAAATAGCTGTTGCTT
Source organism: Sturnus vulgaris (assembly GCF_052056855.1). Lineage (NCBI taxonomy): Eukaryota > Metazoa > Chordata > Aves > Passeriformes > Sturnidae > Sturnus > Sturnus vulgaris. The sequence continues at coordinate 20,532,584 of NC_142256.1, read as the reverse complement.
CAAAAAGAAGATGCCGCTGGAGAGAGAAGAGAAAACCTTCCTGAGATCTGCATACATTCTGGCAGCGACAATGACCTTTAATGTGCTTTAAAGTATTTGTTTTCCTTTTTAGAAAATACTTACCTCCCACCCAACCTTGCGATGAGCTCTATCCGAGTTGTCATCCTGTTCATGCTGAGCAGTCTGACAGCCGCATAGATCGTCTCTCAGCCAAACCAAAACATCTGGGTGACCCTGGCACAGCACAGATACTCCAACAAGAAAATATATGCCTGTCCACTGCAGCAGCAAGAGACCCTGTGTCTCCCTGCCTGGTATTCCTGGGATTCCATTGCAGGCTGGAGAATATCCAATCAGCTTTGACACACCTATGTCTAACCCAGGTCCGAAGTCACACAATGTCCAATAACACCAAAATCGTAGTTGGTGAGCGGTAATGATTAAAAACCCTGTAGAGGAGTGGCTGCCAAATTTGCCCAAGGCAGCTCAGGAACCCCAAGAATTAGAGCTATTGAGTTCCTCCCTGGCACCATACTGCATTCACTTTACCTTCAGCCCATTATCTAGCACCAAAGCCTTTCACAACATACTGCAATATTGAGAGGAATTCACCACCAAAAGGTGGTGTAATATTCTGAGTCATGTTGCAGCAGACAACTCATACTATTCAAGTCCCAAAAGCCTCCCTGAGGGTTTGTTCTTAATTTGCAGAGATTGGGCATGAGCAGGAATCCCTTCTTGGCTTTTAAGTGGTCCATGTACCATCAGGCGGTTGTCCCCGTTAGCACTCAACCAAACCTTGATTGGTGAATGGACACAATGGACACAATTCAGCCAACAAAATTCAAAAGAGAAGTGCTGACTAATTGGACCCAAATTGTGATTCAGAAATTTTTCATTGGGCCAAATCAAAAAGAATTGCTGCTTCCCTATTCCTTCCATAGGTTGCAGCAGCCAAAGCTCTGGGTGAATTGGGCCACCTAGAGTGCTGGGTAGTTGACAAGGTTCCCTCCTAATGCACCCACTCCTCTTGGGCTCCCAGCTTGCTCCGGGGAACCACATTAAGGTGTGGCCTCTCCCCAGCACCACTCTGGGAGCCACAGGAGGGGTACAGCGCTCACGCTGTAGCTAGGGTGGTCAGGGCAAGACAAAAGGCTGCGTGAGAGACCTTTCACGGTTCCGAAGAGGAGGTTTTATTAGGGAAATGGAACGAGGTCCGGGGTCGAGGAGAGGGAACCGCAAAAAGATGGTTTGACAGGGTTTGCACGAACTTAAATACAGGGGAGGCGCAAGGGGAGGGTACATAACTTTGGCCAATTGAGGTGAACAATGGGAGGTACCGAAGGCGAGGAAAAGGATACATCAAACCAATAGGGGAATAAGTGGGTGTCAACTGGGGTAGAACAACCAATGGTCCAACAGAGTAGGGAGAACTTACCAGAACTTGGGACAGGGTCCGAGGAGGATTGACAGTGCTACGGGCAGGGATTAAGGTGAGGGAGAGGGAAGAATCCGGAAGGGGGGATTGGTTTAGGGTTGAAGGACAAGGGGATAGGCGGGTAAGGACTAAACCATTATACACATAACTTAGGGGAACGAACCAGGGACGAATCATTAACATATGAAAAGATTAACAGTAAATAACACAACAGAACAGGTGGTCAAACAGACAAACTTAACATCTACTGCCATCAACTCCGTCCTAGAAGATGAGGAAATTACCAGGCAGGCCACGCTCCAAAATTTTGCAGCTATAGACTTCCTCCTGCTGCTTCATGGACACAAGTGCCAGGAATTTGAAGGACTTTGTTGCATGAACCTGACCTCAAAGGCTCCCAACATCCATGCAGCCCTCCGACACATGAAAAGCTTGATCGGAAAGTGAAGCAAGAATCCAAGGATTGGTTCAGTGAACTATTCAAAGGCTGGGGACTCACGGGGTGGTGGACTTCAATAGTTAAAATAATTTTGTCATTTTTTGTTGTTCTTTTCCTTATAATGTTGGTGTTCAGAATTCTACATTGCTTAATTTTCAAAGCAATTAATGGTCTAATTTCTATAACCTCAAAAGTCAACTACATGGAGTTGACAAACCAAAAGCAGTCAAACTGGCCCGCAAATCATAAGTGGTGGGCAAATCCATACTCTGAATCAGAATAAACCCAAGGCCTTTCTTTTAACTTTTTTAACAAAAAAGGGGGAGATGTTGTATTGCACTAAGAAATTGTTTTGTATTTGCACTGAATGGTTTATCCTGTTCTCCCTCCCCAAGTTGTGGTGTGGTAGAGTCCTTCCTTTCACGCCCCCCCCCCCCCCCCCCATCAGTGGCATCCCATTGGTCACGGGTCTGTTCCTCCCCTCCCCTTTCCTTGCGTTTAAAAGTGCCCGCCATCTTCTTTCTCTTTCTCTTTCTCTTTCTCTTTCTCTTTCTCTTTCTCTTTCTCTTTCTCTTTCTCTTTCTCTTTCTCTTTCTCTTTCTCTTTCTCTTTCTCTTTCTCTTTCTCTTTCTCTTTCTCTTTCTCTTTCTCTTTCTCTTTCTCTTTCTCTTTCTCTTTCTCTCTCTTTCTCCTCTCACCATGTGGACACAATAAACTGTGGATAATTTTCCCACAGGAGAAAAGAGCCTCCTTTGGTTTTTATTTTTGTCTATGAGGATTTCCCATCCGCCTCTGGTCCAGAGCTAGCCAGAGCGACCAGAGAGAAAGGGGAAGTACTTGAGTAGCCTGGATAGCTGTTAATATGGTTGAAGGTAAAGAGGCAGGAAGGGCCTGATGAGATAATAAACATAGATGTTTATTTCAGCCACATGTGTGAATAGTCCAGGGCCAGAGGCAAAGGCAACTCTCATGGTGAGGGTCCAGATTCAAGTATATGGGTGGTTAGGGCAGGGAGCATCAGAGGCCAATTACCAGGGCACATGGGGCTGGCACAGAGGCGGGGTTGGGACATGAGAGCCAACAGGGAAACAGGGTGGGAGTGACTGAAAGACTGAGGGACAGGGAGGGGGCATGGGGCCAACCAGGGGAACAAAACAGGGGCACATTGGCATAACAGAACAGGGTTTAGAGAAGCCTCATGTGTCTCCCTAAGTATGGAATGCCTTTCAGGGTCTCCACAACTCTCCCTTTATTAAAAACAATCAAAAGCACATAAGACAATTTTCAAAATGCAAGTGATCCTTTGAGTCCCTAGCATATAAACAGATTTCCTGAAGCGTCCTAGAGCTGGTAGGAAGGAGACGAGGTTTTTTTGGCATGGCTTATCAGGAAACTGAGTCAGGAAAGGGATTCCTTAGCAAGGATTAGTACTCTGCTGGCTGTTAGCAGTGTGGTTGGCTGTGATTGAGTTTGTATGAGGTAGAGTGGGGGTGGAGTGCTGCCACCACGTCCTAGAGGCACAGGCACATCCTCACTCCCGGGTGGAATGATCAGCTCATTTGTGAGTCTCCGCTTTGGCCAATGCTGGAGGAAAGGATGGGAGCCGTGTATGGTGATCCAAGGGAATGCTTATTAGTCTTCTTCCTCGGAGGGAACCAGGGACAAACTAGCTTGAAGGGACTGAGGGAGCAGGGTTTATATGGGAGAGCTAGGGGGCGGGGTAGAGCAACTCACGAATCATCTGAGGGTGCAGGGGCGGTACAAAGGGGGAAGGGCCAATGGGATACAAACAATTTACATGGAACAGAGAGGCATGCTGGGAGTAACCTTTCTGTAACCATTACGAAGAGGGAGTGCCTAAGGGCATTCATTCTCTCCAGGGGCAGGAGACAGACTTTTTCTCTGCTGGGCTTTTGGCCTCCACAGAGATCATTAATTCTGAAGAAAAATGTTGTTACTTTCTTTCCCCCTCTTGTATTAAGAAGGAACTCTGGGAAAAGGGATTGGTAGCTGTGTAGCAAAGGCAGGGAGAAGCATGGCTATGGGAGGAAGACCATGGAGGGGAAAGGGAAGTAGGAATTTGGGAGAACATAAAGAAGGGGCAATAGGATCTAGGGAAATCCCAAAAGGAGTTTGACTTATCTAGTGGATAGGAAAAGGGGAAAGTGGGAGGGAGGCAGGGAGGCAATAGGGATTGGGGGAAGGCACCTGAAGGAGTGTGACTTATCCATTTGAGAGGTCCTGCAAATACAGGGAGGACTTCTGGTTGCATGAGGGCTGGTTGGTGTTTTGCACTGTCCCTGCTTTTGGACTGTCACTGAGGCTTGATGACTATTGGCTTTGGGCTCCATCTCTTTGGTAGTTGTGTGGGGGACCTCTAGGATGTAGATAGTAGTGGCAGTTTGGTGCATATTTGCTACTTTGCAGTGGAACTCCACCAGGTCCTGTGACGTTGGCTTCTTGGGGCCCTTTTCTTCCCTGTACTATATCAAATTTCACAGTCTCTTCATCTCCTATGCTGTGGAGATATTTCCTGGGGTTGTTCTTTCTTATAGCAGTCTGAGGGACAAACACATCTTCCTTGGTATCATTCCGGATGATGAACCCATATCTATTTTTATGTGGAGGCATTTCACTGTCCCCAAAACTTTAATGGCAATGACTTTTTTACTTTTTCCAGTGAGTTTGTGTGTGTGGCTGTGCTGCTGTTGTTGGACGTGTTGGTGCTGCTGCTGCTATCATGGGCGGGAGGCAGCGGGTGCAGAGGACCTGAGTGCACGGCTCTGGCCACTCCTCCCTCCGCAGGTGCACGCGCAGGGGCGGCGCAGTTGGAGCTGCTGCTGTTGGCACCGAGACTGGCAGGGTGTGGTGACGCCCTGCAGATGCTGCTGTGGGCTGCATGGAGCCTCTGAGGCCAGACTGCTGCCCCCAGCTCCCTTTTCACTGTTTGACTTGGAGCCAATGGGGTTGCCGGGGGCTGCCCTGGGGCGGCCTCAGCCCAGGTGGCAGTGGTGGGCTGGCTGCAGGTTTTCCATGGTGGCAGCTGTTTGGCATGGCCGTGGCTGCGGAGGGTGGTGGTGTCCACCACCTGCGCTGTGTCTCGCGGTGCCATGGCACCTGAGGTGAACATGTCTGTTCCCTCATATACAGTTCCTCTCCAGCTTGGCAGAGTTCCTCAGTCTGTGTGATTGGAGCGGGCTGCCAGGTGGGGTGTCTTTCCCTCTGGTTGCTAGTGACTGGTACAGCTGTAATTTGCCAGTTGAGGGCTGCACCTCTAGCCCCACCACCCTTACTTCTGGGACTGGGACCGTGGGAAGTGGGGAGGGTGGTGTGGGAACCAAAGAGTGGAGCATGCCTGGGGGCAGGGTCCCAAACAGGAGGGGAGGAACCCCACGTGGTCCCACTCCAGGATGTGTGGGAGGAGCCAGGCAGGGCCAGGAACGATGATGTGCGTGGGAAGGATGGAAGGGGAGACCCTGAGCCTGCAGCCATGCAGTTTCTGCCATCTTTCCGCCATTGAGCACATGAGGGAGGCCACATGGCCACGACCGTGAGGTGGGAGCAATCTTGTGCAGCAGGGGTAAGGACATGAAAACTTGGAGAAGAAGACTTTTCCTGCGACATGGGAGGGGATGTAGGAGCATGAAGAGGGGAACACGGAGGAGGGGTTTTCAACTGGGGTTAAGCATTTCCCAAACATGCATTAGGACTCAGAACACATGTAGCAATCATAGCAAACAAATGACAAAAATTCCTCACTGTTAAGTCCACCCCAGTCTGTAAGTCTCTCCAAACCTCTTCCAAAAAATCAGTAGTTAGAACTGAGTCCCATTAAACATAAGGAAAATGCTTAAATAACCAGTGTACAAAACACTTCAACCACCCCTTTGAAAAACAAGAATTTTCTTGACAAAGGGTCTCTTTAAGTTGGAGGTAAACTTCCTGCTGTGGGTGGATGAGCCCTGCTTCCATCTCAACTCAAGCTGAGATTTCAAAGATTTCAAGACCCGAGAGTAAAAGGAGAAAAGGAAACGAGTGAAGAGTGACCCAAAATTTCAAACTCACCACACTGGGGTAAAAGAAACCTCTCAGGGTGGTCCATTGGGTATTGACTGGTCCTTCAATCTGGAAGGGGAGCCCATTGACTGCTCGGATTACTCTGATAAAATTGAGGGGTCTCTTTGGTGGGAGGGACCAGATGCATTCAAGGAGTAGATGTCCTAGTTCGATGCCATTTGTTGTAGCCTGGATAGCTGTTAATATGGTCGAAAGTAAAGGGGCAGGGAGGACCTTTGTATAAATTCCACAGAGATGTTTATTTCAGCCGCGTGCATGGATAGTCCAGGGTCAGAGGCAAAGGCAACTCTCATGGTGAGGGTCCAGGTTCAAGTATATATATGGGTGGTTGAGACAGGGGGAGCATCAGAGACCAATTACCAGGGGACATGGGGGTGGCAGGGAGGACAGGGAAGTGGTATGGGACCAACCAAGGGAACAAAACAGGGGCACATTGGCATAACAGAACAAGGTTTAGAGAAGCCTCATGTGTCTCCCTAACTAGGGAATGTGTCTCAGGGTCTCCACACACAGGTTTTTAAAATTGCACTTCAGCAGGCTGTATTTAAAAAAAAAGTGCTTTCAAAAATGTAGGGTTTTTTTATTGTACTACAATGTAATTGCTGTTTTTCAAAAGGTAAACTATCAATATAACTTTGGAAAAAAATCCAGGGATTTTAATCTTTTTAGACTGCATATACTTAAGAGAAGAATGAACAGATAAATAAACTACTAGCATTGTACATGAGTTATCTGATGCAGAAATAGTTATTCAAATAAACAATTCACTGAATTCAAAGAGGATTTTTGGGGAAAGTAGCACTATTTATATTAACAAGGGTCAAGAGATTCCTACAGCTGATCTATGTCATTTTGTAAGCATTAGCATGCCACTATCAGAGATTTTAATGAGGTCTACCCGCAGCAAAGCTGAATTAATGCTTTATGAAAGTGCTGTACACCCATATTTTTCTTTAATGTCCAATTTTATAATACTGGAGTGTTATCTATATTGCTAGTATAGGTAATATTATGCAAATAAATATAAAAACTGTATGTGGAAATTAACAATTCATAATAGATGTTTTAAAAAATAAATATTTCAGTAAAATGAAAACAGTTCCTAATGAAAGTAACAAAATAAAATGCTGATGTTTGGATTAGTTTTATAATTGGACTTTAAGGCAAATATTGCAATTATTGTTCCAACCACATGCAGTGTTTTCTGGTGAAAAACTTCCCATCTTAAATATCCTTATTTAAAATCAATTCTTCTCATTGCCTCAAACAGAGGAGGAAATTGATCTGTATTAAAATCTATGCTCAAAATGCCTTCTTGCTAATATTTCTTCTTCTCTACTGGAAATAGTAACTTTCTGTTTAACCAGCATTAGAAGTTTAGATTTCACTAAAAAACCCCCAAACTGTCAACTAAAATTCTTCTCAATTGACCTTACCCCAGAAAACACAATTGGAATGTGAAAAGTAGATTTTGAAGAATGGGCATTTTTAAAATTTTTGAATGCCTTGAATTGTAGAAGTGGGAATGATAATTGCTATCATAATATAGTGAATAAACAAGAGAAATTTGCAATTAATTAATTGGAAATAATCTACAATATTGCTGTTACCATGAAACTTTATTTTTGACTAAATTTTTTATAAGCAGACTAATGGAAGGTTGTACAAAGGCTGCAAAGGAAATGTGGCTCTGGGCTACAATCTGAGCTTTCAAGCATAGACAAATCTTTTAAACATAGGTTCAGAGATTGACTAATTAATGTCAATATACTTCTCAAAATTTCTTCTATTGCATGAAATAGTAGGGCAACAAAGCTGAAATTCCTAGATACATTGTAAATGGTACATCCCGTGGCCCTGCTGTGCCCTGTATCTTGGTCCCTCTCCCCTGCTGGCCACACAGAGCTGGCTGGGATCCAATTTCTCCCCACCCCCCCTTTCCAGACGCTAGAAAAGGTCAGTACCCCCTGGCCTCACTCTCTTCCCCCTCTCTTTTCGCTCTTCCCCTGCTCTTTTCTCTCTTCCCCCGCTCTCTTCCCCTGCTCTTTTCTCCCTTTTTCCCTTCCCTTTTTCACTCACTACCAACGAGAAATAAACCTGTAACTTTATTAGGGGAAAGAGCCTCTTTTGATATCTTAACTACGTCCATGAGGCTAGGGCCCAGGGGAATTTCACCCTAATACCTGAGCTAGACCCGAGGAAGGGTGAAAAATCCTATTTTGGGGCCAAGTAAAAGCCATCATTCATATTTCTGGAATTTATTGCTTTTTCCACCACTGCACAAACGTCTCCTTTAATAAAACAAGGATTTTAGCTAAAAGTTCCATGTGGGACATGAACTACCTCAAACTTCAGAGCCATTCAAATCTAAATTTAGCTATTCTGTTTTTAAAAACTATGAGAAAAATAATAAGTCTACGAAATTTATGAAATCATAATGCAGTACTCCTGACTATATTTGGAAGATTCCAATGAGATCTAGAGGTAGAACAAAAAAATCACAAATTAAATGTTTGTTGTTGTAGTGGATCACAAATTAGAACGATTTCCATGGCAACACCTCTAGTCTTCTTTCAGGAAAGATTGCCACATTTTGTTTGCTCCTTATTTAACATGCAATCTATTACATGCTACCACATAAATAATTTCTTTCTTACAGTCTAAAAAAACCACTCAAACCCCAAAACCAGTGTCTTCAATAAGTCATATCAAAGGTGTAAAAGAAGTCCAAGAGTTGCAGAAACCCATCATGTATCATAATTAACTGCAGATAGTATGTTTATAAAACTAGTGCATATAGAGTATGTTCTGCTTTTTGCTTGGAATTTTGTTTGGGGGAGTTTGATCACGTGTAAAAAGGGAGTAACATAAGTTCCAGTATAGCAGGTTTGGAACTGTTTTCCACTGTAGCAAGTTAGAACACTATAAAGCTTGCTCCATCACCTAGATCAGAGCAGACCTTGTGACTTACAGCGTCTTCCCTGCACATCTCGCTCACAGCTGCAGGTCCCAGCCCGCCCTCCTCAGCACCACAGGCTCCAAGCACCGCCCACCCCGTCTGAGCCCCGCCAATCCCGGCCTGCCTTTCTCTGCTCTGTCCAATCACAGCTGCCCTTTCACCCGGCCTGCGAATCCTCCAAGCTCTGCCCACTCAGCCCTGCCCCTCAGCCTGACTCTCTTCAGGTGCAGCTCCCACTCTGCTGGGGCCCAGGAAGGGCAGGCGGGGGCTCCTGTTCATGTCCTGGCTGGGAGGTGTCCCAGGGGAAGGAGCGAGCAGGGAGAAGTGGGCAGGGTCGTCCTGCTGGAGTGACGGTGGCAGGAGCAAGGCCTGAGGGGACAGCAGGCTTCTGGGAGACAAGTGGGGCAGGAACGGGTGGGCCGCTGGCCTAGGTTACAATGTAAAGATATGCCTAAAGTATGTATTCTATCACCATCTGTTGAAACCAGATGGGGCAGTGTTTTTTATCTTTTCCATGACCCATCCTTCATCCAGGAGGATATCTTCTGGTAATTGAATCCCACTGCATGACTGATAAAATTACATCATCCCACTGTGAGATGCTCCACCCAGGGGGAGGAGCCAAACATTTCCTACCTAGATAAAAACTGAGAGTTGGAACACTGAGGTACTCCTTATGCAGTGGTTTCCAGAGGACAAGAGCTACCAGACCTTTCTACAGATCACTACTTCAACAAGACCACTTCATCTGGACTGCTACCACCACCCTAACTAGGGGCGTGTCAGGTTGTATTCTGACTTTGTCACTGGTTTTCTTTGCATTATTTTATTTTATTTTCCCTATTAAATTGTATTTCTGACTTGGAGTCTTTCACTGGTTTTGCTTTCAAACCAGTACAGCTGCGATTGGCGGGGCTGGGCTCTGCCTCGGGCTGGGATTAGCTGGGCCAGGCAGGGCAGGACAAGGCTGACTGTGCCATGGGCTATAAATGGTGTGTGTGGGTGGGCATGACTTCAGTGCAGCTGTGGAGTCTCAGTAATGTGCGGTGTTGCTGCTCTGGAATCCGGGAGCACTGGTGAGCCAGGACTAGAACCTCAGGCGGGCGCTGTCCCGGGGCAGTGGTGCTGCCCTAGCCCGGCCCGAGCCAGCCCCCGGAGTGCCCAGCAGGGGAGCGGCTGTGACCTGCTGCTCTGCCTTGCAGGGGAGTAGGGCAGCAGTGGTGCCAGAGTCTGGTGCGGGGCCTTCGGGGGTGGTGGGGTAAGCAGCCACTGCCATGGGGAGGAGGCTCACTGAGTGAGAGGGCTGGGATGTGGCCCTGCAGGGTTCCGGAGGTTAAAGTAGTATCAAAAAGAAGGGCAATAAAGCTGTTTGACTTTATTATTACTATTTTCTACTACTACTACCTTATAATGTTATTTTAGCGTTCTAGTTATTATTCTATTAATGTATTATACTTATGGCATTACTGTACTTTTAGTACTTATTTTTTTTCTGTTACTTGATACACAATGCCTATTAAATAAAGGTGGTAAGGCTTTGTTCATCAACATGCAGCCCCTGGGGCTGGAGCCAGCCCTAAAGAGATGTGAAGCTGAAATAAATTTCATAGGGAAGGGACTGCAGGAGGTCCTTTGGGGCCTCCAGCCCCCAAAGTGGTACTAAGCACATACCAGGGGTGCGGATCTGAACCACCCCCAGGGTCCCTTTTGGGTTGAGAACCAGGGGTTGATTGGGCACTCCCAGGAACTGATGCTCACTGAGAAGGGACTGGGCAGGTGCAAGGATGAGGCCCAGAGGGGGCGTGTGGTGGAAGGTGTATGTTGGGGCTTTAGGTCTCATTTGCCACCAAAGCAGAGGCCCCCTTGGGGATGGGTGTAACAGCTTACAAAGGTATTTAAGTGATGACAGTGACTGGTTTATGGCCTTGTCAAGAGCCCTGAGGTGTAGTGAGAACCAGTAGCAACTTTTAGCTGGAAGCAGTGGGAAGCTGAGGAGCTGGAGCTCTGGTAGCAGAGCTAGCAGAGACACAAAGACAGTAGGGCTGGGGACAAAACTATTGCATGACTGGGATGGGGAGTGTAGGGCTGGGATAAAGATGGTGCGGTGGGAACTGAAATGTTGCTGAGCTGGAACCATAAAGATCATTCACTGACAGCCAGGCACCTTTTCACGTGGTGGTGCTGGGAAGATGTGGAGCTGGCAGTGAAATAAAGCTTGTGGGGATTGAGCTGAAATTGCTGTAGGGCTGGGATAAAGACTGCTGCTGAATGTGAAATCACTGAAGGGCTGGGATAGGGCCTGTGGGGCTGGAGCTGAAATTTCTGTAGAGTTGTGAAAGCAGCTATGGGGCTGGAGACATAATGAAGATCCTCCCCTGAGAACCAGGCTCAGCTTTGCCTGGCAGTGGTGGGAAGATTCAGAGCTGGAGCTGAAACAGCTGAACTGGCAGTGAAATAAAGCTTGTGGAGCTGGAGCTGAAATCACTGGGGGGCTGGGACTGTGGGGCTGGGATAGTGACTGTGGGGCATCAATATGGACAGAAGGGCTGGAGCTGGAATTACTGGTGCCAAGATAAAGACTGGAGCTAAGATAAGGCTGGGAGAGTAAGTGTGGGGCTGGAGCTGAAACAGTAGAGCTGGAGGCATAATGAAGAACTCGCTGTGGTAACCAAGAATAGCTTCACGTGATGGTGTTGGAGGATGTGGTGCTGGAGCTAAAACAGCAGAGCTGGCATTGAAATAAAGCTTGTGGGGCTGGAGCTGAAATCACTGTAGAGCTGGGAGAGTAACTGGTGCTGGGATAACCATGGTTGAGGTGGAGCCAAAACAAAGATCCTGTTCTGAGAACTTAAAAGTTTCACCTGGTGGGGAGATATAGACCTGGAGATGAAACAGCAGAACTGTGATGAAATGAAGCTTGTGGGGCTGGAGCTGCAATCACTGTGGGGTTTGGATAGTGACTGTGGGACTGGGATAATGACTGTGGAGTGGGAATAGAGGCAGAAGGGCTGGAGCTGAAATCACTGTAGGACTGGGATAGTGTCTGGATCTGGCATGTAGGTATGGAGGTGAAACATCACAGAGCTGGAGCCAAAATGAAGATCCTGCCTTGAGAACCTGGAGCAGATTGGACTGGAAGTGTTGGGAAGATGCAGAGCTGGAGTGGAAACAGCAGAGCTGGCAGTGAAATAAAGCTTGTGGGGCTGGAGCTGAGATCACTGTGGGGCTGGGATAAGAACTGTGGAATTTGGGTAGTGAGTGTGAGACTCAGTGAGTGTGAGGCAGTAATGTGGGCAGAAGGGGATGGAGCTGAAATGCTAGGATAGACTCTGGAAGTGGAATTATAGGGCTGGGTTAGCAAACGGGGTTTGGACCTGAAATGTCACAGAACTGATGTTGAAATAAAGCTTGCAGGACTGGAGCTGGAATCACTGTGGGACTGGGACAGAGACTGTGGGACTGGGATAGTGACTCTGGAGCTGAAGTTTCAACTATAGCAATGGAGCCAAAATGTTGCAGAGCTTCTGGAGCCAAACTGAGGATCCTGCCCTGACAACCTGGAGTAGTTTCACCTGACAGTGTTGGAAAATGCAGAGCTGGAGCTGAAACAGCAGAGCTGGCAGTGAAATAAAGTTTGTGGGGCTGGGATAAAGACTCTGGAGCTGAGATACGTATGCAAGGGAAAGGGAAATAAAGCAAGGGAGGTGTTGTTGAGGTAGGGCAAGGGAAGGTTAAACTAGGCAAGGCAAGCAGGTGCAGAAAATGAATGAGAGGGGAAGGCAAGGAAGGGACAGAGGGGGAACCCTAGAAAGGGTTAGGCAAGGGAAGGCAGTTCAAGGGAGGAGCAAAATTCAGAGGTACTTAATGCATTCCTTCCCTCAGTCTTTAAAGTCAGGGCCAGTTGTCCAGAAGATATGCAGCCCCCAGAGCTGGAACGTGGGGATGGGGAGTTGAGTAAAGCCCCTGTAATCAGGGGGTGGTTATTGATGTGCTCTGCCAGCTGGACACTCATGGGATCCACCCCAGAGTAATGAGGCAACTGGTGAGAACTTGCCAAACCACAGATGTAAGATGAATGCAGGAATATATTCAGTTTACCTATAAAGAAAATCCAAGCTCTCCTTGTTACCAGCTGTATACCGAAAAACATAAGGATATACAGAAATGTAGTTATTAATGAGATCTTGATCTTACAGGCTACCTTGGAATAATGCATTTATTACCAATTTAAAGGAATTCACTAAAATAACAACTAAAATATTATCTTGTGTTCACAGTGATCAGGAGTCTAAGGTACAGTTTTTGGAGTATAATGCAATTGCCTGTTATACCAGCTTAACAAAAGGATGTAAACAGTTTCAATTTCAGTATCCATGCCTACTGTTTGAAGTGAAAACTCTACTAACTGATCTAGATATTGTCCTATTAGAAGGAGACATGAGAAAATTTGCTGATATCTTACAGTTGTACAGTCTCTACCAGAACACCCAAAGGCAAGGCATATACTGTTTTAAAGCTACTAGTGACAAAAAAATCATGTTTCTGTTTAATGAAGAAAATAATATATGACTCATCCAGAATAATGGGAATATATTACAAATTCCAAAGCAAGACTTAATGCATCTCTGATCTCCAGATAATTATTTTTAATTAAAGCAAGTAAAGTGAGAGCAAATAGAGCTATAAGGGATAACTATTGAATGAGAAATATGCCAGTCAGATATTTCTGAGCACAATTATATAGGGATAAATTTGCCACGTTATGTTGCCTTTTATAAGATGTTAGAAAGAACCTTACCAGCACACATACAGACTCTAGAAAGGCCTTGAGAACTTTAAGTTCTTTCCAAATTACATTAATAATAGGAGCTTCTCAAATATACTGAACAGCAAATTGAACTATTAATCTCAGGGGCTGACAGCATATATTTCACCCAAGATTTAACAGCAAGAGAGAAAAGGCCACCTGGACTACTTGTTCTAAGTGACCTTGCTGCTGCTCTGCACTTGGCGGCGGGGAAAGGGATTTCCCTTGTAAAGCAGGGCTTTTTAGAAGAAAGTGTCTCCAGATTTTTTATTAAGCAGTCTCATAATAACCAATTAGATAAAGCAGCACAGCTTTAGGCACATCATATTACTGCTTTTCTCAGAATAACACAAAGCTCATCATAAGGTGGCTAAATTAAAAGTGTGGGCAACTCAACAGTCTCAGAGTCAAAAGGGAACTGCCAGGCTCCATAAAGTGACTGTGTTATCACAGAAAAAGTGATCCAGGAGTTAAATTAACAATGTAACCTGGAGCCATTGTAATCACACTCATCCCAGTAGCGCTGCCCTTTTCCCTAGAGAGGAAAAACACCATTTCTGCTGCAGTTACTGTCAGCACTGAGCAACCTGTGACATTATGGTCCATGAACAGGACCAATTTCAGCTCATGTGCTGTTACTTTTAATTAGTTTGTTGTACCAGTTTCAGCTTTTCAAACATTTTCATATGCTTTCAGAACAAGTAGTATATTAACGTGTTCTACAGGAGGGTCAAGTAGTGTTCAGCAATTCATTCATAGTAGCTAGAACTTGCCTCGGTCTGCTTCAAATACCCTAGTCATAAACACTGTGTTAACACTCACTATGAAATGCTACTAGGATTTCAAATGTGATTCTTTATTACAGTTAAATTATGTTTTGCTGTGTCATAGCCAGTCAAGACAACAACACTTTTAGCAAGCCTTCTTTAGAACAAGTGGAACATTGCCCTGCAGTGAATCTCAGCTCTGATGTGCAGACTTCTGATTTCTAGCCAGTTCACACTTATAAAATTTTGGGCCAGCATTTTTCTCTAAATTATCTTACATTCCCCTCTGTCCTTAAAGAATGACTATGTCTTTTGCCAAAACAAACCAACTTCTTTTTTTCCCTCCTTTTTAAACAGGATAGTTTTCTTACTCCTGAAAATCTCACAAACTCTATTTCATCTTTTATTCATCATTACTCAGCATGAGCGATTGGAATTTACACAGTATCTTAGATTAGATCAGTAATTTTATGGTAATATTCAGCTGTAACTCACCTGCTGCTTAAACAGTAGCAATAAATTAATACAGGATATTTCACAGAGTTCATTCCAGCTATAGGCTGGTGTTGTACTTTTGGTCCAATTGGGCAGAAACACCAATTTCATGTAGTGGTTTTGGTTCACCAATTTGAGATTTCCTTCCCCAGTCACCAATTTATGTTGCGAGTTTGGTGTTGGCCAAATTGCCAGTGCACCCACTAGAATTATTTACTCATTTTTGCTGTGAGATAGGGTTAGGAGGAAGGCTAAACAGGTTCAAACTTTAAAGGGTACAAAGAAAAACTTTATTACTAGAAGCTATAAGAAAAAATAATAAGAATCAGAATAAAACTTTCAAAACACTTCTTCCCCCACAACTTCTTTCACACTGACAACGTACAGAAAAAAAATCTGTTAGTTTACCATCTTTAAAAATACTCCACCAATTTACCTGGGAGAAGAGACTTCTCTCTTCAGTCTAGGGAGGTTTCTCCACAAGAAACAGGTCTCTCATGGCCTCGATTTCACACTGATCAGCCTCTTGGGAGAATGGAAATCTGATCACTGTGTAAAAATCCTTTCCTCAACTACCAGTCTTCCCACAAGCATTATTTGGGACCATTTGTTCTCCTTCTCCTTCGCCTCTTCCTCCTCCTCCTCCTTCTTCTTCTTCTTTGATCTTCATCTCCTCTCTATTAAAACTTATGGGATTACAGCCATTTCAACATCTACTTACTTTAGCAAAAATGCCTCTGCTCATATCTAGAGTTAGAACATTCATCCATCCCATAATACATCTCTATGTGTTAGAGGGAAACAAGAGTCTCTTCGTCATAGCTTAAAAAAAGAGAAATTTCAGTCTACGGCTTTCCTCCTTCCTTCATCTGGGACCTGACTCTTCCTTTGTCTTTTAGTGTTTCCATGCTGTTTCTGTGTGTATCTTCATCTTGGTCATTTTCTTTTCACTCAGGAGGGAGATCAAAGTGTCTGCAAATCTCATTCTGAGCAGTGAGAGTGTCAATACATTGCCTGGGCAGCAGCTAGAGCAGTCAGGGTGGAATATTACAGGCTGTGTTGGGAGCTGGGCCAGGATAGCAGCGGCCCAGTGAGAAAGGGTGGTGGCTGCTCTGACTGTATGAGTTTTCTGGTGTTTGCTGCATTGAATTCCAGCTGAGGACTGGTGGTCTTCTCACCCCCCTGCCTGGCAGGCTAAGGGTGGGAGACCTTGTCAGAATGGTGCCCAGCTATTTCTCCCCCAGGCTGCATGGGTGCTGCAGCAAGGTGGGCCCAGCTGGAACAGAGCTGCTGTGGGCTGGCGGCAGGACAAGGTTCTGCCGAGCCGCGGGCTCCCTGGCCATGCTGGGGAGGGGGGAAAGAGGATTCTAGCAGCCATGCAAGCCTCTCGTCCCCCTTTCTATTGGGGGCCCCAGCAAAAAACGGGGCCTGGTGTCAGAGCCTGTCCCCGGCCCGCACCCAGCCAGGCCTGCAGGCTGCACAGAGAGGCCTGGGCCGGTGTTACCTGTACTGAGGCCGGAAAGTAAAGAGAACTTTCCCGAGGTTTTTTTGTCTTTACATGTGTATTTCACAAAGATGCATAAACTTTCTCAGTGGCATAACAATGTGTCAGTATTAAAAATCAGACACAGATTGGCCCTTGTCAGGTCCAAAGGAGGCTGCCCAGGTCCTGGCAGAGAGCTATTGCAGGAAATTTATATAAACCACTACAGCTGGAGGAATAAATTAAGACTCACAACTCACATCCTGTATTGTAACTTTTAAAATGGTAATTACTAATATCATAATAGCAGAACACTATACTCTGTTTCTGTTTGATGTAAAGAAGACACATTTCAGAATTATTCCTGTGCATCAATGCTATTGCTTTTATGAGACTTCCAACTGATGGGAATATTTTGTTCTCAGTAACAGCTGTGGGAATTACTGAAGAAGATAAGAACAGAATCTGTCCAGATAAGCCTGTCTTGTGTTTTTGCTGCATGGTGCTGAAAAGGTTTTATACTAAACAAATTTAAAGCAATCCATTAAATTAGTTGCACAATGAAATAAACCAATCATTTAATAAACACTTTGGACTAGAACTGATTGGGACACATGAGAAAAAAAGGAAAGGCTGTTGGAATATATGTTTCAGCTGATGCTCAAAATATTTCAGAGGTGATATCTGTTCTGTTACTGGAAATATTTTTTGACAAAAAAAAGAAATTGCAGTGAATGTGCCAGCAGCCTGCCAAACTCAAATTTACCCTGGTTCATGGAGTGACTGCAAGGAGACTCAACAAAGGGATCTAATCCATATGCCAAAATGCTGCCCCTTAACTAACGTTGATATTAGCTGAGTAGGAATTAAAAGAGGAGTATAACATTTTCCCTCATATTTGCCCTGGTTTGTAAAGTAAAAGCAACAGCTGCATGAAACTGTTTAAGATGGAAGATCTCCTGCCTGTGTGATGTATTATTCAATGCATAGAGGGCTTGTCTTAGAATTAAATGTGGGTGGAGGGTCAAAGTGAATAGAACATAAAATAGAGACAGTTTAATGAATTAGTGTAAAAATACAATTTAACTTTATTCAAGGCGCAGTGCATGAGACTGCTTTCTAAATGACAATTTTTACTGGCTTCAAAAAGAGAAAACCGCAGCAAGTACAAAGGCTGTGGTTCTCATACTAATGTGGAAACTGTGCTATTTTGGCTTTGTGTAAAATAAGTGTAAATGCACTCCTGAATATCTGTTACAGATTCTCTTTAAATGGAAATGTCAGTGAAGAGTTCAGAGATGAAACAGGAGCAACATTTCCAAGCCCTAATGTGTTTGTAGAGAGCACAGAACACAATAAAAGCCCCTCAAGGTTAAGTTAACAGAGGAATGTGAGTGAATCACACACCAGGAGTAATTTTGAAATGTGGCTTCTATCTTAATTGTCACAAATACAGAAGCAGGTTTATTTCTGTCTGGAATAGTTGCATTTCCTGTGCAAACATCACTTTGAAGCTCCATCTGTTGCCAAGAACCTTTTGAAAATGTAGGTTTCTTGCCTCATTTTTATGAGTCAGACAATGTACATTGTTGGTTTAAGCCAATTATAGGCAGAAATGTTTCCCAGATAAATGTTTACATTTGTAAATTTAAGTTCTGCTTTCGAAAATGATTGCTTCTATAAGCTGAAAATTCACTTTCCAAAGCAGTTATACTAATAAAGCTCAATACTTAAAATAGTCACTAAATGCAAACAAATAGAAATATAGCACAACCAGTGTGTGTCTGTGCATTTTATGGACACAATTATTTTGTACAATATTTTCTAAGATCTAAGTAGGAATGACAAAAGAAATAGCCTAAGGTACACTATTTATTTCAATCTTAAATGTAGCTGTTTCAAAACGTAGGCTGATTCTGGAAAATGTAGAGGTACACATATTCCAAAGTACAAAAATGCAATATTTAAAAGCCTTCAGAAGATCAGTTAATGATCTGATTTTGGCCTCACTTGAAGATTTCACATTAGGTTGAAAATGAGTGAAAGCAACAGGTTGTGCAGGGGGAATAGCAATGCTACCAGAGCTGCTCCTAAAACAGGTGCTCTTAATCTCATTTAGCATTTCAGAAAATCACCTGAGTAAAACACAATTAAACCTTATAATATTTTCCCTAACTCCCCAACCAAGCCACATGTCCCATAATAACACTACATTACTATTTATTGTTCCTATAATTATTATACTATAAATTTTTATTATATGTTTTCTATCGGTTTTGTGCTCCTGGGATGGAGTCAGGGGTGAGGGGCCCAGGAAGCTGAGGAAGAGTGGAGGTAGCTGGAGGTGTGGAGAGCAAAGGGCCCAGAGCTGCCCTGTCTGGAGGGGAGGAGCACTAGGGAAGGATCAGTCCCAGAAAATGAGCTGAGAGCTGGCTGGGAGCAGTTGTGGGTGAGAGTGATTGTGAGGTAAAATGATTAATTATCTGATACACTGCTGGGGAAGAAGCCTGGCTGTCGAAGCACTTTGATGTGGCTGATGGTTGGTTCTAGGAGAAGGAGACACTGGGATTTGCTGCTGTTCTGAGTTGTTTCCAGAACTGTCTCATAGGAGTGTGTAAGTGATGTAAACGAATTAATCTTATTTACCAGTGAAATTATGTGGATAAATAAATCCAACAACAGCATTAGGCATGTCTGTATTTATTTTAACATCATCTAAATATGTCTAAGAATAGTCTACGAATTGTTGCTGCTAATTATTTTGTAATCATACCTGTGAAAGGAAACACTATGGAGAAATTATTTTTCATAAGGTTTTGACAGAACAGGTTATGAAAACTGTAGAGGGAAGGTTTCCTTACAGCCAGACTGATTCTGCTGAGGCACTGTGGTACTTTTGAGTCACAGGCTGGGGGTGGAAGTGCTATGTCTACATCAAATGGCATTGAAAACCTTTTCCCTGCAGAATTCTCCTTGATTTCTGCCTTTTAATTACAGAAAAGAGCATTCTCTTCCTCATGGCTGTTTTATTTTACAGTTTGTTCTGTTTTGTTTGAGTTTTTTAACAAGTCAGGAAGGAATTTTCTAAGTGTTAACTTTTATTGGTACTTGTCACGTTACCCTGCTTAAGTCTGCAGAAATTGTGCATTTCTTTAATTGTGGAACTCCTTTGCCTATGACTGAGAAAATAACTATGACTACACATCTATTAGAAACAAAACTTTTATTTTAGCAACCATGCATCACACATGAAACCTGTGCCACAAGGAGGACCTGAGTTTTTAGGCAAATAAGTTTTCAGGTGCTCTCTGTGGTGCTATACGTGTGTGCACCTGCAGGTCATGGTAAGAGTCCTTTGTTGGTAGGGCTAAAGATGGAATTCAGACTACAGTATTGTGTTTTGAACAGTAACATGCTTTTTGGATAGGACTTGCTGAAAAATAAATTTAAATATTAAATATACCAAATTTCAGAATAAAAACCTGTGTGTTATGTCTGAACAACAGCATGAATACACCCACCAAAGGATTTCTCTAGGAAAGGAACCACCTGCCTGTGTACTCAGGTACCCCTCTAGATTTAAATGCAATGTCAAATTTAAACCACACAAAGCAGTTGTCCTGCACTTTTTTTTTTATTTGACTAAAAGTTCTACATGGTGGTATTTTACTGGAAAGCTAAAAAATTGGATACAATGATTTAAAAAAAAAACAAACTACAGAACTGTTTCATAACCTATGAGAATATAGAAAAATTTAAAAGATAGCAGGTCAGGTACCAGTTTGCATTTTGAGCCATGACTGTTTAGCTTATTTTAGTGTTTCTGGGGTTTTGGGGGGGATAATACCTTGTCTCTGTTATTTCAAGTAACCTTCTTGCACTGCTAAAGGAAATAGACTTGACTGATACCTGACTTCAGCATCACCTTTTGAATCCCATAATCTTCTTCAATTACTCCTACTGTGTCAGGTTATAAGTGGAGCTTGTCTGGCATTGGTATTGTGAGAAAAACCAAAACAATAACAAATCCTCTCTCTGTTTTTTTTTTCAGCAGCATAATTGCTTTTTGTTTTCTTCCTCCATAATGTGCAGCCTGAGGTGCAGGAAGTGTGTTGGCAGTCCTTGTGAGAACTCCAGAATGGGGGTTTTATGGATGGATTTTATGGGTTTTGATGAAATTTGCTAATATATAGGCAAATATTTCAGCAAGTATTTCTGACTCAGTTGATTGCAAGGCAAGGGTTTCATATCTGTGTGGAAAAAGTTTTTTACTGAAGCATCCCTGTCACCTCCTTGTTGTTCCATATGCATTTATGAGATGCTAAACCAGACTTTGGGGAATCTTAGTTATGCTGTCTCTTGATTTCTGTTTATGTCAGGACTATTAAGTATAGTTTTTTACTCACCTGATGCCTTCTCAGGCTACAAGGGGAAACTGCCTGTTTCTATTAGAGCCTGCCTCTTTCCCAAGCTTAGTAATATTTCAAGGGAGCCCTGAAATTTGCTATTAATGCTGTTTTAACAAAATGAATATTTCATACCAAAATGAACACGGGTTCTGGGTCTAAAAGACTGTGTAGTACCAAACTTTAAATTAGGAAATGAAATATATTATGTTGAAGAAGGCTCTGATTAACAGCCATTAGCATTAAACTTGGTATTTTATTAAAAACACGACATGCTCATGAAGAAGTCTGTCTTTTCCTAGAAGTATTATTCTGTGTACATTTGTCTTCTCTTTTATGCAGTGACATGCTGAGAACCTCACAGAGAGTTTTATAACTACCTGCACAGCCTTCCCAGTGCCAGGATGAAAGACCTGCCACTCCCAGCAGCTGTTTTACCTGATGCAGCCAGAGCTGGTTTTAAAATACATGAATTTTGTGATTCTGTGGCAAGCTATGCCAAGGTAGTAGGTAATTTATGATGCACTCTTTGAATCCTATCCCTGTGCAACTCATCTTGTACTTCTCTTGCTTTAAGGAAATATAGTTAAGTTTAGAGTAATTGCCTCAGCATGCTCCTGTTCAGTAATTCTGGCCATAGAAATAGTGTGCAGCACCTTCTACCTTGTTGTACCTAGACCCCAGTGAGGTAATGTGGACTGTGATCTACCCTTTAGCTGTGGAATGGCACATGTTTTATTCATTTAAGATTTATATTTTATGTTTACAAATATGCCTTTTAAGGCAATGACCTTTAAAAGTATATGTGCCTTTGTGAAGGTACACAGGAAAATGAACATTCAAGAAAGAGAAAAATAATCTGCAATCTTTTGTTGCCCAGTTTACCCACATAGTGACTGTAAAATTTTATTTATGTGTTTTTAAGAAGTTGACAAATGCACTCCTTGGGTGAACAAAAAGTAATGAAACCTATTCCAGAGATATAAACTGAAATGTTGCCTGGTTTTGCTAGTGGTGAGATAACTAAGCATTGAAACTAGAGGCAGCAAAGTAAATATTTCATATTCTAAGACATTAGGTGCCAGGGAGATAAATGAAAATTCAAACGAAACCTGTTAGCAGTGTGTCAACTTCAGAAAGTCCACAAACAATAGTAAAGTGGTGTTATTAGTTTGTTTTTCTGCATGTAAAATAACATCCTTTGGAGAGCAACTTGATATTCACATGGCTGGCTCATAGCTGGGACTATGAAATGGGAATTGGCTTACTAAGTGTTGGAGGAGTATGGCTGGTGCAAATTATTCTCTAAATGCATTTTCTTGTGAAATAAAATAAACAGAGCTCTGCATATGAACTGATCAGATTTGTTGGATATTCTTTAAAAACAGTGCAGTTTTAGGAACCACATCCCCAGACCAAAGCACTTTCCTTTACGACACAATGTAGGTCTGAAACCTAGGTTGAATCTTTAAGTTGAAAACTTTATATTCTTATGAAGACCTTTGTGTGGTGTACAAATAAAGCATACAGTATTTGCACAATAATAATAATCATAATAGCAAACCAGATTAAGCAGAAAATCACTCAAAATGAAAGAACCAACAGAAATGTTATTGCACATGTACTTTATTTAAAGATTACTATCATTATTTGTCTGTTATAAGTTTTAGAGACAGAGCTTATTATAGCACAGTCTCCTTCACTGCCAGACAAAGAGATGTGAGTTTAATGCATTCTTTAGGAACAGCAGTTTTGTGCATCTTGATTTAGAAAGAGAAACTCATCTGTTTCCATGAATTATGGGGCTTTGAGTTGCTTCTTTAAAATCTGGCTGCAAATAGAACTGGCAGTTTATTGAGGCCAGAGTGGAGTTTCTGCTGGCTGGTGATAAGAGCAGCCTGGCAGTACGGGCATCTGATAGAGGGAGGACAGACTGAATGTCAACACCTAATGTGAGCAATGGCAGGAAGTCACCGAAAGTAATGGTTTGCAAAAATTTCACTTGGTTGCTTCCAGTGTGGTTCATTTTCTGCCATCTGCTCCAAGACATCAAAACAATAAGATGAAACATGCAATTACCTGCATATGTCGTTTGCATAATGAGGATATAGATGTAAGTTGTCCTGCCTAACTGTTCAGCCTGGGCCAAACCAGGCTGTTTAACTTGTCAGTGACCTGCTCACACAATGTTAACACATGGCTGAAATATAAATCAAACCTAAACACTCAGAGCTAAGAGTAAAGAGTTGTGCAGAGGGTAAAGAGGGACAATTTCAAATGTGCCATATTTAGTTCATTTCGGGCTGATCAAATAATCCACTGTGTAAAAGCTTAATTTCCCATGCTTTAAAAAAGTTGAGAACATCTAAAACGTACAGGGAGCCTGTGAGAGTGAGTTAAAACCATTTACAGGAGTTCCCATAGAGGCAGAGAATTTGCCAGCAATCCAGGAAGTAAAGATCTGGGGGAAGCTAAAACTTGTTCATCAGGATACCTGGGCTGGGGCTGTCAGAGGTGAGGCAGCACAGGAGATCAGCCAGTGTCAACCAGGAAACACCTTACTTGTGCCTCGGGTTGGCTTCATTCATGGTCACAAGGTGTTTTTATTTTGCTTGCTTGTCTACTTGCTTAATAAAGAGGAAAAACTCCAAGAGAAGTTTATCCTTAGTGGTCGTCTAATAAAATCACTTAAACCCCCACGGTTGCAGCTGTGGATGCAGGGAGTCAGAGAAGTGATGTTTTCAACCCTAACCCGTATACTGCCTATTTCAGGCATCACTGCACTGTCAGTTCAGTCTCACTACCCGAGAGTGACGCTGAGTTTTAAATGCCAGCGGTGTAGCCAGTCGATTTAAAAAGCAAATAAGTGGTTTTAAAATATTTTTGCTTGCTGTCAATCTGTTCTAAAGTGAAGCGTGGGCAGGGCAGGGCGAGCCGGGAGCTGCACCACACGGTGGCACTGACTGCTCGGCGGAGGCTGATTCAGTCACTGCCGGGCATCCCATCCGTGCAGAACTGAGCTGAAAAACTCCCTCTGAGCTGCCTGGGAAACACCAGCGCTGTGCAGCAGGCACACACGGCCAGAGGTGCAGGTGTTTTCACCTAAGGCATGACACGGCAGGAAGGGAGATCCCAGCACATCCTCAGCTGAGAGTGTGGGGAGGGTTGTTGTTGTAAAGGGGAGAGCTGGGCTTCAGTGGCTGCATTTGCTCTGTATTTGTCTTCTGTACTGATTTTGAAGATTGGGGAAAAAACCTTATATTTCACCATTATGTTGTTTTCTTTCTCTCTCTTTTTTTCTTGTAAGGCTGCTTTTCTAAAAATGCTGATCAAAATAAAATGAAAAAAGGATATTTTGACTCAGTTTTGATTAAGAAGCTGGTGGGCAAGGTGTTCAGGCTTGCATCCCCTTTGAGTGCAGGACTGAATAAGTTACCATCACATTTTCATGGGGTACAATGTGTTTGAATTACTTTTTCTTGTAATTTTATTTAATTTTTCTGATTGGATTTCTCCCTACAAGTTCATATGGGGAACTAGAAAACAGCTTTGAATTCTTTAGTAATCTGATCTTATTTTAGTCTCCAGTGTGCTTCCTTGTATAAGGATCAGAGAAGAGCTTACAACATAGCCAAGATGATCTCTTACTCTGTGATTGAATTGTTTGTACTTGGCCTTTAAAAATGTTTGTTTAGATAGCTGCCAGCATCCTGGGACAGCTTGTTTCCAGTTCTCACTTACTGAGAACTTCTCGAATTGAAAATTGTTTTTATTGCATTTTTTTGTCGATGTTTTAGTGGTGTTTTATTATTATTCTGTATCTGTCATTGAAGTTATCGCCCACTTTGACACCCTTAGCCTTTTCCTTGCACTTTGTGTGACATCCAGAGGACTTCCCTTTTCACCATCATCTGTACCAAAACCCCCAGGAACCCGTGGGATTCAGCAGTCTGCAGATTAATAGTGCTGAATTGCTTATCCAAGATCTACTCCTACAGACCCTGCTAAATCAGGTTTTCTCATTGTATGATCCACTGTATGTCCTCACTACTGGTTGTATCTGGGACCTTTTCCTATTTTATTCCCTAGTTGGTAATTTTCAACTGGTACCAGTTATTCTTTATAAACTGGATCTCAGAGTAAACATAATCCCCTAGGCCATGCAGTTTTTTCTGTTCAGTCTGAAGAAGAGAGGGCTTTGGGGAGACCTTATTGTGGCCTTTTATTTTAGAAAAGGGGCTTATAAGAAAGAAAGGCATTTTACCACGGCCTGACAGGAAAATGGGGTGAAAGAGGGTAGATTGACTTGGATATATTAATGGAATTTTTATATGTTGAAGGTGGGAAGACATGGGCACAGGTTGATCAGAGAAGCTGTGGCAGCCCCATCTTTGGAAGTGTTCAAGACCAGGTTAGAGGGGCTTTGAGCAGCCTGGAATAATGAAAAATGTTCCTGTCTGTGGCAAAGAGGCTGCACTGAAGAGGTTTTGGACTACTGTCTTTAAAAATTCCTTCCAACCCCCAAACCATTCTATGATACTGTTAATCTATTGTCTGAATATAAGAGTTGAGAGAGGTATCCATGAAAAGTTAATCTGTGTTATATCGGTAAGAGAGTTACCAAAGTGTTTATTTCTTTTCAAATACCAGACTTTATATATTTACTTGGTATGCAGTAAGTGTAATTCACATTTTATGGAAAATATGCACACACATTTGGAAGATCTGTATATGTCACTGAAAAAAACCTAAAATTAATTGCTGCCGATCACAGTTAGTGCTATAATGTATCTTGGGTTGTAAAGTAACATGAGACTGTTATTCTGACCTTATGTTTTGTAGTTGGAGAAAGAGTGAGTTCAGTAAAGGGTTGTGATTTATATGGTGATTTTTCCCCCAACCTGCTGTGGAGTCTTTCAAAAATGTTAATTATTTTGCTGACATGAAGGAGAGACAGGAGGTTGTTTCCCATACAGACAGGGAAGAAGTCTGAGGAGAAAGATTTGTATCCTTCTCTGTGTTAAGCCCATACATCTGCTCTTGCCTGGGACTACTTGGGAAAAATTATTCCAAGTGATCCTCTGGCTTGGCTACACAGAGGGGAAAAGGACAAAATAATGGTCTTGCTCTGAGCTAGATAAGATGCTACAATGGTCTTTTAGAATAGCACTGTCCTTCTTGAATGTGGGCAGCCTCAAATGGATCTTGCTGGCATTTTGCCTCTGATTTTTCTTTTCTGAGGCCATTCCTCAGAAGCTTCTAGGAATATACAGCTCTTGGATTTGGATTATGTTTGCTGTGAACTTGCAAATATTTAGAAAATACTTTTCATAAAACACAGAGGATGTTTCTAAACTGAACTGACACATCCCAACTTCTTACAGATTTTACTTATCACACATTGTTTTCACATGTCAGAGGAGGGAAATATTACTTCAGAAAAACATTAATGTTCTGACAAGGTTTTTAAACCTCATAATTAAGGAGGAAATTAGTAGATATTCATGTCCTAGATACATTGTACCTGGGAATCTTACAGGCAACATCTCAAAGCTGGTTAACCATTGTATGCTATTTTCTTTAGTGACAAGCATATTTTCACACTTACAGTATAAGACCTGTGTGACAAGAATTAATCAGAAAACTGAAGATTTAAGGCTTAATTATAATTCTGTTCCAAAGCAACAGACTGTGTGAACTGCTGGTACTAAACTGTACTCTGCAAACACTGCATACTGATGGAATTTGCTTGTCAACCCCAGTGGCATTTCTTTGCACTAAGCTTGTTGTTCTGTCACTCAAGTGCATCACAGGAAAAGATGAGTATCTCAAGGGAATGTGATCTGCATTTTTAAGAAGAAAGTCAATCTCGAAGATGTCACAGAAGGACTAACAGAGATTACTTTGCTCTGGAGATGGCTGGTTTATCGACTGTGAATTCTGCATGCTTCCTAGGTGATGACACATGTTTAGTTGCTAAAACTTCAGCTGAATGTTTCAGTTTTTGTGTTTCATTGCTGATGAAATGATTGGTTAAAGAGTGCAGTGTTATAGCATAGGAAACAGTCAGTAAATCCAAATGATTCTCAAAGGCTGCACAGCTATTCCAATATTTGTTTTCTTTTTTTTTACTGTTCAAAGATTAAATTTGTGTATAATGTTCTTCTCCCACAGAAAGAGAACAACGAGACTCATAAGAGGTATTTTAGCCCAGTGTGTACAACGGCAAACTAGATTAAAACAGTCAAAGTAAAGGAAGTAAGGCTTGAGCAAATTTTCTGCTTACAGGTTAGAACAGTAGATTATCCTCAGAATAAAGAAGACAGGGCAAGTTGAGGTCAGGTTGTGACCAAAAACATTAGTTCAGAGCTAAGAGCTGATGGGGTAAAATGATGCAGCAGCTTCTCAATTTGGTGAGATATATTCTTTAAAACTCCCTTGGCGATAGAAGGGCAGATGTATGTCCTCGGGTGGGGGCTGTAGGGATGTAATCTGTCTTTTCAATGCACTTGATGATGAATACAAGCTTTTTTCTGGTTTTCTGCTAACAACTATTACTTGACTTTTCAAATTTACCTCAAGACTTTCTTCAATTATGTGTTTTCATGTTATACATTAGAGTTTCTAAAGAAACAGCAGAGATGTTTTGCCTCTCAGCTACTTGGGCTGCAGAAGGGCAATTAAACTGGGAATATTTATGGTGAAGTTTTGTACCTTTGCTTTAATAGATACAATAGTGCCTGATTTTGCTTCTCTCCAACTTTATGGGAGACTATAATTGATTTTGCTATTGGGAAAAAACTGGGCCAGGCATTTTGAGCTGTAAATATCATTGGCATTTTGAAAATGGAAACACTGTTAAATTGCAGTGCTGACAATGGATTATCCCACATTAAGCAGGTTTCACTAAGTTTTATGTGTAGTCTAGTCATTATAATTCAAGATTTCTATGTGTGTGGGAAGCCTAATATACTGTTTTTTACATAGTCCTGTATATATGTAAATGGAATTGTGGAACTCCCTTAATGCTTCAATAAATATGCCAAATATCTGTAGCAACCTGCTGTTCACTGTGCCCAGATTGCTTCTTTATAAGTAGGTATCAATCTTCAGTACTTGCTGCATTCAGCCTTTCCTGGTCCCTTATCAGGATCCTTCTGTTCCACTGTATTTGGTAGTGTGGACTTTTTTATGATAGATATAGGTTTCAAAAATGTTAATCTCCAAGTGGTGCCTGATCCCTACTGGGTTGTATTTGTCAGCATAATAGTTTCAAATTGCAAAGAGATAAAGTCATGCACTTCCAGATAAGAGAGTGTTCTGTTGCTTGGTATATTTACATAGGCAGGGTGGATTTTTTTTTTGGTGACGATTTTTTTCTCAGTCATACCTTTATGAAGCTTAAAAACTACCACTTGTTTTTTATTTTGATTCACTGGAATAAAGCTGAAATGCTTTTTCTATATGGATATTAAATATTGGAAGACAAGACTGGATGCAACCTGGGAAAATAATTTATTTGATTTTTAGACATTGTATCTTTTTCTTTGGTCTTTACTTTCTTCCAGAAGTGCTGGACCATATCTATTTAAATGTGAAGAATATTGGAAATCTAAAGTGAGCACATGGATACAGAACCTTTGAGGATTTATTTGCAAATATGATTTTGTACAAATGAATTGTTGAAGCATCGGTTCAAATTTAGAAAATATATTATGGGTGTGCAAGTGGGTAAACATACTGGTTCTGCTGGGAATAGTTTTACAAATTTAGTTGTGATGTACTGCCTGCACAAAAATGCAGTTTTGTTCTTGATCTAATATGCTTGTAGTAACAGAAGGCAGTATCATCTGTAAATAGGTAAATGTTATGTGTGATTGTGAGTTTGACACTGTCAGCATCTGTGTCTTGAGTCGTGGTTCATAGAAATTAAAGTCCATTAATGTTCTGATGACATTGGGACGGCTGGGCTGCAGCTGCCTGACAAAGTGGCTGTATGGAACTCTTCATAGAAGTGAGCATGCCCAAAGGGAGCCTAGAAACAGCCCTGGGAAACAGTGCCTGACATTTGGCCTGGTGTGAGAATGGTTTGCAGGTAAAGTTTTTGCTGGGAAAAATGGTATTAAGAATTTCTATGATTTGAAATTTATATGAACAGTTTTTAAAAAAGAAAAGAGGTCAAGAAATTTATGAATGCCAGGTAAGACACATGTCTAAATATTGAAGGATGCTAGAAGATAGCATTTAGTCCTTTAGTTTAAATTAAATAACCTCAAGCATTCACTTCATGCTCTGAATGGTCATATACCTGGTCTGGAAATACTTAACAACCCAGAGGCAAGAAATTTATCCTGAAGCTTTGTAATAAACGAAGCTTTCTCTTTCAATGAATTATGCAAATCAGCATAAAATTGAAATGCTAAATTGAATATATGCTTGCATATTTTAAATGTTTTCAGGTTAAAAATGAATATTTCATACTCACATATCCCTTATAGATAACATCTAAGACTTGGTTAATAGGATACATAAAACATCTGAAAGGCACAGCAGGACTGGCATGTCAATGGAGGGGACTAGCCATGAATTCTGCAATTTTACAGTGCTGCAAAACTTCAGAGAGGTGGAGTTGCTCCTTTGGCATTCACAAAGGGGAACTTCTTTCCTTGCAAATAGCAAAGACAGGGTCACTACAGACACACTGCACAGAGCTGGACTTTTTGTCTCTGGGAGCTCATTGCATCACTAATTGTTTACTCAGATGTTCAGCATGGTGGGGCCAAGGAGAAGCAATAATTCTGCTGGGTTCTTTTGCTGCCTTTGCTGGGGAGGCTGCATGGGTATCACATCCCAGACTGGTTGTGCTGTTCTCTTTGGAGTTCTTAGGCTCAGACAAGGCACTGCAGCTGCTTTAAGACTTCTGAACATTTATTCTCATTCTTATTTTTCTTATCAGTCACAAAATAATCTGAGTTTCTTCATCTCCTCCACCATAAACTTCTGTTTCAGAGACTTAACATTTATTATAAATCTTTGTACATCACTGGCATTTGAAATAGCTGCTTCAGCTGATAGGTTCTGCTCTTGGGAAAATATGTCCATTTTTTAAACTTGGCATCTTTGTGGCTTTTAAAAATTGGCCAGAGTGTTAGCCTTATTTTTAAAAATATCAGGGATATTTCAATATCAAAATGGTAGCTTTTATTTCTAGGAGAATACTAAATTCAGGAAGAATATATTTTGATGTACATTTTTTAGGCATCTACAAATTGTTAAATTATCAAAAATCCAGTAGAGCTAACCAATGTTAAAAGCAGAGAAGGATGCAATTAGAACACAAAGAAAAGGAAAGCAAAACTTTAACTCTCCTCCAAACTATAGAAGTGTTCTTTTCATACTTTCATTTTATTATCACTTTCTCTTCTAGTTCATCTGACACTGAAAAAAGTTTTTAATGTAAATTTTCCCCATCACAACTACACACTCAGATGTAATAAATACATATAACACACATTAAGAATTGAGGAAAATTATTTCTTTAGTTCTTTTGCTGTAATTCAGGTCAATATATACAATCCCAGTATATACACAATATAGGCAAGCTGGAGGAATGCTCACTGAGACAGAAGCTGGTTGACTTTTACACCCCAGAATTGCTCACATTCATCTCAATCCTGACTTGCAGGTTTGACCTCTGTTGCCACAACAGCACTTCTTGCACTTTCCTTGGAAGCATCTGTCTCTTAGGAGGAATAGGGTACTGCCAATTGTAGCAATATAATACTGAAATTCTTGCATTCCCTTTTTGACTGGGAATAGAGTCAATCTATAAACAACTTGAAAATTCTATGTTGGTCTTAATACGTGGTTAATCATATTACAAAAAAAAAAAAAATCAGCTAGTATATGGAAAATAATTTTATTTACTAGATTTCTTGTAAAAGTAGAATAGTAAACACAATTGTTTTTTCCCCCTACCTAACAGGAAGCTCTGTATCACAAACTACTAAAATATGATACTGATAAAGAAAATCAAGTATTTATTTCTGAGTGGCTGTTTTTAAGAATGATTTTCCAAAAGTTCAATTTTGCAGACGCCTTGTATAGTGGCATATAAAAATCAACTTTGAACGTGTTTTAATCCTGACATATCTCTAGAGGGAAAATGATAAAGAACCCACTAAAGATGATTCCTGATATTCCCATGAGCTTTTATGAAAACCTGTAATATGGTGAGCTTGTGTGGGCTGAGTGCTTAGGTAAAGCATGCTTGAAATTTGCTTGAAACTTAGCATGGAATTCTCTTTTGATGTGGGAAATTTTCAGTAATAGCACCTGGTAAAGTTACTGCACTTTTGATGCTAGCCCTAATTTTCCCTAACATAAAAAGAGAGAGAGAGTCTTTCATTTTCCTAAATACTTTGTGGGATTACAATTTTCTAAAGCAACAAACCTACTTTGTACTGCATCCACTGCTCAGACAGGACTCCTATAATGTATGAATGGATTCATTTTTCCTCTGCCGTTTTTACAGAAGCAGTTTTCTAAGCAGAAAGTTTGAAGCCAAACCATTTTCTGTAGCTAAAACCAACGAGTGTACCATGATTTGACCCTTCAAAACTTTTACTTTACTTAAAATATGTTTATTTATGGAATGTTATGGGTGTTTAATTCTCTGCTATCACATGGCTACTTTTTAGCGCTCCTTAAGTTTATAAAAGTCCAGGTCTGGGACACCCAATACAGGAAATTGCTGCTGGAAATTGCTGCTGGAATGAATCCAGAGGAGTTATTCCGATGCTTGGAGGGCTGAAGCACCTCTGTGGTGAAGACAGGCTGAAAGTCGGTGTGGAGAACAGAAGGATCTGGGGAGATCTTAGAGCACCTTCCAGTAACTAAAGGGGCTACAAGAGAGCTGGAGAGGAATTTTGACAAGGACGGGGGGGATGGCCTTAAGCTGAAGGAGAGAGGATTTAGATTAGATGTTAGGACAAATTTTTTTCCTCTAAGGGTGGTGAGGCACTGGAGGATGTTGCTCAGAAAGGTTGTGGACTCCCCATTCCTGGCAGTGTTCAAGACCAGGCTGAATGGGACTTTGAACAACCTGGGCTAGTGGAAGATGTCCTTGCCCATGGTGGGATGTTGGAAACACATGTGGAGGCTGGTCCCTTCCAACACCAAACTTTCTGTGATTCCGCATAACTGCTCAACAGCTGTTTGCCCCCCCCAGCCTCTACTGATGGATTTTTCCATCCTCAGCAAGGGACACTGCACTTGTCTTTGTTTCAGCATGAGATTCCTGTCATCCTGTAGCTGCAGCTTCTCAAGGTCACCAGCTGATCAAGCACTCCTCCCAGTTTGTTCCTGTAAGGAACATCTCAGAGTCTGGCAGACTTCAACCGACAGGAAAATACTGGTCCAGTGTATTGATGTAGATCCCAGCTGCTGTGACCCTACTCTTTTTTTTTTATTTGCAATGAATGCTCATAATTCAAACCTTTGTGAGTTGCTGTTTCTCTGCAGAAACTCAGAAAATCCTGAATTGCTTTGTTCAATTTCTTTTTGATTCTGCTGATGCCAGGAGCTGTAGGATGCCCCTCTTTCTCCTGACATTCTGATTCAAAGATGCAGAGATATCATGAGGTTTTATGCTACTTAAGGCTAGTCAGTTCATAGCTACTGGAAACCCTCTAAGCTGCTTCCTTGCCTCTGCTCTTTTATCTTGGGACCCACAAAGTGGGAGCAGCTGCTTTGCATGCCCAGTGTGATGCTGTGTGCTCAGCAGATATCATCTTCATTGCTATGTGTGAGTACCCATCATTAGCAGCTGTGTGCCAGGCAATGTACATCAAAGGGAAAGAACAAACTATGCTGGAGTTTTTGGTATCAGTGCATTCCTCAGTTTATCTAATCTAATATTTTCTCTTCAAAAAGAGGTGATAAAGAAAATCAGAACTTCTGATTCTGTGTGATTGAAAAGTCGTGCATTATTCAGATGAGCAATATGGTTACTGGATATTATGTCTTGCTGACTGAAACCACACAGCTACCCTCACTGGGCTAGTTTGTTACAGTTTGGCTCTTTTAATAACAGCTTTTTTATCTCTTGCATTCATTGGTTAATGGTATTTGTACAAGAAAACCTGCTCCTTGGTCTTCAAAACAATTTTACTGTAGTGTACTCATCAGCAAACACTGAAACTCAATGTCAGTCACTGTACTTAAAAGGTCTTGAAATGGAGAAGTAAAACAGTAACAAATGGAAATTAAAAGTGGTAGAAGTACACAATGTCTTTTTTAAAAGCTTTGAGGGATGATGTGGTTATGTAGTAATGAAAAGTTACAGCTTATCATTCTTTTTTATTGGAGACAGTGAAATTGCATCTGGAATTTCAGAGCAAAGAGTGGAGCACCTCAACAATTCAGAGACAACATATTAAACCTTCCCTCCATCTCAGTAGCTACTTTTTCTGTTATTTGGTAGTCTATACAGCATATTATTAGATTCCTTTGGGAATTCAGGTGTGACTTCCACACTAATGTAAGAATTTAGGTGCTTATGCTTTGAGCTCCTTTAGAAAGCTTAGGTGATTCAGTGTTCAACATTAAGAACTGGGCCATATGTTTTCCAAAATCTATCCCAGTGCTAAAACATACCTCATACTGGAGCTTTGTAACCATATCACAGTGAATTCCTTCCCGAAGCCCATTTCTACCTTTTAGGAAAGTTTAAGAAGGTCTTGTTTTCTATCTGATAAAAGGCAGGAACCATGAAAGAACTCAAGGGAATGCAAGGAATTTTCTTGTGCTTCTACAGCTTAGAGTGCTACAAAACAGTAAACAGGATTTCAGAGTTGCAGAATAAGAATTAACCTGCCTTTGACTGAGCAGGTCCTCATCTGGAAGGCTGCACTTTATCTCCTGTGTTTAACTCTGGGCCCCTCACTTCAGGAAAAATCTTGAGAGGCTGGAGCTTGTCCAGAGAAGGAACAGAGCTGGGGAATGGTCTGGAGCACCAGGATCAGCTGAAGGAACTGGGGTGGTTGACCTCTGAAAAGGAGTCTCGGGAGCACCTTCTCACTTCTACAAATCCCCAGAAGGAAGTTGTGGGCAGTTTGGAACTGAGCTCTTCTCCCAGGATACAGGTGCCAAGATCAGAGGACACTGGCTCAGTGTGCAGGAGGTGCTGAGGAATGCATTCAGTTCAGGTGAGCTCTGGGTGGGAGGAGAGGCTGGGAATTGCCTCCCTTTGGATAACAAAGGGCACCGTGGCTCCTGGCACCATGATTTGGACTGGGAGGGGACAAAAGCCTGGGGATTTCTTTATTCAGGATCCTTCCTTGGAAGCACTAGCTTGAGCTGTTATTTTTTCATTTATTTGTTGCATCAAGGTTAAATCATTTTAAGGCTCTCGATGACTGAGACTCTGCTGTAAGAACCCAGATCTTGAACTGTAAAGGAAACCTGGTGTGGCTGTGAGTGTAGGGTGGCCTTGGTCCCAGCTCAGCATGGGCTGGCATGGTTCCTGGATACTCGAACAGGGAAATTTCCTTAACACAGGAGAGGTTTAGACTGGAAATTAAGAAAAACTTCTCTGAAAAGATGGTCAGACATGGGAACAAGCTGCCCACTGCAGTGGTAGAATCACTGTGGCTAGAAGTGTTCAAAAGCTGTATGGACATGGCATTGGGGGATATGGTTTAATGGTGAACACAGTACTGCTGGGCTAATGGTTGGACTGGATGATCATAGAGGTCTTTTCCAACCCTAAGAATTCCATGATTCCATGGCTCAGTACCAGCTTTCCTTTCAGATTGTGAGTAGTGATAGCCCACAATAAAATTTGTTTTAAATTGAGGAATTTAAGAGGCAATATAGCACTCCATAGAAAATAATTTAGAGAGTCATCAAGACAATAAAAGAAGGGTTTCTAGGGGTTTCAAATTTCATTGTTTTTTAATGCCTTTCCATTGGGCCATTTTTCACATCTTATGTGAAATCCAGCTGAAGGCAATTTGAATGATTACATTTGCCATTGTCTGTTATCTCAAAGGCCTCTCCTGCAGTATTCTGTTGTCAGCTTCAGCTGAGGAACTGGTGGGTTAATGAGGGAGACTGAAATATCTTCTGATCCAGACAGGTGGCATTCCCAAATCAGACAGAGCTAGCAGGACAACACAGTGAAGCTCTAGCTGCCACTGCCTGCAGCTGGGATCCTTTGGTACCCAGAGCTGTCAGTACAGAGCTGCTTATGGACTCTGAGATTAGGGTACAGAAAGGGAAGCAATGACTTCAAAGCTATGCTATGCTCCGAGTTTTTATATGCAGCTTGAAGATCCCAGTATTTCTGAATATGCATGTGTTTAATCTAAACACCATATGGTTTTGCTGACCTATGCAATGTTGATATTTCTACCCTAATTTGTATGTGTTTCTCTGTGTACTGCCTGGTTTAGTTCTAGGAAAATGGTTAGAGTGCTGCTGAGTCAGTGCAGCTGGGATAATGAGTCGACCTACTTTTCCTGTCTCATTGGGACATCCATGCATTATTGGAAGAAAAAATTAATTGCTACAGATAATCCTTTCCACGGTAAAGTCAATGTGGAAAATCACTTCACCTATCACTATATTTGTCCCTAAACCCAGCCATAAAAGCAGCCTACTGCAATAATACTAGGAACAGCACTAGTTGAGAAAAATATTCAAGTAGTACTCATGTATAACAACTGTGCAGCCCAAGGTCGTAAAGCAAGTACACAAAGCACCAAAGGGTGGGCTGAAGCAAACTACTTTTTGTAAACTTTGGAAAGGAATGGTGAGGAAGTGGAAAGTCTTAATTCATTCAGTATCTTTTGATGCCAGCTATTCACTTTTAAAATGAGCGAGGATATATGCAAAAAAAGTCTTGATTCTTATCTGTAAGTCATTTATACGCTTTAAAGTAAAGCACTGTTCTGTTATTCTGTGTGCAGAAGTGTTGCAACAACTAGAATTTATTTCAATAGGATAGGTCTGAAATCAGGGTGACTTCCAGATTCATGAAGTTTTATACATTTAGTTACACATTGTACCCACCACACCTGACTTGCCAGAATTTACCACTTTAACTGTGAGTTTATCTGACTTACTGAAGTTTTTTCAGCCATGTAACTCACCTGTGGTAATGCTGGTAGGAGAGAGCATCAAGATTTAGCATAGCTTTTTTGATAGTGATAGACACACCATCAGTTTGGGGATTTCTTTGCTGTGTGCCTGCTCAGATTCATCCCTAAAATAGCCCTGGGATATTTGCCAGGTCCAGGGAGCAATGCTCATTTTCATGCAGAGGTACTGGCTCAGGTCCTAGCAGCAGTGCAGTGTATCCAGCACACCCAATGTGCTACCCCAGGGCAGTTACGCCTCCAGTTCTGGAATGAGGCTTATGGTAGAGTTGGCTGAGCTGTCCCAGCATGGTGTATCCTCACACAGTCATGAAATATCCCTAACATGTTCTGTGCAGAGATCCCTGCATCTTGAGCACCCTGGTCAGGCAAGGGAACAAACCTGAGTTGGTATGGAACCAAATCTAGAATAGATGACATTAAAATGATTAAAAAAAAAAAAAAGAAAAAAAAAAGAAAAAAGAAGAAGAGGAAAAAAAGATGTGGCCAAAGCACAAGAATTTATATGGGAATGCAAGCATGAAAATTACCTGGATGGCAGCCATTTCACTGCTGATTCACCCTGGTACCCTGTTTTCCTAGAGCTCATAAAAGGGTATAAATTAACAATGCCAGCTGTCTGCACGGAGCACATTTCTGGTATTTGCTATGTAACAGTGTCTTTCCTACAAAGCTACTCAATTTTCTGTGCTATGGGCAGAGCTCTATGTTCCTGCCAGGCTACCAGAATATCTGCTCCTCTCTTGCCAGCAGTCTGGCAATAAACCCAGTGTGCCTGGCACAGGAAGATCAGTGCAGATTTTCTTCCCTGTGTGGAACATGTTTGCCTGCTGCTCTGAATACACCTGGGCTGTGTACCCTCATTCTGGGATCTGCATGGAAGAAAGAGGCTGCTGCTCATTTATTCTTTTAGCAGATGTAAATTCATGGGTTTTAGCAACCATGAAATCTCTTGGGCGGTTTATGCCCATGTACAGTGGTTCCAAGGCTACTGGTGTAAAGAGTGTTGAGATACTTGTCCTTCCTGGCTCATCCCATGACCTCTGTGAGGTTGTGTCTTTCTCCTGAAAGCCTTTACCTGGGTGAGGAGTCACAGCCTTCTCTGTTCCTATTAGTGATTAAATTTATCTGTTTTATCTGTGTGTTCTGTCCTCTCTGTGGTAGGAAAGGGGCAGATATATGTTTCTTTATCTCCAAGGGCCACTTATCTGAAGATGCATTCAGCATTGAATATTAAAGTCGCAGAGATGGTTTATGTAGCAAAACAATAAAGTGTCCATAGTTCTGCCTCACATGAGAAATAAGACAACCATACAGTTTAAATTAAATCTTCAGCTAACTCTAGACATATGTAAAGTTGCTCAGTATTTTTAGTTTTGCTCTTCCACTGTCCAGTCATTTTCTTCATTCTTCTCTGAGATCTCTGCCCGCAGTTTCTCTCTAAACTCAGCATTATATATCCTGTTTCAATGCAGTTCTGAAAATTGTGCATTTCTTTATTCTAACCTATGTTTCGGACAGACTGGAAACATGCTCTTGGACACTGCTTCATTTGGAAGATTTAAGGATCTTATAAGTGATAGAATCTTCTTCCCATGCTAGGATCAGACAAACTATGATGGGGAAGAAAACCACTCGTTGTTCATGACAGAAACATATTTCCAATTAAAATATGTGCATATAGTGAACAATTTTAAATTTCAATACTAATTTTCTGTTGATTTTGACCCCCACCTCCCCAAACAGACATGCTCAGACATCCTGGAGCTATGAAACTGTAATATTTAGTAGTATTTGAGAAATAATGCAAATATTTTTGTTTGAATTCTGTTCAAGATTTCACTTGGGCTGTATGCTAGTGAATTAACATCATAATAGGAATGAATGCACACATCAATTGCATGAAAGAAATAACAGGTAGATACACAGAAAATACATTTTACGTTTTCTGAATGTGAATGGTTCACATTGTCTGAAAGTGTTAATGAACCCCCACATGCCTCTCTGAAAAAAGGCAGCACTTGAGAAACACAGACAGAATTCTGCGTAAGAAGATTCTGAAACTGAAGCAGGTTAGGGAAATTACCTGAAGTGACATTTGGTCCTTTAGGCTTGAGGGGCATTTTAATCCTGTGAGGATTTAATCTATATTAAGGATGCATATGAGGAAAGAAAAGATAATTTTGGATTAAGAATGTTCATGGTGTGCTCTCTATGACTTTGGCTAAATTCAGTCACCCTTCACGAAGGCTAAATCTAATTAAGATATGTTTTTCCCCTTATATTTTCACTGGTCTCCTTATATCTTTTAAGGTCAGTCCAAGGTAAAGTTATCCTACTTGTATGTAAAATACTTTCTCTCTCTTCATGTATTTGCAAGAGAAATTCTTGTTTTCCTTATTAGGTTTTGAACCTTGTCTTTATTTCTATGATCTTTTTTCCTATTTGCATGTTTTTCAGTCACTGTATTTGAAAGCATTTGTATTTTGAAGAGCAACTGCAGTGCAGTCTGTTTAAATGCATTGCAAAGCATGTTTGGCGTGATTGCAAAGAAAACAGTCTAATTGTAAGATATTCCACTTACTTTTAATTGGAGTACTGGTGCTACAGCTATGCTGAAGTGTGAGGTGCTCTGATGGGTAATGTGTCATTATATATGCAATGAGTTTTCCTCAGTAAAGCCAGATAGAAAAGTTACGAAACAGCAAGAGATAAATCACACTACCAGTAGTTTCTGGGTACTGTAAGAGAGCATTTCCTCCTAAATTTTGTTACTTATGATACTGATAATAAGAACATTAGGCTTGGGTCTGATATATGCTTACCAAACATTATTGAAAATAACACAGAAGATTACTGAAATAGAAAGTTTTTCTTTGCCTTGATTGTTAAGAAGTGCTTTTTATTTTTGTTCTTTCATTTTCCCATGTGCATGCACTTTTCACTTTGCCTTTTTTCTTCTCAATTACGTAAAATGTTCCTTTAGGCCTTTCAATGGCAGTTCTGCAAGGGGACAAAACAATGTTTAAAATCTCTCTAAATATGAAACTGTCCATTTATCCAAACAAAAGGCCAGTGTATTGCATTCCATGGTGGTGCAGCATTTATTTTTAATGTTTTCATAAAAAGACCTACTTAGCTAATGAAATTTAAAATGAAGACCATAAGTATTCAAATAACCTGATCTTTAACTTTCCTACTCTAGGTACATCTTATGCCCACTTCACTAGAAATCCAGGCTATTAAAAGATGAATTTATAATGAAGCTGAAGAAAGCCTGTCATGTTTGCATGACAGGTCTGTTTGCAAAGCTATCAGGAATTTGATAGATTTATCACAGTAGTTCTTGCAACTCATACGGCTACATATATAAACCATAGTTCCAGCTATTAGAGCTCTTCTTAAAGTAAAACATATTTGTGTTTCCCCTAGTTCTATTTGTGTCTTACTAAGGAGGAAAAAGCTGTGGCATCTTGTTTTCCTTCTGTCACAGACACCCATTCTATGTGATCTCCTTCCTGCGCCACTTTAGTCCTGCCTTGCCATAGAAAGGCTGTGAAAAGATTTTTCTCCAGAGCTATAGACATTCTCTTGCTTATAGAAGAATTTATAAGGGAGTACTTCAGAAAAGGCTTCTGGATTCGTGAATCTCTTCCTGGATGCAACTTACGTTCCTGATTGTTGAGATGGTCAGAACAGTATAACTCAAAATCAGCTTAATCTATTATTTGGGTATTGATGAGACCCAAATTCCTCCCCTGTATTTTACTGGGCTGGGTGAAGAGTTAGTTATGGAGACTAAGACGCAGAAAAAAGGTGATGCTCTTATAGTGCATTGTCAGGAATACAGAAATTATTTCCTGGGTACGGAGAATCAATTGCATTGTCTGAAGCTCCACACTGCATGACAGTGATTCTTCCAGAGCACACAGAACTGTGCAATTATCATTAATAATGTAGGAGATTAAACATTTTGCAATTGCTTATACAGTGCCAGATCTTAAGGCTTTTATTTTATTACTTCAACAAGTTCCTAGTTTAAATTTGTCTTTAAAAATACTGATATTCAATTGTATGCACAGCTGCACACAATGTGTACACCACTTGTATTTGGATTTTTCAGCACCATTCAGTAAATGTAAAACATGAAAGGGTTGTGTGTGTGCCCCCTGTGAAATGATGAGGGAGTAATGACCAGGAAATCCTTGATATAAATAGGAAGGACCTGTGAGTGAATCCAAAGAAATGTTGCACTGTTTAACAAAGTGTTACCCTCTGATGTGACTGAAGACGTAAGTTGTGCAAGTTTTCCTGTTCAGCAAAGCAACAGGGCAATTGATATGTTAGCTGCTGCAATAGCTGGAATAATTTTCTGCCTGGAAGGAAAATTTTGAAGCACTAATTAAAGCTCTCTATTTTACAATCTTTTCAATAGCTTTATTTTTGATATAAATGTGAATGTACTAAAAACTGAAAATGCTTATTTTGGCATTGTAGCTTGTATCTTGTAGGAGTTACAGTTTGAGAGTGCCTCTGATAATATCAACAGCTCTGCCAGCTGAAGGGGATGAAGGGTCTTGGATGGAGTGGGAAGTGTAACTTCAGGTTACACAGCAACCACTGGAATAGAAGCAAAGATGCCTCTCCCCAGTATAGTGGTATATTGCTGTTGTTGCTTTTTGATGATGTTGACTATCACAACCAAACTCTTCTTTTAGTTGTTTTGGGAAGACGTATTGCCTCAGAGTGATGGGTGTTTTTTAAACATGGCATATTTGAACGTGATTACCATGTTAGTGCACTTTTTGATAGCAAGGAACTTAATTAAAATCAGCAAGTATTTAGCATTCCACTGTTTCGTAAATGGTTGGCAGGGATTCAGAGGTCTTGCAGGGCAACTGGGAAAATTGAAGATGTTCAAGTACTAAGAGAGGAGCAAGGATAAACCAGCTTAGCTGTCTGCTTGAAAATGCAGAGGAAATGTACAGGAAAAAGCAATGGTGCCATATGGGGGCTATGTATGTAAGTATAACTGTGCTGAATTGCATTCCAGAATAAATAACCCACATCTGCTTCATGATGTTTGTGGTTCACTGTGGCCACAGCTGCATCTAGATCTTTAGAATTCTGATATTATTTTTAACTGACTAGAGCAATCTTTAAATTGGGTAAGTATATGAGCAGATTGAATGTATCTTACAAGGAAAATTGTTCTTCACCTTAAAATTTTAGGGATATGTACTAGGATTACATTACCAAATTATTATTATGATTTATAAAACATAACAATATCCTTTTGCTATAAAGTTTATATTAAAATATAATTTGTATTTTCCTTCTGGAAACTTAGTGTAACTAGACAATGCTACAATAATTGGTTTCTGTTTACACTTTTCTTATTTTTATTTTTTGGTGAACAATGCTACCTAATCTAGACTACTCTTGTTATAATCCAAGCAGATTTTTCTTTTTTTTTCAGAGTATCATGTAAAACCAATGAAATAATGAAAGGAACAGCCTATCTGACTGTTAAGGTCATGACTTATACACTTATAGCACTTATACAGTGCTTTCATTTGAACAGTTAGAATTTATGCTGTATTTTAAGGAGTTTCTTGAGCAATATGGTTTGCAATTTAGACTAGTTTACCCCCGAACTTTACTCTAAAGTTATAGAATGTCTTCAATTACACAAAAAGCTAATAAGTAATTAAACCATTTTGCATACATAAAACCTCTAGGTGAAATGCAGTAATATGTAGAGTACTTGTAATAAACCCTATATTACACTAATGAAATAATTAAATGAAAATACATCCTTTATATACTTCATCAAAGATTCTGTAGTGTACTTTTTTTCACTTCATACAGTTACTAATGGGAGAGGGGATTCCATTTTCCCACTTTTTATAGGTGGATTTTTTGTTTTAGATTCTGCAAGCATGCTTTTCTTAGATTTTAATTAACAAAATTTTTAAAAACTATCAGGGATGAGATGAATACCTGATGAAACTGTGGAGTTAGGAAGTACAAACTGTTTTTCATGGAAATCGGGAGCAGCTCAGGGTGCCAACTGTCCTGTACAAAAAGAAAATGCAAATATTCCTATATATCTAATCCAATCATTAGCCTGGAAGTTCCAGCACAAAACTTTAAAGTCCTTGTCAGGGCTGGTTATGGTCACAGCTGCCAGAGTTGGGCTGTGTGACTTCACCTCCCTGCCCTTCTGCATTTCTTGGGTAGTGGGAGATTGTTACAGGAAGAGGGGCACGTGGGGTAAAATGCCTCTCTTCAGGTTGAGGACGATAAACTGTCTCATCAAGT
This sequence comes from Sturnus vulgaris, assembly GCF_052056855.1. Classification (NCBI taxonomy): domain Eukaryota; kingdom Metazoa; phylum Chordata; class Aves; order Passeriformes; family Sturnidae; genus Sturnus; species Sturnus vulgaris. Next base: position 20,490,228 of record NC_142256.1, on the reverse strand, counting down.
GAGAACGTGGTCTGGAAAAATGAATGTAGAGGCCTTTGAGACGTATTACAAAATGCATGTGAAGAACAAGAGTCGTGGAGGGATTGTCACAGGATGGATTCTATAACTCTGATGGTTTAAATCTTCTAACTAGAAGACTGACCACTCTCATCTTTTTTCTTTTGCTTTTTCGATGCACTAAGTAAATAGTCTCCCAACTGGGTAAAAATTACTTTTTTGAGTTTGAGCTAAAAACCAGCTGAACAAAATATTTTGGCCAGTGCTGTCCTCAGAGCAGACACAATTCAAGTGCCTTTCAAAGCAGGAGCATCCTAGTTACCTGGAGAATCTCTCAGCTGCTTGTAGGATTTCTTCTGCTGGACAGAAGCAAGTACAAAACTATCCCTGTCCCCACTGCTGCAGCTCTGGTCTTCATAACAGGGAGGTTATTTTCTATATCTATTTCTTTAATCCCTGCCTTTTCTGGGTCCTCTGAATAATTTACTTCCAAAATTTAAATCTGTAAAAACATTCAGTGATGCTTTCCAGTTCAATGATCACCTTGTCCCTGGTCCCTCTGTTCCTCACACTGGAGGTGCAGCTCTGTTGCTTTTTGCCCAGCCCTGTGATGTGAGCTATCACTGGCTCGGGATAATGGAAGGGCAATCACCTCCCATGCTTCCATCCCTCAGTGAATCCACTCTCATTCAGGTGTCTCTTTATTCCTGCTGTGAGCAGATTCCTCCCACACAATACTGAAGCTATCTGGGAGTGCTGTTCATTTCGTCAGCATTTCCTTTTTGTTGCCCCTTTGGGTTCTGCAACTTCTTGCCTCGAAGTCCTTTCTTCATTTTTTTAGATCTCTTTTATATTGTTCTAGAATGGATGCACTTCTCAGTCCTCAGGAACATCTCCATTATTCCCCCCAAGCTCAGAATTTAATGCTGATTGCTTTAGCTTTAGTACTTCATTGCGTTTAAGCAGCTGCTCAGATTTAAGTATAAGAAGTTAAATTATTTACATTTTAACACACGCTTTTCCCAATTCATAATGGATGGGACCTTTAGCTTTTTCCTGAATAGGAGGCTAAAAGCCTCAATATGAATATAAAGTTGAATTAAGTCTTTTGTGAATATTGAACACATACCTATAATATATATGTATTTAAGTGCTTTCCTAAGTATAGGTATTTTACCCTGATTTGAAATTCTTCCCAACAAGAAACATGTTCTTGTTTCTCTAATTAACTGCAGTTACTGACTAAAAAAAAAGATACAGTGCCTTTACAGATAATTAGAGAAGGGTGTTTTGCTAGTTCACTTCTCTATTTTCTCATTAGACAGGCATCTATTCAGCATTCTCAGGTTCTGTAGACAAGATTTTTCTGCTGACTTCGTACAAGTGTAAATATTTCTTATACGGAGCTGGCAGCTAAACCTTAGTTATAGCATTATTTTGTTGTTGGACGCTATTCCTGAACTGCTCTTGTTAAAGGAAGAGTGTATATGTGTATATATATATATATATATATATATATATATATATATATATATATACTTGCCTGTCTCTTTCAGTGACGGAAGAGAGCATTTGAAAAATAAGGACTGGAACTGTAAAATTAGTGTTTAAAATTCAATTTTAAGACAGTCTTATTGCACATTATTTTTATATGCACGGAATATAGACAATTATTACTTCCCTCCTACCTCAATTTTTTTTGAACACTGTGCTTTACTTTCTTGAAAATATTTGTTTATAGATAGCAGAAAAATCAAAATAAATTTATACTATAGTGATAGAATGAATAAAAAATTCAAGTTGAAAAATTTTCTGAAAATATTTCAGCTTGATTTGCTTTGAAAAGCTTGCTTGTCTGAGTAGAATGACTGGTAAAGGGTATTGTACAGGAAAAGCCCTGTTATGAATGCCTGAAATTTTTGAAGTTATTTTTGAATAGATTGATTCATATTCAGATTAGCTTCCTGCCAGATGGAGGGAATTTTCAGTAAATCAGTTCTTGGCAGGAGAGAAATAAAAAATGAACAACATCTGCTTATTTATAAAAGTTGTCCTATTCTTTTTCCATATTGGTGAGGCACAAATTACCTACCCAAAGAAAGTTTTATGACCAGTAAGCTGTGTAATGTTAAAGCTTACAGGGATGAGAAGGCATTTGTGTTTACAAAAGAGGTTGACACCAGAGCATGTTTACAGACTGTACACAGCACCTTTGCAAATCACAGACGCTGCTGCTCAGCACCTCTATCCCCTGAGCTCCTGCTCCAGCACTGGGTCTCGGTGCAAGAAAAGCCTTGCAGTTGCCAGAAGTTATTTTAGGCTGTGATCTTGCAGATGTATGTCTGTAGGCAAAGTCAAATATTCTACATCCACAGATGAGGAAGACTCATGAGTACGCAAAATCTTAGTAGCCTCCTTTTGACCCATGCAGATCAAACTGTCCTGTGGTCCTATTAATATTTCTGTCCCCAAGTTCATACTTTATAAGTTGGATATTGGAGAGCTCAGATACTAGGTCAATATATTTGACTGCTCCTTTGTAATGACCTTACTGTGATGGGTGTGCTTGGGTTTTTAATAAGCAGTTTGTTTACACTATTGACATTTTAATGAACATGTACATAAAAGAGAAAGCTCAGGCCTTCTCAGTGTCATTCATGTCCAAGTACTGGCTCAAGGCTGCTGCAGTCAGAGGTTAGATGACTGAAGCAGGAGTTAACAGCATCCTTCTGGTACGAACAGCGCACAGCAATCCTTCAGTATTTGCAGCTCATGATCAACAAAACCTGGAAGTGACAGGCAATGACAAGGCACAGTCATGGTATTTCCCATACCTAACTTGGTTTACCAAAAATACCATGCTGCTCTCTACTCACATATTTCTAAGCTGAAACATATGTATGTTTTGTTGTTTAAGTTTAGAGATAAGACATCCTTGGAATGTTGGTAATTTATTTCCTTTACCTCACTAACCAGCCGATTCCTGAAGGAACATCTGGGCAGAGGAACAGAGTGGAGACAATGCACCATTGAAACTGCTTGAGGATCACTGGTGGCTGTTCACACGTTTATCAAGGGTGATCCCCAGCTGCAAGGTCACTTGAGCACTATAAAATCCTCAGCAACCTCTTGCTTTCAGCCCTTTTCTCCCAGTGTGGCCCCCTCCGTTCTGTGTGCCCTGTTGGCTATGGGCTGTAGGATCTGCTGGCTCTGAGTGGATCCCCGTGCTCCTCTGTTTCTCCCCAGCTCAGGAAACGCCCTGTGTGCTGCAATCCCCTGCTTCGCTGTGAGATGCAGCTGCTCATGATCTGGTCACCTTGGTGAATGAAGTCACAGCTCTCATGCTTTGTGAGATTTACGTGGAATGTGATCATCTATGGCCGATTTAAGATTGAAATTTTTTCTTCTCCTCTTATTTGTGAAATTCTATCTCTACTGACCTAGAAGGCCAGACATTTTGATTCCCCCCAGTTAAAAATGTAATTATGTCAGATATTTTATCAGCAAATCTACCAGAAAATATTATTGCTTTCTATTTTTCAGACACTGCCTGTCAAAGGACTTAGAATTAGCACTCTTGTCCTTGGCCAAAAAAAGCCAAGGTAATAATCTCAATGATGTTGACCAGAAATGGCTGATGAATGAAGCCTGAAGTAATACAGTCATTAGATTGCATTTTCTCTTTTCTGAATGTATATGTATAGTACTGCTATTTCTTCTTGGATAGTAGAAAAAACGTGCTAATGTAATTTGAAAATTACACTGGGAAAGATGAATATTTTCAAATAATTCTCACTTTATATTGGTGGTTGATATGCAGAAATTGTAAGTGCTCTATAGAATGACTATTTTGGAGACTAAATTTGAACTTTGAAGTGAATTAAAAGATTAGGTCATGATTAATGCTTAACTTATTCTATAATATATATTTGCCTGTTAAGAAAGCAGCATTGTAGAGTAGTCATCTAGCATGAAATTCAGTGGATTTAAATAGGTATAACATAGCAGGGTTACAGCAAGAAAAGACAATGACTATCAAAAGTGAAGCCGAAAAATTCTGTAAGGACTGAAGGACAGTGATAAATGAAAATGTAGTTACTGTAGTTTTAAATTGCTTTGCAGGCTAAAGTCCTGTGTCTTTTAAATACTTGGATAACAGGGGTGTTCCATGTGGTGGATGCTGTAGGGAAGTGGAGCTAAGCAGGGTATCCAGGGTTTGCAGAATCATGTCATCTGAAACAGAACCTATTCTGCAATTTCTCCTGATAGATTTAAAGCCTAATCCTGCAAGATCCACACATATAAATCTCACAGCAAGTTTTCAGGGGAATTTGCTACCTTTTTAGATAAGTTAATTGAAACTATTTCAAATGTATAGGTGTTTAAGGCAAAACCAGAAAGAAGTAGGCAATGCTTCTCCATCCTGTATCTTCCGTCTAAAGCTGAGTCATTATTCACATTTTATGGCAGTGAAATGGAGTCAAATAACTACCCTGCAGCACCCACTGCACCCAGAGCTGCAGGAATATGTCTGTTCAGTTCCAGTGTGAGGTTTGGTTTGTTTTTTTCCCCTCTGTGTCCTATTCTCTTCCGCTTTTTCAGCCAGGTCTTGAAATCCTGAAAACCTCTTTATTTAGAAGCAATGTGAAACATTTGAAACAATACTTGTGGTTGTTTTTGCCCTCCTTAGGGATGAGGGAGTTCCAAGCAGTTGGTAAAATCAGCTCCTAAGCATGTTTCCACTTTCACAGTGTGTAGTTATGAACACAAAAGAAAAGAAAAGGGAAGGAAGCTGGGAACTCCGTGGTTAATAGGAATTATAATTTTCTGTGTGTTTCTGAAAATTAAATTTTTGCTGAAGACCAACACACTGTAGACCGTGCAGGAATTATTTAGTATTCTATCAGGGAACAAAACACGTCACTGACCTTGAGTATCTTAGCACTTGTATTCAAGAAAATGAAAATTAATTTATGCAAATAATAAAGGACAATAATTAGATAACATATAATTTAATGCTTGGAGGATTTCTAAATATTAATTTGAAGCTACTAATGGTGTAAAATGTCAATTGCTTTTCACAAAGGTGTGTTTTCTTACAATTCATTTTTAAGGCATTTAATGTATACATTGCATATGGTAACTCATCTTCCTTTAGTAAAGTGCTGGAGCACATCAGCACTTCAATTAGAGAATATTCACTGATATCAGGGCAATTATTTGCCTGAAAAATCTCTTAGGAATGTTTTATTATAATTTTTTTTGCAGTGGCAGAAGCAAGGGGCAAGGTTCTGCAGTTAAATTTGCAGCTCTCTGGCATTCTAACTACTTTTTCAAGCATTGTTTGCTTCTTCAGACTCTCCTTCCTTGTATTTGAAAGAGAAATAATGAGTAAAGCTGTGTAATTTTGAGGCATGATGAAAAATGGAACAAAACAAGCTGCTTTTTCATGGGCTTTAACAAAAGCTTTTATTTTTAAATGGCTGCTGAATCATGTTGCTGTGCATTGATAGGCAAACACAGAGAAGAATCCTTTGTTGTCCATTATTGATATATGGGTTGGCTAGACATGGTTATGAACTTCTGCAATTTTGTTCTCAGTCTGCAGTAGTATTTTATTAGACATTTTATATGATAAGTGAAGGAACACTTTTGAATTCTGAGCTGTCACTACATATTTACTTACTCTCTCAAGTGTCCTGGAGAAAATTTGACTATAGGGGTATTAGGATGGGCAATGAAATTTGAACTGAAGTTAAAATAATTCTCTATTCAAAATACAGTTTTCTTAGTGCATATTTAAAGTGAAAAATGAAACTCTTTAATTTTAAAATGGCCTGGGCCAGTGTTCAGCGGAATGTTCTAACTAAAGGCAAAATCAGTATTTATTCCCTTTGAGATTTTGTTTTCTTTTAATCAGTAAGTATCTGCATTTACTGATGTTACAGAAATCAAATTCTGAGGATAAAAAAATATTTATGCCTTATGCAAATATACTGGAAAACTCTGAGTTCAATAAATTGCACTTTTTTCTTTCCTGCTTATTTGTTGTTATCCCTACATGTTAATTGAGGGAATAAGCATGCCATAAATGGATGTATAAATATATGGGATGCTTTTCAACAAGGTAATTTTTTCAAAATATTACTTTCCTAATTTGACCTAAGAATGGGAAAATTTACTCCCTGTGTTTGATCAGAACTTATATTTAAAATAAGAATCAAGTTAGCTACTCTTTGCAGCTGTAGAAAACTATTAATTAGCAATAGTAGCAAAACAATATTTTGACCTTCCAGAGTCCAAAAGTATACTATTATTAATTAACATAAATTGATTATGTTTAGTAACAAGAACAGAGTCAATAGTGCAAAACACTTCCATAAATATTTATGTGCATGTTAATTGTGCCTATTTCAGGTGGCTTTGTCACTTCCTGAATTCTCTTGCACTGGCTGGTCCTTTGCCAGACTAAATGCTCATAGGAAAAAAGAATCTTAAGACCACATTTTTTAGCACTTAAGTTTGTTTGCCTTTAGAAATTCCTGCAGGCATTTGTGAAGACTCATGTTGATCCCATTATGGAGCCAGTGCCTGCTTAGGAAAGTTGACATCTATTTTGAAAAAAATCCCATACCACCACCTGTGGTAAAAAACTTCTCAAGATCAGATAGGGTGTGGATGTCAGCAATCTCCCATTTCTGACCACCTGTGTCTCTTTAAGCAAGGAGGTGCTTTTTTTCCTTTTATCATTGTTCTTTTCTGTGTGTCTCACCAGCAGTAACAGCAGAGTGACTTAACCAAGAGAAAGAAAAGACACTACTAGAAGCAACAGAATCCAAATATTATAACAGAAAATAATTATTTTTGGTATAATTTGTAACTTAATTCATAGAAACCCTCAACTGGACAACATTTGCTTGGTTCTGAAAGGTTTCTGGAGCCATACCCAAGTTCCTTTTTGCTTTCTGCATGATCGTGAACTAGACAAGTTTCATACTATCATATTTCCATTTTGAAAAGATGCAGTAGAAGTGTAAAAATCACAAGATGACAGAATTATGAATTATTCAAGTGAATTTGCTTAGGAGAAAAATAGATTGAGAAAATATTTTGTTTTTATTTCTTTAGCAGAATGGCATGCTTTTTAAATGTGAGAAGTTCTGTAGAAACTGAACCACTAGTTTATTTCCCTCTTCTTTTGCCATCATTACAATATCAAATGTTTGAATGGTTCTTTAATATACTCTATTAGAATGATTTCAAACCACTGCCATTGTCTCCACAGTTACAGGCTCCTTACCATCTTCTGAAAACCTTAATTACTGGGATATTTACCATAAATTTTGTTTGAATTTAAGGTGGACTTTGCAGTGTCTGTCCTTCTCTCTGATATAAGATTGAAGAAAAGTGTAGGAAATGTAGATAAGAGAACTAAATATCTTAGCTGATCAAAGAGATGTGAACACCAGAACACACATCTACCTGTTACACATCCTGTGCCCTTTGGCTCCTCCAGTGCCTTCATCCAGAATCCTTCTGGGCCTTGCCTCTTGGTGGGCAGTGGTGAGTCAGGTGGAGTGATGTTCTGGTTAATGTGAATCTCAATTTAGAATGTTTCAGAGAACTTAGTGACGATTAGAAACTTATCATTTGATAATACAGGGGCATACCACGCCTCATGTTAGAAAACTTTTAAATACTGTGTCAATTTCTGCTAACTTTACATCTTTGTATGGTGAAGCTGTTAATGTCCAGCAGTGGCTTTGCATTCCTGGGGAATATTTTTATTACACATTAATGGTGTAGGAGAAAGAGACTGAACCTTCAGGAATAACTGTAAGTCTGATCTTTTCAGCAGTTGTCCCTCCTGTCACTGTGCAGTCTTCAGCATCTGAACTCAGGTAGAAATCACCATGAACTTTAGGAAAGAAACTGAAGTACAGTTCTGAGGACGTTGAGGCATTGACATCTGAGTCTCACAGTGCATTTACAGAACAGCACCAGTTTTTCAACTCGAGTAAAGCTTCAAAGATCTCTGAGACAAACCAGTAAAACCTCAAAGGGCAGTTGGCATAATTTTTTCAAATCTCCTAATTATATGCTATTAGCTTGGAGAACTCGTAAGCCCCTTTGGAAGAGAGTCTGCTGTGGCAGTAAAACTTTTTTTTTCTGATGGAAAAGATCTTTCCTACAGTATATTCAGTTCATTACTTGCTTTTAAGATAAACTTTGTGGAGTGTAAGGGGAAGAGGTTGATTTATGCCTTACCTCTATCAGATACACAAAGAGCTTGTACATCTGCACTCTGTAAACATTTGGAGCAACAGTTTTGTTTTCTTTGTTATTGCTGTGTTACATGAGTACTGCAAACACATTGCCAGTAATAAAATGTTAAAAGCTTGCCAAAATCATTAGGTTCTATACACTTATTATTAAACTGAAGAAGTGCTGCATGTTTATCACCAGCTGCTTTTCCGAATGTAGTAATGCACTAGAGAGGCAGAGTGCTGAATCCGGCAAGTGTTGAAGAGATAATATCACTTGACTTGTAAAGAATCACAGATTGGTAGAAATGTTTTCAATTCAATTATGGCTTCCAACCTCAATTACTTCAAGAATTTTTCTTTTTAATTTATGGAGATGCTCAGAGACAAATATTCTTTTATGTAATTATTTTTCATTTGATGAGAAACAGAGGAAGCAAACCCAATATGGTCCAAATTTTGCATGCATAAGCCAGGTGGTAAATACACATTACTCTCAGAATACCTGCTTGTTTAGGAACAGTTTATCTGTAATGGCACTTCCAGACTAAGAAATTCTTTCCTCTGGATGAGTAGTTTGCAATATTGTCAGAGTGCACCTTTGGGGACCAGCCCTTTCAGATATGACAGCTTAGTGATGGCAGCACAGTTCCTGTGTCTCTAGGTAGAATAAGGAACAGCGAAATTTCTACTTTACTGCTCATCCATCCAGGCCTTATGCAACCACTGGATGATGAAGTTGCACAGCTCATTTCCTGCCTCACTGGAGAAAAATAATAAAGTGTGAGTTTTTTTGCCTTTTTATATGCTGATACAGAAAGTTTTAGTGAGAAAACCAGGGGGAAAATATTTTGTTTCAGCAATGACAGGAAGGAGTCTCTGTGTAGTTACCTTTTGAGAGCCCTTCTTAGACCATTTCTGAATGGAGGTTGTTCTGTCTGAAACTAAATGGCATCTGGAGCTCCCTAAAGACGTCTGTGCATTCTTGTGCTTTTTCACTGGCCCTAGGACAGCAGCTCCTCTTTCCAAGACTGGAAATGTTGCTGCACTTGCTGGTGAGGGAGGATTCTTGAACATTAAGGCAGATTCTTGTGGAGAACAAAGGATCTGGAAACCATGATACTGCTCGAGTTGAATATTCAGAATCTGGATAAATTTTTAAATGATGGGTTAGCTAAGTTTTCAATATGGATAGTTTTCCACCTTTTTTTTTTAATATACCTTTCAGCATTTTAGCTTTCCTTTTAAAATTTCTCTCCTTTTCATCTCATTCTCTTTATTTTTCTGATAACATCTGCACTTTTTCTGTGGAGTTTACCCTTTGGCTGAATTTGACGGTGAAGTAACTAAGGGCAAAGTGTTCTCTAGATTATCTGAGCTAAAAATTGATAAAAAATAAAATATGTGCTGGCAACATCTTTTCTATTGGTAAAAATAGTTTCAAATGTGTTGTTGAGGAAAATTAAAGAAACTTCACTGATAGTCCTTTATGAATGAGTGGCTTTAAAAAAAACTCAACCTCCTCCTGATAAAACAGAATCAAACAACAACAAAAAAACCCCTAAACAAAAAAAAATTCACAGCCTTTTAAAACATTTTATATTCTCCCCCTCATCTAAAATAAAAAAGAAAAAAAAATTTAAAAATGGACAAAAAGGCAACTTAGAGGAACATTTCAAATAGGCCATATAATATCATGGCAATTGTTTGGACAACATAGAATAAAAGACCAGTAAAGCATTCTGTCGTGATAAAAGACTTTTTAGGTACTTTTCATATGCCTAATTCGGTAGTTTGTATGCATATATACTGATGTTTTAACAGTATTAGCTGATGTCAGAAATAGTGAAGTTTCAGAGATTCAGATTTCCATCTCTCTTGCCTTCAACTATACTATTATAGTGTTGTCAATGAGCTTTTGTGGGGCACTTGTCTTTTTCTCTTTATAGTTGTTAGATTTTTCCATTTAATGTCAGCAGGAATTTAAGGTTATTGTTAAAAGGGTTCTGTATTAGAGTATGTGCTGCTATGCTGCAGAGTCAACATCTGCAGAAGTCAGATTTGTTTTTCTGTGAATCATTAAAAAGCTCCAGACTTTATATTTTTCTCCCAATTGGATCTATGAGTTGCTATAGTATGTCAAGTGAATCCATGTGTAGAGACTGCTGTGTAAAGCATTGGTCTCTTCAGAATATTTTTCACTAAGTTCATTTATTCATAAAGTATTAAATTTTTGTTAGAATAATAATTCTCATGCATTCCTGTGTATATTTTGTCCTGCCCTCTCACTAGAAATATTTACAAAAAATGTTATTATCAAAGATAAACTATTAGAGGACTGTCACCACATTAGGGATGGTTAAGAAGTAAACTGAGGTGTTTGGAGAACTCTTAGTGGTGGTTTCTGAACATTGAAATGGAAATGCATATGAAAAACCATGTAGTTCCTGGTAGTCCATGAATTGCATGTTGATAATCAGTGTCCTGCCAGCCTCAGGGAAGGGCAAACACCTCCAAAGTGGGGCTGATGTACTTCTGGTTTTTGCCAATATAGTTCCACGATGATGTAGTGAAATCTTTCTGAACTCTAGTCATGATTTAACTTCATCTGGCAATTAAGCCCCACATAGATGTTCACCCTTTTCCCCTCCACCCTGCTCTATGTCCTACCACTGCTGTGGTAAAAGCTGGAAAACTTGAGGGTTGAGATAAACGCAGTTTAACAGGTAAAGCAAAAGCCTTTCACACAAGCAATGCAAACCACGGAATTCATTCACTACTTCCCATGTGCAGGGGATGCTCAGACATCCCAAAGAAAGCTGAGCTCTATTATTCATAGTGTGACTTGGGAAGACAAATATCATCATTCCAAACTCACTTTTTCTCCCCAAGCTTTATATGCTGAGCATGGTGCCATTTGATCTGGGATTTCCCCTGAGTCAGCTGGGGTCAGCTGTCCTGGCTGTGTCCATCCCAGCTCCTTGGGCACCCTCAGCCTCATTGCTGATGTGTGGCGTGAGAACCAGGAAAGGGCTTGACTCTCTAACCCCTGTTCAGCAATAACAAAATCATCTTTGAATTGTCAACACTGTTTTTAACACAATCCAAAACACTGCCCTGTGCCAGCTATTATGAAGAAAATTAATTCTGCCCCAGCTAAACCCACCACAATTTAACTTCATAGAAATTTGACCAGAATCAATTAGAGAGTTCTTGTCTCTGCCCATTGCAAAAGAGTAACTTGGGATCTATCCTGATCTATTAAGGGATATTTCAATGGAATGAACAAAATTTCCATTTACAGGCATGAATTGGGTCAAAGCCCTCTCAAATGAGTATCTCATTTTTGAAGTCAGCAGGAGTTAAGTGCTGCTTGTCACTGCCCTCAGAAATCACTTCCATGGAATAAATGCGTAGCCATAGTGGAGTGTCTGATATGCACCACAGGACCTATGTAATAATTTAATTCTTATGAGATCAAATGATCTTGCTCAGAGGTTTTTCATTTATGTTCATTGCTGAACCAGAAACAAGAGCACACCAACCTGACAAGTTCCACCTCTGAGTGGGAAACGTGGTTGGAAATTTCCCAGGCACAAATTATCCTAAAAGCCACACTCTTTTGCCTTCTCTACAAGTCCTAACACTACAAATTACAAGCATCATTCTCAGATACATGAAATACCCGTAGCAGATTTGGTACCCACTACCCAAAACCTTGAAAAGGCAGTGTGTGATGTCTGTGTGATTTTTTGGCACTCGAGGCCCCTTCCCTATGCAGAGGAACTGTTACCCCTCACAGAAAAGATGTGGGGCTGTCACAGGTGGGGAATTTTCTGCTGCAGTGATCCTGTTCAGCATCCCACTTGCAGGAAATGAGAGTTCTACTGGAGCTCTTAATGGCTCTGTGCTTCTCTACCTTTGAAAGTCAACACTGAGGAGCCATAGTGTGGATAAAGCATTATAGGACAAGTGGCTTATCACAGCTATCATGAATAATGCATCTTGGCTTCACTGAATATGTGTAATGGCACTGCTTACATTTTTAAGATATGTTTCAAAAACAGTGTATTAATAAACATAAAAGGTATTTCTCACCTCACTGATAAAGGCCACTGCTGCAATGCACATTTGTGACATAAGCCATATTTCTGCAGTTAGATTTATTAGTGTGAAGAAAATTGGTCTTCTGAAAAACAAGTAATACAGGCACATTATTACTGTTACAGAAGGTGTTATTAATCCATACCCTGCCTCTCCAGTTGCACAGACTCTGCTTATTATCTGCAAAAGGAACATGACTGTAGCTTTCTCTAAGCAAATCCTGGAAGCAGCTGTTTTATCATGAGACTTTTCCTGCTTCCTCTTTACTTTCATGGGGTACTTTAGTGTCTTGGTGCAATTTTAGGAGGAGTTCACTTGCTATACGTAAGTAGAGGTGAATGTTGATAGATTTCATTATTTTTTCTTCTAAGCTTTCCTTATGGATTTAAAGAGTCATTGTGCATGATGCAGAGTTGGAGAGGAAGAATTAATGAGACATTTGTAAGAGCTGCCAGAGAAATGGCTTTGAAATCTCAAAAAGAGGCTTAGTGCAATCATGAAATACAAAAAAATAAGTGTGAGTGGGAGCAATAACATGAGAAAATAATCCCATTTACCAGATGGTTAGCAGAAACCATTCTGGGGTGGCCTGTTGAACAGAGATACTCCAAAAAAGGTCTGGTAATCCATGCGTGTGGAACAGGAGATAGTGAAGCACCTCCTGTATTTCCACTGCAGTTCTCTGCAAGTTCAGCAGCAGATTCCTGTCCTGAATCCTCTTCTCTGCAGCTGAACTAATTACACTTCCCAGAATGTGCTCAGCATTAGTGAGGTCCTATTTGGGTAGTCTTTGTTTCAAATGCAAAGACCAGCAGAATTTGATGAGGTCCTGACAAAATGCACATTCCTGAGCAGTTAACGAAGTGGACATACTTTACTTGGGCATTAATTTCAATCTTGTGCCTCCTGTAATTCAGCATGAGGAATGATTATTACTGTCATGTCCTTTCATGGTGTAAGGCAAATAACACTGCAATCTCTTTCACTTTTTTTTCGGATTAGTTAAATTTTTTTGTCCACTTTTTTTGCATTATTTTTATTAATAATGATAAAGAAATTAGGGTTCAGTTCTTCTAAAGATACCTCTTGCTGCTTGTGGCTTTCTGTTTTCCAGTAGCATGTGAATGGCTCTTGCATTCACAGTCTTCCTTCATGATTCACATTGCCCAGACACCAAGTCTGCCAGATCTTAAATGTAAATGATGGGTGAGGTTGAGCACAGGCTAGTGGGGGTGCAGCTGGTCATATTTATTTACTGCAGCTGGAAGAGGATATTTCCCCACAGTTAATTTTGCTAAGTATAAAACAGACAGGATCAAAGTATTCCCAAACAAGACCCTAATGGATTTCTTTGAAGTGAAACTGTTTGAATTATTTATTTTTAGTCTTATGTGGCATAATTGGCTTAGAGAAGTAATGCTGTATCTAGTTGTAATTAAAATAAGGTAACATTTTAAATAATAATAAATAGTTTCTCTATTACTATGACACTATTACTATGAGTGATTAAATAGGATACAAACCTTATTAAGACTTGTTTTTGCTCAATAACAATGCATGGCTGTAATTGACTCTTATTTGATCCAGCATTTCTTTAAATTACAGAGAACAAAGCTATCAGATAAAATGAAATAGCACAGAATGTATATTCATAATCCTTTTTGAAATGCAAATGTTAAAAAACATCTCTTATATGTTCTCAAGAAATATTTGATATTTGTGGCTATTGCCCATCGTTGCCTTCAATTACAAGTCCACTTATCAAGGATAACCTCTGTGTTATTCATATAATAATTGATAAATCTAATCCTTTCATTAAGATGAAATGAAGCCTTCCCTAATAACAGTAACAGTGCCACATGATGTCTGAGGGGAAAATATAGTGCTCTTGACTGTTGTTTTGACTGTTATAATTTTAACAAAGACGCACAAAACAAATTTGTAGCAAAAATACAAGTTGCCTTTTCCCTTCCCCAAAATGTTTCATTTTTTGCATGGATCTGAGGTAATAGTATATTAAAATAGTGTCCAGTGAAGTCAGTCAGCTTTTCAATGGCAATAATTTTGTGTTTAGTTCAGAACACTTTTAAGATATGTTGCTAATTTAATTTTGATATGGTGAAAGGAATACATTTCCTTCTTCCCCACTGCAATATGTGGGAATACTACCATAGCTTGAGCAGCATCTGCATTGAGATTTGCAGCTTTACTCTTTTGTTCTGTGCATCTTGGAAAGCAGGTGTAGTGGACAGCCATGCTGAGCTGTGGTAGCTGCTTGCCATGTTTGTCACAGCAGGTCTGAGCCACGTAGGTGTGTTTGTAGTCCTTGCAGGGAGAGGCTGTCTGATCAGGATGTGTTCTGCAGCTGAAAGTGAAAGCCCACAAGAGGTAAGTTGGATTTGTCATTTCTGGCTACATCTGAAAGTATCAGTCAGGGAATTTATATTGTAGAAAGGAGCCTGTGGGAATGTAAAGTTGGTGGTAGAAAGAAAAATGATCTGAACAGCAGATATTTTGTAGTATGCCACACATCTGCTAACCCAGGTGGACATATTCCCAACTCCAGAATTCCTGTCAAAAGAGAAAGAATAATCACGTAGCAAACAGTATTATTGTTGTTTGGTTTGTACCCAAACAATTGTGTCATTTTTGCGCGAATCACATCCAGAAGGTAAATTATAATATTTACATAGCAGAGAAGAGCACACAGACTACCTTAGAAAAGTGCACAGTGTAATGGAAGATTAGCTGTTGACCTTACTGAATTGCTTTATATGTCCTAATGACTAGTTTCCCTTTATTTTTTATACAAATTTTCCCCACTCATTAGTTATTTTGGTTCTGATGCTCTGAAGCTCCCAGCAAGGCTTCTCATTTTGTCCAAACTGTTAATATTAATATGGTTGTGCAACTGCCCAGTGACAGCCTAGTTTGGCATCTGCTGGCATCTATATGTATAAGCAAACTCATTTTCCTGCTTGCATGTGAAAAATGCGTAGTGTCTGCTACTGAAATGTCTTCTATCTGCATGCCATTCCTCTCTTTACAGATACCATCAAATCACTGTGATTCTCTGAAATTCTAAAATATGTGTTACTCAGCTTTCCCCATCAAATCATGAGTCTGTTTTTCCCTCTGCAGTATCAGTTGTCTGTATGATGCCTTGTTTTCTTAGAAGCTTTGGTATGAAAATGAGGGCTTTAATTCTTGCCCATTCCCCAGCACCTTCTGGTGAAAATGTGATCTTTTAGAAGGTTTGGGAAATGGCAAAGCACACATAACGATTTTTTTAGCAGCTTAAAACAGCATTTGCTTCTCAGACTGCAGCTTCACAATGATTAGGTGGTAGATTTTCTAGATTAACTCCTGACCAATAGAGCACTTTTTTTCTCTCCTATGCTGTTGGGAGATTTATTGATTTAATTGAAGGTGTTCTCAAGTTTTTCAGCTGTACATATGTCTTTTCCTCCTTAAGCTGTTCACTTTACTAATTTTTATTATCCTGTGGGCTATGACTGTTTTTTTCCCAGAGGTTATGAGCTAAAACAAAGGCTCAACTACTTTTCAAGAATCTACTTGTAATTAACTTGGCTTTAACTCACCCTTAACAATAGATCAATAACACCTATACTTGCCACCTAGGGAACTTCCCTGGGGCTATATACCAGAATATAAAGGTAATTTAATTTAAAGAAAACAGAAATGGGTCATTTTAACAATGCAGTGGCATCTTTGCATATTTACTTGAAAGCCTTGTATGACTGTGATATTTTTACTTTTCTCTCCTGCCAGGTATTTCTGAAAATTAATAAAGCACAATTTAATAAAACAAACTAATTATAAAGATGGTGTCATACCAGTACAAGACTTTCTATCCTTGTTCTCTTTTTTCTATGTTTTTCCAATAGTAGTAGGGGCATAGTAAAAGAACCCACTGGTTTTGTTTTAGGCCAGATAGTGGAATTATTCAAAAGTTATTTGCTGTTCCTCAAAGTGTTACTTCAGGTTATATAAAGGTTTGCTAAATGTAATGTAGGATCTGTGGCAGCAGTCAAGAACACATAGAAAAATGCAGTTTTCTCACTGCTCTGCACAAGGTTTGAAATCATACTGGCTCATTTTGAAACTCCATATTTTTGTTCTTATTATAGAAATCTTTAGCAATTTGTAGTTAGGCAAAATTGCCAACTGTAATGATAAATAATAGCATATGGGTGTATGCAAATACAGCAAACACCCTTTCATTCCATATGCAGTATGATACAATTCCCATCATTTCCATTCCATTAGCATTGCAGATACAAAACTTGCTGTGCTGCCAAGAGAGTTTACACAGTTTTGTTAAAATCAATGGAAACTGTGCAGCTGAAGTTTTAAGAAATCCTGAGTTTTTCTGCTCAAACATGCCTGTTGTTTATTTTTCACATTCCAAATGAATCAAAGGAGTACAGTTTGGGTCCCCATTACCAGAGCACTTTTTATCCCCCATAATGGTTCAGTAGGTGGCCAGATTTATTCAGACTGCAAAAATGTTTTTAGAAAATCTTATCCCTTTTCCTTCATTTGAAAGAAATGCAGGGCAGAAACCATTTCTTTCCCCTGTGGTGTATAATTATGAAAAAAGTATAAGAATCTAAGGAAACAGATTAACTGAAGGCAATAATTGGGTGTGACAGTTGCAAACCTACCAAAGAATTCAAAATGGTAATTTCTGAGTAGTACTTCAATTTTTTAAATTCCCATTATTACAAAGAAATTTTAAGACGTTCCCTATGTTATTAATATGCTTTGTTAAAGAACAAAAGTGATTCAACAGGAAAATATATTTACTTGTTGGACACTTCTATGAAAGGAAAATTGAAGTATAGAGATATATGTCAAACTTGCCAATTAATAATAACAGCTAAATCATCTGCCAGAAAGCTTCTGGTGAATTCCTACATGAGGTTTAAAATTCTTTCATTACTGTCTCTGCCCCACTGAGGGCCTGCTGCCCTCCCTGCAGAGCTGTGGTCTCTTTTGGCCCCTGGTCACAGGTTATGGGTTAAATAACCACACAACAGCATGAGCTGAGACCCTGGGGATGGAGCGTTTGATGAAAAAACACCTTGATCCCCTTTTTTCCTGGTCCAGGAAGAGGGTTGGAAGGCAGGTGAAGACACAACGATCTTGGAGTCACAGTGTTAAATTCTTTGGCTGTGACAAACAGCACGAATTTCCATAAATTTAGAGTCCTCTGGATGTATCTAGATCTTTTCTGTGCATGTGTGAAGTGGCTTGGAGGTCTCATTAGGGAATTTGGGAAAAATGCTTTCTTTAAAAAGATTATTATGGATTTTTCAATGGCATATTGCTCTCTGTTTAGCAAAAAAACCTTACTTAAATAAATAAGGGTGAATTTCACATATCCTGCAGAGTGTTCAAGTAACCCAGGATTACCCTGGGCACTATCAGTACTATGATACACAGGAAAAGCAGAAGTATAAATATGTACTGATGCTTTCCCACATTACTTTTCCAGCTGCTGTGTTTGCCTCAGGTCTGACTGACCCAGAAAGAGTGTGGTTAGAAACTATGGATTTTTCTTCTACGAATTTTCTTAGTTGGTTTTTGAAGTCAAGGGAACATTTAGCTTCCTCAGCATTGTGCAGCAGAACCTTTCTGGGCTTAAATGTATTTGATTGAAATATATTTTTTTATGGTTGCCTGTGCCTCTGTGGTGTTTTTTTAATGCTGCACCACATTAGCCATCCTCAAGCCCTCTGCTACAGTGGCAGATATAAGTGGTAACTACACCCCATAGTTACAGAATATTTATTTTCTGTTAAGTTAGTTTGGATTGCTGGGTAAATAGCATCTGGTTGTGGCAATTTGTTACTGTTCACTTGTTCTGAAAACGCTTCACATTAATATTTCTATTTGAGGCAAATCCTCCAGTGCGTTGTGTTGAAATAGTCTTCTCAGTATGAGTTACTCCCAGATCTCCATGGTGAACATGGCTGTGTCTTTCATGAACATTTGTCTCATATTGTGATCATCAGATCCTTCTGCATAGCTGCTGGCAGGTTACCTAATAATGTACTTTAAAGAAGTTTTATGTTTGGTTTTCATGCCTTCTCCAGACTTTTGGTTTGTTTTATTGTGATATCACGTATAACTTGCTAGAATTTGTTTCTTATATCGAGAAGACTTCAGATTTTCATGGGGTTTCTATTAATTTGGGAATATTTCAAGTACCATTGTGATTAATGGTGTCATAATTTCCCCCCCTTTTATTTTCTTAGTAGCTTATATACATGCATTTGAACTCTCAAACATGCAGTTTTCAAATGCCTCCTAATACCTGAAAACAAGAAGGTAAAATTGTGTGCTGGGTTGACTTGGGAAGAAGAAACTTAGAGGAAAGTTCTTTCTATGGAGGTTTCATCTGTGGATTGATTGGGACCAATTGAGGGCTGGTTTAGTTATTGGCAGCCTCAACAGCCAACTGGAGAAAGTTAGTTCGCTCCATGAACACACATTTTGAAGGAGGTAATCCGGAACTGAGGCTCTTTGTCCTTCTGGTGGCAGTGCAGGTAACAGGGCCCTGGCCTGGTCCCACTGCAGGCCTGCAGGACAGGCAAGGGGGCAGGGCCAGACCCCCCTGTCTGGGGTGCTGGCATGGCCTGGCAGAGAGGAGAGGTGGCCATGGACAGTGACCAGAGAGACTCAGGCTGATTTAAGATCCCAGCTGCTTTCCCCCACCCCCTCCTTTTCCAGCATGGCCAGTTTCGAAGATCCTGTCAAAGCTCCAGCACTGTAGCCTTGGCTTTTTTTCTTTTCCCTGTACAAAATCTTAACTCTTTCATGCTCAGATAAGACTTGCAGACTTTTCAATTCTCCCCAGAGTGAAAGGGAAAAAGGAGCTATTCTAAAGTCAGTGAAGCAAGAGCTAAGTTTTTTTAGATGGAAGGAGAATGAGGAGATGCTGTGAAGATGGCTGAAATATCCTTTCGTAAGATTGTAGGGATGAACTGATGTACTAAATATTCCTATAAACCATGAAAAAACATGGGGAATTGGAGATGTTCCATTTAATAGATCATTTGACCAGAAAGCACCTGTGTTGAGACTCTTTTGCCCCGAAGAAAGAAGGGGATCTCGGTTTTCTGAGGATGAAGCATGAACAGAAAGAAAAGAAATGAAGAGAACCTTTGCTTTGGAACATTTCATTCTTAAAAGTAATACCCCATGAGTTTAACACGGCCCACAAGCACAGCTCTGGGAAGGCTGTGGAGTTGGGGGGGGTGCCACAATTGCAGGTTCCATGACAGATGCAAATCGTGAAAATGAAACCACAAGAGGACTGTTTTGTTCCTTCTTGTGGAAAAAATCCCTATGGTCTGACAAGAGGAAGCTTCTCTCTCCAAAGTGAACTGAAAAAGGACTAATTAAGTTTGGAATTGACTGAAGTAGTTTTTTGTATGTTTGTTTTGCTGTTATGAAGGTTGGGAGAGGGAAGGAAGAAGTAGTCTGAAAAATCTTATTCTGAATTTGTTTTTTTTCCCCCTTCTTCGTGTAGTTAATAAATTTCTTTTTATACCCTTTTAAGGCCTGCCTTGCTTCTGCTCCTAGTTCCGTCTCATAACAGAAAATGAGCATATTTAAATTGGCAAATCAAAACCATTACATTATTTAGTGTGTTGGCTGGGAAAACGAAATTAAACCAAAACAAATTGATTCTCAATGCTGACTGGCTTGCCTTCATAGGGTCTAGAGCTGTCCATAAACTTCTGATGTTTGCTCTATGCTGTTCATTCTGCTGGCTCTGAGGCTCCAGTCCAGCAGCATTTCCACTTGCAACTAAAATTACGTCCCCTGTTGCCTGATATTGTTACAAATACTGCCTTGGATAGTGTAGTGGTTTTGGTTCAACAATTTGAGATTTCCTGGCCAATGCACCAATTTATGTTGTGAGTTTGCTGTTGGCCAAATTGCCAGTGCACCCACTAAAATTATTTACTCATTTCCTGCTGTGAGATAGGATTAGGAGGAAGGCAAAACAGGCTCACTTTTTAAAGGGTACAAAGAAAAAGCTTTATTACTAGAAACGATCAGAAAAAATAATAAGAATCAGAATAAAACTTTCAGAACACTTCTCCTTCCCCCACAACTTCTTTTCTTTCACACTGACAATGTACAGAAAAAAATCAGCCAGTTTACCTTTCAGAAACAGTCTTTCATCAATTTACTTGGGAGAGAAGACTTCTCTCTTCAGTCTATGGAGATTTCTCCACAAGAAACACGTCTCTTGTGGCTTTGATGTCACAGTGATCAGCTGCTCGGGAGAATGGAAATGTGACCACTGTATAAAAATCCCTTCCTCAACCAAAAGTTTCCCCACAATTATTATTAACTGTCTACAGTTAAAACATTTCATCCACCCCATAGTGCATTTCTATGAGTTACAGGGAACCAAGAGTCTCTTCTCCACAGCTTAAAGAAAGAGAAATTTCAGTCTAAGAGTGAGGCTTCTCCATCAATCCCTTCCATCTGAGACCTGACTTTTTCCTTTTGTCTGACCTTGGTGTTTCCATGCTGCTTCTGTGCTTATCTTTATCTTGGTCCTTTTCACTCAGGAGGGAGAACAAAGTGTCTGCAGGTCTCATTCTGGGCAGTGAAAGAGTCAATACATTGCCTGGGCAACAGCTGGAGCAGTCAGGGTGGAATATTTCAGGCTATGTTGGGGGCTGGGCTGGGATCTCAGGGGCCCAGTGAGAAAGGGTGGTGGCTGCTTTGAGTGTTTTCTGGTGTTTGCTGCATTCAATTCCAGCTGCAGGCTGGAATTCCCCTGCCCAGAATGCAAGGAACAGGGGGCCTTGCTGGACTGGAGCCTGGCCTCTCTCCCCCAGGCTGCACGGGTGCCATAGGGGATGGACCCAACAGTCTGGAGCTGCTCTCCTGGGGGGCCCCATGGACCCCCTGGCTGGGCCTGGGCCGGCAGCAGGGCAGAGTTTTAATGTTGGTTAGATGTTCTGCTGAGCTGCAGGCTCCCTGGCCATACCGGGGTGCAGGGGTGGTAGTAGGATCTTAGCAGCTGTGTGGGCCTCACCTCTCCTCCCCCTTTCTATCGGGGCCCAGCCGAAAACAGGCCCGGCATCAGAGCCTGCCCCCAGCCTTGTGGGAAGACAGGTTGAAAGGATAGTGCAGGATAGTCCAGAAGGCAATCTCTCCTGATGAATTGCACCTGTACTGATTACTGAAGAGTGGAAACATCTGCACCTGCTCAATGACTTTGGGTGTTAAAAAAGAGTGGGTTAGCTGGCCGCTGGTCATAGTTACAGTTTGATTTAGAGAGTGTGCTGGCTGTGGGCAGGTAAGGGACATGCAATCATGCAAGGGACAGATAAATAAGCAGATATTGTGTGAGGGACAGGTTGGATTTTAGCCAGTTATGCAGAGAGGAGAAGAAGGAGTCAGAACTCTGTGGAGCTGCCTGTGAGAAAAGGAGTCAGTACTGTGTGAAGCTGCCTATGAGGGAAGGACTCAGAGTTGTTGGAAAGAAGGCATGTAAAGTTTATAATAAAGGACTGGTGCGGATGCCAGTCATGTTCTTCTCGACATAATTATGACACTGCCTGGCCCAGCCCAGGCCGGTGTTATCTTCTGAGAGGCTGGAAATGAAAGAGAAATTCCTGGGATTTTTTGTCTTTACATGTGTGTTCACAAAGGCACATAAACTTTCTCATTGTGTCGATATTAATATGTGTCAATATTAAATATCAGATACTGATTGGTCCCTGTCAGGTCCAAGTCCTGACAGGGAACTATTTCAGGAAATTTATACAAACCTCCATGGATAGATCATGATGCTAAGGAGTGCTTGCTTTTGTGCCTCCCATCTTCAGCTCTGAAGGCAGAAGTGTATTCATAACTGAGACGTGAATCTGATTCTATGAAAATGATCCAGGTTACTTTAAATACTTTAAATTGTTTGGTTGCTCTGGTTATAATGCAGGTATATTTGGAAGAATAGCTCGAGGGATCATTCCTTGCTGTGCCAGCAGACTAGGTGATTATTAACCTCTCATGGAGGAAATATTTATAGATAGCTGAAGAATGGGCTGGGCTTAGAGTTTTATATTCCAGACCAGCATGTATGACCATAAACTTGTCATTTAAATAATTTTCACTGCTACTGGAATTCTTCCATTTGGAAAATTAGATTAGTTTATGCTTGATACTCAAAAAGAAGCCTCTTGAAGACACTTGTGCAGTATGTTGTTTTATTGGCTACAAGTTGTCCATAGACGGAAACCAAGAGAGAAGAAAATTCCAGTTTCTACACTGTACTGTAAAACTCTTTTGAGTGGTGCGTTTAACAACAAGGTTATTGCTGAATACTTTTAACAACTTTTTTGAGACATCGCTGACTAGAAAATTGTACACCATAGAAAAAAAAAAAAAAGCCTTAGATGATTTAATGTCAAGGACAGTATCCTACATATTTTGAAGATGTCAGCAAGTAACTGGCTACAAGTTCCTGTAAGGTTGCTGCGTTCCATATTGAGCATTAAAGTGGCTGCTAACTGACAGCAATGGTTCCCTGTGCTGTTCATCAAAAAGTATTATGCAAGACAGTGACACCTTTACTGCAGTCAATGAAGTTTGTGAAAACATTACGTTGAAGAAACTGTTTTTCAGTGACCATTAGTGGTGCACTGAAAGTGCTTTGTGATTTGTTTTTGTTCAGGGAGTAAGGAATCCAGTATCCAGGTTCACTGACTCTTTGCTAAGAGGCACTTTGTCTCAAAGACAGTAGCAATATTTTGGAGAATGTCCTGGAAATAGTTGCCAAAACTGTAAATTGAACTGTGGTCTGAGTGCTGAACTGCTGCCAGTTCTGGGTACTCCTTGATGAAGATCAGTCACAGTTCTTAACTTTGCTGCTCTCCAATGTCATATGGCTTATGGAATAGGAGCCTGATGGGTGTGCAACATGGTTTGATAAGACCTTTTATTTTAAATAAAGGTTGGAAATCATTATTAACTGAAGGAATTATAGGTTTTTGTCAGCCTCTGTTTTACCATAGGGATATGATATTGTGTAAAGTCATCAGAAGTGTGAACTTTAGGAAAATACCCAGGGAGCCATTTTAATAATATCATGGATGACATTCTTTTGATCCTTGAGAGCTGATGATTAAACAGTCTCAAACTTTGAGTTTTATGTTGTTAAACTTTTATTCCCAGAAAGAACTGGGAATAGTGAGACCTAGCTAAAGAAGATGCCTTATTACAATATTACGCATTTTGTGATTTTTCTCCAAAGTCTTAAATTTTATTGGAAAATTTCTATTTTGCTCAAACTGAATTAATTAATTTTTGAGAAACAGCTAAATTTCTGAAAGGCAGAAAGCAATTTCATATCCCAGATGTGCAACTTGGTACAAATCAGTGTAAAAAATGGAACCACAGAACTTTCAGTGAAAGAAAATTGACTTTTCCTTCCTGTTCATGTGTTGTGAGGTGTTTTATGGTTGTCAGACTGTAATTCTTGGGTTATTCTTCCTCTGTATGTTTCTAAGTTCTTTCCTCAGTGTTTGACTTCGTCAAACTGAGCTTTCAGCTCAGCAGGCAGAGAACTGGGTGTATCTATCAAAAAAGCACAGGAGATTTTTATTCAAGTAAAGTCTTCAATGAAATGTGAGCAGCATGGAGAATAGTGGCTTCTGAATGTGCCAATTCCATTTTAATATTGCTATTTCAATGGTTTTTCCAAGCTAGAAAGTTATTGCTTAGAAAGTGTATGTTCATAGTGCTAAAGGTTATTTGTTTCACTTGGAAAGGATCCAAAACCTGTTTTCTAAATGGCTATTTCCCTGTATTTTAGCTTGAATTGGACTTGAATTCAAATTAATGCCATCATATTGACTTTCAAAATAGAAAGTATTTTCAGATATAGCAGATTATGTTGGAGTCATGAAACTCAATACTTCACAATGGTTGGATATATCAGCATGTAGACTGTGACATGTTTCTTGTGGATGACTGCATACAACTATTTAAGAAACATACTCCAAAAGTTTATTAACTTGATAATGATCTAATAGTAGTGTTGTGAGAAGTGGCAGAATTATGGAGAGGCAGAGGTGTCTAGTAGATTTTTTTCTATCCTCTGGAATATATATATTTTTACCATACAGTTTTTTCTGAAGTAGAAATGCTTTTCTTAACATGAAAGTTTGCCAACATTGCTCCCACTTATAAACAGGTGGAGAAACTGCAATTTAGCAACTATCAGGCTTTTTGTGACCCACTTCTGATGCTTTGTATAAATAATTAAACAGCTGGTAAATAAATGTATCTGTCCTGTCTGTGTCTTATAGTGTAATACATTCTTATTATTCTCAGCTTTGCCTAAGCCTGTATCCTGAGCTACCTGCAATAATAGTGTTGCTGCTGTATGCAGTCTGTAAAGGAGCACTAGAGTTGGACTTAGAAAACTTAGGACTTAGAAAACATAGGACTTGCTATGTCAGCTCTGCCACTGAGTTACTATGGACAAGTAATTTTACCTCCTCACTAATCTTCAGCCTTTGTCTATCTTGGCACAACAGCTGTGTCTTATTATACTCTTAAATCTGGAATATATTTTGACGTGCATGATAAAGTAGGACAAAGTCTGTCTGAAAAAGGGCTAATGAGCTGAAATAAATACTCCCACCTTGTTACAGGAATAAGGATATAAGGGCTGGATCAAGTATTTAAAGTGGGAAAGGCTTGACCATTCTGGGTTGTGGGTTTTTTCTTTTGTCTGTTTTTTTTTCCTCCTTTATAAAAATATTTTTTTCTTTGATTCATAGTAGCTCTTCTCTGAGGCTTATCACCCTTCTACAGCTAAAGGTTTTCAGCTCCTCACAGCTTGTTTTTAGGAGTCCTTCCTTTTCCAAATGAACCAGTGTCAAGATTTTCATGGGTTTAGGACTTCAAAGAGACAGGAGCAGTTGGTTGCTGTAAAGTTCTTTATTGAAGAAGCACATCAGTCTCAAAGACAAGATAAAAGGAATTAATAACAAAGATAAAACACCTGTTGTGGTGTGTGACCAGGCCCTGGGAATGGGGTGTCTCCTCTCTGAACCAATCACCTTTTCTCTACTCTTGGAATTGCGAGTCATGCTATAAAACCAAGTGTGTTTCTGAATAAACTTGTCTCTTTCTTCCTGTCATGAAAGATGACCATGTAGCTGTGCATCTTATTTCTGCTGGACTTAAAGGGTTAAAACCCCATTCCACAGCTGCACCCATTTAATTGCTAGTGGCACTTCTTACTTGACCATCTGCCAGGTTTGGTGACTCTGTTTTAGTGATAACCTGTTTTGAAAAATGTACTTTCTTGATATTAGGCAATATTTAAAGTAATAGTTAATTTCTGGCACCTTCTGAGCTGGAGACCTTTACTGAGCATTCAGAACTGTGGCCTCTAAGTAGTGGTTGAACAAAATGATCTCTTACTGAACCAATTTTTTGACTGGAATTGTCCTTTTCAGTGAGTGATGCAACACCATGATAATATAAACTTTGTTTACCCTGAAGAGCAAATTTTGCTTGTTAAGCTAAATTACGCTAAACAGAACTATATGGAGAACCCCTATTTAAGTTAAACTCAGACAAAAGTTTTATTCAGTTTTTGTTCTTTCTTTCTAGTGTTCTTGCAAAATCCTCACTTGTGGCCAGCTATCATAATAAGATAGATCACAGTACAAACATGTTTATTTCAGAATATGAAAGAAAACATTGAAAAATGGTTTCTTCAAGCACACTAGAAAAAGATATAATATAGCTATGATAGATATATATAACAATGATTTCATTAAAAGCCTTTGGAATTACATTTTTAAATTATAGAGGGATTTTTACAACGGTTCAAGATTGTACATTTCTATTTTCTTCTGGCAGGTTTCTTCTCTCTGTATAAAATTGAGGGTTCAGTTCCTGTATTTATCCTTCAAGGAAATCCACAGTTTACCTAGTAATGTGCAGCAGTTATCAAATCTGTAGTTGACTCATGAATCACCCTTCCTTGTGGCCTACAATATCACTTTGCTACGTTCTTTCCAGTTAAGTTGGAAAAGAAAATTTTTAAGACTTTATTCCTGCATTCTGCCAACAGTGCAATCTCCAACCGTTTAGTGTGTTGAAAAATCAAACCTGAATACAGTGCCAAGGGCAGAAAATTGAGTAGAACATCATTATCTGAAAAATAAATAAAAATAAATAAACTCTAAGGTTTGCCTAGTGCTTTGAAATAAGCAATACCCACTTCACTTACAAAACACTATAATTTATATACAGGGGACATAATAAATGGAGCTGGGGCTTTTTTTGGTGTATATGTATTAAGATTTATGTATTGACACATCTGCAAAACCGCCATCAGAGCATTTTCTGCATGGGGTTTGAGAAATGAGTGGCCAAGCTGGTCTAACAAAGAATGGTGCTTCTGATGAATTGTGGTTCCTGTCTACCTGCAAGTGCTGTAAACAAGAACACAGAAGCAATTGTGAGAACAGAGGGAAGCAGAACCAACCCTTTCCCTGTGTATATATGAACAACTTGTATACGTAACTAAAATCTTGGCTGTGCCCTGGGGCAGCCAGTTGCTAAGTTGTACAATCATCAGGTATAATGTACTGATAAAGCTGTACGTGCCCTTGATTTTTATTGCAAATCTTTACTGTCACACTTGTGTGCTGACTGAATGCATAGTTTTATACTCCAGACACAAAATTTTCTATGCTTTGCATATTTTGTTTGTGAAAAGCATACCTTTTTGTTTCTCTGTAATACTTTACAGATTGAGCTATGCATCCTGCTGGTTAAACTACACTTCTTATTAGCAACCATAGATGAGTAAGCAAGAACTTCATCAGCAATTGAGGGGTGCATTACTTCCATTGCAATGCAAATTTAATTTTGTAAACACAGTGCTTTTAAAAATTCACTTTTTATACTGAACATTCTTTCAGACCCTCTGTTGGGTTGGGAAGATTACACTTAAAAACTGGCATGGAATTTAAGAGGATATATTTGTGGTATCCTAAGTTTGAATAAAGCCAATTATTCAGTCATTACTGAACAGCTTGCCACTTTCTTGCATTTTTTTTGGTGTAAATTGGTCTTAACTAGAGTAAATGCACAGTGCTAGAGATTTGTATGTTATCAATTAATGCAGTTCTTTTCTTCTGCTGAAATTAGTTATTCCTGGAGCCAAGCTTAGGCATTATTGCCTTACTGAACTTGTAACAGCACTGCATTTTGACTGCTTCCATTGATTTTAAATATATGTTTCTAGTCTATATTAAAATCCTAATTTCATTGTTCCCAGGTTTTAATTTGCTTTTTTTTAAAGCAATTCTGCATAACTTTTTAGTACATAGCTTAATAGTTTCTTCTTCCAAAGGTTCCTGATCCATAGTTTTGGTTTTTTTCTTTGTTGGCCAGCTAAGATTCAAATGTGAAAAATGTTAAAAGAAACTGAACATGGGTATCAAAAAAAGTTGTTCCTTGATAAGTTTTCAGTTTTACTGAACTGTTTGCCCAATTAATAGTTTCAGTATCTGAGACATTTCTAAATGAAGAGTGAAGCGCTCTAATTCTTTCCTTGATAACAGTACCATATTTTGTCTTTACTCAAAGAAAAGGGTTTCATTTTCTCCTTTCATTTTCTCACAACTGGGTTAAGAGAGGTGAGAGTGCATTTGTTTGTGTATTTTAGCAAAGTTGGAAACTCTCAGATGTTCCTGGTATTGACACAACTGTAACTTAAGGACTTGTAGCACAAGAATATTGGCAGTCTCATTTGTTAAAAATCTCTCATATAAAAGCTATATATTAGTTTAGATGTTGCTAACACAGGGGCATCAACACATCCCCTAAAATGGGATTTTACCTCTAGAGCACTGTGGTTCTTGGGATGGCTGAAAGACAGCAAATGGCAACAAGCAGAGAACATATTAATAAGTTAATAAGAATGTTGATAAGCATCGCTTCTCGCTCTTTCCCTGCCTCTTCTGCAGTCCAGTAATAATTCTGAGTGTGCACTAGAAGGATTTTGACATTTGTATTATGGTCACTGTCAAGTTATTCCTCCTTCTCCCCTGAAAATGCAGCTTCAAAAATAATTATGGTGAAGTACAAGAGGCCAGATCAGGCAGCTCTTGCTGTGCTTTCAGACTCTTTCCATCTTCAGGCTGATTCATCTGCTCTGAGTTACACACTGTTTAAAAACCCACGAAGGCTCTGGGTGACACAGAGAATACAAAATATACTAAGGTTGCTTTCCAACCACTTAGAGTTATTTTATCTCTTTTGGCCTTGGTAAGGCAAATCTAAAGTAATCTACCTGAGAAAAACAACTGCTTGACATGACAAGAGCAGAGGGTATTCTAGGTCATTGAAATTCTTGTTATCACATGCATAATTTCCACAGGGAACCTAAAACTAAGCCTGGCTATATATTCAAGCATTGATTTTAATAAGGCAGGTGTTTTACTGACATACACTAGTTCGAAACTAACATAGGCAGAAAGACATGAGACATTGTTTCCCTCAGATTGTTTAGGTACAACATTTACTATTCCTGTATTTGATTTTGCACCACCATCAGATCTGCAATTACCACACTGAAAAATACTTGAAATGTTCCAGTGAATTCTATTGTCTAAAAATATGTCAACTTTTGTGTCAAGTGTGAGGACTGAAGTTGTCATTTAAGCAACAGAAAAATGTCTCTTCTAATTGCACATTTAAAGCAAAAGAAATAACTGAATTTCATTCACATTTAAAGAAAAGATGTGATTTGATTCATATGACAACACGTTGAGTTTGGTACTATTACTTAATTTGACTAAGACATAATCATACAGTCAAATTTCACAGATCATTGAATAGATGGTTAGAGGACAAGTAGTTCAGCACGGCTCCTGTCACTTCTTGATCATCAGGAGGTCTTGGTGACCTTATAAAAGGTTGAAAGTTATTCTCATTCCAGGCTTTTTGGTAACTAAAACCACTTGAAAATATGATGCCAGTTCAATTCCAAGAGGTCCAGTGATTTCCAATGACAATAAATGAGCTGTCTTCCTGATCAGTGTGATGTTTCTGTACCCATCAGAGCACTACAGTTTTTGCAATCATGCTGAGCTTTGAATGGGCAGTTATTGTGCTATATATTGGAGTCATGATTGAATGTTGTATGAAATCAATGCCCTGTGTGCAGCAACAGCAAACCATTCTGGGATATCTGGATTAAAGTAGGATTTGATTTGTAGATGAAATTTATGTCTGTATTTACTTGTGTTTTGTCTGACATGAATCTTTTGAAGTAGGATTTCTCTAAGTACCCCGTGGGTGAGCACCTTTCCATCCAAAAAGTTTGGTACATGAAGAGATCCTCTTAATTAGACCTTAACTCTCAGCTAAGGATTCAGAAGATGGAATGCTACAGCGAGGCCAAAGGAACTATCCTTGCCTAGGACAAGGACAGTTAATTTGCTGTGACTAATTGGAAGACATATTTGCATATTAATATGCAATATGAGAGTGCAAGCTGTGCTTTTGCCAAGCAATGGAATCATGTAAAAGATTGATGTATAAGATAGCATGCTCTAACTCTACATTACTTTGTATACTTTGTTCTATCAAAATGAAGAAAGTGGTTGAAATTGGTGTGAGAGATGCTCATATTTATCAGCATAGAAAGTGAAAGTATGAACTGAGAAAGGGAAAGACATGGCCAAAAATAGGTAAATCCATAAAATGTATCTATTTATGTATTCAAATAATACAGTGCTAAAGAAATTAACAATAAAAAAGTACCCTTGTATACCCAGACAGCCCAGTCATGGCCATTATCTTTGTACTGAAAGGTGGATTTGAAATGCATCCATTCCTGGATTACTGTACATCATAGGTAGGCAATGCGACAGTACAACCAGAATGTTTTAATAAAAAACCTGACAGGTAGAGAAGACCTTCTTACAGTGTCTAGGCAACATTTCCTTTCCTTTTGCACTGAGGCCTCTAGAGGTGGAAAGGTAGGAGATGAATTTGAGAAGCACATTTTTTGATCTGGTAAAGCTGCTAATTTAGGTTTAGCTGAGACTCATCTGAGATGGGCACAGTTAATGAAACAGCTTTATGAAGCTGAAAGCCACAATGACTTGCAATTTTCCTAAGCTCTTTTTAAGCAGGGAGAAAAGGAAGTTTTCCTGCACTTCTCATCCGGAACATTGAAATTACTTGTCCAAAGACTCTCCTGGTTGTGAAAAAGGGGTAGGGATATGAAATCCTATTTGTTCTTTGAACTACTTTAGCAATATTTCCCTCACAAATGTTTTTGTTGGAGTAGATTGCCCCATTTGATGCACCTTGTCCCCAGTAACAGGTGGGGATCTCTTAAGGCAGATGAAGGTGATGCTGTTCAGAGAGACATCCGCAGGTACAGAGACTGCCCTGACAATGTATCTCCCTTCTGCTTTGACCTGCCTTGCTCCAGTCCCCTGATCTGTCTGTGGTTTCTGTCTTTGCTTTTCTATACAGGTGCTTATCTCCTTCACTTGCATGCTTAATAGAAAGTGGATTCTTGAGGTGGGTGTTTCTACATGGAAGCTTTCTTGCTCTCCCATGATCTACTGCCTACACCAAGAGCTGTCTGTTTTGAATCAAAGGGTGGAATACACCACTCTGGTTTTCCATTCAGGCATCTGTCAACGTTGCTGTCAGCTCCAGGAAACTTCCTTCTGTCTTATTCTGCCCACGTCTCTGAGTGACAGTTCTGCCCCAGCTCTTCCAGCTGCTCCCATTCTCCACTGAGCTAATAACAATCTTCAACAGAGGAGGAAAGAAAACTCCTCAGATCCCCAGCCATTGGTACTACTGCATGTTTTTCTGCAGCTGTGTCCTCAGGACAGCTAATGGCAGCAGACTGACATCAGTGCACTGCACTGCAGGAACTTATAATTTTTCCTTGGTGCCACACCTCTGTCCCCAGCACACATGTTCAGCCTGTCCCAGTGTCTGTGGTACAATTTCACTTCTGCTATCAGCAGCTATGCTGGTGCTTGTTTGCTCATTCAGATAACCAGAGAGGGGAAGAGATTGTAATGGAAGAATGATAATCCACTGAAATACTAAATAAGATACGCAAATATATATATATATATATATAAGAAAATGATGCTCTTCTATCTTCTCTCATTCACAGACACTCCCTGTGGAATTTGGAGATGTAATGATAGTCATTGCCTTCTCTGTGTGCTTTGTGCTAAAGGCCTCAGATTTCCTCCTCAAACACAAGATATTTTGAAAATATTGTGCAATCTAACATGTATCCTTTAACCTTTATATAGTCATTCAATTCACTCACCTGAAAAGTAGCTTACATATATTATTTATTTATTGTTATTTTTTGTCGCTAAAAGAGACTTGAAACAGGACTGCTAAGACTAAACAGCTGGGTTTTTTTCTGTATTACTTAAATATTTGAGTCTTAAGCTGTTATGCTTTGTTGTCTTTAGACTTTGAGTTAGTATTTATATAGTTAGATATAGATGCATATTTGGTTTAATGAAGGCCAGTGAAAGTGGAATTGTCAAAGACTGGTTGGACATAATCTAAGGAAACATTTTAAATGCTACCAGGCTTTAATACCTGTTCTCCTTGCTGTCACAAAATTCCTCTCTCTCTCTCTTGATCTATTTTCTTCTTTATTAGCAACCTAGAATCAGATCAGCTCAGACAAAATTATTTCTGCTCTGATTCTAATATTTTAGATAAATTTATGTCTCTGAAAACTTGTAATTTTTCATGTTTTGATCAGTGTGCACATTCTGAACCCATCCTTGCTAAAGCACCCTTTGCTGAAGAGCCTATGAGCTGGAAATTATTTCACTTTGAAAAACATCCAGTGTATTATTAAAACCATTTCCTTTGTCATATCCCTACCCTGTTACTCACTGTTCTCTTCATAGGGGCTAATTAAACGTTATGCTGCTAATCAGTGTTGATAGATGCAAAGTACTGTAATGTCTTCTGGCTTTATGGATTATGCTAATGGCCATCTGCCTATTATTGATAATTTGTTCTTCAGTTACTGCAGGGAGAGGAAGAACTGTTTGGTTAACTCTAAAAGGGAGCTATTTGGTTTATGATGCATTCAGCTGTATCACCAGTTGTCTTTAGCTGTTGAAGTTACTATAACTGCAAAGAATATAGTTTCATCAAGGTCTGAATTTTCTCTAGTTATTGTATATGAAATTTGTATGTTCAGAAAGCTAGAATACATCATGAGTGACAAGAGCTTGATGGCAATGAGCTTATTAAGTACTCAATGTGTTAAACCAAAGTTGGATAGATACATGATTAAATTTCATACTGTGGTTGCTGTCCTAGGGTGATGTTATGGTGTTTGTATCTCCAGTCGTGTGTTCTGATTATGTTTGGTATTATGTCCTGTGCTTCCAGGACTGACTCTGAAAGTGAAGCTTTGTTTTGTCTTGTTATCAGCCGGCTCACCTCCCCCATGGACTATGTTTAGGAGAGGTTTTAGCTCGGCTTGCTTGCTTGCTTGCTCGCTTCTGCCTCTTTTTCTTTCCTTCGCTTTGCCCTTGCTTTTTGTTTATTAATTAGTTCAGCTAGGCAGTCCAACTTTTTCC
Source organism: Sturnus vulgaris (assembly GCF_052056855.1). Lineage (NCBI taxonomy): Eukaryota > Metazoa > Chordata > Aves > Passeriformes > Sturnidae > Sturnus > Sturnus vulgaris. The sequence continues at coordinate 20,457,167 of NC_142256.1, read as the reverse complement.
CTGGACTGTTTTCTTTTCCACCCCGTCCCCTCCCTCTTCTGGATACCATCTGAACCTGTTCTGGACGGGGACCTGGGAAACCCCAAGAAACACCGGGAGTCTACACTCTGTCACCTGCAGCAGTCATTCCCCAGCGCCGGAGACTGATAACTGAGCGACCACTCGCTGGAGAGACTGAGTTTGTCATCCCTTCAGATCGGTGAAAGAGTTTTTTTGTCAGCTGGTGTTGTTTTTTTTTCCATGTGCTGGGGAGTGTCTTGCTTGTTAAATAAACAGGTTTTTTTCTCCCACTCTTCTCTGAGGAAATTCTTCCCGAACCCGGTGGTGGAGGGGGGAGGAGTCGTGGGGTTTGCTGTCTGGGGGCTCCTTCTGGAGGTTTTCCCCCAAATTTGCCCAAAACCAGGACAGTTGCCTAAAATGCTATTCACTTTGAAGAGTAAAAGGCCATGGAAAAAAATCTAACTAAATTATGTAACACAGAAATCTCTAACAAAATCTGCATTTATAGAGACTGCCTCAAAGAGCAGAACCTGAGCATACTCCATTGGCAGCTGGGAAATATCAATTATAAAAATTTGGAAGCTCTGCCAGAGAGGTAATGTGTACTCCTGTTTTCATGTAGTGTGATAGACCGGATCAGATATTCTCCTGCATGAAACACGTTGGATAACAGTCCTTTAGCAACCTATTAAAATTTACAAAGCCATCTCAGGTTGTACTGAAGTTTTACTTGGCTGCTTTGACTGTTTTATTTTTCAACCAGAGCAGAGAGCTCTGACACACAGTGAGAACAGAGGAAGCTCTGATGCTGTCAGCATCAGAGTTAGCTGGAATATACCCACAGCTATTTCAAAACACGAAAACACAGCTCACTTTTCTGTAATATTTTTTTTTTTTGCTTCTTAATGAGTTACTGCAACATAAGGAAAATCTGAACTCAGAACTTTGGAATATTTTGGTAGGAATAACACAATAGAGTTTTTCAATAAAATTTTCCCTAAAACTATTTGGGAATCATGTCCACACTTAAAAGTAAAGGAAAGGTTCTAAGCAGTAATCACATTAAAGAGTTTACACATTTGACTTTTCTTTCTTGAGGAACTATGTAAGTGTGAAGCTTTTGAGCAGATAAAATTTCACTTTCTTCCAAGACCTTAAACTAATCTAGAAATACTCATTGCTGAGAAAGGGAAGCTTACCAAAAAGAACTTTAAAATTCACTGAGGGAGATAGGATTGTTATGTGGAACGGATATTCTGACTGATGGAATAGCAATTTTTGGCAAACGCATTCAGCGGTAACCACAGAATGTTCTGTAGCTACTGCTTTTCATTTGGCTTTACAAGCAGTGTGTGTGAATAGTAGATATCAGTTACGACCTCAAGACTCCTTGCAGTAACCAAAACTTCACAAAACCAAGCGTTTGTATCCGGATGCCTGTCAATGAAGCGCACCACTGAGACTTCCCCCAGGCAATCTGAAGAAACTCAGCTCGAATTTTGAGAGTGCTTTGAAGAGCCATTGAAATGCTGTATCACTAAACTGAAGCACTGAACAGTGCAGTTTTCTCTGAATACAGTTCTTATAAACCAGGAAGTCATGAATGGCCAGATCTAGCACAAAATTAAATTATTGCCACGTACATAATCTCTTTAAAACCAGCTAATATTCTCTAATGCAGCAACAAAGTAGATTTCCTGCGTTTCTCACAAATTTATACTTTCATTAATGAACCAACCGTGCAACTTTGCAGAGATTTCATGTGGATTTTCAACCCCTGATGGTACTAACAAGTTACTGAAGGTCCATTGAGCCACACCCTGGAGCCTGATGACCCTCCAGCCCTTCTAAACCTGTCCTCATTTTTTTTCCCAGGGTCCTTATTAAAGCTCACTCTTTTCTGTATTTTATATATTGTATTTTATATATTGTATATATGAAGGATAGCCCAAGAAGCTGCCCCTTCTCCCTGTAATTGTTGTTGTTTTATTTTCCTTTTCTTTTTTTTAAATTAATAAAAAAAATTTTGTTAGTCCTGTAGGTATCTTAGACTCCCTAGGTACTTGTAGGTGGAGTATTGTAATTTTCAGTTATACCTCATATTTGTCTACTATGGCTAAAGGCAAAAACACAGTCATCAGGGATTCCCCATGACTGATAACAGGTTTATGTCCTAACAACATGCCCATTTGCTTCCTTCAGGATCACTCCTGAATCTAGCACATTGCTAGAACTTCCACAGAGGAAAAAATATTCTTTAGGCTAGTATTGTTATATCAAAGTGACCATTTGAAGACTATCCTGAAAACATTATTATCTGCTTCCAGAAACTGGAAAAAAAATAAGAGGTATTGTTTAATCTTATTATTGAAAGAACTGACTTTGGAAAGAAGTGACATTATTATTATTATTATTATTATTATTATTATTATTATTATTATTATTATTATTATTATTATTATTATTATTATTATTATTATTATTATTATTATTATTATTATCTTTTGAGTACTTTCCTGCTTGTGGAATCTTATTTTCCTAAGCAGGTGATATTTATTTTAGGTAATATTTATTATAGACCTGCTCTAGGAAGTCTTAAGTGACAATAGTGTTGCAGAAGAGTCACTGACTCAACAGTGCTGGCATTGCTTTGTTCTTCGGCTTTGAGGAGGATAATGTGTACAAGAAGCATAAACCATGATACTGAATACAGAGGCCAAAGGAAATTGGGTGCCCCAGCAATGGATATTTGTATATCCAGGAGTATTATGTGTGTATCTCCAAGTCTTTACAGGAATTCTAGACAGACAATCAGGATGCATATTCCTGAGTAAAATATCCCAGCATGGGACCTCTTAACCTCTATTGTAAAGAATGATATCTGGCTTCTCAGCACAGCTCTGAGAACAGTCTCTAGACAGAACTGCCAGTGGGGAGGAGGGAAATAGCTCCCAATTGTAATTCCACAAGAATAGCTTCAAGGAGGGGAACTCCCTTCATTTGCTTCTTCAAGTGCTTTGATTGCAAACCTGGTTCATAGACGACTTGTGTGCTGGGGTGAGGAATATAGATACTCTTTTGAAAAAATGTTCTGGATAGCACCAAAGAAATCACCTCTTGGTTGCGAAAAAGACCATTACCAGATGTGAAAGGCTTACTGGCATGAGAAAAAGTCACTTCAGTGGGTTTATTATAGAAAGTTGTAGCAGATTATATTAAGAGTGATCAGAGCAGCCATATTCTTGTGTGTTGACAACGGTGTTGTGATCCTTTGTTATTAAATGCAGTATTCCTCTGAAGATAAGCCAAGCTGTACCTTCCTTGTGAAGGTACCACACATATGAAGGGGCAGCTGCAGAACTATTTACTAGATGTTTTCACGGGGGAAATAAAAAGACACATTACGCCTAGATGAATATTTTTAATTACTTATGACTGAAGTGGGCTACACCTCTTTTCTATAGTAGTATAAAGAGTGTCAAATAAAAGACTGCAAAGTTTGCACTCCCCTGTGCAAATGAGCATCCTAAGGGATTGGTTAAGTCAGTCAAGAGAAATTCAGTGCTTAAACTAAGGGAGAGTCACAGGAGAAAAGATGTGAAAGCGTTGCAGATAGCAAATTGATCTTGACATGCAGCATCTTTTGTCCAAACCCAGTACATTTCTTTGGATACTCATGAAGGGAAATAAATGCTGAGTAATTGACTTGAAAGCAATTTGTGCTGGGAATGATTTTTGTGAAATGTAGCTTTGAAAGGACTCACAACTTGTCAAGGAACAAATAATGCTTTCTTTGACTAGCTGGCAGTAGAATTTAAGAGCAGCCGAAGAAAATGAAGTAAACTGAGTGTTTTTAGCAATTTGTTGGTATAGTAACCTCATGAGTTGTGTTTATCAGAGAAAACAAGTTGTTGGCTTTTAAATGAGGTAACACTTCGTATGACAGAAGTATGGCTTTAATGCAGTTAAGCCATAGGTTAAACAGTCATAGATTGCTTAAGCCTAATGAAAAAAAACAATGCATCCATGCTGTTTTTAAGAGTATGCTCTTGTCATGCCTAATTTCTCTGTCAGCCAGCATTGTCTGTGAGAAACTGAGCAGCTCGTTGGAAACACATCCCTCTGATTCACAGCTCTGTGTTTCATCCCACAGTTTTTGTTCACAGTCATTTGCAAAAGAACCTGTTTGCCCCTCTGGGTAGCAGCAGGAAACAAATCTTGTCCTGCACATTGCAGATTTGACTGCAGTTTCACAGGGCAGCCTGTGTTAGTGAGGGAGTCTGCTTTCTGACCATTGCTCAGAATATTGTAAATTAGACTGTCAAGATACCATGGATTTTTAAAAAGTCTTCCTTGGTGCTCTGGGCTTGTTTTTCTCCTGTGGTCCGTGTAGGCTTGTGGCTATTTGGCTTTGTGGTGCTGAGCTAGATTCTTGCAAGCACAACATTGAAATTTAATAATTTAGGAGTTTCTGATGTCTGTTCTGGCTGAAGAGGAGCAAGGCTGCAGAAACTGCAGGGAATGTGATGCTAAGGATGCTGCACAGAGGCATGTGGAGATACTTTTTGTCATGGCCAGAACAGTGTTGTTCACAAGATTATTACAGGACCACCAGAAGATAAATTTATTTAACTGTGTAAACATTACACTACCAGTAAGTAATGAACTTACCAGGGAATGCGGTATTTTGCTATGCCTTGTTTTGTACCAACGGTTGAGGAAAATGTGTGCAAACCCAGAGGATGTCAGAGTGAAAAATAACAGATGACTCCTTAGTCAAGTTCCTGGATGTTCCTGAAACAGAATGAGGGAGCAAATCACACTGTGCACATTCACACTACAGCACTTTAGTAGGAGAGACCCCTCATTTAGTAATCAAGTGAGACACAACTATGTTAAACAGTGGCTACCAGGAAAAGAAATGATCCAAATGCAATTTGATGGAAGTCTGCCAAAAGAATTCTTTGTGCAGAGTTAGATACTTTCCATGTAGTCTCCTTTAGTTTAAGAAAAGCGTTTCAAATGAACTTTGATCCGTTTTTCTATATCACTTTTTTTTGTGTGTTCAATAACCCAAGCACATTTTTATGTATTTAACTTTGCTTTTGATGGGAATTTGATGGAACATGAAGTCAAGTGCATGTACTTTACTAAGCAATGACCTTAGGGAAAGTCCTGATCACCTCCCTCATCTATAATCAGCCTGTTGATCCAAAGAAGGAAAATTGGTGGACAGGATGCAGAAAGCAGAAGAAAGCAGTGCTGGACTAAGCTGGCTAAGCTGGAACATGTAGAGAGCCACCCAAGGAGTTGGAAGCAGCCTGTAGCAGCAAAATCCCCTCCAATGCAGAGCTGGAGTATGAAAGAAGTTCATTACCAATTTTATCTGATATCAGCAGAAACAGAGACTGAAGTTGTAGGAGCAAAGCCAGCTGTTCAGCTTCCTGAAGTTTTGGAATCTGTGGCAATGACTGAAGAATTTCCTTCCGAGATGAGTGACCAAGTTGCACATAAGCAGCTGGTCACTAGGCACATGCGGTCTGAGCTATTATGTCTGTGTGACGCAGGGGATGCAGCCATGTCACGACTGACTAGTGGACCTGAACCTTGAAAACACTTTGATAATGTACAGTTTTTCAGGTTTCCATTAGTAATAACTCTGGCTTGGGCTTGCTCTAATATCTCACAGTTCATCCTTAGGACACTTTTTTGAGTGGAGGACCACATCTTGGTCAATACTAATCTATTAGCAGTATAAGAACAAAATTCAGTTAAACTTTTCTTGCTGCTCTTCCTGACCAGAGGTTTTGCTGAGCTGTTGCAGCTGAAGGCTCCAGCAGAAAATTATGTCCCTTTCAGGTCTTGTGTTGCCACTTAATCTTTATTACTTTATCAGGAAATTGCATCACTTACTATGTTGACTTTAAAAAAAATGAACAGTGTTAAAAGCCTAGGATGCAAACAGAAAATATAATGATGTCAGTATGGTCTTAATTTCTAAGTAAGTCTACAGAAAGGAGAAACTAATGCAATAAGTCTGTGTCTGACTTGCAATGACTTCCACTTTTAAAAACCTTAAATACTGTTTTGCACAAGACAGCTGCATATATCTTTGGGCAGAAAAGTGAAGAACAACCTGAAAACCACAGGGTGCATGTTAAGCAGACTGAACGTAATCAGCTGAAATGGGACTTGGCTAAGACACTGGAATTAATTTTAAAAATATTATGTGGGGGTTGAATGATCAGAAGTGAGGATGCTGATGGTTGTCACATTGGAGTGAGGGCAGGGCAGGCAGAGCACTGATCTGCACTGGGCAGGAGCACTGGCTCAGAACTGACTCACAGGAGGAAGGGCAGTGTCTTTTCTGATTTATGTTGAAGTGTGGTAGGTGTGACATGAGAAGTAGTTTTTGGACTGTTGTGAGAGTGATGCTCTTTTAGTCTGCTTCTTCTGCGCCAGTAAAAGAGGGCAACCCACAATGAAGCAGGGAGATTCCAGTAGGCAAGATGTATAACTGGAAATGAGAATACCTTGGTTTTTCTTTATTGCTAGGCCTTTGGGAAAAAGAGTATTTAAACCTGGTAATTTACTTTGCCTGCCCAGAAAATAGGATAACAGCACTTTCTTATTAAGAACAATCTGAACCCTTAATTCCTTTCAAGGTGGTATGATATTTTGGGAGAAATTTTTCTAAGATGTTAAGTAAACCAGTCCTGTTCAAGCTTGAATGTCTTGGAGTCACAAGCTGTGAAGTAGTAGTGTCCGCAGGGAATTAAAGCACACACTGGGAAATTGCTGATGTATTCATTTCAATTTCTGGAAATATTTAATCAAGGAACTACTGGTGAAATGAGAAAGAAGTAAAGTCCAGACATCTAGAATGCCATTTTTCCTGAACTCATAGTTGGAGATAATATTCACCTACCCTATTTTTTTAAACCAACACCTCAGATCTAGAGCTAATTTCAGAAACAGGAATTTTTTTTTTCTCAATTTCCTTCTCCTTATGGAAACATAACTTGATGAGAATGCAGAGGAAAAAATTTGGTAAATCACAGAAAAGATTCAGAGAAATCATATTTTTTCTTCCAAAATTCCTCTCCAGAGGAACAAGGCAGAAGACTAAGTCACTGTAATTCCATATGTCCTGTGATTCAAATATTTTGCAATTTCTGTGTTACATAATAAATTTTAGAATCAGGGCTATGGGGTTTTTTTAGCATTCTTTCTGCATATGATTGGGCGGGAAATTAGTGCCTTATTTCTCTTTTCTGCATGTGGATTTCAGAATTTTTCTGTTTTGTTCAGAGCAGTAGTTCAAAGGGATCTACTCTGCTGCTTTTGCTGAGCACCAGCAGAGCCTGTCAGAGCACCAGAGCATCTCTGACATTCAATACGCTTTCTAGGATGCTTTAGTGGGCATGGCTAAAATGAAATAAAAATTCATGCTTTTCTAGAGAGCTCCTTCATGTTAAAGCCAAAGAAGAGAATTTTGTTTTCTCTTTGATCTGCCTCCTATAGGAAATGGCTCACACATTCAGCAAAATAATATGTTCATATATGAAATATGTGGTTATGGTTCTACTATCATTCTGTTGAAGCATACAGAAAAGTTGATTAATTACAAGTTAACATTAAAGAAAATTTAAATCTTCTCTGTAATACAGTTTATCTATTTTCTCTGTTAGCCTCAGGACTTAACTACCTAGCAGCTACTTATCTATTGTGGTCTGAACTTGTACCCTAACACCTATTATAATTTCCAAAATATCTTTTCATCTTATCTACTCTTGTAGTTTTCTGTTTTGTAATGAGATTTTGTCAGAATATCTACAGAAGAGCTCTTTTCCTTCCCACACCAATTCTTGCCACTGCACAAGCTCAATCTGCTCCATGAACAATTGCTTCTAAATGCATTGAGGTGCTTTTAGTAGTTTCTTTGTTTATAGCATTGAAATACAGGTGTTTATATTTCCTTTGTCCTCCTTGGAGAAGCACGATAATGTTTGGTTTAGAAAATAAGATGTGCTTGACTCAATTTTTTTAAACCATTGATTTTTGTCTTGAACTTTTGTTGTTTGATTTTAAAAAGGGGACTCCATTTTGTTATAAATGAGAGACAAAAGTCTCGATATTCAGCAAAATTTTAGATTGCTTTATTTGATATAGAAAGAGCAAGCAGCACGCTGGGGAACACGAGGGGTCACCGCCCACTCCACGCTCCACCGAACCTCGGTTTGCAGCTTCTTCTTATACTGTGGTTTCTCGTTGTTCACAAATTCACAAAGCCTTTGGGTGATAATCAGTCACAGATAGCCATCTGGTTCTTGTAGATGACCACCAGGGAAGTTCTGGAGGTCTGGTCTTTGTAGATAACCACCAGAGAAGTTCTGGGAGTCTGGTTTTTTGGGATAGGCAGTATTGATTAGACAAAGGTAGGAAGGGCTTTTTGGGAAGTCTGATTTCGCAAGCTGGTAGCCGATACAACTTATTTGAAAAACATAACATAACATAATGTAATGTAACATAATACAACATAATATATCATAGCAAGGTGATTTTAAACAGAATTATTTAATCATATAATTTTCTTTATCTAGTGTCCATGCTTCACTTCAGAGCTTAGTATTCTGGTTTATACAAACCCCAATGCTTTTGTGATTAACACGAATCTTTTATCAATTGTCACAATTTCTTAAAGGGAATGTGTAGTTGAGAAGATGAACTTATCAGTAAGAATTTGAACTGAAGTCCAATCAGATATCAGCAATTAGTCAAATAGTACTTTTTTCTGTAAGATGTATTAACTGCACAGCAAATATGAAGCAAACAGTCACTATGACAGATCTTATCAATCAGATAGAAATGAAATACAAAAAGGTCATGCAAGTTGCTCAGCTGAAGCAGTGCTCTCTCCTACTGTAAATCAGTGAGGGTTGTGTCAGATTTGACATATGAGCATATGTCAGATGGCCTTAAAAATAAAGGAGAAATCAGGGTCTTCAGAAAGAGCAGATACAGGTATTATGTGTGAGGAAATAAAAATCCTGGGGATGGACTGGTACATTGTGTCTCTTCCTGGGTTTATTCAAGCAGCTGAGCAGCTTGAGGCAATATGGAAGAAATAAAAGCTTGACAAAACATTGCTAAATTAGGTCTAGAGTAACAGAGAAAATGACAGGTGAAAAGAGTAACCAGACTGTCAGAAAATGTTTCAAACCAAGTGTATTTGTTTTTTGGTTTTCAAAATGGAGTGTCTTGAAGACACAAGATACAGGACAGGTTATTGTGCAGTTGCTTGGGGTAAGAGAAGGGAAAGGTAAACTGAGACTTTGTGCAGAGGGAGAAGTCCTCTGCTTGTGTATCAACCTGGAAATGAATCTCTGTTGGCAAAGATTTCTGTCAGGGTAGAATTAGAGAAAATAAAATTTCATATATTTTTTCACTTAAAAGCACTGCAAAAGCATTGTGAGCCAGAAAAGGGGTATCCTTAAAGAATGTTAAGAATTCTTAAAAATGGTTGTTGAACTTTCTGCACACCTGCAAGATACCTTTTACCTGGACATTTCCAAGCTTAGTCCAGAATAATGTCTACATAGAAAGAAAACCATGTCAAAACAGACAATACATTACATTTTCAATCTATGTCACCTATTCACCTCCCAGTAACAGCTATCAATGGACAGGCTGTGACAGCAACCATATAATAGACACAAAATAATACTCACAAGGGTATATAGTTATTTTCTGTAGGATTGGATGCTATTTGGTTACGGGGCAGTTGAGATGAGTCTGTGCCTAGTGGATTTCACACATTTCTGTGCCCCCCAGGAGGCACTAGAACCAGAGACTGAATTACCTGTGACAATTCTGAGAGTATTTTGAAATCTTTACAGGATTAAGGAATTTGACAAATGTAAATGAGGCTTTATACTGAAACTTTATGAATCTATATGAAAAGGAAACTTTTTCACAAGATTTTAGAACTCCTGTCCTAGATGCTTGTGAAGAGCAATATGAAATGTTTTAAGATGACACCTATCATTTTATTTTGATAAATCCCCTGTGGTAAGTGCTCTGAAGTAGAGAGAAATACAGCAGTGAAGAACTGTTGACGGAAAACACAAACAGCAGTGGGAAGACGGATGGACTGAAGTTGGAAGCCAGACTAGATAAATCTAAGGCAATTTAAAGGAATTAAGAGCATATAGTAAAATTGACAAATGAATGATAGGAAAAACAGATCGGAGTTCAATGCTGGGAGAAGACATTGTGGATAACTGATAATATGGAGTGTAATATGCCTAGTGAAGCACGGCAGAAGAAAAGGTTTTATTTCTGTGATTTGATCTTGATGTTTACTTAGACAGTGTAATTTGACACACTGAATCTGAGGAAGAACAGTAAAAATAGAGCCAAAGCAAAGGGCCAGAGAAGAGGAATACACAAAGTTTATAAAAGGCAGAAGCAGCCAGGAGTGATGTAGCTCTCAAAGAAGCAGCTTCCTGACATCTCAGGACTCCTAACCTCAAAAGCAGCCCGAGTGCTGCTGAGGCTGTGGTGGAGCCCTCCAGAAGAGCTGGGGAAACCTGCACAGGTCAGAACACCTGGAGGGAAATCCAAGGCAGCACAGGATGGCTGAGCAGGGCTTACAGAGGAACTCAGCTGAGCGTTCATTATGGCAGCCACTGGAGCTTAGAGAAGCCTGCAAAACTTTCAGGAATCCCTTTGGAATTGCAGGCTGGCTGATAATGTCCCCAGGGTCCCAGGCCTGCAGGGAACAGTCCCTCAAAGGTATAATTGTTTTCCTCATTCTCTCCAAGGACTCAGACTACTCTGAAATGATTGGCTTGGAGCTGGGCAAAATATGTGATATTCCTTATACTGCTGTCAAGAAAGCCATGCTTTAAAAATTCAGGGGTCTGGCACGAATAGAAGCAGTATCTGGACTGCTTGATTCCATGATCTTTTTCAAACATACTTGACAGAGAGGCACGCTATGAATGTTTTCAGGCTTTTTCCCTAGTAATTTTTGATGCTGTCACCTTATTTATATAGCTGAGGTTGGCAGCTCATGTTTCCATGAAAATGCTATAGAAAGTGTCAGGAAAAAAATAGTATATTTCAGTTTAAAAAGGCAATTAATCAAGAGACTTGAATCACTTAGTTCCAGTGCTCAGAAAATTTGTTCCCTACTAAATTTTAAAATATAAGGTATTTTATGTTAAAAATGGAAGAAAGGAAGACGACACTGAACTGAAATTGGTCACCCCCCAGAAAAACCCTTGCTTTTTCACATGCCAAATGCAATGCAGCCAGAACAAAACAACTGCTGTCTGAATGAACTTGAGGTTACCCATGCTGGGTTAACGGAGACAGAGATATTCCCAATAGGACATGGTTGTTTTTCTTCTCAACCATCTCAGCAAGTCATGAACCTGAAAGAGAACTCCTGGGGAGAGCTCATTTTTCAGGCATTCTGCAATTGTCATCTTTTTTTATATGTGCTGTAGACGTGTTCTACAGTAGAAAAAAATTGAAAAGCAGCTTTTGAAGAGCAAGGACAAATCAATCAATTAAAAGCTGTTATGAAGATAAGAGCAATGCTGCCTGCCTTTTATGGTATCCTTGTTCAGCACCTAAAAGTGAAAGGTTCAAATCTAACTAGTCCCAGGCACAGTAATTTGAATTTATGGTTGTTTGTGGCTTAGCAAATGATGTGGAATCTGCCTATACATACAATTTGAAAGGAATCCACTGAGGTCTCAACATAAAAATGTGTTAGGAGTAACTGCCTTTGTATTCCATGACAAAAATGATTGTGTGCAAACAGCTCTTAATTCCAATTGGCTTGTAAATGGGCTTGATTTGTCCTTCTAAGGACATTAAAATATGACCATTAAAGAACTTGGAAGCAAAGGATATGTTTAAATGTAAATAAACATTGGATTATTAATTATTATAATTAAAATTATTAGGTTATGATATAATTATTATAGTTATAAGTATTAAGTTTCTAAGTTACTGGAAAATAAAGTAAGCACAAAGAAGTGAATAGTGTACTTTTAATATCAGGATTTACTGCCTTTACTATGATTACCTTTCCACAGTAAATTGGAGAAGAAGAAACAAAAACCATACATGCAGAGTTCTGCTTTCTGTACTGCCCTCTTGCTTATTGCCAAGCATTTTCTGCACAGATTATGAAAGGAAAAAGTCCTAATTATTTTTTGTGTATTTTAATGCCATAGGACATGCATTTAGTAAAGTTTAAAAATGGGTTTGAAGAACAAAACAAAAAACCCTAAGTGTTCATGATCATACTTGTGAAAGTTACAATAGGCACGTACCTGTGTCTTTGAAGCTGAGAAACTTGGCAATTAATCTACAATAAGGTTGTTTTTACTCAAAAACCTTTAATTCAGTCTTCTAAGCAAATTCTAAAATTGGAATACTTAATTTTTCAAGGGGATTCACTTGCAAAAGCTCTGTGAGAATATATAGAGCATTCTGCTCTCTTCTGGGAGCACATTTTCAGTGACATACTTGCATGATACAGATATTTGCACGTGTGTATTTTGTGGAACCAGCTGATTTGTACCATTTAGTTCCCATTTTTGTATCTGCTGGTGCTAATAGGCTTTTTACATCCTCAGCTTGCTGGTGAGCATCTCCATTCCTCTGGGGGTGACCTTCCAGAGCAGGTGTCTGTGAAATGTGGTGACCTGAAGCTGCATCACTTGTTGGCAGTGCTGGGGCCCTGAAAGGCAACACAGTTTGCAGGAACATATCTCACACCCATTTCTGTTCTTGCCAGGAAACTAATTTGCTGGAGTGTATGCTAAGAATGCAATCGCATCAGCACAAACAGCAGTAGATCTTCCTCATCTGAAAACTCAAACAAATCTCTTTTATCTACTGCACGTAGATAATTAATGATTGATGTAGAGAATACCTAGTGTTGGTTTTCTGTGATTTCTTTTCAGCCCAAGTTTTTCTGAGGGACTTCAGGATTTCTCATGTGGAGCTGGAAATATTCATTCTCCTATTGGTTTTCTGTGGCAAGACTAGCTGTTTTTATTTTCAAACTAGCCTACAGCAGGGCATGCTCTGTGCAATATCAATTAATGCCTTTTCAGCTTCTGCCTGTTATAATTTAAAAAAGCATGGTAGGAGGGAAGTATATTAAATTTCTGTGCCTATCAGATTAGCCAGGTTTGCCTCTTGCCCTTAAACAGTCAATATTCTGAGTTTGTGATGCCATCAGAGACTTTCAATTCAAGCATCTTGTTCAATTGCCTCGAAGTATTATCCTGAAATGAACAGGTTGAGAAAGAAATAGTTTTTTAAATCCAGCTGTCTCCAAAAAAATAACCAAATGTAAGGTACCATAAATGAAGTTCTTCAGTCAGCAGCAAGATGATGCCCATCATGTCTTTGATCTGGTGTGATTAATCACATGAAGAGGGGATATATCAAATTAGAAAACTATCAAGGGATTTTACTATTCCACAGGGAAGAGAGGCAGAGTAGAGATGAGTCATGTACATCACACTTTAATTCTGCATTTTGATAGTTCACACTTCACAAAACAGTAACAGATTCTAGATAATATAATTGTCATAACCTTTATTTTGGGAATTGCTAGGTAATTGTGGATGAGTGTACACTATAACTCCTGTTCAGGAGAAGTCACTGGAATGTGATAATTTCCCTGGCATTAGCAAGAACGGGAATTCAAGCAGATCTTTCCCCTTGTGGAATGCCTTAGGCTGGCCAAAGCCATGGAGTGATGATATCCAGTGAAAACAGCTGCATCCTTGTCACTGCAGTACTACAGGAGACAATGATGAGCTGGTGTTTTAAACATACTGAATTTTAGGATTTTTTTTTTTGTCACTCCATTGAATTTGATCTGTCTGGGGCTGCTTAAGGGTTAGATCGAGAAGCAAATAAATATTAGAGAATAAAAGCATGCTAAAAAGACATGAAGTACTTGAAATATATTGAATTTTTAAGTCACTCGTAAGTTCTGGCCACACTTTTTCCTACTTTGAATAGCTAGATGCCTGCATTTGATCTGATTCCCATGTTTTGCTATCATCATTTCCTGGTCACAGAATTGTGGAATTATTTGTTACAGATGGATGTCTGGAGGCCAATCTGTTGCTCAAAACTGAGTTGACTTACCAATTCAACAAAAACTTTTACTTTCTTGATCCCATTCTTGAGGCAGATGTAGAATAAGACCATAATTGTAATTTTCTCTAACAAAACAGTGGCAAACATTCTTATTGATACTGAAACATTTAAAAAATTTAGTAAAAGCAGTTCTGTGATTTTTTAAAATAGTTTTTCTTTTTTTGTTTGGTCCCTTCAAACTTGCATAGTTATTCTTCCTGAATTTTTTTCCTGTTCACCTTAAGGTTCCTTGGCTTGTGAACTAGAACTTATAAGAAGAAAGAAAATAGGAACTTTTTCTTCTGTTAAGAGTTTTTTGAGTCCTCACTTCTGCAATTGTTGTAGAACAAGCGTTCTGCTTTTTCTGGTAGGAAATGATGTTTCAATACTGATATTATGAAATAAGGTAGTTATTCATGATGCCATACATGCAAAAAAAAAAAAAAAATCCATATTTCACAGGCCCAACAGATGGTATATGAATGGGACTCCTGAAAATAAAATAAAATTTTATATGCTTCTGAAGAAGTTTTTCTGTTCTGACTTAGAAACTTAGTCCTGAGCTTTTAATTCCTGGTTTATGTTGGCTCAAATAAAAATATACAGAAAAAGAAATCCAGGGCTCAAGGGAGGAGAGAAATAGCTAAAATAGAAGCCTGAGATACAAAGAAAAGTAGAGTTAGTGGCTTTAGTTATTTGCTTGTTGCAGAATATTATGAAACTGAGATAAACACTATATTCAAATGAGAGTTATTTTATTAACCAGTTAAACCAATTAAACCTCCACCAACGTGAGAATACAGATCCATGGTGTCAAATGGAATTGATGCTGCCCAAATGACTCAAGAATTCTCCAGATTTTAGAAAGGGTGCTCAGCAGGTTATGGTAAAAACAGCTTTTCAGTTGTACCTCCTTATCTTTAGCCATAGAACAGTGGAGTCCTGTTTCATGGGAGTATCCAATCACAGTTTTAAATACATTTTCAAAGGCTTAGATTAGAAAAACTGCCTAGAGGTGAGTACTCTATTCTTTCTTCTCATAGCCAGATTGAATCTGGCTCTTCTGACTGTTTCCATGTATGCTTTTTTACTAAAAAAAATGTGGTTCTCTGGATATTAACACTGTTAGAATTATGACAGAAATATCTGTTGGTTTTTAAAAAAATCTTTTCCCAATCTGATTTCTCTGCTATATAGGTGAGCTATTTCTCTGCTAAACTGCTTTTGCTTTCCCTCACTTGAATATGTTGGTTTAGTGGCAACTTGTTAATGAAGCTGAAGTGATTCAGTGAAATCAAGAGGAGAGAAAATGGCTTTATGAGGATTATGTGTTTTTCACCTACCAAGGATGGATGTAGTCCCCAGGTTAGATTTAAGCCATTATTTCAGTGATTTGCTACTTTCTAATAAGATAATACATAACAGAAAAACCCAACCTAGGTTCAGTCTTGTCTAAAGTAAATCTTTTCTGACAGTACATCTACTTGGATTGTACCTTAAACTCCATCCAGACAGGTTGAACTGACAATTTGGTATTAAGTCTTCCTTAAGTGTGAGTAATCTCTGTGAACAGCATGGCAATATTCAGTCCTAGTCACTTTTAGTACTTCTCTATCTGTAGAAAGGCAGAAATAAATTATTAGTTGGAGCTAGAAAGGAGAATGAACTAATTTTGGCCATGACTTCATACTCACAAAAAGATAAGACAGAACGAATGCATTAGTTTTGTTTTTGTTTTTGTTGTTTTTTTTTTTTAAGAATTTGTTCCTTTTATTTTCTCCATTTCATCTTTCTTGTTTCAAGTCTATCTGCACATAACAGATACACAGAACAGCACTTGAATCACTTGAATGTGAACTATATCTTAGAACAAATACCTATTTATGTTAATTCCTAATTCCTATCATTGTGTGCAATTGAAGTGTAATTCATATAACAGCTCACACTTACAAGTTTGGCAGGAGAGGCACTGAAATATTTGTGATAGTGTGGGGAAAACTGCCTTTACATTATTCTATTTTTTTTTTCTAAAGGAATGCTTTTCAGTTTTATTTTTTTCAGACTTCATTTTATTGAAAAATTGACCACCCACACATCTCCTGCTAATGCATTTCTTTCTATGAAGTACTTGGTTTAGTTGGTGTCATGTGTGGAGGATACTAATGTCTTCTGGTGCTGTTGCACCTGTTTTACAAAGGAGAGAACGATGATCTCCAATGGTCTTCCTTTTTCCTTTTTAATGTAAATGTCAAGGTTTTCCCTTGGTTTTGTAGTGGTCCATCCATTTCACTTCACCCCCTGTAAGGTTCAAAAGATTTTGCCATCTTATCATTTGCATCAGATAGCATCTGGCATGCTTGAGGTGCTCTCCCGAATGGGTACAGCAAGGCTGTGGCTGAAGTGTGATGGCTCCCTGCTCTGCTTGTTTGCTTCTACAAAAACAACACAGGTATGCTCAACCCAGGTGCCTTCAAAGGAATTTTCTTTGGTAGTTAAGTGACAGAATAACACATTAGCATTTCAGTGAGGCACTTGGTGATTCATTTTCTTCTTGAAATATCCTAATTTGCTTATATCATATTGTTATTTTTCACTGAAATTAAAGCTGTGAAGAGACCGGAATTTATGTTTCAGTCGATGTGTTTATTCATACTGTATTACATGCTTGGCTCTTTTTCTTTTCTCTTCTTGATATAATTAATGGTTTATTCACACAGTTCCGATGATTTTTTTAGCCTTTCAAGGTGTCTGAAAAGTGATTCTGAATTTTGAGACTGTCCTTTGAGATCTCCAATTTATTTCAGACCAGACAGTCTGAATTCTGAAAGTTTAAGTGCATTTCTGCATTCCCAAAACTGAGCTGCAGCACCTGTGCATGACTTGGGAGGAGAAGTTTAAAGAGTTCAGGACAATAGAGAAAAACCTGCTGCACACAGATGATAAAAGGTTTTGACATAATTCCTCTTGAACTCCCAGCTGCATCCATAGGATTCAAGAGTGTTGCAGTGTTTTAACTAAGGCTGCTGCCTAAATAGCAAAGTAATCCACAGCTGGTGCATGTTTGTTTTGAGGGAGAGTTTTGTGCTTCTGTAACAGAATTTAGCAAGAATTGCACTTACTGATCCCCTCTCCCAATCTCCTTCACTTCATGTTCTTTCCCTTTCCGAGTTCCAAGTTGGTTTTTTGGGTTTTTTTAAGGCCCTTCCCACTGGACTAGATTATGCCAATTAATTCTATGAGCTTCTTAGGGGGATTTTTGATTTGTACTTTCCCTCCAGCTATCTTCCTAGACAGGGCTGTGAGCCAGTCGTCAAAGCTGCTGAAAGCTGAGAGTTCCTTGTAGAACAGGGCAACAACTGGGGAGTTTAGCACCCTTTGAAACCACAGCTGAGTGTTTATCTCTATTTGATCAGTGGGCTCCTTCTGTCAGGATTACGCTGGTATTGACTGGTAACGTTAGCTCGCCTCTGAACCCAGCATAACTCAATTAGCCAAGTTTTACTTCCCTGGGTTTGCCTGCCTGCTTTCTTCTCTGAGCTTTCTCTGTAGATCAAGCTCTTCTGAGCTAAAAAGCTGAGCTAGCTAAATCCCCCCTGTAGTTTCATTCAGGATTTTGTTATGTCTCACAGAACTTGACAAAATGAAGAACAAACAAATAAATAAGCTTTTCCTGAAATGCTATTCCCTGAGTGACTTGTTTCACCTCTCACAAAGAAGATGCAGAGATAAAGGAGGATTTAGGCTGACTATATAAATATCTAGAATTAGAGATAAAATATTTTATTCTGCTAACCCTTCTCCTTCAAAGGTGATTAACCTGCTTAAAGAAGAGGATATCCTCATCTGTAGAGTAAGGAGACTGAGTAACAGAATAATTTATTACTAAATAATAAATGGTGTGCTTTCTTTTTCAACCATATTTGAGTGTGTTCTGGTTGGGCTGTGCATTTAGAGAGTTGTCCTTGCTATTCTTAGAAACAGATGCAAAACATTTGCAAAAAGCCTCTTGAAAATCTCTGGTTTAGTGTTGCTACAGGCTCCTGCCTGTAGAATAGAGAGTTCTCCTGGGGCTGACTGGCATCCTGGATTGCTCATTATAGAGGAAGAGAACCTCCACAACATCAAAATGCAATTTTTTGCCAACTTTGTGAAAAATATGGATTAAACATATGCCTGCTAAGCCTTCTGAGGATTCCTTCAGTGCAGAGCCCCGTTGGGGTAGTCCAGTCTGCTGCTTCAGTGATGCTCAGGGTGACAAAGGCAGCACAGCAGCTCTTCTGCCAGGTGTGCTGGGCATGAACAGACTGCCCGCTGTCCCAGAGATGCCTGTTTTCCTCAGAAGTTCCTTGGACTGTCAGGAGGGACAAATTCTCTTATTTCTCTGACACTGACTGGGTAAACAAGCATGCAGCCCTGGGATTATAGCTAAAAGAGGAGGAATCAAAAACCTAACCTGTGCTATATATACCTTCCTCTTGAGGGTGCATAGCTTGTCCTCAGCTCTCACTAGAAATTCTGTTTTTGTTGCAGGAAATGGGCAGTTTTACCTGCATGAGCCTTTGGCAAGATGGAGGAGAGGAATTGCAGTCATATTTTTCTCCTTGCCTTTAAAACAACTGGCTACATAATCTAAACATTTCTGCTACAAGATGATGTATTTTTCTTTAAAATGGCCAAATTTAGGAGTGGCCCTCTGCAGGAATTGGCAGGCTGTAGGAGCTGAGGTGCTGGGAGGACAGAACTATACTCTGGAGAGTATCCTCTGTCTCTTGTAAGGTAGAGAGGCTCTGCCTGGGAAAGGGGACATGGTCTGCTCCTGTCTGACTTCAGACATCATAAGCCCAGGCACACTTCATCTCCTGATCCCTTGCTGCTCCTGCAACACCAAAAGCCCTCTTGTCACAGTGCCCTCTCTTTTCCTTTGCATTTCTTCCTTCTCAGCATTCCAAGTGTCCTGCTGGGAGCATGAGCATGTCCATGTGTAATTTGCGAAATAAGACTGGGAAAGCGTTAGGGTCTCCAGACCCTCTGTAAGGCCTGGGTCTGAGCCTGAACAGGCTTCACCATTGCCTTTTGTGGAATTATTCATCAGCAATGCATAAAATATATATATAAATATCTGCATAAAAGTTGAAGCTTTCTTCCATATTTTGCCCCTCTGCCTCTTCTCCCCAGATTTAAGATGAAGAATCAGCAAAGAGAAGGATGGTAGCCTCAGGCAAAGTGCTATGGAGATGACACTGGAAAGGAAGAACAGAGAAAGCTGAAAACTTCCAGAACAGCCTGTCAGCCTTGGGCATGGAATATGAACCTAACACATCCGGAAAGACTTCACCAGTGACTAATGACTGTGTTCTTCTCTGAAAACCTTTTGTAATATCTGCTGCAAATTATGTTTTTATAGTTAAATAAGTACACGGGGCAACTGAATGTGCTTTCTGAAATCTCTTTGTACATGCATTGCCTGTATCTTTCACTTGCCTGTGGTGGACAGCTTCAGCACAGCTGTTAAACTGTGGCTGTGTGGGAGCCACTGTAACCCTTAGAGAGATTTTTCTCTTTGGAGAAACCTTTTATACAGGCAAGCCTCGGGGTGAGCTGTGAAAGTATGAGAAATAGCCAAAGTAAGAAGGATTTCAAACTAAGGCCATAGTAATAAAATAATTATATCTGGTATTGGTTGACTTAAATTGCTGACTAAAACTGTGCTGAATCAAAGTGCTGTGACAGCAGAATATCAAACTCATGTCTTTAAAATAAGTCCACTTTGGAGCTTCTGGACCATATTCACTGGTGTGTCACTTCTGCTTATATGGTGTGAAATTAATTATAAGCAGTAATTTATTGCAGTATGGCAGAATAGGACAACTGTGTCTTCATTTATTACCGTGCCAGTGAGACTGCAAATAAAACCTAATACTTCTCTGATGGAGATGTGCTGAAAATGCACTGAAAATCTCTGAAGGAGTTCTTACAGCTTTGGACACATTAAAAAAGTGAGCTAGAGAGTGCTATTTGTTTTTCCTTGGAGATCATGCTGTATAATTGCAATATGGTCCTTCTGGAAATCTCTTAGGATCTGGTTACAACAGCTCTGTCCTCTGTTGAAAGTGTGTCTGACCCAATACCAGACTGAGAAGGTGGGGTAAGAAGTGCATGGCTAAGCATAAGTAAAGAAATGGATAATTTTTCTTATCATATGATATTATGTATTAACTATTTGCCCAGAGGCATAAGAAATAATTTTTTTTTAGTGTCTAGGTCAGATGTCTAGTGTGAAAATGAGATTTTAAATATTGCATGTTTACTTTGGTGATAGTGTACAATATTAATTCATTGAACATTAGGTGGGTGTTGTTAAAGGGTAAAAAAGGCAAATAAAGCACCAAAAACTAATTGAAAAATGAATATTCAATGGTTTCTTTTCACCTGAATATATTTGAAGAATCATAAATTCCTGAAAACAAGCACTCCCCCAAATTACCCTTGAACTATTGTTACCTCTTCTTTCAAATCTATTTATTGGATACCTAGGAAGTATATAAATCAGCTGTTCTGTTTCATGGTGCTTACTTTTTGTTTCTTTGGAGTTACAAGCAGTTTTACTGGAGTAGAGGAGGGAAACCTGTATTTTATACTGTGATAATATGATCTGGTAGGTTCTCAAGTGCAATACATATGCAAATCAGAAGCTCTTGAAAGGATTTCAGCCACTTTTAGAATTACATCAGGGAGAACAACATAAAGAAATTTGTCCAGATTCACTACACTTACTAGGAAATGCCTCAGAAACCTCCCTGGTGAAATGCAAATGAGATTCATAAGTCAATACAGGAGATGCAACAGAACCAACTCTGTGAAGATCAACTTCCCAGGGACATCCTGACATATCAGTGTTAACGTCCCTCTTTTAACTTCTTGCATTATAAATTCATGAGTCTCAAATCTGTTGTATGTTATGAATTTGTAAATTGAAACTGTGTCCTTTTTAAATTAAAGCAGCAAAACCCACACAAGGAAGCAAATCTTTACAGAGCTAGCAACTGGGATGTAGCACAGTGATGAAAATAAAAGTATGACATAGTTTTTCTTCTCCTTCCAAAGGAATCTCTACTGTATTTTAAACATAACTTTGGAATTTTTAGATTTTTATTATTGTGTTTTCCAACTTTCATGATGGATGACTGTCAAATGTCACATGAGGATGTGGCTAATAATTGGCATTATGCTGCAGGCTCAAATCAAATGTTAACAAGGCTCCTACATGGCTCAGTCCTTTTCCTTAGCAAGGAGATAGCAGCCTTTCTCTGCCTATCAAGATTTAACAGCCAGGTGCCAAGATCAGTCTGAGCTGGTTATTAGAACAACATTTTTGCTTTTGTTCCCAGGAAAACCTGTCCCTGCATAACACACTGGAAACAACAGGCAAACAGGAAAGCAGATGTAGGCTTCTCTCTGGAGTTACATTTGAGATTAGTGCACGTCATGTGTTTATAGAATCTCTGAGAGCTTTTTACCTAATTATTTACTCTATATGCATAGCTAAAGGAAGGGATATAGAATATACTCCTGTGGCCATAGGCCCAGAAAAACCTTTGTGAGAGTTTTTCCAGTCCAGCTTTCTCAGGCTTAGCCAGTTTTTTTTCCAAAGCTAGCTGCCTTCCTGTAATATAAACATTAGAAAATAATTAAAAACAAAGGTAAAACACCTGTTGGGTAGGTGTGAAAAGCATGGGAAAGAGGTGTCACTTTCTCGGACCAATCAACTGTGTCCTGTCCTGGGAGTTGTGAGAGACTCTACTTAAGCAGTGTGTTTTAGAATAAAGTTGTATCTTTCCTATCTTGAGAGGAACCATGTAGCTGTGTCTTATTTCTGCTGCTCCAAAGGGTTAAGTCCCTAACCAACAGCTACATACTACCAGATTTTTTTTTCCCTACTGCAAGTACATTGCAGAAGTAATGAGGTGAAATGGTTTTCTTTCTTTCTTTTCCTGGGTGGAAAAGTTGAGGTGGGATGAAAGGTGGTGAAAGATTTCTTTGTGAACTTTGTTCATATGCCTGCACTTAAGCACTGAATCTTGTGGAGTGGGTTGCAGTATTTTCAATATCTTTCATGTAACTAAGAAATAGTAATGGTTATCTCATGTTTTCATCTAAAACCTTCTTAAAGAGAATTCAAGTTGTGGATATATTGTGGTTTGTAGATACTTCAATGTTTTCCAGAATGGCTGCTACACATCATCTTTAAACATGTTTTCCTTTCTATCTGCTTGCTGCTTTCATTTGACTAGGGGTGCAAGTAATGCATTTCTCTGTGCAGATGTGATCAGTACAAAGAGATCAGTCTGTTGGCTTTGGGGTTCTGAGAAACAGTCAGCTTTAGCTGACAATTAGAAAAGAAAATAACACTAGGAGTGGAGAGATGAAGCTCCAAAAAAAATGGGTTAAAGATGTGACAAGGAAAGAAAAGAGAATTAAACAGAGAAGTGAAACCCATAGGCTGAGTAGGTGACCTTCTACCATGTGCTGTAGCAGTACACAGGTGTGGAAATAATTGACATAGCTTACAGGAGAGTAAGACTAATGTAATGATTAAACAAATCAGAACTCATCCTAGCCAGAGTCTGGATTCTTTTGTATTATCTCACAGCCTTTCTCTGCTGCTGGGAGGGCTGGAGGATGTATATGCAGAAAAGGGCATGGCCACACTTATATTGGTTTAAATAACAGAGCATTTATTTCCTTGAGCTGTCTCAGCTCTGTTAATGCTGAGTTAATTTAATGTTGCTGTCTACACCCTGGTGTTCTGATCTTTGTTGTAGGTGACAAAAGCAATATCTTTAAATTATTTGGAAGAGTGGATAATTTCTGTTTGCTTTCATCTAGGTAAACTGTTTCAATACAAGGTACCATCAAATATGGATATTTACCCCTTAAGTTCTCTTGGAGCATCAGCTGTTGCTTCTTATTATTCCCCTGAAGGCAATAGAAACGGCATTTCATTGCTATTACTGTACTTACTATGTATAAAATACCCACATACACTGAATTACTCAAACGTAAGCCTCTGTTTCTGGAACCAAATATTTTCTGACTAAGAAAAAGTCTTTTCAATAGATTTTAAAAGGTAAAGTAGTACCTTTGTGCAAGGGGCTTTGAATATACAAGATTTACTTTTAAAATACTGTCTCGTGAGATTTTTTGGTTGAATAGGTTTTTATTTTCCTCTCCCAAAAAACTAGGTTAACTTGGACTTTAAGATAGACTTTTTCCTGGCAAGGATGGACTTTTTCCTGATTACTAGTAGCAATTATGTAGTTTTGAGATCTATTTTGGAATTAAAGGGCATTAAGCACATCATATATTCCATGATGTGTGTTGTTCAGTAGAGCGTAGCTTCTGGAACAATGTCACCTTGATTGCAAGAAATAGTTTGAAAATAATATTTCCGAGTGTGCAGAAATCCATAAGAAAGACTAAGAAATCCTTGTGAAATCTGAGCCAAAATATGTATTTTTTTAGGGTGTACAATTACAAATGCAATTATTCTCATGGCACATTTCATTTTATTTTTAGTTTTTTTTAGAGAGACTGGGTAAGTCTGGCTGATCTACTTTATGGAAAACAAATAATGACTCCTAAGAGGAAGTGCAGTACAATGTTGGAGGAGGCTTCTGCTTGAATCTCCTCTCAGCCCTTCACCTTATCTAACAGCAGACAAGCAGGAAAGCTTTGTGCACATCTAACATAAGTGAGTGTACACGCTGGAAATTCCTTCTGGCAGAAATCCTGTCTGCTTCTGTAAATACTCTGGGTAGCAGTGGGTCTGTGCTATCCAATCCCAACAGGGCCAGTAGAAGCAACAAGAAAACTCCTCTTATTTTGGGTGAGAGTCCATCAAGGGAGTCTGATGAAAATGAGAAGAAATGATGTGCCAACAGAGAGCTTTTGATGAGTCACTGTTTCATGAGAAACCTGCCAAGCCATTTCAAACTGGGGAAGAGAAGGAATGAAGAGCCCTTAGAGAGATGGAGCAGAGCCACCACAGTCTGGGTCTCCAAATAAACACCATAAAACTGCAAAGATTCCTCCAAGTCAGGCAGGGAAGGGGATTTGTACACCTGAGAGCTGTTGATCTATTCTGTGGGAGAGAGATATTGGCTGTTCCAGGAAAAGGAAGGCATCCCAGCTCCTTGGAGAGGTACTGAGATGGGGTCATGCTGTCTGGGCTTGTAGCATTCAACAAAGGAGCAGAAATGGAGCCCCTTACTTGTGTTGGACAGTGCAGTATTTTGTAATTAATTCCAGCTATGGAAAGAGCCCAAATCCTTTGGGCCTGTGGGAGCCAGAGCTGTTTGTACCCTGGATTTCATGAGGTTCTTCTGGTTAAAAGGTTAATCAGAGAAGGCAATGAGAAGCCAAGACAAGCCCTGAAACTCTCATTGTTTCAGGCCAGGTGTTTTGCCTTGCAACACAAAAATTTCCTCAGGCTGCCCAAGGAGGGAGGAACCTTCACAGCCAAAAAGGGAGGGTTTGTGCATCAGAATGACATAAGGACTAAAGATTTTCATTCCCCCCCTTACCAATAGGCAGAATCTGGAGTAAAACAGGTCTTGTAAGGAGTTCCATTCTCTACTGATGATAGTGCTGCATGGAATTGGTCTCTGATTGCAGAACTAGGTACCAAAATTCACATGGGGTGATTTAACAAATTTAAGAAAAATTGTAATTTCTTTTTAAAATTTCTATAGAATAACCTAATTCTTCTTGATTAATTTAGAATTTTTGTTTGCTTTTGTTTTGTTTATTTGCTTTGGGTTTTTTTTCTTGTTTGTATGTTTTTTAAGGGGGAAGGGTGACTTCTTCGGGACAGATTTGAACTGCAAATATTAAAAGTACAGATGATTTTCCTTTCTGATTAAAATTTTAAAGAAATTAGATTTATGCATACATCAGTTCTTTAAAACTTCAATAATATTAAAGGTACAGCCTACACTTGAGGAAATCAATAACAGTAATTTAAGAATGCTACATTTTTCTCTTCTCTACATGCATACATACTAATTACAAATGTATGTTTTTTATCCTTTAATTGAAGGAACTACTTATGTATGCATAATGTTTTGTAAGGAGTTTTGTTTGACAGGGTACTGTGGCAAGGGAGGAAAATGGATTGTCAAATGATACTCAGTAAACAAAGTTCTGCAGGTCTAAGAATAAGGATGAAGGAAGGGAATTTTTTAATAGAGCACATGTGGATAAAGGCTTTGATTTTTGCATAAGATGTGTGTGTTTCAGGGATGTTGTCCCCAAAACACTGGCTCAAACGAGTTTATAGGACTGTAGCTCCTTGTGGGTCTGATACGGACAGCAGAGCTGCAGATGATTCTGTGATTCTGAGTCAGTGGAACAGATATGAACATGTCTTTAAGAATTTCCTCTGAGCTCTCAGAGTATTAGGAAGTCTCTGTTCATGAGACCCTTATTTCAGATGATTTTTAATGTTTCTATTATTATTATTATTAATAATAATAATAATAGTAAAAAACAACTGTCAGTGCTTTCTGATGCCACCTTAGGGCAGTAGTTGTGTATGTGTTTGAAAAAGAAGCCATAACAGGTGATACACATTGGTAAGAACTACTCTTTGAAATTCACTCCAACTCACAGGGGTCCAGGAGCAGCAACTGAAAAATCAATTGAGCTGTAACAAAACTTGAAAGAAAAGTATTTGTGTGTTGGAAGCCGGACCTTGTGCAAGCAGGTGGCTTGATGCAGTGTGAATAACTAATCAACAGAAGATTGAGTCTTTGAGGCTGTTTCCATTAGAGCTTTTCCTGTGTAAGCACTTATTGGCTGACCTCAAGTAAAGCAAAGCATCTCTTTGAAATATAAGCTTACTTGCAGAATGTTTTATCCCCAGGTGACTGGTGTAACCACAGATTAATAAATCGTGTATATATCATGTAGATTTGCCTGTATTGCAGTATTCAAAGTCTTTAAAAGTATAAGAATGGTCTTATTATTGAGCAGGGAGGGCTGTGTGGGAGAAAAACTGAGATGGAGAGCAACTAAAAAAGATGAGAAAGGACAGAATAATATGGCTGCTGGACACATGGGTACAAAAATGATCATGCTCATACCATTATCATCTATTTTTTCTCAGCAGCAGTAAGAAAATTACTTGTGCTTAAAAATATAAAGACTCTGAATATAGGAAAACAAAAATAAACAATACAAGTTTGGATGTGATGTCATCTAGTAGTTTTCAGAATGTCTTCTGCAACTTTTTCCAGGGAGTTTGATACATTTATTTCAACTTTGGTGTCACTAAGAGCCCTCAATCTATAGGCTTCAAAGTACCTCCAAGCAGAAATGTGTAGTGCTTTGTCAGGCAACACTGCTGTCCCCTCCATCTCTGCTTTGAGCTGAATGTAACAGATAGGAAATAAGAAATGGCAAGAAGGAAACCATAGAATGGCTTAATGTAAGAAAGGCCTTTTAACACAGTAAAAGTGAAAAATGTATAAGGCTATGTTCTCTGGAAGCCAACATCCTTAGCTCTCTCTTGGGAGCTTGCACACCCATGAGCAGAAAAAAATAAACTCTGCTTATGGACAAAAAAATCTGGAGTCAAAAGGCTGTTACTCCAGGGATGGACAAAAACGTTTGAGTGCTCATAAGCCAACATAATTTATATGTGGGTTGGGAATTTGGGCACTAAGTTAAACAGCACAATTATGTAAACTTTCTTCTAAACCACTTCAGAAGTTCAATGCAGATTTAAATAGTTCCATTACACTTGTCTTGGAGGGAAATAGAAGAATGAAACTCTAATCTAAGATCTGATTTTAGCCAAAATCGTTGCATAACCAGTGGGTTTAACATTTTTGAAGGCAGTTTGATGCTTTTTTTTTTCCCTTTACATGACCTTTTATTTTTTAAGCAGTGTGACTTTCCTCTCAGGAAAAAAATAAAGCCTGCAGCAATCTAGTTTTAAGGCTGCTGTAAAGAGTATAGTTGATCTGAAGAGTTTCTCTGAACTCTCTACATTATAGGTGACAAAGCTTGAGTTATTGTGATTACACCTTACCCTGTCTGTGGAATGGTTTACTGCTCTTCCTACTTGGACACACTCAGTCTCTATTGCATCCCCAAACATGATACTCAGCCTTAAGAAACATTTTTACTTCTATAACTATTTAAGAGAAGCTATTAATCATCACTTTGAAATTTTTCTACCTGTGAGCCTTCTACCTCACTGAGCAGGATGTAATTTTGTTGGTAAAACCATCAACACTCTACATCTTTTGCTTTGAAACAACTTACTTTGAACAGATATTTTAATGTTTTAACAGAGGTGCAAAAAGAGCCAAGTCTATTTGTAACTTTGTTATCCAGAGCCGGCCTGTCACTATGCTGAGAGTTATGTAATGTTAGCAAAATACAGGCAGTGCCTACACTGCTGCTGCACTTTATAGAAAAACAAATATCAGTTTACAAAAGCAAATATCTGCAGAACAAAGAGCAAAAGCTGTAATTCCCACTTTGCATTGCTGGTAAATAACAGCAAAGGGGTTTCAGAGCCATTTCATTGCCAGTGCTAGGGTGCTCCAGTACAAACAGGTCTGCAGGTGTGAAACAGAGCAGTGAGTGCACACTGCTGAGCAGTGAATTACTGGGGTGGCACCCCGGGTTCTTGCAGCCCCTCACTGCTGCAGCCCAGCCTGCAGTGGGTCTCAAGTTTAGGAACCTCTCTTTGTTACCCACTACTCTTAGATTGCTTGGATAACATCAAGGAATAGAAGAAAAGAATTAGAAATGATCATATCAGTATGAAAAAATTCTAATCTTATTACAGGAATCTTGACTTTTCCTTTTTTTCTTATTCTTTTTTATTTATATATTTTTAAATGAGACTGTTGCCATCACCTTTTTCTCATGACTTTTTGTGTATTTTCACATTTTGTCAACTTGGGTATATTTAACTTCATATCTATTGGATTGTTGATCATTATGATGTAATACATAGAAAAACACAAAATTGCCGAAAAAAAAGGGAAGGACTTTGAAGCTTTTTTCTTACCTTTTAATGTGTTCCCACTGCACATAAGATAAAAGCAGCCAAAAATATTTCTACACCCAGTTGCTTTGTAGAGTTTGCTTGATCCTCAAGAGGAAAAAAAAGCTTGTGTACTAGGTCCCCCTCTCCTTTTCCTAAGATTATTCTAAGATAATAAAAAAAATAGACACTATCTAATAGAATGAACATGATCTTGAGGAGTCCAAGCATTTTTTTTTGTTAATATAGGGCAGAATGTAAAGTTTAAGTATAAAATTGAGCTACCCTGAATCTAATTTTCAGACTACCTTACCAGTACTTCCTTTGCACATTATGATGGTCCAACAAGACTTGGATCAAGACCTGCTACGTTCCATTCTTTTGTCTCTTCTAAAGTGTATATATATATGCATGCTTGGTCTTTTTACTGAGACAATGAGTTCAAAAGTTACATTGCTCCTGTATTATTGCAGTCTGATGGTGAGCAACAGTAAGCGCATTTCTGCTGCTTTCTTCCACTCCCTGCATAAGAAAGATGGGTGATGTCAGAAGGTATAGAAAAGCCATGAATAATTTGAATGAGGAACTGAATTTAAGTATGATCTATGAATGTGCTGTTATGAGTATTTGGGATCTGGATTCTTAATATAGTTGTACAGCAGACTCTGTTGCAGGTTTTATTTTTTGCCCTCCTCCAAACTGATGATGGGAACTGTTAGATTTCCTAGGACTTCTTATTAAAACTGCAAGTTTCACTGACTTTCATGAACTGATAACATAACGGAAACTAACATAAAATCTTGTTGGCACCATAATGCTCTTATTTGTATTTACCACTTAATTTAAAAAGGAATTTTAATTTTAAAGGAAGTAGCTTTGTGCCATGATCTCTTAACTGTGGAGCTTGTTCCAGTGCCCAACCACCTTCTGGGTGAAGAACCTTTTCTAAGTGCGAAAGTTAACCTCCCCTGAAACAACTTGAGCCATTCCCTTGGGTCCTGACTTGTCACCACAGAGAAGAGATCAGCATCTGCTCCTCATGAGGAAGTTGTAAACTGTGGTGAAGTCTGTCCTCAGTCTCCTCTTCTCCAGGCTGTATAAGCCAAGCCACCTCACTCTTTGCTCATATGGTCTCCTATAGATCGAAGGAGATCTATAGGAGGCTACTACCTTTGTAGCCTCCTTTGGACGCTCTCTAACAGCTTTATATCATTTTATTGTGGCCCCAGGCTCGAGGTGAGGCTGCCCCAGTGGGAGCAGAGCTGGACAATCCCTCCCTTGGCAGTGCTGTCCCCAGTGCCCCCAGGACAGGGATGTCCCTCCTGGCTGCCAGGGCACTGCTGTGATTTGTGTCCAACTTTCCACTGACCAGGATCCCGGGCCCCTTTCTGCAGCTTCTCTCCAGCCTCTTATTCCCCAGGCTGTCCGTGAGTCAGTCCTTGGATGTCACCATTGGGAATAGATTTGCCGTGGAGCTGAAATTACCCTGTCTTGGTAAGTGCTTGAATTGGAAACACAGATACAGATATTTCAAGTGAACTTGCCAGTTTTATAATTGCTGTTAAATTCACAACTTAATGGACAGAAGTTCTATTTATATTTCATTATTATGCTGTGATACTCTGAGTAATTTTTTTTCCTATTACAAATATGTAACTAAATCTTTCTTAACTGTACTCAATTCCATTACTCAATTTCTCACAATAGCTGAATTTTCAGGAAACATTCTCTGATATATTACTTAAAAGTTTAGTTCTTTGTAACCTTTTATATTTTTTGCCTTTTCAGCCACTATTTTATTGTGCCTTAAAATAAAAGCAAAGCTTAAAACCTATGATTTTCAGCCTGAGAGAATATTGAAATGAAAGCACATATAAGAAGGATCTAATTACAACATGCAAAAATAGAATGCTGTAAATCCTTCATTTTTAAAGAACTTTGTTTTGGATTGAAATTTAATCAAATTGCACTTTGAGTGTTTGAGTTCAAACAGAGATGAAGGCTCAGAGTATTAAGCCCCAACCTATAAACTCTTTCTCCTGTGATAAGGCCTTCTTCACCTGAACAGTCTGACTGATGTCAGCAGCTCCAGTACTCATCAGCCTCAAGTGATAGAGCACAATTCCCAAGGAAATGAGCATTTTCAGCTTTGGCAGACCATATTATGGCCACATAATGTGCCTGCATTAGTCTTCTGTTATCTACATGACATAGGGAAAAGTTTCCATGGCCAGTGCAATGGGAATGCAGACTCTGCCAATCTGAAGGACTAAAAGCAGAGATTGCTTTGTCTCTGGGGGTGCCCAGGCTAAAAACAGGTGCAGTGAAAGGGCCTGATAAATCCCACCAGGTATTCGACCACAAAATAGGAATGGGAGTGGTTTGGGAACATCCACTAAGAAAAGCCCACAAACCCAATAAACTAACACCTAGGGAATATAATTCATCCAGATTTTCACAGTCATTCCAGACAGACTGGCAGACAGAAAAAGAGAGAAAGAAATGGGGAAAAATTCATATAAAGTTCTATATGACAGAACAAGTCACAAATGCCAAGTATAAACAGGGGCAGATTTGTTAAGAAGCAGTTATTGATTCTTCTGCCTTTTCCTTCTGCTTTGACTGATACCCTCTATTCCCTCTTACCACACAAAAGTATTCATTTCTCATTTTTCTTACAGCAATTTTCCCATTTTCTTTGGTACTTAATGCATGACCCCTCAGGTTTCAGCACAGCTTCCACTTATTCTTCAGAAGTGGCTTCTTCTGCCCTTCCTCCAAGTAATTAGCTGACTAAACCTGAGCAAATTGTGTGGAGCAATAAGGAAACATGAACTGTGTGTTTTATTATTCAGACATTGCCTGCATCCTCTATGCATGTTGCTTGTCAATGTTCTGCACAAGGAATGAAAACAATTCAGATAAATAATCTGTTCAGAGGTTGCTTAATGATGAGAGATGGGGGATAAAAATGTGGAGCAAGAAAACAGTTCAGATTAATGAAATGTGGATTAAGGGGGAAATTCTGCAAATATGTTTTATTCTTTTGTCTGCTGTTCATTCTTTTGTTGAAATAAGGAAGCTGATACATTTAAGCTCACTCTGAAACTCCTTGTTCTATATGCAGAGGGTGTATCTTGGGATTGTTTTGCTCTTTTAATGTTATTCAATTAAAATACTGTTTTGAAGATGAGAGTGTAAAGTTCAGTCTGAAATGTCTCAAATTTCCTTCCCTGTATGTTCAATGAAATAATTCAGTAAATTAATCTGAATTTAAATTTTTTCAAGTGTCAAATGCTCTTTATGTTCAAAAATTATAAACAGTGTCAAAATATCCAAGTATAGTAAGGTATGTAGTTAGGAAACCCAAACAATTTATAGCTAAGTACAATCCTAATATTCATGCAATATTTCTAGTGTACTAGAACACAGAACAAATGCCTAAATGAGATGAATCACCCTGAAAAAACTGAACTGAAAAATTGCTTTAACCTTTTTGAAACAATGCATTTTGACATTTCCAAATGAAACAAGAGCCAAGATTTCATGCAGACTTTTCCCACTGAAGCCGTCATAAAAATCAACAAGTTCTCATGACGCATTTTGAAGGAGAATGCATTATATTTTAAAGTTAGAAAATGGTACTGCAGTTAACCAGTATTTTTGATACTTGATTCTACTGCTGGAGAGATTTGGGGACTGAGAGCATGGGCCTTGCTTGTCCTTTAGTTTTTTTGTTTTGTTTTTTTTTCATGTATTTTTTGGAGCACTTTTCAGCTTTAATGGTCCAAGTCTACTTTACAGCAAGGACAACTAATCCGAGACAATTTCAGCAGGTCCAAACAACCATTACCTCCCAGAATGCAGTGGTTTTATGGTTATAAAAAACAATTATATATCAGTCCTGTAAATTTTAAATTTTACCCATGATATTCCTCTTCTATGAGAAAGCATTTGATGAGCAAGGGTAGCATGGAGTAGAGAGGCATTTTTGAGAGGATGAGTGATAACCTATCAGTCTGAAGTCTGAGACGCTGGTGCTGCACTTCTGCTCTACAGCTGTTTTCAGGTCTCTAGATGACTTTTCATGGAGGGAAATGGAATCTATTTTTTTTTTTAATAGTAAGGGAATTTGATAAAATATTTTCTTTTAAGAGATTACTCTTTATGCCATTTGCAACCATGTACAGATGTTCACGTCACAATTGATAGGAACTTTCTCTCAACTCCTCTGTAAAAAATTGTGCAATAGTTGTTTCCTTTTATCTTCCCCCCCTTTTTTTTTTTTTAATCACAGTAACTTGCTCTTGCAGTCAGATACCAGTTTGACAGAACATGACTGGAAATGATTCTGTTCTCTGCTTTGCTTGCGTAAAGCAGAAGTCCTTCCACTGCAACAAATGCAGTCACATTATGGCAAAACTGGCTGATCTGCTAAATCCCAGGGTGGTGTTATACAGAAAGGAGAATGCCATGTGGCTTTTCAGAGCTGAACTTGGATAATAAATCTCATATTGGTTATGGTTAATCTCATATCTTGGAAGAGGAATGAAATGGTTACAGAATGGGTGCTAATTCACCTCTCAAGAGATCAACTGCTGTTTCACATACATACATACATTCATTTTATTTCTGGTGACTTTGAAAAAAATAATTTAAAGAATATTTTTTTAAGACTTCCCACAAGATTTCATTATATGAGAATGACTCAACAACAATACCAAAGTCCAGACTAGCTGTGTCATGTGTAATAAAGTAGCATTCAAAGAACGGCACTCTGGATCAAATCCAAAGCCCATTTTAATGAATTCAGCTTTTTTCCTTGACTTCTCTTAAGTCTCAGGAGCTCTTATTGAAGAAAGAACTTGAGAACACTTGCCATTGTATAGGATTTAAAATATGCTGGGTTTTTTTCCCCCTCATTTCTTGTTAAGTTTTCTAGTTATTTTAGATGGACTTATGACTCTCTTACTGAAGAAGAGGTTGTTGTAGACTGGGAAAGGACAAGGTGATAAACTTCCAAAAATCAGATCAATGATGTGAATGATTTTTATGCAGAAACACACTTTTGGAACTGAGAGATGAATGATTTGGTGTGGGAGCTATTCATAATAGACCTCAAACAGTTCAAGATACATAATTTCTAGGTATGGTGTTCCTAAAAAGGAAATTAAAGGTAGCAAGGGATTCAACTGTGTGTCAGTGATGATTTAGGTTGGAGGAAGGTGAATGACACTGTCATGTTGAGCCCAATTTTATACGGTCATTATGAACTGTGATGAGAATAGTGGGGTGGGAGATCACATCTGTACAGAGCAGATTTGAACTTTATATTGATGTGCTGCATTTGCTCCCTGCATGTGGATCTGTAAAAGGGTCATAGAAGCTCCAGTAGATAGAAGAGCCTTTAAAATCATATGATAGAAAATCAAAGAGGTCAGTTGTTAAATTTATTCAGATTTACCACAGGTGTCTTGTCCCCCTAACCTTGCTTGTACTGGTGGCTATGGGGGAGCAGCTGGGGCTGCCTTCCTGCCTAAACTGTACTGTGGGATGAGAGCACACAGTCAACTGCTGAACTTTGACTACAGTGCAGGTAGACAAACATTCTCCCCCTTTCTGCTAGATCTTTGTTACTGATCCATAATGCTGCTTCATTTGCTTGTAATGACCATTTGCTGCTGCAATGTGTCTTTTTAAATTCATTTTGTGCAATGAAAAATTCCCAGACAGGTGCCCAAATGTCATTCAGGTACTTCTAGAGGAATTACATTTCTGTCTTTTATATACTCTGGTGGAAAAGTCTGCCCCAAGCAGTTTTACACAGGTATTTAACTTTTTAAAGAGAACAAGAATTGCAATTGTTATAATGATAATTTTCACTAACATAGATTTGAAAACATTTCCTAAGGGTGTTTTTAAATTATCACTTCTCTTCTGTCAATAAGGAAAACAAAGCATTGGAGAGACTGTAGGAGTGGCCTAAGAGCCAACAGGAATCTGCTCTTCCAAAGAACCTAAAGAGTTAACGTTTAAGAACCTGGATGATATAAATTTTTATGATTCTGATGACTTCATCTGTGTCCGTTTCTGCTGACTGGAAAGATAATATTGAGCTCCAGAGTACTGATGCAAGCTTCAGTTCACTCTAATATTAACCACAATATTAACTACAACACAGTCCTCTCACACTCCGTCTGCAAAATAGCTACCTTGAAAACTGCTCTCAAAGTTTTTTGCTGAGTCCTTTTTTAAAATTTTAACAAAAGTAAGGAATTCTGATATTTGACATTGTCCTTTGGTGGGAAGATAAGTTATAGTAGTTTTTTCTTCTCAAGGAAGAAAAAAGTGTTTAGGCCTGAAACTTTTGTTTAAATGATCAACCAAGGAATAAAGTGCAAGGTTTCTTAGATCCCACTTTCCTCTCCAGGTGTGCTCCAATGTAGAGTGTCTATGCTAGACTTGTATTTGATTTTATTTTGCAATAGATGCCATTCTATAGTCATAATTTCATTCCAGTGTTCCCCTATCAAGTACACTGTAGCCAATATTAGTGTCTACATGTAGGTCTGACTATGAAAGCTGGTTTGTTGGGGGAAAAACAGGAGCTCCACATATTTGGAATTTGTAAATAGGTACAATGGGCCGAGTTGCAGCTTATCTGCTCTCAGCACCTCTTAGAGAGAATGCCTGTTTTACATACTTGCCAAATGTATGACATATATACATATACAGTGCAAGGAAACAGTCTCCACTTTGCAACACATCAAGTAAAAGGTATCCTTTAATTCTGTGGCTGTGAGATTGATTAAATATTTTCTAGAGTCCATATTAATGAATGACTTCTCTCTATGGTTTGCTGTCCTGGAAGATCGGAATGGCAGTCATTTCTGCTTGGCTGGTAGTGCCCTATTATTGTTATTGCTTCTTAGTGTCACACTTTGCCTGGCATGTGGCACCATCTCACTCTGCTTTGTAGAGCCGAGGCTCACTAGAGGGGAGACTGAAAATATTCAGGACTATATTATGGCTGTTCTGAGCCTTTTGTTGAGAGTCTCTGCTCTGCCACAGTCTGCTTCCTGCTTTCACACTTCTTAACCGGTTGGTTGCTTACCTTCTACTTTAGAGTATTTTCTTAACAGCTATTGCTTTGTGGAAAGTAATTGATTTTAGGTTCTTGCAGGTACGAGTGGACGATGCAGACAGGTGAGCACACCTTTCCTGGGCTGCTCCTAGCTGAGGACCACATATAGAATTTCTCTGAGGAAGAAGAGTGTATTGAAAACTTTACCTAGTGAAAAAAAAGAAAAAAATAATATCCTGGGCTTTTTGCCTGCTAGAAAAAAAACTTCCAATCTGCTCCATGAAATGAGTTTTTATCCCCGTCTCTCTCAAACAGATCAGTGCAGCAGGAGGGAATTCTCAGTGGTCAACCTGCCGGTGAAAATTCTCTTTCAGCTACTGTCTCTCAGGTCTTCTTGCTGAAGGTCAAGGTTTATTTAAGAATCTCTGACCCTGCATCTGGGGCCTCTTTGCTCTTTGATAGCATTCAGTTGCCTGGTCTCAGCCGTAAGGAGCTGTTCAGGCAGTTTCTCCCTTTTTAAATCTTTTATTAACAACCACTGAGCCTGACTTCGTCTGACCTTTCTGCTTCTTGCCTTTATATATCTGCCAAACATCAGCCCAGCTCCCTCAGTTGAGTCTTGGATCTGTTTTGAGGAATCCTGGGAAGAGCTAGTTGGGATAACTTTCTCTTTTGGATGCCTTCCTTGGAGCTTCTCTTATCTCAAGACTTCAGAGGAATGCCTCAATACAGGCAAACCCCTTGAAGTTGCAAGTTATGGTTAGTGCATTTTGCCTTAATAATTCGGTCCATGGGGCAAGGATTTTGTCTGTCCCCATTGGCATCCTGCAATCTACACCTGCTGAAATGTTTGAGGTTTCTTAACTCATCACTCTGAAATGATACTGTAATGAAGTATTGTTTCTCTGGGACTACTGGGGTGCATTATACCCCAAGGGACAGATTTTACAAAGCTTTGCAAGAACATGGAAGGGTTAAGCTGCAGGTCTGTCCTTGTCTCGCTCAGTCCAGTGCTGATCAGCTCTCTCCGTGTAACTGCAGATTGAATTCACAAAGGCTTTGGTTTTGACTCAGTTCTTTGCTGGCCTGCTCCCTTGGTGTCAGCAGGGACGTGCCTGTGCTGCTGGGAGCAGACAGTCCCACTCCTGCACGCTGGGCCACTGGCCACAGCTCAGAACAGAACCAGCCCTCTCACCTGCAGCAGTGTGCTGACCTGATTTAGGTTCTGCAGGCAGGTCTGGGAGGCAGCGATTGTAGCCAGCTACGCTGCCCTGAGATGCAGCCACCAAACTGTGCTCATTGTCTCCCAGTGCCACTCGGTAAGCATTGGAGAATAAATCCATTAGAAGACCTTTTGGATATGAGAATTATAATTTTGCAAAACAGCAATCACTACAAGCATTACCCTTTAGCTACTGACAGCAAAGTTCAAAAATCTCATCATGTGCTGGTTTTGCAGCAGCTGATAAAGGTTAATAAAATGGAGGTTTAAAAGGCAGTGTTTCTAAATTTTTTATGCTCAGAAAGGATGATTCTCATTTTATTGGATTGACTTAACCCACACTTTCCATTCACATGGAAACTGCATGACTCTCAAATTCCTTCTTGCATCACATGGAACCATAAACTCTAGGCCTTGCTCCTGTCACAGCTGGCAGAGGGGAGATTGCACTGTCTGAAGTGAGCTGGTGTCTGTAAATATCATTGCAAGACAAGATTTGTGCAGTGGCCTCTGGAGAATGGCACGTCTGCTTCACTGAATTATAGATGTTAATTCAGAATTGGATCCTGTACAACATTTCTAGTGGGAATTCTTAATGTGGTAGAGTATTAAGATTTCATAGTTTACCTTTATTATTCTCCTGTGTCTCTGAACTTACTAATCCATAGTATAAGACAAAGATGCCTTGCAACAGGAAGAATTTTAGAATTCTTTAATTTAAGTTGGCCCTGCTGTTTAGAGTTAGTGCTAATTTCATATCAGTTTGAGAGGTCTGTGCCTCCTGTCCCGTTTCTCATTAGTAAGGCATGATGAGACAGGTTGTGTGCATTTCTACAGGTTGCCTTAATTTTACATGTTCCTCAAATATGTAGTTTGAGATTATTCTGTGCCTTTTATGTAAAAAGAGAAATGTAAATATCTTGAGTTTGTGGTACAACACTGAGTTCTACTGATTTAAGACAAAAATAAAGCGTTCTTAAATTGGGCTGATTATATTTAAAACTTTGTCCCTTTTTTGGCTCTGCAGTTGCTAGAGAAGAGCCTGAGCTGATTTACTCTGCCAGAGGCAGGTTCATACCTGGTTTCTTTTGTTTTTATTGTGGGCCATACCTAAGCACCAAGGATATTTAGGATAACAATACTGAGAATCTAGTTTTGACTGCTTTGTTCATTGTATTAGTAAAGGCTTCATGTATGAGACAAGACTGTAAACAAAAGGCTTTAATTTAAATCAATGATATAATTACAGAAGTGGTTGTTAATACTGACTTAATAGTTGATAAAACACATGAGACTATTTAATTTTTTACATCAAGTTCCACTTGAGATATCTTGATTTATATTTGTGTCAGAACAGAACTGGGACAGGAGTTGGATGGCTGTAGTCCTCGTGCAGTTTGTGCACTATAACTACCATGTATTAATTATTCATGTTGCATGGTCCATCCAAATCCGTCAACTTCTCCTAAAGCAATGGCTCAGATCAAAAGTGGCTGATCTGCCCTTTGAGAACCTGCAGGTGTTCTGCCTTTTCTTAAAAAATACCTTGTGGCCATTGTATTGGGATGAACTATTTTCCACACTGGGTTGCAATGGTCAGGGCACTTCCCAAGAAATAGGATTGGGGTGCGGCTCTGAACTGGATGAAGGAACTCAGCTTTTAGAGGTGGTTTGACTGGCAATTTCAGTTCTCTAGAGCATTCCTAATATCATAACACACTTTGTTTTGTAGCTTTTATGGCAAAACAATAACAAGGATTTTCATTGAATAATGACTTCCATCTGTGCCCTCTTAGAGCGGTGAAAATGGCTTGCTGTAAAGTTATTATCATGCCCCTATACAAGATGAGTGCAGAGATGGACAGAGACATTAAGCAACTTGTTGAGGGCTGTAAAGTGAACAAAAAATTCCTAAGAAAGACTAATGTACTGGTTTTTAACCTGCTGTCTTACCAGTAGACTTTAGTGCTCTGATGTAACTTTGGCAAAAATAAATTATTTTATGTATTCTATTTATTGTATTTTTACATAAAACATGAGGTACTGAGGTTGACCAAATGGAGAAGTCTATAAATACACAAGAATTTTTTAATATATATAAATTCGATATCTGTCATATTAAGATTAAAATAAGCAATAAATCTGTCAGATACTGTCATCAGTAGCACATGGGATTTCAGGTATAATAGCAGCAAAATGTAATAATTATAATAAATGCAATCAAAGTGTTCTGGAAATGAATGAATGGTCTTGCCTGTAACAATTTTCAAGAAAATTTCAAGACCCGTTCCTTTATTATTTTGGCCTGTTTGCAGTAGCATAGGAGGAGCTGACATTTCAAATGATTGTTGCAGTAACAAACAATTGAAACATTTATCACAATATGCCAATTAATATTTGGAGGCTATTCAGCACATTTAATGAAGGCTGAAGATAATCACCCTTGTTGTGTATCCCAATGTCTTCCACATCCCATCAAAACACTGTTTTGATATTTAAGATCTTTTTTCTTTAATGTAATGGGTTTGGTTTTACCAAACTTGGGGACTTTTGATGCATAAATGAGCTATCTAATGGTGCAGATCAGTTCATGCTTGGAGATAAACATGCATACAATGAGCAGGTGCCAAAAGGGGGAAACTGTTAACACATCATTGTATAATTGGAGTGATTTATGTGTTGGAATGATGGCACCTATACATACTGATTTTTCCTGATGCTGCTGTGTTGAGTGCACAACTTAATGACATTTGATCTTTTCAATTTATAGTCTCTCATCTCATTTATGTTTGCTATCAAAAGGATAATTTGTAAAGCAAATGTTCTGTTGACCTGAATTGGCAGAAGGATTTTTCAATCTGCCAATTTTTCCATTTAAATGAAAAAGAATTAAATTTATAAGCCTATAACTTTCTCTTTCCTTTAATGATGGGTTTATCATTCTATTTAGCATTTGCTCAAACAGTGGAGAAACTTTTTAAGGCCAGAAGAACAAAGCATTTGCATCTGCTTTTAACCTGATATCAACAAAAACTGCAGATTGGGTTGATTTCTTTTGGTTATGGCTTATCAGGGCAAGAATAAGAGACATGGGCGATACCACAGCAGGAATTTGTCTTGTTTCAGATACATGGCAGAGCCCAGCTGTGGCTGATCCAAGGAGCAATGGACCCAACTGCCTGTGTGAGCTGAGGAATAAAGGGGAGATAAACACATCTCTCCCCTGGATGCTGCACAAGAGCTGTCAAGGCTTAACTGTGGTTGTTTATTTAAGCCTGACTTAAGTTATGGCTGACTGACACAAAGTTCCAGGTGTTCCAGTTTCTTTCCTGTGGCTTGTTTGTAGCCTCTCTACCTCTGTGGTTCCACTGAAGATCTACTGTTCCCTGGAGTGACACTGTCATAGATTTTCTGTTATCAGTGCATTAGCATTTGTCATGAGTTGTTTGTAACATAAATGTTTTTCTTGATCACTTTTTTCTGGCCCTAGACATCTTAATAGTACTGCTAGAGCTGTTAAAAAAAAAAAGAGAATGGAAAGTTTGTTGGTAATAAGACATCTTAGTAATATAATTTTGAATTAATTCCTCAGAGAAAAGCATGGTTTTTAATATTGCAGGACATACAGTGTAATGCTAAGTGTAAATGGTGAAAAGATGTATTTTTCTAGACTTTTATTACTGAAAGAAAGCCAACAGATGCATCAAAGACTTTATCCAGAACTAAGACAAGTCCTGCACAAAAGTACTTCTATATATGAAGATGTCATCTTTTTTGTTTTAAATGAAATACGAGAGATGTTTTGGGTCATGAATAATAATAATTCCAAGGAACAAAAGCCAATGGCAGAAGTACTAACATGTAGAAATGAAGAGGTGCTGAGTGCTCCTGAATGATGATAGGTTTTGCTCTTTTTCCTGCATCAGTATACACCTCCCACTGTCCTGACAAAAAGCTTATCTGACTTTGCTCATGTAGACTCTTACCTGAACCTCTTTATTCCCAGAGGAAGCAATCAGTGAAATTGCACACACATTTCTGCTTCTCTTCCCTTCCATCTCCTATATTTTCATGGGTTTATACTTCTGTATTTCTGCTTCAGACTGAGCTCATATACTGCTTAGGTTTTTCCAAATCCATTCAGACATTACAAGTGATCTTTTTCAGTCATGATTTGCAAGTTCCCACAGTGGATGAATTCCAGGCAATGTCTACTTAGCACAGTGTCCGGCTGCTGCTGCAAAGTCACCCAACAAGGGTTCGAGTGTCACTGACTTGATAAATGCTCCTACCACTTCCCTGAAAACTTTCTTCTTCTCATTTCCAGTGATTTTTCTCCTTTCTGACTTTCTGTAATGTACAGATGGTAAGTAAATGCTATAATACTAGGTTTTGTTTGCATATACTTAAATTAGAATTAACCTATGGATTCTGAATTAAACTCAGCTCTTTTGAAAACGGTCGTTATTCTAACGAAGTAAATTTAAATCGTGGTTGTATTT
This sequence comes from Sturnus vulgaris, assembly GCF_052056855.1. Classification (NCBI taxonomy): domain Eukaryota; kingdom Metazoa; phylum Chordata; class Aves; order Passeriformes; family Sturnidae; genus Sturnus; species Sturnus vulgaris. The sequence continues at coordinate 20,416,113 of NC_142256.1, read as the reverse complement.
CATGTGCTCCTGACAGAAGCCTGAATTTGATATGATACCTAATCCAAACATAAATGACTTGCACTGATGGTGCAAATACAAGACAGAAGCAGGTCTGGCACAGATCTCTCTGGCTGTGACAGGGCTATATCCACAATGCTGTTTTTTTCATGTGATTGGAAGATGAGTGAGACACTAAGTGTTAACAAAACAATAACAGAACCTCTGTAGACTGCAAAGAAGTGCGAACTTCAATTTTCAAAAGCAATATTTGAATTTATTTTAAAAGGACAAGAAAGCTGTAAATTTCAAAGTGGATTATGAGGTCTGGCTAAAATATAATTGTGGGTTACTACAAACACCTATAAGTAAACCTGAATAAATCTGCAGTAGGAGCAGGTTACACATTTCAGGTTTGTGATATAACTCAAATAATAAATCTTTTTTTTTGTTAGAAAGGGTAAGAGAGGACAAGTCCCTGCTTCAATTTTATTATGTTGAATCTGAAACTCTGGAATACACTGCTCCAGAAATTCTAGCATTTAAATACATAAATCCATAGAGTTCTTTCAGAGAGGTTGCCTGACAACCAGAAGGCAGAGGCTGGTGCCCACAGGGGCTATAAGAGAAGATTCTGTGCTGGTTCAGCTCCCTTTCCAGTGCTAGTGTTTGGATAATTTTTCTGGCTATAAATGTTTTTATTTATCACCCTAAAGAGACTCACAGTCAAATGCTGTGACTACAGCAATCACAATAACGTGATAAAAAAGTACCAGAAGTTGCACTTTTCCTGTAAAATACCTGTTTTAGTCACCTTATGCAGAAGATTCTGTTTTAAAGATTGATATATGAATATCTAGGAAATCATACTTAAATCAAACACTCAGAATTTTTTCATTTATTTAGACTAACCCTTCACAAGAGTAGAAACAAAATATTAATATCTTCATATTTAATATTCAGTGTGGAAATACCAAACATTTCAGAAATAGGGTGCATTCAAGAAACATGATGCTGTTACAGAGCTGACAGGTTAACTCTGTTCTCCTGTGTTCTGTTCTTTAGGCTCAGCAACGGAGAAATCTTCAGTTCTCATCACTCAAGTCACTAATAAAGTTGCATAAATTCAGTATAATTAATTTTCAAAACATGGCTGTATGAAGTAACTAATATTAAACACATGTTTCATGTTTAGAATAAAAACAGCCTAGTTTTCTGCTTTTGCTTTTTTTTTGTTACACATAGGAACCTGTCTCCTCTGGTTCAAGTAGATGTGTGATCTCTCAAAGTAGTTTCTGGAGCTGCTTTTCATGAACTATGGGTGTATAAGTCTATCAGATCATAAGTCTTAAAGTTGGAGATGAAAGCTGTCCATAATTAAGTCGTTATTTATTTTACCTATCTGCTCAGTCCTCCAAATTTGGACTGAGCCATTCATTTGAAATTTATTTTAAGACATAAAAATACAGGCTTCCCTTGAAGCAGAGCAGTATATAACTGAATATTTTTATACAAACTCTCTTTCAATGTACTTTACTCTGACCCTGGGAAACATTAGAATTTTGTTTTTTGAAAACCTTTATGTGTAGGTGCCCAGGGTCTCAATTAATTTGACCATATAACCATATCAAGAAATGAATAGGAAAAAATAGCCTTAAAAAGTGTCAGTAGAAGGGAACACAGTGAGAAAAGGCTCTTATCTAGTGGTTTCTGCATGGGATCTAGACAGTTTCCTCTAAATGCCTGTTTCCCTCTCATGAGGCACAGAAGTGCTCCTGCCTCGAGGGACTTACTGAGGTGCACAAAACCCATAGGGAGAATCTGGGTTTTTGCACTCCTTTCTTTTAAGGTGCTGAGGCAAAATGTTGTCTCATTTCTCCTTTCATTAGCTATTCAGGGTCATTAAAAATGATACATGTATGCCTTGAAATTTCATTCCATTCCTCTATTTGCTGCCATCATTGAGAGAACACTCAGATACTGTTCCCTGTTCCCTTAGGCGGCTACATTCATTCATTCTGGAACATGATTTTTTTCCCGTTCGTGTTTGGTTATCAGCCTAAACTCCCAGCCTGTGGTAATGAAAAGTTATGGGGAGAAAAACATGTGCATAAAGAAGTGTAGGACTGGAGATTAAACTCCCTATTGTAATTCATGTTATGCTAATGAGGCACATGAGATCATTCAGAGCAGAGTAATGCAGTGATAATACCAAGAAACTGACATAATTTACTATGGGGAGCCTTTACTTAATTCATCATATTTCAGCAAGAAACTTAATAAAAGGAAGCTTAACACATAAATACCACCAAGAAGCCTAGAAGATAATGCAACATTTGATCAGACTAATACACAAACACTACTGTGAAACCTAATTTCCAACAAGTTACCCAGGAACCAAAACATACATATTGCTTATTGTTGCTGCTGAAGCAGTAGCTTAGTAACTAAGGACACCAGAAGAAGTACAATAAGCATTTCCTATTATTTATATTCTCCAGTTGCCTATAATGACCATATAACTTAATATTTGATTGAATGGTCTGAATATGAAAGCTATTTCCCTTGCAAATTAATCCTAGCACTCAGCTGCAGTACAGCAAAAAGTGTTACCATGGTACTGCCATGAGGCTTATCCCATGATATTTTCCCCCCAGTTTTATTGATGTTTCCCTTTTAAAACCATTCAGTTTCATTGACTAATAAATATATATTTTACCATAATATGTTTTGACTTCTATTCCATCAAGGGTGAAAAAACCGTCATTGTTGGCTTGTTATTTGCTATTATTAGCATTATGAGATTGTTTAATATCTCTTCGAAAACCTGCAATGTCCTTTTGAATGCGATTTCATCATATTGGTATGGTCCCTGTAGAAGTGTCTTTCAAAACTGTGGCAGAGAAAGGGTGGGAAAAGAAAGTGAAAAGACTTACTGAGATGATAGTGATATGATTTAAGACCTCTGACTCGCTGGCTGGGGTCCATGTTTCTCTTCTGCCTTATGTCTGGAAGCCATGACCTTGCATGTGGAAATAGTGTTGATCTGGAGGTGTCACCCGTGTAAATTGTTGCAGAGAAGTGCCAGAATTGATTGATCTTTTTTTTCTTTTTCCTCCTCTAAGTGTTTTTATTCTGATGAACTTCCAAAACCAAAGGTAAATGAAGATTAAAAGGCTTGCCAGGTTGTTTTCTGTCTCACAACTGAGAATCCTGACTTCTGAAGCTGATGGACTCAGTCCCGGTGGGCACAATGTCTCTCAGCTTAAGACAGGAGGTCTCTCTGACAAATCCTGGCTTTACAGCAGTTTACCCTGAAAACTCGAAGAACCTAACTATAATTCAGGGATTACAATGATTTAGATTCTGCTGAAGATCTGGAAACTTGTGGTTTGGGATTTCTTACATCCACACAGAAACTTGATGTGACTCCATATTCTGGGGCTCTTGATTCAGCCATGGCTTCCAGAGTTTGTACATTTTCAAATCCAACCAAAACCAAATCTGGGCTGACAGGGAGCCAGAGCATTCAGCTCCTAGCTGCCATGGGGTCAGATGAATCTCATTCTTCGTGTTAAGGGCTTCTAACCATCCTAAGATCATTTATTCCAAAAAAATCAGTGTGTCCTTTCAGAAATCCCCTAATTTCAGGAACATTGTCCAGAATAGGTGATCAAGATTCAAGTGGGCTGAAAGCAAGATGCATCCTGCATGGAGGGAGGTCAGAGGGGAGGCTGGAAAGGAGATGTAACACTGAATTCATACTGTGTGTAACAAAGTGTTTCGGAATGAGCCTGAGCTGGTAATTTTTAACTTTTCTACATGTCTCTAGAGTTGGTGGAGTGCTGTCCATCTCACAGCTGCTCTTCTGACACACTTAGATCTCAGCCCAGTCTCCAATCTGCTTACAGGTTTTAAAGGGGAGATCAAGGGGACTGCTGATGTGGCCAGCATTGGACTGGCTACCTGAAGCTCAAGGTATGCATGTCAGTAATGCAATTTCTGTTGTCTTGTCTTCATTCTATGTCATTCCAGATGAAGACAGTCAAATATATTCATTCATTATATAGACTTTTAAAAAATAATTTAGTTTTATTTTTTCTGCCAAATTTTCAGTCAGTTGTGGAAAAATAGAAACAGTTGGTCAATATTCAATTCTCAAATGTGATTAATTATGTCGACTTATTTCCCAGTGTCCTGGTTCACCCAGTATCAGTAAAACACTAATAATATAATCCTTAATCTACTTCTAGTTCCCTGTGTGGGAAATGTAATACCCTATGATTTTTTCAAGCATCCCTATTTTTCCAATCACAGTAATTTTATTTCCAGGACTATGTGCATATATATAACATTTGTTTACTTTCACATTTGTAAGTAAAAATTGATTCAGGGAAAAAAGGTCTGTGTTCAAAAATCTGCCAGTTCCAGTCTCTGTTTATACCTTGCAATGAGTAACATGTAATGACACTGAACTAATTTATGCTAGGTTAATCCATCAGTTATCATCTCAGGGTACTGTAATAGTTCTGATTTTGATCCCTAATTATACTAGATTAGGTAAAAATAATACCATGAAGGTTATTTTTGTGAAAGAACTATCAGCCACAATGTAAAGCAGCTGTTATAAAACAGAAGGTAAAATTCAGAGCTGCTAATGAGATCTGAAAACTAACCTGCCATTTCAAGGTTCTTTATATTCACAAGTTTGTAAAGAAAACATGTTCAGTTTTTGAGTACATAGTGTTTCACAGTCCTGAAAACTCATTTGTGTTTACTCTATGGTATTTATTAATGCATATAAGTAAAGAAATATAATTGCATTTCATATATGATACTTATTAATTCTTATAGACAACATTATACCAAAATGCCATTTTTAAAGGAAAATTGTCAACATTAGTTAAATTGAGAATCTAGGCAAATTTTTCATGCCTTTTTTTTAAAAAAATAAACGATAAAATATGTTTAAATTTATTATTTCTGTGATGATAGCTATTTGCATGGGACAATTAGACAACAGATAATATTTACAAAATATTTCTCTCAGTGTCCATAAAATGTGAATTTTTAATGGTAAAAAAATACAACAAAAAAAAGCTACAACAAAGCCAAACACAAAACCAAACACAACCGCTCCCCCAAAAAAGCTACAGAGCAAAGAGTTTCTCATGAGTATCATTTGTTTTCAAGAATAAATTTGGGCTGATTCTGGTTCCATCGTTATTTCTCACAGACAGAGTTTGTCTTTATAGTGTAGAAAAGCAAGCGTTGCAGCTCTGCAGTGGAAATGTGAAGTTTAGCCTTGGGGCTGCCTCCCTCAAAGGTCCCACGAGTCCCTCCAGTCAGGGCACACTCATGTCCTGTGAGACACGAGTCTCATGTGCAGGCTGCTCCTGTCCCCTCTGATGGGCTGGGGCAGTGCATCACACCCAGGCTGTGCTGTGGCTCTCTCCAGCTCCAGCTCTGCGTGTCCCACCCCATGTCCTGGCCCCTGAGGAGCTGCAGCAGCTGCTCCCCCCTCCCTGTGCTCACCAGGACCCTTCTCCTCTTGCTGTCATCTCTCCAGCATCACTCAGCCCTGGTTTGTGACGTGCTCCCCTGCAGGAATTCTTGGACCCTGTGAGAGAAGGAATTCAATGCCTCTGGCTGTTAATACAGCCACCTTGGCAGGTCTTTAGGGGAGTGTCCCAAACCATTGCAGTGAATGCAGAAATCTCTTGGCTCACTGAGATTGAATCATTCCATACACTCCTGCTGACAAATGTTTTAAGATCTGACTGTGAGGACCTAACTCTTCAACTGATAGTTTCAAAACTGTATTTAAATTTACTCTCTTAGTCCAGAAAAGAGTCTTATACTTCATAGCTTCTTAAGGCTTTGCACTGACAAGGGATCTGACAGATTCATTTGTGCCCAGGCCCTCACCTTTGCCTGGTGTGATAGGTTGACTTAGGAAGAAGAAACTCAGAAGAGGTTCTTCCTAAGGCAATTTCCTCTGTGGGGGTTGGGACACCTGCAACAGCCAGTTAGAGAAAGTTAGTTCGCTCCGTGCACACACATTTTGAAGGAGGTAATCCGGAACTGACCCTCTTTGTCTTTCTCGTGGCTGAGCAGGTAGCATCAACCCGAGATTCTCCCTCCCCCATGGCGGGGGGAGGCTCGGGAGGCCGCTTGGGCCCCGTTTGCCAACAAGCGGACCCGATGGCCGGGGGGAGAAAAGGTTGTGTGATGAGACCTTCACGGCTTCCTCCTCCACGGGCCCGCGGCTCTGGCGTGGGGGGAGGCCGACTCTTGCTGCTGCCGGACGGGCCGGGCCTGCCCGGGTGGCCATGAGCAGTGTGGGGCTGCAGCCCAGCCCCAGAAAGGCTCATTAACACCTCAGCTGCACCCCCCGCGCGGCCTGAGCCTGGCTCAACTTTAGTAGTTGTGTTAAACTTTAACTCTTTAGTGTTCAGATAAGATTTGCAAAGCCTCCAGCCTTTCCTTTGAATATGGAAGGGAATAAGAAGATTTCTGAAGTCAGTGATGTAAGAGCTAAGTTTTTAAGATGGAAGGAGAATGAGAAGATTCTGAAATGGCTGAAAATCTTTTTGTGAAATTGTAGGGATGAACTGATGTACTGAATATTCCTATAAACCATGGAAAAAGACATGGGGGGATGGAAATGTTCCATTTAATAGATGATTTGACTAAAAAGCACCTGTGTTGAGAATTTCTGCCCTGAGAAAAGAAGGGGATTTCAGTTTTCTGAAGATGAAGCCTGAGCAGAGAGAAAGGAGACAGAGAGAATCTTTGCTGTCGAACATTTCATTCTTAAAAGTAATACCCCATGGGACAGACATGGCCCACATCTACAACTTTGGGACAGCTGTAGAGTTGGGAGGAGCGTCACGGTTGCAGGTTCCTGGGCGGATGCAAATCGTGAAAGATAAAACCACAAGAGAACTGTCTTTTTCCTACTTGTGGGAAAAATCCCTACAACTTCAACAAGAAGAGGCTTTCTCCCTCCAGAAGTGAGCTGAGAAAGACTAAATTGGGGACTGACCGAAGTATTTGTTATATGTTTGTTTTGTTCTTATGAAGATTGGGAGAGGGAGGGAAGGAGTGATCTGAAAAATCTTATTCTGAATTTTTTTTCTCTCTCTTTTTGTTTGTGTAGTTAATAAATTTTCTTTTATACTCTCTCAAGTTTTAGGCCTGCCTTGCTCTTTTGCTCCTGGTTCTGTCTCACAACAGAAAAAATAAGTTTATTTAAATTGGCAACTCAAACCGAAGACATTAATTTGGTGCATTGGCTGGGAAAGTCAAAATTAAACCAAGACACCTGGTTGCCACACTCCTACAAGAGTTGGCAATTAAAACTCAGACCTGATCAAGGTCAGAGGGTCATGCAGGAGAGAAGTGGTAGCAGGCTGGGACGTGGTGATGCCCCAATGCATGGACCAATAACTGCTATCAGTAAAAGGCTTTCTCCTGCCAAAAGACTGGTGTGTCTTCACTCAAGTAGTTGGATTTTGTGTTGTTATAAATTAAATAACTTAGTAGCCTCAGCTGAACAGAATTTGGTTCACTGGCAATGTTAAACAATATTTTTTGGCATGTAAGTACCAGGCATTTAGTAATATCTCCTTTAATCAGTATGTTTGGTTCTGCTGCAGCTTTCACTTTGCCAAGGGTTCTGTACATTTTTACTCAATGTCAACACATGATTCTTCTTTGCTTCTCACTGTTTCCCCTTGACACACTAATCAGGCTGCCAGGCTACTTTGTCTCAGCAGGGCCAGCATCCTTTTAGCTGCACTCCAATGCTTTGCCCTGTGTCTGTCCCTGTGTTCTTTAGATGTTTTGCTTTGACTTTGTGTTGCACCATCTTCAAGAAACCTGTTTTACTATGGAGAAAAAGGAATGCAATGAGGCATCAATAAAGGGACAAAGATCAGGTACCCTGAGGAGGTAGAACATCAATAAAAAAGAAGGAATGAGTGCCTCTGAAGAAGATAAAGCAGTGTAATTCACAGCTCTGGAGAATGCTAGACAGGCATGAAATGTTTGTGAGGTAAATAATAGCCTAAGATCAAAAAAAGCAAACAAAAGCAGATGAAGCACAGTATCAAACAGAATTTAAATAAATCATTAGAAGAAAAACCTGTTTCTTGAACCATAGGACTCTAAACAGCATTTAATTAAAAATGTGTGTTTGATCTTCTCATGTGATTAGTTTTGCATTACCCTGTCATTTATTTTGATGATATTGAGGCCAAAGGGGCTGGTGTTCCAGGCTGAACAAGATTTAAATAACAGAACTTGTGCTGAGGTTAGTAAAAAAACTTTGATTTACTTCAGTGGAACCCTCAACTTGTCTATTCTTAGACCCGGAAAGCAATTTTTACTTGACACCTGCTGTTTTATCTCACTTTCTCTCTCACTTAGTGTTGTAGCTGGCAAACACAGGGACTGGAGCTGTGCCTAATGCCCTGCTGGGGGAATCCTTGACCCCTTTTGTAGGCAGGGCTGCCTTTGGATGGATGGATGGATGGATGGATGGATGGATGGATGGATGGATAAAAACTAGTACAGAGGACTGTGCAAAAAAACTAGAGGAAACCTTGGCCATTGGTCATCTTTCCTCAGGCTTCATAAAGAGCAAATTTAACATAGCTCATATTAGTGTACAGCTGGAAAAATAACAGCTTAATAGCTTTTGATCTTTTCAGTAATATGTGGTAATTTTTTAAAAATAGAAGTATGTAAAATATTTTTTTGCATTTGCTCTTCAGCTTACATATGAAATGGGCAATACTAAGTGGACAAAGATCTTTACATAAGTCCTTGTTTGCCCACATTAAAACAGAAGACTGTCCACCTCATCTTGCTACAGGATGTTCCTTATTTGTATTATCAAAACATACAGATGATTTCTTAGGAAACAACTGCAGTAATTGCTTTTTATGTAGAAAATGTTTTACAAATATTGATAGTGTTTTAGCCCTAGGGCTTTGCTAGCACGTTATAGATGAGAAGAAAAAAGCAAGTAAAAGGAAAATTATACTAATGTTTATTCTACAAAGTCAAATAAGTGATTTAGTGATTGGTAAGACCCCTATAAATCACTTCAGACCGTGTTTTCAGCAAGCTTTTGAAAATGAATCTGCTCTCCTGTTTAACATATCCAGGCCTGCCCAGAGCACTGGCCTGAAATAAATCAACTCTGTTCATACCCTGACTGCTGTGAAATGCAAGCCTTGATTCTGAGATTGCCAGAGCCCTTCCCTTAGGGAAGAAAGCTGAGTGCTGTGGAGAAGATATTCCAAAAAAGCACATATCTGGTTTGTAAAGCCCTTGCAGGAGAGAGCAGATCTACCATCAACCTTTCTATGTATTATACAACATACTTGGTGCTGATGATATAATTAAAAAGGTGGTATTAAGTCCTAAGAGAGTAATGGGCATATTTTTATGAGGACTTTTATTAATTTAGTACATAATTAAAAAAAAAAAAAGGCAAAGAAGAAAGTCTATATGTAGATAAGCAACACTGGAACTCCTGAAACAGAAGATATAAATTGCATTTTTTATGACACAGCTCCCATATTTTCATTTCCTTGCAGATTTGTAAACCACAGGCCTTGTCCCAGCTAGGAGTATCAAGAAAGCTCAAGTTACTTTCTGATTCGTAAAATCAGTCAGATGCCTCTGGGTATGATGGGAGTGCAGTGCTATGTGACAGACAATATTCTGTTAGATTAAATTCCATTTTTGTAACTGTAACAAAGTATCTGTTTCTCAGTTTCTGTAACACTTGCTCGAGGTACATTACCCATATAATTAAGCATGATTAAATGATAATTGCAGTCTTTTTGCAAAGTAATTCCATGGCTGTTTATGCTTTGCAGAAAGTACATTGCATTTATTTTGCACGTGTCAAGGAAAAACTCTAAATGTTAAAGAAGTTGCTAAGGAATAATTGCTATAAATTTACAAAGGAATTACTAGGTAGCATATGCCTGAGATTAAATACAGTACTACAAAAATTCCTGTCAAGATGCAATTGTATTTTCAAAATGGGATTCCTTTTGTATTATTTCTGAAAAAAAAGAGAAGTCATGGTAAATGGAAACATCTGTATTTGGTTATGGGTGATAAATTATTTAAGTAAGCTGCCATGTTTTTTATTTATAAAAGCTCTTCTGTCAGTGCTACAGAAACCTCTTTTTACACCTAATTCTGGAGACCACAAAGGCTCTTTTGCTTTGATATTTCTACTTTTGGGCAAGGATAATTAAGTAAGCAAAGGGTAGGAAGGTCTGTACCACACAGTGTCACTTTGTATGCTAGAAAAAAAATCTTCATAAATACTGGCTTTATCTGCTTTAACTTCTTAGTTTGGATCCAGGGTACACCTGTGAATTAAATTTTCCCAGCTGCTGCTGTGGAACTTCCTGGCCTCTCTTGATGTGAGCTTTGGAGTGAGACTGCTGGTGCTTCCTAAAATCTCATTTCTTTCTGAAGGGCATTTCAAAGGAAAACATATTTCTTTTAAATCTGAGGGAAACAATCACAAACTAATCTTAGAAGCAGAATTTCTTTGAAATATATTTGGGTATTTATTATTGTGGTTTATATTTTCTCTGGGATAATGGCATTTTTTGGGTAAAGGATTGTTTGCTTCCTCTTTGGGAGCACCCTGCTCTCTGAAAGCAGTTTGTATTTAGGGAGTCCTTATTTCACAAGTATTTAAATGTAGGCTCGATTAGGCTGATAACTTATTTCAATTGTATTAATTGTAAATTGTTTTGGTCATAGAGCATCTCAGCATAGAGCCAAGGCCTGGGGTTGTTTGGCCTGGAGAAGTCTCAGTGCAGATCTTGTCAAAGTTGATAACTGCTTCATGGGGAGGTAAGGAAGAAGGGCTCAGCTTCCTCTCAGGTGTGCCCACTGGCAGGGCAAGAGGCAATGGGCACAGACTAACAGAAACACATTAACAGTCTTGGTGAATCTGAGAAAGTAGCTCTTTTATTGGGAGGGAAGTTGAACACTGGAATGAGCTGGCAAGAGAGGCTTCAGTTTCGCTCCTCATACCAAATATGCTTTGGGGTGTCTTGTTGTAAAATCTTACTGGAAAATTGTGCAGAATGCACAGGTTGGTGCTCTCCTTTTCTGCATATTTCTTTTCAGATTGCTTTTGCGATGAAGGAGGCTTATTAAGCTCTTTCTTCTCTACTGCTTCTGTCTACTGAAATGACCTTGCCTGTAAGGTTTGTTTGCTTGGAAGGGATGTCAAAATTTACAGATACCAAGATGAGTATTAAATACAGAAAGTCTCTGGAGGTGAGATATGCTGTGCATATCCTGCCACAGTCAAATGAGGCATTGCCACTCAGGTGCCTAAATCAACTTAATCAAATACCTACTACATTAATTACTATGATGAAAAGCTAATCATAGCTTATTGGCCTAAAACAAATGCAAATGAATGAGAGAGATTTTCAAGGATGGCTGGTGACCCCAATCCAGCGTACTCCAAAAATCTGCTGTACAGTACAACCAATACTCACCTGAGTAGTGACTGCAGGTAAGAACAAATCCATTAATTTTTGGAGCCATTTTCAAAGGCAATGAAAAAATCGTCATCATTCTCTTGGTAACTAAAGGTTGTGTTCATGAAACATTTATGCAAGATTTTCACCATTTTTGTCCTTGTGTGATATTTATGAGTTCCTCAAACGTTCTTATAAACACGTACTTTTATAAACATGTTTCACAGAAAAGCTGTGTATTGGACAATGCATGCTTGTCTGGAATATTTACAAATTTCAGTCTCCGGTGAACTGCATGTTTATAGCTATAGCTATAGACTGACAATGTTGTAGTGATTAAGAAAGATTTCTTTGATAGTTTTGATTACTGTGGCAGCAAAGCATATCTGCAAGTGACAGAGTCAAATGTATCTCAGCCAGAACAGAAGCAATGTTAAATCTGGGATGCCCCTGTTGGTTTGCCTTTCCTACTTTCTGTTTATCTCAGCAAGTTATAGTCCTGCAGAGACTAGTTTGGATCTAAAGCTTAACCTACATTCCCTTAACATCTGTTTCTAAGGAGTAAAAACATATGAATTTGTACATGCTGGTTCATTTTCAAAGGGAGACACTTCCTATGAAAAGCATTTCCACTGAAACATAATTCAAACACTCCCAAAGAGACAAAAGTCAATAATATAAACCAGGCTGAGATATGGGAAAAAAAAAAAAAAAAAAAAAAAAAAAAAAAAAAAAAAAAAAAAAAAAAAAAAGAGAAATAAGAAGTGGTGCTGAGATTTTCACAGTAATTTTTATTTTCAAAGCCAGTGCAGGTAAACAAACAGAAAGGTAACCAAACATAATGGATAAAACTGGAACAAAGGAAATTCTTGAAAATAAAACTCAAGTGGGAGAAGAAACTGAGTGGAGAGGCATAGGACTTGTCTAGTCACCATAAAAAATAATACACCTGGAAGGAAATAATGGCAAATTCTGAAAGTTAAAGCAACTCTATAGGAAGAGAGTATTGTCATGATGGAAAGTAATCAGCCTAAGGGCATCAGAAAATCATCCTTGACTTAAATCAGTTTTATAAATAATACTGACATACTTCATATAGGTAGTGACAAGACTAGATACGTTTACAGAGAAGCAAATTTGTCTAGGATAATAAAAATAAAAGCATTATGACATATTTTCATCCTGGGACAATTTCAACTCTTATGCTGCAGGGCATCAGAGCAATAACCCAGTGGTAGGGAATCCAGCCTAGGAACAAAATAGACACTATAATAAGTGCAAATCTGGGCATTCTGTACCATTATGGGTTATATCTTTGCTGTCACCATAATGTAGAAGCAAATGGCAAATATTTGTACTTTTGTTTGTTTGAATTTTTGTCCAAAATCTTCGTACACAGGGCACGTCATCTTACGTCATTGGGGAGTTTGGGACTTGCTTTCCCTTTCAGCTGTGGTTATGGCTTCTGTTTTTAAGAACTACATTTTCCTTCACATCTGCTGTCTTTATGTTTGAGTTTCTGGTGGCTGGGAAGAGCTCTATCCCCACGTCACAGCTGGAGAGAGAGAGACAGTGTTCAAAGTTGCTTTCTTCCTTTTGAATGTGAAAAGAAAATTATATCTCTGCCAAGTGGGAGGTGGAGAGCAGGCTGCAGAAGGGGTTGTGTTACTGCTGCTGCAGGGAGCACTTTGTTAAGAGCCTCCAGATGCAGGGAGGAGTGTTGACTATTGTAGAGACCCCTCAAGTGCCACACACTCACAGACATGGGGATAATGTGCTGCTGTTTCCAGGACATCCATTAATGCTTGCTACTTTTAAGTTTTTTTAGACTTTCTTGGCCTGGGAAGAAAGAAGGGATGGAGAGAAGGTGTTTTAACATTTGGTTTTATTTATTGTCCTGCTCTGATTTGAGTGGTAATAAACAAATTTTCCCCAAAGAAGCCAGTTTTACTCATGGTGGTGATTGCTAAATGATCTCTCAGATCCTTATCTCAACCCATGAACCTTTAATTGTATTTGCTCTGTTCCCATCTGTAATGGTGATGGTGTTTTGCATCACTTAATTACTGGTTTGTCTGGAGTCTCTTCTGTCTTCACTCAGAGCCAGGATTAAAAAAACTCAAGAAGGAAATGGATTTTCTCACGTTCGGGCTTGGTTGTTTATTAAATCTTATCTAAAATAGAGAAAGTTCAGCAACACTTCTAGCCACCAGCTAGAATTGAGCAAAATGGAGAGAGATCCAGCTAACTACAAGGCCTCTTAAAGCTAAACAGTCCAATAGAGAAATAACACCTATATTATTTATACTTTTAACCCAATAACTAAATTCCCATGACCCTCAGTGCAGCACTGTCGAACCAGAAACTACTGCCTGAAACCATGAAGAAGGAGGAAGATGAACACTAAAAGAGACACTACCTAAAATCCTCCATCTTGTCCCATATCTATTACTATATTACAAAACTCTCAAATTTAATACCCTTTACCATGTGAAAGCACACACTTCTGTTTAATTACACACCCATGATTTCAACTCCATCGCTCAAATTTGGAAGCTTTCTCCAAGGCCTCAGGTCAAAAGCAGTGTTCTCCAGGGGGCAGGGCCAGAAAGCACAGAAAGCTCAAACATCCCAGGCTTCTGGGATCCAGCACCCATCCAGCTGAGGAGAGATAGAGGCTCAGTGGGCACTTGGCATCCAGGCTTGGTCAACCCACTTGACTTTTTTTGGTGGGAGAAAGGTTTCCTGGATTTCCTGAGATTCTTCCAACCAGAATCGTTCCGTGATTCTAAAACTGAAATCACTTTATGGAGAGGAAGTCTAAGCCTGTGAAAAATTAACTTTGTTTTTAAGTACTGGGCCACAGACTTGAGTTCACTGGCTTTTTACCAATGTAACTGCTTTAAACATCTTATTTCAAAACCAATGTTACAAAATAGACAATCTGGCATCTTTTCCAAACTTTTGGTTTGTCTCCATGTCACTGAGGAGGCATAACTAAAATGCACAGTTATGCACAATTGTACCTGTCCAGGCAGCCTGAGTCTATGCAGACAGCAGGATTTTCTGTTTTCTGGAGTATTTCAGTTCCTTAAAGACAACTAATGGTTCTGGCAATGTATCTGACGTGCCCTGGACACAGACAGAACCAAAATATTTGCTGTTAGCAGCCAGAGACATTATCTTAATTCAAGTGAATTTCTCTTTGGCTTCCCAGTGGTTCCCAGTCAATATTTTTATTGGAAAATTACTTTATTTACTTTATATGTATTTAATACTTCACCTTCCTTATGGAAGTATTTTTCAATGCCTTTTGATAAAGCTCAGGTTTTTCTTAAATGTGTGTAATTCCTCTTAAATTCCAACTTCTATGATAAAATGAAAGTTTTATTATGGAGCAGAGTACTTATTCTTCTTCATAACCTTGAGCAAATCTGTTGGAGAGATTCTTCCCTAGTAAAATGAGAATATAGTCTCTTCCTTCCTGAAAGTAATTCAGGTTTTTAGGTGAACACCCCATGAAAAGCAGGCACAGTGTATTACCAGAGTTCATGTCAGGGAAGATGCCCTATCTGTGCCCCTCTGCAGCACCACGGCAGTCTGCTGATGCCACTCATTTCTCTAATCTGTAAATGTGCTTCTGTTGGCTGGACCTTTCTCAAATAAGAGTTATGCATACTGTAAATAGAACTGGAAACTCCCTGTTGAGCTCTTCCCTCACCATCCTATCTTCTCTTTCATTCATATTGCTTGAACAAATGAATACAGTCTTGCATGTCTTCGCTAGCAGACACAAAAGATAGTAGGATTTTTCACTCTTTTGTAGATACAATGCATATCCAAGGAATTTGAAATTTTATTTATTTTTCCATTCTCCTTTTCTTCCTTTAAAATGTACCTAGTAATTCCTTTTCTGTCCTTTTACTTTTGTCTAAGCAACATGACTATACAGATGTTGCATGTTAATTTATGCTGACATGTGGTTATTGCTGTAATATAATCCACTGAATGCTCAGATAGTATATATATTTGTACCCAGTGTAATGCTATATTGGATGTCCAGTGAATTTATCCTCATAGCTGCAAGCAGTAGAGTTCTTTGTCAAGCCTCTGTCTACTTCAATAAAAAAAAAAAATGAGCATGAAGATGCCTTCATTGTCTGGGGACTTATTTCTGTTCATGGAACTGCTTTTTACAGTGAAATTAATGGAATACTAAAGGTTCCTCCAGCTTCATGGCACATCACTTGAATGAGCTAGTACATACTTATTAAGACCATCTTGATATTTTACAAGCCATTTCATGCCTTAGTTCAAGGAAGTTAAAATGCCTTTTCCTTACAGGAAGTGAAAAAAATATTACAATTTTACAGTGAGTTATTTGTTTATAAATAAATATTTGTAAAAAACTAAATGAACTGGCAGTTGCAGCTCCCAACAGATGGCAGATAAAGTGACTAATATTGGAAGATCTGCTTTGAGGATTCTGTTCATGTTTCCACTGTTTTACAAATGGTTTGTGAAACAAGCAACAGCTTCACAACAGTATTAATGAAAGTTGCAAAGTTTTCTCTTTGAAATTTCTCCTTGTTTCGGTGCTAAATAATAAAAACAAAACATAAAACATTCTATACGCTTTCTCCCTCTCCACCAGACTTTGTTATCTCAGACATATCTCAGGTTTGCTCTGCCTTGTTGAGCTTCCCAGCAGCTCTGCCTTTGGCTCCTGTGCTCCTGTGCTTGCTTACTGAAATTAATTGCTCTTTCTTGCAATATCTTGTTTTTAACTCATATTCTTATTGCTGACTTCCTCACCCACATTTTTTAATGGGTTTCTTTTTGCCACGACAAGTCTGACACAGCAGATGTGGGGAGACCTCATTTTCTCCAGAAGTATTGCCCCTTTCTCTTTTTTCACCGCATGTCCAATATTTCAAGTTACCCTATTAGGAGTAGTTATTGATTCCTTTCTGCTCATTTATGTTATTTGCAATTGTGGCGACTCTCAATTCCTTTATATGTTTCTTCTTCTCTGTGGAAACTCTTCTGTTGGTTATGCCCATTCCTGTTGATTTTAAGGTCTTATCCTTAAGCTTGTTAGAAAATGTGTTTTTGCATAAATAACAGAGAAATAAAAATAAAGTATTATAGATAAGGCTTCCTAGACAGCTACTTACACGTTTTCTAAAATCCAGTCCTTCCACCTCTCCTTCTGCCTTTCTACAAATGCCTCAAAGTCTTGCCCATGCCTTTCAGACCTTCTCTCTATGCATCTATTTTACCATTTCTCCATTAAAATTTGAAAAATTAAAATTAGATCCTCTTTGTTCCTATGTTACTTTTTATTTGTTGTTATATTTATTTTTTTAGCAATTTAGTTGACACAAGTAGGCAAAACTTGTCTGGTTTTGGATAGAGATGTTGCCTTAACTTGGAAGTTCTTTTTGGTTCTGTCTTATGAGGCTGAAAGTAGCTGTTTATTAACAAGAGCGATTTCTTATAGCTAAAATAAATAGTCTGTTACTGTCTGATCACATCCCAAACCATAATATTTTGAAAATACATGGGCAGGCTCTGAGTTTTGGCAGTTCCTGCTACTTACCCATAATGGACTATTAGATTGAAAGCTAAGCCAAGTAAATTTCCTCTCAGTTTAACTTTTCTTCTGGCAAATGCTTAATGTGTATGGTGTTTGCATTATAGCAATGAAGTCACAATATTCACTTAGGTTTAACGATTTATAGCAGGAGCTTATTTTTTATTTACTCAAAACAAAGTTCCTCACTGCAGAGAGAATATAAGTGGAAATTCACCCACCTTCACCACTCTTGATAAAAGTGACATCTGTGATAACTACATATGAAGAGTTTTTGAGATCTGAGTGAGACTGAGAAATGTAAATGAAGGAGGATGAAAAGCAGCTCAGATGAAATGCAGTGGAAAGAAGAGAAAGAAAAGTGAGAAAGTAAAGAAATAAGCAAACCCAAATGTGATTGAGACTGGCAAGAGGAAGAAGAGAAGCCCATTAGAATTCACTCAAGATTAATTGCAGGAACTGTTAAAACCTGTAGTATGATTTTTGCAGCATGTGTCAATCTGCCAACAAAGTGGGGAGATGCCATAGCCAGCAGGAAGGAGGTCTTGGGAAATTCAAAGTAAAGCTTGAGCTGACATTAAAAGAGGAATAACTTGCAGGCTCAATCTGCTCCCTGTTCCAGAATATCAGGAAGGACAGTTTGTTTTTTTTTAATTTAATTTAGAAGTGGAGGAAGATTGATGTTTCAATATCCTGGGTATTCCAAGGTGGAAGTTCAGTTAAAACAACACTTGGAATGGATGAAAAAAATCCAAATACGGTTCTTTAACTTAGGAGTCCAACTCATGAAAATGAGATTAAAAAGACACTAGCTAAATGTTCAACTTTCCTTTATAGTCTTCAGAAGAAAAGGAGCATTTATTAGACTTCTTATCAGCTCTACAGAGTGTGAAGTTGAGCAGCAGTTGTAATGTCCTGGGAGGAGCAGAGAGTGATAGGAACGTGCCCAGGGGCTTGTTAGGAATGGATGGCAGTGCTGATGCTTTCCACAGACTTATAGAGAAGGAAGGGTTTGGGTTTAAACAAGTTTAATACAATAAACCAAAATTTATTGGATATTAACAGCCAATATCCTCAGTGAATGCAGTCAGGGTAAGCTGAGGGTTTACACTGAGATTTCTTAGAAGAGAATGTGGCTCTGAAGCAAGGATGGACACTTCCTATTCTTTGAGAAATAAGCAGTAAAACAATTGATGAAGATAAAGCAGACATAAATTATATTAGTTCGTTTTATTCTTCTAAACACTGATTTAAACAGTTACTCATAAAATGGTTGTCAGGGCTAGAAAAAGTCTTCCAAATGGCCAGTGCCAGAGCAAGCACTGGAATGGGAAGACAAAAGTACCAATGGCTGAAGTGGATAAGCTCTGAAATGTTGTCTGAAGTTTGTGAACTAAAAGCAAAGTTTTCACAAATCCAAACAAGTTGAAATGCACTTTTTTGACTAAATAAAGTTCATTCTGCTAAAAATCTGAATAGAAAGAGCCAAGGAGGAAACCTCCCCTCAGGAATGGTGTAGGTGGAAATAACTTAAACTGTGTGACATATAATTGTGTTATGTGGGTGAATGTCTGAAACTGAGCTTTTGAAATTTCAAGCAGATGCTACTTGCAAGCAGCAGTTGGTGAAAGCCACGTGTAAGTTTGGATAACACAAAACAATTTGGGCTAAACAAAAGTGCCATGTCCTGAAACCTGCAGGTAATGAAGAGGTGGCACACAGAAGTGGCGGCTAGGTAGCTGATCACTTGTGCTTCTGCTTTTGAAATGGTTGGAACATTCAGGGGCTTGGAGCTTGGGAACAAAGGTGAAGGTCTGGACTGGAGGAAAGATCTTGGAAGTGGGGGAGGATCCTGGACATCTGAGACATTTGTGGAGATGAATGTTGGAGGATGTCCAGAGACCTTGGTTAGTAATGCCCTGTCTGGCAACCTCCCATTACAAATATGTAAAATGTTAGTGACTACATAACTTTTCCTAATAATGAAAAAAACAAAGGATAAAATATTTTCAAAACATGGATGTCCCGAAATATATGAACACCCTGAAACATATTGCATGGTGAAACCCAATAATTAATAACAGAAAGCCAAGGGCAAAGTCTTGATTTGGATAGATGGGGGATTTTTAAAGTGGTTTGGATTTTTTTTCATTTAGCTCTGTAGATGTGAATTTGAAAAGGATGTGAAATAATAAAGAATTACTGGTGAAAAAATGTGGAGAATTTAAATGGAGAAACTAGCAATTGAAAATAACTCTTCTGGTAATAGGGGAAAAGTTGCTTGCTGTTCACATCTTTGTGTTTGACAGGTCATGTTGCCCAGGAGAAGCTTTTTGCTTTAGAGTATCTGTGGGTGGAATCAGCTGTCTTAGAATTTGCTGCTGTAATCTTCTGCCTATCCCTTCCTGTGGTAAGTTTTTGGATTTTCACGGAAATTGAATAAATTAATATTCTTTTATCAAAGTTATTCTTTCAGTTTTGGAGAATTCAAGATAGGTTTTTAGAAAATTTAAAGAAGGCTAGAAAGGCTCAACAGAAGTGTGGGATTTATGCTGCAAAAACATTCTGTGTGAGAGTAAATGAAGAACAGGAGGCACTACTGGGGGTACTGAAGAGTTAATGAAATATTGGTAAAGTTTAATGATGTATTAATAAATATTGTTAGAATGTCAACAAAATACATTTTGATTTCCTTTGGGGGATAACATTTATGTATGAATCTGACATTTTTCTCACTGCTGTTACATTTTTGGCTTTGTAGCAGCACAAAAGGAGAAAATGGTTGGACAACACACATTAGATATTGCATTAATATGTGAATATGGCAGACATTTGAGATAGATTAATGAGGAATTTACTGTGTACAAATAACGTTTCACAAAGGGGTTTATGTTTAGATCTGACCTTGTCTGTCTTTGTTCCTTCACAGTGTAACACCCAGAAGGGTTTGAGCAATGAGTACAAATGCTGCTGCTGTCGTGTTCTTGCTGCCTGAGATTTGTTGCTAATGGCCTGACTCATTAGAACCCACTCCTACAAAGATGGACTCAGAAAGTCTGCAAAATAAAATAGGCTGCCAAAAGCTACCCAGGTGTAAATACATCAAAATACTAAGTATGAAATTGCAGCTACGGTTTTTTTTACCCACCTGCCTTTATAGTTTCCCAAGGTCTCTTAAAGCTGATTTTGGAATTTACTGAAGTAATTTGAGCTAAAATGCTTACATCAAAGGATCTCTCTTATTTCCCACTAATTGACATTGCTGTGGTAGCAGAGCTTTATATTCAATAAGAAATGAACCCTGCTTTCCTAGGTCTTCATTCTCTCTATTTTCTGTTAAACAGAAGATATTTCACGTATCCTTACATATGTACATATGTATATACATGTAACCCATCAAGGCAACGAAAAGTTTTATAATTACAATCACCATGGCCTGATATATTTACAGAACTGTTAGGAAAATGGTGGTTTTGGTCACTAAAGGTGCATATTGATTTGAAAATTCGAGACCCTTCTTTCAGAATGATATGCTTGGAAGGACCATGCACTTGTTAATTTATAATGCCTCTGACAGTTTTCTCTGTGGATTAGGCTCAGAATTGTCAGTCCAATTCATAAATAGAAGGTGGAATAAAGCTGAGTTGCCTACAGAGGATGTGTATGCATAAAGAGAGATTCCTGTGATCATTCGGGAACTTAAAATTAGGTAAAGCATTAAACGAAATAAAAATTCTCAACATTGCATGCATCATGAAATAAGAATCCAGGACCTCTTGCTGTGTAGCCTCTGCAGGAATCTGCTGAAAGGCACACACAGAGTGCAACAACCACTAAACAAGTCTCATTTTTTTTCTTCAGATAAGGAGCTCATCCTCTTAAACTCTTAAAAAAGCGCAAGGAATTAAATTACTGTTTTGCACCTGACATGCAGCCCCTCCTGCCTCTCTTACAGTCAATCTCAGGAAAAAGGTCCAGGTTCCTATCTCAAGGTCATGTGTGTTTAACTGCCAGTCTACCCTGGAACCTTTAGGAAAAGAGAGCTCGGTAATAGGAAAAAATGAAGTTTATTGGCTTGAATTAATTACAGGGAAATTTGATTAATTTTTATGCCAGCAAATATGCTGTTAGAGCATGAGTGGTAGAAGATTCCTTGAAAAGTTCACAGAGCATTGATTAGCTTTTACACATTATGTAAAATTAATCTGAAAATCAGAGGGGAAGGAAGCATTAAAAAAAACCCCACCTCACTAAACAAACTTTAGTTCAATTGTTTGAGGCATTTATTATAGGGACATTATTATATTCTGACCTGAATATGAAAAGTGAGGATGGCAAAACTGAAAAAAACACCAACCTGTTAGTCAGTGAAACTTACCCTTTGGAAACAGAAGTGCAACAAAGAAGAGCTAACATCAAGGGACACTCAAAGAAATTAAATTTGGCAAGAAAACCCACAACCAACAAACCACTTATTTAAGTGATAACAGTTATTGGTAGTCAATGGAATATTTAATCCAATGACATAATAAAATCTCCCTAATTTAGAGGAGATGTTAAGATGTAAGATGTTAATAAACTCCCTATAAATTCAGATTGGTTAAATTTATCATTTATGTGCTAAGAAAAAACAGAAACATGGTGAGACCAATGTGTAAATATTAATCAAAGTATATTTCTGTGGGAAAACCTTTCCACTTCAATACTGAAAGTAAAAGCAGCTTTTTTTTTTTTTTTTTAATGATGGATAACACGATCCCAAGTCTGACTTCTAAGTGGATAACATTTCATGAGAGTTTACTGCAAAATAATGTTCCTTCTCAGAAATCAATGAAAATTTGTTCACATAACACTGTTAAAAATTTGAGATGTTTGGTCATTCTTTCTTCATTTTTTTATGAGGACAAGTAAATGAGAAAAGTGCTTTATTAGCCACAAGAATAATGTTTAAAGGACTAAAATATCCAAAACATCTATATTTCTGGTCGTGGTACTAAATGCTAGATAAGTGTGGTAAGGATGGTGCACCATTTGCAAGTGCTCTGCAGTAGAATGAAAAGAGTTTATATATATATATGTAAGCTTTTAGTTGATTTAACTGACTATGTTTCCCAAAGCTTGCAAATTGGGAGATTTTATGTTGCAAACTCAAGATGGGAGTCAGCAAAGCATTGTTCAGTCTTTAAGGATAATCTGTCACACGAATCAGGAAAGCCCTTGAGCAGATAATATTGCCATTTTTCCTTCTGACATACCAAAGCAGCTTATGAATTTCCCTGACCATTCCCTTAATCGTTCCCTGAAATCATTAACGCTCTGTAACATCCCGGTATGGTGCCTTAAAACAGAATATGTAGAAAAATATGTAAGCTCACCATTTTATGACACAGGCTCAGGAAGATAATTTTGATCCAGGTTGAGTTTCTTCACTGAGAGTTTTTTTAAATTCTTTTGTTTTTCTTGTGATGGAAATGCTGCAAGTGAATAAAGCAGGAAGCATTGCCAAAGATTCCATTTTGCCCATCTTTCATTCACAATAAATGGGTTCACAGAAGGCATAGGAGGCGCATAAATTTAGCCCCAAATATAGGTTAAAACCCTCTGTTGTTTATGTAAGGTATTTTTTTATTCTATTTAATCCAAATTATTTTCTTTTGGTTGCATACATGGAAATTCAGTTTCTAGAACTTCAGGCACTGAAGGGCAGAAATATCTTGGCCTGAAACCCATGCCAAATCCAAAAGCCACTGGACTACTACCTCATTTATTTCCACACAGAGTAAAGGAATTGGAAGATGTGGATTACATTGTATTGAAATTTCAGCAATCTGGAACGACAACTTTAGAACTTGATCTCAAATTCATCAGCAGCTTTTTAACTTTCAGTAAGAACCACCAAGTGAAGGCTGTACTACAGAATTTTATTCTGCAGCTGACAGGTTCACTGAGCACCATGAACTGCTTCTTATGAGAAGAGAGGTGGGAAATGGGGGTAAATGTTACCAGATTAACCCAATTAAGAATTTATAGTTAACTTGAGACTGAATGAAGCATCACAATAGAAATGATGGATATAATTGTAACTAAGGACAGACAGAGGTGGGATTATCAGACTGTGTTAAAGTCAGAGCCCCTTTAGGGGTCAGGTTATTGGATTGTGTTCAGGCCCTGTATTGTGCAAATGGGATGCTGACAGCATGGCTCTGTAACCCACAGTGCTACACAGCTGTCCTGGCCTCAGCACTCCCTAGAAAAGCTGCCTTTGTCCTTGGATTTTACCTGGTATTGGTGAAAAAGACCTAAATCTATGTTGCTTGCTTAGTAATTAACAATATTACCACAATATTTTGCATGAGTTTAAGCACAGGGGTTTTTTTCCAAATATCTGTGGGATTTAGCTGTATAAAATTCATTAGTATTGATAGTAATGGAGGCTGTGTAGCTGGATCTCTTAATTATTTTTTAATTAATTTAAGCATAGAATCATAGAATATCCAGAGCTAGAGGGGATCTTATTCTCCCTTCTTCTGATGTAAATAATTACTTGTGGAAAAGGAGTAATAAACAGTAGATAACAGCCTCTCTATACTGATGAATGCAGCAGGTGGTAGTATATTTTCGTAATGGCCTGTTCAGGTTTCATATCCATAAACAGATCTTTAAAATACCAAACAAAATTTCATACTATAGGAAGGCTATCAACACTCACATTCAAATCATTACTCAGGTCTAGCTTACTTTTCTTTACCTGTTTTAGCAGTATTGTTGCAAAGAATACACACCAAAATAGAAAAAAAAAAAGAAAAGAACAATGTATAAGAAAATGACATACAGTTCCTATGGTTATCACAGTTTTAATAGAACCATTTGAAGGATATTTATCCTTGACATTTTGAATGTGAAGTTCAGTCAATTGTGCAGAATGGAATACAAATGTATACATTCATTCTGACTTAAAAGAATAATCTTCTGCTTCATTTTTTTTCTTTAACTATGCATAGCCATGAATTCCAGTCTTGGGGTTTTTAAAAGAATTTATTCACTCATCCATGCTGCTTTTCAAAATAAACATGAAATTCATCATCAAAAAAAGCTATTTTGTTTCCCAATTTTGTATTGCTGGTAATGACAAAGAAAGAAAGAAAGAAAGAATCCCCACAGAACTCCAGACAAGACAATTTCTCTAGCTCTGCTTTTCATTTAATGCTTCTTTAATAGGATGTAAGTTTTACAAAATGGGTTGTTTTTTACTGGTGATAAATCATCTTGGAAGTTCACAACCACTTATCCAAGCTGCTGTAAGCTTCCTTCAACGCATCTGCAACCAAGAGCATCTGTATTTTATAAATGTTGTTTACAAACTCTTCTATGAGAGCTCCCTGTTAAAAAACACTATATGCTGATCAGGCAGATGTTGCAGTATCAAACTTCATATATCAGAAGTCAGACTCAATTTCTGCAGACTTGGAGAATCACTGCAGCAATTATTGCAATTGCTGCATCAGTGTAGCAGTAATTGTAATAATTTAATACAGCACTGAAACCTGATGTATGTTACTGGGTTTGTGTGGCCAGATTTTGGAAACTTTGGGGAGCTACTTGGGGTGGCTTCTGTGAGAAGGTGCCAGAGATAATCCCCATGTCTGACAGAGCCAAGGCCAGCCAGCTCCAGGATGGACCTGCCCTGGCTAAGGCTGAGCCCAGCAGTGCTCGCTGCTCCTCTGGGGAAAAGTTCTTAGGAAGGAGGAACAATCACTGCACAAAAGCAATTGCAGCACAGAAGAGAGGAGTGGGAGTATTTGAGAGGAACAGCCCTGCAGACACCCAGGTCAGTGCAGAAGGAGGGGCAGGAGGTGCTCCAGGTGCTGGAGCAGAGGTTCTCCTGCAGCCCCTGGTGCTGCCCATGGAGAGGCAGCTGTGCCCCTGCAGCACATGGGGATCCATGGGGAGCATAGATCCAGCTGCAGCCTGGGGAGGAGCAGGGTCCCCATGGGGGGCCCAGGCTGGAGCAGGGTCCTGGCAGGACCTGTGACCTGTGGGAGACCCATGCTGAGGCAGCCTGGGCCTGAAAGGCTGCAGCCCTTGGTAAATGAAGTTTGTGAAGAACTACAGCCTCTGGGAAGGACTCTGGAGAAGCTCATGGAAGACTGTCTCCCATCAGAGTGACCCCATGCTGGGCCACAGGAGGAGTGTGAGGAGTCCCTGCTGCAGAGGAAGGAGCAGCAGAAACAATGTGTGACAAGCTGATCACAGCCCCATTCCCTGTCCCCTGTGCCACTGAAGGAGAGGAGTGAGGGAAAACTGGGAGTGAAATTGAGCCTGGGAAGAAGGGAGGGATGAGGGGGAGGTGTATTAAGATTTGTTTTCATTTCTTATTATCCTACTGTGATTAGATTGGTAATAAATTAAATTAATTTTTTCCCAAGTTAATTCTCATGACAGCAGTTGGTGATTGCTCTCCTTGACCTTATCTCAACCCTTGAGCCTTTCCTCACAATTTTCTCTCACTTGTCCAGATGAGGAGTGATAGAATGCCTTAGTAGGCACCTGCAGTCCAGCCAAGGTCAACTCCCTACAGTGTGAGGATAACAAAAACATGCCCAGAGGGTAGTGTTCCCTGTCTGTGCAAGTGGGATACTTCCAAGTTAATATTGTCTATGTGTTAGCAGTGTGGTCAAGGAAAGAGTTTGTTGCATTTAGATAGGTTATGGCAAAAAACGTTCTAATTGGAATAACTGGGCCAGAGTGAGACAAAATTGGCTACCTGACAAGTTACAGTAGGAGAGGACCAGCTGGCCGGAAAAATGTCTCAAAATCTGTTATAGAAATTAGGTTTTGGATGCCCAAGACATTTGACATTATTTTTATTTCATCTGATGTTTGTGCAGTGACTTGTTATCATACTTTGGGGTATTCATAGGTTATTAATAGATAATAATGTAATGAAGACTAAAAATCTGAGCTGCTATGTATTGTCTCACAGTGGAAAATACAGTAATTTTTCATGTGTTCTTTATCATTTAATACTGTCTACTAAAATTTAGGAGTAGACTGATAGGACTATGTGCTTTGAACTCTCAGAGCACATTAATGATACACAATCTCACTCTGAATTGGATCCTCCACAATGTAGTTTTCTTCACAGTTGGAAAAAACTACTTGGGAGTATTTTGAAGGTGGCCCAATGGCAGAGTGGGGAGAAGAAGCTTGTCATTTCTTGAAAATATGTATCTGCACATTCGGCCTCATGTTCTGGTTTGTATTTTAATTATTTATTTTAAAAGAACTATTTATTTGTGTAGTTCTGCCCAGGGGAGTTGTAGAAGAACAGAAGCAAAATCCAAAGGTCCTGTCTCACAGGTATCTACTTTATATAAGTCTATTCAGAATTTAAAACCAGTTGAATTCTTCTCCACTGTCATGCCTGATGACACTTCCAGACCTCATTTCTGTTAGAAAGTGATTTCCAGCACACAGTTTCTTTTGGTGAGTTCATTTGCCTTTGGTGCAAAGATTGCCCTTAAGCTTAAATAGACCTTTCTCTCTCTTTCCTGTCACTTACACTTCAGTGAGTGATCACAGCTTCTCTCAAGGTTCATCACAAACCAACAAGTTGCTTGTCATGGCTTTTTACAGAGGGTATATTTTTACTTTCAGTCCATGAAGGATTATTTAATTCCTTCAGTACCAAGCTCTCAAACACATGTGACTTTCTTTCCTGCCAGCATTTTGCTGTGGCCAGAGTAGATCTGAAGGAAAAACTAACTAGTGGACTAATGACTGAACTTGTTTGGTTTTTTTTCCTTTAAATGTTGAAAGTCCCTTCTCAGCATTTACTAGAACTACCATTAGTTTATAAAGATGGCTTGGGGTTTTTTTTTGCAACCTGTGGGCTCCTTCGCAAAGGACTGAAAACCAAAGTTCCTGCAGTGGTTGCCACAACATTCTTTAGCAGAAACTCATCCTCTGGTCCACAAATAGCAAACATGTGAAGGACAGGACTTGGGAAGGAGAAGGGATTCCAGAAGTCCTGCAGAAAATCCTGCATGCCTCAGGCACCATGACGGGAGAAACTGGTGTGCTGCTATAGGAGAAATGAAATCCTCGTTTCTTTATTTTTTTCAGTTACCTTGTATTCCTGTCTGTTGACCACAGGTAGGAGTTCCAGTGTCTTGTTTTAGTCAGCATCAGGGAGGTGTCTGAAGTAAGCTCTCATGTTTCTCCAAGTAGCTGTACAAGCAGTACTGGGGCTGTGTACAAGTTCTGCTGCTTCAGGGTTGCAGTGAATTTGGCATACACCAAAAGTATTTAAAGTTCTTAGGTATTTGACTGATTTAATCTCTGAACAGAAAATTAATTTATAATTTATATATTTCATTAAAACTTGTCGGATGGTTAAAAGTCTGTCATTAGCTTATTAATGATTATATCCAGCAATAGGTTCTGCTACGTGGAGGGAGATGCAGCCTTGTAGTCTTTGTCTGGTTTGCTAAATGCTTCATTATTCCTCCCAGCTGGAGTTTTACTGTGCGTGTGCTTGTTTTCTGCACTGCATTATAAAAAGAAAATGCTGCTGTGGAGTTATGGCAGGGAGTGGGCAGCACAAACGCTTTATGTGTGAGTCATTTTTGTCCAGAGATAAAATGTGTGGACAATAGATTCAGACTGAATATATAATCTTCATTAAGTTTTATTTGTAATAGAATATCCTTGTGGTACGTTGCAACAGCAGAAGGTGCATACATCAGACTGGCATAAACCAGCTCCAAAATGAGTATTGCATTCATCTGTGCTCACCTGTGGCACATAACTCATGCAGTGTCTTGACAGGAGTATAAAAGTCCATGATTTCACCACCTGTGTGTGAGGACTGCCTGCATGATGAAAGGGGCGGAGATTTAGGCATGAGAGTTGTTTTTCAAAGGCTTTTGGGAAGCGAAGGTTACAAGTAGATACTGAGTTTTTCAAGTAGATCTGAAAAGGCTACATAAATTGCCTCCTCTCATTTCCCAGAAAACACAATGGGATCTTCACTAGTGTTTCTGTAGGACCAGAATTGCCTTTGTCCAAGGATGCTTGAGTACTTCATGAAGTATGTCTCATGGTGATTGATGTGTAAATTCTACCCTGTCTCTCAAAATAAATGCTGATAGCCTTGATCTTCATTCACTGCAGAAGTTTCTTGAGTCAGAGAAACCTAGATAATGTTACTCAGTTTGTTTTTTCTCTTGTTTACCTGTTGTAGAGCTCTCTTGTTTCTCTTTAGCTCATTGCTGAAGCTAAATTAATTATGCAATATCCCATAGTAAATCTGAAAGGATTTGAGAAGTTCCTAGCTTCCCCACATAGTAGTCCCTCTTTATCACCATCATTCCTGTTTTGGATGGTTTTTGAGTGTGTTTATCTTTCCCAAGGTTAAGCTCAGAGCCCAGGTGCCCATGTTGAGCCTGGTCTAGATAAGCCTGGCTCTGCTCAAGTGGAGCTGGTGGAAGTTAGTTGTGGCAGGGCATGTGTTTGCAGCTGGAAAAGGGCTTTGTAAGACTTCAGGGCTAGGTCCTGAGAAAAAACCTGTTTCCATGGGAGCTGGTGTAAAAGCCAGAACAGCACAAAACCACAGACCTGTGTTGCAAAGCAGAGGGGCTGCTGAGCATTCTCCCAGTTGGAGCTTCTATGGGGCTTTATCACTTCGTACATGGTGTAATAATGCAGCCCAAAACCTGCAAATATGTGCAAGCCTATCATTCCAATAACATTAATTACACACATTAATTAGATCTTCCTGGGGGTAGCTAGAAGTACAAAAGACTGTGACGGTTTTGTCTGGGATGGAGTTAACTTTTGGTATAAGGCTGTTTTGGGTTTGTGTTGAAAATAGTGTTGACAGTACAGGGATGTTTTATTTACTGCTGAGTAGTGCTTGCACAGAGAAAAAGCCTTTCTGCTTCTCACAGTCTACCACCATTGAGGAGACTGGGGGCACAAAAAGTTGAGAGATGACAATAGCCAGGACAGCTGACCCCAAATGAGCAAGGGGATACCCCAGAGCATATAGCATCATGCTCAGCATATAATGGTGGAGGAAATAGAAGGAAGGTGGGGGATGATTGGAGTGATGGCATTTGTGTTCCTGAGTCACTCTTACACGTGGTGGAGCCCTGCTGAGCACCTTCCTGCCCATGGGAAGTAATGAATTAATTGCTTGTTTTACTTTGCTAAAGTGAAAGGTGTTTGTTTTACCTATTAAACTGTCTTTATCTCAATTTTTCCTATTTTTTACCCTTTCAATTCTCTCCCCCATCTCACTGGTGGGGGAGTGAGTGAATGGCTGTGTGGTGCTGAGCTGCCATGATAAAGTCCTACATACCTATGGATTAATGTGGTGGATTTACAGATCACTGTGTCTGTTTGAGAACTGACAGTAAATCTCATAGGTAGTTGACCCGACAGCCACAAATATATCAGATGAAAGATTTACTGTAAATCAGAGTAACAGTTTTAGATTTTGCAATTGCTTAAGGCTGGTAACTCAGATGATAGGCATGGTGGAAATGGAAAAAAGAAAATATCTGCCTGGGTAGCACTGTTTAGGAATACACCTGGTGCAGGTGAGCAGCTGCAAGGAGAGCTCCTCATGGAGCTGTGGGGTGGGGAAAAGGGCCAGAGCCACAGGCAGGGGCTGGGAACTGCTGCACTTTGCAAAACAAAGGACACCTGTGGTGCTGGCCAGGTGAGTGACAGTCACACAGGGCAGGAGTAGAGGGCTCAGCAAGAAGAGCCCAGACTATCTGGGAGGTTGGATTATGAGGGTGTAAAAGCCCAGGCTATCTGGGAGGTTGGATTCTGAGAGTGCAAGAGCCCAAGGATTCAGGGACCCTCCTTGGAGGCATCAGCTCGAGATAGTTTGGTGTTACTGCACTGTGAATAAATTGCTTTAAGGATGCCAAGGTCTGGCACTCAGCTGTGGGAAACCTGAGGTTGAACTGGTAAGGAAAACTTACAGCACTCACATTGATCTCAGTTATTTCTGAGATTTTTAGTGCTGTGCTGCCATACTGGATTGAGTATCCTAAACTCCAACTTTAATTGGATCCAGGCTGGAAAAGACACTACTTATTTAACATACATATATTTTACAATATATACACGTTTCACCTAATAAACCATTAAGGGAGTCTAAGCTAATAATAACACTGTTTACATTATCTATGGTTTCTGTTACTTATCTAGCAGGTGAAGAGCTGTGACTTTAAGGTTAGTAGTCAGTGTTGCTGATGTGAAAGAATCCTTTGTATCAAAGGGCCATCTATTATACTAGCCATGATTTGAGTATCATGCTTGGTATAATTATATGTATCAGAAAATCAGTGTAGTTAATATTTTGCCTCCTATTTAAAAGAAGTCTTTTTTATGAGACACAAATTGCACCCAGACTATTCTAGATGTAAATTAGTTTTGCTGGAACATGCACAAACAATGACATTCACTCTCAGATCTGTGGTTCCCTGATGGCCTATTGTATGTAGACATAATACTAATAAAGGCCACAGTGACTACTTTAGATCAGACACCCTCTGTGGTAGAAATCCCCTCCTACAGAGGCTATGGTCCTGATCTTGGAAACTGCAGTGTTTTGGTAACTTTTTATCTGACTCTAGCACAGATGTGGCTAAACAAATTATAATTTCTCAGAAGCAAGAATTTCTATGGTGATCATAACAAACAGGCTGGAAAGATGTGGCTTCTCTTTCAAGAGAGTTCTGAGATGAAATGAATCTCAGAAATCTCAGGAAATGGAATACCCACTTAAAAGTTTTCTATATATGTATAAAACTTCTGAATTGGCATCCACAAGGCCTCTATTTTATTTCAGCCTTTTTATGAAATCACACAAAATTTCTTATTAAAATGGAATCAAAGCTTGATTTTTATCCTAAATTATATCCACAGTAGGCAAACTGACACAGCAAGTACGTGTGAATTTAAAAGTTTAACAAAAAATATCATTAGCATGTCATTTGGTTTCTCCCTGAGTGCATCTTGATAGAAGGAGACAGAAGGGGAAAAGAAACTTGAGGCTTCCTGAGAAAAAATAGCCTTTAGTTTGGTATAGGTTGCTGTAAATATTACATTAGAAATATTAGGGACTCTAAGATTTCTCTAGAATGCTATAAGCCCCTTCCTTCTCCAAGGAAGCCAAGGTGGAAGACAGCAGATACACAGTGCAGGATGCACAGATGAGGAGCCCTGGTGTTGCAGAGGATTTAAAATGCCACTGCAATGTATTGGCTGTGCTGTCTGCACTGCAGCATCTTTTTCAATCAGCAGTCTAGGATCAGACTTCAAAAGAATTGTGCAGAGAGCTGGAGATTTAACTTTCTGCCTCTTAGGAAGATGAAGGGTGCAGGAAGCCTCTGACCCTTTTATTAATGGAGGAACTCACAGGTAATCATTCCTCAATATAAGAAATTCTCTGTTGGAGGGAGGCTGCATTAAAAAGCACCTACTGTGGCAAGTATTGAATGTGCTGCTCCCAGCTCCTGCTGAGGGTGTTTACACAGCCTCACGTCTATGAAAGCAGCTTTAAGCACCTTTGCATTCCTCTCTTCCCTGGCCAGGAATGGATTTATGCCTTACAGGCTATTCCCTCATGGACAGACTGTCAGCATCTTTGAGGGAACCCTAAAGTAGCAAAGAAATGCGGGCACCCAAAGAATACTTTGGTCACCCTCCTGACATTCATATTTCTAAAGTTACTAGAAAAGAAATTTCAGGTAAGCACAGATGTTTCTGCAGGGTGGTCTAATCCAAACTAGCACCTTGATTATGGAAAATTTTCTCAAAATTGTAAGAAGTAGGCGAATTGTGCAAGTTTTCTTCCCCTGGAGGAGAATCTCTCCTGAAAGTTGATGAAGAGAAATTTCCTTTAAGGTGAAAATGAGTTAAGTGAGGGAAAAAAGCTTATAGAACTTAAAGGAAAACATATTACTCATGCTTTCTAATTTTCTGCAGTAACCTGGCTGCTTTTAATAAAAGTTTCTGAAACTATGATTCATCATAAACTGGTTTATGTTGCTAGCCTTGGTAGAATGAACCTGATTTTTCTAGGAGTGTGATTAATAATTTTACTTCTTCCTATTTATGGTTTACCATGAGGTCAATCAGTTCCTTAGATTTGTCCTCTAAGTTCATATTCTATTGTATTAATGATGTAAATTTGCAATCACTTATAATCCTTATGTTTTAAATCTCTGGTATAATGTGAATTTGGGTACTTGTTCAAATGAAATCACTTGCAAAACTTGGAAATGTTTTAATAATTTAAAATTAGCTTGTCCTGCAGTTGTTGAAAATTCTGATCACGTGAAATCTGGGAACCTTATGAAAAATGCAACAGCATGGCAATTATATTTGGTGTCCTGGTGCCTGACCTTCCTATGCTAGAGCAATTGTTAAACACAAATTAATTTCACCTGTAGGTAGTAAAAGTTCGGAAATGCAACAATTGGAAATCATCTGTTTTTTATTATTGGAAGGATTCAAGTGCAGAAGGGAGTTCTGTGCATGGCAACAGAGTTTGCTGTTCTTTAATGTGATTGGGGAATTCCAGCATTGTTCCCAATTTACCAATTTCTGTCTTGTAAATTTGTTCTGATCATCTCTTTATCCCCTGATTTGGCACTTCCATGGCAGTTTTGGCTAAATCCCACCAGAATTCACTGGCCTCTCCTAAAATATTGGCAGTCCCTTTGAAAGCAATCTTTCAGTTACAAAGTAGCTTTAATTCAGACAAATGTTTGTGTGCAATCATCTTGTATTTGTAGCTAATATGGCCCCAAAGTATTTAAAGCTGGTTCTAAAGTATTTAAGTATGGACTAAGTCAAATATGGAGCAAGGTGGGAACAGCAAAACAGGCAGACCCTTTATAGATTATATGCGTGACAATTGCATTGGTCAGTTTAGAATAACAACTTTGTGAATAAACGCGAAAAGGAGATAAAATATCGGGGCACAGTTGGTAGTACATTCATGTTTGTAATGATGTCAGTGTAGTTTGGTGATAAGATTTTCATTCTGCCTTGTTCCAAAATAAGTAAAAGAAAAAACTGCATATATTCGTTTTTGGTTTTTTTTTAATATTTATGAAAGATGCTCTTGATGTAAATTGCAGTAGCTTTAGTGATCTCTGTCTCTCATCAGCATAACCACAGTACATAATGTAATGATATTTTTAAGGCTCAATATTTTTTTCTTCTTTTTTTTCTTGCCACAATAAGGTCCATATCAGCTCCTCCTGCCCACAGTCGGAACATCTCAGTGGCTGAATGAATAGGAAAATGGGAGTTATTAGTCATGGAAAAATAAAACCACCTGTAGTCCTTGCTTGAAGAAGCAATTACAATAATCTATTTCTATTGTCATAGTTTTGCTGGAAACATGAAAACAAATGGGGCTACTTGAAATTGAATAATGTTCTTAGTAATTTATGGTGACAGTTCTTGTTATTACAAAGCCAATGCAGAGTAAGAAAAAAATATATCAGCTAGAGATGGAATGTGTGCTTTGCAAATAATTTATACAATATGAAAGAGACAGTTTTCACTGGTTTTGATCACCAAAAATGTTTTTCCCCACATTCTATTTTGCTCCTAAATACTGTAGAAATCTCAAATTGCCCATGTTGTTTATGCTATTGGAGATTTTGTATATGTATCTAGATATAAATGCAGCCATATGTTAAAAGCCCCAGTTATTCAGCAGATTATTATCTTTAATCAGTAAATCATCCCAGTGTTTTGCAGCGCTGTGCAGCCTGAATATATTTTCAACACAGTGTTTATTTGCATTACACCCCAGAATCCATTTCAGGGTGATTAAAATTTTAAAGTGAGCTACACATTTCTCTGAATGCAGCTTCACTGTAGAATGTACTTTAAAAATAATTTTTCCAACTTAGCATGTATTCAAATTACTTGTTTTACACTGCACTGCTTAGAATAATGGTTTCTAAAAGTAAATTCTTACTATTTTTGAAGAGGACTGTGCTTCTACATCTAAGAGAATGTAAGAGCAAGATTTTCTTAAAAACTCCATCAAAACCTAACAGATAGAGCAAACTGCATCCCTTGGTATTTCTATTAGAAGGGTGATGTTTTCAACATTTTTTTTAAATGGAAAACAATTTGAAAACATTGATTCTCAGGAGCATTTGTGTTTCTGACAATGCGTGATTTGCTGCATTCCCTTCTCACTCAAATACAATTTATGATGTTATAGTAAACAATTTACAAAACTGAAAATCTGATGGATTGTTCTTGACACCGGATGTGGTATTTCAGATATGTTAAAGGCAAGGCAAAAATGACTGGACTGTTTTCATGGCTTCAGCAAAAGAATTTTAGCTGTGCAGATATACTCAACACTTCAAAACCATTTGCATATTTTTGGCCAGAGGACTGAGGATGTGGAGGAGCTGGATTAGTGTAATAAACCACTGTGCTCCAAGTTCCCAGTCAACAGTAAATTGTTTTATAAAAAATGAAGTGCAGTAAAAGAATGTTCAAGAGAAATGTGTTTCAAAAGATTCTGCTTCAGAGTCTTTAGAAAAGATTAAAAGACTCTGCTCTCTGTGCTTTAAGGAGAAGATGCGTGTTTATTAATATTAAACATAGCTCTGGGTCTGGGAGTGTACCTGGCTGCTCCTTATGTCCCATGCCTGCTGCTCAGTCAACAGAAATGCAGCATTTGAATCATTTTGCTTTTTCTAGAGCCTATAGCAGAGGTGATGGTGCTCGTGAGAGCTGCTGTTTGCTCGAGCCTTGTTGAGGCTGCAGTAGTGCAGGATGACACCTCAGACATTGGAAGGAGAGAAAACGGATCCCTGCAGGTGCCTGAGATGGTTTCAGGGTCCTGAGTGCTGCTTGTCCACACAGCTGAGGAAGCCCACAAGTGTAGGATGATACCACCTCCAAAACCTTGCCATGGTGTTTCAGCTGCTCTAGACCTGCTCCTGGATGAGTGGCAACAGGAAAAGAGCCAGCTGAGCCTGAATCTGGCCCCAGCATGGTCTCACAGCCATGCCATGGGCAGTGCAGATGTTGCTGCTGTGCCCAATTCCAATATTGTTTTATAAGATTCTTTAAAAAGAGAAGGAATAGCTGTGGAAGAGTGAAATATTCTTTCTCAAATCTGCACAAAACTACTGAAAGGAAACATGCTGCCCCTGCAGTTTTCTGCTCTGTCATTAAATTCAGCTTATTGCTCCCACATCAGAGCACTGGGAAATCAGATCCCACATTTGGTGAAGAACAAGCCACGGGCTGTAACAGCCCAGGGAGGAGACACTAAGAACAGTTCTCTCAATAGGCAATTTTCTTTTCATATATGTTGCATCTACAGAAGCTTTCATTAACAAAACACATTTCCTTATGGTTTCACAGCCATCTCTGATATTTTTAGCACTGAGTGGTTTGTAAAAGGTCCATAAAGGCTATTTTAGACTCCTGAAACTCGCAGTACTGTGCATCTGATGTTTGTGAGGTAATGGCTCTAGCAAAGCATTCAAACATATCTGAAGATTTCTCCTTTGGGTTTTAACTGTTTTTACAGTATGGTAACTAAGCGATAACATCTTTAATCCCTGGACATTGTTCCTTCAGCAGTGTATTATAGCACAGAACACAATTGAAAGGAGTTATGGGCAAGTGCATGAGACACTAAGAAAATAGTCACATGAAAAGATTTAGTGAAAGGCAATTCCAAATGCCCTCTAATATGCGGGCAAAGAACAAAAGTGCCCAAGCTGCATTTACTCATTCCTGATTTAATAGGTTAATTCCATTTTGTTTGCTAACAAATGGGGTTGAATATTCAAAACACCAGCAGCAATCTTGACAACTATTAATTTTGGGGCTCTGAAATAAAATTGCAAAGGATCTTAGAATTGTGACCTGAGGATATATGTATCATTTCTGATTTGCTTTTGCATGAACAGTTATTACTAACAACCAAACACTTACTTTTAAATTAGTCTTACAAGGAATTTTTCAGGGTATTTGTTGTGGGTAGGTGTCATTACTATATTGACTGCAGTCAGTTATTTAATTCCTTGATGGAAGTTGCTTAATATTTTGTTTCTATAGAGTGCTTTGCCTTACCTAGGTGCGCCTTGGTTTGTATAAACATAAAGTCAGAAAAATGAATATTAAATTTATTTGGTGTATTAATTAATTCTCTTTAAGTACCTTTCCATGAGCTCACACCTAATAAAGGTAATGAAGTTGGTTTAGATGGGCAATAGCACTCCATTCAAAGCACTGACATTTCAGATTTAAATCTTATTTTTATGAAACTTGCTGCAAAGTGATCATTTGAACATGAATTTAGTGCCTCGTTGAGTTAATTTTATGTTAATGCACAGTATTTTTTTATTTTCTAAAATCATATATTACTGCTTTTTCTCATCTGAAGACAGTGCAGTCTGCCTTTCCTCACTACAATGCCTGATGTTGAACAGAGCAGGCTCTTGTGCAAACAACTAGAAATTAGAAAACTCTGGGATTTTTGTTGTTGCAGCTGGAGTTTTTTGTTTCCCTGGTCAAATGTTTTTGCAGAGCAGATGTAACAATCAGCTTCTTGCTGTTTGGTTACCAGCACAGCTACCCCGCAGGTCTCTAGTCAGACAGACTATAATATTAATATGCATTTGTGGACCTTTTTGTCACCCGGCTTGATTTATGCTGTAAATGCAAAACTACTCTTTCTTGGATTTACTGGTGCTGTGGATCCCAAAGCTTTCTCTTTTATTTAGCCATTAATATATGCAAATTTAACAGATCCAGAGGGATTATAATATAATCCTTGTGGGTCCTTCCTTCTCCTAGGGAATAAATAAACTCATGAATATTTCACACTAAATAAACAAAAATGTTACAGATTGCAAATTGCTGAGCTGGCACAAATCCTGTTGGATCAGTATGTTAAACTCTGTGTGTCTGAAGTTGTGAAAGAAATTAATATTGGAGCATTAATGGGAAAAAATCATTTGTTCTGATGTCATGAAGTGTTTCATGTCTGAAACCTGAGCAGAATTTGGAAATATCCCATCTTCTGAGAATGCAAGTTCATGGATTTAAATATGGTGTTGGAATAAGCATAAAGCTTTGCAAAAGGTGCCTTAGATGCAATTTATAAGGAGGAGGTTGCTCCTGTGTTTATGAGTTTCATCACATAAAGTAAGTTATTCCCCTCTTTTCAATACTGTAAGGATACAAAATCTACCAGTTTGGGAGGTACTGCAGATTACTATCCCTTGCTCCTCAAAACATTTGCTTGGATACAGAAGATGGTGTAAGCTATTTTAGTAAGAGCTTTGGAAAGCCTCAGAAAAGCAACACTTTTCTTGCTTAACCCTCATTACTGTGGATAGGTAAGGTCCAGAGAGTCTACTGCCAGGAATTACTAGAATTACTCGGATCTTAGAAATTCTACCTGAAAGCTTGTCTTGGAAAACCAACTCTTCTGCTTTTTTAAATAAATTATGGGCTTATTTGTTTATTTATTCACAGTGTTACCTCTTTTTAATGGTGTAATAGCTACTAGGAGTAACTTTGATCTTAGTAGTTATCTGATTGCAAGATCTACTTTTTTTTATAGTGAGAATTCACCATCATTACAAGAAAATTAGATATACAGTGACTCTACTTAGTAAGAAATTATTCAACTTTAATGAAAGTGAAATGTTAGCTAGCTTTGATGAACTACTGCTGCATATTGCATGTTGTTTTGCTTCATAAATAAATCCTTTTGCATTCATGGTATTAAGTGAAAATTTCTGAAATACATATTCAGATAGTTAGCAATTAAAGATTTCTTTTTTCCCCTTCTTCTCCTTAACAATATTTTAAACAAGAAGCCCTTGGCAAAAAGAGAGAAACATCAGGGCTCTAAGCCTGTAAAAACTCATGAACTTTCACTTTTATCTGCTATGAAAAAAACAAGCCAAGTAAGGATTAAGTAAAGAAATTGGTCCAAATCCCATTGAGGTCCCTAGAAACACCTTTACAGAAATCAGTGGATTTGAATCAAATCTCTGCATGTCTGCATTAAGTTTTAGGTTTCATCCTGTCAGCATGATATTCCCATATATCCCAAACAAAATATGCACTGGCAGTGAAATGACCTCCAAAGATATTCTGTTTTCATAAATCTATTTTCTACTCAAGATAATTCTATGGCCTTCAAAAGGATGGATGTTGGGTGCAGGCACAAATTTTGTGGATCATTCCACTCTTGAATTCCCCCAAACCAAATTTGTTTCATAATCTTCTCGTAGTCTCATGTATGAGTTTTACTTTGGGCTTAAGCATCAGGTTTTTTGCATGTATTTGCTCTAAGGTCTATATATGACCATGTGATTCTACCAGAACTTTTCCTTCTTTTGGTTCTTCCTTGAAAAATTGCACATTGGCTACAAGATTTCTACAGAATTTGTAGGAATGTCTGCATCCCTGTCATAGCACAGGTCACAGGTCATTCTGAGTTTCATTAAATACGATGGGATGTTCAGGGTATGGTAGTAGAACACCTGTATTTGGAAAACAGTGATATTAGATTACTATAGGCTCTTCCAATAATGGTTGGAAAGATGCTCTTAATATTGGTAATTCACCTTATGAGACTGTGTGCCAATTAGTTGGAATTATTTTTATCTGTGGGTTGGTGCAGTGATCCCTCTATGTGGACTTGAACTGATGTCCTAAACACAGAAAATGAGAAGCAGAGGGAGAGCTGTTGGTTTTTTTGCTTTTATATCATTGACATATCTGAAAATATGTCAGCTTTGAGAAGAAAAGTGGATTAATAAAGTGGTTGTTTTTACCACATAGGGTGTGATCTTTTGTATTAGGGCATTATTCTAAGTAAAAATAATGTAAGGATGTTTCAAGAATCAGAATTTTGAAACTAGATCATAAGGGTTGGCTGATTCTGGATGTTCTGTTTCACTTATCATGAAACAGATCTAGTTTTCTTACACTGTTATCAGTGTGCTGATGTGTACCTTAAAATGCTCTGATAGAATCCAGGTGTAAAGTTCTATGCAGTACTTGGTCAAGACTCATCAGAGAAATGTCTACACAGCAGGAGCTGTTCAACAGCTCTAGGACATCTTTGCATGCCAGTGCCTGCTTCTCCCAGCCTGTAGAAGCGTTAATATATGTAATATGAAGATTAAGGGCCCAGTGAATTACACCTTTTGTGAAACTATTTAAGGAAGCCTAACAGGGAGATTAGTTTAACTTCAGAGAGATCTGACAAGAAACACAAAATTTCAGAGGTCTCACTGCTTTGGGTGGCTGAGAAAGCAAAACTGCATGGGCTAAAATCCTGCTGTGTTATGTAAGAACTGCAGATTTTGCCTGACAAGGTAAACCAGCCAGAAACCCAACTGATGAGCCTTGCAGTGAAAGGCTTTTGTTCTGTTTAGACCCACAGCTCCTGAACCTCAGTCTACAGCATGACTCCTCGCTGTGCATGTTGGTATATTTGACTGATAACAAGCACTTTCAGAATGTGCCAGTCTTTTATTTCCAGTGCACATCCTTTTCGTATGTCTGTTGTCCTTTGTAAATGTCTTTTGCTTTCCTGTGAAGCAGGATGCCTGTTCTCCTGTTGCAAATCATATTGACTTGACTAAACTGAAGTACTACTGCACTTCCTATATTAGCCATTATTTTGTCTCCTCTGCTGCCTTCTCTTCCCTAGAACTGTTTTCTCAATGCATAATTAGTATTTTTCTAGATTAATCAAGCAGTTATAGTTTGCTGTGGAGCTGTTTGAGAGGAGGCTTTTGATGTGAATGAGCTGTGTGTATGAATTATTGAAGAGGATTTCACTTGTTTCCTTTACCAGTGATTTGTAATGATGCTGCCTTTAAGAGGGGTTTCACTTTTGCTACCTGACTTGGTTTTGCAAACTGAGCAATAAAAGCAGAATGTCACATCTTATTTCAAAGTCCTTAATAAAAGCTGTGTGAATCTTTCAGCTATCAAGAGCATCTGAACTCCCAGTCTTGTTTTTTTCTTAAGTAGTTAAAATAAATATGGCTTCTACTTTTTTTTTTCCCTGGGAAAAATATTTAATAAATAGTATAAATAGTGCCTATGAGATTCATTTTTCCCTGTGAGAAAAGGAAATTCTCCTTTTTAGAGGGATATTATCAAATTGAATTTATCCTCTGCCTCTAAATATTTTAAATATGAAAAGCAACAGTTAGGAATGTAACACCACCATGAATCAAGAATAGGCCTCTCCCTCTTAAGTCATCCTGAAAATGAGTAAGCAATATGTAACAGCTTGAGGAGTTTCCAGACTCTTTTCCTTTTGGAAATTGTTTTTTACCTGCATAGGGTGATTGAATACACGTTGGATGTTTTGCATAGTGTGTTGTGACTGGAAACCCACTGGCTCAAGATTCTGCTTACTTTGAATGTTGAGAGGTTTTAGATGTCTCTATTAGTTAGCAAGACAAAAGAAGAACTGAGTAAATACCATGTACTTGAGGAGACAAAATCAAGACCTATCTTGAGATGCATTCTGAAAATATATTGTGATACAGAGCTCCCTCTCTGACTCTTCACACAAAGTCTTAAACATAATTTTGCATCATAATCATAGTTCTTTAAACATTCCCTTAAAAGCAAATAAAATGAAATGCTGAAAGGAGCTGATTGTGGTCAGATTATGATTTTATAATTTCCTTGATTGTTCTTCACATTAATGTTACATCTTTCAATAGTAATTTATCTCTTGTTTTTCTGCTTAGTCTGTCAGGATTGTTCTGCTATTGCAAATAATGGAACAGAGACTTACTTTGGACTGTGGACTTTTGCATTAAGAGAACAAATTTAAGAGTGACATTTTACCAAGACTAAAGTTGCACCCAGCAATGAAGCCCAACTGAAATATGACTCAGCTTCTGACTGATTTACACCTGCAACTCAATGCTGTTTAATTAGAGGCATAAGAGTATGGAACTGCACCTGTGTGTGAATTACAGATGCAGATACGTGTTTGCCTGCAGAAGAGGAGGCAAACTGATGAAATTACAGCATTTGAGCTCTGAGGCATATATAGTGATGGTATCTGGAGGATGTTTGAATTGCTCTTCCCAGTTCTCAAAGCAAAATATTTTACATTTATGAGCTTTGTGTGCTTCAAACTGGATTAAGATCCTGAATAGATGCTCGTCCTTTAGAAAATTCGAACACCACTTACACTTTTCTGTGTAGAGCAGGATATGAAGCAGTGCCTTGTCTCCAGCTGGTGTTCTGTCCTCCTTTGCACATGTTCAGCTTGCACAAGCACGGAATCCAGATGATTTACAGATCAGGTCAGCCCATGAATGCTCCTATGTGGTCTCATAGTCCAAAAACTTATTTTTTCATTAATGTAATGGGTCTGTCCTTTAGCTTTGCTGTCACTGTTTTACCATTTTTAAAAATCCTGGTATGTGGTTTTCAGCTTATGCTACATTCAGATCCTTCTCAAAGTCTTTTACACAGAGTATGCTCAAGCTGTGATGTGAGCAGCAAGTGAGAAACAGTTCTTCCATGGACAACAGAACGAAAATGCTTGACTGCCTGCATGGCTTTGATGGTCACAAATTAAATCCTTATACAATTATAAATTCCTTCAAAGTTTGTCTCAGAATGGATATGATGACAAAAATCAAGAAAATATAGCTAATTTGATTGCAAATAGTAACTCAGAGTAAATTAAGATTTCATTTTGGTTTTTTTTTTTCATTTCAGAGG
This sequence comes from Sturnus vulgaris, assembly GCF_052056855.1. Taxonomy (NCBI): domain Eukaryota; kingdom Metazoa; phylum Chordata; class Aves; order Passeriformes; family Sturnidae; genus Sturnus; species Sturnus vulgaris. Next base: position 20,374,185 of record NC_142256.1, on the reverse strand, counting down.
AAAACCCCAATTTAGCAATCTACTGATACTTCAGGTTCCTTTATAAAAATTTGGATTCACTGACCTTCTTTGCCTGTTTCTAATATAGAAACCTGGCCTGATATGACTGAAGGTTGGCAATAGCATAATTTTGAACAGACTTGGAAAACGAATGAAAAATGTACAAATACTGTGCAGTTTGAAATGTGAAACCGCTGATGTTTTTCTGTCGGCTTTTGAGTCATTGTCTCTTAGTAAGTGAATGACATAGCAAATGTTGACTCCATGGTGGCACTGTCTGTACACTTCTTAGTGCACCCAACAGGAATTTTTCATTTCATGCATCATTTATAACTTGCTGCAACGATTGAGAAGTCTCTCTCTCTATGTGTGCATATATAAATATAAATACCTTTTTTTTTTTTTAAGAGGAAGAAAATATACCTTGTCAGCCTTCTCTAAGCTGTCAGACTTCTCCTGTCTGTAAAATTTGATGGCATAAATTGTATCCATGCAAGATTCTACAGGCACTTATCTCTGGAGATGGGAAGGAACAATAAAGCAGTTGATGAAATTTGGGCAGTTAATTATGAGATATGTTAGAGCATTTCAGTAACATCCCATCTGTTGCCCAACTGCATCCAGAATTAATTCAGGCCTGAAAATGGAGAAGCCTTGAGAAAATTGAGATCATTGAGATCCTCAATTGAGATTGAGGACTGACATTGTTAAAAAGGGTATCCCTGTCTTTAGGGCTTTTCACGTGGTATTCTACTACAGAAGGACCAACTTGACAATTCTTTGCCATTAATATTTCAAAGAAGTTGGATGGTGGGCTCTTTCTGATAATGTTTTAGTTTGTTTATTAAATCACTGGTATTTCAAACTTGTTTTCTTGATTTCTGCTCAAATCATATGAAAAAGTATCTCTTTAGTCTTTTATTGTGTCTGTTTTTGTAATTTCTCAGACATGTTGATACATTGCATAAGATTTTATCATTAATTGTACATTTGATAGGTAAATATGATACATTTCTGTACTTCTAAGCAGGATTCTCCACTGGAATACAAGTAATATGGGAAAAGATGACTAAATGACAAAAAGTGATGCTATAAACATCTTTAGGCTCTCCAAAATGTTAATTGAAAGAGCACAGCTTGTTTACTTTTATTTGTTCTTTCAAAATTTAACAAAGTCCTAAAGTTTTAGTTGCATGCTAAAATCCACTGCAGTTTTTACCATTAATTTAAATTAGCTATTTTATTAGTGAAAATAGTCCTTCGTATTGACAAATGCCAAAATAAAAATGCTTGAGGTGCAAGAGTAGTTCATACTATGAAATGCAGATAGTTTTCCAGTTGTAAAGTACAGATAAATCTTAGTAAACAAGAAAAGATATTGATATAGGCAGGATTGATGGCATGAATGACCAAGTTACACAGACCCCATGATGCCTTTTGACTTCACATTGCTCTTAAGCTTTGTTATGATCCCCTTGAGAGCCATAAAGGGAACAATAAGGACACATTATCTTATATTCTTGGTCCAGTGATTGCTAGAATTGTGTATTAACAAGAAGTTTTTTTTGAGGGAAACACCCTCAGAAGTTTTACTGATTTATATAAGATGAAGGGGCTTCTCAGGACTGTGTGTGGCCAGCTGCTCCTTTCTTTGTTTCTCTACTCATCCTCCACCAGAAGATTTTTAATCAAGTATCACCCTTTTTTATGTTCTTGTTCACCTGGTTTGATATGTATTGATCCTTGTGGCTGCCTACCTTGGACTGCTCACTGGAAATGCAGCCTTCTGAGCAAGTTTGCTATAATTTACTGCATGAGCTGCTCTTTCACACTCAATGTTTCTTCTTATCTGGCTGAGATGTTTGATGTCACGCCCATAAAACTGGATAGAAGCTGACCTGGGCAGAGGTGATAGACCCAGGAAGTGAAGGGGACAAATGCCTTAAAGATGTTCCATCCTTGTCTCATCTGCTCTACGTCAATCCCTCAGACACTGGGAACTGAAATGCAGCCCTTCTGCAGTCCCCAAAGCTGAAATGCAGTCCTTCTCCAGCCCCTAAAAGGGTGCAGGAGCTACAGACTGCTGACATACAGGGGCATTATGTAATTTCTTTCTTTCTTAACTGCTTCTTATGTACTGCCCTAAGAGAATGAAACCAAGACAGTAGCTTTTACCCTTGCTGCCTGTTTGGCTCTCTTTTTTTTCTCTCATCTTCTTGTTCTGAGATAAGAAAAAAGGAGATTATTGAATATTCCAGTGTGGAAAGGGCTGAAAACTCCCTTTTAGCTTACATGGAAGAAAAAAAACACAACAAACCTGTTGACTATATGCAAAAAAAGAAGAAGGCTTTGATCAGACAAAAAGACAAAAAAAAGTCCTCAGGCATCTTGAGAACCTGCCTTGAAACTGGGAACTCCACTGCAGCACACAGAACCACCTTCTATTCATCGAAGCCTTCCTACCAGTCACAGTTTTGAGGGAGTGTGCAGCCACAAGCACAGCTTTTCTGTAGGCAAGCAAGCTCCTTTTTGCCAGTAGTAACATATTAACTCCACACTTACTCATCCCAAAATTCTGTTTTTCTGCAGTTTTAATAAGACAGAGAAAATGTATAGACAACATGTTCTAATCACTTGTACTTCATTATGGCTTTTGTTGAATGACAAAGATAACTCATTTAATATGTTTTACTCTCAAAAGAAAGTGTACTGTAATCAATATTTCAGATGTTTCAAACTTAAGAGAGCTATGGTTCTTGTTTTGAAAACATGAGGCAGTACTGGAGAAATTAAATTAAATTGCTCAGCGTTTTAGGTTTTTTTTTTATAATGGCAGCAGAACAACTTAGGCTTTAAAAGGTTCCATAAAGAGTGCTATGTTTTTTCAGCACAATTATAATTAAGGCTGATGGATTGCTAGGGAGGAAAAGGATAGTAAATTTTCTGCATAATTTTTAGAGTTTGGATAGAAACTGAAAAGCATTTAAACACCTACGCATGGACAAAGCAGGCCAGGGAGCTCTTTTTCCACTACATAAATCCTTCTTGACCTTTGAAAACAAATATAAATAATCTTCTAAGAATTTTTTTGTGTTACTTTTCTCTGGACTTGAGATTGAGCCATCCACTTGCTTTAGCACAGCTGTGACCTCTGGTATTGTCACTTACTAGGGATGGGCTGTGTTTGAGGTTTTGCCTGAATCCTCACTGCTGGCTGGCAAAGGAAACCTCCAGAGCTGCTGTCGTGGAGAGATGTGGCTTTGGAGACCTGGCAGTCAGGCTTCATTTATGATCCCCACCATATTTTTATTGGAAATTTCCCTAGTCAGGGTAATTTTCAAGCGTGATCTCTCCTCTCTTGTTTCACAGTTATAAAAGAAAATAAAGGAGTCAAAATAACATGGTCCAAAATATTGCCTAAATATAGACCAGTTTTTATAGCGCCACAAATTTACTCAAAGTTTGTATGGATTTAGGTCAATTCAATGGGATTCTCAAATATTCTTAGAAGCTAAATATCTGAACCTGCACAAGGCAGAGAGAATTACTGCATACACACATTCAGAAGTGTGTTTTCTGCTTGAGCTTTAGTTTGTTAGTATTTTTGGCTGGATGAAATCTGCTTCTGCTGTGTACTTTGTGTGTATTTTAAAGTATTTTGCTCTAGTTCCTGATGAGTCCTCAAGAGCAAATAGTCTGACATCTTGATATTTCGCACATGTTGGAAGTTCTTTGTTTCCCCAAGTGATTTTCAGCTTGCGCTGAGGTGTTAGCCACACATTCATGGCCACAGCTATCCTTAAAGAAGGGGAAACCCCACATTTTTCTCTTTATAAAGTGTATTTTTTTTTGTCTTCATGTTTCAGTAGTAAAACTGGTGTTGTAAAAGGATTTAGAGCTAGATTTGTAGGAAGAGATATTTATGTGATCTGATATGTTTGTAGTGTTAGTACAAGACTCTGAAGAGGGATATAAATAAAATATGTATATACCTGCACCATTTTAGTTTTTATGAATTATTCTATTCCATTGTGCTAAGTTTTGTTAGGAATATTACAGATGAGAAAACCATAGAAGTGCATGATTAAAAGTACCTAAAATGGTGTATCACCATGTATGGAAATAAAAACACCTCATGGACTTTTCTACTTAGCAGGAAGGAGCTTAAGCCAGGTATTGATGACTGTAGAACTACCAGGGGTTTTCACCATTCTTTCTCCAATGGTAAAGTCAGTTGTGACTTTCTAAGAATGTAGATACATGCACTGATTGTCATATTCCACAATTAATGGAATGGAAAGAGCTATGGAGTGGAAGAATTTATTCAATACCTATTACCTGTACTAAGGCTATATTTTAGCAACGTGAATGTTTTAATTCATAGGAGATAAGAGTGCTCTTCTATTTTGAAAAAATCATAGATCAAATAATGTGCATATTAAACAACTTTAAATAACATTGACATCAGTGCAATTCATCAGCTCCGAGTTCCATATGTGCCAATTCATCAAAACAACAATCTTGTCAGGTTCTGTCTAATAAATAATTTTTTCTGCATCCAGCACTTCTGAAGGGCTTGTGAGGTACCCTGATGATTCATTAGTGCTAAAGTTGGGTTGAACCTTTTGTGATCTTGAACAGAATTGTAGCTTATTGGGTCATTTCTATTTTTTTTAAACGTTCATAAGAGCAAAATTTACATATTTCGTTTCATTTATTACTGACAACATGAAAGATAATTACTTGTAGCATCATCTTGTGAGCAACTTGTACTGATAAATGTCATGCTATTGATCTGTGAATTCCTTTCTCTATAATAATAGTAAAGATTTAATAGTAATTTTTGGAATCCAATTTTTTTCTTATATTCCTGGGTCAGCAGCATAGGATTTAGGAAATGGAGTTTAAAGTCTTACTGTCACTTTGAGACAGACACTTAAAATGTTGGGTAAATAAACCCTTTCAACCCAAACCATTCTATGATGATAAAAGACCTTAAATATCATCTAATCCTAACCCTGTTGGAATGAGGGTTTAATATGCTGGCACACCTTTTTTGTGAAATATCATTTTTCCAGTGGAAAAAATACTAAATTACTCTGATCACCTCTGCATAATAAGCTTTATAATGTGGTTTGGGAAAGGCACGTAAATAAATAAAATATGAAAGTGATGCTCAGCTCCTATTGAATTGGAATTAATTGAGCAAGTTGGTGCTTCAATAAATTGTAGCGTGGGGATATGAAATGTACTTGAGAGTACTCATCAAACTGCAAGTGGTACCTTCAAATCTTAAAAAGCTGTGTGAGTGAATCATGTCCATCTAACATAAAGAACTACTCCAACAACAGCTTCTTTTTTTGTTATTTCGAATTCTTGAAAATTAGTTGCAATAATCTGAGTATTTAAAAGAAGTAGAATATCTGGCTTTGCTCTTTTGAGTAAAATAAAAATGTTTACTTTCTATTCCAAATATTTGAAGGCTTATTTATTCTACAAGAGCACTAAAAGGAAATTTAGATAGGGAAGTCGTGCTTCATTTCAAAAACCAAATATTTTATTTTAGAAGTATGGGAATATATTTTTTGGCTCCTTTTGTTTCTAAACTTTGTGAATTTGGCTGGAATGCTTGGTAGATGTTAATGTTGCCAAAAAAACATTTCTGTGAGTCAGAGAGGAATCCCTGATCAGCCCTCGTGCTCTATTGGTGCTGATGGCACTGCACCAGACCTGGGATCGGTTCTTCACAAACTCACTTCGTGCATCAGGCCTGTTCCTGTCACTAGTGTTACGCCTCTAGGTGAACAGTTAGCAATTAATTAACTGCTTTGGCACAGGACAGCCATTAAACAGCTTTTATTTCTTGTGATAGAGTGCGGGTGTGTTCAGGGAGCAGCATGGGACTGGGAAGGGGCAGACTCATAGCTCCTGTTCCTCTCACCCTTCCCCTGGTCATCCTTGGTCCTGCACTTGGAAGCAAAATCAGATTTCCTGCAGCAATTGAGAAAACTCTGCAGCATGCACGGCGGCACACAGGCAATTCAAACCATCTCCATCCGATTGCAGGTGACATTTTCATGAGCTCAACAGCTTCTGGGTTTTGATTAGGAAATTACTACTGGAAAAAAAAGGTCATGTCATCTCATAGTTCTACAGATGTGGCACTTAATATGACTTTTTTTTTTTTTTTTTTTTTTTTTTTTTTTTTTTTTTTTTTTTTTTTTTTTCCCAGCCTGCCTTAGTAATCATATGGCAGCTAACAAAGTTTTGTCATTTAGGACATTATTTGGGTAAGTGGTGGGGTACTTCTAGTGGCATCCAAGGAAGATCTTGTTGTGGGGCTGTCTAAACTAAATAAATTCACAAATATAGATTTCTATGGCACTACATAAAGTGGACATTATATAAATTACTTATATGAAAAAAACGCTAAAATTTTGTATTTGTAATTCCTACCTCTGTTCAAAAGACAATTTTACTGAACATTGATTTGCATGTATGCATTGATTGCATGTAAAGTGTAGTAAATCTTGAATATAAGAACAATATAAACATAAATAAATTGAGACAGGTGCAAATGGATCATTTCTCTGTAGCTTTCTGTGCATTTATTAAAATCACACTTGGGAATTACCCGTCACGTTGATCAAAAAATGTGGAAGTGTGATGTTTTTCATTAGTTGCAGCTTTATAAAACTGGCAACTTTTTCTGTTTCTTCCTCATCCAAATTCTGATTTAAGATTTGCCATGAGTAGCTCACAGGAACAGTTGTTACAGAGTTCTGAGCACAAGAGTGTTGTTTCATTACCCCTTCCAGTTAAGAAATATTCCATCTCAAAGCCCTCTGCAACTGCTAATTATTCAGCTTGTCTCTGGGAAGCACTTTAGCACTGATCCCAATTTACATCCGAGGCAACAGACCCTGCTCAGATCTCGACTCTGAGCTGCTCAGCAGGAATTCAAGTCGGATCCTGAGTGATTCTTCCCACCACAGGGGAGGCAGCTGCTGTCCTGCCTCCCAAAGCCAAAAATTAAATCAGTATAGGGATTTGAACTTTGGGCTCCTGCAAATGCTGATTTTGTTCTGCAGCTCCTTGGCTATTCAGGTCTGCCACACACTCATAGAAGCTGCTCTAATTCAAATAAATAATTAAATATTAATTAGAGCAGAGGCAGGCAGCCACAGCCAAGCAGTTTGGTGTGAATAAACCCACATTTTCTTGTCTAGAAAATATATTCCAATTAGGAAGCTTTCTGTTGAATTAAAAAATAGTCTGATTACCTAAATATAAATTTAAACCTATATGAAATATCTAAAAGAGGAAAACGGTATTTGCAATTCATTTCTGATCAGCTGTAAAGCACCTGTAACTTTGTTCTCAGGGTTTTGTGTTCCTGATGTAAATTTACAAAATCAAGGAGAAGGCAGTTTGAGGAGCAACAAAATACACGACAACCCACTGAAAAGGCAAGCAGCTGTGGAGCAATATTGGAGAAATAATTTGTGACTTTTCTGTAGTCCTTGCATGGTTTTAAGTAAATTATGTTGACTGTTCTTCGTAGCTGGCAGCTTGAAAAAAGGGTAAATGAGAAAGCAGTCTTTTAAAAAAGAGCAATAGAAAATATTTCTTTAAAAGAAATTACTTCTTTAATCAAACTAATCTGTTTTGATGTCTTTTGCTTGGATTTTTGCTTTATTATTTTCTAGCTGTGTTCCAAAAAAGTGCGAACTGTTCTGCAGTGTTAGGTTTTGCAGGGAGCAGGAGGTTTTGTCTAGAGAGGGAAATCTAGAGAGCATCCCAGTCCAGGCTCCATCTCTGACAAGGGACTCCTCTCTCTGAGCAGGAGGGTGCTGAGTGCTCCCAGAGCATCCTGACTGAGCAGCAATAGAGGCATATTTGGTGATATTCTGCCATTTTCTCCTTGTAAAACACTCATTCATGGGTGTTCGTGGGGAAAAGGAAGTCTGATTAATTTTCCATTGTGCTAATAGTTTTAGAGCTGTCACCCTCTTCTGTTTTGATATCTTGAAAATGGAAATTTTAGGATTTTGCTTGAAATCAGTTTTCATCTATGAAGGCAAGGTAATTCTTACTTAAAATATACAAAAGAATATCATTAAATGAACACAAAATATTGAAACCAAAACATCTACATGAGTCATAGATCTTTTTCCCCTAATTTCAGCCTATGAAATATTTTTAATATTTAGTATTTCCTTTCCCCTCTTAGATGGGGGATGAGGGGGACAAGAAACTTAAAATTTTCCAAAGTTTCCAAGAAACTTTAAACTTTCTAATAACTTTCAGTTTATTTCAGAAGAGTAAGAGCTTTTTATTTGCTGATTAATTCAGCAGTGGGAACAGCCCAGGGTTCATCTCCTGTCGTTTTGAACAGAATTTTCCGTTTGAAGTACTTAGAGAGGGAATTTTGGGATACTAAGCACTGATTCTCAGCCCTGCTGGAGTGTTTGAGGTTAGGTGGGGCTGGTGCACACTCTCTTTATCCTCTTGCTTAGCCAGACACAGCAGTGGGATGGAGGCAGCATTTTCAAGTCCAGCCTCTGTGGTACCAAACTGTCAAGGGTGAGACATCAAGGCAGAGCTAAACTTGCTGTGGGAATGAGGAGCCTGGGCCATTTCACTGTCACTAGATTTCTTAGTTCATCTGCAGCACAACTGAAAGACTGCAGTTGTTCTATAGTTGGGTTTCTTGCTTATTAATCCTGGGTACTTATAAGCTTACTTAAACTTCTGTGCATATCATAAAGTGTTCATGAGCTTAAAGCAGATGAAGGCTCAGACCTTTTATACCATGGTGCCAAAGCAGTGCTTCATTTCCATGCTAAACTAACTGAAAATGGAAACAATTCTCCATGTGGCTGCCTCAACAATCCCGAGTTGTTTTACACCCCGTTCAAAAAAGAAAAATAAGATTATTGACTACTGAAGTTGCAGAAATCTCAGAAAAGATGCCTGTGTGAGAAAGTGTAACTTATCACAAAGGCTGCATATTTCTCCTCCTTGAATACACACATTTATGTTTTTGTATGTCTCACTGCTGTGTAACTTCTAAAATGCCAGATAACGTGGTGCTTATTTTCCAACATAACATTAAGCGTTTCCATTAGACCTAGGCAAGCAGGAAAAACAGTGGACTTTGTAGATTAATTTAACACTAAATTTTGAAAGTCCTGAATATTCACCTGGCTGATACCAAGAAGACAAATTTGGAATGGTTTATGGGTGTTTATAAAGTCCTTCCTGGAGATGATGAAATGTCAGTTACTGCTTTTGTTGTAGGTTCATCTTGTGAACTTTAACTGCTCTCATACCTGCTGTCTCTTTCACACAGACAGCAATTCTTTTTACTCCATACATCTCATAAAAGAACCATATTACCCCACCTCCCCCCAGAAAACAACTTCAAAGGGTTTGTTTCTGGCCAAATCCATATTTTCCCAGAGACCTGGCAAAACTTTCAGTCTCTTTGTGCAACTTCTGTGATGAAGGTCTTGGCATCTCTGATTCAGCTTATAGTCCTCGCTGAATAAATTTTGTAAGGGAGTCTGCCCATTTCAGTTTTAGAGTAGAGTAGATTTGGGTGTCATACTTTATTCTGGTACTGTAAAATAACCTGCAGCAAACAGACCTAACTTGGAAAGCAGCTTGGAGCTAGTCCAGAGACAAACAGTGAAATCTGGGCCTGTTCTTTCTGAGGGCTGGTTTGTTTGTAAGATCTTTGGTGCAATTTTGATTGCCCATGGATATGATAACCACTAACTTTTGGAGTTTTTCCCAGAAAATAGGTGGTTTGGTTTTTCCCCCTCTGTTTGGGCAAGAAGATGTCAAAATTTCATTGATTTAATACAACAAGTGTTCAGCTCACTCCCCTGAGTGTGATATAATAATCCACCAACACAAGCAGAGATGTTCACCTCTGGGCAAATGCTCCATCATTTATCCTATGATGCCAGTCTCTTTGCAGTGATATAATCATTTAATAGCTGCTGTCTTCAAGCAGGTAGGCTTTTAACAGTCCACGGGTTGCTGCCATGAATTTGGCATTTCTATTTCATTTATAGTTTCATCCTCCATGATTGGTCTTATCAACCCCTTGTCCTGTGGAGAAAAGAGAAATCTCTTCAGCTGAAGCTTTGATGGTCTTATTTGTCCAAATTTGCACTTCTGTCAGACTCTTGGCTGCAGCTCTATATTTCATACTTGAGGCTGTTATGATCCATTTAAATGCCTGTGGGGATCTCAACAAGCTTTTTGAAAAGATTAATGACTTAGCTGTAGTTTTTATGATAGTGTTTCCAGAGAAATGCCTGCATACCTAATCAGGTTGTTTCTACAAGCCAAAATTTGCATTGCTCACCATAAAAGACAAATAGATAGAGTTTAACCACAAAACATCTGAAGGTTTACTGCCCATTTTCATCTGTGGAGATCACTTTTGCAGAAGAAAAGGTAGACAAGTAAGGAAAAAGGGAAATAAGAATTCAACACCTTCAAAATGACAGCAGAGGAAGGATAGGGATATAAGGAATTCTGTATTTTTTAATCTTGTACCATATGGATATACCTTTGTAAGGCTGTTATTGCCGACAGTCGTGTTTTTATTTGGACATGACTCTTAATAGGGGTAATTCAAATTAGTGTTGGAGCTTGCATAACATTTATTCAAGATTGATGTGAGTGGTTATAAAAAGATTAACTGAATCATTAGCTAAATTGCATTTCCTAATGAAATCACCAAACAGCAGGCTGGAAGGAGAGGTTATGTTTGCGCTTTTGTTAAACCCTTGGCCTAGCAGAGTGCAAATTTTAAAGTGCATTTGAAACTTCTGCAATTAAAGCATTTTATGAGTGTTTGTTAAACGTTTATCAACCACCGGGAATCGTCCACATACCACAAATGTTTTTGGTTAAAATTTGACTAGTATCTGTTCTGCTTTTCAAAATGTGAAGTGTTTGCCTGGCATGAATCATCTTCATTTATTGTGAAGTCGAGTGACTGAGTGTGACAACACCTTCATTTATGAGTGGTACTTGGCTAATAAGATCAGACTTCTGGTCTTTACTTTCTTTAGATTTGTCTCTTTTGTGTTACATATTAGGAAAGCCAATAATTTAAATGAGATTTTTTTTTTCAAATTGTGGTAAGCTTAATAGGTAGTTTCTATTCTAGCACTTCTTTAAACCTATTCTGCAGGTGTATTCCTGTAGGACTAGTAGACAAACCAGAAATTCGAAAATTGAAAATTTAACATAAAAGGAAACTTACAAGGGAAAATAATCATTTTAGACACTGTCATCATGTATTGCCATCACCTTAAGTCTATGTAAATGCGAGTAAAATCTCTCCTCCTAAATTAACATGTGTTAGAAAAAATGCTTACATTTTCAAGTAAATGCAGAAGCAGCAATCCTGATTGTTCAGATATAAAACAGAGCAGAACAGATGCATGATTCTGTGGCATATATTGCTTTTTTCCTAAACAGACATTTATTTTTATAAAATATATAGTGACTTTTACTGTAATTTCCTTGTTGCTTCAGAAGAAAAAATGAGAAATGATAATATTAGCTATTGAGGACATCTTCCAATATTTTCAGAGAAAATCTGTTTGGAACACAACACGTTGTTTGACTCTAGATGCTATACATCTGTTGTTTGATTTGCTGTTAGGAACATTAGATGGTACAGAGAAGAGAATTATGATAATAGGCTCTCTGGTGATGTTGCAAGCCTCTCTTCACAAATGCTGACTGTGCCTGGCTTAAGAGTTTGTCAGAGGATGACCAGACAAACAGGAAGGTGGCTCTGCCAGGAGCTGTGGAATCCTGTTAACTCTGGAACCTGCTCCAGTTCACAGGCAGAACACCTCTATACAGCCATGCAATTTGCCCAGGGCACCCTTCTGCCAGGCCAGAGTGTTGGTGTGGAAATCACGGCAGAGACTCCTCGGAGCCCTTGCTAAGTGTCACAGGTGTCACATCTGCCAGGAACACTGCAGACCTGGACACCACCACCAGCCTGAGGAAGGGGCTTTAATCCTCTCAAGGATTCTCCAGCCTATTTCCCATTGATGTGATGATTGGTACTGAGTGCTGGGAGTTTCCTGGCAGTTATCCCACTGTGGATATGGAATTCTGCTAAGATCTGTGGAAAGCAGAGCTCCTTTCTTCTGACAGCTGTTAAGTAAAAGACATTCTCTGAAGGCCCCTGATCTGAGAATTTTCATAGAATCTGTGTCAAAGCTGATGCTTCCATCAGCTGGAAGAGAGATGATTTTTCAAGGCAGATATTTTCTTATTTTAGTCTTATAGGGCTTATTTTAGGATGGCCATGGTTTCCTTTTGTTTTGTATGTGTCAGTATGCACAACTTACTAATTGTGGCCCTTAGCATAGTTGTTAATCTGAGTGCTAAACTGCATGCAGTAAAAAGCTGTATTATTCACCAAGATGCTGCCAAAGTAATACAAACTTGATTTTACTCCTTACGTGAGTTTTACATTAGGCTACATTTCTAGTTATTCTGATTTGTAATTTTATCAAGAGAATTTCTCTGCTGAAACACAGTGTAAATTTACAAAAGCAAAAGAAGGAGTGCACAGATTTACTTCTCACAATCTGGAGAGTAAATTAAGAGTATTTGGCATTGAATCTTTTGCATTATTTATTTTTTTTTTTGGAGGAGGGTGGGGGGAGAACAAGGAAAAGACTAAAACTGTTTTCCTTATTCCTAACACTTTGTTAGTTGTGTGTTTCTCCTTCAGGGTTACCATGGTGATAAGAGTAATGTTAAGGCTTGGCTAGGCAGGTACTGCATTAAGCTAAAATAATTTATCCTTCTTTTCATCTGCAAAATGCATGGCCAGGAGATGAATGGCATCATTTAGAGCACTCACCCCTCTGACAGGCTGCTTGTAGGCTCAGCCCCAAGAGTTCACATTTGAGTAGAAGTTTTTCAGGCCTAAGAGGTACTGCAAAAGGAAGATGGCTTTCAAAAATATATCCAAAATTATAAGTATGTTCCTAGAATCAATAATAAAATTCAGGAGCAGCAACAATAAAAGCCTCAGCTCTACCCTATCTGCTCAAGAAAAAATAGAGAGTGGAGAATATTCAGGCAGAGGAAGCTGAATGATTTCTTTTTTTAGTGGTTTGGACTCTGTTACTTACTTCAATGCCTCATTAGCTCTGCAAGGCAGGGCTCTCCCAGCTGCTAGGCTGTTTCACAGGCTTCATGCTAACTCTGATGAAGCTGCTGTTGTGTTGTCTGGCTCAGGTGTCTCTCCCCAGCTTTCTCTGATGCACTGACTGTTCTGAGCAATGCTGCTGATATGCCACAGAGGAACCACAGCCACACATTCCTATGAAGAGCAGCCTTGAGAAGACTTCAAATTACCCTTTTTCTTTTGTTTTTTTTTATTCTTCCCCCATCCTGTGCTCCAGGGCAGTAATTTTTCTCTTCATCAGGCAGGTGCTTGCTTATCCTGGTCTCAAAGATCTTCAGAAGACACCTATAGCAAACTTACAAATCTAGCCTGGAATTTACTCTTCCTGTTTTGACTTCCTCTTTGAAATATAACTATTAATTTAACTTAATATGCACATATATCATTAATACTAATAATTTGTATCAAATTAGAGTGTATAATTTGGTTATTCCAGCACCCTTATTCCAACCCACCCCCCACCCAAAAAAATTAGTACATAATATTTTAATTTTACTCTCAAGCAAACTGTGAGGTTTGTAGATTCATATAGTATGGGTTCTTAATTTAATTGTTGAAAAACTAATTGCATATATTCCTCTTAAGCAAAGGTGACAAACTATTATCTTTTGGTCTCCTTCCTAGGTTTGTTTATTTATGGCAGATTCACTCAATGGATATTTCTAATGCCTTTTATGCAGTAAGTAGATTACCTAATGCCAGCTATTTCATTTCCAATATCTCACATTTTCTTAGTTAGGCTCATCAACATATTTTTACATTAATTATTTAACTGCCATTTTCAATCTTTTCAGTCAGCCACACTTGTGCCTACTCAGGGCACAATTAGTCACTGCATTATTATAGAATTAAACCAGTTTAACCGAGTAAAAAGAAATCTGCACGTTTTGAACACAACTACATTTTGTTCTGAATATTTTTAGCCTGAAGATTGGCCTTTAATTTCACATTAGGACATTTTCATGTTTCAAAATGGGATAGACAAGGCTTCTGCAGTTGTTTTTTTATTTTAGGACCTGAATTGTTTTTACATGCTACCAGTTGACTATTGATCCCCCTTCTCATCCACCAATAGCAAAATGACAATAGAGCAAATAAAAAGTTCTGAAGTACTGTTAAGGGATGGAATAAATCAATTAATATACAGAAATGCTGTGTATCCACTGCCCTTGTTCCCATTGCAAGCACAAAATACATAACTAATGCTTTTTTCTATAAATGCCAATTCATAGCTATTCTGAGTCACAACAGATGGTGGGCTGCAACCACCACTGACCCAAATATTTTTTACTTCAGCTAGTGTTTATGGATATTTGATTCAATACTTAGCAGTGATAATTTCGGAGAGTTGTGTATCAGAGGCTGAGAGGGTAAAAGGCTTAAGCTCCGTGTTTGGGGCACAGTTAAGGTTCTGTTCCATGTTCTTGTGTCCTAGGTATTGCTGTAATACTAATCATAACAGATGGTAAATTTATAAAGAGCAGAATATTTTGTTGCAACTTGAAAATGAAAAATAAAATATGGCCATGCTATTTTCTGAGTATTTTTGAGACCAGGAGCACACTAAAGAAAATCAACATTCAAGAAAAATATTTTAATCTTGGGGAAGAGCAGTGAATCATCAGGAAACATGTCAACTCTCCTTTTCAACTTTTCAACTAATAGGATTGTGAAATTAAAGGGGGCTTATTTCATTACCCTTGTTCATCTTTCTTATCTGCATTTCTTTTTGCTCTTTTGCAAAGCAATCCTTGACTCTTTTGGGATATTAACCTCGATTATGCAGCAAGAGCTATCTTTCGCATTCTTAATTAACCATTAGGTGTATACTTGGATCAAAAATATTAATAAACAAGTTAGAAATACTACAGGATTTCTAATCTTTGAAAGGTTTATTTTATTATAAAGCTTTCCCTAAATGTGAGAATGAAAGGCTTGATAATCGACATGAAAGAAAGTTACCCTAAAACATGTGAAGATTTTCCTTTTAATTCCCAGATGATTGAGTCTTGCTTTGAGTAATACCACGAGGAAATAATGCCATCATTGGACAAACTTTATTTCCAATCTGTTATGCTGAAATTATCAACAACCACTATGTGAGACATTCACAACTACATGTTTCTCCAAATTGTTGCTTTGGCTTCATGCAAAGGGTTATTTTTCCTTTGTGAGGGCATATTCCTCTTATTGATGCAGTCCTAGAGAGCTTCTCCTTGGCTTTTTATTCACCTTCTTCCACAGGGAAAGTCAGTGAAACTTCTGTCAGTATATTGCTCTGAAGTTTTCTGAAGGAAATCAGTGACAGAGCAGATAACAAATGCTAATGAAGTGTCTCTTGGGAGGCTGGAGTCCTTCTTGTTTCTCACTGCCCCTGAGGTCAGTGTGGTGAACACTGAGTTTCCAGGACTCTGAAGCAGGGCTGACATTAAAGCTGCACCATTTGTGCCACCAGTGCTGGAAATGTGTGCATCAGTCTCATTCTCAAAATCTCAATTAATGGTGTAACTGCTTTTGCACAGAGGATGACTCTGACTTCCCTTTTGGTTGCAGGATCTGCTCACTTCTTTTGAAATTTAAAATTATTCAGTCTCAACCAAAAACTTGACCTTGCAAAACTTTACTGGACACAAACAGTCTCAATTATTAAAGCAAGTCTTATTGTGTGTATAATTATAGTTCCTATGAGAAGAAATATGCAAGACTGACCTTTAAAACAAGTTCTTTTGGCTATCATAACTGAAGAAAAATGTTTTCCTTTTTAATTTAGGTGGTAAATCTAGCAAATAACTTACAGTATGAATGAATTGCTTTTCCTTTTCTGAAAAACAAAACTTAATTGATATAATTGGAAAACATGTTATTCTGAATATAAAGTGCTTTATTAATGAAAAGTTTAGTAAGGCTATTTAATGCTGTAAAAGCACTCACTGTGTGTCAGCAGCACCCACATTAACCCAGCAGACTGAAACTGCTCCATCCATTGACACAATGGACCGTGAAATCCATTCTCTCCATAAGCCTTGACACTCTGGACCTCAGTCTAGTGGATCCTCAGTGGACTGAGGCTCCTATGATGAGTTACCAGGTGAATGATACCCTAATAAGACCTCTTTTAGGCCCTGACATGACAGATTTAGAGTACCAAAAGAGTTTGAATGAACTCAATTTTCAAGGTCCTTCAGTTTAATGTATATTTGATAGTTAAAGTAGTTATTTTAGGGGCCATTTCAATGCTGTCCAAGCTTCACGTGAAATTTTCCAAAGTGCCTTATTTTATTTTTTTCAACTTTTGCAGCTAGATTGAATTTTCAGTAGACATTGGGGGGACAGACATTCCTATTGCCAATGGCTAGAGCAGATTTTCCACCCTTCTGCCAGCAGCTCCTGTCTCTGCAGGACTGGTGTACAACCATGGAATGTTGGATGAGTCCTATCACACTTCAGAGTGTGGTTGTTTAATTAACATTGCTGGGTGAGATGGTTTAAATGGATGGCCTAGAACTGTGCAGGACCAGGGAACAATGTGTGTCCCACTCTGATATACATTTCCTATGGCTCTGGCTTAGTTTTTCCTTGTTGCTCAACAATGCTTCACTCCCATTTGAAAGGGTATGAGGAATTACCACTAGAAAGCTTTCCAGTTCTTTCTGCCTTCCTGCTGGGGTGGGTGCTATCTACGGTAGTATCAAAGTCATCCAAAGAAATTCATTTGAAAGCCACGAAGACATCAAATCTTTCAAAAGTCAGATTTTCAAATTTCAGCTTCAGAATTACTGATGGCTTTAGGTTACAGGCTGGCAGGGTAGAAAAGGTTGTGAGTTTAAGTGGGATGAGGCATTCTCTGCTGCACTCTGATTCTGACTGGGCATTCAAAATACATGTAAAACTGCAGGCATAGGGAAGGGCAGATGTTAACTTGGATTTGCCTTTTATCTCCTCCCTCTGTCACTTGTTGTCCTCTGGGTTTCATCAATGTCTGTTAGGAGCAGACTGGCAAAGTTCTTGAGAACCCTGAAAGGAGCTGCTGGGGCAGAGAGCTCTTCCCACTATTTCCAGGGTGTGTTTCTGCTGCTCTGAGTTTTGAACCGGAGGTGTGAAGCCAGGTCTGTGTCAGGTCTTTCTGTGCAGCTGAGATGTCTCCAGCATGGACCCTGATGGGCTCCTGTGCTGCAGCTCCACGTGCTGACCCAGCTCAGACCTGATTCTGTTCCCACTCTCTGTGGAGCGCCTCTGACACCTGAGAACAGGCAATAGTCAAATTCCATCTCTACACAGAGTTTTAGCTCTTTCTTTATAACAATAAAAAGAATTATATATATTTTTCAACAATTATATGGCTCCCAAAGGCAAAACCTTTTAAATCCAGATATGGCCATGATATGAAATGCTGCAGGAAGCTGGCCCTCAGAGATAGTGAAACTCTGTGTTTTTGTGTTAATTGATGCAGCAGGAAAGTGGCCATTTGTACATATGCCTGCTGCTAACCTCCTACCCGGGGGGATAATAATTTATAATTAGGCCAACCAGTTCCTTGTCAATAAACAAGTTAGAGAACTTTTCAAAAGGATGCTGTGATTATGATGATTTTGCTGTGAGCCAAGTTTATCTATACATAGTTAAAAAATCATAAAAACTCCATGAGACAGACCAGATAAGTATCTTTAGAGAGAGATGAGTCCTGATTGTTAACTTTTCTGCAGCATCTCCATACCCATGGAGACTGCAGCTTTATAAAAGGAAAAGTAGCAGATAAAGAGGAGGCTTGCAGTGGAGATTGAAGATTATTTTATTAATTTAAAAATTATAATGTCGTTTATTTTATCTGCTTATAATTAAATAAATCAAACCATGATGCATTGAAGTATTAACAAGATTTCAATTAAACTTTGACATGGTGTTCTTATTCAGTTCTTCTTTCCACTACCAGGTAGGAGGATCCTCTTTCATAATACACCTGTAAATGTTGGACCCCAATTGCCACGTTATAATATGATGATAATATAATGCAAATTCTGCAAAATATCTGTAATTAAGTATTTGTGAGGCTTGATAACAGCTCCTCTAGTATTATACAACTTTAAATCTCTCTGGAAGTTATTTCTTAGCATTCATACTATTCTTACAGTAATTTGTATTTAATATTATACTCTGTCTATTTTGATTGTATTTTATAATAAGGTACAGCAGGATTAGTTATCAGATGATTCTTCATTTGCATAATGAGCTCCTTGAATTTCTGAATTTGGAAGTAATCATCCCAGAACCTTGTGTTTAAAAACATGTAGTCCCAGGTACCAGGAAATGTGTAAAGGAAAATATTTGCTGGAATGTAGGGTAATTTGAAGCAGAATTTATAAATCACCTCCTTCAGCAGGTCATGTGTTGGTTTTGAAAGAAATAAAATATTTGATGGATAGTATCTGTGGTAAAAAATTCCAGAATGCCCATTTGAAATTGATCATCAATGTGTTGTGAACTCTTGCTTTAACTAACCAGTGTCCCTAATTCTCTCTGTATCTTCATTACATTTTTTATTTATACATATATTATGTATATATCCATATATACATTATACATATACATATATATATACACACACATGTATATAAGCATATATTTATGTGTGTGTGTTACTTAGTACATATGTTTTTGTATATTAAATTAGGTATTTATGTACATATTGCATATATTGTTTGTACACATTAAATTTCTCAGTGTATAATTAGCAGCATTGGAAATTTTGATTTATCAGAGTGATTTATCTGTTGTGTAATAGCCAAATTTTAGACCCTAAGGATTTTCCACCTCTCTCGCTGAAGTCAGAGCAACAGTTTCACAGAGCTCACTTGTTAGTTAGAGGTGCCATCTACTTTCTGAGGTAATTTATATAGCCTGGCAGTCATTCTAATACCTACTATATCCCCACACCTGCTGCATCTGAATTCCCTGCAAAGGGCAGTGGTTAAATGAGTAAACCTATCTAATGTACTTGTGTAATTTGCTGCACAGCATAGTTAGCAGAAGAAAAACATTAATTTAAAATCTATTATACTTGAAGATTTCACTGTTAAGTGACCACTCTACCTCAAGGTCAGGTTCTGGAAGAATCTAACTTAATGTGTAATGCTCCCTATTGTTTATTTGAGTATAATTTTTCTGGTTTTTTTTTTATATTACTATTCTAATTTTAAGAGCATAAGATATATAGTAGAACTATATTTATATGCACACATAAATATATATAAATTATACTGTAAATAAAATGTATCTGTTGGTCTACAGGTCTAAGGAGTTAGGCTTCTTAGACATCCTTACTGTTGAATGGAGTGCACGTCAGCCCCTTCTTCCCTGTGTGATCAGTATTGATCTTTCATGTGCAGTTTCAGGGTCAATAAACCCCCTAATTTAAGGTCTCTATAAACAAACCTGCCTAAACCCTGATTTTTAAAATGCTTCAGAGAAGTGCTACTTCTACAGTGGCTTCTGTAATCTTGTATGTTGTCTGGATGACTGAAGTTTACAAAGTATTAATAAAATGTGACAATGCAATCTCACAGTTACTCCTATTTAAATTCATGTGTTGAGGGTCATCTGCCCTGATGTGGACACACAGCCCCATTCATGTGAATGCTCCCCTTGCTAATCTCAGGGACCTTGATCAATGATTTCTGCAGAAGAAAATCACTAAAGGTTTAGGGAGGAATCAGATTTTGTTGCTATTTCCCCTGTATTGCTATCTCAACATCTCCTTGTCAGGCTCTACGTAATAGGATGGGGAAAGGGTTTATTCTCCTTACTCATGTCCGGCAGATCCTTTTAAATTTTCCCTGAGATATTGTCTTTCTTGCTCTGTTAAATCTCTAAGTCACTAATCTAACCTGATGGAACCAAATTTCCAGTGGAAAAGTACAGCTAGGAAAGGCTCCCTTCTGAAAATCAAATCCTTGACTGGGCAAGGTGAATTCAAAAGATAAAATCTCATGGTTAGTGCAGTGCATTAGGATTAGGAAAACTGAGTTCTACTGGTCAGCTCTGGGCTTCTTTCAAATTGTCTTTGAGTCAGAACCTTAAATATATGAGAGAGTCCATTTTTTTGCTAAAAGTGGAGTGTAGGTATGCAAGATGCAGATTCTTGGAACCATCTGGGGTTGTGGGGGTTTATTTGTTTTGGTTTTGTTTGGTTTTTTTTTTTGTTGTTGTTGTTTTGGTTTGTTTTTTTTGTTTTTAATAATTTTGTTGCCCAGTAAATCAGAATAATAGGAGGCTATCCTAGAAATAGCTCTACTCCTACCCTTGTAGAGGTGTTATACCACAAGCATGTTCAAATTGGAGAGATCAACAGAGAAAATCAGTCACTCTGGAAAGTATGCACATGCAAATAGCTGTGTGTAAGTTAGGCATCTGGACCAGGTTCCTCTGCTGAATGATAGGGAGCAAACCTGTCATGAATTATTTTGAATTGCTCAATTTCTTCACTCTCCTTAATTTAGGAGATGGCATGGAGTTGATGTGAATGTTTAAAGATTTCCTGGGTTGAAGATGGCCCTGAGATTTTTTTAAGAGGTCTCAGAGACAGCAGATACATTTCTGAAACAACACAATGCTAGGAGAGGTTTCTAAAGTTTAAATAAACATCTAACCTCAAGAGTTTATCATCCAAACTGAAGTTCCAAACTTCTCTGCATTCATTAGTGTTTTGTAGCTGTGTTTAGTCATCCAATGTTTGAATTAAGGATTTCTTGTCACAGCAGAAGCTTGCAGTCTGGGAACACGGTCCAGAGGAAGCGGAGCATGACTAAAACTCTGGCAGACAGATTATTGGCTGCTGGTGGCAGGAGGAAGTCTCTAAACTGAGAACCCTCAATAAACAGAGACAGCCTGTACACGGCTGGGGCCAGGAGACTGAAAGCTTCTGAACCTCAGCTGGTGGCAGGAGTTAAAGCCTAAGAGCTACAGCTGAATGTTTCTTTACTCAGACCATGGATTTCTGATCCTGATGCACAGCAGCTGAAATAAATCCTGGAATAGGCAATCAGCTCATGATTACATGCCTGCTGGAGATCTCAATCACATCTGTAGGAATCAGCCAATGGTGATGGATAGCTATGTGCCCTCTCTGTGGGATCTAAACCACGGTGTCTCCAAACGAGCTGCTTGAATCCCCTCCAAACCAAGGAGCAGAGTATCGGCCATGTCAGCATTTGCCTGCTGATCTGTAGCAGCTTTTGAGGTGAAAAGAAGCTCTGCCTCACTCAAAAAAAAAAAAAGAAATGGAGGCCTGGAGAAATCCTTTTGTGCCTGGTGTCTTGACTTACTGAGGACGCATTTGGGAGAGTGGTGAATGAAGGGAAGGAGACTGCAGAAATTTTTGGCCAAGCCGGTGCTGTGGAAACCTGAAGATTTTGATACAGCGTGTAAAAGCACATTTTAGCAATTTGTACAAATAAGCTGTTCCATTTGTACTGTAATGGTAGATGGCAGCAAAATGCAACAACTGCTAAATTTCAGGGCCAAGCTCTTGATAGTTTCCTTGTCCTTCTGGAAGTTTTGAAACACTCTATAAAGAGTCTTTTATTGTAGCTGATGTGGGGCAGCACAGGGTGAAAATTCCCCTTAGGCCTTTATACACAAGATAGACTGATTAAAAAAACTATTATAAATCAGTCATCTTAATTAACCCTGAGCTTGCTCTCAGTCTGTAGGAATTGCAGAAACTGTGCTTTAGCCTCACCTTTCTCTAGGAAGATTCTGGCACTTCTCCTTCCCTTGCATGCCCTGGCTCTGGGATGTTGGGCCACAGACCTCTCTGTCCCAGGCCATGTTGGCCTCAGTAAATTGATTCTGAGATCAGTAGCATGTGCCTGCTTACTTGTGAGAAGTTCAGTGTTAGTCCTGACATGATCCAGAAAGTAAAATATATTTCAGCTTCATACCTGTAAAACATTGCTGCTGACCTCCTGGTCTCACGGGTAAGAAATCAATGCTGCCTTCATTAATTTGGAAATTGTTGTGTTTTGTAATTTCTTGAAGGCCCTATGAAAGTTTTATGCCAAGAGAAGGTGGTGCTCTGCTTTTAATTGAACTCCTGGTGAATTATTTAATTCAAAATATCTTAGAGTTAAGCAGTCCATAAACTATATTTTCCAAACTGATCCTTCAAAACAGAACAGATCATGTCTGTAAATTGCAGCACTTTTGTGCTGCAATACAAATCTCTCTGCAGAACAAGTAATGGTGCAACAACTTGGACAAATCCATCTTCCCAGACATGCTGAAGGGAATTTGCATAGGGAATTGGACAACAAATATGGACAAAAAGCAATCGTTCTCATTATCAGTAATACACACTTTCTGTGTTTTGTGATTTTAGTCAGATTATGAGTCTGCATAATTAGGAAGAGATTTGCAAAGATATGGAATAACCAAAATAAATTAGGTGAAGATACAAAAATGGAAAAGTAACAGTCTTGATTTAAATAATAATTTTTTCTCATAGTTTGGCTAATTTATTGAGGCAAATTACATGATAAACATATACTGATTTTTTATGTACTAGATTTTTTTCTTCTGGGATTTGCTAAATGTTTTTGCATTCCTGTCTTGCAGCATACAGAAATATTTAAGAATGTGCTCCAACACTGTCATCTTTCCTGTTGCTGTTTATCATCTATATTGCAGTACTATCTAGACATTATTAGCCTGTCCTCTGATACAGATGCAGGGAATGTTTTAAGTCCAGCCTCTTAGAAAAATATAGAATCCAAAGAGAATTTTATGAAAATTGAGGTGTTTTGTGGCAAATGAGCTTTTGCAACCACTTAATTTTGCTTATCACCAGCCCTCTTTCTTTGGAAAACAAATCATATGGTTTTCAGCTTGCAAGAAAGATGCAGACAGCCTCTGTTGTGGCAGAATGCCTCCAAAAGGTTGTCCTTCGGCTGGCTCCACATCTTTGATAATCAGTAGCAGTCTTGGTTTACTCCACAGTAAGACATGTCTGGTTTAGTTGAGTTTGAATGTTTGTTCAATTATTTCTGCTTGTTTTTTCTGGACTCTGACTTCCCTGATTTATACGTGTTTCCTTGAGTCAGTCATTCCTGCTGTTCAGGCTAAAAATAATAGTAGGTAAAGGTTGTTTTGCTGCATTAGAAAAAAATTCTCAGTGGCTCAGGAGCCTGTTTGGCTGTGGGTAGCCATGGAGCTGAGCAGAGCCAGGGTGAGCCTGGAGAATTGAAATATAAAGGAAACAGGAAAGATCCTCAATTGGATTTGGCATTTGTACTTTATGTTCTTGGCAGACTTCTTAGGTGGGTTTTTATTCCATAGTTCTTCCAATTTAGTTGTGTTTCATTGGGGTTTTTTTGGTGAGTTTTGACGTTATTGTTGGCTTCTTTGTGCTATTGTTGCAACATTAAGAGAGATTTTTGCATTTTTGGTGTTTTTCTTATGTAACATGGCTTTTCTTGCTGATGTTATGGCATGTTTTTTCATCATGGTGCTTTCTTTGCACTTTGCATTTTTTTGTGCATTTTTTACCTTTTTTGATGAAATCAGTTTCTAATCATAAAAAAAATTTTTACTTTTCTAGTTTGTCTTTTTTCTTCAATTTTGCATATTATATAGATTTTTTTATTTTTCACTTTTTTTTTTCATTTGGGTTTTTTTGGGGGTGGCTTTTCTGCAGGAATTCTGGAGAGGGGTAACTATTATTTGTATTTCATTTTCTGCTTTTTGGAATTTATATTTTTCCTTATTACATTTTCTTTTATTGTTTAAAAATACTAGAAGTCTTTTCCCCTTTTGGGTGTGTATATGTATATATATATATATATGTATTTTGAATATCTTTGAGTGGATTTGGCATTTAATAGTATTTTTCATTGTTTGACAGTTTTGGTGGTTTGGAGCACCTTTGTCTGGTTTTTGGCATTTTGATACTTTTTTGCTTTGGCTTTTGGTGTCATTTTTGGTGCATTTGCTAGTGGATTTGGAACTTTTTTATATTGTTTTCATGGGGTTTTGTGTTGTTTTTTCACTTTTTATGTGTTATTTTTAGCATTTCAGGGTATATTTCAGCATTCTGGGCTATTTTTTTGGCAGTTTCCTGCAATGCTATCTTTGCCATCTTGACAGTGCAGATGATAATTATTTAGGGGATAGTGCTGAAGGGCTTTTGTGAGGCAGCACTGTGGGGCCACTCTTCTGGGACTAGCCAACATCCCTTCTGCAGTTCAGCCCTTTAGAGAGAGGAACTAAAACCAATTGTCATGCAAGTAAGTGATGCTGGATTCTTCACTGATGAGGAAAAATAATGAGGCCTGAACCTGTATGCAATTCCAGTTTGATCCCCCCCAAAAAAGTGCCTTGAAACCTGAGAGCATCCCAGCTCCATTGAGTGCTTTTGGAAGGCTCTGGAACACACACAGCCTGTGGGAAATAAAGCATTCTTCTGGGCTCAGAGGTGTCTCATCATAAATGTATGGGTGATGAGGGAGCTGGCAGATGAGCTTTGAAGCCACTCTTTACCAACAGTTCTGGCTCACTGGGGAGGTCCCAGGGCACTGGAGGTGCCAATGTGACCCCATCCACAAGAAGGGCTGGAAGGAGGATCCAGGAACCTACAGGCCAGTCAGCCTGACCTCAGTACTGGGCAAAGTTATGGTGCAGATCATCTTGAGTGCCATCACACAGCCCTTACAGGATGGCCAGGGTATCAGACCCGGCCAGCACGGGTTTAGGAGGGGCAGGTCATGCTTGACCAACCTGATCTCATTTTATGACCAGGTGCCCACCTAGTGGGTGCAGGAAAGGCTGTGGATATTGTGTACCTGGACTTCAGCAAGGCCTTTGACACTGTCTGCCACAGCATTCCCTGGAAAAGCTGCAGCCCACGGCTTGGATGGGAGCACTCTTTGCTGGGTTAAGAACTGGCTGGATGGCTGGCCCAGAGGGTGGTGGTGAATGGTTCTGCATCCAGCTGGGATCAGTCACCAGTGGTGTCCCTCAGGGTTCTGTGCTGGGGCCAGGTCTGTATCTTCACTGATGGTCTGGACAAGGGGATTGAGTCAATAAATTTGCAGATGACACCAAGCTGGGAGCATGTGTCAATCTGCTGGAGGGTAGGAGGGGTCTGGAAAGGGACCTGGACAGGCTGGATGGATGGGCCAAGTCCAATAGGATGAAGTTTAACAAGTCCAAGTGCCACTTTGGCCACAACAACCCCCTGCAAGACTACAGGCTGGGGACAGAGTGGCTGGAGAGTGGCCAGGCAGAAAGAGACCTGGGGGGACTGATTGGCAGCTGAATGAACATGACCCAGCACTGTGCTCTGGTGGCCAAAAAGGCCAGTGGTATCCTGGCCTGTATAAGGAGTATTCTTCCCCTGTACTCAGCTCTGAGTCTGCACCTTGAACACCTGCTGTGTCCAGTTCTGGGCTCTTCCTCAGTTTAGGGAGGATGTTGAAATGCTTGAGCATCCAGAGGAGGCAACAAAGCTGGTGAAGGGCCTGGAGCAGAAACCCTGTGAGAAATGGCTGAGGGAGCTGGGGTTATTCAGCCTGGAGAAAAGGAGACTCAGAAGTGACCTTATCACTCTCTACAACTCCCTGAAGGGTCGTTATAGTCAGGTGGGGGGTTGGTCTCTTTCTCCAGGCAGCAACTGACAGAATGAGAGGACACAGTCTTAAGCTGCACCAAGGGAAGTTTAAGTTAGATATTAGAAAGAAATTCTTTACTGAAAGAGTGACTGGGCAATGGAATTGCCTGCCCAGGGAGGTGGGGAAGTCACTGTCACTGGAGGTGTTTTAAAAAAGACTGGACATGGCACTCAGTGCCTCGGTTTAGTTGATGAGGAGGTGTTAGGTCATAGGTTGGACTAGATGATCTTAAAGGTCTTTTCCAACCTAGTTCATTCGGTGATTCATCTCTCATGTGTCTCTCAGAAGAGGTCTTTTCTCTCTACCCTCTCTAAGTCACAGTGTCCTGTCTGAGAGGATGCCTAAAAAGCTTGGAAAAATGCTGTGGAGTCTCTGAAACAGTCACACTCTGGATACCAACACTTCTGGCATGAATTTCTCAAGCTATAGGAGGAGTTTTGCCCTTGTAAAAGCACCCGTTTTATTTCTGTCCTGTTGTCCCACAAACACCAGAGGAGCTGCACTAGTGTGCTCTCATGCATGGCATCCATTTGGCTGGGAGATTCCCTGGGACTGTGTGCAGCTCCTGTGGCAACCAGGGGTTTTTACTGGAAAGCTTGGTCTGATAATAGCTTTTATAACCGACAGGGTCATAATTTGACAGGACACACTGTGCCAGGCAGTGCTTGGGCACGCTGGAGCTACATTTGCAATTAAATTGGCTAAAAATAGGAACCTCTCTTGCATGCACAGCAGAGAGAAGGGTTCTCCGAAGCCAGCTGGGATTGCCCATCTCTTTTACCCATAAGCCCAATTTTCAGTATCAATATAAAAATGGTCACAAGAAAGGGCCACTTGGAACCCCAGGAGGGGATGACATTGTCATTTGAGTGTGAAATTCAAGCAGCACAGATGTGAAATGCTTTAGGATCCCAAACCAAGGGCCTGATTTAAATGTAAACCTGCCCAATAGGAGGTAGGAAGTATACTGAAAGTCCATGGAGTTCAGTATTTAAGCCTTCTCAATGAAGAAATCTATCTGCACCATCTGGGTAGGGTCTGTCTGCACCATCCCCTGCCACAGATCCCTGTGGCCATCAGCCCCCTTGCTGTGAGGGACTGTGGCCAGTGTGAACTTTGATGGCCTAAAGGGACAGCCCTTGATGTCCAAGCTGTGTTTCCAGTGGGATGGCAGAATGCAGCCTGAGTTTCCAAATCTTAATTAAATGCCCAATGAACTGGAACAACAAAACAGCAGCTGAAGATGATGCAAGTTTATTCTCTTTTTTGTTTGTTTGTTTTTTTGTTTAGCTATCTAAATGACAGATAGGAGCCACAATTCTCTAAGGGCATGTGATAACTAAATGACAACATGAGACTTCCTTCTGTTGCAGAACAGTTATCTAGAAAAATTCACCCGTGATTTCACTGATTGTTTTGGAGTGCTAGATGAACACATTAATAATACAAATCATAGTTAGAATTCTTTATGACCCACTGAGTTTAACCACCAGGTGTTGCAGTCATGCCCTGGCAATTTATTTAATAATGCTTTCCCACCTTGAAACTGACTGTATCAACCCAAATCATCTGTTTGATATGGTTGATTCAATTGTTCAGCTGGCTCTTGCTAGTGTAATTTAACATTTTCATTAGTTCTGTAAAAGAAAGAATTTAAGGATTTTTATGTTTCAAAGGCATGATGTGTGTCAGGGTGGAAATCAGGTAGGAATTACTATTGTTTAATGAATACTTTATGGATTCTTTAAAGTAATTACATAGTGTAATTAAATTATTTGAAATTCAGTTTCCACCTTTGTTTCCTGAATAGACTTAATTTGATCTTTGGGTAGGGAATAAGTTTCTTTCAGTTAAGCCCTCTGTAGGCAGAATGGAGAACATGTCATTTGCACATAGGTGGCTTGGGACTTCATGGGAAAGAAAACCAGAGCTTCCTTGTTTTGATCTATTCTGTGTTTGATGGCTTGTGTTCAGCATGAGGAAGCTACATAAATGCCATCAACTACTCACTGAATTAGCTTATTTGAAATATTTTCCAATAATTCTTTCTGCAGCTGTTAACAGTAGACTCATAGGTGAAACAATGCTTGTGCTCAATTTCTCAACAGGAGCTTCTGTTTACCACCATGTCATGCAAGGCCATACTCCAGCAGACAATTCTGCACATCTGGGGATTCAAACATAAGCCAAATATTTGCAGAGGCCGATCAATTAACTCTTACTGAGGCAAACTGACATGGAAATCAGTAACCACTTGGTTATTAATGTAACACTTGTGCTTTGGCCATTTCTGGCCCTTTTTTCACCCTATTTTTGGGAGAATTCAAGATGATACTTCAAGAATTCAAAGATTCCTAATCTTTTTGTTATTTTTCCTGGGTAAAAAAGTAAATTATTTCTATCTTGGATTACATCTGAGTTTTTCCTATTCTCTAGTAGGCCTTCCGAACAACATAAATTTCCTTTTTCAGCAATTTCATTACACTTCCGTAGAGGACTCTGTTCTGCCACAGACCACAGCCCATGGCCCAGCAGGTCACACAGACCACTGGACCTCTCCACTGGTTCTGTGATTGGCTTAAATGGTTATGAAAATTAACCAGCTCT
This sequence comes from Sturnus vulgaris, assembly GCF_052056855.1. Taxonomy (NCBI): domain Eukaryota; kingdom Metazoa; phylum Chordata; class Aves; order Passeriformes; family Sturnidae; genus Sturnus; species Sturnus vulgaris. Next base: position 20,345,670 of record NC_142256.1, on the reverse strand, counting down.
GTATTTACCATCTTTTAGGGTAAAAGACTATTATTCAGGAAACCCAGACTAGAAGCTTAGGAAATTGCATAACTGGAAGTCCCTAGTCACAGAATTAAAGCATGGGGACAAATTTGGAGATGGAATTAAACATATGTTCCAATGTTTTAGAATTTCCTTATTTTCCTGTGTGGAATTATGAGTCAGCTCTGAGTCCTCACTGTGCAAAGTGTCTGAACCTGAAGTCTTGGTTCAGGTCCATCCTCCCACTATGCTTAGAAGTAAAAAAAAAAAAAAAGTTTTCATTACTTATTGAAGTGGTTAGGAGGCCTGAGCCAATAGTTAAACAGTCAAGGTCTGAGAATATCACCAAATGTCAGAGAATGAACTCCATTGCTGAAGGATGGAACCAGGAGCAGAGTGTGTGCACTCTGAGTTACTGCAAACCTGCACCTTCACTTCCAGAAAAAGAGTGCATGTAAAACACTTCAGTACAAACAGCCCAGCTTTTTAATGGAAAATTAAATAATCATGCTCTAAGGGAAGATGACATCTTTAATTTTTTTTCCCTTTTTTTTTTTATTTAAGAATTTTAAGTAGGTAGCCCAAATGAATATGTTCTTTAATTCAAGTCTTAAAAATGAGACTGTGCACAAGATGGACCATAAGAGAATGCAACCTGCCAGCTTAATTAAGTTTCTGGAAAGCTTCTGGGCAAAATTAATATATGTGGATGAAAGCCAAAATCAGCCTGACTGAACAGATTTTAGCTAGCACACCACAACTCTGAGAAACATAAGGACCTTAAAGTATGCAGCCTAACAATATTAATTACAGTGGTTAGAGAACTGTCTATCCTTTTTTGTGGATGCCAATCTGCATTTATTGTTGTTTATGTCCAAGCCAATATGGTTAAACGAACAATCTTAGAGTTAAATTAAAAAATTAGAAAATTATTTGCCATCATTTTCTGCTTCAAACTCTTATTAAATAGCAGTTGATGAAAACAGAAAGCTAGATTTACTCAAATAACCTGAGTGTGAAACTGAATTAGTTCATAATGCAATAAAGACCTGTGCTATTAATGTGCTTTATGAACATGAACTCCTAACTTGGCCTTTATCTTTCACTAGAAGAGGATCTCTGCATTAAACACTTTCTTCTTGTCACCAGACGCTGTTCCAGAACGTTTGGAGCCTTTAGCAGCGCTTTGCGTAGGCTGCATTCACTTGACACAAAGAGAAGAAAATGCAAAATCTTCTGCTCTTTGATCCCCTAATTCTTCATGTCCGTGCTTCGCCACGGTGCTATCTCTACTGCAGTCCTGTGTACTCCATGGCTTTAATTTGCAGTGTTATAATGGAGGTAATGTGGCAAAGATAGGTCACAGAACCACAGAATCAGCTGAGTTGGAAGGGACCCACAAGGATCATTGACTCCAACCCCTGGCCCTTCACCGGACTGCCTCGAGACTCACACCCTGTGCCTGGGAGCATTGTTCAAATGCTTCTCGAGCTCTGCCAGGCTTGGTGCTGTGACCACTGCCCTGGGGAGCCTGTGTTTTAGCTCAGCCAAATCAGAGAGCTCATCCTGACGTCTTTGCTGAAACACAGCCCCCACTGCCTGCAGAAGGAATCTCACCCCAGAAAGAAGGTCAGGATCAGAACACATTTGTCTGTTGCATATTTCCAACCTGTCGTTGGGCAGCTCTGGTGAGCAACCATGGGAAATGCACACACTGAAAAGGATTGCACTGCATTGTATACACGTGATGGTAACTGAGAAGAAACCGATTTAACTGATGTCAATGCAGAGCAGAGACATTCTGGTGCTTTAATTGCTCCCCTGAAGGAAGGTAAACATTGCCAATCTCTCTCCTGTTCTATAAAATGTTTCCTTTTTTGTGAAAAGGGCTTTCATAAAAGCTCTGCTTCTCAGTGTACAGTGACCTAGGAATGCTCTGAAACGCTGCCTTCTTGGGACTGCTTTCACTAAGCCTTTTCTGGAAAGGTGAAGAGGGCTTTGAGTGACACTCCCATGGCATTTCTCCACAGTATTTTTGATGATGGAGGTCACTTAGAATATTTCTTTGAAAACATCTTGGTACCAGAAATTATATTTTCTTCTGCTTTTCCTTTGAATTGTGGCTACCAGAAAGAACCTGGCATTCATCAAGCTGAAAACAGTAACAGATTGACCCAATTTTCTCCTGTCATCGGTAGGCTATAATGCTTAAAATGTAACCACCCATGAATGTCGTGTTCCTGACAATTCTACCCTGTCACTCAGAAGTGGCAGAGCCTTGTCCAACTGAACCAGGTAGTTTCAAAACAGTAGAAAACTGAAACCTGCTTTCCTATCTGATATAGTACTTGCTTGGATTTTCTAACACCTTAGTAATGGGTTCTTAAGCACTCACTGTCTGACAAATGAACACAATAGAATCACAAAAATTTCCTTTCTTCACAATATTATGCTGAAACTATGGGCCCAATTGACCACTCTGACAGTTCAGCATATTTAGTGGTGCCAAATTGTTCTGCAACTGATATGGAGAAATTTTGCTCAGATTTATAGCTGAACACTAAAAAGGCTTCAAAGAGGTTTTGAAGCAACAAAGATATATTTTCCTTTCAGTCTTGTATCACCTTCTGGAGTACAAAGGTAATACTTGTACATCATGTCAGATCCCTCTTGCTTTTTCTGGGCATTAGTGTATCAATTGTTATGAATAATATAGGAAGGATACCTGTTTCCAAAGAAATCTATAACAAAACCTCTAGTGATTTGAAAAGAAAAGTCCTCTCCCTAGGTTCAGATCAGCCAGCTCTGGCAGTACCCTGCCTACAGAGTTTAGGTTTACAAATGCATACACACAAATACCAAACTCATGGCGTTACATAATAATATTAAAAAGGAGAGTCTGGTACTTTTATCTCATACTTTCTAATTGAATTTCATCAAGAATAATGACACTTTATTTTACTTGTGTTCATATCACAGTTGGTTTTAAATCACGTCTGTTATATAGCCTGACAATTTTTCATGCCAGGAATTAGTATAACTGAGCAGTAAACTATTAGCAAAACGGGTGCTGATCTATATAGAATTAAATATAAAAATATGCTCTAAATCTGATTATTTAGATAGTTTTCTTGTGATTTGAGATTATTTTAAAAGCAGAAACAATTTTGAACTTCGACTCTTCTCAGTATGCTGTATTTTAAGGGTTTTTTTGATTAGTGAAGGTTATATGCAGAGTTTCATAAAAGCACACATAAAAACATGTAACCTCAAGACATAAGAGCAAATTAATTTAGACAAAATGGAATAATTTATCCCTGAGGTAAGTTCGTGGCAGTAAGCCAGTCATTGATTTAGACCATCATGTTTTGAATTGTTTACTTGGAAGTGGTTTCCCTTTGGAGCTGGCTTACTCCAGGTTGGCTGTGTGGAAGTGCCTTTGGGAGAACTGCTCTCTGCAGATTTTGGGGGTCGTGGTCTGTAATTCAGCTCCAGTAATGTTCAGGATTACAGCTTTTGCATGGGAGATTTTACTAAGTGGTTGAGACAGCTCCACTGTTCTTAATCCTTGTATATATAAATGGATATAAATATTGGGGAATACATTCTGCAGGGAGACATAAGCTTCAGGCACAACAGTCACAGTTATAAAGTATTAGCAGTCTTTGTAAGAGAAATGTTTCTCATTTTTTACATACACAATTTGTGTGCTCCCTCTTCCTCTGAAGTCAGTTTTGCCTTTGATTTAAATGAGAACTCTATGGGGCATAGACAATTTTAGTCAACATTTTTTCACATTTCCTCGTTTCATACTACAACTCCGAGCTTCCAACATTTGGATCACAGACTTTGAGCAAGCCCTGTAACTTTTCAGCCTCTCTCCATCTCTTGGGAACATCATCTATGCTCAGTAGCTTATATGTAGCTGAATGCACACCTTTAATAGTCCACATCCGAAAGTTCTGAAATTTGGACAAAGTTTAGATTCCTGCCATGTTTTTAGCCCCAGGAAGTTGAAATGCTGAAATTCAGAAAAGCCAGGTATTATTCTAAATGCACTTCTGAGGTGATGATAGAGCTCATATTGTTTCTCTGGAAAGCACTGATGTTTCCACTCAGTCAGAAAAGATTAAATATTGCCTTATAAAGTTCTTTGAAGGTGAAATGTGCTATACAAATGATACATTATTTATAATACTACTACAATATGCCTGAAGAAATAATCGTGGGACTTAATAAGAATTAATTTTCCCTAGATCTTGTTTTCAACATCCCATAAAAGTTAATAGAAAATTACAGTCCTGCACTCAGAGTCTAACATAATGATTCTAAAGACCTATAGGAAGGACATATCACTCCCTTTAGAGAATCTTATATGAAACTTTCTATAGAGTCTTACAAGTTTCATCTCTATTAAAGTCTGTAAGGTTTAGTCTGGAGGACTTTCTGTGGCTTTTGTTTATTTATTTGTCTTTTTCAGTACATAAAATGAGAGTTTATTAATTCAGGAACTTGTTTTTCATGTGCTTTCTGAAATTGCCAAACCAAAAAATTAAAGGATTCTTATACTCTACAGAAGAGTAACATTTGCAATCAGACTTCTATAGAGAACAGAGAAATTTCATTTTACCTGTCGTTTCTGGCACATCAAGAGCTGTTGCAATGTGTTTAAAATGCATTTACATGGGTTAGTTAACATAAATTCTTTGAAGAACCTTTGATGTCAGTGTTGCTAAGTGGCATTTTGCTAGTCAGCATTAGTCTCACACATTTTCACAAAGCATAAAAGCAAATATACCAATCTTTTTATTTTTTTTTTTCTGTCTTCTCTTTTTGTATATTTTTCTATTTTATGATTCCTTGACTGTTTTTCTCCACTTCTCCTTCTTGTTAATATGAAAATATTTTATTAACAAGATGTGATATTGTAAAAACCTTTTATTACATTTCTAAAAATATCCAAGGCAGTAAAATATCACATAGAAGATACTGTTTTAGCAAAGTTTCCTCTTCAGTACTGACTGTGTTGATTTGCTCTGACAGAGCTTGCTTCGTTAACCAAAACAATCTCAAGTTACATTTGAAATTCAAGGAATTGGTTGAGTAAAATTAGGAAGAACTACTTTGCATTTCTTATGAAGTTGAGGGACTATTAAGCAGTATTTCATTAATTTCAGTTCTTTTTGAGAAGTCATCAGCCTTGAGACTATTGTCAGAGCAAAGAATTTGAGAAGTACAAATACTCAGAATACCCTGTGGAGAGTTCCTATACTTTGGTTTTATGATGTGTGTGGGTCTATCAACACTTCTTTTGCCCAGCTTCAAACGATTGAACTTTACCCTCAGTAGCCACCTCCCCAGAGCTGTGGTGCAATAACCGACTCCCAAAGGCCTGAGAGGCAAGAAAAGGGAAAACAAAAGTAGTCAAAGCAGCTTTCATTTAGATAAGAATGAGCTTTTGGAAATAAGGAATGCATTGTGGAATTTACAGATTAACTAATCCCAGCATTTGCCAGTCAGTACAAGGAACTCTGTCCCCAAAAGGGAAGAATGAGCTGGCACAAGGCATTCCCAAAGGCATTTTGGCAGGAAGGGAGTGTGGGCACGAAGGGCTGTGGTGGGAGCAGGGATCTGGGGTAAGGTGTGGGGTGTGCTCAGCTTCTCATGCAAGGCAGGCTCTGCCTGTGATAGAACGAGGCTGTGGGGGCGCAGCAGTGAATAAAAAGGATTCCTGCATCCTCCTTGGGTCCTGTCCGGAGCTTGGGACACAGGGCAGGGAGGGCTTGGGCTGCTGGCTGAAGAGCAGTGGCCTCCAGCAGGGGCTCACAGGAGGAGACCAGAAAGGGGCAGAAGTGATACAGGAAGATTTGGAAGGAGCTGCTTTTGCACTGCCTGTGGGCAGCACCCTAACACCCTGCTCTGTCCCCTCTCTGTGAGGGGGAGCATGGAGGAAAGAGACAGCTTTCCTCTGACTTCTGAGTAAAGCCACAATATTAAATATCTTTATTAAGACAAGATATTTTAAAAAGAAATGTTTTTTGACCAGTCAAAATTGTTATGTTCCCTGATCTTTCCCTGCTTCAAGCTCATGGGCAGCTGAAATTCCTTCACAGATTTTAATCTTAAGGAAATAACATTTTTTTTTTCTTTAGAGAAATAGGTCTTTGGCTTGTGTTTCCTTTATTCTTTTACTTTAAGTTTTTGCTTACAGTGTGTTTCTACAATTCCTTCAGTCTTATTTAATCTCTCATGTGTAATTTAGGAAAATCTCTCACATGCAAATAATGTAACAAGTGCAAGACAAAACTTGACTTCTGCCATTATCAAAAGGCCTCGTCAGTCAAGAATTCTTGTGTTTTTTTTCTGAAAGAGCTGCACAACAACAACAATTTTGTAATTTTCAACAGTGAGAAAATTTTTCTTTACAGAAGCAGCTGGGAAACCAGATGGAACGTCTGTGTTTCTTTTTTTTTTTCTTTCTTGCTTTAACTAAGTTCTCTGCCATTAGAGTTGGTTCCTTTCCTTCAGAAAAAGATGTGGCTGTTATATTCACAGCATGAGATTTGAACACTTCCTCCTCTTTTAGAAATTCCTGTTGTGTTGCAGAGCTTCTGGGTCAATGCTGAGTATTTTCACCTTTTGGAACAAATGCACACAGTGTTCCATGTGATACCAGGTGGTCACAAAAGATGTGAGTAGGAAATAAATGGCAGTCAAATTCTGACTGTAGAATACTCCAAACTGACCTTTTTTCTTAGAATGGACTCTGAGTAGAGGAGCATGTCCCAAGCCTTTTCCTGAAATAAAATGATTTCTCTCTTCTAACCCTTTTATGGTTTAGAAGATGTGATCAAGCTTGTTCCACTTGGTTCCTTCAGCTCCCCAACAAAACAGAGGGAATTGTATTTCAAGAATCTGCTCTAATTCAAATAGTTTCCACATTTTCCATCCACAGAACAGGCACACCATTCTCAGTCTGAGCCACAATTTAAAGTTTGTTTTTCTTTTTGGTGGTACCAATTGAGTCCTAAGCCTTTCATCTTCCCCCTTTGATATGTCAGTGACAATTTGGAAAACAAAAGTGTATGTATACACTTACCTGTCCTGGTGAAACTAAACAGTATCAAAGTCTCAACAGTGAGTATTTGTGTCTTATTTAGAGCTTCAGGTATTTCTGGCTCCGATATTTCTAACATGGATTTGCTGAATCCCTCTTTCAGTCTTAGTGAGCCACATATGTAAATATGGTGTTTCCTGATAGAAGTGCCTCCACTGTCCTCCAGCCAACTAAGTCAAAATGAGCAAATCTTCCTTCAGAATTTTAAGATTTGATAGGAGTGTAGAAAATGAGAAGTTACTGCTTAAATAATTTAAACTCTATTCTTCTATTAATACAGTTTTGCAAGAACTGTAGCCTTTCATTTAAGATGTTTTCCCTGTGGAACTCTTTATTGTACAACCTGTGATGATGTGATTTTGCTGATTTTGGTTCAGCTCATATAATTTGTTCTTCATAGCAGGGGATAGCTATAATTTTGCAGAAGTAGAATGAAAGGGCATCCTCACTTCACATCTTGCAGTGAAGGATCAGCAGGGATCCTTTCAGAAGATGTTCACTCTTCCTTGCCTGAGGCATCAATCTTAAAAATAAATTAATAAACAAATATTAATTGTATCTCAATAATTATCTTAGGTTTAATTGTCATAATCATACAATTGCTCATGTTTCAAGCAAACTATCACCTTCTCTGGCCTTTTAATTGCTACCATGTTAAGTCTTATGTCAACCCTCATAAGTTATTCCAAGACCTCCTCTTTTACTAATGGTCTATTTTCTGACATCACCAGACACTGACACAAAATAGCTGCTCGTGCTGATGTGAGTTCAGTTATGATCATCAGCAGATGGAGCAGGTGTAGTCAGGTTAGTGGCTGATTTTTGTCTCCATGGGAAGAGCTTAGGAAAATCCCCCCTCCTTTCTGTTGATCAGTTTTTGATTCCACCAAAAAGCTGCCATTTCTGGGGGATGAACCCAGTGAACTGATGCGTGCCAGTATGGCTATGCCAGGAGATTTGTAAATGTGTGGGTGTCTTGTGATAAGCACTGCTTGCTGTCTGTGGAGATCCTACATTTCTGTAAGACAATGCCACAGATGGGACAAAACTGGAACATTTGGAAAGTCTCCAGTGTTCTGCATTTCCACACAGAAATGGATGTGAGGGGCAGTATGCTTTGAGCAGGGTGTGGAGCTGTCCTGCAGCTCCTGAGAAACCCCAGGGATGGTTCCTGTTAGACCCTGCCCTCAAGGGATCATTGCTTCAAGGGATCATTGCTTCAAGGGATCATTTCTTAGCAGAAAACAAAACCTCATTCCATGCCATCAAAGACAGCACCCTATCTAGAGTCAGAGCATGATGTTTTTTCTTGAACTTGGCAGAACTGCATTGAAAACTGCGTATTCACTGTTGGTTAATCTTGCAACCTTGCCCACTGAAGTCTGTATCCTCTCCCCTTTCACCAAGGACATAAATGTTTTAGCTGCCTGGAAATATGCCAGGCTGTGTTGGCTTTTCTTTTATTTTTTTTTTTTTATTTTGCTGTGGAAGGTGCAGATGGCAGGATATTTATTTACCTTGACTGATTTAAGAGGGTGCAATATAGGACACAGAGCTTTCAGTTTTACTGTTTCAAAGGCAGAGAGCGAAACAGCAGAGATGCTGTTCTGCTAGTCAAGGCAACTTACCAAATACCATCCGAAGATAAAAGGATCACTGACATATTTGAGCAGAACAATATGTCTTGGCATTGCTCCTTGCCCCTTGTTTAAGAGCCAGATGGTAAATGTTCCCTTGCCAGGGTTCTATGTAGAAAACAGGCGAGTTATTTTGCTAAGGAAATGGCAGGCATGTCAGAATCAATAGCCTTGGAAAGCTCACAGTACGTGCCTCCTCCTGACAGATCAAGGGAAGCCGAGGAGAGCGGTGAGCTGGAGCAAGGCACTCACAGCGAGAGGTGATTTTGTTCTGCCAGCAGGACAATTTCCTAATGACGTATTGCATGCTTCTGCCTTCTGCTTAGTGCTCAGAAAGAACTGCTGGGAAGTTGATCACAGCACTTGAAGCGTCTGAGGAGTGTCTGCAGGCTCACACTGCAGAGACATTTTGGCATTGCCTGCACCTGGTTTGGGGATGCACTGCAGCCTTTCGTGGGGGCTTCTGCTGCCTACAAAGCTGCTGTTGTTCCATTTATTTATGGAGGTGTAATGCTCAGACCTATGGAGAAAGGTTCAGCCATATCTGTCTGAACTTGATTTTGACATGAGGTCTGCGGCTCAACTGCATGTCAGGAAAAAAGTGCCAAGGACAGCCCAGCTAATAAGAACTTCCCTCTTGTGTTGTTCTAAAGGAGACACGGGAAAGGGGGAATAAACCAAATTGTAGAGGCAGAGTTGGCATTAACTATGGCCAGATATCAACCACTGCATTGGGAATTTTCTATGCTTTCCCCACTGTTACAAACATGTGACAGATTTTTGTTGGCTCCAATCTGAAAGTCAACCAACTATTTTAAAAGAAATTACAGAGTCCCATAAAGCAGAAGAATAATGGATGGAAATGGTTTACATGTTTGGAGGGAAACTGGAGAGTACTTCAGTGTGATAAAGCATTGTGAAATGATTTTACAGGATTGTTTGGGGTGGGAACATTTTAATAATTTGCATTCCTATAGGATAATGAAACAGCTTACTGGACATGGTCTTTTCAGAGTAACTGGTCTGACTGCAGTCCCCTATTACTGGATTTAGAAATATATTTAAACTCTGTTCTTGGCCGTGAAGAACGTTTTAAACAGACTGTTTAAATATGGAAGTAAATGAGGAGATATAGTAGGTGCCAGGCTCTTCAGCAATCCTAGCCAGGGTTAGAAGTAAAACAGTCTTGCAAACAGGAGTGGGGAATTAATTTTAAAAGATTTACCAACTCAAGAAACTAGACAGAGGTATTTAACTGAAGTCAGAGGAGATGAGAGGTAGCTAGATTAATCTTGGAGGCTGGATTTGTTGATGAATGGAACCCTTTTGTCTGTTACTAGTTGATATTAATTTCTGGTGCTGTACTCAATTTTTATAGATTTATGCCATGTATTTTAAAGAAATCCTACTGCTGAGGCTGGTTAAACACTGTTCATTTCACTCTGTTTCTTCATATATTCAGTTAATGGTTTATGATTGTCATCTAAATTACAAGATAACCTTACCAGTCCTTTACCTTAGATGACTCTTTTTTCAACAAAAAGCCTCTTAAAAGACATTCACCAAATGGAGAATATCAAGCATCAAATATAAAAGCATGTCTTAAAAAAACCAAACAACCCAAACTCCAACCATATTAAAAATTCAAATAAGAAATCTAAGAAACCAATCACACAAGTACTTAAAAGAAAATTCAGTGATCTCAATGCCCCAATATGAAGTGAATCATATGAAAAAAACCCAAACAACTGGATTTAAAAGTTTGTTTGGAATCTAAACAAATCCTCAGGAGCCCAGAAACAAGTCTTCTTGAAAAATAACCCTGCATTTATCAAATGTATTAATATTTCCTATGAAGTCAGGTGTCATTGTATGCTCTTGACAGTGCAATTCCACTTTCAGAAAAAAAAATCTGCTTTTATTTCTTTCAGAAGTGGTTGTATCTGCCCCTGAGAGGTAGCTATAAAGGTATTATTCGACCACAGATTTGAAAAAAAATATATAGCTGCACATGTTCTTTTATTTTGCAGGCTTCTTATCCATAATGAATGTATTTCAGTTCTGGAATAGGATATGGACAGCTGTAAAGATATTATTAAATGAAAGAACTCAATTAATTAATAAATACCTGAAGTCCAGAAGTTGTCAGAAAAAGAGTAAGACAAAAAGAACTGGGAAAAAAAATCAGACCATAAGTTATGCACCACCTAAAGAAGCAGAAATGCTGTAAGTTGTAACCATGACTATGACACAAAGAGATTACAAACTAGTAATTCATATTAATTATTCTGTCCCTGTCAAGGTTCTTTAACAAGTCTTTCTGAATATGCTGTTTTCTTATATACAATAATAATTTTATACTTTTTATTAGTATTTTCATTGCTTGCTAAGGACCTAACATTTAGGAATATTTTAATGGAATTTTTCCAGATGGTGGTCTAAATTTGTGCATCCTTATGTTCCATGTTGTCAGAGTTAAGCAGAAGGCACATACGGGTTTCTGAGAATGGTATGTTAATTTTTCAGTATTTTTATTAATATTTCAAACACAGTTAGACATGCAAAGCTTATGCTGACATGTGTATGCACACTAATTATTATAATTTCTCAAGGTCGACTAGAGCTCATGTCAGTTTGGAGTGATATTTCCCATCCTTCTGCCATCTCTGACTTTACCAAGGGGTAAAGCTACAAATAAGAAGGTCAGGTTTCTGTTAAAACAGCTGCTCTTCTACATAATTACATACACTGGAATATATTGCAAATTGACCTTCCCTAATATTTCTAAATGTATTGTTGGTGGCACAGCATGGACAAGAATGTGATTAGCTCTTAGACTCCATTTCCAAAGTTCTCAGTGACTGGCAGCAGTGAAATGCAATTAGTAGGAATAGGAATATTCTTCCTGCCATTTGTTCTCTCTTTGTCACCTTTGCTTCATTAGCTTTATGGTTATCAATGCTCAACGAAGATTTTGAAGCATAAACATGTTGAATTGAAGGGAATATTGATCAGGTGTTAAGTAATGGATTTCATGTGCTAACTCCCACTCTGGCATTAGAGTACTGTTGGAATGAACAGATTTTTCAGCTGGGACGGAGGTTGTAGCCTTAGAGATTCTCTGCTTCAGCAGCTCCCAAAGTTCCTGCCATTTCCCCAAACGATCTGATTCCAGTGGTCATGTGAAGCACCACTTACCAAGACAGCCCTCAGTCTGTGACTTCCATTTCATGCCTCAGGATTTTACCATTAGGCGCACACTCAGTGTGCTCTGAGCGCTGCTCGCAGCCACCCGGCTGCTGATGGAGATGAGAGTATCTGTTAAGGAAGATTTCATTTAAACTCTGTGCTCTTCAGTGAGAACATTACATGAGCTGCTTGATTGCAAGTGATAGAAAATGTGCTACGCCTGCATTTATTTTATTTTATTTTGTTCTGTTTGGTTTTGGTGCTAAAAGGGGCTTATCCATTAGGACTGGAGTATTTCAGAGCAGTCTGAGGTACTACTTTTAGACAGCTCCATGAGCTGTGAGGACTGTGTCTTACTGTAGCAGTGTTTGGAGTGTGTTTAATGGACAAGAATAGATGACAAACAAGATTCAGTTACAGGCAAAAGGATTTTAGAGTAAATTACAGGAAAAGCAACTTCCCCCCCCAGGATACCTACTCTGTTTTACATGTGTTAGATAGAAGCAGCAACTTTCAAATCAAAGGAGTGGTTAAGGACAGTACTTTGAAAACCTGACTGAATTTGTGTTTCTGGACTCAGGTAACTCTCCAGGCAAAGAGCTTGTAATTTTAAAAGTAAATTTTTCAAAGTGTACTATATCTGCCTAGGAGATGAAGCCAGTTCTCTTGTCTGCCTTTAAATCTCTTTGCTCCTATTTAAGGCACCAGAAATTACGCTTAATTGCCAGTGATGAAGTATGGCTGGCATAATTTTGCTTTTCATAAATGGATGATTCAGGTTCATTTTATTCTGAGAATTGCCCTTCCTCAGCCATTGTGTTAAAGCTTGGAGAATGAGGTGATAAAAAGTGATATTAAACATATTTTAAAATCCTGAAGACTGGGTGGGAGAAAGCTGTGGAGATTGTGGTGTAATTGGATAGACTTGGACAGTTAGCCACAGCTTTCTAAATATGTAGTCAGAGAAAAGTTATTGCTTTACTAGTAAGAAACTACACTAGCAGAAGTCAATATTCAGAAGAGGAAACAGGAATTTTACCCATAAAAGTACTGCCAAAGTCTTAAGGCTAAAGCTCAAGAGCTGCTGTTACTGCCCAGAATTATATATTAAACTTGAATATGAGACATATAAATAAAAATTATTCTTCTACATTCACATTTTCTGGATCTGAAGCAGTAAATCTCAGCTTGAATAGATTTGTTAAAGAAGAGAAAGGAAAAGACAGCAATGTTCCTAGAGAATGCTGGGAATAAAAATTATTCTTCTTTAATTGATATATTTAGCTGCAACATTAATTTCTCTTACAATGTAAATCTATGTAACAACTTCTATCTCTTGTCTTGGAACTTATTCTGAATTCTATCATTTTAGTGGGCTTTAGAGGCTATAAACCATTTTTCAGAGAATTTGAGCCTCTGTAAGGAGCAGAAACACAATCAGCAATCGAGGCTGGGCTGCAATATATTAATGAATACTACAGTTAACATTAACAAACATTTCCCAGTTTATTAATCTATCCCTGTAGTCCAGGATGTCCTGGGAAACAAGGACAGGAACTTCACAGGCTGAAAGATGGAGAGCAGAATATAGCTTACTAAATATTAATTAGTGTAGTAACAGTACACTATTCACTTCCCTACTTCAGGGCCTCATTTGACACGGCCTTACACAGAGAGAGGGACATGGGCTATGCATGATTCACTGCAGATACTCATTTGCCCTGGCTATTGTCAAGGTGCCATTTGAATGTTGTATGTAGACTAATCCCCTTTCAGTGTGTGTATTTTCTCTCTTCATCTGTCTATCCTTAAGGTGTGATTTTTGAGCAAATTTCCCCTCTCTGGTCTTTAAGAGCACAGAGGAAATGTTGTTGCCGCAATCTCACATGAGGTGATAACTGCTATGAGATAATTTCTTAAATATCTGTGATTCTTCATGTGAAATTGAGGTTCACTCACACCTAACAGAGCAGCCTTTTATAGAATAATGCTGTTGAAAATTGAACTGTCTAAACCCATGCTAATAAGAATATCACTGGTCATTAGAAAGGCTGTAATTCTAATTCTAGGCAGGTAATTCACAGGATTGTTTAAATATTCATTATGCATAGGCCTAAAATGTCAGTACATAGTCTTGAAATTCCACTACTTGGGCTTTCAAGGTCCTAATTAATACAACCATAGGATGATATCTTCCTATATTTAGCAGATTCCTACACTATATTGGCTGTAAACTGTTTCAGGCTAAAAGAAAAGTGAAAGGCTCTTGTTGTTTCCTGACAGCATTTTGTAAAACCTGTATTGTCACTGAATGAAGAATACATAGCAGTGGCAATTTGCTTTTTTACTTGGGCATGCTATGCGTTTCCTTCAGTAACTTGTTATTGTTACTAATTTTTAAAGCCACCTTAACTTGGAAGAAAAGCAGTGCACTTAACTTTTGGTTGAAAACATATGAAAGAAGGAAGAGAAAAAAAAAATATTCTTACTGTTAGCTGTGTATTCTCTCTTCATTGATGCAGAATGAGACTGGGATGGCAGGAACAGTACGTACACATATGAAATATCCTACCCCTGCTAGGCAAAGTTGAGGGCTTTGTAGCATCACAAAGGACTGTCACTGTCCTGACAACAATTTGAAGATTTTCCTCTGGGATGACTGCATTTAAAAATGAACTCAAAGCATTGTAGAGTTCAAAAAGAACCTCAGAGACTTAGTCTATGACAGAGCAAGTCCCATTTGGCAGTCACAAACAACGTTTGTGGGATTTGAGGACCGGCCATGCTGTCCTAAGGGAGTGTAACACTTCCAGGGAATGGTGCAGGAAAGGAGGCTGAGCTAACATGTGAAGGACAGCACTGCCATGCTAAAAATCTATTTCAGAAAAACAAGCAAACAAAATTGCCTGAAAATGTTTTTTCAACGATTTGAAAAGATTTGTCTTTTAATTACCTCAGATTTCATTATCTCATCTAGTCAGTGATCCAGGCAGCTCCCAAGCTGTTTGGAGCACGTACAGTCCTGGCAGCATGGCAACGTGCAGTTGTTCTGGCTTGGCTCTGGGGAGCTGCACCAGGGCCTTACAGTGCGGTCCTGGGCTAATTCAGCTGTGGGGAACAGGCTGTTCTCAGGGGCTGCACTCTGCTGCAGTAAAAGCTGGCAGCTTCTTTGGGTGTCTCTATCTCAGCGTGATTCCCATGTCCTCACACCCTGGATGCTTCTGTGGTCATAGCCAGAGCTGTAAGTCTGTGTGGGGATGAATTAGTATAATCTGTAGTAAACCACAACCTTTTTCTATGCAGTAAACAAATGTGTATTTCTGGGCTTGGACCTCCAGATACTTTCAAAGAGTAGTCAGATACATTTGGGTCATTTTTTCTGAATACTTAAGATGAGAGGCTGAACTAGGATTTTGAACCATCTGAAAGCTCTTTAATGCCTATCATCTCAAACCACTACTGCTCCTTGCTGAAGATCTCTGCTGGATTTGCACCCCTCCTGCACATACAGATTTGATCCTGAGAAGAAAGAGAGCAGAGGGATACGATTTACTGTAGAATATCTACAAGCAGTTACACCGTGGTAGAGTTCTTTGTCTGTGGCTATGCAGGTTATTTTCTAAGCCATGCATGGGTGTAATTCCCAATCCCTCCTGCTGCTTTCCCTCTTTGCTGTACTCATCACTTAATGGGGAGGCTCCCAGGTCAGAGGTGACACCTAGACTTCTGTGATTTGGTTTTCTAGAGCATGGCACACACTGCAGCACCTGTTCAGTAGTCTATCTATGACTTCAGGCAACAGAAAAAAGTAAATTGTAGCTTAAAAAGGGAAATTCTGGAGCAAGTCAAGCATTAGGAATCTAAACCTATGGCTGCTGCAATACACTTCAAAGTTCCATCAGGCAGCAAAGATGGTCCCTGGTGCTGGAAGGGTTGTTAATGGAAATGCACCATTCTGCTAAGAGCTGTTACAATCTGTTAAAAAACATTCTTGCTATTTGAGAGACTAAATACAAATTTAGAAACTATCATGATGTTTCTTGGTTTTGTTCCTTCACATTTGTTTTGCTGTGAGTTCTTCACTGCTATGTCCAACAGTGAACTTGATACTGTTTAAAGTTTCAGTCATAACAGCAATATAAAACTGGCTTTTAATGAAAAATAATCATGAAAACTGAGGGAAGCACATAGCTAATAAAGTGACATTTTATACAGTTGATTATAAGCAAAAAAACCCAAACAGCTTGGGAGGGATTAACTTCCCACTCATCTCCATTGGGAAGTCAATTTCTAAACCTGTAAAGTAACACTGATTTAATATTTTTGTGCCCTTCTCCTTAACCACCCTCATTTTATTGTCCAGAGGATGCCTTTGCTTTCTGTGCCTCAGCCTCAGCAGTCCCAGTGATTGTAGGTTTGATTATGTTCTCCAAATCTGTCCGTTATGAATATTATTAGATAAAAATACAGACAAATGAAAGAACCTGTGCAATCAGTAGAGCTAATTACAGAAGTAATGCAGGTCACTGATCAGAGTATTCTCTGATTTCTTGCCAAAACATTTATTCAATTTTAAGAGTCAGCATATACTTCTGCCATAATGATTTAGCCATCAGTGGGGTGGTGATCAGGTGTTACCCAGTCTGATTCCATTCCCAGCAAATCATGAGAAAAAGGGCCAGATGTGAATCTTACATGTGAGGTCAGGACCACACAGTTTCCATATTTAACTCTGGAGAAATCCACCATGCCTCACTTCAGATGAGGAAAACCAAACATGAGTAATGAAGAGGGATAATTAGGAAGCAAAAGTCATCATAAATTCTACACCAATCAGTATTCCCAGAAGTCAGCATGGTCAGGTAGAGGAAATGTTCCCTTGAGAAGGTGAATTAGTCTCTGTATCAGTGCTGTCACTTGTCCACCATGGCAGATGGCTACTGAACATGAGAGAGATGGGTAGTAGATGTATTAGTTGTTAATATAAAGATTTGTGTAAGTACATGTTTTAAGAAGAAGATGTACATATTTTAAGGAGATCCCTTCATGCTGCCCACGGAGTTTTGCTTCAGAGCATGCCCTGGGTGCCAGTTTTCTGAACAAGTTGAGTCCCCCTAAAAATGGACTGAATCAATCCTGTTGTGATGTGAGCAACAGGGCATGAGCTGAAGTGTCTCTTCCTGAGTGAGACCAAAAGAGGAAAGAAACCCTATTTTTCCTCTGCGTTCTGAGGATGGCAGGGGGAGATATGTGTCTGAGTGACAGATAAGCACAAGCCTGGTTCTTCACCTGTCTTCTCTCTGAGTACCAGAACTGCTTGACACTTTGTGATGGCTAATTTATTAACTGGGTTTGACCTGCGCTTATTGAGTTAGCACAAGCAAAATAACATCTGCCAACTTCTGCCACTGTCAATGAAAGTTAATGTTTTAATGTCTGTACCTGAACCACAAACATCCTAAATCTTTCAATTTCAAGACTTGCCCATGCCTGAAAATTAAACTATTCCTTATTATACATGGATTGTTTTGCCATTTTTATTTAAATATTTTTATGTGTAAATGTGTTACCTAGTTCTATTTATAGCATCTTTAAAAATATATATATGCAGCCTAGTACAGAATTGCAAAACTGTTGACAGCAAGCAGTACAAATATTTACAATCCAAATGAACAGGAAAAACATGTGCTGTTATGCTAACTTGCCATTGGAAGCATGTCATGCATGGCTAAACAACTGAGCATTAAAAGCTGAGAAAATGCTAAATGGTGCTGATTTAAGAAAACAGAAATGAAAAGCTCCCTAAAGGCCAAGGACTCAAACAGATTTATTCCATGAAAAATGCAATCTGTTTTCAGTCCCTTGTACAACAGCAGCCTTAATCTGTTAATCAGTGAGACTTAAATAATTATTTTTATTTATAACAGCACCCTAAATGTTTAAGCTGTGTTCAGCCATATGGAAGCATAGTGTTTAGAGATATCAGTCACTTCATATATTCCACATGGGAGAAGGACAGATTAGAGAACACCAGTAAGACACAGGATCATGGGAGAAGAGGGGTGGCATGCATCACACGTGAATCTAAATCTACAGAGTTAGTTCTAGAAAAGGCACTAGACTGTGAGACGACTGTTCTGGATTTCATTCCCCTCTCTCTCCTAGCAATATGACTAAGTTCTCTGATTTTTTTTCCGTTTTCTTTCCTCCTAGTCCCTCTCTATTTTGCAAAGAGGGTTTTTTTCTGCAGCAAAGCCTGTTTGACACCAAGTATGTGTGAGCGTTTCCAAGCCAGAGTGAAACTGGATTCCCAGCAGGACTGTTGGTGCTACTGCATTTCTCTGTTACAGAAATTATCTTCTGCTGAAATATCACTGTCCTACAGTTCCCAGTCCTAATAAAAACTGCAAATTGGTTTTTAGTGAGTACTATTTGTAATAAAAATGAAAAATGAGTTTAGTTTGGAGTACTGCTGGTAAAACTAATTATTAATGGCACCCCATGGGGACATTGAAATGAAGAAAAGTTTTGGTAAATATTCCCAAATTAAGATTGCATATGTGAAAACCACAGCTGGTAATAGGTAGCTGAGATTTTCATAGCTGTCCTGGACAAATAGTTCAAGTCTTCTCTATGTATTTATTCTACATTCCTAAACTCGTTTGCAAACCCTTACACCCTTACCCACTGCACCAGAAAAGGGTGCATATTAAAATACAATTAACTTTCTCTTCATATGTTTAGCAAATGAAGATGAGAGGCAGCTGGGACCATTGCCTAGTTCATAGGTTAAAAAGATACAAATATAGTCAGTAAGAGGTTTTGACCTCTCGAGCCAGGGTTAGGATTTGTTGGTCCTTTCCCTCAATAATAAGCTCATCTTTTCTAGAACCATGAAACAACAGTGAAATAAAGGATGTATTCTACTATAATTTCATGTACTGTAATATAGGAACATTTAAAACATCTTTCTTTTGGTTTGGCAGAATTTACTGGAGCTATAAGAAAATGAAGAGCATTTACTTGAAGACCAAACTCCTTTCTGAGCTCTAGATAGGTTGGGTTTTTTGTGTGTTTGACTGAAAAGAGAACTTGTATTTAAGTATTCAAAAATCAAATCCAATTCTCATTCTCTACTGCATAACACATGATTAATATATTGTTGCATAGTACCACGGTGCTCAGCTTCCATGTTACAATGCCATTACTTTTCCTCTGTTGCCAAATACCAAGAAGCTGTAGCTCTCTGAAGGTAGCTGAGGCTTTCTGGCATCCAGTGTCATGCTTTTTGTGTGATAAATCTACCATTTTTACTGAGAGCCTGAGTAAGGTTGCTATATCTCATTTCAAATGTTTAAATATTTTATTTAAACTCAAACCTACAGGGT
This sequence comes from Sturnus vulgaris, assembly GCF_052056855.1. Taxonomy (NCBI): domain Eukaryota; kingdom Metazoa; phylum Chordata; class Aves; order Passeriformes; family Sturnidae; genus Sturnus; species Sturnus vulgaris. The sequence continues at coordinate 20,326,336 of NC_142256.1, read as the reverse complement.
AAGGAGGAAAAACTCAGGGATGGTGTGAGCTGAAGTGCTGCAGAATCAGAATGAAAAACAGTGAGAAAAACAGAGCTTAGAAAGGTAAGGTAAAGGTCAGTAACACATTGCATATGCTTTTCTTATATATCATAATGTTTCCTTTTACTAGAAAAAGCTATGAGTATGTTTAAAGCAAATCCCTGGGGAAAATGCAGAGTTCAAATCAAAGGGAATGGGCATTATCATGAACTGGCATTCTGTAATAAAAATTAAGGTGACTTTTATTTCATTATTCTTTTTCAATAAACAAAATGTCAGACCCATGAATGTCACCTGTTTTTATAACAGGAACTGCAGGTGGCCACAGAGAAAAATTAGACCTGGCCAAGATCTTTAAAACCACCTCTGCTTCTCTGAGTGAGCCACAGTGCCAATTCAGTGACAAACAGTTCACACAAAGGCCCTTACTTTACAGAATAAGATATATTTTAACTTTTGTTTGAATATTTCTTTCCTTGTTGAACAAATAGGTGTTTTCTGTTTCTGTGGCTTAAAACATTTAATTTGTGATGGGCTCCACATTTGGAAATATGTTGTATATTCCAGCTAGTGTCACTGAACCCCAAATCTATTGCTGTTGTGCTTATGACTGTTAATGGGTTATGGTTTAATTAGCAAGGACCTGTCATCAACACGGTGAATAGGTGCGAAGTGCCTGACTTTGCATGAAAAAGCAGTGAGGTTACTGCTGGATAAAGTAATTTCAAGTTCCATACTGGTCGGGGTGGATGTGTTGTGTTATCAAGTTGTCAGAACTGTTACACGTTTTCATTTATTTTCTTTGTGGTATCTGAAATTCATGCCTGCATCTGCTGTTATGGCTTAGTTTCTGCATAGCTCTTTAATTTGTAGAGGTCTCATTGACAGCAAGAAAAATTAATACTGGAGCCAGTGGAATACATAATGCCTGGCTGCAAAATGGTGTCTCATCACATCTAAACAAAGTTGGGAAGGTGAGGGAAGGCCTTATGATTCCCCAGGATGACTGGATTGGAGAACTCAAATGTTCATGGTTAAAATAAGAGCAGTGTTACCCTCAGTGCTACAATAAGGTTTCACATAAACTTTGTGTTAAAACTGTGCTCGTAGGAGGAATTTGGATGTGTTTAGGGCATTATGCATCTGAGGTCTGTTTGATTAAGATTTAAATGTGTATGTGAGAACCTGATAAATGTGAGTCCCATGTGACTGGAGGGAGTGAAGGACAGTGTAAAAATGAGAAATGAAAATAGATAAATACTGAAATGAATAATGTAGTACCTTGAAGGAGCCAAGAAAGTGAGAAAAATATGTGAAAATCTCTCAAAAGGGAATGGCGCTGTATTTCTTTCAAGGCAGGGAAAAACAGTTTGAAATTACAGCAATTATTGTCAGCAAAATTTTTTTTTTAATATTAAAATATATGATACTAGATCTGGGTTGATTAAAGAGGTGTTTTTAACAAAGTCTTAAATAAAGCTCTCCATGACCTATTTGAATGGTGGGGAAACAGTCACAGGATAGGATATTTGTCCATGACCCCTGAAAAGGTAAGACAAAGTGCAGAGGGTCCAGGTACCATTGCTTGCCTTTGCCTTTGGAAGTGTACATCCCTGCTTGCTAGTGATCCTGAAATTCTAGTTTTATCTTTGACAAAGTTGGGTTTTTTTACTTTCTGCTGGGGTGTATAGTGATGGCTTCTGTTGACAGCACGCTAGAATAATTGGATTAAGGTGAACCACTATACTTATTCTCATTTTCCATTGAATAAATATTTTCAAAGCCTGCCCAAGGTATTGCTCCATCTGGTTCCACCTGGCATTTTGAAACACATTTCATTTAATGTGTTTAATATAGATTTACAGACATAAAGCCAAAAGCAGAAGTGAGACTAAACAGGTACATAATTCATAGCTCTTTCTACCATGTAGGCTGTACCCTTCGGCTCAGAATTGATTTCAGTGTGGAGAATCTGAGCTATGCTCTATGTGTGACAGCATGTTGGGAAACCCAAAAGTTGCTTGAAAATGCACTCACATCAAAACAATCTGGAAGTTACCTAAGAAGATCAGGTAAGCACTGATATCATGGGTTATTTTAAATTTTGTGCTTGTTTATTTATTTTAAAAAGCAATGTAACTCGTATTCAAATTAGTTTTCCTCAAAGCCTTCATTCAGGAATAATATATTTCTGAAAAAAAATTAGAATGATTTAATGATTTCATGTCTCTCCCACTTGGTTTATTTGCTCAAAGAAAAAAATTAATAATCGTTTGCTTCTGAATTCCAAGACTTTTAACTGGACTCCATGGCCTATCTCCCTCTAGTACTAAATTAAAACTGCATATATATAGCAAAATTATTTATCAGTGTTTGCATAGCACTTCTCGTTCAGAAGGATCCAGAAGTACTCAATAACCTTGAAAAATTATAATACAAACTACACCAAGGCATACTTTCCCCATCATTGAAATGCAGGCAGAACTCTGCTCTTGACAGAACAATCCTCTGCTCAGATATGGTGCATCCTGCATTCCTGTGTTATTGTGGGCTGCTCTGGGGAGGGCATGAACAGAATGGCAAATGAAGCGTTGTACTTTGTATGTTATTTTTTATTTGGGGTTGTTAAATATAAATATTGCAAAGCCATTTCTGTCATAAGCTTTCTACACTGTAATCATTTCCTCTGCTTGACTGGAATATTAAGTATTTGGCTGGAAGTATTGTAGGTCATTTGCAGCGGCTGTTCAGTTAGATACAGACCTGACCTTCATCTGGTTAATTCCCTCCTTCAGCCACAAGCAAACATTTGTGGAGATTAATGAGAATTATCTGTCACCTTTCTCTGAAGTACTAAAGAGTTGGTTTATAAAGTGAAATTGTTTTTGAGTTGCATTTGGTGGCTTTAGGCGAAGCATCTTCTAATTTTAGTGATTCCTAGAATTAGGAGTTCAGTGTGAACTTGAGATATTGTTATTAATATATGAGTAGACCAGTGAGAAAGTGAATGTCATGTGGACGTTTCTGAGCAGGTTCAGTGTGGGAGTTTGTCCGTTGTTCTGAGAAGGTAATAATCCAAATAAGTTGGACACTGAAGTAAATAAGTCAGCATTTTGCTTGGTTGCATTCAGATAATTTTTTATGCTTATGATGGGTTTATTTTTGTTTATCACTTCCTTCTCCTGTGTTTCCATAATCTCTGTGCAATTGCAGAGTTAACTTTTCCTATGCTCACTCCAAGGAAAAGTAATGCAGGAGAAATAAGACAGGCATCAATGACAGACAGTGTCAACTCCTTCTTTCAGACATCAATCATCTCTTCCAAGTACCTCAGAGACAGCAGGCTTTGGGTGAGCAGTAGCTCTTCATTATTTTCTTCACTTTCTGTGGGGTTTCCCCCAGTTAAACAAGTCCAGGCAGAAATAACAGAGTCCAAAGCGACATTTGCACTCTTCCTGAGGGCTTGACCTGCCTCCTTGGCAGCAAACTCTCTTTGGTAAGCTAAGCCCTGAGGGTTTATACATGGCAATACACAAATGTAAAAATGAATGCAAACTGTGTCTGTGCTCTGAGGCACTTTGCAATTACCTGGGGGCTACAAGACCACAGGAACCATGTTCTATTGCAATTGCTCCCTGTGGGAGTTTTTCAGAAAGATGCTGTATGTTTGAAATTCTCAGCATGTCCAGGTTTCACCAAACTGTCTGAGGCTTCATTTAGGCAAGGCCATTTCAAAATTCAGTTTTATGTATCTCATTAATGGGGTTAGAAATGCCTTTGGACCGTGCCTTGGAAGTGGTATGGGACTTACACTTTTTGATTCAGTTCTTTGCTTTGCTGAATCACCCTGTCTGACCCTGGGCAAGTCACCAAACCTCTTTGGGTTGGATTTATCCCACCTAACTTCTGATAGTTAATGAGACACAATGTAGTCACGCTGCTGCCTAAGGCTTCCTGAATAGTTAATGGACAAACATGTGGCATTTCTACATCGCTGTACATAGCTCTTCCCCTTGAATAAAGAGAAAGCTTCCAGTGTCTGTTCTCTCAGCTAGGGTGTTTCAGTTAGTCTATATTTGTGTGGGATGCAACCACCGAATTCTTTGCTTTTGCTCCTATCTGTAAAATGAAGAGTGCTTGCTTTTTCTCCTCTTTTCTCATCCTAGTTATTCTCTCAGACAAGTATCGTCTGCAGCAATACAGGTCTATTCAAATGCAGCCTTGATTTCCATTTTCTAAATTCAGCAGTTGGGCCCTTTCATTGCTGCAATAATACAAATAATAACAGAAGCTCTCCCTGTTTCTGCCTTGCATCAGTCAGATTTCATTTCCTCTGCCAAACTAAGGGGCAATCTAATTTGCATTAACACAGGGGCAGCCATTAATGATTTTGGAATTAAATGTAGAACCTTATTTCCAGATTAAAGTTAATGTATACCCCTGGCAGGACTCTGAGTGATAGGAATCTGTCCAGGAGGATGATTGGCATGTGCATTACATGGAAATGGTCCTGTTCTATGGGTGTTTCTTCCCTCCCTGTTAAGCAGCCTTCAGCCACTGTTCAAACTAAGCCTCTATGGCTGCAGCATTTTAATTCTTGTGATTGGGTGCTGAGTGTTGAGGGCTTTTAAGAGTTCCTAAGAGCATACTGCCTGCCTGCAAATGCTTTGCTCTCATGGAAACACATCAAACAAGTGAAGCAGGCTGAGTTCAGAAGTATGTATACCCCCCATTCTAGCTGGAGTTAGTTGGCATTTTGTTATTCAGAGTTCTGATTCTGAAATTTCCTGATTTATTTTTTCATTAACTCAGTTCTATTAGATTTTTCTCTATCAATTTAGGCACAAGAGTCTCCACAACTTGCCCACACTCTTATCATGCCTGAAAGCTCAAAAACCCAATAAGAATTTTCTGGTAACAGAACAAAATATTTCCTTTTTAAATGTCACCTTCCCTCAACAAATTGATCCAAACTATGTGATTCTAAATGTTTTGTTATTGCCACCTTGTCCTGCTTTTTTCTCCCAGTTTTTACAAGGAGACTGTAATGCCATGGCTCTCTGAGGATGCAGAATGCAGAAAATGACCATGGTACCTGCAGTGTTTGTCTTCAGACAAGGCTGACATCTAGACATTGATGTCAGGAATAAATACTAGAGTGACATTTTTGTAGACTGAACCAAAAAGATTGTCTCATTTTAAGACAAAGGAGAGTGACAGCTACTGCTCTCAGAAGAAAAGCTTAATCAAAGCTCAATTCCCTCTTATAATTAAGTCTTCAGAATTGATACGTGACACATTCAAGCATGGTGTTTTTAATTTAATTAATTTTCTAAGGACTAAAAAACTAGCTCTGATTAAAAAGTACAGTATGCCAAGCAAAACTTCCAGAACCATACCAAGAACTCTCTGCCTGCGATGCTGCAAGAGCTCAGCAGGCCCTGGGAGTTACAGCAGCACTGCTAGTAGGAACAAAATGCAACCTTATGAATGCCTGGCTCCTCTCCCTGCATTTCCTTGAGAGCTGGTACACAGGGCTGAAGGTTAAACAACGGAGGACAGGAATGAGACCTTGAATTGTTGCATTATCTTTAATTATCCCTATTTGAGAAGAGGTTCCCACTGTTGTTTTATTGTGTCATCCTCTGTAAGGTGGAATGGATCTTAGTGAAAATGGTCCCCAAGGATGAATTTTGTTTACTCCTATGTTTCTGATGCTTGCTGCCTTTGTCCTTTCCATCCATTCAAACAATAAATTGATTCCCAAGTAAAAGAAAATCAAAAGTACAAATCATATGATACAAATCATATGTTCACATGCACTGTTCAGAAGGGTTGATGTCCAGGTGTTTGTATCCAGAAGTTCTCCAGCTGCTCTCAAGGACTTTCCATCCTGCCCTACAGCTTAGTTGGGTATTTTGATGCTTGTCACCTCATGAAGATGGTACAAGGAGAAGAGTGGTGGAGAGAGTGCATTAAACCAGACTATACTTTTGCATTTCTTCTGATGAGCTTTATAGAACTCAGTCCTTGTAAGGCAATTAGCTAGTCTTTTGAACTGGAGAATGCTGTATGTGGTCACAGTGAAACTTCATATCAGAAGGAGTCATTTGGAAGCACCTTTATCTCCTTTATCCTCAGTTTAATAATCTTATGCCTCTTCAGGAGGTGTCCTCATGTGGTAACTCCCAAAACAGGAAAGGACCAGATGTTGGTGTTGCTGCACTGAATTCAACAGAGCTAATGCAGGCTTGTCATGCATGAAGTGTAGGTACAAACTTTTAGGGGTCATATTGTTACCAGTTCTCTTTGTGTCATTGTTATGAAATAAATTATTTCAGGAAGAAATTTGAGAGAACAGGCAGCAGCTGAGTGAGTGAATTCCTTTGCCTTAGATTCTGGAAAATTTCAAATATAGTTGTCTTTCTTTTGAGAATGCTTGCAACTCGTGGTGTTTCCTTGAAAGGAGGTGTCTTTTCTTATATTTTTTAGATGTAGAGATTTTGATTCACATACTGATGTAATATTTATATATGTTTTCATAGTGCATTCCAGGAAAGGAATATATTGTGCCCAGAGCTCACTAAGAATAATCATTCTTTGATCTCCAGATATTAAGTACATATTCTTCCCGGAATTGGTTCAAGAGTGTCTTTGGTATACTCTACACACTGATTTGAAAAGTTTCTGCTTAAGAACTAGCCTGTGCAGGTGGGCGACAGTGCTGAAATCAACAAGAATGCTTTCCCAAGGTTTTCTCTAAATTTTTCCATGCCGGTAGAGGTATAGTTTATTCTTAAATAAAAGGTAAATAAGAGCATTTGGTTCTCAATTTATTGGAAAGAACGGAAAAATTAAAAATTCAGCATGAGGCATGGGTTGTTCTTTACAAGCCGACATATCTTTGAACACTTCTCTCGCTTTTTTGATAGTTCTACTTCCATTTCTTACGTTACAGACAATTGAACATTTCTGTCAGCTCCCTTCAGAAGAGGTAATTTGTGTTTTGGTGCTACACTCTCTGAACAACAGCAGGTTCTGTTAAATTGCTGGAAAAACATCTTTTGACTAAGTGATATTTTCCAGTTCTAGTTCTCCCTTTTGATTTAAGCTTTCCTCCATATTTTCAGGATGTCTGTGATGTGATAGCTCCCAAATAAATCTATGTGTATTTTTGTTCTTGGAAACATTAGAATCAGTTTCATATCATAATCAGAGGAGAAAGTTTTACAGAAAGGAATAAAACCACTCTGCCTTAAATAACATTTGCATGTGACTGTCCTCAAATTGAAGAAGAAATGGGATTTTATGGTTGCAATGTACAACCCCGTGTGCACCTGGCCTGATTCCTTGGAAGTTGGTGTAAACTGATGGGCAGAATTAGACATTTTTGTCATTGCCATCAGGGATGTTGGATTTTGTTTGAAAGTTATATATATATTATTTTTGAGGCATCTGAGACCAATTTTTCCAAAAATCAGAAGAGAAGGCTTGTTGCAATTATTTGGTATTCAAAACTGAATGCTAGCTTGGCATCTTTTACTTGGTTTTGTTCACTTAAACATGAGTAGCTCATAAGCTCTGTTGTTGCTACTGAGAAACACAACTGGAGCAATGCTTAGATTCTGAATCCCTGGTGCTAAACCTGGTCTGTATTTTAATACTTGTGGTGTCACAAAACAAGTGCCAGCAGATTTACTTTCTTTTGTCACACCTGGGCCTGAGATCTTTTACTCACAGGGAGACTGGCAGGTAAATGTGTGTTGTATAATTTATTTTTCTAATTTTCCAAGAGTTATCAATATTGTTGGAAGTTACAGTATTGAATAGTAATAATAAAGAATTACCCCACCCCATCTCACCTAACTAATGTCTCTGCAAAGGGGTATCTTTTATTTTTCCATCCTGAAGTAATTGTGATTCTTGCTGACAGGATGCATTCTCTTCCCTGCAGCACAGCAGCTCTGGGCCTGATCAGTTCACAGCTGCATGGACCTTGCAGGCTCTCCTGCTGAATGGCTGGCAATGCTCCACGGAGCAGAAAACAAATCCACTCTGGATCTAATATCCATACTGCCAACACAGAGCATCATTAAAGTGGTTTTTAATAATTCTGAGCTCATAATAAAGATGTGGCATAAATGTAGAATGAATTTAAATGCCATTACCTCTCAGTAATAACAGTTTCATTACATGACACATGTATCCCTCATAATTTGGTTCAGACCTACACAAAAAAGATCTTTTGTAGAGGTCCAGAGGAATTATCTCCAAGGGGCTTTAGTTTGAAAGCAGCTTGAAAGCAATGAATAAAGAAATTATTTAATAAATATACTTTTGAAATATGGCACCTTTCAATAACTGAAAAAAATTACACTAGAACAATTAATAGAAGTTAAAATGAGGTATGCTAACATGAAAGTAAAGCTCCACTAAAGAGGACATAATATTAGTTATTTGCTGGGATTTGCTATGACAAAATGTATTTGGACAACAAAGATCATGAATGGCTTCTGGCATTTATAGAAATTACAATGAGTGAATCAGCTGCTAATCCCGAGCTTGAGGCACTCTGGTTGTACAGATGACATTTTGAATAACTTACAGTCATGTTTAAACCACATGGACTGCAGTAAAGTTCCTATGGAACCTTTTTCCAAATATTTTGCTCACCTTGCAGTAATCCACTGTCATTTCAAATATATCTCCATTTCACTGGGACCCAGACAACCACAACATTGATAAAACACCTCTAAATTATTATTTCTAAGCATTTCTGATGACTGTGAGAGTGTGAAATAAAAGCTTCTGAAACTATATTTATGTACTCCACTGAGTTCTAATAATGCTGGGCAGCTCTCCCTTTTAAAATGTGTCACTACAGCTATTTGAAAGACTATTGCACTTGAACATGTAGGAGGTCAAGAGAGGAGAAGATGAAATCATTCCATAACAGAAATATCAATTGAAATAATAGACTTTTTTTGGAAGTTTATATAAGTACCAGTTTAACAGTAGCTGCCCTTTCAGTTCATCTCAGTTATGACCTGCTAAATAAAAATGCTGCCTGTATAGTCTACAGATGATTTAATTTCTTCTAGTGGGCATTGGGGATATATTTTTTTTTAAAAAGGAACATACATAGGTCGAGTTCACATCTCACGGGCAAAAATTTTCATTTCAAATTTCCAAGTTTCTGGCAAATAAATTGAAATAATTCTTTATGATTATTTTAGGAAAAAAGAAAGTCACAAATATTACCTTTATTATTAATAACAAATATTTTTCAGAAAGAATTTTTGTGTAGAAATTATTTTTTCTGCCATGGAGAGAACAAATTGAGGGCTGGTCAATTTGTGTAGTTTTAATTCTGATATTTACTGTACATCTTAGAAAGTAGATAATGAGATTTCAGTTATTAATTCATGGGTTTGCCTTTGTACATGTCAATTGAAACGATGATTACGGTGAATTTTGTGGAAAAACTACCAAGGAGAGCAAGATCTCGCCCTGCATTTTGTCCAGAGAGTGAAGGGAGCCACTGCTGGGAGTGAACATGTCTGGATCTTGTGGTGATTTTGGCCATTTCTAGAATGTCTCTGTGGAAATTTTCATCTGACGGGCTCAGATAATTATATTTTCTGTGAAAATAATATTGTGGTTAATTATTAATAATGTTGCGCAGTGATAATATCTCTTTCATACATCTTTTATTAGTAGTTTTGGAATTGTTCTTGGTTAAACCCATTTTTTTAAACTTTTTGAATCACAGAAAATTAAAATAATAAAAAGATTTGCTTGAAATTGCTGGGGTTATATAACAGGTTTCTGATCCGTAGAACTTCTGAAACAGTTCAATGAGAAAACTTTGAAGTAAGCTTGAAATGTATTTTAAAAGTCTCTAAGTCAAAATGAGGTCAGTTGTGTGCTTATTGAACAGCACTTGTATGGATAAAAGACTAAGGAATCAAGGAAAATGCCCACTCTCTTTTGTAAATAATGAATTCTTTCATACTCCTAAATTAGTCTGTCTCCATTTTTTATGTCTGAAAGACTGCATTTGGTTACATTGGCAAAATAAATGTAATACAACCAGACTCAAAAAATTACATTAAATATGGGCTATTTATTAATGTTTAGTGTTACTTTAATGATCTGAATATTTTGTCTAGTTTTAGATTAAACATATTTTGCTTGCTTATCAGCTTTGTTTTGTACAAATGCAGATTAAATTTTGAAGTTCTGCACTCCCTCTATAGACTGCAGAACAGACTTTGCTTTTACACTTTCAGTGCTCAGAAAGGCTCATTCCTCATCTATAAAAAAGCTGCCAGGCTTTTGTAGGTCTAACTTGGTTAAGTACTATGTCAAACAGCAGAGCATATAAACAATGGCAAAGCACTGTCTGTGAATTCTCTCTCAGCTGGCTGGACAGGAACTTTCATTTCATCCATCATTCAAAACTTGTTCTAATGATTCCACCCAGGAGGCTTGAAACGGTTAATGGGAAAGAAAAACTTCCTTTGGGTTTGGGAAGGTTTTCTCCCTCTTCTTTTGTCTGTGCAGAGTAACAGAGCTCAGTTGTTTGTTGTGTGCCTCCTTCTAGAAAACACTGAATTTGCTGGAAATCAGAGAAATTTTGCAGGGTGCAATATTAAACCCACTGATTCTTCCCTGCATTCTGCTGTGGCCTGCAACTTGCTGAACCACAGCACTTTGTATCTCAGCTTTACTCAAAATTTCCTTTGGCAGTACATGGACTGTACTTTAATTTTGATAATGTAAATAAGTTATGAACTAGTAGCTGGATATCTGTCTTACTACAGAAAGGATATACAGCATTAGAAACGCCAGGGAACATAATAGAGTTCTTACAACCCAGATCTGTGAAAATACTGGGTACAGTAGAGAGTGAAGCAGGATTTTGCTGGATGTAGAGAAATATTAAGTTCCTTAAAGTTGGAATTTTAAAGTCAGTGATTCAGAATTTGACCTAAATCATACCAGTATAAAACTATAATTATTTCATTGAAGCTAATGGGATTTTCTGGAATCAAAGTACTGTAAATAAATTCAGTATTTCTCGGTAAGCAGTTAACTTGGAGCCATCTTCTTCTTCTTAAAAAGAAAAAAAAAACAAAACAGAACAAAACAAAAGAAGTTTGAATCTTAATTTTATACAGCAGTGCTACCTTTTTTCTTTCCAAAGCTCAGTGTAAAGTGGCACTAACTTTATACTTCAGGACTGGACAGTAAAGCAGGCACACATGCCTCACTATCAAAGCTAGCTATTCTGCAAGACAACAATCATCTTTATGGCTCTATTGTTCTGTAATTTTTTTTAATTGTCTGTATCTGCTCATCTCTTAAAAAAAAACCCAACTAGAAATAATTTGCACCTTTTAAGATGCATTTTGTTAAATCCTGCCTTTGTGTACAGATTTGTGAGGATTACATGTGTGGAACACAGGAAAAGCTAGGCATAGGGTGCTCAGTGTTTGCATACTGCAGAAATTTGCCAGAATTAAAAAAAAAAAAATTCCATAGAATTTATGAATTTATTTTGGCAACTTATTTTACAGCAGTTAATTAATTATATAAATGAGGCAGAATTATTGTGAAAAATCCAATAAAAAAGTTCAATTAAAAACCTAAATTATAAATTTAATCAGAATCTTCAGCAGCATAAAATCTGATTTGCATATAGTCTCACTGAAAAATGCTTTCTGTAAGATGAATATTGCACTTTTGTGCAGTCTCAGCTCTATTAGTTATTTCTGCTACATAAATGATCATATATCATTCTATCGATGGCAATTTTCTCTGCAGCTGCAGTTCCTGTAAGAAAGAAATCAGTAGCTCTCCACCTTTATAGTGAGAATTCAGAAGGTTCCTTTTTTTTGTATATGAGCAGTATGTGAATCAACACAAATTAGAAAATCTAGAGTGTTCCAAGGGAAATCTGTCCCTATCCATCCATTTCCTGTTTAGTTATACTGAATTGTTTGCCTGTCATCATAAAAATCACATTACTGCAGTAATAGCAAGTTTCAAAAAAGCTTTCTCATTATGAGTAAAAGCACATGAATCTCAGGGTATCAACCCAAGTGGGGAGGTTGGTGTGCTCAGGGTCACAAGGGACACTTCAGGGGAGCTGATGCCATTGACTGTGGAGGGAAACTGCACTGGAAAACTCCACCTCACTTGATGCCACTTTGTTTAGAAGGAGAAAAAAAGGTCATGCAAGAGAGAATTCAAGCTCCAAGTGGTGGAATGGCACTGGCTAAACTCTACAAGAAAACTGCTTTTAGCACCCCAGAATAGTCAGAACAGGAAGTGAATACAACATGCTCCTCTGATAGCATTTATTCTGCAGAGTCAGGTCTTCAGACTTTGATGTGGTTACATTTTTCTGTTTGTTTTAATCTTCCTTCTCATGCAGTATCCTCAGGGTTAATGTTTAGATCTCCGTTATATAAATGTATATTTATTGAGACTGAGAATAGTGAGTCAAAGGAGACCTTGTTCCACAGATGTCTGTACATGACTCTTTGGTTATACTGGTGATAGGAAAGTGATCTATTTAAGAAATGTATTTGACTAGCAATGATTTGTGAACAAAATAAGCATAATGCAATAAGTTAAAAGTATATCTGTATATTCATACTTATTTGGGAGGTTTCTTACTTCAGGATGAAAAATTGCTCTACAGTGGTTGTGGTTTTCCATAGCAGAAGTACCTGCATTCATTCTCCAAGGAGGAATCACCAAGGAACAGTGATCACTACCACCTCCATTTTTTTTGTACAGCCCTATGTTCTATCACTCAAATAATTTCACAGCTCCCATAGATAAGCTGCTGAGGAGGCGAGAGAGCATCACTGTCATCTCTTTTCATCTGGCAGCTATGCAGCAGGCTTGGTTGATCAACGTCTGTAATGAGGGCTATAAGAGAGCACAGATATTTGGATCAAAGGGTAATCTCTCTCTTTTATGTAACTGCAGAGCCTCACATATCACTAGATTATTCTCTGCACTTGCTGTAAATAATTTTTCCCATCAGAGCTAAGCACTTTGCAACCATTGCCTCTAAATTATAAGATGATCTACACCACCTCCACCTCTGTGCAGCTCCCTGACCTAAGGCTGCTTATTTTCACTCAGCTCCAGCTGCAGATTTATGGTCACAGGATTAAATTTTCTCTCAAGGGGATATTTTTCCTATCAAACAGAATTTGTTTTTTATTTAACATTTCATCATCACCTATTTTTATTACTATACTTTGGAAAGTGTGGTGAAAATATGAACTTATCTGTTTATTCAATGAATAGCTTAGAGCTGTATCATGGGTGGGAGCAGGTAGTTTTCTCTGGAGGGGTTTAAAAGATAACTCTTCTGTCCAGGTTGTCTCTGTGCTCAGTTGCCTCTTTAGGTGATCTCTGACATGTAAGGGGGAGAATGACACTCAGCTCCAAAATCTTTCTGTACAGCTGTATCCATAAAGACACCTGAATGCTGTAATATAGAATTATAGACATCCAACACCTTGGTATCTAAAGAAGTACTCAAGGTTGTGCATTACCCTTTGATCCTGACTTAGAGCCCACCCCTGTGGCTGTGCAGCTGTGGGAGCTGAAATTAGTACAGTGCTGTAGCTTTCCACCATTCTGATGTTACCCCACAATGACTGGAGAAATGCATATGGCAAAGGAGTTTGGGAAAGGAGGATTTGTGAGGGCCCATGGAGTGGCTGGAACTCTATTTTAGCCTACTTATATGGCAGGATTACAATCCTTTAGAGAAAGAATGAACTCCATTGGGAAAAATCAAGCACAAACCAGCTGTTGGTGTATGGCCAGTGCCAAGGAACAGAAATAACCTTATCTATCTGAAAACTGAGATGTAGCACACCTCCTGGACTACTGTGCCTGTTCCATGTTCAGCATGCCTCAGAGATGAATAAGGTATGAATACTTTTCATTGCTGAGCTTTCACTTTTGATCATTCCATAGTAGCAGATACCCAGGAGAAGACAGTTTTACAGAGTGCTTTCCATGGGGAGTGTTGGAGGGGGAATGACCGCAGCAGCAGCAGCAAGTCCTGTGCCTGCTTTTCTCTTGGTTCTATTCTGTTTGGTTCTATTCTATTTCGTTCTGTTCTGTTTGGTTCTGTTCTGTTTAGTTCTGTTCTGTTTCACATTTGACACACGTGGTATCACTTACTCTGAGCCTCAGCCTCTGCCATGCCCCTGGATGCCAGGCCCAGTTTCAGCCCGGTTCATTGTAATCATCACCTGCCACAGTAAATTTTCTCCAAATACACTTTTGTGTCAGGTTTTGCTGCTCAATTTCAGGTGTCATCACCCTCTTGTGATAGGCACTGTGATAATGAGACAGGGCAGAGCAGAAATTCAAAGGATAATGAAAGGAATGAAATATGGAGCATACACCTCACAAAAAGAGTAAGGCAGTCACTGTTATGATAGAAGGAATGCACTGATGGGCCAATTAATGATGAACCTCTTAATGCTTCAGCTTTAATGAATCTGAGTGATCGTGATTGCTAGTGGTCTCTTAACTCACCTCTTGCTGAAAAACAGATGCACTGTGTGCTCCTGCTTGTGTTTATTCACATAAGAGCCAGTGTGCATGGAGGGGAGAATTCTGCAAAATTCACACCCAGAAAGGGTACAGACTGATTTTTACAATAATCTGTGAGACAGAATACAGCAGGGAATAATTTGTCACAAAGATACTGAGGCAAAAATATTTGTGACAAAATTTCAAAAGAGGAATAATTGACGAGAAACATAAAGAATTGCACTTTTAATTGAAACCAAAAGAAACATTTGATGAGTTGCAAAGAAAACCAGAATTTGTTCAGTGAGCAGAGGTTTAGCTGAGGTGAAAGTAGAGACGCTCTTCTCATACAATTATTTAGGGTATGTAAGAAATGAGCTTAGATCTTACTCCACAATGTGCTACTTACCACAGATGACAAAGGGAGGGACAAAAAAAATCTATGAAGAGAAACATAATGCTTACTTTGGGCCTCTCATTGAGTGTTTTAAATCACACTCCATGGATGGAACATGAGCTTTTAATTGAAGTTCATGGAATCCTAAATTATTTTATCTCAAGTAGACTAACAACTACCAGGCATACAGATTAAAAAATTTAGCTGGTTAAAACCCAAATGGTCTGAAAAGACAGATCAGAAGTAGCATTTGATGTTAAGTAAAGTTGACAACATACATTTACAGAGTTCAAATGGCAAATGAAAAACATCTACAGTGAAGCAAAAGGAAGAGACCCATCTTTCATATATAATTGAAATACCTGAAGGTGCAATGCTCAGACAAGAGGAAGTAAAACAAAATGCCAAATGTAAGGGATATTACTCGTGGTTTTACTCCACCAGACAAAGAATCAATATGAACAGGAGGGAAAACTAAGTCATGAACAAATTTAGTTTACTATATCCACATGTAGAAATGATGCTGAATTTTGCTGATTGATGCCATAATTATTTTTTTCTTTCTTTCGTTTGACATATTGTTGATTGTGACTGTGCCACAATGTGTGTCTGTTAAGCTTTGAGCTGGGAGAACATTCTAAGCCACTTGCAGTGGCAGACAGGCTTCACATCTTACTGAGGAATCACAAACCATAACTGAGTGCAGAGAAATGCCTTAATTTCTGAGTTTGGGGCTTTTTATTCCAGCACCCTTAGCATTTCTGTGCCTGTCCAAACTTTGTAACAGAGGAATAACACAGCCTGTGAGGTTTCCTCTTGTCGAATGACCACCAGCCAGCAAGGTCTAGTCTTTCAAAAGAATACTCTGTAGTTTTCATCTCCCCATTTTCAAGCAGCTGGTTTTGAAGCTGCACACCCGGGTGGCAGAGCAGCACAGATTTGTCCTTCTGGGGGGAGCTTAGACTAAACCTGCACAATTCAGAGCAGTGGAGGAGAGCAGGAAGGTGCAAGTCAGTCTCCCACAGTGCTTTCCAAGTGCTGTGCAGGCGCTGCTGGCTGGATCCCTCTGCTGAGTCCCAGAGATGATGGGATTTGAGCCCCCAAGGGCTCTCCATGAGCTGAGGAGCATCCCACGAACTGTTTGGTAAGGGTCTCCACACACAGCTGTAATTGGGAATTTAGACACAAAACTCAGCTCCCGTTTCACTGCTCATTGCATATTCTGTCAGTTTTTCATGGAAGCATAAAGGGAACTGTTTAGTGTCTGCCTAACAAGTATATTTCTGGGACTGCTTGTGCTGTTGCTGGTGCTCAGTGGATGATGCCACCTGATTCAAAGCACCTGAAAGATTTAAATGATACAGCAGCTGCAAGAGCAAAATGTTGGACAAGACAGGCTCTCTAATTACAGTGGTAAATGTAATATGTTAAATATTAACAAAGAGTGGAAAAGGAATGGGTAAAAGGAGAAAGGAAACATTTAGTCTGGGTAAAACCCATCCCAGAACTGGTGAAAAACACTGTGCCCATGAGCTGTATGAGCTATCAAAACAGGACACAGGCCAGCTGCCTCTTGAGATGAGAGTCTTACATGTTGTCAATTGAAAGTAAAGGATATTGTTTTTTTCCACATTCAGAATAAATTCACACATGATGGCCTAGCTGGTGGAAGGGACAGGTGTGCTTAAGTTCTGCCTCAATTTCATCATTCTTTTCAGCACAGAATCAGGTTGGACAATTTTAAAAGTTTATCTTCATTTAGCTAATGCAATGAAATTTAATATCACACAAGTTTACTCTTTGAGCTTAGACATACTTAAAATACTTACAAGAAGACTGATTTTATCTGTCAGTCAGGAATACATTATAATTGGTAGTTTGTTCATATTTTTTAGCAAATATCAAGTAGAATCAGAAGTTCTTCCCTTCAGAGATTAGTTCAATATGTCTTTGATATTTCTGAGTTAGTATTCAAATTCACATTTCAGCCCTCTGTAGCCTGCCACTGAATTTTAATGGAGTCCAACTAAAGTACTGGAGTAATGAAGTCATGATAAAGTACTAAAAGAATAAAGGTATGCAAGTAGGGAGAAAAAAAAAATTATGAACTTTTGCCTGGATATTCCTTAGCCTGTGTCCTGGTGTGAATTGTACAGGCTGTTGTGGCTGCTTTTACTGTCTCTTGTGCCATAGAGTGAGAGGACGAGATTCCTGTGATTTCACAGTTCAGCAGTCAGAGAATACCAGGGCAGCCATCAGCTGCAGACTTTCTCCCAGAAAAACACTGTGCCCATCAGCCTGGATGCTGATGTTGCAACCAGCATGACCAGGCAATGCTGACCTGCCTTTAGTGCTTGTTCAAGACTGGATTATTACAAATGCTTAAGAAGCAGCATGACTCACATGTATGTGGTCTGTCAGAAATATTCAGTAATTTCCATCCTGATGAGAAGGGCAGTGGTTGCTCCTTACAGAGGAGATTGAGTAATGTATAAATCTGTCAGGAGAACACGTAGAAATATATTTTATGTGTTCTGGTTTGATTTTCATGATCTCAAACCAGATTTCAGACATCACAGAATACTTACATGTAGGTGTCCATTTCACAAGCCAAAAGTGATCTAACTCAGATACATTAATTTCCGAATATTTGGTGAGTAGGGACTGCAAAAGTTGCACACTAAATTTTAGGCAAGATAATACTGAGCTTGATTGAAAAACTTCTGGAAGGTCTTCAGAGTAATTTCTAATGGTAAGGGAGAGACTGTGTAAGGAAAAGTTCAGTTGCTTGTAAATAAAAGACGGAAATAATTCAAGGGCTGAATTTGACCTTAGCTTTAGAAAACTGACAATAAATGAGGCCCAACCTCATTTGTGGTGGCTTATAAAGATATATTTTTTACAATTGCAAGAATGAAGCAGAATGAAGTTTATCTTGCAAAGTGCTTTCTTTCCTTAAGATCTGTGCAAAAACCTTAACAAATATTCTCAATTCAGAGGATGCTAAGAATGTTCAGACATTTTCTCTCATTCTGAGAAGAGGAAGTCTTCAAGCTTCTTCCTCTGGTTGCTCTAGATTTGACAATAAATTGAACTCAGATTCTAAAGGGTAAAATTATTGTCATTTTATTATTCTACTGTTAACTTCTGTCTCTCATAGTTTATGACAGTTTCAACTATTCTGTTCTGAGATTGAGTGGATTAGAGGATAGGTGTTTGAAAAGTCAAGATTTAAGTTTTCAAACACTGTCTTGTAAGAATTTAACATTTTTCTTTTAAAAGAAAGAAAAAGCTTTTTCACAGTCGTTATGAGCCTCAAAAATAAGTTCTTCAAGAGGAAAAACTAGCTGTTTTGAAGATTTACAATAAAGCTGTAGGCTATATATTTGTAGTGTTCCATACAATGTGCTTATGACTGGAACCATGCCATCCTTTTCCCCCCAAAGATAGAAAGAAGAATGTTCATGTTTTCCAGACACTATTTTCCTCAATTCCTACCTGCCTGTCTCTTTCTATATATGTGTATTTTAAGAACAGACTTTCAAGGGGGAAAGAATGGGGAAGGGCAAAGAAGAATTATCTGGAAGATATTATCTCCTTTTTAAAATTATGAGTTAAGACTACAGCAATGAAAATAAGGAGGAAACAACTACTGGTGTTTGCTTGTCTTCTGCATTAAACCAGAGGTGTTTAAACTAACCCGTCGCTTGGGCTTATTTAAACAGGGGGGGGGATAATCAGCATAAGATCCACCAGCCCCAGCACTGGGAGGCTGTGAAGCCATTTTAGCATCCCCTGCCTGTGGTGATTTCCAGCTCTCTCACCAGAGCTCCTGAACTGGGACATGGTGCTGGGCTGATCTCCAACATCCATGCAAATTTATTTAACAGCATCTCTACATATCCTCTCTGTATGCATCTATACAAGGATCTCTGTGACAGTAATACTGTGTTGCACAGCCATAGACCCCAGCAGATAAAACAAGCTTTTAATGAGGCAGAGGAGATGGAAAGGGGGAGAAAATCTCTTCTGTCTGCACTGGCTCTAGAAATTTTGCTCTGTGCTTTTTAAAATACAAATGGCTCTCTGAGAGCTCAGGAATTGCTCTACAAAATTGGCTTTTTTGGTGTGAAAAATAAGCTAGTAAATAAAAAAACTTTGTTGTTGTCGTTGTTGACAAAATCTGTTATAAAGCTGTGGTATACATTGAGAGAAAACGAAAAAAGTACTCATTGATTTGTTTTGGTCAGAAGCCTCTGCCATTAATCTAGTCTCAGGGTCAGTTGGAGGTGTGAGCAGAAAATAAACTCCTGTAGCATAATAATAATTCTGATACTACCTTTCTCTGTAGCATTTACTGTCTCCCCTAAAGGAAAGTCACAGATTAAATCTATATTAAAAAAATGTAATTTATCTCAACTTATCTCAGAGGTTTCTGTGTAACTAGGAACTACTCTGTAAAACAATCTTAAAAAGCCCCTTACTCTGGTACTTTCCAGGAAGTTTACAGTATTATTATAGAAAATATTTTATCAATTGGAAGAGTTTTTTGGGTTTGTTTGTTTGTTGGGTTTTTTTGTTTTTTTTTTTTGTTTTTTTGTTTGTTTGTTTGTTTGTTTGTTTGTTTGTTTTTTGTCAGGAACAAGCAGATAAGTTGGATTACTTTTGCAGGAATAACCATCTAAATTGGATTAACCAGATGTATTGATAAAATCCCTTCACATTGCCACAATGCCCAAGGATTTCTTCCTGACATTGCTATTTCTATTAACATCTTCCTTCTCATTATTTGAAATGCTGAAATATTTTTCAAATTGTGTTGTAAAGTGACAGCATAAGGTAATTTGGGTGGTATATGATCAAAAAGCTTGATGACTCTAGCTCTAGGATATGGGAAAAGGTAAGGGTCTGTTTCTCCTGAAACTCAGTATCTCCCACTTACCACAGGCTTCCTTAAAGAAGGCCATCCTTGAAGAATGCCAGTCAGCTCTTGCCTGTTCACCCCTTGCTCTCCATCCTCCCTTCACCACACAACACGACTTGTTTTCCACCTCTGACAGGTCCTGAAGCCCTAAAATTTCCTCTGCTTAAGATCTGGCAGAATGACCTTTTGCTGTTCTCATGCCTGTTTAAGGAAACTTGTTACAATTCAGCGAGACTCCAGTTTCTCTTGGAGTTTTACATTCCTGGCCACTGTGAGAAAGTTTCAAACCATTGGATGGTAAAATTTAGTGTGCCAAGTGCCTGGGAGTAAGCAGAGGTGACAAACCACAGCTGCACTCTGCTCCCAGTGAGAAGAACCATTAAGTCAATGGGCTGCTGCATCAGGCACTGAAGTTTTAACACTGCTTGTAAAGGCCACCAGTAACAGCTCCAGTACACCCCTGAGGTGTCTTTAGGAGCTGTTCCTGGGAAAGGACAATCCTGTCCCGGGTTCATTTGATTGTACCTGCAGTGATGTGACTTGAGAGGTAGAAAAGAACTGGGAATTATAACTAGGACTACTCAGAACTATAGCTTTTTCTTGCTTCCATTTGAAATGCTGTGCAAAACTCAAAGACACTATTTACAGATTATTAGCTCCTTTTGTTCATTCTTTGCTGTCTCAAAGGCATTTCTATTATCCATTCACCTTTGTGTTCATCCTCTATTTCACAGTTTTTCTGCAACGATGGGGCCTTTCACAAAAAGGCCTTTTTTCACAATTCACTCCTATAACACAAGGTGAAAACTGATTTTCACAAATTCGTATTCAACTCGTGCCTGGATTGAATTAAAATTACAGAAGGACGGTGAATAAATTTTAATATTTGTCTCCATTCATAGCAGTCTAATGGGATCCATGAAAGTGTTTGAGGTGTGAAACCCATAGCAGGTTATTGTGCTAAGTATGTGCTGCTCCTGTGACTATCTCAGCCTCATGCTTAGGCTGTTGCTTGCTTGGGGACTATAGATTTTATCACTGCTATGTGATGGACTCATGTTATTTTTTTGTCTTTAAATAATGTGGAGAATTTAAATATAATTAAAACTTTGTTCACATTGTGAGCTACTTTGTTACTGAGTTCTGGGCTTAGAGTATGGGACATTGAATGTTGCCTGCAGCTTACATATAATCTCTTTTAAAAAGTTGAACCCTTAAGAAGCACAAAGATTTTTTAGCAAAGTTTCAGTGAAGGCTGTTTGGCCAGAGGGATTTTTTCACTGCCACATGTTACCTCCTTCCATAGAAGTACAGTGTGGCCATTCCAATTTGTCTCACATATATCTGTGTGTCTCCTGTAACCATGCAGATTTAAATCTGTTGTCACTAAGTGCTAGTCTGGAACAAAACCTGGTTCCACAAACATGCTGTACAAACAAAGACTAGGTAATAAATAGTATAGGTAGGAAGTTGCACAGATCTTTAGGTTAATTTTCACCAGACTAATCTACCTTCCTGTCTACATGGCCCAGTTTTTATTCAGTTATTGAAGGCCTCTATTGGTTCTCCCTTCCACATTCTCTCTCCTTTGTTCTTTGCACTTTTTTTTATCCTCTCGTTTCTCTTTGGCATCACCTCTCACTCTGAGATGTCCTGTTCCTCTTTGTCTCACTGTGCTTTGAAGTCAGCAATCATTTCTTTAATGACATTGACACAGCACTCGAAGGAACACTAAGTTTGTGACAAGAATAAATTGGGAGATGTCAACTCCTTCGAGGGCAGAGAGGCCCTGCAGAGAGGTCTTGAGATCACCAGCTGGATGAAGTCTAACAAGGACCAGTGCCAGGTTCTGCACCTGGGACAGGGCAGCCCTGTTTGTGTTTGTAACTGGGGAATGCTCCCAGGCACAGGGTGGGATTGCTGGGTCTCTCCTGTCCAGCAGCTGGACTCCATGATCCTGATGGGTTCCTTCCAATTCAGCATATTCTGTGATGGGCTGGGAGAAGGGAAAAGACATTTGACTTTAAGACCAATTTGCAAAATGGGTTGAGAAGCCAAATCTTAACAGATTTGGACAAGACTGGAAAGCTACTGGCTGCTTTCCTTCCACACTGATCCAGTTGAGTAGGTGTTACTGGTTTAGAGGCACTTTACCCTTCCAACCTGCCTCTCTTTAAAATTCTGAATTTTAAAGTATTTGTTGAAAAGCAAGCTACAAAATTAGAAATTGGAGGATGCATGTCATTATGCTTAAGTTGCCTTAAAGCTGGGTATTTAGTCTCTGCCAGCTGTCTTCAGCCACCTGTTTTTCTTTGAATATCCCATCCTTAGATTGGTTCCCAGGGAAATGAAATGAGCTGTCCCTGCAACAATGCTTTGATGTGAACAAAATAAGACTTAAACAGACCTGGTAGGATTATATTTCCCATACTCTGAGACATAAGTTAATGTTTTCCTCCCTAGCTTACTGACTCAAATCCAGTTTGATATCTGTATCGTGCATTGCACTATGTTTACTATTTGCTGGCAGGTAATAGGATTATTTAGCTAAAATAGGCAAGTGTGTTTTATGCAAGTTTCCTGCCAGTATGTCCATGTACATATGACAAGTACTAGACACATGATTTTCTTTGGTTGAGATGAAAGGAAAATCTATACAAATAGTTTCTCTCACCAAGCAAAAACAAAGCGAAATATTGCATTGAAGTATTTCAGAAACATGTAGGATATGTACTCTTAGAATGTTGTGGATTTGTCAATTTTTGCCAGAGGAAACTGACTTTCCTTTTGCTGAAGCACCACAGGAGCCAGAGATGAAAATCAAGGTTATTTTCCGTTTCCTCCTGCATGTTTTATTGACCAAATGTTAGATGGAAGTTCAAGTCTGGGAGGAAACAAGTAGATATCCAGAATTTAAAAAGAGAGAGATCCAGCTGGCAATTTAAGAGGCGTTGTTTGAGAAAACAATAGCAAGGCTATCAGAGGCTAAGAATACATTGTCGTCTTATTTGCTAGTAACTTTGTTTCATCCATTGCTTTATTAAGATGGAAACATGGAAGAAAGAAATGAGATAGGGAGTATTATGGGGTTATACTGCAAGATGTTTGAGAGGAAGGAGACACATAGTGATGATTTGGTTTACATAAGCTGCTTAAGAAAACGCGGCTCTGAAAAATCTATGATTGGTGAAATGAGGAAGGAGGGTTGGAAGATTAATTAGGCAGGGGGTTTTATTCATTTTTTAATACTGAAAAAGTAATCTCGGGAAAATTAATGATTTCATTAAAGAGTGACAAAATAAGGGAAAAGAAATGTAATGGTGAAGCAGCATGAGTTTGCAGTACCTAGTGCAGCTGAATTGCTGTGAGGGGATTGCTGCTCAGGCTATCATCAGGTCCTGAAAGCACTGGGAGAGCACAAGCAGCAGATGCTGGAGAGAAGCAGGCATGAGTGTTCAGAGAGGTGGTGTCTAATTCTGCTATCATTCACATCGTTTAATGGCAGAAACTGTTCCACAGGAGTCAGAGGAATTTCACAGCTTAAAACTGCTGGGGGGTTTAGGACTTTTGACTTCTGGTTGAAAAGAAATGTCCTGATTGAAATCTGAACCCCTGGATTTGAATTTAAAGAGGAATGATGAGTCACACTTGGAAATAGTACTGTGGATGTCTCAGGACTAGCTGTACAATATTCTTTTCCTGGCAATTATGATGATGACCTCAGACCTGCACAAAGCCATTATGCAGCATTGGTAATTAATGAGGTTGTGCTTTACGAGTTGTGCTGGTTTAGCTGATATTAGTTTGTGATATGTGCCAATCTGCAGCTGGGTCAGGGAGCCTCTGCCTGGAGCTGCTCTTTTCTGATATTCTTGGGGCTGAAAGGACAGATGCCAGGGCACTTGGATCCATCAAAATTGGGAATTATCCCAGAAAAATCTGTGGTTTACAGGACAACAGTCCATCTGGGAATTGAAGACATTCATGTTCTCTAATGCCATAATTATTGCAGTGCTATCCTAGGTAATTTTTGTTGCAAGAAGTAGTAGCAATTCTTATTCTTAGGCTGCCTGCCACTTCATGTTATAGAGGGTTCTTGTAACCTTTATCTAAATGTTTTCAGCACCTCATCTGCTTGCAAAAGACTTTGAAATTCAGTGAAGTGGAAGCCTTCAGGGTAATAAATGTTCACAAGTAGAATCACCTGGGAATGTTCTGTAAAAGATTTAGAGGTTTTCTGTTTGAAAATTGCTGAATCCCCTAAACTGAATCTTTCTGATCCTAAACTTGGGACAGATGCAAAATGGAAGACCTGGTCAAAATGAGAGATAGGAAAAGACATTCATAAAATGGCCATTATCAACAAAGAAAAGGAGACAGAAAATTGTCTACCTGAAAACAGCCAAGCACTCAGCACTTAAAATACTTAGAATTCCTCATACAGGAAGCTCATGCTTTAACTGCTGCTCCAGATTAATAGCCTGAACCTGTATTTTTAATGTGCAAGATGAATGCCACGGTGTCTGAGCTTTGGGCTTTGCTGTTATTCCTTCCCTCCTTCATTGGAAATGAGAACTTTATCTTTGACACACATGATTTTGTTAACAGCGTGGAAACTCCTAGGCAGCTGCAGGTCTCTGCAGGTAGAAAAACACCGGCAGAGCTGAAAGTTGGACCTCACCTGCAGAAAAGTGGCCTCACCAAAAATGCACTGAATTGCATAGACCTGAGCCATGTCATCTCATTCAAAACAATTTTAAAACAGTGTGATTCTAAAGCTGGAGTTGCTGCAGGACTAGATGAACCACAATTTGTAATGCATGTGGCATACTCAGCCCAGACTGGGTGGTCTATTTTCAGCACAGATAGAATAGTTCTTTCTCTGACAAGATGTTTCCAAAACAACTCATCTCAAAAATGAAGCTATTCTGTAACTTAAGTTGCCAGTAGGGAGAAGTCTATCAGTTCATAAAAGGTATAACTTCTAAACTCCAAATTATATGGCTCTTAAGGTGACTGAGTCTATTCCTTATTGATTCCAAAGTGTCCTCCTCTACAAATACTTGGATATTTTCACTTTAGTGGTGTATCTGATAAAAAAACGAGAATGGACATTTCTGCCATTGCTCTTTTGCAGCAGTTAAATCATTAATCACCAGCAGTACTCTCCCACTGCAGCATGCCTGGGGATAATAAGCACCCATTAGGAACCAACAGCAACACACTATTCTCTTCTGAGCTGTATGGTTCTCTGTAATGAAGATGTTAGTCAAGAGAGGGCATTTTACCCCATTGAAATTCTTTTCTATTTGAGACATGAATTTAATGGTAATGGAAAGTGTTCAGGTGATGGTTCTATAAACTCACATGCTCTGTTATTTCACTGTATTCACACAAAACTATTTTTGCTACTTCTGGCCTGTTGGACTAACTTTATAGGTAAATTTTTCATGCAGTTCCCACGTCTTGTCTGTCCTCAAAAAAAGACAAAGGAATATTACTGTGAGGAGAGAGGACTCTTGACCATGGGGCAGAGCATTCAATCTTTCAAATTGTTCAACAACCAGAAATGAAGATGAAAGGAAACTAACTATAATATTTATTTTTATAATTTAGTTTAATGTAGGAGTCACAGGTTCAAGTAAATACTCCAGGGTGATGTTGATGTGTCCAAATAATCTTCCCATGTGGTGTTTTTTTGTTTTTTTTCTTCTATGAAATGGAGAAAATGTCATTTCCTCACTTTAAAAAGACTGAAAAAGTAATCATAGGAACTTGAGGAACTTGAAGCTGAAGAGCTCCATTATGAAAACTATTTGCCTCAAGTTTATTCCATTTAATCCCACTCTCTGTTTATTAGACTTTATTATTATCAATACAGTTTGCACAAAATTACATGGAAGTCCCCCTTAAATCCTTCCAAATCAGATCCTGCATCCTCTGAACAGTACATGGTGAAACAAAGGTCTGAGAGCAAATTAAAAGAGGAAAACCTTGGCAAAATGTGACTAGAAACATTTTCAAACCAAATCATACCTACAGTATGATGCTGATGGTTGCAGGGTAAGTGAAACAGAAATTCACAGCAGTTAAAACCCTCAGCTGGGTATCAACAGAGGGTTTGCACATTACCATTGTATGTGCCTGTATTTAGCTCAAGTTCTGTGGGAAAAAAAACTCTTAAGACAAATGTTAGCACATTTTGCTTTACACCAGGCCATGTGAAGGCATGGTCAATTATACCAGGGTCACCTTAAATGTTAAAGAGTTCCTTGACTGAGTTGCTTTCCCTTGTCTGTATCTTCCAAGTGTTGTTTGTTTTCTGGAAACCACGAAGCTAGGAGGGAAAGTCTTCACATATAAACGCTCTTTGTACCAACTGCTAAGTGATTTTCTCATTATCCTTTCAGTAATTCTCTCTCTTGCTATTGTTATTTAAATGGTTTGTTGCAGACACATTTTAATGTTTCAAATAATTTTCTTTTCTTCTTTGTTTCTATTAGAGGGCAATATTTTCCCTCTTTTCAGAAAATAATAACAATACAGGGTTTTTTACATATCAAGTTGCCTTTAAATGCCAGAATTTTGATGAAAGTTGGTGAATTCTTTTTGCAGTAGGAGGAAGCATAGCTAAAGGAATTAAAAAAGAAAAAAAAATCATAAAGACAAAATATTAAAATACAGAAATGAAATTATTCACTTTTCATGCTGTAAGAATGGAGTAATAAAAGCTAATTCCCAAAGTGAGCTTAGCTAACAAAAACTGGACCTGAACGTCAAGTGCCAAAGGAATCTTAGGTGTTTCCAATTCTGGCATTTGCCACTTAGACTTGGAGGCACTGGAAATTCCCAGCACCCGTGTTTGATGTGTGTCTGTGGATTCACTCTGGGACATCAGTGTTGATCAGTGACTGCACAGCACTGGGCACTTTCTGTTTTTTTATGTCAGGAGAAGGTCTCAGAAACATGCTAAGTACCTTTCATTTTCTTCCCCCCACAGATTTAAGAGCATGAATATGCTCATTAAACTCTCTGTGTCTATAATTTTGTGGCAATAAATTTTGAGGCCTTAAAACTGTATGTGAAAAGTTTATTTAAAGAAATTTGTCTTTGCAAATCTTTCACCTTTTTGGAGATTCACTGGCATAAATCAAGGGAACTATTTATTTGTAATTGATGGTTGATTTTAAAAAATCATAATAATGTTACTTTTGTTAGGAAATTCTAAAGGTCCAGAACTAAATTACAGTTTTCAATGCTCTTTACTTTGAAAAACTGATGCAAAAAATACTTTACAGTGGTCTGGGATTTGCTTTTCCTTTCATCTAATAACTTTTAATATACTTGCTCAGAAAATGGAAAACATTAAACATACAGTATCAAGATTGCATCTCAGGCAGAACTAAGTTCTAAAAACTTTCATTTTACTATAGATATATTTCTGATGAAAATTATTACATTTCTCTACCAAAATTATACGTCCAGTCACTTCTGTTTTCTTTTGGCCTTTCTTTTTCACCCAGGAACAAAACGAGATTCATATTAAACCTATAGTGGAAAATAATCTTTTACTCCAAGTTCACTTAGCTATGGTGCAGAACATGAGTAAATTTCTTTCCTTGCCTATATTTATCAGGCCAGACTGTATTGGTTAGAACCTTTATTTTTTTCAGATTTTATTTTCTTTTAAAGATGTTCTGTCTCTAGATGAAAAACCTCCAGTATAGCAAAGTATTTAAATTGTTTTGGGGGCTAAAATGTGGTCTACAGGCAGATTCCAGCTGCTATAAATCTTTTTTAGCTTCACAAAAGTTGAAGATGGGTTAGGTTATTTCAACGAGGTACCAGGCAAAGAATGTTTCATATGAGGAAAACAAGGATGAATTGTTGCGAGCACGTAATTCTGTATGTATAAGTAATTTGTCTAGGAACTCTTCGTCTTAACCCATTAGTTCATAAGAAGGTTACTCTGTTAAAGGATTAATAAGGTTTGCTAACAATGTAAAGCTGTGCAGGGAATGTTCAGACAGGATCAAGGGCTTTTTAAGCCCTTGCCTGAACCCAAGCACCTTTGGGAAGGTGCTTGCAGCTCCTTGTGCTCCTGGCTGCAGCAGCAGTTCTCGTTTCTCATGGGGTACAAGCACCTTAGGGGCCCCTGATTGAGTGCCATGGGTCCAGGATGTGTGTGCATGGAACAGGCACATCTTCCAAGGCAGAAATCATCCTCATCCCCTCCTAAAGGTTCCTGCTGATAGAACCTGACCCCAGTTGCTGGTGCAGGACACTGCTCTCTGCAGGTGAGTGTTTTTCCAGGGCCCTGAGTACATTAACAAGCCTTGGCTGTCTAAAGCAGCCTCATCTGGGATCACTGTTGGATCTCAGGAAACTGGAGTTTTTGAGCTCTCTGTGCTTCCAGTCACAGACCCCCTGGAAAACACTGCACTGGACCTGAAACCTTGGAGAAGACTTAAATATAAATAATGTGTTAGAAATCATAAATATGTAGTGGGTTAGATGTGTGTATTTTCACTGGGTGATGGGTTTTAAATTTGAGGTTTTTACAGTATAGTGGTAGTTAGGGGACAAGATGGAGAATTTTGGGTGGTGTCTTTCTTCTTGATCATCATCTTCTCGGAACTTAGATAGTTACCTTTAGATTGGTCAGTTGAAAGTCACTCCAAGGGTCATGGGAATCTATTATTGGGTTAAGAGTATACATAATATAGGGCTTAAACTTTTATTGGTCTGTTTAGCTTTAAAAGGCCTTGAAACAGGCTCAGCTTAGAGCCATTTTTCCTGCTTCTAGCAAGCAGCTAGAAGTGCTACAATGCTTTCTGTAAATTTTGATAAGATATCATAAACATCCAAGTCTGAACACGAGAATCTGGCTCAGTTGCCTTTCTAATAATCTTGACTACGAACAGAAACAGACGAGACTGAGACAAACCACTAATTAGTGGTGCAAAAGCCCTGGTCACTCTTACAGATCACCACCCACACCCCCTCTCCTTTTCTCTTCTTCAGGAGCTGTAGCAGAGGTTCCTACTCCTTCTCTGAGCTGAGTGGTGGCTAGCCCTGTTTCCTTCTGTCCCAACTTGCCAAATGGGGTTTCAGAATTTACCTTGGACTTGTTTTGTTATTGCAGCTTGTCAGAGGATCACTGGACGGCCACCGAGCATTCACAGCCCAGCTCTGCCTGGATGCTGACAGGTAAGATTGCTGTTTGGTCAGCCTCAGCTCCTGCTCTGTCTGCCCTTGTGGAACAACTGTTTCTGCTGCTCCCGGGTATGTCCATTAGCTGTTTCCCAATTGTATTTACAGTGGGAAGAACATAATGTCTCACAGCCCTTCCTGACCATAAACTGTTATCTTTGAACTGCAAAGTGCATATCAGGTGCAAGTGGGTCTGCCACACTTGTACGAGGGTATTGGTTGAGTCCCTGCTGATTTACTACTTCAAATGAGCTTTCCATTTGCTAGAGGATGTTTTGCCACTAAACTTGAGGTTATTGAGCAGTTAGCTACCTCTGTAAGGTATAGGCTGCTCTACTGACTCTGTTTCAATTTGTTTGTTCGTTTGTTTGGAGTAAAACTACATAGATCATTTTCAACCACCCCATCTGAGTGGGAAGAAAGGACCTTTGGGGACTCCAACAGAGAGCAGTGCTGAGGAATCCATTCCGTGCAGGTGGCTGAGGAGCAGCTGCAGGTGAGCTCTGACCGGAGGCAAGAGGCTGTGAGTTGCTGACCCTTTGGAGAACAAAGGGGGCTGTGGCTCAGCCAGGTGAAGGCACTCAGTCTTGGCAGGAGCTGAAACCTCAGACTTTCCCCTGCTTGAGGTGAGAGAAGATAAAAGCCTAGGTTTGCTTTGTTCAGGCTCCCTCCTTGGGGAGAGCAGCTTGAGCTGTTTCTGTGTCAGTGCACCAGGAATAAATTGTTTTATGGAATGAGATAGCTGAGACTCAGCTGTGGAAAACCTGGTGTGAGTGTGGGGCAGACCCACAGGGGCTTCAGTCCCAGCAGTGACAGTCTGGGGTGGTGCGAGTGTAGCTGCCTGTCTTGTGAATGGTCAGACTGGGAAGTTTCCTTAACAGGAAAGTCCAAAATCTAATTACCAGAATAGAGGGGAAAGGAAGGGTTTTTGTGTAATATATTGAAGTCAGGAGGGACTAAATGAGGGAGAGGGATGGAGAGCAAATCCTTCAACTCCAGTCCAGAAATCTACAAAGAGAAGACTGAGCAGCAGGAGGAAAGGGTTGTTGAAATGGAAGTGTTGGAGTGAGAACAAACTGGGTTATCATAAGGAGGTGTTGGGCAATTAACCAATGTTAATTTCGTTAACATTGGTTAACGAAATGTGATAATTCTTGAAGGTTGAAACAAAGACTCGGGAGGTGCCCTATTCTGGAAGCTGTCGTACATTTAACTTTAGTCTTACACTAAATTCATATTGGCTCTGCTTCAACAGAAAGGGCGTGGAGTAAATTCATCTAACTTAGTTTTCGACTGTAGGATATCTAGGAGAATGGGAAATATGGACTTGAAGAAGCATAAGAAAACATCAAATATCTTTAAAAGGAGCCACAGGCACAAGTGAAAAGCTTACTAAGTTAAGAGTCCTGGGTTCTCAAGGAACTTCAGCATTGTGTTCTGGCACACAGATGTTAAACCTGCTGTGTCACTTTGAGAAACTGGACTGATAACCATTTACCTTTGTCATTCATCTGGCATTTAGAAAATTCTTATACTTTTAATACATGCTTGAATATTAAAATGCCTTAATTTATGTATTTCATTTCTATGTCTTGGTTGTGAAGCTGTTACATTTAATGAGCTACTGACAACTAGAAGAAAATTCAAATGCATCCAAATCTGGTCTCAATTGTCAGTGAACCCATGGTTGTTTCTTTTCTTCTTGGAGGATGATATAAACAGTAGGAAAAATTGTTACTGATAACACATGTTTGCAAGACTGCAGAATAGGAGTTTGTTGCCTTGTAAGGTCCTGGATGAGGAAATGTTGCTATTCATAAAATTGCTGACTTTTAGTAGGAGCTAGAATTGTCAGTGATTGATCTTCAGATTGCTTTCATTTTGGGGCTTCCACATAGAAAGAACACTGTGTTTGATTTAATTTTTTGCCTTTGTGCCAAGGAAGGTAATTTGTAATATTAGCTCATGAATAACGGCCAAAATAGATTGTGAAGCTCAGAGAGCTTCATCCTCAGAGTGGTTTAAGCTCAGGGCACACTGAAGATTGACATTAGATAAACTTCCCTGTGCAATTCTTCTATACTATTTAAATGTCTCTCTTTTTTCCCCCATTATTAAATCCTTCTGTCAGGACCTCTCCCATAAAACAGTAATACAGAAGATGAGTTAGGTCTAGAAAAAACAACATTTATTATCTGGATAAATATTTAGCATATTTCAAAAGAGAAAATCTTTGTTCTGTCTGCTGGGAAAATGATTGTTCCCCTCTCTTTGATCTCTTTTAACTGAACAATTGCTACATTCCTTCACAATTTCTTAAGTATTAGTACTTAGTTTTTTGAGTAGGTTTCATGATATTTCATTGAATTTTTAATGGTTAGCTGAAATACAGATTTGTGAATTCTTCCTAGTCCATATATTTTATCACAGTAAATTTGTCTGTAGCAGATTAGAGAGAGTTTAATACAAATAATTGTGGTCGTATCCAGCTGAGTTAATTTCCCAATGGATTTATCAAGAGGAGTAGATCACATCAAAATTAATTACAAAGACTTCTATAACTTATTTAGCAAAGCCTCTGCTTTTTTGCAAATAACAATTGAGGCACTATCAATAATAGGACGACCTGAAGTCATTGAAAAAAACCTAATTAAAAATTTGTTTACATTTAGTAACAGCACTTCAGATCAAGATTGCTTTCCCAAGTGATAATTCAGTTTTTTTTCTTTCATATGTTAACTAAGGCATGCAGTGAATGATTCAGGCTAATTCAAACTGCTTTTGAAATTCACCAGTAGCTGTAACCAGGGTAACCTGTAACTCTAATCTTAGTTCACTTGAAAGTCTTAAGCTGTTTTTATTAGATCTTGTGGCGAACTTTTATATATCAGACATTCATTTAATCAGTGAATCTTCTGGCCAAGGAACTGTTAGGTTACTGCAACACACAGTGGGTGCTGTCTCTAGTTGGTAATTGTTGAGGCTTTTGAAATGTGTTGTTTCTAGTTATTCATCACGTGCAAGAAAAGCATTTCAATATATTAGTTTGGTAATGACTGAAAAAAACATTTTCCCCTTGTCCAAGTATGTGAAGGTGAATGCCAGAAGCCATAATATTAAATTGGAAACTGAAGCACAATAGCTGATACATTTAGAAACGCAAATGTTTCCCCTGTCACTATCCCAGGATTTACTGCGGGTAAATCCTTGCGCCAGCTGAGCTGTGGGATGGATGTGGCACAGCAGGAGCTCACCTTGTGAGCCAGCACTGAGTGCTGCAGCTGCTGGGGCTGGTCAGGAGTGAATGTGCCCCATTCTGCCCCGGCTTCTGGAGGCAGACGTGCTGGTGTGCACAGGTAGGCAGAGTGCCAGAAGGCTACAGCTCATATGGGCAATGGACTAAGATTGGGACAGGCTGAAATTATTTGCTTACCAACATCAGGAAAGCTTTCACAGACACAAAGAATCTCTCAAAAAGAGCCATTCCTATAATGTCTTGGTCATTTAGAGTAGCAGCAGTCTTCTGCTTCCATCCTTGGTGGAGAGACTTGCCCATGAGCACCTTCACAGTTAGATGGAAGTCAGTATGATTTAAGATGGAAAGAGTATTTTTTTCACAGTATAGTTGATTAACTTCTGTTTTCAATATTTATTTTCAGCTAAATGAAAAAAGCTGTTGTGATTACCCCAAGCTGTTACACTGCTCATGCATGATGGATATGCTATCTAGAACACAGTTAATTTTCCTTCTAACCGCATATTGCACTTCCTGCAGTGTCAGTTATATTGAATGATAAAGTTAAACCCACTCTGGGATTTAATCTTTTTTTATTAAAATTGTCGGCCATATGAAAAGGGAACCATCAGCATCAATGGAACTTGTACTGGTCCCAGCTGCTTGTTTTTTCTGTGCTCCTCTGGTATACCACACATATTGCTGGGAAGACTCTGCATAAAGTCACTCATTCCTGAAAAACAAAGAGAGACTCCTCCTGCCAGGGCTATTAATTGAGTTTTACGTAGTAGTCATCTAAACAGAAGAGACAAACAGTTATTCTAACATTTACACACAGAATACATACTGTGTTATCTCTCTTTCCTTATTTCTAACCAGCTGTTCTGGTTTGTTTAATTCATGTTCAATTAATTTTTTATTTTTTGTAAAATAGAGCAGCTACTTTCTCTTCAGATGTAGTATAGATGTATATACTTCTCTGCAATATAGGTAAGATTTGGTAAATTAGTTTTAAGTCAATGCATTTGAAAGCTTTCATTTTATAATGCTGAAAAGTGAAGAATGCAGCCCTCTATGGGCTAATGTGTAAGACTGGGATA
Source organism: Sturnus vulgaris (assembly GCF_052056855.1). NCBI lineage: Eukaryota > Metazoa > Chordata > Aves > Passeriformes > Sturnidae > Sturnus > Sturnus vulgaris. Next base: position 20,292,866 of record NC_142256.1, on the reverse strand, counting down.
ACTGAGTTTGTTTTTGTAAGTTCAAGGTCTAGAATGTCCAGTTATGACTCTTCTAGGAAGACTGAAATGCTGGTTCAAAGTCAGTCTTTTTATTCTGGAGCGTAATGGTAATTGTGGAGACCAACACAGCCAACAGTGACTCCTCTGCAGGGACAATCAAATATATGCACACAACCAAATGATGTGGGCCCCACTTCTTAGGTGGTGATTGCTTAATCTCTTCCTTAGGTGAGGAACTTTCATGCTGTTCACAAATATCAGAATCCCTTCCTGCAGTAAGATCCATTTACCATTGTGCAAACATTCTGTATTAATTCTAGACCACACACAGATCTGAGTGACATCAGAGTAAGACTGCAGTAACCTCAATTAATTTTAGGAGGCTTATTCCAGGTTTATCCTACTCAGAGATAAAAATGTGTATATTTATCTTTGAATTGCATGGCACAGACTATTATAATGAGGTGCATTGAGCTCCATTCTCAGCATAAATTAATTTGGGATAGTCAGTTGAAAAATATTGTTACACACCAGATTGACAAGCTAGGTGGTCCATTATCACTTCAGTTAAGGAAAATATGAATGCTAATGCGTCTATTTTGTTCTATCACGATTTCTGAATAGAGAAGAAAATTCGAGCACCTATGAGTTCTTTGTGGGTTTTTGGTGTGTTTTTTTTTTTTTTTTTAAATTGATTAGTGAGCACTGAAAATACTGGCATTTGTAGGAAAAATGTTAAATTCTAACTGGTTGGACAGCTTTTTTATTAATAGGAGTTGAATCCTTTCAACAGAACACTTTGACATTCCTTTAAAAAAATTGAGTCCTTTAAAATATTCTTTTTATTGGTCTTCATCTATAGTTTTTGGCAAGTAAAGGTCAGTGGCAAATTCTGGTTCATCCTCCTGCATCCAGATCTGAGGCAGATCTTTTACCTGTGTTCTGTAAGGCTTTACCACTGCAGAGGTGATGACATCCAGCTGTAGTGGAAGAACACACTTCTCTTCTTCCCTGTGTGATTCACATTGACATAACTTCTGAAATAAAAATACATTTTATGGAGTAAATTGTCATAGTTTAGGTGAAAACTCTGAAATTTCCTTTTCCTTGTACCTCTGTGTTCACATGGCAATTGAAAGGGATCTGGATGACTTCTTTCTCCGTGCTGTTCTCCATGCCCTTGTGTCGTGGGAACAGCTTGGGCAGCCTCACTTGGGTGACAAATCTCATTGCATTGAAGGATTCACTGGGCACACCATGGAGAGGATAACCAATACACTCTGCAGTGCACAGTTCTGCCTACTGGATATGTCCTGCTTGGCCCTGTCTTTTCTATTCAGTCAGGAAAATATATTTTAAAATGAAGCAAACAACAAAAAAATTACTTGCAGTCTATGAAGGTGAATATCACAGCCTCATTTACTGTGCTGGGGGGCTTTTATATGAATGCTGATGGAATTGTGATTTCACTCATTCACTTTATTTTTTTTCCTAGATTTTTATATTTTCACCTATCATTTCTGTTGAATTTTGTCATATTTCATTACTTGAATTTAGGTTGTGGAATGGGTGCCTGCTCTGTTTTAGGCTTGGCAAAGTATTGCACAAAATTATGAAGCTATTAGTACTGTGTATTGTCTCATTTTAATAACAACATAGCCTTTGGTTCAGATAATTTTATTATTTCAATAAATGCATTATATGGAATTGCTGCCTTTTTGTCTGTGGATGCTATTTTATGACCACTGAACAACCACCAGTTTTAGGAAAGGGAAAGAAAACTGCAATGCAGTATAGTATTCCTTTTCAGCTCTCTTTTTCATCAGTTTGCTTATTTAATGATTGGAAATCCATTTGATGGTCAGGTATTTCTTCTAAAACCTTCTTTGTTCAGAGAAATTTAGGAAAGAATAGCATTTGACATTTTAATAAAGAAATTTGGCTTTATGCTGCAGTCAGTATGTTTGTCTAGAAAGCCACCATCCATAAAGGGAAAATAATAAAGATTTTTTTTTTAATGTCCTTTACCTTGAATACAGTAAACAGAAGAATGATGTAGTTCAAAAGACCTAATTTGAATATAAATTTGTAATTATGTTACTGAAAGCTTTAGTAGTTTTCTATTTAAATCCCTAGGGTCCAGTCTGCTCTCAAAATGATGTCATTGCTCTACTATGCCTGAGTATTTCCAGTGCTGGAACAAATCTTGACTTATGACCATTGAAGGAGGAAACTGCGAAACCCAAAACACTACCTGGTTGAATTTATTGTAGTCTGGCCATGACCATTACTCCAGATATTTTAATTTTTTCAGTTACAGGAGGAGATAGGCTTTAAAACCTGGGACACATTCAACAAATAGGCTTTGCTCAGGGAATAGACTCTGGATCACAATAAGAAAACTCAGTTTTAAAACAAATTTGGTGACATTTAATAAAGTTGACAAATTATGAAACAAAGCTCTTAACATCTGTTCCACCAAAAAGCATATTTCCATATATCAGAACATCAATTAGTTCTTTCAGTTACATAGGTAATTTGCATAGGCTTAGAAAGCTTCATGAGAGCATAGAAAATTTGCAGTAAAAGTCCTTCTAGTGCGTTTTCAGTCTGGATTTTTTTTTTTACAAGTAGCTGTCTAGAGACATTCAACATCTATGTGGTTCACACTAGTAATATTTTAGATGTTTAAGTTCAACACATGTAGGTCCTAAAACTTAGATGATGTAATCTCAAGGGAGGTCAGAGAGAGCCTGCTGTACTCAACATTTGCAGGTGTTTTGTAAATCGCCACTTTAAAATGTGGGATTATGTTCAGCAAGTTTGAAATTTTGTGTCTGGTACTGCAAAAAGGAAAAAGAGAGGGTGGCTGTTTTGTGTCTAATTGGCTTGATTTTTAATAACTTCTTGAATGATCTTAAGTGTAGATCTTTTGTCCTCAATGAGTTCAATAGTTTTATGAACTTTCAGCTGGGATTTTTGATTTTGCTTGTTTATTACAAAGAAACCCAACATTCTTTTTGCTATAGATTGGTTTTAATACATTTTCTTTGCAGGTGGGGGGAATTGCTGTAATTTTTACTGCCAGTACTTAAATGCCTTACTGATGTTTGGTGTGTGAGGACAGTCAGCTCCAGCTCTGTGCTAGCAGGAGCCCTTACCTAGATTAGAGTTTGGGGAACTGGAAAAAAATAAATTCTTGAACTTCTGCTTAAAAATGCAACAAAGGCTATGCGTTCCATGAGTGTCAGACTAAGCCATTTCACAATGCAGTTTTTTTATGCACCTAGTAGCACAGTGTAGTAACCCTGAGGTTATTCTGCACTTGCATGTTTGCAAACATTGTCAGTGAGCATAAGCTTGTGTCAGACTTGTGAGAAAGCCAGCAAAACACATTGAATTAAATTTGGCAAGCAATTCTTAACTTTGAATGCTCTTTAGGTTGCAGTATTATTGCGTTTTTGTTGATTTGGTGAAGCATTACAAAAATACAGGTCTTGAGGTTTTTTCGTCTGTTTTTGTATGGGTTTTTTTCCCCTCCTTACATGAGCAGATCTGTGAGCTTGATATGATGTGATACTTCTTTTGAAACAGGAGTACTGTAACAGTCTTTTTTGGAAGAACAGAAGGTGATGCTTGAGTAAAGTCTCTTTCAATCATCTTTCAAATTAATGAAAAAATGTTTCCAATTAAAATCAGCATTTGATTAATTAGTAGTTGACTTACTAGGGAAGGAGGCAAGAAAGTCAGGAGTGTTAGGATGCATTCAGTGCAAATCAGGGGAGGAGAGTGCTACAGGAAAGAAACCATCCCAAAGGATGCTGATTGCTGCTGTTTCTGTAGGACACCCTTCGGTAGCCTTTTCAAATAGATTGGAACAAGCTAATAAAGAAAATAGCTATAATTTGTAAGCACTTTGATGTTAATAAGAGCACCTATCCTTCATCATGAGCATTATGTGTGACTGAGTATAATATTGTGCAAATGGTAGACTATCATGCCAAAATAGTGCAAATGGTAGATTATCATGCCAAAATAAATGTCAAGGAGATGCACATCCTCATACAATGTTTGAATTAAAAACAGATCTGTTCAATTTTAAGAGAGATATTTTCATTTTCTGTTTTGGTACAGCAGGGACAACAAACATATCAGCTTTGAAAGTGGCACAGAGAAACAAGTAGCACATAGTTTTAGAAATTCTGTGTCCTGGAGACACTCTTATAAATGGGTAGAGTATTGCTTTTCTCTTTTTGGTCTTATTGTGGAAGTTGTAGCATTCAAAAGAGAGTACAATACTAAGCAGAGTGAAATTCATCTTTCACAATATTTATGTAATGTTGGCCCCAGAGTACATTCATTCTTGCAGATGAATTGCATTTTATGGTACCTGGTTTCTTGATCTAGAATCATAGAATATCCTGAATTGGAAAGGATGCACAGGGATCATTGAAGTTAAACTTCTGCCTCTGCACAAGACCCCAGAATCCCACCATGTGCCTGAGAGCATTGTCCAAACTCCTGAGCTCTGTCAGGGGTGCTGTGACCACTGCCCTGGGGAGCCTGTTCCAGCCTGACCACCCTCTGGGTGAAGAACTGTTCCTCATATCCAACCTAAGCCTCCCCTGACACAGCTTCAGGCCATTCCGTCGGGTCCTGGCATGGGCCACCACAGAGAAGAGATCAGTGTCTGCCCCTCCTCTCCCACTTGTGAGGAAGCTGCAGACCCCAGTGAAGTCTCCTCTCTGTCTCTTCTCTAGCTGAAGAAGCCAAGTGACCCCAACTGCTTCTCATCTGGAGGAGCAAAATGGAGGATTTAAAACAGCTTTATATCCTTTTGTTATCATGGTGCCCAAAAGCTGTCTGGTAGCAGCAGAACTATTCAAAAACATTCAATGATTATCATTGTTTACATTTGCTATATCATCACAGTCTAAATGTTATTAATAGCATGCATGACACAATGCAGCTTTATGGTTTCTATTCCATCTGAAATATCAATGCAAAATGGCCTCAGCTCCAAGGGAAGCCAGTGATTGACCGCTTGGTTCCGGTTGTTTAAATTAAAAATTTCAAGTAGAAGTAGCAAAGATTGTTGATGTATTGTCCAGAATTCAGAGGAAATCAATACATGCCTTAATGACCTTCCCCCACTGCTCTGTAGCTGCATTAGTCACATCTTGGGAGAGCAATCTGGCCATCAATCAAAGAAAAAAATCACTTTATTTTCATATTCTGAACTTCATGGCAGCTTGTGTGTAATTTTGGCAAGCTATTTCTGAAATTCTGCAAGAAGAATGCAGTAGGAAAAGGTTTCTGAAAGGGTGGTAGGCTTTAAAGCCTATACAAGCAGTAATTCAGACACGCTTTACAAAACCATCTTTTATTCTTTTTGATGGTGGAATGATCTGGATAAGTAACCATACATGTTTTTGTGTTGAACCAGGGCACCAGAGAAGAGCTGTGCAATAACAGCCATACAAGAGTAAACCAAGTAGAGCAGCTGCCAAATCTCAGAGATCCCTGTAGGATGCCATATTAATAAAATACTTCTAATAGGAAAGAGGGTTTTTGTTAAATCAAGCCTCTGCTCTAATTCATGGTTTACTAATCTCCTCTATGGGGTGAAAACTCAGAAATATCTACCAAAACCTTGTTTCATTTCTGAAAATGAGAGGAACCTGTGCCAGAAATGAAATGGGACAGAAATTCCTGGAGCACCAGTATCTGGCACATGAACTCTTGAACTGTGCTCTCAAGTGGACAGTATTTTCCCTAGTCCTGCAGAGATGGAAAAACAAATAGGCTGTGACCCAGTGAGGGGATCTGACCTTCACATCAGTTTCTTTACAAAATTATCCAGGAAAGCTTGGCTGCATGTGATGACTTGTATTCTAAAGATTTGTAAGAAAATTGCACTTAAAAGCCCTTCTGATCTGCGTCTCTTCATGTGAGCTAATTGTGGACTTACATTTTCACAGAGAAAAAAAGTGATTATATCTATTTGCCAAGAATCAATTTTTTTTCAGAAGTCTGAGGGATTAGGCTTAGGTAGAGAATGCTTAGTGATTTAAATATATCTTGAAAGCAGTTCAGTAGAATTAAGCTTCTGTGATGTACAAAAGTACTTTGGTCTCATGTCCATCAAACAAAAGAGGAAATGAACTTGGCCTTGAGTGACTCTTTCAAATATGGAACAATGAGGAAAGTCCTTTTAAATGCCCTCTTAGCAATCCCACCATGTCCAGACAGGTCTAGCAAAGATAACAATTGCTTCAAGAAGTACTTAACAGATTACTGTGGGTCTTGCAGATTGTTCCTCATGCCTGCAAAATGGTAGAGATACTGAAAAGGTTAAGAGGATACAAACTATATTTAGGCTTTAAAGTCCATTTTGAGGATGGATTTCTTTCTGTGCAGCTTCTCTGTAATAGTATAGTGTATAGTCTCAGTATAGTGCATAAATCTTGATATTTACCTTGGATATTAATGTAAGACAAATAAACATGAATAATAGAAGCCAAAGCCGTGTTCTCCCATTATACCTCTCAGTCCCTCACAGTGGGAAAATGATTGTAAACTGCTTACTCTGAAACTGAGTCTGACCCTCAGAAATTGAGCCAGGTCTTTAGCAAAACATGAAAAGAAATGAGGTTGGACAAATGCCTTCTAAACAGCACCTGAAATAAAAATAATCAGGAGTTCATGTGTTAATAATTTGTCCTGCAGTTTAACACTGTATTATTTAGTACTTTTTGCATTAAAACCTAAATGTGCAGAAAATAGAGCTGTTAATAAATTAAAGTCAGCATAATTTGATTATAATAATACCACATCCCAAAACACATCAAAGCAGTGATTTTTGCCGACTAAGTATCCTCTCAGCATTGCATTATGGCAGAGTGATACTAATCTGGCCTGCAATTGGAGAGGAATGAACTTAATTTAATTACCTCTCTAAATACAGCTTTTGGTTTGACCATAAGTAGTAAGCTGAGGTTAGTGTCAAAATAACAATGTGGCATTTATTTTGTTTGCTTCCCAGCCAAATAAATACTTCATAGTTAAGTTCCTCTGCCCCTTTCACTGCAGTGATCAAATTAATCTTTTTCCTCTCTGATGGAAGGGTGACAAACCATGAAGTTACGCTGCGATCAAATTAGAGATCTTATCTTTGCTTCTGAGAGACAGATGACCTAAATTTGACTGCACAAAATCTTCAGTTTCTAATAAGAGTAATGCTTTACAGTAATATTCCAGACTCTGGATTTGACTGAGTGACTTTTTACCTTTTTACCAGTGCAAGTCTCTTCTGCAACTGCAGTGATGCTTTTCATGGCTGTTTTAATAAGAGAAGATATATTAGAGTAGTATTCCTCCCTTTGAAATTTCTCCTCTATTCTAGTCTGTCTTTGGTATTCAATTTTTCATCCTGCTTTGTTGTCAAAGCTGTTAGGAATCTTATGGATAAAGCACCATTCATGGTCAATCTCCAGAAAGTTGTTATGGACAAATGTCTCACTCAGGTCATCAGTTTTCCAGATCACATAATAATGAGTACCCCTAACCTTCCCTGCACCTTTACTGTACTGGTACTAAATGCTTTAGCCTGTTTTGGGCAAATCTTACAACTGAACTCATGAATTGCCATAATGTCTCTGTACCACAGTAGTTGCATTTCATAGCATTTATACATTCAGCATAAATTCTTTGGGTTCCTTTTCGTGGTGTCTGAAAAGTATTTCATGCTGTGTTCTGCTGATACTGCTGCAAAAGAAATAATGGTATTATCTGCTTTTTTTTTTTCCTGGAATAATAGAAACTCCATTGGACTCAGTTTATTATGTCCCATATTGTAGTTAAAGATCTATATAATTAATTTTCTCTCCAACTTCATTCCAGCACAGGCTTTCAATATGGTGTAAGAAAAGAAGGTTTCCCTATCTTATCCAGAGATATAGGTGAAATTCATAGGTTCCAAAAGAAATTTTGTACTGGTACAATGATTAACGGCTACACATTTTCACTTCCTATTTGTTCCAATGACCTTAATCCATGATCTCTTTAACTTGAAGTATATAATAACACCATCTCACTTCTCCATTTATAAAACATGTTAAAATGTTGCAGTTTTTGAAATGTATGTTTAAATTCAACAGATGAGAAAAAAAATTAAAAAGCTCTACCTCTGCTATCATTACAATGGGGATGGGTGCCACACCTACAGTCTACATACCCTTTTGAAAATTTTCTTTATTTTCACTGTAGGCTTTAGTTGGATTATTTTGTCGTTGTGGAATTTAATTCTGAAAGAGCTGCAACTTGGTTATTTAAAAGCTTTCCTCTTTTTTTTTTTTTTTAACATTCTTTACCTTGTCATTTCACTTGCAGGAAGACTGCTTTGGAAAGTCAGTTATTTCTGTTATAATTTCTCAAACTCATGATCTAGGGTAGCAAGAAACACAGTGAGACCAAGTCAGTCAGTTATGTACTGCAAACTGTGTGCCTGGATTGGCTTAAAAAGCACAAAGCAGTTCAATTATAATCAGTTATACATGTCTTTCATGACTGAGAGTTATATCCCCTGTACATGGTAGCTTGGCAAAAATACTCCAAAGAAAACAATTTCGTGTGATCTTACCTCCAACTTCAGAAATAATGCCACTTCTCTGCATTACTTTTGCCACTTGTTATAGTTAAATTGTGTACTCCTGAGTGCTGCAAGTAAAAGGTTTATTGATTAGTACCAGTAAAATTTATGTACAGGCAATAAAAACAACCATATTTCATTTCCTTCCCCCTCACCCAGCAGATGCCAGTGAAAGTTTATTTGCTCAATGTTGAGGGATAAGTAAAATCACAGTGAAAATCTCTACATAAGTCAAAAGATCTAATAAATGAGCAGTCAGTAGAGCTGTGAATAATTGGGGGAGGCATGAAAACATACGCTGCCAAATTTAGTTTCTTACTTAGTGAGACAGATCTCCCTGGGGTTATGACAGAGCCCAGAGATGGGAGAACCAGAGAGATTCTCTCACAAGGCAGTTCAGAGCAGGGGCTGACCGAAAGATGGTAACAAATTATGACAAAAACGTTCATGGATTTTTGTCCCCGTGATCTGGCCTGTATGATTTCCTCCTTACACACTCTTCTGGCTTGCTAGGAGACCTGACAACTTGTACACCTGAAAATGCCCGTGGTTCTGACAAGCTGGACTCCTTGAACACATTATTATGCAGAGTAGATTTCGTTTATTTCAGAGAAGTCGTGATCAAGTTGATACTTGTAATAGACATGGAGGGGAAAAATGTGATCACTGTTTTCTCATCCTTGGTATGACACTTCAAGGAGATGAGCATTTCACAAGAATCTGAGTAAAACATTAGTAATTTTTCTCATTTGCATGGTGGTCTATAATTTGGAAGTGGAGGCTTTCCAAGCTAGATGCTGTACAGGGTTCTGTGAACTAGGTAGAATTTTTCCAACTAAATTAACTCAAAAAAATTGAAATAATTTAAAAGTTAGAGCATAAGAGGTCTGTTGACAGAAAATAGAGTGAGGCTTTTCAGTGTCTGGACTTGTAAAGAAGAGATGACAGAGGATCCATTTGTGCTCAGTCTGTGTGTCATATTTCAGGATTAAGCAAATAATAATGGGAAGCCAAACTTTATTGATTATGATTTACTGTCCTTGGTGTGATGTGATATTTTTTGCATTTAATTCACAGCCATCAGACTCATAAGTCAAGTTTGACAGTGTTCTTCTGGAAGCACTTGCAGTCCTCAGTATCAGCCAGAGTGATGGCTCCAAACATCTGGGGAAAAGGTGAGGTCCTTGGGGCCAGAGGAATATTGCTGTGTACTACAGAGAGTGTTTGCTGCTGATTTCCTCCTCAGGGTTTCTGGTCTTAATGTCCTACTGATGAAGTGAAGCATTTTTGATCGAGAATTTTCAGGAAGGCCCAGATTGTGTTTCTGGCTATCTCTTCTGCCTGCTGTGGACAATACTTTTTGTTCCTTTGCATGCTGTTTAAAAGCTGACCTCTTCATGACTCTCACTAAGGGGGAAAATCCAAAACAATTCAGAAAATAGATTCAGTCAATTTCTTAACATCCCTGGAGGGTGAAAGAACATTCCTCCCTGTTCACAACTCTACAGCACTGATTTTTTTGGCCTGATTTTAATGCTTTGACCTGACGGATAAAAATGTAGAAATATATTACAAATGAAAAATGTTTACACTCTCTTTTTAAGCATCATTTGGTATGAGAAACACCTAGAGAAACAGATCATTAAGCTCAGTTTCCTGTGCGCAGACACTGAGTTAACAGAGTGAGTGGCCAAAGTAGAATGTGAGCTTCTCAAATGACCTTAATTTGAACTCTAAATGCATGGCAGGTTCAGAACATTTCAGGATAAGCCAGTCGACTAAGACTGTTCCTCTCCAGTGCAAGTGAATAGTCTGCAGATATTAAAAGTATATCAAGCAGTCCACTACTAATTCAGGAAGTCAGGTCAAGTTGAGAGCAATTCTACTTTTGAACTGGCTGAGGCTGGAGATAAGCATTTTATACAGCTGTAATTGAAATAGCAAACTTTAAGAAGTCAGTCATTGAGAGCTTCTACCATGAATCAGGATTATTTCATGGACTTAAATCCTCTTTGAGCTTTTACCATAAGTGACTCTTGTGAGTTCATCTTCTCACCAAGGTGTTCCACACTTTCTCAGAAGGCTCCTTGTTCCTGTAAGTTACAGAACAAATTCAGAGACCTAAACAAAGTCTCATTAGAAGTCCCCCAGCTCCACTGGAAGTGTGAGTTTGATTGTTGATTACTCTGTGAACTGGCTCAGGCTCTGTCATGTGCTGATATGACTTTAGCTGTCAGCTTTGACAGGTGTTCTACATAACAGATGCACACCTCCCATGAACCTATCATTGAAAAAGTGCAAACTTTTCCAGAATGGCAGCTTTCTCTGAATGCTGGAAAATTCGTCAAGACTTTTCCCTTTGACCTTAAATGACTCTGAAGTAAATGCAGAGAGTTATGCCACATATAAAGACATGCACTGGTCTGCTTATGAGTCCCTGTAATTATACCCTGATAGTGATTCTCTTCCATTCAGTATTTTTATCCTTTCCTTCCCGCCTAGCTTAGTCATTCTAGAAGAAAAGGATTTTCTCCTGGACTCTGTAACCTTTCTCCTTTCTCATTGCTCTTTTCTGGGGTGACAAACGGCAAAAATGTAAGTCAGCTTTACTATCAAAGAATTAAGTGTCTTTTCATGATTACCTGGGCCATGTATTTCTGTAATGTGAGTGCAGGAATTTGATAATCACACAAAAAACCCACACTGATGTATTTAGGGTTGAATCAAGTGTTGTCTCATTAGCATTAAACATCTAAAATGGGAGAAAGATGAAAATAACTGCAGAAACATGAGGAAGAACAAAGATGAAAAGGAAGATGTGAGAATGGTACAAAAACCCGGTTCCTTATTTGTAGGGTAAACTTGAAAGGTACCCTTTTCAACCTGCCTGCCTTATAATGTATTCAGAAATGGAAATTAATCAGCAGTTGTTTATAGCTGTGTAAATCTGGCACAGGGATTGGATATGATAGTTAGCAAGTAACCTGCAGATTTTAAAACTAAGCTGCAGCTCTTCCACAGAGCTGCCTTTTCCCATTAATTCTTCTCCATAGTCTCAGTATCTGAGCTTTTTTTCCCCTTAACTTTGATGTATGAACATATTTCTCACTGGCTGCTCAGAGTCTAAGATATTATTCCTTTATATTTGGATCTGTTAAATTTTTTTGCACTTTATGTGACATTCTCTTTTGCAAAATTGATCATTTCAGATATTTTCTGAAACATAATAATCTCAGTTTCAAAACAGAAAGATTCAAAGCAAAAATGGTGTAATAAAAGCTCAGTTCAGTCAATTAGATGTGGTTTATTGCAATTGGTTTTCAGTCAGTTTGTGTGTATCTTTAACTTTTTTCAGCTTCAGTTTGGTCCTGTTTTGAACCAGAAACTTCATGTTGATACCAGTCCATGTGATCCCATTCTCTCAAATATCCTAACAGCTAGACTAAATTACACAGGTTCTTTACCACTTCCATGTTTCATAGATAGAAATTAGTTACGATATCTCTTCCAAAGTGGAGTTAGTCTAAAAGATATGAAAACTGAAGGATTGGTTATCCACTTATATCAATACAATTTGAGTTTTTCAGTGGTGGCATTTGTCTCTTCAGATTAGCATTAGATTAGATTAGATTTTTTAAATTCCTTAATTCTGAAGAGTCAGTGCAAACAGATCTTCTGCTGATTTCTAGTGGTGAGTAATTTGCAAAATGGTGGCAGAGATATAATCCAGTGGGATTATTTAGAAATTTCATCTTGAGCTGTTTCTTTGACTCTGCCTGGTCTCAGCCAAATTCTGAGGTGCAGCCTCACTGAGATGAGTGCAAAGACAAGGAACATAAATCAAGGGGACACTGCTGTGCTATTCGGATGCTACCAAGCCAAAGATGTGGTTTTTCTCTGAAACCAAGCATGTATAGCAGGGTATTTTCTTTATTAGCCTCTGCCAGTCTGATCCAACTGTCATTAAGAACACTGCCAATCCTTCCTGTGACATTCAGAAGTTTTGGGCCAGAACTCAGAGTATATTCACAATTTCTCTGTTTTAGCACATTAGTTTTATGACAACTAATAATTTAAATTGCTAATTTACACTGGTGCATGTGTTATCTTAGGTAAAGATTGTTGTGTACTCCACTATAAATAACACTGTTCCATCAGTTTAGTTGGACGGGTCTACCAGAATGGACCCCTTTCTCATTGCTGTATTGAACGGTTCAGTAAATGACATTCTTGGTAGAAGTTTTTAAGCCCTCAACATTTTCATAACTATTGATCTGTTTTTGAAGCATGGAAATTCTGCTCTGGGGATGTTATGCACACAAAAACTTGATCTCTAAGCCGTTACTTTGTTTTACTTTTACTTTGGATAAATGTCATTTTCAGCTGTTCATGAAACTTTCCTCAGATAATATCGAACGATTAAACAAATTTCAGGATTGTAAAGAAACATTGTCCAAGAAAAATATTTCACAGATAAATTTATTTGTACTGTATTACATCTGACTTTTCAGGCTCGTTTTCTTGAACTAATTTACTGTGATTCTGGTGGGAGTTCTAATCAGTCATGTTTCACATGACTTTCGTCTCAGTAAAAGACCATTACTGATTTACATGCATGTTTGATGTGCACAGCTGAACGAAGCAGTGTGCTTGTTTATCTGGAGGACACACATCAACCATAGTGCTCTTGATCAGTGTCATGTTCTCTCCCAAGAACACGAACTGTGAACCCACAGAACAGACCTTAGCAAAGGACTTATTTTCCTCCCTGATTGTTCTGTTTCATTACTTCATTCAGCTAAAAAAATACTTCAAACACGTGACTGGGTGTATATGGTAGCTCAGCTGGTCTCACAGACTATTCAGCTATAATGTTATGCAGTTGAAGGACAATTGCAATGCCAGGAATTGGGGGTTATTTAAAATGTGAATGGGTAACAATGAAATGGCTTAGGAAAGCATCTCAAATTCATAATGATCATTCAGATAAATAATACTTTACTATTTCCTATCTGTCATCCACTGTGAAGATTTGTGGCACCCTTTGATCAGATGAGTTGTCCTTGAAGTACAGTCAGAATTCCAGTGTGAAATACCAACTGCTCTGCTGACAGAATGAGTTCAGCCAGCAAGCATCAAATGCTCACTGTGGCACTCATCATGGGAACCCAGGACAAAAGAGTTTCAGCCCTCAGGCAGAGCAACCTACAACCTGGGTTGTGTGAGGTCATGAAGGGTTTTAATGTTTAACAACTAGTTCCGGTGGTGCTAATATTATTTAGGCATTAATATTACTTTATTTGCTTCATGAAACAATACAATTACCTATCCTCACCTGCTAGTCTTACCAAAGTTATCACCTCATTCTTTTGGAAGTTTCTTTATTCCCCCACCACTTAATTTTTATTAAAAGATTTTTTGCAAGTAACTTCTGATGTTAGTTCTAAATGTATTGTTCTTCCTAAGTTTACGTTTTTATATAGATAGGCCTGTGTTATAAAAGGAAGATCTGACTAATAATGTTGGTTGTTAGTGTAGGAAATTACTTGAAATGAAAAAATAATAGCATAACAATTATATCCCTATTGATAGAATATATAAATTAGCAAGATGATATGTGTTAAGCTTTTAGAATTATGACTTTTGATGACCATCAGTCAGGGAATATGTCTATAGAAATTATTTAGCCCTATCATGAGGGTTTAACTTTGAATTTACTGATTTCATGTTGAATAGTTGTCATCCATATTCATGCAGGCCCTGATTATGCTATGGAGGAGCTGAACTCTGCAAATTACTTCATAACTTTAATGTTTTCATCATCCACAAGTTCCCTCTGGCTCAAACATCTGAGTTGCTTTTGTATGAAAATAAAGTTTGATAAAATACAACAATATAAACTACACCGTGTACTCCTGATTTTTGCTTCCCACATGAAAACAAAAGTAGCTTCAGCAAACATTTGGATCCAGGAGCCACTTCCTTTACCTACAGTGCAGCCTTATCCTTAAAGTTTGTTCTGTCACTTTAATTTTTCTGGAACAGATTTTAGATGTGACAGAAGCCACCAAGGGGCTGACTTGAAGAAGCTCATGCTGCTCCTGGTATGGAACAGGGAATACTTGAAAACAAACAAGTATTTGAATGCAAAGTAAGGATGATTGTAGTTAAAGTAGAGAATTCTACTCCCATAATGGAGTAAAAACACTTTCATATATACCCTTTCCACAGTAATTTAAAAATGGAAATTTCTTGACCACATGAAATACTTTGTGTGGGTGAAGATCTTATGTCAAAGCACAAACACTTCAGACAGGTTTATGTTGTGTTTTAGACTGAATGCAAGCTTCAGATTTTATTCTTCCATCACTATTCAATCAAACATGAAATGAAAGACAATCATATACTAGAACTGAAATAATTATTCTGTTACATGCAGTGCACTTTTATTCTGACACTAGCTCCAGCTTTGCTTTTGCGTGATGAAGAAATAAAAATTGACTAATGACTTTATGAATAAGGTCTTATAAAGTAAAAGAATAACAAATGAATGTAGATCAAATATACCCTTCATGTATTATATATATCCTTTATTCATTCAATAAATCTTGTTATGCTAATACAGGTACATACTCTGCAGGGTCTAAATATCTGAGGATATACTTTTCTATCAAGTATTACAAAGATTTAGGTATTATGAATATGTTAAATCCCTCAACCTTATTTTAAGGCAGTGAATAGGTCACAGATGAGCTTCATGATCTATTTTGCCTTGAGCAAACTTATCCCTTTATTAGCAGAAAAGGTTTTTTCTAAATAATAATTTTTGCAATAGGCTCATAAACTTCCTTTAATAAAATAAAATAGTAATATATTGATTTTATGCATTATAAGTGTAATCTTTTTACAGGCTGAGGAAAGTGCTTCTGATCAGAGGGCTGGAGCACCTTTCCTACAAAGATGGCTGAGAGAGTTGTTCAGCCTGGAGAAGAGAGAACCCTGGGGAGACCTTAGAGGACCTTTCAGCCCATAAAGGGGTCATGAAAAAGACAGAGAGTGACCTTTTACACAGGCAGGTAGTGATAGGGCAAGGAGGAATGGTTTTAAACTAAACCCAAGAGATTTATACTAGATGTTAGAAATCCTTCCCCTGTGAGGGTGGGCAGGGCTGGCACAGGGTGCCCCGAGCAGCTGTGGCTGCCCCTGGATCCCTGGCAGTGCCCAGGGCCAGGCTGGAAGGGGCTTGGAGCAGCCTGGGACAGTGGGAGGTGTCCCTGCCATGGCAGGGAATGGTGCTGGGCGAGCTTTAAGGTCCTTTCCAGCCCAAAACAGATTAAGATCAGACAATTTCCCACATGAGTTCAGTGCCTGCTTTCATAACAGGTCTCCAAAGAGTCTCCAGAGCAGAAAAGGGATGCACTGTACTCACCCCTGTGATGTTAGTCACAATCATTATCACCTCTTTGAAAGGAAGGTAACAGGGCTGAAAGCGTGTCAATCCCCACTCAGGTACAATAGTTGCAAAATTAACAATAGATAGAAATTATGTTCTTCAATCATAACATTTATTATTCATGTTAGTCTTCAGAGTTACTTGGACTCGAGTGACAATCTATCAGAATAATTTTCTGTGAAGACGAGATGTAATTTTGGCCACTTTTACATGACAATTTCTTTATTTAGTGATCTTTGACAGTTGAATTGATGAAATTTCAGTTCTAAACAGCCTGAAATAGTCTACATCTGGGAAAATTTTCAGGATAAAAGCAAGTCTTCTGTTTTATAGGTAATTTCCCACATGACTAAGGGACAACCGAAGGTTGTTTTTCCCTCTTTTGAGAAGCTAGCTTCATCACATTAATTTTTATTATTATTAATTGATTATCCTAATACTGTTAATATTTAATAACTGTTAAGTGTTCTAGGAATTTAGAGCCTGGAATATATCTTCTTTTAGCTAGATTTCATAGACATAGACCAATCTTCTTACTGCCCTGATTCTGCATTCAGTCAAAGATCCTACTGCCTTAGTGGTGTGGCTCAGACTCTTTGTATGGTGTGTGTGTGTGTGTGTGTGTAAGGTGAATACCTGCCTAGCTTTTCAGTCAAAAGCTAAATTAAATCAGTCAAAAGCTACATTAAATTTTCCTGGTGCGACTCAAGTTCACAAAAGGATGGAAATTCTCAGCATTAAGCTTCTAAGATTTTGCTGCTAAAGTGTGATTTGAAGTTAGGTTACAGTGGTTCCCTGTTGTGCCTAGATCCTGCTCACAAATGTCTGTTTTTCTGCTAGTGCAGACAAAAGTTAAAGTGAAGTCTTTTTAAAAGTTAGGAGGGATAAAAGAATCCCCAAGCTCTTCTAGGGATGTGAAAGCATAAAGGACTGCAGTGACTGAGGTTTTGAGAATCAGAAAATTTCCTTTGTGTGTCAGTCTGGAAGTGGTAAATGGGGCTGAACAAGGGTAGCTCTGTCTTGAGGACACAAGAGCATTACGAAATATGTTGTCACCCCATGAAGAGTCACATAACCTGTCTGTGTCACCTGTTATAACACCTCATAGAGCCTCCATGGTTAAATGACTGTCATTTGATCATTCTACACTATCTTATTATTTCACTAAGCCTAATAATTTACAAAATTCAGTTTGACTCTACAGATGGTTTTCCATTACCTTAAAACTACGCCTTTTCAAACACACTTTTCTTAGGGAGGGGTGGAGAGAGAAATATTTATCTTTTAAGGTAATGAGCCAGGGCAGTGTCAGTCTGCAAATTAGGAGACAAATGGATCAAGGCAAGTGAAAATGTAAGAATTCTTCCTGCACAGGCTTGGTAGCTACAATACGATTGTGATGGAAGGAGGAAGTTGTTCATTTGGTAACTTTACATAAAACACAATTGTTCTTGTGTGTATGTGAACTTTGCAATGTTTTGCTTGAAGGCCTCTGTGTAATCCTGGGTAGTAGATGAAGCAGGTGGTGCAGATAAATTGCAGGACTCTTCCCCTCAGGGATGGAATAACTTCAGCAGTTGCTTAAGCACTGAGGTAACAGTATCTTGTTCCTAGGGTCATCCTATAAATATTTATAATGTCATAATTTGTTCAGAGGCAGTTGCTGTGGAGCTAATCAGTAGAAACTGATAAAGAGAAGAATTTTTAATACGTCCTATTTAAGTGCAGCTCCTCCACCACTACAACACTTAGGGGAAAAAATTTCTAATTCAGACATAATTTTCCAGTTTGAAATAGTTATGCTGCTAAGGCCACATTAGGAGTTCAGTGTGGCATCTAACCTAACAGAAAGTGATTCTATACATGTAGAATGAATTAGATATTAGAATACAGTGGAAAATAACATAACAGGAATGATATCTCACAGTTACTGTTTCAAAGATGTCTTAACATTCAAAGTTAGAATTTATTTTTACCTTTTCTTTCCATTTTTCTTTTGAGAACATATCCTGTGAGCTTACAATTGTGTAAATGAAATGCACATTGACAATCCATGAGTCAAACTAAAGGGATGCTTATATTGCACATGTTAAAATATTCTTAATAGAGTATTCATCAAGAAAGCCAAGTGACAACTGTGACTCAACCTTAAAAGCAAAAACAGGTAGTAAAGGGGGAAAACAACTAATTACAAGTGCAAGATGCTCTTTCATGCTGCTGGAAATTCAACAACTGTCCTGTCTGTTGGAAAAAGAATTTTCAGTATTCAATTTTCAAGCTGATGCTTCTTTTCACATGAAAACAAGCCATTGGCTGGACTAATTTAATTTAAATTAGATTAATTAATTGTTTTGGTATCGATTATCTTCACATTATAAAAGGGATTTCCATTGGCTTCTTTATCTAGAAGAATTTGTTTTAGTGTAATTTCATGCAGTTGACTTAAATTGCCTAAGGTGACTTGATATATGACCTCCTAAAATTATTTTAGTTATCTGCTGAAATTATTTTCTAATTTATACTCGGGAAAAAAATTAGAGAATGGATTCTGATATCTGGGAAATGCTTTGGAGTCCCAGTGTGCTCAACCAATTGCATGGAAATTACAAGTGACCTTGAGTGTATCTTGCAAACTGCAAAATGTGACTAATCGGGTGCCCTTTATTTTGTTTTCTTCTTCAACAAAATCCAAGGAATGAAAGAACAATTTTATTATTTATTAGCTTATTGAATATGACACTAAAATCACTGTTTATATTCAAAGACAACCACAGTGAACCTTCTATTCTCTTCAGTAAAGCAGTGAAGAGCCTGGATTCAGATCTGTTGCATCAGTAACCTCAACCATCATCAGATTTTTTTATGCACTACTACAGAAATCTTTCCAACTCAGCTGGAAAGCAGCTGCTGTGGTATTCATTGTTGCTGCTATTCAATCTGTTTGAGTCTTCCAAATCCTAAGTGTATAAACCACGGGTATTACTGGAGTTAGAGAATCCACCATTTTTCTGTGGTTACACTCCTAGTATTGAACTACAGCATAAACTGAGTTAATATATAGTGATATATTAATGAATATATAGTGATAAGTGATGCTGTCTTCTATTTCAAACTGTATAAATGCACCTGAACCAAACTTAAGATCATGATACCATGCCTCTATTTACCATCATGACTGTTGCAAAATAAATACAATTTGTGGAGGTGAAAATGTAATACCTTAAATGATTTAATTTGTCAAATATCAGGGTAAGCATCGGTTTTTATAAGATTTTAAAACATATTTTTTCTTTTGCATACTTTTCCTTTGATGGAAACGAAATCTTCTTGAAGTGCATAATGAATTTACTTTAATATGTTTGAATAGAAATGCAGTTTTTGGAAGCTCTATCCAAGGTACTTTCCTAATCCGCAAATTTCACTTGAAAAATCCTGAGGATGTAGACATATTAATTGAAGTTCTTCAGAATGAAACAGTGTGGGTGAATGCTTTAATAAAAAGATCACAAAGTTATAAGAAAAATACTGTCAGTATGTCCTTTTTATGAAAGTACATTTTAGAGTGAGACAAAGCTCACCTGCTGGCAAAGTCTGGAAGTTCTGCACAGAATCAGAAAAGAAGAAATAAATGTGACTTTTCTATTCATTTTTCCACCTTCTTGTGGCAGGTTCGTATGCAAAGTTTAAGGCACATATCTTGCATGTCTTTATGTAAGTAGCTTGCATTCATAGAATAATTATTTTGTGAGCCAATGGAGTTAGTAATTTTAAGAGAGGATGTTTTGTCTTTAATATGAAAAGTTTTTCATAGCTGAAATATATTTGGAAGCAGGACAGGTTTAAAAATACTTTTACCTCATGGTAAAAATGGAGAAAGTAAACGTAAAGTTCAGGTGTGGTGACTTTGAGTATAGGAATAATGGCATTAAGAGTGCCTGGCATAAAGTTTCCTACCTGGACATACTCCTAGGAATGATGAAATTGAAAATCAGAGTGTGCACAGATTAATGTGCATAACCTATGATTTGGCTACAGAGAACTAAACTAAGTTTGTGAAATGATTTAGTTAATTTACAAATAGATAAGTTAAAAAAATTAAAAACCTTGATGACTTTGTAAGCCTTCTGTTTGTTGTGTATTAAGGGTAACTTAATTGTATTGGCATCGAGAATGAAAAGAAGATTGGCAAACCCAAATATTACACACCTGCTGAGACTCTCACAAATCTTTCATTGGCTGATAACCAGCCCAGAGAGAGATATTTAGGTAGAGGTCACAGCAAAAATTGTGGCCAGATCTCTTACCTGCTCATTGACAATTCTATGTTAGAAAAAAATTACATTATGTGAGCATGGAATACAATACAAACACAGCTCCGTGTATTTGTAGTTGTATCTTTATCCTTAACATAAGAGCAGGAACAGAAATTAACATGTCCTGTCTCCCAAAGCTCCTGATAAATATCTACAAAACCTGAAATTAAAAGAGTTTTAAAGAAATGAATGCAGCAGCGGAAGATGGAGGCAAAGAGGAGACAGAAAGGAAAAAAGAAAGAAATTGGTATGGATGCAAACTTTGCTGTAATAAGGTTTTGTATCATGATATATTAGGCTGCCTTTGGTTTATATTTCTGCGGACAATGCAGAAATCAAGTTCCACTTCCCCCATTTCAAAAAGCCTGGATTAAAGACTTGGATTAGTGACCTGGACTAGAGACAATATTTTGAGATGGTCAAAGTATATCATCCTAAATCAGAAAAGACAAATTTGATTTTTTTTCCCTATAATTTTAGTTTTAAACTCTGATACTTTTCTTGATCTCCTCAGATAAAAGAGGGAACATTCTTTTTTAGGTAAGCTTGAAAATTGGCTGCCAATGTCCTCCTCTGTCTGGCAAAATGAGGTGTCCTTGAATGTACTTTCATTGGTGCTTTAACTTCTTTCTCCTTCATGCATTTGAACCAGTTAACACCTTACCAAGTTCTGCTCTCAGCAGGGATTAGAATGGCTCCCAGATCCCAAATCTTCACTGCAATCCTCCTGCAGCTATAATATTTGCTGCACATTTCCCAGACCTCAGGGGAAAACCACAGCCCTTAATCAGCTGTCAATGACACAGGAAAGTGAGGAGTGAGCCTGATTCTGACAATTTTACTCCACTCAGCTTCCACCAGGTGCTTTTGGAGAAGACTTTGTGATGTGGTCAGATACTGACATTCCTCTTCCCAACTCTTTTAATCTTTCTGAGCAGCAGTGAGGAACTCCTTAGGGAGAAATTATATCTTGAAATATTATTTGTCTTGGCTTTTTAAAAGCCATTCTCCTCATGTCTCTCATTGACTTTATTCATCCACTATTGCTATTTCTTAAACTGCACAGTTTGGCAGCTAAATAAAAAATACTTTTTCAATATTCTTTTGATCATTAATGAGCCAATTAAACAGTTTCCCTCTCCTTAGTAAAACACAGGAGCATTGAGCTATCTACCTCTGTCTTTGTTGGGAACTGCCCCAGATATATTCATAATGGTTTATTTGTAACAATATTACAGCTGATAGTGCAATAAGATGTTACATTTGCTTTTTTCAAATCTGCCACATCATATATGCTATGAAGCCAACTATCCAACTAACTCAGGTTTCGTGCCTTATCCCTCTGAATTTTTATTAAAAGCCTCTAGGCTTCCCTGGGTTTAACTTTGTATTTTATGATCTCTCCAGTAAACAGGATTCCATGAATGTCCTTAGGGCAGCGAAATGCCTCTCAGAAGAAGGATCCCACTGAAGATGGGTTGGTTCTGACAACCTGCAGCTGGACCAGCAACACAAAAACTCGTATTTGTTCAACTCTGTTAACAAGGATCCTGACTCCAACTCTATTGCTCTTGGGAGATGTAATCTCTTTCTAGCTCAGTTAATTGAAGACAAGAAGGAGTTAGGATGAAAACTCCCGGTGGCCAAGGGTTGCTGGGCATCTGGTCATCCTGTCACAAAGAGAAAGTCACAAAATAAGTATTCTTTCTTACTTCTCTGTAATAATGATGCTTATAGAGCTGCTCTCTTCTGTGATTTTAGGTCTCTTATCTAAGAAATCTATCCGTGAAACAGTCTGTCCTTTACCAGACAGAAATCTCTTTTGATCAATTTATATTTTTATCAAAGATAGTTATTCTGGGGCAAGCTGTCTGTCTTTTAATTAGCTGAAAAAACATCAAAGGTTTTGGATTCCATCCAGCACAGAACAAGGACGTTCTGAAATCTCAGGGATTTTAGCAAGAAAACTGCCTCAGTCCGAAGGGAAATTCATGGCCAAATGAAGGTGCTGAGTGAGGAGCTGCACGAGCTCCCCAGGAGGCTTGGAGAGGAGAGGAAGACTTCTGAGGAGGAAGGATGATGTGAGTTAGAGCTCATATCCTTCCCAAAGCAGAAGTCTTGCCCGAGGAGCTCAGCTTCAAAGACTTTCCTGCAGATAACCTTTTACTTTAGGCAGTAGTTGTGGAAAAATCCTAGGAGGAAGTTGAAAGAAAATAATCTTTTTCAGGGATAAGAGAGTCAATGGCAGCTCTAACTCAACTGAGTCTGTGTTTTTATTTGTTTGTCAAAAATAGGCTCACGTAATGATGACATTGATTTTGTGTCACTTTATTTATTTATTTTTGTCTCCTGACACTTTGGGCAATAGGTCTCCAGAATGCAACAAAAATCCCATACATTTTTCCAGGAATTACTTACTAGAGCTGTGTAAATGATGGTGAGGATGGATGCTGGTTTGGAACATCTTAATTATTTTGAGAAAAGCATCATGGTCATAATTTAAATTACGTGCAAATAAAAAATCCTGTTAAATGGGCAGAGAATGTTGAATTAGTATCTCAGCTTAATAATGGACAGAATTATTTATATAAAAGTTTGAAAATTGAGCAGGCACGGCTAATGGAATCAGTAAGCTGTGAGAAGGAAACAAGGATCTTGTGGGAAATGTATGCAATTTTCATTTCATTTGTTTTAGATAGTGATTGGCCTAGAAGTGTGATACCTATTGATTTAGCACTAATGATGATCAGAGACTGATGGAAGCAACAAAAACCAAACACAAATCCCAGAAAATCTTTATGAAGTTACTTAGGAATGAAAGTACATCTGTAAGAATTACTGAACAAGAACAATTTTTCTGAGATTCATCAGTTAGAAGTGATGAGCTTGAGGACATGCTTGTGTGGACAACATTTACAACTCAGTTGATAAGGCTGGGGCTTTTTATTTGTTTTAATGATCTTGTCACACAAAGGGAACCGTGAAAATGATATAAGAGAAAAGGGCTTGTTTTGCTAGGGAATAAAAAGACCTGCACATGTTTCTCTGGTTTAGTCCCTCACTTTTAGTCTGATTTCATGCCCCTGTCCTGGCTGACATAAAGATTGAA
The DNA here is from genome assembly GCF_052056855.1 of Sturnus vulgaris. Classification (NCBI taxonomy): domain Eukaryota; kingdom Metazoa; phylum Chordata; class Aves; order Passeriformes; family Sturnidae; genus Sturnus; species Sturnus vulgaris. Next base: position 20,269,341 of record NC_142256.1, on the reverse strand, counting down.
TAGACATACAGTCTGATCTGCACTGATTCATGCCTGGAAAGAGTTTGTGGAATATGGGGCTACAAAGTCTGATCCAAAAGTCACCAGAACAAACAGGAGCTAATGAGGTGTTTCAGTACATACCCACCCTTGTGCACTCACAGGCACTGCAGAATAAAGCACAGGATTACTGAGTGATTTTACTGTTTAGTATCTATAACTCTAAACAGTCATGAAGGGATATCAATACCATTATCATAAGGAGGAGAATTTGAAAGCCTTTTATTTGTGCATGGAAGATCTGGCATTTAATGACTTGGAACGTTCTTGCTTGAATCAGAACATATTTTATAGCACATCACCACCCCCCAAGCACTGCAGACTTGTGGGGAGTGCTGATGCATGGGAGCTCACTGGGACCTGCTGTACACTGTGGCTCTTGTGCTATTTCCCATTGCTTATTAAAAGTTTGAGAAAGGCACTTATGGTGTAGCTTCTGCGGATTCAAAAAATTATAATCAGCTATGGCACTGCACAGAGTAGGGTGATAAATGACAAAACAGACTGTCATGTTAGGAATTTAAAAGGGACTCAGTCTATCCTCCCTTATTTCACTGTTAAATACATATACTTCATTTTGAGGCCGTCTTTGATCACTCGTGTTGTCAAATTGTACAGGAATAAGCAATACCATGTTAGGATTGTAAATTCCACAATCAAACATGTACATGGAATATTTGTTGCAGGGCAAATATTTTTACTATGCTTCAATCTATTGCTGGGTATGTTTTTCATTTGTCTTTCATTATACCTTCTTTCTGTCTTCAAGAAGAAATGCTGCTATGAGAAGCTAAAATTAAGATAAAAGTTTGATTCAAGTGGGTTTGTTTCTATTAGCTCTTAGCCAGGAGGAAAGGAAGAAGGTACGGAGCAGCCCTTGATATTTGGAAATTCATGTATCACTGAATAAGAAGAAAATATTTCAGGAGAGAGAAAGAATAAATTTTAAAATTTTTTTTACTATCTCTCTCTGCTGTATCAGGAGTTACAAGAACCTATGTTTTGTTTGGGTTTTTAGAAAGAATAGTCTCTCTTTGCTGGTACAATTTTTTTGCCACAAGCTTGCTAGTTTTCTGTTCTTGTCTCACCATTCTCTTCGAGTACCACTTAAGTACAGCCCCAAGCCTAGAGCTTTATAAAGACATGACTCATATGCTCTTTGGGATTGGCCTTTGCTATTTAGGAGCATGGGGCTGGTGGTGCTAAGGAAACAGTGAGATTTGCTCAGCTCATATCCACCAGTCTCTGAGGGTAGCTTCTCTTAAGCCAAGCAATCCAAAACAGTTTTGCAATGAATTTGTCATTTATTAGATAATTAAAATGTCCTGTGTAGAGCTGTCACTGAGCTTTGTGAAACCCAACGCAAGGCTGCTTATGGTGGGGCAGGTTTTGTGCAACTGAGGATGGCAAGAACGTGCACTAAAAGCTGGCTGTGGGCACTTGGTAGCCAGCAGAGAAGTAGGGGTTTCTGTCATGCAGACATCTCAGCTGAAGGTGCACACTGGAAAAAGGGTTACCAACTCAGTCTGTAGCATTGCCTGTTTCCCTGTGCTGACTGTGAAATCTGGATTCCTAGATCAGCTGTAGATATTTGCACCATAGATGTTCAAAGCCTTTCCTGTCCATGTCTGAAGGAGTAACAGGCTAAGCAGATCAGGCTTGCCCAGATGCCATTTTAATTCTGTACTTATGGAAATGTTTTAGCCGGTAATTAGAGCTGACCCAGTTCACCTGGGAATGTTGTGAACAAAAAAGCTGCTCGTGTACATTACTGTGCTCAATTAGCCAAGCAAAACCCTGTTGAGAATCGGGCTATTGTTTAAATATTTTTAGAGCCAAAAAGTACAGAAAGGGAGAGTTGAGAGCTGAAGAACAACGGGGGAATTGTAGCCCTCAGAGTTCTTATTCGAGAGACTCTTGCATAGGAAAACATACTCAGAACTCTGCTAGGAGAGTAGCTAAGGAATTTACATTGTAGTTGGTTAAGGATATAAGGGGAGCTCAAAGATCTTTCCCAATTATCAGTAGAATTCTAGCTTCTGTTTCTCTTCTGTCTCCCTGCTCTAGATTGTAAACAATACCTTGTAGAACCTACCCTTGCATTTTTATTTACTGACTTCAGATGCAAACTGTTAACACCTTTAATAATTGGGGGTGTTTTTATTTGGTTGTCTTAAGTCTGCTGTTGTTTTCTTAGGAAGATGGTTCTCCTAGCAAATGAAATTCTCATTTTATGGGGGGACACACAAGCAAGAGTGGATCAGGATTACTCTACCCAAGCTGACTCCTCTTCCCGGTAGTGACTTATATTGTTGAATGAAAACTTGAGAACTGAGGCCTTTATTTATGTAACAATGACTCTGTCCATGTTCCAAGAAGGAAAACACCAGTAAAGAAAGGCATGGGTGCCTTACAGAACTCAAAAGCATAGAACTGTAGAATAATTTGGGTTGGAAGGGGCTGAAACACTAATCTTAGAAAAATTTGGATTTTAGTTAAAAGTTAGCTATTTACCAGAATTAATTAAAAAGCAAATGGATAGATAGGCCTTGCTGAAAATAATTAGAAGTTAGAAGTTAGTTAGAAGAAAACTGGGCTTGAGATAGTTATCTGAAATTTAAATAATTGATTGCCTGTCATTTTATGTTTGCTCGACTGTGCTTGCAATGGGAAAATATGAAACTAGTAAGTAGATCCAAAGAAACACGAACAATTGCAACCAGAAACTTATTCTTCAAAAAATTGGACTTCCCCTAGAAGTCATTTGCATTGTCATTAACTAAAGAGGTCGAGAGTTCAGGGAGAGGAAGACTCACTTTACTTCCTCTTTTTAAGACCCCTCCCCACAAAAACGACCCAAGACCTAATTCAAGAAGCCAACCACTCTTGCTTAATAGCCATTCAAGCTAATTACCATAGGAAGTGAGGGATGGGAGGGGCTGGTATTATGAATATGTATTTGTTTGAAGCTTTTGCCAACAAATAGACTCTGTGATCATCTGTGATTTTGCAGTATTGGAGTGTTACCTCATGCTTCTGCCCAGCGCTGAACAAACATACAATTTCTAACTTGAAATTGTTAGGGAGTCTTTTTGTCTGTCACAGCTGAGTATTGGTATTGGACCAATACTAATATTTTGTTAAACCAGGACCTGAAGGCTCCTCTAGTTCCAAACCCCCTGTAATGGGCAGGGCACCTTCCACTGGACCAGGTTGCTCAAAGATGGTACAAATCAGCCTGTTAGATTATATTCGGGTATTTAAATGAGATGTTTGAATCAATTACTGCAATCAACTGCATAGAGCATACGGCTTTTGCAAGCAGTAAAATAATTCAAATCTGAAAGCTGGACACAGCAAATGTTTTCTGTCTTGATATCAAGAGATTATCTGTAGCTGCAGAATAGGCTATAGGGTAAAGTGAATAATGGTGGCAGATTTAAGAGCTCACAGTGGGAAGAGCTGTGATTCACAGCTGGTCAGGACTGAGGGGAGTCAGGGACTAGATCTTATGGCCAGCTGTGGGTCCCTGAGGGCACAGGTGAAACAGTGTGAGTCATGTAAAAATTATGGACTGTCAGTGGAAAGAGATTGTCTGATCCCATAAAATTCCTTCCTGAGTGCAATCTTTTTCCTCTTTGTTCTCATTTAATGAAGTCTATGTTTTGGAATGTTATTTTTTTCTGTTTCTGATGACTTGTCATTCAGACAAGTGCTATGGTTAGAAAACTAAAGGTGTATGTTGCAGTATAAAAGGTAACTGATGCCATGTAGACAATCAGCTTCAGTTTGCTGAAGCAGAATTCAAGAATTTAGCACCAGTGAGAAAGTGAGATGACCTCCTCTGAGTACCCACAAAGCAAGGGGAAGGGTGATTTTCAGCAAAATGATCAGAGAACTGGTGGAAATGGCAGAATAGAAAACAAGCTCTCCTGCCCTGTTGTTTTTTTGGGGCTTTCAAATTAACTGTATTTTTTCCTCTGGCCTACATTTGTGCATTTTTGCTGTGTGTTTATAGAGGTAAAATGTTTCTGATAGTACTCTGAAGTATTAATTTGTATTTTGTACACTATTTTCTGCATGTTTAAATGTGCACATGATGTAATTTACAAATTCTAATCAAGAATGTAAATCCTAGGGAAGTGTTCAAATCAGATGTCATCTGAATGTTTAGTGTGATTTCCATTTATGACATTTAACTTAATTCCATTGAAGAGAACAATTTTTGTTCTTGTAAAGAGTAAAAAATTTGTAAACAGTCATGGAAACATAGAGAAGACTTCACAAAAGTTTTTTGTGTAAGCACTTGTGTGTGTATAGATGTCATTACAATGAATTGCTCTGGAGATTTTGCCTCAGAATTAAAAGGATAAGGTCAGGTTTTCTGATGCCAATACTTCTCAGGTAACACCACTAATGGATTGGTACATTGAAAACCTAGTGGTGGATAACAGTGGATAATGATTGTTTTTCGTTCTGAATTTATTCCCTATCTTTTATTTTTGGAGCATTAAGAGCAGTTGTAGCACAAATCCAGGAGAGAAGAGGTCTGGTAAGGTGATGGCTGTTTCTTCTTTCAGTGTTTCACACACATTTATGCCAGTGCTGTGTATATTTATATAAAAACCTAAAGTTTATAATGGTGCTAGAAATCGATTTCTGAATTCATGACAGTAAGAACCCAGTTAAGACAATCTGAGTAAATGAGAATACAGTGTTACACAGCCTAGTGTTAGTTCATTCTGCTTTTTAATGTCATGCTAAATCTGGTTTTGAAAAAAACAGAATCCCTTAATAAAGGATGTTCTTTTTACTTCATCTGGTAATATAGTTTACATACTAGAAATGTAACCAATTTACCACTAAACTATTCTTCCAGTGTTCAGCCTAGAACAGAAATGATTGCTGCAATAAACAAAGAGGTTGTTAAATTCTCCCTTTCCAGGCCTGGTGAAATACTGTTTCCACATTTGAAACAAAGACATGTTTATGTTCTACATTACTGTTGGAATGAGTTCATGAATAGATAGATTTCAACGTGATTTACAATTGTCATAAGGCTCATCAATGCTACAAACATTTTAGTCTTGATAGAGGAGAAAAATATATTTTAAAAAAGAGTAATAAAAGAATGTCTAGCTATTTCTTACCAAACCATTTGGAAAAGGTGAAAACTATTTCTAAATTGTCATGCTGATGGAAGCTTAAAAAAATAAAATGCATTTTTATATTTGGAGATATATTTAAAGGACAGTCATAAACTATATTTTGTTTGTTTTATTTAAATTTGATCTTTTATAGCTGTAATGTGAGTTGAGAGGTCTTTTGCAATACCTTTCAGATATTTCTGTGTAAAAGAATGGATTTGTGTTCATGTAAATTATGAGGTATTTTTACAACCTGAAATTGAACACCATCTTGTTCTTTGAATGGTGACATCATCAGAACTCTTTTTGAAAGGGAGTCCTGATTTGGTTCATTTGGTGCCCCTTAAGCCCAATATGGGATTTAATTTTTAACTGTATTCTATTAAGAGACAAAAATAATGAAATTCTAATTTTTTTTTTTTTTTTTTTTTTTTTAATATATGTCAAAGCCAAATCCGGACATCTCATCATGGAGAGTCTGAACACCCCTTGCACAGGGACTTAAGCAAGCACAATAAAAGAAATCTTTGGAGGCAAAGTCCTGGGTCTTGCTCCGAGCAAGGGCTTTCAATTCCTTTGGAAATCACAGCTGTGTCCTGCAACAGCCCAGCATCATTTACTGCAGCAGGAGACTTTTGGTGCTGCAGAAAGAATCTGTGCCTGATGGTTCATTTTTAAGCTTTAAACAAATCAATGAAATGTAAATTCTTAAGACCTGTTCGATCCCATGGAGAGAAAGGAAATAATGTTTCTGCCCTGACTGCATGACTGTATTATCTTCTGATAATTGGCTTTTGGACTTAGTAAAAAAATGAATTTTTTTCTGCTCTGTGCACAATCTGACTCTTTATAAGGAAGTGACAGCAGTGCAGAACATAAAATGCAGTAAAAAAAAGAGCTGTGGAAGGCAGTTGTCCTGGTTTTGGGCAAATTTGGGGGAAAACCTCCAGAAGGAGCCCCCAGACAGCAAACCCCACGACTCCTCCCCCCACCACCGGGTTCAGGAAGAATTTCCTCAGAGAAGAGTGGGAAAAAAACCTGTTTATTTAACAAGCAAGACACTCCCCAGCACAGGGGAAAAAAAAACAACACCAGCTGACAAAAAAACTCTTTCACCGTTCTGAAGGGATGACAAACTCAGTCTCTCCGGCGAGTGGTCGCTCAGTTATCAGTCTCCAGCGCTGGGGAATGACTGCTGCAGGTGACAGAGTGTAGACTCCCGGTGTTTCTTGGGGTTTCCCAGGTCCCCGTCCAGAACAGGTTCAGATGGTATCCAGGAGAGGGAGGGGACGGGGTGGAAAAGAAAACAGTCCAGGGAAAAAGTTGGACTGCCTAGTTGAACTAACTAATAAGCAAAAGCAAGGGCAAAGCAAAGGAAAGAAAAAGAGGCAGAAGCGAGCAAGCAGGCAAGCAAGCAGGCAAGGAAGCAGAGCTAAAACCTCTCCTAAACATAGACCATGGGGGAGGTGAGCCGGCTGATAACAAGACAAAACAAAGCTTCACTTTCAGAGTCAGTCCTGGAAGCACAGGACATAATACCAAACATAATCAGAACACACGATTGGAGATACAAACACCGTAACATCACCCTAGGACAGCAGTGCATTAACTATGGTGTGCTAGCAAAAGTGGTGTGGAAGAAGTAACATGAGAAACAATGTCAATCCAAGAAGCCACATGCTCGGGTCCTGGAGCTGGTCACATCTCCCGTGGGGAGCTTCACTTGGTTTCAAAGCTGGGGACAGCTCCAGCATTGAGAGTTTCTGGAGAAATGTTTGGTGTCATCTTCACATCACTGCATACTCGGAGACTTCTGCAGACAAGTTCTTTGGGACACATTTAATGGAAAATGTTTTCTTACTTCTCTGAGTGCATAATAGTATTTCAAGGGCTAAGCAAGAAGTGGCTGCTGATACTCATCCAGTGAAAAGTTACGTTTTGCACATTAACCCCTCTTTAGGAGATACAGCAGACAAAGATACCTTCTCTTGCGTTTTAGTAGCATATAACCCCATTCTGCCGTGGGGTTCTTTGCCCATTGTTTTATAACAATGAAAATACCTAAGATTTTCTTGATTTACATTTGACTCTAAGGGAAAACTGAAGGAAAAAAAAGAAACAGTATCTAGTTCTTTATATATTGGTGTTTGAAAATAAAATGCTCACATACAACTCTGAAAATCCAACCATCTGCAGTAATTGTTTTTTTCTGTTTTCTCTTTGGAAATGGGTGAGTTACTACACCATTTTCTATGTTAGCTGCTTATAGAACTCCCTGTAAAAAATTCTATGTTCTGTTATGCATTTTCTATGTTTTTGTGATGGATTTTTTTCAGATGTATTAAATGCCTTTACATCACACAGATGTCATGAATGCTTTGCTTTGTAATCTATCATACCAAGAAACAATAGATTATTTATCAGTTGAAGAATCAGCTATGTTCTGTATTAATACAAGACCTTTCTTAGCTTCAAAATGTAACTAACAACAGTTAGAAATTTCTGGCAAGTTGACAAGAATTTAGTAATTGTTCCTCTCCCTCATCCCATGTCCATTGCATTGCACATGTAGAATCCAGTGAAATATGGTAATTCTGTCAATATAACATTATAAAAAAAAGTATACACTCAGAAAAATGAATTTCAAGTAGTACAGCCAAAGTGTATTTTATTTCACTATTGAGTTATTGCTGAAAATGGTTTGAGAATCTTACTGAAACATGCAACTTTTATTGCTAGTGGCCCTCCACCCTGGTGTATTGCCTGTCAGGGAGATGCTGAGCATAAGATTTTGGATCTTTTTCTTATGCTTCAGTGTTCTCCTTAGCAAGAAGATTTATATTAGTATGAATTTTTCAGGTATTTATATTTATTCAGGTATTTATATTATAATCCAGGTATTTAGATGCTTTGAGAATATTCTTTAAACATATTGTAGTATTTAGTCCTCTAGTCTTGAGCGTTTAAAGGAGTATTTCCAAAGTGTGCAGGTACTTTTGTTGTTTTTTTTTTTTCCCCTAGTATAAGGACATTATTTGACAAAAAATACTCTGGAAACAATATAGAATGCATGTGGTACGTGTGCTTTTATGCCATATGGCATTTAGAAATGTTAAGAGAACCTGGAATCAAGGGGCTTATTTTTCAGTTGTCATTTCATTCTTAAAATCACCTGTTTGGGAGGGAAGTCATTGCTGATTATGTGATTGTCTTTTGTGATTTATAGTAAAAGGACATGATGACTCTGAAGTGAGGTCACTGGCAACCTCTTCCATCTCTCATGCATGTTAAGCCCTACATCAGGATGGTTTGATTTTTAAAGCATAAGTGATTTCAGAATATGTGTTTATTCCTGTGTCCTACAGTTGCATGAGAATGGATATGCTTCAGTGCCACTTACTAAGATGAAAATACTCTGTTTACTCTTATTTCTAAAATTAAGTAACAGTGCTTACAGTTGCTGCTGGAATGGGCAGGTGAGGAATGTTTTAACTTAAAGAATGTCCTATATTGAAGTCTCGTTCCATCATAAAGGCTTTGTATCTTTTCTGTGGGCTTATTGCTCCCACATTATCATGTGGATTCTTTCTTTTTCCAAATAAGGCAGAGAGATGGGACTTCTAATTGCTTTAGAAAGTGTGGTTTATTTTTCTTCTACAGAAAACGTGAATTCTTGTTACGGGCTTTGAGAGCATGGCTAGAAGTCGCAAGACTTAAGGTTACAAGGTATTTTAAGGATTTATTGTCAGTGAAACACTGCCGACAAAGATAATTATGTTTCTAATCCAATACTAAGGAATTACGTCTAATTACAGTGTTACCTTTCTCAGCCAATCCTGTTCTGATACACATACTTATTTTAAGACTTTTGTCACCTTTACAACTACTTTATTCGTTCTATATCTTAAACTTTATAGCTAAACTTTTCTCTACTTAACATGTCTCTGCTTTAAGCTCTAAATCTACCTTCTTGCTGCTAGCACCTAAGATTGGAAGCTTTTCCCAAGGCCTCAGGTCAAATCCTGTCTTCTTTTCCAGACTTCGATTTACAGGGTCAATGTTCTGAGAATTCCTTACATTCTGAATTCCAACAGATTTACTTCAGTGCCACTTGCTAAGATCAAAATACTTTGTTTATTCTTATTTGTAAAATTAAATAATAGTGCTTACAGTTGTTGCTGGAATGGGCAGGTGAGGAATGTTTTAACTTAAAGAATGTCCTATACTGAAGTCTCGTTAATTCATCAAAAAGTCTTTGTATCTTTTCTATCCTTGTCTTACACATTGATAGGTGACCTTGCTTTCCTGAATGAAATAACTGATCTCTTTAGAGAGTTAACCTAGCCTCAATTATATAATACTCAAATCCATCAGGTAGACTCAGTGAATACACACACAAAAGAGATGCGTTTCCAGGAGAAAAGTATTTGCTACTTACCACTGAAGTGTACCAGAAATTAGAAGAAAAACACAGAGCTGAAGAGCTGCCAGGCTTTGTCATGGTTCTGTGATACTTCTCTTCACATTTATTTTTCTGTGGTCTACAGAGTTCGTGAAAATTTTTGCTTTCAGTTTCAGTGGAATTGTTTCTGACCATTGTTTGGAGAAAGCCTTGAAAACCTGAAGCAAGGACACCTAAGAGCATCAGAAAAATAGGAGGCAGGGAAGAAACTTTCTTCAAACAAAGTTTCATGGCTTTTAAGGCAGTTACTATGATTTTTGCAGGGAACAGAATTAGACTTTTTTTAATCTTTGTGCTTGGCAGTGCTAAAAATAATATATTGGGACTTTTTAAAGCACATTAGGGGAATAAATCATGAGGGGATTTGAAACCGCAACAAGCAGTGGGAAACTATTTGGGCTTTCTTGGTCTCCTGTGAGAACCTCACCTTATGAAAAGCAACTATAATTTTGTATATCATGCAAAAAACCCTGCCATGATTTTAACAGTAATTGAGTGTGTATGCAGAATTCTGCTACTGCTCAATAACAGTGTGTCTATGACATAGATCCAGCCTATATCAGAGTTAATATTTCCCTATGAAAAAAGTGTGACCTTGATCAAAAGACCTGTGTGTTGAGCTTTAAGTAACCTGAAGTAATCAAGTTCCAGCAGCCAAACTTTGGCCTTAGGTTGATTGTGTTGTTTTATAGTTTACAGTCCTAGAAGGAACTGCTGGGACCCGTGTGATGTGTTTTGGCAATTGTTATGGGGAGTTGTTCTTTCCCTTTTGAGGCTATCATGATTTATCTCACTAGAAACTAGCAGACTTGTACTAGTTGCAGTACAAATGAATGGAAAACCCAATATGTTCTTCTTTGTAATTCATTATAATTTAGCTTTGTGTGGAATTTTAATAAATTCACATTAGAACTACCATTAATAAAACACTAATTCCCAGCTGTGTTTGAGCCAAGTGTTTATTGCAAGGTAAACATACAGCACAAAGGATATTGGAATAGGTGGAGAAGCCCTTTGAGCTGAGGGATGGTTAACTGTAAGCACACAATTTTCTGCAGATTTCAAGCATTCCCTTCACAGGTGTTAAGGGTTATTTGGTATTAAATAATAGTTTTAAGCATGAGATTGTGAGGGGAAGAAAACAGAGAGGGAAAGGAATTGTGTGGTCTTGCAGTTTTACAATTATGTGCTTGCAGCATCTCTGTAACTGGAATCAAGTGAATCTTAGCTGTACTTCTAAACAATTCTTCAGTAACAGAGGGGATAGGCTTGGAATTTTCAAGATCAGCATGGAATTATTAAGGGGTTGTTATAATGCCTGTCTAGTGAAAGCTTTATCCCAAGGCATAAAATAATATCTTCACCAGTATTTCTGAGCTGAGAAGTCACATTGAAACAGCTTAGAAAAAGTGTTTTTGATGACTGAGGAAAGTTATTCATTGTGGATAAGAGCTGGAAAGCTGCACATTGTAATTCTAAAATAAGCCAGATTTGTAGCAGGATAGAGATACTTGAGTTTGATTCTAGCTATGGTTTTTTCAAAGTAGACTTTGGCTTTTACTAAATGGAAAGTCATCTACTGGCAGGAGGTATCAGAACAGAATGGAATAATGCTTGTTCATTATGGATTCATAATGGAGTTTAATGCACTCCAGTAATTTGGGATAAATTAATTTAGAGAAAATAAGCTGAGTTCTCTTAAAAAACTTCAGTGTCTTGTAAGATCTGTATAAATTTGCAAGGTTTTTGGGTTTTTTGGTGGTACCTGCTGATAAAGCAGAGATCCTTTATATAAAACTCTTTAAATGTAAAAATTCCAACTCTCTTTTGTCCCATAGTTCATTTTGGATGCCTTGCTCATAATCAGCACATAATTTCTCCACAGATTATTTTACTGTAATATAGGGAGATTACCAGTATAAATGCATTTAACAGGATTCTGTTTCACAGAATGAATCTTCCAAAGGCCTGAGGCTCTTTAGCATAAAGCATCTTCACTGTATTAAACACCAGTAGAACACACACACCCCCACTGTGCAGGGTATTAATGAGATACCTTGCCTTCCTTTCCCTGTCTTGGATCACTTAATTTATTGTATGGATGTGTTTCATCACGTTTCCTTAGAGGTTCAGAAGCTCTCTGCAGTTTGCATGAAGAGGTCAGTCAGAGAGTCCCAGGGGTGCTGAGGGGACACAGAGCAGTGTCCACAGAACCCAGGGCTCTGTCCCTTGTGGTTCCCATGAGCTGCCCTGCAGTGTGAGCACACAGCAGAGTGTGGGTGTAGGAAAATCAAGCAGCCGTAGATCAACTAGAGATTTCTACACCTGATTGTAACACCCATGCTTATCTACACCTGGCACCAAAGGCATGCCTGCTCTTATCTATGAAATCCCTGCTTTGCTAAGTAATTCTGGAACTGACATGGTCTTAATGCTGCTGAGCTGCTGAGTGCTCTGCTGTGCACAGAACTCACCGAGACAAACAACGTGGGTGAGTTTGCAGCAAGAGCTGATCTGGACTTTTAGGGGATACCATTACTGTCTGGAGCTCAAAGGTGTAGGGCGCTGGAGTTAAAACAGCGACCTCAATCTGATTTAAATGGAATGATCAAATCATGAAGAGGGATGATGGAGTTTGTTGAAAATACAACTTTTTAAGGGAAAAGATATTATGCCACCTTTTTCACATGGAAATTTTGCAGATATTTCCAGGGAGAAGATTTTGAGTCTATGTACTGTTGGTATTGGGAGATGAGGAAAGACTTGAGAAAGGAAGTTAGGAATAAAAATGTCAGAAAAAGTATACAGAGGAACTGTACAGTCCTAAGGAGAAATCAAAAGCAGGGACCCATCTGGCTCTTGAGACTGCAATAGCGTTTATTTATTGTCTGATTAGATACAGTAAAGTAAAGGAGTGAAAGGGTGGAACTGAGGTCTTCCTGAATTGATGTGTTTCAGTTGCTGACAATAAACATATTTATTAAATTTACTGCCAGTAGGAAAGACTAAAGAAGCAGACCATCTAAATACATTTGTGTATTATTATGTTTCTAGTTTTCTTCCTAGAAACTGTTTTGCTTTCAGGAACCTCAGGAGGTCAAAACTCACTATTTACTTCTCCAGCTCATAAAGCTGGCTTAAAACATAATGAGATTTTTAAAAAGCCAAATAATTTTTACTGCTTTTTATTTGCCTTATTTTTGAGCCTTTAGGTCTAACTATATGTTATATGAGGAACATTCATTAAATAAAAGCTGTGAAAACATCTTAGGCTTGTAATTTCAGGAATCAGAGAAGCAGCTGCATGGCTTGGAATGTGACTTTATTTAGCATAATGATTTCCTGGAGTTGATCACTTGTATATACTTATGGGAGTCCCAATGAACTTTGAAGTGCTGTGTTTCTTAGTTTTGATTTATATTATATGTGTCTTCTGTTCATGCAGAACATTAAACAGTTTATTGAAATGGTACTGCTCTAAGAAGCCTCAAAGGTCATGCACAGCTAGCTAGAACCACCAGTTCTCCTAAAAAATAGGCCATTTTACTTCAGGAAATGAAGCATTTTTAAAATCTGCTCTTTATCTGAAACCCTGGTTGTGATGTGAAGTGGCATGATGAGCTCTCATATTATCCTCTGCTTGCAAGGAGCCTGCACTATTAATTTAGTGAATGATTCTATTTATAGCTCTTATTCCACTAAAATTAAGAAGCAGAGAGTTCCTTTCAAAGTTTAATGGAGTCTTTTGAATATAATTAGATGTGTTCTTTCAGACAAGGACTGATTGACCGGTTGGTTCACTCCTTTAATCTTATCCTGTTTCCTCATTTTAACTCCAATGTGGGACATGTCTTTGCTGAAAGGCTGGATGATCATTGTAAAAATTGCCACCACCTCCTTCTCCTAGGGGAAAAGATCAAGCAGGAATGCAGCACCACAGATATCTGATTGCAGAAACTCTGACAAAATCTCGTCTCTGCTACCTCAATTTAGTCACCAGTTACATCACAACTGCCTTGTGAGTCAGGTCGAGAAGCAAAGAGCTCCGTGCCACTTCCTGTGCTTTAATTCTGTTTGGAGAAATCTGGAATGTGGTTGGTGATGTGATGCTGGTGTGCACTGATGAGCAAAAACATTTAATGGAAGAGATCCAATGCTGTTAGAGCACTTCAGAAAATATTTAGGAAGGCTCAACACAAAGTTGTCAAATATGTCAATATAAAAAGTAACCTGATTTTGGATGTTATGCCTTAGTGTTCTTTATGTGACTTGGTAGTGCTTAGGCTGTGCTGTCACTAATTATGGGATGAGAAGTGGGAGCAGACAGCCGGAGAAGTGTTTGAAGGCATGGTGCTTGTCACGGGTTAAATCGTGCCTCAAGGTGTGGCATATCAGCATAGAACTCATTTATTCTTCTGGCAACCTAATCTTCTATAAATGTTCTGCCTCTTCAGGGAGGGTGTTTTTGGGTTACTAAATATTTATCAATGCTAACGTCTTTTTAAAACTGTATCCTTATCTTTATTGTGTAAAGATAACATTAACTAGCCTGGGAGAGAGGGACTTGAGGGAACTGATTGTGTTCTTTTATTTCTCCTAAGATTCAAGCAGAAATTGTATAAAATGTATTCCTAGCTCTTGATGTTGCAGAGAGAACTTTTGGCCTCTTAAAAATGATATTTGGATGTGTAATTAAATTTAGTATAGCTACAATATTTTCCTGAAATTTGCAAATTTTTCTTCCAGAACCTTGATGCAGATTATATGATACAGCTATTAAACATGGCTTATCTTTTGAATGGAAAGCAAAGATTAATGACTCAAACTAAAATCATGCATTAGATGTGTGTGATGAGATGCAGTCTTGCAGTGATGTAGGAATTGGAACCAGAGAAGATGAAAATGTTAAAGTGAGATTAATAGAGCCACATGCTGAAGTAAAAAGGAAAAAAAAAAGCTACCTATTCTGTTCAAGGGAAAGAAAAAAATGATTGAAATTAATGATTGTCTTATACATATTAAATATACATATAATAACTCTTCAGAACTGTCTGTCTCTGAATTGTAGTCTCATTTTGTAGTAAGCCTGCCTGCAATTTTGACAAAACAAAAACTTCCTGGGAAGAGAAGAAACTGCAGAGTGTTCTGCATTTGTATATATACTCCTAAGAGTTCCAGAGAAATTTTAGAAGTGAGTATATATACAAATAAATTGTATTGGTAAATTTTAACAGATCTTAATCAGTTTGCAGGTGTGGCGTGTGGAAGGAATTTCTCTCCATTCAGCTTGGTAATGACCTGTTGACTTTTATTTTGCCTTGTTATACAGAATATGTTAGAGTCCGTTTGCTGGGATCACCTGGGCATTTTGACCAGCAGATTTCTGTCCTTATGGATAACGGAGGCAGGATGATCCCACCTGGGGCTCTGCCTTGTGCTGGGACAGGAGCACTGGGAGCTGGTTCAGGGGACAGGAGCCTCACTGTGCATGAACAGAACCATGTCCTGTGCCCCAAACATCACTTGAGAGGTGCTGGGTGAGGTTTTTTTGTGCTGACTCCACCATCTGAGCAGCTGTTGCTCTTAGGGAAGTTTAATTCTTTAAAGATATGCGATTTCTTCCTCTCCATGAGCAATTTGTATTGGTACAAATATTTCCATAACCCACCAATAGAGAAGATATTTTGTCTTACACATGAAGTATTTGGTTATCTAACTGTGTGCTCTGCTCAGGTGAAAGAGTTAGTTTGGTTTTGTTTAAGGAAAATTTACACGAAAATAAGCAGTTCTTTTATTTTTGTTTTCATGTGTAACTGACTTTTCTTGCAAGCCTATTTTGAATGGAAAAGCTGGATTGATTTCTAGGTTGGTTAAAAATGACATACATTAAATTGGTCTAATGAAGTAAATTCATATTGTAGATACAAATTAAGATATTTTAATGCCTAGGTAAATCAGGTCATAGACATGACTTCTGTCTCCCAGGAAGAAGTTACCATGATCTGTCATCACCTCTCTGAGGATGTTTGCTAAAGGAGCTGTTCACATTAATATTCTCTAAAACTCCTTCCATGTGTAGGTTTAAGCTGTTGAAATTGGTGGGCTGATTTAGTTCATTAGTTTCTTGTCTGCATTAGGTGAATCTGCAAGCGCTTTCACCAGCAGAATCTGCCAGAAGGTAGATCTGAGTGTCCTCTCCACTGGAAGATATTGTCAAGTAGATGACTGTTACAACTTCCACCAAATTCCCTAGATCTGGAAGAGGGAATCTATCTCCAAAATTTCTTTTATTTCTAATTTCTGTTGGTAATTTTGATGTTTTATGTATTTATAGTATTTTTTTCTTCAAAATGAGAGTATTTTTAATGAGCATTTCCTTAAGTTGTCTTAGACATGGTTACCTATGGAGGGCCTAATTCATAAGCAATGTATAATGGGATGTGATATAAGTCGTATGACTAAGGAAACACCAAAAAAAAAAGTTCCAATGGTAGTAAAGGTGGTAAGTTTTGAAATATTTATAAGTTGTTGGCACAGAGGTAAGTGGTGTGGGATAGTACTGGCATATTAGGACTCTGCATGGTTTAATTATTATTTTTTTTTTTTTTCACCTGAGGACTGAGACCCATTTTGGGGATGGGGAGAGATCAGCAATTTGGTTTCATTAAGATGTGGGAATGAGTAAATACTTGCAGACAGTAATTACAGTCTGTTTTTGTTCCCCTATGGAAGAGAAATGGAAGTGGTGAAGCAAGGGGAGGAGGAGAGCTGGAGGGAATCGAAGGGTGGCAGGAAGACAGATGAGGCAAAAGGGGCTGCATTTCAAAAATGTTTGAAAAACTGTCTTAAGTGGTTAGACAAAGTTTAATGTTAGATTGCAGTAGAGGAAAACGAGCACAGAATAGCTGAGTGATCGATGACTCTCTCAAGATTCAGTTAGGAAAAAAACATCTTTAAATAAACTGTAGAGCACTTGTGATCCTCTCATACTGTACTGCTTCAGGTACAGAGGAAACACCATGCAGCATTCCAGTTTGGGATGAGACTGCTCTCAAAACTCGGTCACTGCTGGCAGTTAATTTTCGGTCAAACCCTACTGGCCCAAATCATCATGATGTTCATGTATTCCTCTTCCAGAAAGTTGGATGTAGCCATAGGGTGTATTAGCCATCTGCATACTCTACTCTGAATGCAGCTTTTGCCTAATGCTTTCTTCTCAAGAACTTAATAAAACCTGCAATAGATGAACTAGTGACTCACAGCTGCACAGCTCAGCACACACTGTGCCTGTCTCACAAACAATAGGGTTCCTTGGTCTGGATTGGGTTTTAGGTCAATATCATTCACTAATCTTAATAAAGAGCCTACTTTGAGATTTCTCCTGACAGGATGATGACAGAACATGTGCAATACTCTGAATCATTCTAAAAATTCCTGCATACCAAGTGTGAGGACATTGGACAAAGAATAAGAAAAAATACCCATTTAAAAGGATTACAAACAAAGCAGAAAGGATGGATAAGGTGTTGAGGGTGTCTCTATTGCACAGGTGAAGTTATGAAGCTTGTAGAGCTTGTTTAGAAATACAGAGAATGCTGAGTCCTGTTTAGAACCAAATCAAGCTTGAGATCCAGCTTCTTTATCCCAGACATTGGGAAACCAGGCCATGATATATTTCCAAATCCCTTCAGAAAGCCACACCAAAGCTTTTTTTCTACAGGATATAACCTGTTTCCTGTCTGGTGTGCTGGTGTCATTAAAGTTCATTAGAATTAATCATAAATTTAAATGCTTCACCACTTAATCCCAGCAAGTGTCACCTCCAGGACGTGAGTTTTTGAATCTCACGTTTTCTTGCAGTGACTTTCAGAGATGTGCACTCAAGGTTTGTTGTCAGAAAGGCTGAAGGACTCTTGTGGTGCATCATGGAATTGAATGTGCAGACTGTTAAACTTTGTGTGGATGCTTTTTTCAGAAAGTCTTCACAAAACCTCACTGAGGGCATCCCATCTTCAGGAATGTGTAGCAGGGAAGGCACAGGTGACAGTGACAGTGTGCCATGGCAGTTTTGTGACAGGAGAGACGGGGGACTCCAGTGAGGAGGAGGAAGCTGACTCATAAGCTGTTGGCATCAGTGAAACGTGTGAAATTCTGCTGCACAGTTTTGGAGTTTGGGGTGTCTCTGCCTTTGCTGAATCCTAACAGAGATTGCTGCTGACTTATTCCTTTTAGTGGAGCTAGCTTTTATCCATCTTGAAGAAAGCAGTTTACTCTTCCTGCATAAATTACTTTTTTGTTTTGTTTTGTTTTTCGTTTTTGTTCGTTTGTTTGTTTGTTTTCCAGTGGAAAATTTTCCAATTTAGTTATTTTTAAAACTTTAAAAAAAAAAATTCATGAGTCTGTTTATACTGTGTGCAGGTAATACAGGTATTTTACAGAAGACAAGGAGGCTGACTTGTAAGTGGATATCTTCCTTTGGACTAGTTTAAATCTAACTTAAGCTTCCAGGGTCTACAAGTGTCACTGCCTTTTGAGATTAATTGCTCTAGGACTTTAAGTGATTTGTGAAGTCTGTTAGTTCAGATTTGCATCTCAGGTATATTTCTCTTTTCAGGCTCAATCGAGAGTTTCTTTAAATAGTTATAAATGGTGGGATAATTTCACTGTTTTATATATATATATATATATATATATATTTATATAAACATGTTATAATTTGAACTCAAGTAATACAAAATCCTGAATCTGTTTCTTCCCCAGATTATGTAGAATTCTAATTCATGGCAGTTTGTGTAAAGGAGTAATGTCTGAACTAAATCTAAAAAGACCACCCAAACACAAGAAAACCCCGACAAGAGCTATTTGTTTACAAAGCTGTGGGAAGTAGAGATGGGAACAATATCTTGTACTCTCCTCCAGTGCCTTTTTAAAATTACCAATGAGTTCTAGAAGTAAAAGACATAATTTTACTGCACAATAAATAACCCAATTATGCTTATTCATATAAACATCCTGAGACATTTTTTTACACTGGTTAAATTTACCAAGAATAACAATAGATATAGTAAAAAATATTTCTTTAACAAAATAATTGTTTTGGTTTGTGTTTCAAGACAATTTTTGTTGTGCCCACACCCCCATCTCTGAAATCCTGAAGCTGTTACCATTCTGAGAGGTGTTGCCAGTATTCTGCAGTCCCTCTACACCATTAATTCAGATAAAGATTTTGTGGATGCTGTTGAGACCACAGTGACTTTAATGAAAATTTAAGTGCTGGATAATAATCCATGCTGGATTTTTGGTTCAGAACAACAGTGTCTATAAAGAAGCTATGGGACAGTCCTTAGATCTTGTTAATACCTTAATGGCCAAATAATTTCCCATATCTTCATGTATGCACCTGTCCAGAGAAGCACTTAAACTGGTTTATAACATCAATCAATCAAGTAGTCTGGAGAGATTTTTCATGCTCCTTATTTCATGTGTAATTAAGATAAAATTAGCCTTAGGTCTGGTTCTTTGAAAATGTCCTTTAAAAACAATAACCCGAGTCAACAGCAAAATAATCAATGTTGTCATCACAATAAGTCAGCATCTACCTGCTGTGAAGCATTGTGGAGTTCTTGCCTTGCATGTAATTCTTTAAAAGCAAGAAAAAAATACTTAAAATATCTCACTGTGGATAGAATGGAAGTGAAAGAAAAATCCTTTAGACTTTTTCCAATGATTTTACAATATTGGATAAAAGGAGAAAATGGGGGACAAGGTGGAGGGGAAGTATAATTTGAAGGCTTTTGGCTTTGGTTTGTCATTTTCTGCATGGTGTCTGCACGAGACACCTGAGACTGTTCTTCTGCATTCCACCTGCAATCTCAAATGCCCAAAAGGCTTTTTTTCCTCACTTTTAAAAACAAACTCTGTCTTGATGTCGCTCATTAACAAAGACAGATGAAAATAGCTAAAGGGCAGTGAGCTTGCTTTGGGTAATATACAGGGGAACCTGCTGTCAGTAATTATTACTTCAAATAATAATAGAAAAGGTAAAGCAATCAACTTTGGATGTGAACAAGTGCTGAATATTTACATCTGCTGGCTAAAGCTAATTGGAACTGTGGATCTCTGCCCGTGAATTGGGACTATTTATGCTTGGAATAAATTTAGTACCAAATCTCTCATTGACTTCAATTATGTAGTGGCAAGTAACCATGAACTTAGGCTTGAAAAAGTAGGTTTGAAAAAAGAGATTATGTTAATTGGTAAAATGGAAATAAGTAAATTGAGATGGTCTTCTAGTTGTTCTTTCTGAATGTATTTAGATATTTGTGCTAAAACTACAAAAATAATGGTGGAGATTGAGTCCTTTGGGTGTTTCTTAGCCTTTTCCTCTGGTTTTGTAATGAATGGGGTAAAAAATGGTTTGCCTATGAAGTGTTTAATGAACTAGTTCTGGTTCATCTGGTGCTGAACTCCTTTGAAGTGATAGGGCCCTCTGCACATGATAAACAACAATTGAATTGTCCTGCTCTGTTTTTAAAATGTTTTAGTGCCTATAAAGGGATCTGACCAAGCTCCTGACATCTTGGATTTGGTCAATATATTGTCCTGTTATAAAACATGAAAAACACTTCCTGCCACTCCAAATATGAGTTTGATCTTAAGTTTTTGAATACATTTTTTTTCCCAGAGCTAATGGTTATTATCTAACAAATTTTGGATGGTTTTATAAATAAAAATTGAACATGTTATTTTAAATAGTGAAGGCACAAACTTTTGCTTACAGTAGCGGATGAGTTGGAATCATTTCAATCTGAAGGTTAAGCTTGATATCAGGATTTCAAAAACTATGAAAAACTAATAAATGAAAGAAAATTAAATTGGTGAGCATTGCAAGGAACCAGTAGTTGTTCTAGATTTGAACACAGACCACTTAAAGTGATATTATGAATGTTGACTCAATTTTGATCAAGTCCTGTCACTGAAATAATCTGGGATATTATGACTTATTAGTACTTATTAGTACTTCACCTATATTTTTGAGGAATCTAAAGGCTGTGAATTTCAAAACTCTTCAGTGGGGCCAGAAATTAATGTTCTTTGACTAGGGTTCTTTTTTCCCCCTACTGTTAATTTCCAGCATCATTCAACAGTAACAGCCTTTCTCTTAAGAAAAATGTTAATTAAAATCAATGATGTCCTTAATTAAGTTGTCAGATTACTTGAAGCAAGTATCTCACTGTAGAAGAGAAGATGCTAATTAATACAATAAATTGTTTTAATTTCTGTCTCTTAAGCAGATCACCACACTGTTACCATTGTCACTGAAATGGGAATTACTGGCAAACTGTTGTTTGAACCCTATAAAACCTGCTAAATGAGCTCACTAAGCGACCTTATACTGAACCCAAAACTAAAGATTCATATTGCACATTGCAGCTTTTCCCTGGGAGTGTAAGAAGCCCAGCCTCTTGTACAGTGTTTCTTATTGGAAATTTTCAATGTTTTCAGCCTGACATCCCCTCTGCATGTGCAGAAGGTGCATTTACATGCATTTAGTTATAGAAATAGCAGAGAAAATGTGGCTGCAGTCCTAAGAACTGTTTGCACTAGAAGAAGTTCTGGTGTGCAAATGTTTTTACCTGCATTGAGCCAGAAATCACCTTTTATTATTATTCTTTTGATTTCCTACCTGGCTTGACAAACTTCCCTCAGCCAGTTAAAATTTCTGTGATAGGTGAGAACATCCTGGATACTGCATGTAAGGGATTTTTGCCTTTTGGGGGTGTAACATGACCCTTCCTCTGCCTTTCAGATGAGTTAGGACAGTGTCCTGCTGTATATGGGCCTGATGTTTCTACTTAGCAATCGAGATTCAGCCTAAACAGCAGGATTTAGATGTCAAAGCAGTCCTAGGTTTTGTACTTCTATACTACTGGAATTGTCAAGTAAGAAGATGCTGCTCTTCCATCATGGCATGCAAAGTGAAAGCATGACTTCAACTAGGAAAGATAAGAATATGTGACTTTTGATCTTGAGGGTTCTCCTCGAAGGGAGGAGCTGGGAGGTTGTTTCTTTTAAGCAAGAAGAATGCTGCAGCAGTGGGGAATGAACCTGATTTTGGACATGTGCTGGATATACAGCTCAGGATATTACACAATTAAATAAAGTAATATCAGCATCAAAATACAGTGCTGAAGTATTTTGGTCCAAACATTACTTAAAACTATTTATTTACTTCAGACCTTGTAAATCAGGAAAAGGACATTTATATTAATCATGTGCAATTGAAGAACATTGATAAATTTATGTGCAACTTCTGTTTATTTTAGTAGGATAATATTTTTTTTTTGTTAAATTAAACTAAAGATTTTTTTTCCCTTGAGTAAGGACTCTTCTCTGGCCAGGTAATAGATATGGGCTTTGGGCAACACTTCATTCAGGTTCTACTAATGTTTGTTAGTCTTAGATGCTGAAGAGCTTCATCACCCAGGCTTGATGTAAGAAACCCATAAGTGAATATTTTCCGGAAGCTGAGGACAACACAATGATAAATTTCTCAGACTCTTGACGGTTTAGTGTTCTGCCTGAGGGTTTCTCTGTTTGTTTGTTCTTCCTGTGATACATATTTAGACAGAAATTTGAAAAAGTGTGGATGATTTTTGGTATTTATTTTTACAATTCTCTAAAAAAAGGGTAATGATATTTATATATTTATGTAGTCATTGAATAACTATAGGTAGTATAAATGGAATCCCAGAGACACCTGGGACTTTAAAAAAATCTGTGAAAGAATACTAAACCCAGCTAGAGATTTAGATTTTCTAAGTGAAAGATAATTTTGTAGAATTTCTCTGCATTAGGAAAGGTGCTGTGGATAGCTGCCCTGTCAAAACTGCATTTAGCTTCTGCTCTGAGACCCTCTCACTGCCTTTCCATTATGGCTTTGAGTTATGATAATTTAAATTAAAAATGGAATCTGCTAACCCCATCCAAAATGCTGCCTTTGCTTTTGCTGCCAGGAGGAAAGAGAATAGAGCATATTCCTATTTTATCTTCTGATGAATTAGTTTTTCCTTTTCTATAGTGATTATGAAGCTGGAGGTGGACAAATTGATGCTTTTGGGGGTTTTCTGGATATCTAAATCAACCAACGAGGGGTGAAATGATGCAGCAGCTACAATGACCATTGTGTCTGAAAGTTTCCACTGAGGCTGGAATACACAGACCTATGGCCGCTCTTTCTGTGCAGTCTAAGTTGGTGGAGAAAAAGAAATCTACCTTCAAAATCTAGAAATGCCAGTGTGAGAGGTGTGCACAGCCCATTTCTTATATAAAATTAAAATATCACACTTGCATCATTCAAAGTTGTTTAAATTCCATATTACTATATCCCGTCTTTCAAAGTAAGCAGCTGAGTGTTAATTACTGGGAGAACTTAGGGATCCAGCCAGAGGCCCCAGCACACCCCAGCTGTGTGTCAGTGACAATGTCATCTCATCACGTGCTGCAGTTTGGTTTTGCCTGACTGATGGAATTGTGGGCACGATTCAAAGGCAGGTATTATGGATAATTTTATCATTTACTTATTTTAGCAACTTCTCTTTCAAAATTTGCAGCACAACAGTATGCTTTCAGTCATTCGACTTCATTGCAGGAAAAATATCAATTATGTCATTACTGTGCTGACTGAGCACAGGTATGTACTTGATTAACAGCACTAATCTGGGCTGGATCTCACACATTTGGTATCCCTGAAGTGCTTGGGGGTGGGCACTGATTCCACCAAACCACTCAGTGGATTTCAGACTCAGGTTTCTGATTTTCTTAGCTAGCAACCTGGCTGGTTAACTGGACAAAACTGCACAACTGAATGAAGAGGCAGAATTATTCTTTGGCATTTCTGGCCACTGATTGAGAAACAAGATGAGCAGATGGAGTTTTGTGCAACTGCCACGAGCCAGAATCTCTGTTATAAATGCTTTCACTCTGCTGGGATATAAAAGCTCTATCTTAATTAACGATTTAATTGGAATACTTAAAGACTTCATCTTTAACTACTGGCTGCATGAAATGGAATATTAGAAAGTAAAGTAAATACAAATAAATGGAAATTCTGAAGACAACTTTTGAAATTAAAAGGAACTCAGGGTGCTTAACATGGGTTTATTGCCTTAGGTTTCTGAAAAATATCATCAAGACTGTGAGGTAACTCTGAAGGAAACACAGTCTTATTTGGCCAAATCTACTGTTTCATAATTTTTTTAAAAGTTAGTGCAAATTTCAACTAGCAATTTAATTTTTGGTAATATTTCATGATGAATTTGCAGTGACCTAAGAAAAAAAAGTAAAGAGAAAGATGAGAAAATGAGTTTCCGTTAGCTGTTTTCTCTTTGTGTTTTCATATTACTAATCTTAAAAAATGGCATTTTTCTCTCCTGTGTACTAAACCTAATACTTTCATAAGATAGGTTTCAATGAGAATAATTGCATCATTTTTAATAAAGATTGCATTTAAGAAAAACAAATTTAAAGATTTGAGTGAAAAATAAAGGCTTTGAATGCTTTGATCTTCTAAACTGCTAATGCTGCTCAGCTTCTAGCTTTAGATGTAAATGCAATCCAAAGCACATATTTGGGCTTATTCAGCCTTTCCATTTTGGGCTGTGTTTTGTATATATTGTTCACAATAGTGTTACACACCTAGGCAATCCATTTTTGTAAGATGATCTCACCAAATTGCATTGTTTTGGCCAGTCCTTTCTGATACCACCAATGTTCTTCCTGATAGACTCTTAAGAAAAAATTTTCAATTCATTTTTGTGTGCTAAGTGAAAATTTAAGCATTCAGATTGGTAATTTAGTGTGGAACAAAGTATCAAGTGTGCCTGCTTCTGCAATAGCAATGCTCAGTTTCTAAGATCTTACTCTCCAAATACTCTATTTTTAGTCTCTTTTGATTTTCTGAACTTTCATCTGTTTGGTCTAAACTTGCCTTTGTTTTGGAAAGTTTCATGAGAAGCATTCAGTTAACTCCATGACTTACTGCATAAGAATGTGAGGAAAAATGTATTTTCTATTCTTCAGAATATGTTGGCACTTTTTTTGTGTTACATAAAACTAAAAGCCTCTCTTAAAGCATCAGGCTCAGCAGGAGGCAGGAGTATGAGTAATCTTCACTTTGCCTTGTTTGAGGCAATTGGTTTTGAAATAACAAAACCATGCAAACCTGACAATACCTGTTTGTGGGAGCCTGGCAATATGTTCATTTACTTGACATCAGAGAGAGAAGCACAAAAATGCTGTGAATTTTTCTCAACTGCTAGAGAGAAACTTAAATATTTTTCTTCATGGGATTATTGACCATTTTAACTTATATAAACTCTTCTTCCATACTGTCTGCTTAAAATTATGTATGGTAATTGTAATAATTTAATATTTTATAATTTAATTTAGTCTACCTCAGAGTTAGGGAATGATGGGATGATGGAACAAGTACTACAGGCAGCACATTTCTCAGTGTGAGTTTGGGGTGGTTTCACAAGTGGGAGTGCTGAAAGTATGTTAATGTGGATAGGAATTATGTATCCGTTAAACACCTGCATTCATGTAATAATTCTTTCATTGAAAGCTGCTATGAATTCAGTAAAACAAGACCTGGTAAGGAGAGGTAATATCTTTCTTGTTCAGCAGGAAGGGAAAGATATCCCTCTAAATATTTCTGAATGTTGCTGGAAAAAAGAAGTAGGTCAGTGGGAGCTCTATAGCATCTCCTCCCATATAATTGCCTTTTACACATTTTGAAAAATCAGCTGAGCTCTTGCATGAACTGTAGGATAAACCCAAAAAATTGGTTCACCATTGTGGACATGCAGACATTTCTTCTTTGCTGAGTCACATTCAGTCATGGAATAACTAGAAAATTTGGCTGGACATGGACCAGCCATCATCAGGGAAGGTTCTTAGCATCCATTACTAAATCTTTAATTATAAAGTAGTTATTGAACAACACTCACCTCTAATATTGTATAAAAGTAGTGGGTTTTTGCCTGTTTACTTTCATTTAAAAGTTGCCATCTGAATCTCTCAGGTGAACTCATGTATTTTGGAATTCTGATGAATCACTTGCTGAGGATCTTTATATTACTGGCAATATACCTGAATGCACAGAACAAGACATCTGCTTACAGAGCTAAAATTGTATCTGTCAGACTTCAAGGCAAGAAACAAAACCATTAATGCTGGGAGATAACTCCATAATTTTGCCTGACCAATCTCAGGCTTGCTTTGTAACTTTAGCAGGATAAGAATCATGGATCTTTTCAGTTTTTGTTGTGTTATTCCTTAAAGTGTTTGTTCTACTAAAAATTTGGCTTCCTAGGACAGATTCTCTGGTGCAATTACTAGTGTCATATTACCTGGCACCGCCAGGATATTGCTCTTCCTAGTGCCTTCTCAGGCTTGTATTTCTACAGGTTAAAACCTGTGGAGCTGGACCAGCAAGAGCAAAATGCAAAAAAAAGTGAACTTCAGGGTCATAAATAGAAAATAATAAAGACCTGCTGCAAATTATTCCATTTCTGCAGTGAAACAAGCAGAAGCTCCTTCTAGTTTCCATAAACCTTGGTTTCCCACTTTTTTTTTTTCTTTTCCTGACTTCCCTCTCTCTGAACACAGAGAAATCTGGGTTCTTACTATAGAGACATAAAAATGCCTGCTAGGTTAAATTTAGTGCCACATGCAGCTTTTTATTCCTTTTCAAGCAATATGCAGAACCAAATGTATTGAAAGTGGGTAGAGGTGGTTGTGCAAAGAGACTGGCCCAATGTGTTACTCTCTGCTTGCTGCAATATCTTCTTTTGCTTCACAACAAGATTTTGAGCAACACAACTTTTTTGGGTTTTTTTTTAAATGGAAATAGGAAGAAAGGCATAAAGAAAGCTACCGAGAAAGACTGGAATTTACAACAGAGTTTTACGGATTCAGCTAGCATTACTACAATAAGAGTGTAAAGCAACTGTATATAATTTCTGCTTCCTGTGCTATGCTTCCATTATTGACGCACAGAAATTGAATTGGGACGCAAGCACTCAAGGAACAGCATGTCTGGACTGTGAACAATTGCCTATCTAGGCAAATCTGACTGCAAAGAAAAATGAATGATACCTGGTAAAATGGGAAAGTCAGAAATTCACAGGATAACCCAGTCAGAATAACTAAAAAGCTGAAAACCCTAAGGCAAAGCAAAAACCCGAAAGATGAACAACGAAGAAGTCTACAGGAGGAAACATGAAAAGAATGGCTTTAATTTTGATTATTCATCATCAGGCTTCAGTACCAGGTATAATTTATTAATGCATTCTGCACTAGGTGGAGAATAAAGTCAAGAGGGAAGAAAACACCACATGAGGATTAGTCTCAATCATGTTTTCAAGATAATCCAGCAGGTCCTTCAGGTGGAGCATGTAGTGCAACTAGCTCAAAAGATAAAAACTGTTTGAGAGCCAAGCAAAAGATACTCTATTTATTTTTGAGCATATAATATTTCATTATAATATTGCATTATGTAGTCATTACTTCAAAGACCTCTGGGGATTGTGGTGGTGTGTGTGCTGTCTCCTCTGGTCCCAACAAATGGAATTATCTTTATCTACTAGTGATTACCTAAGCAGACCTGGGCAGTTGTTTGTGCAGTGGCTGTGCTGGAATGATGAGATAGCCATCAGTTATTTGCACTGAATCATAGAACAACACCACTTTTTTTCTGTTGTCTGCAAATTGCAAGGAAGCGCTATAAAGAAAATAATCACAGCTTAATTTTTGGAAGCTATATTTAAGTGCTATCCTACAGATGGCAATATAGTGTCAAACTAAATAAAAAATCTTACTGCAAGAGATTCAGTGGCTGTTAAAAAGAAGAAATATTTTTCCCTTTTACATGATCTCCTTGTTTATTCCATTTGAGCATAGTTGATTATTTGAAATAGGATACTCTTTCTACATTAAAATCAGAGATTTGTGAAATAAAACTTCTTTTTAAAACATTGCACGAAATATATTTTTTTTCATGAGTGAAAACAAGAAAAATCCCTTTTTTCCACTAGACCCAAATGCCCTCTAACAAGACACATTCAGGACAAAAAATCACACCAAAGCTGGACATATTTGCTATCTAGTTCTGGAGGCCCTGATGACTTCTAAAGTAGGTTCCTGATAGAAATTAGTGTAGAAGTGATAATTGTTGTGAGTAAAGATAAATCATTTCAGAGCACTCTGAAAGTTCAATTTTGGTGTTGAGGGGGTAGGGCAGAGGCTCTGAGAATCCATATGATCCAAGACAGAAACTTTCTATACACTGCTAGAAGTCTGAATGGCTAAAGAATTTAAAATGGAATATTTTTTGAGGGATTTCTTGCTACCTATTGATTGCATAAAGCTGAAAGATTGGATAAAAGCTTTCTGTAATACGAATAAAACTCACTGAAACACGAATATTTGAGGCTTTTAATTCTCAATTCTCAATTCTTACAGCATCTGCTCTTTAAGGCACAATGTGTCTGGAGCAAATGTTCATGAAGTCCTGTGGTACCTGTACTACCTCAGTTTCCTTCCCTAATTATTTAAAAAATATTTTGTCCTTTTCATGTTACTTTAAACTATTTGGTGAAATAGTAACCATTCAGGTTTCATTCTTAACACATCTTAGCTAGAATTTAAGTACCTTTCTGTAATATTCACCATGAGAAACACCAAAGTGTTTGTCTTGCTATTTGTTAATCTCAGTTTAGAAGAACAAAACCCTCACCAAAGCCAGAAACCAACAGCCAAAATAATACAAAAGATTTTGTCTTCTACTTACATCATTTTCTTAAAAGGCATATCATATATCAGGAGAGAACACGTCATTTAAGAAATAGTGAAACCAAATTTCTAAATGGTTGTCTAATTTTATGCAATACTGTTTACATATTTGAAAAGAATTTTATCAACTACTAAAATAATTCATGATTCACTAATATGCTTAGTGTAATTCTACCCTGTCACTTTGTTCTTCTACAGAAGGAAAAACCGATTTAGTGATCTTGAACACCAAATGTCTGAAGAGTTAAATGTATTCATTTCCTGTTGTCAAATCACCCGAGGTATAATTGAATTTCAAGTATAAGTTGAGACTTCATTAGGAAAGCTTCCTGCAAAGCTATTTATATAGGCAATGTAAAATTAATGGTTTTTATGACACAGTCATCTTTCCTCCCCTCCATGTTGCTGTTGTATATTTAGATGTTCCTTGGCTGTGAGCATTGGCAGCTGCCATAGTTTAAACCCAGGTGACCACTCAGTGCCACACAGCAGCTCCTGCAATCCTTGGGAAATGTGGAGGAGAATTGGGAAAATAGGTAAAGTCCTTGGGTTGAGATAAGAACAGGTTAACAGCTGAAACAAAACAAAACAAAACAAAAAATATTGTGATGAAAAGGGAGACAATAAAAAAGAGACAGAAAAGAAGTAAAGCCTAAGAAAGGCAAGTGATGCACAGCTGCTCAGCATCCACTGACCAAAGCCCAGCCTGTCCCTGCCCAGTTTATAGACTAGACATTTGTGTGCCGTCGTGTGGAATATCCCTTTGGCCAGTCCAAGCCAGTTGTCCTGTCCATGATTCCACCTGTTTTTGGTGCACCTGCTCCCTGCCAGAGCAGGGGAACTCAAAAGTTCTTGATTGAGAGCAAGACCTGCCTATCAACAACTAAACATAGTGTTTTCAACATTATTCTCATCCTGAATCTATAACACAGCACTGTACCAAATACTAGGAAGAAAATTAATTTTATTCCAGTTGAAACCAGGACAACACTAAAAATTACCTCATTTTTCTGGCACGAGATACCAGATATTAGTTATCTAACCCTGTTTGTTGTGCTGAACCAGTAGAACTGAACTGGTCAGGCTACCCCCTGCTGCATTTAAATGCAATTTTCCTTCAGAAGTTCAAAAGTATCTGAAATTAATGTATTCTTTTAGGGAGAAATAAGATTTCTGTATAAAAGGAGACAATCACAAAGGATGTGAATCTTTTGCAGAAACTTGAATGAGCAAAAGTTAACAATGCAGACTGGAATTTTTGGGGAAAAAAAAAGGGTAAAATGGGTGACTTTTCTGCCCTGACTGAGATATTTGAGAGAGGAAAGGGTTTATGTTAGGGTTTATGTTTTGGGGTTTATGTTAGAGTTTAGGATTTCCCTCCCCATTAAGCTAGATGAACAACAGAAAGACCCCTGATTTTTCATTTTCCCCCATCCTCAGCACATATCACTTTCCTTAAGTGATCTTTTTGTTTTCTGGGTATCTGTATGTTTTCTTTCTCCTTTTCTCATAGGTGTCATTCTCTATTAGAAAACAAATTTTGAGTAGCTCCCTTTCTCATCTCTTATTTGATTAGCACAGCTGTCTTCTGTAGTGAAATAGTGTGGAAATATCTATATCTGGAAATGTGAAAAAATACCCAACAAAACAAACCCAAAAATAATTTGTCAAGATGCATAATAATGCCTTAAAATATTAACTTTGTTAATTAAATGAAAAATATTGAGAAAAGGAAGACATGATAGGAACTGTTCCATTTATTTTTATTGACTTTCAGTCAGGAACTGTTTACACATATAGTTGCATTAAAATATGTTGAGTATTTCACTTAAAGGTAAGCCAATTATGCAGATGTTTATCACGGTACCAGAAAGAAGCATATGGTTGCACACTGAGATGAAAGTACCAAAAGGCACTGAATATGTGTTAAAATCTTCTGAAAACAACTATTTTCTCTCTGAGTGCAGGAATGCTGGAAGTTTTTTTTATTACTGAGAATATTAATGACAGCAGAATCCGGACTAAATATGTTCCTTGATATTTTAAGCAGCAACCATTCTAGGAATAGACACAAAAGGTCTGTTTTTAACATTAAACTTTATCCATTATTAAACTTGATCATCTTTGGTTTTTTTTATTTTTCCCCTGATACTTTTCAAATTACTCTTCCTTTATCCTCTGATCCCCTTCATGCTTTCATTCTGGCCCCAGCTCCTTTATCACTTTGTTACACTTCTATGTGTATGAGTTCTGTTTTACTTCTTGTTCAAAGGACCCTCATTTTGATCCAGAAGGGAGGGAGGAGAATAAAGAGAGACTTCCTTTCAGTTTTAAAAACTTACTGATAGGAGATCTGAGAGCTTCAAACAAGCCTCTTTTACTGTTCTTTGCAGTTATTTTTCTTCTGATCTCACATAGCAGTGATCTTTATTTCCCTCCTCCTTTTTTCCTCTCTGTATATCCATCAAATAGATGAAGAATGTCTTACCCCTTATCTGTTGTTCCTCCATTTTTCAAAAGATTCCTCATTTATTGTTATGAGGATGTGGTGTGGTTAAACTGCAACAACCAAGAGCAAGCACTTTGTCTATAGCAGCCTTTTACTCTTGGTTTCACAGTTTCCCAAGGACTGGAGGAAGAAATACCAGTCATCTCTGTACCCTTTTTACTGTGGAATCCCAGTTTTTCTTCCTCCATCCCGATGATGTATTTAGTACTTCTCTTTCTGAAGAAACTCTCCTTATTTCACAGAGAATCTTTCAACCTGGGGGAGAGAGTCTCACATAATA
Organism: Sturnus vulgaris; assembly: GCF_052056855.1. Taxonomy (NCBI): domain Eukaryota; kingdom Metazoa; phylum Chordata; class Aves; order Passeriformes; family Sturnidae; genus Sturnus; species Sturnus vulgaris. Next base: position 20,238,049 of record NC_142256.1, on the reverse strand, counting down.
CCTGGAAAATTAACAGAGAGGTGTGAAATAATAGCAATGTTGCATTAATTTTTTTTTTCTCCCTCCTACTCCACAGTCCTGTTTGCATTTAGTTCAAGGTAAAGTGGAAGAAAGTTTGAGGATATATGTATATACAATATATGTATCTATGGATATTATTTTTTGTGTGCACTGAAAGATCTGTCAAATTGATTTGTTAGACAGAGCAGCAATCAGTAAATTTAGAAAATTTAAATTGGAAAATGTAAATAAAGTTTCATAATTTCAGGAATTCAGATGACACAAGTGATAAAATGTTCAATATTTTAAGTCTCAAATTGACAACAAATCACCTGTGATTTAACAAATGAGCCAGCAATGTTTGGGGTTAGTGCAGTATATCTTTGAAAGATAAGATCTGAGGAGGGGAAAAAATAACCTTTTTTTCCCCTGCACTTGCTGTTTCTTTGCCCTTTAGAAGTCATTACAGTTAATTATCAACAAGGATTAGCTTTTTCAGTAGGTAATTCTTACAATGTGTCATTTTGAGCTAAACTGAACAAATGCAATCATTTAAAAGAGAAAACAGAGATTAATCAACTAATAGTGAAAGAAATTTGATTACACAAAAGTGGCAAAGCATAAAATCCCTTGTATTTGCAACCCATAAAATATTAATTAAAATAATTAAGATTAGGGTGTAGTGCCTGTAAAGATCTTTGTGTCCTACTCCACTTTTATTTTAGAAGTCTCCTGATTTGCTTTACTTGAAGAGACACTTGAACTGTGTCAATCACACACTGAACTAGTATGAGATAATCTGAGTTCTGTTGTTTTCAGCTCCTGTGACTAATGCCTTGGAAGATACGATCTGGGACTTTCTCTTATTTCTGATTGTGCAGGGATTTTAGTGTTAATACTGTGAGGAGATGAGAACAGTGCCGGGTGAGAAAAGAGATTTCCTGTGGATGAGGGCAGTGAGACAATTAAATCCAATTATCTTTTAAAAAGAACCTTTCAAAAAGCCCCCACAAACAAACCAAAACCAAGCAAAACCCCCCCTCTATCATCCCCATTAACCCCCCCCCCCCAAACCCTTATCATTCCTACATTGTTGGTCTCATTTCCCATGTCATGGAAGAAACAAAAGGCAGATTTCCTCTAGACCAGAAAGAGAACCCAATCTTATCCTGCTGAGGGAAGAAATACTTATGTAAAAAATGACACCTGAGAAGCAGAAGGCAGAGAGAAGAGAAAGCCATGGGTAAAGAAGGGAACAGAATCAGGTGGATCAGAGACAGGTCTTTGGAAGGTTTCCTGGTTTGCAGGCTGAGTTGTGTGGTCTGTGAAAACCCAAACAAACAAAAAAAAACAACAGAAAAGAAAACCAAGACAAAAATCTATCCAGATCCTTATTCTTCTATATTTATTACCAAGACAATCCTAAAATATGGGAGAGTCTCTCCATTCAGTTTCATTGGCGCTTATTGAGACCCTCCCAATCAATTTTCATCACTTAACTGTTCATGTTGAAGAGCAAAAAATGATTAATTACAAAGTTATTGATATGTCATTTAATCTTTTTAATTTATGGAGATACATATTGCACTGTTTCAGTATTAAGGTATTTATTTGTTAGAAACACTGGTGTGTTGATGAACTTTGCAGTGAATTTGTTCTCATACCCCTGCTAGCCATTACAATTGAAGTTTGATTAAGAGCTGGTACTTGCTTAAATAGCAGCAGGTTTTCACAGACAGAAAATTAACTCTTAGGGGAGCAGAGCTCTCCTGCATATTTAAGTAACATTTGGATGTGTGCAATTCATTACAAAACAACAGCAAGAACAACAAGACACCAAATGTTTAATTTTCCGGAAAGCAAACAGAGATAATTGGAACTTGATATATTGTTGATGTAAGTAAAGAGCTTGTACCTAAAGACATAAAACTTTCTTCTTCTCATACTCAAAAGTAGCTTTTTTAAAATCTTACTTGCCTTATAGTTTTGTACTCCACTGATACAACATGATATCTAGTAGATGTACTGAACTAGAAAAACAACAGAGCTGGTACAATTAAGCTTCCCAGCCACTTTGTTACTTTGTTATGTTTTCTCTCTTTTTTTTTTTTTTTTTTTTTTTTAAGTGATGAAGCAGCCTGCAGTCTTCATTGAATCTGCATTTTCTAATAAGTAAATTTTAAAATTTAGATTGCCATGCCCATAATTTTTGTCCCTCTTTCTCTTCTAACATTATTATTGATGTTTAATGGAAATTTATAGTAGCCCCAAACATTTTAGGTCCAGCTACCCAAGCAGGCACAAGGTGAGATTCTTGGGGGTGTTCTGTGCAGGGCTGATGGCTGCAGTCCCTTTCCAGCTCAGGATATTCTATGAGTCAACTTTATGAAAAAGAATCATTGCAAGGATAAGCAGGTTTGGTTTGGATTCTTCTTGTACCTATTTTCTTAAATATTGATAGCTTATCTTATTTCTCAATTTATTAGGCAATTTATACTCTTATTTTTAACAGTATATTATTGCTTAAGAGGTAACTTCTATATGGAGATGAACATCTGATTCTGATATCCCCTGCATAGAATCAGTGTAAACTAGCTCGGAATTCTACTGTAGGGAAAGATCACTTGATCCTGTGGATTTAACCAGCTGCATTTCAGCTCATTAGTGTGCGTCCCTAAATGGGTTTAGGAACAAATTACTGGCTGTCCCAGATGAGAAGCTATCATGCACTCTTTCTTGGTATCACACACATTTTTTATAGAAACTTGTTCTATTTAAATGAAATGTGCATTGGTATTTATCAGAAAATTTAAGAGAAAACCCATGTATCTGATAAGTGATTCTTTTAACTTAGGATTTTTTAACATCAATCATTGAGCAAAGTGAAAGTTTTTCACCTCTTTTCTGTCTTCTTTCCTGTATACAGAGAGTGGCTGTGGCACGAATCAGTGGTCCCTGTCTGGCTGCAGCCACTCAGTGATGCTCAGCGTGTCAACCCATCCTATTAACCCCATGACTGCTGGAGTGTCTTCCCAGACAGGCCTGTGCCCAGGGAAACGAAACCTCACAGGTTGTTTCATGCAGGAAAGGATTAGGGTTCTGTTCATGGAGGCTTTACTTTCTGAAGACTGGTTGTTTAGGCCAGGAATTAGCTAGAAATGAGATTTAATTTGTTTTGAAGAGAATTATGGTCATGATAACCACACCTAAGAGAACACTTCAGGTTAGCAGAAGCGAGTAGGTGAAAGTGCTTTCAGTGACCAACTGGGTAGCAAGAGGAAAGCCATTTGTTTCCCCATTTTGGAGGGTGTTGTAGAGAGGATAAGCTGAGATTTGACTGTGTAATTCATGCTATGAGGACAAAAAAGCTATAATGTACATCTGTAGACTATGCTAGCTTTATACTTTTGTAAACAGATTTTCCTCTTCATGGAGACTGGTTGTTCACTTGAAGTGCAATGAGCTACAGATAAACAGCTTAGATTATAGTTCTGTTCAAGTCCTTCTAATGGGATGGACAGGTGGAAAGGGCAAAGCCACCAGAGGAAGGAAAAGAAGGAATTCAGAAATAAGCCTTAATAGACTCTCCATGGATGTTCAAAACCTAAATCTGTTTAAACTCTCATTATCTTGGTCTGCTGAGGTATTTTGGAGCCCTGGCCTGGGGTGAATACAGTGCCCATATAGCTGGATGAGCTAACTGATGGTTGATCTATTTCTGGGTCACCCACAGGCCCCTTTCAGTTGAATTTTTATAAATCTCTTCTGCTGTCAGTCATGCATGTCCTAGGAGAACAGGATTTTTTCACTTTCTCCCTGATTTCTCCCTACTGATTCTCCCTGCACAAGTTGTCAAAGGGATAAATCAAGATGTTAAAAATCTGCAAAATCTCTATAGGAATTCTAAGTGTTTATTATTAACAAATACCTTAAAACAAGCTTACTTAAGGTACTAAAAAAGACAACCAGCATTTTATTGATTTCAAAAGGAAAAAAAACCAAACCACCTTTGGCAATGCTAAACAGGAAGTTTTCACTAATGGTTAAAAACCTAATTTGCTGTAGTGCAATGCAATCTCCAAATCCTTATCCTCCTCTAGTGATTGATCATTCTTCATCCATAGCTGGCTGAACAACTACTGATCTTTTTTTTTGGTCAGCAGGATGCTTTCCTTGCTGTATCTGGGTCCTTAGTACACTGTAGCAGAACACATTACCATGCCTCTGTAAATCAAAAAATATGTTACCTAGCTCCCTGAACACAAACGACCCAAAATGGCTTATTAGTGCCATTACAGAAAAAGATAATCCATGACAACAAACATGGGGAGTGCATATGTAATTCACCTGTCACCATTCACCCTCCAATGCACTCCAGTGACAGATATTTGGCACAACTTTTAAATGGAAAGGGATTTTAAAGTTGTGCCCAAAACTGTAGCATTTTCCATTTTCAGAAATATTTGATTTATTTGCTTTTATCTGTCTCCCTGTCTGTCTGTTCATCTTTGGCAGTGAAAAGTAAAGAATGGCTGTCCTGGTTTTGGGCAAATTTGGGGGAAAACCTCCAGAAGGAGCCCCCAGACAGCAAACCCCACGACTCCTCCCCCCTCCACCACCGGGTTCAGGAAGAATTTCCTCAGAGAAGAGTGGGAGAAAAAACCTGTTTATTTAACAAGCAAGACACTCCCCAGCACAGGGAAAAAAAAAAAAAACAACACCAGCTGACAAAAAAACTCTTTTACCGTTCTGAAGGGATGACAAACTCAGTCTCTCCGGCGAGTGGTCGCTCAGTTATCAGTCTCCGGCGCTGGGGAATGACTGCTGCAGGTGACAGAGTGTAGACTCCCGGTGTTTCTTGGGGTTTCCCAGGTCCCCGTCCAGAACAGGTTCAGATGGTATCCAGGAGAGGGAGGGGACGGGGTGGAAAAGAAAACAGTCCAGGGAAAAGGTTGGACTGCCTAGCTGAACTAACTAATAAGCAAAAGCAAGGGCAAAGCGAAGGAAAGAAAAAGAGGCAGAAGCGAGCAAGCAGGCAAGCAAGCAGGCAAGCAAGGAAGCAGAGCTAAAACCTCTCCTAAACATAGACCATGGGGGAGGTGAGCCGGCTGATAACAAGACAAAACAAAGCTTCACTTTCAGAGTCAGTCCTGGAAGCACAGGACATAATACCAAACATAATCAGAACACACGATTACACACGAGATACAAACACCGTAACATCACCCTAGGACAACGGCCAAGGCAGTGACCTGAGAGTCTCACAAAGAACGATGTTAGATGCCGAAATATGATGTTTATTTTACTCTTACATTGTGGTGCATGGGATTTTGCTTTAATGCTTCTTGCACTGTGCACTCACTCTGCAGCAGCTCTAAAGGAATCTCGACAGTTCTTCAAATTCCATTTTTTTTTAAAGTTTCCTGTTTGCTACAAACGTATGAATTTAGGGATTTCCAATTTCAGTGAGTGACTGAGATCACTCTGAACACTTGTTCCAAGTTTTGATCTGTTTCCAGATAAGATGCCTTTGGCTTGGAGCCGTTGCTCCCTGAGTCACACTTAATTTTCTCCTCTGCCCTCACAATCTGTCAGTTCTGTGCTGATCTTTCTATTTCTCTATTTAGACCCTCTCTGGTTTCCTTTTTTGAACTTAATTCAGTTTCTCCTTTCCCTGTTCCATCTCACTTTAGGCCAACTATTATTTTGTTTACTGCAAGGCCTAACTACTGGACGTGATAGAATATATACAGTGGTATTTTTTTCTGTATCTTACCCAGCTTGAGTTATGCTAATAACAATATTTATACAATTTGAAATAATTACACAGAGATTAACTAAGTATTAAGCACAGGGGGCTTCCTTATTATACTTAATAAGGAAGAATTATCATTTGTTTTTTAAATAGAATGAAAGACTAAGTGACTTGATCAAGTTCTACAACGAGTTGGTGTAACAGTAGGTAGAGGTCTTGCAACTTTTTTTATTTTTTGAGAAATCAGCTTACAATGCTTTTCGAGACTCAGTGTATTTTAGCAGTTTATTACATCAAGGTAGCCTTGATAAATGTATTTCTTGTTACAATATCAGTGCTGTTTTAGCTAAGCACTTATGAAGCATGAATGTTTTTTATAATTAAACTGAATACCTAATGCAGAAATTAATTACTGGATAGACTGGATTAACTTTGATATGAAGGAAGTTTTGGCTATGCCGACACAGTCTGATTGTATAAATAATAACATATTAATCTACTGATTCTAGTTTTTGCTTTGATTGTGTTGAAAACTATCATCTTTAGCATTCATTATGACACAATCACTACTTATAAAAACATAGTTCAGAAAAATCTAACTAAATTTCAGTCTAGGGTATTGCTGAAAGAAACAATGAAAGAAAAGAAACTTATTACAAAGGATTTTAAAATAAAGCAAGCTGTCCTCTGTTTCCTGTGCTACTATTTCAGGAGAGTAGAACATTTAATTAACTTTAAAAAAAAAATTGGTTACTTTTAGATGAACATGTAGAAAGAGTACAAGGTTTTAAGCAGACTTCTGCCTGAAGGCATAAAGCAGTCCCTGGGATCCCCAGAGCAGCCTTGCATTCTTCAAATGTGGAAAATTAATCTACACTACTATTTTGCTGCAAAACAATGTTTTGGTCATCTTCCTAAAAGTAGTAGTAGTTTTTGATATTACTAAAACTGATTTTTAATTTTTTTTTTAATCTGCTTTGGATTCTCTCCACCTAATCCATTATATATAGTCTCTTGGTTTGTGAGTGAACATTGATTGCATTTGCTCCAGCTTACCACTGAAGTGCTAATTGAAAATATGTGTAGAATTGGGTCCAGGACTGACTCATCTAGAACTCTGCTTAAAATGTTTTCCTGGTTGACAGCAAACTGTTGGTTACTGCACATATATGAAGTTTTGTGCCTATCTTTTGTCTTCATCAACCCCAAATTTCACAGTTTACTCATGGGAGTGTCCCAAGGAATGGCATCAAGTGCAGTGCTGAAGTCAAGACAGATTGTCTTTAATGCCTCCCCCTTATCTGCCAGACCCATTAGCCTGTCATGAAAGGAAATTGGATCGTTTTGATGAGATTTGCTCTTGACAGATCCATGTTAGCTGCTTTCTATCATGTTTACTATCCTGTAGGTGCTTTTAAATTGACTCTTAAGTTATTTGTTCTGGAATCTTTCTGAACATTGAAGTTATACTGGCTGATCTATAATTTTCTAGGCCCTTCCCCTCATTTTGGAAATACCCATGAAGTTTGCCCTTCACCAGTCTTTTCGTAACTTCCCTTTATATCTACAACAAATTCTTGAAAATAAGCTTTAATGACTCACAGATTGCATCCACTGGTTTCCTTTGTACCCCTGGGTGAACTAAACCTGGTCCTGTCAACTTGGATGCATTTAATTTATCCAAATGTTTTTCACAGCTTCCTTTTTTTTTCTTTTTTTAGCACTGTGGCCTATTCATCAATTCTGCTCTAATGCACAGAATTTTTTAAACTAATGACTGATATACTATTTTAGAGGTTTGCATGCATGTATTATAAATATCCTATTGTACATGTACAATAGGATTATTCATTTTATTAATGTTCCTCCCATTTAAAACCTCAAGATGAGCTTTACAAGGCATTTGAATTACTTTCAAATCATACAGTTACATGCAGAAACAAGGAAATTGCATTTCTGGGGAAAATCATCATTACCAAAATCTGTCTGTGATCTACTAGCAGATGACAATATATTTTAAGCAGGGATGCAAATGAAGAGAGGTCAAACCCTCCATCCCCAAAACCTTTCCAGGAGTAACTGAAAAGTAAATTTAATACTGAGCGTGTGTTTTTTCTAGTCAAAACTCTATTTATTTTCTTTTTTGTCTGATTCTGCCAATTTTAAAAATGGATTATTCTTGAAGTTAAGTAAAATGTTGACTGTTTGAATTTAAACTTTAGCTGTATCTTTATTGTGTCTGTTTTTGGAAAAAAAAATCCAAGCAGTATGTACAGTAGTTTTAAAATTTTGGGACAATTTTTGCTTCTGAAGAGCAAAATACTCTGGAAAAAACTTTGCAATGTGCTGTCTTGTGGGATTTCTTTTTCTTGGTCTTCTATATGCAGAAGGGATTTTTATCTCTGTGTGGGTCTCCAATTCAGATGCATTCTCTATTGCTCAATTTAGACAAAACATTTTTTACTATGGATTTTCAAAATTGCTCAAATTTCCAGGCTTGTGCAAGAATCTCCCCCCTCCAGCCCAAGCCAGCTTTTCAGCATTTCTCATCCAGTATGCAATGCATCATTTCTCTTAATGGTAGCAAGGAAAGTGTGCAGGGTTCCTAAGAGTCCCAGAGATACTTTATGGAACAATCAAAATCCTCAAGGACAATTTGTGTGCAACCAATAGTGACTCAGCAGACTTCAATGTATCCTTTAAAACTACATGTAATCACTGTTTATTTTGAGCACAATGGCTTTCAAAGGTGTGTTGGTTTGAAAGTAAAACCAGTGCGAGACTCCAAGTCAGTAATACAATTTAATAGGAGAAAAGAAAAAAAAATAAAATACATGCAATAATATAAAAGAAACAACCACCAACACAGTCAGAAATACAACCTGACACCCTGTCAGTCAGGGTGTTGGTAACAGTCCGTATAAATGGTGGCTGCAGTCCTCCTGGATGACAGATGTGGTTCTGTTGAAGCAGTGCTCCTGTAGAAGGTGCAGTTTTCCTCCGAAAATCCAGCAATGATGTGGAAAAACGTCCGACTTTCCTCTGGGATCCAGTAGAAAGGTCTGCCCTCGGGTCCCAAACCCCAGTTTTTTATCTAGGTAGGAAAGGCTTGGCTCCTGCCCCTGGTTGGGGCATCTCCCAATGGGGTGATGTAATCTTATCAGTCACACAATAGGACTTAATGGCCCATTAACGGAATATATCTTCTGGAGGAAGGATGGGTTGTGAATAGATAACGATGATCATCCCCCCATCTTATCAGATGGCACATCAGCAGAGGATATCTCCCACAGAGATAAGGATCACCACCCCTCCCACATTTTAACAGATGGTGATAGAATACACATTTTTGCATTGTACCCCAGGACAAAAGGCAACATAATTTGGGGAGATTGTCTATGGCTTTGTGGTGTTCTCTAAAATTTTCAGTATGGGTACGTAGTCTGGAAAGCAGAATTCATGCGTGAATTTAAACCTCATTACTCTGGGAACAGATCTAAAAGTAATGCTTGTGTGTTCACAGGTGAAAGGTTCCTGCTCTGAATTTACTCTGGAGTACCTGTGCAGTGTAATTTTTTGAAAAATATCTGTTTATTGTGGCCCAGAAAGACCCCTGAAAAGAGAAAGGAGTAGAAACATCTCTTCCCTCACTGCATTTTGCCTTTCCTTGGTAACCCAACAGCAGCACATTGATTAAGCTACATTAAGAAGAATATGATTAAGAAGAATAGTGATATTATTGCCAGGTTTAGAAGTAACATTTTGGAAGGAAAATTCTCCTAAGCGTTTTGAAGGACTCATTAGTGATTAGCAACTATTTAAATAAAAATCAAGGGATCAGCCATCACACTTCAGTGTCTTTAACACATTTCTGTATTAAAGTTCTGCATATTTTCCTGTAATCATACCTGACTGAATACTCATCTTGCTGTAAACTGTGTGCTGTAAACTGACCCAGCAAAGGCCTTTGCTTAGCCTGAGCTCTCTGTGCCAGGAAACAACTCTGTTCTTCTGGTACATCTACTCGGCGTTTGCATTTCTAGCTGATCATGGCAGGATGGGGTCTTCCTGAGAAAGCTGGGTTGTTCTGCTTTGCACCACATTCTGGAACTTTGTATTTTGTTTTCACAAGATAAATCTGTGATAAAACTGAACGTTTTGGTCTGCAAGTGGTGACTGGCTGGAGAAAACTATGGGTCCTGACTGCTTTTGGATGTGAGAGATGCAGATTTGCCTTGACTCAGAAAGATCTGGAGTATGATATTCTCGCTGAGATACAGCGGGGTATTTAATCCACATGATTCTAAATCATTCTAAGTAAGGAACCTGAGCTTGGCTTTCACCCAGTCTAGGATAAGTTTTACCTTTTATAGTGTCTTTCACACATTTTTGCCTGGCAATCAATATGTGTTATTGAAACAGAAATATTGCAGCTCTGGTGAAATGTCCCCATGGCAGAAATGGTTCTGTCAGAATTTTCTTCTCATTTGTCAGCAGTCCTTCATTCTGTTGGAAATTCCAGCTGTAGAAGCACTGAACAACTGATGAGATACTGCAGCTTGTGTCAGGCTGTGACTGCAGCCTGTTATAAAAATTCACAAGTCTCACAGACAGTTTTGAATGCTTAAGGAGTGAGATAGAGACCTCTAAAATATTGAGAATCCTAAAAGTTTACAGATCTGTTTGTGAAGAGAGGGAGAGAGTGAATATCTGAATTCTTGTTGAAATAATAGTATGGTAGGCTAAAACATTTTTCATGTAAATTCTGATATTTAAATTTTTTATTTCATCTTCTACTTAAAAGATAAGCTGTACTTGCAAGCTGATAATTGGCACAGTTGTCCTAAGCGACACTAAGGGCATTTTAAATTTCCGTGCAGTGTTTTCCTTCCCTTTTCTAGTTGGGGAAAGTGGCTGTCCATAGAAACATATTCTCTCATTCCTTTTAATGTCTGTGTACTTCTAAAGACTAATTCACTTATATTCTGCATAGTGGGAATGCAGATCTAACCTACAGCATGGCAAATCTAAGTGTGGGATATTTTCACCTTGCTTTTGGTTCAATGTGCTTCTGAAAATTGTAGCCTTGGCTCTCATTGTGTCATTATTTGCTTGCAGTTTGTTGAACTTAGTCTTCCTGGAGGTTGAGCCCTTCACATTTACCCACTTACTCTGTGAAAAAGGAGCAGAAAGTTTTTGAATAACCGGTTATCACTCTGTAGTCCATTAGAGAATTCACTTTTCCCCACAGTTGCAGTGCTGTTCATTTCCAGTTTAGCCGTAGTAAAAATTACAGGTTTACCTTGCCCTTTATATGCAAAATATAAGTTGTGTATCAAATCCACATGAAATAGTCTCGGATGTCATGAGTATTAAGAGGAGTATTCAGGAGCCAGAAAATGTGAAGGGATTTGTTAATCCGGATGTAAAGCGTACAAGTCTTAGAATGAAGATAGAAATAGAATTGCCTAAAACTCATATTATTTTGATGGTTCTCCTCTGCTTTTATGATTTTATTTTTATCCTTGAAACTTGGAGGAGCCATTTTGTGTTCTCATTGATTCGTGTGCAATGCTGAGACTTTTGTTTAACGTTATATATTTAGAAAAAACATTTAGGATAAATTCTTGTTAACATAATCTCCTTGTCAGTTCTGCCTTCACCTTTATCTTCTGTAAATCAGATGGAGTGGGAATAAATATTAATACATGAGACCAATGGCAGGTACTTGGTGTTTGTGCATACAACAAGCCTGTCCATCACATTTAGGAATGTTTTCCCTGAAAAACATAATGCGTGGCTGCTATAAACATGAGTTTAGGAACACACAGGAAGAGAAAATAGAACTCTTCTCATAAGTACATCCATCAAGATTGACCCTTTCCTTGGGTTTTTTTTTTTTTTTTTTTAATGTTTTTTGTTTGTTTTTTTTTAATGTTATTTTCTCATTTTAAAACTGGACACCAGCTTTTACTGCAATATGAGAATTTGTGCTATTAGATCAAATAATATATTTCTCTATCTTTCCCTTACTGTTGTCTTTTATAAAATGAGATTACTTTGTTAAAAAAAATCAATGGAAGGGAAAGAATAATTTTCAGTTTGTGAAAATTTTGTTTTACACCAAGACAAAGAGAATGTTCATCCTTCTCAACTCATTAAAAGTTTGTTCTTGAATATGGAATATGAGTGACTGTAAGTGTTGGACTTATTCTGTCACACTGATTATGTGGAATATTGTTGGATAAGATGTCAGGAGATAGGGCTGCTGTGCCTTTTTGTAAGGGATAATGGAGAGTAAAAAACTATGATACAATAGCTTTATACAGAATATAATTTCAAGTTTAGATATTATGGCTATGTGATATTTAATTTTAAATCATATTTTATTTTACAAATAATTAAAAAAAAAAAAGAAAAAAAGAGAAATGCTTATATTTAACACTCCTTTTTATTCACAAAGTATCCAAAATAGATTTGAGTGTGATCCCCTGGAGGAGCTCTCTTTTTGCATACCTCACTGCATTGCACAATTGTGCTGTTGGGACAGACAGGTCTTGGAACAATCCAGAGGTGTCACAAAAGACTGGAAATGGCTTTGGATTTAATTTATATACAATTGTGAGAGACATGAGCCTGGGGAGGGGGGGGAATGTTTTCTTATCCATAAGCAAAACCCACAAAATTTAATATTCTTAATATATCTAGTATATCAACTATATGCCACATAAAGGATATTTAACAGTTTCAAGTTTCCCTTAGAACAAAGTTTCAAGGACATTTAACTCTGGAAAGCTCCCAGCCCTTCCTGAAAATTAGAAAATTATTTTCATCTGGGCAGAAAGCAAAGGGGAGCAGCTTTTGAAGATCCATGGAGTTTCTAGCACATCTCTCCCATATAAACATCTTGGAAAAGTCATATATGGAGAGTAAGAATAAGACTTATTGCCCTCTGTGAAACTCCACTGTGAAAGTTCAAGCATTATCAAAGTGATCCAACAGTGTCTTTATGAGTGAGGGAGAGGCTCATGTACATGAAATTGTATTTCAAATAAAGTGTGTTCCTCAGTTGTTCCCATCCCCTCCATCCAGTTACTTTTAGAAAGATCCTTAACCAAGAAGTTTTATGTTTGCCAAGCAACAAATTAATAAATAATAATTAAATATCATTAACCTCTTTGTCTTTAACTCCAAGTCTATGTCCATCAACAGTTTCAAATTCTTTATGAAGCAATTTGTATTCTTTTCAACACTGTCACATTTTCAAAAGTGACTTAGGAGCCCCAGGGCAAGATTTTCCCTGTTATGATTTCAAAGAAAGACAAGTCTCTGAGCTTTTTGAAATTCTTGCTATATCTTCAGGTGAAAAAGAACTTGGGAAAAATGAACTTAAGTCTCTTTTTAAAAGTTAATGCAATGATCTGAAATCACTTGTTACTTTTCTAAAATGAAGCATAACTATATTCTAATTAGCTCATTTTGCTTATTAAGTATTTTCTCTTTTTGTATAGAAAATATTTCAACAGAGTGGTAACTGAAATTCTTTAAAAAATATAATTTAAATTATGAATTATACTGTTAAGAAAGACAGCTATTTAAAATAGGAGACAGTTACTGAAATGTTGTTGAAAGCGCTTTACACACTGTGAAGTTTGTTTCAGGTAACAGAAGCCCAGAGGTGGAAACTGATATATTATAAAAGATAGAATTTATGGCTCATTAAAGTCACAATTCAGCCTGGTGTTCAAACACATGATGCTGTTGGGGGAAAAGGCATGTAATTAATCAGGCAGACAATTAAGAGAGAAGCCAGATCTAAAGTTGAGTGTGTAAAAGTTTGTCACTGTAGCAGTGGCTCCTTCCCGTTCCAGCTGGAGAGGAGTGGAGTGTGTGAAAACCAGGGGATGCACCAGCCACTTCTTTCAGAACAGGTCCACACAGCAGGGGCACAGAAACAGTCTCACAAAGGGTTGATGTTTCTGCATTTTATTCCAGAGCCTTCTGCCCATAGGCCCTGTTGGGCTGGGAACTTTTTATTGTTGCACGTTTGTAAAATACCTACAAAAGAACTTTTTGAATAAACAGACAAAGGTGTTGAAGGGGCACCAGGGGATGCACAGAGCAAGGACAGAGCTGCAGAGCATCTCCTGTCAGTTGTGTCTCCAAGGAGGATTCCCTGCCTTGCTCCACCCTCCAGCTCCCAGTTCCACAAGCCTGGCTCCCAGTGCCCTGGCTGCCCACCCAAAATTGATGCTTCCTTTGAACTTTGAGCCTTTGCTTGGGATGTTTAGTGTCTGCTCAGGAAAAGTGAGTAAAATGCATTGTTCCATATAGGAAATCCTGGGGAAAAAGCTACTTCCAGGCTGTTGCACTTGATATTAAGTATTCCTTAACGCTGCAGCCTTACTCTTTGTCAGGCCTGTCATGTTTGTGCTTATTGATGAGGTTATTTTTGAACATTAATTGGCAGTTTAAGTAACCTCGTCCAATGCTCTTTTGCTGCTTCTTTTCCCTCGGTTGCTTTTCTCTTCTCATTCTTGACACTTCTAATAAATATTTCAAATTCAGTTGTTGCTTTTTATTGCACTTTGGTCACAGAAGACCGAGAGCTGGCTTAATCTGTACTCTGGAATGTAGATAAGCAAAAAAAAAAGAGGGAGCAGAGAATTCCTGGGTCGATGATTTTTGGAATAATGACATAAATACAATACTGCAAAAAGTCTTCTATAACTAACTTCAGTCAGTCTGCAATGGTGCATCTTGATTTGTTTGGCAATGTATTGTTTTTTAAAAAGGCAATGTAATTATCAGAGGAGGAGGGAATTGTGATGCACTGGAAAAGGAGCAAAATGAAGATTACTTCCCTTTTTGACATACTTTTAAAGATTTGTTTAATATCTTTAAGTACTTTTTGGCCTTTTAGTTATTGTTACATTGTGAGAAAATTAAGAAGTAAAACTCAAAAATGTATTTGGTACTTTACAAAAGGACAAGATGTATGCATGGGGGGGATAGCAAATTTGGTGAGTATTGCTCCAGGATTCAAGCAGGTGGTGCAGGGATACAATGCTGACTGCAAAGTGTTGCTGTTGCAGCACAGCTGCTGGGCTGCCAGCAGTGCTGAGCAACACGGAAATACCCTTATCCTATATCCTCATTAATTTCATCTTACTGAATAAATATCTCTACATTCCCCAACACAACCACTCTTTTCAATACGCTAATACAATTTAGTAGCCTTTTCCTTTACCCCTCAACTCACAATTCTGTTTCCTCGGATACCTTTTTACCTGAGGAACATCAAACAAACATTACATCCTCACACTCTATACATCAATGATCAATCCTGATTTTCATTTGTCATTGGCTTCTGATTTGTCAGATTTCTATTTTTTCATGTTTTTGGATTAGTGAATGTATTTGCAATTTAATATCTGCATAAATTAAATTATTTTAAAATTGCGATCTTTATGGTTGATAACTTTTAGAAATGCAAAAAGGACTTGGATGCAATTCTTGTAATTGCCAAATAATTTGTTATTTGGAAAGCGCAAGATGCTGAGAAGAATAATACTGTAAATCACCAAATAGTAATTATGGATGTATTTAGTGAGATAATATTCTGATTATCATCTCATTTGTTGCATCTCAACGCAAAACATACACCAAAGATTCCTGTCCCAGACAGAAACTGTGACTGGATTTGGTCCTCGTGTAAAGGAAGGACAGTTCCTTGTGTTTGAAAATTCTGGAATATGTTAGCAAGCGAATTCATTAAGCAGTCAGAAATGGTAATGAGATATGCAAAATAATAATAATAACAAAAATATAATTGCTGGTTCAGTGTTCAGAAGGTACACAGAGTTTCAATGGACTTACAATGGATTTTTTTTAACTTTTTTTTTTGTGTCTTTTTCACTCTGCTACAGGCATTTTAAGGCTTCAAAGGACCAGGCAATTTTAAAATACCATTGAGACTTAGACACTCCCGATGCTATTATCACGTGGTGTTCACTTCCATGGATAATTGGACTGTGTTTGCTTTAATCAGATTGCTGGTGCTGAGGTTGGTGGGGAGGTTAATGATCATGACACGATCATTCAAGCTCCCTTAAATTTACAAAATTTTAGAAATTCTCTTTGTCCCTGAATCCAGACAGTCTAGAGGAAGTAGATGTAGTGGGAGAGATCAACCCTGAGAAGATCAAGAAACCAATTGAGTTGAACTCAAATTTTTATATGTTTTCTATCCTACAGTGTGCTGTGCTACAGTGACCTTGATCTGCAAACTCAGGAGCTGGGATTCTCCCCTTGCCTGTTCCAATTCAAAACCTTTGCTGCCTGCATTTTCTACATAACAGCACAACCCCCTACAGCCAGTGTAGCACTTGATCTCTTCTGATGTGAAAGTGCTGCTCAATTCAGGCTTCCAATTTTCCCAAAAGTAGTTTTGTGAGTCAGTTCTCATCACACTGTCAGGTGAATTGAATGAATAGGGCAAAAAGAGTAAAGAGACTCTCAGTGAAGTCAGTGGTCTGGCTGTAGATGTAGGACTCTGATATCCTTGTGTTATAATGCAGGTCATTTCCTGGGAATTGTCTGATATTTGTCATATTCACATTCCAGCAGGATCACTTATGAGTCAGCTGCAAACACCTCAGGGGTGACAGGTTGTATAGACAGAATTTTCTGTCATGCTTTCATGAGAGGAGGGATCAAGACACTACTTATGTGTGAGGTAGAAACTTTGATATTGCCCTGAATGGTCACAGTAAGCTGCCAAAAGGAAGTTTGTGCTGTGAAACAGAGGGTAAACTCTCTGGATATCATCATTATCAACTGCTGTGATTGTGTTGAGATCAGTGTTGTAGGATAATGGAAAGCCTGATGTGGTACAATTATGAGTAAATAAACTCAATATGCTGTGACATGAACGATTGCTCTGTGTCAGAGCTGTAACTGGGAAAATGATGGGGCTGCTTTGCCTTGTGAACAAAAACTGGCAAAGGCCATGAAAATGAAGGCAAAAGCTCCAAAAGTGTGAAAATAGAAAATAGTTTAAGCATAAGAGAAAAAAATAGCAAGATAGAGTGGAAAACAATTTTACTGCACAGGAGACATTTCAAAAATAATTGATGCACTTCAGCATGATTAATGAAACCCCAGCATTCTGCAGAATAGGAAGTGATGCTGGAATAATAGGAGCTTATTTGACATATCATCATCTGAGACATGAAACAATTCCATGAGTCTAGTTGCATTAATTATAGGACTGTATAGCTCCTATATTGTTATTTCCTACCTAAATCCTTTAATGTAGCTTGAAAGAAAATTTTACTTAAAGAGCATTTATTAAATTCTCCAAGAAAAAAACCGCATAATTGTTTTAAGAGAAGGCCTTTTGTATTCTCTAGGATACAAAATTTGTGGAGTTATTTTTGATTTGTTGTTGTTGTTTGGTTTTGTGGGTGGTGTTCTGTTTCATATAGGGGAGATTGCTTGTTTTATTTTGTTTGGTTTGGGGTTTTTTTTTGGAGGGGGAAGATTTCTTTTGCTTAAATGCTAATAGAAAAAGGTTTTAAAAATGGTTTTATATTTTTCTATGCCTTCTGTTTGATAATATATCAACACTGTAAGGAATAAAGATGAATATCTTCAGAGGTTTAACCAAACCTGTAAAAAGTTTGGAATGAAATATGATGTACTTGGGAATTTTTTAGGATGAGTTTGTGATCAGCCTCATACACAGAAGGATGTTTCTACTCCTTCTATCTGTACTGCGTGCTTCTGATCTTTGTTTAATTGTAATTAAATTCTAATTTTCTGGCAAATAACTTATTATTCTCCTTTGCCACCTAAACATCACAACATGCTTTTATACAGAATCACTTTATTTTGCTTAAGATTTATTCCAGTTCAGCTTTTAGAAGGAAGTTCATTAATCCAAACCTTCTGAATGTAAAGCATGTGCCTTATTCCACAGAGTGTACACTGGAGTGTGCAGCTGTATTTCCAGATCATGTTAATACGGTCGGAGAGCATGAAGACTTTGTCAAACACTGGACAAATTATTTCTGTTTGCTTGCAATTGCTGCTCTGCAATGTCTTCCTCTTCATTTTCATTCTGATCTTAGTGAATTCTCGGGTTTAATATGTCACTGTCGCCTGCAGTAACAATATTCCTAGGCAGAGGTGCAAAATATGGTAGAAATACTGCTGCAAACTGTCTTTTGAAAACATTGTGTGCAAGACATTTAAACTATTTTTATTTCACAGTTTCTTTGCTGATAGCTGCAATAATTTGATGACATAATTGAGGAAGAAAGAGTCAGAGAGCTTGAAATAATATTAAACTTTTTTCGATCCTGCTGAAAGAGAAAAGAACAGTGGTATGCTATGAAAAACAAAAAATCCGTAAGCAGCATTATGTCCCCCAGGAAGTGTAGTGTAGAAGTCTACTGAAGTGTAGAAGTTTGAAGGCAATCTGCTGGTCTCTTGTGCTGAATTCCTGAAGTGAGAGGCCAAGAAGAGCAGAACACTCTGTTCATCCATGTTTGGAAAAGATCCTCTCTATTCTGTGCTGCTTAACTAAAGAGTTTTTGAATACTGAACAGGTACTTGCAGAAAGATGGTTCCACATCACCCTCACACTCTGAGCTTCAGAGCATAACTTTTGCAAGCATATCCTTTAAAAATGGGTTCAGGTGTAGTTTCTTGTTCCTTGTCTATCTGTACAGATTGTAAGCTCTTTCTGATAATATTTAGTCATTCCACATTTGCCTGTGGAATGTTACTTCTAGAGTAGAAATTCTCCCAATGGCAGATATGGCCCACTAGGACAGCATGTCCTACAGGTATAAGTCAATTCTGACAATGATTTGAAATAGTCTACTCAAACTAAGCAACCCAAGTTACTTTACAAGGCTGCTCTAATGTAAATGTTTTCACAGAAAGTTTGATTTTTTGTTTTCTTACTTGATATGGTCAGACATATTGTGAAGTTAACAGTTTTCTGACAGCCTTCATTTCTCAAGCAGTGGGAAAATCTTTCTATAGAAAGCTGTAACAGACTGTTAAATATCATCTTTTAGCTGATGTTTATTCAGTGCTAGAAATGTCTATTATAGGCAACAATTTTTTTTTCTGTAGAACTGCCATAAATCCTGTCTCGTATTTCTCTCTATTGTATGGTTCTCTGACCTGTTAAGAAGACAGTGGTAGTGAATATCCTAAATTCTCAAGTACATATCATCTCCTTACTTCATTTTTTGATCCAAGCATTAATTGGAAGGGTGCTTAAAATACTTAACTGAGTGAATAAAACCAGTAGTTAATACAATTTTACAGTTATTATGCTCTAATAATTTTTTTCTTAAGCAACAAGGCATGAATTATAAAATAGTAATTTATAGCTAACATGGTTTAAGCATGAGGCCAAAAGCCAAGTGTCATTTTCAGTGCCATGGATGAATTATTACATCGTCATTCAAACTCTGAAGCTGCTTGTGTGATCATAATGATTATTAAAAAGAATGAAAAGCATATTCATCAATGTACTTAGTTTCTTTTTAAAGCATAATGCTCATGGAAATCTGCATTCCATTACACCACCTTGCAATATGGAAATAAAGGTAACTTTTATTCTGAAGATTAAATTACACAGTTCTTGAGGAATTTCTGTGTTTCTGGAAATCATCATCTCACATGGTTATTTTCCATGTAGACAAGGTTTGTCCAGCTATTTCTAACAGAATGAGATAGAGAAAGATTCAGAATTTGAACAAAAATTAGAATATGTGAGATATAATTTTTAAATTTTAGTAGAGTTTCGTTAGTAGGAATAAGTAGATAGGCCCAAGGACAATAGAACAAGTCTCTCCTTCTTGCTTCTTTGTGCATCTCAGTCTTGCTACTTTTGCCTAAGAGATGAACGGAAATTCAATCATCCTCCCTCTGGTTTAAGTAGTAGTGTGTCTACTGTGCATTTGTTTTGTTGAAAGGTTCAAAATATTTTCCAAATGACTCCAAGGAAGCTAAGATTCCTCCTGTTTGAAATAGGTGTTAGCTCAGTCCTACATCAGGAAGAACCTGGAAAATAAGTGTGGTAAATATCCATGACTTCTTTTTCTACTTGGTAGGCACAAGTAGTTGGCACAACTGTCAGGTGCCAACTTCAAGCTGATCTGTGTTAAAATGAGGGTGTGTCCAGCAGACATATTGAAAGCAACTAAAGGAAGATTAACTACAGAGCCTGGAAAATGTCAAGGAAAAAAGGTCTCTAGCAAACTCATGACCTTAGAGCGTTTGATGATGGTTATTGGTGTATAGGATTTTGCACTTCTTTAAGAGAGGAATAAAGATCTTAAGTTTAAGGAGTAAAGATCTTTAAGTTTAAGAAACTCTTAAGAGTTTTCTTATATTTGAGTAATAACTGTAGTGGTGACAGAGGGGGCATGTGGGTATAAACAACAAGTAACTTTTCTGCAGCCAGTGAAATGATGTAGTTTTATATTTGCTTTGTAATTAGAAGAGGACTCCTTGACAAAAGTGGGCAAAACTAAGAGAGATTGCTCTCTTAGAGAGAGAGCTGCAGTTACATATATTATTTTGCAGGGAAAGCTCTACTCCAGTCTTTTTGATACAGGTATTCTGACTCCAGGTGCTATGGTTAATGTGCAGCATTTGTTGTCAAACTTTGAATAATTAGAAGAAAATCCCTGTCACAGTGGTATCACTGAAACTGATATCACTTTAAAGAAATTAGTGGCCAGTAAAGGTGAAACAAGTAGTTAGTATTCTAATTTTGGTGTTCAACGAGGGGGGAGAGAAGGAAGACATTAAGGATTTTTTTATTAATGCTTTAAAACTGCATATTTAGAAAGGGGTAAGGATCTTTATTCAATTAAGGAACCTTTGATGTAAAAAAAAATACGGTGTGAGGGAGATTAAAGTTCTAGAAGTAGAAGATCTCAGTTTTAGTCAAGACTACCCATGAAACTTGGTGTATCACTGATGTTTTCCTTTTGTGACATGTTTGCTCCTTATACAGATTTCTCTCCCTTTATTTGAGTGCTTCAAGATAAATATCACAATTTTAGATTATTAATTTTAAGTTAAAGTAATAATAGAATAGGAAGAAAAAACCTAATATTTTTTACTTATCTGAATCTGCTTGAGATAAAAAAACACATAAACTGACTATATGCACTCTAAATTTGATCTATGGAAATTATGTATCCAAAATAAACAATCTCCTTCTTTCATATAATCAATGTATTGCTTAAAATACCTCCTTTTGATGTGGTGGTTTTTTTCACAATGAAGTGGTGAAACAGCCCCTCCATATAAGAAATATAAAAGCGTTAAGAGTTAAAAATATTTCGCATCTTTCCAAAGGCTTGGTTTAGGCTCATATTTCTTCCTGTCTTGCTAGCAGTACCATCCTGATCTTTCTTAATAATAATAATGTAATGTAATAATCTTAATAATAATGTATTGAATTGCATATCTTAGTCTTGGTCTCATGACTTTAGAGTATGTGAGGAAGAAAAATCTCAGGTTCAGTTCTAGTTATGCTGGCATCAGATGGATCCTCTACACATCAGGTGCTTGCTGAGAAGTTTGTAGAGCACAGAGGTTTCTGAATGTGCACAAAAAATACATTTAGCACTGGAAGAAGTTTGTGGAATATGACAATTAATAGAATGTGGTTTAGCCAGATGCCACAGTAGCTACTGAGTATTGATGTGTTCACAGAGAAGGTATAAGAGGGCAAGCCATAAAGGCTCACAGGAGGCAGAGCAGATATCCACTAACAGGAAGGAGCCTTTCCATGATGCAAATTAATAAAAACATCTGGTTTTAAGAGCAAAAGGTAGTGTCAGAATGAGGTGGACCTAAGATGAAACTGCCAGCTGATGTGGAAAAAAAAAATATTGCTTTATGGATTCTTTTCCTTTGTACCTCTATGGATTTGGCTTTTGGAGATTCATGTCTTAGCTGCCCATGTATTTACATATATACTTGCTTTAAAAAAAACACAGAATTGAAGTAAAATGATATTTTTCTTCAAGGGTAAAACAGCCATAAACGTTGAGAGGATTAGAATTTGGACTCTTACACTTCGGTGTTCAAAGTCCCTTTCCCCTGCTCCCAACCACCTGCCCAGCATTTGCACATGCTAAATCCCACGTGGATTACAAAGGACCTGTATTAGTACAAAGTTGTTCAGAGTGCATTGTAAGTAGTGATAACCTGAGACAAAACCCCTCCAAACAAACAAACAAACCCACAAAACCAAAAAAAAAAAAAAAAAGCACAGAAAAAGAAAGAAGAAATTGGAACAAAAAGACGTGATGTCAAGCAAATAAAATCCACTAAGAGCAGCGTTTCAGATACTGCTGTCTAATTAGACTATTTTTTTATTCCTTCCCTTATTTTTGACACTGCAGGTGTCAGTAGCTGGAGGTACAGCTAAACATCCAACACTTTATTTTCTGCTTTGTTTTATGTGTAGCATTTGGACAGAGAGTCCCAAATGGATTTTTATTATGGATTATTCCCAGTAAACACCCTGGCTGTAAGCACTTTGTGACAGCAAGGTTATTGTAAAATCACTTTTTTTCCCGTTTGAAGTAGAACTGTAATACCGAGAATAACTTTTATGAGGCCTTGTGGGAATCATGTTCTTTATGAAACTCAGTGATTATGTTCAAAGGTTGGAATAAATGTTCCTGTGAACTTTTTGAAAATAAAAGAAAGAGGGAAAAGGGAGGAGAGCATTTTCAGCTCTAAGGGTCACGTACCCTATTAGATGTGGTTTATCAGATTCCCTGGCCCAACTCTCACCCTAAAGTAAGGTTAGACAGGCCCAGGGGCTGCTCTGAAGAACAGAGAATCTGGAGAGCAGGCAGGATTTTCATCAGTCATCCCAGGCAAAGTGAAGGGGTTTGAAAGGGCCTGTCCAGTCTGGTGAATCAGAAATGTTTACAGAACTGGTGCCCCAGGGGTTCGGTCACTTGGACCATGGGACCAGGCTTTTATGCTTGTAAAGGCACAGAAACAGAAACCCTAAGGAGCTCTGCTTCTTGTAAATCTGGGATAAAGTAGCTTCAGGAAGGTCTGTGGTCCCAAGTATTTTGAGTGTGCGAGGATATCCAAACCCTCAATTGGGCCCTGGCAGCAGTCATGAACTGAAGTTAAACATGGTCCTTCCATATATTATCCAACCTTTCCCTCAAATCCATCCTGTTCCTCCCTAAATTGAATACTCATTCACAGTGACATGCACTGAAGTTCTGTTTCCCTCGTCTTACACACCTGAGATCTGAACAAACCCTTTTGACAATAATGGAGAATTGTCTCAAGTGGTAGGTGAAACAAATCCGAATCTGAGTCCTTACTGCCCTCCCATCCCTCTGGTTCACCAGATGTAGAATCCAAGTCAAATATTTCAGAAAAGAAAGACATGGGTTATGCAAGAGAAATGCAAGAAAAGACTTTGAGAGGTGTGCTGGGGGGGTACAGCAATTTCATTGTCATGCAGCTCATCAGAATCCGCCTGAATGAAATTTTATCCTTGTAGCCCCTCTCCATTCTAGTGAATATATGAAAGCCTGCAGGAAGTGAAGGACAGGGATGAAAAGAAATCAAACATCTCAAACCCAAGTTTCATTTTCCCCAGTGTTCACAAAGACTAAGTGAAATATAGTTCCAGAAAAAACAATGTGAGACCCAGAAAAGTACCTTCAGAAAAATAAATGCAGAAATGTTTATTTACAGGAGAAAAGACACTGTCCCCTGATTAAATAGCATATGTAAAAGAATACAAGAAAAGAGGTCGGAGATAAAAGGCCACTTGTACTGAAAATATTTTAAACTTATTGTTATTTTCTGACACTGGAGAAAAATAAAATATTTTCTGAACTGAGGAACATCACTGAGTTCAATGCTGAAAGAATATGCTGACAAGTCACAGTTTCAGGGCTGCAAAGGCAGGATGGTAAAACACCCAGTGGATCATATTTTCAGAACACACAGTTGTACATAGATTTGCATTTTCATGGGAGATCATAAAGAGGAGGGAAGGCAGAGGAGATAATGTTAACACTTTCGACAAGAAAATTTAATGTGTTTTATTTTTTGTTTAATTTTGAAGTGAAGTATTCATTAGTTTATTTTACAATATAACACAAACGACAGAATAATATCTATCTGTGAATGGCACTGGCAGTAGTTAGAGTTGGGCCAGGCCACCAGTAACTCATTTGCCTACTGAGAATAAGCCATGAAGCCTCCCAGACCTGTTTTTCTCCACTGTCTCGGTTTGAAAGACAGGTATGGTCTAAGGAAAGGCAAGAGCCCCTTTTCTGCGATGCAGAGTGCAACCCCCCTCCTTTTTAATTATTTTAGGTCCAATTCAGACACCTTCAGGCAGGAGATATGGGGATAAGAATAACAGTTCTTTACTGGTATCTAACAAAGCAGAAAAACAACAACAGCTATAAAAATTGGCAACAGAAACAGTCTAGCTCCGCTCCAGTCCCTTTTGGCCGCAGGCCGTCTCCCTGCGCTCAGTTACCGGTGCTGTGGGCAGGGCAGGTCCCGCGCAGTTGAAGAGGGCTGGGTGATGGCGGCAGCGGCCCAGGGGTGAGAGGGATGGGGAAAGTGACTCCCCCCTCACGGTGTCGGTCGTGGTGCTCAGCAGAGTGTCCAGAGGTAGTAGGGTGAGGTGGGAGAGCAGCAGAGCGATGTCCAAAGGCAGGGAGCGTGGATCTCAGTGCTGGGATGGCAGGGGAGATGCCAGAGCAGAGCCCAGGTTGTCTTCCCACTCCACGAGCCAAGCGAGAGAGAGTCCCCTGCTCCAGACCCCCTGTCCCACCTTTCCTTTTCCGGTTCCCCCCCCTCCCCCTCCAGCCACCCCCCTACGAGAGAACATTATCTGTCGTTTTAAGGTGTAGCCACAATTACTTAGCATAACAATGGGAGAAAATTCCACTGAAAGAAAAGGGCATAATTCAACCTTCAACACTCCACACAGAAATTCTGATTTGCAATTTTTTTTTCATGAGCAAAGTAACTTCTCCCTCTTCTTACTTTAAAAAGTCAGATAACAAAGGAGTCACCAGCTTGAGAGTGCAGATAGAAATGTAGTTTGTGTTGTGCCCATGCTGGTGGATGCTGTTGCACTCATTTCCTGCAGGACTGATTCTCCCTACTCACTCAGAACACTTTTCCTGGCTGCAGCCTCGGTTATGTCCCATTGAAGTTGATGTATATTCGTGCAATACTGAAATTTAAGCATCTGCTTAAAAGTCTGAGGATCAATGTGTTTCAAGCCATCAATTCAGAGAGAGTGAAACCCTTAAATCAAAGAAAATTTCTTTGTCAGCTTGTTCACTGGATGTAAGACTAAGAATATGGATTTCATGAGTTATTTGCAGCCTGTACTGCTCAACAGCTGGTGTTTCTGCCATGCATTAGCATGTGTAAGAGCAGTGCTCATCTGGAAGTTGCTGTAACATGAGCTTTTGGAAGGGAAATGTGCTTTACGCTGTATTCATTAACACATAAGAGAGAGAACTTTGGCTATGAAGCTTTTCAAGTGAGACACATACAAGTCTAATCCCATAGATTTCGTTACTGCTGGAATAAAACAAAACTGTTCTCCACATCAGCTGCTAATAAATGCTGCTGCAGGCTTTGGGTGATGCATCCTTGGTGACCCTCTGCATCCTCGTATTTATGAGCTGATGAGACCCTAATTCATTGAGCCCTCAAGAGAGGGAGCCAGTGGTGCAGAAAGTGACTAAATTCTGCTGCTTTCTGACAGCACCAATCTCATTAGTCGCTTCTGTTTTTGGAGGAAGTGAAAAGAAGCAGAGAAACGGTGATGGAAGATCATAAACTACGAATTATTTTTATGCTAGAAATAAAATGTTGAGTGTTCTAAAATATGTGGCATGTTTTTTGCACTTTTTCTAACAAATGTGGAAATTTGCAGTGATGTATCTGCTTTCTTAATAGGACTTGCACTTTGCAAGAATGAATCAGTCATGTGCATGTATTTCCTCAACAGCTAAGTCAGTGTATGAGACAGACTTTAGGTTCATGCTATTTTAAAAGTAACCCATGAGACAGGCGAGATTCTGTGGATTTCTATAGAATAGAAATTCTGAATAGAATTTTCCAATATTTTTGTTCATTGCTTATATTTTTTCTCTATTATGCCTGTTTCTTTGTACATTTTTATATATATTTTTTATGTAAATGCTCTTGATATTTTTTGTTATAAGGAAGTACCCATATAGAATTCTACACAATGATGTATTTTTGCCATATGTGTCTCCCAGTATATTTGGAAATACAAGTGAGCTTGGTATTCAAGGACTGAACAAGAGCTTGGTCTCAATAATAACAACCACGTTGCTCTGTTCTACAATGTATAAACCTTTCCTGAAAATCCTTTGTTTATTCTCTTTGTTTCTTTCGACCTCTTTAGGGCAACAAATATTTGTAAAAATTACCCTTCCAATTGAAGCTAATATATAGTGAAATTACTCCCCTGCTTGGAGTGGATATGAGATGTGCAGCTATAGGTTATATTGAAATCATATGAAGAGAAACTTTTGGTACTAGTGGGAATGTTGTTGGCCTTTAACCTCAATTTCAGGTTTGGAAATCACTTCCCTGTGAAGCATTGCAATTACTGCCATATTTTGGGATTTCATTGAAATGCTTTTAAGAGCAATAATATTATCAGAAGGCAAAAATGTGTGCTTCATTAGAAATTCCATCCAGAGATCATGGCAGTTTGTGTTAAAAATGTGTTTTAATAATAACTTCACCACAACAAGGAGTCTCTTTCATATGCTGTCACTAGCTAAAACAGCCTTTTTCCCACTCAGCTTTTAGCTGCTCTGTGATATAAATTTGTTGCTCATTTCCATTGGGAGCAAACATAATATTTTGGCAAACTATTCTTACAATTGAAACAATTTTTTTTAATCAGTTGGCACATTTGATTTACCAAAGGTAGTGTGCTTAGAATTTAGACTTTACATTTTAATTAGAGCTGTAGCAATCTGTTAGCTAACTCTGAACTCTGAATGAACACGAGTCTCTAGGCATGTTTGGGAAAGCTCATGAATTCCCCTAATGAGCTGTCGGAAAGTTCCATCAATAGTGTCAAAAATTTGTCTAAGGACCCTCCAGATGTATTCAAGAAGCTTGAATGAGCAAGGGCTAATACAAAATGAGTGCCATTGGGCTAAATATTCCTGGAAAGGTCTTTTGCTCCTGGTATAGGGAGAATTAAAGGTCGTGCTTGAACCTTTGCTTTGGAGGGGGTGTTTTTTGGAATATGGGCTGTCAAACATAGCTGTTAATAGCTTCACTGTTGTCTCTGGGAAGGACAATGCGATTATCTGCTTCTTTGCCAGAATACAAGGGTAGAAAGGGCCTTTTCTATTCTCCAGTAGCACAGCACAGGGATTTGAAAAATCCAAGCTTCTTTGGGGGGTTCTTTAAAACAGAAAAAGCACTGCAGGAAATAGAATTGTGATAGATGATAATTTTTTAATGGATCAGCAAGTAAATGGAAACCTAATGCCCTCAGCATTTCCTCGGTGTCACATGTAGCATTCTGTAAGAGGAAGAGTCTTTTTTGACAGTTTCTGCTCTAAAGGAACAGAAAGGCAAAGGGTGATGATCTCCTCGCAGGTCACTGGCCTACAATTCACCTGGGAATTCACAGAGAGCCAATAAATCCTCTACATTATTCACAGCACCAGGGTTATGGCACAGCATCCTTTTGGAGCTTACAAGTATGTGGATGTCACTGTACAGGGTATTCTCAGGAAGATGTGGTAGAGTAATCTGCTGATGGTAACAGCCCTGTAAATCATTTATAACTAAAACCATTGGACCGGATAATACCTTGAGTGAAAAAAGTAAGCTTCTCTTCTCTAACCATATTTCAGTAGTCTCCCTGCTGTCACTGATAGAAATATTCCAAGTTTGTAAGAAGAAACATATGTATAAATATTTAAAAGTGAAAGAGCAAGCACAGGAATATTTACTTCTGATGAGGCAGTGAATAAAATACCAGCTCCTTACAAGGCAAGATACAGTGCCCAATGAGATTACAGGAAACCCTGAGTCATATTAAAGCTACCAGATTCTAGGAAAATTTTAATTTTTTTCTGTTTTATTATTGATGATTGAATCTTGGTCTGACAGAGAATGAACAGTTAATTAGATATTTTTAATTGGAAGAATAAAAGATGTTTTGTGCAACTACCTCATTTAGTTCTTGCCTTACTAGCTAGAGATGCAAATTTTCCAAGGCAAAAACTTTGTTTTACTTCTCAGTTGCAATGTAGGACACTGTCAAAATTAATTTAAAAATAGCCTGCCAGTGTTACAGGCAGTTCTGAAACCAATACATTGTATTAATGCTGAAAGGTAACACTGGAAAATCTTTTGTATTGTGTGAATTGCCAGTGTAGTTTCCTCAAATCACACACATACGTTTGCTTCTAGCTAATTTGCAATTTATAAAAACCCAAAAAAACTGAGAGGGCAACAGCTGGATGACTCGAGATTTCAGAAAATGAACTAAAACTTCTTGTTGGGAATTACTGGGCTAAGGTCCCCTTTCCTTATAGAACTGATGTAGAGATGGTGGTAGCAAGGATAATCTTCAAATTTCTGGCAAATCTCAGGTAATCTGCATCCAAACTGTAATAAGTAACTGAGTAAGTGATGAAGCTACTATGAGTTACATGTATAAAAATATCTATTTACTTTCCAAATGTAAAGAGCTTAATAAGTCTTAATGAGTGTTGTTTCATGGTAAAAATGGGCCTTTTTCTTCACTGTTCTTAAATGCAAAGGACAGGTTTTCGTCTTAGATTTAGCAGGCACACTTTCCTCATGGTGGTAGCATTGTTTCAATTAGGCAGAAGGAGTTAATGTTTCATCAAATGTCATCTACATATAAAACTACCTTCCCCAATCCGTAATGAATAATTGCCTTCCTTTCAATTGAAAATGGGGGAATTTCGGTGGGCTATAGAATGGGATTTGCTGAAAATCTGTTGTCATCTGGTGATTATGCCTCTCTATCTGTGTTATAACTGCATCCATACAGCACTGAGATACTTCATTCCTGTCACAGTAATCAATTTTCTGTCCTGTGGACTAACAATATGGATGCTCAGACATCCAGGCTGGCCAAGGAAGTCTCTACACATATTTTGTATGCAAGTGTGTACCAAAAAGAAGACATTTGTTACCCAATTTTTTTATCACTAAAAGAAATAAAATGCATCATAAAGAAACGCATGGGGCATTGATGGAACTTGTATGTCTTAGATCAAAATGTTTCGTGTCACTGTCTGTGTCTGCTGTGTGAGAAGGAGGATGAGACGGTTCCTAAAAGGCAGGTTTCAGAAAAGTCACATGCATAATCTAAATACAAAGGATAAACAATATTTATTGGTGCTTATCAGACTGGTTCCAGGACCTGCCTATCCTTTTTGAAGAGATGATTTGAACTCCTCCCTGGGAGTATATTTTTTAAACTGTTTTTTCACTTTTTCAGGTACATGAATGTTAACATTCTTTGCTCTAAAAAGTATGATGACAGCCTCTGGCCTATAATTGCAGTTTGTGTATGTGCAGGCCAGAAAAGTTTCCTCTTTAATACAGATGGAAATCTAGACTAGGCAGTCAGGTATATTAGTCTCCCACAAATCATATTGATCAATGCTTTATATATAGAAGTGGTTTCTGTTTTGTTTTGTTGCTATTTCCAGGAAGATGTAAGGATTTTTTTCTTTGATTCATCACTGTCATTTAGATCAATGTGATGAATTACTTTAATATCATTAAGTGTGTGTATTTGGACCTGTTGCAGAACACCAGAATGCATAACTGTCTTATTTTTGAAAATATCATCTCTACCACTGGAAAATTTTGCTACCCTGCCTTCCCCATTAGGAAATCCAATCTCAGAGTTCTCTTTGATTCTCTGTTTACAATACCCACACGTGCCTTTATGCAAAATAGTAGGATGGAAATATTGAATTCCAATATAGAGTTGGAGATTTTGAGTACAATTCTCTACTAGTAAGTGCAAAATACTGCATGCAGGACAATTGAGTGACAGTCCCTTGGCTCTTGGTATCCTTTGGATACTCTGCTATGCTCCATTTAGAGTATATTAATGTTTCTAAAGTGTTTGCAGATTTTATTCATGAAGGTTTGTCAGCACTTGTGACATGGCACTGATTAATCATCATCTACTTTCATATTTTACAGAGAAAAAGTATCATCCACTGACTTTAACAGCCTGACCCCCTTCCTCCACCCATCAGATATGAAACTCTAATTAAAGTACCTTGCATGGGTTACCTGGTACAGCTTCAGTGCCCACAGCAGGTACAGAAACTCTACTCTCAGAGATATCCCTATGCACTGGGATATCCAAAGCAGGATTTTAAAGAAAATTTAAGGACAAAGGAGCAAGAAAGAGGGAATATAATGTTAATAATAAAAGAAACTAAACGGTTACTTGGCAATGTTTCAGCTCTGATGTGTTTTTAAGGAAAATAAAGCCGGTATTCCTCTCTTCTCCATTTCTTTATCCTAAGTGGTGAAATTTTCTCCTTGCAAAGTGTCTTGGTTTGAAAGACAGGTGTCTGCTAAGAAAGGCAGGAGCCTCTCTTGAAATGGAAAATGTAAATCCCCTCCTTCCAAATTATTATAATTTTGAAATTAAGGGGCTTTTAGGCAAAGATATGGGAATAGGAATAACAGCTTTTTACTAGGAAAAATTAAAATAGAAATAGTGTTACAAAAAACAAACCCAAAAAACCATTGACAGAGTCAGAATACAACCTGACACCCCATCAGTCAGGGTGTTGGTATCAGTCCCATTAAATGGTGTCTACATCTTCCTGGATGACAGATGTGGTTCAGTTGAAGCAGTGGTCCTATAGAAGGGTACAGTTTTCCTCTGGAATCCAGATGAAAAAGGCTGCCTTGGTGTTCCAAATCTCAGTTTTTATCTAGGTAGGAAATGCTTGGCTCCTCCCCCTGGGTGGAGCATCTCCCAATGGGATGATGTAAGTTTATCAGTCATGCACTGGGACTCAATGGCCCATTAACAGAAGATATCCTCCTGGAGGAAGGATGGGTTGTGGAAAAGATAAACACTGCCCCACCTAATTTTAACATATGGTGATAGAATTCATACTTTTGGTTACATCCTACATTGCAAGAAAAGTGATACCATTAACCATGTGGGGAATGGGGGGGAGGGAGGGTGGTTTTTTGCTTGTTAACGTAAAGACTGTGCAATAAGATAATATAAAACTAAAAACTGTGCAGTATGAGAGCACTTGTGCTGCATCACACCAGAGGTCAGTCTAATTTAGTGTTCAGTCTCTGAGACAGGAGCTAATAGAAGGAATGTCAAGTAAAGAAATGAAAATACTAACCCAAAATTATTTAGGTACCTGCTCTCCATGCCCTAAATTCTGGGATATCTGCCTATGGGTTTAACAGGCTAAGGATTAGGGTTTAAGAAGGCAATGTTTAGTTTTCATTGACTGTTTCAAGTGTTCATCTGAGAGGGTGTTCTGATAACCTTCATGGACTGATGAACACATCTGGTAGCTATTCCTAAGGATTCTAATGGATTAAATAAGTGGGAAATGATAAAACAATCTGTACTTCAACCAGCTTTCTCTAAAATTCCTGACATTCAGCCGTAACCATTGTTTACCCATTTTAGGAAATTAGAGGATATAATCTATGCTTCATTACGTTGTTGCTGCAGTTACAATTTTAAAAGCAGAGCAATGGTAAGGTAATGAAGATCTTGTCTCACTAACTGAACTCTACTGAAAGCTTCTTTGAGAAAGAAAACTTTCTTGACAGAGTTGATCATCTTGAAAACAGATACAGAGCTTGACTATGCCTCTCAGTTATAATGTTTTTAATATATTTTAATGTTTTGTAGGCATATGTTATATCGCATCATCTTCTGGTGTTCCTGTGTCCGTTTATTTTAAACTGAAATTTCTTAGCACTGTATTCCTATTATTATTTTGCATAACTTTTGTATTGTATTATATTATCTTGCATAACTTTTTCCACTTTCTTTCCCAGATATCATTAAATTCTCTGGCTTTCGTCAGGCTAATGAGAGTCTCAGCCAGAACTGTCACATTTGAGTTTAATAAGCACAAGGGGATGTTTTTCTTCTGTGAGTTTGTCTAGCCACTTTTTGAATTTACGTAAAGTATTGCTATCTGCACCAATCTTGAGGCAATTAATAATAACATTTAACTACAGTAGGTGTGATTAAGTTCTGCCATTACTTTAAATCTTCCATCTAAGATTAGCTATTTCACATTATAATTTATGAAGACATCACACCTCTGTAGTCATTTCTTTTAGATGCTAGAAAGTCCTAATCTGTTTTCCCTTTCCAGCACTTTGATTGCAGACAGGTTGCTGTTCTATACACAACAATAACAAGGAGTTGTTTTGTATGTTTTTTAAAATCCTTTCCTTATACTGGGGCTTTGAGCACTACTGGGTAATTTTGGACTTTCAGCTATTTCCTATTTCATGAGTCTTTCATTACCTTTGTGCATTTCAGTGCATTGCTTTTTTCGTTTTTAATATTTATCACCATGTGTGTTTTCCTACTGTTTTGTTACCTGATTGCTCAGTATTTTGAGGTTCTCTTGCAGTGTTTTTTTCAGTCAGGCCTCGTTTTTTAGCACTTGGAAATACTTCAGTATCATCAGCGAAAACTCCTACACTTTAATTTACCTGTTTTTCTGCATTTTTTGATGCTTTCTCCTCATCAAATACATATTTGTTTAAACAATAGTCATTTTTAAACTTTAGAAAACAAACATCAGCACTCAAGTTTCTTCAACGAAACCAGTCCTGTCAAGGCCAAATCCCTCTCTCTTGCTCAAATATATACATTGTGTTTATATAATGTTGGACAGCCTTTTCTGAGGATTCTAGCAAGTGTTTAGC
The DNA here is from genome assembly GCF_052056855.1 of Sturnus vulgaris. Lineage (NCBI taxonomy): Eukaryota > Metazoa > Chordata > Aves > Passeriformes > Sturnidae > Sturnus > Sturnus vulgaris. Next base: position 20,205,228 of record NC_142256.1, on the reverse strand, counting down.
CTCATGTTTTAAAGACTTCTATCTCTCACTGAGTTCAGTAACTACACAATGAAAAAATGTCAAGCATTTATAAATGTAGTGTTAGTTGTTGCCAGTTCTTAACTGCTGCTGGGCTTGGAGGATAATTACTGCTTGGTGAGAATGGGAACACTGCAGCCTGAGTGCTGGAAGAGGCTGAGCTGTTTAACTCCAACAAGGCTTCGCTGATTACTCCTCCTAGATGTTCTTTGTGTCTGTTACTGTGAAGTAACGAATAACTTCAAAGTTTCTTGATTTCTGCTTGGTAGTGCAAGCAAATGTGGTTAAATATCTCCCAGAAAGTGGTGCTTACTACCTAAATGGAACATTTCAGCTGCCATCACTGAGGAATTTTATTTCATTCTTGGCTGACAAGTCCAGCAAATTTTATTTTGCACTTTTACAGTATGTAATATGTGAACAATGTGTGCTGTGCTTATAAGAGATGCACCACATAATATGAAGTATTACCCACCATTAGAACCTCCATCAGTCAATCTGACATGGCATAAATCAAATAGAACAAATTGCCATTTTTAGAAGAAGAATTGTTTTGGCAAGTGAACATCACACAAACATTGTGTTGGAAAATAATTAGAGCAAGTATCTGAAATGACACACATAAAACTGCAAATAAAACTGACAGTAAATGTTAATATAACAGTGTGCAGCCTATGTTCCTGCAGAAACCCTGATGTGACTTACAGTGAACAAAATATGACTTAATAAATAAATATAGTGGAATACAAACAAACCCACCAGAATTTAGAGCCAATTTGGCAGATGGCTCTAAGTTAATGTTTCTTATGTGTTAAAGTGTGGTGCACAAGTATGAATCTTCTCCTGGTAGTGTGGGGATTCTCATGAATAAGTTAAACAACTTTCTGTTTTCTAGACTTATCAGATGGCACCCTGTAGGTTTTAGCTGCATTTCACCTATCAGATTGTGATATTTTTTGGAATTACTTTTTCAATAGCATCTCCAGCTAAGAAAGGATAACTATTGTTTATGCAATTCAGAGTAAAATGTATTCTCAGGGAACTATAAATGTTGAATCTTGTAGACCATGTTATTTGACCAAAAAAACCTTTTCAGTATCTATGAGATAAAAATGTTCATATAACTACAAAATTTAGCTACCTAGCTGACTTTCTTTTGCCTTTCATGAATAAAAAGTAATGGGCCTTTTTTCAGAGAGAGGAAAACTTTACCTTTCTTTTGCCAGTGCATGTAGACGTTCTTTATCTGTAGACAAGAAGTCAAAATATTTCAGAATGAAGTTGTAATTTTTCCTCACCTCTATTTTGTATGGAGCTAGCTGATACTTTATATGCTCATAAATCTTCCTCCATCACGACCATCTGGATCATGTGAATGCACTTCCATGTGAATTACTGGCATTCCTATATTTTTCCAAAGGCAGAGTCTCACTGTAATATTTGATCAAGGAATGAATTACACCATTATCGAACAGTTTTCAGCTATTTGAGGACTGAAAACTGAAGTTCAGTCAACTACAGATGGAGAAGACCAAACTTTGTGAACCAGCTTAGTTTTGGTAAGAGTGGCTTTGTATAAAAGGGTTTTGGAGAAGGATTTTTTGCAAATGTAAATGGGTACAGCCACCACTGTAATCAGCCTATATAAAAAGTTTTTCTATACAGATGAATAATTTTTGGGTATAAGACTAGGCTTCAAATAAGATTCGTATGTTTACTGCAAATTTAAATAATATGGAAGCCATTTACATAGTTACTGGGCTACTCATTAAAAAGTTGAAAGTGTGGAAGCACTGACAGCTGGCTTTTATTATTGCAATACATTTATGCATATGGAAGTCAAAATGAAGAGAAAATTTTTGTAATGGAAATGAGATTTAATGCCATGCAAATACATTTGTAGGTATAATTTAAAAAGAGGAAAATATGAACTGAAAATGTGCCTTGATGATAGCATTAAAATAAATGAAAAACATTTAAAAATCAGTGTTATTTTTATTACACTGAAGTATTTTTGTTACCAATTACAAAGGTCAACTATTTGACATCAGAATAGCAGTGGTGGCTAGTACACACTCATTCATGAAAGAGTGGGAGATCCAATACATCAAAACACAACAGATGCTTAATTAAAGGAAACCATCCTTCCTCAAAAAAAAAAAAAAAAAAAAAAAGAAAAAAAGAAAAAAAGAAAAAAAAAAAAAAGCCGTGCCTGGCATATCAGGCACTGAATTAAGCCCTTAGTTTCAGGATTGTAAGAAAAATTCAATGCATGGCAGCATGTATTAAAGTACATTATTAATTACGTTTTATAGTATCTGCTATGTAGAAAATAAATTATTAGTGCATATGCAAGCACCTTAACATGTAGGTTTAGGATATAGATTGGGTGCAACTAAATCTTTGGAAAAGCCTATATTGGTGTCAAAATTTGATTATGGATTTTGAAAAGACTCCTTACTAACAGAAAACATAGAAATCTTGAAAGCTTTTAGAAAAGAAAAAAGTAGTTTAATTTTTGGTTTTGGATTTTTTAATGCTTTTTGAATTCCTGTATTTTTAAATGTAAGTACTGAAATAAATGTGCAGGTTCACAATAACAACATTTAAGCAGGATCTCATCTTGTTTTATATGTTGACTTTTGGAGCATTCTTCTAAAGTTGGTGCAGTCCCAAGGTTAATAACTGAAAGCCATTAACAATAATAGCTGTAGGAGTGAAAGAAAAAATCATTTGTGATCACAGCATGCTCCTACACAGGTTGACAGTCCAAAGAGGAAAAGAGATATTCAGATGCAAAAGAAACATGTAGTACTTTGGGTCTGTTACAAAATCAATGTAGTAATCAGATAATTGAGCCAAAAGAAAGGTACAAGGAAGGAATAAACTCTTTAAAAGCTTGGCTTTCCTGTCTAAGTAGTGAAAGGACTTTGGGATATGCCCTTTCTGGGAGATAAATTTAGTTTGGCTGAAGGTAGATCTGTGGCTTCCTAAAATTATATAGCTCTCTTCCAGTACCTTGCATGAGAGCTCTCTCGATTTTTATTTCAGAGAAAACCAGGAGACTAGTTAGAATCAGACAAATGCTTTAAAATGTACTCTAATGTCTTGCCGTACATAAAGAGAGTCACAGGTGACCAAAATCGAGTACCTTTCAGAGAAAAGTCCTGGGCAGTTCAAAGTAGCTGCATCGTCAGATTTGTCTATGCTGTGAGTCAGAATTTGAAAGTGATATCAAAGCTAGCAGGATAAATCACTGGTTCCACAGGTTCTCTCATGCAATTACCAGAAGGACAAGATGCAAAAATGGAGGAAAATGTGAAGGAATAAATATAGATCACATTGCAGAAGGCAATAGCAGCTGCAACTGGGGGCAGAAGCAGAGAGTAATGATCTAAAATCTTTTGAAGAAATGTTTGCTTGCTACAGGTATGTACTTTAGGTGATTAACTAGTAAACATTATGACAAACTGAGCTACAGCAATATTCACAATTCTTTGTATAAGCTGTGATATGTTTCTTGTAGTGCTCTGTAACTATTAAATTACCTATGTGTTACCCTCTGAAAATGCAGCACAAGAAGCAGCTCCGAGATATTTCTTGTCCTCAGATGAACTGCAGAGCCTGCAGGGAGCCTAAGCCTAGGAAGTTCAGGTGAGCCACATAAAAGGAGATTGCTATCACTTGCAAAATCTGCAGGAGGAAACCTCTTAAATTCATAAAGCTGCAAGAAAGTGGGACCTGGATGTATCCGTTATTTCCTTTCGTAGATCCACCCATCTCCCCTCTCCTGCCCCTGCTCTGGATACCTCAGAGGTCTAATAAGAGCTCTAATAGGAAACGTTGTCTGGCCCACAAAGATCTCTGTAGTGCATGCTGTTGACATAACCAATGATTTCAGTGGTAAAGTCACTGAGCTTCCTCTGCAAACCCAGGCTCTTACTCTGTCAAATACAGGAATAAGTGCACTCCTGTTTCAGCTCCTGGCCATGGAGTATGGACTATCCACGTGAGGCTCCAAAATAAACTGTACACCACCAGAGTGAGATTTGGTGATGTTTATAAAGAAATAGTTTTCCAAGTTATCTTTTTATAATCCTCATTGAAGGCTTCAGTAATAAAGAGAAGAAAAAGAGTTTCTTAGGTTGAAAAACAAGGTTGAAAAGTTCCTATCTGATAAATATTTCGTGAAACCACCCAGAATCATGTATCCATGAGATAAATAACAAGCATCAATAGCATGTTGAGCACATCTGTTCCCTGCTTAAACCGTACAAACACCCTGAAGCTAAAGTTCCATAGGAAATTTTACAGAGGGAAAGATTTGGCTGAAAGCCTTAATCTAGATTGTGCCACAAGTTCTATTCAATATAACGAGCATTTTAATTTATTGAGTCCACCTGCACAATAAAGTAAAAGAACTATGTAATAAATTGAATCTAAATTTCCCTTTCACGGTGTTTAAATCCAACATGACAACACATTTTCTATAGTTTCCTTTATGGTCAAAAGGAAAAAACAAAGATTCAGCTATTTAAAAGAGACAACATAAGAAATTCTCCCTATTTTTCTGTTGGGAGATTTTGATTACTTTTTTGTTTTTTTAATTTGTTAATTAATTTAGTGGAATGATTGCTTCATGTGTAGCAGGTAGGCAAATACATGACTCCATAATAAAATCCTTGTTAAAATATTCCATGCATGTGCAATATCAGTGGCAGTTTAAAAAAAAAAACCAAAAAAACTCCCAAAACTAATTTTAATCAATTGAAAGATATTCCCATAAAATATGAAGAAGTTTGTGTTTTTTTCCCCCGCCTGTTGATCTTACTTTTGTTTTCACATCTACTATCAGTTGATTAATATATTGGGTATTTGGCTTCATAGCTGAGTTAAGATTGTGTTAAAATTTTAGATTTTCTTCTCTATGTGAAAAAATTGCCTTAATGGACATTTATATCTTCAAGCAGCATAGAGAGCAAGACCTCTCTTCCCGTGTAATGACAATGTAAAAGATTGCTGAAATGGCTGCTTTTGATCTCAGACATCATCAGAGTAACTGATGTTATGCTGTTACTTAATCTGTAGATTTTTCAAAGCTTTCCAAGCTTTCTAAATGCATTTCAAAGCATTTGCCATAAGCTCAGTATGCCCTGACCATGTAAAATCCATACACAGAGCAGCCCTTCCCATCTGAATCATGCCTCTGGCCACATCTGGTGCTGTGGTTGTTTTTAAAAACAACCTTATCTACATCTGATAGCATTCCAGTGTGGAACTCAAAAGCACCTGGAAACCTCATGATGGTTTTGGCTGCTCAGTGATGGGACAAGAAAGTGGATTGTCCACAGGATTCAGTCACTTTATGGCAGGTTAAAGCAGCAAAGTAGTTCAGAGGAAATGAAAGGTATCAGCACACTGCAGAGTTCAGGAAAGCTTTTGACCGTGAGATAGAGATGAAAGAGTTAATAGAGAATACACAGAAGATCCCTGTAATTCAGCACGGGCAGCCAGAGAGTAGATGTGGGTTGATACTGGTGTGATAAACGTGATCACAGTGGGCAAACGTGATGCTGCACATCAGTAGCAGGAGGCTTCCAGAAGTGTTCCTCCAACTGGGACACTCCACTGTTATCTTGCAGCAGGAAGGAAAGGCTGCTGCCCAAACCGTGCTAGCTTTAGATTTCAGGCAGTTCTTGTCCACTTGCCAAGCTCATTGTTAGGCCTTATCAAATGTTTCTGCTCAGCTAAAGCCAAAGAATGGTGCATTTGGTGAGATGGCACATTTTCTTTGCTTGCAGAGACAGCAAAATGGAAAATGACCAAAAATCATTCTGGATTGTTTCACAGGAAGGTATAATTGCAAAGAGATGTGACAGTAACTCCTTTTTGCCTAAAACTGTTTTTCTCGATGAAGACTGTGCTCACCAATTCTCTCTCAAATGGGACTTCCTGGGCAGATTTTGAATTTTCTGTGTTACTTTGGCTGAAGCTGACTGGCTGTCCTTTGCTTTTAGCAATTCTTGATGTTTTACTTGTCTCTTTAGGAAAGTCTAATTTCCCCAATAGGTATTGATCCTCGGCTGAGACACCTTCACACTTCTTTACTCAGTTGTAAATTTTGGTGTTTTCTTAATTTCCTTTCTTAGGAGGTCAGTCTTGGTTATGTAGCTGGAAAGTTCAGTGTGAGTAAGCTTATTATTTCTCTAGGCACTTTAATTTTATTGATTTTTTAGAAGAGAATAAGTAAACATATGATTCTTTCATTCTTCCACTAGTGCTTAACTTTAGGCTGATGAATAATCCTGTTTGTCATTATAAGTAAAATATAGATTAAATGTTGTCCATATAATATTTTCTTGAAATGGTTGTCAATGTGGCAGGCCAGTGAAAACTGTGGACTAACAGGCCCACAAATTTATTCCTTGAACATCTACTCATTCTTTATCTGCAAAATGAAAGGAAATTCTGTATATTTCAATATCTTAATAGGGTATACCGGGAGATGAAAATTGAAGTATATATTTTTAATACTGGAAACTGTGATATCTGTATAATTTATCTATATAGGTTTTGAATAATCTTTGGTATTATGAAAATTGCTGTGTGTATATCTGACTCTAACCGTTCATAAAAGACTGTCAGATTAGCTTTTGTCATGTCAAGATAATTTGCACCATTAAAATGCATTCATGCCCTTCTCTCATTTAACCTCAGGACAGTTGATTACTTGACTGAACTGAGAGGAGAAGAAAAAATATGTGTGGGACTTTTTTGCCCAAAGAGAAGAAAAATGGAGAAGGCAGGGCAAACAAGACGTGGTTCCTAGGATCACGTACAAAAAATACACAGAAAATATGAAACATATTAATAATATGAAAAACGTGATACGAAGTTACATTCTTCATGAAGAGGTGTTCTTAAGGATTTTATCCTGTAGGAAAAGTCAATTATTTACTCATAAACCCCGTGTGATGAGTTGATCTGTACCTTCATTTCTTCTAACATGAGGACAAATCAATGCTCCTTGTAGCACCATATCTATCCTGCCAAAATGTCTGTCATTGCTTCACACAGCAGTCACCAAGAGTGTGTCCAAGAGCTGTGGTGAGCTGGGGGACAGTGCTTCCTCTGATCTCTGTTCTTACACTAAAGATGAGACGTGCAAGAAATTGTGTCAGTCAGCTCTGTCAGTGGCTCTGAGTAAATAGATGATCATTCTGTCAGTTCTTAGCAGCAGCTTTGTTGATCTCCCATTTTCTAGTCTTTTGCACTCTTGTAAAAGAGAGAGCTGAAATGTTCTTTGGTTGGGTCACAACTATGGCAGAGGTTTTTTTTTCCTTCAGAATTTTTTTTACTCAATTTAAGTCAAGGGTACAGAACTTCCTGTATAGCACTGAAGAGCTCTGATCAGGGAAACAAAGGGAGAATGGTGGGTGTAGAAAATGTGTACATTGCAGAATATATGATGTAAATCAAGGCAAGTGTTTCATTTCCTTCCTCAGTGTTGTCACATCTTTTGCAAATGTACTGTGAGTATAGAATAAAATAGAATAGACTGGACTAGACTAGAATAGAATAGGATAGAAGAGAACAGAACAAAACAGAACAGATCAGAATAGGAATACAATGTTTCACTTAGAAGAGACTTAAAACAATCATCTTATCCAACTCTTTGACCAATCCAGGGCTAACTAAATGAAAACGTATTGTTAATTTGAATTATCCAAATACCTCTCAAACGGTGACAGGCTTGGGACATTGAACACCTCTCTAGGAACCTGTGCCAGTGTAAAGAAATAAAATTATATTCATATAATATCTGAATTGTTTGAAGAAAATAATGAAAGACAAAAATCTGTGATACTATGAGTGTGACTAATGTGTGCTAGTGAATGGAGCAGTGGGAAGAGATTCAGGTGGCCCAAATAATATTTTGAGATTTTTACATTTAGTTTACCTTGTAAATAAAAAAATTCTCTTCTTTGTCTGTCTCCGTTACTCTTCCAGCCATTTATCTTCTCTAGTTAAATACATCTTTGTCAAAGGGAGTGGTTTTATGTTGTGCAGTCAGGAAGAATAATTACATTATTATCTCTTGCTATTATTATGAACTAAACAACATCTAGTGGAATTTTTTAGCCTTTAAATCCTGATGTAAGAGTCCTTCAAGTAGCTATCAGAAGTCTGGAGTATCTCTATCTTGTGGAGATTTTAGGAACACTTAAACAGCAGCATAGCTTTTAATTGTAATGTAATTAATAACTTAATTTGGTGCAGGGTCCCTTGTTGCACAGTGAGTTCTACTGTGCAGAGCATTCTATCCATCAAGTTTCTGTATATCCACATCTTATGGGGCATTCTAAAGAACCAGTGGTAGCATGAAGATGATACTTTTTCAGCAGCTTGTCTAAAAAGAAAATAATCCAACTGATTTGAAATATGGAATGAAAATGATTTTTTTCCCTTTTGCTTATGCTCCTCTGCCAGCTGCCACACTGCAGTGATTCCCCTGAAAAGCAGCACTGGGATGTGGTGTTTTACACAGCACAGCAGGATGCACTCTGCTTCCCATGCCAAATACATCCTGCAGCAGACAAGAGTTTTAAAGGATATACCCATGAGGGACTGTTAAATGAATGCAGCTGAAGAGCCAAGTCCAGGAAGGAGCCTTATTCTGAAGATGCAGGGGAGGCTTGAACAGCTGCTGACATTAAGACAAGCAAGGCATAGCCTGGTTTTGTACAGAATGCACAATACAATGAAAAGGCGTAAGGGATGGTGTCCATCCCCAACAGTGCTCAGCAAATAAGCTATTTCTTCAGCTACAAATATTCTCTGACTCTGAAAAGGTTTCCAGAAGACTGGGAATGAAAAGGAAATAAAAATAATTGAAAAGTTCTGTTTGTCTCAAGGATTTTCAATATCTTTCAGTGTAACATTGCAAAGAAAGGACCACAAAATGGACCTAAGTGTAGTGGTTGGCTGCATAGAGAATCCCAGATATTTCCTCTGTGTAACACCTGATTTGTTTTTTAAGATTTAGCACACACTGCATTTGGTAAATACATGTTCATTGATGCTGTTCTCCCTTTTCTTGCTGGATCTGACAAGTAAATTTATGTGAGCATTCTTGTGCCTGACATTACATTACATGAGAGGAAGCAAAGTCTTGTGTGCTTATATGAAATTGAATAAAGGATCTAATAGCTGAGGGGAATATCAGAGGGGAAAAGCTTGGGAAATTTCAGTGAAGATCAATTAGAAGTTTGCAGTTGCTGGAATAAAACCCTCCATGTGGCTGTCTATGATGAAGAAAACCGCTCTTCATAAGCATGCAAAGTAGGCAGTCAATTAGCACTCAATTAAGGCGGTCTAAAAGCACTGCTGTACATGCAGTAAATAAGATGGAGGAGGTTCTTAGGCATTTGCAGTGTAATATTGCAAAGTGCATTCCTTTCCATAATGCATTTCCTGAAACGGCATTTTTGCATATCAGATTCTCCAGCAGACAGATGACTACCTAATTTAAATATCCATCTCATTTAAGACCCTGTGGAGCTGTAGGTGGACTGGACCATTGGAGTCTCTGCATCTCCACTGCAGATTGTGATTCCTTTAAAATGCTGGCAGCAGCAATAGTAGCTTGGTTTATGAAATATTCTGTTGCACTGGTAAAGAAGCTGTGTGCAATATACTTGCTGGATTTTGGCCTCTGTAAGGAAAATTCTACAGAAACAGTGGCAATCCTACCACCACCTACTTTCCAGGCCAGATTTTCCTTCAATAAAGAAAACACTCATTTGGCCTACTCTTCTTGCATATGAAGGATGGTGACTAAGATGCTAGAGATGAAAAGTATTTAAACTTTTCTTCCAATTTGCCTCATAACCCAGATAAGGAGTCAGTTTGCAAGACTTTGAGTCAACTCACAACATTTTCCACACTTATCAAGAGGTATATTTGGCAGGCTCTCCAGCCATGCAGTCAGTGCCAGCTGAATGTTTCCAGAGTTAGCATTACTCCAGCAGAATACTCTGTGATTCCAAAGTTGCTGAAGCAAATGGGAACATTCACAGAGATTTCAGTGGGAGCTGGATCATGTCCTTGCCTATCATCATGCACAGGTCTGATCTTTACTCACTGATGGTGAAAAATCTTTCTTGTAAAAAAACCCCCACAAGAGTGTGATGTCATTTCAGCTCATGAATCATGTGTTTAGCTGTTATCACTCTCCTCAGTGTGAAGAAGGCTGGTAATTATGTAGCTGAGTGCATAGCTAAAGATTTTTAAAGCAATATTTAAGCCTAGTATCTTAAAGTAAATAGGTAATGCAATGAAATGGAACTGTATGGCTTGATAGAAAGGTCTTTGCATATTCTTCTAAAGAAATTCTGTTGCTGCTTCTGGCACATCTGCAGCAGCTCTGAGCTTTCTAGATGTTTAATTTCAGGTTTGACAATATATTCTAAAAGGGGAGAGATTTTCTAATGATCATCTAAAATTTATCAAGAAGTATGTTACAAGAGGCTTTCAGTCATTTCCATCTCTGTGAGATTGAGGTGTGTTTATGCAAAGTGCTTATAATGTCAGGCAAAAAGTACTGACACAGAAACAAAACAGAAAAGACACTCCAGAAAGTGACTCAATACCAAAAATTTAATTGCTTTTCATAGGTGATTGTTTCTCTCCCCTGACTAAACGAAGAACCAAAGGAAAACTGTACTTTATTTTAGGCGTTCTAGAAGATGCAAAAAATTCAGTAGAATTAAAGTGTGTGTAGTTCTTTTGGACTGAAATGGTGGAGCAACTCATCATGACTTTGTGCCTCAGGCATCACAGGCCACCCGCAGAGGAGATTTGCCAGAAAGCCTTAATTGAAGTCCAAGCTTCTTAAAAACTTCTACCATCCTTCTCACCCAAATTTTATTAGGTTTGATTTGTTTGCTGCTGCTCTTTTTCAGGCATTCCACTGGGATCAGAACTATATGGGAAAGTTCTAAATTCTGTTGACTTTATTTTTCCTCACTGAGTATTACTTTCAAGTACTGAATATTGCAAAGTATTGGTTATCCTTCTGTCAGGCCAATCCATGCCTTTAAAAAAACCCAAAAAACAAAACAACAAAATCTACTAAAATTCACTACTTAAAAAAATATTGCAACTTGAATTGTAGTAAATTTTAAGACTGTATCCTATTTTTTACATGAAATGTGCTGGTTTTGCCTTTGTGAGCTTTGATTATTTCAGTCATTCATGATTCCTATGGCTCACTAGTTTTTATATTTTTTGAACATGAGAATTCAAGTGATTAATCAAAAGAAACCACCATTCTCTTGAGTACTTTATTTTGTATTTTAGTTTTCTTTCTTTTCTGCAATCTGCACTTCCACAAATTTGCTAGGACAAGGTCTATTTGTGTTGGAAGTGGTTTCATTTAATGTGCTAAAATTTTCCTGCATTTTAGAGGATTAAGTTCATTGGTGGGACTGTAAGCGTGGTTCATGAGATCACCCAGCCAACCATTAAACAAGACATTATGAAGTTAGAGTTTTCCATCTTCGTTTCGATAAGTTAAAATCAATAAGAGTGATGTGTTTACTCTGGTGGAATGGAAATGTTCACATAAATCTCTAAGGCACTGATGTATATCTGTGGAAATGTCAAAGGTTCAGTTCATCTTTCAGTGCACAGGGTAGGTTTCTACATAGCCTGGATAGATGACCTAAATAAAGATGTCTGCAGATAGATTTATTTTTGGCCAAGGCTTCAAGAAACACTGATCTGTGTTACAAGTTGCGAGATCAGGAAACTTTTGCCTCTATTGAGGAGCTGCAATGTAAACATTATTTTATATCAGGAGAGGGAATAATAAAGGATGGCACTCGCTGTTTTGTATTTCCATAGCATACCATAATGTGCATTTAAAGAGAGCTTTTGTTTAAAGCAAATCTTTATATAAAAATTGCTATATTTTTTTTATTATAAAACTTGTCAGTTCTGAGTTAAATATATAACATATTTACCACAAAGGTTTTCTCTCCATCTTTGATAAACAAAGTGTCTCCTAAAATTGTAGAACAGTTTTATAAACCTTTTGGAAATACAGAAAGGTACCTAGGAATAGAAATTGAAAACAAACTGATGCCACAAACAAACAAGTAAGCAGAAGCCTGGCAATTTTTGGGTTCCTCACTACAAGACATGGAGTGTGTCCAGAGATCTGGAGGACAGCTCTGATGAGGAGCAGCTGAGGGAACTCTGATTTTTCAGCCTGGAGAAAAGGAGGCTCAGGGGTATCTTGCTCTCTACAGCTGCCTGAAATGAGGTTGGAGCCAGGTGGGGGTCAGACTTTTCGCCCTAGGAAAAGCTATAGGACAAGAGGAAGTGGCTGCAAGTAGCACCAGGGGAGGTTTAGATTTTATATCAGGAAAACTTCCTCACTGGAGGGTGATCAAGCACTGGAACAGGCTGCCCAGGGCAGTGATGGAGTCACCATCCCCAGAGGTATTTAAAAGATGTGTGGATGTGGCCCTTCATTATGTGGTTGGGTGGTGGATTTGGCAGTGCTGGGTCAGTGGCTGGACTCAGAGGTCTTTTCCAACCTAACTAATTCTATCATTCCATTTGTGAGTGAGAGAAAAAAAATACACTTTTCTCCTTGACCTTTCCTTCCTTTTCTTGTACTAATCTATTAGTGCTCTTCCTGAACTATAAGTATTGATAACACATCTGTACTGTTTTGATTCTCTGGTGTCCAATATAGACCAAAGGATGCTGCACCATTTTCCTCATGGGGATGTTAAGATAAAGCTCATTGTTATACTGACGTATTCCAGGGATTTTTTTGGGAGGATGAGGGGGGAATTTCCTGGGGTGTAATAAGTCTGAAACATTTACCTTTTCTAAATTTGATCTAAATTGGTGGATGGAATTGAAAGTCATTATGGGTGTTGCCAGGCAAAAGGAGAGAAGGTGATAAGCAGAAGTAGTCAGATGCACTGAGTATAGTTGTATAGATATTTCCTTCTTTGAGAATGACTGTCTGAAAACTAATTTGGAGTTACAGGCAAAATTCAGAAGCAGCAGGACTTATCTCAAATGTCTGTAAAAGAGTCAGTGAAGGAAGACCACAAATATGTTTGGTTCCTTTTTAATACCATTTTCCTAAACTTGGTGTGTAAGTTAGCCAGCTAGAGAACGATTTGCCTTCACAAGATTTGGTTACTGTGACCCAAATTCAGTATGTTCTAAATGAAAGAAAGTGCACATAGTCTCAGGCAGTATTTTAAGATCTTTGTTCAGAAAAATGATGCATTAATTTCCCCTGGAATACTTCTTTTCTTGTGCGATGCCGTGTTGCAGGGCAGATCACTAAAGGCCTACATGTTGGCTGATTTCTATGCACAATATTTAAAACATTCATCAGCCTTTAGTTTGAGAAGAGAGGGAAGAAAATTCTTGAGGGAAATTCTATTTTTTTCAGTTTTCACTTCCTGTGCATTAGAGATACAATGAGCCATTGCATATTACCTTGAAAAAGCTATATCAGTGTAAGCATATTGCTCATCAAAGGCAAACATCGAAGCAAATATATTTTTGTTCCACAAAGTTCAGACTTTCCTTCTATCCTGAAAGTTCTAAATTTGTTGTATAGCCTGTATACTTTGCAATTGTCACCCCAAAAAATGCAATACTGGATTCCAGCCTTCATTCATTCATTTAATCAGTATTAAGACTGGTTCAAATATTTTCCTTACATTTTGGTTGCAGAAAAACACTGAGTTGTGCTGGTTTTAAGAACAGGATAACTGTGCTGTAGGTGCTGGACGACAAGGCTGAGCTTGCTTTAATTAATAGGCATTTTGCAGTTACTAAGAAATTGCAGCAAAATCAGTCTACATGGTAATCTAAATAATATTTCAGAGCAATATCTCACTAGTTCTATTGCACTCTAAAGGACTTTTTATAAAAGCAAAGTAGTGCACCTTTGTTGGCATTCTTTAATTTGTATGAGTTTTTCATAATTTTTCTATGTTATGACAAATAAAAATATAATAGTAGTGTTACCTCAATTAATTTAAATAATCTCTATCTACATTGAAAGGTCAGATAACAAGGCAATTGCAGAATAATATAGGAAATTAGGAGGGGATAGCAGCTTAACTGTGTCTCTTGGTAAAATAATCACAGAGATAAATTGCTTTGTTAGTTGATAGTGAACATCAGGTTCTTTAGGGCCACTTAGGTCCACAAGCACTGATTTAAGTTTTGCTTAGACCTTGTGCTATTTTCCATTCCGTCTCTATCCATGAGAGTATTGACCATGGGGATTGCTGAGTTAAATGTGGCCTCTTGTCACTGCTCACATACAACCCTGGCATGTAGCTGGCTTTAAAACCAGGGAAGGTTTATTATGCTGTCCTAGTGAGATACCAGGGTCCATTGAGCTGTTTGTCATTTTCTTATTGATTCCCAACTGTCGTATTTCTAAGGTAACATTAAAAATAACCTTTCTCTCCTCTCCCAGCTTCTAAAACTAGATAAATCATCAGTCATTTTCTCACTTACTACAGAATAATTTAATTGCTTAATGATCAAGAAATTTTAATTTAATAAAAACCATAAATCAGAGAAACACAGCAATTTTCAGATTCCCTTTAATTGTCACATTTTTCTGTTAAACCTGTAGATCCTTGCAAATAGCACACCATGTTGATGTCTAGTTTCCATGACACTTCATAGCAAATCTAAGTATGAGAAGAAAAATGTATTTAAGGAAGGAATTGCCTTTTACTAGCTGATAAGAAACAGATTTTACTGTCTGAATAAACAATCCTTACTTATGTTAAACTGTAAAAAATAATAGTGTTTAAGAATTGTAAGCAGGATAAGGCCTGCCCTTCTCCTCGATATTGCTAATACAGAAAACTTTGGGACCAACTTAGGGAGCAATTTTCCTGTCAAGTTATCAAAACATATTTCAGAGTAGTGAGGGAGAGGGAGTGGAAGTAAATTCTACCTGAATAATGGCCATGATTGATGAAATGGCCAGCAACTAATTTAAGGTCAGACTCAGCTCTCAAGACACCACTTTAAGCTACTGTCAAAATTCTTGCTGTACCTCTGGTTTTGTCATGGTTCTACTCTCTGATTACGTGGAACCATCAGGTTTTCTTTAAAGATCCTAGCCCACATACTTAGAAAAACACCTGAAGGAATTAATCTTTAGACGGTAAATGAAAGAAATAAAAGTAATCTGCTTGATAGTGTTTGTTAAAAACGTGATATCTCATATTTTTTTGACACAGTTATAATATTGGTGCTTACAACATCACATAGTAATCTTATAAGTTACTCTTCCACAACAGTGATACACAATTTGTTCATTCCTTTTTTTTCTCTTTTTTTTTCTTTTTTATTTTCCCACCTGAGCAGGAAGAAAATGGGCAGAGAGAAGATAAAATAATTTCAATTTCATTTGAGAATGTTTACGTTGTTGTAGAGGTAGACCAAGTTGTGGTAATTGCCAAGGAACTGCAATTTACCAATTGATCTGGAAATGATCCATTGCTAGGAAGGAACACTCATCTTTAGCTATAAATGCAGACCTGCTCACAACAAAGTATGAATTCATTTTACAGCAGCTTGCTAGAACATATTTGCTTCCAGTTTGAATTGCCGTGCAGGATAACATACCAGTGTCCCTGAAATACCTGTACTCACCTAAACTGCCTTTTACAGAAGACAACTGTTAAATCTGGATAAGTGGAGCACAGAACCAAATTCTTCTTAC
This sequence comes from Sturnus vulgaris, assembly GCF_052056855.1. Lineage (NCBI taxonomy): Eukaryota > Metazoa > Chordata > Aves > Passeriformes > Sturnidae > Sturnus > Sturnus vulgaris. The sequence continues at coordinate 20,189,414 of NC_142256.1, read as the reverse complement.
TGACAACTGTGTAAATTTGAACAGCTCTGTAGATACCACTGGAGTAACTCTGGATGCAAATTGTTATAGCTGCAAAAAAACTTGGTCCAAAAATCTTTTTGAAAATGTATACTTATAACTTTCACTGGCAATAATAGGCAGTATTGTTTCTGTAAGAGATTTCTGTAAGCGATTCTTTTACTGGGTTTAAGAGGGAAGGAGAATGAATTGAGGTAATTTTCTTGCCGTATCCAGATATCCTTTACTGGTGTGTTTCAGATAGATACTCTGTATATACTTTTAAATATATCTGTATGGAAGTTGGAAACACCTTATTTCTTTACTATTTTATGCCTTGGTGACCATATAGTGTTGAGTTTGCCTCCCAGGTAAATGTGTTATGGTATTTTTTTCCTGCATCCTTGAAGTTAGAAGTTCCCTGGAAGAACATACACTTGCATAAATTTTCTTTGTGATGCCATTTCTCTTAAAATGGATTTAGCTGCCAGAGGCTGGAGGACAGTATAGGAAATGTTGTTGTCCAGGTGTCAAGTCAGCACCGGAGCCTGGAGTAACACATGACCTTGACTGCCATTTAACTTTTGTCCTCTTATTAGCACTTGGGCAATTTTGATAGTAAGATAGTAGAGTTGTGCCTCTCTCACCATATAAAAATACCTGTTACAAAGAGGGCTGATTTCAGCTGAGCTCTCCAGGTGGTAATAATATAATTCAGATTTATAACATGTGCAAACCTGAATTTCTGAAAAATGTTCACTGTCTTGCAGTAAAGGTTTTGCTTCAGTTTATGACAGACGGTGCATTGATCCCACAAGTTCCACAAATGTCACTCATTAAAAATTCCCTGTTTAGGCCAAATCTAAAATTTTTCCTTTTAATAAGGTGGTGGTGTAAAGAATCTTATCAGCCCTGACTGACATGCTGCTGCTGGCTTAGAATAATTTATATATCCCTTGCAAGAATATTTATTTACACTTTCACTTACTGTGAGAATTATGTTCTCCAGAAGTTTTTAATAAAACATAGTGTACTTCCTTCAGAGGGAGATTGATCATATCTGGAATGAAAGTACACAGTTGCACATCTATAAATAAAGAGAGCATCTTCTTGTGTTCCTGATGCACTGAACTTTGAGCTATTCTTTGGTAATGGTGTAGAATGTACAAAAAAAAATGTGGAAATACACCTGAAAAGCAAATGTGCTGTCACCAGATGCCCTTGTAGACAAATAGTTTTCTTACAGGAAGCAGGAGATACTAATACATACATATATCTATATGTATATATATACAGACACACACACATACACACACACTCTTATAGGAGGCTTTTGAAATGCATGTTATTATAAGGAAAAATGCAGATGTCTGCTATGGTAATATGATTAAGTCCAGAAACGACTACAGCCTTTTTCAGTTTTTATTTTGCTATTAATGTAAGCCAAAGATGTCACGAGGAAAGACTTTTGCAAGGCATATGCAATAAAATGGAAATATGTATTTTCAGCTGAGCGGGATGGTGTATGACAACTGCCATAGGAGTGAGTGATGGCGAAATAGAGAGCAAAGAAAAATGAATGGTCTTTTATAAGGGCTGACACTCTCAGAAAAGCTTTGCATTTGCCTAATGGTTATTATTGCTGTCTGGCACGTGTTGAAGATATCCTGTACCACCCGAGAACCTGCCCCAGAGGGAGGAAACTAAGCCAGAGGTGTCACTGTTAAAAAGGCAACCATGTTGTTGATTGAATTTTTTCAGATAATTTTTTTGTACATAGGTTTTATTGTTGATATTTTCTTGGGGTTTTGTATTTTCTTTTAATCAAGATGCTCTTTAGATAGCTTAGGTAAGGAAATTAATAATACAGAGCATCAGTTCATCCACAGTGAATTGGGGTTTTGTTTTTCAGGTAATGAATTCTAGCATTTATCATAATTAGCTCTGGTTTAAATAGGCCTTTACCTGTACGTTTCTTTATATAAGGTGGCTTTTGACCCAGGTCTAACAAGAGGCTTCCTACCAGGAAAGAAACACTTATGGAAGCAAGAGGCACTGATGATGAGCCCTTTGTTGTTTTCTGGCAAAAGTCGAGATACTAATTTGCAGGCTACATGCCAGTTTATAAAAAATTGGAATTATAATCTTTTTCTAAAATTAAGCAGCAACTGAAACTGACATCTTTCTGCACGTTAGCTTTAATCCTAAAGTATTATTACTTGAAAATGCAAAAGAGGATAATAAACTGGTGAAAATTATTCAATTCAAATGGCTTTTTATTTCCCCAAAATGTTCGGTGTTATGTGCCTATAGATATCTGCCTGTCCTTTAGGAGCACCCCTTTCTTAGGGTTCAAGATTCCGGTTTGGTTTGATTTTCCCTTTCAGAAAGGAGCAATAAGGTTCCTCCATACCGCAGCACCTCAGCAGGTCATTCTCACAGCCTCACCTGGGAGGTTTGGTTATCTGTGTATAACCTGCCACACCTGACAGGGGGACCAGGATGGCACCAACCAGGGGCTCCTCAGGCAGGGACACTCTTTGGTTCTTGGACTAGCCATAACAAGAAACAAACTTCACTGCACCTGAGCACAAAGCTCCGGTTAACCTCACAAAATCTGCCCAGCCACTGCTAGAATGCATGGAAGGGTCTGTGGTGCCTGTGCCTGCTGCTTTCTTTTCCCATCATTGTTTGTATTGTTAGGGCCCCCAAGAATTTCTTCACAAAGAGAGATACCTTTGCTAAGCTCTTTTTAAACCCATAGTTTATCCCTGCTCATCTGAATTTACAGTCAAGGTTTGTACTCCTCTGTACCTTTGCATTGGGTACAAAGTGCTTTGTAATTCTGACCCTTCTACTGTATTGATCCCTCCCTTCAAAACTTTTTTTCTTTTACTTAATGCATTTCTTTTTCAATATTTCTTGCTTTCTGGTAGATAATGTGAATGAACACCAGCATCCATCACCATTTGCAGTTCTTTCTTCAATTGAATTTAAACATAATCTACAAAATGCCTTGGCTCTTGGGATAGGAGCAGATTATTTTTCCCAAAGTATAATTTTCACATACATCTGTTCCTTCACTTTCCTCACTTTTCTTTTTCCATTTTTCCACAAAGGTGGCTTTGCCAATGGCCTTTTACACAGCTTGACATTGGTGGCAGCCTTTCCATTACCTTAAGTAGCTTTTGTTCTGGATCCCAAAATAAGACAATGATGTATCTTGAGAGGAATATTTAAGGTGAAATCCATAATTTTGGGTAGAAATTCTGATGCAACCTGCTTAGCACTGTGAGTTCTGAAATACAAAAAAGCAATGTCTTTCAAGTTCTGAGGCTGTGTACATATAGTCTTATGCTAAATTAATTCTATCCAGAATTCCTGTGCATGCAGTATAAACTCATAATGAACTCTGAAAATAATTTCGGTAACTCTGCTTCAGAACAGAAATCACATTAATAGAGTGAATGTTGTTTCTGAGTTACAGTTTACCTTTCCATTTGCTGTCCCATTGCCTCATTTTTCTCTGAAATAAGTCTTTCCGCTTCAAAATTAGATACATTTAGAGGTTGTTCCTCATTAGCAGGTAGGCTCAGTGTCTGTGTGTTACATCCACTTAAATCTGGAGCAGTCACATGGACTCCAGTACATACTTACGTGGGAGCTCTTTGTTGTCATTCTAGGAAATTCCTAATGATGAAAACTTGTTTTAATACTGCAAGTTTTATTATTAGATAGCCTGAGGCTTAGTCTAGGAAGTCAGTATCTTGGATATAGCTTTGAAATTCAAGAGAATTACATGCAGGAAATTAGAGAAATATATGAAAATCAGCCTTCTCTTACAACTTTTCAAGCAGTAGATGAATATGAATTAAGATATGGATGACCTTATTCTGAGCTTCTCTTGCAGTAGCTTCTAAATTTTTCTGCCTCAAACTTGAAGTAAGCTCCCCTTTAGATCTGTTATTTTTAAACACTGATCTGTTTTTCTGTAATGATTTCAAGTTTAATGAAAACGACCTGATTTCTTTGGCTTCTGTGGGTACACGCAGGCATGTTTGATATAAGTAAATTTTTGACCTGCCAGTGTTGGGGAAAAAAAGTAAAGAAATCTCTTATATTTAGTGGAAAAGATCAACAGGTATGTTTCACAATGCTTCATTTGTTTCAGTGTTTCAGGGTTATAATTTGCAGAATTGTGTTATAAATGTAGGCAGCAGTGAGTACATTTTCTTGACTTGGAGCTGCAGGCCCAGGAAAAGGAAACAGATTTTTTTTCTTGTTCAACAAGAGCAATACAAATGAACTTCTGTCATAGTATATGGTCCTGTAAACGAGCAAGGTGTCAAAAAGACAGATTGGAGAAGAAAAGGAATATTTACCCCCAAATGCAAAGAGAGAGTCTGGGTCAAATGTGAGGTCTTCCTTTTCACAGAATGTGCCTTCAGAAGCTGCTGTGTGTTAGTTATGTAACATCTCAGTGCTTAGAGAACTGTGCAGGTGGAGAAGAGACTTTTGTGGTGCCCTACAAGTATGCTGCAATCTTGTAAAATATGATGCTTAAGCAAGGGAGGAAAGATAATTAATGGAAATAGGTCCATTTGTGACATGAACAGCAAGTATTGGCTAGCTTTCTTCTAAAAGGATTAATCTGATTTTCCCTGTACACTGCATTTTTACTTAGAAATGGAAGTGGCAGTTCTGCACTGATTTGTCATGCAGACTTTTTTGACTGAACTTTAGCAAGAAGAGAAAATGTATGAGGAGTTTGTATTCTCTATCTCAGAGGTAATGCTAGGAAGAAAGGAATTTTAAAGTTGGTTGCTTTGATATTTGTAAAATAGAAATGTCTAAAAACAACAGTGCATTATTTTAAAGAAATGTTTTTTAAACATATATAGAAGGAACAATTTTTCTCAGATTTTGAACTGTGGGAGAGAAAGGAAAGAGCAGAAAAAAGGATTAAAAATTTGGTTACAAACTATTTTTAGTGGAGTAATTTCTGATAATTAAAGGAAGTAATTTAATTTCAAACTCAAGTCTCATCAATCAGAAAATCTAAGGCTCCCATTATTCACGATGATTTTTCCAGCAGCAGAGCCATTGATTAAGTCCCTAAGCAGATACAGGACTGTTAAAGCACAGTGTGCTGCATCCTAAACTTTGTTAGAAAGTATCAGAGAAAATACCATTCCTGTCCTGCTGAAAAACAAAGATGCTCAGTACACTCGGGAGTGACTCATCCTAACAGTGACAGTAGTGCTGTGAACATTTGGGAAGTAAAAACTGGGGGAAGTTAACTGAATTTGATACTCTTATATCTTGCAATGCAACTGAATCTTGTCTGGAGAATATCATCATCTCCTGGTAGGGAAGAATGTTGATATTCTTCTAATCTTCCCCTTTTTTCCTGTAGTCTAAAGTCTGAAAAACTACACAACTTATCTGATTTATATAAGTCTGGATGTTTTGATAAAGACACTGAAACTTGATGAAAAATTCCATATATAAGGTGACATGTTCAGTTGGAAGCTTTATGGATAAACATAAACAAAACAAAAGTAATTTTCAGACTTTAACATTGTTTCCCTCTCAGATCCTGCAGAATGTAGCATAACTTGTTCTTGACTTCTCTATAGAGTTATTTGGGTATTTAAAGGAAATAAATGTCCTCCAAAATGAATCTTACTGCTCACTTTACTGAAATCAGCTGAGTTTGGGCACTGTTCACCACTTGTCATGGTGTGTGTGTGAGCCCAGAGCAAATGGGCATGGAGGGCAATAAACAGCAGTAATTTCTTCTACATATGGTCAGATGGCACTTTTATTAAGAAATATTCTAAGATGTAAGGATTTTATTTGTATGAATGACTTTTAAAAAAATGTTTTTGGAGATCGTGCCACCTTGTTCTTGTTTCCCTGCCATTTAGGAAGACTGGTGAATAATAAGTAGAACCATTTCTTGAATTTGTCCTGGCAATCCCAGAACCATTCTTACAGAGCAATTTAAAACAAAGATGGCAATGCACAGAGCCAGATTATAACTTGTTGAATTAGCTGGTACTTAAAGCAGTGCAGCCATGGTAACCAGGAGCAGAGTGGACACCAAATGCCTGAACTTGGGCAGGGTTTCGTGGCCTGCATTGACTCTGGAGCTGCCATAGCAACACTCCCATCTGCAGCAGACAGGGGATTTAAAGCCAACAGCAGCAAGGCTCCATAAATTATAACTTTGAATTTCATAATAGGCACACTCTTAATGATAGTGGGTGTCCAACAGCCAGGAGAAGGAGGCAGATCTTTCTAGTTGGCTGCAGCATCCAGTAGATATTTATTGTGACTAAAGAAAAGGGAACTTAGCTGGTGTAGGTGTGCATGGAGGTGGTTTTATCCAGACTAAATACGCGTTCTATTTTTTATGATGAATACTGGCTTTTGCTTGATGAAAAACACTGCTCAGATTGGCTGTTCTCCTTGTATAGATTGTATTGAGTATACTGACTTTACTTGGCAGCACTATTTTGTGATGAGGTAAATATACCAGAAACCCTCAGGCTACAGTTCTGCACTTGTAAACACAGGTGTTCATATATAGTTTGAAGAACGATAGGTTAAGATACAGTTTAAGGAAAGTAAGAAAGTTTGGCTCTGTAAATAAAAATCCCAAGGCCTAAGTCTGGCTTATACGTCCTGGAGTTCATGAAGCAACATAATTTTATCTGAAACAGACCTGGATTACTCAGCAACCTGCTCAAAATCTCATAACCATTTCAAGAAAAAATGATGTGATTGATGCAGAAAATAGCCGCAGATGAAAAGATTTCATCATGTTTCTGAGTTCACAGGTTGTAGAAATTGAAACTTGAGGTGTTCTTAATTTCATCTGGTGAATTGATTTCATTCAAAAGGAGGTGGGGATGTGCCAACAGCAGCTGCCCCATTCCCCCTCTGGTCCAGCTGGGAATGATTCTCGTGGCCTCTCAGCACTGACAGTTTGTTAGAGTTGTGTTTGTCAGGATTTTCTTTTCCAGCCCCACTCCTACATCACAGTATATCTCACCTTCTTTGCTAGGGGACATTCCAAAGTATTTAACATGCTGAATATAATATAACATTGAGTACCTTATGCTAATTTTCTTTCCATCATGCCCACTAAATTACAGGTTGAAGGTTGGCCTTTATCATGAGGGTTCTAGGACAGAAAAATGTTTTATGATTAACATGTTTTGATTTTTAGTTATCGAAGGAAAGACTAAAATAATAGAACTTTAAAAAAGTATATCACACCTGACAGTTGTTCATTATTAATGTATGAATGACCAGCTTGGAAAGAAAGTAGCTTTTTGAAAAAATGTTATGTTCTGAGAAGTTAATTAAAATGCTGTTGAATTTAATTGAAGGAAAAAAGTAATATGGAACTGTTAAGAACTATTATGAAGTTTAGAGTAATGTGTGATCCTAGAGACCTGAGGGGCAAATTGACAATTAAAAACTAAAATAAAGTAATTAGGTTTTTATTATAGCAAATAATATGGCAGTGTTTCAAATTATCATCTGCTATTCCATGCCAAGGATAGAAATGGTTAAGAAAAGTACCAAGGAATATGAAAGGTCTTTTTTTCTGTTAACTTTCCTTTCTGTGCTATGTAAACATTTTGTTTCCATGATGGGTCTACTATTGCACATCTTATTGTTACTTATTGTTCCAGCAAAGTCCTTGTGCTGCTTTTAACCCTGCTCCTCTGTACTGTGCAGTCTTGCCATTTGTACAGAACACAAGATGTGGAATCTTTTCATTTGTGCTCTTTTAGAAATGTCAAATGTGTTGAGTCTACACATCACATAGTTAAGTGGTGGCAAGAACACTGTTTTGTAGGGACTAAGGGAGAAAAATTAAACCTGCATGTTGTAAATGATCTGTTGTTTTGTACAAGTATAGTTTTTAAAATGTTTCCATTTCTAGTCTTTATTCACATATCCCCCAATGTCATGTAAATATGTCTGAACTTCCTCAATATATGGGGAATAAAGATGCTATAATACATATCTTTATGCATTTTTTATTTTTATTACATTTATTTATTTCTAAAATCCTGCTGATCTCTCAATTTCATCAATTTGTGTCAAAACACTACATAATGGTTCCCAGTAACACAACACCATTTCTTCCTGCACAGATCTAGAATGATGAATTCTGAAATGTATATTTATTTAAATTTTAAAAGATTACTCTCCTCAAACATGTAGATTTTTATAATTGATTAATGTATAAAATCTCTTTTCACCTCAAACATACCACCGGGTGATATTCCTAGGGTCTTCAGTCCAAGAGAAACAGTTCACGTCCAATATGCTCTCCTTAAAATAAGTTGCTGTCAATTGAAAAGAGACATTTGTTTACAAGTGATTCAGTTCAATATTTTCACACTTAATTTTCAGCATAATTATATAGAATTATGGATCTGTGAATCTTTTATAGCTGGAGATAGTACAAGTTCACCAAGCTAATTATTCTAAGCAGTAGGGTTTAATATGCTTATTTAAAATAGGAATTGTGACCACTCCAGTGACCTATGGTACTTAGAAGATGTATGTTGTAATCTATATAAAAACTAGCAGTGGAGATGTGTAAACTGCACACCCAGTTTGCCTTAGGGACTGTCCAAGGAACTTTTAAAAATAGGTAGTTTGAAACAAGAAATTTCCCTATTGACTTTCATGCACTGTTTTCCTTGTTAATTAAATCTATTATTTGGTGAAATTCTTGAATGGTTCAGTGCTCCAACAGAAACTGAATTCTGCCCTGAACAAGGCAATGAGTTGAGCTATGGTTGTGGGTATAGGTTTTTGCCAAAGACTTTACTGCTATTACAATAAAATATATTTATCTATGAAGCAGCACCCCTAGTAATAAAAATGAAACCAGAATTTATGCAAACTTACAAGGCATGGAATTTTTCCAGATGACACTATGATTTGTTTCCAGCCTGCATGGAGATGAAATGTGTAGCTAACACTTGAGGTTCAAATTTTAGAGTCTTCATTTCAATACAAGGTCAAATATTTATTTTTATAACTGTTTGTAATCTCTCTGTGTTTGGTGCCTTTCCAGATTTAATCAGATAAATCATAAGACATATGTACAAAATCCATGTTACTTTGTCATGCCTTTGCTGCGAACAATTGCAAGATAATTGTTACAAACAAAAATAAGGTTTGGTTTTTCCTAATGAGATTGCAATCAGTCTTGTGAGTAACATCAAAGATTAATAATAGGGTCAGTCTGTATCTGTGGTAATTATCACGCCATTTTTTCCTCTTTTCCTGTAATCTTCCCAAGTTATTTTTTAATAGGGTTCTGCTCAAGTCAATTCAATTTCTCAGCAGAAAAAATGCATGAAGCAATACTGAGTTACTTTGGATCTACTGAAACATAAACTCGAAAACTCAATTTTCAAGCCAGATTTTTCAATCAGAAACACATGGGAAGAACAATGAATTAATTTTAAAACATCTTTACCTATAGAAATGTAATATAATATACATAAAAAAACCCCAAAGTGCTAAGTGGCTTTTACTTTTTTTTTTTTTTTTTTGCCAAGCACATACAAGTAGGGTGTGTTGTATCTGTGACTAGAGAGAAGAATTGAAATACAGTTTGAGAAAACAAAAAATTTAACGGGCAGATACAGGGAAGCCCCTCATGGGGCTCTCCTTGTCTTGTCTTGTACGTGGAGGTATATTCCTTATGACTGTCTTGAATGCATCCTCTCAATGATACCTTCTTTTTGTATAGTGTTGCTTGAAAAAAAAAAACCTTTACCCTGATTATAAAATTATGAGAAGGTTTGAGAGAAGAAGTTGATTGTAAGAGTAGGCTAAGCATCTTCCTGCAGGCACTTTAATTTGCACTCTGCCACATCTGCAAACACATTTTCCTTTGGCCTTTTTCACTCACTGAGAAATGGAGCATGGCTGAAAACAAGTAGCAGCCTCTAAAAAGGGCCTTGCCCTGCCAGTAAGGAGTACAGGTTACTTTCCAGCACAGGTTCTCTATGGATTTCACTGGGCAATGTGTCACTCTTAAGTTGTAGGAGGGGCAGTTCAAGAGTATTCTTTGTATTGGATGTGCTCTGTGATGTACACTGCTCATCTGCAGAGAAACAAGATCTGAAGACTCACCCTAATTTTTTTCTTTCTTTCTGAAATGTTGGGCCATTAGCTCATCTTCTCAGGAAGGAATAAAGTATTTCTTTTTCCCTTTATCCTTTTTTTCCTGGAGACTGTTTTTTCTGACTAGGAGTTCTTGTGACTAATCCAGATATGCTGTAATGAAAAGAAATCATATCTGCTCAGTGAGAGACATATAAACACCCTATGCTTAGCAAATATTATCTTCTGCCAGGTCTGCCAGCAAGTTAACTTCAGTTTCTACAGTGGTCTTGTTGCTGAAGTCAAGCAGCTTTTAAGAAATAACTTCTACTCCTCTCTTTTACCAGAAAGAGTGGCAGCACACTCCTAATCCTTTCTTAGCTTTTGTTTTGTGCAGTCTGTGAGTTAATTCATTCTCAAGTTTCAAACTCCCAGAGTAAGTCATGAGCCTTTGTCATGAAGATGATGGTTCTGCTGAGGAAATAGAGGCAGAATTAGTTACTGTGCCATGACAAGCATGTATGCATTGATCTGTTTCATCTATGCAAATTGCCAACTAAATAGGTGATATAAACAGTCATGCACTGAATTGGATTCATATCCACAGATTTAATATTGTACTTTGTCCAAAATATTTTGTTTCTCAGAGGCTATGAAAGCTTTCTGGGAGGTTAAAAACTAAAAATGGCCGCAAAAATGCCATACTAAGGCTTAATGGTTTCCCCATCGTATTTCTCTGTGAAAAATGTAACTGACAACGTAGGAAAGTCTATTGCAAAGCAGAGTGTTTAAGAGACTGTGGCCAGCCACAAAGGTTAATGTGTAAGTTAAATAGCTGCTGAAAGGAGGAAAGTAGAGCAGCTTAATGGATTGGAAATTGGTTGTAGGGGGAAAAAAGTAATCTTGAATGCAGCCCTGGAGAGAACTTGGTATTACATGTTCGGTGAAAACCTTGTTTCAGTAAAGTAGGTATGTGCTTGGAAAGTTCAGTTTAGAACAGATAAAGGTGTACAAAAGACACTGGAGAACATTCACGTGGTTGAGCTTATATTTTTATTCAGAAAAGTTGCAAAGCACAGATAAATATATTCAGAGGGGAGCTTCCAGAGAAACTGCTTCACAGCTATGAGTCTGGGAGCTGTTGTGATTCCCAGAGCTCTTGGGGGAGGCAGACGCATGCAGTTTCATAACATTTAAGCTTGGAATTGATAAGGAAAAATCTTATTAATGTGCAGAGTGAGAGTAATCCTATTAATTAAATAAGCACTAATCCAATTAGTTTCAAAGTCCTCAAGACATTCCACCAACATTTTCACCAATCTCCATAGCACTGACATGAGCGACCACTGATGCGCCATTTTTGCTTCCCAAGGGTGAGAAAATTAGTACAGTTAAAATAGTGGTCTGAATGTTCTAGCCCACAAAACTTAAAATGTTTCTTTTAGTGTGGTCCATTAGCATTGGTTTATTATCCATCCTGACCTGTTTATCTTGTTAGTCTACATGCTACAGTGTTAGCAGATACCATAACACAAAGGTTCTTTTGATTCACCGACTTCTTTCTAAACTTAAATTCCTTCCGACTTAACAAGAATCAGGTAGGACAATAATTAATAGGATTGCATGGCCCCACTTCTAATTGAGGCTGTCAATCAAAGGCACAGTACTGGAGAAGGGGGAAAAAGTAGGGCTGAGCCTCTGAGCTGACTTATTGCCACATATTAAGGTGGAGAGGAGAAACAAACCTCACACATCACTTTTTGATATTGAGACTTTTGGAGCTTTAGAGTCCAAATGGATATAATGTTGCTGGGGTGCATCAGTGATTCTTTACAGAATCATGTAGGTGTTTTCATGTGAGTCAGAACACACTTGTTCATCTGCCAGCTCCTGAACTTTCAGCTGGTTGCTTTGGCAGACTACACCACGAAGGGGAAACACTTCTTTCTCTCCAGCATGCCAGGAACTTGTGGGTGGCTCTTGTGTTTGATGTGACTAATGGTATTCTTATCTTCCCTCTATGACAAGTCCATATGAATATATTTCTGCTTTCTGAAGCTCTGTTTAAATTTGAGATGGCTTGTCTGAAATCAAGCTTTGAAATTACATTAAGAGAAAGGTGATAATTGCTTTGTTGCATGGTAGAGGCAGAGGACATTTTCTCTAATCATTCCAAGCTTTTCACAGAATCAAGGATGCATTTAAGTAACGGTTTACTTTCCAAGGTTGCTGTTACTTGTTTGGCCATCTCTGTTTCTTCTTATATGAGCTGTAACAGTTGAAACTATTATTTATGTGACGTTCTCAGGAGCTGCTTCCTCAAGCTGATTCTTTTATGAGTGACCTCTGATTGTCTGAGAATTGTGTCATTTTTTGATAAGTTGAATGTCCAGTGAGTGTACCTATTCCTGCCTGTACAAGTAGCTTAACTCTGCTGTTTCCAAACACTGTGGTATCTCCCACTATACTATCTTTGAGGTTTTTATTTATGCCTTAATAGTCACTGGTACTCCTGAGCCCTGTGAGAAATGTTTTAACTGCTGTTAACTGCTTTAATCTCAATTGTTTTTCTACAGTTATCTTTTATGTATCAATGCCTTAGAGAAATTTGTAGCTGCCCAGTGTCAATTTAGCAGGTTATTTTCCCTTGTCTCTTTCTCCTTGGACGGGCACATAATGTAAAAGCAACTCACAGGGTAAAAATTTTAGTTCTTGGCCTGATATATCAGTATACAGATGAAGTCAAGCAGATGTTTACATTAACATTTAATTGAATTTATGACAGGCTACCACATGTTACATACATTAGTAATAAGCATTAACAAAAATAAAAGAAAACATTATGCATGTGCTCTAAGTAGCAGCATGACATGAGCAAAAGATCCCTCAGCTCTTGAAATTGTTGCTGTTGATGGGATGAAAGGTGCAAACCAGCTGTACTTGCTCATGCCTTTTTTCCTTACTGTTCCCAATGGAAAGGGGATCTGGCCTGTCAAAGTTAACTTCAAGGCCTTTTTGAGCCCATGAGTGGGAAACTGAAGCCTTGATAGAATGAATAATCCCAATGAGTCTTAGTGTTTTGGAGAACTCTACAGACAGGGCTGGATCTGAAGCTTTTTGAAGTTATCAGGGAATTTTCTGTTGGCATCACATGGTTGTGGCTGTCAAAAAATATCTTCTGTCATTTAAGAGACACAGAGACTACCTTGAGTGAGGGGTCCCATGGTGATAACAGCAATCAACAGGGAAAGCTGATCTTACTGTGGTCTTTCAGTAAGCAAAAGGGGTACTTTTCTTTACGTACATACTCTCTGGGTACTGGGAGTGTTTTCCAGTAGTAGTCTCTACAACTGGTGGTTTCTAGGCCCTGATTTCCATCTTAGCCGAGTTTCATATATATCTCATCTAAAATACCTGCCTGCATGAAACAACTCCTCATCTAACGACTCATTTTTATTTCCCACTATAGTAAAAAAATGCCAGCATATCTCTATAAAGTGGTGCTAAGATTTTCTTGTTTTCTTTTTCTTTGTTGGAATTCTGTCTGTGTACTCACTGACTCTATATATTTTTGGCTTAAATAAACTTTAGTATTTTCCACTTCTGCTGTGTAGTTTCTCAAGAGAATGACTGTTTTCAAATAAGATTATGAGTGGCTGTAACCAAACCCTAATGTCAGTCCATGAAATACAGTTCTAAATGAAAATGTCAGAACTCTGCAATTTTCTGTCTGTACTTATTAATATCTTGGATGCTCACAGTGCTTTCAGGATTATATGTCTTGTTATTTAAAGTCACAAATTCACATATCTATAAGAGCAGTGCTCTTATTTTAGATAATACATTAATTTACCTTTATTATCATGTCCATTTCTATGAGTTGCCAGTAGAAACTTTCCTCTCTTTCCTCTCTCATTTCTGAAGACTGAAAATGAATTTTAGTGATTAAGGTAGTGTGAAGGCAAAGAGCACCTAGTAATAATAAAATTATTAGAATTGCTGGGCTGTCCACAACAGCCTTAAGAGCCATTTACCAGAATTATAACTGTTTATGGAGAAACTCTCAGCAGTACTTCACGCTTCTGTCAGCTGAGCATTATTTGTCTTCAGAAAGACATAATTACCTCTCATGTTGGTAGCAAAACTTAACAAGAGATTGTGTTCAGAAATAAGTGGGGTGGGAACTGTGAATTGCTCTTTTATCTCCATGAATTGTTAATTCTCATATTCCGTTATCAAATGATGAGCACCAAACCTGTAACTTAAGCATGCTGGACATGGATGAAATTTTTTCCCAAACAAACATACAGTTTGGTTTTCTTCCTGTATTTTGTTTGAGTTAGGTTTATGCCAGAACTGCCAAATTCACAAGTTTATTAAAGAAATCTTGCCATAACTATGAATTAATGAGATACGTTAGCTAGGATAAATGTAAATAATTCACTACCAGCAAATTTAAAACACATAACCTTTAACATCAGATACCCTCACCAGCATCTCATGGATACTGCGATTATTGATGCAAAACTGTTCAGTTTCGCATCTTTTTTGGCACTGAGAAGCTCAAACACTCCATGAATATTTAACAGTCTGTTATATTTTTTTGCCATTATGAAGAATCTTATAAAGTAGAACCTCAAAATCAAACATTTTGTTCCATTTCTGATGTTTGATAATAATTTTAAAAATATATTTTCTGTTTGTTGTTTGCCATGCTTTTGTTGTTTCCCAAATCAAAGAATGTAATGTCCACATGAGACCTCTTAATTTCAATTTGTCATTTATGTTTTACATAAAATACATAAAATTTTGTTTTTCAATTTTTTTCCAATACACCTTCTACTTGCCATCAAACAATTGTTTTCCTTAAATAATTGGATAAATTTTTAAAAATTTATTTTGTGTATATTTAATAAACATAAAACTCACTGTAGCTAAAGAGGTCTGTGAAACTTGAAGTATTTATTTCTCTGTTTCCCTTTTAAACTATGTTGAATATATTTTCATTTGTTTGTTTGTAACCAATATAATAATTCACCATATTTCCTATTACTTATGCCATCCATATATAATTTTTTGTGCAAAAGTAAGATCTCTCAGAAATCTTCACGAAGTTCTGTTGAAAAGCAAATATGTTATTTGTGTGTTGCTCAAATTTTTTAAAAATCAGGAGAATTACAGGTTAATTGCAATCCTCTTACATATTGCAAAAAAAGCAAGATGTAATGAAAATCTGCAAAGTGAGTCTTCATTTTAAAAAGCACAAATATTAGAAGTGAAAGGGAGTATATTAATAAGTCTGCAGATAAAATTGCAAAGACACTGAAGATGCAACACAGCTAATCTTGTTTATTCAATTAATAGAAATCTAAATATGAAACATATTCTAAGACTTGGAGAATGAACATTTTATGGTCTTTGAATTGGGCATCTGGAGAAATTGTACTGTATAATGAGATACTTTGGGTAATTTTCTGGTTCTTGGTCTTACACCATACAACAGTTTGCTTAATAATCATACTTAGATACAATGCAATCATATTGCTTATCTTTTCCTAGAGATGAATCAATTCTGCTGCATTTCTGTGACTTCAAATTATGACACTGATACTGAAATTTAGATATAGAGCTGAGGGCTGCTCTACAATAGCAGTAGAAAAAACAGTAGGAAAAATTAAATTACTTATATTTTTCAGTTCTGTCGTGCTTACTAAGCTTCTTATTTTTAATTTAAAAAGATAAATCAACATCATTATGTTCCGCTATTTGTCTTTTCAAGCAAAACAAATAAAATAGTTGCATTTACTATTTATATAATTAATTGAAGGCTGGAAATATCTAGTAGTCTCAAAGAATGAACTAAGTTGCTAAGCATCAGAGAGAATGATAGGAGTAAGGAAAAAGTCTGATGCTTGTCTTAGAAAGAAGAATTGCAGGATGTAAAAGGGAACTGAAGTGAAAGGTGGTCACCATATGTAGCAACTTCCATGAATTCAGTAGAGTTTAGGAAATAGAACTGCTGAATCAGTAGAAGCAATCTGTTACAGTTCATTTTACTGATTCATCCTGACGTTTTTTCTTTCTGCTGATAATTTGGTTTGAGGTAGTTCCTCCTTGCTCCCCATCAGGAAAGGCAGTTTGAGGTTCTAGGAACTCCCTGTCTGTGGTGATGCAGATGCCTTGACTCACCACCAAGAGCTCAGCAGCTGCCAGCTCTTGTCATCCTGCCAAATGTGGATTCCTGGGTGAGGAGGAAAAAGAACACTGTTCATAGAATTCCCTTTTTTTTTCCCCTTCTGTGCAGTGAAAAAAGTAATGAAATCTTGATGGATCTGAAAGAAGAGGTTTGATTTTCGTTCCCAGGTGAGCAATGAACTGAGAGACTGCACATAGTGTAGCATCTGCCAAAGTAGCTGGGCAAATTTACCTGGGCTGAAACATCTCAGAGCTCTCCCCTGGGAGCTGTCTGAGATGTACAAGGGAGATGGTTATGTTATGCTGTGTGTTATATTATGTAGGGGACTAAGAACTTCCTTTAGAAATGCAATAATAGGATGATTCTAGGGCATATTGCAGAGAGAAACAGGTGTGCACTCAGTGAAAAGAGAAACATTTTATTGCAATGGTTGATTTGATTTTCTAGTAAATTGAAATAACTAAAAGAAACCTCAAACCAATGAGAAATAAGCCACCTGAAACTAAAATAAAAACAACCACCAGACTACAAGGAAGAAAATTATAGGCTCGCTCAAGACCTGGAAACTGTCAGGTCAGTCACTGATGTGAAAGGGACAGGTTTGCTTGGAAGATTGATGCCATGTTCCCATTCCACCTGAATTTCGCTTGCACAAAACAGGTGTGCTCCTTCACAAGTCTGAGGAGACTTCCTTGAATTGGTCCTTTCTCTTAAAAAAGCTGCTAAAGTCAGTCTTGTCAAGGAAGTTACATACATATTTTTAATATAATTTGGAAGCAAGCTTGTCCTGCATAATAGACACATATTTCCTTCAAACTCTTAGCAGGGTTACTTTAAGCGATAGTTGAAATAAAAGAATCAAAATTAATCTGAATTTTTTCAAATCTGAATGTTGGAGTTGTGTTTGTCCAGATCAATTGTTTGGGTTAAAATTACTGTGAAGTACTCAATTTCTGTGCCACATACTCTTATGTGTCGCTTTTAAGGTAAACTTACATGTTTTATACTTATTATAAAATGCTGAGTTTCTATTTCATTATAAATCCATAACCCACCATGTTTAATGATTTAACAACAGAGAGATAATCTATTGCTTTCAGTGCTGAGCCAGTGATTTTTGAGAAGTCTTGAAGGCTTTGCTAAATGACCACCGAGTCTGTGTGTTGTTCACATCTGCATTTGCTGTGCAATTTCACAGTTCATTAGCTGCATTCCTCAGGTATGCTATGCACCCATCCACACTTCTGTTCAATCTGAATTGGCACTGAGGGCTAAACTAAAGACCTGTGGAACTTATCACCGTGTATGGAATCAAAGCATTTCAGTAAAAGTGTTTAAAATTTCTTTTCTGATCATAGGATTCAATAATAAGAGGAAAAGCAGATCTCGAGGAAGCTCATGTGACTTTGTATTGTCTGTTGTCTGAGAAGAGTGGACAGGCAGAAGCATCAAAAATCCCTTGTTTTAAATTGGATAGTTTAGGACTTATGCTGTCAATGGCAGCATTGGACAGCAATAACCTAATTCCCATGGTGTTATGTGCAATAAAGGTATTTTATAGATTTTTCTTGGCAGTGCATTGTTCAGTTCAGTCCTTTGCACCAGTACCATGGATTAGACCTGCCATGACAATAGAAAACAGCTCTGGTGTTGTTGAAATGCCACAAATTGTAATTATCAAGGGATGTCAAACAACAATTTTTCTTGCATTGGTGAAATCTGACTTGGTGGAGCTTTTTGTGTGTGAATAGCTTCAGTGATGGAGAGAAATTTTGCAATATCAGTGCATTTGCATCTCAGAAGAGATTAACATTCCAGCCCTGCTTTATTACACTTTCATGTTTATAACACCTGTGATTTAGTTTCTCTTTGTATTATTATATGTGTGGTTCTCAGAATGATGCAAACTATTTTCTTGAGCCTAAAACTACAGCTTGTACACAAGCCAGATATTTTAATCTGTTTCTATTAAATCCATAATGTAGCTAACAACAATGTACAATAAAATTTAATTTCATATGTCTTTTAAAAATTACATAGTAAGGTTTCATGATGTATGGCACAGGAATTTCTTTATTCTAATTTATTTCTGATAGCTGCTTCATTCCCAATACTTTTCTCATAATAAATGGAATGACCATTTATTTAGAAATTTACTTCCTGTAGCTGGAGTGAAGAACTGGTAGACTTTCCTATGTAGTTAGGCCAATATTCTTTCTCTATTAAAATTATTATCTAGATATACCCATTATATTCTGGCTTGAGAA
Source organism: Sturnus vulgaris (assembly GCF_052056855.1). NCBI lineage: Eukaryota > Metazoa > Chordata > Aves > Passeriformes > Sturnidae > Sturnus > Sturnus vulgaris. The sequence continues at coordinate 20,170,802 of NC_142256.1, read as the reverse complement.
TTATTAACCTTTGTGCAGATATACTGGTGGTCCATAACAATAATTTTATGCTTAACAAAAATAGATCACTACAGCTGAAGAGTAGTTTTGACAGGTTTCTTTCACTTGTGTAAAAACAAAGCCAAAGAAAGCCCGGGATGATGGATTAGGTTATAGTATCCTTATCTGCAAGGGAAGGATTTTCTAAGCCCCTTACAGAGTAGTGTTTAATGAGATCTGCTGTCCCAAGCCCAGCACTGGACTTTGGGGAGGCAGGAGCAGAGTCAGTGGGTTTGGAGTTGTGTGGCTGCAGATCAGTGATGCACAAGCCCTGAGCAGCCCGGGGAGCCCAGATCTGGAGAGCTCCTGCTGGGCTGGGCTGGGTGCACAGAGCCTGCACCCCACGGCTCTCCTGGGAAGAGTCGTCCCAAGGGTCTCTGATACTGCTACAGCACATTCCCAACAGCATCCCAGGGAAGAGCTCCGAACGGATGAGGGAGTTTAGCTAAGCCCTTGCCTTTTGCCAGGCCTGGGAGCAAGCAGTAACTTTGTTGAGACTTCCAGCACCTAAATACCCACTATCATTCCCAGTTCAGTAATGGCTGATTCAGTCTATAATAGAATAAATTAATAGACACAAAATTAACAGACATAAGACTTAACACAGACTATATAATACACAGGAATAAGGACATAAATGAAGAAAAAAGGACTACTAGTAGGTTAACATACAGTGCACCGTAAGGTACCCTTTTCAGTTACTAGTTAGTGAAGAAATAGTATAAGCTTAGGATTGAATTATCTTACCATCCAGTTCTTGGTGGAGCACACATGGAAATCCCTTCCCCCAATTCCCAGGAAAGTAACCACAGGTTTGCCTGGAGAAGTTCCTCATGCCTTCAGGGTGTGCGTCTAGAGGCTTCTGCCTTTGTGATAACTGTGCGTGCTTTTCGTAAAACAGTGTCTCTTAGTCAAGAATATGTCCTTTATCTCTTCCCACATCTGCTCTCCAGACTAAGATGTTGACTCTAAGGTGAACCCTTTTGGTGCCAGCCCCGGCTGGGCTTTCCGCCTGGGTCATCTCTCTATCTGTCTGTGGAAGAGAGAGGGCAGGGGTAGATGTCCTGCCACAGGAAGATCAAAGGCAGTGTTGGGCTTGTTCTGATGAGGCCACATGCAGAAGATGAGGCAGCCACAGATGCTCTCCCCAGGAGATTTGGGAGATAAGGATACAGGAGTACTGAAAGCAGGACAAGATTCTCTCGCTGTCCCCTCGCTGAGGGGACGAGACTGGGCAAGGCTGGGACTAAGGCAGTTAAAACGCATTTCCCTGAAGGATAATGCCTTAGCAAGGTCTTGTTACAACACCTCACTGCCAGGTGCATCTTCCCCCTGAGGTCAGCCAGCTTCCCCAAATCCTGCTCATATTCAGAGCTTTCTGGAGCTCGTGGCCATAACAAGCACAATACACATGTTAAATTTGCCAGCTTCCCTTTTGACCAAAACAACACTACATCCTAGCACCATAACCTCCCACAATCTGGGTTTATTTCACTGTTTCTACTTGGTCTGAGTTTGGCTGAACACCATAGTTCAGTTCACTGCGTTTATTGAGTAGTCTGATAACTACTTTGCAAGGGTTTATTCCAAAGAGAAAAGCTGTTCATTTGATCATGACACTCAAACTGGTGAAAATTGCTGGATTCACTACTGTTTGTACCAGCTGAAGCTATGACTCAGTACTTGTACTTTTAAATGCTACTTAGAAATACAGTTTATTTATAGTGTTAACACAGAATGTCCATAAAGGACAATTTTCAAAATGTAGTCTTTTATCCTTCAGCCATATTACTGATACGAAATGTGTGGAAAATATTATCATTTAAAATCATATTTTACATAGAGAGTTATCTGATTGCCACCAAAAGGCTTTGCAGCAGTTTTTAATTTAGCCTTATGTATTTTTAACATGTCATCTGGAGCACAGCATGCATATGGCATATTAATAGAGGAGACTTCTAGTCAGTTCTGTCTGTTCTTGCAAAGAAAAAAAGCAAGAAATAAGCAAAAATATTTAAATTGCATGTTCTGGATAAAAGAAACAGACACTGCCTGGCAAACTGGGGCAGTGTGCAGGGATCGTTTAATTATTCCATCTCTGATTTGTTTTTCAGGGGCTAGCTGGCTTTTTGTTTGTTTTCAATTAAACTGCTGTAGTGTACATTGAGAGATCTATCATTTATCTATCAAACAGAAAGTTGGGCTTGAAATGCAGCCTCTCTGTAAACTCAATTTTCAGTTGCTCCTCACTTTGCAAACAAGAAGGAATTTTGACTTGAAATGCCCTGTATTTGATCATAACATTTTGGTGCTTGTTTGTTTCTGCAAATCTGGGTCTTATTCAGCCTTTTTGAAGGTAGTGTTTAAAAACAAGCATACACTAGCTGATTGAGAAAATGAAAATAAATGTTTTATTTTTTTATTCTTTTATTCTGGAAAAAAAAAGAAACAATGTAGAGACATTGTTATTTTTAGAGCAAATAAGCTCACAAGCTTTAAAATAATACCTATTCAGTTCTCCCACTCTCTCTTGATACTCTCAGTGGGATTTTTCTGGTAGGCTTCTTTTTTCAAACTGAATTTTAAAAATTACATGGTTTATAGGTGATCTGGTACATGGAATAAGTTTTTTGCAGCTATTTTGATGAATGGAATGGATCCAAAATGAGCTCTTAAAACTCAACTTCGTCAAAGATTATTGAACTTCAAAGAAGTGTTAAAGACAATACTAAAACCAATATAAAACTATGGGGAAAAGAACCAGAATTGCTTCTCATAGTTCTTCTCTTTTTAAAGAAAAAAAGTAATCCTAATGGAAAATGCAAACAGAACTCTTGGTCAACACAGAATTTAAATTTCTGGAATGCAGGGTATAGTGTAATAGATATATGTCAGTTCTGGTCTAAATTTAACATCGATTTTCTTCTTAATTTTTAGCATATCAAATAATTAAGAGTGATTTGCAGAAGTCTTTTATTCAAAAAATGGTTATGACCTTGCGAATCACCAATACTTCCTTGTCTTCTGATTTCCTCACAAATTGACGTCTTTTCTACCATGTTGTACTTGCACATTCTTCAGTTGTTTGGCCTGTATTAGTCTGGTGTTGGGCAGCTGAGTCTGTTTAAGTCCCTGCAGGGGACCTGCATTATATTCCTGGCTTGACACTAACAAACTGGCCAGTTCGACAAGTTTTTATTGTTACTAATAAAGTTTTATTGTTACTAATAAACCTAAACAATTTTTGTAAAGTGCCTTTGAAAGTTCACATATGAAAAAAATGTTATATAGCTTTAGATATGATTTATTTTGGCTTGTAATAGAGTTCCTTTGCAGGACTGTGGTAAATCAGGGAAAGTCTGATTAAATGGATCTGTAGCACGACATCCTCTTTTCTTAAGCAAGCCAAGCTCCCAAAATGTAAATACATTAAATGTCACTCTCATTAAATACACATCATGGAACTGCTAAGGAGGATTAAGGAAGTGCAATAATCTTCATCTTACTCTGAATAACTGCTAATGGTCAATGTGACCTGGACTCAAATTTTTATTGAAGAAGGTAAGTAAAGAGAAAATTTTCCCTTTATGAGCTCAAGTTGCCTATCTTAAAGTTAATGACCTCTGCATCAACACTTGATGGTTTAGCACATAAGCAATTTGGGCTGAGATGGAATACTTTAAACACCTATTGACATTCTGAAGCTGTTTACGTTCTGACCTTTCATGACAGAATGAGTTCAGCCAGCACACAAGAGAATGTCAGAATCTGCTGCAGAAACTGACTGCAATTATGAGACTAGAAAAGGAAACAAAGGCCTTAGGCAATATTTTTAGATTGCAGAGTGGTGGGCAGATTCTGGATACAGTACTTAATGGTGACGTGACATGCAGGTACCCTTTTAAAAGGTCACACCTGCCTGAGCTGGGAGTGATTTGGTTTGCAGTGGTGGCAGAGTCTCCTACTGAAGCAGTTTCCATTTCTGATGGCAGGCATTGCCTATGTGATATTCCTGAATGCAGAGGTATGAAAAACAATATTTCTGGAAGCTGGATTACTGTTTGGCAGACTTGATGGGGTGTTAAATAGGGTTTGTAAAATTATTGTAATTTCCAGTCTGATTTCTTTGCCAACTCTATGCTTAGATTTGAAACTTGATCATCAGCTGGTGCCAGTGGTTTGTTAATGTTAACCCATTCCAGCTGAATCACCTTGTTTATACTCTGCAACCTGTCATTTTATATAGATGTTGCCATATCTTCTGATGTACTTGTACTCTTAGTAATGGCAAGAATTTTTTCAAAAAGTGCAGTGAGGATATGTCGGCAACAATTGCTCAAATATACAGATTCTGTTTCCTTTCTCTTCTCCATACTGGGCCACCCATAAGTTCTGGAGAAACTCAGTGAATGTGAATCAGTTTTTCATTGCCCTGTTTCAAAGAAGATGATGCAACCACTTTGCTTGTCAATTGCTGTTCTTAGGAAATCAGAAAATCAAGTAAATATTCTCAAACTTCAGTGACCCTTTTATTTGATTTGTGATCTGAGGGGAAGAAATGCCTTATAAGAACTGTGAGAAATGTATCAGATGAATGTTGCATCCTTCACAATTTTTCAAGTGTTTTTGATCTTGGTGGAGGTTTAGTGATGTAATAGAAAAGGATGGGGCTCTGACAGCAATTATGTTGGAATTTTCATATCAAGCATTGAGAAATGCATCCTCTTTGATTTATCTGTTACTTGCACAGTGGATCTGATTGGAAGCTAAATTGTTTCTCTGCCAAGTCTGGGTATTCTAGGACAGCTGGGGTTACTCCTGACTGGGAGCTGCCCTGAAGGACCATTCTACCATGTGTGCAGCTGCAGAGCCACACTGCAGTTAAGATTCAGATGAGAAGGATTTTTAACTTGGACCTACAGAAGGATCTTGCAAGAAAAAGACTCACATACTCAAAATGATCCCTCGTTTCCTTTACTTGCATCGAATGTGTTTTGCACAGTGTACCCAAGGATGTGAAAGGCAGGCCATGGCACAGCATTTTCAGTTTTCAGACAGAGCTGTCAACTTCAGCACTCATTCCACTCTTGTGACTGCAAACTTCTTCAAACAGGCTGTAGGCACATGCAGACTTTTATAGTCTTTTGAATTTTTAAACAACATTAATTTAATATAATCAGTGAAAACAAATCCAAAGGGCTACCCTAGTGATATGAATATTATCTGAATTTCAAAAAGAGAATAGATTCAGAAAGCTGAAATATTTTATTTTTCTAATGGGCTTTGAATGATGTTATATTTATAGAACTAATCTCTGAAAAAGTTTGGCTTCTAATTTTTTTCCTCTTTTTCCCTTAATAATTTCTGTTTCAGAATAATAAGAAGTCTCTGCAGACAAGGTACTTCTGAAAGATTATTTTGCTGCTCAGGTGGCTGTATGCACTTGACCTTCAGTCCTATGTGGCACATACTTGAAGAATAGACTTAATCCTCTAAAAATGCACCATTTGCTGTTTCTAATGCTTTGAATATCTCCTGCCTTCCTGCTTTTCACATCTTAAGAATTGCATTTAACTCTTGTTTTGTAAAAAGACAATATAGTCAAAATGCCTACTGGAATTATTGTTTGATTCAGCAAATAGTGAGGGTGGTCATTTTATGGCAAACAGAATGAAGGTAGGATAAGTGCAAGGACAAAGTTCTCAAGGTCAGGGAGAATCCCCTCTTCTGCTGCTTTATGGTGCCCGGGGAACCAAAAGCACATGAAGGCAACTCCCTTCCCCGCCCCTATAATTCTGTGTAGACCACTTTGCCTCCTGGGAAAGATCTTTGAGTACATGTTCAGCCACAATGGGAAATCATGGAATAATGTTTGGGTTGGGAGGCAAATGGCAGTGGAGATTTTCTAACTAGAAAGTTTGCATAGCAGATTTTTATTCACAAAGTCATTCTGTCTGCCTCTGTGTGACCCAAGTGCTGCATCAAGCCAGCTCAGGGGAGGGTAGACGTCACAGTTAAAGCTGAATTTTTGAGCCTGGAACACTCAGGCAGGGTGTAATATTTGCTGAGGGACACTGGAGCTTTGATTACACGTCACAGGAGGGTTATGCACACTGGTAGCCTGGAGGGTTGTGCCACACATCTTCTCCAAATGGATCTATGTGCGAAGACTCCGTAAAGGGAAGGAGGCTCCCCAGCTGCCTCTGGACATTAGTTGATAGTTTTAAAGCATTCCTCCCCATCCTGAGAGCAGCAGTGCAGAACCACATATCAAATCCTCTAGCACAGAAGAATCTCTTTCTCTTTGGAGGCAAACGAGTGTGAAACCAAGTAAGCAATGAGAAGCTGAATTCTCTGCCCCTACTTCATATCAAAGTGTTTTTTTGTTTCATATCAAAGCAGGATATAGGGTTTTTTCCCCCTGTGTGTTTCTCCTGAGAAGAGTATCTCATGCAGAACGAGATTTTTTTTTTAAATCAAATGCTGAATTACTGCAGTGAAGATCTGGCTTGCACCACTTGCTAATGTCTTGAACAAGCCCCCAAAGGTCTTTTTGGGATATTCATTATGCCTGTATTGCTGTCATCCACCTGCTGGTATTGTAACCCACAGGCTCCCTATGTCCCATTAGCCTCTGTAAGATCAAACCAATTGCACTGAGGTATGACAATGCTAGATGATAATAGGGTAGCCAAAGTTAGTGTGTTTTTAAGTTTGAAAAGATAGGTTTTCTCATGTACTGGATGGCTGCAGTGAACCACTTAGAAACAAAGTGAAAAAAGGATTTTTTTGTTGTTTTGTCTCTGGGATGAAGTTTTTAGAAGCACAACTGTCTTTGGAGCCAGCTGTCAGTTAAAATGCTTCTGGAGATGTTGGCTGTACATCTTTGCACTTAAATTACTGGACCCCAATTTGTCTCACTGTGGTCCAGGGTTCTTTTGCTGGTGGCAGTGATCTCTCACCTCAGTCCACTAATTAAAGATCCTTCCTCACATTTCGAACAGCATCTAATTAAGTCAAAATAAAATCTGTTAAGGGTTATAAAAGGGAAGTTTAAACTGGAAGTCTAACTATAAAAGATTCACTGCATATCCACAACTTCTCAGATAATTGAGTTCAGATTCCTGCCCTTTGGTGCAGGGGAATCCTACAAGATGGTGAATTTGCTGCTAGTTGCTCTAAATTTTCCCAGATTTTATCTGGCATTATTTGCTGTCTTTACAACTGAAAAGTATTGTATGAAATACATGATTTTACAAAAAGAAATCTAAAATAAAAATAGCAGAGAGGTACTGTGTTGCAGCATTCTTGCACCTATTACTGCTACTGTATTAATGCATTTATAAGGAAAAAGATTAAATATTTATAAGGTTTATTCTGATTTGGTGTGCTGATATTAATCACACTGTCAAATGATAAGGTTGGAGCAGAAAACACATGTATCTAAATTCATGCTGCTCTTTGAAATTCTAATTTACTCTACCCAATAACTTAATAAATATAATACATAGCATGTGAAAAGCTGAAGCAGGAAAATATGGTGATTGAAAAAACAAAAAGCAGCTGTTTCATCACTAAAGCTGTGGGGACGATGCTGGGATATTTCTATTCCTATGGAAGTTGTTACTCATGTTTATACCTTCATGAAATCACCGCTGTGTTTCTACAATGTAAGTGATTTTACATATGATACCTCTTCTTTTTTCTCTTTGCTATGCCCTGGTGCCAGTTCTAGCAAACTCTCAAGGTAACATTCCTGTAGTAATTGACTGTTTGTATTGAGATGCTGGAGGCCTTTGTCTTCATCCTGTGCCTTGTATTTCCAAGTTCTCTGTTACCATCTCGTGCTTACAATCTGAGGATCACCCTTTGAGGTGTGGTGAGCATCTCAGCAATCCTGCTGAAATGCTGTGGCTCTGTGCAAAGATTCAATGTGTTGCTTTAGAGGAGATGTGAGAGTGATGCTCAGCTGGTGTAAATCAGTGCAGTTGCACCGACTCTGTCAGGGCCCTACTAACCTGAACCAGCTGAGTGTGTGATCTCTCTCCAGATATTACTCTCTCCGAGCAGTTGTAAAATTTGGTTATTTTTTTCTCTAGAAAGTGGTACAGTACCAGTACGCTGGTACTCACTGAATTTAGCACTCTTGTTAGAATGAGCAAGCCTAATTCTCTCATAATGAATACCAAAACATAATTTCCTATTTCTTCTGGGTTCCTCACTTCACACCAAATGAGAGATTCAGTGTTGTGTCTTGCCAGAGCCTTCATCAAAGCTCTATGGTAATTTTTCATTTTCTGGAAATGATTTCAAATTCTCTTTTGGTGGGTGTGAATAGTGAAAACTAAAAGTGGTGATTTAAAGAGCACTTCTTTGTTTGGACAAATAGCTGGTGCTAGATTGCTTTATGCTATAGAGTACCCAGACAAAATTGCTGCTCTTACTGAAAATAGAAAAATGTAGAGGATATTACTGATAACCTCTTATCACTGTGACTTTGGAATTGTCAGTTTATGCCTTACTTTTCTCAGAGATGTTAAATTGTAGTAGAAATTCAATTTTACAGTTCGTTGATGCCAAAATGTTGACTTTTCTAAATGGTCTAAAATCTGCACATTAATTCTTAAATCAACCTGTAAATTACTGTGCCAGACAAAGGAGCAGGGTTAAGGTTGGAGGTTATTAGAACAAGGGGCTCCTTAAACATATTCCCTTTAAATCAATATTTTTTTAACATTCTTTCAAACTTATTTGTACATCCCTAGGGATCAAATAAGTTTGTTCTCCCATCTTCCACCCAATTCAGTTCTATTGCTTGGTTTCAGTGCCAATTTTCCTAATATATTGGGCTGTTGTCATGATACCTCCTGGCTGAAGCCAGGCAAGATGGAGCTTTTTGCATATTGAGTTAGAAGAAATTAACCTCAATTAGCTTAACAAGCATTTGTGCCTGAGCATGGCTCTGGCACAGCTGTGCCCATTGCTGGTTGGTGGCTGCTAAATCAGAGCTGTCCCCAGCCCTGCACGGTGCCTCAGGGCTCCTGCCAGTGAAATGCAGACGGTGGCAGGCCAGTGTACCCAATAAAGTAATCCCTTCCCATGTGCATTTGAACAGGAAATTATGCCCATCATTCATTTGGAAAGCCAGGCAAGTTTTAAAGTGTGTTTTTCGTCTCAGTTGCAGTGTGGTTTAAAAAATAATCTACCTCAAACTAATGCTGCTCTGTAAGTAGTCTCTTGAGATTTTCTCCTCAGATTTTAACCTTCCCCCTTTAATATGCTTGTCAGAGATTCAGTATAGTTTATTGCAGTTACATAGGGCCTCAGTGTCTGTCCCAAGTCTGCAGGGTAACCCTGAGCAGGCGCTTGTGCTCCAGCAACCTGCCTGTCCCTTCTGTTAATGAGAGTACCAAAGCTGACACTGCCACAAGATCTCCTGGAGAAAACTGGAGTTTTATTCAATAATTGAATGCTTTTACATCTCCTCCAATCTATCTGTATTGTATCTTTCCTTCTACACGCTGCCTTTGTTTTTCTGTATGCATGACACTGAATCTGAGAGGATGGCAAGGAACTCTGAGCAGCTCCTGACAGGCAGCCATCAGTGCTGGAGTCCTGACAGGACACAAGTCAATGGATTTTAGCAAACCAAAGGATCCAAACCAGAGGATCATGTACCAAAAGTGTATTTATTATTACCCTGAGAGCTTCTTACACTGTTTATCAGGGCGATACCTCCATATAACTTATCTCCAGGAGAATCTGCAGTTCGTATAATGCCTGACTGACAAAACTCAGGGCTAAGGATGTGCTCGAATGCTGTGATGGCTTAATTCCCAAGTCCTCTTGTTAGTCTTGGACTAAAGTAAAGCTCAATACAGAGGGTTAATATTTGTCCCTCAATCTCTTGTTTATCTGTTTGTTCTTGTATTTCATTACAGTAAATATTCCTAGTAACTCTGCCTTCTGATGAAATAATATTTGCTTTATGATTGCCTGAGAATAGCAAATGTGTTACGTATAATCACATTTGGGAGAACATAATTTGAGTTTAAGCAAGTTATTTTTCTCCCACAGCAGATGTATAATTCAATTAACATTAATGTTAAATCTAGATATCACTCTACCTCTGCTGCACCACACAGGTAATTACTTTCTGGTTAACTTAAATTCCTTTGTAGCTACAGTGATAAAATTATTTTTAATTCACCTGGAGTACTGAGTTTTGTTTGTAGCCCTAGTGACTCCTGTATCTGATTCTGTGCATTCCAGCATTGAACTGCTTATGAACATAGTTTGAGTCCCTCTACTATAAATGCTCTGTTTAAAAACGGTGTCAAAATGCATGGATTAAAATACTCAGAGTTAAGGAATTATGACTCAAGACTGGAATCTCTGAACACTTTTGCCTGTTCCTAAACGAGATGTCTATCACTCCAAACACAAGGATTCTCACAGCAGTTTTGGGGTGCTATTCACACTGGGCTAAGAATGAATGAAGGTGTCTGCATGTCCAGGTTGCCGAGCATCATATCCCACAGATATCAATTAAAATCCAGCACTTGATCCATATGGTATGTGTTGATTTTGACTGGAATACAGTTAATTTTCTTCAAAGTAGCTGGCATGGGAATGTGGTTTGTGTTTTTGTTGAAAACAGTGTTACTAATGCAGAGGTATTTGTGATTTCTGAGCAGCACTAACACACTGCCAAGGCCTTTCCTGCTTCTCACCCACCCCACCAGCAAGAGGCTCCACAAGGAGCTGGGAGGGGACACAGCCAGGCCAGCTGACCCCAACTGACCCAGGGCATATCCCAGACCATGACACCATGATCAGCATAGAAATCTGGGGAGAAGGAGGAAGAAGGGACATTTTGAGTGATAGTGTTTTGTCTTCCCAAGTCACTGTTACAGGTGATGGAGCCTTGCTGTCCTGGGGATAGCTGAGCACCTGCCTGCCATGGGAAATGGGCATTTGTGAGTTATTTGGGTGTTCCACCATCCCTAACAGAGGTGGAAGAAGTTTAGTACCTTTGTTTTCAATGCCCAAACTTTACATTAATTGGCATCTCCTTGTACGTTGGTTAAAGCAAGTTTTTCTTGGGGGCCTTTTTGCTGAAACAACTTGCCAGTCACATCTAATTGTTTGTTATTTCAATATAGCTCTTCTCAAAAGTTAGTCTTTTTAACTGATGAGATTACTGGAGTGATACATTGATAAAAAGTCAGGGGCTCTGCCTGAGTTTTTTTATTATTTTTCTGGTATTCTCAAAAGTGCTGTCAGAATGGAGAGCTTTTTTTAAAATACCAATTGATATGTAAAAGACACAAAATATACACTTCAAGGTACAAACCCAGTTTATCCTCTGATAAATGGCCCTATGGGGAAAATCAATTGCACTGCCAGGAGATAGAGTTTAATCATGTCTTTTGAAAGGTCAGATGAAAATGAAAGGTCATACTCAAATTTATTCCTTCTCAGAGGATGAATATTTTGTATCTAAAACTGCCTTTGACCATACCTCTCTATATATTTGTGCATCTATTCCTATCTATATATATTTATGTGTATATATACACACTACCACCCCCAACAAATGCCCTCCTCAATGGTGTCTGTCAAAGCAATCTCATCTTCAGCTGCTCAGATTTATGATTAGTGACAAATTGAAGGATATATAGATGTGTTCTTGTGGGGGCATAACAGCATGACAGATCTGGCAGTAGCTCCTATTTTTGCCTTAAAACTACCTAAAATTCTCTTTGAGGAAGAGAAAGAAGAATGAGGAGAGAAAGTAACCTTGGGGCATCTTTTTCATAGCAATTACAAATAATGCAAAATAAGTCCGTTACCAAGCCTAAAAGGCCTAGATTCATCTAAAATTGATTCTGAGAATCCTTATTTGCAACAACCCCACACTGTATTTTGCTGTGGAATGAAATTTTGATATCTCTGTCCTTTACCATGTAATAGAACATAAGGTTGTTCTTAATTGTTGCTCTAGGGGTAGGTTTGCAGACTTTCCTCTCAACTTTAATCTATTCTTGCATGGAAAATGAAAACAAATGCTGAAAAATTAGGAATGTTCACATTTGATGGTGTCTCAGTATCAGAGGCTAGGGTTTAGCTTTTAAGGTCTCCAGCTTCATATTGCAGAGAATTTTCTTCAGTGCAGGCATGGCTAGGTGCTATTAAATGGTCTATTAAGTAAGAAGTCAAATACTAACAACATTAGTCGCCTGTGGCCTTGAATTTATGATTTCCTTAAAATCTATAGCTCTGTGCAGGCTCTGATGAATATTTACCATGCTCACTGCCCCTGGAAGTGAATCCATTGACAAATTTGTGCAGAATGGAGGGGAAAGTTGCCCAACTCATGGCATTCCAGCTCTTGCAGGTCTTCAGTCAAAACCTATTTGTTTTTCTCTAGATTGCCAATTTCTTAAATGGGAGCAGCTTCTGAGAGTTTATACACTTCATGCCTAAAACCTGTACTTTATTGATATGACTTGCCTCTTGTTCATTGGCTTATGTTTGGTGGTGGCTACTCATCTGCTATGGACCTGTGCTAATTAAATTTATGCAAACTTAGCACTCAGTGCCAGCGGGGCTGACACTGGAAGTCTTCGTGCATGAGTTTCTTTACAGAGCTCCTGTTTTTCCTTGTGAAGAGAGCAGGCATAATTTTGAAGATGTTGTAGGCTCCATAAGCAAGGTATACCACTTGTGCATGTTGGGCTTAGAAGCTCAGCTCTTCCTGTATGTGTCCTTGTTACTCTTCATCTGCACTGATTCTTAGACAGGAATGCAGAATTATTTAGGTCCTGTTTTCTATCTGTTTTCTTCCCCTCCTGTGTCATTGTGCACCAAGATAGGCTGGTGTAGGAAAGACCACACAGAGCTGCCTGTCAAATTCCAGCCCCTTGAGACAAGGGTACGATGCCGTGATGCACTGGGGATGTGAGAGGTTCTGTCCAGTGAAACCTCTGAGCAGAATACTAAATCTCAGTTCAAATGTTTAAATGTAGTAATTCCATGAGCCCTCTTCTCAAACTTTGGAACAGGAAAGTCCTTCAGCTTTTAGAGGAATCAGCAGACGTTGTCTCTCTCCTCTGATTCTGCAAATGGAAGCAAAGCTGGCGTGGTAGTAAGTAGAGATTTTGAGGGAAACGGAAAGCTGTTCTTTTATTGCTAGATTATTTTATTTAACATAAATATTCCCTGACTAATCTGGAGATGATTAAGGCATCCCAAATCACTGAAAACTTTTGTCATCATTATCATTTGTAGAATCTAACTGGATCTATTTCACAGAGAATTTTTTCCATCACATAAAAAAGAAGCAATAAAGAACTCACCAACTAATCCAGCTAACACTTCATATTTCATTCCTAGACTGTTCTAGTAATCAATTATCATGCCATGCTTCATTCTCATGTAACCTAACCCCTGGGCAAAAAAGAAATAATCCATTTCAGTTTCAAAATCCTCCTGAAAGTAAGTGAACTAGATCCAAAGAATGGTGAAATAATTAAAAAGGCTTCCCTTAGCCTTGACATGGGTTTTGGATTAGACCCTTTGTGGAGGAGTAAAGTATTCATCTGATGAATAGACTATATTTTTTATAGCGTTGAACATAAGAATAGTTTAATAGTGATTTCTAAAGATCATTAAGGGTCAAGGTATTCAGAAGTTTTGCTGGGCCAGATTTTCCCTGGACAATTTTTAGCACATTTTCAAACATCCACAAGGGGACTAGGCCGGGTCTTTTTTGTTGTTGTTCTCCCAGGTGGATTTGCTTACTACTTTGGTTCTCCTGGCGCAGCATTTGGAAAAGCTGAATGAAGGGTAAGGGTGGTATTAAAAGGTTGGCTGGAGGCCAAGCTGAAGTAATGTAGCGATTTCGGGAAAGAGTGCATGTTGGACACTTTAGATGTGCATTAACCACACAGGAGGAAACAGCTACAGATGTTGAGAGGTTAATTACTGTGGGTGAAACAAAACAGCAAAGGTGGTGTCAAATTAGCCTCTCTGACTGTGTCTTATGAGCAACTGAAGCACTGATATGGAGTGTGGAAAGTAGTTAAGTTTATAATCAGTCTTGATAAATTATATGCTAATTATCTTAATAGTTACATTTAACCCAAAGAGATTAATTAGATAAATTTTAAAATTCAGTTTTATCATTCAGTATCGTCAGAAGTCAGTTTTCTGAATAAAAATGTTTGTCTGTTAAAACACAAGTTCCACTTTGGCCAGTATGGAAACACATATCCTACTTCATGACAGAGGCACTCCAATCCAAGACAGATGCACAAGATGTGGCAGAATCAATGTGCTTAATTTCAGAGACATGATCCTGCACTCTATGACATAACTGACCCTGCAGACATCTTCCCATTAGGTTCTTCACACATCTACAGTCACATCAAGAGCTACCTCACATTTCTTGGGGACGATTAGATGCAAATCCAGTCAGTGCCCTGTTTAAATCCCTATGGAGATTTCCTGGTGGAGAGTCTCCGGGTGCACCTCGTAAAGGATCACAGACAAATTCCAGCTGCTCATTCTTTAATTTGCACCCTAAGGAAGAACTCCTACCCTCCATCCATATACTGATGTAGTGGCCAGAGGAATTGTGCAGGAAATGGGAGAACTAAATTGGTTTTCCTTGTCTGCCAGAAGGATTTTAAGCCATAGTTTCTCAGGACAGAGCTACGTTAAATACAGTTTGCATGATATTTTGAAAGAAAAATGTGTGCTTCTGTCCATAGGGCAGGAAAGGAAGAGCTTCCAAGGAGAAGTAATTTCTCAGAGCACTGAGTAAAGGCTTCCCTTTCCTGTCTCTCACTGTCTGTGCAATCGCTTCTCTCAAAGGCTTCCCTTTCCTGTCTCTCACTGTCTGTGCAATCACTTCTCTCAAAAGCTTTTCTTGATATGCTAGAATGCAGCAATATCCAACTCTTGGATTTTGGATGTTGCTCAAGGAGTTAAACTTTCACCTCAGTGCCTAACAGGATTTACTACACCTTAGTCTAAGCCCCTACAACAGAAATGAAACTGCAACTAGCTCAGTTGACTTGAACCCATTACTAGATCTGAAATTAGTAGATTAGCAGCAATTAGTAAAGAAGGAAGTTTCTCAGCAAAGGTGCCAGATTATTCTGTGCAATCCTGATGATTACAAGGAGCTGAGATGACCCATGCATGCCAGACTACTGTTGATTCTAGCCCCAGCTCCCCACAGTTGGTTTTGCATCGCGTGTGCTGGAAGGTGTAGAGCAGAGCTCTGCTCCTGCTCTGTGTCTGTCCCTCCTGCAAGCCCTCAGAGCTAGCTGACCTTTCCCAGCGTGGGTGGCAGGCATCCAACTGTCCATCTCAGAGCCTTGGCTTGTTTTATGTGACAAGGGTGAATGCACACCAAGAGAATCTTAATCCCAGAGGACGAATCTTTACTAACTGTTGTCTCAACAAAAGTTTAGCACGGGCTACAGATTTATAACTGGACTGCACTGCTGATTTCATCGGGGAAGATGCATGAGGCTCTTGCAAGCTGTAATCTTGTGCAGTAAAACCAGGCAACAGGAGATACTTCGCTTGTTTTCAGAGTGTCATGAGCATGGGAGCCTCATTGATTGAAAGATTCAGTGTGCCTGAGATTTTAATGAAAAAAAAGCACATGGGGAAACCACTTTTGAGATTCCAATAGCAAAATGGATGGGGAACTAGAAGTCAGATTTTTATTTACCTAAATTTTAATTCCACTGATAAACGCTTAGATTTTTACATACAGGTCCTTAATCTCAGGTCATTGCATTCCTTTGCTGAGAGGAAGCACATACTATAACACTGGTTATGTTAATGGAACTATGAGCTTTTTGACGCATGAATAGCATTTGTTGTTATCTGCCTGAAGTGTACTGTCCAGAGAGATTTTTCTTGTACTTAACCATCCTCCACTGAATAAAACACATTTTGACATGTCTATACACTGTTTTATGTTAATGACTCTTTAATCACTTTGTTGAAAATAACTCTCTAACACACCCCTCGAAGTTCTGTTTCTTGTCAACCAGTGAAATCATCTAATTTTCTGATAGTTTAAGATATTCTGCCACACATATTTCCCCTTCGTCAAGGTTTAATTCTGTTAGGATCCCTTTACATGTACCTAATCGTACTAATTAGGCAGGATGTCCTAATAGTCAAACTTCTGCAGAACTCAGGGGATAATTTAGTTCTGCAAAAAGGCTGTTATATCTCAATTTGTGATTCATTAAAACACAGGAATTTTGAAATCTTAATTAATATCCTCTTTTTATCTTTGCATCAAATACAACAAAATAAATCAAAGAGGATTTTTTTTAATATATCACTAATAAATATATTCTCTGTATTTTCTCTTGTGTTTCTTCAAGTCTTGCATCTTGTACATCCAATGGCACTGCCAAGATTCTGACACAGATGTACCTTGGGGTTTTCATGATGAAGTGGAAAGAAATTAAGAACTGATGGAAATCTGTGAAAGAAAATGGAGCACAACTGGAAAGCACTGCAAGGTCAGGTCACAGAAGTGTGATCCCACATATGGGTGGAGGCAAGGGAAAGAAGCTGTTAAATTTACTGTTGCATTTTTACCTGAAGCAATAAAAGGAGCCTGTCTGTTCAAAGCAAGGTAGTCAGCACTGCAAAACCTGGTGAAACCTTTTCCTCAAGTGAGGCACTGAAGGATGAAGTCACCACTGTCTGTGGAGGAAGGAATGGAAAGGTTGAAAGTCATTCCAAAAGTACAGTGGTGGCTGCTCTCGTTAACTTCACGGGCCCTTGTGCTCTGTGCCCTCTGTGTGCTGTCAATCCCACACTGCCTGCAGGACTATTGGGATACCCAGCTGTGTGAGCTGGCCCAATCAGCCATACAGGTACAGCTCATATGTTTGTGACAAGGTGTAAACAGGAGCTGGCAGAATAAAAGAACCATGTAGGAAAGATATTTCACTTGAGCAGATAAGGATATAACATTGCTGTGCTTCACTGCTCAGCATGTAAAACACCTGTTAAATTCCTTTGTTTTCTGTGTTCCTGTTGACATTCATAAAATTCTGTTAGACAAGTGTATGCTAGTAAAATATTGCTTTTTGCTACTGTATACTGTAATTCAGTTCTTCCACTTGTTTTAACAGCAGACATAATAGAATAATTGTGTACTGTGATGTCCTCCAGTTGCCCTCTGCTGAAATCTAAACTATTGTGCTGAGGGGCTGAATACAAAAGGTATTTTTCAGATAGATACATCCCAGTAAACCTTAGATAAAACTTCTTTGCTTGTACAATTGATGCTTTCCAGACTTGTAACCACAAAACTTAGTTGAATTTCAAAGTGGATAAAACAGTTATTTCTATTTTTTTATATACTGCTGCATATGAATATCTCTAATGGAGACATCACTTTAACCTTCAGTATGCTGTGCATGTGTATCTGCCTTGATGTGTGCTTGTATGTACATAAATGCACTCTTCCTGTCTCTATCCATCCCCATAACACATAAACACATACAGTGTGCTTGTTCAGCCTGTTAAAAAAAAAAAAAAGAAAAAAATAGCAGATGTGCCATTTTGATGTGTGTATTGATTTAATTTAGTTGTAACTGTCATTTGGTGCACTGGGATAATTTTGAAAATTAAAGTGAAAAGTTCATGACATTTTATAATAGAATATAGGAATTTTTAGTTATTATTATTATTGTAGGAACAGGGAAAGATTGCTAAGATTGCTACTATTCTTATTACAAAATAAAGGTCAAGTCAAAAAAGGTGTTGAATAGATAGCTTAGGAAATAGGGAGCCTTTTCTTTTCTAGAACTGAGATTACAGTGCCACATGACAGCCATCCTACTTTGCTGAACACTGTTCCCTCACCACAAATCACATCAATAAAACAACTTCCATTTAACTGATTCCTGAAAGCAAGAAAGTGATTATTTGACAAAACTACATTTCTGTTTTCTAATTATTTGCACAGCATATATATGTTTGTGTGTTTGATTTCGTGTTTTTCACTTTTTGAAGGATCCACGTTGATAGAGCCATTGCTTTTGTCAGTGAGCGTAATCTGAGCAGACATCTTCATGTCTTTGAGAAACTGAAATAACTTTTAAATCTCAGAATTTAAGTGTCACTGTGACACTGCAAGATCACGTGTAGCTTCTGAAGGTACCAAGATAAAAGATAGCTCTGTGACACTCCCTACGGTGAAAAAGAAGGGAACTTCTGTTTCTGATGTGCAGAATATATCTCAAGTACCCAAGCTCAAGGTCTGGCCTCCTTGAGCAAAGTCTCAGCCAAAAGTGTAGTTTATGCAATACTTTGAATATTCTAATGAATTTCATGGATATACAGTGGGTGAAAAAGAGGTGAAGAAAGAATGAAAATACTTTCTTTTATTTGTTTCTGTGATAGGTTGACTTAGGAAGAAGAAACTCAGAAGAGGTTCTTCCCAAGGGAATCTCCTCTGTGGGGGTTGGGATACCTGCAACAGCCAATTAGAGAAAGTTAGTTCGCTCCGTGCACACACATTTTGAGGAAGGTAATCCGGAACTGAGTCTCTTTGTCTTTCGGTGGCTGAGCAGGTAGCATCAACCCGAGATTCTCCCTCCCCCATGCGGAGGGGGGAGGCTCGGGAGGCCGCTTGGGCCCCGTTTGCCAACAAGCGGACCCGATGGCAGGGGGGAGAAAAAGTTGTTTGATGAGACCTTCACGGCTTCCTCCTCCACGGGCCTGCGGCTCTGGCGTGGGGGGAGGCCGACTCTTGCTGCTGCCGGACGGGCCGGGCCTGCCCGGGTGGCCATGAGCAGTGTGGGGCTGCAGCCCAGCCCCAGAAAGGCTGATTGACACCTCAGCTGCACCCCCCCAGCGCAGCCTGAGCCTGGCCCAACTTTAGTAGTTGTGTTAAACTTTAACTCTTTAGTGTTCAGATAAGATTTGCAAAGTCTCCAGCCTTTCCTTTTAATATGAAAGGGAATAAGAAGATTTCTGAAGTCAGTGATGTAAGAGCTAAGTTTTTAAGATGGAAGGAGAATGAGAAGATGCTGAAATGGCTGAAAATCTTTTTGTGAAATTGTAGGGATGAACTGATGTACTGAATATTCCTATAAACCATGGAAAGAGACATGGGGGGATGGAAATGTTCCATTTAATAGATGATTTGACTAAAGAGCACCTGTGTTGAGAATTTCTGCCCTGAGAAAAGAAGGGGATTTCAGTTTTCTGAAGATGAAGCCTGAGCAGAGAAAAAGGAGACAGAGAGAATCTTTGCGGTTGAACATTTCATTCTTAAAAGTAATACCCCATGGGACAGACATGGCCCACATCTACAACTTTGGGACAGCTGTAGAGTTGGGAGGAGCGTCACGGTTGCAGGTTCCCGGGCGGATGCAAATCGTGAAAGATAAAACCACAAGAGAACTGTCTTTTTCCTTCTTGTGGGAAAAATCCCTACAACTTCAACAAGAAGAGGCTTCTCTCTCCAGAAGTGAACTGAGAAAGACTAGATTTGGGGACTGACCGAAGTATTTGTTGTATGTTTGTTCCGTTGTTATGAAGATTGGGAGAGGGAGGGAAGGAGTGATCTGAAAAATCTTGTTCTGAATTTTTTTTTCCTTTCTTTTTGTTTGTGTAGTTAATAAATTTTCTTTTATACTCTCTCAAGTTTTAGGCCTGCCTTGCCCTTTTGCTCCTGGTTCTGTCTCACAACAGAAAAAATAAGTTTATTTAAATTGACAGCTCAAACCGAAGACATTAATTTGGTGCATTGGCTGGGAAAGTCAAAATTAAACCAAGACAGTTTCTTGTGTAGCAGCTTCCTGCTTTGACTTTTCACCAGGATTAATGCAACTAAACCTGATAATTTTACCACTTGTTCTCCTCATGATTTTGTGTTTGATCAGCCAAAATTTTTTCTTTCTTTTTATTTTTTCGCTTTGATATTTTATGAGCAAAACCAGAAAAGATAAGTGCGTAGAAGATGCATTGCTCACAGGATCACCAGAGTATGAAATTGGTAATAATCCCTTCGCCAAGAGTTACTTCAAACAAATTGTGCGTGGCAGGTAAAGCTGAGTCAAAAGAGGTTGCTTGTAAAGGAGAATGCATGTGACCCCATTTTGGGTCCAAACCTTCACAAAGGCATGCTGGCAGAAATGCTGCCAGCTATGGAAATTGATACTCACAGAAAGGACAAATGCCACGTGGTTGGAGGAAAAATGTTTCATAGACACAAATAGAAACAGAAAATATAAACTGTAAAAGATGTATTGAAAGAAGTATTCACTGTGGAGTAATTGCCCAGTGCTACTGTGACTGCTGGTTGTCTTTGTAACTTCAGATTATTTCTGTTAAGCCTGTAGATAGATACAGACAATATCTATAGGGTTGGTAAACTTGCTAACACATAGGATTTTCTCTGATGTGGACTAAATGTCAACAAGATAAACATATTCAGTTTATTTTCAATTTCAAATTTGATAAAGACAACTAAATCAAGAAAGCAACCAACAGAGATGCAGAAAAGATGTAAAAAAGTTTTTCATCTTAGCTTAAAAAACATACAAACTACAAAATTCAAAAGGGAGAAATATTTATGAATGTTTATGAAATGGTGAAGTCATGCTTTTACTTCCTTGCTTCCACAGTAAGTACTTTGCATGTCTCCATAAATTTGAGAATGCCCTTACAGAACAGATGACTAAAAGAGATTTGCACCACAAGCTCTAGATTTATGCTTACCAATTGCTGAACCCAGCAGCACCGAGAAATTTGCTGTTGTAGTTTGACTTGAATGGTTATGTCAGTTCCCATCAATACAACTGATGTTTGTGCAGTGTGAGCTTCAACATGAATGAGAACAAAGCACATTGTTTATTGGGGCTATCAGAAAGACATTCCTGTGGAGGAGGCAAGAAAGAACAGCTGTTACCTTTCGTAGAGAACTTCTGCTACTCTGCACCCATGTGATGGAACAAGGAATTCCTCTGAATTTGCTTCCTGGAGCATAAGCAGTGGCACAGAGGCAGAGGAGAATAGGGCAGGAATGGGAGATGAATGGGCAGGCACCTTGGCTCTATCTCTGCCAGACCATTGACAACGAGAGATGAATAAAATCACCACTTTCTCATCTGCTTTTCCCAGGAAAAAGCACAGGCATTCATCAAGTGTGTGTCAGCTCCATCCTTTGGAAAAAGACACCTGAAAATGTTGGATGTTTATGTTACCTGCTGACGTGTACATCTGCATGAGAGCCTTGTTTCCATCCTAGTGCACACAGATCAAAGTTGGAATCTAACCAGTATCGAATGAGTATGAAACAGAATGGCTTGGGTTGGTAGGGACCTCAAAGATCACCCAATCCCCCTGCTATGTACAGGGACACCTTCCATCAGACCAGGTTGCTCCAAGCCTCAGCCTGTCCTTGAACACTTCCAGGGATGGAGCAGCCACAACTTCTCAGGGAAACCTATGCAAAGTCCTCACCACACTCACAGGAAAGAATTTCTATCTAATATCTAATCTGAGCCTGCCCTCTGAGGGTTTTTAACCATCCCACCTTGTCCTGTCACTACATGTTCCTGTAAATAGTCTCTGTCCATCTTTCCTGCAGGTAGTGAAGGCTGCAATTAGGACAGCCCTGATCTTCATGGCCTCCTCTGGTGTTGCTCCAACAGGTCCATGTCCTTCCTGTGCTGTGGCCCCAGAGCTGGAGGCAGCACTGGAGGTGGGGTCTGACCAGAGTGGAGGTGCAGAATCCCCTCCCTCCCCTGCTGCCCACAGGGCTTTTGCTGCAGCCCAGGACACACTTGGCTTTCTGGGCTGTGAGTGCACATGGCTGGGCCATGTCCAGCCTCTCATCCCTCAACATCCCCAAGTCCTTCTCTGCAGGGCTGCTCTTCTGTTCCTCTCCCAGCCTGGTTTTACTCTGCTAATCTGAGTTTACTCTACTGCCCTGTTGTATTTTCCCAGCCTCTGGCAGTTAACATAGTTTAGTTTAGATTTGGATAAGCAGTATCCTTAAAAGCCACACAGTAATTTTCTCTTGTTGTGAGCCGTGCAACCAGGATGAAACAGTGCTCCAGCAAGCTGCCCTTGGACAGCAGCTGAGAGGAGACTGATGGATGTCTCTATGTCTGATCACCAGGGCCTAAACCTTGTAAAAGGCTCCTCAATTGCAGTATGAACAGAAAGTATTTCAGAGCATGAAGAGTTCTGTGAATTCGTATTAAGATATCATTTACCACTTTGCTATTCACTGCTGAGCAAAATGAAAAGCCTAGCAACAAATTTTAACTGATTTCAAAAAGGCACAGATCCAGTTTTCCTCTGAAGTATTTTACTGATTCTCAACCAGAGTATGCCTACTGATTCTTTACTGGCATTCACCCAATTAGTATGCAGAAATTAACACTAATTAGAGAGCTACAGGAGCCCGATCTTGCTGTTGTTCACAGAGCAGTCTCTATTCCATTTAAACAATGCTACAAGGGGGTCATGTGGAGCTGAAAGTGTCTCCCAGCTGCAGCAGTTTGCAAGTCAACGGTAGCTGCTCTGTGTACAACACCTAGTTTTGTGGAACATGCATTTTATTGGACAAGCACATTGATGAATTTCCAGGAATTGATGCAATATTTGAAAAGGACAGTGAATAATGTAACATTGTGGAAAGAACACTGAATTGGATGATGGGACAAATCTGGATGCAGTCCGAAGTTCTGTCTCCAATATGCGTGGTGAACCCTAGGCAAGAGATCATGTCCCCATATGTCTCAGTTTGCATGTGCCAACTTTTGCTTTTGAAGAGCTTAGAGGAGCATTTAACTACATACGGAGTAGATATTTTCTATATTGGAATATGGCAAACACATTTATACAATTTGAGGCAGACGTTTTCTCTCCATTTCCAGGAATTACGATTTTGGTTGTTGGGGTTTTTTTTTGTTTGTTTATAGTTTTGTTTAAGTTTGGGTTTACTTAGGGGTTTTGGGGATTTTTGCGTTTTTTCTTGTGATTTGTATTATTTTGATTTTTTTTAAATTCTGATAACTAATATCTAAAAACGCAATTTTTTAAAACTTCAGCTCATCTTAACAATGGTATTTTCATTATGTATAGCTCCTATCTTATAGATTTTTTATTTTTCTTTCTATAAGTTGGAATGACCTAGTTTAATCAAAGACAACTGAGAGAGAAAGCCTTTCTCAGAGCAAAGTGATTAAATTATTTGGATTCCTCACATGTGTTCTGCCCTTTAGAAGGAGTGTGTACTGTATTTGTAAAGACCAGGGTGCCAGAACATGCTATAAAGCCCTTTTCTTCCCCACAGACAGAGTCCTGCATAAAAAAGTCTGAACCCCCTATACAGCCAGGAAGTATGGTTTAGGTGTAAGTATTTCCAGCTTATTTGCTTTGTCCGAAAATAAAACATGATGTTCTTTGTCTTTAGTGCATGCAGTGCCTTAATGCATTTACAAGTGCTGAAGAGCACTCTGAGTTCCTCAGTGGTGCCAGTTTGTACCTGCTGCTTCTGAGCAACAATAAATCAGTCATCTGAAATGTCACCAGTGGGTGGATTAGTAGGGGTTCAAGAAGAGTTCATGTCCTTGCAGGTGTATGAGCTGCAAAGGGAAGTTCTTCACTGGAGAAGTGGTTCAGCATTGGAACAACCTGCTCAGGGACAGGGCACTTCAAGTTCTGGTTTAGTGGGTGTGGCTCTTCAGTCAAAGGATGGACTTGAAGATCTTGAAAATCCTTCCCAGCCTTAAGGATTCCATGGCTTTTATTCCATATGCTTGCCCCAATCTTGTACTCTTTTCTTGCAGTCTCAGAGGGACATTGTTGGAGTGGGGGGACTGAGCTAAATGATGCAGTTGTGCTCCAGGTGTGAGTGCAGGGGTGGTCACAGAGAGCTCTGTGCTTGTGCTGCTCGTTTCCCCTGCCCTGTGTGTGGCTGTGACTGTGACTGAGCTAACAAGCTGTGCTGAATTCAGTGGGCAGGGAGCCACGCTGGCGTAGCTGTGCAGTTTCCAGGCTGAAGCTGGGTTGTGATCCACCAGGCTGAGCACTGGCAGAGCTAACCTTGGATTGCCTGCACCCTTTCATCTGCATTGCTTGTCTTTTGGCAGACTGGGGAAGACAGTAATGGATCAACAATGCTTGGTGTACATTTGGAAGGTGCCTTTTCTGAACATGATGCATGGGAAATTCTTATTTCCTCCTCCTCCCTTTCAAAAGAAATAAAAAATATAAAAAGAAATAATGAAGTTTTGCATAATCCTGAAAACTCATGTAAATGCATGAAGTAGTTTGCTGTTTATCCATGAGACATCTGATATGCTAGATCTATATAAAGAGAAATTGTTGTAACAGAAGAGTTGCTAATTATGATCTAAGGGTATAAATGGCATTCAAACAAAGATACAAATTAAAATGCAATATGGTTGAAAAAAGGATGGGCATGTTTTGGCACATTAACCCTTCATCAGTTTGGATAGCTGCTTCTTTTTCAGGTTTTGTTATAACTTTTGTGCCTGAAAATGTTTATGTTTTAGTAGTAATATCAGCTGGTCCAAGATGAAATCACACTATGAAAATATTCAAAACTTTTAGTGCAGAATAAGCCTGTCTTCATAGATATAATGACAGCTTGTTTCAACTTGGATACAGTTGGCTGGGGTATTAGACTTCAAGGCTAAGCCAAACAAGTATATTTTGAAAATTGGGATGGAGTTTGTTGGTTTGACTGCAGAATGAGTTAAGCATAACTCACAGAAATTTTGCCTCTTTTTCCTACTGCCTGGTGAAAAATAAAACAGTTCCATTCTGATCTGAAGATGTTGATCTGCACGTGTTGCACAGATTTAGGTGAGCACTTCTGTCTTGAATCTGGTGGTATTCCAATTTGCCTCTCCTGGGTTCAACTTGTTCTTATAAATTATTTTATGTTCAACTTTTCTATTCACTGGATTCCTCACAGAAACGTTGTGTTTTATAGAAGTTTTCAAGAAAAAAATTAAACACAAGCACCTGCATTTTCACCCACCCTTGATAGAGACACATTATTTACGTGAACTGAACCTGTACACTTCCTTTATTCTGCACTCATTTGTGATCTGACAGCATGGTTGAAACTGCTCATGACAGAACTGCCTGATATTACTGTGTGTGGGTGAAAAAATGGGTGTAATGGAATGGAGCTGATAGGGCACTATCCTTCAAATTTCTTCATATCCATTCAATTGGTGTGAATTAATGTGATATCACAAAACAACACCCTGTAGATTGATCTAGGAGACATCACTGGGGGAAGTTCAAACCTTTTAACTTCACTGCTTTCTGTGATATCTTCAACAAATATGAATGTGAAAGGTCCAAGCCACATGCTTGTTTCTGGGATTTAGATCACTGATTTCTCTAATCATGACAGTTTTTTTCTTAACTCAGGTCTATTAGAAATGTTGCTTAGTTTTCAAAGTTGTCCTTGTTAAACAGAGAATATATGTACATGAAATAGTTCGTGAACACAGATAACCATCTGCCTATGTGCAACAACAATCCAATGAAAGGATGGAAAAAGTGACTGCTTGTTTATCTATAAGAAATTACTGTGGACAATTTTTCTTATGAGAATTCACCTTTCACATGAAGAGTGAACTATTGTAGTCATTCTGGCAGGAGTTTGACTGTTACAAAGTTTTCATGAGGATAGTGAAACTGTCAAATAGAGGCACAAAAGGCCAATAATTTGAGTCTCACGTGGAATATCTGGTGAGTTCCATGTTGAAGCAGAATGATTGGATTAATGGTATGGCTATATTGTGGAGAGGCTTTTATTGAATCAAAACCATGGTGACATTCACAAATCTACCAGTAAGAGCTACTATGAAGCTTATGGAATAAACAAATTAAGGAAGAATTAATAAACTGTCTCACAAAAAACAGCATGTGGTGGAATCACCCCAAGGAACCTAAAAACAGTGTTCCACCAGATGGACAACAGCAGAAACATCATCAGAACAGAACAATGTAGGTTTTTCTGTACAACTATAAATGTGCATGAACTTGTGTCTCCTGGTATTTTTTTGCATACTTCCCAGTATCTTGTTTAGGAAAATCCTTCCTGATACACTGTTGTTTCTGCACTTTTTATTTTTCAAAGCTCACTGCTTTGGAAAGCTTAGGGAGAACTTCATTAGTAGAGTACTTGCAGCAGAGGAGAAAAGAAAATTAACCAGTAAAGTAGGCTGGCTTGGTTTTTTGTTTCGTTTTGTTCTTCTCTGTGATGAATGTCACTGTCAATTAAAATTTAATTTCTCAGATATAAATGTCGATATCTTTCAGACTTTATTTTCTCTTCCAAAGCACTGTGGATGAAGAGTAGAGACTGACTGTAGTATTTTCCAAGGCAGTCTAAGAGCTTTGTTCATGTGTCAAATCTCTGTCTAAAAGCACACTGTAAAAACTACACTCACTTCTTCTTGAGGTGGATTTATAACAAATTTGTTTTAATTGAAGTGTTTAAACTTGCAACCTGCTAATCTTTAAATGTATTCAACACTACACAAAACAAGTGCAGAAAATTGCATAGCTATTCTTATGATTAAATTTGACTATGCTTAAATTATTGGGCTAAATGAGCTAAATTTAATCTAATCTTTTTAAATCCTTGGAACTTGTTCTCAAAATATGAGAGTGTTTATCATGCATGATTGTTTTTCTTTTGTAGTGCTCTTCATTACCTCTTGGAGCATTCTGCTTTTTACATGGTCTAAATTCCCTTATAAGTACCAAAATTCATTTCAACACACCAGAGAAGCAGCAGTAGGAAATATTGTTTTGTGATATACAAAGGCTTGTAAAAGCCTAACTTCTTCATAAAACATCAATAAATTATATAGAAGACCTTGGTGTGCAGAAAATAAGACAGCCCAAACCCTTGTTGTTTTGACACTTTTTGTGTTTGAAGGACTAAACTGTTGCTTCTGCTCATGGACATTGAAAACTCTTCTGTGCTGTCTGGTCCAGCAATCACTCCTGTCTCAGCCTCCAGCTGACTGCATTTGGCTTCAAGCAGAGCAGTCCCTGGAGGTCTCCCCACAGAGCAGGAGGTTGCTGGATCCTGTCCCAGGACAGGCTAGCAGAGCTCGTGGGGCTGGGAAGGCAGTGGGGTCTGAAGGCACCAGGGACTGTGGGGATCACTGCTCTGCTTTGATGCTTTGGGTTTAGTTTGGTTTTAAATGCTTTAATGTTCAAGGAGACCTTAAACTTAATTTAACCAGACAGCGGTCAGTGATTTATTTCTTCTAGAACATGAGATTATTGCATGAAATTTGGAATGTTTGAGTAGATTTTAATTTCTTCTTGACCTATGTAAAATCCCAATCAGTCACCCAGAGGGCGACTTTCTAACCTTTTCTAGTTAGAACTACATGTTGACATAATTAAGCAGGATGAGGACCTTTAATCAGACCACTGTGAAGATGAATATAATGAATGTTCAGTCTAACCTTGAAAGATGTGAGTGGGAAGACCCTTAAAGAAGTTGCAGTCAGCTGTGCTATCCATAATTTTTCAGATCAACATTGCATGGATCACAGTTAAGTTCACTGTTATTCTTTGTCCTGTCTCTCAAGGTCTCCAGTTACAGATATCTACAGTTAGATTGCACTCCTCCTGCAATAATTAGTTTTTCTTTTAAAGGCTTTCAGGTTTAAATTGCATGAGGATGACTGCAATCCCTCTGATTGATGTCAAGCTCCTCACAGTTGCAGTGGGTTAATAAAGAGTAACGTGAACAAATATAAGCCATGGTTATAAACAGTGAGTGTATTACAAGCTCATCTTCAAGCAATCAGCAGGGCACTAAGCAGAAAATATTCACTAGGCTATGCCCTAAGCTGATCTAGGCAGCCTTTTCCTTATTTTACAGTTGTAATTTATTCTGCAAATTATGTCCTTTGGCTAACAAAAAGCAGTGTGAGAGAGGAGGAGAAGTGTCTGCCACAATTCCCTTGTGATCCGTTTTTGGATCTGTTTGTCAGAATGGCAGAGTGCAGACAGAGCATAGGCTCTTCTGCAAAGGGGGAGATAAACTGAGCATCTGCAGGATTTACACTGAGGTAGATGTCACAAGTTGCCTGACAGAATTTAATCTGATTTATAACACATAATTGTAAGTGGGAAACAATTTATAAGCTTCTGTGATTGCAGATAAGGAAGAGTTAATGGAATGGCCACTTTTTCCATGGAATGACCATTTTCTCCCTTCACCTTCATTGCTTCTCTCACTGTGATTACAAAGCTAATTAGTGGCAGCTTTCCTAAAAGGCAGCATCCCAGCCACAAAGGGACAGCCTGGCACTTGGCCAGAGAAATATTTCAGGGAGGAGAAGAATAGAGCCACAAATTGTCATATTTTCCTGCGAGGGATGATGGTAGGCAGAGAGATTAAGAGCAGCATTTGGCTGCCTGTCCCACACCCCTTAGAGCTGCCCCTGATGAGAAGCCCAGGTTTGGATTCTATCTTTCTCCCCCAACGGGTGGAAGCAACAATCCCAACACGAAAAAAATTAAACATCACATGGGAAAAAAAACCCTGAAAAGTGTTCATGGAGGCTTCCGTAATTAATTTGTTATTTTTTTTAACCCGGGATCCGGATGAGGTTTTCGGACGTGCGGGAGCTGCTGCTGACAGCAGGGGGCGGAGCGGCCCCGGCTGCGGGAATCCGGGATGCGGATCCACCTTTGCCATGGAATTCCGACAGAGCGGAGGCATCCCGCGAGACGCCTCGCAACGAAACGCTCTGCGACGATTGTGGTGCCGCAAGGCACTTAAAAAACTTAATTTTTTATAATACAGCTTGAAGCATCCTCTCGTATCTCGCCACCTGGGCAGGACTAAAAGCCCCCAGAGCTCATCTGAACATCAGTGTTTCACTTCTCCGTTTTCACTTTACACCTAAAGCTGTTTGGCAGCGTGGCCTCCCTCGTTTTTCATGGCAGAATGGAGCTGTGCAGTGCCACTGTTGGCAACGCTTATGATGATAGAATAAATTTATTTCAAAAGTTTCTTAAACAGATGCTAATAATAAGTATCACGGGGTTATTCTCCAGTCTTGTGATGTATTTGCTGAAGTGAGAAATCCTTTCACATCACTGTCAGGGTGTAGCTTTCTATGCAAAATCAATTCTGATGCTAACACTACCATTAAGCTGATCTCAAAGGGCTGTTCCATTGTGTTTGTGAAGTCAAACCCTTATTGCTTGTCTGTAGAAATTCATCCACAATATGCTGAAACGTTTGCAGATAA
This sequence comes from Sturnus vulgaris, assembly GCF_052056855.1. NCBI lineage: Eukaryota > Metazoa > Chordata > Aves > Passeriformes > Sturnidae > Sturnus > Sturnus vulgaris. The sequence continues at coordinate 20,141,409 of NC_142256.1, read as the reverse complement.
ATATCTCAGTGTACATCATTGCATCACTTATTATGGAAATTGCTGTGATCATTTAGATGCAATAGATTTGGGACTCTCTAGTTAGCAACACAGTTTCTGCGGAATAAATGAAAGAAAAATATTGATAGGTAAATTTGGTTAGCAAAATGAGCAGAAGAGTGTAAAACCTAATAAAGCAAGGCTGTTCAATTAAAAAGCTAATAGTAAAGGCTATCTATGGGGGAAAATCCCCACAAAATAAATCGAAGAACATTTCAACAGTAGATGTTGACATACAAATTAAATAATAAATGGGTTGAAAGGATTTTTGTTACTTATCTTGGTCTAAAGAAGCAAGTACGTAATTGTAATTGACCACAATTTAACCCATCTGCAGTTCACTGTTCAGTGAGTATTTTTAACATAAGCAATTTGAGCTGTAAAAGCAAAACGAGATAAATGTGACACTGCTTGCCTTAGTGATATCTGAAGCATAAAATGCCTATCTTCAACCTATGACCTCTTAAAAACAGAGCTGATGTATGTGAACACGGTGCCATTCATTAGCATGTCAATGGTGATTCTCTTACATGGTGCCATTAAATTACTGTGGTGATAATTGAGACATTTTAAAAAGACAGATGCTGCGTCTGTTTCTAGGCTCTTATAGCCTTTTAGCAATTAAATTTCAGCGAGCTAACATAACACAGCCAGAGCAAAAATTAACAATTGGGAATATTTTTCTATAATATTGCCTATCTCTAACTGAATTATTATTTTTAAAGGGCCAAATTTTCACAGCTTGCTTGATGTGATTTGAGAATTGTGAAATGGGCCGAAGGCTGGCCTGAAAGTGCTGCTCAGGATTCTCATAATGGGGATGAATGGGGCATGGATGGGAGTTGTTAGAGGCTGTAGATTCAGTTTATTTTCTGCCTGAAAAGCATGGGAAGCTGGACAATGTGCCAGGGCCAAACCTGCAGTGTACAGAGAAGGTTGAAAGCAAACAGGAGCAGAGTGAGAAGCAGAGGCAGAGGCATGGGAGAGAGATCAGAGGCTCTCAGTTTGTGTCACTGTGGAGCAAACTGGTGGAGATTGCTGTGGTCCTGCTCCTGTCAGTCCTGCTGGCTGGCAGCAAGGACAGCCTGGCCTCCCTGGTGCCACACCCATGGGTGCCAGAATAAAGAGCTCCCTGCTTGGGAAAAGCTGCTTCATCACATCCTGCACATGTGGGAGGGGGATAGGACTGATGAACAAAACTGTCACAGCAAAAGCAAAGCAAACAGAAGTGAATCCCACTGACCCTCTGGAATCGGAATATTTTGTTTGAGTAATTTCATAAATTCTTGCTTTCATAATTAATTTACAAGGTTGTTTTTCTTTTCTACTTCTGGCCTTCCACATTGTGACATAATAATAACAACATTTTTCTATATTTATTAACATCAAGGACAGAGGCTACGAAGTACCAACTGAAACACCTTGTTTTCTCAGCCAGTAATTGCCTTGTAATGAAGCAGTTTGATGCATTGACACAGGGCCATTGAATGCTGCAGAGCAAATATGGAATTGTTAGGAGCCCTGGCTGCAGCTAAAACCGCCTGCTGTAGATTCTGCTGGCCCCAGGCATCGCTGCTGGCTTTCAAATTCTCTCCCAAATGGAAATCTAAATGCTGGGTATTTTGTTCAGAGCACTGAAAACCAAGCAACACAGTGTGCAGTGCAGCACATCACTGTGTTCCTGAGACAGCTTCTCATGTAAATCCTCCTGTCAAACCTCGCCACTGTCAAACCTTGGGGCAGAAATTGCAGTTTGTAGCAAACTTGCCTGTGTCTGCATGGCAAAGAAAATGATAGTGAATGTCCTGTTTGCTCCTCAGTCGTGTTGGATTCTGGAGCACCAGCTGCACTTGCTGAGGTCTAAACTAAACATGGATAAACTTTTTGCTTCCCTATGATCTTGCAGAATTTTGGGGATGGTAAATTCCAGGAACTTTCCAGTGAAATGGACAGAGAAGGACTGAGGAAAAAGGCACCAAGTTATCTTTTACAATCTCCTTTCATCCCAGCGAATCGAAATGCTGAAGCTAGCTTATTAGAGGCTCCTAATGCCATTGTATGTGAGAGCTACTCCCCATTCATACACTGGGAAAAGCTGTGTTGCTTTCCCTGCACTGGAATGATTATATTATCACAAAGGCACATTGAATAAAGCTGATATATATTGCAGTGGTATGTTGGATGTCTGTGCAATGTGTTGTGACGCCTTCCAGTGTATCCAGTACTACAAACTGCTCAAACCAGATTTTATGAAGAGCTGTCTGACAGCCGGGGATCTTTCTCGCAGTTAAATGTAATCTTAGGGCATAAGACCAGTCATGTCCACAGGTTAGGAATTTCCAATTCGTCAGCAATTAATTTCAGTGTAAAAGATGTACCTGCAGACCATGGTTCATACGAATGCAAATAATCTTCTTCTGTGGGTTTCCTTTGAGGTTATGCCTATTTAGAACCAACCAATTTGAATAGTTGGCCTTATCTATAGAACAGTGACAGCATACAGTTTTTTAAAAATTCATGTTGCTGTACTTTAAATCAGAGCGAGCATTAGCATCTCAAAAAGCATCATGGCATGGATTGAATTATCTGTAATAGCTTCAATATGGCAACACCTGGCTCTACAAGTGTCTGAAGTCAGAGCAGGCCATCTGTTAGTGGTCCAGTTGGATGCTTTCTAAGTACAACCTGCAAGAAAACAAGGACACTGGGGAATAAATTTGGAGAGAGTCTGAGCAACCTGGACTCAGAATGCCCTGTAGGGAAGCAAAGAAAGAATGCATATTGTAAATAAGGGATCTTATTTTCTTTTCAGTCTGCTGGGAAGGTTGGAGGGACTGTGAAGTTTTTAAACAAAAGATAGATATATACTTGGAGATAATCACCAGCTGTTCATTTCTCTTCTGGAACATGTGGAGGAACAAAGGCACATTATAGACCAACAAAAGGATTGAAACAGCATAGAGCAGCATCTGTGTGGCATGATTCCCACAACCACAGGGGCCTCTGTCTTCAGAGATGAATTTCATAACAATTATAAGAGACAACTGGGTAATGTTACTGCCCAGTGTTAAAGATTTGTCCTTGAGCATGTCTCTACTAAGTCATGCTCTGCTCTGAACATATGTGGCTGTGTTCAGCAGCAGAACTATGCTGTGAGGAATGAGTCTGCTCAGGCAGTGCTGGCTGTAGATACTCTAATGTTTAAAGCTGCTGCTTGTGGTGTTAAAGCTGAACTCTAATGCCTTTGCCACATTCTTGGGGATTGGCAGCATGGCTCCTGTCATGGAAATGTGTGCAATTAAACTCACCGTGCTGGCAAGAGAAGAGCCCAGACAAGAATACAGAGCATCAAAAACCTCCAGGTCCTGGCTGGCCATTAGTATTGATGTGACGGTCTCTGGCAGACAGCACCTGTTCTCTTTGTCTCTGGCATGAGGGCTCCTTGTGTTTGTTCATGTGTTTGCTGGTTTGCTTTTAAGGCAGAAGTGAGCAGGGGAAAGGTTGTCCGTGTGCCCTACCTGGGCTGACCAGCCTCTTCTTCAGGCTGTGTCTCCCAGGTGATCTCTTCCCCAGCCGTATATTCCACATGGAAAATACTCTGGTGCTTTAGCACAGCTCATGGGAGACAGATTCACTCAGCACAGACCCTGAGCAGAAGAGCAAGCCAGAATACTGCTGAGAGAGTCAGAAGCAGACATGCTGTCAGACCCCTGAGTGCAGGAAGGAAAGAGACTTTTCACAGAGAGCTGTGATGTCACACAAAGCTGTTGTCTCCAGAGGTGGCACTGAAAGCTGCTTGGTCTGAGAGCAGGCCTGGAGGAGATTTACACAGTGAGGATATGAATAGAGGGTCTGGTTTCACTGTTTTCTCTTTGAGCTTGCAGGTCAGGGCTTTTTCTGTATTGGAAGTTTGTTCAATTTATGTTCTAACAAAATATTAGAGCAGAGATTCAGACTTTTCTTTGTCAGCTTCTACCCCTCCCAGCATCAGCCAGTGATTCAGCTCCTGTGTATAACTTAGTGAGTAGCCTTCCCTTTTCTAACAATCTCAGCTCTGGAAAGTGCTAATTTCTTTTCACAGAGAGCAGAACAAAAGTGATATCTATCTCCCTGCCTGTAAGAGAGCAGGCTTGGAGGGATGAGGCTGCAGTTCTTCCTGTCCTTGTAGCATTCCTGCTGGTTCCAGTTCCTCAGGCAATGGTACTGTGGCACATTGGCTGGAAAGTGATTCTCTCTTTGTCACTTTTGGCTCCACCACCATTTAAGGAAATCAATCACAGCCAGTAAGATTTAATAACTTGTTTCTCTGCCATGTAGTGCTAGAGGGAGTGGACATTGATAATTCAAAAAACAGTTTCTTATTGATGTTCTCAAATGCCTTTAATACTATAGGTAAAGGAAACCCACCCTGAACATGCTGTTTTCATGCGCTCTCTTCACATAAAATGAATTCAGTAACAATTACATTATCATTAGGAAAGGCTAAATCGTAAGTTGTATGCACATTAATGTCTGTGTTCTGCATTGAAAAACTCCCCCCTACCAGTGCTTGGAAGGAGTTTGAATCCTGCTTCTCCATGTGTGAACACATGCCCAATTTTGTCATGTGCACAGGCATAACACAGTGAAACAGAAACGTAAACGATCTCAGTATTTGAATCCAGTTCTTTTTGCCCAGCTATAATTTGGATAAACCAGTAGAAATACTACCTAGTGTATTAAATAATGGAAATAACATTCTCATGCATGAACTTTTCAGTTGGCTTGTTGAGGAGCACATGGCCTCATCACTAGCACAGCATGAACAGCATGATCTGCTCAGGCTGTCAAAAGTGCAACCAACCTGACTTAGTGGAACTGAGAGCCTTTACATTGGCAAATTTGCTCAGTGTGTGCAATGTTAATGATGGATAATGATGGTTGGCTTAGTGCTTAGCTGAGACATCAAGAAAAAAGGAGAGAGATAAACATGTACCTTGTAATCAAAGGAGAAGAGAAAAGGCCTTTTTTTTCTCTTGCATTTTTGTTATCATTCATGCTGGTGTAATCCAAGCTTCTGAGCTGTACATTTGCATTTAGTTAAAGCTTCCAGGCCACCTTCTCTAGTCTGAAATTTATCAAGGAGGAGATATGTCCTGATGGCATCCTCTCCTCTGAATGACAGGTGTCTCTGCAGACAGAGCTCATCCTTGCACTGTGGAGGGTGCCAAACACTGATTACAGAGGTTTAGATTTGGCAGTATCCCTTCCTGCAATAAGCATCCCTGAACAGGATGTGTTCATGAGGAGATACCTGTCATTCATTCCAATATTTTCCCTTATTTGTTGCAGAGATCCTAACATTTACATGTGTTTATCAAATGTATAAAATTATACTGTTGTGATTCTGCACTGGAAACCATTTGCTCCTGTGAGGAAGAAAATGGAAACTACATGAGAAAGAAATGGCAGGACAGCTTAGAAATTATCTGTCCTATATTAACAGGGGATTGATCAGCATTTTAATTTTTGCTCTAAGATATTTCTTGTGTCAGTTAAGTGATTTGAATGCTAATCTTGCTCACTAGAAGATCATGTTATGTTGTCTTGGAGTGGGGTATGGCAGGCAAGTGCCTATATTGACTTTAATGAATATGAAAAATGCAAGGGATTCAAAGCTTTCATTTTCACAGCTTTCATTATCTGCTCTCTATGGAACTTGCAAATCTTTTTTGTGGTCTTTTAGTGTCTTATATGAGAATTTACTGACTTTCAGAATCTAATCAAAACATTTAGGTCATAGTTGATAGATTAATGTTTTTATTCACAGTAGAGAATTAAAAAGAAGGAAATATTCAATGTGGATTCAATTTTGAATGTAAGTGAAACTTGTGGATTCAATGGTCAAGAGTTTGCAACAAATATTTCCATGCAGGCTAGGGTTGATCTGAAAGTCTCCACAAAACATATCAAAGCCATTTTTTGATTTGAATGTACCTACGGCTTCACATCAGGTGTGTATCAGGCCTGAAAGTGCTTTCCTTATTCCTTGTGTAAGAAAGCCCAGAATCTGATGACAGGATCAAGCTGTCCATCTACCAGAGATTTGTGTGGTCTGTCTTACCCAATAATGGCAGCCTCTACATTCAAAGCAACCACCTTGCTATGAAAAATTATAAATGTTTTGTGGGCTGTGAACAAATGGCACACAAGTCTTTCCAGCTGACAAATGTGAAGGAGACCAGTTCCATGGAGAAGGTCTCCTGAGCTGGTACAGCCCAACCATGTCTTTACTCAAGCTTCATTTTTATGGAAAGCTGTCATGGAACCATGATAACCAAGTCATCTTCTGTAAAAACACTGCTGGTCTTTGTCAAAGAACTGTTACAGGTGAAAATGAAAAGCACTGGCAGCATGTCAAATGTGTGTATCCTCATCCTGCCAGATCCTGTGTGTGAAAATCACAAGGAAGCAAAACCATTTTTCACACATGTCTTTCTCCATTTGACCTGCTTCTGGAAGGTTTGAGGAAAGAAACTCCTCTCCATTCAAGGCTATAAGTTGTTTTAATGAAGAAAATATGGGTTTCCGCTTCCTGGTATTTAAATTTTGAAACAAAAGTAAAAATTTTAGATTATGTTAAGGGTGATTATCCTTTAAAGCTGTGTTTTGTATTGTCCTGCACTTTATATTCTCATTTATGGTCTATTGAATATGTGCATGCTGTTATCATTCCAGGCTAAGTGCAGTTCCAGATCCTTAATGAAGCATTAATGTAGGAGGCAGTGAAAGATGCCTCCACTACTTGCTTAATTAGCTTTTTCTCTTCCACCACTTCCCTGCTAGTTCAGGCAGCTGTAACTTAGGAAATAGACCTATTGGCATTTTCATTACAATATTGCTGATAACTTGGGAAGAGCATCCCAATTTACTGCCAAGATGGACCCATGCTCCACAGTGTGGGAGGATTGTCACTGCACTCCCAGCACAGACAGGGACTGTGGTAACTTCATTTTATTCCCCAGGAGTGCCAAGACTGTTGATTTGGGAGCTGAGCTTGTTGCAATGAATGCCTAAGTGGGAATGAAGTTGGATATCCAAGCTTGTCCTCTTTGATTTCAGTAATTCATGTGAAAATGAACCCGGCTCCAAAGCACCTTGCTTTCTGGGGAGGAGGAGGTGATATCCCACACTCACTGACAGGCGTTTGCAGTGACTACAGATTCGCTTATTTCATAGTGCAGATGAGAAGGCAGCTGCAGCCAGAGGCTGAAAGGAGCAGGAGTAGCAGGTTAATCTGCTGTGCTGAGGAACGCTGCTGCTGGCTTTGCAGGGGTCCGTAGAGCAGCAGCCACTGAGCTGCAGTGACAGCAGTCCTGAGTACAGTGCAGCTGCTTGAGTGACAGCCAGAAATTGGGGATCTGATCTCTGGCTGGAAGGAAGAGACTGTAACATGCTTGCAGTGGGAGAAGTTTGAAAATACTGAAATACAAGGAGTTACATGCTTTGGAACCAGATTAAACATGCATTCCTATAAAAGGGCAATATAGAGCAAAGGATCATTTGAATAATTGGGGTTTCATGATGTTTGATGAGTGTTCATATTGTGGTAGTTCATAGGTGGTTTCTTGTCCAAATGAGAGGGAAAAGGACAGAATGGAATGAAAATTAGGGAGTGAAATGTAGAGTAGGACATTTCAAGGTCCTCAAATTTTTGTAGGTATTTTGACATAACAATTTCTTTTTCTCCTGTTTTGGTAAGATTGAAGAAGTCCATCATGAGTTTGCTGAAATTTATGCACTCTACAGGCTTTGTTCTGCAGAATGTTTTTTCAAATGAAAGAGCAGAAGGAAGAGAACTGTAAGTAAATTAAAATTTCTTGCTCTATCTTTCCCTCTAGTCTATTAAAATCCACTGTGCTTCCTGCAAAGAGAAATGCACTGAGTTGTATTCCAATTGGGAAGAACACTGGCATAAATATGTGCTGTAATTAATAACTGTTCATTCAGTATCTGCTGGACAGATCAAACACCAGGGCCTCAATCCCACCTTTGCTGGCTCTGAATGGGCAGCTGCTTTTCTCTCAACCCTGGCACAGATTGTACCTCGTTGGGGGCTTCTTAATCACTGTTAATATCTTACAGTATCCTGAGAGACAAATGTTATCTGAAGCTTGCTGGAATATTGTGCTGCCTTTTAATGACAGGAAAGAGACCTCCACACAGGAAATAAGAACTTTGCTGCATGTGTTCTAGGTAAGGTTGAAATTGGAAGGTAACTTTAATGTTTATTTGTTTTGTGGTTTGTGGTGGGTTTTGTTGCCGTTTTTTGGTGTTTTTTTTTTTTTTTTTTTTTTTTTTTTTTTTTTTTTTTTTTTTTTATGGTCCCTGTCGTATTGCTAAGATGTAAGGAAAGGTTCGTCTGTAGGTGCTCAGTCTAAAATAACAATGTTGGTATGGGTTTTTAATAAGAAGCAGGGGATTTATACATATCCCTTTATGTGTACTCACCTTGAAGGTTTAGTATTAAATATTTTATGTTTTCTATTCTTGTCTCTAGTGTATTTGAGTGCTGACTAGAGGCATGGTAATTATAGAAAACAGAACAAGGAACATATGCCAACACGGAAGAGAACTTCAATGAGCTTCTGTAGCTGGTCTGCAGCAACATAAAGGATAATTATTAAATTTTCTGCAGAAAAAAGTCAAGGACATTTCCAATATTTCATTCTATAGGACCACTAATGGCTACAATGACAATTAAATTTATTACAGAATTTCATCAAGGCTGTACATGCACAAGTACTTTCCTAAAGTTTAAGTAGAAGCATTTTATTGATCCGGTCTTAGCAATCACAAAGTCTCACTCATGCAGACAGTTATTTCATAATGTATACTAATTAGCAGTGTATTGAAATAACTGCAAGTAACTGGTATAAATTAAAATGTGACTTGATAAACATAATTGTCCTTATGTACTATCTAGTGCTGTCAAGGAATCAGGATTTTTCACTTCTCCCTAAAACCAAACGAGGATACTTGCTAAACATGCTGCAGCCCTATGCTACTGTCATTCCTTCACTTGAATCTTTTAGTACAAAATTTGTGGAACATGGGTACTTATTAACCTTTTCCGTGAAAGGAGGCTGGTTTTGGGCTTATTAAAATATAGGTCAAAATAATCCCCACTCTGAGGGATGATGACGGTGTTCTCATCCACATGTTTCTAATGTGAATCTAACCCTGAAACAAGGTAAAATCTTCAGGAATCCTAAACTACTGGATAATCCACTCTACTCTTAACAGGAAATCAGGCTGGAGGCAAAGCTATCCTTTACCAAAGCCTATTGAAGCCAGTAGGAGATTTTCACCTGTTTCTGTGGGTTTTGGATTAGACCCAAGCAGCTTTTGAAACCAATGCATGGTGCATGTTCTCTGTAAAATCAAACTGGTCCCAGGCAGTCTCCTCACTTTGGCTCTTTTATGCTCACAGGCACATTTAGAGCCCACATCTCCCTGACAGGGGTGGAGTCACCTGAGTGTTCTGTGCTTCTGGGCCACACATATCAGGATTTTATCTTGCCTTTCTCTCCGCAGTACAGTAGTACAACAAAACAGATAAAGCCAAGATTACCAGCGTGCTTTGAGGCTGCATGACTCATTCCACACACTCATTCTTGCCACAATAAAAAAATACTTGGCTTAAGGGCCTGAGTGCTCACATCACCTAATTTGATACCATTACATTTTGACGCTAATAGGCTGCTCTTACAAAGAGCATGTGAAGCCCAACTTGAAAAAAATCCCACTTTGTTAAGAATTGCAACATATAAAAGAATGAATAGCCTTGGCAAAATTTAGATTCCACTCTTTCCACTTGTCTTCAAAAAAGGCATTATTCCACCTGCCTTTTTCTTGTAGTTAGTTTCCCATCAAACTTATCAAAGGCAGGAAATTAATAATCTGATTTAAGTACCCTTCCATTTTCCACAATCCAGAGAAAGATCTGAGATTAAGAAAACAACAACAAACTCTTAAGGGCAAAACAATATTTCTCTTTTTTTTTATGCAGGTTTCTCAGGTTTTGGTGGTAGAGGACGAAGTGTTTGCTCTTTTGCTGTCATTTGTTTTATTCTTACCCTGAGGAATAAGGAAAATCAGGAGACCTGGGGAGCTGCAGAGAGATAAAAAATTATATTTTGGGCAATACTTTGAATAAGTAATGACAGAATACTCAGTGTTTAAAATCATATTACTGCTACACTTCAGTTCTTTCAGATGCAGTCTAAAATTAATTAGGATTTCAAATTATGTTATTTTTATTTCAAATGTATATCAGTATAGAGGTTCAATGCCTATAGTCTATGTATTTCTCTATCCCCTGGAGCTTTGCTTCAATGAATATGTAGAATGTTGCATTCATTTTTCACTTTTTACCTCCAGAAAACATACTTTTCCTTTGCATCTGCATTAAAGAGAAGTGGTTTTTATAGGGGGTACACCTCAGAAGCTGTATGTAAATACCTTTCTGGTAAAAAGTCAATAATATTGATGTTTTGTACTTCTGCTGTGTTAGTTTTTCCTACTTTAGAAATGTTTACAGGCAAACATTAAATGTAAATACCTTAAGATGCAGAACAGCTCTGTCTCAAATATTGCCTATATTTGTCATTATTCTAATATAAACAACGTACAAGTATTTATTACACAGACCTGCCCAGTAGTATTTTCTGTTTCATAAATAAATTATGCATAGTACATTTTTCACTCTTGAAAAGGTAATTAAATACTACTTTCAAAGAAGAAAATAACTAATGTAGATATAATTATAATTCAGTTTCCTTTCTCTTAATCAAATAAGATTGGAGATTTTTCATTTTTCTTTGTGTTTTTTTTTTCCTAGACTTCCAGATTTTCACTGACTTTACACCTTATTGCACCTATGTAAGTAAAGCCATACCTACATGTAATTAGCAGTAGTACAAGAATTTTTTACAAAATTTATTTGAATGACCTGCATTTGCTTTTTGGGAACATCTTTCTGTGGGGCTAAGAATTTTGCTGTAGGCTTCAACACCAAGTTTGCTATCTTTTCAACTTTACTTTTCTTAATAGATCATTCTTAGCAAAGCAGCTCTTACGGAACTTATTTTTTACTGCTCCATATTTTACATTCCAATATTCCATATTGGCTGGAGTGAAATAACTGTTTGCTTAATTTCCCTCTTTCTCTCTCTGCCTCCCACCTTTGTTACCTTATTGTGCATCTCTTATTAATGCCTTTTATTTTTCCATCGAGTTTCCAAACTCATGAATAAGTCTCAGGAATGTTTCTTTTCAGTCTTCTCTGAGCACAAAAAAAAAATTCAAGGGAGTCTAAATTTTGTGTTTGTTTTCACCCAATGCTTTTACTTACCAGGGGACTTATACTGGTGACAGAACCTGTAGCTCCCCCAATGCCCATCTCAAACATTCAGACCAAAAATTAGTATTTCTTTTATTGCTTTTTAATAACCTCACTTGCCTGAACACAAATCTGTATCTGGATTTGTCCCCCTCTCTTTGTGTCAAATAACTTATTGCCACTAGAATAAATGATGGGCTGATCTAGACACCAGCAAAGAGACCAGCATTTTACATCAGGATTTCTGGGTCTGAATGTGATTCTGCCTCATGTCTCAACAGTGAGTTAGAGTTGACAAAGTCAGTTTTGTGTTGACCTAATCCACATCAAGATTAGTGGAAACAAAAGTGATAAGAGGGCAAGAAGTGAGATATATGATTGGGATCCATGACAGAAGACTCCAGATTTTATTTTATTCATTTCACCCCTTCTGTGCTAAACCCAGCTCGATTCTGGCACTCCAATGGCAGGTTTTGGTTAGCCTTAGCCTCTTGAGCAGTATCTGACTATTCAAGCTGTCCCTTGTGGAGGGGGCTGGAGATGAAGAAAGGTTGTTGATTTGCAGATGTCTCTACTCCAGGTGGTTTTTGATAAATGACATTAATCTCCTCTGCAAAGTGGTGGTGAGCAATGTCCTGGAGCTCTGATTTTGGCAATGTTGGCAGAGCTAACACCTGTTGAGCATTACCACCCTTGGAGTGGAATGGTGGGATGGGTGCTGTATCTCTTTTCACCTGCCAGCATGTTATGGAAACAACTTTCAGCCCTAGTTTAGCTAAATACTTTGGAGATGCATCACTGACAAACAAGGCATTGTTTCCAGGAAAGAAACTTTGCCCCATGTCTTAGGGTAGTTACCTGGGATTGTTCAGATTTTGCCTAATCTTAGTACATAGTTATTTGTAAAAGTCCTTGCACTTTGTGTAGGCCCATAGAAAATACTGAAACTAATTCCAGATTAAAGCACTGTTCACTAGGAGATTATGTGAGAGAACTGAGGCACTTTAAGAATTCATTCACATTTTGAAAATCTTAATGAAAAGAAAAATAATTCAACTGAGATCAATGATGGGCACATTCCCTTTCTCACTAACCAATGTAGAATAAAAAAATCAGCATTCTTCACTCTACTGGAGGTTGATTCTTGTTGCAAGTGTGTTTCATCACCGTTGCTAGTATAGTGGATTGGTACTGAATGAAGTTTAGCTCCCCAACAGCAATGTGGGAAATAGTAAAGGCATGTATTTTTTTTAAGGCTACGTAAACAGTACTTAAACCATGGGCCTGGTTTAACTTTCAGCCCTATGTTTGTTTTGGAAGAATAAGGGAGAAGTAGAGGAGAGAAATATTTTTGTGTCAGAGGTAATTGCCAGAGGAGCAAATAGTGCTTGTTTCACAGTCTCACCTTTAGGACATTATTCAAAACCTGCAACACTCCTTGGAAATATTCCCGTAACCTTCCCTGAGCTGCAGCCTGAATCAGGTCTGAGTTGGCAAGGAAATGCTCAAAGCTCTGGACTAACCTGGCTTTTCACAGCCCCCAGTCCTGCCCCTGTAAAGAAGTAAAAGGAAGCCCAACAGAGTCACAGGAGGCAGCCTGGGGAGCGAGTGCTTGGCTGGTTTGTACAAGCATTTGCTTTTTAGGGGCTTGCACTCTAGAACCTGGGGAAAGGAAACTGGAAGTTTTATTTGTTTGACATAATTTCCAGTGCGTCCATCTTTATAATTCAACCTGATGTCTCAATCTGAGAACATTTTTTATTCTTGGTGATTAGGAGTGAGCTGTCACCCAAAGTGCCTGCTAGGAATTTCCTAATTAACATGCAAATCAAGATTTGCCTCAAGGTGTTGCTTAGAACCATAAGAAATACAAAGAAATATCTACCAGACATGTGTGGCAGGACTTGAAGAAAAGAATGGGTCCAGAGAATACTGTCTGCTTGTACCAAAACCATCAAGGAAGTGCAAGTAACAAATTAATTAAACTGGATTATAGTGAGTCACGAGGCCACATGAAGTGTCCAGTCTTAATTAGCTAATATTGGATTGGGGCTTGAAGCAGGAGAGTGGTAAGGCTCTACTCAGAGCTCTGGGAGGATGCCTATAATAGGAGAGAAATTTTGGAAACTGTCTTATGTCAAAGGAAAGCAGCTTTGGGTAGTGGGACTGTGCAAGGCTCTGGTTTGTGCTGCCTGCAGAGAGTTCCAGCTGAGCTGCTCCCTGCTGGCACTCGAGGCCAGATCGTCCAAGGTCGATGTCCTCATCAGCATCCCTCTAGCATAACGTGGTCAAATAAATGAGCATTTTTCACTCAGCTAGAGACTAGTCCTTATTGCAACTGTCTTTTATCACTGCTGCTACCAGGTGCCTCCAGGCAGGGCTCCACACCAAAGCTTTTCACGCTGGGTACAAGTTCTGTGTTTAAACAGCTCTGTCACCTTAGTGTAGGGGAAAGAAGACTTCCCCTCTGGAGGGCTTACAGCTCACAATCCAGAATCCTCTAGTGTGTCACGAGATATTACCTAAGCAACAGGGCTCTGGAATGAGCCAGCTCCAGAGATGAGAACAGGCAGGCAACCAGAAGCACTGGCACTTCCTTCCATGGAGGTACAAATTGTTTGTAATGGCTTCCACATGTTAGCATAAAAGGCAGCTTAGAAACGTGAGTGATAAATGGCAGCACCACAAATTATTTCTATTCTAAGGAAAAGCTTTTGCAGGCAATAATTCTGGCACCTGTATCTATTAGCAACAGATTAATGGGAAGGTTGAAAACAAGACAGGGTGGCATAATAAGGTTAATGATCTCACCCTGCACCTAAATACACTCATCTGGGTGGAATTCATATTGGTGGTTGACTTGGTGAGAAATCCTTTGGTTGGGAACAGGGGGCTTATGGGGAGTATAGCTTTCTTCTTCTTTACTTGGAAAAGAACTTGGGACGAATCTTGAGTTCAGCTTAATCTGAGTTATGACAATAGAATTCAGCAGGTGTAGAGAGTCTCTTAGGGGAGGCAGTCAGCTGCCAATTAGGGTTTAAGGCAAAATTTACTCTAAATTTTGTATATTGCAGATCTGATAACATTGTAAAATATCGAAGTCTTTCTTGTAGTAATATGCTGGACTACAAGAGTTTGTTATAAGTAGTAGTTTGTGTTTAAAAAAATAGTTTGGAATGAAAAAGATTTTTTAAAATATGAAGAAGTCCTTTAAAATTAAACTGTTTGACCTGTACTGTTTAAGTTATAAAATCTGACTTGCTAGTCAACTATTATGAGTGTGTTGTTTTCTGAGATTTTGATGCGTGTCCAGCGACCAGTAACATGTGTGGACATTAGCAGCTGTTTAAATGTTCTAATTGTTAGGGCCTATTGCAGTTTAAGTCGAATATCACAATCTTTTAGATAAAACTCCGTGCATTAGAGCTGTATTTGTGTGGTTTTGTTTGCGGTGCAGCTTGTTTCTCATATCACCAGGAGGTGACAGGCTGCAGCAATCAGTGCACACAAGGGAAATGTGTACAGCATTGGAAACACAATTGCTTTGTTCTTGACCTGTACTTAACTGCTCTTCAGTGTAACAGCAGGGGTTTCTATTTTGATGATTTGCCTAAGAAATGTAAAAAGGAAGTTACAGACTCAAGTCCTGTGGAGCTGTGTGGCTGCTAAAGGTTTCTGGAAAATAATAACTATTTGTTGGGAAAGAAATTGTACTGACACAAACTCATTTTATTAGCCTGTGTTTGAATAACAGTGGGTCACCAAGGTCATGGACATTTTTCCTTATCAGATAATTTCTTAGGGAAATAAACAATAATGGCTGTAAACTGCATGTGTGTAGATCAAGGGAGGAGAAGGTGGGCAGCTATGGATGAAATTATTTTTGTATCCAGTGGCCTGTCTTTGCTTGTCAGCATTGGCAATCCTGTAATCAAAGCTTCATCATGAGTAGAAAAACAGCTTTGGTACTTTTGATTCAGTTGTCTTTGTTTCATGTGGGAACAAGTCTCAAACCAAGGCTGGCAGAATTCAGGATCAACTACAGATCTATGGTTGCAGAGAACAGTGAAAGGAATTTGATGTGATCAAAGCAGGATTGCAGAATATGGAATCTCATTTGATGACGAGCATGAATAAGTAGTTTGGAATTGTTTTTGTCTTTAATAAATACAAACAGAAAAATTACTTGCAGCCAGCTATGTTGTAAAGTAAAGAAATTATCTGTTGGCAGACTATTGGCCTTATAAGCTTACTGACCTAGGTCCATCATTGGGTATTTTTTTGTGTGTTTTGCTATAAATCACATTATATATGCCAAAACATGACAACTGTTTTTTACTGAATTTAAAATTACTTTCAGAATTATCTGGATATTTGGAAATTCTTTTGTTTCTGCTTGTTACATTTGAGATACTTTACAAATCCCAAATTCTTTGGCTAAATGAGTATTTTCCCTTTAATCTTGCTTTCTGTATATGTTTTTAAAGCTTTAGGAAACTTTAGTAGAGAATGTAATATCTTAATATATTCCTTGATTGGACAATTATCATTATTTCAGTTTTAATATAGAATACTTTAATATGGTTTGTCTTTTATTTAAATGCTGCTATTTGAATGATCTCATTTTTATTCAAGATCTTTGAAATTTTCCAGGCATGATTCAACCAAATATATCTTGTCATATTCTCCCAGTGTCTGCCTAGTTTCATTACTTTGCAAAGTAGCTATTGCAGAATAGCTTTTCTTTTCAGCAGAAGTAATCTGTAAATTATTTGTGAACAGGAAAGAACTTTCTCAAAACTACTCCAATATTTAAGATGGTATCTCCTGCTGTTCACATCCAAAGAAATATAGTTCCATAAAATCAAGACTATTCCATACTAAGCAGGGAAAGTGAAAGTATGGATTATTTGTAGGTGTTATTTCAACTTTAGTGCATCTAACCAAATGGTAATCTTCCCTAAATTATAGCCAAGCAGTTTGTCCAGCACCACTGGGTGAAATTATTTATGTCTTCCAAGGTCATTACCTTTTCTTGTTATCTTAGGTGGTGTTGAGAACCGTGTGTTAGTTCCTTTCCCTATATATTGAGTTTTCACCTTGTAAAAAAATGTAATGCCAGCACACTTGCCCTGACTGGATACATTTATATGTATGTATTTTTATGCTTCAGGTGACCAGGACTGCTAAAACATTATTTCTCCAGTAAATCTTGACAACCCAAATTGAAAAGAGTGCATTACTAGTGTGAGACCTCTATCGTTGTTAGGTTTACCTTATTGACTGAAACTGCTCAGCCTTGCATTATTTTGTATCTCTATTTTAACATCACTTGAATTAACAGAGAATTGGAAGTTCCCTAGCAGCATTTTTATTATTTGCTTTCCGAAAGATTGCTGGCCTAGCTGTTTCTCATTTGTATGCTTGGTTATAATACATGAATTGCAAAAGACTGCCTAATATCTCAAGTGCATAAATTAAAGCCCCAACACATGATACACACAAACCTTATGCATCACTGTTGTATTGTGTGGGCTGTGACATTTTAAGCTCAGTTGCTGCCAGTTTATCTCCCAGATATGATGCACTGGATATTCTACTTTCTGTAGTTAAGTGAAAGATCCAAAATCACATGCACAGGACTAATATTTTTCATTTTTCGGTCTTGATTGATACCAACGATTCATTGCACTTTATAAAAATTTTAAAAGTCGATCATACTTTACCTATTTACATTGCTCATTGTCTTGCTTCTTTTTCAAATTGCAAGTGCTAAATAAGGATATTGCATCTGTAGTTAATATGAATAATTACTGAAATGCCAAGACTGATCTTGGAATCTCTATGAATGAGCTACAAGAGTTGATAATCCTCTTCTGTTTTAATTAATTACAGGAAAATAATCTGCTAGTCTCATCAACTGTTTTCAAAGTAAAAAAAAAAAGAAGCAACAGTATCTAATTTCAGTTAAATCTATAAATGTCAAAAGCCCCCACCAAACCAAAAAACAACCTGAAAAGAGAACTCTTGATGTATTTTCGGTATTTAATATTTGCCTACTAACCAAAAGTTTAATTTAAATAAAATATGCAGTCTTAAAATAATTTGCAGGTTACTTGCTTAGTGCCTAAGTTCTTTGGGGAATAAAAATTTTGTTTTAGAGTGACTGTTGAGAGACTTGTGTTGCAAGGTGCTCCTTCTTCCTCAACCCCCCAGGGCAATCAGCCCCTTTTTGTTGTTATTTCCTATTCATCTTAGAAATGCTCTGCTGAAGCTGCTGCATTGTTAATGAAAACTCGCTGTGTAGTGCCCACAATACTCTCCTTTGAATAAGGAAATTAAATTTTAAAAGCTTAATTAAGATAATGCTGAAGATCTGGTTTACCTACAAACAAATGGTATCAGAGTTAAGGGAATGAACGTTGCTATGCCAAAGAGACTCCAAGACAGACATCTCTCAGCTGATGGGGTGCTGGTTTATTTGTAAGCAACTGTGTAGCTTTCTTAATTATTCCTCATCACTAGTGAGGTAGCAGATAATTTAATTTGTGATAATGCTGACAGAGAGGCTTCCTCATTACCATCAAGTTAATTTGTGCTATTAAATGTGCCTGTTACCTTCCCACTCAAATTGTGAGCCATTGTGAGATGTGTCCTGTTGCAGAGCAGCTCATTTCATGAACAGTTGCTAACTAGAGAACTATAGTGCAACTTGTGATTAAAGTATTTAAATTTTGGAGTGTTCTGAGGACCTGGTATGAATTAAGAAACTGCTGAGTGGATTTCACTTATGGGATTTTTGATTTGTAGCCACAGTTCCACTAAGACTTGTGTTGGGATGTGGTCTGGCATGTACACACTGGCATGATTTTTGTTTATGAAGTGAATCCTGCTTGGTGTTATAGCAGAAGACATCTCATTTTAGACTTCTGAAAAGAAATTCAGACCTTGCTCCAGGCATTCATCTTTAACTTCCCAACAGATGAATGTCTCAGTCCAGGAAGTCAATTAAGCTTCATGACAGTTCCACTGGTTCTTCACCTGTTGATTACAAAAACAGGGCTGCCTGACAGCTACCTGATAAATCTTTATTCTGAGGGATTGAAGAGCCCAAACTTCTTTTAGTCATTAAAATAACATATAAAAATATAGATTATTTCTTTTTTTATTTTATTTACATAGTATTCAAATAGAAACTCTATATTTTACCTTTAAAGTATTGGTTTTTAATAAATGTATTGTTGTATTGTATCCTGTTCTTACAGGATAGCTGAGTGCTTGTAAATAGCATTAAAAGGTAGGACAGAAGAAATTTAGGGTTTTTGATACCATTTGCCAAGAACCAAAAATAAAAGTAAGAAGCACATGCATATAATGAGGGGTGTAGCATTTGTGTGAATGGATGTTCAGGTTTTGTTAACTGCCAGACTGGAACAGGAGTCATAATTATGACTTCTTTTTCTATCCAGAAGATTTTCAAGTGTAATTTTATAGAACAGAAGAAAACATAAGTGGATTGGAGGAAAAGGAGGATAGCAAGAAGAAGCATATTTTGCCTTTTATCGCTGTTGAATTTAAGCACAGAAAAGTTTAGGGGTTCATTGTCTACTTGTCAAGACTTGTAGTCCTTGTCTTTAAGTTTTATCATCTAAACTCTATTTCAACACCCCCTTTAAGAGGAGTTAGTCATAAAACAGCTCCCTGAAATACCAGTAGTGGTGGGTGGGGATAGTTGAGCCTACTACAGCCAGAAAGGAAAAAATCTTATGTTGAAAAGATGAAAGATTCAAGCCATTTTTGTGCCAGCTCTGAGATCTGTGAACAGACCTGTCTTTGTGGAAGCAGATGCAGCACTGGGAAGCTGAGTGGGAAAGCCTCCGTAGGGCTCCTGAGCACATTGTTACACATTACACATTTCATCTGTGCTGGTGTCAGTCAGACAGGGAGGTTTCTTGAGGGAATATGTCAGAGTGACATTCAGTGACAACACCTGGAAATATAGTGTGTTATTAATGGTAGGCAAATCTCACAGGGCTGCCTTCTTTCCTTACCTTTTCTCAGCCAACTGATGCAGGAATCCTCTCTGAAAGTGGTCACAAATAGGACTTTATGTCTCCTTATATTAAGAAATGTTCCATGTCTTAGGCAGACAAACAGTATCAAGCAGAATTAAGTTTAATATGAGGGAATACTGCAGTCTCTTGTAGGAAATCAATGCAGGCACTGAAGTCTCTACTCACAAAGGCCCCATGTTCACTGAACACAACTCTGCTCCATTGGACATATTCCTTTCTGTTAGGAAAGCCAGGGTTCCAGACCCTATTAAATCTTAAGTCTCTAGTGAAATTAGATTTCCCCCAAAAAAGTCAACATTTTCCCTTGCTTGCTTTTTTTTCTTCAGGCTAAATTTAAAGTCACAATTCCTTTTTCTGTCTCTCAATCACTCTTCTGAAGTCAAAACAATCTCTCAGTTGTACATGTTTGGCTCTGAGTACAGCAGATGTGTTTCCTGATTAAAATATCCCCAAATTTGTCCCTTTAGGTGCAGGAGCACACAGAGAAACATGAAGCATCCAATGGCGCTCAAGGGTAAGAAAAGTGAGATGTGAGCCATCATCCATGATTGTGTGAGGCTGTGCATGGATGGTAGTCAGTGGATGCATGCAGAGAGCAGTTTGCATGTCCCAGCAGTGACTCAAGCAGGAAGCTTTGTCTCCACGTGCATGACCCCTTGCACACACACAGAATTTCCTGCAGGTTCTCTACAGCAACCTGGCTTTCAGTGGTGTTCACTTCCAGCACAGCATTTAACCCAAGGGTGCTGATCTATGATCAGATCGCTAATAGAGTCTCAGATTCTCCTTCCAGCAGCTGCTGTTCAGATGTTTCCCTGTGCCTGGACATCTGAGCACGGCAGGTCCCACCCAGGCACTCCTTCAGTGACAACTCTCACTCTTTTCTCCCTGTAGCTTTGGCCTGGAGATGCTTTCAGTGATGGTCACCTTCCTTCTTGGAATCTTCAGATTTTGCTTTCTGAGTGATGAGTCTTGATAACTCCCTGCACCCCCCTGTAGGCAAATCCCTTATGGCAAAGAAGAATGATTTTTATTTTTTTTTATAGTAATGAAAGAGCACACTCTCTTTAACTTGTGCTTACAAAATACTATTGCTATTTTTTTGTTTGTTTGGGTTTTTTTGTTTGCAAGTTTTTTTGTTTGCAAGTTTTGGAGGCTAGGGAAGAATTTCTCATACAAGTTAGACAAGAAGCTCTGTGGACTCTCACTTTAGGTTAATTAACTGGGGACTCTGGGTAGCATTAAAGCATGGTATGCCTGCCTGTGATTTATTTCTCGCTCTTGGCTTGTATGATATCAAGCTGAGGGTCAGAATATGACCACTGCCAGAAGTTTAAGCCCTTTATCCTATTTAGCATGCTAAATAAGAAAATAAATAAGAAAAAGAAACCTGCAGTTCTCACACCCACAGCTTTCAGGACACACAGCTGCTTCTATCCAAGAAAGGTTTCACTGGGTAAGGGCAGCCAGCCTAGACAGTTTGGTATTTGGTAAACATCATGCAAAACAAAGGAAGCAGGGTTTTAGCCATCTCACTCAAAAATTTTACTTTTCATTCTGGATACATTTATCCATTTCTCTAATTCTCTTTAATCCACTCTCCTCTGTTTTATGCATTACTCAATTCTTTATATGCATTCCAATTTACCTTTCAAAGCCAGTATTTTTCTGCCATTCAAAAATGCTCAATTAAGAATTTTCATTTGAAGAATGCATGTGGCAACTCTCCTGCCCTCTTCAAATGACTTATAGCTGAAATCAAAGTGAACCCCATATTTGAGTGTACCATTCCTCATTTTCAATTTGAGCGGACCATATTAAATTTCTGCAAAGACTTGTGCTGGGAAATCTTTTTCACTGGAGTATTTGGGAAATGCAAACAAAAAGGAATATGAACAAAGAAAATTGATATTCATATGACATTTTAAAATGTATTCTGCAGGCTCTCTGCAGAGATCCATTTTTCCTGTTTCATCAGTTATATACAGCAGAAACTAAAGTAATGCCTGCCACTAGAGCAGATTTTTTTTTATGCCTTGCCACTCTTGCAGGTCTTGTGGGCAGATTTTTTCACTTTTGCTGGTTCCAACTATGTATTCTCTTAGAGTGGAGAAATTCCAGGTGACCAGAAGCAGGAGAGAGAGTTCTTTATATCTTTTCCCCTGGAGGTTCTAGTACAAGTCATGGCAAAGGAGATGCCAGCTGATACAATTTAGAGTACCCTAATGCACTTCCAGGCAGCTTGGCCTGGAGTTGAAGGCAAAGAGACAGGAGCTTTTCATTTGTGGGGAGCCTGACTGATCATGGAGCAGAAGGAGAACCAGTAACATTAAAATATTAAAGTCTTTTCTCTCCCTTTGGTTCAGCAGTAGGAGATTCAAGTTTAAATTAATTTTGGCTCATTTACATCTTGATCCTGCCTTGTAATTAGGCACTTTGAGGTGAACATTGAGGGAGACAGTTAGAAGACACAGCTCAGCAGATGACTGATGTATATATAGACACAGACAGGGACCATTGTGACAGACCTGAACTATTTAGCTCTCTTCTCTTTCACACTGTCTGCAGCCCTGGCAGCTGATGACAGATGTCTCACAGGTGGAAATTAACTCCCTTAAACCAGGAGGATGTAGGAACGTTTTTTATCTCTGGGATTATCAGTTATAAAATTATGAGTGTGTTTTATATAAACAAATCCATTCCATGACAAGATGTTGCCCATTCATGTTTATAGCTGGCTGATGGGCAAAATGTGTAAGTTTACTGGTCATTTGATGAGTGTCATCTGCAACACCTGGGAATGGGTTTAATTTCCTCAATCTTTATCCCTTTCCTAAGTTTAAGATCAAATGTGAAATATCTGTTGATATTTGCTCTCTGAACTTGAGTTTCCCTGTCCATAGCTCTGCAAGTGTCCCCTTCAATCGAGCAGAAACATCACTATGGGGCAATCCAAGACACCACTCATGACAGCAGCATTGATGTGCTTTTAGCTCCTGCTGTCAAGAGAAAACAAATTACCTTGGGTATTTTGTTTTGGTTTTTTAATGGCAATTCCACTTACCCAGAGGTAGGTGAGAGGAGAAATGACATGTTATTTTCACTTGCAAGTTGTTTCTCATTTTAAAATCCATAGTCAGATGACAGCTGAGACCCCACGAGGCAAGCATTTGTACCATTTTTGTAGTGTTCTTCCATTGCTTTCTTCTTGCAGCTTTTAAATAAAAGATAAATTTAAGGTAAAAAGAAAAGCCTCATATAAACCTTTAATATCCTTACCTGAAAAGAAAATATTTCTGTAGAGCCTTAGTAAACCCAGGCTTAACAGAAGACTCTGAAGGATAATTTCTAGCTCTGCCTCGATGAAAACAAACTAAAATAAGAATATGAATATATCTGTGATGAAGATAATGATTGTAATAGTGACTCTAATAAGTAGTAAGACATAGCTGGGTAGCTTGAGGTGTCTTGGCAGAACTATGTGACTGACATCACTCACATTTCATTTGAGATCTGTTGCCTTGTGTTTCACCAGGAGAATATAATGCACCAGGAAAACAATATTTGTGCCATTTTATGATCACAACAGTCCTGTGGACTACACAATCCAAGCCCTGCTGGGAGTGAACAAAGTAGATTCATAAAAGAATTTTTGCTTTTCCTCAGACAGTTTTCAGGACCCTGGTGGAGTTAATGACAGAGTTCGGAGACCATTGATCTCTGTGCAAGGAGAGTTAAAGGCAATGAACACAAGTAAGGAAGGCACCATGGAAAGCCTACTTAGCCAGGAGGATGTAAAAAAAAATGAAAAAAGATCAGGATCATTCAAGGCACTTTAGGAATACCTTGTGAATTCCTTTTCCTGAAGGCAAGCCATTCTTGTCAAGGCAAAAAGTTAGCAAGCATGACAAAGTCTCCTAAGACTTTAGGAGAGCCTGGTTAATTTTAAACTGGACCGGCTCTACCCTGTACCCAGAATGTTCAGAGAAAAGGCAGTCTGAGTGCTTGGAATACCCACACATTTGTGCTGAGTCCAATTTGAAGAGGTTTAAAACAAACAGATTTGGCAGCAAGATTTTCTAGTAGCAATGTGCTCTGTGACAGCTAAAAGAGACATGAAAATCCAGATTTTCTTCAGAGGTTCTTAAAAGGAAGCTCTGCTGCAAAGGGAGAGACAGAACAGCTTCAGGAGACATATTACTCTTGTAGGAACATGAAGCTGGCAGGGTTAGGGGGAGGTTTTGGTGGTATCAGCCTTGGCCTCATTTCCACTGTTCGTTCTTTGACTATTGTGGAGCTTGAGGAGTCATGATCTCTAAGAGGCCTTTTACTCAGAGGGAGGTGCTGGAGAAGCCACTGAGGCCCAGGAGAGCTCAAAGGGCTTCACTCAGGACCACTGTTTATAGGGTTACAAGATGATTGACTTTGGTTATCAGCAAGTTTCCATCCTGGCTGTAACCCATGTCAGTAACTGGGCTGTAACAGTGGCACTGCTCCACTTGGGCTGTGATTCAGGTAAATAGTTCGCCAGGGCTGCAGAGGATAATTGCTGAAGGTTGGCCTTGTTTGGGCAGCTGCTCTTCCTGGTTACTCCCATCTGCACCATTCAAGAGCTCCTGGTAAGATCCAGAAGTGCCTCACGGCTTGATCAGTGTGGTCAAGGGACACTTCACCTCCCAGATGGTTCAGTCAAGGTTTATCAGGAGCTTCTGAGATTGCAATCAGGCCAAAGGATGGAGTGGGGTAAAGGACCACCACACTCACACAATGTTAGAGTAAAATTACAGTTTCCCTATTACTTGTACGACAATTAAGAGCAGCTACTCTGCTCTGTTACACTCTTGTTGCCAGCAAATTATAGGAGTGCAGCATTATTTATGTAGAAGTGAACTGCCAGTGTTGAGGAATGTTGAAGACCCTAATCCTAAGAATTAAAATGACAGCTAATGACCTATGAGTGAAAAGAATGTGGCTTTATCCCCGAAGATATAAGCTACATTTATGCATTGGTTTATTATTTATGATGAATCTGTCATGTGCACTTGAGAAATTGCACATCAGGATCCACAACAGTCTTACAGAATATTTCATAACCTCTGGCTGCTAAATTGATAACCTTGGGCTCTTTACTGATTCAGCTTTTCTTGCACAACCCATCCCATCATTTTGCTCACCAGTTCTTTGGAAATAAGAAGTTTGTCTCCTAAAATTACTTTTTTGAAAGACAGTGTACTCTCTGTTTCATCTAATCAAAGCAAGGCACTTATTTTTCCTCCTGTGCCTCATTTAGGCATTCCTTGTCAAACACCAAATCCAAGCCTAAATGACTGCTGGCTTGGGAGCTCTGTTTCTTTTATGGATTCTGCCAAACTCTGGCATCCAGCCCAGAAGGAGCTTAAAGCAAACTTATCTCATTTCCACTGAGGTCTAATAGGTGTGGGAATTCCCCTGAGGTAGTACAGAAGTAATTTTCTCATCAGTTGTCAATGGTCCCAATTCACATGGCACAGATAATTTAAGCATCTCAAAAGGGTAGCTTTAATTTAATAGCAGCTCAGGCTGGGTCCATGACCTTGAATAGAAAATTCAGGGTTTTTCCCTGATTTGTGAACTCTGCTGTATTTTATTGACTTCCTGTTCATCTTATATTTTCTAATGAAAGTAGTCACCCTCACAGGAGATATATATGAGGTATTTTGTGAGTCCTTGCAATAATGTTACTGATGGAGGCCAGTTTTACATGTTTAGAATAACTCTGTCATTGCACTGAGTTTGGCTGAGAGAATTTATACCATCATCTAATTAAAAAAAAAAGTCCTATCTTCAGCTTTTCCTATCAAATGACAAATCCAGATATTAGACACTACTGAGAGAAGAGCTTTCACAGAAAAAGATGTGTATCATGTTTGTAGGTGATATCCCTGGGATAATATTTAGTATCAGGTGATACTTTTGCACTGTACTTTGCCTCTGAACAGGGTTAGTTGCAATATTCCATTTTGTAACTGAACAAAGGAACAGGGAGAGGAAAGCCAAAAGCAACCAAATTGGCTGGAAGTAAATCGTTCTTCATTTGTTGGCTTTTGCTTTTCTTGGGAAAATTCTTTCTTGGGAAGGTAGGGGGAGAATATGGTCTTAAAATGGCTTTTTGTTTTGAGACACTTTAAACTGTTTTGTAAATGATCCATAGGAAGCAAAATATTTTGAACAGGGATTGTTTTAACAAAACTGGGAAAGTGTGAATGTAATTTGGTAATTTGGGATAGGGAGAAATGTCCCAAGCATCAGTGAAAATTACAACAAAAGAATAATTGGAGAGTACTAAGCAAATGCACTTATTGGGAACTGGAATAGCACCATATTCTTACTGAACCAGCTCCTGTATAAAACTAGGTAGGACTAGGTGTGTGGAAGGAATATTTTATAGTTGGATCAAGACTCCTTTTTTATGCTAAGGAATCATTGGGGAAGTAGAACTTACACACAAAACACTGACGGAGCAGCACAATGTTTTCATTAAATCTCTTCTCATTCTATATCCTAAATAGAGTCCTTATATTTTTTGCCTTCTATGTTTGACTTGTTAGAGGTTTTTGTTTTATAAGAGAAAGGCAAAAAATAGTAGGTCTTTTAAAAGCACTCTTAGGTGTCATTTGCCCTGAGAGAAAGTATATACAGAACACACAGCAGTGTGCAAGGGTGAAGGGTTTTATTGGAATTTAGTTCCCCTTCCCTGAGTAATGCCACAATCCCAAACCTGTAAAAGCCTTCCCGCCTCTCAGCACTGCCATGAATCTTCCACTTCTGAGATCATAAATGTTGAATTTAATATCTTTATATTCTGGTAAGTGTGTACTGTTAAACTCACGTGTTTTGTAGGTTCTGGTCTAATTTTTGTATTTTAAGGTTCACAGGCAAATATTTTCATATAGGAGCACTTGACCAACTTGGGGGACTGAGGAGGAAAACAATAAATCCAATTGATTTGAGAGCTTGTCTGGTATCTAGTATGTGTCACTAGTGCTACCTGTGAGACCAAACATCCAAAGTCTGTCTGGGCAGGTGTTTGTACCAGCTGGACTGGATTTGTAGCAGCATGGACTCACCATAGAGAAGCCTACTTCTGCTGGAAGATGTAATCATCCTTCCTTCAATTCAGGCTAGATGTTCAGGTCCAATAAATCTCAAATGTTTCTGATGTTCAGGATGTTATGGTTTTGATCAGTAAATTCAGATTTTGAAGAAATAAATGCTTTTTATTAAAAGATTAGGGAAATAAAATTTGCTTTTCTTTACCTAATTCCTACCCCAATAATGTGCATAAATCAGACTCTGCAGAGTGAACAAGTTGCTTTCTCTACATGATCTTCCAGGAAAGAAAAAATACCACCTAGAAAGAGATTTGCACTTATTTCAGCACTTTCATTTGGTTTTCCTCAAAATTTTAAATTGTGCTGCCTTTGATTTGAAAACATTCTGGTGAGCTTGGAGTTTCTAAAAGTTTTCTCATGTGCCTCAATAATTTTTCTGTTGCTTATTTCAGAGTGAAGCAATTTTATTTCTAAACTATGACATCATACAGGTAAAAGGTAGTCATACTGACTTCTTGTTTAAGTTTCAAGGGTATTTTTTGTTTGGGTTGGGTTTTTTAAAGTTGTCTTGATGCAGCAGAGGTCAACTGTGAGTATGAGAGGGGATAGGGAGACAAACTGAACGGGATAGGATATTTAAAGGCTCATTACTAATACTGCTGTGGTTTGGAATGATTAAGGGTTAATAGAAGGAAGTCAGTCCACAACTACACTAAGAGTGATTATGTGACAGAGTAATTAATTTAGATGTTTTAAGGCAATTGATTTATAAAGTATTTGCATGTTAAAAGCAATTGTTCTCCTTTAAACTAAGTTTGCATTAAGCTATTAACTAAGTTTCAGGAATGATATATTGGGTGGGCTAAGCTTCTGTAAGTTCCAGTATTCTGCTTCATGAATAAAACTGTCAGAGTAAAGCAACCAATAACTCTCTGTCTTGACATTATATTCAGTATAACAAATAAATCTTTAGGATCTCAACAGACCTGGCAACTTCATTAACAGTTACGCCTGAAGCAGAGAATGAAAGAAAATCAATTGATGGAGTCTGATATTTTAGGGTTTACAGAAGAGAAGGGTTAGTGGACTGCTGATGAACCTTCCGTGCTTGAGCTCAATCTTCCTCCTACAGAGGGCAACAAAAATTGTGAGAGAAAACTTCCATATGAGAAAGGAGCAATGCTTGAAACAAAGGAAAGGGTGTGAATTAATTATAATTGGAAATAGAAACCAAAGTCTGTGAATCTTAATTCCATTTTATAAGAAATATCTATTTCCTGTAAAGCTTCTTAAGGAGGTTGGCCCCAATCTGTAAAAACTCTTTACCAGCTCAGGATCTGGTATTTGTAGCTGAACAGACTGATTCCACCGAGCTTTTTACTTTTTTTTTTAAATCTCAAAAATATTTCCTAATTCTGCTTCCATTGAATATGTTACAGTTGACCTCAGATGAAACATAGGCCAGTGTTATAATATCCTGATTCTATTCATTGAAAAGTCAATGAAAGTGTCTGATATGACAGAAAGTATCATCTGCAAAACAGTTGTTGAGAAAGTTTCTGTGAATTTTAAAATTATTTCCACTAAGAGTCCAATATGTATGCCTGAGGCTGTAAAATCAAGAATAATCTTTAGGGATGGGGACTAATCTGAAGCCTAAAGATTAGATAAAAGATAAATCTATTGAATATCTGTGTTATGCATGTATATGAATAATTCCACTATTTTAATTCCTCTAAATCATAAAGAATAGAGAAATATGTCTGGCCTATCAAAATAGTAATTTTTAATAAATTAACTGAATTAAATCTCACTTGGTTTTCGGTTGTGTAGGATGCAATTTACATAATAAAGAAGGTTTTAGCCTTCTGAATATTGAACCATATTTAGGGTGAGGGAATAGTGAAAAATCTTCATATTGTATATCAGTTCTAGGCACCTTCTCTCTTACCTGGGCTTTCTTGCTGGCTTTATTATAAAATTTATCTCAGGGAAGTTCTTGCAGGCCTCTAAGTTCATACTGTATTTTCATGCAGTGAAATTGTACACATTTATACTAAATTATATTTCTAAATGCAAAAAACTTATAGATAAAAGGTCAGGGCATAGGAGATGAACAAATTAATGAGAAGGTCGGGATGACAGAAAGGGAAATATAATGAAAGCAAGTGTCCAATTCATATACAGCCAGTAGCTGAGATAATTTTTTCCATCTGCCTGAAATATTTTATTGCATACTCACCTTTTTTCTTTTCATAGTTCTACATGGCTTTGCAGTAGACAGCTGCATCTGCTCAAGCAGCTTTCTGAAGAGATCACAGTATGTGAAATAATGCTAAAGACTGATGCAGCTTGTTAGGCCATTTCCTGCAGTAAAAGATCACCCTATAATGCCAGTCTCTCTGTACTTATAAGATTTGAAGGATCACTTTAAGCCAAGGATCTTTGTCATGTCAGCTGGAATGAACAGTCAAGACAGACTTCACTGTGAGCTGAAGTGCACCTAAGGGAGGATGTGTGGGCAGAATACAGGGGAGAAGCTCTTTGCTTTCTTTGTTATAGGTCCAGTGGTAATAATCTGTTTTCCCTTGTGCTCTTGGGGCACAAGAAGAGTCAAGGCTGTTCCTCTAGAAAAAGACCTTGGAAAACATTAATCCTACTCCTGGAGAACTTTCTTTCATAAAAGCTAGTAAAACAATGTGAAGGAACTAGGAAATTTCTTGACATCATCAAGTAGTCAGTTTTATATTTTCCGATTGATGTGTGTAATCAGGCTAAAGTGGTAGAACACATATTCTGGAGCTGCTTTCCACATTTCTGACAGGCTTAAGAGAAACTTAAACTCTCTTCAGTTTTACAGTATAACTAGTTTATAACAGGCAATTGGTCCCAACCATTCCTTACTAATGTTGAATACTGTGAGCTGATTCCTTGCTAATTATCCATATGAAGGATAAAATGTGGAACATTTTTGTGCTGTGGAATAAAACTGTGGAATACCTCAGTCCATAGTTACACAAGTTAATGGCTTCTGACCAACTGTGAATTACTACTGTGGAGTTGCTGCTGATAATCATTGTTTGTTTAATTGCTGCTTCATGGTACAACTGAAAAATATTGATTGTGGAAGATTTGGTGCTTTGGGCAATGAAACTTGAAGTTCAATGCTTTTCTTGACATGCAAGCCTTTTAATTCGATTCTCTAGCTAATCCTACCGGGTCTGATCTGATCCTTTTCTTCTATGGTACCTATCCTGTACCTAGTCACTGATATCCATGAAACTTATGTTAAATTCTCTGAAATAACTATTCAAATTTGGTTAAGCTCAACCAGTAGGCTTCTAAGGGAAAATTGAGATACTGAGGAAGTAAACATTTTGGCCCGGAATAACTGTGTGCTCATTTGCTCTGTGGTTTTATAGTGCCAATTCAGCTCTGATTTTCGCTGGTGAGAGTGAACAGCACTGTCAGGTCATCAGTGATCCCACTGCCTTGTCATTATTTCTGCTGGTCTTGTGGTTCCACTGGGAACACTGCTTGTGATTTCCCTTCAAGGCATGGTGATAAAAATTGTGTCCAGCCTCAGGTGAATGATAAAACACCCACTCAGTGTCATGAGAGTAAGTATGTGATTCCTTGTTCTCCAGCAAAACATCCTGCACCATTAAGGTGACAAAAAGGTTGACCTTGACCTCAGCAAGAGAGCTCTGGGCACTCCATGTTTATTGAAAGTTAAATGCAAGGAGATGCAGCGAGGCTGGCCTGAGGCACAAGGACAGGGCTGATTCCTGCACGACAGGAATGTGTATGAGGTGGGCAGGTGGCAGGATGTGCTCTTGATGCCTTAGGATTTTAGCTTTTATATTTTTCATATATTTGTAATCCTGCAATTCTTTAGTGTATAACTCTAAACTCCATATCCAGTGTTAGCTACTGCTTTCCCATTTTGGTCAGACAGAACAATTCCTCTCCAGGCCCGGGAATCAAGGACACCTCACTGTCTCAGGCCTTGAGAAATGCAAACACAAGTGAGTGGGGAGGAGCAAATCTGGGGTAAATGACTTCATTACCTGAAGCTGCAATTGGAAAACAAATCTCCAATGTGCAAATGGACCAAATTTATAAAGTGTGAAAACCCGTGACCTGTTCATTATTAGTTATGGACCCTGGATGGGCTCTGCCTGCCTGAAACGTACCTGGAGGCCCTTCAATAAATAATTCTCTTAGTTTTGTCCGGCCTCTGTTTCCAATTAGCCCAGAAAGGCCTTGCTGGCTGCGGAGTGCAGGGCTCTGGGAGGGCCATGGCCTCAGCCACGGCCGGGGCACAGCTCCAGCTCCTGCCCTGATCCCCTCCCATTCCCTCCCGTGCCGGCCAGGAATGGCACCTCAGGCTTGGAGCATCCAGCTCGAGTTGCTGCCCAGCATCCTGAGGGGACTGGAGCCAGCTGTGAGCCCAGAGCACATGCAGTCTGGTATTTTCCTGTGAAGAGCTACTCGCTGCTCTTCAAACACTTCTGCTCTCTCCCTCTCTTAACTGCTGCAATCCTTTTAGTTTAACGTGTCCTTCCTGTATAAAAGGCACTTAGGAAATGATTTCTGTCTTCCCCGCCTATAAACCATGCTGAGATTTGTTCGGTTTGTTGTCACATAAATGAGAAAAAACTTGTGTGTACGCCAGGAAATAAAAAATACCAATCTATTGTCTCTTCCTTTTTATATGGCTACTTTTGTCTGAAGATATTAAATCACCTTAGAACTATCAGTTAGCTGAATACAGATTTTACTACATCTCGGAAGTTAAAAATTAGTGAAACAAAAAGATATTTCAGATTCTAATCCATATTTTTGTTGCCCTTTTTTGTTCCTCTGTGCCCTCCTCCCTTTCCAAAGATTTCCAGAGTTTAGTGAACTTTCTCTCAGACTGCATATACATATATATATCACATACATATATATGCATAATGTGATCATCATACTTACAAATCCCTAACTTCAGGGAGTCACAAAGCTGGACCACACTGGCATATACCTTTCTACTTCAAATAAAAGCACATTCCTGCTTTTAGGATGTTTGCATGAACTGCAGTGTAATGCATTTTCTGTATTGTAGACAGCTCAAAAGATTTCCATATTTTTTTAAATATTCAACTCTTCACATATCCAGGACTGCTGCTGTTCTCAAGATTTTGGTAGGAGGGAGAAGGGGGATTAAGGTCATTCAATTTAGATGCTGTTGTTGCCATTTATATAGACTAGGGCAAACTAATACTTTGACCTTGAATGAAAAGTTCTTTAAAAAAGTTCTTAAAAGTTCCTGTGATATTTTGGATATACCTTTATATATTCCAGGCACTTTGCTGTCTGGCAGAAAAGTTAGATTAAAATTATATTAATATTTGAAGTTCACCTTTAGTGGAATCTACACATACACAATTGTCCGCTGTCTAACAAACCAAACAGTACCTTCTCGTCCTTAAGAATGTTCTTAAAATCATTGTTCCATGTATTTTCTGTGCTTTGTTGGATTAAGACAAAGTACTCAGAGCTGCTAAGTGCTCAGTACTGCTCTAGGGAATTTCTTCATGAAGGATGTCAAATACTTTTATGTCATGAACTAGCTGAAAAATCATCATCATGATGTTGTGGGTGCCTTCCTTATGGGTAGGTTTATCTCAATGAGTGTCTCTGTACTGTCATTTTAATACGTTTCTCATTACCATCACTCACTGGTTCAATGCAAAAAAAAAAAATTTCTGCTGTCTGAGTGATAGAATTATCTAAATTGTTATGTTCCTTGGTTTAGCACTGCAATTCATAATGCTTTGAGACAATTTGTTTCCCATTACACCATAAATTAATGCTCTATATTTGTTTCTAGTGGTTTTATTTCAGTCAGAAACTTTTTAATGGGAGCTGGGCAATTATTTGTCCTCCTAGATCTATGAAAACCTTTCCCTGATGTCAGTTGCCTTTGTAACGCCCTCAGAATATGAACAAGATTTTCAGCAGCAGTGGGAGGACCTTCAATTTCCATTAATTTCAATTTCTTCCTTCTTAATTGCTTTGATGTTTTAAAAAGTCATATTTTCATGACTGTTATGAGAGTAGTATTGACCGATCACCCCACAGTGTCTGGGGTTGCTCCACCTCCCCCAACTTTCTTCTGCTGTAGCATTTTACATTGAGCTACTTGAGCTCTTTGGAAATGCAATATTTCAGTGGAAATAATGGCATTCATGAATGCAATTATTCATTTTCACAGGAATCCCTTTGCTGCTCTCCAACTGAGTTTGATACCACCATCACAGAAAGACACAAATATTCAGCAATTATTTTATTTTTAAAATGATAATTAATTTTTAAAAATTGTATTTTATTAGCTATGAACTGCTAGTTATGTTAAATTATTTCTGAATTCTTATGATATTTTTGGTCAGTAGCAGAAAAGGTATTATGCTGTCATTTAATTGGTTTGCTTTAACAGTAAATCATTCTGTATAAATAGATTTAGGTAGATGAAAATAGATTATTCTGGGGTCACAATCAGAATTAACATATGAAATATATTTAGGTGTGTTACTTAGTAACTTGAAAATTTTCAGTGTTCAGTAATTCCATGCTATAGTAAAAGAGATGATTCATCAAAATCTACTGCACGATCAATTTGTAACAACAAATAGATGACTATTTCAGCACTGTTGAATTATCTATGGAAAATGGTGTAACTGTGTAAAATTAACTTTTCCTATGAGGCATCTTCTGGAAAACATTAATGTTACTTCCCAGTTCTACATGAAGGTGCCAGTTCAGGAAAGTATATAAATGTTAATGGGAAATTATAAATTATCTGAGGACTAACTGAAAGCCTGGAGGTCACTGTAGTTCTGTTCTTGACATATTTTCAAAACTTCAGTCACAACGGGTAATAAATCCAAAGGTGTTTGGTTGATAAAGGACAGAGTATAGAAAGTGCTCATACTGCAGTTCACAGTCTAGAAGTTTGGGGCCATACAAACATCTGTAGCAGGATGTAGGGGGGATGTTCCAGAGAAAAATTCCCTGGATTTCTTCCTTGTTTTGTGACGTCTCAAGCGTGTACTACTTAGAGAGAGCTGGCTTTCCTCTACTCTCTTTTAACAAGTGCTGCGTTTGTATCGAAATGGAAAAGTAGAAACCTCATAAAATACATAAGTAAATAAATAACAAAAAGAAATGTTACAAAAAGCTTTTATTCTTAACACATTATAAACTGCCTCTTATAATCTGTATTACAGGATGTTAAAGCAGCACACGACTGATGCATTTTGACTTTACTGATCTGTTGAGAGAGAAATTTACTCTTTCTGACAGGATAGAGGATGTGGATGCAAAACTGCTCTATCAAAATATTTTCTAACCCACTGACTTAGGATCACGTGCAGCTGAGCATGATACACATTTATAGGTCATGGATGTACAGAGTTTTCTGGGAAGGTCATTGAAGGTCATGGAAGCTGGATGTTTATGCCAGGGCGTTGCAATTCCTAGTAAATACCTGGATGTATTGTTAGTGTTTAGACCTGTAAGTCACAGGGAAATAGATGCTCAAACGGACTTAGAATTAGTTCAGTCTGAAACCAAAAATGATACTGCCACACTAGGTGGGTTTTGAAGAAAAACCAGCTTCAAGTTCTGATTTTATACTAGCTGGACTTGTCTGCATGATGCTCTATCATCTAGAAATGCTTAAATTTGGAGGAGTAATTCTGATGATACTGGGGGATTATTATCTTCTTTTCTTTCCTGTCACCAAAATAAATGCATGACATAATCATTAGAATGACAGGAAAATGAGAGGAGCATAAAATCAGAAACTTGGTAGTTTTGCTAGTGTCTTGGTTTAATTTTGACGTTTCCCGGCCAACGCACCAAATTAATGTCTTGAGTTTGAGTTGCCAATTTGAATAAACTTATTTTTCTTGTTGTGAGACAGAACCAGGAGCAAAAGAGCAAGGCAGGCCTAAAACTTGAGAGAGTATAAAAGAAAATTTATTAACTACACAAACAAAAAGAGAGGAAAAAAAAATTTTCAGAATAAGATTTTTTAGATCACTCCTTCCCTCCCTCTCCCAATCTTCATAACAACAAAACAAACATATAACAAATACTTCGGTCAGTGCCCAATTTAGTCTTTCTCAGTTCACTTCTGGAGAGAGAAGCTTCTTCTTGTTGAAGTTGTAGGGATTTTTCCCACAAGAAGGAAAAAGACAGTTCTCTTGTGGTTTTATCTTTCACAATTTGCATCCGCCCGGGAACCTGCAACCGTGACGCTCCTCCCAACTCTACAGCCGTCCCAAAGTTGTAGATGTGGGCCATGTCTGTCTCATGGGGTATTACTTTTAAGAATGAAATGTTCAACCGCAAAGATTCTCTCTGTCTCCTTTTTCTCTGCTCAGGCTTCATCTTCAGAAAACCAAAATCTCCTTCTTTTCTCAGGACAGAAATTCTTAACACAGGTGCTCTTTAGTCAAATCATCTATTAAATGGAACATTTCCATCCCCCCATGTCTCTTTCCATGGTTTATAGGAATATTCAGTACATCAGTTCATCCCTACAATTTTACAAAAAGATTTTCAGCCATTTCGGCATCTTCTCATTCTCCTTCCATCTTAAAAACTTAGCTCTTACATCACTGACTTCAGAAATCTTCTTATTCCCTTTCATATTAAAAGGAAAGGCTGGAGGCTTTGCAAATCTTATCTGAGCACTAAAGAGTTAAAGTTTAACACAACTACTAAAGTTGGGCCAGGCTCAGGCCGCGCTGGGGGAGCAGCTGAGGTGTTAATGAGCCTTTCTGGGGCTGGGCTGCAGCCCCACACTGCTCATGGCCACCCGGGCAGGCCCGGCCCGTCCGGCAGCAGCAAGAGTCGGCCTCCCCCCACGCCGGAGCCGCGGTCCCGTGGAGGAGGAAGCCGTGAAGGTCTCATCACACAACCTTTTCTCCCCCCGGCCACCGGGTCCGCTTGTTGGCAAACGGGGCCCAAGCGGCCTCCCGAGCCTCCCCCCGCCATGGGGGAGGGAGAATCTCGGGTTGATGCTACCTGCTCAGCCACCGAAAGACAAAGAGGGTCAGTTCCGGATTACCTTCCTCAAAATGTGTGTGCACGGAGCGAACTAACTTTCTCTAACTGGCTGTTGCAGGTATCCCAACCCCCACAGAGGAGATTCCCTTGGGAAGAACCTCTTCTGAGTTTCTTCTTCCTAAGTCAACCTATGTTTCTTTGTTTTGGTTAGGAACTGCAGTACATTATATATAAGATCCTTGTTATTGATTAAAGTTCAGTCAAAACTGAAGAAAATGGATTCGGAAGCTTACTGTCATGTGTATCTATTTTGGGAATGGGTTTTATAGTGTATGCTTATAAAAATCTATCTACTCCTTGCCACAAAGGGAGGATGTCATTGTAATTCTTCAATTTACAGATTATGCAGGGAGTGATTAAGCATGTGTATTTTGTGATAGGTGTAAATTAAAAATAAATGTCAAATACACAGAAAGCACTTCTCTGAGTGTTTTTGTAGATATGCAATTGCCTTTTTAGCTGAAAAAAAAAATTAGATATCCAGAAAAAAACTGTTGTACTTTAACAATATTTACAACTTATACAAGATTCTCCTAACACCTAAAGACAGATAAATACTAATAAACAAAATTAACAAGATTGGTGTGAATTCCCTGAAGTTTGTTACATCAACCCTCATGAAGTACCTTGTTTGCAAAAGTATGAATGATGACACCATGCGCTATTTTTAGAGGATATCTGGGTGCTGTATGAATGCCTGAATTTGAACTGGGACGAAGGTAGTCATGCTCTAACACTCACATCTGCTGCACAGTGTTTGTTATTTAGTGTTCTCAATGTTCCTGCTGAGGATGTTTCAGGCATCTATTTGGACAGCAGAAAAAAGAGGAGTTGCTTGGCTTAGATCACAAATCACTGTGAATAACAGCTAGCAGGCAGTCAAAGAGAAGAGTTTGGAGCTCCTCAGGAGGGCTGAAATGTATTCACCAAACCTTTATCATTGGACATAACAGAAATATCTGTTTGCCAGTTACACAATCCCAAGGGTTACCTTTCCTTATTGATTCATTATCAACCTACCCCCACCACGATATTATCAACTCCCTACTACAAGGGTATAGATTAATGTAAAGCAAGACTCACAAATATTTGCAGTTGAATTTATCCATCTTTATATTTTCAGTTATTTATCTATAACTCTTGTCTTAAAACAGCAAATCAGGAACAA
The DNA here is from genome assembly GCF_052056855.1 of Sturnus vulgaris. NCBI lineage: Eukaryota > Metazoa > Chordata > Aves > Passeriformes > Sturnidae > Sturnus > Sturnus vulgaris. The sequence goes on along the minus strand of NC_142256.1, from coordinate 20,104,530 downwards.
ACACAGAAATATAATCTAAGACTTCTGATTCTGCTTCTCCAGATCTTAGTAGTTTTGGTGTCTATTCTGTTACCTGTAAAGTAAATTCAGTTGCATTAGAGGGAGTATTAAGCTCAAAGAACTGCAAGATTGTAATAACACAATCTTATTTAGTCCATAAATATAACTTTTAAAATAAAGAATTCAGAAAGCACTAGTATGTAATTTTTCATATGTCAACTCACTATTTTCCTTTTTAGTCCATTGCATCTATCTCTTAAAAGTCTAATGCATAGTTTTTACTAAGAGGCAGCAGCTCTGTATTGACTGGAACGTCTTCCATGATCTGATTTGATTGCATGGAAAATAAAGAACACAATAATGAGCAGATTCCTTGGATACTGAAAAAAGAGCAAGTTTAGTAATTTTGAAGAGAGGAGCAAGTAAAATGTGATATTTCCTGGGTATCTGGCTCTTGGTAGAGGTTAACATCATCCCAGTATTTAACTCTTTCCCAGGTAATAAAATTAGAGGCCCTGAGTTTAATATTCAAACCTGTATCTGCTGAAAAAAGCACAAAATCAAAAAAGGTGTGTAAATCCTGAGCTGCTGGGGCAAAATGTCAATGTAAATGTTGTAAAAATTTCCCACCACAATGTTTTTTATGCAAAGCCTGGACCATTAAAAAATGTCCCTAATCTAATTACAGCCTTCCTTAAACTGTTACATATGTGTAGAATTATATAAAGGGTTATACAGACTGATTGTTTCTTTCTCACCTTCCCCTTCATCTGTTGTGGAATCAGATGTCCACATCTTTTCTATCTACAAACAGTTGTGAAAAATGTGTGATCTGGGCTTTGTTAAATTATTAACTCCCAAGAAAAGTAGCTGACCAAGAAATTGCGTCTATTCTCCTTGTTGTAGCTCAGCTGCAAAGAATATGTCAGAATAATTACCGAAGGAGAGAGAAAAACAAATTACTTTCATTGAATTGCTATGAATCCTTTTTAAAATAAGGTGCAATTGACCAAAGCATTATTTATTTTCAAGTCCTGTAATTGTTCTATTGTCATGGAAGCTTATCAGAAGTACCAAAGCTGAGTATTGGTATAAAATGAATCTGGTTTATGTTAAATCCCCAATGAACCAATCTGTTCATGACAGATATCACTACCAGCTAAATGGCCATCCACAAATCCTAAGTCTCATAAAATAGAAACAAAACAGCAAAAAAGGCTTGTTTAGTTTTCAGTCAGAGAACTCAGTATATATATGAACAAGAGATTCTTCCTGCTGGGATTTTCCAGAACTCTTGTTCTAACTTAACTTTATATTGTCAAAGTCAACAGGACTAACTGGAATAGCAAGCTGAGTAAGGCTTTACCTCTTAGAAAAATCCATCTCATTCTCCAGGGTAAGAAAAAAGAGATTTTTTTTTCCTTATATGAATTTTATGGAATGTGTGTCCAATGCAAGATTCTATAACTCCTGCTGTCTTTGGTTAAATTTTTCTAGATTATCAGAAACTTCTAGAATTGAGTCAGTGCCTTTAGATTTGTTATGATTAGTTGGATTTTTTTGCTTAAAAATCTCCTCCATAAAGTTCCCCTAGCAGGTGTGCTAGTGAGGAACTAAAACAAGGAGGCTCAGAAACACTAGAAAAATAGAATTAGGCCAAAAAGTTTAAATTAAAAAAGGGAAGCAGTTGTTTCATAGTTAACTTTGGCTAAAGTTTTGGAGAGGCTACAGACAAGACTGAGACATATTGGCTGTACAGCTGCTGTTTTTTAAACAGCCTCCCCCTGCACTTCTCCTGCCAGCCCCATCAGTGGAAGATTTTGTACTTGGATGTTTTTAGTGCCACTGTAATGCAATGCTGTGTCCTCTCTTTCTTTTTTTTTTTAAAGCTATGGTTGCCAACTGCAGCAAGCTGTTTGTTGCTTTCAACATGTGAAATAAACAGGCCTTACAGATAAGGGTGATGGTATCAAATTCTTTTAAATGGTATTGTATGCTCAATTTGAACCATGGTCTTCAAGGCTGAAATGCTGGATGAGGACTCTGCAGTTGCAGCAGTGCATAAGTGTCTGGTCACTTTTCTTGCAACTGGGAAATTATTTTTAATGATTGTAAATTTGGTGGTAAGAGCAAAAGCTGTCTAATGCAAAGATATTGTAATACTAGTGTCTTCCCCCTATGCTTTTCTCCTGTTGATCCTACGGAAGGTCTCTGCATGTTGGAGTCAGTAAGTCAGGGGTCTCTCTGAGTCCTTCAGAGAGAGATCAGAGTGCAGAGATTGAATTAAAATCCTTGGATGGAATGAGTAAGTGAATAGATGGAGTGAATAAGTAAGTAAGTAAATGGAATATGTTTTAAGTACTTTTAGTGAGTAAAAGGTCTTAGATGCCTGAGAAGTAGTATATGTTCTAGGGAAGGTTGAAAAACATACTAGTGTTTCTTTAGAGGCTCCAAGAACCTCGCTTTAGACATAATAAAGTTAGAGTTAAGAATATTGCTTACATTTTTCAGTTAGAACAAGATAGGCCATGAACGTAGTTTATACGTAGCCTGGTGTGCTAAGAAACTAGAATTCTAATAGGTTAAGAAGTAGTGGTCCGAGTTTGTGTCTTAGCTAGTTGGAAAGTTTCTATAAAGAACATGCATCAGGGAGAGCTGGTGCTCTATGCCATGACTTTATGCCATGTGCATTTTGCCACTTGCTGTTTGCCATTGCTTTTGCCATTGATTTTTGCCATTGCTTTTTGCCATTGCTTTGCTTTGTTTTTGTCTTTGAGACTGATGTGTTTCTGTAACAAATAACTTTATAGCAACTATTAACTTGCTTGGCTTTTTAAAAAAGAAAATAACCCGACAGTGTGGGTGCCCAAGAGGCACCTGGAGGTCAGCAAAACCGCACACTTGGTGCCCCGTGTGAGGATGTCAAAATCTCACATCTGCAGGAGAGAACACAGCTGTTTCTCTGGCTTTTGACCTCTACAGAGGTTCACTGTGTTCACCTCTTTTACTCCATGGGAAACATGTAGAATGTTGAGGTCTGAGGAAGGGAAGACTGTCTTATTTCTCATGATGTATGCAAAAAATGAAAATAAAGATGAGACTTTGACACAGGTAATGCAGAGACAGTGACAGCCCAGGAAAATACCTTTAATCATTGTTATCTCTAATTATGGGGGGGGGGGGGGGGGGGGCGAGGCACGGGATAGCAGATTTTGCTGAAAAATGCTCTGAATCAAATTTATACCTTCAGTTTCATTTTACTACCTATGTTAGTATTAACCTAATCACCTTCCAGGCTAACTCCTTGTTTGTGTCCGCAGATGGAAACATAGCCAAACATGTCCAAACACCCATGTGTATAAGACAGACTCGACTGAGCTCAGTTTTCCCAGGAGCTGACTGAGAGCCCACAGCCACGAGAAAGGGTCAGCGCATGTGTGCAGCAGCACAAAGCCAGAGAGACACTGCCGTGTGTTCACTCAAACAAGGAGGAATCAGGCATAACCTCACAAGAGTTCCTTTCTTTATACACTGCCTGAGGAACCCCAGAAGTTACATAACCATCTGGAGCTTTTTGCTCCAAAATCCTTTGCAATTTAACTGGAAAGATCATTGCTCTGACTAGGTCACCTCACTCTCATTGAGATTTGCGTGGGTACAACCAGCTCAGAGATGTGCAGAAAAGCAACAAGATTCATCACAAATCAATCTATCTTACCAACAGCTTTACTAAAGAAGAATTTTTCAAGTGTCCTTCTGAAGGGCCCCCCAAGGATGATGATGTTGCTGGAGGCGGATGACTCTGGAAGATGTGACCATTTCTCCTCTGCTCAGCAGTCATTTGGCAGCATTCCTTTGGAGACACTGACCTGTCCTTACTTTTGTCTAAGATTCAACTCGGAACTGTAAAAAATCAGTCAGGGAAAGAAAGTGGCTTCGGTTTGTTATTTAAAGCAGGAGTGTTTTGTAATGACAGGCAAATGCAGGGATGGTGCTTGCTGAACATGACACATCGCCTGGTAATGTCACTGCACATAATGGAGGCAGTGCTCTGGGAGACATGTGATGGCTTCTGATCTGCCAGGAGGCAACTTAGCCAGAAATTTACTTGTGTCTAATCTGATCAGTGGGCCCTTCCAGGTGAGTCAGTCAATGTAAGAGTGGACCGAAGGATGGGGCTTTTTTTTGTAGGCAGGTGAGGGAAGGGAATTTTCAATTTTCAAGCCAGAGATAGCAAATTTGTTGTCTTTCTCTTGAAACTGCTTTTAAGTAAGATTTATAATTGCTGAACTTTGCCTTGAAGGGTTGAAAAATAGAACAGAACAAAATACTTGAACAATTGCATACACCCAATTATCACATAGGGGACATTAAGGCCATATCTTAAATAACAAAAATCAGCACAGCTGTACAACTTTTACTGCAGTTTCATTGCTCTGACTGTTTAAATTCCAGGCTTTTATATAAACATATATATACTTCAAAATCACTTTGACAGACTATAATGTTTCAGTCTTCAAATTTATTTAATACACAGTTTCTATCTAGTGAAACAGAGGGAAATACAACCATTGGTTAGTTGCTACTTTTTATAAAGAAAATATGATATATCAATAAAAATGTTTCCATGTAGTGATTCTGTCCCATGTTGCTTGATGTATTTCTCTCTTTTAGCTGTTTTGTTTCCTTGTTACCCTTTCAAATTTATTATTTAATACTTGCTCAAATAGATCTAGATTTTTTTTTCAATTTTAAAGGTGGAAACAATAATTTTGGTTTAGTCTGTAGATACAGATTTTGTAAAAATAATGTTTTAATTAACCATAAAATTTATTCAGCTGGGTTTTTGTGGCCTTTTACATTTGCAAGGAAAGGTGCTGATACTTTGAATTTAACATGTTATAGTTATTTTTGGTCTAGTCATTGCAACATTTTGTGGTGATTAATATCCTGACATCCCAATGTATAAGCAGTTACACATATGTTGAAAGTCATTGAGGATTTTTTCCATTGCCAAGTAAGAAGTGGAAGACAAAAATAAGTTGAATGGAGAAGTATCTAGAAAAGAGAAAATGAGAATAGAATTAGATTTTTTAAAAAGCTGCAGTTTCAAGTTTTAATACATGAAATAAACATGCATAAAAGAATTTGAATTTTAAGAGTGTCTGATTTTTAATTTGCCACTATTGCTAGCATTGGCTTGACAGTATTTAACAGGAAAATCTGATGGTCTGGATACTTCAGATCAAGTGCATGTTCTGTAGGACTGTTGAAATAATTTAGTTTAGTGTTTAAGACTCTCAACTAATATTTGGATAGAATATTATCTTGTTTCAGAAGTGGCCTCATAATTCAATAGGAGCATTAGTGGAGCAAGATGTTCCCACAGCTGAAGGGCAATCACACAATTATCAGTTCCTTCCTCTAAAATTAAGATTTAATTATGTATTTCCTTTATTTGAACAGTCTTGTTTACAGGCTTCAGTTCCTGATTTCTAACATGCAAAAGGGAAAGAGGTTGGAATTTTATGTGGGACTGAAGACATTTCTTTTGGTAACAAAACTTCTGTTAAAAGTTTCATAAAAATAAGAAGTTTCTTTTCAGAGCCTAGAGATTAATGCACACTGAGAAACTTGTCTGCCTTTGCACCTGCAAATTATCATTGAGTGTGTATGACACAATCAGAATAAGAGTCAGTTACTGTTAATTCCTGCAGTGGAAAAATTTTTCTTGTTATGTCAAGGAGAAGAGACAGACCACCCTGCTTCTCTAGAACACTGAAGGTTATTAGTGGCTGATGGCTTTCAATACCCACTGTGATCATTAACAGTGTCAAATATCTATCAGCTGCAGGACCCAAATTAACTGCAAAAAAATGATTCTGACTGTTTTGGAGAAATGATTACAGAGAGCTAGATGGTCTCAGGGACACTGAGGTTTGCTGAGATCTCGAAGCATTCTGAGATTGCAAAATTTGCTGCTTCTTTTTTCGAAGCCTAATATTTTCTTGTTGTGCCCTTGTGAAAGAAAAGCTCCCTCCTTTAATAGTAGTCCACATTAAACCTAAGCAGATATAAACATAGAAGGTTTGGAATTTTCTTCATACAGTCTTGTTGCCAGGTTTCCTGTCAGTTTCTGAATTTTAGAAGCAGACATATCTATTTTCTGCTAGTGGCTATTTTGTTAAGCTGTTCTCCTCCTGAAAGGAAGCATAGTAGGCAGTGCTTGTTGATATATCTGTAAATGCTGTGAACTTTATAGAAGTATAATAACACATTTTTAATTGATTAAACCTGTTTGGCAAAGAAACAGAAATGTTAAAGATACAAAGAAAGAGGGAAGTAGGAAAAATGGGACACAATTTATGAATTAAATAACTATTCTATTGAAACTCACATAAATAAGTCTTAGAGCCCTTTCCAGAACTTCTTAACACAATTATATTTTTCATCAAATGATTCTTAGCTGAGATTTTTCTTTTTTACCCTGCCAGGGCTTTATATCTGGCTTATGCAGAGATCTTGAACACTTCACAGCTGTCATCATGTCATGATGTGTGTCCATTTGATTCAGAACAAGTCTGATTTCTGAAGCAAGATGCAGGCTGTATGTGTGAGATTAACAACTACCTTTTTTAAAGTTCAAGAAATCTTTTATCCCATCTAAGCACACTTTACAGAAGGCGATACACTATCCTACTTTACTGTTCCTCTGCAACCATCAGAAAAAGGAAAAGGGTCTTTAGTTCTTCCTCTGGTACGTTTGTCATTATCTTCTCTCCAGATCTATTCAAAAAGGTTTTCACTTTTTCCCCTTTTCTCTATTCAGTTCATAATTCCATTCATTTGGCATTAATTTGCCATTAGAATTTTTTTCTGGCCCAATCAGCTTCTTCCCCACTTCCCTGAATAGAATGCAAGCCCCAAAAACCTATTTAGTTAGGACATGTGTAGAGTTGGGAAACGGTGTTAAAAAATGTATTAGGTTTCAATGCATTTCAACAGGCTTGTTTTAAACATCTTTATAGGATTATTGAACACCTTTTAAATTGAAAAATCTGGCTGTACTGAAACAGTTTAAAGACAGGCAGTCCTACATGCCGTGCCCCAAATCATGGTGCGGTTTAAGCACATACAGTGCAGTTTCACCAGCCTTTTGCAGGCACCCCTAAGGTGCTGTGGAACTTCTGACCCAACGAGAATCCATGCTGTCAGGATTAATGAGGCACTCAGCCAAAGATAATAAGTTCAGCTGGGAAGCAGGAGATTAACTGAGGTTCAGAGCCTTGCTACAAGCCCATTGCTGCTGGTCAGCTGAAAGGACGGGCAGAGCACATCTGCTCAGTGTGCACAGAGAACATGCTCAGGGTTGGATGACAGCATCATGTATTTAATATTTTTGGGAAATTTGCAGACATGGTAGCAAGGACTTTAATTCTTGGGGTTTTTTTAAATAGTTTGAAATATGCCAAACGCAGTCATCTGTCTATTAACATAGCAGTGAAGTCTGTTACACTTGTCATCGAGGAGCGAGGAACTATTTTCTGTCTTGGCATTCCTCTCATTTTGCAATGGATTTTGGTTGCACGCCAGTCCAAAGCCGTGTGTTGTAGTTGTTAGACATGACATCTCCCCGTCAACCAGAGATGCTGAGTGAATAGTAAACCATGTTCTGTTTGGTTTCTTCACACCAAAGACAGAGTAGCTCTCCTACTGTCAGTCGAGTTACTTTTGATGCATACATGGGTGAATATAGGCAAAGCTGAGGGTAGTTGAGTTGTTCCATTTAACTGAATTCCCAAATCACACGTTTACTTACAACACTTGTTTCTGTTTTTTTTCTGTTTTTTTTTTTTTTTTTTTTTTTTTTTTTTTTTGTTTTTTTGTTTTGTTTTTTTTTTTGTTTTTTTTTTTTTTATTCATACACTTTGGGGGGAAAAAAAAAGCCAAAACCAAAAAAATCCAGAAAATACAACAGCCACACAACAATTACATTTGGAAACTTGACCATTGTTTTTCTTTCAATACTAAAAAGCTGTGCTATGACCTTTACTGTTAGTGAAAACTGTAATAAATCTCTGATCAGTAGGTGCAAGCATACTATGTAAATTGCTTTGAGAACAAAAAGGGATGACAACACAATCAAAAACTGATTTAAAGGTCATAGTTCCTTTCATCAGGCTACTCAGTCCACAGACTGTAGAAGTTAAAACCCCTCTGGGACACATCTGAGAAGAAAAAGCTCTTCAAGAAGGTGTACAGGTTGAAAAAAGCAAAATTCAAATAGTCATCAATGACTACTCTTTTAAGGAGTTCTGGTAAAGGGGATAACCCTAAGATTGATCCTTCTCTTGTGGACATCCCAAATTAGAATCTCCAAATCAGAGAATCCTCTAGGCTGGGAAAGATGTTTAAGAATGTCAAATACAACTGAAAAAGTGACTCTGCCAAGTCTCAGCTAAGCTGTGTTCCCAAGAGCCCTATATACATGTTTTTGAAACACCTCCAGGGATGGTGACTCACTTCCCTGGGCAGCCTATTCTCATGCTTGACAACACCTTCCACAAAGAAATATTCCTAATATCCATACGGGTGTAATTTGAGGCCATTGCCTCTCATTCTGTTGCTTGTTACTTGGGAGAAGAGGCTGACTCTCCACCTGGCTGCACCCTCCTGTCAGGGACTTGTGGAGAACTCCTTGAGCCTCCTTTTCTCCTGGCCAAGCCATGCCCAGCTCCCTCGGCTGCTCCTCATCAGCCTTGTGCTCCAGACCCTTCCCAGCTCTGTTCCTTTCTCTGGACATGCTCCAGCCCCTCAGTGTCTTTCTTGCAAGGGGCCCAGAGCTGGACACAGGATTTGAGGAGTGGCCTCACCAGTGCCCAGTCAGGGGGACAGTCCCTGTCCTGGTCCTGCTGCCACACCATGGCTGGGACGGGCCAGGTGCCAGTGGCCCCTTGCCCACCTGGGCACACCTGGCTCATGCTCAGCTGCTGTTGACCAGCACCCCCAGGGCCTTTCCCACCAGGCACTTTCCAGCCCCTCTGCCCCAGCCTGGAGCTGCAGGGGTTGTTGCGACCCGAGGGCAGGACCTGGCTGACCCTCACACAATTGACCCAGCCTGCCCAGATCCCTCTGCAGAGACTTCCTGCCCTCCAGCAGATCAACTTAGTATTGACTGCAAACTTAGTGAGGGTGCACTTGATCCCCTCTTACAGATCATTGATAAAGGCATTAAACAGAGCTGGCCTGCAGCACACCACTTGTGATTGACCCCAGCTGGATGCAACTCCATTCACCACCATCCTTTGGACATGGACATCCAGAAGCAGAATGCTGTGCTGTCAAAAATCACATACCTGTGAGAGTCAGTGTGGGCTCTTTGCTGCTTCACAAGTGCTCAGATAATTAGCAAGCTTTTATCATCCTGCTGGCCTTGTAATCTGGACTGAATAAGACATGTTCTTACAAGACTGTAAACACACAGACTCCTGTCAGTCACTCCTCACATGTTTAGAGTTCTTACAGTATTTTAAATACTGTAAACTTACTCTATTTACTGTATCTTGTCCCTCCCAGGGGGAACCTGTGTGGTGATGATTGGTCTTTATTGTCCAGTTTGTTTCTGTCCACCATATGATGATTTGCCTAGAGAAGTTTTTCTTTCCTGTTGTCTTTTAATTCATTCCCCAAAAGGATTTCACTTAAATTTTAAACTCTCTATTTCTTGTTCTATTACAACATGAAGCTATAATTCTCCCTTCTGCAAATTCTGTAGCTGTAGCTCTGCTGAGTTCTGTTTGATTGGTGAGACAAAATCATTTATATATCTTTATTTCTTAAAAATTCCTTGTGTTAGTTTTGAACCGAGATGAGTGGGTTCTTGGCCAAGAATATGGCCAATAAAGTCATGTTCTATTTTGCAAATCAGTAAATTCCTGTTCCTTAAAATGTATCTTGGCTTGCAAATCCACTGCAAATTCACTCACATGTTATCATTTGATTATATCTGGAATAAGTAGTGATTTCCTCCTGCTGCTTGTCAAGGTGTAGACATTCCAGGTTGTATTTAATAACAAAGCTTCCTAGGGTGACCTCTTTTCTGCATGAACGTTGGCTCTGACCTTCATTTTGTTGAGTTCAGTTCATTACATATTCTCTCTGCCTGCCTCTGTAGTCTCTAGGGAACACCCTCATTTCAGTGCACAAGGGGTTTCACTGCTGATGAAAATCCCTAAGCATCACAATTAAAATTTACTCTACTGTGCTCAGTCTACAGAGAAGAACAATGTATACTACAGTTAAGTAATTTAGATCTCGTTAAAACCAACTTGAATTATTTATTTCCATTTCAACTTAAAGTCATTTGCATGCATATATTAAACATATCTTAAGCAAAATGAGCCATATTCTGCCATTAGTCTCACTGGAGCCATGGATACCTGATTCAAAATAACTTAGCAAAGATTCTGCTTCAGAGTAAAGAAAATTTTGTGTTTCTTTCTTCAGATAGTCAGATGAAACTTGTGTCACCTTTACAGAAGACGAAGACGTCCTCCATTGTTGAGTATCTCAATTTCCTTATGCTGTTTGGCCACTTCCTATATTCAAAATATGTTTTTGCCTTGGTTTGAAAGACAGGTATCTGCTAAGGAAAGGCAAGAGCCCCTTTCCTGAGATGCAGAATGCAACCCCCTCCCTGTTAATTATTTTAGGTCCAAATCAGAAGCCTTCAGGCAGGAGGTGTGGGGATAAGGGTAACAGTTCTTTACTGATATCCAACAAGGCAGAAAAAAACAACAACAGGTATAAAAATTGGCAACAGAACAGTTTAGCTCCGCTCCAGTCCATTTTGGCCGCAGGCCGTCTCCCTGCGCTCAGTTCCCGGTGCTGTGGGCAGGGCAGGTCCCGCGCAGTTGAAGAGGGCTGGGTGATGGCGGCCGCGGCCCAGGGGTGAGAGGGATGGGGAAAGTGACTCCCCCCTCACGGTGTCGGTCGTGGTGCTCAGCAGAGTGTCCGGAGATAGTAGGGTGAGGTGAGAGAGCAGCAGAGTGATGTCCAACAGCAGGGAGGGTGGATCTCAGTGCTGGGATGGCAGGGGGAGATGCCAGACTGGAGCCCAGGTTGTCTTCCCACTCCACGAGCCAAGCGAGAGAGAGTCCCCCGCTCCAGACCCCCATCCCACCTTTCCTTTTCCAGTTCCCCGCCCACTTCCCATCCACCCACCCCCCTACGAGAGAACATTATCTGTCGTTTTAAGGTGTAGCCACAATTACTTAGCATAACAATGGGAGAAAATTCCACAGAAAACAAAGGGAACAATTCAACCTCCAACAGTTTTAGAGTCTTTCCTCCGAAAATCTATTATGGCTGTTTCTTGCATTGTTTCAATGAGAACTGAATGAGTTTTTAAAAGAAGTTTCATTAGAATGAGCAAATAAATGTTCCACCTATGATGCAGAGAAAAGATACAGAGGTATTTTCTGTGTTTATTTGGGTAAACCTGAACAATCATTTGAGTTGTCTCTGATGTAAATACTTCTGTATTACTGCAAATACTTCTGTATCTCTGTGCATGTCTCTGTTATTCACTCTTCCTCTCAGCTGAAAACTATTCTCTGAATTAAGGACAGGTTAGAAATGGTAGAGGTGCAATCCATCTCGATTTATCTCTCATCAGCTGACAGCCCCCTAAAGCAGCAGTGAAAGCAGCTGTCCCTGCTTCTGAGTCATTTAAATGGAGCACCTGTGCAAGGCCTATTGATGCTGGGAAGGAAGGCAAAATGTGTCTTTAAAATAATAGTCCCCATTCCTTTCCTGGCCCGACAAAGAAGCCTGAACTTGTCCCCACTCACAGAATTTCGGGCAAGGATCTATCCTACTGACATTTCCTGAGGTGTCTCACTGGGCATTGCAGCAGCAGCAGCAAGGGATGTTCAATCCAGCATTCATCCCTCCCTGAGGAGGAATTTATCTCTCTCTCATGAGTCAAATCCCCATCTCTGCCTCACAATAAATCTTGGCGTTGGTGCTGATCCCTTGTCCCTTTGGCACCAAGCCTTTCCATGGGCAGCAGCCACAATACCTGTAGCTTTCATCAGCTATGTTTTCCCACCATCTCTGTTATAGATACTCTGTAGTTTTGACTGGAAAATTGAGCAAATTCAATGTATTTAAGAGGAAGATCCTTTCTTTATCACAGTGAATGAGGGTATTCTGCATACTTTTGTTTAACCTAAGTAAAAAAAACTAGAATTAGAATAGAATTACAATGGGAATTGAATTCATCAAGTTGAGCCTTAAATAAAATTATTAGTAATGGTAAACTGTAATGAAAGTGAGATGTATCTCGAGAGCCTTAATTCAGTACAATATTAACTCATTTTTCTTATTATTATAACTTCAGTTTTTTATTATAATGTTACATTGAAATTGAATTTTTCCCTACAGACCTCCAAAAGATATTGTTTGTGAAATGTACACAAAAAGTGTGCTTAGTTTCTTCACATTTGGTACCCTTTGACTGAATCAATAAATAACCTCCCTTAGGTGGACTTTCAGAAGCCTTGAATCAGACTTAAAGCCAGGATTCTAAAACTCTCATGATATACAAAGTTAATGATGCTCAATGTTGGGAGAAGTACCAAGAAGAAAAGCACTGAACTTCCCGTGTTGCAATTAGAGTTTTCCATCTGGACCAATGAAAGAATTAGAAGACTTCAAGATAAATATATCCAGTGAATAAATTTCAAACTGTGACCTTGACCAGATACAAATTTTTTTAACAAAACATTATGAAATCTGAAAGACAAATCTCTAGTTTCTTAAGTTCAGTAAGCAGGGGTTATCCCTGAAATATCAAGTGCAGGCAATTTATTTTCTAATTTATTAACATGTTTTGAAGTTTAAAATATATTCAATTTATTTATGTTCAATTATCATCAAGTCATATTTTTTTATTTTAGAGGTTTTCCTTTGATGTTAAAAACATGCTAGAGTGTAAGTCACAGTGTTATAAATTTTTAAACTACAGAAAGACTAACACAAAATTTTTAAGAGGCAGAATATATTATTGTTATTGTAGTAAGGAATTTTGTAATACTCTTGATGCTTTCCTACTTCTAGGCTCCAAATTGAAAAATCCGGAACTATTATAGCAGCATTGATTTATGTCAAGTTGCTTTCTGTAAAAGGGTCATTGTGTGACTAAGAATGGCATTTTTGGCATGTAACTCTTATGTATGGCAGTACCTTACAAGGCAGAGAAGTTCTGCTGATAAAGGAGCAAAAGACAAAATATCATTTATGAAATAATTGGTGTCCTGCAGGTTACTCATATATAGAGAAACCAGGCAGAGAAGTAGAGATTAAGGTAGAGATTTTCATACAAGTAAGGAAGAAAAAGTATTCTGTGTGTACAAGCCAAAAAGAGCAATTTTTTTTGTTAAATAATGACCATAGGTTTGGGTGTGTGAATGCAGCAGCATGCAGCATTCACATATGGATGGTTAATAAAATAATGCTCTGAAGATTTTTTTTCCCTTTTGTTTAGGCACACATTTTTCGGCCTATTTCTAGGAATGTACACCTGTCTTTAAAAATGGATCAATTTTTTATCATCAAATGGTAAAGTGATGACCTCAAAGATATTTACAGCATGATACATGTTCCCAGGGTACGTAGCATCCTTGTCATAGAAACTAGCAAACAATTCAGATTTAAATTAAGAAATAGGATGTGTATGGTAAATTTAAATTAAGAAATAGAATGTGTATGGTAATTATTCAGAAATAAGGGAGACAGGAATTTTCTACATTTCCATGCAGATCTGAGTGAATTCACAGTGGCATTTCTTCTGGTCAGCTTTTCTCATTGTGGTCTGCAGTGAAAAGGATCTAAAGCGTGCTTAGCTCAGGCAGAATCTTTTGCGTGTGCATTTGTGATTTATAATAACTTTGGACACATTGGGAAGTGTTACAGAGAAGGAAAATTTGAAAGAAAATAAAACCAAAACGATTGTAAAGTAATACTCTTTCTAAAATCTCACTGTAAGGATAAGTGACTAAAAGGACCATGATGCTCAATTATGAATATTTTATTCCCGTGTAGTGTAAGATCTTTCAGATTAAATGCATCATGTTAGTGAAAAAGCCCAAACACCTAGTTCATTAAAAGATAACTGCATCATGAAAGACAGGAAACAGCCTCTTGAAAGTACTTGGCAATGCACATAAAGCACTTTTACTTAATTCAATTTGAAACTCAAGCATTGTAAAATCACCAAGCTACATTTTCCTTATAGGCATAATTTATGAAGCAGAATTTCTGGAACTTCAGTTGTTTGCTTAGTTTTCATTTTCTCCCCTATTCTCAGTAAATAATCATGTTTGCCCCTGGAAACAGAGAAGAAAAAAGAACTCTTCTTCCACAGCAGCTTACAAAGCGTATTCAACTCAGATTTCCTACACATTATTACCCTTAGGTACTTCAAATCCTTTCTGTTTGTGTATGAAAGTGTTCATACTGGAATTTTCTCAGTTTTGAGTAATTGAGTGCAATATCTTCTAATGAAATTAGAACCACAATGCAATAAAATATAAAAGAATGCTGTCACTAGCTGATTCAGTTACATTTTTCACATCAAATTTTAACACCAGATACTGTGAAATGTGTAATATTATGGTCTTCAATTCTTATAAATTGGTGAGCATGGATCAGGCCTAGCAGGAGCCTCAGAGCCATCTGGCTGGAGCTTGAGATCTTTCTCCAGAGAGCAAACCAAGTGTCAGAGTGCATCTTTCTCTTAGATGGAGTGAAGCAACTATAACTTACTATTTCAAGGCTTGTGGTGTGGAAATAACCGCAGTGGACCTGCAGAGAACACCATGGTTTGAAACTCATAATTAACTCCCCCTGTAACCATACTGACATGGAAGGGATCCATGGGCAGAACAAAGCCCTTAGCTCTGAGATGTGTAACCATCACCAGCTGCATTTTTGAAGAGCTTCATTGGAGTGTGTTAGGAAGCTGTGTGGAGTGGTAAGAGGATCATCACAGAAATGAAGAGTCATTGTACAACAACTTGAATTTTGCAGTAACCTTTACCCATGGAAAGTCTCTTTGTAATTAGTGGAAGATCTTTTGTCAACAGGAAGCTGGATAACGGATACTGAGCCTTTCTTGGCTGGAGAGATAATGAAATACTTTTGAGGATACAGGGCTGGATCTGAGGATGCAGAGCTGCAGAAAAGTATAATTAATAGAGGAAATTTCATTTTGTGTAGCACAAAGATTGTCATCTTTGAAGAGGATATTACAGACCTTACTTATTCTGGTATTCCCAAAATGGCATGAGCTTCTATGGTAAAATTACTACCATGGAAAAGGCAACATGAGATTTGTACTTTACTATTTCTATGAAAGCACAATAGATCTAACCACTAAGGCAACAACCAGACTAGTATGAGACAGAGGAATGTCACTGATATGTAACAGCAGAGCACTGGTAAGTCCTGTATAATATTCACAATTCAGTTCTCAGTCTAAGAAGTTGTTAACCTTAAAAAATCCTAACTTAAGAAACATTTATAGGAAAATACTTGATAAAAATTATATGGCGTATCAGCATACTGATTTTATATAAAATATTGTTTAAACTGCGCATGAGAAATTAACTGCAGTGGGTTCCACTCTGCAATACGATTTATTATTTTCTTTTAGATCAAACTTCAATACTGTTCCTTAAATAAAACATAAGCAAATTATAAACATCTGGGAGGGCTGTGCTCTTCTGGAAGGAATCTGAGATTTAATATATAAAATCATTTATGGCGTAAATTGTGGGTTCCTTATATAGTTTGCATAAAATGACTTAATGTCTTGAATTAGCCTTGGTAGACCGTTACTGTAAAATCACATTGTTTTGTGACACATGGACAGTAAAACAGTTTATATATTCTTTGTTGTTTACAGTAAAACATAAATGAGCAACATAAAAGGGGAAGGCACAAGAAGAAAAGCCTGCAGGTGTATGGGATGGGGCTGGAATAAACTGGAATAGACATTGGACAAGTTCTTCATTATATTCCAAATGTGAACAAAAGAATCAGTGGCTACATGAAATATCAAATGTTGGCATTTTGTACAACATCCAGAGAGAGTATGCCACAAACAACCAGTAATCAGATGTAAAACACCCCCATGGGTAGATTTTGTTTTTAGGGATGAGAAATAAGACTTACAGCTCAATACACCCAAGGTACTGCTGTAGGCATATTGAACTTGCTTGTACATTATGAGCTACAAAAAATAAATATACTAATAGAGATCAATTACAACAGAAAGGAATGGAAGCGCAAATGCCAAAAATAGTGTACTTGTCTGCTCAGACTGAGACTCATTCATCTACAGTCTGGCATATTCTATGATTGATTTTCAGATGTTAAGAGCAGTCGTTCTCCTTGAGTAGAGGCAAAGATCCACGTTCTTCTTCTGGAGAATAGGTTAGATGCTCAGGCCTGAAACCTCATGAAGTACACACTTTGAATTACATCTGTCCAACAGTTTGTGTAAACATATCCTTAATATTGACAGAGAAAATATTTACCCTGAGATATTCTTACTTAGATGTGGTCTTTGTGTTTTCACTTCAGGCATTATGTTTATTCTTAATAACTTAAATTGCCTTAAACAGGTTAAATATAAACCAGTCAGAGTAGTTATTATGTGTGAAGATAGCAGGATGATGACAAGAGCCCAGAATATGGTTAACTAGGAGGATACATATGTCTTTTACATCAGAAGAAAACTTTTCACCCCTTTTTTCTTAATTTTTCTCTGAGTTGTCTCCAGCTGCATGATTTGTTTTGGGCTGTTTTTATTACAGAGGACTGCCATAAATTAGTACCAGGCACCTGATAATTAATTGGGAATTGTGTTTATAATTATTTTTTTTTTTTAATAAAAAGCATCAACACTTATTGATAAGTTTGGGTCAGTGGTATTTTTTCCTTTTTTTTTTCATTTTTCTTTTTTTTTTTTTTTTGACAACTTTTCTGAATTAGAAGCTTATTTTCTATCTGCAAAACCAACACTAAAATACTGTTGGTGCAGGTGTCAGGAGGCATCTTTTTGGAGCTATTTGTCCTGTGTGCTCTGTGCCTAAGTTCAGAATCTCTGTGCATGTGTAATTCAGCAAGTGCAAGTAAGAGTTTAGTCAGCTTCTATGTCATTGCTTTCTCCCTCCATGGGAAGCCAACCTCTGTGGCTCTGAACATCTGCTGCCATGCAGCAGAATGACAGTGCTGGTGTCAGTGTAGCATTGCTGCTGGAACTGGGGACAGCTCTATCCTCGTTTAGCATATGGCAACATGTGTTCTCATCAGTCATTTATCTGCTAATCTGTGCCTACATCTGAATCGTGATGAGGGGAGGGAGTGGTGAGTGAAAACCTGCCCTTGGATACAGAGAGTTCCTCAGAATTGTCACACACAAGGTTAAACAAAGATCAGCTGAAATGAGTTGCTCCCAGAAGTCCACATTGCACTCTTAGTATTAATTTCTGTAGGTAATTGGAAATCTTCTAACATTTCTAACTGTCATTTCTGTGGACAGTCTGGTTCTGCCACTATGTTTCAGTAACTGGTAGCAACCAGGATTCTGTCTATAAAATATTGAATAGAAGCTCTCAATTGAATGAACTCTGTATTGGAAAAAAACCACTAGATTTTACTTTAATAATAGAAAAGGAGCAGTGTTCTTTCTCTGCTAAATACTTAAACCTGTATAGAAACAGATGAAAGCTTTACTCATAATTGTTCCCAATTGATGAGAGATAAGATGATGGATAAAACCAGAAGATCGTCTTCAAATATGTTATTTGAGCAGTTATGGCTGTAAATATGAGATACTCACAAAGTGAAATTTTTTCAAGGTTATATGACAACACTAATGCCTCTTCACATTGCTTTGTTTTTTCCTTTCAAGGCTGAACAGTGTGTACACTTTTGTGTATTTCTATAAATCTATATGGTTGAAATTATGTAAACATTTGCCATAATAGAATTGACTGTATCTCACTGGAGCTCATGTTTGAGTACTCTGCAAGATGTTAAATTAGAAGAAATGTGGAACTGGTCCAAAACTTGGAAAGAGCTGTAATCTCTACTCCATTACAATTTTTTTTATTTTATTTTTTTTAAACATAATCAGGACATAGGTTTGAATAGATGTCAACAGACCTGATAAAAGATTTCCCTTAGGTGTGTGTTCAGATCTGGTCCAAAGAGAACAATCCAGCTCCTGTTAGAATGGATAGCAAGCATTCTATCACCATTAATTATTTCTGGATTGGACCCTAAACTGTTTCCAAGTGTGCTCATCTAAAGTTCTACAGAGAACCCTTTTACTAGAAAAATCCATACTTGCACAGGTGATGTCAACCTTCGTGTGAAAGATCAACCCCGTGGGAATAAAAAAAAAATATATAAACTTATTGCTATATTCTTCTGCTACTGCTTGACTGGGGAACACACTAAAGTTATCTGCTTTCCTTTTGATCATGTACACTATTCCTGCATTAAATCGATTGCTGTTCCTTTGTACATACTCCGTGACACTGAAGTTTGCTCCTCAAACTATTCTAATGTTTAATGCTTAAATTAGTCTGCTCTGTTTAAATGCTTTTGGCTTTCTGTTTTTGACTTTGTACTCAGGAAATGATTTTGCAGTAAAAATGAAGGACAGCAGAACTAAGGTCTCTCAATTCTAGAAGATTCCTGAGACAATCCTGACTTTTAATATTATATTTGTATTTTTATACAATTATACCAGGAATTTTTTGATATTTCTAATGGTAGTTCTGAATATGATTTCTCAAGGAAAAGTAAGTTTTAGGGTACTGTATAAAATTCAAGTAATCAGTTTGAATAAAATTAGGGTAGCAAAGATCTGTAAAGAAAAGTTTATAGAAAGATGATGCCGTAGGGAATGAAGTTCCCACGTGTGTTTTCTTGGTGACAGCTCTGGTTAAAAATGTCGTCTGGCTTCAGCACCTTTCCAGTGTTCCCTCAGCTGGGATAACACATGGAACCTGTTGCTGAATAGGAATTAGACCTGAGTTTGTAATGATCCACCTTTATTTATTTTTTTTTTTATTTCTCTTGTCCAGAACAGACAAACAGGAGGGAGAATAGAGGTAAGAATTGGTACTTAAAGATGTAGGAAAGGGGAAATGTATATATGGAAACAAAAGACCTCAGGATAAATGACCACATTGAATTTTACTTTTTTTCCCCTGTTTGCTTATTGCATTGGTATCCGTTTTCCATTTTGAAGGATTTTTAAGCAAATCAGGCTTTCCTGTGTCAGCTCCACAGGACAAAAAGTAGCTGCCACATGTTACAAGTGAATGTGGCTGCTGGAGTCCAGAGTGCCTTGGTCTCATTTTACACAGCTGTGCTCTGTTGGGAAAGGGTAAATTGAAGCTGCCTAAGAAACAGGTTCTGGGAACTATTTTTAAGAGAGGAGAGCACTTTAAGTAGTCAAGTCTCTCAATACTGCCAGAGGAGAAAATCCTGTCCTCACTTGTTCATTCCAGCCACCATTTGTTTTTACACAGTGTGATCCATGTAATAATGTAAAAACCCCAGAGTCTGGAAACCAATGTGTATTTATTTTGCCAGGTGAGTCATAACTGAGATCAGCTCCCTGAGCAGCTACCTGAATATTTCTTCTGGATGAAGTGAAGGGATGTTTTTTTGAGTATATGGGGGCCATTGAGCAGCAACATTGGCTTACAACAGCTTTCAGTGCTCAGGGAACTGTGAATGCACTTCTCAAGGACAGACTGGCAGCTTGCTTTAGAATTAGAAAGCAAATGAAGAAAAGTTTACCTTAGCCTGGAATTTGCTCTGGCTGTATCTCCTGCATTTGTAAATCAGTGCTACACAGATTAGTGCATCCATCACCAAGCCCACAACGAAGATACAGGAGTGTGTTCTCTCTGCCAAGCACTGAGTTTTGTGCTACTTCCACTGACTGAGTTAAAAATACAGCCCAAAGAGTGAATCCAGAATAAATACCAGATGCAAAGAGTAAAAGATGTGCTTCAGTCTGTCTTTCATCTTTCATCATTTCAACCCCTTGAAATTAGGGCTACATTTAAAGGGATGGGAACTATCTGGAATCGTTTTCAGTTTGCATCCTTGTATCACCTACAATGAAGACAGTGAAGGCAAAACAGATGAATCTGTTTTCCTGGTTCTCGTATTAATTAGTCATCTACAATTAAAGAATGCTAATCTTATGGGGCAAGTGGTCAGCTCCAGCAGCACATTTCCAATTTCTCTCACCTTATTATATTACTGCAAGGGGAAAGCAGTCAAATTATTTTCATACTATTATATATTTCAAAGAATAACATTCTTGGCTGGGCTGAGACTTTGTCTGACGTTTCAATGCCATTTGAATTCTTTATGCTTGAGCTATAAACCAAGGCAGGGAATAGAGGATTTTCATAATAGAAATGCTCTCACACCACATTTATTGTATCAGCATGAACTGTGGCACTACAATCAAGGTTGTTTTAATTTGACTAAAAATGAATAGATTACTGAGAATCAATTGCAATCTAATAAGGGTCTTATTGTAAAACCTACTGATAAGATGGAGTGGAATTTTTCTGAGCTGTGCTCCTGGGAGTGAGACTTCAAAAGAACTTAATGCTGCCTTTTCTGAACCTTTGATCAGTGATACTAATGGAAACATAGGCACATCTATCTCTCCCAATGTTTTCACTTTTCATTAAACTGTTGCCAGATTATTACTAAATGAGAATTCTCTTCCTTAAGGCTTTAGTCAGAGAGGAATTGAGCTGCTCCTGGGCAGAGTTGTGTTCTCTAAGGTCCTTTGTCTGTACAGGAATCTCAGGGTGCTTAGCAATTCACAGAATCTGGCTCATGAGCAGAGAAGAAGAGGCAGGTAGATTGAGATTGTCTGAAAGAGGAGTGATTCATCTCAGTCTTAAGCAGTTATTTTCAGGTGGACTCTAAAACGAGCCCATCTCTGTATTGTCCCAAACTGTTGTCTAAATAACTCTGTTTTGACTAAATGCCTCATTTTTTATTATTAAAATTGGGAGACAATAAGAATCACGCTCATTTTATTGAAAATAGTTTTACTCAGATTAATGGTAATCTGAGCCCCAGGCCATTTCATGATTTCCTTGGTAAAAGACCACACGCTGAAGGTTAAGTTCCAAGTAATCAAACCTTATCTGTGTGTTCGATCTTCCCAGAAGGAGTCCAATATAAACTTTATAAACTGACACATGATCATAAAAAATGTATAACACTTTTGAATTTTCGGGGATTATTCTTTTATCCCACAGACTTCTTTATTAATGCTGCTACTTGAGAGTTCAAAATTTCTATTTCATGAATAGAAATATGAAGTATGTTTTCCTAGTACTTTAGACACACATTTTGACAGGTTTTCTGTGTTGCTGAATGTATTGATTCTGAAAGTTTTGTAAGTGGCTGTTTGACTAAGCATTTGTGCCATCAAAGCTATATTTGTCATTTGCTATTTTGAAGCAAAAAAATTCAAATGGAAAGAAAATTGGCATGTATAAAAGTATCAGGGATATTCACAGATAGAATTAATAATGATGACAGCATTTGGAAGCATTTCAACTTCTACTTGCAGATGTTAACCAACTTTAAACTGTCAGAGCTCAGGCAAAGAACTGTGTGAGTTATCTTGATTAGTTTCCCTTTGCTGTTACAGATTTTTTTTCTGCCTTCTTTTGAAGGACCCAGTACTGAAAACTGTCAGACACAAAGTATTTGACTATATGCAAGATAGTTTAGACCAGGATGGCAAATCTTATGTTCCTAGAGGCTTTTCCTAATTTGCAATTCTTATCTATTTCTTTTCTTCTTTTTTTCCTAAGCCTCAGTCACACTGTCAAGGACGAGAAATAACTCTCTGTGATTTAGCCGACCAAATATGTCAGAAATTGTGAAAAATTACCTATAGCCAGTCCTACAGCCAGAAAAGGAAAGAGAAGGAAAATTATATACCAAGACTATCTGGTAAACACTTATTGATAGGAAATGCATTTGTTGAACTTAGGAACATTTTATGAATGATTCATAAACAGGTTAGTGGTAGATTTTGCAACAAGTAGAATCAGTAGCAAATAAGTTTAAAAGCCTTGAAAAAACAATGTTTGATATTCCCTGATTATTCATTTAACTGAGGCTCTATAGTTCAAATTAGTAATCAATTCAGACAATTATATCTATCTGAATAGCTTTGAGCTAATTGTAGATTTATTATCTACATGGTGAGGAAGGATGCTAAGGAACAGGATTTTCCTCTCTTCACCTCTGCTTTAGAAATATTCAGTTTTGTTTTGTTCAAGTATTTTGTCATTTCATACTTCTGATCCTAATCAGAGCCGAAAGAATGAAAGGAACAAGAAAATGCAATCAAATTTAAATTTAGTTACAACTTAGCCCACTAAAGACAGGAATATGTTTTATTTTAAATTAACATGCTTGCTTGTCTTCAATCTATAGCATCCTTCAGTGACAGACTTTGGTGACATTTGCTGAAAGTTTTGTTCCTGGTTCAGCTCTGTGGCTTAACCCTGTTTCAAGTTGAGCATATGCATTCGTGGTCACAGAGATGGAGCCAGTGTCATTCCTCCCAGCAGCTCTGGAGGTATTCCACGTTTCCTAGCTACCCTGGGACTAATGCACATGATGCTGCCTCCCTTGGTCTGGGAAAAGCTTGTCATTCCAGATCTCTGCTGTTTATTGCAGAGTATCTTCTTGTTTAAGAAGATACGCATTAAATGTTGACTTTTTTTTAATAATAAATTTATTTATTCTTTATCCTTAATAGCTGCTCATTTGAAACACTTCTTATTCATTGAGAAAGCTTCATCACTCACAGATGCTGTATAGATTTTTAATTTTCTCCTGTAAATATTATATGATGCCTGTCAATTGCCATTTTTGTCTAAGGCTTTAGGAATTAGATCAGCCTCATTAAAGTAGAAAAAAGTAATTTCAAAGTATACTGACTATTTTGTGCTGAACAACCAAAAAAACCCATACGCTAATCTATAATTGCCATTTTCATATTCGTCAGCCAAGCTTTCTTTCCTTGAAATGCTCTGTAATAAATTTCCATTCAAATTAAGTATGGACGTAACAACTGCTTGCAGCTGTTAATGGCCTACACAGCGTTTCATGTCAGAGCTTGACCTTGACACTTGCATCTAGCTTTGTGTTCCAGCTCCCCAGCAATCTCACATTTCAGGATATTTAAACTTTGGTCCCTTCTAGGGGCCTCTTTCACATTAATGATAAGAATTTAAATGCACTACTGAGCATATATGAACATCCATGGGAGCAGAATAGATTCTGTTTTAAATGAGAATATTATTAATCACATATTAACATTTTATTGCATAAAGATGGATTTAACTGTTGCTTAGGTATTTCCCTGAGTCAATGATTTGGGTTGGTCCATTACCATGGAAGGCCATCTGTGAGTTTTAGATGTAAATCTGAAGCCTATGAATCCTTGGGACAGAACAGATATGTGTTGTGGCCCTTAAGATTCAATGTGAAACCTTTAGAATAATGTTGTTAACATTGCTTGCAAAATAAGTGCAGGAGCTATATATTCTATCTAGTCCAGATGGGTAAAATCTCTAAGGGACATTTGTTTTTATGGCCTCTAACTTATTATTTTAATGCCTAACTTTTATGAGGCAAACTCATTATTTTAAGCAGTCGTTTACTATCTGAAATGCAGAGAAAGGCAAAAGAGGACCACAAATCTGTTATATTTAAGGCTACTGAACCAAATTTCAACAATTGCCATAGACCTTGTGTATTTCTTAAAAAAAAATAAGGGTAACTGTCTCTTGACCAAAGATTTTACCCTCTGAATAAAACTCAGAAGGCTTTGTGAAGGCTTTGTGTCTATTATTGACTCAGTGATGTTGGTGATAGTGAACCATCGGGCTGTATTTAATCACAAATCAGTGTGATTTGCTCTGAGTTCAGCCCAATACATGAAGTGTAGTCTGTGTTTTAGAGCTGTTAAAAAAATCTGAAAACACCCACAGAACCTTGAGAATAGGATTTATGTGATCTCAGGAGGTCACTGGTTTCCTTTACTAATCCCAGACAGACTCAGCTTAACCTGAATAATATTTGACAGCCATTTGTCCAACCTGTTTTTAAACTAACCTAATGATGCAGAATCCCTATCTTCTCTTAACAGCTGTGTTTTAGCTCCTGATTCTCTTGCCATTGGGCATGTTTTTAATGTATAGGATAAACCTCCTTTGTGGTAACTTAAATCCATTCCTTATTGTCCTGGAAAACACATTGGTGCTTTCCTCTCTTTGCCAATCTTTTGATGACATCAGCTGTCATTTAAAATAAATACTCATTTCCCCCCTGTCTTCTTTCAGCTAAATAAAAGCATTAGTTTCCAGCTTTCTTCATAGATTTTGTTGGAAATGTCTTGGGTTTTGATTTTTTTTTAAACTTTCTTCAGTTGATCCAGCCCTAATGTTGCGCCCAAATCTCATTTAGTACTCCAGCTGAGCCCCACTAATGTTGCAAACTTCAGGTATTGTATGTATAACATTCCTACACACATCTCCTGGTAGGTTATGGCCCTGTGGACACTGTTCCATTTTTTGTCCATTAATTCTCATATCACCTTCTGTAGAACCATTTCTATTATTCTATCTTGTAGGTAGGCATCACTTTGTGACACACACTGAATTACTTATTATTTTACTGATTCTACTACACCTTTTCAAATTCCATTCCTGTCCTCTAAAGTGCTTGCCATCCCTCTCTAATTGTTATCATCTTCATATTAAAGTGCTTTCTATTCTGCCATCTAAATCATCAATAATGAACCTTGGTGTCTAGAGTATAAGGTGGTTTTAGGATGGCAGTGCTCTGCTAATGGCAAACTTGAACCAATGTGTGGGATCCAGTTTGCTTCTAAAATAGTTCATTTCTTCCACTTATTATTTACTTGTGGAGTAGAAGCACTCAGTGTTCTGAGAGCTGGCATGTCCTGGTAAGTCTCATGGCACAATGCAGACAAGAGGAATGACACATTTTGAGCTGACTAGAATGGAAAGATTCCTTTTCCTTATGAATGTGGAACAGACCTTGGAGGTTTGGCAGGGTGAATATTGAACAAAAAACAGGAGGGCCTGAACATGAACAATTGGGTTTCTCAGATCTGTTACTATTAGAAGAACATATTGATCATTTGTGAACCAATTTTTGTGGAACAAATCCACAGCTCCACTATCTGCTTGCATGTGCACCACAGACATTATTATGTCTTCTCAATACTTTCAAAATGTATCCTTTCAAATTTTCTCTTTGATATCTTGATGCAAGATTCCTTGGAAAATGTACACTATGTCACTAAGATGCAGTTTAAAACAAATTCATAGCACTTTGCGTTGAATAATATGAAGGAAGGGCTTTTCTCTATTCATGTTGACCGGAAATTTGTCGCAAAAGAATTTCATTTGCAGTTTGCAAAAATGAAAATTATATGTTTGGGGAGATTTGAATCTTTCTGGCCAAATCAAATTTCTCATGTTCGCCTCCTATAGAATGTTCTCATAAGTGAACATTCTTTAATTTTTGAACATTGTTTAAGCAGATTTTACTTGCTATAGAGAAAGATAATATTCAGGTTTTTTTTTTTACTATTTCATTAATCTTTGTTCCAAAATATTGAAAGTATAAAAATATTCCATATTCTTATGTAAATCATGCAAACCAGGACATATACATACTTTTAAATAATCAGACCATGATAATATGAATGAAGTGCACTGCAAGTAATCATTAATATATATTTCTAGAAAGTTGTACCAAAGTGATGTTTCAGATAAAGCTTTAATAAAACTGAAAAAAGACATTTAATCATTCCCTCACAAATGTTTGGTACTGAGCACTGTTTAAGCTGTATCAGCAATTTGATGGGAAACAGCAATAAATGTGAAAGCAAACCAATATGAACCCGAGGAATCCTCTTAGGGAAATTTATGTTTGGGTGGCAAAAAACGGGTTGATAAATTAACTTTATCATTCCAAAGAAATTACATCAAAAAAACCCATCATTTGCAGTCCAACATAACTAGATCTTGAGTAACTGATTGTATTTGTAGTACAAACAAAACCCAACTTGTAGCTGTGTAGATCAGAATATTGATGATTAAAATAGAAAAAAAATAGGAAATATTATAAATATAATAAATATAATAAATATATAAATTAAAATAGGAAAAATAGATTAGAGACACAGATGGCTTAGGAGACCACGCTGACACTACAGCTTTCTGATATTTTACAGTTGCTAGGAGAATAAACTTGCACTTTTGCAACTACAGAAAGGTGACCAATATGGGACACTGGATTTCTACCAATTTTGGGAAGGTGCAAAGGCATGTATAAACCAGAGAGCCTGTATCTTATGTAGATACCAGAAAAAGAGCAAAAGGCTCAGCTTTTCTGTTCCTTGATGTCAGCACTGTGCTCACTCTTTGCTGAGGACAGCACTGTGCAAAATGCTACTATTTATTCCATACCGGCTCTGAGCTGTTTAATCCTTAATCTCTGGATTGAATATTTTTTGTCATAAACTCTCAAAACCAGGAATAAATGTCAGAATATTTTTATATTTGCTTTCCTGTGAAAATGTTTTCTCTGCATACTCATGTCAGATTTTGACATTCAATGTGCCTCCAGCATTCAGATATATCCTGGCTGAGTTCAATTGACAGCTGGACCATAAATGAAAGACAATCTTGATGTTTGACATCATAAACACATTGGCATTAGATTATTACTATCAGCTTAATTCAGTGTACCAACCCACCTTTCTGTACTGTGCTATGCAAATCCTTTATTAAAAATTGTAACAGGGAAAAGAAGGATTCTTTTAGACAACATTTGCAGGTTCATGTTCAACTATTACTGAAAGAAATGCAACCAATCAATACATGAATGTATTAAAGAACATCTGGGATTCTACCTGCTTAAGCATTTATCTCTCACTGGCATGATGCATGGAATTTGTAAGGCTGTTAAGTAAGAGGTTAAATGTGTGATGAATTTTTATTTCAGGAAGAGATAGAGGAAACAAACACAGCAGAAATTTAATTAGCTGAATGGAATTATGCATTTTTAAAATGGTTTCGGCAAAGTACAGAGGAATAGGAAATGAACCAACTTATGTAAGTGCAAAACTGATGGACCTGCTCTGAGTTTATTCTAAGAAACTTTGCTTTGAAGGTGTTTAGTTCTTTAGGAAATAAAAAAAGACAGTTAAAAATATTTGAAACTGCAGAGCAGGGTAGTCCTGGTGATCATTTGGACTCAGGGAGGAACCTCAAGATTGAGCTTCGTGTAAAGTAGAAAAGATTAGTCATCATCAATAGTTATTTAACTCTAGGATTGGAAGGCTTTAGAAGAGATAAAATGCTTCACAGAACTAAGTAAAATGTGAGTTGGTTAGAAAAAAAGCAGCTTTTTAGTAAATAATGAATCTATCTTATTAAATGATTAATATCTCCACAAACAGATCATTCTTTAATCTATTTAATATAAGCATAGCAGAAACTAATATCTGAAACTTGGAGCTAGCAAAATCAAAATAAAGAAATTAAAATAAAGAGAACTTATACACGTGTGTATAATTAATTATTATTTCCATTTGAATTATTAGTTGACTCTGTCACATACTGCCCTCCATTAGCTTTAGCTGCCATTCTTGAAGAAAGCTCTCATTCATAAACTGATCTGGGGTTCCAAAGCTTCTTCATACAAGAGGAAAAAGAATTTTTTCTGGTGTTTATTCTTAATCCTGCAGTTTTAGAAAGCTGAAAAATTCTGAAAAATCATCTGTGCTCACACAATAAATTTGACACAAGAAACACCTTGAATTCCGTTTGGCTCTCTGAATATCTGGTATCAGATCTTCAGAGCTGCCAGAGTCTGGAAATTCTGAACACAAAATATTTTCTCAGTCAAAATGGCTATCTTAATTTTAAGTTTTAAGTTTTAACTTCTATAAGGCAGTTTCTAGAAAGGTCATCTACTTTAACTTTATTGTTTTGTTATGTAAACCAGATGCATTTCTAGAACTGTAGAGTTCAAAGGATGTTGCTGGCATGGTAATAAGGCCCAGTTCAGTCAACTGAGGCTTCCTGGTTTCTGTGTCCAGCTGACTTATTAAGTGATGTGTTTTATTGAGATTCTCATCTGGTTTTGTTGTTCAGACTTCAGTTTGTGCTCATAACTCTGTGGAAATATTTTGAATTCTGAGAATGTGAAATGCAGCCATCCCTGTGTTATGTTTCGGTGCAGTCACAGCTTCTGTAATAACAGGCACTGCCCAAAGAGGTCATTTCAAACAGAGCCAAATCAGCTACCTGGCTCAACCTTTATTTCCAGACAAAGTCCTTAATTCCTTGTAATTTTCTGTCAGTGTGGTGATACCTGCCCTCTGGGTAAGAACTGCAGGAAATCAATGTTCAGTCAGGTCAGGTCAGTCAGGTCAGTTTAAGGTCACCTCTGCTGCTGCAGCATCATAAGAGGCTTGAGGGTCTGTCCCAGCATCATAACACAATTGTTCTTCCATTAGAGCAGCCACTGAAAAAGACTTAGTGACTTCCTTTCTTCACTACTCTTTTCCCTCCCCCCGCCCCGACAGATTACTTGCCCTAGCATTTTATACAGTACTCAGTCTTGCTTAACATTTTCCAGCTGAAATGTTCAAAACTCACAGATTTCAAAGTCTCAAGTATTAAAGTATATTTATGATTTTGTGCTAAATGAATGAATTGCAAATATGAACTGCCTGTGCTGACAAGGCATTCTCAAGGTATGGCACTTGATTTTAGGACACTTGTAAGTAAAGGATTTTGATGGAAGCAATTACAATGGTCTTGCTCAACTGTTTTTGAATTCAGGTTTTATCTATATGTACTGTTTTTGGCTGGCATTGAGTTCATTTACTTCACAGTAGCTTGTATGAGGTTTAAGTGTCATTTCAGTGTTGTAATTTCAGTGTGAGTAAAACAACCTTGGTTTTAGCTGTCACTGGGCAGAGCTTACCCAGAGCCAAGGCCTTTCCTGCTCCTCACCCAGCCCACCAGTGAGAGGCACTGGGAGGGGACAGAGCCAGGACAGCTGACCCCAGCTGACCCAGGGGATATCCCAGACCCAATGGATCATGCTCTGCATGTAAAGCTGTGGAGGAGGAAGGAGGGACATTCAGAGTGATGGTGTTTCTCTTCCCAAGTCACTGTTATGTGTGATGGAGCCCTGCTGTCCCAAAAATACCTGCACAATGGTTTGTCCATGGGAAATAGTGAATTAGCTCTTTGCCTTGCTGACACATGCAGCTTTTGCTTTACCTATTAAACTGTCTTTATCTCAACCCACCAGTTTTCTCAGTTTTGCAGTTCTGATTTGCTTCCCCATCCCACTGTGGGGGAGTGAGCGGCTGAGAGGGGCTCAGCTGCCTCCAGGGTAACCTGCAATAGCATGTCCTTAGGTGCCTCTGAAAACCAGTTATTTTCTATATCTTCTTCTGTTAAAGAGCCTGAAGACAGACAGTAGTCTAAACATTTCTGTTTTGGTTGTCTGTAGAGTTATAACAATATAAATGGCATAATTCAGTGCCAAAAAATGTATAAGCATTTGACCTTACATTATATCATGCTAAAAAAAAGTCATAAACATGCATAATTGAATAGTATTTCATTCTCTTGCCTTTCCAACCAATATTCCTTAAAAAGCTGGGTCATGAACACAGATGCTTGAAGGTTTATTTCTAGTCTCTAGGGTATTTTAGAATGATACTGTATATTCTTCTTACCAAAATTATTTCTCTGGTGAAGCTCTTTCTAATTTGCCAGGAAAGGTGAAACCAAATTCAACATGGAAGTTTATCTTCCCTTTTGAAGTTGTCCAAAGTTCCAGAAGGATTCAGAGGAAAAAAGAATCTTGATAAAGTCCTAGTAGAAAAAATCAGCAGGATGGGGTCATGTGTATGCTAATATTTGCTGTGAAGGGCAGGGGGGAGAGAAGAACATAATGTGACAATTCTTGGGAGCAAAACAAGCCACAAAATGAATGCGAATGAAGAAAAGGATAAAGCTTGATCTAATTTGTTTGATGACAATTAGATTTTAAAAAAATTTTAATACGTTATGTGTCTATGGAATATGCCTGGCTATTGACCTCTCCATTAGCTGGCCTTGAGTAAGTTGTGTATGCATTATTTATTAATTTCCACTTTCTTTTTTGTTTCTATGAATTCAGAACTTTGGAAGAAAAAATTGCTCTCCATCTTCACAGTAAAGTGATAAGGAATCAGTAAGCATTTCAGGTATGGAATTTTTTTGGCAACTTGATTGAAGCAAATTTCATCCTTAAACCTTTGATTTCTTTCTACAAGAACAATACTGAAATACATAAGATAAGAGGCCATCCTGGAAAAGTGAGAAACAATGTGCAAAAAATAACTACATAACTACTCCCAGATGAATCCATTGTGCCCTGTTTGGCATAAAGCATAGGAGAAGCACAAAGAATATATTAATATATTGCTTTTGCTTTTTAAAAAGGAAATAAAATCACAGTGAAATAAAACTTATATTTGGGTGGTAGTTTTTGCTTCTGTTTGTTTCTTTCACTTAAGTAGTTCCTTCCATAAAAATACTTGTATTTTTCAGATGTAAAGCCTAGGTATATACCCTTGTTCATGTTAAACTAGGAGGATCTAGTGGTTCTTTCTGTCCTTAATATTTGCCAGTGCAGGAAAAGCAACACTCTCTCTCTTTTGCAGTGCTGGGAGAGAAGGGTGGATTTCTTTACCTCAGGGGCTGGCTTTTGGAAAATTAAAAGGCTGTTGTGGCCTAACATGGATAAAGAGACACCAAAATGAGGCATTTATTCTCTGGTTTTATTTACTTGGCACCTAGGTCTTATCTAGAAACATAATGTGTAGGAGAAAATAATAATAGTATTGACCGCATGCTTTACTAATGAATGTATTGACACCTGCAACCACCACTGAGAGCTCCCAGCACCCTGGGCTAGGCTGTAAGCACACAGTGTTCAAAAGAGCCTGAGAGAGGTTCTGAGGGAAAACAACTCCTCAGCTCCCCAGGTCTTGGCAAGGTCTTTCCCCAAGCACAAGAGGAAACTCGGGAAGCATTAAGGTGGTGCTGATGTTGGGATGGAAGCAGCCAAGAGGCAGGAGGTCATGCCACAAACAGACACAGTGCAACCTTTTCACTGCTGCTGTGGAGGGACCACCACACCAGCTGCTCCGAGTGTCGAAACTGTGTCTGACAGCCCTTCTCACAGCCCCTCCTGCACTGCATTATTCTAGTTTCTCTAGGATGAAGCCTACTGTATTGAAGCAGGTATTTCTTGACAACCTCAGGGCTTCCAGCAAGACTCTGCCTGCTGTTCTTCATGTTCCCAAACATGCATACTACAGAGGAAGAGAGAAAAACTGCAGACGACACTGCTTTGCAGACAAAAAAAATTGCACATAGTGACAGGAGTTGGTTTGCAAAGCTGCTGAGGATCATACAGGAACATATGAGTGATGTGCACACACACTGCTGCTTGTATCCAGCAATTAACACCACAACACTGAGAAGTGTTTTATCCAAAATGCTTCATTGGAAACTTGAACCAGCTGTACGGTGAGAGCTGTGGCTACAGTTACTGTTTTACAAGCATTTAAAAGACATCTTCCTGCTTAAAAAGCCTTTTATCCTTCAGGAAAGACAGTTTAAAAAACCAAACAGTAAAGCAAAGTCAAACCTATAGTAATAAAGCAAAACATAATATACCAAACCAAATACAATACACCAAACCTAAATACAGGAAGAGTATTCACATGTAGAGATATTTCTTGGTGCAGAAAATTTCTGTAATCCATAATTTGGTAATGTTCTTACACAAATTATTTTTCACAAATTATTTTTTTATTTTTATTGGTCAGTGCTGTAATTCCTTGGAGCTTTTTAAGCTGTCAATGTTGTAGAGAACTTCTAAAACTAAGAGAACCTCCGAGTAAATTGGTAGAAGACAGTTCAAAGAGCAGCATGTAGGGTGACATTCCCTGTGTTACATCTCACTTAACAAAGCCTGCAAATGCAGTCAGAAAGACCTTTTAAATTAGATTTCATAATTTGGCTTAGAACCTGAAATCAACTTACCTCCACAGAAATCAACAATCCTGTAGCCACAGTAGTACAGAGCCTGGGAGTGGGTGAAAACATGTAGGCGGAAACAGAACATAATTTTATTCTGCTTTCTTGGTGCTGGTAATGTCATAAACATCCTGCCATTCTGACATTATTGTGTTAATGTTAAAATATTTGTTTGATGCAAATAGGAGTCGAGATGTAATATTCTTTATATGGCATTGCCCAGAGCAAAGTAAAAACACCATGACAACAAGTAGCCTGCAAGCTGTCATGTTGTGTTCAGCTTGCAGAACAACTTATAAAAAGCCATCAGCTGACAGTCATCCTGAACGTCAATAGTAATTGAGAGAGAAAGAATAGAAGAATAACAAATGGTGAACATGAAAAAAAGACAAAAAAGGTACAATAAAACACCCTAGGAACAATACTTTTCCATACACTTTGAGTTTTCTTAAATGACAGTCATTTATTAAAAATAGAGCTTCTTGAGTAAAACCCTTGAATGTAACCACTTTAACCTTCAGACATCACCATTCTTCCTGTGGAGAACTTTACTAAGAAAAGGTGACAGCACACAAAAAACCTTTCTAAAATTTTACTGAATAAAGCTATCAAACATTTATCAAATTGACAAAGAAGACTACAGGGATATGAAGAAATTTCTTCTGAAAATACATAGATTATATAGAAAATACATCAAAAGAACAGCAGACTCTGTAAACAGTAACACAGCATTTAAGAAGATTGCCCACAGTGCTCTCAGTATCCGTGCGGATATACCTCTTGTGATTAAACCTCACAGTAGAAATTAATCTATTTTTCTTTATTATAAAATAATCTTTCATTGTTTAGGATTTTGGACTAGCTTATTGTTGTTTTGCCATGTACAAAAGTAGTGACTATGAAGCAATGAATCTTTTTGTACTGGTGAACATCATCACACAGGTCACTGCCCTGGGGAAATTCAGTTCCTGGAAACAAACAAGGAGCAAGAGTCCACATTTTACAGGGCTGGCTTAGTTTCAGTGGGATTTTTTGTGAGAGCAAAGTGAGCGGGAATTGATCCTTTAACTGTCACTGTTTCATTTAAAATGTAAATTATGTGAAATTATAGCCAGGTGTTTTGTCAAAGAATGCAGGGCACCAGTAACATAGATTGCTGATTTCCTTGAATGACACGTGGGATCCAATAAACTACTTTTGCAGTGTGCTGCACCACTTTTCAAATACCAGGGAGCTGCAAACCTAAGCTCGTAGTTGGTTTTATTAATGAGGTACCCCACTAAAAGTATGAGCAGCTCTGCTGCCAGGCCATCTGTCTGCTGTCAGCCAGCAATCGATAGCCTGGCCCTCAACTGCATCAGCTACACAGAAACTTCTTGAAGAATTCACTGAGCAATCCCTAGAAAGTAAACTGTTTAATTGTGCCTGTCTTAGCTGCCACTGTAAGAAATTAACATCTCCATTTTCTTGAGGTGTTAAGAGAACAAACAAACAACAAAAAAACCCACCCCAAAACAAAACAACCCAACCAAAAAAAGCACTGATTCATTATTCATACCAGGGAAAGAGAGAGGAGATGATGGAAAAAGTAAACATATCATCAAGGGGAAGTTTTCTGGGTTTGGACCTAAACCTCTTCTTCTGAAGTTCATAGCATTCCCTCTTAAGAGTTTTCCAAAATATACATTGTAGATCATCTCGGGAAACACTGCTTCAAATGCACAGTGCCATTGATATAATTATGTATCAGTGAGGAAAGGCAAAATTTTACTTCATTTACTTTACTTCAAAATATTACTTCAGTATATCATTTTTGTCATATGTGAGTTTAGATGGGGGTTAACAGGAATTAATGACCCAATTTGCTCTGATATTAAGGGATTTCAGAAGAATTAAAGCTGAGTATGTTCAAACAGAGGAAGAAACTGAAGCTACACTGCATGGTTTTGGAAAAGAGCACTAAACTTAAGGTTACCACACAAGAGGCTTGTCCTCCTGACATGAGGTTTGTGCCATATTTTAGAAAGGAGACAAGGTCTTTTCTTCCAGGAGGACATTCCAGCTGTGCACCCCTGCAGGTGACAACTTCCTGAGATTCTGATTAACTTCTCTCACCAGAGGAGAGTAGCAACATTTCCTTGTTATCTAGGCAAGCCAGTCTACTGCTATTAAATGCCTTTAGAATTAGATTTCACTGCCAGGCCTAGACAGCTCAAGTCAGCAGTGAGAGCATTCCTGTACCTTTTTGGATTCAGCACTGAGGAGCTGCACTGTGCAGGACAGGGACCAGAAATCAGGATTTGATTTAAACTGCAGTGCTGAACTTGTCCATACCACAGCCACGAGCAGGAGCTGCCAGTCCCATTCTGGCCACCTCACAACAGCAGAGGGGAAATTGTTTGGCCCACCAGCACTGGGATCTCTAACAGCTGCAAAGAGCAGCAAAGAACACTCTGGCCCTTGTTCCTCCCATCTCCCAGAAATCTCACCTGAAATAAAATCAGTTTCATAGAACATAATTTATCTGCTACAGAACTATAAACAGTTGCATCAAACCTGCTGGCATTTACAATATGAACGTTGATTCAATTATTGGGACTGACAGCTGCTAGCGCCTTGCTGTAATAATAAAATAATTACTTACCCAGGGCTTTTTGAGAGCACCTTTCATTCCAGGCCATCCTCAAGTGTGCTGTGAACCCATAGACAAGCTATATATAGGAAGCACTTCACCCACCCTTGACAAGCATCCACCTACGGATGAATCACTGAACCTCCTCACAGCTCTCATCACTGGGACCCAGCAGAGCAGCACTCACAGGAAAGGAGGATGGCACAGTGCTGATCCTCAGCTCCCTTATGGCTGCTTTCCTGCACACTTATTCAGGCCCTACATCAAAGGAAAAAAGTTTGCAATTTTCTTTTTTTTTTGCTTTCATTATGCAACTGCCAGGCTAATATTTATTCATTTAACAAAAAACAAACCGACCCAGGAGAATATCTTCTGATCACGTTTGCTTAAGTCATAAGGTTTCATCAACACTACTGTTAGTTTGTGTATATGACCTCATCATTTATATAGCTCATAGCTATTAATAATTGTGCATATTAATTTGCTAAGAAATGTTTTATAACACAGACCAAAAAAAAAAAAAAAAAGCCACCTCTCTGTCACCACTGCCATCTCCAGAACTGTTGCTTTGACTTCTGCTGTCTCACTCCACTTAGCCTGTGAAATATTAATCCTGTTGTGCAGTGGCATTTGTCAGCCTAGAGAGGGTACTTCTCCACTGCAATTACATTTGCGTCCCAAAGAAATAACATCAGCTCCGAGAGTGAAGAAGAGCCCTGCCTGTGCTGTGCTGATGGTGGCTGGAGTGATGTTACTGACTCTGCTCAGCCCCAGCACCTCCATAGCATCTTCACTCAGCAGGGGCCAGAGACACACAACTTGTCATCCTGTGCAGGAACCATCAAGGAATCCACTGAAAGCCAGAGTCATCACCAGCAAGAGATTTATATTTTTTTAAACCTGAAATAAGATTATATTCCATGTGGGAGCTGTAAAAAGCCTTGTGGAAGCTGCCTAGCATTAACTTTAAAAATCAAATTCTTTACTAAAGAGATCTTTTAAACCAGGCTGAATTTTAAGAAGTTACTGCATTTTTTTTTTCAATTTTTCAGCGTAGAGAAAGAGTTAGTAACATTTTTAATAGAAAAGGAAACCAAGAACAGGTTGAAAGTATATGCTGAGCACTGGGAACAGCTGCAATTCAACCCTTCTTTTGGCATATGCTAGCTCAAAGGGAGCTCATAATTTTCAAAGTGTTTTTTTTCAGAAGACACTGTTATTTAGATGTGTTTGGGAACTTTTCCCTAGTTCTGAAATTCAGCTTAATTTTCTGTGACTAAAAATGCTAAATTTGGAAAAAGAAAAAGACATGATCAGCTGCTGAACACTTTCTACTGCTTCCATCTAGCACTGCCCCATCTTGCAAACTATTCTTACTATTCTTACGTCATTATTTGCATTCAATTAGGATTTAGAGTGAGTCAAGGAAGCAAACTGAGCTCAGAGTCTGCTGGGTTAGCAACACTCATCTTTAGACTTGGTTGAAGAATTGAGTTTAGAGACTCAGAATTTATTCTCCAGTTCACAGTGCTGATTTTTTTAATGTCAAAACTGTTACAGGAATGAACCTCCATGAAGAGTTTTCACAAATACGTACCCATAGAGAATC
This sequence comes from Sturnus vulgaris, assembly GCF_052056855.1. Taxonomy (NCBI): domain Eukaryota; kingdom Metazoa; phylum Chordata; class Aves; order Passeriformes; family Sturnidae; genus Sturnus; species Sturnus vulgaris. The sequence continues at coordinate 20,067,980 of NC_142256.1, read as the reverse complement.
TGATAGATCTTTTGTTCAAAAGAAGTAGGCTATAGATATTTCCTACCCAACTCCTAAAGTTTAGGAAAGAAATTTGCATGCACCCGTCCACACCTCCATGATGCACTTCAGTCGTGAATCTACTTCACTGGTGATTTTGTTGTATGAATTGTTATTTCGAGGAAATAGCACAAATTATTTCTGATTGAGATTCATTAAGTTGGTGTGTACTGATGGATAATGTACTAATGAGTCCTATGCCAAACCTTTCTTACAGTAAAACCTAGGAGATGGCAGACACACACACACTGACAGCTGATGATGTGCATGATGCCTCAGTTGGAAATTGTGCCAAAACTGCAGATTTAACACAATAAGATGTAAAACCACAGGCCTTGACTTTATGTCTCACTCTCTTCACAGCTTTTTTTTTTGTTCTAATTTAATTACTTCCATGGCTTGCAGTAAAATATTGTAGCTTATTTCAGGGATGATCATTCCTAAGTTGGCAATCACTGCTGTGATCACATAAGACAATATAAATTCTTATAACTATAGCCATAATGATTTAGAATAAGGTTGAGGTTTTCCACATTTAAATGACTGCTTAAATACTTTTATGATGCTGTCGAGTAATTTCATTCCTTTTTATTTCTATTCTGTTTTGGCAAAATTAAAGTATATGCACTTTCAAAGTGCTGTTAAACACAAAGGAAAAGGAGATTAATTTGGAGTTTATCTTCTATCAATAGCCATATTTAAATCTGACAAGAGTTCTGACTTTAATTTTTAATTTTTTTTAATTTTTCATTTGCTCACTACTTATATTTTGATATCTCCTCTAGGGTTCTGCTAGGGAGAGAGATAAACCAATGTGTGTTCCATATTATAGACCTTTAATGGAGTATAAATTGTTCATAGAGTTATATAAAGTTAGAAAAAGTCATAGCGAGTTTTTTAGAAAAATATGTTTCACAGTAAACCACACCTTTAAATTTTACAGATCTCAAATATGCTATTGTCATTATTTTAATAAAATTATTACTTAAATTTAAAGTTTTGAAAATGTGTGTTACAACTTTGTGTTCTAAACCAAAGAAAACCAGTGGAGATGATGCCTTTTGATGATAAACACTGACTGTTAGCATTGACAGCATCTTGGAATTTTTTGCCAAGGGAATTAAGCTGCTGGCTCAACTACAGCTTTTCTTTTGAGCCTTTGGACAGATAAACACATATTCTTGGGACCATGAACGATCTGAGTAGCTAAAACTAAAATATTGATTTTCAAACCTACCACTTGTCATCTTGCTCTGGATTAATATAATTCCTCCAGACACAAGAGACTCCCAAAGGTACATCTGACTCACTTGGTTGCAAAGTCACTGGCTCTCACAAGCCCTATGAGCAAAGAATTATTTTGGTATAGAGAGTGGAACAGTTTTGGAAGTGAGAAATGGGAATCTCATATGAAATATCTCCTGCCTTGATGTACAGGCGCACTTGGTCAGGCCTTCTTTCCTGAATTTTTTAGTAGAAGATATGAAGCCAAGTGAGTTTCCTGGCCTGAAAGAACATTACTGTGACTCCAGACTGGATGGATCCACCATCCTCCAGTCCAAATTACAGGTCCATACAACATATTTCTTCTCAGCTACTTTGGCTTTATTTCCTGGTTCCTCTCAGCTTCAGACTTCCCAAGGTTAAGTTATGCAAAGACGAGCTTATATCTTGGCATTATCTTCTGTCTCTCTTTGTACCCATTTTCAAAATGAAAAGACTATTTCTTCATTTTATGTGGCATATGGAATACCAAATAAACATGGCACTGGGAGGAGATGCTCCAAAGAGGCCTCAGTGGACTCAGAAAATTCAATCTCCTCCTCATGAAACAAAGCTCCATCAAACCTCTGGCAAACCCAGCTAGGAGTCTTCCACTTTTCAACTCACTTATTATTTCTAATTCATGGCAATGTCTTCTGACACCCAGGAAGCTCTGGAGAACCGGTAATTATGTCATTTTGATTAGTTTTCATTTTAGGAAGGTCTGCTCAAATTCATACTCTTTCTCAAAGAATATCAATATTAAACTATCATTTAAAAAAATATTTGCTTCCATGGGAAATTTGAAGCGCTACTTTTATCCTGAAATAAAAACTTGTTCAAAATGTCCTCAATTCCCAGGAAACAAAATTGAATTTCAGCCAGTTTTCATCTAAACAGTAAAGCCTTTTCCAGCATCAGAGTCTAATTTTAAGGAGCTATTAAAATACTAAAGCCTTGTTGTGATAAATATCAGCCTGTAGAGGGAATTTCAGTGGCAAAATTTTAATCTGTCTGATAGAAATTCTCACAAGGTCGTAGTAATTCTACTATAAATAGAAGCATGAGCAGTCTATCTCAGTTTTTATTTAACCTCAAGGTCCTTAAGGATTCTTGTGCCAAACAGCCTCATAGCACTAACACTTGATTTTGTGAAGTTGCTTCAAAATCAAGACACAATGAAATAACCCCAAACATCCAAGAACTGATTTAAAGCCCAGTATATATATCTCCACATTCTGCAGTTATCGCCTTCTGAATTACAGTGTCTCATTTAAATTTTAATGAAAAAGAACACTGAAGGTGAATTAATTAAAAGGAAAATATTTCTGTTTACAGCCTGGATCATTGATTTTGACTTGGTCGTTCAAAATAATTCCTTTTTCCTCCCTGCTTAGCCATTTGATCCCATTAGAGTTACTCTGATTACCTATTCATTTAGGATAAAAGATATAATATTTTTTTATAGTATTTAGCCAGGCAGGATGAGTAAAATGAGTCAAAAAACTCTGCTTAGACCGACAAATGAAAGGTTCTCTAGATTCTCAGCCTTATGCTGCTGTCCATGTCCAGAAGTGCTGCCTCAGTATTAGTCTTCCACACAAAGCTTCTCAAGATCTCCAGGCTGAGGCATATCTTTCAGTTTTAAGTCATTACCCCATGTGCTATCATTCCATGCCCTCGTGAACTGTCCCTCTTCAGATCTCCTGTAGCCCCTTTAGGTACTGAAAAGCTGCTGTAATGTTTCCTCAGAGCCCTCTCATCTCCAGGCTAAACAACTCAACTCCCTCAACCTCTTCACAGGAGAGGTGCTCCAGTCCTCTGAGCATCTTCATGGCTCTCCTTTGAACTTGCTCCAACAGGTCCATGTCCTTCCTATGTTGGGGAGCCCAGAGCTTCTAAAGCTCTGGATGAACAAGACTGTTCTTAGAAGGAGGGTGCTTTATCAAGGACTTATGTGTAACAAATTGTTGGGTGTGCATGTTGGCAGTATAAACATAGCACTGAACTGATATTTTTGGGACAATCTTTATTCACAAGAACATATTGCTAAGAACCTCAGTAAGATATTCCTCCTTTCCCACTTGGAGAATGGATGGACTTTGACATTTAAAAGACCATGGAAAAAAATTTGTGGTGGTTTTAATCTACAGCTCTTTTTAAAAATGGACAATGAGCAGAAAAGGATTTGTGCTGTGCAGAACTGTGCATTTGTGCAGAACTGTGTATTTGTGTTGTCTTAGCTTACAGTGTAAGATGTAACCAAAGGTATGTATTCTATCACCATCTTCATAAGCTGTTAAAACAGGTGGGGCAGTGTTCTTTATCTCTTCCACAACACATCTCTGATAACTGGGGGATATCTTCTGCTAATGGGCCACTGAGTCCCACTGCACGATTGATAACATCACCTCATGTGTGGAGATGCTCCACACAAGGGGAGGAACCAAGCATTCCTACTTGGATATGAGCTGAGGTTGGAACACCACAGGCAGCACTACCCACTGGGTTCCCAGAGGAGAACAGCTCCATAATCACCAGTGGACCTCCAGAAAAGGATCAGACTTTACACCACTTTGACAGAATCACATCCATTATTCCAACAGGACTGCAGCCAACATTTGATCAGATTGCTACCACCACGCTGACCAACAGGGTGTCAGGTCATATCCTGACTGTCAGTTTAGGCCAGTGTTTCTGTATTATTGCCTTTATCTTAATTTTCCTGTTAAACTGTAATTCTGTCTTGGGGATCTCCCACTGGTTTGCTTTAAAACCAGTACATATTTATATACATATTTATATTGGAATGTATTGCAGACTTCTTGCAGCCTTTGATATTCTGCATGTCATAATTGCCCTACACAGACTTCAGTGCCAATTGCCATTGTTCCTTGGTGGCATAAATGCATGTATTTCAGCATATTTAACTTCTGATACTTATCCCATTAATTTCTTAATTCTTATTTATTTACATTGGATCTGAATGTGTATATAAATAGTTATCCATTTAATTATGGCAGCTTTGTAAGGCACCACATATTAAACAGTTGTTCACTCAAAAGGCAAGGGAGTGAATCTGGGTTTGTATTGTGTGTAGAGCCTTCTGGCCCTGAGTATTAAATTCCAGTATAATGAGGACCTTGTGCTGGTTGTATACCAGACAGGGATTCAGCTCATTCTGCCAGAGATCTGGCAGCGATGTAAGACTGAGCAGCAGCTGCCAAAAATTACTTGATATTGTGTAAGCCCTTGTGTTGTACAGTTTGAGACTTGAAAGGGTTCATGTGCAAGAGCAGAATCTGCTAATGTAATGTATACAGGAGAGCCACATTTGTAATAACCATCTGCTGTGTATCCCCTCCTCTCCCTTTGTGCTTGCATGGCATAAAACATGGTGAGTCCGTATCACCACTTTGGGATTAATAATATCATGAAAAGCATTTTTTGTTCACTATATGATATTTTTGTCTGTGGAGAGGAAGAAATGTTGCTTGAGCCTCAAGAAAGAAGAAGCTGAGATTAGATCCTGCAAAGGTCGGTGATTTCCATTGGACATCCTCATTTTAGTTTTTTTAACTGCAAAATGGATCTGAAAGGGTTGAGAGTGAAAGTCATTCTGAAGAAGCTGAGTGGAAGGAGTGGTTAAGAAGAGATTTCACTTTAATTTCTGAGTAACAGCAATGAAAGGACTTTTCAAAATTACACTAAAGATAATCTCAATATTCTTTAACTGAAAAAAAGTTCCATTTATTTTTAAGCCTTTTCCTGTGTAATTCCTGTTATCTTTGAATAGAAGTGGATCTAATTAGCTGCTCTTAGAGAAGTACTTGACAAAATGATTGCTTATGTACCCTGTTCACTTATTCAACCTTTCTCCAGAAAACAAGGCATAGGTCATTTTAACAAAGTTCTGTAATATTATGAGTTTAACCTCTTTGCAGTGTATGCTATGAGTTTCAGGAATTTTGTGAACATGAAAGCACAAGCTTGATTAATTCCGTATTTGCTCTTCAAGATGGTTAGCCTGATTAGAAGATAGCCTAAGAAACCAAGATGGTATTTTAAAATGAAATTTAAATAATTTTTTTGCCCTGACAATTCTTTTCCCCTTGAAGCATCTCAAGAGGATAAAATGGAGGGTAACAGCACTGAGGGAAATTAAACAAATGAAGACTATTTGTAGACAAATTACAGACATGCTAATCTTGTTAATTTACAGTAAAACCTAACACTTATCCAGACCTCTGCCATGACAAAAAGCAGCAAAAGGGAAGCATTTCTAATTTCTCAAGTGCACTTCAGATTAAATTATGTACTGCTACATTCACTGAGGAATTCTATTAATGCCTATTTGCAATTGCAATCCTTGGGTCAAATTTGGCTCTGTTGTTTTTCTTTTTCTGGTGAGATTAGATTATTGTGTTAGTTTATTTGCTTGTGCTTCTTCCCGTCCTCTGTCAATTGCTCTCTTTCTCACAAATGTTGCCAGTACCATAATCATCGTCATTACACAAATTATGCAGAAGGACCCTGTGCTTGCATATTCTTACCATCTTCTGCTGCATTAGAGTGAAACAATGTCAAAACAAATCTCACTCATTGCTTTCTGACAAGTACACACAATCTAAACTAGTCCTTGTAAGCCATGCTGGCAGCAAAAATTTGTAGGTAATTAGTATAGATATATACCTAATTTTAGCTATCCAGAATGAAATATCTTGCTCCAGCGACTCATCTGGATTCACTTGAAAGTCGACAGACAGTCTAGCACCTCTAGAGTGTGATTTTTTACATCTGTCTTGGGCTGAGATGTACCATCCACACCATTCCAAAGTTTCACCATTTCAGAGGCATCTGGTCACAGATGGAACCTCACTCCAGGATTCCAGGTTGGTGAGAGCTGTGCAAAGACAAGTCTGTGTCTGATACCCTTCCTACCTGGAGTCACAATGGTGCACAGTTTTGTGCCATTTTAAAGGTGTTCTTGTCATCACATACATATGAATAAACTAATCAGCCTTTCTCAAAGGTCACAGAAATTTGTTTGGGGTCTGAGAGACTACTCACACTCATCCTGATAGGATCGAAGCGCAGGACTCCAGGAAACATCCACCAGGATTCTATCATATTCCACCCTATTTTAAAATCATCAGTATGCAGATCATGCAGCACAGGTTCATACAGAGACAAATTACATATCCTGACTGAGGGACTCCATGTGTTCCATGGGATTCTGTTTCCTAAAGACAACAGATGGTCATTTTAAGCCTTCAGCAAAAGCAGAAAAATTACATACTCTCTGAGTTTCTCCAAAACAAAACAAAAGTCAAACTAAAAAACAAAATATTTCCCATTTGTTTTAGTAGGTAGCACACAGCTGCAGTTAAGTCTTTGGCATTGGTAATTCTCAGACATTTACCATCATATACTGTCCAAGGGAAAAAAATTGTCATTTTCTTTTAATGAGCACTCCGAATGTTTGCTAGCTGCCAACAGTATTATTTTAACAGGCTGTTGGAACAGAGGGTGAGAATGGACTGCACTTGTGTAGGAAGTCATTAATTGTTCAGACCATATCTTATTGTGGATTTCTCTATGTAACATGAAAGTAATTTTGAGCAGTGACTTAGAATAATTACCACTGTGAAGAACTATTTTGCACAATTTATTACTGAAGCACAGACTTAGTATCGGAGAAGAATGACAAATGAATAAACATGTAGTTGAAGTACTATGAATTGGTGAAGTGGATTAGCATTAAATAAATTTGAAATCAAGACTAACAAATATAAACCTCCTTAGAGCCAGAATAGAAATGTAATGTAGCTATTCTGAAGTAAGGCTGAGGATTAAATGAGGAAATATTTGACAGAAGCTAATGAGCCATCATCATAAGCAATAGGGTGTTAAAATGAAAAAAGGGAATTGCTATGAAACACATTTTTTCTGATTAATTTTTAGATTTTTCTGAGTACATTTTTCCCACATGCATACGAATCCTGAACTACTACTTTCTTGCCAATTTGGAGCTGCAACTAATGGCTTGTGACCATATAATGAGTTATAATATTTAACTTGGATTCTGTGATCCCAAATGTACTTAAAATTTTTTATATTTTTGTTCTACATGTGGCAGCGCAAGGAAAATGTCCTCCTAGTCATACAGAGGTACAAAAATATTCATTATTTTGAGATACAAAATTCATACCACCACAGTCTCTCTTTTCCTGCTCTATGGGAAGGAAAACAGAGACTGCACTCACAGACTTCTCATAAGCCTCACACACTCAGTTCTCAGCAGGGGAATGAGCACCTGAAAACTTCCCTACAAAGGCACTGCAGTGTGGTTGTTGGAAGGGTAACCCAGGTGACCTGCCTGTTTCTGATTTTGTCTTTTATGCCAAGCTGGCTGAAGGCACTGAGAAAAAGCTGTTTCAAAGGCCATCATCATTGATTTCTCTCTGCTGCTGCTGAGGTCAATGAGTTAGTGTTATCATGATTCTTACCCATAAATATCGATGTGAAATCTCTCATTGACTCCAGCATAAGTGAGGACAGGGCACTACTCTTGGAAATCCCATCTGCTGCATTGCAGTTTGCTACTCCAGAAAAAAGGCAATGACTATGCATGATGTATTATGAAGGCTGAAATACTGGTAGTTCCACGAGTGCTCAATTAGTTCAGATAGGTCATAGGCCTTCAGAAAGTACCAATTGTTTCTAAGGTTTTATTCCCTACTGATGCCATTCTTTCCTCAACTGACAGATGGAAAATGTGCTTGCAGTGACCTTGTCTGGATATTTTTTTTATCATTTGCAGATAAGTCAGAAACATGAGTAACAAATTCCTTCAGTAATTTGAACAACATGAACCGTTCTACTAGGCAACCTATGTCATCACCTGATTTTGAAATAAGTTCCTATTAATAAGCTATTTCATCCATAAATAATTATCATCAGGAAATCAGATTTGAGATTGCTACAGTGCAAAAGATTGTATCACATGTTTTTATTTTTCCTGTGGTTGTAAACTGTTTTCAGTAGTGTCCTGAATTCAGGACACAGCTAGTAAGAATCATTATTGTTATTTCTATGTGAAAGGGAAGACTATTTATTTTTCTGATTTGTTCCCAGTTCAAGACAATTTTTCTTGACTCTGTTAGTTTTTAAATATCACTGTTTTTCTTGTACTATAAGCAGTTGAACAGAACACACCTACCCATACCTGTCAATCCAGCAAAACTGAGGACTGCATTCTTTATTAAAAGATGGCAAGAATCAATAACAAATTAAAAAACGCAGCTATAAATTATTCATGACAGTAAATCCCAATAAGTGAAGTATGCCACATGATGCAGAACATTAAAAATTTGCATTGCTTGCCATACCCAGATCAATATTAAAGGGATTGTTAAATTGAGATCAGGGAAAACAGTAAACATGGGAAAAAATCAAAAGTGAACCACAACCTAAAATCCATAAATCAGTCAGTCATAAATAATTAAGGTGAACAACCTCTCCTTTTGTAGAATATACAATACATTTAGAGAGCAGCATTTGTTTAGATAAAATTTCAAAACTTACACTGTGTAACTCTCTTGGTTTGAAGTTTTATTAGCATTAATTGTTCAGTACCTTGCAATCAGATGAAAGCTCAGAACCACACTTTTAGCTGATGTAAACCTATTTAACTCCAGTAAAGCTGTTGGTGATGCAGTATGTTAATCTCTCTAAATTTGGCCAGTACACTTGATCAGGAATGAAACAGTAAGCAAACACTTGAACAAAACTTTGACCTCCCCTTTCCTCTGCTGATGTTTATGGAAATTCTACCTGCTTTGAACCAGGCCTCCTGTTGTGATTGTATTCTTAGATTTAGAAATTTAGAGAACATAGCTCTACAACTAAATACAGAAAAAATCTGTCATGAACTTTCCTCAACCTGCCCTAAAAACAACAGTCTGGGTGAATGATTGTTGGACTTTTTTCACTAGGTGGGAGTTTATGGGGTTCTACATCCCAAAAGGATGACACCCAATTGCTCCTGAACGTTGACTTCATATCTTCAAGCATGGATATTCTGAATACACAGTGACAGAACAGATGCAGATTCCTCCAGAAAGGCAAGGAAAATGCAATTATAGTTGTAGCAATGCAGATCTCTCATGCCATAGCCTCTCTCGTGGCATCTGATGAGGTGTGGAGTTGCAGCAGAGGCAGAGGCAGTGCTGGTAAGCTCTGGCTGACAGATGCACCACATGATTCCAAGGGTCTGCTGCACATCTCTGGGTGATCCCAAACAAGCAAACAGCCAAGTCACTGCACACTATCTCCCTGGGAGAAATCTGTTGTCTTGTCAGCGCAATAAATGTGTCATCATTAGCAAGATTAGTAATTGCCCATTTTGAATTAAGTAGTGGCACATGCTATTTACTGCTGCATAAGAAAAAAGTGATAATTTCTATGCAAAGAACTGTGCCTATGAAATTACTCCAGCACTGGAGCCAAGGTAAAAGTAGATGTAAATATATTATAAATGGATTCGAATTCTGCAATTGATAATATTTTCTAACTTGGTGAGTAATGAAAATTCACACTGAATTTTCTGGAACAGCTATTTGAACTGAAGGAAGGAGACACCCAATTCCTTCTGAAATGAATGGGAATGCTATTTGCAGCGCTCAGAGGCAGATTTTGAGAACTTTATCCTTGATCTTTTTTGATGCCATGGTTTCTGTTCTAGTCAAGGGCAATAATGAAAAGCTGTGTTTCTCTTGCTTTCCGACAGCAATGCCTAAACTGCTTCTGTCAATGCAGAGTGACCAAACACACGTTTTTTTTCCAGTACATGCAGTTCCCTCTTCCTCTTAACACTTTTGTCCAACCTGGTCTATTTTTTGCTTAAATACATAATTTGCTAACAGCTTGCATTATATGTAAAAAGCCACTTATGCATGTAACATACCAGTACTGTTTCTTAGCATGGTGCAGACCTCAGATCTATCATTAACAATCACCTCCATATTACTGAATATAGAAAACTATTTCTTCATTTCCGTCTCAGGACAGAATGAGTAAATTTTCAGCAGTACATTGTAAAGATTCATTATTTTCTAAAAAAATAATTTTGCTCTGTTAAAACTACAAGTTCACTGGATGAATGTCAGAGTATTTTCACTTTTTATGTTTTCTTTTATTTGGGGTTTATGCTTAGATGGGGTATTTCCTGTTTGCCTTATTTAATCTGTTCTGTATATGCAAATTTGAGAGACCATAAAAATTAAAACCAGACTATGGTCAAGCTTATGCTTTACAGTGGAATTTCTAAGTGGAGAATTTCCACCTTTGTTCTCCTAAACATAAAATGCATTGACTTAAAAAAAAATGATATCACCATCATATAAGCATGATTTTGCCCCTGCACTCAATGTGGTCAGTTTAACACCCACTGTCATCCTCAGAGACTTGTCTATTCATGCCAGGTAGAAGTAGAGAGATACCTCTCAAATTCTTCTACTTTCTGTTTAAATACTCACAGTGTACTCATTTCTGCTGGATTGGAATTAATGTTCTCACACCAATGGCAATAAAGGTCTCAACTTGGGACCAAATATTATCCCACCCCTGAAGAACTACTGGAGTATTTCAGAGGGAATGCAGCTTTTGCTAGAAAGTTATGATCTAACAGCAATTTTTTCATTAACTAGTAAGAAGAAAACCTCTCTTAGATGTTTTGGGTTTTTGGGGAAGTCACATTCCAAACTAAAGTCTGATTGTATGCCCTTATATCTATCATCATCATCATCATATTCCAGTTATTAAACTGTTCTTATTTCAACCCATGAGTTTTATTTTGCTTTCCAATTGTCCTCCCCATTCAGCCAGGGTGGGGATGGAGGTGGCTGTATGAGAGAGCAGATGTGCTTTAGTTGTCTACTGGGGTTAAACCGTGACAGACACTACTGACAAACCTTAGGTGCTACTTCTATTGTATGTGTTTAGTTAAGTGGGGTTTAAGTGCACTCAAGAATGCTCAGAACCAGAAAGAGTCCATTTTCATCAAGGACCTGCAGAAAACAGACTGCAGGCTTGAGCTGCAAAAAAAGATTAATAAGTTAAAGTCTTCAATAAATACAGTGTTCAAGGAAGTTTGAAAAATATTAAAGTTTAAATATTAGGTCTAGTTATATTGTGCTGTGCTCAGGAAAATTTCCTCCAGAAATGGGAAAATATTGAACAGGTTGGAGGCGTTTATACAAGCATCATCATCAAATCATCACCAGATCTGCAGAGGGCTTTTTGCCAGCAACATCTCCCTCTGTTCTTTCAGCTGGCAGTTATGGCAAAAGCCATAACTTTCAAATTATCGGATAATCTTAAATGGATGACGTCAGATAAGTCCTTTCAGACAGTGATGGTGACACAGAGCTCACCATGAGGTCAGGTTTCATGAGGAAATGTAAATGTATCTCTTCAAGACGGATGGATAATGGCAAGCATAAATAACAGAAACACAAAGAAAAAAATTGTCCCAGATTGCCATATGAATCTGAAAGACATTCCATTTGTGAGGAAGACAGGAGGAACTATGTGTTCTCCCAACCAAACAACGTTTCACCAGGAGATGCTGGATTGTCAAATGCATGAGCCACTTCAGCTGGCAGACTACCCTGATGAAATCAACTTATTTACAGTCCTGGATCTCTCATGAACTGTTTTCCCAATTCCTTAGCAAGAATGATCAGCGTGCCATTGGAATTTTGTCAAAGCACACCTAGAGAGTGAGATAGCAGCATTGCTCTGCATTATGAAATCCTGGATGTCATTGTCCTTAAGAAGGATAAATTAGGAGAAGGTGATTAACTAACCACACCCTCTGTTATTTTGCACTCTGTCAGACTTCTCAGAATTCCTATTCAGCAATGGGACAGGGATGCTTCAGGTTTTGACCTTTATTTTTTTCTCCCTCATATATGAGGTAGAATGGTGATTGGGTGGTAGGGACTGCATAGGTTTTACAGGTTTTACAGCACAGCATGTTGTTTGAGCTAGCCCAGTTGAATCAAAGGCAAGGACAGTTGGGTCTGGTGGCTACAGCTGTAGAAACAGACAGGTTTGAGCATTTGTAATAACCTATATTGGGGTAGGGGCCACCTGCCTGTGGCAGTTTCTCTCTGCTGTGCTGTGATTTATTGTGACAGAAGCCAGGGTTAGTGTTATCTCACCCTGCTGCTAGAATGATGATTATGTGCTTTACCTTGACATTACTTGATGCAGTGCTGGCTCTCCCTCCATGAGGGTCAGTGTTTGCAGGGTTTCTGTGTTTCTTTAGCAGCTTTGACAGCATTTGGCAAGCAGACCCTGCAACATGCACCTCTGCATCACTAAGAAAGCCAACCACAAAACCATCACAGGACAACAGAAAGATCAGAAGAACAATAGTCCACCTTTTCCTGGCTGAAATACAATGTCTACTCATAGAAACAGTAATAAAATACCCTCCAAACAAACAAGAAATAAAACATAACAACAAAAAAACCCCAAAACCCATACCCTGTACTGTTTCAGAATTACCCTGGGAGGAGAAGAAAACTAGTCTTAGATCTACCCTTTTCCTTGCTTCTGCTTTGCTGCTGCAGGGTATTGTTACAGTTCTGGCAAATAAAAATTCTGTCCCCTCTTGTCCAGGTAGGACAAGGCAATGCCAGCCCTGGGAGAAAGGCACAGACCAAAGGTATGGAGAATGCAAGGGAGCAGCCCCCACTCCTGGACCTCACACAGCTCATCAGATGGTGAGGGATAAATCCTTCCCAGATTTACTCACTCTTGCAGCTTGACAATCACAGCCTCACTAGCAGTGATCAACCACATTATGATCATAGCATAAAGAGATATAAAACCTGGATGGAAGGGGGATTGGGTTTTCTTTTTTGTTTTTGTTTGTAAATGTAGATATTTATTATTTTACTAAATTTGATCTTATCAGGAATTACATCTTAGTCCTCTTACACCTTTGGTGCAAAGAGAATTCATTATGCCACTTCTACTATTTCACTGTTTCTGGGAATTTAGTGACAAGTTGAAACACAAAGTAGAAGTGGTCCTAATGTCCTAATGATGTGACAGGACCAATAAAAAACTGAGCTAATAAATGTGAAGAATGCCAGGTTTTGGTAAAATCAAGAGACACAGTTCAGGAAATTTTAACTGCAAATACCTTCTAAGACTGTCTTGTTTCTTTTTTTTTTTTCCATCACTCTCTGTTAAATCACCTGATAGGATTTCCTGAAAAGTCTAATTTAAGATGTTGTTCTGATTTATTTATAAATATGCCTTGGCAAAGATTTATTAATTAATTTTAAAAAATAAATTAGACTCTAAAGATTACAAAACTGAAGGAAGCAATGAATGTCTGTGGCATCATGGTGTCACATATAAACACTCTTTGGGGGATTTGCTGCTTAGCAATGATGCCAAAGCCCAGTTTTCTTAACGTTGACAGATGACCACAATCACCCAATAGCCTTGATTCTGAAATACAACTCATTTATTTAGTCATATACATTCTGTCTAACTAGTTGATAAAAACATATATATATAAAATAAAATTTGAAACAGGCTTTTGAATACTAAAACTTTAATCCATCTAATTGTTGAGATTAGCATGAAACAGTGATCAAAATTTGGATTTCCAGAATATAAATTCCCAGACTTACTTTCCTGTTCTTTAGGCATCATCAAACAATCTTTTGCATACATAGTTAGAATGACCAAAGTAATTACCAGCTTGGTATTTGTTATTACTTCAGTAAAGAAAAAGAAAAGAAAAAAGAAAAGAAAAGAAAAGAAAAGAAAAGAAAAGAAAAGAAAAGAAAAGAAAAGAAAAGAAAAGAAAAGAAAAGAAAAGAAAAGAAAAGAAAAGAAAAAGAAAAAAAATTAAAAAATTAAAAAAACCCCAGAAGAAAACAACAAGAAAAAGCAAATCAACAAACAAAGAAAAACAAAACAAAACAAAACAACACCCCCCCCCCCCCCCCCCATTTATTTAAGAGAGTCGTGTTATCTCTGCCTACCCCAGAGGTGACTTTGATCTAATTTAGGGGACTTAGAAGGGAAAGCAATGAGCACCACAGACACAGTCCTGTCAGGTATTTCAAGTGTGGAACCATAATTGCTGGCCAAAGGAGCTGCAGCTGGAGGTGACTTCCAATGCTTTAATAGCTACATGCAAAGGAGAATATCTGGCTTCAATCACATAAATGTGTTATCCAAAGGGATCCAAATATGTTCTCATATTTATGCATAACCTGTTTGGAGTTTCCTGATTTTGTCTGCCAGTAGCTTTTTTGTTTCCTTTTTGTAAATATGAAGAACATATATCTAGAAGTAATGATGTTTAATTTTATTTTTCTTCACATTAAAGTGTTATACTTAAAATATATTATTCGAGAACATGAATAAATTTTTCTGCTACCTTTGAATATCATGCAATTCCCCAACAATAAAATGTAATGGAACTAGGAATTACAATTATTTGTGATCAGAATGTTCTTTTATTTATCAGAAATAATTTTTTAAAACATTTCTGCAGTAGCCTATACAGTTTATTTAGAGTTGTGAATTCTGTTTTGCTGATTCATTTTGCTTCATGTTTAATGATTTACTATTGTTTTTTTTTTCACTTTAAGAGTATAACGGAAGCCTGTTCAATTTTTTTTCATATTTCACTGCTGTAGATCTCTAATTTTATTGGTATTATCTTTAAAGCTGTAATGTTATGATTCCTCACTTTCATGACTATTAATAGAGATAGAAAATTCATCAGATGATATATAAATTTTTTTTGCAGAAAAACCTTTCTTAATGAAGATGAAGCTTGTCTTGGAATGCTTACTTTTGGGAAATAATTGATATTACAAAAGTAGACATCAAGTAAGAAAATACAATTTAAATTGCACCCAGTTATTACAGACCATATCAAGTCCTAAGAGGTAATTCTAACATCACTTCAAATTTTATATTCAATTTGCAATGCCTGTTTCTGCACTGGTGAAGAGTCATGCAAGCTGCAACGTGAGCTGGAATAAATCAGCACAGGTTCACTGAAATCTGTAAATACAACAGTTTCCACCAGCTAATGAGCAACACCACTTTTGCAGAGAACATTGTGTAGTTCCAATATCTATTTTATCTACACAGCCCTGGGCAGTATCTTCTCACAGAAACAGACAAAACCTACGACTTTTACATAACACTGAAAACTTCTCACAATCCTGTTGTAGTTACAAGCACCAAATGTTCCTGCCCAGCTGGTGGACTCCACCAGCAATGCTGAAGAGAAGATTTTCAGAATTAGACTTTTTTGCCTCCCAGGTTTTATTTTGAAGCTGGCCTTAGCTGGTTTAGAAGGTGTGGTCATCCAGAAGCTGTTTCGTGTGCTGGCTGCACAATTGTAACCTCTGACCATGTGCCATGCATTTTCTGTAGGCACCTTCCTGAGCATTATCTAATGGACAGGTCTAGAAGTCTTTCACTCCAAACCAACACTTCTACAAACTGAGGGTATAGCAAACATCTTTAGACACCTGCTGAATAAAGAACCAGGCCCATTCCAGGGGATTCCAGGATTCCAGGGGATCTGTCCTCACCTGTCAAGGCAGGCAGACACTCCAGGTTTTGCCACAATAGGGACCCAGCTGGGACAGAGAGCTCCTGACACAGCAATACCAACACCATTGCTAATGTAGCACTTTTCCAATTAATAAATTGAAGATTCTCCTCTTTGGGAAGGTTAATCTAGCACCTTTCATGAGCACAGTGCTCATTAATATGTATCTTGCATTTCTAAAACCTTGTCTCTGGCATGAAAAAAACCCTCTTAGACATAGTGATTATAGATATAGCTATTCATATTTCCTTTTCATCTTCCCCACTTCCTGGGGTCTTAAACATGCAGAAAATTATTTCATTGCATTTGTAAATCCATTAGTGGTGATAAAGCTTTTTAAATATAAACATCACTGTGGATTTGCATGTCTTTTGAGAGAAAATATGACCAGAGAACTTTGGAACCCAGAAAATTTTTCACTAGTTTGTTTAAACATATAATTTAGTTTTCATTCTCTGTTTTTGTCATAATTTTGGTCAGTCCACCAACACACTAAAGCTCAGGCCCAACTTTAAATTTGTGTCTATTCTTGTTGCCTTCACTGAGACTTAGCAATAACCCAGGCAGAGAACAGAATGGAACTCTATGGGATGTAGGAGGTTTAGGAACTGCATAAAAAGAGCTTGTGGTGGCACCAGTCCTCAATATCCTACCAGAAGGTCATCATAAATCAACTTACTACAGAAACTGATTTTAGACAGAAAGGAAATGAAGTTGCACGGAGTACAGTGGATATTTTAAGGTAGTCTCTTAGAATGGAAGTTTGCTTGTTGTCAATGCTGTAGTTGTGCATATCGCAAATTAAATATTCTGGATGTGAAGGCTTTGGCACAAGTATGACTATCCTTGATACCAGGTAGAGGAGCAAGAAAGGGAGGGAACCATCCCACTATCATCTTGTTAACATTCCTGACAAGTGCACTAAGGACACTGGAAAAGCACCATACTGCTAATGCTGCCATGTGAGCAATAAGACTTACCAAATTTTGAAAAACACCTCCCTCAGGGGAGCAACTGAAAGCTGTTTACAATAGATCAGGAACTCCTGTCTGAGATTTATCAGCGACTGTCACAGGTGAGAAGTGTTTACTAACAAAGCCAGAACAAGTGACAGAGAAGGTGATGACTCCTTCAGGATACTCAGCCTTTGGAATAATTAATCTTTTAGCAGCAGCCACGGCAAGTCCCAAACTGGAGCTTTCAGCAGGCATCTCGGACACAGCAAAAGCATTCCCTTACCTGGGCAGATCTAATCTAACCCAACTGTACTGCAGCTGCCCTGAGGCAGTGAGGGAAATGGAAAATGAATCAAAGTGGATCTGATTCTGACTTCCATGAGAACACTGCAAAAATTCATATTCCTGTATTTGATTTGACTAGATTAGATTAGAAGTTCTTTACTGTGAGGATGGTGAGACCTTGGCACATCTTGCCCAGAGAAGCTTTGGATACCCTTAGAAGTGTCCACGGTCAGGCTGGATGGGGCTTGGAACAGTCTGGTCCAGGGAAAATGTCCCTGCCCTTGGCAGAGGGGTGGAACAAAGTGATCTTTAAGGTCTCTTCCAAGTCAATACATTTTGGAATGAAACTCTGGGAAACAACTTTCTTTAACTGCATGAGGAAACCAGATACTTTTCCTACCTAAGGCTCTCTGTATCAGCTGTACCATACAATCAACAGAAATATAATTATTCTATTCTGCTCTCACAGTTCATAATTTTACTCTAAGAATTGAATGGAAATTGTAGTTGGTAACTAATGAAGGAGAACTGAGAAGTCCTTAAAAGAAGCTGAGAATTTTTTGATAGATCTCTCATTATGTTATATTTTGACTGCTCAACCAGCTGTTCTTTTTTAAAATAAACCCTTCATTCCAGGTTTGCTGCAATTCATCACAATTTTTTCGAGATTCCAGAGAATGTTTCCTTCTACTTTTGGAAGCATCTTTCAGGCCCTGACAAGTATTTTCCAGGAAAGCTGACTGCAAATGCACTTGTCTTCTTAAATTAACCACCCACTGCCATTTGCAAGCAGATTTCTTTAGAGGCAATCAAAAGCAGACCTCAGCCTCTCCTTTCTTTAGGCCTCTGGCAGCCAGAAACAAGTCGTGTTTTTGTAGGCTCTATCACATATTTGCATCAATCTCAATACAATAAACCTTGTCCCCTCACCACACCAACATATTCTGCTCATTACAAAAATTAACAGGTCAGTGAGCAGGAGGGGGGATCATTATCAGCTCTGATGGATGGGTAGCAGTTCTTGTCTGCTGATACCCTGTGCCAGCAACAACATCATAAAGATTCACCTTGTTTCTTTTCTGTGGACACATATTAAGCTTAAAGTCTGTTATAAAATAAATATTCATCAAAAGCAGGCTAAGGGAAGACAGGATAAGAATAGTATATGACTACATCAAAAAGTATTTCCAAAGAAACTGTCATTTTCATATATATTTTTCAGTTATTGAGATCAATATGGGTCTTTCCTTGTGGCTTAGATCACAGGGCCTTAGCAAATGCAGATAATTCTGCCTTTTCTGAATCCCTGTTCTTATTGCCAAGCTCTTTGAGAAATAGATGACCTTTACTGAATAGCTTTAGAAAGAACCAAAGTTGCTCTCTAATCTCCATTGCTGTTTATGTGCTCTGGTCTAAGTAGTGCTAGATTCTACCTGTATATTCACACCTGTATCTTTACAGTAGAGTCATTATGAAGTTTCTCAGCAAAACTTACATTTAAAGGCTTTAAACACAATTCCATTGAAACTCCACTAGGTATCTTGAGGTTACAAAAGACTGTGATAACCAGCAAGTTTGCAAATGGTAGCCTACAGCCATAACAAAAGACTTGCTTGATTTCTCTGTTCCAGAGGTGGGAGAGTAAAGCAATAAATATGCAATGTGCTTTCCTCTGTGGAAAAGAAAGCACAAAACCACAACAAACAGGAACAGACGACAACATTTAGAGATAACACCACTAAAACAGAGACAAGTTACAGCCTGAGGGCATTAACCTGCCTTTCCTTAAACTTCTGCTGTGTACAACCATTGCCTACAGGACCCCTGGTTTGCTGAACTTTTTAGCATCCAATGATCATCAGACGAACCACATCAAACCAAATGATGACCAAATGAACTTTTATCCTTTCTTCCACCTTGTGTTTCCCTGCACCATAAATGAAACTAACTTATATCATCCATCCTTTATCACTTTCCCCTCCATATAATTTTTAATTTGTAAGTTTTGAAGAACTTTACAAAAGGAAGAGGCAAAGGAATAAATACAGGCATCTGAGAAAGCAATAATAAAATTGGATGGCAGCTGGAAAAAAATAATCCCACAAATTAGGCAAGATTTACAGCTACTGAAAGAGAGCGTGACTCCACTGGCACCAACAATCTAAGAAATGTGTGCAGATATGCATTTTCTCTTATATTGTCAGTCACAGCAGCAGCAGTGCTAAAGGAATCCCCTGACTTTCCACTAACACAGTGCAATCCTGTTTCTCTCATAGTACCAAATACATTTATACCTAAATCATAGAATTCATTGCTTTATATTTCACTTTCTGACACATAGTCATGGCTGATTCCCAGAGTTACTTCTTCACTCAGCAAAAACCATATTAATATCCTTGCAAGTGAATATCTAGTGAATTTATTATAAGAGGAAATGGTTAGACAAATACAAACCTCAGAGCAATTTAATCCATGCATCAAAATACTTACAAGGCTGAATAAATTTAAAATGGAAGGTGTGATACAGATCTGTGTTTGGAGTAGAAGCAAAGTCACTCAAGTAGTTTTGCTATCACAAATTAAAGTCCTTAAGATTTCTTAATTTAAAGCTATAAAAAATTCCTTCCTGTGGGTACTGCAGAGCAGTACATTCTTTATAATTATAGTAAACAGCATGAAGTTCTATCAAATCAGATTTGGTTTGGGGTTCTTTTGTCATTAGTTATTTTTTCCCCAATCAAATTAGAAATGCAATGCATTGGAGGGAAGATAATTTGTTGAGGCTTCAGTGAAGCAGCAGAAAGATACAAAAATCTTAGTTCAGAAGTGTGATGAGCTATTGATATCAGCCATCCTGAAACAATATATAATTCACTCCTTTTGGAGATGCTTAGAATTTCCAGTTTATCACAGAGTCCAAACTGTGATCTGCTAGGATTGAGTTTAACACATAAATGAGGAAAAATACATTACAAGGTTTAAAACCTTAAACTTTCATGCTTGAAATAATTTTACCTTTATGAAAAAGCCCCAAGCAGAATACGGCTACTCACTGCGAATTTCTGAGGACTTTCTCTGCTCCACTAAGAGCAGCTTCAATGTGCTTTCTTAGTTTTTCTTTCAGTGAGTCAGAAACTGCCCTCTCTATAACCTGAGGCGGCATTTACTGCTCTTCTAGGTGGTGTAGCATTGCCATCAGTCTAGCTATTATGGTGCCCAAATGCCATGTAATCTAGCAAGGGAGCTGTCAGCACTATGAAGTTTGGGTTTATTTTTACTGTAGTAAATTAGTAAATTAGTGTTTCCCATGCAGGCAAATCCCAAAGCAGGGGGTCTGGCAGCACGCAGGTAATTCACTCTCAGAAATCCCAGGTCAGCACAGGAGTCTGGTATCAGCAAAGCCAGTTCCACCTCATGCCTGTAATTTAATCAGGGACTAAGAGAGAAGGAGAGCTCCCCTGCTGTTTGCTCAGCTCCCACCCCACTGCTGTCTCAGAGCCCAAACCATTGCAGTAGCTCAGTGGCAGAAGTGTCACTGCTTCCAGGGATGGAGCTCCTGTGCTGGGCTGCACAGTGACAGTGCAGGTGACATTACAGGGGCATTGCACATCTATGAGGGCTCACTATGCAGACCTACCCATTTAAGAGAAAACTGATTTCCATGCGTCTTCAGGTTGATATAACACAGTAGATTAATAATAACTACAATAAATAGATAATATAGCCCTATTTTCAAAAGTGTGCTGCCACTATCTTTAAAGATAGCTGCTTGATATCTGCAAGTGCTTAAAGCACTTTGAGGATTGGATTCTCAGTGCAGATCCACACAGCTCTTTGAAAAGTGGACAAACTGATGCTGAGCTCTCTGGATCCCTGGTGGGACACAAGTTCTTTTAAAAAGTTGATGCCAGATGAAAAACTGTTTTTGCCTGTAAGAAAATTCTATTGGCAAACAAGCAAGAAAAAATAGAAAAAGTACACAGTACATGCATAGTGCAAGTACATCCTCCTGCCTATCTTCCCAGTTCCTTCCAGAAAGCCTGAGCAATTTCTCTTGCTCTGAGGTAACACAGCCTCATCCTAATGTAAGAATGTGAATGCAACAGTGGGATTGATGGGGGTACATCCAGATAAACGTTCTGGATCTGTGTCAGTTCTTTGTGCGTATTTTTAGCTAGAGAAAAACTGTTCAACCAGTTTTGTGTTTTCTGTTTCGGTTTGGGTTTTTTCAGAATGCAATGTATTTGCATAGCAACTTGAATTTTTCTGAGGTTTGGTATAGAATTTCCTCCCTTCCACTTTAAGTGCCTTATTGTTGGATTTTAGTTGTTGCCTTTTTTTAAAATCAGAAGCAGAAAAATTCTTGATGGCTACAATCAGTATTCTGTTACCCTTACATTGATTCTTTAGCTTTTGCCTTCTTACAGAGCTTACACCATACAAGCAAAAGTAGATTTACTGGTGACAACAGTAAACTGTGTTCAAGTCATAGTGCAACATTTTTCTAGTGAAAAGTTTCCCATTCAAGCAACACCAAGGATTTCATGAGCTGCTGAACCTGTGTAGTTGCTAGGCTGCAGTTGTAGCATTGACTCTGCTCAGGACACTAGAGTGAGCTGGGGAGAGCTGAGGGTGTAAAAGTTTATGCTGAGGGCTAAATACTGGATAATTTCTGTGACTACTTAAATGCAAGAAGTTAGTGAGCTCTCATTCCCATGAAATCATAACACAACCTCAGCATCTGAATCAGTCCAGGCACAGCTTTCAAACTCCAGCTGTTTTATTCCCTAGTACTTTTAATATTTCCACATCTGCATATGATTTTGTGTCAAGCAATTATCAAAATGATTCCTGTGAAAAAGGTGCCATATAAACTAGTTCCACTATTGCTATTGTTAAAAAGTATGAGTTGTAATTTCTTCCCTGAGAAGAATTTAATGCACAAGAAAAATACAACTTCCCTGAATGTGGCTTTAAAATTTATAAGGACTGGAAAGCTTTTGTCCAAGTATCTTATATTTACAACAATGTGATCTGTTGCCCAGTGTGATTAGCACGTACCAGATCTATAGCCCTTACAGGGCTGCTTTGTTCATTTCTTAGAGGACATAAACCATCACTAACGTGTGACTTAACATTCTTTATCTGAGTCCATTCCTGTGAAGTCACCCTGCATAAAATGCACCCAGCCACACAGATAGAGGGGCTTTAGTCTCCTATGGTGGTGCATTGGCAATCTAGAGGATGAAGAAAATTAAAAGCCAAAGTCTGTTCTTGCATTTATACAATTCAGTGTGTGTGTGCTGTGGGTGTGTTGTATTTCTACGTATATATGAATATTTAAACCAGAATAATTGCCTTTGTTTGCAGAGGATTTAATACGTGGAATTCAAGTGAGAAAGCAAAATCCATTCCCATTCCATTTATTACGTGATTAAATTGTATTGAATTATGTCAATTCCTCTTCTCCCTCTTCATTTCAAATAACGTGTTCTGTTTTAAAATGGTAAAGTAGTGTCAAAGAGTGAGGACTGGTACCCACTACTAAGCAGATGGAGGGCAACAAAGTGAGTGGGCTTGAGATGCTGGCTAACTGTCTGGAGTAGAGGTTTCAGATATTGCCCTTCTTAACAAACATGTAAAAAAGATTTTGAAAAAACTTTCACTGGAAAATGTCTCTTTCTCTGCAAATATAAGCTTGCCAAAGAAAATATCAGTGTGGAAATGAGAACACACAAATTTACCAGTTACACACAGAAAAAACAGACTTGTATTTTTTTTTGCATACCCAAAAAGTGTGCATTCCTAGCAATTGTGCCACAAAGGATGAATTTGAAGTACAGAAGCAATACTATTTGATTACAAAGCATAGAGGATTAACACTTATTGGCAATCAAATGGGAAGATAGAATTCATTCTCATTTTCTCAGTTCACATCAGTGAGAAATACGTCTGCAGAAAATCAAAGCCTATATTGATGACGTTCAGAAAAAGAGATAATTTTATTAGAGCAAATAGCTGTGAGTAGCCATGTGATTTTCAGCAACCTACAAAAGAAGCATTACATTTTTAAACTATATTATTCAGCTTCTCTCCCAACCCTTTCATCAAAAAATCTCGTCTCAATCTGTAAGAATCTTTTGCTCGCTGGCTGCACTTTTAAATGACCAGCAATCAAGATGGTTAAGCTACATTACAAATCTAGCCTTCTGGTTATGGTTTTTTAATTAGTCTCAATTAGTCCTTCTCTTTTTTGATCCCTTATTACTTGTTTTTGCCAAACATGATCCCAATCCAACAGCAATTCAACTCAGTAGGAGTCATTCCATTAATGAAGGTTTGATCTGTAACAACTTCTTTCATTTGGACTACAGACTATCAGGATCAAATCACAGCTGAATGATGTGGTAGAGCAAATTAACTCAAGAACAGTGTAAAATTTGGCTTCCAGATAACTGGAACCACCCCCATCCCATCTCCCCTGATAATTCCCATTTCCCCACAGCTATGTCACTCACAGTGGTTCTGCGCTGCACATTCCCAGTCCCCCTGCTTTTATTCTCCTCTCCCACAGCAGCTCCCTCTAGTCCCCAGGCCCTTTCCCTGCCACATTCTGCATCAGAGCAGCCATCCTGTCACACTGATTGCTCTGCCCTGTGCTCTGTAGGTGAGCAGTTGGCTGAAAGGCTGTTGGTTATATGGCTGCTACAAACTCAGCTTAGAGCAAGGGAGTACTCCCTGTTTATCTCTCACTAAAGGCTCTTTGCCATGTAGCTACCTGTCAATTTTAACAGAATATTTCCAAAACTCTCAAAGCTTCTAGGAAGTAAATGACTCGCAGATGGACAATGTCATCATGAGCTGTGTTTCCTTAAAAAAACAGTCTAAATGTTCCCAGAAGAAGGTAACAGTATTATAAAATCACAGACCAGGTATGAATGATAGTACACTGTCAGCCAAATCATCCATTTTCAAGAGCAGGGTCATAAAAGAACAGTTCGTTTACTCGAGAGAAATAATTCTGATGTGCATTTGCAGTAGATTGCATAAAGTTCTCTGAATCTGCACTGAGGGAAGACTTGTTTCCAACTCCCAGCCTGCAGGTCATTGCAATCCCAAACAAGTGAACACAGTTAAACAGCTAATCCTGTTTATTCTAGAGTTTAGCTTGAAACAGAACAGAAAATCTCAACTACCCTTGAATTTTTTACCTGGAAACTGAACTGAACATCACTGTGTAGGCTCATGTCTTTGCAAGACTGACTTGCATTCTGAAATTTGAATACTCAGCTTTAGGGAAGATTCATTTTCATTTTATTTTGTCCACAAGGTTTACTTCCCCTTCTGCTTTTGTATCAAAAGAAAGTGAGCTTTGCTCACCAAGAGAGCTCGTGCAGAATGTCAGACCATTGTCCTCTAGCCACACATTCAATTGATGTTTACATCTGCAAGTTCCACTGCAGAAATAAACACACTGAGCACAATGCTGCCATCAGTTAAATACCAAGCTGCCTCTTCACAAGACAGGCCGTGCATATCTAAGCATCAAAATATGTTCCTGGTACTGTTATTATTATGGTATGACAAAGAGTCTTCACATTTTAATGATGTTATCTTCTAGAGGGATGATAATAATTTAACCTGCTTCAGTGGAGATAATAAAAATTTGTGTATTTTTACACATCTCCCTACTGTCAGTACTGGATTTTTTCCACATTTTTTTCTTTATGTGGAATGAATAACCATCTACCAAACAAAAATAACAACTAACAAGCTGAGATACCCCATCGAAAAATGATTATTATAAGATCCTTGACTTTTTCCTCACTGTCCTTCAAACAAAAACTCTTAAAAGTTAACAAACTGAATTTTCTTTTTGACAGAAACACCAAACAATGCTTGAAATGCTGGCCACATCTGTGAAACTATATCTAATCAAATTCACGCCTGCATTGGTTGCCTGGGTAACAATCAAACAGTTGCTCCTACAAACAAACTGCAAACAGCAGAAGGAAATGTGCTCTAAATGGAAGCACCTACTTCTCTGAGCTTGAGTCTTGTTAGTTTAAGAAATAATCATATATAATATGATCTTATTCACAAAGCAGTGGATGAATGGAGGAGGGATATTATAGACTGATTGGCTCACTCAGGAGGATGAGGAAGACAGGACATAGGAAAGCTTGTGAGCAAATGAACATAAAAGCTCAGCTCCATTTTTATCATTCTCTCCTTTTCTTCTCCCTGAGAAGCACAGCATGGCATTTGGATGTAGCTATATGTCTCTGCATAAAAGGGTGATTCATTACTTCTTTTTCAGCACATAGTTGATGTTATTGTCTACATTTTCCCCTCGCAGCACAGCCCCCCCGTGTCAGGCTCCTCCTCATGACACACACAAGAGATGGCTCTTAGGGATGTATAGAGATGCGATAGGCACTGCAAAGGCCGTCGTTTCCACAGCAACAGGGACCATGCAGGAGCTCTGAGCCAAACTTCATCTCCACCCCATTCCTCCCCCCTTCATCTGACCACACAGGTTTCCTTCTTCACGCTCACCACAGGCGCTTCCGGGGGCATCCAGCCACATTTGGACGGGTGAATGTCCCTCACACACTGAAATTGAGGGGTTGTATAGACAAGTGTTGGCTTCGGGGCTCACAGGATTTTCAAACAAGTCAAGTTTGTTAGCCTGAAGCATGCAAAAATTATGTTTTAATAAGAAAGATTAATTATATTAAATCTTGAGATTTGACTAATGAGTATCTTTGGATGAGGTTTAATTTGACTTCTGGGTTATAAAATTTAAGCCCCTTTTCATACTAAGGTTGGCTTGAAACTTAGAGAGTTATGTTTTTGGTGGCGTTGGTTAAGTTGATGAAACGTAAGCTGCTTACAAAATAAGTCAGACCCAGGACAAAAAAGGATCTAAACAAACAATCATTATGATAATATTCATAGTGGTATGCTACAAGTAAGGCATATTGCAGCTGTCCTGTAACACTAGTTTAAAAAAGGAAAGAAAACAGAATTGTCAAAGAGCTGCTCCTTATTGAAACCTGAAACAATTACCTGCTAAAAGTAAGTACTGCAGAGGAACATACTTGTACTGCAGATTTCTCACACTGCTATGTGCAGGTTAAAGCCCTTAAATAGTGCCTTACATCATGGGTTTCAAGCTGGTGGGTGTAACTGCAAAACTGAAATCATCACTAAAAGACAAACATAAAGATGCCAAGCTGACTTCCCTGCCACAGAAGCGGAACTGACAGAAACAAAAGCAGTGTGGGAAAGGTTCATCAGCAGTATGGTTACTTACTTTGCCAGCAAATAAGCCTGTTGCAGCAGCAAGGATCAAACGCTGGCTGGTCCTCATGGTCAGTTTTTTCCACCAGATTCACAGCTCTGTTTATTTTGGAGAGTTTGGTTTGCCCTTGAGCAGCAGTAGCCATGCATTACATAATGTTGGACTGGCTACATGTCACAGATTAACAGAAACCAGCTCTGAAGTTAATGCTTCATTCATCTTTGCACTTGTCACGTTTGTATGGAAGAGAGATTTTGTACAAAAAGGCTCTGGGCATGGGTTTGCAGGATGTGTGCACACGTGCATTCTCACCCCACTTAGTGCAATCAGCTGGCAGGGAGCTCCCAAATTCCCTCAGGCCCCAGCGTAATTCCAAATCAAAGAGATACACTGACCATAGGGTGTTTAAATTTAACCAGTCATGGGGACTTTCTACAAGGTTGGTAAAGGAAAGCTTCTTGTCCCCACAAGCTTTGAAACAAATCTGTGGCTGGACTCTGGAGAAAAAGGGGAATTTCTGATTCCTGGTGCCTTAGTTAAAATACTTTTTTTAGGGTAATTGCATGCTTTTAATTAAGAGAAACTGTCCAACAACATCTCATCTTTCTTCCTTCTCAGACCATAATCTACTTTTCTGTAAAATTAATCAAATTGTAAAATAGTGTGCCCAGGACTGGAGCAAGGATCATCTCCTGCAGATACTGCCAGCGCTGGCCTCCCAGCTACTGCAGTTCCAGCTTTGAACAAATGTCCTGAAGTTGTTGACTCTGGTGGCTGTTGCTGATGTGTGTTTCCATATCGAATCAGATACAGAAGAAAACACACCACAGAAAGTTGTGAACATGAGCAAAGAAATAATGAATGTGCCATAAAAGCAAGAACAGCCCTCAAGTCCCCAGTATTAGAGCATCCACCATATCTGCTTCTGCTGACCTTACCTAGAGGGATTTGCTATGTAAGATGAAGAAACTGTCATATGTACTTACAGAAATCAGTAACATACTGAAGTATCGGAATTTTTAAGGACTGCTTTTTGTTGTCTGTTTTTTACTCCAACCCTGGAAAAATTGTGGGCAATCTTCAATTTCATAAAAACTTTCCCTACAGGCTTTTACATACATAATAACCTGAAGCAGATTATCCATTTTTTCAGCACTGAAAAATGAGATTCTTCCCAGTGGTTTAGCAATAAGCACTTAGAAATTTTTTAAGCTTATTACAAAGCAAAACACTTTAGTGTAGTTTGAAAAATACTTTCTTCCTGAGAAATATATTTTTTATTTCTTCCCTGCCCTCATAGTATGGTTTCCAGTGCTCGAGAAAAGCCAACAGGTCATGATAATACCAATGTGCTCTTTGGGAAAGCATCAGGAAAATGCAAGTTGCCTATTGTGACTTTTTTCATGAGAAACCTGGGTTTTTTGGTTTGTACATCTTTACTTATTGCTGAGATATTTTATAGTGGGGCAGGATTTCCAAACCTATCTTGACACTGAATGGTTAACATGAATGAATGAATGAACGAATAAGACATTAACCTAGAAAGTAGAAACTGAGGCAGAGTTTGTGTACTCTGAAGCAGTATAGAAAGAAACAGATGCCAGTAGAATCCTAGAAGTCCTCATTGTGTCTGAGAAGAAAAAAATCAACAAATTAGTGCTAAATGATATATACCTTTAGGACACTGCCTTATGTAGGGAATTGTGTTAAGACATAGCATCAATAAGGAGATACAATAGAAATAAAAGATAAAAGGCATGATATGTACAAATTAAGTTTTGCTTTAAGAATTGTATTTTTGTGGGACAGTTCACTATTTGCAATTACAATAAGGAACCCTGGGACATTTAGTACCAATATTGCAATCTTTTTTAAACCAATTAACTCATTACCTGATGTAGTCATGGAAAGGGGTATAAACCCTTTAGATGTGGTGGAATGCTACATGGTCATCCCTTAGGATAGGAAGGAGACAAATTTTCTTTAGAAACACACTTGCTTAAATAGCATGACTCGCAACTCCAATGGCAGAAAAAAGATGATTGGTTCAGAGAGAAGACACCTCTTTCCCAGGGCCTGGTCACGCACCACAACAGGTGTTCTATCTTTGTTATTAATTCTTCTCTATTTTGACCAAGCTGTCATCCTGGGAGAAATTTTCCCTGGCCTTCAGCTGGACCAGCTTATCCGCTGGGAACAGAGCTGAGAAGCTCTGACCTGGAATATTTTCCAGGCTGGCTCTCTTAAGTTAATGTCCACACCCTGATACAATATTCTCTGTGAAGACAAGCTTCTGTCAGCAATTTATTTGCCGCCCTCACACCTGACTTTAAACATGAAATTGGGCCATCAAAATCTACCATGGCCATCCAAGGCACAAACCCACAGCCATCCACCTCTACTATAATCACAACAACTGAAAGTAGAACT
This sequence comes from Sturnus vulgaris, assembly GCF_052056855.1. Classification (NCBI taxonomy): domain Eukaryota; kingdom Metazoa; phylum Chordata; class Aves; order Passeriformes; family Sturnidae; genus Sturnus; species Sturnus vulgaris. The sequence continues at coordinate 20,039,029 of NC_142256.1, read as the reverse complement.
TACTACAGAACACTATTTCATAAAGGTGGAAGAGCATTACTTTTATTTTTTATCTCCTGCACCTATGTCCCAGGGAGAATTCACAGTCTGTGCTTCCCATTTCTGGAAACAACGCATTTTACTTTGTAAACACTGGCCATATGCATCACTTAGGTATCCGTGGTTACATAGATGTAAAGAGCTCTTGAATTACATCCAACTTGTTTTCCAGCTTCTGTGCCTGTGAGGGCTGCAGCAGCAGCAAAAACCGTGGGTCTGAACCAGAGTCTACCAAGGCTGACAAGGAGATGACATTAAATACAAATCTGAATATCTGAATAAATTAGGCAACTGGTACAACCCCAGTTGGTCTTAATTTATATGCAGAGTAAGCAAGGAAAAAGGAGGGAAGAAGGCATTAGAGACTACAAAGGATTTTCCAAGCTCACATCATCTTTCCATGGTATCAAAAACCTGTAACTTGTTTTTCCAGCACATTGCACTTACATGGACACTAGTGATACTGCAGAGCCTGGACCCACTGTAAAGGTCATCCTGAGCTGCTCAGATCAGGGGAGCTCTGCTGACTCCATCAGATGCTGGAGAGGCTACCATGCCAAGGACTCCATGCCAAGCCTACCTTTCCCATCCCCACAGTGAAACAGGGCTAGGAACATCTTCAGCTTCTTTGCTAGGGGGCATTCTCCAATACACATCCAATGTAATTCAGGAAGATATCCACTGCTGCCCTTTAAGTGGGTACAAAAAAAGAAGGAAGGTGAAACTGGCATTCCATAGATACCCTTTGCTGCTGTCTGGGTTAAATAAAGGAACTTCACCATTCTCATACAGGAGTTAATTACCCGAAGAGAATAAAGTGCTGTTCAAGAAGCAGAAATTCACTGTTTTTCCAGAGGTTAATGCATGCAGTGGCTCATTCCAAACTATGTTGTTCTAAAAATGAAGGTGATCTGTGTTCTGCCACCACATTTCAAAAATTGCTGTTTAGTCTTGGATCAGAGAAGAGCTTGATGACACCTTGCTGTAAAAATAAAATGATAGATTCAGGTCTGCATTCTACAGTCCCACAACACTGATCTTTGATATTTCTTAGGCAAACTTTCTCTTTGAGGTTTGGAGACGGTTTTATTGTTTTTTTTCCTCCTAGAAAAGGTTTGTTGCTCATATTCAAACTCTGAAATCTCTTGCACACTCCCTGTCATATTATTTTTCAAAAACAGCATTTGATCTTGTGAAATAAATAATATTAATAATTCATGAGAAAGACATTTTAAAGCCCAAATTCCACCCTTCCCTTCTTATTCCTACTTTTTTCATTTGGTATTAAAGTTATTATAAACCGGCATATTTTGGTAACAAGCTAGACTGCATGTGGATAGCAGGAGTATCATAAGTTGGAGAAACAAAACCACACACAGAAGAAAACCCCTTAAATATAACACTGGAACAATAAATCCTGCCAAGACAGTATTGATTCAGCATACTCTTGAAATATGTTAAAGCTTTTAATTCCATGCTCTCTCATTCTTTTTCCTTATGACCATATTACATTAAGTCATAGACCTTTCTGAGACCTTATACTACAGCATTTAAACATGACTGCCAGCATTAGCAACATTCTCAGGTTTGTGAACAAAAACAGTTTACTGTAGAAATGCATCTCCACAAATCTGTCTTCCTAAGTTAGCAATTTGTTTCATTCATATATTTTATAAGCCTTTATTTAATACTTTTTAAAAGCATATGAGATTGCAAAATCTTAAACTTACCACATTGTTGCATAAGTGACAGATAGTGGTAATAATTTTATACCGAGTTCTAACATATTAACATCAGTTTTCAGAATCCTTCAATTCCACAGCATATCTGGCTGCTCTTTAATAAAAGGGAGTGGTTTTAAGGATCCATGAACAGTTTGTGTCCCCTCTGGCTCATGAGAAATGCCATCAGAAGAGAAGCACACTTCTGTTTCAAACGCCCTACAGCACAGAGTGGGTGACAAGCTAGAAAAAGAGCCCTGCTCACTGCACACAACCCAGGCACAGAGGATTCTTGGTGACAAATAAGGGGAAGCTGATGCTCCTCATTTTTGTTTCTTGTAGGTAATTGAGATAGCACCAGAGATGAACAATTGGGGTGACACTCCTTGCAGAGAGGCTTGTACTTGCACCTGGTCAATCTCCAAATCTACAGATTCCCAGGGAACTCAGGAACATCTTGTGACCTGGAACCATTTAACTCTGCCCCTCACTTGCTTTGGAGTCCACCTTTCATCAGGATTCCTGCTCTTACAGCTCTCCTGAATTCATGGAAGAACACCAGGGTAAATTAGCCCATCTGTTTTCATCTGGCAGGCATTGAGCAAGACACAGTTTTAAAAAGTGCTTAAATAAATGCTTAACCTTAAGCTTGCTATTAAGGATCTAAGGAAATGCTTTCCTGTATGAAGAACAAGAACTACTGAAAAATGAAGGAGGTATTCATTGTCAGCAGCACAGTCAGAGGCCTGGCAACAGAGAGAGGGAACTGCTTTCAGGGTTTGCCAAAATCTGTGTGGGATGGGACAGTCAGTGGAGATGGTGGCTATGTGTGTCCACAGAACAGGACACACACTGTGGTGTGGAGCTTTCACATGCCATCTTCATGAAAAAAAATAGAGGGAGGCTTGCACAGCACTGCTTTTTGACAGTGTTTAAGCTCTACTGGGCTTGTGTCTTGGGCCATCTCACCCTCCAGATATTAGAGTGGCACAAGTCTCAGGGAGGCACAGAGGCAAAGACCTGAATTCCCAGGGATGCAGAAACAGCTGTGCTGCCCATAGATGCAGGGGGCACAAGCAGAGGGGCAGTACCCTGTGCTGTCACCTCAACCCCTCACACTATTCTGTGCTCCCTCAGCTGTGGGAAATAGGAGCAAACAGCTCAAATTTTCCATGATGATGAGGGTAGTGAAGATCCAGGTGGCAGCTTCTCTACAGGTTCATAATAACCTTCCTTTACAATACAAACACTGCAGGTGTTTACTCCTGCCTTTTTACAAACTAAAATGAGACAACACATTTGCACATGACTAATCTTTTCATAATGCATTTTACCTCCTGCAAACTGCTTATAAATGTAATTATTTTTAAAAAGAGTGAGAAATCTGCCAGATCTTTATATATAGGTCCTTGTGGATGACACAATCCATCACCTTTCCAGTGAAGAACTATACAAAATGAAATATTTAACAGATGATAAATTAAATATTAATGGCCAATGCATCACAGACATCTCCAAATGTTTACATGAGTATATAAGTTAGAGTGCTTACTTTTGTAGCAGCTCAGTCTGTTCCCACCTATCTTACTGCTAGCTGCTTCATAGGCCTCTAAGCAATCCCATGGTACCAAAATCACCTCTAGGCTCCAGAAGTTGAAACTCAAGTTGTTTCAGTTCCTCCTTTGGCATCCCTCAAATATCCCCCTACCTCGCCATGGGCTTCTGGACTTCTTGGCTTGCCTTTGTCTGTCTCCATTACCCACACTGAGTTTTTACTGTAGCTGGAGGCCGTGCTAGCACAAATAGAAAACATTTACCCTTTCATTGTTTTCCTTCACACAAGAACAAACCCAGTGTCTTCGTCTGCTGGGGAATCTGCAGAGGTTCTGTGGGAAGTTTTCAGCTGGCAAAGGAGGGGAGGCTGAGGAGGCTGCTCAGGCATCTGGAAGGTGTTGTGTAAAGAGCAGAGCATCCTGCTGGGGAAATTAGAGAGCTTCTACCAGATTTATACCAAGACCAAACCCCTAAAGTTATTGACTTGTTTAACTCCCATGTCTTTGAAAAGCTGCACACTTTATAATACCAGATTGGAGAAGTACTTTGGCAGCTTGAGAGGGGAGTTTTGAAAAAGTCAAAATTTTCCTCCTCAAAATTAGTTTGCTAACAAAGAGCATTAGGTCATCTGGGACAGACACTGTCTCTCATGGAAATCAGTGGGGTTTTAAATTCTGTAATTTTTTCTCGACACCTGGAAAAGATCCCCATTGTGGCAGTTCACACAAATTCTTCCACTGACTTCTCTTGAGCAGGACAAAGCAAAAAGAATGTAAAGTTTCCATTTTCAATCCCCTTCAAAATAGCTCAGGCATGTATGATGGAAGTAGCTGTGAGAGGTAATTGCTGCACAGTGGCCCAATTACTCATACTTCAAAACAACCCAAAACTCCCACCTGCTATGAGTGAAGGGCTTAAAAAGTGTGGGTTATGAAACAGATAGAAGCACCATTTCAGACCTATATAAGTGTCATTTTGTTTTTCTTTATTCTTACTACAAATTATCATTCCTAAATGAAGCTGTTGCCTGTGACTGGTGCTCTTTGTGTGTGGTTGTTTGTTTTTCTTTTTAACTTGAAGTTCCTGTTTCAGATGAATTAAAGCCTCCAATCTCTATAGGAAACTGAATTTCGGAAGATTTGTGTAGTGGAGCTAAAATCATAAAGCCCTTCCCTAAGGTTAATTGGGTTTTAGAGACCTACTGTGGTGTTAATATGCCTTAACATGGCCTGTAAATGTTCCAGACATGGAAACATATCCTTTACAGAAAGGATTTTCTTTGTTTTCCTTGATTTTTTTTCTTTTTTAACAAAAAAACCCTCTCATTATGAAGATCAACTATAAACTATTCCACATAGTTTGGGTTGAGTTGGAGTCTCCTTGTGATAAGTCCAAGTAACAGAAGCCTTTCTTCACCCTTAATTACAGTAGCAGTGTTGAGTGGTGCTGCATTAAACTGACCTATGGCTTTATGTTAGCTGTGCTAAATAAAAAAAAAAAAATCACAATTTCCCAGTAACAAACACAAGCATATCTTATCATTCACAGTGTGAAGTTGTTACTACAGTGCCATCTTCAGTGCGTTACATAAAGCAGAGTTTTCCTGTAGAGGATTATTTTCTTTGTTCTATATGGGTTGGAAATGGATTAATAGAACTCCAACTGCAGAGGAATGAGTAAAAGAAAAAAAAAAGCCTTCTCTCTTTGTTAAAAAGAAAAATAGTGTTATTAAGAAAATAAACTATTATACAAGAAACTTATGCAATTATTAGGCAAAGTAATCTGAATCTGAATTTTGAATCACTACAATATGTTTTGAGGCAGAAAATGGTTGTCCTCATTTACTACCAGTGACACTCAGCAACACCACACAGAAATGTAAATTCTGCATGTGCACACACATTATATATAGCACATTACCAAACCATCAGAACTGTTAATGCAATTGTGACTGTATACTATTTACAGACAGGGAAAAACATGTATCTCCACACATCTGACAGAGAACATGGGCCAGCTCTACTGTGGGGGAAATCTCATTTGGTCAAACAAGTTTTTCCTACCCAGTCCCCAGAGTTTAGACTGGACCCAAAACTGAAGATTACTTCTCCCATTGCAAAAGGGTCTAGCACACATATTGAACAGCAGACAGCCAAGGAGAGTCTTACATTCTCGATTACAGAGTTCCTGTGTTACTTTGCTTCCCTGCAATGCTAAAACAATGATGTTACTGAGACCTGCTACAGCCTTGATCCTTGGCCCAAGGATGTTGTGGGCCACGGCACAGGTGTGCTCCAGAGGGTAAAGGAGAAGGCATTTTGGCAAAGGTCACTGCCATGCTTCTGATGTCTCTGAGTATATCCAGTTCATGATGTCTCTGAGTATATCCAGTTCATGATGACTCTAGTTCTAGCTCATTGCAAATGCCTGCAGAGTGGGTATGAATTTATGTTGTTGTGTCAGCCCCACATGGCTCTGAAAAGCACTTGGGCAAACTGACCTCATCCATGTAAAATATCAAAGGGAATTACTTGTGTGGAGAAATGAAACAGGAGCAGAAGCCAACTCCACATCTCAGTCCCAGAACTTATCAGCATAGCAAAAATGGCCAAAGGTGCCAATGACACTGGAAAATATGAGTGATTTTATTATTATAATGCAGATGTTCTTTTGGGAGGGAATGTATTTGCTTGTCCTTTTTAGGCTTACATATTTTCTTGCAGATGGCTCAGAGTTGTATTGCTCTGTACACAGTAAACAGGTCTATTTAATAGCTGAAGAAGAGAAGTCTACATAGAGGAAAACACAGCTTATCCACTTTCAGTAATATTTCTCAATCTGAACAATAGAGCACTGTGCAGAGTACAATGGTATTTCCCTTTTGAAATGGATTGTATACTAATAATACTCATCATTTTTATGCTTCTTTCATTTCAAAAGCACATTACAAATGTATAGGAATCCTTACTAACACACTTTACAATTTATAATCCCTGCTATCTTTGCTGTCATAAGTGGTATAAATTATTTGACAAAGCTACACAGACAATATGCGTCACACTGTTGTTTTGTTGACCAATACAGCAAAATCGTAAAATCATGCTCATGGCATAGCTCCAACAGCTGAATTGAACTCCAGATTCTAGGGGAAGCTATTTAAAAGATAAAACCTCCTATGGCATCCATAGCTTATATTCTTGAGAAAGAATTACAAAATGCGGGCCTTGTTTGTTGGCACAAACCAAATTTTCCCCAAATCAATTCCTAAATATTTCACTTGCACTTTCTGAATATTTCACTTCCTTAAGGCAATTTTTCATTGAACAAAAAGAAATCTTAAACCTAGGTTATTCATGATATTTTGGCTCTTTATTTTCTTTTAAAAAATAGAGAATTAAAAGCAAAGCTTTTTTCCTAGCCATTTGGATCCAATTTCCTGATCATATTTATAAAACCACTGACTTATTGAACTGATCATAGAAGTAAAGATCTTTGTAAGTATAGCACTGCAATGACATGGTGATATTTAAGAAGGAAACTATATGAATGCCAGTTATTTCAAAGTGTTAATCCCATGCAAAAAAATCACCCCTTGTATGACATTTGTACTCTTGTTGCTAACCAACTTCATCAAACTGCAGGCACAACTCAACAGGAGCTTGAAGTCTGGTCCTGAGGAGCACCTGCTGATGTAACTTCCATTAAATCAAACAGACAGGGAGCATTCAAAACTTTGCATTTCATTTCTACCACACAAAAGGCAGAAAGACATTGAGGATGAATCTTTGCAACTAAATTGTGCCCTGAGCTGCACATGTAAGTCCCTTGTCACCCAGCGGCATATTCTAACCCAAGAATGGAGGCTGAGAAGTTTCAATCTAAAAATATAAACACAACTGCTTTCTCCCTCTCACTCTTAGTAAAATACTTTAATAGTACAGATATTAAACAACAATGTGATCATTCTTTAAAATACCGTATTTTTATTTTTCACTCTGGAAAAATTCAAATTCAGCCTATTTTGCTTTTCAGAAAAAAAAAAAAAAAGGAAAGAAAAAGAAAAAAAAAGGAAGTTATTCTCCTATCCTTCTCCACAAATCTGTTTTTGGGTATAAGCAAACACAGACGGCACATACAAGAGACTGGTGACCTGGAGCCTTGTTTGCGGTGTATAGACAAGAAGAATGCCCTGCTGAGGACTCGCAGGGTCTATGAAATCCTGCCAGGGAGCAAGAAAATCTGCTGTATGGTACATCCTTTCCTGCAGTTTCTTGCAGTGAAGAGCTCAAAATCTGTCAAAACATCCTGCCCCTTGTGACTCTGCTCATTGAGATGCACATCCAGTACAGTGTCTCATATTCAGATGTGAGCACTAATGTTGCACATGAAGAGAGCCCCTACCAAAGCCACTGCTCAGCAAACACTGGGCACAGACTGACCCTCACACCCAAACAGCTCCCACTGTGCACAAAAAGCCACATTTTAAAATAATCTCTGGGAGATGTGTATTACATCTGGTTCAACCTGAGTAATTTGTGCAAGACTTTTCAGTGAACAGTGACACCAAAGCCTAGCTCAGGTAAGTGGGTGCAGACGTCTGCAGAATTTAGTCTGTCAGGATTCAATTGACTCAATCACATTTCCTTAGTACTGCACAATTTACAGTCGCGGAAAGCCACGATTGTCTAGCTTCAAAAGCCCAGCACAAAACTTCCCAAGAGAAGGTTAAACCATTTCCTTCATTTCTGTTTTGGATCATACACCATCTGACGTGACTCAGAAGCCATTCAGGACAGGCTCTCAGTTTGCCTTTCTTACCTGTTTTCTAGGAACTGACAAATCCCACTCTTCTGCCTCTTTGGAAGCTGCCATCAACCCAAGCCTAGAAAAGCTTTCAGCTGTAAAGGACTGGCTCACTGAAGGTGAAATGAGAGCACAGAGGGGTAAGATGCTCTGCAAGTTCATAGGGCATACATTTCCAGGAAATTACATGAAATTAAACCAAGAAATTAAATCCTCGTGGATGAGGGAAACTTAGGAATATTCTTTGTTAGTCTACTGTAACAAAATGAACCATTTAGAGATCACTTTCTGTTTTCTGGTTGAACAAAAAACAAAGAAAAGGGAGGTACCACTCGTTACCCATCAGAGTTGTAATACACTGTGTTAAGCCTTCACATACACGCATGCAAAAAATTCAGATTTAGTGACTAGGACTTTTTTTTTTTCTTATCTGATCTTTATTTGCGCTTTTGAGGAATTATTTATGGAGTTATTACTTAAGGAATGGAAATTCATTATAACTCTATCTGTCTGTTACCAGTGACTGGTATTTTAAAAATAACAGACTGAAATGTACTGCTTTCAGACAATGAATTAATTATCTCAAGTATTGCTAGTAAATGCAAATAAAATTAGGAGTAAAACAAAGATACTTGCAATAAACTCCCTACTTAATGAAAAACAAGAGTGGAGTAACTTTACTCCATTACAGTGAGAAAGTAAATTGCTATTGTATTGTTAAGAAAGCATTTGTATTTTATGTGAGATTTACTCCAACTGTCTGTATAAACCAGCAAATTTATATAATTATGCACTCATAGTACAGCTCTGGGATGCCCACAGCTCTTGAATCATTGTGGAGCTCATTGACATCAAACAGATAGAGGACTGCACTTGGTCTGTGCTCTCCCTACAGTCATTTGAAAGTAGCAACAGCTTTACCACACTGCTCAACAGAGTATGAAGCAAGATTATATTACATTTCAAGTCAAAATTTACTTATTTTTATTTTAATGATGGATAGATCTTGTACTTTCTGCTTTTTTTGTTCACTAGGGTAAGGCAGATTTGACTCCATTGAAGCCTGTTCAGTCAATCTGGATTTACATTGGTAAATTTCTGAGGAGTTTGTCCCTGAGCAACAATGTTCTTATTTTTGTTTTCCAACACAGCATCAATCATAATACATACAGACGAATGAATTGAAATTGGAAATAAAGACTAATAATTACAAAACATATTATCAGAAAACTCTCAAGTTCCTCTGCATTCAGGAAAGCAGTGCACACTTATTTTCAAAACATGAATAATTAATTCTTGGTTCTTGAGTTTTTCTTTAGAAATAAATAATATGGAATATTATATGTAGGCTTTTCTCAACTAATGCTGTGGGTTTGTTCCTAATGTTAAACTTCAACTAGAAGTGAAAAAAATCTGTATCAAGTCCTGATTTTCCACTCCGTATCCCATTCTGATTATCATTCACTGCCATTATAATGCATGTTAAACCCTGCACAACAGGGAATGTTTACTCTAAATGTAATTCTGTTCCTGCTCTTCTCCCTTGCCATGAAGATTTTTACGAGGCTTTGTAAACCATTTTAACTGTAAAATATAAATTTGGAAGTTAAACTACCTAAAGATGTCTTTGCAACTTTCAGTTATTAAACCAACCTAACCAAATGAAATTGTAGATGGATTAGTGTTTTTGCTTCTTCTGAGAACAAATTAAGTTTTCTTTCCTCTGAAAAATTGTTATTGAAAATGACTAATAAGAAGAGAGCAGAATGAAAGCAAATTTGATTCTAACGTTAGATTGTAACATTCTAACGTTTGATTCCCTAACATTATGTAATTGTTCCTCTAAGCACTTCTGGGTTCAAGAACTGAGAATCCAACTAAAATCTAAATTCTGCTTGTGGTAGTAACGGAAAAAAAAATCACTGATTTTGGAGGGATTATTTGCATAACGGGAAAGGAAGATTTTGGACAACAGAAGATGAAAAAAACTTTCTAAAACACAACAAATTGCTGAGGTGTTTAGAAAACATTACTGCGTAACTGCTTTACAGATTCTCTCTCATCCATATACAAGTAATCCAAAAGAGAATATCACAGGCACTTAACAAAGTCTCGTTTCAGAAATACAATAGTACCAAACAATTTTATTAATATTTCATACAAATTTTGAAGTCAACACTGACTAGTATTTTGATGTTGATGAAGGCAAACAAAATTAATAAACAATAGGTTTCTGTGTTTTACATTGGACTGGATGTCATAACTAACTGTCTTAGTTATAAACTAACTTAAAATAGTAATGATCAAAACAGGGTAAAGCCAATACATTTTATTTTCTTTATTTCAAAATAGAGTGATTATAAATACATTCTTGTTATATTTCCTTCCTAACTCTTTGGATGCAACCGAAAAAAAAAGTCTCACTGTGCTCATTTCATACAATATCAACATACAAATCATGCAAAAGATATTATAGATATTATACCACCATCAAGTTCTGGATGTTTTTTTCTTGATTCTGAAACATTTGTTAACATTATTCACAAGGCCATGCCTTTATAATTTATATCATCGTTATGGCTTTTAAAAAAAAAGCATTTAAAAATATATTTATACTAGATTGCTGCATTATTGTCAATCTGAACACTAAATGCAAAACATAAATAACCTGTTATTGTGTTCTTGCACCGCGGTATTTGCTTTCTGATAAAATTGCACAATTTTTTTTCTTTTTCAAGGAAACGTTTACACTTTATTGATTTCATTTAAAAATGGAAAGTTCTTTATAATACAATGGAGACAACAGATTATGTCAACACCTTCACTGGTTTAGTTTATGTCTATGGGTCTTAACAGCCATTTTACAAGCATGGCCACTCAAACCAATATAATGAACAGACAGACCCGTTAAGCCACACCCAAGAGTCACCTTCTCAGAAAGACTGACCAGAGATTTGAATGGACATCACACTAAAACTGCTGTGCAAACACATACACTGTTTCAAAACATGGAGAAAATAAACTGACACTAAGGTTGCCATTGAAAGTAACAATTTCACAGAAAAATAGTGTTTTGCCAGCTTCTGCATTCTTCACTCACACTATTATGCCTACATATTGCACCATATATTTTAAAACACTTAGGGACAATTTCTACAGGAAGGTCCAGATTGTGCAACCTTTACTGATGCTGGTGAACCTACACTCAACTGGGGTTACCCAGATGAATCACTGGGCTCTATGGATTTATATACAATGGTTCTGAGCTGGCTTGTTTTGAAGTCAATGACAAAACTCTAGCTAAGCCCTACTCTTGGGCAGGGACCTAATTATTACCTCATGAATAGTATCTCTGCACAGGATTTAGGTTGAGGTGAAATGCTTTACTGGAATTGGGGTCTCAGTGATCAGAAAACTCTGACCCAGTGTAAGAGTACAGCATAACAGTTCAGTTCTTTTGATCAGCAAACAGAAGACATCACTCCAAAACCAAAATCAAAAAACAACAACAACAGCAACAAAAAAATTAAAAATTAAAAAAATAAAACATAAAGAACATCCCCAGAAAACCTCACATCATAAAATAAAACAAAAAGCCCTCTTTTTTTTTTAGCTGAGGAACGTATGATCATTTATCACTGTTCTTTTGACTCAGGGCAACAGAAATCATAAGCACATCAGTTTTACCATCACTTAGAAGTATTTCCTTACTTGCTATTTTTAATATTTTTAGCACATTCCTCTCAGGAGGCTCATGCAGGACATGCCAGTGACAACGCACTAGTGTGTCAGATGCCTTCTGCTTTGGCAAGTCCCAGTGAACCTGGAAACATCCTCGAGCAGCACTGTGACAGACCCAGGGACCTGTCATCCTCTGATCATCCTCAGCCTGCTGAAGGAGCCAGCAGAGTCCATGCTCAGTGCATCCTCCTTAATCCACAGACAATAAACTCACACGCTCTCATCCAAACCTTAGCCATGCATTGCATCATTGGTCAACCAGGAATTTTTTATGCCAGAACTGCATGTGTAGGCAGTATCCATGTCCTCAAAATCCCCATGACATTCTGAATTAAGTCAATTATTGCGCATGGATAGATGCAGCTTTTTGAAAGAAACTCAGCCATTCATTTATCTCTCATAATTTTATTATCTGAAATCATGTATATACTTTGCAGTAAGGAGAAAAATAATAAAAACACCCTCTTTCTAAGCCAAAAGAGCATAAACAAATGTCTGAAAGAAATGTTTTGTTTGCTTGCTTGCTCTTATAAAAAGAAGCAGAGCTTTTTTTCCTTTTTTTTTGCCTTTTGTGGTTTTTTTGGTCTATTTTGATAAAAATATACTGCAGTCTATTTGCCAAGTATCATTCCAGAATAAAAATTTCAACTCAGTGTCATAAAGCCTTGAAATTAGAGGTTTATATTGGAGATAGCTGACACAGCCTTCTCCACAGTATTATTATTGAGTCTTGCTCTAATTTTTGCTAGCTTCAAATTCATGAAAAGCATTCATGTTTATATCCTACTATCTTAATTGACTGATGTATTGATTATAAAAGGTAGGGAGGGGTAAAGGTTCTGAAAGCAAAGGAGATAAGAGGGCCTTATTCAAAGCTCATCAAGTCAAAGAAATTTTGTTAATCTCATCGCATAGATTTGCTGAAGGATGCTTTACCAATATATGTCCATTCTCATGTCAAAGTACCATCTATCAGTGAGATACAATGGGGATTTTCCATTCTCCTACCTTTTTTCCTGGCTATTCAGATTCAGCTTTCACAAATGCAAGCTTTTACTCTCGAGTTATGAGCTACAGAGTCCTCTGAACTGAGACCACTGTGGTTTTAGACAGGTTTTGCCATATTGTTCACTGTTCTGATCAGGTTTTGCTGACTAACAGCAGCAGAGAGATAAGAACAGAAAACTTCTGCATGTACAATAAAAATATTTCCCTTAGCATGAATTCCTGTAAATACTTGTGAGAAGTATTCAGATTAAGCTGTAGAGACCTGAAAAGCAAGAAAACTGATGGCAAATAACCGCCTGGGACACAATACTAAAAAACTAATCTATTTTAAAATGCACCATTGGTAACAAATCTGAAATAATATACTAATCTCACAAGAATAGTACAGAACAATTTTATAATTATTATTATAATTATTATTATTATTATTATTATATCTGATCACTTAATTCTGGATGATGCTATACATTACATCCCTGGTTGCTGTTTGGTATATTGTTCTGGTTTTATTTATACTGAATGATTAATGCATTGTGATCAGGAAAACAAGTCAGGCATATTAAATACATATTAAGGAGTACATATTTCTTCCTATGTAGTATACAAAGTATTTCATAAATATGAATTATATTACAAAAATAATTTCTGCTACGCTCACACAGTAAGCACTTTGACAATTTTGGACAACCTGTTGGGGTTGCAAGAGTTTCACGTAACGGAGAAGGAACTCTAGATTTAATTGGAGATGATTCTTAGAACAGATTCTGCATAAATATCGAATATTTTCTTCAGATGTCACGAATACTGCAGAAGTCAGGTTGACCTATTTTCCTTCATTCCTTTTTTTTTTAATTTTTTGTATAGACATGTATGCTTCAAGTGGTCAGATTTATTTCATAGGTATGTAATGCATGGTATATTTTAAACAAATATTTGCACAATTTAACATTATAATTCCAGTGGTTTCAAGATGCAGCCCATAAATGTAACCAATTTACACATACTATTGAATGTTCTCTCTTTGCATGCTTGTTACTTTCCAGATAAGCTTTAAACAGTGCCATTAGAACACCACAAATCAAAGGATAACTCCAGTTCCACCAACTTAAATCCGCGTGCAGGATGAAGGACCCAGCTGAAGTACAAACATCAGTACCAGGTTTCTTGTGTTCTAACAAATCACAAGGAGACGATGGTTTGCATTTAAGATACAAAACATATATGCCTCTTGAGGTTAAATTCAGTGTAACGTGTATAAAGCATCCCTTTGGCAATAGAGTTTGCAGTATCCCTATAGGATTCCACAGGGCATGAGCTTTATGGAGTAAAATCTATTAAGGAAATTCTCCTCTACTTGACAAATCATACATAGCTACAGTTAATCACACACCCTTGGATACACCTGCCTCTATGCCTATCAATATAATATAGTATTTGGAAGTTAAAAGTCAACAAAAGGCACTTTCATCATTAAATTAATGTCCTCTGTAGGCAATAAGATTGTATGACCTATATTTTATTCAAAGCGGTTTGTTCTTCAAGGACTTGTAGATAGTCAGGTGAACCTTGAAGTTTAGCTTTTAGTTCAAAATATTCACTCTTTCTTTGTTCTACTACAATTTTACTATGATTACCACCTATTAGAGATTTCTTGGTTTTTTTGTCTTGCAGTTTCTCTGGGTAACGTATTTCAAAGCCACTGACCCCTATGCTGTTGTATTCTTTTTTACTTTCTAGAAAATTTTGAATAAATACATTGGAGTCCCTTCCAGGGAATAACTCATCCAGTTCATCGATTGTGCTAAGTCTTTTTCTTGTATCCACATGCAATAAATCTTTCTCCTTGTCATTCATATTTCTCAGAATGACTTTTTGCCCTGGCGGGTCAGCAAACGTGAAGCCTGTTTCAGACTCTTTCAAGCCACAGGTGTGACTTTTGCTCATCTGCTCAATGGTTTGAGGGATGAAGGCCTCTGCACCCAGTCCATCTTTTTTGTTTGACTTGTGATCATGCTTTCTTAGCTGCAGTTGCATAGAACTGCACTCTTGGTTTCCAATCCCTTCATGCTTTATGGTTGGTTTTTTGTTGCGCCGAAGCACAAAAACAAGAAGACAAAAAGCAACAAACACTGTTAAAATCAGCACAACCAATATGCTTAGGATTAGGATGGACAATGGAACTGGGCCACCAGGAGGACTCCGGACTGGTCCTGGTGGTGTTGTAAAAATAACAGCAGGCATGGGACTAGTAAATAGAGCAGATGGCTTGTTTAAAAGTTTAGGACAGAGAATCTCATTTTTCAGAGACTTAAGTTCTATGTTAGCAAACTGAACAGGTGTTTCACATTTCAATTCCTTCACCACAATACCGTCATTTAGCTTTTCAAGCCACAGTTTTAAAGCGACTAAATCACAAGTGCAGTCCCATGGATTACCTTCCAAATCTATTTGTGTAAGAGATTTTAGCTGATCAAGAACACCACTTACAGGTAAATACATGAAGTGATTGTTCCTCAGATTCAGTCTAGCAAGTGGTGCACCAGCGAAAATGTATGCTGGCAAGCTTCGCAGAAGATTGTTGTTTAGGTAGAGCAACTGCAAATTTGGCATTAAGTCAAAGGTGCCTGCTAGAATTTCTTTGATAACATTGTATTCCAAATACAGATATTGCAAATTGTGGAGGCCAGCAAACATTTCTGGGCTCAGACGCTCTATCTGATTGCCATTGAGATACAATCTCCGTAAATTTGTAAGGTTGCGGAAAACATCTCCTTTGATCACTGAAATCCGATTGCTGCCTAAATGTAGCAAATCCAGCCCCTCAAACTCAGCGAAATCTGTAGTATCCACATCCTTTATATAATTGCCATTTACATGCAGTTTCTTGGCATTTAAAGGTTTTGGTACAAGTTCAGCCATCGATTCTATATTTCTTTCTTGGCAATTTACACTTAATCCCAAGTCCGAAGGATGAGTTTTGCAAACACAAGGGACCGGACAAGGAGTTAAAGGAGGCACCCTGGTCTGGTAAGATACGATCTGACTGAGATTGCGATTGGACAGTGCTTTGCCTGCTACTATCCCCGAGATCTTCGAGGGATTTGTAGTCTTTGGCGGCTTTGTGACTAATCTGTGCACTGAAGTTTGAGTGGTGTGGCCATTGGGCGTGCTGTAACCGGGCTCCAGCTGTGAGGGAGGCAGGATGCGCACGTCAAAATCACTCCCTGTCCCCATGGAGCACAGCTCCTGCTTATTGGTTTCTTTCAGCAGCCTTCCATACAAATCACTGGGCGTTTCACAGATAGCCTCTCCAATGTAGATGTTATAGGGCATGTTCTCCAGCCACGCTTTCAAAGGCAACAAATCACAAGTACAATTCCAGGGGTTGTCTTCCAGCTGCAATTCAACAATTCGCCCGATGTGTTCCAGAACTCCAATGTACGGAAGCTTCTGTATTCGATTCCCCCTTATATCCAGATGGGTTAAAGAAGCAAATCGAAAAATATTATCGGGAAGGAATGAAATCAGATTGTCATTAAGTATCAGGACTTTCAGCTTGTGAAGCTTATTGAAGGCTCCCCGTTCAATAAACTTGATTAAATTGTAGTCAGCTTGGAGATACTCCAAGTTCTCTATGCCAAGGAAAGTGTCAGCCCGGAGAATTTTTAATTCATTGTTGTTCAGGTGCAACTGTTTTAATGCACTAAGACCCATAAAGGCCCCTCCCTCAATGTTCTGTAACTTATTATTACCCAGTTGCAAGGACACTGCATGTGTAAAATTAAGAAAGGAATTTGGATATAGAATAATTAGAAGGTTGTTTTGAAAGTTGAGGTGATAAAAATTAGACCATGGTGGTTTAAGCTGATTTGGTCTGTAGACTGCAACCTTCTCACAGTTGACATAGAGTACATTCTCAACTGACACACAGGAGCAAACATTGCAAATTTCCACAGATATATCAGCATCTGCAGTTGTAGAAGATACTGGAGATGACAGAACCAGAAAGAGCCACAGAATCATCTTCTTATGATCAGCAAGCAACCTTAGGCTCCTGAACAAAGATAAAGAATCTATAGAAGAAAGAAGGAAAGAAAAAGAAAACGTTTTTCAGTTGACATTGTTCCAAAACGTCATTTGGATTAGAAATTGTATACCACTGAGCTACTGTACCTGCCAAGGATTATAGATAAACTACAAGAACTGAATTTAAAATAGCATGAAAGACTTTAACAACCAAACAAATGCACAGGAGCTGGGATGATTTCAAACAGAGAATGTAAATTTCTGTAGACAAACACAAATAACTCTCAGGTCTGTCAAATGTTTTTCTCTCTCTTGTACATGCCAAGCATGCATAACTAACAAAGTAAAATAACCAAAGGAGATTCCAATTTTATGCATATTTACTCCCCTCAATTGTGCACTGCTCATATGTTGCTGTGCATTTCAGGGATATTAAACACAAATGCTGATGTTATGCATGCCCAAACATCTGATACGGGATAGCAGAATATAGAAAGGATGGAGATGCTGACACAAAAAGCAATGCCAATGCTCAGTGTATGTATCTAAAGCAGCAACACGTACAGATATATCACTATGATAAAGATATTCACTCAAGGGCTACATAGGCATGCACACACATTGTTTCTGTCACTTCTGATACCTAGTTTAAATAAGTAGGTGGTAAACTACTGCAGAAATACAACTATCCACCAAACAAGATCAGCTCTGGGTGATCAATGGAAGCACAAAGACATGGAAGAAACATGCACAAGCATACAGCCCCATCCCCTGGAATAACAATACACTGACTTGCAGAGCAAAACAAAGTCACAATTTGCCACCCTGACACTATTGAAATCTGAGAATTATTTTTCCCCCTAAAATATTATGTAATTTGATCTTATTCCTACATTGATAAGAACCCTCTGCATATAGTCAGGTCAGCTGAGCTGACATTTTTTACGCAGAAGAACTCGAGCCACAGCATTTCCTCTGAGTTATAAGGTAGTGGGTTTTTTCCTTTTTTTTAACAAATCAGGCAATAATCAATACATTGCGCACACACACACACACACACACACACATATTCCATCTTCCCATTACCCCCATTTCCCAATTTGTCCCTTTCATTTCCTGCTGTGGGAAGCCACTGAGTTGGCAGGAGGGAGCCAGAATGAAAAGTGGAGAAAGCAGGAGCCAGCTGGAGGGAGGAGAACCGGGCTGGAGGGAGACACAAGGGGACGATGTGCCGGGGGACCTGGAGGGAGGGGAGAGGAGGGATGAGGAAAGACCGCAAGACCGAAGGACTAGAGGGAGAGGGAAATCACAGAGGAGACAAGGAAGGATGAGAGGAAGGGATGGCCGAAGGGGTCAAGGAGGCCGCTTATCGGGAGAAGGGGGAAGCGGAGCAGCGGCTGCCGATGCCCGCAGGCTCCCGACCCCGGCCGCGGCGAGCGCACCCCCGGGGGCGGACCGGTGCCCCCGCGCCCCCGCCGCTCCATCTCCCTCCCCCCGGCAGGCAGTTCTCCCGTGTCCCTGCCTCGCCCACGCTCGAGTCCCCTCTTCTTCCTCAGCTCCGGGGCCCCGGCCGGTGCCGAGCGGGCAGGCTGCGGGCGCTGCGCGGGACTGGCGGCGGGGCGGCGAGCCCCACCAGCAGTGCCGGCACTACCACAATTTTTTGCCGCATCCGGACCGGCTGGTGCCGGCTCCCCTCCGCCGTGGGCGCCCCGTCACCCTCTGGCTCCCGGCGGGGAAGGGCGGCAGGGGCACGGGAGCGCTCGCAGGGCGCGCACATCCCGGCCGGGAGCGGACACAGCGCGGCGGAGAAGCCCCGCATCCCCTTCGCAACAAGGCACGACCGTGCTGCCCGCCGTTGAACGCACCAACCCCCCCGCCCCGGTACCTTTGCAAAGTCCAGCCCGCAGCAGATCCACACACCCCCATCCCCACTGCGCAGATCCTGCCCCCCCGTCCCTCCCACACCTCCACCGGCTTCTCCGGGCCGCCTGGCCCCGGTCCCTCCGCTCGCCCGCTCTTCTGGGAAGGATAGGAGAGGGCAGCGCTGCGCCTGGTGCCGCTGGCCAGGGCTCCGGGAGGTGGCCGGCTGCGGGGAGAGGCGAGCGCGATGGCAGAGAGGCTCCGGCAGGAAGCCACTGTCGCCTCGTCGTGTGCACCCCCGCCCCCCCAACCCACCCCTCGCCGTCTTTAAAACAGCACCGGCAATTATTATAGCAATGAAAGCAAAACATTCGGAATAATTAAAAGAAATTAAAATGCCAACGTAGAGGCGGCCCCCGCCCGCACTCACACGCCCGGCGGGCGCCCGCCGCCCTCGGTGATGCTCCCGGCGACTCCGCGGCCAGCCTAGCACCGTCCCTACCTCGGCGCCCGGGGTGGCCGCGGCTCCGCTCGGCTGCGCTCCGCCGCGCTCGCCGCGAGGTCGGGGCTCCGGCGGCTCCGCGCACGCAGCGGGCGGCGGGGCCAGCCGGGCGCCCTCCGGGGGCGAGCACCCCCGGCCGCGCGGAGCGAGGCCAAGCCCGGCGCTGCGGAACCCCGCGGGCTCCGCCGCATGCAGCAGCCGCCCGGCTGAGCCCTGCCCCGCCGCCGCGGTCCCCCGCACACATGCGGGGAGAGGATCCCTCTGCACACGGGCACCCGCTCCCATCGCACTGCTCTCGCCCACCCCCTGCACGCAGAGAGCCCCCTCCCCTCCGCCACACGCACACCGCTCACACGCACACACACAGACGCTCGCACGCACCGAGCGCCCGGGCGCTGCTCCGGCGGGGAGGG
Source organism: Sturnus vulgaris (assembly GCF_052056855.1). NCBI lineage: Eukaryota > Metazoa > Chordata > Aves > Passeriformes > Sturnidae > Sturnus > Sturnus vulgaris. Next base: position 20,019,362 of record NC_142256.1, on the reverse strand, counting down.
AGACGCCACTCCGGGGGAGCAATCCCGGCGCATCGCCACGGCCGGAGCCTCTCCCGCAGCCCGGAGCCGCCGGTGCTTTTCCCCGGGAGCCGCGGCGCTGCGCCCCCGCGGAGCCCAGGCGGGGCGTGCGGGGCGGGAGGAGCCCCCCGGGGCGGCGGCAGCAGCGGGTCCGCGCCGGGAGCCGCGGGGCTGCCATGGGCGGGCGAGGCAGCCACAAGTGCAGCCCGCGGCCGGGACGGGACCGGCGCGGCTCCCGCGCCCGAGGAGCCGCAGGGCAGCGCGGCTGCGAGAAGCTAGCGGGGGAAGGAGAGAGAAGGCAAGAAAGGACTCCCCCCTCTCTTTTCTGGTGATCTCCCCTCCCGGCTTGAAACAGAAGTAGAGGTGGAAACTGAGTGGGCAGGATGGTAACATTTGCTGCATTTAATGTGAATTGCAATTATGGAGCGAAATCGCTGCGAGGAGACATACCCGACCCGTTCTTAGGATAACGCAGCTATTTGTCTAGCTCATTCTTTGTGGTTAGGTGAAATTTCTTTCTCTGCTTAGGTAACAGCTGCAATCTGATGGAAGTAAAATCGCAAATGTTATGCACTGGTGCTAAACAGATTCTGCTAATTAACAACTCCTATTGACTCTACCTTTCATAATACACTTTAAAATGGTAACGAATACCCTCAAACGAGGGGACATCTCATTCCAAAGCAGAAGAGTCAGTTAACCAAATGAAATCTTGCAAGGGGAGTTCAACTGCTTGTCCTTTACCATGAATGCTAACGTGCTCTAGCTAGAAAACTGTTTATGTGCAGTACACATACCGGTTGTGAGTGCTAGTTCTGGGCAATAAACGCCAGGGAATGGAAAACAGCAACTGCTTTCTTCATTTACTGAAATGAAATAAATAGCTTGCTCCAAAGGCTGACTGCATCTAATTGAAATAATTGCAGAATGTTATTTTGCATTATGCGGTTAGATACCTGAAAACAAATGCAGCTGAGACATCAATGATTTGCATATCACAACAGAACTGAAAGTGATCTGTGATTAATATTCAGCCAATTAAAACCTGAAGTCTTTAAAATGTAAACTCTTAATTACTGAGCCATTAACAAAGTACTGTTCACATAAAAGGGGATGTGTATACATAAAGGGCCCAGTTTAGAGGGATTTGCATATAGTTTAAGCTGAATTTTTCAAACACTATTTAAATAAACTAATAAATTAGAGAGCAAAGGTCTAGAATAAAATTCATTTAGGAAGATAGCTGGTTTATAACTATTTTAGCAGCAGGCACAGAAATGCTGGTGTTAAGATCAAGATGCCCATTTTGTTTAATCAGCAACCTTATCTGGATGTTAAACTAATTCCTTGCTTATTTAGCTGGTGAAAGAGCATATTGGCAGTCTCAAAGAGATCATTACTCCCACCCCATTCAAACAACTACATGGAGACTGAATTAAACATTAAACAAGAAGCATAACAAAATATTGTATTTTAACCAAGTAAACTGTGAAATGAGTAAGTACTCGAGAATTGAAATTACATTCTAAGTAAATAATTCTTGATGTTTGTATTATAAGTGGCTATTTCCAATGACATGTTTATGGTGTTGTAGAACATATCTGAGAAGGAAACTTAGTTATGCCACACAATTTCATTATTAGGGTTTCAGTATATAATATATCTATATTTCTAATTTACAGTCATTAAAAATAACTTCTCCTCCAAATCTTAAGTGATTTCTTAGCTACTTGCCCTAGCCTGCATCATGTCAAACTCACTAATATATAGGCTTACGTGTCAGGACCACAGTCAAAAGCAAATTGAGGAGAATTTTAAAGTGTATCATAGGCACAAGCTAAGGTCAAGACTGGGATCCAAGATGATGATGTGCTTCAGGAATAAAACACTTTGAAGGATTACATCCTAGATTCACTTGGTTGGCATCCATTTTCTGAGACCCAGCATGAGGTTCTATCACTTTCAGGAGAAATTTTCTGTATAGGTAGATAGTAATTGGAAGACAGCAGAGCCAGACAGGGCAAGTTGGAGTACCTGGTCTGATTCCCTGAAGTTTACAAGATTACTTCAGGCTACACACCATGCCCATTTAATGTCATCTCTAACCTTTTCTTAAATTTCCTACTATGATGGAACCTGATTCATCTCCTTTGATTTTTTCCCTGTCTGTCATTTTCCACAGAAGTGTGTATTTTTGACTTCTTTAGCTTAGCAAAAGAAGAGCAAATGCTAACAGGCAGACAGATTCATAACAGGATTTTCTGCAGAGAGAAGTAGCTGAAGAAAAGGTAGAAATGTGACATGTACTACTTCCCACTGAAGCAGACACGCTCAGGGTGGCATTCAGTATCATATCAACAATTAGCTTGTTGATAATATCATTACCATATCTAAGTAGAAGGTCTTGGGAGAGAAAGGTACTTTTTACTCTTGGCTACTGGCATTCATCATTCAATCTGCTCAGAAATTACAGATGCCTGTTTATATTTTGATTCCTTTCCCATTTTTGGGAGATCTTCTAAGCAATACTTTTCTTTTAAACACACAGACATGCTTGGTCACCCATCTCTCCCAATTTAATTCTGGGCTCATGTGGCGTGAGACTGAAACTGAGCTTTATGTATGTTCAAAGTCTGCCAGGAGAAAAAGCTTCCTGTAACAGTCATCAAAATGCAGAGGCCAGTTGAGATGCTGAATCTACTGCTCATAGCAGGAAATAATAATAATTTTCTGAGTGAGAAATGAACTGACAGGAAACAGGAGCTAAACATCCTACTCATTCTTGAGCACTTAAAAGTACAATTTAAGATGCAGTACCTGAAATCAGTCTGTATAGGTGCACATAAGTGGCAGAGAAGAGGTGTCTTCCGTACATTTGCCATCGTCCTACCCTTATGTTACCTATAGATTTGTGTGCATCCTAAACACTTTCCACAGGCACTGCATTGCACTTTTCTGCTCTCTCTCCAGTTTTTCTGTTTCATCCTGAAAATCAAATAAGGATTAGTCCTCAGCAGTGAGAAGTAACCAAAGATGCCTATGATCCACACACTCCTGGCTCTTGAAATCAGAAGGCAAAGACAAGAAATTGCAGTTGCTGTGAGCAGTAGAGGAACACTCTTTCCTTGGTCATGTGCCAACATCTCCACTGGCCAACAGTGAGCAAGCCTTGTGTATCCAGATGGCAAAAACACACCTGGGACAGAAGCAGTGTGCACATATATGTATTGGAGTTGTTCTGTTTGAAAAGGTTCATGCCAGGAGTAGAAATTCTTATGAAAGATCTCCAGAAACTAATGTGAATCCATTTGGATCAGACTCTATAATTTTGTGTAAACACTACATGTTACACCTTCGTTTTCCCAAAAAATGGTAAAAATAGCCCAAAAGTTAATATTGTGGCCCTTCACACACGGCCCAGGTAAAGAATAAACTGTTTGGTTTGAACATGTGGAAGCTGGTTAACAATTCTTTGAATAGGAAAGCAAAGGTTTGTATGGACTCTGTCTGTTGCTGGGGTTTCCATGGTTAAGCAATTTCAGTTTAGCAGGTCTACAAGAAGTTTCTGCTTTCATATAGATCAGTAACAGCAGCCATACTCAGCAAACAACATCCAATATAGCAGAATACAGAAATGACTGTGCAGTCTTCTAATAAGGCTTCAACTAATAGGTCATAGCCTTTTGAGGAGAAAAACCCCCCAAATCAACAAATAACTCCATCCAATGTCCACATCTTGTCTATATTCTGCCAGACTGTCAGTCAAAATCAGGAGAGCTTCCTTGGAAACTCTGTAGGTACTGGAGTGAGTCCCAGAATGTACATCCTTTTAAAAACACAGTGTGATAGGAAACAGTGCACGTGTGCAATAAACCCAAGTGAGAAGCACTGGGAGAGAGCACTGTGCTAAATCAAGTGGACGAAACTGTCAGATAGAAACTGTTTCTGTCTATTTCTATATCATTTCCACCTAACTTCCTCCATTTTACCCAGGACGTCTCCTCAATATGCAACAAGTAACCCATCACCTGCATCCAGGAAACCTGAGCAATCACTGAAATGCATGCATCCCTTCCACAGGGATTGCTGGGGGGGGGGGGGGGGGGGGCAGTTAATTCCATCATTTGCTATTCATTTGCAATGAATCATTGTTTTGAATGCTTGATCAAGTGGTCATGGTGCTGGTAGTGGGTTTTCTCACCAGTTCTCTTTGTAAACTCAGCCTGTGGAGTTGTCCAGCTCCATAACACTGTGCTTGCCAGCTTTCCATAACTCTACTGTAAGAGCACAGTGGGCAGGCATTTAATTTCACTAAGTTGCAAGATGTCCTGTGCCTTACTCATTTTCTTTATGCTCATTTACCTAGGGGCTGTTCACCCACCAGCTCACTGTCAGAGGCTAAGGCCAAGCTTGGCCCATTCTCTCGACTACTGGAACAACCAAAATGTGAAATCAGGCGACAGAGAAAATGCAGGAAAATAATTGGTAAATAACGTATGGGGGATATTTTTCGATAAGGTTTTATGATATAAGGTTAAATGCAAAACCTACAAGCAACTGCTCTTGTCCTACCCACCTCGTGTGGAAATTGCTCACTAAGTGATTTCTCAGGATGAGAAATATATTTAAAATAAGGATCCTGTGCTAGAAAACTCTTACATCACTGAATACACCAAATCATGAAATAACAGTTCAATCTTTATGAGCAGACAGCCTATTAACCAAATAAAAGAACTGCAGAGAAAATTTAAAGAACTTTGACAGTGGCTGGAGATGTTAGAGGATAAGAAGGGGAGAAAATGTATTGTGTCATGAGACTTGTTTCTTTGTTTGCTCCTAATAACATTGTCTTCAACAGTGGAGCAAGGGAAATCTTTATTGCCATGAATACCATGCCTGCTATGCTTGCAGTCAAGATTGGGTGGGTTGAGGTCACTTGACATTAACAGAATATGAATTTAGAACATTCTAATTTAAATCCTCACTCCTTCATGTTTTTCTCACACATGAGACTGTTTCCTCTCACCTTTTGGAATTCCACAGACCTAAATGGGGCTTCTCACATGTGTAAAAGGCTGATAGAATAACTCCTTCATAAAGCTATGTGCAAGCAGAAAGGTCTGTTACTTTATTTCTTGGATAGTTGAAGAATAAAGCTCATAAAAAGAAAATCAAATAGCTGTCATTCAATCTTTAGAATGAAAAATAAAGATTCGGTTTTTGCTGAAGTTTAGGTTGGTGCTGTGTCCTGGATGAAGAGCTTCAAGCTGTAACCTCGTGGAGTGGGGCATAAGCACAGAGCAACTTGCCAGCTACTCCTGTTTCTCAGCACACTGGGAGATTCACTTCCCAGCTCCTACAGTGCCTGTGCTCATCAGCTGAAGGACCACTGAGTAGAACTAATAGGCATCTGCAGAAGAAACCACGTGCCTTAGACTTGTTGCTCAATTTAGTGAAAAAAGTTACACCAAGGGGGAAACATCTGAAGTAAAATTAAGTGTTAGCATTGGTTTGCTCATTGCTCTACTTTAATCTGCTTTTGCTTCTGAGGTTTCTTTTGCAGCTGCCCTAATTTCCTCTACTTTTGCATTTTCTGTTAATTTCAGTTAAAGCCTCCGTAGGCTCATGAGCTAACAGACTTTTTTATTATTGTTTTTAAAAAGCGGGCCAATACTGGCTTTCCTGTTGCCTCTATACTATTGCAAAGGAATGTATGAGCATGATCTTTCAAGAAAGAAACTGCAGTTACTTCAGTAACCAAATTGTGACCTTTTTTAACCTAATGATTAAAGGCCAGTTCTGGTCTGATGTAAAGTGTCTTCAGGGAAGGGATGCTGAATCTGCAGTTGAAAAAAGATGTTTGGTTTTAACAACAAACATTTTGACACTGTATCAAAATTATCATGGAATAATAGAATATCCTGTATTGTAAGGGACTCACATGGATCAAAACCCTAAAAAGACCAACTCGTGGCCCTTCACAAGAGAACCCCAAGAATCACACCATGTGTTTTCCAAATGCTTCTTGAGCTCTGGCAGGCTGGTGCTCTGTCCACTTCCCTGGGGACCCTGTTCCAGTGTCCAAACACCCTCTGGATGAAGAACCTTCTCCTAATATCCAACGTAAATCTTCCCTGACATATCTTCTCAGGAAAGATTGATTTGAGATGGATATCTCACCCTCTTGACACATTTCAGCCCCATCTGGGTGAAGGGAGGAATGTCCTCTCATTACCTGTCTGTCTCATGTAATTGTGTCTGAGGCATGAACAGCCAGTCCAGACCATTCCAAAAGCAGGTAAAATGAAATCTTCCTCACCTTAGCAAAGGCTTAAGCACATCAATATGTACGGGCAATTCTGCTGAATTTCACTGGATGGACATACTGGGGAACAGGAGGAGGGACATCAGAAGGAAGACAGAAAAAAAACCAGAAATATGTTAAAAGATGTAAAGCTAAATTTCATGGAGTGTAAAATAATTTTTCAGAGCAGTGAAGGTTTCCAAATGACAAGTCAAAAAGCCTTGTCAAACTCTCATACCATCTCTGTCTTTTGAACCAGCTCACCAAGCCAAATAACCCCTTTTCACTTCTCTAGATCAGGCTAATTTTCAAATTAGTGAACTGAGCTGGCTTGTAAAGTGCTCCAGCATGTGTTATAATTGGTATCTGATTAGTGGTGTGAGCACCCAGACACTTATGGGGTGACAGAGAGATGGAACAAGTTCTGAGAGGAGAATGAGCTGGACTCAACACAGCAATAGCATATGTTAAATGTTTTACAATGCCTATTGCAGCTCACAGTCATGTAAATTTAATTTTAATCAGAGTTTAGATGGAAAAGTAAAGAAGAAAAATAAACTTTTGTAGAGTTTCCTCATTTCACCAGAAAAAAAGTCTGTATTTTTCTCACACTTGTGTCTTTTAACATTTAAAAAAGAAAAATATATTTTCTTCCCACATGTCCATGAAATCCCATTTTCAGAAGAAACATTTATGCATATTTACTAAATAGTAAATCAAAGACAGATTAATGTGAAAAGTCTAAACTAGTGTCTGAATGATTGAAACCCTGTTTCAAATTCTAGGCAAATTCTAGCATCACTGAATCCTCTTAAGCCAAGAGGAGGATATGCTTGTAGACACATTGATTGTAGACACAAAAATGATAAAAAACCAAGCCTAATCTCAAGATCTACGGCCTGAATACTGTCCTGACACACAACGTTTCAGGTCTTCTCCAAGGTATAAAGTTTACCAACCTCCCAGACAAATCTGAAACCAGCTAGCTTGAAATGTAAGGGAAAATGAATTTTATTAAAAGAGTGATTGATAAATCAATAAAGATACTCAGTATTCACATATCAATAAAGTTAGCCAGAAGCAGTGCAGAAGGTGGAAAAAACTGAAATGCTGTAACAAGGGGAGCTTTGCAGGGAACATAGCAAATTGCTGAAGAACAGGTTTGAGGGAGTGGGGAGAGCAGCAGAGGAATGGTTTTAGGAGGCTTTTACAGAGTTTGGGAGGCTGGCTAGGAGTACATGAGTAATATCCAGAGACACCTTTATCCACTAATGGAACTGACAGAAGCTGACAATTATGACAATGGTAATGAACCTGTCTTATCTATTTTAAGACACCTTGTGTGAAGAATTCATCGAGAATGAAAAAGACGATTATTTTTTGGTTGGTTAAAATACCATGACTTCAAGGGATTCCCTTTCTGTTAGCTTTCATGGAAAATATACAAAAGCACCATAATTGCAGAACATTTAAATAGGTCATTTAAAATAGATCCTACAAAGTGAGAGAAAAAAAGTCCACCCTACTTTAAAGTAACTTTTTTTTAACAAAAAAGAAAGAGGACTTCCTTTTATCTTCTTATTCTTCTATTATCTTCCATACCTTAGAAGTCCAAGAAAGCCCATAGATTTATTTTAGATAGCCTGTAGATTTCCTTTATAAGGCTGCTCTGCCTTGACATTAGCCCAAGTGTGATGTCTTCCTGATGTTTACAGATGCAAAGGGATCTGTAATTTTTTCCCCTTTTCAGTTTGTTCTGATAACATGCTGTATTGACTTCACTCCTTTTTCTTATGTTTGGGGGTTTTTTTGTGCTGTTTATCTCTAAGATCATTGCTTGTATTGAAGGAAACTTTCATTGGCATTTCAGTAGATGGAACTTAATTTTCTTGATAGCATTTCTGCTAGTAATCCTGTGGTTTTCATTAAGGTTGTGAAGTAAGTTTTTGGACAAAGTCAATATATAATTCATCTTTTAGTGAAGCCAGTCAGACTAAACTTCCTTTAAAATAAAGGGTTTTGATGCTTTCTTATTTCAGTTTGTAAATTATTTCAGTATGAAATGTCCTTTAAAAATAGCTTCCATTATCTCATACTACAGGTTCAAAAATCTGTTATCTGACACCCAAAATGCTATTCAAGCACTGTTTCCCTTCTTAAGTTGTAACTTGTTAGCATTGACAGGTGCACAGTGACATAGAATAGAAGCTGAAAAGCTCTTTATCTGTATCCCTTTGGCTCTTTAAATGTGATTTATGGCTGGCAGGCCAATATGGCTACATGCATCCAATGGTCCAAGTTTAGGCTGAGGTCAGTGGTCAGTGGCATTGGGGCTGCCAGACGGGTTCTGGTTTAGCATCTAAATTTTTTGGAACTGCTTATCAGCATTTTAATAGCATTTCTTCACCTGTACCCAAACATGGTTGGGCATTCAAAGGTAAAGTTTGAGAGCCAGTCTATAAAGCAATGAAGTCAATCTCATGCTGCTCAGTCAGACTATTTATTATCTAATTTTGGGAAGTAGTCACTCACATTATTGTTCTGCTTAGTGCCTGCCTTGAGTCCATTTTGCATTAACATATATTTATGTTTGTGTTCTCGTATTAGTATTCTAAAGTAATGAAAACAGAATATTTCAGTTCTAGAGACTCACTGAGTAGGTGTTAGAATGGGGACATTCTTGAATCTTCCAGAACCAGTTTTATTATTGTAGTCAGAGCTGGGAGTCAGTATTCCCCAAGGGCATCATAGAGGCAAAACAGCTGAATTTTGTGGCCTTTATTCTGTCAACTTCTGTCAGCTCTGGATTTCTTTCAAGAAGTGACATCTCTATCATATGAAAAGTCCCTACCCAACATTTAATAATTTTGTTGTATTTCCCTGATGACTTAATTTTTAATTTAACAAAGTTATTATTTTCTGAAAACCTAAATCTCAACAATACCTAATGCTAAGCACAGCTAATAATTCTAAAGTTAATGCGTCAGATATAAAGCACAGGAGAATATAGTAAGGAAATCTATCCCAAAACATTTCATCTGGGACTATTACATTGCAGTGGCATCACTAGACAGTTCTCTGAAAAAGAACATTAAAGATGATGTTTTTAGATTCTTTCCCCAGACTAAGGCATACCAAGGCTACCACACATGAATGGAAAATCTAACCTTTTGCTGGCATTTTGAATTCTAGAAACTTCCTGCATCTAAAAGGAATTGAGAAAGCAAATGGATAAACATAAATTGAAACAAGCTAGCAAACTAAATTCAGAAAACTCTTTGACAGTTTTGATTCTACATTTGCAAAAAAATCATTAACATTTGAAAGTTGCCCAAAGTTCACAGCTGGAATTTAAATTTTAGAAAACATTTCCACTTGTTCTTGCAATAAATATTACACATGATGTAACGTTAATCTCAGCTGATAATGTTCCTTATAACACATTTTATGAATCATCACAGTTTTCTGTTTTTAACACCCCATCACTTGTCAGAAGGAAAAACTGAGGAAGAGAGAAAGAGCCTATTCTTTTAATATTAGGAGTAACGGCCTTCTTAATGCAATGGTCGTTGGAGCAGATTGATCTGTGAGGGTCTCTAGTTACTGCACTTTCTTTAATTCAAGTAATAAAAATTAGATATGTGCGGTTTCTTGCCTAAATTGCCCTATTTGCATAAATAAACATAGATATGGTACAATCAAGGATTTCAGTTCTCAAATTCCTATCAATGCTTCGTTTAACCCACAGTTCCTGCAACGTCTGCCTTTGTGCTGGTCTGTCTGACTAGAAATATCACATCGCTTTCTCTTGTGAACTACTTTGAGGGTTTCAAGTGACAAAGAACAGGAACTTTAATTCTTCTATTTCCAAACAAATTGTAAATCAGAAGCATCAAAACACACGTGCAGTGAGAGAGTGCAGCCTGTGTTTTTAAGGACGTTGTGGTTCACTGCATCTCTGAAGTGCTTTGAGCTCACATATCCTATGATTTTATTTCAACACCGCTCTCATATTCTCTCCAGCCTGCTTCTCAAGAGTGAGGCAGCAAATGCAGATAGACAGAAGAGCACCTGGTAAGGCCATTTGTTAAGTGAAATTCTCATCTCCATTACAATCTTGCAGCTTCCTATCATTATGTCTAGCTTAATCAAAGATAATTACAGAGCCCCAGTGAAGCTGGCAGAGATCTGTTTGGTTGCACAGCAGAAGTCCGTGTTCATATACACCAAGACTAGTTATGCATCCTTTGACATATTTTCCCTGCAATGGATGGTAGCAAAGTCAGGGTCATGAGAAAGGGAAATCAGTGATTTTTTTGGTGAGTTATTGTTTCCTTAATGGCTCCTTAAAAATGCTAAGTTTTTCACACTGCAGAAATTATTAGCCTACCCTTGTACTTCGTAGTGAATTAATATTACAGCAGTCTGGGAAATGCCCTACAGCATTGCACTTGTCTGCAAACCAGGGTGGGTGTCTGCATGTGCCCACCCAGGGGTGGCCCTGGGACTCCTTGTGGCCCAGGGAGTCCCAGTGGCAACGAGCACTGGATGTGCATTGCCAGAGTACAGAGCCAGCTCACACGAGGTGCACAGTCCCTGTGCAGGGCATCCAGGTGAGTAGGAGGTGATGGGGAGAGGAGGCTCCTGGTACATTTTGCTCCTGGTACAGGCAGAGCTGTTCCAGTTTTACATCTGCTGAATCCTTTAGCCTGACACTTAAACACCACAGCAGAAGAACCCAACCTAAGCTCTTAGATTTGAGGCAATGAAAGCTCTGTCTCTGCTTCCAGCAGCTTGGGTTTGCTCCTCATTCTTGGACAGGACCAGTCAAGACAGACACATGGCCTGGGATTATGTCCTAATATACTTTAAGTTCCTGCTGACAACAGGAGGTACTTAATATTAGCAACCCATTTCCCATCTCCCTCCCAGCTCCACTTTAAATAATTAAAATCATTACTTAACTCTACTTGGTGTTATGTTTTTGTTTGTGAGGTTTTTGTTTGTTTGCTTATGGGCTTGTTTAAGAGAAGAAGAGAGAACTGTATGTACAAGAACAAGTCTGAAAAAACAAAAATCTCTTGGTGTGTTGGTTTGAAAGCAAAACCAGTGCGAGACTCCAAGTCAGTAATACAATTTAATAGGAGAAAAGAGAAAAAATAAAATACATGCAATAATACAAAAGAAAAACCACTGACAAAGTCAGAATACAACCTGACACCCCGTCAGTCAGGGTGTTGGTAGCAGTCTGTATAAATGGTGGCTGCAGTCCTCCTGGATGACAGATGTGGTTCAGCTGAAGCAGTGCTCCTATAGAAGGTGCAGTTTTCCTCCCAAGGTCCAGCGATGATGTGGAAATGGTCCGACTTTCCTCTGGGATCCAGTGGAAAGGACTGCCTTCGGGTGCCAAACCCCACTTTTTTTATCTAGGTAGGAAAGGCTTGGCTCCTGCCCCTGGCTGGAGCATCTCCCAATGGGATGATGTAATCTTATCAGTCACACAATAGGACTTAATGGCCCATTAACAGAATATATTGTCTGGAGGAAGGATGGGTTGTGAATAGATAACGATGATCATCCCCCTGATTTTATCAGATGGCACATCAGCAGACGATATCTCCCACAGAGATAAGGATCACCACCCCTCCCACATTTTAACGGATGGTGATAGAATACACATTTTTGCATTGTACCACAGGACACTTGGATAATATTGGAGTCTACAGTACTAGTGTGGATCACAGATTCAACTAATATAATACTGTGCTATTTGTAAACACCTTCTCATTGCCTGCAAAAATGGAACAGAATGGCCAAGGGCCAGGGAAAAGCATTATCTGCGAGTACTTTATCCTGTCACCTCTGAGAAATGGAGGAATTGTGCTGGGAGTCAACTGAAGTGAATACAATATCTGTCCTTTCCATCAGAAGAGCCTTCAGTGCTGTTCCAGGTTGGATTGCCATTAGCTTAATGCTATTATTCCCTGTTTTGTACAGAAACTGGAGTTGACGGTCTGGAAAATCTCTGGAAAAGATGTGAATTTGGGACATAAATTGTTTCCCAGTTTAAGATTCCGATCACACTTTTCAGGTTGAACTCAGAAATTGAACATGCTTATGTCACAGTTACATGAGTAAATGTGCTTTTAGCAGCCACCTCAATTTGGGATCCTAGGCTTTTTCAGCAGTCCTTGCTCCACAGTTCTTGGAAGGCCTTGACTAACATGCCAGCACTCATGGACAGCTGGGCTCAAAACACTGAATGTCAGAGATCATCACAGATCTATCCTAAGACCTTGTTTGGAGTTTAAGAACAGGATAAGCAGCCTGTATAAATATATGAAAAGCATTTATGGGCATTAACCTCTGACCCAAAATGTTCTAGCAAGATTTTTAGTCTTAAAAGTGCCTCTTTTGAAAATGCACCTTCAGTGATTTGCTTATTGTCTATTTTACTCATGCATTAATTCCCATGAAGGAATATGCACCATTTATGTGGCAATTTCCACTTTCATTTTATCTGATGGAGTAGCAGCTGGATCAAACCCATACTTCGTTTCATCAAGGAAAGGAAATTTATTCATTATTTAAAAGGGCCACCTTCTGTAATTTCACTAAGGAAGAACGTTCCTTGGCTATTTTCATTGTTTCTTCTCCTCGTGCTGGCAAACTGAGGAATGCTTAAAGCATCAGTGTTTTCTAAAGAGCTTTTTAATGTATTGTGCATTGTTTCAACAATTCTGAATCCAGAATAAGGTGGTGGCATCTCAATGTATTAATTACTCAGGTTATCAAAACAAATGACTGATTTGCCAAGACTGCTTCTAAGCTGCTCTAAAAAAATTGAGGGCTTTTCAAATAGCACTATTACAGTTAATTAGATAGAAACTAGTAAGAAAGCAGGAATTAAATTAAAATAATAGCTCGGTAGCTTGGTCTAACATAGTCGAAAGTCCAGATGTTAATAGCTGATTGGGAGGAGTTCTGAATTACTTTGAAGTAAGTTCCAAAATTAGCTTCTTGTTATTCAGCAGGCAATCTGTATGCAATATTTAACAAATCAGGCATTTGATGAATAATTGTTGGCAGATCCTGTCTGCTTCACTGCTTTTCACAGAACTGCATCAGTGAAACTAGACACAGCATATGTCTAAGAGGTTCCACAAACTTTTTTACTATTTGGTATATACTCAGTTTCTGAAATCCACCAAAGAGCTATTAATGTTGTCCCTTCTACAGAATCAATAGATGACAGGTCTGGAAAACACAGTAATCACTAAAGAGCTACCTGGTACTGCTGTAGGGAATGGTTAAAAGAGCTCCTCCTTTGATTTAAGAGTGTATGTCAAAACTTGGCTCTCAGCAAAAACAAATTAATGATCATCTGAAAGAATGCAGCACACATGATGTAAATGAAAGTAGAAACTACCCCTATTAATAAGAAGGGAGAAAAGCAGCTATTTGCAACTTACTCTATCTGTAATTTTTCATTCATGAGCACAATGAACAGCCTATTTTTCAAGAGTGGAGCCTTTAGATATTATTCAGTGTTTGGTAACTTTCTGTGGATCCATCTGATAAGAACCTACTTATCTTCAATTTGCTCAGATCTTTCAGAGTGTCTTCAGTCAAGGATTGGGCTCTAGGACAGAAAACAACATGCTTCTGTCACAGATTGATGACCCAGCAGCTAATGGACTTTAAATTGCAGGGACCTTTTGGCAGATAAATAACAGGCCACTGCAGGGACAGAACTGAGAACGATGACTAAGGCAGCAGAGGAAAGCAGGCGTTGCTCAAGTCAATTTTTAAGCAGGAACTTCCTGGTTTTACAACCTAAACCAAACAGTCCTTGGCCTCACAGTTCTTTCTGCGAGCTAGACATTTGCCATTGAAAGAGTCTTGAAGATCCAGCGCAGGGATTTTAGGTTTTGCAGGCTTGTTTGAATCGAAGGCCTTGTCTTTACTGTGGAATACGAGAACAGAGAAAACATTCCACCCTCCCTGTAAGTGTGAAGACAGCACTGCCCATGAGCTGACTGGCACGGCTAGTCTTGCTGCTGGCCAAAGGAAGAGCTGGCCTAACTCTGGGTGAGTGCATTCTTTCTGTCCTTAGTGAATCAGGTGAATGTTTTACAGCTTAAAGTCATGGAAAAGGCATACAACATAAAGTTGCACAGCACTTCTTCAGTTTTCACTTTAAATTTTTCTGAATTAGGAGCAAATCACCCGGATCGTTTTAGCAAATGAGGCTACTCTGCTTTGTTTACACTGCAATTTGCTTTGTAGTGAGATTAATTTGTTTAGTTTCATTTGGAATCTGAGAATTTCAGTGACTAAAACTGAAGTGCCCTTATTTCTCACGGGCCAATCTGTTTGTCCTTCATTCAAAAACAGTTTAAGTCAAAGGAAGCCCGGATGCACTTGCAGGGTCTGGCATCTCAGAGTTCAGTTAAATGACATAGCTGGGCCAGTAGACTGCAAAAGGAGTAATTTTCTCCCTACTCCAGGTTTTTAAGGACACTTTCCATAGATCACAAGAGCTCTCAAACCCCAAGCACAAGAAATCAGGCAAGGAAGGGAAGAGTCTGACATGGCTGAGAAGGAAACTGCTGGTCAAACTGAAGGGAAAGAAGAAATGCACAGGCAGTGGAAGCAGGCACAGGAAGAGTAGCTAGTGGAGAGTGTGGAGACACTTTCTGGCTATGTAGGAATGGGGTGCAGAAGGCCAAGGCAAGGATGCAACCACAGATAAAATATGAGCAGGAGATCAGATTTCAGTTTATGGTTTAGCCATTTACTGGAGCTGACCAGCATTTAGAGGCAACAGAGAAATCCATGTGTGTGTTTGTGATATTGCAGAGTGTATTGAATGCTATGATATGGCAATTCAGCTCTTTTTTTACACCCAATTTATGGACAGATTGCACAGAAATATGCCTTAAAAGTGTTATCATCTATTAATAGGCAGGCAATACTGATTTTGTCTCTATTCCAAAACTGGATTAAAACATAACCTACAGGAATGTTCTTAATCATTCAGACTTTCTCCAAATATAAGTTGTGACTGATCTTTACAGGCATGCGAAATATTATAATTAACATACCATTATAGAAATGGTACATTTTCTACCATGGGAAATTTTTCTCTATTAATAAGCCAACCAAGTGAATATCTACTACATGTTACCACCAGCATAATTCAAGATAATGCACTCCAGGGAAATATATGCTTGGATTCCACTGGTGCTGCTGTCTGGCACACTCCCAGTAGAGTTGTTGCTGTGTATTAGGAGGGAGAAGTGTCAAAATCCACCAATGCTTCTGCATGCAGCTTGCTGTCCTGGCTCATATTTATCCACCATAATTGATTTTCTTCCAACCCGTGGAGAAAAGACAGGTCTATGTTTTTGTTCTGAGTACAGGTTTTTATCCACGAGATGGCACTCTGCTTGCCACTGCAGTTCTAGACATGACTGAACTAGTAAAGGAAAAAATGAACCCAGCTGTAGAACACAGAAAAATATTTATCATAATCCTTAATTTATTCAAATAAAAATCTTATTTCTCATCATTTTCATAGCTCTATATTTCAGCAGTATAAGAGTCACCTTATAAGGAACTAAAGGGGACATTTGTCTTCTGCATTTGTCAATGCAGATACATTTAGATATCCACATTTTTCCCAAAGCTGTGTATTCACATTCATTGTTGATTGGGCACAATTTCCTCTTAAAACCACAGACATTACAGGCTGACTCAAAAGTTGCTGAAACTTCACAAAATTTTCAGCAGAGCTGGCAACTTGCACAGTTTAATAATAGTCAGAGGTAGCTGGATGTCTCATTAGTTTGTGTTGAGAGAAAAATATTTGGGGATTTTTTTTTTTTTTTAAATCTAAGATGTAGGTATTACAGAAATCTCCTCAGGACCCAGCAAAGGAAACGTCATAAAATGACTCAAAGACACTGGTGACATCATGTGCCCATTGAATCAAGTGCTGCACAAGACAAACTTAGAACCATTGCTACAGCAGTTTTCTTTAAAGCAGTAATACAGAATGTGATGGACCATACTAAGTGAAAATTTTAAGCCTAATTTTTGCAACAAAGAGCAAAAGAACCCTTTGAAAAAGTATCTAATCCTGATTGCTTAATAGTATAATAGGTAAATATAATATACATGTGTATATAGGTATAAAATTAAGTATTTTGTGCTTCATTTGGGACAGCTGACACAAAAGATCAGCCACTATAGAACTAGATCTCTTATAAAAAAACTCAAAAAACTGTGATTCCTAGGCATGGCGTGTTCTTGCCAGGTTCCAGTGGCACACAGTGATTCCCGAGCAGGTCAAACCCAGCTCAGCCAGGCAGGAACACCCAGCAGAGGGTTTGGGCAGTAGGCAAGTGTTGATCTGTCAGCAATGACAATTGCTGCTAGGGTAAAATGTCACATCACGATTTCCTAGAGGAAGGTGCCTCACACAGAGTCACTCCCGGGGCAGCCTGTGCCCAGAGGGTGGGGAGGAAGCCCCAGACCCCAAACCCCAGACCCCAAGCCCCAAACCCCAGCTCAGCAGCACAGACCTGGCTGGGGGCCAGTGATGAGGACCTGGTGGCTGCTGCCACAGGATGGTGTTGAGGGGCCGAGTGGAGTTCTGAAAAGGGAAATCTGGGGCAGGGGCTTGGAGAGGGATGGGGAGGGATGGGGAGGAGGATGGAGGGAGATACTGAAAACAGCTAACTCCTTGCACACTGCTGACAGAGCAGCTGCCAAGGCATCTCTCCAGGCTTTGGCACAGGCAAGATGTCAAAGCAAAGGGCCAGATCATTGCCCCCTGGGTGGATGCCCAAGCTCTGGTGCCCTCTGTACCACAGCTCACCATTTACAGAGTTCAGCACTGTAGGGATGGGCACATCTCTACCTGTATCTGGGCTCAAAGTGGAGAGGTTTCTCAAGGGGAAGAAAAATGTCCGAAAGTGTGAGTTGTTGTTCAGGCAGCAGATCAGAAACATCCAAGGTACTGCTGCTGCTGAGCATGAGCTGGGAGCAGGTACAGACTGTGCAAAACATGGATGCACCCTAAATATCACAGTTCTTTCTCTGAGCAGAGCCATGGCAGAACTATGCAAATATCTGCAGTGTGAAATAGAGGAGACAAGCATTCACTGCAATGCTAAATATCCATGGATTATCCACACTTCTTGAACTTATTTAAGCCTTTGATATGGGATTTTTGTTTGTAGGGATATTTTTGTGTCTGTATGTACTCAGTTCACCCACACAAGGTTTAAAAGCAAAGAGGAAGCAGAGAGACATTAGGAGTAGATGTAAAGACAATAAAGACACGAATACTTTTATTTTCCAGGAACCAACCTATATATCTCTTATCAATTACTCCTTTATTTATTTAGCTGACAATTGATCCGCATGAACCTCTTCTGGAGATGGAAAAATATATTTACAGCTGAGGAAGGGAATGTGAGGGTAAGCAGAGAAGTAATGTGGAGGGGAAGTTTCAAGTGTGGGACACTGAAATATGGGCTGTCACCAAAGCATTGTGAAGACACATGAGACAGGAACATAAGTGTGAGGATCTTGGGGCTAAGGGTTGTCCTTTTTCTTTTGTTTTTGGTCAGCTATCAGCAGGTGATGGAATTTGGATAAACCCCTGTCAAGTAGCAGCCAAATTGGTTCTATAGATGTGAAGCAGGAGGGTTTCTCACAAGTTTCAAAAGTGGGAGCTGGGAAGAAAATCACCACCATGTCATCTGAGTTACAACTGAGACTAAAGCCAAGAGACACTGAGAAAGAAGAACCAGTAATTTTTCTCCCCACAGTGGCAGGGAGGTCTCAGCAGTTCTCTCAGGTGCTTCTGTGGCAGGAGAGCAGCATAAACATAAACTAGGTTATGCAGCTAACGTGTATTTAGTACAAACTGATTTTCATAATTATGCTGATGTAATTCTTTTTACACAATTACTGTAAAAGCAGGTAACCCACACATTTAACACGTTCATTGGTACCCTGAACTTCCTCTGCATTTCCCCCTAATATTCTGAGGGCCTTTTTCCTGAGGAAAAGCCGTGACTTGTCTAAGTCTATTAAGTTACAGCTATTCTCAACCACAGACTGAGGTTTGTGCTCTGAAAGCTTTTCAGCATCCATTTCCAGTTCAATGTTTTTTTGAGTTAAAAGTCAAATTTTCTTTCAAAGAACTGTTCTGATGTATGGTTTAAACAAATCCTACTAACCAAGCATTGCTCCCTAATGGCTAAGATTAGGCACAAAGAGCAGGTTTTCTCTGTGGAGATTCCAATTCCTTGATACTTTGTAGTTTGCTTCCTCCCACTCTGCTCCAACTTTGACTTCTGGAGTACAATGTCAAACTGAGCTCTGTTTTAGCTTGTGGCAAGGAATATATATATATTTTTTTAATTTTAGCCCGCAACATTTGAATCCTCTAAAAGAAATGAAATACAAAAGTAGTTGGAAGAAAGAGTCTGAGAACCTGACTTCAGCTGGGAGCTGGAAATCACTCAACATTCTTGTTAGATTGTTTTCCAACTTTTTTCTTCCATGCTAGTCTGCATAGGAACCAATAAAGTATCCTATAAGAGCCCCTGTAATCCCAAACATACCCTCTCTTCCATAATAATGATAAAAAAGAAAAGAATATTGCTTTTAATATCTAGTAGCTTACATTCTATTTCTTTGATGAAGGTACCATGGAAGTTTGCACTGGAGGACAATATTTTGCATCTTTGCTTTTCTCAACATCTTTCTCTTCTGCTTACAGACAATTAGTAAGAGAAAATTCTTCCAAGCAGGTTGAATCCAAATGTTCTGTGCCTTGAACTCTGACTTCACTCTGTGCTGAAAATGTTGTATATTCTAAACTTGTGCTTCAGAACACTCCTTGTTTGCTTCTTTCTGTACAGAACTCCTGCTGCAATTCTGGTGGACTAGCTGTCAGAGGCATATACTTTGATATTTTAATTCTAATGAGGGTCTCAAAATTAGAACAAGCCCTTTATAGTGACAGTGAGTGATGACTCACCATATAAAGGAGTCTCCTAGACAGATAATTATTTAGGCATGTATTTCAGCAGATCATCCGTTAGGTGTCTCAGAGGAAGAGATTACTTTTTTATCAACAGGAAGACAGGACAGTAAATTAAATTATCTTGTAGGCATTGCTGACTTGGGAGGGGTAATGGGAAGTTATGTGAGAGCTACACATACGTCCTGCCTAAATCTGGCCCTTCTTATTTAGTATGTGGCATTTGTAGCTTGCTAATTGTCAAGATTTCCTTGTTGATTTATCTATCTGACAATATCCACAAGGCCTGAATTCCATATTTGTTCCTTAAGGGATGAATGGTGTCAGCAGTGATCGTGATCTGACAGTGTCACCTCAGATCCCACCTTGGGAAGAATTATGATTACAAGCTCAAAGGGGCTGCAGAGGGTGACCTGGCCTAGGCTGCCATCAGTCCTGGCTACAAACTCTGTTAACAAAGCACCCAAAGTTGATCTTGACTGTATTTTTTTATGTCTTTTTATTCTGAAAGAAAACATCACAGGCTGTAGGAAACTTAAGATGCTTTTGAGGTCCTTGAAGAGACAGGCTTCAAATTGTTGGATTAAAATCGTAGCCTGAGCGACTTGACCTTCCAAGTGACCTTATTCCATTTAGATGAGCTCTTTGTAATACTACCCAGGGGGTTGGCTTTTCAAAGGGAGTCAAACTTTATCTTCTTTAGGAGCTCTGAGCCCCACTTACTGCATCACAAGTCAGGGGTGTTTACCTGGAGGAGCTCTGGAGGCTGCCAAGGAGAATTTGGACTATACCTTGAGCTGGGAAGGTTGAGTCCAAAATGTGAAGAGGTATAAACGCATACAGCATGAGGATTTTTCATCCAAGGCAAGCATTATGTATTTTTCAAATCTCTGATGAGAATTTCCTCTTTCCCCAGGATGCTTAGGAAGTATTTTTCTCTTAAATCTTGTATCCATATTATCTTACCTTTGTGTCTTTTCCTAGCATTAATCTTGCTAAAGAAGTCTTGTAGGTCAGATATCATATCTCAACCTCAGCTACAATTAAAATATTTATAATTGCTCTTGCATCCAATTGCTGCATCAATTATTTCCCCTTGCCCCTGAACTTGTGCTCTGTCAGGTCCTCCACAGAGCATTTCTCTAGAGACCAGTGTCATAAAATGAACCATTAAGAGCAAACATGGGTTGCAACAGGAGAGAAGAAAAAAAGGCAGTTTAATGTGAAAAGAATGAACAACTATTGTTCCTCTTCAGCTGTCCTGAGCAAACGCTGCTGTTCTGACAAGAAGTTAGTAGGTGGTTTTCAGGTAATGTTTGCAACATCCAGGGTAAATTATGGCTTTACAGCTGAAACATCACATATTTCCTAATCACCCTGTCCCTGGAGTTTCTTAGAATTACTACCTTGTTGTAATTTTTACATTAACAAGGGCATAAACGCTCTTCATAGGGAGTAGACCCATTACACAGGGCTCTTCATATTTGGAAAAATGATTGTACTCTTTTTAAAATAGGAAAATAATGGAGAACTTGATATAAATGTGAAAATTAATGGCATTCCCTTATGCAGTCTTTGATACAGACTTGCTCTGTCTGGGTTAATTTGACTTAATTTTGAATGCTTGCTTGATTCCATATTTTCAATTTCTTTATCTAGTATTCACATATCTTCCCAAGTATTTTTTTTTTTAAGAAAGGAATCTTGCTTAGGTTAAAACAGCTCCATAAAATAGCTCGCATTTGAAAATAAAACCACATTTCTTTTCAAAGACAATGCCAATAATTGGAGCAATTATGTAACAGGCAAAGCTGCTGTGTGCAGACAGCTATCACAGATAAAACCCAGGAGCTTCACTGAAGAAAATTCACTTTGCACTGTGAGTTAGCAGACAACCATGCTGATGTATTAGGAATGGATGAGAAGAAGAGGAAGGAGGAAAAACAGTGCAGTCCCTAAATACAAGGGTTAGATTGGTACAAATGCCACCTGTGATATTGCTTGGTGTACACACAATCTCACTGTGCATGGTGGATCCACCTTACAAGTAAGCAGATAGAACCTTGTTATAAAATCTCAGGCACTGGTTGTGTTAGGGACCTGACAGCTCTCCAGGACAGACTGAACAGATCTGACATCATTACCTTGACACGTTTACATGATGGTCACTGCTGGATTACTGGGGTGTTGCTGAAAACACTGTGAATAGTGTTTCACACTGTTGCCACAGCAATAACAATTCACACAGCAATTGCCACTGAGCAAATAAGGGTCTTCCTGTCTGGCAACCCTTTCCAAGCCATAATGTCCTATTTCTCTATTTCTCTTACAAGAATTGAGTTACCTAGCTATGCACATTCTTGATTAAAACAAAAAACAAACAAAACTAAAACAAACCAAAAAAAGGTTTGCTCTCATGGAATCAGCTTTTTCATATACTTAAAAAAACCCAATATGTTACTGCTTTTCTGTTATTATTTGTATTGTAAAATATCAATACATGTTTCTATCTGTCCCTCAGCTATGGATGTATTCTGGGGTGGAAAGCAAGGAATTTCCATTTTCTTTTACTTATGTAGTTTTAGGTTAGTACTTATGCTTGATGTATACAGCCATGAATCTTCAGTTGCTATGGCTAAAACCAGCAGAGCACATTATCATTTGTCCATCTTCATGTTGGAGAAAGAAATGTCAACAGCCTTTTCCTCTAGGATTTAAACAATGAAAAAAGTTGTACAGAATTGCTATTAAAGCATAAATCCAGATTGAGAGTAGCAGCAATAACTACCACTTTCCTAATGTAATGATTTTCATATCCTCTTCAAAAGTGCTTGAAAACCCACAGGATTTGTCTGAATATAGATGGGTTGACTAGGCTGACTCTTTGTCAGTCATGATTCAAAAGAAATGGGATAATGGTCTGTTTGGCTAAAATCAGATGCATCATTTGGATGTTCAAACCTCTTCTTAATAAGAACTCTTGAAAGGAGTCTTCAGTGTTAAGAGCAAAATGAGATTATAAAGAGTAAAAATACCACATTACACAAAACAAACTATTTTTAGCAAAAGCAAAAACCTAAATATGGAAAGGCTGTTCTATATTTCCAGAATCGGGAATTTTTATCTAAATACAGAAACTGAGAATTTTTGTGAGTGAATTAAAAATGTCATTAGAATAGAATAGGACAGACTATTTCAGTTGGGACTTGCAACAACCATCTAGTCCAACCGCCTAATCAGTTTGGGGCTGACCAACAGCTAAAGCATGTTGTTAAGAGCATTGTCCAAATGCCTCTCAAACACTGACAGCCTTGGGGCACCAACCAGGAAACTGTTCCAATGTTCAAACACCACCCTCTCTGTACAGAAATACTTCCCAATGTCCAGTCTGAGCCTCCCTGGCACAGCTTTGAACCATTCCCGTGCATCCTAGCACTGGATACCAGAGAGAAGATATGTAATTCCACCAAAGAAAGTTCACATAAAATAATTACGACTTGGCAATTGAATTTAGTCTAAAAGACCATTCCAACTTGGCAAGAGAATTTAAGCAATCAGGTTCTTCCAACTCATTTCTATACCTTCTACGTGTCTTGTTTTTATGATATAGGTTGCCATAAAAAAATGTAGGACTATTGCAAAATTAGAACAGCAGATAAAAATAATTCAGTGCTGTACCTGACAAATCACAAGACTTGTTTGCATCACTTTACTTCAGCTGTTCTGTAGTATTCCAGACAACATACGCATCTTAATGCTTAACTGGATGACCATGAAGCCAAAGCCGAACAATTAATTTCTTGTATTTCTTTTCATTTAACTTCATTAACACTCCACTTATCCTTGCAAAACATACTCTGAAACCGTGCCAGAAATGGAAGAGGAAAATGCCAATGTAATCAGCCACCAGAAAGGTATTTGGACACAGTGTGAAAAATGTCCTTGAGCCTAAATTGAGGCACATCAATAAGTGTGCAGATGACAAGAGATGCAGGACTTGGTGAACACTGTATTACTTCCCTGCAGTAACCAAAACCTTTTTTTAAGATGTATAGTGAGAGAAGAAAAAAACCCTCCAAAAACTACACATTTAAAGAAATGCTGACCATTATTTGTGGTCTTTATTGTGCTGCCAGGCCTTGTGAAGACATGCCTGCTGGAATACTCACAAACGATCAAAATGTTGTGGGAGGAGCGTGTTGCCTGCTAGAATTGAAATGAGAAATTCATATCTCTGCCCTAACACACTAAGGCCCCACTCCTGCTGCCTGGGAACTGAATGACAATTTTGGATAAAGTCCAGGGAAAGCAAAGCTGAGTCCTCCTAAATACAAGGAATAAAATTCTCAATTTGATGAACAGGTTTTTTAAGGAAATTTATCACATACCAATCCCATGTGTTTACCAAACTTTTGGCTTAATGTCACAGATGAGAATCGTTTTGTAACAAACTGATGATAATTTTAATTTACTAAAATGTGTAACATCTTAAATGAGAAAAAAGGTCTTCAGCAATTCCATAAAAGAAACAAAATTTCCTCTCTAATTTGTTTTACTGAAAGCCTGGTGCATTAACTCCTGTTAAAAGCAAATGTACTAACAGGAGTTCTAAAAATAAAAAATAAAAATAAAACCCACATTAAATTGTCACAACAATTGACTGCTTTATCAATGTTCTTTGTACACAGTAATGCAGTTCCGCATAATGAAAATTTTCAGAGAGACAATCTTATATGCAGTGTACGTTTTCCATAATTTTCCCCTATGTGCTCATATACAAACATCTGGTAAAACTTACTTAATAAAATTAAAAATCTTTGCTATCTGGGAAGCCTAGTTTCTTAACAATTGATTTCAAAGGAACTAGGGGATAATTGGGTGATAACAGCTGAGCTATGTGGAGAACTAATTACGTTAAACAAATCTTGTGCTTCTTGACACCGTAACTAATATTCAGTATAAGGGATAAGAAGGAAGAAGTCATAAAAACTTTTTTTTTCATTAATGATATCTTAAAACAAATAGTAGGAAATGTATTTGGTTGAAATTACCATTCTGTAAGTGTACAAGGGAAAGACAAAAATGCTAGTATCATAGAATTGTTTAGACTGGAAAAAGCCTTTACGGTTATCAAATCCAACCATTAACCCAGCACTACTCAGTCCATCACTAAAACATGTCTCTAAGCACCACATCTACACATATGTATTTAAAAAAATCTATATTTAAAAATCTACTATCAATCACAACTCACTCCGTTTGAAGGCTGTCAATTTTTTAAAAAATGGTCCTTTGTGTTAAGATTTGAGTGACATATGTTATAAAAAGAACCCCTTACATTAATTTTACTGTGGGTTTTTGCTGTTCAGAATTACTCTTACTTAAGCGAGACTTGTTTCTTACGTCAGTTGTCTAAAGCAGTGGAAATAAAACAGCTCTCATAATGATTGGCTTTCTCCTGGCATCCTAAGGAAATCACACTTTGTGATGTGATAATGCAGCAGACAGAAGTCACTGTCATTTCAAACAGCAGATACTTGTTTTCTTCCACTTGGAAAGAATGACAAATCTGGCAGCCTTGCCCAAGTGGGGAGGTAAAGAGCGGGTACCACAAAAGTGATGGGTTTTGGTCTGCACAGGGCAGAAATTCAACAGGAACATGCAGCTATTTACTGCTGTGCATGCATGAAAGATGTAGAGTTTTTTGTGACATGTGGATGGGCAAAATAAAATATAATTTGTTGGAACAAGGTCTCTCACTGTGTTTGAAACAGGATATACTGTACTCCAACAGTAGTGACACTGAGAAGGCTGAATTTATAATCTCGGTCTCTGTGATTTTCAGAATTATTGGCAAAACTTTAATTTCACAGTAGTTTTTCAGAGTATGATGCTAGAGGTTTTTATAAAGACAGAAGTAATGAATGCAAATGACATGGCTGGGACATTCTCCAAAGTTAATTTAATGCAGCTACTCATTAAACAAGTCTTTTAGCAATTGAGTGAGATTCATTTTGTAGAAAGTTATGGCATTTGCTAGATGCTGAAGAATAATATCAACAAGCATGATCAAAAACACTGAGTAAAATCCACTGTGTTTTTGATCTGAAATGAATAAATATTTCCTGTCCAATATTTAGATTTCCTTTGTATTCTGAACTTTGAGTCTCAACCTCAAAGTAAACACAGGGGATGTAAAATCTTTTCAAATGAAACAAAAAAAGATTTCAACCTCTTTCAGACAAATTGGCAAAATGTGGAGAGTTGCCTGTTTCTTTTGTTCCTCATTCAAGTTCTTAAGGGAACTGTATTCTCTGGAATGACAAAATACAGCAACTTTTCACCTATTTATGATATAATAAAATTCTTTGATATAGATTATTTTCAGATAATAAAACATTAGTTAGTGTGAACTCTTTGCATATAATTCATTACTTTATTTTTCCCAACAATTTTATGCTGCTTTGTTGAGATTTTTTGGTTTTATATAGATACTTTATGTACTGCAGTTATATATTTTAGGCAGTAGAAAAATTAATAATTTATAGCTTAATGCAAATGGAGTAAACTTTCTATCATGTGGCTGAATCTTGTTTGCCCTACCTTTAGCTATCAAACTTGCTCTATTCCAGTGTGTCTTAATTAGTGGCTCACAGCCACCAAGTGACTAACCACAGATTGATACAATAAGGGTTGAAACAGTCAAATCAAATGAAGGATAAGTTAACGTGTGAGATATAAGCTCAGCAGGGCCATTCAAACCTGGCTGCTGTGCTAATATGCCTGGCTGTCTTTCCCAGAAACTTACACCAAGCACATTTGCTAATATTGAGCGTTCTCATAGTAATACAGAATAGGCCAAATAGTGTTTATTAGTGTATGCAGAAGTTAAGGGGAAAAGCTGGACTGTTGGTTTGGATCTGTAGTTACCAAATATATATAATGTGTCTTTCTCAGCCTTCCTCAGACTAGAATTATCATGGGAAAAATTATCATCTTAACAAACTCAAATTTACGGAGGGTTTGTATAGAAAGACTCTTGACTGTCACCTTCATTAATAGGAAATTCAAAGACAGCAACATTCAAATTTGTTTGAAGTTCCAGTGTTCACCTGGGGTTGGCCAAATAACCCGGAATTCTGTAAACAAAATTTCTTGAGTTTGGAGAGTATCTTTGGAATTTTCACAGAATAGACATTTTTCCTATGACTTTCCTCCTATTTCATGCTCAAGACTAAACCACATTTTTCATGGGGAGAATTAGACTTGTTTTTAAAGATATTGGAAACCTGAGGATATTTTAAGATCTTTTTCCTAATAAGGTGAGATTTACGCAGGGTAGATGCCCATCTGCATATTAGTCTGTGCTTACAACACAAGCCTCACATCTCTCATCCAACCTCATCTAGACCTGACAGAGTTACAGAGATCTCCTGGTTTAAACCCCGACATGGAAATTGCAGCTCACAGGAGCAGGAGGACTCCCGATCACCCTGCAGTCAGGATAAGTTATTTTTTTACCTTGCTCTTCCCCTGCCCAGGCATCCTGGAGCTAGCAGGGAGCCCCTGGGCACCAGCCTGGCCTGTGACCAGCACGGTCCTTGCATAGGGGAGGGTGGGAAGGGAGGTTTGAGTTGGAGAATAAGCTTGTTAAGGGAAAAAATCTTGAAAAGAACATGGTTAGAGGGAGCCTGGAAGAGAGCTGCTTTATTATAATGAAAGAAAGCAGTAAGTGAATCAGTAAGAAATCAGATTTTATTAGCTCACTAAGAAGCATGCCTGTTTCCAAAAGCTGTTTTTCTCTATGAAACAAACTGTGAGCTGAAACAGCAGTAAGTGACAGTATGCACATCACAGGGACATGCACGTACAGCACTGCTGGACATTTTCACACCACTCTGCCACTCAAGTACATCTATCAGTGGAAATACACGAATCACTCAGGCCTCATCTCTCGTGATCTCAGGATTTGCTGTCACTGGCCTCTTTTAATCCCTTTCCTGAGTGCCTGGCCCATAGCTTCCCACACTTTGCAGACCACAGCCATGACATTTCTTCTTCACAGGTTGTGGTGCCAAGGGCCATGAGAGATCTGCAGTCTGTCTCTCTGTCTGAATCACTCTGTCAAGCTTCTGGTAACAAAACTGTAGTTTTGCAGTTCAGCAGTATTTGTGGCCTCTTTGGCCTCTGAAACCAGGAAGATTTTTCCTCAAATAAATGGATTTAGAGCATTTAGTTGGTACATCTATTAGATATCCAAATTACCTATGGGAAACTAAAGTATTTTTACAGCTGATCTCCTACAGTATGGATTCAGACAGTGCTGAACTGCTGTTATGCCTAAGTCTTTTAGCATTGTGCTGAGGAATTCGCTTGCATTGATAATGTAATCATTAGCCTGTGGGGATTTCTGGATTTCTTGTTTTTTTCCTTGAGAATCATCCACAGTGAAATATGCTTGATATTTTTATACAAACATAAAATAAGACTTCAAATTTGCATTTCATTCCTGTGATCTCTTATCTTTAGTGAAAGATTAAAAGCTAACCCTCTTTACCAAAATCACCGAACATATTAATTATACACCATATAAATAATTTAATTGCACACAGAGAATAGACTTTCTAAAAGTTTCATACATAGTTCTCTTTATATGATAAAAATTATTGTTAAACTAGAGCATTTTTTCTCTTAATACTTTTCATGGTTAAAATCTATCCTGTTTAACTGTAATTTATAATTTGGTAATAGACAACAAAATTTGTTAATGCTTACAATGTATAGTAATGAGAAAGTCTATTAAAGGTCAAGAACAACAGAGAGGTTTTGATCCTTATGTGCTCAGATCATCAGCTACTTACCTCTGACTCCACTAAAGGGAATGTGGCTTCATCCATCTGCCAGCACTGGGGTTTGCTCACAGCATCACCTGGGTCACCATAAAAACTTCACAAGAAAAACTTGTCCCCTTCCAGTCTTGCACCCCATAAAAACAGCACCAGCATATCCCCAATATCTGGAGAAATGTGTTGAAGATGTCAGAGTTAGGCGAGGAGGAGGAGGAGGAGAAGCATGTACAAACCTCTAGAGGGATAAACTCTGTCAGAATATTACTTGCATAAGAATCTATCTTGAGATTTGTATGTTCCTATTTTCTGTATTTCTGTTATTTTATTATTTCAGACTCAAATCACTTTAATTTAAAGAAAAAGTTGCTCCAAAAGGTATCTTGGTATAAGGAGTGGAAGAAAGAGTCATGCATATTTATAAAACCCCAACTGGAAATTCCATTAAACATTAATTAACTGATACACACTGTCTACTTGGCCTCAAAGAAGTTTCATCACTCACTTAGGGTCACCTCTCTGGTAGAACATCTTCTTATTTACCTGTCTCAGCAGAGATTTATAAGCCTGAATGTAACATTTGTCCTTGAGGTTTCCTTTCTTTCCCCCCATCTGTGTTAGATGACTGTTCCCTGGAGTGCAAGTCTCCCATAGTCATTGTCACTGGAAGGAGGTAGAAGAAAAGAGACAGCTGACAGTTAAAGTTGCTGGGACAGATTCTTCTCTTCAATTTTATAGAAGTACACTGCTGCTGACCTCAATGCAGTTCATTGCAGCTATTGGCTTTAGTGCTGTTGACTTCAGCTGGCCCAGTTTAGTGTGTGGGGAAGTAAAAGTGAAGGCAGATACATTATCCTTTGAGAGAGCAGAGCCCCTGGATCCTCCTGTTGTTAACTCATCTACAAAGTGGATACTACAGATATTTATATAGGAGCTTTGGCTGCCATATGCAAATTCTTTTCATGTTTCCAAAGAGAGGCTGTGAGGTTCTCAGCCAACTCCAAAGTTAGAATTTCCACTCTGAAGACTGCCCAAAATAAGTAAACTAGATAGGCAAGAGACATGGAGACATGAAAATAAACAATTTTTCTGAGTACTCATTGGAAATTAAAAGAACTTAGAATCCTCTACTTAAGTGCTTTTATGCTCATGCTGGGTTGGTGATTGGAAAAGCACAATAGACACCAAAGAGCAAATTCTCCAATGGAGCTCCCTTTGACAATAAAGGGCAACACCCACTCAAATAGAGAAGCATATTGATGTATATTCATATAAGTAAATTAGTACAAAGAAGACTGTTTTTCTTTTCTCTTGAGAAGTCTCCTGCTCTTTGCAGATGCAGATATTAAATTTTCTTCTGTGGATGTCTCATAAAAAAGGGCCACGACAGGTCAAAGAGTAAGATGGAAGCTGTCCATGAGCCAGTCTCAAAGCTGTGTCATCTCAACTGAGGTATAGGGTCACAGTTGTACCCTCCTGAAGTTGTGAAAGATAATTTTTAATTTTTAGCACAAAGGGAAGTTAGACTTCTGGCCATATTAAATCTCAGATAAGCATATTTGGATTAACTAAAGACATTTGGCAGTTCCAAACAAAACACATAATTCCTGGCCCTGACTAAAAGTGCAATAGCTGTGTAGTACTGAACAGTTGTTGTTGTAAAAAATGTAAACATGTCCTGTCTTTCATTGGTTACTGAAATTGGGATGTAAATATGAGATTTTTTATCAATAAACAGCAATTTCCCAATTTTTATTATCCCATTCATTCCTATGTCCTTGTCAAAAATGTGAAAACAGTCTATCATTTTGTCAAAGATCAAAAAAATAATAAAAAAAAATTTCCACTAGGAGCAGAGCTGCTAAAAATCACAGGAAAATGACATTCTCAAAATATAACAATGATAATAAATTTTTCCTTTTACAAGACATTTCTAAAGGATGTATTCTCATTGTAATTTTTTACAAGTGTAACTCTCAGTCTCTTCAAGGTCCTCTAGTAATCATAAAATTATTTTCCTTCATGTCATTTTGAATGATTTCCTATCTAGTTTATTGTTAATGCCTGCAGAGAAGTGTGAAGTATGAGCTTATGATTTCTCTCTATAAAAATGTAATGGATCTTCTCCTGGTAACAATTCTCTTCAGTAAATGGCTTAGCGTGGCTGCTACATTCCTATAAGACCATACCCATAAAGCTTAAGCACACCTGATTTTGTATTCTGATGCTTTGCACAGTATACAAAAGAGTAAATACAAATCTGCTTATCATGCAATATACATAGAATTTAATCCAAATCAATACAGACTTCAGAAAGAGGGAGATAAAGTTTTTATCATATTCTTTCAGACCCTTCAGTTCTCTTACTAGGTGCCCATGAATTAAAAAATATATTTTCTTCATAGTAAGCACAGTACCTTCCATGTCAAACAACAGCCTGTAATTCTAAACAGCTCTGAGTACAGTGATTTTTCTCCTTCATTCTTTGCAAGAATGATATTTTGTATTGCTGTGATTTTTAAAAATTATACTGGTTTGAAAATTAGGCTGCCCGTTTACTGGTGAGCCATTTTAGTAATATTAATCTTATTTGCATGAATAGCACTTTATCAGTCAACAGAAAGACCTCTATGGATTTTTTAATCTTTTTTTTTCAGATATTTTGTGCAACAGAGCAAAGAAAGGTAAAAAAGATTACACTGGGTAACACCTGTTATCCATCTGATACCAACGTTCTGCCTCTGAGATAATTTTACAATGCCTTCAATGTAAAAACTTTTTGGCCATGCTTCCTGAACTGCTAAGATAGGACTGAGTACTTCTACCACAACAAACTTCATAACTTCTGGGAGACAACTGGATCTGAGACACCAGGTATATGAACAGAGCAAGAACCAATCCTTCACTCTTCTCACATATGAAAGATCATTTCCATTCATGGCTTGCATAACTTTTTTGCCCAAGTCAGCAAGAGCAGTATGTGGGAAGGAAAATAATGCTGAGCATATAATAAAATATTATTTTGTAGTTATGCATTTATAAGCACTTAAAATACAGTAAAGTATTTGAGATCCATCTCATCTTTCCAGAAGACGTAAAATCAGAATAATATTTCTTTTTTTTTTTTTTCTTGGGCTAGATAATAATATTCACTGTATAAAATAGAATAAATGATGTGACTTTACAGCACATATAAAGTCTTTATAGCAGTGTGGATGGAAGGAGTGTGATGGCATCTTCCTGCAAGTTTTCCATGACCAGCTTGGTCTCATGGAGATGGTACCTCAAGGGAAGATGAAAAGCAGACACGAGCCTTTTCATACCACATGTGCCCATAATGAAGAACCTCTGTTTGCAGCCATGAAAGGGTTAAAAGCAGCACAGATAAGGTCTAAGGACGTCTTTTGAAATCTTGTCTAGAACTGAGTGAAATTCTTGGAGAACTTGAGCTATAGGTTTTGGAGGTTTTAGTGTAATAAGAAAACAAAGCCAACAGCAACATACAAAACATCACTTTCTTAGCATAAATATTGCCCAAATTTCTCCCTATTGTTTCTCCTAAATCAGTATCTTTTCCTCACCAAGAAGCCTCACTCTCAGTCTAATAATCATGAGCTCATCTGAGCAGAGGGTGTTGATTTCTATGTTCTTATTAAATAATGTGATGGATATAATGAGTGTTACTGAGTAACTGGAAGAAAATTCCTTTGATAGGAAGCTCAAAGCTGGGATTTGATAAAAAATTTTACTCATTAGAATGGTACTGTTGACTTCACTGACCAAGTAATATTTACAGAATTGCTCCCTTGAAAAACTGATGGTCTTAACATTTTAAGCATTCATCTCACTGCACGGCACTAGCTGATTAGTTATTTTTTTAGGCGTGCATTTTTTTCCTCATTGTTCATTGGAGTGTCCCTACCATAGACAAGCACAATCAATGAGCCTTCGGATTAGAATTGAAAAAATGGAAATGGGAGGTATAATAAAAGACCAAATTTTAACAGTGTGCTTGCAGCTACAGAAGTCAGTGCTTTTAGATTAGAGGCAATCCACATGTCACAGCTCTGGATTCACTTTTGATGCCAGCATAGAAATCATACATTTGGCCACCCGTGACAAACCACACAGTTATTTCTATTCTTATTTCTATCTTTTTGTTCCTCTATATACGAGATAAGATGCCATCAAATGGACTAGGGCTGCAGTTATTTTAGTAAGCAGAGTCCAGTGTTGATCCCAACACATTTTTGTTAAATCTGGCAAGTTCAGAGATTTTATTATTGCTTTTGCTTTGTAAATCTCTTTCCTACTGATGCTTTGTTGTGGGCATTCCTATGCCCACTGTTAACTATGATTCAGTGAAATTTTCCAGAATACTCTAACACTGATCTGTCTCATTCAATAACTGCATCCAGTTTATTCTGGGATAATGAAGATGTCTTTTATGATTCATTACAACTTCCCTTTGCTCTCTATACGGGATCAAACCATTAGATGGAAACTATCTGAAACTATTATCTGCCAGCAACTTGGCAATCACTGAGAAAAGGCACATCCTCTGTGGTGAGTGTCTGAAACTATCCCTATCTAACTCTGCTAGCATAAGTTTATTAAAATACAAAGTAATTAATGTTTATGACTTAAATTTAGCAACATGAAATCTCACTGATGAGAGTAGGCTGCATGTGAACCCTCACAGACAGAGAAGTAAAGGAGTGACTGCACTGAATTAAACAAGGGAGCTGAATTTTCTAGATAGATCTATTAAGACATGTGAGTCAATTTACAGTGCCAGATGTTCTAAGACTTAGTGGTGATTTTCCACCTAAGTATTATTTAGTGGAAAATGTACTTCTTAAAGACAATTTTTTTCTATATTTTCATAAGATGATAATATCACAAATACCAATTTAATTAATAACTGATCGGAAAACAAGACTAGTGGGATGAGATTTTTGTAATAACTTGAATTAAAAAATCAAAAATTTTGGATTTGTGCCTCCTCATGATACCATAATTTCTCATATATTTTGTGATCTGGGCTAATGGCTATTCTCTTGAGGGTCAGGCTGCTCTCTGCTCATGTAGAACCTGCTTTACCATTTGCTACTTCATAAGGATTGCATGTGCTGGCAATGTGTGTTGAGGCTGACACCCATTGGGATTGTATCCATTCTTTGGGAACACCTGTGGTGATATGTCAGTGATTTTGAGGTACAATGCAGCATAATATGATGTGAAGCAAAGACAAAAACCTCCCTGACAATGGAGTCGCTTCAAAGAATTTGCAGACAAATAGTTTTACCAAAGCTGCATGAGTCAAATTCCCTTTGGAGTGAGTATTGAATTCCTATTTGTTACCATGAAAAGTGCAGTATTTAAATATTTATTTAAAGTATTTAAAGTATTTCAAAAGCTGTTTAACACAAATAAGATTTTTTTGCCATACTTTGGGGTGTACTTTGTGTTGCTTTTAAAACCTGCCTTTTTTTTTTTTTTAAGCAACTGTAGCATCTCACGAAAAGGACCTCAGATGAGAATTAGACTTTTGAATGAGTTGATTGCACATAAAGAGCTTCTGACTCCAGCAAGAATCAAAGAAAAGTGTGCTGTGGAGACAGAGGCTTTGCTGAAATTAGTAGCAGAGTTCTTTTCTAGTTTAATGGAGTCAGGATTTCACCTTGTGTTTTTATTGCCACTTTTCTAAGCACAGTCTGGAAAATTACGGTAAATAATTGTTGTAACTGCCAGGAAGAGAAAGTAAAGTGGGCACTAAACATGAGAACACATATATTCATCAAAATGGCCCTTGCACATAAAAATGTGTAATAAAATCTCTTGGAAGTGCTCAACACTGCAAATGAATCTGATTCATTTTTCTTAAGTAGTGAGGATCAAGGAAGGAGAGAATTCAGGCATTAGGTTGAAATAAAGACAAAGTATTTTATAAAAGAAGTCTAACTGTTTCTGTTCGAATATTTCTGTTGAACTTGGTCTTGCATTCTTTATGCCCAAGAAAATCTGAGTTATCTCAGCAGAAGCTTGGCAGTGGAGTGCAGGACTGAGATCTGGAGGGGTAAACCCGAAATAGTCAAGGCTTCATTCTTTAAGCTTAGTCTAAACTCCCCAGATGTTCAAAAGTCAAATGTCAGCAATATGACCAATTAATTTTCAGTTTGCCACTTAAGCATCCAGAAGTTGTCCTAGTATCTTACCAGGCATCCATGACTACTTCTAAAACGAAGTATAAGTCTTCACACTTCCATTTCTGTGATAATGAGGACTTTAAACCTCATTTTTCAGCCCTGGCTGTGGTACTCCACTGGGAACTCACATCTTGTTCTGGGTACTGCTTTGATTTGGGCTCATCCCTTACATCATCCGGATCCACCAGAGGGCTGAGATAATAAATGTACAGATGTTTTTGTGAGTGCCATCTCACATGGTAATGGTGAGGAATTTTTAGGTATATCAAATATTAATAATACCCAAGAAAACATTACAAAAGTATCTCCCTCCCATCAAAGTCTGCCCTGCAAAGTCCAGGTCTTGCAGAAAGAAGATCCTGTGCTACAGCCATCAGAGAAGGTCCATATCCATGATCAGGAAAGATGTTTTAAGGTTTCTTGTGGTGGTGAGAAGATCCAAATTCTATATTCCAGGTGGTAGGAGAGAATAGTATCTTGAAATAATTCACAGCTTTGACAAACATTTCCTTTTTTTCCCTTTTATTTTTGGCATATGCACATTAATAGCAGACACTGGATGCCACAGCTTCTGCTGCTGGAGATAACGACTCCTTTAAGGTATTCTGAAAGCACCAACTTTATTTTGTGGTTTGAGGGCTTTTGTTTGTTTGTTTTGTTGTCTTGGTTTGTTTGAAATAAATTATGGAGGTATGTACAATCTACTAAGGACAGGATGAGAAAGTACTCAGCAGAAGAACATTTCTCCCTAACCATAGGCAAAATAAAGCATAACCACAGCAACACAAATGCAGTCTTCTATGAAATGAGCCATGTAATAGCTGTGAATAGAATCTGTGTGTGAATGAGATGTTTGGTAATTGGTTGTAGAAATGAGTAAATATAACCTGTATCAACTTTGTATGAGTGATCTAACGCAATGCTAAGCCAGGCAAGTTAAGACTTAATTGCCAGGTTACAAAGCTGAGAAATTAAAATGCCAGGAGAGTTTCATTTTAGTTGGTTTGACAGCTGAGCTCCTTTGTGACTATAAAAACAAGCAGCAGAAAAACAGCAACTTCGTGATGAATCATATGAAAGACTGTGTGATATATCTTACACATGAATGTAAAAGTAAACTGTTTATGTGTTGACAGGTGGCCTTAAATCAATTCTGCTGGCACATTCAACTTACATGCAGCATTTGAAAAAAATATGCTAAATTCTGATTCAATGCCTGATGAATATTGATCCTATGTGACCACACAAAATCAGGGTGTCATTTTTCTAGTATTGGGGGAAGGCTGGTGTTTAAAAAAAACCAACAAACAAAACATCATACACTTTAAGTCACCATAATGGTCATAAAATATATGTATTCTCTATCCAGATTTTGGGTAATGGATGCAACCTTACATAACCTCAGTGCTTCTCCTGAGAGTTTGATTATCAGTGTTTTGTTATAGAATGATTTCTCTTCTACATCTGAAATATGTCAGTATTGCATGAAGTCAAAATGGGGAGACCCCTTTCAAAATCCTCTGCAACTGTTCTGTAAATAGCTCACCTCTCGGGTTCTTCTGAAATCAGTATGACTTTTCTAGAGGTAAGGTACTTCTCTCCCCATAAGCAGATCTTCATGATCATGAAGAGAGTAGAAAGAAGTAGTATTTTGAATTTAATATATATTTCATTTATAAGTGTCAGAATCAGGACTATTCTGAAGTACTGTTAGAAAACCACAACTCAAAACACACAGAGGTTCTTTCTGTGGCACTTCCTCCATAAAAAGGAATAAGTGCAGATGGGAAAGTAGGAGGTATCATATAAGCCTTCTCCAAAACTGCACAGCATGAGGTTATATTCTGAGCAGCCCTGAAGTAGGATAATGAGTAGGATAAGGAGGCTTTTATCAGAAGGTGACCATTTCAAATCAAGTCCAGCTTTGCAGACCACGGCCCAAATGCACTATGATCTAAAAGTATTTTATACTGGGTGTTCATTTATAAAACTTCTGCTCCCTGGCACTATATCTCTGCTATACTAATGCAACAGCACAGATTGAAGTGTGAAAAATTGCTCCCAGTGATCCCACTGGAAAAGTATAAAGGCACTACACTCACAGCCGATGGCCTGAAGGGTTGAAGCAGCACAGATCATCAGGCATTGTTCAAACAGAAGAAATCTCAAAAATTTGAAATAGAAAAATGGGGAGGGAGAAAAATTCTTTGAGTGATTTAGATATTAGAAGTGATACTTCTATGAATCTTTACAGAAAAGAAACCCATAAGAAATTGTGAGCGTTTTTGTAATGATCTTGCTTGCAGTGTCTTTTATATTCATTGCATTCTGGTTTCACATCAATGTACAGAAATGGGCAATGTATCATGTTTTATTGTGTCTTATTGTGCCAGGATTATGTAATGCAAGAAAAAGGAATTAAAGGCATTATCAAACACATTTTTTGTTACAAATTCGTGAATTTGACAAAATATTGCAGTCTGCAAGAGCTAAACAGCTACATGCAGCAAATGGAGTTTTAATTTAAAAAGAGGCTGAAAAACCTACGCATAGATAATGACTGTGAGGGGACATTTAATATCTTGAGTCTTGTTAAGGGCCATGTTTCTTCACCTCATAGATCCACTCTCCTACTGAGCCTGTTGTCTCTAAGGTTGCCTGCAAGGCAGAAGGTCAGCATCATTTCCTTGATGGGTTGCTCTTCCTTCCCCAAGGAACATGCTGAAGGATTTAGTACCACAGGAAGGACCAGACTTTTCACCCTGTGGGGCACTCAAGCACATCAAGCCATTTAGGAAACCCTTTAATTGGGCTTCCTACCTTCAAGGCTCTAACTCTAGACCACAACTTGTAGGCAAAATCATCAAGAATGGACTTCTAGTCACGGAGAATCATGCTTATCAAGTTTCACAAGGCTTTAAATTATTATTTGGGAGCTAAATAAAAAGATTTGAACTAATTTTAAAGAAAGCAAACTTCAAAAAGGAGGAAAGTTGCATCAATATCCGTGTCAGGAAATAAAAATTTCTGATTATTCATCCAAGGGGTTCAGGGCTTCTTTCAGATGCTCAACCTATGCAATGTTATGTGTATGACATTACTTATAGCCCTTATAAATGTTTATTTATGTCCTGTGATTAATTTCTATCCTCCCCCAGTCAATTGGGCTTCACGGCTTTGGATTTTTGGGTAGGTTTTCTATGAAACTATAAAGCAACATTTTTTATTAGAGAGAAGTGTATCATTAATTGGTCGTCTGAATCTCTTTAGTGGAGAAGAGATGATGGCAATTTTAAACCTTTTTCCAATGATGCGGCTATTTCTGTTTAACGAAAAAGAAAAAAAAAAGTTTGATAGGAATAAAAGAAAAATTACTTAATTAGCACTAAAAAAGCATTTCTTTATTGGGAGAAAGAGCCTAGGAGTTAAAGGCCTTGTGAAATAAATCATCAAATAATCACAGGTGGAATTGATCACCCAGTTGCATAGATAGTTATACAGGCAGTGTTATTGCAAGAAAAGCCAGGGTGCAGAAATGATTCGTTAGATTGAGGCATTACAGTTGGTTGGGTACTGTGGCAATGTTTCTCATGAGGATAAAACAATATTTTTTTAACATATGTTAACAGGGAATTAACATGAACATGACTTTTACTGGTATTTTCCTCCTTGATCCTAATTATTTCATGCTCACTGAAATATTTGCTTTTTATTTCATCAGTTCACTGCTCAATTTTTTAACCTTTTGAACACTCAGTGAACAGCATCTAGAAGTGAACTTCTAAACACTGTTTTTCTTTCCGTTTCCAAATAAAAATGCTTACAACCACACAAATCAACTGGTTGGTCAAGCAGTCTGTCTATTCCATTTGTGTCACTGGACAACCAAGGACATCCAAGCCCAGAGCTAGAGCAAGTCATGTGGCAGGATGGGAGGGAGATTATCAAATCCTGCAATCTATAGAAGACCTGGAATACAAGGCAAATGAAGGAGATGTTCTGCTGTGAGGTACAGGTAGTCCTGAATTAGTGATCAGAAAACAACAACAACCACAAAAAGAACAAAACACAAAACAAACAAATAAAAACCCAACAAAAACAAAACAACATTAAAAAAACCAACAAAAAACAATACCAAAAAAAAGCCCCCAAACCCCTGCAGCAAACCTCTACTTATAAGGCAGCAGCTTTTGAGGAGACCTGATAAAAATGCAGGAATTTTTACTACTGCATGCAGCTTGGGTCTAAGGTGGGTAAGAGGTATTACGGGACTTGCAAGAGAGGAAAAAATTTGACAGGACTGTACCATGAGCAATTGGATTGTTCTTGGCTGACTGAAAAAAGTACACTGATTTTATATAAATATATGCAATATGGAAAGCAGCATAGTTAGAAGATACTCAAGTTAATACTATATGAGCTGGTCTGGGTAATGAGAGCTGCATAGCCATGACAAAGAGGAGATCAGGAAGATTAATTTAACCTGACCTTGGCAAGGACTCCCAGTATCCAAGACAGCTCATTTAAAACCCAGATATGGCTACAGTACACTTGAGTCTGCAGTGTAGACACTTTTTCTGATGTTACTTTAATGAAGGACAGAAATTGAATTGTTATTGAATTTAGTTAATTGCACAGTTGCAGATTCTCCATCTTGCAGAAATTGCAGTTCATAATTAAACAAGTCGGTGTTAGTTTATACCTATATATATCCATGTTTCCGGATTTATTTATTTATGTCTTATTTTTAAATTCCATCTCTAAGCTTATCTGTTCTTTCCAACAATTCCCTGTTACTCAGCATATTGTTGCATTCCATCAGGAAGCACTGATTCATTCTCTCAGACTTAGAACATGCCATAAGAGGGAAAAAGGGAAAAAGAATCACTTTTCAGCTGATGGTACCTGTTCTGAAAATCAGAGCAATTGTAAAGATGAGAGTTCAAACACATGAAAGAAGCTGAGTGCATAACTTCAATACCACTTCTCAAAAGTTCTGCTGAATTTACAAAGATCTGTGCCTAAGATTTTCTTTCATTTAGTTTCCCTGCAGGGTCTGATCCAGACTGACCTAGAGCCCTCGGCCCTTACGAGACTGAGACTTCACAAGTGGCTCTGTAGCCATTCAAAGGAAACCAGGAAAAGAGAATTTACATGTGCATATGTGTATATAAGTATGTATGTGTACATGCACACATACACATCATTTAAATGATTAGTCATTTCTCTAGAAAGGGAGGAAGACGTTTCAAATCTTCATTTTGCCATCAAGTCACAAAACCACAAAGCACGTGTTGGTGTAGAATGCATGTCTGGTCTCCTGCTCAGCTCCAGGATATCATCTTCTCTTTTCACCAGTTCTAGCCAATGAGTCTCAGCTGTTTTGGCAAACAGGAGAGCTTCAAGGCTCAACAGGGCATAACCCCAGGTCCTGTCTCCTGGTGGGTGTCTCTGCTAACCACAAAGACTTTTTACAAAGGTAACCACAGCATCATGGTGCCAGCTGTGATATTAAAAAAGCTGGGAGCTTAGCTAAGCCTTTAAAAGCTCTACTGTAAGTGTTTAAGTGCAGAAAAGGATGTTAGATGGTAAATATATCATCAAACAGAAGCACTGGAAAGAGATGCTGAAGTGATGCACTCAGAGCTGTGGATCTCTTTCCAAGAAGCACTCACATGCAGTGGTGCCAATTTCCACAAAATTTACCTCTGAAGAAGAGATCCATGAAAGGAACAGGGCAGGATTATTGCTTCCATGTCTGCTTGAGCAATTGCACTTCTTGGCTTAAGGTATCATTAAGCACAGAATACAATAATAGAAAACCCAACAACATAATTACTAACTCAGACTAATTAATTAGGCACCAAACTGCACCGTCTTGGTGTCAAATACTTTCTATCATCAAATTTCAAAAGAACTTTTGTTTCTGTACAAGAATGAGGGAATTCAAACAGCATAAATATTTCAGACTGCTAATAATTAAAACTTCATGTGTTTGGCATGAAACCTCTTCAGCAAAGGAGGCTAACAGTGCCTTGGCTCTACAGCCAGTGTGTTCCCCTTTCATGCTAACAGCTGGGCAAGAAACATAGAAACATTCTGCTCTGCCATAGAAAGTATTCCCAGCATGCTTGTGTTAGTCATGAAATCTTGTCAATGAAATCTTGCAGCATTAATATTAAAACCACAATGTGAATTGTTCATCAAGGTCAACCCAAATTTTTTTTTGGGGGGAGAGGGAGTTGGTGTTTGTTTGTTTGCTTGTTTGTTTGCTTGTTGAATAGCCAAATTCTGTGAAGGAAGGAGTGAAATGCCCTACCTGACTGGTGGTATCAGAGTGATACTCTGAATGAGAAAAGAAATAAAGGGTTGAAAACTCTGAGGGAATTAAATGATGTTGTTATGAAGATGCACTGAAATATGAAAGAATCAGCCTGATGGAGCTCTCATTTAATTTAAGCAGCACAGGACAAATTCTGTTCTCAAATACATCAATCCAATACTAATTAAATTAATAGGATAAAGCAGGACTTAGATCTTTATCTCTTCTGTAAGAAAAAATATCAACTGGAGGAGGAAAAAACCCTACAACCATGCAACGTATTATTTTTATTAAATAAGAGGTTTAAAATCAAGCCTCAGTCGGCCTAAGGAGACTGTGCCACTTAAATGCTAGTCCCTGAAATAGAGCTTCTGGGACTTGGAGTTGCTGGTTTAGTGGTTCTGGAACAAGAAGAACTGTGTGTCCTTCCACCTAAGTGACTACAAACACACTCACAAACTGTTCCACTGTCCAGCAGCATCAATTGCAAATATGTTTTTTGCACAAAATGAAGATTAGGATATTTTCATTGACCTCAGGAAAGGCATCTTTCCAATTTTTTGGTTTATTTTTTACATTGCCTGAGACAAACTTCCACCAAAGTCACATGAGCCACAAATCTCAGTAGATCCATTTTCTTAATCGGAGTAATAGTTAGGGATTCCTTACTTACTTGTCTAATTTGGGTTACAAACACACCTCATTCTAGGTCTATAGCCATAATTTCCATCTTCATCCTGCCATGCATTTCTTCTGTCTCAGCCTTTAAAAGCAATAGTAGTATAACTCAGTAGTTATAACAACTACCTGCAGCCATGCACTTTTGCTTAAAGGCAGCTGGAAGAGCACTATCTTTTTTCCAGGCCTTGTTCTTTATTAATTACAAAACTCCATTTCTATAGGCTAAATCATTCCTAATAGCACTGAGCCAAAGTCCATTCAATCTGCAGAGCTGTGTGCAGCCATTTGATTATTTTCACTAGTGTGATTATTTTCATTCATCTACACAGTGAGCCAAGGTTAAGGTCAATAGTATACAATTTGATTCTACTCCAGCTTAATAAGGTCAAATGCATAATGGTTTTCTGGTATATTATCATAAATTCATTTTCTGTAATGAAGCTAAACTGATTAGGAAAATGTCGCACTCCAGTTTTGCACACTTTGCTCACATGTAAAATCAGTTTGTGGAGTCAAGTTGTAAGTTTGGACTGTATTTTTGGTGTGTTCATACCTATCACATATTCTCAGAGAGGGATTCTAGGCTTGATTTATACGTTACAAAGTATTTTCAGCACAATCACACTTCAATTCCAAAACGAGGGTGTAATTTTATGACACCAAATCAGTAAAATTAAGCAAACCATGGTTCAAACAGTGCCTTAATTCAATGGAATTGTATCCTATAAAATCTTTGTAATTAAAAGATTCAAAATCTTTCTTTGTGGGCTCTCTTTCTAAAAAATGCACTTTTAATATTTATTATGGAGTAAAAGAGATTTTATGATACTAGCTTTTTGGGGTGGGGGGGGGAACTCAAAATTGGCTGTTTTAGCAATTAAAATCAGCAAGAACACCAGAGTTTGAAAAGCAATACTTTAACAAAATGTCCTGAACATGTGATTTGGAAAAGTTAACTGGATGATTTCTCACATATTCCCCATACTCACCACCATTGATCCATAGTGACTTGAAGTGTGGTATCAGAGCCCATGGAAATGTCATTGGCTGAAAATACAGGTGTCAAAAACTCCTCAAATATGAAAAAGAAAGACATAATTACACACAATCCTGTGTCATGCCAGTGAAAAAACTTCTAAATGAGTCAGCGATGAGCTACCACAGTGAACTGTCCAGAAATAGCTGTGGCTCATGACAGACCTTCATCAACATGGGTGCTGAATTCATATTTAACTCTAATATTTAGACTGTGTTAATGCAAAAAAAAAAGTTGCCAAATTCTGCCTTTTTTTTTTTTTTCTTTAATCGGGTAACTACAAATAATACCAATTACATTACCTTTCTATATGTTTCCTTCCGTTTATGGACTAAACTCTTGGATTTTTAGAAAGATCTGTATCTGACTTGGATAAATACAATTTTCAGGGGAAAAAAAAAAGATCAGGTTAAGTATATTATTTTTAAAATATAACCATTCGTTTGCAGACAACTTCATTAATTTGCTTTTTAACATTTTAGTATTAATACTTAAGACATTTAAATACTAAAAACCATGGGTTTCATGTAAAATGTCAAACTACTTCATTAGGCAAACAGAAAAACCTGATCTTGCAGAACTTTGGGGAACATTAAGATTCAAAGTGCACAGTCCCACAAAATAAACCAGAATTAATGAACCTTTTCTATCTTACTATAGTGAAGGGATATTTTTTCATACAAATGCTCATGCAGCTTTAATACAGCATTTTTTGGTTTTTGACTCTTGGGGGCCTGCAGGATATTCTATATATTTAGATTCTGCCTAACTTGCTCCTCTATGCTTCCTTAGCCACAATGTTAATGCCACTATGGGAGCAACTTGCTCTAAGCAGTAAAGCAGAGAAACTGAAAAAAACTTGGAACAGCAGAGAATTCTTATGAAATCTGAAAAACAAGTACTCATCAAACAGGCTAAGCTTTTCCAGCCCACCTATTTGATGAGAAATACCTGGACTTTGAAGGGCCGAAGTGCCTAAAAAGGGCCTCCTCTTTTTAAATCAAGTTACAATTTTCCAAATTCTTTTCACATTGTTTCCTTAGCATATGGCATCACTGCACTTCTTGTCTTTACACTCCATACTTTAAATGACAAATGTGTGTGTTTCCACAGTGAGAAAAGATGAAATTATCATCATGAGAACCTGAATCAGCAGAAAATATCTAAGATTATCCAGGCTACAAAAGCCTAGAAAGATGTTTGTGCTAACTCTGATGATAGATCGGAGATCTATGCGATAGATCGGATTTGGACAGATCCTGGATTTTTTAACATGCAGCAATGACAAGCAAATTTGGACTGCATTGCAATACAGAAAAGTAGAGAAAGAATATACTGCAGTGATGCTTTTAGAAAAACCTTATCAAATAATTACTGTCCCAATTTGCTTGCCAAAAAGAGAGAAAAACTCCACAACTTGTGTAGAGGGTTGATAATAATGTACAAGTAGCTCTGACCGAACTGACTCCACCTTTATCCAGGGGTCAAATTTCTGTTCCACATTCAGCAAATTCTGATCTTCTGTTTCCTGGCACTTAACTAGCCTCAATTCAATAGACCTCCACTTCCATGATAAATTATAACACTCTTCATATGGAAATGCATCACCAGACAGCACCATAATAGATAAAAATATGACAGGGACATAGTGTAATTTTCTCAAGACATGATATTGTCTTAAATCAGATCTTCTATTCTTCTTTCCCAGGAGACTCTTAAACAATTTGATTATTATTTTCTTTCCAGAAGCATATGGTAATACTGGTTGCTAATATAGCTTTGGTCATATTTGTGGGAAATTAACATACTAATTACAAGGATTGTCTTGGAGAAGCAATACTTGCTGTTAATTGCCATGTTTGTTTCTCCTGCTTTTATTTAAATGGTAAAAAAAGGGTAAATAAATGGCACTGAAAATCTGCTGCTGAATGCAAAGTATTTTTAAGGTAAGCCTGTATAAATTAGAGACAATCAAGAAGACAAGTGAATAAAGACGTGTTCTCAAAACATAAACTATTGCAAAGTTTGATGCTCAAGCTTGAAGATGCAAGGTTGAGAGCAGATCTTTCTGTTGACTTTTATAGCAAGATAAAAATGGAAAGAGGGTCTGAAATCTGTCTGCAAAGCATTTTAAGCCAGGCAGCATTGCACACAAGGCTGGGTGGCAAACAGCCAGCTGGAAGGTGGCTGAGCACCGTTCTTGGAGCTGCAGGTGCGTGCTGGGGCAGAGCAAACTGCACATCACAAACTTC
This sequence comes from Sturnus vulgaris, assembly GCF_052056855.1. Classification (NCBI taxonomy): domain Eukaryota; kingdom Metazoa; phylum Chordata; class Aves; order Passeriformes; family Sturnidae; genus Sturnus; species Sturnus vulgaris. The sequence goes on along the minus strand of NC_142256.1, from coordinate 19,974,628 downwards.
AGCAGCCCTCCTGAGGGCTCAAACATATAAACAGGCAAAGGCATAGGTTTCTACAAGCAGCTCTTCTTCTTTTTGCCAGGGATATACAATGGGCAGCAAAACGGGTCTTTCAACAGAGCTAATCCGACGTTAACGTCAGTAAGAGAGAGCAAGATCATATGGGGTTTTAGAGCAAGATCATACGGGATTTTTTATCTTTCCTCCCTTTCTCTGGTTATTTCCCAGTAGGGACTATGGGGCAGTGTAGGTCTTTCTTGGCAGTGACCACGTTCAGAAAAGGATACCCTGTCCCCAATTAGTAGTTGCAGGATTTCAGAAAGAGGCATTTTCTTGTGACAAATCACTGCAGCACGATGCAGAGTGTGTTTGCTCCTGAGCTGGGGGTGCAGTGCAGAGCCCTGCCCTTCCCTGGGGCTGTGCCTGCCCAAGGAATGCTGACACAGGAGAGCTTTACACACAGTGTGTAAAATGGGGACAGGAGGCTACACTTGGGTGTATTTCAGCATACAGATATAAAAGGGTTTTTCGACATAATTCCTTCATAGGAAAGACAATGCCTTTCTTCAACAGGAAGTTCAGAGATTTTAGTTGGATTATAATGTGATTTTCCTTAAAGTTACTTTTTTTATGTCTATTCCCTCTGAGCAAACATGACTCAGAGCAAACCCTGCTGGCCTTGTACAAAAGTCACTGACGTCATCAGCACTAAAGCTATGAGCAAAACATGTGGGACTGAGCCTACTGTCAACTGGAGTTAAGTGCTATCCACTAAAGGCATCTATTTTTTGTACCAATTTTTAATGCAAGATGATGAGTACTCTAATTATAAGATTTTTTTTACAGTTGGTTTTATGTACACTGTCATAAGACTTGGCAGACAAAAAGGGAAGAAGTCACTGCCAACAATATATTTATATATTTTACAAAAGATCACTCTGTCCTTTAACATTGTAATACAGAATTGACCTATTTTCTTTTGTTTTTTAAGGCTTCCTGCATTTAATTTTTTACCTTTTCTGGAGAAGATTGTATCGATGCTTAATTTCATAGAACTAAATGCCCTAATGTCTTTATTCCATATGTTCCCAACTTCTAATTAACTTCGTGTGCGTTATGGCAAAATTATTTCATTCCTATAGATTTCAACTGTCTGAATTTACGGACTTACTTATCTTTAAATTAATTACTTATTGCTGGCATACAATAAATTTACACAACTAGAAAGAAAGAAACAAGAAGAAGTGCAGGCACAGGCTGATTCTGAATTGTTTATTACAATCAGCAGTGATGCCTGGAGTTCAGCACTTAATTCCTTTTTGACTGGGCTACTCTTCACAGTTGATGACATGGTTAGACATCTGCACTCTGCTTGCAGGCCAATTATTTTCGGCTTTCATATCTCTACAAAACCTGTGTTCCCTTCTCATACTTTCTATCCTTCATGGTTCAATGCAATAGAGTTTGATGGTTCTTAGCTGTTGCTTATAATTATACTCGGAGCTGGATGCTCTCCAGCAGGAATTAATTGCCTACATATGATTGAGGAATGAGACTTTTCCTGCATGTAGGAAGATGCATGCTAAATTCAAATAGACTATTTTAATTAAAGTGATTATGGAAATACCCTAGAATGCATTTAGGTTACAATGGAACTGCATTTTCTAGGAGAAAAAATTCCTATTAAAAAAAAAAAAAAGACAAATTTCAAAATGAAGATTATATTTAGATTCCAACAAGCACAATCACTTTAAGTAGATCCTCCATAAATGAGATTGCTTGTAGGGTCTTTTAAAAGGTAATTGGAGGTAGAAGGAACAAAAGAATCTACTCTTCATATCATTCTCAAAAAGTCTGCAGTTTATTTAAGGGGTAAGTAGTAAGAAAACTTTCCTTTCAAAACTCTTGTCTAGAAATAAAATTAAAAAACAGATACAACTTTTAAAGGTCTGCTATTTACCATAGAAGTTCTGATTAAAGCTGAGTAAATCCACAGGGTAAAGAAGCCTCCTTTTCTAAATAGCATGAACTAAACCCACTGAGAATCTGGTCAACCTTAAGTAAAGCAACAAGCATGTGGTGCTTATGGAGAGAGGGAGCTGCAGCTGCAGATGTGCAGCTGTTCCTCAGTGCCAAACAGGTGTTTCCACTTCTATTTGCTGCTTGACATTTGCTTCCCTCTGTTTTTACTCTCCTCCTCTCACCAAACATTACCCTTGCAGTGCATGTTGAATAGGCCACAGGGGGACTATCTGACAAAGAGCAGGTTTGTGTTTGGTGGAGAGGAGAATGCTGGCTGGCAATGTGCACAGGTCCTTTGCTCATTCAGAACTTTAATCAGAACTCTGCTGTACAGAGAGACTGAAGCAGCCCAGCTTAAGCTCACAGGCTTATGCTCAGTGTGGAGAATGTGAGATTTTGGAGACAGCCAACGGAGCAGCTGCATCAGAGCTTTAGTAGTGACCAACAACTCCCTTCCCCCTCTAACATCCTGTCTGCAGTCTCATTGTTAATGTACTTGCCTGGCACGCTGGACTGGCCTTAACACCACATCAACATTTTCTGTGGGGGCTCAAGTGATAGTCTGCAGCCACTTGCACAAATTTTGTAAATATCTAAAGGTACAACTCAACACCAAGTGATGTGAAAAAAATCAACAGTCATTATCATCCTGAACATCAAAATCAAGGAAATCCAAGTACTTTTTCTCCTTAAATATACTGGAATCTCTCTGGGATCTTGCCTAGACCTGTCACACACTGGAATGTAGAACAAAGAGATTTGCATCTATTTGTAAGTCACAGGCCACAACACCAAGAAGTGATGGTCACTGCAACTGTGCTGAGTAAAACCCAGCCCAGAAACAGGGCTGAACTGTACAACCCCACTAGTCCAGAGAGCAGTAGACAATTATGACATGAGCTATCAGCAGACATGATGGTCTTAATGAACATAAATATTACTAATGTTACCCTTGTTTAATGCCGTGGGGTGGGACAGTTGTGGGACACATAATCTGTCTCAACCTACACTCAAATTCTGAATGCTTCTTTCTAGCCAGGCATGTGCTGCCATGGCAAACATCACACCATCATTTATCTTACTCAGTATCTTTGCTTACTTTCTGCCCCACAGCCCTGGGAAGGGTAGGCAGCCAAATGTATGTGTTTACCTCCTAATCTATTTATTTTACCCCTCATACAATTTGAGGTTTTGGCAACACTTCATATCACTCATTATCCAGGGCCTAATCCAAAGAATATGGTTGGTGTAGAGCCTTGTATCTTTGCTTGTTCTTTATCTGTAAAAATCCAATGTGTATGGTCACCTTCTTCCCAGATTGCCTCCAAAGGCCGTGTAAGTGTGACTTTTCTTTCCTGGGACCTTGTGGGATATCTTTAATGATTAGTTGCCACACTTCTAAATTCCGTTCTGTTATTTTCATGGTGTTTATACAATCCTGAAACCCACTGTGTATGAGTTGTCAGCTAGGTTTCAAAATTATCGAGTATGATTTTTTATCCTTAAGAATGACAGTAACAGATAATCACTTTACTCCATGTCTAAAGTCTACAATCAAAACAGCAATCTGCTGCTAATATATTGTCTGCTTATTGTGGACTACTTTTTGTGTTTCAGGAATTCAGGAATAATAGGCATTGGTATTCTGTTTCAAACTCTATCCCCTTTCCTCTTATTACTTCTTTGGTATGAGGAAGAAACTGCATTTCTAGTCAAGGACATTTGTAAAATTATTTAATTAATCTATTATCACCACATCCTGTCTGTAGGAAGTGATGTGCCCCAGTGTGTGGCCTCAGTGGGAGGAGTGCTGAAGGCAGTAAAGAAAGGGGTACTGCACCCAGAATCCACACCAGGGAAAAATGGGAGCTGAGAGAGGGCAGCTGAGAAATATTTCCTGTTCTGAAGTGAGTTTTGCAAAGGTGAGCCAGCCCACAATGCATGCCCATGTTCTCTCATTTTCATAAGCTTTTCTATTTTAACTGGGATAGAAATTAATAAGTTTTGAACTTTCCCCTACTGCTTACATTATAAAAGGTGATTTCACTCTACAAGTAGAGAAAATTTGACATAAGAGGTGTCTGTGGAAAAAAATACCCTTTGTAGACGTTGATAGATTTCCAGATAGGGAGCATGACATCCTATTGTCTTCCATAGCCAGGCTTTTTAGTGAGACCATATCTTTTATGACACATTTAAAACAATACTTCTTTTCTGTCTAAAATCCCAGTGGCATCCCAGGCTCTAACCGTCATAATGCAAAAGCTAAGAAAATGCAGCATAAATTTGTTTTGATTCACTTAGAAAGTGTCCTGTGCCATTTTGATATAATGAATAATTTCCATTTAGGTTGAATCATTGCAGAACATTTTGTTAACACTGACATTTTTCAGAAAGAACCTTTTTATTCTTTTAACTAGACACAGTTACCTAAGAAGCTCAACCCAATAACATAATCTTGTGCAGGTAAAGTACAGAGACATCTAGATTCACATGCATAATAAAATCAATACCACAGCCTTTAAACAGAAGTAAATTCACACTTTGACCTTTCTTTTCACAGGTTGTATTTTTCTAGATTTTTTTAAAAATATGGAATGGAACAAAATGGAAATAAAAGGGAGAAAAATACTAGTTTGGTGTTGAGCACATAATTGTCCTTTTAATGAAAGAATTATAAGCAAAAAGGCTTGACAAATTGTTCTTTGTTAACCACACAACACAAATTCAATAGAATTAATTTATATAGTGATGATGGATATATTGAAAAAATGTGTTACATTCTATTCTCATCATAAAAACAAAAGTTCTTAATCAGATCACTACTGAAAGGGGAAGACTGCACAAAATGAAAGTTTTTAACTTCTTATGGTCTGGTTATCAATATTAAAGCCCTTCAGCAGAAAGCGTGCAAGTGGAATGATTTTTAATTGTATTTTGGTTGAAATACTCAAAGTCAGGTTGCTAAAATTAGTTTTACTAATTTTACTAGCACTTCATATGTGAAGGAATCAAATATAAATACATAAAGGGTTCTAAACAAAGGGCTTTTCTTACAACAAATTCTGGGAACTGATAATTTTCAAATATTCCGATCAAACCTGAGAAACCTTAGCATTTTGGGGTTCTAGGCATCTTATTTAGGTTCCTTAAACTCATAGATGGTGTCCACTGTTCATCTGGGCACCTAATTTTGAATACCTGCCTTTCATCCTGATTTTTTGAGGGCAGTTCTGTCACTTTTATTAAGCCTCTTATTGAGTTCAGCAGCAAAAGATATTTTGCCTGCCAGCTTAAAGGTCATAACCCATCTAATGTGAACAATCAACAGACACAGTCACCTTCTGCTGGCATGAAATATGTCAGTGTTGTAAATCTGCAGTGTCAGGTTCTGCACTGCACAATGAGGGAGGTGACTCTTTTGACTTCAGTACAGGAGTTACTGTGATGTGCAACACAGCTGTGAGAAGGACTGGGGCAGAACTGGCATTTCAGAGCCCTGGCAAGGAATAATCAAGTGATATCTGTGACAGTTGAAGTTTCAATTTCTTATTCAGCAGTGCCTCTCACGAGGGAATTGACATTGTTAATATAAAGATTAATGTTTGGGGAAGACATTAAGCAAAGGCTTATTAGTGGCCAATAGTTTATGCCAGCAATAGAGACATCTACATAAGTGACTCTGAAATTGGCCTTGAAATGTCCTCCAAGTCAGGCCTCTGCTGCTCCATTGGTGGAGATTCCATCTCCTATTCCAGCGAAATTCTTTCTTCCTAACACAAAATCCTTCAGTTGCAGATGAAATTCAGCTCTCATAGTGGACATGAAAATCAGTGTTGTCATGACAAAATTGCAGGATAATCCTCAGGTCATTCAAGAATGGATTTCAGTGCATTAATATTCTGGGAACTTGAATAAACTTTCACATTTTTCCACTGACTATTAAAAAAAGTGCTTTGCTACAAAACTCAAAAATGTTGGTGCAATAATGTTTAATTTATATGTCATGGAGCTTGAATCAAGGCCTGCTGTCCAGCTCTGATTGTTTACCTTCTGGTTTCCTAGATTTTAATGAGAATTTTGAGGTTACAAGGTATAAAATTGAGGCCTTTAGCTGGAAAACTAAGAAAGAAAACCTTTACAGGATGCTGAGATGCTCACAGGATAATAATAATTTAAAAGAACAGATACCAAATCATCAATGTGTATTCTTCATTTCAGTCTCAGGAAACTTGAATAATTGACCCTGTGACTTAACTGAGAGGCATCAAGGCCAGGAAGAGATCCCTCTTGAGTATTGGCATCCTATGTTTAAGAGCAGACAACAGCTTTGTGACATTGGGCAAACTGGGTGTCAGATAAAAAGAACAAATATAGAATATAAAAATGCACATGATCCAGATAACACTGTAATGCTCTCTCAAGGGTTCTCACATCCATCAGAGTCATGTAAATCCCATTTTGTGAAATTCAAAGTGGATTCTTGACTAGGAGGATTGCAGATTATTTTATTATTATTATTTTTAATTTTTTTTAAGAGCAAAGATTAACAAAAATCTCACTAAGTCTGGGAAAAGCTGTTACTGCTTTCATGCTGTTTGATTTCTGCATATGCACAGTAACTGATACAGGGACTTAGGGTGTAACTCCTATTGCAGCTCTGGGAGTTAGGTGTGACTGGCTGCTTTGTGATGGGACTATAACCAGGAGCGTTTAAGTGCTTGAAACAGTTACATTTCTGTTGGAAGAAAAATATTTCAACAGAAGACCACCTCAAAGGGAAATTGTTCAGAATACTTCCACTTCACACTGCTAGTTATTATGAACTTTTCTTTTTTTTTTTTTTTTTTTTTAATAATGAAGTGTTTTGTGTTGTTGTTTGGGGGTTTTTATGTGAATACATTTTAACACATTGCTGCAGGTCTGAATTAATGAATGAACAGAAATAAAATTAACATCTAGATTGAAACAATATGTTAATACCTTTTATTATTATTTAGTGCTGAGCTGCATATTATTCACTAGTGCAGCTTAAAATTTCTCCAAAAAGGCAGTGAACTGAATTGCAGAGAGCTGTATGCACTGTATGCACTTACTAAAAGTGATCTGGAAAAATAAAGCATAAAAAAAAAAGAAAATAATAGTTGGGAAATAATTTTACATCATTAGAGAAGAGGAGACACAGGTTCTTCCTGGTATGTCTTTGTTCTTCCCAGACCTGAAGGAAATCTTTTTCCATTAAGACAGCACAAGAAGTGCTGACAAAATCCAGAAGGAATTCAGGCACTGGAAAAGGAGCTGTTCCATCCATGTCTGTTATTCTGCATGGCACTGAAATGAAGCAGAGGGAGTTTTTAAGCTGATATTTTCTATATTAGTTACTAATTTATCTTTCTACAGTGGCAGAAAATTGGCCTGGCTGAGAGAACTGTAGATATTGAGGGAATTCTCAGGTAGCCACCCTTCAATGCGCAGAAGAATTTTTTCTCATTTGCTGTTGGAACAGGTCTAGCACAACTAAGAGATGAAACAACGCCACTTTCAAAGTTATCCAGAACTACTTTTGAGCCTAAGTAAAGTTTAAGTAAATATATATTTAGCAGCTGGACTCTGAATTTGCTGAGCTGGGAAGAGGCAAGGTGCAACAAACGGGATGCAGTAATTCTCAGTAAACAACACAGCTGAAGCATTTTCCTTTCTTTCATTACAAGGGATTTGCATCATGTCTGCTGTAGATGCTACGTCTGAACTAAAGGACAGGGTATTAAATGTTCTAACATAAAAGATCAATCGATCATGCTCCAAATTTAATCTGCATCTGTCTGTATGTCTTTTACATCTCTTTCATCCTACAGCCTTCTGTAGTGTTTCTGTATGAATGAAGGAATAATGCTACTGCTATATTAGCTCATTCAATCTCCACTGATTTAGACAGATTTTTCTTGTGAGAACAAAAAGTATTTATGTTTTCAAACTACAGAGCATGGTAAAGTTTTAGTTTAGATTTTTCACACTGGGTACCATTAATCTAACAGGAGGAAAACAAAAGCACTACCTGTGCAACATAGTTTTATACAAATATTATTAAATAACTTAATTTTATAGATATTTTCTTGAAATAGATAATAAAAGCCTATAGCAGAAAAATAAAATTCTATGGGATGGATCAAAATCTTAAAGGAAATATTTTTATTTTCCTGAGGAATCCTTAGGAGTAAATAGTTTTTTTATGTGGAATTTCTCTGAAAATGAATATTTAATAAGAATTGCTGAAAAGTTATAAATGGCAATCAACCTCCTTCTGTCTGACCACATATAAATTGAAGTCTTAGTTATGGTCTATGGGCTAAAAAAATTATGCAAAACCTAAGTCACTGAAACCATGTTCTTCCACAACATTGTTAAACCAATAAAGCTTTTTTAAAAACTGAGTAAAAACCTGCACAATCTCACAACTTGGTTTCAAACTTCTCCTTTTCGTACTGCTGAATAAGATTTGTTCTGCTGCCAGTGTAGAAATGGTAGAGAGGAAGCACAGACTGAATGTCTCAAAACCTGTGAAGTAGTCACAGGATGGAGCAGCATTTACTGTCTTATCTTGAAAGATGCCAAATTTGTGCAAACACCAGACATTGAAAAGCAATCTTCTAGCGTTAGAGACTTAAATTTCCTAGTTCAAACAACATCTTTTCCCTGCTTGCATTTTTCTCTACTGAACCTCATGTATCTTTACCCTGGCTATTATCCCTCCCTACAAGAGAAATTATTTGTTTCCCAAGACCTCTGCTGCAGAGGAGGTTAGATATTAGATGAGGAATTTATTCATTTTTTCTTGTACATAAGTGTACATTTTCTTACTCATCCATTCTTAATTTGCTCCTGTGGACTCTGTTCACCTGGATGTCATGCTTTCAGTTTATGCTTATAAATGAAAGGACAGTTCCTTATATAACTTTAATATTCAGTAGCATGGAGTCCATACTTAGGAGGTACTGGTTCTCTTTGGCCTTCAGTTTTCTTTCCTTAGTGAAATAAGACTGAATCTTTATTTACAATACAATTTTTTCACCTGGGTATTGGCCTCAAATATAGATTCCCCTCCTTAACTCTATACAAATTTCCCTGCTACTAAGGGACTGGACAAAACCCTGATTTTCAATGTTTTTATAGAAGATTTTAGCTGAAAAACTCAAATACAGAGTAGAAAGAAAGAGAAGAAAACCTGAAGTACTTCTCTTCTGTGCTTTTCTTAGTACTATGCTTGATTTTTAAGAAGAGCTACCAAGCTTATCCCAAAACTGAAGTTAAACTAATATATCACTAACTTTCTCTTGTGTTTGCTGCTTCTCTTTCTTGCATGTTAGAACTGCTGTGGCCTCTTTCTGATCTCTGGGGCATTTCTCCTCTCTATTAACAGATGTCATAAAACTGTCCATTGCCATTTTTATTTCACATGTTCATACCCTTAGTACAAGGGTATGAACACTGCATTTCCTTTGTTCCCATTGCTTGAATGTTTTTCCTTGCACTTTTTTTTGAGCTTTCTATCAATTTAAGAACCATTTCAAATGTTATTTTTATGATTCTTAATTCCTGCCTTTCTGCCAGTATATATATCTCACTTCTGATTTAATCCTATTAATGCCAAGAGAATACCCATACAGTACTTGTCATTTCAGATTATTGGAATTAAATCACTTCTGAGTGCATAAGTGCAACCTAAGTACTATACTGAACTCACACACACAACTTCCTTTTAATGCACAAAGAGAAGAACTGAAGAATTACATTAGATCAGGCTATAAATTAGGAAGTAGAATATGCAGATATTTCAGAGACATATACTAGATGAATGAATTAACTAAGTTATTCCATAATGTTGCAGACAGATAGAGATATTATAAAAGAAAGGTCTTATAAAATATGGTTTAGGCCCTGCTACTCTAGCTAAGACAGCAGTAGCTTGTAAGTTCCCATAAGAAAGAATCAGGGGAATGTAAAGTCCATTAACACAACAAACTATTCTTGTTAGAGAAACAGTCTGCACCTGTGAGAAACAAGAGACCTGTCCCATGAGAATCCACAAAGGAAAAATGTAAACACCTGAGTCTTAGCACATACACACAAAACATCTTCTAGGCAATGAATGGAATAGCGAGAAAACCACTAGCCAATGGGAGTTCAACATGTCTGTAAAAACTGTATAAAATGAGTTATGTGAATAAAAAATTGGCTTTCCTGCATGAAGAAACTGAGTCCTGTCAGACCATTACTGCAACACATAATATCTTAAAAATGTAATTTTTTCTTTTGTATAGTGTGACACATCTATTCTTTTTAGAACTCTTTTCCCCTTCCCTCCTTGTCGGAGGAGCCTTTCATTAAATTCTGACATTGGGGTGTGGAGAGAGGAATGACCCAATTGCCTGCCACCAAGGAATGCATTTTACAAATTAACAAACTGACTATATTTTCAGGACTCAGAGTAATTTTCTTCCACATTGCACCATTTGGAACACAAGATGCTCATCAATGCAGAATACACAATAGGAAGCAATAAATGGTCCCATAGCTTCTTGGGCACTGAAATGCAGCTGAGTGATTTGATAAAATCAATAGTAATTGTACTGTGTACCAGTGCAATGGACATTGCTCTTTTTGCATAAGGGAGAAAACTGAGGACACATCTTAAGGAGAAAAAAAGGAGATAAAATCAGCATTTGATTCTCTGAAGAGATTTTACAAGAGATCCTGGGATTTTTATTGCAGTGTTCATGAGTTTGTCACTATTGATGTCCTATCAAGAAAAGCTTTCCAGCATATTTTCTGTGAGAAGGGGCTGTGCATGTGGCCCCACTGATCCTCATGTGCACGTGCACATGCGTGGCTGGAATCATTTGTCTCTGGCACTGATCAGCTCTGGCTAAAGGGCTGGGCAAGGGCCCCAGCTGCACGTTTTGGTTACTGACATATAAATGTGATGCACAGTGGGAATCTCCTGCAGCCAAACATCCAAAGCAGCTGAATTTCAGTGCCTTATTTGTCTCACCATGAGATTGAGTCAGTTACTGCAGATTCAAGCTAAGCACAAAACAGCAAGATGTCAATCAAGAAATATGAATATCACAACTGTAAGAGATAATGCCTGTCTGTTGGCTCCCCAAACCCCAATACCTGGACTACACCTTGAGTGATATTGAGAAAAATCACACTAGTTCCGAAACTGGATGATATTGAGACTAAAATCTCAGGAAAAGGTCAGAAATAAGACACAAACCAGCTTCCCATCCTATAGTGTCCTTGGAGAGATGTTGATTTCTCTGCACTAGATGGCCCTTAGAAGTTTACTGCTTAATACAATTCTTATAGGGCATGTTGCAGCAAATGGAGCCCCCTAAAAACTAGGTGTAAACCTCTGAGAGGCTTTTTGCTGTCTCTAGTGCTGCTACCTGCCTCCATTTCCAAATGAGGCTGTCACAGGCAGTGTGACACTCCAGAATCTCGCCAAGCTTACTTAGCATCCTGAAATCATCCGCTTGGCAGCTAAAGGACTACTCGTTCACCTTGGTTTGCAAATTGACAGCTGTTGGGAGACTGCCATTTTACAGCTGGGAGGTCAGAAAAAGGTGGAGATATGCTTTTTTTTTTTTTTTTTTTTTTGGTTGGTTGGTTGGGGTTTTTTTTTGTTGTTTTTTGTTTGTTTTTGTTTTGTTTTGTTTAATTGTTTTTTCGTTTCTGTTTCTTTCCCAGGATATCTAAGATAATGAAGTAGCTAAGAAAAAAAGAGTAATTTTCAAATCTATATTTAGATTACAAAAAAAGTCCTAAATCACTTATTTTAAATTTTATTCTTTAATTTTGTAGATTTGTTTCTAATTTTGCAGATAAATAAACTACATTTTTAAAAAAAAAATCACATTATTCCTTCTAAGTTTATTAAATATTACAAGTCATATCACATAAGACAGAGTGTAAATCCTATTAGTCTTCCAGAACAAAAAAGTTCAGAGAGAATATTATCTGCTTGTGAGACAAATCTGAAGGAAGAGTGTTTCGCTTCCACTGGCCTGTGGAGGGTCAGATGATGTGAAAGGCTCCAACCTTCTCCCCAGCACGTTGCTGCATTCAGCTGAGTCAGGGGAATGGCTCAGACTGATGCTCCTCAGCTGTAGCAGTGTACATCCAGCAGGGCTATTTTAAGCAGCTTTCTTTGACAGCTAAAGGCAAGGTTTGTCTTCCCTTACTGTGCAGCAAGAAGTGCTGGTGCTGGCCAGGATGCAATGGAAAGCAGCCACAAATCACTGGGAAGACAAACTGCCACAGCCATTTCCTCAGCTACCAGCAGAGCAGATCCTCCACTGGATTTCACTTGTCATCTGGGCAGTCATCCATTTGCATCCCTTCATTTATCTCCTGGCAAAAGAGATTTTTCTTATCTTCACTTTTGAAGGAGCAAGGCAAAGACTGAATCTCCAGTATTTTGCTTCCACAGCTAATGGGTTCATCACACTTCTCCAAAGAGTTCAAGCTATTTGTGCATCACCAAAAGAGAAAAACAATAAACAGTTCAAAACCTGCCAGCATGTTTCTAAACTATTAACTGAGCAGTTATTCAAACCCACTTGAGTCACTTACAAAATAAAACTCTCTCCTCACTGTGGTACCCAAGCAGAATAAAAACAGTTTAAACTTTCCAGTAGGAACAAAGGGTTAATAAAGAAATGCAGCGTGGAAAGTACTGTAAACCTACAAGTACATACGTCCCCTGTCTGCCATAGGTAAATGATGCCTAATTATGCCTTTGCTGTTTTCCAGAGAAATGCTGTTTCATTTATCATTTTTCAGCTGCCAAAAGCAAGGAATCAAGCTGTGAACCTCTTGTCTTTCCGACTGGGCTGCCAGAAAGGGGCATTAGGTGCCTCTTGGCAGTTGTTTCAGTTCCTGTTGTTACAGGATGAGAAAAAACATCAATACTCCTTCCCACCTACACAATAAACCTCTCCCACTGCTTACTCCCTTCCTCCTTTATTATCATTGCTAATACATCTCCATCCTCCCTTCCAGCTTTGCCTGGAATACTAAATTAAATTTGCTTGATGTTGGGTTATCCAACTACAGACTTTAATCATAACACAAATGCACTGCACAGCTGCTGGAACTGACCACAGGAGGAGAAAGCCAAGGGAGTTGGGGAGTGAACACCTGCATGGGTCACACAGCCACACCCTGAGCAGAATGACTATCTCAGGGTGGAACCCCACAAGGTGGCCCAAGGGATGAAACTCTCTCCAGAAATCCAGGAAAATGGAAAGGGATTGCTGCATAAAAGGATATAGGACTTATTGTGGGATGCTGGGAGGAAGACACTTATCAATGGAGCAGAGAGAAACGGGATTATACAAAGTTTCCTACAGAATGTTTTGAGTCAGGGACACAGAGGAGGAAAGGAAGAAATAAAGCCAGAATGGATACATTCATAATAAAAAGTGAAATATCCTTAAATAAAAGTTATAATCACAAGCAAGGGTTAGAAATGTGGCTATACACCCCATCACTATATTCAAGTTTCAAAAGAGATGAATTCCCTGGCAGAGAAGCTCTACACCAGGGATACTGTCTCGAACTTCATGTGGCTGCAAGAGCTGCATCTCCATCGACTGAATTAATCATGCTCTTAAATGGCAATTTTTTGGGGATACTTGATCTACAGTAAAGTGAGAAATTCAAGAAGTGAAGGTTAAGAAGTGCACTACAGTGTAGAAACCAGAAGCAGAAATTCAGATAGGACTGAAATAGAATTATTTCAAGATACTTTTACATTCATCTCCAAAGATTTAAGAATGAGTGGGGGGAAGGAAATTGAATATTACCTGTTTTTCTAGAAAGGCTGAAATCTGAGAAACCCCTACATGAAGGCTGAGGAGTTTCTAAGTGGATTTTTGGACATTATTAATTTTGCAGAGGTCAGGGAGTCCCTTCTTTTTTAATTAACATTGCATTTGAAGAGAAGTCTGCAGTGGCAGCTGATCTGGCAATTACCTTCCTGATTACCTATAAGAATATCTAAATGATGCATCTCTATCTCCCATGATTGATTCCAAAGAGTAGGACAAGCTTGTTTCAAGGTGAGAAAATTTGATCTTTTCCTGATAAGAGATGTAAAGAGGGAGAAAGATTTGAAACGGAATGAAAAACATGAAACATGAAATTGGTTAGGAAAATATGCTTGAAGACAGCCCCAAGGGACTGAGAATGAGCTCCTTTGAATAAATCATCAGCACTATAAAGCCTGCTTCCTATAGGAAAATGACTTTTAGGATGAGCTGGAAAATGAAAAGATTGAGTGATACTGGGGGGTAACCTACCCTAACTATCATTAGCTAAAGTCAATATCTTGAATATCACCTTATACAAGTATTTCTAAAAGTTTTTAATCACTTCCATGCTTGATGGAAAAGAGCAGAATGGCGATCTCTGTGCAGAGAGATGCTGTCAGAAGTGGTAGCTAAAGGCAGCATTAACAGAAACCACTGTTCCTTGATGACCATCTATTCTTCCTTCCCCTCAGGATTGTGGAAAAGGTATTTAGATTCATAGATGTGGCAGCTAAAGGAGCAATTACCATCATCTACTCCAGCTTCATGCCTCCCACAGGCCAAGAACATCACCCAGGAGTTCTTACTTTGTGCTCATAATTGTTGAGCTATAATGTGTTTTAGAATGCTGTCTACTTTTGATTTAAAGACTTCAAATCATCATGAGTCATCCAAAGAAACGAAATTAAAAGTTGCACTTTGTAATGTCCTTTAATATATTTTTCATTCAGTCCATTTGTGGGCAAGAGTGCTATTAGCTTGAGGTACAACTGTAGTCAGTTAGTGACAGAGGATTTATGTTCAAAGAAGTTACTCAAAACATTTGACAATTTCATGGGCACTCAATGTAAAGAATGCCCTCTGGTAGTACATGAGCACATCGTTTTTTTCTGAACTATGACTGACGTTTTTTGGAAAATTGGTTCTATACATCTTGCTTACCTGTTTTAACTATGGATATAAACTGGGAAGATATTGTTCTATTCCTGTTAGAATATATGGAAATATATTCTGGAAATATTTCTGGTAGCTGTTGAAAGCTCTGCCTCTGATTTCCTCTGGAAACATTAAAAATACTTGCATTAATTTTCCTGTCTGTTGGAGAGGTATCATGAGATTTACCATGCAGAGATAAGAATACACTTCTTTTCCAGTGACTGCTGAATAATCTGCTATTTTAATTAGAGATATTGGCAATGGAATAATACTATGCACCAATTTCAATGTGGAAACTTCATATTCACTTGTCTTCACTAATATATACTCTATTAAATAAACACTGGATTAACTAAATAAATCTTAATTTTAATTTTTGAAGTTGAACAGCCACTAAAAAACAGCCTATAACCACAACTTGTTTTGTTATATATTCAGCATTTATATCTGTCTACACTTCGAAAAACTCCATACCTGTGTTCCTGTTGAAACCTTGTAAATATTTTTCACCTATCAGAAAGTTTTGATCATCTAGAAAAACAATGATACCAATGCTATTAACATCCGTTCATTCTTGACAAGAAGTTTTTATTAGGTATATCTTATTTAAAAAGCAGCTTCATGGATCATAGTCATCATGGGGAAAAAAAAAAAGCTAAATCATCAAAATGTAATTTTCTTTTCAGTTATTAAAAATAAGCTCTACTGCAAAGAATACCCATTACGACTTTACTTGTTATTTAAAAGAATAAGAAGTTTTTACTATTTTACTTCTTTTCATTGATAAATAATATACTGCTCTACGGACATTTATATTTTAATCTCTTAAAATTATTTTTGAACTTTATCTCCCTTTTCTGCAAATAATCTCAAGAGTCAACACTTTCATAATCCTGGTACTGAGAAAATCCATAAGAAGCTCAAAAAGTAGTGCTTGATCTGTAAGTCCATTAGTGTAGGCACAAATGCATGCTTGTACACAGGGAGCTACTTTAGAACATCTCTTTCCATCGGAGCCTCAGTAGTTCACCAAATCATGCAACAAAAAGGAGTGAATGCCATACAAGCACAATGAGTTCAAGCTGCAAACGTTTAAAGACTTAGAAATGCTTAAAATTAAGAACAAGTCAAAGCGTTTTTCTTGAAAAAAACCCTTTAATAAAAAGAAAAAGTAAGTAGGAATACTGTTTTTATGTCCTGATCTCAAGTCCATCGATGTCAACGTTGGATTCATGCTGACTTTAGCAGGCCTTACAGTAGGCCCATGCTTTTTATCTTGAAATCTTCAAGTAACACCTAAACAGATATTTAACACAGCCAATTTGGGGTGATAATCAAAAGAATAAGCCCAGTGATGCTTCAGAAATGACAGCCATGTAAACTGAAAGGATTCAGATGTCCCTGGGAGAGTTTTGAGATTTCTACTTGCCATAAACCTCTCACAGCAGAACTGGAGCAGCCCTGGGATCACATGAGGCATCCAGGTTTTAGTCTTCATAAAGGAAAAATCATGGTCTGAAGGCTGTATGCATGTTGTAGGTGGCCCTGGTGCATAATGCCCACACTCCCACACTCTCATGAGAGCCCAGGTAATAAAAAATGCTCTCAGCTGCCAGACATTAACCATGTGCTTCACCTGCTGTGAGTCATCTGCTGTAATCTCAAATGTGAAAGATGTACTTCAAATGTTAGGCTATTGATTCTCTCCCTCCCGAGAGATACTCTCAACTTACTGATATTCATAAATAATAAAAGAACTTGAGATATGCTGCAGTCAAAAGTGGATACCTTACACATGAAATATAAAACACATGGGGAAAAAAAACCTCAAACTCTTTATTTAAATATTTGCTATGTGCTTTATTTTGTCAGGCTCTCGGGAAAGAGGGTGATTTGCATTTATAGCTATGCTGAGGTCCTCTCTTGGGTTACAGAAGTGGATATCCATCTCAAGAATACATTGTAATAGGCATAACTATTCCTTAGATCAGAGGCTGTGAGATGAAAACCTGGCATTGAGATGTCTAGGTTAGCAAACACTAAGAGTAATACGATTGTTTTGCATCTTTTAAACAAATAAATCATTTAACACACGTCTTATAAACTAAATCAGTTCTGCACACATCTGATTGTGCAAATTTATGGTATCATCCTGCTTATACTAAAAAACCCCATTTGTTAGACATTCCATGTACCAGAGTGAGAGGACTAACTACACTATCATCATTTGATCCTTGCAGTCAAGAATTGTATTTTAATCATTAAATTAATGGTATATATCTCAAAAGCCAATTTGAGATTGCCAGCCTGGATTTTACCATATCTTTCTTCCAGGTAGACAGAAACAGACAAAATAAAGTTTGAGCAAGATTCTTATTCCAAGAAGCTCGGTTCCTTTCTGTTTAACAGTGGTAATCCTCATGGCCCTTTGTAAATGCTAGAATCAGGCCATTTGTTTAAAAGCATTGCTTTGTAATTAGGTAGTCACACACATGTAGCTAAAAACAAGACCATAATACCCTATGCTGAAACGTATAATTGAAGCTAGGACTGGGTCATGTATTCAAAAGCTACCTTTTGTCTTCTACACAAGTATTTTTAGACTTTTTTGGCATGCAAATATACAGATGTGTCTATACTGTTGTACTGTTGTACTTTGCTGAATGTGTTATGTCAGATTAAACAAGTGCTGAATCTTTTTCATTATATCTTCTTAATTATAATGCTTAGAAGAAAATTGTAAAGCATGTTGCCACACAGTTAATATGTGGGTTTAAAGGTTATATTTGCACTGACGGGAGGAACTGGCTAGGTTATCAAGATCCATATTTTATTTTGAGGTAAGAGGGCTGATGCAAACCCTGAACTGACCTGACAGTTTGCTGGCAATTTTGTGAGAGTGACAGGAGCACCACAGTGCTCAGCACCTGAATTCCTCCAGTCACCCAGGCTTCAGCCTCCCTCCTAAGGCTGCAAACCTAAAGGGACTTGAAAGACAAACTTGGGAAGAGTTTGCATTTTAGCTGCGCCCTGAATAGTTTGCTTAGTAATACAGGCACTGGGGATTCTACTCAATGATATTTTCATATAGCAATGCTTCCAAAAATCATCTGAATTAACAGATAATGGAGGCTTCAGGAATGAACATAATTCAGTGAAATAAATTACTTAAAAGAGATTTCTTAACTTTTGCTTTTTCTACTAGTTTCTTTTAGAATATTAATTAAGTTCTTAGATGCTTTCTTTCCTTTTCCTTGAGAAACCAGTGAACAGATAATTGCAGTCTCAGTTTTATAAATCAAATATATTTCTAGTGGCTTCATAGAGGCTACAGATCAATTTTCGATATTTCGTAAGCATAGAATTCCATGAGTTCCAGTGGAAATTACAAATGAGAAGAAGTGAAAATTAGATCAGGATGTGGCCCTGGCCTTCTGAAAGAAGGGACTCCTTAAAAGCAGTTATTTTAAGAGAAATACCAAACCCCACTCAGTTCTAACCTTTTCTTTCCAAAATCTTCTGAAGTGATTCTCCTGTTTCTCCCAGGGTCTGCCTCCATCTCTGTCTTTCATTCTGTACTTTATGCATCATTTTATCTGCTTTGTGGCTTTGTGGCTCTGTGGCTTTGCCACATAAGATCTCTTACTGCTGTTAATTCATTCCTTCTTGACATATACTAGCTGAAAGTAGCCTCCCTCTTTCTTTCCACCTCATTGAATCTCTAACCCATTCCTAAACATATCCTTGCCTTGTCTCCTGTCTACAGTTCTTATTTCTCTTCATTCTACTAATAGTAATTTTTCAACTCTATCAATTACACTTTATAGCCACTCTTTGGAGCACTCCAGGACACAGCTATATAAAAAATAAATAATGTAATAAATATAGGCTTGCCTTCCACTGCTTGGATGTGAAACACTTTGAAGCCAGCTGGAGCTGTCCCTAAATGATGATTTTGGGCCCACACACACAAACAAATCCTCCTGCATTTACTCAGTCTCCACAGGACAGATTATTTTGCATTGTAGCTATAGCTCCTTTTCTGTGAGCATTTACGTACTTGTAAAATCAGCCACTGAACATGAATGCATACAGGGTCTTGGCTAACTTTAGTAAAATACTTTTCTTATTGGCTACTGTTTCATGCTGAGGTTTCTTTAACATGATTTTTGTGAATCCAGCTCTTCTATTTTCATTTTAAATTAGATATTTGATCATAATACTGTTTCTGGGAAATGTGCCTCTGTGTTAAAGTTTAATGACTTTAGGCTGGGGAAGAGTGGGATGAGTTGACTGGAGTTCTAATGAACATTTCCTCAGTAATGTAAGTGCCAAAAAGCAAATCCAAGGTCATAAAGAATGCTGTTTTCCCTATGCTTGAGGTAATATGAAAATGTGTTAGTTATCAAAATGTATTTGCAGATGGAATTGTTTTGGAGTAAGAGGAATCAGAGGGAAAATATTATGAAACCATGTGCACCCTCTTTCATAACATAATTCCTTTAAATCAAAGATGTTGGGAGCTTATTTGGGCGTGTGGGTTTCAAAAGATCTCTTTATGTCACTGAAAGGTTGCCAACTGTTCTCTTAGGCTGGGAAAGGAGAGACACTGTGACACCTTTTCCAAATAAAACGTATTTAATCGATCTGGGCCACTGACTGTGTTCTGATCTTCCTAGGGTGCCAGACTTAGCTCAAAACAATATACACATTAAACAGTTGCTAGTTTATGGTGGTTGCTATCTGCTGCCACAAAAATTAAATATTTTTGGTTTAGATTACTTGCAGTCAAATCATGTAGCAGTTTGGCTGACTGGCAAATGTTTTTCCACACCTGTTCCACACCTACAGCAAGGGCAATAGTGAAGGTGCCAAGGCGAGTAGTGAAAATCTTTTAAAGTGACACAGAAGTTACACATTCACAGTTATTATCAGCTCCTTTTCCTCAAGGAGAAGGCTGAGTCTTTCACTTAGGGATTAAACAAGGCTTCATTTAAAACCAGTGAAAAGTAAATATCCAACCCCTGCTTTACCGTTTCCATGGGATTTGAGCAGCAGACTGTAAAAGACATTAAATGACTTCTTAAGGGGACGGAACAGTTATTAAATACATGCCATAGAAGGAAAGTTTCTTCTGTTTCAATGAAAAATCTGAAGGAGTCTATTTGCTCAATCAAATGGCATTATTAGTAAAACAGCCGAGGGAAATTAAATACGAGTCATTTTAAAAAATTACTTTTCATGGAAACTTACACTAGAAATGGGCTTACTTTGTGTTCAGGGAAGGAGTATTTTTTGTCAGCTAAGGAGCACTTGTTTATGGCAGCAATAAACTGCCATCCCACACTGCTTACCAAAAGGGACAAAAATCAGCTCCAGGAAGGACAGTAAGGGGAACTAATTTACACTCTTCCCCTAAGCTAGAAGTAGCAAGGAAGGAGCCAGGGCTGAGTGAGAGCTCCTCTGCTGTGCTGTGGAGGTATTTATTCCAGCTCTCAGCACGGTGCCCTGCTGTGTTCTCGTGGCTGTCTCCAGACAGCAGCACCCTGCCTGCTCCCCAGGAGCTGCTGCCTCCCAGGACTCTTCAGATGAAAAGGAATATTGTCAAAACAATATAAAAAGCAAGCTTGTCAGTTTAATCAGCGCAATTTGAACATTTCCTTTAGTGTTTTTTTTAACTGCTGGTCATTTAAATTAGAACTGTAAGATAAGATTTTATAAGAAAGCGTGTGCAAACAATGATGTTTTGATTGGGTGTGCTGCAGAATGCACATAAGGGCACATGAGGCTCTTTTTCTGCTCTTACCATACATACAAGATATGGTAATTTATAAATAAAGCCTCATTATGGTTTGAAAGTCCAGGAAAGAGATTAGCCATCAAGAAATTAAGCAATTTTACTTTCCGAAGCCTATAATTTGGGGGTGAACAGAAGATTCTTTTAAGAAGGATTACAAGAGTAACAAAAAAGATGTCTCTAAGCATCTCCTAGATATTGCTCTCTGTGGTAGCTTTAGCTGTCAATGCTGGTATTTGCTTGGAAGCAAATTATAGTCATATTAATTAAGTCAAACTTCAAAGTACCACAACCATTTTAGTGCTGTGGTGCACATAAGAATTTTAATAGAAGGAGTGAGCATTTTTTGAATAGAATAAAATATGAAAGGACCTGGAGGCTTCACACATAGCTGCAGTCCTCAGTTACATTTCCTGCTATTTCCTCCTAGTCCTCATCCCCACCATGTTCCTCTCTTTAGTCACTTCTCTAAAGGTCACATTAACTAAGTGCACACAGGTTTTAGGAGCTAAGGTGAAGAAAAACAACATGTTTTTCTATGTAAGTGCTTTTTCCAGGAAGAAAGAGCATCATTTGGCACAATACAGCTTGAGAAGGTGGGTGTCTTAATTTTTTAGTTCCTGTTTATATGATCAACACAGTAAGGAGACAATAAAAAAGGAAACACTAAGGTATGAGAAAAAAGGAGGATAACAATTAAAAACACAATTTGGGATAAGCCTATGGTTATCTTTTAGTTGCAACTGTTTATTGAATATATTAGCAAGATACAAGGTGAAGAGTATCTATTTTGTCAGGATATTTTACTCAGTCCCCTTCCTAATGAATTAATGTGGGTTTTTTATTGTTATTCTGAGTCTCAGTTCAGATGGAAAGACAAGGTTCATTTTTATTTAATACTAGAACTTACTTATCTGTTAAAAAAAGGGCCAAAAAATGGATTTAAATGTAGCTGTTCAAATTCACTGCTGCTTTCCTGGGTTTTGGGACGCAACTAATGCTTACACAATATCTATAGTGCTTACAGCAATCTTGATACCTTTTTTCTTCTATTTTTCATATACACAGCACTCACTAAAGTATTTTGCTACAGCCTGCCAGGTATCATGATTAAAAGCTGAATTACCATTGCTAATTCTGTAGGATTGATGTAATAGAGGAGTATGTGGATATATTCTATGATGTTGATACATCTGTCAATCACTTCAGCTATCTTCTACAGCCCATTAAGCTCTTTAAAAAACAGGGAAAGGGGGATTTAAAATGGTTACCTCCCAAATATCCCATCTGGTCAGGTTCAGAATTTAGCTTCTACCACGTAACTCCATTTTAAATCTCTGTTGCCTTTTTTTTTTTTTTTTTCTGGGTGTTAAAAAACTTCAAATGCAAGACTAGTCAAAGTAATAAAGCAACTTTCTGGTTTTAATAATTTGCACTGAATAATAAATTTCTGTAGCATCTGTATAGCATATTTGTCTGGAAAGGAGTTTCCACAGACAGAATTTACAGTCCCTTTGCAAGTGTATTCAATAGCTAGCACTGGAAGCAAAAAAAATGGCAGTGATGTTGAAGAGGTATCAAACAATTGAAATGATGGAAATGTAGTTTTCCTAGTACTTTTCTTTAATGTCAGAAGACAGCATTTGGCAGGGACAAAAATCAAAAGAAAAAACCCAAAACCAAAAAACCTCTCAACCAACAAATAAAGATCCTATAACCTTAAATTTGAACACTAGTAACACAATTAGAAATATGAAAACAATCTGTAACTCTCCTCCTGAAGAAAACGCAATGAAAGCATTCTGCTATTAATTAGTTGTTCTTGTGTATTCAACACTTCGTAGAGAGACCATGAAGTCAAGGTTGGTGCAGGAAAAAAAAGGAGAAAAACTGGAAAAACATCCTAGACCACAGTATGAAGACTCTTTTCCTTTAATATTGCAATAATTAAATGGCCACAATTTTTGGGTGGTTAACAGTGTAAATGAGAACAAAAGCTTCACACACAGTTTAGGTAGGAAGTGATTTCTGGTGGTCATCTGGCCTGACCACTCAAAGCAAAGGAACCTGAAGTTTGATTCATGTTGAAATGAAGTGAAGCTGTGAATGGTCCTGAGCCAGTGACATTTGATGTGTCCCTAGGATGGGATGGCACAGCCTCTCTGGGAGCTGCATTTCACTGCTGCAGAAGAGCTCCCCATGCTCAGCCTGTGGCTGCTCTCTCCTGTCCTCTCTCTGTGCATCTCTGGCTCCCACTCCTCTGCCACCACTTCTCAGGCAGGTGGAGTCTGATGATTTCAAACTGAACAAGCCCAGCCATTCCAGACTATCCTTGCTCAGTATCTGCTGCCTTCCCCAGGACACGCAGTGGCCCTTACTGGACTTGTCCCATCTGGTCAGCAATTCCTAGAGCTGGGAAGCCTCAACCCAGGCACTGCGTCAGATGCAGGCTCCCGAGTGCTGAATAGAGGAGAGTAAGTTCTTCCTTCACTTACCTCTTATAAATGGAGCCAGAATGCAGCTAACCTTCATGCCACAGAGGCATGCTGCTAATAATGTCAGGATTATATTGGAGGATATGCAGTAAAATGAAAATTTAATTTTACCATTATCCACAGTATTGTTAGGATCTGGAATTTAGGTCAGCTCAATACCCAAAGACAAATTTTCAAGCTGGTGATGTACATAGAAGGAAAATATTAGTATTGTCTGTTCAGTGTAGGAATGGCAAGAAAGAAAATTCAAATTTTGTAATTTTAGACCATCTTCCTACAATAATAGGAACTACAATCACTCTTCTAGACCCAGAGGGCTAATCCTGACTGATTTGGAACATCCTGTGGGATATTGAGCTCCCTCCACTCCCACAGACTGAAAATCTTACAGAATAAAAACATTGGAAAACCCGCCTTTGATCACCAAATTTGAGTTTTCAGTCCCAGAAGGAATAATTTCCCTTTTTCATTTTGTCTTCTTTGAGCTTCTTACAGGGCACTTTCTTTCAAATTCCTTGTTTGGGAAGACGATATTTAGAGTTACTTCTGATTGCTTCTAGAATTCGAGATAAAAGATCTAGTTTGCAGAGGAGTTTGTTGGGTTTTTTGCAAGCAAGAGAAGTAATTTGAACCAATTTTAATAGCTGCTTTCTTTTTATCTGCTTACAATGTGTTCATCTGTTACACAGGCTTTAATCACAAATGTGCCAAGTGTATAGTGGAATAGTTAGATGAAGCACACACTGGGGGAATGGCAGAATCAATGTGCTTAATCTGTTCTTAATCCTCTCTTGTGCGTAGGAGATCTGCATGTGCTGCTATTCCACACACAGACACAGGGGCTGATGTGATTTATGCAGGTCTGGTTATGGAGCCAAGCCTTCATTCAAACTCAGAAGCCATCAGAAAAGAAGGGGGAGAGGCAAAAGAGAAATTGTGGTAATTATTTTTACTGTCTGGAATTCAAGAGAGGCATCTATTAGCAACATAATATATGGAGCAGTCAAGAAAGAAAAAAAGATGTCAGCATTTTTATGTTTCTGCTAAAAATGTGCCTGAGATTTTCTTGTCTGCAGTAGCCCGTAGACTTAAATCAACGCATGCAATGTTTAGGATCCTTTTGGAGTGGCAGGTGACCAAATGTACCTAGCCTTAAACCCGTTGTAGGTGCTACTCCATCTCTCCAAAACAGCCACCCCCCTTTTGCCAGGCACACAGAACAGTGTCCTCGTGCTCCCCTATTTCAATGAAGTTCCTGTGAGCCTTTCCCCTTCTTTCAGAGTGAAGGTGCAAGACAGGATGGACAATGCACATCCCAGGTCAGCACAGAACTGAGAACTTAAGGACTCCTTTTCATCAAGGTAGGTATTTTATTTTAATTCACAGTTTCTCTGTGACTGCTTTTACAGCCCAGTGCCAACTCAAAAAAAAAAAAAAAAAAAAAAAATTAAGCAATTCTTAAGCCATTACAGGAAAATGTGTGCCAAATGTTGAGCACGTGTTTACCTACTTCTCAAAACTGGGTGACCCAGACACATCCTCAAGTGCTCAGTTGAATTAACAGCATAAAGTTCTATTCTAAATATTACTCCCCTTCAGTGGCACTTCTTTGCCTGGTGTATATAGCCTTCTTGCAACTCTCCATGATATGAAGCAAAGCAGATTGTGTCAGGAGCAGACAGTGCAGCAAGGACATCCAAAGGGGTTTGAATTTCCTCCACTCAAAGGCAGGTGGGACTAGAGAGTAGGACAGGTTCCCTTCCTCTAATCTCTCCCATCTTTTCCTTACAATTCTCACTATTTCCTCTTTATTAGCTTCACGGAAAATAGTTATGGCCATAGTGATCATTTGGGATCCACTGTGGCCCAGATTTCAGGAAAACTTCTCATTTGAGGCTGAACCTGATAGTAAAGCAACTGAATGGGTTTAAAAAAGGTATAAAGTTGAACTGATCTCGTCAATCTCTCTGAAGAATAGGAATACTGTTATCTTGGATCTAACTCATTTCCCATTAGAAAAGAGATGACTTGGAGCTGTGATTTAAAATAATAGCACCATTTAGTGTTATTGAGACATGGGCAGGTAAACAGATTAACAGAAAACTAGAAGCATTTTAAAATGTCATGGTCTACAAAAGAATGGACATTTTATAGCTTTGTCATGATCATGAGAGACAGTGGATTATGCCCCTTGCGTAATAGTTTCAGACTTCACTGACTAAGAATATTGTAAAAAACAGGCCTGCAAAGACCAACTGTAGTTCTATCAAATCATTATAAGGCTTTGCAATACACCATTACAAAATCAGTAGCTGTGCAAGAAACAATCATAAAATAGCCAGACTGTATCTTTGTAACATTTCTATCTGTTTATGTCAGTATTCATTTAGGAAAT
The DNA here is from genome assembly GCF_052056855.1 of Sturnus vulgaris. NCBI lineage: Eukaryota > Metazoa > Chordata > Aves > Passeriformes > Sturnidae > Sturnus > Sturnus vulgaris. Next base: position 19,948,891 of record NC_142256.1, on the reverse strand, counting down.
CTTTAATCAGTATACCTATATGTGCAGAAGAAATATGAAATACTAGTATTTCACATTTAAATTAACTGCTACGCCTGTGATATATTTTCCGTCAGACATTGCTTTTAAATACAAGAAGACAAGAAACCAGTGATGGAAAATTCTGCTTGGAAAGAGAAGGGTCCTTTCTGCAGTGAGCATCTGACACCAAACACTGTATTTCTGCTGATGCCTGAGTTTCAAAAAAAGGAACAAACTTTTTGTGTGAACAAGAGCAACAGTTTTAAAACGAGTGCCCAATGAGGACTGTTTTCCAGAAAAGACAGATTCTTCTGCACACCCTTGGAGATTCATAACCGTTCTACCAGTTTAAACTAGAAGGGTGCAATTGATTGATCACTTCTGAAAATCTTAGTGTTTATTTTTACTCAGTGCAAGAACCCCGATTGTGACAAAATCCTAAACCAAAACCACAGCCTCCCTTTCAGAGTAAATTATGGGCAAGGTTATAAACCAGCAAAAATGGAGGTTCATAATGGAGATGATGACAGAATTTTAATTATACAGGGCATGAAGAACAATGCTGTAATAAAATTAGTGGAGGGGAAGAAGTATCATTTAGTCTATTATGTGCCTGAAGACTTCACTATGGGTGAACCAATGTCCTTGCTTAGAGTTGCTCAGAAATTAGTTGTCTTAGAGCCTTTAATGCCAAGAGTGCTTTGTGCCTTAAATTCATACATGGATTTTGATTAATCATGACTTGGTGTGCCTCTGTGAGAGGGGTAAAGGTACTGAATATTGCCAACTCACAGCTATGCAGTTTGTTTTAGTAAGTCTCATGATGTCAAGGCTCAGAATGGACACTGCATTTGGACACTGCAGTTAAATTAACTAATTCTCTCTGCAATCCACACACTTAACTTGGTCAGAGCAATATTAAGACATTCACTTGAGACACATATTACATTAAGAAAGCTCTGAGGCAGTATTAGAAGAAGAGTTCTTTCTGCATGTTTGAGGTCCTAATTTTTTCCTCTGAAAAGAAAGAGAAAGGCCCAACAGAAATTGTTAGGGTTGTACATAAAACTCACAGATCACATGAAATACCTTGGAAGTTTTAGTTTTAGTTTTCTAATACTAGTTTTAAAGAAAACACTTTAAAGTGACAGCTGGTCTACACTGGCTGTTTTGACTCTGTTACTCTGCAGGCTATGAGGTGTTAAATTCCCTCCACTATGAAATTGAAAAATTCTGTAAGTAATGTTTACCATTAGTCAGAGGTGTGTAATTTCCATTGACACGTGCATTTCCTCTGTATGATTGCAGGGTGATGGAGAGCCATATTTTAGCACTTAGTCACAGACAACGATAAAACTCCTCTCAAGTTTAACCACTCTCTTTTCAACAAAGTTTAAGTGCGGAACAAAATATTGCTCAGTGTGAATTTAGTGGGGTGCAAGGGGTACCAAAGCCTCAGCTGTATGGTTTCTGCCTGCCATCTTAAAAAGTGGTTTTCCTGACAAACGAGAATGACAGTTACAAGGTGGTTCCACTAATTCATAGCTTCTATTAAGCCAGAGACTAAAACCTGTATTTGAACCAGGTATAGGCCACATAGTCAGAGCCTCAGGCTTCCAAAGTGAAAAAAATCCACAAGATCTTTATTAGGTACTTACAGAGAGAACAGAGAGATGAAGTGACCTACTGCTAAGGAAGGTTCTAACCCTACCAGTAATTTTATTGCTTAGTAAGACAGTGAGGGTCTTAGTGTGTCTGCAAGAGAAGGTTATAGTAAAATGTCTTTGCAGGCATTTGAGGAGGAATAATTTTCTGGAGATATTGTTTACCAGCAGCTCCTTCAGATACTTATGAGCCTTTTTTTATTTCTTTTGAACCAAATAATTTGTTTTTGCTTGCAAGTAAAGAGCCATTTTACTAAAAGCAAATAATTTCTATGTGCCTTTTTAAATGATCTTCAAAACATCAAGCACAGTCATGGATGCCTGAAGACAGAATAGGATCTTCATAAAAATGCAAATTATTCCAATCATAATAGCAATCAGAGTCACAGAGAGCAAGGGATTTCTCAATTATAGCTCTTGTGTGGCACTCAACATTCCCACTGAGACACAGCAGAGGAAAACACAACAGTTTAAATAATACTGATGTCCATTACCTTTATAATTCCTAATGGCATGAATATTATTTAAAGACTTTGAAATAAATACACCTCATAGAAAAGTAGCATAAATTATAAATTTTGATTAGAGCTCATCTAAATACGCTTTGACATATTTTACACCAAAATTTTACAAGACAAACACAGATGTTCAAAATTATCATAATCACTGTATGACAACTAGGTTGCAAACTTGATTGCTCATGCAATAAGGTAAATAAAGTAAAGACCACAATTGTTCAAGGCATACAAAATAACAGGTCAAATATCACTCAGTTCTTTTTCTTTGGACAAGCAATCTAGAACTGCTATCATTAAAAATAATAAAATGTTAAATAAAGATAATAAAATTAATTACCTTACATATAAATATGTTGTATCAAGTCTGAATCTTGTTTCTGCATACTCTAGTCCCACATACATTCTACTACTGGCAGTTTTACTCCATCTATCACTGCATTTTCCTGGGAAAACCCAAAATATACTATACTACTTGAGCAAATAATATGTTGCAAGGATCTTTGGATGCTGCTTACAGAGGCTAAACTCTTCAGAATCTGTCTGTAAACAATTCTTTTGTTCACTTACAGACTTTGGCAAATTTTTAATATTGGACGACAAAGTGTTAGTATGGTACTCATACTTTGAGGTGCACAAGAGCAGTTATTAAAGTCAAGGGGTTGACAGAACTGACACAGCAACTAAAAAGGTTGAACTATAACTACAAAAAGTAGAGTTTAGTTTTCTAAAGCACTGCATGTATCAAAGAGATTTTTCTCTGTATTTTGAAAATAGGTCTTTATATCCAAAGGATAGCCTTGCTGCTTTGGCATAGTTTCTGAATCAGTGGTCGTGCAGCAGAAGGAGGAAATGCTGACTGCACATTAAACAGATTTTTAAAAAAACATTAGTAGTAGTAGTAGTAGTAGTAGTAGTAAAACTATGATACCTGCTTACATTTTAATATACCGTCATGCAAAGTTCTTTCCTTTACATAACCTGGGGACTGCAGCCTCCCCCCAGTATGCCTCACTCTGGTCTCCTAGACCCTGGGTGCCACAAAATCCTGCCAGCTGCCAAGAAAGCAGCAAGGTGACTGTGACCTGTGCTCTGGGGCTGGTTGCCACAGAAGCACCATGGCAAACCCCAGAACAGGAATCTCCTAGGAAACCACCAGCTAGAGAGGCTGCAGCAATAACTTCCCTTTGCCCTTTCTCCCCACCTGCGTTACCCTCCCTTCTCAGTGCTGGGACATCGTTTGCTATCAGACACAGCACTGATGGAGCCCAGGAATTTTGTGCTGCTGCCAGGTCACTGTGAGTGACAGCTGAGATCTGTGATCCACCTCATCCCCTGGCGATTTCAATGCCTGCTCTGGTGGCTGTTTGCTTTGTACAGGAATATATTAGAATACTGTCTGCACTTAGTGTCTTAAATAAAACACTGGGGTGGTTTTCAAAGAAATTAAATCCATCCATTGGAAGGAAAATTGCGTTCCTAGAAAATATAGTAACAGTTCAGTCTGCCAGAAGAACAGCTAATATTCAGCATCTAAATGTTAATATTAATTGTTTCTAAAGTTGCATGAAGTCAATTTCAGGATTTCAACGCACCTTTCATAAAAGCTATGGGAATTGCTCTAAGGGCTTTTTTTCTAATTTCAGAATATTAGGTTTCTCGCAGCTTGCCCATACCTCCCATTTGCACGGCAGCAGAAAAGGGAAAGGGAGAAAATATGGCCTTGTTAAAAAGGGATACCTTTACCTTTCAGAGGAAACAAAAAAAAATGGAAGACATAATGTGGAACAGGGGAAAAAATAATTCTGTACAGTGTCCCTAAACACCTACTCCACATTTTTCTATTTGGCCTGTTTATTATTTATTAATTTAGGTAAATCAGAGGATCATAAATTTTTATTGCTGCATCTTTCTCAGAATTGCCTGTCCATTCCCTGTCAACTCTTTCACCCTGTTCTACAGATCTCTGCAACAAATATTTCCCTTGATCCTCTTATTTGGTCCCTTCCAGTCCACTAGAACTGTCTTTTTTACTGAAAAAGAAAAATATTTAACAATGAGAGACTGAGACAAACAATTCATACAGGTTTCTTTATAACCTCAATAACTCCAAGGTTTCTTTACCAACTCCCATGGGATTTTTCCATTACTTTTTTGTTCTGTGGAACATCACGTATGTTGTCATTGTATATGAATTACTGAAGGCTTAGAGGTGTAAGAGCTGGCATTGTTGTTATATGTCCTTTTCCCCTCCACTGGACTAGAATTTTAATCACAAAATGGTCTGGTGTATGGAAAATATGGAGGAAGCAAAGGGTGGTAAAAAGTGGACTGGAAATGGTAAAGTAAGGGCAGCTTCTTTTTGAAACTTAATCTTTGGGAAAACAAGCTAGTAATTTTAAACTGGCTGGTTTTAATAAATATTTTGTTATATTATTATTTATATGGGTTTTTTTTTTATAATCATAATTTGCCTGGTACAAAACCAAGTTTCCCTCTAAAAAAGATATTGTAGAGTTGTGACTAAAGAAGGTGATGAAGAGCCTATGCACGACAGAAATAGAAAGAAGTTATGCCCATGTCTAGACACAGCATTGAAAGATCTATTGTATTGAACTTACATGTGAATTACATGGATCACAATATTTTCATAATTTACAGATATCTATATCAACACACATGCAGAGGTTTTTTTAAAATATAGTTAAGAAAAAAACCACTTTTTTTTTCTTTTCTTCCAGGAGAAATTTCATCAAAGTACATCTTTTTTTTAAGTGGGTGAGCTTTTTGCTTCTTTTCATTTTCTGTACACAGCTTATAAAAAAGAGTAAAGATTCAGAAATTTTTTGGCAGAATTTGTCATGCACAATTCCCAGACCAGTTCTACAGTTGGAAACACAAATCAGTATCCAGAAGCCTGATGATCCTGGCCAACATGGTCCCGAGCCTAATCTCTGTTTGTCAGTCTTTCTTCAGCCTGAAATCTTCATTAAAAAAAAAAAAAAAAATCCCCCTAAAACTGAAGAAAAAGGACACAGTGTTTGAAAAGCTATAGCAAGGTTCAGGAATTGTCAGCAGACCCCCACTCCTCTGGCTGCAGTTTGAGTTTTATGCCCATTTTCCCCTCCTATAGGTATGAGCATCTTACACCCTGGGGGCTGCAGGCGGGGGATGAAATTCACAATCTGCACCAAGAAGAAATGCAGTCTGTTCATCACCATGTACAAGGCACTAAAATCCTGTCCAGAATTTTTCCTCATATTGGTAATGCTTACACTCCCCATTTTATGTCCAGATATCTTTTTCTTCCTGGCATCCATTTTCTTTTGATTATTCATGGAATGATTTGTTTTACAAGGCCTGAACACAGCATCTGTGCACTGCTTCACATGGGGTGTACAAGGAGATACACAGACCATGAGACCTAGGCACTTCTCTTAGCAGAATTTATTTATCATTATTAGAATAATTTTATTATTTTATTATTTATTTTATATTAGAATATATGTCAGGCATATGAATATAGTATAATAGTAATGAAAGAGAAATGTAATGAAAGAATAATTCAGTAATGAAAGAAAAATTCTTAGAGATAAGGATAGAATAAATCTCAGATGTTGAATGAAATTGGGAAAAGGAAAGAGAGAATAATATAAGGGAGAATATATTTGCAGTGATCCTTTGGGATTTAAAAAGATACCTAAGGATATAAGAGAGGGTATGTGACATGAATATTTATTATATAGTAATATTTAAAACCTAACTTGTTAACAGTAAAAAAAAAATGTGCTATTGTCAGGTGCTCTATAAAGGGATCCCTGTAAACCATCTTTTCTGAGTCTTACCCAAGATTAAATCAATTTCTTACACATGTAATAGGGAAAAATAGAGAAAGACCCTTTTGCTAAACACATCTAATCTGTTTGATCTACTTTAAACCAGTATTCCTCATTATACAAAGACAGTTTTTATCATTGAGAGATTCTAATAAGAGTGTGTATGATCTTTCTTCCCCCAAAATGTTAACAATATTATTTTTAGCTGATTATTACAAAATTAAAATTATTTTATTTCTTTAGGATTACATGAGTAAAGTGTCACTAAAGAGCATTTCTACTAATGATTAACATGTTCACATATGAATCACAGACAAGTCAGATGGAGAATCAATATACCAAAGTAACAATGACATGTCCTGGTAGCTCAACACCTATCAAGCTGTTGGCAAGTGGTGACACAGAGTGAACCTTCCCTGCAGGACTGAATGCTGCTATCAGGGATGCTGCAGTTCCACTGGCTCCAAAAGGTCAGACCACCTGGCACCATCAAAATTACCTGCTTAGGAGTTTGAATCAATAGCAGTTTATGGATCCAATTGCCTAGTACAAAGCTGCTGAAAAAATTGCAGAAGTAATCATCAGCAAGGAGTGAATGGCTCAAACCCACAAAGAAATTGAAGCAAAGAAACACTCTAAAGAGCCCTCTTACCCTAAAGCCTTCAGATGTGGGAATGTCATGGTTCACTTACAAAGGCAGCAGTACCACAGGTCTAAAATCCTAAACATTCCCTCCACGTTATTGTGTATTATACTTTACTAACATTAACAGAAACTTATTTTTATTAGGAAAAATCAGCCCTGAGAAACGTAGTGGCAGTCTCAAGTACCTGGTACATTTTAGAGCATTAAGGAAGTTGCAAATTTTCAGACACACTTTGTGGTTTTCTCCTCAGGGTTATTATGCTGGAATAATGGAACAGTCTCTTGCCTAAAAACCTGGAAAGTCCTACATGACAAAAGGTTTACATTTCAATTACTAGCTTCATTTACCCATAGGAAGCAAACATTTGAATACCAAATTTTGCAGTGTGCTTCTGATACCTCTAAGTTTAAGTTTTCTGTTCTGTTCTGCTTGGATGTGCTTTTCCGTTGTGCTTGGGTGATGAAGACAAAACAGTCCGATTCTACCTAGGGACTCGAGGACAGTATCTTTAAACTTCAAGCCCTAAGCATAAACAAGGTGAAAAGAGGAGGGTGGACACACAAGCAAGCAAGGAGGATGAAACTTCCCTATTTGAGACTATTAATTGGACAGTTGACTCCTGCATGCAAATGGACTGAAACCTATAAAGGTGTGAGAACTCGTGACCAACCCCTCCTTTCCTTCCATCTTGGAGCCATCCGGGCAGGGGCCACGATTGTGGCACTTGTATCGCTGGGGTGTGGCTTTTGTACGCCTTTCGTGGGCCTCACAATAAATACCCATTTGTTCCCCTTAACTCTGTGTGCAACTTCTGTTCCAGCTCCTCAAGGCATCACTTCCAAGTGCAGGTGGAAACTTTTTGAAAAACACCACGTTAGAAACATTTACTGTCTGAAGTAAATGTGTCAAGACTCAAATGCTTTTTTTCCCCTTTATTTTCCTTAGGTTTTGAGAAAAAACACATGATGTCTATATGTCTTTATGGCATTTTCCAGAGAGGTTTGATTATCAGATGTTTTAACTGCTTGATTATCTGTCTGTAAATGCAATATATCATCATGGTAGCTTGCTGCAGATCATGGTAACTGCTGTCAGTCCAGCCCAAAGGATGCGAAAATATTTATTTTCATGGTAAACTGCATGAAGTTTTGCTATTTGAATGATCAGGCAAGATAGACTCTTCATATTGTCCTTTTCAATTAAAAGCAAGAAAATAGAATATATATTGTCCTGGTTTTGGGCAAATTTGGGGGAAAACCTCCAGAAGGAGCCCCCAGACAGCAAACCCCACGACTCCTCCCCCCCCACCCCACCGGGTTCGGGAAGAATTTCCTCGGAGAAGAGTGGGAGAAAAAACCTGTTTATTTAACAAGCAAGACACTCCCCAGCACAGGGAAAAAAGACAACACCAGCTGACAAAAAAACTCTTTCACCGTTCTGAAGGGATGACAAACTCAGTCTCTCTGGCGAGTGGTCGCTCAGTTATCAGTCTCTGGCGCTGGGGATGACTGCTGCAGGTGACAGAGTGTAGACTCCCGGTGTTTCTTGGGGTTTCCCAGGTCCCCGTCCGTTCAGATGGTATCCAGGAGAGGGAGGGGACGGGGTGGAAGAGAAAACAGTCCAGGGAAAAAGTTGGACTGCCTAGCTGAACTAACTAATAAGCAGAAAGCAAGGGCAAAGCGAAGGAAAGAAAAAGGCAGAAACGAGCAAGCAGGCAAGCAAGCAGGCAAGCAAGCAAGCAAGCAAGCAAGCAAGCAAGCCGAGCTAAAACCTCTCCTAAACATAGACCATGGGGGAGGTGAGCCGGCTGATAACAAGACAAAACAAAGCTTCACTCTCAGACTCAGTCCTGGAAGCACAGGACATAATACCAAACATAATCAGGACACACGATTGGAGATAGAAACACCATAACATCACCCTAGGACATTCCACCCCTTATCTCCATATCGTGAACATACTAAACAGCATGTAAAAACTTCAGCAAGTAGAAATTTCCATCTTTCACTTATTCGGACACATTTTCTTCCATCTCACTTGCTCAGACCTTTGACACTTACATATTTCCTTCTGTCTCATGCTGCCTCACCCCACAATCAGATCTCCCTGAGGCACACATCGTGTTGTTCCATCTCTCTGCATTACCCACCATGTACAACCTGGTCCTTGAGCAAAGACAATTCCACGAATGGGTTTGTCTGTACTCGGGGCAGAATTGATCCAAACTGCCTTCCCTAACAAACCTCTGATATGTGCCACTGGGACTTTGTCTCCATCTACTATATTCAGGGACTCAGACTGGGCAGGGCCCGCTCGGTTGGTGGAACCCCGGGTGTTAACTAACCAAGTGGCCTTTGCTAAATGCTGCTCCCAGTTTTTGAATGATCCCCCACCCAATGCTCTCAAGGTGGTTTTTAACAGTCCATTGTACCTTTCCACCTTCCCTGCAGCTGGTGCATGGTAGGGGATATGGTACACCCACTCAATGCCATGTTCCCTAGCCCAAGTGTTGATAAGGCTATTCTTGAAATGAGTCCCATTGTCTGACTCAATCCTCTCAGGGGTGCCATGCCTCCAAAGGACCTGCTTTTCCAGGCCCAGGATGGTGTTACGGGCTGTAGCGTGAGACACAGGGTAGGTCTCCAACCATCCAGTGGTGGCTTCCACCATGGTCAGTACATAGCGCTTGCCCTGGCGGGTTTGAGGCAGTGTGATGTAGTCAATCTGCCAGGCCTCTCCATACTTGTACTTGGACCACCGCCCCCCATACCAGAGGGGCTTCACCCGCTTGGCTTGCTTGATGGCAGCGCACGTCTCACAGTCATGGATAACTTGAGAAATACTGTCCATGGTTAGATCCACCCCTCGGTCTCGTGCCCACTTATATGTGGCATCTCTGCCCTGATGACCTGAGGCATCATGGGCCCATCGAGCCAGGAACAACTCTCCCTTGTGTTCCCAATCAAGGTCTATCTTCGACACCCCTATCTTTGCAGCCTGATCTACCTGCTGATTGTTTTCCTGCTCTTCATTAGCCCTACTTCTGGGAACATGGGCATCTACATGGCGAACCTTCACAGGTAATTTCTCTAACCGGGTAGCGATATCTTTCCACTCTTCGGCAGCCCAAATTGGTTTTCCTCTACGCTGCCAGTTAGCCTCTTTCCATCTCTCCAACCATCCCCACAGAGCATTGGCTACCATCCATGAATCGGTATAAAGGTAAAGCTTTGGCCACTTCTCTCTTTCAGCAATGTCTAAGGCCAGTTGAACCGCTTTGAGTTCAGCAAGTTGACTGGATCCACCCTCTCCTTCAGTGGCCTCTGCTACCCGTCGCGTGGGGCTCCATACGGCTGCTTTCCACCTCCGGTTCATCCCCACAATGCGACAGGAACCGTCGGTGAATAGAGCATAGCGTGTTTCCTCTGCTGGCAGTTGGTTATATGGTGGAGCTTCTTCAGCCCGTGTCACTGGTTCTTGTTCCTCATCTGTGACACCAAAACTTTCACCTTCAGGCCAATTTGTAATTACTTCCAAAATCCCAGGGCGATTCAGTTTTCCAATCCGGGTGCGCTGTGTAATGAGGGCAATCCACTTGCTCCATGTAGCACTGGTGGCATGGTGGGTTGAGGGAACCTTTCCTCTGAACATCCACCCCAGCACTGGTAGTCGGGGTGCCAGAAGGAGTTGTGCTTCTGTGCCAACCACCTCTGAGGCTGCTTGGACCCCTTCGTAGGCAGCCAAGATCTCCTTCTCTGTTGGGGTGTAGTTAGCTTCAGACCCTCTGTAGCTCCGACTCCAAAATCCTAATGGTCGGCCTCGAGTCTCACCAGGCACCTTCTGCCACAGGCTCCAGGACAGACCATGGTTCCCGGCTGCAGAGTAGAGCACGTTCTTCACATCTGGTCCCGTCCTGACTGGGCCAAGGGCTACTGCATGAGCAATTTCCTGCTTTATCTGGGTAAAAGCTTGTTGCTGCTCAGGGCCCCAATGGAAATCGTTCTTCTTGCGGGTGACCAGATAAAGAGGGCTCACAATCTGACTGTACTCAGGAATGTGCATCCTCCAAAAACCTATGGCGCCTAAGAAAGCTTGTGTCTCCTTCTTGTTGGTTGGTGGGGACATAGCTGTGATTTTGTTGATGACATCAGTAGGAATCTGACGCCGTCCATCTTGCCACTTCACTCCCAGGAACTGGATCTCTCGAGCAGGTCCCTTAACTTTACTCTTCTTGATGGCGAAGCCGGCTTCCAGGAGGATTTGGATGATTCTCTCTCCTTTCTTGAACACTTCTGCTGCTGTGTTCCCCCACACAATGAAATCATCAATATATTGTAAATGTTCTGGAGCCTCACCTTTTTCTAGTGTAGTCTGGATCAGTCCATGGCAGATAGTAGGACTGTGCTTCCACCCCTGGGGCAGTCGATTCCAGGTGTACTGCACTCCCCTCCATGTGAAAGCGAACTGAGGCCTGCACTCTGCTGCCAGAGGAATGGAGAAAAATGCATTGGCGATATCGATAGTGGCATACCACTTTGCTGCCTTGGACTCCAGCTCGTACTGCAGTTCCAGCATGTCCGGCACGGCAGCGCTCAGTGGTGGAGTCACCTCATTCAATGCACGATAGTCTACGGTCAGTCTCCATTCTCCTTCAGATTTACGTACAGGCCAGATGGGGCTGTTGAAGGGTGAGTGGGTTTTGCTGACCACCCCTTGGCTCTCCAGCTCACGGATCATTTTATGGATGGGAACCACAGCATCTCGAGTTGTTCTGTATTGTCGGCGATGCACTATGGAAGTGGCAATTGGTACCTTTTGCTCTTCTCCTTTCAGAAGTCCTACAGTACTTGGATTCTCAGACAGTCCAGACAAGGTGTTCAATTGCTGGATGCCCTCTGTCACCACAGCTGCTATCCCAAATGCCCACCTGAATCCTTTTGGATCTTTAAAATACCCCCTTCGGAGGTAATCTATGCCCAAAATGCATGGGGCCTCTGGGCCAGTCACAATAGGATGTTTTTTCCATTCATGTCCAGTCAAGCTCACATCAGCTTCCACCAAGGTAAAGTCCTGTGATCCACCTGTCACACCAGCAATAGAAACAGATTCTGCCCCCACATATCTTGATGGGACTAATGTGCATTGGGCACCAGTATCAACCAAAGCTTTATACTTTTGTGGTTCCGATGTGCCAGGCCAACGAATCCACACAGTCCAGAAGACACGATTTTCCCTCGCCTCTCCCTGGCTAGAGGCAGGGCCCCTCTAAGCCTGTTTATCCTTCTTTCCTTGGGCATATGTCTTAGAGGTTCCTTCAAGGGGATCAGATATATCATCATCATCATACTTGGCAGCTTGGCTACGGGCAACTGGAGCTGCTCTCCTTTTGGTGGAACTTCCTCTTTGGGTCTTGCCTTCCTTCAATTCACGCACCCGTTGTGCCAGAGCAGCAGTAGATTTTCCATCCCATCTCCTCATGTTTTCTCCGCAATCACGTAGGAAGAACCACAGCTCAGCTCGTGGGGTGTACCTCCTCTCCCCATCAGGGGAACGTCTGCGTTGGATACCAGGGCCTCTAATTTGTACTGCTGAGATTTGGAGAAGGTCCTCTTTAATCTCCTCCCTGAGTCTCTTATGATTCTCCTCTATCTTGTCTTCTAATTTCTGCAGACGTGTTTCCACAGCTGCAATTCTGGCATGTGTTGGGCCATGCACAGCATCTGCATATGCTCGGAGCTTCTTTGCCATATCAAGCACGGTCTCATCCCTCTCGTCCCGCTTCATTATTGCTAAAGCAGAAGCATATTCATGGGGCCCAAGTCGTACAAGCTTTCGCCACATCACAGATGTACATGGTACCAAGTCCGGATTCCTAGTTGTTATGTCATCTGAGAAGATAATCTCTGCCACTGCCATTTCTCTCAGGCGTTGGATCCCTTGTTCTATCGTCTTCCAGTGGGTCTGCTGCATATAAAGATCATCTGCACACAGGTATCTTTGTGCTACACTGTCCAGGACCGGTGCCCAGAGGCTGTGAGGGTTAGGCCCTCTCATCATTCCTTGGTCAATGACAGGATCATGTGACAGGGATCCCAAATGCCTGGCTTCAGTGCCATCCAGAATTGTAGCCTCGCCTGCAGCATCCCAAAGACGGACCAACCAACTAATTATAGACTCATCAGGTCGTCGGGTGTAATCCTTTCTTAGGCCACGGAGGTCCTTTAGGGAAAAAGACTCAATATTGGCCTCTGATCTTGTACCAGTTGCTTTGACTCCTGGTTTTATGTCAGGAGGCGTCGAGGGTCCTTCTCCTGCATCATCATCATCATCATCCACTGGTCGATCAGTCTTGTCTGTGCACTTTCCACTTCTCGTGCTGGTAGCAACAGCCATTGGTTGAGGCTTACTGACAGGTTTAGCTGCTGGCTTAGGCTCACTGTCTGGTATAGTTGTTGGCCTCGAGCCTGGGGTGTTGGCTGCAGCCTGAGTGACTGGGATAGTGGCTGATTTATCTGCCTGTCCCCCTTCCTCTGTCTGCTGCCCTACAGTATCTAGCAGGGTACGGTAAGCATATGCCAGGGCCCAGCTCACTGCAATGATCTTCTTCTCCTTAGAATTACCATGGCACTTCTCTTTCAAGTACTTTGCCACCTCAGCTGGGTTCTGAATTTGTTCACATGGAAAATCCCAGGATGTAGGGTCAGAAAATTCCTTTAAGATTTGGCCCATATCCTCCCATTTCCCACACCATTCAGGATTCCTCACGCCTGGCTCTACTCTGGGGTCAGGGGTCTCAGCCCCTCTAGAAATCTCAGCTCTCATTCTAGAGAAACTGCAGACTGTATAGAGAAAGCTTACTATATTAAACACCAGAAAGATGGTCTCTTTAACACTCAGGGGGAACTGAACATTCTCTAATAAGGATGTAACAAATTCAGAGGAGAAGAAGGAGAACAAAGGCTGAAAAGCCTCATCCCCTGCTTCTCCTCTAACAAACTGAGTGCACAACCACAACCAAGAACCATACATTCCTGGAACAGATTCCAGCACCTTTATAAATCTCCTGCAGGCCATTAAAACCAAGCCCAGCCCGATGGATATTTTGGTCAATGCCCCTCTGCTACAGAAACTACGCATTAGGGACAATACCGGAGCTATTTCTGGATAAGCAAATAAACCCAGGGACCACAAAGGTATTAAGACTTCAAAAAACCCTAGGGACCAAAATCCCATGCAGGCCTCCACCCCAAAAGACATGAATTCCAACAACATAGCCAATAACTGCTCTATACCAACACAAAAGAATTTGAACCAAATTATTATTATTAGAACAGGGTTTTTTCCCACTTTCTCGAGCCTCGAGTTGGGCGCCAATTTATTTGTCCTGGTTTTGGGCAAATTTGGGGGAAAACCTCCAGAAGGAGCCCCCAGACAGCAAACCCCACGACTCCTCCCCCCCCACCCCACCGGGTTCGGGAAGAATTTCCTCGGAGAAGAGTGGGAGAAAAAACCTGTTTATTTAACAAGCAAGACACTCCCCAGCACAGGGAAAAAAGACAACACCAGCTGACAAAAAAACTCTTTCACCGTTCTGAAGGGATGACAAACTCAGTCTCTCTGGCGAGTGGTCGCTCAGTTATCAGTCTCTGGCGCTGGGGATGACTGCTGCAGGTGACAGAGTGTAGACTCCCGGTGTTTCTTGGGGTTTCCCAGGTCCCCGTCCGTTCAGATGGTATCCAGGAGAGGGAGGGGACGGGGTGGAAGAGAAAACAGTCCAGGGAAAAAGTTGGACTGCCTAGCTGAACTAACTAATAAGCAGAAAGCAAGGGCAAAGCGAAGGGAAGAAAAAGGCAGAAACGAGCAAGCAGGCAAGCAAGCAGGCAAGCAAGCAAGCAAGCAAGCAAGCAAGCAAGCCGAGCTAAAACCTCTCCTAAACATAGACCATGGGGGAGGTGAGCCGGCTGATAACAAGACAAAACAAAGCTTCACTCTCAGACTCAGTCCTGGAAGCACAGGACATAATACCAAACATAATCAGGACACACGATTGGAGATAGAAACACCATAACATCACCCTAGGACATATATGTAAATAACGCATCAGCATTTACAAGTGCTCATTGTTATTTTCAAGAGTACATTTTAGAAGGTGGCCTGGGTGTGGGGAAAGAGGTAATTCAAAAGCAAACAGCCAAATTTTATTCTATACTGAAAAAAGTTATACTTCTCTATATCATGTTAGTATATAGTTAGAGATTACAGCTGACAAAACCGCTGAATTTCTGGCTGCTAAGAATTCTGTAGGATTGCCTTAGTTCCTGGAAAGATGAAAAACATGGGATCTTTAAGGCTTAAGGTAGTTATCCAAGTTATGTTTGAGGGCCGGAGTCGAGAACATCAGTGTTTCCAGCAATGTCTCAGGATCTCATTGTGTTTGATAATGCTGAGTTGCAGCATGTTATGTAGCATACTTTGTACAAATGGGTACAAATTACATTTTCTAGCCCTCAGTGAACACATTTTTATGGTAGTTTTGGCTACAGTATCCAGAGAGACACATGGAAAGATCAGTTAAACCAAACGGAAATATCATTGTTCTGCCCTGGAAAAGCGAAATTCTTATTGTTTCCATGGTGCACAGAATTTCACAATATTCTTGGAGTTGTTAGCCTTTCATGATTTCACAGGCCCCTCAAGAATCCCAAGTGGATGTTTGATTTACTCTTTCAGCAGTTCATGTCAAAGAGAGGCTTTAGATAGCACAGATTCTTAATATTAGTAGTCCCAAGATAAAGTTTCTATGCTCTGGGGAAAAAAATCTCCATTTCACTACTGAAATACTCTAGAGAATCCAGTCAAATGGAAAGAAGAGTTGAAAGTAATGACTTAACTAGAGCCTTCTAAAAGCAAATCCAGAGTCCAGCAGGATGTGAGTGTCAGGTAGGAAATTAAATTTTAGAAAAGAGAAATTGTAAGTCAGATTTTAGCTGAAAAAAAATCAAAATTATGACATTTCTTTTTATGATTTTTGGTTCAGAATTAATTTTAAAGGCAGCAAGGTTTGCTGGAAATTGGCTTAGAATCTGAAGGTGTTGGAATAGCATATTTTAAGTCCCTGATCTGAAGTTAGATGCCAGGGACTCAGACACCTAATTTCCCTAAATGCATGCAAACTAATGCACTCTCATTATTTCACCACGTGAGCATCTTGCCCTGTAGCTTAATGGAGTGTTTAACTTCTGAGCTTTGTCGGGCCATAAACACATAAATGATCATAACCTGATCTGTAGCAAACTGCTAGCTCTGATCAGCAAAATTTAATAACAATATCTTCTGGGAAAAATGACCATAAAATCTAACTCCTGTGTATTCTTTTCCAGGGCTATGACTCGCACTAGTTCTTACTTGGCTTAAAGAAAAATTTTCATCTCATCTGGCTGGTATCATTTACTACTCCAACATAGCTATTTGTACCCATATTTATATGTGTGTGTTGCAAATTCACAGAAACTTGCCAAGTGCAATAAGCTGAATTCAAATGAAAATGAACTGCTACAGAAGTGTAGCATTCAGGTTAGGTATAAATAATCCTGTAGCATTATTAATAGATGTTGAGTTGTCTGGTTTTCAGTTTCCCAATCTGCATTTCTCTCAAATGTTGCTAAAATGCAGGTGAAGTGCCCCTTTTGAAAGAATGAGGTCTTTGTTCTGCAAAATTGGGCATTTTTAGGGATAAATGACTGGGGAATAATGCACACTAACCCATCGGCAAGAGTCTGATTCCAAACCTATTGAAATTAAGGCTTGTGTACAGGTCTGTATTCTGTTAGGAAATTGTTTACCAATTTAGTCCCTTTATCATTCAAGACTGTGAAGACCAGAGTGGTGATATTTCTATACCACTCTCACTCAGGATAAAAACAAAACTGTATAGATTCCTGTGAAAAGTCAGGAGATGGAGAAAGCATTCCACAGGCTGAAGCAATAATGTCTGAAACAGGAGAATGACACAGGAATGGTTCATTTTCACATCTTAGATGGCTTTTCTAGGCGACTGGCCACTACTGGGTATTCACAGACTTTTGAGGCCACTAAATTTAAGGGAAATGTCATGGAGGGAAGTCCAACTGAAAAAGCAGCTCAAATCAACTCACCACAAATCACCTGTCAAGATTAGCTTTTGTGAAAAGCCTTTGCCACACCCAAGAATGCTTTTACCTAAGGCCTGATAGGAAAACAGTATTTGTTAAAAGAAAAGTAGCTGTCAAAATTACTTCTGGCCCCAGATGACAGAGGTCTCTGGGACACACATTTGTTCTGAGTAAGAAAGTCATCTAAAGTTTACATTGAGAGCTTCATACCTTGTGATACTGTGTGATAAAACTCTTTGCAACCTGATTTGCAAGTTGAAGTGATCTCTTTTTATAATTAGATAATGCAAAAGTTTGTTATGACAACTGAGCTGTGTCTGCAGTCTGGGAAAGGGGTAAAACAATTTATGTGCAGCTTCCAGCCAGCACTGACACTGAGCGTCCATTTGAATGGCCAAGACAGAACTTCACAGGTTCCATTTTTCAAAATATGAAATTGTGTCCCAGTTCAAAGCAGTGCAGCACACCAAATTTCTATGATTATAAAATGATTAGACCACACTTTTTAGAGCAGAATGCTTTAAAAGAGAGGTAATATAAAGAGGTGACAAGCAAAAATCTTTATTTAATTACTAACATGCCTCCAAAGCATAATTAGCAATTTCATTTCTTGATCAACCATATTCCCCAGTGCTACACTTTCCCAGCTATATTTTCCCAGAAAATCCTTACATACCCTCTTCACATTTAAATAAAGCATTGGAAGCAAAGGTCTCTATTTCTAAGTGTGGAATCCTTTGTTAATAGACTGATCTCCACCCAAAAGCACTCTTGGGCAGAGGACCTGGTGTATTTTGAGAGGGGCTTGGAGAGCTGCTCCTAAGAAGACCCCAACAAGAGATAAAATAAATAGAGTTTTCTTGTTTGCTTTCTGAATTCAAAAATTATACTGCAGTCTGACAACATTCTGTAAGCTTATGCAGTTAATGATTGGAAGTTTCTTTTTCTCCGACTGATGTTTCAGTGTTCTGACGTGGCTCCCAGAGTGATATTCTGGGCTTTAACATCATGGAAATAGATTCAGAGTGGGCAATGATGTTCTTTACAGCTTAAAAATGCTTATTACCACATAGGGACATGAGTGTAGTGTGGTAGACCGTAAGTTTTCTCTTGGTCCCTATTTTCAGTGACCTATAAAGCTGCTGATGCGTGGGAATCCCTATTGAAGCACATTGGTAACATCTTTATACTTCAACAGGAATATTCTGCTATAATAAATATGCTAAAGGGAACTATTATATAAATAGCAAACATCAAGTCTTCATTAGCACACAAGCATGATGTAAAGAGCTCATATGTGACACAATACCACAACTCCAGCAAACATTAGGGAAGAAGAAGGTAAAATAATAAGGTTAGTTTTTCATTACTAGAACATGAAATTAGACCCCCAAACGGTAATAAATGCTTGCAATAAATAACATGAATAACTTCACTCCTTAGTCCCAAGGAAATCAGTGAAATCACTGTACATATTTCTATCCATAAAGTATGCAAGCATTTCCAGGCCCAAAGCTATATTAGTCACAGTGTTCAAGTGAAAAATAGGTCACAGTAAGTGGAAGCATTTCTGGCAGCATTGGCAGTATGGGGATTCCCCCCCACACACTGAATGATTATTTTACCTGTGGGATCTGCTCTGTTCCCCAACAAGAGACAAGAACTAACTCTGCTGAAGATACAGAACCTAGAAATGATTGAATAGCTCCAAGAAGATTTGTTTCCAATTCTGCTTCATTGATCAAGCCGGAGGACCACTAAACCCCTTCACTACCTGTCCCCATAGTGCCACACAACTGCAGGAGCCCAAGGGACAGACAGATAACAAGTGACACTCGATTTGTGTGATCACAACTACCTAAAGTCTATTTATTTGCCTGCAGTAATTTTTTCTCTATTTCTGCTTGTTATAAACAGGTTTGTTTGGGGTTTTTTTCCCTAAGAAAATGGCTACAATACAGGTGCATTTCTGCACGGTCTATAACCCAGTAACTAATGCTGCAGAGGTTGTGGCCTGTGAGCTGCTGTCAGCAGCCTCTTCCAGTGTCTCCCCACTTTGCAGGATGTGAACATTATGGCATCTTTCAAAAATCTTTTATGCAAGGTGCTTGGCAACATCATGTGGGGTACTTTTGCCTTGCTGTAGCACTTTCATTGCAGCCTTTACTGTAAATTGGCATAATTATGGTCATGCTGGAAACTACTTCATGGTAACTGTGGAAGGATTGCAGGTTTTTTGTTTGTTTTTTTTTTCCCCACTAGTTTTCAGAGAGTGAGCATATGTTGCCAAAGCAACAAAACCAGGTGAGCAAAACAAACTAACACATTTAGTAAGTTTGGGAAATAACAAATTCTTTGTTCCTTTTAATATATTGATACAGGCTGTTGGTTGACATGCTTTAATGTGAATGTTTCATTTTCTGTACATTAATCCGTAAATTTATAAGCAAATATACATTGAATAAACTATTTCATTTTATTTGAGTTCAAGGTCTTATCTGAAACTCTTTAAAAACATCTACTAAAAGCATTAGAACTGAAAACATAAATGTTAGCATGAATTGTCGTAGCTAAAGGTGCTCACACACTGACCATGTCAAAGAACATGCAGGCAAAACAATGCAAGTTGGATAAAGCACAAAGAATGATGGATTGCCAAGTGATGCAGTTTTGGGCCTTGACAGGTATTTTTAGAATATAAATGAAAGTGTTAAGTTGAGAAAAGAGTAAACATCTAAGAGCTGTATTAAATGTTTTGAAGCAATATTCTTTTCCTTTATGCCTCAGGGGGTTTTGGAATTATTTTGCTATGAAAGAAGGTCCCCAAGTATGATCAAGATGCTAGGAAATTATTATAATGCTTTCTGTCAGCTCACAAATTAAATATGAAGTTTAAATGAAAAGGTCATAACTCTCAGCTTAATTTCATATGAAAATGAAAAGAAGTTGTCCAAAGACTGAAACATCTGAGATGACACTAGACAAAGGGAGGAAAGTCAAATAGAGAGATATTTAATTTTAGGGTATAATAGAGACTCATAATCAGTGCGAGCCATCAAAAGATTAGAAGAACAGATATTTGTGTATTAATTGCAGCCCTAGCTGGTTTATTTCACTTGTGTTACTTTGCTACTTTGATTCTGGAGACCTTCTTATGCCCTCCCCTTTTTGTATTATCCTTTCCCATTTTGGAAGCCCTCTTTCAGGAGAAAATAGGAGATGGCTTCAAAACAAGCACCATAACAGACAAGAAATATGAGATGAACTTTCATATGTAGATATGGACACAAAATGCACATCCAATATAGGTTTCCTCCTCTTCCTCTCTACCCTTAACTATTATCTTTTAGGTCTGCAATGCTTGTCTTTGATAGGTGTACTTCTATAGAAACATATCAGTGCTTGACAAGAAAGATACACTGAAGTCAAGAACTGTTCTACATGCAGTTAAAAACAAGCTAGGTTTCTATTTAATAAAAATATAAGAATAAAGACTACCTATTTTGACCTTTTCCCATTTTACTATATGTTCTTGAAGTACCTAAAACACTGGTGTTTTACACTTGAA
This sequence comes from Sturnus vulgaris, assembly GCF_052056855.1. NCBI lineage: Eukaryota > Metazoa > Chordata > Aves > Passeriformes > Sturnidae > Sturnus > Sturnus vulgaris. Next base: position 19,928,511 of record NC_142256.1, on the reverse strand, counting down.
ATTGGTGCTGCTGAACTACCATGGCAGAGCTTTACCTATGGGGTGATTAACCTTATCTCCCATTTTGCACTCCAGACAGAAAAAAATCCAATTTGGATTACTTACAAATGGATATTTGGGGGCTCTGTGTACAAAACTTTCTTGAAGAGCTGTGAAAAGTATAATATTTATTTCTAACTACACTGCTTCGAATAACAATCACACATTTTTCACACTTTTCTTTTGAAATTGTAGACATAAGCCACAGACCACTGACTAAGGAAGAAGCTATGTGCATAGCAGTGGGATATCAAATATCACAGCTGGAGGAAGAGGAATAAGAAGAAGACAACATTCAGAATATTTCTTTCCTATTTTATCTGTTCTGCTGGACAGAGCACTTCACAGTTATGACTACTTGAGACCTAAAATAATTACAAATTCATATTTTGCTTTCTGCCTCAGGCATCTGTGTCTACTGTTTACAGAAATTAATATAAATGGGGTATAAGTGATTTGCCCAACTGGAATAAAGAAGCTTGAGTACAGATATCTGTGCAGAATATGCAGAGAAATTTGATAAAGAAGCAGATGGCTTGCAATTTTCTCTTTTTTATTTCTTGCTCTATCAGCACTAACAAGACTCAAAACATTGTTCCCAAGCCTATAGGTTTGTAAGTCTGAGTGCTATTATTTGTAATTTTCCAATAGGACCTTTCAAGAAGGGAATGCTAAATTGGTGCTTCTTCAGCACCACTACTGATCACTGAAGAAAAGGATATTTAAGACAAAGAGCAGGAAATTAATTTGCTAAGGTTTAATTTACAAATCCACCACCTGTGACATTCAGTCATCAACTTGTTTTGCACAGGTGATGCAGGTACAGGAAGAACAGCCACCCCTCCACCCTCCCATTAGAACAGAGGGTCCTGCGAACAACACACCCCCATTAGCCCACTGCTGCTGAGCAATTTCCTTTCTGTTTTATTTCACTGACAACTTTCTCTAGTAGGAAGCTAGTTTCTCTATTTCCTCCTATGAAATTAGGGAGAAAAAACACTGTGTCCTGGTGGAAATGTGCAATTGAGTTGATTTTCTATAATATGTACCTCAGCTAAAGAACTGTTACATGAAAGAATGTCTCCTTTTTATATTTTTATGTGGTTCTCACCTCAGGTTTAATGAAGGGACTCCCCATTCAACACAACATGCACTGTGAAAACAACACACTCCATGTACATCTAGGATAATTGGTCTTTACAGGGTTGTTCACAAACCTATCATCTCCCTAAATATTTTTTTGATACTCCCCACCCATATCATATCAAGACCTGTCATTTATGAAGCTTATCCTGATTTTCTAGGTTTTCAGTTTTGGCAAGAGTAGGAGACAAACTGTCTGCTCATACAGCCAGAGTTCAAACGTGAAGGGGTCTTGCCATTAGAATTCCATGCTTGTGGGAAGAAATATTTCCAGTGGAAATTCCCACAAGCAATTTTTGGGTTTGGGAAGTTGGACTCTGTAGAGAAAATTCTAGGAAGTTTTAACATTGTCTATCTTTTTTCTGTTTGTTTGTTTTTGGTTTTTTGTTTTGCCTTTTTATTTATTTATTTTTTTTTAATTTTTTTTAATTTTTTTTGCATTCTCCCCCAAACATCATATTTGTTGCTAAAGGAGTTTTTTATTCCACATTGTTAAAATACTGACAAGTGGGATTAGAGCCATTTGGCTTAAATTCCTACTCAAAATAATACAGGTCCCCAGATAAAATAATACCCATTTAGCTACTCCTGCAATGCAACTGATAGCCTATTTACCAATAATTTCACATGTGGGCATGAGCCATAACTAAAAAAGCACATGTGGATCTCTTTTAGGAATTCAGAGACCAGTGAGTAAAATTAGAAGAGGAGAAAAATACACAAAGAAGGAGAAGGGATGAGATATGCTTCAAGACAGAGAAGTGTACAGGTCCTTCTTGACCTTTGATTTCCAAAAAGAGGAATTCAGGAAGTGAGGTGACTTTCTGTGAATAGATCAAATACCCTAGAGATATAGAGACCAAGAGAAAAAGGTTATAGGCTCCTTCTTATAAATAATTGATTCAGCTGATGATCAAGTAATGTACAAGAAGTTTAGTGGAGAGAAAAAAAGGGAAAGGTTTATTATGCAGCAGATAGAAGAGACCACTATTAAATTTCATTATATAGTTCATAAATTGGGAGGGGCATATATGAACACAGGGTTTAGTTTGTGAACTTTGTGAGTGCAACCCCCCTCCCTTTTAATTATTTTAGGTCCAATTCAGACACCTTCAGGCAGGAGATATGGGGATAAGAATAACAGTTCTTTACTGGTATCTAACAAAGCAGAAAAACAACAACAGCTATAAAAATTGGCAACAGAAACAGTCTAGCTCCGCTCCAGTCCCTTCTGGCCGCAGGCCGTCTCCCTGCGCTCAGTTACTGGTGCTGTGGGCAGGGCAGGTCCCGCGCAGTTGAAGAGGGCTGGGTGATGGCGGCAGCGGCCCAGGGGTGAGAGGGATGGGGAAAGTGACTCCCCCCTCACGGTGTCGGTCGTGGTGCTCAGCAGAGTGTCCGGAGGTAGTAGGGTGAGCTAGGAGAGCAGCAGAGCGATGTCCAAAGGCAGGGAGCGTGGATCTCAGTGCTGGGATGGCAGGGGAAGATGCCAGAGCGGAGCCCAGGTTGTCTTCCCACTCCACGAGCCAAGCGAGAGAGAGAGTCCCCTGCTCCAGACCCCCTGTCCCACCTTTCCTTTTCCGGTTCCCCCCCTCCCCCTCCAGCCACCCCCCACGAGAGAACATTATCTGTCGTTTTAAGGTGTAGCCACAATTACTTAGCATAACAATGGGAGAAAATTCCACAGAAAGAAAAGGGCATAATTCAACCTCCAACATTATCCACTCCTGAATTTCTCCCATACTAATATGCTATATCAAATTAAACTGTTACATTATATATACATACATGCAGTTAGAGACATAGGCACAGTACTATAGGTATTTCACCCTAAAACAAGGTCTCCTTGGGGTATGCATCGGGTCTCTCCATTCTTTTGCATCACCCACCAGGTGCAACCTGGTCCTTGAGCGAATACAACTCCATGGATGGGATTGTCTTTGCTGGAGGCAGGATTTACCCAAACAGTTTTTCCTAGCATACCTCTCATGTGTACCACTGGAACCTTATCTCCATCTGATATTCCCAAGGGCTCAGATTGGGCAGGGCCTGCTCAGTTAGTGGAACCTCGGGTGTTCACTAACCAGGTGGCCTTTGGTAGATTAATCTCCCAGTTCTTGAAAGTTCCCCCACCCAGTGCCTTCAAGGTGGTTTTAAGCAGGCCATTGCACCGTTCAACTTTCCCTGCAGCTGGTGCATGGTAGGGGATATGGTACACCCACTCAATGCCGTGTTCTCTAGCCCAGGTGTTTATAAGGCCGTTCTTGAAATGAGTCCCATTGTCTGACTCAATTCTCTCAGGGGTACCATGCCTCCAAAGAACTTGTTTTTCCAGGCCCAGGATGGTGTTCCGAGCAGTGGCATGAGGCACAGGGTAGGTCTCCAACCATCCAGTGGTGGCTTCCACCATGGTCAGTACATAGTGCTTGCCCTGGCGGGTTTGAGGCAGTGTGATGTAGTCAATCTGCCAGGCCTCTCCATACTTATATTTGGACCATCGCCCCCCATACCAGAGGGGCTTCACCCGCTTGGCTTGCTTGATGGCAGCGCATGTCTCACAGTCATGGATAACTTGAGAAATACTGTCCATGGTTAGATCCACCCCTCGGTCTCGTGCCCACTTATATGTGGCATCTCTGCCCTGATGACCTGAGGCATCATGGGCCCATCGAGCCAGGAACAACTCTCCCTTGTGCTGCCAGTCTAAATCTATCTTCGACACCTCTATCTGTGCAGCCTGATCTACCTGCTCATTGTGTCGGTGTTCCTCATTAGCCCGACTCTTGGGGACATGGGTATCTACATGACGGACTTTCACAGGCAGCTTCTCTATCCGGGTGGCAATGTCTTTCCATTCATTGGCAGCCCAGATTGGTTTTCCCCTACATTGCCAGTCAGCCTTTTTCCACCTTTCCAGCCATCCCCACAGAGCATTGGCTACCATCCATGAATCAGTGTAAAGGTAGAGTTTTGGCCACTTCTCTCTTTCAGCAATGTCCAGGGCCAGCTGAACAGCTTTAAGTTCAGCAAGTTGACTCGACCCACCTTCTCCTTTGGTAGCTTGTGCGACCTGTCATGTGGGGCTCCATACGGCTGCTTTCCACTTCCGGTTCATCCCCACGATGCGGCAGGAACCATCAGTGAAAAGAGCATAGCGTGTTTCCTCTGCTGGCAGTTGGTTATACAGTGGGGCTTCTTCGGCCCGGGTCACCTGTTCCTGTTCCTCTTCGTCGGCAAGACTAAAGTCTTCCCCTTCCGGCCAGTTGGTAATTATCTCCAAAATCCCAGGGTGATTCGGGTTTCCAATACGGGCGCGTTGTGTGATGAGGGCAATCCATTTGCTCCATGTGGCGTCAGTGGCATGGTGGGTTGAGGGAACCTTTCCTTTAAACATCCACCCCAGCACTGGCAGTCGGGGTGCCAGGAGGAGTTGTGTTTCCAACCACCTCTGAGGCAGCTTGGACCCCTTCATAGGCGGCCAAGATCTCCCTCTCCGTTGGAGTGTAGTTGGCCTCGGACCCTCTGTAGCTTCAATTCCAGAACCCCAGTGGTCGGCCTCGCGTCTCACCAGGCACCTTCTGCCAAAGGCTCCAGGACAGACCATGGTTCCCGGCTGCAGAGTAGAGCACGTTCTTCACATCTGGTCCCGTCCTGACTGGGCCAAGGGCTACTGCATGAGCAATCTCCTGCTTGCTGCTGCTCAGGGCCCCAGTGGAAATCGTTCTTCTTGCGGGTGACCAGGTAAAGAGGGCTCACAATCTGGCTGTACTCAGGAATGTGCATTCTCCAAAAGCCTATGGCACCTAGGAAGGCTTGTGTTTCCTTCTTGCTGGTTGGTGGAGACATTGCAGTGATCTTATTGATAACCTCACTGGGGATCTGGCGCCGTCCATCTTGCCACTTTACTCCCAGGAACTGGATCTCTTGGGCAGGCCCTTTGACTTTGCTCTTTTTAATGGCGAAGTTGGCTCCCAGCAGAATCTCAATGATCTTTTCTCCTTTCTGAAATACCTCCATTGTCGTGTCCCCCCACACAATGATGTCATCAATGTACTGCAGATGTTCTGGAGCTCCACCCTTCTCCAGTGTAGCCTGGATCAGCCCATGACAGATGGTGGGGCTGTGTTTCCACCCCTGGGGCAGTTGGTTCCACATGCATTGCACACCCCTCCAGGTGAAAGAGAACTGAGGCCTGCACTCTGCTGCCAGAGGAATGGAGAAAAATGCATTGGCGATGTCAATGGTGGCGTACCACTTGGCTGCCTTGGACTCCAGCTCGTACTGCAGTTCCAGCATGTCCGGCACGGCAGCGCTCAGTGGTGGAGTCACCTCATTCAATGCACGATAGTCCACTGTCAATCTCCATTCTCCTTCAGATCTATGCACAGGCCAGATGGGGCTGTTGAAGGGTGAGTGGGTTTTGCTGACCACCCCTTGGCTCTCCAGCTCATGGATCATCTTGTGGATGGGGATCACGGCATCTCGATTCGTCCGGTACTGCTGGCGGTGCACTGTTGAGGTAGCAATTGGCACCTGTTGCTCTTTCACCCTGAGGAGTCCCACTGCAGATGGGTTTTCTGATAGCCCAGGCAGGGTGTTCAACTGCTTAATGCCCTCTGCCACCACAGCAGCTATTCCAAAAGCCCACCTGAGTCCCTTTGGGTCTTTGTAATAGCCATTCCTGAGGAAGTCTATGCCTAGGATACATGGTGCCTCTGGGCCAGTCACAATTGGATGTTTCTGCCACTCTTTCCCAGTCAGGCTCACCTCAGCCTCCAGCAGAGTCAATTCCTGAGATCCCCCTGTAACCCCAGCAATTGAAACAGGTTCCTTCCCGACATGTCCTGATGGTATTAATGTACATTGTGAACCAGTGTCAACCAATGCTCTGTGTTCCTGTGGCTCTGATGTGCCAGGCTATTGGATCCACACCATCCAAAAGATCCGGTTTTCCCGTGCCTCTCCCTGGCTAGAGGCAGGGCCCCTCTAGCCCTGGTTATTATTTCTCTCCTGGAGGAGAGATATACATACTGGAGGTTCCTTCAAGGGGATCTGACAGATCATCCTCCCTTCTGTAATACCCTGCACCTCCATGGGAGGCTGAGGCTACCCTCACTTTAGTGGAGTTCCCTCTGTTGGTGTTCCCCTCCCTGAGTTGGCGCACCCGTGCTGCCAGGACAGAAGTGGGTTTCCCATCCCACCTTCTCATGTCTTCCCCGTGGTCACGTAGAAAAAACCACAGGTCAGCACGTGGGGTGTACCTTCTCTCCCTAGCTGGGGGGCGTTGGGCTCTACTTTTGGGGTCCATGACTCGCACTGGTGCTGCACTGATCTTCCTCACCTCTTCCCTTATCTCCTTCATCTCCTCCTTAAACTCCTCTCTGAGGTCCTTAGCCACAGCAGAGACATGAGCCTGCACTGGGCCAGCCATCATACTCTGCTAATTCCTGAGCCTGTTGGCAACAGAGCCCACTGTCACTTGGTTGGTATCAGCATCAATCATTGCAATAAAGGGGGTATATTGAGATGGGCCCAGATTTGCCAGATTCCACAACATCTGCCCTGTGCACCTGACCTTGTCAGGGTCATTGTCATGCTGTCCATCCCTCCCAAAGAGCACCTCCAGTACTGCCACTTCTCTCAGCTTTTGGATCCCTTCCTCAAGGGTATTCCAACGTGTTCTCTGGTGGTACTCCTGCATTCTTTCCCTGTGGACAAATCTCTCTCTCACACTCATTAAAAGTCGCTCCCAGAGGGAAAGGAGACCTGTCTCCCTTACAAATACCTGGTCCACACCTGAGTCCTGGGTCAAGGCTCCCAAATTCCTTGCCTCAGTACCATCCAGTTGCACATCTGTACTCATAAGGTTCCAGACCCGCAGTAACCAGGTTGTAAAAGCCTCACGGCCCTGTCGTACAATGTCTTTTCGCAGGTTACGGAGACTCTTGTATGACAGGGACTCGGTGATGATCTCAACTTCTGGCTCCCCTGCTGGTTGTGAGGGGCCCCCTTCCTGACCCTTATTATCTAGGTGCCTTGTTTTCATCTTAGACTTCCTAGTTTCCACAGGGGCAACTGCTGCTGGCTGTGAGTGCCCTTGCCGTTCAGCTGGAACCTGGACAGATGTAACATCTGTGGGTCCCACTGCTGCACCATCAGAGTCTCCCTCTTTAAGGCAGGGGGAGGGTTTCTCACCAGCTGGGGAGAGGTACTCCTTCAGCATCTGGCCCATCTCACGTATCTCCTTTGCTAGCACCCCCACCCATTCTGGGTGGTTCCTTTCCGAGGTGGGCTGTGGAGCAGGGTCAAACTCTGGGGTAATATCCCTAGTCTCTGGGATAGGATCAGGCTCTGGGGTAACCTCCCTAGTCTCTGGGACAGGATCAGGCTCTGGGGTAACATCACTAATCCCTGGGGTAGGTATCAGGGTTGTTATCCAAGTCAATCTCCTCTTATCTCTGAATGTTAGATAGAACAGGTTTAACAGGGATATAAGCAACACTAGCCACAATATAATGTCATTAGCATTTAAAGTGGATTGGAACCCCTTGAAGACTGGTGGGGTGAACTTCAAAAACCCTGTGATGGGTTGAGAAAAAATTTCACCTGCTGCCACTTCCTCACAGTAAGTACCATTATTGAAGTAGCCCCAGAAACACACACTTAGAGTGTGATAGCTCTGAATCCATGTGGCCATCTTCCAGAGAAAATTAAAAATCCATGAATTCCTCAACTGATCAACCCACATAATAAACTGGATAATAGCCACAGTGACCTTGGTTCTGAAACTCATGTTTAAAAAAGGGCTTGCAAATGGGAGAGATATAGCAGTGACCACATGGAAGCCAATCCAGGGTAAGCTGGACAGCATGGTGTCACCTACCACAAGCTTGGGTAATTTAAGAACTGTTATCCCCTTTTCTACCCCTCTCTCAATGCCCTCAGGTAATGCCCCACGTTGGGCGCCAAAAGCTGTCTTGGTTTGAAAGACAGGTATGGTCTAAGGAAAGGCAAGAGCCCCTTTTCTGCGATGCAGAGTGCAACCCCCCTCCCTTTTAATTATTTTAGGTCCAATTCAGACGCCTTCAGGCAGGAGATATGGGGATAAGAGTAACAGTTCTTTACTGGTATCTAACAAAGCAGAAAAACAACAACAGCTATAAAAATTGGCAACAGAAACAGTCTAGCTCCGCTCCAGTCCCTTTTGGCCGCAGGCCGTCTCCCTGCGCTCAGTTCCCGGTGCTGTGGGCAGGGCAGGTCCCGCGCAGTTGAAGAGGGCTGGGTGATGGCGGCAGCGGCCCAGGGGTGAGAGGGATGGGGAAAGTGACTCCCCCCTCACGGTGTCGGTCGTGGTGCTCAGCAGAGTGTCCGGAGATAGTAGGGTGAGATGGGAGAGCAGCAGAGCGATGTCCAAAGGCAGGGAGCGTGGATCTCAGTGCTGGGATGGCAGGGGAAGATGCCAGAGCGGAGCCCAGGTTGTCTTCCCACTCCACGAGCCAAGCGAGAGAGAGTCCCCCGCTCCAGACCCCCTGTCCCACCTTTCCTTTTCCAGTTCCCCCCCTCCCCCTCCAGCCACCCCCCACGAGAGAACATTATCTGTCGTTTTAAGGTGTAGCCACAATTACTTAGCATAACAATGGGAGAAAATTCCACTGAAAGAAAAGGGCATAATTCAACCTCCAACAACTCTGAAGTCCATGTATTTAGAAGTTGCTTCCTCCTGTGGCAAGCGGATGTGCTTATTGCCCAGCAGAATTTGGGTGTATAGAAAGCTCCTCAATTTCTAAAAGCATTAAAAGAATAAGCTGCTGTTGGAAATGTGGAGATCACGCTGGCCATAGGCAAAACCAAATGAATGCACTGGCCCGATCAGAACCCAGAAAACTTGATCCTCCTCATTCCATAATCAAATGTGTGATGAAGAATGGAATCCCTCCTCCCCTTCCAGCAGTCATCCTGGCTCAGCTTACTATGCATGTAGCAGCTGTCCCATTTTTTGCTATTTCTCCCATTTAAATGTATTTGTATATGTATATGTATATGTATATGTATATGTATATGTATATGTATATGTATATGTATATGTATATGTATATGTATATGTATATGTATATGTATATGTATATGTATATGTGAGAAAAAATTGCCATCATGATAAATTGCAGAGGAAGTAATGTATGAAACTGGTCAATATCAAAGTTCTCAGATATATCAAAGGTTTCTCAATATCAATTTGTCTCAGACACAATACAGTGGTGTATTAATCACAGAGATTGGAATAAAGTACCTATATGGAATCATTATGGACATGAATTAAAAACATCTTTAGTTTGTCTCCACTAAAGCTCTGCAGAGCTTCAAGTGTTTCTAGAATTTGAATAATTGCCACAACTGGTCTCATGGAAAAGTCTCAGAATAGATTTTTTTCCATGCTGTAAGAGATACTGTTTTTCATCTTATTTGCACATAAAATGTAAATGCCACTGCATTTAATTTAGTAGGTTACATCAATATGGAGTAAATAGATTAAAAGAGTTTCAGAACCTAGTACTTATTTCTATATTCCACTAAATTACATTGTTCCTTGAGACCAGAATTCCTATCCAGTTTTCTCATCAAATCTGCTACACATTCAATGCCACAAATTTCAAACCTGCTGGGTACTGCTTTTCTTATTCAGTTTCTGCTGCTGGATCAATCACCCTCACTAAAAATCCATGAAACAACTAAATAGTTCCAGTGTGAATTCCCCAAAGATCAGGACAGTGTTTACTTGTAACTAATTTATTGTTTCTCAGTCCAGGGTATGTGTGCTGCAAATCAAAGCCAGCAGCAGATATGAAGGTATCTCTTCCTTACCTAAACTGATTGTTCTAATAGGAGAGCTGATGTAAAGTAAAATTAGTCTGATCATACAGAAGACGGGAACATTTTCTTGATGTTTTTCTAAATGTTTGTGAGTTAAATGTATTGTTCCACTTAGTTTAGTAACACCCACCTGTAATTACACCTTTAATATTTTAAATTTGTGTGACCTCACATAAATAGGTCTGTAGCATCTTGCATAAATCGATGTTAATTGAATGTTGTTGGTATCTTATTAAATAGCATTTATACTAAGATTAGGAAAGAAGCCACACATTTACTAATCTAAATTCCTTTGCACAAATGAATCTTAATTTTTCCCTTCTCCCCCATCTTCATTTCTTTTTCAGAAGGAATGCAGGATTTTGCTTCATAGTGAAGAAGGAAGAGGCTGCAACCTGAAGAAGGATGCTTGAAGGATGATTTAATTGTAAAGTGTTTCATTTAGAGTCTACTCAAGTTTCCAGCTGTGAAATTGCAAGATCCTTGTATGCCAGTATTCACAGCAGTATCTTAAGTTTACCTAGGACTTCTGAAAGATTGCTACTGTTCCAAAATTTGTTAGGCCAGAACTCAAGAAGTCATGATATTTGCTTTAACTGGACTTTTCATCAGTCTTTTATTTTAAACGTTTTAAAGTGCTATGTGCACATTTACAGCTTCCCTCTGCTATCAAGAAGGCTGTAGAGTTTTTTGTTTTAATGAAAATTGAGACTGTCTCATAATAAAAAGAGCCTGAGAGAAGAGCTTCGAGAAAAGCCATCAAAGATGATGAACAGACCTGAGAGATGAAAATGTTATTTCAATATAGCAGCGACTGAGCAGACACAATTTTCCTGCACTGCGAAGCAAGGAAGGTACTCAGAAGATTCTAGAGATAATTTTAAAAACACAGACTACTTTATATTTTCCCCCCATAAGCAATTCCAACAGCTTTCCTCACTGACACAGTTTAATATGACTATATTTGGATAAAATACCCACACTGAGCAGAATGCTAAGAGTACCATTAAACTGCCACATCTGTAATTTTAATGGATATTTGAACGATTTTATGTCTAGAACATGCATGTTTCATTCTTGAAGACAAGTTAACTGTCATCCCAATGCACATTGTCATTTTTTAGAATGAATGTAATTTGATTTTATTCCATGACTGTGAAGGCACTGTGTTTATCCACGACATACCCACGACAGCCTCTGATGTAACTGCACCTACACAGTGACAAGCTCCTTGGTCTGCAAAGAGATGTCTGGAGGGGATGTGGCAGAAGGGGATGTGGGACTGATCATTCACTGCTTCCCCCAAAGCCGCAGGGTATGAGAAAAGCCAGCAAATATTGAAGCACACAACAAAGAGCAGCTGTTCCCCTTCTTTGTAGGTGGTTAACTGATGGATAATGAATAAACAGAAACCACACCAGGCTCGGGAATTCTGTTAACACTAAATTGCTGGAAATGAGAAATATTAGGAAATGACATATGCCATCTCTGTTCTGACATTCTTCCTGAGACATCTCCTCAAAGCTTTTGCCAGAGACAAGATGCTGAGTCACAAAGTTCTTTATTCTGACACCTTTTGGGATCAAAACAAGATGTTTTCATAATTAGATCCAAATCTCTAAACTGTTCTGTAAAAAAGAGAAGCCCTGCATAGATACAGGTCCAGGAACATTTCACTGAGAAGGATTTACCCTCCTGCCACTTCCTGCAGCATCTTTGGCTGCAAAACTGAGCTTCAGCTTTGTCTCCAAGTGTGGAGAATGGGAACATTTTTCTCCCATGGCTGTAAACAGTGGTGATACAGCCCCAAGCACTGCTACCAGACTGCGACAGAACCAGCTCTCCCTGGAGGTCAGCTCAGCTCTGCTCTGCCTGGGCTGAGCTTGGTCCTGGCTCCAGAAAATTCAAGATGCTAAAAGACAACCAGCATAACACTTAAGTAAGCAGATTTAAGTGTTTCTGCTAGAAAAGCTAAGCAACAAGGTATGGCAGCCAGGGGTACAAGAGGCCCACCTCAAATAGAATTTGTCAAAAGACAGTGCACCTCTGTGAATGAGCAGCATTGGCTGGAAGGAAATGAACTCCTGGGTTTCAGAAAAGCTTTTAACAACTGATCTTAAAATCCCCCATAAAGACTTGAAGTGTTTCCCGAAAAATAAAAAGATTTTGAGTTGTCTTTAAATCGACATATTTGATGTTTATAAATTTAAAAAAAAGTTTTTCCAATTAAAGCAGAAAAATTACTTTTTTTCTGCAATGTTGAACCACAATACTGACTGCAATTTTTTTTGTTGCTGTTGTCAAAGTGCGTTTCTCAAGCATTAAGGTAGCAAAGTCTAATTTGTCTGCTTGCACAAAAAGTTTGATCAGAAAGTTTTTGACCAGTTTTATATGTTCCATTCTTCTAGTTTTCACATTATTCCAACTGGAATGTGATGGCTGAAATTGTATCAAACAACAATTCATGGACCCATTAATGGAGAAAGCTGCAGAGTTCAGCTCACTGTGATTTACAGCCATCCAGCTGATGGCTAAAATGTACAATTGCCAAAAAACTTGTTTTCATTTTCTACTCTAGAAAACAGTAATTTAAAATCTTGTCTTAAAAAAAGCCAGGTAACGAAAACGCATGTGTGTGTCGATATACAGTAATCCATTTTAAAAAATCCATGCTTGCTAATAAGATTTTTTTTTGCTATCTGGAAAAGGGAATATATTTTTGACTAAGGTAATCATGCCATGTGAATTTTAGTCCTCTACAGAAAGATTTATATGCAATTCTGAATATTATTAACCTGTTGCAAAGGCAAGCTGTCAGAAGCTAGAGAGCACCAGATTAAAGTGACCTGCACAGCAGCCTCATTACACATGCAATGTAATTCTACTTTTTATAGAAATACATATTTTCTCCCTCTGTCTTAGTACAGGCAATGGCTGGAACATGTTAAGAGGAAATTCCATCTGTGTAGGGGAACGTAACTGGTGGTGTGTCTCTTGACATGGACACTGAAATTTGCAAAGCAACACAGTCAGACCGCCGAAGTGTCTAAAATTGGCAGATATTTCTGTATGGAAACAGGAGAAATAGAGTAAGTGCCTTCTTGTGCCTTTGCAGTGGGTCTCTGTTCCAGCAAATGCCTGCAGCGGTGGACATGAGCTGAGGTTTAATTATGTCAAAGAATGCAAGCAGTGTGGCCTGGCAGATCAAGAAAAGCAGTAAGATTTCCTCCGTCTTTTCTCATCCTTTCTTAGATAACCCCAGGAGCCCACAATATGTGGTTCAGGCTCCTCAGGCCTCCCAGAGCTATTTACTAGAGGAAAATTACTATTCACAAATTCAGGTATGCCTTCATTAATTTTTTCTTAAAAACTTTGCAAAAAAAAAAAACCTTAGGCATGAGATATATATTTCTGTGAATCGTTACTTACACATTTAACAACAAAAAAAAAAACACTATAAACGAACCAAAACCACTAACAAAACAACAATAAACAACACACACACACACATATATAAAACCAAAACGAAATTTATTGAAGCATTTTTCCAGACTGGAATATGAACAAGAAGATGAAGACCATGACAAACTGCCACAAAAAAAATTGAAATATTTTTCATAATCCTTAAATTCAAAGGTCTAACTATTAAAAATAAACGAATAAAATATTTTCCAGAGCATACTTTCCACTATTTCTCAGACCTAAATTTTATCTGGAGAAGAACCTACACAGGGCTCTGGAAAAGCATCAGACAAAGAGGGGATCAGGAAAACAGGATGTGGAATATGTGGCAGAGCTTGTATTCAGAGTGAAGATAAATAAGTCCTGCAAGTAGTCTGCAAATCAAAGCAATTTAGCATTTTGTCCTAGAATCCAAATGCCACAGGTGTTCTGAGTAAAGAAAAACGATAAAAGGCATTTTAAGGGATACTGAACAGGTTTGGATTACAGACTATGGATTAGGTTGGGGTTTTGTTGTTGTTGTTTTGTTTTGATTTATTATTTCTAATATTTACATAGCTTCTTTCACATTTGGGACACCTACCTAGTAGCCACAAGTTGCACGCCCCCCCCCTTTCCCCCTTTTAGCTGTTTCAAATTCCATGTACTGCCTGTTTATTTCTGTTCTTTTATTTTCTGCTGCCATAAACTTCAAGTCCAAACTTTTCAGTGGAAGTCTATGGACTGTTTACACAGCACTGAGCCCAGTGACTGTCAATAGCTGAGAACAGACCTCACTGGCACTGGAGCAGCACAGGAAACAAAAGGACCTGTCTCCATGTCCTGCTTGTTTATGTTCTATTTACTCTGGCTTTTCTAAATGAATGAGATTTCACAGTCCACATTATGAACTCAGAAACCAAAGTTAACTAAGAAAGTTTGATATGCCACTTTCAAGCAATGCATCATAACTCTTTTCTAAGCTGAATCTTTATTATTCACTGCTGAATATAAATCCTTTGGAAGAATGAAATATCAGCAGGAGAAGCAGAATTATATAGAATAGCCAATATTCTTTCAAACTTGTAAAGAAAACTCTTGAATGTGGGCTTCCAAAATAGCTCTTAAATAAAATATTTGTAATTAAAAGAAAATAAGGTAAAAAAAATATAATACAGTTCTGCTTCAGCTGATTCAGAAAGAGATGTAAAGAACAGCTAGCAGTAAGGGGAAGAGATAGAACTGCCTTAGAAATTTAGCGTCAATTTGTCATCACCCTGGAATTAGTGTGTAAAAACATGGGCATAAGCATTTAGAAACTAAACACTGGCATGTTAAGGTAGAGTGCCAACAGCTGTTCTCAAAGTACTGCAATAAAAGGTACCTCCTGGTAAGTGTTCCATTTTCTGACCTTTAAGATGAGCTTTGCACAGACTGTTTCTATTACAAAATATATATATATATATATATTTTTTTTTAATTTTTGCTCTTCTAGAGGCACATATTGTTGAAAGAAAAGAGCAGGAGTGCTGTCCATGCATCAGCAAGCTCAGAAAGCCCCTTGTGTGCATTCCCATGTCCTGCTGCTGGGGTTGTGGATAACACATGGCATGGTGTTAAGGGAAAAAATTATATTTCTCCCTGCCCTTCACTGTAAAAGCAAACCAGAACCACTCAGGGGACACAGAGAAATTGAAAATTAGAAACTCTATCTATTAGTCATAATGTTGTTTAGCTGCTTTTATTTAGAAAGTCCAGGTCCATGAATTGTTGACAATTATTCCAGTATAAATCCTTTCATTTATTTTCTTTTTCCTGCACAAGACATTCCTCTTCTCTTGCAAGGCAACAACACCATCAGCAGGAAGGCTGACACTGTCTTTAGTACCTAAAATCATCTGAATGCTTAGTTAACAACACTGAAATAAATGCATTGGGGGGGCAGAAGGACATTTGCAATAAATTTTTATTCCTGGGTATGCAAAACATATCATGGAACTGTTGTGATAAACAGTAAATAGTATAAATATAACAGTATAAAATTCAGTTTCATAAACAGACATAAAATAATAGTGCTAATTTCTGCAAGAAACAGCTCTTTGGGTAACTGAGATGAACTAAGATCCTATCTTTGCTTGCTCTCTATTCTCTGCAGAGCGAAGGCTGGCATCTGTCTGGCTGTCACTGAAAGAAAAACAAATTCTAAGCAGATTCAAAGGGAGAAGACAACAGGAGGCCAATGAACCACTAGACTTTTCCAGCAGGTTGGGATAGTGGGCAAAGACATAAACCTGGGCTCTTCAGCAAACTGTTGGAGACACAGCAAAAAAGATTTATTATATTTCAGAGGCTTTTAATTTTTTTCAAGTACTAGTGTTAGAGCTAACAAATAAATATCATCTAAATAGCAATAACTTCGACTGCATTACAGTAGCAGAAGCTGAAGGTTCAGACTGCTACTGTACAGTGCAGACACTCTTCCATTTCATTTTATATCAGTCAAACAAAATCCAATTTTCAAATACTAAAACACTTACTAACATAACATATTTGAGACTAATTGCTCTTATTTTTTAAATAGGAAAAGTGAAAGGGGTAAAATAGTCCTGCCATTTCAACATATTAAGTGAAACAATGTTACTAGCTCCAAAAGTAAAGAGAAACTAATTCTTCAAACTGCCTCATCCATGGTTTCTCAATGACCAGTAAGGAAGGTTTGCAACATTAAGGAAGGTGCAAACATTAAGATATTCACGATGCATATTTCTGTTTGCCGATTTCAGCATTCTGCTCTCAATTATTAGTACCTTTGAACTATTACTATACTCAGGGTTTCTTTTGAAATGTAACAGCACTGAGAAAATATCCATTTCCTAATACTGCAATGGGCATTTTCAGTATTTTTTAAAATCTGGTGAGGAGGCTGCCTACACATTTTTGCCCCCGCTTCCTTTCATTAAAGAGAATTTTCAGAGACACCTGTAGTGTTTTCTTCCCCAAAACTCACAGTAAGCTCTTCTGGAGAAATAAATTCTGCTTAAATTAAACATGGGTCAGAAATCAGTTTTCTCCCATCTTTACATTCACATACAAACTAATCCTTTATTTCAGAAGCTACAAACAAGGTATTTAAAAGGCAAATTGGCTATTGTCATTTTGAACCATAACCAGAAAACAAGTACCACTCAGCTGCTTGCTCATTCCCCAGTAGGACTGGGGGGAAAATTGGAAGGGTAAAAGCTGGAAAACTCCTGGGCTGAGATCAAGACAGTTTAATGGGGAAAACAAAGGCCTACATGTGCAAGCACAGCAAAACAAGGAATTAATTCCCCACTTCCCATGGCAGGCAGGTGCTCAGCCATCTCCAGGTCAGCAGGGTCCCATCACATGGAATACAAATGTAATCCCTTCAGATATCCTCCCTTCCCCTGTCCTGGCTGTGTCTCCTCCCAGCTCCCTGCACCCCTGGCCACTGCAGCAGAACAGAAAGCAGGAAAGGCCTTGGCTCTGTGCAAGCCCTGCTCAGCAATGACATAAACATCACTGTATTATCATTGCCGTGTTCAGCAAAAATCCAAAACATAGCCCCATACAAGCCGCTGTGATGAAAATTAGCTCTATACCAGCCAAAACCAGCACAGGTATTAGATCAGTTCAGTTTGGGTCTTCTGTTCTAAGTATGGTCCACAGTGCAATGTAAAAAAAAAAAACCTTTTTCTTTCCTTTGGAACTTCAGGCATCTGCATTTCTGCCAAGGACAAAAAATAAATTAAAACATTCTAGCATTGTATTTTGCTAATGATCTTGAAGCTTGAGTTTTTTTCTCCTACTATAACTCCAATTTTAAATAACCAGACTACCACAAGGCTAACTTTCTTTATAAATATCATATGACTTAATCACTGGAGGATATTTTCCTGTGTTAGCCAACATTCTTCTTACACAGTGGAACTCTGATTTACTGTATTTTCTCTTAAAGTGACACAAACTGTGTGGTTTGCAGTAAGTATACTTCATGGCTTTCCTGTTTTCCTTAGCCACACGAATTTTTTTTCTTTGATTTCACAGCAGTAATCTCAGTTTGACACTATATATTACTTTTTTTTTGGTCACCCTTCTCCTTATAAGTTCTCCAAGGCATCCATTCCTTTCTCATCTTTCCCTGTAGAGGAACTCATATTGACTGCAATGAAAGAAGTCAACACTTCAGCCTAATGCTGGTTAAGACATACAAAACCTAATTATCACTGACTTGAAGAATCTAAACATTCAATTGCATCCTAAGTAATTCTCTGGGAAGTATCTCTGGTATACAGCAAAAGACTTGTTTGTATCAGAGCAGTGTGAAATTTGGATGTTTGCCAGAGATTTCAGGCTAAGGATCAGACATTAGGTCATTAGGATTCAAGGACATTAGGAAGTCCTTAAATAATAAGGAACTTTTCAGTGTAGAATCCTGGTGTGCAGCCCAGAGCACGGGTTTTATCATCCATGGGCTGCTTATCTGGGCTGTGGATTGATCAGGCCAAGCAAATATTTATTGAGTCACACTGCCTCTGCTGCTTATCAGACCCCATCACTACTAAAGCAGGGTGTCTCCCTCAGCAAATGAAGTCAGATTAGAGATAAACAAAGCACATGAAAAGAAAAAGCACCAAGAACGGTCTGGATTAGCTTTATAATATATCACTCGTAAGTAATTGATCCTAATAAGAAAGCTGCTCTGAAGGTGCTAGGACTCTGAGCACTGTCCCTAAGTGTGTGCAGTATCAGTCGAGAGAAAGGCAAATTCCAAGAAATTAATTAGTTGGAAGCAAGATCCTACTGAGATCAGTGGAAACGGCATGTTCAAATGCATTTAAGAATCTTGAACTACAGTTTCAGCTTCTGAATCACAAGATATTTCACTTTAACAATTAATTTATCAGCATCTTTAATATGTAGGACACTCAAATGCTTTTTAGCATCCATAAACAACACATTTTCCTAATTAACCACAGCTACTTCTCCAAATCTTGTATTTAATGAACACTAGTCTCTTTCAAATATCAATAAAGGATAAATCCTTTGACAAGCATAAGCCACAGATATGTCAAAATGAAGAATGTCCTGTATTTCTTCATTTTTTACTAAGAACTTCAGACTTTTATGAATAAATAAACTAGAAAATTGAATAACTTACTCTAGAGACACACATGAATAATCTGTTTCTATTAAACACACTACTTTAAACTGAACAATTGCCATGCTCTATTTCATAGTCATGTATGAACAAGATCTGTAACAACTTTGCAGTATATCTGAGTGCAAACAAAAAAATGCAACCTTATTTGAAATGTTAAAAACACGACCTCTTACAAAATCAGCTTTGTAGCTTGGAACAATGTCAAAGACATATCATATCACTGTGATAAAAACGGGCCAGCATTTAAAAGGCTTCCATTCTCACAGTAGCTATATTTCTTACAGTCTTTTAGATACTCCCCTCCCAACCACGGGATGTTGATACAAGTCTTGAAGCTGAAGTACTCATAGGAGATAAGGGATGATGTGCTTAAAAGCCACAAAAGTAATATTCTGGAGTATTTTATATACTCAGGGGTGCCCAGATTTTCCACCAGTAAAAAAAAAAAAAAAAGAAAACAAAGTTCAAATGAGTGCACTTTTCATCTTCCTCTAACAATTTTCCCACTGTCAGGTAGGGGTGAACGGAATTCAATTTTAAGTAACTCATAAAGAGCGAATAAAGAGTCATTGAATCATCAAAGTTGGAAAAGGCCTCCAAGATCATTGAATCCAACCATCAACCCAACACTGCAAAATCCACCAATAAACCATGGTCCTAAGCATGACATTTACAGATTTTTGAACACTTCTAAACATGGTGACATCACTACTTCCCTGGGCAGCCTGTTCCAGTGCTTGGCCACACTTTCAATGAGGAATTTTTTCCTAATACCACATCCAAACCTCTTCTGAAATACAGGATTTATTAGTCCTGCACTTATGATCCCATTTGGAAGAAAGAGAAGTGGGCACCTGGTTTATGAGTTACCCAAAGACTCTTTGAATGTAAAATACATAACCTGTGACCTTACCTTCTGCTTAAGTAATATCTAAAATTTCTCAGTGTCTTTTGTACTTTTATAACACTGAAGCCCAAGACTGAAGAGTCTCTGAATATGCCTCTCAATAACTCCCCAGCAACTGAGTGCTTGTATCCCACTTCTGTCACACTAAAGTCCAATGCACTAACTTCCACATTTATCTACAAATATTTAAAGAATACAGAGAATATATAAAAGAAAGAAAACAAAGATCATTCGGCACCATGTCTGTCATAAGAGGACCAATCCCTCCCATCTGAAGCAAAGTCTTATCCACCAGCAGTTAACATGTTATTGTTTGTATATTGAAAAAGAAATTTTCTCCATAATCAAATTTACTCTCTCCTACACCTCACTTGACAGGCTCAATAATGGAGGAGACACCTAAAGGTCATGGTGTGGTTTTCTGGTTTTCTTAGGCATTAATTTTACTTTCAGAATCAAAAGGATGCTTATCTTGAAATCTTTGAGTAAACATTGAATATAACTTTAATCTGTACTTCAATTTTGTAGTGAGTAAGACAAGTCAAAGATTATAAACTAGTATTTTTTTGTTATATTTCCTGGATGCCAGTTAACAAATAATGAGAAACTGAAGTATCTGTAACTGTTGCTGTTGGGATGGACAAGACACCTGTTTCTTCATCCACAATAGTCAATCTTTATTCTTCATTGCTCATATTTATATGGTTTTCTAAAGGCATTGTGTTTAATTCTAATTGGTTAGTAACTTATTGCAACTCAGTTCATTGCTTAGCAGTTGCTAGTGTACGTGCCCATCTAAAACTTTCCTCCCTGAAGATGTTTACATTCTTTTTTCATGGTACAGAATTATTCTCACAGTTAGAAGCCTCTGCTTTTACAGGAGCAGATTCCTTTCTCACGGGAATTTGTCAGGCCAGCTGTTAGCTGTGTTTAGCCAAAGAAGAAGGCCTGAGCCATGATTTTACAAGGGTAACAAGGTTCTTATTTGATAAGGCTTTACCTATCTGCAACATGGAATAACTTCTATATCTCAAAATGCTCAGGTTCTAGAACAAGCCATAGGGTGTGGCTGGGAGGGACAGGGCTTCTTGAAGCATCTCACAAATCAGCACTGACTGATATGGAAAGTCCATAATACCAGTCTCCTCTTGAGTCTCCTGATAAGCATAACTCAAATTAGGACACCAGCCTTTGGTACTTTTGTAACACTTCAGGCAGATAAAACCCTAAGTGTTTGAGACTCAGCGATTTCAGCAGAGCCAGGACATTATCTTAGTTACTTGTGGGGAAGGGGAAAAAAAATAGTCTGGAATAGAGCCATGCAAGAGAATGAACTTTGAAAGCCTCTAATAAATATATTAACGATGTGGTATTCCTGCCAATCAGAGGTTTTTTGGTTTTTCTTTGATGTTTTTATTAATATGAAGAGGTCCTCTACACCTTATATAGCCCCAAAGGATTAACCGCCTTGTAAGGTTATGATTAGAAGTAGATTTTCTTATCATAAAGGCACTGAAATTATGTCAATTTTAATATATTTTTCCTTAATGCAAACTATATATCTTGGTTTTATTTCTAAAAGTTTGTTTTCTAGCTATCTGCTTAAATTAGCAGGCACAAAAAAAAGTACTTTTCATTTTTTCATAACTGCTGGTAAGTTCTTTGTATGAGCAAGAGTTTGGCTAAGGAACCAAATCTGTTTGTAATTCCCAGCAAAAAGTAAAAGCAATATAGGTATCCGTGGTCCAGTCCACTTCAAAGTGCTCTTTATAAAAAGAACTTCTTAAAAGTAGACCTAAAAATTTGCAGAAACCAAATTTTAGCGTGGGATCCATATCACCTAACTTTAGACTTCTGTGATGTAACCATCTGTGTCTGATCTAATTATAGTCTGTCTTTTGAGATAATGGAAAGAAAAAGCACTTCTAAAACATATTTTTTCTGAGCTACTTTAGTAATCCATCTTTAGATGAGATAAAACGTCCCTGGAAGTGCCCAATTCTACCTTATCCTTCTGACAGGAGTTGTGATGACTGCCTTAGATGTAAGCATATGAACATAGATATCTAAAATTCAGCATAAACCCTTTTATCTAGAAAATGCCAGTATGAAGTTTTGGCTACAGCACAACAGTAGTTATTCACTGAAATAACAGCAGCAGCTAGAACAGATCCTGACAGTGTTTGCACAATTACAGCAATGGTTGCAGAGACCCTGGCCTTTTCCATTTCAAAGAACCCACAAACTTGCAAATGAGCAATAGATCATACATATACACACATGCACATGTATATCTATATATATGATATATAATCAATATATGCCTATACAGGTGTGCCTATATCTATGTCTGTATAGGCAGAGATGGGGAGGAAGTGCACGTTTAAAACTCTCTTAGCAACATTTTATGCAAGTTACACAAGTCATAAACCCCTGCATCTGCCATTCTCACAGAAATATATATGTCAGATGGTCTTTCTAACAGAGAAAGAAATGAGATGTTTCAGGAAAGCATATGGAACAACAATAAAGGAGCATTTTTAATTGCAGTATAATAGTAGTCTAGTATAATTACACTTAAAAGAACTGTGATGTGAAGGAACAAAACCTTGAAAAAAGTCACTAGAAACAGTTCATGAGGGAAGAATGAAAGCTTTTCAGCTTAATTTGACTGAAAGAGAACTGGATTTAAAAATGTATTTAAATACCAGCTTAGGTGCTGAGCATTACAGCACCCAAGTCTTTTCATAGCCTAAGCCTAAACAACGGATTTAGAAAATATTCAATTAATTAATTTCCAACAGTGCTTCTCAGTACACTGTGTTCTGCAATGGAAGTGCAGGCTGTTTCATTTGAAAAGAACTCAAAGAGTATTTAGAGCTAAGGAAGCCTACCATACAAGAAAAGTGTCTTCTTTTCAAATTATTAGTGAACAAGAAACACAAAATTAAAGCTATTTAGAGCAAACACTACTATTCCAGGGCATTTCATTCAGCTGGATTTCACAGGGAACCATCAACAATTCAGTACAACTATGTGGTAAACAGAAATAAGCCAGAACTGACATTTTTCTTCCTCTGTTTCGCAATCTCTACAAATTCAACAATGTGACAATGGTTTGAAAAAAACTTCTTTTAAATCTTTGAATGTTACAAAGGCAAAATGCGGATCCTTTTTTTAAAAAGACATACAAATCTGAGGAATAAGTGAGTTTTTACATTTTCAAAATGTAATTTGTTTAGAAGATTCAGGCTTATATCCCAGAGAAAATCTATTCTGTTCCAGGTTTGGTACAACTTTAATTCTTATCCTGAAAAATCACTGAAATACAGCTATTTTTTCTAGAAATTTTCTCTCATCTCAGAATAGGTGATGGAATGGGATTTATAGACAGCCTAGTCCTAATCCTTGTTTTTTTTCTATACAAGGAGACATTTGCAACTATTAAATGACTATCAAAAAGGCAGAGACAAGAGAAAGAAACAAGTTTTCCTCAATTCATGCTCACCTTTCTGAGAGACAATCACATAAACCAGCATTTAAAGAATTGGGCACTGAGTCAAGAGAAGAGGGTCTGGGTCCCGGGATCCCTACAGACAATTTGGGCAGATGTTGTCGGGTTCCGAGGAGTCCAAGGCTCCATCACTTATTCCTGCACACTACTGACCTCTTGGAATCTGGCTGCAACCTTAGGAATTGTGCATTTGTCCCACAGAAATACATTTCTTCAGGAAACCATTGCCTTTCACTTTTATGCAGGTCAGACACCATATCAACTTCACAAACTGATTTCTAACCTATCAGGCACTTATTTAGTTTTTTGTATATCAATACATGTATTACTAACATATAATTACTGTCGGTTGAAGACTTTATTATATGAACTTTAGAGGGTGTGAGATATCTAAACTGTGTCTTTTAATTAAAAGAGTCTTACATGATAATCACTTAATCTATTCTGAGCTTCCTGAGACAGCAGTCAGGTTTACCTAATCTATAGAAGTGTCATGTGTTTAATTAACTAATGGTTAATAGGGATTTCTAAAACAGATTAAATCAATAGCATTAAGCAAAAAGACAGATTTTTAATGAGACTCATTGATTTGGTGGCTGATTTTTAATGATTCCAGAATGAACAAGCAATGTCTTATAGAAGAGAATTACATCTCAACAGAGCTTTATTACCTTGTTTGAGGAGTGTTGTATGTTGCTTTTAGGAAGGAATAATTCATTTGGAGAAGTGCCCCACTGTTTTAATGTGTGACAGTAAAGAATATCATTAACATAGAAATGGTATAAAACCTCAGAAAATACTCCAGTAAGGCTGCTCTTTTGGTTAAGACATCAAAAAGGATGTTACAGTCTCACAATCCTGAGCACATAAATATCCAAGATGAGGGGCCCTGCTGAAGTGACCAGGGAACAGCAAAACTGGATGCCTAACACAGCAAATCCAGGGACCATGCCCATCATATGACAAACCTGCTGCACTGGACACAGCACAGCAGTTTCTACATTTTTGTATCAATTTGCAAAACGACATGAAACAAGCAGCTTTGTGACTCCATTCTTCACCTACCACTCATTCTAATAGTCAAATACCTAAGATATCTCAGGCTCAATTCCCCACTTAATATTAATTGTCAAATTTATACCCTTCTTTCACAACCCAAAAAAAAGTTTCATTCTGTGATGGCTTCACCTTTTCCTGTACAGTTCATAAGTGAGTTGTATAGAGACTTTCTTGCTTCTATTGTATTCAACCATCTATCTTCTTAAGAAGCCAAAGACTTACTCATAGCATTTTAAGTCAGAAGAAGCCACTGCCAATCTTGTAATTTATCGATTACTTCTCCTAAATTTTTCCTTGATCACTCCTAAAAGATCAGATTATTTAGTTTCAAAACACTTTCTAAAATTCCTTCTCAGGATGCCATCCCCAAATCCACCTTTTTTTTACCAGGCAAACCTGTCAGAATTCCTTTGCTTTGCAACGATGAGGAAATTAATTTAATGTGTCCTTTATAAATTAAATTTTAAAAAGTTTAAATCACTATTGTTGAGATTGTAACGGGTTTAGGTCTTCAAGAGAGCAGTTGTTGGTTGCTGTAAAGTTGTTTATTTGTAAAGGAACATCAGTCTCAAAAGACAAAGAGTCCCAAGTGTTAAAGTCCATACTAAAAGCTCTCGGCACAGAGTCCCAATTAGAAGCAGAAGCAGCTCTCTGGTGCAGAGTCCTGGGCAAAGGTAGAAACTGTGGCCTGGTACAGACTCTTGAGCTGAGGCAGAGGTTGCAGCAGCAGCTCCTGTCTTCTCCTGGGCAGTGATGATGGCAGTGAGGAGAGAGGGAGAGAGAGTCTCCCCAGTACAAATTACCAAATGAGCTAAAAACACGAATCTGAAACATTTCTTCTAAACCTATTAGAATTCTAGCTCTATAATACGAAAGTTTACACATAGCTTGTGCATATAGCCTATCTGTTCTATCTGAAGAATGCAAGCAATATTCTTACTATATTTTTAATATGTCTAGAACTATGTTTTTGAACTGTCACTGAAGCTTTTTACACTAGATTCTAAGGCTTTTGCTCTTTAAGGCACTTAAAACATTTTTACTTACATGAAACTGGGATTTATACTTCTATTTCATGTCTATGCAACTTAATAATATTTCTACTTAAAACTAAACCTTACACCTCTATTTCATGTCTGTGTGGCTTAATATATTTTAGTTTCTCTAAAGGTTTTAATTCAAACCCTGCATTTTGATCTCTCTCTGAGGAACTCAGAGAGGCCTCTGTTTTTCACAGTCCAAGAACTATAAGAATTTTTATATCTATATATTTTTGATCTATGACTTAAAATATCTTCAGCATTTTCCAAGCAAATTCTTTAAGCAGAACTCAATACACTTGCCAGATAAGAATTAGACAGACAAGATTGGGGGGTTTTTTGAGAACTCACATCTAAGCTTTAGAACCATTGTTACAAATTGATGAGTAGGCCAAATACTAAATACAACCTGGTCCAGCTTCTCACATGACCTTATGAGTAGGTCTGTCATTTTCCCTCTAATTATGTAGGGAAGGAAAAATAATTTCAAAGTGCTGACATTTGAAAAGTGGTGACCAAATTCCACTTGAAAATTCTTGACCTCAGAGCTGTAACAGCCATCAGCATAAAAGGCAGGGAAATGCTGCATTTGATAAGTTGCTCTTAAACTTGGGGTGAAGCACAAAAGATCTACAGCAGCCGAGGTTATCAGATACACAGGATAAAGGCATGGTTAAACTTCCTGACAAATTCCAGTGCCAGCAGTTGCACTCTGAGGTTTTAAATGTCCCACTGGTACTTCAAGTAGCTATTGCACCATTCAGTCACCTTTCTGGAGTACTATTGAGCACTACTACAGAATTATCAACTTGGTAACAGTGCACAAGGTGTGGACTGAAATGATCTCTACACCTTGCATGAAAACCACTGCCCTGGACTGCTTTAAACGGTTCCAAAGACAAGCTCACCTATGGCAATTATAAACGGTGGCTAACCAGGAATATCCTTTTATGAACACAATAAAATACTTTAAAAGCCCTTTCAGGTCACACCATGAGTTGTTACTACAGAAAAATTTTTCAACTACAAAGAACTCCTGTATCAAAAAGGAATAAAAGGACTGACAAAAATAGAAGCAGCAAAACTTGAAAAACATAAACACATCCACTGGCAAATGGATCAGCTTTTGCTGGCTAATCAAAGCCCTGTCAGCTTCAGCATGTGTGTGGTCAATGCCAAGCCTATTTGGCCAGAACACTCAAAAAGTCTCAAAAGACAGTCCTGTTCCATTCCATTTGCACTCACTTACCCTTCAACAAACCTTCCATTTCTCTGGTTTGAGGATTTTGTATAATGCAGTTTTCCCAGAATGAGTAGATGGGACATGGTTAGATTTATTTTTTTAATCCCAGCATCTAATATTAACCGGTCATGAGTTCAAACAGTTGTTAAGATATATTCTTTTCTGTCCTTAATTCCCTCATTTCTCTACTATGTCTTGTTATAACAAACAACAATTACCACGTTTTACTTTTATCTGATTTTATGATAAAAGAAGATATATTGTACCATTTTTCATATCTTCAGTGGGGAAAGATCTTACTTTGGGACATAGACTTTTACTGAGATTAATTCCCACAATTAATCTCAATGAATTATATGTTTAATTAGATCCCTATTAATGTTTTATGCCTACAATGAATCATAGAGCTAACTTGAGGAAACCAGAAATGCACTGAATTAAAATAAACGGTTGTTTAAATTGGTATTGTGCATAAATATCAGTAATGAACCAGAAACATGTTTTCATGCAGGCAAAAATGCTCCCTGAGAAACACATTAGGAAATGTCCTTCTGGAGGTATTTGTCACTCTAAACCCTTGTAAAATAGGTATTTACTGTTGTCACTGTTGGTCCTCCACACAACTGAATGACTGAAAGAATGTGTTTAATTTTTGTGCAGTTCTTGTTCCATTGTCTCAGAGCCACAGTGATTAGCAGAAACACACAAACAGTGCGGATATATTTTAAAGAGCTGCGGGATGAGGATTTGAAGGGTAGAGGGTGAAATACTAAACACTGAATTTGTACCAAACTCTTTGCTCAGAAATCTTAAAGTTGTGGCTTTCTACGGATTTGTGGGGAGAGGGGAGAGGAGGGGAGGAGGCACGAGGAAACACTTGGGAGGTTAAACTATAAACTGGCTCATTTGAGAAAACTATTTGGGAACACAGAGCTCACAACACATTGAGGACATAAACGTGTTGGTTCCCCCCAAAAATCCCTTTGCCTGCAGACCTGTCTTCATTGTGCCCAGCTCACTACTGCCCCACCTTCACTGCAAAGGCCTGTGGGCTCCAGGCTTCCCAAGAAATAACCAAGATATTCTTTTTCTCTAAATATTAGAAGTTTCCAGGCATTTTTACCAGTCCCAGACATCCTTTCTCACTTCTCTTTTATTGTTTAGTCTCCCATTTAGCACCTGCAGTAATTAACCAGGGCACTTTTGAGCAGAGGATAAAGTCCAGTTTATACTGGTGATTTTTGATATTACCTCAAAGTACAAAATTTCTGCATAAATGAAAAAATAGAAAACTTCCAAGAGATTAAGTTAAATTTTCTCTATCATGTAACCTCATTTTGTGTGTTGATTTTCAGGAATCAATGTATTAATTAACTACAATTTGGAAGCATACAGCATACAGCAAATGCTGTTCCTTCCCTGACTGCCCAAGAATTCAAAGGTAGCATGCACCGCAGTCACAACATTCAGAAAACAGGGGACAGCATTCACATTTTTAAAAGTGCCATGATTTTAAACTCTAACCACAGAGTTATTTTTTTTATTATTGACACATACTTAATCACCTATATAACTGATATTTAGTGGGTACAAAGCAAAACTGCTCTTTCCCTAGGAACATTTGCAACCACTCTTAATAACTGAGTTTTAAATGAACTTACTGTTTAATTAATTTCAAAAAGGTGGTTCATCATAGGAGATGAATCATTACTTTCCAAACATGGAAACAGTTTTCAGAATGTGTTTGCTTTTTTTGTTTGTTTGTTTCTTTTTTTAATGGTAGCAGTATTTTGCAGCAGTGCAGGGATTTTTTGACAGTGTAATCTGCAGTGGAAAACAGATACTGATTTTTATTGGTATTTTGTTTTCTTAAATTTCTTCCTGGTCCTTGTAATTGTGCAGAAGTGAGGCAACCAAGATTTCTACTGTTTAACCTTGATGCTGCATTGAAATACTGCTATTGTGGCATGCAAGTTTGAAGCAGAAGATTTGGCTACAGGATTTTAACATCAGAACTGCAAAACTTATCTTGTGCATACTTCAGAGATCTGGTTAAAAGAAACAAGTTCTGACATCTTCACTTCAGGTGTCTATTGCGTTCAGTTTCATTATTTTCTTTTACATGTTTTATTTATTTATTATTAATTTTACTTAGAAAACAATGGCAAAATCCCCAGAAAGGTTTTTTTGGAAGACTGTGCCAGTAGCTAAATAAATGAACGCTTCAAAAAAAGTCCCATTTCAAGAGTCTGGTCAATAACAGCTTAATGTGTCACTGTGAGCCAAATCAAAGAGTACATGGTAAAAGCTTTGATGAGAAAGTTTTCATTGAAACAGACTTTAATGGAAAATATGAGCTTCCAATAACTTTTTTTTTCATAACCGGTAAATGTTTTTCATCAAGTAAGTGTGCATTATAAAAAAGGTAATTTTTACTGCAGACAAACTATTTTAAGCTCCTAACCTTTCATCTTCCTCCCCTTTGAATTCCCCACTCATCCCAAACAAACAATTTAAGCATCTCTGTATGGGAATACAGTTAAAATGCCTGCTGTCCTCTCCCCTATCCTATGTTACACATCTCCTCTGCAGCTTCACTGGGCATCACAGCCAGGGCAAAACCACAAAACAGGTCAGCAAGAGAAGCCAGAACAATTCTTGGAGACCCTGACTAGCCCACCATTGACTACACAGAAGGAACCAGTCTGACAAAACTTGGAGATACCTGAACCAATACTCTGCATCTTAGATTAATGGATTTCATGAGACAGTTTTCTTTTTTCAATGTTATCCTCTCAAAGTTGACATTTTCTAAAAAACTCTCACATTTATCAGATTGGCTTTAATAGTAAAGCACTTGTACTTCAGGCCAGGAAAGCAAAGCTCTTGATACCATACATTAAAAAATAATGCCACAGTCTGACTGCTTTGGCAATGGTCTTAGCACACCAGCTGCTTGCCTCTCCCACTGCAGATAGAGCTAAACTCATTTTCTGCTACTAGAGGGAAGAGAACTAAGTTTAGCTCTACTAATTGCATTTTAGTCACAAGAATACAGCCATACACCCCACTTGGAAGGCTTCAAAATCTTTATCATAGCACAAATCTTTCCCTTGGAGAAAGGGAAAAATATTAAATACTGCCTTTAATTTCTGCACTCTCCAAGAAGAAAGACATATAGACTAGTACTACCACTTTGAACTTATGACTTAGATTTAATTCCTCTTGCAGAAGACAGAGCCTATGGACCATGATTTAAGGAATGGAAGGTTTTCCTTTATTTCTCTATTATAACCCATAGATCTGAATTAATTGCAAAAAAAGGTATATTTTTGCTATATCACATATTACTTTTCATCAGACTGGGACCCACAGCTATTTTCTTTGTTTTCATAGATTATCACAAATTTTTATTTGGTTTTAATTCATCTTGTGCACTGATAGCAATTTTAGTTAAATTCAATTTAATTAGGTTTACACTGAATATCTTTAATTTTATGTCCTGCCAATGTCCAGATGATGAGCTCATAATACATTTACAAATGTTCTTAATTCTTACGTTGTGTATTCTCTGCTAAATTTGAGGCCAAAGAAGCCATGGTAAATAATTCAATATTAGAACTTCAGTAAAGGCAAATTATTTCTTCTTCATGTTTTTTAAAAGGGTACAAATCCTGTAAAAATGTCATTAAAATCTACTCTGACCACTACATTGCTCGAAATGGAAGAATGCTAGACCAGTTCTGATTTATAGAGGTATTTCTCAAGAGTGCTATCTAGTTCTGTCATATGGGAGATACGTTTTAGAAACATGTACAAAATTTTGGGGTGAAACTGATTCCCTTTGACTCCTTTGTAAAACTGAAGGTAATAAAATAGAAGAAATTCAATGAAAAAAAAAAGAAACAAAAAGATCTAAGTCTGACCAGACTGCAAGCTTTGCTCTAATATTATTTTCAGGATCTGTGAAGTGTACTGATTAGGACAATATTTTTCCTCCTACGTGGAAGACAGAATGCCAGAAATACAACAAGTATAAGAAACAGCTTGGCAGAAAGTTGGCATTTCAAGAGTACTTGTGGGGGAGAGGAACATGATAGCTAGATCAGAGAAAATAAAGTGACTTTCCAGCTAATTAATGTGCCATTGTCAGGGTTTAATCCCAGGCACTGAACTCACTCACTGCTTCTGCTGCCCCGTAGGGAGGGAACCAGAAAGAAAAAGTAAAGATCTCATGGGCTGAGGTAAGAACAATTTAATAACTGAAACAAAATAAAATGTACTAATACTACTGCTACTAATAATAATGAAAAAGGAGGGAGAGGAATAAGCCCCAAGAGAAATAAGTGAGGCATGGCACAGCTGCTCAGCACCCACTGAATGAACCTCAGTCCATACCCGAGCAGCAGCCAATGCCCCCAGAGAGCTCCCCCAGTTCACAGACTGGACAGGATGTTCCAGGCCTGGAGCATCCCTTTGGCTGCTCTGGATCAGCTGTCCTGGCTGTACTCTCCCGTGCCAGAGCTTGGGAAATCAGAAGCCCTTGACTGAAAGCAAACCCTGCTCAGCTACAATTAAACATCAGTGTGCTATCAACATTATCCTCATGCTCAATCCAAATCACAGCACTGTACAAGACAGGAAGAAAATGAACTCTATCCCAGATAAAGTCAGGCCAACTACCAACTGGTAACAAAATCCAATCAGTATAGGTACTTTTCTGTGTGTTATGTTAGAAGTATGCAATAGTTCATACTGATCAAGTCAATGGAACTCCTGGTCTTCTAATAAGAGCTTATAATTTGGAAATCAAATTTATTTTTAAAATCAACAGTAATGCTTATTTTGGAAATTCATGGAAATATATCAGAACTCAGCTTTAACTCTAGCCAATTAAAATAGCTTAATTTTTCAAACCTTCATCTACTGAATATACACAAACAACATGAATTTCAGAATTTTTTCAAAATGTTCATATTAAGACCTTCCTCTTGTCCTCCTGCTCTGGGACACTATTAACTATGAGAAGCAAAGCTCTTATTCTTTAAAAAACAAGTCACAATACGTTTTTTTTCTTCTATTAGCTAATTCCCTCAATCACAATCAGTGCCAAGTTTTTCCTTCACATCTCAGTCATCAAATCCAAGTTCAGATCCCGTCAACAGTAGCTTTGCTGTTGACTTCATCATAGCCAAGATTGTGGTCTCAAAGAATATTAAAAGTCTGAATGCTAAGTGCTGTAATTTATGCCTTTCCCCATACTGTAATAGACTGACTTTGATTCTATGCAGAAGAATGCAAAAATATCACCACTGTAGTGACTAGCTCACATAAAGCTGCTGCATTAATAGCTTTTTTTTCACATGAAGAGGATGGCAAAAGAAAGAAAATTGTCTATAAACTTATCACCAGTATCTGAATGTCTTGAATTATATTTTCATAAGACAAATCCATTAGTTCTTAGATCTGGCATATTGTATAGCAAAACAGCAGGACCCTGCAATATAGAGACATTATAATAGTAAAGGTTGAGCTAAAGAATAGAAACTTTAACCCAAGCAGGACCAAAAAGACATGTTAAATTTAAATAAAGATTAAGTGGAGGATTGGGATCAGACAGTATTTGATTTAGCTGGAAGGAAGCAAGGTATTTTAAGAGCATTTACTAAAATTCAAGAAAAATCAGACTTCTGAGGTGTGGAAAGAAAAATGGATTATAGTGACATGGATACAGAGGGCTGATTTACTATCAAAGTGCATAAGCAATAAACCTATTCATTTAAAAAGTAATGAAATTTTACTTTTGATGCCCTTAAGGACAATATTCTTCAGTTCTTGCTTTGGAGATACTTCAAGGGAAGAACAACACTTTCTCATTTCATAGGTATGATTCATTTAAATGATGCAATTTAAAATATCATGTGATGTTTTACACACTGTATCACAAAGTGAGCTACAAATGAAAACACTCTCCAGAGCTGGACCACTGACTGGCTGCTTTGGGACACATAAAGCAACTTGCAGAGCACAGCTGCTAATTATGTTTTTTATTTGTTCCTTCTTGCTTATTAGAGGATTAGTTCTTTTAAACACAGGTGAAAATGTGGGAAAGAGGACTTATGACAGAGTGCTAGAGACAACCAACCTTGCCTCGGAGACAGTAGCCTGCTTGCAGATTTTTATATCCTGGTTGTTCTAACCTTAGAGGAATCAGAATTTCTTTGTACTCTGGACACTAAACTGTAAGATAAGTAAAATTCAAAGTAATTGTTTAAAACTGATTAAAACATTTGGTATCTAGAAATAAAAGTGTGTCGTTCACCTTGTTTTGAGCTGAGTCCATTGGATAATCAATACTCAAGGCTCTCTGTTGAGCTTGTATTTTGTATAATGCAGATGCTGCTTGACTTTAACCTGCTGTCAATTTTGTTAGAGGATTTTTGTTTCTCCAAAATCGTATATATTTCACTCTGAAATGCTAAAAACTATTTGGTAAACATTCCAAATTCTTTGTCATATCCATGTTTCTCTTTAGGGATGCGTATGTCTGGAATCTGATTTAATTAACATAATGTATATCTGATTATATTAAATCATGAATGATTAAAATCCAAACATCAGACATAATTTTTTGCTAACTTTATGTATTTACATTACATCAGAAGCATTGCTCTGCTGTAGTCTCAGTGGACTCTCAAAGGCAGGAGCTGGCTGGCTGCCCATCTCCCCACATGGATCCAGGACATTCTGGGCCCTGCAGCTAAAGAGAGTTTCATCAAAGGGAAGGGAAGGGCTTGGTTCTGTACAAGGAATAAGAAAATGACTTCAGCTGGAACAAAGTGTCATTGCAAAGCCCCTATCCTGCATAGATTAAATTTGATACTTATGCATACATAAGTACTTGCTCATATGCATTTCCCCCAGAAGTCAATTTGCTTAAAATGCTGAAGATCAGATTGAGGTTTAATAGTAATTCCTACCTGAAAGTCCAATTTATAATCAACAAAAAAAGAAATCAGCCCATCCCAGTATCCAACAGGTGATTTACACTACAGCCTGACCAACTCGTGCCACTCAGGTGTGGTGCCACTCATATTTTACCATATTTTGCCTCCACTCACTGCTTGCTCTCAATATAGCTTAGCACAGATGCCTTCCACCATAAATAATTTCAGCCTTCCTGAACGCAGATAAGATACAGCACAGATATATGGTGACATTTCATTTTAGGATATATTTAAGTAATTCAGCAACCCACAACATAAAACAGGAAACATGAAAGCATTTCTTTCTATAAATGGATGCATCCTGGTATGTGGCAAAGGAAAGCAAAATACTTTGCTGGACAGAACAATAAGACCTTCATACTAATATTAAAAGACTAAACAGACTGAGACTAGGAAAAAGCAAATTTTGTGAGAAGCAGCTAATTATAATTAAAAAAAAGCATGTATGCTAGCTAACCATCTGCCACCAAGTGAACAAATTAACCTGCTATTAATTTTGGAGATAAAGAGAAAGCTGAAATACCAGATTTCACAACTTTAAGAACAAAATCACTCGCATACAAAAGGGAGGTGCATGGCCGACAGCATTTAATTTAACATCTTTCACATAGCTCTAGGGTCTGGAAAAGAAAAATGTTCCATAGTTTGCTAGGAATAGGTGTGTCATGTACACATGTACCCAATATTTTGACTATCAGCTTCTTGTGATGTAACACTTTGGCCTGATGTTGACCAGCAGCTTTGACCACAGCTGGTGGGTGCTGGTTACAAGATATCAAATGGAGCAGCACAAATAGGAGATGATAACAAATAAAGAACTTTATTTGTACTGATCTCAGCTCTAGGTCTGTAAGGAAATGAAATCATTCCAGACTAACTGGAAGTCAGGATCCACCATATGTAGCAAGTTCTTCTGATGTATTTTCAATCAAATTCAAAAATCAGGCTGACAATATGTCAACAATATCTTAAAATCATAACATCAGGTCTACTGAGAAAAGCACACTGCCATTTTATAGCTTTGAACAAAAGCCAGCTCACACCCTTCTGCTGATGCATCCTACCTTGTATGTGCCCCTTAGAGTTATCTACATTCTTCATCTTCATGTAGGATAATATTTAAAGCAAAGATTTGACAGGAGGAGAAAATAAAAAAAGCATCAGGAGATTAGCTGAGAAGAGAGCAGGAAAAGCTGTTTCTGCCAAAGCATGTAATTTACTACCCATGAACTTGCAGAGAAGCCATACAGAAAAATGTACACATATAACTGTAATTTTTGATTGCATTTTTGTACTACAGATCTCAAGATCCATTGTCCATTTATTTGAAATAAGAAAGTTGCCTAGTTACCAGCGACATTTAAATTCAAAGGAACACTCAGTAAGGCTAAATGTCTTAGATGAGACTATGGAGTTTAACCCATGAATTCACAGCCAGTTGCCTTATCTATGTTGGTTCATGTTCTTTGTTTTTTTTTTTTTCATAATTCATTGGATTAGATTATTGAAAGCAACATTTTAATACTCACCTCACAGAGCAAAGTGCACTACAAATAATATCAGAGGCTATTTTATGCTCTCTAGATATTTATATACAAGTTTATATTCCTGAAGACTGTCAAATCTATTTTTCTTTTGTCATAAAAATTCAGCTGTTGTATATCTGCTTGATTCCAGATGGACAGGAAATAACTGAATCACTGGATATTGATTTCTAAGCATTTGGAGTATTTTTCTTTACAGAAGTTAGTGTTACACAACCAAAACCAAAAGTATCTTTGCTCAATCTGAAAAAATGTTCTATTAAACAGAGTGATTTTTTTTCAGGCACAATAAAAACATTAGAAGGATTTTTTTAAGTTTAAATTAAGTGTATTTTGAGTAACATGTTGTCAGTTATCTGATTTCACATTCCCTTTTTTCCACCATCAATCCCTTTCCCACCATGTTTATTTTTCTTTCACCCTTGCTGTAGGAAAATACCTGAAACTTTCAGTGAGATGACAGACTGGATGTTATGAAACAGGAAACATCACTTTCAGCCCTATCCAGCACTGCCACAAGACCTGTATCCTTAGTACTCCAACAGTTATCTAAGTAGCTTACAGCTCTGTTAGTCCAGAAATAGAAATCAGGAGGATACCCAGTAAAATCATTTGCACAGCTAAGATAAAAAATTCAGTTTAGTCTCATGAAAATTCCACTGAGGATAGGAAATGCTACAACAGCAGTCTATGCAAGGAGAAAAATAAGAACATGGGAAAAAGATAATTTCTGTAAAAGAGGTGCAGATTGTTATGCTGTACTGCTTCTGATTTCCAGAGTGAGCCAGCTGAAAGTGGTGGTTCTGAGGCTGTGCATCACTGAAGAGTGGCATAACATACACACAGTATCCAGAATAGTACCCTGCTCTGTGTATTATACCTACACACAAGAAAGTCAAGAAAATTTAGAGGATGTTTCAGTTTAAAAGTTAGTTTAGAAATCATTAACATTTTGAGCTCTAATATTTTATGCATAATGCCTTCCATAGGGACAGCAAACCATTTTACAAGTGGCCTGAATCAGCAAAAATATTCTGACAATTTCTCAGCACTTCAATGACACAGATTCCCTGTGTCAAAGTCTGTTCTCATTTTTTAGGATATAAATATAGAGCAAGTCTTCTTTGGAGGAGGTGGTGATAGTGTATAAGCCTCATTTCAAAAGGTTCCTTGCAAATTAGTCTAAAGCTATTGTATAAATAATGTGTTTCTCATTTCTCTTTAGTGTATTAATAGAAGAGGATTTCCTGAAAGGCAAAAAAAATCCTGTCTGTAGGACTCACACAACTGTACCAAACAACAGCAGAACTGTCACAGTGAGATATTTTCATGCATTACAAATGTGGCTTACTTCTGACTTCAGAAGGTAACACCCTCTATTGGCCCTGGATATAAATGGGAAAAACATGGGGTTTTAATTCCTACATGGTGACCCACGTTTCAGTCACACAATCACTGGACTTACAACTTATCAATGAGTTGGGCAGCCAACAGTTAGCAGACTCTAATTACTGTGTGAATGGCCTTCTGCTGTCTTAAGTTCCAGCAGTGGCTACAGGCCATGGACTGAGTAACATTTTTGTGGAAATTATATGAACTTCAGGGCATCTGAATGATCAATCTCTCACACATGCAAACACCCACACACTGTCTGTCTCTATTTTTTATCTTGAAAGTAAAATGTCAATAAGACATTACTTGTAGGTTTGTTGTTGTTGTTTTTGTTTTGTTTTGGGGTTTTTTTGGTTTTTTGGGGGTTTTTTGTTGTTGTTGTTGTTGTTGGTTTTTGGTTTTGTTTTTTTTTACGTTAGTGGCAGAATGGTACTATCAGATGATCTCAACATTTCCTATGATACCCATGTACCATAAAGATAAACATGTACCATAGAGTACCAGCCAGGGTCTGACAACCTTTCTCATTCCTTGAATACCTTGAATTTCATTGCACAACCACCCCACTGACAGGTTTTCTAGCTTGGAATATTGAATGAATGGAATACCCTTTTGAGCCAGGAAAGACTTGGGGTCGTATTGGAAAGATTTTATGTTCCAACCTTACTTTTGAGAAACTGCTGTTGGTTCCAGTGAATTAGAGACTGCAGAACTGGGCTACATTTGTTCGGGTGACTTGTGAGAACTACTGATATATATCCAAACTTTACAGTGTTTATGTATGGGTTGGTGATCAATTTAAAAACATTGGCCCCCTACTATCCACACCTCATTAGTCCAACCTTGCTCTGAAAACAACCAAGGGGAAGTGTTTGAAAAGTTCTTCTGCAGTTAGCTCATATTTTTAGGAAAAAAAGGAGCTTCTATTAGATGTTTGGACTTTTTTTTTTTTTTAACACTCTAGGTTTTGAAATACAGACTTCTTTTAAAGTGTCATCAGCTTACCTGTCCAACTGAATCCAGAGGCTCTTCTCCTCTGTAAGAAGTCAGAAAAGGTCAACTGCCTTTGAAGATGCTGGAGGCAAGATCAAACACATCTGGAATTAAGTCAACTCTCAAGCGCAGCACTAAACAAAATCATGTATTGGTTTTTCTCAATGTTTGTCTCTCTACAACTGCAGGACTCTGATCATTGCTTTGGAATCCATTGGAACTTGACAATTATTCCGAACCCTGGAGAAACCCAAACATCCTCAAATCATCCTAGCTCCCAGTGTTACAACACTGAAACTCCATCATGCAAGAATCAAGACTTCAGTGCCCAAATATCTAAAGAGGTCTCAGTGCCCAAATATCTAAAGAGGTCATTTGTATTTTACTTCTGATTTTTAAGACAGAGGAGAGAACACTCCTCGACTTCATCCCCAGTGAGGCTCTGAGCCCTCAAAAGCTCCTCCATGCTCCTCATGTTTATCTTTGTATCTTTAAATGTTTTTCATTCAACTCAAAGAGCATGTATTTGCTCGAGAGGAAACACCAGGGAAGTCTGTTTTCTGTGTGTGATAGGGCTGCCTATTGAGAATAAAACCCAGGTTGTGCCCATATCAGCCACATGGAAGTCTGGGCACATAATTCTCGGGAGAAGGAGTAAAGAAAGTACTGCACTAGATTGCCCCTTTAGGGCTTCTAGGATGAGTGAGGCAGCCCCAGAGTGAATATTCCTCTCTTTCTGATACCTGTCTGGAGCCTCACCTTGAGAGCTGAGGTGGGATCCATTATCTCAGTCATACACAGGCTCTGTGAAGCACAGACACCTCCCAAAAGGGCTATAATCAATGTCTATATCTCCTGTCTAACCCACTGTCTTGGTTTGAAAGACAGGTATTTGCTAAAGAAAGGCAAGAACCCCTTTTCTGAGATGGAGAGTGCAACCCCCCTCCCTTCTAATTATTATAGTTTCAAATCAGAGGCTTTCAGGCAGAAGATATGGGGATAGGAATAACAGTTCTTTACTGATATCCAACAAGGCAAAATAGCAGAAACAACAACAACTCTAAAAATTGACAACAAAACAGAACAGTCTAGCTCAGTTCCAGTCCCTTTTAGCCAAAGCCCTCTCTCCCTGCGCTCAGTTACCGGTGCTGTGGGCAGGGCAGGGCCCGCGCAGTTGAAGAGGGCTGGGTGATGGCGGCAGCGGCCCAGGTGAGAGAGGGGATGGGGAAAGTGACTCCCCCCCCTCACGGTGTCGGTCGTGGTGCTCAGCAGAGTGTCCGGAGGTGGTAGGGTGAGATGGGAGAGCAGCAGAGCAGTGTTCGACGGCAGGGAACGTGGATCTCGGTGCTGGGATGGGAGGGGAAGATGCTGGGATGCCCCGGCCATCTTCCTCTGACTCCACGAACGAACGACAGAGTGAGAGAGAGCCAGGCCCCTGTCCCACCTTTCCTTTTCCGGACCCACTCCCCTGCGAGAGAAAACTATTACTGCTAAGGTGTAGCCACAAATAGTTAGCACAACAATGGGAAAAATTCCACAGAAAGAAAAGGGAACAATTCAACCCCCAACACCCCCACTGGCATGGACAGCTCTCTAAAGCTTAGCTCCACCCAGAAGAATTATTTTCTCACTCAAAATAATAGACTTGAAAGCGCATATTAAACAAAAACAACTAATTCTGTAATAACTCCATTTGAAATTATGACATATGAACAAAGCATCCTAGGCTGCCCAATTACATTTTCCTCCTTCTTTCACGATATTTTCCATATTACATCTAATTGAAAATAAATGGTCTGATAATTTCTGAGCCATGCTGCTCAAAGTTGTATTGATTATCAATAATATTAAGGTTCATTTATTACATTATTTCTAGCACAGGTGCCCAAATTGGAAGGTTACTCTTCTGTAAGAATCTCAGCTGTTTGAAATTAGATGAGCTTGTTACTTTCATGAATGAAAAAAAAGTTTTCCAGTTTTATTTTTTCAGTATTTCTCTTTTTACCTTACTTCTTAAATATTAGTTTGTTTCATAATGATCATCTCTAAGTTTTTTTTAACTAAAAAAACCCCATTAATTTCACAAAAGCATGTAGTAAAACAGTTCAATGTTATGCTAAGCCATTCAAGGTAGCTTAATAGAACTGCAAATGTGACAATTTTAGAATGCAAGATGGTTTGTTTTAAACACAAGTGGTAAAAATCCATGGTGTGTGCTCTGTACGCTGGACTACAAAGAAGTTTCATGATAGAAATGGTGTTGGAGGTTGAATTGTTCCCTTTTCTTTCTGTGGAATTTTCTCCCATTGTTATGCTAAGTAATTGTGGCTACACCTTAAAACGACAGATAATGTTCTCTCGTAGGGGGGTGGCTGGAGGGGGAGGGGGGGGAACCGGAAAAGGAAAGGTGGGACGGGGGGTCTGGAGTGGGGGACTCTCTCTCGCTTGGCTCGTGGAGTGGGAAGACAACCTGGGCTCTGCTCTGGCATCTTCCCTGCCATCCCAGCACTGAGATCCACGCTCCCTGCCTTTGGACATCGCTCTGCTGCTCTCCCACCTCACCCTACTATCTCCGGACACTCTGCTGAGCACCACGACCGACACCGTGAGGGGGGAGTCACTTTCCCCATCCCTCTCACCCCTGGGCCGCTGCCGCCATCACCCAGCCCTCTTCAACTGCGCGGGACCTGCCCTGCCCACAGCACCGGTAACTGAGCGCAGGGAGACGGCCTGCGGCCAAAAGGGACTGGAGCCGAGCTAGACTGTTCTGTTCTGTTGCCAATTTTTATACCCGTTGTTGGTTTTTTTTCTGCCTTGTTGGATATCAGTAAAGAACTGTTACCCCTATCCCCACACCTCCTGCCTGAAGGCTTCTGATTTGGACCTAAAATAATTAACAGGGAGGGGGTTGCATTCCGCATCTCAGGAAAGGGGCTCTTGCCTTTCCTTAGCAGATACCTGTCTTTCAAACCAAGACAAATGGATAAGCTTAGACTGTAAGGCCTTACAAGTAAAACACATTTCAGGTGACATTATTTCTTTTTTTCATGTCAGCTTTTCTTACAGTAAATATTTTTTTCCTTATAGTAATGGATATCTTGCACCGTATGCAGCCTTTTAAAAAAATCACCAAAACGATTACATTTAATTGTTTGGTTGTTTCCTAAGCAAAAGTACAGTAAGGAACAAGAAAGGTTCGTTTAATGCCACATATTGTCATTTAACTTTACAAGAGAACAAGCTGTGAACATGCATCACTGTGGTCATGTACAGTATTAGGGAAACGCACAGCCATTGATAAAGAATGCTCAGACACTGACGGTATGATAAACCTAGGATTTCTTCTGGGATGTCATTTCCCAAAAATCACAGCTTTCCTTCTGATAATGATCCCCCCACAAGATCATTATGCCCTTATTGGTGACATATTTAATTTTCTTTGCACCTCTATTGTGTTCAAACTGCAGAACTGCACTGCCTCTCATTTTCAAGGCCATAGATGTGGGTCAGAGACTGACCCATAGCAACTTTCCCTTCACTGAACAGGCAAAGCAAGGCAGAGCCTTCATTCTACATATCATCACCAGTCACCTTGAAAGCTTTAGAAAAGATCACAAACTCAAATTTTCTTTATTCCAGGCAGTCTCTGGTATCCACTCTAAAATGATACAAGAAATTGTATCTACAGATGAGCTGAAATACAGTCTCACAGTCTGATATTTCTCAAGTGTTGCTGTTTCAAGAACAGCAATTTTAGAAAGAGAGCTTTAATAACTTTGATATTTATTTAACATTTGGCCAATAAATAGCAATCTTTTTTCACAGAGATTAAAAATATTTAGAAATAATTCATTGCATTTTTCATACAGAATTAAACTCAGACTCTATCATTCCTAATCTTTCCAAAATAGGTATTAAGGTTATTCACCTAATTTAACTGCACATGACTAACATTAGGGGAAAAGTCTCTTTTGAAAAATTTTCAAAAAATTTTAATTTTATCAGAATAGCCAAAATACATGTTCTAAGTTTATATATACTCTTTGCCTCAAGCAACAAAGTGAGAAGGTCATTCAAGAAATTACTTTTATACTTACTTAATTTAAAGATTTCATATTTGACTGAAACTTTTAACGCAGTAGCTGATGTAAGATCAGATAGGCACATATTCTGAATATGATCTCAGGTAGAAAATAGGTGTTTATTGGAATTACAGCAATTGTCAAGTCTCTCAAAGGAGTAGCTCAGCAGAGACGTTTCCTTACTCCTTCACATGAGCATCTCATATACCTTACTTATCCCTTAATTGAGTTCTGCTCTGACACATCAGTGTAGTTTGTGACAGTAACATAATTTAATTTTTCACATGTAAATGGTTCACCTGAAATCACTGGAGG
This sequence comes from Sturnus vulgaris, assembly GCF_052056855.1. NCBI lineage: Eukaryota > Metazoa > Chordata > Aves > Passeriformes > Sturnidae > Sturnus > Sturnus vulgaris. The sequence goes on along the minus strand of NC_142256.1, from coordinate 19,886,742 downwards.
ACAACTGCATGTTCACACATCTGAAAAACTAGAACTGGTCACTCATTCTGGTCACTCTCAGGGCATTCCCAAGGAACTCTCAGTTGAGTTAGGGAATATAGTATTTCTTTAGTAATTTTAATATCCCATTGGCATCCCTTTGACTGACAATTACGGTAAGGAATGGGACACTGACATATATCAGTATATGTAAAAATGTATTGTAAATGTGCTGTACTGGCTAAGGGAAGGGAGGCAGTGATAAAATGAGCTGTTTAGGTGGATTGAACTGTCCCAGGAAGATAGAAAAGAGAATATGGTGACAGCAGATGAAGTTATGAATGCTCATAAAATGAAGAATCCTGCAGGAAGAGGAGGGAAATTTCAGAACTAACAACTGAAATTTTTTTCCCCATCTGATTTCTTATTATTTTTCTTCTTAGAAAGTCTTATTGTAAGCCTTAGTAAGTCTTATTGTAGCATTTTGAAGATTATTTTTCATCTTGAGCTTAATTCAAGGTGTTTTGTGAAAGTATATTCCTCTAGAAAGACTGGTTTACATTTTATGCCTTTTATTTTTCTGGGAAAATTGATCAATATTTATTATGAACCTTTATAGTATGCAAGTAAACATAGAATTAGACTTCCATTTCATTGTCTTTCCTCTGGAATACATATTTCTAAACTACCTAAAGACAGACTTGTAAAGATTTTTCTTTTTTACATCCCCAATGAGGCTTGTCAGCATTCCCTTTTGATCAGATAGCTCTGCAGTAGTGTTAAGTCACTCTTGCTTTCCAGGAGCTGAGCTATAAGGACAATGTCCTCACTTCCACAGTAGTGACACTCTGCAGGGACATCTTAAAACACAACACGAGGGGAATTTGGGATTTAGGAGCCCAGCAAATTTCCAGATGAGCAAAGCCACAGGGGATCTATGAGTGCACAAAGAGCAGCAATGCAGCATGGACTGCCACGAGCGAGGAGTCCCTGCCTGGAGGGAGGGAGGTGAGAGCAGCACTCTGTGCCACGTTCCCTGTGTGAGCTCAGGAGGAGCTGCTGGCCTGCACTGCTGCAATCTCACCACTGAATCCAGTGCTAGCTTATTTATACAGCTGCTGTGCCTCTTTCCCTCTTCCCTCCTCCCTGCCTTGTTCTTCTCTTCTTTTTTTAATAGAGAAGAAATCTCCTTACTGAATTGTCAGGAGCATATCTGCTAGGGAGAATGTCTGCCTCCAAGTTCTTAAGTTTTTCTCCTCTTACAGAATCAGTCTTACTGGGGAGGAATTACGTTTTTCTGGCAACTAGTGGTTTAATCATCAAATTTTAATTAATAATACACCACAGCTTTGTAGACATACTAGTTTTGAGATGAAGATGCAGAGAGCTGCCAATTTCTAAATAATGGATTGATTTCTTAGAAGCCTGCTTGTCTCTAGAGTAGCACAAACTGTAACAGATCTCCACTGAAATCTTCAGACAGAAATATAAATAATAATAAAAATCCTCCAAAACCCTAATAAAAAAAACTTTTACAATAGCAGATCTAAGTATATGCCAGTGATTTCTAACCTTTCTAGAGGGAAAAATTAAAATATATTATGGTTATGATATGCCAATCTTTGATTCATTCACATTTGAATTCACATTAGAATTAGTAGCTTATTTTTTACCATAGTATCCTGCTTGTGGATAAAATACAAAAGTTAATTTAAAAAATATTTGTAATATGGGAACTATAACTGTTCATTACCATGTAGTAAGTTTCCAGTCATATTAATTATGTACCCAAGATAATCATATACTTGGTGCAACTTTTTGTTCAGTCAACAGTGTCTTCTTGTAAGTAGCATATGTACTATAAAAACAGGCCCCAAGAGGACTTCTACAAACTCAGTTTCCTGTCTTTATGGAGATTTATCAATATGAGCCCACTTTCGCTCTAGGCAGAGAACAGGAAAAAACTCTATATGCTGAAAGGGCTCTGGGGTTATAAAGTCAAGCACACATGAGTTAGGAAATGCTACCCCCAAAGTGGCCAGCATAACCTCATTTTGACTTTCTTTTGCTTGGCTATTCAGAAACAGCAGTGCTGAGGGCCACAGAAAAGCCCATGAGGACATGAAGGATCCTGGACTCACTCTAAGGTTTGACCAAGGCACAATAAGCGAAGTCTAAAGAGACCTGGCTCAGGGGGCCTGGGACATCTCATCCAGCCTGCTGGAGGCTGCTGCCAAACCTTTTCCCCAGAGCAGATGAGGCTGCTCAGGAGTGAGCATTGCTCAATTAAGCACAAAGGCTTCTCCTGGCTCCTGCCCTGGCTCAGCCCGGGCTGTGCCCCTGGAGGCTGGGCAGTGCAGATGGACACAGGCTGCAGCTGCTGGGGCCACTGCCCTCCCCAGCACCAGGGACACCGGGGCAGCCTGGCACTCCAGGATGGCAGGGACTCAGCTGTGACAGCTCAGCTCCTGCCAGAGCACGGATGTCACAAGAGACTGCACTTGGCAGAAGCTGCTGCCAGGGAAAGGTGGCCAAGGAGTAACCAAGCATGGAAGTGGCTACACTGGGGATGTGAAGTGTGACACAAGACACAGCTGAGTCTTGATCCAGCATCAAAACAACTCAGTGTGAATTATCCTGAAGTTTGTGATCAGATTCCTCATAATTCATGCTTTAACTCTGTTTTCTACTCCCTTTTCTCCATTCTCAGCTTCCTGCCTCATTCCATTCCAGTTCCTCTATCCAGCCTGTCTGATTCTCTGATCTGTGGTTTCCAGGTACAACTGTTCTCTCTCACCACCTTTCAGTTTTACTATCTTCCACATAACCAAGTCTCTTTCTATTATTTTCTCCCACTGACACCTCATTTCACATTACATAAAGCAGGGAAACCATGTCCTCTGCTCCTGGTGCCTTGAGCTAAAAAAAGGTCTGTGTAGTCTGCTTGAACACTAGAATGTACCAATATTCTGTTCCCCATCAGAGTCATAATTCAACAAAATTAAACAATTTTTTTCTCTAATGAAGACAGGAGATGGTACTTCTTGGTCATCAGAGGAACACTTTAGTTAAGTTTCTACTGCTTACTTAAATATACAGATCCGAGCCAGTCTCAATCTATACATCCAAGGAGGAGAAAACATATTTTCTACTAAATTCATTCCCTGAAATAGCTGAATCATTCTGGTTGACATAGAAAAAATACAGCCTTGGGCAGACACCTGACAATGCAATTTTCATACCGAGTGACAAGTTTAAAAAAGGTAAGAAATGCTGATAGCAAGTTCTTGTGATGGGATGCGTGGGAAAGAGACACATATGAGCTTTGCTAACAATATTAACAGATTATACCAAAAATTATTTATTGCAGAGCAGAATATTTTCCAAATATCAGCAACTTACAAAGACTACCTAAGTATCCATCAGCCCTAAGACTACAAAGTCAACATAACCTGAGTCCTAGGTCTGTACCAGTGATTCTCTCCATTAAGGCAGCAATAAAACCACAATGTATTTCTATTTCCCAAGCAACTCACCTTATGATATTCTCCTTATAACTATCAACTCCTCATTTCAAAATGAGGGCAAGTATGGAGCAGGTATGGCAACAAATGGAAAAGCAAAGAAATATATGCTGACTTTGATATTGTTCTCCCTCTGGTTCCCACTAATATTTTGGAGGAAAATATCTTTGAAAACTAAGCCGAGAGAAAGAGTGAGAGAGGCACACAGAGAGGAAAGCTCATATACTAAAGGAGCCAGAAGGCACCAGATAAAAGCTGATAAAAAGTAGGTCAGCTAATGATTCACAGCATTCAGTGCTCACAGAACCCTGCTAACAACAGCAGGGAAGATACAAATGCAGAAGATAATGTCAAGTTCTTCAATACAGAGGAAATGGATATAATGGAAATAATTGGTTCTGCCCACATCTGTATATGGAAACTGCAGATGTTGAGAACAGGGCTCCACTGATGCTAATCTTTATTTAGGGTCCACTGGAAACTCAAAAGCGTACATTTGAACACCCATCTTTTCTGGATACTGGACTGGTGATATGGGGATCATGAATAACCATAAGAAATGTTCACCCAGTAGTAGAAACAACTTCTTTAAAAGTTGGATAGTCAATGCAGAAAACAAAGTACAAGGAGGAAGATAACTCATTAGGTAAAGCTCCATTTTGTGTTTATACTTCTGACAAAGTCTTCCACAGGGGGAAAAAAATGCTCGTTTATGAATGAAGCTTCTTGCAGCCTCATTCAGCAGTGAAGCACAGTGAAATCAGTGGATTTAATGGATCATAATTTTTATTAAGAAACCTGAGTTACCTAACAGCAATATACAGCAATTTCAGTGTGGGATTCCAGTGTTAGAAAGTGAAAATCTCAACAGCATAAACAAAGGTGGTCTGAAAGAACAGAATTCCTCAGATTTTCCAGCCAGCACGACTGACACAGAAGCTCAGGAACGTTCTTCCCCTTTACTCTTTGTGACTGCATAATAAGCCTGTGACAACTGCAGAAATTGCTTAGAAGCAAAAGGGGAGTGATTTATTTATGTTTTAATGTCTTTTGCCAGCCTGAAGCAGGAGAGCCAGCTCCCTGTGCCCTGCTGGCTCTCCCCGGACCATGGGCAGACCACGGGCTGGGATCTTCTGCAGCAGCATGGATGGCACCGCTTCTTTTGTGCAGAAAATGAAGCCTGTGACATTTCTTACTATAACAGCCCTTCTGTGCCAAATCAGTCACTTTATTTTTTTGACAAGAGAGTATATTTATATGAATTACAACCATCTCTCAAGGAGTAAAGAGATTTCATCAGAAAACCCGCTAACATTTATTTGAAATTCCAGGATACAAAGCCCTAATCAACTCTGGGTCAGAGGTTTTGTCTTTTATGAAGTGACATCACTTGACATTAGCTGAAAACTTGGCCCATTATCTCCGAGGTCAACGTTCCTAAAATAATTGTCATATTTCAAAAAATGTGAATTTATGGCCAGTTTTTTTTTACAGATTCTATAAACAAAAATAAAAGCCCTAAAATAAGCTCAGACCTGGCTGGTTTATATAATAAAATACAGGCATGAAACCTCTAAAACCTTAAAAAAAATCTGATCTAGAAAGTTGTTATTTTAACAAAATATATATTAAAAATTTAGTGTTAATCCTGTTGAAATTGTATTCAGAAGATAAAAGATGTATTTTAAAACCTACATTTTCATTTTTCCTTTTTAATTATTTACACCTAACCAAGCAACTTACTTCTTTAAAAGAATAAAAGTACTAAAAATATTATTTTCATTCAAAAATATTTTAATTGATCCCCCTCAATAGTTTAAATTTATTTTAAATAAATTTTAAAAATATTTTTTAAAATATTTTTTAATTGTTCATTTCAATTCAGGACCAAGAATATCATAACATTTATTACAAAAATAAAATTTTATTTTGTACCAAGATCTATTTAACTTAAGGTTATTGGGACATTCCTTTTGAATACTTATTCCCTGAGGATTCACTGGGCCAGACTGATTATTATTGATTAATTAATCTCCACTGATTTCACTGTGCAATTTTCAAAGGAGGATTTGATTTTTATTTCTTTAAAATGTCTGCATATGCTATTAATATTTCTCACCACTTAGATTAAGTCAATTTGCTTAAAAATGGCTACCCCAAAAGAGGAGGCCAAAACCCTTAAACCTGTGGCAAAACATACTTTTTATTCCTATGTAAAGATACCTTAATTCAGGATTCTGTATCCAAAGCCAATCACAATCTAACCTTTGCTTAGTGTGTGATTAAAATGGAGTATATTGATGCCATTTCTTTTCAGTACAACTTTTTTTTATTTGTATAATACAAATTCCATCTGGAAGAACGGGTTTTATTTTCTTCTCTCAATCAGAGATACTCTTTTCTCAAAATCCTTTTCAAACAGCTGAGTGTGAGATCCCTGTGACATGAGAAATAATGCTTTCCTACATATCAGCACAACATTAAGGCATCACATTTCACTCAGAGATCTGTAAGACACCTCTATCCATGGGCCCCTCAGTCTCAGCAAGTGAGGCTGCACATCCCTCCTGGGAGCCCCTCCTGGGCGTTGCTGGCAGCTGGAGAGGGGTGGCAGGCACTGCTCCCCTTTGGCCACTGGTGCCAAAGCCAGCCGGGAGCTGACAGCCCCTGCAGCACTCAGGGGATGCTGAGATGTTTAACTCCAATCCAGCCCTGCTTTCATCAAGGTGGAAGTGTTGACAGACACGTTACACGGGACAGGTATCGGTGCCTGGCCAGATGTCATTGTCGTGGCCAGGGAACATTCCAAAAGCTAGGAGCTTTTAGCAATTACCCTGCTGGAAAAGCGTCAGCAATTGCTATGGCCATTACATATCGAGTTTGTCATCCTGTGACAGTTCATTAGCTGGGCTAATTGTGCTGTGTCAGCTAAGGCAAGTGGCCAAGCCACCTTTCCTCCCTCACCTCAGAGAGAGCAGCCTCTTCTCTGAGGGATGGATGCTGCAGATGGGGAGAAAGGAAATGCTCAGCAAAGCACCACGGCTTGTCCCCTCCTTCCCTCCCAGTTCACAGGGCTAAATCGTTGTTTTGTGCACACTTCCAAGAGCGTATTCCCTTACAGTGAACGGGGCTGTACCTTTTAAAGTTTCAAAGGTGATAGTGCTGCTTTCTGCATGCTCAAGAAACATTAGCAACTTTGTAATGATCTTTCTTAACATGAAGATAAGAAATAAAAACCACATTCCTGCTAGTCTAAGTACACAATAAGAAATCTGAATTTAAATTTGTTTAACAAGTGAACAGACAAGATAGATGCTACATAAGCATGCACAGCTCCCCACTATTATTCAGGTGCTTCATCTAGACTACAGTGAATTACTTCGAATTGGATATTTCTGTTACATTAAATCCCTGATCTGAACTATTAATTGTGCTAATTTAAGAGCCGTTTATAGATATAAAGAAATCTCATGAAAAATTTCCCTGTGTTTGATGGTTTGATTTCTCAGGAATACAACTTCAGAAAATCTGACTGATAGTTATATACATCTGCTGGTTTTACTGTGTTTGCTGCTGTAGCACTATCAAACAGAAATATAATGCTATGAAGTCCCTTTGATTCACACCTACTTTACAGTTCCTTTACAAAAATATGGATTCTTTCATGCCTTTTTAGGGCAGATGATATTTCAGTTTCAATCCAGTGTAAACATTTGACAAACTGTTGATTACCTAGACTTAAATTCAGATAACCATGTCACATCATCTTAATTTGTACTTCATAGGTGGAAAGGAAAACAACAAAAGTATGTATTTTCACATGTGTGGTTTTTTACGGATACTGTGTGTTTATCACAAGCCTTTGGTTTACAAAAGAGGACAGAAGCAGAACTGAAAAGAATGACAGACACTCTAAGTCACACATGTTCAACACCGTCTTTCCATGCCTCTGCTTCTACAACCTGAAAATCATTCAGTGCAAGAAACAACAGAGTAGCAAGGAAGATAAGACTCCTGAGCAGGACTGAGTCTCAGTATCAAAGTAAAAACATAGGCTGAATGCACAAATGAATGCCAGTCTGCAGCTGTTTGGTAAGCAAAGAAAAATGAACATCCAATAGCACTACTCTAGAAAAAGTACTGATATTTATGATCCTGCTGGTTTCATCTTTAAAATGAAACAGTAGTTATTGTGTCAGTCAGCAAAAAGATGAAAAATCCCTGCAGAAAGAGATATAGAAATAAGAAATAATAAGACAGCATTAAAATACTTGAAAATGTATTCCTTTGCAGTTTAAAGCATGGTGCATCCACAAGAAGGCAAATGCTAAATACTGTTTGTGCTTTAAAAATCAAATTTGCAGTTTTCACTAAACTTGCAGCATATAGCAGGAAAAAAAGCTCTAGTCTTCTTTGGATGTACCTTGGAGCTACTGCAGAATGATTAATAGATAATATTAGCACAGTTATTGGCCTAGATCTACAAAACACTATGCAATTCCTAATATGTGAGAAGTGTAACCAATTTATGCTACATTCAAATACACTCAGAGAATCAGGGAGTTCTCAGCATCTTATTGGAAAAATCATGCAAGTGTTACAGAAACGAGTCCAGAAAACTGGACAGTAAAACAGGTGATTCTGGTTGAACTATATCAAAAATTGTCTGCAAAATATGATCCAGAACCCGCTTGTGTAGGTGACCTGTAGCTATAGAAGACTTTAAAAATGTCTATTATTAATTTAATTCAGCATACTAATAAATGAACTTAGAGATTTCAGGTATAAAATATAAACACTCGGAATTAGCAGTTGTATGGATGGGCAGAGTCCAATAACATGAAGTTTAAAGAGTCCAAGTGGCAATTCCTGCACTTTGGCCACAACAACCCCCCGCAGAACTACAGTCTGGGGACAGAGTGGCTGGACAATACCCAGGTAGAAAGAGACCTGGGGATACCGGACAACCAACTGAAGGTGAGCCAGCACTGTGCCTGGGTGGCCAAAAAGGCCAATGCCCCTGGCCTGTATCACGAGAAGTGTGGCCAGCAGGAGCAGGCAGGTCATTCTTCCCCTGTACTCGGCACTACTGAGGCCACGCCTTGAATGCTGTGTCCAGTTCTGTCCCCTCAGTTTAGGGAGGATGTTGAGATGCTTGAGCATCCAGAGGAAGCAACGGGGCTGGTGAGGGGCTTGGAACACAAACCCTGTGAGAAATGGCTGAGGGAGCTGGGGTTGTTTAGCCTGGAGAAAAGGAGACTCAGAGGTGACCTTATCACTCTCTACAACTCCCTGAAGGGTGGTTATAGTCAGGTGGGGGTTGGTTTCTTTCTCCAGGCAGCAACTGACAGAATGAGAGGACAGAATGAGTCTTAAGCTGCACCAAGGGAAATATAGGTTGGATATTGGGAAAGAGTTTTTTACAGAAAGGTTGATAAAGTATTGGAATGGTTTGCTTGGGGAGGTGGTGGAGTCACCATCCCTAGATGTTTTTAAAAAAAAGACTGGATGTGGCACTCAGTGCCATGGTTTAGTTGAGGTGTTGGGCTGGGTTGGACTCAATGTTGTTGGAGGTCTCTTCCAACCTTGTTTGATTGTGTGATTCTGTAATATGCACTCTGCACTTTTGTAGAAGATAGGGTTATTTGCTTTGTTTTTAACAGTGCCAACAGAAAGCATGGCACTATTACATTAACAATCAGTAAGGATGCAGGTTTCCTTTCTCTTAATTCAAAGTCAGTGCTCTAAGATTACATTTTCTATACACTTTTAATCTTTAAACTTTTCAACAAAAATGCAAGCTAGCTGAAAATACAATATCCTTATTAGAAGGAGTAGGTCTACACCACATTTCCTTCATCCAAAGTGTCAAAACCATAATCTCTCTTCCCCCATCCCAAACCACTGACAGGCAGAAATTGGAAGCAAAGAATCACTCTATACACATTTATGGTATTCCCAGTTTTACTGTCCTTGCTCATGGAGCTGTAGGAAGGACAAGATGGACCTCGGTGCTGGACTAATAGAGCAGTTCTTATAAAGGCTTTCTTAAGGGTCACATTTATTTGGATTTATAGCATCAGATTAAAGTCACTCTCCTGTCTGCCTTTCTTAGCCACACACTCAAAAAGGTGTGGGGGCAGAGGGAGGTGATTAAGTCAAATGAACAAATATCCAATATTCAGGCACATCCAGCAAAACTATCTCAAGAACTGTGGCCATTTACCGCATGTTCATTAATTGGAATGTCCATCCAGAATGCAGAGGAGAGTTTTCAGCAGGAAATTTGCTTGTGACTTGAATCAGCCGGAAGCTGTGAATGCTTTTGTCCTGACACTGAGGCCAAGCCCTGCTGGGAGAGTGGTGACTGAGCTGGGCTTGCTGCCACATTAAGAGAAGTCACAAGAAGTCTCAGAATTTCAGAGGTTTATGCATCTACCTCCAAAAATACTATGCAGATAGCAAATACAACCTGTGATTCCCCTGATTCACAAACCTACTTGAGAGTTAGATCATTAAATAATTATTTGCCATGAGATTAAACAAATGGGATTTGCAGAGCCAAGTACTGATCTATGCATTTCCCCATGCATCAAACCATTAAACCATCATCACATATGTTGACTTTCAGGTATAAATGGAAATAAAATATCCCAACAAATGCATACATGAATTGTCTTACAGAACTTGATTAGTCTCCACCCTAATTGCAGAACAAAAGGAATTAAGTAAGCCCTGGACCTTCTCCCAATCATTACAGAGGGGGAAAAAAAACTCCCCCGTTCTTTTCTCTTGCTACATGGAACTTTGAATATTGCATATTCTGGATAGCTATAAGGTAGTATGACCGGGAGTAACTGGTACCTTAGGCTTTCAGGGCTTCAGCAGTGGACAACAGATATATTATATTCTCATGTGTTCATCACAGAGGACTTGGTCTAGATGAACTTTAAAGGTCCCTTTGAACCAAAACCAGTCTTTAATTCCATGATTCCTTTTATTAGCCAAGCTTTTCCAGGCAGCATTATGGACTAAAGTAGTCTGTGCAGTCCTTGGAAAAAGCAGGTTTCTCATTTTGCCCAGGTCTAATATTTGTATCTCAACAGGGATGTACTTGGCATTGAAGTCTGAAGCATTAAGCCATTTTTATTCTTGTTCTTTCCATTTTTTATTTTTAATTGTGAGACCAGCCATAATTCACAAACTGTTTTTATAAGAACAGCTTTCCACGGTGGCACTGATTTTGACCAGCTCTGTTGGTGCTGCTGCGTCAAAGAACCACACACCTCCATTGAGTTCTGGACTCCTGAGTGCTGGGGAAAGCGCAATGCTTGAGATCAGGCAGGTATTGCTTCCAGCTGAACACTTTGGTATGAGGCTACCCCTGAAATCAGCACAGTGCTCACCTAAAATTGCCTGGGTTCATCTTCCTGGTCCCTCATGCAGTCCATCCTTTTCATTCTTTACAGTATGAGCTCCTTAAATTATTTGGAGACATATAACTTCAGCTTCCATTCATATTTTCACAATCAGTCACTTTTCATTCTGGTAACCTTGCCAAAAGCAGATTTTGTCAGGTGAAGTAATTTCCATCACATTAGAGAGATTATCTTAGCTGATGTGAGCTGTACACAAGAGGCTCAAACAAGCACTGGTAGGCTTGTCTGACAAATGTAGGCTTAAATTCTTTCCTTCAGCTGGGTACAGAAGCAAGAGACTGCCAACTACTCACAGAACATGCAATGAGGCAATCAATTAAATCAAACATAGCTTGGGGCAGAATAAAGACACTGAAAGGTCAATTTTTTTTTTTTTTTTGTTATCTTATGTATAAATCAAATTCTCAGTTAAATTTCTGAGACGGAAGTTTTTTCTTTAGGGGCTTATAAAAGGTGTTGTATAACTGACTTGCTTTCAGTAGCAATGATGTCACAGCAGACACAGCCTTTCTCATTTGAAAATACAAACATTCTCTTGGACAACACCTATGAAGTCAATGTGAATAAACAGTAAGAAAGCAAGGCTAAAAACCTCACTGCTGCCTCCACTATTCTCTTCCAGCCTCTTCCTAGTCTTCAAAGTATCAAAGAATTGAAGGATACAATATCTGACTTTAGTGTCACTCCATCTTTCAGCTAAAATAATATGAATCAAGACATTTATTTTGAAAGCACCATTCCTAGACTGCGCCAGTATGTTCTCTCTATTGATCTTATTTGAAAACATGAAGTATTCTGACATCAGTAATAAAAAAACACTGTGTGGGCAATAATATATGAAACAACTAAAAGGCACCTCCCATTCAGTCTTGATTTTACAGGAATTTCAACCTAATATCCAGTTGCAATTAAATCTTGCTCATTTTACAACTCTGGCTGTCAAAACATGCTAAATTTACCATTTCATAAGGTTCTGAAAGTAATCCAGGTGAGACTCAGTAGTCAAATTGGTTTTGCATGTGATTTTATGTTCATGCAATCTCAAAACTCGTTAGAACTCAGCATCCTTGAAATACATTGTGCTGAAATGAAAGTTAGGGGGAATTCAGAATCGCCTTAGGGTTCTGCACAGCTCTCTCCTTTGCATATATATTTTTATAGACCCAAGAAAGCTGCAATTTTCAATGTTGTACAGAAAATTCCTTTAGCCAATATTACAAAAAGAAAATGAAAGAGTGGATAATTTTTTGCTTTTGTTTGCTCGTGTTCATTTGTGATTCTTTCAGCTTGGACAAGTGATATATGAGGAAGCCAGTCAAATATCTCCTATTTCCTAGATAGTGCTATAGCAGGCTTATGTGTTTAAGAACTGAATTTAACAAAACACACATGACAATTTTCTGTGGGTAGCTGACTCCTATAAGCTTCTTCTATCACTTCCAATATTACCATGTGGTGACCAGGTGGAAAAATTGGCTGGCCCCACAGGGAGACAGCCAAAGGCTGAATCTTGGCATGTGTCTGTCTTGCTTTTTGGGAAATGGCCATTAGTGGCATTGTCCAGCTGGCACAGGAGACTCCATCAGCTGGACACTCACCTGGGATCAGTATTTTGCTCTGGACTGGAGTCTGATGTTTTTTCCATTCCTATCATTGCAATCAGACCTCCTTACTCAAGCACTGTATGAAGCTGATGCCTGGAAATTAAGCTGTTCACCCTAAATATTTCCATATCCAAGGCATCCTTTTGCACTGTTCTAGAGAGTCATCTTCTTGCCATCAGCCACAATCCCAAGGCAAAAGCTGTCTGACTAGGTACATGGAATGATAAAGGGAAAAGGCTACTTCTACTTTCTTAACTTTCTCATCCTGAGGTAGTAGTGGCAAGTAGGGCACTTTGCTTTGGGAGATTTGGTAACTAAATGTCTCTAAACAAAAAAAATTGAAAACTGTATTTGGAAAACCTTGTTGTGGCCCACTGTTAAACTATTCATAAAAGTCCTTCTTTGGCACAAAAAAAAAAAAAAAAAGATATTATTTATTTAAATTTTGTAGTCTTTTTTAAAAAAATCCCTTTCATATCCTAACATAGGTACTACATTGTTACAACTTTGCTTCGCTAAATCCATCAGCACCCTAAGGGGGCAGCTATGACACAATCAAGTCAACAAAACAATATTCTGTGGACATATATTTTTGTGGTTTCATGGCACCTCAGTTTTTATCTTCTATCTCATTTTCAGTTTTCCTTTCAATTTTCTGATTTCAAAGCCGCTGATGCAACTGCTTAATTCTTTCCTATGCATCTATTCCATAGAGATTGGCGGGGCATATAAGCAATTAGCTGTGCTACTTATGAGTGGTTATTTCTTATTTGGAAGAGGTTTATTTTACCCACAATTTATTCCAAACCATTTGTCATACACTTGCACTCAGGATTATGAAACTGCAGTATGATAATGCATTCTTGTTCTATAGACCAACAATGTTTCCCAGCATTTGCTCCTAAATCATGCTTATGACCATCACTAAAAGGGAAACGGTATTTTAAATGAGAAAATCTACTATTCTTTAATTGCTACAACTAAGATAGTTATATTAAATGTGTCTAAATGAAGAACAAAACTGGGAGGTAAATATGCTGTGGTATTTACAGCAGTTTTACTCCAGGAATGGGTTAAAGCTCTGATTCATATCTTATATACATTTTGGAATCCAGATCTCTGGCCAGATTTGCAGTTCTGTAAAACAGATCCAAACATAAACAGGATTAATATGCCTCAAATGGAAGGAGAAGCCATTTTAAGCTCTGAATCTCTTTATTTTTCTTCCCTTACTAGAATGCCACCTTCTCAATCTCAATCTCTGACTATTGCACAGCTGTTTCCTCTGGCAGTGGTTGTAGCTGTTGGGAATTAAGGCTCTGATCCTTCAAAGAATTACATGCATTTAAATGGCAGGATAAGGTGGTCTACAAAGTTAAACCTTTGCAGGGGTTTTCAGACTTGGGATGTAAACCCTGATAGTAAGTGCTCAACCTGTCCAGCAGTGTTGGCTTTAGTGATTTATTCTCTTGGCAGAGAGCATCCTGCCAGGTTCCACCAACCTTCCACCTTCTGCCTTTCACTCCACAGCCACAATCACCACTGCAGCTCCAAGGGCAGAGGGCTGCTTTTACATCAGAATCCTGTTAGGGCTGATATGGAAAGGAGGAGGCTGAGTGAGGAAATCAGCCTTCACTTTCCATAAGTCAAGGAAGAGAGGTCAAGAATAGTCAGATTTCTGTTCATCACAGAAATTCACATTACAAATCTGCAGCACTACAGAAAACCAGAAGAGAACTGGTTTGTATAATGCCCATGGGTAGGGGAGAGATTTTCATTTCTCAGTATCCTGTCCCCTTCCATAATATAGCACACAGCTGAGATGGAACAACTGATCATTTCAGAGAAAACTGAACTTTTTCTTTTGTGTTTCTGCTAAAAAATGGTTAGGAAGTGGCATCCCTGCTCACGTACTGATAACTCAGGAACCCCTTTGAGTCCTACAAGCAGGGCCTTAATCAGGTCAGAGACTTGTGTTGCTTGGAAAATCTGGGGATTGCCACCAAAGCTGGAACACAGTCAGGGAATTACATTGATCATGTCCCACAGAGAGGCATCTCTCCTGGGGGTTGCTCAGAACACCCTTCCCACAAGGCTGACCCACCCATGAGCCCTATACAATCATGCTGGTTTTTTATGTTCAGTGTTGCTTTTTGATAGTGGAACATAATGGTCTCCAGGAACACGTATTCTTACACAAAGGACATTTGCTGTGCAGAATGAATTAGCCCAAATGCTGGGCATTGACTATTGCATCAAAACAACACATCAGAACATGACCTCGTGAGGACAGCAGTTGGTTCTGAAAGAAAGGTTCCTGGAGATATTTTTTTACTAAAAACTTACTGCAGTTTTTCTTTTTCTCTCCCCCATCAATGTACCCAACCAAGTCTTATGATTACAATACATTCTCCCATTTTACTCTAAATAATTTTTTCTAGCTTAACCTTAGCTGGAACTATTCCTCCTTTCCCCAGCTTTTATTCCTAATTTAATTTTCACACTTGGGTGATCTCCCTGTGCATTTCTATATTACCAAGAATTTCTCAACTATTCTCACATGAACTGGCTTTATTACATTTTTGCATCTTTTAATATTTTTTTTAAAGCAGATACAGCTGCAGCATAGGAAAGGGACTATAAAGTCTGTAAACTGCAATTTAAATTTAGAATGAAAGGTTTTCAGTTCTTTTCTGATGCATACTGTGGGGTTTTGCCTTATAGCAAGCCCATCAATTAACTTTTTCATTTAGATGCTGCTCCCTGCTCCTGGGTGCTTCCCACACGAACAGCTCAGAGATGATCCCCCCAGCAATGCCCACCAGGCTGTGCAACAATTCCTGACTCATGACTGGGGTTCACCAACTGCACTTTTCTTCCCACACTTGTTCTTCCTGTGCTTTTATTGAGAAATTATTTTTTAGTTATTCATCCTGAACTTGAGCAGGCAAGTAGGACATGCTTTAATGTCTATATGCCACGGTGGGAAAGGATGCAGAAGTGCAGTCTGTGCATCTGGGACTCCCCTTGGACCCCAAGTCCTCTCCTGCCCCTCACCCATGCCTCGAGATAACAAATGCTGCTGACATATGTTCCCCTGTCCTAGTTAAAAAGGGCATATATTGCATTTCTAAGGATCTATCTCTTTCTTGTTATTTTCCTCAACAAAACTGCAAAGAGTCAGGCTGGATCTTATTTAAATCTTATCTTTCACAACAGCCTGAGTGATTACTTAATTGTTTGCACCTGTTATTTAAGAGTTCCTGTCTCATTCTGTTAATTAGGTATATTTAAAGCTCAATGGAGTTAATGCCTTCTTTTTTCCAAGAGATTTAAAGCATTTGTCCAATAAACAGTTCACATAATTCTGCTCCCCGTTTCCAAATACGGTGAAAAATGTTTGATTTTACCTTCTTCTAAGACTTACGTGTTCTTAACATTTTGTGGTGGGCATGAAAACCCCTAATTTTACTCAGGTGTTGTTGGAATCATTATTTTTCTCTGTTTATACAACTTTTTTAAAAGGTTAATAATTATATGTATTGTGCTGCCCTTCAGATTTATATCAGACCCTGAGTTCCTAACAGATTAAATAACAGTTGTTGACCTTTAGTTTGATGCACCAATTTGAAGACCTGAGAAATTCTGGTACAACTTATTTTTGTTTGAGATGAGAGAGTCTCTCCTGCAGCATGCAAACTCTGTTTTGAGCTTACATCTTCACTGTTTTCTACCTTTCTACTGGTACCTCATGGTAAACAATAGAATATCTTTCTATTTTTATTATAGTTTATTTCAGGGCTAAGACTGCCAAGAAAGAGCCAAGGGTAAAACATATTTAAATTCTGATCTTTTAGAAGAGGGACTTAAACACAACTGGCTTGAGGGGAAATGTAACTACAGTGAGGCTGGTCTCTGAATCTCTCCATAAAATGAAGTTTACAAAATGCAGTTTCTCAGCCTTTTTATGGCAGAAGACCAGAACAGAGGAGAGCAAAAATTTGACTGTAAAAGAAACCATATCAGAAGAAGGAAAGGAAAAACCTCAGCTCTTATTAAAAGATGCTACAGGAAAAAAAAAAAAAAAGTACTTTGTATTGTCCGAGTTTTTCTAGCTACAGCCTTTGCTTTTGTTTTGAAACCTTTACAAAGCCAATATGCCTATGATTTCCCATGTTGCATCCTTAATGAAAAGCAGTACATAGAACAGATTGCTCAAACAATTGGAGCTTTAGCAAAAGCTTTATGATTCCTGATTTCATCACTGCTCAGTAAAATAGTTAAGTACATACATAAGCCCCACAGCACCTTTTAATTGGGCTCTAATTCAACTCCTTGATTAAGTGCTATTCTGAAAGAAGGATTCTATGGGAAGAACTAAGGTTCTGGAAACAACAATGGTCTAAAAATTAGTATTCTGCCCACTAAGCACATTGAACAATCCTTTGTTCTGGCAGTGAGCAGCATTTTTATATCACATCTTAAATCCTTTTAATAATAAGTCCAAATAGAGATACTGTCATGACAGATTACCTCTGCCCTCCTAATCCTCAGAGAACATTCTCTGAACCCTGAATATATGCAAATAATTCACAGAAGTGTCAACAGACAGTAGAAGACACATGACATTTTTATGGCATACTACAAACAGCATCTTATGGCAACATGTAAGTGCAGAAATATTCAAAACCTTTGGAGTGAATGACATCTCTTCAATTTGTAGGTTTTTCTCTGCCCTTTAATCCCAAGCCTGTGGCTACGTGAGAGGAATTTGGGATGGGATTATTAAGAAAAGAATGGTGTAGTGCAATGGTTGAGGAGACCTCAGATGCTGTGGCATTTAATCTCTTTCTGGAAAATATTTAACAAAAGCAGCAGATTGCTTCCCTGTGAATGGAAAACAAAGATTTATTTCTTCCATGGAATTGGTAAGTAAAACCTTTGAAAGCTAAATAGCTTTGAAAAACTTTTTATGAAATGGGCCTGCAAGCTCTGAAAGCTCTGTACATCCATAGACACTGCACAGACTTTGAGATGCCATCATAATAATTCCTTTCATATTTAATAAACTATCTAGTCATGGATGATTAAAAGCATTTTAAAGGTTTCCAGAATCCACTTTAAAGAACATAAAATTACACATTTTTGAAGTTGCTGCTCTTCTACCTTCTATTAATGTGTGCCATTTCCTTGCTGTGTCTTAAAAGATGCAATAAAAAGAAACCTGTAAACCCTTTAAGAGTTGTTCTTCACAACATAAAATGCAGAAACTGAGATACGTGACTAGTGTCCAAAACTCATGACTTTCCTCTTGTTCAGGACAAGTGGCAACACTAACCAGTAATAAAAAGAAAGAAAATATAAAGACTGAAGCAAATGGAAATATTACACATTTTAGATGGCAAATGATACACCTCTCAAATTTTAAAGAACTCTTAGAACAGTTTCCATGGGAACAGAAATTTGGCATAGTTATGAAAGCTGTTGGGAGGCAGCTTCTACCAGGCCAGATGGATAATACGAAGCAAGGGAATCTAAGAAGGGAAGTAGGCTGTACAGTCCTTAAACCTTGATAATGGGTCCAAATGGGCCTGATCACAGGGCACACCTCCAACAAAATGTCATCACCACTGCTAATGGTGACAATACTGTCAAAAGCAATTGGAGTCACTCCTGATTAGGTGGAATAGGATAAGCTGCATGCACCTTTCAGCACTGCTGTTTTGGGTATAAGAAAAAAAAAAAAAGGAGGGAGTGGCTTTGGCCAGCAAATATGGCATTAATGCTAAGTTGTTTAAGGGGGAGAAAATATTTGAAATGTTTGGCTCCAAAGCACATGCACTAGTAATTCCAAAGGAGTTTCTGGATGGCTCCAGCCTGAAAACCTGAATTTCCCATTAAGATTTTTTTAGGGTAGTACACAACTAGGGAAAGGTTCCAGGAGAACTTCCATGAAGTACTACTGTGATCCCCCAGTACAAATAAAAAACCTACTCCCTAAAACCTATTGCACTGGATAGCTGAAACCAAAACATCTTTTTTCATTTATCAGCTTATTAATTTCATTTCTCCACCCTGAATACCTCTCAAATTCTACTGTCTTTGAGCATCTTATGATGGATTACACTCACATGAAGACCTTGCCTGGAATCACTTCCAGCCCACACCAGAGAGCTCATCATTAGTGCCTCAACCTACTGCATGTTAAAACTGAAGTCCTTTTTCTAGCAGCAATGGAAATACAATTTAAATTCTAGCAACAACAGAAAACCCTATGAATATGCTAAAGGAAGATTTCTTCCTGATTACAATAGTAATCAGTTCTGGAAGTTATGTGAAGATTTATTACATGCTTAGTTTGTAGATAGTAATTATAAGACCCAGAGACTTGGGGTTCCCAAGTCTGATGGGAAAAGCCATCTGTCCTGATTCTTTGAAGCTAAGACACACTCACTTTTATGGATGGGAAGTCAGACTAAACAAAGCTCAATATTTGTTTCAGGTCTGTTCCACATTTACATAACAGATGTAAAGTGAGGCAATGATGTTCAATCAGATAATAATAAAAAGTTATTGGAAACATTTGAAAAAAATCTGTAGATTCATTATGCTATATTTAAAACTGAAAGGTTGCTGTGATAGTGGTAATAGTGAAAATATTGCAAGTTCAAGTAGTGTAAAAAAAAATTGTGCTAAGTCAAGTATCTCTTTTGGAAGAACCAACACAAAAATCCTGCACAACACCAAACATTTTAGAACAAAGGTTCTAACACAGCACATATCTATATAACATTATGTGGCTCCTGAATAAGCATTATATCACATCCAGAAGAAAAAGAATTACAAGAATAAGGACTGCATTGCATCAAATATTAACTTTGACTCAAACAGAACCTGAAAATGTCCTTAAAGCCCTTGTGCTTCCTTCATCCTGGTAGCATCTAAGGGATGACCCTCACTACCTGCAAGAGGCTTCTGCCCACATATCTGACTACCAGGATTATAAAGATTCCCTTTTTGAGTTCTAGAAGTCTTGTATCCATCATCAACATTTCATAATGAAAATTCAGTTCAAGCCTTAGTCATAATGAGGGTACTATCTCTCCATAACATTGTCATTTATTTTGACTGACATTTCATTTAGGATTCAAACTAACTGCTGCTTGTCATGTCAGATAATTGTATTTTTCTTCAGCCACCTGAGCACAATTATCTCAGGGAAAAAAAAATCCAAAACAATATAAAAGTCCAAAAGCCATCAACATTCCATGTGTGCCAGAAAAACAGCACAGGGCATGCAAACACAGGTTACGTTAAATCACAAATGCCTTTATTTATTATGCATAAAGCAGTCTGGACTCTTGTCAGATTAAATACAATAAGACCTTGGTGAGTAAAATCTACTTGGGGCATGTCAGAAATCAGGCAGGCAACTTTATATGCAACTTTTTTGTTTATGATCCAGTATGAAAAAATTAAGAAAAAAGAAAAAAGAGGTGTGAATCAATATGGCCCTTCGTAATATATCTGATAGTCTAATCCAAATTACTTCCAGATGAGGAATAATTTAACTTTTGAGGACTGGACTATTGGCTAATGACATTTCTACCACTCTTAAAAAATGGGCAGCTATTCTTAGCCTTAAATCAAAAGGTCTCTTCAGCCAACTAGAAAAACTTTTCTTTATATATCATGGCAACTTTGGCTGGTTGCCTCACTTTATTAATTTGATAAATAACTACCGAAAATTTTGGCAGTTTTTCCAAAGCAAGGAAATAATACAGGGCAGACACATGAAGAAGGACCATTGTCTGTAATCAGGTGGTGCAATACTTCATATTTTAGGACACTTCCTGCTTAAATAAAATCAAGATCCATAGTCTGCATCTGGAAACTGTGAATTTTTCAATGAAACTTCAATCAAAGAGGGAGCTAAATCCTCTCTCCAAAACGTAACAGCCTACCTTGGGCTGCATATGGGCAGTGCTCAGGATCCTGACTTCAAAATCCTCTCTTCAGAATAATCATCTTCCTAAAACTGCTCTTTGTTTGCTTGGGTTTTTTTAAGTAGAAGGATCAGTTCTTTTATTCTCAAGCAGAGATAGAATCAGTAGCAATGCCTGTGATTATCTTCCACCATGCATCTTTCTGGACAGAACACAGAGCCAGGAGGTAGGAACTGAGGCCTCTTTCCTCCTCAGCTTGAAGGAATCGATATCTTCCTCTCTTCAGTGCCCAAAGAATACCCTAATCATCCCATTTGTACATGGATGCAGCAAGACAGCTCTGTTTGAGCAGTACATGGCTACCATCTGCAGAAAAGAAATGCTGTCCCATGTGTGGTTTGTTCCTCCAGCCATGAACCCATGTCTGGGTTCACTTCCAGAGCTCCCATGGGGCTCTGAAAAACTGTAAAAAGCAGGGGAGGAAAAGAAATAAACCATGAGATTCTCCACTCTTTCTTTAGGGGAAAAAAAAAAAGAAAAAAAAAGGAGATCCAACATATGTGGACAAAGCCTGTGTTGGGTATAAGCCAGAAGTTTGTTTCAAATTTGGGTTTCACCAAGGATTATGTGGTCCTTTGGCTGTTTCACAAAACTCCTGCTGGAATCTTAAGTGGCAGTTAGAATGTGAGTGCAGAGCAAATTTTCAAACTAACATTGTATTGTTGTTATGTTAGGTGAAACTAAATGTCTGCCATCAATTTGAAACACAGATCAGGTTCCTGACTCTCACAGGCAGTTTTAAAATCTTATCCCTATATGATCTATAGCACCAGCACAAAAACCCAAACTGGAGATATAATTAGTTTTGGGTGACACAGCCTCCATTACGAACACTTTCAGAAAAATAAAATGTCGTACAACCTTTCAAGGTAACACAAAGGAAATGTTTTGCTATCACTTCTTAAAGAATTCTGTAAAAAAGTATGATCTCAGCTGGCTTAAATTGGTAGAAGCAAAGGCAAGGCGGTTATGCTGATTGACAGCACCTGAGCACCATGTCTTGGATATTAAAATTTAGTGGTAGTGGTTAAGACAGATAAAAAGAAAGGAAAAAAACTCAATAAAATATGTATTTTCCAAACATAACAAATTGATATTAGAATGTAATTTATTCTGTGCATGTCCTGCATGCACAAACATTGTGGTTATAAATCAGGTTAAGTGCATGTCTTATACAGAGCTAGATGCGTGGAAACCTACAGGCATGTTTGGGAAGGAGTTGGGGGTTTCTTTTTAAGTTATCATTAGGTCCTGAAGAATCCACATTTTATTTTCTTGCATCCTTTTTCAGTAGAATCATTTATAAATATCACCAGGTTACCAGACCATATTTCTTTGTCTTTCTGATAATGAAACTACAGCATGCTGGGAAATACCCAATAACAGATTAGCTCTTAGGGTTGGTGATTATACCACTAACAAAATACCTCCCAACATATCAATTAAAGACATTGAAAGATTCTCTACATAATGTGTTACTGAATGCAATATCCCGTGCTGCTTTACAGACTTCAAACACAACCACCCAGGCAGGAATCATATGTTTTCAGATAATAACTGCAGAAAATTCTTAAGAGCCCCTGATGCCTTTTTGGCTATACTAGCAGCTACAGACCGCTGAAAAAAGCCTGAAAACACTCCTAGTTGAATTCTCAGTTCTTATATTAGCCTTCTTACCCCCCCCGTTTCACAAAATTCAGCTCCTTGGGTCAAATCCCAGCACAGATGCTTGGGACTGCAGGAAGTGCTGCTTGTGTGCTGCTGAGAGCTCCTCAGATACTGCATACTGTGGAGAAGACAGAGGGGGAGGCAGAAAGAAAGAATTAAAGAAAGGAAGGAAGGAAGAAAAGAAAGCAAGCACACACTAGGTAAAAGCTCTGTGTTTTTTAAGGTTGAAGTAATTTAAATTGATTACACATCAGGTAGAGATGCCTGTAAAATTTACAATTCGAAACAAACATGGATAAAGTAGTTTGTAGTAAATCCATCTGGGAAATTAGCAATTAACTATGTGCCAGTCTATAAAGTCATCTTAATATGGACTACAATAAGCAAATATTCTGGAAAACTAAACCTATATAGGAAAGGGCTCATTTGCAGAACAATGTATTTATATTTTATAATAAATTTCAGTAATATTCTTTCTTTAGTTGAAACCTCCAGTGGCCTGCAAACTTTCTGAAATATATTTCTGCCTTAACAACAGTACTTGGGACTTAATTTGCATTTATTAATAATTTATTTTTCCCAAACTGTACCTGTAAATTTTAAGCTGGAGAAAGGAACGAAGGCACAGAATGGTTTGTTAAAGAAAGAAAAATCCTGCTCTCTTCTGCAGACACAAAAAGGCTGCCCTGCTCCTGCTGCCCACCCTGGCAAGGCTGCCAGCACAGCCCAGTGTGACAGCATGCTGTGAGCTGTACCCAGCTGAGAGGGTGAGACAGCAGCTTCCCATCCCTTGGAGAATAATGAATACTGTCCTGATGAATATATCCAAGCACAGGCTACTTCTTAAAAAACAGGGAAGAGAAATGCCATAAGAAAGGCTTTTTTATTTTTGGTTTTAATATTTTTAATACCACAGTGCTCCTAGGAGGCTGCATTATCTCAGCAGGATCACTAAAAGACCTGATATCAATAACCACTCTCATATTCTAGCTAAAAAGAATCAGAGTTAACTGCACTCACAAAGAAACAAACCCAGGAAGCCAATCAAAAAGGAAACTCCAGCATGTGATGCTATAGTTCCTGTGAGACCACCTGGCAAAGGAAAATGGACAGTGAGGAATTCACCACTTCATGAAATACTCATTGCATATTCACATACAGGAAAGTGTCTCTAAAGCAGGCAGATCTTCGATGATACCAAAGTATGTGCTATCAGAAATACTCCAGTGCTGGAAAGTGTTTGCCTCATCCCTCTTCATGATTGTTCTTATTTATTATGTTTGGCTGTATTGCTATCAGGTTTAAACCTTTTAGTACTGCTAAAGATAAACCTAAATCAAGCTAAAGTGAGAATTTAATGTCAGAGTTTTGAATGCTCTTTCAAATCTTAACCCTGCTGGGCTGCTGCAATAATTTCCCAACTTACAGATATAGAAATATCTGATACAGAGTTCCAAAGATATGACAAGCCAAAAGTCAATTCAGAAGAAAGGAGGGAAAGAAACCTCAATACCCCCCTCAAAAAAACCTCAAAACACCAACAAAATCCCAACAAAACAAACAAATAAACAAAAAAACAAAAACAAAAGAAAACCCCAACCACACTATCACCTTTAGAAGAAGCTGATTTCTCAAATATGCACCCACAAGAAAGCCAGTTTCTAAATGAAGTCTAAGTTCACCACTCCAAAGATATGGATGGCTTAGAGTCCATAGAGTAATTCCAGCTTCTCTGACCTAAGCATAACAATCCCTGAGAGTGAATCTGCTCTGCACTGGACAGGGGTCACTGGGAAAAGCAGCTCCTCACTAACAGCACGTCCAGGATTCAGGCAGCTGCTGCAGGGCACTCCTGCTGCAAGGGTGGCTGGCATCAGGCTGGTGAGGGGTCAGGAGCCCTGGGGTGTAGAGTGCAACACCCTGACAGAGTTTCCTTTTTGGGGAATCCACCAACCCCTACCCTCCTGCAGACTTGGGTTTTGTCACCTAGGCTGAGGTGGAAATCCATTTCAGGTACTGGCTCTCAACCCAAAGTCTACAAACTTTCTTCCCAATCTGCACTATGTAAGTTTAACGTTGTAACAAATTTGATGCAAAATTTCCTAGAATAAAACTTTAAAAACCTTTAAAATTTGAAGGACTTTTTTAGCTACAAAATTAAAATTCAATCTTTTCAGATATAAGGTAAAATTAGTCTTCTCTACTCCTTGTAACTTGATTTTAGGCCCTTTTCCCATTTAATTAATCTGCTCTCACTAGAAGGAGGATTGATTTGCACAAGGCCAGCCTGATGTCAGTACGTGCTTTACTTTCTAACAATTAACATTACATTTTTTTGTAGCTTTGTACATTAGCATACATTTCTTCTGTAAGTACAGCGCACTTTTTCTTTTGAGTGAGAGGCACTGATACACACTGAGCTCTGGAGGAATCTGAGATCAATGTGTAAAAGCTTAAAATACGACATTTCTGCAGAATGGAAAGGGAAGCTGTTTTTTTCACTTTGGTAAAAACTTCAGGTACCTATTATAAGGTGTCTACAGCTATAAATTTTACTTAGGAGCAGCTTGTTAAAACTGAGAATGATATTCTTGTACTGTTTTTCAGTCTGGAGACAGTTCAGTGGAAGAGAAAGATACATCAGCTCAGCTGCTGCCTGCTGCCTTCAGAAGCAATTCTGAAGATTCTTCCTAACAAATAAACCAGCAGCTTTCCCGTGAGCTGCTTCAGCTGAAGGAGTTGAGAATTTCTCTCCCGAACACAAAATCAAACAAGAAAGAGCTGCCCACTTCATCCTCTTAATCAGAAAAGTCAGAGCAGTAAAATCCCAATCTAATGTTCTTTCTTCATTTTCCCTGGAATGACATTCTTCTGCTGCATATTCTGCTGCACTGATATTAAAGCAAACTGTTTATATTGCAGTCAACTAAAATATGACAAAAATCTAGATATCTTTCATCAGATTGTTCTGAAAGTAAAACAATCCCTTTGATGAAGCTTTTTTTGTTGGAGAAAAAACATTAAAAAGGACTTCCTTCCAGTTTCATATCCAGTAAGACAACCATTAGAGGATGAGAATTGAATAGCATGGGAGTAAAAAATTTATAGTGTTTTCTAGTTTATTACTGTGTATTTGTAACACAAACACATGTCTTTAACAGGGCTACACTTTATTGTTGTTTTTAATGGCATTCATAATATTAAAAATTTCACAATAACAAATATTACTGTCCCTCTCAGACTGCCCTTACCGACCTTCATATGCAGTAGCTTTGATAAGCTATGCTGGTCCCAGTATAGTAGAACACTTTGACACGAGACTTCAGCTTTTGGAAACTATTTTGTTGAATGAAGTGGGATTGAAATCCCAGATAGTCAAATTCATGAAGAAATCCCTGCAGTTTTGCAGCATTCTATTTCTTTTACAGCATATGGCATCCAGAATAAGTGTAGGACTTGGTTTATGCAGCCATGATAGGCTTGGAAGTCAGCAGTGCCATCCTTACAGCACCACAGCCACATTACCAAATTTTCCTCAGTCAAACAAAACCATTGGAGATTAAATTAATAGTTCCATACCTGCTTCCTAAAAGCTGTAGGACAGATACACCTATCTACATACTCTTCTCATAACATTTCAAATATCTTTTTTTTCTTGAAATATTCTTTAAACAGCATTCAACAGGACCAAGGATTAACTACTGAATTGATGGTACAAAAACAGAAATAGATAAATCATTTCCTCTAATAAATTAACCTGTAGTGCTACGATGAAATACAGATATGAGATTGGAATCAGAGTCAAGAGACAAGTGTGGATTAAGGTCTGTTAAGATTACCCTATATTTGCCCCATTTACTCTGCAACTTCTGCACCTCCATAGCTGCAATCTGCAGATGTGCTTAATGTGTACACAAACAAATGCATCCTCAGCCTCCTTCTGTAGTTTTCATGAAGGCTTTTGGAAAGATGATGAATAAGTGAAGAACTCTTCTTCATGTACAGCACAGCTGATGTGTGTCCATAGGAAGCCCTGATTACAATGGACAAATGGGACAGCACCCATAGCAAGCACCTGGAATGTTCTGCACATAAACCCTTGCCCCTGTTGGCCACAGCTTTGGTATCTGGAAAACTCTTCTTACAGGATGCCTTTCGTATACCTTTGTCCTATATCCAGTGCTAGAACATTCTACATCAATATTACATCCAAATTATGTTTCCAATTAAAAAAAAATCTTTTAAATTGTGGCTTGTTTTGGTTCATTTTTTTAAGAATTGAATAGACATAGAAGAAAGATGTGAGAAGCCAATGTCCCATCTCCCTCATTCCCTTCTGTTTCCCTGGCCTTGAAAACAAAAGAAGTGTTAAAAGCACTTCACAACTGAATGGATTTTTTTCAAGTCACATGAGACCCCTAACATGGAGGGGAAGAAAACCATATAATTTTCCTCCTTTATTTTCCACGTAGTGCAGATAGATGTTTATTTTTGTTTAAATGCCGCATCTACTGAGGAAGTATTTTATATCAAGAGAACAAGGGGGAAAAAAAAAGACCTTACCTTTTCAAAGATTAAATCAATTATATTAATGTAAATATTTATGCCATATATTATAATGGGGCATAAACAAAATAAAGAGGACAGGTGCAAAAACCAGCAAAGCAAAACATATATCTACCCAGAGATATATCTGATATTATATCTGATATTGGAAGAATACAGCTCTAGACCAGCAGTGAAATTGATTGAGTGATGTTATCTGAAACCAGGATTACCAAAAGGGGAAAGAAAATGAGGAAATATGGGGGAATGACCCATAGTATCTATCTTGTGGGTCGCCAATGCCATCAATCATCTCTGCTGTGATTACACATTGCTGGAGAGAAATTGGGCTGAAATGTTAATGATCTCATGATTTACATTCTGCCAGAATCCTTTCACTTTCCTGTGCAGCCTCAGAAATAGCTCACAAGCTCCAGAGTTCAGAAAAAGCAGGATGAGGGGAAATCACAATCATATTTCATAACTCAGGTCGTTACTGTTTGTTCCTGTGGCAGTAGCAAAAGAGGCTTCCTCTGCTGAGTATACCATAATAACTGCTAAAATGTTTCAAGGACTTCAAATATCTTGGGGTCATCATTTCAGTTCCTTCCAGAATACAAAATCTATCACAGTAGTAGTCAAGTTTTGGGGGATTGTTTGTTTGATTTTGTTTGGATTTTTTTTTTTTTAAGAAAAAAACAAAGAAAAACCAGCGCACCTAAAAAACGCCCAAACCAAAATAAAAGTTGTCCTACAAGGAAAATTTTAAATTTAGACAATCAAATTAATTGTAGGTTGCAAAACAGAAGAATGTTATTTTCCATTCGAGTTAAACAAGATATTCAGTTATTTCTAATTACCAGTTAACTCTTCCAGCTGTTGAACTACCACCAGAACTGTTCAAATCTACCAAAAACCCGTCTACTACGACAGGTTCTCTCTGTCCTCCTTCACACTGATTTTTTTTTGCAATCTGTGTCAACTGCCAAAATTTAACTTTAGTTTTGGAAAAGAAAAAAACAACACAAAAAAACAACCAAACCAAAACATTCAAAATATCAGAATGTTTCCTTTTTCCTTGCTGAAATGAGTAAACTATTTATTATCATAACAATATCTTGGGATATGTTCCACATCCAAACATCCCATTTATGAGACAATAGTTTGCTGTTGAACAACAGGGGAAGCTTATTCAGTGTGTTAATTAGAGGAACAGCTGCTTTGTGTAGTATATTTTATACCTGGAATAATTTTCCCTGAATATTTGAAAAAGGAACCCCCAGTAGTTTTTTTCTTCCAAAAGTGTCATCTTGGGATACAGAGAAGCACCTTAGGAAGGTGAGCACAATAATGAGAAAGTGAGAAAGATGGATTAGAGAAAAGCATTGGAGAGACAGAACAAAGAAAAAGAGGGATGAGGAGCAGCACAGGGAATGTCACAAGAGGAAAAGCAACATGGGGGAAACTGCAGCACAAAGAAGGAAAAAATAAACAATAGAACATACTGAGGAACTTAAGGCAGAATTAAAATACGAAATAATGAGGAAAGAAGAGAACATCAACATCCAGAGAATGGAAGAGGGCAAAAAATAACCTAGAAGTAGGAGGGAAAAATGGAAAACATTTTGTAAGTGTTCTCTTCTACTTTTCCTCACATGGGATGGGAACAAAATTGTCTTAGAACTCCTGAAAGCCCAACAAAATCTGTACCCCTCACCATCACTGAAGAACTCCTACTAAATGTGTATTCTAATAAATTTTAATATCTTCTAAAACATAACAAATTTCTTCTTATATCTCATAACTGTCTCAGACCAGCAGCTGGTCAAGACTAATTTCCCACAGATGATGAAAATATTTCCCTACTCTTTCCCCTACCCCTTTTCTTCTCCAGTGCAACAAATTAAGCCACTGAACAAAATGAACACTGAAAAAAAATGTTCCACATTTGGAGAGAAGTCCCTCAGAGGCTCTTTACCCCAAGGGAATATGTCATGAACAAAGTTTCCATGTGCAGCAGGGAGGAAATCAAATAGAAAGCATGTGTCTTTGCCACTTCTTGAAGAAAAGGAAGAAAATATACTTGAGACTTTTTAGATGGCTTTTACCACATGTAAAAAAAATATAAACAAAAACCTAGTTGTTAATTTTGATCAGACTCAGATTCTCATCCCAGTCCTTGTTAATGAAGAAAGTAAAAAAATGCTGAGATGCCTTTGATATATTTTAATAAGTACCAAAAAAAGGAAATTGGTAAAAGTTATTTTGGAAGTCAGATTTCTGTTGAAGCAAGGAAAAAACAAAACAAACAAAACCACAAATGAAACAAAAAAACAAACAAAAAACCCACAAAATAATAATTTAAAAAAACCAAAAGCAGCCAATCTAAATGCATGTACAAGAACGAATCACCTGCTTTTGTTAAAAACAAAATTCGCCTCACTAAAAATACTGAGTCTCTTTCACATTGATTAATCAACATTTTCCAACAGAAGTACACACTAGAAAAACAAAAAGAAATGATGGCAAGGCATTTATACATTCCTAGTGTGTCTGTAATTACCTAAGTGTTCATAATTTTCCTTCTTATGATTTCATACGTTATCCTGAATATTCCTGTGAAATCTTAATTTAACTTCCAGTCCTTGTTCAGTGGATTGGTAAATGCATACAACTGCATGTATACAAAGCAGAGACACCACTTTCCATGTACATACAAAATGCTTGCAGCCTTCTGAACGCATATACAAGAAATGATGAAATTCAGAGTTACTGTCTATTTGCCTTTACTTAAGAGCAGTTTTATTAATTAAAAATTAGATATTTTCAAATAACTAGTGCTCAACATAGCTAGCAGTAGCATCTGGAACATGGAAGAAGTGGGTATAAATTGCTATTAGATCACTTCATAGTTGTTTGCATACAAAAAAATGACAGCATGGGACAAGACTGAATTAATCACTGTCTTTTAAATTAGGATTTATTATCCTTTTAACTCATCTGGGAAAGAACACATTTTAAGTGTAACTGACTTGTTATTAGACAAATCAATAGTCTTGTTTCTGCCTCATTTTCCTTTTAACTTGAATACACAAGCACCTGTCAAATACTGAAATACCATAGTGAAACCAGCCCTGTTGGGGACAAGCAAAAATGCTGCAGAAGGTCTTAGAAAACATGCCAATAAATATGTCTGTACTGAGGAAATGCATTTGGCCAAGCTTTTAGGCAATTAATTATTTGCATTAGGTGGATTGCTCTAGTTTACACTGTGGGAGCAGGAGTGTTGATTCTGCAGGACTGAGGTGCTTTGTGGAGCAGTAGCAGGAATAACATGTTTTTGATGTCCTTAACTTACATCCTACCTACTGCAAACCACGCAGATCTTACTAATGAAAAAGATTATCAATGACAAGTGAGTGGAAAAAATTCTCTCTCATATTACCACAAAACTGTAGAATTTATAATTCTTGGTATAAAGTGAAGGTGTCAATCACATCAACACACAACTTCTGAAAGGAAATGAGTCACCAAGCAGGAAAATCTACTGAAATGGGTAATTAATGGTAGGCTCTTGAAGGGTTTGATCACTGCTGGCTGCAGCCTGTGCCTTACTGTGCTGGCAGATTCTCCCCAGGAATGTGGAGCAGAAAGGGAAGAAAGGGAGCAAGGGGAAGCATGAGGTCAGGAGACCTGATTTAAACTGCATCTTAGAGAAGACATGGAGATGACTCATTGCTGGGGATCTACACAGCATAATGCCACTGATCTGTTTTCTCAAGAGAAAACAGCCCTGATGGCTATGGGGAACAGAAGCCTTTGCACCAAGGAAGGAGCCCCGAGCAGACATGGTGAGGCAGGTGCTGTACACAGACAGAAATGTGTGATGGAGACATTTCCATAATCTACACATCGGTATATGATGCTCCCACGACTCTCGGAACAAAATTGTTTTAACAGTGATTTATCATACAAGAAATAGATGTAATACTTATGGCATTAACTGTGGTTGCCAGATAACCCAAGCTGAAAAAAAAAAAGCCGATTTCTGTACCCCTTGTGCAGACTTCTAGCATTTTATGCAATGGTGCCTATTCTGCCCAAGGTCATGGTACAACTAAAATGTATTAACACATCATTTGCTAAACTGCATAATAAGAAGCAAATGCTCACTGGACTGGAATACATTAGACTTCACAAAGTATGTCTTTCAGTTTACCCATAACAAAGATTAAATACTGATTTAGTGGTACATTATTTAAAGTTATTCCAGTGTCTTACACACACCAGATGCAGTTGTTAACTTACTACAAACTTGTCACAATGTCAATTGAAATAGAACTTTGCAGCAAAAGGTAGCCTCTTTTTTAAGTATTTACAATAAATACAAACACCAAAATTTGCATTTTATGTCAGTACAACCCATGAATTCACAAATTGCAAGTCACAAGCAAGGCAAAGCAAAGACTGTCAGAGCAAAGACAGGAGTCACTGAGTTAAATATTCTTTTTCCTTTTCTTTTTTTTCCCCTCTGACTGTTTGCTCTCTTAGTGATTAGGCAAGTTCATGAAGGTGGTGGTAGGGGTCTCCTCCCCGCCTGCCTGTGGCAGAAGTCAGCAGGGAGGAGTGACTAAGCTGATCTCACAACAGGCAGCATAGCAGATATTATGAAAAAAGATTCTGTAAGCAAGGAGAAACTGCTGAGCACTTGACTCTTTTCTACTTTGATTTGAATTATGCAACCTGTGCTGAATTCTGTAAACCCTGTATTCACTCCTTGTAATGAATGCACATTTAGGAATGGATTCAGAACTCAGAAATGAGTTCAGTGTCTCTCAGTACCTGTTTTGCCTGTGCTGCAGTAAGGAATATAGAGATATACTATCATCTTTTTCTAAGGAATAAGAAGTCCTCCATCTGAAAAACTTATATTGCTAAAAAGCAGCTTGGGGTATCATCCTTTTATAATTGTTGTCACAACCCTGTAAGGGATAGAAATTATCCAGTACATAAGTTTTCAGAAATATTTTAAACACTGCTAAAACATTTTCTGAAAAATTTTGAATTGGACAAACCATCAGACATTGATGACATACATAGCAAACAAATTCACAGATGAGCCTGAACTGGACTGGTATAAATTTTCTGTGGAATTAGATGACTGCTAACCATGATTCTTTTTCATGACACCATACTCAGTGAAATTACTTGTAAAATAATTATTATTACCTTTATCTTTCTTGAAGTGCTTGTGTGACAATTTCATAACAATGGTTCCAGCTATTACCCTTCAAAAAGCTCTTACTTGATTATGCTGACATAAAGGTAAGCTGGTAGTGATTTCCTCTCTGCCAGGACTTTAATCAGGAGAAGCAGCAAGTGGAGCAAATCCATGTGAGCTCATTCCACCTATCCCTTTAACTCCAGGGATTGTCTCTCCAAACAGACATTGTCAGTAGTGGGAGTGCTGGGATATTCCCCTTTCTCACTGAGGTCAGGAGAGATCACCAGTGAATGGAAGTGCTTGGTGCAAAAACGGGCTCAGAAAAAGCTTCTCTCCCACTCTCCCACTCCCTCCTTTGGTCTTTTTATACAACAATACCAAATAATATAAACTTTGGTTTAGGCCCATGGCTGAGTAAAAGTGGTTCTGTGTTAATGGAGTGTCTGAAACAAACACCCAGTGGTGATACTGGGCTGTCCCTGGGAAATATTTCATTGTTCTATCTACCAAGTGCTGACTGCTGTTCAGTCCATCCAGTTCAAGACTGTTAAGCTACAAACAAGCTCCTACAACTTAGGAAATTCTGCACAGGCACAGATGTTAATCTGAGATAAACTTCATTGCTGCCTTTGAGATAAAGGAGCACACAGATAATGGCTAAAAAAAAAAAACAAACCAAAAAAACCCTCAAAACAAACAAACAACCCCCCCCAAAACAAAAAAACCCCCCAAAACAAAACATCCAAAAAACAAACAAACAAAAAATCAACCAACCCCCCCCCCCAAAAAAACCACAACTCCCCCCCCCAAAAAAAAACCCCCAAAAAAACCCCATAAAACAACCATGAATGTTCTTGACCCTACAGAACACAGCTCAGTAACAGTCCATAAGGACAGATGGAAAGCTCTTCTGTTGCTCAACAAAATTCTGAGGAAGCAGCCTGCACACATTTTTGTCTCAGAGTTTTGGAAAACGCAGCAGATAGAGCTTTCCCATGTGTCAGCCTCCCAGATACATCTCCTGAGTTAGATTATTCAATTAAATGCACTGAGAATAGCAGCAATCTTTAAGTATTCTTATAAATATATAATACGGTAAAAAGTTTCTACTGAAGTAAGACTTTACCATACCAGGCATCTACTCATTCTATTAGTAGCTTTTGCATCTAATAAAACTGATAACAGTTTTATTAGATTTATCGTAGGTAAGGAGTAACTGATGGACTGAACCTAAAGTTTTGTCCTTTAACTCAGTTCACAGCACAATGTAATGAAGAAAAATTTATAATAAAAAGAATTAAAAACTAAATCAAGATCAATTATTGAAATTTAATACTGCAAATACCTGGTTAAGCCTTCTTGCCGTCTTTCATATCTCCCTCCTCTTGCAACTCTTTCCTAATGTTTTCTTAGCGTGTATCATCTGTTGCTAAAAGGAAATTTTGTTACTAACAACAAGTTGAAAAATAATTAACACTTTATATTTTGTTGCCCACATGATTTCCGTCACATTTCAACCTACTGTTCCTGAGGTGCAGTTGTAAATACTGCCAAAGTTTGTGTTAGAAATATTAAAAAAAAAAAAAAAAAAAAAAAAAAAAAAAAAGACGGGAGCACGGTTAGGTGATGCATGGCACAGAAATCAACCTTATAAATCCTTTAATTTTAGTCCTTGCTATAAAACAACAGTGCTTGTAATAGTTCTTGAATCATTTGGCTTCTATTGTAACATAACCTGCAGACTAAAATAATGATCCTGAAAATATTATGTTATTTTTCTTTCTTCTCTATTGTATTCAATAGTACTGCATCATGCTACAGAATAATTTTAATAATCTTACACTTTTTAAGTTAATTTTTAAACCACGTATTTCTACTTCTAAATGAGGAACATAGTGAGGCAGGCTATAAACAGCAGTAAAGACAGCTCTAGGTGAAGCCCAAGTAGCACAGGGGTGATATGCAGTAGTAGATCTTTCAGGGCACAGCAGAATTAGAGTGACAGAAATCCAGAATCAACAGGAAAGATCCTAACTGACACAGGATTACTGCCCCAGTCGGAGAAGGCTTGTTTACTGCTTTAACTGCTGGATGTATAATTTCTATAATTAGTCTGATTGGCTAAGCAACATTGCAATGCAGCTTCAATGCCCTAAAGAAATTTTAGACAGGCTATTAAAGAATGATTTATGAAGCAGGCTTTTGTTCAACCAAGTGATTAGAATTTAATAGTGTTGCCTACTAAGTGTTGAACTGGACATAACCAAGCTAAGGAACAATAAACAAGTGGGAAAAAAAAAATTTAAAAAAAGAAAAGCATTTCAATATTTTCTGTGCCACAGCAGTAAAGAGAAGCATCATATTAAAGTAACCAAAAAAATTTAGCTTTCCATTTTAGGCAATATCTAAAATGTTGCACTGAACTGCTGATAGATTTTTTTTTTAATTTGAAAAAAATTAAGAGCTTCAGAATGTTACCTAGAAAAAAACTCATCTTGGTTTCTGTGGGTTGAGAAAGGCAGCAAAAAAAAAAAAAAAGGGAAAGTGAAACACTTCAAATGTTATACTTTAGGAGAACTTTTAAAAAATATTTTTGGAAAAACAAAGACAAGGGAAACGGGAAAAATATTTGAGGCATCTTAGAATTGGTGGTAACTTTTTTCCTCCCTAAGCAAACTTTCTTACTAAGCAGCATCCTGTCAATTGTCAGACAAGTCTGAGACCTGATTCCCAATAACTTTAATGAGAGTCAGATTGTGTTTGCAGGTTACTTGACCATTAGTACACATTTCTGTTAGGAAGAAAACTGTCTTATTCATCTAGCCCCTCATAACAATGAATGACAGGAAACCCATTTAGTGCATTTCTGATGGTGTTTCAAAACAACTGTGCACTTAACAAAAGGGAAATGATTGGTGTGGAAGGAATATAAACTCAACAGAAAGAGGCCCTGCTCACTAGCAGATGGACCTCAAGCACAGATCTTAGATGAAAAACAATGGGCACAATTGCAAATTAACACCTACTACACCCACTTGCAGCATTATGGGATGTTTTCAGAGAGCTGGGTGTGCAGGCAATTAATCAGCAATGTGCCAAGAAACAGAGCAACCACTGAGGTTTGTGCAGGAGCTTTGGGAACAGTCCCACTGAATCCCACCAGCAACTCTTTACAAGTATGAGCAGGTACCTGGATCACTCCAACACTCATAGTACAATAAAGTTCCTGGAGTGCCAGCAAAACAAAACAGAAAAACCCCAAACCACCAACAAAAACAAGTCAACCAACTAACAACAAAAAAAACCACCAAAAAACCCCAGAAGATGCACAGAGTAAGTAGGCAATGTTGGGAAATCCAGCGGATAATTAGGGAAAAGCTGTCTCTACAATTTTCTGAGACTACTACACCATACGGTTCATCCTAGCAATTGTCTTGATTTCCTGCTCTCATAATT
The DNA here is from genome assembly GCF_052056855.1 of Sturnus vulgaris. Classification (NCBI taxonomy): domain Eukaryota; kingdom Metazoa; phylum Chordata; class Aves; order Passeriformes; family Sturnidae; genus Sturnus; species Sturnus vulgaris. Next base: position 19,851,297 of record NC_142256.1, on the reverse strand, counting down.
CTCTCAATTTCTTTTGCAAGACAAAGGAAGGATTGAACACGATTAGCCAAGCTGAGCTAAGAAAATCATTCTGCACTTCATAAAATTGCTTGAAAATGGGTGCGAGAGGAGGAAAGAGAAGCTGGCAATATTTGTGCTGAAGGAGATCAATGAAGAATGACATTTGTGATGCAAAGATTCATGAACACTGCACAGGAAAATAGAAGCTTGATAAGATGACCTTGATGGATGTGTTGGACAGAATTAGAGTTGTAAAGAGCAATTTGAGAGAAACAGAGAGAGATGATGTTTTCGAGAAAGCCAAAGTTGTTAAAAAGGGATCAGTATCCAAACTGAAGACAAAAAAGCATCTGAACAAAAAGAGTTTTAGAATAAACAGTTGTGATGGCCGGACATGCTGGGGACTCAAAGAAAAGGAAGGAGCGATGCTGGTTTGAAATTTTTACAGCTGTTAAGATAATTTGATTGATGGAAAGAAAAGAATAGTGTATTGTGGCCGGGTTTCAAGAATGCCTGTGGAAAATACAGCTGACTCATGAGGAAACTAGAGAAGCGTACAGAATCAAACAGAAACCAGCAAGGAGAGAAACACAAGCCAGATAAAACACTATTTGTAGTATCCGTAATACATCAGTAAGCAAACACCAGATTCATGTTTCTCCATGCCTAAGGCAGGCTGCTGTCCCAAAGGGCTGTGCCCAAGCTGTCAGCTCCTGTAGGAATCACAGTGGGATATAACTGAAGGCTAATCCTCTGTCAATTGTTTGATGCTCAGAAAATCTCGTATTTTACATCCAGAACATTTTGAGGAAGAAATGTACAACACAGTGCTCAAAGTATGGCAGGTTCTTTGTAGGGAAGAAGAGATTTTATATTTAGGTAACTAAACTTGACAATAACAAAGAAGGAAATGACTAAAGTCTTGTCTAAGGGTGGTAATGACTTAACCTGCTATTGTGATTCCAAGTGTGCAGATGAAAAATGTTGGTAACAAACTTCAGGGAACCTACAGCTGGATGAACTGTTCCTAGAACCCTTCCATGAACTGCTTTTTAGAAGCTGGAATTAATTGTTGACTTCATAGATAGTAATGTAATTTTTAACCCAGCACCACTGCATGTTAAATATAACCATGTAACTTCTAATTTCCAGTCTTTTTTATTTCATCAGCATCAAATGAAATACAATCACTCCTCTTCTGGGAGCCTCTGAATATCTCTTAACATAAATTAAAATCTTAATTTATATAAAACTCAACAATATCAACTAAAAGGGGACACTGTGCCTATGCACACTAATTCTAATCTAGGTACATGAACTAGGGGCATATTTTCTGGCACAATCATCTAACACACAAGAATTTTCTGTAGTCACAGGAATTAGGAGATGATAGATGATTCAGATCTGCTTGAGTGACTACCCATTCTACTGTAACAGGTTCTTCTATCAGATAGAGATGCTGAGGGAAGCAAGATAACAATGAGCACCTCTGTAAAGCTCCTTTGAAAACGTTAACCTGACTCTTCACGATCTCTGTTGCTTCCCAGGTCTAAGTGGGAAACAGAGCTTCAGTTGCAGGGTGGCTTTCATTTATATTTTTCTTAGTGATCATTTCTAGTGCAAGGGAAGTCTCCACAGAGAGTTTCAAATCTATGAGCAAACAGCAAAATGAAATAAAGGATCCGCTTTTGTTCAAAAACATCAAGTAAAACCATTTTGAGTTGTATTTATAGAGATAAGGATCGCAGGCTTCTCTATAAATCACGTGAAATATATAGATGCCAGATTGCATTAAAACCACTTGGTCTACAGCATGTTTTAAAACAACAGGGCATAAAAACCCCATAGTTTTCATTTTGAAATGTCTAAATTTCTGAAACAAAAAGATGGAATAGAATAAAATTCAAATAATGAAAGATATTATGTACAATAATAAACAGAGTACATTGAATATTTATCTTCTCTATAAGGAGGAGAAAATTTGGAAATAGCAGTACTACTCTGCAACCCTTTAAAGAGTAGCTGAGATGGGCAGTACTAAGTTTGTTTTCTGGTGTTGCCACAGCAGTCTTTGAGCATTCCCAGCAGTGCCATGACAGGGCCAGAGAGAGAATTTTTAATGACTGTACAACCAGAAATGTTTTGCATGATCTACATCCTAATTGCTCCTGTTCCCAAAGAACAGAACACCAAGTTTTACAATACTCAGCAGGGGACTAAAGACTCTCTTTAGAAAACTTATGATATAAATATAGGACAACAAGGACTTTGAAACTCATTCATACAATTGCCTTTCCCAGTAACACTTCTGCTTCAGTTGCAAGAATACTCATTTACAGAACTAAAAAAAAAAATTGGTATGTTTCCCTTTGCACTATTTTTTCCTTAGTAAAAGACTTTGTCTCAAAAATCTTGGAGTTTATTACTGCTTCCTGTTCCATGTGATAATCCTGACATAACAAAATCTGTCTTGTAGATTTCACTGAGTTTCAATAAAGCCTGTTAACATTAATGCAGTTTCTCCTGTTCCGGGTTGGAATGTTATTATTTTTAGACTACTTTGTCAAATCTTTCTAGATAGATAATATAAATTTATGTCTTCATTATATCTATATACAGCCTTATTTGGGCTGCATTAATTCCCTCAAAGTCAAATCTTGCTTTGTTTATGAAATTATTGGCATTGATTTCAGAGGCTTAAGACAGAAAAATACCTGCACTTAATGGAACAATTGTACCAGTCCCAGTCTGTCCACAGAGGATATATCAATTGTAAAGACATCTTCCCTCATTCCCACACCCTGCCTTTCCCCTTCTCCCCACTTCAGTAACTGAATTAGCTGTGCTATTCCTCAGATAAGTGCTTGTTTTTCAAAAAACTACTTAGTCTCTGACCCTTCCTCAAGGGTGATTTTCTTTTTTTTTTCCTAACTTGCCTCAAGCTGAACTTTACCTGACTTCACATCTACAGTGATTGAAACCTTTATAAACTGAGTATGATGTCTAATTTTGTCTTATTTTAAAGGGTTTGTTCCTGCAAAAGATACTTAAGTGAAAGTTACAAGCCTCACATATCTTCCAGGCCAGTAGCTTGTTGGATGTGATTCTGAATGCTTGCTGGGATGCAAAAGCAAGCAGCTGCTGAGATGCAATATCCTCAGATACAAATAAATCCCTGTATTGTATCCATAATCTTAGTGGACTGGGAGTGAGCACCATGTAGCCCTCTATATCTTCATGCAGATGCAACTACCCAGAAGGTTTGAAAAAGCTTTGTCTTCCCATCAATGTCTAAAACCACCTCTATTACCCATTCAAAGATTCAGATGCAGTGGAGCAACAGGAGCCAGAATGTGACACAGATGGGAAACAGGAGGGATTGAGAATATTGATATCCTCAATCATGCCAAGAATCTAGAAATAGCCAGGAAGTATTTCTAGTTGACCATCCAAAGTGACTCACCAGAACATCATCCCCAACATTTGTTTTTCATTTTAAAACACCACTTTGAACTGGAAAACATCTATTATTTATTTAAAAATAATTTATTTGAATTCTACGTAGTCTATTTCTGGTCATGAGCAAGTGGAAAAAAACTAAAAAATATGAAAAATAAAATGAAAATTTTGTTTTGATGAAGTAGTCTGCCTGATGAAAAGAAAGGGATTTTTCCTGGTAATTCTTGAACACTCCTGGAAGACAGGCTCCTACCCATTTAAAGTTTTGGATAATTTCCTTTACAATTTGTGTTTTGCTTTGTGTTTTTTTTCTCCAAGATCTTTTATTAGCTGTTTTATATTAGGTGTCTTTGAAGAGATCTCAAATCACGAACTGAAAAAAAACGTGTTCATAATGCCAAAGGACAAACAAATGCTACATCATTTATCACACTTTCATTAACAGGGCCATATAATCATCTGGAAGTTTATTTCTCTTTCAGGAACACTGAGAGGTCCATCAAAGGTAATGCACCAACCCTGACTTTTCTGGAATGCAAAAACTTTGATCCAGAATAAAAAGCACACAGCATCTGCCACTCGAAAATATAGTGTCAGTCATTCAATTAATAGTGCCAGATTCCACTGGCTTAGCTGAAGAAAACAGTGAAAATAAAGCAGGGAGGAGATTTCGTCAGAATGTGCTGAACAACAGAGTACTAAAAAAAAATTACTTAAGTACTAAAAAGGAGAATGAGGTCACTGAGAAGAACTGGCCAACATTGCTAAATGCACAAAGCTGAGTAAAACCACTTGCACACTCTCTCAAATGCACCTGCTTTGCATTCTATGTGGAACTTAATATTCCAGAGATGCTTGTCTCAATTCTACACCATTCCATAGAGCAAACCTGTGTGTACAAACTGTAGACAAACACACTTCCTCGTTTTTAGTGATAAAGCCTACATTGCCTGAAAGAGGAATCCAGTTAAGGATATCCATTTAAAAATTTTTAAAGCTGTCTTTCATGGGAAAAAATGCATTTCCCATTTCTACTTCCTGATAGAGTTCCTTTCAACAGATGAAAAGGAGAACTGTGCATATTCCTTGGGTGGGTTCTAATTCAGTTACATAACCTAATTAGTTTTCCCAGCAATATACTCTCTGAAATACTGAAACAAGGTTTTAAGCAATATTTCACAAGGATCTTGATTTAATATGCATTAGCTGAACCAAATTAATTAACTCTTAAGTGCAAAATAACAAACTCCAGTGTAAAATAATTAATCCTGTATTTATCTTAAAATATGGAAATTATTTATCCTGGATTTAACAGTGCCGTAATTCCATGCTAATAAAATATACAGTAACTCACTTCTTTAACTATAATTTTAAATACCAATTAAAGATGGTATTTAACAACATCAGAACATCCCTCAAAAATAATACCCATTTATAATAAAATTAATCACTAAAAAATAGGAGAAAATAAAAACAAACTACATATTGAAAACTCCAACATACTCCTTAAAGCCCTGCTTTTCTGTTTTGTTTAGGAAAACTTTTTAGCAGAAGTTAACACTTTTCAAATAGGATTAAACCAGCAACACTTAGTTTAAGACTCACCTTAGCTCATAAGCCTTTTGCTGAATTAAATGTTTTGTTTCCATGGAATAGTCCTACTTATGAATTCCCATTTGAGTCTGCCACCTTGAAGGTTCTAAGAGGGTTCTTGACTAATACGACATTTAACGCAGAGTTAATTTACGAAATACTTTTCCATTGAATTTTGAAGGGTTCCACTCATGTCTTCACCAAACATAAATCATCTCCTACAAACTTGTTTCTTCTTTAAGCCCGTAAAAACAGACATGTTCAAGGTAGTTTGGCACGGAGAATGTTAAATAATATATTTTTAAAGGAACATCTTTTATCTTATGAGGTCTAAACATACAGTGCAAAACTGGCAAGTACTATTTCTTTTCTAATTAAAAGAAAAAAAATCAAAATCCAATTTCTTCAGTTCCTGGCTCAGCTTTCAACTCTCCAGAATCAGAGGATGACTGTGGTTTCTCAATGCTGTGGCATCTTTTTTTACAACAAAACCAAAGTGCCACTAAATTTGCCGGTGTGGCCTGGCTTCACAAATCAGAGGCACTTCAAACTGGAACACACAATGTACTGATGGGAAAGTTGATAATTTATAAAGCCAAAGACAAAATTTTTCAACCAATATCCAGGGGAATGACAGTATTTATGGAACTTCAAGAGACAAGAAGGGAGCCACGCTTTGTGTCGACCCAGCTCCAGAATTTGTTAAACTTCACACAAGCTCCAAGTACCAAATTGGCATGGTCTAGGCTGGTCAGCAGCACAGCAGCTGTTTGATTCAGGCCAGCCTTACTTAAATAAAATAATACTTTAGATTGAAACATCTTTGTGATCTAGGCTTTCTCCATTAGGAGAGGCAAAAAGCCAGAAAAGCTCCAGAGTGAACAAAGTATGGGGAGGTGGGAGAGGGAAAAGAGCAAGAAAGAGAACTGAGATCTCAATATTGATACAGAAAAGTAGAAAAAACTGGACTGAGACAAACCAGAAATTATAAGCTGCAGCTTCCAGGCAATGGGCCAAACTGAGAATACTGCACGACTGTAGGAAAAAGAAGCCTACTGCAAATCCTCTGAGAGACTGGGAAGGAGAAAAAGGTTGAGAAGCTGGCCAAGATCTGATTGTCATGTTAAAAAAAAAAAGTACAACTTCCTGTTTAAGGGATGTAGATTTAAATCCCTCAGGTAGCAACCCTTTCTCATACCTGCAAAAGCTGAATTAAGCCCAGAGACTGAAACACGAGTCACTGCAAAGAACCAAGTCACAGCCTCCCTCAACAACAGCTTCTATTTTCCCTTTATAAAAGCAGATTTATTTGGTCTCTAAGAAAGATCACTGACCACAACAGCAATAGGAAAACAAACACTGACTTGCACTGCTTGTCCACTTATGCTGGTGGCACAAACCTAAAGAATCTCACTAGAGATCAACAAGGTCTATATTTAACAGCAGTATAGAACACATGCTCCTTCCTCATGTTCTGTGAGTAAAAGGCCTTAAATTCAATTATACTTACAAGGCTAACAGTCTAACAACTGTTTGAGCTCCAGGAATGCTTTGTTTAAGATGAGCCAATGTTGTGCATGCTGAAGACAGACACACAACAAGATTCCTTTCTTTCAGTGCTTGTTGCACAAAGGTTTTTTTTGAGCTATCAGGTCTTACCCAGAGTTGTACATAATTGCTACCTAAGAACATATCAGCAACTGCTCATCTACAACTCCTGCTCCTGTTGAAGGATTTCTGCACTTAGCAGAAAATCGTGTTTCTCAACCAGTCAGCAGAGCTGCTGCAATGCTGCCTCTCCAGCAGGAACCAAAGGCAGTTTCATAGCTATCACCAGTGAGCTGTGAGTAAAATCCTGGCTCCAACCACACTGAACAGTGATTAGTTACACTGATCTTGAGTGGATTCTTTCTGTCCTGGTGATGGATCAGTATCATGACAACTCTCCTTACCTACTTCCAGGTGACAAAGCAGACTATGGACTTTCAATTCTGCTATAAAAACTGAGTTTAGAATCTCTCAAAGAGCAAACTCAAAGTCTGTTTCGAATCTTAGCGGACACAAAATATTTGCTAACAAGGTGTATAACTGTTGAAAGGGTGATACACAGATACCAAAGCATTAATGTCTGCACAGCACTTAATGCCATCACAATGAAAAAGTTCAAGTGCTATAAGAAGTCCTCTATCCACATTCTATTTTGATACAGTTACAGTACACTGGGACAATCTTGCAGACCTCAGCAGGATCTCCATATATTGTGTTTGGTAATATTGTATAGGAGTGCGAGAATTTTCATTTATGGTTTAGCTCCTCACTATTTTGTTTCTGGACCCTTTGGAACATTTGTTATCTCCTTCAGTCTAAATATTAAGTTTGAATGTTAGAGACTGTAATTTGGAAAACTAATCTAATTAATATTATATCTCAGTACACAAGTTCATTAACCCAAAAAAAGTAACCAGACTAAGAAAATAATTTAGCAAGTTTTATTTATACATGGCGCATTCAGAGGCTCCTCCAATAAGATGCTTCTTTTCATGATTTTACTTGTTATTTGCACTTATAGGTACCAAATTACCATCAGAAGGAATGAATTTGTACTTGCCATATGCCTTCACCAGAGTGAGCTAAACCATTAGTACCCCCTGATTCTTGACAGCATTGACAGTTGACAGCATTTTAAAAAAAGATTTTCTGTTTACATTCACATTGGCCTTATACATTCCTATATCCTATCAGAGTCCACTTCATTGTTCTACAGTGATTTTTTTAAACAGGAAAAGAAAATTCAAAAAGAAGACATAAAAATTAGCCTGTTGCTTATTTCAACTGTTGAGAATTCAGTCGTCTTCTCCTCTTCAAAGCCAGGTAATCATACTGTCCATATATGCTATGCATTTCAGCTTGCCGTGAAATCTACTTTTTTTCTTCAACTGCATGTAAATGTTTTAAACCAAAAGAAGATGTAGGTTTGCTCTTGGTCATTATGAAAATTTTTCCATCACTGATTAGGAGGTACATAAAGAATTTTTTAATATTATTTTTATTTGTAAGAAAGAGGATTAATAATGGACCTTTAAAACACATATGATTTCTATATTATCATTATGGCCAAGCAATCTTCTGTGCAAGATGTCCATACATTTATTCTTACCAAGACCTCATTGAAGTGCTATAAATAATCAAAGAATAAAGCTATAAAAATCAGGATGTGTCTCAACATAAAAGGCTTAAATCTGGCCAATCAGTTATGCACAGTGAATAATGCAAACAGCTCTATTCATAATCAACAATACAGTATAAAATTTAATTTAGGAATTTAAGTATTTGCCTCTTGTGTGACTTTTCTGCCTCTAATTTAATATAATTTCCTTTCTCATAGAAATAATCACAGTACATTTTGACATCTATTCTTCATAGGGATGGTTCTTAAAAAATAGACTTCAGAGTATTTTATATAAACCTGCCCATTTCTATCAGAATCTACAATAATAATTTTAAGTTATGAGGTATTGCTTTTCATTTCATTCATATTCATTAGCAGTGGGCAGATATCAGAAATATGTGGGTGACTGAAGGGAGCTCCAAAATTGAGAATTAATATCTACTATAGATTGCTAGAGGGAACCGAACTGGAAAAAGTAGAAGGACTCTTTTAATCAAATAACTTTTAGGAGAGGAAACAGCTTCTAGACATCTTTGAGCTGACTGTCCATTTTAGAAAATTTTCTAATTCAGCCTTCAGTACTAAGCATGGAAAGAAATACTCAAACGATTTTTTACATGATTTGCTTCTTTTAGTAATTGTTAATTCTAATCACAAATAGTGGTCATCAGTGTTTCACAAAGCATTTTAGAATAAAAATTTTTATTTTGCTTCCATTTGGTCAAAAGAGAAACTGAAATACAGAAATTAAGAGAGAAAAAAATAAAATAGAGCCTATTTCCTTGTGAGCTACCCCTAAGATGTGTGTCTATGTCTCACTAACAGTAGCACTTCAAAAGGTGAAAATCAAAACTCAAGAGTAAGTAGGAAACATTAGTCAAAGGAAGATCAATGTATTCATAAATTGCTGCTGAAAAATGGAGAGGAAATGTCTGACAAATCAAACAGAAACAAAAACAAAGGAATTTACTGCATTGTTCATTACCTATGAGGTAGTAGATGTGGAAGGAGACAATTTGAAATATCAACATATTATAAAGTTAGTATAGGAGCTGCAATGTAATATATCAATACATCTGAGAGAAATATCTTCTGCAAGACAATTTTGCAGTCAAAAAGTATTTGCTGGCATTGCTTATTACATTTATGTTTTATTTATTAAATGAGTAATTGCTATTTGTGCTTACACAATTACAAACAACTCTTTTGAAGGTAAACCTCAAAAAGAGTATCACCTGCAGTGGAAGCCTCTTCAGTTCACAATCCATCCTTCTCAGTAAGCTTTTTTCATTTAACAGTCCCAGTACTGAGGGTTACATGCTGTTGGAGGTTGAATTATGCCCTTTTTTTTCAGTGGAATTTTCTCCCATTGTTATGCTAAGTAGTTGTGGCTACACCTTAAAACGACAGATAATGTTCTCTCGTAGGGGGGTGGCTGGAGGGGGAGGGGGGGGAACCGGAAAAGGAAAGGTGGGACAGGGGGTCTGGAGCGGGGGACTCTCTCTCGCTTGGCTCGTGGAGTGGGAAGACAACCTGGGCTCTGCTCTGGCATCTTCCCTGCCATCCCAGCACTGAGATCCACGCTCCCTGCCTTTGGACATCGCTCTGCTGCTCTCCCACCTCACCCTACTATCTCCGGACACTCTGCTGAGCACCACGACCGACACCGTGAGGGGGGAGTCACTTTCCCCATCCCTCTCACCCCTGGGCCGCTGCCGCCATCACCCAGCCCTCTTCAACTGCGCGGGACCTGCCCTGCCCACAGCACCGGGAACTGAGCGCAGGGAGACGGCCTGCGGCCAAAAGGGACTGGAGCGGAGCTAGACTGTTTCTGTTGCCAATTTTTATAGCTGTTGTTGTTTTTCTGCTTTGTTAGATACCAGTAAAGAACTGTTATTCTTATCCCCATATCTCCTGCCTGAAGGTGTCTGAATTGGACCTAAAATAATTAAAAGGGAGGGGGGTTGCACTCTGCATCGCAGAAAAGGGGCTCCTGCCTTTCCTTAGACCATACCTGTCTTTCAAACCAAGACACATGCCCAGGAGAATAAACATTTTCTAAATGAAATCCTGAAACATGCTTATGAAATTACCTTAGTTAGTTCTTTAGGGGAGGAAACAGGCCTTTTCCCCCCAAAAACAACAGCTATATTTTTATTTATTTTCTGAATATCCTGTAAAACTCTACACAATAGAGATTCAGTGACCTCTTTGGTAAAATCCTGATAAAGACTCATTAATATATTTACCAGATACCAAAGCTGCTCTTATTCTAGAAAGCAAATCAATCCTATTCACACAGAAATAGGGATATCGTCTGTAGAAATAAAAAATTTATGACATAATAACAGCAATTAATGATACAGTAACAGATACTTCAAATGTCATTTAAAGCATTACAAATTTAGAGTAACCAGATTATACACTAAGCAACCTCTGAGCAAGGATATTTCTGCTTAAGGATAAATGGGTAATGATCCAAAAATTACAGAGATAGTTTGCAATAATTGACTTTTTAACTTACAAGAAACCAGAAAGGCACAAAGATCTTCTACAAAACCAAATGCCTGCATTATGTTAAAGCAGCTCTATTTATACATGACATTTTGGGGAGGAGTATTCAAAATATGCTCAGTAGGTACACATTCCAGTTCAGAATATTTATCAAACTCCCACTCTACATTATTTCAGTAAGACACCACAGGGCCACATGCTGCATTCAAGGCCAAGTCCTGCAAAATTCTGAGAACCACAAAAGATTTTCTTCCAGATTCAGAAGAAATCAAGGGAAAGGAGGCAGTGTTTTACTTTTTGTATTACTCCTGTTTAAGGAGATGCTCAGTTTTGCAAGACTCAAGTGGAAGCTGCCAGATGGAGAATATCAAATGCAAAGTTTTATCATTATATGTTTATCTGTGCCCCAGGGTCCCTCTATCTGCTGGGCAACATTCCTGCTCCAGAGCTGCTTGCCTCAGCAAGGGACTGTCTTCTGTATGGCAAATTAAGTGATCTCACACATGAGATTTTATTGAAATCCAAAGAAAATATCTGCCTATCTTGCAATAAAATTAGAAATTATACCATTTTCTGAGCAAGCACTACACTTAAATGAAAGAAAGTCCACCTGATCCATATCTAGTTGAGGGATACTTTCATAAAGGTATGCAGCCATGCCAGACTGCCCCGGGAGAGCAGGCAACATGGTCCAAGTTTTACTTCAGTTTTGTTAATGAAGACAAATTGTTTTTATGAAATAGAAGCAGAATTATGTAACAGAATTCCTGGATAAGAGATGTAGACATATTTTTCAAAGGTATTTTGTGAAGCAGAAATATTGAAATTTCAATATTGAAATATTGAAAAAAAAAAAATCTATCTTAAACAGGACATTTCATGTGCCCATGTAGGTCCTCCTATGAAATTTAAATATTGATCTCTTTTTTTTTTAATATTCCTTCAAGCTCTGCAGCATGAGTTAGCAAATAATAACTGACTATATATTTGAAAATCGGTCTAAAACGAGTATGATTTTCCATTTCATTAATTACAGTCTTATATACTTTCATCAAATGAGTATTTTGGGGATTTTTTTTATTTTAAGGCTTCCCCTCACTCTGCTCTTTTTCATGTTGCAGTTTTCCTTGCAAGTATATATCTTCATGCTGCAGAAGATTGCTCTGGAGATGCAGTATCAGGAAACTACCTGACACAGAAGATTAATGTAGAAGTCTCTTTGAACTGTTATTGCATACCAAACAGAATTCCCTGCCGTCCTTTCACCACTAATTCCAAGGCAGAAAACTCTTTTACTCATGGGCAATTTTAATCTTCATATAAATGTCTCCTTTTGCTTTCCTTCACGAGAACTGCCTCAGTAGGTTTTGCTTGGATTCTTATGGTAACTGTCTTTCCATTGTTAGCTCATTTCATACATTTTTCTCCAGACACCTATTTTAATTTCACTTGATATTTCCTTTTTTTCTGACCTAATTTTCACGTAACAAAGGGCTCCTAGATAGACAAGAGAGAAATAACGATTACAAAATCCTGTAATGGAAAGCACTTAGACTCATATCCCATTTGCCATGGTATTGTATTTATCAACAGAAAGAAGTAAAATCCTGATCATGCTGGAATAGAAAATAGTTTATGCAAATTCTTTAATAAAATCATGTCAATATTAGAACATCAGCCTTGTGATAAGAACACCTACATTGCTTCACTTTTAAGTGTTAGGTCAGGGACCTTCCCTTTTAATAAATTATTTTTACTCTTAGCCTGTTATGTGTGTCTCCAAAACCTATTCTTTCAATTCACATTAAGTTTCATCTTATCCAGATACATTTATTTTTCTCATTTTCAAAATTGTTTTGGTTAGTATTTGACATCAGAGTGCTCCAGACAAAATAATTAATTAATTATTAAAGTAATTTTCGTGAATGAAGAGCTACAACAGGCCTGTTCTAGTTATTTTATTCTGATCTAGATACACGTATGCCTAAAGAGAAAATTTGATCCCCTTCATTTGCTCATATCTTGTAGTTTCTCAATGTCATAATAAAATAAGTAATAGCCATTCCAAAAAAAATAGCAAATATATTTAAATTAATTACATGACAGATGTTACCTTCAACAAAGGATGCCTCAAATTATATTTTGGAGAGTATTATGCTCGATATACTGCAAAGTTACTGTTGTAACTTTAGTTTAAACTGTTTAAACTTTAGTTTATATTGACATTCTCTATCCACAGAGATCTGCAATGCTTTATGTGTCCCAAGACAATCTCCTACATTTTTTTCTTTTGTCTTTACCAAATAACCTTTGAAGCAGAGCTATCTCAGGTGAGGGACAAGCCTCTACACTCTTGAATACCCATGGCCCACTCATGGCAACTGAGCTGCAAAATTTGTCCATAGCAAAGTGTCCCAAAGTGATTACCTGGCCTAGTTACAAACTCTACTCCACATGAGTCTCCTTGTATGATCAGCCTTTAATCTCTAATCTAATTAATTTATTTTATGGCCCTGATTTATCAGTCTCAGATCTTCTCAAATCTCATTTCAGATTGTGTAAAATGTAAATTTCCAGGCTTCCCTAAGCAGACCACTTATCCATCATAAACGTAGGGTTTTTTTCCCTATTTTTATACTCTAAATTATATTCCCCAGTATTTTGAGGTTTTTTTTTCCTTTATTGTGTTCTCGTGTGTATTTATTTAAATTAACCACTGCACCATTAATCTGCTACTGTACTTATATAACTGTAAGTCACACCTTTGGTCCTCTAATATTTCAATCAAGAACAATATTTTAAATTTTATCTCTAGAAAGCCACATTAATTTCAAATTACTAATAAAAGTATTGACTGAGATTAGATTTTTTTTTTCTGTTAGAGAAGAGCAAGATCTTACATTCCCAGGAAAACAATGCAGCTGACAATTTTAAGCATTTTAGCTTAGTCAGTCTGATTTCTCTAAAAAAAAGACATTGCATGAGTTTACAAAGATCTGTGATTTAAAATCTGACAAGTACCAAGAAACAGATTTACAATTAATTGAGTTTTATCAATGTTGGAAAAATAGGTATTGCAAAGCAGCCAAATCCTTCCAAGAAAGAATCACAAGTATCAGGAAAATGCATTCAACAAAAGACTTACATGTGCTGAAATGATAGCAACAATACCACACCATGAAAAAGAAAAAACCCAAATAAAGAACCAGGATCCAGCTAGAAATCTTTATAGCATATAAGGCTTTTAAAAACCCCCCAAAAAACCTAAACAAAACAAGAAAAAAAAATCAACCAAAAAAACAAACAAACAAACAAAAAAAAGAACCTGCATTCTGTTTAGGATTAAAAAATCTGATCTAAACAAAGAACACTTTTGTCAGATAAGTGGCTGAAAGTCCCAGTGGCAGATATTAATGCAGTGGGAGCATTTTAACTGGTTTTTGAAATGAATCATAGATATATTTTTCCCAACAACTTTTTCTCTCTCCTACCAAGTATAGTCTAAACAGTAGGAAAGTAACACCACAGAATCCTTCTAAAACTGGATTTTGCTGCTTCATTCTTGGGAAAGAGTGAAGGAGGGAAAAAAGAAGAGAAACCTGGTACTTGAAGAATTAAACGCTGTAAAAATGCATTTTGACGCAACTCTGAAAAAAATCCAGCAAAAGGATGATATTTGAGCATGTTAAAAAACCAATTCGAACAAAAAGTCTTGGAAAGTTAATAGGCTCACAAAGCACATTTGAAAGAGCAGTTTTTTCCTTCATTTTAATTTTCCCTTCCCACCAGCAACCACCTCCAGACTGGTGGTGGAGAAATTAAGATATCCTGCTATAGATTTGGACAAAGGACTTCGAGTCAGTCTTTACTCACACAGAAGCTTATTAAGGATGTCCAGCTGAAACTGTCCATTTGCATTAGGGGACCAACTTTGACCTAACTGCAGTTGTAGACACATAATTTTGTTCAGTAATACTAAGATATATGTTTTACTTAAGCTAATCAAATGAAGCAACTGTAATCTCTGTGACCCATTGATCTGATGTTCCCTCAGACGAAAATTTGATGAGAACTTTGTGTGTTATTCCTCATAGCATTTCTGTCCAACACCTGCAAGCTTTTATTTGGAGGCTGAGAATATACCCTGAAGGACTCTACCAGCCGCAGCACAGTTTGGTACCTTCATCAGTGTCAAACACAGGGTCAAGTGCAGCCTCCAGAGATTTGCACATGACACCAAGCTGAGTGGTTTCATGACACTCCTGAAGGATGGATGACACCCAGAGCTACCTGGACAAGCTCAAGCAGTGGCTCATGGGAATCTCATGAGGTTCAACAAAGCCAAGTACAAGGTGCCGCACCTGGGGCAGGGCAACCCCAGTATTGATCCAGGATGGGGGATGAGCAGATGGAGAGCAGCCCTGCAGAGAAGGACTTGGGGATGCTGAGGGATGAGAGGCTGGACATGACCCAGCCATGTGCACTCACAGCCCAGAAAGCCAAGTGTGTCTTGGGCTGCAGCAAAAGCCCTGTGGGCAGCAGGGGAGGGAAGGAATTTCCACCTCTGCACTGGTGAGACCTCACATCAAGTCTCCAATATAAGATGTAGGCCTGTTGGAGCAAGTCCAGATGAGGCCACAGAAACAAGGGGCAGTAGTTTTTAATTAAAGAGGGTAGATGCAGATTACATATAACAAAAAATATTTTATGCTCAGGGTGGTGAAACACTGGAACAGGTTGTCCAGAGAATTTTTAGGTGCCCCATCTACTCTTACACAAGAGTCCACATTTAATGTGTTTTTTTAGATATTACTTCATTTACATCGTGGAGTCTTCAAATTTGTCTCAGTATCTTCAGTCTTTAAGATGAGATAAAATAGCACTCGCACTTTGCTTTCCAGATCAACCACATCCTCTCGATTATTATGACCTTAATTGGTATGCATGACTAAACAGTAATCTTGATTTTTCTTTTTCCCCACTAGTTTTAAAATCTTGTGAAAATTTCAAATTGTGCTCCATTAGACCCAAGACTCAAGAATATTGGCTTCTCCAGAAATTTACCTGTCACCAGTGGTTGGAGCTTCCGTGGTACCCCAAAACTGCCCAAGCAGTTCTTGGCAACAGGGCACGTTTCCAAGCCTTGCTCAAATAGAACCTGGCTTGCAAAGTGCCCCTGAAGCCAGCAGAGATAAGAGATCAGAATATTAAGATAGGAATTATTCCATAGCTTTATTCTATGAAGGGATCCAGTCTAGCATATTCAAATGGGTGGGGTTTCTAAAGGGTTTTTTATATGTTTTTGGGGTTTTACATTTTGCACCAATTACCAAGGGAATTCTAAAACTAACCAATCTACAAAGGACTTTAGGTGAGAAATTAACCAATAATACAAGAGGAAAATGAACCACCAATATTACAGAAAGATAACACAGGGGTCTACAAAGAGGGGCAAAATACTTCTTGGTATTCATCACTCTAAGCAAGCAATTTCTTATCTTTAAGGCATCATCTTCCATGGGGCCCTTTCCAGGGACTCAGAGAGGGTCTCTACTTTGGAAATGGTTCCTGCTCCCTCTACATTTACCCATGTTAAAAAATGCCACATATTCATATTCCGTCCTATGACTTGGTTTGTTGGTTTTTGGTTTTGGGGTTTTTTTTGTGTGCTACCTAGATTTCAAGCCACCTAAAAGTTGTGTGCACTCTTTTGAGTATAATTCAGTTACACCTCATTCCAAAATAAACAGTGTTCACTTTTTGAACAAGTGAAGGTACTACATCATCTTTACTATTGCATTTCTATGCCAAACTCATACACTTCTCAGAGGGCATTGAAATTCACCTCTGAGAATTTAATTTCTACTTGATCTTTAAAGCTTGATCCTTCCATGGTAATTCACCAAACTGAACGTGGCTTTAATGAAACACAGAACAGCAACAGCCTCAGCTCTTGCACTCAGTCACAGCGTTCATAAACGTTTTCCGGAATCAGAAACCTGGGTTTGAGTTCTAAAGGAACTTAAATCCTACTTGAATAGCAAAGCTTCTGGCTGTCAACATGTGCAGCTCTGTCTTGGTCAGCAGTCACAGCAGAACTGTCCTTTCCATTGGGATCTGCTCTCCCTGAGATCTCTATTGCTCCAAAAGTAGCCAAAAGAAGACACTGCAGTATGCTTAGGAAATGTAGGCCAGACAGGAAAAACGTGGGAAAGGAGGGCATGGCATACCTACACAAGTCCCATGACACATGTTGGTTCCTCCTCATTAGGCAGGCACTGTTTAGGTTCAGACAGATCCATAAAGAACTGCTTCTCGATTTGCTTCAATAAATTGTTTTGCTTTCTATAATTTGGCCCAAGATGCAATATATTGTTTACATCTCATCAAAAGAAAAAACAAGGAATTTCAGTTTTACCCTTGTGTGGCCACACTTTCCACTGGGGAAAGAGGAAGTTAAAAAATTCTGGTAATAATTATTTTAATATCATTATTGGAAAATGCCTAACAATTTAAGGTTAAAAGCACATTTAAGATACCAGTACTTAATTATCAGTGATGAAGATAAAGCTTCATGTACAAGATTACTCCATCATTCACCCAACTTGCTGACATTTTTGACACTAATTAATTTAGATGCACAAATCCCAATTTTGCTGGACAAGAGAGCAAGGATCCAAAGCAATTTCAACCCAGATTTTTATCTAAGTTTTTTATTTTATATTCTTTTAAAACCCAGATCTTAAAATCATATCACTACAGTAGAATGCCATATCTTGCTTCTAATTTTTAAAAAGTTCAATAATTTGCAAAAATCTTGGGAATTTGAAACATCATGTATAAAATAAAACAATTTTTACAAGTTGATCTTGGTTTTTAAACCAGTTATCACCTTTATAAGAAGCAGTTATCATTGATAATATTACTGGACAATGAAGAAAATATTTTTTAAAAACAGTTGTTACATTAAGCATTGTTTAGCTTACACCGATGAAGAGATTGAAAAGAATATCAGTCAAAAAGAAACTTTATGAAATACTGACAATAGAGAAAATCCTCCTTTTTTATATATATACATGTACAATATCTATATTTAAATGAAATTCTCCAACCTCCTTTATATTATGACAGTTATTTATTGGTTTTCTTCCTTCCTTTGAGATTATATGTCTGAAAGAAAGTAGGCATTTCGTGGCATTCACTTCCAATTATTTTCAATACTAAAAAACTCTGTTAATATATTGAGCTATTTCATGAACCATCTTCATTGAAATAAGTAACTTTTATTGCCACCTTAGAAGAGATTCTTAAGGAAATGTGCCTTTTTCTTAACTGAATTAGAACATACCTTCCATGTACCTGTCTTAATATAGTAAAAAAAGAAGTGGCCTTCTGTTCTATGCAAAATACATCTGTGCAGAAATGTAAAGATTATTCCATTAGACACCTGAACACACCTGAGAGCTCCATTCCCTTGACCTCTGGGCTAGTAAATCTATACAGTGTGCCTACCTGTCTTATACATTAGTACAAGCCACTATAGCTGTGGCTGTTTTCCTGGTGAAATAAACACTTTGAGCTGTACTTAAGAGTTAGAGCTATATTCTGTACTTATTAAATTTAAATTCAAAGTGCTTGCAAAGAACTTGACAAGCTGGGAACTTTTAAGATCTGCAGTTTGAAAACACAATGCTTTGACAGACAGAATTCATCTTAATACTCTTTGCAGATACTGTTTCTTACCAGAAAAACAAATACAAAAAACCTCTCCAACTAGAGCTTGCCAAATATGTGACCTCCAGCATGCACACTGACAAAATAAACAAAGTGAGAGATGTAACAGTCCAACAGCTATAAGCCAAGTGATCATTTACTTCTCACAGGAAGCATTTTGCACATTTACTAGAGACATCACCCCCTGCCAAATTCACACAGGTAGCCTTTCTTCCTCTTCACTAAAATAAATTTAATTCAAAACCAGGACATAAGACTTTTTCAGTACTAAGGTACTAAAAACTGTTTCATCCAAACAGAGCTCCCCTTCCCCTGGACATGGTAAAGGAAGGAAACCACCAAAAATAACTTTTTCAAAATTTCTGCCCTGAGATAGGAGATGAGAAACTCAGTTAAGTTTCAAAAGGACCAACAAGGGAAACATGTCCCACACAAGAAAAAAGATTAATGAGTGCAGATTGCATACCTTTCAAAGCAGTTACCCCTGCAAATTATGCTTCCTTTGTGTGCTATCCATGCAAAGATTAGAAGCCAAAGTTTCTGGTATTGAAATGCCTTTACAAGTGCTGTAGAAATCATGCATTAATCTTAATGTTGCTGGATATTTAGGGAGAAGCAACTGGTCCTTCTAAAGTATGACTGTCTTGTAAATTAACACCAGCAGAGCCAGGAATTTATTCTGAGAAGATTAGATCCAAATAGTCGACTGTTTAATGAGGCTTAGGCAAGCAATAAAGAAAGCATTAAAAGGAGTTGTCGTTTTCCTTTTTGGCAAAGCACAGAATTTTGACACCAGAAGTAGACATATTCCTTTTGAAAGTCAAAATACCTAGATGTTGAAGGTATGAGATTCCCTAATTTTATGCTTTCCAAAGTAAGCTGCCCAAAGGCAAAAGTTGTTTTCAGTTCTGTTCCCTTTCAGCAGAATTCTAACACACATACCATGAGGTGATGTTAACGTATCTGCCTTTTTTTTGTTCCAGATCTCACTTCTCTTTAATGACCTAATGTTATTAAGGCCAACAAAAAAATTCTCCTTTTGTACACTTGGCTATAACTTAGTTCTCAGATATTAATTTTTACACAGTGCATTGTATCAACCCGCCATACTTGATGAGACCAAATTTCTACACACTTCAAAAGAAAAAAAATAAGTAATGGCAATACTTTGGGGTCCAGTAAAGTAACTGGCTAACATATATCTCGTATTAGCACTGAGCAGAAGAACTACTGGCAGTATGGTTACTCATCTTCATATTTTCCCATTAACATCTACCATATGCCTAGAGTATCTATTTAACACAAAACTGTAATTATTTTACCTAATTAACTGATACATTAAATCAAAGGCTGACTCTGCAAAGTAAGTTAAACTGTACCACTTATGGCTTGTGATGCATATTTTCAGTCTTACAATTGTCAATGGAGTTTCTCTGACTATGATTAATGCAAACTGATTAACTTCCTTTTAATAGCTTTAATCTTCCTAAAATATGTAAATATATTCTCGTATTACCAGAAGGTCTTGAAACTATAGCTGAGGGAATTTTTTTTATTTATTGAACGTAGTCACCATCTACTCAACCCCACCAATGCTTTATAACCCCCCCAAATTGTCTTTTTGATGACCAAATACCAAGCAGAAACAAACCCCAAAAAACTCAGTCTCTATTGGTCTTGTGGTTTTCAGAACAACACAGAACAATGCTTAACTACAGAGTCTTTTCATGGCCTGTGGTTTTAATGTTTGTCCAGCAGTATAAATAAAACGGTTTTAATTCCAAAGAATGCCTTCTGGATTTACAGTCTTATTGCAAACGGTTATTGTCCCTTTGACCTCTATAAATGCACATTGTGTCAACTGGCTACTCCTTAATGAGACATTTTAATGCAAAATACACACTTATGTGCAGTGATTAATCACAAGGGCTAGGGAGAAAACATTTTAACTTTATCTGTTATTTCCTTGCTTAGTTACATATCACAATGAGTCAGTGGTTTTATTCACTCTGACACTATGTCTTCTTTGCTCTCCAAGTCTTAAACGAAGTGACTTTTTTAAAAGAGCAAATTCCCAGTTCTGTCAGTGTTTCACCGATTTTTAGTATTATCATAAGTATAGTTGGTTTCCTTTTGCTCTCCTATCATCTTTGGTACTAATTTTCTCCATCATCCTATCAGTGTCTGTTACATAGAGGATAGGAGAAAGTTTATGAATTCATCTAGAAGAAACTACAAGACATAAAAGTTTATTTCAGCATTCCACAAACTCAGTGCCAGGTTTCAGCTTTCCTTCCAGTGATGAGTTAGCAAAATCTTGGCCATCACTAAAGAGAACAGTGGCGATCTTCACTGTATTCAACCTCCCTGTATCCGTACCAATTGCTTTGGCAAAACACAAGTGAGGACTTATTTTGCTACGATGCCTCGCTGTACATTCTGTAAAAATACAGTGTGTAAATGGCAAGCATTCTCCCTGGACCAACTCTAAAGTAGAGCTAATCCACAAATCAAAAGCTACTGTGTCCTAAGCTGCATCAATGTTGTAATTACTTTATCAGTTTTATAACTAGTCCAAGATGAAAGTGAAATGAGAGATGACTAGAAAATAAAGAAAATATTGGTCTATTGTATTTTCTGGCCTATTTAAATTGAAATGTCACATTAAATAATTTAATTTTGACAGCGTTTAACAGATTCAAAGCAAGCTTCCAGATTCCCATGCCAAACCATGTTTCTGTGGGAAAGCTTTTTCCTTTCCTCTTGGTATTTTGCTTGTTTAGCTCCTGGCAGCTCACCTGGTGGGCTGAAAGCCCGTGGATGACCTGGAAGACTAAGCAGGAGCTCCTGACATCGACAGCTCCTGGGCAGCCTGCCAGGTGAGCAGCGCCAAGCCAAAACATCATTTTCTTTCCCAGAGAGTTTCAAAACACTTGGGGATCTCAAAGAAAATGCATTTGGAAACACAATCTTCAGAATTACTTTTCTCCAGGTAACTCTGCCTAGTATTTTTTTATTTCTTTATTTCAATAAGAATTCATTAAATATTTCAAAACTACTTAGTTTGCTCTTTCTCATTCAATGTACTTCAAGTTCAAAGAGATACCATAACAAATTCACATTTGAAGTTCTGTCCTTGTAATGGAGAGCATATTTGTCTGGGATTACAAACCAGTAGTTATTTTACTTTGCTGTGGCATGTGCTTAATAAACATGAATAACATATTAACTAAATTGCAGATTTCTCCAAGAGGCATTGTAAGGCATACTAAATATATGCCAATTCAGAAGGTAGTCACTGTTTCTACAGGTGTAGAGGAGACTGCTACAGCAGTTACTAGGCCACATTTGCCTCTCAGAACATAGCAAATTAGAAGCAAATGTGGTGAAATGAGAAGAGCTAACCAACAGAAACATGTATTAAAAAAAAAAAAAGAAAAATAAAAAGTAGCTGGATGAAGAGCTCCAAATTAAGTGTTTTAGAGAAAATGGTGTATATCTAAATATTTGATTGCTAAAGGCCTTGGATCAACTTCTCACTTAAAATACGTTTCACTAATAAATTTTTGTGTAATTCCTTTTCAATTTCTGCCAGGTTAAGTTAAAGCCTAATTATCATAAAAGATATGCAGGTGTGATCAATAAGATATTCACTGCTCAGCAGCATTGAGCAACCTGAACAATTGTGTCAAGACCAATAAGCAAATAACTAATGTCCCAATGCTAA
Organism: Sturnus vulgaris; assembly: GCF_052056855.1. NCBI lineage: Eukaryota > Metazoa > Chordata > Aves > Passeriformes > Sturnidae > Sturnus > Sturnus vulgaris. The sequence goes on along the minus strand of NC_142256.1, from coordinate 19,829,101 downwards.
GTGTTCTGCAAAGTACAGAGTACAAGTACCTTGTTTCCACAGCACAGAAATTATTCCAAAAGTAGGAAATTCTCAACCGTTTACTGAAGAGAAGTCCAGGAAGAAACTCTACATTGCACAGATACCATATAAGCCCTGGAGTGCCTAAACTATTTTCCTACTTTAAAACTAAGCTAAGCACATCACTCAACTAGGCAAATATTGTGACTTTCCCAACTTTCCTTCAAAAGAATCTGCAAATCTGTATTCTTAAAATTTTAAGACTTTTTAAGTACATAAGTAGCTCTCACAGTGCTGGTATTACGGCCTGGTTTTCAAAGTAGTTTAGCTCTTATTTTAGCCCTTATATAAATCAGCAGATTATCATGTAGGCTCAGGTTGCTGTCATTAAGCATTTTCAGAGAGGAAAGGGGACATAGCATACATGTCTTGAACACGGTTTGACCCTTTAATTTTCTCTCTAAAGAATGTGGGAATTCTGATTCCCATTCTAGGTGCCATTTAATTAAATCATTAAGAGGTAGGGTCCTAAAAAATCTCACCCTCAAGAAAAAGAATATCAACGACCCCACACTTACAGTAAATGGGACAAATACGATGCTAAGCTGACTTTATTTGGTTATATTACAGTAGCAGCCTGTGCATTATAATCTTGCCTACAATGCACCTTTCTTCACTTAAAGGCTTAGGCTTTACAGGAATCACTCTATTTTACAGCCATCTACTACACTGCTTGCATCAGGCCAAGTTCTGCTGGCTCAGAAAGGGGTTTTATGCTTTCCCAGCTTTTTCACCCAGTGCAAGGGATCTGGTTTGAGGGGATCCCTCCACCCATAAGCATGGAAAAAAAAAACCAGCAGAAAATGTTAAAAATGCTAATAGAAATCTGTCCAATAGCAACTGCAAACAATTTATGGTATGGCATGTGATTCAGCATTCAAGTTATTCTTAATTAAAAAAAAAAAAAAGGTATAGCAGTGTGAAAAAAAGCACTGAACAACGAAAACCTTTGACTATGCAAAATAAGCTGTTAAAACAGGAGAGGGGATGATGAGGGGAATAGAGAATTATGTAATTCAGGTTGCTGAAGAATGGGACATTACAATAAAAAACTGTAACGCCATAATTCAGTCAAGATTCTTCTTTCCTTCATCTCCCTATACTCTACAACTCCTGCTTTATAATAATAGACTGACCATGTGGCTTTTTATGGCCAAATTCGATTCTTTGGGTTTGGGATTTCTGCCCAAACTTGGCATTTTTCCAGCTGCTGACATGCTCTGCAGTGAGAGGTGGCATAGAGAGGGCATTTGTTTGTCCCCAATTCAATTAATAAGATACATGCTAGAAGACTTTTTTTCAGGTCATGATATATCTCCCTGATTCAACGGCAACTGACAGCTTCCACAAGGAGAATTGTAGGAACAGTTTTCTAGCTTTCTAGAGTAAACCACTGCTGAACAGTGCTTTTCACTATCTATTTTATTAACAGATGGCTACCACTTATATAATGGGACACAGGGCCACACAGGGGAGGAATAAGTTGACAACCATTACTGATGAAAAACCAAGCTAGTTTCCCTTTCAACAATGCTATTCAAATTGTTCTAAATTTTTTCTCTCTAGAAACGGTTATAACCGATAATGAAATATACTTTGATTGTACTTAAGTTAAAATATGTGTTGTCAAGTAGCCTGGAGATTACACTTGCTCACATTCAAAAATTCTATTAAACTAATGATTGCTCGTTACAGAAATAATCATGTGAAGGTATAAACAAACAGAAGTATGAAGGCATAACACAGTACTATTTTAATATTTTATTAAATGCAAATGGCATGGATACAAACATAGCAACCCTTATTTCATTACCATTGTTCCGTAATTTTGGTACTAAATATACTCCAAGTAGCGTTGCTCAAATGAAGCTCATTTACAAAACATTGGCCGTTTCACCAGCTTGCTGCTGCTGCCTTTCTCAACTAGTCCTTACCGAACAATTAAAAATGAGCCTTAATTAAAACTTTCAAATTTGATACCATGATTTTGCTTAGTTCTAACTGCTTTTAATTTAAAAAAGAAAAATTTCTCATTTGATACTTAATCAGAGTCTTTTTATCAGATAAGTACAACAATGTACAAGATGTATCTGAAGGATGTCTTTGGTTCTGAGATTTTGGTTGGATTAGACAGAAAAATATTGAAAGAGCCCTATGCTGGAAAGCCTAGACATGAACTGTACAGTTTTCAAAGACTTAAAGCAATAGGACCAGGAATGCTCCACACCCATGCAGAGCAATGCTGGGAAAAGTGCAGAATATCGAGAACTAGTGAGAAAACTCAGTTTCACAAATTCTCAATTTCTCCTGGCAGCATTAACGATAAGGTCCCCTGACCATGAATGTCTTCAAGATTTTCTGAAATGATTAGTGACAAATAATTTGTGGGAAGCCAAATTGCTCCAGCTTACTCATGCAGTTAAAATTAGAAGTTGTAAAGATTAACCTCTGCAGCTAAAGGTTATGTAGGAAGCTGCAGAGCTGTAGCATGTCTTCCCCTAGCCATGATGGTGATGTCACCACATACTGATTCCATTAGAATTTAATGATTGATATCCCCTAATACATCAGCCTATGAAAACGGAACTCCAAAACATCCCCTTTAAGATTATAACCTCACAGCTTGATTTTCAAAGGTCACAGATTTTTTTAAAAATCAATATACCTTGCAAAGCAGGAAAAGTTTAGTATCTCAAGGGAAGAACCCAGAACAGTAACCTTTACAAATCAGACATGAGTCAAGTATTAGCCCATGAGTCAGCAAATCAGCTACTGAAAGTGATGCATTTTCTAAAGCAGAGCTCTGGAGAAGGTAGCGTGTGATCCTGCACAGGCTTTGAACACACATGGCTTTCACTACCTTAAAGAAGAATCTTGATAAAGAAGATTTAAAGTAGTACAATCTAATGAACACAATGCTAAGGAACTAACTCCCTCAGCAGTCCAGAAAGGAATATTATAATGCATGAAGATTTTAAATCTCATTTAAATGGTGAAAGTGAGGTAGGAAGCTCTGAAGCCCTAATCAGATGTATTAAAACTGAAAGAAAATATCAGACATGGGAAATGATTGTAATTAAAATTTGAACACATACAAACTCCAACATTACTAAATGGAAATCAAACAACAGTATTTGATGTTAAGGGACTGAATATCACCCTTTAATCACCCCCATCTGTTCTTGTAAGTGCATACTTTGAAAATATAGTATTAATTCCAAGCATTAGAGAGTTAAGTACCTCACAGAGGATGCAAGACTTGCTGGCCTTACACCAGAAATAAAAGACTGTACCTTAATAAACAAACAAATTTATTAAAACAATCAGTTTTCTTTTTAAATTTGCTTTCATTATTCATTGGAAGCCAACAGACCGGAGGAGAATGCATGAAAAAAAATTTCCTTTCCTTTAAAATGATATTTTAGATTTCTGCTTTCAAAAGCTTTTCTTAAAATCTATGTTTTTTACAAGTTTGACCTGATTTCATCACCTCTCAAATAAAAAACATGAGTATTAACAAAATAAGGAAGTCAAAATGGTACTTTAAACAGCTTATCTTCTGCATTTACTTTTAAATGCACAACAGCTGCTACTTATGACTTATTTTCTAGATCAAAATGTTTCCCAGTTCCTCTGTAACAGGCTGGAAACCTTGGGGTCAAGTTTTTTCTCATTTTCTCTTCTTACTTTTATATTTCTATCACAATCTTTAAAGGTCTCCCACATATTAGCTTTAAAGCATCCTTTCTTGGCATTCCTTTGGAATTACAGGTATAGGACCAGCAGGTATCAGGCAATGGAGTTGCATGATGCAGTTGGAATATATAAAGGTACACTCTGCTGTACCTTGAGCTTTCTCCATTTATTTACCCCTTCCCATTGCTATGTATACTGCTCTCACTTTGCTCATGGTGACAGAATATATTCCATTTTCTCAGTCCATTTTCCCATAGAAACTCAAGATACTCTTGAGTTCATATGAGCAAGTAATTTTTCTTAATAAAATTGCAAAATTTACGTGTTGTATAACAGCTGAGAAAAAGGGAAGTTAAAACGTAGAGAACTTGTTACACAAACATATTTGTCAGAAATTTCCTTGGTCCTTTCCAAGTTTCAGCCTCGGATTCTCCTGATAGAGCCATATCTTTGCCGTGTCAAGACATCTATGAGCTTTTCACAGATCTGATGGATCTTCATCCTATTCTGAACTGCTTTAGGAAACCTTGCTGGGTAGAAAATGTTTGCTTCTTGCAACTTCCCAGTGCCTTCCTCTTTACATTTGATTCAAATAACAGTCAACAAAAACCACCAGCATTGCTCGACTTTAATGACTATTTACTACTAAAGACTGGAAATAAAAAACTCTTGATGTTATTACAGTTTCAGATACCACACAGGCTGTTTTACACACATGTGATCTGCCAACACCAATAAGGTTATGTGATAATTCTTCAATCTTACAGCTTTGTGCATTTCTTTTATTAAGCAATGACTTTCCAGTATCTGTCAGCCAAACTCCTTGATTTCCACAGGACTGCACTTGACAGATTGCCACATACCTACTACTTTAGACCAAGTAAGAAAAATGGCTTTTCAGTGCTGGCATCCAGTCTCATTTTCTGACTGAGAACAGAATGCACGCTTTTAGCTGTAGTTGATATCCCTGGCCAAGTGTCATCAATCCACTGAAACATAAGTTCCTTTCAAGTCTTCTGGATGTTTAAGGAACAGAAAGAAACTTTCCTATTATATTCTTCTTTCTTCTCAACAAACAATCTCAACTTCAAGGCAATAAACAGCACTGAAAAATATCTTTGCTCCAAGGAGGGAGTAATTTAGTTGCCTTTATTTTTTTAATCACTACCACAGTTCTTAGTAGGTCGTTGATTAAGAAGCAAAAAGTTTTTCAAGTTACAAAAAGGCATTTGAATACTGCTAAAATTTTACACATGCTATTTCCCTTTTCTGACAAAACCTGCAGGGGTGGGAGAGGAGAGGAAACACCTTTTAAGCTTAGTTTGCAGTTCATCTAGATTCAAAATCCACTTTTTTCCACCCTAAAAAATTACAACATTGATTCAGGAATGTCTATATTTTTCTGGAAGCACCGCTTGCAGAGATGGCTAGCATCCTGACACTTTGGTTTGGATTTGGTAGATCTCAACAGTTTGGGTACATAGTATGACTAATTTATATTTTCACTATGTTTTATATACACTGTGTGTATAATGTTCAAAAACTAATTCACAGATTTTGATCTGTACTTCAAGATTACAGCCCAGGGTTTCCAAAAGAAAAAGTTCTAGCTCTCATAAAGTTTGCAAGTTTTGCCAAACATCCATGGCTATTTGAGCCTACCATGGACCTAAAGGAACACTGTGAGTGAATATCCACCCATAATTCAGATGTATATTATTCCCCTCAGATGCAGAATTCTAAAAATTGAATTGTGATCAACATACTCAGAAGTCAGTCACAGAATAGAACAGGAAATTCAAGTACAGCTTGGGTGGAGAATGGATTTAGAACAGCCCTGAGATGAAACACTTGGGGATTCTAGTGCTGAGAGGCTGGACATGAGCCAGTAATGAGTTCTCAGCCCAGAACAGCCAACTGTATCCCCATCAAAAGCATCAAAAACTGTATCCTCAGCTGCATCAAAAGCAGCAGATCCAAGGAGGGGATTCTGCCCCTCTACTCAGTTCTGTGGAGCCCCCATCTGCAGTGCTGCATCCAGCTCTGGGGTTCTCAGCATGGGAAGGACATGGACCTGTTAGAACAAACTCCGGAGGAGGCCACCAAGATGCCCAGAGGGCTGGAGCACCTCTGCTGTGGAGACAGGCTGAGAGATGTGGTTGTTCATCCTGGAGAAGAAAATCCTCTGGGGAGACCTCAGAGCACCTTCCAGTATCTAAAGGGGCTCTAAGAGATCTGGAGAGAGACATTTCACAAGGGTGTGCAGCAACTTAGGGGAATGACTTTAAATTGAAAAAGGTAGGCTTATATTAGATATGAGGAAGAAATTCTTTACTCTGTGGGTGGAGAGGACCTGACACAGGTTGTCTGGAGCAGCTGTGAATGTTCCATCCCTGGCAGTGTTCAAGGCCATGCTGGATGGGACCCTGAGCACCCTGGTCTCGTGGAAGGTGTCCCAATCCAGGGCACTGGGTGGGGGAGGATGCACTAGGTGATCTTTATAAGGTCCCTGCCAACCCAAACTATGCTATGATTCTATTCCAGCAGCAGTTTAATGGTGTATTTAATGAGACAGAAACCACAGCTGCCTTTACCCATCCACTTGGATCAACACTGCTCCCAGTCCCCAGTAGGGCTCCATCATGTTATCCTTCAGTGCATATCCCTATCCCCGCGATTCTCATGTTTTCTCCAGCCTATTTTCATTATTATGTAAATCTCACACTCTGAAAGACTATCTTTATGCAAATTTCAAGCAAATACTTCATGCTTGTTTTGCTTCTTTAAGAAAACTGCAGTAGGTAGTCAAAGAGCATGGGAGACACCAGAAGATAATCAGGCTGTCTGGAAAAGGGTATAGATACTTGGAAAAAGTAAATTGAGAAACCAAATATGACATAATATAGCTAGAAATTAAGGCCTATTTTATTATGAGAAACATATTGATGAATAAAAGTTACGAGTTCAGTATTGATACTTCTAATAAAAACCTATAATCATTAAGTAACAGAGAGCACTTTACAGACACTCATAATGCACTCAATGAAATTATCTTGGATTGTCTGAACTCCTATATATGAACTCCAAACCAGAAACCTCTGAAATTCTGAGAAAGCCAAGAGTTAAGCAGTTAAATTATTCAAAATATTCTTGAATAATAGTACATTTTCTCCACTAAGATTGTATTACTCAACAATCTCATTGCGATCTCCAAGTCCTGATCCTCCTTTCAAGAAGATTTAGTAATCAAAAACTAGTTTGTCTGGTCACCACCATTAACTGTAACTATTAGTCTGTGACCATGAAAAAAAGCAAAACTCAGTCTAATTTTTTTTAAAAGGAGGGTATAGTACACTTATCCATTTTATACAAATTAAGCATTCAAGTATAGAAGAAATAAGTTTTCTGTTACTAGTCTGTTGTCAAGCTACAGAAATTTTGAACTAATGACAAATTTCAAACTAATTAAGGAAGTACTCTCACTCTTTGAAGCTGCAGACAATTATTTCAAATGAAATGGGAATGAGCTATATCATAGTCATCATTTCCACACCCGACATCTGCTTCAAAGCCTTCATTTCTTCTTATTTATGCAAGAAGAGAATAAAATACTCACTGTCTCAACAAATAACATCTGCTACAAGTTTCTTGGTGCAGAAAGCAATTGTGGAAACTTTCAGCAATTCATTCTGATGGGACAGTTGAAGAGGCAGTAAGAATGGGCTGTTCTACTACAAAATAAACACTTCAGTACAATATACTGTAAATCAGGGATTACAGACTTTTTATGCTACTCGTGAGAACTAAGGCTGTCATACTGTCAATATCTCCTTTATTTTCTTAACATGATATTGAAAGTTCATTATGAACCTGGAGTGCAAATATGTTTCAGGCTGCCGTAACACATCAGGTTTTAGTCTTATTTACTATTCAATACCATGATGTAACTGTATTTCAGACAATAATCCCAAACAATTTCTACTAGAGAGAGTTATAGAATTCTTAACAATACATGAAAAAAAAAGTTTTGTTGGAGATTTGCTAAATATGACAAGGTGAATTGATTCATAGCAGCTTGGACAGGAAAAATCTATGCACAGCTTGATATGACTCTTGTCTTTCTAATTGTCAAGATGAAGAACATTCTTCCTTTCTGTGAAATGCTCTGGACATGGTGTGGACATTTGAGACAACTCAAAATATATCAGCTTTATGGCTTATACATCCCCTTTTCCAAGAATCCTGATTTTTACCCCACATATATCACTGATGTTATTTCTTCCCTCTTGATTTTTATCTGGCTGAGGTGATGTAACTAGAAGAGATTGCATTAGCTGTGCTGGCATCTCTGAGCAGGAACCAAACATTTCCATAGCAACTTAATACTGCTACACTGCCTTGGTAACCAATTTAGGATAATTATTTATGATGTTTACCTGCACTAATGTTCCAGCACTGAATATTTTCAGAGAGTATCATTCTTAAATATATTTGCAGGTTTCACAAATAAATCCATTTATGAATAGGCACATTTTTATAGTTTTGTGTAATATCTAATAAAACCCCTTCCCAGATGCACATTTCAGTGTCTTCAGTCTGTAAATGTCCTCAAAATAACTAAAATCAGCAAGAAACACAAACTAAGCTGTCAAGCAGAACAGGTTCGTAAGGAGAAGAGGAAAAAAGTTAATCTACTTTTATTAATGACCAAGATTTAAACGAATTTTAAAATAATTTTATTTTCGCACAATGTTTGAGATTATTTTCCATGCTCAAAAGTCTGACTCAATGTTGGGGGTTGAATTTTTCCCATTGTTATGCTAAGTATTTGTGGCTACACCCTAGCTAGTAACAGTTTCTCTCGAAGGGGAAGGGGAAAAAGGGGGAATACCGGTAAAGCGAGAGGTGGGCAGGGGCCTGCTCTCTCGGGCTCTGGCTCTGTCGCTCGTTTGTTTCGGGGAAGGACGGTCGCCACAAACTCAGCTCTGCTGTCCCGACACGGGGAGCTCCTTCCTCGGCTCTGGGGTCCCGCAATCGACGCCGTTCACAGCAGCGCCCGTCCCGCCCCGTGGGATCCCGGCATCCCCTCCCGGTCACCGGGGGCTGGCCGGCAGCGCCAGAACAGTGACTGCACCACGGAGGAAAGGTGTCCACAACCGGGAGAGCTGCTCACCGCGGTTTCTGCTCTGTTGCTGTTGATTGTTGTTGTGTTTTGTTTCAGTTGTTACATATATACATACATATATGAGTAAAGAACTGTTATTCCTACCCCTATATCTTTGCCTGAGAGACCTTTAATTTCAAAATCATAGTGGAGTAAAGGGGGGGGTGGGGGTTATAGTCTCCTTTTCAAAAAGAGGCCCCTGTCTCTTTTAGCAAATACCTTCAAACCAAGACACTCAAAAATCTCAAGACTCTGATTTAAGATATATAGACATAGGCCATATCTAACTTTTAATCAGAGGTAATAATAAATTAATCAACACAGCAGATTCGGTTTTTTGAACCTCAAACCTGTTTTTCTAGTGGCTGCATTCAAGACAACTTTAATCTGTATGCAACCACCTATTACCATACTACAGATTCAACTGTAAATAGAAATTACAGGCTCTTCCTTTTCATATTTCATGACAGCAGTTGTTTGGATTCTTTATTTTTAAAATATTTCCCTCTCAATAAATTACAGTAAGCATAATTAGACCTCATTTAACTTCAAATATTCTGCTTCTTTGGGTTTGAATTGTAGGTGCACTAAGAAGAAAACACAGTAATAAAAAGGAAATGATGCACAAACCAAATGTATGAGATGCATAAGACCCTTTAATACATTATGTGACTGCAAGAGCAGGAGCCATGCTAATAAGAACTTGCAAGACCACGTAAAACAGTTTAAACTCCCATTTTTATCATGGAAATATAGAATTGTTAGGATTGGGGGGTAACTTAATCATCTAGATCCAACCACCCTGCTAGGGCCAGGGATGCCACTCACTAGTTCAGGCTGCTCAGGGCCCACCCAAGCTGCTCTTGAACATGTCCAGGAATGAGGCAATACTTCTTTGATAAGGCAGAGTGTCCTACTGAGTTAGTTTTAAGGTTACAAAAAATTAGTATGAAACCTTACTGCTATAAACCAGTAGTTGTACATGTCTCATTATTTTTAATAGTTCAGTGTTATCTGTCTGCATTAAAGTGCTTGAGAGACAGCGTGCACATATGTTCATAACTGCAGACATTGTGTCTTGAAAAGTGCCAGAAAAGCACCACTGTGCCAAGATAGCAATCACTTAATGACATCGATTTCTTGTAAAACATTACACGCTAGGGAAACAGCAGTTATTTTTTTCACTGTCTGTTGAAAGCAGGGATCAGAAGTCTCAGAAAGAGTAGTGAAAGCAAAAGTATTTGATACCTAAAGTTCTAGTGTAAAGATACAATGTAGACATTACAATTGTGAGGTCCCTTTTTGTGCGACGAAAGCCTGAGTCACCAGTTCAATACAAGGATATCCAGCAACAAGCAACGTAGCAGCTTTTCAACTTCTGAAAGAGCAGATACAAAGTTTGATGGCAAGCTTTCTCAAAGTCAGCTGCCTGGCAGAGCTCTCTGAAATCAGAGACAGGAATGCTGGAAAGAGGAGACTTCTTTAAGCTGGTCCCTGGAAGTGCCTGTAGTGGAAGGAGGCTGGCAGAAGGATAGACAGAAACATGTGAGGAACAGACAGACATGGAGTGAAAGATAAAGAAGCAGGAACATAACAGTGCAAAGTCTGAAAGGCAGGAATATGAGTTAAGGATGAATGAAGAATTTCTGATAAATGGTTTAATCCAAAACTCATTGAGGACAATGCAAAGACTTTGAAAATGGTTTGACATAAGGCTTGTAATCTTAAATGACTGCATTTAGAATGACTGCTTGACCAGCACATCAAAACCCAGTGAGCACTCCTTAAAAAGTGACTTTGTAAAACCTCTTCTAAGACGAAGATGCCACTGCTGCTTTGAAGATACAGTCATTAAAGGATGAAGCATGTGAACAGTCAGTATGACTTCTCTGAAGTTTAACTATAATCTCCTTATTATTTCTTATTGAGTTTTTGAAATCTTCTCTATTGAAAGTAGAAAGCAAAACTGAAGCAAACAGCTTAATCTAGAAATTACCTGTAGACTAACTTTAGTCTCAGCTCTTTTTTGTGTGTGCACGGGCATGATCGTGCCCAATTCTAACTGCATTTAAGGTTTTTAATGTTGCATTTACCTGAACAAACACTGAAATGCAGTATAATTTTCCTTCCTAACATTAGGTATTTGTTACAGCTGCTTGTCATGCAGTGAAAAATGCACATTTACTTTTGAAATTTCACCTTTCAGTTAAGAAGAGTCAGGAGATGTTCCTGTAAAGAAAAATCTCCTCTATCATAGGCTAAATTTTATTTTAAAAAATACCTTTATTGAAGCAAATGATGTTGTTGCGATTAAGAAAAAAGTCAATGACACTAACATAAAAGAAGTTCAGTATGAGTCAATTCTGGAGCAAACTCAAATATGTACTTAAGTCCACTCAGATAACCTCATGCACAATGACTTGACATAGATATTATACACTTGTCCCAGTGAAGAAAATTCATCCTTCTTTTTATGGAAGGCATCTGAACAGAAGCAAGGATGAGAAGTGAGGTGTTTATATTAACAACTGACATTCAAATTTAGAAATCTCTGTTCTCCTTATAACATGATACAGGCTATGTGCTCTAACGTATAGCCAATATTCTGCAGTGGTTTTTTTTGGTGGTTTTTTTTTTGGGGGGGGGGATATTTTTTCTACTTCGATTTCAAATAATTGTGTAAAACAAGACTGCAATATTTGGGGAATGACAAATAAAAAATACAGTTTAAGAGTATGAGGCACTAGTAGAGAAAGGATCTTCATAAAAGTATAATACACCTTGGATATATGGAAGACAAGAAAATACAGTACAGCTCTCTGAGATCTTTTGCCTGTCTATACACAGAACAATCCAGACCAAGATCATTTCCAAGGGGACACTTTTTATATTGTCTCACTGTGCCTGACTCTACAAATGAATACAAACCAATCACTGAGCAGTTCCAGGAATGATGCCAACCTTTTATGAAGAAGTGTATCAGTCAATCATTCAGTCCCACAGAACGGGCACTCATTTCACATATTTAATGACCTAATAGGAGCCAGATTGTTCATGTATTTACCAGTCCAAATAGACGTCAATGACTGGCAGTAAAAGAAATAAAAGTCCTCAAATAGATTTCATTAAAAAATTAATAAGCAGGGAAGGAAATTCAAGGCATGATCCAGCTAAAACTAAGTTTTAATCTTTCAAATATTTCTTTGTACAAATAACCATGGTGGAGTTTGGGGTCTTTTGGGTGTTTTTATTAGTTAGCTTTAGTTTTCTTTGGGCTTTTCTTTTCTGTGGGCTTTTTTTTTTTTTTTTTTTTTTAAGCAGGAGTTATGGAATACGGTTTGTTCTTTCTTTTTATACAACAGGCTACAAGGATTTATATTCTTGCTCTTGATACTTTAAAGATTTCTCTGCTTTGATATCACTTCCAAAATTATACGTTGGTAGTTAAAGAATTGCCTGTGTCAGTACTAAACACTCCTAAAACATGCTAAATGATTTGTTAAATGGCTTGATGGAACCTCAGCCCCGATCATGTGGATCAAAATTTGTGAGCCCTGAAGGCAGCAAAGCTCCACCTCCATTTGTGATACATCAAGACAAAGATAATTCTCAGCACAGAATCTAATGAGAAGTAGAATTGAAACTTCTGAAACTCATGTTTTGGAAGAGATGTGGGGAAATACCTAAAAGCCATGTCCAGAGCCTTGTGTGGGAAAACATTTAGTACAATAAAATAATGAGTCCAAAACAAGTCACACACATCAGTACAGCTTCAGCTGGAATCATCAGGTGCCAAATCAGATTCTCACCTAACAGCCAAAAGCTACAACGGTCACCTCTAGCATAGGCTGTCTTTCAGCTTTCTGACAGAAATCATTACTGAAGTGAAGAAAGGGGGACACCTAGGGCTGTGTTTAATGAAGGACAGCAACCAGAAAAGGTTGTTCTGTTGAATAATGAAAATTCCCCATAAAACCATGAAACTCATGAAAGGGTTGCCTATAGCCAATTCATGTGTACTGTCTGGATATTAATTACTACTTTCATCTAATCATGGAAGTAAAAATTACTAATCCCTATGGTGATAGGTGGACAAGAGCAGCCAAAGCAAACAGAAAACACAGAGTTTTCTATGCAAAAATGACAATCATCTTACTACACATGAAACAAAAATATTCCAACTCAGAATGAGCTTTAAAACCTTGTACTCTCACATGTCAAATGGCTGCATCTCTTGCTTCAGTAAATCCATTGTGCAAAGGACCAAAGCACTGCTAAGGCAGCAAAACTGAAGTGTGAGAATTCTACAAAGGGAAGTGATATATTGGTACCATCACCCCTGTTCCAAGACAAACATTACAATCTGCATTGATGTGCAGCAATAATGTACTCTGAGTACAGTGCTTTTCCAGAGCACTGATACAATGGCTTCATCTGAACAACTGATTTCAGGCACATGCAAGCAGAAAACAGAATAGTGGTGTTTGTCCAATTCTTTATGGCAAGGGTGAAAAATACATTGATGCTTTTTGCATTCACATTTGACTAGTCAAAACTATGCATTACTCCATGGACCAAAGAATTTCTGAAACAAACTCCTAAAACAAAGAGCCTGAGTACATAAATAGCCTAAAACTCTGTCTGCTGTGGCATTTATTCTGTATTAGCTACATCAAACTTGAAGTGTAGGTCCTTAGGCAGAAACTGAAAAAAAAATAATAGCCAGCTTTTGAAGCTGATCTCACATTTCTCAGCTTTACAAACAAAAAAAGACTCAATATTTATCACGCCCCCAAATCATTAACAAGAATGTGAGAATTACCACATTTCCATAGTTTCCTTAAATTATCATCTTATTAGCCAGGAACCATCATTATTTACGCTACCAAAGCAGCAGCTTCCCAAAATCCTTATTTGGGTCTGTGCTAAAATGCTCTATCATCACAGAATTCAGACCCTGAATTAAAATAAGGGAAAAAGACCCACACTGCTGAAGCTTCAAATCTCATAATAAAACCATCTATATTAAACTTTACTTGTTGCAACACTCCTATTGAAAAATAATAGGTTTACATTTGTGCATAAAACTAACCACTTCCCTAAATATTTTCAGGGCTGAGAAAGTCACATTGTTCTGCGTTCGTAATTTCATTGTTTGCATTTAGATATAAGAAAAAAGAGCACGAAACATAATTTGGAAGTGGAATAACAGGCCCAAATTTAGAGCAAACACAAACAAAAGTTGTGATTCCATCATTTAAATATTTGATCATCTTATTAGGACAAGGTAATATTGGCATTATTCATGCCAATAAATTCAAGGAGACAAAGAATCCCTTGAGTCTCCATCAATACAAAGCCTAACAGAGTTAATGATATTATTTAATATACTGAAGAAGTACTCCTTTACCACCTTTATTTATAATTAGCAAGAAAATTAACTTTTGCAAATGCTGATTCCTTAACATGTATGTGGGTTTTTTTCCCGTAGCTCTTTAAATAATGACCCTATTGCTTTCAAGGTTATGGCTGCTAAAACTAGAAGGGCCTGAAATTCTCCTTTCAGCTAAAAACTAACTGTAATAAGTTATCTGGAAAAAATAACAAAAAAAAAAAAAGTTAATTTCTAATATTTCTGCAATAATCTCTAAACTATTGGTCAAAGGGTTCACATCTGTTAAGGAAACTTTCCTGTCTGGCCACCTCAGGTTTCCTACAGAAGATTCTCAGATCTCTGGATCTTTCCAGTGATTTTACTTAGGAGAGGCACCGTTCAGATTCCAGCCCAGGTTAACCTTGCACGCATGAGCCATTGGCTGCTTTGGGAATAGCTCCTCTCCAACTCTTCCACTGGGCAGTTTGGCATCATACAAATAAATATTAATTGCAGCAGAGAGAAACAGCTTTTCTATATCCCGCATGAACACTACAACCACTGAACTGTAAATTCAGTGCTCCTCTGCTGCTCTCTAGCACAATAGATATTTAACCATTCAAACAGTGAATGAAAGAAATCACAACACAAAAGAGGAACCATCTCAGTATCCCAGTAATTAGGTCTTTGACTGAGAACAATCAGCACCTTACAATAATGAAGATCTACAGTTTTCTCTTCCAGCAGCAGAACAAAATGTTCAAAGCAACACCCAAACTCTGCTCATACACCAAATACCATTGAGTACTCAGTACTAAAGAAGTTACCATTCCTCAGCTCCCTGCTAATCTGTATTGAATTGGACCTTTAGCTCTTACAACAAACTACAAAGGAGCCAGGATAATAATATCCTCTAAAAAATGGCTTTTAGATAGTCTAGTTTAATTTCCCTGCACTGAACTTTATAAAAGCAATTGGAAAACAGAAACAACTCTTGCCTTTCACATCCTTGCAATGATGCAGAACATATTCATATTTTTGGAATTTCTTTTTCCTTCAATATGATAAAATTCCATAATGGAATTAAAAAGGACCAAGCTTTAAGTTCAGAATTACGTGGCACTTAATGCAAAAGAATGCATCTAAAGAATCAAAGAATGTATGGAATGACACTCATTTATGCTTGCTTTGTTATAGCAGAGAATTCCTCATTTAGATATGCTGCATGAAAAATAGATCTTCTGCTCCTAGTAAAATTTAATGTTACTGATGCATGCATTTTTCCTGAAGACTATTTTTGACAGACATCTATTACACTGAATCATTCTGGGGTTTATCAAGCTTTGCACAACGAAATGTTGACAATAGAAGGAACATTTTGATAAATATTTTTAGCCAAGACTAGACTGTGGGGGCAGAAATCACTCAATCATTAAATGAATCCAGTTAACCTTGTACATCTGCTCTACTTCCTTAAAAATTATAAGAGATCAGGAAGGCTGTGTAAGTGAATAAGTTTATGTAGCAAACCTGCTTTATTATTTCATGATAGCTACCACATTACAATCTGGCTGCTCAGATTCAATGAAATATAAAAATAAAATCCACATTTAACCTTGGAAAAAACCATGAAGTTCACTGACCTGTCTCTCCAGGCAACCACCAAGCTGGGGTAGGCAGCTTTTCCTACTTTCAACAGTTGGTCAAGCTTGATCTATATTAAAGAGGAATTTGAAACACAGAGGAATTATTTATTTACAATAAGGAATGTGAATGCTGTACTAATGCTTTCACCTAAATAGCAACATCAACAGAGAAGAGGCAGCTATAGATTTAAATGAGTGCATTTAATAGAAAAAAATTCTCTGAACCATACGTATTAACCAGCACTTGTCTCCACAAATACATTACCACCAACCATCCACACATGAACCAAAACCTGGAACTCTATTTTCAGTTACACATATTAATGCAATAAAAGAAGGTATGAGTCAAATAAGGTGAAATAACTTCACTGCAGCTGCCAGAAGTCCAGATCTTGTTGCTTGCACAAAAAAAAAAACAGAACAAAAAAGGAACAGTTTTCTGGTTTTCCCTTACTTCCCACCCTGAATTTACCAAACTTTCAAATCACAAAGAGGTTTAAATTTCAGCAGAAATCTTGAATGGTGCAAAATGCAAAATTCCAGTCACTACAAATGCTTTAAAATAATTTCTTCCCTATTTGGTTATTAAAATTGTATTCATTGTATAAATACCACATATGCAAAGATAGCAAACTATGTAATGTAAAGGCTAACAGCCCATGGAGATGGGGAAATAAGTCTTTACAGAAAGGTTACAAATCAAGACATTTCCAGAAAACCCATTTATCTGCAGGAACAAACAAAATTCTTAAGGCTGTGATGGAGGTTGGGTTTCTTTCTTTTTTACTTATAGAATTTTTTTCCATAAGTTGCTAGGAAACTAAATACTGGGTACTTATGGGAATTCAAGAAAAGCAAACGAAATGGCCAGGGTCAGGAGAGGAAGACATCTGGCTACACTTCTTTTTCCCTGGGAGTTTCTCTCCAAGGAGGAAGACACCAGGAGAACTGAGGCAGATAAAGGACAGAGCTGGGGACAGCGGCCTTCTCTCTCTCTGGCCTTCAGAGGACGGTCCGAGCAGTTTCTTCTGTGGGGTGAGCCTCTGCTCGTGAGAGCAGCCACTGACCTGGGACCTTATTAACATCTACCTCACTAAAAGAGGGACTTATCACCATCTGCTCATGTTCCCGAGAACCCTGAGCCCCCTGTCCCTGCCCTGCTCAGAGCCAGGCTGTCGCTGCCCCAGTCCCGCCGCTCCTTCGGCGCTGCTCTGGGTTTGTCTGCGCTGTAGCCCCGCACCGCCTGCCCTGCCGAGACATCCCTCAGTTCCAGCTACTGCCGCGGAATTCTCTGATACATCTTGTCCACCAGTCCGAGACCTTTTGCTCATTCCTGCCGTTCCAGCTTAGTGCTCTTCAGAGTCCTGCAGAGGCACCGGGACCAACACTGCCCCGGGATTCCTGAAGCAAAGCCCCTCTTCCATCCCCTCCCGTCTGGGCCATGCCGCCATGCGCCACAGCGCCCCCTGTAGCCGCGCGGGGATGATGGCACCTGCCCTGCCCACCGGGTGCCACCAACCCCCCCGCTGGCTGTGACTGGAACTGCACCAAAGGGAAGGCGCTGCGGTCGAGAGGAGTGTTCCTGTTCTATTTGTTATTAACTCCTTAGTTGTTGTTGCTTTGTTTGCTTTATTATACACACCAATAAAGAACAGTTATTCCTATTCTCATATCTTTTTGCCTGAGAGCCTCTTAATTTCAAAATTATAATAATCCAGAGGGAAAGAGTTTACATTTTCTATTCCAAGGGAGGTTTCTACCTTCCTTAGCAAACACCTATCTTTCAAACCAAGACAGACTGCCAAGTAATGTATTTTCAGATGTATGTCAATATCAGACTACACCAAACTGGCATACTTTACAGAACCCTGCAAGAAGATCTTTAGAACTGTAACCAAAACCCGTAAGATTTTCAGGCATACGCATTGCTTGTTCTGCTCCCTGAGCCATAACATTCCTGGGTCTTTTTGTGTTATCACAGAACTCGTACATTGTCCCACTACAGTGAGACACTAACTGGAATCCAGCCCATGACTACCAGCAAAAGCGATGGGCCACAACAGCACTCCAATATTTAGAAATTCGTTTGTCTCATTACTATTCACAAATACAACAAAACAGTTAAAAAATGAAATTAAAATATAAAGTGCCAGGGAAGAGTGGCCCAAACAACTTTAGCTTTCTGTGACTGGCAAGTATATAAATCAGACAATCCATGCAAGCACTGCCTTTTGCAGTGTTGCAGAGAAACTCTTTAAAAGCATTAAATGCCTTAAGAGACGAGACGGCAAAGAGGCAGGAGGCACTGGAAAGCAAGATCACGTTCCTCATAAAATTGTGTCAGTTCCATCTGAAAAACAACTCTGCATCAGCTCACCCACACAACAATTTGCACCTCAGCAAAAGGAAGTGTACATAAATACGAATGACTACAGCTCATTTGGACAGAGGTAATGTACACTTAGCTATGAGCATTTAAATGTAACTCAGATTTGATTTTGCTCATATCAATGCTTAGTATTTAAAGAACCTTGCTTAAAGCAGTATTTGTGAGATGAAGAAAACAGATTCTTTATTTGCTGCTTTCCACCTTCAAAGAGCTGTACTCCATTCATGGCTCTCCGATTCACTGGGTGTAGAGTTCATGGGCACAGTATCTGCCAGAAGATAAATCCAGAACAAGTGCTCACACAAAAATAGTGATGTTGAAAATCTTCTTGAAACTGATCTCGTTTCCTACACAAGATCACTTTTGGTGTTGGGGCAGTGGGGTTTAATAAATGCAATATTGCTTCCACCCCAGAAACATTTTTTACTTTTTTTCCCCCACTTTTGTTGCTGCACACGTATACTATATTCTTTTCATTTATTACTTTATTTTCTAGTGTTGATATGATATTTCTTCATAAAAAACATTTATGTTTCAAAGAAAAATAGAAAAACTTGCAAGTTCACTAAATTATTAGTTGATGGGTGGTGAGAGATCAAAACCCATTCTACACTGGCTTACCAGAGATAGATAAATGCCTATTTTTGCCCAAAGACAGCAACGTGTAAAGTAACAAGAAACAGAAGAAAAACAGGCATCTTGATTCCTGTACATCCTCAGTAATTCAAGTCAGAATAAGACTGGATCTCTTGGATCATTCCCCATGGTGAAAGGAAGCATTTAAATTGAATTAAACACCTGGTAAAGAGCATGTTTCTGTTGATTGTTTCATGTATGCTTAGGCACCAAATCACTTTCTCACCCCCCAACTACTTACACCTATTATTACTGAAGCCACAAGACTTAGTGGTCCAAAAGGCCTTCAAATAGATTTCACTAAGGAAGAACCATAAGTCAAATACCAACATACTTCATACAGAAAAGTACAGAGGTGCTAAGATCAACCCCGTTGACTAAATTCCATTATTATAATTATTGATTCCTAATCATGCCTTCCCTCACAAAAACTCAAGCATACTATTTAAGAAGTATCCCTACACCAGGAAGTTTTAAGAGATACTGTGCTGTTAGTCTGATAGCTTTCTATTCTTTTGGTTCAATATTATGAAGAATCGACATGTTTGGATATGTATTTCAAAAAAGAAGTTCAACTGGTTTTATGTGAAAGCATGAGTAAGACTAGTACTTGAAAAATTACGTGAAGAGGATATCACCTTCTCAGAAGAGATGCTTCTTTTTCAGCCTCAGGACTAATTTTTTGTATAAAAGGAAATTGGGTCTTGAAGCCAAATTTTGCTGCATGCTTTTATAAACATAACAGATCCTAGGCAGAATTAATGTTTTGCATTTCACCAAGATGAAGTTTGTATAATCTTCCTCTGAGATGTCAGGAATCAGGCATATCATTTATCCTCTCCACATGATTTCTATTAGCTTGATATCATTATTCATAAAACTTTATCGTGCCATCCCAGTCTATACTAAAGTCAGGATTAAGAAACCCCTCAAACCTTCTTGTAAGCAGTTAAGTTAAAAACAACCAAAAAGTTAATCTTTCCCTGGATAATTGTTTAGTTACATGGCTATAAACACAAATCAAGCTCTAAAATTTAATAAATACAGGAAAAATATACTTATCTCTGATTCTTCCAATCTCCCACAGAATTAATTTGTTTCATCACATTTCTGCTGCACTCAATGCAACCACTAGTGAGGCAGGCCCTGATAGAACAGCCTTGGATTTTTCAGTTTTCTTGTCCCAAACTGGTTTTATCTAATATGAGCTTGATTAATGTCCACTCCTAAAAAAGTATTCTGTCCCATGTCTACTATATTCTTTTCAGATCCTTGAACTAATTTTCTTGTTGTTGTTACATGTGAGCACAATTAATTCTTCATCCACAGGAAGTTAGGAAGGTGATAATTCTCAGAAGCAACTGAATACTAAATAACTTTGATCAGCTATGCCTGTTTCAGTGAATGTTTGCAGATAGAGAAACAGGAAAATTGCTAGACTAAAAGAACAAAAGGAATAATGTATGAGTCTCACTTAGGATATGCACTAGAAAAAATTCAATAAGGTTGCCATATTTTCTAAAATATTTCAGAAAGGCACTAGAACAGCAGAGGTATTTTTAAAATATTCCTGTTGGCTGCTCACTCTAGACTGCAGAGACAAAATCCTCCCTTGCAAGGTGTCTTAGGTTGCAATACAGGATGTGACCAAAAGTATGTATTCTATCACCATCTAATGAAAACAAGTGGGGCAGTAATCCTTATCTCTGTGGGAGACATTCTCTACTAATGGGCTATCTGTTAAAATCTGGTGAGGCAGTCATTCTTATCTTTTCCACAACCCATCCTTTCACCAGGGAGATATCTTTTGTTAATGGGCCATTGAGTCCCACTGCATGGGACATCCCATTGGGAGATGCTCCAGCCAGGGGGAGGAGCCAAGCATTTCCTACCTAGATAAAAACTGAAATCTGGAACACCAAGGCAGCCTTTTTCCACCAGATTCCAGAGGAAAGCCAGAGCCTTCTACATCATCACTGCACCTTTGGAGGAAAACTGCACCTTCTACAGGAGCACTGCTTCAACTGAACCACATCTGTCATCCAGGAGGATGCAGCCACCATTTAATGGGACTGCTACCAACACCTTGACTGACAGGGTGTGTCCTAGGGTGATGTTACGGTGTTTGTATCTCCAATCGTGTGTTCTGATTATGTTTGGTATTATGTCCTGTGCTTCCAGGACTGACTCTGAAAGTGAAGCTTTGTTTTGTCTTGTTATCAGCCGGCTCACCTCCCCCACGGTCTATGTTTAGGAGAGGTTTTAGCTCGGCTTGCTTGCTTGCTTGCTTGCTTGCCTGCTTGCTTGCTTCTGCCTCTTTTTCTTTCCTTCGCTTTGCCCTTGCTTTTTGCTTATTAGTTAGTTCAGCTAGGCAGTCCAACTTTTTCCCTGGACTGTTTTCTTTTCCACCCCGTCCCCTCCCTCTCCTGGATACCATCTGAACCTGTTCTGGACGGGGACCTGGGAAACCCCAAGAAACACCGGGAGTCTACACTCTGTCACCTGCAGCAGTCATCCCCCAGTGCCGGAGACTGATAACTGAGCGACCACTCGCCGGAGAGACTGAGTTTGTCATCCCTTCAGAACAGTGAAAGAGTTTTTTTGTCAGCTGGTGTTGGTTTTTTTTCCCTGTGCTGGGGAGTGTCTTGCTTGTTAAATAAACAGGTTTTTTCTCCCACTCTTCTCTGAGGAAATTCTTCCCGAACCCGGTGGTGGGGGGGAGGAGTCGTGGGGTTTGCTGTCTGGGGGCTCCTTCTGGAGGTTTTCCCCCAAATTTGCCCAAAACCAGGACAGGGTGTCAGGTTGTGTTCTGACTCTGTTGGTGGTTTTGGGTTTGTTCTCTGTAATACTGTATTTCTATTTTAATTTTCCTAGTAAAGAACTGTTATTCCTAGTCCCATATCTTTGCCTGAGAGCCCCTTAATTTCAAAATTATAATAATTTGGAAGGAGGGGGTTTACATTCTCCATTTTAAAAAGAGGCTCCCGCCTTTCTTCGCAGACACCTGTCTTTCAAACTAAGACAAGGATTATGCAAACTATTCAGGAAGTGGATAGGAAAAGCCCTAAAATGAGGAATTAGGCCTCTTTAGGAGGGATCACTACCCTGTCACTGCTGTGGTTTGTATTTCAGACACACCTGTTCCATTCAGCTGCTGAAGGACAGGAAGCTGTCAGTAGCTGTGGGCAGGTGCCTCTCCAGTGACAGCAGCACCCCAAACCTCCAGATACCCCCAGAACTGATACACACCCACAAAACCTGAATCCTCTTCTAGCTCAAAACGAGAAACACTCTCACAGGAAGTTTTTGTGTTAGACCTACAGAGATTCTGTGACTCAACATCCAGCTTAAATATGGTCCCTAGTTTCAAATAATACAAACATAAATATTAATCTTCTGTTGTAGAATAAAATTTTCAAATCAAACTACATGGAGACCACATTTTCAGCCTACCAGGAAAAAAAATTAAATTGTAATTTTAAACTAATTTATATACTGCATTATATTCAGTATACTTCAGAAAAGTATAGTCATAACTTTACTTACAGTTAAACTAAGTTCTCTTTAGGAATAAATTTACGCTTACAGTAGCACATTAGGATGAAAGCTAAGTTGCAGTAGTCAGACTTTAGATGAAATATCTCTGGGTATTCCAATTATAAAATAATGCTTTACTATTTCTCTCGCAAGTTCTTCAAAAAGGGCAAGTTACTAAAAGAGGAATCGGCTTTGGAAACAGGAAAATATACTGTAAATTATATTTATTCACACACACATAAAAATTGAATATGTTTAGAAATATAGCTATTTCCCAAAAAAACCCGAAAAAGGTGCAAACCAACTCTTATTCTTTGAAAGAAAAAGGTGGTTTTGGAAAATTTTTAGAAAATAGTTAGAATTACTTCTCAGTTGAAATAGAAATAGAATTAATTTCATCACAGTCTTATGGTAGGTAACTTGCTGAACATGCCCATTTTCTTTCTTGGGCCTGTTTACAGATATAATCAATATTACATCACATTTAGATTAAACCAATTACATCAAGTGGAGCAAATACCTGGCTGAGTAGCACACATCAGTCTTATTAGTGAAGAGATATGAATGAGAAAGTTTATTTATATTTGAAGATATTGCTCTGAATAATTTAAAAATATTTGACTGCAAAACCCCCAAATCTAAATTCCATCTACAATAATGAAAACAATATTTGCTAAAAAGAGTTTTCCACAAGCACATTAAACAGTAATTTCTAGAGAAAAATATCTTCCAAATTGGAATGAAAGTCTCACAATCTCAGAAGTAAAATTAGAATTAAGTTTAAATCCTATAAAGGCCAGGTGTATACTTTAAAGTCAGATCATCTTTCTCAGGCAAATGATGAATTATTAAATTGATATTTGCCAGACTTGGCAGTCTGCCAGAGGACAACAAAGAGGAAGCAAATTAGACCAAACCCACAATTTTGAAGAATTGGAAAGCTTTGAAGAATTGGAAAGGTTTTCCTAACTTTTACATTCATAGCCAGTCACAACTATACTTAAAGTGTTTCTTATATACTAAAATTTTTATTACACAGTGTTTTTCTTCAGAAATAGTTAGCATAGAATGATTAAGCTGTAATACACCCCAGCTATGAGTAAACTCTAAAGAGAGACAAGCAGGACTTTTAGCAACAACCAATTAAGCTACTTATGTTTCTTACACTGCTGACTATTCCCCTCTACTTCTTCCTTTGTGACCATAAGCAGATGAGTGGGGAAAACGGAGAAGTCTCCAGAACATAAAATCCTACAGGCCTAGTTGCACAGAACTAAAAGATAAGAGTTTTAATTTAAGTGGGAATAATTTGGGTGGGTTCTGCAGAACCCACAGTCTATAGCTGGACAATAAGCCAATTTTTCCAAATGCGATTGAAGTCAGGTTTTTTGCACTTTTAGTCCAGGATTCCTTTAGGAATCTGGCATCCTGCATTCTTGTGCTTCTGTACTGATGCATCACACACCATGCACTGAGTATCATAGATGACTACTACTAGAAAGCCAATAAGATGAGCATGGGAAAGGAGAAAGGCCAAACAATTCTGATGAAAAGAGATGGAAAAGTAGCAGTTGCACTCTAGAACATCAAATTTATATTACATAAATGTGACAATAGAAAGAAGTGTTGAAAATCTCCATAGTAAAACAGCACATAAATTTACATGAGTAAAGTGTATTGAACGTTCAAAATGAGAAGTTACTTATAAGTAATGCACTTTCTGTTCTGGATATAATGGTGCCAAAAGCCAAACTTGAGGGAGATTTAATGTTGTAACACTTGGTACACTCAATTTCATTTTAGAGGTAGCTGGAAGAGACAGCTCAGAGCTCCCCACCACCGTTCCTCATCTTGGCACACAACAGCAGGTACAAGCCAGATTTCACACAGCTAAAGAGACAAATTTTACTTCTACATTAGTGAAATGAGATTGGCTTCCTCCACTTTCTTTCACCCTTTTAAATAGTATCACACCTACAGAATAAATAGTGCTATAATAACACAAACACTGAAATGCCACAGAGGCTCATGATTTCAGATAGCAGTTGAAGAGAGTTGTTTAATTCAAGGACATTTCACTAGAAATAGTAACAGACCAAATTCTGCCAGCCACTGTATCTTTCGATAATATTGACAACTGAAGGCATAATTTAGCAGAAAGTTAAAGGTAAGCAAAGTCTATCACCTTAAGCTTCCTTTTTAAAATTAAATTTTAAGTGAAAAATATACTTCATGTTTTGATTTGCATTTAATAATTACAGTCAATATCATTAATTATAGCATTTTATGGTCAAAACACTCATTTTATTCACAGTTACATCCATTCCCACTGCTTTGGAATTATTTAATATTGCAGATTTGTTAATGTTTGCTCTTCTGAAACACGGCAAATGCAGTAGAAGTTCAATAAATTATTTACATTTTAAAAGACCAAAATCTTATTAGTATTTGCCTGGAAGAGTACATCCATGCTTTGCTCTGAAGCTGAAAGTGTAAATTAGCATCTTCTGGCCTGATCCTTTTCTCACTCTGTCAGTGTTGTTCTCAGAATAGTCCAAATGAGATAAATCAAGCCCAGGGCATATAAATACCTCCAAGAATAATTCTCCAGCACCTTCAGAGCTCTGCACTGAACTTGGATTTGTCAGCTGCTGCAAAGGAGAACACTACAGACATTCACAACATCAATATTGAGAAAAAAAGTCTCAAAAATAGAAATTCCTACTTCAAGATTTCAAAGTGTAGCATATATACAGTGGGTTTGTTGGCAACACAGGGGGGCACACAAAGCAGACAGAACATAAAGATGTACCTCCTGATCCTGAAGCTCCTCCTACTTTGAAGAAAGCAACAAAAACACTGCTGAAATATTTGAGGCTTTATCAATAGTAAATGAATGTAATGTCCAAAATACAAGCAGTTAGACCTAGCAGAAAAATAAAAATATCTCTACTTATTGTACGAGGTGAGTCGTGCCATATTCCACCAATTGTCTCATAAAATACAAGCAAGAGTCTGCGTGGACAGTATGGATGGGGCAGTGAATCTGTGCAGGTGAAGACTCTTGACTTGAGCACATAAGGAGGGAAAGAAGTTGGTAATGAAGAACAGGTTAGAGAAGAACAAAGAAGGGAAAAATTGCAGATAAAAAGTGTGGGGAAAATGAAAGAGTTTGCTGTTTCCAATCCAGTTCCTGTTCAGTATTTGCATTCCATCACCTCATAGCTGAGGAGCTCTTCCCTGATGGAACGCCATAGGAGAAAGGCAGGAATCCTGCTGCTGAACTCTTCATTGTTTTTTTGTATCTAATCCTCATTACAGCAACAAAACACACAGCAACACCTTGTATGATGCCAGAAATTCCCCTCTCCCTTCTTATCGCTATCTTAGACTAATAGCTTGAAACAGATTTATTTTCTTTGGATCAAATATTATTGTGCTGCACAAAGTTCAATGAGCTATAGAATGCCCCAGAAGAATACAGTGTTACATGAATATGACAAAGTAATCTCATCTTCTCTCTATTCAAAAGGGGGAATAATTTCCTCTTGACAGGAAAATATTTTACTAAACTAGAGGCATCAGACAGCAGCCTTTCATAGAGAATGGGACTGGGGAAAACAATTCAATAATCAGAAGTTTATATGTCCTGACAAGTGCTGTGTACAGCGTGCATTGAAGATGATTTATAGTCAGGAGTTACAAAGAGAATAAAAGCTTGGAATGACAGTGAAAACCAGCAGAGCTGCTGGTCACTGTCATCATGACAAAGTGAGATTCTTTTTGTTTGATTTTTCTTTTTATTACAAGAGAGATGGTGATTTCAACCTAAAAACACTTGCTACCCTGTCATATTGTTCAGCCTGACCAAGCTTCCTCAAAAGAGTGCACACAAAGTAGATCAGATCATCTCAATAAAGAAAAACTATTGCATGATCTTTCTGGAAAGAGGAGACAAGTAATTCATTTTACTGCAGCAATGTCAGCAAATGCTGACAGAGGAGCACATGGCTTTCTCTTCCCACCTACCACTACCTGGGGTCTGCATAAACAGCAGGGAGTCAGCCCAGGATAAGCCTGACTGTTAACATTTAACCTGAGCCAAAAAACCAGTTCAGAACTGGTAGACAGAAACAGGAGATACATTCCCTGATGTGCTTCCTGGGACAGGGAATCTTTGGGAGGATAGTCTTTGCAACATCAAAATGCACAATGAGATCTGTTTTCTCTGTTCGAGGGAGTGACTCAGTCCATCACTCTTCAAAGGCTCAGTCCTTAATTTCCAAAGATGGATATGAGCAAAGTGGTAAAGTGAGTTTTTATTAACATCTCAAGAAAACAGTTGGTGTGGGAAAGGAACCTTATTCTTCCCTAGCAGAGCAGAGCTTCACAATGAGCAGGTTTCCCCTGCTCTCCAGAGGTTAAACCAACAGAATTTTGCCTAAATTTCCCCCTTCTTCTCTCCTCAAATCTTTCAGCATGAAAATACAAAAAGCCTTTAAATCTCTCATCACTCACTGGCTAAATGTCTGAACATGGGCACACTGATATTATATCACAGCACTTTGCCCTAGGGCCAGTCTTCAGCTCACTGTTTATGCAGGGTTTGCTGGGAGCATAATTCAAAAAAGGCTGTTCAGAAATGAGTATATCATTGTAGAGTGTGCACAAATCCAGTGATGTGCATACATTATACTCTAAAAAAGACATGATGCTGAAATATCATTCATGAACATGGTACATTATATACTAATTGGATTATTTTGGGATGCAGATAACAGCAATATGCCAACAGAGGAATTTCATAAATGCTCTGAACAGAGCTCTTAGACTTAATACTTTGCACGTAAGACAATCTGTAAGAAGCACCTTCAGAAAACAGAGCAGGACCTCAGCTCAGAGTCCTTAGGCAGAAACTGCTTTCCTCAGTTCAGTCTTGAAAAAACTGAGCACTGAAACAAATGCTTTAATCTCAAGTGCTAAAAGTAATTGGGACTTCCCCTTGCTGATTTGGAATCATCCCTTTAACCTGTCACACCACAA
Organism: Sturnus vulgaris; assembly: GCF_052056855.1. Taxonomy (NCBI): domain Eukaryota; kingdom Metazoa; phylum Chordata; class Aves; order Passeriformes; family Sturnidae; genus Sturnus; species Sturnus vulgaris. The sequence continues at coordinate 19,801,556 of NC_142256.1, read as the reverse complement.
TCTCTGAACTCAGGCTAGAGAATCACTCCAGGGCAGAAACAGAATCTGCTTCATCATCTCAGTTCTACACTGGGGATAGAATAACTTTGCATCATCTTGAACATGGCTAACATTGTGGTACAGTTGTCACAGTATAAGCTGGCTTGTACTGGACAGTGAATTTAGCCACTGAGAGGAGAAGTGGCCTGGCCTAATAGGCAGGCCCCCAGAGAACAGAGATAGGACAGAATTGGAGACAGACAAGGATGTGATCCAATGAGTCCCAGCCTAAGCTGCAGAGGCTATTGGTCAGAGAGCTGAGCAGCCTGAACTTTGAACCAATCACAGATGCTTACCCGGGAACATTAAGAAAGGTATTTAAGGTGAAATCAGAACAATAAAGAGGCTTTTTGTCACCAGGATCATAGAGTGCTGTGTCTTCTGTCTCAAGCAGGGCAATAGTCAACGCTACATACAGTGTCTCAAAACCAGTGCTCTGGTTAGTATGAATTTATGAATATTGGCAGATTTTGCAGTTAGGATTTAAATGTGCAACAATACTCTGCAATGATAAAGAGATGGAATTTTTTGACCATTTGAGTGAAAATCAGGCCCAGAATGGCATAAAGCAGTTTTACAAATTACAACAGAATGCTTTCCCTTTTTTTAAAATGCATTTTGCGTTTCATGATTATTAAGATTTAATATATCACATCACCTAAGTTATCAATAACAACAATTTAGAAACTTCTGTTCTCCATGCCCAGCTCCCTCGGCTGCTCCTCATCAGACCTGTGCTCCAGACCCTTCCCAGCTCTGTTCCTTTCTCTGGACATGCTCCAGCCCCTCAGTGTCCTTCTTGCAAGGGGCCCAGAGCTGGACACAGGATTTGAGGAGTGGCCTCACCAGTGCCCAGTCAGGGGGACAATCCCTGTCGTGGTCCTGCTGCCACACCATGGCTGGGACGGGCCAGGTGCCAGTGGCCTCTTGCCCACCTGGGCACACCTGGCTCATGCTCAGCTGCTGTTGACCAGCACCAGGGCCTTTCCCACCAGGCACTTTCCAGCCTCTCTGCCCCAGCCTGGAGCTGCAGGGGTTGTTGCAGCCTGGCACTTGGCCTGGTTGACAAAAACTGTCATGCAGTCCATTTTGAGTATTAACAATAAAAGTTTGTATTGTAACTCTTTTCAGTGAAACTATTTTCCTTGAGTAAAAAAACCCAAATATCCTTCTTAAAGGAATTTCAATTCTAGAAACACATTCCATAGCCAATAAGAATGAGTTACAAAGAAAAAAAAAAAAGAATAAAAGTAACAGCAAAACACTCTCCAAAGAGTGATCTCAGTCATTATAGTCCCATTATAGTCTGCAATAGGCTGAGTCAAATCATGCAACATTTCTCCAAAACTTTTCAGCAAGAGGTGTTACAGAAAACAGGAAATCATGATGACATAATGAAAAAAACATTGAAGGAAGACTTATCAGGCTTCTTTTGGATTAAATGCTTATTTACAAGTGGTTAGATGATTAACAGATGTTTTAATTACTCTTGTTTCTTTGAGGAACAGCACACTGCATACACATTTAAAAGAAGGACTGTAGGAGTTAGTGATTTATGAGAATAAGCTACAACCGCAGCTTATGTAATTAATGATCTGCATACCCTATTGGGAGATAATATTTATTATTAATATCTCCTAATCACAGACACTTCAACTAGCACCTTATTATAAGATATATATGCCTTTTTAAGAGTAATGTTGGAACTGCAATATCATTGAACACTTACAATTATTTACTGAGATTTGTCAACCCACAATTTAGCAACAGAGCAGCTACAAGTAATACATTGAAATATCTTCAGTGCCCTACAGAGTAACTGGACAAATCCAAACCTACAAACAAACTTCTATTTCATGGAAGTATGTGCTGGACATACTTTGTGACCAGAGACCTCAGTATGGCACAAAGCTTTGCAGGAGGGCCTAAGTGCAAAAATAAAGTGAGCTTAGTTTTTATTGTCTAGGATTATGTACTAGCAATGAAAACTCACTGGATAAGTACTTACTTTCTTCAAAACAAGTGCTAGTTCCACAAGCAAATCAAATACATCTTCAAATAGACAAAAGCCTCAATACTTTCAAAGACAGTATTACTATAGCTGTGATAGTCTAATAAAATACAAGTTCTAGATTCTAATCTTGTCTGTCTTATTTGCTTACACTAACTGCTTATTTTGAAAAATATCACTGAATCTCACCTGGCTGCTCCTTCACATATAATATAAACTTGGAAGTTAAAGCTCAAAATATGAATTCTGAGTTTAACCATAATTTAAACCATTAGAGCATCTCTGTTTCACTATAAGTTTTTCCATGTTCCAAAAGCAAGAAATTACTTTTCATTCTATTTCCCATTAGAGAAAGAGAGCACCTTGAAATACCTGCCCACACCAAAGTGGCCCTTCTGCTCCACAGCTTATACACCCAGCTAGTTTAACTAGACATATGAACCAGTCATACCAAAACTAGTTCTCATTTTTATTGCTCCCATACTCTCCAGTCTGGTGTGTTTAATTTGGTGCAGAAGTTCTATACAGCCCAAGAAGTTATTTTGATTGTCCACAACCTAAGTAAAAAAAAAAAAAAAAAAAAAAAAAAGCCAAACACAACTGCCCTAAACAATAGGGGGAAAAAACCCAACAAATGGAAATTATTAATATTTTCAGACAAGAAGGAAAATAAATACAGAGAACCATGTTAAAACTTTAAAAATTCTGAAGGACAGAAAAATAGATGAGTCTGCCAATCACTTAAAAGATAAAAAGGTGGGTTTTTTAAAATAAATTAATTCTACCCCAAAGTGCTTTTACATATTACAGAATATGCTGTCTGTCATACCCAAGCAATCCTTCAAAGAGGTGGATTTCATACCAAATAAACATTTAGAATGTGATAACTCCAACTGAAAGTTGGCTCTTCCATATGAGGAGGAGGCCTGGAAACATTAATATGTGACAGTAGTAACAAGCTTCACCACAGCTGTTTAACTGCATTTTATATGAGCATAATTAAACTCATCTCCAGGAGATATTCTACCCTATACAGCGGATCAAAGGCCTTATCTTTATTAAGGGAAAACACTATGACTATAGAATTGAGAGTTAAGTCATAGCAGGACTGTCATAATATTAAGGAGACTTCCATTTCCAATCATCCAGGAGCCACTGGCAGTCACACACACTCACTTATTTTTGGTTTTGAGATCATGACACTTTTAGAACTTGCCAAGTTAACAGATGAGACCTGAAAAAACAAATTCCATAATATAGAGTCCTCTCCCAAAAGAAGTATGTCAGCTAGCAGACAAACATCCAACTGTTTTAAATCATATTTACTGCATGGCTCATAATGGGCCATGTTTACCACAGCTTCCAAATGTTCAGTGGGATATCTGGCATGCAAATAACTAATTTAAATTAATTCAATTTAATTGTAATTTGAATTTGGTTTCTTCTTGTATCATTTAACATTATTTTGGACAACAAACACCACTGTGTCTACTCTACACTACCTTCATATCCTTCATACCAACATATCCTTCAAATTGTTAATCTCAAAGTTGTTATTCCTTCAAAGTGCTCATTAAAAAAATCAAATGGCTCTCCTGTCTCAGGAAGGGTGGAAGGTCAGGTGGGGCATTAAAATTATAGCATTATCTAATATTTTCAACTACTACGGTTAATTTAAATATGAACGAGTGGAAGGAAAAAAAGTACATTATTTTCAAGTGAATATATTTGCACAGGTAGGTTGATATGTTCCTGTCCCAGTGTAGCCTGTGCAATCGGGTCAGGGGTAGCAGCTGCTGGGAGGTTGACGAGTAATGAAGGGACAGGATCTTCTTTGGAAATCCGAAGGCTGGTTTATTGACACACAGCTTAGAATACAAGTCCAAGGACAGTAGCAGGGATGGGCTGAGGGTACAGGATTAGATATGGGGCAAGAGGGGGTGGTTCAGGGGTTAGGGTCCAATGGGGACTGGGCAAGGTACTGCATAGGAGGGGTTAGGGATAGAGAAAGCCAATGGGGATTGACAGGGTGGGGCAATACAACAGAACAGAATCAACAGACATCCAGGGAAGGGAGAACATTCTAGGGGGATGTACATAAATGGGAGATAGGGGCTGAACCCGGGTGGTCAGGGCCAATGGGACATTGAAACTGAGGGGGAATTAACATAGGGGTAGGAAGGTTTGTGGGAAAGAAGCTCTTCTCTCCACAACCTTGGGGTATATTACTTATGAATCTTTCCAAGGTCAAGAGATGACTTTAGTCACTGACCCTTGGGCCTCCACATCCAAGAGCATCATGTTACACTTGCAAATTTAATCACTGAATCCGTTCTTCTCCAGTCAAAACTGCAAATGGCCTACAATTATGTTGTAGAGATATGCACTAAAACTCCTGTTTTTTCATGCAATACAAAAAATTTTGCTTGCTGCTTAAACGGATTATTTTAATGAAGTTTTCAGAAATTAAAAAAAATTTGTTAGCAAGACCAGAATTTGCATCTCATGAGGATATCAGTGTTATGCTATTAGCCAGCCTAATAGATTTCATTTGATATCCTGTAAAATGGAACAATAATCCAAAACAAGCCTTTCCAGATAACACTTTAATTTGAAGAGTGGTTTAAAGTTACTCCCTTGAACAAAGTCTGCTTTAAAACACATGTGTGCTTAGAAGAAAATTGCTTGTTAACAATTCACAATTTTCCTATGTTGTTACATGGTCAGTTTATAAACTCAGTAAAGCAATAGCACAATACTAACAATTAACAAGTCAGAATAGAAAGTTAGTTTGGGACATTACTGTTATAATGGATCTGCAGGTAAAAATAAATAAATTAAGGTTATCATAACTATTAAATCTATCAGAAAATGCATAATGATGAGAGTACATCTCATGAAAAAATAGAGCCAACACTATATCAATTTCTAAATAAGTAGCAAGTCTTGTTTCTTTCCAAATAAAATAGTACCAAGCAGATGAGAACCACAGGGCAAAAAGGTCACTGTAACTGATTTCTCTAATCCTCCAAAACATTTGTAATAGAACAAAATAATGGAGACATTATAAGTTATATAAAATGATGTTTTTGAAGTCAAATTGGGCTAAAAATCTTAGCTGAGGTAATCTAGTTATTGATAAAGACAGCATGCTACAATCAGACGTCTGGATCAACGTAATTGCACAGAGAGGAAAGGAAAGTTTCCCATTAAGAATCTCACTATATGTTACACAGAGCCCCTTCTCCTACTCCCCCTGGAGTCAACAGCAAATATTCAACTGCTTCAGTGAGATTGCTGATGACCCTAAACGATCCTTAAATGCACCTTGCAAGGCACCTAATTTATATTTTATTTGGATGAAGCCTCACAAACACATGATTTGAGCTAGTATACCCTTCTTTAAATAAGGAATCTGGAACAAAGACATTTCCCTTTATCACAAACCTTTTCTAAAGAAAATTAACACCACCTCAGGTCACATTATTGGCAATTTGCTCAGCTTTGCTGGAGCTTGACAAATGGTAGAGATAGATAATCTGACTCCACAACTTCTCCACGCAACCCATTCCAGTGCTTCCTGGAATTTTTTCCCAATATTTCCCAATTATTTTTCCCAATATCCAAACTAAACCTTTCACCTTTCAGTTTGAAGCCATTATCTCTTGTTTGTCACTCCCTGCCCTTATAAAATGTCCCTCTCCAGCTTTCTTGGTGCCCCTTTAGGTACTGAAAGATGCTGTAAAGTCTCCCTGGAGCCATCTCCAGGCTGAACAACCCCAGCTCTCTCAGTCTGTCTTCATATGAGATGCTCCCTACCTGTTGATTATCTTCATGGCTTCCTCTGGAACTGCTTCAACAGGGCCATATCCTTGTGTTGGGGACCACAGGTGGGGTGTCTCAAGAGCAAAGTAAAGAGGAAGAATCCCCTCCTTTGACTTTCTGCTCACTCTTTTTGAGGCAGTCTGGGATAAATTTGGCTGTCTGAGCTGCCAGGGCCCATGGCTGGGCCATGTCCAGCCTCTCATCCAGCAACACCCCAAATTCTTGCTCCTTAGGGCTGCTTTCCATACATTCTCTGCCTGTGTTCTGAAGGTCAGTTCTCCTGAGTTTCATTTCTTGATATTTGGGTTTAAGGCAAATCTTTTCTGATAAGAAACGTAGGAAAGATCAGAACTGATTTCTAAAAAAGATCAGTTCTGCTTGTGAAACCTTAATCTGTGTATAGCTTAGCACTCCATCAAATCACACATCAACATAAAAGGAGTAAAACCCCTCAAAACAGTTAGAGGCAACACATTCCCTCATCTCATTTCTCACTCTTTTTTAATACATGTGCTGAATAATCCATTACACCCATTATCAAATCATCAACAATAGGATAGTACAACAGCAACTTGGATTTACAGTACAGTTCATATCCAAACTGCTTGAAGCAGAATCTAACAGGATGATGTGGCAAGAGCTAGCAGAAATTTGACATTAAAAAAAAGGAAAATTTAAAAACAAATACACAGCATTTTCAGGTCCAAAGTTTTCCACCCAAGTCCAAACACTCTGAAGGTGAGACTCAGAATAAACAGGGGCAAAAAAAAGCCTGCAAAACCATTTAAATGGTTTCAGTCTTCTACACTTAGGGTGGGTGAGGGACAATATTATAAATATTGAAAAGGCATTTTTTTAAAGTTTTCCAGCAACAATTATTTAAGCTGCTGTTGCAAGAGAGCAAAGAGGCAATGTATGTAATTTTTAATTTCTCATTTCACTTTCAAAGAAGCATTAAGTGGAGACATGAATATGGATCCAACCTGTAATGCTGAATACCTGTTTATGCTTAACCTTTTGAATACTCAGGCTTGACATAATCTTTATCACATTTTGTCAGAATACTTGCATTTATGTCCTTGGAATACAGTAGTTTAGATTGAAGTTTATTCAAAACCTGTAACTATCTGAATGAGGACATGGAGAGGGAGGACTGGGAGGAAGAAATGAATACTTTTATTTTTTTGCAAATATAGTCAACCAACCAAACAAAAAAAAACCTGCCCAATAGTCTTTCACTTCTAAGAGAAAGACAAAATTGGGGTTAGATTTTGTTCTGATTTCTTTTCCCTGTCAATTTATTTGTCCACAGTTTGGGGAAAAAAATCATATTAAAATACTATATATACCAAATATCTCTGAGACTATGCTCCAAATAGATTTCTTTTTGCAATGTTAAAACTTCTAATACATAAGTACTCAACGTGTGTTCAAAGTAGTTTTCCCCCCTGCATCCACTTGTGTGTTTAGATAGCTGATTGATAGAGTACAAAGGAGAAATGTTATTTCATTGGCTTTTTTTTTTTTTTTTGTGAGCAGATGGTTCTTCAGATTTACCTTTAAAACAAATATAAATTTAACCTGCAAACAGCATAATTTAAAAGTATAACTACAATGCAAAAAACCATTTTCAAAACATTACATGCACGGAACAATAGTTTTTAATCTATGGAAGTGTTGAGTCTGGCTGTCTGAATAACAACTAACACAAAGCAGAGGGAGAACACAGGGGAGCATTAGATTCATGGCACAGTCATCAACAAAACCTTGTGACAATATTTTCCTTTGAATGAAGCTGGCAGCTGTGTGGGATAAGCTGTCTTCGCTCTCTCCTTCAGCTCTGCCTTGCAAAGGCTGGGAAGTCTGAGGAGCAGTGATGTGCAGCTCATTCACAGCAAGCTGGAGGTGGAGGACTGGTCCAGCACAGCCTGGGCAGTGTTCACCTCGTGGAGAACAGAGCCACTCCTTGTTACAGAGCTCTGTAACACTTCCAGCACCATTGTACACGAGCAGGTGCATAGCCCATGAAAACCATCTTTTGCAAGAGAAGTATTTTTAGAAAGCACTCTGCTAAAGTTTGTAAAGGACTCTAATTTGCTATACCCAGTGCAAATGAGGAAGAGGATTGACTGGGAAACAAAGTCAGGTTTGGTAACTCAGACCAGGAAAAAGTTATTTTTACATATTTGTTAAACACCACCACAATATTGAAAGCCTGATGCGCCACAGTTAAGAGCCGTAAAATGTAAATAAATTTGTACCATATGAAAACAGGCTTATCCTCCACACAGCTCCAGCATCATGGTTAGCACATCCACAAAAATCCTGCTGAAGTTCACTGGGTAAATTCAGGACCAGCCTTGGGTCATAGTGTGCAATCAACTCCCTACTTGTACTCCAAAACTGCTCCTTCCTCCCTCTATCCAGTTTGTACCTTTAGATGTGTATGCCAGCTCCCATTAACTTAAGCAGAGGAATGCAACTGGCATTGATTCCTAACATCTGCCCAATATGTTCAACTAATTCTGAGACAAATTATCTTAATCTCTTGAAAATCTAAGTCAGGAACTACAAATTAAAGTAACTTGCAGGAGGTAAACTGAGGGAACATTTCACCTTTTAAAAAAGTTTTCAAAGTCTCTTTTTAAATAAATCACAAGCAATTCAAAGTGTAGATGATTATTAGTTTAAGGACTACTTACGGAAAAACAAAATAATAAAGTTGCAAACACATCTGGCTCCTTATGTTGAAAATTTACTACATGTCTACAATTCTGGTGGAGAATAGGATCACTTCTTGTTCAAAAGCACATCTTGCAGAAATTTACCAGATCCATTCACTCTAATTTCTCTACAGCAGAAAGAATACAAACAAATTAATTTCAATAAACACTTTCGACAGAACAATCCATTAATCCCCACAATCTCCATTTTTATGAGCTCAGTATAGTTATTTGTTAGTATAAAACTTCAATTACAGAAGTAACACAATGAAATTATTTGGTCTGAGTTATGTCTTTTAGCGTTTCAGTTTACAAACCATCTATTTCACTTCTTTTATTCACAGTTTTCTAACCTCTGCTTCCCATCTTGCTATTTTAACAAGTCTCTTAATGATGCAAATTTGAAGTGTTCCTGAGAATCTTGCTACATTACCTTACAAATAATGATAATGATGATAATAATAATAATAATAATAATAAATGTGCCCAAGCACATGTTCTACAGAAAATAATTCCTGGAGTAATGCACAATAAATATGGCAAGCATGCAAAACATAATCCTGTGCTACTATATATTAGATTAGAGGAAGCTACTTGATCAAGACTTTCAAGATTCCATGGCTACAAAGAAGCAATAACTCTTTTACAGTCTTTCAGTTACAATACATATAGTATGTACTACATGAAAAAGAGAAAGTGAAATTATAATGTAGTAATTAAATTTATTTATTTCAAATTACTACTTAATTACTGCAAATCAGAATTCTATGGAAAAGCACCAAGATTAAAGATCAGACCATATCAAATCCATTCATTAGAATTTGTAGTCAGGCATAAGAGTAGTTAGAGCTTTAAAAATAAAGGAAGAATGATTCAAATACTGAAGTTTAAAAAGATCCTAATACAATCATTTGCAGCAGCAGTGGCCTTGGAACGTGTTGTAAAATCATCAACAAGTACCTTGCCAACACACGCAGTAACTGCATATTACAAAAATGAACATTTATCACAGACCTCTTTCCTGGTTTTGCTGCTATATAATAAATGTGTTTAAGCTATCCAGGTTTGTCTCTGAAGTACTAATGCTCAGTATTCAGCTTCAGGGAAAGTTATACAGAAAAACTATGTGTACCAGTACAGCACCAACTCTAGTTCTAGACATTTAATTACTTCTTGAAACATCATCCCAGCAGATTTAGGAAAAAGAGCTCCTCCATGAAGCTCTCACTAATAGAGTACAAACCCCAAAGCTTTTCAATAAAGTACTACTTTTGCCTTATAAAACTATCAGGGTTCCTGACCCGCACAACACATATACTTCAATGGCAGTAGACTGTAATGTTTGATTTGGTATATATTATCTTAAAAGAGCTCCAACAAAACTATTTGTTTCAGGATCTTTGTTGCTGCTGTCACTTTTTAAGTCATTCAAAGGCAGGCCCCAGCAGTTAAACCCATAAACTGAGGCCCCTTCTCTTTGTGGTACAATATCAGGGAACTATTATATAAATAAGCCTTAGAGATCATGTACTAACCTTAACTACTTAGGGAAGCCTCTAGAAGGATGAAAAGAAAATGTCACTACATTTAACTGTGAAGCTGATAAAAGTCCCTTATATACCCTGGGAACAGACATTCGCTGGGCCAGATTGGAGCCAGAGGAGAATGAACTGTTTTCAGGTGGAGCAAATGATGCAATCAAGGATATCCAGGGGTTCCAATTGCTCAGCCTTGCGCTTGTCTACCACAGTCTGTGACAGGACAAACCCTTCCTATTATACTGTGTCTATCCTGGTCACTCATTACACTCCAGCAGAAGGAATTTGTGTTGTCCCTGGGGTTGGTGAAGGACTGTGGGAATGTTCTTCCTCATGCTGGTGCATGGTGGCTAACACTCACATCCCTGCCTAACCTCCTTTAACAAAGAAGCACATAAAAAACTATATTACAGAATATCAGTTTAATTTATAGAATCTGGTAACCTTTTCCAGGTGAATTTTCCACAGTAAACCTTCTAGCTTTCAACCAGAAGAACTAGCCCATCATATCAGACATATTAACTTCAGTATAGAACCTTGGTTTTTTAGAGAAGGCAATGGGCCTACTTTTAAAAATGTACATAGCAATGCCAAACATCTGAAATGCAAACTTCTTTTAGCATTTCAAATGATGTATTTTAAATAGAATGAGGTGTTCGTTAAAACCCCCACAGTTTTGCATCTGTACCACTGAGAAACAAAATCATTTTGCCTCACAAGATATAATGCCTTGAATATTTTATTACACAACCATATTAGTAGTGATTTTGTAATTAAGCAAATCACAATTCAAGCTGTGAGAAGCTGAATTTTTCACACATTTGTGTACTATAAACAATGAGTACAAAGAAAGCAAGGAAAACTTTATTTTAACTGAACATTCCACAGAGATGACAAGGGACAATTCCTTACCTCCAGGATGTGTTTCTCCAGGTTATCATAGTTCATACACAGAAATATTTCATGCTCCAAAGTCTTGACCCATGTCCACTAGTTTTCATCTTCATATAAAGTTTATCATGTCAAAGATTAAGTTGCTGTCATGCTTCTATTTTCTTTTAGGGGAAAATATATCATGCATGTCTCAGTGACTACCACAAGCACTGTATTCAAAAGGTGCATTGAAAAGGAAAGAGACCAGGTAGGTGAAATATCAGCTCAAAACAGAATTTATGACCACGTGGATGAGAGAAGATAAAACAGGAAGTTTTACAACCCTAGCTGTAATGGTTATTGCCACAGAGAGCTATAACAAACCCAAGGCTAGCAAGTGATATCCCAGCTCTGTTAGATAGAGCTGCTCAATTCTAGGGAGATGAACTGACCTATGAAAAAAAGCTGGACGATCTATTGAAAAAAAAACCAAACCTGAATAAACATTTTAAAAAGACATTTTCAGTCTTCTCTCTGTCATTTTCATTTACTTTGCCTGCAGCTGCTAATTCTGAAGCCTGCTTATTTCATGGAGAACTGTCCATCAGTGACAGCTTCCAGAACAGCTGAGATTCACAGCTTTAAAGATCCATGATGTAAGATGAGCTTTATGGAACTTTAGGTTGTTTGGTGAAAATTTTGCCAAGGAATAGTTCTGTCTCCTTGTGCCAGAAATAAAGTTGCTGATCATGCTAAACTGATTCAATTAGTGGTTAGATTGAACACTCTAATTAAGCACAAACTCAGAGTAAGAAAAAGTCAATTCTATTTAGATATCAGAGAGAAGTTCCTGAGTATTAAAACTTAGTCTGGAAACTGTTTTCACAGACATTATTATTGACAATTCCAGTCAATACTAAAAAGTCCTTCTTACCAGTTGCTTTTCCCACCTGATCTCCTCACAGAATCACAGACTACATCACTGCAATTATCCACTGAGCTGCATGCTTTAAGCATACCAACTAAAACCTGCAAATATACAGGTGCACAAATTTACTTTGTTCTGATTACTGCCTACATTTTTTCCTGACAAACTAATCCTCCACCATTAAGCCTTAACCCGTATTTCTGGCAAGTTTTATTTCCTATGTGCCTGCCCTTCCCAAGCCCTAGATGCCAGGTTTGATACAGCTCCTTCTGTCATATATCACCTTTGCAAGACTACTAATCAAGTTTTTGCTTTCATTACTCCCCATGATGACTCATATCTTCCACCAAGCCACAGGGACATAAAGAGGAAAATGATAGGAAGCTTAAAATAAAAGAACACTATTTAAAAATGCTTATTTATTTCTATACTTTACTAAAGAAATTCTTTATAAGACTGTCTGGCTTAGATTTTCAGTTGTAGTATCAGTCAGAAGTTAAATGTTCCATGGGATAAAGACCATGCCTTCATTCATTAAGAAAGTGCAGACCTTGAGTTCATTCAACCATTAATAGCATCAATGAAGTAATTTACTAATCAATTAGATGTACCTCAGACTTAGTTGTTAAATAATTACCTGAAAATTCTTCCTTCTCTGAGTGAGTATTAGGGCAAGTGACTGACAAAGTATTAATTACAGCTTCTAAGCCATTATTTTATACTTCACAAAAAAACCAAGAAATCACAATAAATCTAACCAATCAGGAGAGCAGAAGGAAGGAAGAGTAGGAAGACTAGACAGGACACAAAGAGTATAACACAGCTAAGCAAATGCACAATGACAAACACAGTTATTCCACATATTTGCTTCAATTTATTGTTATACAGATCCACTGCAATCTGATACCAAATCACACTTTCTAAGAGCTTTTTCTGCTCCCCTCTTCTTTGAAGGGTGCTTTTAGTTTCATACAAACCCTTCAAAGTAGTCAAGAGTAAAATCCTTTATTTGGGAGAAATGATTGTCATGTACAACTGGTTTAAAATTATGCAAATAAGACATAATTATGAAAAAAGGGCAATTGTATATTGCCAATGTACATTCTGCATTTAGACTTACAGCCACTCATCTTTCTTCATTTTAAAATCTGCAGTGTCTTCTACCACTGTTGAAGTCAACAACACATGCAGAGAGTTTATATCTGTCTCCAAAACAGGGAGGGTTCAGAACAGACCATCTTCTTGACATGCTGTTATGATTTTATGGTTTCACTTTGTCTAGATTACATATTTTTTTTATCCTTTCTGCTGCATTTCTCCTGTCTATTTCTAATAATTATTAATTTTCCTGTGAAGAGTGGGAAATTGATAAGAGAAAAAAACAAAAAAACAAACAAAAACAAACAAAAACCAAAAAAAACCCCCAAAAAACTGAAAACAAAAACAAAAAAAAAAAAACCGCAAACAACTAAACAAACCAAGACAGGAAACCATAATAGAAAATAGGTGTGTATCTATATGGGTGCTCTCCTTTATCTATTACCCAGAGGCCAAGAATCTAAAGCAGCTCTGCAAGCACAGGTAATAAATATGGTGTCTGGAACAGCACAGCTGGTCCTGGGGCCCTGGATCCTCTCCAACATGCATAGAGAATGTCCAGATTGACACATTTACATCCCATTTGCTGCTATTGCTCCAAGTTTAACTTAAAATTTCAAAGGTCAAGGAGGCAGCAGTGGCTGGTAATAGCAAAATACTTTTGTATGTGACTAAAGTAAAAGATGAAAACTGGCAAAGCATCTTACATTGCATTTTGGGTCCTGCACAGTTCTGAAAATTACATGAAAATTTAATTTAGAATCCCCAAAATTCTCAATAAAGATATAAAAATGTTTCTACAGTTTCCATCAGGAAATAATTGTGTTAAAGCCAAAAACCAAATGAAGTTTTAGATCATGCAAGAAAATGCTACATGTGAAAGATAGAATATTATGTTCTAAATCAGCTCATATCTTTATAAGAGGGAATTTTTGAAGAAAAACAGACAATGCTGTTACTAGTGATTAAATCTTACCTCTCCTGCCTAAGTAATATATTTTAGGTTGAACAGATTCCGGTTACAGCCAAACTTGATAGAGAGGTCTCACATATATTTTATAGCTTTTGGTGGCTTTTCCTGGTACTTGGAAGTCCAGACTGTCAGCCATGGAATGCCCAGCAGTCACAGGCAGTAAATCACACAGTGTCAGGGTGTATCAGACATCATGCACAACAAGCTGGACTTATGCAAAATAACTCTGTTCATGTAGAAGTTCTCTTTCTGGAGCCACAGAGTTCCCAATAAGTGTAAACTCTTCCAAATCCTTACCTAATGCAGGGTGCAAAGCTGCTCCTTTCCTCACTGTGGAAAGTTTCATGGTGCTTTTTGCAGCTGTATATCATATTAGTGGTGTCTTTATTTCACATTATCAGCCTTGAATGAAAGGGCTTCTCAACATAATATAGAAGCTGGGACATGGTAAAGATGGCATATTTTCCTGCACTCCTCTCAGAAACCTGTTGGGCAGGTCATATTTTTAAACACAAATTCGAAAATAGGGTATGTGTGTTTAATTTTTTCAAGAATTTCTGTCTCCAGTATATAACCATCAGTGGCAGGGCCTAAATAAGAAAGATGTGTATGCTACATCACTGAGGGACTGACAGGACCCTTTCTGGGATGAATGGAACATATGGCAAAGTCCTAAAAACATTTCAATTTGTTTAACTGTTATGAATTACACCTTGACAAAAGTGGTTCCTAATTCTTCTACGGCATCTGTCAGCAGACCACACACATTTCAGCAGTTTCTTGACATTAAAATTAAACATTTCAAAACAGAACTGAATTAAAAATGAAAATGAATTTTTGTGTGACCTGTCTATCCAGCCCATTGAGCAATTCTAAACAGCTGCAAAAAGCACCATGAAACTTTCCACAGTGAGGAAAGGAGCAGCTTTGCACCCTGCATTAGGTAAGGATTTGGAAGAGTTTACACTTATTGGGAACTCTGTGGCTCCAGAAAGAGAACTTGTACATGAACAGAGTTATTTTGAATAAGTCCAGCTTGTTGTGCATGATGTCTGATACACCCTGACACTGTGTGATTTACTGCCTGTGACTGCTGGGCATTCCATGGCTGACAGTCTGGACTTCCAAGTACCAGGAAAAGCCACCAAAAGCTACAAATATGCAGCATAAATGACATCTTGCATGCATTTTCTACGGGACATCATATTTAGTAGTAAAATATATGAAATCTCATTTTACAGCAGACTGGATGCATTAACTATTGCTGCTGGATCCAGCTGAGCTTGGAGGACCCTCTCCACTCATGGCTGGGGACGGAAGTGTTTCCACCCACTAGCCAGGATGCTTCCATCTCTTTCAGAAGTTCACAATAAAGGCGTGTTATTGAAACAGTTTAAAAATGCTTTTATTACTGTGTGACTTATTCCTCAGAGACACAGTATTTTAGCCAATGTGGCATCTTTTACAAAATGTACTGTACTGATTCCCTCTGCAACCTGCCCTTGAAAAGTAGCTGAAATTTGCTGGAAACTCTTCCTAGAATCCACTAAAGGGGTAGCATTTGTCTTTGTTAAATTAACATGAAATCAAATCAAGCCAAATTCCAGCCAGCTCTGTCTGCCAAGAAATTTCGGAGGACTGGCATCTCCAGGAGAATCTAAATGGGCTTCAGTGATGGCAGAGCTCTGACTGGAACCCAAGTAAATCCCAAGGAAGTTTTATAGCAATTAGGATGTGTGAATGAGAAAGTCAGAACTGAATAAGTACAGAATGTCACTCTTCAGGTCACAGGCAGCAGTCACATAGAATGACAAAAACTAAAATTACATACTTTCCATAGAGAATCATTACAGATGTCAGGAAATGGATTGCACAAAGATGAATGGAGAAATGTAGCTCTTCCTAATTGCCAATGTTAAGATGAAAATTGACTTATATGAAGCCTCACTTATACCTCCTTGATTGTATCTCTTCCTTTTACTATATTATTTTTTATATATAATTCCATTTTTATGGGTTTTTTTGCCTTTCCATTGACTCTCTGAATTCTCATGAGTCAACTGATTGACTTCAGTAAAAATATCAACATATAAACAGTTAACATGGAGTCAGGTACACCATTACTGTGATTTCACTATTCTCTCACTGTCTGTCTGGGACATGATCATTCCCAGTGAGGTTATTATTTATGTGATTGTATAGTATATAAAGATGTAATGGCTTGATTTCATAGGATTTTCTATCTATGTCTTTCCCATAGGTTTTTTTTTAATACTAAGGGAAAATTTTCATTACACTTTATTAACTAAATATGCAAAACATATGTACTTTGCAATGGTTCTGCATTTGACACGCCGAAAATATTACAAGTATTAAAATAAAATTTTTGATTATTATGACTATGGATTTCAAAACTGGCTACTACAATTATTTTTTTAATGCCACCCTAAGGTACCATACTGAAATAGTTTATAGCATTTAAATTCTCTAGTAACTATCACATCAGCCATATAACTTATGAAAACAGTACTCATAGAAATGATGAAGCAGAGATTCCTCCAACTCCAGGAGTTTCATCTGTCCCTGCAGGATGATATATAGTGATTGCATGCAACATGTAGAAAGCAGGATTAACTTTTCAGCCTGCCTAACGTGAGCAATAGCAAACAGCAGAAATCCACGCTGGCTACTGAGCATGTCTATTACATTTTACAATTAGAACTGGTGATGGATGTTGTTGTCTTGAAAAATAACGGGGCCAGAAAACTGGATTCCCAGAGCTCCAACAGAGGTAGTTTATTACCTGACTCTGGCATAAAGAAAAGGAGTTACAGACTAAACAAAACATATTTTAAAACCTGCTGTAGAATATATGTGTTTAATCCAGTCCCATATTAGTCTGGAAAAGGGTCAGGATATTCATTAGATTTCTTCCAGCTTCCCAGTGGCCAATAAAGGATACATTAACTGGGTTCCATGAAATATACTTCTCATGGATTTAGTCATATTCTCAGTGCTTTGTCATTCTGCTTGCAATCTCTGATTTTGTCATGGGCAGTTCAAAGGCAAAGTAAAACAAAACTGCATTAAATGTATGGGTCTCTAACTGCTACAAATACTCTATTCTGCTTATTCTTCAAAATTCATTGTCATAATTTATCATGGCATTTAATTTGATCCAGAGAATTTTTTTTGTTTTGGGTTTTTTTGTGTGTGTTTTTTTCATTTGTTTGTTTTTGGTGAGGATTTGTTTTTGTTGTTGTTGTTTTGGGGTTTTTTTGGTTTTTCTCTTTTTTTCCTATTTAACTGCTAAGTTACTGGTAATTTGGATATTTTGTATGAATTTTACTTTACAAGTGTCAGATTTGCATAATAACACATGTATTGGAAATACCTCAGAACATCACCCACTCTGCTGATAGAAAACAAAAAAATCTGTTGCTTCCATATGCAGTGCTCTTATGCAGCTGTATCATTTTGCATTCTGATAGAGACAAGAAGATTCTCATGCATCATCTTGATTTTGACACTGGGCAGCTTAAACTCTGAAGTTCTGCATTTTAGAATGCCAGCATTACTAATTTAGCCTTTCAACTACTGCAAACCCAAAGTCCACTTGAAGGTGTACAACTCAGTGTTATGTTACTTTCTTCCTAAAAAATAAAATTCTTTCCAAAATTATTTGCGGCTGAATGCTTTACTTAAAAATAAAATACCTGTAGTTATTAATTATATTTCACAGGAAAGTGGCTGTTCTGTTGAGAGGGTTTGCTTTGGGTCATCATATAAAGTTGTGCTCTTTTGTTAATTTTCTTTATTAATACAATGGTTCATGTCTACTACAACTAATTAGAACTTATTAGATAACATTCCTTTAGTTGAGGTGTTTAAAATTACTTGTTTGAGTTTTTTATTCTGTGTTTATATGCTCCCACATTCTATTTTTATTCACTTTAAATGCTAGTTTCCTTATTTTTTCTCTCAACAGATGCTTCAGTTAAAAATAGGATTTTTTTAGTATCTAAAAATCCTGACAGTAATTTGGGATTCTTCATCCTCCTAAATTATTCTGCATGTGTACAGCTACTAGGTCTTTCATTTTTAGGAACAGGTCCATAGGATCTATATAGACTGTATAGATCCTTAGCATCCTTAGGATCTATACAATGTGGGCTACAGAGCAGGCAGTTATGTTTCTGTACATTCCTGAAATTAACTATATCTCATAATAAAGGCAAAGGCCTTGAATGGAACCTGTGCTCTGATGTTCAGGGGATTCAAAGAGGTAAATCTTGCTGATTCACACAAACTCTGCAGTGCCTTATTTATACCATTTTATGATTAAGGCCTTGAACTAGCAAAGTTCTTAAGGACACGCCTAATTTTTAATTCAATGGTAACATTCATCTGTTTGAAATGCTCAAACGCTTTGTTGAATTATGATCCAAACAAAGTGAAAAAGCAATGAAAAAAAAGCATAAAATTTCCCTATGCAGTAAATATTCCGAAGGCCATTTCAAGGAGCTGCAACCAACAGTGGCTGCAGGAGCACTCATATTTGCTCATGCTGATAGTGGAGCTGGGCACACAAATCAGATTTCTGTTCCCTCTCTTCCCCAAGGCATCCCTGTCTGTCTGTGGTGAGACACCTGTGCTTCCTTCACCTGCTCCCCCTTGAAACTCCTGAGAGAACTGTGCTGAAGGATCCTGGCCCCCATGTCACACTTGAGAGAAGATAATCACCATACAGGAAAATGGGGCTGGAATGCTCTGATTAGGACGTCTGGATACATAAAAAAATTTCCCAGGTAGATTTCCTAAACAAACATCCATACACACAACTGTTGTCTAGACTCCCTGGATACTTTACCCTTCTCCCACGAAAAATCTCAATGAACTCCACCTATATCTGTGATCTTTAGTTTTCTACAGCCATTTGAAGCTCTTCCATTTATCAAAATATTTTATTAGTGTTTAATATGGATACACGTGATCTTACCTCTTAAATCTTGATTTTGGCTTTCATTTTGAATTACCTACTTTATTCTGATGTGTCACTTTAGATTAATTTGTTATGCTAAGTATTTCCCAAATAAATAATGAGCTTTCAAATGAGTCCATATGTAATAAGGTAAGGATTTAATTACTCCTAACACTATTAACATTTTACTATTGTATCAGGGTCACAGCTGAAAATATGATAGACACTTAGGATTGTCAAGAGTTCAGTCTCTCACTTGTGAGCCATTACTACTGCTAAGACATTGATATCTCCTGGTTTGTAATAATGAAAAGGAGGGGCAATTCTTTGCAGCAAACCCTGGAACCAGCCATTCTCTGTTTCAGTACCAAGTTCAAAACATTATGAAGTTCCTTCCTACTGCTGAAAACTATTATTCTGAAGAGGGAAAAGTGAATCCAGGGTGTAAGATTATATAAAGAGAGGGGGGTTTTCCTTTCTTTTCTTTATCCATAAGTGTCTTTCAGTTATTTTTTTTCCTTTATGACTGTCCTTGAAACCAACAACTTACATGACAGCCACAGAGGCATTTGGGGCTCTACTGAGCAAAAGATTCTTTGTGAATTAAAGTGGTCTTCTGTACAATCTGCAGATTGACAGACCAGGAGGGAAAGAGGAACGGCTGTACAAGAGCCATGTGCCACCATGCCACTGCCAGAGGTGTGTGGGAAAGGGATCCCTGCATCCTCTTCTCCAGCCCCTAAAGCTGCCTTTGCCACACTCTGAACATCAACATCTGGGCCAAGGCAGTTTGATGTAAATCCTTATGCACTTTTCAAAATGTAGCCTTCTCCCATGATTGTGTCAGATCTTAAAATATGAGTGCTCACAGATTCCTTTGAGAATTCTTTTAACACCATTGTTAAAAGATGGAATATAATTTTCTTGAGCAAAAAAGTATGCAGTTCCAAGGATTTGATTTTTTCCCACAGTTTTTCTGTAGCCATTTTACTGACAAAAATTGCACTGGAGGTTTTGAGAGTACAAGATTGAAAAGAAATCTGTCACTTGCAGACATTTCAGAATTTGCATCCATAATTACACAGTCAGCTCTCCTCTTTATTCTATCTGCCTTATTGGGAATGGGCAGTTGGAAGCAGGCACTTGGAGCCCAGTCCTTTTTCAATCCCTTAAAGTAAACAACAATCTAGCAGGATCAATATCTACATGCCCTTGCATATTGCCAGGCAGAAAGTATTTTCAATGCCTGGGAAGAAACTAAAAAATTAATGTCCAAAACACACAGGTGCCACAAGAGAGCAGGAAGCTTTAAGGAATCACTAGTATTCCAGGTCCTACGAGCAGGAAGGAATTTAGTAATGATTTTGAGACCACACTGCCAAGATTATCCACTGTCAAGTGCCCATCTGCTTCTAGAAATTTGGAATCTGGAAACTCAAAAAACATGTCCTGCAGAGTGGCACAGCTCCAGTCCTAATGTGTGAGTGAATTCCTGCACCTGCAGACACCTTGGGCCTAAAGGGGGTGACAAATGTCTTCCAGAAGCCTGTGTATAAATGCTGAATACCGACATGTGGCCAAGGCAGCAGTGAGGCACAGCCCTGCTCCAGGGCATGTGCTCTATTCCCAGCTGGAATAGAGGCATGAAGAGTATTTCCCAGTTGTCCAGTATCAGGGAACACGGTGATAATGGTTGTAGCAGATAAAAGAATTCTCCTCAAATATTTCTGAGGGGCTGTGCTTTTCAGGTCTTTTATAAACCATTTTTAACCATGCCAAATAAACCAACAAAAAGCCATATAAAATTACAGGATTTTCATTATTTATCTTGATTCTGTGGAATTGTGTTGTAAAGCACACTGTTAAAAAAACCTGGTGAGGGGGGTTGACTCTGGCTGGATGCCAGGTACCCACCAAAGTTTCTCTATCATTCCCCTCCTCAGCTGCACAAGGGAGAGAAAATATAATGAAAGGAACATTCAAATAAGGGTAAGGAGAGATCACTTATCAATTACTGCCACAGGTAAAAAAGTTTGGGGAAATTAGTCAAATGAGGATAGGGGATGAGAAATAAAACCAAATCCTAAAAGACCTTACAGCCACCTCTCCCTTCTCCAGGGGCTTAAACTAATTCCTCCACCTGCCTTTCCCTGTGAGGTGCAGGGGAGCAGGAAATGGGGGTTGCAATCTATTCTCTACAGGTTGTCTGTGCCGCTGCTTCCTCCTTAGGGGGAGGGCTCCTCACACTATTCCATAGATGTTTTCCTCTTCTTCTCTCTCTTCCAAGAGTCCTGTTTGCTTGGATGGATTGTGTTCAGTGATTTGAGTGGTGACAAAACAGAATTAGACTTGCAAATTTCCCCTCACTGGTAGCTGCCTACATGCAGCCCTAGCCAGGATACAGCCCTTGGCAATAACAGCTGACAGCAAGGGAATGATAGTTCCATTTGCAGTAAAAGAGTTAATGGGAAAAATCCAGGTTCAGGGCAGTCATTTGAGGTCAAAGACTGTGAAATGATTTGGGGGCCAAAATCAATTTCTTTGTAAGAAAAGAATACCATTTCTCACATAATTTCAGATCATAATCGATATTTCCCAGAAAACCCTAAGAAGGTGGAGTATAAGTGAATTTCAGTGCATTCATTAATGAGAAAACTAAATCTCCAAGTTAGTTTGTTAATATAATTGTGCTTATTTCAGTCATTTCTTTCTATTAGCCATTTCACACTGCTCTAGTAATTATAGCCAAGTACATTTGCATGTGAGTTGGCAATGGAAATCGTTCTTTACAGAAGGTTTGTCACATTGTAAGTGGACTTTACAGAAACGGATATGATGTGGTTGTTACTGACTCCACTTAACCTGGAAAAGTTACAAGGAATAAACTAATTACTTCAATGTTCATAGATGTGTCTAGGCAAGTAATAATTACAGTGTTATATGGGTTAGCAAATAAAATATAAAACATAGGAGAAGCTTTGGTAAATACAAATAGGAGACTTTGATTACTCAAAACTAGACTGAAATACCTTAAAAAAAGATATAATGTGAGTGTGGTATGAGATTGCTTTGAAGCTACACAGGTTATGTGTGAGTGTCCTGCATTAATACCAGAGCATTATTGTCATATCCGGGAAGCAGTACAGCAAAAAGTAGGAACTATATAAAGGTCGTGAAAAAGGTAAAGAGCAGTTATTTCAGCCTCAGTACAGGTCAATCTCTCAGGCTCTTGCCTAATTTTAGTCAGTCCTTACTCATGCAAATCTCCCACTAACTTCAAGAAATTTCACTTGAACAGGAGCAAAAACAGTAACAAGTGCTAGTCAGAGATTTTTTTATCCCTTCTGGCAAAACGTGTGATACATTGCTGTGTGGGAAGAAGCCATAGAAGTGAAGGATTTAAAAATCCACAGTGCACAAAACACTTTTCAATCAAATCAGCTGTTCTTTCAAAGATAGTATCTAAAATGGTGGGGTAAGACAGAAAAAAAGAGGCAGGAACTTCCTTTCCACAATAAATTCTTAAGAAGATATTACCAGTCGAAACACAAAATGTCTAGAAAGACCACAGTTTATTTATTACCATTAGCAAAACATCTATAATGTAAAAATAATCATTCTAAATGGGAGTCTCACAAGAGAACCCATAAATGTCATGTCATTAGATATTTAGCATGAGATGGAAAAATCACATTAAGGAATACAACAGAATGAACTAAAATTAACTTAATCAGGAGAAAAAGAAAAAAAAAGAAAAAAAACAACAAAGCAAAAAAGAAGCAAAACCCAAAGCCAACCAAACAAACAAACAAAAAGAAAATTAAATTTAACTTTGTAATTTTACTTTCATGTGATAAAATCAACTCATAAGCCAAGGGTGAAAATCTCAGTGACAGCCCTTCCTGTGGGGCAGCAGCTTCACTCAGACTCAGCACCTGAGAAAACAACAGTTCAAGAGCACTGGAGAGGAGGGTGAGGAATTGGAAGTAAAGCCCAGAAAGAAGAGAGGGGTGGGAGTGAGGTGCTTTAAGATTTTTGGTTTTAATTTCTTATTATCATATGCTGATTTAGCTGGTAATAAATTATATTAATATCACTGAGTCAGCTCCATGTTTTTTCTGTGATGATAACTGAGGAGTGATCTCCCTGTCCTTGGCTCAATCCATGAGGTTCCCATGGCATTTTTCTCCTCCTGCCCAGTTGAGGAAGGGGAGTGGTACACTGGCTTTGGTGGACACCTGACATCCAGCCAAGGTCAGCCCATCACACTGATTCACAGATCTGTGACAGCACAAAACTAACTCTCAACAGATAGGAGAAATAATTTTCTGTTTCAAGAATAAATTACTTTTGGTATGATTGCTCTCGATTTTGACTTAAGGAAAAATTTACAATGGTATTTCTGGTGTCTTCATTGCTAGAAGACAAAAGTTTAAATAGTTCCTGAGATATAATGTCCTAAGATAATCGATTTCTTTTTAGTATTAGAGAAACTAAATCACATGAGGTGTATATCAAAGTTAGAAGGCATTTGTCCAAGAGATATATTCTGACTTCAGAAGGTCAGAAATTTTTTTCATCAGTTTGACAGTAAACAAACTGGTTAATAGTTGAGGCCAAATATTATAGAAGTTGGGATGTTACTTTTAATTCACATACGTGATTTATTTGCCCAAATAAGTATCCTGCATGATATAATGCACTAGTTTTTTATTTCTCAATGTCTGGGAATCAAAACAAGTCTTGGAGGTCACTTACACTTGGAGGTTTTGTTCTGTCATTATACACTCATAAAAGTTAATAGTCCTTGCTGCTTGCCTGAGTTTAACATTAAATTCTAAGATGAGTTAAGAGAATGTGTTAATTACTGTTCATTACTGTAGGAGTTCATGTGAAGCTACTTGGAAATTACAGTCAACAGAGATGATGGAGAATATGCTGTGTTGGGTGCTTTTTTTTGTGATGGGTGGGATTAAGAGAGAAGATCAGAGGGACAGTAAAAGCTGAGCTGTCAAAAGTGAAACTTTTTGGCAGTATCTGTCTTGTTTGATGAAAATTTAAGGGAAAAACATTTCTTAGTCTCAAATGGGGACTGATTTCTCTCGTTTTGCCAGTACGATAAAGTCACTTCTTGAGGTAAAGTGACTCAATGAAGTATGAGAGATTTTTGGTTTAATATCTCTGCTTGATTTGTGCTAGGTGTGGAATCTCTGCCAGTTTTCTTCTGTGCTGAAAGTACATGCAATAAGCAGCAGGTTTCGGGCCATTTTGTCAAGTATTACTTTCTGTCTGAAGTTTTCATTAAAATACTTCAGAAGGATCTGTATTCCTATAAATAAAGATAGATCTTTAAGTGATTGCAAGGATTTCAAGTCCTTTTAAGGGCTGGTTTTAAACTTGAGGAGGAGATGGATTTCCTACCTCAATTTTTTTTCTAAAAAATCCCAATTTTAGTATTCCACTTAAGCACAGTTCTGGTCATCGTATCTCCATCTTTCTCTCTATGTATGAAAAATATCTGACTTGGAGGTCTGGAAGTTTTTGTGACTAGATCTTTAGACATATCTCTGTGTGGTGAGAGAAAATATGGAATGGGAGCTTGAATGTTTTAAGCAAAACATATTCCTGCAGATTATTTCTGCATTTTACATCAAATAGTTGCTGCCTTGCTTATGCAGTCGTTTTTTTGTACATGAAGAATCTGTTGGTTTTCAGCTTCACAAGTCAACTGAAAATGATCTCTCAAAATAGGAATCAAATCTGATGGAGATGCATAGGCTCCTTATTCAAGTATTTTTTAGGCTATGATTTTAAACTATTTCTTCATAATTTGTGCCACAGAAAGAGAGGCAGGAGGGCAGGATCTGTATGTCAACTCTATCTGACAAACTGTGGACAAAAATTGCCTGTTTTGCCCTTACCCTAAGCATCATCTCTGAAACCATCCCTGTGTTCCTCAGCCTTGTACACGTACTGAACCAATGCTCCTTTTTTTTTTTTTCTGTTTAATCCAAGTTTTCTCTTTAATAGAGGTCTTTCCACTAGTCCAGTTCCCAGTGTAAATATAGGTCTGAATAAGCAGTAGTTCTGGTTTAATTTTCAAAATAATTTACCAGCAGGTTCATGGGTTAAAGGGGGCAGATCTGTTGGGCTGATTTGAGTTCTGGTAAAGAAACTTTAATTATCCCATCTGAAGGATGTTAAGTTCTCTACATGCAATACATTTTCAGTTTTGATAATGTCTGTACCCAAGGTAACCAGGGATATTTTATTTGTATATAATAATCCTCTTTCTTAGCACAGGAACAGTGGTGGATACTCCAGAGAAAGATATAATATTTGAAAAAAGCAAAATTAAATTATCAGCCTGCTTGAATACATGATCATTGTGAGTGGCTATGGGACCATCCCAAACTCCTGAAATCTACAGCCTGTTGAAATCCTGATATCAACAGTACTGGGGTGAAAGTTTCATTGGCTTTATGGCCTGCCAATAAAGGAATTTGATCTCAGCTGCACCTACTGGCTTCTAGAAATCAGACAGAGTAAGTCAGACAATATCAAGTTATTGTATTATCTGTTATTGTTCCTTTTTCAGCGCAAATTAAATGAGACAGTATAAAATCAGTTAGATAATACACATTGAAAGATACTTTAATGGAGATGACAGTATTTAGAAGGAGAAAGACTCTCCAGAAAGATGCAATTTCCTTTTTTTTTTTTTCCTAAATTAATTGTCCCACATGAAAGTCCTCATAGACTACCTTGGGAATTAAAAGATCTGAAATAACGTTATCTTTTAACTCAGAATAAAAGGAAAACAAAGAAGCAGCAGGGGTCAGAATACTCATGATTTATAATCGACATCAAGAGAATAGAAGGCTGCTAAGAAGGGCTCTCCTTCACAGAAGTGAGGGAATGCTGCACAGATAATAGCATTTCCTTCATGACGATGACTTTGTCAGTGAACACAATAAGCTGATTCATTAGACAGACCTATTCAATATAAATCCACTTAATGTTAATACCTAAAAGGTTTAAAGCATTTTAGTGATCATCTTACACAGAGCTATTGTTAAAAGAGAGAACTGTTTGCCCTGTCTCACATTCAGATGGAGCTCAGGAACATGAAAACGATGGACAGATAGCCTTTAACTCTTATGAAAGTATGATGGGACAATAGAGGTGTCTGAGTATTTGACATTGTCAAAAGTCCTTCTGTACCACTCCAAGTGATCAGAGAGTCTATCAAAGCCACAGCCAAGCCTGCTCTGAAGGTTTGATGCAGAATAGAGTCAGCTGTCTCAATGTTGCCTTGTAGTAGAGTTGTGGGACAGCAAATCTTCAGAGAGCCCTCACTCTCTGGTTCTTGCGTGTGATGCCAGGAGTTTGATGACAAAATTGGAGGAGAAATCCACAAGGCTGCTCAGCCATTATTTAATATCCTTTAGAGATTCCTAGTCATGGCCTGTTCAGCTTGTGCATTGATGGGAGGCAGGAGCAGGAAGATAGAACCCTCTGCAGACAGGGTAACCTCCCCGTGTTCCATTTGTACAAGCCCTTGCAGCTTTAGGAGTAAGCAGTGTTAACCTTCATACCAAACAGGGCACACAGAGATATTATACTTGCTAGAGTATATAGAGGTTATAAATAAAAATATTATATATATCAATATATTGTGTTGCAGTGTAATGGAACGATTGCAGTAGCTAACCTCTCTGAATTAAATCCTCTGCTAGTGCTAAAAGGAAATGTCTGTTAGATCTTTAACGGAAAATAAGATTTTGAATTTGTGGTGGGTTGACCTTTGTTGGACACTAGGTGCCCACCAAAGCTGCTCTCTTTCTCCCCTCTTCAACTGGACAAGGGAGAGAAAATACAATGAAAAACTCATGAGTTGAGGTAATGACAGGAGGAGATCATTCAACAGTTTCTGTCATGGGAAAAGTAAATTTGGCTTGGGTAATTTAACTGGATTTATTACCAATCAAATGGAAATGAGAAGTAAACTGAAATATTAAAAACACCTTTTCCACACCCCTCCCTTCTTCTCAGCCTTGAGTTTATTTCTGATTTGCCAACATCCTCCCCCCAAGGGTGCACAGGGGAAGAGGACCACTGCCTGTGATAAGTCCACCACACATTTTAACATTTTCTGTTTCTTTTCTTTGCTAATGGTAAGGTTTCTGATTATCTACGCACAAGACCTTCAGTTGTGAAAGCTGCAAGAGACTGCACAGTAATTATCTTATGAAATTGCTGTCTGTGAAATATTTGTCTCTGAAATGCTAAAATTTTGTAGGCAACAGCAGGACACTTCCAATGAAATAATACTAGGACAGGTAAAAACTGTATGCAAAGACTCCATTAGTATAAGTTGATTGCTACTAAATTCCCTAATGAATAACTAAATTGAGTTAGTCAAATGTCCAGGGTTTTATAGTTAAAGAAATGCATACACACAAAAGATTATGGATGATTGATTGCTTGTTAACAAATAAAATGGGATTTGGGAAATGGAGAAGAAATATAAATATTCTGAGCAGAAACCAGCCATGGCTGCAGTATAAGAACATCTTTGTATCCAGCAGGTTTCATTCCTTGAAGTCTGGGTACTTTAGGGTTCAAAAGCCTAATTCAAAGATGAACAGAATATTTATTAAATGCTTCTGTGACAGTGGAAAAGTACCAAAAAATGAATTGATAAGATATCTGACAGCAGTCTTAGAAAACTTAGTGTGGCTCAGCTTAGGTGTTGCATAGAGGGTTTCTGTCAGTGGCACCCAGTGACAGGGCAAGACACAGGAATCCACTTAAACATAAGAGAAAAAATTTGTCTGCCAGAAGATGTGCCCAAAGATAAGAAGAAGAAATTTTGGCATTGTAAAACAGAAGTGTGACCTTTGAACCTGGAACAGTACCTTGCCATTTTTCACAGAATCACAGAATTAATGAGGCTTTTAGAAGTCTTAAGAATGACCTTTGGTTACATTAAAGCATTCAAGCAAGAAATATTTGCAAGTTATAAAAGTCAAATAGTACCATTAGGAAGAGAAAGGAGAAAGGACAGTGGCTCTGGCAAGGGAAAGAGGTTTTTTCTAGATTGGTAAGATGACACACTTGTTTGATTAATGTCAAATTAATATAATTAAATATGTGACAAAAAACTAATGTGCAATTGTAACTAATCCTGGTGCAGTAAATGATGTCTTTAGTGACAAGTGTATATGTTTTGGGAAGTTTGAACCATGATGGTTGCAGGGTCCAAATGTTCTGAAAAAGTCATATTTTCCTCTGTTTTTACATATTTTTGTTTAATTGATTTGCAATGAATGATTTTACAGAAGTATTATTCTTTCTTTTTGCATTGTAATTAACATTCTTGAAAGGTTAATTCCTTTTTTGAATGTATCATCACATACATTGGTTGAACCAATGTACAATTTCACAGAAATGGAGTGCATTTAACAAAATGTGGAGCAAAGAACTCACAAAGTCACAGACACTCTTATTGTAGTTGTGCAGATTGAAGGCATCTGCTAAACATGAGAGCTTGGCAAGGTCCCTTTAGGAGAAGACTTGTTGATCTTGTTAATCCTGTTGACATTAAAAAAATACCTATAGTGTTGTGAAAAGCATTTTAAAAATATTTTTATTGGGGAAACACCTATATATTACAAAATGCCTACAAAATGGCCAACTATTTTTTTATTTGTATGGGTAATTTTAACTTAAATTTATTGGTTTTGTTTGGGAATACTTTTAAAGAAATATTTATAGTATTCTCTACGTTAAAACTAGAGAGTTTTAGGAATCATACATTGATTCCTCAATAGTACCTTAGCAGTACTTTGCTGGTATAATACACCAATAACATCTTCAGGATCACTGACATAAAGTTCAAGTTTTAAGGAATAAACTCTCATTTGTTCCCCAAAGACTTCAGGGATAAGTGGTGCAATGCAGTGGTCTCCTTGACTTTCTGTTATAAATTATGCCTAACTACTGTAATTTTTTCCTCAGTTTGAAATTGAGCAGCTCTCAAATCCACTTAAGAATGTATTATAAGGGGAAAAGAAAAGATATAAAGCTGTGACACTGAGATTCATACACTCCTTATCACCTTCTGTTTTCTTCTCTTTCATGTATAAATATATTAAGGTCATTACTTAATTAAAGGGCACAGAATTATTAAGTCATTAGCACAAACATAAAACACCCATGAGTGTTGAAGTCTTTTTGTGTCTCCAAACACAAAAGCATCTTTTTTTTCCCCTCTAAATTGAAAAAGAGGTGTCAGACTGTTAGTAGAAATATATAAGTAAATAGGTAGCAAGATTAGGATGCATACAGATTCTCTGCCAGAAGAAAAGTTGTGCATACTTGCAAAATTGTGCTAAATCTTTGTGCAATAGCTAAATGCCAAACAGAGGTACAAGGCAGAAAATCATAGAGTGTTCCATTAAAGAAATTATAACACTGGCCAAGAAGACTCAAATCAAATCCTTTACTGCCAGCACCAGGTACTTCACAATTTCCCTAGGCTATATGGGAGACATGAATGATGGATTTGGGAAAGATTGTGGTAGCTGAAGATTCTGAAGACCTCTCTGCTTTCTTCCCAGAGGAGATTTTACATCTCTCAACTCACAGTTGCAAGGAGCCCCCCAGAATTCATTGCTTCTTCTTTGAACCTTCTCCTAAAATGTTTTTTTATTATCCTCAGAAAAGTTTCTACTGCTCACCCTCATGAGAAAGAAATGCAATTAGACCTGGCTCAAGACTTGGCACGGTCTAGAAAGTAGCACAGGTCAGATTCTGACTCCCAGTTTTGCAGTGCACTAGAAGTAGATTACATACTTCATTTTTAAGGCTGTTCAAAAACCTGCTCTATTCTACTTCTTGAACCTTCCAGCTGCAGCATTGTTCTGACAGTGGAACCATCATTCCCTGCTATTTTATTTTTCTTTAGAGTATTTAATTTCGTCTCCCATTGTTGCCTGGAAAGGCTGACCTGGAGCAGAGACTAGACAGAGCAAAAGGGATAAAATAGGTATTTATAGAAAGGATTCACCTTGGGCAGTGCAAAAGCCTGGCTGGGGCTACACCCAAATCAAATCCGAGATGGATCCTGGTCACGAGTTTTTGCACTTTTATAAGTTTTGTTTCGTCTCCATATTGGGGTCAATTATCTACCCACAGCCCCAGGCTATGAAGTCTCAGCCCCCTGCCTTGCCCCCTTTCCCTCGCTGTTGTTTCTGGTTTTTGGGTGTCCTTGATTCTCTAGCTAGAAAGTGATTGTTTCATCCAACTACTCTGTGAAGAGAACTTACTAACACCTAATATGAAGTTTCAGAGTTACACACTAAGCAGCAGAGATTCTGGAAAATATGAAAGCTAAAAAACCCAAGGCATCACCGTGCTTAGGGGCTCTCCATCAAACTCCGGAGGTCACCTAATGCAGATTGTACGTAACCAAGTGTCCTGTCTGTGCTGCACAAGATCTTTGTTCAGTCAGCCATGCCCTTCATTTGCTGCAGTGTAGTTAAATATAAGGGACCAGATGACCAAAGGTGTTCTTCTGATGCCGAGCTCAGTTCACATTTATGTTCCTTCCTGCAGTGATACCCTTCTCAGTTTAAGAATCTGAGCCTTAGAATTTCCTTTGATAAACTGATCATCTCTAAGTGGATTTTAATCTCTTCAGCAGACAGATTTCTTGAAGAGTCTTTTCAGTTTAACTAAAATATTTCAGATTTTATAAAATTATACTTACACAGCATTATTATTCTTTTTTTTTTTTTGTCTTATGGCTACTATTTTTTCTGCTAGAAATTTTAAAACCAAGTTACTTCAGGGCATAATTCTTTAACTTCTCTTGACTTTTAACTTGTGTTTGGGTCAGCAAATGCCAAGCATATACTTGGTGCTGAATCCAAAACAGCTTGAGGCATGAAAAAGTTTAGCTAAATATATTCAGAAAGTCTTTAGAAACACTGCTTCAACCCAAGTTACTTGTTATCTGTGCAATATTGCAAAAATACCCTGTTATTACTGCTACCAAATGGGTTTCAACATCTTTCAGTTGACTCAATGCATATGCCCAAGCAGGAGACCTGCCTATTTTTTCACCAAGTGAAGTACTAACTGCTTTAATAGAATTTCTGAATCTACATTAATAACAGAAACTCGATGCAATTGCAGCATTAAAATACTGTAGATTCTGGTCAGGTTTTCCAAGAAAGACTATAATAAGCTTTAGAATGGGAGGGACAAGTGAGAAAGACAATTTGATCCAAATGTGGTAGATTAAGGGCAAAATGATTTTATAAGTTCATCCCAAAGACACTTCTACTGGAGTATTCAAATGCTTGAGAGGCTTTTTTTTTATTAATTTATAATTTGTTTGGATATTTTTTTCTGCAGCTGCTACCATGGATCTTCATGGCTAGGAAAAATTATGATATTGCTCTTAGAACTTCATTTACTATCAATATGTGTAGGTGTATAAAAAAGGTGTTTCTTTATCCATTGAAAACTGGGGTTTTTTTTAATACTTCTTTTCTTCTCTGTTTTATGTTTTTATTAAATATAGTTAGTAGCATGGTAATAGGAATTACCATAAAATAGTAGAATTGATTCTGAAATCTGGCAGTGAATAATGAAGCTTTCAGCTTCAGCTTTGAGACTGTATATACTGCTTATTAGCAATAAAGAATACGAAACTCTCTCAGTAAGGAGACAAAAGATATGATTAGGGAAATGGCACTGGATATTGATTATCCTTCTGGTATCTATTATTGATGTATTTAGATACCTTAGCTTTTAGAAAGATATCTCTTGCAATTTCACAGTGGCAAAGTTTCTGCTGTACAGAAACTTTACCCTAAAAAGGTTGTTCCACAAACTGGAACTACCATAAATAACTGGATTTGTAAATTGTCTGAACTACCAGCTGAACATAATATGCATGAACCTGATGGCTTCCTTCTGATCACTTAAAATGCTGTCAGAGGACATAAATTTCCCAGTGAGTCTCCAAGTTCCCTGTGTGGAGCCAACAGAATGATAAGGAATCACATCATCTTGAAAATGGATTGGCTTCTTCTAACTGCAGGTGAAAAGGTCGCTCCTACAGGAAACATTTTCAGACACCAATTTGTTCAATGAAGGTCACCTTCTGAGTTCTAGCTTAGCTGAACATAAAGCTGAGCTGACTATAAACTTATCCCTGCTCTGAATACCTTCAGGAGCAAATGTTTTTCTGTGATTTTATCTGTGTGTGTTATATTCAACTTTTGTTTGTTTGTTTGTTTGTTTGTTTTGTTTGTTTGTTTGTTTTGTTTTTTAAAATTTTATTTTATTTAAATATATTGGTCCCTGTACAGTTTGGTAATTGTACATTTATTTCCTGGTCAGATTTTCTCACAAATGGTACCTCTTTCTTCTGAAGATCCTTTTTGTAACACCAGTTCATCAATTACTCTAATCAAGACTGCACCTATGCAGGCTCTTTTGAATCTTCCCAGCTGCAGAAGCAGGATTCTGCCAACTCGTGAAGGACAAGGTTAAATTACATATTTCCACCTTCACTTCTGTTCCTCAGAATTAATTTTTGACAATGTCTAAAGCATGAAGAAGTCAATCTGTCCCTCCTGGGTGGTCAATAGACATTTGCTGCCATGTTGGCTGGAACGATTTTTTTATTAAATTGGAGGTATGATGAGTCTAAATCCTTATGGCTTGAGTTAGGGAGCCACATTCTTTGATTCAGCTTTGTGACTGACTTGTACATATTAATATCAGATTAAAAGCCCAAAACATACAAACAGCTCAAACATAGTAACTGCATTCCATACTTGAGTAATACCATTAATTCACAATAAATTAATTTGTCCTTAGACGTTTGTGAGCCTGAATGCCTTGTTTTAATTGCAATGGTTAATAGACTTTATTTATTTTTTGTTAAAGCATCAAACAAATGTAATTTTTTCCCATACTACTACTTTCAAATGGTCAAAAGAAATGCTTGTGTAGAAATGTAACTGTCTCAGAGGATTTACAAACCTGGAGCCAATACCACTTTTAATGCATATTAACCAGAAATCTTGTACTGTCTGCACAACCTAGTAAAAGCTGACTATTTTTATAATCCCTCAACAAAAATTTGAACAATGGCACTGAGTTTCACAAAATTCAGCAGCTTTGCAAGGATTAAATTTGCTATTTAAAATTTAAAGCAAATATTTTAAAGCCTCTATTGAAACATTTTAAAATAAATAATTCCATTTTTATAAAGTTTCAGTAGAAAGCACCTCAGAGTAAAAATATATTTTCAAGACATTTGTCAGAAGACATGAATCTAAACCAAGTTCCTGTCCAAGGAATAAAAAGAGCAAGTTACTAATAAATCTGTTTAGTTAAACTCTAAGTGATCAGTAGAATAGAATAGGCTTAATTCTCAGGGGTGTTCAGATGAAGTGGGAGGCATTAAAGGTTACATGTGTCAAAATGGAGAATGCAGCTGTATATATTCAGGGGATGGCAACATTTGATTTTATGTAACAATATTTTTTTTCTCCCAAATGAGTCATCAGAGATTAAATTGTAATCTAAGTATTTTAAGAGTCAGAGGGGATTCAATGTTAAAGGCAATTGTTTCTGCTACTCTGCCTGGGATGTAGTCAAATATATTTATCAAAACAAACCTTAGTGGGACAGCTATGTTTCATTCCTTTGATTTATGTTAACAGTTCTAGGAATATTAGTATTTTTTATTTTCCTCCTCACCTGTAAAACTAAGTGTTAAAGCAACTTTCAGCAGGACACTTTTTTAAAGCAATCTTTTAGCCTATATCATCAGTCACAGTCATCGTCAGTAATCCCATAATGTTCCAGCACACTAAAATATCAAAAGCCTTTTTTTTTCCATGGTGCTACTCATTTACACTGCTTTGAGAGATGGTATGATTTCGGCTAAGAAATAAATGGAAGAAAAGAAAATAGTTTCTTTTCTTTGTTGGTAGTTACAAAAAACTCAAAGGGCAAAACAGGTGAAATCAGGGAAAGCCTAGGAGGAGATAAGGGACAAAATGTCAACAAGAAAGAGAAGTCTGCTTGGATAAGGTACTCTGTTAGAGACCAGAAGAAACATAATGAGCTTTGGAGCCAATTCAGATAAATTTCTCTCTTATTGGGAATACCTATCTTCCAGGAGGGGGGTAAATAAAGGTAAAATGCCCCTGTTGTGATGTATTTTCATGGCAGGAAATATTTGAAGGTAAAAAAAAACAGCTGAGGATTTTTTATTTGATTTAGGTTTTGAGGTTTAGGTTGCCATTTGTTGGTGGGGCTTTTTCAGTGTTTGATTTAGTTTGTTGGTTTTATTTTATTTTAAATTATTAACACATAAAATACTATCAGCATTGTCTTTTTAAGATTGTTTTTATACAATTTTTAAAAATAATTTTATTCACCATTCAAGTAATTTTTATATTTAACTAGTATTTAACTGAAATATATATTTTTATGTGCTTTCTCATAGGCCAGTCAGAGTTTCAAATGTGATTTTGCAAAAAATTATTGTACCATATACATTGAGTTTAAGCTGAATAAACTATTCCCCAAATATTAAAATTTATGAAATTGAGAGCTTATTTCATCTTTGTTAGATTTCTCTTCCCAATTCCTTCTTATTTGACTTCTCATTGATATCATCCATTCTTGGAAGCCTGATCTAAACTCTATGAAATTTACTGGAGTATTAGTTATGAGAAATATATGCAAGAAACTGTTTTTCTACTCTGTTCCAGCTGCGTGTTTCTCATGCTCATTTCCCCTTCAAGTCTGAGTATTTAATAGGATTTCAGTCTATTTGCTATGCTGCTTTTCCTAGCATTTCTTATTTTCTTCCCTAGCTTCTGTTCAACCTCCAAAACCCCAGCCATTCAACACCTTCTCCCCAAATAATTACAAGGGTCCAGAACTCCTGCATGCTAAATTACATTTCACTCAGGCTGTTTTTCTGGAAGCAGAAGAGGAGGAAGAAAAAAGCTTTAGTGTCTTTCCTGAAATTCAATTTGGAAAATAAAGCATGTGGTGGCAATAGCTGTTCTGCACCCTCAGAACTGTGTGCATAGTCAGGCAGCTATTTGATATGAACATCAGAGTCATTCTCCCCTGCATATATTATCATTCCCCTGTTCCTAAAAATATTCTTACATTTTTCATTATTTCTTCTGGTGCTGTGAAAGGGGCTGGTTCAGGAACATTAATCAACTTCCCAGATACAGGAAGTCCTGTATTATTTTTAGTCCTATGATGCTTTTCTCATTCCTCTTCCCTAATAATAATCTTACTCTAGCTACCCCTGATCAGTGAATGGAACCAAAATCTGCTACTGTTTGTTCTGGCTCCATTCCCTGTTGCCCAGGGTAGCTCGTGTCGGTATGTGCTTTGAGCAGTGCTGGTGTTTATATTGTTCTGTGGGATTTCTTGGCTTCCAAAAAGAAATTGCACTTCATAAACTTCGGAGTTAATTCACTTTCATGGTTAAACATCAGTTATTGGTCATAAGTGATTGTTCACTTTTTCTTGATCTCATGCACATAGGGAGGAATGGAGATAAAAAGGTAAAGAAATAATTAGTAGCTGAGGGAAATAAAAGAAAGATTTCATCATCTTTTGTTATTGGAGAATTTTGAACTTATTATTTTTAGTTTTATTAAAATTTTTGACAGACTAGGGTGAAAACTGGAAGTGCTGCTTCTTTAGAGGTTCTCTTAATGTGAAATTCTTTGTTGTGATGCCAGAATATAAGATTGGCATCCTTTTTATTGTAAAGACCTGGTTCTTCCAGCCTAGGCTTGAGCTGTGGTAAAGAGGAACTTTGTGTACTTGCATACCTTCCTTCATCTTCTCCAGTTTGATTATTAGGTTAAAAATTGCAAAACTAGGAAACTTGCTTTCAGTAGGATGGCTTCTAGTGATGAGCTCTGTCTGCAGGCAAACATCTCCTGGATGCTGCAAAAATGTTGCTGCAGCTCTTCTGTCCAGAATCCAACATTCATGGCTTCTGGTCTCCAAGGACTGGATAAATTAAGCAGGAGAGTCCTACCGGGAATGCCCATCCAGTTCTGGAATTTATTGTTCCCACATTATAAAAACATTTTTTCTGTTGAAGATCACATTCAGTGTGGGTGGCTTGGGGTGCTGGGGAGCTCTGGGTGGGGAAAATGCTGATCCTTTGGACAACAAAGGACACGGATGGCTCAGCCAGGTGAGAGACATGGCAGGAGCTGAGAACCTCAGATTTTCTCACTCTTGGACTGTGAGGGGATAAAACCCAGGGTTTGCTCTGTTTGGGGTCCTTCTCCGAGGCACCAGCTTGGGCTGTTTCTGTGTTAGTGCTCCAGGAATAAATTGCTTCCTGGAACAAGACATCTGAGACTCAGCTTTGGGAAACTTGGGGTGACTGTGGGGTGTGGAGGAATCCTATGGGGGCCCGTTGGGTCACTGGAGCTGCTGCTGTGAAGGGACTTTGGTCCCAGCAGTGACACTCTGGGTGCTGCCAGAGGGGTTCCTGGATGCTCAGGCTGGGAAGTTTCCTTAACCCTTCCTTAAGAATAGTTGTGTGAACCCATGCAACTGATTTGCATTTTCCAGCAAAAGAAAAGATTTTATTAGTAGTCTATCTTTGTGTCATACATGTATCACAAATACAGCTGTT
Source organism: Sturnus vulgaris (assembly GCF_052056855.1). Taxonomy (NCBI): domain Eukaryota; kingdom Metazoa; phylum Chordata; class Aves; order Passeriformes; family Sturnidae; genus Sturnus; species Sturnus vulgaris. The sequence continues at coordinate 19,764,839 of NC_142256.1, read as the reverse complement.
AGAATTTAGTGCTCGTAGGGTTTTCTGTCCACCTATATTTGTGGTTTGCTCTTTCTGTGTGTGAGTTCACATTTCAATTTCTTTTGCAAATTTCTAGAATATGTTGGCTTTAAAAGAGCAGGAGGTGAAAATGATTTGAAAAATACTGAGCTCCATATAACACCAAGTAAACAGAAGTAATTGCTGGTTGCTGTTAATGAAAAAAATTGAGATTTTTATTAAAACATCTTACCTTTAGTTAATAGAACAACCACTTTTTACTAAATATCTTTTCATGGGGAACACTCAGTGCCATCAGTAGCATGTAATTGTTCAATAAGATTTCTGTAATGGATTGTTATTCATTAAGGTTGGTTGGTTGGTTGTTTTTATTTTTCTGATACACTTTCGATTCTATATAATGACACTTGTCTAATTCAGCCTAAAAGGAAAAAATAGTGATACAATTTAATGGAAGCACATATCTTCCAAGCAAGATGAAGGCCATTAGTCCCTACATTAATGTGGTTATGCCAAAATCCTTGAGTTAAAAGCTTGGCAGATTTTTGTCCGAAGATGCCCAAGGGCCCAATAGCAGCCTGAGGATTGAAGTCTGAAGACAAAGCCCTAAATGCAAATCCACCTTTTCCTTAGAGTTCTGTTGAGGTACCAGCAGCTGAATTCATATCCACAAATTATAACTGGGAACGTCATCAGCTTACTCTGCAGAATGTTTGCATATAAATGTCAATGATGTGATCCTTACTGAGCGCTCAGCTGTATTTTTGATATATTCTTTGTAAAAAGTAAACAAATGCTTCCTCAGTAAGATCACCCCACCAGGAGAAGAACGGTGTGACGTTTTGTTGTGTTTTAATGAGCATGCAAAGAGTGACTGTGAGTTTACCCTTTGCATACGTTCACAGGAGAGAAAAGGCATTGCTCTGAACCTCTGCAGTCTCTCAGTAGTACAGTGCTTTTATATTAAAAGTTAATTCTTAGTCCTGTAACCTTTTTGTTAACATTACACAATCAAAGTATCTGAAGAGACATGGCTGAAATGCCTAGATGGGTTTTGCCCTCCCATTGTACATCTCTTTATATGTTTAATTAAAATACTTTATCTCTGTTCTGACATAAGTGCTAGCTTGTGATATAGCCTTTGCTTTGCAATACACATCATTTGTCAATTGGTAATAACTTAAGATATTGTCTAAATATTTCATAGCAAAAAATACAATGAAATGCATATCACCTCTATCTTCAGATTACCCTTTCAATCAACTACTTTTGAGAAGCAAAGTCATAAGGACTGGTTTTCTGTTTCAAATGCCTAATTCTGATACAGGTTTTGTATCCGTGACCTTAAGTTCAGGGCCAGAGTGAAGGAGGGATGGGAAACACAATGGGCAAAAGCTATGTAGCTGTTCTCCAATAAGTAGGGAACAAAGTCTTGGATAGCAATGTTTAAAAGCTGGTGGTCTAACTATGACCATTAATAACAAGAAGGAAAGGTACCTTCTTGCTGACATGACTTAGTGCTTGATTCTTAGCCTGATTCTCTCCTTTGGAATAAGTAAAATCTCAGGATATCACAGGCTAAACCCAAGCAGTGTCTGTAATATGGAATCTGTTTACTAGGGGAATTCTTGATAGACTTTTGAGACCTGCACATTTTTAATGTTTACAGAAGGGGCTTTTGGATTTGAGACTAAAGACTGGATTCCTTAGATTTCATTATGCCTGCCTAAATATTCTGGAATCAATAAAAAATATGGAGTCTCACATAAACTCTGTCAATAGTTGGTATAAATAAATATATTAAAAAAACCAACCAAACAAAAAAACCTAAACACCAGAAACAAACAAAATAATCTAATCATATCTGGAATGGAGTGTTTATTCAGTAGTATCTTGTGTGTTACTTTCAAATCTTGGAGCAGGGCCCAAAAATATAAAAGTGTTTTTACTCTGTGTAGTACTGGCAATTAATGGAAACTGCGATGCATCTGTTACTAACCTGCCCTAGAAAGGTAGTGCAGCTGTTCCTGCTAATGGGAACCTTTTGGGAAAGTTCATGGTAGAAATGTTTGGTAATACTTAAGATTATCCACTCATAAATTACTGCACTGAAGAGGCACTAGTATGGAGTAAGCTTTCAGGGAAAAAACAGGTGCTGAAAATGTGTTAATATGATGCCAAGAAAGGGGAAAAAAAAAAGTTCCCCTCTTTAATTCTGGACTTTGATTTAATTTTTTTATTTGCATAGATGAAATTCTTCAGGTTAGCTGATGTTAGGTTGCTTCTACCATATGCCAAAGCTAAAACTCTTAAATAGATTTTATAGATTTTTAACAAGCCCTGCAAGCCTCTCATTTCAGTCAATAAGTATGGCATCTATGGTGATATATAGTGAGTTACAGAGTCTAGACTGGGAGAATTACATTTTGAAATCAGATCTTCCCAGAAGATTTCTCCAATTGATTATTTAAAACTTTGTTATCTTCCTATATATAAAAAAAGCTATGCTACTGGCTGCACTCAGGAGTTATTACCTTCAAGAGTATACTTTTAAAGGCAAAATGTTGTTTTTTAAATTTCTTTGAAATATCAAGTGTTTTTCCCTCCTCAAAGCATTTCTGAAAGATTGCAATAAAGACGTTGTAAAATTTCTTCCAGTAGAATTCAGAGAATGCTATTTAATGCTTTTTGTATTTCTTAATCTGCATGGTGCTGGTAAAAGTGATAGACAGAATGAGGAGCCTCAGCTGTTCACTGACCAGTCTGTAAATGGAAACAGAACCAAGGGTGGGACGGAGAGCACCAGTGCTCATCTACTTGCAGCAGCTGCAGAGAGCCCAAGCTCTGCTTTGTACCTCTCTGTATGGCAAGCCCAGGTCTGGTAAAAAATACCAACTGCTCAGTGCTTTTGTGCTTCTCTTATAGAGCCCAGAGCAACCCGTCTCAACTCAGCGACTGCAGTTTTTGTACTGTGTGTATCTATGGAAGTGATCTGCATTTTGACTGGGAAAACCGCTTTTGTTTTGTCTACACAATCACAGAATATCCTGAGCTGGAAGGGACCCACAAGGACCCTCAAAGTCCAGCTCCTGTCCCTGCTCTGGGCAGCCCCCACAACCCCACCCTGCGCCTGAGCTTTGTCCAAAGGCTTCTTGAACTCTTGTCGTGTTCCAGTTCCCAACCATGCTCTGGGTGAAAAACCTTTCCCTAATATCCAACCTAAACTTCCCTGATACAGCTTCATGCTGTTTTAGTTCTTACAGGCTCCCTGCTGAGAAGGGCAAACATTCTGAAGCCCACTCCTAAAAATCAGATCATTAAAGCTTTCTTTCAAGAGTATTCCTCTTACCAACGTTGTTTTTCATGCAGAAGGGATTTTCTTCTCTCGTCTCTTTCCTAACCTGATATTGGAGAGATCTGAAGATTCAAATGTCTTTTCCAAGCAATACTGCAATTCCAAATGTATTCTAGCCTGAAGTGTTGAGAGAAAATGGATAACTGGCTGTACTAAAGTGCTCACTGAAGTCACCAGAAATTTTTCTGCATTTTCAGATTCAAAGTTTTTTATGTCAAACTGAATCCAAGATTAAATGCCACACTAGTATTTTCAGAAAATTTTAGTGATGAAAGTTGGCAATATACCTGTATTAACTATTTGTTGTATGCAGGGCCTGTGTGAAAATAATGCAAATGTAATATAATCTATAGTGAAGTATAAAGACAAACTAAAAACTTGAGCTAGGCCATGATCAAAACCAGTCTTTTCATCTAAATGATTGTTTCCTCATTATAATACTGAGTTCCCTCATTCCACAGTCTAGCTATAGGACATCTGGCAGTGACCTGCACAATGACATTTGACTGTGAACTCAACACACCTTTCTGGGACATATCATCTTTGTTGTAGTAACTAATTCCACAGATGATGTAAAGTGTGGAATAATATTTGATCTTTGCTGATAATGATAAAGCATCTATTGCTACAAATGATGTACAAAGATGTGAATAGATGATTTCTCACTATTCTTTCCAAACCCTTAATTACCAGTCTGAGGTTGAGGATACCTATCACTCAGCCAAAGAAGATGACTGCACTCTACTTGGTCATCCCTGCAATAGCTTGTTTAAAACAATCATAATTTTATATGAGGGTGTTTGCAAGGACAGTGAAATACTGAGAAAGAATCTTCAGGAGTCTGCTATACTTGGACTGATGTTTACTTTATCCTCCCTTCTGAGTGGGCTGGTAAAATAAATACGTGGGTTTTTTAATCCATTGCAGTAGTACTTGTACAAAGAGTACATCTCTCATCAGTGCTTTTAAACTCATTTTCAAACCTCTGCACTATTGCTAAGCACATAATAGGTATTGCCCTTGCCCACAGCTTTCTACAGCCACTTTGGGATACTTGGAATATAAAAGCACTGAATGAAAACTGATACTTAATATTTAAGATCCTTTAAAGAAAGGAACTACATGAATGTTAAGCATCATTATTAAGCAATAACTGCCATTAACCCAGTCAGTCATTAATCCCAGAGAAGTCTTCTATGGTGAACTTCTGCTGTTAATCTTTTAAGCACAGTACAAAGCAAAGAGTCAATCTCGCAGGTATATTGACTCCTTAGTGGGTGCTGTTGCTGTTATTGTAGTTCTTGCTATAATTAAGGTGAATATTATCTTGTGTGTTCTCACTGCAGCACTTAGTGCTTTCTAAGTGTTAAATCAGAACACGAGAAATATCTGCAGTCCTCATATTCTAAGGAAAGCTACATCTAATGAATCTCTCTCTCCAAAGATGGGGACTTGGCAAAGTACCAAAGAGGTTCTTGGTCTGCAAGGCAGTTTCCTGTTAGGAATGCTCTCCTGTTTTACAGTCCTCTCACCCTGCAAGCACAAGGAATATGCTCCCTACCCTGGTCTAAAGGCATGCAAGGCAAGTGTCCTTAATAAGATGCTCTGGGCCACAACCTTTCCAGCAGCAGAACTTCCCAGCTTGAGGAGAAGGGGGCCAAAGTGTCATGTGCACTATCCAGACATCTGGACAGAAACCAACACCTCTGTTTTCAAGTTAGGACTAGAAAGTGACAGATGATGAGGTACAGAAGGGAATCTCTCATTTTGGGTGAGGTTTATGCTAAAGTTTGTGCTAAGGAGAAGACTTACGTAGCAGAAAGAGAGAAAAGAGGAGGCAGCAACACAATTACCTGCCAAGGATCTTCCATGGACATCTGGAGCTCAGAGAACTATGTCTCATCTGCTATTGTTTTCAGTGCTAGTTGCAATTGAGATTATGCACACTGCAGTGTGTAGGCACTTCCCTGACTATGCATTTCTTTAAACCACTCCTCTTTTGTTTGGGATATTCTTTCATTTCTCTCTCCCCATTAAACTACTGATTTCAGTTCCAATATGTTTATATCATCTCAGGTTCTTTGGGAAGAAATGTACGCAAAGGTGATCTTGAAATAAGTTCATGCCATCTTTTTTTTTTCGTGTCAATATTTAAAAATGAGAGCAGTAAAACACTTGCCATTTCTCATTTCCATGAAAAGATCAATTTGTGACATTTTTTTGTGCTACAGTGAAAGCAAGATGTTTTGTATTTCTTCAGCCTTTCATTAAAGGGTTTGACAGGACCTCCTTTAGAGTTTCCCATTGACAGCACAGTGGGCCTTTTTTCCCTGACAATTTGCTTGATTCAAGTATAGTTCAGCTGAGGAAAGGAGTGGGTTTTTTAACGACAGTACCCTTATTTTCACATTTTTAAACTTCAGTGCTGACAGAGAGCCAGGGAGATTTGGAGAGGAGCTGGCATGGCAGGTCAGTCACTGGCCAGGGGTCACTGATACTCTCACAAGTCCCTGGACGTGCTGCACACCTGTACAGGGTCACTTCCCACAAAGGACAGAAACTGGGAGCTGTCCAAAAGGCACAGTCATCCACAAACATGTGCTCACCTACCTAATTCTTATGATAAAATGCTTATCTTTTGTCAAAGAAGTCAATGATCATGTAACTCTTGCCACCATAATTACAAAGCTTTTAATAGAAGTAGTTTTAAATTCAGAAAAAAAAGGTGAAATGTTTTGAACAGTTTCAATTCAACAGTTTCAATTATGATCTTTAGCATTATTTTAAATTAGTTGTATAATGTTATTTTTCCTTTAAACCAACTTGTGACTAGCAATTTAGTTATGAAATGCTTTATTTTGTGAAAACTGAAGGAATAAGAGTATCAGCTAACTGTCATGTACTTTTATTTCCTTGATCACCAAAGTATCTTTATAGATTTTAAGTGTATGACTTGTTTAGAAATCAAAGAATAGCCTCATTAATCCCAGTAAACTTTTAAAATTTGACTGACAAATGAAGCATTAATTGTTTAAAGTCTATCCAAACTTCAATGGCATGACTATAGAATATGATGATTTATTATGAGCTTGTTGACTATAATAATTGGGGCATTATCTGATGAGACTATTAATTTTTCAAGATTGTTCTCAGGAACCTCATTGAAAATCTTTCAAGGCCAGTGGTGTTAACAGTGATGGGCTGCAATGAGTTTCAATGTAATGTATTCCTTTACTCAACTCTCTTGCTACTTACACTTGAGCAGACATGACAGATCTTCTGGCAACATTTATGTGAATATAAGATATATTAAATAATATGTAACATATCAAACCTCCTTGGATCAGTTTCCATGGAGACCAAAAGCATGCACTGGAAATTAAAATATGGGGAATCTCAGTTTATGGGATGGTAATATTTGATATAAAGTTTTGAAATCTTGTTTTAGGAGGTAGGAGTTCATATGCTTGGCTAATTAGAGAAGTATTCTATATGCATGATCTTTTGAAAAAATTAGGAAACAAATTAAGCACTTTTTAAAAATAGTGCAATATTTTTTGAGATTTGTGCTAAAAATATTAAATTAATCTTGTTACTGAACTGAGCAAATAATCAGGCTTAATGCAGAGATTTCTGTAAAAAAAGGTGGATGGAATGAGATCCAGTTTTTATTAGTAGCTTGGACAATATGGGACAGAGGCACCATCCTGCAGAAACTCTAGCTGAGATGTTCCTGTTGGCAGCTCCCTGTGAGTGAGCACAGGCTGCCCAAGGGGATAGATGTATAAGCTCCTTCCTTTGGTCCTTCCTCCACTCTGTTCACTTTCTTCCTATTACAAAGGAATGATTTCTCTTATGGAAGACAGTCATATATATAAAATATAAATATATAAATGGTCATAAAATGTTTTTTTTCTGTTATGGATGAAGAGTTTACCTGGGGAGAAGAGGAAAATCTATCTTCTACTTTTAAAATCAAGATTAATAGATATAACAACTATGATGTTTAATGTCTGGTCCACAGTGGAAATACTGTGTAATCACCAGAATATGATTCTGTGGTCAGGAGATCAAATAAGGGCAAACTGATAGTGATAATTATAATCATTTATTTTATTCTTTGAGAGATTGCTGCAAGAAGGAAAAAACCGCTAATTAAATATAAAAACAGATGGCAAAGAGACCTTTGCAAAGGTCAACACTGGAAAAATCTTAGCTCTGAATTATCTAAGTGGATTAGACACATGTAATTTATCTGAGAGAATAAAAAAAAAAATAAAACCCACTTGATATTCAGAAGAATATAATGAATAACATTGCTAAAAGGAAGCAAATAATACTAATAGCAGGAGATGAAAGATCACTCAGTTTGGCTTCTAATTACTGGCTCATTAAATTGTAGGCTGATTCAGAAAATACATATGTGTGTGGAATCTGCTTTATGGCCATATAATTTTGATAGAATCTGTATTTGATTAACTAGTAGAGAAAATACATTTGGTCCTTTCACCTGCGAGTTGCCTTTTAGATTCAAAAAACCTGAACTCAGTTATAGAGGTTTGTCAAAACATCTCACCTGCTTTCAGTCTCCTTCAGCAAAATTCCAGGTTTTTTGTCCTCTGGGTACACAGATCATCATTCTCAGGATTTTTTTTTTTTTTTTTTTTTTTTTTTTGAAGGGTATGTGCTTCTTTCTGAATGAAATTATTAAAAAACTCAACAAAACAAATCAGAAATCTAAATGGGTTATTGCAATGTCTTCCATCTCTAATGCTTTAAATTATTATAGTTCACTGCCAGAAAAAAAATTCCTGGTTAATGGCATTAATATTACTAGCACCATTTCTTTTTTTTAGCTACACAGCAGTAGGTAGAAATTTTTAGAGTTAAGAAAAATTTTCTCAGTGATAAACAGAATGAAATCTTGATTTGTCAATGTATCCTGAGATCTTAAGAAATTCATTGAGCCTCCATGTTATGCTTGTATAGAATTCTCAAGCTTTTTTTCAGTGTTATCAAGACTGGAAATTTGTGCCTTTTCAATTTGATTTTATTTTAAAGAAATGGGTTGTCTAATAATTTTTATGCAAATGCCAGTGAAGGCCATGTGGAAAAAGAAGATAAATATTGCAAAAGTTCCTGTAAGGATATTGGTATTTCCCGCACTGGCTTTGTGTTTTTATGAACCCCAAATACATTAGTAGGAGCTTCAGCAGGCTGCTGTAAGTGCAGCTGGCTGCTGGTTTGCACTCTCAAGGCTCTTTTTCCTTTTGGAAGGACTAATCAAACAGTTGCATAACACATATATGCAAGTACGTTTCACTGCAACCAGAAGAGCAAGCAGCAACCTCTTGCTTCATAATCATGAGGGGCTTCTTTGAGTTGCTTTATGTCTTCATGAAGAAAGGGGCTTTTTCCTCCCAAAAACTTCTCTTGCCTGTGAAATAATCCCTGAATTTTAAAGAAATGGCAGCTGTGAAAGTGTTGGCCAGATATTGTAAAGAAACAAATATTCCAGATACTCTGATTTTGTCTGATATTACAAATGTCTCACCAATTATAGGGGATGGCAGGACTGGGAGAATTTCTTAAGCTTTTCATGGATTGCATGGACTTACTGTATAAAATACAATTCCAATTAGCAATTAATACTGGAAAAGGAGTTCTCATTTATCTTATTCAAAAGTGCCCCAGAAATAATTGATTTTATATTTTTCACATGTTGCTAGTAGTCTGGCAGCACCATCTGACATGAATTATGCTGCTAGGAGTGTGGTTTTGAAATTCAGATAATACCAAACATCAGCATCTTTTATCCTTTATCTCAGCAGTAGCACTGGAAAAACAACTGTCCTGGTATCTAACTTCTCTGACTGAACTTGGTCAACTCTCATAAGCAGCTGATGTAACTTGTTTTGTTGTAAGTGCAAAGGATTTTTAATATGTAGGGAAAAAATTATGATATGTAGAAATAAGAAGAAAGAGAAATACATTTTTGCTGATGTATATTCGTTAAGTAACATAGTTTGACGGGAAGAGTACATTGGTCTCTTTGTCACATAGAGGAAAAGGCAGTGGAAGAGTGGAAGCAATCTGGGGAAGATCGGTTTGGTTTTGCTTTAAGATAAGCAATTATAGAGCTTAGGTTTATTTTATTTTCAGAAAAATAAGAAAAAAGACAAAAATAAAAGGAAATCTGCATTTTATTTCATTTATTTGGGAATAATAAGTCAAATCTCCCGTAATCTAATATATATAGGCAGTCCCACAGAGCTTTATTGAGAACTCTGAAATCTTTTATATGGAATAAGTTGTAGAATCAGTGTCTTAGACTTCTGCTTTTCTCTTGATATTGAATACAAAGGCTCAAGATGAAGATTTATATTACCAAATACTATTTTTTACATTCCTTTATTGTAATGCATTATATAACTTTCTAGTATGCTAGCTGGTTTTTGACACAGATCTGTGTTTCTAAAATATGCCTGAAAAGGACTATGGCTTGGCTCTATTTAGCAAATGGGTAGGAGCAAAGTAAGGATTATTCAAATATAAAAAAGAGAACTTGTTGTAGTCTAGGAAAACATTTATTAAACTCAACAGGAGCCTTGCCAGCCTCATTCAGAACAACAGTTCTTACACTGAAAGAGGAATGGTTGCACAGGAAAATATTTAAGAAATCTTACACTTATAATGGAATAGTTTTCTGTCAAGAAATGTTGCTCTGTTAAGGGATGTTGAAGGAGGAAGTTTGATTCGGCATGATGCAAAAATAAAATATATTAATTTCAAGTGTATTGAGCCTGAAATACCCAACAGTATTCAAATCCCTGTTTCCTAGCCATGAGGCTGGGGAATTGCTGTAGCACAGTTAAAAAGTAGTATTCAAAGGGCCTAATTCTTTCAAATTTGATTTTAAAAGCTACACTTCTCTTGCTGCTTAAAGTAATTGGTTCCTTTCTCTTATTCTTCTCCTTTTAGGAAGAGCAGCAACTTTCTTTAGCCTCACCGAATTGACTCAAGGTGCAGCCTCCAGCCTTAGACTCCTGAGAGTCCTGGCTGAGAATCCCCAGCTCTGATCCCTCCTCCACTCACACTTGAGGTGATCTCAGTCATTCAGTTTCCTGACTGTGCCCTCATGTCCGAAGGGCAGGAAATTTCTTGGTTATTGCTCTAAAGCTGCCTTCTCCTCTTCTCCCTGCACACACCCTGGCAGTGACTGCCAAAGAACTTTGCTGCATTCTGATTTCAGGCTTTGAGGTCCTGCAGACCAAGATCCCTTCTCTGGATACAGACACTTAGATCTAAATTACAGACAGACTTTGAGCAACTTTCTGCTTTCTTAATTTCACCTATAGCACAACTTTTCTTACTTTCTCCCTGCTTTTCTATATTCCTGCCTCTTTCTTCTTCAATTCTTCCTTCCTTTCCCTTTTGTTACATATTCTGTGACTTTGAGTTAGGTCTTAGATATATTAAAGGCCTCTGAGTTTAGGAGGACTGTACTCAGTGGGGCCAGAAATTTACCCCCAGGATGCAGAACTAACCCAAAGTCTTTCTTTTCAATTTTTTTTCTTTCATTGTACCTAGAGGTCACTTTGTGACAGTCAAATCCCAGATCATGGACAGTTGTATTATGATTTTATGACACAAGTGATTGTTGTGTGAAAAGTGAGTAATGGATATGAGATTATTTTGAATGATGACTTAAATTTAAATAAACTCATACCCAAAAATTTCTGGCAAAAAAACTGGGCATGAGAAGGACCATGTTACCAGGTGACTTCAAAAGTTCCTGCATGTTAGCATTCAGAGTTGCAGCAGCTAAATAGCTCCCCACTGAAAAGATATTTTCTTATAAGAACTTGGGTAGTGCCCATGAAAGATTGGTTGCAGTAAATATAATTCTGCTCTGGATGAGAACAATTCCTCAAGGACACAACTTAGATGGGCGTTGCAAACTCATCCGATTTACTGTGTGCTTGTTAGTGGTAGTGGTCTTTGGCTTTTTATAAGCAGTGCCACAAATCAAATGCCTGCATTGATATTCCTAGTCGAAATAGTTTTTAGAAATATTACTAAAACAGCAGACAACATAGAAAAACCCCCCAAATTATACAAACATGAAAGTAAACATTCTCAAATGCGATTTTATTCTGAAGAATTAAAAGTGAGAAAAATGGAAATGAGAAGAAAATGAAATTTTTAATATTTTAGATATTGGGTTCTTTCACACCTCTTTTTCTTTGTGAATTTTCTGTTTCCTTTTTTTAGTCTGTTTTTTTTGTTTGTTTGGGTTTTGGTTGATGTTTTGGTTGTTTCTTTGTTGTTTCTTTTGTTTGTTTTTTGGTAGTGTGACAACAACAGGTGTTCTGTTTGGGAGAAAACTTTAAAATTGCAGTCACTTGAAAAAGTGAATGTTAGTAATAGACACCTAAAAGCAACTCATGTGAGCAATAGTTTTGGGAAACCCCAGAAAAGGCCTAACTGTTGAGTTGCAAATAGCATGTGAATTTAGGCTCTTGGTGGATTAAAAAAAAAAAAAAATCTTGATTTGAATCCTGAAGAAAATAAACATTGGAGTACTCTTCCAATCTAAAATGATCTTTCACAACCAAATCTCAGGCAGGACAGTGCACAGAATGTTTTAAATAGGTAGATTGGGCAGAGAAATCTGTATAATATAAAAGCATAAAAAAGGTATGAAATAAAAAAATCTGTTTCAAGGCAAAAATGTCATGATGGAGCAGGTATTTGCAATGCTCAGCCAACAGCTGTGGGGATGTTCATGTAAAAATCTGCTGTACATAGATCCTTTATAGACCATTCTTGCTCCCCTGCCTGAAGTAATCCTACGTCTCTCTTGAAATGAGTACTTGTTCTTTAAAGTGACTGTGGTACCTGGGTGCCTGGGCACAAGGAGAGTAAGAGTTTCCCTTTAGTCCTATCTAAACTGCATTTCTTGGGATTAGCTTTGGCCTGTGTATAGCAACAGTGCCTCTATGCATTTTTTTAAGTTCTTCTTTAGCAAGTAAAATTACAGTAATGTCAAATAATGGCTGCTCAATGGGTATATTAGTTAATGCTCCATTTATCTCTTTGTGAGATCTCAGATTTCTCCACTGAGGTGTTGAAATGAGACAGGAAAGTGGTAGTTACTACCAGTCCTTTTCTGAAGGACATGCAATAGCTGTCAGAATACATTCTCACAGACCAGCTAGAATTTTTATTTTCCTTTGTCTGTCCATGTACTTTCAAAGGGTTTGAATTTGTATATCTTGGCATACTTCCTTGGACACAGCCATCTATGTTGAATCATAATGTTTAAAGTGGAAACAGAACTTGCACTTATGAAAGATCTTGCATAAATATCGGCATAAGGAATAAGCATCACATGAGGTAAAACATCCCTAAAGTGTGGTGCTTGAGTAGTCAAAAGGGAAAGTCTGATAAATATCACTTGAAGTGAAAGATATAAGCACAATATAGCCCACTGTCATCAGCACTTCTAAAATTTACTGTGAAACCTACAATTACCTGAGGGAATATCTTTACCTCTGTTTTCTTGGGGCACCCATATTGTCATCAATTAGAATTGAACTCATATGACAAAATATAATTGCTAGCATGAGCTGTGGAGAAATGATGACAGTGGCAGATTTTCTGTTGCAGTTCTGGAATATTTCCCATTTTCTATTCAAAGAAGCTTACTGACCCAAAACTATGTTAAAAACAACAAGTTTCCTGATGCCTTTCCCACAGCTAAGTTAATGTTTGAACAAAATCATCCCTAGTCTAAAAGCTTGTTTTATGTTTTACTCACTAGACAAAAACAAGAAAGAGAACCCAAATCTGCAGGAGGAGACTATAACTTCTCTTAGAATGAATGCAGAATTCTTGGTGCATGCACTTTGTCATGTTGACACTATTCCTTTCATCCCATTTATATGGGATATTATGGGTACTCTGTGTTTCATTGCTTTTGACTGCAATCCCTTTATGGCAGGGGCTCTCTTATTAAGTACCGTGTATAAGCAATATATAATAAGCAATATATGTCTTGGCTTTTGGGCTTTTTCCCATTAGCATGGATTAGTGGCACAGTTAGGTTGTATGGTGAGTGGATTGCTTCCTAAGCCTTATCATATACAAGATTAATCATTCACTCTTTGATCTGCTTTACAACATCTAAGTAACCCTTTCTCCTTGTACTGTTTTTTTCTCACTGTTATCTTAATTTTCTTGATTTTTAGCACTCAATAAATGCCCAGATTTGAGTGGATCTTACTCTATTCTGATACTTGGTTTTACCTTTGAAGCCTTACTGGACTTAACCCACTGGGTAACAGAGGACCCAAGTGGGCTCAAGAAGCTTGTTTGCAGCTCAGTGAATGCCACTGCTTAATGCCTCAATCTGCTAAAGTTAGAGCAAGAATTATGCCATTTGTTGTGATAAGTTTATATACTTCCTAATGAAATGTGCTACACTAGAGTTAAATATTATAAATTTATTATCAGGAACTGCAATTAGCAATTAGGAATGTATGCTTGGATGTTCTAATATATTTAGTATTTATTATTGAATATTACTCTGCATTTGTTCAAAGACTGTCTATAGTAACAGGGAGCTCTTTCCATAGGAATGAGTATAGGGATCCTGAAATAACGAATGATAACAAATGTTGAATTATGGTGTAATTTCAGTGTACATAATTCATCATTGCTGATCAATTTTCATTCCCTCCATGAAATTAGAAATATGAATACCTAACATCACACTGATATACTTTGCACCACATGGTGAGAGATTTCAACACTGCTTCTCTAGTGAACAACCAGTGAAATGTTCCTTTAATGCACATCATTTTATATTGCTTCCATCCCAACTCTACTCTCCTTTCCACCCACTTCCATCAGCACCTGGATTAAAAATATTTCACTTCTGTCATTCTTAGTGGTTTAAATTTGTAGATCATCAGCTAAATATGAGGATAAAAGCACCCTCATGTAATCTGTCATGACTGCTACTGGTACCAGTGTGTGAGAACATTTTCTGTAGTGACCAAGGACTAAAAGTGACATTAGATAAACTGCCAGTACCTATTTTTGTACACATTCATTTGTGTACACTTGCAAAATTTTCATAGGTCTTAGAGTACTTCTGGGACATAAGAAATAATATTCCAGTCCAGTTCTATGCCTTAAAGAATCCAAAGCACAATTATGCTCCAGATCATTCTGCAGCTAAGTGACAGAACTGGGAATAGTTACCATGCAAGCAGATTGTTTGCTATGAATGTGCTACCAGAGAATTGGTTGTTGCAATAAGAAACTTCTTAAAACAAACCAAGTGATAATATCTTTGTAGGTTGAAGCCCTGTTTTTCTAAAATGACTCACAAATCTGTGCTACGAGTGTTTAAAATCGCAGATTCATATACTGATAGTAATGTAGTGACAAAAACACACAGCAGAATGGGATTTCAATGCAACTCCTTGTGCACTGCTGTCAACTGTCTTTGGTGATTGTACCTACATGGGATTATGAATCTGAGTCATACAGGTTTAAACCTGCACTTTGTCTGTCTTAAAAATGAAACACCCTTTAAGGTGTACAGGCTTCCCTTTAGGAACTCTGGACACAAAAGGTCATGAACTCTTTCAATGGATTTATAATCTTAAATCCCATCATATTTGCTTTTTGGCTGGCCATCTAATGGGATTTTCAGATATCAAAATAGGTGCCCACGTCTCTTTTACCACCTACATTGAAAACCTCAGTCTACCTACATCTAGTCAGATCCCAGCTAGACTACCTGGAGTTCATGGCATGTAAATTTGTTTTTCAAAAACTGAAATTCTGAAATTATGACCCGGATATCTCATCATGTTAAAGACCATCTTAGAGTCTCTTGCCAGATTTGTCAGAATCAATAAGATAGGTCTTTCCTACTTATGCTGTGTGAAGGTTTGAAATGAGGCTATATGCCCTTAGTGAGAGTTATGGACAAGCTCGTGCAAAATGCAGGGAAAGAGAAACTATTATTTGTTTAAAATTTGGGGTATTTACAAACATATTGGAAGATTTGTACTGCACTTCCTCCTCAAATGACTGTTTTGGTAAAATTTATCTAAAGGTCTAAATTAAAGAAATCAAACAGTACCATAAATCCAAAATTTTGTAGTCAATAAAATAGAAATGGTTGTGTGGTACTTACAAAGTTTAAATAAATGTATTAACAAGAAGTGACCAATCTGATCTTCTCAGACACAATCCAGGATAAGTCTGATTTGTTATCTTGGAAGGGTGACATTTTTCTCTTTATATTAAAGTCTTGATCACACAGAGTCAATAGGACTTTGGCTCCTTTCTGTTTCTGCACGTAGCCTAGCAGTTCCCATTCAAATAAGATATCAAAAATGTTTGGAAAGAGGACATCCAAATCCAATTATCTTGTGGAATGATAACATTTTCTGCAAACTTACTGTGTCTTCTCTTTTGTATCTTTCTTTATTTTATATTGGTTCACAAATAAACCAAGGTAATTATAATATCATATTTGAATTAAAAAGAAAACCAATATATATTTGGGCATTATTAATACATTTAATTGAATAAATCAAAACTGCATTTGCCAAACCAATGATAGCTTTTGTTTTAGGGAGGATTTCTGGTCAAACTCTATAAGGACCCTGTATTCATTAATAAAATATAACGCTATGAATGTATAAATTATCTGGAAAGCAGTTAGATTGCTTTTGCAACTAAGTTATCTGCATATAATACTGAAGAAATTGGTTCACAGTTCTTTTTAGTGCTTCAAAAAATCAAACCTACAGATGAATACATCTTGTACCTTTCTGCAGAAGTTTCATATAAATTCAAATGCTCTAATTTTGTAGGGACCAGTGCAGGAAGAGAAATATTTCTTGTTTGGGTCCAGTTATTTTATGGTTTTCAAATGTTATTCCTACCACAAATTAAAGGAAGTTAATGATATGTTGAACTGTTTGAAATTGTGGTTTTTTGGTGATTGTTAATTATCTAATTTAATACACAACTAAGAAGGGCTTAGATGACCTGGCAATGAAGACTTGATTCAAAACGACTCAGTACTGTATGGTATTTGTAATTCAGGATGATGTCTTCATTATTAGCATTGATATCTGAGGTTTGATACTTAATTCATGATCATTCTTGCTTTCCATTATTTTGATGCTCAGTGCTGGAAAGTGCCCCCTGGAACTGGTGTCATTTTGGAAGATATATGGTATTTCTGCACCACCCCCTTGATTAGGGTTCTGACCTATCAGTTGTTCTCCAAGGCAGTAAAAATAATCAACATCTTTTTCAGTTTGTAAAAGGACCTCTCCATATGCTCCTCTGTAGCTGTCTGATGAATTTCAGCAGCACTGCAGTGATTTGAGCTAGCAATCCAACCATCCTCATTTAGAAACAAAACACCATACGGTATAATCAACTCCCCATACTAATTTTCTCCACTGCAGTATCATTAAAGAAATATTGTAGCATAAAGAGTAAACTGAAATATTCTTGGCCAATGAGAAGGCCAACAGCCTTCTGCAGTTGAAGATATTTTTACTTATTTTGCTACTGTAATGTCTGAATTCTTCACAGCCTTAATATATTCTCCTAACACATTCTTGTCTCCCTTTGAGCAAGATCTGAGTTACAGAAATTCGTGTCTGAGGAATCAAGCACTGCAGACTCATCACTGCCCCAGAGGGCTCTCTAACTCTCCAGAGGAGCTAGAAACTGAACCTGGAAACTGAAACTTCCAGCCAAGTGCAGATAGACAGAGGATTGCAAGCTCTGCTATGGAGTGAATTGTTATAACCTGGAACCCTTTTCTTCTGTTGTGCTAAGGTTTAGAAGGAGCCAATGATTTGGATGAAGCACAAGTAGGTGGAAAATAAGGCAGATACTTTTCATTTGGGTTTACAGCTTGACTAAGTATAATCTGGTAATTAACGTCATATTAATGCTTTCAACATTATCTCTGTGCTTGGGACTTCTTCCCTTTCAATAATAATTTGAAGGTTGGAAGCAACTGAAACATTTGGGGGTTTTTGTGACTTGTTACTGTTTCATACGTTCAGTAATTTGAGGGACAGGGAGTCCTCAAAGCTCATGCTCAGAATAGGGATAGTTTTTTCTATTTGTCTTTCATTAAATGTTACTGAAGTCCCCTAAAAGAGGGTGAGGAGGGGCCCCCTTCAAAAAATGGTTGATGCAGACCAGCACAACCAATACTGAAAGTACTTGTCACGAGAGCTTTGTTTAAATAGCTGATTCAAAAGGTGTTGAGTTCTTTGCTTTTTGAGCAATATAGTAAATCTCACTAATCACGAGCAGTTCTCCCTCTCCCTCCTTAACCCTGTAAGCCCAATTAGGAAAAATGCACCAAACTCATGTAGGGTATTGGCATGGCTTTTTAATCTATCTCCCATTGCTGTGAAGCAACACTAGCATTAAAAGCAAAGAAAACAGGATTGTGTTTCTACTTTGGGAAGTTCAGCTGAGATTTTGCTGAACAGAAGCTACAGAAAATGGTTTTTGGAGAAAGGAATGCTTTAAGATAGTGTGAAATCTAAATTAATAGGTCAGTCCTAACAGCCTTCCCAATGTAATTGCCATTTATATTTCCTGCCAGACACTGTATAGACAAAGAGAAAATGATCAAAGTCATTCTTGCTGGTGCCAGACTGCTGTTACTGTCATTAATTGTTTCTCAACATTACACAAGTCACTACGCAGCTAGGGTCAAATTAATGGAAAGAAGCAAAATATCAGGATGGAAAATCCTTTTTATTTATTGATCATTTAGTTTTGACATCTGTAGAAGGATGGAAATTGTTTACAAGAAAAAAATGCTTAAATGATAGTCTCTGCTAGATTCACTATATTCACTGCTGCAAGAATAATTAAAAATAGCTTTGATGCAATAATTTGCTTATTACTCAAGCACTGCATAACCGGGTAGTTTAAGAAGGCTTACATATATAGCTCTCAGCTGAACAGGAGAGAAGGAAATACCTCATGCTCTTTATAAATTAATAAGGAAAATAAAGAGGTATTAATCCTCAAAATGCTAAAGCTCCAGACACCTGAAAGTCAAACTGAATACCACTGAAATCTCTATGCAACCAAAAATTCAAACCTATTATAGAGACAGGTGTTGGGGAAGATATAAAAAATAAGTGGGGTAGAGGTTGGTTTGGGGTTTGTTTGCTCTTGGTTTTTCATGACAAGTTGTCAAGTTGTCAGAGATTGTTCTGAATAGTTTCGTCACTGAATTTGTGTTTGAAGTTGGCCTGGTGTCTGTAAATGTAGGGAATCACTGGTTCCCAGTTCAGTATTTAGCCCCAGAGTATGAACATTTATTAAAGCACTCTGAAAGCATAAATATATAAATATATATATATTTTCTGCAAATATAATTCAAATATATCCTGTGCGTAATATACTTTTGAAACGACAGAACAATGTGTTTCCAGTAAAAAAAAAAAAAAAAAAAAAATTTCTTTTACAGTCCAGAAATTGATGGAAGAGAACGATACAGGGATATTCTAGGAAAAATGTATTTGTATCCTGTATTTTCAAGCCTACAATGAGATGGTAGTTGTGAGATTTCACAGGCTTCTCATAGTCAATTTTCATGGGGAGAAGAGATGGCCGATGTTGAACCATAGTTACTTTTATGTTTATATAGACAGAAGATTTTTGTTTCTTTGTCGAGTTTAGTGTTCTTTGAGAACACACTGGCACCAGGAAAGAGCCAAAGACCAAAAATTTCAAGTTACCCATCAGAATTTCAGCTAAACCAAAAAGCTGAAGTTGTGTTAGGTTTATTTTTAGCCAAATTTCACCCAAATATTGCCTGGATTTGCAGTAATGTCTACCCATTCTAAAATCAGTGGAAGGCCTTTGAAACTTATTCATCATAAAGAATCCTTGTAGCACATCATGGGACAAGGAAAAATAAGAAAACAAGTGGGAATAATTTTTCTGTCTTTCCTGTCAGTTTGTTGAATATATTCCACTTTTCTAACTTGCAAAACACGCTGTTGACCCTAAATAGTAATGTTTTTTTCATAACAAGAGCATAAAGCCTATGTTCCCTTTATTGATCTGTCTAAGGTTTCAGAGAGGACATATAATGAGTTCATTATATCAAACTGATTCCAAGTAAGTATCACTAATGTGTTCCTGAGAATATTTTCCCTGTGGTATTTTCAAGATTCATTCCTTTTCATTTTATAGCAAGAGCTGAACAATAGATCCATAGTGGCACTGATGTTTGTGAAAATTTAATTTCTAAATTACAAGCTTCAAGTACGGCAAAGCACATTTGAGTAATTTGTCAGTAAGGATGATGATACAACCATGTTCCTTACTTGGCAAATCAGAGAAAATAAATATGTATGTTTTAAATATCAACTGGTATCCGCTTCAGAATAACTCCTTATTTGTCCCATATAAAAAATGTAGCACAAATTGAAGTAATCATGAAAACATTTCAGAAAAGATGCCTGCTTACAGGATAAACTTTTTAATTATATAAATATTTCTTTGCAGTTATTCATAAAAATATGCTCAGGATGTTAGCACTGAAACTGGATTCACAAACCTATACTTCCAGTCCAGTCCTCCACTGAAATGAAAAACAGATCAAAGATAATAGATTTTTATAGTGAATAGTACCTTCTTATATGATTATCCATATGCCTTTAATAAAGATATAAAAAGTGCAGGGGCTGGTTCTTAATAGTAAAAAAATCTTCCTCTAAATAGAGGGAGATTTGAAATTAGATCTAAAATTTATTTACAAAGAAACATTGTTCAAATTACTAACTACAGGTCTCATTTATGGAAATCTGGCAAATTGAACTGATGAAAATATCTGGGCAAATATTTAAAACTAAAGAAAATCTATCCAATTAAAGGTGCATATCCTAATCCCACAAGCCTACAGGCAGATATATTTGCTTATTCAAATAGACTCTATTAAATTCCAGTAAATTAAAATACCTGTTAACCTATTTATTCATTTGCCTCATTGTTTTCTGATGTTCTACCTCTAGATTATAAAAGTTTGGCTATATTTGCAAATGTTTATTGTCTTCCAGAACTGGAAAATAGTGAAATTAAGTCACCAGGTGTTTTGGTTTCGTTTTGTTTGATTCTTTTGTTTACAGTGAGATAAATAAGAAAGCCAGGTAATAATGAAGAGTCAATCCATGCACTGCAGGAGCACATTATTTTCCAACCCAATACTTTTAAAAAGAAAAGAAATGACATTTTTCCTCAGGCTAAGGGTGGGGGGGTGGTTTACATAATACTTAGAACCAAATTGCCTTTTCAAAACAGGGAGGAAATATATTTCCTGTGGTACAATTGATGACAAAACGATTCCAAATTCTAAAGAACTGGATGATAAAAGACTTGCAGAATCAGCATGCAGTATTCCTGAGGAGTGAAAAAATCCATAATATCTTGAATACCTATTTCCAGAAAACATGTTTCATTTATTTACCTTCAAAACTCGCCCTTCCATGATAGTTCCTAAATCAGTGATGTGGCAGAGAAAATAAACAAATAAGAAAATAAACAAACCTAAATGTAGTGAATGACCATTGCTAGGGAAGGACTTCAGATACTGAATTCAGATCCTGATTGCATCCAGTGCTTGCAGAAACTGAAACATATGCCCCGTTTATCCAGACCAGGCAGTGGTACTGGAATATGCTGAGTTTTGAAAGATAGTGTTATTGAGTGTTAGTCATAAAATTTTCCTTATTTATTACTTAGTCAGCACTTAAGTGGTTAAGCAATAGATGATTAAAAGTTATGTGTAACTGTAAGGGGTATTCACAGCGATATAATTTTAAAATAAAAGCTTTCTGGATAACTAGAAGTACATGGGATGGCCAATAATGCTCGGTATGGTCTCTCTTTTTCCTTAACTACATCCCCAAACTCCTTTGGAATTTAGCTTTCCAAATGGTGTAAATAACAGAATGTAAATAATTCCTATACCATATAATGGATAAAAGTTCTTAATTGTGTATTTAACATGAATGAATGATAATTCATCCATGTATGGTATTTTGAAATGAAAATATTTCCTGGCCCATTTTCTGCTTGCTAGGCATTTGCTACAAGTAGATTTTATATAAAATATTTTCATTTCAACCAGATTAAACAGTGATATTCTGTTATCTGGATCAATACATGTAGCTGTTAGAATAATTTAGCTTTCTGGCACAAATTCTGCCCATTACTCATTTTATTACCATCTTTCTGGGAATATAGTTTAAGATCTGCTTAAAATTCCTTTGGTAACCATAGCTGTGCAATTTAACAGTGCAGCAGGCTTTTGACAATAGGTGTAGTATGGTGGCATAAAAAAAGGAGAATTGGCTGAGGGTGGGGATCATTTCTCTAACTGATGCTCTGACATTACAGATGTGCATGGTAGTGCATTTTTTTCCCCAGATGATCCCATCCCTTCTATCCCTCATGAGCTAAATCTGCATCTCAGAATTGTGGAATCTCTCTAAATGTTGGGCTCCCACTGGTGGTAGTTTGAGTGAGGAGGAGTTAGTGGAAAGATTTATGACTTCCCCACCTCTCAAAAAATTAGAGGGAAAATTGGCCACTTGTTCACTTGTAGTTTTTTACCTGTAATTCAGCTGAAGTTGGAATAGTTCCCTTATTGCCTCTGTTTTCACCAGTACAATTGTGCACAAGTGTTTATGTATTATTTTGCTACTGCACGTCTTCTTTTAACATTATCTTTCTTCCTCCCCTTTTGCTTTAAATTTATGTTTGTCTCGTTTTAAAAGTACATGCAGAGCTGTCCACATTTATCTGCTGTCCTCCTTTGCTGATGAAATTGGGCATTTTCTGAAAATAGAAATATAAAACTGAATCTGAAAAACAGTTTGAGTACACAGCTGTGCAGGATTTCTGACAGAATTTTTGCACAAAATAATGCTGTTCTAATGAAAGGTATTAGAGCTGTGATTCTAGAATATCAAAAGTTCATTTCTCTCAGAAATACCATTAAAAAATTAAATACGCACACTGACTGGCAAAATGCAGGCTGTATTTGAAAGAGTGTGCTCAGTGGAGAGCAATGTACACAACCACAAGCAAATTCAAAGCAACTTCTTGTAACTGATTATACTTGTTTGGTTGTTTGATAACGGCTGAGATAATTACACGTGATTGTATCAAAATTGCACAGAATTCAACACTACCTTTGCAGAGGAAAGCTTTTCTGTCCATCTGATATAGTAGTTTGCAGTCCAAAGTGAAATTACAAACATTGCTTAAATGCAGAAACTTAGTAAATGACAGACTGTTCTCTTTCTTTCAGATTAAACAGAAACTGGATGTGTCTGTCCTCCCTTGGGTACATCCCTATGGGGACGTGCAGCTGGCATACAGCACAAAACACACTTGTGTCCTTACCTGAAAACTGGCAAGCTCTCAGCAGTCATGTCCCAGTGAAGCTGAAGTTGCATTAAAGGTCAGTAAACCTCAGGAGGTAAGGCTCCTACCTTTGAGCATTTGAATCCATCGTTGTGTTTGAGTCCCTAAACCACTGACATCTTCCTCTGAGGTTTCACTGTTTTTAATTTTTTGTGTGCCACAAAAATTTTGGAATTTTTTAATGTTTTTAATTTTTTGTGTGCCATTTTGAAAAATTCCCACTAGACACTGTTATGTTGTTGCAGGCCAGCTCCCACATTGCTTTTGAAAACAAGTGGTGTCTGCTAGAACTTTCTAGTATGATCTTAATAGATATGATTGACATTTTTATAGTAAATTAGTCCATACTCCAACTGATAATACCTTCATTAAAACAGACAAAAGAAGTCTATGGATGCACATTTACTTAAAAAACACTTCGTAAATTCTTATGTGTCAAAAATATTTTGGATTTACCTTTTCAATCTAAATATGATTTGAGAGAAACCATTTGCCTCGTTGAGGCCTACTTCATCAAGGAATGAATGAATCAATGTGTTTTTACATGCAACAGTGTAAGAATGACACCAGTGAGCAATTCCACATAATTAAATCAACCATTTGCATTTCATGTTCTTTTGGAGAGAAGCATGATTTAAACAGAATTTAATCTCCTGCATTATAATTATGACCAAGTGGGAGATAAGTTCCCATTCTCAAACTTCAGAAGCAAATCCTGGTCTCAAATTCCACTGTGCATGTTGCTGAGGACCATGCCCAACTCCTACTGAAATCAGCAGGAGTCAGCTCAGCCAGCCAGTGCAATTGAGGGGGTTGTATTCTCATATAATTCAAGGGGAGTTGGATTAATGACAACAGATGTGACTAAACAGCATTACATTATTGTCTTATAGCCATATGATTCTAGAAGTTCAGTGAATCACTCTATTAAATTACATACACGTTATCATTATGTCTTTATTATTTCAATAAAAGAACCAACTTAGGCTGAAACGATGGTGTTTTAAAGGCTGTTATTTTTTGGCCTCTTTAATAAGCAATTTTTTGTCTTTTAGAAATAATGACCATATATTTTATTCTAAGAAAACATGAAATACTCTCTGTATAAAGAACTGATCTTCCTCAGGCACATAGGCACAACTCCCAGTTATGGAAATGAATGAGTAACTTTAAAAAAATTTAGTTACGTTAGTCTAAAAAGGATCTTGTGTATGTATAATGCATAGACACACAAAGTATCTTGGAAATGTGACTTTGATATTTAAATGATGTAAGTGACTGATTTACTTTGTTTTGTGTACAGGAAACATGAGTGCTTAACCATATACTAATGTGAAAATTACAGTTTATTTTCAAATACATGTACATTTTGTATGTGTGTGCATTAGTACACACACATACACGAGTCTGTCTAACTTTTTCTAACTGAATCAAACACACTATGAAGAAAACTTGCTATGAGTTGAAAGGAACTACCAAGTGATAGCCTGGCAAAATTCAACAGAGTGATGAGCCTAGCAGCTAAGTGAAAATTATTACAGTGGAACAGTTTAGTGAATATAATTTGCTCAGCTCTGTGTTTCATGATACAGAGTACAGGAAAGGGCTGTGCTTGCATTGGACATCTCTATGATGCCTAGCCAAAATTAAAAAAAGGTACCTGAAGTGCAAGAATTGGACAGGAGGAAAAATACCTGAAGAAACTGCTTGTCCTCTAGCCTTCTAACAAGCTTGTTATCTTGGATCAACCTGTCCCTGAAGTCTTCAGAGATTGTCTTAGACAAATAGATGCAACATGTAGTCATTCATTACCTACCTATTTTCAAACCAAGCTGAGCAGTGTTCTGATTCACATTATAGGTTTCTGACTTTAATTGAAAACAAACGTGGGTAAACAATGAAATCACATGTTCATCAAGTGCCTATTTCCTGACAATCAAGAGATATGGTAATTGCAGCAGTACAAGGTCTGTTTATCAAGATGCTTCAATGCTGAGTGTTTACATATATCTCCTCCCAGTCCTTGTTCCCATAAAACACAAGCAGTGCTGGCAACAGTGGAGAAAATGTCCCTCCTGAGGCCAACAAGGTAGGGCAGCAGTGGTAAAAATGTTCCTCTAGAGGCCAGCAAGACTGTTTGTTCCACAAGGCCTTATTGAAGAGATGTGATTGGAAAAATGCTTCAGATTGGTCTTAGGGAAGTGGTTTCAGAGACTGGAAAACAGTAGTGGGCGGAAATTAGCATTTTTATATGTTAATAAATGCAACTAAAATACATTTAATAAGCAGAAATCTATCTAAAGGTCCCCAAATGACTTATGGCCATAATTTGAGACACTCACTCAGGTGTAAACCACAGGACTCAGAAGGCCCCTACAGCAGATGTTTCAGGAGAATATTTCATGTCAAAAGGGAAAGCTGGCCAAGATGCACTGGGTAGGGCTTTTACAGGTAGACAGCTACTATTTAGGCAAAAATGCTCTGTTTTAAGGCTTGGATATTTCAATACAGGAGTTGAAATTCTTTCCAAAATCTTTTTCTGAATGCATCACTGCAGAGACATTTGCTGAAAGCTGACAAATGCATGATTAGGTAACAGGAAAACAAGCTGGAAGTCAGGTAATGCACTTGGTAAGTGAGTGTGTCACAAGAAATCACTGTGCATAAAGCTATGGCAGAACTGTGTTAGTTCTCCACTAAGATCCTGTTTCTTTAAGAATTATACTGTGATAATTAGAAGGCTGCAACATTTTAGTGTCTCTTACATAGAAAATATGCTGGGATTAATGTAACTGATGTTGGTGTGCTTATCTGTGTGCATGAAGTAGAAAATAATGTTGGAGGTTTGAAATGTCCTTTCAATGGCTTAATGACATTCAGAAATTATTATTGATCTGACATTACTTTAAAAACATAATATAAAAAAATAGACCCAGTAAATACAATTCTTTCAAGAAACATTCCCACTCCAAATAGACATCACTAGTCATCCTTTTGTTCCTTCTCCCCACCCCATACACTTAAAAATGTCACCATTCTCTAGCTCCTGAAGTTTTTCCATCAATTGCTTTACATTCTAGATGTGGAAACAACATCTGTTCCTTTTATTTCTTCTCCTATCTCAGGAAATACATTTGGTTTACAACCAGAAAATTAATTCTGCTCCTACCTTTACAAGTATCACTCACACAATCCTTTGATGTCAAACCAGCAACTTTCATATCTAATTGACTGCAAATCTAGAAGATGGATTGACTTTTAAAAACTTCTTAGCCAATCCTATCTTTTTTCTTTTTATTTATTTATTTTTCATGTAACTATAGAGACTGGATGTTCAACTGACAAACTTATCACATTCCATTCTTCTTCCATGTTTCCTCATTATTTTGTACCTAATGAAGATTTAGCCCTGCTGTTGTGAAAGAACAAAAGCTAATGTGATTCTGTTTGTTAACCTGCTTGAGCATGCAGCAGCAGTACTGATGGTATTAGCAGAAATGAGCATACCTTGGGAATAGCAGTTTTTACTTAATTACTGCTATATGACCAGCTGGGAAAACTCCGTTTGTTTTTATTAAACTTCCTAAAGTTCTGTGCATGTAAGGAATGCATAGGTAACAGACACAGTGCAAACAGTAGATTATATTATGAAGAGGAATAAATATATAAACACCAAAACACACAAAAAGAATGAAAAGCAGTCTGTCAGAACAAGTGTTATAACACTAAAGCCATGGGGTACCCCATACTTTGTACCCAGCTGTCATTGTTACAATACAGAGAGAGAGAGAGAGAGAGAGAACGACTCACACCTGACTCCAAGCAAGTCAAACAGGAAAAGACCTTTTATTTACATTGCATGTTTATTTATAGAATTCCAACAATGAGCATAGATTGGACAGTGATGATGAGAGTTCTTGACTCCATTGGTTCATCACATGTCCCTTTATTTTCTCTTCCTCCAAGGAGGAATGCAAAACATCTACTGTTTACCAGAAAGAGCGTGAGAAAGTGTAAAAGAAATCTGTCAACATCAGAAGGCCAGAACACAGGTGCAGCACCCAGCTAGGTAGAGTTACATGTATTAAGAACTTCACAAAACATTATGAGATAATCCTCTAATGAAAGTAACAGCCAGTTACCAGCTGGCCATTGTCTCTGCATAAGACTTGTTTCTGTTAGGGTTTCTATGATTTCTGTAAACCATCTTAGAAAATATTCTTTCTTACAAAATATTTTTTATTGCAAATTCTTATGTCCTGGGCAGATCAGCTCCGCATGGTGCTTGTTGAGTTCATCCAGACATCTCTGGAATACTGTGGGCAGTGTCAACCAAACATCCAGAAGTTTGCCAAAAGTAGTTTCATCATCTGGCAGTAGGTCTTGCAAAGCAGGGGATACACATCTGGGTGCCTGTGTGATCTACAGGTCCCGCAGAAACAGAAGTCAATTTTGAAGAGAAACTATACTTTTCTTGTTGCTGTGGCCAACTCATGTGATCTTTAATGTGCTCTTTAGATATGGGAGTGGTACTTTTTCCAAGGACAAATGGATGAACAGATTCTCTTTTAGGATAATATGAGCTGAATAGCAGTGGCTAAAATGTGCATTATTTACTATTTAATGCCTCCCAACAAGTCCAACATGATAGAGGTAACAGAGAAAAAAAAATCTGCATTTACAAATATCTACATTAATTTCTAAAGCTTCACACATACATTTTCTATAAATATCTATTACTACTGTCACTATTAGAAGTAAAATTTTCATTGTTTTTTTTAAACTTGTGGAACAATAAATTTCTCAGATTGAAACAAAGTCAGTAGAAGTTCATTTTGGTGACAGATCTGCTTTTCTGTTTTTAAAAACTTCACTGTCTTTCCTCTACCATCTTTGTAAAAGCATTTATTTGTATTTCATTTTCATTTAAGTCCTTGTCTTAAAAAAGCTGAATTGTTAACTTGCTGTAACTATTAGGAAAAACAAGGGTATTATTCCCTCACTTAACATTCTCCACAAATTTTTTTGAAATATTTTCATGACCAGGATTGATGAAATTTAAATACCATCTTGTGATCTTTCATGTGGAGAGCTGTGGTCTCTCTTTGATGATAAAGAAGTGAAATGAGCTGAATTTAAAGTAGCCTTGGCCATGGCTTACTGTAATTGTTTTCAAACACCTTGATTTAAGGTAACTTTCCTGAGAGCAATGCACTATGAATGTCATTACTTTATTTTATAATAGCAAGTTCACTTTATCTTATGACTATCTGAAAAAGCTAGTTATGGTTTTATATGATCACTGAAATATAACTGCTTAGGTGAAAGACCTTAAACATGAGCAAACATCGTGTGTCAGGAGCAGAACTGCGCTGAGACTGGGCAGTTCCCTTTGCTCTGCCAGAGCTCTCATTCTCTGTGGCTTTTGCTCTGTGCAAAGATTGTAATGTTGTTTATTTCTTAATTTTGCAGAATGTAACCTGGATTTTTTGAAGGTTTCAAAAAACAAGAGCTAAATTGATCATACTAATTTCTGGGGTAGAAGATAAGTAAAAAGTAACTTTTGTAGTGACTTTAAAATGTTATGTTCTGCAGAGTCCATTAGAAAAGGTTCTAACAGAGACAGCTAGATCAGCTCTAGTTTGTGGTCTGAGATTCTGTCAGGAAAACACACCTGGATTTGGGATATCTTGAAAAGTTGTAAATTCTTGAGGATTACTTGCTCTATCAGACTTGTTTAGAAAGAACTTGCCATTTATCAGTTATGGCAGCTTCTCCAAGGCTCCAGCTGCACAGGGACAATGAAAATCCGAACCATTGTCTGCCGCTCCCTCAGAGGAGTTGTAGGGACATGCTACAGCTCCTTAACTCAGAGATTCTGTCACATATTCATCTGAATTGTATAGGTCTGGTGTTCCAATGGAATAAGCCCATTGGAATACAGATGTAAATCCTTTTTTTATTCTTGAATGAGCTAAGATAATTCAAGAAGCCTTTGGACAGCACTCTCAGTGCACATGGTGTGACTCTTGGGGATGTCCTGGGCAGGGCTAAAGGCTGGACTTGGTGATCTTTGTGGGTCCCTTCCAGCCCAGCTGATTCTGTGATGATGCAGCAGAAGAGGATTCCATTCATGTTAAATTCTGGCTCATACCAGAATACCAAAATACCAAAAAGGAGAAATGTTAGAAATTTTGAATCAAAGTTTTGTTGGTTTTGGCTACAAAATAGGAACAAATCAATCTGAAATTTGATTAGACATAGAAGTATGTGGCTAGAATTATAATCAGTAAAGAGAACTTACAGATTAGTGCAAAACCAAGAAAAATTATGTTTTAATGACGCTAGTTACCAAGTTTTGCTATAGCCTGCTAACAGTTATTTGTAAATATGAGAGTTTCTTTCATGATATTGGGAACCTCAGAAATTCATGGCTACCAGTTCTTCCTTTTTCTTAGTGTAGGTGAGTTTACATGCAGAATCTCTCTTGTTTAAAAAAGAAGAAAGAAGAAATTGAGGGATTTGCACTAATGTTTGTCAACTTTCTGCTCTTATGGCTCAAGTTCTGTGGCTGACTCTGAGATGAGTGTTCAGTGGTATTCAGAAGTCTCTATCTCTTGTTAACACTTTCACTGTTGGAATTTTTAAATGTATTTCAGAGAATGCTACCACTTTGGCAAAACAGACATTTCAATTGAAGTTTAGAGCACCATTAGGAAGAATTTTCATTAAACAAAAACCTAATCAGCAACAGAGTTTCTGGCTTACTTTTATACTCTGAAGTTTGTGAGCAATTATGGTATCCAAAAAAAGTTAAGTTTGTCTTCAATCGAAGACTGGTTTTGGGGTTCACCAATCGGAATAGTGAGCAACACATCTTGCATTAACTATTGCCATCAGGAAAATGTAGCCTCACAGTATTTTACAACAGAAAATAAAATCAGGTACAGTTTGCAGTGCCAAGTTTATTAGTTGACTATATGGAAAAAACAAAGCTACGGCTATGTCAAAATTATTAATAGAGTTACACACACCTCCGTGCATCTGGTTCAGGTAAAACAGTGGCAGAATGAATAATTGAGGTTTTGTCTACCATAAAAGTTCAATATGCTTAAAATGCTGACTCTTCATTTTCCTGCAAGCATCACATTTCTTCTTAGGTGATGCAATTTGTCATTAAATAAAAAAAAGAGACACAAAGATCTTAAAAGGATACTGTATATTTTTGCTGTTCTAGGTCTGGTGCATACACAGAATTGAAAAAAATAGCATTTCTGTTTTGAGTAGAATGGTAACTTTTTTTAACAAATAAAGGGTAACAAAAAAAAATTTGAACCACATTTTTTGGATCTTTTTTTGCTTAGTGACAATATGAAACAGTAACAATTTTGGTTGTTCTTATTGACTGAGGTTTATTTATGACATATGCTTAAGTGTTTATTTCCAACTGTAAGCACTTTGTCCTTATACATCTTAAAATCTGCAACCATGTTTCATCAAGGTATAAATCAGAATAGGAGACTGTTGTTTGTGAATTTAACCAACCTTCAAATTCACACATTGAATTGCTTCCTCTTGAGGTAGTATCCATGGATTTTTTAAAAATATATTCAAGAGGGAACGATCTTTAATTTGTTCAGAGCAACAAATGTGTTTATTAACTTATCACAGTATGCCCTACTGACTCTGAAAGTCTTCTGAAGCTTTAAAAACTTTATTTGTGTTGTTGCTGAAATCCTAACAATTATTTTCATAGATTCTCAAGAGTTAAAAGAACGGGATCTGTTTATGAGTCACTGTGCTCTTTTAAACTGTTAGCTTTGTTAAGCTTGGGGTTGGTTAGTTTCTTCATCTTATTTCCTTTATTCCTTTTTAATTTTATTTTTTTTTAAACAACCATTTCTACTCCATGCTAGCATTGCTGGCATAGATGTTAAAGCCTTCAAAGTGTAATTTTGCTCCTGGAAGAGCTTTCTGACATTTGCAGGTTGAAATCCTGTGCTGTTTTTAATGCTGAGCATGTTCTAAAAAGCAATCACAAGAAAAGTATTTGCCAAATGGTGTGTTGGAACTACAAATCTTAAAGCACCTTGTGCCAGTGAGAACTTGCCAAACCTTTTCTGATTAATTTGCTGGAGCATTTTGTTCCTGCTATCTCAGCAAATATTTACCTTGCAGAAGTCCCTGGTGTTCTGGCACAGCTGTTGGGGATCTCTATGAAGTTTGAATGTTTCCACTTTCACTTCTGCAAATGCTGCAGAGTAAGCAGGCATTAGCTGCAGAGTAAGCAGGCATTAGATACTGTAAGACAATGTATTTTGGAAAGGTTTTTTTTCTCTGTTTCTCCGAGTTTTATGAGGCTTATTGTTTAGGTCTTGCATAAACCAGTTTCCAGCTCAACTTTGCAATAGCAGAGGAACTGAATTCCTCATTCAGCATGGCTCCATACCTGCTGAGCGGTGGTATCCTGAAAATTGCTGATAAAGGATAGCCATTTGCAATAGTGGTACCTAGTAACGTTATTAATTGCTAGTTTGCATTTTCTTCTGAGAAAGCTTGCTTATCTCTTGTTCTCACTTTCCAAAAGAATAGCCTGCTTTGGGAAATCAAATTGCCTAACAGCTAGCTCTTCCATGGAAAAAACAAATTACCATTGTAATTGATTTCTGGAATTGCCTTAATCAGTAAGCTGTACTCAGGTCCACACTGTGTGCAGGGCTTGGCACAGGTGTGTGATCAGCATTCTCCCCATGGTGAGCTGGATTCAATTCTCTGGGCACTGTATTTCCATTGGATTCTGTGCCCACACTACCCTGAGGACTCAGTTTCATAGTGATTCTCTTCTGAAGCACTTGTCATGATGCAAAAGCCACAGGAATCACTGAATGAGTAGCATGGCAGAATCTTTCTTCCCAAGGAACACCGGGAACTTGATTGTTATGAACCAGGACTGACATAACAGCCAGGCAAGTTCCTTTAAAGGTTTCACTTTAAATCTTGGGGAAAAAAAATGAAAAATCTATATTGTGATATAAAGGAAGTATCACATATTGTCCTTAAAAAACATCTCAGAAAAAAAACCAAACAAAAACAAAACCAAAAAAAACCACCCCACACAACTTTTTTTTTTCTTATATACTTTCAAAAATGTTTTTAATAAGAGTGGAATAATTTTTAAAATCGACATTTCTTACATTGGCCAGACAATCTCAGAAAACCTTAGCAATGCTGTGCAATTCTTTATTATAAAAATCTGGACACTTAGTAAAATTAAAAAGTAGCTTGAAAGGGACAAAGAACTCCGAAATGTGATGCTGCATGTACCTCTTACATAAATATCTGCCTTTGGTTCCTCAAAACCATGCTATATTTGAGGGTATTTAATTAAAGTGTAGAAGTAATTATAATTATATATACAACTGCAAAAATTAGCTTTTATTGACAATATTGCCTACTCTTGTGTTCTTTTCCCTGATAGTCAGAAAGAGATTTTATGTTGTTTTAAAATCTTAATGTTGAGTAGCCTTTCAGCTGAGTTTAATGGCAGCAGTGTATTTGATCCATGGGGCACAGTTTCAGGGTGTATAAAGTAATGGATGTGAGCTTTGCCAGAACATAGCATCCACACAGTTCAGTTTTACTTATTTTCTCACTCATTGAAAACAAAGCTTTAGAAGTGCATTTGTGTCTGTGTTTGTGTGTGCATAAATTCAAATTCACATGGCCTAATTACAACCCAGTTACAAGAGTGGAATTCTGAGGGATTAAGCTTCTTGGGACAGTAGCTTATATGTGAGATGTGGAGCACTCTGATCACATTAGTGAAAAAACCAAATTCTGAAATGATATCACAGACAAAAGCATCTCAGCCCTTTGATATGTTCACTTGGTTCTTCTGTAGTTTGCACCTCTAAAGTAATACAATTATCTTCTGAGTTTCTTCTTGCTAAGACAGTCTTGTCCTGATTACAGGCTGGAATTTGGACCCTCAGCTGTGATTGAGACACAACTGTAAGATTAATTTTATATCATGACTTTTAATCTTTTCTCAATGTGGTCAATATGCAAAAAAATCTTATTGCTGCTGACTAGCAAAATACAGCAGCGTGAGTACAGTTTCAATACTTAGGGGTCTTTCAAATTATGGTTAATAAGTACTGTGGAAAAACCCTTAACAATTCCTTTTCCGAGTTTAGTTACTGTTCTATTTTCAAACAGACTGGAAGGAGTTATGGTACTGTTGATTCTTTGTGATTTCTCAAATTCGTACAAAATGGAAGGACTCAGTTTCGATATTCCTACAGTTTTGCAGAGATAAGACTTTTTTTGCCTGTGTGCTGGATGTACAAGTGATCTGTGATGTAAATTCATGCTTCTCAATCCATACAGAAACAAAACATCAAGTGCTGTGTGATGAGCACTAGAGAAAAATAAAGGCTTGGACGTTTCCCCAAGAAAATGATAATTGCCTTCAAACTGTAGCTGCTCAGACAGGGTATCCATTAGACTGAAAATGGCTCATTTGGTAAGTTTTTATTAAGTTTAATGTCCTAAGGAGTTTGAAGGGTTGACAGATTTGTAAAGTGCTGGGTGCAAGTAATGCCACAAATTTGTTCAACTCATAGCAAGCCAGTGCTTGAATATGGCAGCAAGCCAAAGGGATAGAAAATTCTGGTAATGTTTATTATTTGTATTACAGGAGTGCCTAGAGGCTCTGTTTGGGAATGGCATCCATTATGCTGGCGGCTGTGCATATCTACATGAAGATAATCTCTGCTTCAAAGAGCATGCAGCATGAGGAAACAATCAAAATAAATAGAAACAAGTGTCAATAGAGGTTTAAAGGATTAGGAACTGGGAAACAATAAGTACATGTGTCTGTACAGGATCTCTATACAGTTCCTCTTATTTCTCCTAAAATCATAATTGTACATACATACATAATTGTTTCTGAAACAACAACATGCATGTAAGAAATCATTTAACTCCTCATTCTGCTACAGTCTTGCTGTTATACTTGAGAAGACAGAGAATTTGAATTGTAATGGGAAGAAAATATAGATAAATATCCCACGAGAAGTAAAAATTACTTTCAGAATGTCACATTCTTCAGAGTTAGATAGTAAAGAATTATAGAAACATTGATGTAGTTGCTATGATTAATAAGTTTATTTAAATCAGTCTTCAGTAGATGAATTGAAAAGTATGGTGCATGATGGGATCAGCAAAACTGGATTTGAAAATGAAATTCCACTCACTGTGAGAGAATAGTTATAGGCAAAGAAACGAAAGATAGCAATGATTGGAAGACCAATAGTATAACAATTTAAAGTGTGGTGAGTGGAAATGAAATGTATTCAATATGAATTTTCTGAGTTTATGCAGTTCCTGTTTAGCAAATGAGAGTTCTGTAGCTCCAGTAATAAAGATTTCTACACACTGAAAGACACCAGAGTTCTTATCAAAATAAAATATATATTGAGATCAGACAAGAGTGAACAGGATACAGCATTGACTCATAAGACTAAAGAAAAAAGTAATTAGTCATTTACAGAGAAGGGATAATATATAATGAAAATATGCTAAAATCAATGGCAATTTTTAATTTCAAGGAATGCATATTTATAATTGCTTTCAATGGGGAAATGAGTTTCTATCTATCTATCTATCTATCTATCTATCTATCTATCTATCCATCCATCCATACATCCATCTATCCATCCAGGAAAGGTAAACTCAAGAAAATCACTCCAGTTGATAAACATAACTTTAGGAATACCTGTCAAGCAGACAAATGTTTCTGCTGAAGATGCCAAAAATATTTCCCCATAACAATCTCTACAGGGAGGAGTAATGAGGCAGTAAAACGTGATATAAAATAGAAAATCACAGTACTCTCGTAATAGAAATTTTGCTATCATTTCAGGATTCAAGGAGTTCTAAAGAGAAATATAGTTTTGGAAGCCCATGAAGAACATTAGAAAATAGTTAAATAACTTAACATTCTGTAACATTGGATTAAACACCTGATTCTTGACAAAATCAGGTAGATAGATGTAGGAAACTGTAATTTCTGCCATGGAGTTTATAATGTAGACCTTTGTGGAATATTGGAAATGGTTTGTCCTATATCTGAAGGAGAGACAGAGGATCTAAATGCCTAGAGTTTACCCTTCCTTAATAGCCAGAATAAATGTTTTGTTGCATTTATGTGCAACTGTTTGAGTTTGAAAAATAAGATCTCTTCAAAAGGCAATTACATTCCTAAATCAACTAGTTGATATTACTGGAATGAAGGGATGAATCAAAGTGTGCGTGCTTTTTTTATTTTTTTTTAAATCAAACGTCATGATTTGCAGTTCATATTTTGTAACAGACCAGCACTGGGATTCCATCTTTACCTGCCACCCAAAGTCAGAATTAAAGTCATCCTTTATTTACTACTTAGTTTAGGTAACGTAAGGTAAGAGTCATTGTGAAATAATAATCATGCCTCAAAAAAGATTGGGACTATCCCCCATAAAATAGTGAGGCAATACTCTTATATATTTATATGTATTTGTATGTACTTTCCCAAAAGTTTTAAACAAGGCCTGCTACGGATATTTCACAAAGGCAATAGCAGTAGTGAAGAGGGTGTTTCATAGAGACTCCCTTCCCTCTTCTCTCCCTGAGGAGATAAACAGCCATGTGGTTGCAGTGAATGTCAGTGGGAGTTTTTTAATGTATTCCCTCTCAGTATCCTTTGAAGAGTATTACCAGTTCCCAAGCTACTCTGAAATAACTACAATTTATAAACTCATTCCTGCAATTTTAGATGTTCAGTGTAGTTTTGAGCAGTAAAAATTCAATGAGTTCACCTAAAATTCTCTGTTGTCACCACAATGGGAAAAGTGACTTGCTGGGAAGGATTGCCTACCTGCACTTGTGAAGATGGATTGTTGCTGAAGCACTTTCTTACTTAAGGGTTCAGGAAGCACAAGTTAAACTCTGCTATGGAGTTTGAGGGTTTGTGTATTGATGGAAATTAACACACAGTAAGATTGTGCAAATTTGCACAAAGCTTTCCTGTGTACTGACTTCATCTTGTTGGATGCTGTCTTGGTCCTAACTCATGAGGTTTAGAGATTAATTTCCCCCACCAACACCCCACGTGACGAATTGGAGCTCTCTCTATTGAAGACAGCTGTTACACTCTTTTGTATTTTTGGCAAGTAGATGTCCCAAGTGATGGTACAGGTGAGTTAATAACTCCTCCAGACCAATCTAGTGCTTGCTCTGGTCCAAGAATTAATTTCTGTTTGTAAGCCCTCTGTGAGCTGAAACCCTCTCTGGTCACGTCCCAAAATTTTCTGGTTTTGTGACAGAGAGTGACATTCACATCTTCCATGACTTGGCTCTTTACTGTGGAGATGGGTAATTTTTCTTCCTCTGGCTAGATTATGTTAATGAATTTTCTAAACATGGCCCTCGTTGTGACCATCTGCACCCTGGGGGCACTTGGAGTGGTTGCAATGGCTTATTACGAGGAGGATGCAGAAAATCACATTGGAGTGCTTTGGCTAAAGCTGAAAATTCATGCCACTTTCCTGTTTTATTTATACTCCTTCATGGCAGGGTGAGAATTAGTTTGCATTTGCCACTTTTTTCAGCTGCACATGAAAATAGCAAACAGTTTTTTATCACATGCACAAGGCAACAACTTGGTGTGTGACTGACCCACAGCTTCAAAGCAGTAGCAGTCTTTTTACAGAATACCATAATTATACTTCCATAAATATTTGCCAGCCACAACCATCATGTTCTGATCTTTGCTTCTTAAATATCAAAATAGAAAACAGTGGGTTTGTCTGGAGTTTTTTTGTTTTGTTTTTTTTTTTCCTAGTGATTTGTTTCTTATGGGAATATAGCATATGGAAGAGGCGATTTCTGTCATTGTCTCTTATAATACACTGTAATACACAGAAGAACAGAGTAGAAACAGGTTCTTGAACATCCTTTGCCCCTGGCAATTGGGCCTGGTCCTCTCACATTATAAAGAGCAAGGCATCATATTCTGTGATGGTCCTCTGAGTAATAAGAAGGGAAATGACTCATCAGAAGTGGACCCAGAAATGCACTATGCCAGATCCCAGGGAAATAAAAACATGGTGATATACTTAAGATACACCTACAGTGAATAACAGACCATTATCTCAACCACTTAATAAAGGGTTATGAAATTATGACCAATGTGGTTACTGCACTAAAAAGAGAAAGAAAGGACAGCAACACACACGGACGTCTTTAGGGAAAAAAGGTCAACTTTATTGTACGGACAGCCTGTTACGTGGAGCTAGGACAGGATAGTAGTTCTTTGGACAATTGGGAAAAACATCCTTGGGACAGTACCTCAGGATGTATCCCACACGAAAGACACCAGGTGTTAATTTTTATTACGAATTCCACTCTGTTTTTCACCATATTATCACCCTGGGAGACTTCCTCCCTAACTGAAGCTATTGTCAGCTTGTCAGCCTGGGAATGGACCTGAGAGTCAGGAGAAATCCAGGCCTGAAAAAGAATTTCCAAGCTGTAATTCCCTAGCTCTCTAAATGTGTGTGTCCACAGACCCTCAGCTCCTATCACAGTCTTCTACATCTCCAGTTAAATGAATAACAAATTCATTTGAAAGCCATTGGTTAGCAATTCAGATTACACTTTGCAACAAAGGAAAATACTGGCATTTAGACACATCTAGTAACAGGCAGTAGTAACATCTTAAGGTCTACAAATAAATTGCAGACTTCTATATAATTAGTAGCATTTAGATCTAAAACATTTCCCTTGTAGAAGGATTCTGCTTTGATTTACCAGCTCTGTAACACAGTTCTGGACATCGGAAATAGGAGTGACCCCTCAGGTCACTGCAGTCCTCTATTCTGCTGGAGCAGGTTTTATAGCAGGATCCCTTCACACATCACTGAACTGCAGCCACTTGCACTGTCACTTGGCAATTAATCTGCCATACACCCACCCATCATATCACTATCCTAAAAAAAGGGCACATTAAAGTGTGGGAAAATCAGTATGTTCTTTGAAATTACCTCTGACCTTGGCAGTTTGATAGGAAGATAACCTGCTGAGAAAAGTCACTTTATAATTGTTTTCATACACTCTACATGAGCTGAGAATCCACGTAAGAGAATTTAGGGGATTATAGGAAAACCAAAGATCATTTTTACTAGAAGACAAATGGAAAATGCTTTCTACAACATGAGTGTATTTTGGCTTGTTCCTTTTCAGACTAATATGTTCACTTCTTAGTCCAAAAAGGAGTTGCCAAGCATTATACAAGCTGTTTAATAATAAGTTATTAATTTCTGAATTATCTGTGTTCGTTCACAACAGACAACAGCAAAATTAAGTTGATCGTAATTATTGCAAAATACTATAGGAAATTATGTGATATTCTATAAATATTCATTATTATCAGTACCTCATAGCTAGGATTTTTCATTGAGCTGGAATAAAAACTGACTGAACAGCCAGGCCCAGAGTATGGTGATCCTCAACGCAAAGTTTGCTACTGCCAGGTTCTTGTCATTTCGTTTTTCTATTTCACAGGGCATATGTTGGATTATTTTTTTAATTTTAAGATCAGAATAATAAAAGACTGTGTATGGTGTAGCATAGTATAGAACTGCCATGGGAATGTTTTTAATTAATGCAATGGTCTTCCTGTAATCATTGGCCATTTTCCTGGGATTTCTAGACATCTGCAGTCCCATCAGAACTCACTTCTGCTCTCAGTACACTCTTGATAATTCAGGAATCTTGGGCAAATGACCAAAGTCTTCTAATTCCATCTGGCACCATTTCTGGAGAGAAATGTGGAGTTAAAAAAATCACATATATGGTAATCTTAATAGTCCTAAATTACGTAGAGCAGAAGTTAAAGCAAGAATGATTTCTAGGAATATTAATCACTGCTCCTTAAAAATCTGGGCTTCTACATTTTTTAAAACTTTCCTAGTAGAGATAACAGATGAATACAGAATGCAGGTTATTATTTATCTCATTTGCAATTACACCTTATTAATACAATTGGAATCCCAATGGGTAATTAAGAGTGCATTTCATGAAAATATTATCACTTCAGAATTCTGAGATAAAGTATTTTCTAATATTCAGTGATATAAAATAAAATTTTCTGATATTTTTCTTTGTTTTAAAACTAAGAATACATGTTTTCCAATTTTGATGTTTACTGATAAATGCCAAGGACTAAAATTTATTCATGATGAAAGAAGACTTTCTTGGGTAAATTATATAGAAGACACAGAGGAAATGTGAAGGATATTACTGAACACAAAAGGCTTTTTAAACTCTGTTTAAGCAGCGTGTGGTGACATGTCAGCATTCCCCAGTATGGATCCAAGTCACAGCAGTTCTGTTCTTGCTGTGCTGCTGGGGCTGCCAGTGAAGGTGCATCATCATTGGGTTGCAATTAACCTTCATCCTCAATCAAATAGAATGAATGTTTCACATCTGCTGCACATGTAAAAAACAAAACAACAAAAAAAAAGAGAAAGAGAAAAGACATCCTCATTTAATGCAATAATAGGCAGCGGAATAGGGAGATTTGGGCAGGCTCTGGGCTACTTTGCTGATAATGCTTTATAAATTAGGAATGGAAATGAGTGGTTAAACCTGGCAACCACACTGATAGCAAAGATGACCAACAGGGGATCATGGTCTGGAGTCTCCTGAGCAATCGTCAGGATAACATTTCAGTGTATATTCCTAAAGCAGCAACTTAAAATCAGTTCTTGAATTCAGAGGAGTGGAAGAGAGGATGTAAGCTTTCATCTGTGAGAGGTAGCAGGGAATAGAGACCTTATCATTCATAGAAATTAAATGCTACCACCAGCTTCCCTACTTTTCACTGAGTTTGCTGCTTAGCAGGACCTGAGAGCCAGAAGGTGTAATCTGTCCTAAAGGCATGGTAACTGTGATGCAGCTGGACTGTGGTACTTTGGGGAGGATAGCCACAGTCGTGGTTTTACAGGACCCCCTCCCACAGCACTTGCAGTGAGCAATTATTTACCAGCTGCAGCTCTCTAGTGTGTCAGTGCTTTGTGCCTCTTCATATTCTATTGCATTCACATTTTGAGATCTTATGTTCTTTAAAAACACATTGTTTTTAAAGATCACATCGCCTGTAGGTTAAACATCTAGGACTGTATTTGTCTCTGCTTCTGACAATGCATTCTTTTTGCTCAGGGAAGTGCAAGCTGACACAGTTGATCTAAACACAATGTAATCCTTTGATTTCATAGAACTTGAACAATATTAGAAGTGCCCACACGATCCCTCATGGGATTGCAGTCAAGAGGAGAAATTGCAAGGAACAATTGTGTGCAGCTCAGGCCTTTGACTGATCATGGCAGGCCACTGAAGAGTGTGTTGTTTGCTTTGACCTCACAGCACTTCTGCTCTTCCATCAAGGCTGAAAACTTGCCAGTTCCCAGGTACACCATAATTCTAAATTTAGCAACTTGGCTCTGAACCTAAATGGCACGTAGGAGCAGTTGTGCATGGAGTGGGAGGCTTCATGATGGGGGAGCTTGTGCCAGGCTAATGGAGTCATGATGGTACAACTGTGCTGAAAGTCACACAGGCTACACAGCAACAAAAAGCCATTATTTCATCTCTAAGAAATGTAGTCTGTCCAAAATAGCACCAAAAAATGTGTTTTGATCTCTTCCCTGGAAAGCAGCTTTGGTGATTCCAGTACGTATCTCTATCCCTCTTTATCTATAATGAATCAATAATTGCAGCAGGATTCCATCAGCCATTCTGTTGGCCTGAAATCCATCTCTCAGGTGAGATATTTATGTCCCTGTTGTAAAAGAGGGAGAGCTGAATGTATATTTCTAGGCCATAATCTTCTATCTTCCAAATTTTCATGCTCTTCTCTTCTTTATACTTCATAGGGTATTAGTTGAGATTTTATGCTAAACTCTTCTGATTTTGTTACAGATATGGCAAAACAGCTGCACTGCTGCTTTCTGGAGGCAAATGCATTTCATTAGTGATAGAGTGACCCAAATAGACCCATGGCTGTCACACAGGAGCTTAACAAGTTTCTTGTGTAGTGATTACGAAACTGCCTGCCCCTTCATCTAAGGCATACAATCTTCTTTTCTAAAGAGTTTAAAAATAACGTATTCCTCAAAAGCATGTTTATTAATAACAAGTTTAAAGCAATTTGAGGAAAATGCGAGACCTTTCAGCAATCACTAAAGCTTTTTATAGCTTACATGAATTATTTTCCAAATTAAATATATGG
This sequence comes from Sturnus vulgaris, assembly GCF_052056855.1. Classification (NCBI taxonomy): domain Eukaryota; kingdom Metazoa; phylum Chordata; class Aves; order Passeriformes; family Sturnidae; genus Sturnus; species Sturnus vulgaris. The sequence goes on along the minus strand of NC_142256.1, from coordinate 19,723,629 downwards.
GAAAATCTCCTTCTACTTTTGCTATTTTGACAGTGCTGAAAATCAATTGCTGTTAATAAGTTCTAATTTTCACTTATAAGCACTTATACTTAAAAGCAGTTTTAAGTGTGATCCAAACCTGCTGGGATGTTAGGAATATGTTGTCTCTGAATACATCCAGCCTGTTGTTGAAGTATATACATCTGTGAGATGCTTGTGTGGGCCTTACCCAAGCTGTCCATGAATTATCTCCTTCAGACACTATACAAGTCACAGATTTATCATACACTGGAAAACCAAAGTGAATGAAGCTGCACAGAGCACCTGGAATACATCAAGAAATGTCCCAGTGCTCAGTGTTTGCCTTTAAGTACTAGCTAGTCTTACTTTAAATAACAATGTGCTTTATTTGTTGCAAGGTGCAGTTAAATTTTCTAAAGGCTTCCAGGATTCTTCAAAGAGCACCCACTCATCTGTAATTCGGAGCATATTTGAGTAGCAGCTCAAAACATATCATATCTGTTTCTCAAAAAGGATAAGCATTTATAGAATGTCTTTCTTTTACTTCAAGAAATTAACAGCACAGAGCATTGAATATATTTGCCTTCTGGTGACTTAAAGTGATATTGTTTGATTATGTAGAATTTAATGATCACATTTCAGTCAAAAAGAAATATGATTAAAAAAGGACATTGGAGGCAACACACATGTAGAGACATGGATGGTGACAAAGAATCCGTTACAGAACAACTGCTAAAGACTGAATTTAAGGAAGACCAAGAAATTATGTTAATAAACCACTGAGGAGCATCCCAGCATCAGAAACCCTACAGAGAAATATTGCTTCTCCTCTAACACACTGGAATCTGATACTGTATGACACAAAAAGTAGCCTCTAAGGAATACTGCATTCTAAATATATTCTTGGCACCAATGCACAACTACTGCAATCTGTAAATTTAGTTACTTTTTTTTTTTGTTTCTCTGCTAGAGGACATGATTGTGCTTGAATGGAAATTGAAATCACTTCTGATGCTTCAATTCATGAATGCAGTTGATATCTTTTTTTGCTACCATGATCTAGTAATAGACTTATCTTTTATTGGTTATTGTTTGTAGTAGCTTCATATTTGCATTTTGTATTTTCACTTGAAACCATCAAAAGCAATAAGAAAAATCTAGTATCTGAATTTAATTTCCTCTTCTCGCCTATTAATATTCATCTTTCATGCCATGCATGAGCATTAAAGAGAAAATCCTTTTGGCTATGTGCAGTGAGACTTAAAGAAAGATCTAGGAAGATGCACTTCATGGGTTTCTGCTTGGGTCATACAGAAGGGTAAAGTTAAGAGTGCAGTAGCATGGCTTTCTGGCAGGAAGTCTGTTTTAAATTGTGTCAAATGCTATTCCAACATGAAAATGCCTCCATACTGCTGTTGCTAATTAAAAAAAAAAAAAAGGTTGGTTACTGGCAATCCTGCTGACCAAGAGGAAAACCAGACAGGACTGCAAGGAGCAAAAGAGCTGTTTAGTGAGTTCCTTGCTTAGGAAAATAATGTTGGCACGTGGGTAATGCAGGAGGCAGTGCCTCAGCAAAGGAAGGAGCAGAGAGCAGGCCAGGAAGGGGTGGCAGGAATGGCCAAAGGGACGAGCCAGTTTGCTGCAGCTCAGAGCTGCAGTCACTAAGGTGGCTGAAGCATCTGCATTGCACAGATGTGTAGGCAGAAAAACAGTTTTATATAACCATTTTTAAATTTATGTTCTGTCTTTCCCAGTAATCATCTGTTGTCTGATTAAAAAGTGAATTATTCGGTTTTATATTTGAATAAAAACTGTTGGTGTTTTCTTTTTAATGCAAAAGCTTTCTGGCCTCTAGGGAGTTCCTCTTCCTAGACTTAGAGGAGAAGGTCTGGGCAGATCCACTGCAAAGCTTTGCCTGCTTCAAAGCTTTATCAAAGAGATTTTACAGCTCTTTTACCGAGTAAGGCAGTAGCAGTGAACTCTCTCGGGTTTATTATCATGGAGATTTCTTCTTTCTATCTGGTCTACATATGTTAATGATTCAGATGACAGTTATCGGTCAGAATACTTGTATTAGGAACACAGATATTAAGTTTCTCAAACTCTCTGATACTATATTTGAATAGGAGAATACTCAACAAATTTTTTGTGGGCAAAATGAAGATTTTCCTGCTCTACTCTTCCTGAATATATTTCCATTCTGCTCTTATTCAACATGATGCCTCCTACTATTACTTCATTTAACCTCTCTTCAGAAAATTCCATTATTTTCACCAGCTCTGACAAAGCCAAGGTGAGGTTCAAGCATTTTTCTGACATCCTATTTCAACCAATTTCTCCTTCATAATATTTTTCCTCTCATTCACAAGGTTTCCTTTTCCGAGAGGCACACACTGGTGAGCCAGTCCTTGCATAATATTTAGGACAGCCAACAATTACACACATTACATGCCTAATCTAAGACCCTGTTTCTTTTATATTGAGTTTTCTGACTGGGAAATGAAAGGACAATTGATTTTTACCCCTTATTACCTTCTCCCTCCAGTGTGCCCCTAGCCTTCCTTCTTTTGGCACTCTGTGAGTCTGTGTGTGTGCCTGCCATGCATTACTGTTTTAAGTGAGGCAGAAAATAATGCAGTCCCCAAAAATACAGAAAGAGGATGTTCATATAGGGAGATCTGAATAGCTTGAAAAGCCAGGACAACCATCTACTCAGATTTTTTGATTATAGCAGATAATTCTCAGTTTGCACACTAAAAATACACAGCAAAGGACTATAATTCATGTACTGGAGTTCTAGCTGATTTAGAAATGTAGAAAATGAGAGACTGAGATTTCTTGTTAGGTATTGCCCCCTACAGATAAACTGGACGATGACAACACCCCAAGTGTAGAACGAGAGAACATGTGACTTTACTGCAGACCAGCACAAGTTCAGTTTTTACTGATTTAAAAGTTACCCTTGTAGGTGTAGAAGAAGAGATTACAGGCGACCTTGCCCCTGATAAGTCACAGCTGTACTAATCACCAAAGAATAGCCTTGCCCTTAATGTGTTGCAGCTGTGGCTAAGAAGAATAAGTGTGATAAAAGGGGTGGGTTTGCTGCTCAAGGGAGCTTGGAGAAAGAGGAGCCCTGAGGAGGGAGGAATGATCAAGTGAGACAAAAAGAGGATCTGAGGTCAGTCTGTCTCGTGGAGTTAGTCTGCTATTGGAGCAGTCATAGTAGAGCTAAGTAAAAGCCTGTGGTCTGAGTTTGCCCCAATACTTGCAGTCATGGTCCAGGAGGAAATAGCCAGCATTTGGAGTCTGCAGTTGGGCCCTAGAGTAGGAGCTTGCTGTAGTCAGTCAGGATGGCCAATCTGTAAGAAGAATAAAGTGAGACCCTCTTCATGTTGCTAAACAAGAGTCAGTGTATTGGTTCATTTCTACACCTAACAAGAGGTCTGCTGCAACACCTTCCAAAAATACATGTTGTCTATGTTAATGAGGTTTTAGCTCAATTTTTTATTTTTTAATTTAACCCTGGTCATACAAAAAAGCAAAACTTGAAAACAAAGAAAAGTAAGCAAACCAACACATCAGATTGCAATGATTTTCAGTATAGCAATGGCAAAACATCTTGAATGCTGCCAGATGTCTTAAAGCCTTTCCCTCCAATGCAAATAGAAAATATTAAATCATCTCTTCAACTTCTCATGAAATCTATGTAAATCAATATCCATGGAAACCAATATCCATCAACATTTTATTTTGGCATAAAGGAGAGTTGAAAACAAATAAATAAAACTTGTATGGAAGTAAAAATTATCATGCATGAAAAATTATCATTGAGATAACTTTTAAAATTCCTGTTCTACATTCCTATTTTATGAATTTAAAGGAGTAAATTAAGTGCAAGAATGTGGGCATTCACAGATTCTCACATAGATAGAAACCTACTTTTTTATAAACCCAAATAAACCTGATGAAGATCTAAAGAAACTATTTTGTTTTCTGTGAGCTGAAAGTTTGATGAAATAACATCAGAGTTGCTTGTTTCTTTCTGGCTTTTGTTGTTTTTGTTTGTTTGTTTGTTGGTTTTTGGGTGGTTTTTTTAAGAATTAATAGATTATACCATCCATTTATGAGACTTTCAGTGGGTGGGATGTGAATTTTACACCGACATCACTTTCAAACAGGTGACATCAAATCATAGAAAATGTCCTGTAAGTGACAATAGTTGAGTGGGATAATCAACTTCCCTTAAGACCCCTTGGCAGCTTGGAGGGTAAGGATCCAGAAATCCTTGTGAAATTCCTACAAATAGCACCTCTGCTGTAGTATAAGAGGTATTCAGATAGGAAAAATGCAGAGTGTCAAGCCCCAGATGAGACTGGGTAGGAGGAGGAGAGTTAATGACTAGTTTTGAAAATCCCAGCCTTGAAGCAATCTGCAATCACCAGAACTCTATTTGTCTAAATTAAAGAGCTACTTATGCAGTCTCCTGTTCCTGGAAATTGCTATATGCACATGATTTTCTCTCTGGAAAGTGCTGAAAAGAGCCTGACATACAGACTGCTGAAATGAAATAAGGAATTTTAACAAAAAAATTGGGAAAATGTAACAAGTTAAGTAATTCTTCTAATTTATGCTCCTGACAACCAGTTAACTAATTACCGATAAGTACAAATCTGGCTTCTGACAATTTGAAAGACACATACCTCTGCATTTGAAATTCATAGGAGGAATTTCATATCAGATTAGAAATGTATTAATGTATTCATCATATACCATCCTAAAATACATCATCACAGGAAAGATTACTGAGTGTTTTACTTGGTCTGTACTCTTTTAAAGAGGTAAAAAGATTATGCTTAATTCCTTTGAGATATTTTTCTCTGTGAAAGGATGCATTTGGAACTTCTATTAACATGAATAATGTTCTTTCTCATTACAAGGGGAAGATAAAGGGCATGGGTGGAAATCTTGCATGTGAGGAGGCAAGAAACACTGGCCCTACTTCCTTTTAATGGAGGCATCAGTGCTCTGAGGCCCTTCCTCCTGGGTTACTGCAGTGGCTGCTAAACAGCATTACTCTGGGCCTATTTGCCCTTCTCTGGATTTTCCAGGAAATTCACAGGCTGCAGATATCCTAAACAAACAGGCAGTGTGCTATATGGTACATATGAAACACAGAAAGAATATTATGCTACAAAATATTTTTTAAATGTGCTAATTTTTGGTGTCTGTGAAAAGAATTAGACTCTCAGTGAATAAGACAGCACAGTTATCTTTAGACTGAGTATTCTGTATGGCAGATGCCAATAGTTACACTAAGTGATTCAGAAGGGAAAATTCAGTCTGGTATAGTTAAAGTGAAATTTTGTTGTAGAAATGATCACGCTTTTTATTTCTGGATTGAAAATTATTGTGAGAATGAGAGTGAGGGAGGATATAACTCTGCCAGAAGGATAAATCTGCACCTACTCCATGATGTGGTCGGGGTAGGAAATAGTTGCACAGACTGCGAGACTTGCAAAAAGGACTGCAAGTCAAGTCTGGTTTAGATCTTTGCATTAATTTGAGCAGCAATTTATTTTGTACTGGAGAAATTTAATGAGAGAAAATTTGGCTCTTCTTCTCTTTGAGAGCCTTTATTTTTCTAACGCTATATCTGTCTTATACATGGAAGTGGTAGAAAACTCCAAAAGTTTTGCTTCCCACTTCTCACAGAAACAAACACTGAGGGCAAGAGAGCCTCTAGGTGGTACTGTGCTATAAACAAATAATTAGGAATAGCAAGAAATAAAGTGCTCACTTCTTATTCATAGTTCAAGATTTCACTTGGATTTCAAAGATAATATTTACAAAAGAGAGCCTTTTTTCTGTGAGGTGAAATTCACTCCAGCAATTCAAAAAAATTTCTCTGTTTTAGATCTGTCAAACTTCATTGCTTTGCTATTTCCACCTTTCTAACTCGGCTCTGCAGGATCCTATTTTATAGCCATTTTCACAGAGTTTATATGCTTAACACTGCTATATCATAATTTCATTAAAGATTGATTCTTGCCTAGTTATAGCAGAAACCCTTCTGCCAAATTTGATAGATTGCTTTCATGTTAGCTAGGATATAGCCAAACATCTTACAGGAGAAGCAAAACACTCAATTTCTTGTAGGGGTCTTTCCAGAAAATATATCAGACCCAAAATGCAATGCAAATCTTACTGTAGAACCAGATAAATGTTTGAGGTGACATGCAATTTTCAGTCAACATCAGAGGAAAGAACAAATCATTCTATAAGAATGGAGTCCTTTTCTGGAAATAATTGCAAACTAGAATAGATGAAAATAAAATAGAAAAAAATGAAAATACTTTATTTTTTAAGAGGAAAAGAGGCCAAGATTTTGATACAAGAAACAGTATCCCGTGGCAGCCCAGTGGATGCACACAGGCTCAAATTTCTCTCTAGCATAAGTATATTGTTGCTTCTCTCCTACAAGTGAAGAGAGTCACTCCATTCATGAGACATAGCAAGGATCTGATGCTCCTGACACATCTTGGTCTTCTTTTTTCCAGCTCCTTCTGGTTTGTTTTTTTTTATTATTCCTTTCTCTTCTTCTACACTGTGAGATCTCTTATCCTCTCCTTCTTTCCACCCTTTCAATATATTTTGCCCTTCTTGACCCTGATGCCACTCTGTCTTTTGTGCCAGAGGCTGCAAAGATAGAGCTGAACACTGATTATGAACCATATCTTCTTTATTCTTGTCAGAAGCAGTGGATTAAGATAAAGTCAGGATGGATTAAGATAATGGGACATACAATACAGGAAAAGAGGTACCACAGAAATATTTCCTCATTTGGTTGAGTCTGCGGTGGAATTAAATTTGAAACACCTACCGGGCTCATATTCTCCTACCCAGAAAGCCATTGACTGGCTCCTCATGCAAAGTAAAATGAGGAGCTGAGGAACGTGATCAATGGGAATTTCTGGCCTGTTCACCATGAGTCCCCAGCAGACAGATTGTAGTAAAGCCTTCTTTTACTTTCTGAACTTTGTTTTTACCAGTAAAATCAAACAGAAGTAAAAAACACTTTTCCATACTGCAGTCTTTTTGCAGTAGGATTTCTTATATAAAACTCTGCAGTCGTATGTTCTTATCCCTCTGCACAGAATATTAGTTCTGTTAAATAATCTGATCAGAACAATTATTATAATTATACTTATTAATATATACCTTAGGCTAGATTGATTAGCATGTGATTCCAGATACAGAGTCTGTTCCACAGGAGTAATGTATTATGTGACCTATTTTTTTTAATCACAGTTTTAGCGATCCCATCTGTCAGGTAAAATGTGGCTTTGAAAGCTGTGAAATGGAATGCAAAAACTCCACCATTTAGATGATATAATTCATTCTAGCAAGGCCAAATAATCTGTGTACAAATGTCATTTCAAAGCAAGTAATTAGCTTAATCCAATCATCCTATTTCATTACTTAATAACTTATCCTCACAACAACAGGTCACTGCATTAACTAAATGGCAGAGGAACAATTCATGAAAAGCACTTATACTCTGCCTTGGTGAATTGCTGATGAGTTTTTGTCTAAGTTTTTGGCCTCTACTTATAAAGAGTGTAGATCAAAATTCACAAAGACAAGAGATCTGCCTCACCTGGGGAGTGTCTAGTCCATAACAATCATGTAAATGAAAATGGCATGTTTTCTCTTAAATGCTTTATTTTTGTAACTTCTATTCCTGCATGCCTGTAATTTAAGTAGATGTACACGTTTTCTCTGATGGATATTGGTTGCTGTGAAGTGACAGTTACTCAGTCAAGCATTATTAAGAGAATACTTTTTAACTTGTACAAAGAACAGATCGAAAGGCTGGCTTGCCCATCAGAAAGCAGTTATCAGAAAAAAAGCTGTCACTATTTAAAAAAATAAACTGTACTTATGTGACCTTCCAACCTTATTTCTCAACTGGTTAAAAGTTCTCACAAATGCTGGTAAACTGACAATGTCCAATTAGGGCACTTTCAGACCACAAAGATGATTAAAGGGTTGGAGAACCTCTGCTACATGGAAAGGCTGAGGGAGTTGGAATTGGTCAGCCTGAAGAAGAGGAGGCCTTTCATTACCTAAAGGGAGCTTACAAGAAAGATGGAGAGACTTTTTACATGAGTATGGAGTGACAGGACAAAGGGGAATGGCTTCAGACTGACAGAGGGAAGGTTTAGATTGGATGTTAGGAAGAAATTCTTTACTGTGAGGGTGGGACACGTTCCCCAGAGAAGCTGTGACTGCCCCATCCCTGGAAAAGTTCCAGTTCTAGCTGGATGGGGATTTGAAGTGGTTTAGGATTGTATTGCCCCAATACAACATGGAAAAATTGATCAGCTTTGGAAAAAAAAGGATTAATTTAGGTTCTCAAAATGTATTTCAGGCTTTTTAGAAAAACATTTTAACTTAAAAAAGCTAATATTTAGTGCTCTTGAGCTATTACATGTAATAAGGGCCAGCAAGCAGTAATTAATCTGAAATTATTTAGAAATGCCTCTTTCCACTGAAAAATGAGTAAGAATAAATATGTACGCCATTTAAAACAAACCCATATAATCAGCACACAGTTTTGGCTTTAAAAAGAAAAAATATGCTTACAAATCCACATAAAACCAAACCAACTAGTTTCCATTTATTTCATTAAGTTAAAATTTGAAAGAATTTTTTTTTAAAAAGTGTTACCATGAAATTTTAATTTTCATTTGAGAAAAAACATCGTACTTTTCTTCTAAATGTCTTTACAATATGACAGTTAACAGCAGACCTGTGCTCCAATTGTTTTGTTTTTTAGCTTGTTATTTCTTCAATTTGATATTCAGGAAGAGGTAATGACTGACAGTGGGTTTGCAGTGCTGCAGTCTGTTTTTCCTGTGCTGTCTGTCCGTGCCGTGACCTGCTGTGGGCTGGCTCAGCAGTGAGCTGCCTGCCCCAGGAGAGGGCAGAGCAGGAACATGGAAAAACAAACCCAGTGTGAGCCCATCACATTCCTGTACGGCTCTGCCACCTTTGGTTAAGGCTGTTTCGTAAAGAATGTCCAGTTATTTTAGAGTATTTGACTCGATTCTAAGTGACTGGCATGCAGACAGCTTCTCTGTATTTTAGCACTGAACGCCTGGGAAATGTTGAGTTTCTACTGATTTTCTAGAATGTAGGGTTGCTGTGAGAAGAAAAGCTGATTTGCTGTAATTCAAAAGTAACTTTATTTTTGTGAGTAACTCATGTTTTGGGGGCTTTTGTTAGGTTTTATTAGTTTTGTGAAATAGTGAATGCAATGAGGAAAAAAAAAAGAAAAAATAAAAGAAATTGTTGAAACTTAAAGCCTGTGGTTTAAGTGTTTGCTCTTCCTCATGTCTAAAACTGAATCACATCAGAGCTTCATATGTTGTTCTAAGTATATAAACATACATATAATCTGGACAGCTCTATAGGCTTGTCTGGGAATAACCAAGTCTCTCATTTGTAAGATTTTCTGTTTTCCAGGGTAAAACATTACATCTTCCCCACAGAGCAGCAGTGGTGTTTAAGTTGGTCAGCATGGGCACAGATATAATGAAGGAAATAGGGACCCCATATCCAAGCCAATGCTCGTTCTGGTTTGTGGGTAGCAGAAAATTATAAACAGAAGATAAATGAGCAGACCTGGCAGACCAAAAGAGTGTACAGAAGTTCTTGTATATCTGAGATCCCCTTGCCTATAAACAGCACATGGTGCAAACAAACAATGATCTAAAAACATACTTTGGCACTAATTCAGTCAAAATACCTTGGGCTACATTTCCCGCTGTCTAAATTGTTTTTTAAAGAATAAAATCCCATGACTGCAATGTATTTATTCTGTGTTTACACCTGGTAGCAAAGTAGGTAACTGCAGCCTTTGAATTTCTGCTTTATAAAGCAGTCAGGAGTCATAGATGAATAACTGAGGGGGTGGATGAGGTTATTGCTACAATCTACTCCAAGCCATGGACTTTGTTCTCATTCATTTGTCGAGGTCAATGTGCTGAGCTGGGAAAAGGCCCTTTAAAAGAAATACAGCCCTTACTAATGAAACCCACATAATCAATAATGGTTCTTGGCTTGTTTGTTTTGATACCCTCTCCCTTGCTGATTATCTAGTTTAAGCTCCTAGTTTAAGTCTGAGTTTCTGTGTTTAAATCTCAGATATATGTGCACTAGCCAGTGAAACACACCCCAGGATGTCCTGAGAGACCCTGGACGAGGAGTTCAGGTGCTCGTGGTACAGCTTGAGCGTTTCTGTGATACTTCATTTAAACACGCTGACGTTTTGTCTCTTTCCTGTATGAATTAATTCATCAATGTATGAATTTTGTCTCATTCCTGTAAGTCCACTGTGCATTTCCTAACATGCTGCTTCTAAAATCTATCTGCCAGAGCTCTCTGTAGCGACCTAAAGAAGTGATGCGTGAATTAATCACTGCACAGTGAATAGCCCATTAGTTGTTTGGCTGGTCTGAGGCCAGCATGCTCAGTCATTTGCAGGATAAAGCATGACTGTTAAATGTCACCTTGTTATATATCTTGGTCTAATTTACAGGTATTTGTAGGCCATTTGTCTTACCTTACCAAGAGAGGAATTTTTCTTCTGGATACCAAACTAATAGGTGTTAAAAGCGACTTTACTGCTCTAGACTCTTGGGATGTTTTTTAATGAAACCTGCAAGTGATAAATAACATTAAAATCTCAGATATTAAATGACCAGAAATAATAGTTGATAATTTTGTCTTCAGGAAGAAAGTTAACGCCTAAAAACCTTGAAAATATATGATTTTCAATGTATTTAAATGCAAAATATTTAAAGATATAAAAATATTTTATTTTTAGATGGTTGAAAGGGCAAGGCCTATTTTTTTTATTTGAAATTATCTTCTATGTTGAACTGAGAAACACATATAAATAAAACTGTTCATATTATAATGAAACATTTCAGCATTAAATATATATATGGCTCTTTCTAGTGTAACCTCTAGATTAGATTTCAGGGGTAGTTGTTTTTATCACCTTTGAATGTTTTGAAGTTTATGATCATTTGAAGTACATGAACATTTACTGCAAAAAACCTCAATAAGTTTGATGTCATAAGAACACAGTTTTCTGTCAGGATACATTTAAGTTCATTTTTCAAAAGAAAAAAGCTTTAAAATTATAAAGATGGAATAATTAAAGAATAAATTAAAAATAAATAGAAATATTATTTTTTGAAACTTAAGTTCAAGGCTTTTTACAAAAAACTATTCCATTCATTTTATTATAATTTACACTAATTTCCACCAGATTTTTCTGTAAGAGTTAGGAGTATGAGAATAATTTCAAACATATATCAACTCATCACACAGAAGTACCAAAGTAACACAAAGTACAATCAATAAACAAATAACAAGAAAGGTCATTCTTAGTTGTCAGTATGTCTAAGTTTTATGTGCTATTCAATGAAGAATGTCAGTTTGGGATGTGCACAGATTTCATGACATGAGGTTGGATCCTGCCCTACATAAGGTTTGATTGCAGAGTTCCTCCACACAAGAGCCTGAAAGATGTGGTAAATTTTTAATATACACACATCATGAGTACTGTGTCTTGTTCAGCTGATAAAGCTGGGCAGCATCTTTTTCACAGTATTGAACTTTATATTGTCAATTTATTCTAGATTTGTATAGCTTTAGAGACATTTTCAATTCCTGTTCACATTAATGGGAAAGACGTTGGGTATACCTTTGACCTATGAAATATTTAAATGTTAGTTTAAAAATGTTCAAGATTATTTGAGGACAGGAGGGTATTTTCCAGTCAAAAATTTTAAAATTGCATAACACTCTCTATACAAATATAGGTTAATCAGATTGCACAAAAAAACCCAAGCAAACAAAAAAAAACCCAAAAAAACAAACAAAAAAACCCCATAAATTCCACTCACTCTATTTCAGGCTGAAATTTTACCTCTTTCCCAGGAGAACTAGCCAATTTCTGACGTGTCATCAATTTGAAAGCGTTCACTAGGAAGAAATAGAGTTTATAATGAGATTATGAACAGTCACTTAAAGATAGATTCCATAAAAAATGGGTATGGGAAGTTAGATGACAAACTGTTGAGGCCAAGCTCTAATCAATATGCACACAGTGAGCTTGAGGATGTGACTTACATGGTTGAGCACATGGGGATTGCAACCCCATGGATTGTGATGTACTGATCTCTGATCACTGCCTCTAATAAATAAACTTGGAATAAAGTCATGGCAAATGCTCAGGCTAAAGTTCCCTTTAAAGGAGCCCTTGCAAGAAGCAATGCAGCTTCTTGGGCAGAGTTCGCTTTGCTGTGGTTGTGCTGCTGGTGCTATGTAAAAACATCCACTGCATGGCCTTCAGCAGCTGCAAAGATCACCTTCACTCTTAATATTCCTGACCTATATATTGACCTACATATAAAAGACTATGAGGCAAAAATTATTATGGTCAGTCTCTTCCCTTTTCCTTGTGCATCTAATTGCTTCTCAGGTTGCATGACTTCTCTGAAAGTGCAGCAAAACTAAGGGTGAGTGGCTGGTTACACAAATGAAACTAATTCTTATGCAAGCAGTATTCTGGACAAAAAGTGAGTATTTGTAAAGGCCATTTTCAAGAAAGTCTGTTTAGCACTTGCTTTTTGTGCATCTGCCTAAATGTCTTTTCATGAAGTGTGTATTTAAACCCTTTGCTGAGCTGGCATATTAACAACCAATTTTTCTTGGAACTGAAAACCAAGGGGGACAAAATTCTCTAGGAACACAAGCAAAATTCTGTCTACTTGCCTTAGACAAGCCAGTAGAGCTCCCTGTTTTAGGGGTTCTGACTTGCAATTACGTGATACTGGATTTTGTATTGTAGAAGTTGCACTGCCATGAGACACACAAATGGCCCAAACTCTGAGTACTTTGCACACTTTAGAGCACTGGACAGTGAGCTGTGGCCATATCATCCCTGATGGACAAATGAGTCTGTATGGGGCTGCAGCAGCTGTAATTAGCAGGACTATCTGGAATTACTAGGACTATTTGGTGTCAGCAGCAATTACCAGTCACATCTTCAAGGATCTCCCCCTGGCTCCATTACTGTTCCCCTGGCTTCCATTTTCAGCTACTAGATTAATTTCTTAGTCTGTCTCCTTTTATCTTTGGATAAAGTCAAGAAGTTAAACTTTGTCTTGCCCAGAGAACTGAGATGTATATGACTTGACAATTATTACTTAAATGTTGTAAAACCTAAATGTACAATACCCAGGATGAGTGAGTATTATTAGCTAGTAAATATTGTGTGTGGACATGCTAATAATTTTAAAATCATAACTAGGGACGAAATACCAGATTCAAGAGCATAGTTTCACACTGCTGAGTGAAACATCATCTGCACTCCATTCTAATTAGCTGGATTGCACAACTACAGTTTACACAGCAAGGATGAAATACTGTTAACGAGTCCAATGAAAACCTTCAATAAAATCAGCACTCGTGAAAGTCAAACAAGTGGTCAGTAAAGTTGTTGACTTTATTATGTTTTTTGGTGGTTGTTTTTTAGTTTGTTTGGGGGGTTTTTTGTTTGTTAGTTTGTTTAGTTTTTAAATGAGAAGATGTGTAGGAAGAACTACAAGTTATAACTGTATTTTTAGAATCCTTTTACACCTCTTCAGCCTCAACTGTTGACCCCTGCCCTGATATTTACCCCTTATTCTTGTGTCCCCTGCAGAATGAACCACACGGGCATACAAATGTACAGATATAGGAGGCTGTTTCTCAAAATAAATATAAATAGGTGATATAATTCCTACAATAGATGAACAAGTCCCAGGACCATTATTGCTAAGATTGTGCAATGAAAATAAAATCATTGTATCTTCTTAACCTTCCTGTTTATTCATGCTGGAGACTTTATGCAGTAAAATGCTGATACATTTCCACAGCTATGTAGCAGAAATAAGAAAGCTCTCTGGTAGTCACTGAGTCATACAACTAAAACAAATATCTAAAAATAAGATAAAAGTCTAAAACTGTGTAAGGGCAGAGCTTTATAGTCAGTGAACCGTGAACTGTGCAAAGCCACTGGTTCTGTCTGTATGGTAGGAAAGCTATCATAACTATTAGCCTAAAATAAATTTGCATAACATAAGGAAAGATTCTGACCAATTTCCTGCTGCTTATCTGCGCACTTTGGCTCTGTCAAACACACCCTTAGGTTTGTGCATGTTTGGATGTTTCTGTGTTATATTTTCCAGAATCTTCAGTCCAAATTTCAGTTTCTTGTTCAGTTTTTCTTCTTCTTAAACCTCATCTTTCCTTTTTTTTTTTTTTTTTATTTTATTCTAAAGGTGTAAGTTTGATCTTTATCCCTTAAAGACTTGGATATCAAAGGAACTTCTATTCAGTTTGATATATATGACAAAGACCAAGATGCCTTCCAGGCAAGTGGTCATATCAGAAAGCTGTCAGAGCCCAGCTCTTGGTGGTGGGCAGGATAGCTGAAAGAAAATCTTCCCCCATGGATTTCACTCAGCTTCTGTAAACCAAGCCAGTGCAAGGAGAAAAAGAGAACAAGCTCTGGGCTCAAATATATAATTTCTGTAAGTTTTAATTGCAGAATGCTAATAACTGCATCCTTTAACATGCTGGGCAAGAAAATTACCGTTTATTGAATAATCATAACTTCTGTGCTAGACTTCCTCGATGTCTTCTCTTTGGTTTTATTGCAATTTATTTTAGACACTGCACTTCCCTAAGTTTGGTGGAAAACTCAGAAACTTATTACTAGGTCCCTAACAATCAAGCTAAAAACACCTTTTCTTGCCATATATCTCATGTTGGGATCCACAAAAAAAAGAAAAAAATCCAAATATGGTTATATTTTTTAGCATGTTAAAAAATTGGCATTTTCTTAAGTATTATTTTGTTACTAAATGCCTAAAAGAGGTTTTTAGTGACCACGTCAAGATAAAATGATTGACAAATCTGCAGTTTGTGTGATGAACTTTCTTTGGATGGGGAGCATTCTACTTTTCTCAGTCATTGAATTTATACTGATGTCAATGTGATCGAGTAGGAAGGGTCAGCTGAGTCCTATTGACTATGGCCTATTAAATGGACAGAGATTTTTGCTGAATGAATGTTTCACACCCTATACTGCACATCATTAATTAATGGCTCAGCATGTGCTAAGACTGAGAATAACAGCTCTGCACTGGATGCTCAGAAGACAAGATTTATTTTTAAGCACCTGAGGTAAGATTCAAACCACAGACCAAGAGAATGTCATCACTAGTCCACAAGTAGGGTTTTCCCTGACAGCAGATTTAAATAACTATTAGGCATGTTCCATATAACCCTTCCCTGACCTATGGCCTCATGTTTCAGTACGTAACCCATACATGTTCCTGAGGAATAACTGATTTCCCTGGACAAACCTGACCTCACGTTCTTCAAAGATTCCCATTTTCCCAGCCATTTATTGTGCTACATGAAACATGTTCCAATTATTTTTATTGTAGTAAATTCAGCAGTAACTGCACCCTATTTAAAATAATTTTAGATAAACATATATTACTGCTTCTACAAGGAGAGCCTGAAATTTTCAGAAGTGCTCTCTTCTCTTTTCAGTGCCGGGGGAAAGGAAGGTAAAATATAGTGCTTTAAAAGTAAGCCTCTTCCATCTGGTTAGCTACCCTTAGACCTACTTCAGTCTGCCAGGAATAGCCTAAAATTGTTTCTATTTTTCATTTGTAGTTAAAACACTAACAGGCATAATGAGAACAGGAGCTTTTATAAAATTACTGACTGCCAGGATGATGAATTCATTCTCTTCTGTTAAAATGAGGCTGTGTTTTAGGTTTGATGTCACCCTATGATATTTGGCTATTACTCTGCTTTTAAAGTAGCTAAATGAACTTATTCTTAATACTCAAGAGCACTATTTCTGCTGCTATATTTCAGGTTCTCATAGAATTTTCATTATAATACTTTATTTTCAAGAGCCTATGACTTCACTGCAAAAAATCCTCCAGGCAAAGAAAAAATGGACCATAGAGTCTCAGCTTGGGAGTAAATCAAGAATAGCTTATTTAAGTTGATTAAAAAAACATAGTATGATTTTTTTCAAGGTATTATTTCTACACATTAAAAAAAATGTCTTCAGAATTATTCTTTGTGACTAGATCAGCTCTCAGTCTTTAAGCAAGCATGAAAGATTTGATTTGTGTTTAACAGTACAGTCCAGAGCTATTAAATCAGTTTATGTTAAACCCGAAGTTTTCTAAACTCATGATCTTTTAGTGTGGAGGGGTTTTGGGATTTGGGTTTCTCTTAGGGTTGTTTTGGGGGGTTTTTGTTCTTTTATTTATTTACTTATTTAAGGTATATTTAAATGTGTCTATGTGAATCTATAACTCAACATTTTGTTTCATAAACTGTAAGTCTATTTATATTGTACCAAAGCACAGTACAAGTCCATGACCTCACAGCTAAAATCCCCTTTAAAACCAGGATTCTCAAGCAGGCTGCTGAACATCACTCCAGAATCCCACTCAGATGCTGGGATTCTCCACCCTCCATCTCATTAGCAGCAGTTCCAGGAAGAAGCCCTACATCTCCTCTGCCCTCCTGCTCTTTCTAGGAATGGTGATGACAGGAAGTTAGGGACTCTGGTACTTGTGTGGGAGGGATGATATTTTGCTTTAGAAGAAAAGGAGATCTCAGTGGTTAAAGGTTACCCCAGTGACAGCCAGAAAGGAACAGCTTTGATACTTTTTCCTGCATGGGTTTGCTTCATGATCTCTCCTTGACCACATACGTTTTTCCATGGTTTTCTTCCCCATCTCTGTATTAGTATCTGTTATGGGGAGCCTTTTGGCTAAATACTAAATAAATATTGTTTTTATTGGAGCTCTGGGGATGCAATAGTCTGCAGCCATGCCAGCACTGGAAAGATGCTCTGTGATCTTGCTGATCTGCAGCAGTTCACTGGCAGAGGACAGGATATAACTTGCTTCAGTTCACCAGCCCTAGGGCCTTAAAGGGTCAGTGAAGATGGATGGAGTTGTCTTGCTAAGCTGTTTGCTCCTTTTTCTTTCACTTAAGGGATGAAACCATGTTTTCTAACGGAATACAATTTTTCTTTTCTTGAACTTTGAATATTCTTTACACTTACTCTTGTGTAGGACGTTTGATCTTACTGAGGTTCATGTGGACAGCGTGTAATATTGCTGGGTTAAATGTATTAGCTCTCGTATCATATTTACGTTAATTTGATGGGGTTTTTAAAGTGTTGTGGCTGCTTAGATGTGTGCCCTCATTTTAAAACCACAAAGACAGTTGCACATGCAGACTGTGCAGACTTCTATCAGTGGCTCTGTGAAGGTCACTGATGCATAACCTAGGGAATAATCATTCAGTGTAATGCCTTTACGATGAAGCTTCACCACTGTTTATCATCCTTACAGCAAATCTATTTATAGGTATTGAAGCCTGAAGTGAAGATTTTCAGGATTAATTTAGGCAATGAAAAAAAGTCCATATATTTACATTGCTGAACAATATTCCAGTTCCAAAAACTGATAGTGGACTAAATTAAGAATATCCTCGTTATGGATCAATTCTACTTTTCTGTGCAGATCTGCATTTAATAATCAGGTGGTAAGGCAGCTGAAAATCATTTTATTTAATGTGGTTTTTGGAGATCCAGAGTAGATGAAAATGTCCATATAAACACTGCAGTTATGTACTTCATAAAATTGTTCTGCTGACACACATCAAAGGACACGAGGCTGTCCACTATCACCTTAGCATCAGGCCTGCTGGAGGTGTTTAATTCTGTCACTATCCTTCTGCCCAGTTTGGAGAAATTAGTTAATAAACAGAATATATTAAAATATAATTCTTTCTTCCAGTCCGCAGAGTGATATTTTGTTTTAAAGTTATATCTGTAAGAATCAAACTGTTCAGGGGCAATTTAATTCCCCTAATATTAATTGAAGCTCACCTTATACAGAATCTTAAATTCTTGCCTAGAAAAAGATGTGATAAAAGAGGAGTTCCTTACCTCCTTCCTTCAAATTTCAAAGTACTGGAGCCTCAACAGTATCACATGAAAATCTGGCTCTTATATACCCTCAGCTTTTAGTAAATTGAGGACTTCTTGCTATGGGCACATCAGACTTACAGTAATGACTTGTACTGTGAATAATACTGGACAAATGAAAGGGACAAATGAAAGGGGAACTCCAGGATCACCTGTAGTGCCACATCTACAAAGTCACATGGATGCAGCCCCTCAGTACCTCACTCAGCATCTTTCTCTTGAACTGTGCATCACTCCTGTGATTAATATGCCACAACTGTTTCATCTAAACAGACAGAGAAAGTATTTGACTGCTTCTGCCCCATTTATCAATTCTGTTCTTAGAAGTTCTGAGTTTTTTGTAGCTTAATGCTGGCAGCATGGCCAACATATAAAAATTTGAGTATCAATTTATGTCTGCAATTAAAATTTTTGGAATGTCCTTTTACTTCATACAGAGTAAATGTTCATCTTAATAAGGAGATTTTTACTTCATAAAATAATATGCAGACTTTATAACCCCTTCACTCTATTTTTCATTTTGCATATTTAAGTGTTAAGAAAAGTTTAGATTGAAAATATGTAGAAGCCTAGTTGAAGCTGGATAATACAGTCAAGGACAATGGAAATGGCCCAAGATTCAATTAAATTCAGGTAGTTTTCACTGGAAAAATTCTGTTCCTATTGGTAAGGGCAGTCAGACAGTTAACTGGTAGCATTTTCAAGTCAGTAACATTGCACAATTCATGTTAGGAGAGAGTGATTAGCAAATTGATATAATAAATAAGAATATCTTTTGTTGGCCAAGACAAGCTTTGCAGGGACTGGTGTAGGACTCAGGGACTCAAATCATTATCAGATTAAATTAAATAAGAAATAATGTGGATATGCTTCATGCAGTTGCAGCAGCAAATTCAATTATATTTAAAGTTTAAAATCAAACTTGCAGTTTTCAGTGGCTAGATCTAATGGAAATGTAGGCTTCCTTAGTGATAGTCTTCCTTTGCTTGTGAAGGGTATTGTGATATAAGAATATTAGCTTTTAATATTTTTTTCGTTGTTGTTATTTTAAAGCTTCCAAGATAACTAATTGGTACAGTGCTTGGGGTTATTTTTCCTATGTTGATAAAAAATTAGAGATACATAATTTTTATCTGTATTGACAATGTCTGAAGGAAATGAATTTCTGAAGGTGATGACATTGCTACAGACTAAAAGGCAGATGAGAGGAAGAGGAAGGAGGGCATTTGAATTGTAACTGAGAACACAATGGTGGAGAACAGACATAGAAGGTTCTAATCTAAAGGAATCATTATCACTATTGTTTTCTTAGGTACTTTATTTTTTATGCTTTGCTGTCTAAAGGATTTAGGAGTCCTCAGCTTCAAAGTACTTATATTTGCCTTGGTTTTAAATTTTTTTAAGATTACCCATAGAAATTTTTGACACATTTTTGTTTAAGCATAAAATTAGATTTTGAATTTTCCATGAAATGAGATGGGAAAAATAAAAAAAGAAAGAACTGAATCATTAAATATTATTTCCAATTTCCTGGTTTTGAATATTTGTATTTGAACACTGTATTCAAGTGTTCAGTTTTGAATATTGTATTCAAACATAACATAATGAAATGCATTGTCCTGAAATATAATTTTACAAAATTAATATAGAACTATATGGTTTTTATATTCGACAGTAAGCTTACTGAAATAAAGCCTGTGAACATTCAGATTTAATTTCTGCATGTCAGCTAAAATGGTCATAAAGGAATATCTGATAGGCAAATGTGGAAGATCAGGTGCTAGCAATTATTGGTTGGGTTTGGGAGCAAAGTAGTTCACCTGAGTTTGTGTGGGAGAGGCCTCCAATTACGTTCCTTAAAAGAGGCCATTCCTTGCTGAATTTCAAAAGGTAGTGTAGGTGGTTGTCTATATTTCCCTTTTTATTTATTTTTTTTCTTTTTTTCATATCTACGTAAAGTGCTTTTTTTGTTGCTACTGGATGTAGCTCTCTTAGAATGAGTCAGATTTTCAAATGTTAAACCTGTCTCCTGAAAATAGGATATGCAGAAGAGATAAACCATCTCAGGCCTATTTTATTGCAGGTTACAGATAGTAATTTGTGTGTATCCTCACGGTCCTCAGCCTTCAAAGAACTCCCTCCTGGTGAGTAAAATACAAATGACTTAGAAGATATTATTTGATGTGTTTTGATGCTGCCTGTTTAAGGTATCATATGATGATTGATAAGTTAGGTAATAGAAGACACCACTTTTAAAGTAAATTTCTGACCTTGCATTTTAAAGTTGTTTTATATTGCTGATATTTTCTAAGCCTTTCTTAGCACTCTTTAACACAGTGCACAGGAGCTATTTCTTCTCTTAGTTTTAATGTGTGTTCAAGAGGAAATATGCTAAAAAGATAAAAAAGTGACTTCTCATTGATATGTGCCTTGTAGAATCTTAAATGCATGGGACAAAAAATTGCAAAAAGATGACTTTACAGGAATATATGTGGTTTTTTTCCGCACTTTAAAGTGTCTGCTCTGAGATGAATTAGCTGTGAAAAAGGCTGAGTCCTGTGTATGGTTTATCTGCATTAAAAAGTGACCTTAATTATGCAATTTAACATTATTGAAACTTCTTAGTGTCCTACTTTTGACTCAGACTCTCCAGTTATGTTCCCAGTCCACTTTAGGCAAAAAAGGACCAAAATACCTAAAAGTACAGATTTTGAGATAGAGCAAACCCATCATGCTTTGACAATATTCAGCATTCACATGATTACTTTTTTTATTATCTTTAAAGATATTTTTTAAGTGATGGAATTTTAATTATCAAAAGCTGAAATTTAATTTTTGTGAATTAACGACTAATTTTTACTTTTGTTGCTTCTTGTATTGCCAGGTTGTGATTGCACCTGCTTCTGTTCTTTGCACTCTATTTGGTCTTTGGTTTCTGCACTGTAAACACTTCCAAAATCAAGTAGATAGCAAAAGAAATATACAAAAATTATTTGAGTAGTGTTGTGATCTTTTGTGGTACTGCAACTTATAAAGTCTGTCCTGGACATTCTTTTGATTAGGAGAAAATAGAAAAGGAAGTCTCTTAGGTTTTCATTATACTTATTTGCGATGTTACTGATAAACATTTTTAATCAAGACAGGGTCTGTAGGCTTATTTTGGGGAAACAAATGAGGATCTTTAAGGGATAGGATTTTGTACCTTACTGCAAAGAGTTGGAGAATATTATGAACCAGACTCAATTACTGAAGCATATAATAGGCAAAAATTTCATTATGGGAAACAATTGCTTAAAATATAAGAAGCAGATAGTACCACAAAAGAGTTATTTTTCCTAATATTTTTGCAATCATATTAATTGTAATTGCTCCCGTATGAAGAATGATTCCTATTATAAGGTGTTCCTAATGTTTCTTGATTAATAATCACACAGTATCATTGCTAGGTGGTCCAAAGAATGTATTCTCCTTGAGTGTCTGTGTTGACATTTTCAAACCATTAATACTATTTAGCTGCTGGAGGCCTATCTGGCCTCCCAATGAGGCAAACTCTCTGTCAGGACAGTCTTTTCTGATTTATTCTTTTATTGGTGCTGGTGAGTTACAAGTGCCTTTGTGTCTGAAACTGTTATATTATGTGTTTAGAGAATTTCTGTGATGTCAAAGAAAAAGCAAGTATCAAAAAAATAGCTCCTATATTCTCTACAAGGTCCATTTCTATTGATTGGATGTTGGCATATTTTTGCACGCTATGATCTAGTTTTGTGGTTGTCTAGTCTTCCATGACTAGACACCTTTTCATCTAAGAAGTCATTGTTAAGAAACATAATTAATAAGAAAAAACAGTGGGGTTTTTTAAAATTTCTTTTGGTAAGACACTAGAACAAGTACTGACAAAAGTATTTTTCTCTTCTATGGAGAAGTGGAAGAACAGTTTCTCACTGATTTGCAACTGAATATGAACTAAGGCACCTAAGGTAGAAATGGTTAGGAAAATCTTCATGTAATATTTGTAAGGAATATATTTCTTAGCTGTGTAACAATGGGAGATGAGAGATTAGAAAAGGCCTTAACTAGAACAGTGTTTTAGATAATCAAACATTGGGAAGGTAATCGATGTACTGGGAAAGGAAAGAAGTACAAGAAACAAGTCATTGCAAAACAAGTTGCCTTAAAAACCTTAGCTGCTTTTGTTTTCACAAAGATATAATTTCATCTCGATGTTGATGAAATTTCAATATCTGAGTAAAATCTTATTTCTGTCAAATACAGATTATATAATTGACTCAGAAAAGAGCCAGAAGGCAAGTATTATGTCAATGTGAAATCTTAATGGTAGGAAATTGATAATTTGGAATTGAATAAAAATGTTTTTTTGTTTCTATTTATTTTATTGTCTTGCAAATGATCACTACAAATGTCCCTGGCTAAAACTGTAAATTAACTGTTCTCAGGAACATTTAATGTTCTAATTATTCTAATTTTGTAAGTAAAAGTATCTTTATGACTTGTGGGGAACTAAAAGCCTCATTTCCATTCTTAGATGAAATTAATGGAATCTATTCAAATTGTAAACTACTTACTGGACTTATTTTGAAATGGCCACATTTTAGCATATTAAAATGTTTATAACTCACATGAACCAAAATAATTAAATTGACGTTTGACAAATGTTGAAGGCTTGCCAAGGGTTCATCTTGTAAGAATGATTCTGACAGTATTTCAAAGTACTGCTTATCCAAATCATGAAGTCAGTGGTGGGGAACTACAGTAAATTTTTTATTTCACATGTTGAAATTTATTGTCAATATATTGAATTGCAAAATGTTTGCACATACAAGGAGAACAGACCAGCTGTTCAGATAGTGTAGTCATTGTATCTTAGTCAAGGTATGTGGAATGACGGTGATCCATGACAGCTTTGGATGTGACAGTATTTTATCTAAATGCATTAGAACAAGGTCCCTGACCTTCTCTTAGAATCAGCCTGAAGGATAAACGGATTTGTCTGGGTTACGTCCTTGCAGAAAATTATCTAGTCAAAACATAAATATTAGCTAAAGATATTTGTGCTAATAAGACTACCAATTAGGTTGCAGCATGAGCTTTCAGGTCAAGCTGAATTTTCCTGTCTCTTAAAGGGGCATTCAAATCTCTGGAGCTTAAGTTACTTTTTCCTTTCTGCATTTTTTTTTCTCTAGCTGAGCTCCCTCTCTCTGAGGTGTGTGGTAGTGGCACAAATCCACAGGTCTCTAAAGGGAAGGGGGATGTAGTATCTTCTTCATGAATGCAGATATCTCAAAGATAAGATTTGTAGAGAAAGCTTGAATGAAGATTTTTCTCTTTTTGGTTTTTCTCCTTTTGCAACAGAGTTTATGGGGAGAGCTGCAAATTCTTGTGGTGATTAAGTCCTCTGGCATATGACGTTATGGAATTTGCTCTAAAACTGTTTCAGCACAGTTTTTGCTGTTTCTTTGAAGGAATGAGTGCAGAGAATGACTTCAGGAATTGTGAATTATCTCAGTGTCATGAAGAGTCTCAGACTAGTTTGATGGAGGAGAATTACCTGATGGTCTGTTTTATGGTCTCCAAAGCCTTAAAAGTTTCTAAGATCATGCTTTCTAGATGGAAGTCAATAGAAGTGAATGTGGTGCTTTGATTTCTTTCCTTTCAATGAAAATTTCTGGAATGAATTTAGTGTTTTGATTCCTGAAGATGTGGAATTTATTAATCTGTGAATCTGTACATAACTGCATAATAATTATTAAGAAAAGCGATTCCAATTTCTCCAGCACTGTCTTAATAGCGGAAATGCTGCCTCAAATATCAACTGCAAAAAGCTGACTTAAGAATATGTTTCCAGAAATAATTTGAAACAAATTGCTCCTTTCAAAAGTCAAGGCATTTTATAGTGATCCTTATGCTCAAACCCACATTGTGTTCACAGTAGTATTTCATGTGGGAAAGAACTTGTCAAGCTTTGCTCATTCAAAGTAGTGCTTTACCAGTGACTCCATTACAGCCAGCTGCTGGAGTTGGTTGCAATGCACATGATCGTTAGGGAGGGCTAATATAGTCTCCTTTGGCCAGGGTATTCTGAAATCTGAGTTGGGGGAGTTGCTTAATCATCAGATTATTCTTTAGGAATGCTACCAGTGTGCATGCTCTCAAACACTGCCTCTGTGTTAATAAAGTGTCATTTTGTGAAGACCCTGTGTTGAAAAGAAGTATAGACATCTAAGTAAAAAGTTTCTGGTTTCCTAGCAAATAGTTCTAGCCCTTATCCGCTATTTACAGGAGGGATGGCTCCTCTGTGCCCTCTTCTCCTGCAGAAACTGGAAAATAGCTTCAGTGTGATTTTTTTTTTTTTTTTTCCTGTGATATGTAATAGGACAATGTTAAGTGCTGTAATAAAATATGCCTTCAGGCAGACTGTAAATACTCTTGCTTTCTGTAGATTTTTGTGAATTCTAATATCAGTGGTCTGAGCCGTAGAGCTACTACTTTTCCTCCAGTTTTCTTTCAGTGGCATTCCCTTTAAATTTTGTAATACATGTTGGATAGAATGTAATTAAATATAGACAATACATTATTGTAAATAATGTAAAACCTCTAAACCTTTCTGCTACTTCATTTTCTGATGGTTTAAATTTCACATAGGACCTATAGACCTCAGTAATTATCATCACTTGGCCTTTCCAGATGCAAATTGGGATTGTGCTGGTGCTTTAATTGTCTGCTCATTGCTTCTCATCTCCTACCAGAATTTGAATCTCTGTTACTAAAGTCAAAGATCATATAGAAAGTAACTAAGTATACCAATCTGCAAGTAATTCTGAGAAGCACTTGTTCTATTCTATTCACTCAGATTATTCAGCATCAGGCAGAATCAGAAGAGATGGAAAAATTTTTTTAAGTCATCAGCATGCAAATATCATTAGAGTTGAGTTTGACTATTTTAATAGATATAGTCTTACTTTTTTTTATCCTTATAAAATGGTCACTTTTTCACATAGAATAAAAACAAAGTAGTGGAAGGTATATATTTAATTTACCTGCATAAGACCTTCCTTTCAGGCCTTTTAATGAATATATACTTTTTGAAAGGAATAAATTGTTCAGACTTGCACATTTTATGGATATTTTTCTCAAGCATATCGCTGTTTAATTCTGCCTTGCATTTCATTGAGCTCCAGGTAGAGAATTTGGTCTACAAGTAATATGTAATTGTCCATATCAGCTGAGCAGCACAATTGCATTGAATGGCTTTGGAAGCCTTTCCTTTGATGAGTGATGAAGTGTCAGACACTGGACAATAGTTCTCCCAGTGGTTTCAAATGGCATGCAATCAAATCTTTAATAATGCTTGAAAGTGAGTGCACAAAGACCCACAAACCAGTAGGAGAGTTGTTAAAAAATGATGCCAGTCACAGAATTATCTTTGTTGTACAGACATTAAAGACAGCTGCACTATGTACATTTTAATAATTTTTCTTCATTTAGCAAGCTGCAGATACTTCAGGTGTAAACCAGGACAATGAGTTGTTCTGTATACTTGGAGAAGATACAAATTTGTAAGGTCATAGGCAGAAGATGAATTCAAGGGGAGAGCAGATGCAGTGGGCTAAGAACAGGTAGCATGGGAGAGCTCCCTTTTAGACTCTAATATACCCAATAAGTTCTGTGGGTTTGTCCTGACTGATGCAATGGTGGAAAAAGCTGATGGGACTTGAAAGCCAACTAGTAATACATAAAATCTGCTTAGTCCTAGTTTTGGTACTAATCTAGAAAGATGATTTCAGTGAACAAGTTTGCATGAATCTGCTGTTTTCTTAAGGGTCAAATTATCTTTATACAGTGTTTGAATTACACAAAAAATGAAAGGCTAGAAGTTTTGCTACAGTTGGTCCTTTGGCACCACATTTGGATGTATTGTTCATCATAATACCATGCGTGATAAATGGTTCCAGAGAAACCAAATAGGCTTTTTCTGTAGAGTGTCTTGACTAATTTGTCTCTGATTAATTTGGCAGAACTAATTATAAAATATTGATGTGGATAGCCTAGATCCTTCCAATTCACTGAACGTGTCACCCTTCCTAGTGCATTCCTTCATAAATAGAACAAGGTTTTACAGTGAATTATTTTGAATTTAAAAAATGTTATTTTACCTATGAATTTTAAAGGTCAAAACATGTGTCAGGGATGGTTATGCTGATTGACAGATTGGAAGGTCATGGAAAGCAGAGAAGTAAGAAAGGAGATATATCCATCAAAGGATGGGGCAGAAGAAGTGGGCAAGAAAAAGGACTGTGGTGGGTTGACCATGACTGAACACCAGATGCCTCCCAAACCATTCTCTCTCTTCTTCCTCCTTTGGGCAGGAGAGAGAAAATTCGCTGAAAGGTATTTTGTTTTGTCTTTGTATTGTGTTTATGTGGCAAGGTTTTGTCCTGTAGGGGTTGCAGCATAGACATCAATGCAGCCTGGGGGAGCAACTCATTGGGAGCAGCCCTGAGGAGGAGGAGGACCAGGGGGTGCTGCTGGATATGAGCCATCAGTGGGTGCTGAGAACCCAGAGAACCAGCCTTTCCTGGGCTGCAAACAAAGCAGGGCAGTGAGTCATGAAGGGGATTCTTCCCTGTCCTCTGCTCTGGTGAGGCATTACCCACAGTGCTGCCTCCAGCCCAGGGACCCCCAGCATAAGAAGGACATGGACCTGCTGTTGTGGGCTCTGTTTTCCACTCGTTTTTCAGTGCAAACAAAGACAGAAGAGCTGTCTCCTGTTTTAGTCAGAAGCTCCACCAGCAGATGTAATGGAGTCTTAGTCTCAGAATAACCTCAGATTCCTCCTTATTCTGAGAGACATTTTTCCTTTATCCATAGCCTGGTGTCCTGCTCTTCCACCACTCCCTTCAGCTCTGTTGTGTGCTTTACACAGCCACAAGTTGTGCTTGTTCACCTTTCCTCAGATGTAGCATCAGGTGACCAGGAAGTTCTACTCCCAACTGGTACTGCTTTGCAGGTACCAAAGCACACACGTTTCCAGTTTTCCTGTGAGCACTCTGGGTCATACTTTGAAAATTGCCTATTACATCTCCTAATTACCAGGTGCTATTACAGACATGGGTGATGACTGGGTGGATAACATGGAGAGTGCTTTCAGAAACAATACATCAAAACATTACTGCTCCAGATATCCTTCAGGTTTGGGGTGATATCTGAAAACGCAAAAGCTGCGGGTGAAAATCAGAGTAGTTGTATTCTGTACTGTGCATCACCAAAGCCCATACAATTCCTCTCTTTTTCTTTTATTTTTTTTCTGTTCTTTTAGCAATCTATGAAGGCTCCTATAAGTACAGGTTGCACTATAATATTGGTATTTCCCCACCAAAGTGATGCCTATTTTGAGTATGAGAGCCATGGACCCAAATTTTCCAATCACCTTTCCAGCACAGTTAAAGTGAATAAAAATCATGCAACAGTTTGTGTCTTGTTGCATAGCTGCAAGTGACTAAACAGGAGCCAAACTGGAACCAGTTTGGGACCAATCTCTGAACTCCAAGTAATTCCATTTTATGACAAATAATCCATGTAGTTAATTTGCTTTTTATGTAATGCAATCATAGACATGCAGTATATTTTTCAAATCTGAATAAATTATTTCAAATGAGACACTAATATCCATGATTAATTACATTATAATGCTCAAATCAAATTCTGCTTTGTGGCTGGCCAAAAATACAGTTTCATTACAAGATTACAAACCTTTTAAAATTAAGTAGCAACAGGCATCCATAGATGCACAAGCTAACACTAATACAGTTAAAGATGTAAGAGTACTAAACAATATCTTCGGAGGGTTATACCTTGACCACAAAGCTCTATCTTGTTTTATATTCCATAGACCTTAATCTTAGCCACAAGATGAACTTAGTTTGGTCTTTGGTTTCTTTGTGAAATAGGAAATACATTTTTCAGAATTGTATCCTTTCGTTTGAAGAGTTGAATCTGCAAATACTTACCTTACGTTTTCTTGTTGCACTATCTTAACTTTGTTTCTCCTGTCAATTTTAGTGATTAGTTTGAGGAGATCCAAAATGAGCAGCTAGACATAATGAAATCCTGTGTTGGCTTCTTAATTTGCATCTGTCTATTATTGTTTCACATGAAGACTTTAGTATCGTTCTCTTTTAGGAATATTGAATAAAGGCTTCTTGTCAATAGGAAAACCAATGACATTCATGTAGAGATGTCTCCTAATTTTCCTTTTGTGTTTCCATTCATATTTTAATCTAAAAGTGATGACACAAAACTAGCCCAAATATTAGTAATTTTTTTCTCTGTTAAATCATGAGATACTTGAACTGAATGAAAAGCTTGTATTTTCTACAGGCAGTGAGTTTGAAATAACATTTATTATGAATCTCCCAAGATAATGCAATAGAATCTGGATTTGTTGCTTACAGTTGGCACTATTGTAACTCGTTTTTAAATCACTGAAATTGTGTATTACTATACTCTTGAAATATAAAACTTAACAATTTATAAAAGAAATGTGGCTATACAGGAGGCAACCAAGGAACAATTGAAAATAGGCACAATGTAAGAAATAAAGAGTAGGAATATTAAAAAAAAATTCATAAAAAAACCTTTCTTAGGGGGGTGAATGGGCTGGAAACCCAGAAATGGGATTGGTTGAATGAAGCCATAATTTGACTAAAGCAAGAAAGATAGATTGAATTATGTGATAAATGTGATTCGTGCTAATGAAATTGTAACTATATTAGCAAGACTGTACTCATATCAATAGAAAATAATTCTTACAAAGCAAAAAAGGAAATGAGTGAGACAAAGCAGATGGAATCCTCCAGATGTTACAAGGGAGTAGTAGAAGGATGTAGGTTTGATAAGAAGCATCAAGAAATAAAAAGTTTCAACCTTGGAATGACCCAAAATGGGATGATTCCAGGCATGGGAATTAAAGTCTTATTCTGGAAAACATCTGCTCAGTTACATAACCCCAAGATTAGTGTGCCTGTGCTACCTGCAGGTCACACCTCAGTCACTGATGAAGGCAAGAGCCTTCATCAGAAATAAGACTTCCAAAAGGATGAGAGACCCCTAACTACTAGTAGAGCATGTGCAACACAAGATATAGATTTTAGAATAGAAACTAGGAGGAGCTTTCCAGAAAATTCTGTATTAATATGTATTAGCATATAGTATACAAGTGGGATTTTTGGCCTTGATTGTTTGGGACGTGAGGAAGGGCGAGCCCTTCCCTGCACCCCCGGTCGGTTTTGCTTATGCTTTACACAAACCTCAGTTATACTGAATTACTCACTGTCAAATTTTGCATATACTCAAATATATGTATCTAATATACTTTGATTTGTATTCATTTATATACAATTGTTACTATTAAAAAAATTGTTGCCAAATTTAATCTTGTTGTCTGATATATTGGACAAATAGAAGACATTCATAACAAATTAAAAAGCTTCTTTTTGTCTCAGAAATAATTTTAAGTTTCCAAGTGGTGTTCTATGGTCTGCTCTGCTCAGTAAGCTCTGGCTTTGCTCATCCAGTCTGTCACAGGTTATAAATAAGGTGCTGCTGGGTTATGGGATGGTGATGCTGGGGTGTCCCCTCAATGAGATCCAGGGTTTGTAGGGCAAGATCACTGAAATGGGAAAACCACAGCGAGTCAAAGACTTTAATTTTGTCAACATCCCGTGCTCTTATCCTAAACACCCAGAAGTCATGGGAAGTCCAGTGGTATTCCTGCCTTTCTTGCCAGTTTGCAGGCAGGTAGAGATTGTTTAGAGAATGTCCTGTGCTCTGCTTGTGTTACTGACTTTCTACTGCCTAGAACTGACAGAAGAAAAGCTGCAAAACTATCTCATTCAGGTAGAATTATGCCTGTTCTTGAATGATTTAGGAAGGCAGTGCAAAACTCCTTGGCTAACCTCTTTCCCTTTTCCCCCTAATTAAAGTGTCTGGGCAGTGATGTCTGTGCAGGCACTCTTGCTGTTGTATCTCTTGGACTGCACTAAGAATTTTATCAAATACTAACACTTTATTTTGTCTATTAGTGATCAGATCCTGACAAAAATAGTTACTGACTTGGTAAAAGGGATTAAACCAAAACAAAATGAACATTTTGGCAGTGTCTCTGTGCTGTACCAACCTTCAGCTCCCTCAAACAAAACATCCTCTGGTACATCTGTACTTCCTCCATGCTGCCAGGGGAATAGGCTACTTTAACCCAAGGACAAGGTACATTACTCTGCCTGCTTTAGAACCTGTTTGTTTCACCTCAGCTACAAGGAAGTCTTGGTTCTTTTATGGATACTTATTTTTCCATGACGATAAACACTGGGAGATTAATTTATTCTATGGCACAAATGTTCTTTCTTTTCCACAAAGTTTCTTAAAGTAAAAGCTTAGCTTAAAATTTTCACTAGTTTGCTAAATTCTATTTACTCATTGTGAGATGAAGTCTGCAGAATAGAGAAATTTTGGAGCTACCTAAAGAGCTACTCTCTGAGAAGTGCAGTTTTGACCAAGGTAGAATGTTTCTTCTTGATATAACCTTTCATTATTTCTCTTTGCCCAGCTGGAAAAAATATCTTGAAAGTTTAAAGACATGACGTATTCTAGGAGTAAGAGGGAAAAACAAATACACAATTTTAATTGATGTAAATCTAAAGAGCCCAGCTAGAACAGTCTGTCTATATCCTGGATAGCTTTAAATTTAATATAAGGTGATTTACAGGAATTGTCTTGCCTCCAATTTACCGAACATGTCACCCTTCCTAATGCATTTTTGATTCTTTTCAGATCCCTCCTCCTGATAGAGAAACCATATATTGAACCTATTTGTTCTTGTTTTTTTCTGAATTTCTCAATGTTGACAGAGCTGGTGGAACCATATTATCTGTGGTTATGCTCCTGTGGGTTTTTTAAAACATGTAATAGATAAATTGAGAGCACATAGAAGTAAAGTTCCTGATTCTCTTATGATAGTGAATACTTTTATGAATGGACTAAAATTCAGACTTAGAAACCAAGATGATTGCTGTTCAAAAAACAAACCAAAACCAACAGTCAAGTTAAAAAAAAAAAAAGGAAATGGCCTAGTGGTTGGTGCAAAGTGTCTTAATTCAGAGACATCTTCTGCTGCCTGAATCTATTTATTCTTGATGGTATTTTAGGGTTTTTTTATATCAGTGAGATCATTTTAAGGTAGTTTTCACTGAGAATAAGTAGGAGAATGTGGCATATGACCTGGTGGCAGAAACTCTTCTCTCAAGCTTTTTATTTGTTTTTTTAGATCTTTGAGTTTTTTCCTAAGGTAAAGATTTGGGGTGACTAATTTTTTTCTCCCTTTTGAATTTAAAGACTCTGGGCTGCATTCAGAGGATATACAGTTTTTAAGTGACTGTAACAAACTTTTGAAACATAAAGAATGGAGTAAGAGAAGGTAAGGAGAAGGAAAATAAAAGACCTCACAGAAAAACGATCCAAGTTTGGGGAGAGACCTCGCTTTGAGGACTTTTTAAAAATCTTGCCTAGGTTTCATAGGTCTTTGAATGTCCTTGAAAAACCCAGCCTTTATTGACTGAGGAATATTGAATAGACTAATCAAGGGGGAAAAACTTGCCAGGAGCCACTTTCTCTGTATATGGGAAAAAGGTGCTGATGGGTATATCCTGCCTCAAGATACTTTATTGACTGTATGGAGAGCAGAGAGGGATTTTGGCTTGTATGAGCTTTAGTAATTCAAGCAGATCAAGACACTGAAGCAGGTGTCCAGATTGTCGATGTAAGATCTGCTCCCAGGCTTCTCCATCTTTGTTGCTCTGGTTACCCCAGCTGTCACAAAAACCCCAAAATCACATAGAAGCTTATGGTGTAGGTAAATACTGAGTTAACTCTCCCCAGTGCTCAGTGGGGTTTTGGAGCATTTTTCTGTGCCTATCAAAAAGGTCTTTCTCATACAATTAAACTTTTTTTGAAGGCTGGGTGTAGGGTGTTTGGGTATGTTTTTTGCCTCTGGCTTAACAAAACAATGTACTGAAATCAGGATTCCTGAGGAAAGTGCCATCCCCTGGAAGCTGAGGTGTGAATCACTACAACTGTATGGAAGGCACTGAAGTGAGCATGTGTATTTTATTGGTCTGGGCAGAGCATCTCATCATTACACATGCACTGTTTAGAACCTGATTTTATATTCGAAGCTGGCTGAGGTAGTTTTCGGTGACCTCGTATTTCATCAGAGAGCAAGTTTCAGAGATCATTTGTACATTGGGAGAAGGATCATTTTGTCTCATTTGGCATATATTCTTTTATCCTTTCTGTTGTATACCTGCTGAGTGCACTGAATAAAACCAAAAGCAATTTGATACCTATTTATGATGGGATGTCAAGCAGGCCTCAGGGAAAAAGGCTTCTATTTTCCTGGCTAACCAACTTGCCATCATGCTACTTTCAGCACATGTACAATGTGTCACATCACGTTTCCATACTCTTGGTGGCAGGTCTAAGTGTGCTCCTCCTACAGCCCAGTCAGCCCTCCTTGTCTGAATCCACACTGCACTAGGTATGATAGCTCAGATGAGCCATTTCACTAAAAGTAATTTTCTTCCAGCTGCGATAACAAATTTGTAGGTCTGTGATAACCATCTACAGCACTTGAGATAACAATACCCCCACCTGAACAAATTATCCAGCCTTCAAACCTTTACCTGTAACAAAAGGCTTAGGTTGTGGCTTTTTTAGACCTGCTGTGCCAAGGTGTAAGAGGATTCTACGCAGCCCAACTCCTTTGAAAGCATCACAGAGCACTCTGTCAGCTGCCTTACAGTAAAGACCATTCCATTTAAAATGGAAGTGTACATACCTATGTCTCTTTGTGAAGAATAATATAGTACAAAATGAATGACCTGGAACAACTGGTGTTCTGGTACCTGATTGAAAAGCCAGAAGACTGAACTGGGTGCTTCTTGCTGATCAGTCCCCTGTTCCAATATATATTAATTCCATGATTGCATTCAGCCCGGAAATTGAAAAAGGCTTTGTAACAGACGAGTGATGGACTTGAAAATTGGAGTTCCATTGTATTTTTCTAGGTCATGCAAGGAATGTGGCTAATGAACCTGTGACTCGCATGCATTTGTTGGAAGGTCACAGCAAAACCGAGCCTCCTGAACTGACAAGGTGGTAACCCATTATGTGAGACAAATTATTTTTCATTCCTTGAGTATGCATTAAACTACTATTAATCATGATAAAATCTTTATGAATTAATGGAGCTCTGGTGCATAATTTCGGAAGATTGTCAATGTATGCTAACACCATTCACCATCCACCACAAAGTATCTAAGGTAATGTTAGTGACTTCTGTATATAGAAGATGGAGTAATATTTCTGCTTTGATTATAAAGTAAGCTTTCTTCTTACAAAGGTAAAACAAAATGCTGGTTACAAACTGTAGACAGTAGCATGAATAATACACTACTGAAAGATTGGAATAACTCAGTACAGCCAAATGGCCTTTTCATGGATAGTAATTTTCTATTTCCTTCTGACTCGGAATTTTTTCATTGTCAATACCCTGGACGGTTTATTTTTTTTAATTTTGACAACTTTGAAACACTTTATAGATAACTGCAAAGGTTGCAGATTAAATGTTCTTAATTAAAAAACAATCAGCCTTCTGATAGCGGCAAGATCTACCACTTTAGGTTTTCTACTATTAAAAGGTCAGAATTTATCCACGTATCTTGCATTAGATTATCAGGAGTGTTTTTGTTCTTTCGGAGGTTAATTTCTTTTGAATACATGGTCAAATACTGTGTTATCATAGGACGCCACAGTGTGGTAGCTACTGGTAAATGCTGTGTGTTTAATAATACCGTTTTGAAGTGTGTTTTAATATATTATTGTCCTTTTCCCAAAATAGATCTCTTTGCTGAGAGTGAATTTTAAGAGTTTTCATTATGCTTGTTTTGGTCTTTTTCCTAATGTTGGTGGGCTGCCTTTCTATGATCCTCACAATGTGTTATCTACAGACAAACAAGTTGAGTATAAACGGATGCTATTAGGTGGGAGTGCAGAGTTCAGCTGGATACTAAAGGAGACTCTCTCTCACACCAGCAGCCACTCTGCAATGGATTATAGATTGCAATTCCTTGATTTTATTTTATTTATTTTTTTTTTCAACCTGAATGATGTTTAGGCAATCAATAAGGAGCCTGTTGTAGCCATAGTGGATCTTAACAGTGCTGAAGGAGCAGTTGAGGCACAGAAGGGGCAATACCAGGTACATCAACATCTACTTTATAGGGAACAGTATACAGATATAAATATATTATTGTACCCATGGGAATTTAAAACTGCAAAAGTTGCAGTACTAGTAGCTAGCAAGAAGCTTGCAAGAGTCTGAGATCTCCTTGCCTTTGTTTCTCCACAAAGATTTGCTGCTGTGGTTATGTTGATGCTGATACTTTCTTTCTGTTGCAGAGATTTTTAAAAAAAATAAATTATGGCAAGGAAAACCAAAATAAGAAGTGTTTATATCCTTCTGGTCAATAGAAGTTTAAGATATAGAATTACTTTATTTATTAGCCTGTCAATCTGTTTTCTGTATTTAGAACTCCTTACTTTCTAGTTATAGGCCATTACCTTGACTGATCACTTTGACCTCAGGACACGGGTAGTGGAGAGAAACGAAACAGTGCTTTGTCAAGAGAATCATCTCTCACTTCTTCAGGAGATGGAAAGCACGGGATAGGCTGTGACTCAAGTGCTGCAGATGAGAATGGCACTATCCCCACCATAACTGATGATAAGTCAGATTTATCCTTTCTTTTATTGCTCTGAAACTAGCAGTAATACACTTTGAAAGAACCTTTTTCATTCCCTAAGGCTCTGCTAAGACAATAGAAACGAAATTCTGTTCTGCCTATTAGGTATGAGTTTGGGGCAAAGATGAGTCCTGACTACTGCAGAGTCTCTGTACCTAGGGCAACACTTTAACATGTGAGCTGGAGGTTTTATTTATCTGCTCCTTGCAAGCAGAACTATTTCCCTTCCAATGAAACAGCTGGGGAGACTCTGCTTGAATTAAATATGAATATGAAACTCTACTTAACTGCTTTGTTTGTTCGACTAAGATCTCACAGGTAGTTTCGCCAAGGCAGACCTCTTCCATAGCCCCCAAGATTTTAAGTCTAGGCCAAAATGCTGTCTGCCTCGTGGGGATTTTGTGTATTTGGCTTTTTGCGGTGGATTTTTGTTATAGGCTTTGTTCCCCTCTCTTTCTTGCTGCTGCTTCCCACACAGCTTGTCAGTGTTTTGCAAGGAGCGAGACAAAAGAGTGGAAGAATAAACTGAATGTCTTCTCAACACAATAAAAGTAGGAGAGTGACAGCCACTGACTGAAAATTAGAACTAAAAATATTCCTCTCTATTCTGAAGGTGAATCTTTAAGATAAGAGTAATTTTGTTAATAAAAACCCCCTGATATTTCATTTCAATAGACTCAATGCAGCACATTCTGGCACGAGCTCCCACTCCCATGTAGGTTTTGGTTTTTGCTTAGAAAAACATAAAGCATAGTTGAACATTTGTGAGCAAAATAATTCTGGCAGTTTAGTTACTTTTTTTTTTTTTCCTTCTTTTGTTGCTATTGCTTAAGATAAGTTGGTAATACATGGTAGAGGTGAACAACTATTTTAACAGCCCAAAATGTGTTGTTTGTCTCTCTTCACACTGAGTAGTTTGTTCTACTGACTTACAGCTGGGCAATTGACCCAGCAGTAGCCACATGCAAAAATGAACATCAGTACCTCCTCTGAAATATGGCAGTTCTGAAGACAGGTATGCAGAGATACGTGCACAATTCTAGGGTCCAGCTGTTAATTTTAATAAACTTAGCCATGATCCCACCAAAAAAAGTCCTCCAGGAAGCACTATGGTATTTTTTTTTTTAATTTTGTTACAAGAAACATTAATTTGAGGAAAAAGTTGAGAAAAAATAACTTTGGAAAACAAAAGGAGAATAGTAATTAAGGGCAGATTTCCAGAAAGTATTTAAACAAGTAGAGATGCAGTTAGACTTACAAAAGAAAATGTGACAGCTGCTTTTACTGGGATGCACACAGCTGAGAGAAGTGGGGTGATTGCTTTCAGGAGCTTAGTTGCTTTGTGGTGGGTTTTTTTACTCTGGTTGGTTTGTTTCTCTTTTTTTTTGGGGGGGGGGGGGAGGATTGGGTTGGTTGGTTGGTTGGGGTTTTTTTTTTGTGCTATTCAGTGAATAAATATATTTCCATGGAGGAATAAGTGTTGTGGGTTGGAGGGACTTCAGAACCTAAGTTTCAAGAACAGTTTATAGAGATTGTCCTTACCTGAGATATAGGGTCTTAGATTAGACCCAATGTAGCCACAAGGTCTAAGGGCCTGATACAGAGCAAAAATGAAACTTCTTTCAAGTTCAAGCATGTTGGCTGCCATTTCTCAAGCCAGGCAGAGCTCTGAATGCTTTAGAAGAATCAGCCCTGGCTCTGGAGTGCACCAATTGTACCATGAATATTCTTTCCCATTCACTGAATCCCATCCACTTCTATTCTGTAAAGAAAACACACTGTGCTTCTTTGAGAACCTGAACACCCTTAGACTTTTGATTACCAGGTGATTATCCCAGGTGAGTATCGAGGTGGGGAAAAAGAAAATGAATCTAAAATTCCTGCACAAATGTAATGTCTAAGACATCCTGACAGACACACTTTCAGTGTTGAAGCTGTCTATTGTTAGCAATTCTTTAATCACGTATTCAGGTTTTAGTATATTATTTTATAATTTGCCCAGTCATCAAAAATAAAGATACCAGTTGGGAAGTGGATAAATTTCCATGAGAGCTGAAATATTTTTCTTTTTTAAAATATATTTTAAAAACTATTTTTTCATTATTTAGGAACATAAATGAGAAAAAAATCCTAAGAACTTTATTTCAGTAAGACACTTTCCATCAAGAAAATGAACAAAATACTGTGAGAATCTTCCAAACTAATTATTTTTTGATTTGTCCCTTGGATCCTTAAAGACCCATACCTCTTTATTTTGCTGTTGTATAAAATTTCAGCAGTAACTCTTACCAGGGTGATTGTGATAAAATATAACAGGATGTGCTTATTGACTTCATGCAGATACCTGGGGTTTCTAGCCTTAATAAGGTCTCAGGAGAGTTCTTTACCTTGAAAAAACATTCTCATGTATGACTTTTCAATTAATTTCTTTTTATTGCACCAAGATTACAGAACTTTGTCTCACATAATCTTCTAAATGGTTTCATGTTTATTGTAGCAACAGAATGCTCTCAGTGATAAATGAGGCAAGCGATTTCCTGTCACTTATTCTAATTGTCTTAAGCGCAAAGGCACATGGGAACACATTGTATAACTTGCCTTTGATTACATGTTTTGGATATTTTCACCTGGGTAACTAAGCTACTGAAAAATTATTACATTACTCAAAGTTAGAATTTTTTAGGTCTTGATGCTAGATGGATTTGGAGTGATTGATATTGAGTAATTAGTTTTTAAAATATTCCTAACAAAATAAGCTGTGCACTTGATACGTCTTCTACTATTTTGTTTGATTGAGTGGACCAACGTTGTCCAACATTTTTTTGAGAATG
Organism: Sturnus vulgaris; assembly: GCF_052056855.1. Classification (NCBI taxonomy): domain Eukaryota; kingdom Metazoa; phylum Chordata; class Aves; order Passeriformes; family Sturnidae; genus Sturnus; species Sturnus vulgaris. The sequence continues at coordinate 19,685,764 of NC_142256.1, read as the reverse complement.
GAATACTTAATACCTAAACAAATAACGAATTACTCTTATATAGTCTTCTCTACAGCATTGTGATAATATTCATTAGTTTTAGAGTTTCATCCACACAGTAGGTCAAATCAACTTCATTAGCAGCAGCTTAATAAAGTTTATATTTCATCAGAATTGTATGTTGTTCAGTAATTTTCATTCTTTTAAAAGAAATATGATGTACTCCTGTAATCCCAGGCCAACATTTAGGTGAAAAGACAATCTTATTCACCATTTCAAGATTTAGATAAGTTCCTAAATACAGTCATCCTGCTTGGGATGATCCAGATTCTTTAATTCCCTATCATTCTCCTTTTGAAATCTGAGGAGCATCCAGTGCAGATTTTTCATTAATCCACTGGCTGTCATCTCACAGACTTTTAGTTCTGACATGTAAAACAGTTTCATGTCAGATAGTGAACCATGGCCTTTGAGAGCCCTTGCTAAGGAGCTGGAGCCCAAGAACAGATGGATGTGAATATATATATATAGACATATCTATATGTATATATATTTGTGTGTGTGTATATATATATATACATGTGCATATCCCTTGCCAGCAAAAACAATAAATATGCAGAGCTCCCAAAAAACTCTATGGGTATCATATCCTATTTTAAAATCAGCACATATATGTAGTGGAGCTGTTCAGAACAGAAGACAAATTGTATCTGTGTCTTCATGAGCTGTTCCATACTGCGCTCAGCAAATGTAAGTATCACAATACTGAGCTACTTTAGCCACCAACAGCTATGATAATTTCTTTAAAAATTCACCACTTGCATTTGTCAATATTGAAAACAAGATTCGAATGCTGAATTATGGGTGAAAATGTTCTGCAAAATATACTGGGGTTTAAATAACTTTTATAACACTCAAATTAGCTTTAATACTTTGCTACTCCTTAACAGAGAATCACTTTTTAAAATGTTCTCAATTTGCATTTGAGGAGCTCTGCTCAGATTAATAATGTCAGGAAGATGATATTTATAACTGAGAGTAGATCTCATGATATACTTTTAAAAATTTCTTCTACTAAAGCATCTGTTCTGAAAGAATTGTAATAGATTTTACTGTGGCTGAAGTTCTCTTTCTATCCCAGCTGACAGAAATCTGTGGCTGCATTTAACGAGGACCAAAATGCTACCTCAAGTATATTTAGAGGTAATTTTACAAAAATATATTTTGCTTGGAATTAAAAGAGATGTTCTGTCACTTGTAAGTTCTGGTAACCTCTTACCCCTGTCCTGTTGGAGCATCTCTGCTCAGAGGAGCCTGAGAACAGGTGGAGAATGCACTGAAATGGGTAAAGCTGCTGCCAGCCCCATATGGCACAGCAGTGGATAGAGGTCCCTCCTTCTGGAGGATGTGCAAAGTGGCAATCTCCAGCCTCTGAGATGAAGTCTGGGATAATTTGCCATCACATCAGATGTATTTATTCTCTGATCATAGTTTTCTGTGTGTGAAATGAAATTTGCTGTACTTCAAAATTCAGTTTGAAAATATTAATCCAACAATTGCCCTGTTTGTGGGGTTGTCAATAGAATGTTGAGGGATGTTTTGAGCAAGAAAAAGGAGTAGATTTCTTTTCAGGTTTTAATGAACCCTTTCATATGAAATGAGAATTCTTGTTGGCAAAGGAAGTGAGGAATCATTTATGTTTCCTTCATGGTCAAAGTGTCAGGAAACAGCAAAAGAGTATCTGTAAAGGAACATGAGCCGGGAGCCAAGGGCAGCACCAAAACAGAGAGAGCAGAGCCATCAGCAGACAGGGATGCAGCTGGCAGTCCAAAAATGCTGATCACATCCCTCTGAATTCAGGCCAAGCAGCTAAAGAGAGGCAGGTAGCTGCGTGCACTTCAGCGTTCTTGCAGCATGGCTGAGGAGAAGGGCAGCTCCTGAGATGCTGGAGGGAGGTTTGTGCCATGGGGGCCCCAGATGAGGCTTCTTATTGCTCTCACAATTCCATTCAGCTGATCTGATCTGAGGTTACACAGCTGCTGATCTTCTGGGGCAGGACAGATGAGAATGCAGGGGCATACACAGGACAGAGGTCACAGGTTCTTTAGGGTGGTCAGTCTGCTGGTGAACTCCTGACATGAGAAACATGTCACACCCTTGCCTTATTGGCTGTAGCTCCATTAGTGAAAATGAGTTAAATTAGTCGAGCTGCAGTCATCTGTCAACATGATTCTTACAGCTTGTTGCAAGTCTGCTTCTTCAGAGCACTAGGACCCTATTAAAAATAAAAAGACTCCTGTCAAAAATCACAAAAACTGTTTAACTGTATTTTGGAGGATGATGAAAAACTTTTATGCTCTATTTGTTTGAATTTGAAATCCTAAGGATTCTCTGATAAGGAAGTTACTAGAAATGGTTTGTGAAAGTTCAGGTAAAGGAATGCCAAATAAAAAAAAAACAATCAAGGTGAAGCTGCACCTCTATAAGGGGATACAGTACAGGTTAGTACAATGAGGTGGGTTAAATGCAAAACACTGAGGAGTCTCCCAATCATTAAATAGTGTCAGTTTCCCAGGGTGCAAAAGTCCTCTTTGGAATCCCTCTTTTCCTGTGGTAGAGTACTGTATTTAATAACATCCCAAAAATGGATGTACTTTACAATCATGGCCAGAATTGGGGGGAAAAAATTGCCTTTCTTAGATTAGTTCTTTTGGGATTTACTGTTTTGTTCATGCTACTTTATAAATTTTTTTGCTGTAAATTGAAACACGTGGGGGAATATTTAAATGCTTATAGTATGTGCAGTCATTGGATAACAACTTTGCTCAGTCTCTACTGTTCTATTAGAATATTCAATATAACTATCCAAAGTTTCAGGTGGATGACAATAGAAATATTTCACATGGATCTTGCCAGAAATTTCTATTTTGGCATACAAATCTAAGTCAATCAGATTTGCAGGACACGTTGGTGAGAAGCTCATTTTCAGCAGGTTGCTTTTAACCAGTCTGACCATGTCAGAATTCTGTAAGCACTGGAGGAGAACAGTTTCTAGCAAGTGGTGCAGCATACAGCCTTATAAAGTTCTAGTGCCATTGAAATAAAAAGCTTCTTTTTTTATTTTAAGGCTTAAATGACTGCAAGTAAAAATAAGGCTTTAATATCTCTTAAAACCATTAAGTTTAGCACTGGATGTAGTGAGCTGTGGTATCTTCTTTTATTAGCAGAAGAAAAAAGATTCAGAAATTAGGTAGTCCTAATGGAAAGTAATATGCTTTGGGTTTTGTTTTGTGACGTTTGTATTGCTATTTACTATTCAACCTTTTAAATTTTAGAGTTAAGAAAAATATGTCAAAAAATATATTTTATCTGTGTAGTTAGTGGGCATTGACAATGACAGTGGATGCTATTTGAATCAAGTCCTGGCTGCATTGTATGTATGTCCTCTGCCATCTTGGGTCCTGTGGGACAACCATTCCAAAATTGAAACAAGGGAAGTACAATAGTCATTTGATATGTTCAGTTTTGATACAGCCATAGGATGTCGTTGATTTTTCCCAAACTACAAGTTTCATCTGATATGTAATGATATCATCAGACAATAACATTCTGCAAACTGCCTGTTTTTAGAAATGTTTGTTACTTCCTGCTTTTTTCTTTCCAAAAAAAGACAGAATTTCAAACTTCAACCCTTTCTTAATTTAGTGGATCTTCCAGAGAATCATGATTTTCTTGAACTCCATATACTGGACTCGGAATGTTCTTGCCCATGTGTGGCATGATGCCTGTCTGCCAGCTGTCCTCATCCATCATTTGCCTGCTGCACCCACAAAGCAGGCACAGACTGTCAGCTGCACAAACTGTGCCATTGCCTGGGAATGAGAAGGCATCACTTTATCCATGTGTGCTCAGTGAATTCTGAGTGACTGCCAGGGGATGCCTCACTCCTCCTGGGGCTGAAGGGAGGTGCTGCACAGCACGTTTGGCTCTTGCTGAAGCACTCGGGGGTGACTGTGGCTGTCTTGGATCACATGAGTGCATTGAGCAGCATCTACACAATCTCTGTTCAAAAACAAGGCCAGCAAGGTGACACGACAGCCTGGCCTCAGAAAATGGACTGCAAAGCTGGCTCACCAGCTTGAAGTGTTGTGTAAGAAAGGCTCACCCACTCTTTACAGAGCATGAAGATATTTGGGGTAAGACCAGGCATGACATTGCAACCAGTTAGACTGTTTTCATTTTTAAAATAGCCAAAGATGTGCCAGATTATAACACAAATTTAGCCAATAATCTCTCTGGCCAAAGACACTCTTATCTTCTTCTATGATGGTACAGCTCATAGCATGATATGATCTTGGTTTAGGCTCTGTCCATGTCTGTCACATAAATTATGAAATTCTCTTCTGCAGCTATTCAGATTGCTCCTAAATGTTCAGCATAGACTAGCCTAAATGAAACAGGTCTCCATCTGACATTTTTTGCCCATTATTCTACCTTTTAAAAAAAGATAGGAAGTTAGGACATAAATTTTGCTACTAATGCTTCAAGTTCTCTCTAACAGTGTCTAATAAAACCTCATCGATGTAAGTATTATTCAATCGTTCCAAACTAAGATTTACAGTGAAAGGCAGAGGGAGGAACATGTATGTTTCTTTCTCCTTTTCTTCTGAAATAAAACCTTGTTGACTCTAAAGAGGAGCTGCAAAATGAAGTGATTGTGTTTTTTCATTAACCTTCGGTTGTAGCCAATTTTGCCTTGATGGCAATATGTAAATTTTCCTTCAATTTGGATGTCATTTTACTGGCATATGGAATATTGTTCATAGGATTCTTACTGGGTCAGAAGATGTTTCTTCTGTCAGTGGTATTTGCGAAAGCAGACTATTACTGCCAATAAAAGTGTGCTGTAATATCCTTAATATGCAAACATATGTTCATCTTAAAACTGCCCTTGTTGCTAATAGCTGCAAGCTGACATCTGCTTTTGTTAGTGAGCCTTGTCTAGGTCTCCAATAGCTATTTGAAGAGAAAAGCCTGTGCTGAGTTGCAGAGTTCAAACTATGAAGGGATTTCAGCTATACATTTTAGAAATCTTTATGGAAATATTTATTCAAAATATGAAATCTTTCTAGAAATAATTGGAGTAGCTTGAACCAGTCTTGCAACATCACAGACTAGGGAGTACTTTCCAAACTCATTGTGGAAGTGGTTCAGATGAACATGATTAGTGAGTTTAGTAACTGGATTGCCCAATAATTTGCTTTCCTAGCATGTCAGCGTTGTGTACAGCTGTACCTCATTTGCTCCACTCAAATAAATATTAGTTAACTTCTAAGGGCAGCCAGAGTGAAGCCATCAATTCACAGATATCCTTGCTGGCAGCCCTGTCAGTATAACTCCAGAGCCATTGGCTCCAAAGCCTTTCCCACACTGCTTTCTCAGTCATGCAGTGCCTCAAAAGCCTGAATTAAAGTACAGTACAGCATAATAGACCAGACAAAAGCTTACTGTTCTGCCTTTAAGAACACCATTTTACTCTTCAACCTGCACAGTTGAGGAAGAGGCAGGGTACAGAAAGGAGGCGAAATGACAAAGTAAGGATGATATAAAGGGTATCTGTCTGGTAACAGACAACAGCATTTCTCGTTTCCTTTAACATCTGCTGCTGCAGAAGTTTAGGGTAGAAATGCTGGTATGGGGATATATTTGGGATTTGTGCTGAAAATGACTTTAATAATAAAGGGACATTTCTGTTATATCTGAGCAGCATTTACCTGGACTTAAGGCTGTTTCTGCTCTTCACCCCACACAGTGGGGAGGAGGCTGTGGGGGAGACACAGCCAGGGGATAGCTGACCCCAAGAGATACCCCAGATCATATGGTACTGGATGGAGCCCAGCTTTCCTTGGGCTGGCTGAGCCCCTGTCCCCTCATAGGAAATGTGGAAGAAATTATTTGCTTTGCTTGTCCAAAAGATTCTTGCTTTACTAGTTAAACTCAGGTTTATTGACTTTATCTCAACCCATGATTTTTGTCACTTTACTCTTCTGGTTCTCCTCCTTGTCCCACTGCAGGGAGTGAGGGAGCAGCTGCATGGGGCTGAACTGCTTACAGAGGTTAACCCATGGCATTACCACTACCACAGTTAGGATAGGGAGGATTTCCCCTATTCATATTTCAGAGGTTTTTTTTCAGTATCAGCATTTCAACTACTGTCTGATAATCCTGCTGTGACATCAGAAAAAAAAAAGATTCTGTCAACAGTTCAATTTAAAATTTTATTTTTTAAACTTATAAAGGAGTACTGATGGCAATTCATCTCTTTTCTATATTAAACTATTTAAAAGATGTCTCTGGGGGTTCCATCTGCAAGCTGATGAATCTGAAATTTGTAGCAGCAATGCTGAGAAGAGGCTGACTGTTCTTTACACTGAGCTGCATATTTTCCATTTGCAGATCCAAAATTCCTGCACTTTCTAGAGTGTTTGTTCTTAAATGACATCTACTGACATTTACATCTATAGCTTTAATGGCTGCACCTCCTGAAGGGGAGCATGGCTGAAGGGCAGGATTTGCCATCCTGCGCTAGGACAAAGCCATTTGGAAGAAATAAATTATTTGGGACAAGAAGAGACAAGATGATAAATGGAATAAGTATTAATTAGCAGTTAATGACTCCAGAGGGAGGACAGACAGCTCAGAGGCAAGTTGTAGGCTTAGTCTGGGAAGGGGTTTTCCCTCAGAAGTGCTCCAAAGGAGAGTTGTGGCCTTGGAGTGGAGGAGGAGGTGGGAAAGCTGCTCAGCAAACATGATACTCCCTGAAGCTGAACTGCAGCTCATGAAATGTTTTCCCTCCATTTGACTCTATTAATTATATCAGGTTAACAAACACTAAGCCAAGTCTATTCAATGTTTTCCTGACTAGTACTGAATTCTTGGAATTTACAGGGATCTGTTAGTTACTATGTGCATATATTCATACAACTTTTATTTTGAGAAATAATTCTCTTTCAGTGTTTGTTCCTGTTGCTTTGGAGTTTTGCCACCCCAGTGTGTGATTAGAGGCAGAGGATGGTGTGTGTATTTTGTCATAGTGGGCCATAAGAGGATCCAAATACTAAATATAATGTCTTACTTTGCAGTGGCTCTCTCCTACTAATATATTTGTCTTTGTCTTGCTCCTGCAGGTATTATTAAGAATATTCATAAACCGAAGTCACGCTATTTCAGTGGCTAAATAAATTTAGAAGCATAATTCTAAATTGTCTATCAATAGTTTCTTCACAAGGCATTACAAATTTACCACTGCTAGCTATGGTGCCCTGCTTCAATGCAGCAAAACCACAATCATTAGTGGAATTACTAGTTCAATGCAGTGGATTATTTATATCTAATATTCCAATTTATTTCTTGTTTAAATACTTTGTTTATTTCTCCTGGTTCTTCTTTGAAATACCATGTGAATATTTGCATTTGTTCCTCCCATGCTTGCACAGATCACTGTGCTCTGATCTTTAAGCAGTTATGGATGGTTTGGGAATAAGACAGTAATTTTATTGGATTGTGGCCCCTATTGGCAGCACCAAATTTTCCTGGTTCTTTAAGGAGGAATTTTGTAGTGAGACTAGGACCTTAAAATAAAATTACTTTTGAAACAAGATGAGATTTTCCTAGTTATTATGTTTCCTCCATAAAACAGACCCACTGACATGCCAAATACCCCTTGTGAAGTACCCCATTGTAGAATTCAGGATTTGTGTAAGTTATGGAATACTTCTTTCCTCCTTTGAAACTCTGGATTACTTTATTAGACTCACTCTTCCATTAGGAGATTGGGCTTGCAGGGCAAAGCCAATATGTAATGGATATTCCTGGGTGGAAGGGGGAACACACCAGTTTCTGGAAGACAAAATTAAACAGGAACCACAGTAATGCCAAGTGACAAAAGTTCCAAAGCACCCCTAGGCTTTTGTAATGCCTCTTTAATGGAAAGAAACCTTTCTAAAACTCAGCGTTTTATCAGGAGTTTAGATGGGGGAATAAAAACCCCTATAGTTTTGTGAATATTGTCCAGAAATCAAGGAGAAATAAAGAAGAAAACTTCCATTTCCAGAAGGAATTGAACTGCACAAGGTCTACATGACTGCTTTTGTTAACTACTGAAATGTACTGTTACAGAGGGAAAGTGCTGTTTGTTGTTTGTATTCTTTTGTCATTGAACATCACTAAGCAGGGGCTCAAAAAATTAATTCTCAAAGAGGCAATTAAAATTAATGCCTATGATGGATAGAGGAGAGGGGGCATGCATAATAGCTTGTGGTTAAGTAAATCATAATTTTGAGAAGAATCATGGGATTGTGTATGACCTGTAATGGGAGAATAGTGGGGGAGACTGTTGCATTCTTCTGACGAGACAGAAGCTTACCTGAGAGCTGATCAGTGGCTTTAACTCTCTGCTCTGGAATCTAAATTAGGTAGATATATTCTACTCTCAAGGTCTCCTGCCTTGGTTATTCCCTTGAGAACTTAAAGTACTATATATTCATCTACTGTACTCTAGTGACCCAGTCTGCTGCCCGTCTTCTCCTGGTTATCTTTTGAAGGACAAAAATCTATTTTACCCCATCATTGTTATTTAGGAGAGTTTCTTGTTTGTACTAAATGAGTAAGACTCCCAGTAAATTTCTGTATTAACTAGAATAAAGCAACATATCAAGGCCTGTGAGTAGTAGTATGGATTTTAATTGTTTTACTGTAATTCAGCATGTCTTAAATTTATGTATGTATTTAATAGCATTTATTTTACATATACTCTATCTTCAACATTATTTTAGTGGGAAGATTAACCTCTGTGAAGAAATTTACTTTTAGTCGCATTTACCCTTTAGTTCAGAAGTAGTAGTAGAGTTCCCTAGGCCAGATTTCAAAGAGAGCCTTCCTTGTGCAGGTTTGTGTTCTACTTCTAATTGTCTGGGAAATGGAAGAGTGCAAAATTCCAGCCTTTTTATGTTAGCTTCCTAGATGGCATTGTTTTTTCTAAGAAAATGCCTGCAAACCAACCTGCTGTTCCATAGAGGACATATACATGCTGGATCTCAGTTAAAAAAAAGAGCTGCTATGAATGTCAAAACAAAACAATTAGGGAAAGATTAATTGTATTTTTTAGGCAGCAAATCTTTGTTAAAAAAACAAAACAGGCAAGATTTTTCCTCTCTTAGCAGTTTTTCTTACTAAATGTTTTGTTGCAAGGCCTTGGGTTTTAGGGTGGGTTTTTTCATATTAACTTCTGCCATCTCTCTTGCAGAAAGTAGAAGATTGTGCATGCAGTAGGGATTGTAGAAGGAAGAAAAGGGAGTCCTATGATTAAGATAATAAAATTATATAGAGATATTTCTTTTTCCTTCCTCTGCAGGTTTCCTTTTTATGTTAGGATGGTCTTGTTATGAGCAGTCCTATATGTAGGCTCTCTGTAAGTCTCATTTTCAGAACATATTAACACTGCACTGTGCCTGCTAAAGCATCTCCCTTGAAGAAGGTACCTCTTAGCACAGGCATGCTGCTGCACCAGGGCTGCTGACAGACACCAAAGCTTTTGTGCCCCAGGAGACTCTGGCTCTATCTGCATTTGCCTAAAAGACAGGATAAAAAGCCCATCTTTCTCTTTTTTTCTGGCAAAGATATCTTATGCAACTCAAGCTACTGATTATTTCAAAGCCAATAAACACTTAACACTCCTTGCCTCAGTCTTGCATCCTTAAAATGTGCAAGTAACATTACCCTTTATCTTTCTAACATGTGAAATTAAAAAGGGGAAGGGAATTTTTTCCCTTGAGAAACTCAGAGGCTCTCCTCAGCATTGAAATAAGTACTGTGGCTACACCATGGACAAAGAGGAGATCTTAAAAAAAAATTTAAAACTACCGGTAATTATTTCCACTACCTGGACCTTGTCGTACACCTGTGGTGACCAGTGGTAGGACACAAGAAAATAGAATGACATTGTGTCAGAAGAGGTTCAGATTGCATAGTAGGAAAAGGTTCTTCACCCAGAGAGTGGCTGCTCACTGGAAGGGGGTTCCCCAGGGAAGTGGGCTTAGTACTTTAGATTTAGGTAGCCATGAAGGGACCAGAGACTTGGAGCCAATGATCCTTATGGGTCCCTTCTAACTTGAGATACTCTTTAATTCATGACAGATTTCAATATAGACAGTGTATAGAAATTCTCTTCTGATCCTTGGACTCATGACCCTGAGCACTAAAGCTGAGTACCTTCACTCTGGGAAAAAACAGACACTTCCCTGGACTTTCCAAGGTGATCATATTCAAAGTATATGTCATATAGAGGGCAGAAAAAGAAAAAAGGGCTGATTGTGCTTTGTTTTGTTCTAGGAAAGGACATTTTAATTTACAAAGGTAAAAAATTAGTATGCAAAGGTGAAAAAAACCTTACTGCAGAGAAGGGAATTAGGGAACATTTTCATTTTTCTTATTCATTAAAAATTCCCCAATACTTTTTTAAGGCAGAAATTCAAGGACAGCCTGTTTACTTAAACTGGATACAAAATTCTGCAAATTATAATGATTCAAACATGTCCTATTCATCAGTTGTTCTGATGGAGGCAGACCCTCCACACTAGTCTGGTATCCTGTGGAAGTCAATTGAAATTCTATTTCAAAGTAACAGATTCTCCAGAGACAAAGTCCTCCAATATTCTGCATCTAATAGCAGAATCCAGGACTTGAGGATTTCTGTCCATCTAATGAATTTCCCTGTGATCTCATTTTCCAAAGCAGCAACAGTTTATTTCTCTTTATTTCTTGACAAAAAGAACTGAGCTAAAGGAAAGTTACTCATAGAACTTTGAAGTATTGAGTCATTCATTTATTCACAGAGATAATTAACAGCTGTAGTTTTACATTAACTGTTTTTCTGTTGCACTAGATAGCAATTTAATCTAGGTCTTAAATCATCTGCAACATTAACAAAAAAAAAAAAGCCAACCAACCAAAAATAAAATAGACTTTCTTCTTCACGTTGAAAGCTAATTTCTCTTTTGTGTTGGATGACTAAGTAAATAGTCCAGAAATAAAAGGGAGTAAGAAAGAGCTAAGCATAATAATACAGAATAGATAGTTAAATATGGAAAGGACCAAAAAAATGAACCAAACAAAAAACCCTAACAACAAACAAATAAGCCCCCTCACTGGTGGGGTTACAACTGAGACATTAGGGCAGGTGTTAGGAGACTTCTGCAGCACCAGCCTGGAGCAGAGGGATTTCAAAAATCCATAAACCTCTGTAATGTTCCTTTTAGCTTGGCCTTGATATAGGAAAAGGCAACATACAGGAAATTCAATCATCTTTCTGTCCACAGCAGAAGGTTATTTTCCAAGGTCTGTCTTACCATGGGTCAGGCCTGCTGGATGATCTTTTACTTCCCTCTCTAATGGGAGCTGGGTGAAGGTGGTGAGACCCTCTTGGGGAGGTGCTACCCTAGTCCAGAGCAGCAGGATGGTGCAGCCCTTTAAAAGAAACATCCCAGAGCCTGCAGGCTCGTAAAGAACATTTTGAAAACAAAGTTTTAATTTTGCTGGTTCACCTCTTAAGCTTTATGGTGTTTGAGTTTTAAAAAGCTTTGATAGGTATTATGCAAATTGTATAATGATTAAAAGATTATTTCATTTTTTCAGGGTGTATGGTAAAGTAAGCATCCTAATGGAGGATTTTATCCCTAAATTGTGACAGATCTGCATATGGCAGACAGTTGAGCTTTTTTTTAAAACTACCCGCTCATTGATGGTTCTTTTGGTTTGGTTTCTTTTTTGGAGGTGATTGGGTGGGAGGATTTGCAGTGGTTTTGGGGGGGGGTGGGAGCTGTCTGTTGGTTGGTTGGTTGGTTGGTTTGAGTTTGTTTTAAAGGGAGTGGGGTTCGATTGATTTCAGAATGCAATTAAAAGAAATATTTTCTATAGCAGGTGCATAGACTTGCTCATGCAGAGTTTAATGCCCAGGTCTCACTAAATTTCAGCTAGACTGCACATGAATTAGCTTTTATACTGACACTAGAAAAAGTCCCACACAGGTTTATAAAAATATTTCCTCCTCAGTAATGAGTGCAAGAGAAACTTATTGCTTGAGAGTTTTAGATCAACTCTGTCTCTAATTGTCATTACTGCCAGTGATGATTTGAAACTCAGCTCCAAGTTTATCATATAACATTTGGTATCAGCTGTAAAATTCTCCAATGTTTTATTGAATGGCAAATGTTATTATCCTCCCAAAAGGTTTTAATTAAGACGTTTGGAGGCCAAACAGCTGTGCATGGAAATGCTTACTTCAGCTGAAAAAATCAAACTTTGGAACCCATATTTTCAAATACGTAATTTATATGCCTTATCTTCTTCTCACTATAGAAATCTAAATTAATGTAACTAGGGGAAATTACAGACACACTTCTGCTGGTACAAACTGGGGAGCTGGGAATGAAAATGAGCACAGGATTCATCTCTTTGTATGTGCAGAACATCTGATTGCTACACCTTGGCACAAGCATCTCTACCAGAGAGGATTGAGCCTAGGAGGGAAAAGGCTGAAAAATCAGGAAGACTTGAAGTAGTGCATGAGTGCTTCTCTAAAGTAAAGATTGATTTTCTAGGCATTTTCTGTCTTAAATCCAAAGTATCCAAATGTAGGGCATCTAGTGATCTCTTATGGTAAAACTTTTGTAAGGTGGATAATTTTTTTGTAAGAGTTGTGTCTGTCCCTCACTCAGTTTTATAACTGATGTTTTTGGGTACCAAGCTTTAGGAACTTTTTTTTTTTTTTGGAGAGGCAGGGAGGGACGTTGCTTCTGTTGTTTGTTTTGGTATTTGTTTCTTGTTTGGTTGGGTTTTTTTAAATCTCAGCAAATCCTACTGCCTTCCTCAGAAAGGCACTGTACAACATGCATGTTATGGAGCTCTATTTTATTTAGAATTCAGGTTTTCTGGGGGGTTTACGGTGGGGTTTTTTGTGAAAATTCCCTAGTATGTCATTCTTGCAGCATAAAAATATAAAATAAGACTATTAAAAATTTCAAAGCAAAGCAGTCTTTTGCCTGCACTACGAACGAAAGCAGAGTGAGGGGCTCCTAGAACAGCAACTGTTGGACAAATTTACTTCAATTTTTTCTACTTTGCTGATTGAATGGGCTTGAAAATTGGGAGTAACCTTGAAGACTGAACAGAGAAATTCGGTATTCTGATCCCACCAAAGGAGTTAGAGGTGTCCAAGGGCCAGGACTGAAGTGCCTTATAGCAGACGCCTTCTTGTACAGGCAGATCCTTGTTGTAGATCCTGCTAGGGTGTGACAGTGAAAGTAGACACTGAAAGAGGCATGAGCACCCCTTTCCCTGTGCTTTCATCTCTCTGTGCCTGCCTCACCTCTTTCCAGAAACAAATTACCAGAATATACCCCAAGAACTGTGTATGCTGCCTCCCTAAATTAAAAAAAAAAAAAAAAAATAGCTGGACCATTTTAACAGCCTCTTTCCTGGCAGGCGCATCTCGTCTGTCATAGGAATCTAATTCAGAGGCACAGTAGGTTTCCAGCCATGAGCAGATGTTGTAGGTTACATTCCATTCACTACCCTTTGGAAAAAAATACCCAGCACATATTCTAACAAAGAAGAACTGTGCCTCTTGGGAAGAGGCTTGCCATGCTATAGAACTCCTGCTTTAAGATGTTTTCCAAAAAGGAAGAGAGGCAAGAAATCTTTGTGTGCTGGGAGGACAAGAAAGCAAATGTTCACACCATATTCACTTTCCAATATGCAAGAGCAGCTTCCCAAAGTAAAATTAAATCAGACAGAACTCCAGTGTCAATAAAATACAACGTTTTTTGTGCCAGTGTCTATCAACTGAATTTCAGAGTATGCTTGCTTTCTTCCCTGCTGTGCTCCCCTGCAACTCATACAGCCCAGGTTCTTATCTCTGAGACAGAACAGAAATCAAATTCATGGGATATTCCCTCCTCATCTTTCTCTTGCCTGTCTCTAGTAGTGCTGATGTGATCCCTAGAAGATGGAGGAGAGGATTTCCCCTTCAGTTCCCTTGAATTCAAGTAGTAATGATGGCATTTACCACTCCGTTCAAAAACTAGCTAAATGTTAATACCCAGGAGTCTGAAGACACACTGTCAGTCAAGAGAAGTGTCAGTCTTGGTCTTGTGCAGGGTGTAGCTGAGGGCAGAAGTGACCAGGTGTTCTGGTCACTGGTGACACCAGGTAGGAGACTACACTGTGGCAAGAGAGCAGCTCTGTTTGACAGCCCCTGCCCAAGTGTGAGCAAGCCCCAGGTAAAGCTGCCCTCACTTGCAGCTTAGGGCTGAGGAAACAGTTGGTGTTTAGTACCAAGAAAAGAAGGCTCAGGAGAGACATTATTCCTCTCTACAACTACCTGAAAGGTTGTGGCAAGGTGGGGGTGGTCTTTTCTTCTCAGACAAACAGTAACAGGACAAAAGGAAATGACCTCAAGTTGTACTAGGGATATTAGGAAAAAATATTTCACTGAGAGACTGAAGAATTGGAATGGGCTGCCCAGGGAAGTAGAGTCCATATGCCTGAAAGCATTAAAATAAACCAGTAGAAGTGTCACTTGACAATATGGTTTAGTGGACATGGTGGCATTTGTTTGAAGGTTGATGATCTTAGAGGTCTTTTCCAACCTCAGTCATTCTGCTTTTCTGTAGCTACTTTTAGTTGGATCTGCCAGCTCCTCCTGCACCATTTCACTGATTTCAGGCACACAGAGGTGAGGTGAGACTAAAACCCTGCACATTGTAGGATCTGTACCTCTGGGAAGCTGTTGGGAATTGCCAGAGGGCATGCTGTACTGTTGGCAGTCCCAGAAGAGCCTCACTAAGGAATCAGAACCCATTACATGCAAGTTGTATTTCCAAACACTTGCAGCAGAAATCTCAGTGTGACAATAACTGGGAATTATGACCCTCAGGGTGGAAAGCAAAATGTTCTGTTGTTATGGGAGGCGGTAATGGATGTTGTGTCAGGTGATGCAGCTCTTCTGCCTGGATCAGGGCAGTGCAGAGGAGCAGGGAACCCCCCGTGCTGATGCTGAAAGGAACAAAGTGTTCTGGCCCTTGCTTCCCTTGGTAGCTCAGTCATGGTGTTTGTGGAGCACCTGGCAGAGAGGTGGGTGCATCTGGATGTTCATTCTCTGTCTCTGCCTGTCATGTGCTTTTATTCTAGTTTCGCAAATTTAAAGGTCTGGGCTTAATATTAAGACTCCACAGTGATGTGAAGAATGTTTAGAAAATTAGGTTTTTGTAAAGTTATATGATCTACTTTGGTAGCGTTATACACACAATATTCAGCTAAGGATTAAGAAATAAGGCACTTAACAGAACTGATTGAATGATCAGATATGCACGTTTTCTGGCAAGTGCTGCCAGGTGCAAGTACTTCCACGATCACGTATTCTTAAAGTTAAACTAACCCATATTCTGCGCTTCAGCCCCCTGATCATCTTGATTGTGCTGCACTCATTCCATTGTGCCACTGACAAGCTCAGCTCTGGACAAAATATTCCAGCTGAAGTCTCACAAGTGCCAAACAGGAGGCAATAACCCTCAATATCTCAGCCACTACTTTCATATCTATACCATCTGCAAACTGGGTATTGCCTTGCTCACCATGCAGGTTGTTAATTTAAAAAACAAAAACAAAACAAACTTGAGAAATATTGGGTCTGGTATTGAAGTGTCAATCCCTGAGAGGTCCCACCAGCAACTGGCCACCAGCTGGACTATGGCTTTTCACCATCACTTTTCTTGTTTCTCTTCTTGTGATTAGAAATGGCCTTGAGGAAGACTTGCTGCATAATTTTCCCACAGACTGATATTTCCTATAACTTCCTCCTTTTTCTTAAAAATGGGTTATATGCCTTTCTCCAGTCATAAGGAAGTCCCTGACCACCACACCCTATGAAAGTCTGCTTCTGGCACCTTCAGCTGCACCCCATTTGTTTGCATGGATTTTTATATTGCTCAGTCTTGCCAAAAAATTCCTCATTATAGAAACACAAGATTTACAGTGTGATGGAAATGCAGTGATCCAAAACATTGTTAAAGATACTGATGTTGCAAATAGGATTGTTTGGTTTTTTAATCACTTGTGTTGCACCAGCTTGTGCTTCAACAGATGGTTAAGCATCCCATAAGACTAAAATAGAATATTGGTAATATGTCTTTATCGATACCAAAGTCTAGTAAACAACCTTCTGTTCTCTGCATCCTCTGGAAAATGTCAGGCTTAGTTTACTTATATCTTGTAATGCTGCTGCTGATAGAAATGTGTGAATGACTGCTCCTGTTAATGGATAAGACAAATAAGAATTACAGTGTGGCTGACAGACATGAGAAAACTAGCTCTGCTGAATCCTTGATCAATGCCTTTTTATATGAAATATTTTCTGCTTGTTTTGAATGGAAGTTTGGCAGGCCCGAGGAGCTGGTAATGTTATTCCACATCTTTCCCTTAAATCACTACTTACAGGCCAGACTGGCAAAGCAGTAACCATGACGTTTTGCTCTCTAAAGACTGATTGATGGCCTGTGTGAAATAAGTTTGTTCTCTCAATATAGTTACTAGTGGAAGAGATTCACGTTATAAAAACTAGCACCACAGTGTATTGGCTCTGTGGAAATTTGACAAGAAAGTAAGGACTGATAGAACTTGGAAATTAATTACCTTTTTGCTCTAGAAGGTCTTCTCTCAAAACATGAAATGGCAAAAAGGCATCAGTGATACTTTAGTGATCATCTTTGTATTTAAAACAAGATAACCATTAGAATATTTTTTATTATTTCTTCTGTTCTTTAAAACTATGTTAGCAATGATAATTTTGTCCACATTTCAATATCAAAGGAAGAAGATTTTACCAGATGAAAAGGAAGTTAATGAACAAATGCCTCTATTCATTGCATGTGTTATTTTTAGAGCTGAGTGGAATGGGTGATTGGGGGGTATTTGTTTGTTTCAGGGGATTTTTTTTCCCTTTATTCCTATTGTCATCAGTATACAGAAAATTAGATAAAGACAGGAGATACATTATCCCTGTAACACTGCCCAATGTCCATCCTCCATTCCAAACAGCTGCACCAGTGCACACAAACTCGCAGCGCTTCCATGACTCCTGCAGCTGGTTTCAGATGGAAATGTCTGTATTCAAGTCCATTGTCGTGCACTGATGACAAGTCCATGTTGCATTGCTGTTGAAAGAGAATGTGATTCATTGCTGTGCCTTCAGATATTACAAATGTGCTGCCGTATAAAGGCGAGATAGTCCTGCATTCTCCCTCTGCTGCAAGCCCTAGTGCACCATATGCTGAGGGATACTTCATTTAAAGTTAATAATGAGATACCGCATGATAAGGTCAAAGCAGTGATGATCAAACTAAACATATGCTGTGGCGTATTCTTTCTAAATGAAGACCTCCAACTATTGATGTTGTTGTTACCTAGGCAGAAGTATTTTTTTCTAGGACGTATTCCTGATATACTGTAAAAAAATCAGAAATATGGGCTCCAGAAAGTGGGTATCAAGTGATCTGTAAATGCCTTCAGTATTAGTTAATATTTTCATCAATAAACTGGAAAAGAGGTAAACAGCAGCCTAATGGAGTTCAATGACCTGTTGAGAGAGCATTATATCTGGGAAACAATGCAACTTAATGGGGGAATGGGTAGCATGAAAAGAAATCCAGGAGAAAAAAAAAAAAAAAGAGAGAAGTATGCCAAGAACCTGCTGGTAGAGAGACCAGATTTCCCCCCTCTTTAAATAGAATACAACATTGCCTCTTTGACCACTGGCATCCTCTGTATTCAGGGAATAAATGCAAAAGGAAACAAAGTGAAAATTTTACCAAACAGCATAATATCAGCTGTATTTAGTTGTTTGAGGGCTCACCATATTGGAATATTTTGATTCAGCAAAGCCCTGCTATTAAAAAGCTACCATGAATATTGCAAAACAGTTTGGCTCCATCAGTGGTATTTGACAGGGATACAGTGTAGAGAGAACCCCGCTTCACAGAGCAGTTTCCTCAGGCAACACTTCACTCTTGATGCATGTGTTCAATCAGGTGTTCTTTCACCAGATGTTTCTAATTTTATTTATGCTAGTGTATTAAACACAAAGCTTTCCCTGTAACCTCTTCAGTGAGTACAGACTCTCAAAGAAGACTACATAAAAGCAAGTAAAGCTATAAACCTCATACAAATTCAATGTTGACTTATAGCTAAATTAATTACATTTCTTATGTAAGTAAAACTTGCTCCTCAGCTGGAATTCTCTAATTAAAGTGCTGAAGGACAGGGCAGTTACAGAGATTTGACTTAAAATAAATAGGAATTGCTTCTAAATTACTAGGCTTTTCAGGGATCTGGCCAATTTTAAAATGGTGGTAGGAAACTGCACAACTAAGGTAAGCAATGAAAAAATATTTCTACAAGTCTGTTAAATGCATAGAACATTCACCTTTATATGTATTTTATTTTCGCTAGAAGTGATATTTATGTGTCAGTTGGCACAATTTTTTAATACACTTATTTCATTTCAGTCAAAGTCAAAATTCACAATCAGGTTCCTTCTAGTTATCCATAGTGTCTGTCTGTAAATATATTGCTTTAAATCTGAAGTAATTATATGGTGGTAGGCAGGTGAGAAAAATAAATTTCACTGCAAATTTTTGAAGCCCAGTACACAGCCTGGAACTGGTTCTTCTCACAAGTGCTCATGTACATTTTCATTCTCCCAAAATGCCAAGTGACATTTCACTGTAATCTCAGATATCTTTGGATAAGAAATGCCTTTTGTCAGGAGAGCAGGGCTGTGGAGCAGCAGAGCCAGTGAATGATGAACAGCCCTGCTGTCCTGGGAGTGCCATTAGTACCTCCATGTGTGGTGAGTAATTTTCAGTTAAGTACCTGCACAACAGAGGTTTCCATAGAGGGTTTTCTTTGATTTCTTTGCTGTGTTTCTGCCCTGTATCTCACAGTCTGGGATTTAAGAGATAGTTCCCATTGCCCTACTCAGTGCAACCAAAAGCATGAATGTGTGCTTGGACAAGTGATTGTATTAGAAAATTAATATTCATTAGTTTGAGACACAGCTGTTTCACTGTTTTCATCTCTTGCCAATTCCAAAATAAAACATCAAGAGGGAAAATATAGGTTTCTGCCAGTTTTAAAGGCCCAGATGCTTAAAAAGTGTACTAAGATGTGAGTACTCAATGACTTTTAGTTGTCTCTGTATCACACTCAACATATATCCATGTTGAGATATGTTTTTTTCACATTCATGCAGGGCAGGGGGGAATTAATGCGCATGCCTATTCATGCTGTTAAAAACAAGATGTTTCTAGGAAGTTTTTTAATTTTTGCTACACTTGATTTTTCCCAGTGTAAAAAGCAAAAAAGAAAAAGCAACTTCTGCCGTATCTCTGTCTGGAAATCAGACATCTTGGATAATATGCCCTAAAATCATTAGCTGGTAGTTTCATTTTTAAATTCTGCCATGTGTTTGAATGCAGCAGATGGTTTAAACTGTGGCATACACTATGCAACAAGAACCTAATTGCATGTCTGTTTTCATTTCAATACATTGATTGATATAATTTCATCATGTTAACAGGGCAACACAACACCCTTGCTCTGCTTGATCTAAATAGGAAAGTTACATGCAGATTTCCTAACTTTTCTGAAACCATAGGTAGAGCAAGAGCTAAAGTGATGGTATCTTTCATTTTGAGCTGGTTTTGTCTGCAAATATAAGTAGATGTTTACTGCTTCCTTCTCTCCGGGAAAATGATCCCCAAAGCCAGCAGATGCTGATGCTCTTGGTTGAATTAGGGCAGAAGCAAGAAGACTTGCTAATTCAGCTTTCATAGTTCATCTCAGGGCACCTATCAGAAATCATTGCCCTTGAGACACCACATGCTCCCATTTGTATTGATGGGTTGGCTCCACGAAGACAGGAAGGAATTTTGTACTTTTTTCATATATGTTTGCCTTTCAAAAACTGTAAAGAAAAAAAAAAAAACCCAACAAATACCCAAAAAAGCATTAACGGGCAAACTTTAAAAATAATCTAAGACTCAAGGCACTTATGTGCAAAATAGAAAAAGGCTACAAAACTCCAAATTCAATTATAAATTATATTTGGCTAATCCTAGTTATTTTAATGAAAAATAACAATGAGCTTAACTTATCACAGCTGAGACTGAACTGTTAATGATGCACTGAAGGTACTCATCTCTTTAATGTTACCCTCATATGTGGATCTAAAACCAGATGTGGGAGCTGCTGACTCCTGTAATCCTATTGAGGGCAGCCCTTTTAAGTTTCATTATATTCCTTCCCAAACATGTCTGAGCTGCCACCACTTGCAGCATAGAACAAGAGAGTATCTGAAAGAGAGGGTGCGGAGGGAACTTGCAAGAAAAGAAGAGTGCAAAAAGGGCAGCAGCTGTCACAGATATCCAAAGGTATTTCCATGAAGCAGAGCCTCTACTATAGCAGTGCCCAGACTCTGCATTCAACACAAGATTGGGAATCTTGTCCTCCCAATTCCCTCCACCAACCCGACTGAATGCTCTGTCTGACCTGCATCAGCTACTGCATGCCTTGGATTCTTTAAAAGAATTACACTTGACTACATCTTTGCCACGTTTGCAGAATGCATTGTGGTTCTAGAGGAATCTAGTGAATGCAGGTGACTGGGGAGTTACTGCAGGATGAGCTCCGGGAGGGGGCTGAGGAAGGAGGCTGTGAATTGCCACCCTTTGTTTAACAAAGGGCACCTGTGGCTCAGCCAGATGAGGGACACCCAAAGACACGTCAGGAGCTGAGAATCCCAGACTTTCCTAGAGTTAGGACAGTGAGGGGATAAAAGCCTAGGAGTTCTGAGTCCCTCCTCAGAGGCACCTGCTCAAGCTTAAGTTATTGCACCAGAATTAAATTTGTTGAAGAACCTGGACATCTGAGACCCTGTTACAGAAACCTGGTAAGGGAACCTGGTCTGGCTATGAGTGTGGGGTGTGCATTGAGCCAAGTGGGGACTTGTCTGGTCTCTGGAGCTGCCTCTGTGAAGGGACTTTGGTCCTAGCAGTGGCAGGCTGGGGTGGTGCAAGTGAGGCTGCCAGAGTGGCTCCTGGATGGTTGTACACGTGCCCTTATTAACAGTGATGTTGCACATTATCCAAGAACGAAATGTGAGGTAAGGAGGTGCTTCCATATTATGTACTTTGCCATAACTGAGACAATTTATGACCTATTGTGCAAATTTAGAGAATGTTGTTACTCATTATCTGTGTCTGAACACAAAATTACAGCCATTGCCTTTTTTATACAAGCAAATCACATTTGAGACTTGCTTAGTGGTTTCAGGTGTTGAGGGGTTTTTGCTTGTTTCCTTCTCTCCCTCCTTCCCCCTTTCATTAATGAAGAGTAACTTCTGTTGATTAACACCTTGTACATTACATTTCAAAGAAATACCCTTGAATGAGATATATATATTTTTTTTTTAATTATGACGAAATAAGGCTTTGAAAGCGAAGGTCAACAATGTAGAAGTAAATCCATGCACTATAGCATCAGCAGCAATTTGAGACATGACTTTCAATTTAACTTTTATTGACATCAAATTCTTCTAGAGAACAAGGACCGTACATGGCCTTGCAAATATTAGTCTCAAATAAATTCACATTTGCTGAAAGTTTTTATATACTAACGTTCAGAGTAAACAAGTGCTATTGCTTTTAGGTTTACAAGATTTTAGAAAGGTGCATTTGATCATATGCAATGAAAATATAATAAACTTCTTGGATTTATTTTTCCTTTTGTTCTTGTTTTCTTGGTGATAAATTATGAATGAAGGATTTAATATCCATAATTGCATTTGATCTTGATTTATTTACTTTATTCCAGAAAAAATTACCAAACCAATGCCTCCCTTTATATACAGGTTTAAAATAATTTCATGTGAATTGTTGTCTGCTTGTGTTTACTCTTTGCATCCTCAGTGGAAACAATAAAGTTCTAGCTTTGTTTTTTAATATAAGGACACGAAGTTGTTGCCTTCAAATATGGGAGAGATTTTTAATTGCGAAGTTGTGTTACTACTGAGCACTGTTTTCGATAATTTGATGAGATGGAGTTCTGATAGACTCTTGAACTTCTTAAGCCACGTGTTTCTGAAGTTGCAGTGATAGAGATGGGAGGGATGCAGTCCTTCACCCATTTTAGAAAAAGACATAGAGCTGGGGCAAAATTCCTGTCTTGATCACTGGTTGCTCCTTTACTAGGCTTATCACTTTGTGTAGGACTAAAGTACAAATACCAAATGGAGCCTATCTTGATTTTTAAAGTGCCCAAGAAAGAATTTACAGCTTTTTCTAGAAGACAGTTTCAAATTTGAAGACACAACCCATTTGAACTTTTACACTAATCCAACTTAAATTTATCAAGATTCAACTTCCAAACCTCACTTTTGGATTTACTTGTTTCCAAATTCAATCTACATTACATGGATTGCAACTCCTTTTTTCCAATTGTATGCCATTCAATCTAGCCAAATTAAAATTGTCACAGCCTAACTGCTGATTCAAGCTAATTTTTGCAACAGTTTTATTATTATTCGTTACCATTCTGCTACCTTCAAAGATATTAAATAGCACAAAAGAGATGTGGGTCACTCCCAGAACCCCAACATACCCATCCACAATCACTGCTGATTACTTGTTAGGTAACTTATTCGGCTGTTTCAGTTCATTCAGTGTTAGTGAATTTTAAATTCAATAGGCACTGTACACCAACGCTACTACAAAATAATTGTATAAGTATCCAATCTATGGGACCAACAAGCACCTGGGATAAAATTTGCTATTCTATTTTTTGGCAGAGGATTTAGCACTTTTTTTGTTGAGCATCAATTGCTTGAGATTCATGAAGTTAAAACAACCTTGAATAAGCATCCTTTTTTTTTTTTTTTTTTTTTGGGAAACTGTTAAGCAGACACCTACACTTGAGCCTCATAGATAGTTCCATACAGGAATTTGACTCTTCTGTATACAGTACTTTCAGTTCTTTATGTAGCTGCTCAATGGGTCACTCTGCTCCTTTTTGGTTTTCAGAGAACAAACTGGAACTAGAGTTCTTGGCCCAGCTCAGGTGTTTCCATCCTTTGGAGATTACCAAACTACCTCAACTTTGATTAAAGAGTAAAGCGCATCCATCAGAGAGGAAATGGCCTCAGGTTGTTGCAGGGGAGGTTTAGGTTACATATTAGGGAAAACATCTTAACTGAAAGAACTCTCAAATATTGAATATGCAGTCCAGGGAAGCAGTTGAGTAACCATCTCTGGAGATATTTAAATAACATGTGGATGTGGCATTTGGGGACATGGTTTAGTAGTGTCTTGACAGTGCTTAGTTAATGGTTGAACTCGACGTTGTTGAAGGGATTTTTCCAACTGAAATGATTCTATTTCTAAATTTATTTTGATTTCTAAAGCTAACTACCTGGTCTGGAAAAGTATTTGATTTGAATATGCAGAAAGAGACATTATTTTCTATGATATCAGCAGAGATTTCTGTGATTCTTAATTAACTTCAGCATTTAAGTGGTAGGTTTTAATTTAACTGAAGTGTTTTAATACTTCCAAAACTTATTTTTATTACTAACCTTGCTTTTGAATGTAATTTATATAAACTTAGTAAAATCTTCACAAGGGACTGAAGCTATTTCAGGGTTCACAGACAGGACAAGATTTAGCAGAATTTTCTTGCCTCAGCATTTACTATATGAATGCCAATGAGAAAAGGACAACATTTTGTTTTCTCCTTGAACTCTATCTGCTGTCTAGATGTGGATTATTTTGATACCAGGATCTTCCCTTTATAAATACATACCTGTGTGTGGGGAGTGTATGAAAAGAATAATAAAAAAGTTACTATGTTATCCTGATCCATGGTCATGTCTCCTGACATTTCATGATTCAGTAAATAAATATCTGCAGTGAACTGACTTACTTGCTGAAGAATGTGTAGGCGGGGGGAGAAATTAGCATATATTGTTACTTTCTACAGTGCTAAGCCTGAATTTCAAATAGATGATAGTGTATTCTTTTTTTTTTTCCTAAATTGATATTCATGGTAGACAGCAACATCATTGTTTGTAAATTATGTCACCTAAAAAAATCATGTGGGTGCTTCATTCAGTAAAAGAGCAGTCTAGGAGACATGGACATATTATTAGGAAGGGCTTAAATGCTTAGCATATAGTTATTGCCAGGAGAACATACAGATTTGAGCATGTTGCTGATTAGATGATTAGTCATGTTGTGCAGGCCAGATATTTTTCTAGCTAAATCACTGCCTGTTCAAAGGAGTTGATTTTGTTTTTCTTTTTAATATGAGAAGTAGCAACAGTAAAAGATGGTGTTTAGAATCAATGTTGTCTTTTCTACATGAATTCATTTATCTGTCCTTCTTTATTTCTTTCCTCAGCCACTGTTTTACAGTTTAATTTGTCTTGTTCTGTTATTTGCATCTCAATGAGGCAGAGATGCAATGAAAACATGATTTATTGCTGAAGATAAACATGAGCTAAGAAAAGATTTTAGGCCATCATGAAAGGGGAAACTTAGAGATAAAAAGATTGAGGTGCCACTGCCATTATTCATGTTAGGGCAGTAGCTCAGCATAGATGAGGCCGCCTGCAATTTTGGAGTTTTTTAAAGCAAAATAAGAGATAATACCCTTTCTGAAAAACTTTTTCTTTAATTGAAATAAGAATGGGTAAGGAAATGGGATAGCCTCATTTCACAGATAAGAAACTGAGAACAAAGAGAAATCAGTGCCTGATTCAGTGTCTACATGAGCATGTTTGCTCTCAGAGTGACTAGCTCCATGTCAATTCACCACTGTATTCAGAGTGATTTTTACCAGCTGAGGACCCAGCCCAAATTCTCTTTGTATCAGTTTGTCTAGTCCATGAAGAATAGCATCCTTCTTCAGCTGCTTTTCTGCTATGCTAATGAAATACTGTAGATTTTAAACATAGAACTTGTTTTTTATCAGTCTGCCATATGTTTTCCATAGATAACCACATGGTCTAATTGGTTTGATTCAAACTACTGACATCAATATGCAAATCTGGTTGAATGGAATGTGTTTATACTGCAGCTTCCTTCTGAACCATTGATTGAAATATGACTGCTTAAAATAGATCTGTGATGAATATTTAAGTAGTTTGCAATTGTACACATTCTGTCGTGCTCATGCTGAGTCCTGTGAAATAAGGAAAAAATCCTGGTCAATTGCTCTTCCCTAACCTAGCCCAGTATGTTTTACAGCATCTTCATGCTTGCAAGATTTAAAAAATTAAGTTAGAGCAGAAGTGGCATCTTTAGAAAGGTATGTATGTATGCTTATGTGAGGCTAACACTACATTGTGCTAGCTCTGCAGAGATATTACTGGAGCCTTTCTGATTCTTTTAAAGTATTAGTTACCTTTCCTTTTAATATTGCATGGTTGTGATGTTATAATGGGTGTCTCTGTCTGGTTTCCTCTCTGTACTCTTTGCCTCTGTCCTTTCTTTCAGTGTCCTTCCCCAGTTGTTAAGGCCAGATACCAGGTGGGATGTGCCATCATGCCAACTATTTCTATTGGAAGGACTGTCAGTACAATCTTTTACTGTTCATTTATCATTACCACAAAACATCGCATTTCTGTGCAGGAGTCAAAAAATGTTTATGCTTGCATCTCTGAATTGATACAGAAATATGCAGGCTCAATAATCATAAGTAACTACAAAATTTCTAGTCTTACTGGAAGGTGCCTGAATTGGAAAAAAAATTGTTTTGCAGGGAAGCAAAAATATCCTAAGCAAAATTTTAAATACACTAACTCAATTTTTAGAAGTTTCCCTGGCAGGTTTGTGTAATTTGGTAACAAAACATCTGCATGCTCATTTCTGACTGTTCTTTATTCAAGCAACAGTCATTATAAACAAGTAAAACAATTTATTGTATGCAATATAGATTTTATTGATCATCTTTAGTATTTTGCATCATATAGCCATGCTTTCTGATAGCAATTCAGTATCATTATATTAAATAGATTGTTACTAGTATGAATAATGTATTGGTTTTTTGACTCTGTTCTTTTTATTAAGTGAAGAAGCCCATGCCTTCAAGAGCCACAATAGGGCAATATCCTCACCAAATTACAAATTGACAATACACAAGTGTAATGAGTACACTTAGCTATTTCAAGCCCTTTAGAAGCTGCTGGTATTTTTAAGTACCAATTTTAAAGAATAAGCTATTGGAGGCAAATCTAAGCTGCTCTTCCAAGAAAAGGAAAGGGATTTGAATAGTGAAAAAGACTTGCAAAACAAAATTCCTAAAGGCCAAGTCATCAAGTCATAGATAAAACCAGTCAAGTAAACGGCCAGGAAACAGGATTGTAGAACCCTGCCTAAATACTCTTTATAGAGGTGTCTTCTGCTTGGAGCACATTCAAACACTCCTATTCACAGCTGCCAGAGACAGGAGGATAGATAATTTTCCAAAATTGTAAAAAATCATTTGATATCTGTTAAAGTTTTGACTTGCCAGTTTAAATATACTCATTTTCTGTTGTGAGACAGAACCAGGAGCAAAAGAACAAGGCAGGCCTAAAACTTAGAAGGGTGTAAAAAACTTTATTAACTACACAGAGAAAGAAAAGCAAATTCAGAATAGATCTTCAGACCACTCCTTCCTTCCCTCTCCCAACCTTCATAACAGCAAAACAAACATACAAAAAACCTACTTCAGTCAGTTTCCAACTTAAATAGTCTTTTTCAGTTCACTTTGGAGAGAGAAGTTTCCTCTTGTCAGGCCATAGGGACTTTTCCAGAAGGAGGGAAAAAAACAGTTCTGTTGTGGCTTCACTTTTCAGAATTTGTATCTGCCCAGGAAAAAACCTGCAAATCGTGAAGCTCCTCCCATCTTCACAGCTTTCCCAAAGCGGTGCTTATGGGCCGCGTCAAACTCATGGGGTATTTACTTTTAAGAATGAACTGTTCCAAACCAAAAATTCTCTTAATCTCTCTTTCTCTCTGTTCATGCTTCATCTCCAGAAATTGAGATCCCCTTTTCTCCTCGGGGCGAAGGATTTTCAACACAGATGCTTTTGATTAACAATGTATCAAATGGAACATCTCCAACCCTCCATGTCTTTCTCCATGGTTTATAGGAATATTCAGTACATCAGTTCATGCCTACGATCTTACAAAAGGATTTTTCAGCCATCTTCACAGCATCTCCTCATTCTCCTTCCATCTAAAAAAACTTATCTCTTGCTTTACTGACTTCAGAGTATCTCCTTTTTCCCCTGTCATATTCAAAGGAAAGTTGGAGGTCTGCAAATCTTATCTGAGCACTAAAGAGTTGAAGTTTCACACAGAAGCTGCAGAACTGGGCCAGGCCCGGGCTTGCGGGGTGAGGGGCGGCTGAGATCTCAATCAGCCACTCTGGGGCTTGGCTGCATCACCCACTGCCCACGGCCGCCCCGCTCCCCGGACAGTGCCCGGCCCTGCCCACGGCCGCCCCGCTCCCCGGACAGTGCCCGGCCCTGCCCACGGCCGCCCCGCTCCCCGGACAGTGCCCGGCCCTGCCCACGGCCGCCCCGCTCCCCGGACAGTGCCCGGCCCTGCCCACGGCCGCCCCGCTCCCCGGACAGTGCCCGGCCCTGCCCACGGCCGCCCCGCTCCCCGGGCGGGGCTGGGAGGGCTCGGCCCCTCCGAAGCTGCTCCGAGGCAGCAGCAGGAGCCGGGCACCCCCCAGGGCCGCTGGCCCGCGGGGGAGGAAGCCGGGCTGAGGTCTCATCAATGAGCCTTTCCTCCCCCCGGCTATCGGGTTCCCTGGTTTGCAAACGGGGCCAGAGCGGCCTCCAGAGCCTCCCCCCCATCGTGGGAAAGAGCCCGGGCCGGTGTTATCTCCTCAGCCACCAGAAATAAAGGGGAGCTTTTTTCTGTGTTACCTCCTCCAAAATGTGTGTTCACAGAGCAAACTAACTTTCTCCAATTGGTTCCTCAGGCTGTCAGTAACTAAGCCAGCCTTCAACTGGTCCCACCAACTCAACAGAGGAAGTTTTCTCATAGAGAAAAACCACTGAGTCTGTCCTTCCCCAGGTGAAACCAGAACGATATCAAATTATGAAATTTGTTTTGCAGGTTTATAATGTTGGTTTTGTTATGCTAATCTTGAAAATAAAAGGAAGGAAAGGCCATAGCCTCATGGCAGTCACTGAGAACGCAACCAGCCATTTCCAAGGGGACAGGATTTTATTCCTGCTACTTTCATTCTTTCTTCATATTCCTGTAATTCAGATTGAGTCCCTGGTGAAGAGTAGGTTCCATGAGAAGAGACACTTAGAGGCTGGGACTCAGACTGAATAAGCTCACCAGCAGGGTGTTCTGGAGGGCATAAGTCTCTCTCATGCAAACAGCAAACTCATTCTTCCATCTGGCTTTCACTGCCAGCTTCAGGTCAGCTCCAGAAGCTGAGTTGCTTTCCCAGTGGGAATACTCAGCTATCTTCATTCAGCAAGACACACATGCTCTTAACTCTTAAACTGCAACCAGTACTAGGCAGCTGGATTATTCCTTCACTTCTTCTAAATGCATCAATGTAAAAAGAAAATTAGATTGAAAATTCCATGTAACTATGCTAGAAGTTATGTTAAAAAGTGATAGAAAATAAAAATGAATGGCAAATATCTTATTAGACCTTGCTGTGCTTCAGACAAGGCAAAGCTACTTCCTTGTATTGGCTACAAAGTTTGGAATTACTTGCTTATGCAGCTGCTTCTTTGTGGGTTGATCCATTGGTGCAGAGTCGCTTAATTGGGGACAACTTCTAAGATTACTGTTCAGAGAGAGCTCTCTGAAATCTGAGGGGAAATGAAGATGATTCTACAGGAAATAGAATAGCAGAATAGTGAATTTTAGAAAAGCTTTCTAGGCCTATTACAAAATGCTTTTTGGCTGAAAGACTTTATAATAAGATTAGCGTTTACAATTCTCCCCCAGACTTTTTCTGAATGATAATGTGCAGCTGTGGTTCAAGATGTTTATGTAAATAAGCACCATTTTCAGGAGTACAAATATGTAGTAAGATTATTTACATAGGGAAAAATAATTTAAACATACAAATATACAGAAAGTTGTATCAATACCAAGTTTCTAATGAATTTTTGACCCCCTAGTGTAAAAATGAGTAGAACTTAATCTTGTGAGCATGTATTTACTTGCTTACATTTGTTCCTTTGAGTCATTGTATTGGATTTGAATGTGTTGCCTTAAACTGCAGCTTTCTCTGATGAAAACATCCTGGCTTTAAAAGGATAAAAACCCTATTGATCACTTATAGTATGAAGTGGAAAAGAGCAATATTATGAGACTTAGGATAATGATTTCATCACCAAAAGTAGCTGTTTGTAAATTTTTTAAAATTGAAATTGGGAGGGATAAATTGACATGTGTGATAGTAGGTAAAAGCATAAAAATCTTCAAGATACCTACTAGTTCTTTGGAGGAAAATACATACAGCTTTATGTCTGTGCTTTCAAATTCCTAATTTCAGGACACTATAAGATGCTGATTACCACCCTTCTTCTGGAATTAGATGTTTTCACTGGCAAGAGTAAATGTATAGGCTTGTTGGAAGATCAGAATATGGGTATAAGACAAACACCTATAAGACAAATTGGTGTCTTCATGTTATTTTCCAAACACTTGACATCTTTTAGCAAGGCAGCTTCCTATTCCAGAGACAAGGCACAGTTCTGTACAGCACCCAACAATCTCCTATAATGTTAGCTTTGTTTTTATGAAGTTTGGAATCTGACTCTAATCAATTACTGTGCATTAATTAGTGACCTCACTGAGGAAATATGCTCCAACTCATGCGATGAGAAACTTCTTAAAATTGAAAAGCACAGCATATTTCCAGTTAGATTATAAATCTGAGAATGGTTCTTAGATTGAGAATTAACATTTTAAAGTTACATGCAAAATAATCCTTCGTATAACATCTAAAACTGCAACATAACTGGCATATCAAAGCTAAAATGTTTTCTTCATTGTTGTATAACCCTTGCCATAAATTTCTGTGTTTTAGGAATTCAATTCTGAAGAGAAAAATTGATTTGCTTTAATTTGCACTTGTAAAAATGTCTCTGTGTGTATATATATACAGATATACATATATAATCACTTCCTGTACTGCTTCTTTGTTAATATCTATGTTCATGCATCTACATAAAGACCAAGGCTGATTAAACAGTAAGAGTAGTTAACTTTGCAAAGCTGTTGTCACAAATCTAGATTTGCAGGCTGAGTTGCTACATTTCAGTTGATTGCAACATGTCCTTATAAATGTTTGTATAAAATTCTGACAGCATATATTTTCTGGATCAAAATAGTTGTCTATGTTCTATAACTGATCTATGAGTGTCAGCAGTGAGATAAAAAGTTGAAAAAAATTTTATGAGGGACTGAAAATGAAATTGGAATAATGTTGGCTTTGGTGGGGAGACCCTGATGAGAGGACTGTGCAGATTTCTGAAGTAGATTTTAAGGGCCTGCTTTAGGAAAACACTTGCAGTCAGTTTTGTTTCTCAGTGCATGTTTCTCTCATATACTGCACTCTGAATAACGTGATTGGGAACAAGCATCTGGGTAAAATCTGGTTATTCATCTACCCCAGAATTTCTGAACACAACATTTATTAAAAAAGGCAAAACAAAATAGATAAATTAGGGTCTTGAGAAGCAGTGTAAATAGAGATACAAAGAGACTTTTGAACATACTCAAATTCCTGGCATGACTCTGATAAGAAGCAAGCCATTAGGAACCAGAATTGTAATTTAACAACTTTTTGTAGCCTGGCCAAGGAAAACACTGCACAACCATCCTTACAGACTCTTCAACAAAGTCCAGTTCAATGAGTTAATGGTGTTCTCATAATTAAAAGAAAGTAAATTAATAAATATATTTTGCCTATCTAGCACAGATGGATACATAGCAACAGTATAATGATATTAACTGGACCCAAAGATGGGAGATTTTGGTAAAATTTCTTGGTTTGCATTGACCAGACTACACGGGAAAAAGCACTGAGATAGTAAGCCAAGTTTCACATGCTAAACCAAATGAAGACTTATTTGTGTTGTAGGGATATTTTTTCATCTGAGGAACAAATTTTATTTCTTTTATTTCCACATAAAATAAATATTTATTTATTTATAAATAGATATTTATTTTATATATTAAAAAAATGAGATTGTGGGGGAACTTAAGCCAGTGTGCCATCTCACATAAAAATGTTTTGTTTGTCATTTACCAAAGGTGCTGGCATACACTCAAAATTTTTCATATCAAACTATCAAATGGATTGAATTACTCTGTATGCTCTTGGGAGATTTTTAACCTACTATTGACTCAAAATAGTGCTGGACCTGGCCTAGATGCTTTTTTAAGATGTAAAATATTAACTATTGAGTTTATTTATGATTATTTTTAAACTTTTTATCGATAAATTACTGAGCAGAAATTCTTGATTGTTGGATGGGACAAACTGCATGGGATGGAATGTGGTGTCCCCGTTCCAGCCATGCTTCCAGGAGTTAGGGATCCAACAGGCTGCTCCTGTCCAGCCCAGCTCAGACAGCTGAGGGTGCCCACCCCTCTGAGCACCTTGCTTACGAATTCCCAGAGGATGGTGCTCAGTATGGGGGTGTTGTGCTGGGGGTTGCAAATCTATGAACACCTGTGGACAGCAAAACGCTTCCTCGGTAAATTGGGCTTTGGAAAAAACATGGGAGGAGCTCAGCAGCTCATCCAGTCCATCCCTGCTGCAGGGGAAGTGATATTTAGAGGGTTTGGGCTTTTTCAGTGGGAGTTTATCTAACTTTAGCACTTCAGATTACAGAATTTTTTTTTTTTTCCAAAAAGGCCTCTTTGTACTGTTCTATGCTTTTGGACTTCCTGCCACATACATGGGAAGAGGAATGGAAAATATACTGCAGCTCTTATTAGAGGCATTATTAAAGAAAACACTTGTCTGATGGGTATGTGCAGTGTTCACCTTTGCTATTTGATATAATAGGATTCTAAAAACAGGAGGCAGAACTGTTCACTTGAGTAGAAAGGGGAGGAGGAAATAGTAATTTGGAGCTTTTTGTGACCCAAAGCCTTGGCTCTGTGCTTAACTGTAATGTATTCACCACGCACTGTTGTGGAGATCAGATTTAGCTGCAGCTGCTGCAGCTGACGAACGCTTCACTTTAACTTTCATGGTGCTGCTTTGGAGTTTTTCCGTCTGCATCAGAACATTATGTGGGGTGCCACATAACTGTGTCTAGGAACAGAGTATCATTTTAAAACCAAACTTGATCTGAACATGAAAATGTGAAATTTAATAAACCAGTTGTAAATGTAACTGGCTTCCAAACGTTTAACTAAAGTGATCAGATGTTTATTACCAGACCACTTATAAATAAAGGTGAAAACACTGCCACCTGTTAGCTACACTGTCAGTAAAAATGCCTCTTCAAAGCAATGCTTTATGTACTGCTACGTCCCTGACAAACACATTTTTATGAGCCTGGTGACATTCAGAAAAAAATGAACTGGTTTGCAGGTAAAATTTCTCTATTTGCCATTGTATGTTCAGTTTTTCAATATTTTGGTAGTAGCAATAAGAATTAATTTCTCGAGCAACTCTATAATTATCATGATTCCTGACCTGGGAAGAATGCTGAAAAATATTAACACCAGTTAGTCAGTAAACAATAAGTGGTTTCAATTTGTGATGATATTCTTACCTCCTATGAAGCTAAGAAAGGAGAAAAAATGAGTTCTTAGCATGAGGCTTCCTTCAGAGATGTCAATATAGTTCTTTATGTAGTTCTATCTGATAAAAATAATTATTTAAAGTAAATTTGTTTCACACCTTTTGTAAAAGCAAAAAAGAAAAAAAAATAGTGAGAGAATTACTAAGCCATGATACATTTTCTCCCAGATATCCACTGCACTGCAAACTTCACGGGAAATATTATTCATAAAAGTTTTTTGTTCCTGGTGTAATTACACTGAATTACTCGTTTGATTCTGTGACCCTGCACTGATTTTTCTGAGTGATTTTTTCCTATCTTACATTTTTTTGAAATTTATAATAATGTTGCTGTTCTCCTGTAGGAGCGTCAGTGGGCAGGACGGTCAGGACTGACTGAGAGATCTCTAAAGCCAGGTGTTGGAACTCGTGGTTTATTGCAAAGGGCATGGGTGAAAGGGCCCTGCTTGGAGCTGCCAGCTCGGAGCAGGCCTGTGAGAGCAGGAGGGCAAGAGTACGAAGAAGGCTGAGAAAGTAAGAGAGCAAGGGGTAAGAGAGAGAGGGGTAAGAGAGTGAGGTTCCCATTACAGTAAATCTTCTTCTGTGAATATTCTAATTTTCACTAACCAATCTAATACAAGACACAAATTCTATAGCATTTACAAACAACCTATAAGAGTCATTACATTACCATACTGTGTTACACTTTAAACCCTAAAAACTACTCTTTGGACCCCCTTTACCAAGCTAGTAGGGTTTTCTTTGCTCTTTGAACCTGTCTGCAAGCAGAGGGGATTGTTCAATCAACAGGGAATTACTTTCAGATGACCATATTATTGTTTTCTAGTTGTTCAGTAGCTAAAGTTTGGTATCTCAAAGATGGCTTTCATTTCGATCTTGCTTATAGTTTCCATATTCTCAAAATCTTTTGCCAGGCAATCATATTTATAAGGTTTTCCTGTTTCATCTTCCCCAATATTCTCCCTGACAACAAATTATAATTTTTGTTTGGAAATGGAATTTTTCATTTCCTTAGCACCAACTTCCCAGACACAGGGTTGTGGCTTTCTGAGAACTGGAAATAACTTCATAAAATCTTTTTATGCTTTCCTGGCCCTTCTTCTGAAACTGATGCTGTGAATTTCCTGTCTGGCTTGACTTCAAAATTAGTGTTCTTAAACAGAATTTCACAAGGATCTATAAATTGAGGTTAAATGGGAAAGAAACTAAAAAGTCTTTTGTTCCACTGATGGAAGCAGAATGGGATTTTTGTTAGTTCCTTCATTTTCATCACTGCTGCATAAACATTAATCTTGAGTCAAAAAGTTTTAGGGCTGTGTATTTTTTATGTATGTATTAGAAAACGAAAGTTTCATGAAATTATCTATGAAAGTGTTCTAGGGTTCTGTTCCAGAGAAATAGGATAGGATGAATGAGAAGTGCATCTCAGTTGCATACACAGGGAGACATTGACCACCAATGCACAAAACCAAAAACCCCAAACAGCTTTTATGATAATAGTGAATTTTCAATGAACTGCAAAACCTTTCATTTCATATGGCATTTATGTAAATCAGCTTCCTCTTCTTTGAGCAACTCGCATAGTCTGCTCTGCTGGGAAAGGCTGAAAAGACTCCCAAAGCAATGGTAAACATTACTGGAATTATATTACGAATGATCTAGGACTTAAAATCGTGTCTTCTGTGCTCCTGTGAAGTATTATCTCTGACTGTTCTTCAAGCCAGAGCTGCATTAAAGATGCAACAGGGAGATGCATCAGACTTCAATGAATTCTGTAAGGACAGTGAATGGGGAACAGAGTTGTCACATACAGGAATTTAATTGGTTGCCTCTAAAATTTTCAGACAGGAGATACTTCTTTACATAACTCTTAACTTTCATATGGAAAGCATTGCCATGGGAAGCCTTAGAAGCCAAAATTATAATTTCAAAGGAAGAGATGAGACAGATGAGTGGAGAAACTACAAACTAAGTTAGGCCAAGTGCAACCTCCAGTTGCAGATGTCCCTAAAATTTAAGTTTGTCAGCTGACACATCATCTGAAATTAAGGACCACTTTACTCATGCATCCTTTGAATTTCTCTGAACTGACATTATTAGACACAAAACGGAAGTAAAATTTTTGTCTTCTAGCACAGTTGTGCTCTTAAGTGTATATATTTTCATGCTGTTTCTATACTATTCAAAGACTCATAGACTTGAAAAAGTTTAAGTTGAAAAAGACGTTTGAGTTCATCAAGTCCAGCCTATAACCCAGCACTGCCAAATCCACCACTAGGCCATGTCACCAAGCACCATTTTTTAATGCTGAGAAAGCCAAATTATTGGGGTGCTATAATAAATTGCATTCAAAAATATGTAGTTAAATTAAGGCGAGTAACTGAATATTTGTGTTGGATATCAAAGAGAAGCAGCACTTTTAAAGTATAATTATATCACAAATCAAAGTATAAATCAATTCTTATTCCAGTGCCTAGAAGTTTTTCCAAATATTGACATATGCACCTCAGATATAAGTTTTCAAGCATGGCATGACCTGTTGTGTAGGTTAGTGGTGTAATGAAGTTCATCACTGTTTCAGAGCAAAGTCTGTACTGCCTGCAGTTGCTATTAGGAATGTAATCACCTTTCTCAGTTATTTCATTGCTTTGACTCAGATACTCAGAGATCCAAGGGTTTTCTGTCTCCCCAGATATTTTGAAGATGAAGTAGTGTTTACAAAGCTATTTAAATACAAGAACTGCTGTTTGCATGGTAGTAAATATGATCAATTAATGTCTGTGCTGCATTTATTTTGCAATTTTTTAATTAGAGGTAAGACATCAAGACATACCATTGGTCAGTATCACAATGAGCTTTCAGTTTTGGGAACCTATCCTGATTTCTGGCACTTTACTATTTCAGCATAAAAGCTTTTAAAATTCTTCATTATTTTAATGTCAAATAGCTTTATATAAAATTTAATTTTGACCAAGAAGAAAATTGCAATTAACTTGAAAAGGAAATATTAACTGAGACAGAGCTGAAATTAGCATTTTTCTTTAGGGCCACTATTTCTGAACCTTTGTCTAGTGATGCAGCAAGTCAGAACAGTGACTGCAATCATACATCACAATCATCATAGGAAAT
Organism: Sturnus vulgaris; assembly: GCF_052056855.1. Classification (NCBI taxonomy): domain Eukaryota; kingdom Metazoa; phylum Chordata; class Aves; order Passeriformes; family Sturnidae; genus Sturnus; species Sturnus vulgaris. Next base: position 19,649,692 of record NC_142256.1, on the reverse strand, counting down.
ACTAAAAGATTCTAATCTAGCCTGATAATGTCAATGGAGATTGGATTTGTGCTTTATAACAGAAAATCACAGAATTTGAAACTATGGAGTGCAAAGGTGCAGGAGGAGAAGGAGGAATAAGAAAAGGAAGACTTTTTCCTGATTCTGCACATGTCCAAATAGAGAAGGCCTAATCTAGTTGCAATAAAGAGAAATAGACCTGTTTTAATTTCAAAACTCGGCTAAAATGCTGCAGCTGTAATTGCATCAGTAGTATGAAAAGAGCATTCATTGGCATGCACTTTTCCCGAATAATTTAGAGTACAGAGAACCTGGTCTGTCACCTGCCAGTCTCTGTGTGAATCTAGTTTATAATGACAGACCATATCCATCCCCACTCACTATGTCATGTTTTTAATTGCTGTCTTTGTTCAGTCTCAGCATTTGGCTGTCACATCTTTAAGAAAAATGATCCAACTGTTTTGCCACTTGCTCTAAGAAATAAGTTACTCTCAGCATATGGAGGCTGTCATAAACAATATGCTTTCAGTTTTCTGTGCTTTGGATTTCTCCACAGCAAATTGGTAAAGCTAGTGTGAGATTAACTAAAAATGCTGCTGTCCATATCAGCAGAGCCTCCAAAAGCTTCTTCTGCACAGGAGCTTGCTAAGGAGGTAGATTTAATGTGTATCCTGCTTCAACTGAACTTCCTATAGTGAAACAGCAGAGAAATAACAACTGTACTGAAAGGCAGTTGAAATGAAACGCAATAACAATGAAAAGCAATACTTGCTAATGAAGAGATGCCACCTCCCAGACCTGTCCAGTCCTTCTGTATGTCACCCTTCCCTCCCACGTGGGACTGCACCACACAGCTCGGTGGTTTTGGCTAAGGGTGCCCTGGATCCTACTGCCCATGGCACCAACGAAGGTGTTAAACAGTGCCAGTCCCAATTTCATGATCATTGCTGCCAAGGCTGTATCCAAAATATTCTAAAGAGTTTCAGAGTCTATGTCTGTAAATGAATATCTTCCTGGTACTCAAAGCTCCCCACTGACTTCATCCAATGCACTTTAGCACTTCTGTTAGAAGTGCCAGTGATTTTTTTGTGTAAATAAGTCTGTTCCTACTTGAGGTAAAAATATTAAAAAAGGGAAAACAAGAACAGTTCATATTTAGATGCTTAGGTTCATGTTCTAATCTAATCACTCACCTATTTCCATCAAAGTAATTAAAATATTATTGAGTAGGAATTGCTTTGATTTCAACTGGTCTTTCTTGATGTTCTTCACGGTGATGTGCTGCTTTGATTGAAAACATTGGTAACACTATTGGTTCACCAAGAAGATGGGTTTTCTTCATAAATATCAGCTCTGCTGTTTTCATGTTATGTAATTCATCATCCTTTAATTTCCTTTGTTTTGATAAACTTTCTTGTAACTTTTTGCTGTATAATTCTATCTATAATTTTATTTATTTTCAAATACTATTTTCTAGCAAAAATGATAATATAAAATAAGTTTGTGTAAGTTTCACACAGTCCAGTTTTTTATAACTTAAATTTGCCATTTTGCAATTCTAAGCAAACATTAATTTTTATATAGCAGGGTTTAGAAGTTTATTTTACACAGTCACAAGAAATTTCATTTCATTTCTAAAAGCCAGAAAAAGAATAGCCTGGAAAACAGATATAGTTCTTAGAGCATTCCTCTTGGAAAGAGTTTTATCTTTAGCAAAGTCTGGCATTTCAAGGCATAGTGTGACATTTTTCATATAAATTTAGGAGTAAAAGGCCATGATTTGCTACCCTTCTGATGCTTTTTCATTCAACCTTATTAATTTCGAAGGGGACATTTCTTCACTATGTTTCAGACAAAAAATGGCAAATAAGGAAGGCTGAAAATGATGATAAAATGGAGATACAGGCAAATATATTCTATCAAGAAGGTACGTTTCTAGTTAATTCAATGTTCAGTGAATATCTTCATATTCCTCTAGAAATTCATAGACAGAAGCTGATCAGAGAGAAAGTGGCTCTCATCTGAGAGGAACTCAGCAGTGTTTAAAGTAAATTAAATAAAAATAATAACCAGAGTTAACACTAAAGTCTCATGTTTCTGTGTTTAAATCAGTCCATATGTGGCAGGGAATAGAACTTTCTGAGAATGGATGAGTTTCCCATGTTTTCCTGTACCTTCTTTTGACGTATTTATTTCCAATCCATATGAAAGAAAATATCTGATCCGCAATTTTATGTAAAGGTGAAGACATGAGTGTGTTCTTTGACTAAAGTAAGGAGTCCTTAGACATTAAATTCATCAGTTGTGGAACTGAATTTAACAAGAATGACCTGAGGAAAAAAATCATTGTGGCAAGAAGTTAAGTGGAAACTGGTTAGTGGCAGAAGTGAAAGGAGTTTTTCTAATAGCGGAGTGAGAAAGGATAACTGACAGTGTTATGAGGTGCCTTACCACCTTGAGGGTATCACTGGGTGGACAGCCCTTTCCATCAACAGCTGTAAAGAACATAATCAATCGGGAGGAAGGGAAGTATTTTCGTGTTTGAACTGAATCACTGTATAAAATGGCTGTAGGGAACAAAAAATGTAATGACACGTCTGGGTTGTAGAAGAGCATCTAGTAAAGCAAGAGTACAACAACCCTCACCCAAAAGCTTTTAAAGCACAAAACCAATCAAGTTAGAAGAATAATGTTTCAGCCTTAGTATCCTGGGCCTGCTCTCACTTTTGTTCCGGAAAAGATTTACAACTGATTTCAGCCTCCTTGCTTAGTCATTCTCATTAAATATACTGTAAGCCTCGTCTCCCCTACCATAAGTCAGAGAAAACTCTTTTAGTCAGCAGGGTTTAGGTAAGAGAAAAGTTGGCTACAGCAGGATTGTCTAATCGAAACTCTGTGTTGCTCTTTTTCCTCCTTCTTTGACTGAGCAATAGTATTTGCTGTCTGCTTCTGAAAAAGATTTAAAAGGAGGGCAGTGGTAACACTGGTCTTGCTTTAGCTTCAGCCTTGTGAGAATTGAGAACAATCATTACATTAATCAAGTTTAGGGAAGAGTTCTCAGAGTCACACATGATGGTCAGTAGACTTCCTTAGCATGCTTCAGAGGAGGAAAAATCCAATTGGAATGGAAGGCAAAACGGTGACTGAGTATGAAGTGTTAGCATGTCTGCTCAACATCTGTTTTAACAGGTAATTTGAGAGTCAATTCTTATTTCAACAACCAGTTCAGGTGAATGAGCTCCCTCGTAGCTCTGATCAAGGGCAGAGTTGAATTCCTGCTGTGCTGGAACACATTTTTATTTTACTCTTAGGTGAATTAAATTCTTAATTCCTTTGACTTTCCCACTGGAACTGCCCTCTGATAGGAAACAGGCTCAATCCCTCTGCTCTTTATATTGCATTTCTTCAGCCCACAGCCTGAGTTTTTCAAGCATAGAGGATGGATGGGTGTTTTTGGGGAGATTAATTATGGAATGAACTCCCAGTAGCCAGAGAACTAAACAATAGAGAAGACTTGTTCTTCAGTATTAAGTTCTTTTTGGCCATGCCTGATCCAAATTCACATTATTTGAGTTCGTTATGTCACATATATACTTTTATATTGAAAAGGCCAAATCTGAAGCCCTATTTCAGCTCTTACCAGGAACTCAAGATGGTCTGACTGAACTTAAACTCACATATAATTTGATCTAAATTTGTCTGAATTCAAAATCTATCATGTTTTATTTCTTTATCTTTGCTGATCAAAGCAGGATGTTTGATCTGTGAATTTAATGTTGCTAATTGCTGTGCTGTAAGGTGGTCTAATGTTCCTATATTTCAGGGAGAATGACTTTATTTTGGAAGCTGTTGAAAAAGCTACAGGAAAACAAGAAGCCATTTTAATAGAACTAGGCAAAATTATATATTTTCTTTTGAAAGAGAACTCTCATAGAAGCCACTGAAGTCATATACTTAACCAGTTATATTTACAGTTAAATATAAAACATTCATTTAAATCTGGAGACTACTAAAATGATAGTGAAAAGAAGCTCTGCTACCAGAGCTGCTCAGTATTACTGTGATAGGGTTTCAAAGTTCCATGATATACTCTACCAATCTGTAAGCACTAATAGTGACATGTTTTTTTTTCCAAATATGCATGTATATACTATAACCCACGAAACTGCACAGCAAAACTTAGTAATTTTACGCCCTGATCTGGTCTTCAAAATCTGTGAGTAGTTTACTGCACAGATCTGCTGCTTCATCTAGCTTTAAAGTATCTTTTAAGTGAGAAAAGTTTTATGGAACATTGACAAATGCCTTAGTTCAGACATTGGACTGTGGTATCTCTTAAAATATAATGCTATTATATACCATTTATATATTTGTAACACATATTACTAATGTTCCTCCTGGACTCACAAAATTATCTCTATGTTCTAAATCTGTCAATAACAGAACTATAAATTATAAATCATATTTGGTAATATAATTAGTAAGTTTTTAAGGGTTTGACATTTTCTATCTTCTGCTATTTAAATTGATTTTTAAGTAAAGCAATTAAGGACATCCTTTTTCTATTAGGGAAATTATATTTAACTCCTGTTGTGATAATGTATGTTATATATATAGAAGAGAGAAAGTACTCGAGTTTCAGTTTTTTCCCTGCAAGGTCATTTTCATTGCTGGTAGTGGTGGTGCAATTTTTCAGAATAAATATATTAATAGGTGGTGCTCTTAGCACAAAATCAATCAAGGCTTCAAATATAAATATTTCTTTTGACATAATTACTGTCATGAATGAGAAATTATTTTAATTCACTAAACAACTTTAGGCTTTTGACAGATTAATAAGCAGTATGGAAAGTGTCACCTGAAAGCTATAATATGAGCACTTTACTTTCTTGTCTGAGATTATTGCTTATTGCTGGAGTTTTCCATGACACTTCATTAGGATGGTGGCAGACATAAATAAATACACCCAGATATGATGAAGAGCTTTTGAATGTTCATTAGACATTGAGCTGTTTAGAACAGAGCAGTGAGAGAAGCAGAGATACTCTGGGGAAAAAGATGAATATAGCCCTGCTTGAGATTATTTTGTTTCCTGCAGAAATGATTGACGAACAAGAATTTCTGATTTCGTCATTGCCAATCTCAGTACTTCTTTTTACAAACCAGTGTTTAACTTGTTTGTGCACATCCCTCTAAGGCACAGCACTGACATTGATTCTATAACAATTGCAATTAATTGCGTAAGTTACTGTCAGTGTAACCTCCAACTAGGTCTTGTACAGAAGTCCAAGGAAGATATTTTTGTCCTACAACTTACTGAAAAATGTAAGTGAGAAAATAATATCTTAAGATGTCTTCTCTCTGATTTGCTTCAGGAGAACAATGTGTGAGGAACAGATGAAAATTATACTTGTATGCGTTTGCTAAATTTTAGATAACTCCATAGGCACTAATGGTGTCTAGCTGACTCTATCTGACACATACACAGAAGTGTTTTTCCCTGTCTCATTCTGGATTAAAATATTCAAGAGGATTCCTTAACACCCATGGGGGAAAGTCCTAAATTATATCATCTGAATTAGGCATAAAGCAGGAGGGGTTGGCTAGGTGATCTCCAGAGATACATTTAAGCTTGAATTATTCCAGCATTCTGTGGCACGTAGTTAGTTTTTAAAAAATATATGTGTATTTCTAACAGAGATGCCCAGTTCTTTCCCAACATGTTCTTATGGAGTAGTAAGCAAAGACATTTTGAACATAACTATGGTAGAGCTGACATCAGTGTGAACATTTTAGCCCTTGCCTTGACCTGAAGGAAATCTCTGTGCACTGCACTAGTGAGCACCCAAGAGCATTAGAAATTTTATTAAGTCAGTGGGAGTGTGTTTTTTTCCTGTCTTATAAGTTTTTTTAAAATTTTATTTCTTCTTTAATATTCTGTTTTGTTTTTGTTATCTTGGAATTCACAAAACAGTTCTTATCACACTGGGGTAGCTTTAGAGACTTGCTCTTAATGAAATTGTGTCTTTTTTACAGTAAAAATGGTTAGCAAGGGAGTTTCTTCTTGATTTCATTGTAATACTTTCCATTCTGATACGGGAGGAGGTTTCATATCCTTGGAAGTAGCTTACAAAGCTTGTGACATGTCATAGCTTGCCTCATCAATTGTTATGATGCACATTTAATAAGAATTTCTATAGGAATACATGTTCATCAGTAGATGAAGCTGCATGCAGGTTTGTAGGTCCTTGAAAAAACAAGGTTATGCTGATAGTATGTAAAAAAACGTTTCAGTTGTGTTCAGTTCATCAGACTTTTGTACAATCTTCACTTCTTTAAGCTACATTACATAATTTTCCTGAGGAAAAAATATTACGAGCATAACTTAAAATGCTCTACGACTGCCATAGAACCCCAAATGGCTTATTCAGCATTCTTTAAATGGTTTTGTGGTTTGATAGTGCTCTTAGTTATTCTAAAATATCTGTGGACAAGAGCATCCTCTTTGAAGACAGTCAGGAGGTAATATTTGATTATCTTCTTGATGATAGTGACACTGCCTCAATAATTCGGGTAGATGTTTTTCTTTATTCCTCTTAATTGATCCATTTTTTTATCTTTCTGCTCAACCACAGAGACAGATGGAAGGCTGTTTTCTTTTAATGTGAATATTCCACACTCAAGACTCAATTTTTTGGAGAGGGCCAGAATACCATTAATAATCTTTAGTTTCAACAGTGGTAGTCGACATCTGTGCTTATATTTTATTTGAAGTAAAAAGAATATTTTGGTTAAGTCCTAGACCTCATCTCTTTTACTAATAGCATTATGGCCTCAACTAGAAGGTAGGCATTAACTTGTTGCCATTGTGACTTTTTTTAATAACAGGAATAAATTTATTATATGGAATTCCTTCTTTCCTTAAAAAAATTTTAGATGTTACTTATTTATAGTTCACTTCTATGCTAGACTTCAAACTTCAAAGCATTTCATAGAAACATGTATTTCAATTTGGTGAATTCAGTGAGGAGAAACTGGGCTTTCCAGTACATCGTGTTTGTGAATACCTATATGGATAATTAATTATGAAAATATCCTTGTGGACTAGATGAATCATTCTGATTCAGTATTTTAAATGTTTTTTACAGGCTTGTGCTTCTATTTCACACTTGCTCCTACCCTAGGGGGTCAAGAAGACAAGAAAAAATTAAATTTCATACTGGGGAAAAAGGAGATAAAACTGTAAAAAGGAAACCAGATTTCTCTTTAACCACACAGTGTGCAATTAGTGTTGAACTCTGGAATTTGAAGCTGTAGAGGGCAAAAAAATAGAAGCAAAATTGTAAATGAGGGATATGTGTAAACCGAGCGCTATGAAAAATACAGAAATAGTGTTAAATGTAGAGCATCAACCTTTAGAGACTTTTGAAAATGGATAAATGGAGAGCAATGATTGTTTCTGGTCTGGTTTCTTCCTTTATTTTCTTTTGTGTTTGCTGCTGATGGAGAGGCTGAAGCAGGAAGGCCTTGCTTCAGTCAAGTGTGACGGTATTTCTGTTCCCAGCCAAAATCTTCGGAAAATAAATAGGTGGCCTAGTTTCAGAGAAATTAAATAACTACAGTAAAGATTGAGAATAAGCACAGGCAAGAATGTAATGTTCTTAGGACAGAACTCAAGCTTGCATCTGCCCTGAAACATCTAAATAGGACTCTCTGCCTCTTTATATCCTTCCAGGCTGGCAAATGATCAGGTGCTTTGCAGAACTTGTCTGAAAATATCTCAGCAGAATTGTTGTTGGACATCTGAAATTAGGTAGATAATTTAGTCAGGTAGGTCTGTTTATTTTTTTACTGTTGCAGTTATATCAGAGTTAAAACCTGTCTTCCTTCTATTTTCCATACTAAATCAGAAGGTTACATCCTTGCCTTGTGCATCCTCTACACAATGTTTGGAAACTGCATTAATGAACAAATGTAATATAGGAGCAAAACATATTGGGAAGAAGTAAAAACAAGATCATACATCTTGAAAAATGCAAAATATTTCAACCTAGTCTCATCATTCTCCACAAAGTTTGTTTTCTATTTTGAATTAACAGAGCTCCTGTTCTGATTCTATAGATTAAGAATGATAGTTATAGATGGATTTAATTTCATTGAGAGAGAAAGAGGAGCTGACTTCCTGAATTTTATTACTATGTAGAACACTGGGGAAAAGGTATTTGTTAATTCACTTCAGCAGGGGAAACTATAACAATCTCATGTACTTTGGGCTTTCTCTCTCCTACTATTGCCTTTTTTCTCAAGAAGCTACTATAGATTTTTCCAGATTTGTCTGTAGAAAAATAATGAAAACCAGATTTTGCCTTCAATCCAATGGAATTTCAAAATATGTGGACCATACATCTTTGCAGTTGTGTCATTTAGCTTTTCAGTTCTCCAGAAAACTGTCCCTATTTTTCCCCCATTCTTGGAAGAGAAAGTCTTCTAAGAATTAAAATTAGTTTCATTATTAGTTTTTGTCTCCAAAATAACTAGATGAAGTCTTGTTTCTCATGAGCAGATGAAGAGGAATATGTTTGTTTTTCCTTTTAATCTCCCTTTAAAAGTTTAATAATGCATTGATTTTCTAAATAAATTTGGTTTAATGACATAAAGTTCCAATATAATAAGGTAGAATAAACAATTTGAGATTATTGGACTATCCAAACAAACAATTTTAAAGTATATGCAAAATATAAAGATTTTCATCCTATTGCAAAATCAAAGCAGTAATTAGGATTGCCTAAATGGAAGAGGGGGATTTTAGCTGTGTAAAGTTTCAGAGGTTTTTTTTCATCTTAGTTCAATGTCATGAAAATAGGAAAACAATTAACATTCTCTTTCTTGAACAACACAAGTGAAGGAATGTATCCACTCCATGGAGATGAGCTGAGATACTTCCCTTTCAATAGGAAAGAGAGTGAGATAGGAGATTTAGTAATTAAAATGCTCCTCTGTTTTCCTTGCTGTTTAGTTTAGAAAATTCCTCTTTTCACTGGAACTGGACTTCTCTATGGCATTCTCAGTTACCGTGAAGACCCTCAAGTACTTCAGGTAAAGAGCAAAACCCAACAAAAAAATCCTCACATCCCAAGGTCAGATTTAACTTTTGATTCTGAAGGCAGAGATAGGTATAGGCCTTTTGTTTTCTGAGCCCTCATTCTAAATATGATATAAATCAAATCTTTAGTGACCCAGATGGCCTGAAAGTAATCACCATCTGCATTAGTCAATATTAGTAAATTAATAGGTTCATTAGGCCCTGCTGGTGTCAGCTGCTATAAGGACAGCAAGGTTTTATTTTTTTTTCTTTTTTAAATTGCAGGATGAAATTAACTTTTCTGTAGCCCACGAAGTTGTCCTATAACATTTATAAAAATGTCATACCTGAATAAATGAACTAAAGGTCTAAACACTTTTGAGAATTGTACAATCTGTAGTTTCAGTGGGTATGGGAAATTACTGACTGAAATTGAAATCTCCATAGATGTCACTACTTGTTTTAAATTCCTCTGAGTGCTGTGCTAAGACCCATTGGGTTTTTCCTCTTAGATTTTAACTATATTGAACTAATTAAACCAGCATTTTTCTTCACTTCTGTTTCTGACAAACATGTAGAAGTAATCCCAGTTAAGACACGGGAATCCTACTTTTGACAAGATGTAAACTAAAGCTCTACACTGGAGAAACACTTCATCACTTTTTTGACATTTTCTTCCATTACTCACCTCTCACATTTTCAAAAGAAATTATTTAGTGGACACTGATAAGGTAGGCATATGTCACTGATACGAGAAGAAAGAAGATAACTGTTTCCAAGATGTATTATCAGAAATCCAGGAAGCTATTTACATATTGAACAAAGATAAGCAGATAAATAAGTTGTGGCAACCTCACAGACTGCTGGAATGATCTTCAAGTATTGATTTTGATGAAAGTCATTAATCCTTGCAAAACGCATCTTAAATTGTCTTGTCTTTTAACGAAGCAAAATCCTGGCCTTGTGATCAATACCACTCCTCCTTGATTTCTCTGGCCTGGAATGTCACACCAAATTCTCATGAAATACACAGTCTGAGAAATCAAAATATCCAGGCTTGCAGGAGAGATTGATACTAAAGAAGGACTTTGCAAGTAGCCCCCATGTTATTTGTTATTTATTATGGTAGTCAAAATTGAACTGTGAAGTATTTTCATAATGTATTAAATAGTATCACAGTTTTAGTAAGAATTTAATTATTTAATAATGTAATTAATCTTCACATACTCCTACCTAATTTTATTTATGTAATGCTGGATTTTTGATGCTGTGATTTAATATTTCTCCTACAATAAAGAAAACACTTCAGTAATTAATGCCTTCTTTCATTAGTCAAGACTGAACTCATTCACATAAGAGATCTCATGTAATTCGAGAAATGAGATCTGAGAAATTCAAATGTACTTCCTCTTTTTAAAAGAATGAAGCTGTGGAAATTGGAGAGACATGGGTTTGACAGACAGCTTGGTGGATAAGGAGTTGGCTGGATGATCACACCCAAAGTAGTTTTTCATGGCTTGATGTCCCTGTGGAGACCAGCGAGGTTATTGGGGCATCAGTGCTGTCTAGCACCTGGAGCTGGCAGTGGGATCCAGGGCACCCCAGAGGGTTTGCTGAGGATGCTGAGCTGGGAGGGTCAGTCACACACTGGAGGGAAGGGATGCCATCCAGAGGGACCTCGACAGGCTGGAGAGCTGGGTCTGTGTGAACTTCATGAAGGTCAGCAAGGCCAAGGGCAGGTGAGCTAGGTCAGCCCCTGCACAAACACAGGCTGGGGGAACTGAGAGTGAATTGAGAGCAGCTCTGAGGAGAACAGCCTGGAGGTGTTGGTGGATGAGAAGCTCAGCTTGACCTGGAAATGTGCACTTGAAGCCCAGGAAGCCAAACGTGCCTTTATCTCATCTTTGAAAAGTCATGTTTTGCACAGCTTTCTAAGCTGTTATTTTTCATAATTCTTAAATAAGAGCCACAATTCTGTTTCTTGTTTAAAATGTATAATTAATACAATCAAAAGGAAATGAATCTTTAAATTCTTTCCCTAATTATGTTAAAGTATTCTCAACTGTTTTCTGTGTGTAGAAGCAGCAGTTATCTAGCAACAGAATGCCTCAAATTAATTTAAGAATTTATTTATATGTGTGCTTGTGTATACACATACCTGTATGAAACTTTCACTGGTTTGCTTAGCCAGGGCAACCTGGTTTTACTTTCTTTTACTTTGTTATTTTGTTTTATTTTTTTGAATACTTAGATGCAATTTCAGATTTTGTCGAAATTTATTATTACAATTTTTGCTAACGTCTGTTTTCTTCCTCTCTTACTGGAAGAGCAATGACAGACAATGGTGGTTTAGGTTATTCACAGTTGTCTTTGTTGATAATGGATTATTAATTTACCCCACATCAGACTATAGAAAAATGTAATTGTCAGTGTGCATTAATAGGGAAAATGTAGGCAATTAAATTTTTGAAAGCTTCCCAGTCCCGTACTCCAGATAAGGCTTCGGGTTAAGACAAAAGTTTGGGGCTAAAATCCTTTATTTTTTAAAGGATTCTTTACAGATACTGTTATACAAGGTAGACATATATGTGTTAGAAAAATCAAAACTGTCCATAATGAAGTTTTAACTTTTTGACAGTTCTTTCCTGAAATAAATGTATCCCTAAGAATTCATCATGTTAAATTTGTAAATTACAAAACTAATATGATTTATTTTATATTTGATTTTTAAATCATCACGCACTCTGTTTAGGACAGTTATCTCTATCCCAAAGAGACTTGCCTGTTGAATATTTGAATTCTCCATTCTTCTCCATCACGTTCATCACCTACTAGTTTGGACTAAAAAATATGCAAAGCATTTTATAGGAACAAATTAACCCTAATTTTCCAAGCAGTTACTCACTATAGCAGTCTCCAGAAATTCAGATATGATCATTTTTGCAGGATTCATGGTCAGGGAGAGTAGACTTTGCATCAAACCTTTAAGTAACCTTTGTCTGAAGGCAGTACATTTCTAGAAACTTTTACAAAAAGGTCGTGTGTGGCAGGACAGACAGTGTATTATGTATTTCCAGTTTATTAAAGACACAAGTTCTCAACCCTGGCGATGCAGTACTAAGTTCAAATGATAGTGAGTGCATGTGATATCCACATTCTTCATGCAAAGAACTGAAACATGCTATGAATTTTTACTGCCAAATTTCTCAAAGTTATCTACTGGGTTTCAGGTGTTGAGTTGTTGCCAACCTTAGGACTTCTAGGAGTGAATTTCTGACTGATTTATGCTCAGACTCACAGTGTAGCAGTTCACTTCTGTGAGGAACAGGTGATGTTTGATTTGATTTAATGCAAAGGAATTTGTTTATTTCAATTATAACGGAGCAGCATCTTCAGTGGATCATGGGGACAAGCCATACTCATGAGAAAAAGGTGCTCGTGTGTGAGACTCAGTCTCAGCAGTTTGTAAATCCTCATAAGGGCATCCCAGATCAAGTGAGGTGACTCCCAGGAAAGTGAACTCCATGGATCACCTCTGCTAAGCCACAGCCAGCCTGTCAAGATCCGTGTTGCTCCCTCCCTTCTGACTCTGTGTGCGCACACTCACACATTTGTAGAAAGGCTTGGGGTGGGAGCCAGCCTATAATTACCATTCTGTTCAGTGCTGTGCTGCTTGTTTTCCCAGTGTACAGCAGTGGATGTGGGCCTAGTGATGTAATAAATGGGTACAAAAGGTTAAATCTTGTTCAGCATATGGGGAGAAATTTCAGATAAAAGGAGAGGGCAGCCCATTTGCCCAAAATCTGATTCATGCAAGAAAATCAGGGAGGAGGGATAGAGCAGAGAAAGGCTGCTGTTATTTTTTAACAAAAGACACTAGAAGCACAATCGGTAGATTCTGTCTTGACTGAAATTACATCGTTTTGAGCATATAATTGTTGGGGGAAAGTTGTTTGGAAGCAGCTAAAGCTTGCTTTTGCTTTCCCGGAGCATCTGTAGCTAGTGGTATTTCATGCTAGCAATTGTAACCATTTAAAAATCAGATAAATTCTCCCTATGATTATAAAATAGAATGATTAAAAAAGGAGTGAGAATACATGACAATTTGCCTTTTCCCACCAATTAACTTTTGGTGTAATGTTTTTTAAAAATCAAACTGAGGCTTTGACAGATTGTTTTATGTTGCTTCCCCTGGGGTTTTAGCAAGTTCAGTGATATTTGAATTAGGCTCATAATTAAACCCCAGAATTTTCATAGTCTTTATTGACTGATTTAGTTCCTTCAATGCCAGGGATGGAAAGGCACGAGATCCCTGACAAACATAATCTCAAGCATATTGCTCAAATTAACAGAATGAAAGACAAATGTCAGGAAAATTTCCATTAAGGTTCTGAAATGGGTTTTGGAAATGTTTCTTTGTCTTTCTGGATTCTTCTTTTCACATGAAGATAAAATATGGTAAATAGACAATCAATATATTTGCCCCTGATTACAATATGGGTCCAGATATTAAACCAAGGGGAAAGGGGAGCCAGCTTCTTTTCTCTCAGTAAAGAAGCAAGAGCAGAACTGCACTGAGAGACAGAAAAGAAAGCTGCTGCTTTACAATATTGCTCAGCAAGCACCATCTTACAAAAAAGAAACTGAGGAGTGAAATTTGACAATAAAATTATAAATCTGGCAAATAGCATGAAGGTCAGACATAAATATAATCATCAGGGAAAGGAGAAGGAAAGTAGGGAAGAAACAAGAGAGAACTTCAGCAGAAGTGCAGCTGCAAACTGAAGTGACTAAGGAACATGAAAGAGGAGGTGGAGTAATTGGATCTCTCAGTGGTAGGTGCCTTGGCAATTGCATGAGTGGATACAGCCAGCTCCATAGGACACAGCATTTGGTTGCCATTCAGGGCGAGCTGCTATTAAATTCAAAGTGAGAGGAACAACAGAAAGAGACACTTCAGCAAAGTTACTCTGGGAAGATTAGAACAGGAATTTCAGTCCTAGTCACTGTGGCACTGACTATGCTAGCTACCTAACAGCTCTTTCCATTTTCATCTGGTTTTAGGTTTGACGGGAAGGAAATTTTTTTCACTAAAGAAATAAAGGGCAATATTTTCAAAAGTACCTATGTGCTTTTTCAGAAATTGTTTAGTTTCACAGAATTACACAATGATTTTGGTTGGTAAGGATGTTAAAGATGATCTAGATTTACTCCCCTGACATGGGCAGGGACAGCTTCCATTAGACCAGGTTGCTCAAAGCCCCATCCAGCCTCACTTCAAACAGTTCCACTGATGGGGCATCCACAAGCTCTCTGGGCAACCTGTACTAGGGCCTCACCAGAATTTCTTCCATATATCTAATTTAAACCTGCTTCCTTTCAGTTTAGAGCCATTTGCCTTTGTCCTATCACGCCATGCCCTCACCAGCTCTCTTGTAGCCCCTTCAGGAACTAGCAGGTTGCTCTAAGGTCTCCCCAGAGCCTTTTCTTATCTTTCCCAGGCTGAACAATCCCAATTCTCTCAGCTTGTCCTTATGGACGAGGTGCTCCAGCCTCTGATCATCTTTGTGATCCTCCTCAGGAATCTTTTGAGGAGCTCTTTTTAGTGTTGAGGGTGCCACGGCTGGCTACAGCACTCTGGGTGGGGTCTCAACAGTGGAGTAAAGGGACAGAATCACCTCTCTCGACCTACTGGTCACAGTCCCACTGCTTTAGATGCAGCTCAGGATGTGCCAAGAAATAGCACTTATTTTGTGGAGTGATCCCTTGTAAGGTGCTCCCTTATGGTGGGGAGGGAGAGAAGGAGAAAAAAAAATCATCCAGAAGGACGATACTGCCACTCCTCCTTTCATTAACCATAGAAGGGCTCTAGACAGTTCCATAGACTAGGTACTTTAATGTTGGCAATTTCAGGGGGAAAACGGTTTGTGAAAATTATCCTCTGAGTATTTTGACAGGGCAAAAAGGGATGCAGGATTATTCATATCAGGAGAGCTAACATAACAAAATGCATGTGATATTGTTTATTCTGACCAAAGTGAGGTGTTTTGAGGTAGTTAGGTAGTCAAAACATCTGAGTCAAGTAGACTCCTGATAAAATGCTACATTCGTATTAATTTATGGCAGACATTTAGCATATTCTCAGAGAATTTTTTTTTCCTTCAGAAATGGAATTTTGTGTCAGAAAATCATTATGATTCTTCTCCCAACTCATGGTACTTAGGTGCTGGTATGATCTACCAACTGTTTTTAGAATTGCTCCATAACTCTCAGATTTTATGGCTTCTGTCATTCCTTTGGAAACAGAACATGTTGAATGCTTCTCCTATTCTGGTAAGGACACTGTAGCCAAAAGAAAGGAGTATTATCCATCCTATTACCAGCAAAAGATTTAATTAACCTCATGTTTATTTTCACCTTTTAGACATCTGACAGTTGTTTTGTGATAATAATTCATTTTGGTTGATTTAACAAAAGTTAAATTTGCACGAAGTGAATTTGGCTGAACCTCAGCTGTACATGCCAGATGACAGATAAATGTATTTATCTTTATTGCAGGGTGGATTCCATGGAATCTCTTAGTTGGACATTCAGGCATGCTTAATACTGAACAAGAGCATATTGGCTGAAATGCTGGGCATTACAGAAAATAGATCTTCAGAAAATCTATAAATCAGAAACTGGAGGAAAATATGGTGATTGCCTCAGAATAATGGTAGATGAATTGTTTCAGAAGAGGATAAAATCTTTTGAATCCAAAAGAACATTTTTAAGGAGCTGTTATCATAACCTTTGGTAGTAATTGCTGTTCAAATATCTAAGTTTTACAAGTCAGTTGTCATGGAGTGTACCTATTACATTGAGTAGACAAGCCGGGTTGTGATTAGAAGGAATTGTCATGCAAAACTGTGAACCCCAAAGCTCCTTCTGTTTGGACGGTGATGATTTATGTTTCCTGCCATTGCTTATTTTGATTTGTATAGGGTGTAAGACTATAAGACAGGGGAGTTAAAAATTTCATGTTGTTTACATGTGATGTGATAATTTGGATTAAAATTTGGGAACTTATTAGAAAATATCTGTTATTTTCTTCTGTGGTCTCTCATATTCCGTGTTGGTGTCTTTGGGAGCCATCAGGACTGTGGTGCTTTGTGGAAGAATTGTTCTGCTGAAGTTCCTCACTCACAGAGGAGAATAGGATGTCAAAAAGAGCACATTATAGCTTCAGTCATGACCGAGAAATCCTTTATATTTTCCCCACTTCTGGTGAACATTAATATTTTCAGTTTATCATTTCCCCAAAGCAATATATTGGGATTTTTTTTTTTTTAAACACAGGTTTTATTTTCAGAACCATTTGTTAAAAATAAACGGCCTTTTTTCTGAATCACAATATGTGTGTTTCTTCATTTATGCTGTTTCATGTACACTTAGCTTCCTCTGCTTTTTGCAACTGAAGATCACACATTGAAGACCTTTTCTGTTTGTGCAATGAATGCAAAGAATTGCTATATCAGATATTAAAGAGTTTATGAAGAGGAATTTAATTTTTATTTATATCTCTCATTAAATACTGTAAAAATCCATTCAAAGTTGTTCTCTTAGTTCTGGTTTTTGCTGAAGAATTTAGAAATAATTTTCAGTGCTTCTTGATCCACTGAAGTACCATTTGGACTTTCAGGTATAAGGGAATAAATCTAGAAATTATCTTTTACACAACAGACCATCTTTTTGGTGTTCAGTAATTTTATCTTTCTTTTCTTTATCCTTGCTAGCCCAGACAATATTCGCATTAGCTGAGATATATTTGCTTTGTAATTGAATTTCAGTTTAATGTATTACTGGAAATTACTTTTGAAAAAAATCAGAAGGGAAGAGGCCTCTACCACTTTCCCAAAGTGAAAAATAACTTCCCCTGTATATACACCATCCAGATTTATTAGATCTGTCTTCCTAACACAGAACACAGGCTGCTGGCTAAAAAGGAATAACTGATACTTAACCTCTTGGGCTGGAGAAAAGATTCAGCTTTCACTGTCTTTTGAGTTTGTTTTCTTTTCTGCTTGCGGCAAAACAGCTGAAAATGAGAAAATGTAAGGGATGTGCTTCCTTCACATATAGGTACACAACAGTTGGTGCTAGCAGGGATGGGGCAGGAATAAATGGTGGCTGGGACACAGACGTGCTCAGTGGTCCCCATTCCTTCTGTCCTTGCTGCAGGTGGATGCAGAGTCCTCTTGCTCCTATGTGCTGCCACCTTCTAGCTGGCTCTGAAATAGAGTCTGATTTTCATCCTGGAGACACTGCAGTATCATTTGTGAAAGGGGGTTTAAAATCTGCAGGCACAGTATTGATAGCAATACCTGTTAAGCACTGTCTTGCTTTTGATTCTCATTTAATGGTACATGTATGCATTTAATATTTATATGTTGGTCTGAAAAGCTGGTTCTATGTAGGAATATTTGCCTTTTTTCTTTTCTTTTTAATTGAAGCAAATCATATTCCTCTGATATCTTGTTTCCATGCCAAGTTTTCTCCAATTAAGAAAAAGAAAAACAAGAATCCCCCGGCAACCCTGTTACTCTTATTCATAATTAAACCATCCCACCTGAAACATCCAGCAGGCTGCTTGTGAGATTTCTGACGTACAGGGAGAAGCCACAATAATATCTTTGGGCTGTGTGCCAGCACACAAAGATGTCTGAGCTAGGAAGTGAACCAATACTTTACAGGAAAAAGAAAGGTATTTCCTGATTAAGCAATAATTGAATATCCAGCTCAGGGAAAAAGTGAATAGTAGGACATAAATTTTTTTTTGTCCCTCTGTAAAATGATTCTGTCATTTAGACATGAGTTCTATTTTGTGAAAAATATGCATTTTAAATTTCTTTTAAATATGCAGCTTCTGCGTGATACATTACTGTGTTATATTTCCATGGGAAGGTCTGAGGGGAGCCGTTGAAGCTTTCATATTCTTGTTATTTGCATTAGGGACAGTTCTAAGATACACATGATACAATTCAGAGCACAGGCAAATAAACTCCAACCGCTGGCACTTTGTACCTTTATAAATGCATTTCTCCAAAAGGTTGCTTCTCTTTTCTAGAGCTGTTACAGAGAGCTGTAGAATCTGAGAGAGTCAATCAACTGCCCTGGGAAGCCATGGAAGCTGCCTCAACAATAGTAGGCAGGAAGAGAACTGACTGAATTGAAATTTATCTTTTTTCCTCATAATACTCCTTTAAATAAAGATATATTTCCAAGTAGAATAGCTCACTGGAGAAGAATATGATTTAAACTCTTTTTTCTTCTTCCATGTGTTTCTAAGAACCCAGAGGCTTTATAATTACCTTGTAGCTGAAAAATCAATGGGTCAGTGGATGTAACTGGCCTCTACTGGTTGGAAAATGTATGTGATTTTCGCAGTATCACTATTCTTTCAGCAAAGAAGAGAACACATCATTTTGTTGTTTTGTTTTTTTGTTGTTGGTGGTGGTTTTAGGGTTGTTTTTTTATTTTTTTTTAATTTTTTTTAATTTTATTTTTTGTTTTTGGTGGGTTTTTTTGGAGGTTTTTTTTTGTTTGTTTGGGTTTTTTTTGTTTTTTTGTTTTTTTTATTGAAAATGTTCTTAGAAAAAGTTTTGAGAGGGAAATAGCCAACTAATAAAAAAAAGAAAATAGGTGAGGGGGGAGGGGAATCTCAATCTTCCTACCAATGCTTGAAACTGGGAAGAATATTTGAAAGGTATTTTTACTTGTTTTGCTGAAGACATAATTTTATTTCCTCCTTTTCTGTCTTCAGAACAAGATTTTTTAGTAGTGAAGTCATCCTCATCCTAGCAACAAATGCCTTGTAGAGGAGCTTCATCTATGGTTTTTTTGGGTTTCTTTCCTGGTGCCTTGTATTATCCAATACTTTTTGTATTTCCCCTCACTTTTTTCCTAAAGATAATTATAAAAGATGGAAATATTTCTGTGACCCTGCCTTATTCCTATGAAATAGATTATCCTTGTAGCCTGAAGTTATTGGCTTTTGCAGAACACCCTTAACTTGGCATGCCATTGTCTCTTACAGCCCATACTCAGGGTCATTAAATTGTGTTCTTGTGAAAATTCCAACCTCTGTTGCATGTGTCCCTGCCCAACACCTCCAAGTCATCCAAACAAATGGATGAAATTAAGAAATGGAGTAAAGGCATATTTGTTTATGAATGTCTCATAGACCAGGGTAAATCTTAGTGCTTTGAAAGATGCACCTGCAGTGTGGGTAAGACTGGGGTGTAAAACCACATTCACACTGGAGTTTTCAGTGCATGAATTGTTATGCACAAATCTGGGGTGCTTGTGAGATATTATTAGTACAAGAGCTTACATTTGTACTGTTATAAATGAAGCCTGAGTTTTGGAGATTAAAAGTTGGATTACGTTCCATAATTTTTGGATTTTTCACCTGAATTCTTCCTTAAGAAGAATTTGTAATGGTTGTTTTCAAGTGCCGCACCTGAAGTGCTCACCTCAGGCTGTATGGAGAGAAGGCAGCTGCAGAGGGAGGTTTGCACCAGGCAGGATCTGAAATGCACTCTGGAGCATCACTCCCACCCAAAAAGCTGCAGAGGGAGCAGAGAATGATGGGGTATCTGATTTAGGCAGGTCAGCAAGGTGCCTGAAACTGGAGGAAGTGCAAGTAGACTGAAGTTCTTTATTGCATTTTAGCATTAATTACCTTTGTCAGAGCAATTCAGAAAAATGCTTGATCTCTTCTTTATGATTAATGTTCTTTATGATTAATGATGCCTCCTCCAGCCCAGCACTGTGCAAATGGCTGTTACTGCCTGCAAAGCAGGGATGTGTGCAGGGTTTAAATTCTCACAACCACTGCAACTAAGCTAACGTTGCTGTCCTATTTTATATGTGGGGAAATTGAAGTGCAGAAAAAAATTAACCAACTTGCCTACAAGGTACCCTATGGCTCAGCAGATTAAACATTAATGCAGGATTTCATTGAGTATAATTCTGCTCTGGGATTTCTGTTTGTTCATTTGCTTTGTTTGTCAGAGGTTTGAAGTTTTGATGCTCTTTTTCCTCAGTTTTGCTAAGAGCAGTTTTTATGTTACCTTTGATACAGAGTGCTTGAGGGTGGCTTTAAAATTCTGGTTGAATTGGAATAGGAAAATCTTCTGTATATTGGATCAGTTCATTTCAAAGCCAGAGAAGCTGCTTTAGTCAGTGAATGAGTGCTTATAGCACCTCTTCCATCATCCCCACCAGGCTGCCTGATTTAACTCATTCAGTGTCCCAAGTTTTTGGGAAAGCCTAGAGAAAGATGCATCTCACTTGATGTGCCACTGCTTCACTGTCTCTGGCATGTTGGCCACAAACATTGAAACATTGTATACTTAATCCAATCTATAATTTTAATGCAACTATCAAAATTTAATGGTGCAGTTGACACATTTTTCATTCAATTATTTTACTATACCTATATTAGGACAATGTAATCAAGCCAAATAATGTGCTAATTTTGCCAGTTTCTGAACCTCTTATACATTTTTTGCAAGCAATTTAATTGGCCTAGTAGGATTGAACCTCTGCATTTATGAGCCAAAATTATTAATTGTTCACAATAACATGCTCCAGGTGAATTTATAGGAGGAAATTTTTAGTTTGAGAATTTATTCAGTCAGATAGGCATTCCTACTCTTATTTTGGGTAGACTTACTTGAATAGTTGCATATGTTTCTAATCAAAGTAATTTTCTTCTTAATTTTTGTGGAATGAGGCTTTACAGCCCTGAGCCATTGTTATTTAATGGTTTTTATTTTTTTAATATTTCATGACTCTTAAAAGTTGCAACAGAATTTTCTGGATTTCCTATATTAGTCTGTATAATTTATTCTTATTTGAAAGAGCACAACATTAAATTGTACCAGTTCTCTCCAGTAATGAATAGCTCTTGAGACAGGTTTTTTCCTGAAACTCTCATTATTGACTTATGTCTGCTTCTATCAATATCAAGGAAGATTTTACAGGTATTTAAAAAACCAACCCCCAGTAAAAGTTTCATAGTATTTGAATTAAAAAAGATGGGACACAATTCAATAAAAATAGCCCAAATAAAGAAAAATAATGAATATGAAATGAGAAACTATAGCAATTTTGATACAAGTATAGGCAGGGACTCTATTTTTTCTCAGTTATACTACTTGCTTAAATACAGAAAAAAAAAAAAAAGTGGTTCTTTACCTGCCCTCTGGGGAAAGCCAGTGAACTATACAAGGCATTTTCTCCCCCTCTTTTCAGACTACTTTAATTGGGTCGTTTGATAAAAATCTCTGTTTAGATAGAGAAACTGAAGCTATTGCATCTGTATGAATGAATAGGCACAAGGGGAAATATCCTAAGGATGTTGCAGCTGTTTACAGGGATAAAGAATACATAGATTTTTCCTCACAAAATTGGGGGATTTTTTTTCTTAGCATTATCTTATTGCCTATTGTAATTTTTCTTCTTTCTTTTGTCTGTTTTCATAAGAGTCTGCTTGACTGGGGTATTCCTCTTCACCTCAAGAAAAATGAACAATGTAGCAATGTATGAAATATGCTCAGAGACAACAAATTAAAACTGAACCATTGGAGTGGAAAAGAAACACATGTAAAGAGAAAATGCAATAGAAATGCTCCCAGACAACATATTAAGCTGAAGTTCTGAAAGCATCTATATGTTGGTTCATCCTTGTAGGCCAAGTCGTGGTCCTGTCACAGGAATTTCTCAGTTCACTGTCAGAAGCCAGGACTGGGACCCGTCACAGTAATGATGAAGGAGGATCATGGCAAGTGGGAATCACCTGGATCCTGTGGTGTTTGCTGCCTAATTCTATTTCATTTGTATTTTCATGCCCAGCAGATACAAAATCTGGCAAGGGCAATACTTTTTAGGAAAAGACTTTTCTGTAGAAGGGAATTTTACAGTTCTGTAAATGGCGCTAGAAACTTTGGAGGAGGAAATTTGATTTGTATTTTTGGAACTTTAGGAACCTGATGTTATTGTTAGGTATCTAATGGTTCTAAAATACACTTTCAGCTGTCTGCATGTCTTCCTGCTGGCTGCTGCAAACGTGAAAACCCAGTGGAAGTCCTGCCTTATCAGAAATACCTGATCAAAGGGGAGATTTAACAAAGAAAAACTTGATTGAAAAAGTAATAGAAAAGACAGTGGTTAAAGACAGGTAATTTTTCAGTTCATCTTAGAATTATCGAAACAATTGAAAATAAAATACCATTCCTCCATTTTATCCAATGAAAAATTATGCCCTGAAGGATGCTTAAAATTAGTTTTCCCACTCAATTATAAAATGTCACCTCATATTGCTACTTTCATGAGTGCACGTGCCCTTGTTGTTTAACAGGACACATAATTTAAAAGATTTTCAATATTCAGAATTAATTTTCCTTTTCATAGCTTTAATTCAGAACTAATTTTAACTTTTTGGTCTTCAGTTAGCCATTAATTTATTCTCCTTTATTTTAGTCTACATAAATCAATAAATCTTATACATAGGCACAGACTGACTTGCAGAAGTTGAGAATTCTCAGCCTTTCTTCAGGTGAAGATGGATACAAAAATTGTCACTGAAATTTTCTTTTTCAGGCCTGGAATGCGATATTTATTTCACTATTATGTCTAAGAAAACAAATAGAATAACTAGACAGAAAATGCCAGCTGAAGTCTGAGAGCAGACTGGTCTTCCTCTGCCTGAGAATCTCACCTGGAGGAAGCATGGAAACTTAATTTTTCTTATGTGTTGTGATTTATTTTCTTGAAGGCTTTATCTTCTTTCGTAACTGCAATAAAATCTGATTCTAACCTCATGTCTGATTAACATTAGCATATTTTTGTCTGGTATTTGTATTCATCATCTGTTTCAGTAAGACAAATAGATTTATTTTGTTCTGCAATATAATGGTGTTTTAGATAGTTTATATGGATCCCTCTCCCCTCCATTATTCTTAGTTCATGTTCATGTGGCAAATAAAATTTTGCTGAAAGAAATCAATAGACACACTAAACACTCATGATATTTTTAGATGGAAAGAACAAATGTCCAAGAAGCGGCAGCTGAAGTTTCAATAAGCTGGTGAGACACTGTCTATTTAAGTAACAAACACCTGTCTTAAAAATTTGGTTTTATCTATATAGGACTAATGCTCTTCTAATCCAACTTATTTGGGGTCTGCATGCAATGTTCTCTGATCACTCAAGTAACTTGATTCTGAACAAGAACTTAACAAGTTTCTTAACAGGAGCTATGATTCATTATCTTTTAGTATTCACCTGCTTCAGAAATTCTTCATGATATAAACAACTTCAAGAAACACAGAGAAGTTTAAAAACAATCAAGGTGGGATTTTTTTACACTGTGAGATTTCAGATCTACCATTGCAAAAAGAGAATTGTTTTATTTATTTCACCAGAAGGAATACTTACATGTCATTAGGAGTTCACAGTAGTTCTTTTCTCTGGTAGATCTGTGTCTGATTTCCAAAACAAGCCAAGTGCATTAGGGTTTTCTTTTGTTTACTGGTTGTTTTTTTTTACCTGTTGTTCTAAATACAGTCTGGTGTTCTCATGAATAGAAACTCTTTTACATCTTTTACAGCTCATAAAATTGTCAGAAGTTCCATATTTTCACTTTTATCCCCCTACTCAGGGAGAGGTAGCAGGATGGATACAGCAGAGGATGCCCTCGTGGTGGTATCAGTAAAGGATCCCCAGCATAAGGGAGCTGCTCCCTAGGGAAGGGGAGAAGTTCTGGTGATGGTCAGAGTGCACTGGGACTGAACTGGGAGCCCAGCAGAGTTCAGCAAGGTGTGGAAGGCAGCTGTGAGGAGCTGAGGCAGAGCCAAAACCACTGAGAGGGAGGAGGAGGAAGGAAAAGCAAAGTGGAGGTGGGAGCAAGTGGAACAGCAGGAGCTGTGGAAAAAATATCTGATCATGGAAGAAGAAGAAGAGGTCTGGAATTAAGAAACAGGGACACAGACTTGTAGAAGAGAATGAGTTGGCTCAGGAGTGGGAGAGGGGTAGCAGCAGCAAATGTCCCAGGGCTGGGGGGCCCTGGGGGAAGCCCAGGGGGGCTGGAGAAGGCAGCAAATCAAGAAGGAGGCAGATGCCAGGAAACTAAGCATTAGAAAATTTGGAAAACATAAACCTCAGTGATAGCATGTATGTATGTATGATATAGGTACACCTCAAAAGGGTAGATTGGTCAAAGTCTAATAGTTTTTAATCTTTGAAAACCGAAATGTGAATATAATAATTTCTATCAAATGCTTCGATTTCTTTTTTAATGTTTGATAAACCTGGCAAAATTATTTCCTCACCTGTTCCTCTGACTTCACCCTATGTTGAGATGAATGAGTATTTTAATGAACTCATTTCTCTTTTAAATCATTAAATATATTCATGCTTGATAATATGCATCAGTTCTTTCTGTGAGGGAGATTATTACTAGAAATAATGTGGTGCATTAGAATTGCATTAGAATGTAGATTTAGGCCATATTTAACTTCCTCCTGAGCTTCATGTTGTGTAAGCAGTGTACAAAATAGATGTAGTCAAAGGTAAAACCTGACAAGATGAGCTCATGCCTGCAGGGGTCAGCAAAAGAAGCTGCTCAAGTTCTGCCCCTCTCAATCTGCTCTGATTTCCTTTGCTCTGTGGAGCACAGGATGCTCCGGTAGAACCAGCACACACACTCTGAATTAATCAGTCAGCTCAGCGTTAATAATTCGGTGCAAATGACAATGAGCTGATCTGCAAATGTACTTCTGAAAGTCAGCGGTAGAGCTCTCTTTCACTTTCAAGCTGCAAAAATCTAAATCTCAATGGAAAAAGATTGGAAAACCCAGAAATCTATGGTGTTATACTGGGAGTCACAGCCCAAGTGTGACCTTGTGTGTTTTAATGAGTCAGCAGCTGTTGGAGAGAGGATGTGCAACAGGATCTTTCTCCACTAAGGGGTGTTTAGCAGTTTTGGGTTATCTGAGCTTCCTGTGGGATCCTCTGCATGCTCAAGGGTTTAAAGACAGACCTCTAGCTCTGGGAGATAAGTAACATTAGTCATGATGGAAGAATAATATTTCTTTTCTCAAAGGTAAAAATCTGAGGATCTTTGGTTGCATTTCAAATCTATTCTCAGTACTAAATGGGTTTTCTTTTAACTCCAGTCTTTCTGCAAAGGAAAAATCTATGTCAGTAAGATTCCCTATCAGAAAACCTTTTGTTTCGGACCAAGCTATCTTATGTGTTTGACCCAAGAATAAGGAGGGGGAACTGAAATCTGGCTAAGGAGGGACGTGGTTTGTTGTTCCCAATGGGCAGCAAAGGGACTGAGATTGGCCCACTCAACTAATGGCCATCAGAAATGAAACATTTCATTTCAGGTCAGCAAAATAAAATATTTCAGAAATTTGACTTGCATTTTTTATGATATTATTTTTTAATGCATAGATTAGATACTGCAATGCCAGTTTTTTTGTGTTATTAAAAAGGCATCAAATTCCTGGATTATGTGAAAGATTTGTTTGTTTGTTTGTTTGGTATTTTTGTTTGTTTGGTTGGTTGGTTGGTTTGTTTGTTTGGTCACCTCTGTATTAAATGTGAACAATAACTCAGAATGTAAATTATTTATTATATTCTCAAATAGAGGTAATAATGGTATTTTGTTGAAAAATATGCCCATTCTGGACTTTTTTTAAAAAAGAGAGTATCTCTGCTGAGAAATCAGGAAATTACACTGGGGACCATTATTCTCATCTTTCTTGAAGTGCAGTTCTCGATATGAACCACAGCTGATGCTCTGGTCTGTGAGGGGAAGTCCATTGTCCTGTATCCAATAGAGAATATGCTCACTTATGAATCCTCCTTTAACCTTTTCCTTTTTTTTTTTTTTTTTTTTTTTTTTTAATACCTTGGGGTTGGAGAGCTATTCCAGTTTCTAGTTTCCTTTTAGCATCACTGTTACCTAGTGAATTGTTCCATATCCAGTGTTTTTGCAATTTATTCTTCCTGCCCAAGTGTTAAACTTTACAGCTGTCTTTATTGAATGGCATTTTAATTTTTGTCTGGAATATTTTCTCAGTCTGTCAAAATCACTTTGAATTGTAGACCTGTCCTCTAACATTCTTGAGACTCCTCTGTGCTTAGTCACTTGTGATTTTAAGATCTGTATTTTCTATGCCACCATGCACTTTGGTAATGCTTTTTATAATTAAGGTGTATGTCAAAGTAATTTATTGTAGTCATTAAAAAGAAAAAAATGCAAAAAGATAGGGGAAATCATTATTCTTTTGGCAATATCACATTCAGATAGTCAGCAACACTATTATAAACTGAGAAATAATCTTTCATTCAGGACCCTGAAATCCCCTTAAGATTTTCAGTTGCAATGGAGCCTGGAGCACTGCAGAATAGAGAGCTCCCAGGTTAATTTGCTGTGTTCTGCAGCATGTGCTGCATATACAAAGGCCCAGTCTTGGTTGTCCCACAGGAATATTTGATAATATATTCAATTTATGGCACTAATAGCAAATAAACTGTCCAAAAGAAAATTAAATTTGATTGCCTTCAATTCCAGGAATATAGAGAGGTTTGTTTACCCAAGTCACACAATATCTGGTCCCTAAGAATGAATCTAATAATTTAAAGCCTTTGGACCTGGACTCTGTTGTACTGAATTTTACCAAAGGCTCTGTGCCTGGTGTGACTTATATTCAGCATCTTAGCCAAGGGGAATTAGAGTGACTTAATGCATCCAAACCCAATAAAAATCAATGCCAGAGGGCATTTCTTGCCCTCAGAGGAGAGACTCCTCTGAGGAGGAGAGCTGCTAAAAAAGAGTGTGTGG
Organism: Sturnus vulgaris; assembly: GCF_052056855.1. Classification (NCBI taxonomy): domain Eukaryota; kingdom Metazoa; phylum Chordata; class Aves; order Passeriformes; family Sturnidae; genus Sturnus; species Sturnus vulgaris. Next base: position 19,622,708 of record NC_142256.1, on the reverse strand, counting down.
CCACAGCAGGATGGAATAAACCTCCCCCACATCTCTTTGCACACTCACCTGTCTTAATGTATTTCTATATCCATGGATACTTAGATGATTTTCAAGCCTCAGTTCTTTTGGTAATAATGGAGAAGTGGATTGAGAGCATAGCAAATAAATTAAATTACTTATGTAGGAGGCAGTGAAATATGACTAAATGCATTGGGATCTTGCTGTTCCTGATGATGCATCTGAATCATTCACCTCTTCTGAGCCATTCAGTTTCCTGATGGACACACTCCTAGGAGAGAGGTTTAGCTGAAAACTACCTACAAGGAAGTGTACGCTTGAGTAAATCTAATTTAGAAAACATTAGCAATTATTATGGAAGCCTTGTTTATATTTAGGTTGTTATCATTCACTGAACTTATAATGCCTCTGGACAGGGACTGGATTTGTTTTCTGAGCATTCTGGTACTGTAAATAATGTAATCAGAGATTATAGCCTTTGTTTTTCTACCACATGTATAACACAGCAATGAAAGGAAAATCTATTGTGGGAAAACATCCTCAAAGCAGGTCTCTAAAAGTAAGAAATAAAACAAACCCAAACAAAAAAAAAACAAACAAAAAAGTGCAAGGGAAAACGATGTATGAATTTTAAGAATTGATCCCTAAATACCACACACTAGAATTTAAACGTCTCACAGTTTTTTTAAAAAAAACCTGTGAGTCTGTTCAGTAGTTGCCCCTAATTTCACCACTTTGTGTAGTGCCTGAGGGGTTTGTCACACTGTGGTCTCCAGGAGCAGTAAAATCTCAGAGCTAACGAGGAGTTCTCCTTGCTGCTTAGCTGCACTGGGGACAGCAAGGAGCTGATCCCAGGGTAAGCTCCAGACTCCCGTGGGAGCAGCAAGGCTCCCCTGTTCCATTCCTCACTGACACCTGATGTAAATGGAGGCCACTCTGCTCACTTCCCCCAGAAACACCCGGGTGTAGTGCTGTCATGCTCAGATTGACTTGATTGTGTCCTCATCTCTAATATTGCAATAAAATATATTTTGTATATAAAATATATAAAATAAAATGGCAGCTGAACACTTAGGAATGTGCAGGTTTTAGGGCCCACTCTACTCAACTTCTTTCATTTCAGATTTTTTTCCTGTGTGAGAATATTCCATTTCTCATGGTTCCTCCTTCACACTTTTGGCATAGAATTCTGACCTGGTACAGGTTTCCTGGAGGGCTTTCAGTTGCACAGACTCCATACTTCCCTGGGTGTTAAATATTTGTCTTACATGCCATCTAGAAAATGCAGTAACATAGATGTGAGGATAAAATCAAACAAACAAACAAAAAAGATAGACAATGGACTTTTCTTTGTGTAATTAGCAAAAGAGAAATAGGGAGATGGATGAAAGACTATAAACAGTTTTGCATACAATTTTCAGAATGAGTTTCCTTATCATTAAAATTAATTTTGGACAGAATATTCCTGTCCTGAGTGTGACTATTCTGTGTTAGAGACAACCACCTGTGTCTGTAGCCATGTCTGCTCTTTTCTGAAACCATTTTCATCTTCTGCTGTCATTCTCTAAGATTATATCAATCTTTCACCCCATGTCTGCTTTAAAAGACTGGATTCTACAATTTTTTTTTATATACACTTCATACTTCACCCTCAACCTCTCCTTTTTTTTTTTCTTTTTCTGGTTTCAGACAATCTGACATCTTCAAATTTCATACATCTTATCATAATAATGTGTTTTCAGTCAGGTGGGCACTTCAGGGTTTTTTCCTCCTCTACTGCTCCTACTCTGGTAAATAACCAACTTGACCCTGCTGACAGAGTTTTTCACATGTGCACATTGACATATTCAAAATACAGCAAATAATTCTTGAATTTTGCACAGATATTTTCTGCAGTCACTTACTGTAAAGACCCAGGAAGCAGATGAAGGTACTGTGAACCTATGACAGACTGGCAAAAAAATAATTTAGTAATCTGTTTCTACAAAACTGCTTTCGGGTAGGTTTTTCCAGAAAGAATTTTCTCAGCTGATAAGGTTACTTTTTGGTTGTCAAAGCATTGTAGGAAGAGTCAGGTACTATAAAACTTCTAAACATTTCTCTGGTTTCTAAAAGGCATCATAATTATTTATAAAGTGACAAATAATTTTTTTATTTAATATTTAAATTGATGCTATTTTAAGCAGTATCTGAACAACAAAGCAATTTAAATTTTCTGATGTTATTTTTCACCCAGTGGCGTGCTTGCTCTAAATCCAAAGCAATCTTTGGATCTCAGATAATTTTTCTGTAATGCTTTCAATTCACTGTTCAATCTTTGAACTTATAATATTTTCTGCTAGCTATGTACATTCATAGTCCTTTCTTTGCTGATACCCATCTAACTCTGAAGTGCAATTATATTGTATTTCCTGTTTGCAAGTATAAAAAGTCTGTATTGACCTAGTAGGACAGAAAGCTATTGCTGGTACAGTAGCCAATAAATCTTGGAGTTGGAATATGTCTGCTTTAATCTTCACTGTAATCAATTAAGTTTTAAGGTTAGGATTTCTAAGGTTTAATTCATCTGGCTGTTTGCAGAAGTCTATGAGCTGTCTTTTCTGAGGGATTGGTTATGATATTAGGATGCAGTAGCAGAAGAATAAATCTATACACAAGATCTAAATTTGGGTACAAGCTATAATATAATGGTTGAATTACATAGATGAGTAATTTATTGTCTGCTTTTTGATCAAAAATCAGTTTATAAGGCTTAAGGATACGGGACTTTTAGTTTGTACAGAAAACGTGTATACATGTATTACTAAAATTCCACATGACTTGTTTGTTTTGTTTAGGGTTTTTTTTTAGCAGTTATTTTAAATATGAATAATGACTCATGCATTAGTCAGACTGTTGATTTGAAGATTCACTTCCAAATCCATGTGATAACATAGTTCCTACGACTACTTCCACTTGCATTATTTTTTTTCCTCCAAGTCTCAGAAATTCAATTGTATGATCCCTCCCTGTCTGACACTCCTTCAGAAATGGCAGTCAGCCTGCAGATACTGTTTAGATATCAAGATACTCAATCTCAGAGCCTCACGAAAGCATGAAACACTTTCCCAGAATGGTAAATGTGATATCCCTGTTTGTTTAGCCATTCAGGAAAAGCACCCCTAAGCTAGTTTGCACCACGACAACCCCAGGGCCCACAGAAGTTATCCTGCCCAAGGGCTTTGTGAAGCACTGCTGGAGGAGGCATTAGCCAAAGTGGCTCCCAACATCTTGGCAAAGGTCAGCAGTGGCCAGAGTCAAATCCGCCAGGATGACTGTGACCACAGGAGCCTCTGCCTGCAGGGAGCACCCCAACATCACTCACCTGCCCCGCACACTGAGCAGCATCTCTTCAGTGCCTTCCTCCTCTTCCCAGCACTATCCCCGTGCACTTTTCCCCCACACAGACCATGCTGTGCACTCGCTGGGCTGACCTGTGTGCAGCAGTGTGAGTGAAAATCTTTCTTTGTGATGAGCTGGTCCCTCAAAAGTTTCTTCTCTCTGTGAGAGAACCAGAGTAATAAGAGTTCTCTCTTGTCTGTCTGCACCACTTGCCTTTCCCCACCCTTAGCTCTAGCCTAACTGGAGCGGAGGATGCTGCTGCTGTGGGGAATAAGCTTCTCTTTCTCTCTGAAATATGGAAACAGTAAAATGCTCCAGGTGTTCATTTTTTCAGCCCCCGTATAAGTCAGGCATTGTAAAGGCTGAGCAATTGGCAGCATCTCCTGATCTCCTGTTTTTTAGAACAAGGTGGTATTCCTTTTTTTTTTTTTTTTTCCCTCACCCTCTGTGAGTTTTCATCTAAAAGCAACGATCCATTTAAATTGAAAAGCTCTTGTGGCACTATATTAGTTTTATCCGAAGTTCCACAGTGAGGAATAGTGAAAAAGACAGCAGAGCCCATCCTCCCAGCAGGCAGGCAGGACCGTGGTGTCAGAGCTTTTAGCTGACCCAGGAAATGCAGCACAGCTTCCTGCTTTCCCTAATTTAGAGTCTGGAACTGAAGCCTTCCAGGATGCTGGATGCACAACCTTAGTGTCAGGCACCTCAGGACATTCCTTGCTGAAGGATTCTTTCAAAGTCTTTACATGGTCCTACTTCTAGCTTTGCAAGAAGCAAAAATAATTTTGGTACAAGCTTTAGTGTTGTGTCACATCAGGAAGAAATTAAAAAGAATAATACTCTAAACCCTGTGGTTTTGGGTTTTTTTTCTTAAAAAATCATCACAGAAGACCCAATTTGAATCTTTATATGGAACCTGGATTATTATTCTGATTTTAAGAGACATTGAATCAGACCAAAGGTTTTAACATTGCACATTAGCCATCATCTCTGGTACTCAAGGGTGTGTGTCTCTATATCCCATTTTCCATCAGCCACCAGTACTTGGTTGATCTTATTTCAATGCATGATTATAAAAACACAAATGTAGCACATTTCTTAGCTGGATTGACATATTGCTATTTATGGGTTTTTAAGTCATGTATATTTATGAGCTTCTAAAATGGTGTATCCAATATCAGTACGTCTTCAATGTCCAAATCTCATGAATTATAAAGTTTATGTTTTAACATACATGATTATTAATGTACAGAAAAAAATTATAAGTGAAATTATGACTAATTTCCTGTGGGAACTGATAAATTGCCTGCATATTTATTTCTTCTGGAAAACTCTGACTTCTTGGTTTCATAATTCCCAGGCAGAATATTTATAACCTTGACAAATAAGGCAAAACATATTTGATACTTTAAAAATCATTTACTTGCCATTTTGAGAATGTGATCTTCATTAACAGAAAAGTGCCATTTTTTTTTTCAGCAAACAAGGTAATTGACCTTGCACTTAAAGAGGAAAAAAATCTCCTTGTTATTATTAAATCTATTTTTTATATATTTTAAGACTGATTTAAATGCCTCACCTTCATGCATCTTTGCTCAAATACATTTTGAACTCAAGCCTTCAACAGTGTTATTCAATTAGGAGAAATAGACAAATATTTTCCAGTACCTCACTGTTCTCTTTGTTTGAACTTTACTGGGTTTATTTATCATGCACTTGAAAATATTTGTGATATATAAGCATTTTAAATACTGTATATTAATTAATTAAGGAATTGCAGTGCATGCTGGCTATTTTTTTATTCTAAAAGAGCAAAATTATGTGTTTTCTATTTATCTAAATGCCAGTCAGGTGGTATTTCTCTCTGGGTAGAGTTTCTAGTGTCTCATAAGGAGTACATTCACGCTTCAACCACAGTAAATTCAGTTTACAATTCTTCAGCCACGAGAAAGAAACCCCTCGGGAATCATGTGTTGTTAGTTCCAGGACTACTTGTTTTAAATTTGTTTGAAAATTTAGCTGGTTATTGAAACGTTAAAGTGGGGGAAATGTTGGGGGATGGACTGAGGGAGGACCCACAGCACAGGAGAGGAGAGCACAGGCAGGGGCAGGAGGCAGAGGCACCACGGAGTAAAGGGGTCTGGGAGGACAAGATGTGGAGCTGTGCTTAGGGAATCCAGCTGGGAATGAGAGGATGGAAAATGGATAGACACTTTCAGTGTTGAAGAAAATAGAATATAATCAGGGTGAGAATTGTTAGAGAGCATTAAAGTGGTAAGAGCCTCATGTGAGTGGCCAGTTAAGAAGCTTTGCTTTTTTTTTTTCTTCTAAAGATGTAGCTGGATGTTTTAACAAAAAGCTCAAGAAGTCACTGCTGCTTATTGTGCAAACTGAGAGTTAAAAATGTTTTAAGCAAGAACGTTCTCAAGTACTTGTGGTAATTGTCATGATGTAGAGACTATTGTGAGCCTCCAGCCTCACCTCTAGATTATCAGCCAACATACTTGAAGAACATTAATAATCCTAATTTTTTTAAGATATATGGGTAAGAAGAGAGTTCTGGTAAATAATGATTTTGATAAACTGTTAAAATAAATTCTAGTTCCAATACCAATAGGAAATACCTATTTTTCTGCTTAAATTGACCTGTTAAGGCATTTTTACATATTATGATATATACAGATAAGTTTTAAGCAATTTGACTTAAAAGCTTCCAGGTTAAAAAAAGAAAATCTGTAAAGCATTTCCTTATTAAAACTTTGACTGGTTGTGGTATGGAAATGAATCCAGGTAAACACAGATTAGCTGTCATTAAACTAGGCAACAAAGAGTGGTTGCGTTTATGTTTACTATTCACTGCTGCGCTGATACATAAACTGTAGTCTTCTAATTAATAGCAGTGTAATGGTTAGCGATCCACATAATAATAAAGCTGCTTATAGGATGGCTACTATAAAAAAAAAATAAAACAAACCCTGGAGTGAATAGTTAAAGTTATTTAATTGTCTCTAAATTAAATGTGGGAAAAATAGCATTTAAAGCAGGCATTTTTTGTAGTATTGTGCATTGCTTGTCTGAGAAATGTTTTAACAGCCTAGGTTTAAAAGGAAAGAAATTATTGTAAAAGCAATGACACCTATAAATGTGCATACTTGGGGTACCTTTATGAAGAGCAATAGTTTAAAGGCATTTGCGGCTAACTGCAACTTGAGTTGCAGCAAGGAATAGCTCTTATTGAACCACTCTACAGTAAAACATATACTGAAAAAATTGTAGAAAAATAAACGTAAACATGATAGTAGAAGTCATAGTTTTCCAAAGTGAAAAACAACTACACAATCAAATGAAAGTTTTTTTGTTTTTTTTTAAATTTAGTTATATAACAGATAATTTCTTGTTCAGTGTAGCAGTTTTTTCTATGAACTTGGCTGTTTGCATACATAAAATCAGGAAGACAACATAAAATATGAACTCAAGTCAGCCATATTTCTTTGGTCCTGGTAGCATTTGCAAAGTACCAGCCCTGTCATATCACCTGGTTGAACAGTGTAACTCTCCTGTCCTCCTGAGTAATGTTTCTCTGTGTAGATTCTAAATCTCTACTTTTTTATTTCTATTCTCTTCTGTAAGTACAACCACTTTTCCAGTGTCAGCTGGTAGAAAATAACTGGTTATTAAAGCATTCATGATTGAGTCTGACATAGGGGAAAAAGCGTGAGTAAAAGCCTTCAATTAGGCATATCCTTGACTCTGTGTGACTGATTCTCTGCAGGTTTATGATATAATTGGGTTGATTTTCAATCTTGTTTTGGGAGTGGCTGTGATATGGAAAAATCTCTTTCCTAAATCTAGTGCACAAGTCAAAATGTAGAGAATCTCTCCATGATCCATTGTCACAAATACATGCTAAACACTGTAAATATCAGGGAAATTTCTGAGCTTGGAAAATGTAAAGGACCTTATCAGTCTCTAAAATTCCCTGAAAGGAGGCTTCCCCAGGTGTGGGTCTTCTCCCGAGTAACAACTGACAGGACCAGAGGAAACAGCCTCAAGTTGCACCAGGGAGGGTTTACACTGAATGTTAAGGAAAATTTCCCTGAAAAATGTGGTCAGGTACTGGAACAGGTTGCTCAGAGTAATGGTGGGATCACCACTACTGGAAGTGTTCAAAAACTGTGTGGATGTGGCATTTGAAGGTAGGCTTAGTGGTGAATAAGGTGGTGCTGAGTTAACGGCTGGACTCAATGACATTAGAGATTTTTCCACCTTAATGATTCTGGGAGAGTGAAATGGGCTTTTGGGATGGCTGCAGGCAGAACGTGAACCCACAGCCTGCTCAGAAATGGCTTTTGCTGATCTGTCTGAATACAAAGTTGAGAGTCTCACAGTGTGACTTTGGTCACCATCAGGTTTGAGCAGGAACTAAATTTTAATGCATTCACTGCATTTGAATTTTGATGGAAAGGATATTTCTAATTGTTGGATCTGTCTATGAAGAGCTGTAGAATTAAGGCTGCCACGACAGAATAGTGATAGGTTTATGATATTGAAATTATTAGAGAGTGAAAGGCTTGTCTTGTCAACAGTGCCCATGAAAAAAAAAAAAAACAACAAAAAGCTAGCATGTAATGGCATCATTTACTTTGGCTAGGGGAAAGCAGAAACATTTTATTAAAAAGTACTTGAAACAAGCTGCTAGTTCGTACTCTGCAGTAGACATCTGTCCTGGCAGAAGACACAAAAACCAGCCGTGGTAGATGCTGAAGTATTTTGGGAGGCAGCAGAGGTGATTACTTTCCCTGAAGTGCAAGGAAAGGTCAGAGCTGCATTCCTTAAGAGGAGAGACCCAGTCTGGGGTCTGGGGGAGGAGTTGTTTCGGCCCTCATTACATTCAATTTTTATTTCTTTTTCCCAAATACATATTTGTCCTACCTCTGACATTTACAACAAATCTCTTCAAAGAAGTAAACTCTTTTGCCTGATGTGGCATGCCTCAAAGAAAACACCAACTATTCCTACTTTTTTGTTCAAGTTGGATGCAAGTTATAATTTGCAAAACAGTCACATGGCATACTGCGATGTCAATCAACCTTTTTAAAAGGAGATTTGATTTAAACAATGCTTCCTTAAATCATGTGTCTACACAGACCTACACATCCATGCTTTCAGTGAAATTAATAGTTGTCAAAAGAACAAAAAACGTATTATCTATTTCTTACACTGACTTGAGCAATAATGAATACTGTTACAAGGAAAGACTCCAGTTGATATGACAGATGTGAAATCTTTTGCGTTTTTGTTTTTGTTTGTTGGGTGGTTTTTTGTTTGTTTTTTTAGTTTTTTTGTTGGTTTTTTTTTAATCACATCAGGAGCACTGAATATGAACTAAAACTTGTTATTGTGTGGAGAGAATCAATAGTCTTGCAGAATTAAAATCACCTCTTTTAATTTATATTTGTTTCCATAATTTTATGAGAGCAGAAGGGTATTGGAGAGAATTTTCTTGTCATGAATTGAAACCTTATATGAAAACAAAATATATTTGAAATTGTCAGAAAGATCCAGCCATGAAAGATGATTTTAAGTATGTGGCTAAAGAATTTTGTAATTTTCATTACAGTTTCTCCAGTATCTATTGCAGAAAATAATTATTCCCAGGATATGAAGGTGTGCCACCACCTTTGCTGACCCTTTTCTCTGATCCACAGATCTATGAACTCAGCTGGAACTTTCCTTTGTGAGGTTCTCACTGATATTTCCCATTCCAACCTGACTTCTGTCTGTACTTATTGCTGCAGAATCCTGTCTTGGGTTATGGGACACTAAGCAGACTGTGTTGCAGATTAGGTATTTTCTCTCAGCTTTGAGTAGTAGCTTTCAGTAGTGTCATCTTCTTTCTGTTCCAATTTTCTTAACTCCTAAGAGCTTTAATTCAGTTGCTAAAGGTGTTTCCCTTTTTTCCTCTTATCAGATCAGTTTCAAATATAAATGCTGCTGCCATGTTTGATGCTATCACAAATTTCTTTGTGGATTTCTTTTTAGTGGTTTATCTTTTTTTGCTGAAATCTGTAGAGAGTTTGAAGCCAGTACAAAGATAAAATATTTGGGGCACCCAGGCTTGAGTTGCATTGGACAGATATAAAATGGTTCCATTTCAGGGGAAAAAATTACATTTACAGCTAACCAGGATACTTGTTCATAATTTTGAAACCAGACAAGAGCAAAATTAAGCCACTTATATCTCATAATCTGTCTCTCATCACTGTATGCCATGGTTTATTTTTAAACTGGTAATTCACTTTAACTGAGAGCACCAATGCCTCTGTACAAAAGTAGAGCCCTGTCAATATTTTGTCCCAGAAGCTAATACTTTGTACTAAATCAGGGAAATAAGTTCAGTCAGGCCCCTTTTATTTACAACGACTTTTGAACTAAATGTTGTGGAGTTTCTGGATGGTGTCTTGAGACTGACCCAACGACTCCACACATTCCCAGTGATGTTCTTGAGTCCCTTACAGCAGCTCTGGTCCCTGCCTGGTTTAATCCACCCAAGCAGCTGGAGTTCATATCTTCCCTGTAAAACTGCACCTGTAAACATGCTGACTGCACTGCCAACTGGGGAGTGAATTCCCAGTGAAGGGGATCAAGGTAAACTGTAATTTTCTCACTGCAGAAGAGTTTTAGAAATATGATTCTTTTTAACCTCTCCAACAGGCTCGACTACTGCAGTTTGTGCCATTTGAAATTACTGATAGATGTCATTTGGCTCAGAGGAGCTACCAGTGACATTTGTGATCATAAGGTGCCATGTTCTGGCTTTGCATACATCTAATATTTGTTGGAGCAAATGCATTTTTCATGGACTTCAGAGACTTATACATAAAACCGAAAAAGCACCAAAAGAAATCTTAACACTTGTTCTGTAAACAATGACAGATGAGTTTGTTCATACAGACTGATGTCCTCTTTTTACCTACATCTGAATATTCAGCACTAATCTTCTTACTGCTTATACCTGCCTTAAAACTATGTTGGAATATGTGAATTTTGAATTATGAATGTATGAATATTATACTAAAAATTAACTTTGGATAAGTTGTCTGTGAAGATGTGTCATGAATAAGAGCTGATGACAAGAATAATTAGCATCACTGCAAGTTTTGAAAGATTAAAAAAATAGGTCAGGAAAGAAAGTAAAATTAAAAAATATAAATAAAGAGAAAAATCCCATTGAACCATTTCACAGAAAGTTACCTTAGCTGAACCATTAAATCTGTTAATCTTGAATAGGTGAAAATTGTTGGTATCAGATGAAAACTAAGCAGGGTTCCAGTTGGATTCTTGTCCTGCTTGGACATTCACAATGCAATCTCTGCATGCAATATCTCATTTCTGAGCATGTAACATAAACATTTTTTTCCTCCTTTTTCTCCCCAGACGTAGACGTAGATGTCCCTTATTGCTCTGCACTTCAGATTCAGTTCAGAATTTGACTGAGGTTGCTTTTGGCTTAGCCTGCCAGAACAGGGATTTCTTTGGTCAGGCCATTCAGTTTTGCTTGATCTTTTCTCTCTGTCGTGATCACCAATGAAAAGAGGTCACAGAGTACCTGGATGTTTTCCTTTCTAAAAGAAATCCTTTCTAATCCCTTCTATAGGGAAGTGGCAGTTCTTTCATCTTGAAGGTAGAATCTAAGTTCTCTAATTTTTTTGCTGTATTCTGTCCTTACAGTATTCCTTATCAGCTTACACGTTCATTTCTTTTGTATGTTATCTTCTAAATCAATTTTAATAGCACATCTTTGATTGATCCTCACTCCACTCCTTGTAGTGATCTGAGATTCCATATTTATAAGGAGTCTCTGGAGAATAAATGCAGAGAGGAAGACCTTTTTTCTTTGACTTTGCTGTTATTACAGGATTGCTAGTACTGGACATGTTCTCCATACGTTGTATTCTATACAAATTATCTTCAGTGTCCCTGTCAGTACAAAATGTGGTATAATAGAGTAAACACAATAATAAATAAATAGTAGGCCTGCAAATCTGGTTCAGCTGTAATTTGCCAAGTTAGAAAAATCTCTGTCTTACTACAGAGCTCTGCATTCTGGAATATTGTAATAAATCAAAATCTGTCAAGAAAAACCTCCCCCCTACTTACTGCAGAAAGTTGCTTTGATGCTAATTCCTCTTTTACTTCTCATGAGAGGATTAGCTCAGGGTCTTGAAAGTGAAAAGGAATCCAATCTGTCAACTTAGGGCTTTTTCAATGTGTAAATTAAGAGAATTTTTCAATATGTAAATAAATAGTGGACTTCTTCATAAATTTCTTTACAGATTTCCAGTGTGAGTGGTAGATGTCTTTTCTGAGATTTTGTTTTACAGCCAAAATTCAGCTGTTGTTTTTAATTTGGGTTGGGGTTGGTTTGTTTGTTTTTGTTTGTTGGTTGGTTTTTTGGGTTTTTTTGCTTGTTTGTTTGTTTTGGGGTTTTTTTTTCCGGTTTTGGGGGTTTTTTTGTGGTTTTTTTAAGAAGGCCAATATAATCTCTATACTTGCGTAATAAAGACCTGTGAATTTTTTTCTTTTCTATTCTGTAATGAATTCTGGAGGAATATGGCATAAAGCCATATATTTAAACAGCTGAGAACAAGATAAAACATGACAGTACTGATGAAAATTATGCATGTAAGCTTCTTTAGACTTGTTGCTTCAAGGGCAGATCTCCTTTTATCTCCATCCATTTAAAGTGTCTTCATTCCATGGACTAGAATTAGAACGTTGTATTTTCTCTCCAATTTTCTTCATGTATCAAAAAACCTTTGGCCTCTCCATCAATTTCTGATAAATAGGATGAAGATACAACAAAAACATGAGGGAAAAGAAATAAAAAATAAAAACTTAAGAAGACAATTTTGTAGTCAGAACAACCACATGAATAGGTATAAACCAGATTAAGGAAAGGCAGAAGATGACAAGGAACAGAGAACAGTTAAAAATTAAGAATTGGGTTGAGAAATTCTTCAGCTAAGACTATGAGGAAGGAAAGCAGAGCAGAAAGAACTGAGGAAATAATTGGAAGGTATTGCTTTGGAGCTGGTAAAAATCACTGGGTTTGGGAACATTTTAAATCACTGTAGTCTCAAGCAGGAAGTTCTGGTGTTTAGAGAAGGAATTCACAGACCTGTATATCAGTTCTGCCTTTCTCACTGGCTCCCAATATGACCATATGCAGAATGGAGTTTTTTGGATCAACAGAAATGTGTCTCGGTTCCTCTCCATGTGTGTTACCTAAATGGCATTTTCTTTAATACTTGTTTTTGGTGTAAAATGCTATTATGTATTTAGAGCTCTGCTTGGAAAAAGATAAAATTTTTTGTGTTGATTTTCATTTCCATTAACTCCTTTGTTTCATTCACTTGCTTTCTGATTTTTCAACACCCAGTTAAGTCATAGAATCACAGAATTGTTTAGCTGGAGAAGATCTCTGAGATCATCTAGTCCCACCATTAACCTCACTACTATCATGTGTCACATGTACTACATTATCACCTGCCATAAAAAATGATTACTCTTAACAACCTTCAGAACAGTTATGTTTTCCTTTTTTTTCCCCTCCCTCCCCTCTGACCTTCGTTCCTACTTCTTTCTAAATTGCAGTCATACATTGTGCAACTGTTCCATCATTATAAAATATCTGTTTTCAGGCTGGTAAAAGTTTTATTTGTCCATCATTCATCTCTAGATATTAATCATTCCTTAAAAATTATTTCCACTCTTAATGCTGAGTGTAGACATGATGTTAATGTCTCCTTTACCAGTGATTTGGGAACATTTATAGTCATTTAATATTTCTAGAGGGAATGTGTGAAAATAAGCTAAGACCATATTGCCAATTAAATCAATAAAAACTTCCAAAAACCTTGAAAACATATTTTGCCATTAACTTTTGTGTTATTCTACTTTAAGATCTTTTTTCTTTAAGATAATATACACTTGAAGCTACATGGAAGATCATTGCCTGCTACTGAAAATATCCACAGAGCAAGCAGTTGTTTCAGCCAATATTTGGAATTGTCTCATGTTTCCATCAAGCTGGTGAATGGACTACAAATCACTGGGATGCAGAGAGCAGCACAGAAGGGGCTCAGGAAGGACACACCTGCCTTCCACTGAAAATTTTCTTCTGATTTATTAGCAGGTACAGGACAAATATTTTAAACATGTCTAAGACCTAGAAAGACCTTGTCAGTTCTGTAATCTGTCAGTGTCCTCAGTACAGTGATGAAGAATACCATGTGCACAAGTCCTACATTTACATGCAAGAAGCCACCTAAAAGATGACAGATATAACTTTATTGCAGTAAGACATTTTGCTTATGTGATGAATTGAGTTCCCTTTTTCTTCCAATTCTCATTTTTTGTCCTTTCTAAACTTCAATAGACCAAACTGTCAGTGGTTTCCCAGAACATATTTCTCATATTTCTGTTTAAATAGTTTTGGTTTTTTTGGTTTTGGTTGGTTTTTTTTTAGATGAACTGATATAACTGGATGATGTGAACTTGCATTTCTACCATGCTGTTTCTTATAACAGTAATAGCATTGGCTAGGATTGAGCAGGCATAGTAAAACACAGGAGAGATGCATGGTGCGGGTTTCATATTCAATGGACATCCTGAGACAAACCACTGAATATCTCTGAGTGTGGCAAATTTGGCAGTATTTTTCTGCCGAATCTCAAATCACTGACTAAATGTCTGTGATTGAGATATTTGTCTGCTCCTGGAAATGGAGCTCTTTAAAGTTGAACTCATCTGACCCCTTCTGATTTTCTTAGCCTATTTTTATTTTTATTTTTGATGCAATTTTTTTAATGTTTTCTTTTATTTTCATCTAGTGATAGCTTTTTTCTCAAAAGTAAGAAAAAATGCACCATCATTTCTTTGTATTTTTTTTTTGTAACCTCTGTAGTATGTAATAACAGTTTATTGAAGAAAACTAATTTTATTTCCTTATTTTATTATATATAATATAATGTGCCTAGGTATATTGTTGAATCAGTTTAGTATTCAGCAGCTAATATAAATGAACGTGACAAGTGTGATTTATGAAAATTTGAGCAAAGTTTTGATGTCATTGTATGCAACATTTCACATTTTATTTTAGCACAGCAAGGTTACAATATTCTCTGGAGTGCCTTGCAGTTGTTTATTGTTTGCTTGCTTTTTGAACAAGACCGTGGAAGCAACAACAAGGAAAAAAAATAACTTGCCTTAGTTCAGAAGTCTGTGCATCTTGTACTGATCTTGTGTGTTTGAGACATTTTATTTTATTTTTAATATCACACTCAGGGAAAAGTTAGTATGTATTTTTAGATGTTCTTGGAGCATCCGAATTCGCAGGAGGGTGCATTTTCCCCCTCACTGCTCCTCCACGTGCACTGTGGTTAATGCAGATGTGAGTTGTGCAGCAGCACCAGGGGAGTTCCACAGCAGCTGCTGGGGCATAGCGAGTGTGAGTGGGTGGTGGGGAGAGAATAAACAGCGCCTTTCCAGGGGGACTGGGAAAGGCTGATGAGGAACCTGTCCAGAGAAACACCTCATCTACTCTGCTCTGTTCAGAATCACAGAACAGGCACTGACTCTAATAACACACATCATCAGAAGGCTGTTGAAGGGCCATTGCTGCCCTTATCTGCTCTAAGGCATATATGCATTGATTTTTTTGTAGGTAGAAGAATTCTGCAGACTTTAAAATGTAAAGCAAGTATGCCCTGTAGAAAAATGAATAAAATAAGTGCAGCAGACACTGAAGTTGAGGAGAAACAAGAGAAAGTACTTTGGTCAGAGAGGTGAGCAAATGGGGGTTGAAAATGTACTGCAGAAATATTAGGAAGTGTGAGTTTTTACTGTCAGGAAGAATGATTTGAAATACTTTTTTCCCACTTCTATTTTTTCTGCACTCTTTTGAACTTTCTGAAAACATGAAATAGTAGTGCAAATTTTTCAGGAGTGACTTCAATAACTACTTTCTTCAATAATCTAAACTACCCCTCTTTTTATTTAAAACAATTACCCTTTGTCCTATTGCAAGTCCTTCTTGGCAGGGCTGTTCCCAGCCTATGCTGACCCATGGCTTGTCACAGCCAAGGACTGGACTTCTTTATCCTGGCACCTGAAGGTGGAAATCACCAGTGAACACAACATATTCTGCTGCTCATCTCCTTCCAGTGTCATAAATTCTAGCACAGTGGCCAGGATTCAGGATTGTTAAAGAAGGAGAAGTTTGAATTTAGAAGGATTTTACCATGCTTTAGGCTATAGCTGTGGGAGCCCTGGAGGCACATAAACAGATATAGAGTACCTGTACCCAGGTGTCCCCCAGAGGGAGCTTTGGGAAACCCTACAAGAAATAAAGTCACAATTCAAGACAGATTTTAATCTGAGTGGTTAGCACTACAATCAGACCCTTCTTAAATCAGACAACTGACATATACCATTTATCATTATTAGCAGGTTCTTAGCATCCAATCCTGAGGTGATATTTTGATAGGAAAACAGAATATAAAATTATTGTTCTTTTTACCATTACATAGCATTTTGCACATTTCAATCCATTTTAAAAAAAAGAGGGCAAAAATCAGCATTGTCGTTTTCAAATGGGAAAACCATGGCACAAAAAAGTAAAGTAGCTTGTCCTAGTTTGTACAGAAATCTGAAAGTTCCCTGGTGATCATTAAGAAGGATCCAGCCTGTTCTTGGCTAATGAGGACAAAATATAAGTTGTTCTGGAGGTGGCTGAGAAAAGATCAGACACACTTTGTAAGAAGGAAAAGCCCACTAGATATCATACCATGTTCCTGAATCAGTGGTGTGACAGAACAAAGTCAAATAAAGAAATCCTTGATTAGAGGATATTAGTTAAATTAGCAGTACACATTGCTTTCAATAAGTAATGATTGGAATATATGAGGAAAAAAAATGCTGTCAGTTTATAATTGTCCTAATCTAACCTTTCAAATTTAAGATTATGCACTAGTCTAGACAGATTTATAGCAAGTTTGTTTAATTAATGTGGAGCTCTTTTTTTTTTCAAGTATTTCAGTGTTCTCCATATCTTAACTTGGTGGAATTAGTGGAAGATTCTATTAAGCCGTGACTTTGCTAATGTAATTTGATGGTTCAACATCTCAGTGTGCCTAGTTTTCACTATTTGTTCCGCTTCAAAATTTGACATGATCTGTCAGATCTTAGAATTCTAATTACACAATGAAGAAAAAGGCTTCAATATCTCAAGTCCCCACTGAAAAAGCCACTGGGTGTGTAATTAGGAATGAGAAAAAAGGTCGACCTACTTTTTCCATTTAGTCGAAACTTCTAATTGATCTATCTTTATTTCTTTCTATCGATCTATTTATCTGTTTATCCAGTCTGTCACTAATAATCTTGACCTTATTTTGTGTTGATTGATCATTTAAACTAATTTCTAGCCTGAATGATGGTAATATAATAATGTGAGCCAATTAGAAGTTAAATAGAATCAATAAACCATTCTGTGACACCAGCAGGAGGAATATTCAAGTACCACTCTCATTAGACCTTTCAGCATTTTATATGGATATTTTTAGGACTGAAGTAGAATGAAGGTACTACTGAAACTGGAAAATACTTCATGACATGGTGATATTTTCTGGTTATCAACTTTTTCCGGCTTCAGAAAATAAAAGCCAGGAATGGCTGTTATTTGTTCAACTTTAGCAGGCACTCTTCATCTAATCAACATCTAGTATGGAGAAAGATATGTTTGCATTCTTGCTCCTGCTTTCATCATATCTCTAATGTTTGTTTTCCAGCTGTTTTGCCTTTCACATCTATTTTAAATAGTAAAAGAAAGAGCCTGATATCTTCTGAGCCAACCATGCCATAACTCAGATCTGTGTAATCCATAGAGAAAGCACCATTTGCTGAGTGATTGAAATATTTTTCCCAGGAGAAAATAGTTGTAAAGAATCAGTGTTTCTGATACTGGAAATATCAGAAGAAGAGTTGTTTGGAAGAGAGTAAGAAGGCTGACTGATGATCACTGCACATAAACAAATGTTTCCTCCACTGGAGGTAGCATCATGATTTCGTCTCACAGCTACATACAAACACTGGATCTACAAAACCATATTGAGTTGATGCCATGCCTTCAGCTTGCTCACTTGCCTTCATAAGATTTTGGCATTCAAATTCATCAATGGTTCTTTTGTACAACATCCTTTGCAAATCTCTGCTTCCTCCAGTGAATCTAAAAGAAAATTAAGTACTCAGAAAGCAGTTTTGTAGGAGCAAGATTTTGAGGCATGTTTGCAGATATTTTTAAGAATATTCTCCTAAGCCTGGTATCATGGGGAAAGGGGTGCTGCCATGTGCTTGCAAATAGATCCATCCCTCTTCCTTACTGAAGATCTTTGTGGAAAAGCTATTTTCTTATCAATTCCATGTGCATTCCTAGCAGAATCTGAGTTCTCTTAGGTTATATCTTACAATTTTACACCCTTCTAGTCCTAGATTAAAAGTACTTTTGATCTAATCATTGCTTGTGTTGGATGAATTCTAACTATGGTTTCCCACAGGCTTGAGTACAATTCGTTGTTCCTGCCTCTGGATGGTGACTGACAATTCCTGCTAGATCTGGCCTGAATTGAAGTGTTAATAGTGGGCATTAGCAGTGCTGCAAGCTTCTTGTTTGCTCTCCTGTCAGCCCTGTCAGATGTTGCTCTTTTGTTTTAGAGTTTGTATTGATTCATTTTGTTTCCTTCCTGATAAATCTGTCCTAGGAACACAACATACGTTATTATGGTTTTAGACAAGAAGCTTCTATGAAGGTGCTAGGCACTGTCCATGTGACATCGGGCAAACAAAGTAATCCTTCCCCTATAATCTTTGTAATTCTTTGTAATTCTGTTCCTAAATTCTACTTTTCCAGATGGATGGACAGGGTTATGGTGCTGGCCTGCTCTGTACCAGGTTCTGATTTAGGATTGTTGGTTCTATTCTTCACATGTCCTTTCTCTGTGCCAGAATGGATTAGGTCTGCTGGCTCCTACGTAAATCCAAATGTTTGCCACGTGAATAATTCTTAGTCTGAGGCCCATGACACAGAAGGGGATAGATACAGCATGTCAAAACCCAGCCTGCTGGAATCCTGCTTGCAATTACTTCATTTTAGGGGAGCAGGTAATGTGCAGCATCCAGGCCCACAGACGTTTGCTCAGTAATGCTCACACCAGTGTCTGCACAGCACAGACACCTCCTGACTTCAGTTCTTTTATGCTGGATCTTTTTTGAGTTAAAGCTGTCTGAATTTGTGGATGGGATGAACAGAATAAGTGAGAAGCACAGCACTAGCCCAACAGTCTGAGCCAAAGAAATACATGCCTTTCCCCTCTTTCAAAAAACCCTAATCCACCAACCCCTCCAACTGCAAGCAGTTGGGGCAACAATTTAACAGCCAGCTATGGTCAAAAAGGCAAAGACAGCACTGGACTGGATGAAGGGATAAGAGAGAATAGAGAAATATTACATGGTACAGAACCAGATGATATTTCCTCACTTTAGATTACTGCACAAAGTATTTTTTAAAATTTGTTTTAAAAGCAAACCTGTAAGTTGTATGAAGAGCCAATAAACAGTTCGTTGATATTGCTAGTGGAAGAGTGTCTATAAAAGTAGTACATGATGGCAAGGAGGGCTTGATCTGGTAAAAAAAAAAAAAAAGTTATTTGAGAATGTCATTAACAACACAGTCCTGTCCTCCTTCTCTTGTACAATAAAAAAGAAGAGATCTTTTGAAACAAAAGCGGTAAATTTTCCTCTTTCTCTCCCACCCCATCAGTGCCGTTTAGCAGCTCAAAAAGAAACCTAATTTTTTCATGAGTTGTCATTCATGTGCCAGAACCTTGTGTACTGTTGATGCACTATGACGAAACTAGAATCTTCTGTCCCTCGGGTTTGGGATAAAGGAAATTAGACAGTACCAAGCAGTGTTTGACACTCTTTTCTAAAGCTCCTAGATTGATAGTTGTACAGTGTTTATCCATTGTGAAAATGGTTTTCATGGTGTCCTAAGGTATTTCCACACAGACTTTGGAAGAAAAGAAAATTTTAAAAAGCAATAACGACAATCCAGAGTCATTAACAAAGTCATTGCTGAGAAATGGTGACATAAAGGAGATTTGGTATTGAAGAGAAAAATTTTCATGACCATAACTTTCAAATTAGCTACATCTCTATTTTAAGCACACTTTTGCCTTCTTAAGCTCTCTTGCACCATGGATAGTCTGTATCTACCCTTTGAGAAAACCTCAGTAAGATGCAATTTTCTGAGACTCTTCCATAGTCAGCTGAATTTACATAGGTACACACAAAAATTGTTTCACAGTTCTTGTAATACTACATATTAATCCACCATCCTGCAAAGCATCCCAAAGAAATAAAAGGGGTTAGAGAGGAGGAAAGAGAGACAGAAATGAAGGTTGAGGAGGCAATGGAAAAGTTGGAAAAATGCAGAAAAAGAGTAACAGTAAGCAGATGGTAGTTCCCTTGCATTGGAATGAGGAAAGGGCAAGAGGAACTTTTACCTCTGTTGAAGAGATATACCACTCTTTCCTTTGTTGTTTTGTTTCGGGGGTTTGGGAGGCAAGTTGGTTAGGTTTTTTGGTTTTATTCACAACCTATTCCACAAATTGAAAGTGACTGCAGCTCAAAATTAAACCTCCATTTGCAGGTCTATAATCCATATATTTTCAGCATTTTTGCCAAGCCTGAAAAATCAGATCAATGGAATAGATTTCCATTAAGAGGGAATGACGGTTGTCCATCTCCCTTCCTCCAAAATCTGTTACTATTTTAATTTTATTTTCATGTAGGCTTCTCTTTGCATTATTTCTAAACCTTGTTATGAATAGGTTTGCAAAAAGTGAAATAAAATGTCTGGAGATTCATTTAACAAAGTCCATTCATAAATTATAAAGGGCATTGGATACAATTCTCCTTATCAGTGGACTTTACTAATAATATTCAAGAGTTCCTCTAAACATGCCTTTTTAAAAAGCTTTTTCTGACCAGAATTTGTGTTTATATTTTAAAAAATGTTTTGATTTAATTTCATGTTGTTACTGTTCCATAATTCTCTTTCTGTCTTTCATGTTGAATTTTAGTTTTCTCTACCGTATGCTTAAAAGCAAACCGTACTTATTTAAGTCACAGGTCTTCAGAGCTTAGAGACTAAATTGCCTTGGAAACTAGAAATTTATGTAAGGATAATGGATTTCAGTTATTTGACAAGTCAGCCACCTAAGGAAATAATGATGGATATAGTTTCTGATTATTTCTAAATTTATGATTGGTTAAAATTTCATTTTACAAGACTAGATTAATGATTAAATATCAAATTGTCTGTAGATTTTAGTATTTTGATTTGTTCCTCATTCCATAGGTACAGATAATAAAGTAAAAATCATTGCGAGCACCTGTTTAAAAATTAAAAGAAAATTACATATTGAAATCCAATCTTGAATTTTGCATGGGACATGTTTAAAGTGGGTTATAAAATATTACATATTTAATCTCTCAGAGAAGATGCTCCCAGTGATTACATCCAGGTTGCTCAAGCTCAGCATTCACAGGTGATATAAAAGCATCTGGAGTTCCCGTGACAACTACAAGGGTAATATAACACCTCCACACTGCACAGGCACAATCACTGGTACCGGGTTTGTGTGGAAATTCAGCTGTTGCTCTGCATCCTGGGAATCAGCTCTGCAGAGGATCTGCAGAGGATCTGCAGGGCTTCCCCGGCTCCTCCTGCTGGGCTGCAGAGCTGAGGGATGGCAGTGAGGCATCCAAGAAATTAATTTTCTCTCCTGCAAACTCCAAGCACTCCTCTTGGCAAGCCTTGTGAGGAGGAACACTGGGCTGCTTTCATGCTGCAAGATGCAATTCCTCAATTCCTTCATGGTAACCAGAGACAGGAGTAAGAGGACTGAGAATTCAGCAGACTAAGCTGGGAATCTTGGGTGGGGCCGTCAGGGAAAGAGCAAAAATACTTCTTTCTAATAATTTTTTCTAAACAAATAGGCAGTTCCTAGACTAGGTGGGGGTTTGTATTATCTGTGTGCCATTTGGTCTTATTTCATTTAGCCCAGCCAGGAGTTTCTTTGAAAGGAATACCTGTGATGGAAGGTAGTTTGTGCCCACGTGTGATGGCAGCTTTGCATTTTAAAATTTTCCACCACACTTAACACAATTTTTGAAATTTATTAGCCCCGCCATGGTTCACTTCCTCCAAGATGGAATTATTCCCAAAAAATGTGTGCAGTGATAACATTCTAGATTTAAGTTTTCAACATACACTCCATCACTTGAGGATTATACAGGGATTAAAACAAATTTCAGGTGAAATTATAATGTAAAAACTACATTTTCTGATTTGGATATGCTTTCCTTGTTGCTGTCTATTCCTTGCAACTCTTTCCCCTACTACAAATTTAAGTCTATGTGATATTTCGTTTTCTATATTACAATATATTACTACTAATAATAAGTTTTGATTAAAAGGTGAGTAGTTTGGGCAATAGAAAATATCTTGAAAAATACCATGTTAATTTACACAGCATACACACAACTGGACTACCTTCCAATATTAGTTCTGTAGTTTTTCTCATATATATTCACAGATATAACTTCTTAGCTTTAAAACCTGACTCCAGGATCTCTTAGCCTTTATATCTCACTTATGTTATTGGGCAGAGATTTTTATCTTTGCAATCATAAAGAGCACTATCATAGTGATGCTGATTTCTAAACAATAGGAGACCCTTACTTATTGAAATGGATACCAGAATACGTGGTTTTTATTCCAGCTCAAAGACCTGGGGGTGTTTTGTTCAAATTTTGCCAAAAATATTGCCTTTCCAGAGAAATGAATATTTTTTATTTAAAAAAAAAAAAAAAGGAGTTGATATTTAGAAAATCTTGAGCAGGGGCTTGCAAGTTTTGTTCACAAATGGCTGCTAAAATGAAAGAAATAAAGTTAGGAATGCTATACAGCAAAATTCATCTTCAATGCAGTGCCGAAATGAAATGCAACCTCCCAGACAAGGACTTTCTTTGCAAACCTTTTGCAGGCTGTGTGGGACCTTTGGGAGCATCTGGGAAGCTCTGGCTCAAAGCACATGGAAATAAAGGTAAATTATATTATTCAGGTTTGCTATATTGCCTATCATTTTCAATGAAGTTGAAGATGTGGCAATAGCACAGACAAGATAAAGATAATTTCTTAACAAATTCCCTTGTCAATACACTTTTCTTGGTTAAAATACAGAATGGCAAATTATGCGGAGGAACATAGCTTAGATGCCCTGTCAGCTAAACCCCACCTGGGCTGTCTGCAAGCCAGCTAGAATGAAAATTAAACTGTTATTTATCACTGTCTGGAGAGGAAACCTCTGGTTTTTCACTACACAGATTATGTCTTATTTGGGTTATTCCATGCACTTATCACTTGGAGGTTACAAACAGAGCAGTAACGAAGAAATATACCAGACCTCAAGGTAATATGCCAAAAATAGAAGTAAGAACTCAGATCAGCCTTCTGTCTGTCCTGCTTGCTGACCCCTGCTAGCATGAAACTCTGGGAAGTGAGGTTAAATCAGAAAAGGAGCAATGATAAAATAATCTGGGTACTAATTCTTTATACCTCTGTTCAAGATTCATACCTGACTCTAGCTGATTAACTCTTTAAGGCCAGGACTGCCAAATGAACCTTGATTTCCATGTGAAAAAAATGCAGTATGATAACGATTATTACTCTATTACTACAATCCAATAAGCTTTCTCCCACTCAGGTCAGACTGATTGTACGGAGGGAGCTCCTTGCGTGTTGTTCCATTGCTGCTGTAGAAACTACAACCATTCAAAGGAAGATTGTATTAAAGAACAAACAGCATCATTAGATAAAATTAAAGGGCTATTAAAAACTAGGAAGGCAAGCTGGACTTCCTTTTTGTAGCTGACTTAGGCAGTTATGACTTAGGCTTCATGTTTGTTGCTGAAAACTGCAACATCTCTCCTACTTCAGCAGAAAAGCTTAGTTGGGTGAATTTAAGGAATGCAAATGTCTCTGGGCTTTTGGGTTTATATCAGCCATTAGCACTGCCTTTTATTTTATCAAATTTACATTTATAAACTTTGGAAAGGATTACTTTCTTAACCTAGCAATAGGGGTTTGTATTTTCCTTTTTACATCCTCAAGTAAAGACAATAACCCCCTAATGAGAGTTGAGGGATTTTTTTTCATTTGATGCATTCTGAGGGAAGAGATTTTGGTGGAAAAATGATTGGTGATGGGTGATTATTGTTTTTTTTTTCTTGAGATTTTGCTGGAAGACTGGAAAGGCAAATAGCTGCTAAAGGCTGCCATATTCCTCAAATAGTTATCTCCTGTGCTAAGGGGAGAACTGCTACCCCACACAAATGAAGAGCACAATGCACTTTAAAATATAAATTTACACAAGCTATGTCCTTTAGCTTCAACTGTGTGCTGGAATGATTCAGCTAGTGCAGAATAAGGTTTAAAGGAAGTTAAAGCACCAGAGCATGTGGCAGGGCCCAATTAAGCTTGATGAACTAATGTGCTACATTCATTGTGAAATATGGATTATCTTGGGAACATAGCTGGATCCCTTATGGACCACAGACTTGGACTGGAGCCTGGGAGGTTAAAATAACTTTGCTAATAGGAGTCCTCTTCTTGTAGAAATAGTCACTGGAAGTGCTTTATATTGTCCCAGGTGTCTGCCTGGGTCTAGTTATACCCCCATGTGGATTTTAGAAGGAAGCAGAACAGGCAAACCCCATTCCTTGCCACAGATTTTCCTTTCAGTTCTCAATACCTCAAGCCTTCTGGGCAGTTGCTATGAAACAGGCAATTCCCACAGTGTCTCAGTGGCCCTTTTGTCAGAGAGGGTTAAAACCATCTCTTTCACAGGAACATACTCAGAGATGTTGTGAGGAACATATTGCAGACTAGACAAACAAGAAAAGAATATCAGATGAGCAAAGACTTAAAAAAACCCGAAGCCCTACACTCAACTATATCACTGGTAAAGAAACATAAAATTGCAGTTTCATAAACTTTCTAATTCTCTTAGGAAGATTACTGGAATTTTCTCCTCTGGAATTGCCTTTGTGGTGACATCTGTAATAAAACAAAAATAAAGCTTTGGTTCTCCCTGAAGTACTTGTAGGTTAAAGCTATAGCTCTCCCTCCCCATATCTGATGAATGGAGAATGCAGCAGTATTCTCAAATTTCTTAGGGTTTATAGACACAATGATTCACCCTTCGAGCCACTGGTAGTTATTGTGATAATTGAAGATAAATCTGAGATTCTGTGGAACAATGAAGAAGCAAATACTCTTGAGCATCTTTTGAAACAGATTTTTTTTCGCCCAGAGTATTTTGTTCTCATTAAATGCAGATTTAGATGTTTGTGTCAGAGATCACAATCTGTATGCTATTTATTTTAGGGAGAAGTCTTATAACAGTCTCTTCTTTGTAAAAATTCAGAAGCAGTAGATGAGAAAGTGCATGATTTTTATCCATGTTTGTATCTACCCACATTTTGAAAAGTGAGACTTCTCATTTTAGTACAGGTCATTCAACTCTACCCCTATGTTTTTCATCCCCATGAAGCTGTAACACCTCTAGAAATTCTCCTCATGTGCACAGCACTGACAGATTCTGCCTCAGTGAAAGGTGGGGAGCTTGGTTATTGGGTGAGTGTGAAAATGAATGTGTGTTATATGAATGTGGCTTCTGTGGTGACAGCCCCTAGCTGTCCCTCCCCACTCCCAATCCCATTCCATTATCCCTCCCCACTCCCAATTTTGTCTTCTGGAGTAGTCAGCACAGTGCTAATTATCTTGAGCCAAACCCATATAAGTATTAAGGTAGCAAAGAATTAGAATACTTGTATTTACAAAAGTGAAAGTAATTAGGCAAATCCTCTAAAGATTTTTAACTCAAATTTCATCATTATTTGTGCTGATGTCTCTGTTATAAAGTTTTCTTGGGGGCTTTTGTGGATATTACACTTCTAAATATCTAACTGTGGCAGCCCTGCATGTTAGGGCATGGGATGAATTTCTGTTATGGATGTGCAATGTGAGAATATGGTAAATCTGTTGACAAGCAACATGTTCTAACATAGATTCCCCATTAATAACCATTCAGTACCCAAGCCTGAGTAAATCCATTTTCCTGTTTGTTTTGTTATATGGCTAGGTCTTCAGGCTTTGTGCAATCTCCATTGACAGCACTTGCAGAATACAACAACTTTAACTCTTCACAATTTCAAATCAGTTTTCTCTCAAAGGTGTGATTTTTAAAAGAGAATATATTCTTTTTTGCCTAATCCTATTGCTCTCTGTGTAATGGATCGAAGAAATTGAAATATCCTCGTTTATCCTTGGATTCTCAGCTGAGGGGGAAACAAAACACCCATGAACTGTTATGTGAAAATGGTTCCCTGGGGAAATAGTCATATACAGTATTTTTTTCCTGTTCTGAGAAAAATCCCTAAGTAATTTGTCCAGGTCGTTTTCTACAATCAGCACAGCTCCTGACATGAGTTCCTTCCCCCCTAGGCAGGGGACACAGTAACTCATTACTGCTGCAGGACTCTTCCTCAGTGATTTAGTCAAGTTGCTGTCTGACTGATTGATTCACAGAGCTTCCTCACAAACACTTCCTTAATAACGTGACAGAGTTCTAGATCGGCAGATTCCCCCTTTCTAGCAGAATAATCCTGTGTCTTTCTGCAGCATGCAGGCTGCTGGAAAAGCTTCTGGGTCTGGACAAGCAGTTTGAAAATACCTTGGCTGCACGACAGAGCCCTGCTGGCTGAATCTCCACGCTATCTTCCAAGGAGATTGCCATGGTAGTACAGATAGCCTATTTCAAACTTTCTCTGCTTCTCTCTAACTGAGGTGCAAAAACACTTTTTCAAAGGCAGACATAAAAGCTGTCAAACAGAAAACAGACCACTGAGGTATGAGAGAGAGCACCTCCCAAGTCATGGATCAGTAGCCAAGAGCATATGTGCAAATCAACACACATTTAGGAGCAATTTGTACAAAATGCCCACAAATGTCACCTTCTAGAAGCAGCCACTGCTCCTGGTCTGTCCACTCTGCACCCGGTTTCATCAGCCCAGGAGTCCTCATGCCACTGCATCACTTCATGCACAGCCACTAGCCCAGTCTGCTCTTTGCCCTTCCCTGCATTCTTCTCCATTCTGTTTTCACCTTTTGCCTAGTTACCAGTTTGTATCTCAGCACATATCTTTGAATTTTCTGTTCTTTATCAGCAGCCTTCTCCCTCATGGCCAATTTCTATTTCATGGCAATATGCAGAAAGTGGATATATAGGTAAAAGAGCTAATTAGGAACTTTGAATGGAGTCTCTGCAGACCCAAATTCTGTGGTTAGGCTTAAAAGGGGTTTTTGTCTCTTGAATATAAATCTGACAATATATAAACTTTCATAGCATCTTAAATCAGAGCACAGAAAGAATCTGTTTCCTTTAAAAACAACAGAGTTATTTTTAGCTATTTTAAATAGAGGATTGGGCAAGATGACCCTAATTTCCAACTTAAATCACGCTGTAATATTTATACATTTGGGAAAGAAAATTCCCTTCTGAGGATCTCTTATCTTGTTACTGTAATAAATCGTGACAAATTCATCTCTTCTGCTTCATTCCTGTTGGAGTTCTGTCTGACAAATTAAAAGACAAATTAAAAAGTTCCCATGTTTCACAAACAAACTGTGAGGTGGGACTGAGAATACTGTAATACCAAGTGTGCAGAGTGGGTCTTGCAGCAATTAATTAATTTGGACGGAGTCATTTTGACAGGTCCTAGCAGAGGTGAACATGCTGTGGTGAAAACTCTCAGTATTATTGTATAACTCCTCTTTTATATAAAATATGCAAGAGGGAGTGGTTTGTTGTTTGGAAATGGCCATTCTAGCAGGTAGATATTTCCTCCTACAGTTTAACAGTATGTCTCAGAGTACCTTTCCAAAAACATTTGAACAGCATCTAGGAACTCAATACTTTTATTCCTATTAAATTAATTATTTCTGTAATGTAATCATTCGAGGTATGGGCAGGGGTCAGGTATCCAGTCTTCTGAAAACACACAAGTGAAAATCATTGTCTGAAATAAATGCTAGTTACATAAAGCATGAGACATAGACTTCATAAAAATTTCAATGTTATAACACAGTTAAAGAACAATATTGTGTTATTTATGAATTTTTCAGTTCAGTGACTGATCAAAAAACTATGGGAACAATCCTTTGGAAGGGTTCCCTCCATAAATATTTTTTCTCAAAAACAAATTTGAAGTCTCCATTTATTGTTTTTGAGATTTTTTTACTCCATTTTTAATTGAAATGTTTTCATATTCTAATTTAAATTATTCTAAAATTGAAGATTCAAATGCTCTATTTATAACATGTTAACAGCAATGATTGCAATTATCCAGTGGCACCTTTCCATGGCTATCACTTCTTCCACCATAATTGTTAACAAATATTTTGTATGCAACATGGAGCAGGATATTTAACACTTTTCTAAATTGTGCCCTCTCTTCCATGTATTTATTGCAGGAAGAATATCAGATTATAGTCACTAATATGAGCCAGCCAAAAATTTGGGGTTTTGCTCCTTCCTACATTTACCCTGTTGTGTCACTTCCCCCATTTCAATACAAAATCTCTGCAATTTCAGAATAAAAATAGAAGTAAATTTAAAACAATAGAGGCTTTTGTGGGAGATTAATTGGTGTGATCTATACTTTAATTGTAATAAAAGTAGATTAGAGATGGTGGGAGGTGGCATTGGAATTACTTTCTCTTAGAATTCTGCTATCTGGAGCCTACAGAGAGTCACTTTTGAAATACTGTGGGGGAAAAAAAAAAAAAAAAAGAAAAAAAGAAAAAAAGAAAAATACCCCTGACTAGAAAAGATTATTCATATATTCTCTTTCTAGTTTTCCTCAGCATTTTCCTGAGCTCTGATTCTGAAAATAAGTCTACTGGTGATGAGCAATTGCACTATGCATCACTTGTTGGTCTAAATTCTCTCCCTTTTAAAAAATTTTCTTTTTGCCCTTCTGATTCTTTCCTTCATCCCACTGGGAGGAGAATCAATGTGCAGCTGTGTGGAGCTTATTTGGGCTTAAACCACATTAGCAGAAATTTCCTATAGCTGAAGTAGGGTGGCCAGGTTTGTTCCATGATGGTTCAGTGCAGTGGCTGAGTGGATAGAGGGGGATGCAGTATACTGTTCTGTGTAATTTCTGACCTCAGATCCCAGTATTTTTCTGCTTTCTTGCAGTGTAATTGCTGTTGTAATTGGGACATTGTCAATTAATCCTTGCACTAATGCAGCAAAAACTGAAGCATTTTCATTTCTTTGCAACAATATTTCTTGAACTTCCTTAAGCAGGGCTTCTCTTATCGTTATCGTTTATTACTCTCTTTTCCTCTCCCTTCTTCCCACTTTCATAATCCCTGAAGCACCTGTGCTTTTTATTCCTGGCAACAGCTCTACTCAGCTGGGGCAGAGGGAGGAGAACGAGTTAAAATTACTGAGGCCAGTGTGGGAGGACAAAGCTGTTCTCAGTAAGTCTAAGGCAATATGGTTTTTGTGACTCATTTATGACCACTAAAGAGCTGTAAAACACAGTCTGAAGAGCACTGTCTAGGAACTAATCTAGAAACTAAGGTGAGATCAACTTGGCTAAATCCACTATGAACAGTCCCAGACTTGGGCCCAATTGTGTAAAGTCTTGGTTCAACATATTCTTAAGCTAAAATTTTCATAAACATCACTAAAATCCTGGCCTGAAATGTCAGCCTGAAATATCACCTGGTCTTTCAGTGCCATCACTATTTTGTATCAGATTGTGTTGACTTTCATATCTCAGTAACAACATAGATGCTATTCTCATTTGTCTGCAAGGCAAGAGAAAAACGAGTTAGAAGTAAGACAAACAAAAGCATTTGCCCTTGCAAAGAACACAGCAGAGACAATCAGAAAACAAACACATTTAAAATTAATGTTTATATTTGATTGGAAAAGGCTGACCTTTATCACATTGGCATGTATTTTTCCCTAATCTGCAAAAAAGCAGAACAGTGACTGGTGAGAGAAAGACCTAATATATCAGAGAATTTACTTTTAATTTGCATATACTGTTTTATTCTATTTTTTTTTCTTTTTATCACTTCTGTTTTTCAACCTGCCATTCAATTAATTTCATCCTTCTGTATTATATGTGATGAGACAGCATATGAGTCACTGAGTAATTTCTGTGTAATCTACTGCTTTGGCATAACACAGATATTTCTGGGCTTGGCCACCCAGACAGTTTTTTACCCATTGAACCGTGCACCCATTCAAGCCAGTTTCTTCAGGAGAAAGCTGTGGGAAACAGCTTTACTGAGGTCTAGGTAGACATATCCACAGCCTTTCCCTCTTCCACTAAGTGGTCCCCTTGTCACAGAGGGAGATCAGGCTGCTCCAGCAGGACCTACCTTTTGTAAATCTGTGCTGGCTGGGCCTGGTCCTCCAGTTGTCTTGATCTGGTCCATGATCTTCCCTGGCACCGAGGTCAGGCTGACAGACTTGAAGTTCTCCCCTTTTTGTTTGCCAGCTTCCATCATAAGAAGTCACAGATGACTCCTGTGCTCAGTCCACAACCATCTGTATTTTCTTTCCTTATTCTGGTATCATAAACTCTGCTGGGGAAGACACAGGACAGGGATTTTTCTCTGGCTAAGCTACATTCCCCACACCAGATTTCTAATGTGTGACTAGAACTGTTCTTGTGACAGGACACTGCCCACAGTATAAAATGTCTTGCCAAAATACAAGGCAAAAACTGCCCAGTCACCCATAGTCTTCTCCCCAAATCTACGGAGCAAAGGCATTTCTGGAGTAGCTTTCCTTGCTCAAGTGAAGATCAAAAGGCAGACAAAGGCAGATAAAGATTAAGAATACTCCCGAGGGAGAGACCAAAAAGTGCACTCAGCTGAATGAATAGATCTCAAAATTTAAGGTAATGACTTAAGAAGGAAAGACATTGTCCCTCAAGCTATCCATATGCAAAAGTATAAGTAAAGAAAGTTCCCACGGGAATGTCTAATTTTCAGGGTATCAGAATTCCTGCAAACCCAGGAGAAAACAATTGAATTTCAATGATAGAATTAAATATAAATACATTAAAATAAAGAACAGACATGACTAGCTCAACAAAATATTTTTTCTGAAAGAAGTCCACAGGCCCATATGGGCAATAAATCTCAATTTTTTTTCCTTCAGAATTTTTTTGCCTAATTGATTGTATAGTTTTCAGTCCACCATTATGGTCAATGGGATTCATGTCCTAAGACTGTCAACTTAGAAAAGTAAAAGACAACATCTTCATGTGATGAACGTACTATAAGCAATCACTCTAAGATAACAGCTCAGTCACATTTATTATCTCCAAAATATTACAAAGATGCAGTCTAAATTTGATTGATGTTAAAAGGAGGGAAACGTCCTTCCTCTATCAATTTTTAGGCAGTGACAATAGGGACAGCCTTTATTTACTCTTGGAATAATTGAACTTTAAAAAACTGATAAACATGATGGAGAAAATGTATTGACTTTAAATTTACCAGTATATATCACAGAGATTAGAAGAGTCTTTAAAATGATTAAGGATTGGAGCAGCTGTCACAGAAGAAGAGGCTGGGGAAGCTGGGACTTTTCAGCCTTCAGAAGAGGACAGTCACAAAGATCTTCCTCTTGAGTAAGAGTAACTAATGGAGAGGTGTCTTGGCTTGCAAAGATGGATGCAACCAAAAGTATGCATTCTATTACCGTCTGTTCAAACCAGGTAGGGCAGTGTTCTTTATCTTTTCCACAACCCATCCTTTCTCCAGAAGATATTGTCTGTTAATGGGCCCACTGCATGACTGATGAAATTACATCCTCCCATTGGGAGATGCTCTACCTAGGGGGAGGAGCCAAACCTTTCCTACCTAGATAAAAACTGAGATTTGGAACACCAAACAGCCTTTTTTCATTGGATTCCAGAGGAAAAGTGGACCTTTTCACATTATCACTGGACCTTCAGAGGAAAACTGCACCCTTCTACAGGACCACTGCTTCAACTGAACTAAATCTGTCATCCAGGAGGATGCAGCCACCATTTAATTGTGCTGTTACCAACACCCTGACTGTCAGGTTGTATTCTGATTCTATCAGTGGTTTTTTGGGTTTGTTTTTTGTAATACTGTATTTCTATTTTAATTTTTCCTTGTAAAGAACTGTTTTTCCTATTCCCATATCTTTGCCTAAGATCTCCTTAATTTCAAAATTATAATAATTTGGAAGGAGAGGGTTTACATTGTCTATTTCAAGAGAAGCTCCTGCCTTTCTTAACAAACACCTGCCTTTCAAGACAAGGGGGAAAAAAGAAGGTAACACTGGACTTTCAGTGTTGCACAGTGAGAGGACAAGAGGCAATGCGCACAAAGTAAAATACAGGAAATTCCAGTTAAACATAAGAAAACACTTTGTCACTATGAAGATATTCACTCTGGAACAAGGTGCCTAGAGAGGCTGTAGAGTCTTCATTCTTGGAAACCCTAAAAATTTAAACTGGTCATGTTCCCAAGAAGCCTGTTCTAGCTGGGTCGTCTCCAGAAGGGCCCTCTCACGGCAGGCTATCCTGTGATTCTCTGAGCTGAGACATTTGTTTCAAACCAATTACTTTCACAGCATTGTTTTATCAATGACCTATACTGTTCAGCTTTGCTACAGCTGTATTTGCATGAGTTGTCTCATAAGCAGGAAATGACTCCTAAAATCTTTCTGGTCCCACACAAATTTTTTCTGATCCATGTCCTAGAAACATTATTATGGCAAAGTTTTCAAAAGATTGACAAAAGGATGGTAGGTTTTGTTTACTTTCAGATGGTGCTTCTGAGAAGTTGGAACTATGCATGCTTCTGACTCCTTTTATTTTAGGGCAATTTCAAGTGTAATTGTTTTCTAATAAAAGTGTACTATTCATTAAAAAAATTGTTTTTCAAAAACTTAAATTTTCTCTGAGAATATTTCTGGTTGATAACTTTTATTTTAACCTGCCCTTGACATATTTTTTTTTGCTTTTGGCACTGTATTTATCTATTTTCTCTCACCTTACAGGATAAAGTCTGAATCTAACTTTCTTTGGTATATACTCATCCAGTGTCTACTGGGAAGAACCCAATACCCTAAAGTGCCTTCAGAGAAAAAAATTAATAGTGGTAACAGTGAGAAAGTTGATGCTTTACAAGTAAATTTTCCAAAATGCTGGCATTTATTTGCCAGAGATTTTGCAAGTACCAGCCCTATCTTCTGTCATATGGTATACTCTTGTGTTTAATGCAGATTCTACTGAATATTAACCTAAGTAATTATTTCTAAAGTCTTATTAAGATAAGCTATAAATTTTTATTTGTGGAGGACCTTAGAAATAGGAACAAGAACTCATTTTTCTAATTCATGGGAGAGAGGAAACAGCTCCTATTGTTCCGCAGTTCCCGGTCTGAGAGGAGGCTCTGGCCTTTTCAGAAATTTTCCTTTGCTCTTTTCTTTGCTAGCCTGTCCTCCACATACTTTCTTGGTTTTTTCTTCAACATTTCTTGGCCTGCCTGTATATTACATTAATACAATTACATGAATATAATCTGTCCTCAGGACAATGGGAGGTCACCTTACCCCTACTCTCTTAGAAAAATCCATACGAACTGGCTGAAGACAAAAATAGTCCCTGGAAGTGTGTGTCATTAATTCTTACTCAGACATGCAGACTCAACAAGAAAATGGGCCTTTTTTAAGCAGACTATGAGCTTGGATTGCTGTAATATTGCAGTATGATCAGCATATGTGCACTTCTGTCACATGTAATCTAGAGTAAAAAGCTTAGCTTATCTTTATTGCTACCTGAGGGGCTGGGTGGGTAGGGATAAAGAAAAGTGGAAAGGGTAAGAAAAGTACAGTTAAAATACAACTAATATATGGGGTAGGTTATATAGAAGGGGTTGAGACATAAAAATATATATATTTAACAATGGCAGTACATAAGTTTTGCTCAATCAACTACCTTGATTTTAATAGCAGGGTTTTTTTTTTCTGGACTCAGCATTGTTTACCATCAAGAATCTATTCAAACATCCACAGCACATGTTAAAGTACATACTAAGAACTGGCCATTTGACTCTTGTATGGCTTATTTGACTTATAAAGATGTACATGAAAACACAGAAACCTGGGGTGAAATCCAACCTTATTGATCAGGCCCTTTTAAG
The DNA here is from genome assembly GCF_052056855.1 of Sturnus vulgaris. NCBI lineage: Eukaryota > Metazoa > Chordata > Aves > Passeriformes > Sturnidae > Sturnus > Sturnus vulgaris. The sequence goes on along the minus strand of NC_142256.1, from coordinate 19,588,867 downwards.
TCCTTTTTAAACTTGATTGGCTGACAAATTTATTTTAGGCTCCCTGGAAATGGATTAATTTTGTTCGTAGTGGTTAAAAATCAGGTAGGCTATGAAATTTCTCTGTGTACTTTGCCAATTCAATGCAAGCATTACACTGAAATTATCTTTGGGATGTCAATCCTCTTGGCAGAATTTAATAGGGATACTTGATTAATTGTACTCTACTACCTATCAATGAAAACAGCAACATTCTCATTAATTTAATAGAGAATTGAATTATGCCAACTACAATTGAGATGTCCTAGGTACCACCAAAAATTAAATACTATCTGTGTGTGGGAATCAATACTTAAAACATCACTGTCATTGGCATTAAGTGCTACCTAATGTGAATTAGAAAACTGATGGCCCAGGGTAGCTAAACACTTGAGGCTGGGACACGTGTGCTGTTCTGTCTCTGAAATGTTCAGCAGACTCAGATCAGACTCACAGCTCCCCTTAGGGACAGCAGCACTGAGCTCAGTAACATGAGCTTCCCATTCCCAGTGGGCTTCCTGCAGCCCACTGCAGTGCCAGCTTCAGCCAAATGTGCTTGAAGTGACAATACCCAGGGAGGTGCCACAGTGAGCTCTGCAGAGCTCCATGAATCACTCCTGATGGCACAGGATGTTGGTGAGAAGGGCACAAATGGAGAAGCAGGAGTCCAGGTGCTTTCTACTACTTCCATCCTTGTGGTGGAGCCCAGGGGCACTTGTTATTTATATTTGTTGGCAGGAAATTTTTTATGCTGGAAAAGAAATACTGTACTTGGAGATTTTATAATGCCAAGAAAGAAGCAAATTGAGTAAGAGAGCAGAATTAGTGTCTGGGCACTACTCTTTCATCCTCTAAAAGGTGTATGCTTGGCTGACATCTACATGATTTAAACAGTACAGATTTCAGTCTTGGATAAAAAATAAAATGGATGAATTTGTGCCCTGTCACAAGCACATATGTTCTCCCTTTAATCCGTTGTCCCCCACCAAGAGTATGATGGACATGAATCCTTATGACACACAGGAAATAAGATTAATGCTTCTAAGTGACTACAAGTTGGTTTTGGGAAGAATATATTGTTTGTTCTTCTAGGTGACACTTGATACTAAAGCTAGGTTAGCAAGAACTATGACAGGTGCTTGACCCTTTTAGATATGAGGACCCGATTTTATTTTAATTTCCAAAATAATGACTAACTTTTGGCTCTCAAAGCATATATGTGTCACAAAAAGATGAACTGAGGTCCCTTTTCAATCTCATAGTCTATGATTCTATGAATTGTGGCTTCAGAGGTTTGCCTATGAATTTTCCAGTTTGTTCATCCTGCTGGCAAGTGATATATACACAATGAGGTTTAGCTATATCAGGCATGTAGGATAAATATTATTTGACATCTTTGTATTTACTAACTACTTTGATCCTATAATTTTTTTTGTGATACAGTCTCCCGTGTAGTAGCCATGTAGCCTGAGTTTAAAGAAATTATAAAATTTGTCATTCTCCCTAAGGATTATATTCAATGCACAACTTTCTGGCAGATGACAGGTTTTACATCTGTTTGTGATAGTTTCCAGTGGTTTGGAATTTCTAGGTGATAGAGCTAGTTTACACAAAGTCCACTTGAATACACTTGAAATGAGAGAAGAGCTTTTTTTGTCATGCTGAAGCTTTCAACCCGGAATCTCAAACTACTTGTAAATGATTTACCCAATGAAAATGTAATTTAGCTTTGATTGCTAATCTCTCTGTAGGAACTAGAAGCTAATCTCCAGAATCAGAGCAGTAAACAGAGGTGAGCTGAACCTTGAAGCTGAGTGCTATGTTTCTTGCTTTTAATAACTTTTGTTTTCCAGTAAAACAGATTTGATAGAAAAGGATTGGACAGGCCCCCACTGGCTGCCTAGAGTGTCTTATAGCAATATAAGGTTTTGCATTAAAATGCTCTTTTCTTCAAGAGACAGTCTGCCAGTGGGTCTCAGTGTGACAGATATATGCACAGGCAAGAATGTCTCAGTACCGAGCTTTTGACTGCATTACCATGTTTAGTTCACTGGATGAGTAGATTTTTATTAGGAACAGGGGCCATGGATTATGCTTAGTGCTAGTGTTCATCATCGAGATGTGTCTTGTGCTGCATTCCAATGTGGGCATAGATATATCCCTCATGATTTCAGAGACTCTGAAAACCACTCCATATTTTTACCAGATATAACCTGGTTGGGGTTTTTTCTTGCTATTTTTTTACTGAAAACTGAGCTGAAAAGTCTCAATTCTTCTATCTTACAGAGCTATATAAAATATTTGCATTTTACACATAGGTATTTTTACTCACTTCTCCTCTACCTTTCTTGTTAAAAGATTATTTAAAAAAAAAAAATTATTTGGAGATTCAGACATCAGGGAATAAAGTTTTCCTTTAATTTATGGTTGCCTGCTCCCTGATTACCTCAAGGAATAACCTTGTGAAAGAGCTTTGGTTTGTTATCTGATCCAGTAGCCTTTGTGCAACTGCCAGTTGAATGATGAAAATAACATTTTGCTCATTTGGACAAGATGTTAAAACCTTGTTACCAGTGTAACAGATTTTCAGACAGAAAAAGAGGACGGCCTCTGTTTATATTTCTACCCTTTACCATGATCTCAGTTCAAGAAAGCACCTCTACAAGACAGGATATAAGGATGTGCTCAACATTAACTTTATTCTTGAAATCATACTAACACCAAAGCCTTCCAAGAGAAGAGGATATTTGTTTCATTTTTAGAAACAAATATCAGAGAGTGGAAGTGCCTGCTCTTCCATCAATTTTTAAATTTTAAAACTTTTTTTATTCAAACTACCATTAGCCTATGAGTTCAAATATTTGGCTTTCATCCTTTAACTAAAAAAAAGGCCCATTATGCCTAAAAAACCCTGAAAAAGCTCTTTAGTATCTGTGCACCCCAAAATGATGTCAGGGATTTTATATTGCCTATTATAGCAGAGCAATTAACCTCATCATTGATCCAGGACAATTATATAATTTTTTTTTAATTTATTTTACAAAAAAAAAGAAGTAAAAAGTAAAATTATGTTTGATAATGGGTATACTTGGAAGGTCTTGTAGAAGGTGTCGTAATTCCATCTATCATTCCAGAATCTAAGCTATAATGAAATGTTGAGGAAATTGAATTTGCCAATTTTAGTTGCGTGCAACTTACTTATAATTGATTTAGTGCTAATGTTGTATCTCTCATGGAGAAGGCTGAAGGGTAAAGAATTTCTTATAATTCACCAAGGCTCTTTTTCTCCAGTTTTATTGTGCATATAGTATCTTTTTAAACACAGATACTTTGATTATTACAGCTGTACGAAGAGTATTGTCCAAGTACCACATGAAATGCTGTCTTATGCCTATAGATCCCTCTTCATCAGATCTGGCTGTCAAAACTGGCCAAGTAATTGGGACAATTAAGGTGCCCCTGAGATATAATTATCCTTTATAACTTCTCTATATATTTAAGAAAAATGATGATTGGCTCACAAAAACAGGTTCCCAACGGTACAATGAGAATGAGGATGCTGGAAAAGAACAGATCAACTTTAATATCCCCCACTTAAATAGTCCCTAAAATAATTTTAGACCAAACTCTTCCTTCTGTGCCAGTAACTTACTGCACAAAGCAACATTTTAAGTATGTGTAGACAAATAAATGAGGATGATCTCTGTTCAAAGCATCCTTTGGTGTATTAGATCCTGGTAATGGCTCTCAGTTGCTAGTGTGAGGAAGATAAATGTGACAGCTGTTTTCCCATGCCCCACTGACTCACTATTCATCTAGTTAAGTACATAGTCCTCTGAGATCCTCTTCTGCCTCACAGCTCCTCTGAGGCTGAGCAGCCTTATTCCCACTGCCACAGAGCAGGAACTGCTTTAGACAAACAGAACATCTTACCCTCATTATCTGGGCAGTTAATGGAGGAGAGGCTGGATGCCTCCCCCAGGTCTGGCAGGACCAGGACCACTCACGAGGCCCCAGGGGCAGGACTGTGGCTGCCATGAAATCACCAACATCTGCAACAAGGCACAAAAATGGCCCTTGGCCACAAATGTCCAGGGCTCCTTAGACATTTCATTGTCCAGCCCAGAAATTTTATTCTTCCTCCCCTGTATATCCATCTGGTTATAAATTATAAAATTAAAATTAAAAAGTTTTACTTGTTTTTTTATGTTTATTGTTTGGTTGAATGGCAAACTGGTTGTAAAACAGCTTTTAAATACCAGTGTACTAACACAGCACTCCCTTCTCTTCAGATTTCAAAATAGAAATAGAATACTAAGGAATTAATATTTCCCTCAGACAACTGAAGTGTAGTATTTACTGTAGTTTCTAAAGAATGCATACGTTTAAAGGATAAATATGACAGGAATAGATGTATTCATGAGGAAAATTTTATACCATATTTATTTCCCTTAGACAATAACATTGTTTTTTCCACCTCCACAGCTCAATTGTATGTTTCTACAAGTCCACATTTATACAATTACATTACTGAAGAAAAAGGTGCAGAAATTATTTTAAATCCGTGTCCTTCCAGCCCAAAAATTATTTTTACACCTTTTTACTGTGGCTATCAAGTCATGAAATTCCCTGACATGAAATAAATTCTAATTTAAAACACACAGCCCTACTGAAAAAAATCAGCCTTTAAAGTCATAATAAGGTACTATCCTCTCAGAGAGGATAGATTAGAAAGAATCCGTCACAGAAAAATCAGAATTTGGTAAAATGGTTAATTTCAGTCTCCACCAGATCTAATTTGTCTTCTCTATACCCTAAATACTATAAGTGTGCAGCTTAAAGATTTCAGGAAGAATTTACTGTTGTTTAGCACCTTGCATATTCACATACCTTCATCAGAGTGTGCTAATATACAGTTTACACTGTCCCAGGTGAATGAGATGGCATTTTACATCTGTTTTGTCTGGCTGCAGCATGTATCATGAGGCAGTTGATGATCCAGCTCCAAACACATCTCTTATGTTCTAATGAGCAAGCAGAACAAGTAGCAGCGACTTCTTTCAGCCTTTCCTCATCCACTTGATTACATGGGTCTAGAATCACTACATTAAAACCACGAGGCCAAAAGGGGCTGATCATAACCTTCCATAGCCTTCCTCATAACCTCCAGTCGTTAAGCACCCAAAGGACCAAGAGATCACCCCCATTTTCCATGGCAATTTGGCCCTAAAACTCCCTGCCACCACCTATCTACCTCTACTCACTCAGAAAGCCTCAGGGGTTTTTAAGGTTTGGTTCTGGAAGACAGAAAATATTTTGTGCTTGTCCTTTGTATTTTGCTTCCTCTGTGAGTTTTCTTGGTGTCATCTCACTCACTTGCTGGCCCTGGACTGAACGGGATGCAAATATAAAAGGTACAGAAATGCAGCTGTCCACATTGGCAGGCATGGGCCACAGTGGGAAAGAGGGTTACTTGAGTAGTCAGCCAGGCTCACATTGCTAATGACAAGCAAATTTTGCTTGTCATTGTCCCCACATTAAATGTGTGTCATACAATTTACATCTGACTTAACCACTTGATTACCTAGATTACACATTAAAATGTTAAAGGAGACTCTGTCTGTGTTTAGTTCTCCTGGAGAAGCCATTCCCAAGGTAAATATGTTCAGCATATTTATCTTGTTCTGAGCCTGTAGTAGCTCTCCTATCACTTTGTCAACATAAATACCCTTGGGCAAATTTGACCCATTGTGCTGGTAATGCAATGACATAAATTGTTAAAAATATATTAAACTGCATCGGAGGACTGTGCTCATCTTCTTACAAAATATTAACTTTCCATTTGCCTGTGGGAAAAGAAACACCTCAGAGCAATTTCTTGGGTTTTATAACAAAATAGCAGCTAAAATGCTGGAATGAGATGTCCCCTGAGAAATGCTCCAAATGGCTGAGAGAAATGTCCCCCACTGGCCAGGTCCAGAGGATTTCTAGTCACATGAAAAAAAAATACTGTTGGTATGTGCCCTGTTCACCTGAACTCTGTTTTGGTTTATTTTGTACGATCTTACTTAAGTTTTGTGAGGATTATTATTCAGAGGGGTTTCTAAAGACTTTCTTATTTGTTGGCTTTTGTCAGATGTGGTGTCAGTTGGTACAAGGTGTGAGAATATGTTGACAGAGCAAGGTTTCTGATATATTAACAGTTCAATTTTCATTATATGTATTATATATAGATGAATAATTTTATATAAAGAAAGGATTTGTTCTATTCCTGTTTCCCCTTGGCAGATGTTGAAATTGAGCTGAAATAAAAAAAATAAAAAAATAAAAAAGTCAGTTCTCCTGGTTAAAAAAATTAATGGCAGCCTGAAGTCTCATGGAGACATGGATAGAGAAAAGGCAAAGGCAAGAGCTTGTGCTGCACCCAGCAGCAGGGCTCATGGAAACCCACAGCATCCCTTCTCTATATTTTCTCAACTTACAGCTACAAAAAACATTAAAACCTACTATAAGAAAGTTCAATCCTTGCTTACATTTTCATATGAACTCCATTTCTTAGCCTTTATAAGTGGTTTGAAAAATATACAAGTAATTTTGGTGGAGAGAAAATAGAAATATATGGTTTTCATTTATTAGTTATATCATCTTTCCTCATATACATATCATCTTTTCAGAATTGAGGAGCAAATACAGTGTCCAACAGATGTAGGAAAATAACAATACTAATTTAACAGAAACTGTTAGAAACCACCACTATTTGGTCTTAGCCTGTTGGAGCCGAGGATGATTCCAAAGAACACTTAAGACCAGACTTTTCATACTTTCCTTTTTGATAGTCCATGTAACATGGTTGGGCAATTCCAGCCCATTTTCTGGGCTATATAAAAGGTAGCAGCTGTATCTCCATTTGACTACATGAGTTGTTTTGAAAACTAATAATGGAAGGGTCTGTGAAGCAGAAATGCCTTTCAGGAGAATGGGAGCTCTTCACCAGACTATTGAAGAATGAGATGTCATCATAGTCACTGAAAAGGCCTAAGCAACCTTTAAATGTCCTGTATAGAATCCTGATTTCCTTGAGAGGTAACATTAGATAAACAAAGTCCCCTTCTCTCACTTGTTCAATAAGTGAGCAAACCTTTGAAAAGCCTGTACATGATGAAAGTATTCCTTGAAATCATCTCAAACAGAAGTAGCCACAAGGTAAAATTCTAACAAGAGCAAAAATTGGTCATGCACGATTACTTTCTGACACACAAAATAGCCAGCTTAGATTTTAAGTCATCATTAAATAAATGGGAACTAACAAAAAGTCCTTTTTTCTTTCTCTGTCCTTATTACTGCAGAATATGTTTTGACAATGCTTTCTTCATTAATTTTGGACCCAACTCAAGCTTGCTTTTATTCTGTATAATGATTTCCAGTAATGTAAAAAGGTTATATAGTGCTACATTTTGGATTTCACAGCATTTTACTCCTGCTTTGGTAGGCAAGTACAGGAGGGAAAGGAGAGGGGATGGGAGGTGGGTCTCAATGGGTGGCCAGAGCAGCTCCTGTGCAGCAACATGGAAGGAATGCTGTACAGAGGCTCGGCTCACCTCACTCTAGCTGTCATTGGTGGACAGCTAAACTGGACACAAACTATAGATATGTCTTTACTCATTATTATTAATAAGAATAGACTGCATTCTGATTAACTCTGCTAATACTAACCCTAGAATTACAGCTTCCTCTGGCATAAGGTCAGTGAAGCTCTTGCAGAATGTTATCTGATATGACTGAAGATTTCTGAGTTGTCTCCTATTCAGGAAACCATTCCTGATGGAGGGCAGCTCACTCTGCTGCTTACCAGAAAATACACAAAACTTTTGGAAACAATGCAGCTAAAGAAAGCCTGTAGGACTACTTCTTTTACTTTCAGTCCTGGCACTTCTGCTCCATTTTAGGGGTGTGTGAATAAGAGTAAATGAGGTGCATGGTAGGAAAAGAAAAATGTTGATAAAGGAGTTGTTACATCGTATGCAGGCCATCAGCACGGTACTAAGTGTTTTAGTGAGCATCTGTTCCTCCCTCCTGTTATCAGCCGTCAGTTAATCTGTCCTATCTACATCAGAGTCCCATGGCCCCACTGTTATCCCTGTTCCCACAGGAGCTGCATCCTCCCCTTCCTGAACAGTCAGCCACTGCCTCCCAAAGTCATTCCCTTTGCAGTTAATTACCCCACTCCTCGGGTGGAGAGGAAAAAGAAAGAAGATTCTACTGAAAATGAGAAAAAAACCCAACAAAGTTCCAGAAATATAATCTGTATGATTCAACGGTCAAAGGGAATGGAGATCTATGCTGATCTGTAAATGTTAAATGACTGGGGTATTCATCAAAAATGCAAGTTTGTCATTCTCATCTGAGATTGACCATAGAGCAATAAATGCACAGAACAATACAACATCTTATACTCTTAAAATTACAAAATAAGTCTGAGTTCTGATTTGACTCTGCTCCTTTTGATCTGAGACTAGTAGTTTACACTTCACTAAAGTCTCTGAAAATGCCAGATGAGGTCTAAAATGGAAGTACTACAATTTCGGGCTGACGCAGCTATCAATCCTGCCATTCTCTGCATTAAGTATTTCGAAAGTGCATCTTCACCCTCAAATTAGAACAGAGAAAGACTCAAATAATGGTTATTTCAGCCACTTAATATTAATTTTGTGTTGTTATTACATGTTTGGCTGAAAAAAGAGGTGTTTATGGGAGACAAATTGCCTTTCCCTAGGCTGCTGCTCAGTTGTGGTGTCACTGAGCCCATCAGATGCATAGGTTCAGAGGGGAGGCAGGTCAAAGAAGCAAAGTTGGATAATTCCTTTTCTGCATCCATGACAGGGAGTGAGCTATTTAACCAGCAGGTGTGAATGCAGCAAGCAAGGAGAAGGACAAGGAAAGAAGGACAAACACTGACTAAGTCACAATTTGTCCATGGGTCTGGCCCCTCACTCTGGCCCAAAGCAGCCAGGTGTGAGCCAGCAGCTTTAACTGCAGGGGCAGGGAAGTGCTGGAATGCATCCCACCCACCTTTCCTTCCCACTGCAAGGGGAATTCTAATCCTGAGAGTAAGAATAGCTACGAGGCTGTGGATCGAAGTCGAGTGGCAAACCCAGAAACAGATTCCATTCCCAGCGTGACACTAATGGAATATCTCAGTGGTGGTGAGTGGTTGTTTGAGAGCTGGTGTATGAAAGAGCACAGATATAAATGATAGTTATGCACTGCAAGCTCCGAGGAAAGTGACAAGTGCACTGCAGTTCCTGTTATGATGATTAGCTATGAATGGAAAACACAGGTCAGTTTGGATGCTTTTTGCTTGCTAAAAGAAATCCCTGGGGGCCTAAGGAGGGGGGAAAGGAGTGTGTCCAATATTTCATTCTTTTTGTTTTTATTTAAAGCCAAAAATGCCACAATATGAGATGTCAACTGGGCAAGTAAGCTTTTTGGGTCAGACCCCATTGCTGGCTTGATGGGACAGAACATTGACGGGGCCTTGGTACTGGTCACTGGGACATGAAGAAGAAGTAAGATCTTTCCAGGGGGCTGCAAGGCCAGGCGTGGGGTTGTCTTACCCTTGTTAAAGAGCTCTGTTTAAGGCGACCATCTCTAGTCAAGACAAAGCCCCCAGTGGCTCATTAACTTATTTGAAATGGAAGTCACAGTTGTGCCAAGCCTTTTGTCTAACTTGACTTATTTGCAGTCTCCTGCCTGTGATTATATTTTGTACTCCTGCTTTACAGCCACGGGATTCCCTGGGCAGGATGCAGTGTTCCAATGCACCTTTTTCATAAGGCCATTGGCAGTCTTTGAATGCAGACTCTAAAAAACGTACTGGTAGAGCTCACCAGATTTCAAGGTGATCTAAGGTATTCCGGGCTATAAAATGAGAGTGTCTTTGCCTTAATCTTAGTAAGTAAATCGTCAATGAGATGAAGGCAATATTCTTTTTTATAGTGAATTACTATAAATGTGATTTTTCACTTCTTAGACGATCACCATACAGGTCAAATAATAGATGATCTAGTAAACCTAATTTATTCTCTCTCTTTTTCTCTCCTCCCTTCATCACTAGGAGTTAAAATTTCTCAAGACAATTATATATACAATTGCATTCTGCCATGGTTTGCTATATTTTGCTTCACCTTTGGATAAAGATAGAATTTTTTGCTGCCCAAGGAGGAACTCAGTCATTTCATAGCCATAACTTCTATTATCTTCCTGCCTGGAGAGCTTAGATCTATTCAACTGTGAAATAGCTTGTCCCTGTATTATGCAACCCTGGTAATTCTCTGTTTGGCATTACTCATAGATGCCCAGGGTGGAAGCATCAACTGCAGGAAAAGAGGATGGGAAGTCGAATGCAGCACCAGAACTTTGCAATCAGAGGCATGAGGAAAAAAACAAAGATATTCATGTATCTTAGAAAAATATGGAATAAAAAAAACTGAAAAATTATCTCTGAAAACAGACTGTCTTTCAATAGAGGGTGAGATATTTCTGAAGAGTAAATGCCATCTCTTTGCGGAATTTTCCATTACACAACTGAGAATTTCATGACAGAGAATTTTTATGCACTGTCTAGACTCAGTAAGATGCCTAGTTTGTATATATACTTATGTACACACTCACACATTATGGAGAGGTCAGAAGAGATGCCACAATTGATGGTTGGTGAAATATACAGCTAAAGCTGTACTAAAATCAATTTTCTTCAAACTTCAATGAATTCAGACTGAATTTAGTATCAAACTGACAATCTAACATTTTAGAAGAAAATTTAATTCTGGCTTTGTTTTTGGCAAATAACTCAGTGACTTCCATAGGAAATTTCCTCCTCCTGCTCTTGCTTATATCTACAGGTTGGATTAAATCTTTCAAAATGTGTGGGTTTAATTTTTATTTAAGATTGTTTCCAGCCAAAGACAACTGTAGGTTATCACAAAAAAAAATCTAGTATTCTGTGTTTCAGGATTTGGAGGTATTGCAGTGTTTTGGGGCAGGCTATGCATAAATGTTTCTGTGTGGATGACAGGTTGATCACATGGCAGAGTGAGGCAGCAACTGTTTTGTACAGCCTGAGCAACAGCTGGGTTTGACCTTGACAAGAGATTAAAGAAGTAGGGTTTTGAGTTAATGTGGCAGCTGCATAAAGTTTGGAGCTGTAAACAGAAAAATCAGCCTCTCTGGATTCTCTGCTCAAAATGATGGAATCTTGTATATTTTTAATAAATAAGCAGAAAAGCAACAGTTCTACTGGCTTTTTTTTCCCCCTGCTGAATCAGAATATCCCAAAACCATTAAATATTGATTCTGCTACTTGGGTCAAAAGAGATACTACAGTCCATATCCTCCCAGGCATTCTCCAGCTAAAATATTATCTGCTCCTCCTGCTCTGCTGTTGATATAATACCCCCAGTCTAATATTATCTTGAACATAGTCCAATTTTGACATTTTAAATGTGAACAGATTTACATTTTGGTTTTCAGAACAGTTTCTAGTGAACCACACAAAGATTAATCAGTAAGTCTGCTCCATTCTCCATCTACTTTTTTTTTACCTTATTCCAAACCAGCTTTTTAGGTCAGGACAGAAGATAAACAGAAAAGAGAATGTATGTTGGTGTTTGGAGTGACTAGAAGATGAAAAATGGGCATGGTTTTGTATCAATTGATGAAAATTTCGATGAAAATGTAAATAGCAGAGACTTTAAGAGATGCGTGAAGCAAAGGCAGATGGGTATTTGTGTGGAGCCCGCAGCTAAGATAAATTCCACTTTTTTAAGGGGAAATACCTCTGTGATTCCTTCCCCACTTCCTTCCTGGACATCAACTGGGCATTCACAACTGCAAAAGGTCTGGTGGACCTATCCAGAACTCCAAGTCCTTCCTGATTTTTATCGAGTTCTTTTGCAAGAGCAATACATTCTTTAAGATTGTTTGAATGTCAGATGGTGTTGTCTCAGGTGGTTCTGTAGAAAATTTTATTATTTACAATATTTTTCTATTCCTACAATAATTCAGTTACAGATTGTTTTGACTGTCTTTTTGCTAAAATACTGAGAGCACTGTAGCAGGTAAAATACAAATTTGACAGGTAAAAACAGTTTAAAAGCATATGGTTTGCCTATGCTGTATCACACAATGTCGTTCTCAATTATAGACACCGAATCCAAATACTTTGAAAGATTTTGAAGGTGTTTGACAGTTTAGAAACATTCATCCACATAAAAGTAGCATAATATTTGAAAATTACTGATGAAGACCAATATGGAAATAACTGGTCCTGATTATTTTTGTCAGTGAACTTTGGGAATGTGATGGATGAACTTGACTCCTTCGCCACAGTAGTGTAGATTGATAGAGGCTCCAAAGGATGCAAGTGCCTGAGCTGAAAATGGACCAATAAATTTTCTCTAGGAAAGAATACACCACAAATTAGTGTGCTAAATATCAGTAGTGAAATTGTAATTGATTGAGTTGGTGAATATTTAAGTGCGAGTAAAAGAACCAGTTGCCTCCTGGGAGAAGATTTCCACTTCACACAACAAACAAATATTTCTACATCAATCTTCCCCATCATCAAGAAGGTTGTGCCACAGCACCTCAACACAAACATCCTCCTCTTAGTTATATTTTAGACCTGAAATACTGAGAGAAAAAAAAAAAGGTGTAGTAGGAAGGGTGGAAGAACTGTGACATCTCCCCTCATTACAAATTAGGTAGTGAGATACTTTGACATGGAAAATCGACTTTGTGCCATCTGCAAAGTCATAATCTTACTCTTAATGCTTTGGTAGTCTAATTAATGTAAATGCACAATTCTGAATAATTGCTTTGGGGTCATCTTAATTAGAACTTCCATCTTTTAATTGGCAAAGAGATTAATTAAGATATACCCTCAACTATCCACTAAATCCCATCCCTTATATGTTGTGAAGAATTTTTCCATCTCAACACTAGTGCAGGTCAAGAATAGTAATCCTACCTCACTCTTCCTCTGTGCCAGGTACAAAGGAAAATATTCCTCTCACATGCATGCTAAATCACTTGGAAACACTGGCATCTGGCTCCCTGCATTTCCTGTGTGTGGATGAGCTACGGGAGAAACAGCTGTCACCACTAAAACTTCCTCTGGAAGTCCAGAGGGAAATAAAAGGGCAGAGCAGAGAGAGCTCCAAGCTGGAAGGACCCAAACAGAGACCAGCCCACTCAGAGGAGCACTGGACATGTCCAAGCCTTGGCAGCTGCTTGGTAGCCTGAGGAAGAGGAGCCAGGGTGGGAAATTCCTGGGAAGGAAAAAAGTGGAGAAAGACCTTAAAACCTTGATAGTGTGAGAGGTTTTAATGCACAACTTTCTTGTATCCAGAATGTATGATTTCTCATTAATTTCACAATCTCAACACTAGAAACAAGTTAAAGTACAAACTGCAATGGGTTTTCAGGGGAAATTAAGTGAGAACTGGGGAAAAAAAATGGAAAGTGGCATTTCCAGCCAAGTGCCTCTGGCAGGTGTAAAGATTTCTGAGCTATTTACAGCTACCCCCTGGTTCTGCTGTTCAGTTTATTTCATCAGATGGGGTCCAATAGACCTCTTAGTTCAAAGTAAATTTTATCAGCTTCTCAGTCTGCCCAGAACTTTTCCAGTCTGTGAAGAGAGGCAGACGTCTGCAAAAATTGAGTTTTCTTGATTAAAAAAAAAAAAAAATCTTAACTACCAACCTATGCCAAATCAATTCCTTCTACACTACCAGACATGTAAAGACTGTTCAGGATAGTCTGGGGTCAGAGTGATTAATAGTTAAAGTGCTCGTGAAGCAAAAAGACTAGTTAGCAGATTTATTGCCAAATCAGGTACTTCTTACTTAAAGCGTTAAACGAAAAGTCAACATTTCCCCTAGAAATTGGGATTCTGTCTTGTCCATTCAAAGTTAGATGCCTGGGGGTGCTGAGTTATATCGTAACAAATGGTGTCTGTCCAAATCCCAGATACTCTCCTGGAGACATGGAGCTGCGACCCCACCAGAGCTCCACTGCCTTAGAGAAAGCCAGGAATGCAGATCAGCTGAGACTACCACGGCAAGTTATAGCTTAAGTATTTTCCTCAGAGGAAAACATTTAAATACCTATCCCATATACTGGTACAACCTGTTGGGAGGGCAGCAGTGATATAAACATGTTCATCTTCTTTATTTTTTATCAAAAAGAACATATTTTTACCACAGCTACATATAAAAATTAGATAAATTAGAAAATGGAGTTGAGGGGATTTTTGTAACAGATTCAAGCTTCAAACAGCTCAGAAACTGCATGTCTAATAAGGCTTTTTTTTTCCTAACAAAACTGTCTATGCCTTGCCATGAACTCATGCACCTCTTCATAGTGTTTCCTTCAAATATAAGTTTAGAAATAGAAAACATACTACACCACCACCACTACCGTGGAAAGTGTGCTGCTTCAACCTGTGAAGCTGGGCACAGAGTAATAATAACACTGTATAGCATAGAAATACTGCATAAATACTGCACCTGTATATTAATAAAAATATATTTGCCTCCAAAATTATTTCACTGATCCAGCAAAGCCATGTTTATTACTATACCAAAGGCAGATCAGAATGTGAATAACCTCAGTTTTTCTCGAAAAAAACCCCAAAACAAACATTTTCTCACACTCTGAAAATCAAGAGATAAGGCAGTTCAATGTGAGGGATATGACCCAGCTGGCTTTTCCATTTTTTTCCATGATGAAATGTTGCTAACTGTCTGGGTGTCAACAAATGAAAACAACTATGTGAATGTCTTTGAAGAAAACCCTGCTGGTTGAAGGAAATCATCAGTCTGCACAACAGGCAGGGTCAGAAACTGGACCTCCTCAATTCCATGGTTTGGAATTTATTTATTTTCAGTGGGTTTGCAAATGATGGTCCAGCACAGTTCTTGTAATAACTCTTACAACAGCTCTGAGTTAAAACTGGAGGGCATAACCACCATCAGTGATGAAAGGTGATGGAATGAAATGTCAGCACATTTCCCGACAAAACAAAGCCTCATGGGGGTCGCACTTGACCGTTGTTAACAAACGATAATGTTATTGTGTAGGCAATGTGCTTGTAAACCTACAGCCGAATGAGTCTGTAATGCAGACTTGAGAAAAGCTGGAGAGAGAGAAAAAAAACCACGAGAGCACTTTACAGCCTGGCAGACCAACATAAAGAGGCAGAATCTGAGAGCAAAGACAATACTTCTTGTTTGATTCCTTCAGAATTCAGGGAAATAGGCCCGTGTTCTCTGAAAATAACAGGTCTGCTTCAAAGCGCTACTGGTTTTTCACACATATTGCTTCTAAACAGAAAACTCTGCAAAGTCCTGAACGTGTGGCTGAATGCTCAGATCAAAGGAGCAATTGTTACTTTCAAGTTGCTTTGTCACCTAAGTGACATCACTGAGACCAGGGCCATTGAAGGATCTTGGCATCAGGGACCTCCCACAGGTCCTGTGAAGAAATCAAAGCACTTGTCCAAGGAAGAATTTTATAACATTTCCCTTTCTGAAGTGAAGACCTCCCTGCTGACCTTTTAGCAGTTCGTATTAATTCCAGCATTGTTGTAACACATGCATTTGCCCTCAGGGGAAAGAAGGTGCTTTCATGGAACATTTCCAAACAGAGACTCTAAATACAAATGGATTGGGGTTGGGAGTGAAAGCCATGCATTAGAAACCTGCTCATCTACAACCCTTCCTCTCCTCTGGGCAGAAATACCCCTTCTCTGACAGGGTCCTCAACGCCCTAAATCCTGTGGGGCTGTGTCAGAATGTCAGAGCTGTGAGCCACAGCAAAGTGTGTGCCACACACCAGCCTGACCCAGCAGGGCGCTGAGGAATTGTACTGCTGTCCTGGAGTGATGCAGCACATAATAAAACCAAGACAGGTACTGAAGAAAAATTACTCTTATGAAATATGTCAGGACTTCTTTTGGAAATTCTTTAGTTCCTTACCAAATGGAAAACATGTCAAAACTAGAAGAGATATAAGCAGCAATTTTAAAAATTACCATTTTTCTCTTTAATAAAGTTATTGCCTATCTTTACTTTTATATGGGTATACATTTTTATGTCAGCTCTTGTCTGTATTACCGGCTCTGGATAAATAAGTGACAGATATGTGACAATTTAATATAAAATTGACATCTTCGTATAGACTACTTTCCTTGATATCACATAATTCTTAGTCTTTATTGTAGATCGATCATCTCCTGCCTAATCTTCATTAAAAATAATTCTGAATATTATTCTACCATCTTGCCTACAAGAGAAGCAGAGCAAGGCTGAAATTAATTTGAGACCCACAGTCTAAGACATGCCTTTAGCATCAGCCAGGAGTTAATAGCACTTCTGTGCTGCTAGGGATGACTTCTGAGCTACTTGCCAAGGAATGTGGGAAAACAGCAAAAATATATCTCAGTCTGTGCCTGTCAGGACAGGAGAGGATGTTGGGATGGTTGCTTCCCTGTCCCCAGAACCGAGGCCCCCCCTATACAGGAGTGTACAGGAGCTACTCAGCACCTCCCAGTAGGCACAGCTGAGCTCTGGGCATCCTGTTTAGACACTCTGCTCAAGAAACTGCAAGGAAACCACCTCAAAAATGCACCATTTGAGGAGCTCTCAAGATCTGACTCCATCCATCTCTCTTTTTTTTTATTCCCTGCTGTTTAGAAGCAGAAATTCAGATTCTCCTCCTGCCAGGACTGCTTTTCTTTATTTTGGTCAGAACTGAAAGCTAATTATTTCCTACTTCAAGAGCAATAGAGTGTTTATTGGAATGCTCCCTACAAACCTATCAGAAATGTTATAGCTCAGTAATAAATGAGCTTCCAATTAATTAAATTTAACTCTTCATACAAACAGATCACTCCAGAAACTGTTTCTTTTTTTCCTTCGTCTGTATTAACATGAGTTGCTACAAAGCAAGAAGGAGGCATTCACTGGGATTTTATATAAAATTCCATGATTGCAGAATGCTGTACTCATGGTAAAATTCATCCTTACTGAAGTAATGTTTAAAACTAAATAGATGTATTATTAGTTTCACTCTTAAAATGTAATTTCTTTGAGTACAGACTTTGCACTCCCTTTTTTTTTTTTTAATTTAAGTATTCTAAAATTGGCAGTATAAAATTGGAGCTTCCATCATTTTTAATAGAATTTTTGATAGCATTTATCTCTAATTGCCTTTAAATTATATTTTAGAGAAGAACTTTCATTCTTGATCAAGACAATGTGAACTACAACAATAATTATTTGCATGTCAGAAGGAAAAAAGTACTATTTTGTTTTTTGCAAGTGTTACTACTGGGAAGAAAGGACTGGTTTCAAACTATCCAACTATTTGAGAGAGTTTTTACTACAGGGGCATTGCTGTGAAAAAAATTGAAATGAACACTTCTCTGCTTTACATGGCTAAACATTCCTTCCATTAGCAAAGAATAAAAATTAGGCTGCAAGACCCTCCAAAGAAAACTGTTCTAAGTGCACTCATTCCACTACAGAGCTAAGGAACAAGCTTTAAACTTACCAAGTGCTCCAATGAATGCCCCTTTGGTGTCTCTGTGGTACCAAGTCCCCGGGGAAGGTGTGAAAGAGAATGGAACTCTTGGGGTTTGCTGCAGGGCATGAGCTGCAGCTTGGCCAATGTGCTGTGTGGCCATGCCCCCTCAGCTGGGAAAGGCACTTTATTGTAACCCTTGTGTGTGGGTGCTCGTATGTCAAAAGAGAGGGCTCAGGCAGACATTCCTGGATCATCCACGCTTCAGGGCTCTTGGTTGCTAGAAACTGGTGGCCTAAGTTTTCATATAGGGTGTAAGAATCTTGTGTAAGAGAGAAGCTTCTACTGAGCTTCTGATGAATGGAGGCACCTTGCAAATGGTGAAGGAAAGAAGAAAAAATATTCCCTTTCCAGCTAAGAACAATGTGTGGTACAGACCAAAGACAAAATGAAGGACAGATGTACGGGTGTAGATGTGGGTTGTGGGGAAGTGTTATCCTGAGATTCGGGATAGTGGCAATGCTGATTAGTGCAACATCCCTGCCTCAGGCCACAACAACAACTTGGGACATAATTTTGGATTCATAAGCTAGGGAAAAGTTCAAATAGTCATCGAAAGAGCTCATGATGGAAATAAGGAATGAAATGTATGTGTGAGAAGAGTTTAGAGAGACTTACAAATTAAATGGGGGGATGGGGGGGAGGGAGGAAACATTCCTATCACTCAAACTAAAAACGTATGACTCTAGTGTAACAGTTCTCACAACTGAATCCTGAGGTCCCATCAGTGCACACCCAGATAGCAAAGCTGCCTTTTAGGATAACACCACCTCCAAATTCATCAAGGAATCAATACCAAATGGGCAGGGAACCAAAACTCCATCCCTTTTGTCTTTCCTGGGCCAGTGAAGCACTGACAGAACTGCAGCCTGTGATCTTTGAGTGAGGAAAAGGGAGGAGGCTGGACAGAAAGGCTGACCCATGGCAGGAGAAGCAAACACTCCCTCATGGTGCTGGCCTGTGGAGCCCCAGGACTGCAGGAGCAGGTGCTTCCCACGCTTGCCTGTGGGAACTGTGATGCTGAACACACCCAGCATTTTGCACAGAACAGCCAAATCCATGGTCTGAGGCACCAGCACCTGCATTTTACCTTCACAGTTTGTGTGACTTTTAAGCTGAAGTTCCTGAATGGAAAATCATTGGTAAAGCGTTTTCATCCTGAGCCTGTGTCAGCATCTGCTTTGACATGGAAAGTTACAAAGGCTGAGGGGGTCTGCCTAAAAACTTTGGTGTGCCTGTCTTTATCTTCTTTCATAGCAAACCCACATTGTGCTCAAGTCTCAGCAGCTGGCCGATTTTTGTTCTTTCCAAAAAGTGTTGGTTTCTCCATCTGAAAGAGTGTGCATGGCCCTTGCTTTGAAGCTTATCCATGGTACAAAATCACTTTTATTGAAATCTCTCAATAGGGTACTGACTTGCCTCATCAAATGTTCTTTAGTAGTATTCTTCATGATTTTCATCCCCTATAATTTATAATGGAGAACATAATTCAGAGCAAAAATTAATAACAGCAGCCCCTGTAGATAGTGTGGTCAAACTGATCCAGATTTTTTTAATGGGCCTCTCATCTGACTTACCATTGTGCCTGATTGCCTTCCTGTCATTCTTACCTGTGGCCTCTGCTGCCTGTCCAGCTGGGAAATTTCATCTGTTGAGAGTGGCAGAGTGGGAAGGACAAATCTCCTGCTTAAATTCAATAAGAACAAAAGAGCATCAAAACTAAGAACTGGATGTAAAATTTAATCCAGGGTTTTAAGCATGTATTCTGTCTATAGTTTGGTAAAGATAATAGTTGTTGATTACTTGAAGTTTTACTAATGTTTGAATAATATGGGGAAAATTACTGGATTGCTTTCTGAGATGAAAACTGAGTCATTTTGTGGGCATGTTCATATACTTACTGTACTTGCTTTCCGTGATCATGCCAGGTAAAAGTAGGATTGTATAAATATTTATGCAGAATATTGCTTAAAGAGGCACACCCAGAGCATTACACAAGCATTTATATCTACACAAGTTCAGGGGATACTCATCCCATTAAAGGCAGTTGCTTGTGAGACAAAAGAGGAGGTTTAGTCTCTACAATTCTTCAGGTCTCCATTATCCAGGTGTTTCTTCAGTTCAAAACGCACAGTTAGCAGGAGTGATTATACTGTTGTCACAGAATGTATTAGGCATACAGAGATATTAGTCATACAAGATATAGAGCCCTTTATTAAAAGATGTTAGTGGGCAACTAAGTTTTATGGATTTTAAAATTTTTATTTTCTTAATAAAGGTGACTTTGAAATGCCTGATACTGTTAGAAGTTATGGCTTAGCTGTGATGCAGTCATACCAGCCAGGCCATAATGCAGAATGACATTTGGGTTAGCAAAGAGCTGGTACTGCACTAATTGTCCATATAGATTTTTATTGAATAAGCTCCATTTCAGTGTCTATATATATTGACACCAACTATTTTAACTTCAAATGTTCTGTCCAGAAGAATACAAATGCTGATGATATTTAATATGACATTTTAAAGAAAAAAGGCAGCCATGCTGGGCAGAAGTGATGGGTTAGGAGAAGGATACCGGAGCAACACAATTAGTTAAAGGTTAAAAATAAGAGCCACTTTGTAATACATGCATGCAGAATAACAGGGATGCTTGTTACCTTCTGACTTACTGGATTCATAGATTCTACAAATTATAAGGCTTAATGTAAGGCATAAATCAGATGGTCTTGCTGCGCTGATTTTTGTTTGCATTACAACATGTCCCTAAGAAAAAAAAGCCAAACAAAAAACTTTATTCTTCCTTTGTTGCAAAGTCATTAAGAAGTCTAGAAAAGGCTGCCAGTAATATTTAATATGAAAGATATTGCCTCTTTTCCTCTGTTTCTCTCTCCCCTTACCTTACCCTACCTCAGCTATATGGAAGGCACGAGAGTTTGCAATTCTCTCCCAGGTATCAAAGGAGAGCTCCCCCATCTAGGAAAGGGCAGTGCTGAGCATGATTCAGCTGGGAAGGAAACATCCTCTGTGCCATCATCAAATGATGAAAGCTGTGGCTCTGGATTTTACTGGTCTTTGAATCTCCTGCTTTCAATCCTTTTGAGGGAAAGGCCTGGTGTATTTCAGGCATGTCCTTTTGAGCTATAAAGGCTGTAGATGACTTTCATGCTGCACAAGTTTTGTGTGACTTAAATTCACTGCCTTGAATGTCTAGGAAGGGAATGCTTGGGACTAGAAATTAAACTGATGCAAAGAGTCCAGCTAGATAATAACTGTGTAGGGCTTCAAACCTCCAGAGTGTACTTAGAAGCATCTTACAATGGACCACTATCTTTTAATCACTTTCACTTTGTCCCTTGTGCAGCCCAACAATTAAAAAGTAGGTTATTATCCCTCTCAGAAACATATCAGGGGTAGCAGGAAGAGATACTCTTATGTAGCAGAATGAATGGATAGAGTAGGATAAAACAGAAACCCATCTCAATGCTGCTTTTCAGGTCTTAATGAATGTCAATGGAGATTCTGGGGACTTGGCAATGTTTTATTCTGAAGGTCAGCATGCAAGCTACTGGGTGATCTTTCTGTTTAATTCATTTGGATACTTTGCAGATCTGTTGTGGTACTGAGGCTAGAAAAAGATGAAATATGTAAAAACAAATGGCATATAATCTAAAGTTATGCAACAGTGGCTGATTTCAAGGTCAGCCCAGTTGTGTTACCTCTAGACTGCCTTCCTTGCTCCTAAACCATTTCAATGCCACTGTGAAGACCAACAGAAAGGTCTGACTTGCCTTGCAATAAGGCTGCACCAATCAAAGTTATGTTTAATTAAAATAAACCTGGGATGACTAGAAATAACTATAGCATTTCACTTTGTTGTGTGGAATTGATTGCAGGTATTTGAAAAAAGTATTCTTGATAACAAATATTAAAGAGAGATTACTAAGGAAGCAGATGTAAATGCTACTTCATTGCTTTCTTAAGCCTTGGTAGTGAAAAGTCAACAACTAATACAAGTAGAACTAAAACAAGGGAGTCATAATTATTAAAAGAGTGGCAGAAAAGCAGTCCCTTCTCAGCGGGTGCCCAATGTCAATGATTCAGCCTTTGAACATAAAACACAGAGTAAATGGGGTGGTAAACAACTGACACACAAAGAACACAACAGGCAAAGGCCAAGGTGTCCCTGACCCAGATGGAGATGCATGTGCACAACAATGTGGCCCATAGCATTCCAGCACAGTTCTATATGTTTCATCGATTAGAATAAAAAGACAAAAAAACCTTAAGGCTTGTGATCCTGAGTATTTTAGTGTTTCAGACTAGAAACATTCTTATTTGAAGGGGCACTCTGCTGCAACACCTCTGCTTTTGTGATACTTCACCCAGTACTACTTAGATGTCATAAAATAATTTTGTTTTCTCGAAATATTTTTCAGAGATTCAGCTTGAAACTGCAAGCTGATATTCAGATATTTTTTTCCTCTAGAATGTGGCAGTTATGATGAAGCAGAGTTTATTCTGTGTTCTGTTGATCACCATAGTAACCTGTGCTCTCTGTATTTAATAGGGAACAAAAAGTTATTTATTTGACAGGGATGGAGTTCTGGGAAGCAATGGTTTATGAACACTGGCAAAATATTCTAATGGGACTATTTGCTTCTTAAATTGTTAATGTGTACCAGTAATTTGCTCTTTATCTGTCATGAAGGCCTCACAAGATGAAATTGATTGCAGTTAAAAGGTTAATTTCTACTCTTAGCAATTGTTAAATAATGCTGGACAGTGCCATGTTCACTCCAGATTATTTGCTTATATGCAAAGCATAGTAAAGGTATCTTGCTTGCTATTTGGCTTCTTTTGTATTCTCAGGAAGCAAAAGGATTCCTAAACTGCAAACAAAAGAACAATTGACAGTTTTTATTTTGTGAAATCATGCCGTTTCACATCAGAACAGGTTTGGTTTTTTTTCAAGCCCAAAGGGTGAAAATGCCCACCAGTTGTTAATTGCTCCTTTGGTGGTACAAATTGATTTATTTTATGAAATTACTTTCAGTGTGTTAATTGATCTTTTTTGCCTTCTTACTCTTAACAAGGATCAATCCATTGATCTGCCTCATAGAAGTGGCCCCACAAAATGCAGAGGTGGCACAGATGTGGCAATAATTGGTATCCAGTGTGGGGCAGAGGAAGCTGAAGTGGTTTTTTTACCCATCCCCTTGTTATGTGGGACTAACATCAAATCTGCCTTCTTATTGAAACTTTCCTTGAGCAAATTTTGTCTCAGGGGCAAGCTGTAGGAAACTGGGGTAGCTGCCCATGCAGGTTTTCCTTTGTGAAGAGAGTTTCTGAACTTTCAGTACCTTGTGTCAAAATATCATGATGTGACATATTCCCAGAAAGGTTTATAAATGAATCCATCAGGAAAAGGTGTGCTCATTACACTTCTCATCTCTACCTGCAATGAATGTTTCATTATCAAATATCATTATTATATAGCTATAAACCACATAATTTTCATACCTTTAGAATTTATCTAAACCACAAACAGAGAATTTTAGGCAATGTCCAGTCCTTCATGTATTCTTACATTGTACACCTTTTCTTGGCATTTTATCATTCTGCAGTGAACCATATTTTACAATGCATACAATTTTAAAGCTTGAATTTCACCAGTCCTATAGGGATTGTTTTACCCAGAAGACTGAATTTATTTCTTCTAACTCAGGAAGAATTTTGATGTTAACTCTGAGATGTGAAATGTATCAAAAAAAAGAAAGGAAAATACAGTTATTAATTCAGAATTTTCATTTTATTGGAGGCACAAGTCCAGTTCTTAATATACTTATTTTATACAGTTAAATATATATTATATCCTGCGGAAACAGATGCAATCAATACAAAGCAGCAAGCAGAATGTGGATATTGATTGTACAAAAATCCCTTTCACACTCACGTTATCAAGGAGCTTTTCAAACCTCTATTCTTAGGAACGCCATTTGGAGGATTGTGCATATGCATGTGTATAATGAACTGCTATTATGACTTACAACTACGTGTGTGTTGGCACTGCAGACAGTTTTGCTGAAGCAATAATTTGGTGGTATCAAGAGGCAGAAAATTGGATCACGGAAGCACAGTTCAGATGGAATTGCTGAGTATGTGCATTGTGTTTTTTCTCTCTTGTAAAGAGATTAAATACCATACCTGGATAATATTTCATAAATACCACACATAGAGTACTTATGAGACAGATAAGGCAAGGCTGGTAGCACAAGCAAAAACCAGAGGAAAAGTTACCTGTGATAGATGCATTTTTCTACCATAAGGAGCTCACTGGGAATGCAGAGGATTTGCCCTAAAAACCAGTTAAGCAAAATTTTAGCAATGTTTTTTAATTCAAAAACCTGCAGAATGCAGGGGGCCTGGATATGGTGTGAATGATGGTTTACGTTTGGACACTAGGTTCAGAATTTTCAGTGGCTTTATAGCAACCTGTGTCAAATCCACTCTAAATGTTCAAAGATACATAAGTCTCATTTTGAGATTTATTTAGAGCAAGTCTATATAGGCAGGTGCACAAAGCTTTCACTGGGTTCACTTTGAGATGGTAAACACCGAGTAGTTATGAGCAATAGTTCAGAACAATCATTCAAGATTACAACTTATTCAAGAACAATATAATATTTTCTTAAAATATTAAGCCCAGCTGAGCTTACTGAACAGTCAGGACCAGTCCAAACACTTTAGCCAAGTGCACAAGCATAAGATTATTGCTTAACTTAAAGCACAGGCAGGTGAAATTTCAATTGTCCTTGCAGCTTTATCTGCAAAACAGGACTACAATATCTACCTTTCACAAAGCTGGGAGGCATTTAAATAATGTGATAGTGGATACATTGGATACAATAAGAAGCTCTTGGATGGGAAACTGCATAAATGCAAAGCATTAGATCATTAAAGCCCACTGTTTATACTCTCACATTCTGATGATCAGTGTATGCTTATAGCCTTTTTCCAGAAAATAAAATAGTTATTCCTGAGGTGATGGTGAACAGCTTGTAAAAAACTAACATATAGGAGTTGTGCATAAATTATGCAGCAAAGAATTTACAGAGATATTTCATTTCCTTTGCAAATGTCATCACTGGAGACCACTGGTGACAGATATCACACACAATCCACCTTTTGTTAATTTACGCCGAGCCACTGTACACAGGTCACACATACCAAAGAGAAGAGTTTAGCTCAAGAAAAGAAATACAACTGTAAAATTGATTTGCTTGCAAAAAGGCATAGAAGTTATCAAATAAAGCAGGAAGGCAATATTGATGTTGATATAGGCACCCCTAAAAATACAGGCTCTGCAGAGTCAATACTGTCTTGATTTAGGTTCTAACCCAACTCAAAAGTCTCAGACTCGGCTCCATCCACTTATTGATTTGTCTGGCATGCTGGGTTTTTTTTTTGTGTGTGTGTGTGGTTTTTTTTTTTTCCAGAGATGCTTTTCTGCCCTCAAATTTTAGCTAGCTCTCCCAGAAGAATGTCTAATACAGTTACAAAGAGCAATTCTGTTCCTTACAACTGAGCTATTGACTATCGTAATAAAAAGGAAAGACAGAAGCCATGTCAGCTTAGCTTCCCACAGGCATTACAGTGCTCCTTCATTCAAAAACAATTCTGTAATCAACAAGCAGTGGGTAACGAATTGCAGAATATCAGCAGCCCTTAATTTTCTATCACGTATGATTAAAACTTTATAAAGTTGGGCAGTTCTTGAGAAATAAAACTTTATAACTATCACTAATGCATCAGTTCTTTGATATTTTGCTACAATACATCTTCTATTTTATTTTTTTCTCTCCTGCTACCTGACATCTAAATGTCTATAATTTTAGACTTAAAGACCACATTTCAGAAAAAAAAGATTCACAGAAAGAGGGCTGCAAGATGTTATTTTTGCCATTTATAGACAGTAGTTTACCTGATGTGCATCCTCAACACCTTTGTCTTTATATGAGGAGGAAGGGGCTTAGATGAAGGAGCACAAAGAAGAAATACAGCTCCTTTAACAAGGCTTAACAATTTTTTTTTTATTAAATTTGTACAGTAAAATTGAAAACCTTTAGGTAGGGGCAAAAAAGCCCTGATGATGAATTATCAAGGAAACCAATAGAGGAAATAAAGCCATTCTTAAAAGAGATTAAACAAGTCATAAAGTTTTTAATAAAAGTAGGATGCAGGAAATAGAAGGAGAAATAAGTGATTGATTGAGATGCAAATGTATGTGTGGGCAGGAGGAAAGCAAAGGGTAAATTTGTCTGGAGAGTAAATCCATTTAGGTCATTATAGTTCAATATGGCCATGATCCAGAAAAACACTTGAGCATATGCTTGGTTTTAACATGACTCACTCCTAAAGCTGAGCTCTGCTGACTTGCTCAGACTCAGGTTTGAGTGATTTCATCAGTATCCTCTCTTGAATTGTATCATCCCACTCTAAAGCTTGTAAGACAACAAACTGAGAGATGGAATGGCTTTGGATTGGTTATCTACCTAAAGAATCCATTCTAGACACAGAAAACTGCACATTCTGCTTTCCATAATGGAATGAGCTTAGAAATTGAAAACTATTTTTGCAAACACAGAGGCTGAAGAGGAATATCAATGGCAGCCAGAGGGGATGGGACACTGGGATGTTGCAAGCTTTTATTTGCTGGAAAGCCATGCTGAAATTTTGTGAGAGATGGCACATGATAACCTGATGTAACTGGGCCAAAATTACTATGCCTTTCACACTTATTAGTGTGGTTCCATCAGTGGTGCCTGTGCTTGCAGGCTGTAGGGCCCCAGTGCAAAAGGACCAGCTCAGAACCACGAGCTGTGCCACAGGAGTGCCTGAGGACAGGGCAGAGCAGCTCCCCCTCTCCAAAGTGCCTCTCTGAAGACACTTTATGTTGCAGTCACTAACTGCTGATAAAAAGATATGAATTCTTTGATTGTTCTTTCTACCCCAGGTTTTGGTGAGATTTCTGGCCAGGGCAGAGGAATGATTTTGGAAGCAGTCTGACTAGATCCATGGCTCTGAACCATTAATTTGAGCTGATTATCTTGTGAAAAGACGAGAGATTTAAATCTCACATATTTTTAATGCATCTTATCCACAGGAGTCCATTCTTCTTCCTCTCTAAGCTCCAATCTTACATTTTCTAGGGCAGAAAGAAATACCATCCTTGCTTTTCAGAAATGAACAAAGTAGAAAAGATTAGATACACAATACGAGTCACCATCATCAGGTACCATATTTATTTTTCTTAACTCTCTTTTCTGGGAAATGGGAATAGAAGCATCACAGCTTTCATTAAACAATAAACTTAATTTCTAGTTCTCAGGGTTTCGCAGAAAAACATTAAAACATAGTTATTGCAAAGTCACCACAAATATCACTTTGACTTCTTGAATTTTCCTCACTTTTGAGCAGTGTCTCTGAGGATGCAAAAATTCACTTATATAAGCAATTTGCAGAATAGAGGGACCTGTTCATCTAATATGTAACAGAGTTATTTTTCCTCAGTAAGCTGTGCTGATGCACAAGAGCAAGCATCTTTATATTAATAAAACCAGTATGTTCACAAGATATTTTTTCAATTGCTGCATTTTATTAATCACCTACTAGGTAAAAGGCTTTTTTGAAATAATTCAGAAGTTTAAATTAAAAACTGCATCTTTTTCAGCATTTTTATGTGTTTCATTTATTGTCAGACTCTCAGTCAGCAAGATGAGGTGGGTGATAATTATTCAGGGTTGCCAATTAACCTACTTAGTAGGTCACACAGGTAACTGGCATAGATTGTGTCAAATCTCATTACTGGGACAATAATTTAATCACCTAGTGTATTGACTGAAGGCCAGAGAATCTGGAGAATAAATTAAAGAGAAAATAAAATTAGTAGCTAGACAGACGTTATATTTAAATATATGAAAATAGTAAAATTATAAAGCATACCACTCTCTAGTAGACACCCAGTAAAATCTGGGATGGGGAGTGGAGGTATTGAGAGTGAGGATTTTCAATCACAACTTCCAGCTGAGTATAAAACAAGGGTTATATGTCACCTTGCTACTATGAATGAAAGCTGAACCATTGAAGAGGGTGTGAGCATGTGTGTTATTCTTTAGCATTTAAATAGATATTCAATGCAATTATCTTAAATGCAGTGTTACAGCCCAGACCTACCCAGACACACCTGCTTTGGGAGCTCTGGGTAACAATCCTAGCCTCTCCCTTCCTATACATCCCAGCCTTCTTCAGTTCTTTGTGCTGGATTCAGAGCAATGACAAAGAAATGTCAAGTAAGAAGGTCACATAATGGATAAAATAATCTTGCAGGATCTGTCAAGAAGGACAGGAGAGATGAAGAAACAAGTGTAATTGTCAAAGTCATGGATTCTGTGAAAAAGCTTCTTCTGTACGATAATGCTCTGCATTTACAAGGTGATTGAGCATGTAAGAGGTAGGAATAGAAGAGTCTGCCTGGAAGTAGAAAAACATTTTCTGTGCAAATGGAGAAAAAACTACTGCGAGGAACAATATAACACCTTTCAAAGTGGGTTTTATACATATAGGTTACATATGAGTTTGAAATTTGTATCTGCTTCAAAGAGAGGTACAAACTTTTCTAGAAATTATCAGAGTTTTAATTTTCAAAATATAGACTGAAGAAAAAACCCAAAAAAACACTATTAATTCCAAGACTTACTTAGTTCTGAACGTGTGAGGTGTAAGGTGTCCCACAACACAGACAAAAATACATGTACGACTCCAGGAAAGATGAGAATATGATGAACTTGCCCTTGTCTTCATGGTCTATTTCAATGGTTTACTGTCTGCAAGAACAAGAGGGCTATAAGAGAAACCATCACTCCTCTGAGCAGTGGATCATTCAGTTTAAACATATCTCATAGATGTTATAGCCAAGAATTACAGCTCACTGAATGCTGCCCCAGGACTTGTAATTTATTCACTCAATAAGGAAAAAAGTTACTTCCATAGCAGCATTTGATAGGCCTGTAAAATGAAAAACAACCAGCATGAAAAAATACCCAGTGGGCCAGGAATGAGTGTTGGTTTGGCCACAAATGAAAATTTGGTTTGGTTTGTTTTTTATAACAATGAGCAAAACCACATGCTTAAGTTAGTGGATATGACCAGATCACTCATTTATGCTGTCAAATGTATTATTTTGAATCATAAATTGTCTTGTTACTGAATGAGTATACATTATTGCAGAAAGGCTGAGCATATCTATTCCAGTTCTAGAATTATAGAAAGAACATGCAGCTCTTAAATGTTATTTTACTTGTTCCTACAGAATGTAAATGCTATAGTAGTCAGTAACTTCTTAGACCTTCTTTTTTGTTGTTTTTTGAAAAGACTAAAGCCGAGCAGCACTATTTGTGTATGCTACCCACTAGTTCAGGAGTGCCAGATAACAGATACTGCATGCAGAGGAAAAATCAGTTTCACCTAATTAGTAGAAAACTTAACACTGAGTTAAATTTTCTCATTAAAACTTTCCCTGGTAAAAAAGCGACAAGCTTAAAGATAATACATTTATTTATTTATTTAAACATAAAGCAAGAACTCAAAAGTCCTGGATAAATTCAGTGTAATGGCCACTCAGGAGGTGTCAGCAGTTACAGAAGATGCACAGCTACCAGTCTGCTTTTTTTTTTTTTTTCTGGTTCTTGAGAATATTTCCAGTGTTTTCAGCTCATTGCTATTTTTAATATATTAGGTACAAAAGTAATAAATGGCTAATCAAATTGCACAGGCTACAGTCACAGACAAGAGTGACAGTGGGTTAAGAAACTCCATCAGAGTACTGAATATTTCATTACCTAGCTATCTAGAAAAATCAGATTTATAAATGCTTTGATAAGGCAAAAGCATTGTTGACTCATGTCCATTATGGTCTAGAGAGCCTTCCTTTGAGAGATTAGCTAAAGGTGCTAATACAGCCTCAGCAGCATAATTCCCATTTTGCATAGACAGAATATATCCTGAACAGGGTTTCAAGCCCAAGAGGGAGCAACAAAGTGGGTCTAGAGGTGCCTGCCCTGCTGAAGCTGTCAAAGACCACTGCAGACACTGAACACTCAGGAATCTTCATCAAAGATGGATTTTTCAGCATGAGGGCATCTCTGAGTGATCTCTGGGGAAAGGATCAATTAGAGACTTTTGGCTTCTCTTCATTTATTACATTTTCCATTAAAATAATATTTCCCATTGTTCCCTCATTTATAACTCACAATCAGTAATTGTCATGAGCAGTAACCCCATTAGACTGTTGTCTTAGCACCGTGTTACAAAATTTCATTTTAAAATAGTGCTTTCCAAGGACACCATTATTCTTCAGTTGCCACAATTACCTGTGTGTTTGTTAACTAAAAATATAATGAGAAGTACTAGCCCATATTAAAGTATGATAATACAGTATCAGAGCATTTTGGACAGATCTGGACTGGTTACTCAACACCTCCTCTCAGTAGTGTGCAGGCTTGAATATTTCAGCTCAGTGCTACCTCTTTCATTCCTCTCCTTACTCAGACTAGCCCTGACTTTCATTCACCTGCAGAGGTGACACTATTTCCGGATGCCTTCAGAAATTGAACCATATACCCTCCGGGACACGTTGGGGCAGGGAATGGCTTCTTCTCCCTCTGGTAAAAATGACAGCTGCTCACAGCTACTAATTTCCACTGCAAGGAAAAAAGGCAGGCTTTAATCAGAAGAGGCAGACAAGGGAAGAAGGCAGGTTGTTAGCCTCCCCAGGGTTAGAGCAACACCTGCCCAAGGAAGGCAATGCAACAGTTACCCCAACCCACCCAAAACCAGAACTAACTGTGCTGCAGGGCAGCCACTTTGCCCCGTGCCCCCTCCCAGCTCTCAACTTCACCCTATCCTTGGGGAGTGCTGTCTCAAAGGGTACATCAGCTACAACCTCGGTGATACTTAGCAGAGCATCCACCTAAATGCCAGGGCTGGGAGGGCAGGGCACACTGATTTTTTTCTTCCCCTATCATGACTACCTGTTTCTCTGGACAGCAAAAATAGGTTTAAATCACTGCAAGCTGCGAAGAGCCTGGACCACTCTATCCCACTCCCTAGGCAAGCATTTTATCACCAGGTTGTATTTTCTACGAATAGATACCATATATTATACTCAACACAGAGCACAGCAATCTCTCTTCAAGCCCTGGTGAGAAGAGCAGTGCTGGAAACTTGGTCTCGGACACAAATTAGTCCCATATAACTTTCCATGCTGAAGGTGTCACTGGCTGCCTGCATCTGCGCTGGGCAGTTCTGGCTCAGGAAGTGACAAGCCTTTTGGTTCAGGGCTGCAGAACATGGCTGGCTTTTTGTTTGCCTCTGTGGCTTTCCCACTGCTCACAGAAGAAAGCCTTTATCCCTCAGTAAATGCAGAATTGAACTAATACATTGTCAAGGATTCATTGCAGAAGAACAGTTTACTTCTCAAGATAACGCTAAAGATTCCCAAGTGTAAGAGCCTGCAACAAAATGTAAAACATTTTCAATATAATGCAGTGAATAACCATGGACTTTCCATAATAATCATCATTTAGTGAACGTATAAATAGAATAAAAGCAATATTGAAGCAAATAAATGACCTCTGACACAAAGAATGGATTGCATTTCATATTACTTTACTTAACTGCCCCCTCCTTCCCCCACCAAACAGAAGCTTTATTGACAAAATGCACTCTGGTGATTTAGTCTGTAGACTCAAAGAATGTGCAACTCTGGGAAAAACTGAATTATGGATTCTATTTGTCAGATGAGGAATGGCATGTAATAACTTAATGAACTAGAAGCTTATTAGTTGTAAAAGAGAGAAGGTGCTGTCTATCAATCTCTTTTATTTTTTTTTTAACTCAGAAATGTTCAGGTGGGTAAGCATCAAATCCATTTCACATTTATTATCTTATGAACACCAGTATGTGCTAGAATCTCAACAAGCTACAAAAATATATCTCAGCCTCTAGTTTAATGTGCATTTTCTTAGTAATTTTGGAGTCTCTATTTGAAACCCAAGTCATTAGAATACATGCTCACATACTTGGACAACAAAAAATTCACTTGCACACGAGAGCTATCCTGAATTCATCAAAACTGTGAGTGAAAGAAATTCAAATACAGTGACAGTGACCGTGACCGTGACAGTGACAACCATGTTTCAATAGCTATTTATTGCTCTATGGACACATAAATACAAAAGGACAGTAAGATAACAATTTTAACAAGAAACTTGTAGAGAAACCAGCCTAATATAAAATGGAAGAATCTTATCCTTGGGGTTAAAGAAGTTTTGTCCACTTTGTAAAGTACACAAATTTACCTCACCTACACTTTCCTGTGCAGCTATTGATTGTGCAGAACTGAGTGACATTTGGATCATGGTATGTATGTGTGAATATGCACAAAAATTACAGCAATAATGTAGTTTAAAATCCATTAGATAATTCACCCAGTTTTAGCTGATATAATGTCTTAAAAATACATTGTAACAAATAGGAATTATCCCTAAATCAATACATAAAACACATGTGCAAGTCACAAAAACTGGCAGAAAGCAGGAAATTCAAAGTTCAAGCCAATGTATATGGAGGTATATGTACAACAAACAGTCAGGTTCAATCAGCCCAAATATTTCATGTGCTGCATAGATCCGTGGGTAATTGCAATTTTAATCCGGCACAAGATCAATCTGTTTGCTTTGATTTTCTTTTCCAGAAATAAAAGTAAGCAAGGAAAGAAAACCTGCATTAATTTATGCCTTTAGTAGGCTCCTGTGGGTGGGCTTTTTTGGTTTATTGGTTTGTTGGGGATTTTTCGTGTGACCACTTTAGCAGCACAAGTCTTACATACATAAGGCTGTTTAGAACACTCATAGCCATCTCACTTAATCAGGTAATACCACACTATTGACATATTGCACCAATTTAATACATTTGTTTTCTTTATCCATTTGCATTTCATCTCAAAGGTCTCCAGTATAATGGGATTTTAAACTATTTGTGCTGAGCAAAATCGAAGGGCCAGTAATCCAATAATTTGATTTTCTTGCTGGAGACAACAGGAGAGAGGGAAAACCATCTTTCTCTTGCTCCAGCAAGTGAGCTGCAGGCCTGCATTAGGCTTTAAGCTTCCTTTGTAAAACATACCCCAAGGGCAACAGAAAGCCACTTAAACACAGCTTGGAGGGCATAACTGGAACGTGGCTGAGGCACGTTGGCTTTCTGCCCAGGAGCAAATTCCAACCATTAGCATCAAACACTCATCCTGAAGCTCTCAAACTGAAATTAAATGCCATCTATCAAATGAATAAACAATAATAAAGTAGCACAAGTAAATTAAAAAAATAAATTGTAGTAATTTATACTGTGGATCATCTGTTCTGAGTTGCTGTTCTGGACTGTTTGCCTCAGATTATCTTTCAGCCTATTTTTTCACTATTGGATTTTTGTACGTGTACAACAGCCCTTGATGCACAAAATGAATTTATTCATGCTCTATGCTACTCGCTACTAAAAAAATAGTTTTAAATAATGCTTGCTTTTCCTATGTAAAGAATATTGTTTACTTCTGCTAGTCATAGGTTGAGTCTACATGACTTGTGTCTAAACAAGAATACAAACAACAACAATTAAACATGCATTAGATACATTAGAACATTAGATATCTCAGCTGGAACCGCACATTCTGGTTTAGGCAGTCAACAAAAATTTCAGCAGGCTTCAGAATTTGGAAAGCTGTGAATTTAAAGTGAATTTAGCCTTCAAAAGTGCTCAAAGGAAAAGCAACCAGTAGTTTGGGACAGATTTTAAAAGGGAAAGTTTCAATAAGCAGAATTTAATTGCTGAAATTTTTGCTATGGTGTCCTGGCTAAAACTTCACTTTTTGTGAAAAACAAGGAAAAAATACTACTCTGGGAAACGATTATGCTTTGTCTGAACCATAGCTATTACAGCAATAAATCCACCTTGTGCTGAAATGGGATAGTATTGCAAAGGAGAGCAAAGGAAAATATCTCACGTACTGAATATTAGTCTCATTTCCCAAAACAAGTTGACTCTTCCCAGAAACTTCTTTCCTGAAATTCCCTTAGGGTATGAAATAATTGGCTATTAACTAGTGTGTTCTTGACCCAAAGAATGGAGCAGAAAACATGCAAGACTTGTCTGAATCACTAGAAGAAAAAAGAAGAGAAATTAGAGTAGATATGCACTGCCTGAGCCTGTGGCTCTCTTCATTTTGCTCATCAGGACTGCAGGCTTTTGCCTGCATTTATAGTAGGGTAAAAGACTTGAGGAAAAGAGCAGGCAGAAAAAGAGGGGCAGGGAAACTAGAACGGTACAGCCTTCTCCCTTTTCAGACTTATTTTCCCCTGCCTGCTTGCTCTCCATTTAGTGTGGGGCTGTGAAAAGAAAGGCTGCCAGCTCCATAGCATCATACCGCCAGCATAGAGGGCATCCTGTCTCAACCCGAGGCAGCAGGGAACTTATGAAAAACTGCCTGCACACTACAAGAAAAAAACAGCAAAATCTTACTTATCATAAATCCTGTGCAGTCTTCTGAACAAGGGATAGTTTCCTTTTTTACCTCTTGTACATGGATCACCTGTAACCCACCAAAACCTCCGAGGTCCCCTGGGTTGTGCCCCAGCGCCCCAAGCACGCCATGGGAGGAGAGGCTGAGGATGCAGTGTGTGGGGACAGTTCCCATGGGCTGGAAGGATGAAAACAAGTCATTAGTATTCACCAGGCAGAGCCAAGGGCTGAGCCTGCTGCTAATGAGTGCTGCACTGAGGGCTCAGGTCACGGTTTTGCTAAATACTGTGCTCTTGGTACACCTGAAAACACCACACCAACAGGCAGCGGGGCTCACACATCTGCCTGAGTGCAGGACAGCATAACCAAAGTGCTGGGGCAGGTGTTTGAGCCACTAAGAAAGTGGCTGCCCCTCAATATCAACTGGTTCAGTGGGGCTGTGCAAGCAAAGAAGTCCTGAGGCTGGTTGGCCTCTGTTGCACCTGCCCTGCTGCTGGACAGGTGTCTCTGGGCAGGGTGCAAAGCCTTAGAGCTGGTTCATCGTGGTTCACAATGATCCCCAGTAAATGGCTGTAAACTACAGGGGACGAACAGGAGGCTACAAAGGCTCTGGGATGGGCTGTGATCTTGCTTGCATCACAGCAATGTGGTGCACTAGACTACAGGAAAGGGAGGGGAGTGTTCAGCTGCCATGGAGGGCTGCCATGGATGGATCTACCTTTTCAGGGAGTACAGGAGAGGACATTAAAGGTGAAGAGATTCCCTAAATGTCAGAGAGAGCAACTGGGGCATACAGAGATGTCTGTGCCTTGGGGCAGGTCAGGACCAGAGGGCAGCCCCTGGTGGGTGACATTGTGGTCAATGTCTGCTAGAGGTAACCTGACCAGGAAGAAGTAGATGAGGCAAAAAACTGAAAGCATCCTCATGCTCACAGGACAGCAAGGATCAGAGCACTGGAGGCACACCGAGTGCTGTTAATGAAGCAGCAGAACACACACACCACAATATGCTCCTGGTGGACCCTAGCATGGCTCTATCTACCTTAAACAGTGGCTCTCATCCTCTGCATTCTTCTGCCCTTCAGAGGATGCTGAGCGCTACCTGTACAGACCTCCTCAGCAGTCTCTGTGTTTCCTCATTGTCTTACACCCCACCAAAATGCTCTGCAACAGAAAGAAAGTTTCAGTCCCCTTCAGCCTTATGCTGCTTATCACTGTTTGATGCCCTGACAGTTTAACACATGTAAACAGGGTGTATTGGCTGCAAATTTAGAAAAAAACATTTCTTTCCATATGGGCAAAAAGGAGGTTGTTGGCATAGGAAGTGTGAGTTTACATACACCTGGTTTAAATAAAGCTCCCCCATGATTCCAGGTTAGATTTCACCCTCTTTCAAAAGCCTTCACCTGCCATATATCCCAAAGTGTCTGAACAGGAAGAAAGAGGTTTGGAAAAACCATTAAAGGAGGAATTACTAGTCCCAAACCCTGTGCTTCCCCATTCCTACACCTGTGTGGCAGGAGCTCCTCTGAATTTGCTGCAGTCAGAATTCCCTGTATCACAGAATATGGCCTGAAGAACCAGTTTTGCCTCAGTTTATAAACAGTTTTACAATATCTTATGGTGGTGGAAAGATTCCACTGCAATCAGAAAGTTCTATGGTATGTTCTAGAGATATGGGACCATTTCTAGAGAATTTGAGGAAGGAATTTTAATATATTGGGAAGAGCTTATAAGTTCAAACACAAATTAGGACACTTAACTTTCTTTAAACCCTATGTCCAACTGCTCAGATTCCGTAAGTGCCTCAGGATCTTGCCTCACAACACTCTTACACACACCTACATAATACCAGTGTTCTGCTTATTCTGTATTTCAGTAACTTAAAACACACAACAAATTCTCTCATGCTGCAAATTTATCTTCATTGAGCTATCTTTTGATCTTGGGCATTAACTCTGATCAGCACAAGGGCAGAGACAGTCTATCCAATTAGCAGGTGACAGCCTCTGAAACTCAGGACAGAGCACCTCTGTTACACTGCCTTCCAGGAGATTTGAGTTCAACAAAGACATCAGATGAACCTGGCCACAGTATTTGTCTGCCTACCTCAGCTGTCCGGCTCAGATGGCATTTTGCCACTTAGCAAGGTAAAATACTGCTTTTGAGAGGTGCCATAAAAGGATGGCTTTAGATCCATAATTTGCTAAGGTCTGTTGTCAGCTTTCTTCTGACTAAGCAATCACATAAAGCATCTTGACTTTCTTTGCATAAAAGCAACTCCTTATCAGGCACTCCCTTCTATGGAATCCAAACAACAAACAAACAACTTGCTTTTCAACATCTGCAAAAACAAATAATCTTTCAAAGGAGATTGGGTTTGTGCTCTTGTGTTCTTTTATGGATGCCATCAAGGAAACTGTTTCACTCGATATTTACACATAGAGCAGTGACCACCCTTTGTTTTCCCCTGCTCAGACCAAGGGGCTTCTGAGCCATTGTCAAGGCTTCTGAGCACAGATACCAAATGTAGTTTTGCATTGAATGTCAAATAAACCCAGCACTTTGTTTTGTCAGCAATTTCAAAGCCACAGGGGGAATCCATGAATAAACTTCCATTAAAATTCACTAGTTAATTGTGAACAATTGTACCTCAGTGCTTTGCACCTCCAGTTAATCTGTTTGTGTCTGTTTGTGTCAACTGATTCCTGCTTGCTTTGACACTGCAGCACCCCAAAGCTATGAGAGCAGGAATGCCAGGATTTGAGAATGTTCTGCAAGCTGGCTGAAATCAGTGACTCTCCAGATGTTCTTGGACGCCTGAAGCAGCAACAAATGAGGCAGTATTGAAGAACTCTTAGGTGACAGCAGGTGGGAAATGCCTCATTGTGTTTTACAAGAATGAAACACAGCTGGGATGGACAAGTAAAACTCCAAGATCTAGTAATGGTCCCAATAATTTCTGAAGCTAAGCTTGACTGACTGTATGGCTTCATTCATCCAGCATCTCCAGTGGGTCATTAGTGCTGACCAGTGGTGGTCATGTAAATAGAGCACTGAAACATCAAGAAAAATGCAAGGACTTGTGTTCTTACAGTTGTTTCTTGCTTGCTTGTCTTTGCCTGTTGGGAATCACCACATTGTGGCTTTGAGGGTCTGTAACAGGAGAGTTCATGGGTATCAGTTGTGACAGAAGAGTGTGATCTCCAAACCACACTCTAAAACTGTAGTTTACACCACTTTTCTCCAGCATTCCCACAGCAGTCCACCCTCTGTGTCTCTTCTAGTATGACTACTATTTTTATTAATATTTTTTGGTGTGACATGATTGATCAGAAGTCTACCTTGTCAGTCTCTGTTCATTCTCGGTCTTTCCAAGCATTTTACATTCTGTACAACAGATATAAAACCAAGAGCTGGAGCTAAGATGAGAAAAAAGAGATCATAAGAAGAGAAGAAAAGAATCAAGAAGAAAATCCTGCAATCCATGGAGAATATTGCCATTGTGGCTGAAGTATGTTGTACAGAAACAGGAAAAAAGTCACAGAAAATTTCTTTAATCTAACAAGAAGCAAGGAATGTCATTAGAATGAGAAGAGCCATTTTATTATGCTGAAATATTAAAGAGTCTTTCTTGAACTTGCTCTAACCCCCTCCTGCCTGGATTACTGCTAAGGGTTAAGAGAACTGAATTTTTACTGAAAATAACTGAGAACTCAGTTATTTTCTGAAGATATGTGGGAGAAAGGGCTGAAAGTGAACGCAACACAAGGAAACCTGGAATGGGGAGGAGGACTACAAATACAAATTTACTCCCCTGCAAAACCAATTCATCTAAAATTGAGTAAAAGAACAAGATGATATCTCCCTCCTTCCTCCTACAACACATTCCATTCTTCACGTATATTGACATTGAAGGGTAAGCTGATAAATAGCTCTAATTTCAGTAACAAAAAGAAGAAAGTTATGACACTGACTCCAGCCAACAGTTTTCTCCTACCTCAAATCTTGCATGGTCTTCTACAAGGAGACTTTTTCTGCTGGTAGTGTTAGGCAGGCTTTGGGAACCCTCTTTAGGGGCATAGAGGGGATTTTTTTGCTGGTCCACAGGCAGGTCACTTAACTACTGTTATCATATTGATACTTAAACATCTTTTCATGCAGCCAAAAGCAACCTTCCAAAGGGAGTTGAAAAGGAGAGTATTTACCTTTCTGAATCAACAGCAAGGTCCACAGCAGATTCATAATGAGAACCTGAAAATAAAAAAAAAAGTTGGTTTCTGAAACTTCTGCCCTCACCAAAGGATTTTTGAATGGTCATGTCCTAAACTATTTGTTCCTTTACTTTCCAAACACAGTGTAGCCAACTGAGAACCAAATTCACATTTATGCTTAAGCAGTGAATAATGTTAGCAGTCAGTTAAACAAAAATAAAGATTAACTGTACAACTCACATTAATATATAGTATATCTGATGCCTAAATTTTAACACGTCAAGCACTATGCTCACTTTCATTTAAAATGAGAATTACAATCAATCAAAATGGCTTTTAATAAACTCAAAAGTATGTACAATTTGTCCTATAAAGGGAAAAGTGTATCTGAATATACCAACAAGATGAAGGTAATTAAAAAGTTTCTTAAAAATAAGAGAAGAAAATATAGAGAAAACAAATCCAGCTAATTCTTTTCAGGACCTAATTAACCTTAAAAACAGACCCTCCAGCCTTTCCCATGCATTTCAATGCAAGGGAGAATGTCCCTTGCTACAAACTATAGATCTGATTAAATGCAGTTTGGATTGAGGATAAAGGCAGAAGAGTCAGTCTGAGGTACCCTCTCTTTACACTGAAAAGTGTCCCATTCCAAAGGAAAATGCACTGAGCTCAGCCATCCCAATTGAAGTGTCAGCTGCTATTCAGCATAAGCAAAGATAGCACAAAGAATGCAAAAGAATCAGTCATTACAGCATATTTACAAAGGTAGCACAGCAATAGATGTTGGTTAGGGGACAGCAAAGCAAAACACCTATTATTTGAACACAGATGTACATACTTACATGTATATATTTGAACTCACACACATCCATATATATCACAAAACAAAATTGTATAAAAAAGGAGTAAATGCCCTCTCTAAGGCATTATCTTGAATCTTTGTATGAACATGAGTGGAACTCCAGCTGAAGCTGCAACATCTTGATGTTGACACAGTGTCTTCTTTCTGCAAGTGAAAAGCGTTAAAAATAAATATTCAAAGATTTTTTTTCACAAGCATCTATAACAACTCATCAGGTATGCACAGCACACATACACCCTGCTCTTATGCTGTTGTCAGCCTGGCTCTGGGGGAATTTCTGTGCTGAGATCACGACCTGACTGGGTCATTCCCTTCAGTGGTGCCTGATCTCCCACTGCCATCTCTGGAGGTTCTGCCTCAGTGTTCACAGCACTCTGCTACATTCAGGTTAAATCACCTGAAACACTCCAGCTTCCTCGTTTCCCAATTGTCT
Organism: Sturnus vulgaris; assembly: GCF_052056855.1. Lineage (NCBI taxonomy): Eukaryota > Metazoa > Chordata > Aves > Passeriformes > Sturnidae > Sturnus > Sturnus vulgaris. Next base: position 19,549,066 of record NC_142256.1, on the reverse strand, counting down.
ACCAGTTATTATATTTTTATCAGAGAGGATGAGAGTGACAGAGAATTCCTTGCCAGAGGTTATCTCCGAGTTCACAGTGTGTGTCCTTCTGCTGCCACATCCAAGAAATCGTTAACGCAGTTCCAGGCAGGCTTCACTGGTCCTGTGGGGCTAGCATGAATATCTGCTGCAATAGGGAGGACAAGCTGGGCTGGCACCACAGCTCCATGTGGACATGGTTAGCCTTCAAATGCTTATGAAATGATCTTCCAACTTCAGCTTTCTTGGGCTACTGTTGTTTCCAAGAACTAAAGAGACACAGCCCATCGGGCTCTGCTCAGCAAGAAGAAAGCTCACCCAGAGCAGTGGGAATCCCCCAAAGTCCTCTGTGCTGGTTTGAAATGTTTCATAGAAAGGCCAGAGATGCTCTGCTCCTCTCAGCCTCCCTGAGGTGCTGAGGCTCACTGAAGGAGCCACTCTGGGGGGTTTGGACTTCTGTGCTCACATAGAAGGAGCTTCAGCCACTTCTGTGACCCATGTGGATCAAAATTAGAGGGGAGCCTACAGTGTAATGTGGGGGTCATTTCTGCCTCCTCTTATCTGACAGGAAAATCATTCCCAAAAGCTAACACAAAATATTTTTAAAGTCCTTCTTAAGCTTTTGAAGATCCACCTCAATTTCCACAGCTGGTATGGGTTTACAATAAAAGAGACTAAACTGGTACACAGCCCATGCTCTTGTAATTGGCACAGTGATGGACTTTGAGCTCGTTTCAACATTTGTGAAGCCAGATGACCCAGGCTAGCAGCAAGAGGATGCCACCATGAAGCATAATTATTTTATAGCCCCTATTTAATTTTTGGAATATCAAAATTTACGATAATCACTAAAGCAGATTGATTAAACCCTAAGCGTAAACATACCATGAAACAGAAGTTGTTTTGCTGTCATCCCAAGGAACCATCTATTTGCAAAGTACATGGCAATATCAAAGAGCTCTCTATTGATTAAACCTTGAAAATAAAATTGCACCACTTATCATATGCTGTTTGCAAAAATGCCAATCATTATAATACTCACATAAGCATACTGTGTCTTCCCCCTGAACTTGTTAAATTTATTACTGAGACTCTATTCTGAGCTGCCTACATGCGGAAAAAATATCATTCAGATAATGCATTAACATTTATAACCAGTATTTAAAGCTGTGCATGGTGCCATCTCAAATGATAAGGGTCTTGTCAGCATTTCCAGTATAAGCCTCATTTTAGGGAATGGAAGAAGAGAGGGAGTGGCAACACTACATTTCAGCAATTTTAAATGACACCAACAAGAATCCTGACATACAAGTTGTCAATCTAATTGTACCTACCTTTCAGAGATAGGCGCATCTCTTATGTCCACATTCAGTTTAAAGAACAGTGAAATTCTCAATACATCATTGTAAGCTACCTGGCAAGTGCTGTTATTCTCCTTGCGCATGCAGCATCCCACGCGATTATAATTCTAGATCTAAGCCTTCATATTACAAAAGCTCTTAAGGAATGGAACAAAAATGATATGACCCCCTCCTAGAGGAGAAAGAAAGAGATAAGCAAAACAGCTAACAATACAACAATGAGGGCTGGTTCATGACTCATGTTATCAGATGTTCCTGCGGTATCAAAATACTGAATACAAATTTTAATAGCAGAAAGGATGAAAAATAACAACCACAAGACTTTTTTGGGGTCAGAAACTCATAGGTGCAATGCATCTGCCATGAGCCCAATTCTGCTACAGGTACAGTGTAAGCTGTGATTTGCTGAATGACAACTGTTAGCTGTTGATGTTTAAGTATTCTGCCAAAAGAAAAGATATTTAAGATATTTATATTAGTACAAAAAAATTACCAAAAAGCAAAAGTTGTTGTCATAAGGCAAGAAGGCCTTCTGAAAGACACATCTCTAAAAAGGAAGGTATCGAAGTGCTTATACTTGAGATGATCTGGACCACTGGACAGGTCATAAGTAAATATATGCAAAGAAAGGACCTCACCTCTATAGAATTCTAAGTGCATCAGTAACATCAGCTAGAAACAATAAAGCCAAACACTTCTGTCTGCAAAAGCAACGACATTTCTAATCAGAAAGCTCAAATGCTAACCAGTATAGTGGTTGTAAAGCAAAAACACTCTGAGCAAATATGTGTGTAAATGGATTTTCCAGACTCCAAGCCACAGTTGATTACCAAGGCTGACTGAGCTATCCTCTTCTCCTCACAGATTTACTTGCTGCTCAGGCACATAGTGGACATAAAAATCTCCTGCTGTGCAAAGGATTTTATTGCTTTACAGGAAAAAGACTAAGAGATGATAAAAAAGAGGCCATATAAAGGATGGGCAGTTGTTCAAAAATTATATGCTTTGGAATGGCAAGAAATGCCACAAGAGCTATGGAATACATACACACAGTTCATATCGAGGCCAAAGCTGTTCCACTTCACATGGAACCTCATGGGCTGAAAAGGCACCACACAAAGAACGAGGTCCCTGCTGTGCAGCAGTTGGGCACACACTCATCCACTGACTATTCCACCGATTCAGGTATGCCCTACCATCCCCTGGCATTTGGCAGGAAAACAGATGATTAAATATCTTCAGCATCCAGACCCCAATGACTGCAATAAAGCAGAGATTATTCTAACTGACTCCTTCCCTTCCTATTGTCCTTTCAGTTAATGTGCATGTTTGGCATATTTCTGATTTGCTTTGGAATGAGTCTATAAAGCCAGAGATGGTTCTGAGGACAGTCAGGAAAGCAACTCCAAGGCCAGGTAAACAGCAATGTTAAAAATTTTGACATCAAGCAGTTTTAAGCACCATCAGAGTTTGACCACTGTCAGTAGCAGAGAAGATTCTGTGTGCCTGTTTTCTACCCAAGCACCTACACCTCACCATAAAATGACGTACTAGACACTCAAGATTTCTGTGTTTGTGTGTAACTCCCCAGGGTAGAAGTCAGCTGGATTCCTGGCTCCATGAAGCCAAAGAGAGATTTGTCCATGGCTGAAGTCTAGGTCAGGATTTTATGTATGTTTATATTGTGCTTTGTGCAATAACAGCTCAGGGAGCTACTTCAGATGCCAAATAAATTTTAAGGTTTCTGTGGAATTTGAAATACTTTATAAGTGATTCTCTCCAACAAATTAATGCCACCACCATTCTCACACTTTCTAATTATCTCATCAATTTCTTTTCATGCCATTTGCAGTTATAAATCATGCTTCAAAGTCAGCATGTGTACAAGCAGCCTCCACAAGACAAATATTATAGGGTATTTTTCAGGAAAATGATTACTGCTCAGAGACAGCAAAGTTTCTGGCTAGAGTGATGTAGAAAAGACTGCAGAAAAGCAGAGAAAGTTTTTCTTTATTCAAAAATTGAAGTATTTAATTCTCAGAGAATTAACTTTGTTACCCTTGGAAAAACTTGTGGGTCAAGATAAAGGCAATTTAATAAAGCAAAGCAACAGGTTGCACGTGGAAGCAAAGGAAAAGATTTATTCTCAGCACATGCTGTCCAGCCACTTCCTGGGATGTAGGTCTTCATTAGTGGCTGCTCAAGAAAACAAACATCCTTGTAACAAATGTAATTTCCTTCTCTTAGCTTTTAGTGCCGAGCAGACATTGCGTGGTCTGGAATATCCCTTTGGCGAGTTGGGGTCAGCTGCCCTGGCTGTGTGCTCTCCCCAGGACCCTCCTCCCCCGCTCACCGGTGAGGGAGGATGTTGGAGAGACAACCCTGAAGCTGTGAGAACACTGCTCAGCAGCAGCCAAACCACTGGTGAATTATCCAGCCCCTTCTGGCTGCCAGTGACAGTGCCCAGCCCAGCACTGCGGGGCTGCAGGGGGGAAATGAGCTCCAGCTCAGCCAGACCCAGCGCAGCGAGCCCAGGCTGAAATCTCCCAGCTGCTTGGGACCATCCTTAGTCACTTATCCACTTATCCAAGAAGTGGGAAACTAAAATCGCCCATAGCAGCACATTTCAGCAGATCTGGTTTGAAACTTGTGAAGTGGGGGGACCTTGACTGACAGCAGACTTGCACACACCCTTTGCACATGCAGAATTACATTCCTCTTAGAAATCAGATGAAAAACAAAAGCCAGTGATTACCAATTCTTTCTTCAGTGGGCAACTATTCACAAACCTCTCATGGAATGAACTTAATGGAAGGAACACATGGAGTCTGAAAAAATGCCGTTTTTTTTCTACTCATTTTTTTCTGAAGCCAAACCAGAACTATGTGACCTCTGTTCGTAATGACAACTCAATGACACAGCACTCATTCTGAATGTGGAATATGAAATGCTCACTGTGAACTGCTCAAAAATAATCCTCAGGCCATGATTATTCATAGAAATTATTTGGTGAGTAATTTCAATTAAATAAATTCAAGGAATCAAGAAAAATAGGGTAAACTAATAGAATGCATTATTTATTATGAATAATACATTTGGAGGAACTTTCTCCCACTATTGCAGAAAGCCAGCTCAAGGCACAGGGCACTGAAGCCTCACTTAAGTCCTGTTTTGAGGTCTTAATTGGGGGCTTTCATGATGAATCACTCTAGGCTGGCACACTGCCCAGGACTGAAATTCATCCATTGCTCCTGCTCCTCACATACTTCTAGATATGTCATTAGCACAGTGGAATTTGTATTCTTTCAACTTCACTGCCATAAAAATAATGATATGGAGAGATTTCATTATGTTTCCTTTACTACTAAAAACTAAAGGGGAAAAACTTTTTACATCAGCTCACCAGACTTTCAACGGTGAACATTCATAATACCCATACATCAATTGCATTATGCAAATATGAGCCCCCTTACTGAAGTAAGGCAAGAAGACAAAATAATTTAAACAAGACTCTCCAAATCACTAAAACCACTTGTGTGCACTTGTGTTTGCATGATGGGACATTTCCAGTTAAAAAGATTCACAGTGTGTAACACATAGATTATGACTCTGAGGAAAGCCGAAAAATTGTATTTGTAAATGGTAGCGGTAGAAATTAACATAGACACACATTTGAAACACAATAAATAATAGATCCATTGTTGTTTTAAGGATGGGAAAATAAAACCCCACACTTACCTATTTTTTTTTGTTGTTCTTGTTGCTCGGTAATGCCAGCACAGAATATCTATCATCAGGAAGATTCATCTCGTTGTTCCTATCAGAGAAATAGATCCATTGACATGATGAAACAAAGCACTTCCAAAAATATTTAAACCACTCAATAAAACCTAAGTGCCGGCTTTGAAGCTAAGTATTTATTCAAAGATCTGATCCAAATCCCACTGAAATCAGTCAGAGTCCTTCTACTGACACCAAAGGGCTTTGGATCAGACATACAACTTTCCTGAATAGGATGAAGACATCCATAAATGTTAATTGTCTCACAGCGCTTTGCTGGGTCCTATGATAAAAGGTGTGTGAGTGTAGTAGGGGAGTGGATATTTGTTTTTCTAGGCAAGAAAGAAAAAAACCTGGGCTAAATCTAAAGTAATGATCAGTTTTAATTGCACAGTGGTGAGTCCATCATTATCCCCAAAGCACAGGCTACCAGGGATGCTTTCTGACAGATAGCTGCTTTATCATATTTCCTTCTGAAACCAATATTACTGCCATTATAACACACTAAATTCTCTTCTTAAGACAGTCAGGATTAATGATACAAAAAATCAGAAACTGGTAGTTCTGCTGTTGCTGCAGTTTGTACCACAGGGTAGAATCACACTGTGCTGTTATAAAACAGACTACCCCAGATATATTGAAACAAATCATGATGAAGTCTCCTTGCAAAAAAAAAAAATCATCCTGCAGTTAGATAATAGGTCTCAAAAAGATGTAACCTTGGCCAGGGTCGGAATCCTTGCAGGAAGCAAAAGCTGAGGGAAGAGTTAGAAAGCACAGTGATTTTAAGTCATAGTTCATTAAATTCTTTCAGTTATACAATAGGTAGTCATGAAGTGTCAGTGAACAGTATTCTGAAGTAGGCCAGCTCTCCATATGTTTGCATGGCTGGGAGAAATGGAGCTAAAAAGCACATCTGGAAACCAGAGACATTCCTTACAGTTGATGGCACAGGCAATCACTGATTGCCAGCAAAAAGCAAGTAGACACCACCCAGTCTGGAGTGCCCCTCTGCCCTCAAACCAGCTCATCCAGCAGCTCTCCTTCCACCGAGGCTTCCTCCCAAAGGTCTCCCTCTTCTGCCTCTCTCAGCACGTGTGGCTCCAGCCAGCTGTTGCTGGGCAGCCCAGGGGTGCAGAGATGGACACAGGGCCACGGAGGGCACAGTCTGCCAGCTCCTTCCTCTCTGCCTTCCATGCTCACCCTCCTTCACCATTCCCCACTCATCCCTTTCCCAAAGAAAGTGGAAGGCAGAGACTTCTCTTCCATCCTGTCTTTTACAGTGCTGCTGGATGAGATAAAACCGTGGATTACAAGTAACAATTATTTTGCATACTGTTCACTGCTAAATCTGGAAACAGTTTATTTCCTGAAGAATTCCTTTTAAGTGAGGCTCAAAAATCCACTTTACAGTATAGGAAATACCCCCAAAATGTAACATAGTTGTGGAAATACAATAACTCCATCTACAAAAAGACACACATATATAAAGAGAAAGCAAGAATACAAGGTCCTGGTTGAAGAGCAGAGATGATTATCTCAGAACCCTAAAAGTTTAAATGAAGTAGGCATTTCATATGCAGTTCAGGATTACAGGATGAGGAGCATATGAGATCAGTAAATATCTACATTTACAAATTCCCATTGTTTACTGCATCAACCATCATGTTGTGTTCACAGAAATCAATATTGGTTTCTACTTATACTATATGAATAAACACTTCTTTACTTGCCTAGAAGCATCCAGGCTACCTTAATAGATTCTAAGGATCAGCAGAACTTATATACTGCCCTCCATCCAATTCACAGAGATTTTGCTTTGTTTCTGGCTGCCTTCATTTCTTTATTCCATAAGACTTGGTGGATATGTTTGTTCCTTCACTTATATACAGAGAAGCAAATCCAGAAAATCTTATAGGTAAGGATTAATCAGTAGTGTTTAGCATCCACCTGCAGATACAATGTGAAGAAAGACAATTATCTCCACATTTTTCCAGACTTTTTCTGCTCCTTGATATTTACTCTCCCAGAAGGACAGCAACATGATGTGCACTAGGCAGGAAGGGTAATGATCTGTGCCAAATTTTATATGCTTATGCTTCATGCTGTGGTCTGGCTTTTTTTTCCCCTGCCAGCAGACAGATAAAGTGGTGGCTTCAGGACTGTGCAGGAGCCAAGAGCTGCACTGGTGTATGGAGCAGCACAGGACTAACAGACTATTTGAAGCAGGTTAAGGCTGACACCAGGCAAGTATTCAGTTCATACTTGCTCTGCAGCTATCTGGAGTATCCCCATGGGAAACAGGTATGGGATAATTAAGGGCTCTTAAGCCAGCAGACAAGGATATTACAAGGATAAACATTTCAAACTGAAGACAGTTAGATGCAGAGTTGTAAAGAAAGCCAAATTTTTTACCTGTGAGGGAGGAAACTTATTGGAACAATTTACTGAACACAATGGCAGATTTTCACTATAGGCAATTGCTAGAGTATGTCTGGCTATGTTATTTGGTTTCATTTTATTTCTTTCTCCTACAAAATATGATTTAGTTTGAATAGGAATTAATTCCACTTTAGCTGATGGCTTGGGTTATGCAAGATTCAAAAGCCACAATGGTTCTATTAAGTCTCATAATCTATGAATCTGTACTCAGTCTTCATAACTTTGCACAAAAAGGAGCATGAAGGAACACAGCTAAATATTTGCGACCTTCACAATGCTTACAAATCAGGCATAACCTTGAGTTTCCCCAAGCCCTCGTGAGCTGCAGTACCAACCTGCCTCCTGGCCTTCCATCCCTGGAGGCTCCCAGATACTCATAGACTGGAAATGTTCCTGCATTCAACATATAAAATAAAAAGGCAGTAAAACAGGTGGAGGAAAAAAGCTGTTCTTTTATACTCCGTATTTAATTGAAGGGATTATAAAACACTTCAGGCATGCGGAGAAATCAGGACTTTGTTCCTAAATAAAAAGCTGAAGCTATTATATTTTTTTTTTAATCCGTGTTCCTCCTCCTACAACCATGGTTATTATATGCATGCATTTGCAGTGTAATAGAATCAGTATCATCTCTGTGTCTTATTACTGTTGCAATCCCCTAACATGCTGTTCCTTCCATCCCACATGAATCTGGTAATTACTGCTGAGGCATGCCATGCGTACGCTTTCCCTTCCAAGGCAGCATCAGCAGTGCCACAAACACATTTCCTATGTATTAGTAAACACAAGCAAGTATGTTGCCTCATAAGCCAATTCCAGGACATGGTCCTTGCTCACCAGAAAGCTGCACCTGACTGAAACTCATGGACATAAACAAATGTACACTGTGAGACAAGGCTAAAATGCACTGGACCTACTTGTGCCTTCATTTTTGCTGTGTTGGAGCAAGCCCTGTGAGACCTCGCAGTGCTGTGCTGGGTTGCTCAGGGGAGATGTGATGAATGGAGGTTACAGGAGCCTCTGTGTGCTTCTGTGAGGTGCCAGTGTGGGCCAGGTGTGTGTGAATATGCTCCCTTCTGAAAATAATAAAAGAAAAAAATCAACTGAGGTCTCCTTTTATCTTCTCTTATTAGGCTCATGCCCCCAGACTGTGTTAGAAAGATGCTATAGCCTGTAACTAGTCCAGTTTTGCTCCCCAAAAACCATATCTTCATATTTAGAGCAGAAAACATGCAAAAAATCTCACAGAATAATAATCTGGCTGCTGGTGTGTTAGTGTTGAAAAACAGCAGATCTGCCACACACATCTTTCCTGATCCTAGCAATTTTTGCTCTTGAGTTCAGCAGGATAAAGAGAGTCAGAATGGAGCAGTTCTGAGCACATTTCAGAATTCCACGCTTGTTGAAATTCACACAGCACCACACCAAAAGCGTGCTCCAATGTGGGATGCTCCTGCTCTTGTCACGACCTCTCCCAAATTTTAGATAGGGAAGCTGCAACTGCAACTGCTTTAATCCCAAGCGCAAACTCCAGCGCTATTCCTGTCCAGGAGCGCTGCAAAGGCATCTGTGCTGGCTGCTGCAGGATGTTACCTTTTCCAGCCTCAAGAGGAGAGATAAGAATAGAGAGTACATTTCTGCTGCTCCTAAAATGTGGGCTCTGATACATAACGGCTAAAGAATATAATGAGATGACAGTACCACTTTTGTCAGTTCCAGACCTCTTCTGGGCAGCAAACCTTTACATTCTAGAGACTATGTAAAGTGTATATAGTACGCTGTAAGAATCTGGCAATAATGCACCCTGGCCTGCTAGCACTTTAAAAATTCCCTGTAGAGTGCCTTTTTGTCCCCTCCCCCCAGTGTGAACCCGAAGTTTTACCTTTAGATAGAGATCAAGAGCAGCCATCCTTTCCCCTCACACAGATCTGTGCCCAGGGCTTGGAGCTTAAGCAAAGTCACAATAACCCAGATCCAACATCTTGTTCTTTTTAAAGGCAGTCAAATGCTACACCACAACACTTCAATGGGGCAGTGGGCCTAATCCAGCCAGTGGGAATGAGTGGTTAAATCTGCCTGCTCAGGACTCGGGGGAGCGTCCCAGAGGGTGCAGGGATTCAGGCTTGGGACTGCCGCTGCCTGACAGCCCGGTTTGGTGGAAGGTGTTGAACTTCCCTGAACGTGTAGAACACCAATGTGCTGGGCAGGGCTCGGCACGGCAGTTTGGGGGGATGCTCCAGCCGGAGCGGGGGATCGATGCTGATGCCAGATGGAGATTTGCAGCAACGCTGCTCCGAGAGCCAGATTGAGCATGTATGTGATGTGTGATGTGTGCGTCTGTGTAGCGTGTGGGGAGGATGTGTGCGGAGGATGTGTGCGGGCTGTGCGTGTGTGCGGTGCTGCGTGCCTGCCGGCTGGCTTTTGCCGAAGAGGCTGCTTGACTTGCTTTCTATTTTAAGGGCACGGATTCAGGGACTCGGGGCCAAAAATTCTCCGGACCCAGGTAAATCCGCTTGTTACCTTATTCCCCTTCCCGGCTCCGAGTGCCCGCGCTGTCCTGCAGGTGCTGTCAGAGCGCTCCCGCGAAGAGCAGCCGAGCCAGGAGAGAGCCGCCAAGGGAAGGGGGGACGGGGACTGGGACGGGGGGCTGGGAATTAAACGTGTCCCCCCCGCCCCCGGCTGACGTCAGCGCGGCTCCGCGCGGGGCACCCGGCAAAAGCGCCGCGCCGCGCCGCGCCCCGCGCACAGCCCGCGCACAGCCCGCGCTCAGAGCCGCGCTCCCGCAGCGCCGCCGCTCTCGGCCCCCGCCCGGCCCAACTTCCCGCACAGCCGCGGCCGGGACGGGCCCGGCCGGGCCGGGACGGGACGGCGGCGCCCCGCTGGGCTCCTCCCGAGGCGTGAGCGGGCGATGCCGCTCGCCGCCGGGCGCCTGGGTCCCGGGGCGCGGCGGCTCTCGGCGGCGGCCACTGCCCTCAGTGCCCCCGCGGGCGCCCCGAGAGCAGGTACGAGCGCGGGGGGCGGCGCGGGGAGCGCGGGCTGGGGGCGCCGCCGTCAGAGGATTTGCTGTCGGTCGTTGTGTCCCCCGATTTAAGATGCTGGGAGGCACCGGGAGCCGGGCAGCGGGGACGGGATCGTACCCGTGGCCCCGGGACGGGCAGCGGGGACCGGATCGCGCTGCCAGCGGCCGCCGGGGCGGAGGCGGCGGCCGCGACGGGCGGGGGATGGGGCGGAGAGCCCAGCACTAGGGTCCCGGGTTTCGGGGAGCTCCTCCGACGGGGCTTCCCCACAGCAGCTCCGCAGACGCTTTCCGAGAGGAAAGGAAGGGAGGAGGAGGGGGGGATTCCAGAGGAGTTTGGAAGACGCTGCCTTGCAGCTCCCCTTCCCCCCCAGCCTTCCGACCTGCTTTCGCTCTCCCCGTGCAGCCTCTGCTCCCGGCCGTGTTCACTGGGGATTTCTTCTTTCTCTCCTTACCTGTCTCAAAAGGTTTGACTGTAGGTACCAAAGCAGGGATCGACGGCGCATAAAGATGCTGAAGGGTGTTTGGTTGCTCAGTTTATTAACAGTGGCTGGGATCTCGTGGACAGAGAGTCGCAAACCTGCCAAAGACATTTGCAGCAAGAGCCGCTGCCCTTGCGAGGAGAAGGAGAACGTGCTGAACATCAATTGTGAAAATAAGGGATTTACAACCGTCAGCCTCCTCCTGCCGCCCCCGTCCAAGATCTACCAGCTGTTTCTCAATGGAAACGCATTAACCCGCCTGTTCCCCAATGAGTTCGTCAACTATTCCAACGCCGTGACCCTGCACCTGGGCAACAACGACATGCAGGAGATCCGCACAGGGGCCTTCAGTGGCCTCCGCACCCTCAAGAGGCTGCACCTCAACAACAATAAGCTGGAAGTGCTGAAGGAAGACACCTTCCTGGGCTTGGAGAGTCTGGAGTACCTGCAGGCTGATTACAATTACATCAGTGCCATTGAAGCGGGAGCATTCAGCAAGCTGAACAAGCTCAAGGTGCTGATCCTCAATGACAACCTCCTGCTGTCCCTACCCAGCAATGTCTTCCGCTTTGTGCTCCTCACTCACCTGGACCTGCGGGGAAACCGGCTGAAGATGATGCCTTTTGCTGGTGTGCTGGAGCACATTGGAGGCATCATGGAAATCCAGCTGGAGGAAAACCCTTGGAACTGCACCTGCGACTTGCTGCCACTCAAGGCCTGGCTAGACACCATCACTGTGTTTGTGGGTGAGATAGTCTGTGAAACCCCCTTCAGGCTTCATGGGAAAGATGTGACCCAGCTCACCAGGCAAGATCTCTGCCCTAGGAAAAGTTCCAGTGAGTCAAACCAGAGGGAAAAACACCCTGTCCTCTCAGACCCACACATCTCAAGGCTATCGCCCACTGCCAACTCTGCCATCAATCCCACCAGGGCCCCAAAAGCCAGCCGGCCACCCAAAACTAGGAACCGCCCCACCCCCCGTGTCTCTGTGTCAAAAGACAGACAAATATTTGGACCTATCATGGTTTACCAGACAAAGTCTCCTGTGCCCATCACCTGCCCAGCGGGCTGCATCTGTACATCCCAGAGCTCAGATAATGGCCTAAATGTTAACTGCCAAGAGAAAAAGATAAGTAACATCTCCGATCTCCACCCCAGGCCAACCAGTCCAAAGAAACTTTACCTTACCAGTAACTATCTGCAAGTCATTTATAGAACCGATCTCACAGAGTACAGCTCTCTGGATTTGCTGCATCTAGGAAATAACAGAATTGCAGTGATACAAGAAGGTGCCTTTACAAACCTCACAAGTTTACGCAGACTTTATCTTAATGGCAACTACCTTGAGGTTCTGTACCGATCCATGTTTGAAGGGCTGCACAGCCTGCAATATCTCTACCTAGAGTACAATGTCATTAAGGAGATCCTGCCACGCACATTTGATGCTCTGAGTAATCTTCATCTGTTGTTTCTCAATAACAACCTGCTCAGATCCTTGCCTGATAATGTCTTTGGAGGCACTTCCCTCACCAGGCTCAACCTTAGAAACAACCATTTCTCGCACCTGCCTGTGAGAGGAGTTTTGGACCAGCTCTCAGCTCTGATTCAGATAGACCTCCAAGAGAACCCTTGGGACTGCACGTGTGACATCCTGGGGCTAAGGAACTGGATAGAGAAAGTCACTGACCAGAACAACCAGCAGTTAAATCCCCCTGTAGTTATCAATGAAGTAATATGTGAGTCTCCCACTAAGCACTCTGGAGAGCATCTGAAATTCCTGAGCAAAGAAGCCATCTGCCCAGAGAACCCCAACTTGTTAGATTCTTCTGTCCTCTCCATGAACCAGAACACTGATACCCCCCATCTCAGTGTCTCACCCAGCTCCTACCCAGAATTACACACTGAAGTTCCACTGTCTGTCCTAATTTTAGGCTTGCTGGTTGTGTTTATTTTGTCTGTTTGTTTTGGGGCAGGTCTGTTTGTTTTCGTCCTTAAGCGCCGGAAGGGGGTGCAGAGCATGCCCAGCAGTGCCAACAACGTAGATATAAGTTCATTTCAGCTCCAGTATGGGTCTTACAACACTGAGACCCACGATAAAACTGAAGGACATGTTTATAACTACATTCCTCCTCCCGTTGGACAGATGTGCCAAAACCCAATCTACATGCAAAAGGAAGGGGATCCAATTGCCTATTACAGGAATCTCCATGAGTTTAGCTATAGCAGTCTTGACCACAAAAAAGAAGATCCCACCAGTCTTGCATTTACCATCAGTGCAGCTGAATTACTGGAAAAGCAGTCTTCACCAAGGGAACCAGAGCTGCTGTATCAAAATATTGCAGAAAGGGTCAAGGAACTCCCCACCGGAGGATTAGTTCATTATAACTTTTGTACCTTACCCAAAAGGCAGTTTGCCCCTTCATATGAATCCAGACGCCAAAACCAGGACAGGATAAATAAAACTGTTTTATATGGAACTCCCAGGAAATATTTTGCAGAACAGTCTAAACCTGAGCATCCTTTACTCCAAGGAAAGCTACAAACAGAACCAGACTACCTCGAAGTTCTGGAAAAACAAACTACAATCAGTCAGCTGTGAGGGGGGAGGTGGGAGACAAAGGAAATTTTTAAAATGAGCTCAGCATCACATTTCTTTGAGTCTGAACTCAGTACTGATGTCATCTGTCGCATTCCCAACGTTTCCACTTTTTTAAATCAGAGAAGGAGTTAGAGAGGAAAGGAACCTTTGCAGCATGGCAGTGATGTGATGTTGCTTTTAAAGCGTTCCCTTTAAGTTATTTCAATATCTCTCTCCATTTTACCCTTCTCTAGGAACTGTCATTGCAAATGTATCTTTCTGTAATAGATCTTGCATAATTCTTTTTGATTTTGAAGAAAATGAGGAAGAGGGTCTTTGGGGTTTCTGTTGTTTTTTTCTTTTCATTTCAAAATGGAAACTTAATGTATTATGTAGAAGATCTCCAAAGATCTTTTTTCCTGGACTATGACTTTATTTTGTAAATAATAATATACTGTACTGCTGTTTGAATTACCAACTATAGCCACTGGGCGTCACTTTTTTGTGTTAAAGTGCCTTTGCACTTTAAGTACATTATTACTTAATTGTTGCTCTTAGCTTTGATAAATTGAACCTATTTTAATGTGTTGTATTTTTGAAATTAAAAAAAATTGTAAAATAGATCTATATGTCAGCTGCATTAAATCAGAGGGTTTGATTTATAGGAAAGCTGCTCTTCTTTAAATAACTCTAGTTCTAGGACCTTACAGACTCAAATGTAAATTATTGGGCTATTTTTTCCCTCTAGGTTTGTTTAGAGTGACTCACTGAAATCAACTGAGAGGATTTAGCAATGGACTAGAGGTTATCAAATGCCTCAGCTGGGAATAACAGCTCATTAATAAAAGATGTTTAACACAATGTCATAGTGAACTGAACAATTAATGTCCTTCTTAATACATTGCATTGCAGCTCTAACACAGTAATGTTCAATGGCTTAAGATTTTTGTCATACTTAACAGAACATTACTCATAATATTTTATTCATTGGATTAGATGATTTTATACATTTTGTGACAGAGTTTATATTTGTAACTTTTTGGACTGAAATTAACATGTCCTCTTCCTGCCAGATACATATTTTTTTCATAAGCAGGGACACCAGCAGGGGTCATCCCACACCTCATTAAATTTATAACAGGCAAATGAACCAATGCCAAAGGTAAAAATTGGATCCGGGAATCTGGAGTCCTCCAAATCAAGGTAGCTGAAATCAGTATGTGGATCCCAGTAACCTTTGGTAGTCAGAATTATGTCTATGTCTGTGCTTTTTGTCTCTAAAGCAGAAGTAATACTGCAGTAATTAAATTTCTTCTGTTAGAGAAAACTGCCATTAAGTTCACTGTCTTAAGTTTCATAAAATGTTTAAAGTTAACTGAATTCTAATCTCAACACTGGTTTTCTTAAGTCCATCAGTGAACAAATGCAGTGAGTCTTCTTTCCCATTAACTCAGGCCTGTTTTGCTTCAAGCTTTATGTTATCACTTTCAATTTACTTTTCCTTCATGGAGAGTATTGAAACGATTTTTATTAACAAGTATACAGTGAAACTTTATTAAGCTTTATTAGCTTCTAAATAATTTTTAGATGCAAACATTATTGTGCAATTTAAACAAACAGCCCTTATTTACAACAAAAACAGTTTTGTTTTGTCTGTTCTAAATCCTTATGCAACTGGGATGGTGATCTGCATATAAAGTAGGCCAGGCTTTTCAATTCCTTATTAAAGCAATTGATGGGGTCTGAAAGAAGCACAGTTTCCTTTTCATAAATAGGTTACTGCACATAATAATCCTTTATTATCATGCAGAGATTGAAGTGGCCTCTGCTGACTGATTTTAAGAGCTTTACTATAGTTAATAATACAGTATCTACAACTTGGAGAAATTTTCTGCAATTGCATTTAAGCTCTGAATAACAACAATCAATATTGTTCTAATCAGGACTTCGCCAAAAGGAAGTTGCTTTATATTTAAGAGCTAAAGAGGCTTTGCATGTGTTTTGCCAGATATCTGAGTCACTTAGTAAAACGCCTTCTAATGATTTATGTGACATCTGAGTACATTAATATGCTAACGTGTCAATTCTTTGTGTTTAGAATCCATAGCATCTATGGCTGTTCATTAGATCAGGTTTAAAATTGAAGTGCTACAATGAAGTACTGAAGAATCAGTCTTCAAAATGGTCTCACATCAAGGAGGAGGTGAAATGGTATCACTTTAGTTGAACTTTGAACGTTTGGCTGGAATTGCATCCATCTTTGAGCAAGGTACTTGCTTGAAAGCTTTCAGTACTGATTGTCTTATTATGGCTCCTTCCCCTGGGAAATTAAAAGCATTTATTGCTGAAACACTGAGAAAAATATAAGTATTATTTTAAAGTAAATTTATTAACTCTTTCCAGGTATGAATTTAGTATTGCCTGCAGAACAAGTACCATATTACATCTGGCAGCAGCTAGGATATTATTATTTATTATTCCTCAGTGAACCAGAACCAATTACAAATGTTTTTTTTTCCTCGGAAAAAAACCCCTAATTTTCCCAACAGAAATGTTTTCAGTGTTTCTAGTGTTTGCAAACAACAGAGATAGGAAATTGATTCTTTTAGTAACGTTATATTGTTTGGCTTTAGTGCTTCAGTCTCAGTACTTTGATGTTTGCTTTGGTAGCACAGCCATATTTTACAGAGGTTGCTGTTGCTTTACATTTCCTAAGGTTTCCTAGTGGAATTTATTTAATGACTAGATTTTATTTTGCATCACCAGTACCAGCTTAAAAATTTTTATTGCTGTAGATCTTTTAGGTTTGTTTTTATACCCTTCAGCTGGCATCTATTAAGCAATTCTTTTCATAGTGTTGTCTAGGTGAAAGAGAAAATTTTTTTCAGTTACACTTAAAGAGATTTGTTTAACAGGGAAAGTGTGTCGGCAGCTGCTGTATAGAAGGTTTCCGCATTTCTTCAACTGTGCTGCCCTGGAAGCTGCTGCTTTTTAGGGGAGAGCTGCTTGCCTGAGTCGTGGCTTGATAATGAGTTTGAAAAAAATTTCTTTCACAGTTTGAAAAGTTGAACTGTGAAAATTATGTAACCAGGTTAGCAAAATTGTTTTAATTCTCTCAGGAAAATGGAGTGCAAATAGTTTTCTTTCTTCATAATTTTTCTTTTGTGAAAGTGAACTTAATGACCTTTACAGAAACAGTAACAGTGCAGACTAAACCACTGTTGAAATTATGCAGTTATTTCTAGTGAAAATGAGGAGTGCTACACTTCCAAAGCCTGAATGCTTTTTTCTTTTTTCTTTTTTTTTTTGGGACCTTTCTGGGTAAGTATTAGATAAAGTTTATCAACATACTTCCCTTTTTCTCCCCAGTGACAGAAAAAATGTCACTTTTTGGCAAAAGTGTTCTTTGTGTCCTCAAGCCTGCTGCAGAGCCACTCCACATGCCCAGTGGTGCTCCTCCTTTCTGCAGTCTCTGCCTTCCATCAGATTTACCTTTTTGGCTCTAGCATTTGCTCAGCTCCTACCTCACCTCTATTTGTTTCCAAAGCCCTCATCATGCCCCAGTCATTCCACTTGCATCTGTCCCTATAGGCTCTCTATTCCTTCCCTAGCAGCTCTGAAGGACCTATTCCAGCTGTGAAGGGAGCTGATGTCCCTGCTCCACCAAGAGCTCAGTCCTTACTTCCTGCCCTGACATTGATGAGTAGCCCTGTGTCAAATGAGACACCTGATTCCAGTGGTTTTCCTGGGAGCTGTGCTGGAGGAAAGTCTGCATAGCTGTTCCCTCTTCCCCTCATTGAGCAGAGAAGTCTAAAATCACAGAGCATTCCAGCTTGCATGCAGGATTCCCTGTGTGCCTGGCTGGAGCAGGTGGCATAACCTGTGTCTACGCAAGCAGCTCTTCTGAGCTATAGCAAATGGATGAGCTTGCTGAAATCACTGGCACCACATCACTCTTTGCTGTAGTTTTGGTTAGCTGTCTTCAGCATGAGTTAATCTTGCCAAAATTAGCTACTAAAATTTTAAACTCAAACTGGTTGTATAGAGTCTCTAGAGTAAATAGCAAAAATACCAGGCCATTCAAAGGTGATTTATTCCTGCTCCCAATACAAGGCGTGAATTGGGCTACAGATATGCCTGCTTTCTTCCAGGAAGTTTAGAGAGGATAGATAATGAGTGCCAATAACAGCTAATTCCCACATAGCTGCAGTCAGTCAAGCCTGACCATTTTCTAGCACTCCCACATGCAACATCCATGCTCTGCTGAGTATCTGCCAGTCTCTACTCCAAGACTTTTTTTTTTCTGTCCATGACAGAAGTATTCCCTGTGGAGTTTAAAGCCTGCTTTGGTCAAATACACTGACTTTTTATAACCACCTCATGCTGATAGAGAACTATACTGTAGGGCTTAGCTTGGTTTTCTTCCCACCAACACTTGAGTTTGTAAAAGTTGCATTTTTTTAAAGTTTGAAGCTGTAATTAATAGTGTCAAAATAAGGATACCAACAAGTTAAATTGCCTAAAAAAAGTCTTACAGAATACTGAGCTTGTATAGGAATACAATAATTTTAAACTGCTCATGAGTGAAATGAGATACTAGAAATGTTAATGAAACTTCTCAGGCTCTTACAGGCTAATCACTGATACAGTTTGTGATTTTTCATATTACTTTTTTTGGAGACAATACATGTCATTTAACAGAAAAAGAAGAAAAAAACCCCACTATTTCCCACAGACCTCCTCCAACTGTAGAGCTTCAAAATAACATAAATTAACTTATGCAGATGATGTGACATTTCTTGTGTATTTCCCATCACTTTTTCAAAGCGTTCCATAGAAGTACAAAAGTTATTCTTTTCTAAGAGGATCATTAAGTCTGTTTGGATTATTGATCTCATAGCTTTTCTGGGCACAAGGCCAATCATTTTGACTAAGGATTTTAATCCTAGCTAATGAGGGAGGTGGATTAGGGAGAAAGTTCTTGTTTTTTTGTTCTTGAAGGGTTGGTTGGATTTTTTTAACCAGTAGATTGACATGTTTATGAATACAGATGAATAGATCATTTTGAATGAAAGAAATGTCGGAGTGGCAGTCGGAGATGCAGTCATTCTCAAGACCAAATAGGCTCAAGAGTATGAGTGAAGTTTGAAAAACAGTGCGTCATAAAAGTGGCTTTCGTCCTGAGATCATAAACACAGAGGACACCCCTGTGAATACAGCAGCAGGTTTTGTCGCATGCTGTTAACCATTTGGAGGGATGAAATCAGAGGCCAGATGCATCTTATCCTTAAGGATAGACTGAACTGTTCAGGATTTGTTCTCATCCCTAGTTGTTACCCTGTGTTACCCTATATTACCACTGCCTATGGACTCAGTTTAAGTAGACAAAGTGAAGTTTGGAGGAGCAGAGCTATTTGCAGTATTTCTGAATAGTTTTTATTTCTGTGCTTTAAAATTGAATTAATTAACCACTGGTGCATTTTATGCCATTCTTTATGGAATCTTTGTGGTGACAGATCAAGTGTAGATTTTGTCTTGAAAACACAAAGTTCCTTGTGTCTTCTCTTCTTGCCCTACTTGTGCATTGCTCTCCAGAGCCAGAATGGTTAATGACCAGTTATCTTCTGAAAAGGAAGCAAAACAGCCATTTTAAAAATGCACTCTGCATTGGAAAAAGCATAGCTAATGTATATAGACCTGTTGCAGTTTTCTCCTCTTAAGATAAGACATATTTCCATACAAAAGCCTGGAAAAAAATCCCCTTGAGATTGCTGATAATGTGACAGACTTTATTTTAAAACATCTTGATTTTAGTTCTGAAAGCCTCTTATCTGAGAGGCAAAGGAGTTGGAGTTAAGGCATTTTTGCCCATGCTATAAAGCTTTGTCCTTTTACCTGGGGATTTGTTAGATTTGATGCATGCCAGCGTCTTAGCCAGACAACTGACATGAACACAGATTTTTTTTAAGAACTGTGAAAATGTAATGACTACATACATTTTCTTCTAATCACAGAAGAGCATACAACATGATGTGGAAGCAAAGCTGTCAGAGAAGCTTTTAAAGATTCCACGGTACAGTAAAATTAGCGGAATTCAGGTGTAGGTGCAGAGTACCTTTGTTAGTTTTACACCTGAGTGCCTTCTGTGAGATGCCCTGGGATTGTCACAAGTGACAGGA
The DNA here is from genome assembly GCF_052056855.1 of Sturnus vulgaris. Classification (NCBI taxonomy): domain Eukaryota; kingdom Metazoa; phylum Chordata; class Aves; order Passeriformes; family Sturnidae; genus Sturnus; species Sturnus vulgaris. The sequence goes on along the minus strand of NC_142256.1, from coordinate 19,529,210 downwards.
ATCTCACTAAATAAGAATAATCCCATTGAACTCCCCGGCTGTGAGTGGCAGAGGAGAGAGAAAAATGCTTATGTTCTCTTACCATCACTTAAAAGGCTATTTGGGAGTTTTCCAGACTCAATGCTCATTCCCATAAATCTGAAGTCAGCATACTCCAAGTTTATACTTAAATATCAGATTTTCAGTAATATTTGAGTGATGTGACATTTTGGATATTGCATCTTTTGCACCTGGGTGAGGTTTTGCTTGGAACTTTTGGTTTATTCTATCTCTTCTAAATTTTAATTCTTGATTATTCTTGACTCTGTTCTTGCTGTGGAGGGTAAATGGCATATTCTCAGCTAAGTCTTTGGTTTTTCTTTATCTTATTTCACAAGTAGCCAAGTTCCTCAAGTATCAGGCAACTGAGACTTGAACAAGTCAAAAGTTTCAGAAACTCAGTGATCCAGTCAAGTGAACAAAGCTTTACCAAAGCTTTACTGCTCCCACCACGTCTTGTGTGTTCTGCTAAGCTGCTCATTTTATTCAGATGAATTCCAACTTGAAACACATACACACTAATAAGTATCTGTGTAAAACCTTATAACATTCAGTTATAAGTATATAACAGGAAAAGAGAGGGAGTTAGAGATTAAAGGAGAAAGCCTTTCAAATTTCTGGAGATTTTTTTCTGAAGGTTTCAGATGGATTTATTATGATTACTACGGAGTCAAAAGGAAGTCTCATAACAGTGTTGTGTAGGGGTTTTTTTTGTGGTTTTGTGTAAGATAGTGGAGGTGAGGGTAAGAGGGAAAAAGAGGTAGATTATAGTTGTCTTAACTGTCAAGACGTTAAAAGGAGACTACCAGAAAACTAAGGAATTCAGAGTTTGTGACTCAAAGAGCTTACAAAAATGCCTACTTTTCTGTGGAACTTCTAAAAGGAAATGGTACACAGGCTGCTTTCCTAAAGGTTGAAGGAACTGGAAAGGCTTCCTTGGAGACCTGAGAAATCCCAGCCTTAAAGTTAGAGCAGATTCACTGTCATTCAGATATAAGCATGGCTTATGTGAAGAGATAATGGAAGTGGGGAAAATGCTTCATGCTGCAGTTCACACCTTAATTAGTGGTATAGTTTGTAGCCTGTATTTTCTGTAACCATATTTACCATCACATCCAACTCATAACCTACTTACTGAGTAGAGAATTCTTATATTTATTGATGTGGCCTTCTTTTCCATAATGCCAATTAAAAATTTTGTTTGATGGTGGCTTAAGTTTGCCATGGCTTCTTTTTGTTCTCCAAAAAATGCATGGGGATAATTCCTAGCAGTAGAGTCCTAATGGATATTTCATAGTGAACACCTAAGATTGAGCTACCAAGGATTTTGTTTATATTATTTCGTTTTCTATTTTGTTTTGTTTTGTTTAGACAGTGAAGCAGTGTACCTAGTTAAAAGCTCATTTGCTGGGAATTGAAAAATAATGTTCTCTTTTTAGTTCTGCCAGTGACCTTGCACAAGGCATACCAAGGCATGTGTCCCCATGTTTTAATTTCTGCATCGTTAAATAAGGAGGATGATACTTTCTGCCTTACTCTGGTGAGATTTACTGTTGAGAAATGCTAAGTATAATTGTTTTTCAAAGTCTTTATAGCTTCATCCAAATGCAGCAACAGTGTACTGCTTTTTTTCCCTGGCATATGTTTTTCTGATCTAAGAATGTGGTGTCGACTAGTCAGATTTAGTTTTATTTTCTGTCTTTGCAGTTAAAAACAGACCATGAAGATTACCTTGTACAGGGAAAAGATACTGTCTCCTTGTAAAAGGATATGAGATATATGGAACAAAATGGGGAGGCAAAAGCTACAGTTTTAAAACATTTGAAAATACATAGTACCCCATCTCCTCGGGTTTTTTTCTGACTGAGTTGAATCACCTTGTCTGTTTCTGCCCTATAGATCCATTCAAAAATAGTTCTCGGCATACCAGTCAATTTTTATTCACCTTTTTCTGAAGTCAGTTGGGCTATTGCTGACAGTTTTTATGCTGGCAAGCAAGCCAAGGGAGGCTCTGAGTGGCAGACAGCTGCTGAAATAAGAGCCTGGCACTCTTGGGAGAGAAAAAAGTTCATTGAACTTTCCTTGTCAGCCTCTTCCCTTCTACTTTAACTTCTTTCTTTCTACTCTATAGTTACCATAATAATTCTCTTGTCCGTTGAATATAGATTGTGGGCATATTTTTCCATATATAGCCCAACTGCATAAAACATCCAACTATGTTTTGGAAAGTCCACCATTTTCCACAATCTTCCATGGCATGCCTAGAAGTCTGATGCTTCCATAAAAGAGAGGTGATTTCTAAATGTAGGACTACAAGAATCTGTGGCACCATATCCGTTCAATACAACAGAGATGTAACTTCACCTCTGCTTTTAAATTTTCTTTCGATTAACCTACTAAAATTCTTTCACTGGCTAGGCCTTTTGTTCTGCTTTATGTTTGCATATTATGCCCATCTACATTTTGAGAGAGCTAAGACTAATGTTCTCATTTTCTTGCTGATTCATAAAATGGGACATGAACAATGATACCTGGTTTCTAGACTGCAAGTGACATGGGGTTTTTTGGCTGGATGGGGTAAGTGCTCTGATTCCATGCACTATTTCATACTTCTAGATAATTGGAAATTGTTTTGAAGCTATTTATATAGAATATAAGATACATGGTACACCCAAATTGTTTCTTGCTGTGTAATTTGTAAACCAAATTCCTGGACTGGCAGAAGTACATCTAAAGCAGTAGTTCAAAGTAGTTCTTAAAAAGACTTGTTATTCTTAAATTATTCAGTGATCCTTTTAACATGTTCATCTTTAGGATTTTAGGGAATAATTTTTTCTCTCCTAAGAAAACAGAGTTTATTATTTAAGGAAGGATATCCAGATCCTCACCTGCTGTAAAGAATGTTTACTCCCATAAACATCAGAGAACTGGTTTACAGTAGCTTAGGATGCAGCTGCTTTGTTTTGTAAACCCCTTAACTTAAGCAATCAGCATTTATACCAATAATGGATTGGTGCTATCAGTGCAGTATGCTGTTCACTTTGATTTCACTGCTGTAGAACCAATACAAATTGCCACTGCCTTTGATTTTTTCGTCACATTTGAAAAGAAAGAGATCTTTGAAAGTCCACCACCTAGTTCCTTTTGGGATATAAATGAATAATTTTTATACTAAAACTCCTTGGTTGATACTTTTATACACTTGGTACTTCACACACCTTTTAATTTTCAAGTCTTAAGAGTTAGTAATACAACACAGGCAGACAGGCATATTTTGTGTTCTCCTTTTGGGACTCCTCACTTATTCTTAAAGATCAAATCTTTTTAGCAGCTCTTGCATCCCTATTCTGCCACCCTCAGAGTCTGGATGTGAGTCTGTAGTCAATTGTAACTGCACTGTAATGGTAAATGTCCTTTCAAAGAAAACTAGCAGTAGAGTCCTGAGACATGCACAAAGTTACATCCAGAAAGTCACGTTTTCCCAAGGATGGCCCCAGCTGTTTCTTTTTCTTTGTGAGCAATACATTGACTTAATCTAAAATACATTACCTTATTATCATGCAAATATTTATGCCACATTAGAATCAAACTGGCTTTCTTCACAATAGATAAGCTTCCTGTGTTATTGCAGATAATGAAAATCCAATTTCTGAAAATGTTCTCTTATTGTTTCTTTTTTCCTCTGCTTTTTATTAGTGAAGAACTTCCAATTATTTGCTCTTATTCAGATGTTCCAGAAGAAGAATTGAAGTCATATTTCCCACACATTAGGATTCTGATAATTGAAATTCACTGCTTTCTCTACTTTCTACTGCCTTTAAATAAAGGAATTTACTAGGGAAAAAGACTCAGCTCAGTCTGGAATGATACAAGTGCAAGTCAGGAATAACTGAAAACAGTTTTGATCACCCTTTGAAATCCTCGATTAAGCTATTTTGCTAACACTCAAAGAAATTCACTAGAACCTTTTGATTTATTTCACAATAGGTAGAAAGCTGCTTTTCTTCTTCTTCAGGTTCTTACCCTGCCAATGGATATTTGTTCTGTAAGTAGCACTGACATGAAAAGTCTGAAGTTGTCCACTTTTCTGCCTTTGACCAAAGTTTCCCTGGTAAACAGAGTACCATGAGGAGAGCGGTATTAATCCTCTAAGTTTAGCTTTGTGAAAAAGCAACACTGAAAGCTGTGAAAGCTTTGAGGGAAATTAGCAAAACTTTGCAAGCCTTGCCAGCATCTTTCCAGAACGCTTCCCATTATATGAGATTACAATTTAATAATACCCTTAACAGTTTCTTCCATATTAATAAAATATGAGCATGGAAATAACAACGGAATGTCCCCTTCACTGAAGGAACTCCATTTAGCAACGTGGATTGTGATGATGATTGCAATGCCAGTTCTCTGATCTGCTGAATTTTGCTTATTAATTGAATTAATTGAACTGATAAATTGAATTTTGCTACCTCTCGGGTGAGTAGTCAGACAGAGTAACTGCTAGGCTGCTTCTGCAAAGGGGAAGGAAAGGACAGAAGAGGAACTGTGAGGACACAGAAGGAACAGAGAACAGACACAGAAGCACAATCTTCAAGAGGTGTTGAAGCAACAAAAGATGAGAGCTCTGCCGTCCTAGAAGTGTTCCCTCACACTCACAGATAGAGACAGGTTCCTCCAGCATAACATTCCATCTCACATTCTGCAGTCAGGTTTTGATGGGCTTCAGCACAGCCAGACCAGGCAGTGGGGACCCAACCCATCTGCCTCCCCAAGACCTGCTTGCAGGGCATATGTGTTCAGGTTGCACTGGGTTGATGTCTATCGATCCAAAGCTTTCTGCACTCTCTTAAACTTGGCTAAGATGGTGAGAAATCTAATAGTCTTGTAGAAATACTATTAAAAGGACTTGGGAATTGGGTCTAGAAAGCTCTGTGCTTCAGCTGACTGGAAAAGTGGGAAGAGCACAATCATCTTTCCTTGAGAGAGTCCTGGGAGCCTGCCCTGACATTCCTCATGTCATTGCACTCAATAAGATGTCACTGTCATTAAACAAAATATAAGTAAGGTGTCTCAACAAGGGCACAGAGGAAGATAAATATTAGAATGGTTATATAAGAGGAAGTACTTGGTGTTGGAGGTCAAAGGGAGCTCCAGTGTTGGGGCTGCTGGAATAGGGACTGGCATCCCTGAGTACAGCCCTTGTGTGTATGTGCTGCTTCTCTGTGACACCAACACTGCTGCTGCCAGAAAAGCACAGAGCAGAGGTCTCCCACAGCTTCCAAAGGTTGGGTTCCTCACATCTTTACTCATCCTGAATTGAAGCTCTCCCAGATTTACAGAACTGGTGAAGCTCTACTGGATGAACAAATGTCAGTCTGAATGTAGTTCACAACCCCTTGTGCAAGCGAACATGTTCCTAATATAATGTTATTAGCTAAGTATTGTTTCCCATGGTATGGAAAACATGGGGGACAATTACTTTAAATTATTTAATTTATCTCTACTCTGTTAATATTCCAGCACATGGTATTGTATTCCAATATATTTTGCCTCCTCTATAACTTGCAATGTTCATAAATCAATCTGCTTTTAAATGGGGGCTGGGAAGAAGTTTGAAGGGTTTAATAAAAGCCTTACATTTCTAGAGTGAGATAAATAGTAAACTTCCAAATATATGAACAGGACCATCCTGAAAAGCAGAAAGGGAGATGAGACTCCTTAATGATGTCGAAAGTGGAAGAACAAATGAGCCCTGTCATCCTTATTAACTGACCCTGACTCCAAGTTCTTTTTGATAGCACAGATGGCAAAAAACGTGCTGGATTCTCTGCCCTGAGAAAAAAGAGCTGGACTCTGCTCTGGGTCACATAGCACCACCATCAATTTTTAAACAGAGTTACTCCTTTGGAATCAGTGATTGTTCTTAAAAATTGTGCACTGCTCTACCCTTTTAATGCAGAGGAATTATTATCACTTCACCAAACATGGCAGTACTGCACTCTTTAGGCCAGTGCAGGAAGATTAAATTATAGTGACAAAAGGAGAGAGTCCTTTGAGAGATGACCTGTAAGCATTGATGCCTCCACAGATGATTCCCTATAATAAATATTGCTTTTTTTGCTGCTTGATTTTGTCTTTCATATGGGATTCATGTCATTTAATAGTGGCTACCTAAGTATGAGGTGTCTTTCCCAGTTTAATCATCAGTGTACTTTTTGTAGTTAGCAGAAGAAATCGGGCCCATCATGACTTGATTCATCTCATCCACCTCAGCAAATTGCCATTGTCTGCAGATTGTGCATGTGTTTGTGAGTTAGACTAGTCCCCAAGGGAAATTAATAGCTAAAAGTCCTACTGAACAGGAAATGGATGAAAACTCGAAAGCAGGTTGGGTTTTTTGTTACATCCACATGGATTTTCTAGTTTCTTGTAGAAACACATGAATTTCCTTTGCTTTAATGCCAAAGTGCAACTCTTGTCAAGAGAAAAAAACAATCAAGGTAAGAAGAAAAATGGCAGCACCAGCCATGTACAGTTGTGGGTATCCAGCACAGTATGTAAAATTATTCTGCTTAGCCAACCATGGCTTTATGATGTGCTGTTTATCATAACAGTTGCTGCTTACAGAGAGTGACCTCACTTTGCTCTTACTTACCGAGACAAGTCACTCCATCTTTTCTACATGCCCGTTTGTAAATAAAAATGCCCAGGAGCAAAAGGTGGCCTTTCCAAAAAGCTTACTGGTATAAGTATTGAACCACACCATCAATTATCTCTTTAACATCTGATCATAAAAGAAATACATGTAATTTTTTAAGCAGATAATACTCATTTATTTTTGAAACTCTGAGCAGTTCTAGAAGGTGTCTAAATATTCACTTTAGAAGCACAGACATGAAGGGCTATTGTTACCTAGACAAATCGTGTGAGTTTACAAACTTATGTGTTTTATCTCCCTTGTCAGTATTTTGACACCAATCCTATTTGTCCATACAAACAGTGCATCAGTTAGTTAAGGAACACTCTGCTCCAGGAGGAAAGACCATCCTCCTGATCCCCCGGGGCCTCTATCCCAGCTCCCAAAATGACCCCCAAGTCTGAGTAGCAGACTCAGTAGTAGCAGAATTTCGAAGGTGCTCACATAAAGAAAAAGGTGCCTCTGCAGCCATCTCACTTTGTACAGTACAATTTCTCCTCATCCCTGTTGCAGAAGTCAAGTAAAGGTAAATGATCAATCAGCTGGGGATGTCTAGATCCCCGCTCCTCACACAAACTTTCCTTCATCCACCCCTTCTGACCTGTGCTGACAAAATGTGTAATACAATGCATAAAACAAAGGCTTTCCTGGATGGGCTTTTGAACATCTTAATCACAGAATCAACACCATTAGTCTTCATATAGAAAGCAATGGATATATTTTCTATAGCAAGTAAATAATCATTCTTTTTCATTACTTGCCCTCTGCAAAAATAAAGATACATATTTTACTCTTCTGTTTTGTGCTAAGCATACAGAAAGACACTGCAGCCTGTATTCTTGCATTAGGTGAGCCCTTCTTGTCTCCTGCTTCATACACATCCACACTTCTCTCCTTTATAAAATAAATGAACCAACAATAACTACCTTTCTTCTTCAGTTACCTTGGCTCCACTAACAGAACACTTTCAGATACCAACTGATCAAACAGGGCAATTCATCCATGCAATAATTGCATAATTGTGAGCTTATCCAGAAGAACTGTAAGGAAGATAAGGATTTCCCCATGGGAAAGTCATACACAAGTAGAATGTAAATGTGGAAAATGCACAGCAATGCATGTCAGTCTCTTCCTTTCATTGCAAGAATCAAAAACTGAGAAACCAAGTAACTTAAAAACAGTTCTTTGACATTCATACAGATGAGGCATATTAATTACAGAATTGTTTCTTTCTTTGCTAAAAGGGGTTAAACTCTCAATTAAATTCTCTCAGCTAGTATTCAGAGTTCTAAGTGTCCCAGGTAGAAAGAGCTATTGAAGGGTAAAATATGTGTTGCTATTATTCTCATTGCTCTTTGATAACCTTCATTTTCACTCTGACGATACTAAGTATGAAGGAAAAGTCAGGCTGTAGGGATAAGTCTTCTAAAAAGCAGCCCATTATCTGCTTTTTTTTTTCTTTCTTCTCAGAAAACAATGAAATGCACTCTCCAAAGTTGGTTGCACCCTTGTGTTGCAATCCTGTATCACTGAAGTCCACGTAAATTCAGTAGGAGCAGGAATAAAAACTTTATTTGAACAGCAGTGGTTTATATTAGGAAGTTTTCATAAAATTGAAAATCCTCCCAGCAACAAAACAATTTGTAAGGAAACACTGAGTTTTTTGCTGAAAAGAGAATTTGAAACATGCAGCATGTTCCAAGACACTAGTCTGTGGTCTTGAATAATTTCCCTCTGAAATGGAAGCCACAACCATCCCATTTTATGCCATGGCTAGTCAAGAATCTGCCTTTTGGTGTCTATGGCACACACTCAATATCTCCAGTTTGTATCCCTGAAAAACAGACAAATCCTTTTTGTCACTGACTGACTTTATTGTGGCAAAATACATATATGACATTTTGTTTTTAGCGAGTCTGTTCAGTTATTTCCCATTTAGTCTTCTTTTAAAGTTACTACACTTCTTGCAAGATTTCCATTCGACTAGAAGGTTTAAAAACTACTTCTAGCCAATACAAAGAAGTTGTATTTAAAAAAATAAGGAAAACAAGATCAACAGGCCCCTGAGATAATTATCTCTGATCTCTAAGAAATTATTTATATTTTTAATATTGCTGACAGAATGAAGTAGTTTGAAGACAGAGAAACAGTTTATCCTGGTTTTGTATTTTTTTCTGGGCAGGGTAAAGCTACCTAATACACAGATACACACATTTCAAGCAAATATGACAGAATGAGGACATTATGGTGAGGATACTCTATGTACATGTGGAACTCTGGGTAAATTCAGTAGGATTGCTGCAGTCGCTCAAATTACACACAGTTAGTACCATTCTCTGAGAAAGAGAGGAAAGGGAAGAAATCACTTGTTAGTTAAATAAAAAATAAGGAAACTGATGAATAACTCAGAATCCCAATCAACTGTTGTGAAAATCCAGCCTTCCAACCTCCTTGTGCTCAGTAGGTGCTGCCCAGTGCCTCTCACAGAACAGGGGCTGTGCAGCTGCACGACCAGAGCCACACTTTAACACACTCTGACATGGCTGCAATGCCAACCCCCAGCCTCCTTGAAGGAATATGAAAGCTTCTGCTCATCTAAGGGTCTTATCCAGCATTCCCGAGTACCTATACACTGATTGGAATGGACTTTGAACTTGGCTGCTGTCTCTGAACCTCTGTTCAAAAGAAAGATTAGAAATGTTGAGCCAAGTCACTGGGAAAAGACTCTCTGTGTCACATCTCATGCCTAGAAAAGGATGCTGGATGTGTCAGGATCAGGCCTGGATGTAGAACTGCAATCCTATGTCCTACAATGGGTTAGCTTATGCTGAACTTCCTTTTTTTGCTGTATCTCTTTCTCAATAAAATAACTTTCAAAATAATTAGTTCTTTTCAGTAAGAACCTAATTATTATGATGCATTTGATAAAGCCAATTCTATGTCCTTAAAGGGGCAACAGTTATTTAACTAATCCTTCCAGACAACAGGTTAACAGGGTTTTTCAGGGTCATCAGCATGGCAGAAGAGTTGGGTTGTCTTCATCCAAACACATAAAGAAAGTGAAAATGAAAATGACAAAGCAGCAGCAGAAGCGCTGACTCCATTAAGGAGTAATGACTTTAAACTGAAAGAGAGAAGGTTTACATTAGAAATTAGGAAAAAAATATTCACTACAAGGATGGTGAGGCTCTGGCCTGGACAGGTTGTCCTGAGAAGCTGTGCAAGTGCTGGAGGTGTTCAGATCTCTGACCACTTCAAGGCCAGGGTGGATGGGGCCCTGGACAACCTGGTCTAAGTGGAAGTTGTCCCTGCCCATGGCAAGGGTTTGGAACTAGATGACCTTTACGGGTCCTTCCAAACCAAACCATTCTGTGATTCTATATGAGTATTGCATAGATACATATGATGTGGTTAATATCATTCTCTCTACAGTATTAGCAATGTAAAGAAGTTATTTTTTTTTTCTGTGAAGCTTGAATCTTTATAGACACACAGAAGGAGATCAAAACTTCTCATTAATATATGGGATTATAATGAAGCAAGCCAAGTGTGGATTTCCTACAACTGATTTGGATTATACATATCAAATCAAGAATTACTCTATGGAGAAGGAAACTTTATGAAACAAAATTGTACAATATTTCCAGAATAAAAGGAGAATCTAGCCTACAGGTTAATTTTAAAGCATATTTTAAGAAGCAAGCAGACCTGATCAAATGTCAAGAACCTATTTGTTCATGTGAGATTTGCCACCAGAAAATGGCTCTAAAATCAGTCAGGGCTTAGTTTCTATTTCACAAGTCTTGATCATATCAGTGAGCTTCATGCTGTTAGATTAACTTGCACACTGAACTTTCTGAAGACAGAAGAAAGAAAAAGATAAGGGAGGAAAAAAGTGAAGAAAGCCTAAAATAAAGGCAAAGGAAATAAAAAGTATCAGAGATGGGGTATAAGATCTGTAAAGAATAAGTATTGCTAGAATTTAAAAGAAAATTAAATAATGGAGGTGGGGGAGGATGCCAAAAGATGGTAGGGGAAAACAAACATTCCTGATTAACAAGAAAAGAAAATGAGAATTTACTGGACTAACAGAGGGAAGACAAAGCACTGAGTACTTAGTTGTCTCTAGCTGGGGGATAAGACAAACATCAATGCATAGATTTTGCCCTGCTAGCTAAGTAGTGATTAATTCCATTCCATTTAAGCATTTTACAGTATCCTTTTCTTATTGATGGAGGCTGTGATCTTGCTGCTTCTGCATCATCCTGTGGAAAATGGTATTAAAAATGAAGTAGGATCTACTCTCTACTCTGTTGTATTTACTTTCCTTATAAAATTAATTTTAAAATTGTCACAAGGTCAAAGGAAAATTTTATGTTCAGGCTATCCTGGATCAGATCATTACTGCTAAAATTATTAAGATCCCTATGGAACTGCAGTAATTTACACCAATGAGGAAGTAAGATTCTGTCTGCTCAAGTACAACCTAAAGCAGATACCTGATAGAACTATTACAATTAAAAGTGACATAACTTCATTGAAGTGAGAATATTGTCTGTGCTGAGACCAATGGAGAGCAGTTATGTGTTATATTGCTTCACACTAATAATTAACTTCAATATTCCTTTGCTTTTTACACTGAATTTCAAAAACATTTGTATCTTTCATTTAAGAGCAAACTTCCTGTAGTTGAATAACACTCTTTTTTGGTGTTTTTCTTAAATTTTGGTATCATTTTGCTTTGATCTATGAGACACTTTTTAATGCCTACTGTCCAGACCATAGCTCCACCAAAGAGCTGATGTTGAAATATTGCCATGGATTAATTTTCAGGGAGCAGAGGCAAAGGACAAGAATATAGGAACACTACACTGGCTTAGTCCTGTATTTCATTTAACCTTGTAATCCTTTCTCGTTTCCTGTCAGTTGCTAGCACAAGCGTTCTTTAAAATCTGTGGTGTAATCAGTCTTCCCCATTAAGTATTTCCTTACTGGGATAAGCATGGAAAGGAAATGCACAGCTTATTACCTCTTTCAAAAACAATTTTGAACATCCTTCTTATTTTTATTTGTTATTAATTGACAAGACTCCTTTTTAATGTAATCAAATTTTTGGTCTGAATGGCTGGAGGTTTTTTACAAATAAAGGTGTGGGGTTTGTTCAGAGTTCTCAAATTACTCATTGCTGAGGGAACATTTCCCTATCAGGTCTAATTATAGTGTTTTACATATTATTCCCCATCCTATTCCTTATGGTTCCTTATGGTTCCTAATGTCTTTTTGGACTTCTGGCCATCAGTAAAGTCTTCATCAAGCTGTCTGTAATAACATCCAAATCTCTTTCCTGAACTGAATAATTGATTCTAAATCCTTTGCACTTTCATAGATGTTTTAATGCTTTGCATGGACTGATGGTGAGTCTGGTTTGCTGTCATGATCCTAGAAGGGTTCATCCATCAGCCCACGGTATTGAATAAGACCACAGGGCCACTGAGCCTGGAAGCACTTCACCACATAATTCACCAGATATTTAAACCAGAAAACCAGTGTGAACATCTTTCCATTCTTCTCATATAAATCAGTCTTCCTTTGTGATGACTGACCCATATACCTGTACTCCCAGCAAATTTTGCTGCCTTCCTATTCATCATTTTTTTCAGGAATTATTTAAGTATATTAAGCATTTTTGTACCTAATAAACCAAGCTAAATTCTTGTTTTTATATTCAACTTGTCAGGAGAAAAAAAAATCTTAATTTTCTGGCTCCTCACATATAAAATCCCAAGCTCAGGATTTACATAACCCGGAAGACACTGTGAAAATATAAATATGATGAAAGTCAAGGAAAATGTGTTCTAGAATTTTTATATAGGTTTTATTTCTTGACTTCCATAAAATATGAATCGGTATTCATGATGCATTTATGATTTATTTTTCTTTATTCTTCCCCAGTAACAGAATATGTTCTTATAATGAATAATTTTAGACTAAGGTATTGAAATATGCACTGAGATGCAGTATGGAACAATTTAAATGCTTTAGAAATAGACAGCAGAGGTTACAGTGCAGTATCAAGGTGCTGAGAAATCACTGGCTCGCTTTGTTCTGAATTTAACTTTCCACTGGTTTTTCGTTTTTCCATCTTTAGAGGAAAAAAAAGGTTAAATTATAGTTACAGGTAGTAAAGAGAGATCTTCACAAATGAGCTTTAATTATTAAGGCCTTTTTAGCCATCATAACCAAAATCTAGCAGAGCAGGGCAAATAAACTTCTAGGCCCTTCCTGCCTCACGGAAGATAATAAAGTGGTTGTTCCTGATGCTTGCAGCCTCCAAGATCCCTTGACAAACATTGCTAGACAAATGCTGTATGAAAATGGGGAGAGGAATCAGCTAGGCTATATCAAATGTGAGAGAAATAATAGAAAACTTTGTAAATTGAGTTTAAAATCCGGTGAGAGGACTGGAAACCTTCACAATATATCAAAACTCTAGCATCTCGGTAAATATGCACATAGAAACTAGGAAACTTCCTAGAGCTCTGTGTGCAACTCCCACAGATGGGATGATATTTGGTACAGGAACATCAATATTTTTCTAGTAAAATAGTAAACAACAAAAAGATAAGATTTCCTTTACTGTATTTGACAATCCAGGAAATCAAATGGATTTAATTTACAGAGATTTAAACAATTTATAGTATTTGATGAAGATTTCTTATCTGGTTTACATTAACAAGTAAAGAATGCATGTGTAAAAGCATGTAAGAAAAGGTTTAATCCTGTTTCTACAGAGTATGATGATGCTTCCCTGGGAATGATTCACAGGTTTCCATATTAACTGTGTGTAATATAGGACTAAGCAGAACTGCAGGGTGACCATTCACAAATAATGCATGATTGCTTGCTATTTACAGCTTATTGAGTTTATGAGATGTGAATAATCAGCAGAGCTCTGAGAACACTAAAAAACATTATTTTTGTTAATACTAAGCCATGCTTTCCACTGACCAAATGTCCAGGGCTAGGCTGTGCCCCAGTCCTTTCAGCAGGAGCTCCTCACGTCCCACGGCTCACAGCCACTCTTGGGCAGTATCTACCTGGTGCTCTAGAGGCCACTCACACAGGAACTATTCAGAGTTCCACCTGGTACCACCAGGCCTGGCTTGGATGATAGGTGGTTTACAGCTGAACATTAATTTTTCCGACTTTTTTTACAAGTGTGTAAATAGTGTAGAGTTTAAAATGCTTTTACTCTTCCTTGACTTCCAGGTAGTTCTGGTTCAGATGCAGTCCAAGGAAATTGCACAGTGATGGTGCTTGCAGATAAAATAATCCATATAAAGGTTACAACCTTCCCTAATTTCTACTAAGACAATAATTCAAATAAGCTTTATATAAGCTGACAAAGGAGATTTATGGCACATTTATAAAGTGAAATGTCTTTGTTAATGAATTAAAATCTGTAAAGATTGTACTTATGTACACCTGATTTTGTTGAGGTGTAAGATTTGCTTCAGTCTGCATAATTCAGTGGTGGAGAGGAATAGATTCAAATCACCTGTAAGTAAATTAATTTATCCTTTGGAGGCAAGTGACCATTCACAGCTTTTCTTATTTGTACTGCACCATTTGCTATTATCCATTACCAAGTGTCAATTGTTTTCTTAAGGCTGAACATTTTAAAACACTTAGCCTACCTGCCAAAATCAGCCAGCTACAGAATAGTTTTTGAATAAATGCTGATGATTTTTATATAAAAGATTTGTAAATATGGGGAACGACCAAGTGAAATAGAAATTTTTGCCCTAGATTCTGAACTGACCAGTGTGTGTCCTTCGCATTTAAAAAGCTTTTCTTCTGCCAATAATGTTGAGTCCTCACGTATGTTCCACAGGCTCTGTTTTGCTATGCACAAGGCTAACTGCAAATGTAAAGGTTGTTAACTGGGAAAAATATATTTACTTACGTTTAGTAGCCAGCAAACCATGTTTATTTGGCACATTTAAACTAAGATACACTAAATTACTAAAAGAAAAGAAAAGTGTGATCAAATGAGGTATGTGATCAAAGATCAGATTTGCAGCCAAGCCATAGAAAATAGAGTTGGTTAACATTCAGCTCTAGCTATCATGTAAAAAACAATCAAGCAAACATGTACTACACTAAATGTTGCCATGCTTCTGTGGTGAGATCATTTGGACAGGCAGGTGATAGAGTTATTTTATACAAAGTAAAACACCATTAACAGTCACAATATGTTAACATAACACAATATGTAACATGTTATATTTCTATCTATTTACAGCCAATTAGGAACTGCATTATTCAGTTATTTTCCCTTCTTGCTAGCTGGTATGTTAAAAAAAGAAATAAGTTAAAAAGAAGCACTCAAGCTGACTAGTACAGAAAACCTGAACCACATTTAGTTGACCCTACCACATTATATCTGGGGAACTCAAGGAGATATTGCTATCCCTCTTGAATGGCACAGGCACAGACTGAATCCTCTTATTAACAAGAATTGAAGGAATTCATGGAGAAAAAAGATATTGGTAAGCATGAAGACTATGTATCTCTGAAGTATCTGCTGAAAAATAATAAGCATCACTAGCTGAAAATATAAAATGGCCTATTTATCAGAACAAATATATCCATTTCCTTCCACTCCTTCCCTTGGATGGCCACAAACAGATATCTAAAGGATCATATGAACAAGTCAACAGTGTGATTCTTCCTCAGAATGTTTGCTCAACCTCAAAAAGTCACATCACAGAGAGCCTTCCTAAGCCACAAATACAGAAAGGTAATGACTTCCAGAACTAGGTCTGATAAGAAATATACAGCAAGACACCCTCATGATTTAACAGAGGGTCATTAATATAAATGTAATGGCATTGGATTTGTTACTGAGTAAGTCATAGAAAATAGAAACAAAAAATCCCTGACTCCTGTAGGTCGTGCCAGAATGCTACAGGCAGTCATATCAACTGAAACATTGAGATCGGCAGGAATGAGCAAAGGGGATCACAGACTAACAAGCAATGTTATTTAAGCACAACAAGACAGTCAATGTCATTGCTGCAAAAATGGCAGAAGTAGGGTAGGAATCAGCAGCTAAATGTGCTGGGGTGAGTGCCATGCAGCAAAAAGCCATGATATTCATACTACAGAAACACTGACAACTACTAATTACAGTACCCTAGGTGTGTAAACCAACACATATTCAAACACCACTGTGAAGGGCCAGAGGTGCTGCATTTTCCCATTAGTTTATAACCTATGTGCATATGGACAAGACCTGGCAGTCATTGTGCATCCTGCCCTAGCACCAAATTGATGTGTATATCTTTAGGGGAAAACCTTATGGATTAATTTTCAATTATCATACCTTAAATTTTCCTTTATTAATTGGACCATGAGAAACAAATAAAAATGTGTGAGAGAAGAATCCACTGAAGATCTGATGTCAGTTTTCAGAGCTTCCCATTTCACACCATCCATAAGGAGCTGGGTTTCTGTTTCCATTGTTGTCTCCAGAAACAAGGATCAGCTCCTCTCAGTTGCTGTCAGCTGAACTCAGTGTTGGCTGAGTATTTACACCAGTAATTGCAACAGCTTTCCTCTCCTGTGCTTACACAGGAATGCTTTCGCAGGGAATGGCTTTGTTTGCCTTTGCTTTCTAAGTGAAAGTTTAAAATTTCCTCTCTACACTGCTGTTTGATCTCTAACCCAATCCCTTCTCCCGACTTTCTGGATGGCCTAGGATTCCTGAGGGCTGGCTTTAGCACTAGAGATTGAAGTAAAGAAGACATTCAGTAACTCCACCCTCTCAGTATCATTCCAGGACATCCACCTCAATCAGCACTTTACTTAATCTTCCTTTTGCTACGGATATACTTGAAGAAACCCTTCTTGTCGTGGCTGAAATCTCTTGCCAGAGTTAATTCCAAGTGGATGTTAGCCTTCCTCTGAACATCCCTGCATATTCTGAAAACATTCTTTTCAAGTGGCCTCTCATTTTTTTCCACATTCTATAAACTATGTTCTTCAGTTTCAGGAATGTACTGAAACCTATTTCTAGAATACTGAAGGAGTGAAATGTGTGGATTGTAAAGTCTGAGATATTTTCCAAAAGCTGAGAATATAATCCAGAACAATTTGAAGATTTCCCAATTTGGCAACTTCACTGTGATCCTAAACAATACAGTAGGCACTTTTAAAAGATACCGTCTATTCTGTATATTTAATACTGACATCAAAAATAGTTCCTGGCAGCAAGCAGTTTTAGAGGCAGGTTATTCTGATTTCTTTTAAATTAAGTGTGATTTAACAGAATTTAAATAATGTTTTCTTTCCCGCAAAAGACATAGCCAAGTCACACCAAGTAAAAGACTTGTTCTGCTTCCTCTTCAGCTCAGACTTGCTGGAAATATATGCACAACACTTAGCTAGTCCCTTGGTAAAAGAAATAATGCAAGATGTCAAATAACTGGTGGTGTGAAGTTTTTACTGAAAAGTGTTAGTATCCAGCTACAGAGACAAGAAAGCTCAGGCTGAGTTTTCCTGCTGCCACCCGTGCTGTAGTTCTGGCTACATGAGACATTCCACTGAAAGCAAATTCATTTTAGCATAGCCTTATTTCTCTTCAGGAAAATGGTTGAGTCGTTTCAACAGTACCTTGACCTGGCTGATTTAAAAAAAAAGGAAAAAAAAAACTCGCTCAATCTCTTGCAGTGGATTTTTAATGGATGGATCAGTACAGTGTGAGTGTAAATGAAACCGCTAACAATCACCAATATGCATAAAATTTAAAAGGCAAACAGTTGTAACTTAGAAGGAGTAAATAGATGATCTGAAATTCCTCTGGGTTTGAAATCACTGAGCCAACACAGGTCATGTGAGAGCAGTCTAAAAGGAACTGAGAATTATTTCCAGACAAAGAAGAAATTTTTGATAAAGAGAATTGTACTTCTAGTAAAATTCATGCCACTTGTTTCTTCTGACAAGTGTGTTATAAAATAAAAGTGGAGTCCCTTGTGGACAGTTGCTTACTCTGAAAAAATGTTAATGGAAGTATAAAGCCCTCTTATCCTTTCCTTGATGACATCAGATGAAAATAAAGAATAAAATATTACTTCCCCCTTGCATTAATTATTTTATGTTTTAGTTATCTGTTGTGAACACAGTGATAGGTTAACACCCTATTGATATCTAATTGTTTATTTTTTAATAACTGGTAAGTCAGCATTTACATTTGATCTTCTTCCAGCTAATACTGAATATGGTCCATTTGTACTAAACAAAATCTCAAGGACTGGAAGATATTCAGGATCTGTTGGCAAGGTCACATTGGCTGAATAATACATTTGATGTACACAGCAATGAAAAATTAGTGTCTCTTATCTCAGTGAAGTAGGTGAATAAAACACAGCTTTTAAACAGCTGTTTTTTAATCTCCTATGCACTGGAGTCCTTACAGAAAAGTTGACTCTGCATAAATAGGAAGCAAAACATGTACTAACTGTGGTGTCATAAAGCTTGTCACTTAAGCCCTTATCAGCCACTGAGGAATGGAAAGCAACAAATGCAACCTCAGCCTTTGAGAGGGGCTCCACCAGGTAGGCAAGAAACTATAGATAAGCAATTTCAGGTAAATAGCTAAAGATCTGAACAAAAATTAGAACAGCAGATGTTTGGATAACCATTAGGGGAAAAGTCCTGCAGCTTCTGTAGGTGGAAGATATTTCCTTTAAAACCTCTTATAGTTCTTTGAAGGAGTCAACAAGCATTTGGATAGCTGTGGTGTGGTCAATTCATTGTCCTTGGACTTTTAAAAGAGCTTGTGACAGTGTTCTTGAAAAAAGAAAGCTTTCACACAATGAAAGAAAACAGTTCTCTTGCATATCAGTAATTTATTGAAAACTAAGAAACAAGTATAGAAAGAAAGAGACAGCATTCACAGCTGAGGATGGTTATCACAGAGGCCCAGTTGTATCTATTTAGTAAACACATGCTATTCAACATATTTATGAATTAATAGCAAAAGAGAGTGAACAGGGAGATAAAACATTTCCAAATGATTCAAATTATTGGGATCAGATGAAATGCAATGTTAACTGCTGCAATCAAAAATATCAACCTCAGCATTTAAAAATATAGAATTTGAACTTTTTTACCAGGAGGAAAACTTGAATAATTTCAGAAAGTTCTCTGAAGATCCTGTTATATGTCCATAAAAGAAAACTATGTTAAATACTAGAGGAAAAACTGAGAACAAATCAGAAAACATAGTATGTGCCTGGTGTTCTATCTGTTTTGATTTTCGCATGAAATTCTGATAAGGACTTGAAGAAGAACGCAGCAGAATGAGGAAATATACAGAAAAAAATAATTTAAAAGATGATCAGATGTATGGAACAGCCTTTACTTTGAGAGAATAAACACAGTATGACCTCAGGTTTGAAAAGAGATGGTATATTAGAGACCACAATAAAATCTTGAAAGATGGGGACGTGTTAGTTTGCCTGTTACAAGAAGTAGTTCCTACCTGTAAAAATGAGCAGATAGCAGATTTAAATGTAAGATTTCAGAGTGCCACACAGTATTGTGGAGGTCACAGCAACAGGTTTCTACTCAGTATTTAAGAACAAACTAAATTCAGAGGTCTGCAATCATCTACTTTTCCTCATTCTGCTCCTGAACTCTTTGTGACTGCTGGAAGAAGGAAAGCATCACTCTGCATATGTCCACAGTAATTCTCATCCCTATGTACCCACTGCTAGCCCATATTTGCTACAAGCCACTTATAGACACAGTAGGCCCTTACACTTCAAAAAAAGTTAAGTTTTGATCTGCATTTGTGCTAAGCAATATCCCACACCATAAAAAAAAGGTCAGGTGGACTATTTAATTTGCCTCTGTCTGAGTATTAGGGTAAGCTTCAGTTTCCCCAGAGATTCTGTGCAGTTCTGTAAGCTGTGTCCTTGCTGACTAGAAAGGCTTTATTAACCTACAGTAAACACTGTCGGATTTTTCAAGCTTGCAGTGAATTGGAAAGTGGGAAAGTTTTCTGAACACTGCAATGTAGTCAAAGTCAGGACTCATATTTTGGCTCTAGGTGCTCACTTACAAATGAGCAATTCATCTTATGAGACAGAAAGGAAACACCTCAAGGTTTGTGTCACAGGGCTACAATGTGAAGTGTTTCTCATTGACATGACTCTGCTTTAGACTGAGTAACAGCACGACTGACAAAACTGAGAAAGGAGAAGCTGAATTTTTCTCTGACTTTCCACATTGTTCTGGCTGGAGTAAGGAGACTGCGAAAGACAGCTAAATGTGTTTAAACTACCTAAAGCAGAAAACAAAGGCATAAGACAGGTCAATAAACACTAAGGAGGAAGAAGACTTATTTATGATGGTACCAAATAATTGCTGTTCTCAAAGGACTGAGCAATAAGTGTGAAGAAAGTCTATTGTGCTGTGCAGATGGCTCTTGGGAGAAGAAAAAAAAAAGGCTCCTTGATTATTTGAGGGTAGACAAAGAAGTCAAATATCCTGATATAGCTATAATCCCATATTGGCAGGTCAAGGTAACCTGGCATGTCTGCTCCACAGAACCTCAATATTCTGTTAGAGCACTGAATATATTATTATGAGACGTCTTGTAAGTGTGTAAGTGGACTAGCCTATGTTGTGTATTTTCAGCCAGGACAGACTAGTCCTAAATTTATGAAATCCCATGGACAAGACAAACCTTCAGGGCCTTGCAGAGGTTTCTGGCTGGATTTTGTTTTCTTGTATTAGGACTCCTAATATCTGTAAAAAGGATACAGAGTATCTCAGAAGACACTGACTGAGAAGGGAAGGCTTATTAAAAGCATAAAAAGGTCAAAGAAAGCAGGTGTGTGCCTTGTTTCAAAAGTACACAGCATTATTTTAAAAATAAAATGAACAAAGTATATTTCCTGACATGTATCCTGGCAATAAACATGAATTTAACAACATTTAAAAATACTATTTTTAACAGAATCAAAGTATTGATTGAATTCAGAGACATTCAAATTATGTCTTTGATTTTGTTAGATGTTAAAGTGTCATATTCTGCATACACAGGGTATTGTGGGGAAGAAACTGAATGTTCTTTACAATCATATGTCTAATCTCTAACCATGTACACACAAAATACATTTTATAATAAGGTTTTCTTCTATTGAAGAGTCAATTGCAAAATACTTCAAACAAACAGTAATGTATCCTAAAATCTAGTTCTTTACAACAGAAAGAATAAGTCTGAAGTCTGTTGTCCTCAGTTTTGTGAGCTGGGGACAAATTCCTGCCTTGGTATTCTCTAGCTTCTCTCTGCATAAATGTTGGTACATACTATTATATGGGACTAAGGGTGCACCTCTTTCCCTCATGGTGCACTATGGAATAAATCTCCAACTGTTAATTCCATGCTGTAGCTGCCAGCATAAATTATATTCCTCATGGCACTTCAGCAATGTGCTCCTATAAAAGCTAATATAAAGTCATTAGGAAACTGACTCCTGTTGATTCCCAACGACCCTGTCTCTATTTTTAAATAGGGAAAAAGAAAAAAAAAACAAAACAAAAACTTTAAGGTATTACCTAGGTACTTATTTTAAATGGCATATGAATATAAAGGCTATATTTTTAAAGTTTGGAAGCAAATACCCATCATATCCATTTTTTATTAATGCAAGTTATGGATATGGATCACTAATAATTCATCCAAAATAATGGAATGGCCACTCTTCCCCTCTATTACTCCCACTGGTTATAGGTCTAGACAATGTCACATCAAAGAGCAGCAGTTAACACCATGGCAATCTCACACAAACCTGGAGCTATTTCCCTTTTCCTTCGAATGATGAATTGTTCATTTACAAATGAGCACCTTGAGCCAAAACATTAATGCAGAGTTTGCCTGCATCCTACTGTTTGGAAGAATTGTTACAATGACAAAACCAATTAATATTACATAGCTGCCTGCCTGATGTGATCTGTCATTAAATAATTTAATTTGTTAGTGGTTAATATTCACAGACTACAGTCTTCCAAACTAAATCACATTTCAAGATGCTCAAATTCTATTAACCTTTGTGTTTGTTAACACAGGCTGTTACTCAAAAAAAAAACCCATACATTTCGTCAAGTCAGAGCAAATTTCTGGGCAAAAGGAAGAGATTTAGATGAATAACAGTTAAACAAAGCCTGTGCTTTTACTGTTCAATAACAGTTATTTCACAAAGAGGAAAGTATATTTTAAGTTCGGAAATGTCTCAATCATTACCACTTTTGTACCTGTATTTTCTCCTGCAGTGGGAAAGACTTGAAACATAACACAAGTGTGGCACACGGGTGGGCACATGTTTGCAGCTCCCTGGGACTTGCACACTGGAGAAAAGAGATATCTGGAACACTGCGCCCACATCATCACTCAGCTTTTGTGAGCTCCCACCCATGCAGGGTGCAGAAATAATGATTTGCAGCTGACAAAGGTGCCACCTTGAGAGTGATGGTTAGAAAGGAAAACAATAAGCAACATACTAGATCCGTTTCTGCAGGGCAGAGTCCATGTTATAAAGCAAGAAAGATTTTAGACATATCCACAATAAGGTTGGCTGCAGTGAAACACTGCAAGGAACAAAAATCCCTTCAGCACTCAGAATGGTAATCTCTTGGTGTATTAGCCTTGAATATTAAGACAGAATTAGCTAAATTAAGGCCTGACCTGAAAATCTTTTCCTCATCACTGTAATTACACTAGGAGATGTGAGAAGGCTGCATTATGCCAGTCTGCAAAGAATTCCTAATAATTGCAAAGCACCTCCAGTATCTCAATCACATATTTCAGCTCCTGAATACTTTTCTTTGTTTGTTTTGCCTTTGGTAATCCCCCTTATACTAAAGCTGCTGCTGATTTTGTCACAGCTAATAAGACTGTATTTTTGCCTCTTTTGCAGGAATGAATGCTTGATTTGGTTTTAACAGAGTTTCCAGACCTAGATGAGAAATAAAAGTGTTTTGAAAAATGACACCCGAACACACAATGCATGAGCTTTAGATTTGGTTACAGGGCACTGTACACATGATTATAGCATAGCATAGCTTTAAAGGTCACATTTTCACAGTCTGCTAAGTAAAATCCTCATCAAAGCTGTTGCAAAAAGTATTATCCAAGAGTGTGCAGGAAAGAACACCTGATGATTATGCATTCTGTATCAGACTAAACCGGTTTATTTTTCACTATACTATAATGAAAAAATCCATACTTTAGACCTTCAAAGCTAAAGACCAGGGAATTCTGGGAGCTTTGTTTTATCATGAACTTTTCAAGCCAGAGACAAAAACTTTTTGCAGTATACATGAAACAGGTCAGGGATGCCAATTACAATATTATTCCAGTCTTTCCAGTGCTTCAAGGGATTTCTATAAAAAATCTTCTTCAGAAGCTAATACCTGAGTGTTTTATTAGCACTTTATTTCAAATAGCACTGCTCAGCCCATTTCACTTCTTTCATTTTCATTTAAATTTCCATGGTTCAGATTTCTTTTTATTCCCCTGAGCATTTTGACTATAAAGATAGATTTCTTGCAGCCTGACAGGAGAAATTAAAAACCCAAACCAGTCTAATTAAAGATGGCCAGCCCAATTTGTATTTGTTAGTTGACCTGGAGTGCAACAAGATATTTTATTCTGTGTAGGCAATCTATTAAACAATTTCTTTTGATTAAAACGTGTTGACATCAACCAGAACACATAGATGACAGAAATAAGGATTAAAAAACCCCTTCTCCTTCAGTGAAAATGTATGCTTTCTTTATAAGTTAATCAATTTAGTGATGCTTCTAGGGAAAAATATTTCTATGAAACACTTCAGCAGATCACCCTTTGTTCCATTCATTTGAGCCTTTCATGTGTCATTATAACTTAGTTTTTAAGGATCATATAAATACCATTGTCCTTTCTTTTTAATAGCATGAGGGACTTTTCAAATCATAGCTCATATCCTATCTTTCATTATATATTTTTCTAGTAAAAACACTGAGTGTTAACAGATAAGAGAGAAGTCTACTGATAACTGTAACTTAGAATTTTCTCCTCCTCTCTCTACTTCTGAGGTGTTGATACCTCACTGAAAAAAAAAATTGCCTTTGTGCCTTTTTTCTTTGTCAGTACCTTTCCTGCATGTAAGAATTTTACATTCAGAGTATGTACCAAGGAAACTAATCTTCCTCAAAGTACCACCTCTAAATGGTTTCCTGATTGTTCCACTGAGGCATTTCTTTATTAGTTTGTTTAGGTTTAGATCCAAAGATGGTTTTCTAAAACATTAGGTCAAAAGGTAGACATGATAACATTTCAATAGTTAAACAACAAAAAAAAATCTTCCCAGAGCAGGGATGACAGCTTAGAGATATTTTTTTGACCCAGTAAAAATTAGCTATCATTTCACTATCTTGATCTCTAAAGATCCAGCCACAGACCTGATCCAAGAGTCAGGAGAATCTAGTATCACCAAACTTCCACAAAGCACAGTGCCATTCATGAGCTTCACCACAGAACAATGCAAAAAGTCAGAGTTTCCAAGTGCCTACATTTGACAGAATGCGGAAAAAGTAATCACACACCATGTGAAAATTCCAGAGGTGGAAAACCAAAATTTAGAGTCTTCGATCTATTGTTCTTAATCCATTTTGAAATAGATAACCTGGATAACCATCAGGAATGGTTAGCCCTTAATTCTCTGCGATGGTTTAGGGTTTCTATAAATAAGCCCCAGAGTTCTGTTATGCTCTATCTAGTCATAAAGGCACAAAATCTATAACAGAAAATGTGGTATTTTTAATAAAAGTGTCCAGCAACAGTCTGTTCTAAAATCTGATCATGAGACTTATTTTCTAATGAAATTATGCTTATGCAACTGTCTTATTTTGTGTTTCTCCTTCTGTCAGCAGTAAGCTATGTGAATATTCAATTTATTTATTTCCTAATTACTTTATACCAGAAAGAAATTTATTACATCTTTGAGAATAAAAATTCAAGTAGTGAACACATATGGTGGTCACAAAGTCATCTCGTACACGTTTTAAGTTCAAGCCCCTGACTTCTGAGGGAGCTTTTTGCTTGTACAGGAAATATATTGCAAATGCTCATATTCCTATTCAAAATTGTATCTACAGACATTTTTGAGTAAAACTACATTTTCTATTTATTTTCCTGATTATAGATATTCCTTATAGTCCAGCTGAGAGCTACAGGTTTTTTTCAAAGCTGGAAAGAGCCCACTTCATTTTTCTGCATCTTCACTCAGCTTCTTCTCTTTGGGAGTCTGAGATGATTCCCTCTTCCATAACAGGCTAAGATTGCCTCATGGCACCAAGCAGATCTAACCGTACATCAAAGAAAGTTTCTACATTTAATGCCCAAGAGCTGAGTGTGCAAGGGAGGAGTTCTCTTCTAAAACAGCTATGCATTTCACATGTGGAAAAAGATTTTTAATAAATGTTTGGTGTGGAGGGCACTGTAATTGGTTAATATTAGAAGCCAAAATTCACAGCAGTGCCCATAGGAACCTGACACTCAATCCAGGAATGATCA
Organism: Sturnus vulgaris; assembly: GCF_052056855.1. Lineage (NCBI taxonomy): Eukaryota > Metazoa > Chordata > Aves > Passeriformes > Sturnidae > Sturnus > Sturnus vulgaris. The sequence goes on along the minus strand of NC_142256.1, from coordinate 19,503,852 downwards.
CATCCCATTACACTGAGAGTCCTGCTGGAAGGAGGAAAGGCAGGATCTAAGCACAACAAAACTCAAAACTCCAGTCTACCCCTTGTAGTCTCACTACCCCTCCTCTGTGGCAACACAGTCCCAGTAAAACTCTACACAGGCATGGTTGAATTGTCCTTTGTTTTTAAATAAATTTGTTCCTAATGAAGGCCCTAACTAAGAACATCCATCAACATCATAAGAGGTGTGGTAAATTACAACCTTGATTCTTCAGCATAAAGGAATGGAAAGGTTTTTGGATCTAGCACCAGGATAAAAGCATCACAGCCTCAGATGCAGAGAGAGGGGGCTGCAGGAAACTGTATGAGCAGCCATCTCTTGGAAATGAAAATAATACATTTGCATTCCAACATGTTGACATATTCCTCTCCCTTTCTCCTATAGCCCATGCTTTCACATATGAAGAATTTTCTCCCAGAACCACTTACACATTGACTAGCCACAGTACAAATGCTCAAATACTTCCTCTTTCGGATGTTCATATTTGTAAAATACTGTTTCACATTAACTCCTGATGTAACAGAGTCATTGCACTCTGCTCCTATGGAACATACTTAGTAAGCTCTTTGGACTGCAGAGGCTTTTCTTTTATTACTGTTTTGCAGTCAGTTACACAGGTGACTTCTCTTTCATTTCTATTTCATTACTAAATTAGTTACAAGACTTGTGTTGTGTTTGTTGTTCAAAATTTCATACATTCTGGGTGCAGCATATGAGACACAGAGATAGGATCTTAGAGTGTCAAGGGTGTAAATATTCCCATGACTACAAAATCAACCATTTATATGTGAAGAACTAAATGTCCTTAGAGCTAAGTACAGCTGCCACCATTAAAAGTTAGCACAGCAATGCACTTTGCATGCCATAAATTACCTCCCCATGGACAAGCAATTTCAGTGCAAGAATATAATGTGGCTGGTGAAAAGCAACAAGAAAAAGCAGCTTTGGCATCATAAAATGAAGCAGATTTAATCCCAGTTCCAAAGGGTATGAGATAAGTGCCCCATATACATGAAAAGAAGGGGTAAGAGAAGAAGCCAGGGAAAGGAAAATATTCAAAATACACACACACACACACGCACACACACACACACACACACACACACATGTGTATGTGTATATGTATGTGTATATGTATATGTATATGTATATGTATATGTATATGTATATGTATATGTATATGTATATGTATATGTATATGTATATGTATATGTATATGTATATGTATATGTATATGTATATGTATATGTATATGTATACGTATATGTATATGTATATGTATAGAAAATCCTATGGTAGTCTGGTGCTGCAGTGAGGGCTGATAGTGCAAGAACCACCCTGAAGACAAAGGATAAATGGAGTAATAGATTCTGGTTTAGGAGAGACTACAGAGGTAGAACTGACCCTGTGTTCATAGCAGTGGAGGTATTTCACATTCACACACTATAAAATACAAATAGACAGGCAAACTGTAAAGAGATGGAGAAGAAATACACAGCACACACACGTCCCCAATAGTAAGCAGTTTTTTTAAATGCTGACTTTTACTGACAGCCACAATCTTGCCTACAAACAAAATTGTCTTCTTACCTGCAATGAAATAGTTAGAACAACTAAACTCCCCCCAAAATGAGCATTTTAATGATAATAGCATAAAGGAATCTGTGTGTGGAGATTATATACTTTACTGAAAAGTGAAGAAAATTCCCTGGCACCTTTGATGGCAAAATAGCAGCAACTATTCAAGGGACAGTTCTAATACAATTACAGCAGTAAAGAAGAAAACTAATCACAACCCTCATCAAGCACAAAACTGGCAGATCCATCCTAACCCTCTCAAGTATACTTAATATAATTGTTTGCAGAGCACAGAAATTTGTTAACACAAAAAGCTCATATAGCTGAGCTGTGTAAGAACAGAAGGACTTGTAAGCTCTACATGGCATATGTGTATTTGGAAAGATTTGTTCAGGAGACTCTTACCACAGAATGAAGCACTCATTCATTTAAAAATGGAGGCTGAAAGCCTTTGATTTAATCCTTGGGTCTGAATAATGATAATTCTGTGGGTTATGTCAACTGTTAGGTGAGTTATGTATAGTAGGTGTAGGTCTGAGTAACTTCAGATAATATTGGCACAGGCACAGAGCAAAGGCAGAGCAGAACCTAGTAGCTCCAAAAATATATTGAGTAACCTTTCTTGTAGGCGAAGGATATTTACTCATGTTCATCAGAGTAACATCACTGTGAACACAAAAACCTCAGTGTATCATGCAAATGAATGGGTCAGTGGACTCCTTTGAATATGTGCATTTGCCTATGAGGCTGATAAGCAGCTTTTTGAGAAACAAGACACAAAAATGGTTTTTATTTCCAGCATTCTGTGGGGCTCTAGGCAGACAGCTGATGTGTCTTTGATCTCAGAAACAAATAACAAGAACCTCTCCCGATAAGGAATACTCACAGTACCCCTAGATTGAATTTGGCTATGAGACACCATTCTTCACTTAGGCACGTTGGGCTAGAAACAGAAATTTATGAATATCATCAGAAATTATTGCCTTTAAATGCATGTCAGCCAGTGATGTGAGTTTTGGTGAAGAGCACTCTACATTTGGCTAGCAGACTGAGAAAGCTCTGAGACAGTATTGCCCAATGTGAGATTGCAGAAGGGCAAGATTAGAACCAGTGAACTTAAGGGGCATATGAAATAGATTTTATTGTCTCTATATATTAGCTTTTATTACCCCCCATGTGTGACCATTTTGTTGTGCAAGATGTACTGTACAAAAGAATGAAGAGAACAACTAGTTTAGGGACAAGAAGATACAGATATCCTTCAAGTGGCTGCTTTATGATTTTGGTTCCAAATCTTCAAAGTCCTGTATGATGCTCACAGAAGGTAGCAGGGGACACTAATCCTTACAAAAAATTCCTTGGTACTTGTGTTTTGCATTAAAAGAAACTTTGGATATTTGTTTATTTTTATTCTAATTTTTTGGTGAAGGAATGCACATGTCAGCAATAAAAAAATTATGGCACAAGGATTTTATTCATTCTCATTAACTGGAAATATCACTTAGAGTTCTTTCACAGTAACTTTTAAAATCATTGAAGTAATTAGCTATAACTTTGCAGAACTTTACTGCCAGCTCTTCTTTCCTCTAGATTTATGCACCTTCAGAGGTGGCAATCCCAATGCTGTATGACTAAACAACAACTCACAGACGTGTGACATTGTTTTGTTCATAAATTATTGGCTGCTTGGATTAATGAAGCAAAGCAGCCACCTCCTAAAGCAGTTTGTGATCAATTTTCTACCTGCACAGAAAGTTCTTTGAAAAGTATAAAGTACCTAAATCCGGCTAAAAAGATTAATTTGCATAAGACTTCTCTCAGCTATTTGGAGGTAACCAGTAGTGTAAAGTGAGAGGATCCTTATCCTCTGCTATTTATCCCTCCCCCTCACTTCAAGGCTGGGGATGCACTAAAGTTGGGGAAAGTGTTGTCGTGCTCTGACAGCTCCCAATATATCCAGGGGTCCTTGCAGACAATAGCCAGACAGTCATAAATTACAGCAGTGTATAGGTTGCTCTAAATTACTGTACGTTTAAAGAAGTTTAATGATGAGAGAATGACAGCCAGCTCTGTGGGAGAACCCCCATTCCAGAGCTGAAAAGACCTTGGCACAAGAGAGAATCTCGCTCTTTTTCAGTGCTCCTACACTATTTTAGGAATCATCATTCTTCCATGCTGAGAGATCATTTTCTAAGTCGTCTGTGTTGCCATAGCAAAAGCCAGATTTTTTTCCTCCCAATGCCTGACAAAAAGAGTCTGCACAATTACAGAGAAAAACAGTATAAACAACAGTTTTAAAATGACTACAAGTGTCTTCTATGGCTTTGCTTTTTTGATCTCCATTCAAGTACAGTTTAGTCTTATCAGGGATGTAAAAATATGCCTGAATTCTTCTAGTTGTCTTCAGATCTGGTGATTCTGAAAAGCGCTAGTCTTACCTCATGACTGAAAATTTTGTGAACTGGAAGAGAATGGCTGGTGCAGAGGAGGACATGCTTCTCAGGGAGACATTTTAAGGGATGTGTTCCATTCACTTATAGCTATTGTTAACAACTATAAAATCAGGACAGCTAGCAATCACAAAAAACTCAAAATACTAAAGTAATCAGAAAAGAAATCACAACTTGCTCTACTTGCAAGAGCCTAAATATTGAAAACCATACTTGGAACTGCCTAACACATATACAGGTTCCTACACTTTGAATTGCCCCCAAATGCTTCAATGAATAAAAAAAACAAACAAACCTGCACACTCGAAATTATATTAAGAACAGTTTTAGACTAAACTTCAGATTATTGAGTCCTGAGTGCTCCTGGGGTCGAACATTAAAATTTCACCCCATATTATTAATGTGCAATATCAAAAGGCCTCAATCACTATAATCAGTCACTTAGCACAGTATGTAATTATTCAGCATCATTGAATGTTAGTTACACAAAAGGGGTCAGAATGTTGCTGCAGACACACAAACACTACAGCTTTTAGTTTATACCAATTTGCATTCTAAATAGTCACTTGACTTTTCCTCCATGACAGTCTCACAATTGATTAGATAAATATTTTGCAGTAAGCCATGAGAATGTAGGGTCATAAATCAAGGTGTCATTTTAGAGACAGAGAAATCTCTAAACAACCAAAAATGAAATACTACTGCTTGAAGTAATGTGTTAACTTCCAAAGTAGTAGTCTTGATGAAGCTCTGTGAAACTTCAACATCTTGTGTTTCAGTTTATGCCCTCTATCTCTAGTCTCTCACTGGGCAAAACTGAAAAGAACATGGCTTTGTCTTCTCTACACCTCCCAACAGATATTTGCCTATGTCCATGAGTATCCTGCCTGAGCCTTCTCTTCTCTGGCCTTGGCAGTCCCATGTCTCTCAGCCTTTCCTCAGAAGGAGAAGCTCCAATCTCTTCATCACCCACAGAGCCCCTCAGTGTGAGAGAACCCCCAGCTGTGCACAGCACTCCAGCACTCAGCAATGAGAGGTCTTTCCAAATTAAAAATTTTAATTCTGTCTGCAGTTTAACTGCTTAGAAAATGTGCAGTTTAGAATGTCAATTAATTTTGGTGCATGTCAATTTATTGCAAGAAATTTCTGATGTGCTTGATTACTTAAACTCTTTTAAGAGTTACTGCGTGACTTAAGCAGACAATACAAGACATTCTTATCATTTAAAGGGTTTAGAAATTTGAATAGGCTACCCAAAGCTGTCATTAGTGGCTGAATTTGTGGTTGGCAATGATATAGCCTAATTTTTGTCAGAAAAAGAAAATATACATTGTCATTTTCCCAAAATTACTGTGGATTTCAGTCACTGAATTGGGAAGGTTGTGGGGTTTTTTGTTCGTTTGGAGTTTTGTTGTTGCTTTTTGGCTTTTTTCCTTTCAATTTCCTAACATACGTAAAACAACTGAACACCAAGGGGTTGTTTTGTTTTGTTTTGTTGCCTGGGGTTTTTTTGGATGATGACAACTCATTTTGCACTTCTTACAAAATGTTTGTCCAGAAGGAGCTGACTCTCCTCCTAGTTGAAGCTGAATTGGCATTACCCACCAACACCAGTTATTCATTAAAGAAACTGTATTCCCTCAGTGATTTAAGGGTTGCAGGATTTAAGGTAGACTGAAAAAGCAAATTAGAAAAACCATAAAAAATAAAATGTACATGGATCTTTTCTTTCCATTGCATACAAACATAAAAACGGGTAGGCAAACTTGTACAGCTTCAATTTACACCGTGTGAACTTCACTTCTTTGGCATATTCAGGATGACTGAGATAGCATCCTAGGAATTTATGAGTTGGTTTATGTGAAAAATTATTTGTCTGAGATCTGATCCTTCAAAACACTAAAAATAAACAAGTCCACTTTTCAAGCTGTGCTAAATACTGTCTTTGAATGCAAAGCTGTGTTTATCTGAGAGCTGGAATCCAAGACAGAACTGGACCAAAATAGTGTGCTGATTGTTTTCCTTACATTGCATGCAACAAATGATAACTGCTTATTCGGTTGCATTTATTTTGTGCCTCTCAGTAGGTATTGCATAAAAAAATAATGGAAAGGCACCTGATTTTGCTTGAAAAGCATCAGTCACCCATAGGCTGTGGCAGTTCTGTGATGAAGAGCTAAACAATGCAGCTCCCCCAGGGTGTGAGTGTTTTAGCCAACCAGTGTGGATCGTACTCAGCACCTTGGTTACCTCTGAATACAGAGCTGCACTGACCCTGCTGCTTCTCCTCCTGCTCTTCGTCACTTCCCTGTGCATCTCACAAGCTCTGGGTGTATCATCTGGGTGGCCCTTCCCATTTCCAGCTGTCATGTGTCTTTGTCATTTCACTGCAATCCATCCCCAGGAAGGTCTTTGGGAACAGACTCACTAAATCTTTTCCGTAATATGAATCTGTAAGGTTTCCTTGATGAGAGAGAGGTATGGAAATACAGTTTGTGGAAACAAAATCCCACTTGTCAGAAAGTTAAGGATATCGAAAAGCACCTTGCAAAATCAAATCAGTGTTTGCTACTTAATTATACATGAGCCAGAAACACAAACTTGGACTCCTCCAAATGTCACCGAGTTCAAGAGTTTGACTCCCCAAATCAGATCTTTTTATGCCATATTGACTCAAGGTGGGCCAATTTTATGTCTCTCTGAATACCTATCTTCCCACTAGTATTCCAAAGCATAAGCTGAGCAACACTCATAATTAACAATTGTGTCACAGCCTATAAAAGGCTCCTTGCTCAGGAAGCTGAAAAGCTGAGCAGAAATTAAGCCAACACTTGCTGTTAAGGGCCCACAGCTCCTACGCTGAGCAAATATGAACAAAAGCCAGAAAACTTGGGGGAAAAAAAAGAAAAGAAGCTGTAAAATCCTAATGATAGTTGATGGAAGTTTAACACATTCAGATGTGCCTTCTGATTCATACTTGCATAAATGCCACATTTAATTTCTAAAGAGATCTAAACTGTAACTTTATCTCTTATGCTAATGGTAGTCATACATCTCAGCTTTATCTATTAATACCTTCTTCCAGAAAAGCAACTCCCATGCCAGTCCTTGACTCTAATTTAAGGCACGGCTGGTATTTTCACATATTAGGTACTTTGGATTTTGTTTCCTCATCACACAGAACATGACTCAGATATTGATTGAGAGGAGCAGCACCACCCTCTTACAATTAAAGTTAAAATTCATTTGCATTTAAAGGAATGAATTAAAATACTATCTGTCTATCTCATGGGGACAGAAAGTGAAAGAAATTACTGTTTCAGTCATACATTTCATTTCTTTTCATATTATTAAATATTATTTTCCCCAAGGTGACAGGGCATAGGGACATGGCTACATCTGAATTCCAAGTGCCTGACACTTAGTGTGATTTGTCTTGTATCCAAAATTCCAGCTTTGATTATGAAAACAGGAAGAGGGAATAGCATCTTCTTCTTCAACCATCACTAGTGCTTCAGGAGAAAAAAAATAGATGTCCTAAATATAGGAAATATGTGTATAAAACCCAGGTGTAATTTGGCTTTATATGGCTATATTAAGAGCAATTACATCACTCATAAGATCAATTTTGCCCTTTAGTAAACCACTGTAAAGTAGGTAAATCTTCCAAAAGATACCACAATGTTAACTGTACAGTTGTGTAGTTCTTCTCTGTTTATTATAGTATTAGCTCTATGATTTTTTACACCCCACAGGAAACCACTTAAAAGAAGGGAAAAATTAACTCATCAGGCAATCTTGGAGCTTAATAATGAGATATTTCTTTCTGCTGTGGAAAGCATTCAGGTTCAGTCACAACTCACCTGTCCACAATATAATGAAATGTACAATCACTAAACAGAAATCAAGGACAGCAGGTGGGCCAGCTCTGTCAGAAATTGTTCCATTCCTGTTCTAATACAAAGTGATCATTGCCTCCCAAACCATTACTAATAGTTATTTATTTGATTAATTAATTCACATCTTCATTACAACTATTTTATTAATATATTGTTTAGAACTATCCATTCCAGAGTCCATTTTTTCCAATGCTTAAATATGGACATATGGCAAGTCACAGGACTCAGAACTGCTGTTACTGGTTCTCTGCAAACCTCGGATGATGTTATGCTTTCATTCAAGCTACTTTTCTATAACTCATTTCCACATCTGCCAATGGTAATGGCATTTCTTTATTTCTCATAATTTATATGTCTACATTGTCTCCTAGAAACACTAGTTATTTTTTGCATGCAGAGTCTCCCAATAGACACATATTTAACCCACCCACATATCCTATGTAGCCTTAATTAAAGGCAATGACAGTATCTTTGACCATGTTTTAGTTGATGTTGGAAAGTACTGGTGTTAACTCCAATGTACTTGGTTCCACATTTGCTGTTTCGCTCAGGCTGGCTTCTGTCAGCAGATGGGGTTCATTTGCTGTTTTGAGGCACTATGGACTGAAAACGTTTAAGCCATATGCAGAGAGGCATTCCATTATTTCTGGAAAATGGTAAATGCATGCATTTTCCATGCTCTGAGCTTCAAGGGTGTGGCTTATGACACTTAGAGCTGAGCTCCACAGTACAAACTGTAGAAAGTTTTAGTCTTTTCCCATCATCAGGCAAAATGAAAGCTATCTCACACATCATGCTGAGTATGGCAGAGTCGTGATTTACTTGGTCCTACTAAGGTGAAAGATAATTACATAAGTAAGATTTACTTCAAATGTCAGACACACGACATTGCTCAAGTTAGCAATTTGTGCTCTTTTCATTTGGAATGACAACTACCACAATGCAGTTCTGCAATGGCAAACCTGATGACTGCATGCAACCACAGCAGAAAATTTACAGAACCACACATATAGAAAACAGATTAAAAACTTGTATTTCCCTTTGAATATGAATATGAAGTTAAGGCATAAAATACAATCGTGAATACAATGACAATGGCTTTTTTTAAACACTATTATCATTAACTGACAGCACAGACACCTAATTGCCTATAGTTAAGTCTATATAACATTACTTTTTTGTGTCTTGCATGGCTAATTCAACAAATAGAAATGTCTGCAAGGTATTTGGCCAGTCAAAGCTCTTTCAGACTGCCAAAGATCTGATGGAAGGCCTACTGTGACAAGACGACATAGTCTGTGTTTCACAGCCTGAAGTCCAAACCATGGACTCCTTTATCTTTCTTCCACTCTCTCACCATTACATTTCTATTAGTTCAGCTCCAGTGAAGACTGATTTGACCCAAATGTTAGTGCTGACTGTCCATCATGACTCCTGCTGTGTATAGAGCCAAGTCAGAACATCCAGGGACAAAGAGATGAAAATCACAATCCCCTGTTCTACCTGGCCTAGGCTGCTTTCTCCTACCCAAACGCCCTTGTGATCACTGCAGCAATGAGGAATCTGAAAAAACAAAAATGTACATTGTACATCTCAGCCAATGCCGTTGTATAATTAACCAAAGCCATTCCTGCAGTACAGTGCACTGGAAAGCAACGATGACGAGAATTTTGGCGAACATCATGGTTTTGATGAGGGTTTTTTCAAGAGGCAAAAATGTTCTTTAACAAATTAAATCTCACTTTTTTTTTTCAAGATATGAAAAAACAAAATCTCGATTATATGCACACAAAATAGGGGAAGAGGTAGGTATGCAAAGGATGGGATGGAGAGTATTAAAACCAAGAGATTGACTTTCATAGCCCTAGCTCCAGATTCAGTCTTGAGCTCTTGAGCTGGACATACATTCCTCTCAAAAATTTACCTTCACTCATTTTTAAGCTGCATCAAGCAGGTGTATGTCAGTATAAACCACTGCTGGAGTTTGAATTCATAAATATCAAAAGTTACTGAATCTGCAGACCTCAAGAAATTAGATTACACTCTATTTATACTCATGGCCAGATTCTAACCTCTATTTTAATAGCCTCAAATTACAGTAGTTTTGCTGGCACAAGTAATTTCTCTGTTTAAATCAGTTTATGTGAGGTCAGACTGCATATGAGAGAGAAAGAATGAATGGATCAGTGTAAATTTATACTATAGTTATAAGATATTGAAGCAGAATGTGAAAACTTTCAAATTAAACCTGTTCCAAGCAGACCTCAATTATTTAAGATACTTGTGACAAGAGAAGGAATAAAAAAAAAAATCAGCAAAACAAAATGTTCCTGTATAAAAACTGTCATGTCAGGTAGGCATTTATAATTTCATTTTTTGCCTATTATGCATTAGCCCATACTTAAATTGCCACCTGAGAGTTACTAAGACTCCAGGATTAAGCTAGCAATTCTTTAGTTATAAGAAATCCCATACAAGTACTGTCCATTTCAACACATACATTAATCATCCAAAGTTTCAAGTGTATGACATATAAGCCAGTAATTTTATATCAACCTAATTAGCTCATCAAGCCTAAAAATTATTTTCTAAATTATTTTGGTTTCAATAAAATGAGTTTTCAAGTTCAAAATATACAAGACCATAAGCCAACACGAACACCAGCTTCTCTATGTCTAATGAATAACTGACAAAACAACATTCTCAATTTATCGTAATTTCATAATCTGTATTTTTAGGAGATTTAATAATCAATCTGCATGTGGGCATCAAATAGCTGAGAGAGAACATGTATCTTTCATTGCCCAACAGAAATCTTTGAATGACTCCTTTCCTTTAACAAATAATAATTTCAAATTTCCTTAACAAATAATAATAAAATTCAGTGCAGGATCTTGGTGGATTAGTGGATGGTTTGAATCCAGATCTTGGTGTTCCATGTGGTTTGCTCAGAAGAGACTAAAGGCAGAGATGCTTCAGGAAACAAAAACACCACCCAGTTCCCTAGAGAAAAATACCAGCTTTCCCATGGTCTGTTCTGGGATGAAGATATCTTAAGGCAAGAGGAGCACAGTTAAATTGGATTTTCTTTCCTTGATTGTCGCTTCCTGAGCATTTAGAAATACAAAAATTGGAAAATAGAAATAATCCAAGAGCTTGCACAGCACCCAGCTGAATTATGAGCACTTCAGCAAATACTTGCTCATCTTTGTTGTTCTGTGGGAACCAGCCTCAGGAGAAGATTAGCATTCACAGTGAGACTCCTGCAGCTACTGGCTCTCCACAGTTACAATACAGGAATTATTTCTGCTCATGATAAAAATTATAGTGGTCCCTAAAGAAAAGGATAGTTGTAAACTGTACTGCCAAAAGCTGACGGAAATTAAGTCCCTATTTCTTCCTGAGAAACTCTGCATGATGTGCCAGCTGTGCAGCAATATTGCCAATATATCCCAGCAGCCACACTGCTGGTTTACAAGTCAAAATGTCTTAAATGCTGAAAAAGAAATGATCAAACCTTCACTTTTAAGATAATCCCTACTCTCTAACACTATCCTGCAATGACACTGTGCTGTGAGCGTAATGCAAAATGATATTCATTGTTCATAAAGTCTTAAATATGTGTAGGATGTGTTTCAAAGCTGTTGTCTCTAATCAGCCCCATAAAGCCTGACAATAGTCTCTTCAATAAAGACTGATGTGATTACTATTCTGATGAATTCTGGCTCTATCTCCCCCTGAAAAGGACTAGAGAAAGACACAGGAGCATTAGTTCAATTTGCCAGCCTCTAAAGAAAAGAAAGCATAAGATATGGAGAGCAGCTCTGAGGAGAAGGACTTGGGGATGTTGGTGAAGCTTTTCATGACCCTGCAATGTGCACTTGCAGCCCAGAAAGACAATCATACCCAGGCCTACACCCAGAGCAGCGTGGCCAGAATTTTGAGTGAGGGAATTCTCTCCCTCTTTACCATGCTCTAGTGAGAGGCCACCTGGAGCACTGCATCCAGCTTTGGGGCTGCCAGCATAAGAAGGATGTGACCTTGCTGGAAACTACAAAGATGCTCAGAGGGATGGAAAACCTCTCCTAGGAACACAGGCTGTCAGTTGGGGCTATTCAGCATGGAGAAGAGAGGGAGGCCTTAAAGTCCCTTATGGGATGGGAAGGGGCTACAACAGAGCAGGAGAGGGAGTTCTGCAATGGCATGGAGTGATAGGACAAGGGGAAACTGCTTTGCTTAGGTTACATTTTAGGAAGAAATTTTTCCCTGCCAGGGTGGTGAGGCCCTGGAACAAGTTGCTCTGAGAAGTTGTGTTTGCCCCATTCCTGAATGTGTTCAAGGCCAAGCTAGGTAAGGTTTGGAGTGACTTGGTAATCTTATAACACATCCCAAGACAATTTTTTCTGGATGGATAAGGGTCCCCAAGCTCCATCCTTAAATGCTCAAATCTTTGATATCACATAAAAGAGCAGAAGGTTTTCACCTTACATAAACAATTAGTTTAATGGTACATTCTTCTTCTCCTATTCACATGAAGGAATTTTAATGAGACCTTCAGCATTTAAAATAGAGATGTATTAGACTTCTAGCTAATTACAGCAGACAATTAGTCCAATTAGCTATCTATTCGAGCAAATTATACTTTACTCAAATGCAATGCCTCAATTAAAAAATGAAATCTTGCAATTGGTGATGAAAATAATACAAAAGGAGTGGCTGAAATAATGACCTGCATGGAATTTCTTTTAAGCTGTCCTCCTTTTACCTGTTTTCTTTACCATCCCTCTATTAGACAATGCGCTTATAACCAGCTATCAAAAAAACCCGACTTTTCATAGGCTTTGACCTCTTCTTACTGTGCCATCATTTGTCTAATCAAAGCAGCTGTGTCTATTTTAAGAGAAAATTTTTAGATTTAATATCAGACATAACTCCAAGGAGTTCAGCAAACAAAATAGATGGAGTACATCTCCTTTTCTTTAAGCAGTATAATTTCCTTTAGTATGTGTATGGATACACATCTCATTAATTTGGATGCACTTTTTTTTTGGTATTTACTATGCAAACTACTAATTACTTCTTATTTATATTGTATTATGTAAAAAAAAATCCTTTTCAGTTAATAGCATTCATACTGAAATGATGAATGGTATGCAAGGTAATATAAACTGCATTAGTCATTAGAAATAGTTGGAGAAAAATTACATGTTAATTCTCCATTACTTTAAACTGAAAGTCATACTTTCAAAAATGAGCAATCTAAACTTTATCACATTCTATGCCAAGTAAAAGATGTTAAAATTAATTTTGAAAACATCATATTTTTAAAAGAAAAAAAATAGTACGTTTTTTAGTATTCCAAATCTGATCTCAAATATACATTTCCATCATAAAAGTGTATGAAATGTTGGTAAAAGTAGGTGTCCTTTGGTAAAAGAACATCCTAACTGAGTTCCTATTTCACCACAAGAGATTAAAAAAGATGGCTGCGGTGAAATAAAAGTGTTCAGCTGCTCAGGAGGTTAAGCCAAGTGTCTTGGTTTGAAAGACAGCTATTTCTTTCACTGAAAATTCTGGTGCAGCACAGCCCGAAAGTAGGACTGGAAAACTAAAGCTCCTATTTCTAATCAAAAGTGTTTTGCACTGATTTCAAAGCAACATGCCTGTTTCTGAAAAATGGATTCTACTGGATGTTCAGTGTTAGACCAGGGGGACCTTGGACAGAGAATACAGAATATTTTAATACTAAGACGTTTTTTATCACCTGGTGTCCTGGGGTACAATGCAAAAATATGTATTCTATCACCATCTGTTAAAATGTGGGAGGGGTGGTGATCCTTATCTCTGTGGGAGATATCCTCTGCTGATGTGCCATCTGACAAGATCGGGGATGATCATCGTTATCTATTCACAACCCATCCTTCCTCCAGAAGATATATTCTGTTAATGGGCCATTAAGTCCTATTGTGTGACTGATAAGATTACATCACCCCATTGGGAGATGCCCCAACCAGGGGCAGGAGCCAAGCCTTTCCTACCTAGATAAAAAACTGGGGTTTGGGACCCGAGGGCAGACCTTTCTACTGGATCCCAGAGGAAAGTCGGACCTTTTTCCACATCATCGCTGGATCTTCGGAGGAAAACTGCACCTTCTACAGGAGCACTGCTTCAACAGAACCACATCCATCATCCAGGAGGACTGCAGCCACCATTTATACGGACTGCTACCAACACCCTGACTGACAGGGTGTCAGGTTGTATTTCTGACTGTGTTGGTGGTTGTTTCTTTTATATTATTGCATGTATTTTATTTTTTCTCTTTTCCCCTATTAAATTGTATTACTGACTTGTAGTGTCGCACTGGTTTTACTTTCAAACCAACACACCTGGTGTCTTCTGAAAATGCACTAAAAAGGAAAGTAGTGTCATCAAAGTTGATTGTATTAGGATAAAAATGTTAATGAATATTGGAAAATTAAAAACTAGTAATGGCACAACTTCTTATTAACTCCAGCCTGAGATTTTACACCTTCTCTATGTAAGCCTCTTACTATATTTGTCACTGACTTGTAAGATATCTAATCTGAAAGGGAACTTAATCTTCAACAAAAGTTCTTGCAAATTACTGTGATAAATGTGATTCGTGCTAATTAAGTTGTAACTGTATTAACAAAATTGTATTTAGATCAATAGAATTGTTACAGAATGAGGGGGGAGATGGGTGAGACAGGACAAAGGACATCTTCCAGAAGTTGGGAGTCGAAGAAGGAGGTTGGAAGAAAGTCAAACAAGAATAGTAGAAGGACACAGGTCTGACAAGCAGCATCTAGAAATAGAAAGTTTTGACCTTGAAATGGGCCAAAATGGGATGATTCCAAGCATAGGACTCAATTAAAGTCTTGTTATGGAAAACATCTGCTCAGTCACACAGTGCACCTGCGCTACCTGCAGGTCACACCTCGGTCACTGAGGAAGACGACGAGCCTTCATCAGAAATAAGACCCTCAAAAGGATGAGAGACCCCCTAACCCATTAGTAGAGCATGCGTCGTACAACATAGTGACGTAGATTTTAGGAATAGAAACTAGGAGGAGTTTTCTGGAAACTTCTGTAGCCTACAGTATATAAGTGAGATTGTTAGCCTGGATGCTTTGGTACGTGAGGAATGGGAGCCACTCCCCGTATCCCCGGTCGGGGGGGGGGGGGGGGGCCCTCCCCTCCCCGGTCGGTTTTGCTTATGCTTTATACGAACCTCAATTATACTAAATTACTTACTGCCAAATTTAGTATAATCTTAAATATATGCACTTTGACATCATGGACTTGAATATTCAAACATGAGATAAATGTTCCCAAAATTAATTCTAATCACATAAAATATTAACTCCTAAATTTAAAAGTAAATTCCTGGATTTTTTTTTAAAGAAAACAAAGATTTTCAGTGTTATTAGTGACTTGTACATCTTACATGAAAGCAAGAGTTTTTCTTTCTACATGTTCTTTTCTATATAAAATGAAAGAGTGGAGGCAAAATTTTCAGACTCAAGACAAAGACTAGACCAGATTTTTAATATGAAACTGTGTCCAGTATTGTTTAACTTATCCATCAATGACTTGGATGACGGGGCAGATGCCTCCTCAGCAAGCGTGCTGATGGCTCAAAGCTGGGAGGAGTGGTTGATACCCCACAGGGCTGTGCAGCCCTGAAGAGGGACCTCAACAGGTTGGAGAGGCAGCAGAGAGGAAGCATCTGAAATTCAACAGACACTTAATTTTTCTTACAAAAAGGAGAATGTAGAAGGACAAAAGCACTTCTTCATTACTCCCTTAGCAGTATATTGGACACAGCAGAAGCGGCAGTTACTGAAGACCCATTTTCAAAAGAGCAACCCTTCAATTCAAAATTGATTTCAGTGTCTTTGGAGGTATGAGGAAGCCACACACACAAATTAACCAAAGTAATACTCAGTTCCAAGGAGAGAATTATATGAAAAGGAAGTAACCTTCTGAGAGCAAACAAAAAGGAACATCTAAAAAGGTAAAAACACTTCTCTATGATAGAATGACTATTAATAGACACTATATTGTGAAGCTCATGCTAAGTATAAAAAATTTCAAGACTATATTCAAGGAAGAGAAAGAAAACAATGCTGTTTTTAAACTGTGAATAGAAGACCCTATTAGAAGTAAAAAGCCTTTATCACAAAGCTGTAGTTATCACTTAATTAAAGAGGGGAAAGAATGTTAAGGATATAAGGATATATTTAAAACAATAAAGCAAGGTTCTGAGGCTTAGCAGGCTGTCTACATATAAAAATGAACACCACCACTCAAAAAATCCCCCAAGCACCAAACCAACTCTAGTTCTGGAACTTAAAGGAACACACCAGAGTCCATAGTGCCCATAAATCCCTGAGATGTAAACACGGGGCTGCAGTTTGTGCTGGCTGATGCCACAAAAGGAAAGGCTGGGAGCCTTCTGTCAAGAAGAACATTTTCTAGGACAGGATGTCTACAGGCACCTTCCTGTGATTTTACCCATTTCCTTGTGTTCCTGACAGTCCTCTGTTTTCACCAAAATAAAATATGGAGCTATATTTTATTGTTGAGTATTGAAAACCACTTAACAGTTATCACCTTGATGATCTCACTCCAACACCTCAAGTTTCCCATGGAGAAGTGGAGGAGGAAGAACACCAGTGAATCCACCAGGTACCTTCCTTCGTTGAGCACTTCAAACCCTACCAGTTTTGACACAGCTCTTGAGATCAGCTCAAAACCTGGTGGTCACACTCTGTTTGCAGTGCCTTTCCAGGCTCCTCAGCACAGTTAGACCGATGTCCTTTAACCAACTGACCCATCCGAGCACCTCTAGCACTCCAGCAGCTGGTTTGTGCATTTAAAGATAAAATCATGTCAATAAACACAACAGAGGCTAGGCTTAAAAACCATATCAGCTTCATTGCCTCTTATTGGATATTTCCAGGCCTCTTCATTTATTTATTTACATTTTCATGCCTTTAAAAGATGAAATTTTTGAAACAAAATCAGAATATTTGTAAGGTCTTTTTTGGTCTTGTTTTATTTCAGATAAATTGTGGATCTCCCTACTCAAGTGGACATATTTAGAAAATATAAATGTAGTAGATGCTTACAAATATGCCCTACTTCTACAGTCAACTCTTCTTTACACATCTTTATTAGCTAGTAACACACCGAGCCTCCATGCAGTTTTTGAGTTTAAAAAGACTGGGTTTCTTTGAAAAGCAAACACAGACATGTAACAAGGGAGTAAATTTTCAAACAGAGCCTGTGTGTATCTCACAATGGGCTCCATTGAGGAAATATTTGAAGAAAGATTTTTATACCCAGTTCTCATGGACCTGTGATTATATGGTGATGAAATCTAATTTATTACATTATTCACTAGAGAGAAGTTCTGGTACTTTGGGCAGGTTTCTCAGCATGCAAACAAACAAATGACCGCCTACATTGCTCAGCACAGAATTTGCTGTTCTTTGTTTTTTTCCATAAATGTCTACCCTTTATAGCTGCTCTGGGCCAGAGATGTAAATAAAATAAGAAAGAAGAAGGAAGTCAACAGAACAAGAAAAGGAAGAGCCATAACTAGAGAAGCAAAATATTTGTGATTAATGAAGGTTTCTGGTAGCACAGAGCTCACAGTAGTAATTACATAGCATCAAATATAGTTCTAAAAATAATAGCAATGTACTATCACTGTCAAAAAGCACTCCAAAGACTTACTTGTAATACTGCAGAGGCTTAGGCAGAGCACATGGAAGACAGGAAGATCTCAAAATACATTACTGAGATTAGCATCTTCTCTTTAATTGAGCATATGGGAGAGACATAGCAAATCTAAGTTTTTTAGAAAACTATAGGTAAATTATTGGCTAAATCCAGAAGGTTTATGCGAGCTCTCTGTAAAACATCACATGCTAGTTTCACCTGGGGAGGACAGAGAGAGGTTTTCTCTATGAGAACTTCGTCTGTGAGTTGATGGGACCAGTTGAAGGCTGGCTTGGTTACTGGCAGCCTGAGGAACCAATTGGAGAAATTAGTTCGCTCTGTGAACACATTCTGGAGGAGGTAACCCAGGAAAAATCTTTCTTTTATTTCTGGTGGCTGAGGAGATAACACCGGCCCGAGCTCTTTCCCACGATGGGGGGGAGGCTCTGGAGGCCGCTCTGGCCCCGTTTGCAAACCAGGGAACCCGATAGCCGGGGGGAGGAAAGGCTCATTGATGAGACCTCAGCCCGGCTTCCTCCCCCGCGGGCCAGCGGCCCTGGGGGGTGCCCGGCTCCTGCTGCTGCCTCGGAGCAGCTTCGGAGGGGCCGAGCCCTCCCAGCCCCGCCCGGGGAGCGGGGCGGCCGTGGGCAGGGCCGGGCACTGTCCGGGGAGCGGGGCGGCCGTGGGCAGGGCCGGGCACTGTCCGGGGAGCGGGGCGGCCGTGGGCGGGGCCGGGCACTGTCCGGGGAGCGGGGCGGCCGTGGGCAGGGCCGGGCACTGTCCGGGGAGCGGGGCGGCCGTGGGCAGGGCCGGGCACTGTCCGGGGAGCGGGGCGGCCGTGGGCAGGGCCGGGCACTGTCCGGGGAGCGGGGCGGCCGTGGGCAGTGGGTGATGCAGCCAAGCCCCAGAGTGGCTGATTGAGATCTCAGCCGCCCCTCACCCCGCAAGCCCGGGCCTGGCCCAGTTCTGCAGCTTCTGTGTGAAACTTCAACTCTTTAGTGCTCAGATAAGATTTGCAGACCTCCGGCTGTCCTTTGAAAGGGGGAAAAGGAGATACTCCGAAGTCAGTGAAGCAAGAGGGTGTACCTGCTAAGTCCATCCACATCTGAAAGCCCAGACATGCTTAGCTGAATTCGTGTTAACTCCTGGCATCCAAAGGAGGACTGTTGACTTCCTGAGGACTTCTGGGAGCACCTGTTACTATAAACATCAGAGAAAGGAAAAACCTAGAGAAAATGAGTTACCAGAAGGAAATTCTGGGATTTTGGGATCTACTCAGATCACTTAGCTTTTGGAAGACAAGGATGTGATGTGTGCATCTTTTTGAAACCACACACAAACAGTGCTAAGTCTTCTTATGGAAAATATTTGATTCTAATGGCCTTTGCTGTTGAAGGTGCAATCTGATGAAGATTGCTTCTGATGAAGATGCAAACTCTTCTATTAATTTTGACAAGTTCAGCTTAATTGTTTTCATTATTCTGTCACTACCATTGTTCATTTTAAATAGTACATCAATTGGAAATGGCATTAGCACATTAGTTAAAGGTTAGTTGTTCAAGCAGCATGCTGAATTGAAAAGAAAGATATACTAATTTCATTGAACTAGAAAGGCACCTTTTCTTCTAAATAATCTACGAATACAACAGGACCCATATAGCATTTCAGCTGGAAGGATTTTGATGGCTGAAAGTGTATCTTGAAATTTCTCCTCATAGTTATATCTTTTCATTATTATCTCCCCCTCATTTGGTCATTAGATTTCTGTGTATTTTGTATGAACCACTTCCTGGGTTGTGCCTTCAGTTTGTGCTTCACTGACTCTCGTGACTTTTTTTTCTTATTGTAAAGAGTTGACAGAGAGCAGGATATAACTTATTTAATAAAAACCACACAAATTGTCCAGCACAACAGCTACAGAAGTTTGCCATAAATACATCACACATCATTTGAAGCCATTAGAAACACAGTTCAGAACAAAATGTGATAATGCCTTTAGATGTGTTAAATTAGCATTTAATTTAAATTTAACAAGGCTGTTGTATAGAATTTAATAGCATTCAACTGTGAGAGAAGCACATCTGTGAGCTTGATGAAGATACATTTAATATAATTCAAGCCCAGTTAATTCATTGTCATTTCAACATCTTCACTGTTTTTTTTCTTTGTCAGTTAAATCTGTTGTCCCTCAGTATTTCCAATATCAGTTTAGTCCAAACACTCACATGCTATTTGAGGCTGGTTATGTCCATATACCACCTGAGAGACCACAGAATGTTAGCGTTCAAAACTGGCTGTACCTCAGAGAAAACAGCCTCTTAGGAGTCTGATCACAAAACTTGTTCCATCTGGTCAGTAGAAAACATTTTGTAAGCTTCAGACACTTTTTAAAAAAACACTGAAAATGCTGGAGGATTTTTTTTTTTTTATAAATGACATTTTAAAATGGTTTTCATTTTATGGTATTGCCTTTGTTCTAAGAAACTTTTTCCCAAATTATGAGGGATTAATACATCTTAAATACTTTCAAATTAATTTAAAATGTCGTGATTTTGCTTTGAATATTACATCCTGATCGACTTTTTTTTTAAAGTCCATTTCTATTTTCATATCTACAACATTTTTAAGAACTACAGAATAATAATAGAGTGAAATTTGTCATGATAAACAGGAAAAGTCTTTACAAAAAGTTTGAGGAAAGAGTCAATACCAAGAAGAAATTATGCTTTAAACTCCTTTTGAAAAGTAATAGGGTATTTTTTCTCATGTTATGCCACATTATGACATTAATTGATCATTGGAATGAGGTAGAAGACACGGTATTTTTAAAAAGTAAAATTTCTCTAAAATTCCTATTCCCTTGAAAAGCGAAATTGAAGTTTCAGCTTAATATGGAATTTACTGCTTTATTTCTCTGTTTGTCAAGCTAGCAAGCAGTTTAAGGTTGAGACCATTTCTGTGCAGTGGTCACACATTCTCTAAAGCTGGTCCTTACGCTGCTTACACTACAAGCATCAGACATAAGGCCTGGGAGCAGATGGGATCATTTATTAGCTTTTGTTAGACTGAGACGCAAGAATTGGTAAGAGAAAAACCTACTGCCATACCCTGAACTCATGTAAATGCAACTGCATCAAATGACAATAAAAGACAGCCCTTCTAATTAAGCCTCATTAAATACCTTTTTAGCAATCAGATGGTATTGAATTAACTGAGAGTAGCTGACCTATAAAATCTAATTCAGACCTAGCTAAAATCTATTTTGCCGCAGGCTCTCCTTTTTTTTGTCACATGTCACAAATGATCTATTGATAAAAACAGAACTTGCCATAAATAGCACAGCCATTGGGATTTTCAGAGTGTGACACTTAAATATCTCACCCACTTGAGACACATAAATTATTGCCCAAACTTCTGCGGTCAAATTTAACTGCATTTACTGCCACGAAGAAACATGACCACTGAGGTACTCGTGCCACACTTCATCCTACAAGTGGCTGAAACCCACAGGGGAACACTTTTTCCCAGCCTTGGATTGACGCAGCACAGCTGGTCTCATGCACCCCCACCCAGATTCTGTCATTGCCCTCCAGGAAATCAACCACCCTAGCAAGAAGGAGAAAACTCAAAGCTGTCAGATTCTGCCCAGCCATCAGCTGGCCACAGCTGACCACAGGGAATTTGCAGCCAGATTATGACCACTCTATGTCATCTAAGTGATCGTTTTAGAAAATCTGACCAACTGTAATGACGCAATTAAGAGCTTAGTTAAAGCTGATTAAGGGCATGGGAAAATTCTCATACATAGGGAGACTTCAAAAAAAGACTTGTTTACCTGGAGGCAGACCTGAATAGAGAGAAACTTGAATAGAGAATGAAAATGCCAGCAGAGCCAGAGCAGCAGGATCAGGAAATTTTTCCAGCATTCATGCAGAATAATGAGGATTGTGAGGTGAAACTCAGAGTGACATATATAAAATAAAATCACAGGGAGATATAACTACACAGGAAATAATGAGTACAAATAGATGCTACAGAAAATTTGCCAAATTTATCTAGTTCTTTGTTGGATGTAATTATTTTAAGGAGGGAAGAGTACATTTTTTAATTTGAAGAGGCTATGTATAGCTTTTTATTAAGTTTTTACACCTTTCCTAAATTTTAGAATTGTATCGGTTAAATATTTTTATTGTGAGTCTCCCTCACCTGTCTTTTTTGCAGTCTAGGACATCAGGAATCTAAGTATGGAACAGGAGCTGCTTCCTTGGAATCTTCATGCCTGAAAAGAAATTTTGACAATATTTACCCACTCTAGCTAGACATTATGTGGGTCATATAAATGAGTCTCATCTTTGAAATATTTGTCCTCT
The DNA here is from genome assembly GCF_052056855.1 of Sturnus vulgaris. Classification (NCBI taxonomy): domain Eukaryota; kingdom Metazoa; phylum Chordata; class Aves; order Passeriformes; family Sturnidae; genus Sturnus; species Sturnus vulgaris. The sequence goes on along the minus strand of NC_142256.1, from coordinate 19,481,766 downwards.
ATATATGCTTTCGAGATCCAGTCACATGCTTGTGAAGAGGAATGTTCTTGTTCCTGATTTACAAGTGGGGAGCTGAAGTATGAGGATAGACAGAGGTCCAGATAGAAAGATATTTGAATCCCCAGGAGAGACTCATTTCATGGAATCCTAGAATGGTTTGTGTTAGAAGGGACCTTAAAGATCACCCAATTCCCCCCTCCCTACAGTGATTTAATATGGCACTACACTCGGTGACAGAAATGCTGGATTTACTGGATACTAACCCCATCTCCAGCTTTTTCTTCTCTTCAGCTGCATGTCACTGGCTCCTAGGAGCAGATTGATCCAGAACTACTCTACAAGCATCTTCTGTGGATGATACTACTTCTTTATGATCTTGCCACAGTGAGACAAGCGAATTTCTGGTGAAAGGTGAATGTCCATATTCCCCATGGAAAGAATATACAAGGAAATTAAATAACACTGAATAACTTCAGAAAAGGAAACATTACCAAATCTAGAGATACAAGTGGGTAGCTACAGAAATAACAGAAAGTAATAAAATAAGCTATTTGCTTTTCAGAGCATTATCCTTAGCAATTAAAACATCTCTGTGAAGAACACAACCTCAGGAAATTCCTAGCAATTGTTTGCAGCCACTCAATACAGCCATTCTTAATGTTTATACTTTAATTGGTTTCTATAAACTTCTTTACCAGCTCATAACTCCATAATTCTGCTATATTGCACCAATTAAATGTAACAGTACTAATACAAACTTCTGTCAGTTCTTTAATTTGTTATAATAATTTTCTCTGTAAATTTAGTCTGGTGATTGAGAATTTGTCACCTTTTACAGCACTTTAGCTTTGAATTTATCCTACTTCCTCATAAAGTCTCCTTTGTAAATGCTGCCAGCTGGAATTGCCACCTCATGGCCTTTATACCATTAGTTCCATGCTATTATATGAAAAGAATTTAATGGCAGCTCTGTCATTGACTTCAGTAGTATTGGAATAAAGCTACTTACAAGGTAAGTGAAAAAAGAATTAGTTCACATTTGGTGTCATGAAAAGCCCCATCTTGACGAGACAATTTGGCATAGCTTTATACATAAATGCCTTCTTTACTTGGATAATAACCTTTCAGAGGATATTAGAATTTTATTGCACTTTTAAAAACAACTTCTACTGAGATTCATTCCAGCTGATACTTACTGTTTGATACTGCTTAGTACTAGTAGAAAATGATACCACAATTTTTCAGTTTATTTATTCACTTGGAGTTCTGTAAGTTTTTTCTCTTTAAATTTAGCTTCTGTCATGTGAATAAAGAGAAAGAAAAGATGTCTGTGTGAAATACCCCTGATCTCAGCAAGATCATCACTGCTGTTGCATTTCTATCGTGCATTTATTGTATTATTCATGGCAATGGGTGATGAATGCTGTTCAGTTACATACAGTGGTGAAGTTTTGGTCCCAAATTCTTCACAATCTCATGCCTCTTACCTAACATTCCCCCTTGACCTGTCACTACATGACCTCACAGATTGTCTCTCTCCATCTTTCTTGTAGGATCCCATCAAGGAAGGCACAATTAGGTCACCCCAAAGCCTTCCCTTTTCCAGTCTGAGCAATCCCAATTTGTTTGGAAAGAAGCCAAGTAATCTTTCAATGCTTTTATATTGTTTCATGTATCTGCTCCATGTGCCTGTTATGCAGCCTGGAAGCACAGCCCAGGAGACCTGCCTATGCTACGTGCAGTGCAAATGATCAAGTTGCCCAACTTGGTTTCACCAGCTTCTGCTGGATAAATAAGAGAAAATGAAAAAAAACAAGGAAATGGTGTAACTGTATAAAGAATAAAGAGTGAAGGATGGAAAAAAGTGGTGTCATCAGAACAGCTTAACAGATGTTCAATAATACAAGGATGGTATTAGGTCAAAATTCTAAATAATTTCTGTTATGTGTGACATGGGACTTTCAGACAGTGTCTTCCTAAGAACCCAGCTCAGTTTATTCTGTTGAAGACACAGAAGTAAAGGATTTGTACCCTCAGAAAAAGCGTTGTTAAAAAGACATGGAATATGTAGTCAAATGTCCAACTTAGTATTATGAAGTTTTATGTCCAAACTGTTATTATGAAGTTTTCTGGAAATTGCAGCAATCATTGTTAGCATATCGCTATCTGCAATCACAGCTATGCAATCAAAGGAATGAAATTCTCCTTATCTTCTTTCAAAAGCAGAAAACAAGCTTGATCTTCCATAAAACCATCCTGATTTTAAATTGCAAATGTATATCTGATTGTCTGGGAGTTTTTTTAAGAGTTACAATCAATTTAGATTTCATAACTGCTTTTTCAGCATTTTGTATGTAATAAATTTTTAAAGAAAAAATAAAGCTATTAAATATGTACTTGATTCATTAAAACTGTGCTTATAGCTATATCAATGACTAACAGGCCTTGAGGGAAGTTTCTTTAAATAGTTTTCTAAAACCCAAAAATTCTTTTAGCAATATGAAGCCATATTCTTTTTTTCAGTGATATTGTAAAATATTCACCAGATTCTCAAAGATCTAACTATAGGAAGGAATTAATGTGTTTCAAGCATGTAAGAAAAGATAATTTATCCTAATTCAATTTTGCATCCTTTTCTGCCTATAAATATAAATAGAGATAAAAAGATGCCCCTTTTTTCCTCACGTGAGGTACATTAGGTACCCTAATCCTCCTTTTTAGCAGTGTGTAGGATCACCGGATTAGACTTTGCAGACTTTGTAGACAGCTAGAAAAAGGTGGACAGTGTTTGAAATATCTGCTTCGATTTCCACATTTGCTATTACAGGTTTAACCAGATTTCTTCAAATTGACTTTTGTGTAACAGTCATTTGAGCCACTTATAGAACAATACTTTACTAAGAGCATTTTTGTTCTATTTATATCCACCCACCCAGCGTGGAAATTGCTCATTTAATTTCCCCATAACTTCGGAACATCAGGTTTCACAGGGCTTTGGAATGTCAGGGCACAGAGTCCAGTGCTCTCAGTCAACAGGAAGAGTTAGGAAGCACAAAGCACATGCAGAAACCTAATTGGGATACTCAGGTTGTCCTTTGAATCAAAAAATCCCCACAGGACATGCTGTGATGACTCTGTGATTTCTCTTCTTTGCCACTCCTGATATTTGTGTTACACTGGAGCTGCAGAGCTTGCTGCCCCTTCTCCAACGACAGCAGATTCCAAGTGTGTGATTACACCATCAATCCTCCAGCTCACACCACTGCAATAGACGGTACACAGAAAAAGTAAATAGAAATGTATGACACTAAAATGCTGGCAGCGGTGGAAATGGTAATGAAAACCTATTAGCTTTAATGGTAATAGAAAACTGTTATCTTTAATGGTGCAAAAAATTATGTTACCAGAATTCATTACATATCTGTAGAGAAAAAAAATACCTCACATGACTTTTCCTATAGTGCCTATATGGTGACCTCTGAAGGGGAATAAAAGGGGGGTAGAATTCTTCCTATATGCATAGGAAGAATGCATAAAGCCACATATATATTTGGATAGCACACTTTTCCTTGATCCTCGGTCCTATACTCGTCCCAGATACCATGATAACACACAATACAAGGGACAATACTGCTATTGGCAGCCCCTTAAAACTTTGCCTCAGAGAGCACTCATTCTCACTATTTTCTCCTAAGGAAGTTTTCCCCTTCTCTTGCCAATTTATCCAACATGGGACAAAATGGGACAGATCTATTTTAAATCTCTTCAGCTGAATCCTAATTACTTTGATTACTAATTACTGTGTTGTGGTGAGTACTTTCTCAGGAGTGAAACTTTTCTGAAGGTTTTCAAGTCAGAGCAGGGTTTTCATTTGGTGTGAGGCCAACATGAAACAATCCTTTTTATGAATCTGTTTGCATGCCTATAATGCAATAATTTACAAGCACTGCATGTTTCCAGTTCTAATGCCTCCAGAGTAGTTCTTTATTGCTGGAGGACAAATGCCCAGCACCAGCTACTTTTGACACGTGCTATTTATATCAAATTGTTACAATACTTGCTGTAAGTTGCCACTTGGCCCACAGAGGCAATACCATAAGTGCCTTTTGGTAATCTAAATGAATCAAACAAAAAAAAGCGAGGGCAATTACTTTCTTCAGTTCACCCAACACACCACGAACAGAACAGAACCAAGTCTTTTGTGCTTCTAAATACCTTCTGGACTCTCTTGGCATTTGCAGTACAAGGAGTTCTCATGATTCCTGACACAGAGCAGCTGTGTAATGCCTCTCCAAAGTCCTGCACATGATCCGAGGCAAGAAGAATGACTAATACACAGACTGCTGCCTTGTTTCATCCCAAAGAGTTACACCAATTAAGCTCAGAATTACTTTGGAAAATGGCAAAAGTGGAGTATGTCCCTCTTCCTCCCATCAGTAAAAAAATAAACACAAAAGCTAGGTTTTATGCAAACTAGGAGACACTGCTGAATTTAAATGCATTTTCATGTTCATCTTCCATCAACAGCAACCTGGGGAGACTTTGGGCATTCCTCACTGAACTATTAAATACAAAGGATATACACTAACAACATTAAAATAATTAAAAAAAAAAGGAAACAAAATCATAAAGCCTTACCAGAAATAAATACACTCTAAAATACTTCAGGTATTTTCCAAGGAATAATAATTCAGTTACTTAACATCCTAATAATCAGCTCTTTCCTCATATACTTGCGGAGATTTAACAGCAAAGTCAAGCTGTATGTCCTTCACTCTGTTATCCTTTAAAAAAGATACTTTAATCACTCTTCATTCCACATTTGGTACACTACACACATAGGCACAAGGAGATTAGTAAAATCAAATCTCTTTGTCTTTTAATATATGCAGCAGTGCAAATAAAAATGTAGAAATGAGAGGAAAATACAAGGAATAGGAGCAGCTGAGAAGAGAATCTCAGACCAGGCAGAAAAATCTTCAAGGACTTGTAAAAAACACACTACTTCAACAAGCGAATTCATGGAGTGAACTGCATAAAATGAATTATTCAATCAAAACCCAGCAATAGGTTGTGTAGCAACAATAAAAGATTTCTTCATCTGCTTCTTTGTTTAAAAGTAAGGAAAATGGAAGGGAAGGACAGAAAGAGAATCAGCTTTCTGCTCAGCACTAATAGCAGAGGGAGAAGCAGATGCTACTTCAGGAATCAACTTGTCACCTTTAACTTTACCTCTCCTTCTGCAGCAGATGTGCAGGCAACACATACAGCAGTCATAAAGTTACACTCAATATAGTTTCAATTTTCCCAGGGGTTTTGAGTATATTTTATGTTTTTTCCCCTGTGACCCAGCCGCGTTCAATCTCCCCTCTGATTTCTGTCACAGTGGGGAGGAAATCTTCTGTGTCTACACGAGTATCCATGTGCCAGAATAATTATTCCAAACAGCAATTTTTGTTGTTTTCTTATGACATATCTTCTGTGGTGCGTAATGTGAGATTTCACACTTTCCTTTATTTGAACCATTCTGAAAAATGAACATCATTTCACTCCCAAATCTGCTGAATTCAAATAATTAGATAGATCACCACTGAGCTCCAGGCAGACATCAGCTGTAAGAAGCAAACATCTCCCTTTCACCACTGTGTCAAAAACCACACAGCTTTAAGGTTTGATCAAATGCTCATATATATATGCTCAAACTAAAACTGAAGGTCCTGATTCTTACTGACTTGATTAATAGATCTATCTATCTGTGAAAATCTGTTAAATCAGGTTTACAACCCTAAAAAAAGGTGTTTTAAGAACAAATTAGGTCTTGCTCAGACACATCACTGAGCAATGCAATTTGCAAAAGTGCTGAGCAAAACAGACCCTTTTGACTTAAGTATAACTATAAAGCTCAGACCTGCTTCAATAGAAAGTGAAATAACCTATTGTAAGGAGCTTATATGAGGAACCCTTCTCCATAAATTTATTTGTTTAACTTCTTTCTTGTTTGGAACATCTCAGAGTCTAACAATTTAAAACCTAAATGAGAGAAGTGCTCTTCATGACAGTATTTCCTTTACCTCAATTCATTGCCTTAACATTTTCTAGTGCAGCACCAGCTTTACCATTTCCCCTACACTACCTCTGACCAACAGGGAATGTCATCAGTTAGAGCAGTCAGTTTTCCCCTTCCCTACAGAAATCAAATGTGTCATCTCTGCAGTGCTCTTGGTCTCTGTAAGCCAACAAAGTCACAGTCTTCACACCCCTTTCAAACTGGGCAGGCAGGTTTTGCTCATATCACTGAATATGTGACAGGGAGCTGGATTATTGTTAATCACAATGTCTCCAATTTTTTAAGCTGAAAAAAATTAAGGTGGGTGTTAGGCAAAGAGGAAGCCTGATGAAGAATTGTATAATTCCATCATTTGAAGGGACCAGGCATTTCAAGTTTCCCATAAAAGATACTGAGATTTAGCATTGATACAAATGAGGTTCCATTTTAGGTTGAAATTTTTTACACTATTGCTGTAGATACCTTCCAGGACTTGAGGATTGTTTGTTTGTTTGTTTGTTTGTTTGTTTTAAACAAGAAACTCCCCTTTTTAATACTTATTAAAACCATCCTAAAAATTACTTGATATTATAGCATGCTTCTTTTCTTAAATAACACCAATATACCCATTGACTCAGCTGACAACAATAGACATCCATTTGGATGAAACTACTTATTTTATACTATTTTATATTCTATATCTACTTTTCCCTCTTTTAAGTATTATTCAAATTATGTGCTGGGTTTTCTTTTTTGTCATTGCATTTTTAAAGGGTTTACCTTGTCACTCATTAGAACCTTTCAAGTGCAGCTCTGCCCAAGGGTTCTAACCTACATAGCATTCCTGCCATCTCTCAGGCACAGAAATCTTGCCCTCACCTCATCAAAGACAGATCAAATAGTTTGGGCCAAAGCTCCAGTTGGTGTAAAACTGCAGAGCACCTATACTTAAAAGAAATCTTTAAAGCAGACCTTTTCTCCCAAACTGTGCATTAGTTGCAGCTGAGAACACAAACGTGTTCTGGAACTCTCTGACTCTCTAAACCAGGTGCTAAAAGCACAGCATGAGCACGACACTCAGCCACACCCTACTCACCAAGGGGAATTATTGACTTTGAGGTTCCACTGCAAATCATGAACCTTCACATAAGCCTTGTAGCTGACCTACATGACGTTGAATTTCCATGATTTTCTGTTCCATAATTAAATTCACCTTAGAAGCAAAGATGCAGAATTTAGCATAGCACTAAGAACAATAGTGCTTTGAAGTCTAATCTTGCCTAAACCGAGATATGATTTTGTCAATGAAGATTATAACATTTATGCACTTTTCACTTGTCATAACATATTTACTGCTTATTTTCTACAGCCTTTCCTGGGTAAAAGCATATTCTTAACCATTCTAATGTCACAGTGTAGTGTAATAGTTTAAATATAGTATAACTCAAGATTTAAAGTTTTTTTCCTCTTAACATGGCAAAAGTAGCTGAAGAACAGATTTTGAAAAACTCCTCATTTCTGCAATGAATTTTAGAGAGGAAGAACAGATTAATAAGTAGCTAAGGAGCCATATAGGAGCCAAGTAGAAGCCAAGTTCTGAATCTGGCCTGCTAAATGGCCCTCAGAAACACTGAAGCTCTTGCTATAAAAGCTTCTTTGTCCTTTTTGTTTTTCAGATTTAAATGGACATGATAACATCTTATGTATATCTGTATAGAGTGTTCAGATCCTAACATTCATTTTTGAGTACCAGGAGCTCTCTACATTATTACCAGAGATTAGAATCATTCACCTCACCAAAACTCAAGGTTCTTAGTGGGTCATTTTGGATGAGAAGACAGCATTAGCAAAGAGACAGTATAACTTTAGTACTTCAGTGAAAAGTATATTAAACAGATGTGAAAATTAGTTGGACGAGGACTATTGAAAGAGAACTAAACAACTTCTCAGAATTACTACTTAAAATTACTGGACTAATTATTTATGATGGAGCTGGAGGGCAAGCAGATGAAGAAAACCTGGCAAAAGGCATTACAATGTCCAAGAATCAGAAGCTTGGCTATGAAATACCAGCAGTCAAGCTTTGAGTCATGATCCTAAATTCCAAGGAGGTCAGAACAGACAAAAAAAAATCAAACTAAGTGAAGGAGAGACATTTCTGTGTAAATGTCCAATATATCAAGGTCCATTTTAGTTTTAGACCTTCACACACACAGAGCCAATGTGATTTATCTCAAAATCCAAACTTTAAACACTTAATCATCAGTCTAAGTAGTTTTAAAAAATATCCTGGTTGTTCAGTCAGAGCATCACTCCAAATTAAAATATCTATATTGAAAACTCAAGACTTTAATTAAAATGGCATAGGAAACAGCCCTATTTTTTATTCTTACCAGTTTTCCAAGTGATTGTCTTATTCTACTGGAAATGTGAGGTATCCTATTAACTGGGAAGAAACACAAGGCTGTGCTGAACTGAGGGATTATGGCTACATATTTCTGTAGACTGTTTGCATTGGCTCTCAGTGATGCATTGTTCAAGCACCTAACATTCAGCAAAGTATGAAAAAACATGAAAGGCAAACTCCTTTTGCAGAGGCAATGTCGTGGAGCAGAGTGGATTCCAAGCAAGCATGTCACGTGCATTGTCCTTTTGTGCTTTACCATCATGCTCAGTTTTCCATTGCAGGACTTTGCCTTTTACACAGATGGATATTTTATGGAATTTGCTAAGGACGTTACAAGGCCAGAGCAGAGCATGGACATGAATCTAATTTGGTTTGTGTTGGTTGTGCCAAAAGTTTGAGCAAAAACTTTCTTCTTTTACTTCCTAGATTGTGTTTCTTCATGCCCATTTAGAATAAATAATTTCTATTCTTTACATATCTCATCTGGTATGCAGCTCTGAACTACTGTCTGACTCCAGATTTGCTACACTAAGCCCTTTCTGGGTTGGAAATGCTTCCAATACAAGCTCATAGAAATTTGTTCCTGCCTCAGGCTTTATTCCACACATAATAGTCAGTCTGATGTTAGGAATACTTATGCCACTATTTATATCAAATCTGAAAAAATTAGAAATAGGACCTTGCAGAACAAGAGATCTGATTTTTTTGACCCCTTTAATCAAGTAAAACTTGGTGTCAGCTCATCTTAAAGTTCATCTAAAATTCAAACCAGTCAGGGATAGCATATTTCAGGATACCCCACAATGGAAAGTTCTGTTCTGCTAAACTGTTATAAGTACAGTTTTTACTGAGCTAGAGTCTGATGGAGACATTTCTTAATGCAATCAAATCAACTGATTGTGGAATTATAACACATTCCAATATCTGAACAGCTTGCATACTACATTGGTATTATTAGCAGTTCATGTAAAAAAGGCTAAGACACACATTCGAAGTATGAAAATCTCAAATAAACATGAATTTCTTTTAAAGCTGGAAAAAACTGTGCTCACATGTGGCTACAACTACAGTCAGCCTTCCCAGCCCTCCAATGATCTCAGACATGTTTTGCCTTCCATAAGGCAGTCACCACGTGTATTCAGCAGTATTGTTTGTCTTAAGTTACAGATTACATTACATCATTACAAAGTGTCTCCTCTTCTAGGAAGTCAGTGGCTCTCCTGGTCAAGGAAATCAACCAGCAGAAGTCACAGCAAGACTGCAGACCCTGTTACAGCCAGTTCGTACTTTTCACTATTGGCAACAACTGCAGAAAAAAAGAGAGGTAATACCAGATGGATTTGACACTCCTTTTCATCAGGACAGCCACGAAAGGATACTCTTCTCTTCCTCTAAATGCCATTTTAATGCTGCTACAGTTCACTGCCACAAACTTTGATAAGGATACACAATTTGCTTAAATGCTTATTATCCAACAAGAAATCCAGACTTATTTAGGAGAATAAAGGTAAGAAATCAAGCATTTAAAATCTGCCACTATCCAAAAGGGTCACACTGCTCTGTCATGGTCTGTGTTTCACACCTTTCATATAAAATTGTTGGATTTAGTGACACAAACTTTAATCTTACAGCTCAAAAGGAATTTGCATTAATAATACTACAAAGACAGATAAACCTCTGCAAGCTCTTGCTTTAACAAACATGCCTTATTTAAAATATTCCGACATTGGATTGCCAGTTTCCTATCTTGGCAAATGTCATCAATCAGGTTCTTTCTATTTTTAAATTACCTCAGTTTCTTCCAGTAGTACCACTGCTTTAAAACAAGGAAAGAAATACATATTATTTTAAAATTCTAAAGAATAATTTGTATTATCACCAAGTGTTCTTAAAAATTACTTAAAATTTTTCAGCTTTTGTTAAAAAAATCCTGAAGGTCTAGTATACATGCAAGGCCATATGTACTCTGTGAAGAAGGATGCGTGGAAACATCCAGTCTGTGAATCCTCACCAGGCCATAAGGATAAGGTAGGTGCTAAGCTGTCAAAGTCAAGGATCCCTACCATTACATTTCAGCACAAATGTAGGAGCCAAGAAGGTTTTACAGGTTTGCAGACCCTCTAAGATACAACTTAGATGAACAGAAAGGGGCTTATGCCCATCCTCACACCTATGTGACCTACATATGCTCTAGAGTTGGCAAGTTCCTTCCTCATGTGAACTCACGTTCCTGTGACCTCCATTTCACTCTTTGGCTGTACAAGGTATTCCTCAATTTCAAAAATATAATTGTCATCCAGATTTTCTGACAATGGTTTCTCATCTTTCATAAGTGTTTGATATTACTGTGTCCTCTTCTTTTATATTCACTGATTGAAACTTGTTTGGTTCAATTTCCATTGCATGAAATATAAATGCAGTAGCAAATGAGTAATTTAAGGATGAGTAAGAAGTAATCTAAGGTCAACAGAGACCCAAGCAGTGAAACAATATTTTTCAAGACTGTATGAAACAACTGAAATGGAGCAGCTCACATAAACAGCCTGTTTAGCTTATTTCAGTGTCTCTTCTTGATGAACCTTCAGAAAACAGACAAATGTATCACATAAAGCTCATACTCAGCAGATGTAGGTCTTAGAAAGAAGCCTCTCTACAGATCCTCCACAGTTGCATTGGGAAAAGCATCGTCAGATTTCACTGTCTTTTAGGCTGTATAAATTCTTCCAAAAACACAGGGAAAATGTCACTTCGTGTTAAATATTGATGCCTGTTCCCATACAGTGAATTATCCTCCAAAGCAGCATTAGGGTCGATGTATATTAAAACCTGTCACTGCAAAACTTCATTCCTTTATATAGGCAACATAAACAATGCTGAATATACTGCAGAGCACAGAAGGAAGGACTCTTCTTCAGAGGAGTCTTTTCTCAGCACATAAAATGCCTGGTAATAAAATAGGCACAATTTTTTTCCGTCAGCTTTTGTTCTCTTCTTTTTTATTTTTTTTTTTTTTGCTGTTTCTCCTACTTTTAAGTCTCCTTAGGCATCAGTAGAAAAAATGTTACCCATAAAGATCTGAAGTGGCCATAGTAATTGCAGAGCAATGCCAGATGCAAGATCTAGGTCTGGGGGCCAGGCTGTTCCTCCTTTTTCGAACCATTCAACTCCAGTAAGCAAGCACACCAAATGTGCAAGCAAGCACACTAAATGCACTGCAATATGTTAATCTAGCCACTGCCCTGATTTAATTGGCCCAGAAAATTGCTTGAGGTGTTTGTAACTGCAATTAAGGCTAGAAAAGTCTGGAAACACAGTCTTTGCTGGTGAAGAGATTTTTTTTAATTATTATTTTTAAGAAACCAAACTCTCTCTTAGCTAAGACTCATGGGCTTAATTAGAGATTAATTAGACTTACTTGCTGCTACTTAGTTGAATTATAGCTCAGCAGACATATTTTAAGTGGCAGGTATAAACTTTAGCCTTTTCTATCTCTCCTTTTTGTCTCTGTCTCCAACAACCAGAACTTCCTCAGTCAGCAAATTCATTCAGTTCAAATCAGAGTAATTGTCCATCTCTGCCCTTATCTTCACAACTTGAAGATACCTACTATAATTCGTCCTAATCAAATGAAATTAATTTTTAGAGAACAATGACCCTTACCTGCCACTGTTACCATGCTGTGGCCTGTAACCCTGCAGCTGGAAATAGCAGTTACTGTGCACTGGAAATATCCAGCTGCATGTACAGGGATAAAAGTAGGGAGGTGACTGCACCAGAACAACAGGCAAATTATCTAGTTTAGTCCACAAATCAGAGACAAAATCTTATATAAAAAGCACAAATAACAGTAACTGATGCAGCAGCTATGGGTGAGATATGGGAGTCCATTTTCAATTAGACTCCCAGATTTTTCAGAAGTGCTCAGCCTGGAACAGAGCTCAGCACAAACCATGGCTAAAAACACAAAGCTTTTCTGCAGGCGTCTAAAGTTCCCTTTGCAAGACACTCATGCACCATGGAACAGGAGGTCAAACATACTCCTTCAAAAAATTCAGTAAAAATACTGAAACTTAGTATGTGTAAACTGAGGTTTACACATAAGAGTTTATCTAAATTAGCAAATGCTAACAACACTGAATTTAATTTGACCTATCCAATTCTGAGTTTACTATTATTCTGGATAACAGCAGCAGGTACAATTTCAATACTTACATGATTCATTTTCATTAAGTTGGAATGGCATCATGTTGTTATTGTCTGGTTATTTGGGTTTAGTGGGGCCAGCAGAATGTTCCTCTGTTGGGTTTGATGGTTATTTTTGGGAGAGATTGTTTTGTTTTCAACAGACTGTTCTCCAATCCTGTTGTCACAGCAACAGTGGACATAACTAGCTGACACAATTTTTTCCTGCAAGCCTTCAGTGCTATTCAGATTTCAGATTGAATTTAATAAGCCAATTTAACAGCCTTCCTGAATCTAATTGCAAGTTTTGCTAATACTATGACATTATCCTTTTCAATACATTCTGAAAGATTTCAATAAATTCTTTTCGTATAGACTAGTGAGTTTTCTTTGCTTAAATATATGTTATGAGTTTTCTCCCCTCCATATTCAAATAGATAAGCCTTCACCCTTGTAAATTTGGATCTTTTCTTACCATTTGAAAAAAAAATGGTAAGGTTAGAAACATTTAGAGGTCTTTGTTTTACAGTGGAAAGACTGAATTTCCAATTATTATACAGTAAGGAAATATACCTTTGGGGTTTCCTTTAAGGAAAAAATCAGCTCAGTCTACCAGACTTCCCTCTGATTTTATAGGCTCAACTTGTAAGCAGCAAATCTATTCTAAGTATGAATATATTCACCCTGAAACAATAAAACTTATTGCAGTACCCTGCCTTGAACAGAGCAGTTTTAAAGTGGTGAGCCCATGCTATTACACCAATATATTCTGAATAACACATCTCTCTTAAAAGACCTCTAAAACGCAGTTGTAACATCTCCATGGCACTTTCAAAGGTAACCACAACACTGAAGTGCAGCACTGCTGGGGTTGATACAGATGGATCATTCAATTCACTGCATTCCCCATAACCCCACTATCTCAGAGAGCAACAGGCTAGCAGTGAGGATATTTAGTCACACAGAGCCATGACACTGAGCATGTGCAGTTTTGTTTCACTAAATTTACTAGTACTGAAATTTATCTGAAAGGTGTCTTTGTAATTTTGTAGGGAAAATATGTTATATGGATTTTTTCCAATTGCAGCAAGAGTGGGCTTTGGGTTTGCTAAGCAGAACCTGCAATGACAAAGTGCTGTCCTGAACAAAAGGAAAAATGGCCTTGAACTGATGCAGCCAAAAATTCTGAGTATTCTGCCCTTTCAAGGAAAAATTATTATGCCATATATGTCTAAGTCATCAGAGTTTGACAAGAAGAATCAGGTCACTCCTAGGACTGGAAGTGGGGATTTGTGCTAGCATTTTTCAAAAGGAAAAATTGCCTTTTAACACAAACACACAACTCATACTCCAAGTCACAAAGCACATTGCATTCCTGTAGTATTAGAAGATTTTATAACAGAGATGTGTGAAGTCATTCTGATCGTACCTACTGTGCAGTCAAAACAAATCACATAGGGCTTTGTACAGAAATTAAGGTTTCTTGAAATCTTACCAGTTCAGACACCAAGAGCTCTCAGACATACCAGAACAAAAAATGAAAGAAAAAAAAAAAAAGAAAAAAAAGAAGTCAAATTTAACCTGGTTTTGGCCAGGTTTATGCATTCTGTGGTAAACTTGGTGCTGTTGGGGTGAGAATCAGAATGCCTAAGCTGGTTGTGTCACACAATAGTCACAAGTTTGATTTTGGATACTGTTTCCTGGTCTTTCCCTGCTTTTCTGTGTTGAATTATTGGAGTTCAGAGCTCTTGAAAATCCGATTTAGTTTACAAAATAGTATATGGATCTCTGCTGTTGCAGTGATATAATTCAAATCGATATGACTATGATAGATCTTAATGATGTTTCAAACTGTGTGCATGTGTACACTTAGGAATTAATTTAAAGTAATTGAATAAATTTATATAATTTAATTTTTAAATGAGACCTGATTCCCCATATTAGTGGTTTTCATATCTGTTTTTCCTGTCAGATTCCACTACTAAGGCTCTTCAGCTTTGTGTGCTATTACCTTCTCAGTTACCCAATTAAATAAACACTAATCATCTTATTTAATAAACTAGATTATAATGTCTGTCCTGGCCTAAGTTTATAACAGAGACAAACAGAAATTTAAGATGTACAATGTGTTGTGCTAAAGTAAGCAATGGACTACATATTATCTGGAGAGAGAGGCCTGACTAACCACTGCAAATTTCTATGTGTTTTTTGGGGAAAAAATTGAGGAGCAGTTCATCACATCATTCACATTTAAATCTAGGAAATAGAAAAGACAGATTAAAAAAAAAATCAACACATATTCCATATTAAAATAAAATACATACCCTTTACCTACAGCCTGTTTGGCAACATCTGGAATCAGTCTTTGCAGAACAAACTGACATTTATCAAGAACTGAAGTAGCCAGAAGCTGACTTTCAAACAGGTATCTTTTAAAATAAGCATCTCTGTTGCAGTTTTTCCCAACTAATCCATCCATTTTGCTAAACAAGATCTGTAAAGGTAGGAT
Organism: Sturnus vulgaris; assembly: GCF_052056855.1. NCBI lineage: Eukaryota > Metazoa > Chordata > Aves > Passeriformes > Sturnidae > Sturnus > Sturnus vulgaris. Next base: position 19,466,622 of record NC_142256.1, on the reverse strand, counting down.
TATATGGTGTTAGTGGTGACTCTGTAGCTGACCCTCTGTCAGTAGAACGTGGTGGTTTGTCTTTTGGGTTCCCTAGCCTGGTGTAAGATTTTTCTGATGTTTGCCCCTCTTGGGCTGCATTCCCTCTTGGCTCACACAACAGCCCCAGACTCAGTCCTGCTCAGAGCAGTTTAGGGTGGAAGGGCTGAATTCCACTGAAAGAGAGAAAGACAGGACTGTGTCAAACTGCAAGTTGCACCAACCAAAAAAACTGCAGCTTTCTACCCTGTTTTTCTAAATCCTCAACACATCACCAATTGCTCAGTAACTGGAGCAAGTAAGTTTCAAAAGCAAGTTAAAAATTCACTTTTATGCTAAGAATTACTATCTGGTCTATGCAAAGCAGTGGAAAATTTACATTTGGCATTTGAAGAAATCTTTAGGGCTTAGGGTTTTTTTCTTTGTTTGAATGACCAATGGTTAAATAAAGAAAATCACATAATTTTCATAGTTTCTTAGCCTTGATATGAAATTTTTTAAAGCACTGTAGCCTTTTCCTTCAAAACAGTCATGTTGGCAAAGATGAATGTTTCAAACTCTGTTTTGAAATAGATCTACAGTTAAGATCCAAGGAAATCACTGAACATAAATCAAGGCAGACTTGGATTCACAGAGTGTATTTTGAAGAGGACTCCAGAGTAAATATAAAGTGATGCTGCTCACAGTGGGCCTGATCAAGCTTGACAAACTGTTTCTTCTCAAAGGCACAAGAGTCAACAGCAAGGTTATGGGCAGTGTTTCAGATGGGATCCCACAGACCTTTCACATGGCCCCACAGAAGTAATGAAGGGCCTTACTGAATAAGTTTTAGGATGAATAATTGATGAAATATTGACTGATTTATTTATTCCTACTCTAGGAACATAGCATTATACAGAAACTCCAAGACCTAAGCAGAAGCAGTACTTACTTTACAATAAGGCATGAGGCAAAATTTTTAAATTTAAAATTTTATAACTTTTAAAAATCTTAAATCAGTTCATCTGGAAAAGCAAGACTCAATTATTTTTAAGAGATAACAGAGATACAAGCACAAAAAAGAAATAAATTATTTTTCTACTCAGTTAAAACATTTCATGCCTCACCACATGTTTTGTAATTTTTTCTAAAATACGTTGTTTCAGAAGAAAAGTCCTAAACAAGCAGTTAATATTTTTTACTCAAACTGATTAAAACTTATTTTGTCTTTATTTTTGGTTCAGTTTCTGAAAAGAAATTCAGTCTTTCCAACACCTTTAGTCAACTTACTTCTCATTGTTGTGTCTAAAGATTTATTTGCATAAAATTTATTGGAAAAGCAACTCTTTAGCAATGAAGCTTTAGGAGCTCAAAAATCTATCTCTGCGATTTCCTGTAAGGCCTTTGCACAGTACTGGTCAATCACAGAGGTCAGTCTCTCCCATATGAGGTATCTAATATTAGATTTTTAAATCTATATTTAGAGACCAAAATCTTTGGCCTGATTTTTAACAAGATGAGTATTTCTTACCTAACTGTGGAAACTGAAGTTCAAACAATTTGCCTTACACTCTCTTCTCTCTCAATGTCATAAAAATGAGAAATAAATGTAAATTTAAAATGGGAAATAGAAGACTTCTGAGCTTCCCAAATGCACTGTGAGGATAAAATGTCAAGTCTGATGAATCCTACTATGATGTACATTCTGAAAAGTTTATCAATAATATATAAGGAAAGAATTAGAGGCAATGTCACTGTAACAGAGTAGATTAAAATAGTTCTGACTGCTCTGAAAAACACCTTTCTCCATCTGCCCTCTCAGCTCATACCCAATCAACAACCATTTCTCATGCATATATCATTATTCTCAGCAAGCAACAAGAACAGACAAAACATTTCTGCCTTTCATAATATTTTTTGCATTAATTGAGACTTGAACTCTAAGAGAAATGTCACTGCTCTGTGGAGGAGCTGTGGGCTAAAACAAGAACACTGGCTTCACAAATGACAATGTAACTAAAACTACAGTTCCTCAGGATCATCATTAAAATCTCTTTCTCCATCACATCCATGCATGCTTGTTCTAAAAAATGTCCTTATGATATAGAATATTTTATCTAGGAAACAACAACCAATCCATAGAAACAGCCACATTTTCTGTAGCATCACCACTGGAATTTGGCATGGGAAATACTCACCAGAATCTGCTGGCTCTGAAACTCATTTCGTTTCCAGTACCTGAGCTATAACCAACCCAGCGAAAGAGAGCAGTTAAGAGTAGAAGTTACCAGGATACTAAAGATGACATGTGGGTGTCAAGGCTACTGATTATTAAACAAAGTGATGAATTATCATGTAGGATAAAACTACAGACGCTTGGCTGCCTTAAAGTTAATAAATTTCCTTCTCTCCTTTGCACCCTCGTTCAAAGCTGTTACAAAAGATGTGAAATAATGGTTTTGACATTTTTATCTTCCCCCCAGACCAGATGTGTTGATCTCCCTTAGGTTCTTTAAACAGAGTGAAGGCAGATTTTAATTTTTTTGTGCCCACTGTGGCAGCTGTATAAACACTTAATTAACATAAAAATGGTGATAAGTATGTGCTATTAAAATTAGGAAAGGGGGGCAGTGATTTTCTGTATCCTTTATATCTCGCTGCATTTTGTGCTATGAGTAGGTGCTAAATCGGGAATGATAAATGCATTTCAAACCCACACTTGGCATCCAATGTATGCTTGTTCTCTTACAGATGAACCAAATTTTTAGATTGACAATTTTTGCATCTGTTCAGTGCCAAGGCAAGTATGTTGTTTAATTCGAATTTGAAAAAATACAGAAAGGGGGTTTTTCTCTGAAAAAAAAACAAATCCATATTCTTAAAATGCTTTTTTTTTTGCAGTTTTCATTTGCATAGAACTCAGGCTATGGCATGTGGTGTCTGTTACCTCTGCTACTAGTATGGCAACATGGTGAATTTTCTTTTAGGAAGATTGAGTTACTTTTTCTTTGAGGCACTTAACAACTTTAAATTCAACTGCCTTCCTTAGCTTTCTCTTGATACTTCACTAGAAATGTCATTACTGAGAATTTACGGAGTCACTCTCAGTAAATGGTGAGTGCAGAATTATTTTTTATGAAGAAGATAAGCAAGACAGATGATCTTCTGCATAGTTAAGAATTTATTTGATGTCAAATAAGAAATTGCAAAAAAATTTACTTTGCCCAACCTAGAAATCATCCCAAGATAAGGTCTACTCTGCTGCTCATTAGGGATACAGACATTGTCCCTACTCTTCTAAAGTACTAAGTTATAAAATTGAACTGGAAAACTGGCATCTCATCAGTTTCCTTGGTTTCTTCCTTTTCTATACACACGAGCACTTAAAGCATTTTCTGTAGATATATAGATAGATATAGATATATATATCTTTGTGTGAATACACTTATATAAATAGATACATTTATATATATCTTTGTGTGGATATACTTATATAAATAGATACATTTATATATATATATGTATGTATAAATAAATGCTTCTTTCCTGCACCAGCTGTCACCTCGGAAGCATATGCCTGACCAGAAAAGCAGACAAATGCTTTTTGAAGCAGATACACCTTCTATTTCCATAGTGAGTTGGCAGGAGGTGGTAGTAAGGATTAAGAAATTGGTTCTATTCTTACTAAGAGCCAACTGGCTGGGAGGATGCTTTGGGGCATTATGGATGTGATACGTTGGTAGTTCCTGAACTGAAGAGAAAAAAAGAATTTTTATGTGGATATCTGTCTGTTCCATGCTCATAACACAGCTACCTTGCCTTCCTCTCTGCAAGGATGCTGCAAATCATGTCTAATGGCCCCAAGCCAAAATCTGACAGGCTTTTCTTTACATCTCTGACATATGTACTGCACATCCAGGCTCTTTGCAGCTTCTTCAAAATTAAGAGGGTTAAGTTTTTCTCTCAGATGTCAGCACACAACTTCCATTACCCTGATTTTCATCTTGCTCTGGTTTAACTTCTGCATAACCTCTTTGCAAATAGCAATGTGTCACGGACAGAGGAAATTAAAACTTGGACAGAGCCTTTTAGCCAAGCACCAATAACTTCATTAAATTACATTGCCAGTAATGTAGAGAAATCAGGAGGAACAACAGACAGTTCCTGCTGATATCTCATCCTCCTTTCCATTCTACAGGGGAACTGGGTTCTGGATTTTCAGTAGATGAGTAAACATGAAGACCCACTTAGGTGTGCTAATGTTCCACCCTCTACCCCTGCAGAGTAGATGCTGCTCTAGCACACTCAGTTTTGTTCAAGACCATGGTATCATGGTTTGGTCTTTAGTCTGAGCCTTCCACTAACTGAAGTATTTCCTGCCCAGTAATGAAGTGTTTACCTGTGACACAAAATGGAGTTACTTGTCTCTGGTGACTGTATGACATGGACTTGGTCAAGTCTGGAATTAAGACCTAGATGTTCCTGTTCCTACTGTCTTTAAGAGTATAGGCCTTCAGTTGCTAACACAGGCTGAGTATGGGAGCTGGATGCATCTGTCAAGGGCTGCACACACTGCTAAACCAGCTCCTTGCAATCAGATTCTCTAGTTCTGTGCTCCAGCTGCATCCCAGCCTGGAGCTGTCCTAGTGCGTGCTCCACTCCCTGCACAAAACATCAGAGACATGGAGGGTCTTCTACACAAATGATGGCTTACATCTCATCCATATCTAATGCCACAAATAACCCAAGAATGAAGGAGTGAAATTTTGTAAAGAAGCAGAGGAAAGACAGACTAAAGAGTGGTCAGCCTTTCTCTCCAGTGTGGAAGCACATCTCTCCTAATCAATCCTACAATTAGTTAATGACTGGCTACTGTGGGCACTGGGCACATGTAAAGAATTTGCTTCTTCAAAGACTGTTAAAAAATGCCTGTTCACAACACAACAGAAACCCAAAGGGTAATCACGGGACCATGCCCAAAAGCATAGGGGAAAGTTCCAGAGAGCACAACACATCACACACCATTCAGCTGGCAGGTGAGTGCCACTTTGGGGACCAACTGACTTTGGTCACAGATGACAGTAGCATTAGCTACTGCCACAGTGCTTCTGCAGGCAAGCAATAAAATGAACAAGTGGCAAAACTTGGCATCAAACACCCATGCATGAGAGTTCCTGCTTACCATGCACCGGCAGCCCTGAAGTTCTTCTATGCTGACTCCAAATTCACAGCACTATAATTGAAAGCAGCTTCAGGTACTGTCACAACTGATGCTTATTGACAGTGATCTAAATTACTGCATGAACCATTAATTATGGTTCGAACTGAACAGACAGTACCTATAACTGAGAACCAAACCAATTTCCAATGTACAACAGAGTGGGCAAAATGGGAAGCACAGGCAAAATGACTGCTAGTGAGTGGGTTACACATTTTTATTCATTTGCCACAGCTTTCAAATGTCATAACAAAATAGAAGACATTGACATTTCCCCAAGAGCACATAGAAAGTTCTTAGTCTCCAATTACTGCAGAGTTAAGCTAAAAATCGTTGAGTGCCATAAACTCTGACATTTTTTGCCTTTTAGATTAACTTTCAACTGCTCCTGAAAATGGACAGGCATCAATTTTCAGAATTTACCTTACTTTATTTATTTTTGGCCAGTTCACAGAAAATATACATAGGCATGAGCTCTGACAGTTGCCATGGCCTCTTTGCTGTGGGCAGAAAAAATGTCCCTCCATCTACTTAAAACTGATACAGAGTGTTCTTTTCTACTGAGAAAAATAGGTGTTAGCTTGAAAACAAATTATACCTTAAAATATCCTTCACAGTGAGGAGTGCTCTGTAGAGACAGAACATGCTCAAGAAAGCAGAATCATGTAGAGCACAAACAAGTTATCCACCTACATATACCTTTCACAGAAACGGATAGGATGAAAGAGAACTATGCAGTTCCTCATGTCTACACTGACAAGAGAGGAATTTCCTTCCTTCCTTCCTTCCTTCCTTCCTTCCTTCCTTCCTTCCTTCCTTCCTTCCTTCCTTCCTTCCTTCCTTCCTTCCTTCCTTCCTTCCTTCCTTCCTTCCTTCCTTCCTTCCTTCCTTCCTTCCTTCCTTCCTTCCTTCCTTCCTTCCTTCCTTCCTTCCTTCCTTCCTTCCTTCCTTCCTTCCTTCCTTCCTCCCTCCCTCCCTCCCTCCCTCCCTCCCTCTCAGATTATATTTTGTTTAAAAACTGGAAAAACTTGATCTCATGCTCCAGATTTCATATCCAATCAGATATGGATAAGAAAATATGAATCAAAATTTTGCAGCTCAGAAACCACCTCCTACAAGACGTTACATAAAATGAAGCCCATAGATTGAGATTTGAATTAATTTCCACAGGAAGATGGCACCCAAGTGGAAAGGTATTCTGCTGCCAACACCCTCACTGAAACGGTAATTCTAATATTGGCTCTTCCTTGAAACCAACAGGCAATTGTTTAGCACAACACAATGCATCCTTATTGCACTCCTGTAGTCATTCAAGTGAATGAAAAGTAGAGCTCAAATTGTTTCTGAACTGAGGATTTCGATGGGGTTAGGAGGAAGATGGAGATTCAATAAGACAAATTCATGGCAAGGTGTTTCAAGGTTTGTCTTTTTCTCTTTACCAGGACAGGCAGGGAAGTTGTTGAGTTTAGGATTTATTAATTTAATATTAATTATGCTTCTATTTAACAGCTCCTTAATAGCACAATATGGAGGGGAAAAATTTACCCTAGTTATTAAGGACCAGAAACTAGAAACTTTCTTTTGTTCCACTAAAGTGCTATTCAGAATGAATTCCCAAGTACCTTCTAAACAGCAGGGTTGTTGCCTAAAAGGAAGCTTGACTAGTTTGGTTGCTGTACAAGACACAGATGGCCATTCTACCCACCAGAGAATGCTCTGATCACCAGACTGTAAGGAAGTGACAACTCTTGCCTCCTCTGATAGCCAAGAAAGCAGTGGAACCTGCAAGACAGCCCCTACAAAGGCTCCTCCTACACTGTCTGAGAGCCTGGAGTCCCCAGGGAACAGAGGTGACAGGAAAACCTTGTTTTGTTTCCCTTCGCATGGCCTGTGTAGGGTCTCAGTCAGGACTGAGCCAGCCCTGGCATTCAACAGCACACAGACAGTGATACAGAATTGAGTGTTTCATGCAAGGGGAAGGAGACTCGGAGGTCAAACAGCTCTATATGGAAAGCTAATTCAAATATGCAGTGTACTAGCCTGTATCCATGTCTTCTGGATAGCCTCATGCAATGTAATTGGATCCTGGAAAACCAAGATCTATTACTGCAGGGATACGATGAGAAGGCAGAAACTAACAAGCTACCTCCTAAAGGCAATTTTAGAAGCACAGCTTGTATTCAAAAATCCACACAAAGTTTCAGGTAGAGTTTCAGATTGAGGCCATAAAGATCATTATAATATTTGCTAACTGGAACATCCCAACCTTTTGGTGACCGTCTGGAATATGCATCCTGCTGAAATAAAAACTGTTCAGAATATATTACATAAACTTTGAAACACTCTCAAGGGCACCGAATGCATACTCTGGTTAGGTGAAAGGAGAAATGGGAGTTTGCATTTACAATGCCTTTTCACTTAAAGCAGCAGAGATACAACTTTGCATTATCTTTAAGGACTGCAGTAAAACACACTTTGTAAGGCAATCTTTCAAGGGGACACTAAAGCAATGAAATTGTGGCAGAAGTAATTATGCAGAAACGTTTTTTGCAAATAATGAGAAACATCTACTTTCATCTTACCATTTCTTGGCATGGACATTTATAAGAAAATCCTTTTTATTTCACTGCATTTTCTGTGAATGATTCAGGGTGAGAACAGAACTTGCAGAGGAAATGAAAAATGCTCATTAAAGTTTCAGATATTTTATAATCAATTAAAACTTTGTTTTGGGACTTTGGTTTTAGTCCCTCTCCTTTTACCTAAGAATCTTTCCTCATCACCTCTATACTATTATCAATATGAAAAAACCCAGACTTTGTTCCCTGGTGCTGGTCATTGCATATGAAATATTCCAAAATGGTTTTCTCAAGCTCATAATTTACTTTGCCTTTTAACAAATGGACAGTTACAACTTTTGCCATTTCAACCACCCTTTTTTTACAGACTACATCTCAGCACACCCATGCAGAACAAGTACAAGAGGTCTAGACAATTTATTTACCCCCATCTGAGTACTGTCAGCAATTTCTGAATCCTTTCAATCACTAACCAAGTTTCATGTTTACTGTGTAGCTGTCAATTCTACACTCCTTGCAAAAGCTTGGATAGGATTTTAGCATTTCTGCTTTAGGCATCAAGGAAATTTAAAGTCATAGATATAAATCTTCTGGAGGATATTTCTTAATGAAAAGCCTAGCAAAAGGAGCTGAGGACTGAAGAACCACCTAGATAGCAATATCCTCTTGAGTGCAAATATGCCACAGTGAGCTGTGTTGTAAACCTGTGACTTTCCCTGTGAATGAGACTGACTGTTCTGTGGGACACATATGGAGAAAGTAAGAAAATTACAACCTGAAAAATATTCCAGGCTGGAGCTTTTCAGCTCTGTTCCCAGCCGATAAGCTGGTCCAGCTCAAGGCTAGGGAGAATTTCTCCCAGGGTGATAATTTGGTCAAAATAAAAAAGAATTAATAACAAAGATAGAACACCTGTTGTGGTGTTTGACCAGGCCCTGGGAATGGGGTGTCTTCTCTCTAAACCAATCACCTTTTCTCTGATGTTTCTTCCACCCACTGCCCACCTCACCTGGGCTAACAGCTAGCTACGGGAAGCCTGCGTCAGTGAGTGGCCCCTCCCCAGCACCACTCTGGGAACCGCAGAAGGGGTGTAGCAACAGCTACGCCTGGGTGAGTTGTCAGGGAGGGACAAAGAGACACAGGAGAGACCTTTTACGGTTCTGGGGGAAGGGATTTATTGAAGGCAGAGGTAACAGGTCAGCAGGTTGGGAGAGGGAACCGCAAAAGGCAGTTGGAGGGGTTCTACACAGGTTTAAATATGGGGGAGGAGCAAGGGGAGGGCACAAAACTCTGGCCAATAACGGTTAACGGGGGGAGGTACAGAAGGTGGGGAAAGGGGTACATTGAGCCAATAAGGTAAACCAAAGGTGGGGATACATACAATATAACCAATCATGAATACAAAAGGGAATGCTTGACACAGAAACTTCTAGAACAAAGGGAGGGGCTACAAAGGATTGACATCCCATGGGGCAGGGTTTAGGGTGAAGGACAGGGAAGGTTCCAGATAAAGGGGAGGGGTTTAGGATGACTGACTAAGGCAAAGGCGGGAAAGGGAAAAACCATTATGTACTTAACTTAGGGGAACGAAACTGGGACGAACCATCAACACAGAAGGAAAATTAACATTAAACAACGCAACACAACATCTCCCCCTTTCTTTTTAAACAGAAGTGTCATTTCAAAGTCCTCTCCAGAGGTGAGCCCATCCTTCTCTTCCTCAACTGCTTTCATGTCTTCACCAGTTGGGGGATCTTCGAGATCCCAATCCAGGATAGGCCCCACCTCTGCGCGGTTAACTTGGGGTGATGGGGAGATGCTGCGGACAACTAAGGTCTTAATAATGGGGATTGCAATACAAACGAGAACAATAACAAGGACAATAGAAATAATGGTTTTGACAACTGAAGCCAGCCAACCCGAAAGTCCCCAGCCTTTAAAGATGTTTCTCAGCCAGTCTTCGGATTCCTCCTTGATGTTCGTGACAAGACCTTGTATTTGCTGTATCTTGGAGTGGACACTGCTGCTCCGAGATGACAAGTTGAGACAACAGAGGCCTTCAAAGTCCTCGCAGCCGTGGCCATGCACAAGCAACAGGAAATCTATTGCTGCCCGATTTTGTAGGGTCGCCTCCCTGGTAATTTCCTCATCTGCTAGGAGGTCGCTTAAGGCTGCTGACATAAGGTTTGCCTGTTTCACTACCTAGCACTCTAGGCGGCCCAATTCACCTAGGGCTTTAGCCGCTGGCACCCACAGTAAAAAGATGGAGACAGCAACTCTTTTGGACTTAGACCAATGAAAAACATCTGCATTACAATTTTCGTCCAAATTATGAGCCTCTCTCTTTTGGATCACGGATTTTGTTTTTTTAGATTTCCAATTTGAAATTTGGGTACGGTTAGGCGAAAACAGGGTCAGTCGTCCAAGGGTGCACGGCCCTCCTATCAGGCGAGAGGGGATGCCTGCCCACGCCCGGATCGCCACAGATCAAGAAGACCCCCTTACCTAGCTGGAGAGGTTGGTCTACAGGGGTCCCCTCAATCTGGGCGGTGGCATTGCACCACGCAGCAACTCTATAGTCAAGGTTGGGTTGGATAACGTTTAGGTATGATTCGGGGTTGGACCATCTATAATGATTCTGAACACAAAAAGGGGATGGGGCCGAACCAAGCAACTCTAATTCCTGAGGTTCCTCGGGTGCTTTGGGAAGGTCTTTAGACCACTCCTGCCACACCCAGAGGGGGTTGGTCATAGGATGGGAGGCATAGGAGGTGTGCCACCGACGGGGGTTAAAATCATCCCGCATGTTGATGATTGTCTTGGGATAGTCGTCGGGCTGAAATGGGATCCCCACCAGGCAGGTTGAAAGTGGATTCCCTGTTGCCACAGTTGATAAGCAGAGATGGTCCTGCTGCATGGCCTGGGCCAGGGTGACCCACACATTCTTCCTTGGCTGCGGGACTATCCACTCCACCGAAGACTGGCAGAGGCATGCCCAGATGACAAGGGCATACCACATCCTGGGGCTCCAGGTGGCTGACTAAAACAGAACAGGAAAAGGGAATGGGTTACTCAAATAGATCCTGAACTTCAGGGGGAGGAAACAACTTGGAGAAGGGGCTGTCCCGCCCACTGGGGGACCCTTGGTGTTCCAGGGAGGGGCGTTGGCGACGACGAAGCACTGCATATTTGACATCTTCGGAGGTTGGCCCTGACAGATGTCCCTGACTGGCAGTATAGGGCCGGACCCACCTTTGAGGGACCCACCTCAAACCAAAGGGCGTGGATATGCAAGCGTACCCATGACCCCAGGTGACTAACTCATGTGGGCCCTCCGTTTTACTGGTCTCCAAGTTCTTCACCATCACGGGAGGGTGTTTTCTCAACCGTAATGATGAAGAGTTCGTGAAGTGCCTCACAATGGGAGGACTCAACACTTCGAAGGAGCAGTTAAGAAAGTTGATGGTAAAAAGGGCTTTATGCAATTTAGTATGAGGTGTATCGAATTGAGTATCGCCCTGTTGCTGCTCCAGGACCCGTTTGAGCGTTTGGTGGGCGCGCTCAACCATTCCCTGACCTGCAGGGGAATACGGGATGCCAGTCTTATGTTTGATTCCCACCTCTGCAGGAACTCCCAGAAGGCCATGGAAGCATATGCTGGGCTATTGTCCGATTTCAATTCCCTTGGGATCCCCAACACAGAGAAGGCCTGTACAAGGTGTTTCTGTACATCCTTGGCCTTCTCCCCTGTGTGGGCAGAAGCGAAGACTGCCCTGGAAAAGGTGTTCACACTCACATGTACATATTTCAACCTGCCGAACTGCGGAACGTGGGCGACATCAATCTGCCATAACTCACAGCTCTCCAGGCCTCTAGGATTGACGCCAGAACTCAGGGTTGGCACCCCAAGATTCTGGCACTGGGGACACGTGGCCACAATGTCCTTGGCCTGGTCACGGCTTAGTTGGAATTGCCGTACCAAGCCAGGCGCATTCTGATGGAATTTCTGATGGCTCAGTTTTGCCTGTTGGTAAATATCAGGAATCCTGGCCATATCATCTGGTGCAGCCAGGGTGTCCGCTCTCTGATTACCCTCGGCGATAAAGCCTGGCAGGTCTGTGTGCGATCTTACGTGCATCACGAAGTATGGATGCTCTCGGTGGGAGACAGCATATATGAGCTTCGAGAGCAGACTGTGGAGGTTCGGATTGGAGGCTTCTTTCAAAACAGCGTTCTCTGCCTTTGACACCACACCCGCCACATAGGCCGAATCTGTAACCAAATTAAGTGGCTCTGAGAACCTCTCGAAAGCTCTAACGACTGCATCTAACTCAGCTATTTGAGGGGAACCCTCAACAACCTTAACATCTGCCTCCCACTGCTGAGTCTGGGGGTTCTTCCAAGTCATGACTGACTTGTGTGAAGCCCCAGATGCATCTGTAAAAACAGTTAGAGCTTTGAGCGGCACCCGGCTCAATTTTTCTTTCGGGACCAGATTGAAATTTGAATTAAATAATTTATGACTTTAGTGGTGGACAGATGTTTGTCCTGTGTAGCTATCAAGGGTAAAGAGAAGAGTATCATTCTCCCGGAGCAAATGCTCCAAAACCTCCTTAGTCAGCTTGCCCAATGATAAGGCAAGTGGTACTTGGATGAACGCAAAATCGCAATCCCCAGCTCTCGCAAACGGGCCCTGGCCTTCCTGATCAGCTGTGCCATCAGCTCCTGCGGCCTGGTGATACTTTTGGACCTCTGATGACTGAGGAACACCCACTCTATAATCAAGAGGGGGTCCCTCTGGTCCTGGTCCCACTGGTAAATGAGGCCGTGGAGGTGCGGCAGCCGTCCCAGGATAATAAACTCAAATTGCAGGTTTGGCAGGTAGCGATGGGCTTGTCTCGTCCCCATCGCCTTCTCTACCTTTTCCAGAGCTGCCCTCGCCTAGGAGAAAGTAACTCATCTCCCCCTTTCAATAAATTGAAAAGGGGAGCTAGGTCCTCGGTGGTCAATCCTAGCCAGGGTCTGACCCAATTCAATCACCCACACAGCTGGTGGAAATCCGCAAAGGTTTTTGGCTTGGTGTTAATTGCCAATTTCTGTGGGACAATGGCCCTGTTGGTAATTTGGAGCCCGAGATACTTCCACGGGGGCATCCTCTGAACTTTCTCCTTCTGGAGCTCAAACCCTGCAGAGATTAAAACCTCAATGACAAGGTCAAGGACATGCTGCAGTATGTCATCCGTGGGGGCACAAATTAGCACATCATCCATATATTGCAGGATGACGGCCTCCCCTGCCTTGGCATGGACAGGAGACAGCAATGAGGCCATGTACCATTGACAGATACTGGGGCTGTTCTTCATGCCCTGAGGCAGTACCCGCCAATGGAAGCGCCTCACTGGGGCTTCCCGGTTGATGGAAGGAACCGAGAAGGCAAACCGTGGTCCATCCACAGGGTCGAGGGGAATTTGGAAAAAAACAATCCTTGATATCTAGGACTGCCAGATTCCAATTTTGCGGCAGCATTGACGGTGAGGGCATACCTGGTTGCAGAGACCCCATGTCTTCTATCTTTTTATTTATTTCACGAAGGTCGTGAAGGAGCCACCACTTGTCCTTCCCTGGCTTTTTGATGACGAAGACTGGAGAATTCCAAGGGCTCCAGGTTGGCTCGATATTACCTTTGGCTAACTGCTCCTCCACGAGTTTGTTGAGTACCTGCAATTTTTGTTTGTTAAGCGGCCACTGATCTATCCATACTGGTTCATCAGATAGCCAATCCAGTTTCTGGACAGGGCGCTCCACAGTGGCCGCTAAGAAAAATCCTGGGGGTTTTCGGGATCTCAATACGAACACCCCATTGCGACATGGCGTCTCTGCCCCACAGGGGAGCTTTATACTCCATAACAAAAGGGCGGACATTAGCCACCTGCCCTTCAGGTCCCTCAAGTTTAATTACGCTTTTTGACTGCCGAGCCAATTGGGTCCCCCCGACTGCTTGTATTCTGCCAGCCACGGGTTGCAACTCCCAATGTGACGGCCAATTCTTGGTTGGTATAATTGTTACATCTGCTCCTGTATCGAAGAGTCCGTCGAGGTAAAAGTAGTCTTCACCCCGACAGAGTCCGCATCCAATGACTGGTTTATCCTCACCAATGACTTCCGCCCAATAGACACAGGGATTAGCCGGTTTTGCCACGATGGTGTTGGGCACCGGAATCGCCTGCGCTACTAGTTGTTCCTTTGGCAGGAAGTATGGTGGCTGGATGCACCGTGCCAGGAGAGAGAAACCATCCGGACACAAAAGCTGCGTCTGCGGCACGATTTCAATCTCCGGAGGGGTACACTTAGTATCCCCAAGTACGACACATGTGCAGTCGAGTCCGGCAAACAAACCCGGTGACGTGGGCTTCACTGACACCAACCGCCAGTCCTGTGTTTCAAAATAAGTGTTATCTGTCAGGGCCAAGCTCAGGGAGGGACGAGGAGTCCACCCTGGCACTATTCGTCGTGTTTGGTAAATGTTGGATCCGGTGGGAATGTCACATCCAGTATTAGTTTCGCCCCCCCCAAGGTCCCTCTCGCGGCCCGCCTCATTTTTGTTTTCACGCGAGGCAGACTCACACTCCCCAGTTAGGTTTTTTTGGCTTGTGTGTTTCCTCCCACCTCCCCCTCCCCCTGCTGGTTATCAATTTTATTTTTAAGAGGGCACATGTGCGCGATGTGACCAAACTGGTTGCAAAGGAAGCAGCGCACAGGGAAAGTCTTTGCAGCTGCAGTCATCGCCGCCATCTTCACTCCTCCTCTGGTGGGAATAGGTGGCGCTGGCACAACTGCGCGCTTGACACAGGCCTCCACTATAAGCTGGAGAGATGGCTCAGGGTAGAGAGGGAGAGATGTTATAACCTGTTTACATGCATCGTTAGCATTTAACTTTATCATTTCGATTATTAGTTCTTCTAGGGTGTCCTGGTTTTTCACTTGCTTTTCAATTTCTATCTTTAGCCTCTCCACGAACTCAATGATAGGTTCCGCCGGCCCCTGTTTGATTGGAGACATAGTGGACACGAGGCTTGGTGGTCAGCATCACCATGAATGCCTTCTTGGCAGCAGCTTGAATTTTTAAAATCACAGGCTTTGGGATTTTTTCTGCCTGTGCTTCCGCCTGGGACCACTGCCCTTCGCCGCACAAATGACCCATTGTGATCGGCTTTTGGTCTGCGTCAGCAGCGCACTCGGGGGTCTGTAAGACCTCACGCAGGAGTTCCCCTAACATCCTTTTCCATGTGTCCTCCCACAATCTGTATTCAATTGATAGGAGGAGACATTTAAACAATCCTTTCAAGTCGCTAGGGATCAAGATATTGGAGGAGAAAGTAGCTTCCAATAAGCCTTTAAAATATTTGCTCTTTCTCCCGAACACCTTCTGTGCCTTACAGAGCTCCTTTTTATGGGAGTATTCAAATTGCCGCCAATTAGGAATACCCCTCTGCCGAGAATAAAAAACCAGAGCAGCAATGAGTGTGGTCTCCACTTCCGGGTTCTGATCCCCTGGCCTGTCACTTCCAGTTTCTGGAGCGTGGGAACCGGAAGGGAGGGCATGGGAATTGGAAGTCGGAAGCGGAGCGGTGGGACCACTTACCGAGGAGGAG
This sequence comes from Sturnus vulgaris, assembly GCF_052056855.1. Lineage (NCBI taxonomy): Eukaryota > Metazoa > Chordata > Aves > Passeriformes > Sturnidae > Sturnus > Sturnus vulgaris. Next base: position 19,451,176 of record NC_142256.1, on the reverse strand, counting down.
CCAGAACACTGGCAACATTCATGGTGATGGGTGGGACCTGTTGAGCTCGGGGGCCGCCTCTCTGGGGGTGGAGTAAGAGGAGGAGTTTTAGTAGGAGGAGGAGGAGGAGCCTGGGGAGGAGGAATACCCCTCCCGTGGGAGGAGACAGGGGCAGGACTTGGGGAAGGAGGCAGGAACAGAAAGGGGTTGGGACACGGGGTAGGGGGCGGAGCCACAGTCAGAGGAGGGTATGGATCAGTGAGGAAGGGATTCTGGGAAGAAAAAGGAGCCAGAGCACAAGGGACAGGCCACTCCATGTGGCCAGCGTCATCTTGTGCGCCGGAGTCCAGGAGGCTATTTTGTGGCTCCAGGGAGGATGACAGGAACCTGACTGACTTTGGGTTTTTTGGGGTAAAGCCTGGGATAGGAGCGGGGGAGGGTTTCGGGGTACATTTACAAACTTTACAACTCTTTAAAACAGGTTTCAGGGTAGAACTCAGGGTGCAACTGAGAGAGATGGAACTGCAGGAAGAGGGAGAAGGGGAAGGCTCCCTGACGGCTGGCGCCTTGCCGCCCGGGCTCAGGTATCGGGAGGACCGAGAGGGCCCAGGCGAGCAGCGGCTGGTCTCCCTGGCCGGGCTCGCCTGCGATTGTTGCCGAGCTGCCCGTCTTGGATTCTCCGATGCAGGGGAAGAGGGATAGGAACGAGGGTTAGGAGAGGGGGGAACAACTGGGTGAACCCGGGATGGCTTGCTTCCCTTCCCCGCCCTCACTTGGCGGGGCGGGGCTGTGCGAGTACCCCCCGCCTTTTCTTTTACAGCTGTACGAGTTTGAATGTATAAACTGAAAAACCGATCTACAGAGGTGTCATCCTGATTGCTCAACGCCATGAGCCTTTGTCCTCCTCCTTCCCAAAATTGGACCAACTCCATTTGCTGGGGTGACCCCCGGGGAATTGGGAAGCAAGCCATTTTATGAACTTCTTTAATGACCCCCGTGAAAACTTTTTTTTCCCTCCCTCCAGGGTACCCACAACTTGGAAAAACATCTCCTGCTGCTGTGTGGACAGCTTTGTGCCCATTATGGTGTGCCTTGTGCCCACACAGCAAAACTCACTCTCCCACCACAGCAAAGGAAACCTAAAACAACTGAAAATAAGGGTCCCAGGGCCAGTGAGTCCCCCACCCTCAGGGACTAAAAGAAAGGGATGTTTTTACGGGCCCCCACACCTATGGCTGCACACTCCGCCCCGCCTATTGGTAAGCCCCCCTTCATCCCGTTGGGGGATACCTACCTGCTCTGTCGGCCTCTGGAACAGGAGCTGCAACAGGAGGTCCCTCCCTCGAAAGTGGTCCTCCGGGCGCAGAGGTCTGCCACCTTCTCCCCGACCTGGCCTGCTCCGACCGGGGTAGTTGACACCCAATGCCTCTGATCCTTGGATCTGGAGGCTCTTCGTGAGGTCACCGGCGAAGTGGCCCCACGTTGGGCGCCAAACTGACGTTTCTTCCACCCACTGCCCACCTCACCTGGGCTACCGGCTAGCTACGGGAAGCCTGCGTCAGTGAGTGGCCCCTCCCCGGCACCACTCTGGGAGCCACAGAGAGGTGTAGCAACAGCTATGCCTGGGTGAGTTGTCAGGGAGGGACAAAGAGACACAGGAGAGACCTTTTACGGTTCTGGGGGAAGGGATTTATTGAAGGCAGAGGTAACAGGTCAGCAGGTTGGGAGAGGGAACCGCAAAAGGCAGTTGGAGGGGTTCTACACAGGTTTAAATATGGGGGAGGAGCAAGGGGAGGGCACAAAACTCTGGCCAATAACGGTTAACGGGGGGAGGTACAGAAGGCGGGGAAAGGGGTACATTGAGCCAATAAGGTAAACCAAAGGTGGGGATACATACAATATAACCAATCATGAATACAAAAGGGAATGCTTGACACAGAAACTTCTAGAACAAAGGGAGGGGCTACAAAGGATTGACATCCCATGGGGCAGGGTTTAGGGTGAGGGACAGGGAAGGTTCCAGATAAAGAGGAGGGGTTTAGGATGACTGACTAAGGCAAAGGCAGGAAAGGGAAAAACCATTATGTACTTAACTTAGGGGAATGAAACTGGGACGAACCATCAACACAGAAGGAAAATTAACATTAAACAACGCAACACAACATTTCTCTACTCTTGGAATTGCGAGTCATGCTATAAAACCAAGTGTGTTTCTGAATAAATTCATCTCTTTCTTCCTGTCATGAAAGAAGACCATATAGCTGTGCATCTTATTTCCGCTACACTTAAAGGGTTAAAACCCCTTTCCACGGCTACAGTGTTCCTCTGTCCTTGTTAAAGGAGAGTGTCCCCACTCTGGACAGGCACAAACCAGAATGGGGATTCATGTGGAGAGAAGGAATGTATTCCTACAGCTCCCAGATTGAATGACAGATTTTTACACCTACATGCTGAGAACGGTGGCCCAAATTCCTGGTTCCAGCAGAAGTGAGGACATTTATGAGTTTATTTTAGTGATTAGAGTTGCTTCTTACATTACTAAAAATATAACACAGAGTGTAGCAGGTTACTTGAAACGTGTGATTTTAAAATGTGTGTTATTCTCCCGAACTTTATTTGGTCTGCAGCAATCATTCTTGTGCTTCCACTAAAAAAAGGAAAGCCATCAACAATAGAAGTTAAACAAATACATGAATCAGGTCTGGGAATGGTCCTGAGAAAGGAAACGTGATAATGATAGGTATAAAATAGGTGTATAAAATATCAATAATGTTGTTTATGCACTTTACAATGTTTTACTGGGTAATGGCTGCTCCAGTCTAGTTCATGTCTTAAAATCCAGTCTGACGTGTGGCACCTAGAACTTTGTTTAGTGGACTGAAGAACAGTTTTTGCAGTGGTGGGTTTTTTCCAAACCCAGCCAAAGAGAATAGATGCTGTGGGTTTGTATTTTTTATGGTAGCATTCACCTGGGATGTAGTTATCTGACATTTAATTACTGCCTCTGAAGGGAAGAGGGTCTACACATGACTTCTCAATTAGAAACTGCTTTATCTAACCACTCCTAATGCTGACTCTCTCTTCTCTTTACTCTGTTATTTTAATGTATAATTCCCTTCTCTACCCAGCTTTATCTGATTTTATCTACCTTGTACACAGGCTAGAGGAGCCTGTTTTTAACACAGATAGTGCCTTTGCTGTTTGCTGCAGGCCAGAGAACCCTTCTGATATGAGAACTGCCCAGCATTCACAGGGGCTGAGGCTCTGTCCTCCGTCCCCAGGCAGAACTCCAAATTCAGAAATTACTGTCTCCTGGCAGTGTGCCACCAGGGACAGTCAAGGAAGAATAGAAAAGTCAGTATTTGTGGGACTAGGGCTGTAATTTTCTGTCACAATCTCCAAGTTTTCATGCAGAAGATATACAGGAAATTAAACATAAAAGCAAAAGAAATACTATGTGAGCACTTTATTAATTCTATCATTCACAAACAAGGTTTCCCAGGTGTTATCCCACACAGAGAAAACAGCAAGGAGTCAAACAAGTGTAGTTTAAGAGTCTCCTGATGTCTCAGATCCAATTTTTGCAGTTGATGTAACCGCTCCATTTGCACCTTCATTAACCATTGCAGCACTATGTAAAGCAAGTCAGCATAAGCTAATTTGGTTTATTTTAATTTTTATTTTGACAATAGACAAAACCAGTTCAGCTGCAGAGAGTTGCTGGGAGAACTGAGCTGCTGTTCCTCCTCCCAAACACAGCACGAATTATGTACTCCCTGCCCAATGGTTCAGCAGGTCCCTCTCCCTTGGCTAGAGCTGGCCTTGCTCCTGATTACTGTTCCACAAAATTATCCATGGCTGTACAAACACAAGGAAAGAGAAATCCCATGTCCTAGGAATTTATTGTCTAATCAGGAATGAAGAAGCTGAGAGCTACCTTTAGGAAGAAGGGCCTCAGGGAACTTTTAAAGCCTCAGACAACCAAGGGAGCAGACAGGCTCAGACAAGGAAAGTGCAAACCACCCCGCACTCAGCAGGGAAAGGGAAGCTCTGAACTCTGGTCTTGACCAGAATATCTCTAATCCTTACCAGATTTCTATCTTAAAGCATGGGATGCTACAGCTAATTTGTGTGCTCTGGGAGCTTCTGTATGAGGTGACAAAGAGATAAGGTGAGACCATCAGACCCCTCAAAAATCAGGCACAGAAAAAGGGTTTTGCATGTAATAATTCCACTCCATTATTGCTTATCTATCATCAACATAAAAATCAAATCTTGAAAGGAAGTCTGTATCACTTATTTTCAAAGCTGGTTTTCAGTGTAATCAACGTAAAAGATGCTGCTAAGGTCTTGAGAGATAATGATTTGCCCTAGGTGAAAAGTCAAGCACCAGTTTTTGAAAATTTAAGTATATATAATAAACACTTTGGACGTGTTCAAATATCAAGCATCTCTTACTTGTTTTTCTTGACACAGATTGTTTTTCTCTGTTGAGAAAATGCCAAACTCAAACTGCTGAGTGCCATGCAGCAAAAAAAAGTCCTTAACAAGACTGATTTTTTTTTCTTGATTGCAGCATCTCAAAACTCTCACTACTTCCTCTTAACTAAGTGTACTTAAAAATGTCCTCTCAATTTAGTAAAGATTCTAAAGTATGTTAGAAATAGCAAGGGAAGAGTCATAGATGGAATTTTCTCTTCCTGAATTTAAAAACTTCTGGAAGATGCCTGAGATGCGGGATGACAAAATCTGATGGGGATTACAGCCTTGTTTCCTTAAATAGCTCAAACCTCAACTTCATAACGTCTCTGATTCATCAGACTGTATACTGACCCCTGAAAACTCTCCTTTCCCTGATATGTTTACTATCTTTAAGGCAAAAACATGGGGTTTTTTTACTTTGAACTTACTCTACATTCAATTCATTTTATTCTAAGGGCTCAAACACAGGATTGGGTGTTAGCAAGTGACTGTACCAGCAATACCAATGTGCATCCTCTAAGCTGCTGGCAAACAAAGAGTAATGCAATCTCAATTTGCTTCTGAAGACCTAAACCATGATGCTACCAAAAATCCCAGTGCTAGTTCCACATAACCCAGCTGTCTTCTTATTTCTTAAGCAAAAGCAGCAGCACAGACTTGTGGCCTTTGAACATTGCTTAGCAACAAGTACTGAGGGCTCACTTAGAGGTCACATATACTCATGCATCAACACAGAGAATGCACACACAAAAAATGACATTGCAGAATGGGCATAGTCAGACATTTTAAAAGATGACCATCTGTGATAGCTATTAAAATTTATTGTATGGTATTATGTCATTACAGGCGTCCTGGTAACTTTTGTGAGATTGAGAGAAAGTGACAATTATTTTTCAGCTGCTTACAGAAATAACAACAGGTGTTCAACTAATAAAATGAAATATTCCAACCATGGATACTTCTAAGAAATCTGCCTTCTGTCATGCACTGTCAGGTTTCCAGTGTCAAAAAATAAAATACCTTTAGTCACAAAACTTAATAGCTTTTTCATATCAATTTTCAGTTCTGACATTGAATCTGAAATTACTCTTTGCTGATTCTGTGCTGTTTAGTCTTTCTATCCTAATTTTGTTTCTTACTGCTGTCTAAAGCTGATTATTTTGCTCATCTCTGATCCCAGCATCCCTTAACACTTAAGAAAGAATCCTGTTTTTCTAATAAATACAAATAACACATCTGAATTAACTCAACCATAGCTATTGAAAATATGGAAATAAACTTTTAGCACTTGACAATTTGGAACATTTCTTTGTAGCCGCTATGGAGGCATATACATGACTGTAAATAAAATTTACATTTTAGTCATAAATTGTTATGTTTATTCTTCACAAATGGAGTCTTACTATGCACATCATACTTTACGTGATGAAAAACAACCTAGGGTGATCAGTGTTAACTGAAGGCACATATGAGACTTTTGAGACTTTATCTCACAGGATCTCCCAGCAGCAGCATCCAGGAAACCTTTCTGCAATGTGCAGTGAGAATGGTGACACAGCTCCATGGCACTGCTGCACCTGCAGGTCACTTTTCTGAGGGGTTTCAGAATAACACAAAAGTTTCTTCTCTGTATGTCCAGCTTGAGTTTCTAATAGCTGCAGAAAAGGCATTTTTCATTGCATTGAGGAGTCCTGGACAAAATGGAGACTGACCTTAATTAAACCCATTATCTCATCATACCTGTTAAGCTCTTTGCTCTATATAAACTGACTTTTAAGCTTTCCTATAATCATAATTTCTATAACTTCTTTCCAATATATTTTTCTATAATAATCACTCCCTATACAGCTGTCTAAATAATGAAATAGAAATTAACTTCATTTATCTCACAAAAATCCTTATCTCCAAATATAAATTGTGTTGATTGTAAATATCCCACTTAGAGATAGAATGGAAAAAAGTAAAATTAAATTGCATTCAGTTCTTTGTGTGAATGAACCTAGCTAATACATTCCCCTATGATTGCAGAAATATCTTGTTGGGAGGGCATTTTTTGTTTTAGATTCATTTTTCAAATTGTTCTGTCTTCAGACATGTCTGTTGTCCCTGGGCATTTTCCCACAAGATTCATCCTGCATCTTGTTTGCTCATTAACAGCAGGCATAAGAGGAGCCCACGCACAAGTGTGATAAACCTCTGCTCGACAGCTACAGGTGTAGCAAGGACCAGAAGAGTGGAATAAAAGCAAAACAAGGCAAAAAACCCCTCACAGCTCAGCTTAATCTTCAACATTTCTGCCAGCTTTGCTGTATATTTAATAATTAAATCTAAAAAAAATTTTGTGTTGCTGTGAGACACTACCAAGTATAAGCACTGTGATCACTAACACAATCAAGGGAAGAAATTTTGTTTAAAATGTAATCTGGGGTTATTAGAATTAACTATATCCTTCTCCTCCATCAGGTACAATACTTTGCAACTATGGCATTATATTTTTAACAATTAATTGGCTGATTCTCTGGGCTTTTTTATGGAAAGAAACTAAGGCATGATGATTTTTTGGGGGGAGAAAAGGCAAAGAGAAAGCACATTTCTGATTCCTCTATGAATTAATAAGAATTCATTCTTTGAATTGTTGGCACAACATTGTGTATTCAAAGACAAATCATCAGGGACAGGGAGCTAGTAATTCAGTAGACTACCTCCTTGAAGCTGGCTTTTTAAAAGAGTGATAAAACTCCTTCCCACAAGAAAATAATTGTTTCCCATGCTTTCCAAGAACTTGTTGGAGAGAGTGCAATGAATGTATGAAGCATAAATCATAAGAGTAAGCCAACCCAAAGAGCCAGAACTCCATTCCTCTGGTAATTACATCAAATACCAGAAGAGAAACCTTGTTTCACCAGAGCCTGTTAATTCAAAGCAAGAGAATAGACTGGATAGTGAAGCAAGAGCAAAATTATTAAAAGAATACTACTGAAATTTAGTGTAGAAACTGAAATCGCTTCAGGACAATTCCTCACCTCTTCACAGATCTCCAGATTCCTCCATCACTCTCTCTATTGCTGTGGGCTCTCAGACCTGCCTACTCAACTGCTTTATCCTTATAACCTCACCTGTAGCTACTTCACCTTCTCACATATTCTACAGTTCTCTTCTGAGCGACTCCCTTACAATCCAGAAGAGCAAGAGAAATATCCTACTGATTTCCCAGCAGCCTCCTGTGCAGCTCCAATGTCCATGCTCCAGACAATGTTAGTGTGCTTGCATCTTTCAGTGCATCAAGCTGCAGAAGGTTCAGTGCAGCCCTATGGTCATATCTCTAATGCACCATTGCTTCTTTGCCGGGGTGAGACTCAGGGCTAGGGAACTGACCTTTATTTTTGATACTGTCTGTCAACAAGTACAGGATCAGATTTGCTTCTTTTTCTTATCACTCCTTCAGGAAAGCCTGTTTATATGAGCAACCTTTAGCTGTTGTGTTTAAAAGCAGCAGAGCTCCAGTACAGGTGCCACATGCCAGCAGGATGTTTTCTAAAAGAGTTACTGCCAGATTTGCAAATAAGCTCTGGGAACTCAGAGATGGGCTGCAGAGTTTGCATTGTAATAGTGGCTGAATTGGTCTGTTCTGCTCTGCTGCTGTTATCATCCTGATCAGCCAAGGATATCCTTGTGGAGGCTCTGCTGTTTACTATCCCAAACCTTTTAACATGGTAATGTAATATATTCCAGCTACAAATTTTCACAATATTACAGAGTACCATCTCAATAATTATTCAATATAGGGATTTTTTTCTGCATGGTCTTGTCATCTGCGACAGGGAAAACTACAGCACCAACAATTGGACAACTTAGGGTCAAAAACATGCATTTCAAACAACTGAGTTCACCTATTATAGCATGCAAGTCTCAAGAAAACACATACTTTGGTCCTAACAGGGCAAAGGTACTGTTACTGGGATGCTGGTTCACACAAAAAGAAAACAACATCTTCACAGGTGTTGCACTTAGCTGAGTTCTGAAGAGCTTTCAGTGAGAATTAACAACATTAGTGCATTAGCAATCTTAAGCACTCCTCCAGGTCTGCAGGAGAATCAATTTGAAAACAAAAGTATATGCTTAGGTGTTAAAGAGTGACTTATTTGCTTGGAAGAAAATATTTTTGGTGACACAAATGCAGATGACATTTCCTGGTAGGAACACTATTTATCTTTTAAAAGATCAAATAATAGACATATTTATGTGCCTGTTTACCAAAACATAATCTGAGGTTTACAAGGGTAAAGGAAGAGATGTATTGCTCTGTGGCATGACTCAGGCTCTTCAGTGAACACCTACAGCTGCTGTTTGATGAATATTCAAAATTTCTCCCAGATCTGCATGGACACTGGATTTTGAAAGTCATATTTTGATGGAATCTGTTCCCTTGCCATAGACACAGAGCCGATATTTTCAGTAAATGGTTTAAGATTTTACACTGAACAACAGACATTTGTGAAAAGTGGAATATGTATAAGGATTTACTTCCCAATTTCTTACTTTAAGTAAAATCTTTATGAAATGGGCATTTTTCTTTAGGTGTCTGGTTTGCTTATTGACTTCTTCTTCTTCTGTTTCAAACTTCAGATAGCTCAAAAATCTTAAATTTTTTGGCTCCTCTGGGCCAGGGAAGGTTTGAGGTGACAGCAGATCAATGCAACATGCTGCAATGTTTTCAGTACAGACAGAACATTCCTGCTTTTGCTTCCACATCTGCCACATTACTGCTCATCTGACACAGAGACTGCAGATTGCAGCTACCTCCAGATGAAACAAGGCAGCATTTTGGGCAGGGTCCACACTGTGTTTTGTTGTGACTGGAATTTGGGAAATAAAACTACAGTAACAGATGAAATAGATTCTGTGGTTGTATTTCCTTCCAACAAAAATGCCTAGTAAAATGGGACATGACAAAAAAATGTATATAAGAAAAAGCATATTGCAATGAGAAAATAAGCCAGTGAAAAAAGGGATACACCCCCCAACCAGCCAACAAAAGAAAGTAAAAACGTCACTTACACCAAAATCTTAGCTCAGTGTCACCCCAAACCACTAACAAACATCCAGTCTCACAAAAAATTATCACTGTTTTCTTTCAAGATACACATCTCTGAACTCTTGATATATATAACCAAACTCAATTCCTGACCAAGCCAAAATCTGTGCCCAAGGGTATCTTAAATATTCTAAAGTAGTCTCTCCCCTCAGATTGGTAAAATATGCTGTTATAACAGGAATCTTGCAAACCATCAGGATACCCATCAGGATAAACACACTCAAAAGTAGATGGAGCAGAATCTGCCAAGCGGCTTAATGAACTAATTATGTTCAAGACATTAAATACTAAAGAAAAAAAGTGGTATTTGTGCAAGACTTAAAGGAATTCCCAAAAGCACTAAAGCATGGTGTTTCTTCAGCTCACCATTTTGCTGCCACATCAGGCAGCAAAAAGGAAAAGATGCATCACTAATGCAAAGGTAGATTTCACTAATGTTATGCTCTCAGCAAAGTCAGGGACTCAGGATGAAGCAGAAGAATAAATAAATTGCAAATATTCAGTAATCTATTGAAATAATACTGCACTACTCTTTCAACAGCAAAAGACCAGTGCTGCAGCAAATTTTCTAGGAAGTACTAAAAAGCTAAACAAAGTTATAGAAGAGAAAAATGAGAACTGTGACACATCTGATAAATGTGTGGTTACTGGTTTAGATAACCCTATTTTCCTTGGAAACATTGCAGTAATCATCAGTCATTTTTTTCACATTCATTTAATTTTTTTAACAAACCTATGCAAAGTACATGATCGCTGCTCTTCATCAGAAAGCAAGTTTTACAACTTCCAATTGCTGAAGCAAAAAGTGCCAATATAGAGAAAGTGGAAACACATTGTTTAATAATACCTTGGAATTTGTCTTTATGACCCAATCCCCTCAGCAGTGATCAGACTGTGACAGAAGTGTGTAATACAGCAAGAGACTGATCACATGGGGTAAAACTGAAACTCCATCAGATCATGACATCAGCAACAGTGACAGAAAACTTCCTTTATGCCCCTCAGAGAAGAGCTGGGATCTGGTTCCCTGGTGAGGTACCACTCACTGGCTGTGCCTACAGCAGACTTCTCCATTGAGATCACCTATTTTGCATGTAACACCTGATGGCTCTCACCCTGCTGTCCTCTGGCTGCAGCCTAGCTAGAAATGGTCTAGAACTGTGGGAACACACACATATCCCTAATGTGCACATTGGTGTCCAAAACTCAGCCTCCACTGTACAATGGGCAGAATCCAGTTACGAATACGAAGCATAGTTTTTTTGCAAGCTATCAGCAATGCAACTATCCCATTTGTGGAAAGCAAACTAAACAAGGCAAAGGAAAGGCATATATTTTGTAAGATGCAACATTGCAAGGAATGATGAATATGCACCCAATTTGTTCAGGATAAAACAACATTTTACCTACAAAATTGTAGGTAGTCATCTTCACAGAGTGACTTTTGATTTACTCAGTCATAAATTTGAAGTGCAATGGAAGAGTTCAATTTTGTAGGCATATCAGCAACAATATGACCAAATAATGTAACTGTACCACAGAGTCTCAATTTTTTTTTCTGCAGTCCAAACAGCATATTTTTTGTTTTCCAATTCAATACAGACAGACAGTGATGGATTATTACAATTTTAAGTCTATAGTACACATCCTGTGTGGTAGCATGTGATAATTTTTTTTTCCTTTTTGTCTGTGTATGTGCAGCTCCATGCCCAATTATTTGTGTCAAAATGACAGTACAGTGAGTTTCTACAGTATTACCTATGCTGCAAAATCCTCTGATACAAGTGATTTTTATGCTCTTTGAAATCTTGTGGTTGGTTAAGGGGTATGGTAAAAATGTATGACTGAAAAATGCTTTCAGAGATTTATAATCTATTACTTGGATGCTGAGGCACGTCTCAGTGGCAGAAATAGGGCATCTGATGCCCTTCAGCTACTCTGAGATCATACAGAGCTCCTGCCTGAACATATCCATAAGGCTCAGAACTGACTTCCTGAAATTAAAGAGCAAGCAGAATTAATATGGAGTCTGCCTCTTCTGGCTAATGATGTGCTAGACAATTTCTTTGACTTCAGCTCTCTGTGGACAACTAGCCAGCAGCATAAGTCACTCTGGTTTCATCACAGTGATGTATGTGTGTCTGTGGACCAGACAATGAAAACTGAAAATGCACTTTTCAGTATTGTTCCACACCTTCCTCACATACATTTTGGCTTTACGTGTTCTCTGCAGAAGTGAATGCACAGGACAAGATTAATGACACTGTGACTAAGACTTCACCATTGCCAAACATTCAATGTCAGTAAGATTTGATCAGATTTGATGAGCTTGAAAAGAAAATGAAAATCACCTGCAAACCAGGAGTTCTGCCTTTCAACCTTTACAACACTATATCAAGTCTTTGTTCTTTGTAATTCATTTGTCTTTGTAATCCATTTCAGTGCCAACATACTTCAGACACAAACCAAAACTCTACATTAGCATCACTTAGGAATATTAGTACTAGTGTTCAAGCAGGAGCAACTGGAAAATATTTATATTCAGATTCAAATGGTTGTAAAAGAGATACTAAACCATAATCAAACTCTAGCACAGACATTCATTAGCAATTACATTTTCTTACAGTTTTCTAAAATGCAAGTCATGAAAATCAAAAGCACATAATTAAGAGGAACATTCAAAGAAGGGCTTTTATTTACATCTAGTCAACATTTCTGACATACATAATTGCAGGCGTTAATAAATACGATTTGATTTATTAAAGATGCATAAAATAAGCATAATGGATATCATTCTGGTTCCATTTCTTTCTAGAGAAGAAAATGAATTAAAAATCAATTAGGGAAGGGACTAGTTGGTATAGGGAGCCTATAAAGAGATGCATCAGTACAAAACTATTAATTACAAAGAATATTTATTTTGATTCAGTTCCTTAATTATTACATTTTTCATAATTAATACCGTCATATTTTAATCAAATGCATTTGTACATTTGCAAATATTTCACAAATTTTGAAAATATAATGCATCACAGTAATTTGAATTACTTGGGTTTTGCTATGCTTTAACTCGGTTTTCTGTGGATATACTGCTTATTTTCTTCTTTTTCCACCATCTGCCATAAGCATTTTTAAAAAGAGACACAATGAAAGGTAAAGAGTGGACAGAACCACATTTCACTGAGGCTTTATACAAACACCTCAGGAAAAGTTTTTAATTAAACAGAAGCTCCAGATGTCTCCTTTTTGACCAGGAAAGCCTTGTTAGGCCTTGGCCTTGAGAGGCAGTGCCTGGGCTGGGCTCTGCTCACAAACCTTTCCCACTCCCAGTAATTCCTGCTGCCTAACGAGCTCCTGGGCTTTAATCAACAGCCTTGGAGGCTTATCTTCCTTCCCTGAATAACAACCCAACTGGAACATGATTTTTGTTACTGAACTTCCAAGGAAAGTTATCAACCCAAACTGAGTCCAAGATGGAAAATTACTGTGACTGAAGCCCAGTGTCTTGGGGGGCCTATAAACAGTGAGCTACAAACCACTGACTGTTTTTTGGTTTGTGTAAAAACTAAATTTAAAAAGCCAAAACAGCTACACTTTTTTATATACATGCTACTAGACCCATGTCTACAAAATCAGTAATAGAAGATTTTTGACCTTCATGTTCTAAGAGGCCAAAAGCTCAATGGATCTGAAGGATTAGCATAAAAGTCTTCCTCATATATGCATGAAACACACTAAAGATGTGAAAAAGAGGTAGGGCCTGAACAAGCTATTTGATTTCAGGTGAGAGTACAATGCATTATGATCCCTTCTTTTTTCTTTTCTCATCTTCATTTTCTTAAGGCATCACTGAATTTTCATCAGGCTAGGATCTACATATCTACCAACTATATCCCTTTGCAACCTATGGAAGCCCCAGCACTGGCAGATGTGTTAAATAAACTACTGTTGTTGAATAAACAAAAGTCAAAAAATTTAAAATGCCCAAAACCAAGCCAACAGCCTTTTTCTCTCATTGGTTAAACAAAAACAAATCCAAAATAATACTTGATTTCTAAGAAACATATCAGAATACATAAAAGCAGATTGTTTTTCAGTAAGGAAAAAACATGTTTACAAACTAATTTTTCAGAAGTTTGTACAAGTTGTTTCTTCAAATTCATGCTTTCTGGCCAAGTTTGACTAATTCCTTGATGTGGTTATTTTTCAACTGTATGTTTATTGAATGTAGAGGTCAATGGTTAGAGGGACGAATAACCTTAATCAGGTTTCACTACTGTCAAATAGCACACTGGATGGAGTTTCTAAATTCCTGTGATTATCCAAGAACCATAGCTCACATTAACTCTTCCTACTCCACCACACACACACACACACAAAAAAAAAAAAAAAAAAAAAGGGAGATTGGGAAGCAAATCTGTTATTTTTCAAACTCAGGAGTTTCTGTGGAGAAAAGGGAAATTGAGGAAACCAGAACAACTCTGGGGTATTTTAATTGATTTTTATCATGGGATTGGAAATGCTGAGTCACTTCTGTTGTTTATATCTGTGGCAGCAAACAGAACACATGCTTCTGAGTTTTACAAGGAAGACACAAGACTCTAGGAGTTTTATACTGACAGATGCTAAAGCACCTCATTTTACTCATGTTAGTCCTGAAATTGGGAAGGGACAAATTGTGATAGAAATGTTGGGTACAAGCATCTGATCTTAGATCCAGAGACAGTCTAGTCACAAAGGTTTGGAATGGTCCCAAAGGTAATTATCATTTGGCAAGAATCAAAACTTCTTAATTTAGCCTTAATTTAGTACCAAGTTCATTTGGCTTGATTTTATCTGGTCCTGGTCAGAAAACACCATGCAGCACTGTTTTATATGATTTTACATAAATCTGGATTTCATCTGGCCTGAGCATCTGTATGCTGAACTAATTTTCATGGCACACCAAAGTCTGTTGATTCCTTACTGGAAGCACACAGGAACTGGAAAAGTGGTTGAGAAAAACGAAGGATTGAGCAATTTTAAGCACAAAACAGCATTGTTCCATCAGAGGCCTACAGCATCACACCAAAATATAGTCCTGTCATTTTTTGGACATGCGCATGTCCTACTTTCCTCTTAAACCCATAAGCAGCCTGAGTTCTGGCATGAGCTTTGAAGAGGACAGAATCTCAAAAATTATTTTAAGCATTCTACAAAATGAGAGCATTTTATAGGATGTTTTCCAGAGGAGCTCCTTTACTCTGATACATCTGCAGTACTGTTTTAGACTCGTAGTCAGATGTTTGGTCTGACTAATCGTAGTGTGGAGGACAAGACACTTGTACTGGTCTCTGTGAGAGGATGGTGTTTGTGCCACTTGCTACTCATTTTTAATTATTATTTCTTCTCTTTATTTTCAATAGCATTTTAGTATTTTTCCAGGAGAGCAGAAGATATCACCAAGATAGGAATTCATCAGTGTATCGATAACTATTATGTAGATTCTCTGAAGATACAGAGTTCTTTGATCTCACTCAAGCTAGTCAAAGAAATAAGAGAAACAGATTGATACTGAGCTAGTCTGAAGCTTGGGGGAAATGAAACAGATATAAATCAAAGAGAAAACATTTTCCTGTGATTCTGCCTTCTTCTGCAGGAGCCTCTCTCATGCATTATCACTAAAATTCATGTTTGAGGTAAATGTTCTACAGTTACTTGTAATTTTCTAATTAAACACAATTGGTAAAAATAGCAGTAAGTACTGAGCAATAACTATATCTGACTATTGAACAGCACTTAATTGCTCATTCCTCCTCAAAAGGGGAGTTCTTAGAGAAGCCTGGGTCACAAGACTAGTGATCCAGATATTGAAATTATAAAACTGTGATGAAAAAATAGAAAACAGATTATTGAAAAGAAAAAAAGAATCTTTGGTTTAGACACTTCTGAATAAAATGTATAATAAGTGTGGAGCTAATTTGGAATACTGAAATTGAAATAGGCACTCCATGTCTGATGATTCTCTGGCATTCAGTTGTCTGTCCTAGTCTAACAAGAGAACCAGGTGTGAACTGGACATCGGCAAAATTAGTTTGAAAATTCTTCTTCTAATAATAATAATGCTATCCAGAGACAATATTTTAATAGGAATATCAAATAAAGACATCTAAATAGCTTAAGCTAAAGTCTGCTAAACTAGGAAAAGGATTAGATATTGTCACCTGTGCTAGGAAAGGACTAGACTTTACAATGATCATGGCTCTTCAGTCTTATTTTATCCTTTGGAAGAATCAGCCAACCATAAGAAGGAAAAAGTAACAGTTGGGACAAACCAGGCATAAGAAAGTAAAACTCTATGGGTAAGACACTGTAAAACACACTGCTAGAAGAAACATCATCATATTTCATAAGTTTTCATGAATATTCAGTACAGTAAGAAATTCAGTAAGGAATTACTCAGCGCTGCTCTGGGAATAGCAGAAATAATTCTGTAAGTATTCCAGGAGAAGAACAATTTGGCATGCATTATGTAAAAGAAACTTCAAGTAATCTTTTAGTCTGAAAGTACTGGCAGATTTCCAAGGATCAAATATTTGGGTAAAACCGTGTGCCTAGGGACTGATCAAGGGTATACTTTTAATGATAAAATCTGACCATTGTGAAGACTAATTATTATAGGCTAAAAAAAAAAAGAAATACAAGTACTGCCAGGCTGTGAATAAAGTTACAGATTTATCTCCTTATGCAAAGGAAAATTATTTTTACATTTCTGGACATTAAGTTAGGAAAAATATCGGTGTATACTTGCAAGGAGATAAAATAAGACCTGTGATGCAGGCTGTATAATTATAATGCCTTTTGACACATATGACTAGACTGCATTTTGAGAGCTGTTAGTGGCAGAATTGACATCATGGCAGGTGTTCTCCTTAGAGAGTCTGGCTTTCTAGTTTGTAAGAAAGAATACAAAGGTATTAAAACACAGATCTTAATGAGAAAAGGAAAACATTTCTGCCATTATGTCATAAATACAACATCATCATTTTTAAGATCCAAAAGCTTCTGGTAAATCAATGGTTGCATTTTTTAGGAAATAGTGAAACAAATAAAATTATAAGGAGTTTTCCAGCTAGAATGATCCTGGTACCCAAAGTACTTAAATTATACTGTGTTTCTTCAAGAAAGAAAGAAAATAAACAAACAACAACAAAAAAAGGCATAATATTTGACTCACTCTAGAATGTAAAGAATTTAATCTTGCTTCTCTCTTTGGTTCTCAGCAAGTATAAAAATAACACTAAATATATACTAAATCTTGAAACTTATCTGTACTAGAAACAATCAAGGTCCAGGCAAAATAGTCTCAATAAATTATCCCTGATCAATTCCTGACAGATTCCATTGACAGTGTACACTGAGCAGCCCTTAACAGAAAGATTTAGCCAACTGGGGGCCCTTCCATACATGGAAAAAGAGATGGAACTGGACCCTTGAAAAGAATCAAGCCTGGCATATGTAGTAATCATGAAAGGTCACAGGACAAACGACACAATTAAATCAGACGTGAAGTTGAATTATACACGAGATTAAAGGAATCTTGATGTTATAATGAAAGCTGCTGTGCAGTGCCAGGCCAGCTGTGAGAGTTGCCAATGGGCCGTGTCCAGGGAAGAGCATGGTAATGACAATGTCTTTGATGTGTGGGCATGATCACTGTATGTCTGAGCAGCTTATTCCATGTGGAACTAAAAAAACCTTATTGAGTATAGGGTTAAGCCTTTCCTAAGGTTAAAACAGGCGTGTAGCATCCCCCAAGCCCTCCACTTCCTCACTTCCTCCATCCTCCCCAAGCCTCTCTCATGCTTCATAAATACAGACCTAATTAAAATGCAGGTAAATGATTGGATCTGTCACCTTGTGTTTGTGACATACTGCACTACAATATGGCACCTGCAGTGAGGACAGGTGGATATTACAGACTGCTGATGTGGAGGGGCACCAGCCCACAGGTGACCCCATGTACAGGTTGGTCACTGTGTCTCCAGGGGAAATAGCTGGACACAAGTCGTTATGATGACAAAGTGCTAGAATTTTTATGAGCAAAACCTACAAAAAGGCTTAGATCAAAATTTTATCTTTAAAGGGATTTACAATTATTTTTTAATTTGAGGACTCTTGTTTATGTTTTTCTATTTCTTCTACTTTGTTTTGTAGTGTCCAGTGGAACACAGCATATCAGAGCTGGGTATAAATAGAGAATGTGAGCCCTTTAAAATCTGTCAGCCTTGACAACTGGGAAAAGCATCTTGAATTACAATTCCACAGATTTGCAACACCAACAGACAAAAATGAAATAAAAAAAAAAGTCAGTAATGTAGATATTTACTACTCAAGAGGGCAGATGGCAGAAATCACCTACGTTCTGATATAGTGGCAGTCCAAGAGACCAGCTGCTCCTCCTCCTAGCAAAATTCTGTATCATAGGCAAGGTGAAAAACATGGTAATTTTGCCAAAAAAAGTGATAATTAATTTTATTAATTTTTTACGATCTTTTGGACATATCAAGATTTATCACAAACAACTTCCCAGTACTGCCGAAGAGTGCAAGAACCACTCTGTTTTGTGACTGTTTTCTGGACTCAGAAAGAGGATTGAAATTCTACCAGAATGAAATATATTGATTTCTTAAACCAAAATGCCAAAATGTCTTTTCAGTTTGAAAAAAACCTTCCTTTTCAGTTAAGTTGTCCCCTTATTGTTCTGCTTTTCAAATAGCAAGGAAAGCTATATTTTAGGTGGAACCCTTTGGTCTTGGTTTCTCATCAAGTTACATGACATTTAGACATGCTTGATAGACAAATATCTGTAATTTGTGTAGTTCTGTTGAGACAGTGAGGTCCAAAACTAGGCCACAGTATATTATTCATATAATTAATAGTTACTGTTTCCCATGAGGGTCTATGCTTAGATCTATAAACTTTATTTAATGATAATTTAACATGAAAATTAGGATTTGTCTTAGCTACTGGGCTATCACAGTAGTTCTCTCCTAGCCATAACTATTGATAAAGAAAACTGAGACATTAAGAAAATCAAAGTAGAGGAAAAAAAGAATGCCAGTCCTCAGAGTAAATTGTGCTTCTCTAATATAATGCCTTACTCATGGGGAATTTATAATCATAGAATAACAATGACAAAGAAAATGATTGCATATGTGAATATCTGATGCTGAAAAGAAGACTGATTGATAAGAACAATATTGAGACTTAAAATCACTTAATCACAATCAGTAACTTTTAGTCTGTAATATGCCTGCATTACCAAATGCATATGAAAAGAAGTAAAAATTGCACTAGTTTATTCACAGGAGCATACACCTGAGAATCAAAACACAATGGCAAAAGTTTCAGGGCACATTTCTTTAAATATTATATAGATAAAAATTAAAGTATCAGAAGTACAGACAAAGCCGTATTATACTCCACAAGAACTGAACTTTTGAATATTTGAACTTTTTGTGACTGAGTGGTTTGCTTTCAGATGTGTGAAAATTTTTCCACTGCCAGCAACTATTCTCCTCTGAATTTCTAATGCTTCAGTGGTGGTAGAAGGTCAAATACACACACTGGGGCACCAGAGAACTGTAGCCTGTCCCTTCAACCTTTTCCACAAAGTTTTTGGTCACACCAGAATCTTCTGTAACTACTTTTCACCATCCTGGAATAAGTAAGTAACAACACTTACCTGCCTTTGAAGATATTTCCCACGTGGAAAACAGAGAGCTATAGCACTGATGAGTGTCATCAACAGAAATACAGTTTAAAGTTCTATTTATTTTATAAATGTACGAATGTCAGATGCAATCATTTTTTTCAAAATATAAAACCTATGGATGCCTGCAAGAACTTGTTTTAACTTCTCTCTGCTGAGAATTACAAATGTGACAGACTGAGTCAAGATCACCTTTTTTTGCTAGAAAGCGACCTTTTTAAGCAAGCTGCCTCAGAGGCTGAAGGACTTTGAGTTCAGTGTGCAACAGGGCTTCCTAAATGCCAGGAGATGCTCTCAACAATACCTGGGAGAACCAACAGTGAGGTAGGAAGACACATCTGCGCACACTTTGGTCACGCTGAACATGAGTTGTCACAGCTTGCAACTGCTACCCCTCTAAGCATCAGATTTGTGCTCTCCATCACAAAAAAGACAAAAATTTAACCCAGGAGTAAATTGTAAAGTGTGTGGGATTGGTGACAGCCAGAGACAGCTTGTTTAAAGACCAAAAATTAGTGTATTGTCTGTGGCACTTTCTGGAAGAAGTATTCGTAGTTGTCAATCACTTCTATTTGTCTTAACAATCCAAATTTATTTGAGCTTGGAAACTAAAACATTTAAGCAAATCAGAAATGGAAGTACTATTCAAAGCAGTAAAACATCATGATTAATGTGTCCTTTGCAAAGAACATCACCTTCAGAAAAGGCAAAAAAGGAATCAGAGATACACAAATTGATTTTATGATTATTATTTTATGCAGAAGGACATGAGGGTCCTTTGAAGCTGAAAATGATTCTAATCAAGGTATTATTACCTGTTTTCATCCCAAATCAATTTCCTCCTTAGGCTTTAGCTGAAATCAGTGAGGTAATAAACGTCAGACCTGTAAATTCAACAGGAGAAAAAGTTCATAAGCATTTGTTCCTAAAAAAGATTTATTACAAATGTTGGCATTTTTTCCCTGAAAGCATGATGATGGATGTGCCAAGGTTCATAGCTGTGCGTGACAGGGGTGAACAAGGTAAAACATAAGAAACGGTGCCCTTTTAGATAAAAGGCAAAGAGCCAAGCTTAACCTCTTGTAAAATAATTACAGCTCATGTACAAAGACAACTACAATTTACTTTGCTATCGTATTAGAAGGTTGGTTAAAGTACTGAATGGTATCCACCTTCCCCAGGAAAAGAAACCACAGCAGATTGACAGATCCCAGATTCTGACAGAAGCCTCTAGAGCAATGTGACAGGCAACCTTCACACTCAGTGTACAGTAGTTTCTCTTGAGGTAAATCAGAATAATTTGGAGGCTTTGCTTACTGTAAAAAAAACAAAAAGCCTAAAAACAAACCAAACAAAACAACAAAAAAACCCACCAACCCCCAAAAAACCTAACAAATAAACACACACCCCAAAACCAAACAAAGGAAAATAAAACCCATACAAAACCCACTAACTATTGACCAGGAAAAACATTATTTACCTAATTGAAATTGAACATGTAACAGGCACCAGTATGCAGAACAGAACCCATGGCAGGTCCCCACTAGCACTTTTATAATCTGCAGACCTTGTTTATAACCATAGCTGCCTTTCTTGCAGAAGACTTAAGAGTTCTGCTGGTTTCCTTGTCAGCTATTAGCAATGCAAGAAGGATACAACATAGAAAAAATACATTTTACCCAATCTTGTTTCCAGTAACTGTTAATTTCCCTCTCATATCAAAGGGAACTTTACAAAAGTTTTTCCTCCTATGTCAAGAGTGACAAGAGTAATACATAACATAAAACTTTGCCACAGTAAAGGCCATTTAATACCTCTTTAACCATCACATCTGATACTGCCTAGACTAGTACAAAACAATTAACCTTTACAAAAAGTTTTCTGCTTTTCATCTGTGGAGGTAAGTACTGTTGTGTTTCTGGGGAAATCAAAGTAGGGAATTGAAGGAAAATGCAGATACTTCTCTGTGTTCAGCTCTTAACATTTTTGTCCCCATCCTCATCTCCTGCTCCTGAACACATAGCACTTCAGCATTGGAGAGCAAAAAGCACACTCCACAGGAGGCAATTCAGCCTAATTCAGCAGGACTGAGGTGGTGACTTCTCTGTTTATTCTTCCTCATTATTATTCTTACACCAACTGAATTTAATTCCTGCAGAAGTGTCACACTGTTATCTTCTTTTCCCCCAGTGCTGGTTCCCACAGTGTTGGGGGTTGAATTGTTCCCCTTTTCTTTCTGTGGAATTTTCTCCCATTGTTATGCTAAGTAATTGTGGCTACACCTTAAAACGACAGATAATGTTCTCTCATAGGGGGGTGGCTGGAGGGGGAGGGGGGGGAAACCGGAAAAGGAAAGGTGGGATGGGGGTCTGGAGTGGGGGACTCTTTCTCGCTTGGCTCGTGGAGTGGGAGGACAGCCCAGGCTCCGGTCTGGCATCTCCCCTGCCATCCCAGCACTGAGATCCACGCTCCCTGCCTTTGGACATCGCTCTGCTGCTCTCCCACCTCACCCTACTACCTCTGGACACTCTGCTGAGCACCACGACCGACACCGTGAGGGGGGGGAGTCACTTTCCCCATCCCTCTCTCCCCTGGGCCGCTGCCGCCATCACCCAGCCCTCTTCAACTGCGCGGGACCTGCCCTGCCCACAGCACCGGTAACTGAGCGCAGGGAGACGGCCTGCGGCCAGAAGGGACTGGAGCGGAGCTAGACTGTTCTGTTCTGTTGCCAATTTTTATACCTGTTGTTGTTTTTTCTGCCTTGTTGGATATCAGTAAAGAACTGTTACCCTTACCCCCACACCTCCTGCCTGAAGGCTTCTGATTTGGACCTAAAATAATTAACAGGGAGGGGGTTGCATTCCGCATCTCAGGAAAGGGGCTCTTGCCTTTCCTTAGCAAATACCTGTCTTTCAAACCAAGACACACAGCCTGCCTTGGCTGCTTGTACAGATTTACCTTCTCAGCAAAGATGCCACACTCAAAAGGGAAATGACTGCTGAGTTATGAAATCTATGTGGGTTTATCCTCTCTTTGGTGGAGTCAGCATTTACATGGGCAAGTAATACTTGGCTACACTGTAAAGCTTTTGCCAGACTTCAGAAAGGAGCAGAATACCTTGAAACTTAGAGATGAAAGGAAACATTATGTGACAACCACAGCTGATTAAGCAGGGCAAATCCACCCCCTCCTCCAAAATAAATAAATAAATAAATAAAATCAAGGATTGGCAGAGAGTAGGAGGAAAGAGTTAAAGACAACAAAGAAAGCAAAGATTAAGTGAGTCTCTAGCATGAAATGCATTTTCAGCCCTTTATTGACAGCTCTAGAGAGGGAAAAATAGTATTTTTATTTCTGAGATTGTGTTTACAGCAAGATGAAAGGAACAGAACATGGAGCCACAGAGCACTTTTAAATAGAGAACAAAAGTAACAATGACATACAAAGTTCATTAGGTTTTTATAGAAATAATTTACAATCTCTATATAATTTTTCATCTATAAACTAGATATTTACATTTCAATAGTCCCTCTATATTTTGAAAAACATTTTCATATTTTTGCAGGATATGTGGACAATTCTCAAATCATTTTTCAGAGAACAAAAACCAAATGAATACTCTAGCCTATTTAAAACCCTGAGTCTTCACCCACAGGCTTTTCTGTTTGTAGAAGCCCATCCTATTAACATTTTAACTCCAGACTAAGTGAATCAAGCCAAATGTAGTAAACAATAGCAGAATACACCTACACTTTCTAGGTATTTCTGGTGAATCCAATGCACAAAGCCTGGAATATTATTAGCAATCTTTAATAAAATGCACCAAGGAAAACCGTGTGGCTTAGTAATACCACAGAGCAGTTACAGTTTTCAAAATGTAGGTCCAGAGAGAGCATAAAATTACTTCATGAACATGGAGGGGATGAAAAGTGGAAAGAAACAAATTGTGCCAAACCGACCTTCCATGTTCCAAGTCCAGTGACAACCAGATCCTGAAGGCACATGTGCTACTCTCAGAAAAGGTACTTGTTTTATCTGTACTTTTAACTTAGGACCTGCAGCTGTCTTCATACATCTACAGTGCAGAACAGGCTAACACAGAGAAGTCTGAGCCAGGCAAGGCCTGTTTGCTGCAGGATAAATGAAAGAGTGAGGTGCTAATTAGCACAGCCAGCGCAAGCAAACAGCTTGCAGCTGCTGGCCCCCTGTTGGACACCCCTCTGTGCCAGGTAGAAGTACCAGCTGTAAGGTTTAACTCTTCACCCAGCACCAAACTATGGTATACAGGCCTGGGAACCTCTGTACAAGCCTATGTAGAGCTTCTTAACAGACATTCTGTTGTTTGTTATTTTTCACAAAATGATCCATCACTGGCAACCAAGAGCCCATGAAACACTCTCATCTTTCACCTTCCTATTCTTGAAATAATGTCTGGCATAAATGTTCACTGACAAAGCAGTCTTGAAACATAATCTGAGTGGCAGAAAGCCAAATGAAGAAAGTAGCTAGGGGTTATACAAAACCATCCGTCATTCAATCCAGAGTATTTGAATATTCGTATATGAATCTGCATTGTAACTCCTGCTGCCCTTTACAGAAGGAGCATAGTGTAAATTCCTAACACTATTTTGGAACTTTACTGATGTGCAAATACTGTTCAATAGCTTCAGTAACTCTGCTGTCATCTCAGAGGCACAGTCAGTCTTGAATCACACAGAAGAGCACACACAGAAGATACCATACAGTACTCCTTCCTCTAACTAGATCCTCCAGTGTTAAACAACGTGGGTTATTCTAAACAACAAGGGTTGTGCCTCATGAAGACGGATTTAGGGTAATTCCCACAATCTTCACCTAAAAAGCAGAAATGACTGTTCCAGTGATCAGATTTGATTTGATCTTTAGCTCTCACTCAAAAGTGCTGCCCTCCTAATAGATGCCTTACTAATTTGCAGGTCAAAAGTGATGATAAGTGCAGTTTTGTGGACTTTAACTGTAACAAGTTTGGGTTTCTGGCTACACCCATTCAGATGTCCAACTGCCAAGCTCAATTTTAAAGTAATTGTGATTTTAAAAACGGACTAAATCACAAAACTTGCTAAGCAATTTGGTATTATACACATAATTTCCCTGGCAGGGAAATATGTCAATGCTATCCAAGAGTGGAAGAATCTCCATTTTGATGAGCTAAGATAATTAAGTAAAGCTCTCCGATGAATTTTCATGACAACACTTCCATGGTCTGATGTCCTCATGTGCCTCTCTTCTTTGGCAGCTGTGGCTTATGCAGAGAATTGACAGGGCAGAACCAAGAACTTACACATCAATTCCTAAACCACCCTCCTCTGCTCTTGAAACTGCACACAGAGAAGGGCAGTTCAGTCTATCCCCCTCCTTTTCTTTGGGGAAGCACACATATTTCTTTTTGATGCCATAGATACATCATGCTTATTAAAACGAGATCCAGCAATTTTAATTAGCCTCACTAGGTCATAGAATCAGAGATTTATTTAGGTTGGGAAAAATCTTGAGATCATTGAGTACAAATGAAAAATGGCACAGGCTGGAAAAGATGGTATAGATATAAACCCAAACATAACTCTGTTTAAAAGGGCAGAGTACCCCAGCATAGAGACCTCCAACTAACTCCAGAGCCAAAACTAGTCTAATTGCATTTTTCTCCCTTTGAGAGACAGTTTCTTGAAACAAAGAACATTTCTACTTTGCTATTTAAATTGTTTTTACCAAAAATGGTTCCAAGTAAAAGCTAAATTTTTGTGACAGTAGTTAAATAGTCCAGGAAAAGTGCCATCAAACTGTTGAAGCTTTCAAAAGCTTCCTAAGGGAGAGAAAAAACAATACTGGGTTATGGGTAGAAGGCACATTTTCATAAAATAATAGAAATATTAGATTTACAAACTACCAAGTCTTTGGGATAAAGAACCCATACAGGGAAATGCAGTCAGCAACAGTTCAGTTCAGTTGCTATAATAATTTTTGCAAGAAATAGCACCTTCCTTGAATTTTGCCTTTATTTTTACTAAAAAAAAAAAAAAAAAAGGCACTTCAGGACTGCAAGTTTAGTAGTTATTATTATTTATTATTATCAATAATAATAGTAACATGTGATGATATTTAGAGCAAACCAGGAGTTATTGAAGGACAAAAATGTTAAATCTTGGGTAAAAGCTATTTACAACCAGGATTTTACCCCTGGAAACAATGATGTCAGGCATTTAGCTCAGTTTCAGTAATTCTATTTCTCCTAGTAACAGGAAGTGCCTCAATGAATTTAACTTTGTTAAGTGGAGACAAGCCTTGTTTTGAAAGTTATTCAATGCATCTGGAAGACGACTAATTAAAAAAAAAGAGGCATTTACTAATGCCCAGAAATTGTTCATCCTCTTGAACTAAAAATACTGAGTATATTGAGACCATTGAAGATTTAAAAGAAATTGCTCACAGAACAGGAAGAAAACTGTAACTGCCAGATTATGTTAAAGAATATCCCCAAGGCAGGACAGCAGGAGTACAGCAGAAAGCAAAGAGAGAGACACCAGGCACTAACAGAAGCAAGTATATAATGACTAATGCTCATCAAAAACATTTCATTCTCAGTATATTCCTGACCCAAAAGCGTCTTTTCCTGGAGATCTCTGGAGCTGGAATGATTCAGTCTCTGCTTGATGAATGAATTTAAATGTCGGCATTTTCCTCTTAATTTACACATCTGGCAATGCGTTGATATTCCAGATATTATTTTTTTAAATAGTTCTGTAAAGCCCAGCAGAATTACAAGCCAAGACACAGAGATGGAGGGGTTAATTGTGCCTGGTAATTTTGGTGCCTTGGTGCAAGAATTCCTAAATGGTCACTGGGGGAAGGATCCACTGCATCTAGGCTGTGGACTTAGAGTTCCTGGTTCCTGCTGCTCATGATGCAAGATGTGTGAGATAGAAGCTGCTTTCACTGTGTGTCAGTGCTCTGACAGAACATCTGTGCTTTCCTTGGCTGGGGAGTGCATGAGTGAGTGTGTGTGTGCGCTTGTGTGTGTGTGTGTGTGTGTGTGTGTGTGTGTGTAAAAACACCACTGACCTCAGCACTTGGGAGTGTATATCAAATAGTACCTCACCAGCTTTTGCAGTGAAGAAGCTGTTAAAGGCAGTAGCAAACAAAAATCAGCTGGGTTTGATCTTTGTGCAGGTACTGAGATAGCATAAAGCTGTTTCTGTAAATATTTAAATTGCCTGAATTCAGTGGCTCTCCCAGTCCTAACGCCAGTTCTGACCTAATTGGGCAGAAAGCTTGTGTATGACCAGGAAGAGCAGAGAGAACATCAGGTCTGGCAGTACTGTGTGGTGCCCTTGTCACACACCAGAAACTGCAGCAAAGGCAGGTTAGGCAAAATGCCCAAGGACAAGGACAGTGGGACACAAATAGGAACTGAACTGGTGATAAACACTCACCCATTAGCTTGCTAAAAGGTAACTTCATCCTATTCTGTCATTAGCTCTACTTGGTTAATTATATTGTTTTTCAACACTAATAACTCTTACTCCTTTAACCAAAAAAACAAGGCTTCATTTAAAATAAAAGATTCTGTTTTCCTCTTAGAGATACAGGTCCACTGGTAGAGGCAGGAAGAATAAAGGTCAGAGGAGACATAATAAGAAATTATGTGTCAGCTCTGTAGGGTAGTGTTGCTATCCCAATTTCACTAGGGAGGAAAGGAAGCAGTAGGAGCAGCATTTAACACGTAAATTGCAGTCTTCAGTATGGCTACAGTGAGAAAAATTACCATCAAGAAAAATTACTTGTAAATGAAGACACACATTTCTCAACAAGCATGTTTCAAAGAAATTGCATTGTGGAAGGACATATCAAGGTGCTGACTTTGGCATTATAATTGAAAACAAAACAAGCAAAATTTTACTTTTAGCCTTCAAAATCAAATTAATTAAGGTAAGAGCTATCACAGCATATATCAAGATTAATTCCTAAATGAGATCTACCATGACATAGAAATGTAGAAAAAACAACACTTAAAGAAATCTGCAAGAGTCATCTTCAATAAAGAAGATGAGGGAAGAAACACATTAATAAAAACAAAAAATACTCTCAGTGGCCAAGTTTTCCTGAGACCATACTACATATAGTACATCAATTCATCAACTTTCCGACTATGTACCAAATTTAATGTTTCATCCTTGACAAGAGGAGATAAATTTCAGCAGCCTCAGGTAGTGGTGCATTTTACCGAGGCAACAGAGATGTCCTATAAGTGTTACCTCATTACACAATCAAATATTTTAGATGTGTTTGAGATAAAAAAAGCCTATGAAAAGTCATGAAATGTCATAAGAATGCTGTCATAAGTATTTACTTTTTTTTCATGAAAAGCCTTCTCAGGAGCATCTTGTGCCCTAATGCTGCACTGCCTCTATGGCCTTATTGCATTAACTCAAATCACTGTTGTAATAAGCATTTAGTTTAGCCTCTATAAATTCTGACACTAACTTAGACTGTAAAGAATTTTCCCATATTAAAATAGAAAACCTACTATTAATCACCAGATTATGCAAAATCATATTCATGGAAATATTTCTAAGTTTAGCAAGTGAATCACCAATGGAAATTGCATTAACCTGAGATGAATATAATTTCCAAACTGTTTCAGATTTGATATTAAATTTAATATTTGCTTACTAAAATTACTGTTTTAAATGCTTATAAATAGCAGATTATGCAGAAGTGTAAATTTGAGCAGTGTTATTCTTACAACGTCTTGGTTTTGGCATGTTACAAAAATGTTTCCAGTAAGGCGTTTTGCACAATGTTAATTAAAATACAAACCAGAACTCTTTCCTCTTAACTGAGTTCCTGTAAGAGAGTAGCTTCAAAGATATGAGACATAACTTTCTGAGGTAGTTCCCTTTTCTCTCTGATCCCTCTGGCTAGCTCTGAACCAGAGGTGGAAGGGAAATCCTCATAGACAAAGGTTAAAAAAAAACAAAGGAAGCTCTTTTCTCTCATGGGAAAAATGGTCCACAGTTTTTTCTGTCATCCACATGGTGAGAGGAGAAAAAGCGAGAGAGAAGATGGCGGGCACTTTTAAACTCAGGGAAAGGGGAGGGGAGGAACAGACCCGTGACCAATGGGACACCGCCGACGGGGAGGGCCAAAAGGAAGGATTCAACCATGTCACGAACCAATGGGGGAGAATGGAAGATACCATAACAACCATGAACAGTGCAACTTATGAAACACTGCAATACAACATCTCCCCCTTTTTGGTTGAATAAAGCTAAAAGAAAGGCATCGGACTTATTCTGGTTCAGAATATGGATTTGCCCACCAC
The DNA here is from genome assembly GCF_052056855.1 of Sturnus vulgaris. Taxonomy (NCBI): domain Eukaryota; kingdom Metazoa; phylum Chordata; class Aves; order Passeriformes; family Sturnidae; genus Sturnus; species Sturnus vulgaris. The sequence goes on along the minus strand of NC_142256.1, from coordinate 19,422,508 downwards.
TTATGATTTGCAGGCAAGTTAGACTGCTTTTTGGTTTGTCAGCTCCATGTGGCTGACTTCTGAGGTAGTAGAAATTAGACCATTAATTGCTTTGAAAATTAAGCAACATAAAATTCCAAACTCCAACACTATAAGGAAAAGAACAACAAAAAAAGACAAAATTGTTTTAACTATTGAAGTCCACCACCCTGTGAGTCCCCAGCCTTTGAACAGTTCACTGAACCAATCCGCTATTGGGGTTGAGGGTGGTCTCCGACAATCCTTTTTAGGGTTCTCAGATATTCAGGGTATAAGTGGCAAAATAAAAGAAGAGCAGTACGATGACTATGGCTTGGTAACATATAACACTTGAATAACAGTGAAAGTAAAAGTGGGATGAGGCCCAAAAATCAGGTAACAACAACCAAGGGGGTGAGGTCTCTTTAAGGGCCAGTGGTCAACGACAGGGCTCAGGGGAAGTCCAGGGTTAAAATATGGGGTAGGAGAGGAGGTGAAGTAAGGTCCAGTGGATATAGGAGAAAGTGGTGCAGAGGTGGGACAAGGGGAAGCAGGGTCCAATGGGGTAGATGGGGTGGAACAATGCACCAACTGGGGGCCAATAGGAACACAAGGAAGGGAGAACATTCTGGGTGTAGCAGTGGTGATAACTGACTATCAAATTAGATATTAACATGGGCAATCCCATAACGTTTTTTCTGGGGTCACCACAACTTAAACAAAAGCTTCTCATGGTCTAGGGTTGGGATAGAACTCTTCTTCAGTGATGGTTCCCTGACCTGGGATACCAGTCAGGCTGACTCCCACAGTCCTCGGATTCTTGCTTTACTTCTCTGATTAAGCGTTTCATGTCTTGGAGGTCTGCATGGATGTTGGGAGATTTTGAGTCAGGTTCATGCAACAAAGTCCTTCAAATTCCTGGCATTTGTGTCCATGCAGCAGCAGGAGGAAGTCTATGGCTGCACGATTTTGGAGTGTGGCCTGCCTGGTAATTTCCTCATCTTCTAGGATGGAGCTGATGGTGGAGGATGTTAAATTTATCTATTTAACCACCCAGCACTCTAGGTGGCCCAATTCACCTAGGGCTTTGGCTGCTGCAACCTATGGAGGGAATAGAGAAACAGCAATTCTTTTTGACTTGGCCCAATGAAAAATTTCTGAATCACAATTTGGGTCCAATTGGTCAGCACTTCTCTTTTGAATTTTTTTGACTGAATTGTTTTTGCGTGTCCATTTGCCAATCAAAGTTTGGTTGGGTGCTAACAGGGACAACCGCCCGATAGTACATGGCCCTCTTAAAAGCCAAGAATGGATTCCTGCCCATGCCCGATCTCTGCAAATTAAGAACAGACCCTCAGGGAGGCTTTTGGGACTTGAATGGTTTGAGTTGTCTGCTGCAACATGACTCAAAATATTACACCACCTTTTGGTGGTGAATTCCTTTCGATATTGCAGTATGTTGTGAAAGGCTTTGGTGCTAGATAATGAGCTGAAGGTAAAGTGAATGCAGTACGGTGCTGGGGAAGAATTCAATAGCTCTAATTCTCGGGGTCCCTGAGCTGCCTTGGGCAAATTTGGCAGCCACTCCTCTACGGGGCTCTTAATCATTGCAGTTCGCTGTCCACAATTTTGGTGCTGTTGGATGTTGTGTGACTTCGGACCTGGGTTAGGCATAGGTGTGTCAAAGCTGACTGGATATTCTCCAGCCTGCAATGGAATCCCTACCAGGCAGGGAGGCATAGGGTCTCTTGCTGCTGCAGTGGACATGCATATATTTTCTTGTTGAAGTGTCTGTGCCAGGGTAGCCCAAATGTTTAGGCATGACTGAGGGACGATCCACGCAGCTGTCAGACTGCTCAGTGAGAACAGGATGACAGCTTGGATAGGGCTCATCACAAGGTTGGGTGGGAGATAGTTTTTTTCTAAAAAGCAAAACCAAACATTTTAAAGCATATTAAAAATCAGAGTATCTGCCAGAATGGAACCAGATCTCAGGAAGGTTTTTTCCTCCTCTTTCTGGCAGCATCTTCTTTTTGAAGCAAGGGCTACTTGCTTCTCATCCCCTTCTGCTGGAGCTGGATTTTTGGGGACGAAAGGTTTTACCCACTTTTGGCCCACAACATGGGCCTGAGAGGGTGGATATGCATGCATAGCCATGCCCCCAGGTAACAAGTTCATAAGGGCCCTTGGTCTCCCAAGACTCATATTTTCAATTTAGAAAATTGATGGTAAACATGGCTTTGCCGAGCTTTTGTTGTGGTGACATCCACACTGTTGAATTGTTCTGTCCAGCCAAGACTTGTTTGAGTGTCTGATGCGCACGCTCAATCGCACCTTGGCCTGTGGGGGAGTGGGGGATGCTGATTTTATGTTCCACTCCCCACTGCTGCACAAACTCTAGGAATTCCTTAGATGTATACACTGGGCCATTATCGGTCTTGATTTCCCTAGGGATCCCCAGCACTGAAAAGGCACTAGGTGTTGTTTGCATGCACAGCCCTTTCTCCTGTGTAGGCAGAGGCATAAACCACACCTGAATGTGTGTCAATGCTTGCATGTACATATTTGAGGAAATCAAAACTGGGAATGTGTGTTAAGTCTGTCTGCCACACTTTGCAGCTCCCAAGGCCTCAGGGGTTAACCCCAACACTCAGTGATGGCATGGCCTGAGCTGGCAACTGGGGCAGGTAGCCACAATGGCCCAGGCCTGACTCTGCATTAGTTGGGACTGACGGGTCAGACCTGGCACATTCTGATAGTATTGCTGGTGACTCAGCTTTGCCTGTTGAAAAATGTCTGGGAGGTGTGCCTTTTCACCCTGGGGCATCAAGGGAGTCTGCTTTATGATTCCCTTTTGCAATTTCGCCTGGCAAATCAGTATGTGACATCACATGCATCACATAGAACAGATGATCTCGATGTGAAACTAAATAAATTAGTTTTGAGAGCAACCTGAAGAGATGCTCGTTCTCGATGTCTTTGACCACTGCCTGCTCCATCCTGGACACTATCCCCACCATGTAGGCTGAGACGGTTACCAAATTAATTGGCTCTGAGAACTTCTCAAAGGCTGTCACGACTGTGGCCAGTTTGGCGACCTGGGGCAACCCCTCCACAAACTCAACATCAGCTTCCCAATGCTGAGTCTGGGGATTTCTCCAAGTCATCACCAAGTTGTGGGACACCCCAGACGCGTCACTGAACACTGTGAGAGCTTTGAGCGGCCTATGGCTCCTTTTATTATGAGGAATGAGGTGGAATTCCTCATTAAACAGCTTGTGTGACAGGGCGTGGACTGATATTTGTCCACTGTAGCTGTCCAGAGATACCTGGAGTTTGGCATTGCTCTGGAGCAGGTGCTCAAATATCTCTTTGGTCAGCTTCTAGGGAGAGTTCTTTCTCTCTTTAGAAAGTTTGACCAGGAGGTGAATACACACAAAATCACAACCAGCCAGATCACACAGTCTTACCCAGGCTTTCCTGATCAGCTGAGCCATCAGCTCTTGTGGCTTAGTGATGGTCTTGGATTGTTGGTGGGAGAGGAAAATCCATTCCATCATTAAGAGAGGCTCTTTCTGCTCTTTGATGCATTGGAATATCAGACCATGCAAGTGTGGCAGCTTTCCCAGGACAATGAATTTGAAAGGCAGCTCGGGCTGAAAATGGTGAACTTACCTCTCAGCCAAAGCCTTCTTGTGCCTTTTGGATTGCAGCTTTTGCCTCTGGCTTCCCCACTTCCCTTCCTCCCCCTTTTTTGTTAAGAGAGAGGCTTTCCCCACTGTGGAGCTGGCTATATTTATATCATGGCACGAGGTGGGCCCGCGCTGTGGTCTTAGGTTTTTTATTTGTTTGTTGTTCCCTCTTTTTGGTGTTTCTTTCTCTGCTGTTCGCTTTGAGGACAGTCTCTGGCAAAGTGTCCTGGCTTCCTACACTGGGAGCAGATGACATGTGGAAGCTGCTCTGATGACATCTGTTGCCTCTTCACTCCTGATGTTACAGCTGCTGCAGTTTTTGGGTTTGCAAGTCCAAGCCTTTTCTCTGGTGCACTGAATAGTTCTGCTTTCTTAGCACATATTTCTATCATTTGTGCTGGTGTAGGTGCAGGCTCCATAGGCAGTCCCAAGATAACCGTGTGGCAGGCTTCACTGGCATTTTTCTGAGCCATTTCCTTAATAAGTTCTGCCTGTGCCACTGGGTCATCTACTTGTCTCTCCACCTGTGCACAAAGGCGATCCACAAACTACAAAAAGGTCTCAGAGGCAAATTGTTTAATATTAATATAACTACCCCTAGTCTCTATGGTAGGCAACTGGTTAAAAACCTTTTCTGCCACCCCACAGATTTTATCCAGAATGAATTTGGGTAACACCCGAGCTTGGTCCTCCGGGTTAGCCCACTCCCCTTCACCGCATACATGTTCATAGGTGATGTTATTCCCGTCTGCATCTGTTGCACCCTGGGTGCTTTGCTTAAGTTCCCCTAGGAGTCCCTTCAGAGATCTCTTCCAAGTGTTTTCCCAGAGGCCAGATTCTGAGGGGGTTAGGAGACACTGGAAGAAATCTCAGAGATCAGCCGAGACTAATTTGTGGGATGTAAGGGTAGCTTTCAACATTCCTTTAAAGATCCCACTGCCTCAACCAAATTCTCTTTCAGTTTTACGAATTTCCTTTTTGTTTTGGTAGGAGAAAAGCTGGTAACTTCTATTCTCCTACCACTATATATGAAAGGAGCAGCCGAGGGCATGGCTTCCTCTACCTGGCCTTGATCCCCAGGATTCCTCCCCCAAGGTCTCCCCCACGCCCCCACCACAGTGGGGACCAAGAAGGGGACTACCTACCCCCCCATGGGAATTGGGAGGTGGCTCTGCCCCAACCCCTGTGGTAACCAGAAGGCGGGGTGCTGCACTCCCTGCCCCCATGGCAACTGGGATGCAGCCCACCTTCCCCTGCACTGGGATAGGGTCCACCCCACTCTCCACTAGGACCGTGGGAGACAGGAGGCAGGGCCCCCAATCCCCCCACCATGGGGACTGAGGGGCAAGGCACGGCCCCCCCCATCAGAACCAGAAGGGGCCCCGCCCCGCCACCCTCATGGCAATTGGGAGGGAGATTCCCCCCCCCCCCCCCAACGTGGGAGTTGGGAGACAAGACACTGCACCCCCGCTCATGTGGCAACCTGGAGGGGGGGCGTGGGAAACTGAAACAAGAGAAGGGGTGGAGTCACCCGGGAGGGAGGGGCATCCATGGGAACCAGGATTGCAACACATTTGGGTGGGGTTGCAGGATGACATCATGCAGGGTGGGAACATGGAGTAGGGAGGGGGAGTGTCCGAGGGAAGGAAGAAGTTATGGGGCGGGAAAGGGATGGGGGTGGGGACGAGCAGGTAAAAAGGATTGTGGAAAGAATAAAGATAAGATGGAGGATCAGCCATATGGCCGGCCCCATTTTGGACCTTTCCCAACATGGCCGGCATCATTTTGGACCTCTGCCGCACAGTTGCTGACATGTGGAGGGGAGGGTTCATCTTTATGCTGAAGTTGAGGTGCAGGAACTGGGGTAGAGGGGTGCAGGGAAGGTACTCTGTCAGTCTGTGCTCAGCTGCCAGAGTCAGGGTGCTGGGCAGGGCGCCAGGGAAGCTGCAGCTCTGCTGGGTTCCCTGCGTTTCTCAGGGTGCCCCACGCATCTCATCCAGCTCAGGGGCTGAGGGCTTGGGACACTGGTTAGGGGAAACTGGGGTTGTTTGCTGTGGCTTTCCTTTATTTCCCTTTTTATCAATTCAATTAAAATGAACAAAGGAAAAAATTTTGATACTGTTTTGTCTCCGTGCTCCACTTTGAGAGTTAATAGGTCACCGATTTTGTGCCAGTTAGACACAGAATCTACATTTTGCAGGGTATACTGAGGCAAATGAAGAGTTAACCACCACACAAATCGCTTTAACTGTTTCCTAGAGATGGTAATATTCCCACTACTTAAGATATCTTGAACTTGCGAATATATGGTCCTTTTTTTGCGTAGAAAGCTAAGAGTTAATTTTGATGTTAAAAACAAACTACACAAACTGGTTTACCTTTCTTTACAGAACAACCAGGGCAGGGACAGGTTCATCGCCTTCCCCTCTCCCCACCACGTGGTCGGAGGAGGAACAACACTAGCGAGCATGAAATTTTTAACCGGCTTGTAAGCGCTGTACCGTCGTTGTTTGCCGGCTCCGTGCTGCCACGGGAGCTGCCCACAGCCGCTCCCGGCACTGCGGCGCCACACGCCCAGCCATGCCGAAACTTGCTATGCTCACACCGTGTGACCCCGAGTCGCCTGTGTCCCCCTGCAGGAACCTGCCCCCCGCTGCAACCAGGGGACCACTATGGGGTTTCTGCAAACTCCAAGGGCTACTTAGCCCTCTCCTGGGGACCTTGGCACTGCAGAGTCGTTTCAAAGAAAGTCCTCATCCAGACCGACCCTCCTTTGGGCTGAAGGCAGGCTGCCAGTCTTGTCCTCGTAGGTGCTGCTGCACAAAAACAGCCTGCTGCCTGCAAGGTAACTGATAATCCAAGAGCTCATAGAACCCACACGTGGGTTCCTAGCCACTGCACAGAGTCTCTGACCTCGTGGAAAGCCCCATGGGAAGGCCCAGTGCTGGACTCCAGCTGAGGTAGTTCCTTTTTCTCTCCGGTCCCTCTGGCTAGCTCTCGACCAGAGGTGGAAGGGAAATCCTCATAGACAAAGGTTAAAAAAACCAAAGGAGGCTCTTTTCTCCCATGGGAAAAATGGTCCACAATTTATTTTGTCATCCACATGGTGAGAAGAGAAAGAGAGAGGGAGAGAGAAGATGGCGGGCACTTTTAAACTCGGGGAAGGGGCGGAACAGACCCATGACCAATGGGACGAGCCCATGGGGAGGGGCAAAAAGAAGGATTCGACCATGTCACAAACCAATGGGGGAGAACGGAAGATACTATAACAACCATGAAGAGTGCAACTTATGGAACAAACAGTGCAATACAAGAGCTTTCACCTATGAATAAACAATGATGTTCATGAATAAGTACCTACAAATCTTCACACAAACCAATTTCTGAGATACAGCCTACTGGAGGTGCAGGTTATGCAGTGAACATACAGTATCACAAAAATATAATTATGGTCAGCAGACCATACAATGACTGCACAGTAATTTATAACAAAAGGACATATTTACTAATGACATGGCAAAATGCATTAACCTCGATCAGAAAAAATGAAGAATATAAGTCTTAAAGCTTGTTAAAATCAGATTCTCTGATATTATATATTTTTAAAAAGATCTATAATTCAATATTCTACTGTTAGAGGAAAATAGAACAAGAAAGACTTTTTTTTTTTTCACTTTGATAATACCAAAAGATAACCCTGAAATTCTAAGGTTCATTTGAAAAGGCTCCTTCTTCATTCATAACAGGTTTATTTTAAATTTTTTTTTCTTGGAGGTAATATCAAGCTATAATTTGTTCTTGCACACAGTTTGTAGGCGTTTTGATAAAAAGAGGGGGGGAAAAAAAACCCCAAAGCCAGAAGCAACTCCACTGGTAAGACCAGCTAAGGTTGCTTTTGGGAAAAGCGAGATTATCACATTTCTGTCTAGAATTTCCTCTGTGTATGTAAATATGCTGAACAGTACAAATCAGCAACCTCTCATTTCACACAGATGGATCAAAACACAGCAGACCTCTATTGAATGAGCTACAAATTTTACCTAGACATGTTGATACAACTTGTCCCTGGAATTTCTAGACATCTAATCCCAAAACAATGCAGCCCATCTATTGCACTTCAGCCGTCTCATGCAGAACAGATGAGCCCTCTGGAAGTTTTCTCTTTCAATCTCCACCTCCCTTCTCTTCTACCTCTTCTCTGGATCCATTCCAATACTAGTTCTTTTTTGAAGCTTGAATATTAAAACATCAGCAAGTTCTTTAAGGCCCAATATTGATACTCTCCATTTCATCTGGAAACACCTTTCCTAGCTTACGACAAAATTATATGTAGTGTTCCAACAAGTAAACCATACTGACAAATGTGGCCATTCTGTCATCAAAATTTGCTCTTTGATCTTCTGAATAATTGATAAGCTCTAGAAGAAATACCCATAGCTTTCCCTTGTTATATGATGTTGATACATGACTGAATTTTAATATCATTCATCTCTCCATTCTTCAAAGTTGTACAGGATTTTACAATGCAATGATTCTTCCTCTACACATGATTTCCAACTTTGTGATCACTGTACCTTTAATACTCCATACTTTGTGCTACAGTTTTCCAAAGAAAATACTGGACAGTTTTCACCTCATGAAAAATCCTTCAAAGTTTTCACTAATAATGCTGTTACCTAAAGCCTTTCAAGTAAATGAGATTTAAATTCTCCCTCACACACTAATCCAGGTTAATAGGTTGAAATTATGTTTTGTACTACTTGCAGTTTTAATTACATGATTCATCAATGGCATCAATACTTGTGTTCTGCACTACTGAATCAATTTTCTACTTTTGTAACAAAGAGGCTGGACTCACATTCAGAAATTAAAATAAAATAAAATACTCAGTAATTAAAGAGCTAACATATCTGAAAGGGAGGTGGGGGGAACAAAAAAAAGGAGAACAATTAAATGAGATTTGAACATAAACACTCGGAAGAACAATATTATCACATATCCTTGCAAAGAAGATATAACTAGCAGAAAACTAAGTCAGTTCTATATTCTTCTTCATGACTTCAGGTTACAGTCCCAACAATAATATACCTAAGATTTATTCCAGTTGCAGTTTTTATCTTAATTGTCACCCTCTAAAATATTTCAGGTGTGGATTTATTTCACCTTGTCAATGTGCTGTGTCCTCACAGTTTCTTTCAGGCTTAATACAGGATTTGCTCTATTGCAGTGCCTCTGATAGGCCTGTGACAGGCAGCACTCCCAGAATTACTGATGGGCTGCTCTGCCTTTGCAGTGCTCCATGCCTGACTGATGGCAAGACCTGAATTTTGAATTTTTGTCCGCAATAAATTATAATCCGTTTTGAGGATAAGACATTGAATTTCTATGCCAATTTCTATGCCACCGAATGGCTTCCATAACTAAAATTGTGGTTTCTGTTCTCCCACTAAATCCCTGCCCCATTTCTAGCACATATATACACCAAGAAGTGCTAACAGCAGAAGTTATGATTTTTCATTTAATAAAGGTCAAAGCATGTCAGTGTAAAAGATTTTAGTTCCATAGAAATACCTTTATTTTTTTCTAAAAGCCAGATAATTGTTCACAATTTAAATCACTGATAAAAGCAATGTCAGTTTCCTACAGTCCTTCCAAACAAGGACACTCAGATGCAAATAGATTATCTAAAAGTCCATGTTTCTTTCTGACCACTGAGGAAATTGAGTTACAGAGAAGTTACTGACTCCTGAGACAATAGCTGAGACTGTAATTTCTTCCTTTCAGTCATTCTTGGAGCAGAATTCTGTGGTTTCAACCTGGCACCAAAAATCAGAGGTAAGACTTACTTACAGAGCATGAGCATACCTTTTTCTAGGCTAAACAGTAAGAAATAATTTAGTGACTCTTTGTTTCTGAGAGATGAAATAAGTGGGCTCAGACCTACAAATATATGATGTAGACACCAATCTTCAACTTTGATAGAATCAGGAAACCAACGTTATCTGCATCTGTCCTTAACATTCAAAGACAAAGTGTATGACAAAAATAGCAAATGAAAACCAAACACAGCTAATAAAATTCCAGATATGTAGTGCCAGAAGTTTAAAAGGATGAAGCAGGAAATCATTTATCCAGCACAGTTTGACTTTAGACATGCCCTTCAAGTACTGAAAATACAAGAGTAAACAAAATCAGAATATCTTCCTATACTGTATGAGTTACAGGGTCAATATTGGAACTGCCAGGGGAAATCTGGCCTGTGTTATGCAGAGGGTCAGACTATGAGATTATAAGGGTGCCTTCTGATTTCCAGATCTATCAAACTATGAGTAATTTAAATAGCGTTCCAGGACAAACAGAGGAACTGGAATTTAACAGCTGAGCTGGCAAAACATTTTTTATCCTCTTGCCCACCAATCTAATTTAAGTAATATTAGCAAATATCTGAAAAAAAAAGTTCAAAAGGTAAATAGCAGTTTTCACAGCTTTACCATGGTCAATGTAGCTGGTTTTGGTGTTTCAATCTACTTACTGCAGAGATTCATTCAAGAGTACAGCTGCAGGGAAACCTGACTAAAACAGGAAATTCGCCTTGGCTGAAGATTTTTCCTCTGTTTGCAAATGAATACAGTAAAATTAACTGTGACATGACTTATTTGGTAATTGACTTACAGATTCTTGGCCCTAAGAACATGAAGCCATGGCTACATATCCACTTTACTCCGGCATTAGCCCAGGATGCTGCTGGAGAGGAGCAGACATCCAGAGCAGCCTCCCATTCCATTTCCATGAGAGGACTGGTGCAGCTCACTAAGTGACTGCACAAGTGCTGCTGTGAGCACAACAGAGCCAGGGAGATCCTGTAGCCATGGCAATTGGAAGACTGAATTCAGGTCAGATTTAAGTAATGCCACGATCATGGTCTGGGTCTCTTCTACCAGCTCAGTTGGCTGAGGAGCCCAAGGTGGTGGCTCAAACAACAGGAATATTTGCTTTCTCACTCGTATTAACTCTTATTCCCCAACTCGAGTAGTGGATGTAGTGACCTCAAAAGGTCATTACTTTTGTATTTGTGACCCAAAAATTTATTCAGTTTAGCAATTCCTTCATTACAATTCGCACTACATCATTGCAGAGATCCAGAAAGCAAGCTGCTGAATACAAACATTTGAATTAAGGAAAAAAAATCAAACTCTGTCAATAAAGCCTTTATATGAAACATAAAGAGAAAACAAACATTTCCATCTTTATTCTCCAAAGGAACTCTGACTTTGTATTGTATGTTAGGAATTCTACCAAATGACATAGGTTTTTAAACTATATTCATATCATAATAAAAAGAATAATGTCCTCTGTGGGAAAACAAACACTGCAGTGTATTTTGACAGTGAAACACTGAAAGATACTGCACAAAACAATAAAGATTAAAATAACTTTCTCCTCTCAGCCTTTAAAGGACATAAAAGATGTGAAATAGCTTTCTCAGGATCTAATTTGGATCTAAGTTATTGATTATTACTATACAAAAGAATGCAATGAAAGGCTTCCAGGATCTTCATAAAGTATTTAAAGGCCCTTAAACTACAAAACTAAGAAACATCTGGCAAAATAGAAGAACTTCACAGATGCATTCATCAGATGTTTAGGCATTTTCTACATATTCTTTTGTCCCATCTCACTAACTAAGAAGCTGTGAATGAAACTCTACAACTGCTGTCATTTCTTTCAGAACATTTCTGGGAAGACAGAGAGGAGGCATCATCTCTGATCTGAAAAGATTTTTAGTTGACTATCACTATTTGCATGACCAAAATATTTATCAGGCCTTAAAGACTGTACCAGTTGTTTTATAGATGGCAGATAACACGGTCCAAATTACACCAGATCGCCAGAATGTCTTATTTTCACAGCATTTTTATGTCCCCCATAACCTCCTCTAGACCTCTCTACTCCGTGTTTGCCAGGTCATCTGTCATTCAGTGATGAAATAAAGCTGGGTACTGATTCTCATGGCCTTGATTTTTCACAAAATTTATTCTGACACACACACACAGAGTAAACATTATCTGGGAGATTAAATATAAATAAAAGTCCCCTTTTGGTCTACAAATATAACTTAAACAACTTTATGTCTAAAGGGAATCAGCATTACATCCTCAGCTTCTGAGAAATAAAAATGTGCCCATGAATCTGCCAGTTTAAAACCAGAATACTTCTTGCTACAGTCTTTCATCTATTTCTATTTATAGTTGTTAATTTTTAAAGAGACCAAAACAGCAAGAGGACAGAACAGTCAATCCTGTCACATTGAAAGGAAAAACACATTAGTCACCTCCTGATGTGTGGCTCCTTATTCCAGCCCTCCTATGGCTTATTTAGCAAAGTCAGGGCTCTGATTTTTCCCTCTGGCCCAGATGCTCCTCCATCTCAGCTAACCATGCTCGTGCTTCAGCTTGCCAGAGGGAAGTGAAAAAGGAATTCTATCCCCAGTGCTCCCCCCAGCACAGAAACTCGCCCTTCTGAGCCACAAACTGATTTTCTGGCTCTTACAGTTCTTAGAGATTCATTACCCCTGTGATCATGAACACACATAGCAATCACAGCCACGGAATTTCCATCCCAGAAATGTGGCAAATATTGCATAAAAATACCACAATAAAAGCCACAATCTCTCCCATCCTGCAAAGTGTTGATAGGTGGGATAGGAGATGTTTTTGGACCTGTCTCAGCAATGGTGTAAGTGGATTAATGTTCTCCAAACACTTCTTAGCTTTCATGGCAGAACACACTTCATTTAAAAATGTGTTGTAAGGAGTTTATATGGCAAGGACTGAGGTCATTCCTCCAGACCTGGCAATGTGTAAAGCCTGATGGACTTCCTTCACAGAAGTAGGTTTACTTTCATGAGTAAAGTTTCAGTAACAGATTCTCCTGAGCTTCACTTTCATCTTTCAAATTCAAGTCTTCCACATGAACTCACTGTAATGGGTCTTTTTTTTCAGCACTTTCCCCCTTTACATTTTTTATAATTATAAGACTGATTTTGATAATAAAGGAGTTGTCCTAGAGGTTTGATCTCCTAGATATTTTATCTTCATAATGAAAATAGTATCTCTTCCTCCCTTCCCCCTCCAATGATTCTTCCACATGTTATCAGGTCTGGCCACCTGTCTTTCCCTGCTTTCTTCCCAATTCTTCCCCTGGCAGTGGTCTCCCTGAGCTGTTCCAAGATCTTTCTCCACTGAGGGTTTATAATTTTTTAAATTATTACTATGATAAAGAAAAAGATAGAAATTTTTAACATTGGAAGAGTAGCTGCCTCAGAATACCTGAAAAAACAGAATGCATCAAAAAATATTGCTAACATTAGAATTTGGAAATGAATGTGGGTTTGTGGTGGTTTAACCCCAGCTAGCAGCTCAGCCCCACACTTGCTAACTCGCCTGCATCGGGGAAAAAGTGAGAAAACTCGTGGGTTGAGATAAAGGCAATTTAACAGGTAAAGCAAACCAAGGAATTCATTCCCCTCTTCCCATGGCAGGCAGGTGCTCAGCTATCCCCAGGACAGCAGGGCTCCATCACCTGTAAAAGTGACTTGGGAAGACAAACAACATCACTCCAAACCACACCTCCACACCAGTTACTACAGAAATAAAAATCAAATGTATTTATGCTTAGAAATTATAATACAGTATGTAAATAGTGTAAGAGAATTTTTTTTATAAAATTTTAAATTAAAATAATATCTTTGATACACTTAAACTACAATCCAATAAACTTCCTGATGTGGATTGTTATCTTACTCACTGACTCTGTAGAATTATGCAGGGAGTAGAAGATTACTTTGTGAATATAAATGAGTGAAATCTTTGCATTTGCAACCTGCTTAATTAAATTCAAGCAGAAATTATTTGTATACTTTCAAAATAATCAAAGTGGAATAACAGTTGCTATAGAATGGAGGTATTCTACGAATGACCAACAGAGGAGAAACCAAATAAGAAATTTCTTTTCTGACTATCAGTTTCAAGATGAGAAACAGTTTAAGTACTCTCTTACTAAATTAGTCATTATGTGAGATCACATGAGAGAATGGAAACTAGGCTGAAAGAGAACAACAATTTATTACTTGAAATGCTACTTGTCACAACAAAGAACAATACAGCATTCCAGTTTCATAAAAACACCAAAGAAAGGAACAGTGGTTTGAAAATCATTGCATTCTAGATAAAACAAAATAAAGCTATAAATGAGAAAAAGAAAAAGATTTTTTTAATCTCATAGACAATAAAATTGAAAGCTGTCTTTTTTTTTTACAGCAATCATTTGATTACATGATTATGATGCAAGAAAAACCTACATCATAAATTATTTTTACATCTGACATGATCTTCTGTCCTTCTTTTGCTAAATCCCAAATTTTATGTATCTTCCAGAAATTGCGAGGTAGAGGTGTCTTATAGACTGCCCAGTTGTATTTAATTTGTTTGGCCCATAGAAGCAGTAAACCTCTGATGCAGAATCTGCCATGAGATAATGAGTCTTATGACAGTCACAATCTCACTTTTTAGCACTACCAAAGATTTGTCCTGAGTGCAGTGCAGATGAAAAGTAGAAGCCAGGCACACCAGCAATAAATACTTGCTCCTTTTCCCAGAGATTTAAATAATCAACATTCAGAAATGGATTTATGGAAGGGAGACAAGGAGATACAGATGCTGAGTTCTCTTTCTCTCCCTACCCAGACAGCAGAGGTGGAAAATCCCTACTTATTATCCCCTGTCCTCTCCTGCTTCCAGACCTTATGAAAAGAGTAACAGAGTTGATGGTTGTCTCTGTCCAATCACACAGCTGAGCATGGCTGCAAAACCATGGTGCTATCATTCACAGACAGGCTGCAGCTACTTAATCTTTATTAAAAATATAGCTAAATTTTTCTTTCAATTGGTACAACATCCTCTGATAAGCAGAGTCTCCCAGGTACAAAAGTACTCCCTAAATCAGCACCAAAAAGACATCACACAAAGGTTCCTTAAGAACATAAGATTTCTTATATCATCATACTTCTCTTTGTAATTAGCTGTAAATTATCTGTAAAGCTTTTACCTAAAAGAAGAAACACTACAAATGTTCTAGTACAATTAGGAGTCTTCAATTCCTGTGTATGTCTGCTTCCATGGCCTCTGCTCTTTTATTCTAAATGACAATTATAGTAAAAATAATTTTCCCCTTTGTTTGAGGAAGATGATGAGGCTTGCTGTTGTTGGAGAACAGTCTTATTACATCGGCATAATTAGATCTGACTAAAAATCTCTCCCAGTTTGCTGCATCCTGCTACCTAAAATTCAACCCTTAGAAAAAAAAAAAAAGGAAAAAAAAGAAGTTTTTCAGCTAAAAAGGCAATGTAGACATATGTTTTCCAAATTGCATCTTCTGCAAAGATCATATATCTGTTACCCACACAGTACTCTTCCATTTTTTCTTTCTGGGTGTATTTCAAAATGTCATTTATCACACAGCTTTCCAATTTGGCTACTTGCTGGCTAAGTGAACATCTTTTTCCACGTATTCTTTTTTTTTTTTTTTTTTTTCTGTTGAGATAATCTGAACACTTGCTGATTTTCCTCAAATTTGTGTAGAAATGTCAATATTAGAAACTGTTTTTTTTATCCACAATTAATTAGACATAAGGCAGCTTCATCAGAGACAATCTTGGTTCTTGGCTTTCTGAGCACTAAGACATGGATAAACCAAAATACTAATGTGATTGGAGAAGGGTTTCTTTGCATGGAATCCTGTAATATTACAGATGGTGGCAAGACATGAAATAACATAATAAATAGCCTTTTTACTTTTTTTGATAGAATGTTTTCCCAACTGCATTCTCTTTGGTAATTGGATATACTGAATCTAAAAGCCTGTACTGTATAAACACAATTAATTCACTAGATTTACTGTTCACCAGAACTCATAAATTAGGGAAAATTTGAAAGATATTTTAGGATTAGCATCTGTATGTTAGATGGTCCAAATGCTAATGAGGACATTATGCTCATGCAAAATTTCATACTCATTTATGAGAATTCTGCCTATGCTATTTGCTACATGGACTCCCAGCACTATCTGCTGTGCAATATAAGAATGGAGTTTATTTCTCATTAATTCAAAAAGTCAAGATTCCTCCCCTCGTGACCTTTGCAATACAAAAAAACCCTATTACCTTTGTTTCCTAGAAGAAAACTGGTCGAACAGCTAAGTGACTATTGATCTCTAAAAAGGTTAGATAAAGTTAGAGAAAAAGGTATTATTACCTTAATACAAGAGAGTATTGTATTATATGTTCTGAAAAATAGGTATGAAGAAACTCTAGAATGAACTCCCAGAGGGGATCCCATGGTTTTCACATTCACAGTCTTTCCACGGAGTTTAAAAAGGGGATAAATTCAGCTTTAAGTGAGAGTTCCTTAGTTAGCCTTCAGTTCATTCTGGTAAATGAAGAAAGCCCCAGACCTTCATAATCCGTTTGCAATGTAGGCAAGAGTTACCAGATATATCAGAGCATTCAGCTTTTATGGACCAAAAATTTCTTTACCCCCTAGACATTTCAACAGATGATTTGTAGACTTGTCTCCCTGTTTTTCTGTATAGAATTTCCCTTCATCAATATGCTGGTTTTAATCCATATATCCCATCTCAGTAACTAAAGCATTTTTCATGAAGTGATCTCACATTCTTATCATTCCCAGGGTTTGTGGGCTTTTTCTGTAAGTGGAAAAATATGAATTGTGTCTTGCAGACAGATCTATAAGAAAAGATTGAATGCATTTTATAAAGTCAGGCCTTTCGGCACACTCTGGAAGGCCAATTATTTTTGTATTTGATCTTCTGTGGTGATTCTCCAGATTGTCAACTTTCTCAAAGAGATAAAATATTTCCTTCTTATGTTATTTTTATCCTTCTTAAATCCTGAAATACCATCTTCTGAATTACAAATCCTTTCCACTACAGCAGTTGCTCAAATGTGTATTTTATTTATCAAATACTCTTATGTTCTCTCAACCTTCAATTTCACTGGGCTTATGTAGAAACCTCTCTACATAAAGGAAAAAATAAGCTTTGTTTTCATCAAATTGTGCGGACCTCTAGTGGTGCCAGAATAACTTACTAAGTGATTATCTACAATGAAAAAAGAATGGGTGGTTCAAATTTAATTATTGTTTTAACCCAGATTTTCTTCCCAAATGTATTGTGAATCCACAACTTTAATTCAGCACCTTATTAGATGTATTATCCTCAGAGAGAGAAAAATACTGGCCAGGCAAAATTCAGAGCATGTCTATGAGCCCACAGAAGAGGAGCAGATGGGAAGTTTTGAGAGAAGAGGCAAAAAACCTACTGAAAAGGGAAGAAAAGGTTAGGAAAAGTTTATTGGTTGGAATTTCTATTGCTGAAACTAGCTTCATTTGAGCAATTCCATAATTAAAGTGAGGATTGTGGCTTACTGTCCCCTTGAAGAACCACTAACTGATTTTAATTTGTACTGCTATGGGCTTTTCATAGTTAACACTTTGAAAAAGCAAGAAATATTACTCAGTTTATCCCATTTTATATTTTCTTATGGAAAATAGCAAAACCAATTCCTTTGTCTTAGAAAAACACTCAAAGTAATTTGAAGTATATAATATTCTGTGAAGAAAGGGATATTGCAGTGCCTTATCAAACTAGTTCATATGAAGAGCAAGACTGATATTTTTTATTTGTCTGAATATTGTCAAACCCTTCTCTTTGGAGAGCATTTTCTAGAGAAATTATTGTTTCTAATTTTAAAAATGTCTTTCTAAATAGGAAAATGAATACAAAGTTTTATTAAACTGAATAAAATAATTTATAGGTCATTATTTTGTTTCTCCTTTTTGAACATGCCAAACACCTTATTAAGTAAATATCAACATTCCTTGTACAAATTTTGAGACACTCTCGGCTAAGCTTTATGTCAAATTTTGACACTCATGTCCTCATACAGCCCACCTATAAAATAATGTTCTTTTTGAGCTGCAAATGCTGAACCATTTCTTTAAGACTACTTTGAAGTTATGCTGGCTCCTGTGTGGACACCAGGACTAGACTGCAAATCAATATCTAACAGTGCTGTTATGACAAGCAGAGGATGTGCAATGTGCAAGGTGTCATACTATCACTGGCATGGAAACATCAGTATTCTGCATACCCTTAAGGCTTGGGCAGAAAGTATTGATTCCTGACTTTGATGTTTTAATAACAAGCGTGGGAGTAGGACAAGTATGGATCCACCCTGATCTTACAAAAACGTAAATTATTATTCTCACTTTGAACCTTTTCTGTCATGAGGACATGGTAATCAAGGCTATCAGGAAATTTCACTCCAGCCAGAATTTGACCTAGTTCACCTTCCCAGTGCATCTACAGAGATTCTTAACTCTACTCTTGAGCACTTCACACCACCTTCATCCTGTGGCAAAGTTTCTCAGATTTTGCAACACCTCACTGGAACAAACTAGAAAACAGACATCACCATTAAGATAATCCTGACACCAGTTCAGCAGCCAGTTGTTCTCAATACTCACGAGTGCTCTTAGGCATCATGTACTTTTCTTCCGTGAGAAAAGGTCATCCTAACATCTGTTTATAATGAAGCTTGACAAGACAAAATAATTTTTTAAAGGATATTATCCACTTTTACTGTTCATGGACCTACTTTGGTACAAATGGTTATTGCATCCATTTAATATAGTTCCCTATTACCATGATAATTCTCTGAAAAACAAATGTTTATTTTTTTTTCTTATAAAAAATCCAATGTATTGAGACAGTTACTTACAGTATTAATTTGAAGCAGGTTTAATTGCGACCTATTAAAATAATAATCTGTAATTGCTTACTTTGCTGCAATATCAAGGAAAAAAAAAGAGTTTATTGAATGCAAGGAGAAACAGATTTATCACATCTGCATGATTAGCTGCTATACAATAGGCCTTTTCAGTCATTACACTTTGCACAACATTCTAAACCCCCAATTATACTGCAGTGTTAAGTATAAAATTGTAGCTGAACCTTACCATTTCATGTTTTATTGTCTTTTTAAAAGAGTGTTAGCATTGAATGCAACGGTAATATGGAAAGAGAATATTTTAAAAACTGTGATTTTAATTTAGCATTTGGCCATACATACAGATGGTGTAGGCTGACAGTGATGCCATTTGACCAAAAGCATCTGCAGGTATGAGGATATAAAAGTCAAATTAAATTGGGAATAGTCTATTAAAGATTATGAAATAAAATCAATGTGTCAACAATCTGACCTTGTAAATTAGGTAGATGGTTATCTTTCTTATTTGTAGGCTGCAAGATGTGTAAAATGGTCTCTGGAATCCATTAAATGAAATTCTATTGGATACCAAATGTAGGACAACTCCTTTCTTCTGTCAAATTATAAACTGATAATGATATTGCTTTTTATTGAACACTATTTTGGCTACAGAAAAGTATTCAATGCTTTTATGTTTCTGTAAATATTTACCCTATCTCACCCAGAGAGCAAGAAAAGCTGTTGATTTTAATAAACCAAAAGGTTTTAAATTTTCTTGCCTACCTCCAGATAAAAACAAAGCCTTACTGTGTTGTACAGTTGTACAGTAATGTCTTACATCATTCCAAATTTTGACCTGTGATTAATTTTCACAGTAAATTTCCTTGAACCACAGTGAAAATCATAGGCGGTCATTACATGACCTTTACCAGGGTCACATTTCTGTCTCTAAAGATAAGCTGTAACACAAAGACAGGAGTGGTTGCAATATTTAGGATTTTCTCTTTAGTGTATGATTTCTAATGCATATAAGTTTCATGATTTGATTTTAAAAGGTGATTAAAGACTGCTTTAAACATTCAATTGTAATAACCCCATATAGAAAGTACTTCTGTAACAGCAACCTACGAATGATTTGTTGTCCTAATACAAAAAGGAAAATGAAAATAAATCCAAACCAAAGAAGCAACAAACCAAGCTGTTAACGGCACATTTCCAAAAGAAAATGGCTCTGCAACTTCCATTTTTAAGATGACTTTAGAGCTCACTTTCAGACCTCTCTGTGGAAAGTGCCACAGGTCCAAGTTATCCAGCATATTTAACAGGGACAGTACATCTTCATCCTTCCCCTTCACCTCACAATATTTTTGGTCTGTAACTTTCAATATCCATTGAACATGGCCTTTATTCTCCCATTCCTATTAAATCTCTCAAGAGTTTCAAGAAAGTCATTTGCTTGATGAGCCATTTATATTGAGTAGACCTTCACACAAAGAGCAGCCAGATAGGACGCCTCAGAGGAATATTGCACTTGGAGACGGAATTATAATGTATGCAACAGGAGTCCATTTATGAGACATCTAGATGCTTAAACGAACCTTTGAACATTTAGGTACCAGTCCCAAAAGTGCTTTTCTCTTCTCTTCTCTTACTGTGACTGTAAAAGTGAAGATCCATCAGCAATAACTGAAAATATCCACCTGCTAATCCAAACCTTCACATCCTTGCTCTAGGCTTTCTGTTCAGATGCCTTGTTTTGGAGGTGATTTTTTTGTCTCTCCTTCTCAACTTGTCCATAACATTTTCAGGGAAAATTCCTTCATTCCTACTCACTCTTGCAGATTTTATTTGCATGTCTGCATAGATGCATTTAACCCTCTTAAATGGTTTTATTTTCAGAACAGCAGAAATATTTATTGGCTCCAAACAGAATTCCACAGGAACTGAGCAGATTATGAGCTTTATTCTGAGCTCTTTTGACATGGGAAAAACCTTGTGCATATACCTACCTCAACTCTTTTACTTAAGGCCCCATTATAATTTAGAAAGCTACACACAAAGGTTGTGTCAGGATAGCATATAAGGCACGTATGCTTATGCTACAGAGTTGATGGATTCTGCCTCTGGAGGAATGGTTAAATGCACCAGATAGAATCAAAGGCTATTATGGAAGAAGAAAAACTCTCAGTATGCAAATTAAAGCTGATGAAACAAAGTCAACCCACTGAACAGCCTTCTAGTAACTGGCATTCTGAAAGAGGACAGGATACAAGGGAGGATAGAAATAACACGTCTAGAAACTTAAAACCTGGCAGCTAATGTTTCAAAATCCACATGCAGCATGATCCCTGCCTTGATTCAAAACCCACTGACCTTTTGTTTAAAAGTATGTCAACCTCTGTCTTTGAAATGGCCACCCCCTGCACTAACACTTGTTTAGGATGAGTCTCTGAAGGAGTGGTTGTGTTTCCTCTTTTTTGAATCAGTTCACACAAATAATTTGACTTGTATTCATCAAGGCCTAAATTATTCATCAGTTAGTGAGCTGACAAAAAGAATTTCATTAGGACAAAAACACATGTTGGCTCATCTCCATCAAAGACACAAGGCTTGCTTTGTGAGGAGAAGAGCATCCTGGAATTCCTCTGACGTTATCTGTGCATAATGCCTAGACTGAAATGTTGATTAATTAAAAACCTGAAGATACCTGCCTTAGTCATCTCCAGCTTTATGCATTTAATACTCCTACACACTGGCCTGAAAGCAAATTATCTAAGAAAGAAAGCATATCTCAGGTTCACTGATTAATATCCATGGTAAATTTACCTTCAAAGGTTTGGTCTTTCCTATAAGGGAAATTCCTACTTCTGATGTAGGAACACAGATGCCTTTTTGCATCAGATCAGTAGTCTTGGCCATAATCCCATTATGTGGGCATTATTTTGTTCTTAAAACGTAAAGGGAAAGAATTGTACACAAAAAAATTATTGCCTGACATGCTCACAAGTCTTGAATCACAAAGATTAATACAACAGACAAAATTTTTAAAAAATCTCTTACTTGCTCTGGTTATTTAGAGTTTAATATGTGTGTATGTGTATTAACTTGTTCAGCTGGATAATATCCTGTAGGAGTGAGCTCCACAGCTGAAAAGATTCTGTTTGTTTCATTTGTTTGTTAGTTTTCTATGGATGCTCTCTTTTTACATTCTGGAAAATTTTGGTCATGAGAAACATAAAATGTTATTATCATTAAGCAAATATACTGATAACTTTTTTTAATCTGCCTTCTAAAATGATAATCTTTATGCTTGTGATGACTTAAGCTTCCTCCAAAGAAAATATCTTTCTGTTTTTTTCTGGGTTGAAACTCTAAGTTCAGAATAGCAATAAAAGATTTTAAAGTTCAGAAATTCTTGTTAAAGTGACAAATAACAGAAGATCAAATACTTTGTGCTTTGATAACTGGTTAGGCTTGATAGATTACTTGCATAAATGACGCTCAATAAATGAAGATATATCAATAATATAAATTCTACTATTGTTATTTTAAACTGGTTTGTATATGTGTTTCTAGAAAAAAAAATGAGCAGCTTTTTGTCTTAGCCCGGAAAGACACAGTAATCCATTATTCTAGTAGAATTACCATTGACAAAACCTCCACCCCAAAGTTTAAAAGGGAGATGTGAACATCACTCAGTGTATTCACCTCTCAAACCTGTATCAATCACTGATATTCCTGGGAGATGAAGCATGAAATTTGATTTCAAAGCCTATAAAAACACTACACAGCCCTGTCTAAAACTCATTCACCTCTTTGTTACACAATATAGTCCTAAACTGGCTGAAAATTTGAGGTCAAAGTCACTGAAGTCCAACATTTTATTACAACACTTTGAAAACAACTTTTCCAATATGATGTTCAATATCATAAAATCATGTGTGAGACCAGACACCAAACAGCAGAAAATGGGTTAGACAGTGTTTTGTAGTTCTAGGTGTACTCTTTTGTATCCTGAGATCTGAAAGTGTAACTTTACATTCAGATAGAAAATGAATGAAAACAAGAAGATATCCCAAAAGCAGACTGATGAACAGAGTGCCCAAACCTTTTCTCCTCCCTATTCAAATAGAAAAACAAACCAATTTTTGCAGTTAAAGCTTTGGTATTGCTCAAATAATATATTTGTTAAGGAGTATGGTAATACTTAAATTTTACTGAACTAATGATATTTTCTTTGCTTTTGTACTGACTTCTTTTTGCACAAATCTTAAAGTATTGACAGCCTTCAACCCATATTTCATAGAGCAACCTTTGTCAGTGCCTTAATTCAGTGAATTCCAATACTATGTTCACATTCCAGCAATCCAATATCAAAATTTATTTTCAAGACCTTAATGCTGCTCCATGTGAACTTTCCAAGAACAGCTCAGACAGCTCTTCCTGCTATTCCATGCATAAATTATCCCATCAAAGAGCTGGTGTTTATTCTGAGGTCTTTGAAATTCTAATCACTTGTATACACCTCCTCAGGCCAGCCTGTGCTTTGAAATTTGGATTACTTACAATTGGGCTATTCATAATGCAGGGCTATAGAATGCAGCTTGCCACCCATTTACAAGCCTCTGTACATCCAACACGCCATCAAGGATTTCTAATTGACACACATCTCTTCTTCCAGATTATTTTCCCAGTGTCAGCTTTATATCAACTATTTGACACACAGCACAGATAAAAGATTGCTTTAAGAGGGTGTGAGACAAATGCAAGTACTTTTAAGTTAGACTTTCTATGCATTACTATAAAGAAAACTTGCAGTATTTTTTTGTTTGTTTGTTTATTTATGTATTTATTTTAGTGTGAATTCTAGCTATGTAGGCTCATAAGCTGCCGTTATGTCTGTGCTCTGGCAGAATGTGGTCAGCTAAATTGTTCATCAGAAATGATGTTTCATCCTGCACCAGTTAGCTGCAAAATGACCTCATTGTCAAGAATGATACAAAGTAAGTTGCATGAGATTTTTTTGGCACTTGAAAAGGGACATCTTGGAACTTTTGTTAACCAATGTCCTCCAGGCTGATAGAAGAATGATTTCACTCTGAAGATCATCAACAGCTCTCCAGAGATTCCCTTCACCCCTCCCCTAGTATACAGGACAGTGACTTTATACTGGCACCTGTATAAAGTGGTAACTGGTGACTAAAGCACTTTGTCTATTTGTCTATTCATAGTTACTCCTTACAGCTATAAACCCTAAAGAAATCAGTAGTAGTCTTTCAACACACCAAGTGCAGATCTGAATCAAAATCTAAGTCCTTGTAAATCAGTCAAAGCAATATTTTAGGAACCAAATCAAATCCTCGTACAATTAGATGCTATGTTGTATGTTTTATTATTTTGAATGTGCTTCCAAAAAAACCCCCACCTAATTACTGAAGATATGCCTAATAAACAGTATCTGATGTCCTTTAAAGGACTGTAATAATTTTTCAGTCTGGAATATAGTAGAGGCAGCTTACTACAACTTGTCTTTTGCACTCCCAAGGTATTTCTCAGCAACTTTCTGGCTTTGTCATGGTCTGTGGACTTTGGAAGAAAGGAAGTGACTGCCTCTGTTATTGATATGAATGTGTAAAAGCTGTATTTTTGCAAATATTCAGTTTCTGAGAGTTTCTAATACTTTCCTCCAACAGGAGTGAAAGAGTATAAAGAAATACTACACATTTCTGTCCTTTCAATCTTATATCATTCGTGGTACATCATGTATGTTTAAAATTTTATCATTCTATTCATCTACATTTTTTGACTTGTACAAATTGATAAAAAAATGCTAAATTATAGAGAACAGCCCAAAATACAGAGTTTTACCTCCAAAATACAGAGGTTCACCTCCCTACTTATGTTACATGGTTCAAATCCACACAACTTTCCTACGCAGCCTCTAAGCTCAGGTGATGAAGGGTGAAAAAATTTTATAGGACTCTGTTCTACCTTGTGAAAAAGAGCACTAAAAATGTATTAGTAAAAAGCCCATGGAGTATATACCATAATTATGCTACCTGATAGCATATTCCTAGCCTTCACAAGCATGTATCAGTGACACACATGGCAGTGGGAGCTCTGGTAGAGCAATAAGGTATACAAGACCACATAAAGTGAAATAGCAAATAGGCTGGCAGGAAGCCCAGGGGGTTTAATCATATTTCTGCATTTGTGTAATATTTATATAATCAAATGTGGAGGTAATGACGTTGTTATATAGTTATTATATACCTCACAGTACTTCATTTTTGGATTACACATCTGTTATTATTTGTAGCCATGGAAGGGGGTATTAACCCTTTGGATGTGGTGGAAATAAAACACACAGCTACATGGTCTTCTTTCATGATAGGAAAGAGAGAGACAAGTTTATTCAGAAACAGATTTGGTTTTATAGCATGACTCGCAATTCCAAGGGCAGAAAAAGGTGATTGGTTCAGAGAGAAGACACCCCATTCCCAGGGCCTGGTCACACACCACAACAGGTGTTCTGTCTTTGTTATTAATTCCTTTTTATTTTGACCAAGTTGTCACCCTGAGAGAAATTCTCCCTAGCCTTCAGCTGGACCAGCTTATCAGCTGGGAACAGAGCTGAGAAGCTCCGGCCTGGAATATTTTTCAGGCTGTAATTTTCTTGCTTTCTCAATATGTGTGCCCACAATTATCTACCATCAAACGCTGCCTTGACTCTCTCTTAGACACAGCTGCACTGGCTGAGTTCTGAACACCACTAACAAACTGCCAGTCCCATGTGCTATCAGTGCTCATGGTACTCACAACTTTATGGAACTTCAGAAAGAGAATTCCACAGATTCAGTCAATAACTGTGATAAAAATTGCAGTGAAAAACATCAAATAAAAAAACCCCCTATGATTAAAATATTAAATCATTTACTACAGAGAGAATCCTCATGAAACATTACATGCAAGTCAATCAAAGAGAAGAGCAAGGAGTTTACTTGCTGAACGTAACTGAGAAATAAAATTAAGTGGTTTTTTGTTGGTTTTTTTTTTTTTTTTTTTTTTTTAGGAAGCCAGATTTTTTCCCCCCATATATACTTGCACCTATTTCTTCTTCTTATTTTCATTTCAGTGTAGTTGTGAAAACTTTCAGCAGTGGAGGGTCTGATGCAAGGTCAAATGTATAGAGTTAGGGGTTTGAATGTAAAAGAAATAAAATTTGAAACACAAAGTACTATTAAGAACTAGAGGAAGGATTTTAATAGGGTGGCATTATCAAGGTCATGCTAGAACAGATTACAGGAGAATTACAATACAATAATGGCTTATTTTACAATCAGTGCACTTCATTCCTGTGACTGACATAGTGATGAAAATGCGGATAAAAACGGTGGTGATGTTTTTGTTACTTGGATCAAGCATCCTGTCTGGGGAAAAAATGTGATTTCTTTGGCTAACCTTTAAATCTTTACTCAGGTATATCAGTGGGAATTGGAGATATCTTTAATCTTCTGCAATCTTACAACATAATACAAATCAACCTAACCAGGCTTTCAATTATTCTGTCAACACCTACTGCTCTGTAAGTCTTTAATCTCATTGGATGTCACAGAAAACATACAGAGTTTTTAAAGTAAGGTAGGGTAACATTATTATTTAGACTTCCCCGCTAAAAAAAAAGAGAAAGCCCAAGAGAAATATACATTTATGTAAAAATGATATTTTTTTCAGGAGGTGATTTAAATACCTTTCAGACATTAGTCAGAAATTACAGGACTATGGAAACATTAAGGCCATAGTCCTGGAAAGTCTCAATTTTACAGAGTATTTCATCCATAGAAAGCTTAGAAAATTTTCCTAGAGGGTGATTTCCCTTTGATTCAGAATCTATTTTCTGACAGAACATTTTAAGTAGGTCATCCTATACCATCCATCAGGCAACTTTTTTTCTTTAAAGATAGATGCATATTTCTATTAGAGTTTACTGTCATGTATTGTTGCAAGTTTCTAGCCATACACTTGTTAGCTCAATGTCGAGCTTAAAACATATATTTATGCAAAAGATTAAACAAGAGTGAAGAAAGTTAACAATACTGGAAGAGCAGGGAACTTAAATGTTCCCACTAAGATGTTGTTCTGGGGAATCCCTATGCAGAGATGAACTCTGGAGCTCAGGCAAGAAATCTGATGCTCAAAAAAAAAATTAAAAAATCTTTCTACTGGGTTTTGTGGGAGGTGGGAGTTTGGTTTTGTTTTTTTTTTCTTTTTAAAAGTCCTTACCATTTTTCTGTAGAACAGATATTTAGGAACATAACTCAAAGTTTGCTCCAAGTGTTAAGCCTGCACAGTATTTTCATTTGGGATTTGTGATTTTAACCTCTTGACATACTCATAATGAAGTCATGAAGTAGCTTGTAAGCCATTTGAACTTAGGACATTCCAACTCTGGGAATATGATTCAGTTACTTAGAACAAAATGCTGGAGCAGAAGATCATCCTGGAAAACCCAACAACACAAGAACATTCTCAGTTTCTGAAAACAATGAATTCCCAATAAATTTCTCAAAATCTGGATCATGTTTCACATTGACAAGGTCCATAAGAAGGGTCCATAGCATGCTCTTTCATACAATCTAAATCTATATATTTCAAAAGTCTTTTTAATGCAGTGAAACCATAAGTTACATGCAATCACATTGTCTCAAAATAAGCTAAAAATAATCCCTTTTCAATTTATTATTTACTTCAAAAAGTGAATTACTACAATGAAATATACCTGCAAAGAAAAGTGAATTCCAATCAACCATACACAATGAGAACTAAAAAGGTTTAACTACTCCTTTCTGTCCCTGCTGAAATTCAAACCAAAAAGTTCTGTTTTAACACACAGCTGTGATAGAAAAAAGCTTTACAAGGGTGTCTGCTGAGGAAACCAGAATCTGAAATCTTCAACAACAAAACTGAATTTAATTGAAAGCTACAATTTTGCTAAAATATGTAAAATATTAGAATGAACCCACTGTAAGGGTCTTTTTGTCACTGAGGAACGAGCAACTGCTACCAATGAGCTTAATGGAAGAACATGAGAACTCACCAGTGATTAACTGTCAAACTGACAGATCTCTTGTTTCATAATCCCATTTATGACCTCATACTGTTGTATAAATTCACAGTTAAAAAAAAAACAACCCTGTAGTAGCTAATTTTCTTATCACCAGCTCTTCAAAAAATGACTTAAACAGAGAATGATAATAAACTTGAATCTTGAAACTTACATTGAGCACTACTCATTCAGAAAGAAACCCTTACATGTAAAATTGAGGGACACATGGCTAACATGTTTTGTTTAAACTAGAGTACTACTTTTTTGGAATTATTGCTTACACACCAAAGTCACAGATTGGCAACAATTCCTAATATTGAGCATATTCACTCTGCATTTCTAAATACTTTGTTTTCATGGCTGGAAAAAGAAAGGGGGAAATTCCTCCCCAAAAGGCCAGGAAAAGAGTTGTACAAGTTGTTTAAATGCACTGAAGGGGTAAGATGAGTCATGCAGAGAATGCTGCTTTATCTCCTGCCAGGGGTCAGAAATGCCAAGATGTACAAACTGAGCCCACATGGTTTTTAATAATCTAGTAAAAAAAATTGGTGTTGAGAAAGTATAGAACCTACCTTGCTGGAAAAAAAGAATCAGATGTAGGACCCTGCCTCTGATGATGCCCTGTGCTTACAATTTCAAATTATCAGGGGAGGGAAGAGAAGTTTATCCAGCCATCTGCACCATTACATTGCATAATACCTTTAATGGTTCTGAAGCACTAGGATGGATAACCCTTCTAATTTTGAAACTTGAAAAAATATTGACAAAAGGTAGTTTTGTTCTTTTGGAGCTCTGGTTTCAATAAGAATTGCTAATACAAAGTTTTGTCACTTTGTTTTTTTCTCAGAAATACCCACTAGTCTGTTATTAGGGGAAAACCTTAATACTAGTACTTGGAATCTTTTAAATAATAACCCCCCCTATTTATTTTTTTAAAGATGACCCATATCAGTGGTTCATTCCTTCAGTCAACATGTCTAAATTAGGAGGGAAAAGTGAATTGCTTTAAAATCTTACAGAATGCAGACCAGTCTGTAACATTCCCACATTTCCACTACTACTCCTTATTAACTGTTGTGGTGTGAAGAAGGGAGATAAAATCCTTCCTAGTGTAATACAACAGGAACTTCTGTAAATTAATGTGTGCTGCAACATTTACGGGAGAGAAAACTGTCACCACATAAGATGTAAATGTAGGATGACGTTTCTTTTCTGTTCCAAAATGAATTAAAATTTTGTCTTGTTTTTGTCACAGCCTTAGATATAGAATATTTGAACTTGTTTGGTGTCTTGGGATTTTTCCTTATTCAAATTTTCTTTGCTCATTTGATAAAGAGACTATCTACTTTTAACCTCAATGCAAATCAAGTAAAATAATTTTTTGGTTTCTATAATGGCCATACCTGGGAATACCAGCCCCAGTCTCTCTTTGAAATGATAGCCTTTGCCCCAGAATGCTACAGTCTAAAATGCAAACTAAAAGCAAGAGCTAGTCAAGATAGCCAGGGTCAGAGAAGTGAGAGACAATAAAACAAATTTGATTTGGCAGAAAAATAAGAGCATCCATTTGTCATTTGCCTTAGCAATAAAGGACAGAGTGATAACTCGTAAGGAAGCCTTGAAATGCAGATAAGAGGAACTGGGAGTGCAGTGGGGGAGAGCTTTCAGTTCTTCACAAGTCAGAGAGCCTGCACACCCCAAGGTGTAACTCAGCAATTATCTTAATGCTGGTGATTTAGCACAGACCTGCAGTGCTGTCTCAACTCATATGTGTACAAAAGTTCATGCCCAACTTTGTGTCCCTTCACACATAAAATCCTTAAGTGTGCATTCTTTAGTCATTTGTCGCATCTATTTCACAGGTGGGAGCACATTTCCAAACCAGAGCTGTGATACAAGTTTATCTTCCCTGATAGTCAAAGCCAAATTGGTAAATATTCCATGAGACTGGAAAATAATCAGTCATAAGCTGGTCATTCATGGAAAGGCTCAGAGACACTGGAACACTGGTTCTGCATTTCTGTGTGAGCTTTCAATTCTGAATCATTAGATCCAGCAGTGTTGCACTTCCAGATACTTGTGCAGTGCAAGCAGCCAGCACTTAAGCTGACACTGGTTTAGGAACAGCTGCTCAGCTGTGACCCACCCTATAGAAAATTTTTGGTACTCATCTAAGCATAACAGTTCCCAATATACATGCTACCCCTCACCATCCTGTGATTAAAATGAGAGAAATTATGAAGATTCCCAAGTTACGTCAATGGCTTCTCACAGTCCTTCGGCGTTACCTCCCTCTCTTTGCATCCTCCACCTCTTTGCATTTGGCAGCGTTGTGTCTAAGTTCAAGGCTGACTCTGCAGACATTCATTGAAAGAAGGATGTGCTGAGAGAATCAGCCCTGAAGGGCAATACTTTTGAGATCAGTACTATTTATTCCCGTGTAGAACAGAAGGAATGTCTGATACCAAGAAATGAGAAGCCTGTTCTGAGGCAGACAAAGCCCATAATGAAGCTACTATGAAGCAAAAATAGATCTTGTACTAACACATTCTGGGACTTTAGGTAGATTCACACTGGTGTCTTGACCCTTTTGCTGAGCAAAGAGATATTTCTCTTGACAGAAAGGGGATGATAAACAAACCCCAAACTGTGTTCCAGCTGAGACTGAACAGAATTCAAACCATTGCAATTCAGCACAAAGGTGAGCATTGGAAGCAACAGCAGTGTAAAGAGCTGAGCATCCAAACCTGGACATCCCTGCAGAATGCACCTCAAAGCACTTTGACATAAGTGGCAGGAACTTCATCATCCTCACCCAAATTCTAAGCTGATGGCTATCAGTTTAGTGACATTACAGAAAGTTATGCCGGCTGTGAATCTGCTCCACTGAAGATTTGTGTTTTGTAATTGTCAACTCAGGATCCATGCTACATTAAGGCTGTTTTGCAAGACTTCTACCATGCTGTTCTCTTTATGATGTATGATTTTCATTACTCAGTGCCTCTGATTTCAGCATATGTTTATGGGAACAGTCTGCTATTTATTACTCAAAGCAGTGTCTCATGCTTCACATCCCTGTGACAGGCAATTAGTTCCCATTGAGTAATTAATTATTAACACAAAATTTATTTAAGGACTACTCCTCGTAAAAGTTATCATTGTTTTTACTCCAAAAATATAAATAACACAAGCAATTAACTGTCACTGTGTTTTTTAAAATATTATATGTACAACCACTCTAAAAAATGACAGTGGTCTGTAAAATAATATCCCTGGAATAAAGCCAAACAGCTTCTTTTTTCAGGTAGTAAAGCCAGTGGGTGATTCCAGGCCTCCTTTAGGGATGAAAGCAAGGACCAAGGAGACAAAAGAGAACCTCACTCTCCTTGGAGATCCAGGAGTGAGGAGACCTGTGTCTCTATGGCATGAGGAGAGGAATTTATTATTTATTCAGATTGGCTTAAGTGGAAGGAGAATGGTTGCAGTTGACTGGTCAGAGTTCTTTATAATTTTTTAGGCTTTTGAAATAAAAATTTTAATGGCAACTTCCTTCTTTCTCAATTTCTAGTTAGAAAGAAATATGATTTTTAAAGGTTTCAGGATAACGAAAAATAACAGAGAAAAGAATAATTTTTTTTGTTAAAATCTATTTGCAAAATGCCCAAGGAAGAGAATATTTGTATGTCCATAATGAGCAAAAAAGGTAAAAATCCATTGCTTTGTCATAATTTTCTTCTTGCAGCAACCTAAATAATATAAATCTTTTGAAATTTCCTACAGAACAGCTGCCATTTATAACATCTTTGTTTAGAGGGAAATTTGTAGAGTTACAGCCTTTCAAATGAGCATATGTTCTTTTTTCCAGGGGAAATCATATGGATATTAGAGTAGCTACAGAGGGATGAACTATTTCTACATAGGCCTGGCTTATCTTCATTTTCCCTGTGCCAGTCTGTTCCTTCAAAGGCTGGGCAGTGTGACAAATCAAGGATTTCAGACATGGCCCTCTTTATTGATATAAGTACCACACAGCAGTATTCTGCAGGAGGAACAGCTCAACTTTCTCCCTTTTTCTTTACCAGAATTGAACATCAATAGTGGCTGAGCTCAAATCTGGAAGAATCACAGAATGACCTTTTTAACAGGAAGGAGTCATCGAGTATCTGTGAAGAAGTGGAAGCTGTTCTGAACATCTCTCTCAATATCTTCACCTTTTGTACATGTAAAACAAACAAAATAAAATGAAACAGGTGTGAGTGCTTCTCTGCAGTTGTAGTCTATTTACACACAGCCTCACTACTCCGCAGGAGATTCTTTACAACCACCATCAGATGGCCACTGTAGAAGACAGATCTCCTCTGTTATGGTACAGAAATGGTGGTTTAGACAAACCCAGATCAAGCATTTACACCTCCACTGCAAACATCTGCATGGCTGAAACTTCATATGGAGCAGTTTAAAGCAGTTTAAACTGGTGAAGAGGTGAAAAAAAATGGTTTAAAAAAAGTATTATGAAATAAGTTCATATTCAAGTTTATTTAAGTATGTTTTAGCTCATTTCCTTCTGCCCATAGTGAGGATTTGAAAGTTAGAGCAATATCTCAATGTAGATCAAAAACAAAGCAGAACACAACCTGCACAGAGTCCAGCAGCCTTTGGCTGTGCTAACCTGACTTGGATTAGGAACCTTAACTTTAAAAAGCCTGCAGGTGTCAAATTGCCTAGGAAACCCAGCTCATCTTTCAGTAACTTCAGCTATTAATCGCCTTTGAAAAATTGCAGTTACAAACTGTGATTAAGCTGCTACATAAATGAAAATAGATCAGTCAGGGCCAAGTGTAATTCTTAGCTCATATTCACTCATTGTTGAAAGTTCTTTTGATATTTTCTGAGCTGTTCTTTCTTCTGTTGCTGGTATATCACAGTAATCATCCTGGCACTGCTGAAAGGTCAAGTTCATTTTGCAAAACCCAAGATGTAAGCAGCTACAGGCTCCCCTGCTGCTGTTATCCTTTAAAGAAATACGATTCTATACAAGCAAAATAAAATTTGTAGTGACCCTACAATTACTAGCTTCATTTGATGATGTATTGTGTGCATTCTCTACTTATGGTATGTCACAGAAAAAGGATAGTGAGAGGCTGCAGCTCTGATGAGGTTCTGCTGCCCGAGTGTGTTTTTAATTCCAGGAGATTCAATAAGATCCAACTTTTAATATGGACTTTTTTTTTCAAGAGCCATTTCACCATATGGGGAAAGGGATATTATGCCATATTTATTTCTTTTTCAGCTTCTACCACCTCTGAAAGTAAGACCTATGTTTTCCCCCTTGTCTACAATACAGTCAGGAATTAAAAAAACTATGCAAGCATTTAAAAAGTAGCATTGTACAAATGGTTTTTTAAGCATTCCCATTTTCATAGTCACCTTGGACAAATAATGTCAAGCGAAATGTTTTTAGTACTTTGAATAAATTAAAAATGAATTATTTAGGAGAGCTCAGGAGGAAGGAAACAGGAATTCATTAATTAATTTTGACTTAGCTGATTTGTGAGTGGTAAAACCAAATGACAGTAGCTTGGAGCCACAGGCTACCAGCTAAGCTACATATAACAAGAGGAAGCTGAATCAAAACGTTGAAGCAGCAGAAAAAAATGCTGCCAGTGGCACTCTAGGTCAGAGTCCCTGTACATGACAAACCCTGTTTGTGACCCAAGGTTAAAAGCTTTCAAAGCAGCACTAAGCAGGAGACTGAAATGCAAGTTTGAAGGCTGCACAATGCAAAAGATACCAGAACTACCAGGAGACTTCACTCACCTACCTGGGT
Organism: Sturnus vulgaris; assembly: GCF_052056855.1. Classification (NCBI taxonomy): domain Eukaryota; kingdom Metazoa; phylum Chordata; class Aves; order Passeriformes; family Sturnidae; genus Sturnus; species Sturnus vulgaris. The sequence continues at coordinate 19,389,041 of NC_142256.1, read as the reverse complement.
ACTGTGCAGGTGTTTGTGATTCCAGCAAGTTCAGTGAACAGGAGAGAGCTATGAATGCGTCTGTCCAAATGGGATGCTTGTTTTCTTTCCTTAGAAACTGAAAATCTGTCAGAGAAGTGAATAAACGTTACTTTTGCAAACTTAGTAGTTTTGCCAGTCTCCGATCAGAGCATAATTCTAAAAATTAACTCAGAAGAAAGTAAATCAAACACATAAAATATCTAGTTTTATACACAAATTAAGTAGAGATAAAAAATGTTGTATCACTTTCCAGAGTGGACATTAAATCTTTCAAGTACTACTTCTTGCCTGTTATTTGCAGGTTAATCACTGAGGTTTATTTATAAAAAATATATTTGTATCATAATGAAAGTAAAATTCAGACTGTCTCCAGATACTTCAGAGATATAATGAAAACATTTCAAATACAAAATTTGGAAGAACACTTCAATGATTTTGTCACAAATAAGTCCCCAGAAACAACCTGAGTTATCTTGTAGCCATATGACTGACGTGGAATTAATTGGCCTAAATAAGGTGTTATGAACTGTAAAAATAAATCCTTCCTCAGCAGAAAGTAATACAAGAAAGTTACAACTGGTCTCTTCTTTCCCCTGAAAAATTCCTCTGACTTCATGGCAATTTTAATGAAAATACATAAAGATTTAATTTTTCATGGTAGTTATGAATAGTCAAAATGTTCACTGTTATCAGGACACTGATACAGGACCTTATTTTAGGGTTTAGGGTTTTTTGGAGAAAAAAAATACAAGCTGTTCTCCTATCAATTATGGGAAGTCAAATAGAACTGCAGTATTCACAGTCCTGCCTGAAAACAATGCAGGACTGTGCTTAACTTCAGTCATGTGATTTCTTCTTACAGAAACAGTGCAAAGACTATCATCCAGCACCAATGAGCCAAGGTATTACCACAGGACTTGAGAATTTTAACAGCCTTCCAGTATGTGCCACTCTCACATTAGATACAGAGCCCGGAAAGGGGAAAGAAGGTTAAATCTACCCGCAATAATGTGAAAAACTCACTGTTGTTTAAAGCAGCTCTTTACAGGCAATTCACTATCAGAGATGAAATAATTTTTAAGATGTTTTTGCATTTCCTTTTTAACATTTTTCCCTGAATGCCGGTTAATATTCAAACATTATGTCACCACTAAATACAGAGTTCATTATTTAAGGTTGCTATATGGTGAGCTTATTTTTAAAAATAATTGATAAATAGAATGGACAGGTAAGGCTTTCATTGAAAGCTTTGTTCAGTCCATTAATGCTATGGGAAAAAATTTTCAATGTATCAAATAAGGTAGAAAGTACTTAATGATAAGAATGAAGTTTAACATTTAAATATTTAATATTTAAACATTTTATGAAATGCAGACAATGCACTCAGAAAATGTTAAACTTTAGGGTCTGAGAATTAGCCATGTTTTAATAGCTTTCAGGCAAACAAAGAGCAAATGCAAGCGCTGTCTGTTGAGTCACTGCACGTTGATTCAGCCTGAATGCATTCTCTGCACCCAGCGACCAGTTGGGAATGAGTGGGAGTTCATTAACATCCAGGGGAAGGAACAAGCACTCTGTTCCACTGGATCATCTGTTTCACAGCTTCATATTTTACCTATAGGAATTGTGGCAAAATGAAATAAGTTTTTGGGGGCCTTAGCAGCCATCAGCAGTCACACTCTGCCTACAAAGAAACAGCAAATTGGTTTAAAACTGCTTCTTAGCATATGCAGTGAAAACCATTACATGCTGTCAACATGTTCAAGTCCTTGTGCTAATGAGATGAGACAGGTTGTGTGACAAAGAAAGCAGCATGTTTCTCAGTGGTGAGAAGTAATGGGTTCATTGACCAGTACAGAGAACCTGAATCTCAGCTGTTCTCTCCCGCTTGGCAAGATGCCCATCTCTGCTTTTAGGCTTTCTGTTATATTTTTGGTTTGTGGGAATTTCATTCTCTATGTTTGACTGAAACAGAAAAGGCATATTCTTGGGGAAGAGATCATAGGCTTTCATCCACACCAGTGGGCTAGAAATATCTAACTAGGCTTTATAGGTCAGTCATCTTACACTAAAGTGTCAAGGATGATCTTGTGTTTGTTTGATCAGCCATTTTAGCTACATTCTCTACTATCAAACAAGTGGCTTTGATAAAGCAGCCAACTAAACTTTGTAGGCAAGAAAAAAAAAGAAGTAAATGTCCTTGAAGACTGTTCCCCTTTCATGCTGTGATTAATTAAGCAATTAAAAGTATGATTGGTCTTTTTAAAGATGTCATATGATATGACAACTTTCCATTATCAGAATAAATTAAGAACATTTCTTCAGTCCTTTTATAAAGGGCTAGAGCTGCAGGATGAAATGTAACATGTTTGAGAAATTGAAGTTTTCTGTTCTCAAATATCACTGCAAAGCAGGATGAGCCAGATGGGAAAACTAAAGCTCAGGTCATAAATATTTTGCCTATTTCTATATTGCATCAGCTACTCGTTGCCAGATCAGTAGATTTCAGCACTAATGATTTCAGCCCTGCAACATGAACCTCTTCTCCCACAAACTCAGGTGTCTTTCCAACAGCAAAATCTTACAAGGAAGTCATCAAGAGATTACTCACTCCTTTATATTTGTGACCCCTAATCTGACTAAATATAGGAGAGAAACACACACAAAAAATCTAAGAAGCTAGTATAAAACTAAAAAAGAAACACGAGATCTCTTCAAACATAAATATTTTTTTTTAAAACTATCAGACCAAACACACAACTGTACCTCTCAGATATTATCTGAGCATCTGAAAAGATATCCCACATCTCCTGTCACTTAGCTATTAAACAAAGAACCAGAAACATCCACCTGACTTGAGAGGCTTTAGGCTGATATCAGGAAAATCAAACCCTGGTATGTTGTCCTGGCTGCTCCTGAGATATTGATATTGCAGCTTACCCCTCTGACCAAGCAGAAGCACAATTCTGTCAAGCTATCTTTGGCCCCTGACAGTTAGGCTGAAGTATTTCAAGATCTCTAAGTCACCCTTTTCTCATCACTGTCTATTGCAGTGACAATATGTCTACAGCATATTTTGCAACAAGGAGAACTATAATGAGAACAAGAGCAATGGAGCAATATAATCAACAGCTTAAAGAAAATTTCCTGTCATACCCACTCCTCCTCTTTAGTATTTCCCAATGCTTGCTACAATTTTGAGAAGGAAATCCTTATTTATCAGGAGGTTCATATGACTTCACCAGTTGCTTTTCTGATGTACCACTAAAACTTTGAAAATGCTAATTAATTTGTTTACCATGGGAATACAACTTGTCCTTGTTTCTGGCTTCCTGCATAGTTTGGCAATAATAATTATTTCAGACAAGGCACAACTGTTTGCAAGATCTATAATGAGAAACTGCAGACTACAAAAAACTTCACTATGTATTGCTTTTTCTCATTTTATTTTGCAATAAGCATTCAACAGTAAGTTCTTTATACACTGAAAGTCAATTACGAAGAAAAAAAATAGTAGAGCAGGTCACATAGAAAAAAAAATCAATGACATATTTAGAATTAATTCAGTTAATCCATACAGCCCACTTATGCCCAAAAATGTCATCCAACAAATTGACTGACCATTTATAAGGCAAGTGGTAGCATATTAACAGTACAGATAGGCTAAGTTTACTGGAAACAATTCACTTACCTCGCACAAATGCTACTCTAGCCAGACCATCACTTAACATGTCAAATATCTATAACTATTTGATCCACTTAAATGGTTTAGGAAAATATACGGAGTGGAATAATCAATTTTCAGAGGCAGACAAGCATTCACTGTGGACAGCATTTTGCAATCCTACTGAAATGCACAGTTTTTCTACAGTTACTGTATGGAAGAATATTTAGAAACTGAATGTACATAACAGAAATATTGTTTAAAAGTCCACAGCAGTTCATAGAATACCACAGAGGACACCTCACAAATACAAAATGAACACCTTTAGTGAGCTGCATCCCTCATGTGATACAGCACAAGGTCCCAACATCGCAGTAATTCTCCAGATTCACTAAGATCACAACCAATCCCTGGATTTTTTGTTTTGAAGAGTAACTGCTGCTTCTGTTTCCTGGTCCTTGCATGCGGAAGAGAAAATATTCATCTTTCTTCTTAAAAATGTAACTTTTTTCATCTCTCCGTCCTGCAATGCTTTATTACTATGAGAGGCCATTATCTGAAGCTGCTGTAAAATAAAGCACAGCTCTCTTAGCTCTTTTGTTATTATATTGGAGTAGAAGACAGACAGTCCTATGAGTATGGCTGAAGAACATATAGTCCTGCTCTGCATACAGAGCTGGGAATCAGCATGCAATTCAAGCAATCTGAAGTTTATTGGATAGTTTCAATAGGGAAAGACTAAAACAAAAATAGAAAATGTGAAGTGTTCTGTTCAGCATTTTGATACAAGCCACAATCCAAATCAGGTCATTAAATGCAAGCTGTGAAACTTAACTTTGATCTGTAAGTCACTAGAGATAAGGATAGTAAAGAAAAGCTGTGATAAACAACTCAATTTTCTAGCTTTCTCTCCTTAGAGCTCTCTCAAGGAGATCCCACCATTCATTTGGAAGTTCTTTTCTTCCTAGCACCTTGCCCATGGATCTACTCCTAATCATAGAGAAAAGGACAAGTTTTCATTAGGGTGCAATTAGGCATGTACCTCCATTTCTATTAGTTATGTAATGAAGAATAATAAAGCAAAAATAGGAACATTAACATTTTTTGGAGGTAACAGATCATTCTTAATGGAAACCCTGTGCCTTAACTCCCTGTACATGGTAATAAAACTGTAGCTCATTTTGCCAGCTCATGAGGAGAAAAAGGACAAACAAAAATTTAAAATGACATCCCATCCCACAGCTGAACAACCCAAGAATGAAATATTTTCCTTCTGGAAATCAGTGGGAATTGTACTTCATTTGGGGAAAACTACACCTCATTACCACTTACTAACTGATTTAAAATATTTCAGTAAGTACAGATTTACATACAAACCTGTGTTACCCAGAAACAGGCCAGAATTGTGAGAGTAATCTTGGTCAGAGATGAAAATAAGTCTTGATCCAATATCAAATGAAGAGCATGAGCATTTCTCTATTGACTTCAGGAGATTTTGGATAGAGTCCATTTGCAGACTGCACACTGAGAAGGATTTCTCCACTAACCTCCTTTGCCAGAGGAAGATTAAAATATATTAAAAATAATAACAGTTTTTCAATTCGAGCAAAATGTCTGGACTTCAGCTCTGGACCAGAAAGGAAATCTTTGTTTTCTCTATTACAGCTAAATTCATACATGGTTACAAAATAAAAACAAATACCACAACAGCAACAAACCCAGTCAACCAAGAAAACAAACAAGAAAAAAACAACAACAAAAAAAACCACCAAAATCAAGACACCACCCAATACATGCTGGTTACTGAAATACATAAGAAAGTTATTTCCTCTCCAATTTTATTTTTGTTTAGGCACTTACCATATATCCTATTGGAAAAAGTACAAATTCACAGCAGCTGCTACAGACCACATGTTGACAACCTAACTAGAAAGATGATAAAATATTCTATTACTTGTGCCTGATGATAGAGACAGCCATTCATCCATCAAAACTAAGCAAAACACCTTCAATCCAACCCATAAGAGTTATTTTCTGTGAACTCCAGCTAACCTAATTAAAAGCTTGTTATACAGAAAAAAATAAGAAGACAGAATTATAGGATATGATATGCTGGATTAGGCCAGTTTTACTGAGCAAAACTTTACTGAGTATCAGTCACTGAGGTCAATAATAAAACTTAGAAAATTAGGGTAAAATTGATACAATAAAATCAGATGTCTGCAGGTAAGCTCTTCTCTATGCAAATTACTTAAAGGCTGACTTGCTATAGGGCCTTTAATATTTGAGATACATAATCTTTCATTATACTGTCCAACTTTTACAGCTGCCTAATTTTATTTTTCTCTTCCTACAAGTGTTCAATCCCTTTCTTGTAGAGTGCCAAGCATTTGCCTTCAGTAATTGGAAGCTACCTGTGTGAGGCTTCTACTGAAAGCACAGGCACTTCTTTCTCCTGCTGAAACAAATATTTTCAAATCTATACTAAAAAAAGAATCATACAGCTAAAGAAAGGCAATGTCATTCTACTTATTAGCAATGCTTTGTGGTTTCAATTTTTATTTTGCTTTTATCAAGTTTGACTTGGCAAACTTGTTCATTATTCTTCCCTTCATTCACATACATATTGTTCAGAACACAGTTTGACATGGCTTTTCTTTACACCTTTTTTTATGGCAAGATATCAAATGTTTTATTAAAAGGCTTCCATCTCAGCGCAAATCCCAGAAAATGCTGCAGCAAATAAGCATGTGCCAATGTCAATATGTCTTTTTAAGCTGTTAAATATCTAGTTCTTTTTGACTCATGCTCTTTTTATTCCTGCCATGAAGTAGAGGAAAACTGGAATCAGGCATTTCACAGCCTTCCCTTTGAGCTGCAGAACTCTAAAACGTGAAGGATAGATTCTCTGTTTTTCCTTCTCTGCTGGAGACAAGAGAGAATATTTCAAGCATACAGCTGTGGAACACTTTGAAAGTCCTTGTGGCACACAGACTGCAGAATTTCAGGGTTTTTTTTCAGGTAACACTCTTGTTATGTTCTCTGTGCACCAATGTCTATCCTCTTCTTTATTTTTATCTTTCTTTTCTCTTTGCAATGAAGGTTAAGTCATTCATGACACAAACCTCTTTAAAACAAAAAAGCACAACTCCTCCCTTGCTTTAGCTATAGATGTATGAGTTATAGGGAATTAAAGAACATATTGACCCTTCTCATAATTTCATTATTGTGCAACAAACTGAGAGAACTGGATGAAAAAGAAAAAAAAAATCTAATATTTCTGCTATTTAAATATTCCAAAAGGCCCCTGATTATCATTCTCTGAGCTGAGGTAGCCCTATGATTACCAGTCATAATAAAGGGTATATTGCATAGGAACTGCCTCTTTACATTACAAAAGTTGATCCATATCCCGAAAATATTTGAAGAGTGCAATGACAATCCAATTAGGCTGGGAGAAGAGTACTCCTTTTAAATAAAAATAGATTCCCTTAAAATTATATATGCATATATACACATGTATATAAAAATAAAGTAGGGAGGATCTGTTTTGAAATTCCTACTGTTTGAACATTTGCTTTCAAACTGTGATGTCAAAAATCAGTCTCAAGCTGTACAGAAAAGCTCTAATCTCCATAAAATTGCAAAAATCATCAAAATACTTCATTTACATTCAATATGTAACCTGAATTCTTTTCCATGCTCTGATGAGACAGGCTGGAGTTTTGTCTTTTCTTCATTTTCTTCAGAATGAGACATAATTTCAAATAATTCATAAAATCTGCCTGTAACCTCCAAGCATCTGCAGCAAAGTTCCCTACTAACATAGATGCTGATTTATGTTCTTCAGGGACAGCTGTCCTGGCTTTTCCAGAAGATGAAACCTTCTGTGTTACTTTACATATAGAGTAAAATGCACTTGTTTTTAATTACAGAGTGGGAATATGGAAATTTAAAAAATAAAAACATTACCCGTTCCAGTTTGCCACTATGACAGAAGAGAATCATTCCACTTTGTTTTCATGATAATTTTAGTGACTTTCAGCTCAAACTATGGTTTATGCAGGGCTGAAATCCTGGGAACTGCTGAGCAGTCTAATTCTGGAGAGATTGCTTCTGTAACAGGATATTTTCAGACCTCAACTACATGCATGGATATGGAATACAATGATTATGTATTTGCTTCCAGTACAAGTTTCCTGGAAGAGACGATTCAGGTTCGTAGGGAGTAGAATTGGCCTTTTTTTTTTTTTTCCAGATTAAATCCTACAGCCTTCCTATTCAAGAGCACAAAGAATCCAACCATCAGCTTGCTGCCTTCCTCAGGATAGAGGATCAAGAACCCTTTACATATTATAAATCCTGAATTGTTTTACAAGACATGGGTAACTGTGAACACCTTCATTTTACAGAAGGGTGGAAACACAGAAAGTTGAGGTGACACATACCCAGAGCAGAGATGAGATTCAATTGTCTGCCTCTCTCATCCATGCTCTGTGAATGCCCACCCTGCCCAACTCAAACCCTACCACCTTTTCTCTTTACACAAGAAAAACTGGGACAGATAGAAAGCTCCCAGAGTAACTGGCATGATTTTCACTATAGTAAGTGCCTTCTTCCTGCAGGGCAGCCTGTGCAATTGCTGCTTAAGAGATGCTTTTTTGCAGAGGGTTGACATTTGCAGGAAGAAGAGGCACAGCTACCAAAGGAAGAGTAATGAGGCAACCCTGTGGTAAAAACAGTGGGCAAAAGTACCCAAGGAGAAGGGGAAGAATAGCTGCTCCAGAGCACCACTGTGGATACTGGCCATCTTTTTTTTCCAAATCCGCAGTTTCCATGGGGTTTCAGACAGATTATTCATTACAAATATTTACCTGCCACATCTCGGCATGTTTCTTTAAGATCTATATTGCTTGAGAGTATTACTGACACAGAATGGGTTTTTTTTCAATGTAAAATATTGATTTTCAAGTAAACTTGTCAGTGTGAAGGCTAAAATGGAAAAGGTGAGTTACAGAAAACCTTCTCAAATCCTTCTTTTTTTATATAAAATATAATACTGATATAAAATATAACACACTAACTCAATAATTTTAGGCCAGCCTCTTCTTTTATTTTTCTTGGAATGGAAATTAGATTAATTTTCTCAGCTAACAGAAAAAGCAGAAACATTTTTCTGACTTGCAGGTTTGCCAAGTTGTACAAAGTCAGATGCAATCTTCCTGAGAGGTTTGGTCTTCTCAGACTAAATTTTATAATCATATGCATCTCTGAAATGTGAACTTGTGTGCTCCTCCATTTCCTCAAGTTTCTATGTAAAATTATATTTTACTTTTGGAAATAACAAGGAAAGAAAATATGTTTCATAAAGGAGGACATTCCTCAAGATCTCAGTTGGAACGAAGCAAGTACCCTCTACCATGCAGCATGGAACTGAAAATATTTGAGATATCGTACCAGATTATTTACTGACATTGTGCAGCTTCTCCATAGCTAGAGCCAGGATGATTAGACAACAGAAAAGTATTTTTGAGCCAAAAAAGTAAACTTTTCAAAGAAAATAACATGAACATATAGAAAGAAAAATTTCTATAAAAATGAATAATATTTTCATACGTGGGACTTCTGCAGCTGATGATACCTTTCCTACTCTTGTACACACCTGTGTTCAAACCCAACAAAACACAAACATTTAATGACACAAATTCAGAAAAGGCAATGACCATGTTGAGGCACATCACGCTGTCAGGTTACACCTATGGCTGGACTAGGTTTGAAAGCAGGCAGATAATAGAGAATAGCTATTAAGGTGCAATAAATTCAAGCAGCTTCCTTGTCAGACTTATTCTACTTCCTTTTATTTCAGTATATTTCTAAAACTCCCCTCAGAGGGAATACAGTTATGAAATTACTTTGCTCTGCTTCTTTCTGACCAGAGATAGCCAGCAAGAGCTCACCAAGCTCACAAGCTGTGCATGGTAGGAGGGGTAGAGAAGAGAAAAAGTTTCAGTTCTTTTAAATTTATGTCAAGCAGGATGGAGCTCTTCTGTCAACATGATCTGGTGGAAACATAAACTCTTGATTTGATTACTCCTTTGATTTCACAATGGGTGGGATCCTCCTGTCGGTAAAGACTACAGGAATTTTCACTGTGATAGTAATGGCTGCCAACTTGTGCATTCCTTTACACTGGGAGGTGTCTCGTTTCTCTTAAACAAAATTAATAGTGAGTTTTTGTTGTTTTTTTAATAGGTGTTTCCAAAACACCGCTCCAATCTCTTTGATTCCAACTGCCAAGTATTGACATGCTTGCAAAAATAGCATGTAGGTGACAGGCTGAATTAGTATTTAATTTTCTTCAAAACAGAATGTAGAAATATTCTAACCTCATCATTGAAACAGCAGACGCAAGTATGTCTTTTTACAGCTCAATGTCTTTTTACAGCTTGGATGAGGTACCATGCAGTTTTTTACCTGTATGCTACACACATTTATTTGTTTGTTTGTTTGTTTGTCTGCTTGTTTATTTATTTATTGTAATATTCTTGTATTGCATTCCTACATCCTTCCTTGGCCCCCCCCTCAGAGGCAGACAGCCCAGGACTGGTGCCACAGCCTTACTTTTGCTGTCCTGGCTTCTCTTCAGAATCAGCAGGTGTGACCTGCACTGCACTGGATAACGAGCCCTGCCACTAACTACACCCTGCAGAAATAAAAGCATGTGGTAACTTTAAAGCTGTGATAAAATTCTTTTCTCTCCCAACACTTTTACAAGCTATCTTGTATTGCCATTTTAGAGATTAAAGGTTTAAAGTTGCATGATTAAACCCAAGGTGAAAGATAGTAGGAAAAAAAAGATTAAAATTCTCCTCAGCCTGTTATATTCGGTGTTTCAAAAGTTGTCATATACTACCTTTTCGTACTTAAAGGCCCCAGGTACCCTCTATCCCCTAGCTTGCTTAAATGAAGGTATGCTCAAGAACCCCCCCAAAAATGGCAGGTCTTTCCTTTCTGGTCTTTATTTCAGAGCAGTTTGTATTCCCCTGTATTTCAGGATATCAAATCATATTTTTATTAGGTTTTTTAATTTCAGCTTTATATCATTATTCCTTACATTAAATCTGGCATGCATTTTTACTCAAAGCGTCAACTTTCATCTGTATTCCATTTATGTTTTGACAAGACTAATGGTATTACTTTCTCCTACTTTTCTGCCTGATTACTAGGCTTATATGATTTACACAGATATTTATCAGCAAAGCTGAAGAAGCTACTCTGCCTCTTGTTAGGCATCTGCATTTCTGTTTCCTGTACTGACTTATAGGTAATAGAATTACATTAAGACTCCAGCACTGTTTATTGTGTTTGATCAAATTTGTTTACAAATGGAAATATTACATTCAAGCTGCTTTAAAATACACCATCTCCAGAGATCTGCAGATATTATTTACACATAGGGAAGCTTTCTGTACATATAAATAGTTACCCAGTTCTTCCAGGTACCGATTTTACTTAATATTTTCAAGATAATAGATGACATATATCCCATTCAAACATATCAATGGATAAATAGTACAGCAGCATTTTGCAGGCCTGCATTTCTGGAAAGGACAAACACTGCTAGTATCAGGCTCCAGTTCAGCTTAAATTAAAGCATATCTACTGTGATTCCAAACTATAGCTTTGTTATAAAATAGCAATTAGTGATAATAAAGGTAACAAACCATGAATTAAAACAAAGCTGCATAAAACATTGCCTTCACATAGTACGACTACATAGGTATGCTTCAGAAACCATGAATTATTTATCTCACAACCAATAGCATTTAATTGTTCCATCAAAATAATGTGTAAAATTACAGAAGTGCAGTAAAGGATGAATATCATATGAATGTAAAAAATATGCAAATTATTTGAATACAGGCTATGTGACTAATGTCTTATGAAACTATGACAGCTTTGAGTGCAGATCAGAGTCCTACAGAAGTCCATGACCATTTCACATTAACTATAACTGTGCATTTAACAGATTTGGAGAATGAGATGGAATTATGCAGATTGTATTTAGAACACTTAGACCAGTGAGTGCTGTCTTATAGAGTCTTACCCTCCCAATTATGCAGTCCTATGTTTTTCTGAGACTGTCTTCTAGCTGAAAGCATTTTCTGTATATACAACACTTGCAACAACCACCTATATTTAACAGCAATGAGACCATTAGGTTTGAGTGCAGAATATCACTTACCCTCTCTTTTCTGCACATTAATGAAATTTAGCTTACACCTCTATTTCATTATTAACTGATACTACTACCCCCAAAAAGTGATCAATCAAGCAAATGAACAAGAACACTCATCCAAAGAAAAGAGATTACAGAAAAGTGTTAATATTTTATGGCAATACAACCCTTTCTTTTGTTTCCCTTTCCAGAGTAAAGACATCTTGTGTTCATATCTCCTTCCCATATGAGCTTTACAATAGCTACTTCAGAAGAAGTCAAATCAACTGATTGGTGTTGTTCTGTCTCCACAAAATAGATCAAAACCATGAATAATAAAAGATGTTGTTAATGTCTCAATGTGAAGGTACTACCGAGGAAGAGCCGTGCCTGAAAATGGTATGCAGGGAGATATTCTTTATTTGCTGATTGACTTGGAAAATATATTAAAGAAATTACTTCTTTTTAAAAGAGAAGAACATCGAGGTTCTTTTAGTCTGTTAGCAGGTGGTATCATAATGTATTTTCTGCACAGTGTGTGGCAGTATGTCCTTGTAGAGCTATAAAAGAAAGCTGCTTGTATAACCTGGAAAGGAGGTAATTTACTGAAATTAGGTAATTCACCATTTGGGAAAAAGTGCTCTGTGCTCTCCCTGGAAAACCCCACAGCATCTCTAAGGAAAGGCAGGGTATTCTTGGCTTGTATTGCTCATTAGCCAAACTGCAGGCACTGCTATTCATTTGGTGTCATTTCAGAGAGCTGAACCAGATCTCACCGCTCTAGGCCATTTCTCCCAGTGGGCCATTCCTGACTAGCTAACACACTCAGGTTACAGGCAGGAGATCCCCAAGTGGCCAGGGAGTAAAGAATATTTTAGGAGTTTGTGCATAAAGGATCTTCTTCAGATTAGAAACACAAAGGTTTTACAGCAGTTATTGGCAGACCTCAAAGCAAACAACTTCCAAGTGGAAAATGACTTTTTGCGTTTTCTCTGGCTTTGCTTTGCTTTCTGCCAAAGCTAAATTTTTTGCACAAAATCTTGCACTTTTAAGTTCCAACAGTAGACTAAGAGCTATTTGTAAGAGCGTTCTTCCCAGAGAGTGCTTCTAAACTCCATCTGCTCCTTGGCTTACTTCCAGCAGGCACAGCCCCAGTGTTGGGAGAGGAGGGTTAGCACAGACAGCCCTCCCTGCTCTCATGACCCCAAGCCACACCAGGTGTGCAGTTGGGCCACCGCGTGGGACTGCAGCCAAGGAAAACCCTTGGGTTTGGCCTGAGGGTTGCTCAGTGTCAAATACCTCTGCAGCCTGCAGAGGAGCTGCACTGCTCAGCAGCAGCCAGGATCCTGCGATCTGCCAGCTCTGTGTGCAAGAGGAGAATGAGAGAGACTCACAGGGACACTTAAAACCCTCCTAGCTCTTCCAATGAGATCTAAGTCCACTGTTGAGGTGCAGCTCCAGCTTTCTGTTGCTGACATCTCCAGTGTGCCATTATCTGACCTGAAAATTCTTAACACTTTGAGACTCCTATTTTAAATTCTGCTTATCAATATAATGATTTGTCTGACCAGGAGCCTACTCCCATCTTGCAGAGCCAGCTCTCTTCTGCAAATGGTCCTTCTACTTCACTTTAAAAACAAAGCTACAGTTAATTCCGAAAAAGTCACTGAATGGTTACTTTTTAGTAACCTACTGCATTTCCATAATTCTTACATTTTTCTGCCGTAATGGTAAACAGCAGGTACTGCAACTGGAAGTTCTTCCCAAGAAGCAAAATCTGTTCAGATTTATGTTACCCATCATTCAGGCACTTTTGCTAGGGAGGCAAGGTCCATTTCCAGTTTTCTAGGTGATCACTGCCTCCATGATTAGTTAAGCTTCCTTTGACAGCCTCTGGACAGAATTTCAAGGCAGTATGAACACAAGCGAAGAGCATTTGAGAATATAATTTTCACTTCTGTAAGGAGGCTTTCAAAAATTATCAGCTTAGTATCCCCAAAATGTAATTAAGTTTGCAAAGGAAAATGCATTCTTATATGGATGTTTTGCATGTCTTATAACCCATGCTGCAAAAAACTGCATTCTATGTTTCCTGGGTGAGGAATATCAAAGTAACCCTCATGACACAGTATTGACAGAAATATTTTCATATTTTAAACAAAAATATTTTGATGGCAAAGTGTCTGCTATATACAACACCAGTTATACATATGCCAAATATGGAATTAATTCAGAATTATTTTGCATCTAAAGTCTTAGCTTTATATCAAGCATTATTTCCTTTCCATCCTGATCTGAGTTTAAATTTGAAATTCTTAATTTATAACCACATAAAGCAGCAGGCATATTTCATTCTGCCAGTTCAAAATATGTGCTGTGTCCTGTGGCATACTATTTGAATTTTCAGTGCCATCACAAATGACTACCCATTAGAAGATTCAAAAATCTTAATAATGTCATCACTCAAGTGTTTTCAACATTCATCATCATCTCACTTAAGTTTGGAGGGTGAAACAGATTTTAACATAGCAGTGATAGTAGCTCTCAACAAGGCAAGCAAAATGTGTCATTTATCCCCTTCAGCAGAACCTAGAGTTCCATAAGACCAAAATTAACTCGTCTGAGTTTTGAGAGCTCCATTTGCTATGCTTCACATCTGTGCAACTCCAGAATTTTGGGTGATATTTAAACAGTCCCAGGAGTTTACTTCTTTCTCCTGCCAGGCATTATAAACTCTTCAATGCCTTGCTACCTCAACAGTACTGGATTTAATTTCATAGTCTGCAGCCTATAAAAGTCTTGGGCTTCCCATCTTTGGAATTACAGAATCAGATAGGTTGGAAAAGACCCCTGAGACCACCGAGTCCAAGCTGTGACCCAACATCACCCTGCCAACCAGGCCATGGCACTGAGGGCCACATCCAGGCTTTCCTTAAACACCTCCAGGGACAGTGACCCCATCACCTCCCTGGGCAGTCCATTCCAATGTCTAATCACAGAAAAGCTGTACAAAACAAATCTAGTTATAACAAATGAGACAAATTAAAAAATAATTAAAACCTCAAAGATTATTCAGCTTAACATGACAATTACCATAGGAATAATTTTCAATTGAGACCCCATATTTTAAGAGGTGGATTTCTCAGTATTAGATATCTACTAATACTAGACCTCCTTCTTCCAAAATAAGTGATGTGTTATACTTTAAGAAAACTGACTACTTAGTCTTTTTCTTTGTAAAGTTTTCAAAGCACCTGTGTCTGGGAAACTACATCCCCAAGTGCTTAAAGAGCTGACGATACTGTCTTTGAAAAATTTGTGGAGGGTTTTAAGGAGTAAAAGGACCATAAAAGAGTAAATGTAGCATCTATCTACAGAGAGATGGAGAGACAGAGCACTCAAAGAGGTGTCTCGTAGAACCTATGTAGTCTACAGTGTAAAGGTCTTGAGAATTGTTTCTGATCTCTAATAACACATAAAATTTTGCTAAGACTTGTCCAAAAGTTGAGAGAAACGTTCTGTCTCCCACTTAGATTTTCTGGTCTCTAATAAATACTGTGACCTCAGTTGCAGTCTTCCTCTCAAAGACAATTTGTAGTCCTTCTGGAAAATGAACATGTTATCATGTTACTCAATTAGATTACAGAAGTTATCCTCTCCTAGTCAACTGATTTGCATGGCATGTGGGTATTTAATATCTTTAAGAGCATTCAACAGCTTACAAGAAGTCTGCCAAGAGGTCAAGGAGTTTTTAGAATACAGACATCCATAATCATGCTGAGGAGAATCACATGCATTTAATTTCATTATGAACAGAAGCAAAGTCCTAAAACCTTCTCATGTTAGACAAAGGAATTAAGATCTGAGCATATACTCAGCCACTTCTGCCTCACCCTTGCTATTTGAAGCAATAGCTGCAGACACAGATTCACACTCATGATACATCAAAAATACAGAGCAGCCCTGCTCCCTCAGCTCCTTACTAGACCAAACCACTTAATTCTGGTTAATGCTTCCTTACAACATTTTAGAGGAACTGAACCATTTTCTATTTTATATGAAGAAAACTCTTTCAACACAGATCAATGGCCCAAAATTTTTGACTTGGGGTGTCCTCTGGTGACTTTGTGATGTTGAATTGTATCCCCATTCATCTGTTTAGCCCAGAAACAAGTTTTGTACCTTTAAAGCTGGATTTGAGAGTGAAGGAGGGAGGAGGAGGAGCGGTGGAATGTCTGAGGCGGTTGTTTTCAAAACACAGAGACAGGAGTTCCATCTCTCGTCCTCCTGGACTGTGTCACTGTGGTGGACAGCAGGACAGAGCTCTCCTTTGCTTTTATTTAGTTTTTGACTGAAGCAGAGAGGTTCCCCAGAAAATTTTTTTCCCTATTTTCTTGGAATTATTTGAACCTGCTCTGGACTGGGTGTGTACACACACTTGAGAGCTAAGAAAATTACAGCCTGGAAAATCTTCCAGGCCAGAGCTTCTCAGCTCCATTCTCAGGCTGATAAGATGGTTCAGCTGCAGCCCGGGAGAATTTCTCCCAGGATGATAACGTGGTCAAAATAGAGAGGAATTAATAACAAGATAAGACACCTGTTTTGGTGCATGACCAGGCCTGGGAAAGAGGTGTCAATTTCTCTGAACCAATCATTTTATTCTGCCTTTGGAGTTGTGAGTCGTTCTATTTAAGCAAGTGTGTTTCTGAATAAAGTTGTCTCCTTCCAGTCTTGAGGGATGACCATGTAGCTGTGTGTCTTATTTCTAATACCCTAAAACTAGCAAATACAGACTGGGGACCCGGGGGAGCACCAGGAGCTCGCACCTGTGGCCACCGGGGCCTGGCCTGCGCAGCGGCATTTTCCAGCACCGGAGGGACTGAGAACAGACTGAGCCGAGCTACCACCCACAGGAGAGAGACTTTCTGAATTTGTCATCTCTTCAGAGCAGTGAGAGGTTTTGTTGTTTGGTATTGGGTTTGGTGGGGTTTTTTGGGGGGTTTTTTGGGGGGATTTTTTTGTGTTGGGCAGTGCTTTGCCTGTTGAATAAACAGATTTTTTCCACTTCTCTCTGAGGAAATTTCTTCCCGAACTGTTTGAGGGAGGGGAGCTTGGGTTTGCTTCCTGGGGGCGTCCTTTGGAGGTCTTCTCCCAAATTTACCCTACACCAGGACACGGGGTCAGCCAAAACTTGTGTTCTGGTTCACTTACAAAGATAAAGTATTTTTAAGTTCCCATAATTAAATAATTTTTGGGTAACAAGGTCTAGATCTTCATCGAAATTAATTCCATAATATGCACTGCAGCCAGAGTACATAAAAAAACGAAATTCATTCAGTTCCAGTGGCTCATCTCTTTACACCTCAAATAGGTAAAGACATTCTCTTTCAGAGCATAGAAATCTCTCCTCTACTTCATGATCTCCAAGAGGGATGCTGAAGAATTTGTCTCTTATTAAAGCATGCAGCCTTGGAAACAACCTGATGGAAATTAAGAATAATTTCACATATGCCTTTACCCTTTCTGAACAATGAAAGGTACAGGGGAACCCTTGACAGCCAAGCAGCCCTTTCACTGACAAGGTTAAATCCCTGCACATCCAGGATTAATCCCTAGGGTGAGAGTGCCAAAAGGCTGGGAAAGTTTCCCAAACCCCTGTGGTACTCTGAGGCACAGGACTTAAAGGGCTGAACTAAGACAAGCCTTCTCAGTCACATTCACGACCTCATTTATCTATTTCCTGCAGGCTTGGAGTGTTCTCAGACTGTGTTCACTATGTGTCACCCAGAAAAAAACATATCAGATTGCGATTAAACTTTTAAATTAGTTAAGTTTTCTCTTCCTAGAACATCTGCTTTTGTGATGCTTTCCATGTGCCACAGGGTGTTGTAACAGTAGTGTATAGTTACAAGTGGACTGCAGTTGACAGCCATTAATAGTAAATGACATTTAGAGCCATGGTGATGCACAGGGGGCCCAGCTCCCTTTCTGCATCTTTTTCATAGAGATAACACAAGGCAGCAGCAAAAAGGAAAGTTGTAGCATGCAAAATCCTATTCAGAGATTCAGCTGATAGACTGGAAGTCATATCCAGAAGGATTACCTTATTACCTTTTCTCCCTTAAATGAACAGAGTAAGAACATTCTGTTTAATAGACAAAGCAATGAATGCAGTTGTGTCTGTACTCCTGGAGCACACTTCCCATAGCTTGTCACCAAATGTTACTTGAAAATATAAATCCAGGATGACTTGTCTTGAATGCAGCAGATAAGGGAAGCAAACAAGGAGCAGTAACAGCAGTACACACACTGGTGAAGGGCAGCAAAGGAGAAACGAAATTGTGTGGGATAATACAGAAATCTGTTTGGCCACTTCATGTATTCAGAAGGTAGATGGCCTGAGAAACATTTGGCAGTTTGCATTTGTTTTGCCTTTAGAAAAACTGGAATATGCCTCTTCAAAAATACTCAGAGCAAAAGGAGTTGATCATAAAGAACATGGTTGAGAAAAAGAATTAGATTCAGCTTGGAAATGGGTAAAACAAGTTGTGGACAGACTCTACTGCTAAGACCATCCTCCTGACACAGTTTGCTTTCTTAAAAAATTCCAGCTGCTCACACTACCAGAAGAGGCTTTTTATTGTTTTCTTTTTGTTATTATTATTTATTATTTAGCATTTATTATCATTTAATATTTATTATTTAATATTGATTATTTACCTTTTCTTTCTTTCTTTGAGGCAAATTATTAGGCATTATTTTGCAAGTGAGAAATTAGCTTAAAATTACTACATTTCCTTCAATATAGATACAGAGCAGGAAGCAGGGGCTGAATGTAGGCTTCTGGAGCTTCTGCATCACTTGCTAAACAGCAGAACACATTTCCATGGCAACTTTGTCTCTTTCTGTGGACTATCTATGCAGCCTGTGACTGCAACAATACACATGGGAACTCAAGCCCACAGGTGTTAGGAGTGAGAATCATTGTTGCAGTGCTGATTCTTTCTCTTCTGAGTTGTCTTAATATAGATGATACAGTTGAATTTTAAGGACATAGTTCAAATTATGGATAATTGTGGGCCTGTCTTCCCTAGATGCTGAATACAGTGACTCAAGAATTTCTCATTTAAATGCTTCCCTGCAGCAATGCCTTTCTCACAAAATAGAAATTTACAGGAAAAATTAGTTTTACCCAAAATAATTCACTCTCTTTTGAGAAATTCATAATGACACTATCTTCTTTTCTTCTGCAGGGAAAAAGAAGGAATAAAAACCATTTGCCAGAGAGGCAGCTCACAAACTGAGGTGGGTTTTGTCCATGTTATCTTTTCTTGAGAGTTTTCTGGGGGTTTGTGTGCATGTGTATTGATGGTTTTGTTGGGCTTTTTTGGTTTTGTAATTCGTGGGGCTTTTTCGCACTCCCTGGAAATCCCTTCCCATAAAATCCAATCAGCTATATGGATTTATTTTAAATCTCAAAATTTAAACAAACTTTTAACACCCCCTTCATTCTTTTAATTTTGCTTTTTATTTCAAGGTTACTGAAAACCCAGTATCTGTCTACATGTATGAGAATGGTGCAGACAACTACAATTATTGGTGAAACAGATCCAAGATCATCATAGCATTTGTAAAATAAAATCTCAGCATCCCAGTGGCAAAGATATGTTACACAGAAGCACAGTACAGCTATTGATGTCAAATATTTAAAATTGAATTGAACAATAAGAGAACAATTTTATGTTGAAGATGGCATAAATCTTATTTAACTTGCAAATACAATAGGGTAGTGTCTCTGCAAGTTTTTGATGTCTTTCCACTAGCAATTAAGGTGGTATGGTTGTGTGGCATCTGACTACATGCTAATGTTTTTAAAAAGTTCTGGATGAAAATTTTGCAGAAATATACAGTCCTCGAAAATACAAAGTTTCAAACGATATATATAAAAAAAAGGTTCTGAGAAGAAGAAATGGACTAAAATTCACTCTGTAAGGGAAAGACTAAAGGGCACAACTTATATATTAGGTCAGAGAACTGTGTTTCGTACCAGAAGAATGACCAGCATTTCTTATTTACATTCATCCCATAGCACCGTTTATAAATATTTTACAATTTGCCTGATCATATTTACTATAAGAATTTTAAGTGTGTATCTGAGGTGCACATTTTTTCACCTGCATGGGAGTAGTGTTTTTCTGGAAAAAAACCCACACAAATCCAAACAACAAACAAAAAATCATTGCATTGCTATCAATCCTGTCTTCAGTAGCTACCTGGTGAAATTCTATAAAAATTGTGAATTAAATTCCCAGAATGGTAGGTAAAACAAAAATAAAGAGCTATTATTTTGGTGCTGGATGTGACATAGCAGTTACAATCCCACTGAAACTCCCAGTATAAACAACAAGAGATAGATAAGACAAAGGAAACTAAATCTCTGGTAAAAAACTGCTTTTCTGAAATTCTCCTGGGAGATTCTTAGAAGATGGTACCAGCTAAAACAACTGTCGATGCCCTGATGTTAGAGGCTCGAGTGAATGGTTGCACTGAAAAAATAATAAAGAGGTTTTAATCAGCCTTCAGTAAAGAAATGGTGTGGACAGGCCTCTCTCTCTCTGAATTGAGGAATTTTACAGAATTATGCCTTTCTCCTCATGTAAAGGAACAAGGTTTCCTTTGATTTGTGAAATGAGACAGCACACAGACAAACCAAATTTGGTTTCAGATAAATCCTTGTAAGGCTGGCAGGCACCTTGGTAAACAGGATCCCAGTGGCAGCCCTGGCCACTGCTCATCCTCACGTTACTCAGCCATGCCAGCAGGCACCAGATCCAATGACTAAGAGCCTACACCAGCAAAACTAAAGGAACCAGTGTGGCTGGTTCCAATTAAGGTACAAACAACCCTGCTGAATGTATTTCATCCTTGGAAGTTCACACGTGTGGTGGAACTATGGCCAACTCATTCCTCTGTTCTAAGTGTAGCAAAGAACCTGTCTTCATTTCATATTCCCATTTAAAATGACAAACACGTTGCAAAGCTGATCCCATCAGGAAGCTAATATCTCAGAAAAGCAGTCATTATTTTGGGTTTTTTCTTTTTGAAATAATGGAGAGCTTTTATTGTATGCACTGGAATTTAATTATTACTTCCATGTATTGTATTGTCTTGTAGGAAAGTATTAAAGTGTGGGGATGAACAAACCAAAGGTACAAACTTATTTGATGACTTGACTTACTTATTCTATTAACATATCTGATGACTAATATTAAGAATTCCAATAGAAAATGGAACTGTAGCTGGTAAATCTAAAATCTTAGTGTCTGCTTTGCTTGAAAGAAATTATAGATATAGATATAGATTAGATATAGATATAGATGATATAGATATAGATAGATACAGATATATATCCAAGGAAGTGACTGTAAAAGTGCACTGGAGGAATAATTTCCAGCAGATTTTCTGTAGGGGGTTGAAAGCAATGGAAAAGTAATGTAACCACTCTTGAAAACTAAAGTAATCCAAAAATACCTGTGGCTACGGTACAATCTTCTGTCACTACTCTTGTTAAGTATATGGTTTAATTATTATTAAGTATTAATATTTAAGCAGTATTTACTTGCCTTCCAGGAATTCCAAGTATCTCTTCTAGACAATAAACATTACCTGTGTGTATGCCCAGAAGCAGCACAGAATTGAGTGTGACTGCCATTTTTGGTATTGCAGAGACTTCTGCAGAGCTCTGGAGCTGCACCAAGTTGGGTTGGTATAAGTTTCATCCTACAATGTACAGCAGCCGTCCATTCCTAGATATCTGCACTGTTATTTTAATTAAACCTCAGGCTCAGATTCCATGTCCACTGTCATGTACATAGTGCATGAGGAATGCATGCAGAATGCTATACCTTGGAATGAAGAGCAGGAAAGCAGCTCACACAGGCTGAGTGTACTCTCCTAACAACAAATCTGAGAGAAAACTGCAGACAGCATTATTCTGCTCCAAAAGAACTTTCCTCCAATTGCATTCGCTGCTCACATCATAACTATTCTGAAATCCTAAGTGGCAGTTCTCCCTGCCAAAGCTTTGGTTTGATAAAGGTCAGTCCAAAAGTAAAATTTAAGAGTGTTACAATGTTTATTTTAAAATAGCAATTCACTCCTGGAATTGGAATTTATAAAAGGAATTGTTCCAAAACACTTGTGTTTGAAGTTTATGCTGATTCATCCAGCTGAAAGTTTGGCCACTGGCTGGGGAAGCAGTATACAAGACAACATATAAAGGATGATAAATGCAAACAAGATATGCAGGAAATAAAAACTGGAAGAACTCCAAGCACCTTCTCAGACAATAGAATGTACAATCACTGCCACTTGCAACAATTTTGACACAGCTTGTTGTGCTGGAAGTTGAGATGTTCTTTATGTAATCAATACATAATGACAGAGAAAGAGCATCTAACTGGAAAGTCAAGCACAGATAACCAAGCAACATCTGGTCCACACATAATAACCCCAGAGCGGGACAGAGGAAAAGGAATCAAGGCCAGAATAAAAAGTCTTTGATCCATGCACAATCGTTACAGGTCTGGCAGTCAATCCCTCTTGTCACCCAGGCAGTCAGAGAGCAGGAATGAGGAGAGGAGGGCAATGGTTTGCAACCACCCATCCTTCAGACAGAGCACAACCAGCAGCTCAGTATTTGCTGGCCATAGCAGCATCCTCAAATGCTTCCCTATCCTTACTTCAGCAGGCAGGTCCTGCAGATATTTGGCACTGGACAGGGAAGCATAGGGAATCCACCAGGTTTTGTCCTTCTGCACAGCTGAGTGGCAGATCTCAACTATAGGAGTCTTGTATCTTATCCCAGAATTTGCCCAAAGTAATTTTTTTTTTTTACTTCTTAATATGCACATTCATAAATACACACAATTTTCATTTTTTAGTTCTCTTCCCATATGCTCACATACTCTTCAGAAAGGAAATCAATTATATCACTGTACTCTAAATAGCCAAAGCTCCAGAAAACAGCTCTCAGATAAATGGGAAAAGACATTAGTAAAAAAAATTATTTCACAATTATAAAGTATATTTGATTGCAGATTATGTGTCTTTTATCTGCTAAAGAATTGCTTTGTCCCATTTAAAACGCCAGTGCTGTGATTGTTGTGTGCTGCTTGGAAGTGATTGCTGGAGATTAGACTTGCAAAAGGCTATTATAACTAGAGAAAAATACTTCAGTGCCAAGTTTGTGTTCTGGTTCCCAGTCAGGATGACTGATAGTGTAATGACCTCCAGATACAACCCCAGCCTTAGCTGAAGATAAAGTACAGCCCAGTGTTCTGAGGTAAGCTTATATTTTGAAACCCCCTCTCTTGTAGGAGCAGCTCCCCTCTGCTGTTTATGTAAACACGGTAAGGGCAGACTGCAGGAACAACCTCCCAGCTGCCCTGAAAGACAGCATTTTTGTTGAGGCTCAGAGCTACAGAGCAAAAGGGGTTAAAGCAGTGTGCCCAGGTGATCAGCACGCACAGGGGGACAGGCACAGAATTAGGTCATCCTGCAGCAGCCTCAAGGATGCAGTAACCCATGCCAGAAGCAGCTTTCAGAGAGTCATTTACAGCACACTCCTTGCTTGCTGCTCCAGGGGAATAGAAACCTTCAGAGTTAGTGCCCGCCTGGGAGGTCAGTGCAGAGCAGCCAGTGCTCTGTAAATTCACATCCTACCTGCTGCTGCAGTAACTTCCACGTGTATGGAACTCCAATAGCTCACACTGAATTAATAGCTACAGCCCTGCCTGGTCTAACAAAGCTGCCCAGTTCAGGGGGTACTTTCCTTTCCCTTCAGTTTGTTCAAGCTTTTTGATTGTAAATTCCTTTGAGCAGGGAGTGTCATATTTACAGAGTGAGTCTGCTTGTGGGAGGATTTTGTAGCAGCTACTGTAAGAATAGTAAACATGAAAAGCAGAACTGGCAGAACAAAAGCTTAACAAAACCACGAATCATCACAATTTCCAATTCCAAAGTATCTAAATTCCAAACTGTCTAATGAGTGTGGCAAATATTTTGAGAATTTAGTCAAAATAGCTTTTCAAAACCTAGAAATATGTGGTGTCTGCACTTCATAAACCAACAGAACATTTCCTTTTGTATGCAATCCATCTCTAGAAGACCCCAAGGTAGCAATGAAGCCTAAAAACAAATTTATGAGCTTTCTAGACTGCATCTGAAAAAAGAGTCGTACAACTCCAAACTGCAGGGCAAAACACAAAACGGGAAAAACTTCTGAATACAAATCCTCCCTGGGTACCTGCTAGGCTTGAGCATTTGTAAGCTGCATCCAAGGCACCTCTGCCTGCAGAATGCAGCAACTGCAGGGCTGTGAAAAAGTTGAACATCTACATACAGGAGACTGCATGGGCAGGGGTAAGAGCATTCTCTGTGGCAAGCCAGTATGACAACATGCAAGTACAATTATTACTTTACTTATCAGATTTAATGCAGATGCTTCTACATGCACACAGTGATGAAAATGGGCAGCTGCACATTGCCTTAATGTGAAATGCACAGCGAATGCTGATGGTTGTGAGTGATGAACTGCTTCATCTCTTGGCCCATGGAGAACAGAGATGGATTAATTAGTTAGTTAGTTAGTTAGTTAGTTAGTTAGTTAGTTAGTTAGTTAGTTAGTTAGTTAGTTAGTTGTTACATTGCAATTATTTATTATTTACATTACAATAATGACCTGAGACCAAATCCATACACTTTTCTCCTAGCATAAACATTGCTTGTGAATGTGCCTTTAGCAGATCATTGTTTTACAGGCCATTGTAAAATGTTTAACGTGAAACTAAAAGAGACCTGAGAATGTCTGGGACCTCAGACACTGAACCCACTGTCTACACTGCTTCCAGGATCACCTTACTCCTCTCTGCACTTGCCACCTGCCAATAATCATCTGATAGCTCTCATTTCCATACCCCCATCTGCTTGGGGCATGGATTATCTCTTCTTTCTTACACAGCACGAGTTTCTGCCCATGACCAGGGGACCACAAAGCCACAGGAACAGCAGCAAACCAAATGCAGTATGATCATCATGCACAGGCAGTTGAATAGTTAATAGGTTTGCCTGAGGCTAAATCCAGGGTTGGAGGCAGTCTTGATCATTATGCTACAGAATTTTTAATTCACAAGGCTATGTTTCTAGCTGAAAAAATTAATTAGCTTTTCATGGGGGCCACAACCTAACAAATATACCAACAACTGTGCTTTTAGGACAATCCAACAGCAAGACCCAGGGATTAAAATGTAAGCAAAAATTAATGCTGAGTGATAAAGGTTACAGTAACTACTAGGCATCTACAGTGAATCAAAATCATTGGAAAAACTCAGACATATATGGTAAGAGCTAATCTAATCATACAGTGATTGGTTTGACAAGCAGCTTCTGATTACAGCTTATGCAAGTAAGAGAAAAAAAAGGATATTTCTAAATTTATGAAATGAAACCAGATGTATTTTGGTGCTTTCTTGAGCTGCCTGAAAACATGCAACAGAAATGTTTCATAGGATCATATCTGTTTTCATGGCAGTGTCAAAACACAGGTTGACAGTTTCATCTGGACTACTTTAAGGCATTTTCTTCTGAAATGTTGACATTTACATTTTATCTCAATTTGGCATTATTTCAAAAAAATTGTTGTCTAAAAAAGGGAGAGTTTTTTCCAGTATCTCTCTTTTGTGAAAAAATCAGTTTTGCAACCTAATGGTATGTAAAATCTATTTTCCATTTCCACATTTCCATGTGTTTCAGAACATGCACCTATTTTGCTTTTTTTTTTGTTGTTGTTTGAAAGTTATCAAGATGCAAGTTTCAATTCACTTTTTTGCTCCCTTGGGCATAGAAGGCATGTATGGCCACTTCAGGATCATGGCTTTTGAAGCCTGTGTATGTTAAGGTGGTTGAATAAACTGGAACTGTAAGAGTGTTCAAGGCTTTACTGGGCTTTTGCACCACTAATTAGTGGCTTGTCTCAGTCTCGTCTGTTTTTGTTCGGATACAGGATTATTAGAAAGGCAACTGAGCCAGATTCCCCTGTTCAGAGTTGGATGTTTATGATATCTTATCAAAATTTACAGAAAGCATAGCACCACTTCTAGTTCCTTGCTAGAAGCAGGAAAAATGGCTCCCAGCTGAGCCTGCTTCAAGGTCTTTTAAAGCTAAAAAACACTAATAAAAGTTTTACACCTATATTATTTATACTTTTAACCCAATAATAGATTCCCATGACCCTTAGAGTGACTTTCAACTGACCAATCTAAAGGTAACTACCTATGTTCCGTGAAGAAGAAGGAAGAGAAGAAGATGAACAAGAAGAAAGACACCACTCAAAATTCTCCATCTTGTCCCCTACCTACCACTATACTGTAAAAACCTCAAATTTAAAACCCATCACCCAGTGAAAATACACACGTCTAACCCACTACACATTTATGATCTCTAACTTATATTTTATATTTAAAAGTCTTCTCCAAGGTTTCAGGCCCAGTGAAATGTTTTCCAGGGGTTCTGTGCCTGGAAGCACAGAGGGCTCAAAAAATTCCAGTTTCCTGAGATCCAACAGGAACAACTGAAATTTAAGGAAATATCCACTAAATTCTGGATGTTTCCAGCTTTCAGCAAAGCAAAAGAGTTTTCTGTGCAAATATTATTTTAAATTAGCATGGAAAAATCAGAATGAATATTAGCTAGCTTTTTTTTTTTATTTATTCAGGAATATATTTAGATAAAACTTACTTTAGGAAATCTCAAGCATCTACTGATGCTAAACATTTTTACCAAAAATTGTCACTGTATAAAGTGGGGAGAAAATCATAGAAAACCTTTTATTTTGTCAGTTATTATTTAAGAATGCTAAAATAAACAGATAATTACCTTTAGAATGGAAGTTAAGTTGCTGATGTACTTCAAAGGGGAGGGCAGTCAGGTGAAGTGCTTTTAACAGTATTTACTCCATGCTTTGAGCACCTACTGCTAACACTATTTAATGAGGTGCATTTCTAGTATAAATTGTAGGTCTGAAAAATCCATGATAAAAGTAATGATTCTCTTTTTGAAAATATGTGAGTCAAAGAAGAGGCATGATATAACTACACAGCAACTTTTTCTCTGTAATGTTGATTTTGGCTGTGTTCCTGCCTTACCCTCTCCAAAGTGGTACACTGTCAATCTCCTCACACATCATTGATGACAGTAATTTGCTTGCCTGCTAACAGATGAAAAGCTTTCTGTTATGAGATATATTTAATAAAATTTCCTCTCTCTCCCTCTTGGGCCCATTATTAGCAATTGAAACGTATTTATTATGGTAAAAAAGGTGGTGCCTCAAGCTGACGGCTATTGTCATACTCACAGTCACTTGAAAGCCATGCTGACAATACACAAGCACTGCTACACCAAGGAAAGAATCCACATCACAGCTCCCAGCCCCAGAGTCAAGTCACCCCGAAGGCCAGCATTCCTCACTTTTCTCAGCTGGAACATCCTCTTTGAAAATAAGATCTCATATTCCATCTCATTCATATTTAATCTAGAAAAGTATATATCTCCATTAACATCACGTACAGGTTGTTTATTTGTTCTGCCAGATTAAAGAAAAACTTTGTAAGTGTAGACAATACATTTGTTCTGATGAAATAGTTACCTGAACTTAAAAATTTATTACACCATCTTTATTTTCTCCCACAGAGAACATCTAACATATTTGGCTAAAATATTGAGACGTGGTTACAGATGGTAAAATTTTCTGAGAGCCCCAGTCACTCTACTCTTTGCATCTCTACTCTTTTTTTGATTTTGCTCTTTTAAGGGGAAATGTCTCACGCTTCAGAGGAAATAAACGTGTTTGAAGTTTCAAAAATCTCAACAGTCAAGAAAACCATTTTCTACCAAACTACCCTCTCAACTGGCTTCAAATGAAATGCCAGCTGAAAAACCTCACAGCAGAGCATGGTGCTTCTCTGTAGCCGTGGAGAGGGGTGTTAACCCTTTAGATGTGGCGGAAATAAGACACACAGCTACATGGTCCTCTTTCATGATAGGAAAGAGAGAGAAGTTTATTCAGAAACACACTCGGTTTTATAGAATGACTCGCAACTCCAAGAGTGGAGAAAAGGTGATTGGTTCAGAGAGAAGACACTCCATTCCCAGGGCCTAGTAACACACCACAACAGGTGTTCTATCTTTGTTATTAATTATTCTCTATTTTGACCAAGTTGTCATCCTGGGAGAAATTCTCTCTAGCCTTCAGCTGGACCAGCTTATGGGCTGGGAACAGAGCTGAGAAGCTCCAGCCTGGAATATTTTTCAGGCCGTAATTTTCTTGCTTTCTCAATATGTGTGTCCACACTTCTCATTGATGATATCATGACCAGAACTCACTGTGCTGCTGCTCCTTTCTTTAGTTTTCCCTTCTATGTGCTCCACCTGTGTTCCAACCAGACAGTTGTTTCTCTGTGAATGTGGAGAGGAAAGATAAAACCAAGGCCAAATTCAGTTGTTACCTCTGACAGCAGACCAAGAAAGCAAAATCTTTTCTTAAATTTAACTTTTACATTGGCTTCCTGTGCCAGCTGCACAAGTTGTTCTGTCCTGGTAGCTGTTGACAGTAGCTATAAAAAGCATAATATATTCATTTTCAAAATTGTACTTATAAATAATACTTCCATGACAGCTGGACCAGACATTTTCTGTCCTAAATGAGGTGTGCTTAGGGAGGAACAGGAGAAAGGAGAATAACAGGCACATTTTGGCACTGCAGTTCTACTTTTAGCCCATTTACTCTCTAATGCTCTTTCTCTCATTCAAAATTAACTCATAAAAAGGATTACATGTAGCAACACCATTAAAGGAAAAGACTATCATCTTGACAAAAGAAGAAAGAAACTTCATGACTGACTTTTTAAGTAAAAGACAACATTTATCTTGTCAACAATTGGTCAGGAGCTACTTTTATTATGTTTGTATTTGTAAAGCAAAAATGAATGGAACAGTTTGGGTACTTAATAAAGAAAGAGGGACATTCACAACAAATTTATAAGAAATATACATTTCACAGACTTGCCAGTTCTAATGAAGATGGGGTAAGGAAATCTCTGGCAGTAGACAGATCAACATATGGAAAAGGAAAAAAAAATCTAAACCAAAGCAAACAAACAAAAATAAAATTCCACAATTAAAATAATTAATAGGGAAAGAAAGAAACCAGATCCAAATCTCTGCTTGTTTAAAGATTGTAAATTCTCTACACCATTTCTTAAAGCACAGTTTTTTCACTCTCATGAGAACTGTAGGTCTTAGTTCCTTCTCACTTTAGAATGGAAATGACAACACCCTGTGGATTGAAAGAGAGCATCTCATCTAGCCTATGGCAGCCAGATCCAACGTGTATCATGGAGCGGATTATTAGAGCCACTTGAGTGGCAAAATGTATTTCTCTTATCCAGAGAGTTGGACTTAACAGCTGATAGTTTATATTCACTTCTGTGTGACAGAGATCAACCCCTTCCTTTCCAAACTTAAAGAGAAGGATATGGAAAAGTGAGAACACCTCGATGGCTAGCACATTTCTTCTCACTTCCCTCTATCTGATGATTCAACTTTTAACACCAACACCCTCAAGGGAAATGATGGGAATCTCTTTAATATTCTGGAGGATTCCAGCTTATGACATCTCTTTGTTCGAGATCTGTAGAAGGAGGCATTAGAAGCCTTCACAAAAATTAGGTGAGCTAATTCATAATTTCAGTTTAAGTGCCATGAATGATGCATAGATCCTTATTTACTTGTGTATATAAGTAAATAAATACTGTAACCTCATTCATCTACTAACTGCCCTGAAATGATGGCTTTAAAACTTCTTGCTGTATTACAATGCCTGCCTTGCCACAGCCTTAGAGCCTGTTGGCAGGGGACTGCACTGCTGTTGCTACCTGAGCTGTCCTGTGCACTGCAGAGCACCAGAGACATTGTCCTGCTGCCCCAAATGCTGAATAAAATCTCTAAATGCAGCAGCAACACAAATTCAGCTCTATTTCAACCTCAAGGGCTATAAGACAAACAATTACAGATGTTCAGCTACATATAACCAGCTAAATTCTTTACCACAGTGGGATCATTTTCCTTGTTCAAGGACCAGTGAATTACAAACTGTCTCACCTGGAGTCACAGGAACTCAGTTTCTAAATTAAGTTTTCTTTCTGTGCAATGGAGCAGTAACCATAATTTAGTTAGCTAGAATGTCAGCACTGGAAACATTCCTCTAAAAACCTGTTTGCATGCTAAATGCAAGGTGCTTAAACTCTTGCCATCACAGAAGCCTCTGCCTATGCTTGAATTACTTGCTCGTGCACCAAATTCCCTAATTAAGAGTAGGAAATTCATCATCAAAATCATAATTCCTAAAATTAATAGAATGTCTCATACTTGAAGCATCATGCAAATGTTAACAAAATTACAAATTAACCCATGTAACAATTCAGTGAAGCACAAAGAAGTATCATTGTTCCAAAACAAATGGCAGAAAGTGACACCAGTAAGAAAGAAGCTGGGTAAGACGATACAGCTAATATTGGTGATAGGAGCCTGAGTAATTCCAAATCACTGACATTCTAGTGGATCAACATTTTTCCTTAAAATATCATTTTGGCTGTACTTTTTAAGTCTTCACAAATATTTCTTCATAGCAATACATGAAACAGAAAATCGTGAGTTAAGACTGATATTACAAGAGTGGAAGGCTCTGGAATGGCAAAGAGTATGCTCAAAAAGATGGAAATATTATATGGGAAAGAGATTAGTTAATTGATTAAGTCAGTAGGGGAAATTAATCACAATCTAAAGTACTAACATGAGGCTGGTCTATGAGAGTAGACCCCTTATTCATAGAGCCAACAAAAGATTAGACCCAAGAAAGTTGGGACCTAAAACTGAAATTGGGATGTATACAAAATTTATAATTCCCCCAGAAGGACTTTTTAAAGTTTGTTTTATTTTTTAATGCTGAAATAATATTCAAGGTATTTTTATACAGTTCTAGTTATCACTGCTTCTTGACGTAGTTAAAACCAATCCACTGCTACCAATAGTCTTCCTATAGCCAGACATCACAAACCATAGTTATTGCCATGCATTTTTATCTTCTTGACAAAGTGAAGTTAAAGTCCTGCTATTTATTTTCTGATTGGGAGCAACCATGTGCTTTTATCCATCTTACCATCAAAGAAGAAACATAGACCTGGGATTAGGTTACCCCAAGCCCTTAGTTTTCTCCTAAATTTGTTTCATAATTTTGTGTAATAAATCAAACTCAAACTTAGAAAGTTTAAATGTTACTATGTTTGTACACTGAATAAAGTGAAGACTGATAATTTCTGTCTTTTCTCTGTCATCCGAGGTTTGGGCCTTCAAAAGTCATGAGGTTAATGTAGAAAAAAACCAGCCCTGTGTTGCATTGAAGTCAACAGCTTGTTATAGAACTGACAGTCTATAAAAGATATTTAGAGAGAGAAATACAACACAGTTTAGAGATAGCTTCTAAAGGCTTGGTAGGATTAATAGGATTTAATAGGATATCCAACAAAAAGTACTTGGTACATGGCAACTTTTGAATATTTCAGATTTTTAGTCCTTAAATATTTTAGTCACAGTGACTGTGCAGATGCAGGAAACCCCAGAAGTACAGGTAGGCTGCAACTACATTCAGAGAGACAGGTTCTTATTTAGACGCCACATGAAAGAAAAAACACCAATGAAAGACATTCAATTTCCAAGGCTGAAGCAGCTGCCAAGGAGTCACTACCCAGGTTCTGTTGCCATTTAGAGTCCTATGCTATCAAGTGGTTAGAAAATTTTCACATTCTTCTTTTGCAACAATGGGTACACTGGATAAAATTGCTTCATAAACTGTCCTGGCACTTGGATGGTGTTGCTGTGATTGGGCAGGAAGTAGAAGGAAGAGGAAAATGGGCTGCTAAAGTGCTGCCTTGTGGGCCTTGAGCTATCTCTAAGAAGACTTTAAATTCTGGTGAAAAGAACTGCTGGATGATTCGTGGCATGCAGCTAGTATTTACTAAAGCCTTGAAAGGATTTAGCTTCAATGATTTAGCCAAACTGCTAATATTAAAACCACCAAAACTTCATTTACACCACTTATTTTATTTTCAGATATATACAATCAAAGTCATTATTTAATTTGAAGGAAACCATGATTCAACCAAAGCTGTACTGAATATTGCCTTTATCTGGTCTTGAAGGATTAGCAGCAGGAGGGTAGACTTTCCAGAAGACAGTGTAAGTGCAGTTGTAGCACAAAAATGGTAAAATACATTCATGTTTGGACAAGCAGGTTTTCAACAGTGAAAAAAAAAAAACAAACAAGCTTGCTTTACAAAAAAAGGAAAAATAAAAAAGAGTCAAGATGCTCGTCCCCCAGCCAGCCTGTGGCAATCACTCACCATTTGGAGGTCATTTCCCTCATTCACTGGCAAAAATCTAAATCTTTACTTTTCTGGTACACCTTGAAACACTAAAATACACAACTTCCGCATCTTTGAAGCAAAGAAAAAGTTTTTCCACCAGGATTTTTAGGGGCAGCACTGGGTTCCTAGACCTGTATGCTTCCCCACCTCAAGGGGAGGCAAAGCACAAATTAATTTTGTGGGTACAGCACTGAGCACACAGGAAGCAGCAGGAGTGTTCCAGAGTGAGGATCTTTTTGCACATCTTCGGTTCTTTTTGCACATCTTCTCACCATACCAGACCTGGTGAAAAGGCATCTGCCAATGTTTACGCCCAACACATTTCCCTATTTGTTCCCCCTCATAAATGGTAACACTTGTGACAGTTATCTAAGCCCTAAAAGCAGTTTTAGTACCACTCAGCAGTGCACTAGCACTGGAATAATTTTCCTCAAGGGGATATTTACTTCTTTCTGAAAAAAATCCCAGAGATAACATTATAAATTCATTAATGGCACACTATTCTTTTATATCTTAGATCTTTAAAATAGAAGGATCAATAGAAGGTGGAGGATTTTTACCCTCCAAGAAATTTATAAGCAGTAAATGATCATGCTTGGAGCACCCTAGTAAGAAAATAATGACTGTTCTTACTTGTTACTTAGATGAAGAGTGACAGGAAGGTAAAAATATTTTCAGGAGTATCCAGGTGTATGGGACTCTCTGTTTAAGACAATGAAAGCTTAACTTTGAGATAATCGACTGAACAGTTGCAAAAAAACATAGTATAGAAACCAGAAGAAAGAAATCAAACATTTATGCCAAGATCAAAAGGCAAAAACGCCACAAAAATTACAGCTTTGGAAAGGAATGAACCCTTTTGAAATAATCTTCTGAAGAAATTTTCAAAACATGGATGGAGGCAATGAAGGACTGAGATGCTTCTGGCAGTCAGGACTTATTACAAATTTTATTCATGTGAAGGAGCCAAGACAAAAATTGCAGTAAAAAAAAAAATCTATGGAAGCTAAAAATCATTCTGTGCTGAAGAGCACCCTGCCTCATGACACTATTGAGGTGGAGAGTCTTCACCCAGTGGAGGTGACAGAGAACACCATTCCTTGGTTGAAGACATGACAGTACCTGTGGCAGCTTACCTGAGTTGTCAGTTTGACAAGCTGTCTTGTAAAATAATGTCATAGCACACTTATTTGGCCTTCCCACAAGTATTTTATCAATTTTATCTTTTTATAAAGAGAAGTAGGTTGTCCCATGGGCTTGTGGAACAGGGTGGAAAGTAGGAGGGAGAGAGGAAGAAATCATACTCTGTAAAAAAATGGAAACCCACTCAAATTTATTTTAAGCATAACGTCTGTAAAAAGAATCATTTGAGCATCAATTCCTATTTAATACAACTTTCATGATTCAAAACTAGATTGATAAGATAGACTTAAAGTACATAATTTAGTAAATTTCTACACAGTTTTATGTCTCTGCCAGGTAATTAGCTTTCAAGTAAAACTGGGTTTTTTTATCACAAATCTTCTCACCTGGATAAGTGAACAAATGCAGAAAATTGATTCAAGTTCAGCGGGGGAGTGTCTGGACTTCAACTTTTCTCTCTGAAAGTGATTTATACCCATTTTTCTTCCAAGTGCACAAGAATATCCTCTAAAACCCCACTGCAAACAACTGCATCTAAAAACAGTCATTCTAGTCATAAAGAGACAATATTTTTCTTTCTGAAAAAACCTGGTAATAAAATCACTACAAGCCAAATACTGTAGATTTCATTGTGGGAGCTACACTTCATCACAGCAAAATCCACAGTCACAACAACACAGCACAGCTGAAGTCCTACCAAATATAAACTCAGTTATCACAAATAGATATAAAGTTCAGTACAAAAATAACAGTGATAACACTGCAGAGAAAAGAATACTGACAACACAGTCTTTTTCTCTTCCCTTTTATATGTCCAAAATATTGAGCAGAATAAAGAAGAGATGCTTCAAATTATACCCCAAAAACTTCCATTAGTAGATTAAGAAAAGTGTGTACCTCAGTGAAACATGGAGAGGGACAGAAAAACTGAAATAACACATTCATGAGTTTTGACATGTAGATACAATTCATCAATTTTGAAATGGAGAATAATGCAAAATATAGAACAAAACTTATAATGCCTTGGCAACAGCAATGAGGAGAGGATTATAGAAGAGTGTCTATGAAGGACACCCCTGATACCTCACAGGGGAACACAGTGGGAATAATACCTAGATTAAAAGCCAGCTGCCTTGTGTTGACAAGCTGTAGTGCAGGGATGGGAGGGAGGGGAAGGGTGCAGAGCATAAATCAACATGGGGTGAATGTTTTAATAAAGCTAAAATTTTAAAATAAATACCATGGAACTAGCATTCAAAGTGCTGAGAGATGTGGGGTTTTTTTCCATTGCATGACTGTTTTATCCTGAATCAAGCATTTCACTTTGTTAAAGTAGCCATAAAAGAATGATATTTGTATTGTTTTATAGCCCCATAAAATAAAAAAAAAATACATGTGCTGCTTAACAAGATGACATGTCTAATAATCCTCTCACTGAGACTGACAAAAAAATGAGAACTTTACAACAGATATGAACTGAAGATAAAATACAGGATTAAAAATAAATATAGAGCAAGACTTATTTTTAATTAATTCACATGCCAGCTCCATTTGGTTGATGTACGTGGGAGAGCTGAATTAAGCCTACAATGTTCTTACCCAGAAAAGAATCAGATCTTAAGAAGTGTCTCTCTTAAGTAGGTAGGTAGGACAGTGTATCACTGAAAGTTGAGAGGATCTGCTCTATTTCAGACATTCACGCTAAACTTCTCTTTTAGACAAAAATAAGAACACACACATATCACTGCCTGCTAATTTTGTTAAAGCATAGAAAACAAATATGGGTAACAGTGGATATGGAAAATTACATGGGCATACTTACCTCAAACAGACTCAGACAAAATATTCAAAACTATTTGAAAAGTTTCACTGCAAACTCGCTCATAAATTCCTAATGCTAGTCTCTCATACAAAGATTGAGTATGAACAAAAGGCAAGATAATGCCTCAGAGACCCTGCATTTAAAAAGTTACAATTTACTTAAAATTTCACATTCTTAATTAAATGTTTTCAAGCCTAAAAAACCCCCACAAAATGCATTATAGCATAGGTTCTATTAATTTACAGCATAGAAGGATGGAGTGTGACTTGTTCTGGATGTGTGTTGATGAAAACTCAATTATATTTTTTAATTTTGGGGACTTCTCATTGATGACCTTTTGCAGCCTACCTTCAATATATGTAAACTTTATCACTCACAGAGGCTGGATAATATATTAACAACTGTTTTTCAACAACTTCACAAGACCAGCCAGGACTATGCCAAATGAGACAGACTATCCCAAATCCTCAGTGAAGCTGCTGATTCTATGGACCAGATGGACACATGTGATTCATGGTGATCAGATCAGAGACACAGGGCCTAGAGCTCACAGGATCTATCTTACTTTCTTGAATACATCTTGAAAGGATGGGCAAAGTCTTACTAAATTGTTAAAGAGCTGACCCATCAACCAAAATGACTCCTGTATTAGAGGTGTGATGAGTGGGATCCACAGGGATAATCTGTGAAACATAGGGATGCATTAGAAACTGTGAGGAAAAATAAGGAGATACATCTTGTGCTTTGAGATCCCATTGTTGTTGCAGCAGGTCAAGCACTGAGACAAATCCTAACAGCTCTACATCTGAGTCTGGCAGCATCACATCAAATAGTGTGGGGACAGCCATGCTTTTGCAAAATTATAGATCAAAATCAAAAACTCTTGCAAAAGGAGAAGCAGAGGCAAATGCATGAGGAATTGGGTGAGCCAGAGCAGAAACTGGCCCCAAGCCATGGTGAAGTTTTTTTTTCACTTCAAAGCAGAAGAAACCAGTGGGATGATCGAAGCACGATCTGTTGCTGGCAGCATCATCTGTGCAGACTGTGGGTTACATTGGCCTGCCTGGCTACCACAGCTGAGCACATGAATCACCAGCTCTCTCACAATTAAAGAATTTCCAGTAATAAATTCTGTTTTCTAATTCAAGCACTGTGGCACCAGAGTTTGGGCCAACAAACCATCAGTCACAGCGTGCCCTTTGCTGCAGAAAGCAACAGTGGTGACACAAATGACACTGTGAGCAGCATTAGGAGCACAGGTTTATTTTGGGGAGCTGGTCAGCTACTATCAACTCTTCTAGAGTATCAGTGAGCCTGAGGCCCACATGTAAACAGAAAGAAGTCACCCACAGTGGTGGCACTTGACCGTTTACCAGAGTGCACATTAATGGATAGTAACAATTAGGTGTTAACAAAAAAATTTCTGGAAGAGTAAGAAGTCATCCACAGATTCCCTGTATCCACAAATATCTTTGTAAAAATTCCTTAAAATGTAATATTTTTGTTAAATTTTCTGTGATTTTATGGTGATATAATATTTTCTCTCCCTCTGCTTTGCTATTCCATTAGTTTTGCAGGTGCCTCCTGTTATATTATAGACCACTGACTGAAAAATCCAGATAGATTTGGAAACAGCATGGTTCCTCCTAGTCCTGCCATACATGAGTTGAATGCTTCTTAATAATCCACCCAGTTATTTTGATGACAAATTTCAGAGAAATTTGTGCCAGATTCTTCACTTAGTTTTTCATGGCAAACATTTTGTAGATTATTTTGGGGGTGAGGGGGTGTGTACAAATTGGCATTTTACATTGAGAAATGCCTCCCACAAATCCTAAAATCAGGAAAGATGGTCAGAAACATCTCCTACATTTGTCAGTTCCTTCAACCTCAGGAATTTGGTTTACAGTTAAAAAAAACTTATGTCTTATGGGTTCCAGTGTTTAATATTGATAGATTTGCTGGTTGACTTGAGGATATCTTCTAGCAAATGTCATTTTCAATGCTTCATATTGCTGGATTCTTATCCTTTGGTAACAAGGCAACATTTACAGAGAAATCACAATCGTTTCATCAATCACAGAAGCACTGTAGGGGCAGGATCCAGCAAATAATGGTTATGAAAAATATGATCAGGTCTGTCAGTTCACACACTGGGAAAGATGAGCTCCGAGTCACCCACCCACAAGCATAACTTCATCCCTTCCAAAGACATTTCAGCCTCAAGATATCACAATGCAGAGCCTGCACCAGACTGAACCTGAAATTTCAGGCTTCCCAGAGAACAATTCCTATTTTTACAATTACATACATTTCCCCTCAAGTTTTGCTGCTCAGTAAATCAACTTGAAAAACAATATTATTTTTGCCACATGGTATCTAGGAGGAAAGGTAGACAATTTGCATGAGTACATGGCTTTTACTTGCTAAAAATCATCATTTTAATTTCTCATTTTTATTTGCAAATTTGTATTACACTGGAAAAATTTTGCAAAACAGAAAATTACAAATAACATGACAAAGTCCTATGCTCTATTTTGGGATCAATAGCATTTTCATAGAATGGTTTGGCTTGGAAGCGACCTTGCTGATCATATGATTCCAACCTCCCTGCCATGGGCAGAGACAAACAGGACAAAGTTTCTCTGTATATATATTGGAAAGTGATACCTAATGCTGCTGTTGGACTCCTTTGTTGTAGATTAGTGTTTATGTTAAACCACTTCAGCTAAACCTCCTCACTATGAGCCATCAGGAATTTCTGAGTTTCAAGGCAGAAATTTTGGCTTCATTGACATAAAAGGAGGCATTTGGCTTTGTCAGTCAAAATGAACCAGGACACTCAGTTGTGGAAAAATACCAATACTCTGCTATTAAAAGTTACCATGTAATACCAGTTTCTATTACCACAGGGTTTGCTGACATTTACCCACCATTCAGGACTTACAGAAGATGTCCAAAGCAAGGCATGGAAGTGGGAGTCCTTTTCCTTGCCCTCCCAGAACCTATATAACAATTCCTTTTTCTCTGGAAAAATAGAGGTCATGACCCTACTGTGGGGCAGTATGTGGCAGAAAGAGTAATGAATTTCAGGTTTAGTGTGTAAAGAACAGCGCATTTCATCTAGCTGCATTCTTAATTGGTCAGAGTTTGCAGTTTGAGCCAGGTGATAAGTTTACCATATGAAAGCTGTTTTTGCTCAAGAACATGTTCCTATTTTTGCCTCTCTTCTAAGCATTTTTGAAGACAAATCAAATGAGTCATAGGCTCAGATCCAGGTATGTATACATTTACCACTGTGTGGAGAGGAGAAAACACCACAAAACAAGGACAGAATGTAATCTTGCTGATAACTAAACAAACAGAAAGCATTCTGAGACACATCAGTTGATTTGACAATAGCCACTACCAAGAGAACTGTGTGCTTCATTGGTTTATTGCAGAATAAAGCCCTGTCATTTCACACAGGTCTGATTAAGCAAGGTGACAGATCAGCTTCAGGCTATGTATTTAGCTATGAAGTTGGTGGATGTCTCTTCTACATGCATGACTGTAATAGACACATGAGAATAAAAATAGCTGCCTTACATATATTCATATTTATTGCCTGGTTTTGAAACTCTGGAGGACAAATGTGAGTTGTCATCCCCTTTCTCTCCCCCAAGTCAAATGGCTTTGAAACAGCAATGACTACTAGGATTAAAAGCTCTGGATTAGCCCAAAGATGTGAGTAACTCAGTGGCAATGTTACAAACCACAGCTTACAAAATAATATAGAAGACACTAGCAAATTGTGCC
This sequence comes from Sturnus vulgaris, assembly GCF_052056855.1. Lineage (NCBI taxonomy): Eukaryota > Metazoa > Chordata > Aves > Passeriformes > Sturnidae > Sturnus > Sturnus vulgaris. Next base: position 19,349,838 of record NC_142256.1, on the reverse strand, counting down.
TTAAAAGTATAAAATGATTCTGAGGGATTTTACTTAAGTGTAGTTCCTACAGATTCTACAGAAAGAAAAAAATATATATATAAAAAAAGCAGGATGTTGAAAGAGATGACTGTGTAACCTTCTAAAGCAATAAAACTTCCTATCTCTGCCATATTACTTACTCACAAGAATGTAATTTTAACTTGATTTTAACTTGAGCTTATTCTATTTCAAGGAAATTTACCCGACAAGTAAGATTGTTTAAGGGGAACTTTTGAGCTCCTCAAGTAAATTTTCCATTAATGCCTAAACAGACAACATTTACCTCCTTCTATCTTGATTTATTTCTTCATTTTAAGATCAGAAGGCTGTAAGTGTCTTGCAGCCAGCATTATGTACACTGCATCATATAGCTAACTGCAGCACAAACTTGGGTATTTTCTCCAGGAGGACTGATATAGGTTTGCCTTGTCTTGTTTTAAAAAATGCTGTCCTGTGGTTGAATCACTTTGCACAAAGTTGGGACACTTGCAAGTACACAGCTACTTAACATTCCTGTACAGTCATGTCACCATAGGAGCAGCGATAAATAATGTCACCCATCCACCTCAACAGACCAGTGCTAGCAAGGTTATTTATTTCTGGGCAGTCAATCCTGAGGCTTTTTAATGCATTGTGACTCTTAAACTCATCAGGAGATTACCCTCTAGGCAGAGCAAATTAGAGAATCTGCTTGCTCTCTGTCATTGAAAGACCTAATCATCTACAGCAAAACAAATTCATAATAAATTTAACAAACAGTAAATGAAATTCAGGTTTCATAGTAAGAACGCATATTTATGCTCCACAAGATAGTATATACTTAGTTAATTGTCAGTACAACTGTCAATACTTAATTCCTGTAGTTTACTAAAGCTAACTAGTAGTGCTTTTTTCTTCTGTAAATAAATAGGATTTTTAATTCACCTAGATAATTTAACAGCTCCTGAAGAATTTATTTATCCAGTGGTACATGGCAATTTGTGACAGTGTGCAAACATTATATAAAAGTGTAAAGTGATAGTGTGAATGTGAGGGAAAAAATCCCTGAACTCTTCTTCAGAAGACTTTTACTATGAATCTTTAGCATCCTAATTCAGAGCTATCCCTAAACACACTGGTAAACTGCTAATTTATTTTGAAATATATAATTCGATATTAACTAGACCCAGCATAACCAGGAAATTACTTCAGTGTGTACTTGCAGTGGCCTAATTAAAGCAAACAATTTCACAAGCAGTAGAGTTAGAAGAAGCTGTTTTTTCATGGGCTTCTATTACACAGATTCTTCTGGGTCTAACACAGACCAAGGCTGAACTAATGGTTTCTTGAATTGGTTGCTCATTCTCTTGATGTTCTAGAATTCAATATAATGTGAAAAAAAAATGAGTCAAAAACTCTTCTAGTCTACCAGATCACTTAGATCCACTTAATTTGTAGGATAGATTTGAACATCTTGTCAAGTTTGGCTCAAAAATTTTTGACATGTAAAAAAAAAAGGTAACGTTGAGGCAGCAGTGGTTTTCTACTGGACTTTTGCTTCTTCATGGAGTTTGTGTCAAATCAGTCATTTGAGCCCAGGTTCTCCAAGGAATCCAGCTGCTCAGTGACAATTAAGATGCCTGATTCCCAGACCACCAGCACATCAGATGTACTGTTTGTGTAACGATATTAGATACATGGAAGGAACAGCCAATTATTGCAGCAGTGAATCTATAATCCAGCACTCCAGAGGCTATTTACAGCAATTTAGTGACAGTGAGACCTCTCAGTTACTGGATCAGCTACACTAGTGTCACAAGATCTGGCCTTCTGTTAAAGCAGGATTTTCCCTTGAGCCTCAGAAGGTTCAGTTCCGTGGGCTTAAGGCAGGTGATTTTCAGATGTTGGATGTGTGTCAGGGAGATGATACAGATGAAATTATTTCTTCTTTTCAGACCCACACTGAAAAGCCTCCTTTTCTTAGGGGCTAATATAAAAGTTATGTTTTGATCCCTTGGTCTAAAGAGACAGATAAGACATATTCTTGAACTTCAAAAACCTCTGGAAGTTTGCTGTAGATTTCTATAAATATTTTAACAAGAAAAAGTGTTTCTAGTCCTTTTCCTTTTTAACCTAAAATCTTGCTCAGATTAAACACCTTATAGAAGCCTATTTTGTTTATATGTAGGCATTTTTGTATGCTATTAAAGAAAGTCTTTTTCATGTAACTCTGCTTGTTAAGACTGCAGTCTTGCATTTTCCTGCACAACAGATGAGAGAAGTGTCAGTCACCTCATCACAACCTCATTTACCATTAAATTAAGGAAAATTAATTAAAATTAAATAAATGCACTTATATCAATTAGTCTCAGTCTTGCTGCTCTTGAGCCAAAACACTGTCACCTTCTCAAAAATCAGACAAATTATTTCGCAGCTGTTTCTTGGTGCTTCAAGCTGATTTTCATGACCAAAATGATCTAAAGATCCACAGGCATACATTCATTTGCAAAAATGAATCATCCCTACATAAAAAACACACTCAGGTGGAGGAACAAGAATCTGAACAGGATTCTACGTGAAAATAAACCTAGATACTTCATTTATTGACATGACTGCATATTAAAAAAATTCTCTTTGAATTTAAAGCCAGCAAATGTTAGTATTTTGAGTGCTGTCTTTGCAAGGAAGGGAGAAGAAACTGGCCATGCCTTGTACAGAAGCTTCTCTAAGAAATTTGCTGGAACTATTGCTTTCAAAGTGCAATCTCATGCTGAGGTGCTCAAAACAGTCCAATTCCATGTTTGCTACAGATCTACATGGAGAAGAAATCTCTTGATCAATTCTATTGATTCCTGAGCTCACAACACCTGTGTAAAGTTCTGCTCATCTGGCATTTAGCCCTGTTATTTTATTGCTATTTTAGGTGATTTTTCACTGGTACCAGTCACGTTTCATCAGGAAGTAGCTGTAGCAGGACCGTGACTGTGTCAATCAAGTGCTACCTACACATGAAGTTGGCTGTGGACACTCCCCCTTTCCCACTTTGCTATTCCTTTCCTGTTATATTTTACCACTACTTTGCCCAAATGTTTGATAAGGAAGCAGAATAAAGGCTTTCTTTAGTGACAACATTTTCCTGACCCATGGTTTATTACATATATTACCTAATTTAGGTTAAAAGGAAAGCTTCACTTGCCATATCCTTTATATGGCTTGAGGCAAAGACAAGCTAAAAAAAAAACCCTGAACATTTTATTCTAAATGTAGGTGGGTTCATATCTCTTCCCCCAAAAAAGTCTCCTTAGTATTTTAAAATCTTTGTGGAACGCATTTCTTTACTCTTTTTGGTTTCAGGGTCTTTTTTTTTTTCTTAGAACAATAAAATGTAATTGTTTGAAAACCAGTTTTTATAATCTATTTTAGCACTTCAAAGAAATTAAAGAGGATGAAATTTCAAGAGCATATATGCTTCCACGAATAGATTTTTAAAAATTGGGAAAATGTTAAATTAAGGTTTATTTTTCAAGGATTTCAAAAAGGAATAACTACAGAGAGCCCCATGGATACTTGTCTTACAAGATATTACTTAGCAACTAACCAAATTCCCATTAAAGCTGTACATCCCATACTTCTTAATAGTCCAAGTCCCAATATGCTGTCACTGGACATGTCTGGCACACAACAATTTAATCTGCTTGCTAATGCCAATGCCATGGGGAACTGTGAGCATATGGCCAGAGATCTTAAATTGAATCTCTCTTCAACCAAAAGCCACAGTGTGGCAGGGAGAGCACAAAGGGCCGAGATCATAAAAATCTGTGTTTGCTGAGCAGCTGAGCTGATGACTAACACTGGGCTGAGGCAGTTTCCAACTATTCCATTGTCAGACACAACTGCCAAAATTCCAACTTGATCAGAGGCAACTGTGATTTACTATTGACTGCAACAGGTCCTAGCTGCTCCCAAGCACTCCTTCCCTACCATGCACCACTTTGAAGCCCAGGGCAAGAGGAATTCATGTCAGCAAAACCAGAAAGATCTGTGAGAGATACTAAGAACTATTATTTCAATTATTTTCTAATAGTATTTTAAGCCCAAAATCCATATTGTGGGTGCTTCAAACATCAGCCCTACAACCATAAGATTAATTTAAAAAAAGCAAACTATTTAAGGTTTCTCCCATTCAATTCCATCTACTGCTAAAAGTAATAGAATTTCTGTCCTGCTTTGAACATATATTGGTTCTCTAAGCCTTGGATAGTTCACAATATTCCAGAAATAAGCATTAAAGAATACAGTAAGTGGCACAGGGGGAAAAAAACCCCAAAACCAACAAAAACAAACTTATCAATTATAATTTTTGTTGCTCCTCATTTTCTTTGATACATTTGGTTGTTTTTATTTCAGCTGAATAATTCCAAACAATAAAGCTAACACACCAAAATTGTATCCTGTCAGTATATGCTTTAAGAGTGTCAGAAATTTGACGAGTTAAGAAAAATGGCTTTGCTACAGAGTGCCCACTGGCAAAGTTACTGTATGCCAAAGCAGTTTAGGACTCCATTTTCCTGGTCAAATAATTAATCATCATCTTCATACTTTAACTGAAGGATGTTCCCCTCATACCTAATAGTCACATCAGCATAATTTGTCATATGATATTTAACAGATTAAGTAGTTAGCATATCTATACTTTATAAAAAGCAGGCTTTAGTTTATAATAAATATTCCAAAGTATACTTTAAATTAGTCAACGAAAAGAGTTCTAAAGTTCAGTTCAAACTCCAGTGAAGTCATCAGACTCTCCCTAGAACAGATATTGGCTGGGATTTGAAACATCTCTTCTAAAAAGCACAGAAGCCTCTCTTCTAAAAAAACGAAGTTGTTCTTGCCTGCCTACAAACAAATTCTCCTTTGTAGCTCCTATTGTATTAAAGACAACTCTTAGATAAAGACCTTCACAACAACTGTCACTGTGAAGAAGATATCCACTATGGTCTCAAGATTTACCTTCAATATTTGACAAACAATTGATGTATAGAACTAGAAATAGATTACCCCTACATAGTAATTTTTCCATGCAATGATTTATAAAACTAACACTGAAATATAACCTGGCAGCTGTCAATCAGATAAGAACTTGGAAGATATATCCTTTGACATAATTCCGTTTTAGATATCCCTGGCTATTGTGGGGGTCAGTGAGGTCACTCACTGTTTAAATAATAACTGTCTCATATGAAAACATATTTTCATGAGATTTTAGTGATTTTAACAGTGAACTTTCTATCTTAATTTTAAGAAACATATAGAATCAAAGTAGCAATCCTTTATTCTTCTTGAATTGAAAAATTAAAATATTATGGTTTTTATTTATTCCACTTTTGTATTCTTTACTTTTTGTATTCTTTATTTAGTCATCTCTTTAGTCCTTCCATAGCAACCATGGAATTTCAATGTTAAAAATTCTTATTAATGAAAAAAAAAGTAAGATTTTTTAAGTGTTTATCAAAATAAAACATGAGAGAGAAGACACATTTGATGGCTCCAGCAAGGGGAACCTCCATCAGCATCCCACTGAACCTTTTAACAGATTTCCATACAGTCACCTGAGTTTGCTACAGACACCAGCTGCCTGGAGGGACACAGAACACAAGGTGAGAGCAAGAAGCCTTAGCTGAGAGCTTAGATTTGTCATGTCTCTGGGAATGCCTCTGTAGCTCCCTCCAGCATAATCATTTCTTCTGCAACAAAAATACAAATCCAGATTTCAGACCATCTCATGCCTGGGGAAGAGAAAGAAAAGTAAAAAATATTAGCAGGAAATAGATTACATGTTTTCAAGTCAAAGCTGAGGATTTATGTTACACCCAGCACTGGAAGCCAAGCACATTTCAACTTGGAAAAGTGAATCCTCACAAACATTTAGGGTAAAATCTGTATATTTCAAGTCAATGGTTTACAATGGATTTCTCTGCTAGTGCTAAATCAGGTCTTAAGGTACTTTGGCACTCTGGCAGAGAATTGGAGTATTAAAAATATTAATCAAAATATTTTGCACTCTGCTTCTCATTAAAATTTCTGTGAGTTTTTGTACAGCTGTGTTGGATTTACTGTTTCAAGAGAGCAGCAGGAGATCCCTCAGACATACAAATCATCATGCTTGTATGTCACTGGGAGGTAAAAGGAAGTGAAAATGTTAAGAATATAATCTAGAATTCTTTTCCTGTAAAATAAGAGCATATAAAATTTATCATGTACTAGTTCCTAGGAATCAATGAAGGCTTCCTTTCTAACAAAGTAGACTTTCTAAATCTGATAAAAGTATGAGTGTGCAGGTTTGTTTCTGATTCTGTCTTTTCTTTACCCCTGTAAGGAAACCTGTGGGATAAATTGTTTGAAATACTGTAGTTAGTCTACAAAAGGGTATATCTGATATTTTACAATATTTGGCACAAAGAAATTAACACATGTCACTGCAAGGGCTGTTTCAGAGAATATTTAATCATGAAAATTGTGGACTTCTCATTTTACCTTTGAAAATTTACAATTTACACAAAGGATAATGTTTTTATCCTTTGGAGTTTATTTTGCAATGTAAACTATTTAATTTTTGCCTAGCTTTCATCTCCAGCATTATTAGTGCTGAGATGTACTAAAATTCTCTTCATTAGGAACTTTGAAATTACTTAAAATGGTGAAAAATGTCTGGGGCCTTGAAAGTTATATAACAATAGACCAAACCACAGACATTAACTAGCACAAATTTCTTTTAAAACAAAAAAGCACTAAAGAGATATATTGTAAAAAAAAAGGGGAATTTCTCTAAATTCTTTCAAGCACTCCCACAATTATTAACATTTTCATAAAATTAACTTGCAGAAGACTCTCCTAGTAAAATTAGAATTCTATTCTCTGTAGCAGCAAAGTCTATTAGGAATATAGATAAAATGAAAGACACTTCTGAGCTATTATTCAGCAGTGCTAATAGCTTTCCATGTCTGAAGATTAGCTGCAATGAAGTATCCATGAGCATTTCAAATCTAGCTCTGTGCTCACCACTCCAGATCAGGCTGTTTAATTACATTCATGAAGTAGATGAAGCATTGGTAGATGGGTATGAGTTACATTGTACACAACACATGAAATTATCACATTATTAGTAGGATGTAAATATCTGAAACAAAAATATGGATAACAAACTGCTTATAACATCAGTAGCTTTCATAAAATAGAGGGTCTCATGCATAATCCAGACACAAGCAATATTGATTCCTGCTTTACTGAAGACAGGCCATTATTTTTCCCTCTTACCCCTTCAAAGGGATAAACACCAAGAGATTACAAACCTATTTCTGCTGTCTGGGTTCCGAGTACATCAGGCAAACACCTTAAAGGTGAATAAATCTGAGTTCTTATCTAGTTCAATATCCCTGTCAAAATCCACCAGCCCCTTCCAATGCAGAACCTTTGCAATGTCACTGAACCAACTTCATCTTCAGTGACAGTACCCCTAAGGTTTTAATCCTAAGATTATTCCAGAATTACATACTTTTCTAATGGTGAAAATGAAGTTTCCTTCTTTCAGCCCTTCCCACCTTTCTCCTCCAGAACCAGGGCTGAAAATGCAGAAAGCCACAAGTACAGTCCTTGCAGAGTCTGTGTGCAGGCTCTTTTATTACAGAGCAGACCTCCGGGATCCTCGTTAGTTCGGCGTTTCTCTTGCCACACATGCAAAGATGACCTGGATAGAGCTATTCTAGAAGAGGAATATTTTCTATTCTTCACATTATAAGGCCTTTTACCTTCCTGTTCAGGCAAGCCACAACAATTCTCCTTTGTTGCTGCCTCAGAAACAAGGCAAAACTACCATCCACCACTTCATGGCACTGCACATTAACTGTCTCTCACACAGATTCAGGTTCACTGCAGCTCTCTTCCCATATGTGATGAGATACATGTGAAAGGGATTATTTTAGTTTTCTTTTTTTGCTTGGTCAGTCAAGTTGTCCAGCACTGGGCTTTGCAAGGCTGCATCTACCTCTTTTAGCCACCATTTGACAAATTTCATTACATTCAAGCCACAGGGCAGAGCTCAAATTATTCTCCAGCCACAAAACTTCCATGCAGAGTGGCTGCCCATTAAGTTTTGGTAATCAAACTTCTTGCAACATCTCCAAATTCCTTAATGTAAGTCCCTGCATGTGGTGTGCACACATCCTGCAGGATTCCTGGTGAAACCACCTCTGCCCGTTCCAAACACACAACAGTGTCCATGATTTTACTCTTTCTCTTTCCTGTTTAGGCTGAGAATGGGAATCTCTGTGGACAGGGAGGCAAAATAACCTATCTCCACCTCCTTTGCCATAGCAGGGAAGTGACCACAAAAACCTGTTTCTACTTCATTCTTTGATTGTGTTGTAGTGAAAATGAAAGCTCATTCTAAAGGACAAAACTGAAATTATTTGAAAACATCTGTAATTCCTGCACTGAGCTTTTTAAAATTTCTGCTGCATTTCAAAAACCAGCATTTGGCTCATTCACTGCAAACTGTTGAAACACCTAAAAATCTTTGGGCATACTTTATTTGCTATATAGCCTAACAGTGTCGTAATCCCTAGATTTTATGTAATCAGATGAAATGGACATAGTTGATGGAGACTATTTCAAAACTACTTGAAATAAAATTTCCATTTCTGCAAGTGCAGGGAAGATGCACAACTGAAAAACTATTTATAGAAATGTGATTTTACTAAAATGGATTCAGCAAACCTCAGTAGGTAAAGGTAGTAATAACAATGTAATATCTTTGCCAACAGCCAAATGCTGCTTAGAGAATTCTTTTTCTAAAGAAAAAATCTTTTTGAATTGATAGGATGTCTTAATTCCTGACACGAAAGAGCATTTCAATGAGAAAGAACTAATTTCACTAATTATTAACTTCTTACCACTAGGGATAATATGCGAGTCAGGATTTTTTTGGGTTTTTTTTTTTTGGGGGGGGGGGGGGGGGGGGGTTTATGTAGGCAATGCAAACATCTAAACGTAGAAACAAATAGAATATTGCTATAGATTTTTTCAAAATGCCATATGAAAGCAAGCTCCAGAACGAGGTAGATCCACCAAGCAGTGTGTTTATAACAGTTCAAGCTCTTTCAGCCTCACCTAACAAGTTCACTAAACTTGCTTTTGGTCATATATAATTATTCAATTACTTTTTCATGCCATTTTCTGTAGATATGGGAACTTGGGAAAGCAGAGTTTTCCCAGACGTTTGAAAGAAAACAGATAGGAAAGAATTAATAAACAAAAGTTGCACCTGCTATTGTTGACATTGCATGCGTATGAGCCAAGATGTTTTGGTAAAAGCAAGAGCTGTTGCCTTCCTTGGACCAATGGGCTGACTCTATTCTTGGGTCAGTGAAGTGCTCTATAAAAATGTGTGTAGTTCTACAATAAAGAAGCTTCTTCTACCTCTGAGAGGAAGCCGCGTCGCTGGGTTTTCTTTCGCCACTCCTATAGCAATGACGACAATTTTCCTAAAAACTTATGAGGAAACTAAAGGTTTATGATCATCCCCTCTTCCACAAACAGAACAAATGAGGAAATAGAAGTGTGACTTTTTAAATTTTCATTTTCTCAGGCAAGTCGAGCATTTATCTTCCCCCCTCAGAGCAGAAGAGGAATCACACGTGTACTGGAGTAAATGACTCATGATAGCAAGGGAGTAGAATAATCCCCCATTTCTATTCCAGCGGCTTCTCCAGCCCTTTTCCTAATGAACAGGGCAAATGAGGGCAGACATGGAAATCTCTGAAACTGCCTTTGACATTCTGCAAGCATTCCTTTCCAAAAGAAATGAAGTGAAGGAAAACATGGGCAGTATCAGAGGTCTCTTCCTCTCTCTTTCGTTCATACACAACTGACTGGATTCTCCACAATTTTTTCAATCCAGCAATTTCACTTTCAATAATAAACTGAAAAGACAGTTTATTTTTGTTTTTCAGTTTATTGAGAATAAAGCATAAAATTAGAATATTTTATAGCTTTTGCATTGCAGGGCTTTTGTTAGAGTTCAATATGAGGAAACAAGCAAAGTCATAACTTTGATTTGTGTGCACTGGCACGTTTCCAAGCACAGTAGAAGAAATAGCAGAAGCTGGAACTTAAGACATGCAGATAAGCATGGAGCCTCACCTGGGAAAAGGAGAGTGGAAAACACCTACAGAAAAACCCAAACCAAACCAAAAACAAACAAACAAACAAAAAACCAAACAAAAACAAACAAACAAAAAAGACAAAACAAAATAAAACAAAAAAACCAACCAAACAAAACCAGGAAGTAAAGCAAGGCAACTTACCATAGCAACACTAGGGGAAAGGGGAAAGTTGGGTAGTTTGCTTTGTCAGTGACCAAGCTATGAGAGAGTCACATTCAGTGACCTTTTAGTTCTTAGGATACTAAATTACTTTAATAACAGCACATATTTAGTTTGTTTTAAATCCCATTATTAAGGTCCTGAGCAAAAAAATTCAATAGGAGAAAACTATATTGATTTTATTTTCCCCCATCTTTACAGCTAACGGCTCTAAATACGACCCTTAAATATTTGTCGGGCTTTTTTGTTTGGTTGGGTTTTTTTGGCTATATATCTTTATTTTCCAACAGGAACTAAAAGCTTTTACCCTCAGTATATAGGTGTTTAAAATGTTTAAAATGTTTAAATAATATAGTATGCATGAATCTTATTTTCAGGTCTGTACCCTAAGGATTCCTACTGGAAAACCAGAAAACTTAATTATCAAGACACTGCCAGATAATATGGCAATCTGCCCACTACACTGGCATTTGGTACTAACACACAGTTAAGGTTGTGCTGCAAAGTATAACAGAAAGCTAAATCTTAGGGTTTTTTTAATGCAGCAAGGCTTTTTGAGGGGAAAAGGGGAGTTTTTGTTGGTTTTTTGTTTGGTTTGGGGTTTTTGTTCCAAGAGGATTTGAATTCTGTAAACAAACCCCTTCCATTTTCTTAACTGCCCTTAAACAAAAAATAGTATAACATGAAGTTGGACCTTTTAAGTAAAAGGCCAGTTTTCAGGATATTCAACAAACTTACCTCTGCCAGCCTCTAACAGTCTTCTTCAAAATTGGCTGAGAAGGCCCTATAAGAAAAATACAGGGTTTTTTTTGCAGAAGAAAGCATTTCTTTCCTTCCTTCCTACTATTTTAAATATCAGGTAAAACTAACAAAGCAAAGGTTGCTAGAAAGGATCCTCACAGAAAGGACATTAATTTCTGCCAAGAATAACATCTGGCCTATATATCTCTAAATAGTATCCCTTGCTGGGTCCTGTCCTTGTCCCAGGCTTACCCTGAGCTGTTGCAGGGCACAAGGAGGGAGCAGCTCAGTACAGCAGCCCTTCCCAGACACAAAGTGACACTGCCACACACGGCACAGGCTCCTCTAGTTGACCTGAACACATTCCTCCATACACAGCTTCATTCACGGGCATCTGTAAATCATCCCTGCCCACTTGTGTTTTAAATGGCAAGGGCCTCTGAATTTTGAATATTGTGGGAATGACAAACTTTCCCGTTCCCCTTTTTACTACATGTATTGCTGTAAAAGCACCAGCCTTTGACAGAATAGAGGTCTAGCATCCTTTTGGGAAATAATACACCAGTTCTCATGTCTTAAAAGATATGCAAGTGAACTCAGGTGGGGGCAGGAACATTATGGAACATTATGGGACCTTATTGGATCAGCAGTGCTGTCCTGAATCCCAGATATTGTATAAGTATTACAAATCATCCCAAATTAGGGCATCAAATAAATAGGCTATTATAAATTATTCTTGTGCACACACCAAGTTGTTACTCTTTCTGTATCAACCTTTCATTATTAACACTTATAAATAAAAAATCACTAAATAATCTGACAGTCTTCATATGGATTGTTAAATACTTTAGCAATGCCCTAACATCCCACTATCTCTGTCTTAAATCACTAATTAACTTCTCAACTACAAATTAAAAAGTTGCTAAGGCTGAGAAAGGAGTTTGTAAGCAAGCAGCAGAAGCAGCAGTGCTTCTATGACTCTATTGCACACAGGCTAACTTGCAGAACTACAAACAGTACCAAGAATTTCTTCATGCAGGTTCAATTCAATTGGAGATGGAATATCAACATGCCCCTGAAAATGGAGCATAGTAAAACAGTGACATCCATGGCCCGACAGAGCAAAATGAACTGAGCCACAGTGATGGAAGAAAGGGAGAAGAGACAGGAATAATGAATTGCTGCTCTCAGTTCCCTGTGATCCATCCTGCTGCTCTGCCTTCTGAGCCTAACTTTAATTTGTGAAACCTTGGAGCACCCTGTGAACGCGTGAGCTGCATTTTTGATGCTATATAAATTCCACAGCTGTTCACAGGATACTCACTACATCTAGTCTTGAGTGAAAAACAGTGGTACAAGGACTATAGAAAATTCCCAAAAGCTCACTCTCCAAACAGACACAGAGCTAAGGAAAAAAGACAAAACTGATCTTCTGCAATCCCAGGTGGCACCTCAATTACAAGACTATCTTTTCTTGTGACTGCAACAAGGTTCTTTTGAAGGATTATACATTTTGGAATATCTGCAAGATTTCTGCAGTAAAATTAAATGGCAGTAGTCAGAGATATTTGTATGAAACTACTCAACCATTTTAAACACCTGTCACAATCTTGTTGCAAGTATCAAAGGAACATTTAATATAAAAAATTGTAATAAACAAAAATTAAATTTCATTACTTTGACTTAGAACATCTATCAAAATGAATCTTTTACATTCACAGAAAGCATCTATAAGACTGACTGTGACACAGTGGCTTTTTGACCTTCTGTGCCTGAAAGCTTCTGGGAGCATGTCCACAACTCAGCTCCCTGACTGCTCACTCCAGCTACAAGACACAGTAAGCACACAAACAAAAAAACTGCATTTTTATTTCCTGCAGGGATTAATAAATTTTAAACAACACTGATACAGATGATAAATTGAGGATTTGACATATTTGTTGTGTCAGCCCTATTGTTTGGCAGCATATAGCTAAAAACAGCCCTTAAGACTGCAGAGTAAGGCTAACTCAAAAGTTCGCTTTTGATTTTGGATTTCACCTCTGAAAGTGGAAGAATTTAATGTCTTCGAAGGGTCAAGCCATTTGGTGGATATGACCAGAATAAATAATAATAAATGAACCATAAATAATAATAATAAAGCATGAATTCCATCAAGGAGCTGTGGCTGTCCTCCCTCACTGAGCACCTTCCCACACACTGCAGCAAAGGATTCCTGACTCTCAGGTCTGAGTCTCTGTACTCTGAACTTGGTGCATTATCCAAAGTGGTTAGGGGGGTGATCCTTTTGTTTCTGTAGCCACCCACAAAGTAAAGAATCAAAATTTAAGTCTTGCATCTTAGTCACGATACCATCCAACTTGCCTCTTCATTTTTTAATAAAGAGAATTACAAGGCCCTTGGTACAGCTAAAGGCTTTTAACATAGTAGGCTTACAACAATTGGCAAGGAGAAAATTGTCATGCAACATGAGATTTTCTCACAACTCCCTAGGTCTCCCCTTTCTTCCTCACTCTATTATTCTTCTTCTTCACATTATTTTTCATATTCTTATTTTCAAGCATATACCACTTTTCCTCTGCTCTTCACCAAAACTAAGTGCTTAATATCATTTAATTACATGATGTTCTGCTCTGGTGAACTGTTACACCAGAAAGGAAAAAAATGAGGAATCTTCCTGTAAGAAGAATATATTTAGACTAGGCATGTTTCTGTGCTTCACAACTTGTTTAAAATGTAGGCTGTGTAAAATTCTGTACAGGACCTTTTTTGCACAACATGATTCATAAACATGAATAATCTTCAGCAATAATCCTGATTTCTTTTTTTTTCTCCCCTCCACAGACTAAGTAGTTTATTGTTAATACTGGTTTGCTCTCAAGAAAAAAAATAATTGTTTTGTCATTTTCTTCCTACATTTTTGTGTATGTTAAGTCAGATTTCTTGTGTTATGTCATAACACTTAGACAACTTTAAAAATTGTCACATACAAACCCGAGGGAACTGGGGGTGTTTATACTGGAGAGAAAGATGATTACTCTCTACAACTGCCTGAAAGGAGATTGTAGCCAGGTGGGGGCCAGTCTCTTTTCACAAGTAATAAGCAAGAGGACATGGCCTCTGATTGTGCCAGGGAACATTTAGATTGGATAGTAGGAAAAATTTCTTCACAGACAGGGTTGTTAAAAACTGGAGCAGGATGCCCAGGGAAGTGGCTCAGTCATCAGCCCTGGAGGAATTTAAAAGATATTCAGGCATAACTCTTGAGGAGCTGGTTTAATGTGGGCTTGGCAGTTTTATATTAATGGTTAGACTCAATGATCTTAGAGGTCTTTTCCAACAGATATCATTATACATATATATATATAAAAATATATGTATACACACATATATAACACACACTTGGAATTTTTTCAATAAAAGATTTTAGGATTCAAAAAGCTGTTTAGCACAGATACTGCCAGTTACACTCTTTTCAAAAGTAATGTTATATTGAACTTTCTGAAAGAGATCATTAGATAAGCACACATAGATTTCAGGACTGTCATCTGTCAGACTCTGAAGTACAGCCAGCACAGAACAATGCATAGAACACCATAAAATTTGTTTTATTATTTAATTCTATTTCCTTCAGTCCTGAAAAACATTAGCTTAGACAAGTAGAGAGAATGGATATCATGGCAAAGATTTAAGATACAGATGTATATTGACATCAAATAAAAAGTTTTCCTAACTTATAATGAGTTGGAATTTTTATTTTTTTTTAATGGTTGAGGAAATAGACCTTAACTTTGATAGAGACAAAGTACTTGATATGCCATGAAATTCATCCCTGTTTCAGCAATACATGAAATGCAGCAGAATGATCTCAAAGTTTGCTGTGATTCACAGTCACATCCACTTACAAACATGGGATGGGTGCTGCCATGATAACCTCCCTCTCCTCCCCTGCCCAGCAGTATGCCTTTAGCAGTAAGGTGTGCTCCCCCACTGAAAGGGCATTTCTGATGCCAGCAAGTCAGAAGCCCCAAGGAAAAGCAAAAGGGAACAAGATTCTCAGGAACAGGATGAACCCACTCGGTGCATAGAGGATCTCATAAAAAGAAATGAAGACTATTCCCTAGAAGCAGTGTACTAAACTCTTTAGCCATAGGATCATGCTCTTTCATCAGATCAAGCTGCCCTTCATGGCAAGTTGCAAGTTTAAGGTTTAAATATATTAATATGTTAATTAAAGTTTAATATATCCTGTTCAAGACAAAGCAGAGTGAAGTTAGAAACCAATCATCACCTCTAAAAATGTATTAAAGAATAATAAATTATGGAATCTATTTGATGTCAGGAGTTTATTACTAAGATGCCAATCAGGTAATATCCTTGGGAAAGGTATTTTCATGCCTGGTCACACTTAAGAAGAACTAATGTAAGTTTTCCAGCATGAAAGCTGTATTTACTTAGTTCTGTTATCTCCCTAATCTTGCACTGCCCTGTGCTCTTTCTATGTATTTCATTGATATAAACAGCCAATTATTTAGCCTAATTTTTCCAGCTTCTGAATTGAAATATATATGTGACAGAGAAAATAGGACCAGAAGGCATAAGTAGAGCCCAGTAGAGATTAAATTAATATTAGTCTTTCAGTCTACCTAAGTGACAAAATCTGCATCACTCTGCAGGCTGGTGGCCTTGAGGTTGATTGCTCTGAGTATCTCAGTCTTTGTGTCCTCGATGGAACTTCTCAGTGGTACCAAAACCACACAAACTGCTGATGGCAGCAACTGAATTAAAGACCAAATTCTTAGTTCTTTTGGCATCAAAGGAAACAGAAGAACTGAACTTTTTGAGCTGCATTTATCAGAACTGTTACATGCCAGGTAGGGTAAATGTTCTCTGTCTCTTTTGTTACCTCCATTCTTTGTTGGAAACAGAGTACTGAATAATTTTTTATCCAAGACACTTATCCAGGAAGGGAGCTGCTGGCTCCTGCTGCTAACAGTGTGATTTGTTCCTGAATTGTAATTAAAAAAAACCAAACAAAACAACAAAAAACCAAAAAAAAACCACCCACCACTGAATCACAATCATCACAATCCCTTTTTTGTTTGTTTCTGATCAAGTTTATACTGTCTTTTGACAGTAGTCCCCTACGGGTACTTTCTTCTATAGAGACAGCAACCTTTTCCTTCTACCAAAATTGTATTATGTCATGCTTAGAGACAGCATTTGTCCATAGTATCAGAAGGAAAAGAGAAGATTTCATTTTGTCTTTGTAGGATTACCATGAAATAAAAATACACTGTATTTTCCTTGGCAACTTTTTTTACCCTTATTCAATGAAGTTTAAAAACTTTGACTTCTAATGAATAAATAACTGTTAAAGGAATACAGAATCTCTTCTCTGTAAATTCTTTTTATTAGGCATAGAATCATTTATTTATACTTCAGATTTGCTGCTTGAGTATACTGCTGCATATAAACCAGGTAAGCATGACTCCTTCAATTGTGAATTCAGAAATTACTCAAAACTATTTTAAACTAAATTGAATCTTAATATATGGCACTTAGAGGCTTAAGAATCCTGTGTTGTGTGGTTGGGTCTTTCAAGTAGAAATATAGGCACTAAATTTTCAAAGTAACAGTCACGGGTTTTTTACTTTAAATTTGTATTAGGTTTTATATTGTATTGGAATATATTTAAACAAATTATATACAAATGTGTTGGGACCTCTTTTGGAATTACATATTTTAAGTAATGAAGAGCATTACTATATTACCATACATAAAAGGTAAGTCTTTTTTAAAAACTTAAAGGTAAGACTATATAAACAAAATGCTGACATAACACATTATTCAGTGGGTTTTCTCCCTTTACAAGGAGGTTTCCAAGCTGTTGACAAAGAAATCTTACCTAGTAATATGGGAACAGCTGTATAGGAGATGAAAAACAAGATATAATTTACTCAGTATTGACTGAGAAATGTGGACAGATAAGTCATTCCAGACCTTTCAGGCCCTTTCCAGAAATTTATGCATTTTCTGAAAAAACCTGCCTTCTCTTCAGACAGCCAGAAAAAATCACCATCCATTCAGGATGTTTTCTCATCTGCCCCATACAGTTCTCTCCTTCTCTGTCACCTTAGATTAATGACATTCTTCTAAAGCCATCTCCCTTCAAATCTATTCTGTACTTCCCCTGTCTTCTACATCAGTCTCCTTGGTAAGGCTCCAAAAAGATTACCCGTCTCTGCTGTGATTCCAACTGCCAGCTCCTTCCCCACGGCTTTCCAGCCAAGTGTACAGCAGAGCTCCCCAGCTGGAACGGCAGTTCTGGGTCAGGAGGCACCTGCTCAGCCTCCTCTACCACAGCCAAGCATCCTCCTCTTTCCAGAGACCAAAGAAGCCAATCCAAAGTTTCAGTGTGCCAGTTCAGAAGACAGACTTTTAATTTTGCTCGTGATAAAATTTAGGTGTTATGGATTAGGCTTGTTTTTGCAGTTATTTAGAAAAGCTCCTTCCAAATCAGGCTTTAGCATTTCATGAAACCAGCAGTTGCAATGATTATGTCCCTCAAAAACTGAAGAATGCAATCTTTTATTCTTTTTCTGTCCCATCAAGGATTTGATTTCCCATGTTTTGAATTTTATATCACAACTGGAAACGGTTTGACTAACACACAAGATATAGTTCTAAATGCTAGAGATTGAACTCAGCTATAAGACCACATCCACCAGTTTTGAATTTCATGTGTTTTTCATACATATGGAAATATGTTATTGAATGAGCCATAAAGAAAAAGCAATTCAAGATAATCATACATCTTGAGTCTGTGGAGAGTTTTTGTGAAAGGGAGAAGTATTGACAAGGATCAAATATGTCCTTTGTATTCTGCCTCTCTCAAACATGCAGCATATCATTTTTATCAGCCATTCAATAAACTTAAAAATGTAGGGAAATAGTGGACTGTTGAAAAGATCACTCCTACTACAATAATTATTCTCTTATTTTACTATAACTGTATGCCGCTTTGAACCCATTGTAAGTTAGGCAGTTAAAATGGAAAAAAGGAATAATTTCTTACATTGTGCATGCAATGGCATATGCAGGAGTACACTGTCAGACACAAAATCATTTATTTTAAAAAAATTTAATGGCATAGTAGCGCAGAAAAACTTGTCATATGCAAAATGCTTCTTTGACAGGGAAATCTTTCACAGATAATCCAGCACAGTCTAAGTTTGAATCATCTTGTTGAAATACTTATCAACAGGGCATTCAAAATAGGAAGCTTACATTTTTTCCTGACTATTAGAAATGGGATTACAAACATCCCAGTGGGCAGAAAATGTTCCACTTATAAAACCAAAAATCAGATAAGAAATTCAGAAGGGCACAGATTCCTAAATCCTCAAAGTTCTGGCTTTGCACAGATAGAATTTACATTCAGACCCTTGCAAGCCAGATGCTTTATAATAAGTTTCAGTTTGCCAGCACTTTAAACCACTGATAAAAGCTGTAATATTACTGAAGAATTTGTCCATATGTTGAAGTGGTTTTGCATCTAGAAAAGGACTTATTTTTGTTTGCAGATTAATATGCTTTGCTGAGTCTGGGCTACAATGGTGAGACGAACAGAAAATACTTTGAAAGCTTCCAGTGTCTTATCCAATAGGTTCCATTTAAGAGAATATAGCTAGAGTAAAGACTGTTATAAAATTTAATTCCTGACATTTCAGTTCTAAAAATTGAAATAATAGTCTTTTTAGTATTCTTTACAATTCTTCAGAAACCTAGAGGGTAGTTGCCTGGATAGACAAAACATCTACCATTTTAATATAGTAAACTTTCTTTAGAAACCATATCCTTTGTATTTTTAAATACATTATGTGGCTTGTATTTACTGTTAAGTCCACACGGTATGAAAAGAACAGCATTCATAGTATTTAACACTCTAGAAAATACGGGAGTTAATTTTATGAAGAAAAAATATATTTATACTGAATTTCATCTACAGCATATCCCACGCAAATTCCAAGTGTAAATCATCAGAAAATAATTGAAATGTATTTGCATACAAATGGCTTAAAGCATTAATTCACATTTTTAAATTTTTAATTAGAAATGCATCACAACAATAGACAAAGGAGCCAGTACTCCTAAACACGGATTTACCCCTTGCCTTAGCATTATACTTGCCTGCCATGTTCAGGATTAATTAGATCTGTATCTCAAGCAGATTCAAAGGATTTTAAGTATGTAAATTGATTTTCTGAAACAGTCCTAAATAAAGGCCTCAGCCACCCATTTTGTCAAATCAGAAAAGAGGGAAAAGAGGAAAAATATTGTTCACAGAACAAAGAGGGTGTATCCTTTCCTCAGCTATTTAGAATAACAGGAGCAGCACCCACAGCAGGCTGAATGTCCAGTCAACATGCCCATAGATGAGCACATTTTATTGCAACTCTGTTGCACTGACACAGTTCAGGAGCACGGACTTGGTCAGATAATTTCTTGGTGTTTTGTCTAGTCAAGCATAGTTTAATTGCAGCACCTCAGCTCAGGAAAGAACACCAGAGGGATGGTAACTTTATATAATCCTGGAGGAACAGAAGATGTTTCTATTGGTGACCTCACTGATTATCACCGTGAACACAGCAATTCTACCTAGCTATCAATCTATTCAGATCTCCCCAGGAATAAGTAATGGGTGGAAGAAAACACAGTCCTTTACACAGAATGTGTTTGTTTTCAGCTAAGTTGAAGCACCAAATTTTTATAAAATCTGCTAGACGAACACCTTGTGCTATATGAGGAAAATCAAGCATGTCGCACTGGTGTGTTCCATCCCCTAATAAATCCTTGTATAGTTATAAACAGCTTTCACACATTTAATTGACCATATACGAAATTGTCACCTCAACAGCAAAATGTAACTTCTTGTGGGGAGAAAAAAGCATTGAGCATACCGTAGTGCAGTAGTTTGAAACGTGTTCTGTGAAGATATTAAATAACTGTACAAGAAAGCATTCTGACTAAGTGTCAGAATGCTTTAGTTTCAAGACCTCATTCAGTGCAGGAATAATGACAGAACTCACTGGGGCTGAACAACAAAGTTTCAGGATACAGATCTAGTAAATCTCTTACATAGAAAAACAGGGAAAAAAGATTCCTACATACAACATCTGAAGTTACAATGTAACAGAGCAGTACAGAGAAGTGTACAGTATCTCCTACTAAAATCCAGACTGTCAGCATAGAGTTTTATGGATGCTTACCACATGTACCAGTCTTAGAAAGTCCAGTTTCGCTAATTGGCATGTAAAAAGTTAAGAAAAATAAAAAGTAATATAATTTTGAGTTCAAAAGCTTCATTTCAGTATGGAACCTGTGGAAACACGGCTGGGGATAAAACTGGAGGAAACTGAGAAGTTATATTCTAATCCTAACAGATGATATAGTGGCACAGAAAGCATAGGGTAAAACACAGCTGCTACTCCCTGGATGATTCCCCATAAAACTGTAGGCACCTTATGAGAGGGAGGGGAGAGAGGAGTGGAGACACCATGGCTAGGCTCTGTTGAAATCCTTGCAACAGGGGAGCTCGATGGTACTTTGCAGGTGATAAACCCCATACCACCTGTCAGCCAGGGGAGAGAGAAAATGTCTTGCAGCTGACCAACAGCTCTGGTGAAATCGTTCTCCTCAGAGGAAATTTGTTTACTATAGCATAATTGTAGCGCTAACACACACCTCCCCCCTCCCAAAATACACACCCCCAAGGTACAACCACCCCTCACTGGGCATGTGCTCTAAGTTTTACTGACTGTACCTCTAAAACCAAAGTGAGAGAACTTTATACTAATCTGCAACGAAGGCGTGTATGACTAGAGTCACCCAAGCTCCACCCAAACATAAAGAAATAGTATAAAAGTGAGTCAAGAATGGGAGAAAAGTTAGGGAAGACACCATTGTATATACCGGGATCAGTCGACAGGCTGAACCTGCCCTCTGTGCATGCTTTTATCAGGGATTAGAGACTCTCTGTGTGTTGCTTCAAATACATTTTTGCAGTTGGATATTATCACCAGCAATCCTCGAGCCTTAACCTGACACAATTTGATGCCAATTAAGGCTTCTCTTCCGTAAATTTGAGTATGAGTCCTTCACAGGAGCTGGCAGGTGCCAGCAGCAGGGAACATACTGAATAAAGACTCACTGAGGGGTCTCAAGGTGGGAAGATCCACTGAGGGGTCTCCCTTGTGCTGTTGGTGTGTCCCTGAAAAAGTCATTTGAACTACCCTGTGATCCATCAGAACTGGTCAGTGAAGGATCCCTCTGGTGAGACACTGGCAGGCTGGTCAGGCACAAATGTCTCGACCATCTTGAGGCACTGGCAAACAAATCAAACACTAAGGGTCAAGGAAATCTCCCCTTTTCACATGAGAGAGTCACAACAACTTCATTACAAATCTTAGAATGTTCAACTGTCTCTTATTTCTAATAATTACACACAATGTATAAATGCTTAACGAGCAATAAAATTATATTTAACTTGTAGAAAAATAGACCAGTTATATGCAAATAAAAGTAAATCAATCTTACAGAAGAAAGAAAATAATTACAATCTAGTTGCACCCAGATTGTAACTGCTGGATTTTGTGAAATGTGGCAACTGCTTCAAAAGATCTACTTTTATATTCAATAGATATTGAATCCTCTTCTGTATTCTGAACATTTCAAAAGGAATGGGAAGAGAAAGCCTGTGGGTTCAGATGTTTGCCTGAGAGATGAATGTCTAAATCATCTTGACTGAGACAGGAATTTACTAGCAAAGTCTTGAAAATGAGTAGAACTTTATTTTCCTTTGCCTTTCATATTTTGGCATCATAAAAGTCCACCTCATCAGAGTGCAGAATTTTCTACTCTGCTCATGCAAACGTAAGTTGTCACATTCTCAGGACAGCTCCCTAAAGTCTGTTTTTCAGCTTAACTACAGTTATACTTTATTGAATCTTTTAATAACAAGAAGAAAGAAGAAAAATAATTGCATTCAATTTATTTCTAATTTTTTTTAAGGCAGGACAGTTGCTGATTTTTATGCAATAATATTTACTAAATATAGTCAATACCATTTTCATTACTCTATTAAAAAGATAAATTCCAGGGAATATTCAGTGGTGGGCAAAAGCAATGCTACATATTCAATTATAGCCAACAATATCCAGCTCTGTAAGTTGTCCTTTATTGCAGCTATTACTGAATTATGGAAATCCTATTGCTAATTGATTATTAACTCAAAATAATGTAATATGTTTCCAGAGAATGCCAAGTAGCCCGCAAACACAACATTAAATCAATATTTATTTCTTACCTGCTTCATTCATCATATTCAATTCACACTACACCAAATGCAAAAGGCTAAAATAGGTTCTTTCTAACAGTAGAAGAGACTAAATAAATCCATATAAGAGTAAAGAAAAAGAACTGGAGAACAGAAAACTAGTCATAATTTTGAAGTAGAACAGGTAGGAGAATCCAATCATTTAAAGACTTTTTTTTTTTTCAGCTAGGCTCCACTCCTTTTCAATAGCAGGGGTTTGTTTTATCTAAGTTTGATTTTATTCCTTCAAGTACTTGAGCTCATTAAAATATATGTTAATATGCAGCATATTACCCTGGAGTTTTCTTGTTCAATCCCTACATATTAAGGGAAAACTTTTGGGGAAACTTAATTTCCTTATCCTGAGTTTGAACATAGGTTACCCTAAATTTGGTGTGAAACTCAAAAAAGCCAGCGTAAGGATATGAAGACTGGAACTTATTTTACAGTCTAAAGAGATTCTCTTTAACCACCTTTTGAATTCGGGCAGCACGGCCTTTAGATATGGATTTTTTTTTCTCTGCATCCTCTTTGATGCTGGGGAAATTGTGTAATTAGTCAGGGTCCACTCAGCACAAGAGAAAAAGGCACCAAACTAATGGATCACAGCAGCCAACTGAGGTCAATGCATCTATATTGATCCTCTGATGTTTGCCCTAGATACCTGCACTTTTGCCAAGCACACAATTTCAGTTAAGGAATAATGTTTTTCTTTGACTGCAGAATAATTTCCAGTATTCATAAATTCAACTCTTCCCCCTCTCCAACAATTGTCAAAACACACCTTTATAATGCCTCCTTATAAAAAAAAATACTTTGAAAATTAAGTTCAAAAGGGAATAATTCAATGTTTTCTAACCATATTTACACATACCAGCATGAATAAAACAGGAGCATATGTTAGAACCAATATTGCTCCCAAGTTCATAAGGACAATAAATATGTTTAGAAATATCTAGTATACAGACATTCAAATTTAAGTGTTTATAAATTGAAGCTCTGGGCTGTCCTACCTTCAAAACCCAAGGGTAGGAAGGTTTCTACCCTCATCTTGGCATAGTGCTGCCATCAGTAGAGGCCACTGCCCACCAACTCTAGCACCACATACAGGTAATTGCTCTCCAGTAGAGTTCAGAAAGTGGTTCCATTTGGGGGAACCATATGAGTAACCTGAATCACTTTATGAGAACCTGGTTCAGGAGAGACTGTGAGGAAATTAGCATAGCAAATCTGAGAGAAAGGCTCAATATTGAGCAGCTGAGAATGTCTAATTCATGTAACTGAGTCACAAAGTGACTTTAGTTTATCAGGCACTAAATTATCACAAGGAGGTAGAAGTGGACAGTCTGTAAAGATATGTATGTCCTAAGTAACTTCTCTTCAACTCTTCAGTTATACATGATAATTGCTTAAAAAATTGCTTTTCCTGCTCAGGGATAAAAGGGAACGGTCCTTATTTGAAAAGGTCCTAGTGAAAAAAGGACAGAAAAATAAGAAAGAGATTTTTGTGCCATGAGCAATGTGGCAAAAACTTACTAGAAGGTAATAAACTATGTTCTACTTGAAATGAAGGACATATGAATTCTTGGAAAGACTGAGTCTCTTAAGATGAAATAAACTCCTTTTAAGTACAGCTTCATGTATGAACATTAAATAAGTCAGGTACTCCTGTAGAAGTAAGTGCAGTTTAAGCTGATACTATGTTTTGCCAAATTTTATGTACTGACAGTAGGTTCATAAAGGGCAGCTTCAGCCAAGGGAAATCTAACGTGCTAGGCTCCCCTAAGGCTAATTTGGAACATTGAAAGTTGGCCTCCAGCTTTGAATTGCTCTCACACTAACGAGCTAGAGAGACGGAGACTGAATGAGTGAGAGGCTTGAAAAATTAATGTTGTGTGCAGCAGCAGAATAGTCCACAAAGAGCTGCAGGACACTGACCTAACTTAGGGCAACACTTTGCAAATGGATCTGTTTGCAGCGTGTGCAGACATCCTGACTGGATTTCCTCTGGATGATTTGAATGCCATTAACAAACTTGCAAAAACTCAGGCTTTAGCAGGAGGAGAGAGATACAACTGCAAAGCTTAACAACTAATCAAGGAGCCTAATTAGATAAGAGTGGTTAATCCCCACATCTGTCTACAGATGACTGACTAGAAAGCTAAGCTTTGTGAGAACTCTGAGCAGGTTCCTAAGCTAGAGTCTCTGCATTTTTAGCAAATCCATAAGTAGACCCACAAACATGCACAGATGTAAAACAGCCTCAAAATTGTGTCCTTTGCACAGAAAACGAAGTTGCAACAGTGCTGCAGGGACTCATCGAAATTACTCAGCTGCTTCTCTAAGCCTCACCAGCTGATTAATTTTCTTAGATAAGCTCTCAAGTCTGTCTAAAGTACTAAATCAGGTTAAATACAAATGATGATGTGAGTACCTCTAGCCACACTGAAATGATGTCAGGAAGGTCTTTATCCTTGCTGAATATGACTTGATATTTATACATCAGAAATTGGAATTGATATTCCATTTTCTGAAGGATGCAAAGGAGAGAAAAGTAATAAATTTAAGCTGTGGGAAGACTTTGGTTTCCTATGATATCCCAAAAAGACAAAGAGGTATTATCAACGCCTTAATGAAGGGAAGAGACTACAGTCGGGGCAAAAATGATTTATTGCTTAGATAAAAATCAGCCTCAAAGGCCGTGAGATTTAGAGAAACAAGAAGCCAGCCATAGCTCAAAGTAGTCACAAGCTTCTTCATTACAAGGCAATATATAACCTTTTAATCCAATGCAACGTTGCTATGAAGTTTATTTTGTTTTTCTAACCTATCACCTTTACTTAATTCTGCCACATTGCATATACTTTTATCCAATAAGCTACTATTACACGTACACACAGGTACTTCTATTATTATATTTAAACTCTTAGCTTACCCTATTACAGTAATACACTATAAAACTTTTCACCATCTTACCCAATACAGTTTCTTACTTAGTTAAGGCATATTCTTACTTACAATTATAGAAACATAAATTTATAATTTCTCTGCTTAATGTCTGCTTACTTTTATTTTTACATTAATCCAAACTTCTTCCAAGGCTGAAAATCAAACCCTTCAGTATCTGTGGAAGTTTCTATCTTTCCATTTCCTACAAAGAAGTATCTTCTGGGTCAGTGGGTGCTCTCTGCATTACACACAGGAGTGGAGCTTGGAGGATGCTCTCACAGAGCCAGCATGGGCTTCTTGAGCTAATGAGGGTGGAAAGGTGTGGTAGTCGAATTGGCTAAGATGGACCAGGGCTTGGCCCAGGCTCCCTACACAGAGGCCATAAATCGAAGGCCCTGGGTGGTGGGCTGTTGAAAAGCAAGGCCTTAAATATAAGGCAGACTCCTGCCCTGCAGATACAGAGGTTTTGGCCTAACACAGTGGGACTTGTGGGGACATGTAAGGGCACACCCAGACATGTTCCTAGTTCTCTTTATGATTGGATCTTGCCCTCAGCTATCCCTATGTATTGTTAAACTGACCCCTCCCCCTGGCCTTTGGATGCTGCCTCTCGGACCATATGGTCACAGATAGATTAAAGGATTTCTCAGGCACACCATCATACCTGTTGCAGTGTGTTTCTTGTTAATAGTATATTCTGTTATTGCCCAATCTAATGGTTTAGTCCAAAATTATACCCTCCCACCCACCTTGTCAATCTATCCTAAACTACCTGTCAATCCTGCTTTGTGCCAGCCTCCTTCTTGGAATCCCTCTTTGAAAATCCCCTGAACTCGAGGTCTCATTAGTCCATGTGACCCGGTTTTCCCCCCACCTCTCTCACTGGACAATGCCTTTGTAAACCCCACCCTTTATCCCTCCTCAGAATTTCTCCAATTTGCTAAGAATCTGTACCTTCCTCTTAAACCTCCCCTATATTTAAGTTGTTGCACCTTCGACATTTTTGTCTTTTGCCCCATGGATTCCCCAGAGTAATAGATCCTTTTTATCCGATGCAAAAGACCTCCCTCTCCTCCTTGCCTCCTTCAAACGCAATCTGACAGCCAAAAGGCCCTGGAGCCATAGCTGGAGCCTCATCTAAGGGCTCCTGTTCCCCGAGCGTGACCCGCTCTGGGCAGGGGCCGTAGTGGCAAAGTGAGCGCAGCTCCGCTGTGTCACACACCCATCCTGTTTATTTTAGCCACGCTCAGACCCGGCCGGACGAGTTATTGCAAGAGGAACAACCCCTGCTACTGCAACAGAAAGGAGCAAGCACAAAGCAAGAGTGCTAAAGCAATGTTCTCACAGCATTCAGTCTTACACCACTATTATATATTATCCCTCTCAGCTTTGTGGGATTGTGGGCTAATGCTTTACTTCATAAGTCAGGCTCTCAGCATAAACTATCAAATACCAAAATACACAAACATACTGGTGATCTTGCCTGGTAATTTTTGCTGGAATCCAGAAGCATTTACACCATGGTAAAGATTTTTCCTGTTTGTGAATGGTGACTTCTACACCTTAGGAGGCTACATATTCATGCAAATTCTTGGAGAGTGTGTATAATTTCTGAAAGCTAGACAAGTCATGAAAGTGATACAGTAGTGCAAATATAGTGCATATTTTTAATTACATATTTCATCTTTGTGCACTTTTAACCTGGAAAGTTATGTGATACTATAAAGGTCTACATTAATACTAAGTTTGCAAGTTATTTTGGTAAGTAGTTCATGTTTTTTATGGTCAAATAAATAATAATAAATATAAGCTATTTAATAAAACATTGTGGTTTACATCACAAATTATGAATCTCTTTTTCTGAGTTCATGCCTATTTAGAAGATTAAAAGTAAAAATGCTTTAGAGCTATCTTTCAGCAGACTTGACACTCTTGGTGTATAGTATTTTACAGGCACTCACAGCAAGCAGAAAAAAACCTCTTTTTTTTTACTTGAAATAGAATTCTTCCATTCTTTCTTTATGCAAATTTCAATTCTGCAAAATATTCACTAGAACTTTGTTTAGCAGAATGGTATTTCACAATCTCAAGTCCAATAATAACTGTTCACTTACTATGAAAAGTCTTTCTTTCAGCTTTTGAAGATCATTGGAATATAAGGATAGTTTCTCTGCTTGTTAGTCCTTAACAATGCTTGTCCTGAACTGCAAATTGAATTGAAAGAGCTTGAAGCCCCATGAGCAAATAATCTGAAAATATTGAACAGTCTTTTCCTAAAGCACGTATTGATACAGCATTTTATTATCACGGAACTTGACAAAACATTAGAGTCATGCTAAGAGTAAAGCAAAAGGTGAACTTTCAAAACAACATTCAATATTACGGACAAACTTTGGCACAGCCCCACAGCCCATGGCAAAGCACCCACTTTACCTACCCTAAGGTCTACTCAAAGAGGGTCATGCAGTTCCTCTTCCACGGTCCATAAAGGCAAATGGCCATTTCTAAAAACAATGCATTTCACATTCCTTAAAAAGGGATTGATCACTTCCTCACACTTTTTTACTGACTGAAAGGAAGCCTAAGCAATTTGCTTTTATTAGACACTTTGACAGCTACAGTAGATCAATCACATCAGTAGTTTTCTGTATGATGGGGAAAACCATAAATTGTTCAAAAACCCTGGTCTAAAAAGTATCTTCCCAAGGACTACACAACCTCACACAGTGGCTCGATCAATTGGCCAATTCAAACCCAACTTTACACTTGGGTAAGCATTCAAAATTACTCTTCATTTAAACATGTTTGCTGTGACTGGTTCTTTGGCATTAGCCATGGCAATTGGATATGTTAATACTTTGAGTGTGACAAATTCCCTTACTTTAATTCCATTCTATGTTGTCAAGAGGGGACAATAGCATATACTATTCTACATCATCAGGAATTCACACCTCCCCCACAAAAATACCAAAATGAGGCAATAATAAAGGTTGAAAGACACCTCAGTCTGGTACTTCATCTAATCTGTCAAAGTCAAGCCTGTATAAATAGCTACAGGTACAAAACTGGTGTTACTTTTAAAGTGGAAGAACACGGGCAGCATAACTCAGTGCGGAAAGTAAAAGGAAATATCCAGATCTCACTGGCATTTCCCATATTTTATTGACAAATACACTGGATTGTGAAGATATTTTGCCTCACAAAAGAAATAGCACAAGCCAAATGGGATCAAATCCACAGAACTCAGGAATGGTGTTAACGGACTTAAAAACATAAGAAAGTTGTCTAACAAATCCAAAAACCTACAGGCTCAGAAAGAATGAAATACTAAAGCTGAATGAAGGCCAGCACAGCCTAATATCCCCCTGGTGGCTAAAGAACCTTAATAATGGAATCCAGCTTTAACACTGGAGCAATAATTGAAGTTCTACTCAGATAGTACACAGCATCAAAACTGGACAAGTTCTGACCTTCTTCCAGTTAGAATTGTTCATCCCTAATTGAACCACTTAATTCTTTTTTTCCCCTTCCTATCAGCAAAGAACAATTTGTCATTGAGAAGAAATTCCTTTCCAAAAAAGCCCAAAAGATAACCTTCCCCCCACAAAATCCACTTTTTTCCCTTACATTTACAAAGATAGCTTGAATGAAGGAGATGAAGTAATTGTAATCCTTACAGAAAGTAATAATGTAAACCTTAAAAAAAATCTAGTTTATTCATACAAGTCCTTCCTCTAATTGTTCCCCAGCATGGCCTTGGGTAATATCCAACTGAAAGCTGAATTAAATACATATATTATTGGCATCACTACATAACAAATAGTGTGGAAAAGATGTGCAGTTTCTGCTTTATATCCAAAACTAATGCAAACCAATTAGAATCTTTTAATTATGGTTGAGCAAACCTGAACACACATGAGTAAGCATTATTATTCAATTTGGTCCCCTTCTCACCCCATTGATGCTCATTTAAATTTCAAAAATATCTGTTCTTCCACAAAGTCTGTTTTGCATGCCCACATAAAGTTTAAAAAAAAACAACAAAGCAAACCATACAACAACCTGGAAACCCCCCAAACCCACAGAAGTCCCTGACTATTCACAAGTCAGAGTAATCATTCACACACCCAGTGGTCTTCCTGGCCAACTTTTGTTGAGCTTTAGGGCCAGGAATAGATTCCATGAGATAACTGCCCAAGAGCAAGATCTAAATATGGATACGCTGCAGCAAAAGCCACACTTAGCTCATATACCTGTACTGGATTTGGTGACTGGTTTGGGGGGGGAAATCTTTGTCTTCTGTGACAGAACATTATGGTTTCATGCTAATTCCAGTTGATATGCCAATTAGGACCTTAGATCACTGCAAATCAGAACACAAGACCCTATTCTTTCCATACCCATGCACTGTGTTCAGAAGCGCATTTGATCTTCTAGTTCCAACCTCCCTGCATGGGCAGGAACACTGTCTACTGGATCTTTAAAGTTCTTTGTAACCCAAACCACTCTATCATTCTATGATTAAGAGTGGTTTATTTCTCTTCAGAGCAACACAGGATCCAGGAGAGTTTTTAATGAAGCAGGAGCAGAATAAGATTTTTGCTATGCAGAGCAATATCTTAAAACCTTTGAGAATGCAGCCTTTAGGGATGGACTCTAAAAAAGATAACTTTCCAACCAAGGAAAAATAAAAAAGCGCATAACATCATCCTTAAATTATATTATGGGGATAGTTTCAATAATGCATATCACAAATTGCTATGCATAGCCCCAGACGTCATAGACATTCAAAATATTATTGTATTATGCCTAACTTTCAAAATTAAAAATGTCACAGGACAGCTAAAACTACTTCATAATACAGGGAAGTATGTGCTAATATTTGAGAATTAACAAAGTAGTACAGGTGTTATCTCTCTAAAATAAGAGATCTGAAAATCCTAAAATTTGCTTTGATTTTTTTATTAAAAGGTAAATTTAAAGATGAAGCTGGTTAATAGTTACATAATGGGAATAAGCAAAAAAAAGCACCAGACTCAATTTTTATGCATTACACAAAATCAGTGAATTCACTAACTCGGTGCTGCACAAAAATAACTATATGGTAAAGGGTATTACAGAAAAAGGATTTTTAAAATTATATTTTGTCAAAATTGCTATGCATTCTTGTAAAGTTTTGTTCTACTCTAAATCATTACAGAAATTACAGTAGCCTTTTCAGTTAGTCCAGCTTGTGGGCCACAGAGTGTTTCTTTTAATGACCCAGAGACAGAATGAGATTTATGATCCTATGTATGGATCTGAAGAGGTTTGTTTTAACAATCCCATCCGCTAGGAAACAATCAATAGTACCTCATCTCTACACAGAGGCCATAAACCATCCCTAAACCCACTGGGAAACAGTGGCAAGAACACTGTGTCAAGACACCCGCGTACTTCTGTCAGTCATGACTGTCTGCACCACAAAAAAAGGTTTTACACCTACATTTCCTTGCTAAAATGTCAAGAATTGCCCTAAGAATACTTTATTTAAAATATTTTATTAGAAAGTCATCATTTAATGAAGTTAAGCTTTATGCTCAGAAACAGGTAGAAAAGTTCTTTTAACATTATTGATCTGGAGACAGGCAGTTAATGTTGCAGGAAAATATTCAAACACAGAATCATGTTTTCTTCCTGTTGAGAGGAATTAAGGACCATTGTACTATCATGAGTCAATCTACCTCCTGGTACATGGCCTGCATTATTCCAGCTACCAGCTACTGACTGAATCCAACACATCCTGCAGAAATGAAGGTTTGATTTTCCAAGGTACTTGAACTTGTAGCTCTGTTGTTGTCAGGGACTGGAAGCACTTCTTTATGGTAAGCCAGCTGCACAGAAGAGCTGCAGAACATAGATTTTTTTTGGAAATCAATAAATTAAAAATTATGACCAATGAGGAAAGTTTTGCCGTCTACGATTGCAGTGCATCATACCTGGTCTCAAAATAAACCTCAGGAGAACGTCAGCTACACTCCATCAACTAAAAAGGAACTGGATTCTCGCAGTGCTCCAGACACAGCCCAGTCATACAAACATGGCTGATGCAAAAGGTAAACTCACATTAGCATTGCCAATTAACTGCTAATTTCAGTTCAGATGAGCACTAATTTGTTAAATATTTTAACAATTTAAAGTCAAACACTTGCAGTGGTCAGGGTAGACTGCTAAAATACAGCAGAAAACAAAGGAAGGGATGGTTCTGACTTCTCCAGCGACAAGAACACTCTTAATAACTTCTCTTCCTGTATTTCACCATCTCATCCTACCATTCCACTTGATAGGGCTTCTCTTTGGATGTGCTATGATTCAGTGTTTTGTGTTGAGAAGAATTTGCATGTTTTCTGCTTGGAGAAAAAGAAGAAGTAAGAGAAAAAAGCAGAAGAAATAAGGCTCAAGTTATGGAGCTATGTATCAGCAACATAACTGTACACTCCCTTTAAACCTGTTTAGAGATTACCTAACTAAGGTAATAAAAATATCATTTCATCCTAAAAAATATTTTTCCTATGTATATAATCATTTGTTACCTAAATATCTGTTAGTTTAACTGTAAAATGCAATAAAACTGCAATGAAAAAGATTATACAGCTCTATATACATTCTGAATTTTTTAAAGGATTTGCATTTTAATCCAAGTAAAAGGAATTATTCAGCAGAACATTACCTGTGCATTTACATCCAATCTCTTTGTAGCTATGCAGTGCCTATTTATTAGAGATGTCAAATAGAAAACAATAAACCTCATCTGTGATGAGAGTGATTTATAGAATAAGGAAAACCAAAGGAAATGGCAGAATCTACAGGTTATTAGTCAAAAATTAAATGCAAAGGCATTAACACAAACTTTCTAAAAGAATATACCTCAGTACATGTTAAAAGGAATATAAATGCTATATTTTTCATGTCCTGTTAACTTAGGTCATAAACTCCACTAGATACACATTTTGTATCTAAAAAACCCCCAATAATAACTAGGTTTTCACTAATACTAATAGTCATCAGAAATAATTGATGGTCAGAAAACTAAAAAAGAGTAAGGAAATTGCAGTGAAAATGCAGTTGACACAGTAAATCATATGCTTATTTTTAACGATGACAATATAGTAGTAAAATATAGTGTGTGATCATACAATAACTGTATCACCCTCTAACTCATGAATAAAACAAAATGCAAGGCTTATCTATTTTTTGAAACCTTAATCTCTTATATCACTTTTTTTCCCTTTTTTGTACATTTGCATATAGACAAACACAAACTATAATAGTTTTATTTGCCAAGGAAAAACGCACAGTGTAATGAGTCATATCTGGCAATATATTACTAGTAGTAGTAGTAGTAGTAGTAGTAGTAGTAGTAGTAGTAGTAGTAGGCAAATGTGACACCAATCTACAAGACCAGAAGGAGAATTTGGGGAACTTCAGATCCGTCAGCCTGATCTCAGTCCTGGGAACAGTATCTCCCACAAGTGTGTCCCGAAGAAATTGCTTGTTCTTAACTACCAGGGAACGTTTAGATTGAATATTAGGAAAAATTTCTTCACTGAAAGGGTTATCAAGCACTTAAGGAGGCTGCCCAGGGAAATGGTTGAGGTAGCACCCCTGGATATATTTAAAAGACGCAGATGAGGTGTTTAGGGACATGGTTTAATGATTTCAGAGTAGCAAAGTTGAAACCAAAGGTGAGAATAGACAAGTTAAACCAGCAATATTCTGATTAGATATTAGGAAAAATCTTTTAATGGTAGAACAGGTCTCTCAGAGATGTCATGCAATCTCCATCCCTGGAAATAATAAAAACACATCTCTGCATGACCCTAAGCAACCTAATCAAAATTGTAAGTTTGAATGTTCAGTGTTGGCTCTGCTTTAAACAAGAGGTGAGACCAACCACACCCAAAGGTCCTTCAGTCCAGTTATTCTCTAACTTTATCTAAATGACTTGATTTGTTGCCAATACTAGTAATTTAGTGGATTTATTTTTTATGTACACATAGCACTTATTTCTGGAGCTATATCTTACACAAAACCAAATTCATACAAAAAAAAATCTCAGAGAGGCAATCCTCCAACCCTCCCCTTGGCATAGGATTTTGGGAGAGTTTGTTTTCCCTTCTATCACCGTGGCTTTTAAGTAATATAAAAGCCAAGAAGATCACTGCGACTATTACCTGGTGGAATACTCAGTGAAGTAACAACTACAAATGCTTGTTTGTATCCTTTTTGTTTTCCTTTGCTTTAAACCATCACACTTTTTTACAGAGAAGCCCAGTAGTTACCTATTGATCCTTCCAAGACTGTGTCTTGAAAATTTTAAGGAATTTCTCTTCAAACTCCCTCAATACCAGAATTACTGACAGGCATTGAGTTAATGTGGTTTTCAGTTGTCAGGATTTTATCCCTGCCTCGAAATACTCTTCTCATCAAAAGTTCTGTGTTAAAAATTAAAACTCCCTGGTCTCAGTTAGATGACATCTCTGACATCTAAAAAAATCACACTGTTTTCTCACTAAGTTCCTGATAAATTCTCCTCCTGATCCCAGAAAAGTAATTTTCAGCTGGGTAACAGACACAGCATTTTCATCCTGGAGCTCTGGCAGGAATGCCAATCAAAGGTTTCCTCTACTAGGATTCAATGATCCCCTCTGCTTTTGAAATTATGAGAGAGTTCAGAGCAAAGTAATTTGTATTTCTCACATGCAAGTTTGAGGACTGCCTCACCTGCTAGGCAGAACACAGTTTCTCACTAACATTGCACCATTAATATGAGAATATGCAGAAGTTACCTTTCTAGTTAAAGGCCATACAAGAAAGAATATTAAGGCAGTTAACAGAATTTCCAGAGCTGTCTCCAGCAACCAAACAGTAGAGTGGCAAGAAACAGAGCTTGAAACACGCTCATTATGTATTGCAGGCATAAAATCTGTCTAGGAAAGTCAAAGCCATCAACAGAAGCTATTTAGATCAAAAAGGAGGAAGAAATAATTCTGATTAGGAGTTATATACAAATGGGAGTGATTCAAAGGAGGAGGAGTTATGTATAATTGCATCAGGGTGGTTCAATCAAGTTCAAGACTGAAAATAGATACTTCAGCGAATGAAAGGGAAATCAAGAGATTTTTAACATTATAAAGAAAAAGTACCTAGTCCTGAAAGTTCTGCTTCAGCCCATTTTAAATGGTCGACCAGAAAAATCAAATATACTCCTGCAAATAATTCTGACATTAGAAATGATGATTTTTTTCAAAATGAGAACTGATTGAAAAAAAGAAACATCAATATTTTCTATTTTTAGTTCCAAATAGCTAATCAAATATATGCTATATTATTTAAAATTTAAAAAAACCACAAAAGATACCACAATCACATTTTGGTGATGTTTAAAAAAAAAATCTGTAGTTTCATTGACCAGGAATCCACATGGGAAGTACAACTCTACTCCTGCTCAGGGAATTTCTTATCCTGGTTTTGTATTTTAATCAGTAAAACAAATAACTACAGATTTCCCCACCTCTAGTACTTAAGCTGAAAATTACAGCCTCTGCTCATTTGAATGTCTAGTCAAAAGTGAATTACCTTTTCCACAACATGTGCTGCAATCATTTTCCAAAGATCTATGGTTTAAATGAAAGTGCACCCTTTGCATCAACATTTCCAAGACTTATGAACAATCTGTTTAGGCTACATCACTGACAGGTAATCTCAAAAAGAGATAGAGTGGATTTGAAACCACTAAGACTGTAAAAGCCTTTAAAACATCCTGACATCATGGTAACACATGCCAGGGGCCATTAGCAACTCTACCATTACAATCCTATGAATATCTAAACACTGTTTCTAAAAATAAACAACAAGATCATTGAAAATTATGATGTTTCCAAGAAACCATGTTTATTCATGAGGATCTTTTTGATTCTTGTACTTGGCTTTATGTTCCCCACACAGAAAATCTTCATCTCATGATAGAAAGTTCATGCCGAGAGTGCTATGCTCACTTCTACTATTAATGTTTAATTAATTACTTCTACATTCCTGCATATCTAAAAAGGAAGGCCAGATGTCAATAAACAACAACATTCAATCATTAGAAACTGATGAACTATAAATGAAAATTTGTGTGAAAGCATAAAGTGATAAAACAGAGTGAGGGTTAAATGATTTTCAGATTAACTGCTGTCACTCATGTGGCTTCTAACAAGAAGATGTCAAGAAGGTTATAGCACATTGATCCACTGTTGTTTTTCTTAATCCAAAAAGGTAGGTTATAGGCCTAAAAATACTTTAAATGAGGAAACAAACATCTTTTGCTATTTGTCTAGGACAAAAACATCTCACAGAGCAATTCTTTGCTAGGGACTTTTACACCATACTGGAGCAGTGTTACCTATTCACTTTAGGTTTTCTGTGGGGAGAAGGCTATAAAGCAGGCCATAAGCATATGAACATACACATGGAATCCTAAGCACAATACAGAGGTATCCACCCTTTGAGAAAAATATTTCCCAAAAGTTACCCACAACTATAAAATTTCTTAATATTAAAAGTTCTGTGTAGAGTTCTCATAATTGCATTTCCTGGTCCCAAAATTCTGTTGATTATAATCAATTAATATAGCAAATACAGAAAGTCAATCGACATTGAAGTGTCTTGGACAGAATCCCACAATGCTTTGCAAGCTGGCAATAGACAGATTCTGTGTGATAAAAATTGTCTAGCAAAAATATCTTCATACAAACGAAATCTGGGGATGGCTTTATTTAGTTCACTACTTAGCTCATTCTTCCTTTCTACCACACATGGCATCTACAGTGCAAGTGTAAATTAACACATTTTTGCACTGTTCTGTTAGAAATCCTGTCTCAGGGTCACCTTTCCAGTTCGCCACACTATGCATTAAGTGTTGGGTTCGGGTTTGGATGCCTTCTTATTTGGTTGGGTTTGAGATCCTTTTGTTGGTTTTGCTCTGTTTCTAATGTGAAGAGCTTCTCCCATGAGATTGCAGCTGGCAGAAGAGGTGGCACCATTCAGTCTCTGGCTGGGATCGTACAGGTCAAATGATGAACTGTTGTAATTCATCACATATTCCTTTATGTTACAGATTTTTATCATGCTCATGTTTTGCCATGTCATATATGTAAACCAGAGGAATAGCAAAGGCTTTTATGAAGAGGTAAAAAGGCATGGGAGCACATGCAAGCAGATAATCTCTGATTACAAGTAAGAATAAAGTATTCTTCATATTATACGTAAGATTTTAAAAATAAAATTCTCATATCATATCTCAATAAGCCTCATTTACATCCTATCTAACTAAGAGACAGATCAGCATGAAAGCCAAAGGACTGAGCTCCTTGTTTTTGCAAGTTCCCTATCCATCAAGGCTGCTTGTCCTTTTCCCTGTTTTGACAGGGTGGACACTCAGTTTGTCTTACACCCCCATAAAAGGGAAAGCAAGTAGGGGTAAGGTTCAGGTAATTTCCTCTAATTAAATCATGTCATGAGAGTTAAATGGTGTGAATGCTCACCAGGAACTCTCATTCTGATACACCATCTACCAGCAAATTATGAGTTGCCAAACATAATCAAGAGAATGAATTACAAGAGCTATCAGCAGTGTCAAGCTGGATAAGGAAATTATTATTGCTCCGCCACAGCTGAGAGATTCACAGTAAAGTGCAGAAGGCTCTAATTAATAAAAAAATGTGGAAATATCAAACAAATTTTTACCCCAACGGGATTTTTAATTTCAAGTAAACACAAATATTTCAACCCTTTATCCTGAGTGCATTTTTGAGTTAAGTACTCATATATTCTTTTCATACGTCATTCAGTACTCCAGTATCTGGAGTACTGAAGGTATAAATCTAGGTCGTATAACAGGTCTATTATTAGTACCTTTCTACTAGAAGAGCAATACTTCTAGTTATGATAGCAAGCACTTTAATCAAGCACATTGGAAAATGCCTCAAGAAAAGGGCTACTTAAGATATGTGTAGGATGTTAAGGCCTTTCACCCTCCAGTCAGACAATTTCTACTGAGAGCATTCTCACTTCAGTTTTGTCTCATGGAGACAGCATCAGCAGATAATTAGCTACAAGTCTGTTTACTTTAAAAGCCCAGTTCAGAACAACCAAAAGCCAATTAAATCCCTAATAACCTTAGGGAATGAATTCTCTTCACTTAGCAAAAAGATTTTAGGCACCCTGCCACAAAATAGTACTAACTTGGGGTGTAAGTATTCAATTTGTTTAGGTATTGGTATTCACAAAGGTTAGTTTATTGATGAAATAAGCATCTCTATCAGCCAGCTGGGAATATTCAGTAGGAATCTGTTGATCCCTCTTCTTAGAAGTAATTCTCTGTGGGACACATACTAGTTATTATACCAGTGAGAATTACTGAATGCCCAGATGTCCTAACCAGAAAGACATCAGTTCCAGGCTCTAGTCACATATTTGTAGAAATGCTTAAATATTTTGAAAGATACAGAGGTCTTCCTTCTCTCAAGAAGAATCTATAACCAATAAACTAAAGGCACACTCTCTCACTCAATATCAGCAATTGCATACTTATCCCAGGAAAGATAAAGACTTCAAAAGGAAGGATTTGAAGACTCCCACTGAAGTATTCTTCCAGCTAAGTGGTTAGGTCATCTTCCTCTACACTCATCTCCACCTTTACCCATGGTTCTATAGCCAGGGTCATTACTCAAATAAAATTGAATGGTAGCTCTTCTCTCACACTGTTGAGTGTCAGATATGGTCAGTAACTCTGCACCAAGGAATCTGCGAATTACCCAATTCACAGACTGCACCTATGCCAACAAAAAGCTGTACTTAGCTTGCAAACCCACCTGGAATTTAGGAGATTAGCTGGGCATTCAGCTGGTACATCTATGAATACCCAGTACTTGCTTCGTGCTGGCTTGGATTAATAGATGGCTTCTAAACATAGACTTCTGGAGATTTACATTTTTAATTTAAAATGCTGGAGTATTCACTCCCTCCTCCTGGGTCCTACCCCAAGCCAGAAGAGCACCAAAGGACAGAAGAATTGATAAGATCTGAGGAACAGAACCAGGCACATGACAGAAAAACTAGAAGAGACCTGGTTTTACACAGGTGCTCCTAATTCATCAGCTTACTAGTCATCATTCCCTGGATATGAGACAAATCCAGAAAGACCAGGAGTAGCAAGTTATGTGACAAGACAAGAGGCACTACTAACAACAGGGCTCAGGCAGGGACCTGCACTGAAACACAATCCCAAGGGAGGGAGGGAGGTTCCAGGCTTCCCCCAGCCCTTTGAAAAGTGGCAAAGCTGTGCACACCATGACAAGATTAAGGTATTTCTATCCCTCTGCATATACTACTGCACCCTTTGTTATTCCTGGTCTAATAACTCATCAAACTTGGCAAGCAATCAGTCAGAATAACAGCAAAAATGGAATAAAAATAATATTTTAAAAAATAATAATAAAAGAAAGCTCAAAGCATTTACCAAGCCACTGATTTTCCAAAGTTCTCATTTTAATTCATAGTTATTTGATCATTATGGACTGTGAAATACTACAGTGAAGCAGAAGATTCCTTATTATCAGCTGTGATACCTTTAACACCCACTTATTCTCATGATATACTTGTAGCATTTCTGTAATTTATATGTTCCCATACACTATTTATTGGTAGTGTTTTAATACACAGGCTCTCTCCAACTCACAACAGAAACAAAATTACTACCCACAATTCAATGACACTGATGTTCTCCTGGTTCCTCTCTTAAGGAAATCTTGGAAATAAATAGTATGAAAAATGGAAGCATTAAGAAGATAAATAATTTCTATACATACTACTCTGAATTCCATAAAGAAGAACTAGAAGAAAAATGATGAAAAATTAAATGTTTTGGAAAAAGAGAACGTTATCCAGGGCACAAGATCTAAGAAGATCTAAAAAGAAACTGAGATGTTTTTGGTTTTTTCTGTTAGGTTTCATACCCTCTCCAAAAACTCAAAAAACTGCAAACCATTTACATTTTCATGTTTGCAAAACACCTTCTGAGTTACCAGCATAGACATCTTCATACTTAGTAAAGTGACAGAAAATTCTAAGTATGATTCAAAGTAGTATGAAATGCAGCAGGCTAAAGGAATTGAAAGTTAAAATATGCCTTCGCTGAAAATGAAGGAAGTTCTGAGAACTATCTGAGATTTATCTGCAATTACAGCTACATTTATCTCAAGTCAGTCATGGTGAATCCCATGAGTGTTGTCCCTGTCATACATTCACCTGGGAGAAAGAATCACAGTTAAATGACAGTTCAGATATATATACTTAATGAAATTTTGATGACTGTTTTCATTCCCCAGTCATTAGTCTACAGTTTTTAGTGAGAAAGTTTAGTTACAAAAGTATGCTGAATGAAGAAATTGAATAACTACTTCAAAAGCAGCTGAATTTGGATTTAAATCAGATTATTTTAGCATCTTTACAATTCCACAAGAATAAATAATGTTCATTATTGCAATTACACCCTGCAATTTCACTTCTGTGATGACTATAAGTAATCAGTTGTGGCATTTCACCATTACAAATTTTGTTATAATAAAAAAGTACCAAAAAAATTAAATTGTATAGCTTGTTTCATCTCAGAAGTTCAACTGCAGATGAACATTTTCTGAAAATTATTAATTCAAAACAGGGTCTTGTTTTTTAAATTGAGTTACTGCTTTTCATCTTCAAACCAAAGGCCTGAAAGAATTTCTTCACCCCCCTCTAATTCTTTATTTATTTTTCTAGTGTAGACATGAAATCCCTTCTTTAGTAAAGAAGAGCAAAGCCTATGAATTTCCTGTATATAAACCCCATGGTCACAGACTCACCTCACCAGGGACTTCTGATATCCTATTACTGTGGTCTTTTGAACAGAGAAAAAGATAATAATTTCAGGAAACCATCTGTTTGCCTATGATAAACCTTGTTTTCTACATAAAGCTGGAATTGGAAAGTTAACTCTGGTAAATTATTTTATAAATACTGCAGTAATAAGGGACTTGAAAGTTGCAATTCCTTTAGGCTTCATTATATATCACCACTGCTTCACATTTTAGCTGTTTTGCAGTTAAGCAAAAGGAAGTGGGAAATTAAGTATATTTCCTAGTGTGAATATCACCCAGAACTTCCAGAAGTAGAAGTTAACACATCTGTGTATCAATGAGCATCATAAACAGAATACAAACCAGTTACTTTTCTGAATTTCTGGGTGCAGGTTTTTCTGCACTTCAAAGGACTATATTTTAAAGGAAATTATTCACTCAGACGAGAAATTAAATCAACTAAAACCTTCATAACCCCCCCATTATAATAGCAATTATTCTAAGCCAATCTAACAACTTCTGACTTGATATGGAGATGCTGTTTCCAAACTGAACATGCCATTCCATACATTTATCTCTTATTCACATTTTCTGCAGAGAAACCTGAAACATTTCACTTACTAGGAAAATAAAGCTCCTGGAGAAGAGGTAATCACACAAGAATATCTTGCAATAATAACTGAATACCAAAAGCACCTTGGGTAGAAAAGGCAGAATGGCATTACCTAAATTGAAAAATTAGTGTGAGACTGAGATTTTATGCTATAGTTGAAGATAAATGTATTGAATTATCTCTGA
This sequence comes from Sturnus vulgaris, assembly GCF_052056855.1. Taxonomy (NCBI): domain Eukaryota; kingdom Metazoa; phylum Chordata; class Aves; order Passeriformes; family Sturnidae; genus Sturnus; species Sturnus vulgaris. The sequence goes on along the minus strand of NC_142256.1, from coordinate 19,308,676 downwards.
GTAACTAAGTTATCTCTGGTTTACTGTTCAATCTGAAGTAAAATATTATTCCACATAACTCTTTTGTTATTTGCCATTCCCAGACAGATGATGGGAGAAGAAACCTTAGTTTTATTTACATATTTTACAGCTTTTATCCATGCCATAGTCTCCCTTCTATTTCATTATTATAACCAAGGAATATTTTTTTCCAGTTGAAGCAGAATCAGGGTGAATACAGTCAGCAAATAAAAGTATTAATCTGTCATTGAATGAAGGTATTTGAAAAAATGCAAGTATTTTAAGTAAAAAGAACAAAGAAGTCATAAAGATTGGGAAACTGACAATTAAAAACCTTAGAAAGAAATTTGTTATGGAAACACCACTTAAACACATCTGAATGGCAGCAGTTGCATTTGTTGCACTTGTGATTTGTCCATGAATCTCCATTTTTAGCTGCACCTGCTTTGGGGATACTTTTAAAAGAGAAGAACACATTGCCCTAGCAGCTCCTTGAAACTGGACACCTGCTGAATTTGAATTTACAGGGATCCAAGAAGCTGTGGTTTGGGGCCCAGTAAGTGTGATGTTTCAAAACGCTTCCCAGATGTGCTGAGGAAACAGAAGTGTCACACAGAATAGTTTGGATCTCTCTGTCTGTACATCACCACTTTCCTGGCCAGAATTCTCCAGGCTGCAGTTATCAAAAGTAACACCAATAATATTCCAGCTAACCAGACTAGGCTCCCAGCAGTAGGTAAGTCAGAGCTCAGGAGGGACCCTGAACATCCTGAAAAAATATGGAAGGAGCTCCATCACTTGCCAGTTTTTTGGCACAGGAAAAGGAAGTCTCACTCATGAGGGCTGGCAAACCCTCAGAGTTAACACCTGTCAACAAAACACAAAGCTGCAACTCATAATCCCCAACTGCCTGCATCTGTGTCATGGCCAAGAGCATCCTGAAGAAAAATACACAACTGAAATGTATGCTACTGTGTCCTTGGTTGAACTTGATGACCTTAGAAGTTTTTTTCCAGTCTAAACAATTCTATGATTCTTGTCTAAAAGTGAAGTGAGAAACTCTTCTGAGTCCTGAGTCTGTGCAGTACAGGACAAGTGCTCAGGCAAATGACTGCAAATCATAAATAATTATTTTTGCGAGGATTTCTCCAGGAAAAGAAAAACTCTTTTCCCCATTTTTAAACTCCTCTTAATTTTAAATCTCTGATCTTGAGCTACCAGGGGTTTGGTTTTGCTTGGAGGTTCTTCATTGGGTTGGTTTGGTTTGTCTTGTTTTAAAAAGAGCTTCAAAAACCACACAACAGACTTCCTATTTTCTAAATTCTTCTCCCTGGAAACCACGGACTTTTACACACACTCCTGGACACAGCGATGCACCACTGCTAAAGCAGCAGTTCAACTAATCAGCAAAAGAGCAACACAACTGAAATCAACAGATTGTACTGGGAAACTTCACATAATTGTAACAAAAAAGCTGCTGCAAATTTCAACCTGTAAATTAGCCTGCTCTGAGGCAAGGGGCTGCTCTTTGTTGCTTCTTACTGTGCTGAATGAGACTTCTTCAGTGTGAAGCTGGGATCTGAAGGAAGTAGAAGCATTTCGGAGAGATCAGGACAGAACAGCGAATGCTCAAATGCCTTCCCACTCCTTGAGCTTCTGGGAACAAGAAGCTGTACTAGGTAATTGCTGAAGTAGTTTCACTACACTTGGGAAAACACAAAACCTTTACAAAACATATCCTATCAAAAATCCTACAATCTGGCCAAGTAAGAAATACCAAAAGAAACCAACATTGCCAGAACACGTAGTGATGCCCGTAGGGCTTTGCAGATTCTGTCATATTTTGGAACCAGCAAGGTTCCACTCCCCACAGCATGATCATGGTGCTTCACACATCTCCTGCCTAATCTGATTTCACAGAAGCAGGCAGCATCCCATTGATACTGAAAGCTTAAATTAATGCACAAACAAAAAAGGCGTTGGGAAGAGAACAAAAAGTGGAACTATGAACTGGGTTTTTCTGACTCAGCCTCAAAGACTGCCACTACCTCACCCCCCTCCCCAGGCTACACAAGTGCCAATTTATTAGCATTTTTCACCAATCTTGGGGAAAATAAGACAGCATCAGAGAAGTTTTTCTAAAGGAATCAAAGTGTCCATTCCTACCAAAGAGACTCATGCTAAAGAGTCATCCATGCTATCTTTAGGTTATGCAAGCTCCTTTTACACGGCATAAATATTCAAAAAAATCGCACGGTGGTTACCACAGCAACAAAGTGATCTGTGCTGCATGAAACAGCTCCATGGCTGCCGGCAGGATCTGCACTACAATGAGTCTCATTACTTGCTATTTTTCACCCCATTCACCTAATCAAGCCATACCAGCTCACACAGCTCTGTGTGTTCCAAACTCATACACATCCTCCTTCTCAGACAACCCTCCACACCACCTACAGTTCACACAGATCAGAGCACAGGCTCTGTGTGATGCTAGAAGAGCCAGTGCTGCACCCACCTTCTTTCCACAGAGAACTGATGGGAGATGGTTTTCAAATAATCCACCACTTGGATTATCTGAAAACCTTAGCTCTTTGAGAAGAGGTAGACACATGGCAGTATCTTCAGACACATCTTTAATCTGATCAGCACCTTTGATTGGTCAATAAACACATCAGCAGTACCAATGCCAGGCAACTGTCAAAACAGATGACAGAGGCTCTGGAGCAAGCCCAATATTCTGCTCAAGAGCAGGTAATCTCTTACTCTGGCAGGACGGTTACAACCTCAACTGGGTCTGGCAGCACCAAAAGCAGGAGTTGCTCCACTTATCAGATGGAAAGAATTGTGAGATGAGACCTCAAGGTAAACTCATGGAACTGCAGGGGACAGACTGGACAGCTTACTGCAAATTAATCAGGGCAAATGTCCCAGCCTCAAAGAACAGAGTGTCACCAGATGCCTTTCACATACAGACTCACTTTGGCAAATTGCCCTTTAAATACCTTCCAACCCAATATATTCCCAAGAGTCATGCTGCCGCTTCACTCGAAGCTGGCTCCCTGCATAAATCAAACTGTCAGATTTCAGCAGATTATTTTGTCTAAGCTAGATCTCCACAGCTGAGCTCAATGGCAATTGCAGAGTCTTGGAGTAAGCCAATAGCACATCTTTTATCACATGGCTTTAGCTCCCCTATTACAGATCTATTTTTTGTGGTTTAAGATATTAAGAATAAGAATGATTTATATAACAAGCCTGAAACCCCAGTATTTGGGCAGCCTGTTAAGAGCTTTCAAGCCTTACTCTGAGCAGGTGCTACTTGTTTTGCAGACTCTCAAAAAACTTCATTATCTAAATGGATCTAGTTAAGAATGCTGCTTACATTTGCACAGCTTGGTAAAGTGGTTACAAAGTCTCAAAAAGTTCATTTCCAACATTAGATATACAATTTCAGCTTCCTATAAGATAAGGACATTTTCTGTACAGTAGATTCAGGACTGCAAAAACAAGCTTGGTCTTTGCTCTGTCCAAGCAATGCCCTGGAGACCTGACATTCAGGGTTCACAGCAAGGGACAGTTTGCTGATGCAGCAAAAGAGACATAGGCAAAAGCTATTGCAAACATGAGAAGAAAAGATATGGCCTGGGTGTCTTTCAGTCAGCAAATAATTTTCAAAATTATCTGGAATATATGAATTATAAAGTGTTTGATCTGTAGTTCTTCTTTAAGAACACAAATCAAGCTGTGAGCAAGACCAAAATTCTGCACCAGACATTCAGTGAAGAGTTTATGAGGAAGTTCCCTAAATGGTCAAAAGCAATTTTTCTGCAATTGTGTTCTGAAAGGAGACCAACTTTTGAATTCTTACCAGAATGTACTTCCTCCCACACACAGGTCCTGTTTCTAAGCAACAAGCAGTTATACCATCCATAGGAATAAAAGAGCAAGTTAAATATTACCATCCAGACTCACCTGCTGTGCCCTGAGGAGCAGCATCTGCGTGTCAAAGACACTGACTTAGTCCAGCAGAGCACAGGCTAGCAAGGATACTGCAGTTAAGAAGCTGCAGCTCAAGGCTGACTCAAGGAGACCACAAGATTAACAGGCTCTCCGTGTAAAAGGACAGTGTCCAGAAACAGACTCCACTCTATTTCTATTACCAAGACCCCCGCTCCAAAATTTAGCCTCTCACTCTGTCCTCCAGCCTCAACCTTGTAAAGGTGTTTTATCCTCTCCCTCAAACCGAAGGAGTTTTCTCTCTTGGCTGAAGGATATACTTTTCGTTGGTTTCCCAGTAAAGCGAGATTGCACACCCTGTCTTCTATGACCTAAAGCCACTGTTATTCTGCAATGTCTCATCCTTTTGTTTAATAAATCAGAAAATGCAGCTTAAGATCTCATAAATTAGAAGAGATCTTCAATGAGTGACCTGTGGTCCACATACAACCTACAAAGCACCATCAAGAGCCCCACTAATTGTCTCAATTCCTCCTTCTGTGCCTGGCCCAAGCACATTACTTCTCTCCTGTCCAGCCCACTGTGCACAGACCAGTGATGCTGCGCACACAGAGAATTTTGTGCTGACAGACCATATTATCCCATCAGAATCACAGTGTCCTTGTCAGACTGCGCAAGGGTGAAAGCCAAATGTAGGGCTAACTCTCTTTATCTCCTTATCTCCTTATCACAGAAGGAACAAATGACAGAAAGGGGCCTCAAGAGACAACCTAATTTAGTTTCATGATTATCTGTCAAACAGAGCCTTGTCCTGAGTCATGGGTAGCCAGCACCATCTTCCCTGCTGGGAGGACATGAGGGTTCAAAAACAGCAGAACAGCTGAAATTACAGTGCTGGGAAAGCATAGCTTAATATAATCTGTGTTTTCAGCAGCTCACTCTTCCATTTTTTTAGAGGTCTCAAGTTAGAAGCTTATGAAAAACAGACCCAAACACAGAAGTAGCAGGCTGATTCCCACTGGAAGGAGACAATTCATTTTCTAGAGTTCCCATGGTTATTTTTGTGACACATCTGGAGAATATTTCTTTGTTTTCTCTCAATGATCTGTATACCTGGACACAGACAAGGAGATACTTACCTTGTAAGCCTTAAACTATCACGGCACTGTTGCTGTTTCTCCCCCCAACAGTCTTTTGTCTATTCTGCTTGCTCAGAAAAGCCACCTGCTTTCAATTAAGACACATGGGCCTAAATATACCTCACTGGAAAAAGTGCCTATAAATGTATGTATATATTTTTAGCTACAAGAAGGATGCACTCAGAAAACTGTTTGCTCTGCTCATAATGTGAGGAATCTCAGTTGTCTGCTCACTTTCCATAATCAAGCAAATGAGCTGCCTGCAGATGTTTGGCTGCAGACCTGTTCCAAGTAGAACCAGATTCACCAAAGGAAATGCAGGCAAACCCCAAAGTTTTTTGCAGGCTGAGCCATGACCCCACACAGGCTGTAGAAAAGGGAGACAAATTCAAGAAAAAAAGCAATTCCCAGCTTCCAAAGCATCTGGACAGAGCAAGTGCACGAGCTTACTGGCTTTCCTTAGGCCAGATGTTACAGGCATGTCCTAGAGGTAACTTCTCCATCTAAGAGAAGACAGGATATGAATTTTAGATTGACTAATTCTGGCTCTGTGTTATTTTTGTCTGGGTTTGTTTGTTTGTGGTGTTTTTTTGGTGTTTTTTTTCCTAATGTAAGGTTATAAATACATTACCAAATAGAAATAACTGCAATGAATTTAGCCAAATATTTCATTGGCATTATTAAAATGAGCCTTCTGTATATGCATTCTGCATATGCAGAGAATTTTTTTTGCATAACACAGAAGTGTCATGTACATAAAAAGATAAAATACACTTTTAAAAAGTAATATGTGCATGAATTTCATACAATGAATTGGAATATTCTGTACAGCTTTAAACCTGTGTCTTGGTTTGAAAGACATGTTTGTTTAGAAAGGCAGGAGCCTCTCTTGAAATGAAAACTGTAACCCCCTCCCTCCAAATTATTATAATTTTGAAATTAAGGACCTTTTAGACAAAGATATGGGAATAGGAATGATATTCCTTTACTAGGAAAAAAATTAAAATAAAATACAGTAATAAAACAAGCAAACAAACAAACAAACAAGCAAACAAAAAAACCCCAAAACACTGACAGAGCCAGAATACAACAGGACACCCCATCAGTCAAGGTGTCGGTAGCAGTCCAGTTAAATGGTGGCTGCATCCTCCTGGAGTGACAGATGTAGTTCTGTTGAAGCAGTGATCCTGTAGAAGGTGCAGTTTTCCTCCAAAGGTCTGATGTAGATGGGTGCAGTTTTCCTTTGGAATCCAGTGGAAAAAAGGTTGCTTTGATGTTCCAAATCTCAGTTTTTATCTAGGTAGGAAAGGTTTGGCTCCTCCCCCTGGGTGGAGCATCTCCCAGTGGGATGATGTCATTTTATCAGTCATGCAGTGGGACTCAATGGGCCATTAACAGATATCTCCCTGGAGGAAGGATGGGTTGTGGAAAAAATAAAAAACACTACTCCACATGGTTTTAACAGATGGTGATAGAATATATACTTTTGGTTACATCCGGCATTGCAAGCCAAGATATTATCCACCATCTGCATCATACCCAAATCAATGCCTCTTTTAAACTCTACAATGAAACCTTATATTCAGTTCTCACTTAAGGTTAGGTTTCCCTGTGGTGCACAATGCATTTCTCCATGTTCTACACTACCCACCAAGTGTAACCAGGTTCTTGAGCAAAGACAAGCCCTAGATGGGTTTGTCTTTGCCTGAGGTGGGACTAATCCAAACAGTCTTTGATGCAGCTCGCCTTCCTCACCCACTCCGTTTGGGCCCCGACTAGCTCCAGGCAAGCCCACATCAAGAGCGGCCCCTTCCCAGGATTCCATAGGAAACCCGAGGTAGAGGTGTAGCTCCATGCTACTGCTTGGGTATCGGTCTGGGGAGAATGAAGAGTGCGGAGGAGACCCTTTACGGTTCCGAAGGAAAGAAGAGAGTCCGTTGAGGTAGAAGTAGTCTTTACCCCGACAGAGTCCGCATCCAATGATAGGTTTGTTCTTACTGATTACCTCCACCCAATAGACACAGGGATCCGCCAGTTTAGCCACAATGGTATTTGGCACCAGGATCGCCTGCACTATTAGTTGGTCCTTCGGCAGAAAGTATGGTGGCTGGATGCACCATGCCAGAAGAAAAACCATCCGGACACAAAAGTTGGGTTTGCAGTACGATCTCAATCTCAGGAGGACTGTGTTTTGTGTCATCAAGCATAACAAACGTGCAGTCGAGTCCTGTGAACAGACCCAGTGATGTGGGTCCAACCGATACACTTTGCCAGTCCTGTGTGTCAAACAGGGTATTGTCTGTCAAGGCCAAGCCCAGCGGTGGACAAGGGTCCTGCCTGGGCGCTACGTGTCTTGTCTGGTTTGCGTCATGGTTGGTTTTATTGTCACAATCAGAGTTTTTATTGCCTCCCCCCCGAGTCCCCACAGCGGCCCACCTCATTTCTTTTTTCACATGAGGCGGGCTCACGCTCCCCACCTAGTTTTTTTTTAGCTGGTGGTTGCCTCCCTCTTCTCCCTGTGCCTGCACGTCTCTGGTGTTCTGTTTCTCCGGGCAGACGCTAGCTACATGCCCAGGCTTATTACAGTAAAAACAACACACTGGGAATGGTCTTTGAGGTGCTGCCATGGCGGGATCCGGGGTGGTCCTTGCATTGCTGGTGTTGGCACTGGAACCACGGCCCTTTTTGCACATGCCTCTACAATCAAATGAAGAGTTGGCTCAGGATACAGTGGTAAAGAGGCGATGACACGTTTACAAGACTCGTTAGCATTTAACTTTAACATTTCTATGATGATTTCTTGTTGAGGCTCTTTATTCTTTACTTGTTTGCCGATTTCTATTTTGAGCCTCTCCACGAACTCAATAATTGGTTCCGCCGGGCCCTGTTTGATGACAGCATAGTTGACTCGAGGCTCAGATGTTGGCATCATCATGAATGCCTTCTCGGCAGTGACTTGCATCTTCAAAATCGCAGGCTTTGGAATTTTGTCTGCCTGTGCCTCTGCCTGCGACCAATCCCTTTCACCGCACAAATGTTGTATAGTAATGGGTTTGTTATCTGTGTCAATCATGCAGTGGGGATCTGTAATATCTCCGGAAGGAGTTCCCCCAGTTGTGTCCTCCCACAACTCATACTCTGTTGAGAGGAGGAGACGTGAACAAATCCTTCAGGTCGCTAGGGACCAAAATATTGGAGGAGAAGGTAGCATGCAACAAACCTTAAAATATTCGCTCCTTCTCCCGAACTCCTTTTGGGCTTTACAGATCTCCTTTTTGTGGGAATATTTAAACGGTCGCCAATTCAGAATACCCCGCTGTCTAGAGTAAAAAACTGGTGCAGCAAACAAGGCGGTCTCCATTTCCAGGTTCAGATCCCCTGGCCTGTCACTTCTGGTTTCCAGAACATGGGAACAGGAAGAAGGGGCGTGGGAATCGGAAGTCGGAAGCGGGTAGGCGGGACTGCTTGCCGAGGAGGAGGAGTCAGAAAACTGACATCATTCATGATGGGCGGAACCTTTCAAGTGTGGAGGCGGCCCCTATGGGGGTGGAGGCAGGGGAGGAGTTTTGTGGGAAGGGACATCCCCCCAGTCGGAGGGGAAAGGGGCAGGACAAGGGAAGAAGGAAGGTGACAGGAAGGTCTTGGAACCAGGGACTAGGGGTAGAGTGGAGGGTGGAGGAAGAGGAGGGTCTGGGTGAAATGGATTGTAGGACCAAGAAGGGGGAGTGCAAGGGAGCGGCCACACCATGTGGCCGGCATTATCTTGCGCTCCAGGGTCAGGGGTGCCATTTTGTGGCTCAGGGAAGGGTTGAAATCTTACAGATTTCAGGGTCTTAGGGGTGGAATCTGGGGTAGGAGCTGATGAGGGTTTAGGAGTATATTTTTGGGTTTTTGAACTCTTTAACACTGACTTAGGAGTTGCAACTGGGGCTAAACCATGGGAAAGAAAACAATGGGAAGAGGGATTAGGGGAAGGGTCCCTGAAGGCAGGTGCCTTGCCGTCAGGGCTAGGGTATTGTGGAGACCTAGAGGGGCCAGGAGAGCAATGGCTGGTTTCCCCGGCCAGGCTCGTCTGCGAATGTTGACGAGCTGCCCGTCTCAGGTCTCCCGATTTAGGGGAAGAGGGACAGGATCGAGGGGTAGATAAAGAGGGAGCAACTGGGGAAACCTGGTCTGGCTTGCTTCCTTTCCCCACCTTTTCCTTTACAGCAGATCTTATCTGTATAAAAAGACCGAAACATTTGTCCACAGAAGTGTCTCCCTGGGCACTCATACTCGTTAGCCTTTGCCCAACCGCATCCCAGAAATGGACCGAGTTCAGCTGCTGGGGAGACACTCTGGGAAACTGGGAGGCAAGCCAGAGAATAAACTTCTTTAACAAACCCCTAGAAAACTTCTTGTTCCCTCCCTCCAGGGTGCCCGCTTGGAAAAATATCCCCCACTGTTGAGCAGACAGCCTGGTGCCCATCCTTCCTGTTATAACACGTCTGCCCAACAACACTCACCCTTCCACTGCAGCAAAGGAAAACTAAAAGAACCAAAAGTAAGGGTCCTGGGGTCGGTGAGTCCTCAGCCTCTGAGGACTAAAGGCAGGGGTGCCAATCCGCAGCCAACTAAGCGGCCTTTTGGTTCATGGTCCCTACCGCTGGGACGACGCACCCCACCCCGCCCGTTGGCAAGCCCCCCTTTCCCTCTGGGGGATACTTACTGGCCCGTTGACTCCAGGACAAGGTGCCGCAGTGGAAGGTTTCTCCCCCAGAAGACAGTCCTCTGGGCCTCGAGGTTTGCCGTCTTCTCCCCTTGGAGCGCTGCCGACTTGGCCTGCTCTAACCAGGGGTAGCTGGTGCCCAACGCCTCCGATCTGCAGATCTCCGAGGCTCTTAGTGAGGTCACCACTGGAGTGGCCCCACGTTGGGGGCCAAACTGATGCAGCTAGCCTTCCTCGCCCACTCTGTTTGGGCCCCGACTAGCTCCGGACAAGCCCACATCAAGAATGGCCCCTCCCCAGGATTCTGTAGGAAATCCAAGGTAGAGGTGGGCGATTGGTCCGGGGAGAATGAAGAGTGCGAAGGAGACCTTTTATGGTTCTGAAAGAAAGGGTTTATTGGAGGAGGAATAGGGAGGAGGTCAGTGGTCGGGAAAGAGAAACCACAAAAGACACGGAGCCAGCCTGTGCACCAACTTAAATACGGGGGAGGTTCTAGGGAAGGGTACAAAGAATTGGCCAATCGCGGTAACTTCAGGGAGGTACACAAGGTGGGGAAAATCACATAGTGAACCAATGAGGGACTACAGAGGCGGGAATACAGTTACAACATCTAATCATACATCGAAGAAGGGATAACTGACTTAGAACATTCTGGAAATATGGGAGGGGCTAGGGAGGATTGATAGGGCTCTGGGTGGAGATTAGGGAGACAGGCAGGGAACTGAATCATTTAAAAAAATGGTATAATCAAGGACAAAGACCGTCTAACTAATTAAAGTTAGAAAGTGGTATGTTTATTCACCGGCGGGCGTCACAGGAGTCACCTCCAAAAGGCGTGACCACCCTGAACGAGTTTCTTTGCCATCTATTTATTCCCCAAGATGTTACATACAATACATCTGCATAACCCCAGCACCTCCCATCCCCATCCCATATTAAAATGAGCCCATTCGTCCTTCATGCGTGCACAGTTCTTCTCTTGAATTGGGTCAGTGGTCTCGAAATAGGTCAGTGGTCTCGAAGGATGAAGTCAGGAGAGTCTTCATCAGGTCTCTGTGACCCTCTGGCACGATCCAAGGCCTCATGCTTCATGGTTAATGGTTTACTTATTTTACATTCTTCTGTACGTAAATTTATAATAGCAGATAATTATACCAATTAGCTCTAGCCTAAGCATCTAGTAATTAGTAACCTACCATTTACCTACCTAGCTTACATCTTGGTCATGGAAACTACTACTCTTAGCAAAAATTCTAACTTTTTAAAACCATGATTCAGAACAATCTGGAACATAGGGTGGATTTTAGGGCTGACTGACAGGGGAAGGGCGGGAAGGGATTAAACCATTTTACACTGAACCCAGGGTAGTGAGCAGGGAACACTTAACATAGAAAAGGAACCAAACTAAACAACACACCGCAACAAGTCTTTCCTAAAAGACCTTTCATGTGTACTACAGGGACTTTATCTCCATCCACTGTGTGCAAGGGTTTAGACTGGGCAGGACCAGCTCGATTGATGGACCCTCAGGTGTTGACCATCCCAGTGGCCTTTGCCAAGTTCATTTCCCAATTCTTGAAGGTTCTTCCAGCAAATGCCTTCAGGGTGGTTTTAAGTAGTCTGCTGCACTGTTCAACTTTCCCAACAGCTGGTGCATGGTAAGGGATATGATATTTTGAAATGGGTTCCATTGTCTGACTCAATTCTGTCAGGGGTACCATGCCTCCAAAGAACTTGTTTTTCAAGGCCCAAGATGGTGTTCCGAGCAGTGGCATGGGGCACAGGGTAGGTCTCCAACCATCTGTGGTGGTTTCCACCACAGTCAGTACATAGTGCTTGCCCCGGCAGGTTCGAGGCAGTGTGATGTAATCAATCTGCCAGGCCTCCCCATACTTATATTTGGACCATAGCCCACCATACTAGAGGGGCTTCACTCACTTGGCCTTCTTGATGGCAGCGCACGTCTCCCAGTCATGGATAACCTGAGAAAGAGTGTCTATGGTTAAATCCACTTCTCAGTTTCGTGCTCACTTATAGGTGGCATCTCTGCTCTGATGACCTGAGGCATCATGGGCCCATTGAGCTAAGAACAAATCTCCCTTGTGTTGCCAATCTAAATCTATCTGTGACACTTCTATCTGTGCAACCTTATCTACCTGCTTGTTATTTTGGTGCTCCTCATTATCTCGACTCTTAGGGACATGGGCATCTACATGATGGATTTTCACAGGCAGCTTCTCTACCTGGGTGGCAATGTCTTTCCACTCATCAGCAGCCCAGATTGGTTTTTCCCCTATATTGCCAGTTAGCCTTTTTCCACTTTTTCAGCAAGCCCCACAGAGCATTGGCTACCATCCACGAGTCAGTGTAAAGGTAGAGCTTTGGCCACTTCTTTCTTTTATCAATGTCCAGGGCCAGCTGAACAGCTTTGAGTTCAGCAAGTTGACTCGATCCACCTTCTCCTTTGGTAGCTTGTGCAACCTGTCGTGTGGGGCTCCATATGTCTGCTTTCCACTTCTGGTTCATTCCCACGATGCGGCAGGAACCATCAGTGAAAAGAGCATAGCATGTGTCATCTGCTGGCAGTTGGTTGTATGGTGGGACTTCTTCAGCCTGGGTCACTTGTTCCTCCTCCTCTTCATCAGTGAGACCAAAGTTTTCACCTTCTGGCCGGTTTGTAATTATCTCCAAAACCCCAGGGTGATTCAGGTTTCCAATATGGGCGTGCTGTGTGATGAGGGCACTCCATTTCCTCCATGTGGCGTCAGTGGTGTGGTGAGTAGAGGGAACCTTTCCTTTAAACTGGTAGTCAGGGTGCCAGGAGGAGTTGTGTTTCCATGCCAATCGCCTCTGAGGCATCCTGAACTCCTTCACAGACAGCCAAGATCTTCTCTGTTGGAGTGTAGTTGGCTTCAGACCCTCTCTAGCATCGGCTCCAGAATCCAGTGGTCGGCCTCAAGTCTCCTCAGGCACCTTCTGCCAAAGGTTCCAGGACAAGCCATTGTTCCCGGCTGCAGAGTAGAGCACATTCCTCACCTCTGGTCCCATCCTGACTGGGCCAAAGGCTACCGCATGAGCAATCTCCTGCTTGATCTGGGCAAAGGCTTGCTGCTGTTCAGTGCCCCAGTGGAAATTGTTCTTCTTGCAGGTAACCAGGTAGAGAGGGCTCACAATCTGGCTGTACTCAGGAATGTGCATCCTCCAAAAGCCTATGGCACTTAGGAAAGCTTGTGTTTCCTTCTTGCTGGTCGATGGAGACATTGCGGTGATCTTATTGATGACCTCAGTGGGAATCTGACACTGTCCATTTTGAGACTTTGCTCCCAGAAACTGGATCTCTTGGTCCTTTGACTTTGCTCTTCTTGATGGCAAAGCTAGCTTCCAGCAGAATTTGGATGATCTTCTCTCCTTTCTCAAATACTTCCATTGCTGTGTTCCCCCACATAATGATGTCATCAATGTATTGCAGATGTTATGGAGCTTCAGCCTTTTCCAGTTCAGTCTGCATCAGTCCACGGCAGATGGTGGGGCTGTGTTTCCATCTCTGAGGCAGTTGGTTCTAGGTGTACTGCTTGCTCCTCCAGGTGAAAGCAAACTGAGGCCTGCACTCTGCTGCCAGAGAAATGGAGAAAAATGCATTGACAATGTCAATAGCGGTGTACCACTTTGCTGCCTTGGACTTCAGCTCATACTGGAGTGCCAGCATGTCTGGCACAGCAGCGCTCAGCGGTGGAGTCACTTCATTCAAGCCACGATAGTCCACAGTCAATCTCCATTCTCCATCAGACTTGTGCACAGGCCAAATGAGGCTTTGAAGGGTGAGGGGGCCTTACTGACCACCCCTTGACTCTCCAGCTCACAGATCATATTGTGGATGGGGATCACGGCATCTCGATTCGTCCAATACTGCCGGCGGTGCAGAGTAGAGGTGGCAATTGGCACCTGTTGCTTTTCCACCTTCAGGAGTTCCACTGCAGATGGGTTTTCTGATAGTCCATGCAAGATGTTCCATTGCTTAATGCCTTCTGCCTCTACAGCAGCTATTCCAAAAGCCCACCTGAGTCCCTTTGGGTCTTTGTAATAGCCATTCCTGAGAAAGTCTATGCCTAGAATGCACAGTGACTTTGGGCCAGTCACAATTGGATGTTTCTGCCACTCTCTCCCAGTCAGGCTCACCTCAGCTTCCAACAGAGTCAATTCCTGCGATCCACCTGTCACCCCAGCAATGGAAACAGGTTCTTCCCCCACATATCCCAATGGTATTAATGTACACTGTGAACCAGTATCAACTAACGCCGTATATTCCTGTGGCTTTGATGTGCCAGGCCATAGGATCCACACCATCCAAAAGATTCAGTTTTCCCGTGCCACTCCCTGGCTAGAGGCAGGACCCCGCTAGCGCTGGTCATTATTTCCTTCCTGGGCATACACAGAGGTTCCTTCAGGAGAATCCAACAGATCATCCTTATTTCTGTAATACCTGGCAGCTCGGTCATGGGAGGTCAAGGCTACTTTCGCTTTAGTGAACTCCCATAGTTAGCATTTCCCTCCCTGAGCTGATGCACCTGTGCTGCCAGGACAGAATTGGGTTTCCCATCCCATTTTCTCATGTCTTCCCTATGGTCATGCAGAAAGAACCACAGGTCAGCTCATGGGATGTACCCGCTCTCCCTAGCTGGAGGACGTTGGGCTCTGACTTTATGGCCTGTGACTTGCATAGGTGCCATATGGGAACTGTTCCTCATCACCTTCTCCTTTATCCCTCATTTCCTCTTGGAGGCTCTTAATTACAGCAGAGACATGAGCCTGCATCAGGCCATTGATCATACTCTTATAATTTCTAAGCTTGTTGGCAATAGAACCCACTGTGTCTTGGTTGTTATCAGCATTAATTGTTGCAATAAAGGTGGTATATTGAGATGGCCCTAGGTTTGCTAGATGCTACAACATCTGCCCTGTGCACCTGACTTTGTCAGTGTCATGTTTTCCACCCCTTCCAAAGAATACCTCCAGTATTGCCACTTCTCTCAGCTGTTGGATCCCTTCCTCAAGGGTCTTCCAGTGCATTCTATGGTGGTGCTCCTCCTTTCTCTCTCTGTCGACAAACCTTTCTCTTACACTCGTTAAAAGCTGCTCCCAGAGGGAAAGGGGGTCTGGCTCCCTTACAAATGCCTGATCCACACCTGAGTCCTGCGTCAAGGATCCCAAATTCCTTGCCTCAGTACCATCCAGTTGCACACCTGTACCCATAATGTCCCAGACCCAAAGTAGTCAGGTTGTACAAGCGTCATGGCCCCATCTCACAATGTCTTTTCGCAAATTAAGGAGAGTCTCATACGACAGAGACTTGGAGATGATTTCAACCTCTGGCTCCCCTGCTGGTTGTAAGGGCCCTCCTTTCTTATCCTTATTAACTAGGTGCTCTAATTTCATCTTAGACTTCTTCATCTCCACAGGGGCAACTGCTGCTGGCTGTGACTTCCCTTCAGGTTTAGCTGGAACCTGAATGATTGTAACGTCTGTGGGTGCCAGTGCTGCACCACCAGACTCTTCCCTCTTTGAGGCAGGGGGAGAGTTTCTTAAGACCTGGGGAGATGTATTCCTTCAGCATCTGGCCCATCTCACATATCTCCTTCACTATAACCCCCACCCACTCCGGGTGGTTCCTTTCTAAGGTGGGCTGTGGGGAAGGGTCAGGCTCCAGGGCAGCATCCCTATTCTGCAAGGTAGGTGTAGGATTTGAACCCTTTGAAAACTGGTGAGGTAGACAGTTGAAACAGTGGTCCTATAGAAGGGTGCAGTTTTCCTCTGGAATCCAGCTGAAAAAGGCTGTCTTGGTGTCCAAATCTAAGTTTTTATCTAGGTAGGAAATGCTTGGCTCCTCCCCCTGGGTGGAGCATCTCCCAATGGGATGATGTAATTTTATCAGTCATGCAGTGGGACTCAATGGCCCATTAACAGAAGATATCTCCCTGGAGGAAGGATGGGTTGTGGAAAAGATAAACACTGCCCCACCTAGTTTTAACACAAGGCCCATTAACAGAAGATATCCCCCTCTTTAGATAAAGATTACTGCCCCACCTGGTTTCAACAGAGGGTGATAAAATACATAGTTTTGCTACCTCCTGCCTTGCAAGCCAAGACAACCTGTGCTTTATCAGTGCTGATCTGTCCAGATTTCTCAAAGACTCTTTGACAAAAACTTAAGGTTACATTACTTTCAAAGGAACAGACTTGATTGTTGCATTAATTTCATCTATTCTAGCTAGGAAAACTGGAGAGCTTGGAAAAGTCAGGCACTTTCCAAGTCATAATTTCCCCCCTACATTTTAGTTCAAGAACATGGCCTTCATTGCCTAGTAATTAGGAAAAGAAAAATTAGGTCACCTGAGATTTTAAGAACTGATATTCATTATCAGTAAACACTGCTAAACTCTGGCAACCTTGCCATATTTCTTTTTTAGAGACTTTTAACACCTTTTATTCCATGGGAAGCTACAACTATTCCAATTTTTCTAGAGGGACAGATCAGACACAATATTCAGGGAGGGGGAAACCCTCAAGATTAATTTAAAAATCTTCTAGAAAATTAATCTCAAGGGCTTCTAGACACAGTGATGCCACTCAAGTCAGTGTTGTACAGCCATGATTATTTCAGTTTCTCGGATATTATCTAATATAATGAAAAAAATATACTCACATATATTGGGCAGTGAGGTGCAGCTACTGACAGAGAAGTTCCCTGAAATGTTCAAAATATGTTGAAGTCGAATTATATTTCGTAACAGAAAATGAGACAAGCCTTGGTTCAAATCTAAATTTGAGGTTAGCAGATTTATAAGCATTTCATTTCTACAGTAATGCAGATTTAAGAAGTAAATAGATCTATGTTGGTAAGAACTATACAACAAAAATAAACTAAAGAAAAGGAAGCTGTATTATGATATGTTATGATATGATATGTTTAATATATTGTTTAATGTATTCAGATCCTTTTCCTGGCAGAAAAGCAGTGTCCATCAAAGTACAGTAGCAGCTGGCAACTGTATACACCAATATCTTATTTCTCTAAGGAGAAAAATGTTGCATCTAACAAAGGTCTGTCTTTCTTTGTTTCCTTTCAAACTATTCCAAAACTTTTTTACAGATTAAATAGGAGTAGTAGTGCAAGGAAATAATAGTGATTAACAAAACACATGTTATGAGTCAGATCCTCAGTTTGAATAAATCAACACATTGGATAAAGCCAAGAAATAACTTGTACCATTTAATAATCATATCTCCGTATCAAAGATGGTTTTCCCTGAAGCTCCTGGAGGACAAAACTGGCACAGAGAGCTGAGCAAAAGAGCATCCAAGCAAGTACCAACCGAGGACTGGCAGGCAGAGCAGTCTCTGCCTGGTCCAGCCCGGGAAGCAGCCTGGGCTCATCAGCCCTGCCCTTACTGCTGCTGCTGAGCTCCAGCTCTTCTTGGACAGGCTGCACTTCCAGCACACCAAGACAGCACTCCCTGCTCCTGGAGGCACAGCCAGGGCTTCTAACACAATGTTAGCTCTTCATGTAGAGATTTGAGTGTCAAGGTGTTTTGACCCTTATGAGACCCTTTTCAGGATTTTTC
Source organism: Sturnus vulgaris (assembly GCF_052056855.1). NCBI lineage: Eukaryota > Metazoa > Chordata > Aves > Passeriformes > Sturnidae > Sturnus > Sturnus vulgaris. Next base: position 19,291,253 of record NC_142256.1, on the reverse strand, counting down.
AGTATAAAATTAACTTCTTTTGAAGGTTTGAGTGCTTTCAGGCCCTGTGAATTCCTCCTTCTTTGCCAGCAACCAAAAGAACAAAAAAGAAAGGACCAAATAAATTTGATTCTGGAAGATCTTCCAGTGGTTCTCTCTATTTAGTCATTTGTGATAACCTTCCTGATTCATCTCTGAGTAATACTCACATTGGTAATTTCCCCACTGTGCAGTCCTGCAATATTGTTTCTGGAAATAAAATCCAAAAATGCAATGCTGTAATGTGAGATACAATGCCATTGGTTCTCCGTCAAAGAGTCCACAGATGTTCCAGATTACCAACGTCATAAAAGCTTCCGTGTTATTCAAATAGAGAAACTATAGGAAAAGTACTCGGCACATAGTTTTCATCAAATATCCCATTTTTGTTTGACTGTGTATTTATTTTAACTGTCAAATTACGATACTTGTCAAAACATATCGCCTTCTTTCTATCACCATATGCCAAGATAAATCTTCACATTCTCACTTGAATGTCATGACTACTTCAGCATTTTGCACTGAATATTTCTCAAGCGTAGAACTATCTTTAAGTAATACATTCCTTTACTAATAAAGTAACAAGAAACTAAGTATCTCTCATTATCATTAATTTCCACATCAGCTGTTTTGTGATATTATGACTATGGCAGGAAACAGTCTCTTTGCCTATAATTAAACACCATAAATTTGTCTGTACCTGTCATACGTATAAAGGACAAGATTTAAAGAGTGTAAGGGGCAAAGTGCCATCTAGTTAAATGGATAGTTTAAGTCTTACTTTCAAAGTTTAGCAGGATATGGAAGCCTCTGTCTCATTTCTTCTAATGAGTATTTTTAAAATGTGATTTACGTGAGAATTGTTTGTCTCTTTTTCATTGGCTATAAATGCAAAGTGGACATCCAACCACACTCTTCAACACTAAAAACCAATCTGTTCCCTGTTAGTAGGCTTGCCACAGCTCTTGGAGGACTACAGACAAGAATTTTGTAGTGAAAAGAACCCAAATAAATACAGTTTGTCACCAAAGTAGTTGGTGTGGGAAAATTATCTAAATGCCAAGATGTATTTTAAAAACCCCCAAACTTCCTCAAGTTTGGAGACAGACAGGAACTGTGTGAAAAGATACAGCTTGCTGGAAGGTTTGGGTTTTTTAGTTAGCCAATCTCAAAGTAACTGGACAAAAATTAAAACTCGTTCAGCAGTTTACTGATAAACTGTTAGCTTGATCTGTGCTTTGGAGTCCATAACTGTGGTATCGTTTATTCCAGGTTTGGAAACCCCATACACAAATTGCCACAGACCAGGCAGCTGCCCTGCCTGACTTCGAAATGCAGGAGATAGGGAACACTCAGCCTGGTATCATGTTTCCATGAGATGGAAATAAACTTGTTCATGTGCTTAAGAAATGAAAAATACAAAACTGTTAAAGTTTCCAGATCTCTTTTTCAGTGCCTTATTCTTTACCAAAAGAGAAATCATCCATATTCAGCATAGTATTAAGATTATTTATATATAATTATATAAATATAATTATGATAAAATAGTATTTTTTTAAAAATAAATAACATGGTTGCAGCCTTTCACTTGACTCTTCATTGTGAAGGCAAACACTGCTTTAGAATAAAATACAGTAACAATAGAATTCCCTGCCTTCAGTATTTTTTACTCTCAAATGATGCCAAAAATCTTGAAAAGTCTCAATTGCTTGCATGCAATCCTACATTCCCAAGCCTATTCAGTGACCATGCCTGCTGTTTCTCATTCATAACATCTTTATGTTTTGCTTTTAAGACAAGTCTCAAAGTTGTAAACCAGGCATGACCACAATCTATAAAAATTCTCAAACTAAGCAAAATAATAGATTGAGGTGTCAAAAAAAAAACTTAATTACTTTAAAAGATAGCTGGAGCAAAGCAAAGTCAATAGATAAAGTTGATTTGAGCCAGTAAAAGAGCTCTGCAAAAAAGAGATGCAGAATAAATCTACAGAAGCTAAATCATTTTTATATGAAATCCATAGTCACACAGAATGTTTTTAACCAGCAGGATTACAACTTTGTGACAGCTGGAAGCTGAAGAATAAGTTAATGCAACATTTTATCATATCTGCTTTACACTTGTTTCAAATTTAGTTCCATTCTATAGTCACAATAAAACCTCCCCTTTCAGTTCAGTATCTGCAGTCTTTAATTAGGAAATACTTCTAAAAGATAAGATTATGTATTTTATCTACTTCTGGGCTGGGTTATGAAGACAGTATAAAAGAGGAATTTTTGAAAAACAAAGAAAAAAGTATTCTTTTTAATTTAGGTTTTCACTTTTTTTTCTTAATTTACAATTTTGTATGCCATATTTTTAATAACAATTAGAAAAACATCAATTTCCAATAGCTCATGTGTATATTTACCCTGCAACTCCAGATTTAAAGAATCAGAAAAAGAAGATAAGTTCAGCACAACACCATAACAAGACATAGCAACTTTGCGAAATGTTCTAATTTGGTCTTAAAATACTATCTAGGTATTTAAAATTCTAAAAGATTGTCATCTCATATGTCTGAATCACATGAAAAGTTAAATAAGCACAAGACTGATCCTCCTTTTACAGATTGTGGCTGCACGCCCTCCCACTAGTCACTGATCAAATGCTTTATTTCACATATCCAAGGAATTTAATCACCCACTCCAAGTCTGAAGTGTCACTTTCTGGATGTAGACCAGCAGCTCAAAGAATCTTCAATGTCCCTACACACCAAATCCTTGACCCTGCAAGACAAACTTAGAGCTAACACCTGAAATCATGTCTCATCACAGATAGCTTCTGAATTTTCCACAGCCCACTTATTCTGTAAATGGAGAATTAATTACCCCTTTCACCTAGAAATATTAGATATTTGAAAATGTTCAATCATAGCTCAGGGTATTTTAGAAATTTACTCTGGCAATTCTCTGGCAGCCTTATTAATAATTAACTGCCATTATAATACAAAGCTTCTCCATCTCTGGGCACAAGCACCCACCACTGAAGGGTAATTTTCAGCCCAATGACCCTGTGATGGGTGAGGTACCAGTGATTATCTCTCCTTCCTTCACTTTTAAGATCCATTACAAAACAAGACAAAGGACTAGAAAACATGCAATAATTCGGAGAATGAGGCTGCAGTGGCAAAAGCCTGGATGAGATGGTTGTTGCTTTTCTCTTCATGAAGGTACTACACTGAAAGCCTAAACAGTGTAATTCCAAAACAGCTTCCTTAAAATCTCAGTGAGCTGTTACAAGAGAAGAGTTTCTAGCTGACTTTACAATCCAGATGTAGGGTATAAGTTAAGGTAATACAGAATCAATGGGGAAAAATAAAAGGCAAAATCCACCAAATCATAATTCAGGTCTGCTTTTCAGTACTCTGCCTCCCATAATTAAAAAGAATGAAAGTTACACTTCATCATGGTCTTTTGAAAAACCTGTTAATAAACTTAATATTACATTAATGCATGGGTGATTTGCTGAATGGACCTGGCAGCTCATTTATTTAAACAGGCTGTGCACAGAGTAAGTTCCCATTCAGGAAGAGCTGAGAACCTTCTTTAGCAGGGAATAACATTCAAAAACAAGAATAAACCCACTCTACTCTTCATAACTTTTGGTTTCCAAAGTTATTCAATTAAAACACAAAATGGCTCATATCACTTTTTATATACAGCTTTATAAGGAATTACATCAAAGAGAATGCCTTACAATTACTGTGATAGTCAGAAATAAACAAGTATGAAAACAATTATTTCCCTCCAGAGTGGATAACACTTCCAGTTTAACAGTCATGAGCAAAGTAATTTGTGAAGTTTATTAAGATTATGGTTTTACAGGTTTAATTTATTGAGACAAAGCCTCATTTATGCAGAAACATTAGGACATACGACTGACTCATTTGATATCAAATATTCTTCCTGGAATAAAATTTTCACACAATTACTTCAAATAAATGAGGTGTTTACAGTCAATGAACTGATTCCTTTTAATCTGTTTCTGAAATAATACGTACTTATGGAAAAATAGCGTAAGTTTTTTCACATTAAAATTATCTCTATAGTGAAAAAAATGAAGTGCCTTCTTAAAGAAATCCTAACTGTATCTCTATGTAATGTAAACAATTCCTGTTCGAGCTACACACTGACTACTTCTCAAATTGCTAACTCATTTCTCAGGTTCTTGTATAGAGAAAAGGTATTATCAGATCAAATTGCCAAACTGTTGAGAAACTGGCTTTTTTAGTACATTTTCAGTGTCTTGGAGCAGACTTACTGTGAATAACAGCAGTGTTCAAATCCAAATCTAAATGGAAGATACACCACTGAATCCAGCGAATGTTGTTGCAAGCAACATCTGTGTATCTGCTCCCCATTATTTAAATTAGGGAAATCTTACACAAATCTTGCAGTGTAGATATACGAAAAAAGCTCTCTCCACAGTATACTCATCCCTCCAAGAGATCTATTTGTTAGTAGCAGATGAAGATGCAGACCCCCTGTGATTAACTGACTGCATGGTTCCTGACTCAGGATGGATAATCTCACCCTGTCTATGCTCTGAATAATTCACAGCATCAACAGACAATTCCCTGAATAATGGGAAGATTGGAGTATCAAAATGGTTGCTAGTGGACCACTGCCCCAGTGCTTTAAAAATAAGGTGAAGAAGGTGCTTTACCTTCACAATGGCGTTTTAAACATACTGCTCAAAGTAGTCTTCAGCATTCAGTCACTTCCAGTAAGAAAAGAAAAAAAAAAGAAAAGAAAAAAAAAAGGAATTCTTTCTATTCCTGTATTTCAGTTTGTGCCTATTGTCTCTTGCCCTGTCACTAGACACCACTGAAAAGGGCCTGCTCCATTTCCTATACATCCTCCCTTCAGATATTTGCATATATTCAAGAAATCTCTCTGAGTGCTTCTGCACCAGTATAAACAGTCCCAGCTCTCTCAGCCTTTCTGCACAATTGAGGTGCTCCCATCCTCTAATCACCTTAATAGCCCTTTGCTAGTATCCTAAAAAAGAATTCTCCTAGCTGGAAATATATTGAGCCCCTGCCTGAGCTGGAATTTGGGAATTGTGACACCCCTTATCAGGCAGCCCAGTATAGAACAGGCTGGTCGCTTATGGCTGTGACAAATTCCTATCATCTGAAGATTCCTAAAGGCAAAAGGAGTGAAAAATATCCCATTGAGTTCAACTGGTAGGACTCTACCAACCTTCAGTAACTCCATAAGCCAAATTCCTTCCTGTCCTACTGTCTGTCTCTGACGGCAGATGTGTTCATAATACACTTTACCCTGGAGGACTTAGTGCATTTTTATGTTAATCCAGTGATGGTAACCTGATTTACATAAGTCTACCAATGCAATTCTAAAGCTCTGCAAAACCATTCCCAAGGGTTTGGTTGTTTTGGGTTCCAGTTGCTGTTCCTTTTTTATTTTTTTTTCTTTAGAAGGCACAGATAAATGCATTTTATTAGGGATGAGAACATGGGAAAGAAAGAAGGGAAACAGAAGTGTCTCAAGTTCTCTGGGAATACAGTAAATGCAGTGTCTGGAAGATTAATGCAAATAATTGCAATTAAAATACTATCTGGCTGCTGTTCTACTTCTACTGATTCACATTGCAACTTTTTAACAGAATATTGAGTTACTCTTCTCAAACGAACAAGTACTATAAATATATATGTTAATCTCTTTGAAAGTCAGTATTCAAGAATTTAATCTAAGCTTTCTTTTCCTCAATAGGACAAATCCCTTCTTGTGGTAAAAACCAGTTAGAAGAACATTGATTAGAGAAAGTTGATTAGAGAAACTTTATAACTTATTCCAGAGATAAAACAACTTTTTTTCCTTAATAAGTAATAAAACTAGTAAAATTTTCAGATCATTAGGATGGCTTTGTATTTTTCCTCTTATTTCTTACTAGGAAATCCTTATATGTTTCTTCCCACTCCCAGATAATTTTGGATTCAATAAACCGAACCAATACAATAGTTCATTAAGAAGAAATACCAATATGATAGATATTAAAAATTTGTATATTGTATATATTTGTATATATAATAACTTCTAAAATCTGTTTTTAAACCTAGAAAACAATAACATTTCAAATTTTTATGTCATTTAAGCAGTACAGGGAAATTTGCAGCACAGGAAGCATATCACATAATTAATTGCAATATTTAAAAGACGGGAATCTGTTTTTTCTAAAAATCTAGCCTTGATCTCTTTCTCCTGTGTGAGACTTGATTTTCCTGAGTAGATGATCAGTTGTTATTCATGTCCTTTCTTATTGAGCCCAAATAATGATCATATAAAGATAATGAGGGATTGTTAATGTATTTTTGTTGGTATGCTGGTTAATTTTAAAAAATCTCAGCCAGGGTGAACAAAGCTGTGCTGGTCCAGCAGGTGGTAAAGATCAACAGTGAAATAAATCAAAGAGGATGTGCAATAGTTGCAGGCACTATTATAGCAACTCGCTTATGATGTGATAGCTGAGGTTTTAACTATCAGTTTCATTAGAAGTTACTATTCCTTGGTGTAGACAGCTTTGAAGTGAAAACTCCCTTGATGTACAGTCTTGGAAATAGTTCTCACCTAAAAGAAAACACCTCCTCCCTTATGACAATCCTATGCTTTTGGTTATATTTCTTCCTTTAAATGATGTAGTTCCAGAAAGAGAAATTGTCATAGTTTATCATTAGTGTGCTTGCTTCTAACAAGTTGGCAAAACTTCTTCATTTCTTCCCGTTCACCATCAAGAACAGAAGGCTCTTCATAGGCCACTGTTTTTGGTAGGGGGCATCCTTTATTACGCATAAAATGTAGAGCTTTTTTTCCACGAGTCTTGCTGAGGCTTTATATTCCTTGCATTCCTTTTACATAAGTTGCACACTTAAAATTCACTACCAGTTAAACCACTGCCATGGACATGATAGGATTGTACATCTTAAAGCAAGAAGTTATATTTGGTGATTCCCACATTCTGTTCCTGAGGAGGAAATATGCAACTTTTCATTTTCTACCATACAAGTTTAAGAAATTGAATCCTGGAGTCCAGTCCCTCCTGCAGGCACCTGGGAGGCAGCACAAATTAAGATTCTGTTCTGAATCATCCCCTAGAAAACCTCCTCTGTACGCAGCAATGGTAGAGTGCACTTTGATTAAGCAGGTAATACAGAATTATTTGTTCACAAAGGGATGGAAATAACTTCCACTGTCTGAAATGTGAAAGAGGAGGCGTTTACAGTGCTCACCATGGTTCTTGTCTTTGGAGACAAACCACACATCCCCCATGGCACATCAGGAACACATCAGAGGCCAGAGAAGACATCCCAGAGCATGTCAACCTCTCTTCTGGCTCAGCAGAGAAATGTTCACCCCTGGGGTGCCCACTGCAGGAAGGAAAATAAGTCCTACTGCTCTGTGCCATGTCACTAAGAAGAGGCAGGAGGGGAGAGAGGCAGCTGAGCTCTTTGCCAGGAGTCAGCTCAAGCATATGGCTGGGATTTGGCTGCTCAAAACCAGGGAACAACTTATTCCTCACTGATATGAAATGTTAAAGCAGAAAAGTCCTAGGGTTTCTTTGTTTTTCCCGGGATAATAGAATTACCCAGGAAACTCAGAGCACTTTCTAAAATTACATTTCATTCCTGTGTAATCTTAAGATTAATTAATTTCTGTGTTCCTTCATTCTTCCTCTGTGTATAATACTGGTTTATTGACATGTAAATTTGGGAGTGTGGGGGGAGAAATCCTCAGAAGTTCAATATCTTTTGTAGCAGAGCAGGAAAAGTAAAGGCGAGGTCATACAGTAATTCAAAGTAAGGGAGTCACAAACTAATATATTTTCCAGACACATTCCCAGAACTCTGTTTAAATATAAGAAAAGCAAACCCAAATGAATGTCAACCAGATATTGCCTTTTCCTTTACCTCATCCCCATAAACACAGGGAGATAATATCTAATGAAACGTGCCCTTTCTCAATTGAAAAATTAATCTGCAAGCAAAATTAAGACATATTTTCCCATATCCCTCCCACACAGAAAATATTAGTAATTTTGGTTCAAATACAAATGGCTTGGCTTAAGGTCAAAACATTTTTCCTTTCCCAATATGTACATTTACAGTTCTCCATCAGTGTCACTACTTAGATGTTTGATGTGTTGCTACAGTTAATTTCAATGTGTAGAACATTTTTCAACTGTTCATTCTTCTGTGCTACAGTTTCCATTGCTCAACAGAGATTTATTTTTCTTTAAAGTTATCAGAGTATTTCTACCTTATTGCTTTCCACCAGCCAATTTCTATCACCTGTGAGGAAGAAATCAAGAAAAAATGAAGGTACACTAAAAATACCACCAACACTGATGGAAACTATAAATCATTTTTTTAATTTCTCTGATCACCTTATTTTGTAAGTCCATGGAAGTAAGTGCCATACCTGTGTACTGAGGTTTATTTGAGTACAAAATTCATATGGCTAAGGTGGGTAACTACTTGTAATGCTTAAATAACTTTTATGAGATCAAGCTAGTGGCCTTTTTGTTTTCTATATTAGTTTTATTAACTTAAGATATTTCCACCAGCAACACAGAGGTTTTGCTGAAAATACTAAAACAAACAAAAAACCAAACCAAACCAAACCAAACCAAAAAAAAACCCAAAAGACAAAACAACAACAACAAAAAAATCAACAAAAACTACAAAAAAAGGAAGCGATAAGAATAGCTACCATGTAGAAGAGGATACACAGAATGGATTAAAATACCTTTAAGCATTTCTGCACATCACATTTTGAACAGGAATATAAAACAAACATATTCCATCCTGGTCCATATATACATACCAAGCTGTTGTGAATCTGCAGCCAATTAAGTGCTGTGACCTCCACTTGCCAATGTCCAGCCCCACTGTCTTTGCAAACTTCATTAGCCATCAGTATCACCAGAATTTCACACCAAACAATGCTCAGACACAAATCATGATCCACGTTCCAGGCAGATGCTAAGGTGGCACCATGCCCTGTAGAGTTAAAAATATCAGAGTACACTATCTACATACAAAAAACCTAGAGGAGATTAGTTATTTGACTGCAAGGGACAAAATCATAATGAAATACTTTCTTCTGGGCATACCAAACTCTTTCATTTAAAATTTTTTTTAAAAAAGTGCTTTTACACAAAATCATCTTAGACAATTGTACGTTGGCAAAGATGCTTAGACTGCCAACGTGTTGGCACCTTTGTTAGTTCCAGTCCTTACAGTGCCTTTCAGCCACAACTTCCTTGATTTAATGCAAGTGCTGCTGACCTTCAGGATTATGTAAAACCACATTCTTCACCTTCTCTGCATGCCAGGATATGTGCAGAGTTAGAGGGTATTTTTTTTTCACTGCTTAATCAGTGAACTAACTCTCCAAAATAGTACAGAGCTCCATTTATTTGTCAATTATGTAGCTGGGGAAAGGGGATGTGGGAATACGTCCTTTGAGAGCTACAGAGGGTTAAAAGTAGGGAAGTAGTGAAGAACAACCATATGTGTCACTGAAAATTACCACCCTCCATTAATCCAAGGTTTTAGCTATATCCTAAATGTGCTTCTATCTTATTCCTAGCAGATAATTTCCAAATGATCATACTTGTCATCTTGTACACTTGTATTGGCAGCAATCCCCTTAATGCACAGTTAACCACAGATGGCAGGACTCCAGCTTCAGAAGCAAGATTTTGAGATATAACATATAAATAAATCTTCAAGTACCCTAAAGCAGAGCTGTGAAAACTTGTTAGTGCTACTTTATGTATTTAGCTTGAAGGACAGTGCCATTCTAAATAAAGATGCAGGGAAGGACAACATGATCGTACATTGAAGCAACAAGTCTTTCTGCACATGATTTAACTCTGTATTTAATCACAGTGACACCAACCTCAACTTTCTCATCATCCATCAGTAAAACGACTATGAATCATATATATAAAAATAAAGTTTTCAGATAAACTATTTGCAGTTTTTCTTTTTAAGGACATTTCTTATAAAAAATAATCACTCAGTGAGTCCAATAGAAAAAAAAATCAGAGTATACTATCTAAATATTTTAAACCTAGATGAGATGACTATTTAGCAGCAAAGGAAAAAGCAATAGTGAAATGTTTTCTTCTGGGAATACCAAACCCTTCCATTTAAATAAAAGAACCAAAATGTTTTCCTTTTACATGAAATTCAATTAAGCTTCTACATTGGGCTTCCTTTAGAACTCTGAAGATAAGATTTCCATCTGCTCTTATTCCTATGTTACTTAAAAATCTACATTTCATTTTTCATTAGAAAACAACATCACAAATTAGAACAAAATTTGCTTATGCTAAAGATAAAGAATCAACCAGCTTACTGCTTATGCGGCGCATTAGTTACAAGCAAAGAGCAAGCAATGGACAATGACCTCAATTTGCAAACCATGACAGGAAATATTTGACACTGATTCAAGTAAAGGGAAAGAAGCAATTCCACAGTCAGGGAAACAAGGACCAGCCAAGTCATGGCAGTACAGTGAAGTCCCAAGAGAGCAGACAAGGGGAAACATTGCTCTCATTTTTAAAAAGGGAGAAAGGAAGGCCCAGGGAACTGCTGAGCTGTCAGCTTCGCCTGTCAGAGTACTGAGGCCCTGGCAGTTGTCCAGAGAAGCTGTGGCTGCCCCATCCATGGAAATATTAAAGCCCAGGCTGGATGGGGCTTGGAGCAACCTGGGACAGGGGAAGGTGTCCCTGCCCATGGCAGGGAGTTGGAACAGGATCTTTAAGGTCACTTCCAACTCAAGCCTGTCTATGACTCTGTGATTATGCATTACAACCCTTTATCAATTAAAAAAAAAAAAAGTACCAGAATAAACTATTTCAAATTAAACTACAAACAACAAAAATAAGTCGTGTGAGTATATAGAAGTGAAAGTTCTATACAACACAAATTCACCAAATCACTTGAAGCATTCTCAGTCTCCCTCTTACTCTTTCTCATCAGTACCACCTTGGTGTCAAGCAGAGGTTTAGCTCCTGAAAGGTTTACTTACAATTAAGAGGGAAGAAATTAATGTATTGGTTTGGGTTTGTTTGTTTGTTTGTTTTATTTTTTAAAGAGGGTTGAGCATTAACATCAGAAAATCTAAGAGCTGCAAGAGAGAAATTGATATCCTCGTATAGAGGCTTACTGAAGAACCAACAGGAATTGTCAAGCACATATCCAGGTTGCAAGAATATTACCTCAGCTGCAGAAAAATCTGTGAGATTTTTACTCCAAACAATTTTCCAGGTGGGATGTATGTGGTATTGCATGCTCAACAATAAATATCAGCAATGTGTAAAAATTCAGCATAAATAGGAAAGCTGGTCAGAAGAACCTTGCTCTCTGAATTGGAAAACTCAAGGTGTGCACTGAGTAGCATGAATAAAATACAGAATTTACAACTTTTAAAAATATTTTCTTAAAATATGAGAGGCAATTAGTTCAGTCACATTGTCATGGAGCCTTTCCACATTCTTATTCAGTAAAGAGTATCTCAAACATGGTCTACCCTGCAATCAGTCATTATCATATGACTGTCTCTTTTGCATTTGTGGTTAATTCTGGTGGATTGAGAATGTACCAGTTACACTTCTGTTAATTTATTCTTCCTGTTTGGTTCGATCATAGATCAGCATCATTGGTGCCCTGCCAGGCAGCAAAAGAGCAACAATATCTGGCAACTAAAGGGATTTAAAATAATTGTTGGCAATATACCAGCTCCAAAATGACTGAAGGTCTGGCTCCTGTTCAGTTGTCAAATGAAATGTTATCTTAATTATAGGGTCTAGGGTTTTCTCTGAGCATAGTAGGATTTTTTTTCTCCTTTTTCTGTACAGCTACTGAATCCCAACTGTTACAGGATTACCTTTTCATATCTTAATACTCCAGTCAACATAATCATGGAGAAGTTGCTGCTTGAGAAAAAGAAATACAGAAAGAATAATTTCCAGAGGTAAACAACATAATGAACTCCAACTCTGCAAGTAATACAGAGAATGCTCCCATGAACTGAGAATATTGGTGTTCTCTCCTTTCTATGCATCATTTCAGTTTATATAATTGCCAGATTTGTTAATTAAAATCAGCCCTTAACAAAAAAAGTAAAAATTTTACATTGCAGTGTTTAATGAATAAAATAGAACACTGTTCCAGGGATTTCATTCCAATTTCCCCCATCACCAATCTTGCATCACTGCCACTTTCCTGGTATCTACAAGACACAGTCAAGATTCCTACCATGTGCATATCAGAATCAGAGTAGATGGAAGGGAGGAATTCTGAAAGTAGTAATACATTCATGGGAAGATTTCAATCACAGACCTTCTGTGCTGACTTTCACATATTTTTCTACATCTTAAACTGTAAGGAATTAATGAAGTAAATGTATGCCATTCATTCAGCTTTGTGTCCTCTATTAAAAATCTGGCTTCCCATTACCAGGACTAGCAGAGCTGTGGGGTTTCAGATACTTCTAGTGTTTCTCTTTAGTCTGTCTGAATATTTGGCATATCCCTCAGGCTTGAATATCTCCTACAGCAGTAACTCAAAACCATAACTACCAAGGTAAAAACATTGCTACATGCAATTTCAGTCTAACTTGTGTTAACATCACAAAAACACTTATATAATTAAGCTCTTCTATGTCTCATAATGAAGTATTATTTGGGATAGAAGGAGTGAATGTGGGCAAGATGGATTAAAATTAGCAAATCAGACTTGCTACTCAATACAGAAGGATTAAAGGGAGTTCCAGTCACAACAGGTTAGTCAAAATAATTAATGAAGTAGTAATAAAAAATACATTCTGTTATTTAATTCCATAAGTCATGGACACTCACCAGAACTACAAATCCCAAAGTATTGCCAAACCAATTTTGTGTAGATTAAGACCCAAACAACTTTAGTTTCTGCTCACATATGGAAAAAGTACAAGAAAAAAAGGATTCTCTGAGACCAAGTATATCCTCTGTAATTGTATTATTGAATCAACAGCATAACACCACAAAAGAGATTTATGGATGAACTGTAAAATCTGCTTTAGAAATGTCACCTTGATCTAAAGATTTCAGGTAATACAGAACTTTGGTAAATTGTTCATACAGTTGCTGTTAAAATTTGGTCCCTATTTCCTACTTGAATTTGTCCAGACATTGAATTTTTTTATTGCTTTTATCTGCTTGATTAAAACAGATAAAAAGAACAAAAGATTCTTGATTTGAGAAAATTAGGAATAGCTGGAAGATGATGATAAGAATACCTCAACTCAGCTTTCTTTTTGAGCAGAACACATAGTGTAGAACTGCAAAAAATATTTATCCTTCCTTTGGAATGCAATTAATTTGATCACCACTGACAAATTGTCAGTGACTTCCTATATGCTGTACAGCAGGGCTAATTGTTTAAATGATAAAGAATCACCTCTTCAGCCTAAACCTGGGTCCCACAGAAAATCTGAGTAATAAAATTTCCACCAATGCCCACATTGCACCATTTGGGCAATCCACATCTCCTCTTCATGAGTCACTTCTTTCTAGCAGACTTTGTGATAAACATCTGTGATAGACATCAAGTTCAGTCTGGGGCAGTTCACAAAAACTGGAACACCAAGCAATACAAAAGGAAAATTAACAGTGAGGAAAAGAAGTAGTAATAAAATGAGTTCCTTGTACACTGCTGTTCCTTCCATGTACTTCACCTAAATGCCATTTGTCTTGGCCTTCCCACATCTCAGAAAAGCACACTTAAGGCTTCACTTTTATAAAAATCATAGTGCTTTGATTAAAATAAGTACAACTTCAATGGAGGATGACTTCTCCTTCATCTTAAAGCCACTGACATACAATTGTGCATATATATATATATATATATATATATATATATATATATAATTCTGATACTCCATTAAGCTCTGTAAAGTCATGTCATACAACGGATGAACGGATTTCTATGGCATTTTCTATCACAAAATTATCATCTATTGTGTGCTGCACTGCCTTCTTGCAAAATGCTACATTTTTAGTATATCCATAGGCAATAAGAAAGCAAATTACTTTACCTGAGGGGCAGTAGGCTCTGTGCTACACTGCCAAAATTGTAAGCAGTCATGCACACTTATGAAATACATTTTTCCTGTTTCTCCCTTCTTGAGGGTAAAAAAAATAAATTAACGAAAAATGCCAGCTTCTGCAGCCTGCAAAAATTGCTTTTTCAAACTTCAATTCATGTTATCTTTTCAGTTCTTGGAATAAAGATCCTCTCTCACGCAGGATAAGTACTGTCCAAGTACATCACATCGCACTATAGCATCTAACCCCTAGAAATGAAAAGTAAATGTCATGTCACACCCTTACAAAAGATGTAGGCTTTTTTCTGGTGGTAAATCCAGGTAAGGAATTTGACAACCTAATTCATAAACACAGAGGAATGTTTAATAACTTTAGCAGCTGAAAAATCCCACAGGAATACAATCCCTCTAAGAAAACATCTTTCACTATAATACACAACAAGCCCTTTGCAGTGACATTTATTTGCAGGCGTCCTCCTGCCTCCACACATGTGCCACAGCTCTTCCGAAAGCATTAGACCTGGCAAATAGGTCATGCCTTGCCTTGGATCCTCAGGAACACAGAGCGTCCTCAGAGCCCAGTCCTGCACAGGTACAGCAGCAGCCAGGTGTGTGCAGCTGCCCTGAGGGAATCCATCCTCACCCACAAGCATTCCTTGTTTCAAGGCACAACACTTCAGCTATTCCCACAGAGCAGGTTAGTGTCCAACCCCTTAATCTTTATTAGTACAAATCTCACATTGAACACATAGAAACGGAAGGAAAAACAACACATACGTGCTAGAAGTCTCTGTTATTTTATGAACCTTCTACAAGACTCCCTCTCAGAAGCACCCACAGTACTGTGGTTCCCTCCTCTTCTTGTCATAAAATATTTTCCATGGTCTAATGCATGAGAAAAGGAACACTAAACTTCAAATGGGAATTGTTTTAATCTGTACCTTAAAGTCTTATTCTCACAGTTTGCTAGTCATTAAAAAACATACTAGATTATCTTCACCACAGTGGAGAATTTTATTGTGTGGAAATAATTCTGCTGGGTCCTGCTCTTTATTTGGACTGAAACCTGAAATAACTTTGAGACAACTGCACTATAGCCCATGAAGTTCACATTTTGCCAAAAATTTAGGCTTCATTCCTAGACTGCAGACTTAAATTAGAATTTGTGTTTTCTTTGCTTAATGCTAAAATCAATAAAATAATCTGTCTCCAGAATGAAATTTGTTAAAATGGAAAATAAGAAGTAATCTATTGAAAACCTTTTACATGTTAACTCTAATAAAACTAAACAGATATCAAATCTGAATTACCCCAGTTGGACTTGGGCAGACTATGGTTAAACTACAGCAAAATAAAATCCAGAAGCCTGAAAATTAAAGAAAATACAGTTAAATACTTGTCTACAGTAAAATGTGGCCAGAATTCACTCATAGATTATGTACCTATTCTGAACTCCACAGAGGAAAATCTGATACACATGAGGTCAGTAAAGGCCTTCACTCAAGTAAAACTTAATTCTGTAGATCAGAAATGGCAAGGGAAAAGAATGACTTGCTGGAGAAAAAATTATACATTCTTTTAGTTGAAAAAGAAATTTATTATTTTGAACTTTTTAAAAAATGTACTTTTTATCCTTAACTTCAGTTGAAATGCACTGTGTGCCCTCCCTTCATACTTGGAAGGAACCCCAATTGCTTTGAATTTCATCAGCTTAATGAGGAAGTCCATATAGCTCAGGCAACTGCTGCATACTGAGCAGCTCTTAAAAAGGAGAAACATTTATAAACTTAAACGGATGGTTATTCAGACACAAATATAAATTCACTTACTAGCTCTGCTGCTGACATGACTCATTGGACTCTGAGTGCTAGATTTTGATGCAACATGGAAAGACATTACTGAAGTTTTTTGTTTTAATTCACTGCAGCAAAGAACATGATCTATCTACAGCAAAACCAAAGCCACAGCTTTCATCAAAGTTTTGCAGTCTTGGCATCAGATGTGTGCGATTACTGCACCATCTGAATGCTTTAATGATTTCAACACCACTCTAGCAGCCTGAATAAAGGATTGCACTTTTTAAATGATCTACCAATGGTTTAATAACAAATAAGAAATATTTACTGTATTTTATTTCTAGCCTTATACAGGATTTAATCTTCTTTTGAACGCCATAAGCTTGGACAAAGATTCATGACTGAAACAATAGTAAAAGTGGCATTTTCTATTGGTACTGAAGCACATTGTATTTAATATCTACATCTGGGAGGATATAGATATTAAATACCAATCAATATAAACCTGTAAAGCAGTTACTGTCTTACACTCTAAATTTCAGTTTCTAATCACAAATTACAAGAAACACTTATTTACACCACTAGTAAAGTCATTAATTTGGATCACATGAGGGGAAGGAGAAATAAAATGTCTGCATGCCACACACTTCATGAAGTATTTTTGCTGTCTGCATATTTACACATTTTCATTGCTTGGTTTTCCTGTGTTCCTAATTACACTGTAGATAAATTTCTTAAGAGAAAAAGAATTTGGAAGGAACAGACCTCTCAGAGACAATGGTAACAATTAAGCTGGAAATGCCTGCTTTTTCTTCAGCATAAACTGAAGCATAATTATGCAAGTGATGTTGCTGCCATACCATTTCATTATCTGTGTGCCAACATAGAGAGTTTCTGTTCCTTTTGCATGGAGGTACCCAGGTCAATCTTTTTCCAGGCTGTGCCAGCATGGAAAAATCTGAAGTTGCCCAGTAATTGTGAATGCAAATATAAATAACAGAAAATCAGAAATTGAGTATTTATAAATGTGCATGCTTCCTGAATACCCACCATTATCTGGAGATAAAGACTAGCAGAGCTATCCCAAAATGCATTTACAGCCTGCAATTTCTTTCTCTTAACTTCAGAGGCTGTTGTTTTTCTGCTTCCTACAGTGCACATAAAACTTAACTCTGAAGTTTGCAGACCATGAAAAAGGAAGCTAAAGGTACTCCAGCGTAAGGTGAATCTAGAGTATAAAAGGGCAAAGAGGGGCATGTGATAAAATGTCACCCCAATTGCAAAATAAGATAATAAATAAAAATAAAAAATAATTATTAAATCTGTTCAAAATAACTTCAGCTTCACTCTTTTGATCTGGAATGACTACTCGTAATATTACAATAAAAAGCTTCTAAGATAGAATTATATACTTCACAGATGAATGAGGGAGTGAATACTAACTCTCTTGTATTTTTCTATGTATTCAAATTGTTTTCTTATTTTATATGTAAGCATAGGTCCTTGCAACAATACTAAAAACATTAATAGATGCTGTCAAGCTCCAAAGTAAAGGGTAGGAACTTTTAACAAATCTCTAGAAATTTAAGTTTGCTTGTCCTCAATTTGCATGTTAAACATGCAATTAAGTTACAACATTCCACAGATGCCACCATGTAAAACAAGTCGAGGAAATAAAAGGGGAGGAGAAAACAAAGAAATTTAATTTTACACACGTGGATAAATAGATGGCAAACATGGCCATGAAAGCACATTAGCAGAGAGCAAAAGCACAGGGAATTAAAAGTAAAGAACACCATCTGGGTATCCTAGATTGTGTGATGGTTCTGTCCCCTTCGTCCAGCTGGCAAGGAACTGGGACATGGTGCAGGTAACACTGCTAATGTATCTGAGAAGCTCAGCCAGCCCTGGGCTGCCCAGAAATCTTCGTGTCTGGCTGCAGCAGGAATGAGGGCACTTGCACCTTATGTGGTAAAAATGCATTTCCTGTGATTCAGGATCACTTTCCTATCACTTCAATCAGCATCAGATCAAGCCCTGAAGTTAACTGGCTCAACAACACCCATCATTTTGAATTAACTTCTCTTTGGATTGGTCACTTCTTTTAAGGACTAAATTCATAAAAGGATTGAAGGAAAGCAAGAATGATTTTTCATATTTGCTACTGCAAAGAAAAAGTCTCTACGCTGTTCTCTGTGTCTATTACATCTGAGTAGTCATAAGGAAATTAAAGTACAGCAAGGAGATTTTGTATTGGCTTTTATTACGTTTTCTAATTAGGGCAGTGAACATTGATAGAAGTCACTAGTGACACTGTGATACCCATTACTGTATGTTTTCAATAACACATTGGAGAACTTTAGAGAACTTTAGAGAGAAAGTTTTAGATACAGTCTGTTCTGATTCAGGAAAAGATGATGGAATGGTTGGAATAACACAAGATCTCAGAACTACTCCTGACTCAAATTCTCATGACTGTGACAGCCTGGGGTAAAAAAAAAAAAAAAAGGAGGGTGGATATTTGGTCAGATGACTACATTTTCCACATCTAACACACAAAAATACCACAAAATACCACAAAAATATGGGTATGAGTTTCAGTAATTTTGCTTTAAGTTTGTCTTCATTCTTCAGTAATATTTTTCTGTTCTGCTTCCTAATTATCTCTTAGAATAATTACCATGTCATGGCTTGCAGTCTTTCCTTAGTTGTAATCACTGGTAATTTGTCTGATAAAAAGACAGCAAGTTCCAATTTTGCAAGAATCTTAGGACTATGATGACCGCTCCAGAGAAAAGAGTATCACAGGATGGTCTTTTATCCGAAATGATTCTTAAACTTTCAAAGTGGCCACAGTTAAACTGTTAGCATTCCAAACATGATAACAGACTCTCAGAGAGTCCATGGCTCTGTCTGAGTGTTTTGCCAAGTCAGGATGGTGCTGTTGCTAACAGCTGCTAGGGCTGAAGTAGATGATACTGTGTTCATAGAAAACTACCTTTATTTTTCTGTACTGTCCTTGCACCCAGGAAGTGGGACATGACCACACTTCTGGGATTAAATAGGTGGATCAGTGGGCCTTCATACTCAACCTGTGCTGACCAAGATCAAACCAGCTCATAAACAAGAGGAAATTTTTCTCTCCTGTGTAGTTCATGACAGTTTACAGCAGACAGGTCTTAGGCAAGAGCTCTTTCTCACAATGAAATAAATACTATAGAAATTTTACCATTCTGTCCATCACATTTCATAGTGTTCAGCTATAGTCCAATAAAATGTATATGCAACCTGAATATGTAAAAAAATTAAATTCCTCCTGAGAAATAAGTAATTTCTTTAACTGTTCCTGAAGTAGAATGTGCAGGTATAACTGAACCAGAAGCTTTTCTCAGAGAGAAATCAAGAACCATTGCCAAATGATATGTTAATTGATATGATCAGGAACTATACATCCAATGATAACAGCATACAATTGTCACCATTTAAAAGTTATCTGGTGCGAAATGCTATTAAAATTCTTTTGAAAACCTCACTTTCATATAGATATTAATATGCAAGATATGTTGGCACCCTTTAACAAACTTCCAGTTTGAGGTTGTCAAGAGTGTCAAGGATCAAACAGAGGTTAGTGCAAATTCCAGGCTGTCAAGAAATACCTGACAGAGAATAAAAGAGCAAAGTTCTGCAATCCATTTTAATTTGACATTGATGGTTTCTTCCTTAGAAAGAACTAAAGTATGCAAGATTTGCTCTGGGAGGTGCAACAGTAAGGTGTTTAAGGCTAGATACAGAAAAAGTGGAAGGTATCCAGGTATTGTGCTACCAAGTGGTATTTACAGACCCCTATAAATGCACAAACTGTAAGCAAAATAAACCAAAAAAGTGGACTGTGGGAAAAAAAATGCTGAATGAAAAGTTTCTAAATTAGGTGCTGAGATGTGATGAGATGAACAAAAGTACTTAAAGTTTCAAGGGAATATTCTGCTGCTTTTTGAGATTCAGAATGCAGAATTCCGATGCACAAGCTTCATGATGCCATTGAATTTACTTTGAAGAAAAATCTAGCAATGATAATTCTACAGAAAGACATGGAGAACCCTTGCCATCTGAAGATGAATCTTACTTTGGCTTTACAGGGAATAAACAAATAGAGGAGGTTTTTTATTAGATTAAAATAGCCAATGCTCCTTCACTTCCTTTTGTTTTGATTTTTTCATGTGATCTCAAATCAAAAATCTGACAGTGTAGGGCCAGAAGTATCTTTATTTTCATATTTGATGGTCATTTCTTTCCTCAAAGTCATTATGCTGTTTAAATTATTTTACTATCTAGAGGGTATATGAGGAATCAATGTCATTCTAAGCACTGAATAATCTATTGAGAGTTATTTAACATGGTTCTTTTTCATTTTTTTATGTAAATCTCCCTTGTTAATTATACTACAGAATATAATCCCTTTGTTTCAGTACTCCACTGAAACCACTGAAAGAAAACTGAAGTTTGCCATTCTCCAAGAACAAAATCATAGTCCCGTTTTATGACTCCTGTGAGCTGGAGTGGGTGTTATATCTGTTCTTGTAATTTTAAAATATCCACATGCTTATGACAGTTTAGTTGTGTCACACTAGAATTTCTTTTCGTTTTCTGGTGCTGACTGACCATGCTACTTTACCATAAGCAGTTTAGTTATTCCTTTCACATTTGAGAATTCTGGTAGCTAGAATGAAGTTATGTCCTTTGGTTTTAATCTTTCATTAAGAAAAAAGTTCCTGTCCCTACACTTAAAGTACAGAGAAAAGTTTGAAAGACACGAATCATCCAGCATCCGAAATCAAGGAAAAATTTCTACCAATCTAATGTATTAAATTTAATTAGTTTGTTTTTTTTTTCTTTTTAAATCTGATGCCTTCTGAATGCCTCAATCTGATATTGCCAAAACACAAGTGTGCTTTGCATTTACCATGAGCAGCACCGTCCTTCACAGAGACTGTGCTCTTCTTCTTGCAGTGCCTCAACAGAGCAGCTTGGTTTTAGCATGTGCTATTTTCCTTTAGATAAATCATTGAGCTCCCTAATGAGGGCTTTTCTCTCTCATTGAGATGCAACAAGAGGCCAATGTGTGCTCCTGGACAGGTGCCCACTGCAGACACCTGGGAGATGGCTCTTAGAGCTACATCCATCTGCCAGAATCCTAGTAATCAATAATCCAGGTAATCAGTAACTAACCTGTGTCTGTCACACCCCTTGCATCTGTCATTGAGTGGACACGTGGCATCTGCATGCAGAATTACACTTCCATGAGGATAAGCTTGTCACAATGCAAATGAAGCCCATGTAACCAAGCATTAAAAGCAAAGCTAAGCTGTACATGCCTCTTTGGGACGGTTCCACAGCTTTAGAGTAAAAGCAAAAGCACCCTAGATATATACAAGACATAGTTTGAATTTGGAAGAGAAAAATGCCTTAGAAAATCATCTTTGATTTTTGCATCACCACTGGTTGGCAACTGGAGAGAGATGAGCAGACCTCAAAGCCTTATTTACTTTCCACAGAAATTATCTAGAAAGTTTGGTGCTGTCCATAGCTTTCCACTTGAAATCTAAATGCTCCAAGTTTAAAAACTTTCTCTTCCTTTACTTGGAAATGTTAATCCTGCACTTATAACTTTCAGTATTTACTCATTACCAGTGCCACTGAGCCTAATTGATACCTTATGAACCAGCTGTGGCAGCAAATGAATATGGTTACAATGGTACCACATTTAATTTCAGTAGATAAATTGTTCGTAACTCTCAACTACATAATACACCATAAGCAACAATCCCCATGTGTCTTTCCTACTGGGCAAGACTATTAATCCTATTTCAAAACAAAGTCACCTATGGAAGATTGGAACTTACCCCAGAGAAGGCAGATTCTAATTGTATGCAATTGGATCTTAATCAAACCATTTCATCCTTTCACTGTGTTAGTTGAGAAAAGTTAAGCAGGCAATCTCATCATCTCATACCTATCAGCCCACTGAACTGAAATATTTTTCCTTTATTCTGCTTATAAATAGCAAGAGCTTTATACAGTAGATATTTTATTTTTTAAGCTTAAAACTGATTCTAGATTGTTACTTTAGGACAGCACAGTCAGCTCAAGATGTCATTGGCACTAAGCCACTCAGAGATATTCAAACCTCCCATGGGCTGCTTTGGCACATGTACAGTACACACTGGTTTTTTTTTCAATAAGTTCTTAGCACAAAAAACGTAAAAATGAGGTGCTTCAGAGTATCATAATTCACAAAAAGGTTCTAAGGAGATAATTCAAATAATTTCAGGATTAGAAAATTTATCTCTCCCAATGTCGAAGTAGTGAAATGAGCAATAGCTCATAAAGTGAAAGTAGTGTTGAAATCCATTCATTCCCCGATGACCTTTTATTGGCATTGAACTTCAGCTGGCACTGAAATGCAGAAGAGAACCAACAGTGCTTACTGATGAAAAGCATAATGAATGCAACCTGCTTTGTGGAATATTTTGTACCTTGTGCAAATGTTCTGATTTTCCAATATCTCATTAATTCTCTTGCTCCTGTGTTAATGCAAAAAGACTCATTTTTAATAATTTGAGCAGCTTTTTATATTGCCTTTATAGCATGCCTAAAGTTTAAAAAATTGTCATGATCCTGATATAAATTCCACAGCCATTAAGCTGTTAATATCCAAAGACTAATTTAAAAGTACAGAACTCATTTTGACCTGCAACACTGTGAAAACTTATTACAATAGATAAAAAATTATGCCTTGAAAACTTCATCTGTTTTGGAGCCTACTGTAGCTGAAATAGACTTATACTTAAAAATTAATGCATTCAAACTAAAATTTAAGTGGCTCATTCTCGTTTACTGCCTGAGGTAATTAGATTTTTTTTAGAGTTCAATTACATTTAAAAAATACTGTTTGTTTTCTTTCACTGATATAATGAACTGGGGATAAAGTTCACCTAACGTTCCAGCCAGAGGGCTCTTTTAATGCTTATAAGATGAAGAGCACACAGATGACAGCAAGAAAGAAAAGATGGCTTTTTTTACTGCCATGAAATATGCCAAATATATGACTGAGAAGTTGTTAAAAGACAAAGAAAAATTTTTGAAACAAATTGGGTTTGAGGCTATGTGAGTATGTTTCACTAGGAACATCCTTACTATTTTTAGAAATCGGAAAAATATCCCAAGTTTTGAAAGCTAAGATAAAAAATGCTATTGAACAGGAAGATATTCTTAATGTCTAAAGATTTTAATTGGTATCCATTAACTCAATAGGGTGTGTCAGGCTGTTTCCATATACTCAGCCAAATCTGGTTCACAGTATAGTTCATTTTATCCAAGAGAATTACAGAAGAGACTGATTTTACTGGTTTTACCAAATTTGGGTTAGCATGCTTGTATTGAATCAATTTACTGATTTGAAATGTTGCATCATTAAGATTGTACATAACCACACATAACTCTGCTGTCTTTGAGTTATAAAAAGGTAAGAAATACATGTAACTGGTTATTGGTTACTTAGACTCTCAATGGACAGCAAAAGACAATAGTCCTGCTAACAGTGTTTTTTGTTACCTATTTTCTATTTTTATTGGAATACAGCACAGCTTTGTGAGCTGAACATAGATACAAACACTTGAAACCTTCAGTATTGTGCTAATTTTATCTTAATGTCTATTTAAAATTTAGTTGCTGGTCATGGTTTGTTATATGATCAACTAAGGAAACTAAAACTTAAAGTTAGATGCTATTTTTTAGCATGGAACAGAGCTATAAATTCTAATAGAGTCAAATGAAAATATCCAGAATGATAGAAAGGGAAAATGTAACTTCACATCTGATCTGAATAATTATCTAAACTTAAATACGTTTGCATAAAATATTTTCCTTTTAATTATACCACTGAGAAATTAATAGTTTTATAACTTTGGTAATGTTCAGATAGCCATGCCTGTGATCTTGCCCCTTTATGAACACTAGTAGTCAGCATAATTTCTGACACACATACCAAAAAAATCCAGGAGGTAATTAAAATTTTTTGGGCCTTTCTAAAATATATTTACAGAAAAGTTCACTCCATCTGTATCCAAGAAAATCAGTGAGTGTTGTCTGAAGTAGACACCACTCTAGGGTTTCAGAAAAGCACGTGAGTGACAAGGGCAGGGAGAGATTCCCTCCATCAGTCCCTTCCACAGCTCAGGCTGAGCTGCATCCTGTGGAATTATTTACCTTATTGGCTTCTGTTCCTACCTTACACCTGTAGATGCAGCTCCCACCCAGCCTGACTGATCCCCAGCAGTTTATGACACACTCTCTCATAGTCCAATCTCTTCTAATCTCTCTTGGTCATCAGGAAGCATCTATCAGTATAATAATGCATATTATTATAGTAATTAATTTGTAATTAATTGTGGCTGACAAGACCTTTCAATTAACAACAGTTGGCTTAACTGCATTTACTGACTCCCTTCTTTTATATTACTTTGTTGACCTGCTTCAAAAGTGTTTTGAGGAGGAGCTACAAGTAAAATGAGATGCCTTTTTGGATACTTCTGGAGAAGTTCTGAATGTGTAATTAGAGTCCAGATATAAAATTTTTCAGGTTCTTCAGGAAGCTGGATCCCAGGGAAATTTTTTTATAGGCTTAGTCCTCTTACTTACTCAAAAACACGTTGTCATAGTCACATCTGATAACCTCATCTACTTTGATGGAAATCTAGAAAAATGAAAAAAGTGAACCATTTCTCCAATGAAAAACTTGAGAGTTAAAAAGAAATTAAGAGTATCATAATCACATCTCAGAGACAATTTTCTTTTTCCTCTAGAAATATGCTTCAAAACCTCTTCACTGTTTCTAGCTTTTAATCTGCTTTGTCCGTGCTTGGATTTTCTGGATCTCTCTGTGGCCAAGGCTTCAGCTTTTGAAAATTGTCCATCTGTTCCTGTGTTAATTCTGCTATGTTTATGCTAACTCCTAATGGTTAGATTTCCTTATGTGCTTTTTCCCACAGAAACTTTTTTTCAGAGCTGACTTAAGACAGCCCAGTGATTAAAGGTATTAGACACACAGGTGGGTGCAGAACCCCATTGTAAACCAACAGTTAAAGTACAAGTCAGAAAAAAAAATTATCTTAATGAACGTGACTTACAGTACGGAATCCATAGCTCACCCTCAGAACCCTATAATAGTTTTTAAAACTAAGCTTGTGCATTTACTCATATCCAAAATTCAGGAGGTATATACAATGTGAAGTAAATCACTTGCAAAAAAATAGCAAAGTTGTCCTCATATGCAACAGGATAACATCCATCTGAAAAGGTTCTTTTTCTTCTGGGCAACAGTATTCCCATAACCTGACACAGTCTTCCCTAAAACAGAGGAGTTTTCTTATTTTATTCAATTCTATTGAATAATATATATTTATATCTATAATTCTAGTTCCATCTTCTGAAAAAAATAAGTGTTTTGCAGATCTATCAAGGATGAACAAGTTGCCAAGACTTTGCATCTGATCTTGTAACTGTAGTTAATTTGACATAACTACAAGATTAAGACAAACTGGCAAACTGCTACCTACTGAAATTGCTCATTATTGGTCAATTTTTGACATATCTGGCCAAAATATTCCCAGAACTCTGCATTTCAAAGTTGTTACAAAATTATAGATGTTATAAGCAGTTACATAGGTTAAGACAATCGGATGACTGAACAAGGGCAAGACTCTACTGCTATCAAGGAACTCTCTCTGCTGCCAGGGAACAGATTTCCTTTCTAATGGACAATCCTGTTAATTTACTTGGAGAAAGAAAGACTCTAGTAACTTGAGACAAGATACATACTACTTAGATCAAATAAGGGGGAAAAAAAGTTGTAATACATCCACTACTGCTGCAATACATCCACTACTGCAGCATGCATTTCCATTGTCAAAAAGATAAATATCATAGAAACTAAAATCAGACTGAGATATTCTCTGGGACAGGACAAGCATTAGAAGGAGTATCACTCCCAAATGTGAATTCCACCTAGGTCTCTCTCATTCATGTAGCAAGGATTATTTCTTACACAAAAAAAAATGAAGATCAGGTTCTATTCTGAAGTGCAAATTCTCCCCTCTTCCTAATCCTTCAAAGTAAAAGACAGAAATAAAAAGATTTTACTAATTTCCTGCTTGATAGTCAACTTTCGTGCTGGTATTCTGTGTCTGGTGTAATTGTTATTCAATTGTATCCACATCTATCCCAATAAGGTATGAAAAGATATTCAGAATTTCCGTGACGTCTTAGTAGGTATGAAATCCAGGTAAGTTTTTTTTAATTGCAAACCACTGATCAGTGCTCGTAGCATCATCTGGCCTGGAATACAATGTCATGGAAATATTTAAATTTCTCATTGTCCTTTAGAAACCCATACCTATTAAAGTCACTTCATTGACTTTATTCACAAATCTAAAAAAATATGGGCACTACTTCTCTGCCACATTGTTTTCTTTTCACTCTGTATCAAAAAATAGATATAAATGATTATTTTTTGCACAACCTGATCATCCACTTATATTCTTAATAAATTATGTCTGTGTCATTTCCAAGTGCCAGACTCCCTTCCCTGTACGCACAACACCTCAAAGGTAGATTTTTTATTCCAATTTCTAATCTTAATAAATCTTTTCAATCTTAATGTAATTTAATGGTTACTAGAATGGAACTCAGATCCTTTTCTTATGAATATCACAAAAAATTCAAGATGCCCACTGATTTCTGTCCCTCTCCCAACAGGATCAAAGTTGCCAATTCATTTATACTAGATGCTTCCATTCACAAGTCACATGGGCCAAGTAAAAAATTTTAACTTGCCTTTTAAATTCTTAGAACAAAAGAACTTTTTATTTACATTGGGGCTTTTCACTTTTCAAAGGTTGACCATAGCAAAATACACACTGCAAAGTCTCATAGTGGGAAGGGGGATGATATTACTGAAAGAACACAGTAAAACTTCTGTTTAACTCTGGTAAGAGTTAATGTTTCATTTAAATACATAGTCCATTTGAAGATGTAGAAAGAACACGATACTAAACTGTTTATGTTAATGTATTTTGCCTGATAACCCTGTTTATATTTGTTTACACTTCAGCAGCACATTAGCAGTAAAGTAGAATAAACATCATAAAGTGATGGTAAGACTTGACTGTCTTAGCACAAATAAGGAAAAGGTTTCACATCACACTGAATTTATATTAAAATCTCTCACTGATTTTGAGAAGAGCTTACACACTGACACAATTAGAAAAGGCAGAATAGGTTCTAAATTAGCCCTGTGAATTCTATATGTCTTACTCTTCCTAATGCACTACACCAATAAACTGTCAGAATAACCATGCTGGCACCAAGGGTCCCATTGTCTTTAATAAGCTTTTCCATTTACTGAGTAAGTGCAGTCTCATGCAGGCAGGTAGAGAGTGAAAGTAGAATACTTAACAGAAAGTGTCAGTTCTGAAGGCACAGAGCTGTTTCTGAGTCCACCAGGAAAACCAGTCCTGCAATGGCCAAAAGACATCTGGCAGGAGAAGTTCAATAAGCTTTACCTCTTAATAAAAAACTCATTAGCTTGACTTGGCTTCTATTATGTTATTTTCACAATTCCTATCTTAAGTCATTGTTCTTCCCCTGTATTCTCTGTTTTACTCAAAATTACTGTTCCACTGTGACACCTCAACAGAAATGAGGAAGCCCTTGCATTTCAGGGACAACACAGAGGCTTTCTACTAATTCAGTCTTTGACATAATTATTATATCATTTATATGCAACATTGTGAATATCTCCAAAGAGTCACAGGACTACTCATTCACACACTAGACTGTTTGATCATTAGGAAATGTCAAAGTGATTTTGGGGTAACTTACACTGCTATGTCAAAAACCTGATACCAAAACATACCATGAAGTCTGTTTCAGTCTTGCAAGGAAAAGTCAGAATAAAGTCACTGTAATACCAGACCCAGCCTCAGCTCCCTGTCACACAGCTTTTAATACCATCACACAACTTTGTCGTGCAAAATAAAAGAACTGCATTAGTAGCTGTTTCCTAAAAAGGAGCTTAGCTCTTTCTAAAGCAGAAAACCAATTAGCTAACACCTACCACAAAAATGAGTTTTGTGAGAAAAATCAATCAGCACATTGAAATATAAAACAAAATTTGGAAACTTGGTGATCAGGAATATGCCATTGATTAGAAAGAAATCACCAGTGACATAATAGAAAAGATACTTTTACTACACACTGTTCAATAATTTTGTTGGTTCTTTTTGCCCCTCATTTCTTAGATTCTTTCTGTCCTTCTGATTTAGAAAGAACTATTACAACTACAAATACACACCAAAAATCCATCTACAGACTGCTTTAAGAACTTGTTATGATTCAAAGGGAATTAGGAATACTTTAAAAGACTATTTTGATTTCTTTATTACTATAATGCTGTATCAAGTCTGCACAAGTGGTTCCATTGGAATAATTATCCTGTAATAGTGAGTTAAATGACAGAAAATGTGTATTAGAGAAAGAATGCTGATATTAGGCAATAATTACTGTAGCAAAATCACTTAAACAACAGTTGTGACTTATTAGGTATAAATAATTCTATGTTCTCCTCTGATTTTAGATATATTGAGAAACAGCTGAATTCTACCCAAAGAGATGTCAGTTGCCTTCCTAACAACCACTGAGGTAGCATGGTCTTCCCCAAAGTTACCCAACATTCACAGTATCCTTACATCCTTCCATACCAGAGGAAACCTGATGGATACCCTGGAAGAGAGGCTTTTGCCTTGGTGTAGATTTTGTTTTCCATTTAGCAAATTTAATTTGGGGGTTTTGCTTTTTGGGTAGTTTTCCTTTGATCTTCAAAACATTGCAAAAGAATTTAAGAATGTACAAGCTCCATTGCAAACATTATGGGAAAATACATCTTTTTTTTCAGGTAATAAAGTACAGTCACAATGGAAGTTCATATTTTTCCATCACTTTCTTAAGTGACATTTAGAGTCATACTTCCTTCCTTCTGGGTGTTTGGAAACTTATCATTTAAAAGGGGAGTTAATGTTAAAAAAGCAGTTCTGGCAAATAAAATCAAAACAGATGTGAGTGGTAGAACTCTCAGGAATCATTTGACTACACCTAAGGAAAAGACACTGAGAAAATCTGGTTAATAATACTAGCAATTATATGCAATTTTAACATTGACATGCTAGAAATAAACTTGCAGCTACAAGCCTTTATTCCATACAAACATAATTCATCAATGAACTAAACTGCACAGAAGTCCAACAAGCAATTAGAGAAAGGAAAAAATAAAAGGAGAAATAACAAAATCTGCCTACTATTAACATGATTTTAATGTTATCTGGAAGTTCAACATTCCCCAAACCCCACTTTGCAACAAAACCCTATTGTGGTTTTCAGAACATTGAATTACTTATATCATTGAGGGCCAATTAGCAAATTGTTCTCCACTTAATACAGGCAACAAGTATTTGAAAAAAAAAAGGTGTCATACACCAAACTGTTCAGAAATTGCACTGTTATTGACCTTAAATCACTCAAGTCAACCAGTCAAATCAGATCTACAGATAGATAAAAATAGTAAATAATTCTTATTTTATAAAAACTTCTATCAGAAAAGTCATTCTGACTTCTGACAGCTCATAGAAGCAGGTGTTGACATATATGGTCAGTCAATACATTGAAAGGATTATGCTCACTATTCTCTGCTGATGCAGTGATTGCAGGATTTGAGAATGAAGAAGGCAGAGCCAAAATTATTTAATTATTGATTTTCTATACATGGTTTACATTTTCTGTATTATCAGCTAATTTGAGGGAGATAGAAGCTCAAATAATTGCCATGAGGGCATGAAATTATGTAATAGTAAAGTAAAAAGTTTCAGGATCAGATCTGTTTGAAAAGCAACTTTCTGCATAACAGCTTAATCTAGAATTTCAGTCATGATTTCAGGCTCAGGAAATGTTAAGGATCTCTGAAGAAGGGGAGAATCTTAGAAACGTGCTATGAGGAGTACACAAAGCTCAAAATATAAAGATCACAAAGACATTAAGATTAGTCTGTATTATTGAAACCTTTGCAAAACAAAAATTCAAGAACACAAATAATTCTGAATAGCCAAGGGACCACCTGTTTCCAAAATGAAGCATGTTTCATTATGAGGGAAAATACTGAAAAGAATTCAAATAAGAAAAACTTCATGATTAACAGTATTTTTTTTCAGAGATCTGAGGATAACTTGTGAAAAGTAGCAGCTTTTATTTTTAATTCAGTGCAGTTCAGATCAGATCTTGAGGCCTAAAGCAGCAAAGAGAAACAGGAAAAAAAAAGATCGGTAAAAAAGTTTGCACACAGCCACCTCAATAATTCAACTATCAGAAAATGCCACTTCTGTCTCTTCTGACTCAGATGGGGCACACAAACTCAGGCCCTCAGATCAGCTTGGCAGAAATTTTGTGCATCTCTGTTTAGTTCTATATTAAGATGATCAACACTGTGATACTCCTTATAAACCATATGCCATTTTCAACACATCACATTCATGCTCTATGCTTGCTGTTTAATTTCTTTGCATTTGATTTGTGGCCTTTGTTCACATGAGCTGTCTACAGAAATGCAAAGACCTAAGAGAAGTGAGGAATGCAGGCCTGGTGCAAACCAGACTCCAAAGAGCAGTCATCAGGGCAACAGCCTCTGTTTGCATCTTTCAGGGCAGCAGCTTCCCTGGAATGAAGGGACACAGGATAACTTATCTGACTCATAGGTATTTATATCTGTTCATTACATACCAGAGTCTTCATCCTGTTTTTGCAATGGAAAATAATGGAGGGTAAAACACACGGCACTAGTAAAAAAATCCAAAATTGCAAATTTGGGCTTTGAGTTACTAAAATATCAGTTGAAGTGAGATACATGAAAAAAAGTAATTTCGAGTCCTTAGAAATAATATTTCCTATTGTACTTGATGTCTTCTACCCTGAATGATTTAACGTGGTTTGATTGTACCCATGAACTCCTAAGACAAACCAAAATACTGACTTGCAAATTGCCTGCAGACACAGCTAGTGATTTCCAAAAATTCATGTTATTGAGTTTACCAACTTTCAGACTATTAAGTACACATTCAAGTAAGTTTTTTCTTTAAACTATAGTGTGTGAGCTAATGTTTGTCTTTTGATTTACATCATCATTTTGGACAGTTCTAAACACAGCTCAGACACTAATCCTTCATTCCTCACCCTCTGCTCTCACTTTTTTTACTGTATGAAAGCATCCTGTCGGACAATTATTTTCATAATAGTTATTTTATTGGAAATGTCTATTTTTTTTCCACTTCTAATTTCTTTTGCAAAAGTGTCTCAAAAAAAGAATTGCACCAGTATCAAGGGAATAATAGGCAATTCTTTTGGGAATAATTTTTTGGAAGCATTTAACTTGTTAGTTAGTTTCAGCACTCCTTAACATCATTCCTTCCTATTCAGGTCATCACACTGCTGCTCTCTGCTGTCTGTAAGAAGAATCCACACGAAATTATTAGAGATATGGCAATCACTTTAAGCTCCATAACACACATATGTACACTGTAAATTTTTCATTTCTAATTTTATTTTCTTACAAAAATCAAATCTAACTTTAACTGGTAAGAAAATCCACATGATTGCAAATATCATGAGTTAAACATGAAGAGAATCAAAAGGTTTGCAAAGCACTTGCACTCACACTTGAATTTTGTACAAACTGTGAAATATATGTTCACCTTTAAGCCTAATTCTTTATTTCTGTTTTACCACAACCTGATGAAAAATTCAATCAAGAAATACTTTAGCGTATGTAATGAAAGGATAATTAGGTCCAAATTTCCACACTACAAGTGATCTCTGTACGGGCTGACTTCAAAATAGTACAGAGAATAAAGTTGTCACTTAAGAGTAGTTAGCATATTTTCCATCATGACAAGGCAGAAAATTAAACTTTTAAGAACAGGAAATCCCTAAACAGCTCAAAGATTTAACAATAGGAGATGAAAAACACTACCATTCTTGCATGATTTTTAAAGTGAATGATTTGAAGTCATTAGAATGAATACATTTCCAGGGCAGGTATTCTTCTAAAAGGAAAAAATCTTTCACAGTAAGACTTTATATTGACCTGGGTGCTCCTACCTACAGTTTAAGGAGAAATGCTATACAAGAAACAGAAAGCAATTCTGCCAACTGATGGCATAATCCATGATAGATGTAATTGTGTGAATACACGTATCAAGTCAAAAATCTGTACCTGATACATACTAGCAACATTTGTGAGAACATATGCTTTTATTAGCCTATAATAAGAAAAAGGATGCAACTGAAAACATGAAATTTTGCACAACGTGGGCTTAGGTGTTCCCCATTCCTATGGCATTATTCCTCCTGAGATTCTGTTTATGCTGCCCCTTTTCCTCTGCCCATTATTTATCATTTCACTTCTATGATACCATCCATGGCCTCCTAAATATAATCCTTCAGAATCCTCAAAATCTGAAAGTTGTATCTAATTATATGTGCAACACCAAACAGAAACACAGCTACAATGGAAGTTGTGAATCTATTTTTGCATCGGTATATCAGAGATATTCTGATATAAAGTTTGGCTGGAAACACAGTGAGTCTATTTAGATTTTGTCCTCTTGCTCCAAAAATCCCTTCATCCATTTTATTTAGGATGTTTCTTCTGTTCCAGTTCCTGATGTGATGGGGAAAAGGGCGTCTATAATTGCCTGAAAAAACACCAACAAAAACAAGTCACAAATACAATTTTTTCTGCATTCTGAGTTAACAAAAGCAGCTGGATTGTCCCCAACACATGGATGGGATTAGTCAGTCTTCCAGGTGTTCGTGGCTATAGCAATAAACAAAACTGTCTTAATTACTATTTAACATAAATTAAGATTAGCATACCAGGAAGGCTTAGTGGGTTATCAGCAGTGTGCATTTTACCTAAGCTAGCATTTTGTGTGCTCTCAGTTATTCCATCAGTTTATCTCCTCATGTAGGTTGACTCCGACACAAAAGGATTTCATGACAGGTAAGGCAGGGTTTCTCAAATTCTATATAGAATATAAACCTAAAAGAATTACCACCCAAGCAGCCATGTATTTCATCCAGGATGTGGGATTTATTTTTAATTAAATTGTTTATTTTCAATTTAAATGCCTAAAAATGGTCTTACATACTTTGAAGAAAACATTCCCCAAGCAGTGGCCAATAACTGTGACTATTTCACAGAAACAGTCTGTTGTAATTTTTTTTTAATGAAACCTGTTCTTATGAAACCTAAACTTTTTTCACACTTGATATTCACAACATGTACTTACTCCAAGAACTGTATTCATAAGCAAAATATTTAGGAAAATTTAAAAAGCACTCTCTAGTGTTCTTACACTCAAATGACTAACCTAAAACACAATATGTTTAATAAGCATTTGAAAATTTTCTTTTTTTTTTTTCTTTTTGCTTGTTTTTGAAGTCTTAATTCACTGAACTTTTATTGTGGAAAACTATTTTGATAGGTCTTAGAATATAAACTCTTGTCAATCCGCAGAAAAACGTCCACAACATCCAAGTCTGCACAGTGGAGAAGGGCATGAAACAAAAGGATTTTACCTCATCCTTAATTCTGTCCCAAGACTAACCTTTGGGTCACCAAAAAAACCCATTCCTCTCACTAAGATGAGCAATTTGTTTTTCAGTTTCCCCGTTCTTGCCAGATTTAGGCAAAATATGATGAATGGCTTTGGCAGAATTGTTATCACCAGGATGCTAATATTTTCACAGAATATCAGCAACTCCAGCTCTCCTACAACACAGAACTACAGAGAACAGAAAGCCATAGAGAAGTCAGACCACACATTGCAATTCTACATTAGGACTTGCATTTAAGATCTTGCACTTTAGGAACAAAAACCCCACAAGTGCAAGGTTAGAATTAAAAGTCAATCTGAAGTTTTTATTTCAGAGTTATTTTATACAAATAAACCATGTTTTAGAGTTCCTTCAGACATCGATAAATATTCCAGGAAACTGCAAAGAAAGAATTTGATGCCAGCAGAGTACTTCCCATGACAATACTCTAAAAAATCCATTAAAATTATTGTGTGATAACTCTTCCATATTAGAAAACCAGGACAAATGTGTTGTGAAATCTTGGTGGAAAAAAAATCATAAATAATAAAAATCAATACCTAATTCTGGTAAGACTGGAAAATGCTTTCAAGACTCTCATGGTTAAACCCCAGAGGGTAATTGAGCCCCACACAGTCTCTCACTCACTTTACCCTGGTGGGCTGGGGAATTAATCAAAGCAAGAAAACACATGGGTTGAGATAAAGTCAGTTTAACAGGTAAAGCAAAAGCCACATGCACAAGCAAGGCAAACCAAGGAATTAATTCCCCATTTCCCATGGCAGGCAGGTGCTCAGCTATCCCCAGGACAGCAGGGCTCCATCACCTGTAACAGTGACTTGGGAAAACAAACACTATTACTCAAAATGCCCCCCCTTCCTCCTTCTCCCCAGATTTTTATGCTGATCATGTTGTCATGGTCTGGAATATGCCCTGGGTCAGTTGGGGTCAGCTGGCCTGGCTGTGTCCCCTCCCAGCTCCTTGTGGAGCCTCTTGCTGGTGGGGTGGGTGAGGAGCAGGAAAGGCCTTGGCAGTGTGTTAGTGCTGCTCAGTGATAATGAAAACACCTCTGAATTGTCAACAGAAACCCAAAATATAGGCCCATACCAGCTACTGTAAAGAAAATTTACTCTATCCCAGCTAAAACCAGCACAAATATTATTGAAAAATATGTATTATCAGCATAATCAATAAGCTTGAAATGAGTATAATCAATAAACTTGAAATGAAGCTTTCTGATGCAAAAAAAGGGGCAAAGAAAATAGAAGCTTTTTTTAAAAAGGGGACTTAAAGTTGTGTCAAGGTGAGGTCCTGGCAGTTCGGACTTTTGCCTTCCATCATTAATTCCATTCCAGAACAAAATATGCTCCAAGTACCCCATTTTTATAAAATGGTGCTGTACAACTATAAAAAAAAATCATCTGCTTGAAGATACAGCATGCAAGGAAATACTCATCCAGGGCTTAAAATGTTTCTACCTTCTAGCTATTCTCCCCACTATCAGTGTGCCATACAATTCCTATTGCACTGATCCCCGATCCAGTGTTAAACACCTGATTTTCAAGACGCTGCTGGTACACTTGGGGCTACACTGATGCAGTGGGAATTTCAGTGCTCTCTCTCAATCACCTAACCTTAGAGGTTTGTGAAAGGGGACAACAGCAGAGCAAGAAAAATAAATAAAGCAACAGTCAAGCAGGTCTGTCTAAGAGATGAGGAGTTGGTTTCCTTTTTTTTAAGAACAAATATAACTAAAGTAACTAGAGAAGAAACTACTGAATTGCTTCTGTCAGGTGTAATGAATTAATAGTTTGCTCTTCCCCCTTTGGATTCAGAATTAATTCTTGGCCTATATTGGCATTTCTCTCACTGGAAAATTCAATTTGCATCATTAAAGCCCTGAGTCTATTACATTTGCAACTGACACAGATGGGCACCAGGAAAAAAACCTCTGTATAAATTTGTCAAATTTCTAATACTGATGATTCTAAGTTTTATTCAAAATTCTAATTAAACACCAGTAAGTTGCTTTAGCTAAAGAAAATCTTACATTAACACCAAAAAGGACAAAAATTTATTTCACTGATAATAGATCTGACTTCTCACTTAGTTTTTGATTAAGTTTACCCGCATTAACATCAAAGGAATTAGCTGCTTTGCTGAATATAGATCCTCTTTCTTAATCCGTTGGTTCCGTGGTGACATTATCTTACAGTGACTGATCTTACAGAGCAGGGAACAACACCTACCACTCTCCAGATCCATTGCCTGTGACAACACCAGTAGTTAATTACTAAAAATTTATGCATCAGTTGATACACTTGGATTTGACGGTCAATTTTGTCTTAATTTATATTAATAGTAAAAATATGAGCATTCCCACAAAACCATTATCATTTCCTTAAATTACTGTGAGAAGAAAAAGGTTGTAGTAGTATTCAGTTAATACTGCCACGCACTTCTGGTGGAAATCACTGCTTAACAATTTCACCATAACTAACACTTTTCTGTATCCCTTTATATAAATTTCAAAAGAATGACTATAAGGAGATACACAAACAAGCAGAGCATTCATGACACATTTTGGGTACCTTGCACCAACTACAAAAATGCCTAGATGCAAAACAGGTTTCCTAAAAAAATTAACAGGCTGACACGAAGATAAGACATCTACACTAAAAGTTGAAGTGGTTTTATGCATGAGTAGGTGAAATGAGGCTATCCAACATTTAATACAAGGTCACATTTTTATCTACATCTGAAAATAACCAATTAAATTAATGCCCTGAAAACAGGCACATGTAATACTCCACTGAAAATCTTTAAGCATTCTTGCATGCATTTTCAAGACTTTTCTTCTTTGCTCTTTCTGATGTCATCACAATGGTTTATGCCTTCCCTCTCACAGTTCAGATGCACCTTTAGGAGAGACAAAGGCATGATGCTGGATTGTTACTCCTATAATTTGAAATTGTCCATATCCTTAAGAACCCTTGCTCTGGAATAACATCAGGAAGTTGCTCTATTCCCCTTCCCCAAAACTTTCCCCTTCCATGTACCTGTTGAAAGACTAAAACAAAAATATGCAGAGCAGCATGTGTTAAATATCCACTGCAAATCCTCCTTAAACTCAAAACAAAACACTTGAACATGCACCACTTTACATGGAAAGAACCCCAGGTTTAATCCCTTGAGAACTACTATCATTCCAGACTTACAGTTTAACTTTCTGGTTTGTTGACATTTACAGTAGCCTTACTGGCTCTAGAATAAAATCTTCAGTTTAAAAGAATGCCATCAGTTTGAAAGCAACTCAGAGTATTTTCTAATATCAAAGAACAGAACTACAAAATAATAATAATAATAATAATAATAATAATAATAATAATAATAATAATAATAATAATAATAATAATTATTATTATTATTATTATTATTATTATTATTATTATTATTATTATTATTATTATTATTATTATTATTAGTGATTGTAGTTTTCTGTGATTTTCAATTCTTTAATCTGGTTATGTGGCTGTACCCTGAAATGTTATTGTGGCCAATAAAAATTAATGCTTCTCTACAATTTCTTGGGAAGTATATTAGCACTAAGTGCTAAAAACAAGGAAAGAAATGTGCATACATAGGGAAATTATCTGCAGTGGTAATTTCGAATTTCCATAGAATTATTTTCTTCTGACATAGGGAATAGACTTCTAGAACTCTCATAGCAATACTGACATAAAACACTGAACTGGTTAGACTCCCTGGTACTCTCTGGAAGACTCAGGTTGGTCAGCTGTTATTGCAATCACACTCAACAAAGAGCACTTATTAACAAACCAGGATCTATCATACCACCAAAAAAAAAAAAGGAAAAAAAGAAAGGTTTTTGAATACACTATGCACTGCTCCACAAAGTCTCAGTCATCAGGCAAGTTTAGTTGTTTTCCTAAAATCCATCAATAATGCAGAGTATACTATTGTAATGATGTACAACTGAAAAACAGCTTTACAAAACTAAGATATAAAATGGTCCTCCTACTCTGACCATCTTAAAAAGAGAAATATGTAATTGAGAAATTATGTCCATTTTCTGATTGCAATGCGCAGAGGCAAACATCAGTGACAGCACAGAGCAGCCAGGGCCTTCATGTTGCGTTTTGGCCTCCATGATGTCATAGAGTAGTTCCATGAAATGTCAGAAAGATCCTTCCAGGCCAACTGTTCATGAGCTCACCCAGTAACTGCTCACACACCCAGGCCAGCAGTGCCCCTGGCAGCACCATCAGGCGTGGAGCATAGCCCAGCAGCACAGGATGCAGAGCAGCTCCCGCTGGGGCAGATCCCTGCAGCTCTCTCAGGATGGATGCTGTGGTGCTTAAAAAGAAGGGATACAGCCTCGGTGACACTCTTGGAGAAGGGTCCTACGGCAAAGTGAAAGCTGCCTACAGCCACCGCCTGAAATGCAAAGTGGCCATCAAGATCATCGACAAGAAGAAAATTTCTCGGAATGTCCTGGAAAAATTTCTCCCCAGGGAAATGGAGGCTTTGATGAGACTGCACCATCCCTCAATCATTGAAACCTATGAGATTTTTGAGACCTCAACTGGGAAAGTGTACATTGTGATGGAGCTGGGGGAAAAGGGGAGCCTCCTGAACTACCTCACCAGCCAGGGTGCGATGGAGGAGAGCATTGCTCGCAGCAAATTCCAGCAGTTGGCTTCTGCCATCAAGCATTGCCATGACTTGGACTTTGCCCACAGGGACCTGAAATGTGACAACATCCTTCTTGACAACGATCTTAACTTCAAGCTGTCAGACTTTGGCTTTTCAAAACCCCTGGCTCGGGATGGAAATGGAAAAACCATTCTCAGCAGCACCTTCTGCGGGTCTCTTGCATACTCAGCCCCCGAACTGCTCGAGCATATTCCTTGTGACCCCAGGATTTCAGACATGTGGAGCTTGGGCATTATCCTGTATGCAATGCTTTTTGCTTCACAGCCATTTGATAGTTCCAATGTCAGGGAAATGCTCCACGTTCAGAAACAACGGAAGATTCCCTTCATCAAGTCAAAAAATCTCTCTGCAGAGTGCAAGAACCTCATTGCCCACTTGCTCCACCCTGATGTGTCTCAGAGGCTGTGCATAGATGAAGTTTTGAGACATCCCTGGTTGCAGACTCCAAAACTCACGCACAGTCTGCGAGTTGCAGGAGGGGGTGACCCCAAGGCCTGTGGCAAGAAAAATCCAAGAAACAACAGAATGGCAAATCCCATTGTGCGTAAGTGTAAGGAGTGGAAGAGGAAATCAGATCCTCTTAAGGATACTTTCCTTTAATAGGACCACAGTGTTGGCCTAACTTGTGAACTGTATTAGTTTAAAATCACATTAAAGAGAACCTGTCTAAAATTCCATGCGGCAGTTGTGTCCCTGCTCCTGCACAGTGCGCTTGAAGGAAGAGCTTTAACACTGCCAAAGTCAGGGCTGTGAAAGACAGAGGGAAATGATGAGGGAGGAAAGTTTTAGAACATGTAAACAAACTGCAGAGGAAGACTTTGTATGTAATACTTGAAGGACAAATGTATTTCAAACATGACAATGCAATTTTTTTAATATATCTGAATATCAGATCTGGTGCACTTTATAACAATTTATAACTATTTCCCTACTCTAGGATCTGCCTAGACATACAGCTTATGAGTTAAAATTTAGCTTATTTTCTCCTTTTGAGTCTTTCAACCAGAAAATATGCAATGGAAACCACTTCCCTATACTTAAAAATTAACAAAGATTACAAATCAGTTGTACCATAACAACCAAACACAGGTTTTAAGTCTAAAGGAATGGGGGAAGAGTTTTCATTAATTAGCAAGGGAAATAAAAAAAAACAAGGATCCAAACAACATCTGCCTTTTAACTGAAACTTACTGACTGAGCAAAAGACATGTATGAATAATAACAGATTTATTTTTCTATGACAAGAAATATTATATTCGACATCAAAAAATAAAACATCTACCTTCAATGCTATGGTTGGTTATTACTATGGTTTAGCCTAAAACTTTAAAAATTATGTTAATTATTTTATTTGCATTTCAGCCCTGCAAGGTAGTCCTAATCAAGGATATTTTTAAAAGCCTGCAAAATAAGAAGTCTCCTGTCCCACTGGTCTAATACATTTATTTACCTCTGGATCCCATAGGATTGATTCAACTGGATAAGTTATGCAAGCACACATTTACAGTCCAGCCACTTCCTTCAGAAAAACATAAAAAAATGTCATGTGGGTAAAATCTGATCCCAGTGGAGACTTTAGGAGTTTTATTACTCCCAAAATAATTCTTTGGTACTCAAATAATTGTCTGACACTAAAAGTAAAGCAAAATAAATAATATCATGGGTCTGCTTGGCCAGAGATACTTGACCAGTTATCGATCTTCAAGGGATCTATCCAACACCTGAGAATGTCACACACACAAATGATGACCTATTCTTAATTTAGTTTTGCTTAGAAAGGGACAGGCTACTATGTTTAACTCTTTATGAAATAGAGAGAAAGTAGAGTTGAAGTGCTACTGAAAAGTAACAAAGTGTCAAAAAGTACTCTAACATACAATTTGACAAGACAAAACTTATGTTTATCCATTGTTTCACCCGTTACTCTTTACAGAAAATATGCTGTTCCCATCAAAATATTGTGCTAAAATATCAAACATAAAATACTGCCATCCCTAAAGCCACAAATAAAAAAACACTGACCATAATTTAAACTATTATTTGCATTTAGTAAGTGTGGACAACTAAATCTATTCTGGGAAAAAAAAATAAACATTTTTGCTTAATAATGTAAGCGATTATTTTTGATGCTAAGAAATCAAATGCACTCCGGAATAATTACAAATCTTACTCGGAATAGTCTTCTGATTCTGAGTGGATTAAAAGGTGGATTGTACAAACAGCCATTCAGCAGAGCTCTTACTAACTTAAATAATCCAAGGAGAGACAAAGTCAGATCCAGCTCTAATTAGTACTCATTGCTCGTGGCAGGAGAACATTAACATAGTATGTTTCCACTGCCACAAGTTTAGAAGTCACAGCCGTTGAAAAGGACACTTGGACAAACAAAATGGAGCTTATGAATTTTTCGAGATAGCAATTCAGTAGAAAGCTTAAAAATATAGCTTATTATTATTTTGCTTTCATTGGTTTAACCTGGGACAAAAACACAGTAGTAAAAAGGTGAAGCCATGGAAAACATTTTCTTATTCTATTTTACGTTTGCCATTTACATGAGGTTTGCATTATCAGACACCAGATACAAGAGGAGACAATGTGATTGGAAATGATCATCACATGGGATGTGCCACAAAGAAGGTGTGGCACCACTTCCTGGTGAACTGGCAGCTCCTTAGACAGGATTATGAGCCTCCACACTGCCATGCATGTTCATGGCAAGACTACTACTAAAGTTCAGGCAGTTCAGGCACATTCTTATTTCCAGCTGTGTGCCTGTGGCCAAAATATGTCTAAGTGCACAGCCAAAATCAAAAGCAACTCTTACACAGAGGCCTTTTCAGCTGAATTTATTACAGATGTCAGCTACTCTGTTGTGTAAATTGTATAAAAGAGATATCTGACATGCATCTAAGGAGGGTACATATTGCAATTCTGGTTTACTTGGGAATCCAGTTTTATTCCAA
Organism: Sturnus vulgaris; assembly: GCF_052056855.1. Lineage (NCBI taxonomy): Eukaryota > Metazoa > Chordata > Aves > Passeriformes > Sturnidae > Sturnus > Sturnus vulgaris. The sequence goes on along the minus strand of NC_142256.1, from coordinate 19,249,826 downwards.
TCCTTTTAGTAAGACAGGATATTTAAACAGGCCATTGAAAACAAACATATAAGTCCTAAAAAACCTCTAGAGAAAGAGGACCTATGAACTGCACTGGTGAATATCACAACGAAACAAATTAAGCGTACTAAAAATATAATTTCAGTTGAATGCAGTAAATGGGATAGAATGTGTCCTGCTTGTCCTGGTCTAGCACAAAAATTTGGGAGGAAACCTCTGAATGGGCTCCGTCTAGAAAGCAGATTCAAGCAACCTGTCCCCCAACTGGTTTGGGAAAATATTTCCTTGGAGAAAAGTGGAAAAAAAACTGTTTATTCAACAAGAAAAGCACACACATTAAAAAAAAAAAAAAAAAAAAAAAAAAGAATACTATTAAGCAATAAAACCTCTCATTGCTCTGAAGAGATGGCATATTCAGAAAGGCCTCTTCGTGGGGTGTAGCTCATCTCTTATCAGTCCCTCTAGCACTGGAAAATGCCACATCCCAGCCCTCGTGGGCCACTGGCGTGAGCTCCTGGTGTTCTGGGTTTTCAGTCCAGAGCAGGGCTGATCAGTTCCAAGAAAAAAGAAAAACCACAGTCCAGGGAACTTCTCTGCCTCAGCTAGCTAATAAAACTAAAAAGCAAAGGAGAGCTCTGTCTCGCTGTCCATCCGTGCTGCAGACAGCACAGTCCAGGAGCTGGAACACGGAGGAGTGAGTGCTCTGATAACAAATTCTGCATTTCTTCTCTTCCCCTTCACTCTCAGAACGAGTCTTAAAGGTGCAGAAGTCAATATCCAGCATAAACAGAACAGACGATCTGGGATACAAGCATCAGAAAGTCACCCCAGGACACTGCTATAACTCTCAAAATAACACTGGATTTACTTTAACTAAAGATCATAGAATCATATATTTACTAAGGCTGGCAAAGACTTCTAAGATCTCGAGCCCAACCATTAAATCAACCAGGTCCACCACTAACCATGTCTCCAAGCACCTCATCTATGCATTTTTTTAGAACTTCCAGGGATGGTGATTCCGCCATTTCCCTGGGCAGTCTGTTCCACTGTTCCAATGCTTGAGCACGCTTTCAGTGAAGAACTTTTTCTCCAGCTTAAGCAACCACAGTTAACTCAGCTGTTCTTCAGTTCCATCAGGTTCTGTCTCCTCAGATTTCAAGAGGAATCAATACTGTTAGGAACAAGTTCCTAAGTTTGTTCTGTTTACTGTGGAAAACACCCTGTTTTCATGTTAATTGTTAATGTTAAATTACTGGCCTCACTCTGTTCCTGTTCCCAGTTACTGGAATTGCCCCACCCCTATGCCCTTTCCCTCCCGTTGGGTAATGTCTTCACTGCTCCCAAAATGGCCCCAGCAAATAGGGGAACAGCAAATGCTCATGGGACACAACTCAGTAATAAAAAACCCCTAAATACAAGGAGCCAATATAACATCCAAAACTAAAAATGGTACACCCAGGTAGGGAAAAGAGTGGAGAAGATGAAATCACCAACCAGGGCTTTTTTGCCTTGTCACCATGACCCAACAGCACCCGGTCAACAAGACATCCCTAGACAACGAGCCATTGACTGTCTTTTTAGGGACTCCTCTCAGGACAGAAGCCCCAGCTCTGCTGCAGAGCAAAGCTGAATTCTGCTGGATCGTCCATTGGGAGCAGCGGTGCTGCACGTGACCCCTCGGGCCCTCACCCAGAGCAGATTTTTCAATAAAGGCTCTAAAAAGGAAGCTAGTCTCCTTGCCCTTATTTATTTCAAATACCATGTACCTAGCATTGGGGAATGAAAATTGAGATTGTTGTAATCATTAATGTTTCAGATCAAAATTTAATTTGCACTTTCCTCTACGCATTACAAGTGATTGAGTTTTAGAATCATCTTTTCTTTAGTCAGAAGTGTCTGTACTTTCCTGTCTTATGTCGTTGGCACTTATAATTAATGGCTGTTGTCTAACAGATCCAGCAGTCATAATAAATGTTAAGATAACTATTTAAATTTTGTCTGTATTAACATTAAAATGTAAAGAATCCTAATTTTATTTGCCTTTATAAATCAAAGATTAAACTCACTCATTTTATCTTGCTTGCCTTTAGAAAAGTTAAATAAATTCACTTTAAATATGAATAATATGTATTCATTTCATAAGCTTTGTTCATTTCTATAGACTTAGTTTGAAAATGAAATTATTTCTAGTACTTACTGATAATGAAACTATTGAATTAATTTTTTTGTCTATATCTAAAAATTACTTGAACTCATTTGGAGGAGTAGGATTCTTAAAGGAGAACCTGCATCAATTTATGCTCCTTACTATGGCACTCAGAGCTATGTGAACCATCGTGGACATTCCATTAAAAAAAAAGGCTCAGAAGTTACAATTTGTCAAAAAGTCTTAGTACTATCCCTGGAAATGCCATGCATATAATTTATTAAAGTACGTTTCAAGACTCAACTTCACAATGAAATTTTTTAAGATTTCTTTCCAATTCCTGTAAGGGCTTTTAGTTCAATGATAATTGTTTTGCTCACACAGATACTGTCTCCAAAATAAAACCCCTGAACATGATCATGATGGTCTATTTATAGCCATTAGAAGTTCTTCAAACCACAAAAACTCCAGTGGATAACTTTATTGGTGGTACAAAAGTCTATGATTAGGTAGAATTGCATAGCATTTGCAAGCAGAGACCCACAACAATTTGACTAAGAACACAGTGTCCAGGACAGGACTTCCATATCCTGGAGTATCATTGCATTTTCCCCGAAGAGGTTTTATGTTTAATTTGCTGGCTGTGTTGAGTGTGCTGTCCCCCTTCCTGCCCTGACAAACAGCAGGGCTCTGGTGCCTCCCTCCAGCTTCCTTGGGACTCTGGGGACAGATGGCTTCAGGGCAGCCAAGGGCTGTCTGGAACGGTGACCCAGACGTCTTGCCACTATGCAAATATCACTATGAGTCAATCATTTTATTATAAATACTGGACAGCTCAGGGCCCATTGAGCTCTCCCATGTGGCAGTGGCTGCACTCCAGGAGCTCCCCTTGAGTAGGCATACCTCTCAAGGTTACCCTCAAGGCTGAAAGGTTCCTTGCCACAAGAGATCCTCAGGAAATGATCAATAGTATCCTAACCTTTGAAATCTTAGCCAATGATACAAAGGATTGACTGTGCACATAAACTCTTTTGGACATAAACCACTGGGCAAGTCTAAAACTAGGACTGGCTCCAGCTGCAGTCTAAGTAGTCTAGAAAGCAAGGATGACCTTCCTGAACCTCATGACTCAATGGGAGAGTCTCCCTGACAGCTTTTTCTGATTTTGTCCTTTAGGCATAAATAGTCAGTGTACCTTGTTAAAGCACTGTCACATTTACCATTTGATCTTGTTAAGTCAGTGTTTCACATTACCAAGATTTATTGCTGCTTCTTCTTCAAGTGAAGTGCATTACTCCATTCAGGACAAGGTGCAGTGGACAGAGGGAACAGGTGAAAGGGGTAAACAGAGCAGCACTGGAGGGAATAAACATTGAAAGGAATAAACATTTGCTGATTCTCCTAACACAGAAAAGACAAGTTATCTGTTATGACTCTTAACACCTTGTAAATGGATGAATGACTGCCTTTAATAGTAGTGATATTTACTGCCTCAGAAACCTAATTCCTTTGACCTGGACAGAAATAGTCACAGTCATTAGAGCTACATAAATACAACATTCAAATCTTCTTGAGCACATAACAGTCCTATGAAAAAAATCACAAGATTATTTGCAACACAAGACACAACCAGAACAAAAATTAATTTTTCAAAACCTGAGTAATGAGAATTGTTCATGACAAATTTTAATGGACCAAAATCAAAGTTCATTCAAGTCATTTGGAGTCCTTGCTACTGGTATTTGCATCAGCACCTATAACTTTATCTTATTTACGAATATAATTCATGCTGTGCTAAGTTTTACCCAAGCAATTTCTGCAAGATGAGAACATCTAGACACATTAGGTACTTAGTTTACTAGACTGTTAGACACCTAAAATTAGCATATGTCCCAAGCACATTGCAGCATTTCATGAGTTTATCTCCCAATATCCTTGTAAAGAAGAGGAATAACATTATCTCAGCTTTACAAAGTGAAACTGAAACACAGAATGAATATAGAGCTTTTAAAACATATTAAGTACTCAGATCCTATAAGCACTGAGTGCCTGATTACTGTTAAAAATCTGAGCATATGTGTTATGCAGACTAAGCCACTGAGAACACAATCTGTGACAAAATTTACCTTAATCAGGAGCAGTAAAGTTATGAACTATAGTGAATTATTACTGCTGCCTGTTTTTTCTGCCTTTGATTGGCTCTAACTAAAAAAAAGAAAACAAAGCAAAACACTACAAAAAAGCCTAAACCAAAGAAACCCCACCAATTTCAAGCACCCTACTTCCATGTCTAGCTGAAATATGATTACTACAGTATCTCTTTGTTACACACATCAAGCTATTCAAGGTTTTTCAAAGCTATACTTCAAGTTACTTCTGCCTAGTATTACATAAAATTCTAAATATTCCAACATACACAAACTTAAATAAAATGAGCTTGATTTTCTTCATGCTTTAATCATTAATTTTCACTGTACTAGTACCAAGACGTAAAAGTAAATAAAATGGGACTAGCTTGCTTTCTCTGCAGCATCAACTTTTTCTAATAATTTATCCTTACCAGTCCTGCTCAACATCAGCAATCAGCCCTGAGATGTGTTTTTTTAAAATGCAGTTTAACACAGAATCATCAATCCAGCAAAGTACCTGTCAGGATACATTCACCTGCAGTTTAAGAAAATTGTGTGGGTTAATGAGAGAGAAATCTCTGCTTTTCTGATGCAAAACTGTGAGCTTTGGATTATCTTAAAGCATGAACAATCCACCAAGGAACTACATATTCAGAGAGTTTTTAATGATTATGTATACATTAGTTTTTTTATGATTTCCCTTAAAGGAAAATATTACATCAAAGCAAAGCTAGTTTGGCCTACTACAGAAATTATTTTTTTCTGTGTACTTCAAAGCATTTCAGAAACAGGTTTTCTTAGTACTAAATATTTCCTACTAGGAGGAAGAAATATTTAGTTCATTATTTTCCAAATTCATTGAAGCATAAGGGTCAAAATCTTGTCTTGATTTTCTTAGAATATTATTTTTAAACTAAGCAGTGACGCAAAAAAAAAAAAAAAAATCAATTAGAGCAAAATAATGTTTTCCAGGACTAGCTGCTTCCATATCTAGCCACAAGACCACATGCACAAAAGAATTAGGAGTGTCTGAATCTTGGGCTAACTTCACATTACTGCTAGTTCTGACATAGTCCACAACTCCAAGACTGTTCTATAGTATTTTCTCCTTCATCTTCTTATTCCTTTACATCCTTCCAAAGGATAATTTGCATTTCTGGGAAATATTACAGAATTCAGGAATAGTTGCTCAATAGCAGTTTGAACACACCATATTGCTCACTGTTAAAAGAAAGATCTAAGAACAGTTCACAGTATGTTCTAGTCTTGTGTCTAGTGTTCTTTCTTTTTCGTGACCAGATGGGACTTCCATTATCCTCCTTTTTCTCTTGTATGATTCATCACCAAAGATTTCCCTCATGCACTTACTACAGCAGGTACTCTATCCCTTAAATGACTTCATATGGAAACCTATGAGGAAAAATACTGAACCAAAAGACTAAATAGAATGGAATATAAATTAAAACATTTTTAGTCTATGTTTTAGTGTATTGACAACAGACATTAATATTATTACACTGAACTGTAGCAGAGGTCTCAAAACCTGATATTGTTGCACAATAGCATAAATTTATTGTATTCGTGAGTGAAGATGCCTCAAGCAACGTTTAAAAACATCCAAGCTAAATAAAATTTAGTTGTAGTCAAGAGGATTCCTGTCTTGAGGAGAAGAGCCATTCTAATTAGGCTGCCTTCTGTGACACCACTGTTTTATCTTCCTACATGCTGTAAACTTCACATTGTGTCATTACTGACAGGAAGCCACCACTAATGAATGTAAAAACAGAGCAATTTAATCAAAAAAACGGAAGTAAGAATCAGGAGGAATTGAGTAGGAAATTTCTGGATATTCCTGTAGAAATTCAAACCTACTTTTTCCCCCATTCAACTTGTTTCTTCAGTTCATTGGGGGGGGGGGGGGGGGGTTCAGTCAGGGCATAAATCTCCCATTTAAAACAAAAAATCAAAACCCAACAAAACAAAAACACATTAATATTTTTAATACTACAGTTAATTTGGCTAGTTACATTGGATTCATCATAATTTCATATGTAACAGTTACCTGCCTTCCTTATCCCTTTTTATCTAATGGATGTCAAAGTACATTTTCTACATAAGCAACAGCTGTTTTGACCTCTGTTTACATGTTCTGTTGAAGCTGTAGCCCTGAAAGGCTTATCACCTCACAATGAAAAATATTGGAAAGTCTGAATTGTAACTACTTTGAAGTAAGGCAAAGCAACCTCTTGGTTGCCCCAAAATTACCACCCTGTATAGCCACACTTCTCAGGTCAGCTTTTGAAAGGGGTAGAGAGCCTAACCTCAGTCTTTACTAAAATCACCACAGTCAAGGCTAATGAACTCTATCAACTGAGACTTCCCTAGAAATTGTAGCCAATTAAATTCTATCTAGAATTTCACCAAGTATGTGGGTCTGGAATTTCATTAAGTGGGTCTAGACTGCCCACACCACTCTAAAACAAAGCCTTCATTTCCTACCAATCCCAATTAAATTGATGCGGGAAAAGTGCTTTGGTGCTAACATTTCCTTGAGTATGTGTCAGTGATGCAATGGTAAGTTGGAGCCACATTCTCCTGCTGGACTCCCAGGACTGATATTCCACAGACAACTGCTTTGGATGCATCTCCCCTTCCTTACAGCCCACCCCACACTCACATCTAAATGTCCTGGTTTAGGGCAAATTTGAGAGGAAAGCTTTGAATGGGGTCCCTCTGGAAACAGATTCAGTTCCCCCAGTTGGTTCGGGGAAAAACATTTTCTCGGAGAGAAGTGGGGAAAAAAAACTGTTTATTTAACAGGCAAAACACTTTTCAGCACAAAAATGAACAATACTAAACAGCAAAAGGTCTTGCTGTTTTGAAGAGGTGACAGATTCAGAAGTGTCCCTTCTGTAGGTTGCAGCCCAGCTTACTCAGTTGTTCTTAGTCTCTCTGGCACTGGGAAATGCTGCAGCCCAGGCGAGGCCTGGTGGGCCACAGGTGTGGACTTTTGTGTTCCCCTGGGTTTTCAGTCCAGAGCAAGTTAGAACAAGCAAGTTCAAATTTTAAGGAAAAGAACGAAAAAGACAGTCAGGAAACCTCTTTGCCTTAATTGGTTAGAAAAAAACTAACTAAAAAGCAAAAGAGAGCTCTCTCCCACTGTCCACTGCACAAAACAAAGTTTATGAGCAGGAATGCGGGGGAGCCAGTGCAGTTTCTGATAACAAATTCTGCACTTCTTCTCCCCCCACCCTTCACTCTTGGAACCAGTCTTAAAGCTGCAGAATTCAATATTCAACACCAACTGAACAGATGATTTGGGGATACGGGCATCATACAGTCACCCCAAGACACTAAGGCACAGCTAAGATCTAGGTACATGAAGGAACGCAATCTTACATTGTGCTCAACTACAAACACATTCTGATCTTCTGTAGAATCGCCCAACATTCATTTGCAACATAAACAATTGAATTGTTCTGGATTTTAACCTGGGGGTTTTGCTCAAATTGATGCCAATCTGGAGAATAATTAAATATGACACAAGCTGGTGTCAGGTTGGATTAAATTAACAAACTATTATATCAACAAAGAGGAAAATAATGAAAAGATTGGATTTTCTAGCCACAAATATTCCTTCTCCTCTTTAGCAAAATTGCTAGAGACAAGAAAATGTGTTCCAGCAACTGAAAAGGCCAAAATACACTTTCAGATAATCCTGCAAAATCTGCTCATAAACCCATCCATCAGTGTTTGGAAATGCTATCAACCCTATGTTCTCTCAGGTAAATAGTCCAAGTGAAGTCACCTCTATTTTCAGACCAAGAGCTGGACATTTGTGTCACTTTTGCTGTTGTGCTTTGAACTGAGAAATTGGCACTTTAGATGAAGTCACAAGAATACAAATCAAAGTTGGCACTACAGCAGCCAGCAACTCTCATTTACTTTAAACTCCAAGAGTGTAACATTTCGCTTGCTTGGGCAGAATTTCCCAATAATTTATTAAAATCACACATATATTAATTACACAGAAGCAGTCCATATGACATTACCATTTGCAGATGAACTTGTATTTGGGGTTCACATTTTTAAAAATAGTTATAATCAGATAAGCTTCATAGATTAAAAAAAATAGAATAAGCATATTATATTTTTTATACCACAAATCTGTCTGGCACAGAAGCCAAAACTACTGGATGAATAAAAGCTATGTAAGAAATATAAGGGCTTTTCATATAAAATCATGTCACTAAGACAGTAAAATAGTACTGAGTAGCAGGAATTTCAGCAGTAGGAAATTATATGGCTCATGACAGTCACCTCTGGTTTGCTATCCTCTAGTTATGTTTTACATTTGAGAGGAATCACAAAAAACCTTGTCAAAAATAGAGCTCCACAACTCCAACAAACTCCAACCCAATTTTTCATGAGGTCACTTCTAGTCTAATGTGTGCAACTAGAAAAATACAAGGAAAAAGGAAGATCAAACCCATAATGAAGTGCAACATTCATAAACATTCTAAAGTAAACAAGCACACTTCAAAATAATCACTAATAAAATTACGTTAAGTTTTACTTACAAAGTGATTCCTTTGGAAACAGAGTGCCTGAGCAATGCTGGACTGCTGTACTGGCAAGAATTGATACTACTGAAGTTATATCCCAAAGGAGATGGTTTTGTTCCTCCTGTTTAAGTCCTCACTTTTGATCTGTTCTGCAGTTTTCCTAGAGAGATAGTGTGACTGTTTTCCTTCCCACAGTTCAGAACAGGCACTCACTGTCTCAAACCCAAAATCGACTCATGGAATAAAATACTACCACAAAAGCTTTAAGCTATCATAAATATGAATGCAGTACACAACATTTTAAATACAAGGGTAGGAAAATCTGTTTTAATAACCTGAACACTTCAGAACTTACAAAAAAAAAAAAAATCTTTCCTAAACATTAAGGGCTGCCAATACTGTACCTGCTGAACCTTTTCCAGGAAACAAACTTTCCATTCAGCTACAAACTACTACAGATCTGGAAATACTCAGACATGTTCCTGGAAAGTAGAAATCCCCACCTAGTCAGTCACAGGTACTATTGAGTTTCCAATTATTTGCTCAAGGAGATACAATTTTTCTCAGTTAAGCTGATGTTCCAGTTCACAGCTAAGGCCAAAAAAACCTGCTGGTAAGCATTTAACTGAAATATAGCAAGATACTGTTTTTACTAAGGACAAGGACTCCTATAAAGAGTATTAATGTCCTTTTCTATGGTTTAAAATCCAGAGAGAATGTCAGTTATCTGAACAAGTCGAGTGCTGAATAGTGGAAAATTAGATATATATGTATATATATATTTTTAAGTCTTTAAGCCGTTGAAACTGTACACAAGGCATTAAAAATCCAAACACGATAATTTGCAAAGCTCAACAACAATTCAAAAGTACCACTGTTCTTTATGAATTACTTCTGAGAGCTGAAGCAGGAAGAAGTCATTATCTTCATCACTTTCACAGCTCTGAGTTTTCTTGATGTCAGGAGGGGCAGAATCACTTCCTTGGACCTGCTGCCAACACTGTTTTTGGTGCAGCCCAGGGCACCTTTGGTACCTTTGGCTTTCTGGGCTGTAGGGGCACACTGACAGGTCAAAGTGAGCTTTTCATCCCTCAGCACCTCCAAGTCCTCCTCAGGACTGCTCTCAATCCATTCTCTGCCCAGCCTATGTTTGTGCTTGGGCTTGCCCTAACCCAGGTGCAGGACTTTGAACTTTATGAGGCTCCCATAAGCCCACATTTCAACCCCATTAAGGTCTCTCTGGGATGGAATCCCTTCCCTCCAGGATGTGGGTCACTTCACACATCTAGTGCTGTCAAACATGGTGAGGGTGCCCTCAACGCCACTGTCCCTGCCACAGTGCCAGCCCAGCACCGACTTCTGAGGTCACCTTCCATCACTGTGCCCCACTCAGACATCCAGCCACTGACTGCAACCCTGAGTGGGACCAGCCAGCCAGCAAGACATGTTTAATTTTAAAGATCTATTATACTCACAAAATTGGGACTTATCAATGCAAAGTAAACTCAAAGCAATTTGGCAACATGGTTTGCTATAAAGAGGCCATTCAGTGAATAAGCAACTATTTCAAGGGTAGCACTTGAAAATGTGCCAGAGCAATGGATTTATTGATTTAGAACAATAAAAAGGCCATATTTAGATAACTGATAGATCCAAAGCACTCTAAAATCATAAAAAGTGTTCTGCTTGACTTCATTGGGTTCTGCTTAAGGACATAGTTAAAAATAGTACAAGGTTATTCATTGCAGGACCACGTTAAGATCAAGAAGTTACACACAACCACTGCCTTTTAAAGGACAGATGTGGTATGACTAATATTGACTTTTCTACTCTGCATGGTTAGTGAAAGATTAGTATAATCTGCTATTCATTTTGATACTGAATCTAGAAATATTATAGGAGATCATTTTGTCCTGAAGTCACATAAGACAGATGTGGAAGAGAAATCTCTTCAAAGATGCCCTGGCTTTTCACCCATCCTTAAACCTTAAAGAGAGGCACCTTTTCTATGCCGTGAGAAAGGAAATAGATTCTATTTGACCTGAAAATAACAAGGATTACTGAAAAACTCATGTTAGTCTTTCTCAGGACTGTTATCAGGAGATATTACTAATATTGATTTTGAGAGCACCACCACCTGAAGACTTGTAATCAGACAGAAGTCTGATTCACAGAAGATAGTGCCACTCACAGTCTCCATGCACACAGAAGAATATGTAACATTAAATTCTTTACAAGACAAAAAAATTCTTAAGTTTCAGTTTTCTTATTAAGTTTATTATCCAAGTACTAATTGTACTTTATGTGAAATAAAATTGAGTCAATGGGGATCATTAGGTTTGTTATCCCTTTAATGAAGGGCTCCACAATTTGATTTGATATTCTAATTCAATAAAACTTCTTGCGTGGTGACAACTACTGAAGACATTTAATAATTCCACAATAGCCAGCTTTACTGACAGCCTCTTAAGGAAAAGTCACATAGTTAAATAGTTAGATCTGTTTTCATTGATGCCTTGCAGTCAGAAAAGCTCAAGCACCAAAATGAAAGAAATTAAAATTAAATATTACTCTTTTTGAACACAATAATTTCAAAGATTAAAAATGAAATGTCACTTGGACTATTACAGTAATTCATATTTTTCTCCATTTTCTCTTTAAAAGCTGCATGTTATTCTATTAGTTTTTTTTATATTCAATCAATCTTGAAATAATTTGAGTGTATCTACTTTTTCTGTTTTATTTCAATCCTAGAGCTTGAGTCATAGACAATTTCTCAGAAATCATAAATATGCATTTCCAAGTTAGTACAGGACTCAGATCTCAAGGACATAAAAAAGATGGGGTTTTTTTGCAAGTTTCCTTCCACTCTGTCACTAGAAGTAAAAGCAGTATCATTTTGCTTCTTTAGGTAAATAAGGTCTTCCTGCTGACAAAAAATACTTATAGAATGGAGACAGGATAGACATGCAGATCTGCAGGGAGAAAAAGAACAGTACAGCAGTATGAAAGGACACTTGAGTTATCTGTCAGATGTGGTTCCAAAATCTTCTCTGGTACAGTTTGCTTTCTCAGTTGTCTCTAAGTGGACTCCATTACTTGGCAAGATTATCTCAGTGCTCATTATCAGGAAAGAATAGAACCAAACTGCATACTAGATGTGAGAGGGTTTACAGATAATTGTGAATAATAATAATAATAATAATAATAATAATAATAATAATAATAATAATAATAATAATAATAATAATAATAAATATAAAAACTATGTTAATTGAAGGGATTATGATAGCATTTTCCTGCTGTGGTGACTTTTTCTCATATTACCTGGAAAAGTTTGATCATGAGGCCAAAGCAGGAAGGCTGCTAATTACTTTTACCTTCCCATCTGTGTTCTGTGAAAATTACACCAATTTGGTAGAGTGGGAAGGTTCCAACATTCTATTGCTCAGTCCAAGATCTGCAGACTGACAAAACTCCTGGCCAAAGTGGAAAAGATTATCTTTTCTGTTATCAGTGAGTTCTTTAGATTTCAAAGCAAAGCCTAAAGTACAGAATATGCTGGTTTAATGAGAACCACAGTGGTTCCAAAACACTGAATGTGTGAATGTATTGTCACTTTTGTAGCAGTCTAAACCCCCTGAATGCTGAATTCTTTCCTTTTTTGGGGGGAACAGAGCTATTTTATGTATGCTTTTAGCTGATCTCAACTATTTTCACTACTGAAACACGCATATTTCCCAATCAATAAAACTCAGAGCAAGATCTCAGTGCTAATTCTGCCATCACGTGATGTTACAAAAGACTTTAATCAGAGATGCTTTGCCCACAGATAATAAGACTAAGAATTACATAAAGATGAAGCAGTTAAATCACTCTGCTTTGTAAATTACAGCTGATGGTTTATTACTCTCAGTGAAGAGGAATCCTTATAAGTGAAATAGCTCAAATTAATGTATTGCTATACTTAGTGGGGAAATGAATGCAAGCTCTCTATCCTGGAGAATAGCTAATTTAAATATGTTAGAATCTCATACTCTGATTCTCCTCCCATTCTCAGTAACTTTGCTCTGGTGCTGCCAATGGATTTCCAAGAGGTCACCACCAATTTACACCACCATCAGGATTATCTGGTGCAGAGAGTTAGTGAATGGGTATTTAAAAACAGGATACTTTAAAATGAAAAAGGTTGTGCTAAAGAATGAGATTTTAAAGTGTATCTATAAAAACAAAAGGAACATGAAATTAGAAATATATATCAAAGCACGGTGGGTAATTCAAAACTTCATAATGAAGGTAGCATAAATGTGAAGGGCAACCAGTTTATCCAAACTTAGAAAACCTTTAACATGCCTTTGCAGGGTCAGTACATTGCACAGAGTTATCTGAATCTATTCAGAACTGACAAAGATATCACAGCAATGCACTTTTACATTGATGGTAACATTAAGTCTGAATAGAAAGACTTTACAAACTCATTTTTTTATTAAGCTATAACTGAAAAAAACCCCACTATAAAGGCAGATAATGTGATCTTTTAAGAAGTTTAGAAATTACCTTGCTTTCCAAAAGTACAAATAAAATCTTTGAGGCCAGCTATCATGGGTTTCCATGAAAAGTTCTACATTAATCTTCTACTCATACATAAAAATTGATTAACAAATCAGAAAGTCATAACACTTGAAGAATAAATAAAATGTCAAACATTTGCTTTTGACTTTGTTTTATAATTACTTTTGTACATTAGGAACATTGCCTGTGACATGGGATGCAAGCCAGATGAGGCAGACAGAAAAATAGCTCAGCAGGAGCAAGGCTTAAATACACAACATGCTCTTCTTCAGTGTCTTACCGACAGAAGTGTTCTGCACTGAGAAACCTCTCTCATACTGGAACCTTTGGTGTTTTATTCCTGCATTCAGCTTTTTTCTCTGAAGTTCAGATAAATCACTGTGTTAAAAAAATATTTAGGGACAGTTGAGAAGTTCAAGGAACATTTCCCATGTCAGATTCTTCATTAGTTTTTCCTTTCTTAATTCCTTTTATAAGCTGCCATTCTCACTAGCTCCTAAAGAATTACTAATGGAGCACTGTAAGGATTCAAATAAAATTCACTTTTCTCTCCAATATCTGTCTGACCACCTCATTATTATTCTGAAATCAGGAACCTCATGTTCTTTGTCCACTTCAGACATAACAATTTATCTCTCCCATTTCCTATCACTATCAGAGGTTATTCCAGCTCTGTTTCTGTCTTTGATTATAATTCTGATGTTCAGCTCTTGGTACATAAGGTGTTATATGCATTTTTATATTTTTACTACTTACACTGAATTCAGTGTGACATAATTTTGTTTTTAAAATCTGTAAACTTCTTTTGAGCCATTGAGTAATTAAGTGGGCTCAGTTACCTAGAGGTTATTTATTTCGCTTCTGCATGAGTCTTATCAGTCTTTGCTCAAACACTACTCAAACCACAGAGTATATGAACATATACAGAGAAAAACTTTTACTTGATATTGAAAAAGGATGCCAGTTTTGTAGGATTATACAAAAGGCTGCATAGACGATTCAGCATATTCACTGCACAATAGAAGCATCTTTAAGAACTTCAAAGTGATTAAATTCCCCTACAAAATATTTACTGAAATTTATTTCTTGACAAATATGCTACTTTAGAATAGTAATGTTGGAGGTAAAACTTGACAGCAGTTATAACTCAGAGGTTTCTTATTTTAGTAATGATTTTTCAGATTAAAGATTCTCCTTTTTATGTTCAATGTTACAAAAGTCTTTATTAGAAAGACACATACATTTAAATATCTCTGGAAAAGGCCTTTCGTTTCCCATGGCTGCTTTACTTTTTTAGTTTTAAAAGTGTGAAAGACTGTATCAAGAATCATGGCAATGCAGTGTTGCAGAGACACCATTGACCATTCAAAATTCGAAATTTCGAAATTTCAAAATCAACCCAGCAAACAAAAATAAAAGAAGAAAATTATCTAAAAGTGCAGCTGACTCAGTCCTTCTTGTCTGCTCTCATTCAATACCAAGAGTGCTTCTGAGCTACCTGATCTTGTACCGCTGTAGGATGTGAGGAATGGATAATTGGTTTAAAATAGGTCAATGGGGAGGCTGAGAAAAATTTGATATTTTTGAGTGTGAGATGGCACTACATGTTTAAGAATATTGTATAAGATTAAATAGTAGCAGACTAAGGATGCCATGTTTAAAATCCAGCATTATATTTTTAAATATTTATTGTCTTTTAATTACATATTTTTAAAAACTCAAGAGTATAATCACTTATAATCCTATACAGAATTTTACACATATGTATAATTAGCATATATATCAAGAGCTTCTTTTTGGAATACAAAACTTGAAGACCTAATCAGGAACCAGCAAGTGCTGATTACACACTGAATTTGTATTTTACAGATAATATTTTGAAAAGCACCTGATTTTCAAAGCACTGAATATTGAAAACACAAACAAACTTTCAAGTAAAACATCCAATATCAGTTGCACTTTTGTGAGGGTTAGTTCTTTTGAATATGCTTCCTCATGGGTGTTTGTGTGTGTGCAAGGGATTCTGAATGAAGGTAAGTAAAACTAAAATTTGTCTGGAATATACTTTTTTACCTCAGAAGAAGCAAATATTTTTAATGTTTAAAATTGTCACAGTAGATCTGGACAAAAATGTGCAACCCTGGTAAAAGTTTAGACTTTGATAGAATTGTCAGATTTGATACCTACAGAGGACTATGACACTATGCTTTTGCCACACACCAAACAAGTTCCATCACTGCAGAGCATCTCAATATTTCTGCCCATTTCTCAGAGTAAACAGTTCCACTTTAGTAAAGAAAAGTCAAAATACTCAAAGCTGTCTCTTTTTCACACTCTTCCCCTGCTCCAGGATGCTGTCCTCTCTCCCTGGGGTCATGTGTCTGACAAAAGACCTGCTTCAACACAGGTTTCCCTTTGAGGCACAGCCTCCTTTGAGCATCCCCTGCTCTGGTGTGGGTTCCTCCCCAGGCTGCAGCTGGATCTCTGCTCCCCATGGATCCCCATGTGCTGCAGGGACACAGCTGCCTCTCCATGGGCAGCACCAGGGGCTGCAGGAGAACCTCTGCTCCAGCACCTGGAGCACCTCCTGCCCCTCCTTCTGCACTAACCTGGGTGTCTGCAGGGCTGTTCCTCTCACATACTCCCACTCCTCTCTTCTACATGCTGTTGCACAGCAATTTTTTTCCTTTCCAAAATATGTTATGCCAGAGGCACTGCCACTGTCACTGTTGGGCTCACCCTAGGCTGGAGGCAGGTCCTATCTGGAGCTGAATGGTGTTGGCTCTATCGGACATGGGGGAAGCAAAGGCAGCTTCCCAACCTTGAAGCACCACTCGCTGTCAAAAACTTACCACACAAACTCAATACATGTTCCTTTTCCTGCATGGATAATAAAAAAAATCCTTGCTTATTTTTCATTGGTATACTGTGGTAGTACTGGAACATTTTAATCTTCTCAGAGACTGGTTATAGAGATTGGAAAGATCTTGACTCTTGTAAATCAGCACTGCAGAGCCTTCAACCCTTTGACTACCTCATGAACCCTATCGAAATTAGCCTGTTGTCCAGCATAATACAATTATTATCCAGAGAAGGACATGCCCATACTACACTGTTTTAGGTGACATTACTCCGCTAGAGTAATGTTCTCCATTGTTCCTTAGTGAAAAATGCTGTAGTTCACTAGGCACCAGGAATCTGTTTCACCCACCCCAAAATACAAGTTCTTGTTATTACCACAGATAACTGCCAGTAAGAAAACCTTCCTGGGAGCTCTGAAGCTCTACAAAAACTAAGTACTGATAATCTTATCTTCTATATGAAATATGCAGAATGTATCTCATCTTTTCAATATAATCCTAGACTAAGTATTATCAGTAAAAATAATGTGTTTACTCTTTTGATCCACTTCAATGACTTTGTTACAGAGGTAAATGGCATCTCATAGGAAATTCTGAGCAGAATGCTGCAAGATTTCTAAATCCAGCCCTTTTAATATTCCTTTTCAAGCTTTACCAGCAGGTAGGTAATCTCCTACCTTTTGTACGCTTTAAAGTAGGCCAGAACCACGAGTCACTTTCAACTAGACAATACTCACAGAGGTCTGTGCACACCATTTTGTGTAGCCTGGAGCCAGTACAAATGACATGAGAAAAATGAAAATAGGGGATGTATAAAAAGTAGCCACTTTTGTCTCACTGCGCAAGTTACAGGTATTTTGTACTCCAGCGTTGAAAGGAATAAATTCAGCTTGAGTATATTGAAAGGACTCTGGATATAATTATCATGTGTATGATGGCCTCTGCCTTACAAACGTTGATTGGGGACTTAGCAGGACTAAGTATGCAAACTGAACCAATTAATATGTGTTTAATAGCATTGGGATACCTATGGCTGGGAGTGGAATCAAATGGAACAGCATCACAAAATAGGGAAATGTGGGTGGCATGCCAAATTTACCTTTTTGTAAGTGTTGAATGCCAGCATTTGCAAACATACAATATGATGAACAAGTTTCCTGGACACTGTAGTCTTTTTTATATGACTCTAGTGAGAAACCCACACAGAAAATTTTTGTAGCTTTCTTAAAGCCTAAGAAACAGCACAATTAATAGAAACAGTCAGACTTTTTCCAAATAGCCTTCAGTCTTTCTTCTGAATTTGCAACATCTGGATCAGTTCTCACTAGCCAAAGCTTGAAACCAGTATTCATGTGCACCTACTTTGAGGCAGGCCATCTGTCTCCAGCATTGCAATTAATAATTGGTAACTCATGACTGACCCTAAACATTATAATAGCACAAAAATAAAAGATTCACAATACCCTTAAAGTTTTACTCCTGATTAAATTATTATTCTCAGATAAGATATTGGCAAATTCAATAAGTCATGTGAATTTCACATGATGCGGTTTTGCAATAGCGTATTTTGTACCAACTTTGGTGACATTGCTGCAGGCCGACAAATTCTGCAATTCAAGTCCTAAACCTTTTGAATTTTTGCTCCCAAATTTTTTAAGTAACTTCTGATTTTGAGATGAAAGTACCAACATTTAAAGTTCCAAGACTTCCATTTTGTCACTGCCCATCTGGCGATAAACATGAGCACAGTAATGCTACACCAGGAGAAATTTCTGAATACTTCAAATCAGAAACTCTCCTGGAAGTGACATTGCCTGCATGTTTCCTTCTACAGCTATAAAATAACTACACTTTCTATACCAAGCCTTTAGTAAAACTGCTTGTCAATGTGAAATTCCTCTCATCAGCTGATATAAGCACAGTTCTATATTATAGGATAAATTTAAAAAAGAAAAAATCATTATCTACACCCTTTAGTCTGCAAGTGAACAATTAAAATTTTTCACCTTTTCCAAGATTAAATTCAGTATCTTCTGTAGTTCCCTAGCTCTGTAAAAGTAGTATGAAAGAATTGGTATGCTACTGTACTTGCACTGTATTAATTATAAATCAAAACACTTCCATGGTATCTTCCACTTTAGAAACTCATGTTCCACCAGTAGTGGTTTCTCTGAATGAAAGATATTTTGGGAATAAGAACTATCAAATTTCAGAAACTTCAGCTGCTGGTATAATGGTTATTTTTACCTACTTCTTTCATGCTTTTCTGTAATCACTTTCTAATGATTCAAGAATCTTCTGGCTTTGTTTGACAGAAAGGCAAAGCTGTTGCTGTATTTGACCACCAGCCTGCTTCTGGCAGGCAGCCAATAAAAGGTTTCTTCACAAGTACTGGTAAAATTGTCTTTTATGGCTAACAAAACTATGAAACAATTTTCTAAACTAGGACAGCTTAGTGCTAATTTGTATAAAGCTTTGTCTTTGATTCCTTGCAACTCTTAAACCAGAGATGTAGAGTAACAAGCATTAACCTCACACTAGGCTCATTTCAGAGACTGAACTAGCCATAAATGCATTTTCTATTTGATTCATCACTGGCCTACACATTACACTCTCGGTTTTATGGAGGCACAATGGTTGTGGAACTCTGAAGTTCTGCATGTTTGGGGCGATGAAGATCCTTAATTTCATATTTGTGACAAACTAAGGTTGGGGTTCTTTAACGTCTTCTGTCCATGTGTGGATCTTCAACACATTAAGAACCTTAATTGCACATTATCCGAATGTCTTCTCTAGTTACAATTCTATCATTAACACAGAATTATACTGAATACATCTTATATAATGAGGCTATAAAAATCACCAGGATTCTATAACATGGAAAAGAATTCTCTGGGCCTCAGATGGCTTTTAGATTATAAGATGAAGCATAATACGCAATACTTCACTGAATTCTAGACACATGAGTATAAATGTCAACATTATTTTTGATACAGATCTATACCCTTAATTGTAAAAACTTTTTAATGCTGAGAATACTGGGTGTCAATGAATTGCAAAACTTAATTTTGTACTAAAATTTTGAATGCATACTTCATTTAATTCTGAGTTGCTGGTGAAGTGATCCAGGTGGTGGGTTTTAATTCCAGATGCTTTTCTCTGCATATTAGGCTTTGTCAATTCATCAGTTTGTAACTATTGGTCATAATGACTTTTTTTTTAAGGCAATGAATTCCCACTACAAATTTAAATTCCAGATGTGGAGTCTCCTTCTCTGGAGATATTCAAAACCTCCCTGCATGTAATCCTGTGCAACCTTCTCTGGGTGACCCTGCTTTCTGCCTCCATACTGAAAGTAAGAACACAATATAAAATGTTTTTCAGATAATTTTGAGTAAAAGTTTTTGAGAAAAACTTCTCTCCAAATGGACATTGGTCACACTGTATCATTTTATGGTGTTTTTATATGACAATTAACATGAAAAAAAATTATCTCTTTTTGCCAAACAAAATCATTTCCAGAAAATGAAACCACATATTAATTTAAAGAAAGACAAATACAGCAAGTAGTTATAGTAAAGTGTTAATGTGTAGAATTTGCTGCAGCATCCTTTATTAACATTACGAATACCTGAGTATTTAAAAGCAAAACTTCTAGATGTATTGCCAGGAAGACTGCATAATGAGATCCCAGAAAGGACATTAGGGATTTTCTGTTCACTCTTTCCTGGCATGTCAAAAGTTTGCCTTGTCTTCCATTGCTCTCAATAGAATAAACTTATTTAACTAAAGAAACACATTTAACACCATTGGTAAGGATTGCATGAGGGTGACGTCCCCCTTCCACCTAAATAAGCCAACATGTCCCATGTGTTTCTGAAAGTCCGTATGAGTTCATGTTAAATATCAGTTATTTCAGTTTTTAGAAGGATTCCCACTGTGGAGATTTAGACCTGAAATAGAACAGAGAATAGAATATATCTTGCCTGTGGAAATAATAGTTATAACATGATGCAGCACTGGTAATCACCCCTGTATGTGAAGGGTGGAGTGACCCACACAGGCAGCAGCTCTCCTCTCTGCTGCTCTGATGTTCTGGGCAGCCTTGCTCAGAGCCAGTCATGTATCTGCAACCTGAAAAACACACAACTACGAGTAGTTTTAATCCTGCACATCAAAGTGACAATATTGTGGGTTCATCATAAAATCACTTTGATTTCCTTACACTGCAACTGACTTAAGCCTTCATTAATTCTAAGAAAATCAGTAAGTGATTAAAGCAATTAACACATTTTGATTTTTCCCAACTCTGTAGTTACTTTTAAGCTGCATGTGATCTTTCTATCATTAACTCAGCATTTGGTGGCAACTGAAATATAATCTATGCATCAATAATCACAGCCATATGATTTCAAATAATCAGAAATCAGGTGAGTTACAACAAAAAATTATGATTCACACAAGATTAACACATTATATTACCATGCTCTTTACTAGGAAAGGGTATTGATATCCAAACAGTGGGATACAGGTGTTTACATTGGAAAGTTATTTATTTTTAATGCACCTATCCAATCTGATTATTCATAACACTGATGCTAGATAAGTTTATTTTACCATTTTGAGTAGGTTACAATCTAGAAAAACCTGGCTGATGAAGGTAAAATTTTGCCCTAACATAAAACTGCTCTTCCTATTCTATCCATTAATTGCTGTTAGATATGCTTCCCTAATGATTCACTAAAACAAATTCTATGGATTTTTTCTCCTCATTGCAGATGGAGAGAGAAGATCTCAAGAAATACATTTACATATGTAGCAACTCTTATTAATTTTCATTTTCATGATTCAAGACAAACTGACATTTTTCTCTTCACTAGTTAAGTAAATTCTTTTCACAGTATTTAAAAGGCTGTTTTTAGCCCATGTTTTTGTCAGCACATTAAAGTTTTCTAGTGTTTGAGGTTGAGAAACATTAGTATCCAGACATTAACATTACAGTCAAGCTATTCATAATAAAAAGTTTCAAATCAAACCTCAGAAGCTGTGACAGTGTATTTTTTAATGGCTAAACAAGACTTACACAATCATATTTTAAAAGATAGGGAGAAAAATAATCAGAGCAATTATGATTTGAACTTAGAATGAAAAATAATGCACAAAAAGACCAGGCTTAGTATAACCAGTATCTGATAGGACACCCAAATGCATCTCCCAAAGTGGAGTCTTTTAATATATTAATTACCTTGAGTGGAAGTCATATGTCTGTTAAAAAATCTGAGAGCACCAACACATATTTTATTGTTAGAAGAGCTTCTCTACATTCTATTCTCTTTAGTGCTCAGGCATCTGTCAGATACCTCAGTCTGCTCCAATAAATTTAAAAGTACTGTTGGCCACTATTTGACTGTAGTAGATTTTCTAAATCAAAAGGATTAGAGTGAAATATGAATAGAGAAGAATTCCCTGACACTCCTTCCCAAAAAACCTGAATCTCTAAGCTTTTCTCATTAACCAAAAGAGGTTTTAATTTAAGACCTTGGAGACAGTAAGAAATACTTAAATCCAGCCTCTTTTCCTGATTTCCTCTGGGATTTAAGGCAGGCTGTGTAATCCAGCTGCTCTAATTAGCACAGCAAACTGCAGTTTTGCTTATATGAAGAAACAAATTAAAACTTTATTCTTATGTTTCTCAGTAAACTGTATTCCCCAAATAAAATAAATTCTCAGAATAGTAGTAAAGATACAATACATTTTGCATAACTTTAATTTGACAAAGACAGGTGAAATGTTTCTAACTTTTAATAATTTACCAGCTTGATTTTTCATTGATACTAATTTCCTGTTAATTTCAATCAATCAGACATGGAAACACATGACAAATTGTATTAGTAACTAAAAAGTCTAAAAAAAATAGGTCACACACATGAAAATATTTCCATTTACGAAAATAAGAATAACTATATAATATGTGCTTCTCAAGCCCATTCAGTTCATAGCACACTGCTGGTGTTTGAGATTCCTGATGTCGACCAATGTTTTTAATGAATCTAAATTTGGATGTACACTTCACACTTCAGAGGTTGAAGTGGTTTTAAAAATTACAGTATAACTTACTGTGTACACAATAGTTTCTATTCAACTAATTCAAACTCAAACTCAAATATCAATTCTGGAATGCAAAACAAATGTATTCATACAGGTTTTGACATTGTTGTGTGCTGACCCTGGCTGGACTCCAAATGCTCCCCCAAGCTGCTCTATCACTCCCTTCCTCAGCTGCACGGGAAACACAAAGAAAGAAAGGCTTGTGGATCAAAAAATGGTCAGGGAGATCATCACCAACTACCAGGTAAAATGGACTCAGTCTGGGGAAATTAGTTTAATATATTACTAGACAAATTTTAAAAATACCTTCTCTCCCCCCCTCCCCACTTCTTCCTGGCTCAACTTCACTCCTGATTTCTCTACCTCCTCCCCTCCAGTGGCATAGCAGGACAGGGAATGGGAGTTGTGGTCAGTTCATTGTTCCTGCCAGTCCTTTCTCTGAGGGAAGAGGACTCCTCACACTCTGTCGCCTGCTCCAGTGTGGGTCCCTTCCACAGGAGACAATCCTTCAGGAGCAGAGTGCTCCAGTGTGGGGTTGCAGATGGATATCTGTTCCCAAATGGGCTGCAGAGATGGTTCCCCCTCCAGGGGAATCTCTGCTTGCACATGGAGTACTTCCTTCTCCTCTTTTTGCACTGGCCAGTGTCTGCAAGGCTGTTTCTCTCATTCATTCTCACACCTCTCAAAGGCTGCAGGTGTTTCTGCACAGTAAATTTGCCCCTTTCTAAGCACATTATCCCAGAGGTGCCACCAGCATCACTGCTGGGCTCAGCTTTGGCTAGTGACATTATGTTGGAACCAGGTGCCATTGGCTCTGTCAGACATGGGAGAAGTTTCTGGAAGCCATCCCTGTATCCCCACTGCTGCCAAAATTTTGCCACACAAATACAATACAAAGTCCTCATATAGTCACATGCCCATGTACATTTCTGAAGATAAAAGAAACGTTACCTGTGGAGGAGATGCAAAAGGCAGAGACTTTAGCCTCAAAAATACATTCACGTGGTGATGTTGGATAACAACCACCATGAAAAGAGCGTTAAAAGGCATTTCTCTACAGTACTGTAAGAGTAGTGGCTCACAATACCTTTCTCACATTCTTTGTATATGCATATATATGCACACACACAAAAATATACACATTTAAATCCACAATGAGGTGGGGTGGGAGAATATTTTCCCATTCTCCTCTGAGCAAGGAGAATGAAAGTATTCTGACAATATAAGTTAAAATAAAAATTGTTGTTTTCAAATCAAATGCAAGTAAAATACTTTTTCATCAGTCATCGAGAAATAGCTGCTAAATAAGGCCTACAAGTGAAAGACACATTAAGCATTCAGCCAAATGGCAAGTTATACCCTGACAAAACCAAGAGTCAAAGTGAATTTACAGATTCCATTTTCCTCTACATTCTTCTTCAAATAAAGTAAGAGGTTTGATTATACATTATATATATATATAAAGACTCTGTCAATACAAGAGAAAGAAATTCTCACTATGCCAGCCTGAAGCAAGATACCTCACAGGCTTCTTGACAGTGCTTAATGGGTAGGGATATCCAGCTGCAGCCTGCTACCTGCACCAACACTTTTCTTCCTTTCTCCATTGTACCTGTTATTCTTTACCTTCTTATATTGAAAGTAAAAGGTCAAATAAAGGATTTAGGGTCTTAGAAGTTCAGTTCTGTAACACTTACTGTTTCAGTCCCATGGCACCCAAAAGGGGTGGCAGAGCCCTGGCCAGGTCCTTGCATGCAGTGCTGGAAAGTATCCGTGGTATGTGAATTCAGCCCAGCCAGGGAGATGGAGAAGAGGTCACTTCAGAGTCAGGTGCCTACAGCACCCACATGACCAGGTCTAGCACATCAAAAACTGAGCTGTGTTTAAGAATTGTGTGTTCTCACACCTCATTTAGAACTGGAGCCTTTCAGATGGGCAAACCTGAACTCTCCTGGTGCATGTCCAGGAGGCTCAGCTGGACCCATGGGCTGCCTGTCCTTGCTGACACTGAGCTCAAGGACCACCCCAAATGCCAAGGTGTTCACACACCCTCTGTTTTTGTGGCTGGCATCAGCCAGCTGGCCCCAGCTGGCAGGACATCTCTGAAGCACAGCGGACTGGCTCAATTAGGGACAGACTGTTTCAGAGGGCTGCAGAAAACCTCACACCATCATCAAAGGGAACGAACGCTCAGCCAACATGTGCTTGGAAGTAGGTCAGGAAAGAGCTTGCCAAGGATAACAAAAATAGAGAGATCTGCCTGCAACATTTTCCTCTATGTGCACTTTTCCAAACTTTCATCATTACCACTGAGAGCAGTACCAACCATCTATTGTCCAGAAACTGGGAAGAAATATTCCCCATCTTTCCCACTGGAGCCAACAGCAGGCCCTGTAAGCCTGAATGCTGGGTATAAAAACTTGGGAGGAACAAGTCTTAAGTTAGCATTTCTATTCCCAGAGCTGTTTTCTAGTTCAAATTGTATTAAATTTTACACTAAATCTAAAGCCTGAGACTGCCATGGCCTAGAAAACATGAGTTTGAGTGATATTCTAACTGATCTAGAACATTTTTTTCCAAAAGTGACTGAAATTTATTATGAGAATGGATATTTTATTGGCTTTGTAGGTGCTACCACGTTAATGCATGCCAGGACGGAAGCCCATATAACTAAAATTTTATTAATACAAAATTAGTAGAAACTCAATTATGAAGCACTTAATGAACAGAAGAAAACAAATAACACAGAAAAACAGTATGAACATCCTGATAGAAAAACAGTACTTTATTTAACATTCATTATTTTATTAATGATATAACACGGCAAATGTCAGTCTCCCAAGTAGTTTGATTTAGACTGACCAATAAATTATTTGTCAGTTTAAGACTGTTTCTTAATTCATAAGCAATTCCTCACGTATTTATAGAATAACCCTACTGAGATCAGTGGAAGCAAGAGTAATCTTAGCTGACTATATCATCTTTACTGCAAGAAATCTGCATCCTGTACCAAAAAGAAAGGATGAAGATCAACCTTGCATTAGTTTGAAGCTTTCTAAACAGGTATTTTTAAAAAATCTAAGCCAAGAACATAAGGCTTCTTCTGTACCACTAGGAAGGAATTTAAAAAAATATACAAATTACAGTCTAGGAAAGATTAACAACATTTGACCATCATTTAACTACTATTTAATCACCAGTTACCAATAAACAAGCATCTGTGTTAGGAAAAGAAGCAGGAATTGAAGTGGTAACTATCATCTAAACACCACTCCTACAATAAATTTAAACACTAAGAAATGACTATCAAATATATAGATTTGTGATTCTCCTCACTTAACTCCTTTGTTAATGCTTTTATTATATATTCTTCTAATAAATATGGATGTTATTAATAAGTGAAATAAATCAATACTTTTGTTTATCCTACAGTAATACAACATATCACACTCATTTCGATGTCACATCAAAATAAAGCAGCATACCATAAATTCCAAGTGTCACTGTATATTTTTTTAATCTTTTCCCTCTGTTCTCTCTCCCTCTATTCAATAGGGAAATGAATGAGAAAATATGACCTACATCATCATTCATTTTCAGCTGACCAGTTCTGATATTTTTGTCTACTAAATCCTGACCCAAACCCCACCAAAATCAATAGCAATCTGTCCAGTCACATGCACTGGTGCTTCTCATATTGACTGTTTGTCTTGGTTTGAAAAACAGGTGTCTGCTAAGGGAGGCAAGAGCCTCTCTTGAAATGAAAACTGTAACCCCCTCCCTCCAAATTATTATAATTTTGAAATTAAGGAGCTTTTAGGTAAAGATATGGGAATAGGAATAACAGTTCTTTACTAGGAAAAATTAAGAGAGAAATACAGTATTACAGAGAACAAATCCAAAACACTGACAGAGTCAGAAATACAACCTGACACCCCGTCAGTCAAGGTGTTGGTAGCAGTCCCATTAAATGGTGGCTGCATCCTCCTGGATGACAGATGCTGTTCAGTTGAAACAGTGCTCCTGTACAAGGGTGCAGTTTTCCTCTGAATGTCCAATGATGATGTGGAAAGGTCCAGTTTTCCTCTGGAATCCAGTGGAAAAAGGTTGCCTTGGTGTTCCAAATCTCAGTTTTTATCTAGGTAGAAAAGGCTTGGCTCCTCCCCCTGGCTGGAGCATCTCCCAATGGGATGATGTAATCTTATCAGTCATGCAGTGGGATTCAATGGCTCATTAGCAGAAGATATCTCCCTGGAGGACGGATGGGTTGTGCCCCACCTGGTTTTATCAGATGGTGACAGAATATATATGCTTTTGGTTAGATCCTGGTTCCCAAGCTAAGACACTGTTTTGTTCAGCAGTGATTAAACTGTTTATACATGAAATAACAGAAAGCCACAGTCTTACATCTCATCATTTGTGAAATTTTCTGCTC
The DNA here is from genome assembly GCF_052056855.1 of Sturnus vulgaris. Classification (NCBI taxonomy): domain Eukaryota; kingdom Metazoa; phylum Chordata; class Aves; order Passeriformes; family Sturnidae; genus Sturnus; species Sturnus vulgaris. The sequence continues at coordinate 19,223,007 of NC_142256.1, read as the reverse complement.
TTAAAAGCACTTGTTCTGCTGATAAGATTTATTTGATGAGATCTTGAGATCTTATCACATAGCAGCTAATAGAGTACTAGAAATGTCAACTTACTCATTTCCCTATTGATTTTCCCTCTTTCAGCTCTCAAGCAAGTGCTTCTCAGCATGCTGAACTTCCCTACTTGGAAAGTCAATTGCCATCTACTTTCTCCTAATATTAGAGCACTAACAGAACAGAAGGGAAGGCGGGGAGAACAGCATTTTTGGTGTTTCCCTTTATTATAAAACATCTTGATAAAAATTAGTGTTGGCAAAGATATAATCAAAATCAGAACTCAATTTATAGTCTGTATTGGCAGGATTTATTGTATATCTCTCATTTTCTTCATACATGTCAAGATTCATTAATCACAACCCTGGTATTTAACTGTGCTGCTCTAGTACTATGTGTATGTATTGCAGACAGGTAAAATGAGAACCAGCAGAAATCATTCTAGAATATTCATTTTTCCCTTTCAATTCCTGACCCTACATAACCACATAATTTCTCTTGAAGACCTGCATTTGCTGTGCAATTTTGAAAAAAGAATGCCAAGGCAAGTGTAACTCAAGGTACTTTTAATCTAAATGCCAGCACTAAGTGTTTTATCAATTGATATAAATAACCTTCAAGAGCAGGAATAGATTTTTAAATTTTAAGAGTACTGCAAATTGGACAAAACAATGCATTTTATGTGTAGGCTCAAAGTTTCATGTCTATGGAAAAAAATTCAGATCCAAATAACATATTTTCATTGCCAGAAAAAAGATAGGAAAGTATTTCTTGTTCCATAGAACATAGAAGAAAAATTATCCTGACGTAAAGAGAAAAATGCTTATCTTAGAAAGGGTCTATATTTTTGCCTACATAATTAAATTGTTGCATTCATTATTAGAAATACTCAGGTCTCAAAGTAAGCATATTTCATAACAAAGTTAATTACTTATGTCATGGAGACTGCTGGTTACCCACATATCGAAACCCTCTGTGTTGTCCTGTATTATTTACTTAGAGAAGTGAAGAAAATATTCAGGATTGCACAAATGCATTAGCCTCCCTTGTCTCCTCAGGTTTCCACTGCATTTCTCTAAAATGATTAAACATAACAGTCACTCACACAAGTCTAACTGACCATGATCTAATCTTGCAATTGTTAGCCTGAACAAAACCTTCCAAACTTTCTTCTGCTCCAAGAAAAGGTGGATGAGTACCAGCTTTTGAGCAAACTAACATGAATTTGTGCATCTCTTACACGTGCAGGTGCCAAATTATAGATTTGGAAGGCCAGCTACCACAGGCTCCCCATTTTGAGGCTTTGGCTGGCATAGACCAAACTGAGCTTGCATGATATGAAAAATGCATCATCTATTACAATATTTACAAAGGATTTCCTGACACAGGGCTCTCTTTCCCCTTCCATAAAGCAGATGCTGCTGCCTGAAAGCTGAGGCCAGTGATGGAAAAAAACACTGCCACCAAAACCAACCTAACACTTGAGGAAGCTGGCAAACAGACTGCAAAGATCTGACCATCCTTATTGAAAATTCACTGTCTCTTGAATGATAAAGATTATTTCTAACCTTTCATTAAAAGCTTTTCTGAGGCAGCATGATCACACTGTTGCTTCTCATGGGCAGCTGATAAAAATTATCACCAAGGAACTATTTAAGAGGCATTGCAGCACTTTCTCTATTGAAAAATACGACCTCTGATGACAAGTGACTGTAATTACATATTTTAGCCTGATTTCAGGGCTGAACAAAAGAGAAACTTATGATAAACTCCCACGCTGCCAAAACAAGCTATACAATATATCATTAGTGAAGGTAAAACTGGTATGGTTCAAGTGGGGCAAAGTCTTTGGAAAGAGTGCTGAGCTTTCCAAACAGTAGCAGCTTGTGTTCTTTGTGCCTCGTGTCTAATCAGTAATTTGTGGGCTTGGTGTTTTCCTGACAGCTAGTATATGGACACAAGATCAAAAACTGTAGGTGTAAACAACATAAGATTTGTTAGAAATGAGATTCCAGCAAAACTATCTCTGCAAAAGGAGAACTAAAAGCTTATACTGAACTTTCTGTTTGGAAGGCAAATACTGCTGAATCTGCATGAATTTATTAAATCCATACTACAGAATATAGATTTATCCCACATCATGCATTCTTTACATATTTCCAAATTAAACACCCTCTTCCAAGTGTACAAAGAATCCCTGTCATCAAACACATTTTCTTTTATGCTGCTTGGAAAATAGTTTGAGAAATTTCTGTAGTTCAACACTTGGCCTTATGCTTTCAGGTAAGGCAGCTCTGCTGTTTCTTTTTGAAGTTTTGGTCCATCTTTACATTACAAAATACTCAGAGAAAAAGCATAGAGAGGCAGACGCAGAAAAAAAAACACCGAAAACCGAAACCAGAGGAATATAGCAGACCATACCCAAGGTCTGCATGTGGTTATAAGCATGGAACACAACACAACAGCAACAGAAGAAAGCAATAATGCTGTCCAGTCCGCGGGATCTAAAGGAAAAGTCTTGAAGTTACACATCTTCTGCACCTAACAGTAGTTAGCTGGAAGTTGCAAAGTTTAGAACTGGGGAACAGGAGCCTGCTAAGATTGCTTTGATGATTCTCTACATTGCAAAATCTCCGTAGAGCTGTTTTCAACCAAATATCTGGCAATGCACTCCCACCTGAGCTAATGAATTGCAATACAATAAGCACAACTAATCCATCCAGTATTGTTCCTCTAACAGCACTTCAGTATTCTAGAGCAACAGTTCAGATGTCACCATACTACCCTCACCAACCCCTCTGCAACTTTCTGAACCAACATCAGTAACAGTTCTTCATCTCAACTCTCTCCTTAATTCTAGCAGTTCAATAAACACTGCAAACACTAAAAAAATTCTAAGACTTTCTGTCTCTCTATTGGTAATTCCTCAGAATCTCAGTCTCACTGCTCTGTATTTTCCTATAGTGTTTGGCTCAGTGTGTGTTTTCATGTGGAAGTAGTCGAGAACATTAACCTCATTAGGAGAAAAACCCAATTATTTAAACCAGACGTACCAGACAAGAACACTTCTGCTTGTCATACGCCACTCAAATTTTCATCTTCCGTGAGCACAAGAGGACAGACAGACAGCTGATGGCAAATGGGAAGTCAGCCAGGCAGACAACTCATGTAGTGCTGAACACAGCAGTCCATATATAATGCTCAGTTAGTCTCAAGCCTTCCCAACAATGAACTTCTCCTAAGTTTTCCATACCATACAAGTGTACAAGTAGTTTATACTCTCATTTCTTAAGGTTTGGATTTTAGGAATGTGAGCAATTCTACATCTGCAGGAGGCATATGTGGACTACAGACATATGAACTACATATACATAGTATGCATACATATATATTTTCAATAAGAAAGTGCAAAAGAAAGATTATTCCCCAGATCTATAATAACCATAACCTGGTCCTGCACTGAATCTGAGTAATACAAGTTCACTCATTAATGTTCAGAGACATTAATTTTAGAGACATATCATTGCTAATGTAACTGAATTTTCAATCTTTCAATATGCATTACTATAAACACTTATCAGCAATAAATTTAGTATTATAACAAAAGTTTTCATGTCTACAATACCAAATTAAATCTTGGCTTGTAACAAAAACATGTACTGTCTTAGTACATGTTAGTACTGTCTTAGTCCCTATGTTTGGTGAAGCAAGATGAAATTAAGAGTTCCATACTAAATACTATAAAACTCACGCAGAAACCATTTCTTGTACAAATAGTAACAGCTAATACAATTATTTTTTAATCTTCAATTACAACATTGAAAATGAATGATTGCAACAATAATATGGATTTTTCTCTGCCATATTAGATACTAGTACAACTACTCCTTTATGAAACCTTGGTTAATATTATTGATATCAAATTATAATAAAGCTTCCCAAGTACTAAGCAGATACATGAAATCAGTAGAAAGGAGCATTCATTCTGACTGTGGCATTCATCAATTTAATCAGCCTTTTGCTGCTGTATTTTGTGAATCTATATTTCTCCATTTATTTCTTCTTTATTTGAAATTTTAATCTTCATAAACATTTCTCAATAGGCTGAAGAGAAAACTTAATTCATTTACTTTTTTAAGGACTTTCCCATTCACTTGCATTTGAAATCTAGAATCCTATTCACCTTTGTAACCTTTAAATCACATTTCTCCCATACCACACAATCTGACAGATGTCAGTCTTGGCTCGAGATGAATGCAGAGGTGTGTAAAGTACAGGTGAAGTATTTTGACACGTCTGTCCATAAAAGACTACATGGTATCTATCTCACTGGAGCCAGCACTGTTAGGGTACCAAATACTAAGCTGCATCCATGTTTCCCATGAAAGTGTTTTGAGGCTAACACAGAGTCTGGTGGATTTAAAAAACAAACCTTCATCTGATTCTGCCTGGCAATTGCATATTCCCCCACTGAAAACTCAGTCCAGCTCTGGACTGGAAGGGCACAGTTTTACAAGTTATAAATCTGTTCTTCCAACAGTGATAGGGAAATGTGATCATTATACCACTTCCAAATTTTCTTTATCATTCTTTGCCACTAAAGCTACTGTTGCCCTTAAAGCCAAATTCACAGTCATAAATAAGAAATACAGATTCTATGCCTAATATTGGTATTCAGGCTTACCACATTGTCCTGGTTTTGGGCAAATTTGGGGGAAAACCTCCAGAAGGAACCCCCAGACAGCAAACCCCACGACTCCTCCCCCCCACCACCATCGGGTTCGGGAAGAATTTCCTCAGAGAAGAGTGGGAGAAAAAAAACCTGTTTAATTTAACAAGCAAGACACTCCCCAGCACGGGGAAAAAAAAAAACAACACCAGCTGACAAAAAAACTCTTTCACCGTTCTGAAGGGATGACAAACTCAGTCTCTCCGGCGAGTGGTCGCTCAGTTATCAGTCTCCGGCGCTGGGGAATGACTGCTGCAGGTGACAGAGTGTAGACTCCCGGTGTTTCTTGGGGTTTCCCAGGTCCCCGTCCAGAACAGGTTCAGATGGTATCCAGGAGAGGGAGGGGACGGGGTGGAAAAGAAAACAGTCCAGGGAAAAAGTTGGACTGCCTAGCTGAACTAACTAATAAGCAAAAGCAAGGGCAAAGCGAAGGAAAGAAAAAGAGGCAGAAGCGAGCAAGCAGGCAAGCAAGCAAGCAAGCAAGCAAGCCGAGCTAAAACCTCTCCTAAGCATAGACCATGGGGGAGGTGAGCCGGCTGATAACAAGACAAAACAAAGCTTCACTTTCAGAGTCAGTCCTGGAAGCACAGGACATAATACCAAACATAATCAGAACACACGATTGGAGATACAAACACCGTAACATCACCCTAGGACACACATCCACATACCCTAAAATGAAACACTGTGAAATGGCTATGAAAATATTAGCAGAAATCAGAGATGTGCACAGAGCTCTGCACCTTTACTTGGCCCTAATCCTTCTTAAATAGACCTTCTTGTGCTTCTTTTCTAAAGTCGTTTTGGGTATTCTGGGCTGCAAATACATAAATGAAGTTTTTGGTTTTAATGCTACTTCTATCCAACACCTATAAAGAGCCAGTACCTGTGACTTACTGGAGAATATTTATATGAATTCTACACAGGAAGCACAATAGTATTTTGGACAAATGTATCAGAAATTACTAAGGAAGAAATTAATAAGACAATTTATTCTGCTTTATGGCAGAAGAAGAAGAGAACAACAGACCTCAAAATCTGTTCTCTGCCATTCTGCAACATTTACCATGTTAAAAAAAAAATTAATATAATTTATTCCATGCAGTGAGTATTTCACACATGGGACTTATTTCTCTGAGTCTCTGAATCAAAAGGTTATTCTTATGCTTAAAAGATATCAGTCAAATGATGCTATTTGGAATGAGGAAACCTCCAACTAATGCCTAATATCCATGTTTAAGTCCCCTTCTAAGCATTGTAAGAGCTAACCATTCTTTTTTAGTGTGTCCCTGGATGAATGAAGATTATTTTAAACATTTACAGCTGACAGCTATGCATCTTATGGCTGAATTCATGATTGTAAATAACTGATAAAATAATGTAACATTGGAGTTGAAAGTAATTCAGGGTACCTCCTCAGTTCAACCAAACTTTTTTATAATGATGAACAGGTAATTAGTAAAATGCTCTGTAACATCTTAATAATTAGGATATTATTTGATCATAAGCATCCCTTATGAGCCTACAACACATTTTCTTTGCAACTTAAAACTATCAGTAACTCTTACTGAACAACAAATCACAATTTTATTTAAAGCTTGATTAAGCATTTAACTACCAAGCTGCAAAACAGAAAAAAAACCCCAGTGTTCAAAAATTAAGACCACACATTATGAAAAAAGAAGAAAAAGGTAGAAGAGCAAAGAATATTTTTCACACACAAATGGTAACAGGGAAAATGTTATAGAATTTTCTGTATTTTACTACAATCATTTGGCTCATGAAATTCATAGAGCTACACCCTTGGAAATCACAAATATTGGCAACATGTTAGGAAGGTCTGAAAACATGTCCTTATCTAAAGAAATGTGGCTGTTTCTAGATATACAGTGACTGAGACACAACTCAGAGCACTTCCTTCAATGTTGGAGAACAGCCAATCAATACACATGCCTGAGAAAAAAAAAGCCAAGAAAATTTCCTAAGGCATATTTAATTAAAGCATGTATTAGGCAATCAATTTTTAAATAAGAACATATATTCAAAGAAGAACTTCTGAATAAAACACACTGAATTTGCAGGCTATGCTTCACATTTCTTTTGAATTAAAAGAAACTTGCATTTTTCTAAGGAATACACAAAATGGTTTTACCCCAACTCAATACTTTACTGGCTCCCAGTCTCATCTCTCCTTTACCCAGCACACATGTTTATTGTCTGAAACTAGTTTGCCTGTGTGAAGTTCTTCAGGAAAATATAATTAGATGATACATAATTACATTTATATAATTTTATATAATTAGATTTCTAACAACTCATTCATGGGATAATATGGCCCTCACACTGCAGAATCAATGCAGCTCACAAATTAGTACTGGATTTCATCTTTGCAATGCCTCAGCAAAGCATTATGTACAGGACAAGCTGAAGGAGAATGTCACTTAAATTACTTGCTGCAGCAGCACAGAAAGTCTGTAATTGATCCACAAATGTAATTGGAATCCTGAGTCAATATTCACTGTCCTAACCTCAAAGAGGTATTTCTTTCACAGTAAATAAAACAGGAGAGAATTTGGCCATTAGATTCACTCTCTGCTGTATCAAACATGAAATGTATCACAATCTGGCTCCTCTTCACTAGAGCATTCCTACAATTTTCTATCCTACTAAGTTTGTCTTACCCTAGATATAATAACAAATAAAAATAGCATTTTTTTTGAAAACTGTTATTTTTTGTGTGAAATCTTTACAGTTTTAAAGATTTTGAGATCTCTTTATGAGCTGCTGTCAACAAATGAGTTGCTGTCAACATTAGCTGAATTATTGCTTCTTTATAATTATTTCTGGTTTGATCAAATTTCCATTTAAATTTAGATCCATCAAGGAGGCCTGAATCCACTTAATCCTTATCAAAATTTTCTGACGTCACTAGTTAATTAACATACATAATCTATTTCCTTCAAATATCCTGAAATTGAGTCTATGCATAAAGATTTTTATCCTTCTGATTGTCAACTGAAAAGTCTCAATAAAGATGCCAGAACTGAAAGAACATCGTCTTAAAAACACAATTCACTCTGACAAATTACTGAACTTATTACAGAAAGAAGTAAGAAATAATAAAATTTATTTTACAGGAAAGTCAGATTTTCCTTAGCCTTTCATAAGACACTCATAAGTCTTTAGCAGACCTAAATAAAAAAAAAATTAAAAGCAAACAAACAAAAAATAAACACAAAAAAAAACCAAAAAACAAGACAATATATTATATCTAATGATAGCTCCAAATGCTTTTAAAGATTCCTGAATAGTTTCTATGAAAATCAAAGCTCCTCAAACTGAAGAGCTCAAACTTCTGGAAGAAGGATAGCTATAACAACCAATGAAAATGTGAAATACTTTAGCCTTTAAAAGGTTACCTCAAATAGACAGGTTTTCATGCACATTTTGAGTAGCTGATATTTACAAAACCTTGGCAGAAATAAGATGGCAAAAATGCTAGGACAACTCCTAACACATTACTGTCTGTTGAAGACAAGCTGAAGTGTCATAGTCTTGATCAAAACATTTTCATCAAACTTTGTGGGCTGGTGTTCAACAGTGGCTAATTCTTCTCGAGGGCTTCCAGTTCTAGAACACAAGAAATGTTTTCATATGCTTAGAAAACACAGAATAGTCCTTAGTCTATATACTAAGCACTTCGTCTTCCCAATTACTGATGCTTTTATATATAAAAGGATGGAGCTTAAGGCTATGCAGTTTCCTCCTGCTTGACATCCCTTGATAATTAGGTTCCAGACTGACATCCCTGTAATATTTCCTGATAATGTGTTAATATTTGGCTCTTTGGCCTCAATGACACTCTGAAATACAGTTTGAAGACAGCCAGCAAGCTGCACTGTGGATGTCCTAACTGTAAACTCTGCTTTAGCAGAATTTTTGTCAGCTTCTCTGTATGTTTTATAATGTATGATAAAGCGGTGTCAGCGTTGGTTCCTAGTTAAATAAACGGGACTTCAGGTTTTTCATATCACAGTAAAATACAGATACATATAAAAACTAATCAAATCCACTTTTGTTTTTCCTACATTAGATAGGAAAGCTATTGGTGTCCCTGTAAAATGAAACTGGTTATGGTCCTTTCCCACCTTTCTTTCAATTCTGCTTTATGCTTATTTTTCATTCTAAAGGGTGCCCATAAAATGGCTACTCAGTGCTTATGTCACAACATATTATTATTATATACAACATTATGTAAAGAAAACCCTATAAGGCTGACACTTCCTAGGGCTGGATTTGCATTTTCATGGGTACATATGTAGCTGATCTTGAATAACTTCGAAGTATCTCTTTTTTTCTTGTCTGATCACCTCAGATTAATTCAGGAATTTTTAAGTGCAGGTTCATCAAGGGTTTTTAGTCTGGTAATGGATTGCTGGGGTTGATTTTGGAGAGAGGATTGTGGGTTTTTCCTAATAGTTCTGTCTGCACCATACTCTAATCTTTTGCCTAATTAAGAATAGCTTTGACTTCTAGACCACTAATTCCAGCCTGGGAAGCTCCAGCAGCAGCCTCAGTCAATGCAGTCAAATCACACTGCCTCCTCTTCAGACCTTCTTCATTGATCTGAATCACATTCTTGCAGCCATACCTTTACAGGTGGGATCTCTTTAGTTTTGGGTTGATGTATTTGGTATTACTGAAAGGCTCATTTCTGTGTGCCAGTGGCATTAAGCATGAAGACAAAGCACCAGGCACAAACAGCACTCCTGCAGTAAGCACAAAAATGCATTGAAGAACTCGGGATCACTCAAGAAATAAAAAAGCTATAATCAGCATCAGAAACTGAGGCAAAGGCTGTATGTATGAAGCATTTAGATTGCACCATGGAAGCTGAATTTCATTTATCCTATGCCCAGTGCATCAGCAAATGGTCACATTGAGATAAAAAATCATGGATTTGAATTGTTTACCCACTCCGATTCCTTCCTGTAAAATGAAGCCTCTCAAAATTGCCATTTCTTAAAAATATTTTTGATAAACAAATCCCTTGCTTGTCTCAAGATCTCTTTCCATGTGACAATGCATATTATTCAAATAGACACAAATTAATATTATTGCCTTGACAGAGAATATGGAAAGAGCACAGAGAACACGATACAACATTGTCAGAGATGCAACAACATTCTACTGCAAAAACAAGCAGCAAATAAGTATTTGCAGGTGGCCAGACAATGTGATTCTGCAAAGGCACAATCAAACTCCATCACCATCCATGTGGTTCAGGTAGGCTCACTTTGCATCCACTAACAGGGTTTATGCAACCTTACATACTTCCACCACCTCAGAACAAAGCTGTGCTTCAGTTTCAGGGAGGTAAACAAGAAAGATTAAAGGGAGATGAAAGCTATTCAAATCAATCAAAAGTTTTAACCAAGCTCTTTAGTAAAATAGAGGGTATTTTAAAACACTAAGAAATATAAAAAAGACTTTACTTTCTATGCATATTATAGAAACATTGTTTGATTTTAACAAATTATACATGGAAATTTCCAAGTTTTATTTAAGAGCTCTTACCAGGTTCTTAATCTGAGGGAGGAAATTTACATAAATACCAACATGAAGACACAAGTTTTACATTTCCCAGCTACAGTTACTTACTATTTCTCAAAAAAGAAGCTTCTCAATTTTTGAAATAGTCTTCTATTTAAACTAATGCCTAATTTATCAAAAATCCTTTTTCTTAAATGAGAAATTAGTCCCGCTTTTTTAAATGTTCAGAAATTAACATTTTTTCATCTATTTATTCAAGTATAAACATTCTGCTCTGAGTCAAAAAAAAAACCCCAAAGAGAATAGGAAATACTGAATTAAAAACAAAGAAATTTTTAAAACTGAAAAAAATGGGAACAGAAATCAAAAGCAAATAAATTTATTCCATTGTCACATCACCTACACATTAAAAAAAAAAAAAAACCAACAGATTTCTACTATACTTGAAAAGTGAGAGTATCAAACCAAGGAGAGGTTTTGGGAAATCTGTGGAAGAAACATGAACAATACTTCCTATAAGGCAAAACCTACCAAATAGGAACAGAGATTGTGGCCTCTTTTCTCTAATTCAAAGATGAGAAATTTGCTTCCTAAAGACCCCCCATGAGACAAAAGAAATATAAACAATAGCAGGCATAATTCTGCAGCTCTAAACAGGAGAATATGCAGTAGAACCAAAATTAAAGGAAGATCAAAGAAACAAAATTATTTATGCTATATGTGTGCTTAATGGGTTCATATAGAAAATATTTTTTCTTTTCCATTGTTTGGGACCTGCTGTGATCTTCAAAATATTTTAGAGCTATCCATGTAAAAATGCAACACACATAGCTGAATGCTTTCCACTGTCACTCAGTTAAACATCTGGAATGCACAAAATATACTCTAGCAAATTTCCTTCTGTCGAACTATTATATTGGCACATTTAGAAATGACAGAAGGATTATGAAGCAAACAATGGCCCAGTGCTCCATTTTCTTCAAAAACATCTTGTCTCCCCAAGGGGCTTGATTATTTACAGCATTTAATTTCTCATTACTGGTAGATACTGGTTCAAGAATTGAAGCACTTTGCCTGACCAGTTGATTATGTTACACTTTTTAAAAGTTTAGGAGAGTTTTAGACTAAAATAGACACAATAGGCAACAACAACAACAAAAAAGTGTAGCCAGAGCAACCACAACATACATTTCATGTCACTTCCTTAGGAACACTTGATCAAAGGATAAAAAGAACAAAAGGAAAATAACAACAGGGGAAAAAAAAAACCAGGGAAAAAAAAACAGGAAAAAAAAACAAAAACAAAAACCCCTCAGAGCTACAGAGTAGTTTTTATTGAAATGAAAATAGACCTAAAACTATGAAAAGAGAAAACACAACTAAAGCAAATATTTAATCATCACATCTCATGACTTTTCAGAGTAGTAAACAATCATACTGCTTCCCACAGGAAGCAGTAATTTACGTGGTATTTTGACATTAAGATATAACATTTAAGATATATTAAAGTTACCAATAGTCATAATTAGAGCAAAAAATGCACTAAAGTGAATAACCAGATAGCATTTGTGCATTGATATTTGAAGAAATAAAGTCCTAACCACAAGAGTATAACAAATCTTGAGAAGTATTAAAAAGAAAAATCCCAGGCAAACTCTTAACAGAAATGATCAAAGAAATGACTTGGGTCTTACGATTGGAAGTACATAACTTAACCTAGACCCCAGATAAAGTGATCAACTTTCCTCATGACATACCAGAAGTTAAATAATTTACTAAAAACCCGACTTGCTGAATTAATGAATATATTGTTGGGAAATAAAATTCATTGACATTATGTACAACACAGACATGGGATAAATGTCGAGAAGACAAAGGGTTTGACTCACCAGTTCAAAAGTTCACCTCTAAGTCCTGTGATCTCACCTGATGCAATAACTGGTGTCAACTTTGCCAACACATGATTATATTTTTATTTCTTGAAGCTGCTCTACTGCATACAGAGCATATGGATATCTTACCTAAGGAAAAATAAAGGCAAAAATAGAATAAAAAACAAAGTTTGACAGAAGATTCTCTACATGAAATTATTTTATGAGTCAGTAAAAGGTCAGTCCTGTTGTGTTTAATTAGTATCATGATATAATTACCCTTACAGAATCAGACCATCTGTTCATAAAAGTCCTTACAGCTATTCTAAAGAAACACTGTTTTCAATCCTTATATTTTTTATTAGTCTAGGTCTAATTCTAGCAGAGTCTCTCCCCTCTAGTTCACAGCAGAGCACTCTACCACAGTGCACAGGGGACTTTGCCAAACAGGGGGGACCCCAAGGGGAGGTCAGGGCTCCAGCAGGAGCCCCCAGTTCACAGAGCAGCAGGGGATGGACCTGGACAGGACAGGAGCAGCCAAAGTCCCACAGATGGGCTCTGAGGCAGAGCCTGCTGAGGAGCAGCTGAGGGAGCTGAGGGGTTCATCCTGCAGAGAAAGAGGCTCAGGGGGATGTTATCACTCTCTAGAACTCCTTGGAAGGAAGTTGTAAGCAGGTGGGGGTCAGGCTCTTCTCCCAAACAATAGGACCTGCAGAAACATTCTCAAGTTGTGCCGGGGAGGTTCAGGCTTGATATTAGAAAACATTCTTCCACTGAATGGGCTGTCAAGCATTGGAACAGGATGTCCAAGGAAGTGGCTGAATCACTATCCCTGGAGATACTTAAAAGATGTATAGATGTGGTGCTTGGGGTTTGGTGGTAGAGTTGGCAGTGCTGGTTAGCAGTTGGACTTGATCTTAAAGGTCTTTTCCAATTTGAACAGTTCTATGAAATATTAAGTACATAGTCAAATAAAAATGTCAACAGCATATTAAAAGACTGAATAAAACACAAAAAGAAAATTAAACCTGCAGTTTACTCGGTCAAATTAAACAGCAAAACAAAAATGTACAACAGTATAAATAAAGCTACAAAATTATTAATCTGCGCTGCTCTGAGTTACACATATCATATTTATGTAGTCTAAGATCCTCTACATTTTTCAAAGTTTAAGTCAAAGATGTTTTAAAGTTCTTTTCTCATCTTTAATACTGTATGCTAATATGTTAATATGTTTTTGCTAAACTGAGATTAAGTAAAATGATTGATGATAGTGAACACTTATAAGTCTATTTTGATGAATCATTATGTAGTTCCCCAAGACAGCTTTATTTACAATACATGCCAGTTATGCCAGTTTTTTTCATACTGATTCTTTCTACTGGGTATGACAAGTAAGCAGAAACAAGTGGTTTCAGTGAGATTCATTTAGCACAGGAGATTTCCATTGTGATGAATACATTGTTACCAAAAAGAGATCATTAAGGGATGGGTTCTTTCTTAAATATTGTACAATAAGCTACTAACTCACTGCAACAACTTTATGAAGAAATTCTTGTTTACTTTCTTACGATCTATACAATTCACATTTATCTAGGCTGGGGAGAAATCTTTAGGGTGTTGTCAGATTTGAAGGATATACTTTAGATACCCACTTCTTTTTCCCCTATTCTCATGTCTCTGATCTTATGATTCTAAATTTGTCATTTTACAGCCCCTGAATTTCCATATTTCTGCATCAAAAACAGCTCAGACTAAAAGCAAGCTTAACTATTTAATGCATGTTTTAGACAGACTATCCATGCCTAATGATTATCAAATTTATCATGATTCTTATGCTCCAAAATTTTTCCTTCTCTCTCTCCAAGGGAAGTTAAAAGTTAACAGCTAAGATTTTTTCACATTGGAAATCCACATGGATGAGAGTTGCATACCTATAACATATCTCCTTTTATAAATATTAAAAAGGAGAAAATATTAATTTCAGGTTTTCTATAGCAAAATATGTCAACTGGTACTGCACTGGTATTGTCATAGATGTTATTTCTACCTTCCCAGTCTTCTTCCATTTATTTTAATAGATATACTCAGTACCACCAATGTCACCAGTGATCATCGAATTAATTTCTAGTGTATGAACATTAAGCATTTTGGGTACAGGAGAGGAAACTAAAACTACCCAGAGGAACAGTTGCTAAGGTCATCAGGGTATCAGTTTTCTTCATCTGAATTTAAGCATCTGCCACACATCAGTTTGCCTAAGAGCAGTAAGAAAAGCTTTTATTTCATCTTAACTTTTCAAACAGAATTAATATTGTACTGAAGGAGCCTTTCTCCCTCTCCCCATAGGACATGAATACTGGTTGCTTGTGGACCAAGACTTAATGACTTCTAAATATTTTCAGGTACTGAGTAGGTTTCAAGAGAACTGCTTCACATTGTTTTCATCTTGGAGTCTGTACTACAGAAGGAGAAGGAAATTAAATTTTGCAGCTACACAGAGTATTTGTGTTAGTTATGAAAAGTCTCACAAAATAAAGTAGCACTTCAATTACATAAAAATAATTTTCAAGATAAGAAAGTGTTGTCATAGAAACGGACAAGACACCTTTTCTACATGCAGCAATAGCCTATCTTTACTGTTCACAGCTCACATTTACATGGTTTTCTAAAAGCATCGTGTTTAATTGTAATTGGTTAGTAACTTGTTGCTACACAGTTCATTGGTTATTAGTTGCTAGTGTACAGGCTTGACAAAGACTTTCTTCCCTAAAGATGTTTACATTCTTTTTTTCATGGTACAGGATGGCTCTCAGAGGTACAGAATCCTTTTCCCATGAGTACTTGTCAGGCCAGCTGTTAGCCATACTTAGCCGAAGCAGCAGGCCTGAGGCCCGGTTTTACAAGGGTAACAAGGCTCTTATTTTAGAAAGCTCGACCTATATGCAACAAGAAAGGCCTTGCCCCACTACTTTCTCCATCTTTTGCAGAACTTCCTAAACTTTATAGGTGACAATACTAAGAAGCAATACAATGTGCTGCCTAGAGTAACTTTACAAGATAGCAAAGAGTTGTGCTGTCCAACCCTTGAGGACCAGAGCACAGCCATTGTTTCAGCAGCTTGTATTTAATACCCCTGGTTAATATCCCTGTATGCCAAAGTGAAAATCTGGTGCAACTAAGGTCAGATTTGAAACACCACTACTGAAAAGCATTTGGAAATAATCAGAAACACTATCAGACCTTGGCCCAAAATTGCTGCAGTGTTGCACCAATATTATCAAAAGGCTCCTGCTCAGCATGGCTCCATTTCCCATTTCCCCCCAGCACTGCACACTGTCACACAGCAATAGAAACCACACCCCTGCAGGACCAGCAGCTGTTACCTCACTGACGGTCTTCTTTTCAGAGTATGCTCTTTTTCCTCTAACAGCTGTGTGAAAAACACGATTCACTGTCCTGGTAAAATTTAAAAGGTTTAATAAAAAGAGAATAGGAGACAAACATAAAGGAAAGGGTTAAAACGGCCGGGTGCTTGGCATGCTGCCAAGAGCACTCGGCTGCTTCAGCGATGCCCCTTTAAATGCCTTTTACAATACATCAAATTGTTGCATATTCATAGTCTTTCATGCATAGTCAAACTTTTTCTGGGAACCGTTTAGCATGGCCACTCCTTGAGTCCGTCTTTGTAGAGCATGCGTGTTTCTTGGCTTGTGGTTTTAATCTTTTTTTTATCGCCTTTTAATTTGGGTGCTGGTCCCGGCCTTTGCAGCCGGTGAGTGTTGATAATTGTTGTGTCAGCTGCAGGGTTCCCATCACACGTTCACGGGCTGTTATCTCAACTAAGCAGGTAGTTTTAGCATACTAGCTCAAAAAAACTTATATTTAATTTTTGCTATTAGAAGAGAAACAAGAAAAGAAAAGAAAAAACTTATATTCGTACAGAAAAGCTATTTTAACATTATACATATAGCATTTATCCCAATATTTGCAAAAAGCCAACAATATGTCATGTACTTATAACAGCTGCCATTTTGGAGTTCTAATCTAGCAAGGACAACCTAGTATAAGAGGGTTTTTAATTTTTCTTTTTCTTGAATAAATTTTCAAGTCCACAAAACAACACTGAACAACATTTTCCTGAGGGGGATGCAGCATTGTACCTGTGTCAGGTACAGTTTTTGCTGAAAACTGCTGGAGCCATTTTTCATCTTAGCTTCTCTGTCTTTCCTTCAGAATGATGTTGCCTAACAAAGGCCATTTTTTTTCAGCTTACATGAGAACTTCCAAATTTTAGTTAACTTTCCCATTGTACGCAGCAACAATCTCAAAAAGAAGTACAAGGGCAGGATATTTCATTTTCAATACTGTAAGATACCATATTCCTCTTGGTGAACAGTCAAGCAGCTCAAAAATAATTAAGATATCACAGAGGTTGGGAGGATTATTTTTTTAACACATTTTTCCCCTTTACACATAGTACAAACATTGTAAATCTAGAAAGCTAAAAGCAATTTTACTTGACTAAACACAGAAGCTGTAAACTCAAGCTGCAGTGACTATCTCACTGCTTCCTGTGTTGAAATTTCATTTCCACATAGACAGATATAAGGTTTATCTTACTGCCAGTTATTATTCAAATAAAATAAAGAGGAAGACATGTTGTCCCTTCCAGAGGGAAGAAAACCAATGTCAAAGATAAAATAGCACATATATGGTAAGTTCTGAATACCCAGACTAATTGCAAGACAGAAAGAGCAATTCATGTTCAGGATTGCAACATGAACTTGGTGACTTCAGTTACAGCTACTTATTTTATCCAGCAATAACAGAGCAATGTCAATATTTTAGTTTCAAAGTAACAGCATTTTTAGGGATGTACTAGCTTGAAAGCAAAACCAGTGAGAGACTCCAAGTCAGTAATACAATTTAATAGGAAAAAAAGAGGAAAAAAATAAAATACATGCAATAATACAAAAGAAAACCACTGACAGAGTCAGGATACAACCTGACACCGTCAGTCAGGGTGTTGGTAGCAGTCCGTATAAATGGTGGCTGCAGTCCTCCTGGATGACAGATGTGGTTCAGCTGAAGCATTGTTCCTATAGAAGGTGCAGTTTTCCTCTGAAGGTCCTGCAATGATGTGGAAAAGGTCCGACTTTCCTCTGGGATCCAGTGGAAAGGGCTGCCTTGGTGTTCCAAACCTCAGTTTTTTATCTGGGTAGGAAAGGCTTGGCTCCTCACCCTGGCTGGAGCATCTCCCAATGGGATGATGTAATCTTATCAGTCACACAATAGGACTTAATGGCCCATTAACAGAATATATCTTCTGGAGGAAGGATGGGTTGTGGAAAGATAATGATGATCATCCCCCTGATCTTATCAGATGGCACATCAGCAGAGGATATCTCCCACAGAGATAAGAATCACCACCCCTCCCACATTTGAACAGATAGTGATAGAATACACATTCTTGCATTGTACCCCAGGACAAGGGAAAAAAAATGGAGATAAAATTGTGATTTCCATTCTCTTGGACTGTGACATCCCTACTGAAAGGCTGATCCCATAGCTCCCCAGCAGTGTTGTGCTCTCTATCTTTAGAGCAAGAACTGTGCCTGGCCCTGACTTCAGCTGCCTGACCTGGAGAGCTGCACACAGAACTCACACAGAGCTCACACACAACTCATACAGAACTCACACAGAACTCACACGTAGCTCACACGAAACTCACACAGATCTTACACAGAACTCACACCAAGCTCATGTAGAACTCACACAGAGCTCACACACAACTCACACATAGCTCACACAGAAGTCGCACCCCTGGCTTGGCATCATCTGCTCATCATCTAGGTTCCAGCTCCACAGTACTTCTCCCTCCCTGCCATCCAAACCCACGCTTCCCCCTAAAGTCTCTTAAGTGAGATGTAATTCAGTGACTATTGTCTTTCCAACTCTTACTGGCTCTTGAAAAATTCTCCAGTTCCACTCCCCCCTTCCTCCCCTGTCCCACGCTGAATACTGAGAGTTAGCCTGCCAGTAGTCTTGAAGGAAAATCCCCAAAGAAATCAAACTCAACTCCTCAAGGCCCTTCTGGACTTCCCTAGTTCCCTCCCCTTCCACAGTAGGACCATCTATTTCCCAGCCTTACCCTCTCTTTTCTGTTTATACTGCAGACAGTTACTTCATTCATCCCAGTTTACAAGCTCTTAGCTTCAAATGTAAACACTTCCCTGATGCAATCGTCGGAGAAGTTTGATGTTTACACACACAGATTTTCACTCTTGCCACTGAAAAGTTTACACATGCCTGTCAGAGGTAACTAATGATCTCCTGGACCTGCAGCTCGATGGGAACAACTACTGCCTGGTGGGTGTACAAGGTCCATTATCCCCAATGCCCCATGCAAAGAGAATTGTGTGCTTGGAGAAGATTGTGTAGTTAAAAGAGCTTTTTTCCAAGAAGTAACTAGATACAATCACAAATTAAAATTCCACATTGAAAGGCATATACATAGACTCTTAAATACTTTAGAAAAGCAGAAAGGTCTTTTGTGATGATGCAGCCATTGAAAAGACAAATTAATACATATGCACATCTACACTTCCCTGATATTACTATTCAGTGTTCATAAAATCCAGTTTAATTTTGAAAAATCCCCACATTCCTATGACAAAATTCAAGACAAAAAAATAATATCTGTCTCTTCCAAAGAGTTTGGAAGCCATAAGCAATTGTTCTCTTTATGTATATCATGAATATGAATCCACATTTCTAACACTTCTGAACTTTAAGGATAAACATCCAAATTTCAAAGGAAAAGCTCACATCTTGGGATGAATTTGGAGCTTAGTTCTCATTACCATGGATTTCAAGAACATGAAACTTTGGGAATTAAGCACAGGCTTTTAGATAATAATCTTGCTTTAGCTCTGTAAAAGATATATGAAGCAAGAAAATATGACAGCTGCATTCCTGTTAGGTTTATGAAACAAGAAAAATGTTACCAGCAAAGGATACACAAGACTTAATGTTACATAAGCAAATAAAAATGTGTATATGTGTCAGTCAGCTGTCAAACAACATATACCCATATTAGAACACAGGAAGAGAGGAGCAGCATCACATAATAAAACCTCTATAATCCTTCACATTTCATTCCATGGCCCGCTGATTATGGGACTGGAGTCTCAGAATGAAGAGATTAAAGCCTATTCTTGCTTTTCCATCAGCCTACTGAGTAATCTTTGGCAAACCATTTGATTTTCTACATGTCAGCATCCCAACATGACAAATTGCTGTAACAAGATTTAATTCCATTATAAATCACCTTGACATCCAGTGACAAAGACAAACTTTATTGCACAAAATACAAAAGAAATTAAACGGTTCTGAGCCATTTAGTAATATGTTTAATAAGACTTGTAAATGTATAAGAGTTTGATTTTTGTCAGCTTAAAAAGGAATGAGCTTAGAAGTTCAAATGCATATTCTTACTTTACAAGTCAGGTACTCAATTTCTGCAATTGTTCCAACCTTTCCAGGACATAAGACAATTGCCAAAAGACCTTTCAGGTTTTTTTCCAATGGTGATATCTGAAAAATATTTCCAAAATATTCTCATATAGTAAGTTTCAGGAACATCTTAGTCTAAACTAAGTAACTTCCACAAAATAACTAAGGGTGGGGAGCGAACTATGGAGCACTGCTTATTTATGATGATTTTGTTTCTCTTTCATTTTAATTCAGAAAGATTAGGCCATTCTTCCAGCATTGCATTTATAAGTAGGATATTGCACTTTTTTTGAAAAAAATTTTACTTTACATGGAAATAACTGCACCTGAGTTTCATCTGATACAATTTTAAAATTCTCTTTTATGTGGTATACATACATTCTAAAGAAAATGAAATGATGAAAACCGACCCTTACCACAATTCTATCACACAGAATATGCCAAATATCTCATCTCTGCTCCTAGAATTCCCATTTTGTTTTAAGAAACTGGATTGAAGACCCTCTCTTCTCTTCCAAAAATTATTCATATAAAAACATTCCTTTTCTCTCAGACAATGTTTTTACCTTCTCCTCTGAGGGTTAAACAGCTTCTAAATCACCACCCTCCTACTGTTTTCATCTGCAGACCACACTAAAACATATGTTTCTCACAAAATTTTACATCCTTATTAAGTACTCCTGAGTAACAGAAAAACTTTTTAAGCTTGGATAAGCTTCTCAAAGAATCTAGCTCAATTTTTGAAGAAACTGATTAACAAAACAGAGGAAAAAATTTCAGGATGAAAGAAAAGGCTGAAGAGACCACTAGACATTTGCATCTGCTGTTAAATGCTGGTTTAATTTTGATAAAAATATTGGAGACATGGAAAGATAAGTGCAAAGTTATTTCACTGCATCTCACACATTAAGATAAAATCAGGTTTTCTTTAAATAGGCTCAATGTTTCATTAAATTTTAAAAGTTTAGTAGCTGCAGCTTCTCAATTAGACATGAAATATGAAATAAGAACTTTACACACGAGTGATTTTTGAGGGTATAATTGCATCAGTCTGCGTGAAATTGTCTTGTGCTGAACATACGTTCAAAAAGGCTTAGGCATATTGTGAGATTCTCATTTTCCTTGTTTATACAGAATACAGGTACAGCTATCAGCAAGATAAAAAGCAGCAAGATTCCACTGTCTTCTCCACCAGAAATACCAAGCCATACAGAAGTAATATGCAAAATTTATATTTAGCAGCTCTTAAATTCCCTGAATCTTTTATAACGCATATATTCACATAAGATTAGGTGCAAGAAAATACATCTAAACTTTAAATTAATGCTGCCACATTCCCACATAGACCATTGACTAAAGAAACTCTGCTGAGCAGCTGGCAGGTTTCTCCACATAAACAAAGTGAAATATTTTAAGTAATCAGTACCTGGAATTTACTGCTGGAGCTCTCAAATAGAGTTTATTCCAATAACATCCCAAACTAATTTAAAATACAATAAACTTGAGCTTTCTATTTTGTTTTCTTCAGCAGGCAGTTTTAGATAAGAGATGCCAGCTTGAAAGAATGAATGATAGAAATTATTTTGTGAAATACTTTGCCTGACAGAAGTTACCTTCAGATGAATTTATATTTCAATAAATAATTTTGATTTCACACAAAATTATGATAAATATGATGGTTGAATTAACCAGGCAACCACCAATTACCCACATCTAAAGCACTCATTGCTAAATATTTATAGAGATGTATCCCCACAAAAGCAAAATAAATCCTCATAGCAAATCACACAGATGCTACAACACAGATTTTAGTTTGATAAAAAGTGATTTTTGTTTTTACATCTATTTTTGAAGGGTGGAGCAAAGGGTCATAACGTTGATCTAACAAAAAAACTTCTATCAATTTTGCATCCTCACCTAACTTGAAAACATAAGTATGTATGTTTACTTATAAAAAGATATATATATATTAATATATTCTTATTTCTGAAGTCACACCTACTTCCCATGCCAGGTGAGTAGAAATCCTAATCCAGTGTTTGGACAAAATAGGCTAAATTTATTATTTACTTTATGAAGCACAAATTTATGTTTTGAGAGGAAAAAAAAGTGTTTTATACTTCTTGACTGGCAGTGGCAATAATATTTAGAGGTACTTTTGCTTGTGCAGGTATGCTTAAGAACAACAGTCTGGATATGAAGACAGAGCAATAAGCAGTTGAAGAGAGAAGAGTGAAAAGCTGTCATAGCAGAATAAAGGCTTTCACACTAGCAGAAAATGTTCACAAAGAGAAAAAGATTAAAAGATGGTGCCTACATTTCCAAACATTTCTAAAGGTAGGCTTTGATGTGAAAAATGACTGCATCTCCACAATGGCTTTGAGAGGAAATGGAGGAATTCCTCTTTTAAAAGCATATATTAAGAATAAAGCAATGACAAGAATCAAGCCAGTAGCAAGGGTTTCCATAATCATGTAGAAAGATAAAAACCAGTGGAAGTTTGTGAAGACCAAATCCAAATTTTTCAAAATTCTATGTTTTTCTTATTTACAAATTCCTCTCTGGACTATATAGATAATACTTCTGTTGTAACTTAAAACTCCACAAGCTCCTGCACAGCACACACATTAAAAGACTGAAAATAAGGACTCTGACAGCAAAGGCATTTATTAATCTAATCAATGTTATGGCTACCTTATACTTAGAGCCCAGTAAATGGTTAAACACTAAAATAAGTTTTTAATAGTTTTTGAGGTGGGTTTTACTGGTTGTTATTTGGTTTGTTAGGGGGTTTTGTTAATTACGGGTTTTGTTTCTAAACGATCATCAAAATAATCCAAACCCCAGAAGAATTAATTCTTTAACCTTTAATGTCTCCTCACTGCCCAAGCTAATTTAGCATAATACCCAAAGAAGCATTTCCTTTATTTGGGATGTCTATTTGTTCTGGGGTATGGTCGTTTCAGGTTGTTTTTAAGGAAGCATGATACCGTTTTTCGTTTCAAATTGAGAAGAACTGTGCTAGGAAATACAAACAGGACATTTTTCTCCCTCACATTAATAGCAACCAGACAGTAACAGCAAAAATGTAAGGTTTTCTTTTTTATTTACTGAAAGTAAGAAAAAAAATAAGGGATCTTTGACCATGTCAAAACTAATGCAGACATTTTTAACTGTTTGAAAGCTATAGAAACAGCAGAACAAAAGATTGTCTGAAGATGCAAGGAAAGCATTTCCAAAAATGCTTTATCCCTCTTCTGTCTAGGAAGGTAGGAGAAGAAAAGAAGTAGCATTTGTTTTCTAACAATACTCCATTCCCAAGGATGAAAAGTTTATATCTAAGAACATATGTAATTGATAAAAGTAATGCAAAAAAAAAATCCAAATTCCCTTCAACAGAAAATATTATTGTTCAAACCAGTGGAGAAAGCGAAGACTGAAAATCTTTTCCAGTGCCTTACATCTTAGTGAAGTTAAGGGTTTGCTTCAGATCTCATCTGATACTAAGTGCAAATTTATAAGCAATGTTCTCAGCAACAACCTGTGTGCTCACAGAAGACAGCTGTGCTTCGCAGTCAGATCAAACTGACCCCAAAGTTTGCTTTAACACATTTATCAACAATCGGGCTGCAGGAGTTGAGAGCACCATAAACAAGGCTGCTGATGACACCAGACTGGGAGGTGCTGTTGGCTCTCTCAGGGTCCGTCTGCTCTGCAGCAGGGTGTCAAGGGCTTTGAGAGTGTCCCTGTGTGGAGCAGCTGAGGACTTTGGGATTGTATACAAAGGTATAAAGCTGTTAGGGAGCATGCAAAGATGGTTCAGGGTCTGGAAGACAAGCCTCCAGAGGAGGAGCTGAGGGCAGGGACAGATCTCTTCACTCTCATGACCAGAGACAGGACTCAAGGGAATGGGATGAGGTTCAGGCAGGAGATGTTTAGGTTGGATATTAGGAAAAGTTCTTCCCACAGAGGGTGCTTGGACACTGGAACAGAGTCCAGACCCCAGGGCAGTGGTCACAGTCCCAAGCCTGACAGTGCAAGGAATCTTTGGACAATGCTTATAGCCACATGGTGAGGTTGGAGGAGAGGTCCTTAGAGGGCCAGGAGTTGAGCTTACATGATCCCCATGGGTACCTTACAACTCAGGATACTGTGTAAGTAACAGGAAAATATTAGTACTTAGTCCTCTTTCTTAAAATACACAGATAAACTTCTAAATGAAGGAATTATCTGTATGGAAAAAATTAATTACTATTACCAAGTGTCAATACTCAAGCAATACTGCAGGGCTTCATTTTTTTCTTTCACCTTGACACAAAGTTAAGGTAGCATGAAAAATTCACCTTATAAATAGAGAAACAAAATTCTGGTTACAGCTTAGCGTTTCTATCAAACAATATTCCTTGAAAATTTATAGATATGGAAGGTAAGGTACCCGAAATTACTAAAATCAGGGTTAAAGCTCCAAATTATTTTCTAATCAATTCTGTTCTGTAATCTAAATATGACAACAATTAAAATGGTACATATGTTGTCTTTTCATTTGAAGGGAAATCAAATAAATTTTTAAAAAGCCCTGATATTTTAAACTTACTGATGATGCACAGAAAACAAGAGTAATCCATATGTCAGAATTTATAAAGATGTGGGAATATATGGGGGAAAATATTGATATTTTCCAAATTTACTGCATTTTCTGGTTGCCCAGCAACTCGAAATCACCTTGTGACTGCTCAAGACTCCAGACTAGATGCAGTAAGATACTTGGAAAGCCTGAGCTTAAAGCACTTAATTAGGAAGCAACTCTGTCTCAGAAATAATTCAGAAATACAGTATCATCCTGGGGAAAACAACGCAGAAATTTCAGGCCACACAGTTCTAAACAGACAGCAAAACCTTCCAAGGAGACAAAAACATAGGAAATACATGTAATCTTTCATTTCTCTGGGGACTAAATACAGAGCAAAAAGCAAAGATTCTGTTGGGTACCTACAGTAGAGAATACACCCAAGGGTAGGACAGCAGCAAATGTTCTTTTAGAGATCACAATCAGAAGAAAATGAGTTGATGAACACTGTACCTCCTGCAAACCCATCTTGCTAAAGGAAAGTGTGTGAAAAGAACATCAAATATTGATATTATTAAAAACCTTCTTCCAGAAAAAGGCTTCTGTTTAAAGTTGGTATGATTTGTGCATAGAAAACGTGCAAGCAGTCAAAACAATAATCCTCCTAGTTTAAACCTGAAACATAGGTCTTGAGAAAGAAAACACCTTGGCCTATGTGTGTAAATGTTGTTTTCTGGGCAAGTCCATAAAGAATATGTTAATCACTAACAACCACATTTTGAAGTGATTGTAATAGAAATATAAGTACAGAGCACACTTTCCATGGTTTTAACAAGTTCAGCACTTTGGATTAATTTAAAGACCTAAGTCAAGTTTCATGCTAATATAGCAACTAATTAAACTTGGTTTGAACATGAGGAGCTCTTTCAAAATTGCTGCTTTTCTCAATTTTCATAATATGAGAGCAGAATGAGGGCTTTCTCTACAAGCATAGGAGCAGTGGTAAATTGAGCAGAATAATTAAGAGAAAAAAATCCGGATGCTAATTGTAAGTCAGGCGACCTCATAGGTGATCAAACAAAAAATGTCTCAGTACTCTTGTCATCTCTGGACATCAAAAACACTTTATCTCATGGTGAAAACTTTCCTTCCATGTCACAGCAAGAGCAGATGAGCACAGCACACTGGTAATTCTGCAGCTTGGAGCCGTTAAGAAGCAGAACACCTTGTGCTCATTGACTGTGTAGTTTTCCTAAAGCTTCTAAAATTCTAGTTTTGCTAAAGCTTCCTAAAATTCACAGTGAATTCAGGATGTAACTCACTAAGAATGGATTTCAGACAACCATATCAATTTTCAGGACTCTGCTTAGTATCCACCAATTTACTGGCTTCAGCTAGAAATTTCTGCACTTCTATTACACCTCATTACTATAAGGAAGCTACCAGCTGTGTTAAGAAATACGTCACTTGTGACTCTCTCATTCCCTCTCTCAGACACACACCATGGTTTGAGATTTAAAAATAAAACAGACAAAACCTCCCATGGTATTTTATGTCATTTAATTTTCATTTTCATCTGATTTTTAAGGCTTTGCAGTAAACAGCAATAACTGAAAACAGCAGATGCTTCTATTAGGGTTTTGTTTAGCTAAGTGTTTCAACAGAACAAGTCCAGTACAGCCATTATTTTTGTCATCTTTGAGACCTGGCCTGCCCTGTAAGTTAGCCTGCCTAACAAGACAACTTAATTACACATATTTGACTAAGCATACTTACATAAGCATCCAATTATAGCTTAAAACAACACTCAACATGCATAACCATCTGTCATTGAATGTATCTGTTGTTAAGGCATAATGGTGTGCTCAGCTTTTTCCTCTCCAAACATATTAAATATTTTCTGCAGCTACAGTAAATAAAAAATGGCAAAGCAACCATTTGGAGTGCAAAAATGCATTACCTTGACAATTGAAAACAAATTTACAGGAAAATCTGCCAATATTCTCCAAATATCCCCTCAAATCAATGTCATTTCCTTTTACTAAAAATTACAGATAACACTAGAACTATCACTTGCCAACACAGAAGCAAAATTGACTTGAAATTCTTCTACCTTTTCTTTTCAAAATATTGTTCAATGTCATTTTCTTTCTAGGATAAACTATCAACATTTCTGCCACTGTGAAAGATAAAATGACATTTAAATATGTCTCAGGAGAATAGGAGTCAATCAGCACAGGAAAAGATAAATGCATGATGAGATATATTTAGAAAGTGCTGTAATGACACACTATTTTGCAGTGGGAGGCATTAAAAACCCTACTATTAGTCACTTCTTCTAAGTACAGAACTGTGATACTGCTTTTACCAGTCAGACACAGTACCAGCTGCAATTACCCACAGAACCTAATGCTAAGTTGCCAATGACAACCACAGTACACATACCCCAAGACTCAACCATCATTAGCATAAACATCCACATCATCTGTGCCTAAAATTGATATACTTTATTTTTTAAAAATTATTTCTCCCTTCAATACACCTTTCTCTCCCTTAGCAGAGGGCTCCTTGAGAGTGCTCCTCTGCTTGTAGAGCAGAGTGCTCTACAAAACAGAAAGAAGTGTAATAATCAACATTTGTGTTATATCTGCAAGAAAGCAGTCTTTCTTATCTAATGATTATTTTAGTATCTGTAAATTCAGAGATTTCAGTCTGAAAATAGCAAATAATAGAATCACAGCATGATTTGGGTTGGAAAGGACCTTAAAGATCACCTAGTTCCATTCTCCTGCCAAAGAGGGGGGACACCTTCCACTAGATCAGGTGTCTCAAAGCCCCATCCAACCTGGCCTTGAACACTTCCAGGGATGGGAAGGCCAGAACCTTTCTGCCAAACTGTTCCACTGCCTCACCACTCTCAAAGGGAAGATTTTTTTCTTAATGTCTAATCTAAACCTGCCTTTTTTCCCCTTTAGGCACTGGAAGGCGCTCTGAGGTAATCCCAGATGTCCCTCCATCCATCAAGCCCACATATCTCCAGTTTAGAGACCAGGATGTTGAGCAGGACCCTGTCAGGTGCTTTGCACCAGTCCAGGCAATGATGCCAGTCTTCCATTATGCACTAATGCAGTAACCTCATCATAAAAGGCCACCAAGTTTGTCAGGCGCGATTTGGCCTTAGTGAAGTCATATTGGCAAAAACTAATCAACTTGTCATTTTCTAAGTGTCTTCTCAGCTTCCAGGAGGATCTGTTCCATCATTTTGCCAGGCACAGACTGACTAACCCTGTTCCTTGAGTCTTCTTTTTCCTCCCTGTTTCAAAATGAGAGTTGAATTCCCCTCTTTCTCTGGGCAACTCTTGCTGGCACTGGATTCAAACTGGTAGGAGTGGGATGGACTGAGATTCCACTTTACAGGCACCTTTAGTTTAAAGACCTCATTACCAGCTTGTCAAGCCTATGAGCTAAGATTCTCTTCACCTTCTCTGACAGATGGATCCAATCAGCCCCTAGTAGATACCTTTTACTATTGTGAGGAACTGTTCTTATCGTAGCTTTAGGTTTGAGGAAATATAAGCAGAAGTGGAAAGCAGAAACTGATAAAAAAACTAACTAAAGGAAAAAGTTTCTGAAACAATCAGTATGGTATAATAAAAAAGCCTATGTTGTTTTAAATAAATGTTCATATAGAAGTCTACTTTCTCTCTCATTATGCTGTGTAACAAATGAGGGTCAGGGTCCATTATTCGTCCCTTGAATAGATGATAGTAATATGATGAAAACCTATTTTATTGAAGCAGATCTTCATATGCTTGCAGCATACAAGGCAGATTCATGCAAAGCTGCCTCCTAAACCTGCACAGCCCTGTGTGGATAGCACAGCATCCCTTAACGAGGCTGGCCAGACATGGATCAAAAGGAATGTGCCAGACTGGAGCTCATTACAGCAAGCACAGCGACTATGAAGAAACACTAAGAATTGCTATTAAACTGCTTAAGTCCAATTGTTAACATTGATTTTTAAAAATTCCTGTTTGTGGGCAAGAAAAACGTGCTGAAATGCTGCAGAGTACTTTAACACATTCAAATTATAGTATCTAAATAAAAATAAGCCTCAATTTACAATCCTTCCCATCATATGAAAGAGTTACCATAACAATAAGCTACAGTTGAAATTAACATTACCCCTCTATAACTTCTCTGAAACAAAAAACTACCTTGTAAAAGTGAGCACCAACAGAACACACAAGGAGAGTCAGTGTAAAGTAGTGACAACCAATTCGTGTTGCACATCAGCTTCTACCTGTGTAAAAGCTGACAACAGAATAGGCCTGAAGGTGTCAAAACCCTGGTCACCACAAGTCAAAGTGATTTTTTTTTTCTGATTTGGCACCAAACCAAAGCTTAGTGACATGGGGACTGACAGATGTCAGTAAATCAAATAGTTAATCAAAATGTTTATATTAATCCATTTTAATCATTTAAAATCAAATCAAACATATTTCAAACTATTTCAGAATAGAAGAAAAAGCAAAAAATGAAGTTTTGAATGGCTTCACTTAAATCTCTTGCTATCACAGGAACTTAGGACATTTGCATCTTGGGGCTTGGGGAGGTGGTTTGGCAGACTTCATTCATTCATTCATTCATTCATTCATTCATTCATTCATTCATTCATTCATTCCACTTAAGGTTTTAATAAGGCACAATCAGAAGTCTCCTAGTTATGAGGTACAGGCACAAAAACTATCTGAATTATGAGCTAGTTATCTACTACATAATTACCTGTAAACATAAAGTATTTCTTCAATGACATATGATCCTTCCAGTTGTACACTCCCCACTTCTTGGAATGAACCTGCTCTAATCTCAAACTCGGTGTGAAAAGTTTGCTTAGATGCCCAGAACATTCTCTTTAAAACCAAATGATAAAACTTTTCTAGATAATATTCTAGTTAATTTTCTAGAACTTCAAAGGTCAATCTTCAGTATTTATAACAGCAAAAACTTAATAACTGATTTGGGTTTGTTAATTAAAACTTGTGGCCTTGTTCTCAAGGTTTCTAAGGCCAATAACCACTTTCCTTCTAGCACATCCAGTAAAACTCTACAGAAAAAAAAATCCCTGTTATGTTATGTTTCTCCCCTGTCAATACTTAACAATTTTCCTTCTATTAATTAACAGTTCATTTGCTCTAATGGTTTCTATTTCTAGCTCAGACAACTAATAAATAACACTTCAAACAACTTTCAAACACTGAAATGCAAGAACTTCTTTGCTCTGGTGCACAAGAGTACCTTTACTGCTTTGTAGAATATTGTTCTCAACAGCAAAAAAAAATCTTGCAAAAACTCCACAATTGATTTAAGAATTTTAATTTACAAAGCCCTCTTGTCAGGAATTTTATCTTAATCTATTTCTATACATTTTTGACTAGTTAGAAAGTTCTATCTTCTCATGTATCTTAATTTTATGAGGACACAGATTTGTTAGATTCTGAGAAGTACACTTAACCTTGTTGAACTCCATACAACTGGCATCTTGTTCAATAACTTTATGTAAAGTACATATAAAAAATTCACATTGAACCCAGCTTTTATATATATATATATACACACACCCCTATATATACACATATACTCATAATGGTTATTTGAGGAAATTTCATCCAGGGCACCCATGATTTTTATTCACAACATGGTTTCTATCACAAAACTTTAACATCTACCAAAAAAATCCAATTATTTAGGGATATCATATCACCTACTGGAAATACGTTATGTAAATAGATATTTACCGTAGCTTTAAGTATTTTTCTTTAATATTAAAGGTATCAATAATCAGAAGTGCCACAAAATTACTGAAAGTAAAGCTGAGAAAGTCCAGCTCTAGATGGAACTAGGTCAGCAGCGAGTCCAGGCTGCCCTACCCTGTGATCCTGCTTGCAGTTCCCTGCTCCTGCTCTGCACACCCTGGAGCAGAGGCAGATCTCGGAAACACAGAGGGCACATGGACAGGGATGGACTTCAAAGCTCCCTTTGCCTCCTCTTCATCCCAGCAACCACCATTTCCTTTCATGATCCTCACTCAACCCTGGTATCAGATATCCTCAATCCCTAAATTTAATGAGGTAAGTCAACTAATCTGGCTATGTGTCCCTGTCTCAACACAATCACTGGAACTTCTGTGGTCTTCTAAAATCCACCTGAGAAGCCAAACTGTGCTCCAAATAGTTCAAGTTCCAAAATGCTCTTAAGAAGATGAAGTGGAGAGAAAAGGTTGGAAAACTTGGTAGCAATGATACAACCAGCAAAATCTGTGTTAGACCAGGTCCCCACCTAAAAGATACACTAAACACTACATTTTGTTTAACACAGTGTGTAGCACTGACACTCATGGAAGTTTTCCCCCAGCTGGCAATATACTGTTGGGGAAAATTAACTAAAATTGCAGAGAGATCTAGCACCATTCTTTTTAAAGGCAATACAAACCTTATCTCCAAATCAGGTTTCTACTTTGCCATTTTCTTATCACCACTGCATCCCAAAATACAAATAGGATGTATTATACTCATTTAATGCCAGTCATGTCTGCCAAGAATTTGCATTTACAACAAGATGCTAGAGATCAAGTGAAATACCAACAGCATCCCTGGATTTGGCAGTGGCATATTCTCATATTTCCTTGACAAAATTAAACATTGACATCAAAAATAACTAGATCAAGAAATGAACCATGAATGAACTCTCATCTGATGTGGCCTACAGCAAGAAGTCTGCACTCTATACATAATACTTTAACATTATTTTCATTGTTCCAACATAGTCTGTAGCAGACAAGGCTGAGGAAATTTTTCAGATGACAGGGTGACCCAGCTCTTACTGCTCTCTCTGTACCTACAGAGATTCTTTAGCTTCAAAACTTTTGGCCAAGTTTGAGGCCTCCCTTTACAGCTCAAAAGACAACACTCAATCTAGATTCATTTTCTCACAATCCTTAAAACAAAAGAGCTAAACAATTCCACTTCCAACCAGATAGAATTCCCCAGGAATACATCGGTTCTTCCTTTTACATGCTTCAGTGCACTGGAAGAATTATTTGACAAAGAAACTTGAGTTGCATGCCACAGTCCAGGAGAACCCAGCCAATGTTATGTTCTTCAGTTCATTTTTGTTCTTTGTGAAGAAGTTTTCATAAAAAGAGATGCTCTAAGAATATACTTCAAATCAAAAGTTCATTCTAAAAGAAGCTGAAAATTATTTCATAAAATCAGTTTACAGGAAATATGGCCATTTTCACAGTGAGAAAAGAGAGGCATAAAAACTCACTCCTCAAATCACACCACAGCTCTTAGAAAAGCTCAAGAATAAAACCTCTAATTTTTCTAAGTTTAAGTGAAACACCTTAATTTTAAATTAATGGTGCCTCCCTAGGTTCTTTCTTATTTAATCCTTTGCTAAAGAAAAACTATGGGTTAAATATAATCTTTTTTCTTTAACAAACTTTTTTATTGTTGTGACACATTCACTTTCACAAAGGAAGGAAGGAAACAAGACAAATTTTTTTTATAGATACTGAAGCATTCATCCATAAATTTAAAAAACATAAGAAAAATTATATTAGTGAATCACAGTAGACGTATTCTTTCCCACTCTACCTCCATGCTGAAGCCCATTAAAATAACTTACACCGGGCAACATGGTAGAGGAGATGCTTTGGATTCTGTATGCCACTGGACTCAAATTTTCAAAGGCATTCAAGAGCATATGTCTGAAATTTAATAAAAGCCTTCAATCTCTTTGAAACCTAATTTCAATTCAAAATGTTCCCTTCAAAGGGCAGGACCCTTCCAAAAATATATAGGAAACTGTCCACAGGGGAGCAGGAAGCATCATTAAATAAGGAATGCAAGGAAAGACACAAAGAATGAAGAAAACACTGTTCTAAAATTCTGTAAGTGGGGTGATGAAGTAATTTTCAGGGTCGGATGCAATGCATTTATTTATGCAGCAAGTAGGTTTAAAATTATGCTCCTAACAATAACGCTAGAAAGGAATTCAATGGCTTGCTTATAAAGTTTGTGCAAGCTCATCCCAGGTTTCTTGAAAAACAAAAAAAGCACAACAAAAATCACAAAAAGTCCAAACATTTGAGACAAAGGTTAATCAACCTCTTAATAAAACAAAACAAACAGAAAAACCCCAACAACAAAAATATGCCACGGCCAGTCTTGAAGTGCAGAGATTGGTTAAGACTTTTCCTCGCTCACATCACTCTTCTTTAACCCACCACAACCCCATCCCCCCAAACCCATCTCTTCTGTTACATTTGCCGGTTGATCTGGCAGAGAATGAATTTTCTAAACAGCCTCTGTCAGCCCTTAGTGACTTCAGGTATGCAGATGCAGTAGGAGGCACTAAAAAAAAAAGCCAGGAACCACCTGGCAGAGCCACAACAGAGCCTGGAGCACCTCGGGCTGTTCTGTAGACTCAGCCACCACAGTGCTCTCTCTGTTCCCACATCCTGCAGGAAAAATGCTTTAGCAGCAGTCCCTGCCTGCAAAATTATTTAATTAGGCTTTGAGGATTTTTTGTGTTTTTATTTGTCGTCGTTTTGTTTTTCACAGAAATAGATTGGCTTTGTGAAAGGAAGAGTTTCACTTCCATCGTTATCTTAAAGTTTCTTGAGAGTTACATTTTCTCATTTAATGATTCAACAGTGATAAAGGAAGCATACATGATGCAAATTTGTTAAATATTCAGCATATTTTATTAACCAAATAATAATCTTCAGGCTTGAAAGCTTCTGTATGATAATATCCTATTGAATGACCTCTCAGATTTATTCTCTAGAAACCATGCACTAGACTTAATAACCACTCGTTTCCATTTTCGCTTGTTCTGACCTAAAGACTGATTGTGAATCCACAGGAGAAAACTTTTCCTGATAATTAGTTCTCCTTGGTTGTAGTCCACAAGAAAGGACAAATTTCACCTTGTTTAAGGTGCCTCTTGATAACACATGAAGCCAACAGACAAAGCATGCATAATTTTCTATTTTTTCTTAAGACATGCATATGTTTTTCTCCTGAGTTTGCATCACTATTTTATCCAATCACTTGCTATTCTACTTCCCTCTAACAACTTTAGCCTAGAGACAGAACCAATTGGGTTTTTTCCCTTCTTCCAGGAAGCTTTAATTTTGACAGGATGCAGCATAATAAAATTAAGTCCTTGACAAAATCTCCTTTGCATTTTGTATGCAAAGATTTTACTTTTTTCCTAGAGGTTACCAATTCCTCTGAGTAAACGCTACTGACAAATGTAAAATGAATCTACATATAACTGAAAACAAGATAAATAAAAAAAGTCCTATTACTCCTGTCTCCTTCAACAATCCAAGGACTGCATACCAGTTTCAGAAATTGCAGACTTATATGCCTGATACCATCCCTTACTCCCAAAAATCAGACACATGGTCTGATTGCATAGAGTGAAAATGCATCAGGGAAAAAGAAACAAGAAAAAAAGCAGCAGTTAAAATGAACCTGAGTACTCCTGGCTCAAGGCAGATCAAGTTTTTTCATTTTCTTGAGGAATCAAGATACTAATTTTGTGGCTAAGCATCTACAGAGCTATGGAAGCCCAAGTGCATCCATAGAACTGTACATCAAAAGACAGTAACAGACCTTGGGCTCTAAGTCTGAGGGCAAGATACACCTTAGAGGAAAAGACACTGTTTTTTCTGAAGGAACTCTGTTTTACTCTGTTTTACTGTTGAACTATTCCTAGCCTTAAACCATCAGAAAATGAAGTAGCCCACAACAATGTCTTGAGAAGCAGACCCTAAAGTTTCCTTTGTTGGGAATCCACAAACACTGATCTCCCTGGTAGAGGAAAGAAACTTTGAGAATTGTTCAAAACAGAGATCAATGTACAAATGCACAGAAGGCTTTAATGTGTGAATTTAATGCACCTGTTCAAATTATTTCAAAATTTCAAAAATAGCATTTTAATGTACAGACATTTTTCAATATTTCACTACCCTTTTCTTTTGGCTTAAAAACTGGAATAGAAAGCATTTTCATACTTTAAAACATTCATTAGTATTAGCATACTTTTCAGTTCTAACCACATAAAGTTTTAGCAAAATTATTAACAATTTAACACGAGAATAGTGTTCACAAAAACACTGCATTTGAAAAGCATGTTGGAATCTGATTTCTCTGTGAAAAATCTCATGCTGGGTTTTTCAAAGCAGTTTTACACTGGTGACCTTCTGATCAGCTTTTTTAATACTGTAGGTCTTTCTAAATTAATTCATAAATGATATTGAAATGCACCATCTCATTGCCAGTGCAGCTGGGAAGCAAGCCACTGCTGAAAATAATTTAGTCAGATTTATCCTTTACTGCTACAAATAATTTATTCAGATTTATCCTTTATGTTGGTCATGGAATATTTCATCAGCAAGTTAATCTCTTCCACAGCTCCCTTGGCCTCTCCTCTCATCCTCCCCCATGGTCTACAAACAGCTTACTTCAAATGTATTTATTATTACACTTAGGAAGGCTGATCATATGTACCATAAAAGCACCTTCATTCCCAATCTGAAGGAACAGAATTTTAAGCAGGAAGGTGAAACAAACCAGGAGAATTCATAACCTTAAACTGAGCATTTGAGAGAGATCTTTTATTGAAAGGCCCTTCCCCGTCCTGAGCTGGTATCCAAAATACATTTAAAACTACTGGGCTCCTGTAGGATTTATTTTGCTTCAGCAGAATTAAAATTTTATTCTCCCCATACCTTTTCAACCTATACATGTGGCAGGAGGCAAGCATGCAAAGAACATCAATAGTCGACCTTTTAGTTATTATTTTGCCAGTAAAACACATTGTACTGACTTAAGCATGGACCTCAATATGTCAGAGCAGTTACAATCAAGATGGGAATACGTCCTTCTCTCTATTAGCTGGAGTTAGGATGGTGCAAGACAGGCTGATGTTAAACAGGAAAGACTCAGGTTATAAACCAAGATAATTATCATAACTACCTAATGGTCAAGACAGCTCTGGAGCAGACAGTGAAGAAATCCATGGACTATCACTGGATATTTTCAGAAATAGTTTAGACAAAGCTTTGTGAGGACTAAGTGCAAGTTGAACTGCCTGTGGGCAAACTAACAAAATAACATCCAGACATAGTTTTTACAGCTGCCCTACATTATTCCAGTTTCCATTTTTATTTACTAATATGTATATAAGTATAGTAGCGTATACTAGGCAGAGGATGTGTGTTTATTTGAATTTATATTATGGCTTTATTTTTTCATACCTATCTTTTTATTCTATTTTTATTCTACTTCTATTACATATGTGTTTATATATTCATATATTCAGAGATACACATAGCATATCCTTTATTTTGCTTTCTTTAGTAAGATTTACCACAGTCAAACAATTCTAAGAAACCTCCATTTCTTCTTCATTTAACAGCAACATTTTTAGTTTAACATTTTGCAGCACATAATACAAATTGAAATATTTGATGCCCCCTAATTTCTACTGCTGTGTATCTCTACCACCAAATAATTTGTTATACAACTGAGGCATAAAAGAAAACTAGAAACTAAATGAAGTTTTTCCTCCTTCCTTGTGCATCACTTTGTCATTAGCAGATGACCAGCACAGTTACAGATAGATTAGTTCTATTCTGAACATAATTAGAAATGCCTATTTTCATGTAAACCAATGTATAACTTCAATGAACATGAGTAATGAATGAGAGCCAAAAAAGGCATCAGATTTGTGTTCTGCAAAAATATTTATGATACCAGTTTAGATGATTTATGGTTGTCAACAAGTTAAAGTCTATGACAGAAGGAAAGAATCGTGAGGTCCCTGAAACAGAGAAACTTAATGATATTGAAGTACTAACATTGTAGCAATATTTCCATCTACTGGGGGCTAGATATAATTAGCAGCCACTTGCAGCTGCCACATTCTCTTTTTCCAATGAAAGTTAAATTGATTAAGTACAAATACATCTCTTACTGGTATGATCATGCAATCTGGCCCCATGACTTCACATTTTTCATATATGTCCACAATATTAAGACATAAAAATAATAGGATCTGTTAAAAGCTGTTGCCCTCTTATCTTAAAAGGACTAGGACAAAACTAAGGCAGCATATAGAAGCTGTTCCAGATAGGTGAAACATATGAGTCAAGCACATTTCCTGTATAAAAAAGGACACCTGGAATCTATTAACAAATCATTTGGTCTATCAGTGGATTAATTCCTCACATGGCAAAAATAGCTTGATTTAAAGATCTCAGTGTTTAAAGAATCGATGATGTCAAAGCCATTACTTGATTTTTGTCACTGTAGCTTATTGCAAAAGCAGAACTTCCAAGGGTCACATACAAAAGCTCTATTTCTCCATCTCTGCATCACTTTTTAAAATATTCTCTCATTACTAAGTGGCATTATTTATAAAGTATAGAAGAGTGAACAACATATCACTGCTAAAAAGCAAATAGGCAGTCCCAGAGAAACCAAGGTCTAATCCCTGAGTCTCAGAGAATTTGTTTCCCTTTAAAGACTTTGTCCCTCTTCAAACAGAAAATACTTACAATTTTTGTCTTAAGCTAAATCCCACTACATATTATTTGAAAAGAGTTTACACCAATAGGCCAAGCAATTTAATTTACTCATAAGGCTGTTCACATGGGCTACTGTGGATTCTGAGACCATTGAGTTTTGAGGGTATCACAGATTTAGGAAAACAAGCTGCTCCTTTGTTTAAGAAAGCAAGCTTCCGTAAATTAACTTGTTAAAGCCACAAAACATAAGGATTCATTCAATCTTTTGCAGCAGCCACTGAAGATTCATATAAGCAAACCAGTATCAGGCTTTTCTTTTGAAGTTACTTCATAGCACATCACTGGCAGTTCCAAAGTGAAATCCATGTGCAAACCCCAGCCATCCATTAGAGTAGCAGCACCAACGTAGCCCTCAGCTACCCTGACATACTGGGTTGTCTGACAGAAGAATTTGACTGTATTTATGTACCCTCACACTGCCTTAGAGATCCCTGATTGAAAGCCAACACAGTCTCAAGCTGCATCAAGGGAACACAGGTTGGATACTAAGAAAAAGTTTTTCACTGAAAGAGTGATAAAGTACTGGAATGGTCTGCCTGGGAGGTGGTGGAGTCATCATCCCTGGATGTGGCACTTGTTGCCATGGTCTAGTTGAGGTGTTAGGGCATGGGTTGGACTCGATGATCTTGAAGGCCTCTTCCAACCCAGTGATTCTGTGAATTCCGTGACTTCCAACATCCATACCTACAGGGTCATTACAAAAAAAATACTGCTTCCTTTCTACAGCCCACTCTTGTCAAGTAGAGCCTTTTAAGTCTATGTGTAAAATAATTTAGGCCAGTACCATCTATTTTTGTTCATGGATAATGCAGCAGACACTGGCAGTTAGTCTTTGTTATTTCAGATTGTGCAGGCATGTATTACGTTAGTAGGTTGTGGTTGTAGATAGAGACAACAGTACTCTCAGAGATCCATATGACAAAAGCTCTTTTATTCTTCCCAGACCCTTCTTAAATAGAGGGTTTGAATCTCTCAGATATACACATGTGATTTTGAATCTCCCATATATACACATGTGATTGGTTGGGGTCTTAAGATACCCATTTCCCTGGCCAATGATACATCTGCATTTAGGGTTCAATGAATTGGCTGCAATCCTTTTTAAGTGTTCAAATCCATCCTATCATCACTCACCCAGGGACTTCTTTTCTTCTAGGCTGGTTGAGCTTGGGCTGCAGTTTCAGACTAGCTCCAATGTGACAGGCACGCTGCAGAAATTTATATTTTAGCACCTGATTCTATTCTTTTATTTGTTGTAGGTCACCTAACCACTTTCCTTTGAAGTGGGGGGCAGAATAAAAGCTTGCAATACAACTATATTAGTTCAACCCTCAGAGTCCACAGAATCCTCAAAAGCTACAAGAGCTATTGTTGTACATACGTACTCTAAATGAAATGAGGTTTTTAAGCATAAATAAAAACAACCATGAAGAACTTGCAAAAGGTTTTTACTATTCCTTACTGTTTATGAGGTATTGGAAAGTATAGCACATGTACCAGTTGCAAGTAGTACTAAAAATACATTAAAAAAATTTTTTAAAAAATTGACAAATATAATATATAAAATAAATATAAATATAATATATAAATATAAATTTTATATATTATAAATACATATATAAGTTAAATAAATAGAATTTTTATATTTTTATATATTATATATATTTTATATAATATAAATATAAAATAAAAAAATATTAAAAAATATAAATAAAATATAAATTAAAAATATATTCTGTGGCATATTTAATAATCACCAGTGAAGAATAGCTAATTTTTTAAGCTGTAGAGAGGCAACAAAGAGACCTAACTTCCATTATATTTTTTGACATGAAACACAATTAAAAAACATTACCTGAAGTGGAAATAATAAATACTGTGGCAAAAAAACCCACATTCATTCTGAGAATACATCACAGTGAATCTTCTCACCTTCCACTTAAATCAGCTTTTTCTGATGAAGTTGAACCTTCATGCATGCTTAGTGGGAAGAGTTATTTGTATAATTCATTAATAAGTGCTTCTCATAAAGCAGCCCAAAGTGCCACTGATTTTACAAAGACAAGGCAGAAAGAAAGTCCTGACCTATGCAGGATCTGTTTTCAAAAGGAATAGGTTAAGGCACTGAAAAAGATCCTTCCCAGCATCACAGTAAATAAACATCAGGAAATCAAAAAAACAGTTTTTTAAAGGAGGTTACAAAATAGACAAAAGCGGTCAGAAAAAAATTTATTGTATTTATGTTTTCATATCAGACTACCTGAAATAAATAAGATTTGAAGTACGAATTCTAAATACCTCAGAAGAATCTTCCACTACTTAATTTATATTTTTGCTTAAATACCTAAATCCCTGGAGCAACCTACTTAAATCATCGTGGATAATTTAAGAAACAGTAGCTATCAGCATTGCTTTTTTGGACGAGGCATCCACTTCCCTATCAGCATTTTTGACACTGATCTGCAGGACTCTGATGATGTAAATCACTGCTGCACTTACAATGCTACAAACAGTTCTGGAAATGGAAATCTATCATGGAAACTAGGTACTGTTCAGGAAAGACTTTAATTTTAAAAGCATTTCCCAATAACAGTGCATAAAGCAAGCCATTGTGAGTGGCTGTTGTCATGCTGATACCTGGGACAATTCTGTAATTTTTTACTCACAAATTAATAGAAACTGTATGGAACAGAGCCTTAGAGCCCAATCCTGGTGTTCTCCAATTCAAAAATTCCTGGTGAAAATAATCAAGAAACACAAGTGATTGAAAGCTGCAGACAATAGTCAGACAAACTGTAAAGGATTAGAGAATCAGATTTTGAGAGAGAATAAGCTGGTGTTTCTTCCCATTTCTCCTGTTTTCTTTTCAAGTTTTTACATCTTCTTTCTCTTCCATTCTTAGTTTCTTGTTTAGTTCTTGATTTAAAAAGAGAGAAAGTGAGAAATATATGAGAAGTCAGTAATTCCGTTTTATAGATAAACTTTCAATTTTCATCTTTGCTAAGCAGAAGAAATACCTTCAAGTTCTCAGACCATCTTTCCAATTGCAAACTGTGTAATCTGCATAAAAACTACGAATCTTCTTTTCATCTTCCTTATATACATTATTGTCCCCTTCATTCTATATTGTTATTATAATGACAAATGGAGGAGCACCCACAATGAGAGACAACACTTTTCCTTGAAGAATTCCTTGGTTTTGGCTTAAAGACCAAAGTTTGGCTTAAAGTTAGCAAATAAAAATATGCCTGTCAAAGGGAACTAAAAAGCAATCTAAATAATGATTTACAGCATAGCCTAAGAGCATGAAGAGCACAAAATTTCCCACTGCCCAATTCTCACATTTTATAGGACACCTTCTCTTTTAAAAAAGTACCAGAGTGAAACATCAAAATGAAGTGGTATTATCAAAATGACAATGAGTCAGTGATAGTCACTGAATACAACTTGTAGTTTTGTGAAGCATTTGGCATCTGAGCTGGTGGGAAACACAGGCTATGAAGGTACCTCGTTTCTTACCAGGTCTCATATCACTTGCTGTAAGAACAAATCTTGCTAAAATAAAATGCAAGCAATATAAGTTATCATCTCTGGAGTTTATACTTCTGAATTTATTCAGCTGCTGTCAAATAAAAGAGCCTTCTCAGACTTTTGTACAAGTCAAGCTTGCAAACCTCTATAGAAAAGTTCTGAAGTAAAAAAAAGAAAGGCAAAATCTTGGCTGATGCGCAGTTACTTCTCTGACCTCCTGGGAATCCGAAGGGAAATGTGAACTGGTTTAACCAAAACATTGTAGGACAGATCACATAATGATGAAATTAGAAAGTGGACCCCTCCTGCAGAGGAGGTGTCAGTCATGCTGCATAATTCATTCTCTGAAGAAATTTTTAAAAAATAAATCTTTTTGCCAATGCCCTGAGAATACACATTATGAGAACTGTGAATTTTGTTTGAATTGTGTCAGTGTGTCTGTACTGGCAATTCCTGTTCTACACAACTGTTTGTATAGCAGAAAAAGGTACTTCCAGGCACATACTGACTTCATAAAGCACAAGGTTTTTTTTGTCTAGACAGAGATACTCCAGACTGTCAAAAGACTGCAGCTTGCCTTATCTAGACTTTATCCAGGGTTATGGGGTTTTTGTTGAATTTCATTCTACTAGGACTGCACTCAATGCTAGAATGCAATAATTTCCTCCTAAGTTCACATCTCTTATCTTAAAAAGAGGAAAAACTCCCAGGTGTGATTGTTATTCAGAGCATCTTTCCACTTCAAGTTTTCCCTGTTTCAGCAGAGAGGATTTGGTCTGTCCCATGACCAGTAAAACTGTTTTATCTCTTGCTACTGACATTAAAATGTTTCCTTTCTGTGCCTACCTCTACAAAACAAAGGGAGTTAACTAACTTCAATATTACTATAAGCAGCTGCAATTCCAGGACTAATATGACCCTAAAGGGACTGGTAATTAGCCCAGTGTTCATATTGGCATAAGATGCATGTTAGACTAAGCCAGTACAGTTCTACTCCCCTTGCCCTACACTATAGCATCCTGCTTTCTCCACAGCACAGGAGTGAGAAAAATGCCTTGAAGATTTATGAACAGAACAGTTCCTCTAACATAAGTAGATATCAAACTCTCTCTAAGGATGCCCTGTAAAGCTGATGCATTTCCTCCCTCCTTTCTTTCTGTACTGCAATCAGGTCCC
The DNA here is from genome assembly GCF_052056855.1 of Sturnus vulgaris. NCBI lineage: Eukaryota > Metazoa > Chordata > Aves > Passeriformes > Sturnidae > Sturnus > Sturnus vulgaris. The sequence goes on along the minus strand of NC_142256.1, from coordinate 19,181,361 downwards.
ATCAATCTCATGAAACTACTGGAAGAATATGCATTTCTCATTTGTCTTGAGCCACAGCACATGGCATCAACCTTCAGTTCATGTGGAAGCAAAATCTGAAGAAACTACATTAGAAAGGAGAGCATGCAAATAGTGGCCAAAGGAGCCATTTTATCTGACCTCACTTAGATTCTTCTTTCCCTTCTTACCCATTCCAGTGAACTTTCTTCAGGTCTCTCATGTATTAATAACAGACATTCAGAGATAGATCAGGCATCAGAAAAAGCTAGAAGGTATTTATGCAACTGACTGGCTCTCTTCTGCAGAGAAAAAGGTTTTTTTGTGAGGAACTCAGCCTTTGCTGATACCCTTTGCTCTCCCAAGAGCCTTCAGAAATCAGTCCTTACGGAGGAATTGCAAGAAGCAACTTGAACAGGCATTCCTAGATGGAATAACTTGTCTTTCCTATTTCCTTATTAGAGAAATATTTTTTAAAATGTAACTTCACTCCCTCCCTTTAAGCCGAGTACACAACATAGAAATTCAACAAAATGCTACATAGATTTATAAACAAGGGCTTGTTGCTCTCCCTTTTACACTGTGTTTACAAATTGCTTCCATTTCAGAAATACTGGCAGTGCTTCATGATCTGTGAGAAGTCCAGAGACATCTTTGCAGCACTGGCACAGTACCACTCATCTGATGCACTGCTCTGCTTTGCTGAAGCTCCATGGTGGTAGATCTAACTACAGCCATTGTTCTCTTCATCTCTTCATTTTGCTGCAAAAATTTATTGTTAGTTGTCCCTGAAGTAGAAGAATTACCAATTTCTACAGGAAGGGGCTAAAGAAGTTATCTCAACTAGTTGTTTCCAAGGGAGCTTAATTTTTCTGTGGCTTGATTCCCTAAAGCAGTTTTTATTGCCTTACTATCAACATCACAACACCAATCCCTAAAGTACATACATACAGTACTTTGGTACAACAAAGACCTGTTCCCAAAGGACCCTGGAGCACTTGGCAATAAATTGGAAATACCATTTTTTTCTAAATAATAACAACTCAAACCTAAGAACATAAGTCTCTGTAGAGCAGCAACCTAACAATAATAGTAATTTCACTGGGGTATGTTATTTGACAGATATTTTGCACTGGATAAAAAATGGGGATCTCCACTGTAGCGAAAAGACTCCCTTATTTTTTACTTCTTTTCAATTTTACTTCTTTTTCCATTTAAAGTATTTCTAAGTCTGCACTGAAAGTACAGATTTCATTGGTATTTCATGCTGCTCAACTATCTGGTCTTTCACTAGAGAATGAGTGTATTTGTTTAACTTGTAGGAATATAAACAGTACTAAACCCTGTCTCTACCAAAACAAACAAGGTCTCACAAACATTCCCAAATATGAGTATGTCCTTGTAATATGTGCTTGTGAGTACTCACTTTACAATTATGCTAAGTGATTAAACGATGTGTGGAATATGGATTTTAAAAGTGTTTTGTTTCATTCAAAAGACAGATCTTGGTAGTTTTAATAGTAACCCAAGAAATACTTGTCAGCCCTTATGAAACTGCATCTATTTGAACTTGAAATACTTCCCTGGCTAAGGAAAGCATTTTTTCCACTGATTTACTCTCAGACTAATTTGAAGCCTAGTTCTATGTGGGGTCAATTTGATATTAAGGCATATTTTAAAGTCTAAGCAGCTGCATAATCCCCAGGAAGTGTACTGCACAACCTGTACTTGGCACCATCTCACTGAGTTGAGACCTATTACATTTCCTTTGTGGGATCTGCTACACTGGGACAAGTTCAAAATGTGAAGGTGCAGTCCATTTAACTTCAAAATAATACTAATACTCATGAGGAAAAATGTAATCAGCTTTGACAAACTCCAATTAAGCAAGCTATAATTAAAAGGCATCTCTCCAGATCTGATGAATTACATCAACATCTATTATCTTCCCTATCCTACTTCTCTTCCTCCTCAACCAGTAGATTATATTCTTTACTTTCCTGCACGATAGAGTAACAACCTGTGCCAGCCCAGTTGTCTTTACCAAAGAATTAACATCTGCATAATCAAACAATATCAACAAAAAAGTACAGGGTCTTGGAAGATAAAGGTATTTCTATCATCCCTTTTATTGAAAGGAGTTCAAACATAATAGAGCCAGCAAATTCAAGCCAATGCTGCACAATACATTCTTAATATGTAAACTTCACTCTAATTCCCATCCATTATAGATTTATGTTTCTAAGAGGATCTCCTGAAGTTGTTACTATGATATTAACATATAATTCTTACCGATAATAGAGAGAAAACTAAGGTATCTGGGAATGTCTTTTACAGAAATTAAGCAATCATTCTTTAATTTCTGAATGCTTACAATGAACTATTACAAATAATTGTTGTTTACTAGTGCAGTGAGCAGGTCATTTCCACTGATTCACATTCAAGAATTTAGTACATGACTTGTCTATTATTTGCAAACAGAAGAGTGCAGTAAGTTTGATTCAGCTTGACTCAGTCATGCTGCATTTCAGGAGCTAAAATAATTATTCTCCCTTTCTAATTCTACTCTGGAATATAAATAAAACAAAATAATCCTTTTAATTTCCTCAGTCCCTCATAAAGTCCACATTAAGTTAGAAAAAAATAACATTCATATCTGGTCTGTATGCCCTTTGTGCACCCCCATCATGAGTGCTTCAAACCAGCTCATTAGTACCTTTAAGTGTACCTGTCTTGGTCCTGAGCCAATCAGGTTGTAGTCTGGGATCTGGCTACTCAAAACCTGACAGTTGTCAATTCTGAGGAACTGTGAAAAGATTTTGACATTTGGGTTTTCTGTGCAATTCACCAGCACACAGCGCTCTGCAGGGGATCCAGCCAAACTGCTCTGGAGATGTTTCAACACACAAGTTCATGTATTGCTTAGTTTGACTTGAAGTAAGTTCACCTGATCTTTTTTTACCACCAAGGAAGACATTAAACATGGCAAACTTCCTTGCCTGCAGCTAACAGTCCAGACTGCCCTCCTGGCAGATCACTGAGATTGTCTGCCTGCACAAGCCCTCCCTGACCCCACACCTCTCCCCATGCCCATAGCAGGACTCCCCTCAAAAACACTTTCCCACTCATTTGCACCAGGAAAGTAACCAGAGTACCAGCATAGGTTTGACAAAAGCATTTTCTTTGCTAAACAGGCCATTCCTGTTTTGTAATAAGTTGTCACACAAAATTTTCTTTCTACAAATAGGATGTTCACAAAAGCTGTCTAGCGCAGTTCAAAGTAGGAAGGTTTGACTTTGTGTGTGGTTTTGTCTCTGCTTAAACAAAAGAAAGCACAGCTCAGCATCATGTATTTAATAAGTTTTTCATGCCACAAGAGCAAACAAATGTCGGCTGATCTGATGATAAACTTTAGCATCTGTGTGGTTTTTTTTAGCAGGATGATTAAGCTTAATTAATATAGAAATAATAAGTTATTCAGGGCTGATCAGTTTTGTTCTTGGGCAGTGCACATGAATTTAGACTTGTTAATAAGAGATATTTTTAAGGAGGCAAGCAGAAACTTCCTAGTTTTCAATTATTTGACAGCTTATATAATTGTGGCTTTAATTAGCACCAAACAAATAATCACTTTTTTCTGTATCACACTATTTCAAAAAGAAACTTTCATTAAAATGGGGGGAAAAGGGAAAGAAAAATAATACAATCACCACCAATAGTTATAAACAACTATATTGTTCAGCAAGTTTCTCAAGTTCTCTAAAGTGAATTTGTTGTTTCCTGCAGGAAATGATGGATTAGCTGTCCTGTCTCATTTACAAATGCATGAATCACTTCCTCCTCTGTACATAATATGACTATTTTAGGTGCAACTGCTAAAATGTTCACACTCGGGTGTCCTAGGATGTCTGCTGGGCTTCTCCTTATTGGAGAAAGCACATGTAGGCACATAAGTATCAAAGCACATCAGGTTGACCAAAAGAAATTAATTCAATTTCTTTTTAAGTGTACTATCCGTTTACATGTATTAATTTTTAAATTAGTTTGGCAAATACAGCATTTAATGTCTCCTTGTAAATTTTGTAATTTATAATGCTACTCACCATCCCCAATAGCCTGCAGGGTTATTTTTATAGAAAAATATAAGCTGGAGAATTGATCTGGATGTACATTTTCCCTGTTCTTATGCTAGAAGGTGATGAAAAATTTTAAAAATTAAAATTTAAAGAACTTTCCTCTCGCTTCCTATTAGTCAAAAACTGAATCCCTCACCCAAGTCTTCCCATTTGTATTATCCTTACAATTCTATTAAACCAGCTAAAACCAATTCATTTATCATAATTTTTTCATTTTCAATTTAAGGTAATACATTTAAGCTAATTCTTGCCCGGTCTCTTTGTAATATTCCCCAAATTCTATTCAATGCATAAACCATAATTTTCTTTTTCACTATGAAATTCTGAAATTTACTATCTTTCCTGACCTAGTTCAAAGTTTACTGACATAAATGAAAATGCACATTTCTTTGTCTGAGGCTTTTACTTCAGAATTGCAGAGTAAAGTGCTGTCAGCAATTATACCTACTCAACTCAGAGGGAAAAAAGGGAGAATGTGGCCCTTGCATTTAAAATATTTATATTGGCCATTTAAATATTTATATATTTGTCACTTTAAAATATTTATATAACTATCTATTCAGCATTTCATATATTGGCGAGAGAACTTATAAAATGCAAATAAATTATGTATTAAATATTTACTATAGGTTAATATTTTATGAAATTTACTGTACACACAGTAGGAACAAAACTGGCAAGGGATGAGGAACTCTAGAGATTACTTTTGCACTTTCAGCACAAAACAACAAGGATCCCTCACTTCTGCACTGCTTTTAACAGAGTTTGTAGGTTTGCTAAGAAAGCACCTCTGTTTAGAAATTATGTAATTCAACATCCTGGGATAATTTAACCGTGGGCAAAATTCCACTAAGATTTATGGAATTAGTCACAAATAAAGTCAATCTGCAATTTATAAGCTAGGAGATCTAAGAAGAAATTGAAAAAGGTTGGAGATCTTGATATATTTATGATCAAAATTTTTACTTCTGTGCCCTCAATATGGTTTTCTAACAGGGTATTCAAAGAGCAAAGCAAAATATTTCATTTATCCTGCATTTAGACATGAACAAAATTTCTCAAAATCACAAAACCTGATACTCCATAAAGCAGATTACAAACAAACAAACAAACAATCTTCCCTATAGCCCTGATAGGTTTAACATTTTCTCATCCCATAACTGAACTCAGTTTTAACCATCAGGCCACAACTTGTACCTGTGCCAAATTCAAAACAGTCACAGTCTATATGAGTCTTCTAAAAAATATGGTGTGAATTAAGAAAGAAAATAAACCAAAGAAGCAATCCCAAGGACCTGCTCTCTGTGCTCTGGGACAACTTCAGGATCTCAGAAAGCAACCCCAGATAACCATGAAAGCATTCTACTGCTGGCATAGTCAGTGTGCAAATCAGACTCACCCAGAAAAAAGTATAGGAAGCTAATGCTAAAATGATATGGCAGTACCAATACGTTGTTCATTAACATTTTTATGACAAGTTGATATATTGACAGTAAATTAATACCACAGGGCTTATATGAGTAGAAAAGTCCTTACGGCTTTGAAATGTCCTCAGAGCTCTTTAATTCTGATTAACAGTCATAATAAACTCTAAGTATACTCACAACCTTCAAGCATTACACTTTATTAATCTACATAACATGCCAAATAAGTTAATATACTTTGATTCTGTCTAGTTCTAAAAGATGTTTTAATTTTACTGAGAAATACAAAAGCAAACCAACAAGCAAATCTCATTGCTCAGTTTTTGAGCAATTGACCTTATTTTGCTGCGTTCTAATAAGTTAACTTCCCAGTGGGAAGCACATATTTCAGGAGCTAGGAATTAGTTTGCTGCTAACGGCCGGCAAGATTCCTGCCCTTGCATCAATCACTTAAGAGAGGCACAGGGATCAAATTCGTTCCAAAGGTAGGATTTGTTCCCTTAACCAGGTGAAGTTCCTACCACATCCCAGGCTCTCTCCTCTGTCCCTTCCTCACCCCCCATGCTGTTCCATCCGCCCCATCTCCTCTGTCTCCCTATATTTTCTGTGCAGCACACCACAGCATTGCCTCGTGCTGCTCTTGAGGCTCACTATGACCCATTGCCTCCTTTAGCCCCATTCTTGAGGAAACTTCCCTGCCCAGGCATCCAGGAGCCACTGGCACCTACACTTGTACCACTCGAGCTGGAACTGAGGCCATTCCACACTCACAGTCACAACAGGTTTCCTTAGGGGCTCAACCCCTGCCTTCCCACTTCAGAGTCTCAGCCATCCAGATCCTTAAATTATTCTCTGTGCAACAGCTAAATAATAAAATAGCAGATCAAACTGGTACCTCCAGGTAGGACTCCAAATAAGAGCCCCCTGGGCTTTTACCTGCTCACAGTCTAAGTGAGGGAAAGTCTGGAGCTCACTGTCATCTTACTAAGGAATGTCAAGGGTAGTCTCTGCCTTGAGAGAGCTGGCTTCAACGCCCCTTGTTTAAATTCAAATAAGGAGCTAACAGGACACCAAGAGCTCCCAGACTAACAGAATGATTATTTTGTTGGATGGCTGTCATTATGCCTGTCTGTGTTTAATTGTTTTCTCATCCAGTTACCCACAAGCCAATTAGGAAACCGCTTCCTGCTTCTTCCTTTTGCATGAATGATATCATTCTGATTACAGGGCTGTCAAAAAGGAAGAGAAAAAAGCTTCTTCCAAAACTATGTATATTTAAGGTAGTTGTCCTTCCTGCTGCAAATGCAGCAAGAATTCTACAGAAATAATTCAAAAATTCTAACTCTTCAAAAACGGACTCCTCCCCTCTCAGATGAGGTGGCACGTTGTTTCACAGATGGGTATTTGCTTTAGTTGTGTGCAAGTGTGCAAACCTAACATTTTCAAACATTTTAGAAAGTACTGCTCTGGCCAGTAGCAGTTGCAGTGTGATGGCCAAGGCACTTCTTAAGCCCCACTCATAAAGTGACAACTGTCAGGTGGTAAGATGTCTACAGCTCCCAAAGAACAGCAGATTACAATACATTTTAAAGTTCATTTAAAAATATCTCATTTCAGCATAGCTTAGAAAGATTAATTTGTAGTAAAACACACTGATAGTCCCTTGCCATCTGTACCAGACCTGAAGATTTCAATCCCAAATATCCCTGTGTATTAAAACTAATTGTCCTTCTCCCCATCCCCAAAAGTTAACACAATCTCAATGCTGAACATCAGTTACCAACAAGTGCCATGCTGCAATATGAGCAATGACAGTACAATGAGATCTGTATAACAGAAACAAAAGTCAGAATTTAACCTAGATACTGTTTTAGCTTTGTTTTTTTTAAGAGAGTATAAAAAAATAAATTTATTAACTACACAAAGGAAAAAAAACAAATTTAGAAATTCAGACTACTCCTTCTTTCCCTTTCCTAACTTTCATAACAACAAAACAAACATACAACAACTACTTCAGTCAGTTCCTAACTCAGTCTTTTTCAGTTCACTTTCAGAGAGAGAAGCCTCTTCTTGTTGAAGCTGTAGGGATTTTTCCCACAAGAAGGAAGAAAACAGTCCTCTCGTGGTTTCATTTTCACGATTTGCATCCACCCGGAACCCGCAATCGTGACACTCCTCCCAACTCCACAGCCTTCCCAAAGCTGTAGATGTCCACCATGTCTTTTTCTTTTAAGAATGGAATGTTCTACAGCAAAGGTCCTCTGTATCTCTTTTTTCTCTGTTCATGCTTCATCCTCAGAAAACTGAGATCCCTTTGTTTCCTCAGGGCAAAGATTCTCAACAGGCACTTTTTGGTCAAATCATCTATTAAATGGAACATCTCTAACTTCCCATGTTTTTCTCCATGGTTTATAGGAATATTCAGTACATCAGTTCATCCCTACAATCTTACAAAAGGATTTTCAGCCATTTTGACAGCATCTCCTCATTCTCCTTCTATCTAAAAAAACTTAGCTCTTGCTTTACTGACTTCAGAATATCTTCTTATTCCCTTTCATATTCAAAGGAAGGCCGGAGGTTTTGCAAATCTTACCTGAGCACTAAAGAGTAAAAGTTTAACACAACTACAAAAGTTGGGCCAGGCTCAGGCTGCGCTGGGTGAAGGGGGGCGGCTGAGGTGTCAATCAGCCTTTCTGGGGCTGGGCTGCAGCCCCAGACTGCTCATGGCCACCACTGCTTCCAGACAGGGCCCAGCTGCCTCCCCCAGGCCACATAGGGGCTGGGCAGGCCTGGCCCTTCCAAAACTGCTCCGAGCCAGCAGCAGGAACTGCCCCCCCCAGAGCTGCGTGGAGGAGGAAGCCATGAAGGTCTTATCAACAAGCTTTCCTCCTCCCGGCCATTGGGTCTTCTCGTTTGCAAACGGGGCCCAAGCCACCTCCCGAAGCCTCCCCCTGCATAGGGGGGGAAGCTCGGGTTGGTGTTACCTGCTCAGCCACCGGAAAGATAAAGAGACTCAGTTCTGGATTACCTCCTTCAAAATGAGTGTTCACGGAGCGAACTAACTTTCTCCCATTGGCTGTTGAAGTTGTCCCAACTCCCACAGAGGAAGCTTCCTTGGAGACAACTTCTCTAAGTTTCTTCTTCCCAGGTCAACCCATCACATATACCTAACAAATTATGTTTAAATGCTGTTTTACAAAGGTAAACAAATAAATACTAACTATAGTGAACTCTGGACTGAGAACGTTAAGGTACACAACTGCAATGGATAAACTGGGACTCAAGAGTTACTGCAGTGATCTCCTCAGACACTGGCTTGGGAATAAATGCTGAGACATGAACAAAAGACATCTTCATCTCCACAGAGTCAGAAAAAAAGCATTGCAGAAGTGAGGGGAGAGTTATACTTGCTGACATCTCTCATTTTTCTGTTTTGCACTTGGCAGAATCATATAAGCAGCCTTTTTCTGTGAATCATTCACATGGAACTTTCAAAGCCTGTGAAAGAACAGCAGCTTGTATAAGACTCAAGACTTAGGGCAGCTACAGCCATGGTCCAGACAGAAGTCCTGAAGAGCTGCCAGACTGCATGCTCAGGATGGCAGCCAGTGGAGAGAGATATATAATTAATCATAAAGGCCCTTTCTTTGACAATTTAGAACACAAATACAGGAATAGCTCAACAGGTGTGCAAGGGCACCAGACACCCGAGAGAAACAGATCAGTCTGGTTCCCACTGCCTACTTCACCTGTGCCCTGCCTCGCAGGAGGAACAGAAATACAATCTTTCCAGAAACCAGTATAGATATCACCAAGGAAATACAGAGGGAGAGGGAAGGAACCATGGTTATGCTCATGCTGCTTAATGGGAATCTTGTACATGATCCCACATCAATATGAAATACCACTAAACTTCTTATTTAAAGTGATTTTTTGAATACCATCCATGTGTCAGTCATTGCATCCATCTCTGACACACCCTTTTATATCTCACACTGACATAACCCCATCATCTGACTCCTTTCTGTGAAATGGGGACAATACAGTAACTCTGAGCACACAAATAAATCAGGCTGCTCAAGTCCTGCACTAGAACCTCCACCTAACAGCACACCTCTAGTTTTTACCTGTACACTATTAACACAGTCAGTGAACATCCCTGGGGTTTGTCTTGAAAAGTTATTTTCAGAGCAAGGTTTGCTTGCTCTGGAAAAGAAAAGGATTTAAATTCTGCAATAAATCTCCTTACTTTCTGTGAAAGATTAAGTACTCATGCTTGCACCACAAGGACTTGCCTGCCTATATTCATCCACGCAAACTGCACAATTAGTCACAACCAACTCAAAGATCAGAGATGTCATTTAGTTTTATTCATGGAATGGCATTGATATAAACAAGGTCAGTTCTTCCTACTGACTTGTTTGAAGTGGAAAGACTAAAAGGAATGTCAGACCTTTGCTCTTTACTGAATATCGCTTTCAAAAAACAAAGCGAACAAAAAAAAACCCAAACAACCAAAGAACAGAGAAAAAGCCACTTACCAATTCAGAGATATGCCTATAGTTTTTTTCTTACGCAACACTAAAACTTCTGAAAAATTCATCAGCAGTGTCCTTCCAAACCTAGACACAGTTCCCAGGCATAACCAATCTCTGACTGATATGCTAAACTCAAGCTGCTTATAAAGTGACTCAGTTCAGGTTAATGGAAAGGAAGATTATATCACATAAACCAAAATATTTTATGGGGTAGCTGTATGAAATTAATGAGTCACTTAGATTTTATGGTCAACCTAGTCACAACAGCAGATGACCTTGAGCTTTTCACATCTCAAGGATCAAAAGTGTACACTTCTTAACATTTTTCTTCTTTAATCTCCTAGCTCAGCCCTGCCATCCTCATTTTTTACACTTCGGTTTGCCAGTTATAGCAGGGAGATTATGAGTGATGTACGTGCCCAAGATCAATACGCCTGTAAGGGGAAGGAATTCATATTGATCTCCAGTCATGCCTTACTTTCTATAATCCTTCCACTATAAACAGAAGAACTGCTCCTGCATGCTGGATTTTTTCCCTTATTGCAGCTCCAGTATTGCTCTTTCCTACTCCTACATCCCACTCTCAGACTGCTCCTGGAGCAGTTTCCAGTCTTTGCTCCCAGCCTAACTGAAAGCTCATGGCAGCAACAACTGGGTCTAACATTTCATAATAACAAAGCAGATATTTATAGTTGTCCAAAAGATCCAATCTGGCTAATTAGACCTTCCTAAATCAGAGCAAGGACAACAGCTCTTAGTGAAACTTTATTTCCAGTACCTCTCTTCAGACTGTGATTCACAGCTATATTGGGAGGGCACAAGGCATTGTGGTAAACATGTTCTGACCAGAGAGTGTCTGATGCAGAGCTTAAAGAATTATTACACATGGAATCATCACAGTATTTCCAGTAAAATATTCTATTTTCTGATTATTTTTTGTTTGTGTCCTACTGCAGGCATTCATTATGGATGGACACACACATTGCTGCAAGTATTTAACCCACAAATATGGGCTGTTTGTCTTACTAAGAGCAATATCCTATCCAGAGAGACCATGCAAAAATTTAAAAAAAAAAATAGAATCACAATTTGAAGCAAGCCTTTCCAACCTAGCAGTCAGGCTGCCATTCCAATACCTGGCATATTCCAAAATCCCTATGTTGTTCATGATTTTGAGTAGGAACTTAAAATCTAAACATTGAGTATCCCAACTCTATGAGCCTCAGCTGCTGGGTGTTTTTGCTGCTGTTTCTGTGCTCCCCATCAATATTGCAATTTAAAACAAACAAAACACAAAGAAAATGCACTCTGACTATGAATGGCTCCAGTGTCATTCTGTTGTTGAACAGGAAAACTTCTCAGAGCTCATATCCCATAGGATGGGAAAGTTTTTTTCCCACCCACAAAATTTAATGCTATGATGTAATATAATATCTAATCACTACTTTTAGCTGGGCCAAATGTGATGAACACTGAAACAAGTGTATTACCTTATTTGTTTCATCTTGCTTGCAGAAAGGCTTATAAAAATTCATGTCAGGACAAGGATTTAGTGTTCTTCTTATGAACAATTGCAATCACATCCCCTGCAAGAGCTGACACATCTCCTTACATTGATAGCTGTGCTTCCAATCATTCTGATTTTCACAGTCTTTCAGTATCTTGTAAACCTGACCCATGACAAGTTTTTTTTGAAACAGATGGAGGATTTCAGTCCAAATTAATAAATATCTGCCTATTCATTTACAGTATAAAGACACTTTCAGAATTTCCTCTTCTTACAGGAATATTAACTCTTTGCCATCTTGGAAATATTTTTCTTCCTGAAAATTACTCAGTTTAAAAACAGAATAAATCTATGCATGCAAACAACTGAAAACTAAATACTAAATATCTCAAAACATCTAGAGGGAAAAACAAAGACCCTTAAAGATTATAAACTGTGTTAAATTATGCAGGTTCTGCCACTAGTTTGGGAGTAGCTCAAAGCACTACTCTGACTCAGCAATGCCAGCCCTCTACCAAGAAGGAAGGTTCAATATAAGAAATAAAATTAAAATGTGATTTCCAGTCTTACAACAGACCAGAATTTGTACTTTTTAAAGTCAATACCTCCTACTGAGTTATATTTATCCTGCAACCATTAAAGAGAACTTCAATAATCTCTTTCTATAATTTACAGTACTTTAAGAAAGAAACAAAAAGGAATCCCAAACCAAACTTGTTCCACAGAGATATTTAAAAGTACCAATTTTTTTTTCCTTTTCATAAAGCCAGAGGATTATTCTCCTAAACAGACCTCTCCATTGCCACAGGACCAGCAGCACTGAGCCACATGATGCAGAGATGTCTTCCCTCATTGAAACACATGTCAGAAATACACCACCTCACCAAGACAGACAGAAAGAGCTGGGACAGGCAAGCAACAAGGCAGAGACAACTGCCAGAGACTGCAGCCTCAGGCCTGAAAGCATCTCTGCCTCATGCCAACACCTACAAGATAGAAATTGGGAGCTATTAATTCTTTATTTTAAAACATTTAATTTGACAATCCAAAGCTAGCACTTCATTTTGGTATTCAAGCAATTTTCTGTGAGTTTTCCATTGCTCTCTTCTCAGAGTAAAAATCTAAATATAAAAGAAATCTGTTGTGTCGTATAATAGAGGAGGCTCTACCTCCTCAGCAGAACTGCAAACAGTTCAAAAATATGGAACATTTGCATATGAATATTTTCAATGGAAATTAAGCACCTTTCGAGTGTCTACATATAGCACAGTAAACTCATACCACTGTTCATGTGAATTTGTGAAAATGAAAAAGACTTAACAGAACAGTCTGTGAAAAGTAGTCCAGGAAGATTCCTGTAAAAATTAAGATAATTATTGGCATAAATTATGATTCTACTCCTTTGTAAGAAATGCAAAAGAATATAGTCCTTTCTTAAAAAATGTGCACACATCAGCTCCCTCTGCTGACTGAAACAAGAAGTGGCACTGCTGACCTCAGACTTCAGTCACAGACTGACTTAAATGCACTACAGCAGCTAAAGAGCACACACATGGCTGACATAGCATTTGGAAAAATATTTTAGCATATGGAGTTTGTCTGGCATGGGCTTGGCTGAACATACACTGCAGAAGATGCCTATGTCAGCAGCACAGAGTGTTCTGGACAATCTTCTGGATAGCAGCTCTAACCCTGGTGTAAATTGGACAGTGAGAATGCCACCAACTTCCCCAAAGAGGTGGCAAGAAGTGGCCTTTTCTTCTCTACTTCTTTTCATTAAAAGAAGAAAAGGGTAAAACAAAAGCCCAGGTCATGGTGCCTCACATACAAATAACAATTAATCAGCAGATCTGTGGCTGTCACAGGCCTCTTGACCTGCTTTCCCACTTCCTCAACCTCAGAGGGGTTTCACTGATGCTCTAGGAGCTGTGCCCATCTGTGATAACAGACAGGGAAGGCATGGGGGCTGCACCAGGAGAGCACACAGCAGAAACACTGCCAAAGTAAAGAAACAACACACAGGTAAGAGATTGTTTGATTTAGATAGGTGTTGGAAGAGGACCCAGGAGAGTGCTGAAAACATTTGCAGAATCAGAAAGTGTTTAGAAGCAGGAAATGGGCTTCAATTTCATCCCAATGAGTTAGCTTAAGGGGAAAAAAGGAAAACATTACCTCCCTTGCCTAGAATGGCAACTCCAGTCTCCATGCGATGTGTCCACAACTATGGACCAATTTTTTGCTACTTCTTAAATGTCAGTCTCTCTCCCCTGGCACTCCAGACCCCAAATCAGAGGTACAGGTGTACTCAGGGTAAGGTCAGTCAGGCTGCATTGCTCACCCTGACTCATGCACAGGAACCTAGCTCACTGTGCATGCAGTGGGCACATGGGGGAACAGAGAAGGGGGTCTGCAAAGCATCTACAGCCTGTGCACAGGGCAGGAGGCAGCTCTCCTGTGTCTGGTGCAGCGTGGGAGCACAGCTCTGAACCACACACCAGCTCAGTGTCTCAGTAGCAGTAACAACAACATATAAAAGAAGGACACACTACAGGATTTTTGGTTTAAGACCAACTTATGTCATTAGGGAGAAAAGTACAGAAGCTCCTCTTTGAATTCACTTCACCTGAGGAGTAGGGCTGGGCCATGCAGGGTACAGGAACAAGGGGACAACTCCACACGAAAAGGGCAACAAGGATAGAGTGACCTCAAAATTTGTGTGTTTACTGTACAATGTGTTGCCCGAGACAGGCTGAGGGTAACATGAGGCTGCCACATCTCTGGAGCCACTCAGGGAGGCAGTTAGAGATTGCTGCTGGCACTGAGAGTGAGGCAAAGGTAACAGGTGAATAAACCAGGAGAATGAAACACTGGCATGGCACTGGCTCGACACACCTTCCTCACAGGAAAAATTAAGAGACCCTCTCTGACCTCCCTGCATGCTCCAAAGGCTGAATCCAGACATGAGGCAGTCTCCAGGACTGGCTTCTCCTCTCTTCCTTTTCCCTCAGCATGGCCCAAGGAAAGCCAAAGTCCCCACATATCTCCAGCCCCATCCCCACCTTCAGCTGGAACATTCCCACTGGGCTGAAGTTCTTGGGACATCCCAGACTTGATGCACATCAGTGTGGCCTCACAGACCAGTGGTGACACCAACAGCAGACACCAGCAGCCATGGTTATTGTCACAGGGGCTTGAAAGATTGGGTTTTTGTAGCAGTCTCATCAGATCTGGGGGAAAACTAGTGAACAGTGGAAAAATAAAAGCAAAAATGTATCAAAATATTCTGAGATTCAAACACATTCCCTGCAGGAATCCTCAGTAGGGTGATCTTCACTGCCCAGGGTGTGGGGCTGAGGTAGCTTGGCCAGTGATGAAGGAGTTTGGGAACAAAATTAACAAAGCCCCAAAGCCTTAAAGCACCGAGAAAGTTTTCAGCATAAAGCCCCAGATATACACTGGTGTAGCAACAAAATGCATTTGTTACATAAAATCATTTTTCCTTCTCTTTAAACAGAATAGGGGAAGGAAGGAAGGGAGGATTAAAATATAACTCAAATGGCTTAAAACATAGCTCATACTTCCAGTGCTCATTACTGGAATTATACATTTCATGTCTCGCTGTGGAGTATGAGAGATGGATTTTTTTCCTACTTCCTGCAAAACAACATTTGCTTATTCAACTGCCTTTTAGCAATGGGTATAATCACAATCCCAAGTGACATTTGCAGTGAGAGCAACTGACTACTCACCCTCTATCCAGCACTTTATTTCTAGGGATGCTATGTTTAATTAGCTCCACAATAGTCAGAGAAGCAAACAGGTCACCTTTATGTCAAATCTCCCAGTAGTCATCTTCTCTGTCACCACCCCCATTGCCTTCATTTACTTGTACATTTTGCATACTAAAAGTAAGGTCATTAATGTCACATAGCTTTTTGTTTTCCCCTCTGTGTGTGTATGTGTTGTGTTACATTCCTGAATAACTACACTTTGGGAAAGGGAGTGAATTCCAGCATACAGAAACTTTATGGAGGAAACATCCCTTTATGGAGGGAAATTCTATATTAAAGTTGATGCCACCAAAATATTTTGAACAGATGATGACATAAATGTTCCAAAACTCTGAGGGCTAGGAACCAATAGGAGGTTTACCCTTGTATGGAATCCAAAATTTTTGGTTACCAAAAGCCTCCCACTTTACCAACTTCTCTTTGTTTTCCTTCTGCAGATACACATCACCTTTGTCCCATCCTCTGTTCTGACCCTGGTCTCACATTCCAGCAGTGCCATGAGTCTGCACCAAAATCTATAGTCTCTAAAGTAGACCTGCCACAAATGTTGAGTCACAGGGAAGCATATACAGAGGCAATTATGTGAAGAATTCTGTTCTTTATACTTTGCCTGAAACAGAGCAAGCAAGCAGGCGGAGCACAGGGACAGGATGAATTTACAAACTCAGGCTGAGCACAAGCCAAAGAGCTGATGACTTCTGTGGGAAGCAATCTGTAATCACTGGCACAGGGGCAAGGCCCAAGTGACTCCAGTCCAATCTGGAATAAAACGAGGGTCACACATCCTTGCCTATGTTACTACTGCCCAATTTTCAATTTAGATAGCAATCCTTCTGGCAATCCTCTTGTACAGTGGGGATCCACCTGCAAACATCTTGCAGTTTTGAAATCAGCTCGTACTCTTGAGAGAAAAGCAATGTTTTGTAGCAGTTGCAAGTCCCGAATGTCTTTTTTAATTTCAGTATTCTTTGGTCATCTTACAGACCATGATAGGCAGATCCCACATGTTACAGTTTTGCATGTACTGTCTGCAATTTCACTACTAATATTTTACATAGAAGGCAAGTTTGTTAAGTATTTATAAAAACAGCAGAGAAAGGCATGCAATATTTCCTCTTTTTACATACTTTTTAAAATGGGTTTTGGGGTTTGACAATTTTTGAAATAAACAGCCAACCTCAGATGCTGGTACAGTCTGATCTCCACTGATCTCAAGGCAGCCACACTATTTTATGCAAGCTGACTCCAAGCCCCACCTATCTATTTATCTATTAAAGATTGCACAGGCCATAGCAAACATTAACTGCTCCTGCAGTGCCTAATGTGCCTCATCTGGTAATTATATCTGAAACGTTTTCACTAAGTCTAAGGGGAAAATCCTTCCCAGATGATGCTATGACTTTTTTATATGCTGTTCAGTGAACCATCTCCTGGAGAATTTCCTGGCTAAGGTTTTGGGGTTTGTTGGTTTTGTTTTCCTATCAAGAAAGGTCAGTCCTCCTGCACTGGGTTAACTTATCATGTGATTCATTGTTTCCGATCTCTTTGAAGCTGTGTTTGTTCTACTGTCATAAAACTCACACCTGAGTTTTTTCCCATTAAATCAAATAGCAGTGTTTTTTCTCCGTATGGTGGCAATAAGAACCATGATGTTTCTTCCTGTGAAGGTTGAGTGTTAGAGCATGATTGGTGGGCTCCTTGCCTGGGAGAAAGCCAATGCAAGGCACAGCTGCTGGGGACTCATGGGGCTGCTGCTGCACATGCCCAGGTACCCCAAGGCTCTGGCAGCTCCCCACACACTGACACTGGTATGTAAGATAAACTATGAAATCAGGAATTCAGCCACTCTTCTATAATTCAAGATTTAGGGAAACTAGAAGGTTTTTAAAGGGTTTAAGTCCGATAATGAACTTTCTGTGCAATCCTATAAAAGGAAACAAAATGATGTCTTTGAATTTTTTTTTAGTGGGTTTTTTTCACATCCAGTTCACATAGACTGATGCAATATGCATATGAGATGTACTGAGAAGTAGCAGGAAATATCAATTTATGATCATCCACAATAGGTGCAAATCATTCCAGCTCAGTCCCAAATAGCCTTGATGTACAGAAAACTCTAGAAAATTATTCTTTTAGCTCTGGTGGTCCCTGCTTTCTTAAGCAAAATGACAGTCATTGCACACAATCATCACACTAAGCTACCAGAAAAGAGAGTTTGAAATAACAGCTCTTTGAGTGTTTCAACACTAACCAACAAGAATTACAAGAGTCACATAGAAGCCTTGAAGGTTTATTGCATTAGTCCAGGTGACACTGGCATTGCAACTTTGGACTACTGTTAGTAACCAAAGTATTTAATTTAAAATTTATGCATAGAGTGTAAGAAGACAGTCAATACAATAAGGATGTACTCATCTGAAAAAGAATCATCAAAACAGGAGGCTCATAAAGGTCAAGTGACACAAACAAATAATTATTTCAAAAATTATCAGCTATTCTGTTTCATTCTTAGTTGAGAGAAATTTTAGCAGTGACTCCCAAGGAGGCAAAGGCCAAACTCAACACATTCATATTGAAAGGTAAATTACTTGACAAACTTTCTGAATGCCACTGGTTGAAGTGATATTTTTAAACATAAAATGCATATTGTTTACAGGCTTAGTGAGGTCAAACAGTTTCAGCTGTTGTTTAATACTTCTGAGCTTCAACTACAACCAGAAACAATACTCAGTATTTGAATCTTGCTATTCCTAACATTTTAGAGATGCTGTTTTACATTATGTGTATTTAACCTTCCACTCTGCAAAGGATTCACTACTTGGCAGGTCCATTAATAACAAGTATTAAAAAAAAAAATTACATTTCTTCCTGTTTCATTTAGAAACAGTCCATCAGGAAACATGTTTTTTTCTCTAAGGAGTAAAATTAAAAATAAGGCATGAATTTTATTAACCTGAATATGAACCTTTTCTTTCTTATTGTGGTGTGCTTGCATCTTAAGCTACAACTGTCATCAAAATCTGTGCAGTCACACTTCCCAAAGAAATAGCCAAAAGCGGTAGGTTTTAAATGAAATAAGATAAATGTATGTATTTGCATTCAAATCACTTTAGAGATGAAGATTTATTAACAGGAACTACAGAATTAGTTCTACAGTGTAAATTGTCCTTCCAACCCAATTGAAATTATAATTTTATGGAAACTTTTTTCCCTGATTTTCAGGTACAGGGAGGTTTTATACATGGCAGCAAAGGCTGAGCAATTGGCAGTCATTTGTCACTATTGGCTGCATTCGGAAGACTAACATGGTGCAGCAGTCAAATCATTAAAGCAGGACCCAGGATGCCAGTACTATCTTCCTGGATGTTTCATAATGATTTGCAAACACAGATACCTCTCACATCTACCAGAACTCACCACAGGGTGCTGTGGTCTGGTCTAGAAAGAGACACAACTAATTGAGCAGAGATTGCAAAAGCACGCAGAGATAGGGGGCTCTCGCTCTCTGCTCTAACCCATATCATGCTATGTAAAGAAAATATCAAATAGGGGCTGTGTAGTGGGAAGAAAATAAGCATTTGTTTTGGCAAATAATTTTTACAAGCTTCACATTTCAATAAGTTAAAGTCTGGATGTCTTCTCCCACATTCATGTAAAGTTATTTTATTTACTACTTAATTTAACCGAGAAAAATATTTATCTCATAACCCAAAGCCCTGCCACTTGCTCCTGATTGTTCAAAACTGGTTTAAATTACATTTTAATGACCTGTCCAAGATAGGAAAGGGCATAAGAGAAGTATTGACACGGTGATCTGTTGTGTGATATCTAACTCCCTTTAGGGCCCAGGAGCAGAAATGAATGGAGATATATATATTTATTTTCATAAAATATAGATCCAGCTAATAAGCCTAGATAAATCTTATCTCCTATTCAATATCAAACATTGTCATGGAGGTAAAAGCAGATGATAAACTCAGACAAACTTTAGTTCACAGCCAAAACCGTGGCCCAAACAGACAAACAAAGATAACCGTGATGATGCTGCAATGACCTCTCACAAGTTCCAGGACATCTCCATGCTCCTCCCATAAATACACCACAGACCTTCACCAAAGGATTCTTGAAATAATGTGAAGATGATGTTGCTCACTGCAATACAGTACTTTTTCCATAAGAAAGCGATTAAATAGTCCGAAATTTAAGCAATTAAGAGGAATGGCTGTTTTCTCATCTTTAAGGTTTCAGTACATCATAGACATAATGGATATTAATCTTAGAGAATTAATTCTTATCTTGTTTACTACCAAAGAAACCATAGGGAACTTCACTTTCTACCAAGGGTATCAAATTCATTTCAAGTTATCACCTTTGTAGGTCTCCAATATCTTGCAACATGTGAGACTGGGTCCAAAACAAAAACATTATTCACCCAGTCCTGGAACCAGAGCTGGTATATGGATACCAAACTGTGCTATTCTATTTAAACGTGTCCTTTTCGGGCACATTTGGGCACACAAGCCTCTTGATGTGTGTCTCTTGTATGAAATATGGCCCGTATAAGCCTTTCCCAAGGACTAGGGTTAGTTTATAAGCCAGGTATTTGCCAGTGACAGTATCCTATGTCAGTGTGGATGCCAAAATAAGACCTGGCAGGACAAAGCAGTTTGGCTGAAGTTTGGGTTTCACTTCATGAGCTGCTCTGCTCTCATCCATGTTGAGGAAACTGGTACACATTTTACACAGAAACCCAGTAAGGACCTTCTGACTCTTGTATCTGGCTATGGAGAGGAACAGGGGACATTACTGATGAAAATATCCCCAGAACAGGTTCCTGATGCCCACAGACACGAGGAACACTGCCTCAGGTACCGAAATGAATCTACCATGAAGTGTCACTGACATAAATCTCCATCAGTTCAGTGTAATGTGGTTGAGTGTGTTTCTTTCCAAAAAAAAAAAAAAAAAAGTTTGGTAGAAATAGTCTATAACAGTTAACAGTTCAGAAGACTGGTAACACTGGGAACATTTAAAGGCTTTGTACTTTTATTGGCTCAATGAACAAAAGATTCCCTTTAAGTTTCATGGGAGCTCTGGGTTATCTGTCCAAAGCTGAATTAAATTAGAAGTGATTGGGAGCTGTTACCATCTGTTGAGTGTGTGGTGTCTCATGCCATATTAGTTAATATACTTTAGCAGACAGATGGGCAGAAATGTGCAGGCCTTAGTCATTCAACACCCTTGTTAGCAATCTGAACAGAGAGATCAGGAATGTAGACAGCAGAGGAGTGAATTTCTTTCTTTTCCCCTAATAAAGTCCCCTCCATCATGTTTTTGGCCTTTTCCAAGAATGTTTCTACAGCTGCTTCCTCTGTTATATATTTTGTGTGGTTAAGAAAACAATTATTCTTCCCAGGTGCTGCCAATCTTGATCTTTCTCTTACTCTAAAATAAAATGTAAAAAATAACTAAACCAAGGCACACTTCTGTTCATGACTTCAGGTGTTAAAAGCCACACGATTTTTTTCACGGACTGAATGTCACAGCATTTAAATTATGATGTGGAAAAACATTTCTAGAAGTTATATCAATTATTATTTAACATTCTCTCTTTTCCTTCTTTCCTCCTGCCCAACACGGGATCCCAGGCCTAAAGTCACTGATTTTCCCACAATAAAAAGAAACTCCAATCAGTACTGACAAGGAAACTGTTGTTTAATGGACAACTGCACTGAAAATTACTACATTTCTTGTAAAGACTGCATCATTGTAAGGAATTATCTATCTTACTAGAAAAATCCCTTTCCTGTACTACTTTGGCTACTGAAAATGAACTGTTTTAAGCAAGAAAAGAGGAAAAGAAAATAGAGCACTGAAGAGGAATTACAGAGGCACCAGTGCAAGTCTGTAGTTAATCCCACAACTGTGTTCTCCTTCTCTCTCTGTGCATCAGTTTCTCCTCTGCAATCAGAAACCCTTAGTCCACACCAGCCACCAACAATCTCCCAGAGCCAATGCCATATCTTTCAGGTTTTCAAATATGTCTTGTCAGTTACTTGTATTTAATCATGCCTCAAGTTAGACAATAAGATTTTGGAGCAAGGGGATTACCTTTTTATCTTCAAAACATTTACTACATTTTCAGAAGCATGCATATATAGATAGTTTCATAAAAAATTCAACATCAGAAAAACATCAAGATTGA
This sequence comes from Sturnus vulgaris, assembly GCF_052056855.1. Classification (NCBI taxonomy): domain Eukaryota; kingdom Metazoa; phylum Chordata; class Aves; order Passeriformes; family Sturnidae; genus Sturnus; species Sturnus vulgaris. The sequence goes on along the minus strand of NC_142256.1, from coordinate 19,159,763 downwards.
GAAATCAGTCACTCAGCATTACAAAATGCCACCATAAAGGCTTCACGTGTCTTTTGCACACCCATATTTTTTCATTAAGTCCAGCTTTCATGGATTCTGTGTCTGTACTTTAGGACCAGAAAATTTTGTCTTTTCCTGAAATTCTTTTTCATCCCTTATACTAAAAATATATAAAGTAGGTGTACCAAAACGCAAACATAAGAATAATTGAAAAACTTCAGCACTATGCATAAAACAAGGGCGTAGCTTCAATAATTCCTTACAAAATTTTCACGTGGAAATTGACTATGTGTTTGTGACCAAAACAACTCTCAGTGCAGTGCAATCAGAAGAAAATATACCACATTATCAATGTACTAGACCTTTAAACTGGAGATATAGAACCTTTCAATGTATCTAAAATCAACATTTCTTTCATCACAATTCGGAAATAACATATATTACTAAATGACCAGCATAAAACATATATTGTGTACTAGTTGAGCAAGGTAATACGAAATAATACATAAGTTTTAAAAAACAACAGAAAACCCTGGGATAATGGTCTTAAAGTATCTGTGAAGACTCCTGCTTTCTGGGAGGTGGGCAACAGAAGTCAGGAGATGAGGATGAACTGTAGTAGAACAGGGCGCAGGGGCTGGATGAACAGCTTTCAAAGGCAACGATTTAGAGAGAATACCGAGTATCTCTGCACATGTTCAAGAAAGTGCAACATTAAATAGCACTCATGCAGGTGACAGATGAACAAACTAAAGTCCCATCATGTTTCTCAGATCTCATGAACTAACCATCTTCCATCTGAAATCTAAAATAAAACCACAGGCTGGTTATGCTGTTTAATTTCAATAGTACTTGTCTCTAAAGGAAAGTTTTAGCCAATAAAGCTCAAGCCAGATCCCACTCTGAGTAATTATATTCTGCCTACAGTAATTATGTTCCCTTCGCAGTTTCACATGGAATAATGCCCGCCCACTTGCTGTATGGAACTCTTTTGTTTCTGTACAGTTGCTGTGAGCAGCTGAAGATTTGCTGGAGTGAGAGGTAATCTGGGACCAGGGAGAACTGCTGTGTGTGCATGGGGGCAAACCCTTGCCCTGCTGAGTGCCCCAGAGCCTGCACCAGGGCAGGACACTTGGCTGGAGGAAGGGTTATGGTTCCCAAGCCCACAGAAGGTTTTCATTCCAGATAATTCAACTAATAAATATCTCACTAAGTGCTATGTGATCTTACAAAGAGAAAGGCACCCTCTGCAAAGTGCAGTGAAGTCAGTAGCTCTCGTTAAATGCAGCAGCAGATTCCTGCATTGTACAAAGCAATAAGAGACACAACACTAATTATATAGAAAGCTCAAAAACACACCAAAAGAGCAGTACCTTCTCCATTCTTGATGTGAGTTTCCATTGTCATTAAAGGTTTAGACCAGGAGCAATTGAAATTAATAGATGGTTTTCCATGGACTTCAGAGCAACTTTAAGCATTGACATTCTACCTCATTAGTTTAGTATAGTCTGAAAAAGCCTCAGCTGAAGCATGGCATCAACATGAAATACAGAAAGTGCATTAAACATAAAGCCTAAAAGGATGTTGCCTTCTACTTCAGCAGAAATGGAATCCGGTGGAAGCTGACTGCCTGGACAGTACAAGTATGGGTTAACAGACCTATGTGTGCAACTAGCAACAACTTTGCTTTCCACAAAGGAAAAACGGCAGCTGTTCTGCAGATATTTCCTGAGTAAGGAGGTTTTTAAATGTCATTAAGAAAAAAAAAAGAAATCTTTCACCCAGAAAATGGTCAGGTACATGTAATAAGGAGTCCCTAAATATCACTTTGTAAAATGCAGAAATGCCTGGCCTGTTGCAAAGTAACCTATGAGCTCCTTCCAGTGCTTTTCTGAACAGCACTTGGAGACAAATCACATCGAGGATCCACATTTTAAGAACACTCTGAATGCATCAGCTCCCTCACTATTACAGCTAACTCACTAACTCCTCTGTCCTCTTACTTCTCATTTTCCTCAGAAGCTTAGGTCAATCCACTCAAAGATTTCTACTTTGCTTTTACAACTCTGATTATTGCTTTGAGCCCTGTCAGTCTAACTAATGGCTACTCATAGGAAGTGCTCTGCATTATCTTCAGTAAGCACTGAAATATTTTGGTTTATCCTCGAAAAGCACTACAGAACTTTACCTAAAATTATGCAGATAAATATATATAACAACCTTGAATTTCCTTGCTCTGTTCATTATGTCCAGTAAGCTGTATCTTTCCAAGTGTAATCTTTGTTTGCTCCTTTTTTCTCAGTGCTTGCTGCAAGCTGGGGTGTTTTTTAAAGTACTCAGTGTGTAATAAGCCTGACTGAATTCAGTGGGGCCCAAGTATTCAGACCTAATCCGATGGTTTAGGACCACCTAGGCTGAAGTATCCTTCATATGTGTATCCAGTACATCAACAAAAGTTTTTATTAGCTTTTGTCCCAAGATATTTTTGCAGCTGATGAACAGAGGTCTGCATCTGTCTATTGTGTTGATGGGATCCAAGAATAAAGTCTAATTTTAGTAGTTCAAGATAACAAGAGAGAAATCAGCCAAAGCTGAATAAGAAGCTGAGTAGAAGATACAAGCAAAAAAGAGATTCAAAAAGGAAAATCGCATGAATCAGATATATTTATTATTTCAGCAGCTGTCTGCAATTTACTACAGTGAATAACAATCACAAAATCTAAGCATCAAGATTTTTTATCAAATAGTACCTATCACAAGGTACTGAATATTATTCTCTTACAATTTATAGCCCTTATAAGATATTATAAACTCCCTCTAAAGACATTGACCATTCTGGCTACAGAGGAGCAGTGGAACTGAAAGATAATGCTTATATAATGCTAATACATTCTATCAATACATAGATGAATACATCTAAATGAACCATGCCCAATCTTCATAAGGAAGGAAAATTTTTGGTTTGGTTTGGTTTGGTTTTTCGGTTTTTTGTTTTTTTTGTCAGGGGCTACATCCTGATCAAACTCCAGCATCAGACTAAACTGGGAAATGAGAGACAAACCATGATAAAGTTGAGAGACTATGATTTGACAAATTGTTTTCTTTCTGCAAGGAAAAGCATAACAAATTAACACAACTCCTCGTTTGGTTTGCTTTTCAAACTGACATAACATAACATAACATAACTTAACATATAAACAAGTCATTGCAGAGGGAAAACACAGCACTTTTATTATGAGACAATGGACACTAGTTTATTCTTCATCCCTTGTTATTCTCCTTTCAAACTTTATCTAAATCACAAACTGGCTTCTTCCCTTTTTCCTATTTCTTGTATTCCTGCTTTTTCAATGCTATTAATATTCAGAGTAGTTGATCGGCTCTTCTGTCTTGCAATGGGACTTAAATCGCGGCTGCTGGGCCACACTCCTTCTGCCCTTATTTAAAAACTGCACACTGCTGAAAACTCACATCTCCCAGGGTGACCTTCCATGGTAGTTAAGAGCCTGTATTAAAAAATTGGTCTATTCGCCACTGTAACTTTTCCATATGTCTTCAGCCAGAACTTATAGATTCTTGTGATGTGCCAGCAGCAGACAGGGAGGTGACGTTTCTTTCCTTCTTCAAGTGTTTTTAATGATGCCTTTTGCCTATGGGCACCAATGGCACCGGAGGTACAGGAGCCTCCTCATTTCCTGGCTCATTTTCTCTGCTGGGTCTGTAGCCTGAACCTGCGAAAAAGAGTCTTAGTACCCATAAGCTGGTGGACACTCACCAGCTAATAGAATTTGAAAACAGAATATACATATATTCCTAAAATATACTGTGAATATAATTTCCATATCAACCTCTTACAGCTTTCAACATCTGTTCTGTTGACTAACATTTTCCCCAATGCCGTATGTTTCCCCCACAAATCCCTGAGTAGGTTATTAATGTAGAAGTGAAACTGATGTCTTTTAGTGCTGATTGTGTACTTTAAAAGGGTGCTTATACAAAGCAATGTTATTCTATATTTTAAGGCCACTTGTTTGCCAAGGCAATTTGGTGGTTCTCCCTTACCTGAAAAGATAAACCCATCCCTTTTCCTGACTGCAGTCATTTTTGCTACTGAAAAGTGCTTCCAAGAAAATTCTGACCTCACTCAGCACACAGAAAATTACATTGACTCCAGCATGGTCAGCGTTTCAGGCTCACTCTGCAGATTATTTGTGACATAACTGCTTTGCAGGCAGTCATTGGATAAGCATCCACATAGGATGAACATTCACCACATTAGTTATGTTTGCAATCCATATTAATTCCTATAAAAGAGACATGATGTTAACAAAAAATTACCTTTCAGGAAAAAGGAGAAAAGAACACAATTCAGAAAATCCCCTTCTCAGCAAAAGATTTTTCTTTGTTGGCTACTTACATTTAGAGACTGCTGCCAATGCATACAAACCTTCTTATAGGACATTTTTTGACTGGTTCTTTAAATTCCCTAATGTCCAGAGAAGGGATTTTTAAATTGTTTTGCAATTGCTTTCTGCTTTGTCTTTCTTGACAGGTAGGACATTCCTTCCGGCATCTTCTCTTTTTCTTTCTACTTCTGAAATGGTGGCATGTTACCCAATGTGTTTTTCCACATAGATTCACATTAAAGTACTTAGCATATATGTTGTTTAAGATTATGAGAAAAAATATTATTTATTGTATTAAAGTCATAGAAGTTTTTACTGAAGATTTCACTATGAGAAAGGTTTGCCAGCTGAACCCCATCATCTCCGGAAATAGAACAAGCAAGATGATGTAAACACTTTCAGTAGCAGATTTTGGGTTGTGCCTTTTCCCTTAGCCCAATGGTTCAGTCACTGTTTCCCAGCATTTCAGCAGTTTCCCAGCTCTGTCAATGCCATGGCACACGTAATTACAGGGCTTAAAACACACTTGTGTCTCCCTAGCTTCAGCAGCAGCTGTTTGAAGAGATGTAAGACAATTTTACCCCTCCAAAAAAACCCAACAAAAACAAACAGCAACAAACAAACAAAAAACCAACCAAACAAAAAAAACAAAAACAAAACCAAAAAACCAAACCAAAACAAACAAACAAAAAAAAAACCAGAAACAGACAAATCAACCAAAAAACCAAACAAATAAAAAGAAAAATATGGATCTAGTTTTTTTACCCACAGGTTTACAGTAAGCTACAGCTGTGATCCAAATCACAAAGAGCTGAATATATTTGGCTTTAGGTAAACTCTGCCTTTCCTGGGACAGCTGAGGAGAGTCAGGGAGCTTGGTTTGAGCAGGGGGTTCCTGCCATACAGGTGGGGACAGGAGGCTGTCTCAGCAGCACACTCTCCTTCCCACTGGGACGAACATGGGAACTGGATAACAAACACAGAAAGGAAGAGAGGCTTGCCTTTAGACATATTAGGTCAAGTTCCCAATTTTGTTTTTTCCATCTCTGTAGCATTGTCCATTTAAAACAGCAGGTGTTTGAGCCTGTGCCCAGTTTCTATTGAGCAAATTTATAAGGGATTGGGGCACTTTAAATTTTTCTGCCAGCCCTGGTGCATGACTCAGCATAGCACTAACCAACTCATATCTGAGCTGCCATTGTTGTCCACAGAGATACAACAATCATCACCAGAGTAAAGGTTTTATCCCTCACAGCATCTGCAATTTATGCAGGAATTATATATAGGCTGTAGCAAGTATCTATAAAACTGAAGATGATAACAATATCTTTAGAGTCACAAACCTGAGGTTTTCTTCATAGATAGGGAGCTACAAAATAACCTCGAAAAAAAGAGCATAATTGGGAACACTCTAACCATAAATCCCAAATGTTCAGATGTTGTAGCTTGGAGTATAACATCAAATATTATGAGAGTCATGACAAAAACACAAGACTTGGCAATGATGGACGTGTGGCAGCCCATTAAATTGCAGCATTTTATAATCAGGCATCTGCATTCTTAAACATCCTACCCCCAGGGCCTGAGCTCTTCCCCCCAGTGGCACCCACAGACTGCAGGGTCCGCCGGGCTCTGAGCCTGCCAGGACACGTCACATCACTGCAGCATGGCACAGCGAGGAAGGAGCTGAAATTAACTCACTTGGACAGAGGCTGTGCCAGCACTGCCACTGCCCAGACTGGCCAGCATATGTCAAATCAAGGCAGAGCTGGTCACTGACATACACAAGCAACTGCTTTGCACTCCCATCCTCTGTTTCACGTGCATTAACAGCCCAGAATTACTCTGGTTGTTTGGAGGTATATATTCACTGAAGTGCAGCTCAAATAAAATGTTTTAAACATTTGGCTTCCTGGCTTCTGTGTTTGTCAAAAGGCATCTTCATTAGATGATCTAAAAGCAAAACCAGATTCTATAGAATTGAGGAATTTGACATAAAATCCAGAGAAAAGTTAAGAGCTAGGGAGACTGAAATATACCCAGCTGTACTAACAGAATTTTTTCTTTATATGTGTTTGAAAAGTGCTTCTCTCAACAACCCTTTTTAGTTGCTTTTCATTCTTTGATAATTTCCACAGCAGAGAAATGCAAGATTTTAAGCTGTGCATGCAAACAGAGCAGATCAGATGCTCAGTTGGTACAAATCCCTGACATCAGTGGAGCTCTGCTGATACACCCCAGCTAGATGTCTGCACTAATATATCTGCAGACCACTCATGTGAGGGAGGCTGCTTTGCACTGTTTGGCCACAAATGCCTACTGTTGCCCAGTGCAGGAGTCAGTCCCACTGAGGTATCTGTGCATCCACTTGAACCCCTTCTGAGCCCTTTCACAAATGTGATGATGGTCAGACCCCTTATGATCTTTGAGCCAAAATTTCTGTGGGGTTTAAACAGGTTTACACACTTACAGAAACAAAAGAGGGGTAAAATAACTTGTTCTCTTTGAGCTCAGTCACTTGTAACCACTTAGGGCTTAAGAAGAATCTTTTCTTCCAAGCCAGTTTATTCTGTAAGATATTTAATTATGAGGTTCTCTGACATACATGGGGGTGGCAACCTCTGAAGGAGAGATTACAAACTCACTAGACCTTCAAGTATGACCTAATACAACAATTCCAACATTTCTATCAAATATTGAGTGGTGCAGAGCATGAAAAGTGTACAACTACCTCTCTTCTAGTAATTTATTCTTTCTAATCGATCCTGGGGATAATGAATACTTTAGCATCTGTTTATAATAGATAAATGTTCTACAATAATGCCTCTCACTAAGAAAACATAATTTTAACTATGTAAGAGATTAAAAATAACTAGAGAAATATTGTGACAGATGGTGCTCTTCATGCTGCCTTAACATTTGGGCACATTCTATCTAATGCTTCTATCATTCTGATTTGGAACAGAAAATCCAATTAAATCAAGCATGTTGTAGGATTTCTGACTATTTTTTTTCTTGTTTTGTTCCTTCATTTGCTGATGAAATCAGTCTGAATTTAATGTTCAGTTTAGATGAAGAATACTAGGCCAGGGGAGTAATTTACTCTGAGCAGACGTTAGAAGATTTTTCTGCCACACAGTGACTACTGCAGAGGGCCGGCACATACTTCAGGCTCTGTGTTTTTTCAGCCCTCTACATCTTGAGGAAATGCAATGAGTTGTGTTAAATATATGATGATTTTACTTAGGGAATATAGCAAAAATTTCCCAGGGGGGAGACAGCTACATGACACTGGCTTTACATAACATTTTCCAGTGGTTTTCCCCATTTTGGAGGTCTTATGCCTGCCTTTTTGGAGATGATGATAGCCCTTCCCCAAATTTCTGTTCAAGCTGAATTAAGCACAGTCAGACTCAGGTGTACCATCAATACACATATTTTGACCAAGTCCACCATAAGATTTTAACAGACGTGAAATTTAATTGCTTCCATCAGCCTTAAAATATTGCCTTTCGTTTTCTCTTTTCCAAGCAATTTTGTGTTTCTGGTGGAGGAAGGAGGACATATTCCAAAGCTCCATATTAGTGTACTATAGCTCTCATTGCTTGTGGATCCAGACAAAGTCTCTCCCTACTAGAAATGTCTGTGTTTCACAGGAGTGAGGCTCCACCAGGGAAACACCAAAGGCTGGAAGGACACAGCTGCCACCCCTTTCCCACCTTTAATTATTGCTCAGGTATGAACCAGGTGTTAGGAGCCCAGAAGTCACTCTTATGCCTTTTGGAGAAAATCAACTTCTCAGGTTTTTTACCAAATTAATTCCATTTCAGACTATTTTAGCTATTCTTGGACTGCATCTATATTAATTATTATAGACTCTGTACAGACAATTACATCAGACATAAACCATTGCCCAAGTCTGTGGCTAAGATTGGATCCAGCTGCATCCAGGGCCCATAAGGATTTTAGAAGTTTTAGGAGGTCCTGTCTGAAACTCATGACTCAGTGTGAGGGTCTGTGGACACACACATTTAGAGAGCTAGAGAATTACAGCTTGGAAATTGTTTTTCAGGCCTGAATTTCTCCTGACTCTCAGGTCCATTCCCAGGCTGACAAGCTGACTATAGCTTCAGTTAGGGAGGAAGTCTTCCAAGGTGATAGTATAGTGAAAAACAGAGTGGAATTCATAATAAAGATTAACACCTGGTGTCTTTCCCGTGGGATACATCCTGAGGTACTGTCCCATGGATGTTTTTCCCAATTGTCCAGTGAGCTACTGTCCTGTCCTAGCTCCACGTAACACACTTTAAATACAGGCTGTCCATACAATAAAGTTGACTTTTTTTCCCTAAAGAAATCCATGTGTGTTGCTGTCCTTTCTCTCTCTTTTTAGCGCAGTAACCACAAGGGTCTTCCTTATTCTTTGCATCTCTGGTCTCTGTTGAACCATTCTAACCACTTTTCAAGCAGTAATGAATAAAGTGAACCTTGCCATCACACTTATTAAATCTTGTCAAACCACTGTTAAACTGTGTTGAATTTCATCTAATTCACTGAACTCTGACAAATTACTATTTTACCTCAATAAAAGATACTGTTACTTCTCTTTTCTTAGTGGGTTGCATGCCACTCATCCATGACAAATTGGGACAGGTGTCAGGATCCTAAATCAGGATTCACAACCCAAGCCACCTGGGGCTTTTAAAGAAAACTCCAATCATGCTCTTTCACAGTAAGAACAATGGTCTTTCCTACACATCTGACGTAGGGTTTTCCCTATATGTTTTGGAAAGGGGAAGGGTAGGAGGAATCTGAATTCTTCTCATTCAGACTCACAGGCTGGCAGCAGACAAGTCTGCAGGTGGGAGCCCTATACAAGGATATCAATGTATTGCATTTTATTTCCATATTTCAGCTCTATCAAAATGGTTTTCCATGGGCATGGACATGGGTATGTAATTCTTTGTCATGCTATCTCTCTCACTCCTTTGAACTAATCCCACAGGTGTCTAACAGGCTCCTAAAGGGAGTTAAGTTAATGCTTTCTCCAGCTGGTGCCTTAATGCTGGAAAGTGGAAAACACCTCTCTGCTGAAAAGGAAATGTCTCAGTGTGATTCAGTCTGGCTGTGTAAAGCACTTGCTGCCTGCATCTTTTCATATGAAGAAATTCAGAGACCTACACACACAACACAGCACAGATGTGCTTAGATGCTGTCCCTGAGAGGCTCTGTGGACTGGCAACGCCCAACCTCCCTCTCACATCTGTCCTGCAGGTCTGCCTGAGGACACAGGCTGCAGTGTTCATGGGAAGGTGATCAGCAACTCAGCCTGAGGCAACAGCTGCAATTTCCAGTGAAGTTCACTACCATAAAGTAACATATGAACACACTTTGGCCACTTCAATCATTTTTAATTAGTCTCTACCACTCCCAGAAGAGAGTGAAATTTCATTCTGGGGCTTGAAGAAGTGAAAAAATGTGCAATAAATCATTTCCACAGAGAAAAAACAACCCTGAATTTTAACTTCGGCTTTGGTCCCTAAATGTGTCCGGCTCCCTTTATAAGAAAGCACTACTCAGTAGGACTCCTCTGATTGTTATTAAAAGAATTTCAGCTGAAAGCTAACCATATGAAAATTAAATTTAAATTGCATTGTAACTGAACAATCTTCACTTTCTATGTTTTTGCTAGGTGTATTTAGGTATGTGCTCCTTTGTAGACTGAGAGCAGCACACCTTGGAAAACTCCTTTCTTACAATTTGCAAAACCCAAAGAAAAGGGAGGACTTAGGCTTTAAAAAGATTCAGTTAAGTGTTTTTCTTTGCTTTTGCTATTGTTATTGCAGAAATTCTTTATTCACTAGACTTACAATATATTTCTGTAATAGTTCCATGCAGCAGATCCTGTTTTATTCCATCAAATAAAAAAATGCAATCTGAAGAAATCGAAAAAAGTATTACCCCTTTCATATTAATATGAAATTATTTCAAGTGAATACAAGCTGCCCTCATCCCTTTATCCCTATCTACATTTTGCATGTTTTCATTTTTCTTCCCTATATTGCTTTTTTTTTTTTTTGGAGGAAGAAGTAGCTTATTTTTAAGATTATATAGGTGATTTGCTTGTGGGCTTGTCTGTCTGTTGCATGGGTACCTTTCCTGGTAATTTGGCACTCTTGAGTTTCTATAGCATGAGAGGTTAATGATTTTTGGATAATGAAAGGAATGATGAGGCTAATGAAAGCAAGAGTGATGCACGAGCAGCAAGTCATAAAAGAAGAGGCAGGCACAAAGGATCACAGCGCTGTGGGGTGTCTCATAAGAGTCTAAGGAAGTTAGCCATCCTGCCTTCCTGCAGGGAAATGGCATATAATCATAGGACTATGAATTCTTCTGGCAGCTAGGGCATACTGTTAACTCATATTTAACTTGCCATGAAGACAAACCCCCAAGGTTTGCAGGGGGAGGACAAGAATTTATCTCTGCCCTAAACTAGAGACAACTACTCAGCACTGTACCTGCAGAAATCCCAAATTCCTCTCTCACAGGCAGAGCTGCAGCCAAAAGAGCTTCTACCACTCCGCTCTGCCTGTGAATTTTCAATTAATACCAAATCAGAGAGAATTCTCAGCTGGGCTGCAAAGCTGTTTATCATGTTTATCCTTGCTGCTCCTTTGTGCCCTGGCTGTCCATCAGCAGTCACTGCCTCCCTGGCCCAGGGAGCACTCCTGGGGCAAGGGCAGGCATCTCTTCGTGTGCTCCAGACAGCACTTGAGACACAGAGCTTGAGAGTTGGAAACTCATAATAGCCCTTATTCTGCCAAAGGCTTTTCAGTTTGCTGTACTATTCATAAGAGCTGAAAAAAAATTCTCACTATATATGTGTATTCTTTCCTTATCCTCTCCTGTATCTCTGGCTTTAGGAGTAAAGACAGTGTGACTGTACCCTAACAGCTGTTGTTTGAATAATTACCTTTCTGGGCAGTGTAGATTTGGGGAAATGACTGTGTCTCACCCAGCCACTCACACATTTTCCTGAATAAAAGCTTCAGTCTGAGAGAGATTTTGCATAAGCAGAATTAATCATCTTGGTCTTGCTCTTGTGATCATGGGGAGCTAAGCTCTTGCACAGACTTCATGCACTGTACAGAAGCTTCACTATGAAAAAAAACAATGAGAGAGCACATAGCTAAAAGAAGCAAATGTTAGACAGCAAATAAGCAGAAGTACCTTCCACTAACTGCTGTGCATGCTGCCAAATATTACTTTCTCAAAGCAGAAAAGCAGAACCATTCCTTCTTTGAGTCTTTTGCTTTTAGGGGTCCATTATATTTTTCAACCATATTTCCCAAATATTTGCCAAACAAGTCAGCATCAATGATGTCAACCTCCCCAAGAAGGAGTACTAGGATTCTCAAAATGCCAAGGATTTTCTGGCAACCAAAAGTAACCAGGTATGGGGGGACTGGGAGGAAGGGATATTTTCACTGAAGATTCAGTCAGAAGTATAGCTGTCCTTTTTAATGGAATTTCCTTTGTAGTTGCTGAGATGTTTTGAAATCTAAGGCTTAATTATTACAAATACTGATGCAGTGCACACCTCTGTGACAGACAATTGTCAAAGTCATCTGCTTCTGCTGCCAATTTATTCAAAACATTACGTGAAATAGACCCTCACATGTCTGAGTGATTGTCTCTTTGAAAGGGTTCTTAAAAAAATAGATGTCAGGTTCTTGGTGAGTCTCATTATTTACTCTGGGCTACAACATCTGAAGGTAGATTTTGTATCTGGCCACTGTCACATTGAGTGAAGTCAAAACATCCTGCTCTAGCTTTTGTTTATATACTGCAACCAGTTCCCCAACCCAGTGTGCAACTTGAAACACAGCTAAAACCTGGTTAAATATGTGCTCCCTGACATACTTCTCTTTGTCTAAGATGGACTACAGCAGTGACCTTAACTGACAGAAAGGACACCAGCATTAGGTTTGCAAACAATGCTCAAAAAGCAGGAGGAAATACTTATTTAGAAAACAAAAGTACATGGAAAATTTGCCAACCAATGCTTCAACCACTGCCATAGGGGTTCTGCAAGAAGGCATCTCAAATTTCACTCAGAGCTTCTGTTTGGGGAAAAAAATCAGTTTGCACTTCTCTCCTGATGCCTTGTCTGGCACACACTGAGCATGGTGAGGGATTTTTGAGAGGGGTGAGGTAGCTCATAACTGGAGCAAGGATTAGAGCTGAGGTGTGCTGCAAAAGAAGATCCTCAAAGTGCTCCCATGTGCTCTCTGGGGGAGTGCTCCAGCATTCTGAAGGAGAATCTTTTCCCTGGAGAACTGATGCTTCCCTGTGGCTGGTGCTGGCCTCTCCCTGTACCTGACTGGGTCTCTTGGAGCTGCTCCTGGGAAGCACCTAAATCTTACCAGCAACTCAGTCAGGAAACCAAGAAGGAATCTGATATTCCAAAGTGACTATATGAGACAAATACAGTCATTCTAATATAAAGTTCAGTATACACTTATAATTTGATCTGCTTGCTTTTAACACATGAAGTAGCTGGGAGAACAGTCTGCTGCTCTCCCAGAATAGAGAAGAACTGCCGAGTGAAACAGAGGTTTCTGTGCTGGCAGCCACATTCCCTCACCTGCTCCCAGAACACTCCAGCTTGGCAGAGGCACTGAGAGGGTTTGATCCTGCTAAGTGCCAGACAGAAAGAGAATGAGGAGTAGGGACAGGCAGATCGTGTTCTTGAACACACTCAACTGTTGTTCATTCAGTTGATTTTTCACTCCCGCCTTTCTCTCTCACCTGCAAGTGACTGATGTTCTTGCTCCCACTTCAAGTAAGTGTGTGAGCAACCTGATGTCATCCTGAGGATTGGTTTTCCAGTGGATAAGATGCAAATGAAGGATTTATTTTAAAGGGAGACAAAACCAAGCATGTTCAATTCTGTAAGATGCTCTTCCCATGGAAATTAAAGGCAGTATTATTTGGACAAGGATTACTCATTGTTTCCCTTTAAAAATGTAAGATTGGAACCAGGATTCTGCTACAAAACTTTATTCTTAATGAGAACAAGTACCAGTGGGAAATACAGTCTTTCATGTTTGTAATTTAGGGATGATGTTGGTCTTTACTATGCTGAAACAAGTAAGACTTCAGAGAACAGAGTGAAATTTATATGTAATATTGGTATATAGATGCTTCTCATCTCAGTCTTTGTTCCTGATTTAACATTCGCATGAAAGCCCACTGCTAACTTATTTAGCATTTTGGCCTCATAAATAAACTGTGTTTCTTATTAAAATGCTACTACATTTTCTTTCAAGCCTGATCATTCTCTGGTTTATTGTGCTCAGCCTCCTGTGATGAGTGTGTCCTCTTCAGCACAATGTTCAACCAGTAATTTTAATGTACAAAGATCACTTCAGCTGACTTATCCTTGGAATGAATAAAAGCTTTGTTCTTGTGCCTGGGAACTTTTTTAAATGCTTATGTGCATGTCTAAATGTTTCCAGTATCACAGCATTCTGGTTTTATGTTCCATGCAACAATTTTAATTGGAGTAGATTTTATGTTCAATTCTAAAATTATGATGTTGAAGGGTAATAACATCAACATTATAATTTCATTATCCAGCTTAATTTCTTAAAAATAATGAGTTTGATTTTTTGTAAATGAGTTTTCTGAGACTTCACTTTGAATATTCACGGACTGAGCAGATATGTTAGTCACATTTAACAAAACGGAAATTATTAATGAAAATGAAGGAGGGATACTGTGCTAAGCTAAAGCTAAATCCACACAGTCTTCCTAATATTTCAAATCCATTTCCATCACATTACCGAGTTCCTACTTCGTAGTCAATTCCAGCTGGTGACATTAACTGTAACCTGAAAAAGGTGTCCCCCGGCTTGTTCTGATATATATCCAGTGATAGATGGAGAGGGAGCAAAGAAAAAAGACAAGATTGTCAGCCACTTCAAATGATTCCTTGTTGGAAGTCCCCAAGAGTTCACAAGATGTCTCTGCAGCAAGGTTAGTGCCATATTATAGGAAACATGGAAATCCATGTTAGCTAACCCAATACCATTTGCACAGACAAGCTATTATTCAACTCTAGGCTTACAAAAATAAAATATCTTCTCATGTCAGTGTGGTTCCTTGATTCCTATCAATAAATAAAAGCGCTAATTATCTAGAGTGTCTAGACACCATGTTAAAAATCTAGCACTATGAAACCACCATACGTTGAATAAAATTATTTTAGAGCTCATGAAAGCTTTCAGACAGCTTGAGCACCCTCAGACAGAAGATGGGAAAGAGCTCCATTGTATTCTTGCCCACTGTGCATAGGACAAGAACTGGAAATGGACTTAGAATGCTATGGAGAAAATTTAAGTTGAACATAAGAAAAATGGTGTAATGCTAAGAATATCAAGAATGGGATTGGACTGTAAGGTTAGGGCCTTAACCATCATTTTAGGTTTTTAAGAACATCTTAGAATGATAAATTACTCTTGACAATTTTTTAGGTATAGTTCTTTCTGCCTAAGGGAGAAGAGATGGATTCAGTGATTTCTCAAGGTCTCTAGGAGAGTTTTATGTCCATCATCCTCTCTAGGTGATTCTACAAAACTAATACTACAAGGAACTTAAGCTGAACTGATCTATCTCACTACCAAATCTATCCCAATATGCCATGTGCAGTCCCTCTAACAGGTAAATTTGGACAGAGCAGTCCCAGAACAAAAACAGACCCTTAGATTTTGACCTGTATCAGAGAGCTGCTAGTGAACCATCATTTTTGGTGTTAAATTGATGCTTATGAAAACATGCCTCTATACATGTTGCGGTGTGTTATTTTATTGTCGTTCTCCCTCCTGTATTAATGGTTTATTCCAATGTTGTTCCCCCCTTTAGCTGTGTTATCAGTTGTCCAAGTTCCCACCTTCTCCCTATCAATCTGCCCTTGTCCCATCCCATTTTTCCAGATTGCTCCCTATCAGTCTCCCGAATACCCTCCCATGGCATTGTCAATCCTCCCTAACCCTTCCCAAACTTCCAGAATCCTCTATGTCAGTTACCCTTCCCTCAGGACACTATTTGTTGATATATGTTGTTCCCCACCTATGTTTTCCCTCATTGGTTGATTATGTATTCATCCCTGCCTTGTGTACCTCCCCCAAGATACCCGGATTGGTCAATGTGTTGTTCCCTCCCTCAGGACCTCCCTTGTATTTAAGTTGTCACACACCAGTGTCTTTGCCTATGGCTGTATCCGCTCCTTGATGCCTCTTTCCCCCTGACCCTACAATAAACCTCTTCCCTGGATCAACCAAAGGACTCCCTCTCATCCTTCGCCTCTCCTGGACATGGACGCTACTGGAAGGGCCTCGCAGCCCTACCTGCACCTCTGGGACATTTGTATCCGGAGAGCAGCCTGCTCTTGGTGCCGGTACCTGCCTGCAGGAGCTAGTTGGGCAGGCTGGCAGGCCAGGTTGTGGTGACACACGTGGATCATGTCAGCTGGCGCCCACCATGAGGCAGCTCAAACCGAGTAACCTCTTGAAGAGCTTCCAAAAGATAATGAGTGATCAGAAGTCTTGGCCATCGGATACCCCTGTCAAAGCAGGCCGGCTCCTGTCAGCAGCGCTCCCAGGGGAGAAAGTGACAATCCTCTGAGCACCAAGAGGACTACCCTCAAGGAGAGGACCTCTTCTGCAACTCCCTTGTCCAGGTTGATTGACGGTTGGGTAAGTATCCCCTGAGGGACAGGGGTGCTGCCAAAGGCTGGGGAGGGAGCATTGCTCTTGGGGAGAGCTACAAACCTACAGGCCACGAGTTGGCTGTGGAAAGCTCCCTGGCCCCTTTACTGATCCCTGGACCCTTATTTTCAGTTTTTTAAGTTCTCCTTTGGTTTCAGGAGAGGGTGGATTCAGTTGTGCCAACAAAGGTAATCTAGAAAGGAGTTGATAAACACGGGTGCAAAACTGTCGGCACAACAGAGGGGGATTTCCAAGTTGTGGGTCTCCTGGTGGGAGGAGGGAGAAAGTTCTCTAAGGGCAAATTAAAAAGGTTTGTGCGTTGGCTGACTCTCCATTTTCCCGAGGTGTCTCCCCAAGAAGTGGCAACCATTCCCTTTTGGGACATGGTGGGCTTAAAGTTGTCTGATTGGGGAGCCAAGGGGGGGCACTTCAGTTGAGAAATTCATTATTTTATTTTTGTTAATTCGATCGGTTTCAAGAGAAAAAGGGGGAGTGGAGAGTGAGCCAAGACAAACCTCCCCAGTTTCCCCTACCTCTCCTCCCCCCTTGTCCAATCCCTCTACCCCTACACCAGGAGATCTGCACAGGGCAGCCCAGCATGATCCGCAGGTCAGCCTGGTTGTGCAAAGTGACCACAGTCTACCTGGCTCCCCACAGTCTCCTCAGTACCCGAGCCCTGGCGGCAAGGGCCCTGCTACCAGCGATCCTTTCCTAAACCCCACTACCCTGGAACCTCTTTCCCCGGTTTCTCCAGTTACAACCCCAGTTAAAACCCCAGTTTCTACCCCTGTCCCCACACCCAAATCCACCCTGAAAACCCCGAGGACCCCGAGAATTACCCCAAAATCCACCCCTGCTCCTACTCCAGTTTCCACCCCCAAATCTACCCCTAAACCTATCCTGAAATCAGTTAGATTTCAATCTCCCTCTCCTTCTCCTACCCCAGACCTTGAACCACAAAATGGCTTCCCTATCCCCGAGGCACAAAATGGCATTGGCCACATGGCATGGCCATTCTTTTGTGCTTCTTCTTCCCAAAATCCCTTTTGCGTGGACCCGCCCCTTCCTCCTTGATCAGCTCCTCCCCTTATTGCTCCTCCCAACCCCTTCCTGTCCCCTGATTCCACCCCTTGACCTGCCCCCTTGTCACGGACCACCCACCCGTGTCACCCAGCTCTGCCCCCAGTTCCCATTACCTCACCCAATGTTAGCTCCTCCCATTGTGGACGTGGTCATTCAACTGATCCCTCCCCTTTCTCGGCAGCCAGCCTCACCTACCCGTTCCAGCCTGCGGTTCCCACACTCCTCCTTCTAGTTCCCATGCCTTGGAAACCAGGTGTGACAAGTGTAGAAGCCGGAACCTGGAACAGGAGATCATCCACATAGCCACACCAGTTAGATATTCCAGACAAAGGGGTATTCTGAATTGGCAGCCGTTTGAATACTCCCACAAAAAGGAGATTAGTAAAGCACAGAAAGAGTTAGGGAGAAAGAGTGAATATTTCAAAGGCCTGTTGCATGCCACTTTATCATCAAACGTGTTGGTCCCTGGTGACCTCAAGGACTTATTCTCATGTCTTCTTCACCCAACCGAGTACCAGTTGTGGAAGACAAAATGGGAAAGGTTATTAGGGGACCTCCTTCCTGAACTTTTACAAAACAAAGAATGTGCTGTTGATGCAGATAATAACACGATCACTATGGATCATTTGTGCAGCATGGGGGATTGGTCAGAGACAGTGACACAGGCAGAAAAAATTCCTAAGCCTGTGATTTTAAAAATCCAAAGCGCTGCCGAGAAAGCGTTCACAATGATGCTCTTGAAAGACCGCAAATTCAACTCCATCACAATTAAACAATCCCCAACTGAACCTTTTGTTGATTTCGTTGAGAGATTAAGGTTCAAAGTGGAAAGACAAGTTGAAAGCCTTGAATCACAAGAAGAAATCATAAAAGGTTTAGTTCAGCTGTGTCTTGGTTTAATTTTGACTTTCCCAGCCAATGCACAAATTAATGTCTTCAGTTTGAGTTGCCAATTTAAATAAACTTATTTTTTTCTGTTGTGAGACAGAACCAGGAGCAAAAGAGCAAGGCAGGCCTAAAACTTGAGAGAGTATAAAAGAAAATTTATTAACTACACAAACAAAAAGAGAGGAAAAAAAAAATTCAGAATAAGGTTTTTCAGATCACTCCTTCCCACCCCCTCCCAATCTTCATAACAACAAAACAAACATATAACAAATACTTTGGTCAGTGTCCAATTTAGTCTTTCTCAGTTCACTTCTGGAGAGAGAAGCTTCTTCTTGTTGAAGTTGTAGGGATTTTTCCCACAAGAAGGAAAAAGACAGTTCTCTTGTGGTTTTATCTTTCACGATTTGCATCCGCCCAGGAACCTGCAACCGTGACGCTCCTCCCAACTCTACAGCCGTCCCAAAGTTGTAGATGTGGGCCATGTCTGTCTCATGGGGTATTACTTTTAAGAATGAAATGTTCGACAGCAAAGATTCTCTCTGTCTCCTTTCTCTCTGCTCAGGCTTCATCTTCAGAAAACCAAAATCCCCTTCTTTCCTCCGGGCAGAAATTCTCAACACAGGTGCTTTTTAGTCAAATCATCTATTAAATGGAACATTTCCATCCCCCCATGTCTCTTTCCATGGTTTATAGGAATATTCAGTACATCAGTTCATTCCCACAATTTCACAAAAAGATTTTCAGCCATTTCAGCATCTTCTCATTCTCCTTCCATCTTAAAAACTTAGCTCTTACATCACTGACTTCAGAAATCTTCTTATTCCCTTTCATATTCAAAGGAAAGGCTGGAGGCTTTGCAAATCTTATCTGAACACTAAAGAGTTAAAGTTTGACACAACTACTAAAGTTGGGCCAGGCTCAGGCCACGCTGGGGGAGCAGCTGAGGTGTTAATGAGCCTTTCTGGGGCTGGGCTGCAGCCCCACAGTGCTCATGGCCACCCGGGCAGGCCCGGCCCGTCCGGCAGCAGCAAGAATCGGCCTCCCCCCACACCAGAGCCGCAGGCCCGTGGAGGACGAAGCTGTGAAGGTCTCATCACACAACTTTTTCTCCCCCCGGCCATCGGGTCCCCCTCATTGGCAAACAGGGCCCAAGCGGCCTCCCGAGCCTCCCCCCGACATGGGGAAGGGAGAATCTCGGGTTGATGCTACCTGCTCAGCCACCAGAAAGACCAAGAGGCTCAGTTCCAGATTACCTTCCTCAAAATGTGTGTTCACGGAGCGAACTAACTTTCTCTAATTGGCTGTTGCAGGTATCCCAACCCCCACAGAGGAAATTCCCTTAGGAAGAACCTCTTCTGAGTTTCTTCTTCCTAAGTCAACCTATCACAAGCTGAATGGAAATGAAGTCTGTAAAAAAATTATATGGTCATTGCCGCTGCATCCCAAGCCAACATTATACCTCATGTTAGAAGCCTGTGCGGAGCAAGCTGTGGTACCCATCCCTACGGTAACACCTTCCAAGGGACAGCTCCAAGTTGCGATGACCACCGCACCACTGCAGTGACAATGGCCTCCGTGGTGTTTCCTATGCCATCAAGAGGGCCATGTTGCAAGGGTCTGCCCTCAAGCCAAACCTAGGGGGAAGCCACATCAAGAGGGAGCCCAAAATAATGTCACTCACCAAATAAACTAAGTGGGGAGGACGGTCCTGCCTCACGTGACAACAAAAATGAGGCAGGCAGCCAGTGGGACTCAGGAGGGGAGGTAAAAAAACAACATCCTTTTCACAACTTCCAAGCAGCACATAGAATACCGGGGTAGGAACCACATCCCCTCTTTGGCTTGGCTTCAGCTGAAAATGTATATTTTGAGAACACAGATTGGCGAAGTGTGCTTGTCGAATCCCTGTCTCCTGGTTTGTTCACTGGACTCAACTGTACATATGCTGTCCTTGGGGACACAAAACACACTCCCCCGGAGATTGAAATCATTCCACAGATCCAGTTTGTGGAACAGAACGGTTTCTTTCTCCTGGCGCTCAGTGTACATCCACCATTCTTCATTCCCAAGGGACAATAGATAGCTCAAGCTATCCCCATCCCAAACAAGGTAACAGTAAAACCAACAGATCCTTGTGTGTATTGGGTTGAAGTAACTGGTGAGGAAAAATCTATGATTGGTTGTGAACTCCATAGAGGTGAAGAATATCTTCACTTCGATGGGTTGTTTGACACAGGGGCAGATGTGACAATCATCCCCACCAGCAGATGGCCGTCACGTTGGGATTTGCAACCCAATGTTGTTGTGGGTAAGGTGCAAGGGATCGGAGGGGTAAAATTGGTAAAACAATCAAAGAGCATCATTAAAATACAGGGACCAGATGGGCATTTGGCAAATTTACGCACATTCATTATGGATTATCACGTGCCCCTGTGGGGCAAGGATGCCATGTCTCAATGGGGGGTTAAAATAGAAATCCCGAAAACCCCTCGGGATTTTTCTTAGCTGCCACTGTGGAGCGCCCTAGCCAAAAGCTGAATTGGACCATTGATGAACCAGTTTGGGTAGATCAGTGGCAGTTAAACAAAGAAAAATTGAAGGCGCTCAACGAGCTCATGGAGGAGCAGTTGGCAAAAGGCAACATCGTGCCAACCATTAGCCCTTGGAATTCCCCAGTCTTTGTCATCAAAAAGCCAGGGAAAGATAAGTGGTGGCTCCTTCATGACCTCTGTCAAATTAATAAAATCATTGAAGACATGAGGTCCCTGCAACCAGGAATGCCATCTCCCTCAATGCTCCCCCAAAACTGGAAATTCGCAGTAATAGATATCAAGGATTGTTTTTTCCAAATTCCTTTAGATCCCGCTGATACCCCACAGTTTGCCTTCTCTGTTCCCACCACCAACTGAGAAGCCCCAATGAGGCACTTCCATTGGCAGATGCTACCACAAGGCATGAAAAACAGCCCTAGCATTTGTCAATGGTATGTGGCCTCATTGCTGTCCTCCGTGCCAAAGTGGGGGAGGTCATCATCCTACATTATATGGATGATGAGTTGGTTTGTGCTCCCAACGGTGACATATTGCAGCATGTGCTTGACCTTGTTATCAGTGTTCTGATCTCTGCAGGGTTCGAGCTCCAAAAGGACAAAGTTCAACAGATGACCCCGTGGAAGTATCTGGGGCTCCAAATTACCGACAGGACCATTGTTCCACAAAAAATTGACTATAAATAACAACCCAAAAAGCGTAGCAGATCTCCACCAACTGTGTGGGTCTTTGAACTGGGTCAGACCCTGGCTAGGATTATCAACTGATGACCCAGCCCCCTTTTCAATTTGTTAAAAGGGGGAGATGAGCTATGTTCTCCTAGGGAACTGCCCCCAGATGCCAAAATTGCTTTAGAAAAGGTTGAAGAAGCGATGGCCACAAGATAAACCCATTGCTGTCTTCTGGACTTGACGTTCCATTTTATCATTCAGGGAAAGTTGCCACACCTCCATGGGCTGACCAGAAGGACTCCCTCCTGATTATAGAGTGGGTGTTCCTCAGTCACCAATGGTCCAGAAGTATCACCAGGCCACAGGAACTGATAGCTCAGCTAATCAGGAAAGCCAGGGCAAGGATGTGGGAACTGGCGGGGTGCGATTTTTCATGTATTCATGTGCCTCTGACCCTAACATCCGGCAGAATGAATAATGAGGTTCTGGAGCATTTGCTCCGGGAGAACGAGGTCCTCCAGTTTGCTCTGGACAGCTACACAAGACAAACATCAGTACGTTGTCCAAGCCACAAGTTTTTTAACACCAACTTCAATTTAATTCCAAAAGAGAAGTTGAGCCGGACACCACTCAAGGCACTGACAGCTTTTACTGATGCGTCTGGGGCGTCACACCAGTCAGTAATGACTTGGAAAGACCCCCAAACTCAGCAGTGGGAGTCAGATATTAAAACAGTTGAGGGTTCCCCTCAAATTGCTGAGTTGGATGCAGTCGTCAGAGCCTTTGAGAGGTTTTCCGAGCCGTTTAAGTTGGTTACCGATTCAGCTTATGTGGCAGGTGTAGTGTCCAGGGCAGAGAACGCTGTGTTAAAGGAAGTCGCTAACCCAAACCTCTTTAGGTTGCTTTCCAAGTTAATCTATGCCGTCTCCCACCAAAAGCACCCTTATTACATGATGCATGTTAGATCACACACAGACCTGCCAGGATTCCTCACAGAAGGAAATGAAAGAGCGGACGCCCTGGCTGCACCAGCTGAACTAGCTAGGCTGCCTGATATGTACCAGCAAGCAAAGCTGAGCCATCAGAAATTCCATCAAAATGCACTAGGTTTAGTCTGACAATTCCAGCTGAGCCATGACCAAACCAGGAACATTGTGGCCACATGTCCCCAGTGCCAAAAACTTGGGGTTCCAACGCTAAGCTCCGGAGTAAACCCAAGAGTCCTAGAAAGTTGCGAATTGTGGCAAACTGATATAACGCATATTCCTCAGTTCAGCAGACTGAAGAATGTACATTTGAGCATAGACACCTTTTCTGGGGCAGTCTTTGCCTCTGCCCACCCAGGAGAAAAGGCCAGGGATGCACAAAAACATCTGGTGCAAGCCTCCTCTGTATTGGGGATCCCTAAGGAAATAAAATCGGATAATGGTCCCGCCTATGCTTCCATGGCCTTTAAGGAGTTCCTGCAGCAGAGGGGAATAAAACACAAAAAGGGCATCGCTTATTCCCCAACAGGTCAGGCCATGGTTGAGCGAGCACACCAGTTGCTCAAACAAGTCCTGGAGCAGCAACAGGGCGATACACAATTGAACAGTCTGCATTCTAAATTACAGAAAGCCCCTTTTACTATCAATTTCTTGAACTGCTCCTTTGAGTGTTTAAATCCTCCCATTGTGAGGCACTTCGTGAACAATTCACCATTATGGTTGAGAAAACATCCTCCTGTGATGGTGAAGACTCCCAAGACAGGAAGTACAGAGGGTCCATATGAGTTAGTTACCTGGGGACGTGAATACATTTGCATGTCTGCCCCCTTGGGTTGAAGTGGGTCCCTCAGAAATAGATTCAACCATACCTTGCCAAACATGCAACTCGGCAGGAGCCAACCCCGAAGGATGTCACCATCGCCTCCTTGCATCACTGCAGACGCCTGACGAAAGGATCTCCTCAATCCCCTGGCAAAACTGACAAGCCCTCACAAGATCCACAGGAACCTTTCCTAAGCCCT
Organism: Sturnus vulgaris; assembly: GCF_052056855.1. NCBI lineage: Eukaryota > Metazoa > Chordata > Aves > Passeriformes > Sturnidae > Sturnus > Sturnus vulgaris. The sequence continues at coordinate 19,136,387 of NC_142256.1, read as the reverse complement.
TTTACCTCGCCCCAGGAGGTAAAATATTTGAATAAGTTATATTATTTCCTTTCTTTTAGAAGGATAGCCTTCCTGAGCCCCAAAATGTTATAGTACCTAGTCACCATTTTCCTGCTATGCCAGTCTTCGGAGGAGTGGATTGTCCCTCAAGCACGGAAGAATGTGTGAGTTGCCCTCACCCAGGCCATGAAACAAGACCATCTGTGCCTATTGATGGCAGCCATGGATGACCCCATGTCAACATGTCTAGTAGGGATCCCTTTCCAGCCCCAAGAGTTTTCAAAAAAATTAATTTCCATTCAAAATTAAGTCAATACTAGGAAAGTCCCAAAAATGTTTAACTTCCCCATGGTTAACCCCCTTCTTCTGTGGTGGGAATGGATTAAGTCCCTTCCCAAAGCAGACGAAGAAGAACCCCAAGAGTTTGAAATTTTAGGCTCTTCCCCCGCTTCTTTTTGTGTTAATTTTGCATATCGCCCCCAGTATTACCCCAAACAATTCATCTCAGTTACACAATTTAAATTGGAGTATACAGCAGCCTGGTGGTGCAACAAAACCTCACATGTACGGGCAGCCTCCACTGAAGAATATGTCCCCCTAAAATTAGGAAGGTGTCTTCTTAGTGACAGGGCATGGGCTGGCATCCCCTCTCACCTTCTCGGAGGGCCATGTACAATTGGGCAGTTGTCGCTGTTTTCCCCCAACAAAACTCAAATTGCGGATTAGAAAAATAAAAATTCTGAATTGGCAGTCCAAAAAAGACGCCTTAAAAATCTGGTCTAAAATTGTGATGCAGACATTTTCCATTGCGCGAAGCCAAAACAGGTTGCTGTGTCGGTCTTTTTGCCTTGGGTGGCAGCAGCCAAAGCTCTAGGTGAATTGGGCCACCTAGAGTGTTGGGTAGCAAAACAAGTGAATCTTACCTCAACCGCCCTTAGCGACCTCCTCAAAGATAAGGAAGCTATCAGAAAAGCAACATTGCAAAACCGGGCTGCCATCGACTTCCTGCTATTGGCACATGGCCATGGGTGCAAGGAATTTGAGGGACTGTGCTGCTTCAACCTAACATCCAATAGCTGCAGCATCCACTCCACAATTGAGAAGATCCAACAACTCATCTCCAACATCAAAGAGGAATCCGAAGACTGGCTAACGAACCTGTTCAGAGGCTGGGGACTTTCTGGATGGCTAACTTCCATAGTCAGAAGGGTTCTATTAGTTGTCCTAATTTTGTTCCTTATTTCCATTGCCCTCTCAGTTTTTAAGAAAATTATTTTCAAAAGCATCTCCTCCACTCCCAACATCAACAGAGTTGATGTTCAGGTTAATCCACAGTGGTGGGCAAATGAAACCCCCCCCCACCCAAATTTTCTTCAGATGAGTCACAATCTTCATAAAAAGAAAAGGGCAAGATGTTGCGGTGTGTTATTTTATTGTCGTTCTCCCTCCTGTATTAATGGCTTATTCCAATGTTGTTCCCCCCTTTAGCTGTGTTATCAGTTGTCCAAGTTCCCACCTTCTCCCTATCAATCTGCCCTTGTCCCATCCCCTTTTCCAGATTGTTCCCTATCAGTCTCCCGAATACCCTCCCATGGCATTGTCAATCCTCCCTAACCCTTCCCAAACTTCCAGAATCCTCTATATCAGTTACCCTTCCCTCAGGACACTATTTGTTGATATATGTTGTTCCCCACCTATGTTTTCCCTCATTGGTTGGTTATGTATTCATCCCTGCCTTCTGTACCTCCCCCAAGATACACTTGTGATAAATGTGATTCGTGCTAATTAAATTGTAACTATATTAACAAAATTGTGTTTAGATCAATAGAAGACAATTGTTACAGAGTGAGAGGGGAGATGGGTGAGACAGGACAAAGGACATCTTCCAGATGTTGGGAGTCGAAGAAGGAGGTTGGAAGAAAGTCAAACAAGAATAGTAGAAGGACGTAGGTCTGAAAAGCAGCATCTAAAAATAGAAAGTTTTGACCTTGAAATGGGCCAAAATGGGATGATTCCAAGCATGGAACTCAATTAAAGTCTTGTTATGGAAAACATCTGCTCAGTCACACAGTGCGCCTGCGCTACCTGCAGGTCACACCTCGGTCACTGAGGAAGACGACGAGCCTTCATCAGAAATAAGACCCTCAAAAGGATGAGAGACCCCCTAACCCATTGGTAGAGCATGTGCCGTACACACAGTGATGCACATTTTAGGAATAGAAACTAGGACGAGTTTTCTAGAAACTTCTGTAGCCTACAGTATATAAGTGGGATTGTTAGCCTGGATGCTTTGGTATGTGAGGAATGGGAGCCACTCCCCGTATCCCCGGTCAGAGCGGGGGGGCCCTTCCCCAGCTGGTTTTGCTTATGCTTTATACGAACCTCAATTATACTAAATTACTTACTGCCAAATTTAGTATATTCTTAAATATATGCACTTTGATTGTATTCATCTCCAATACTTTAATTGTCATCTCCAATACTTTGATTGTATTCATTTTGTTACTATTAAAAGTTTACTATTAAATTTAATCTTGTTGCTTGATAAATTGGAAAAATAGAACATCATTCATAACACCCTGATTGGTCAATGTGTTGTTCCCTCCCTCAGGACCTCCCTTGTATTTAAGTTGTCACACACCAGTGTCTTTGCCTATGGCTGTATCCGCTCCTTGATGCCTCCTTTCCCCGGACCCTACAATAAACCTCTTCCCTGGATCAACCAAAGGACTCCCTCTCATCCTTCGCTTCTCCCAGACGTGGATGCTACTGGAAGGGCCTCGCAGCCCTACCTGCACCTCTGGGACATTTGTATCCGGAGAGCAGCCTGCTCTTGGTGCCGGTACCTGCCTGCAGGAGCTAGTTGGGCAGGCTGGCAGGCCAGGTTGTGTTGACACAGGCGGGTCACGTCATATACATCCTTGGACAAGGAAACACTATCCTGAGTAATGCCCAACTACCAATTTGGGGTCACTGGATAATACCCAAATATCACACAGTTGACCAAATTTTCTTTTCAGGCTTTTATCAAAGATCACATCATTATGAACTCCAACACAGTTCATTAAAAGGCACAGAGTTGTTAGACCTGCCAGTGTATGAATATCTGCTGGCCCTTCAGAAAGTAAAGGAATGGGCTCTGTCCCAGCTCCTACCTGGGAACATGGCAGTGAGGGAGCCTGATTTGCACATCATAAACCACCCTCCCCCACCTTAGCCTTCACTGCAGACCCTGCTCTAGAAACCAGCAGAGCCCAGAGCTGTGGCACAGAGACCTTTTTGTGCAAGTGTTATTGCTGACAACACAAGAACAGTAAATTAGAGACAGGAATGGAGCAAGACATTAGGGCCTCCATGGCACAATCTTAAAATAATTTAATATTCTGAGTTATTTCATTTTCTACTGTATCCATATGCTATTTATAATACAGACAAAGCAATATCCAGAAAACAAATTAGGTGCAATTTTTGTGCTAATTATCCTACATTCATCTATCCTTTTGTCATATTTATTTTTATATTGTGCCTTTAAAATATAAAAAGACAATAATATTAAAACACACAAATTAAATTTTAACATTGATTTGCCTTCTGCATTCCTTCTGTTTTGCATAAAAAATTCCCACATGATATTTTATCTTGTCTTCTCACTTATATTTGCAGATGAGAGTTATTTATTCCCTTGGCTGAAGGGGGGTTCTTTTCAATCTTTGCACAACAAAATCTTGAATGAGAGGTACAGGTGTTTTGAGCAAGGGCAGGAGGAGAAATTAGAAGGTCTAATATTCTTTCACTTGTGACTGGACAAACCAGGAGTTATATAAATGAAGTTAAGGAATTCACTAGTTTTACAGTGATGTATGTGCCTGTGAACAACTGATCACCAGCATTGATACATGTTGGAGGTTGAACTATTCCCTTTTCTTTCAGTGGAATTTTCTCCCATTGTTATGCTAAGTAATTGTGGCTACACCTTAAAACGACAGATAATGTTCTCTCGTAGGGGGGTGGCTGGAGGGGGAGGGGGGGGGAACCGGAAAAGGAAAGGTGGGACGGGGGGTCTGGAGCGGGGGACTCTCTCTCGCTTGGCTCGTTGGAGTGGGAAGACAGCCCGGGCTCCGGTCTGGCATCTCCCCTGCCATCCCAGCACTGAGATCCACGCTCCCTGCCTTTGGACATCGCTCTGCTGCTCTCCCATTTCACCCTACTATCTCCGGACACTCTGCTGAGCACCACGACCGACACCGTGAGGGGGGAGTCACTTTCCCCATCCCTCTCACCCCTGGGCCGCTGCCGCCATCACCCAGCCCTCTTCAACTGCGCGGGACCTGCCCTGCCCACAGCACCGGTAACTGAGCGCAGGGAGACGGCCTGCGGCCAGAAGGGACTGGAGCGGAGCTAGACTGTTCTGTTGCCAATTTTTTATACCTGTTGTTGTTTTCTGCCTTGTTAGATACCAGTAAAGAACTGTTATTCTTATCCCCATATCTCCTGCCTGAAGGCATCTGAATTGGAACAAAAATAATTAAAAGGGAGGGGGGTTGCACTTTGCATCGCAGAAAAGGGGCTCCTGCCTTTCCTTAGACCATACCTGTCTTTCAAACCAAGATAATACAATATCATGTCACCAGTTGACTGACCAATTCTTTCTCATTGCTGCTACATTTTTCTGAGGCAAAGTAAATTGTAGATTAAATCCACCAACAGTCCTTGAGTCAGAATATAGTTGCAGCTATTTACAGCTATTTTAAAAACATGTTTCATAAAGAGGCCCAAGTTGAAAATGTTGTAATTTATTAATCAATATTCTTTAATATTTAAGGCAGTTCGGATGATAATTTTTATTTATTTATATGTTTCAGGGTTTATTAAATATGCCCATCATCCTCTCTGGATGATTCTACAAAACTCATATCACAAGGAACTTGAGCTGAACTGATGTATCTCACTACCAAATCTATCCCAATCTGTCCAAGGAATACCATGTACTGCCCTTGTGCAATCACAACATTCAGAACCTATCTGGGAGCAGGGAAATAAAATTTTATATGTAAGAGCTCTCATGAATCTTTTACCCAGGATTCAAAAAACTTCAGTCTCTTGAATTACATTTCCCAAAGGATCTTTCTAGCAGTGAAGAACAGCACGATGGGGAGATTTCTACTCTAGCTGGAATGTTATATCATCTTGGACCTTATAGGCTAAGAAGTAACATAGGGAATTAATCCCTATCCACAATGATGCTGAAAAAGTGCTTAGTCTCAGACAGACACACAGCTTATTTCCTGCTTACATCTTAGAATAATCCTTGGCTTCCCCTCATAAAGGACAAATGTAAGTGTCCTGGTTTAGGGCAAATTTGGGAGAAAACCTCCAAAGGGTCCCCCCGCAGGAAGCAAACCCAAGCAGCCCCTCCCCCAACCGGGAAGAAATTTCCTCAGAGAGAAGTGGAGAAAACCTGTTTATTCAACAGGCACAGCACTGCCCAACACAAAAACAACAACAACAACAAAACTTCTCACTGCTCTGAAGAGATGACAAATTCAGAAAGTCTCTCTCCTGTGGGTGGTAGCTCGGCTCAGTCTGTTCTCAGTTCCTCCGGTGCTGGAAAATGCCGCTGCGCAGGCCAGGCCCCGGTGGCCACAGGTGCAAGCTCCTGGTGCTCCCCCGGGTCCCCAGTCCAGAGCAGGTTCAAATAATTCCAGGAAAATAGGGGGGAAAAAACTGTCTGGGGAACCTCTCTGCTTCAGTCAGTCAGAAACTAAATAAAAGCAAAGGAGAGCTCTCTCTGCTGTCCACCACAGCGACACAGTCCAGGAGGACGAGAGATGGAACTCCTGTCTCTGTGTTTTGAAGACAACCGCCTCAGACATTCTACTGCTTCTCCTTCCCCCTCTTCACTCTCAAATCCAAACTTAAAGGTACAAAACTTGTTTCTGGGCTAAACAGACAAATGGGGATACAATTCAACATGACAAAGTCACCCCTGGACAATAAGGCAGGAGTTTATGTCAGTATATTTGCTGTTTATCCCTAAATCTTTTTTCTCCAGAAGTGATAGCAAATTGAAAATCTACCATTTTCTCTATTTAGATGGACTAGCACTGCATCTGCTATCACAACTGCAAGTTTTGCTACTGTTTTCCTAAATATGGTTCTTTAGACACGTGATGAAAACTCAGTAGTCACAGAAATTAGTCTAATTAAACTAGATTAAAATTACACTCCCAAAATTATTGCCGTGCCAAAGTTTGATGCACATTTCTATTTGTTTTTCATAAGCTCCATCTCATCATCATGCCAATTTTCACATCTGTTCATGTTAAGAAAGCAAGACTGGTCCAGCATCCCTCTCTTATCCTGAAAGTAACCTGCTTGAGACACAGTGTAACCCACAGCAGATCCAGGGCAAGCCATGGTGAGGAACTCCAGGCAATGTCAAAGGTTCAGCTGAGCAAAGCCAAATGAGCAGAACCTATGACACGTCCCATATTATAGCTAATCTCATGTTTCATAGCAGTTTGAAATAGCACAGAAGACAGCTGGCAGGGATGATACAGGGACTTGTTCATCTAACCAGCAAGCTACAGACAGATGTACTGCATGAAATAGAAGCCATTGCCATTGACACATCTCACATGCCAGACAGTGGAGCAAAGTGACTCAACATGACACAAAGAGGAAATTGTGTATGACATGTCCTTCATTTCAATGAGTAACATGTCACTTCTGGCCCAACTTTTTATCTGAAGCATCAAATGCTATGTGACAGGACTTACATATGATTTCTGGGGTGCTAAAATTTGCTTATATATAAACACACTAAATATAATAAAAGGCACCTGACAATGCAGCAGGAAAACAGAATTTCTGTACATAAATGTATTATTGGAACCCCTTATCAGGATTTTCAATTTTTTATTATTCTATGTTTGAATAACATTTCTTATAACTGCTGTCCACAAGCATTAACAATCATATTCTAGAGAGATAATCACCAATTATTGATTCCTTCTTACAAATCATTTGTTTGCTTCCAAACAGTGATGTTTTTAACTGACTGGACTGAAAACATGATTCTACATAAATGGGAACATAAGAGATAATGAGAAACTGTGTGACAAGTGAGACTGTGAACTGGGGTAGGGGTTTTGGCTAATTTGAGTTTCCCAGCTAGTGCACCAATTATGTAGTGGGTTTAATGCTGGCCAAATTGCCAGTGCAGCCACTAGAAATTATTTATTCATTTCCTGCTGTGAGATATGGATTAGGAGGAAGAGGGCAAAACAGGCTCAAAACTTTTAAGGGTATAAAGAAGAACTTAATAACAAAATTAAAAGAAAAATGATAAGAAAATCAGAATAGATCTTCAGAACACTTCTCCTCCCCCATCCTTCTTTTCTTTCCCACTGACAATGTAAAGAGACAAAACCTGTGACTTTCAATCAGTTTATCACCTCCTGAATAGTCTTTCTTCAGTTCTTTTAGGGAGAGAAGTTTCTCTTGCCATGCCATGGAGAGTTCTCCACAACAGTTCTCTCATGGCTTCAATGTCACAGCACATCAGCTGGCCGGGAAAGGAAAAAATCTGTTCACAGTGTGAAGTCCCTTCCATGCCTTGCGCTTTCCCACAGTTGCTTTCACAGTCCATGTCAACTTACTGGGGTGCAATTTTAAAGATGAGATGTTCTACTATAGAAACAAAAGTTCTCTTATTTTATCTCTGGGAACAGAGGTTTTCTGCTTCCATCCCTGGGGGCAAAGTTTCTCATCTTTCTCATCTCTTTCTGTTCAATCTTCTCATTGGATCACAGCTACTGCAACATCTGCTTATTTCAACACTGGTGCTCCTGCCTGTGGTTAGAATGCTACATCCCCCTAATGCATTCTAGGAATTCCTAGGAAAAAAGTCTGGAATATCAAATATATCTTCACCATAGCCTTACAAAAGAATTTCAGCCCAAGACTAAGGCATCTCCTCAATCTCCTCCCATCTAGAATTTGACTCCTTCTTCACTGACCTCAGAGTCCCATGTTGTTTCCTTTATGTGTCTTCACCCTTTCCTTTTCCTGATTCAGGAAAGAATTGGTGTTTGCAGGTTCATTTGTTCTCAAGCTTTATAAATTGAAACAGTTTTTACAGAGTTCTGCAGCATTGAAAGGTAGGCACAATCGAGGAATCACTGTGTCTTTTGCTGCTGACTATGTGATCCCCACCAGCACTGCACAAGCCACGGTGGCTGCCAGCACCACCCCGTGCTTTTCCTTCATGCAGGAGCGCTGGGAAAAGAAACAAACCTGCTGCCGCTGTTTTTGTCCTTCTGTCCCCAGCATAGATGGTTAAAAGCAGCTAAGCAAAGTTCATTGCGAGTCCTGCTAAGACAGCCACAGCCACACAGTGCCACCCCAGTCACGGACCAGGCCAGCAGCAGCCACTCCCAGCCCTGGTCACTTATGGTTTTGGGGTCACCCCCAGCACCGGCCATGGGGCCAGTCCTGGCCTGGTCCCAGAGTAAGCAGAGTTCATTTGCAAGCCATGCCGAGATAGCCGCGGGCACACGGGGCTGCCGTGGCTGCACAGCTTTCAGCGTAGCAGTCCCGGTGGCATGGCCCAGCAAGGGCAGAAACCTCAGCCGAGCTGAGCACCAACTTGGCTGTGCCAGGCAGAACCTGGCCCAGCCAGACACAGCCCGGCCCAACCTGGTCGCATGGGGCTGAGTTGGCCAGTTACATGTTCAGAGGCGAGAAGCTAAGAGAGCTTTCCTGGGCTTTGTTCGTCTTTAAATGTGCTTTTCCACAGAGGCGTAACTAGCTCTTTTGAGTGGTTTAACTGGATATCAATCTCCTAAACCAGGCAGCTCATTGGCTAACTGGGTGCCAATCTTCCAAACTCGGCAGCTGATTGGTTTTTCCCAGTCCCCACAGGGAACCACTTCGGCAGATAGTGGACTCCCTCCCCAACCAAAACACACACCTACATTAAACCATGACAACTGGGCAGGTGTATGTCTGTGACAATACAAGATTAAGAAGTCTCCCCTGGCCCTTTGTCAGGTGCTTCTGAACAGCAGTGCTTACTCAGCTACCTGATTACACATTAAGATTTCTTTTCCAAAATCAAGACTCCAAATCTGATAAGAAATTGGTATTTTATAGTGATGACAAAATCACAGAGCTCAGAGACAGATGGAAGTATTTCACAAGGTCTTTCACATTATAATTTCTCCAAGTGAAGACTCACCATGGGCAAAGTTATAGTAATATGAATGAAAATAGAATCCCAGTGTAGCTATAGGCATATATATATGTATAGATATATATGTATATATCTATATACAGATGGGCCCATCTTTCACTCCTAACCTATGCACTGTGAACAGCTCCTTGCAGACAGGACAGCATCTTTGGACGAGATTCATCCATGAACATTTTCAAGCCAAAATAATTATTATTTTCTGCAAACTTTATGCAATGTTCTAACCTCACATAAAGAATTTAAACCTAGTGGTCTTGCCTGTGTGACAGATTTCTTTATTCCATTCAGCCCAATAAAGTCAGTAAAGAAAGAGGAATTGCCCCAGAACCTCTGCCCAGAACAGCCCTGGTTCAGAATTCCAGACACTCATCCAGCAAAGTACTTGATCCATGCATTGAAATTCAAACAATTAAGACCCCACTGGTGGGTTTGGTAATCTTCTGTAGTTTACAAAAGCTTTGTGGACTTTCCTAGATTGTATGCTAATTAAAAAAAAAAAAAAAGCTCTGAAAAATGTGTACTTCCTCCCATCTTCTCCAGTTAGAGATTAGGAGAAAACAAAATTATTTCAGTACGTAAGGATGAACATCTTGGCCAAGAGCAAGTTGAAAAACACCACCCACCTCCTTGTTGCTCACTTATGGATATAAAAGGCCTAAAATAAATAGAGAAATCTGGGATAGGAGATCTTATGACAGTGTAGCACCTCAAATAGTTTGTACTCAATAATTAACATTTTTCCTTGACACTCTGAATTACTAGATATTCCCAAAGCATATGCAATAGAGAGCAAAATAGATTTACAATGCTAACCAGAATTTTATTACTGGCAACATTGGCAGTATGCATGTAGGTAGAAAGCCAGTGGGTAACAAAAGTGGATGAGGTTTTCTGTGCTCCAGTGTTAATCAAGCTTTTGTTTCTAGTACTTGAGTTTGCAAGACCTGGTCCAGCTGTCAGCATTCAGGGCTTTTGCACAGGTATTAGAATATTATGAATAGTGACTGCAATAAACCCAAGAGCTGATTCTGAAGAGACTTTATAACCCTGCCAACACATTCAGTGCCTGCACCAATTCCTGTGTTTCAGTGTTCTGTAGATTGCACCCACCCCAGAGGCTGCACCTCTCCATGGGCAGGTGTTCCCCAGGCTCCACAGCTGGTCTGACCATGCTCCTGTCATAAGCTCTGTTTCAGAGGTGGCTCTAGGACAGACCACCCAGATGTGTCGGCAGCCCTCATGGGGCTGCTGGGATCTCCACTACTGAGGATTCCCAAATTCCAAACTTTTTTGTGGCCACTAGCAAAACTAGCAGGGAAACTGGAAACAATATCATTTTCAGCCAGAAAGTTCAAGACACAGGTACTGTGTGTCCTTTTCAAAACACCTGGTGCCAGTGTTTAAAAAAGAATTCTTTGAAGATTTTGATTCATGGGGAGCTGAAAACAGAACATTGAGATCTTATCAATATCTAATCCCACAAAATGCAAATACGCAATGAGTCAGAAATAAAACCTGTTGCATCTCAGAAGTCAGTGAAAGATGCCATGGTCCAGAGGCCCTGGGAGGAAGCACCCCTCTAAAGGTTGTGGAGACATCCTCCCACAGTTCCCTGCAGTTCTTTGTTAATTACCCAGTTATGTTATCCCTATTCTCCTCTCCAGTTCTAGAATGTTCCCTGCTCCTGACTTCCTTATTGGCCCCCATTCCTAGTTGCTCCTTCCCTGGATCCACCTCCGCTCTACCTTTATTCCCTCAACCCATTGGCCCTCAGTTCTGTTGCTCCACTCTTTGCTGCCTGGTTTATATACCTCAACCCTCCTTTTTTCTCAGTTCTTTGTCCGTTCTGTGTGTGGTCAATAAAGCCCCACAGAAGCACCACACAAAGAACCCCTCCTGTCATTATTTCGCCGACCCCTTGGAAGTCATCAAGCAGCGCGAGCGTCTGGTGCACCCTGAACCATCCCTTCCTGTGGAGGAGACACTCTGCAGAAGGCGGTGGTCTCAGCAGCTCCTGGCATGCCACTGCAAAAACCCATCTGACATCTCTCCAGCTTTAATTTACTCGGTGTCAGTTACAGAATTGGAATTTGTGCATAGTCACGTTATTGGCTCCATATCCTTCAGAAAAAACAATATTACGACCATGCAGACAGGTCATTAAGTCAGACAATTCTCCTTTACTTTCTGTCTGTTACTTATTTACAAAACAAGTATTTTTAAAGAATGAGATTTGGTGTCATATGAATGTACACTATCATATGCTTGATCACAGCTTCTTAGACATCAAGACCAATATTTGTTTTGAAATATTTCTATGCAATGGAGGCATTAGCAGCTGTTTATGTTGATTCTCTGCTGTCTAATAATAATCATCCTACAGACATATTTATTTGGTCACTTCTGTGACCCATCTGCTCTGTTTAGTCCTCTGCTCTGACAAAATCAGTGGCATTAGGATTACATAGACCTGTATCACTCTGACAAGTATAGCTGAAATGGGTTTAAAAAATTACTGTGAGGAAGAGGAAACGTAAACAGATACAGATGGTCTAATTGCTTAAGTCTTCTTTCCTCCTGAAGATAAACTTTAAAACTGGTGATATAACAGACTGATGTCAACCAATATGCCATGGGAATGGGTCTAAGTGCTTGAAGCATGATAATGAACTCCTCTAAAATCTTACAAGTGCAGTCAATGTTCCAGAGCACTTTCCCAAATAGGAGAGTAGTCAGTGAAATACCTTAAGAACATGTGTCCCTTGAAATTCAACTGTACCTTTTAAAAAGAGAGAGTCTAGAATAATGAAGGGAAAATACAGTAAGAAGTACAGAGCAGGAACCATTTGCCAACTGGAAACAACGCAAAGGGAGCATCAGCCTTTGCCAGTCTGCCTGGGTCACTGCTTCCTGCAGTGAAATACAGCAGCAATTTACATCTGTCATCATTTTAAAACATATTAAACTACCAAATAGTCTTGAGGTAATGTATGATTATTTCCCTCTTCTGTTACAATTGGCTTTGAACAGCTGTCATATAGTTATTAAAATATCCTATAAGCAACATATTAGAATTTAACCATGCACAGAAATAACTTCAAGTTGAGAAATGTCGCAGCGGGCCCTGCGATGGTGGTGGAGTGCTGTGACCTTCTAGAGAAGCATCCTGGGAAGGACGACTCTGGGGCACTGGCACATCCTCCGTGCTCGCTGCCGGGCAGAGAGTGATTTCAGCTCTTTTGCAAGCTCTCCACTTCAGCCAGCACAGGAAGAGACGGGAGCCACATGTGGTGGTCCAAGGCGAAGCTTTATTCTCCTTTTCTTGAAGGGGTCCAGGGACAAAGAGGCTCAAGGTGTCTGAGGGAGCAGGGTAGATATAGGAAAGCCAGGGGCCGAGGTAGAGTAGCAAAGGAATCATTTGAGGGCTCAGGGGTGGTACAAAGGGGGAAGGGCCAATGGAATGCAGACAATTTACATGAAACAGAGAGGCATGCTGGGAGTAACCTTTCTGTAACCATTAAAATGAGGGAGTGCCTAAGGGCATAACCTCCAGAGGGGGGAGAGACCTCCTCTCTTGCTGAGAGGCTTTCAGCCTCCACAGAGTAATTATTTTTTGTTCCAGAATTAGCAATTAAATTAGTAACAAAAACTTATGAGCAGTGTAACAGTTCAGGTTAACTCAGGATAGAGTTAATTTTCTTCATAGCAGCTTGTTAAGTGCCATGGTACTTTGTAATTGTGACCAAAACAGTGTTGATAACACATCAATGTTTTGGCTATTACTGGACAGCATAAAGGCCTCTTCTGTTATCCTCACCCACAAGTTTTCTCACTTTTCCTTTTCAGTTCTCTCCACCATCCTGGTGGAAGGAAATGAGTGAGTGACTGTGTGGGGCTGAGCTGTCTACTGGGGGGCTTAACCCACAAGATACAGCTTTTATTCCATTCATCTTGCTAAACTGAGTCAACACTGACTCATGTTTTCAGCTGTCTTAGAAAAGTTAGATAATGCTGAGCAAACAAATGAATATGTAATCAAGGAGTGCCATGAAGGAGTCCTTGAAAGACGCTGGATTGCTTCACCTAATTCCTGCTACATTTTAAGTCAGATCCATGACAGATTCCTAAACCATGCCTCATAGAGCTTTCAGTAAATGGGAGCTGATGCTTCTGTTTTGCTTATATTAATGAAATATCTCACAATGCTAAAAAATACATCCAGTTGTTAAAATAAACAAAGAAATGCCTAAGTTGGATGGGTGAAAAGGTTCCTCTGCCAGTATCTGATGGTCCATCAATAAGTGCTGCCCCTTAAGAGCCTTAAGAAAGCAATATACATGCTCTGCTGAAAAAGATCAGAGTCAGACTTGAAAATCACTTTGAACAGACAGAGGTTGATGTCATCCTGGGTTCCCAAATCATACTGAATCTCATAGATATCAAACAAAAGCAAGGACATAAGTTGTTGTTTTTCTTTTTTTAAAAATGTTACTTCCTCTAGTAAGTCTCCATTTGACATGACTTCTAAGTCATGGAAGTGGAAGAGTGGATGGTGAGTCCCACATCTGCTCTGTGCAGTCTGATACCACTTGCAGGATGGGTAACAGAACTGAAAGTAGCTCAGGGAACAAGAGAGTCATGGATTTGGGATAAGAAATTATCTCAGGAACTTGAGCAGAAAGGTTTGGGCTTTTGTCTCTCATCACTGGGACACTTGCATGCTAGGTCTTCCAAGAGACAGTCCCAGGGACATTTCAGGAACAACAGGGAACCTAGCTCCCTGTGGGTATTTTTGGTGTTGGGTTTTGTTTGTTTGTTCTTTTTCTGAGCTGTAATTCCTTCTTCCTTGGCCTCATTTCAATAAGAATGGAGGCTTTCACCCAGAATATCACCCTGTAGGAAGGAAACGCACTCTGATGTAGAGACTGCCACTGCAGACACCCTTAACCCAAGGAACACGTGAGATAGTGGCCTCTCACCAAATGAACACATATTCAAACAAATGGAGAAGAAAATAATCATCTACACATAAAGTTCTGCCTTTGAGCTCTGGTGCAGCTCTAAATAGACATGGAAGCTAAATACAGACTTTTCCATACATCTCTCTCTCTCTGACACTTCCTGTTCCCTGAGATCTACTCCATCTGCTATGAAACCCTGTGGACAGCAACCTCCACCCCCAGGCTGGAGATGAGATTCAGATAAATTAGGACTGTAACCTCCCCAGTGGAACAGGGCATGCAGCATGGGGAGGGCAGTGCTAAAAGGCACAAATGCCTTTTTGTTTGGGGATCCAGTACACAGGGAAAAAACACAGGCTCTGTAGGGAAATGCAGCAGAAGCTAGCCTGGAATGTGGTCATCTCTGCTAGACTTCCTTCCAGATCCTTTTCAGTCCTCCAGGTACTCACCCTTCCTCCACTTACAGGATCTGTTTCTTTCAAAGCAATTTATCATTTGGGTTTTCTTTGTTCCATCCAATCACAAATACTTCCTAAACAGAATAAAATATTGTCAGATTGCACTTAGCTGGAAAAAAGAAGATTTGCTGGATTGTCCCCAGACTCACAGCAGAGCGATAGCATAAACTCCTCAGCGATTCCATATATTTCCTGTCAGCAGGCTGGGGAAGCACTCAGGAGTAGCTCCTGTTACAGCAGCTACAGTAGTTTCAAGCTTATCTTTGGGCAGAAGCCTGCTTTACAATTTTTGCCTTCTCCTTTTATTTGTACTTGCCAAAACTCCTGTGATATTGTTACCAGGGCTTTGCAGCTCTCCCCAGGGGCAGAGGCTAACACAGCCATAGTCCTTCTGTGCTGGTTGAACAGCCAGTTGTTCACACTGGAGGTTTTTTTAACCCTCACTAATAAGAGCCAAAAGCATTTCAAAAAGGAAAAAACACTTGAAAGCTTGTCATTTTCTGCAAAACACTTTACACAGAAAAATAGGTTTTGTTAATACCAGTTTTCCCAAGTGTCTCAATTACCTGAAAATGCTGCTTACTTTAAATGCTACAAGCAAATATAAGAGACAAATACACAGTGCAAGCTGTCAAATCTAAAATTGAGAAATCTTATTATAACTTATGTATAGCTCACCCAGTCCCTAATGCTTCAGTCTGGGGAAGGAACATCTGGACATCAGGAACACATGAAATGCTGCACTTTTTCATGACTTGTGCTTGTTCACAGCCCTGAACACAGCCACAGCAGGGGGATTCAGGCAAGGAATGCTGGGCATGTACATAAGAGTGCATGTAAACAAACTGAGGCTGATTCCTGTAGGAAGGGAGACCTCCACCTCCCTCTGAGCATGGGTGGCTCTCATCACATCCCATCACCACAAGCACTACCCACTGATTTGCACCCGGTTCCCCTGGCAGTACCTTTTGCAAAGGTTCAAGTCAAGGATTAGACCTTCTTCCCTGTCAAGCCTTAACAAAGCCATTACTGACCTCTGTGATGACTGCACACACTGCTACAATGAATTTCTGCCTCCTTCAATAATTCTTTAACAGATATTCAGGTATATGCAGGTATAACAACAGAATGGACAAAGGTTGTCAAAGGACAACATGTTAAGCCCTTGCATCAATTTACTTTGGTTTTACTTCACATAACATGTCCAAGATACTGGATCAGTAACCAGAAGTGAGACCTTCCACCAACATGGGAAAGCACTCCAGCCACCAGCAGAGAACACAATTCTACAACAGAAGTCAGTCCAATACTGTAGGTGAAATGAAAGTAGAATATGGGTCCTGCGTAATATGAACATGGGACTTTCTATGTAGGCAAAAAGAATAACCTTCTTACAGCAGCCTAATATTGCTTACTTTTTGACTTGTATAATTCCATTTAATTAGCAAAGAGAGTAGGACTTGTGCCTTGGTATTATAAAACAGACCTTGTATTCATTAACATATGCTTGAAAAACCAGCCACAAATCATCTGCAAGTAATTAGGCATTCTTGTGTATCTCTTGTCACAAAGCTAGCACACCTTAGCGAAGGATGAAGCTAATGATCAGCATAGTATGCATTTTTGAGAAACAAAACCCACTGCTTTTCTTTTTAACCAAGAAGATACTATCATTATTCATTTTAAATGTTACAGATTGAATTGGTTTTCATTTCTGGATATAAATTCAATCTCACCTACAGTCTGAGCAGGGTGATTTTATTGGACTGATAAAAACAGTGGAGCTCTGGAGGGGGGAGGATTCCACAGCCTTTGAAGATGCAAAGTCTGTCACTTTGACACAGGTTGTTAATCTAAGCCTTCAGGCTATAGGATGAAACACCCTGGCAAACTAATTTTCTGAGGTTCTGTGATGATCTTGTTTTAGTCACACTCTTGCCCAGCCATTGCAGTTCTGAGGAGTGGCATGAGGCCAGCCTGCTTCCCAGATCTGATGATCAAGTACCCAGACACAGTCCAAGGGGTAGGGTGTCAACTGCCAATATACAGTTGACACCTGAATTTACTGTTTGAAATTCATAGCAATTCCACATTTTCATGTGTTCAGCAAAGTTAATGTAACCATAATGTACTTCATTATTAGCTTTTATTACAGCGGGTTGTTAAGGAGGTATGATAGCATGGAATAGAAAAGCTCACATTTTAGGCAAGTACAGTTTTTCCAACATACTGGAATTTGCTTTCTCTCTCCTGGTTTTGGTAAATGTACATCACATCTTGCCTCTGCATGGCATTTGGCTCTTGCACAGAGCTTGCTGCATTACTTACATACTCATACAGAACATGCAGTACAAGCAGTGTTCTGTTTATGCTGTTATAAAATATAAAGTAAAAACACCTACATATATCATATGTAAAAGTAAAACTATCAATCATAAGCAAATCTTCTGTTGAATATTTATAAAGACCAATTTGGGTTTAGAAAGTGTTTTACATTAGTAATAACAGGGTCAATAACTTTCCTATATATATATTCAGTATAAGCAAAATGCTTACAGAAGACCAGCAAAACTTTGTGTGGGCTGCTCAAATCCTGTGTAAAACCTAGTTTGAGGAATTAAGAGTTAGGAGGAGTGGGTGTCATAGTGAGCCTCTGCTAAGGGTGAGAGTAGCTATAGATTTGTCTGTGTACCACAGAGCATTTGCTACAGCCTGGACAGGCACATTTGAGCATTCTCTCCTTCCCCTCAGTGCCACCCATGACAATGAAGTCATGGAAACAATGGCTTCCATGCCAGCTAGATGAGACAGATCAGCACAGGTTACTTATTCTGACAGCTCTGCCAGATGCTGGAGGCTGTGATGCTGGGTCTTGGCTGCTTGGTTCTCACCAGGCTGGCTGCACTGGCACATACATGGAGCTGCAATTATGCCTTTGCTTGTATCTCTTCTGGCAATGTGCTATGTCTTTGTCCTGGACATGGGATATTCTGCAGCTCTAGCCAGCCACAGGCATGGGAACCAGCTCATTTTCAGTGCCATGATGAGAAAGCAAGAAGCACAGCACTGGCCCAGATACCCCTCATTTTGAATCAGATCACCTACTCATGGCAGGAGCTTCTGTTACATGATCCAACACAGAATGAATAATGCTACACAATTTCTGTAATCTAGGTACCATCTCACAGCTGTATCCTCAGAGAACACAGAGAGCGTATAAATAATACAGTGACTCTGAGTTCTCACTAACTCTTATACTGGAAAGGGACAAAACTTCTGCTTGTTCAGCTTGGATTTAAGGAAAAATACAGAACACTGGCATTTCAGTTTTACGGAACCAAAGATTCTTACACAGTTCAAAGCCCAGTGAGACTCAGATATCTCTTATATTCTTCTACCCAACATAGGGAAGAAATGAAAAACCAGGGTAAGTAATGGTACACCATTTCATAGTGACCATCATTATTCTTCATGCTTTTCAAAGTCTACACTGATTAGCAATTACATCCAACTTCATGCAACTTTATGGTGGAGGAAAGAAAAATGGTGCTCATCATCCTCTTTTTCATCCTTCATGCCAAGTGCTAAGTTCATACAGAAAATTAGAACAGGTTAATTCACCTCCATTCTCTTTTTCACAACAAAATGATCGTGATTTGTACGTCATTTTATGAATTGGATTACAGAATAGAATTGCCCAAAATAACAAGGACTGAATTTGATATCTAAATAAGCCTTTTACACTCTTTGCTTACTTCAACGATTTAGCCTGGTCTAAATTCCATGGGATCTCTCCACATACAGGAGAAGCTGTATATACTGAATGAAAGGTTCATTAAACATGGGAACTTCCTGGCCTTTTCTTTGCCTTCACCCTTTCCCTTTGATAGCTGAATGTACTGCTTTACTTACGGAAACCAAAGTGCCCTGGCAGAAGAGAGGCATAGCACAGGCACGTGCCCTGAATACAGAGAGCTGTGAGTGAAGCTCTGGCAGCAC
The DNA here is from genome assembly GCF_052056855.1 of Sturnus vulgaris. Classification (NCBI taxonomy): domain Eukaryota; kingdom Metazoa; phylum Chordata; class Aves; order Passeriformes; family Sturnidae; genus Sturnus; species Sturnus vulgaris. The sequence continues at coordinate 19,117,713 of NC_142256.1, read as the reverse complement.
ATCTAACATCCACTCCTGAGCACCTCTGCCAGGGGCACGTCTGCAGGGCTCACCAGGGCAGCCTCAGCATGCACAGCAAACACCCTGTGCCAGGGTGCAACTGGGCAAAATTATCTGCTGAGGGGAAATCTCAGAGCAGCAAACTTCTGTTCTGCTTAATTGGAATGTGAGGACATGGGTCTTGTAAAAGAAAATGCTAATAGCTTGTGTCACTCTGCTCTTTCCCTCTTCAGTCTCTTTTCCCATCTCATAAACCCACTGACAGCAGTTTATACCTGGCCAGTGAACCCAGCAGTCTCATGTGCTGTTTGAGATTCATTTCTTGGCTGAGGTGAGCAGTGTGAATAAAGCTCTGTATGTAGATTGAGGGGAACAGGAAGGTTGATTTCAAACTTGAAGCGAGGGAATATGGATAAAAAGACAATGAAAAAGGTTGTGTTCTTTCTGGTTTAGAGTGGAGTTCTCACATATCCATGGAAGCATTATGCTTTAGCAATTTCAAATTAAGAAATTCTGCATCATACATTGGGAATTTATGACTACTCACACACATATACCCACACAGAGAGTATTTCAATAATAAAATCTCATTTCTATAAGAGCTACTGAAAGTCACAAAGTTAAATGGGATACTCAGACCAGCATGAACTTTCTGTTTCTTCACTCTCCCAGCACCTCTTTTACGCTGTGTTTAAAAATATTATATTTTCATGCAAGTTTTACACTAGTCATAAGACAGCCAAGAAAATGCAACTAAAAAAAACCCTTAGATTCTCATAATTTACTATGATATCATAATGGTGCTTTTCTTACACAAAATTCTTATTATCTTGTGTTTTAGGATGGTTTCTTGATGCTGTTTAAAGTACACTTGTAAATTTAATGATTTCACTGTAAATTATTAAGCTTGCACTATATAACTACTTTTTTTAAAGGTTTCTTATTGGTCATCTAAAAATTTTAAAGTACGATGACAAATATAAGGCTAAACTTACTATCTCAATGTCATCTCTTCATAAAACAGTGCTTTAGTTTAACAGCACGAACACCACACCATCCAAGAGGAGTCTGTTCTTCCAGACTACCTTCAGGAGCTGAGCTGCTCTAATTGTTCTGGCATGTCAGAACATTTTGCATTAATGCTGAAAAATTTTGTTTCCCATGAATTATGTTATGTTGCAACGTTTTGGCACATCTTCTGACTTTCAGTAGGGTTAAGCTTTTATCACTAATACTAAGGAGTATAAGTTGTTTTTTTCCAAGCTTGTGTTCTGCCATATCTACAAGGATGGGTGCAACATGATAAAATTTGCATTTCTCTTCAGGTCAGGGGCTGCTGCACAGGAGAAAGGATTCAGTCCCAGGTAGGAGGAGATTTGGAGATGCTGCTTGGATCCTGCAGGCATTGTCACCAGCAGAGCCAGCACAACTCCCAGCTGGTTTCATCCTGCTGAGCAACCTCTTGCATTGGTTGACCCTGACATTTCCAACAGACAAGAGCTTCCCATTCTATTCCTTCTTTGCCTGCATGAATCTACCACCACAAGGAATCAAGGTGCACAACACCTTCTGTGCAAATTATTTAGTAGTGCTGCTAGAAACACCATAAAAAGGGAATTAAAGAAATTTCTATTGTTGGTTTCCTTTAAAAGGCTCATAAAATGTAGCTTTTTAATGAACTTACAGAAAGACATAACATGCCTTTTCACCCATTCTCAGTTGCTGTCAATATCTTTCTGATTTAATCCATGTTTATGAACTCTTTCATAAGAGTGTAGATCACAGGTTACCATGTTAAGCAGTAACTTGCCTATGTCCACTGAGAATGCCACATCTAGTTAGAGAACTTTTCTGCCTCTTTTTTTAAACCTCTGGGCCATTTTCTTTGATTGCAAGTACTGGACAAAAAAAGATTTTTTACATGTAAATCAAAAAAATTGTTTTGGTTAGTCAAAAGGAATGGATTTAATTTTGGGTCAGTTCATTGTTCTGAAAATTACTGCTAATTTTTCAGTTAAGTCACCAAAGCAAAATGAGGTTTTCACATAGTTCTAATAAATACCTCATTGCCATGCTAGAAGGCTTAATTAAATAGGATTTCTGAAGCAACCTGAGAACTCCAGAAATGCTGACTAAGATTAATTTATGCCATTTCTCCTTTTCTGACATTCCCCTTCACTGATAGGACTGTCTGTCTCATCACTTCCCTGGCACTAAACTGTGCACCAGAGAATGGTAAGAACTGGCCTACTTGGGCTTCTCATGGTCCAGCTCTGGTTATTAAGGCTGATGGAATGCAACACAAAGGTGTGACACAAAACTGAAAAAATATTCCTATTAAAGAACAGATTAAGCATAACAAATTCAGGATCCATTTTTGCAATGGATCATCTCAAAAGCTTGAGCCCCAAATTCTTGGGCATGAGAAGTTTGTCTGCTCAGGTTCAGTTTTGAACCAAAAACCTGCCAAACTTGTCATTTTCAATAAAGTTCAAGATCCCCAGGCACTGGCAAGTGTTGCTGACATCCAAAGGACTGTCATTGGCACTGGTGTGTAGCACAGTTCCCTTGTGTGATCAAGGGCCATGCTTTTTGGTAAAACACAACAAAATAAAAGGTCTGTAAAAAATCCAGGAGTGTTTTGACGATCAGAGAAGAGTGTCAGTATCCAGCTGCATGCTTTGTGTGTTTGGATATACGGGAGATAGCCACAGACAACTTCAGTGGCACAAAATGATGGACTGACTGGTCAGGCTCAAGATTAGAGTAAGTGGCTGGCAGCCAGGCACCAGTGGGGTTCCTCAGGAGGGCTGGTGCTTTTACAAATGATCTGCATGCAGGAATTGAATGTACATTGGGTACATTTGATGGCAATATCAAACAAGGAGAAGCTGTGGACTCCTTTGAGGGTAGAGAGGCCATACAGAGAGATCTGGAGAGACCAGAGGGCTGTGCAATCACCACCTGTATGAAATTTAATGAGAGCAAGTGCAGGATTCTGTACCTGAGACCAGGTAATCTTGGTTATATGTAGTCCCAGCTGGAGCTCTGCTGGAATGGGGTTGGTCTCCAGCACAGATGGAGAAGTTGAAATTCCTTCAACTTCAGACCTGCTGCCAACCTGCAGTTTGGCTCTGTGGTGCAACTTCAGACGTGCCTCATCATCAGCGACTTGTTTGATGATCTGGACTCTGGGCCCACCCTGGCCACACTCTCTCAGGTATTCTGGGATGTGTGCTGCCCTGCCAGCTCTGTTATCCTCCAGCTCCCCATCCTGCATGGAGCAGAAAGCCCTTGCCATCCTCTGACGCCTTCCTAGAAGGTGTTTGTACCCTTATATGTACAGATATATACAACCTTTGGTTCTGTTTCATGTCCGTAAAAGACTGAAGTTTAGCTTTTCTTCCCATGATAATTCATGGTTAAGTTTATTACCTCTATTTAGAAGGGATGGAAATTGCACCTTCTGCACCAGTTTAGGTACAAAATCCCAGCTTTTTTCAGCTTGGAGTGCAGGCTGGGGTTGCAGTTGAAGCATTAGTTTGGGGACAAAAAGGATATCCAACATCATGAGCTTCTTATCTCCTTCTTTAGGGTGGTGAACTAACTGTAAGAAAAGAAAACACATGAATCAGTGACTGGTAAATCTGCCCTTTACTGTCCTGCAGAGACTTGGCTGCAGCCATCCAGGCCTGTGACAGCTCTCATCTGGATTATTCTTTATTTGTGCCAGCGTAAGAAGCTCAGTCATAGCAGCTTTGATGGGCATAAGAGATGGCAGAGAGATATGAGGTAGTACAAGCGAAGGGGAGCCTATTATGTCCATACTGCAGTTTGCTCTAATTAGTCACAGCCAGCTCTACAACACGGCTTTGATGCTGCTTGTAACAAGGCACATGTGAGGGCATGTACCAATCATCTCCTTAGAGCAAACCCCAGGAACAGATGAGAGCACGCTGCACCCTGAGAGCTGTCCCGAGTCTCACCAACATGCAGCCTTCCCAAGAACTGAGAGTTGCTCTCCCAAGGAAGGACAGACCAATATATAGGGTTGCACTGATTTGGAAAACAGTATGTTTGGAAGTTTTTAGCAAGTTACTAGAAAAAAAAATTTCTTGTGCCTTCAGCAGTCAAAAAACCCACAAAAAATTATTGCCAAAGACAAGGGAAAAATTCCTGTCTTTTTTGTCAGCCTCTACCCCACACATTGGGTTTTTTCTCATAAAACTTTTCATCCTATTAAAAGCTATTTTCTCTCCAAAGTTTTGATGATAAAATGTTCATGCACTTTGTTCAATGGTAAATTTCACAGTATCACCTACCATCTGCTTCACTGCAAAAGATTTTTCCCTATGAAGACTAATTATATAAACACAGAAATGCAGATTTCATGTCAGCAAGTTCTTCTCCTGAGATTAGAAGCTATTTGTATGAGCAGGGGCTGTTAGCTTGATTATATTTTAAAATTGAACCATCCCTTAATTGCTGGTTAAATAAAGCCAGACAAGACACAGATAAACTCCAGGGGTTTTTATTTATATCATGTATATAATTGAGATAACGCAGAATCTGAAGGAGCTGTAAGAATACAAATCTATATAAATAAAGAAATCAGATCTATGCAAATAACTGACCTGAGGCATGAAGAAGAAGGTTCGGGTTAAATTAAATTAACTGTTTAACTTGACAGACCTTTATCTGGAGAGTTTTAACACTTCCTTAAACTTTCATGTATGAATCAACTTTTTTAAACAAAATACAAATCCCAAAACTTAATTGATCTGACAATATTTTCATCCAAAACTCTTTCAAGCTGATCTGAATTTTAATTTTTATTTCCTTCCTCCTTACAGACCATATGTGCTCTAGTATCTTACTTATTTACAAGGAAATAACTTGCTGCTGGAATGAGAGGTGTAGTATCATGAGCTCAGTGCCCCTCACTCTCATGAAAACACTGAGGACTGTAATGTGCACATGAACTGAGTCAGTGCACAGGGGTAGGACAGGGAAAATGTGATTTAGTCCCAGAAAGAAGCTTAGCTGACACAGACACAGCATTTGTAGGAACACAAGCATTCTCTAACCTGACCCTCAGTTGCAGAAGCTGACCAAGTGCAGCTGGTGTATGCCGAGCAAAAGAGTATAGTTTCAAAACCATTCTTTTGAGATTGCTTGCGGTTGTAAAGTCTAGGATGTATTTGCTGTACTAAAGCTCAACAATGCACAAGCTGCATTGGCAGGAGAGAATGAAATGAAGCCTGATCTTTTTACCTATGAAACTACTCAGAAATCATGAATGCTTGAAAGAATGTGTGGCACTTATAATGTAAGTGCTGTATCAAATTCTGTTTCTTTGGCCAAAAATAACTTCTTGGTCTGAGACATTTGCCATATGAATAGCTGCTACTTACAGAATCTCCCCTGCTTTTCTACTTTGTCCTTTTGCTGAAGTGGTGACCTTCAACAGAGCTAAACAAGTCAAATCTTTTGATCTGAGAGTATTCCAACTTTGATACATCTACACATCCCAGGAATATGAGCCTGTGGTCATGGGGAAAGTTAATATATATGTTAATCCATCTTTTAGGAAGCCCTGAGGAATGGTTATTGTGTGACAGTGTGTCTGCCATTTCTGATTTAACAGTTGATTACCTGTGTTTGGAAACTTTTAAAGGTTTACTGCCATAAAAGGCTACACCAGCCTGTTGGTTTTAAATTGCTTAAAAGCAAAATTCACGGTTTAAGAATTCCTTCAGAAAATTATTTGGCTTCAGTTGGTCAAGTAATACATAGCAGAAGTGATAAACAACACAGGCCATCCCCAGCACTGCACCTCTGTGGTTCTGCTGTCTGACTTTGCACTGTGTTAAATGATCTCCCTCCAAGGCCATGGAGCACTGCCTTGCCCTTAGAGGAAGCTCAGCTAACCTTGTCCCTTTTTGTAGGAGTGCTACAGTCTTTTGGAAACCTTGGAGAATCAGGCTAACAAAATTCAGTCTGAAGTCTCTTCTGGGTGGTCCATAAACAAGCTGGTCACACAGGGAGACAGAACCCAGAAACATCCTTCCTCTGCCTGCCCCATGACATTGAAGGGGTTATGGGGTAGAAGTCTGCATCTATCACTGCTGAAGGAATGGCAGGAGATGAATGCAGTATTTATCTTAGTACGATTAACACTCTGTTCCTAACAAGCACGTAGAAAAGAATAAAACACTGAACAACTCATTCTGCCTGCCTCAGCCCCCCCAAATCAAACTTCCACAGGCAAAGGAGAGGCTGCTTAGTAGTGTATCGAACAGTTGGAAGAAGTTGTGGGTTTTCTATTAACAAAACCTGCCTCTGAAGAGAAGCTGGATCACTAAATATAAAATGCAAAATATTTCTCATTCTCTTCAGGTACTCCACAAAAAAATTGCTAGTATTTTGCAATGAAAGAGATAGTGGATTAAGAAAAAGCAGATAAGGAATGAAAGAAGTAAAAAAGTAAATAACAAGATTCGTATGTTGAGCTTTTGCAGACAAAGATAAGCATCTGACGGCTTTCAGTGATATGTATTTTCTATCAGCTCTTTTAAAAACACTAAATGCAGAGTCTTTAATGGTTATACCACTGTTTGGAAGAAGCACAAGGCATTGTTTTATGAATAACTGGATTTGAGAGGCTTGTGAACATTGCTGTTTGAGACATAAAGAAACACTGATACATTTTCCTCAGACTTTATCAGCTCTATTGCAGAAGTGATGAACTTGCAATGGAGCAAAGGGAGATTTTTCATTTCTAGGGGGGAAAAAAGCATCTTTAATTTATAGTAGTGTTTCTCAGAAAGGTTGTAGATTTTTCTCAGGTTAAAATCCACATCCCCTGCCATGGGAATTCTTCAGTGCTTCTGTGGTTTGGTGTGTGACTGTTTATACTTATGTTCATTCTTCTGCTTTTTTGAGATATGTAAACCTAATAATATTCATCTGCATTCACTCTGCTTTCAGGGTATCTTTTTCCTACTTCCACAACCACCTATTGGAATCCTAAGCAACAATGGTTTTCACTTTGGTGAGAGGATCACTGAGGGTCTAAATGAAAAATCAGAGATTTGGATTCCACCGTTCTTCATTCCTATTCTAATAATCTTGTATCCTTAGCTTTTTAACTGCTTCTTTGTGCTATTCTGCACCAGTCAAACTTCCTATAGAACTAATTTCAAAGTACATGAAGGCTGATCCCTGAACTGAGCTGCTGTTGCACCACTGAATCATGCATTATTTTAATATACACAAGCTGAACCAGCTCTGTTAGGGATTGGGGGAGGGAATAGCAAACAAACAATGCATTTCATCCTTCAAAGAAGCCTGAATCTATATTCATTCATATTCTTCATTAACGGAGCCTGCTCCATTAATGAGGGGCAATTCCATAAAGTGATTTTCTTGAATGTGCCCATCACTAGCTCTTTCAGATAACACAAAAGGAAGGATCACAGGTGATGCTCATTAGCTCTTCTCAAATTAAAATGCCTGTAGGGCAAGCACTTGTGGAGGTGTTATCACCTGCTGCTTCCAGGTAGTGTCAAGTTCTGGCAGGGCAGAGTGCTGTAGGAGACTGAGAAACTCAATTTCAGGGTAGAAAAATTGATTCCTAAAAGCCTGGAGTTTGTCTTACAGGAATAATTACTTTTGTTCCTTTTTCCTAGCTTTTTACTGTTCCAGTGGTATTTCTCTTAATAATGTCTTTTTGACAAATTTGCTGTGAGATACTAAAAGTAGCACACATTGTCTGGGAAAAAAAAAAAAAAGGCAGGTCTTGTAGGACATTTAATTCCTAGAGAAACTGAAGAATCTAAGAAAGCAAGGAAATCATCTTCTCCCATTAAAGTGCATTACAAAGACTTAGAACAAGCACTCAAAATCCAGTAAAATTAAAGTCTGAGAAGGAGAAATGAGGTTTAGGGGGTACAGGTAATACCTCCCTAAACAAAATCTGCTTTTCAGCCTACACGTTAAAACTTTGTTTGACTGCTCAATTTGCCCCTGAGCTGCTGGGAGAAGAGCGAACCTAATTTTTAATGTGCTGTCTACCAGGGCTTCTGTTCACAGGCCAGACCTGCACACAGCAGAAGTACTGGGAGGTCTCTGAGCAGGGTTGTATCTGCTTTGTTACCACTTATCAGCTCCCAGGTAAAGCACTACAGACTCTACCTGCTCGTTCATGTCTGCTTGATTTCCATCCTGCAATGGGTGTTATTTTTCACTGTACTCTTCCTCATGCACAGTCATTGGACTGATGCTCTGCTGAGACAGATGACTCCTTATTTTTAGTCTGAATGTCTGTTTCCATTAAAAATTAAAGGAATATGTACTACTCACATATGTAAAATTTCTCAATAAATTTGTGTAGTTATGAAAGTAACAACTTTTCAGGATGTGTTGATAGCTGCACATCAAACATTAGGAGCAATGGAAGCACAGAGCTAACAGTCTATGGCCCAGCCTGGTGGGCAGTGAGGAGCCCAAAACCCAGCACAGACAAAAAGCACCTAAAGGTTGGGCACAGGTTGCGTTAAATAAACAGGTTGGGTTAAATTCTGTGTGTTGCCTCAGAATTGCTCCTTGACACAACTCCTCAACTGCCGATGCTCTTTAGCTGAGCTATGCCAGGAATTTAGATCCAAAGCTCAGTGGTATCAGGTAGATTCAGATTCATTTAGTTATACACAAGAAACATTGATATTGAGGAATCTGATCTCCGGTTTGCCCAGTTTTGATTTGCTCTGAGCAGTGTAGTTTGACCTAACAACTGACCCCTGTTTCAGCAAGAGATTGGATTAGGTGAGTTCTGGAGATCCCTTCCTGCCTGAAATACCTTGTGGTCCTTTACTACTGGGGTTTGAGGGATCAAAATTATTTATGAATTCCAATTAATTTCAGTAAATAATTCTGCCTGGAAAACAGACGAAAGCAATTTTCAGTTTATGTTAATACTAGATTTTCAAAATTACATATTTTATTATATTTTATATATTATTTATTTGAAAAACTTAAATTGTTTCACTCCTATTTTTTCTAAATGACAGCTCTTATTACAAAACATATTCTTTCTATTTTTTCAGTGAAAGTGATGAATTTCTTCAAGACATTGCTTCATTGCTTTGAGTAAGGTCTTTCCATTTCACAGCAGCCACCTGAAACCAGCAGCTTTTCTCTCTCAGGCTGCTGAGAACATAAAGGAAGCCCTTGTGACATGACAGAAGCAGCAAGATATTTTCTGTTTAAAATCTTAGGAAGTGCTTTGAATGAAACATAGATTTTTCTTCCTAAGTTCAAAAAGCAATTCGTAACTACATATCAACCCTGGAATGTTTTTTCCTGCCAGTCCGAGGTTAGCAGCAAACAACAAAAAAATTAGTAACAGTTGTACAAAGCCTTATACAACCTTATTGTCCTCTAAGATTTCTGTTTTGCTATTCTAAAGCATCTAAATTAATTCACCCTGGCATTGAAAGTTCAGCCTCATATGGTAAGATTTCAAGAAAGCTAGAAGGACTCAAGTGAAAGAATAGACAAAAACTTTATTGCAGATTTCTTAAAGACATAAAAATATAGTTACCAAATCAATAGAGCACTCCAGCTTTGAGCATCAGCACACTCTTCACTGGCACATATATTAAAAACAGATAAATATTGTCACTGAAGCATCTACTTGTGTTTTTAAGGTCCATAGCAGACTTGCATCTTTTCCTTATCATGGAGAAAAATCTAAAAGTTACACAGATTCTTTTTGGTGCCTTTAAGAAGTAAAAGTGTCCTGGGAATTGTTAATATGACTTTAAGAAGTAAAAGTGTCCTAAGAATTGTTAATATGACTTACTCCTTATGAATTATCACTTGAACAGAAGACTGTACATTACTTGGAAAAATATAGGAAAATACTTCAAGTAATGTCCTACATAGGTATCATCAAAGCTGGCTTTGGGTTTCTATTTTGTAGAGCTGGATACTAATCACAGAAGCAGATGTAAATATTTAGTAAATTCTCTGAAATCTGTTAAAACTATTTATCTTGGTATGATTTAGAAAAGTCCATTTATTGAATTATACATTTCTCCTTTTTCACCTACATGTAGAAAGTTGCTACTTTATTCAGAAAAAAGAACCAACTATTTTTTATTTGAAGATTTCTTTGGCAGAAGAGAAATAGGTTGTAGAGTTGCTCTTAGCATCTTGTGGAAAATAAAAGAACAGAATATGCTGAAGCATGGTGGGGGGAAGGAAAGGAAATGTCTTCAGATATGTGCCACTGTATTATTCTGATCTATAGAGGCCTTTCAGAGTGTAATGCAATGCAATTTATTTTAGGTGGCACAGCACCCCCACAAGGCACAATTTTGAACTGAAAGATGTCAAAAGTGGGAGAGGAAGCACAAAGAGCCTAGCAGGGAACTGCTGCTTGCTTCTGGCATGTGCATATATAAAAATCCATTGGCTGCGAATAGTACTGGCTTTGGAAGCAAGGTAGAGAGAAGTGTGCAATAAAAGGTGAAACAGTGCAGTGATTTTTAGTGCTCTTTTCACACATTTCTGTGTGTAGACATGTTGGGAGAAGACTGCAATTTATGTAAACAACTGTTGTAACAAATGTAATGGTTAATGCTACTGAACAGAGTCTTTCTGAATTCTAGAGGTGCCTGAATACCAAAGCCTGCTTATATTAGGAAGGGAATTAGAAAGAGGTTATTTTCAATAATTTCCTAGTCCTTCAGTGAAGGAGCAATGCACACTATTTAAAAATAATAGCCTTAGTTCTCTTTCCTTGGAGGAAACTGAAACCCAGCAGGAAATTCAGGATGATATGCAACTTGTATGCATAAAACCATGCACATAAAGGCTGGATAAACATCTTTAGCTTGGATCACCCTAAAGTCCACAATGGTCCTCCTGCTTTGGTAAAAAGAACTGCACATTTGTTACAGATGATGTGCCAGTCAATCTCTAGAACCTATTTAATTTTATACTTCGGAACAGGTTGCGACTTTTTCTAGGACAAGCTAAACAATTCATGCAACAGAAGTTATTTTGGATTTGCAGATAAGCCATTTAGTGCCTGAAACACCTCTGCATTATAGGTCAACAAGAACTCTTTAGTCAGCTTTTTCCATTTTCTGTGTACAGAGGAAATTTCAAAACATGTCACTCAGCCCAAGAAACAAGCTGATGTTCAGACTAGTTATTTTTAAATTCGGGTCTTCACAAACAAAATATCTAACAGACTTCTTAATTTCCTATGCCACTCATTGGCTTTAGATCTACAGCACCATTTAGCAACAAGACCAGTTTTGCTGTCAGTCTTGCTACCTGCTATGTTGTACCAGTACCTGCAACCTGCAGTACTTGATGTCAGCCTGTGTGTTTAAACCAGAAGCAGCTTCAATTATAGTTTAAGCAAACTCGGGGGGTTTTGATCTAGTGGACTAGAATGTTTACACTGCATCTGTTTTCCTACCTACCACACATGAGCTGAGGAGTTCTTAGTTTTTATATGGCTCTGATTTGATTCCACACAAACAGGAAGTCCTGCATTTTTAATACAGGGGAGATGTAGGGCTTAGAGCTACATGGTGAAATAGTAACAGTAGGTGAGTTCTAGCCCTCACTTTCCTGTACTTTAGGTTACCCATAAGAAATTCTCTATTATGGTCAAATAGGCCTTGGACTGCGCAAATTAATATGCTTGTACTGTAATCATTGTGACACTGTCAATAACTTCCTGAAATTGGAGCCTAAGGTGTTGAGAGCACCTTAAAATTTTGACTCCACATGCCCCAAACTTGTCCTCATTATTCATTACAAACTTCAAAACAGAGACACCTACCAGCATCTCTCTCTACCTATGTCCTTCTGTTCAGAAAACACCAAATACTGCCTTAGTGAACACTATGTGGAAAGCATTAAGGTGGCTTGCAGTTTTCTTACTTTTCCATTTGTCTTTTCTGATGAAATATCCTGCTTCTGTTCAACCATTTCCACAAGTACCATACTCAGCCTCAAAGTCTCTGAATGCCTTGCTGTCTGAAAGACTTTAAGTTCTAGACCGGTGGAAAGTGATAAAAAGGTTTTCTATTATCTGCCTCCTTTAGCAGCTCCTTTTTCCCCTCTCACTTTCTATTTAATGTAACTTAACAGACTTACAACTTCTTTCCAAGTTAGGGATAAATTTAATAGATGCAGAAATCATGTCGTTTACATGGCATATGCCCTATACCCTTTGTCTAAAATAATTTTGCCTACTCCTACTGTCAATGGTTTGTAGTAAGGACAAATACACTCTACTATGCCAGCCAAGTGAGCTCCCACTCTGGGCTCTTTCTGATGTAATAAGGCAGCACATACAGGAAGAGAAAACTGCAGGGAGTCTCTGAGAAGTTGGTTGCCAGAAAGCACAAAACAAAAAATAAAGGCAATGTATTTTGCAGATAAGTTTGAAAGAAGTCTGAAAAAGAAAATAGAAAATCTAATAAGAAGGAACTATGGAATGATAAACCAAAGAAAGCAGCAGAAATCAAGAACCTGAAAAAGAGATCTGGGAAGTTAGTATGTTAAACCTAAACTATTTGCTGAATACTTCATATTCTTACAGTATTCTAGATGCAGTCCAGTCCTGATCATTTCTATTTCTTTGATTCTTTCAATTATTTAATTTCTTTGGCTTTTACATTCTTTCTACAAAGCAGGACTTGTTTTATCCTGAGCTCATCTTTCTCTTTTGTAAGTCACAGCCTCAACCATGCTTGGTATCTGCTGCAATTAATTATTTTGGTGTTACCAGCACAGCAAAGGACCACCACCCACACCCACCCACCCAGTCTCCTGTGTACTCCATAGGAGTGACAGCAGCCTGAAGCCTTTGGGTGGGATCAAACAGATCAACCAACCCTGTCTTTAAAATAAAATAATTTCAGCTATAGATACAGTCTGCAAAGTGAAATCTCAAACTTTATGTCTCTCAAAACAAACTGCAATGAAAACTTAGGATAAAAAAGAAGAAATCTTGATTATTTCTTCCAATGGTAAAATCTAAGTAGTCTAAAAACCTAGGCTTTTTTAGTGTATGTCAAACTCCAACAATACAGGCTGCTTGCAACAATGCTATTAATATAACCATTCTTATTAGCACATTTTTATCACAGGAAACAAGATGTTATTGTTTCTAATCTCTAATATATTGAATAATATTTTCAACAAGATAATTCCAGACACATTTCCTCTTGTAGCTGTTTTATTACATTTCCTACAGATAATGCTAACAAAATTATCTCACTTACTGTTATTACTGTAGCCTCTGGCTTGGGAGACAAACTCTAATAAAAAGAAAAATTCTGGTTTACGTTTTTTAGTCCTAGCAGAGGTAGTCGTAGCTGTATTTAGCTCGTATTACCAAAGCCCACAGTGGAAAAGTGACAAAAATCCACAAATTAATCCAACTTCTAAAAAAAACCCCAAACTTCCAAGTGTCAATCACCCCTAGCCTATCACACGGGAAAAATTACCTTCAGCAATGGTTCTAATGAAGTTATAATTATTCTGGTTTATGTGACTGAAAAATTAGAAGGTCCATGCTGTATTTTAGGGAAAAAAAGAAGAAATAAATTGAATAATCACTTGTTAATGGCAGGCTTTCACACTGAGATAGGAAACCCGGTGTTTTTACACTACAGTGCATCTGAAACTATGGTGTGATAAGAGAAAATGGGAACTAATATAAGCTGTTCTGTTTTATAGTACTGACCAAAAAGAAAATTCAATTCTAGCTGAAAAAGCTTTTCTTTTTCTCTTTGCACAAGAATAGCTGGTCAAGAAAGCAGTTCTAGGCAATAACAAACAGCTGTAATGCAAATGCATTCCTGGGAAAATTGTATTTTTAGTCTTCTGTGTAGTAGCTGGAGAATTAAAAATAAGTACCTATTATTCTTTTATTAAGACTGTCATCTTATAAGCGCCCATTTTCCAAGAGACCAAGAACACAGGTTAGGAATCAAGGCTTCATGTTTTGACAGACACACTGTTGAAAATTTAATCAGTTTGGATAAGTTCTTAATGGTGATTAATTTGACATAGAACCAAGGAGAGTAAAGTTTTCAGGGAGCTCAGATTTTTATTAACATATTTGTTTCCCTAAGAATAGCTACTGAAGAACATCCTATTGATTTTTCATCCATCTATATAGATATATATCCTGAAAAAAAAAAATCCCCCCCAAACCCTAACAGTCTAAGTTCTGTTATTTTATGTGGTAAAGTTTGAGTATTTTTCTACTTTATTTTTCCTCAGTGTCTCTCTGGTTTTCATCAAAATCACTGGGATTTGTCTTCATGTCTGTAGAAACCAAAGAAGATGCGTAGTTGTTGAGGAGGTTGAATGGTTTGCACAGCACGTGCTTCAGTCTCTGAGAGAGCTGGAAATGTCTCTCACTGGTAGAAGGACCAAGGATGTTAGGCTGATCACTGTTTACTTAATTCAGACTGTAAACAGACTTAAAAGAGAGATCTCACTTGTGGTTCCTTCTCTGTCTTCCTAATGCCCTGTGTAATTTTCATCTAAACATAGGCCCTCACTTTTCTCCTCCGGTAATTCTTGTTCGGTTCTGATGCACAGTTTTGTCAACTACAATGGCACAAACAGCCTCTCAATCACCTTTTTTCATTAAAGAGAATCTCTGAATGACTTATTAAAAACTGCTTTTCATGTTGGGAAGCTTTCAAAGTTAAAATCGAAAAAAGTGAACCCATCATCAGTAGCTAATTATTACGTACCAAAGCAGTGCTGATGTTTGACAGACCGGTTTCACACACAGAACATTGTTGGGTCTACTCTGCTCCTACTCAGGTAACAAACAATACTGTTCTTGACTTTATTGGGAGTCATTCTTAGTTGATATTTGTCTTACTGGAAACCTTGGAGATAAGTCAGAAAGATGCTGTGCCTGCAGCAGCCTGCTGTCCTCCAGCAGTACCACACTTGGTGGCTTTTCCTGCCGTCCTCCCCAGCACTCTTCCAGGACATGGGGAAGGGAGAATGGGGAAACAAACTCTCTGGCATTGCTCTTTTCAGTGATTATCTTGACTTTTTCACTCCATACATCTTCATCATCAACCAACTGATAGTTTATACAGCTGTTTGATCACCAGTACATAATTCTTTTCATTTACAGAATCAGATTTTCATGTCTTTCAGTGATCTTCTCTTTGGCCTTTCATCCTCCTCTCAATTGCATCATCCAGAGTTCTTTCTGTCTTGTCTGTAAAACTCTTACTATCATTTTGGTAATAGAGTCATATTCCCTAATGCTTTAGGCCAGAGGCTGAGATTTATTTATTCTTTGTCCAATCAATAACAAATAGTTGAGAAACTACTTGATGAGCAATATTGTTTCATTTCCTCTCCTGAAGTAACCAGAGTCCTGCTATTCTTCCTCAGGCTGTTGTAAAGCACATAATGACTTTCCAGTGGGCCAAAAGCTTTGACTACCTTCATTTTCTTCCCTTTTATGAGTGACATAACTAAAGGCTTTGATAGACTTTACAGTTTATTATAGGAAGGTTTTTTTTCTTATGAATTTTGATACAACGATTTGTGTTTATACCACTAGGAAGCTGTTTTACATGAAACTGCCACACTACTTCATTAAGACAAATTCCTTCAGGGAGTAGGATGCCTATCAGAATAATGTCATATAAGAATAATTGGTCTCTTGTGATTCTGACTGATAACGCTTGTCTCTTCCTGGGAAATGTTAGACAGCCATTTCAGAGACATTTTTCTTTTGTTCAGAGATGCTTTTCTCAGCAGTTGGTTAACTGTGCCTTCTATTATTTTATCCTTCCATGTTTGTCAGCTACTTTTCAGCAACACCTGACATCCCAATAAATCCTGTGTGGCAGAACCTGTGTCCACACTCCAGTATTTCTTTGGTATAGTTTCCAACTCAGACATCTGCTGCAATGTACTCAGCAGTTGAGTTTTAACACTGAAAGAGGCACTGAAAGAATCAATAAAGAAGAAAAATAGTGCCTCTTAAGCTTTATTTTTAACCACAGATGTGGCATTTTAATATTTAATGAAAACTGGACATGGACATCACTTCTTGTTCTATCAAATAGGATGAATATCTGAACATGCCTGAAGTGCAGAATTACTGCACCATTATAGAATCACAGAATAATTTATACTGGAAGGCATGTCTGAAGGTCATGCCTTGCAACTCTGTTCTTAGCTGGGAAGCTTAGCTCCTGCAGTCTGAAGCAGATGAACCTTGGAATCTTGGAACCTTAGAACCTTGACCTCACTGGAACAGTAGGAAAGCTCGGGGGTACTTCTGCTCAGCAGATCCTTGCACCAAAACAACCTTGTCACAGGACTTCAGTATTGGTGGTGAAGTGTAGCTGGTGACTAGAATGAGAAAATAACCTGTTCTTCCTAGTGGTGACTTTTTGCTCGTCACCAACCCGAGCTTTCTGTTTTTCAGACCAGGGGATGTCAAGCTGCCCACGCTCTCAGGCAGCCAACACGAAAACAGCCCCTGAAACTGGTGCAGAGGCCTAACATCTCTGCAAGAGGAACCCTGTCTTTCACTTGCTGAAATCTGAAGTTTTCCCTCTGTATTTAAAACACTCCTTTCACTAGCTCCCAGGCTCAGCAATTTCTCTTATTCCAAGAGATTTAGAGAGCACTTATAAAATAAACATACTAGTCTTGTTTTCCATCTCTTCTGAAAAATATTACATGTACAAAAGGAAAGCTGATGCATCGAGTGAATCACACCTCTTCAAGATGCAAATCAATAATCACAACTGACATCAAAACACTGGAGTTTTGCCAAATCTTTTGTAAAGGTGTGAATTTTTAACCTAACATCTAGTACAGGACTAGATGTTTTGACAATAATATTAAGAAAAGCAGAACATGTATAAAGTGGAGAGACAAATTAGTTCTGACAATACTCTACTTTGGCAACCTTCCCTTTAATATCGTGATTGTTTTGCTGAAAATCTCATTTGATTTAGTTAACTGATACATTATTGAAGTGGAGCCTTTCAAAGAGTAAAAAGTACAGCACCAAAGTTTTTCCTGTTGAATGAGAAAATAGTTGACTTTTCATTACAACCCAAAAGAGCAAACCTTGCTCTTCACTTTCAGTACATTATTTTCTTCAAAAGGCTGTGAAAATGAAAAAGAACTCTAAGCTGAAAGGAACAGGACCATTAAAGTAAAATAGGTTTAGTCCGGTTAAAGGGGTTCATAAAGGAACATTGGGATTTGACACATGTACTGCACAAGTGCTTGGCAGTCTTCTGAGTGCCTGAAAGTATTGGAAGAACATTCTAGGTCATGTTACGTAGAGAGCTCTCAAAATTAAAATACATTCAGCATAGTAAAAAATAAATCCTTTATAAGAGTCTAAATTTACTATTACCGAAAACAAAAATAAAAGGTATATAGGCTCTTAGTGGTTAATTTGTTTCAAGTATTCCCCCTGGGTTATATGAAACACTGTGAGTCCCAAGGCGGTCCGGAGCCCGTATTTAAGGAGCGAGCGCAGTGTCGTGTCCGAAATGCAGTGAAATGCAGTGAAAGCCCCAGAACAGAACCCGGGCGCGCCTCGCCCCCAGCCCGAACCGGGACCGCCGCACGCCCTGTCCTGGGGGGCCCTCCTGTGGCGGCACCCCGGTACTGCAGCGGCCACCTGCGCGCCCCGGCAGCCGCATCCCGCGGGGCCACAAACGCCGCGCCTTTTCCGCAGGTTTAGCAGGGACAAAAAACGCAGGCTCATATGAAGTGATTGTTAAAAGACACAGGGAAAATAAAAGGTGAAAGCATAGCTATGTCCAGGATATAAAACTATAAATGGTATGTCAAAGACTGTGTTTTGATCAGTAAAGAAAAAAACATTAGCTACTGGGACAAAAATGTCAGCTATGTCATCCAAAAAAAAAAAAAAAAGAAAAAAAACAAAACCAACCAAACAAAAACCAACTACAACAAAAAGCATAACCAAAGACTACTATTTCAGGGTAAGTTTTTCTTTTGCTGGTTTTTTGGGGTTTTTTTTTCCCCACATAATTTATCTGTTGCCACAGCATAAGATTACAGCATTGTTTTCTATAACAATTTAGTGGGAAAATATAAATAATTTAAATTATATATGCTTCTAATAGGAAGTTAAATATCACAGTCTGTCAGGAGAATGACATTTTATATAGTAGTTCCATAGCAGTTGCCATCTAGGTCAATACAAATAATGTTAAGGCTGTATAAATGTACTGGCATATATAGCCTTTGAAATACAGCCCTACTGCTCCTTGAAATCACTGAGAATTCTGCTATGGATTGGAAAGAGACATGATGTTTTCATATTAATTTCATCTAAAAGTGCAGTATATTCAAGAGAGTTAGTCATCAACCCTCGTAAGTTTCTGTATCAGCTTTAGACTGAAGCCTCCTGTTCCTGCGCACAGCGAAACAAAGGCCTGATGCTCACCCAATAGATTTACAATGGGTGCTAGAAAACCATGCCCATGTTCTGTGTTATATACTCAGATGAGTATTCTAGAAATGTCGATCTATTGTACTGAAAATTTTCTAGTTTAGATTGACTAGAAATGTAGACTCTCTAAGCTCACAAGTTCCATCTTTGACATTGTTGCTGATTGCATAGACTCAACTTAGAGAAATTAGTTGACTATATTACCAACCAAAATCAGACTAGGAAAATGTGAAGTAAAAAAATCCTAAAAACACTTCCCTCCCACCCTTCTGTCCTTCATGGGCTTTAAGTGTATTCTCAATTCTCTATCTCCTGCCCCCAAAGATGCCAAGGAAGAGGGAACAGGTTTTATGGTCAGCTCACCACTTAACATGATGCTGCTGGTCTCCCATCGGGAGAACTTCTTCCCCTGCTCCAGCATGGGTTCGCTCCTATGGGAGACAGCACTCCAAGAACTTCTCTGACGTGAATTCCTTCAACAGGGTGTAATCCTCCAGGCACAGGCTGTCCCAGAATGGCTCCCCTGTGGGGTCACAAGTCCTGCTGGCAAATGTGTTCCAGCATTGGCTTCTCTCTCCATGGGGCCAGATCCCTGCCACAAGCCTGTTCCAGCACAGTCTTCCCATGGAGTCGCAGCCTCCTTTGAGCATCCCCTGCTCTGGTGTGGGTTCCTCCCCAGGCTGCAGCTGGATCTCTGCTCCCCATGGATCCCCATGTGCTGCAGGGACACAGCTGCCTCTCCATGGGCAGCACCAGGGGCTGCAGGAGAACCTCTGCTCCAGCACCTGGAGCACCTCCTGCCCCTCCTTCTGCACTAACCTGGGTGTCTGCAGGGCTGTTCCTCTCACATATTCTCACTTCTCTCTTCACAATTACTCCCACTCCTTTTTTTTTCCCCTTCTTAAATATGTTCTAACAGAAGCATTATTATCATTCCTGATGGGCTTGGCCTTGGCACTACTGGCAGCTCCATTCTGGAGCAGGCTGTTATTGGCTCTGTCAGACAGGGGGGAAGCTTCTGGCAGTTTCTTACCTACCATGCCTTTGATCCCCTTCCCACACACTCTACCAAAACCTGGCCACACAAACCCAGCACACTGATGAATGCTGCCCTTGAACACATACACAGACGCTGGCTGAAAACTTAGTGAAGATCCTTGCAGAATCTATCTAAGTGTGGCTGACCACAGCACAGCTGTCTCCGTCTGCATTACTATCCAAGGTTCTGCTTACAGCCAGTGCAATGTAGGGCTGCACTTGCCTCCCTCTCCATGTAGTCAAGAGAATCAGGGCCATTTTGATGCCAGTGACTTTGGGATACAATTCTTGATTCTCTGAAGGAAAGCCACCCCAGGTAGATCAACTCCAAATGCACCAAAATCTTTCCTTTTCTAATCACAGCATGAATGCCTATGCTCATGATGAGCATTGAATACTAAGTTTATAGTTCTCAGAGATAAAAGCTCTTATTCAAAGGCTGTATGTTCATACTTGAACTCCCTGACCTGAACTGAGGGCTGCTGTGTGACCCAGAATGCACGGTGTACACAGGGCCTCTGCACAGGGGTGGTTATGGATGTGTCCAACCACGTGAAAACAACAGAACATTTCTCTTGTGTTGCATTCTAACCAGTTGTATCCCAAGTTTTCTGAGGGCTTTTTCTGATTAAATTAATTTATTTTCAAGACACACATAATTCAGATAATCTTTTCACTTTCATGTTATTTGGTTAGTGATTAAAAACAATTACCGAATAAACTGACATGCAGTTTTCCATATGAACGTGAGTGTTGTCTGTTAAAAAGGACTGTTTACAATACCAATATGCTTCTGCAGAGGAAATAGCATGCAGGTTTGATATAATGATAAATGCATTTGTGGGGTTACGAGAGAAGTGGATGGAAACTTACGAGTGGGAGTTGAAACTGAATAATTAAGCAGCAAAATCCTACATGGTACATGTTCAAATGCACTGATGTGAAAAAAGGAAATCCACTATTGAGAGTTGAGGATCAACAACACAATACACAGCCACCGTTCTGGAAGAATGCAGAAATTATTATTAATTTTAAATGAGACCTGTAATTGCAACAAGTAACATAACATGAAGTAAATAAGTAAGAGATTACATGCCAAGACAATTATTATGAGGGTGAGTTTGAATTGAATGACCATGTTGCTTTACGAATAAGCAAATTGAGCTAGAGCTTGATAGTTTAATAGGTAGTATTTAAAAAACACATTTTTTAGAAAATTGTATCCATATAAGGTAAAAGTTTTAATAACCTCCTGAAGTTCAGATTCAGTGTTTACTTCTTTGACTCTTCTCTGTGAAACTGGGAGACTTCTGTACTGCAGGCACAAAGTAGTCTTAAATCCCTCAGTTTTCTTTCCATATTCAGGTCAGGAAGACACAGTATACCGTAGAAACTGAAAATTCCTCATGGAAACATATATCTACACTAAAGTAGAATCTGTGGCAAAAATGAACTTTGGCTGACTCCCTGCACCCTGGCTGCTATACAGAAAACTACATATTCAGAGGCAAAAATGAGCTTATAAAATAAACAGAAAAACAGTCAAGTTTCATTGAAGATCAGCTGAAATATTTAAGACAGAAAATCAACTGACCAGTTGGCTTTTCTCACCAATATACTTTTACAAACTTAAAGATTACCCGCCATCCTAATACATGTAATTAAGGATTTTTTGCTTTAATCATTTTACAATATTCAGATTTGTCTTTTTGCAATTGTTATGGTTTTCTTGCCTGTTTACGTGAACACTACCTCACACAGTATTTTATTAACACTCCCAGAGAAAGTTCACATTAACTATTCAAAGAACTGAATCAACAGGCATAGCATAATCTGATTTCTTGTCCACACACAGTAACACTTCAAATCACCTCTAGTTTAGTTCAGCTTGTCTTCACGAGTTCTGGGAATACCCACTGCTCTACACCCTGATTGGGATATCTGCCATTTCTGTATATCACTTCAGTCAAGGACAAGCTAATAAAACTGTAATTTTTTGGTTATATTTAACACTCAGCTATTATTGATTATTCATAAAGCAATGCCTAAGAAGTTTTTCATCTTTGTATCTCTATTAACTGTAACTGCTTCTTCCAAGCGCTGATCTGATTATTATAACATCACCATTTCAGTGAGGTTATTGAAAAGCCTTTATTGAGCATATCATGCAAACTAACAAGAAAAGAACATCTGATCATTGTTAAAAGAGTGTAATAGTCTTCTGCCCCCTGAAATTTTTGTTTACAGCTTTAAACTGACAGGATAACAGTCTGAATTGTTTAATTTTAATTGAAACAACCCAGAATCCTATGTATCCCACATGAATATGAAGTCCTCTTGTCTCAGTATCACAGTGTCAGAAATAAGATGCATATATGCGAATACCAGTCTTAAATGGAAATACGGAGATTTAAGTATCACCTCTACAACATGCTGCAAATCATAATGGAGGGGACAAGGAGTCAGCCAGAAGAGGCTCTCATGTGAAGTAATGCACAAACAAAACCAGCAGATAGAAATTTGAAAAGTTGAGTTAAAATGTATATGAATTTTGTCAAGACTGAAGGCCAAAAATAGGTGTGTAAGTAAGGAGGACTGCATAAACTTCCATTAATACACTTTGATAGTTAATTGGATGTGGCAGTTTCAGTTCAAAACCGGGTGGAAACACCAATTTCGTGTAGTGCTTTCAATTTGCCAATTTGAAATTTCCCAAACAATGCACCAATTTATGTGGTGGGTCTAGAGGTGACTAAACGCCAGTGCACCCACCAGAATATGCTTACTCTCTGCTGCACGATAGGATTACGAGAAAAGCAAACCAGGCTCAAACTTTAAAGGGTATAAAGAAAAACTTTATTAAGAGAAACTAAAAGAAAAAAATAAGAAGAATCAGAATCAAACCTTCAGAACACTTCTCCTTCTTCAATGTACAGAAACAAATCAGTCAGTTTAACATCTCGAATGGAGTACACTTTTAAGGATGAGGTGTTCAGAAGCAAAAGTTCTCTTCATCTATCTATGAGATCACCTTCCGGCAACAGAGATGATCTTCCCTCCTGGGGGCAAAGGGCCTCCATCACTCTTCTCTCTCTGTTCAAATTTCTAGTAGGATTACAGCTACTTCAACACCTGCTTGTTCAGCATGGATGCCTTTGCTCATGTCTACAATGTGAACACTCCACACCCATGCTTCTTCCATGCTTTATATGGATATTCCATATATCATAGTCCATCACCATAGCTTACAAGAGAATTTCAGCTCAAGGCATCTCCTCATGTCTCCTCCCATTTGGGAACCGACTTCTTCTTATCTGACCTTGGTGTCTTCACGTTGTTTCTCTAAGTATCTTCACTTTTTTCTTACTTGAGAGACAATCAAAGCTCTGCAAGTCTTATCTGTGCAGTGAAAAAGTTAATATCTCATCTGAGGCCTGCAGAGGGTCATGTGATCCCCACTGGGTGGCCAGAGGTGTTCACAATGGAGAATTCTTCTGCAGCTGTGCCGGGGGAGAGGCTAGGATCTTAGAATCCAGGCTAGAACACAGCAGCAGCATAGCAGCATTCCACAGGCTGATGGCTTCCCCTGCGCCTGCCTGGCAGTTTCTGGTGAAACTCGGCAGCGGCGGAATTTCAGCGGTGCCATGGGCCCGCCCAGCTGTGCTGAGGAGAAACCCAGCCCAGTGAGTGCTGAGGAGGAACCCAGCCCGGCCAGCGCTGAGGGGGAGCCCAGCCCAGCCAGCTGAGAGGGACCCCAGCTCGGTCAGTGCTGCAGCAGAGGAAAGGCCCTACTTGGCCTGGCCCCGCCAGGCCCACAGGGCACACGGGGCCTCGCCTGGCCAGACTCATTACCTGTTGAGAAGCCAGAAGCAAAAGAGCAATTCCTGGAGATTTTTCGTCTTTACATGTGTGTTCACAAAGGCACATCTAACTTTTTCATTGGTGTTTTAATATTTTTAATATGTTTTAATATTAAAAATTCACTGATTGTTTTTGTCAGATCTAAAGGAAGCTGCCAAGGTCCTTACAGGGAATTATTTCCATAACTGTTTCCTTTCCTTCCTTACCAAAAAAATAAATTAATACAAACTAGCACATTGGATTATCATCATTTTAAAAGAATGTTTCATGAGTAACTCTTATCTGTAGTCCTTGACCATCCCTTTAGGTAAATCTCATCAGGTGAGGAAAATACTCAGTAGTTCCTGTCACTCTTACCCCAGTGTGTACAGAGTCTTTCACAGATTAGGATGTTGGGGAAGGCTCTGACAGTTGCTGCTGTTATGAAAGGTTGGCACCAGTAGCTACAATTCTTCAATGTATGGAATCAAGGCTGCCATTTCCTGGTTAAGGTCCATGAACAACTGGAACATCTAAGATAGAAATCCTCGGAATAAAAGTATTAGTTAAATTGGTACCAATGATCAAGGATCATATCCTCTGACATGATCAAGGAGTGTAATTTACCTGTGCTTTCTGTCCTTCAGTTTTCCTGAGGAGATGGGAAGGAACCTTTTTCTTACATTCTCTATAAATATTAAAGAAGGCATTTGAGTTAATCAATTAGTGAGTAAAAGTCAAAGGTGTTTTATTTTGCCTTTTAATTATTTGGATGATGAAAAGAGGTATTTCAAATCATGATTGCCACAAATCCAGTCAGCAGATCAGCCTGCAAGCATCAAGCTGTGTAGATCTGAGTAGGAAATAGAAGTACTGGGTTTCTATTCTGTCTTCAGGACCAGACACAGAACTTGCAACAGGACAGTAGAGATTATTGAGAAACATGAAAAAATTCAAGGAGGTGGAGGGGTGGGGAATTTTGGTTGAATTATAAAAGTCACTGCACACATCAGGGTTGGAACTAGATGATTTTTCAGGTCCCTTCCAACCCTAAACCTTTCGTGATTCTATGATTATATATTAGTGAAGTCTAATATTTCAATTAAATAACATTTTACCTTTAATAGTAAAAGACTGTAATGGAGTTACTGAGATGTGTTTTTATAGTGTCACCACGTTTGAAATAAAGACACATTGGAAAAACATCTAGTTTACTGCAGGTCTATCTAAGAACTAGCTACTTAATTTGTGAACTCATTGCAGAAGGCATGGACAGTTCAGTCTGAAGACAGTTCAAAGTAAAAATCAAAGTAAAATAGGAAAAACAGTAAGTAATTTGAAAAGCAAGAGGAAAGGATAGAAGTAAATGAGCAGATAAACTAGGGAGTGTGCTCTGGAGATAAGTACATGCTCTCATTAAGTAGACAATAATTAAAACACGCACTAGTTAGGTCAAAATAATGTTAAATTTAAGCAATGGCAAGGAAAATTTAAATATTAGGGAAGATTATACAGTATAGCAGCTTTTATCTTGGGAAGAGTAGTGAAATCATCACTTGAAGATAGAGCTAAATTAAACACCTTTATATTCTGTCTGCTCAGAGATAATCTGCCTTCATGACATCAACATATTTGAGTAAAAAGATGACAAACAATGAATGAAAGAAAAACAAACAAAAAATCTTCATCTGACTTTCAGAGCTGGGCATCATCATTCCTGGCAGACTGTTGAAATGTTGAGTTGAACCATTTATACAGTTTCCAGTTTTTTTAAACAAAAGTATTTATATCATGAACAAGTCCCAACAGTGATCCATTGGATCTAAATTCCTTCACAGAGACTCTGTAAGATCTAATATGTGTCTGGTAAGGTTTTATCCATACAAAAAACTTGTCATTGCTCCTCTGCTCCTCATCTTTTAATTTTTCTTTCTTCGGTTCCTCTTGGACCTTCTGCCACCCCCAAGCAGGTAAATCCTGTGACTGCTTGTCTAATGAGTGCAAGGGGTGTAGAATTTCACCACGACTTATGCAAGGAGAGCATTACACACAGAGAAGTCACAGCCATAGTAATACATTGTGGGTTTTGACCATAAAGGGATAACAGTTGGGATTTTTTTCCTTCTCTGATTCTTTGTAGTTATGTTAGAAAGCATGAAGACATCAACATTTCTGCAGGTCTAATGTAAGGCTGAACAAGCAGCTTTTATGCCAGATATTCCATTATGTCGGAGCTCTTTATTCACCACCAGCTTCTACAGTGAACTGTATAGGCAATGTCATGTTGAAATGTCTGTGAGGGTTTAAATGCAGATGAAGGCTGCAGTCAATTATATTGGAGATCTTTTCCAGCATTATGGAATCTACAGCCCTAAAATAAGAGAATGTTTTACACGGAGAACTTGTGTGTTGAACAAAGGAACTGCTACAGGGTGAGGCAGAGGAATCATCTCTTCAGCTCAGCTGGTCTGGTGCCAGACTCCTTGGGAGGTGTTCAGGTCTTCAGCAGAACCACCACTGCAGGACCAGGATCATTCCTAATGCAGAGTCACAACTCACAGAATCACAGAATGTCCTGATTTGGAAGGGACTCACAAGGATCATCCAACTCCTGGCCCTGCACAGGACAGTCCCACGAATCCCACCCCATGCCTGAGCATTGTACAAACACTTCTTGAGTTCTGGCAGCCTTGGGGCTGTGACCACTGTTATAAGTAAAATTTGGTTAATGTTTGTTATAAGTTAGGAACACATCCTTGCTAATGAGTCGCTGATCCTCTATGGAGCTATAGAGGGGAGACATGATCAGGAGAGTGGCTGGTACCGGACCCCCGTTTGTATTAATCCTCCTGTTCATAAGCACCAGTGAAGGAGGCACTGGTCCATGTGATAAATGCTATTATCCCTTATACGCAGGAGACACCCGGGCAGCCGTCCTCAGGACCCATACAAATCCGAACCCTATTTGTATCAACTTTATATTATTAACTACTTGCATTGAGGATGGCAAAACATATTGGCTTTCAGAAAATATAGGAAATTTTAAAGAGAAATTGCTGGGGGAATGCCCTATGAAAGAAAATCAAAACCCCAAGGCTGCAGTTGAGATCTACAAGAAATGCCAGAGACTTAAAAAGATGGACCAAATTAATGAAGAGACTGCTTAAAAACTAAATGAGTTGATGCGGGCTTAAGCCCGATCAAAGTCTTAGAAGGGGGAATTGTTGTAAGTAAAATTTGGTTAATGCTTATTGTAAGTTAGGGTTTGTTAATTTCCTAAATTAACTGTTATAATGTTGGAGTTCCAAAGAAAAAGTTCGTTGTTTTGGGGGGGTTGGTCAGAGTGTAATAATGTGTTAATTAATGTTTGTTAAAAGTTTAAAGGGGTCCAGGATGTGGTGTGGGTTGTTCCTGAGGGGCGTGGTAACACCTTGAGGGTGAAGTCAGCGCAGTGACATCAGCGCCACGAACTGTTATTGGGAAAAGGAGCGGTCCAATCATTCGACGCCCTGAGAGAAGGCTTGGACACGAATGAGGGCGACCAATTATCACGAGGATCCACACCCCACCAATTCTGGACCAGAGGGGCGTGTAAGAGGGAGTGTCGGGCTGCTGCTGGGTGTTCTCCTGCGGAGCTCGTTTCCAAGGGAGCACCCGGTGTCAGGGGTTTGACACATTGTATTGTTTCCGGCTTGCTGAGTGGGGGCTCGGGCTTATCTTGGTCCTACGTTTTCTACAGCTGATTTTAATAAACAAGTGCCAGTTTCTACAATAAAGTTTCTACTGTTTCAAACAACCGGGTAACTTTCAGCTAAAAGCTCTGGTCTCTTTAGTAACAACCACTGCCCTGGAGAGCCTGTCCAAGTGCTTGACCACCCTCTGGGTGAAGAACCTTTTCCTTATATCCAACCTAAACCTCACTTGATCCTGGTCACCACGGAGAGTAGGATTTTCTCTCTCGCGAGGAAATTGCAGACTGCAATCGGGTCTCCCCGCAGTTCTCCTCCAGTCTGAACAGACGAAGTGCCCTCAGCTGCTCCTCCCACGGCTTCCCCTCAAGGCCCTTCACCATCTTCGTGGCCTCCTCTGGACAGGAGCTTTAGCTCTTTTTTTATACTATGGTGCCCAAAAGTGCACAAAGGACTCAAGGTGTGTGCTCAATTCACATTTATTCTTAACTCTTGGCCGTGGCCAGGCAGAGCCCACTGCACGACTGAGCCTTTTCGCCCCCAAGGCAGCTCCTCACGGACCGACTCCGCGCCCTACCTAACCGCCTAACATGGCCTAACCGCCATGTCCCCCTCCATCCCAGGAGCACCCGCGCTCCTCGGCCCGTCATTCCCTTCGCCTCGCTCCGGGTCCCGCACGGCCATCGCTTCTTTGGGCCGGTACTCGGCGCCGTTTGGAGCCTCAGCACCGTCCTCACCGCCTGCACCGCCCCCGCCTGAGCGGGCCCTGGGCCGGGCCGAGCCGAGCACACAGACACGGGGACGCAGACACAGACGGACACACACCCCCCGCCACACGGGCCTGGTCGAGGGTGCCGCGCCCCCCAACCAGCCCCGGTCAGACCGCGCGATCTGATTGGCCGGCAGTGCCCGTCACTCTGGCGCGCGGCGCGGCACCGCGCGATCCGATTGGCCACCAGGGCGGTCACTTCGGAGAGCGACGGGCGGGGTGCGCCGGGGAGGCGGGACCTCAGCACCGCAACTGCCGGGTTCGCGCGCGCCCCGCGCCACTGCGGCTGCGCGCGCGCGGGGCCGTTACAGAGGCGGCCGCGGCGGCTCCGGGTGGGCGAGCGAGCGGCGCGCGCCGGCCCGGGCCCGCTCCTGCCCCGCCCCTCCCGCCGTCACGTGACGTGGGCCCCGAGCGCTCGCGTGCGAACCGGGCGCCCCGCGCGCGCCCCCCGCGCGCCGCCCACCGCCGTTTCGGTTTCATTTCCGGCGGCCCCGGGCCCGGAGCGGCGGCGCCGAGCAGAGCCCCCGGCGCTGCCCCCCTCCCCTCCCGCCCAGGGCGGCCACACCCCCGGGCTCGGCGTGAACCGAGCGCCCCCGCCCCGCACACACACACCGCTCCTCCCCCGCCTGCGCCGGCACAGAGAAAGGGAAGGGAGGCGGCGCTGGGCCTGGGTCTCCCGCACCGTGTACAACATGGAGGAGCTGGTGGTAGAGGTGCGGGGCTCCAACGGGGCCTTCTACAAGGTACCGGGTGCTCGCGGCCGGGCTGGGCCCCGGGGGAGGGAGCGGGGACGGCAACGGGAGGAGGAGGAGGAGGTGGCGGCGGCTCCTCCTCCCTGCGCTGAGGGAGAGCAGAGGCCCTGGGGCAGGAAGGAGGAGGGAGAACCAGGCAGGGGTGGAGGCCGCGGTGGGTTCCTCGCGGTGGCCGCCGAGAGCGTGCCGTGGGCCGCTGGGGCTGAGAAGGACTCGAGGCCCGATGAGGGGGAAGAGCGGGGAGGCCTCGGGCCTTCCCCCTTTGTGGGAAGGGGCTCCCGGGTCCGCCTTGTCCCGGCGCTGAGCGAGGATCAGCGCTGGGATGGGGCATTAATTGCTAAATCCTCAGCTTTTGTCGCTACTTAAGGAAAGTCTCGCCGTCCGGGTTTCCAGGAGAGCTGACTGCATGAGCACGGCCTGCAAGGCGGGGAGAAGGGGGGAGCCCTCGTTAATACACATTCCTGATGAAATGCTGTGGTGGATTCTTGTTCCTAATGCTATGGCAGGGGAAGCTGCTTAGTGATATTGAAGACAGCATTGCCTGACCACATATATCTGTGCTGAGTCTCTAAATACATGTTGATATCAAATGTACTTCCTCCTGAAATTACTTAGTGGCATTGCATGTTTGTTTCCAAGCTCTTGTGCTTAATAAAGCCCTTACTGAGCCTTGAACATATGAGCACTGAATATGTTTTATTAATACCGTGTAGTATTGTGTGGCCGTGCATGAGTTGGTTTGTATTAACCAGCTTATTAATAGAGTATTATGCGTAGTTTTACAGCAACTAAAATTCGGATGTGGTAGGTTTGGGCTAATTCTCATTGACCTGTTATCAACATATCAGAAACAGCCATAGATCAGTTCCAGCAAGTCTCCCATGGTTTAAATGATCCTAGGACTTTAAAAATTGGGCCTAGTTATTGTGCGACATCCAATATTTATGTTAGCAATGAAGAACCGGGTAGAGTTTCACACTCACATGTTCCTGTGGTAAGCCAGGTAGATATCCAAATGATACAGTTCCAACACCTCCGAGTTTTTCTAAGAAAAAAAGACCTCTTAAAAGCTTATTTTTAAAATACATACGCTAGTGTCCTATTTTGAATTTTTTTTTCTAAAAATATATATGTGATACAAATCAGTGGTAAATAAGCATCCTGCGAGCTCACAGTTCTGTAGTCAAAGTTCTAGATCTGTCTGTTGCTTCCTGGGATTAAATAATCTAGTACTTTTAAAAATCAGTTTTACATTTTTAAAGGTA
Organism: Sturnus vulgaris; assembly: GCF_052056855.1. Classification (NCBI taxonomy): domain Eukaryota; kingdom Metazoa; phylum Chordata; class Aves; order Passeriformes; family Sturnidae; genus Sturnus; species Sturnus vulgaris. The sequence continues at coordinate 19,087,825 of NC_142256.1, read as the reverse complement.
CAGTACTTGGTCAGAAAGTAGCGGAAGGAGTAAATACATTGCACCGTAAAACTTTTAATGAGGCTTTTATCAAATTAGAGTAGTTACACAATGATGTGAAAGAGATGATGGCATGGTCCATTCTTTAGTGACAAATATTATCGAATAAACCTGGGAGAATTGAAAGCTTCTGAGACTTTTATTGTTTATGTTCAAGTTTGATACTGTGGGCCTGTACTCCTTGTGTGCAGGTGAAAGCTTCATTTGTGTATATGTTTATGGAAGCTTATTCATGATTTAGTGTTCCCAGGTTCTAACACAGACATTGCCCCAAACAGTATGGTTATGTTTGTCCTTTAACTTTTAGAAATTTTGACAGGAATTTTTTTTTCTCTTTATCACTAGCTAAGCAGCTTTGGTTAAATTGTCTCAAGGGGAAAATGGGTATATGGATTTATCTGTCTTCACCTGAATTACCTCTTTAGGCAACGTATTTTTTTTAAAGAATAAAGAAGTGGGAGTTGTTTTATACTCTCATGCAGTAATATTCAGTATAAACCAGAAATTTTCCTCTAGTTTGAATTACTTGAATTCTAGTTACAAATTTTTCATTCATTGTAATGTAATCACTATCTTACAAAGTAATATATCTATTTTTTTCTTGTAAGTTTTATGCCCATGTTATAGATTGGCAATTCCGTTATAAAAAATGAATGTTGACCTAACATAACAAGAAGTGTGCAGTGATGTCAAGTGTGAATTTAATTGCTGGATGGTTTTATTTTTTCATTTTAAAAGTTTCTTTAAGGAGCCTTCTGAGAAGTGAATTACAGCAGTAATGTTTCAAATAAACCAAAAGCAAACCAATTCTTTTATTCAATCTCATAATCTACTGATAACTGGTGAAGATTTCTCTAGCTTTGAATAATTCTGAATTAATGAGAACTGTAAATTTTTTGGAAAAATACATCTCTCTTGATACAAAGATGTGGAAGGAGGAGGAGTACGAGGCTGCTATAGTCAGGATGGGATGAAGTGGCTTAAGTAGGCACCTAATTGTGGCTTTAGCTTTTTCATATTCTCCTTGTAGGTCTCTTTGAGGACCTAAGCATTTTTGGGTGTACCCAGCAGCGTCTGGATCTTGACAATACAAAACTGTCCACCTAAGCCCTGCTAAAAGTAAACCAGAATTTTCTGAGATATATCCAGAGGATTCATATCCCACACAAAACATAGGAGATGGTTTGAGGATGCCTTCATAGCTAGCTGTAATACTTGAATTTAAATTTCACCCTGGTCAGGTGAAATACTGGGAATACTGGAGTATGTTGATGTGACTGCTGTAGTACAGGTTGGTTCTTTCGGAATGAAATTAAAATACTGCTTAGTAAATTCTTTGTGCTTTCATGATTTTTTTTTCCTCCTTGCCTAAGATGAATTATTCCATGGAAAGCACAGTGCAGTAAATGGGCATGATTCAGGGATAATTGACAATCTGGTACCTAGAGATGCTTAGTCATGACTTGCTATGTGGTTGGGCCCAAAATCCTTGGAAGGAAAATGTTAGATTTCCTTACTTATTTTATGAAGACTGGTTCAACAAATCACCAGGACTGTGAATCCAAGAGGAGGAAACTGCGTTTTTGCAGCTCATAGTCAAGTAACTGAATCTTGAAAATGTGCAGTATTAGGACATATCTTCTCATATCTTTTCTTGTATAGGAGTAGTAAATTGGATTTTGAAGTTCTTATTCACAGGAGACTAATAGACAGCCTTTGCCTAATCTTTTTGGGATTAGCTTTAGGTATTTCCCTCTAAAAGGGGACATGCTGGATGCCTTTCCAATGTGGGATTGATTTTTCTTTTCCAGTTTGGGAGTGATTCTCTCTTGTGTCCTCTGCTAAAGATGGAAAGCATCCTGTTGATGAGGCAGTCAGTTTTGGAATGGTGTTTGTTGTTAACATCTCTGTTGTCTGTAACCCGATTTTTGCCACTTCTTGCTCCATAACCTTGTGAAAATCTTCCACCTTTTATCCCAGTAGTTTCAGCGCCTTGCTGTTGTTTGCTTGGTTTTATAGATAATTTCATTCAAGCTAAAATTGATAAAATAATTCATCTTTCTTACTACTTTATTACTCCTATTATTAGCAACTGTTCCTGTGGCCCTCTGTATCCGTTTTTTCTTTCACTGTTCCATACAGACACCCTCAGCCAGTATCTCCAATCTTTTTGTACATTCATGAGCTTGTCTGCTCAGTCCTTCTGAGGATGACTGCCTATACGCTTTTCCCTCGTCTGGTGACCATTTCTGTGACTATTTTTCTTTCCCTATTCTGTTCCTTTGTATGTCCAGCCTTTCTCAGACTTGATTATACACCGAGTTCCCTTTTGACATTCTCCTTCCAACAGGTATGAAATGTTACAGAACTGTTACACTAACAGTAGATGCACGTTTGTTATCAACATAGCTTTTGTATGTTAAAAAGCATATTTTCCCTACTTTTTCTTCTTACAGTTAATTATCCTCCTTTATTAAAATGGTTGACAATGCTCACATCTGATGATGTGAGCAGACTTTAAAAAAGCAAAATTTCATGGCAGCTGAAGCCTTTATTTTTTCCTTTGAAGTGTCTGTCATTCCATTTAGCATAAAAATAAAAAATATGCTGGTGTTTCCATTTTTTTTTAACAAATTATTTGCACCATTTAGACCATATATTCAGCATATAGCCATTCTTAGGATGTGAATGCTTATGTGTTTGAGAAGTGCCATGCTATAAACTTTTTTACTTAATTATATCTGAAGCATGGAGAGAAATGAAATAGTTTATGTGACTCAGAGTCAAACTTGGTGTAGAAAACTTGCCACATTTGATTTTTTTTCTCCACATTAGAGAAGAAGAATCAACCTTTGCCATTATAAAATGTGCTTCTGTTCACAGAAATTTTTTTGTGCACTCTTTCTTGGTATTTCTGCTGTTAGCAATGGTGGTATCTCAGCTGCTTCAGTCTTCCACTGTCCTGTTACCTCATTTTGCTTCCATCCAGTTTCACTTTGTTTTTAAGGCATTTTAGCTTTGTGTCACTGTTCTGTCCTTTGATGGGGGTGCATTTTAAATTCACGTATCTTCACCTTTATGTTTGAATTTCCATGCCTACTTACGCTCTATATCTGAAAAAGGCTGATGAATGTTTATTGTATTGTGATACTTTGTGTGAGATCAGAGGCTCTTCTCTACCTTTACTGACATCTGGAGCTGGCTTGTCCTATGTCTGTGAATTTGGATTATGGTGTTAAAGGCTTAATTTCTTTTTAGCATTGTGTGTAATTTCACAAGTATTACAAAAACAAGACTACCAAACAGTTTGGATAAGTATTAATTTTGGTTTTCCAAAGGCATTGCTGCTTAAATATTAGTTTTTTTAAGGAAAACTTAGAAATGTTTCAGACTTTTTCTTGTACTTGGCAGTGTACGAATTTAAATATATAGTGGTAGAGAGACCAAATTCATTTTCGTACTACAGATCTGTTTAAATATTTATATTGGAGGAAAATTGGCGTAATGCTGTGGTCCAGACAATGGTGAACTGATGTTATAAGTATCTGACATTTTTCTGTGTCACAAGTAACTGAAAAACAAGGAAAACCCCCTTTCCCTGGATGGATAGTAGTAGGCAACCAGATATTAAGAACTGTATTAATAGTCATTAATATATTTTGCATGGTTGTTTTTAAGCATAAATATCACAGAGAGGTGTGTAGAAGTGTGTCATATATTGCATGCTTGAAATAAGATATTTGACAGGGCGTTGTTCACTTTGTAATTAATTAAAAATTTATTCCGATGAACTTTTGTAATTTTGTGAGACTATAAATGAAAAGAAAAACCACAGTGTTATGACATCAGTGTTTATGGCCATATATTGAAAACCAGGTATTTATCTGTTTCTGGGGTTGACTTTTCTGAACTTGGTGTAAGCTAAAGAAATTCAGATTTGTAATTTTCCCTGGCAGTGTCTGTATTGATGCTACCTGTGTTAGGTCAACAGTTTCTGTTCCGGATTCAGGTTCCGTGTGATTTCTCAGTTGTGACCAAAGCAATGTGGAAGAACTGTTTAAGAAGAGCTGTAACAGGACAGTGTAGTTCATTCTTCTTTCAGCCAGCTATCTCTCTCAAGTTTTACTGTTTTAAAATACTGTTGTATTTTAGCAATGCATAATTGCTAAACTGTTAGAAGGTCCAGGCTTGTCTTCAGCTTAACTTAGATTTATTTGTTGCACATCCTGATTTACTTATTAATGGTAGGTTTTAGCATTATTACCTTAATGAGGTATATTGCTGTTGTTCCCTAGGATTCTGCTCAAGGTGAGTTGTATGTTAGGAGCTCTTTTACTTCTCTCTCTGGATATGAGATGTAGTCTTGCTATTTTCTGCTATGCTTGTGATTTTTTTCTGCCGTTTCCTGTCATTTTTTCAGAGTGCTGTTTAGGACACCTTTTGGTATTTTCATCACCACAGAGGTGATGAAAACTTCGCCCAAAGTATGTTTTGTACAAGGAAAGGTGGGGTTTTTTTGACATTTTATAAATATGAGAAAATTAAATATCAAAAGATTATTTCTCAGGGCATGGGTTGTGTTACTCTTACCTATTTTCCTGAAGGCTATTAAATGTTGCTGGTATAATTTCGGTTGAATTTGCTTTGTAAAATAATCTCTGCTTTTACCTATTCAAGTACTACTGTTAATCCTCGTCCAGTCTGTGGCACAAAGGAGCCATACCTAATATCTTGCAGTGATCATAGTGTTTTTCAGGTATTAAAGGCATCCATTTCAGCTGCCTCTGTAAGAATAGCTGCTTCTAAGTTGCACATTACAGTCATTGGAAGAAATGTGGGTGAAGCCTTTGAAGGTGATACGTGTAATGTTGTGAAATGAGTCAGGACTACCATTCATATGCACTGTTCAAATGCATATCCAGTTCTGGAATCTTATTACAGAGTACACTGCAATATGAAACAAGCTAAATGTTCAGTATCCATAATGATCAACTGAGAACTCTGTTGTCTCTGTGTAAATACCATTTCTGTATTGCTATGAACATGATCTTGAGATGTGGTCTTAAGTCTTCCTTATACTATGTAATTGAAAAACATTAGCTGTGCTTGCAATCCCCTTTGAAGGCATATGGAGTTTTGAAATTCATAATTAGGCAAATACATTTGGAGATTTTTTAAAGTCACTTTGATTTGCTGGCAATAATAAAATCTTGTTTTTAAGGGTATTGAGAGGCAAGCAAGGTGTAAAATAATTTTTTGCCGTTGTCACTGTGGCTTTCCTCCAACTTCTCTTCACAGTGGCATTGGTTATGTTTCAGTTATAAACCTGGATGCTTTCTTCCTTGTACTGAATGACTCTGAGTGATGAGCCAGCTCTTGGAACTCTATATTGGTCATCAGGTGTTGCTTTTCTTTGATACTAAAATACTGCTGCAACTCAGGAAATATTTTGGATATTTTGTAAAGCGAAAATACCAAAATAATTTTTTAAAAAACATTTAGGTTCCATATAAGAGGACTCTTACCTTCTTTAAGAGATAAGATCTCTTCTTGTCTTGGAAACTTGCAAGGGCAAGAACAATAAAATGGAGAATCATATGTTCCATATGCTCCATACTTCATTAACTGATTCTTCTACAGGAGTGGCAGTTGCTGCTAAATTATTTTCAATTTACTGGGAATTTTTTTATGTACTAAGGTGGATCTCCATTAGTAGGACAAACCATTCTTCCTCATGGGCTTTTATCTACCTACCTTGCAATGATACTTTGTGTGGACTGATATTAGTGGAATACTCAGCACTTCAGCGACTTGTTTCAGAAGTTCATAGACATCCTTTAAAAATAAAGAAAAAACTCTCACAATCTTTTCATCCCTGTTAAACCTGAACTCCATTGTTTAAGGCTAAGTATTTTCATTGGTAAATCCCAAAGTTCTTTGAGTACATTGGTCTTGCTGTTTTGTTGATGGGGAATGGGGGGATTATTTGGGGCTTTAAGCTAAACATTGATCAAATCAAAATCAATCAGTTGAGTGTATAAGGCTGGAGGAGCCCTTGGTGCTGAATTCTATGTCCTCTGCTTTGTGGTGGCATGGAGAGCACAGCTGCTGTCCATCCCCCAGGAAAAAAAGGGAAGGAAGGCCCCAGGGCATTTATCTAAAGTTTGTGCTCTGTAGACATAGTGTGATTAAGTAAATATGGGAAAGATTCTGCTGAAATTGATATGGATGAGTTTTGCTAATGTGATGTTCAAATGTACTTTGAGGTAAAGAGAGAAGAGACAGGACTTGGAGGTTTTGTGAGCTTTGGTTTGTTTGTTTTTTGAGGAATACTGATGTTTAATTTCTATGTCTATACATTAAATGTGATTATAAAATCAAATGTTTTAAACTCTTGAGCTATCTTGTCATTTCCTACTAAGCTTTCCTGTTGCTTCTAAAAAGTAGAAATAAAGTCTTCATAGCTGAGGCATTCTTTTTGTATATCAGTGCACTGGCAGTCATGAACCCAAGGAGTTTCTTAGCTTTCAGCATGTGTTTTATATAAGTCTATTGCAAAATTAAAAAGGCGGACTTTAAAACATACTTTTATTGTGAGATTCATCAATATTTGTGAAAAGGAGGTGTTTTATAGACTTAAAATTATTTTTGAAAGTGTCCATAAGCATACCATAATTATACTTTGTTTCTTCCACAGGCATTTGTAAAGGATGTGCATGAAGATTCAATAACAGTTTCATTTGAAAACAAGTAAGTGTATTTCTGCTGTTGTACCTGTAAATGGCAGAGTATCAACCTTGCATTTGCTTGACCTAAATATGGCTTACTGTAGAGTAGTGTATATTAAGATACACCAAACTTGCTGCTGGCATGTTTTGAAGTTACATTTAGTATCTATTATTTTGTGATATTTCTGTATAAATGCTTTTAATATTTTAAGTACTTTCAAGTGCAAACCATAGTAGCATGGGTTTTGCTGGGAAGATAATCATGTTGTTACTGAATTTACGTGATGACACCCATGTTTGAGTAAGTCAATAGTTGTACCATTATTGATTCTTTCTCATGTGAATGTCTTGTCTTAGTTTTAGATTGCATTATTACAAAATTTGTTCTGTAGATAAGTGATGAACACCAATTTTCTGATCTAGAAATGCAGTCTCCATTAAAGAAACTGAAAATCAAAACTGTATTCAGACTGGATCCTGATCAAATTTTCATAACCCGTAGTAGAACCAAAGAAAAAGAATATAGAGGCTTGTTTTGAAGGAAATGTCCAAATGTGTTATGAAATTTTTTAATCTGTGTTTCTAATGTTGGGGTTAAAAACCATATCTGTAAATAGAGGTGGAAGTTCTATTAGAAGGTTTTAAAAGAGTGCAGGTGACATCAGGGTTTCATTTAAGATGCTTAATGGTCGTTTAGATGTGTTTTTTCTTATTATGTATACATTGGCTCATTGTCTTTAATATGTATATGCATAAAAGCTCCACAGAATTTAAAACTGTAACATGTTTGATTTCTGTTTACAAAGAAGATAAAATATTTAGACCATTCAATGTGTTTTTGTTTGTAGCTGGCAACCAGAGAGACAAATCCCATTCCATGATGTGAGATTCCCACCACCTGCAGGTTATAATAAAGACATAAATGAAAGCGATGAAGTAGAGGTGTGTATGCTCCATTAACAGCTTTTGTCTTGAGAAGTCAGAGAACTCGCTGTGAAAAATGTCAGCCAAGCCACTGGAAGGTTTGCTTCCATGTTAAGTGATGTCACCTTTTTTGATTCCAGTTATTGCAGAAAACAGAGTGTCGGGCACATCACCAAACCCAGAGTCTGACAGTAGTAAACCATGCAAATTCCATGCACCACAAAAGGCCATGTGAAATTCCATGCACCATGACCTCCATGCTGAGTTACAAAAATGCTGATTTACAAACATGATTAATGTTTCATTGATTACAGATCAGTCCTTTTTAGGACTGGATTAATTCAGAAATAGGTAGTGAACTGGTTCTTAAGCTGTGAGGTAATAATGTCTCTATTACCAAAGCTTCCTGCTGAATCAGATAATTTGCATTATATGTGTATATACATAAAAATGTGTCTATGTAAATATTTACGTGTATATGCAAAGAGATTGACTTTAAAGCAGCATATTCCTAAAACCTCCTTATTTTATAAAATTGTGATGCTTATTTTTATAATTAATTTAAAGAAATTGAACTTTGAAGATTTGCATTTTGCTTGCATGCTCTGTAAGTTTTTAAGTTGAAAGAAAATGGCATAACTTCTGTAGTGTGGATGTGATTGATAGCATATATGTGCTAAAGAAGTGTAGATGTGTGACCTCTCCCTCACCCACTGGTAGGACCTCATCAGATCTACACACAATTAGAAATACTGTTGATTAAATATTAACAGATGTAAAAGTCTGAATCATCTCTCTTTTGACTGCATACAAGACTGAAGCAGCTAATGCCAGTAGATTGGGCACTGTATTGTTTATTATTATTTATCTATGCAATCTTGCTGTTACATACTTTCTGTGTTGTGCTCAAAGACTTTATGTACTAAGATGTTTTGCTGGATTTTGTTCCTGTGGAGTTCCTGATCATATTAGTGTCAGCTTTTATTATGTATTTTAAGAATATAACATATGTATTTTGTTCAGGTTTATTCCAGGGCAAATGAAAAAGAACCCTGCTGTTGGTGGTTGGCTAAAGTGAGAATGATAAAGGGTGAGGTAGGAGTATGCATATATACATATATATATTTTATATTTACTTACACTTTTTTCTTTCTTTTCTGTTTATATATTGATATACACTGTGGTTTGAGCTAATCTCTCTTCATTTTTAAAGAGTTTCTTGATTAGGACAGTTGAAATTACCATTAACCACAACCTGAGAAGTCAATTTGACTTGTACAGTTAACAAAAGTACCTTTTCCTTAACGGTGTAATGCTCACTCATGTCGTAAAATATGTGGCTTGGATGATTTTATTATTTTTATATCAGTTCTACGTAATAGAATATGCAGCCTGTGATGCTACATACAACGAAATTGTCACAATTGAGCGTTTGAGATCTGTGAACCCCAATAAACCCGCAACAAAAGATACTTTTCATAAAATCAAACTGGCAGTTCCTGAAGATTTAAGGCAAATGTAAGTACAAGCGTTTCTTTATAACTTGTTTCAGAATGTGGGTAACTTGAGCCTGAGACAAGAGGAATAAGAATGCTTTTTACCAACTCTAAATTAACTTTTTGAAATATAAGAATGTAAAAACTACAAATATTGATATGGTCATACTTCAAAAATAGAAAAGATGATTTTTGAATTGCAGTTTAGTGCTGGAGGAAGAAACACTGTCTTCAAAATTTTAAGGTTTGTGTGTGGTGCAGATTAAGATTTTTATTCTTAGAACTGTTCAGTGATGTGCACAGGTTAATCCGAATCCATTCTTGGTCAACTTTTATTATTTGATGATGGCTCTGGGAATAGTTAAACAATAATGAAACCTCCCAGAGTATGATATAAAGCCATCTAGCTTTCTCCTAGACCATGGACATGTTGTGGCCATATAGATATAGCTCTAAAAGTCAGATTGATACTGACTCCCCTTGTTTACCTTCAGGTCACTTTCTGCTTTCCTTGAGATGCATGTTGTTGCGTCAGTGTGGGATGAGTTATAAATTCAGGTTAGACTAAAACTTCCTGAAGTTAGTGTTACAGTATACAAAAGTTCACTCAGTGATGAGTGGACACAGGAAACCTGGAGAAGCCAAGCAAAGCATGAGATGAGCATAAGGTCCTTAGAATGCTGCAGGGGTTAAAATGAAATCACACATTTTAATGGTTCATGGTGTGTTTGAAATCTTGAACTTGCTGATTATCGTGATTGTAGCTTTTTAATGTACTTTTAACTTGTCATTTCACAGATATACATAGGGAAAATTTCTGAAACATTTCTAATCCTACTCATGTGAAAACAAATTAAAGAAAAATGAGTAAAATAAATTATAATGGAATAAAATAACACCTGCTTTGAAAGTGGGAGCTTGGAAATCTTTATTTGCATTCTTTGTATTAAGGAATTATTCTTTTTGGCTGTTAACCATAAATGCAGTGGTTACTACTTTTAACTTTGTTACTTTTTTTATTCCTAGGTGTGCCAAAGAATCTGCACATAAGGACTTCAAAAAGGCAGTTGGAGCTTTTTCTGTCACCTATGATTCTGAAAACCACCAGCTTATTATTTTGGTAAGTACAAATGTTTTACTGTACCATTGGCAGTGGTTTGTTTCAAGAGTCCATGTGTAAAGCACTGTTCTGTTTATTAATAATTCAGTCAATCAACGATGTAACCACAAAGCGGGCGAACATGCTGATTGATATGCACTTTCGGAGTCTTCGCACCAAGTTATCCCTGATACTGAGAAATGAAGAAGCCAGCAAACAGCTGGAGGTATGTTGGTTGTTCCCTGAAGTAATTTGAGTGAAACAGATAATAAAAAAACCTCTCGTGTATTTCTTAGCTGGTAGGACTTGCATTGAGGTGAAAGTAATGATGTACTGATAATAGTTTAGGAGGTAAAAAAGAAGCAAAGAAAGCAAAGATATTTACAGTTATAGGGCCTATTCTTTCAAAGACGCATTTTTATCAGCAGGATTTTGTGGGTGATTCAATACACATATGTAGATACATACATATATAAATGTATTTCTTTCATATTTTGAAGTTTAAAATAGTTAGCCGTCATTGCACAAATAATGCCACATATTAGGTAGCTTGAGAAATAGATGGGAGTGAATATGTCATGATACTGGTAGGACTAGCACTGGATCTAGCAAAATAAAACAGTGAAAATGAGATGGAAGGGGTGAAAACTGATGTTGTGGAATGTATGAAGGGATAGGTTTGTCTGTAGATTAAATGTTAGGAAATAATCTTACAGCAGATACAGCTTCTGATACTCCTGTGACTGGTGAGTGGGTGTTGACTGGCAAGAAGCTTGAGTCATACTTGTCCATGGGTAAAAGAAAAAAGAAAATAAAAAGAGTAGGCTAGGAAATAAGGGGTTCTTTATACATAAGAATTAACATTTCTTCATGGTTTTTCTCCTATGTGCAAATTAGAAAAAATAACAGTATTTCTGAAAAATTTTGGATTCACTGTCAAGAACCAGAGGTACTACTTAAACTACTGTAACTCAGTTTGACACAGGTGTATACCAGCAGTGTTTTTGCAGAGTGAGGTTTCATTGTCCCTTCCCAGGAGTTAAATCTATTTGTAGTGGGATGAAGTCATGTTCAGGCCTCCTGTATCCAGTGGGTATGCTCACTGTTACAAGAAGTTCTCACTTCTGTTGTTCTCTCTTGAGTATCTTGATTTCTGCATTTCAGAGCTGAAATCCAAGTTTGTTTGGGTTTTGAGTTTTTTCAAGATGAAGGATGGACCAGTTTTTACTCATTGGTGCTCCTTACTGAGCACTCCACTATAGCTCTTCAGTAATCATTCTTCTTTATCCTCCAGAACTGACAGTTGTGTGGGCAGTTTACCTCTTGAAGTGCAAAGTATTATTTTGGAGGTGGGAAGAACAACCGCCTCTTTAGAGTTAATTCTCTTTACATGCCCCCACAAATGCATGCACCAACAACTGTTGTCATTGATTCTTTTCCCAAACTAATCTTGGATTCTTCTTTTCTTTGTAACACTGAGTCTTTTTGCTGCTGTGAAAGTCTCAAACTTCATTTAGTTCTCACTGGAAAACCATTGTTGAACTTCTACCTGAGCAGTACTTAAATAAAAGTTGTGAGATAAATATATACAGTTCAAATTTGTGTGACAAAAGTTAGCTGGTATTTTTCATTTTGGCATTTGTTTTTTTCTTGTAGTTAGAATAAATATAAAATCAGTTTCATCCAAAGCTGAAATCAAGGTCTCCACAGGAAGAGCGTTAGATAATAAAAATCACACTCAGGATTACCGTTGAGACACTGACATACCAACAGACTCCACGTGTCCATCTGCAGATAATATATTTAGTGAACACTTCGGGCTTTACTGCATTATTAATAGCAGCTCACTGTTTTCATCAAATAAACCTTTCTCTGTGTCTCATAGTCACTGAATTCTTAAAGTCTGCCACTTGTCTTGTAGCAGTTTTACCTATTTTGTTTTCTAAGTCATTATCACCAGACCAACTTCTTTTGTTCAATGGAGTTCTTTTCTTCTTATTTGTTGTACCTTCTTTTTTGCATATTATCTTCTTGACTTGGATGACTACTTCTCAAACATGGCTTTTAGATCATCAAGTAGAATAACCGTTTATTTTTTGTTTACGTTCTTTCCCAGTGACTGTGACTTAGCTGTTTTGGGTGTCTTTCACATACTAAAAAGCCTGAATTTACAAGTGTTTTGCATTCTGTATTTTACTGTATCTAAGGAGAATTCAGTTATGGCTGCTGTGTAGATATTAATACATTACTTGCATACATGTTTCCTTTTAATGTATAGGAGAGAAGTAGAATACAGAATTTGTGATGTTTAAATAGAGCATACTTTGTAATAATTTGCAGAAAAGCTAATGATGTTTTAGTGCTGGCAGTAAAACTCTGGTTTGACTGTCAGAGCCAAGGTCCTCAGTGATGATGTAGCTTCATCTTTTCCACATGTTGAAGATAGTTAACAACTGATCATTTTCTTGGTCATCCTGTTCTCTCCTCTTATTTGACTGTCTATAAAGGATGTCAACTAGTAAATCAGCATTTGGGTTATCTGTTAAAATGTAGAAATGTGAGCAATTAAAAATAACTTTTGCTTTCCAAGGTGTCTGTAATGTAGCTACTGAAGTGCTTGACAGCACTCTCTGAGTATCCGAAGTATTTCATAACACTTGGATACTTACACCACTATCTACTGTAACCAGTTCTTTGAACCAGTGATTTAGCACAGAATATTTACCACCAGCTTTAAGCAGGAGCAGGTCAGAAAGCAGTATACCAGTTTAGCTGGAATAATATAGGGCTTCTTGTGGGCAATTCCTTGATGTTTTCTCAACATCTGTAGAGTCTCATTTTGCTGACATTAAACTGCTAATTTGAAGTGTGCATATGTATGCCTTGACAGGAGTTACAGCTTTGATTGCAATGCAGAAACATGGACAGGATTATATATCTTGGGTTTCATTTTGTTTCTTCCTTGCAAAACACTTTGGCCTTAATAGATTATCACAGTTGGAAATTGTCTGTCTTCCCACAATGCATTGAACTATTGTTCCTTTCCTGTGTTCTGTTATGCTCATGCTTATGAATGCTCACTATGACCCTTCTGTCTTGGTAGATGTGTGATTCCTGGATGAAATTCTGAACATACTTGTTTTCTGAATTCAAACAATTTTTGTGTTGTCATGCATGGGCACGAAGTCTTCATTTTTTTAAAGTGCAGTACATATCCACAGTTGCTCTGTTTTATATATAATTTTGTGTCAGTGGTTGAGTTATTACAGTTTCACCCATCTGTTGAAATTGGTGCCTTTTTTTTTTCTCAGATTTCATAAGGTTTGCTTTAATAATCACCACAGTTACTATTTTACTACCTTATGAGTGCTGTCTTACCTAGTAACGCCTGATAGCTGTAGCTATGAAAGAGTAATTCAAAATAGAGTTGTCAATACAGCTAGAGGCCAGCCTTATGTTATTATTTAAAAGATTTCTGAAGGATACTCCTTGGTGTTTTTGAAGTTGAAATAAGTGCAGTAAAGGGATTGATTAAATAAAAAGTAGGCTAAGCACCTGATTGAAAAATAGGCTTGAAATTTATGTTGATTTCTCTCTCCAGTGTACTGGAGAGACAATCAAAGTGAGCTGACATTAGATTTTTCTTCAGAGTTCTAGGCAACTTGCATCCCGGTTCCATGAACAGTTCGTAGTACGTGAAGACCTAATGGGTTTGGCCATTGGCACTCATGGTGCTAATATTCAGCAAGCCAGAAAAGTCCCTGGAGTGACTGCCATTGATCTTGATGAAGATACTTGTACATTCCATATTTATGGAGAGGTGAGTTCCTTTCTTCATCATTTCAGAAAATACCTGAAAGAAACGAGCAAACAAAAACCTTAGGGAAATTATTATTTTTTCTTACACATCTTTCTGTTGTAGGATCAAGATGCTGTGAAAAAGGCAAGAAGTTACCTTGAATTTGCTGAGGATGTCATACAAGTCCCAAGGAATTTAGTAGGTATGTTAGTTCTGGAGGCTGCCTCCATGATGGTAAGGAAAATGCCTTCTGAGAACTGCACTGAGCTAGAAGCAGTGTGGTGATGTTGAAGTACAAGGCAGAATAATTTCTGGATTAAGCCAGAGAATTCATTACTTCCCCATGCATGTCCAGAGATTAGTTCAGCTATACAAGAGACGAATCTGCAGTGTCATATTTTCCTAGTATACTTTGAATTATTTCTTTAACTTATATTTGTCTTTTTTCCCCTGTCTTTTTACAGTATGTTTAGAAGCAGCACTGTGGGATGAATTAGGTAACAGTGATGAAGAAAATCTAAAATACTTCCATTGCCAAACACTAAAAAAAGGTCTTAAGAACACATGCAGCCCTTCTATATTTGGAGAAATCTTTTAAGGAGCTTTTGATGCTACAAAGCAAAATAAAAATGTGTGATTTCATTCAGTAAATAGGAAAAGAGCAGAGAAAATGCTTTATGGTATAACATAGTCCTAAAAGCAAATGCTTTAACAGGTTTGTCAGGGAGCGTATGAAAGCTGCTGTTGAAGCAGTGTGAAATTCTGCAGTGGGACAAGTACTAAAAAATGTGGCAGCTCAGCTCTAGAATTAGTTAAAAGCAGTGGTTTTCCCTTCCCTGTTCCCTCCTGGTTTTACTCGTGATAAGTGAAAATTAGAAGCTGCCATCATGATTTTAATTTGAGGTCTTAAAGTCTGTTTCTCTTTAGAACTTAGCAATTTATTTTTTAGTCAGGTTTTCAATTCTACTCTTAATTCTTGACCTGGATCCTTTAGAGTACAACTTTGGCTGAACACTATTATGTCTGAAACAAGCTAAGTTTTAATAGTTTGGCTTATAAAATTCCTAGTAATTTGCTTTGAAAATGCAGAAGGCTTTTTTAGATATATATATATATATACTGATTTTTTTTTAATCTAAAGAGAATGCAAACAACCATCTTTTTCTATTTAATTATATTTTTAAAAATTCAAACTAAACAAAAAATGCAAACAAAGAAAAAACTCACCCAAGATGTTTTGTTTTGTTTTTTTTAAGACTGTATGGACATTTTTATTTGAAAATATTTGTGTGTGTTGCCAAATCCTCACAAAAACTTTGATTGGAGTAAGTGATGTAACTTGTGGAGGTTTTGGGAGTTTTGTTCAATTTACTTTTTTAAATCACTAGCGGGGCTTTTTTACATGTATTAATAAGATGCTGTTCCATTTCCCAGTAATATATAATAAAATAAAATATTCAGATAAAGTGCTCAGAAGTAGTTTTTGACACTCAGAACAGCCTTTGTCATTGAGGAGGAACTTACTGGCCATATTTTATCATGTTTTCTGCAAATATTCATGTTAGAGAAGTTGAAACACAAAAATGAAAATTTATTTAGCTTTGGGCGATAGGAGTCTGTTGTGACTAAAAGTGGCGTTTAATTTCTTCATGGATTAATTGTATCAGACAAACAGTAGCTGTTATGTACTTGGGGCTTTTACCTCTATTTTAGTTATGTGCCAATAAAAAAAAAATCATGTTAAGTTTTCCAGCAGTTTGTTAAATAAAAATCCTTTTTTTTTCTTACATGCAGGAAACATCATTAACATCACTCTTTTAAGCTTTTCTTGAAAACTGTGATTGAAGGATGTGGCCCTCCCTCATCATGTCCCAAGCAGCTTAGTTTTCCTGCCAATTTGCAAGACAGCACATTGTTTTGCTGAGATTAGAGAGAACTAAATTTTCATTTTCCTTGTCTCATGCTAGAATATCTGCTTCAGAAGATACGTCTACATTACTGGCATTGAAGTATAATTTATTTCCATTTTTATCTTTGACTTTTTAGTGAACTATAAACTACTGGCAAAAATGTCTAAAAACCTCAGTTTTACAGGATTTTACATCTGCCTCAAACAGTATCTTTGGTAGTATTTGATCAACTAAAATTTTGTAAATTAACTAAGTTTTGCTTACACAAGAAGTAGTTATACTAAATGTTACAGCACTATAAAAGCATTTTTGTTTGTTTTGACTGTATATTTTAAATGCAAGCAGAAATGTTCATAATTCACTGAAGTTATTTTAAACGTACCAAAGCAAAGCGTAATAAACATTCAAGGTATTGTGTATTTCTGTGATCAGTGTGTTTTATAAGTTAACACCACAAGCTTATGTGGACATCTTAGTTAGTGGCTTGTTAGCTAAGTCTTTGTTGTAGAGGATTAATGCATTTTGGACAAGTTCTTGCACTTGTATGTAAATTGTCTTGTGTAATTAAAATACAGCTATACTCTCAGGTTTAGGGGAAGACCATAATGAAGTGGAATGTTCTATATGTTCTTTCTGTAGGAAAAGTAATAGGAAAAAATGGAAAACTGATTCAGGAGATAGTGGACAAATCTGGCGTTGTAAGAGTGAGAATTGAGGCTGAAAATGATAAAAATATTCCACAGGAAGAGGTATGTTTTCACTTAATACAATTTTTCTTTTTGTTAATTGGTTGTATTCTACCCAATGTTAACATAAATTCTTCCTTGTATCTTAGCAGTGGTAAGAGAAAGTGTTGATTAATGTGTTTTCTGATGGATTCTGTCTTTTCCTATGAATGCTGAGGGGCATTTTTATATAAATTTGGCTTCTCTGTGTTAGAAAAATGCTTTGTGAAATTTATTGGTGGTGCACCTTGGATATTTCATGTTGTTCATGTTGGAAACAATGACATTGCCCAGCATGTACTAGGGTATAAATTCATATCTATAAAACCTGCTGGTTTCATTCATTAATCTGCTTTGAGTTTGATTTCTTAGGTTTTTACCTGGTTTAATTTTTCATTAGCAATTTCTTCTGCTGCTGCATTGAGGGGCAAGGTTGTGGTATGCAAAAAAACTTACACCGTGGAGGTTTTAACATCTCGGTGCAAAAAGACTCCCTGCAGTTTCAGACGTGAAATGTGCTTAAAGAAAACTGAACTGCCTTTCATTTACCTCAAAATCCAAATACATACCAGCTAAGAACTTTTGCTACTTTGGATAAGCTGTGAATATGGTTTCTGGAGCCCTTATGTTCTTCCTTGAGTAGTTATTTCCTCTCCTGTTTTGTCACTGGAAGACTTACTGAAAATCCACAATCCAATTTCCATCTTTCTGTACAGAGGGTCTAAGCAATTACCTAAGGGCTTTTTACTATTTTACTAGTTTTACATCTGTCTGAAAAGGTAAACGGTCAATATTTAAACGTAAAGGTTTCACTGGTTTGTCGTATTTATTTTCTAAGGATAAATTCCTGCAGCATAAATGAAATTAGTTTAATAAGCAAGAGGGTGCTGCTATTGCTGAAGGCTAGAGAATCACAGAATGGTAAAAGAGCCAGTACTCATGGCTGCAGGGAGTATGTCTGGCTCTTTTTTTAAATTCTGACTTGAAAAAGCTGATATGCTTATATTTTTCTGTCCAAAATGCAGCTTTTAAGGATTATCTTGAAAGATCTTTTTTACCTGTCAAGCTCTGCATTCATATTTCTGTTTTACTGGCGTTGTTTGTACTGTTTCACATGTTAGTTGTGTCATGCCAGATGCAATACAGAAACCTGAGATCAGACTTTGACAGGTAAGAGTTAGTACTTGTAAATTGAATGCAGCTTTATTTCAACTATGAAATCCAACTAACCTTCCCATGTGTGAATTTGGATATTGCAGCCCTTCTTCTTGTAGTGGAACAGTAGTTCAGTTAAATTTTAATACAGCATTTGGTTCTTTTTATGTGACTGAGATGCTAGAATACTGCCCATTAGTTTCAAGTGCAGTTTTATACATCTTACAATTTTATAACAGGCTATCTTCAGGCTTTTCATATTTTAAAATGAGATAGGTGTTGTTTGTTACAGTAACATATATTACTTTTACCTCTAAATTTATTATGTACATAAGGTCTGCTCAGTATTCCCCGTTGCACCCAAGTTGAACATAAGAACTTTTGCTTTGAAGACAAAAATAAGGCTTCAATAAATAAGCACTTTGCTACTTTTGTATGGTTGAAATTGCTTGATGTGGTTACCAGTTCATACTCTTTATACCTTGAATCCACTGCCAAAAGAAAGAGCAGACTGTTTCCTTAAATGCTCTTTTAAATCATTTGTCTTGTCATCGTTTAATAATTGATACTTTGAGCTAGTTAATGCCCGTTTAGTAGAAATTTCACTGCTCTTTATCAGGTTGTATAAAATATTTATGAAACTTAAAATACCCCAGATAATAAAATATTTCAGTCAACAATGCCTGTGGCTAAAGTATTTCTAATGCTCAAGAAAGTCAGTGTTAATGCTGAGGTTCCTTAGGACTAGAGGACTGTGTGTATATTATTTTTCCTGGTTACTTAATGTGGATGTGTAAGGTCTAATGTAAGGTTTTTGTTTGTAAAAGAAATGGAGCAGAGAAGAAAACCAAATACAATCTTAAAGGTGGAGACAAATTATGGACTGGCCACTCCTGGGCAACCTCGGCATACTGTGCTTTTAACTTTTAAGACATTTGTGTCTCAAATCATTTCACTCTGCAGCAAACCTTTCTTTTGTAATGCAATTCTGTAAAGGGTGTGTGTACAGTGAAAATTAAAGGCTTTTTTAGAAGTAGTGATAGCAAAACAATATTTGAGATCAGTAGTTGTGCCAGGCTTTGGTCTGCAGTGGCATGGGCTTCAGCAGCTGAGTGTTGGAGATGCTCAGGTTAATGTCTGCAGTCCACAGTGAAGCTTCTCCTGCCCAGGTGATGCTGCAGCTGCTGGAACAGTCAGGTTCACTCCTTGGGCCTGTATGGGCTGCACTCACACCTCACTGTGAAATGCTGCATGGACCTCTCTTAGTATCAGAAGTTTTGGTGTAGAAATTGTCTTTTTATTGTTAAGGTTTACTTTGTTTTCCACACTCAGTGAGGCCCTTTTAGATAGGCAGACAAAGCAGGTGAAAAATAAACTAAATTAATCTTTAGGTGTTTTGTCTCCTGATGCCATAATTTCAGACTTCAGAATTTCTAGATTTGTATTTTCCATGTATTTATTGAATTGTTTAACGTGCTTGAAGGGTAGAAGAACTATAAATTAGAAATCATCACCTGAAGTACTAACTCCTTCTTGAATATTTTTTTACTTTTTTTTACAACTGTAGAGATATTCAAGCAGGATCAGATTTTGTTCGGTGACACAATGTTAATTCTATTTACTTTTTTAAAAGCTCAAAAGTAGACCAAAAGCAGCTGGTGAGAGAATGGATGCAGTCAGCAAAGATGGCATTTTGAAGGGAAGAAACATAAAGTGTTCTAAATTGACTCTTCTTTACTTGTTCAGAAAAAATAAATATTGACATTGTGCTGCAAATTATCTAAATCTGCCTATTTAAAAAAGTTCTTTGCATAAAGGGAATTAGACTACATGATGTAGTCAATATCAGAATTAATATATACTGTTGTCTCACTTTTTCATTTTTGCTTGTGCATGGTATAAGAATTGTTTTCAAGTTTTACAGTAATAAGTTTGGTTCTCTTCAGAATTCAATGCCTAATCAATAACCAAAGCCTATTGTTACTGTGTTTTAGGGAATGGTACCATTTGTGTTTGTAGGAACCAAGGATAGCATTACTAATGCAACTGTTCTTCTGGATTATCATCTTAATTATTTAAAGGTGAGGATAATGATGCTGCTTTACTACTATTTTTTTTTCTATCAATACTTGGGATGGTAACAGTGTGATAATCTGTTCAGGTCCTGAGGCTATTGAAAAATTAGTATTATAACAGGTTTTCTGTCTAAAAATTGAATGTTTTTAATAAAAGAATAATTTGTCTGAAGAATGGGATGACAACTTTTTTCAGGATGGGAATTACAAAAGAGTAGGGAAAAAAAAAAGTGCTGCCAACTTTATATATGAAAGAGTAGTCAGTCCTTCATGCAGCTGCAGAGCAAGCAGCCTTCCATGCAGAATCTTGTATAGAGTAGGCATTTTTTTAACACAAAAATGCTAAACTCCTTTTTCTGTAATGAATTGACATTTCATACCTGAGTATGTTTTGTAGGCAACTCAGCTTTACGTGTTGTGTTGGCCTCTTGGCTCCGTAACTTCCCCAGTAGTCTGTGATGAGTGGTCTGTTGTAAAGGGGGCAAAAAATATCCCACATTGTTGCTTATAGTTACTTTTGCCTAAGGCGGTTGTGGCCAGGTGCCCAATCTTTGATGGCAGAGCCAGATCTAACAGCAGGGAGAACTTTTAAATTCATTTAATTAAATAAAGTCTTGCATCTCCTTTGAAGCCTTCAGACCATTCATTATTTGGTACTTGTCCAGTCAGTGTGGTAGCTACCAGTGAATCTTTCAGAATGCTAAAATTTCTATACATATTTAAACTTCTCAGTACAGGTAAGCGAAGAAGTCAGGAGAAGGAGCAACTTTTGTTTCCTTAACTCAGTCGCTTTACCTCCTGCTTTTGTCAGTATTCTGGAGCAGAGGTACAGCAGCTCTGCAGCTGTCACAAGGTAGAGGCAGAGAAGGACCAGATTAAAACTAATACTAAAAATCAAGTTCATTTCTTGCATGCTCACTGTGGTTTGAAAAGATATTTCTGGTTTAAACTTTTTTCGCTGCCTAAAAAGGGTACTGACATGGCTGTGGAAAGTGTTTAATAGCCCAGCAGTTTTATTTTAGATTGTTCAGTTCATCGCCAGCTGTGGTCACTTTGTCTTAGTGCTCTCCAGCCTTCCTGAACAGAAGGTTACAAATAAGTGTTCATCAGTCTATGTGATAACTACTGGATAGATTCTTATCTCGGAGGTTTTATCTTGGCCTTTTCATCCCATTAAACATAAACGGACAAAATGTTGTTATCTTAGTGGCCTTTTGCCGTAATAATTCAGAATAATGTCCTCCAGTTCCCTAACAAGAAGTAGGGGACAAACTTGATCCTCAGATTTTCACATTTTTATGCCTCCAGGCAAAGATTATTAAGTAAACATTTTGTAAAAGATACATACTAGTGCCTCAACATCAAATGTACTGTATCAGCTCAAAGTCATGAATTTCTTCGTAATAAGAAGAAAGCAGACTTGGCTGGAATGATTGTAGTGAATTCTCAGGATCTTGGGAGGAAAGAGAAAGACAGACTAATACGAGGATTCACAGCCTCAGACTGCATGAAGGTAGACTTTGGCCTTTTCAGGGATCTGCTTGGAAGAATCTCATAGGATACTTTCCTGGAAGGAAGACAGGTTTGGAAGACCTGCCTCTTAAAGCATCAGATTCTCTAAGTTGAAGAATACTCCATCTTGATATTGATATGCATGTGTTCACACAAAAGAAACAGTAGGCCTGCAGGGATCAACAAGGAACCTGTGTCTAAATTAACATAGAAAAAGTGAGGATACAAGGAGTAAAGACAGGTGACTCAAATGAAGTATAAAATCACAGTTTGAGTGGGCAGGGATGAGTTTGGGAAAGCTGAAGTCCATCAGGAGTTGAATATGGCAAGGGATGTAATGGAAATGGGAAGGGGTTCTGCAGCAAAAGGAATGCCAAAGAAAATACATGCCTGCTGCTGGATGGAGGAGGGAACTTGCGCACAAACAGGAAGGATGAGGTTCTGAATGTCATCCTCAGTTTTGGTTTTTTATTTATAAGTTTTGTCCTAAGGAACACCAGCCCCCTGATACCAATGGGAGAGTGTGGAGCAAGAAGTCTTAGTCTTCCTAAAAGAAGATTGAGTTAGGGAACATCTTAAGGGGAAAGAGATTCACACCAAATCACTGGTGGGGTGCATTCCTGAGTACCAAAGTATCTTAGCAAAGTCCTGGCTGGACTAGGTGACCTGCAGAGGATGCAATGTCAGACTGAAACTTCTATCAATAGATTTCTCCCTAATTAAAGAAAAAGGAAAGGGGTTTGCCACTCTGTGAGCTAGATAACATCTGAAACTGGCAAAGTTTCCTTGAATATGCATTGCTGTATCTCTTTTACCTAATTTTGTATGGTAAGGGTGCTGTGTGCTGGTGCCTCTATGCCTGAGTTACAGCACTTTTCTCTCTATGCTTTTATGCTTCCTCTAATTCCTCATACTGTTCATTATCATTATGTAGGCTTAGCAGCAGAGTGCCTTTTTATGAAACAATACTGTTACATCAGAATTGTTTAATAACTTTGGTATTTGTTATGTGCAGCAGCGTAAAGAGGTTGTGTTCTGATCTGAGTGCTTTTTCTTGATACGTGTTTTAAACAAACCTTGTCAATTGTGCCACAGGAAGAATTGTGTTGGTAGCACATGGATTTGAACAGTTGAAAGTCTTTCTGTTAAACAAGTTATTCTCAAAGCTGAGTTGCTGTTTGAGTATTAAATAGATGATCAGTTGTAATATTCCAGGGTTTTTTTTCTGAGGCCTGCATGTATGCACATGCAGATGGTTAAATAGTGGTTGCACATGACTTGCTGGGCTTGTGTTTGCACAGGAAGTGGATCAGCTGCGTTTGGAAAGATTGCAAATTGATGAGCAACTGCGACAGATCGGAGCTACTTCCAGGCCACCCCCAAACCGTACAGATAAGGACAAAGGGTACATGGCTGACGATGGGCCGGGCCTTGGCCGCGGCAGCCGCCCCTATCGAAACCGCGGGCACAGCCGGCGTGGGCCAGGCTATGCTTCAGGTAGGTACCTACAGGGACACTTGCACTTTCCACCGTGACCTACTGGTCTTGTGATTTTTTTGAAAAATACTGGACAGAGAGCTATTAAAAATGCAGTTAATATTGAGTATTAATATTTGAAGATCATACAGAGCTTTATGCTGTAAGAAAATACTTGGAAGTGTAGTGTTTTCCTGTAATCTACACTGCTTTCCATGCAGTTCCTGCTTCTTACAGTATACTTCTGTCTTTCGCATTATGGAGAATATCTAATTACTCCATAAATCCTTAGAGTGAGGAATTTTATTAATTTATATTTTAAACAATTCCTGACAATTCCTGAAGTCTGTTTTCATTTAAACTTGTGAGTCTATCCTAATATAAATGTTTATAGGTGAAAATATTGTGTAGCTCAATTTACAGAAAAGTTATTTTCTTCATATTAGATTGAACTTTTATAGTTTTACTAGAAGATCATAGTCACCAAAATAGTGTTTTACTCTTCGAAACCTTGGATAATTCATTAATGAATAGTTTTCCAGATTGTGCTTCTTCAGAGCAATCTATTACTTCACTATCCATAACGTAGGTCAGCTGGTGTTTGTCCTGACTGAAAGGCCTGTAGTGTGAGCTTTATAAAAAAAAAAACCTTAGCTTACATTCTGTATAATACAAAATTAATGTTTTTGTGATGTTTACTATTTTTAAGAGATGTGAACTCACCTTGCTAATAATGAATTATGGGGGTAAAAATGGGGATTTTTTTTTCAAAAAGTTTTTGTCAATAAAGGTGATCTGTTAATTAGAAAAATTGCAATGGCCATTTATTTGATTTGATACATTTCTAGCATTTTGACTTTGTTCTCTGCTTTTGTAGTCTGTTACAGGCTGTTTCATGAAGGAATTTTTTTCTTAGATGAGTTGCAGTGGTGAGAGGAGACAGGACAGGTTATGTTCATAACTTTCAGCTGTAGAAATATGAAGGATTCTAGTCTATTACACTTACGTTTTACCAGACATTACATTTTGTAATATGTATATTCAGTAATAGTATGTTCAGCAATCTGCTGATATAACATCAATTTTAAGCATGTGGCACACTGAATTATTTAGGCTTAAATACACAACTAACTTTTATTACTGTCTTGAATTTTGAGGAAGTAATATATATTATGCACATATGCCTTTCTATGTTATGTATGTTATAGAGCTTGGGAGGCAAAAACATCCCAAAACTGTCTATTAACAAAAAAAGAAGAAAAAATTTAAATACATCTTGCATTCTGCTATAGTAATTTCATGCTAAGCTACACTGGCGTGTTTGAATTTTTCATCCTCTTGATAGGAACTAATTCTGAAGCATCAAATGCTTCTGAAACAGAGTCTGATCACAGAGATGAGCTGAGTGATTGGTCGGCGGCCCCGGCAGAGGAGGAGCGGGACAATTACCTGCGCAGGGGGGACGGGCGGAGGCGTGGTGGCGGCGCCAGAGGCCAAGGCGGGAGGGGGCGCGGAGGATTCAAAGGTAAATGGAGACTCCTTTTGGAAACAGATGTCAGTGTGGGGATTCTAAAGCAAACTCACTTCTGCTAGCTGCTCCTTTTCTCATCTGTTCTGACTCCCCACGTGGCCTCTCCTGACTTCTCTTTGTCGGTCTTTTAAATGGAGTATTTTGTTTCAGATGTGTTGAACATTGAGCAGAGGAGAATATTTTTTTTTTTCACTTGCTTTATTTTTGGGGAGTTTTCTCTATATTTGTTTTCCTAAAATGCATCTTGGCTCAAGTTTGTGTCCTGTGCTATCACACGTAGATGTCAAGAAATAAATTTCTAGTTTGTCAGTAGATACAGAAAAATGTTTTAATATCTGTGTTACTCATTCAGCTGTACATATTCACATCCTCTTGTATTTGATTTTCATGGAACAGGATAATATTGTAATTTATGTGTTCAGTGGAAAGGACCAGGCAAAAGTAAGGTGTGAAAACTTCAGAAAGTTAAATGTATATACCTGAACATATGATATTTCATTATATTTATTTGTTTACATATGATGTTTCATTGCATTTATTTGTTAAAATACTTTCTTCTGCAGCTCTGCTTATTTCTTGAAATTTTTTTCAAAGTATGAGTGCTGCTTAATAAGACTTTTCTGTAAGAAAGTAATGTATAATTTAGGAAGCATATAAGCCATTGAAAAATGTGAAGATATTAAACACTACTGATTGTACTTCTGTAGTTAATTATTTTGAGAAGTGGGGTTTTTTTCAGTCAGTAATCATGTTGTTTTATGTTATTAATAATATTTGTTCATGAAACAGAAAATTCTGAATTCCCTACTGTGCTTGTGTAAAATTGAAGTGGCAGAACATCATGTCTTTGTTGAACAACTTAGTTGGTAATTCTTCTTCCAGGCAATGATGAACAGTCGCGAACAGATAACCGTCAGCGTAACTCAAGAGAGGCAAAAGGGAGGACAGCAGACGGGTCTCTTGAGGTAACTCTTCTCATATAGGAAGTCTAAAAAATTAAAAAATTAAAATTGCAGTGTGTCATATAGTGGTAGAGTCTTCAAGGTTGTGAGTGACACAGTAGCCCTGTGAGTCCATATTTTGTCTCCCTAATCACATCTATGAAAGTTGTGTTACAAAATGGCACAGATGCTCAGGACTCTAAATATATCAAGCCCTGTAAAGATGCAATTTTGTAATGCCTGTCTGTTGAAATACTGATGACAAGTCCTAAGGATTTACTAAGCAGTTTGATTTCAGTCTCTGTTCTTACTAGTGCTTTGGTTTTAGCTTTTATTTCTTGCTTTGTTGTGTATTGTTGTCTAAGTTCTATGTACACGAGGGAATAAAATCCTTAACACTATATAGAGAGTGTGTTGTAGCCAGAATCCTCAGAGTAAGAAAGATTAAACTTCAGAAACTATCTTCACTATTAAATGAAACATTTGCAATTGAAGGCTATTCAGTCTAGAAAGTAAGCTAAAAATGCATGTCAAGAAACTTTTCAAGTAACAGATTTTAAATATCTTGTAACCTTAAATAATTTAAAGCATTTTATAAAGATATTTCTGCATTTTTTTCAAATGTTGTGTTTTACAGTTTTCAAGCTGATACCTTATGTATATATGTTAAGTTTCCCCACATGGAAACTGTTCTTGCTTCAAATGGTGGCTTGCAAACCTTCTACCATCTCTTACCTCATAGGATGAGTTAAGTTGGAAGGAAGAAACAAAGTGCAGCTGCAAGCTGCTGCCTTTGCATGGTTTTACCAGGAGTCATGTTTCCAGTGGGAAATAGAGACGATTCTTGGCTTGGTTTTTAGAAAGCCTGGTTAAGAAAATGACAAAATGGAACAAGTGATCAGATGCTTAGTTTTTGACAGGGGAGTGCTGAACTTACAGGTGTAGTAACTGAATATGCATCTGAAATGCAAATAATTAACTTGGCAAAACAAAAAGTAAATAATGGCCATGTGAGTTTTGTAATTAATTAGTAATTACCTTGCAAAGGTAGGCAGTGAGGAAATGTGGTGCTGGAAAAATAACGGTAAGACACTTAAATCATGGGAGATTTGGATGCAGTGACATGTTACAAGAAAACAAGTACTTGCATGTTCAAATCTGCCTGATAAAGTTGTAAAACTCTTGTTACATATCAAGGAATAAGTGTTTGCCACCCTTTACAAGCATAAAAATTTGCTTTCCACATGCTCTCTTGAAATTTTTTATGACCTCTTAAAAAGGCTGCAGAAGTTTTTTGGATGTATTAAATGGATTATTTTTTCAGTTTCTAAAAAGGTCTGAGTAGATTTTTTTTTTTTTTTTTGAGATTCAGAAAAGCTGCCATTAAATGATGCTATGTCTTTGGGGGGCTTTTTGCATACAAAGAGTAGGAATTCAAATTATTAGATGTTGAACTAATGTTTCAGAGATCCATGTGATATTAATTCAACTCTTTGTGCATCAGCAAATTGGAAATTTTTCTCTTTACTTCCAAGGGTAGGTAGATGGGAGAGGATTTTTTGGGTCACAGGTATTTTTGAACAGAAAAGAATTTACGCCCTCCCCTGCAGCTGGATGCATTTAACAATGCCATGAGGGGCTGGCACTATTTGCTCCTCCCAGACAGCCAAGGTAGACAACACCCAGGGGTGGAGGAAAGGAGGAGAATGCTTTATATAACTCTGAATTGTTCCAGATCAGAATTGACTGCAATAATGAAAGGAGTGTCCACACTAAAACATTACAGAATACCTCGAGCGAAGGCAGCCGGCTGCGGGCGGGGAAGGAGCGGAACCCGAAGAAGGAGAAGACAGACAGCGCAGACACTCAACAGCCGCTGGTGAATGGAGTCCCCTAAACTGCATAACTCTGAAGTCATATTTCCTATACTGTTTCAGTAATTCCTATTCCATGTTAGAGAAACTTGTTAGGCCAAAGACAAATAGTAGGCAAGATGGCGCAGGGCATGAAATGAACATATGTTCTCTGTTAGCCTTTTTTAACATCAACAGTATGCAGTTGTTTTCAGAATAAGAAGTTATTCAAATATTTGCATAAAAATACCTGAACTTCTGAAAATCGCTTCCAAGTACATATTGCAGTTCAAACGATGAAAGATTCTTTTTTGTTTGTTTTAAAAATACTGAGCTGTGCATTGGTAAACTTTCTGTTCAGTTGTACCATTTTAACACATCGGGTCAAATTCACTGCTCAATTTCAATTTTCAGAATAAATAGTGTTTGCAGTAATCAAATTGGCTTCTGTTTTCAATCTAACTTACAAATTCTTCATGAAATGCTATGTCGTTTTATGTCCTGTGTCAGTTCACATTGTGGTCCACCTTTTTCAATATTTTGGTGGACCCTGAAATCTGTGTGATGTAACAATTGTCATTTTCATTAGCAAAAAAGTTGTATGATCTGTGCCTTTTTTATATCTTGGCAGGTAGGAATATTATATTTGGATGCAGAAATCAGGGAAGATGAGTTGGTAACACTAAATGTAAAATATATGTAGCAATCCTTGTCAGACGTTAGTACTTTATAGACAAGTGCATGCTTTCCATAATTTTTCCCTACATAAACATTCAGTTAGGCAGTTGTAAGAATAGGAAATTTATTTTGCACTGAAGATTTGGCAAATAGTGTTATTGAAAAAGGGGTGTAATTTTTTTCTTTGTAGGCAGTACAGAAGCTTTTTTTTTAAAAAAAAAAAACCTAAAAAAAATCTTTCCGTTGTGGAAAACTAAAAAACTCATTGTTACTGAGGGAACAAGTGTAACATGTTCACAGGCTAGTAATGTGTGCCTGCTGTTTGGCTAGATGACCAGCCTGAAGTATTGTTGGTTTTCATCCTCCCAAAATTTTTGAATTGCTTATTTTAATTTGGAGACTATTTCAGGAGAAGTAGGAAGAAAGCCACCACATGTCATGCCCTGGCAAGTACAGATAGAGTAGTTGAAAATACTGAAGGTAAAGCAAAAATTCTTCATATTTTGAGCTGCAAGGTCCTAATTACCAGCCAATATGAAGGTGTCACAGAATTTGATCCAAAGTACAGCTGTACACCAGGGAAGAGTGGGAAGTGGTGAGAGGAGCTGTGCTTTCTTTCATTTCTGATCACGTGTTAAACTTACTGGACACAACTGCATAAGGACCTTAATTTTAGTCTATTTTTGTTCCGATTACTCCAGGAGAGCCACTGTTTATGTACAGAATTGTACAAACTTGACCTTGCCTCTGATGTATTTTGTGAGTTTTGTTTCTTTGCTTTCTTCATTCTTTTTTTCCTTGCATACAGGTGAGCATACTAAAACTGGCAACGAACTGCACATGATTTAACAAATATAAAAATGTCTTAAAAAGTATTGCCAAACATTAATGTTGATTTCTAGTTATTTATTTTGGGAATGTATAGTATTTGAAAACAGAAATTGGTACCTTGCACACATCATCTGTAAGCTGTTTGGTTTAAAATACTGTAGATAATTAACCAAGGTAGACTGACCTTGTAATGTAACTGCTCTTGGGCAATATTCTCTGTACATATTAGCTACAACAGATTGGATTTTATGTTGACATTTGTTTGGTTATAGTGCAATATATTTTGTATGCAAGCAGTTTCAATAAAGTTTGATCTTCCTCTGCTAACTGATGTTGATGCAATCCTTATGAATGATTGCTTTAAAAAAATCTCAACTGGTAGAAAGTATTTCTTTGTTTAGACTTTAACTGTAGCTGTTGTTTATTTACACATTTTAGAAAAGTCTCTGATATTACCAGATTCCAAAAATACAGCATAAAATGCTCAAGAAGACACAGTCTCCTCATGGAATGGTACCTGCTGAGTGGTCACACTTCATGCACTCACATTTCTCACATACAGTGGTTGAGTTCACTAAGGTGCTAACCCGGGTAAATGTGAAATTACTAAACCACAATCGAATTGGCTGCATTCCACTTCCAAGTGCTTTTGGGGTTATGACCTTTTTCAGTATTTGTGTACTTAACATATATCCCTTTTGGTTCATATTCCAGTGATTTTTAATGTTTATTAGATTTCAACAAATCAACCTGTGAATCTAAATGTACACTTTTATTTTGAAGTCATGTTACAAAACTGGAAAGTGCAACAAATGTCTGATGCTTGAGTTCAGGTCCGTCCTGTTGGTAACTATTATAAAGTATCGTCTAATGAATTAAAATTATTTTTAAAATAAAGTTCTTTGAAAGAGTGAGAGGTATTTTTGAATCATGCCAAAGTCTAAATTCAGTAAGATTAAGCTCTAAGTATATGAATTAACAAATGCTTAAAAAATAGAAAGTTTGTGTTTCTGTTTACTGAATGCATTTTGTTAATGATGGTGGGGAGTTAAGATTTTCAGAGTTGTTATTAAAACTTTGTCAAGGAAAAAGTCTCTTTATTCAGCTTTTTTTAAGCAGATAAAAATCCCTTTATGAGCACTCATGAGTTCAAGAGGATACTAGGTTTAGTTTCATAAATAAAGAGTTATTTGAATCAGTTACTGATGAGATTTTTCAGCCCTTCTTGGTCTGTAATATGAAATATTGTGTACTGTGTCTAGGAAGGACATTGAGTACTGTGAGAATGAGACTCAGTGTAGACCCTGCTTCTTCTTATGAGCACTAACTGTGAAAGACAGCTTATTTTCCTGAACTGTGGTATGTTTCCCTGCAGAATCCTTCAGTACTGAATATTAAAAGGGGAAACTTTAGCTTCCAGTGAGCATTCCTCAGTCATTTCAGGAGTCCTGCTGTACAGTTCTGATAAGTTCTCTGCTAATCTGCAGGAGAAGATGGGTGTAAAATATTTTTATCCTGTGTATTTTTAAAGGTTTTGTCTGTTTCTAGAAGCAGCAAGACTTGCAGTGGAGTATCTCTGTTAAGGGGTGGAGGAGATGTGTTGCTGGTTCTGGTAGCTACTTAAAAGAATTTTTTAAGAAGTGACAAGGTTGAGCTTGTTTCCACAGTAGTGTGTACTAAGCTTGTCATTCACTTAAACTTAGCAGATTTTCATCCTAAAAGATGTTAGTCAAAGAGTTTTTTCCAGACATTCACACCCTTTAAAATTGGGGTGACTAGGATGTTTGCACTGTTAAGGTATTAAGGCAGCTTAATACATGTTAGGAAAGTGAGGTAGATCTCCTGAGCTTAGTGTTCTGAATAGATTCCACTTCGATCACAAGGTTCTCTTTGGCAGAGGTTCATTAGACGTAAGTGCAGTGTGGGTTTCACATCATATTTTTATGCTGTGGTTTTCAGAAACAGCTCTTTACTCTTTGGCAGTGTGAGTCTTTGACAGAGGACTGTGAATCTTTTGCCTGCATCGAGACGAATCTGGTTTTCTACAAGAATTTTTTTAAATGCGTTGCACATCTGTCACTTGTGCTTTCACAGTTACGAAGGTCATTCATCTCAGTTTGATAGAGAGAAATAATTGCTTTTAAAACTGGATAAGTCAGTTTGCCATAATTATTCCTTTTTTTTACATTGTTTAAAAATTACAATAGACTTTAAAGCAGTAATTTTTGTGTGCTTTGAATATTGTATGGAATTGGATTATAGGAAGGAGCAACAGTAAGAGGTAATTTTGTGTATCTACTGAAAATTCAGTAGGAGAATATGTTTACTTACAGTTTTGCACTGAATTTAGGAAACTAGTTTTCAATAAAAACAGTTAATTTAAAGGAAAAAATGGTCACATGGATGTACTCTGTAAATGCTAAGAACTCGACTGTTGCAGAAATGGTACATTAGGTATGGTTAGGGATTTGGATGTGATTTTTTGCCTGGTACATAGGCTGAGCCTCGGGTGTAGACTACAGGTACAGCAAGGGAAATCAACACTCCTAAATGTAGTAAAATTAAGTGTTCTATTTATAAGGGGGGGGGACGGACAATTTTCTGTGATTCTTAACAGTCTGAAAAGTCCCGTGTCAGAAATGCATCACACTGTCTGGAGAGTTTCCATGAGATAAATCAGCTTGGAAAGTCTCACTTTTATGCAAATCATATGCTTCAAGAAAGGAAGACTTAGGGATTAGGTATTTCCAAGTATTTCCTTATTGGGACTGCTGGGAGTGGCTGAGTCTAGTCTGGGTAAAGAGTAAAATAATGAAACAGGATACTGTGTATTGTTGCTTATTTTAGCAAGCTCGTGCTGCATACAAATGATGTTAAAGAGATCCACCCTTTAAACTCATTTTGCCATTAGCTGAAATGAGGGGGAAAAAAACCCCTGCAAATATATGTATTTTTCAGGCTCATCAGTTCAGATGGCAGTGATAACAAACTGCAACTGCTTTAGGCAGCTCATCTGTTAGGGGAACTGCTGATTTGATGGCATCTGCATTTACTTTAGGCTTCTGTATTCTTTGAAAGCACTGCTCTCAGTCTAGTCAGAGCCTTTCCTTAACAAAATGAATGGAAGTGGCAGAATCCTAGAAAGGTCTAGGTCAGAAGGGACCTTAAAGATTATCTAGTTCCAACCTCTGCCTTGAGCAGGAGCACCTTCCAGGAGACCTAAGTTGCCCAGAACTCCATCCAGCCTGGCCTCAAATGCCTCCAGGCACAGGGCATCCTCAGCTTCTCTGGGCAACCTGTGCCAGGGCCTCACCACCCTCATTGTTAAAAACTTCAACTTTATATCTAGTCTAATTTGAACCTCTTTTTGTTTAAAACTGTTACTATTTCTCCTGTTGCACAGGCTCTGCTAAAAAAATCTTTCCCATGTAGCCCATTTAGGTACTGGGAGGGGCCCAAATGTGTGCCCAAAGCCTTCTCCAGGCTGAATCACCCCCGAGTCTCTCAGCTTGTATTCAGAGCAGAGCTGTTCCAGGCCTCTGGTCACCTTCATGACCCTCTGAACAAACTTGAACAAACTTGTCCTTCATAGGGCGGGAACTTGTGGTTTAACTCCAGGCAGGAACACCAGATAGCTGCTCATTCACTCAGTCCCCTCTTCCCCCTCCACCATCCCAGTGGTGATGGGAATCAGGGGAAACAAAAATGATGGGTTGATACAAGAATAGTTTAATAATTGAAAGATAATAGAGTACAATAAACAATTGTAACAAAAAGGAGCGAGAGAGATGAAATCAGAGAGGAACAGGAGCTGCACAATACAATTGCTCAATACACTGACCAATGCCCTGCACATCCCTAGGCAGTGTTTGGCATCTCTCTGCTAGCTCCTCAGTTTATATACTGGGTGTGATGTGCCATGGTGTGGAATATCCCTTTGGCCAGTCCAGGTCAGTTGTCCTGTCCGTGATTCCTTCTGGTTTTGGTGCACCTGCTCCCTGCCAGAGCAGGGGAACTCAAACGTTCCTTGATTGAGAGCAAGAGCTGTTTAGCAACAACTAAATATCGGTGTGTTATCAGCATTATTCTCATCCTAAATCCAAGGCACAGCACTGTGTCAGCTGCAGAGAAGAAAATTTACCTCTATCCCAGCTGAAATCAGGCCAGATTTCCAGAGCTGGTTGTAGTACACCAGGTGGAGTCTCAAGAGAGTGGAGTAGAGGGGCAGAATCACCTCCCTTAACCTGCTGGCTGTGTTTCCTTTGATGCAGCCCAGCATATGATTGGCTTTCTGGGTCTAAGAAAGATGCATGTCAGATGTGTGCTTCAAATGTGCAAATACTTGGTGAAGCAGTACCTTATTAATTCACCTTTCATGGATTAGTGAGAAGCTCTAATTTAAGCATTCTGACTGAACTTTTTGATTTGAGAGGAGTATATTTTGATCTCTTACCTATTACCTGGTCCGCTCAATTAGGTGATGTTTCTGTATTGTACGCTGGAGTGTGACTGGTAAAAGTATGAACTTGTTTTTAACTTGGTGAATTAGAAGACTTGGGAGGTTTTCCAACAGTCTCCGCAGGAGCCAAATTCTCCCAAAACATATTGAGCTTCTTCTGGCTCCTCTGTTGTGTTGCTCCATCTTGTTCTGTGCACCTGAACTGGGGGGGGAGGTGGGGGTGGTGACTGTGACATCATTTGGTTCCACGGTTGTCGGGGCCAGTCTGCAGTTGCTGCAACCTGGGGAGCTGCTCATGCCCTGCTTCAGCAGGGCTGGAGGAGACAGCAAAATAAGTAAGTAATGGTGAGAATAAGAATTTTCTCTTTTATCTTGTTTTCCTTCTCCCTTGTTTTCTCAATTTGTCATGAATGATATTAAAGTTTTAAGTGTCTTGGAAAACATGATTCCTGTCCTCTTAAGAAATCTCACGTTACCAAAGTAGTTTCTTCATGGGACAGAACATGTTTTTATATTCCTCTATAGCAGAGGCACTTCCAAGGGCAGGGAAGTTTTCCTCACTGAGCAGGTGTGCAGAAAGAGCTGACCCTTCAAAGGGCAATATCAATGTGAAATGCAGTCAGTCTTCAGCACTTCAGAAAATGGGGTTTCCCCTTCCCAGTACTAGCAAATTGTCTCTAGGTTTAAGCTGTCTTTATAACTAAGTGGTAATAATTGAAAAAAGGCCTTTTTAGTGTAAAACAGGAGGGCAGGCAAAGTGAAATAAAACATCTGGCAAAGCAGTCATCAGGGGCTTCTTGGGGGTACAAAACGCAATTTAAACCTGCTGTTAATTACTCTGAATTACATGGGGATTTCTAAAAGTATTTTTGTCCATAATACCATTTTGAACCACCTTTTAAAAACGTTATCCAAAGCTCTTCATGTGCTCCAATTGTGAAAAGAGTGAAGAATTCAATGAGCTAAACTGGATTTCCATTTTTGAGCTTTCAAAAATTATTCATTCTTTAATCTTGATTCTGTTCATTGAAATTGGATTAAAATTTTTAGCTGAAAATTATCTTTTTAAGTGCCAGGTGTCCAGCTCTGGGACAGCTCTTAGCAGAAAGATAATTTTTTGGCTAGTCTCTGTTAACAAGATGCCTTCGTTTAAACTCCATTTAAAGGAGTAATTTTTCAAAATCATTTGTTGCCAATATATATACATATATTTTCAATGGCTTTTGGCCTCTTTCATGCAGAAAAGGTATTCCTGATCTGTGCAGCAATCAACTGTCAGGTTTGCTCTAATCCACAAATACGAAGTTAAGACCAATAATTTGTTTTATGCAGGACCCAATACCTATTGTTGCTCTTGGTTTTATTGCAGTAATGCTGCCCTTCAGCACCTGTCGAGTGTGGTTCTTCATGATCCTGCTCCTGCTTTGTAGCATCCATTCACGTGAGTATTGCAAGGACAAAAATATTCTCAAAGAAGCAGCAAGTATTTTACTAGCAAGCAGGTTTTCTTGTCTCGGAAATGGTTGGAAAATACTGAGAAATATTACAAGCAATTACTTCAGATTGAATTGATTCATTCTGAGATTTAAATAGAGCAAATTTTTTTTTCCTGCAACTACAGTTCCCATTTCCCTCTGTGCATCTGTACAAGAAATACATGCTGCTTGTTTCATCCCTGTCAGTGCAACTTGCATTTATTTCACAGTTGATCATCGATTTTTTCTTTTTTCCCCCTCAATTATAGATTTTTCTATTTTTTTCCCCCACTTCGACTTTTTTTCAGCATCCTAGTAAAGTTATTCTTACAGTCAGTTGGGAATTGATGTATTTGCTTATTACAGCAGATGACTCAAAGTAATTAGAAAGGTTTTTGTCTGATTACTTGCACTATCACAAGTTAAGTTTGGTCATCTGACATGTATAAAGGATCCATCCAAACATGTTTGCATTTGATCCTTAATGAATTGGGAAACCAGAGCCTTTTCAACTCTTGGTGAAAGGCTGGCAGTTGTTGCGTCGTAAAAGGCTTCCAGAGTGCATGTGAGCTCTAACATAGATACGAGTTTGTAAGTACAGCAATGGCCATTAAACCTTTGTAAATGCCTTGTGTATCTTTAAACCCTCACGAGAGAGTAATGTGTAGGGCAGCCCTGGTTTTCAAATAATTCTTACCAAACTGAATGTTGGAAACCTCATCTCATGAACTTCCCATTAAATCATTACAAAGTCTTTAAAATTTTCTGTTGTGTCTTGTTTACTAGCAGGGAGAGGGACCCCATGACAAAACTGTCAGTGTGAACTTTGGTGGTCACATTTCTGTTAAGACAATAGTTTCAGATTATCTGTTTTGACAGTACCTTCAGTTCTTTCTACTCTGTTCTTTTTCTTCCCAAGGGAGTTTTGTATGGCACAGAAGAGGCAAGTTGTGCCCAAGGACAAGTAATTTCCTAATTCCCTAATTTATGCTCCCAGTGCTGTTAGCTGAAGAATTGTCCAAAAGACTGAAGATTGTTCAATGCCTTCATTTTTTATTAGGTTGTGATCTCACTTCTGTTCACAAAGACTCTAACACCATGAAATGGTTTTCAGCAAACTCCATCATTGAAAGCTATTAAAGTAGTTATGGTGTAAGTTTCTCTCATGGAGGGAAAAAAGGCAAGCAGGTGGGAATATTGAGTCTCTTTTTTTTCCCCCCTCACTGGGGCATGGTTGATTGCCTGTGGAGTTGTACTGTGATTTGCACTTTTGATGTAATGAAAAACAGATGTAAGGAGGCAGCGATGTTTACTGATGCCATATTTTTTTAGAATAGTGTAAATGAAAGGTGATTGGGAAGTCCCAGAGTAAGAAATCAGTTGCTTTTGTGTAAACAATGCAGTACCTCTATATTTAGGGATGTTTTGCTCTTTTCCATGCAACTGCAGCAGGTCCCTATCTGAAATAAGAAGCTGGAATAGATGCATACTTGGTTGTGTTTGATAAAGGTGCCTTTCACCATGTTTCTGTGTTTTAAGTGGGGTCTGATCTTTATCTAAAAAGCTGAAAGTTCTGCTTGTGTGCATAGGAGAAATGTAATTATAGATGCAGCAAAACGTTTTCATGTAACCTGCACCTCATAGGTGAGCAGCAGGGCTTTTTATCCTTGACAATTTCCACCTGAATGGATTCTTTAATTTAAATTTTACAGCTTTAGTTCTTTACTCATTGTGGTTCATGAAGCAATTTAAAGCAATGTAAGTGAATACAACAGAAAGCTATCTGTGCTTAACCTTGCTAGCCATCAGTAGACACAGTTCCTGATGACTGTAAATGCCTTCCTAATGAGTGATAATCAGTAGGAAAATGTCATTGCTTTAATTAATTATGGATAGTTTTGATTGTAATGAGCTAATAATTATGAACTTTCAGTTCTTGCAGAACCAATTCATCCTGGTTCAGAACAGAGTGCAGAGGCACCCAGCAAACCTAACATGACAATGAAGGGTGTATTCGAATCTTTCTTGAGCTTCTTCAGACCAATGAGTAAGTGTCACCACTGCAGCATCGTTTCTCTTTTGCTTTCCCACTTCTGCCTCACTTCCAGTCCACTCTCCTTCCGCTATCTGTCAGCATTTCATGTGTTTAAAACCCTCAGTCTAATACTGTAAAATTCTCTAGAGGCCTTGAAAATAGGATTGTTAAGTGCCTCTTTGGGATTATCACAGATTTGTTTGCATTGCTACCCTCCTGCAAAACCCTCCATCACTAGTGATGTGACTGTGCAGGAAATGCTGAAATTATGTTGAAAATTTGGCATAGGATCCACCATGCCTAGCTTTGTTGTATCTCATCTGAATTCGTTTTCCAGTCTTCCCACATACACTTAGAGAGAAAAGAGAATTTGGCACAGTGTAAATTAGAGAAGGATTTTGTCCCACACTGGTGTCTCTCCCACTTCTACTGGTTAAGGAAGGCTTCTGACCTGTTAGATTAGACTGATCCACTCATCTTTGGACTGCTAAAGTTAAATTACAAGAACTACATTATTTCATAAAGTTATTGAGATGGAAATCACAAAGCTAACTTGCTAATATCAGAAATCAAAATAATATGAGTACAAAAAAGATTTGTTACATATAGAAAGTGCCAGCCATAGATCAATAGGAAGGAGAAGCAGAAATACTACTTTTCACTTGGTGTGCTTCTGCATTAATATCAGTATGCCTTCACCACTATTGCTCACATGTAGCCCTAAGTAAACACAGAGGACTGGTAAAGATCCTGATCCCCCCTTTAATAAACTGAACTTGGCTACCAGTAATGTCTCCAATAAATATGAGACTGACAATACAGCAAGTCCTGGGAGAGTCGTTGGAACCAAATGATGCTTTCCAGCTGCTGTGTAACATAAGGGATGAGATACAATGTTTTATAGAAATTAAATATACAGAGATGTCTACTGTTTATAACTCTCTTACATATTTAAGCCATTCCCACAGAGTATCTCACGATTATCAATAAATCTGCTATTAAATAGGAAATCTCAAAAATTGCTTAAATATGTTGTTCATTAACTGTATTGGATGTCATAAAAGGTTTTTCCAAGCGGCTTATTTTCAGCTGCTTGTAGAAACAAAAAAGTGCCAGAGATGGTTAGTTGCAATATGCCCTTCAGAATAAAAAAAACAAAACCCAAACAAACAAACAAAAAAAGAAGCCTTAGCTTTCTGCTGGTTTTTAATTAGAAACAGAATAGTCAGAAAATTTAGTTTGTCTTATTCCCTTACTTTACAAACCTAAGTACAAAAAAGTGTCACAATGGTGTTTAGATTCAGCTTTGTAATAGATCCTTACAGAAACAAAGCAAATTACAAAAGATTTTCTATTACATGATTTAGCTTTTCTGCTAATTTCAGTTTTAAAAGTTGGTTAGGTTTTGGGAAAGAACATACATGAATGTCAATGATATTGTTTTCTGGCAGATTTAATTGATCAAAACATGCTAGAAACACCAAAGTGATGACTTCCTTCTGTTTCACATTGTTCCTAGGATAGGCATCTTACCTAGTGGCTTTTTGTTGGTTTTTTTTTTTCTTTTTAAAGCTTGCCGCCTCAGTAATGAGCGACTCTTAACTCCTTGTCCTGTAGAAGGCCTGAACATGTCTGAATGCTCAAAAATTCAGTGCTGTCCTTTCAAAATTGGCCATGAAGAGCAGTGCTACATGCCAGTGAGAGACGGTGAGTGTGCTGCTCTGGGCTCCTGCCTCAGAACAAACCCTGCTCCTGGTTGCACAATACAGTTCATGTTGCTGTTTGTACCTTTAGCTTTCCAGGACGCCACTCTCTGAAAGTAACTGAAAGCTTGCACCTATTTTTTCGTCTATACTAATAAATGAAACAATTAATTATTAGAAAATTTTCTGGATATTGTCAAGTCCAGCACAGGCAAAGAACAAGAGCCATGCAAATAAATATAGTCACATATGTCAGTACAAAGAATGAAGTAAAGGCTTGCTTTGTTGAAAGTGGGAGTTAATCCAAAGTAGTGAGTCCATGAAAGTGCAGTGAAGAAAAAGTGAAAGAACTCGATGTATTTTACATGGTGAAGAGGAGGCTAATTGGTTGTTTAATAGCTACTGAAGCCTGTTTAGA
The DNA here is from genome assembly GCF_052056855.1 of Sturnus vulgaris. Lineage (NCBI taxonomy): Eukaryota > Metazoa > Chordata > Aves > Passeriformes > Sturnidae > Sturnus > Sturnus vulgaris. The sequence continues at coordinate 19,048,963 of NC_142256.1, read as the reverse complement.
AGGGAAGTTACTAAGATGAGAGTCACTAATTCTTCCTGGAAGAATCAGATGATTTAACAAGTGGAAATTGCCATTAACTGATGCTTAAGAAATTTAGCTCAGATATTAGGGGGGGAAATGTTCATCAGAAAGGGGATGGAGTCCCCAGCTTTGGAGGTTTTCAAGACTTGGATATAACAAGACACAACTCACGTGATCTCATGTTGGCAGTAGCCTTGCTTCAAGAGGAAGATTCATCTATGTGATCTGCAGAAGTCTCTTACAACCAAAACGTCAGTGGTTCTGTGTTATCAAATTTCAGCATTAACATTACATTTTACCTCCTTTTTTCCCTTTGAGCATCTGCTTGGTGGGCATGATTTTTTTTTCTCATATGAATGCAAAAAACACTTTTTGTAGATCCTATCTTTGCTTGTAAATCCAGAGTTGTTGTTGCTGTACTGAAAGGGTTGTATCAAATCCTAATTTTTATCATAATTTTTTTCCTGTTTGCATAGCTTTCTATAAACAGTTGTTGCTTTTCATGATGAGGTTGCTTCAATAAACTGAAAAAAGCAAATACTTTAGAGGTGTTTTATTATAGACAGAATTATTGGGTGTGAAACGACCTCTCACAATTAATCCTCCCTGTTCTGCCAGCATAGCTACAGTGGGTTTCCCAGGGGCTGTATCCAGTCAAATTTTGAATTTCTCCAAGGACAAGCAACGAACAATGTAGAGAGTTTTCAGACACAAGCAATCTTGCCAAATATTGATATTAAGTTAGTAGAAAGAAACCATAAACTAGAGCTTAATGATTTTGTTCTTTCTGGTATAATTCAGTATACCTCCATTGATTTCAGAGGTGATATTCCGATTTTTAGGATGAGCTGACTTAATACAGATATGAAACCCCAAGGTTACTTGTCAGCTAACATGAATTCACTTTCTCTTGTTTGTGCTTCTTCAGGAGCAAGCTGAGGTCAAAATAAGGCTTTGAAATTTTCCTTGTGCTTGAGCAGCTCCACATTCCAGTGCTGGGGTAGCTGTAGTTACTACAAGCTAGATAATTTTTGATTGAAGAAAGTTTTATCCAGTGTCATGCCATCAGTATTTGTTTGTTTGTTAGGGGTATATGACAGAAATTAAAGGTTTTAATAATATTCAGTCCCCACTTGGGCCTTTATATTTTGTATAAAAGACACTTAACTATAGCAAAAAGAAAAGCTGTACAGTGAAAATTAGAGCTCTTCCGCTCATTTTTAAGAAACATACTGAAGCAAGTTTTAAAATTAAATATGCTTATTCAGCTGTGACTGATTGATTCCTCATTCCAGTTAGGCTTTTATTGTTTGGACATCAATATCAAGAGCTGACTAATTTACAAAATTTTTTGTTCATAGATTTATGAGCTCCTTGAATACTCCTGGATGTACAGCATACGTCCAGAGAAAATGCAAACACTTACTGTTTGTCTTGTAGCAATCTGTTGACAAAATAGAAGCACTTAGCAGATATTAGACTCATGGCAGTTGTGTTTGTCAGCTGGTCACAGGTGCATACTAAATGGTTCTTCTCCTTGGGAGGTTTGTCTTGAATTTCACTGGGAATAAAATGAGGCCTTAAGAAGGTGCTACAAAAGTTATGAACTGAAGTAGAGAAATAGAATTTATTTGAAAGATTTTGTCTTCATTCTTAAAGCAGCTTCTAAGGGACTTTGGTTGGTTTTTTAAACTATTATTTTTTTCCCACACACAACTGTGCCCCATGCCCTGGGCTCACTCAAACCCTGGTTGCCTCAAGCTACACAAACACTTGTGCTTTTCGAACTCAAGTGAAATTTGAGACCAATTCTTTCTCATCTGAGCTCATTTCTAACACTTTTTTGCCATTGTGCGGCTGAATCATAGAATCATTTAGGTTAGAAAAGACCCTTGTGATCAGTGAGTTCAACTTTAAATTCATATGAGAGATGACAGTTTTCCTTGGCATTTACTGAAATCTTTAGGCATGAGTGTGTCTTAATGTGTAAGTATTGTCAGAACTTTGATGACAAAACATCTGTCTAAGCTAAGTGGCAACATGGCTGTGAATTCCTGGCAGCAAAGAGGTCTGTCTTAGAGGCTGATTCTGTCACCTGACCCTCAGTGTCTGTATCAGAATTATTCAGAACTAATGCAAATTTCTGTTGGCTCTACAGATGTGCAGCTGGCCATTCGAGTGATTTTGGTTACTGGAGGAGGATTTTTGACTTTAGGATTTCTACCAATCTTTTGCTGTGCCTTTTTGCAGAGAAGGTAAGTGTTAGAGCATGACCAGACCAAATTTATGGTGACAATATGGAGAATTGACATCTTTTAACTAGTGAGGGGAGAAAAGAGGTTATTTATTGCCCCAATACTCTTTCTAAAGACCTGCATATGAAAGACTTGGACTTAATCTTACTTCTCTTGTTTGGGAGGTTGGACGTAAAACACGAAAGCAGAGTCCCTCCAGGACAGACCTGGACTTACGCAGTAAGATAAGGAAGGGAAGAACAAAGTATGAGGCGTGAACAGAGTAAGAGAGCTGGGCTGTGAGTTGGGAATTAATTATCTCTAACGTTTCTAACATGCAGCGTGGGGTTTTTAATGTATAGGGCACTTTACAGCCTGCAAGTTCTATGCAAGCAGTTTAGTGTCTGATACTGTGAAGAATTTCAGCATGTGTGTATGTTCTCAGGATACAGGGAAAATGTAAACTCCACAACATCAAGGTCATTAAACTGATGGAATTAACATACTATGCTTTATTCTGCATAGGTAGTAGTTTATATTGAATGACTGGTGCTATAACTTGGTTAGTATGACAGAATTGTCTTTTTAGTGAAGATTTTTTCCTCCAAGTGTTAAACTTTTGTTCTTCTAAGATATAGTAGTCTGTGTGGGATTATATACATGCATGTATACACACACACGTAGACTTCACTAATGAGGCTGCTTGGCAGATGGCTGTTTGCTGTGGAGTTCCACATTTTGACAAAACCTGCTGTGAAAATCTCCATATTACATCTTACACTGTGCTCAACAGCTGATGCTCAGCATACAGATAGCTGTACTGAGTCATCACTGACTGGAAGCAGAAGGCAAAGAATCAACATGAAATTATCATAAATTTTCTGGAAAATTAATTAATATGTGTTCGTTTTGGGAGAATTCACATTAATGTTTAAATTATCATTTCTGTGTTTTTTCATAGCCAGTGAAACTAGGAATTTTGCTCTTCTGCTATGACTTGGTTTTTTGCTTTGTTTTTTAATGCAGTAACTAACCAGATGTTAAATGGTATAAATTTCCAGGATCATATATCTAAGTTAGAGGAATGATGCAATCCTATCACAATCTGCCACTCTAACTTTGAGTTTTACCAGTTTTAGAGACAGTTGATAGAGCTTTGAGAAACATTCCTTTAATAAGCCAAAAACTTCTCTGGATAGAAATGTTTTCAACATTACACACACAGTCATTGTTGAGAGAGTCCTATGTACAATGCCAAATCTGTACTGCAACTGGTGTGCACAAAAGTAAAAATTGTTCTCTACAGTTATCCAAAAAAAAAAAAAAGAGGACTTCTGCTGATGAAATTTGGGATAATTGTTCAACTCCACTGTGCCTCTTCTAGAGCAAATTGCAAGGTTTCTATACCACAGCCAGACAAAGAAAATGTAAGACCATGAAATTCCTGTAAAATTGATAGAAGGATCTGAGTACTCCTCTCTTTGCCACACTTGATCAATTCTAGTTGATCTAAGTTCCCAAGCCAGTGAGGCTTTGTTACTTTCCACATCCCCATAGACAAACTGTGTTTGCCTCGTTCCAGTCGTGTTTCTCATGCAGGAAGCAGAATCTACACATCTGTTCCCTGCCAATTGACAATTTCCCTTGTGTGCTATCAGCACAGTATCTCCTGTCTAGAGCTGTGCTCTGATGATTTTGCTATGTCCATAACTGTGTCAGCCTATCTTACTCCTCTCAGTTTTGTTAGTCTTCTTTAAGAATCACATGCAAGGACAGGTAGGTTAAGCACTAAAGGTTAGACAAATGCAGGTGTACTTAAGTAGCACTGCTTTTGAATAATACTATGTAGATTTAAAAAATAGAATAGAAAAGTCTTCATTCCTGCACAGATCCTAGTACAGCTGTGGTAAGAAGCCCACAAAATTTTGTTGACTTGTTACTGGGGCAATTTCTGGTCATGGTTGCATTGTCTCCTCATCCTTGCCTGCTGGGGATGAGACAAGCAGTCCTGTGCAGGAGTTCCTCTCTCAGGAAGAGTACTGAGGGGTGTCCCAGGCCTGTGTGTGCCTTGTGTGGACTGGGCGGTGCTGGGTTGATGGTTTGGATTTATGATCTTAAAGGTGATTCTGTGATTCTGAATTAATCGAAAGGTGACATTCACGAAGAAAATGTAAGAAATGGGAAAAGCGTTGAAATGCTTCTTCTCACCTTAATCTTTGTTCTGGTGATGAATCTTATGGTGGCCCCTGAAATCAACTATAGCATTTCGAGATTTTTCACTGGAGCTAGGATTACATGGCTGAAGTCTAGGTGACCTTCTCTAAATTCCTACTTTGGAAGTCAACCAATTTCAGTTTTTAATGTGTTGCAGTCCATGTATCAATCCTTTACAAAAGATAAGTAAAAAAGTACAGAAAATTGCAAAGGAAAAAAGAGCACGTGGTGAAAAGACTCAGGATGAAGAGATTCATCGCCACTTACTGGACTGACTTAAGAAAGAACCAAAAGGACGAAAAAAAGGAAGGTAAACTAACTTTGGGGTATTCTTTTGTTCTAAGTTTAGGGTTGTTCCATTGAGTCTGTGTAGAATACTAAAGATATCAACTACCAAATACCTGCTGCCTGCCAGTGCAGTAGACATTGTCCAAAGGATCACCTTCAGTTTCTGTTGTGGTAGAGGTAATGAGTTTGCAAGAATTTGCTGTCCTGGGCTGCCAGCTGATAGCAGAGCTGTGGACAGTCTGAGATTAAAGCCCCCTGCCACTTCAGTGTTCCTTATCTCATGTGCCAATTGTAGCATGAGAAAGTGAAAACATAATGGGTTTGCTGCTTTCAGGAGAGGCAGATCCATTTACAGGCACTGAAAAGCCTGTCTTTCTGTATGGATAGGGGTGGTTTGTAGCTGAGGTATTCCCATAGCTCCACAACTTGGCATTCTTAGCATTCTTCCTCAATGCTGAAGAGCAATTGCTGCTGAAATAAATGTAATCTGAGAGTGAAATGCTATTACTTCATGTGACCATGCCAAGCTATACCCTACTAAAGGTCACAATGAAATAAAAAAGTATCAGGAAGGTCATTAGATAAGAAAGAAATATTTCAGGGAGAGTATTGATTTGGCAGAAATGTAAAGGTGTCCCTAAATCAAATTATACTCATCTTTGGGTTTTTTTTTTTCTCCCTTTGGCGTACAGGAACATCCACCTGATCCTGAAGATCAGTCAGAAGACACCAGGATTATTTGACTATCTCATAGAAAATGACACATATTATTTTAGTATTGAAGTAGTACAAAGTTGTTAACCCTTGATTATAGTATCGATTTTGCAGTAAAAGTTTTTTCATTGTAGTTTCTTGCACTCATTCCATACCTCCTGTACAAAAAAAAAACGGTAACACTGAAAGGCAAACTGCTTGTGCAACCCCTGAATAGTAAAATCGGTGTTCTTTTCATACAGTAGCATCCCTGTGGAGGGATATAAAGATAGCAGTTAAGTGTCCATTTCACCTTAGGGATCAGTCTTAGAAAAAAATTAAAGGAATGTTGTCACTCATTAGATTGGTATTGAGAGGAAGCTTGCTCTGCTTCCATATTGGATGGCCCCATAGCACAGTAGTGCTGCTCTTGCTGAGAACAGCTAATTCTTTACCAGGCTACAAAGGATTTGGGAAATCTGTTGTTGGGCAATTGCTTTGAAGATCTGTTTGGCAAAAATACAAAGCAAGAGTGTTGTCTCTGGAGTTGTTCTCTCTGCTGGGTATTGCTGCACCACACAACTTTTTTTGTTCTTAGGATGACCTGTCTCCCAAAGTAGGTGATTCCAAAATGGAATTTCTTTCCATTTCTTTGCAGTGTAACAAAAATAAAAGAAACAAATGTGTAACACTTTTCAACAGCTGAGTGCAGAGTGAGCACCTAAAAGAATGTCAGTAGAAGTCAGTATCACCCACAATAATCACTTGTGATATTTCTTTGGGGCTGTGAAGTCCATGTAGCAGAATTTCCAAAAGCAACAACTGGCAGAAATGGAGCTTTGGTCCTAAGCTGGAGTATAAATATTATGAGTGATTCTTAGAAACTCTGTACTTTCAGAATTCCCCATTTAAAACATTTTTCTTAGTTTCCTAAGTCCGAAAAAAGAGATCACTTAAAATCCAAGTGTAATGTGGGTGGAATATGCATGTGGGTGATCTCATGAAGTTGTTGGAGTACTTGGTGATGATCACTTGTAACTATATGCAGGAGTTTTAATGCCTGACATTGCAACCATTGCCAGAAGCATTGTGTTACAGATAATTCGGTTGAAATTTTGCAAGCAAATGTATTACTCTATTTTTGATGTGGAGCAACATAACAATGGAAACTGAATAGGGCACGGTTTGCTTTCTAAATCTGATATGTATTTGCTCTTTTTTGATATTATTTTTATGGAAGCTGAAGTATGTATGTAGATATTTTGACAAAGAAAAAAAGAGTTCCCTGCTGCATTAATTTCAACTGTCACAGCTGAAATGTGCAAGTGACAAACCAGAGAAATCCCCGTGGCTGGTGATTATCCTTGTGGCTGAGTTGTGCTCCAGAGGAAGTTAGGCTTTCATATGGTGCTTTGTGATTTTGATTTGAAGGGCAATAAATTCCTCCCATTTCCATGTCATTGGTGGCACAACTGGTTTCAATGTCACATAGCATCCTGACAAAGGGACACACTCGGATAAAATAACTGTATTTAAGGGTGAACAATCAGTGCATCTGCAGTAACTGAATCTGGCAGCACCAGAACAAGAGGAGCTTAAGCAAAATATTTTGTTAGAGGAAGAGGTGAGATGAAAAGTCACAGCCAAATTGTGTTCCCCTTAGTGGGACAGCAGTCCAGAGCACAATGCACAAAGTTGGGGCCTGTCCTTTTCCATGCAGCAGCTTTGCTGTAAGGTATTCTAAAAACATTGAAGTTTTGCTTTTCAATTGGAGAAGACAAGAATTCTGATTTTACATTTTAATTTCTCTATTAGCTTGACAATGCATTGAATTAATAGCTTTCAACCCATGGGTATTGCTTAAATAAGTGTTCTCTGTGCCTTAGGTGTCATAATAGCTATTTCATTACTACTGAAGGTCAAGATTGCCACCTTAGGGTCAAAGCACAGATTCACAGGCCTGTGTGTGATACAAACTGTATTGACAATGTCACAAAAAGGTGGATACTTTGATCAGCTGACTGGCTGCCTGCTTACACAGAATATTCAGATCACTTGCATAAATTTATTTTGTTTTCTTGTTTTTGTGCTCCTGGACCTAAGCATATTACAGAACAATTTCAACATGGGGTTACCTCACATCTAACTGAAACATGTCTTTTCCCCAGGGCCTAGGCTGCTGATTTTATCATGTATATCAAGCTGTGTGTTACTGAGCCAAATTCCATTTTCCTTTGTCCCTTCTTTCCCTTCCCAAGAACTCGATGAGGATCCAGGTCAGCTACAAGAAGGTACTGTCATTTTTGTCAGGCTCCTCACAGTACCTCTGTGCTAGAAAAGAAGCTGCTGAAACCTGGGTGTGGTTCCCAAGTCTGCAGAAGAACCTTTCCGGCCCAGGGAGAGGGAGGAACATCTTTAGTACTAAAATCAGGAACCACAAGATGGTGCTGCAGGAAAACATTTTTCCGCCAAGGTTTTGTGCTCCGAAGAACTTCATTGATTTCTGCCTTTTATAATGTGGTTCATCAAGTCACAAAAAGGCAGATAGTGTACAACAGAGCAATGGTCACTCAGTAAAAAAGACAACATAATACAGCACATGATGACGAGGCTTTAGAAGACTTACGTGATATACAAACCATTGCTTGTGGTTTTAGCTCTGTTTTCTCCTATTGAACTGAGCGTGAAACAAAAGAGCTCCCAGTGGAACATCCTTCTTTATCTTCACAAAGATTAAATAAGTACAAGGCTAAACAACTTGATGCTCGATAGCTGTGTCCAGGGGTGTGGATGCTGCTCCCCCAGAGGTAGGAGCTGTGATAGAGCTCAGCATCAGGACAGCCCTTTCATCACATCACCCAGAGCCTGCACCACGTCTAATGGATTTGGCTTACTTTCTGTTCCTTCTGAAACCTGACCCACACTCCCTGAGATGAAAAGTAACCATGGGTTTTTTTTGAAAGCTTTAAAGCAGTATGAAATGACTGCATTACATTGTGGGTGATTGTGGCAATATCTGGTACTTCTCTCTTCTGACCTTTAGAAAGCTTTCAAAGTCATGAGAATTGAACTTAAAAAATAAGTACAATGGAATGAGAGAATAGGTTTGAACTGTAAAGCCCAAAAATCGAAGGCCAAATACAGAATTGTATTTAAGCAAAATCTCTGTGACTGGGGAACTTGTATTTTTGAAGATGAAAGTTCAGTTCTGAGGCTTATTTTACCCAGCTGAGATTCATGCAATGCCAGCTGGTGCAGATACAGAAGAATGTACTTCATTACTCAACAAATATTTTCCCAGCTTATTTCCATGTAAGTGATGTAATTTTTAAATGTTATGGTTGCTATGATCTTGCTGACCTAGGCTTGGATGCACAGCTAAAATGAAGTGTAAAGGTCTCCCTGGAAAAGGTGTTTTATGTTCTCCTGTAAGGTCCCAGTGGAGCAACTGATTCTCTCTAACGCAATTTTGCTTCTGGTGTTTGTGCTTCAAAACTTTTTTGTTCTAAGAAAACACTGGGAAAAAAATGTTTCTGCCAGATGAAAGGGGAAAACTGTCCACAGCTGTACTGCTTTAACCTTCTAAGTTTCACTGTACTGCTTCCAAGTCCCTTCACGAAAGCCGTTTCTTTCTGCACTGCTTCCTCACAGAATTCGCTATCCACTTCATTATCCACTCCCATCTCAGTGGATAAATCTCTGAGCACATATGTGTGTTTTGTTCTGAGTCCAGGTAAGTGCAAATAGAGCTTCACTCTGCAGCATCTGTTTCTCTGTAGCATCAACTACCACCTCTGTCCTGGTGGCTCTGAAGGTTTGGCTGTGCCAGCTGACATTCAGGCAATGTGGGAAGCAGGATGGCAATTATACAGGGAGATCCCTCTACCAAGGAGTATGGCTACAGATGCTCTGGTCCTGCTGTATTCGTCTCCCTGCTTTTCAAGGGGGTGATTTTTCAGTCTGTTAGGCTACAGCTGTTCAATATTCCACCTAGTGTGGATCGTCAGCTGAGTCAAAATCAAAAGATTAACACAACTTTCATTTAGAAAAGGAATCTTCTGATGCAGGTGCTGGGCCTGCCTTTAGCAGTGCACTCTTGCCCAGGCCCCTCTTAAGGGCTGACTATCCAAGCTTTAAATATTTTCATATTCAAGGTAATTGATTCAGCACTAAAACACAAGATGTGTGTGGCAAATATGGGATGGAAAAACTAAGCCAACAAACGCAGAACCTATGCTTAGGACTTAGGGCAGAGCTGGGAGATCCAGGGAGATAATGCACAGTATAAAATGCTCTTGCATACATTTCCTAATGGGAAAGCTCTGCTTCGGTTAAATGCCTCAGGTAGGCAGCAGCATTTCCAAAAAACAATTTATTCAATTAAACATGGCCTTATGAGCTGCAACAGGTCATTGTGGTTGGCTGTGTGATACCTCTTTTCCCATCATCTTCAAGGAAGGACAGGGAAAAGTTAATTCCTGTTCCTAACACTGGGTGCATTGATCACTGATATTTTAACTCATATTTCTCAGATACCAAGGTGATGGCTTTAAATAATAGCAGAGCTCAGTTTGAAGGAAGGAGCTCTTATAGTCTCTATGAAAAACTATCACAAGCAAGGAAACTTGAGAGCCTGGGGAAAAGCAGTAATTGGGGTGCTCTTTACTCATTGTTTTGATGTCACAAAAGCTGGTGGCCCAGCTCAGGCTTTTGAATAGTGGATAAGTATGGTGTATTATTGTTATGGTGATGCTTATCCACAACAGTCCTAGAATGCTATATTACGAGTATGTTTAAACCATGAAAAATCTGGCGTTGGGGCACATCAGCTAAAGACCAGGCTGTGCAAACTGGAAAGGAAGAAAAGGAAGTTAATGGGAAAACATGACCTTGTGAAAAATAACATGGAACCCTTCACCAAAATGCAACAGAATGTTATTCACATTTTCCTTTTGCAATTTATTTTAGTTATATATGAGCACACTAAAGGTCTGTCACAGCCAGTGCTACAAGCATTTATCTTTTTTTTAATCTATAAGCTTTATTGGTTATTCATTTTGGTATGGAGTTTTTTTGTAAACATAACTGTAATTAATCATAACTCATCAGCACAGCCAGCTAGAAAACAAAAGGTTAACAGCAAATTCTGTTTTACTGAATTTACTGGTTAAAGATGCTGCTATAGCAGCATTTGCTCAAATGGTTGTTTTACACATGCAGTGGCATCATCCAGTTTAAATCCTGCTGTGTTTCTTTGCCAACAACTGCTAGTGAACATTTGCCCACCTTCCCTGCTGCTGAGTAGTATCAGGATTAGATGCAGGGAGGCGAACAGGCTTACAGCTTCATCTGTTGTCACCACAGGAATGCAGGAGCAGAACAGCATGGCAATAGGAAAAACTTTCAAAATCATCAATTTTAAGTTCTTGCCTCAAAATGACTATTTCCTGGCTGGGGATGGAGGGGGGGAGTGAGGGTTATGAGGATACTTTTCCCCAAATGTGTAAGGAAAAAAAAAAAAGGAAAAAGCAGCAAGAAGAAAATCTTTCTCAGATAAAGATACGATGGGCATTTATTTATTGTCAAACCTACCAGGCAGGTGAATGCCTCCAAAACTGTATTAGGAAGTAGATTTTGATATAGGAGAACTGCCTGTCAAGAAAATATTGAACTTATCCTGCTCTGTTGGGAATAAAAATTTAGGGAGCTTTAGTACATCTTGGATTTTTTGAAGATGATGGATAGCTTGCAGCAACAGGCATTTTCCTCCCCTCACCGAAGGATGCCACTTTTCCCTCAGTACTTAGCAAAAGTCTCTTTGAATGACATGATTATAGAGAATCACATTCTGAGCAGAGACTGGTAGAGACAGATAACTGGGTTTTCTGAGCCTTTATATTGGCCTTTGTGTGTGCTTAAAAGCAGCTGAACCCCTACATTTCTTATGTCTAAGACTGGGTGCCTCTCTGACCTTCTCAGCCACTTGTCTGTGCTTATGGGCAGAGCAGGAATGTAATGTGCCAAATGGTCAGAAGACAGGAAAAGGTGGCACTGCTCTTTCTATTGAATTGCTCTGCTGGAAGCTCTCACTGTGCTGTTTACATCCAACCATGTTGCTACACTGGAGGAGCTGGGCTGCACCCCCTTTCCCAGCAGAGCTTTCCCAGCTGGGTGGCAGCAGGGAGCTGGGCTGGGAAGTGGGGTAGCAAGCAGATATTGCTTTTTAACGATAAACATAGCTTTAATGGTTCCTCTTAGGTTTTTAAAGTAGCAGATTACAGAGTTAAACAAAGAAATAATCTCTCTTGCATCCTCTCTTTTCTTACTGTTTGTCCTCTGTAAACACATGGCAGGCATCTCTGTTATTAACTCTGAGTTTCAGTCCCCTGTGATTTATCTGATGGCAACGATACCTCTTCTTTATAGTATTTCAGCTCCCCTGCTCAAACAATGCTCAGCTATGGCACCAAACAATCAGCTTAAATTGTGCACGAGCAACTACAAAGTAATTAGGATTCTTTTTTTCTTTCAGATTAAAATAGATTGCTACGAAGTAGGCTGACAGCTCCAAAGCAGCTTTTATGGTCTGAAGTAACAGTGGTATACATTAAAGTGCTCTTGACCACATATTTATGCAATAGACCTAATAGCTCTAAATTAGCTGTTATGATCTATCAGTTAAGTAATATATACTGTTAAGAATGTCAGGATAAACCCTAGGGAATTATTGTTACCCACTGCAGCAATTTTCATATTCTTATACTTCAAGAAACTTTTTTCTTAGAACAATCAGTTTTCTATTTGCTTAATGTTGTTGATAAGAAGCATACAGCCCATACTGAATGACATACTTTGAGTTAGAAAAGTCTGCAGTAAATACTGTGGCACATTTAAAGCATCATCTGTAGATGGGTTTGAGTTCTTACAGCACATAAATGTGTTGGTTTGAAAGTAAAACCAGTGCGAGACTCCAAGTCAGTAATACAATTTAATAGGAGAAAAGAGAAAAAAATAAAATACATGCAATAATATAAAAGAAACAACCACCAACACAGTCAGAAATACAACCTGACACCCTGTCAGTCAGGGTGTTGGTAGCAGTCCGTATAAATGGTGGCTGCAGTCCTCCTGGATGACAGATGTGGTTCAGTTGAAGCAGTGCTCCTGTAGAAGGTGCAGTTTTCCTCCGAAGATCCAGCAATGATGTGGAAAAAGGTCCGACTTTCCTCTGGGATCCAGTAGAAAGGTCTGCCCTCGGGTCCCAAACCCCAGTTTTTTATCTAGGTAGGAAAGGCTTGGCTCCTGCCCCTGGTTGGGGCATCTCCCAATGGGGTGATGTAATCTTATCAGTCACACAATAGGACTTAATGGCCCATTGACAGAATATATCTTCTGGAGGAGGGATGGGTTGTGAAAAGATAACGATGATCACCCCCCCATCTTATCAGATGGCACATCAGCAGAGGATATCTCCCACAGAGATAAGGATCACCACCCCTCCCACATTTTAACAGATGGTGATAGAATACACATTTTTGCATTGTACCCCAGGACAATAAATCTCACATTTATGGAATTACTTGGAACAGCAGAAAGAGGCATTAACAAGTAACTGAATTTTCCTTGTTTTGTGATTATATCTTTACCATCCAGAGAATTTTTCACTTCACTGTGATCTCCTCATGGGCTGATGTTCAGAGGAGGATGTTCAGGTCCAAGCTCAAGGATTGTAAGTAGTGTAGCTCACCTGACCCTTACCTGCCCCAGCTGTTTTGCTGTTTCACACTACTTCTAGATTTAGAGTTGATCTGGTGCTACCTGCAAGACCAGTCCTTTGGGTTTCCAAACTTTTTGATCGTGTGCCCCTCTCAGGAAAATGCTTTTGAGCATTTACCCACACTACTATACCCTATGAATTATAAATGTATTATATACCTTATAAAAAATACACACAATTAAAAAAGGATGAGATAAAAATGGAATAAACACTGGGGGTATATTTTCATTTTAATGATGTAAATTATCTTCTTCCTTCCAGCACACTGTCTTGTGTACCCCTTGAGGGAATGCATCCCACTTAGGAGACTATTGCATTAGTGTAGTGCAAGGACAGACCTCACTTTCCCTTAGTCATCTGTGCTGGAATTCTCCCTCCATTTTCAGTTCTCCCCACAAAGACATCCTAGGCATATGGGAAACAATGACCAATAAGACAAGGAAATTACTTTTTCTCTCCCATTCACTCTTCACCTTGTTATTAAGCCTGTTACAGATACAGCAACTTAATGAATACTATGACCAAGATGGGTAGATCATAATTATTCTTAGTACATCATGTAGTCAGACTGCTTTAGTAAGCCCTTGTAATCTGTAATGAAATTTGGGGTTACTCATCATTATAAGGCAGGGAAGGTGTTATCTAGTCCTGCCCTGAAGTTCCATCTGCAGTCAGTTGCAGTCTCATAATTTGTTTCTCCACGTCTTTATTTTAAAGTAAATTTGCTCGTGCTTCCCAGTTAATGGGAATGGCATGTGCCTGAGCCAGGTCTCATGCTGGCAGGCAAGAAACATCCCCACAACCAGTGCCTTTCACATCCACACCTGGCTGGTAATTGTCTTCCAGGGTGTGAACTAGATCATGACCCAACACTCGCCTCCTCCCAGCTGTCACTTCCTGGGCTCAGTGACGCCGGGGAAATAAATGTACTCAGGCTAGTGGTTTATGTCACAGGATAAAGTGAAGGGAGGCAGAGCTTCCTCTACTGACAAGGCTGTGAAGGGTCAAAGCTCCTTAGACCTGTTTTACTTGTATTTACTGCAGTTGAGCAAGGGGACAGTTCTGTCAATCTACCTGAGTGTAGCCTCAGAGGAAAGAGTAATTATTTCTTTAGTCATTCAAACAACCAGCTGGAAAGGGTTTCAGATTTGATTATGTCTTTACAAACGCTATACACCTGTGAGCAGCAGTGTAGGCAAAACCTACTATTAGTAGATTTCTCTGGCTTTGTGATGGGCTCCTCCTTGTCTCTGAAGGTTTGTTATATAAAAGTATTCTTGAAAGAGGAGGTTTTAAGAAATAGTTTTGAGAAAGAGATTGAGAGTGTTACTGGGAAGGTGTTTGCTAGCAGTCATTTATTGAACCAATCCAGGTGAAGATGATAAAGCTGATGATTAGGCCACTGTACATGCATAAGAAGAAGGCAAAGAACAAGGTAGGAGAGCAGAAACAGCACGGAGGGTAAGGTGAGACAAATAATAATTGGTGACAGTATTGAGGAATATATTTAGTGCAGGTAGCTGGGGTGAGCTGTTCCTGTGTTATTATACTGTGAATAAATTGCTTTATGAAACTAGACATCTGAGACTGCTGTGAGAACCCTGGGGTCGAGCTGGTGAGGAAACCTCGTCTGACTTTAGGTGTAAGGGAGTCAAGAGGGGACCTGTTGGGTGACTGGAGCTACCACTGAGAAGGGACTGTGGTCCTAGCAGTGAGACTAGAGCTGGTTCTTTTGCTCAGTGATTAGACTGGGGCAGGGGGAGGGGAGTCAACCGAATGAGCTGATATTGTTTGGCTCAGCCATGCATTTCCCTCTCATGGCTTTATTCCTTGTGGTGTAGCTTGGTGCCTGCTTTATCCCTTTCACAGAGAGGAAAGGACAGCTTGATTAGCACCAGCTGGTTTGTGTGGCCTCCTAGACAGAGTAAGCAACAAAGAGAAGGAAATTGACTCTTGGTGGGAAGAGTGAGAGAATCCTGCCTTTGTGGAGGATGTGTCCAGGTAAGAGGAGTACCTGGACTACAGAAGGTGGGCTGCTGTTGGATGGGCTCTTGTGCAGGGGAGGTCTCTCAGCTTGCTTGTATGGAAGGATAGAACATTCAGCCTATCTTAAAAAGAGCTCTCTCATGCCTAAAAAGAGAGTTGACTGTGTAACTAGAGAGCAATGAGCAGATTTGAGGGGGCTTGGAGTCTTGCTCTTGGTTCCCTTTTGTCAGGTAGTGAGCTCTGTGATGAAACACAAACCAATTTGTAACTACAGCAAGCAATGATTAGGAAAGTCAGCTGTTCTCATCTGATACAGGGCTTTTCACTAGTTCTCTAAATGGCTTTCTAAGATACCTGGTACTTTGACAATTGTGACTTGCTACTAAAATCTATTAAGAGGATATCTGAAAGGTATGATATGAGGAGAGAAAGAAGAATTTGTATTTCTATCATAATCAAAGCAAAAAAAAACCTCGGTAGATAAAGGTTTGTGGCAATCTGTTTGTGCTGTTTGTTTAAAATCTTGCCCCTTTGTTTAAAATTACGGGGTCTGGGACAACAAGGGTCTGTGTTCCAACCACTTGACCAGTATCATCCTGAAGTATTAAATTCTGCAACAACATATGTTCTTCATCTAACTGGGAGATGGGCTTGTAAAGATTATATTTACATATGATACCACAGGAAAAAAAAGTCAACCATCAAAGCTGGTGCGATTAGAGTTTGACTCTCAATCTGAAATATTTATGAATTGACAGTGATGTTGTAAGTCTCTAATAAAGCATTCATTCACAAATTTGATTACTAAAAAAAGTCATTTACAGAAAAAGTAAGTTATGAAGAAATCAAATTTCATATAAGAAACCCTGGAAAACAAGACCACAAATGACAAAACATAGTATTTAGAGCCCAGATGGCTGCATAAAATGAATAGCCATTTCCCTGGTGGAAGCATAGGCAATTTGGCTGTGTGAAGCTACAATTCCAGCAGAGATCCTTGGAACAGATGTTAATATTGCTTGTGCATGGAAACTTTACTGAAATGCAAGATGTTCAGGTAACATGAATGTAATAACTGACGGCCTTGGGTTTCTTTATCTGTAGGAAATATGCATTTAAAACCACAAAGTGGCCATTGTAGAGCTTGGAATGTAAATATCTGTATACATGTTACAGTGAGCTTATATTTGTGCATAGATATAAAGGTATAATATCTTTACCTGCCTAGAGAAGAAACAAGAATTTAAACATCTTCTTCATGTCAGATTAACTTTAAAACTGTCCCATGTTAATGTGTTTTCTTCATCAAGACAACAAGTATGTGTTATCCTTTGTGATGTACCTGGTCAGGCTTAGTAAGGCCCTAATTTTAGTAGAAGCCAGCCCTACTGATCTTTCTCTAGTGGTTACATCCTTGACTTAAGCTTAGCCTAAGAAATATCACTGATGGAATACATATTTGGGAGGCAATTATCAGAGTTTCTCAGTGGAATATGTTTTCTCCATAGAGTTAGAAAGAAAAGTGACAAAAATGGAATTTTTTTTGAAAAAACTATCATTCCAGTTCATCTTCAACAGCTCTCATGATGCCCATTTAGTAAGTGAGGTGCAACAATCCCCTGACTGGCAGCAGCAAGGCACATCTCTTGTGGCTTGCACTGGTGTAGCTCTCTGCTGGTTGTTCCAGTGGAATCCTGTTCCATGGACACTGTAAATATAGAACTTGCACAATAATTTAGTGTGTCCCTGAGTGGCTAAAGGGGGTGTTGTCATTAGCTCTGGTGCACACAAGATCATGCAGCAAGGGCCGTTTTTAAGTAGTAAGAAACTGCAGAGGTTACCGCACATACTAGACAAACAAAGACTACATTAATGCTGCTGGGACTAAGGAAAAGATGAACATTTACTCCATGAATTCTAGGTGAGCTGTCTGGAGATCAGTGGGTAGTGGTGAAATCTGAGAAGAGGCTGTTTCTCCCCTTCCCCTGTTGATCCAGAAGCAGAGGTTCTGAGCAGAGGGCTTTGCACAACAGCCAGCAGGCAGAGCACATACCTAGATTATAAGAGAATAGCATTTGGTTCTTGCTCAGCCTGAGGTGATTCACCCCCACCAGGATGCTCCAAGCCATGGGTGTTCTAGGGAAATCTATCATTTCCACAGCTGTGCTCAGAATCCAGAGAGGAAATACCAGAGTTCATTGCAGTGGGGTCAGGATTAGTGGCAGTGTTACTAAAATATAGCCTGGTACAAGGCCATGTCAGTAAGAATTTAGTGTTCTTGGATGTGAGGGAGTGCTGTTTACACAGGAAGCTGTGGTATCCACATCAGTGCCTTAGTGTGCTCATTGTCATGATGTCTGAGCTTTCTTGTAGCCTCCCAAGATCTGGGCTGATCTCGAAGTCCTCAAAGTAAAGCAAAGCATATAGCAGCTCTGTGAGTAAGACAAGAAATGTGCCTCTCTTCTCAAAAATAAATAAATAAAAATTCTAAATCCAAATTTTGGTTCTCCTATAATAATTTCAGGAGACAGCTTTGGCTTTACTGTGTGGTTCAGAGCAACAGATTTATTACTCAGGTGTGTTTCCTTAATTCAAGATACCTCAGTACTCTCCCACATCAGACTAAGTTAAATTAGTAAAAGGAAAGAGAGAAAATACCCTATAAATATTAAGGATAAAAGGACCCTGATACTTGAAGAGAGATGAACAGGATATGTAAGCCACTGCAAGGGATTTCATAGCATGTAGCAGAGAGCAACTGTTTTCTGGATGGTGTTGGGACTGCTCAACTTGAAGCCATGTCTGCAATTGTTTGTGTTGAGCAGCCTCTCCCCTGAACAGGCAGTAGACATGTGCTCTCTTGATAAAGGGGGCTCTGGAAACTCTCCCCAACCTTACAGCCATGTTCTGGGTCACCTCATTGTACAGCTTAGTGGCACAGGTGGGATCTGAAAGAATACCACTTATTGCAACAGTGAAAAACCTTTGTTTTTCAAGAATTGGAGTTTCTTGGTTAGAGTCGGGGAAAGGGGATAGAACACTAATACAGAATCCTAAATCATTCACTTGTCTGCTCTCCTAAGCAGCTCCATCTCTGCTACATTTTCCCCATCTGTAATGACAGACATATGCTTGTGCAGGAAACTAATAGCTTCAGCTAAAAGTCTAATATGAAATATACATTTTCTAAGAAAGCATCAAAAATCTTTCCAAAAAAATAGCTTCATTTTATGCTAAATTGGTAGTGCCTCTACTGTCATATAATACTGCTTCTCTACCACACCTAAGTTAGCTGAGTCAACAAGCTAAACACTGAACATCCCAGTATTAATTTCAGCAATCTTGACACCTCTGTATCATAGTGTTACACTTTTTAACTCAGTTGTCAGCATGCAGTGAATGTGGCAGTACTATTAGCTCAGATAGAATAGGGCTTAGTATCACAAGGAGAGTGTTTAATACTCTCACTCAGAGGAATCTCATTTTCATGTGCTTTCTACATTTACAATAATGGGGCTGGGTTTGCCACTCTTATATGTTGATGTCTAATGCTCATACTGTGTTAAACAAACATGCGCTTGCTAATTCTCTGTAAGGAGTCCCTTTGTCTGATACATTTTTGGTTCTGTAATTCCTTCAGTTTCAGAGGAAGCATGCATCCTATGATAACTCTTTCAACTAGGACACCTGTTAGTCTGGCTGATGAGACAATAAAATCAGACCCAAATTGCTTTATTCAGTGAAGTATATAAAATCCCAGAAAATAAAGGCACAATAGAGTAAATTCTTGTTCCTTCACAGCTGTTCAATGGAATTGTCTCTTGTGAAAGTCACAGCTGCTCCAGGGGGCTCTGGAGCTCCAGCAAGACTTGTCCTAAGCATCCAGGGCTGCCTTCAAAAGTGACTTTAGTTAGAACATGCACCTAGAACTATGCCAGGCTACTGAGCATTTGACCAGACCACCCTGGTGCCCTTTGGTTGGAAGCTCAGCTGAGGTCTTTGGGTGCAAAGGGCTGTTTACTGGTGACCATTATCTCTCAGGCTGTAGAAGATCTTGTGCAATTTCTGTATTCTGCCCCTTAGGAACATCAGTGAGCAGCGTCCTTAGGGTTTGGTAGAGCTTTGCAAAGCAGACTGTTTGCTTGGTGTATGAGTGCTATTGGCATCATGGGTCTGCAGTAATGGGTCCACATCTTCACAGGTTCAGTCAGTTGTGTTAGACATAAATCCAATTCTCCAGCTCGTGAGTATGGTCAAGAGTTAAACAGGCTTTTTTTCCCTGTACTCACTTGGCTTTTACTTTGAAACTCCACCTTCAGCTTATGCCACACACAAAAGGACTCCATTTTCCATTTCTAGCTGAGAATGATAAACCTCCTTATCTTGAAGGGAAATTGGGAAAATAAGTCGATTATTGTATTGGAAATGGTCTATTACTGCACTGGAAAATACAAAAACAATGCTGGTTTAGAATGCGGACTAAATAGCATGCAAAAAGTAAGACTCTAGACCAGTAATGAACAGTGACAGAAGGAGAAATTATTGAATCGTTGCTCATTTAGTGAATGTGATTCCTGCTGTGCACTGGATGAAATTATCCCTGTGGGAAAAATAAGAAAGACTAAGATAATTCTTACAAAATGAGGAATGTCTTACGGTTGCAGAGAGAAGCTTATATTTAGCATTTCCTCACACTTGAGTGATAAGTGTGGCCAGCCAAAAACATTTCTGAGAATGGTGTGTGGGTATTTGATTTGGGTGATTTTTCTAGCTTTTGAAAGGGACTTGAATATAAAGCAATTCTGTCCTGAGACATTGTCCTAATACCTGCTGGAGGTGCAAGGTGCTTAAAAATGCTGAAATGCCTAAATCCACAGCCACGGGAAGCTGCCCAGATGATGTTCTATCACCCTCTGCGTGGAGAGATGTTAGGGGGGGATGCAAGCTTTGTCATGAGCAAGTGGAGCTTTTAACCTGGTGGATGCAGGAGCCCATCGTGGAAGTCAGTAGATCTGAGTGGACACTTAGCAGAATCCCCACCCTGGTTCTTTCTCACTTTTAGATTGATGCAATCAAGGAATGAAGCTGAAAGGCTTTGCCATCTTTTGATGAATAAATTGATTGGTGGAAAGCAGAATGGATTATAACTTCCTAAATGCCAAAGGATTTTCATAGGGACAGCATGAAGCAGCCTATTCTTAGATTTCAAATCTTTTCCAAAATGTGTTTTCTGAAATAGATTCACTTGGAATTTTTTTTTTAATATTCAAGAAGCACTTGTTATGTTTTTTTGGTTTTTTGCTTTTTTTTTAAGCACAGGTTTAATTATTTATTTCCCCTTATTTAATCCTTGGAAAATGCAGAGCTTTGGCTGAAATTCTCTAGAATGCCCACTGTGAGAACTTCAGCCCAAATAGTTATAATTGAGATAAATTGTAAACAATTGAATGCAGGATCTTCTAATGAGAGGTATCAAGGACTATTAATAATAGATATTACTTCCAGCCAAGCCTGTAATAATACATGATAGGATATTTAAGGTAAAGAGATGCAAGCACAAAGTGAGGCAAATGTATGTACTCATCTTTTACATTTTAATGGAACTAATTAATGAGGCTGGCATGCTTTTGAAAATGCTTTAATTTATTCTTTGATTAAAAAGTAGAAGTCTCTCATTAGTGCAAAAATATCTTTTCTGAGTTACACTTCTGGAGTGTATAAAACAGATCAGCATTGATATAAACTGGGAATTTCAAAATTATTGTTTACACTGCATACTATTTCTGCATCATTCGTTGTGGATATACATTATAATTAGTTTGCTCTGTTTTCCCTGCAGTGAGCTTGACTTGAAATGGGAAATTCCTTTGGATTTAGCTATTGTACCTGATTGCTGTTTTACTTTCAGACTTTGGCCCTAAGATGTGTATGTTATTTTTTTTTATTATTTCTCTGAGAAGGCATTAAAAAAAACTATTGTGTATTTGATTTATCAAATTACTTCTTTTAAGTTTTGCTAGTCTTAGGTAAGATGACATTTGCATTTGTGGGATGGTGTTTTGATTATAAAACACTGCTTTAGCTAGCTCACTGCTTTTTTGCATGTACCTTAATTATATTATCCCCCTGCAGACCTCATTTGAGGAAAAAAGATCTACTACAGCAGTTTCTCTTTAATACCAGGTTCTGTAATTAGTACCCTTCTTCTCATTACTCACGATTTTGATAAAACATTAATTGATATTAAATACCATGAGTGTGTGTGTGTAGGGTTCGGGGTGTTCCCAGCTGAAGCTGCATTCATGGCAGTACCAGAGGGGGAGTTGTCCTAGGGTGACTTTATGATGCTTGTGTCCCCAGTCATCTGTTCTGTAGTTGTACTTTTGGATAAATGTGTTATTCTGATGCTTCTCCATCTCACTTTAATAGATGAAAAGCTAGAGAGTTTATAAGGACTTTACATTGCTAAAACATCCTTGAGCTAACACTAGAATCCTGCTAGCTTTCAAGAATTTGATATGGATAGTAAAAAAATTGTGTGCGTTCCATGGGCATAGAGCAGCCCTGTATCTCCTGTGACAGCCCCCTACCCTTCTGCAGGTTGTCCTTCCCCTGTGGATGGAGCAGGAATGTCCCGGATCCAGGCAGGGCTGTCCCGGCTCTTCTTCGCAGCCCTCACCTTTCCTTCATACCTGACACCTGCAGAGCAGCAGGGAAGAGAGGCTGGAGTGCAGGCTGAGGGGTTCCTGTTCTCTGCCAGCTACCCAGGTCCTGTATGTTGCCCGGTCTTGCATCCCTTGGAGCTGGCAGGGAAGTGAGGAGGAGGAGGATGGTGTGGTGACCCCTTCAGAGCAACTGCAACTGCTGAAACTCCGCAATGACTTGTTGCTTTCAGGCTGTCCTTTTTCAGCTTTCTGTTACAGAAAATTCAGATTCTGAAGTGAATTTGCAGCCTTCCTTGCCCTTGCTTACCCCTGTTTTGTGGATGGGAAGATGATTGCAACAAAGAGGGAAGATTTTCCTTCTAGAAACTCTGGATCTTATCCTGCCTATCTTGTAGGCTAAGTAGAACAGATGGGAAGAACACTGCTTTGCCCTCCTCAGCAAGTTAGAATCTGGTGGCTTGTGCATGAGATTTAATGTGGATATGAATAAATAATAGAGAGAAGGGAAAGAAATATTTGCTCAAAAAGGAGTTTACAGAATGATACGCTCCACTGATCAGTCCAAAAATACCTCCTCATCGAGACTCACTTTTCAGCTCCTTTGACAGCAGCTAGTGTCCCAATTTGAAAGGCTCTCTGTGGATTTCAATCCCACTATTCCTTCCTGTCCCAGCAATGTTACATATCCCAGTTTACTAATACAGGGCTCTTTCTCACATAAGAAAAATAAATTAGCAATTTTGAAAGGCTGACCAGAGACAACTCATCAAAGAGGAGTCCAGACCTGTGTGAATGGCAGCACTATCTTACACATTCTATGAATACTGGTGTCACCCCATGCACATCTTCCTTGGATTTTGCATTTATTTCTCCCTATATTATACACCAACATGGGTAGCAATATATGAAAAAGAGGAGACAGCCGAGATAAGGGGCTGGAAACATTTTCACAGCAGTATCTTGTCAGCTTTCCAGCACACTCTGACTTATCGAGATCCAAACACTCACAGCTGGTGCATATTTTAATGCCAAATGACTGGCATGGCTGAAATTGGAATTCACAGTCTCTCAACGCACTGTACTAGCGCATTTAGCACATTGCTTTTGTGTGACTCTTTTAAAGTTAAGTTACATTTCAGTGAGGGTATTTTTATGGAGGCACTGTGAACTTGCATGGAAGTGTGTATGGTTTGTTGTGCCAAGTGGTTCTATGTCTGATTAAAATTAGAAATAAAACAACATGAAAAACCCTTCTAATTTACTGCCCTAAAATTGTCAATTAGAGCGGTGCCAAGCAGTCTGGCAAGAGCTCCAGTTCTTCCAAAAGGCAGAAGAGCAGTGCCAACTCTGAAGCAAAGGAAAGGAGAGGAAATATTTATCAACTCTATCCAATAACTGGTCACATAATAATTGGGCAGTAAATTCTCCAACCTGAATTGTTTGACTGATGGTTAGAAAAATGCCTGTTTTGGGGAGTGGGGGAAATTGGGTTTTGCTTAAATGTTTTTTGGTTTTGCTTTTTTTAAAAATTTTTCCCCTTTTTTGTGGGGCTTTTTATTTGGAGTTTTTTAGTGGTTTTATTTTGAGGGTTTTTTTTGGTTCTTAAATCTTTTCATTGGAATTGTGATGGGTTGCTGTGTAACTCTGCTGAGATGAATGTTCTACACTGTCATGTTTCCTGAGCAGCTCAGTAAATAATGTTGCATTGTCTATGAAATATGAAATAACCATCAATTTCCCGCACTGATACTAGAGGAAAGGTTTTGGGACAAGCTGCTTTGGCAGGATGATAGTTGCTGTATATCCATCCTCTGAAATTCAGTGGCCAGAAACATGAATTGTGGCCTCCCAGTATAACTGAAGGGAGACTACAAGAAAGATGGAAAGGGGCTATTTACAAAGCATGAAGTGACAGAACAAGGGGAGACATCTTCAAACTGAACAGAAAGTAGATTTAGATTGGATATTAAGAAAAAGTCTTTTCCATGAGGATAATGAGGCCCTGGCACAGGTTTCCCAGAGAAGCTGTGGCTGCCCATCCCTGGAAGTGTCCAAGGCCAGGTTGGATTTGGGCTCTGAGCAACCTGGGATAGCAACTGTGGAAGGTGTCCACAGCAGGAACATTAGAACAAGGTGATCTTTAAGGTCCCTTCCAACCCAAGCTTTTCTATGATTCCATGATTACCCTTTTAGGAAGTGCATTTCAGGCCTGTAGTAAGATCTTGATTTGACTTTGAGCCCCTGGACATGGGCAAGAGCCTCCATGTGGGGTCATGGTCCATAGCCCAAGGGGTCCTGCAGCACAGCTCTGGAGACTGCTAGCTCTAGGGGCCTCGTTTGGGATCATCCTTCTAACAGTATTGTTGAAAGAGTTGTGTCATGCAATGCTAGGGTGTTTGGAGGTAGGCTTTCACAGATTTAGAAGGTCCCAGATACTGTCTAAATTATTCTAAAGTCATGGAGCAGCTCAGATTTTGTTCATTAACATTCTTGCTAGACTATGAAATGAATCCAATTCAATGGAAGCAAGATCCAATGAGAGATACTTTTGAACTCCCCAAATCTACAAGTTTTTTTCATACGTTCCATATGTTTGCAAACAATTATCACACTTGAATAATTTGACACAGAGGGTGGCAACAGATCAGCCAGTACTTCCATTATACCCCATATTGTGTAGAACTTTATTTTTTGACCCACTATATTTGCTTTTTCTTTTTTTAGTTTTTATTATTATTATTTTGTTTCCAGTCCTAGATTTGAGTTTATCTTAATGGCTGCAATAGGCTTTAAGGATGAACAAAACAAAATATAGTGCGTGAAAAAGTGTTAAAAATTGGTTAATGAACCATCCTAGCAAAAAAAATTAGGGATGGGGGAAGTGGTGGGACCACAAAATAGAAGGTAAGCTATTACTCTGTCAAGAGCAGAGTTAAGTCTGGGCAGTTATTGAAGAACATGTGGAATAGAAAATAAGCAACAGGTGGCACCGGACACAAAAAGGAACAACAGAGGTATCTGGGCCAATGGTCTCTCACTGTGCTGAAAAGGGTGAATAATCCCTGGCATTAATTTCTTTCCCTTCCTGTCTACATCTATGCCAGGAAAGAAAAAGATGTTTGAGTGACAAGGAGATATGGTTAAACTCTGAAGAATAAGTGGAAAAGAGAGACAAGGGGAAAGGACTTAAACTTGTCTCACAATAATAATTGGGATTTGTTTTGGTTTGTGGGTTTGGATTTTTTTCTGGGAGGCTGGCCTGAGAAAATGAGAAATGGAGGAGCTGGCATTTGTGCCTGGTCTGTGTCAAGTGCTCTTGCCTTAAGAACTAGTGAGGTTCAAAGCTGGGACCTCAGCACAGCCTGAACTCTGACTACTTGCAAAGAAAAACAAACTACAGTGTCCAGTTTTCTCTCCTTGAAGTTCAGTGATTGTGCACCTCACAGAGGTATTAAGAGGAGTTTCATTACCTTAAAAAAGCAAGATCAGACTGTGAATAGTATATTTTACTGTTATTATCAAACATAATGCATATCTACTATAGGGCAAAGGGAAATGGTAGTGCTACAATATGGGGTACCTACCTGTAGCCTATGTTACAGGTTTAAATTGGTGACTCCCAGTGTTATGGACAATTTCTTAAGGTGTGAAATTGTAAGAAGAAAATTACCTTGAGCCCAGTAATTGTAACAAAGTTATCACAAAGACACCTTTGGCACTCAAGAAATGCTGAAGGAACACAAGGACCAAATTGTCCCCATTCTCCACCTGCAGCCTGCATGCTTTGTTTTTGCAAGTCCCATCCTGAATGAGTGAAGAATTATTTATGTTCAAAAGGCCAAGCCTCTACCAAAATAATCTGAGACAGCTGCACGTTTTGGTACCAAGTTCAGTGGGAGCAGGAAAAAGGGCATGATGGATCAATAAAAAGCTTTTGGCTTAAACATTTACATTTTACTCTTTATTTCAGATTCATGTTGCCTTCTCAAGCCACCTCCCCACCCCATTCCTGCATCCATTCTAAGGTAGAATATGTGCCAAATGCAGTTCTCTATATGTCACTGGAATTGCACCTATTTAATGAGTTTTAACATAATTTATTACCAGTAGAGAGCAGTCTGAGATTAGAATTAATATCAGACATTGTATGAGGAAAATGCCATGGTTGAGCCATCCATACAATACATATTGCAGAATTAAACTGACTAATTTTTAAGCATACATAATATATATTTCTAAAAGTAGCTTATTTTTGCTAACTGGGTCTTTAAAGAGCAAACATTTGGAAAATTTGTATATAGCGTGAAATGAAGGAAAACATTATAGTGTTCTTTCCAGTTTGAATTTTAAAGGTGTGACTGCTGGAAGACACATTTCTGTCTTTGCCTCACCTTGTTTAAAAACAGATCTGTTGTAAATAGTATTTGTGGTTCACGGTTTTCCTTAGTTTCTAAGCTTGAAACTTTCCTTGGTGAACAGTGTGTAGAGCATTATGTTGTTGCCTTCATTTCAATTTGCTTCCATTGTTTTTATAGTTTTCAAATTACAAACATTAAATCTGTTTTTCATCAGTAGCATCCTGCAGAGTGTTTCATTCATACTGCTGAAAGATGCAAGAAATAAGAATCATTGCCAAAATCAATAAACTGAAGTATTGACTTTCAATCCCGTCCTGTTTAGAAGACATTAATCTACATGGTAAATCATGTCATCATTGCAACTCTTGCAGTTTTCATCATTTTTTGGACCATGCCTTCTACTACACTGTTTTTTTGTTTTGGTTGGGTTGTTTTGTTTTTTTTTGGTGGGATTTTGGGATTTTTTGGGGCTCGTCTTCAAATCCTGTCTTGTTTTATTGTTTCACCCTATAACTTAGTCAATGTTCTAATTTTACTGCATTATCTGGCAGACATGTGAGGCTGTTAACTAACTCCTGATTTGAGATTTTCTGGAGACTGAAGCAGCAGTGTACCTAGCCGTACCCAAAGAAAGGTCGGCTTGTGATGTACAGTAAGCCTCATTGCCTGGAACCAGATCTAAACAGATTTGGATTTTTTTTTTCTTAGGTTCCCACTCTCTTAAGACTGGACCTCACTTCTTGTGTATTTTTCTTGTGGTTGCATGGGTGGATATCTTGTGCGAGATGGGGAATAGCTCTCCTGCTCTCTCCCATGAAATATGGGCAGGGAAGTGCAGGGCTCTGCTTAATCCACCTGCTCCCTGCTCAGAGCAAGCCCATGCAGTGCAGTCTTATCCTATAAGCCTCATACATGTTCAAAACAGAAATCATTGCATGACTGAGAGGTTCATAGGTGGTTCAGCAGGAGAAAGCATGTGGAAACAGAGCCAAATCCAGAGCGTCAATACCTGTCTATGGAGAGATGAAAGAGTAGGCGTGTCCTGTGTATATTCATTAGGGTAGGAACAAAGAAGCATGACCCATCCCTCCAAATGTCTAATCCAAGTCGGCTCCTTTCATCACAGCCTTTTGAGACCTCTCCAACAAAGTTCAGCTTGCTTCCAAGTCCACCAGACATTAGTAAGCCCATGTGGGTCTACAGGAATTGTTCTAAACATAAAAACTTACTGATAACACAACTTCATTTGCATGGAATCATTTAGTTCTTAAAGCTATGGAAGCTGTGTGTGGCCTGATGAGGAGTCCTGCACAGCTATGTTTGCAAGGCTTAGTGGGATAAAGTGAGGTTGGCACATTTTAGTCACAGACTTGGTGATGCTGGGAACAATCCCAAATGAGAATTTGCTTTGTGCTCTGGTTTATAGAAGCCCAGCGCATCCATTCAAGGAACAGCATCAATTAGATATATGTTGAATTGTATTAGTCACTTACTTTTGTAGGCTTCTAGGAAACCCACTTGGGAAGTGGTTGAATTTCAAGCGGGTAATGAAGAGAAATTCTAAAGGAGCACAGTTATAATGAAAAGAGAACACAAAAGTTAAGGGAACTAACCTGGCTTTGGTTTCAGGTTGAATCAGAATTCATCACTTATCCCCACCATCATTTTTTACTTTATTACTGCATACCAAGGAAGTGCTTTTTTTTTTTTTTTTTTTTTGGTCTGTGTTAAATTGATACAAACTTGAGGTGGCAAGACATTTTTGTCTTACTGCCAAAAGTACTGGTGGGGTAGAGATACACTAAAGATTTTATATATTTTAAGTGTGTCCATAATCTTGCACTACTGTGCTTACTAACCTTTACTCAGAAACTGGTTTCATCACAGTTAAATTGTTTTTTTTTTTCAAAATGTGCTTGGTATGCCATCTTTTAAGTTTTATACAGAGATTAAATAGATAATCACCAACTATTTGACTTCAGAATTCTTGTTTATATATATTAGTAAGTTTTCCTATTTGAATTACATAAATAGCCAAGGCAGAGACCCAGCTTGCAAGAACCTATCTGGGTCTTTATCACTGAACAGAAGCTGTCACTTCATGGGTGCGGTTCACTTGTTTCTTTCATGTATCTCTTGCTCTAGCATCAGCCAAGCCTCATCCCATGAGAACTTGTGGTTGCTGTTTTTCTCAGTGCTTCCTTATCTCAGGTTCCAGGGTTGGATTTTTTTAGCTCTCTTGTTGTGTTGCAATCTCTCCACAGACTCCCTGAAATACAGTGCAATAGGGCAGTTGACAGGCATTGTTTGACTCGGATACATTTTACCTCTCTGGTTTTGTGCTGGAATTGATAATTAAAGCTGAGAGGCTTATTGCTGCAGCATAATGTAGAAATACTTTGGAATCAGAAGGCAAGTGTCACAGCACTCAAGAGGAAATGAAAGTTCATTAATGTCTACATTATTAATCACTTGCATTGTTTCTCTCTGTGACAAAAACAATCTGTATTTCTATGGCTCTGCATGAATATTTACATTAAATAAATCAGTGTATTCTTTTTACAGTTTCTGCTTAATGGCACTGTTAGGAACTCCTGTACAGGAATCTCATTTGAGGAAAAAATACTTATATTTAAATTCTCCAGCAATAAAATAAGAATATCCATTTGAAAAGATTTGCCTAAATGTTATGGGTAATCTGTGGAATATAAATTCTTGGAGATGGAGATTGCCTTTTATTTTGTACTAGTAAGGTACCTAGAACAATAGTGTCATTGTAAGTGACTGTTGTTGAATAGGTATTGAAAACAAATATTTCAACAGCCACAGTACTCAAAATGTGTTTTGAAAGATGATATATAACAGCTATATATTTATATATAGATATATTGCAAGTCTGTAGTTGGTAAACAATATGAAAATAAAAAATATTACACTTCTCTTGCTTCTCTGTGCCCACATAGTCAAAGAAAACATAAAACCCGAAACCTAGGGAAAGCAGCATTACAAAATATTCTACTAACAAGAAATAGTGTGTACTAACTTGGCTTTAATCTTGTGTATGGGCATATTAATCCAGCCCTCAGTTAAAGCTGAATGTGATACTTCCTCTCTTGTAAAACAACACTGAAGTGTATTTAGCATAGTTTTATTTTAAATATGAAAGATAGTGCTTGTAAACCTAAGGGTGATTGCAAAAATTGCTCTTCAGAGGGCTGGGAAAAAGAAACAGTTTTGGGGGTGGGGCAGTGGACCTGGATCTCTATCACCTGCTCAGAGGTGTGCCTGTGGCTCCTCTGCTGCCTGTGCCCCTTTCACATCAGCATCTCCTTTGCAGTTCACTAGCATGTAACAGGGAGGAAAGCAGAGAAAGAAGGGGGAGCCAGTTATGAGGTTTCTGCGATGGTGAAAGCTACTTCTCCCCTTTGTACCCACCTGAATGGTGTGAGCAGCAGCTGGCTACCTTGAGAGATTGTGTCAGGGCCAAGCAGAAGCACAGCTGCTCCATGCAGCCTGCTCCTCTGGCAGAATGGAGAAAATCCAGGAAGGAACACATGCTGGATTTATTATAGCACTTCCCCCACTTCCCTTCTTTGATATCTGTCCTTGTCAACGATGGCCAGCCCCTTTCACGGGCAATTGGCCTCAGGGGGACTGCTTGTCTCTGGGGAATTGCATCTGTTTCCTTCATCTCTCTCCAACTCATATTCACCTACTTGCATCCCAATCAGTTTTTCCTCTTTGTGGGATATTATCTTTAATGACTGCCCTTTTGTTTATGGCCCTTCCCCCTTCCTCTAGCCATAGAGCCTTCCCCACATGCATACTTTCTCTTTCCTTCCTAAGGAGTTTCCCTAAACAATGAATAGAAACAGGAAGCCACTTACAGCTTCTTTTCCCTTCCCTTTCACTGAAAAGCATTAGGGCATTTTACACAGTGACCTTGAAGTAGCCTTTCTTTCCCAGCTCAAACTGGCTTGATGCACCTTTGTGGAGGGGGGCAAAGGCAAAGAGGAAGTGAAATAATAAAAATGGAATAAAATAAAGAAAAAGAGAAAATAGAATCTGCCCAGACTGAGGAATTCTGAGACGAAAAGAAAGGAAAAAAAAATTCAACCCAAAAAAGCAAGGAACCCAGTTCACCTGTGAAGGCTTGAACGTCTCTGAATAGCTACCCCATGGAGGTGTGATTGCTCTGTATTATGCTCTGTAGGTCAGAGTCACTGGGTGACTGAGAGCTTGCAGTCAGATGCCTGGGGCTTCCTCTTCCCACAAAAGCAGTAGGAAAAGAAACAAGGATTTTTTTTTTTTATGAAACCAGAAAATTACAGTTTTTTCTACAGGCTTATCTTAAAATGTTACTCCTATCAGCATCAATGGAAGAGGCTTGAGTAAATTATGGCCATTTTCAGGAGTGCACACTTATCCAAAGGTGTTCAGCTTCACTTTTTCCTTGAGTTCCTGCTGACAAAACTGCACTGTGTAATGGCTGAGCGTCAATCACCAGCAGACGCTGTCGTGTTCAGTGGAAAGTACTAAGCAGCCTGAGAGGGGGTGTTTAAAACATGAGCAGCCTCAAGAAATAACTAGTGTCTTGCTCATTCTGATTTTGACTTCACTTTTCTACTTTATTTACTTGTTAATTTTCCCCTCCAAGCTGCACAATTTAAAAGCAATAAAATACCTGATTAAGGGTTTTGGTAATAGGCACATTATAGAGTTTCAGAGCATGTCAAGTATCAACATAAAAGTCAGGTAGTTCACTGTGTCTTTGAAACACTAGAAGATTATTTCCCTCAGACAGATGAGGAAAATGCTGACTAAAGGACTTGCCAAAGTCCTCCAGTGTGTCCAGCTGAACTGTCTCCTGAGCTTGCCTCGTAATCAGTTAATTACCTTGGTATGAATATCTATTTAAATAGAGTGTTTTCCATTTCCTACAATGTCATTTGAATTTTTCTGCTCTCATTGAGTTGTGCTCATTTATTGTCTTTTTTTCTTACAAAAGTGTGCTTTACTGGGTCTGGCTGATAGTTTGATGGCTCCCATCTCCTTTCATGCAAACAGGTGCATTCTGGAAGCAAGCAAAGGAATGGTCCTTTTTGTTCCCAAAAACACAGAGATACAAAATCAACTGCCAAAACCATGTTTGCAAGTGAAATTAACTTCTTGCTTGTCTTTGCTGGTCTTGACCTGACTCCATACTGGTTTTATTAATTTACTCTGGATTCTTGTCTGCTGTTAAGTCCCAGCAAATCCACAAATGAGCTATGGCTGACCCTGTTAAGCTCCTCCTGGACATGGCTATATGCAAATCTCAGAGCAGCACTCTGGATGTAAAAACGGGCAAGATGAGAGCTCTGATTGTCTTCTTGAACTTAAATACAATCTGGTCTGTTCATATGCCTGTTACCAGTGTGAAGAACTTATTTCGATTACTGAAACTGGCTCCTTTTGATATACAAGGAACATTTATGTTTGCCATGAGACACCTTTTCTTTGCACTAAGCATTTTTGAAACCTGCTTCATTAGTGAGCTCCATGGAGAACCTTTAGAGAACAATTATGTGCTGTCTAAAGTATCATGTTAAATGCTGGATACAACAACTCCTGAGTCACAAAAGTCCTGAATGCTGCCCTTTTTGATGCCTTATATTTCTTGCAACTTTACATCCAGGTGGATTTTCTCATTGTCACCGCAAGTTAAGTTCAAACCCATAAGGCTTTTTCCATTAGGCACTTAACTCTTTCTGTGTCAGTTCAGAAGGTAATTCCCTCCTGCAGCTTCCTCTGTTCCACTAGAGGTGTTCCATCACTCCCATTAATTCAGATTCTTTATGTGGGATCCAAACCAAACAATGCTTTTCCCATTCTTGTGAATGTACTCTCATGGCGATTCTTTTCCAAAACCGGTGGTAAGCAGACCTCTCAGCATTTTGCAGAGATTAATGAATTTGTCTTCCTAATGTTCCCCAGAGGCAAGAAAGCTTTTCACAATAAAAAAAGGAAACTGGGAATCCAGACAGATTAATGGATTTGCTGAAGTTTACAATAGAGGCAGTGGGACAGAGATGACAAGCTCTGACTTAACTTACAGGCCTTTCCTCACATAAGAAGTCATTTTGCCAGGAAAAGCTGCTGTTTCTGTTCTTAGGAGTAAATTTGCTATTTAACCTGGAATATAGCCCATGTGGCTTCTTATAGAGGAAAACAAGAAACCATCCATTCCCAAAGAAATAGATCATTTACGGCAGTAGCAAATACGGAACACAAGAGATGTCTTTATATTTATAGGTGTCTACGAGAGAAGATGGGGAGGGGGGAGGTCCCAATCCATGCATTTCTCTTGCAAGGAGACTCATAATGATGAACAAAAGTTCAGGTCCCCTGGCAGTATGAAGAGCTGCCTATATAGAAGTTACTGATCTACTGGTTTCTTTTTCAGACTTGGATGTGTTGGACCAAGCATTGTGAGTAGGTGTAATATGTTCACCAGAATATTTTTTCTTGATATGGAGGATAAGGCTGAATTTTGCTGCTCTCTGTATACCTTTGCATCACTGGAACAGGTATGCTGGAAAGATTTCTCATGTTATTCCCAGGTCGATGTGCAAATAAATAAGAAAAGTTTCTTGAAGTAATAGAGAAGCAGAGTGTTTATTAGTCATACATGACTGAGCAACTTTTACTTTTGCAGATTTGAAAGGTTTTTTAATAGAAAGGAACTCTGTTTTATCAGTTCTCAGCTACTATTGTGTTGAATACAGTTTTGTACCCCATCTAGGAAAGGCTTCAAACTTAGGTCTGGCTATAATCTGTTTTGACCTGCCAACACATATTGTGATGGTCCTTAATTACACATTTTTTCTCTTTGAGGGCTGAGGAAGCTTAGGAACACCACTGCTTTCCATGAAGGCAGGATTAGGCCCAAGTGATGCCATCTACTTTGTGGTGATTTTTAAATGACCTTTTCAAATTCCTCCAATTAATTAAATTTATTTCAACATATGCTGTATCACTGATTGAAGTGAAGAGCTATACTTTTGCCTTGAAGGTAGAATATGTACTGAATAGTTGCTGCTGAAAGCTTTAATCAAGGCTGGATTGGATTGCCTTTCTTCTGTACTGCCAGAATCTTGTGGGTTTTTTAATTTTAACCTTCCAAATGACCTCCTTGTCTTTTAACTTTTTGCTACTCTCTTTTTCTGGTGCAAATGCCTGGAAATTCTTGGTGCAGGTTTCTATGTCATATACTGGGTCATCTTTGCAAAGACATAAATCTGTCAAGCAAATTAAAAACCTCACTGAATTAAAATATAGAATTTATAAATTAGTTACTTAATGTTTCATTCTTCTTTGGCAATTGGACAACTGTGAAGAAGTAAAATTTCTCTATGCTTGAACTATAAAATAAGTGGCATTTGCTCTCTAGACTCTACAAGTGACTGCTCTAGCAATATCAATGTTGTTCTGCCAGATGCAGCATACTTAAATCAAGTATGTTTTTTACAGTAGGAAATATCAAGTCTATTAGATTTCCTCAAATGTAGATATGGAGATAGGTATCCTTATTTCAGTCTACCATTAAGTTTCCCTGGTTTGTTCATCTCATTAAGATTTATCAGGAGCAAATGAGGCCTATGTTCAGAAGCAATTGCTTTATTTCCTGTGCCAGAGGCAACTTCTTTGATGCTAGATGAGGTCACTTACGGTGTTGTTTCTGTCATCATCCCACACAGCTTTGCATGAGCAACTCCTGCAATATTAATCTCCTTTGGAGTTCTTTCAACATTTAGGTTTCAGGTAGTTTTTATGCAAAATGAATTCTTCCTCAATTTATGTAATTCCTGCACTGCTTTCTTATGCCAGGGATGCAAATCACCACCACCCCCCACAGTCTCCACATTCTCCAAATTTACTTATTCTTCTACTAATTTTTTTCCTCAAATTTTTTTGTAATATTTTTCTTGGGAGTTTTACTTAACTTAGTCAACTTGCCAGTTTCTGTTCCAGCCTATTTTAGTGTCAACCTGATCCATATGCAGCTTTCATGTACTAGTTGTGCAGTCTAGCACAATTAATTTCTCAACCATAGCTCACCCTTTTTTCCACCTAGATTATAGATTTTATTTCTTTCCATCAAGTACATCTTGCAATGAGGTTCTAGTGTACTTTGCCTCCTTTTCCCTATATCCTACTGATACCTCTAAGTTTAAGTTTTCTGTTCTGTTCTGCTTGGATGTGCTTTTCCGTTGTGCTTGGGTGATGAAGACAAAACAGTCCGATTCTACCTAGGGACTCAAGGACAGTATCTTTAAACTTCAAGCCCTAAGCATAAACAAGGTGAAAAGAGGAGGGTGGACACACAAGCAAGCAAGGAGGATGAAACTTCCCTATTTGAGACTATTAATTGGACAGTTGACTCCTGCATGCAAATGGACTGAAACCTATAAAGGTGTGAGAACTCGTGACCAACCCCTCCTTTCCTTCCATCTTGGAGCCATCCGGGCAGGGGCCACGATTGTGGCACTTGTATCGCTGGGGTGTGGCTTTTGTACGCCTTTCGTGGGCCTCACAATAAATACCCATTTGTTCCCCTCAACTCTGTGTGCAACCTCTGTTCCAGCTCCTCAAGGCATCACTACTGTTACTTCCTCTAAAAAAGGCACAAACCGACCGTATTGTGGTTCTTTGTGTTAGAGTGACAAGCAAGAAAAAAGGCAAGTATTAACTTTCATTTTATATTTCCCTTCAGTTTTGCCTCCATGATGTTTCTTTCTCTTTATGGTTCATTTTTCACCTGTGTTGTTCAGTATTTTAGTTTTTCCAAACGTGTCTCATGACAGGAATGAAAAATGTGTTTTCTGAGCAAGGCCACAGCTGGAACCAGCTGTGCAGGTGGTGCTTGAACCACTGAACACGCAGGAGCGCGGCACAGTTATTCCCCATCCTTCTCCCTCTCCTCCAGCTCGCCCCACGGCCCTTGCAGGGACACCTGAGCAGGCAGTGCTGGTGGCAGCGGTGGTGGCACGCCCTTGGACAGGTGCGGGGCTGGCGCTGTCCCTGTCCCTCGGGAGGGCTGCGCGCTGTGCCCGCCGTGCGCGGAGCTGGCCGAGGTGCTGAACCGGGGTCTCGCGGCTGCCGCAGCCCGCCAAAGTGGCTATTGGCACTTTTTAAGTCAAGTTTTCTTTCTCTTTATGCAGAAAAAAAGAACAGGTGATGTATTAGATACTTGAAAAACTTTCTCACAGCTATTTTTCAGAATTAGTGAAATGGCAGGTATTTTGTTTGTTTGTTTCCAAAAGGATAAATATTCAAATCTTTCTAAGCATATAAGGTTAGTGAGAACATGCAACATCTTAATTGACGGTGAAATGTATCTGATTGGTTGCTTTCAGGAAACATTTATAATATATTTGGTACCTTATGTTTTTTGCAAATATTAGGAGACTATTTGTACTAATATAGATCTATCCGTAGAAAACAGAAACCTAATAGAGAATATTGAGCTGGATCTTCTCTTACTCTCCAAAACAGCTTTCCCATCACACCTAAATGCCTAAGACCACAAAATAATTCCATAATACTTTGGAACAAGAATTTAGTATCCTGAAGTCTGTAGAATATTCAGAAATATATTGATCCATCATTCTTCTATGTGCTGTATAACTGGACTGTTCAATCCAAGAAGATAAAAACAAGCTTACCAACATTCCATTTAGACATCTCTCAGCCAAGTTGAGAGGTGAGTGTCTATTACACTGATTTTGCATAGAGCCATGATGGTGACAGAAGGGTGATGCAATGATCCTCTTGTCAAGCAGTGGTGCCAGTGGGGTTAGAACACCTCTATTTCACCCCCACCTTAGGTAATGTTGCCCAACTACTTTAAAATACACCACCTGTGACCACAGTGCATTAGTAGCAAAATGGGAAATAAAAGCCAAACTATGACATTCTTCTGCTGTACTAATTGCATTTTCACTTCATAATAAAGAATGTGCATGAAAGAGCTGTAATTTTCCCAGTCTAGCCAACAATTTTTTATTCTTAATGAGTGTATTTATTCAGCTATGATTCTGTCCTGAGCTTTTGTAATTTTATTTATTGCTATGCTTATTTGTAAAAATAAGAAAATCAATAGAGTGTTGTGGTAAGGGAGGGGAAGGAAGAGAAAAAAATCACTCAGAGGCACTACAATAAATTTGTTGCAGGATAAAAAACTCCAGAGAGAAAAAGTAGATAAATGGCTGCTGATAAAGACTGAAGGCAAAATCTGAATCATTCATTGATTCATCATGTCTTTTCTTCAGCATTTATGGAGCCAAACAAATAAGAAAAAGGGAAGAGATAATCCCAGTAGCCTAATGAGAGTTTTACAGTCACCATAAAGACCTATCTTCTGAGGACTGAATAGAGAGATGTGCTCTATAGATTTGTATTTAATAATGAGTTAGAGGGTGTTGTGGACTCATCTGTGCATTAGATTAGCTTAGCTGTCTTTTGAAGCTTCATCAGTTGTAGCATGAGCTAACTTCACCCCCTTAGTTTGTTTTGGGGGCTATGATTTTTAAGCCTTATTTGTTTCAGAAATGAGGTGATGTGATAGGAGGGGAATTCTATCAGCTGGTTGTATTGGTTATTTTAATGAAACAGAATAGAAAATCAGCAAACTCTATGAGACATGGTTACAAGTTTAATGGAAGTGAAGAAGACCATGATGATTATTCCACTTAAAACATCATCTGAATTCTGTGTTTCAATGAAACATTTTCCTGAAAGAAGAGGGATGTGAATGCCCCATTCCTCGACGAGACTGTTTTAGTTAAAGACTCTCACTGTCGAAGATGACAAATCCACAGGAAGCCAGTTGACTTCAGCTCTGCTAGACAAACAGTTACAGCACTCTTTGGGAAGGTTGTGTGTGTGTTATTTTTGTTCATTGTGTTAAGAAAAGAGCTTATCTTTTTTTCTTTTTTTGAGACTAAATCGTCATTTAGGGAGCCATAGTTTTAAAGAAGATCAAAAGTCAGTATCTATTCATGCACACAGCTTTTAATTCCATTTCACTGAGCTTGTTGTTGATGTTGTGGACATCAACATAGTAGACAATTGCAGACCTTGCAGCCTGCAGAGACAGCCAAAGTAAAGAGGAAAGGATGGGCCCCAAGATGTATAACCACTAGGGAAACTAGTGGGGTTCTGTTGGTGTTTATTGTTTGCATTGGACCACTGCCAAGTTATAGTTCCTTCTTGTGAACAAAACAAGAAATAAATCTTTTCCCTGGCTGATGCAGAACTGGGACTTCCCAAGATGAAAAAGGCTGAGGATACTTGACTGAAGTTCACACTGTAAACCTTTTAAACCTTTCCTTAGCTCTTCTATTGCTGTTCTGCTGGTTTCACTCCATTGCACTGCAGATTTTATCCCAAGGCCTCACAGAATATCTTTCAGGTCCTTGAAATGTTTTAGTGGACACTGCTAAGCAACGTCATCAGATGTTGCTATGCTGATGTCTTACTGTGAACTGCTGTCCTCCCTGAGGCCCTGGCCCAAGGGAATGTGAGAGGAAGGCATATCAGTTTCTCTAGAAAGGTTA
Organism: Sturnus vulgaris; assembly: GCF_052056855.1. Classification (NCBI taxonomy): domain Eukaryota; kingdom Metazoa; phylum Chordata; class Aves; order Passeriformes; family Sturnidae; genus Sturnus; species Sturnus vulgaris. The sequence goes on along the minus strand of NC_142256.1, from coordinate 19,011,127 downwards.
CTGTTTTGCATAGAATAGTTAATAACACTGAGCAAACCACTTGGTCTCCCATGGATTTCTTTTTTTCTTTATTCTTAACATACTCTTTTTCTCATTGTCTGTGCTTGGCTTTTATATAATAAATTGTTACTAGTTTAGGGACTGGATCTAAAAAGACTGCTTATTTTTCTTGCCTATGCACCCTGATTCTACAGCTGAACCAAACCTCTTACTCTCCCCTAGATTTAAATTGGATTTTTATTCAACAGCCAAATAATTTAGAGGGTTTCTCTAATCTCTGCTATTCTGGCTCATTAAGTGCAAAAGAATTGTCACTTCCACTCACCCTCATTGAAAAAAACGGCTTTTAGTAACTTTGCATATAGCTTGAAGGCTGCTTTTGTTCTCCAAAATTAGTTTATGTTTAGCCTATATTAGTTATTCCCCTAGATACTGTGTCCCAGGCAGCTCAGTATTCGAGTCCTTGCAAATACAGAAGAATAATACCAAAGACTTGCTACAAAGACCTCATGGTAAAACTAAAAGGATTTCATGTGAATAAGAGCTACACATGGACTTAACGCTGCTGGGAGCAAGAACATACAAGGAGAAACTAACTACATGGTGAAGCCAAGACATTACTGGTTTTTAATGATTTCTTTGTAGATAGAGAGGTCTTTTCCCAAAGAGCTCATGATAATACAGTGTAGCTAAGAACACAAAGGAAAATGTTGTATAGAAGGAAAAAAGAGAGCCTTGAAGGAAGAGAGGAAGCTCTGAGCCTTCTCCATCCTTCTTTTCTACTCATTTAGATGAGATGTGAATGTAACTGATAGGCAACGCACACTGCCTCTTCTGCAGACAGGGATTTCAATAGGATATAATGATTTCTCAGTCCTACATTATGGTGCCAGTTCAAAGGGGTAGCAGAGCACAGCTTAAAGGGACATCATTCTCAAGGATATGCCATAGGACTGCTTGCTACAGCACACAATGAATCCTTGTCAGGAACCTCTAGTAATTATTGCCAGAACTGCATGGAAGGTGGTGTGTAATCTACACAAACTTCATCTTCAGATATGAAGTGATCATGATATAGAAAAGCAGTAGGAACTCAGGGTGTTGATTTTGTTGAGCCAAACTTACAAATGTATTTAAAAATAAACAACAAAATAAAGTGATTTATCTAAAGCATTTTTTTCTTGAAAGTGTTCTCCTACCTTGGATAGCTATTAAAAAAACCACATTTGTATTAGGAGTGAACTTCATTGTTGCCATACATCAGTGCAAGATAAGAGCAACTTCAGCCTGAAAATAGGTAAGGAATGAGATTTGGTGGTAGGTCTTTCTCATTAATATTGAATATTAATACATTTATGCAATTTGAGAAATAATCAATATTCGGGTCAGTGTATCTCAGATGGTAGAAGAAGGAGAGGAGAGGATGGAAATGCTCTTTCTGTAGTGTTTTAAACATGAAATAAGAATCAGGATTGTATGTTCTGTGCAAAATCTGCTCTGAGTTTATTCTCTCAGTTGCATGGCTAAGGGATGGTTTCTTAATCAGAGAGAATCTAGTACCAGTCTTTGGTCTTGGAGTATGACAGGATCTGATACTTATTTTGCTGAATACAGACACAGAGGAGTGGACTTTTTTGTACAACCCTCACCTCTTGTCTTTGCAACAAAATATAGCATGGTTTTGCAGCAGACCAAAGAGCTCACCTTGTATCCTATCTCTGCCCACAAGCAGTGGAGGATGGTTAGGAGAACAGCTGCTCTACTCTCATTTTGATCAGTGTGCAACTCAGAAGTTCCGCAAGTGGACTGTGTCTACTAAACTGGATTTTGATCACATTTCCTTGGCTGTTCCACATGATCCTTGCCTCAGTTTTGTCTCTAGCATGTGTTTGGTTGGAGCTAACCCTGGACATGCCATTAGAGCATATATGTATACTGCATATTTCTGCAGTATACAAAAGCCAACTTTGCGTCTGTACAAGATAGTAATTCTGGGCTGTACTGCACCAGTTGGTGAAGAAATTATCATGGCATTTAGAAAGGAAGACAAGCTCTGAGATTGACTTCTCTGTCAGCTTAAGGGTGGGACTGGCAGGCCATTTCATGCCTTTTGGTTCTTTTTTGTTTTATCTAATGACACCATGCTCATGTTTGCCCTTCCCTAAAGCTTTAGTGATGAATCTTGTAGCTGTTGGACCAATGTGATTACATGCTGAACCACACTGATCTAATCTTCCTCTTTCTCTTTCCTTGACCTTTCCATTTCTTTCCTCCATGCATTCAGCCTCTCATTTTTATAAGGAAAACCAAAAGCTGCTCATACTCTAATCATAGTGACCTTGGAGTCTTAGTTGGTGAGAAGCTACCTCATTTGGCATTCTAAGCCATAATTAGTGTCAGTCAATGTCAATGGCATGAGAAACAGCTACAAGCAAGAAAGGTCAGACTGGCTGTTCCTGCAGCCGAGTGCACAATGGGATAGGTGGGTGTCCACTAACAGAAATTTGCGTCTGTGAGTAATCTCACAGGATACTCAACCTCACCATGTAGTTGCCAGGTACAATTTCAAATCACAGTTTTTTCACGTTACAGTATTAGTTTTGATAACCATGCAGGGACAGATGGCATTTTGTCGGCTTTCCAAAGCAGAGGAATAATTTGCCGAGCTGTAGCTTGTGTAATGAGAAGCCAAGTAAGTTGAAGATGAGGTAAAAGCAAAGCATCTGTCGGTCCTCGTGTGCCAGCTTTTAGATGCCGCATACAAACTAATATTTCCACACAAAAAAAAAGTAGTGACTGTTACAGATTTGTATAAAAAAGATGGCATTTGATAACAATGCCACAACAGATGTCGTTGAGTCCATGCTTGATTTTTACTACTGCTCTGTGCATTTTTGGAAGAGATACTAGCTCTGCACAGCTTGTATGGAGTATGTTCATTATAAAATTTTATTTTTCAGGAAACAATGAGATGGAAATTTTTTAGCTAATCTGATATTGTCCTTCTTTATCATGCTTCCTTAGTGGTTAGGGAGGAAGAGTTTATTCTTGTTTGATTCCTTTCTAATCTCTTTTATGTGAGAGAAGTGTATATACCTATATACTGTATATAATATAAAAATCTTAAAAGAGAACTCTCTGTTAAAATACAATGAAAAATTTGAGGTTACTTGCATTATCTAATATTACATTTTTCAGCATGTGTCATGGAAAATGTGTAATTATATCTTCCCTATTCAAAGAAATCCTTCTCTTCACCTTAATCCTATTCTTTCTCATCTTCTTTGATGAGAGAGAACAATGTTTCAAAAGTTCCCCTTTAAGAGCAGAGCTTGTAAAAAGAAACCCGTAGAATACTGAAGCCTACTTGACTCAATTGCCTTGGTAATAGACATGGCAACTTAATAAAAGCAGCTTCTATCTAGGTCAAAATTATTTAAGGCATGCATACTTCACCTAAGATATATATATTTTTACTAAATAACCTGCTATAATGTGGTATCCTCTGCACAGTCTGCATTGAGTGTTGGGAATCTGAGGGGCCCAGTGAGATTGAATGAAGGGGGGCAAGTACTCCTCAAAGGTGTGAACCTGACAAGGGCTAGACATTTATGTCCAAGCCTTTCTCAGAAGCAGAAACAGCAGGTCCCTGGGTCAGAGGAAGGCTGAGGAGAGAGAAACAGCCCTTAGGAGAGAGAAGAGAAGGGAAGGCAGCTCCCCCAGGAATGTGGCTGGGTATAAACTTCAAAGGGATCCAAAGCTAAAAAGCTGCTTGTTTTTATTGTGCTTTCTGCTGGGTTTTGTTTCATAGTGGTGCAAATGTTGCTTTGCTGGGTGCAGGGATGGGGAGGAGGTAACACAGGTATAGCTTTGTGTTCAGCTGCATGTCTTGTTCCCAGGGAGCTGCACTGGCACGCTCCTGCCAAAGCCTATTGGTAGGCCTGAACCACAGCCAAGAGCTAGAAGTCCAGTTTGAGGCAAAAATGGCAAGAGGTAAACTCAACAGGGGTTGAATCTGGGGGGCAAAGATATAACATGTTGATTATAGAAAGATAGAGCAGTGGTTGATTGATTCTTTTTTGCTACCTGGAGCCCTGAAGCAAAGAAGAGTGTAACTCTGAGATTATGAAGTGCTATCTCCATGGGTTAGCAGATGCTCTCAGCCAAGTGAGTACTATTAGACCTTGCCAATTCTTCAAAACACTTTCTCTGCCAACCAGCATTACCTTTGCCTTAGCCACACTGAAGTCTCAGATCACAGTTTTTATCCAGTACCAGATTTTTGCCAAGTATTGTAAGAACAGAAATTTTTTTCAGAGTAGATTAAATTCACTGACTTTCTCTCCATTTCATAGAATTCAAAGGGTGTTTACAAAACAGAGTTAGAGGCTGAAGTGACCATATTTTTTACAATTATCATAGAGTTTAAATTGATTTTCCTAATAGAGATCTGCTATTTTCAAAATGTTGCTGGCTTTGTAGTGCTTATTGTAGACTACTGATGCCTTATAACTCTTACACATTCTGTATTTGTTTCCTTATGAGTGTGAAACATAATCCCAAGGTTTAGGGTATTAAAGCCAAACCCTTTTAAGGACTGTATTCAGTAACAAATATTAGTACATAGAAAGTGGGCAAGAATGGGCTAAATACACTTGTGCTACATGAAGAGTGAAAAACAGCATAATATTTTACTTCTGCACCTGTACAGGAAAATCAGGCTCATTCAATGTTCTTTATTGTGCATGAATGTTCATTTATTCAATACCATCTGCAAGAGCTTTGCTTTGTCCCAGATACTCCACATAAAATCCTTCATTTTATAAAATTAATGCTGATAATATCTTTGGATCTTATCCTTGGAGACAGTTTGGGTTTCTTTGTACGAAATAGTTTTAAATGTCTGTAAAAGGCTAGCAATCTCAACCACTTAGAATATTTGTGTCTTTGCAATGTGAAAACCAAAGTGAAATGGGAAGATGAGTAGGGGTTTTCATAGAGGTCTGGAGGAAGAAATAGTGCTGTGTGTTGAGACACAGCACACTTGGGTTCTACTCCCAGTCTGTCCAAGGACTTCTTGCAGAATGTTCAACCTTCTTCTCTTTTTAGTCTAGCTATGTTGTGTATGTTTAATTGGGAAGGGGTTTATCTTTTTCTTTATGGCACAATGAGAGGCTTAAAAACCACTGAAGGTTCTGAAATACTTATATCCAACAAGAAAGACCATGACAGCACAATAGAAAAGTTCACTATAACCTCTGTCTTTCAGGATTTATCAACATTGCAAGTTAGTTTTAAACATAAATAACTAAAGACACAAGGGCAAAAGTGCCAAATTCATGCTGAAAATAAGTGGTAATCATTGGACTCTTGAACACAAAAATTGTAATAAATCAAAATACAGATTTAAAATTTGCAAGTTTAATTGGTATAGGAATATTTTTTATAGGAATATTTTTAGTAGATAAGAAGATGAGCATCAAATATCATACTTGAAACTTGGTATCATTAAAGATGATCCAAGAAGCTAATACATTTTTTTCGGCATCATTTTCTTGAAGTACTATTTTGCTTTAATGCTGAGCATAATAGATGACTATGATTGTGGTATATCATTTGTTAGAATAATGTTCTGATGAGCCACTTGTACAGTGTCAGCTTGAAGTAGATTTAATCCTTTTTCTTGAACTATCTGGTATTCCTCTGCATGTTCTTTGTGATGTGTTTTCCACTGACCCTTGTTTGCTAATGGTACTTTTTATTAGTGCCAGTTAGAATAAATTGGTCTGGTAGGTTTACAGCAAAGATGTTAATAACGTTTTCAACCTCAGTGCAATGAATATCACACAAATCATTCAGCACACTTCAAAGTCCAGGGGCACTTCAATGCATGCAATTTTTGTAATTTGTGTGACTGGCACAATATTTTATAAAAATACTATTCACAAAACATTTTGGCACCCAGGATGCATTATTTCCTCTTTCAGGTGATGAATTTCAGTTAGAGGAGCATCTTTCGTACCATGGATTAGTTAAGAAAAAACAAACAGCAAACAACCCAAAGATGATGGAATAAACTCCAGTGGTCTTCTCTTTGCTTCAACAGGTCTTTGTACTGTTACTAAAGCAAACACTGACACAAGGAAAGAGAGTCAAATCTGGTGCTCTCTATTCACATATTCATAAAGCTGAGCAGTAATATGAGAATGAGGACTGGGTCCATATCTTGCATCACTCTATTGAATACAGCAAAGTTATTGTGTGTTGATACAAATTCATATATAAAAATTCTGCTCATATCTGGTATTTCTTTTCCCAGTAGACTAAACTGCTTTTATGGGCACTATGTGGAGGTGCCAGTCCACCTGACAGCTAATTAGTCAATGGTCTGAAGGACCAGAAGAAAACAACAGGCTATTTCAAAGCACTGGACCGACTTGTCAGCTCTTGTAAATTGGCATTAGCTGAGTTCTCTTTGGTTGTTTTTTTGGGTTTTTTTTTCAGTTATATGTGATCTATAGTTTGCAGTTCTACTGTTTAAAAATGTTCCCATTACCCTTTATTCCAGCTTGGTGTGTAGTTCATGGCTCTCAAATGAAATATATTTAACTGGGAAGGTGGCTATGTTCTGCCATCTCCTCTCTCCCCTAAGTATCTAATTCTGGAGGTTGTGCTCAGTCTCTCTGGCTCACCATTCTTTCTGTGATTCATCTCCCCTCCTGGTAGGACCATGATCTCCCAAACACAGAAGGTACTTTTCAGATTTTCAGAGGTTTTTTTGGCCTAAGAATTGTATAGGTGTGCACTTTGTGTTCATTACCCTGGGATGACCCAGAAACACATCCTTGTGGCAAGAAGGGCCAGGAGCAATGGCGTGGATTGCACGAGGCAGAGCAATGCCAGCAGCTCCAGGGAGATGATCTTCCCATCTACTCAGCCCTGGCGAGGTCACACCTGGAGTGCTGCATCTGGGTCTGGCCGCCACTGTACAACACATACGGGACTTACTGGAGAGAGGCCAGAAGGACCATGAAGATGATTAAGGGATTGGAGAATCTGTTGTAGGAGAGGGGGCCAGAAGAGCTGGTAATGCATCTTGGAGAAGAAGATCAGGAGGAACATACCAGTCTGTGAGAATACCTGATGGTGGAATAAAGAAGCCAGAGACAGATTCTTCTCAGTGATGCCCACTGACAGGACAAGAGGCAATGGGCACAAACAGAAATACAGGATATTCCATTTTAACATCAGCAAAACCCTTTTTTATTGTAGAGGCGGTCAGACACACAGAACAGACTGCTCAGAGAGTCTGCAGATTCTCCATCCTTGGAGACACTCAAACCCCAACTGGACTCAGTCTGCTCTAGCTTATCCCACTCTGAACAGTGGGTGGGACTGGCTCATCTCCCGAGGTGTCTTCCCACCTCAGGTGTCCTGTGATGAGACCTCAGACCTTGCTACTTTTAGCTTGTTGCAAATGTAGTACTGGATCTCTGGCATCTCTCTGCTCTCTTGCCCATCTGCTAGAGTGGCATTGTGCCCACTCAGAAAGTGCTATGCCAGTTTCAACAAGGCACAGGTGCCAACCAAACATAGATTTAGAAAGATACCCTGCAGAAGATCCTCCTGGTAGTAAGTAATGCCAAATTAGGCCCACATGCTTCATTACGAGGGATCACATCTGTTGAGGCTTGTGGGCATTGTACCATCAATTACAGCCTTTATCCTCTCATTCTCTTTCCTGAAAGCTTTAGTGAATGGAAAGTAAAATTTATGAGCCAATCAAGTGCCTTGAGAAAATGTGGGCTTTTCCCTAGTGATCTCTGTCTCGAAATCTCAAAATTCAAGCTGCTAGTGTTTATTTCCCTCTGTTAGACATAATTCAGTATACACTAGGTTTGCTTGTGAAGGCGGTAGAAGAAAAAAACACTGAAAAACATACTCTTTCTTGTCACTTAATACCATGAGAGAAGGATTGTGTGCAATTCATTTGATACTTGTTAGACCCTAAAGAATTATTTGGACTGGTACATTCATTAAGTAGAAAGAAATGCATAAATTTGGTTGTTGTGCATTCTCAAGTTCACTTTGGCATTGTCCTGGGGTGACTATGTCATGTTGAATTGTATCCCCATTTGTCTGTTTAGCCCAGAAACAAGTTTTGTACCTTTAAGGCTGGATTTGAGAGTGAGGAGGGAGGAGGAGGAGCGGTGGAATGTCTGAGGCGGTTGTCTTCAAAACACAGAGACAGGAGTTCCATCTCTCGTCCTCCTGGACTGTGTCGCTGTGGTGGACAGCAGAGAGAGCTCTCCTTTGCTTTTTGTTAGTTTCTGACTGACTGAAGCAGAGAGGTTCCCCAGACAGTTTTTTCCCCCCTATTTTCCTGGAATTATTTGAACCTGCTCTGGACTGGGGACCCGGGGGAGCACCAGGAGCTCGCACCTGTGGCCACCGGGGCCTGGCCTGCACAGCGGCATTTTCCAGCACCGGAGGGACTGAGAACAGACTGAGCCGAGCTACCACCCACAGGAGAGAGACTTTCTGAATTTGTCATCTCTTCAGAGCAGTGAGAGGTTTTGTTGTTAGGTATTGGGTTTTGGGGTTTTTTTTGTGCTGGGCAGTGCTGTTCCTGTTGAATAAACAGGTTTTTTCTACTTCTCTCTGAGGAAATTTCTTCCCGAACCCGGTGGGGGAGGGGCCGCTCAGGTTTGCTTCCTAGGGGAGGGGCCCTTTGGAAGTTATCTCCCAAATTTGCCCTAAACCAAGAGAGGCATGTAAAAGATCACAAGCCTACATCTTTGCTGCCACTGTTTTGTCTATGTCATGTGAGAGCTGAAGTTGTTATATTGCTCAACATATGCTATAAGAAGAACTCATGTCCCAGGAAAAACTATTAAGAACTATTGCTTCAAGAACGTTGGGCCTGTGTGGATAAAGGAGGATGGCAAAGTCAGCCTGATGACTCAGGCTCACTGAGTCCTTCACATCACATGGGCTGGCTTTGGAGTTTGCTATGCCAGGAAGAGTCTTCTCATTGTTTACCCTCAGTCATCCTGACCTCTGCTCAGGGAGTTTCTGTCAGGACCTCCCTGAACTACAGCATGTGATTTGCTATTAGTGAAATATTTTAGGAAGGACTGAGAAATGCCAGAGCACTAATAATGCCAGAGCAGGAGTAAATAGAGCAGTGCAAGAAAATGTCTAGGGAGGAGCAGTCAAGGTAACTGAATAGGACTGACATCCTGGACAATCCAGTGTCTCATGATTTACCTTAGGCTGTAGCTGAGGGAAGGTGGGCACTGCTTTGTACCTGTCTACATGTCATATCTACCCTGATGAGAATTGGCTTGCATTAATTGGCAGTCAGTTTAATTTGAGTTACGCCAGCCTTAAAGCACAAGCCCCAGCACAGCCCTGCCATGTGTCAGTGTGTGCTTGTCCCTGGTTGAGTCAGGAAGTTTGCAAGGTAAGGAAGCCTCGCCTCAGCTCTGGCAGCATGGGGTGCTGCCAGACGTTCAGATGCTGAGCTCTGACACCTTGTTCTATCCATGCCTCCTGCTGCTCCAGCTGATGGGCAAACCAGCTGTAGCACCCCCTGGAATATAAAGCATCATAATTCTGATGGTGTTTATCCCATACGTACATTATTAAGAGAAATGTATTCTAAAATACTGGCGAGTCCTTCAGACTAGTTTTATTCTTGTAATGATCCAAATATTGATATTCGAACAGTCTGTTATTTATGCACCATCAGGTATTCTGCTCATGGTATTTTCCCACATCTTTCCATCTAAACCTGGAGAACATGTGCTGTCATATAGCTTGCCTATTCTTTAAGAGTTAAAACAATAAAAATAGCACAGCAGGATCTTGTCCATAAACAATGGAAACATTGCTCTAAATTCAATACTATTTCTCTTTTTATTATGTGATTGCTTCTTTGTTGTTAATCACTTGCCCTACTTAATTCATCCATTATACTCAAAAGCTTTGAGATTAAACCCCCAGGCAGTATAGCTTCATATGAATCCTTTCTTTTTTATCTGTTCCGAGTTAGATTAAGTCTAGGTCCGGTTTAATGAGGTGCCACGTGCTGGCTTTTCGTGCAGAAAGAATTCCTCATATTCAGTGGTATGTATATATCATATAAATTATGAAATATTTTACCTTTTTTAAAATGAATTTCTAACTAATGTGTCCTGCAGAAAACACTATTATTTCAAGTTCCCTGGGATGTGGGTGGTTGACTACTTCTGATTTGAATTTTTTTTGTTTTAGTAATGAACCTTGCTGTTCATTTTTCAGTTATTCCAGGTTTTTATTTAAATTACGTCATTTTGTAGCAATATTAATGGCAGTGATAAGACTTCTTTGCCTGTGTCTGCAGCCCACAAAGTCAATTATTGGAATGTCTTCACCTGCCATGCAAATGTTAACAACCTGCCCATGCCTGGCAATGCTTTGTGTTTATGGACTAGTAGGGTCAACGTGGTGTAGGCATGGGGAGTTTATGGTCAGCAACAGCTCAGGGAGTGTGAAGGGGCTCTCACCTCACAGTCTGAGGGGTGAAGTACTTTAATGTGGCCATGTTGACAGGGGTTAGGCTTCGTCATGGGACAGAGGTTGGATTTTGTACCTCTGCATCTTTACTGAGCTGTCTTTATTGCACCACTCTGTCCTGTGGATAGCAAATCCATTCCATATTGGCAGACTCCTTATACTAATAACACTTCCTCCAGGATCATGGAACTGCTTGTTCTGATCCAATTTTGTCTGGTAATTCCCTGCTAGACAAATATCTGTGGTTTTTGCTTTTTCACATTCTTTCCAACACCAAAAATCTGTTTGGTTGAGAATGCCTTGCACATATCAACCACTGTGTCTCTGTTCTCACATGTTGCAGGTGGTAGGTTTCTTTATGCTAACCATGAGTGTTGATATATATATATATGTATGTATAAGGAGAGTCTGGCTACACTGCCAAATCCCCCCTTTCTGAAAATTTGGGACATACCTGTTTTCACCTGTTTTTATTTCAGGACAAGGAATGTGAAAATAAAGCCATAGTTAGCTATTTTTGTGAAAGCCTGCTGTAGATAAGTGGTAGGTTATGTTAGTGGTGAAAAAGCAGCTTTGTCCTGCTGAGAGAAAGTTATCACAAATAGTCTCTATCGTGAAATGGCTTCTAAAATCCGTTTTTTCCAGAATTTCAGACTGAAAACTTCACAGAAATGGAAGGCAGCAGCAATGTCCATCCAGAACAAATCATGGTCACTGGAAAGATTTTGTACTCTCTTTTGCCTGCTGAGTTTAAGGAGTTTGGTAACTTTGCTCCAAGGTAAAGCTGCTCTTGAAATGTTATTCCAGTTATATTAGTTATTTTATTTTGAACTAAGCATTATTTATGCTGAACTAGTTATGTTATATTAAGCCAATTTAGGCACGGGGTTTTTTAATGCAGTTTCTAAATTTTTTTTCCCATTTATAGAGAAGACAAGCTGTAATCCTTAGCCTGAGTTTCTGGTGACTCTTGAATATTTCACATGGACTAATGCAATCAGTCATTCAAGGTCTAGAATTTAGGCCTTTCTCCAGTACTGGTTAACTCTGCTCTGTTGTGAAGCTCTTGCAAGAGCCTTTCTCAAAACCCCATATAAACGAAAAGTGGTTTGCTCTGTATGCCCCTTCCATCTTGTCACGCTCTCTGATGTAAAGTTTTTTATTATTTCCCCTTAAGGACAGTTGAGAGTCCAGAGTTAAGGAATTTGTATACAGCAAAAATAGGAAGTAATGAGCGGATAACATTTTCATTAACTCTGATTCAGACTAGTTCTACAGGTAGGAAATGTTTTCATTGTTAGCAGTACTGCCACTGTTATTCAAAGCTGGAATCAAAGCTTCATATTAAAGATGAATATTCAGGAGAAAGAGGAAAAGGACTTTTTTTTCCCCCAGGTTCTGTAGGTGACCAATTTTGAGAACAGTGATGGATTCCTAGATAGGAGAGAATGGAAGAAATAGAGTTTAACTACACCTAAATATTTGGTGTAAGCTATGGCTTACAATTTATTCCTTCTTCTGAAGGAAGACAAAAGAAGTCAATACTAATCACTACAGAAAGGATATTTGACCCACAGCAAATAGTATGTTTAAGTATTTTTTTGTTAATCCTTCACAGAATCTAATGTTAAATAACTCCTTAATAGTAATTTTTATATATATGAAAAAATAGGCAGAAGAAGCAGATGACTCAATATAGGTTGAAGTGGAATAATTTTATGTTTCTGAAATACCTATGGGTAGTCAAAAATTATGAAGGCAAGTACTGGTACATGAAAACCACCTGTAATAGGTGATTGAGAGCCCTCTACCTTGTGAATCAATAAAAAAAGCCCTCTATATTCATGCATTTTAAAAGTACAAAGTAAAAAAGGAATTAACCAGTTGTTTTCCTTGCTTCTGCTCTCTGTTGCTAGGCTGTACCACTTATCCTCTATGAGACATCCAGATCTGGAACAGAAATAATAAAAGGAATTGCAACACTTTCAGTTCAAGGGACCAGTGGTGTGTCACAGTAGGCTTGCCCCCCACAGCCAGCTTTACAGAGGAGATCTGTAGCTTTTCAACTGCATAGTGTGATGTTATCAAATATTTTGAACTGTAATCTTGCAATTACTATTAATGTTGCATTAAAAGATTATTTAATGAAGGAGATCATGCAGAGAACAAGCAATATAATGGCTCCAAACAGCTTGCCTCCCACATACCTGGAAAAACTCCCTACTGCTACAGAAGGAGGAAGAACAGTTAGTGCCAGTTCTAAACAATAGGTTTCGCACTGTATCTGTTAAGACCTGTTGCTTTTGGCAACAAAAACTGACTCAAAGGCATAAATTTAAATTTTAAAAAGTGGTGTTTGGTGATTAAAGACAAACACAGAATATTCTAGCTACTACTGTGCATTGTTTAGCATTCAAAGGCAGTTGTGGAGGTGTTGGCTGTCTGGGTGTTCCTCTCCAATATGTATTGTTTAATCTCTCTGGGTATTTCAGGACCAGGTCATGTTCTGACAAAATTTTGGGTGATCCAGAAGCAGATGCACTTGCTCTGATGTAAAACGTGGAGTAACTTACATGAGCTGAGGCTTCAGCTGTGCTTCAGAATTGAAATGCATTTCATGTTGTAAATTTATGTGGCTGTTGCTGTGGTGTTTTGTTGGCAGGACCCTCATGTAGCAGATCTCCCTGTGGTATCTGATGATGTTGCCTGGCACTTCCCTCAGTCTTTGCATCATGTGGCTGTTTTTCACTTTGCCACACTGAAAGCTAAGGGAAGTGTGATGATGTCAATATGTGGCTAAATCCTGACAAGCCACTAGTTGCACAGGGAGTCCTAGATTACAGATAATTTCAGAAACTGGTCCACTTTAAATAACATGTGAAACACAGGCACATTACACAAATTACAGCTATGATGGTCTAAGGACACAGGCAGAGTCAGATTTGGAGGAAAACAACTCTTTCTTTTTAATTTTTTTTTAAAAATTCTCCAGTACAGGAAAATTGGTCAAGTTTTCCATACAAAACCTTCTTTGTCTCATGCTTTGTAGATGAACATAAGGAAAATCCTTGATGCTGTTCCGTCCTCCAACGAACCTGGAGTTAGAGCACACCATCATGTTTCTGGCTTAACAATTGCCTCACAGAGGTCTGTGCCTGAAAATAGTGTGTTGTGCTCTAACATCAGGTGCCAGGGGTTTTTTCCATAAACTGTAGGACCAGGCTGTGACAATGTGCATGTGCTCATACACTGGTTGAATTCTTACTGCCTTGCTTGTCAGTACCTCACTATAAATCGTGGTCAGATATCTGCAAACTGGTGCCACAACAGTGGAGTTGAGAGTATACCCAGTTTTGGATACCCACCGTTTGTGTTTTGCAGCAGTTTGATTTTGGGTGATTAATATCTCTAGTTTCTTCATCTTCATGATAAAAGGTCACTCTGTCCTGACTTTGTCTGTTCTCTTGCATTGCAGAATTTAGTCACAGGTTGCCTGAAATGGTAAATTTCAATCTGTTCATGAGAAAGGCCAGGGATTTAACTGACCTTTTATTCTTCACCTAGAGGAAAGCTGGGCCTATTCTGCTGGAGTGTAAACACCCAATAGTAGCTGTAACCCAAGACCTAGTCTGGATTTCACCCTCCCAGATCTCAGTGGATTGTTGGTGAGCACTCATCACGTACAGAATTAATAGGAAAAGTCAATAAAAAATAAGCACCTTTACTTCTGTTTTTCACAGAATTTTTCTTGTTAATCTTGTCTTCTGTTCACTGTGAGCAAAGGCCATGTGTGTAAATCTATTTACACAAATTTATTACCATGAAAAAGAAAATCCTACCTCTGACAAAATCTAATTGTTAGACTGGAGATGTGAGTGTTCATTTCAATTTCTATACACCTTTAAAGTTCAGTGTTTCCATCCAATTCATTAAACCATAAGCCTGCTTTCCTCTCATCTTTATTTGTGATTCCATTTACAAACCATGAATAATTACAAATAATATTTGAAACAAAGACCTCTGGGGCTATATTAATCAAGGAGAAAAGTGTTGCCCATGAAATTTTATGGGATAAGGGCAATTATCAATAGAAGATTATTTCTGTAGTATTAGTCTTTTTAAATTTTTTTTTAAGAACTCATGATTACATTAGAAATACAGTATTTTGCAGGAAGAGAACAATATTTTCTCATTGCACAATGTATACCTAAAATTAAAGTAATATTGTGTTTAGCCTCATAATGTCTTTGGGAAAAAGATTGGTTTCATTCAACTCCTATTACATATGAGAAAGTTGCCTGAGTGATTTTCAGGGCATATGGCCTAGGAATGGAACTTGAATGAGTTCCAGCAAATGTCTTGAATGAGTTCCAGCAAATTTCATGTGCTCTTCTTTTACTGTATCTTTGTTGTTACAGAGGAAAAATTAATTCAGTCTTCCAAGAAAGTACCTTTGAGTAGAGATTGAAAGAGTGCCTGTCTCCTCCTCTCTAGTCATGATTTTCCAGGGTATCTGCATCCCACTAGGCATTGAAGTCTTCAAAAATAGCCATAAATTCATGAGCACATGAGGGAGTTTTCCAGAGAAGTGCCCAAACCTTTGCAATAGTTACAAGAAAGAGAAAAATAAGACCATGAATTTCAATATTTTGAAAAATATTATCAGGAATTTCAATATATTGAAAAATATAACCTGATTTCTCTCTTGGTTATTCTCTTCTATGACACATTTTTCTCAACAAACCACTGCTGGTCATGTGTTGCCTTCTTTCATTTTCCTACTTTTATAGATTAAACAAATGGAACAGAGTAAGTGGAAAGGAGCAGCATGCTACAGAATAAAAAGAATACATAGAGAAAGAGAAAATTGCAGAAGCAACCTGTTGCAGAACAATTTTCACCGTCTTTTTATCAATTCTCAAACTGAAGGAGAACACATGAAGTACATAGAAAAGAGAAGAGAGGTCCTTTGTGGGAGGTGCTACTGAACTTATTCAACAGCAGCCTTTCAAATCCAGTCCTCTTTACATCTTGAGCTTTAGAAGGTAAACATTTGGGTTTACAGATCTGCAACCAGCATTTTAGGAGTGTATGATACAGTATTTCTTCTGCTTATCAGCTTCGCCAGGAGGAATACTGGGGCTTTTCAAATGACTCTCCACTGCATTCAGCTTCTGGACACTGATGGATTTTTGCCTTTGTTTCTAAGCACTATCCAGTCTCCTAAATGCTTTTACAAATTAAGCTTGAATGCAAGCTTTCACCATTATCTGAAGTGCAACTTGCTATTTCTAATGATCCATCCTCCTTTTGAAATGCCACTCAACTTCTCTTTACTGGAACCATTAAATATAGCTAAACTAAATAAATAAATGAGAAGACTATTTCTGGCACACAAGCTTAACTGACTTATCTGTTATATTTCAACAATTTTTCAGTTGATAATGAAATGCTTATCTCTGTATCTCATTATGAAAATCTGTGAAGTTTCTTTTAACATTGTCGGTGGTGACGTTACTGGGAAGCTTTGTTAACTAATGACTGTTACATTTATAATTCATTTTAAGCAATCTAAACTTGATGGAAAATAGTGTCTTCTGAAGCTTTATGAATATAGTTGCAGGTAAATGAATAATTTCTAAGTATATATTCACGGATTAGACAAAAATAATGTAAGTCTTGATACTAGTTGTCATTGGAGTGACACCTGTTAAAAATCTCACTTTCTTTTTGAACCAGTTGTGGTATAGACAGTAATTTTCCATGAGTGTTCAAGAGAAATCCTGCTTCATAGTAAAGTGCTTCTTCTCCAAATCCAAAAGAAGCAATATGTAACTTTCCTTCCATTCCTTAAATAAAAATATGCTAATCAGATGTTAATTAATTGCATTAAAATTTAAGAGGAAACATGTAATTAAGTACACAGGTGCAAAATTGTTAGCCAAATTTTCAGTATTATCTACAAATTGAAAACTGAACCTCTCATTATTTATTATTGATGACTGTGCAGTACTTGGATGCTTTCAGTTTGTGTTACGCAGTAGTGAAAAAAAGCTCTACCTTCTGCTGATGTTTTAATCACCCCTCTGTATTTTCATCTGTGATCAGGCTGTGTCATCTGTTTTAATAGGAGATTTTGTTCTCAGTTTTTATCCTGAAGATTTCTGGAGATAAGATGCTTCCAGCTAACTACTAACTACCAGCCAGATAACTTCCAGCTACTACTAGAAATAGAGCATAGCATGGAAAGTGAATTTTTCCAAGTTCTTGACTGTCTTGTTATACCAAAAGAAAGTATTTGGCACCATTAAATTCCGCACTAAAGCAAGAATATGATCTTTATACAGGAGTTTAGATACACAGGTTTTAGGGATGCTGCTCTTGTTTCTTCAGGCGGTCCAAGTGCAATAATCACAAATGCTATACTTGGGTCACCAGTGTAATAATGAGATGGCACAGGGTGGGAAAGGTTTATGGATGGTGTAAAACTAAGCATCACTGAAGTTTAAGAACACATTGTGACTCCTGCCCTCTGCCCACATCTGTAGAAGATTCAATTAGGTAAGAGGACATGAATGGCATAGACACCTGAGCAGTCCCACTTCCTGCTTTTAGCATTCTCTGAAATCCACAGATAAGATTCTTTAGCAAGCAGTTGAAATTAATTCCAGTACAGTCATTAAAAATAATATAAACCAGGTTTGTTTGGAAAAACTCATCTACCTGAACTCAGCATAACCCTGATGTTATTTATTCATGTTCTGAGGATTTTATACCCATGCAGCAGAGTGGAGAATCATAATCAAGCTTATTTTTCTTGACTTAGCATGTCTTGCACCTTTCTGTAAAAGAGTGAACATCTGGAGAATCACTGGCTTGTGTGTCGGAAGTTTGCATATGTACATATCTAAACTGAGACCTGAAACTTTAATTTCTTCCAACATAGCTTTTGGGAAGATCTGCACACATCTAAGTGGAGCTTCTTGTCATCTTTATTTTGATCAAGTCAGTAAATGTGATTACTTTCCCTTTGTAAATAGGTAAATAGCTGGAAGAGCCAGGAAATGCTCCTCAAGTGCTTTCTGTGCAGACTTACCTGCTGGCCTCTGACTTTTACATGAGAGAGTATAGTCCTGGTGGTATTCAGATAGAGAGTTGCCCTTTAAACAGACAAACTGTAATGAAACATTTAGTTTTTCTGAGAAAGTAAGTCAAATTATGCATGGAAAGGGTTGTTACAGTATCAGCCTAAAACTGGACTTTGGTCACTTCTCTGTGGTCCTAGAAGAAATTGTGAAAGTGCAGGTTAAGCTTTATATAATATTGACCAGTCTGTTTGCTGATGTTTAGTTTATTGCCTTATTATTTCAGAACACAAGGCCTGCAATGTGTCTGTACTTTCTGATCTTCCTTTTTAAGTCTGTCATAAAAGATTAAGAGCTACTTTTTGCCCCTCTCTAGCTCACTTGTAAGATTTCTTTTGTTTCTCCTACTCTTTCTTCATCACTTCAGTAGCCGAAGGTGCATTTAACTGCAACTTAAGTACCTTGCATTCCCCTTGCATGCATTAAAGAGTAAATTCTGTGTGATTGGACATAACTAGTACTTACTGTAATAAACAGCATATTCATCTCTTTCACAGTCAGACAATTTCATACTGTGCAACTTCTCTGCTTTCTGAAATGTCACCACTTAAACTGCAGCATGATTTTCCCATGAGGACACATTGAAAAGGCCTTTCCTGAAAGACGGCTTGGAAATGTAACCTGTAATGTTATATTTAAACCAATTTTATAGCACTCAAAAATTGGATAAGCAGGTACAATACCCACACAGTAGAGACAATGTATTGTTTTTATTTTTTTCATAGAAACTGGACCTGGGTTTTACAGCTGCAGAAATAGTTACTTTCAAATATCTCTCTGAGATGATATGCATCACAGAAAAATTCAGGTACTGCAAATGTCATTTCCTAACATTGAACTAAACAGCACCAAAGTCATCCTGATGTTTGTTGGATCATGACTTTTCAGGGGAAAAAGCTGCTCTTACAGCTGGTGAAAGATGATGAGGTGTTTGTTTTACAAAGAACTCTGTGAAGATGAAGAAAGGGGAAAGTGAATAATCGTGTTTAATCTGAAATGTGTTTGATGCATTTGTCTTGGTTTTTAAGTGAACTACACAGTAATGTGTTTGCAGATACTCAGTACAGCAGAACTGTCCTGAAAAGCCTCCACTCATTCTTATGTTTCATAAATCCCAGAGAAACTACCGGAAACAGTTTGGAAAAACTCACTAGGAGGAAAACAATATACGAATTCATTAAAAAGTACATATTGAACTAAAAATACAAATTGGCCAATTTCTGTCAGCTTCGAACATAGTTATTAAAAGGATCAGCACCAGACCCCCCAGCATGGCCACTGATGTTCCTTGGGGACACCAGGGAAGAAGTAGGGACAACTTGGACAAAATATGACATCAGCCCCTGCCAAGTAAGACAAGTGAATTTTTCTTGAAATACCTAGAGAATGTTGGATCATGACAATAAAAAAATTTCAGTCCAGAACTATTCATCATGTGCAGGTCTTGATGGGTTTCAGTATACTTCTGTGTAATAAAATATAGAAAGCACACACTTTCAATTATTTTTGTAATTAATGAAACAGAGCCACAATATTATTTTTCTATACACCAAAATGGAAGAATGAATCTGATTTCTCTGTGGTACTTATAAAATTTCAATTGGATTAATGATTAGCACACAAAAATAGGATTAAGTTTGGACTGCTCTGTCAGCTTGTTGGTTTGGGTTCTGAGGGTTGTTAACAGACAAAGGAAAATTGGCATTTTATAAAACCATGTGTGACATTGCTCTTGTTCCTATTTGAAGATGAGTGCCAAGCCATGTTACACACAAGTAGTAAGAGAAAAAAATTCTATATTTGCCACACAAATTACATAAGTTACAAAGGCTTGGCTAAATCACTAATGGTCTTTCATCGAGACTAAATTCTACCCAAAATGTGGAGACCTACAAAGGACAAAACTGCTTGTGTGTGGGTTAGCCTACCAGTATTCCGAAGCTCCTGTAAATCCACATGCTAGCACTGGCAGCTGGCTTGTACCTCTGAACTGATCACTGCCCAGAAAAACCTGCCCTGGCAGCTGGGCTGCACTGAGGGGCTGTGAACTAGGGTCACTTGTGTGGCCTGACCCAAAGAGCCAACCACTGCTCTGTGACCACTGCAGTGTCACCCTGGGGTGTCACACTGCATGCTGCTAGTGCAGCACGGAGTCACTCATGAGCTTGAGAGGCTGAACATCCTGGAGCAGTGCCAGGCTGGAGCTAGCTCTTGTTTTGCCTGTTTCCTTGGGTAGGTTATTCATGCTTGACCTCTCACATTAACTTTCTTTTTCCTCAATAAAACCCAGGGATAAGTCAGATTAATGACCTTGGTCTGTTTGTCCGTTTTTGGGGGGAAGCAATCATAACTAGTGAATAACACATAGCGCCCTATGTGTGCTTTTACTCCATGTTTATGATTACCAAAGGAGATTTCCTCTCCACACACTTCCTTTCACTACACGAAGAACAGCCTGATGTCCAGCTAGTCCTTGCTGGTTTAGTCATTTAACTACTGCCATATAGCACTTACTTATTTTATCTGGATTTATTCCTTCTCTCCTCTGTTCTGATAGCTGAATACCTCCAGTTGTGTTGTTATGTTTCATTAATTGGTGTTCAAGCTGTAAGTGTTCATGCCTTTAATGGAGAATCCAGTATTGAAAACAAGAGGGACCTGTGATCTCCTTCAGAGTCAGGTGCTGAGACAATTCTGAGACACCAGAGAGCTTCATGCAGGAATTCGAAGGAACTGTTGTCTAGCCCAAGGGCTGGAAGTAGGTCTGTATGTCCATGAAGTAGAGATCAAGGGTGGGGTTCCCGAGACACTAAATCCCACTCAAAGCAAAAGGTATTAATACTTTTAAGGATCTATCTGCCATGAAATACATGCAGCTTTGGCAGCATGACATTGACTCTGAATTAGTGTGCCTGGAGCTGACACTGGGCACCCACAGCTACATATCTTCTAAGCACCTATTAGTGGCTTGTCCACAAGAGTTTGTGATGGTGCATGGTATGTTGTCTTGCACTTTTGTGAATCTTACAATCTCTTGTAAAGTCCATGGTAACTTTGCAACCCAAAATTTCCAAAGGTTCCTAGGACTGTCAGATCTTCCATACTCATACCCTCCTACATGCAGTCAGATGAGCACTGTATTAGATTTTATTGTCCTCACTACTGACACAATAATCCATAACCATCTTAGAAATTGGTGGTGCTGAATTAATCTTTGGACGATCTGTACCTTCCCAAGCCCTTCCAGAGAGGATGTTCTCCACTGGATTGTGTGACACCTACTGCAGCTAGACCTGCTCTGTGGAGCTCAGGACCTGCAAAGGCAGGGGGGTGCATGAACACACCTCTGTGCCTGTGTAAATGAGCACCTCTGTGTGCATCCATAGTCACACAGGACACACATGAGTGTGTGTTAAACACACCAGCTGGTCTGGCAGTGCAAACAGCCCACCAGAATCTCAGCAATCGCACCAGTGGCTATAACTGAAACAGGCTCCAAACACTTCTGTCTCAACTGGATTTTTGTTTCCCTGCCTATGTATAGGTCAGCTAACCCACGATAAAAGCAGTAGTTTGTTAATTCATCCACCCCACCCTGCCTTGTATGAATGCTATAAACAGTGCTGGAAACAGCAGTAAGAGTTTAAATTACTCTGGTTGAAAATTCACTTCTGTAAATTACTGGGAGTCTTTTGAACAGATAAATAATGTTTTCCTAAGTGCAAATCTGTACTCCAGAGGCAGAAAAGAAAGAGTAGAATTATGTAGGTTGGATTTTGTTTTCAGTGTCACCCTTAGCAAAATTTCTGTGGCAAAATTCTAAAGCATTTTGATGCCAACAGTTTGCATCAAGTGTGCTGTATTTGAAGCAATTGAGCTAATGTTCGAGATTCTGACAATCAGAAAAATAGGTTGGCATAATTATATTAAGATATCTGAGAGTGTCATGTACTTTGCAAGACTGAATTTTAAACTGTTGATTTAAATTAATGAAGATTCAAGAGTTTATAATTTGTTTATTTATTGAAATAAAATGCAGTCCATGATTCTAACTAATTGAAAAGTATACTTGTGATAGAGAAAGTATTTAATTTGGGCAGGCAAGCTACCAGACTTCCAAATGAAGATGATAAATTGCAAATTCTCAGTCTTAATCCCTGTAGGCTGACAGTTACCCCTCTAAAAGCAGAGTTTGAGTGATATACTATAGCTGGTAATAGCACACAGCTGCAGAATAGGAAATCCCACTGATATTTTGCAAAGCTTTTGTTTTGATTCATTCATTTATTTTTCAAAACTAAACATTCCTTATTTAGAAAAAAGAACTTTTTTTTGCAATTGTGAGTAGACTAGACCTTTAAAAAGCTGTTAATTTTCCATATGTAAAAATGCCTGGGATCAGCTCTGAATTTTTCACTTGCATGTAGCATTTTCAGAAGCACAAATACATGTGTGATTTTGCAACCTCCTTCTCCCTCCAAGAGTAAGTAACACATCTCTGTTATACATCGCAACATTCAGCATACAAGATCAAATATAAAAAGGGATTTTTCATTCTCTAATGTATAAAGCATGTGTCCAACAACAGCAGCAAAATCAGTACCAGAAGAAGCAGTCGATAGGGAAGCAGTAATTTGTGTATCTGCACGTTATTCTGTGTCTATGCACATATTAACCCTGGTATACAGTAAATTGTGTTACCATGGCAGCCCTCGCATGGAAAGTTATATACTAGTAGGGTATCTCTAACAACTACCAACAGGGAATATGCATGTTCTGGCAAATGAAGAAGAGTGTAGGTTTTTTCTATGAGGAAGCAATACACAATAATTAAGGATGGAAAAACCAGGTTGCAGAAACAATGAAAAAACACAGCATTTGCCCCAAATGTAAAAAGTGAAATACAAAAATCCCTCAGAACTCCCTCTCTCCCTTTTCCCATGCATCAGCACCACCACAACTCTTAAGGGCTGGAATACTGTAGGCTTTGCTTAGACAAATCTCCCATTAAAATCCTGTCTTATGGTTTTCATTCTGTATACTTTTCATTAAGGCTTTTACAGGGCACTTTGCTTACATTAGTTTTTGTGTCTAATTTTGAGATTAAACTTCTTTCTTTATGATGAAGCTGGTTTTTCAAGGCTGAGCTACTACAGTTCATCAACAGCGCATGTTATCATATGCTGTGGTGTATTTTTAGCAGTATATACAACTTTGCCAAACTTCAGCTTTATGGCTGACATTTTGAAGCAGATGCTATTTGCCTGAGTCGATTCATTTTGTAAATGCTTAAACAACAACAAAAAAAATCACTTAGAGAACTCATATTAGAAAAATATTTTTTAACCCCAATAGAAATTTGTTGACCACACTCCTGGAACATTTCACAGCTGCTAGTTTGGGTTGGAGTCTCAACACTAGTGATACACAGATGATAGCATCACTCAAAGAGAAAGTACAATAGAAATGAGAGCCCATGGCAGCATTTCATGATGCAAAACTCAACACTGAGCAAAGTGTCAGCAGTTTGCATGATTCATCAGTGGTTTAGAAAGAAGAAAAGAAAAAAGACATGACAAGATAGACACTCCCAAGAGCTACAAGCTTGTTATATTGGCTGAAGTTTAATGGAAAAGTCGTGCTCCTGTCAGCTGGTGTATTACATAATAACGTTAACACCACTACAAACAGGTTGTGGTTTATTGCTTCAATTTCTTATGTACTGGCAAGAGAATTAGCAAGATTGATGCGTTAGGATCTTAGATCTCAGTCAAATTAGGTGACTAAGAGGGTGATGAAAAAATGCTTGTTCTTTGAAGGAGCACAACTCCATCAGAAACTTGTTACATCCTAGCATCAGGCCATTTGATGAGCTGCTGATTTAACAGCACACTTAGCAGGCAGTAGTTACATTGAAAGGAGCAACTACTTAATCAGTGCTTTAAAGATACTATGTTCAGAGTGATTTAAAGGGATATTGTGCTTTAGTAAGGTGTACCATATGAATATTTTCTGCATAAAAATGAGGTTGCAAGTATCATTTACATTGTCAGCTTTTTTATTTGGACATATGTTGAAAAAAGAAAAAGCCATTAAATACAAAACAAATACCAGCGTTTTAGAAATATACTTACTGGAAGGAAATAGCCATCAGTGGAAGAGAACAAAGGAAGAAAATAGCAGCTATTACATTCCATGGGTTTCCACAGTAGAGAAAGAGAGAAAATAAGGAAGTATTGTAAAATAGAGGAAAAATATGAGGAGTAAAGTGAACGAAGTGCTTGGTTTCCTGTTGGGGTCCTGTGGCCTTAAGCTGAGACAGGGAAGATTCAGATTAGATATTAGAAAAAAAAATTCACTGTTTGGGTGGTCAGCCATTGAATAAGTTGCCCAGATATTTAGTAGAGTCACCATTTTTGGAAGTGTTTAAGAGGTGTCTGGATCTGGCTCTGGGTGATGTGGTTTAGGGGTTACAATGGTGGTGCTGGATGGATAGTTGGACTGGATATCTTGAAAGTCTCTTCCAACCTTGAGGATCCTATGATTTGGGAGATTTTCCTCATCACCATCAATGTATCCAGGAATGCTGACTACCTCTCAATGCCTGCCTTGTGCAACAAGTGGCTCGAGGAATAAGCTTTGTTTACCTTCCCAAACAAGGGAAAACTAGCTTGGTACAGAGGAAGCTGTCAGTAATTTTTGATCTGATACTGCATTTTGTGTCTGATAAATATCTGTCAGGAATCAGCATGGGAACTGCTTCCTGAACCTCATGGACAATGTTCAAAATAACAAATGTAAAAAAGTGAGGCAGCAGTATCAGTGTATTTGGAATATCTGACACTGCAGGATGGCTGAGGTAAAGGGTGTTTCATGGCAAGTGACAGATCCAAGTCTGACATGATCATAGCTTTTACACAGACTTTAGTTTTGGCCTGATGACTGTATTCCGTAGCTCACCTGTTTCAGTTTACCAGGGTGTGTAGATTGGAGCACCTTCATGCCCCAGGGCCCACATGTCCAAGACTCTGATTAAAGCATGCCACAACATGCTACAATTATCCACCTTCATGCTGCAATTCCAAATATCCACCTTTGTGCTGCCTGATTCCTCCCAGTAATACTTGGTCACTGCTGCAGCGGTGTGGTGCAGAGAGCAGAACTGGGGCCCAGCACCAGGGTCCCACGGGTAGCTGTGGAACTGTGGCATGATGGAGTGGAGCTTTTCTTCAGCACTGAATTCACCAAAATTTGAAAACAGAGGTATCTTTTATGCCCATCACAGAAAGCACAAATATAAAAGAGGGAAAATAAAAACAGGCTTTGGTTAGGGCAGGGGAGCTATTCATTTTGTTGGGGAGAAAATGAAGCAAGACAGAGTCATTAGCAGGGCCCCTTATGAAAGCAGGAGTTGCTTGGGAAATTGCAGTGCCATTGACTAGAATACATGGAGCACAAAAGGGAGATATAATAAGAGGAAAGCAGTTATGCACCTAAGCCCTGAAATGTAGCATTACATCCATCCTGAGAGGTAATCTTTCCTGTCATTACTAAGCTTTAAGATCACTCAGTCCTAGCATAGTAAAAATCCAGGAGCTCAACACATCAGTCAGGTAGCTTTTCCTAACTCTCTGCTTCTGTGGCTCAGCTGGAGTTCAAAAAAAGCCTCAGATAGTGGCAATCACTCTTATGGCTGCTAGCAAAGCTTGTAAGTAATAACTCATAAATCTTCTTAATTGAAATAAATTAAATTTTATCTTCATTACTGCTGTGCAGAATTATCTCAAAGTGCATTGTTTCTTGTTCAGGAAATGATGCATTGGTACTTGCATGTGTGGCTCTGGAACAAAAATTTTGGGAACAAATGATATATGTTATAACACGGAGTTCTATCTTCTTTTAAGTCACCACTGGTGTCCCCCCCCAGTTGCTACACTTGTGGTTTATAGTTTGTATGTGTGTGATATATATTACACATCTGAACCACGTGTGGGCAACTTGTGTGACAGAGGCAGCAGGTGTGGCACTGCCAGAGTAAGGGTGACAGCAGTGAGAGGTGATGGCTGCCTGAGCAGGGTACAAGGATGTGTCTGCACCAGAGATGGGCAGCAGAGCAGAAATCCTCAGGGTGAGTGTTTGACCACCATACTGTCTAAGCACAGCCACTAATGACTTTACTAGTCTTACTCTTTGAAATTATGTCTTGTTCACTGCCATAGAAACCATTCAAATTATTCCTAGTACTGCCTTATAGGACCAGGACACGATATACTGGCTTGGAGAAAAGGTCCTGCACTCTATCTATGAAGCAGCCAGCAAAACAGGAAAGTAAATGTTTGAGTTATTTGCCACAAAGTTTGACAAAATGCAGAACCTTATGATATCCTTGAAGGATAAAAAAACTCTGGCAATCCCTGCCAAAAAGACAGTCTTGGAGAGCAAGATGGAAAATCTTGTTTTGCTGAAAGATTCAAAGTAAAACTGTGATTGAGAAATACTGCATAGTGGTGCAAATAATTGAAAATTTCTCCCAAAAGATGCATAGGTTCTTAAAAACAGCTTGAACTACTTAGATGACCTTAAGATTACTGGCACCACA
This sequence comes from Sturnus vulgaris, assembly GCF_052056855.1. NCBI lineage: Eukaryota > Metazoa > Chordata > Aves > Passeriformes > Sturnidae > Sturnus > Sturnus vulgaris. Next base: position 18,984,823 of record NC_142256.1, on the reverse strand, counting down.
GAGCCATAGAATTGCTCCCATTCTTTTCTGTGTCCTTTGCTCCCATATTGCCTGAAAGAACATCCCAGAGAACAGATATACCAAAAGAATTCAGATACTGAGGATTCAGCTGTGGATATATAGCCGTATCTCTTCATTGTCACTATTTATTACCAAAAATAGAAAACCTTATTTCCTATCTACATAAAAACCTAATTTCTGTGTTTCCTTAATAAGGAACTTTTTTCTCTAATAGGGATTATTCTTCCTACTTAGAGAGCATGAGTGAATCATCCACTGACCTTCTGTGACGTAACCTAAGCAGACAGAATTTCTGGAGTATCCAACAGCAGGATGGGTTCTGCCATCCTGAAATCTTTCCAAAGATATTTCTGGATCATTTTCAGCTTGTCAACAAGATCCTAAAATGTATGGACTGAATACTTAGAACTTTATACTGTGTCAGAGGGCAATTTACTAATTTCCTATTTTATGTCATGTTCTCAGAGGAAACGTTATTGGCTTATCTGCCATACATACAGTACAGCCCAGTTTCCAAGTCACCAGAACACACAAGTCAGGCAGGGATCTGCTTCAAACACCTGCACCCCAAAACATCTGCCTTCAGCAACCAGATGTGCCCGTCCATCTGGTGATAGACGCAGAGTGCCTGTTCTTTGTTGAGTGAGATTCTTGACCATCTTAGGCCATATACTAGGGAGAGAGATCATTTACATTTTCCTTTCTGATTTATTGATTAAGAACACTAAAATGACTGCTCACTTGGAGACAGAAATGGTACTGAACCTCATCCCTATAAATGTTTTTCATCTTGGATATTTGTCATCACTGCACATAGCTTGAGAGGGCCTGACCATCTGTGGAAGCTGAGAATCTGAACTGAAGACCTAATAATGCTTTGTAAAGGCAAAGTTGGGCACCTCAGAAGGGTGTTCACTAGGCAAAAGTTACTAATACCAGCCCTCAACTGAGATTTTCAAGAAGGTGTCTGAGCTCCCCAAGGTGGTGGGAGGCACTCTGTGCTTCAAGCAAGTCCTATATAATTTTATTCTATCCTTTCCAAAGATAACTTAATCTAAAATGTCTGAAAAATGTTGAGAGTGCAGACTAAAAGTCCTCCCCTATTTAGGGTATCTGAATCACACGTGCTTCAGTTTTCTTCCTTTGGAATAGGGAATTGGAAATGTTCTCCTGCACAGAGTTGCAAATTCGGTTTTAAGAGTGGGAAGTCCCAGAGCCCAGAAGAGGCACCGGTACTCTTGCAAGATGGAAGAGAGGGTTTTAAACTCCGTTTCCTGAAAGGCTGTTTGCCATGCCAGAGGCTGAGCAGAGCCGATGTAGGCAAGACAGACACCACCACCCAATTGTAGGAAAGCTGCCCTCTCTGCTGGGCTTTTGTGTGCAACTCATTTGCATCTGCACACCCAGCTTGGGTTGGGTGTCTGGCTCCAGCTCCAGCAGTGATTTGGACTGTGTCTGACAAATTGGAGAGCCCTTGAGCAGATGAGGCACCAACTTATTGTGCTGTTCTGGGAGGACAACACTTCTTGACAGGCAAGTTAAATGCCTATAGACTTTAGAAATGCAAATTTAGGTATCTGGGGACTCCAGCTAGGCTTTATGTTGGACGTTTTAGGAATTATGCTCTTCGACATAAATGCCTAAATTCCACCCATGTTCCACTTCAGACTTATTAGTCCCTCTGTGGATTTAGGCCTGGGAAAATAAAAGGCAGGATGCAAGAACCACTAGACTGTACTTAATAATGAATCTCTGAGCAGAGAACACACAGGCTTTGGTTTGAGGTCCAGCCAAAATTGGAGTAAAATAAGAAGAGAAAACACATGTCTTTGGGGATTGCAAATCAGCAAATTGGTGCTGAATAGAAAGAGCAATAGAAGAAGCAGCTGAGAGAGAGGAGAAACCAGGGACTTAAAGAAAATTGTCCATTCTCTCAAAATCATTACCAACATTTTCTGCAAGTGGGGCTATTAAAGTACACACACTCAAAGATATTCCTTTTTGTTTAGCTTAGTAGTGATCTTGAAATTGCAATTTTTATGCATAATGAATGCCTAGTTAGAAACTGCCTTGTGATACTGAAATACTTCACACCTGGATTTCATATAAATTCCTTTATATAGCTGTTTTCCATCAGAATAGCTAATGAGGTGAAAACTTGGAACCTCCTCTCTAGTTAGTTTTATATTGTGCAAGGGAGGGACCTTCTCAGTTCAATGGAAAGAAGGACTATGGTCATGGCAAGGTCACAAGCAATGTTTACCCACTGTTTGGAATGAAGCAGTTATAATCCAACTATAAATGCCCAGCTAAAGTTTTCCATCTGAAAATGGTCATCTACAGTGCCTTTTTATCCACTATACTGTTCCTGAACGTTGTTGCCTGCAATTATAGCAGTAGCCTGCTTGTGCTGAATTGGGGCTGGGAACATCCAAATCAAAAGTGACCTTCCACCAATCCCCATCTCCCTTAGTCCTTTAAATCTAGTGAAATAATAGTAATACTAAGAACAACAGTAATAATATTAGTAACAATGTAATCACCAAACTAAGAGCTTTGTTCCCACTTTGTGGAAGTTCAGGCTGATGTTCCAATTCATGCTGAAAAACGCTTTAAGCTACAAATGAACTTGAATGAAGGTAATTGAACAGAAAGTGATTACTCAGAAGCCCTGTGGGATAGCCACCATCTCTGTGCTGTGTTTGCATAACACTTAGAGGCACCAAGGTCCAAGGCTCCTCTGAGGGATCACCATCTGTGCTGAGAGATACTCTAACTAATCTCTGAGGCTTAATGCCATCAGCACTGTAGAGTCTGTTTTCTTGATTCCTCTTCCACCATTTATTCAAAGATCTTGAGCAAAAGCAGGGAGAGTAAGAAATACAAGGTTATACAGGGGAATTCTCTATGGTTTTGGGAGTGTTGATGCAAAGGAGGGGATAATCTTTAGCTCTATGCTTTCAATTCTCATAATTTTTTTTGCCATTAGCAGAAACCTAAGAGACCTTAAGATAGCTGGGCAACTCTTTCTTTTCGTGACTCTGAAATTTAAGAGATCAGAAAAAAATATTAGAGAAATTGTTTCATTACTAGGTTCTAAGAAACAAGCAGAAATGTCAAAGATGTTTCAGGAAATAAAATGCTAGTTGTCTTGGTCACTGGAGAATAATTTAAAATCTATTTTGTTTTATGATGGCTTACTGTTATGTGGTTTTCAGTGACTGATTGAATGGCTTTTTATGAGAAAGATTGCATCTTTTTCTAACAACAATGCCACATTTTAATTCCTTTTAACTAATAACTAATATTCATACTCCAGTATACTGGAGTATGAATATTAGAGGCATTGAATCCTTTCAGTGTTTGGCGTATTCCTACCGTTTACTTTGAAACTCTTCTCCCATGGTCATAGATCCATAGATGACATAATGCCATGATACGGTGAAATTCAAAATCATAGGGAGTTCCAGAGTTGTCCTCATCAATTCGAGTTATGGCATTATGTACATGTTCTAGGGAGGACTGGAACTGAATTGCTTGGGGTGCTGAACAAATGTGGGAAAGGTGATCTATCTAAAGAGGAAAGAGAAACGCTTTCTTGTGATTAAAATTACCAACGGACCAAAGAAGTTTAAATCTCAGATACTGTGTTTTGCAGCCGATCCTCAAAATAAAAGATTGTAACAAGTTTATATATACACATATTGTCAAGTTAATTCAATTGAATAATTGGTGAAAATCAGTCTGTTTACATATGCTCTATGAACAGAAAGTGAAGCTGTATTAAATCATGTAAATTATTCTCTGTGAGCTGTTTACTCTTTTCCAGTAATGATGTTATTTGTCACCCCAAGCCCAGTATGTGGATGTAAACCAAAGCACATGTTAGAAAAAGGAAATAACTATACACAACATGAGCTTTTCCTCTCTGGAGAAGTCTAGTGCTGCATATTTACTTTGTAGCATTAATTAAACAGTGATTGATGCTTATTTGGAGAGCTAAAGATAATTACTACCTTTTCCAATGTGAACTGGCTATCCCTCTGACCCCAGTATTTTAGCCAAAGAACATTGCAGGGAGGACAGTTCTTTCTAAATGCAAAAGGAAAAGCACTCTTTTCTGTTTTTGTCTTGAGTAGGTTTTGTTCCTGAGGACAAGATTCCTTCCCCCTGCCAGGTGGGTTTCCTGGCTCCTGTGGGACACAACAGAAGGAAAAGGTGCTTCAGGATGATACCTTCTTAAGATGAAGAAAGATCTGCACAGAGACTGGTCCCCTTACAAGAAAGGAGAAAAGGAACATCCCAGTTGTTATCTAGTGCTTCTGCCTTGTGTTTGATTGGCTATCAGGGCAGACAGACTGCACATGGAATGTCCTTACAAGCGGCTTTCAAATTCTTTAAAAGTTTATTACTATCAATTCCTTCAAAGAAACCTCATTAAGTCTCTTTTCCATTTCTGTTGTTGGAGTTTTTTTTTTTCCATAAATGCACAGGTGTGTTAATGTCTCAATTTTATGGCAAGAAGGAATAAGAAAAAGATTAGGAGCAAGCTTTCTGCCACTATGTCTGCCTATCTGTTTGCCTGTTGTTGGCAAGAAAATAAACTTCTCTCAAACACAGTCTTCTTTTTCCTCACTCTTTTCCTTTGTAGTTTTCCAATTGACATGATGTGAAGCTCTACAATGGTTATCTCCAAAACTATTGAGCTCCCTGCCTTATCTTGATATACATTACATGCAGCTAGATGGGCTTTATTTTAAAATAGCTGTCTGGAGAGATTTAGCCACCTCCAGCTGGCCTCGTGCTTCAAATAAAATATGGCAGATATCTGGGCCAATGATCTGATCTGACATTTTATCATTCCATTGGGCATTTCTCGTCCTGATAACAAACAACTTCACAACTGCCATCATGCCAACAAGAGTGATGAAATAATTAATTTGATTCTAATCAAAAACAATGGATTTGGTTTTTGTACGACAAGCTATAAGCAGGTTAATTGACTTCTAGGTATCTTAGAGAGTCATGAGAAATCTTTGTGCTTGATATTTTACTCCAGTGTGTGGTTTGTGTGCTCCCCTTCACGGCAGCACCTGCTTGCATTCCTGAAGTGCTGTGCTGAGAGTCTAAGAAAACACCTATTTTAAAAAACACCTTGGGAGATTTCAAATGCTGTGATAAAACAACAGTGGGATAGAAATTAGAAATCATACCCTAAGTACACAACTGCAGTGCTTGAAAAACCTTGGAGGTCTGTGTGTATATATATATGGTATCATTAGAAACTATTTTGATACTTTCCTGATATTTTTTTTTAAGTTCTACATTCCATATTGTATTCTGAAACAAACAAATGGGAGCAAGAGCAGCAGATCCCATCCACAGTTAAGGAAATGCCAGTTGCAGTCCCATAAGTAGGGGATGGTAATTGCATTTTACAAGCAATTAGATGAACTTCTGGAGTTTCCACGTGCACTCTGTGATTTGGCAGCTTGGCAGAATGGGAGAGATTTTAATGTTAGTGCTGAAAGATTGTAAAATCATACCTTGCGATGTAGAAAATGGAAGTTCCTTTGAAAGCTGCAGTAATGAGCTCATTTTACCAAACTTCATTAAACCAGCCATATAATCTGTGAAAATTTACTCTGCTTCTCAATTACATGGAAATGGAGTGTGCTCTGATGAATTAGGAACCAGTGGCCATTACTGATTGTGTCATGCCAGGTAGGCTAAGCTATTACAGATGTCTTTTTTCATTATTTTTTTTTTTTTTTTAAGCTGTAGGTGAAGAATTTGGTTGAGAAAGGTGGCACGTGGCTGTGGGTGGATAAAAGACCTGTGAGACATGGGGCTGTTGCATGTGTGGGCTGTGAGGCCGGGGCAGGCACAGCAGCACCATGTTTGGGTTGGCTGAGCTGGTTCACAGGGCACAGCCTTTAGGGGTAAAAGTGCAAATGGGCCATGCACAGGGATATTTCCAGTTCTCATTAGAAATTAGCTTAAACCTGTAAAGGGGTAGGAAGATCCTCAGAGAGAGTGGGCATGAGTCAATATATCACTTTGAAAAAAAATGCAGGCAGAACTTCTTTTAGCTGAACACACTGCTGTTTATCTCCCTACTACCCTGTAGCCTCTGCTATTGTCTCCTGATGTTTAGGGCAAGGAATGGAGGGGTGTCTGCACTGTGCATCCCTATGCAGAAGGATCGAGGTCCACAGTTGCTGCTCTCTGCTTTATAGGGGACTGCATGTGGTAGAGGATTTGCAGAAAGGGTTTTATTTCATTTCACTTCACATTCTTGAGAGATGCCAATCTATCAATTCCAAAATGTTTTGGAAAGAAATCCAGTTCTATGGAATTTCAGAACTCAAAACTTTCCTGTCAAAATATATCCCTACTACTGACAACTTTCTATTGTGAAATTTGGGGGATTGACTTAAACTGAAGTAGAATAGAATTACAGAAAAAGGCCAAAATACCAAAATATTGAATTAACCTTAACCTTTAAGGTTTTCTGATTTCAGTAAGAAAAAATTCTGGCAATTGAAATTTTCATCCCATTCGAGGGATTTATTTGAAACCTGTGACATGGGAAATATCAGAAAGAAAGCACTGAAAAAATCAGGTGCCTTGTGATGTGTTCCAGCCCTATCCCTATTGGTTAGTCAGACTAAATTTGTGCCTTGCACTTTTTGGCTGGACTATTGTTCAATTACCTATTTATTCAAACTCTATTCCAGACCTATTTTATGTATTAATCACTAATCAGCTAATCTAAATATCAGGAGCAATGTGTCTCACTTGCCTGCTTTCCCTTTTATTGTATCAAAATGTTCTTCAAGTGTCCTGGTGTTTTTCTTTTCATTATGTACAGTTGTGTCTTATTCTATCCTGTGGGACATAATGTACTGCAACAATTAACACCAGAACATCAAAGCTGACTCAGCTTTTATTGGTGAGGGGAGCATAATATAAGTGGCAAAACAGCACTTCTGGGATACCAAAATCTCCTCCAACCAGAGTCAGTGACATTAAGGGACATAAAAGATAGCTAGTGACTGGTCCCTTTTCTCAACATCTTTTAATGTGACTTAAATAAAAATTGTAAATCTGATACAAGTGTTACAAAATACAAAAAAATTAAAAATTACTCAATGAGCATAAAGTATTTGAAGTATCTAAACCAAGCTACTGGTTTAGAAATCCTAACCTCAGACACTTAAAAAGGAGGCAGCTTTTAGAGGGAGTTAAGCATCTGTCCATCAAAAACTTTGCTGTCACTACAGTGCTGAAATGATCTGTGCCCTGACTGTGGTTAGAGACATTGCAGAGTGGCTGATGACTGACAGGGCTGATGGCCACCCCTGTACCAAACCATGGGCAGATTTACTAGAACACCTCTAGCCAAAACAAATTACGTATTTGGGTACAGCCAGTAAAGCAGCTTCCCTATGGAGGATTATAGCTCCTATGCTGCATATGGTCTGATAATATCTTAAAATTATGCTGTACATGGAGTTTGTTCTGATGCAAACGTTGGGAAGAGAGCTTGTGCTGAGATTATGTAAATGAACTGGCTCTGCCTGTTCCGCCTGCATGGAGGGTGAGTGGTTCCAGGCATTATTTCCAGAGGAAAGGTCATGTCTTATTGAGAGTTTCCACATAAGATGCATTAAAGGATTATCTGCAAAGCTCTGTGTGTTGTTCTATAAGCCCACCATTATAGTCACATGTTGTGGCATTATTCATAGCATTAATATCAGGACAGTGACAGCAAAACTGGCTTTGGAAACACCTCAAGGCCACCAGGACAAGCAGAAACACACAATATTTGGATTGGGACATTTTCAAATCCTCTTAAAATCAGGTTCCTGCACCTGGCTCTATGCACGCAAGAGATTTAGGAGGACTGTTTGGGGAAAAGGGATGGAACAGAAAGACTGAGAGCTGGCTCTCAGGGTGGGGTGGCAGAAATGAGGCAACAGCGACTCTTTCTTAAATCATTCCAAGGTTGCTCTGGGCTTGGCACAGACTGGTGTATGAAATGGGGAAACTGTAACTGGTTTGTGCTATTCCTCCAGGCCTCCAGGCTGAGCAGATATTGTTCAGAAAAGATTCTCATTGAAGGCAGTAATTATCTGGTAATTAAAGGATGCTGTTGTATGTGGTAGATGTCCAAAGTTGGATTGTTCTGGATTAATGTAAGCTTGTATATGAAGAAGGTGAGTGTAATCTTGCAATAAAACTTCCATGCACTTTTTTCTATGTGCCTTCTATAATATAAAGCCAACATCAAATGAAACTGTAAAGTGAAACTATCAGCGATTTGGCAGTGGTTCAAGCAAGAAATACTTTTCAAGACTAAATTATATAATAAACATGAAACATCTTTTCTGAGTGTGTGTGTTCAAGAAAAAACAATAGCTGTAAAGCTAATAGCAATTGCATAAGGGGCAAAACAGCATGTTCAGTGAGAGTAAGCTTCAGAAGCTGATGTGTTAGATGCAGTGGTTGAGGAGTGTCAATAAGATATCAAGATCCATCAGGAAACTGCTTCTGTATCTGCAATTTTTCCAGAGCCCTCCTGGAATTTATTTTTTTCTTTTGCAGCAGGAATAGTAGAAGCACTTGCATAGGTTAGTCTACAGACCAAGACATGTTAAGATCCAGGCTAGCAATTATTTTTGAACACAAAATGTAAATTTTCTCAAGGCAATGAGCTGTTCAAAGACTGGCCTCACCCTGCCATTAGAGCATTTTGGGGTGGTTTCTAGTTTTTACTTACTGCAGAAAGCAAGTAAAATTTACATTAAGAATCCATATTATACTTCCTTTTTTGTCCTTCTTGGTAAATAGTGCATCCAACTGAATCTTCTAAATTTTTTCTTTCTTTCTACCTTTTTATTTTTTTTATTTTTTTACTATTTTAAACTTTTTCCACTCTGAAATATTGACATGATTTCCAACATGATTTTCCATTGCATCATTATTTTGAAAAAAATCTGGTTGCAGATATAAAGCACTGTTCTGAATGTTCTGGAGGTCTGATATAAAGTACTGAAGGTCTGAATCAGTGGAAAACTCTGTTCCAGTCCAAGGACTGAAATGAAATGTTTTCCCCACGGCCCAAAGCCTCTTAGTGATGGGTCAGGTCTAGAGATGAGTAACTGGGGTTGAGTACAGGCTGATCAAAGTACAGCCAAATCATGCTGCTGATGCAAAAGTGTGATGACAATTTGGGTTAAGAAATGAAGAATGAACTATTGTCTAATCCAATTTTGTTCCAAAAGAGCAACACTAAATATAAACCAAAAACTTTCTCAAGAGGTTTATTCTGCTGTTCCTATCCAAAACAAAGTAGATATGTTGCTACTGAATAAAACCTCTCTTTTTCCTACATTCTCCAGTGCAGCTTTAGTTTCCCAATCAATACATTCCTTGTTCAGGAAATGTATAATTTCTTAAGGTGTTGGCCACAGTTGTTTTGTTCCTTATCATCTGTGGAGCACAATCCTACTTGAAAGAGGTTAAAAGGTTCTCTGCAAGACATGGGGTGCATTCCTGCAGTTTCCCCTCTGTCCTCATGCACAATTTATGAAGGCCTGGGTTTTCTGCAAACTGATATGATGGAATATGGTATACGGTCAGGCTTTCAGAGTATTCAACGAAGTCAGTGCCCATGGTTCCCAGCCTTAAAGGCACCTGTTGATTACCCATGTTGACTGCACCAAGTGGGGAAATGGGGAGAGGGCAGAAGGCCTGAACTCTGCATTCTACTGATCGCAAAACTCCATCAAAAGCCTAAAATCAAATTAAATGCACTTTCCTTCTATATTCAAATTGTTGTCCACTTGGATTGCAATGGCAATGGATTGGTTCCCACTGAAAGCCTTCCTTTTACTCGAAGGTCTTGTTAAAGGTCAAAATGCTTGTCTTATGGATCAGAACACATGAAGGCAGGTACTCATCAAAGCATATTTACACAGCATTGGTAGGAGCAGACGTCAGAGGACTTCAGAAGAGCTTCCCTGACCATCCAGAGGAGTGGAGAGAGGGATGGGAGTGGAGTGGAGGGTGGGATGTGGATTTTAAAGAGGAGGGACATTTGAGTCATGCTCAGCCCTCTGTCAGAGAAACTATGTTTTCCCTGGAGATTTTGGGAGATGAATTAAACTCTCTGTGTTCCTTACTTCATTTTAAGACTACTTCCTGATAGTCTGTTTTGGTTTGAAGAGTGAATCTGTACAATTAATTCTGCTGCAATATTTTTTGTTGTTCTGTTTTCACTAGTGTAGCTTTAAAAATCCAGCCCTGCAATAAATAACAGCTCAGTAAGCCCTGAGCTCCCTGTCAGTGAACCTCTTTTAGTGCCATCTCATTCATTTCTAAGGCTCCAGTTTCTCATTGTGGCTTATTATTACATTTTACTGTTCTGAAAGATGATGTAGGTAATTTTATTGGTCCCTTACCTAACTATAGATTTTTAAAATTTCTTAATAATAATGAAATTGCCATAGATGCCTTATAATGCTTTTCTTCAGAAATAAACATTTAAGTAGAAGTTCACACAAAGTAATCCTAGGCTGCCCTGTGGCAACAATTATAAATAAAATATAACTGTTAGATTATATAATTGAAATGTCTTCCATTTGATTTGCTTGGATCCTTTCCATGGCCATACCCCTGTTTTGGAAGAACTCAGCCTTTGTACACTGTGCACAGGAAATTTACTGCAGTCATGGGCTGAAAAATACCTGCCTGTTCCAACCCATAGGTCAAGAAAACACTTGAATGTAAGAAGAATTGAATAAAATCTGGTTTGTTTGTAATTAGATTGCTGCACAGCTGTGCTAGAAATACAGGGCCAGTGCTGAAAAAAACCAAAAAGGTGAAGAGCAGAGCTTGGATCTCTCCACTCCACAAATGACTGGTCCAGCAACATGTTCAGGGAGTTATGCTCACTCCTGCTTATGGGTGTTTTTTACTCCTGTGTATATTTAGCATCAAAAGAGGTCTAGAGATAAGCCTCAGAGTTCATCTTGTCCATTAGTTTGCCCAAATGGCAGAAAATACGGACTGCCTGTACTTCCTTCAGATCTGCCCCAAGAACACTGGTAGGATGTGGCATGGCATGGCATGGCATGGCATGGCCTGCAAGAGAGCCAGAGAGAAGTATCTGCTTTATGCACCCCAGGGAGCTTTAGGGAATGGAGAAACACAAATTTATTCACCTCTGGGAAGACTGAAGCTTTGCTGGCAGTGGAGAGTTTTCCCACTGGAGCCCTAGTGGACATTACATTCCCCCTCAACAGCTGTGTGGTGAAAGTGTGTAAGGTTTAGATTCAGGGGCCTGGATATAACTCACCCCAAATCACCCCTGAGAGTAGCACCAAAGGGAAATTGGTGACCTTTCACCACAGTACAAGTGAGCTCAGAAACTGTGAAAGGACACAGCATGTAGAGAGTGACTGATTATTTAATTTACACAGTTTGCAATCAAATCAGGTTTATCTCAGTAGAAATATAGAGTAGTTCTAAATATTACTAGAAATGCACAGAAAGAATAAAAGAAATTTGACAGTATAATTACAGCTTCTCTTTATGATTTCATCAACATTATTTAAGTGCATATGAACCTGTGCTTTTACCAAAAAAGCTTTATTAAAACCCCAAATTGTATTGAAATTTGGAAGAAAAAGAGAAGAAAAGTCAAATTCTATGTTTTGATCATTTAATAGTGAATACAGAGTCTTATCATAGTGCACTGCATACAAAGCATGACAATTAAAGCACTGGTTAATGATTGCTTCATTTAGTGACAATCATGTAAACAGAAAAGTTGGAACTTAAATTAAGTAAAGAACTATGAATTGAAATGCCAAGTCAATCACTAAAAAAATAGAACTCAGTAGTTTAAAATAATTTAGTCATTTTAATAATTATTTTGTGACAAGGAAGGAGCAAGGGGTCAAAATATAAAACTGCAAGCATATTTTGGCTAATGTGAATATTGGAATGATTGGTTTAGTTGCATTTCACCTGGAGTACATTAGTAACTTTCACAATGATTATTTTTCTTGCTTTCAAGGAAATTAAATAATCAACCAGCCAAGACAGTTCTAAAATAAGCAATTGACCCGTCACAGTATAGAAGGATTGATTATTCTATAGTCTTCATTTCACTTCACTAAATACACACCAGAGCAGACCAGCACTGTCTAAAGGTTAGCTCAGATGTTTTGAGCCCCAGCCTCACGGCTGTGAGTACATTCAGCTCCCAATAAACTTTATAAAAGTGGACTGGAGCTGCTGAAGCACTAAACCGTACTCACCTCCAGACAGTGGGTAATACGTGGCATAGCTGTCCCACGTGGGGTGAGACAGGAAGAATGTGTCAGGAGCCCCCAAGTCCTTTGCTTTGGAAACACAAATATTAACAGCTTTGCTAGAAAGTACAGAAATGCCAAGCAGCTGCAAGAGTCACCAGGTTGCTTATTTTGTGGTTACTGTCTTCTAAATATGAGAGGTGATTAATGGAGGAATGAGAGGGTTGGCTAATCTTCAGTGCAGAGTATGGAAGGAAAACCACGTCAGCAGGCTGGGCAGCTCTCAGGTGCTGATGACTTCCTGGTGTTCCACTCTGTAAGAGATGAAGCCCTATATTTAGAGAGGACATTGATACCACTGCAAAACTTCTGGAAGTTTATTTGTGCTTTGACAAAATGAGGGGGGTAATACATTCTTAGTAGGTGCCTGTACAAGAAGAGAGAGTCAGCCACGGAGGGATATGCTTGGTCTGTGCTCTCTGTGCAGAACACCCAGGGAATTTGGAGAGAGGTCTGTGAGGGGCAGCTGAGGTTTTTGCTTGTTAGGGCTCTCTGTGTCCTTCAGTATTTAGAAAACAAACACTAGAGAACATCAAAACCATGCTTTGGTTGTGTTCTGTGTAGGTTTTTTTAGGAAAAAGAAAATGAGATTATTTCCTAAGTAATATGATTTCTTACTGCAGTGCTTAGTGCTGGTGGTGATATGGGGTTCTGTTAATAGTGGACAGCAGAGAAAATAACATGCTTGCTTCCTGGGTACTGTATGATATAATTAAGTATACAACCACACAGAATAATTGTCTTTGAAGATGATTGAGTAAAGCCAGACTGGTAGCATCAGTACCCAAGCACAGGAAAGCAGAAATGACCACCTGAGATAGCAAATAAGATAAAACAATCTGAAAAAGTCTATTAGATACCATTCCAGGTGACATCCTCCACCCCATGACAGTGTCACAGATGAAAATTAAATTCTATTGTACAAACCCACACTGACCAGTAGTCCCAGAACAGCTTGTATTTGTCTTGCTGTGATCAGTTTTGGAAATTCCTGTATCCTCCACAAATGCTTGTGCTATGTGACAGCTTACAGATTGCACCCAGGAATGACAGAAATTACAAATGGAAAGGAACTGTTAACCTTGGCCCCACAGTACTGCTCTCCACTTCATTTTTTAATGAAATGTGCAGTTGGCCCATTCCAGATGATCTGATACAGATGTTTCTGCCACTTTCCCTCTTAGTCAGAAGAGCTCATCAATGACAATGGGATAGATAATGCTGCTGCCAATAGCAGCAGCAATAGGAGAAATGCCTCCTGAAAATCTGCACCACGACTCCATAGGTTCTTTTCAAGGAAAACAACTAAATAATAGGGCTAGAAAATTACCATTCAATAATTAATATGCTCGGTATTTACACTTAGGAAAGTGATTGTAACGCATAAAATACATTGTTAAATTGGAATTAGCTACACTTGTTTCAGTTACTAATATAGTGCACTCCACACCACCTCTTGTGCAACCTCTCCAACATCTGTTTGAAAAAATGAAACCGAATCAACCCACAGTTTCTGCATGACCTAATTGTAAATCTCCAGTAACTTCTTGGGCTCTATCCAAAACAACATGAGTTTCAATTTTTTCCAGTTTTTCCTTATGCTGGGAAGTCAACCACCCATGTTATTACTGGGAAACATGACCCTATGTTATGTTCCCTCACTGAGGTCCTTGAGTCAATAATTCCAGCAGTGCCTCGATGTTTTTAGAAGTCCAGTTCTCTTCTTTCAACATGCCTTACTCGCAACACAGTTGAGAGTATGTTACAAGTTTTTAGAGGTGCCAGAGTTATCATAATTAATGCTAAGAGAGTCGTAGAAAGGTTGTAAAAGCTCAAACCTCGAAGTTTCAAACACTTTCCCACTCTTAGAAATTAAGATGAACCCACTGGGGGGCCGTGGGGTGCTAAATTATTCTCTTTTTGAAAGAACTGAGATTTCTTATGCCTTTATCCAAGGGATCAAGTTCTGGCTGCTATCAGACAGGAAACTGGACTAGATGGACTCTAGCTCTGATCTCATCTGGCAATTCAGATGCTGGGAAATAAAAAAAAAGGGGGGGACAGGCTTGTTCTGTCTTTCGCTTGTGGTTTTATTCACTCTAGCATAGAAATGGTCATGGCAGCTGCTCCCACGGAAAGGAAACGCAAGGCTGTACTAGGTCATTGAAATTTCCAAGCCAAAACTTTCAGTTTTACGTCAAAGTGTGCAGACCAGTACTTCTGAACTCCTCTTTTAGCCACATGTTTTGCATGTTTAAAAGGTTTTTCTCAGAAGACAGCAACCAGAAGTAATTCCATGAGAAAATAAACCTCGACTGCATTTTAAGTCAAGATCCTGTACCCCTTTTCCTCACCTGTAGCTATGATGCTCTTTCTCTGAAGCCCCTGGAGTCTGCCAGCACAGGAGTTAGAGAAACATTCTCTCACCAAGAGTTTGCTGCCTTCAGAAATGGGCTTAACATATATTACATGTTTATGTTTACCTTTTGTACCTGTCTTGCCCTTCATCAAGCCCCAGCACAAGTCCTGGTGATAATGCTGCCCTTCTCAGTGCCTCTTCCAATGAGAAAGTGCTCAGCATGTTGTACCAGACTTGGGCAGCATCAGTGTGGAGACACCCTCCATCATAGGCTAAGGGAGGTTAATCTCTTTGAAAGACTTTCATTTTATTACAGGGTGAGTTCCAACAGTTTTTCAGCATTGAGAAAGAGGTTGTGACCCCCTGACAAAATTTTGGCTGCAAAATGAAATTTCCTCTCCATGCAGGAAACCACTGGAGAGAATATTTCTATAATACTTCCATTCAAATAAATCCAGGTATTCCAGTAATTGTATAGTCTCCAGTAAAAATATCAAATAAACCTGTCATGGGCTTTTCTCCCAAATGCTCAGATACAGTTTTCTTTCACTGTGTAGCACAGCCTGAAACGCCAACAGACACCCAAGGTTTCGCTTCTGCGGTTCAGGCTCTGTGGCTTGTCCTGGAAGGAGACAATGGTTTCACTATGCTTCAGGGGCTGCATCTCAGCACTGCTCCTGCCTGCCCACTAAACGAGGTCAGAGCAGCTCTCTCTGCTAATATCTTGGGTAACACAGCCTCTGGGAGAGAGCAGTTTGAAAGTGAAGCAATCAAAGCTCATCACTATATAATTTATTAACTCGATTTGTAAGGCAAAAACAGCATGGCATAGAAAAGGCGTGCTCTGGAAGGAACATACAGTAGCCATAATGGTGTAACTGTCTAATAAAATGTTTGTGCTGTTGGAAAGGTTTGCTGCAGAGGAATATAAAAGACAAAGATCAATGAAATGTAAAAACTTTTACTGGGAAGACTTCTTTCTTAAGAGGAGACAAGTTTGCTTAGCCAGGGTTTGCTCCCTTCAGGTCCACAAAATCTTGTCTTCACCCATGCCAAGGTCTTCCAGTGTCACACCCTGACAGAGCTATCTTTCACAGAGAAACATTTAACTGACTGTTGGTCATTTACTTCAATTTGCCTCCACAGCAGACCTCTCCACTCACCACCCAAACACAGAAGGGCATTTTCAGCCTTTTACATGCAGCTCACAGCCTCAGCACAGCACCGTAGTCTCAAGCCCCCCAAACATTTGAAACAAACCACAGATGAAACACTAACACAAGTAGTAAATCTTGAAGACAGCTCAGTGATAGAATGTGCTGCTTTAGCTATGACATATAGTAGCTTAAAAAATTAGAATTAGTTATGAATAGTAGATTTCTCACACTGCCAGACTGTATCATTTATCTTACATAATTTACTATATAATTTTGTCTTATAAACAGCTCAGAAGCCAAGACTCAGTTAAAAACAAAACAAAACAAAAACCAGAAATGGATTTAATATTTAACTGTTCCCTGGGGACCAAACTCATTTCTGATAGAAGAGAATGAGTTTGACCTACTCTGGGCAGTTCCCATCAGCTTTAATAAACTTTCCTCAGGGCTGGGCTCCACCCAATCTGTTTTTCAGCTCCTCTCTGGGTGACATCCTGTTAAAATTAGAGTACCTTGACCTCCACTGGCAAGAGACAAAAGCCCAGTGTGTTTTTCTTACTAATTGGCATAGCCAAAATAACTTTCATTTCAATGCAAGCACGATGAATTGATGGGTAGCAAAGTTCATTGATTAGCACTTGTGTCCAGGCACCTTTCCTCTTGGTACAGGTTTTGCACATGATCACTCAGTGGTAACCAGCACTTACTTATCAAAGAGAAATCCAGAAACATATGGCTGAATATCTACATGCAGGAAGCACTTATCCAACCACATACTTGAACATTAATTTTACATACAAGATGAGGGATTCCCTTTTTGATGATGACAGTTCCTGTAACAAAGAGATGGAATGGTCAGAACAGTTTATCCTATTTATTATTATGAAACGGGCAGGAGAAATTGAGTGACCTTCTGGGTTAATAAGAATTTTGAGCAATGGTTTCATTGAGATATAATTCAGTGTTCTGGAGGCATAAGTCTTGCACCTTAATTAATAATATATATATATTTTAAAATAACATTTTAGGAGTATTAAATCTATTATCACAATAAGACACTTCAGTGTGTGAACCAGTGTGAATTAATTCACACCTAGTTGTATGGATGGCTCTTAGCCCTTTGGCCCCATACTTGACAATATGTTAGGCTTGAATTAATGCACTGCAATTCACAACTTGTCATGTCTTTCTGCTGAAGCATATCCCTGAAGTAGCTTCACTGGCTTCACACTTTCTCACAGAAGAATGGCTTCAGCTCCTCCCAGTCACAGCTACTCCCCAAAGCTGTGACCTCTGAGACAGGCGTCACAAGTCCCACTGCCATCAGCTGCTGTTCCCCATTCACAGAACTGCTGCTCCAACCGGAACAGCCTCAGTGCTCAGGAGCAGGGCTTTCTGCAAAAAAAGGAAAACAGATTACATTCTGCTTCTTTTCTTCCAACATAGATAGGCTGACTGGAAAACTACAGACTCATTGAGACATCAGACTACCTGGAGTGGGGTTATGGAATGCATTGCATCAGCACAGGTCTGGCAAATCTGAGAGCTCACAGACAGGGGAGATTTAGATTTCTCCTTCATTCTTGGTGAACAGAAATAATTCTGAATAAACCTGCCAAGACAGACAGTGACTCATCCACTGCAGGAACTGCTCAAGAGAACTTCATTTTATTGTGTGGGAAAATGCTACCCTTCTAATACTGTTACAGACTGCAGCACCTTGATTTATCCGCATTCTAGAAGCACGAGTGTTATTTTCTGCATCCACCTGAATGATGGCCTCACATAACCTGCTTAGTTTTCTGCTTATTCATTTGTTTGGTCAGCTGGCTGGTTGTGTTTCAGATGCAGTTGATTCCATTTGACATTCCCAATTTGGAGCTTTATATGGAAATAGCAGAGTTGCTCCAAGAGAGTAGAAAAGGCCCCAGTTTTGTACTAAGTCCTCAGAAAAACAGCTGAGGCAGTGAAGTTTGAGAGGGAAAAAAAACGAGAGAAAGGAAACATGTAAGAGCAAAGAGCTTGATAGGTGTGGTGATAAATATGAATAAATAAATGAGAGTTGCTGCAATACATGAAGGTAGCAGTTTTGCTGAGCTATGTTGGAAGAAAGCCCTGATTGTGTGCCAAAGCAAGAGAGCAGCTGTGAAATGCTGGGTGTGGATACTCAGCAGTAATCCGGTTTAACCCTGTACATAATGACATAATGCAGTGTCCAGTGCTAAAGCTCACTAAGTAGGTGCCACACAGGCACAAAATACACATAACCTGTTTCTTTCCTTCTGCAGTAATCAGAAGAAGATAGTAGACATGAAGATAGTATTCATTCTTCTGTCCATCTCGGGAACCATGGGAAGATAAGGCTGAAGTCTTGGTGTAATCAGATCCTCTCTCCACCCCAGATCACATGGCTGTGTTCTTTCCTGGTGCTGTCCTCAACATTTCCATCTCATGAATCATCAAAGCTATCCTTCAGTAACAGAGTGAAGATATCTAGAAAGTTGCAAAATACAACTACAGCAACAGAGTTTATTGAGCTGCAAATACTACAGAAATATGAATTTTACCAGGAAAAAAATTTCACAGTGGAACTATTCAACTATAAGGGAATTCCCAAGCTTTTCAGCTCTAGTTTTTGTTGTTTTCCAGTTTTTAAAATCTGTTTTCAAATGTTCATCTCCAAAATAATTTATCGGCACCTTAATATAGATGGTTTTATTTTTCTTCAGCTGCCATTGATGTCACCTGTTCAGAAAATAGAGACCTATTTTGTTAACAAAATTAAGTACATATTTAGAAAGATAATATCAGGTATTTTGCTTTGAAAATGTTGTCAACACTGTTTTTGTTTCAAGGCACACCTCTGCTAATGCAGCATGCATATACAAAAGCTGGTAAATTACTACATACATCATGTCTGAATATATACACAAGCTCAATATTTCTATTTACAGGGTAAAGTAATGGAGTCAGTCTGATCTGAGAGAGGTTCTGCATGTAATTTCAGGGAATCCATGTTTAATTTAATAGGTCATGTATCTGTCTCAAGTGGGGATTACAGTATCTGGTTTAAAGTGATCTATAGTATCAGACTTATTATGTAGCTTTTATTTTTAGCAAGGAATAGATTTAACAGTTGACAGTCCTACTTAAGTATGAAACACATGAAATTTACAGCCCAGGCCAGCCTGCTGGCTGTATTACACACACTAGCTTACAAACAACCTTGAGACTTCCACTCGCTAGGAAGTTAGGCGCAGTGGAAAGTGGCAGGCTGGAGGCATAAAACCATCACGATCCTGCAGCAACCTGGGCTGATCTATGGAGCAGTATTTTTGGTGAGGTTGTAAAGCCGATTGGAGGACGAGTTGATCACTGCACTGGGAAAAATTATGGAGCAAAACAGGGCAGAGGGATTCTAGAGTGAAAAATAGTTCATGCTTGAATGCCTTGAAGAAGTGTATCGTGAACTCTGCTTTATGCCTGATACAGCCAGAGCTGGGCTGCAGTGAAGGAGAGAAAAACAAACAAGCAATAAAGAAATAACATGGGCATAAGACTTCTGAGGGCTGAAGAGAAGCATAAAAATGGTTGCAAGGCACATCAGGGCAGAGTGAGAGTTTTCAAATGGTACTGTTTTTCCCAGTTGCAATGTTTAAATGATTTGCATGCAGCAAGAGATCAAAAGATTATAATATTTCCTGTGATCACTGGCCACTCCCTGGATCTCTCCTTGTCTGTACCTGTCTATTCTTCATTCCATCCATCAATGTAGCTGGTTTCCAGCTAGAAACCAGTAGCAGGAAGCTGAGTGCTGGTACAGTTTTAGCATAATGAGATGACTTTCATTTCATTGTAATAAGAGTGGCAAAACAGAGCTAAGTCATAAACTGCTCATCTGTATTCTAATTAACTCAACTTTTGCTTCTGGCCTGGTCTGAAGGTTTTGTTGGCACAGAAATGAATCCTCGCAGGTGCAGAGAGAGCAGTGTAATATCTAGTCATCATAATTGCACCAGTGAAAGCTGCTATATAAACAGAATAATTCTGCTAAAATTGCATTTCTTCTAGGAAGCCTATCCTATTCTACTTCTGCAAGTGACTTCACTGGAGTGCTATGAAACTTTCCTAGTGTGGCCTGGTCACATGAAGACTACTGTGGAAGGACTGAACAATTCCAGCTTGCCTGTATGAGCAAAAAACTTCTATAGCTGACATCACTTTGGTCAATAGGATAAAGTTTAGGATTTTTTTCCCCTTTAACTCATTTATATCTAGCTGAAAAATCAATATCTCATAATGATAAACAGAGCTATAAAATTTCTAATAAATCAATTTTCAAATGCAAGTTCCACTCCTGAAAATTACTCTATTGTAATTAGTGTAATTGTGTCATCACACAATTCCAAGTCTATCATTTAAAAAATATTCTTCATTTGCAATTAAAATTTAGCTTTTCTAGTTGCCAGCTGTAGCAGCTCTCTACCCAGTCCAGCCAGGGTAAACCTTATTCACACATCCCTTCCAGCCACAAGGACTTTCCAAGTAGTATTTTGTCCTGCCTTAGATGGATTCTCACACAGATGCACTGAAATAGTAAGAATGGATGGGGCATAATTCCAGCTTTCATGTCAGTTTTGTACAAAAGGGAGTAAACCTGGTTCAGGTGCTTCATTTCTTTGGCTTGTAAGATTTATTCACTTACATATTTACTCAGGCCCGGTCTCCTTGGCATTGACCCTCAGGAATACCACAGACAAGGTGGCCTGACTATTTCCATGGGGTGGTTAGTCATCTCTTGTGCTCTCTGGAAGAATACAGCCCTAAACTAAACTCCAGTTTCCCAGGCAAGGGGCTATATTGGTGGCTGGAGGACACTGCAGATGATGTCCAGGAAAGTTTAATTGGCTCCCCACATGTCCTATACTTCCAATATCACTTTGGTAATAAATCCAAAATGTCACTTGTTAAATAATTTGAGACCTTTTTTGTAAACACACAGGATTACATTAGAACATTAAATCAGACATAATTGGACTGTCCCATTTAGACATAATTTTAAGGTAAAAATAAAAAAAATAATCAGACAGTAGTGCATTATATGTAATGAGAAATTCATTGCAGTTCCAAAAATATCTTCGCTGAAAGTATAAAAGCATTTATGGGCTAATTTTTTCCTGAATATAGAAAGAACTAACTAGAGTGTTTTAATCTGCAGCCACTGAAGTAAGTACTCTTTCTGACACAAAGGGTTTGCTTTTACTAACACCAATTAGAGCTTTAGTCACCTGCAGAAGATGATATTCAAATGTTCTGTTCTTCACTGGTCTTAACTCTTTAACTTATACTTTCCACTTGTTCTTGAAATAGCATCAACATTAAAGAATCACAGAATTACAGAATGGCCTAGGTTGGAAAAGACTTTTGAGGTCATCAAGTCCGACCTATGACCTAACACCTTCTTATCAACTAAACCATGGCACTGAGTGCAATGTCCAGTCTTTTTTTGAAGACATCCAGGGACAGTGACTCCACCACCTCCCTGGGCAGATGACTCATTGGCTTGGATATTTTGACATATAATCAACCTCACAACTGATTTCTCAAATGAAGGGCTTAGAATTAAACTGGAGCCTGTTGAACGAAGATATAGAAAAATATTAGTTTCCTTTCTGTAGAATTTATTGTTATTTATAATCAAATACATTCCCTATTAGACTTCTCTGCTGCAAAACAGGTTGAGAAAATGCAGAACTACTAACAGCATTGCCACTTTCTGGAAATTCATGTTGTGTAGCTAAGTTCAGAGAAGTTTTTTACAGTGATATCCCACCCGAGAAAGTGAGGGGAATGATCAGGCAATAGGAAACCACCCTGCGGACAGACATTGTGCCCCTAGGGCGACTCTGACACCCGCGCGTGTGCACAGGATGTGGGGAGCCCAAAAGCCCTGCAGGATGTCCGGGCCGTGTCACGGCAGAGGTGCCTCCTGGCAGGGCTGTGGCACAGGAGCACGGTGGCACTGGGACCCTCAGAGGGTTCACCCTCCTGAACAGGGGTGTCCGTGTCCTGGGGGAGTCATGCCTCCTCACAACTGTAAAAACTAATCAGTGTGCAGGAGGTTTTGCTAAACATCTGATGAAAATTAAACACGAGCTTGACATTCTTGTATACAGGCTGGTCTCTGCCTTCAAACAGGTTTGTGTTAATATGGCTCGCAGAGAAAATCTGTGCTTCAGGGAGAGTACTGACACTTGAGTCTTTTTCTCATACTTTCTCTTTTTGGTGTGCTTTGTGTAAGTTTTAAATGAGGTGGTTTGAAACTTATAGATGTACTTCCATCTGTGTTTTACAGTCTGAAGGTTACTAAATGCATACACTTCATATTTATATTATAAAAGAATCTAATAGCCTTGTGTTTTTATCATTTTTTCCAGCTTGACATAAATCAGGAGTCAAACAAAAGGAAGGACAGATTTTTTTAGTGTTTAACTAGGTTGCTTGACATTCTCCATGACTTTATTTAAAAGCTTCCCTCCAGCTTTGACAGGCAGCAGTTTAATATACACGTGCACACATATATATGTATGTATGTGTTCATTTGAATTTGGGCTCTTTCCCTCCAGTCTCTGGTAATTATGATTTGTGTCTGGAGAGCTGAACTGTCTAAAAAATAATAAATAAGAGGCCATGAGAATTGAAGCCAGTGTTCAGGTTCATCTAGAAAGAAATTAAGCAAATCAACTTCAGGTTTATAAAGGGAAGCAAATTACCCTGAGGTCTCCACGCACTGGACTGACTTGACAAATTTAATTTTTTTGCAGGTTCCTGCACTTCTAATGAAAATTGCTCCACTTTTACTACAGCTGCCTGGGAAGGTGACAACGAGATTATCAGGCAGTCTAGAACTGCTGCAACAGGTCCTTAAATGCACTCAGCCGGGGAGGGATCCTCGAGCTAATGACACCTCCCTATACCCACAAATTAAAGCCCAGCTGGCCATTAACCATTCCATCAGTGGCTGAAAGCCTTCAGCCTTTCACCAGTGTGAGAGGGACAGAAGGAAGTGATTCCTGAGGATATAAAGGAAGAAGAGGTGGCTGTAAGGCAGTAGTGGGAGAAGCTGTGGATTGCTCAAGGTGTGCCTTCCGAGAGGCGATGGGTTGGCGTGGGGGCCAGCGCTGCCTGCTCTGCTGGGCTGCGCTCCCAGCGCCGGGGCTGCTGCTCTGGTATGCTGGGAATGCCGTGTTCCCAAAGGTATGCAAAGGAAATGACTTGACACCGCTCTGATCATGATCCTACAAGCAGCTTGGGGATTAAGTCTTGATGGTGAGCTGATTATTATTTTATCTCTTACCAACCTGCATAATTCACAGCAGTCTAATGTTTGTATGTTTTCCTTGTAAGCCACTCCTGCTATTTCATTAGTAGCTGTGCTAAAAGAGAAAAATGTGTTTCCCCCACAAAACTATTTATTCTCTTTCATGCAGACCACTCCCAGCCTTTCTACCTCTCCACAGAACCCCAAGCCCTCTTGAAGCGTTGTATTTCTGTAGTCTCTTTAAAAATCCATTTTAGCTGGATGCAGAAAACCATCTTTGATTCAAATTCCCCCTGAAGTGAGTTAACTTGGCTTCAAGTTGAGAAAACACTTTGAGAGATGTCTGGAGTGGTTTTCTGAACTCAGCCACCCAGATGAGAAAGACAAATTTAAAGATGTTTGTGAGTGTGCACAATGTGCCCTTACAAGCCCATAGTCACTAGCTGCAGTGAGGGGTTGATTGCAAACCTCTGTATGTGTGTATCTCTACCGGGGCTTTGAAGCTCTGCAGCATCTGCCTGCTGAGGTTCTGACCTTGCTTTTGCCAAGAATTTGACTGAAGTAAATATGTAAGTATATAAATTATTGATGCAGCACAGTTACCTGGAGTGAAATGAAGATTCTGGTTATTTAAGGGTTTGATTGTGATACAGATTTTTGTGGATGTTTTCAAATTTTGACCTAAGGTGCTACCTGAAGCAATGCAAACATGGCCACTCAGCTACTGACCCGCTTACCTTGCTTCAAGGAGAGGGAGAGATCAGACGAAGTATGAACCTGTGTGATCTCAGGCTGTCCTGGCTGCACTGTCAATATTGGTTAGTGATGCTGATAATATCATGACATATTATGTGAGTGCCCACACTGACAAATAGCACTTGGTAGTTATTTTGGCAATATTTACCAGAATCCAAGGCCAGGTAATACTCAGCAGCGATGTCCCTGTCTTTGCACATGCTTTGGTGTAAGACAGAGGGAGATTTTTGCTGCCGTTGCCTGTTTTGTCAGTTCTGCAGCACAAGCAATAGTAGTTCACGATTTTACAACTGAATGCAGGCTCAGAATCTGCCAGCTGAAGTACAAGTGACAGGGTCTGTACAAAAGGAGGATTGGTGAAGAAACACGGCCACTAAGTTTTGCTGGTCAATACATTTCTGGTAGAGCCAGGCTTTGAGCACAACTTTTGGATCATGTTTGTTTTGGTGGGGTTTTCAGACTCTCAGACTGCACTAGGACACTGAATATTTTGTAGGCAGAACTGTACTTTATTAGCCTGCCTGGATTTTAGATGTTACGGTCACTTTTTAAAAGCATGCCAAAACTCTCAGCCAACCTATCCAAAGGTAATTTAATCTGCTTTTATGAGCATATATGTAGAAATAACTTTTCTGAAGGAGAGTGGTAGTGTCCAGGCAGACCCAGCAGTTTCAACCAACCTTACGTATCTCAGGAAAGTCCTCAAAATTCTGTCTCCATTGTGGAATAGAAGCTGCCTTCAGCTCAAGGCTTGTGTCTTCACAAGCTATAGGGCGTGCTGTTAAGCAGTTTGAAGAGACTCACCCAAGTCTGCACAGTAAGGGCTGTATGGGTTCAACAAGCTCAGAGGAGGGCGAGCAGGTGTGCCAGGTTAGCAGGTGGATTAACAGGGCTGTTCATTTTGGGCCTGAGCACCAGGTGCAGCAAAATGAGGACTCTTAGCCTAGAGAACATTGTTATTGCCAGTAATGATAATCCACTATACTGTCCTGAGGACAGGCCAAATCCTGCTCACCCTCATCCTCCGATGAGAAACAATAACTGACAGCTGAGAAAAAGGCATGGTATGTGTTGCTTTCTTAATGGGAACATCATTTGGCTGAATGACACTCAACTGCTGCTGAAGGATTTGGAAAGCAATGCTGTGAATGTGCTGACTGCCAGGAAGGGCAGAAAGAGGAAGCTTCTGAAAACTGGGCTCCACTTTGCCACCTTCTTCAAACAGCTGACTCACATTTCATTTGGTTTTTGAGGAGTATTTCTGCATTTGCTTCTTTAAAAGCAAAACCATAAAGTAGTAAAATACTTGTATCTCATCAATAAAAGCCATGTTCTGCTCAATTTGCTCTTATAAATCTCTTAAACTTAGTATTTACTGTATGCCCCATGAAATGTCTTTAAACTGTTCCGTTGGTTTTGGAGGGCTTTTTGTTCTGAACATTGCATATTTTTACAGCCACAGCTTGTGCCAGTTACTAGGCGTTCCTACTTTACTCACAAATGAGACTTTCACTTTCAAATTCTTTACCAAATTGTGCAATACACATTCTTTGAGACACTGAGTTAGCATTTAAAAAAATTGGCAGTGGAAAGACTGTTACAGTTGTGTGACAAAATTCATAGTGGAAGGAAATGGCTCACAAAATCATGAATTAAACATCTAATTAAAAGTGTTAAGTCTCATTTTAATTTCTTTAAAATACCAAAGACAGAAAAGCAGCTGCTTTCCTGAAGAATGTAGTATGATAGGAGCCAGTTAAGTATGAACACAAAACTGATGCAGAGTGCTCAAGAAAACACTTATGGAAAATGTGGGGTTTTGGGATCCTCAAAAAATATGATTTATCACAAAGTAGATGTTTGAAAGGACTGCTTATGAAATGGAGTCTGAAATAGGAGTGGCAGAATGATTTTTTTATTTTTTTTCCCTAACTTGTGGTGAACAAATATATACTTAATTAGCTAAATTTTTTTCAGTTAGCAATGACACTTGTACAATCTTACACCATGCCTCTAGTTTTGGACAAATGGGTTCATAGCGGTCTGGCATAAATATAAAAATATTATTACGTGACTATTTGAAGATATGTGGTTGTTTTAGCTCAGGGTTGCAGTGTCCTGAAAGTAGTGGTTTGAAAATGTTGAGGAAAAAATATTACATGTCTTCTTAAAAAGAACATACAGTGTGACCTAGGGTTGTAATCTATTATTCAATAATGCAGCTGGACAGTCTAATGTTTGCTCTATGAATATAAAAATTAAAATACTAAATTGCTTAGGCCATTTTATGTGATTATGGGGGAAAAATCTCCTTGCTTAATTATAATTATAATTCAAAATGTATTTTAAAATATTAAAAAGTTATCTACACTTGCAAGACTCACTCGAACCAGGAAAAAAAGCATACTTGTAAAACTCCCTGAGGGCTGTATTCTGTTAGGTTCAGAGAGATGAGCAATGGTACTGTGTGAAACTGTGTGTACTTGTTTCAGTTCCAAACTGCAAAAAAGCCAACCAGTCCAGCCTGGATGGAGTCCATGTGTTTCTGCAAGTTGAAAGACTAGACTTAGATCTGACCTCTAAAGTGGTTTTACACTGGAGCAACTGTAATGGAGCTCCTGATTTACACCAGTTGCTAAGAATTAAGAAATGGGCTGTTGAAATCAAAGAATCTTTCTTTTCAAGCCCACTCTGATGTAGGGATGGCCCCTGTGCAGAGTCTCCTGCTGAAATAACCAGTGCTTCTAAGGCAGCAGTGCCAGCAAACGGCTGTGCAAGGCTTTGGTGAGAGCCAAAGCACACAAGCACACTTATGTGGGTGCTGCTGTAATTGTGATCTCTTTGCAGTGGGAACTTTTTTTTCATTGTTTGAAAATGCTGTGTTTTGCTGTTTCTGCATTGGAGAGACTAAAGAAGTTTGTCACCAAAATGCTGGGCAGGTTGTTGGCACATCTAGGGGACAGAGTTTGATCTCAGTTTGGAGGAAGGCATAAGCTTTTTTTGCTTTTATGCAATGAGAACTTGTAAGGCTTTGCATTTTACTTTCAGAAAATAGCTGAGGTTAACTGCACATCAGTTGGTACACAATTGCCACAGTAGCTCTAGGTGAATTTTATTCTGTGTTTGCAGGCACTGAAACCCAACGGGCCACGTTCTTGGCTTATGCCATGCATGTCTGAAAAGCTGTGACCAACAGTGAAACCACTCAATGGAACTGTTCTGCCCCAGTTCCTCCTTCTCCTCAAGACAGTGATGCAGCTGCCTATGGCTGCGTGTTCCCATGTGTGGCCTGGGGAATCAAGCAGAGCAATACATGGATTTCAGTAAGTGTGCCCCCCTTTCATGCACAGTCCCACATGCTTTTCTCAATTTTTTTTCTGGTTGCAGCAATTAATGTGCATGGGGTGTGTGAAGCCACGGTCAGCCAGATTAAGGGTGAAATTTAGCACTGCAGACACAACTCTTGTAGACAGGCCTGTCAGGCAGAGAATAGAGTTCTTCTGTTATGAAATTCCTGGACAATAGACTATGGGGGTAGAATATGTGCACTAAAATGCATTCAACATTACTGTGATTCATTCTTTATAAATATGCTGATCAGGTCTAGATCTAGCAAGGTTACCTTATGGTATAGCCAGGGAATCATTATACATGCCTTGGAGACAGAGGAGGGAGCATGGTGTTCTAAGAAAAAATCAATGAAATATTTAAGTAGGAAAAAGTAATTTTGTCTTTGATTTCATCTGGCAGAAACTGAAAATACACTTTAGAAGCCTTTAAAATACACCTAATTTCTCATTTACTCTCAAAAAAGAAACTTCTCTGGCTATTCATAAATACAAGAAGAGAATGAACTCATTACTCGTTTATTCAGTATGTTATTGCACAACAGTGTTCTAAAGTAAGTGGTTTAAAGGGGCTGGAAATAGAAAGCATTGAAACATAGCAATGGTAATATTAATTTGCAGAGGGCAGCTGTATATGACTTTAAAACTGAAAATGGGATGGGGTTGGATAACAAGATCATTAGCTTATAAACTGAACTTTCTTCCCCCTCTCCTTCACTGCCTCAAAAGAAAAACCCAACCAAAAATCTTCAATGAACCAGAAACTTCTGAAATTAAAGTATCAAACCATAACCAATAGAGGGGAGGGAGAGAATTGGCTAAGACAAGGCTGGAGAAAGGGGTAACACTTATTTCTGGCAGAATCATCATGTGCTGCTCATACACCCATTATCAGCAACACAAGTAAATGGCTGATTAAATGAGATTGCTGCAACAGGTTATAAAACTATGATTTCTGGGAACAGATTGTATTTGATGAAGTTTACCTTTATATTTTTCTAATCAAGAAGTAAGATGACCCTGATGATCCTGCCTTTTCTCCCCACATTTATACAAAGACCCATGATTAGTCACAGTTATTAAAATCACACATAATTAAAAAGAAAAAAAAAAAAACAAACAAAAACCCCAACCAAAACCCCAGAATCAAATTTAGGCCAATCTGCTTTAACTTCTCGTGTGTCTGTAGTTCTGCATTTTGTCTTGGTCATTACCCGGAGGACACTACTCATAAATTGCATAGCATTTGTGAGCAGGGTATTAGTTTTGTTAAGAGTTGCATTCCTCATCAGAACTTAATTTTTTTATTTGAAGTCCCACTTGTAATTAAGACAAATGGGAGCAAACTCAGATGTACTAGAAACTGCATCAGTGCAAGCATGACTGTTTAGGAAACAACCAAATCTTTACATTGCTCTCCAAGCACTTGACATCTGTTAAAAAAAGTTGACACATAAGATTAGATACCATTTGGCCCTCTTGTTATGTAAATGAATGTATTTGAGGATTGTGACTATAAATATATTTCTAGTTGAGTATATGTTGACTAAGCAAGAAGAGAGAGGTTTGCAGAAATGCTACAGGCAGTCTTGTCTCCAAAGAGCATAGACCACAAAAAGAGAAAAACTGGTGGCATAACAGTTTCATAACTTAGATACCTTCTGAAGCAGAACATCATAAAAGCAGATGTTTCTATTGCATTGTCTTTGCATGGGCTGTCCCAAAGAGAACAGTCTAAGTCCTGGCTGGGCATGGAGAGCAAATTCCTATCTAGAAGAATTTGCCATCACTGTTGTCTTTTGTCATAGTGCTTTTTTTGTTTGTTCCCTAGCAGTAGCACCTTGTGCTGGCCCCTGCCTTCAGGAATACAGAAATATGAATATCCATAAAATGGTGTATGGGGAGCAAGAGCAACTTAAATTAACCCTGATGCAAAACATGTGCAGTCACTGGGCCAAACCTGCCCCCAGATCCAGCAGTGAAATACCAGCCCTATGGGGCTGTGCTGCAGAGTGTTTTGTCACAGCTAATAAACCTAAGTGAGCACTGATGAGACACCTCACACATGTGGCTCATCCCCCTGGATCTGGGTTGATGTGCCAGTCAGGACTCCTCTGCTTTGATGTGTGTTGCACAGTGCAAGTACATCTGAGGTCAGATTTTACCCCATGAATAAATTTGTGAAGGATTTCTCTCCAGTTGTTCTGCTTAAGGACCTATTTCAGTCTGCTTAAAGAGAGTTAAATGTGTTGCATATTTAACTTTTGTATCTATATATATCTATATATGACAATAAAATCTTGATAACCACTTGTTGTCTGTGTTCTAGGTCTTATACAGCCTGAGGACATTACTGTTATTTTTTTGAAGTGTATTTTATTTTTATAACTACTTGACTGAGTAATTTTGGTTTTAAACCATGGGTGTTTTATATGATTATATTTTCCAGCTTAGAAAAAAGAGGTTCAGTTGTCTCACATAGTATGAAGTTACAGATAGGGCCACCCCAGAACATTGGTCTCATTACATTTGCTTTGGATTGCAGGAAAAGCAAAATTCTTGGTGAGGGGAGGATTGACCTTATTTCTGGGTATGAGGGATTTCCCGTGTGTCAAGTGGAGGGAGAAGATTGCTAGGTGGAAGGTGCTTGTACCACAAAAGCTGAAAGATAAGCAAGGAAGCTCTTTCCCTCTCCAGTGAAATAAAAATTTACTGTAATACTTTAAAAATTAGGCTGCAAGTGTGGAAAGTGTAACTGCTCATGCCAGAGTCTGAAGCTTCAAGGATGGAATTGTGACAAATTATGCCATAAGAGTAGGGAAAATTATGATAGGCAGGACAAAAACCCCATAGCCTTTCCTTATAAAATTTAACCCTAACCCTTCCCACAGTAATACTGGGCACACCTTACCTTAATTTAGTTTCTTAAATGGATGGACTTGCATTCTGGATAAGAGAGTGGCAATAAAGGCAAATTTCAAACTAGAACTGGTCCTATGATTCTTAGGAAATCTGCCTTTAACACAAATTAAGCTCTGGATTGAATCTCAGCACATGTAAGTAAATGTCTTCCCTCCGTGTTTGGGCGGCTGCCTCCAAAATGCTGCAAATTCTGAAAGCAGATTGATCTAGAAAGTTAGTGCTAGCTCTGCAAGGAGAAGACAACTGTGGTAAATCAGCCCATATAATTCTTACAAGGGAAGTGTTTATCCAAAGGATAACTTCTACCTTTCACTACTGGAGAAACTGGTCATGCTGGAGAAGTACTGACCCAGCTACAGAGGGGGTCAGAGTGGAGTGACTGGTTGTGTTCAACACTGAATACATGATAAAATTGAAAATTGATGTTTTGCTATGAGTTGTAGGGTGCAAAATCAGAATAAGAATGAAATAGTGGTACTCAGGGGATACTGAAGTAGGACTTGAAGGAAGCAGGAAACTCCAGCAATGAAATAGAAAAGAATTAAGTAGAAGAGTGCTGTGTTAATGTAAAGAATAATTTCTAAATTGACAAAATGTTTTGTTACGTGAGAACAAGCCCATTAACAAACGGGGGAAAAAAAATCCTACTGGTTTACCATTATTTCCTGAATGATGGGATTTTTTTAATGAGGAAAAAAAAGGCGACTGAATTTCAAGAGGGAAGGGAGATAAGGAAGGAAAGAATTTTTATCACTGTGGAACTGCTCTGTATCTACAGCAGAAAAGTAGTTTCCATTTTATACTATTTGCTGTTTGTTGCCTGAGCAGTAGTGGTTGAAATATGATCATACCTGCACTTTAATGGCCTTTTATGAAGTGTTAGCATTTCAACTGACGCTTCTGATCTTAAAAAAAAGTCTTGTTACTTTTTCTCAGTTCAGACTCTTTGTCTTCCTGGAACTGATTTGTCCCCTCTGATTCTATAGTGTTAGATATGAATTTCCTGCATATCACATGTGACCTTTAATTACCTCAGGGTTAATCTGCTTCGTAAAGGGAGGCCATATCTGTTACCCAGACCAGTCTGCATGGATCAGAAAGTGTGTTTGTGTGACGGGGCCCTTGGGGCACTGCAGGTAGGAAGTGCATGAGCAGTGCTGCTGAGGGTGTCTCCCACAGGACTTGGGAATTTGCAGCAGCAGAAGCTCTGCTGCCCAATTCACCCCACTCTGCCTGTCCCAGGCAGATGTGCATCCATGCACCATCACCTGCTGCTGGCATTTTACTACTCTGTGCCTCTATTCCAGTCTCCAGCGGCAGAAGGCAAGGTAAATGACTTATTAATTTTATCCCATGTTATGTGACTATGCAGCTAAAGAGTTTCTTCACTGAAGATGCCATGAGATAAAGGTCTTTCTGGGATCCTTCTTTCCCATGAGCTGAATTTTAACACTATGCTTAGTTTTTTTAAATCTGTGCAATAACTGATGGATTGTTTCTGGGTAAGGCTATGTGGGGAGAAGCCGCTTGCAATTAAAAAACTTCAGGATGTTGCCTTGATGAGAAAAGGTTACCTTGCAAAGGGTTTGTTTTCTTTCCTACAGTTCTAATCTGGAAAACATTATCTGGGTGTGGTTTTCATATATTTATCCATTAGTTATTTTTTCAACATAATAATTTCCTAAAGCAGTAAGATGGTAATGTTGTGCAACTAACAACAGAAACAATGAGGTGGCAAAGCAGTGCTTGTCAGAATGGCTAATACAGTTTGGCATCTCTGATGTTGCTGTGCACTCTATGATGGGTAAATGAAGGCATGAATTTATAAAAACAGTAAGTTGATTTGCACTTTATCACAAAAGCTTTTTCTTTGTAAGTGTGGCATCATACAAGCAGAGTTATGAGAACTACATGTTTCATACAGTGAAAATGGTGACTGTGACTTTATATTGCCACCAGTCACGTCAGTAGCTTCATCTCCCTGGAAGCAAAAAATTAAGCAGGATACTTGTAAAGTCAATCAAAGTTAATTAACAAATTACAAATCAATCAATAACACCCCAAAAAGTCTTGTTATGACCTCTGTTACCTGTTTAAGCATAAACAACCTAATTGGTTACATTTCCTGTCTAGGAATAAGATCATCGCCAATTAACTTAGGACTTAATTAACTCTCTAAGGTACTGAACTTTAGATACATCATAAACTGCGTCTTAATGTTATTATAAGTTACTGCAGTGACTCTAGTACATTCTTGATTTATTGTTATTGTTATATAACTACTACATTTACACTTATTACACTATTAAAAAAGCCCCAAAGCCTTCAATATTACATTAAAGCTAATGCCACATAAAGGACAGAGGGACTAAATAGAAGTGGAATTAAGCCATAAGTTTAAGGATAAGGATCCTTATCCATCCATAAGGATGCCATAAGTTTACACTGGAAACCCCCCAGTTCAGCTTCTGTTCTTTGCTGGGAGGCACCAGCATAAGAGATAATACATTTAAAGATTATATATTTAAAGGTATCCATTTTCTTTTGCCCAGCTACAATTGCTCTTTATTTCTGTTCATGCGCTATTGGATTTGCCATCCCTTTGGCAGCTGGGAGATGTCACAGTATTAGCACTGTAATGTAATCCTTACCTTCTTTTGAAGCTCCTTCCTGCTTGTCTTCTCTATAACAAAATTTGGGACAGTCTTTTTTTTTTTTTCTTCTTTTGTGATATACAAGCAATTTCTTTTTTTCCCTGACATCTCAGTGACTCAATTTTCTTCTTTTGCTTCTCTTTGTCTTAATAACTGCAAGCTGTTTGTTTTCCAAGGATGAGAAGAATTTGTTCCATGTTTGCCAGGAATAAACAGTCCATTAGAACACATGATGTGTCTGCTGAACAGAAGAGGGAAAAGGTGGATCTGCAGAGACATTTAAATCTGTTCTTTTACTCAAAGTGGATGTTAACGTTAGTTTGGCGGCATTTGATAAATGTCTCCAGAACATGGAGTGTCAGGAAATAAACCTGCACTGGAAGTAATATGCAAGTGTTGCTATTACCTCACGGGCTGGCAATAACACCACCAGCACACATCCTTGGTAAATGGGCATTTTGTCTTCTTTATGGCTCTAAAAAAGTCATCATGAAAATATTAGAATCTTTTATTTCAGAAATACTGTCACCTTGTCTATAAGTCAAATCCTTTCTTGGTGCCTTAATTCACTCTTTGCACCAGAAGGACAGTACAATCTTGTCTGCACCTGTGGCTTTGCCACAGTTTTAGCTGGAACCTAGGCTTTGGCTTCTTTACCATTTTATGACTAAGCTGGACAAATGAGGCTAGGAAAACTAATGTACTTTTTGGCACTGATTACATTTACAGCAAGAGTGGGTAAACAGAAATATATTGTTTTATTAAAGAATCATTTAAGCTTTAACAAAAGCTCACATATCCCATGTGTATTACTTTGTGGGTTTGGGCTGGTGCTGTACTGCACTGTTTGTTTCCTAAGTTGCACTGTTCATGGTTGTTATGGTATCTTCCGTTCTCCCCCATCGGTCTGTGACATGGTCGAATCCTTCCTTTCGCGGGTCTGTTCCTCCCCTCCCCTTTCCCTGAGTTTAAAAGTGCCCGCCATCTTCTCTCTCTCTTTTTCTCCTCTCACCATGACAAAAACGGACCATTTTTCCCATGGGAGAAAAGAGCCTCCTTCAGTCTTTTACCTTTGTTCTTGTCGAATATCCTCTCCTCCCTGGTTAGGAGCTAGCTGAAAGCCAGAGTAAGAGAGGGTAGTTATGACAGCTGGCACTTCAACATGGGGCTTTCCGTAAGGTCTGAAGCCCACAAAACGGCTGGATTCCACTTGTGAATTATAAGCCTTTTGGATTGTTCAGCTACTCTGAAGCAGGAGCCGCTCTTTTGCGCAGCAATCACCGACAGAGACAGACTAGTAGCTTGCCTGAGCCCAAAGCTGGGTCAGTCTGGACAGAGGACTTTCTCTGCACCAGTTACAGCCAGGCAAGGTCCCCAGGAGGCAGCGAGTATCTCTTGTGTGTGTTAGCAGGGACCCCGAAATAGCCCCTGGTCACGGAGGGGGTGCATTTCCACTGAGGGGACAAAGGAGCCGCAAGGCTGAAGCAGCGGACATGTGGTGGCACGGGACCAGAGTTTGCGCAGTGGTGGCGAGCACAATGTGCTTTTGGAAAGTTTGGTGCCAGGAGCGGGGGTCTGCATGTGGTGTCTGTACACCTGGACCGGCTGCATGTGCTTTCGGTGGCATGTGGTGACCACGGCCCAGGGCAGCATGCATGGGCTGCGCATAATTTCCATGCACCTAGAGCAGCACGCAAGCGGTGGCTTTGGCCAGTGGTGGCGCGAAGTGGCGGTGGGGGCCCAGCACAGGGCAGTGCGGAGCCGGGTGCCAACGCAGTGGCTGCAGCAGTTCAGCAACATGAGTTGCAGAAGGCAGCGCAGCACCACAAGCAGTAGTGAGCTGCGATGTAGCGAGTGGCCCAGCGTGGAGTGGCGCACGTGTGGCGGTTTGGCGCCAGGAGCTGCTGGCAGCAGCGACAGCAAGCAGTGCCAGTATTGTGAGCCGCAGCAGTGGTGCGGCGGAGCAGCATTACCGGCGGCAGTTTAAAAACCCCGTGGCGTGTGTCGGTGCTGTCCCTCCTTCTACCCCAGCATCACGCGGGGAAAAGAAGATTCTGGACCCGTCCCCACGCTGCTTGTAAACAATTTAACTGCAGAGAAAAGGTAGATTTTGACTGTGTAGAATGCTTTTAACATCAGAATGGGCTCTCGGCTTTCTTCGCAGCAAAGGAGTATATATTCCCAAGTTCGGGATATCTTAAGTAGTGGGAATGTTGCAGTGTCTAGCAAACAGTTAAAGGGGTTTGTGTGCTGGTTATCTCTTAATTTCCCTCAGTTTACCCTGAAAAATGTAGATTCTGTCTCTTCCTGGAACAAAATCGGTAACCTATTTACTCTCAAAGTGGAGTTGAGAGACAAAACAGTATCCAAATTTTTTCCTTTGTTCATTTTAATTT
This sequence comes from Sturnus vulgaris, assembly GCF_052056855.1. Taxonomy (NCBI): domain Eukaryota; kingdom Metazoa; phylum Chordata; class Aves; order Passeriformes; family Sturnidae; genus Sturnus; species Sturnus vulgaris. The sequence continues at coordinate 18,949,504 of NC_142256.1, read as the reverse complement.
GAAAAAAACTGATAAAGAGGGAAATAAAGCCACAAACTCCCCCAGTTTCCCCTAACTCTCCTTCCAAGCCCTCAGCCCCTAAGCTGGATGAGATGTGTGGGGCACCCCGAGAAACGCAGGAAACCTGGAACACCTGCAGCTTCCCTGGCCCCTTGCCTCCCACTCAGCACCCTGACTCTGGCAGTTGTCTGCACACTGACAGTGTACCTTCCCTACACCCCTCTACCCCAGCTCCTGCACCTCAACGTCAACATAAAGATGAACCTGCCTATCTACATGGCAGTGACTGCATGGCAGGGATCCAAGATGGCACCAGCCATGTGGCCAATCCTCCATCTTACCTTTCTTCTTCCCACAATCCCTTTCACCCACATGTCCCTGCCTCCAGCCCTTTCCCATCCCACAACCCCTTCCTTCCCTCGGACACTCCTTCCTCCATGTTCCCGCCCTGCATTATGTCAACCTGTAACTGCCCCCTCCATGTACTGCAATCCTTGTTCCCACAGTGGCTCCTCCTTCCCCGGCAACTCCACTCCCTCTCCTGTTACTGTTTCCCATGCTCCTCCTCCCAGTCCCAATGAGGGGGTGGGGAGCCTGTCTCCTGTGCAGGGGAGGGCACCCTCCCAGTTGCTGCGGGGGCGGAGGGTACAGTGCTCCACCTCTTGGTTCCCATGAGGGGTGGGGGGGTGGGGCGCCTCCCATTTCCCATGGGGTGGGCTGCCTCCCCTTTTCTGTTGGGAGGAGGGTGGGCCCCTTCCCGGTTCCCACGGTAGTGGGGGCGGGGGGGGAGGGAACCCCAGGTGGGGGGACTCCAGGGGGAGAAACCCTGAGGGTCAAAATCAGGAAGAGGAAACCATACCCTCGGCTGCCCCTGTCATATATACTGGTAGGGGAAATGGAACTAGAAGCTATCAACCTTTCTCCTATCAAAACAAAAAAGAAATTTGCAAAACCCAAAGGGAGTTTGGTTGAGGTAGTGGGATCTTTAAGGGAATGCTGAAAACTACCCTAACATCTATGAATTAGTCCCAGCCAACCTCCGAGACCTCTTCAAGTGTTTCCTAATCCCCTCAGAGTTTGATCTGTGGGAGAGCACTTGGAGGAGATCTCTGAAGGGACTCATAGGGGTGGTTAAGCAAAGCACGCAGGGCGCTACAGATGCAGATGGTAATGATATCACTTATGAACATCTATGCAGCAGGGGCAGTGGATAACCTTGAGGAACAAGCTCAGGTGTTATCCAAATTAATTTTAGACAAAATCTGTGGAGCTGCAGAAAAGGTTTTTTAACTAGTTGCCCACAGTTGAAATTAAGGGAAGTTATGTTAATATTAAGCAATATCCCTCAGAAAGCTTTTTGCAGTTTGTTGATCGTCTTCATGTACAAGTGGAGAGGCAAGTGGAAGACCCAGTGGCACAGGCAGAATTAAGGAGATGGCTCAGAGAAATGCCAACGAAGCCTGCTGCAGGATTATCCTGGGACTGCCTCTTGATCCTCCACCTACAATAGATGATAGAAGTATGTGGCAAGAAAGCAGAATTATTCAGTGCACCAGAGAAGAAGCTTGGACTGGCAAACCAAAAAACTGCAGCAACCGTAACACTGGAAGTAAAGAGGCAACAGATGTCACTGGAACAGCTTCCACATGTCATCTGCTTCCAGTGTAGGAAGCCAGGACACTTTGCCGGAGACTGCCCTCAAAGCCAACACCAGAAGAAGGAACACTGTGCTGAGTTGACCTGGGAAGAAGAAACTCAGAGGGAAGTTCTCTCTATCGGGGCTTCATCTTTGGATTGATTGAGACCAATTGAGGGCCGATTTACTTATTGACAGCCTCAAGAGCCAATAGGAGAAAGTTAGTTTGCTCCATGAACGCACACTTTGAAGGAGGTAATCTGGAACTGAGGCTCTTTTTCTTTCTGTTGGCAGTGCAGGTAACAGGGCCCTGGTCTGGTCCCACTGCAGGCCTGCGGGCCTGGCAAGGGGGCAGGGCCGGGCCCCCCTGTCTGGGGTGCTGGCATGGCCCGGCAGGGAAGAGGGGTGGCCATGGACAGTGACTACAGAGACTCAGGCTGATTTAAGATCCCAGCTGCTTTCCCCCCCCCCCCGGCCCTTTTCCAGTGTGGCTGGGTTTCAGAGATCCTGGCAAAGCTCCAGCATTGTAGCCTTGTTTTATTTCTTTTCCCTGTTCAAAATCTTAACTCTTTCAATGCTCAGATAAGACTTGCAGACTTTTCAATTCTCCCCAGAGTGAAAGGGAAAAAGGAGATATTCTGAAGTCAGTGAAGCAAGAGCTAAGTTTTTTTAGATGGAAGGAGAATGAGGAGACGCTGTGAAGATGGCTGAAATGTCCTTTTATAAGATTGTAGGGATAAACTGATGTACTGAATAGTCCTATAAACCATGGAGAAAGACATGGGGGGGTTAAATTGTTCCATTTGATAGATAATTTTGACCAAAAAGCACCTGTGTTGAGAATCTTTTGTCCTGAGGAAAGAAGGGGATCTCGGTTTTCTGAGGATGAAGCATGAACAGAGAGAAAAGAGATGAAGAGAACCTTTGCTTTGGAACATTTCATTCTTAAAAGTAATACCCCATGAATCTGACATGGCCCACATGCGCAGCTCTGGGAAGGCTGTGGAGCTGGGAGGAGTGTCATGATTGCAGGTTCCCGGGCAGATGCAAATCATGAAAATGATACCACTAGAGGACTGGTTTTTCCCTTGTTGTGGGGAAAAATCCCTATAGCCTCACCAAAGGAAACTTCTCTCTCCGAAGTGAACTGAAAAAAGAACTATTTGAGTTGGGAACTGACTGAAGTAGTCTGTTTGTATGTTTGTTTTGTTGCTATGAAGGTTGGGAGAGGGAAGGAAGGAGTGGTATGAAAAAAATCTTATTCTGAATTTGTTTTTTTTCTTTGTGTAGTTAATAAATTTCTTTTTATACCTTTTTAAGTTTTAGGCCTGCCTTGCTTCTGCTCCTGGTTCTGTCTCACAACAGCAAGTGAGTATATTTAAATTGGCAAATCAAAACCATGACATTATTTAGTGCATTGGCCGGGAAATTCAAATTAAATTAAGGCGTTTTGGGGGGAAATTAAATTAAACCAAGACAAACACCAAAAAGAGGGAGCAACCAATAAGCAAAAAAAAATAAGACCTGAGCGTGGGCCTGCCTCATGCCATGATATAAATACAGCGGGCTCCACAGTAGGGAAAGCCTCTCTCTTAACAAAAAATGGGGGAGGAAGGGAAGCAGGATATGAGTCTGCAGAAAAATAAAAATGAAAACTGTAATAACAAAGTTTGGCAGCCTCGTGGGCCCTTCAAGCTCATGACTACCAAAACCTTTCTTTTCAGGTCTACCGGTTGGACGGTCATTGCAGTGGACCTGCCAGACAACTCACAGGATATGATGATAAACCACATGGGACTGGACAATAGTGAGTATTTTATTACTGGGGACACCTCACACACATCCCTGGAGATTGAAGTGGCTCCCATGACCATCAAGGGAGACATAACTCACATCATTCTCCTGACGCGCTGCCCTTAGCCACCCTTCTGTTTGGCCAAGGGGAAAATCCTCGCCCAGCCCATTCCCGTTCCAGTGGAGGTTCCGGTAGATGACAGAGCAGCTGGTATCTACTGGGCAGAAGTGGTTGGCAAGGACAAACCCACTATGGGATGCAATCTAACCTGTGGAACAGACCATCTCCGCATGCAAGGGTTGCTTGACATGGGGGCAGATGTGACAATCGTACCTGTGAGGGTGTGGCTGTCACAATGGGAATTGCAACCTGTGGCTGGCAAAATCCAAGGTGTAGGAGGGGTCAAATTGGCAAAGATCTCAAAAAGCATTGTGCAAATTGAGGAGCTGGACGGAAAATTGGCCAGTGTCTGTTTGTCACTGACTACAAGTGCCCCCTGTGGGAAAGAGACACCATGTCCCAGTGGGGGGTCAAATTAGTTACTGTAAGACTCCCCAGGATTTTAAGAGGTGGCCATAGTGGAGCACCCTACCCACAACTTAACATGGCTGGATGACACTCCAGTTTGGGTAAAGCAATGGCCACTAAGTAAGGAAAAGCTTAAGGCACTCAAAGAGCTCATGGAGGAGCAATTGGCCAAAGGCCACATAGAAGAGACAACTAGCCCTTGGAATTTCCTGGTCTTCATGATTAAGAAGTAGGGAAGGATAAGTGGCTGCTCCTCCATGACCTCCAAGGAATAAACAATGTACTTGGGGACATGGGGTCCATCTCCAACCTGGGATGCCTTCCCCAATTATGCTTCCTTGAAATGGGCAATTGGCTGTCCTGGACATCAAGGACTGTTTTCTTCCAAATTCCCCTACACCCAGAATATGCCCCACGGTTTGCCTTCTCAGTTCCTACCACCAATCAAGAAGCCCCAATGAAATGCTACCACTGAAAGTGCTGCCACAAGGCATGAAGTGCAGTCCTTGCATCCGCCAGTGGTACGTGGCTTCATTGCTGTCCCTGGTGCACGCCCAAAAAAGGGAGGCTGTCATCCTTTGCTACATGGATGATGTGCTTGTGGCACCCCCAATGACTCTATACTCCAACACACACTTGACCTAGGTTTTAACCTCTGCTGGATTCCAACTGCAGGAAGACAAAGTCCAAAGGACACCACCTTGGAAGTACCTGGGCTTGGAGATCACTGGGCAGACTGTTGTTCTGCAGAAATTAGAAATCATTAGTGATTCCAAAACCCTAGGAGATCTCCATCGCCTGTGCAGGTCTTTACTGGGTTAGGCCTTGACAATGAGGATCTAGGCCCCTTCCTCAATTTATTGAAGGGGGAGAGAGAGCTGGTCTCTCCCAGGGAACTGACCTCAGAGGCAAAAGCTGCAATCCAAAAGGCACAGAAGGCTTTGGCCAAGAAGCAGGCTCACTGTTATCAGCCCGAGCTGCCTTTCAAATTCATTGTCCTGGGAAAGCTGCCACACTTGCATGGTCTGATATTCCAATGGACCAAAGGGCACAAAAATCCACTCTTAATCATAGAGTGGGTTTTCCTCTCCCACCAATGATCCAAGACCATCACCAAGCCACAAGAGCTGATGGCTCAGCTGATTTGAAACATCAGAGTAAGACTGCGTGAGCTGGCTGGTTGTGATTTTGTGTGTATTCACCTCCCAGTCAAACTTTCTAAGGAGGGAAAAAACTCTTCTGAGAAGTTGACCAAAGAGATGTTTGAGCACCTGCTCCAGAGCAATGCCAAACTCCAGGTATCTCTGGACGGTTACAGTGGACAAATATCAGTCCACGCCCTGTCACACAGACTGTTTAATGAGGAATTCCACCTCATTCCTCGTGAGAAAAGGAGCTGTAGGCCACTCAAAGCTCTCACAGTGTTCACTAACGAGTCTGGGGCATCCCACAACTTGGTGATGACTTGGAGAAATCCCCAGACTCAGCATTGGGAAGCTGATGTTGAGTTTGTGGAATGGTCGCTCCAGGTCACTGAACTGGCTGCAGTCATGAGAGCCTTTGAGAAGTTCTCGGAGCCAATTAATTTGGTAATCAACTCTGCCTACATGGTGGGGATAGTGTCCAGGATGGAGCAGGCAGTTCTCAAAGACATTGAGAACGAGCATCTCTTCAGGTTGTTCTCAAAACTAATTTATTTAGTTTCACATTGACAGCATCCATTCTATATGATGTCACATACTGATTTGCCAGGTGAAATCACAGAAGAGAATAGTAAAGCAGACTACCTGGCTGCCCTAGCTGAAAAGGCACGCCTCCCAAACATCTTTCAACAGGTGAAGCTGAGTCACCAGCAATACCAGCAGAATGTGCCAGGTCTGATCTGTCAGTTCCAACTAACACAGTCAGGCCCAGGCAATTGTGGCTACCTGTCACCGCTGGGTGTTGGGGTTAACCCCCAAGGCCTTGGGAGCTGCGAAGTGTGGCAGACAGACATTACACACATTCCCAGTTTCAGCTGCCTTAAGTATGTACATGTGACCATTGATACATATTGAGGTGCAATTTATGCCTCTGCCTAAGCAGGAGAAAAGGCTGTGCATGCCGAACAACACCTAGTGCAGGCCTTTTCAGTGCTGGGGATCCCTAGGGAAATTAAGACGGACAATGTCCCAGTGTGTACATCCAAGGAATTCCTACAGTTTGTCCAGCAGTGGAGAGTGGAACATAAAATCGGCATCCTCCACTCCCCCACAGGCCAAGGTGTGCTTGAGTGTGCCCATCAGACGCTCAAGCAAGTCCTGGCTAGATAGAGCTGTTCAACAGTGTGGATGTCGCCACAACAAAAGCTCAGCAAAACCATGCTTACTATTAATTTTCTTAATTGTTCATTGAAAATATGAGTCCTCTGGTGGTACGTCACTTTAACAGCAGCGATCAGATTAAGTTGTCCCAGCATCCTCCTGTCTTAATTAGGGACTGTCCTGGGGTACAATGCAAAAAATGTGTATTCTATCACCATCTGTTGGAATGTGGGAGGGGTGGTGATCCTTATCTCTGTGGGAGATATCCTCTGCTGATGTGCCATCTGATAAGATCAGGGGGATGATCATCGTTATCTTTTCACAACCCATCCTTCCTCCAGAAGCTATATTTTGTTAATGGGCCATTAAGTCCTATTGTGTGACTGATAAGATTACATCATCCCATTGAGAGATGCTCCAGCCAGGGGCAGGAGCCAAGCCTTTCCTACCTAGATAAAAAAACTGGGGTTTGGGATGCAAAGGCAATCCTTTCCACTGGATCCCAGAGGGAAGTCAGACCTTTTTCCACATCATCGCTGGATCTTCGGAGGAAAACTGCACCTTCTACAGGAGCACTGCTTCAACTGAACCACATCTGTCATCCATATACGGACTACTACCAACACCCTGACTGACAGGGTGTCAGGTTGTATTTCAGACTTTGTTGGTGGTTTTTCTTTTGTATTATTGCATGTATTTTATTTTTTCTCCTTTTTCCTATTAAATTGTATTACTGACTTGGAGTCTCGCATTGGTTTTGCTTTCAAACCAGCACAGGGACCCAGAAACTTGGGAGACCAAGAGCCCTTATGAACTTGTTACCTGGGGGCGTGGCTATGTGTGTGTACCCAACCTCTCAGGCTCGCGTTGGATACCCCAAAAGTGGGTAAAACCTTTCATCCCCAAAAACCCAGCTCCAGCAGAAGGGGATGAAAAGCAAGTAGCGATCACTTCAAAAAGAAGATGCTGCCGGAAACAGGAGAGAAAACCTTCCTGAGATCTGGTCACATTCTGGCAGAAACACTAACTTTTAGTATGTTTTAAAAATGTTTGTTTTTATTTTTAGGAAAAAACCTGCCTCCCCCCCAGCCTCGCGATGAGCCCTATCCGAGTTGTCATCCAGTTTGTGCTGAGCAGTCTGACAGCTGTGTGGATAGTCCGTCAACCACACCAAAATATCTGAGTGACCCTGGCATAGATGCTCCAACAAGATAATATATGCCTGTCCACTGCAGCAGCAAAAGACCCTTTGTCTACCTGCCTAATAGGGATTCCACTGCAAGCTGGAGAACATCCCACCAGCTTTGACACACCTATGCCTAACCCAGGTCCTGAGTCATACAACCTCAGACAATGCGAAAAGCGTCATTGGCGAGCTGTAATGATTAAGAACCCCATAGAAGAATGGTTACCAAATTTGCCCAAAGCAGCTCAGGAACCCCAAGAATTGGAGCTGTTGAGTTCCTCCCCAGCACCATACTTTAAGCATTCACATTACATTCACCCCACTATCTAGCACTAAAGCATTTCACAACATACTGCAATATCGAGAAGAATTCACTGCCAAAAAGTGGTGTGATATTCTGAGCCATGTTACAGCAGACAATCCTTACTATTCAAATCCCAGAAGCCTCCCTAAAGGTCTGTTCCTGATTTGAGGAGATTGGGCATGGGCAGGAATCCCTTCTCGGCTGTTAGGAGGGTCACGTACCATCGGTCAGTTGTCCTTGTTAGCACCCAACCAAACCTTAATTGGTGAATGGATTCATAAAAACAATTCAGCCAACAAAATTCTAACGAGGAATTCTGATAATTTGGACCCAAATTGTGATGCTAAAATTTTTCTTTGGGCCATGTCAAAAAGAGTTGCTGCATCCATATTCCTTCTATGGGACGCACCAGCCAAAGCTCTAGGTGAATAGGGCCACCTGGAGTGCTAGGTGGTCAAACAGATAAACTTAACATCTACCGCCATCAGCTCCCTCCTAGAAGATGAGGAAATTACCAGGCAGGCCACACACCAAAATTGTGCAGCCATAGATATCCTCCTGCTGCTGCATGGACACAAGTGTCAGGAATTTGAAGGACTTTGCTGCCTGAATGTGACCTCAAAGGCTCCCAACATCCATGCAGCCTTCCAACACATAAAAAGCTTGATCAGACAAGTGAGGCAAGAATCTGAGGATTTCGTTCAGTGGACTGTTCAAAGGCTGGGACTCTTGGGATGGTGGACTTCAATAGTTAAAACAATTCTGTCATCTCTTGTTGTTCTGTTCCTTATGGTGTTGGCATTTGGAATTCTACGTTGCTTATTTTCAAAGCAATTAATGGTCTAATTTCTACTACCTCAGATGTCAACCACATGGAGTTGACAAACCAAAAGCAGTCTAACTTGCCCGCAAACCATAAGTGGCGGGCAAATCCATATTCTGAATCAGAATAAGTCCGATGCCTTTCTTTTAATTCTATTTAACAAAATAGGGGGAGATGTTGTATTGCACTTTTTGTTTCCTAAGTTGCACTGCTTATGGTTGTTATGGTATCTTCCGTTCTCCCCCATCGGTCTGTGACATGGTCGAATCCTTCCTTTTGTGGGTCTGTTCCTCCCCTCCCCTTTCCCTGAGTTTAAAAGTGCCCGCCATCTTCTCTCTCACTCCTTTTCTCGTCTCACCATGTGGATGACAAAATAAACTGTGGACCATTTTTCCCTTAGGAGAAAAGAGCTTCCTTTAGTCTTTTACCTTTGTTCTTGTCGAATATCCTCTCCTCCCTGGTTAGGAGCTAGCCGAAAGCCAGAGTAAGAGAGGGTAGTTACAACAGGTTGTTTTTGGGTTTGTTTGTTTGTTTGTTTGTTTACTATGTCCAAAAGTAGGAAGAAAACAATCTGGTAACTGCTTCAAATCTGGCAACCTAGACATAGGTGGCTTTAGGATTTGGAGGGCTTGTTTTGAGAAAAGAACAGGCTCACAGAGAATCCTTTGATAGGATTGACCCCAGTTCTTTACAGTTTCTGAGGATCAGGAGCTTCCTTGTCCAAAAATGTCCTAGGGTACCTGTTTTGTGACTGACAATGACACAGGCATACTCATGGCAATGTTACTACAACTGAACTGGAGCTTCTATATCTCTCCATCCACTCATCCTGGAGACTGGAGCTACAGTTAAGATCTAGAACTCCACAATGTCCCTGACAGGTGTTATATGTATTAAACACTTCATGCACACATTTTCCTTTAATTCATGTCTATGTTGGTCACATAATATTTTACCTGGACCTAAGAACAGGCTCCTTACAATAAAGAGGCTGTCTACCCAGGGAAGAGGATTTGGCACAATCTGCCAAATATAACAGGTGAGCTATTGTTTCTAAGAAGACTAAAGGAATCCAAAATGAGGTATTTGTGTCCTAGAATAGAAATATCCATGCTGGGAATATCCTTTCTGGAAATGAGTCAGGAATAACTCCCCAGAATAATGCTCTTAGGGGCTCACCCTGTTCTGTTGTCTCATGGGATTTTCCTTCAAAATGTGAAGTGGTCAACACAAACCTAGTGCTGCACACAGAGATATGCTTGATTATCTTAGCATACAGTCTCTTCTCAGTTTCTCTCAGACTTGCTATTAAGCACCCTTTAACAAAGCTCCTGGTGTTAGCCAAATTAATTTATTAAGTGTGCTTTCCACAGAAGTAATGCTGTTATTTTTTTGTAGGAAAAGAGCAGGCAATGAAGAATGTATTTTTCTTTTCAGATGTTGTTCTAAGTGCCATAGATAAATGACTAATTTGAGTAACATTATTGTGGGACAAATGGATCACTTCTCACATGTATGTCTGCCTTGGTTTGTGTGCATGAGCTTGTTAGCAGAAACAGGGCTGAGAGAAGCCTGAGAACTGGTGGTGCTCATGAAGAACACATTCTTTAGTACTATGACTCTTTCTTTTAGGTCCTTTGCCCTTACCTCATCTAACTCTGAGGTAACTGTGTCCATTGATAATGTCCAGGATCCCATCAGCCTCTGTTCTTGTGCTCAGTGGTTCTGCTGCTGCTTTGCCTCTCCTTGGCCCCAACATTGGGCTGAGCAGGGAATCAGCTTCTGGGTAGGTTTGCTCATGGTTCCTGATGTACGGGGAGAAAATGTTGATGTTACTGCTGTTGCTGGGTAGTGCAGAAGTGCAAATATCTTTACAGGCATGAAAGAATTGAGTTATACCCTGGCATTTACTAGTTACGTATTTGTTCATAGTCCCAGAAAGAGCCAGTTCAGAGATGGAACAGGGTACATCTACTTACTCTGCCTCCCCTTCCTGTGATTTAAAGGACACTCCTAACCATGACTTTATTATGCCTGCCACAACTGCTTATATGTCTGAAAGGAGCTCGGCTGAGAGTACTGACATTTCTTAATGATATTTTGATCATTTTTCTGTAAAATATACTGTTAGGAAACATGCCATGAGGAATTCAGGAAAAGGAATGCAGAATTTTACTTTCAGCCAAGCTTAGGTGGGTAAACTTAGTGACAGCCCTGGACACTCAAGGTCCTCCTAAGATGTGCTGAAGATATTAGGGGCCTACTACTGAAGTAGGGGACTACTGAATTTAAATAAACTTTGGGTTAGATCCTTGAAAATACAACATTTTTTTTTTTAAGACTGTCACCATACTACTTTTGTAGACTTTAGTTCACCAGGTTTTCATAGCTTCATGAGCAAAATTGTGTCACCACTACTGCAGCTCAGAAACTATTATTGTGCTGGGCACAGCTGCACAGAATTTGGAGATTAACCTCTCCATGCCGAGTGATAAGGGAGACAACTCTGATGGGAGGTCAGGCTGGTGGCAATTCATGGCCATTTCATCATATTCAAGTACTTTGGTCTATTCTGGTAGCTGGTGGATTTGGCAGGAGAGATTAAATTTCTGGTAAAATATAAGGGAAGGAGAAGAAAACGAGAAGCAAAATATGAGATGTGTGGCACATTGCATTGATGCAGTTCTCTTGGCAGTTCATGAATGACACAGCAAATCCCAGACACCACAGTGTTGATTCTGGGGGTGGTGATACAACTCCTCATGTTCAGCCTACCCAGATCAGAGGATTTATCATCAGTAACTGTCACAGACAGAAGCCAAATCTGTTAAAAACAATCTAACATCAATGGAAGGTAGGATTGGAGCTTGCAGCAGTTTTGGAAGGTTTATTTGTATTTTGTTCCATGATGTGTGAAACTGCATGGATGAGATGATGTCCCTTTTCTTCTCTGGTTCTCCAGCTAGCTCTGGACCAGAGGGGGTGGGAAATCCTCATAGACAAAGGCAAAAAACCAAAGAAGGCTCTTTTCTCCCGTGGGAAAATATGGTCCATAGTTTATTCTGTCCACATGGCAAAAGGAGAAAAGGAGTGAGAGAGAAGATGGCGGGTATTTTTAAACTCGGGGAAAGGGGAGGAACAGACCCCTGACCAATGGGACGAGCCCATGGGGAGGGGGGAAAGGAAGGACTCTACCACACCACAACTTGGGGGTGGAGGGGGAAGAACGGGATAAACCATTCAGTGCAAATATAATACAATTGCTTAGTGCAATACAACACATGGAGCTGAATCTGGGGCTCTGTTCAGATTCACCTCTCCTACCCAGTGGTATTTAATCATGGTGCAAAGGGACTTTACTCTGTAAGGGAGAGAAATCTCCACTGACAGAAACAGCTTTGCAAGTTGGAAAGAAACAACTGGGTCTTTTATCAATAACACATACTGGATGTTTGCAAAACCACAAACCTATCTGAAATAAGTCATGATAATCTTTCAAAACCTCCTTCAGCATCACCCTGAGACTGGGATTTTATTTCTAACTTTAAAAAATGGTCTTTTGTTTTCATGACATGAAAACAACCTCACTTGGTTTTTGGTTGCAGCCTGCATGGCCAAGTTCTCATTGCTGCCAGCCTTTGGTAAGCAGGCACAGCCTGATCAAACATATTGGCCCATCCTGTAGCTCCATTTCTGGCTACTATGGGTCAGCACTTAGAATAGGAAAAAGTTTGTTTTACCTGGTGTGTTCCTGTATGAAGCAGGAAAAAGATAATTCTTGACATTTAAGTTCTCCTTCCAGATGCTTTTATAGAACTATCCAGCACAGACAATCTTATCAAAGTCATGTCTACTTAAGGGCATTTAATTTAGGCACTTTTTTCCCTCCATAAGAAAATACTGAAGTTCTCCATTTCTCCCATGAGCACATCTTTGCAGAGTTCAGTTCTAAACTGAAAACTACAAAAAACTTTACCCAACTGCAAATCTAAGGTGAAGCTGGGAAATACAAAATAACTTCTGAATTTCCTAAGGGATAACATAAGCAGAGGTATCGCACCTGCAATTTTTCTATCCTGAGTCAATGTACATATTGCCATTTGCAAGTAGTAGTTCAGCCATTCTGATTCAAAATTCTTTAGTCAAGCTGACCACACATGCATAAATTGAGGTTACAGGAAACAAATATTGCCTCTCCATTTTTACCCCTCTAAAACCTTTTAATATTTCAGGTACATTTAAAATGGAGCTTAGCAGAATTCATACCATTATTGTTGACTAGAGCCAAGTGATCAATCTTAGAATAATCCCTGGAGTCCACTAGCATTTCCTTGCACATGGGTGCTTTCAGAAAGCAAGTAAATTACCTGTTTAGTAATATTAAAGTGACTTGATGTACTAACCTGCAAGCTATAATTTAAGGAGTCAAAAGTCTTTCTTTCCCCATCCCCTTCCACAGAAATTAACAACTCCAGTAATATATGTTTTTTGTACTGCTGCTCTCTTTCCAGTAAAATATACATTATTACTATTTGGAGGCTTTATCCCTATATGACAACCAGTATCAAGAATAATATTATGCCAATATCTTGGTTAGCTAAGTATTAATACAAGGAAAATTATGCTAAGAGCACTGTGTGAGTTTAATTGCAATCCATACTTTAATATTTTGATGCAGCTGTAAAAATGTAGAATGAGAAACATTAAAATTATATTAGATACTAATAAATTGTACTGTGGAGGAGGATATGAGCTGTACTTACTTTAAGGAAGCACATTCTACTTCCCATCTCTGTTTTGATCCAGCATGTGCATGATTTCATAGAGAGGTTCAGCACAGGTTCTATAGAACAAGTTAGAAATTAATGCAGGGTTGTATATTTTTGTATCAAATAATCAGAAACAAAGTTCAAATAATGTTAATCATCTTGCTTATGAAGTGTTTATGTCAAACACTTTATTTTCTTTATGTAGAATGTGTGGTTGTTTAGAATGGATCCTATTAGGTTTAATATTTTTCTTCTTTTCTAGGCTTAAGATTTTTAGGTTTAGATGCATGTAATAAAAGGGCATTCTGAGAAATATTCAGAGATTGATCCTCTTCCATTGTTTTCCTAATAGAAATTGCATTTTTAAACTGCTATGCTTTCTCTGCTCTTTCTATTCCTAAATACAAGATGCAGTGTGGTAGCAATGCTTCTGTGTAGCTGAATCATATTTGTTTAGGTTGGAAAAGACCTTTAGGATCATCAAGTCCAAATGTTACCCAAACACTCCCAAGCTCATCACTAAACCATGTCCCCAAGGGCCACATCTACACATCATAAATACCTCCAGTGACTCCACCACTTCCCTGGGCAGCCTGTTCAATGTTTGACAGCCCTTTCAGTGAAGAAACCTTTCCCAATACCCAATCTAAAACCTCTCCTGGTACAACTTGAGGCTCTTTCTTCTTGCCATTTTGCTTGATCTGACATTCAGACTGAAATATGTAGGACATCGTGATTTCAGGCAAATCACTCACACTCTTCTCAGCTTTTGTTTCAATAGCTAAGAGTTAGAAATAAAAATCTTTCACCATCCCTAGGCTATTTTTCTGATTAGATAAGGACATTATTTGTATCTATTTTCCTCCTAGATTACTCTATTTTCAGAGAAGTGCATGTACAGGTAGGAACGACCCTACTTGCACTTACTCAGAGGGAATGCAGTGTACAGTAGTAACACCTTCCTTAATTTATCAGTCACAAGGACAAGATAGCCACAAGTCATTTGGTGTCAGCACTCTGGTGTGGCACTCCTGACAGCACTACCAGACTTCATGGAAGTCCAATAACCCAGCTCATATCTCCACAGATGACAGCAGAGCACCACTAGAACTGATCTGTTCACCAGCTACATGCAGCTGATATTAAATAGTGGTTTACTCTTTTTCCTTTGAATGTATGTGAATCATGTGCAGGTAGGGGATGATGCAAGAGTGTGTGTTAAATTGTTTTCCTTAATGAAATACATATTCAGAGTGAAACCAGGGCTGGTTATAGCCACGTTTACCTTTTCTTATCAGGTTTGACTTTCAAAGGGCAGTGCAGTTTTCCACTAGCTTCAGTGCATTTTTTTTTCAGGGCGTGAGAACGATTTAAACAAACACATATTTGTACACCACATTTCCAGCCTGAGTATTCTTACTTGCAAATTACATCCTTTAACATCTCATGGCTTGCAACACCTTACCTTTTCCTCTCCAAATTTCCTGCCCCTCCTGATCTGGGTACTTTGTTGTACCTGGTTCTCTGCCTTCTGCTTGCGCTCTCAGGCTGAGCACAGCTGACTGCACATTTCTCTCATTCTCAAATCTAAATCCGTCCATGTGTCTTGAATGAGCAACTTACACAGGGATCTTCTCAATTAAAATGTTCACAGAGTCATTAAACTAACTAATGGGGGAAACTTCAGTAGAAATGATGCTGTAATGAGACAAGCTTTCATCATCTTGCTGAGGAAAACATATTTCACTTGATTCAGATAAATTATATGCCCCCACATATTATGATCAATATTTTAGCAAGAGTTAGCATTTAACTATGTCACTTCTGAGTAATGAATAATCATGTCAAGTATATGAAAAATGAGTAATGACAGATATCACTGGACTGGTACGTTTTCTGCTTCTCAAAATGATGTTTAAATTTTTACAAAAATGTTGTGTAAAGGATTCAATGACTCCAACTTGTTCCTTCTAATGCGTATCTATCCATTAACACTGTGACTGCTCTTGAAGTACAGGTTAACATAACTAATTTTAAAATATGTTCAAATAATTCTATATTGTGACAGAGGAAAATGGAAAGTTGAAATGACAATAAGACTAGATTTCAGAAATTGAAGACCTGAACCACAGATTTCAGAAATTGAAGACCTGAACCAACCACTAAAATAACTCTTTTTGCATAGGGGCAGTAGTACTCAGAAGTTTGTGGCTTTGCTACTAATAGGAAATGTGAAAGGTATAAAGTACATTTATCAGGAAAAAGATCTAAAATAAATAAATATTTTAAAAATAACATGCAGAAAACTACAGCAGCTGTCCTGACCCAAGCATGTTTTAATTTGTTTAGTTACTTGCATCTGCTTACTGTATTGTCTCTTTTGTGTACAGCCTTCCCAAAGGTTCCTGCCCTAATTTTTAAACTTTTATGCTTGAAACTACATTCTTGAAATTACATTCACAAACCAGGACCAAAGGAACTGTTTTGATTTTCCTCTAAAAATGCCAATACGATTTCAAGCACCTACTTAAGGAAATCCTTGCCTCTTGTAAGGGCTGTTGAATGAACCATCAGCAAATATGTGCAGGTCTTAGAAAGATCAGGAAACATTTTTCACTATAAGCCAAAAAGAAATCTCTCTATGCTAATATACTAATATACTAATGTTTTCCTCAGTCTAATTATCAGGCTCTTGATTACATTGGTCTGTTGTTGACTTTTTTTTTCTCCCAACAATGATCTGTTATGCAATTTTAAAGCTGCAATTGGGATGATAGATATTGTTCTATATCTTTAATACATTTATGCTGGTAATTAGAAGTTCTGCTCTTGATTGACTTATTTTTTGATGTCTACCAGGAGCCTGAAACTAATTTGCAAGTATGACCATTGACTTGGAGACTTGCTCTTGTAACTTGGTGTAGTGGTGCAATATTGTTCTTCTGCCTTTTAAAAAATACATAAATATGGTATACTCATGAATACCATGTTTCAGTTGCTTTAAATAAATACATCATTGGCATCAATTTTTACTTCTGGGTCTTTAAAATTCAAATAGAGTGAAAAAGCAAGGGTCTGTGACCACCTAGGTCAATTCTTCCACCAGCTGCTCCTCGGTGATTTGCAGTGTTACCTGTAATAAACTCTGTTTGGTTTTAGTCACCTGCAATGTACAAAGAGTTATCTATTCCTAAGAGGGTGGACAATAGGCTTTTCAGGCGTTGCCTCAGTGTAGCTGGCTGTAAGGTTTCCTTTCAATATTTAGCTATTTTAGCATAGTTCAGATACATTTCTAATGTTTCCATCATTTGATGGAAGAATAACGTCAAGGAGATCAGCTATAATCTCATTATATTTACATAAATACTATTCTGCTTTTAAACTCCTTGCCAATGTGGCTTTTCCACTCAAAGTGAAATTCTCCCTTTGTCAGTATAAGTGTCTTCCTTATGGATGAAACAGCTAGTAATCCATACCATAGAATTGGAAAATTCACATTAATACTATCAGAATGATGATGATCACTGACTCTTATGGCACCAGTTTTTGGCACTGACAGATCGACATTCTAAAATGCATTCTCCTAAATTAGATAATTTAAATCAGTTCAATATGTAAGTCATAGTAGCAAAATTTTCACTTTGCAGCTATTCATTATAGCTTGGATTAATTCTGTTTCAAGAATTCTGTTTGGTTATTCACTTTTTTTTCCTCAGAATTGAATTTTCAATAAATGTGGTGACATCACAAAATGGTAAAACACCATTTGGTGCCACCCCCATCTTCTAGCCGTAGACATAATTTCATGAGGCGCAGTCACTAAAAGCAGCAGAGTCACAAGTGAACAGGGTAAGTGACTAGGCAGTAATTTTTTCATCAGGAATGAGGAAAAAAAAAGGCAAGTGGGAGTGGAATTGCACCCCAGGCCCAATGAGGGGAGTAAATGGAAGTTATACTACTCACTTTTGGAAATAGATTTTAAGAGCATAAGTCATTTAATCACATTTAAAGACTTTACTCTGGGGTGCCTCAGTGCTAGAGCTGTGCAAACACATGGTAAAAGACAGTCCATGCCCCAGTGAGCTTTACAGCCTTCTTGGTTTCCCCGCAGCAATGCCATTATGCTCCAGCCCTCTTCTCTTGTGCAGGATGAAGCCCTTGCCTCCTTCTCCTGATTATTTTAGCAGACCTTTGGTTAGTGCATGGAACGAGCCCTACAGACTTGCCGTCAGCACTACAATCCTTTCAAAGCCCACCTGGCAGGTTTCCCAGAAAAGCAAGACATGGTCATTTAAGCTGGTTGCTAGGAAAAAGACTGAATAATACTCATTCTAGCTATTTGTTTGGGATACTAGTTCTCACTTTATGAAGTAAATATGCCAGACATTCATCTCTTGAATGAAAAGAAGTTGCTGCAATGGTCTTGCACTGTTCTCAGCAGAACCTTTCCAAGACCTCTCAAAGGCCTTTGACAGAACATCTCAGATGCTCTAATCCTGATGTTTCTGTATTGAGTACCAGTTGCACCAGGTCCTCCAGGGCTCAGAAGGAGTGCAAATGGGGAGTTCTCTGCTCTTGTCTTCTAAGTGGGACTGAATATCTTCTTAAGTCAGAACTGCCTTTTGTTTCTTATAAGAAGCTGGGAGGGTATGAACACGCACACCCACTGATGGTCATGCAGTGCTTGAGTTTGTCAAATGGATATGTGGGCAGATAGCCTAAAGTTGTATTCTACACCACAGTATTCGTCACATCATAGCAAACTAGGATGTAGCATGTCCATAGGATCTGACCATTAATGGCTGAAGTATTTGGAGGATTGGCTGTGTCTCCCCAAGGAAAGCAGACACTTCTGTTTTTCTTGCAACTGACTCAAGTCTATTGCCTCCCCTCTGCTTCCCCCAGCAAATGCACCTGTAAAATGCTACAAAAATACTGTGAAATTGATAAATTTTGTGAACAAAACCAGCACTTACCTTCACTGGGAATGTATTTGTGAAAACACAAGGATCCTGCAATTAATTTGACATAATTTATTAATGCAGTTTTACTAGGAAAGAAACAGTAAGTATTTATCCACCTCATCTTGGGGAAAGTCTTATGAGTTTCAGTTTTGTTTTGTATTTATCATCAAATTCCTTTGTTTGATATTAAACAGCTAGAAAAATACGAAAGCTGTTGCTTGAATTATGTTGGTCCCTCATGGTTAATCTTGAGCAGCTACAGGATCTGCTCTAAATATGTTTGAGATACCATGTTCTAATGTTAGTAGAAGATAGGAAAGTCTCATTATCCTAACACAGGGTGACCAGAAAATTGAGGTTGAAAGGGATGAAGAGTGATCTTATTAGAATAAAAGAAGAAAGGGGGGAAAGAGAAAGGAAACAGGATCAGCTTTTGTTGTCTGATATTCTACCTCCATGCTAATGCTATGTGCCATATATTATTCTTTTTGTTTCCTTCATAAAAATGAATCTTTGACTAGTGTTATGTTTCTGTAAAGTGCATTAGAAAATATCATCTTAAAAATCACTGAAGACAAGACAGTACTTCAGCAGCTTATGTGTAGACATCATTGCTGTAAAGTGCTTCTGCCTTGAAAGCAATGTAACAGAAAGAAAAGCCTTTTTACCATGCTTTTGCACTCCACTTTTCTGGCTATGTTTGTGTTTCAAAGTTGGTTTGGTAGGTTTTTTTACAGTGTCTATGACCTTTAGCTCTACTCATAAGGAACATATGATCATGTAATTGGTTAAAGCTATTATAGGGATTGTTTCTGTGTGCCAGGCTAGGAGACAGTGAGAGCCATGCTAAAGCTCTAAGCAATTGGTTTGGTTAAAGGGAAGGATTGCAACACATGGCCAACTCTTCAACTACTCCCTATTACCCATTGTTCATAATCAGTTTGTAAGCATGACATAAAGTTTTGTTCCTTAAATATTAGAAGAAGGGAGCCAGCTGCTTTAAATTCTGCAAAACAAAGCATTGGTCATAAACATCAAAGCAAGAAAAAAATAAATAAAAAGGCAGGGGGATGGATGGCAGAAAAAGATCAAACTATGATGATTCTAAGTCATTGATGAAATGTCTACTTCAAAGTAAAGTTGGTTTTGATTTTTTTTCTCATAAAGCCTCTGTACTTTTCGCCAGTGGTGCCCTCCAAATTCCTAGTTCTGTGAGTCTCCCATTTGCTTTTCACAGATTTGCAGATTTGCATCTGCTTTCCAGTAGATCTTTTTGGTTACTTGCTCCAGAAGTTACTTTACTGGAGCGTTTGACTACAGTCTGTCTTGCCTAGTTCTGAAAGTTTAGACTATCCTGACAGTGTTTTAAGAGCTGCCTGGCTAATGTGCTGTTTGATGGCAATACGTAGGAATCTTATTGTTGCTGCCTTTTTTCCTCTTCATTTTTTTCTGACAGTGGCAAAACATCAAGTGGAGCTGTGCCTTAGTCAGGTAGGGTCACAGTGTCACAGTTTTAGCACCACAAGACTTCTAGCACAACTGCTGAGCTATCAACATGCATCTCTTGAAAGTGTTAGTTTGCAACCTGTGTCAGGTTTCTCACCATTCTCACCACCTGAATGGCATTCCTGGGTTACACGTGATCAAGAAACAGAGGTACCAAAAGAGGGAGCTGAAAACTCCTATGGCCAATTCACTTCCAATCATTGTGGGACCTTATAACATCCACTCTGAGCCTTATAGGATCAGAGTGTGATGAAACTCAGTGTGTCCTGGCAGGTAGCTGCGGACACATCCTAACATATGTAAGAGCTTGCCATTATGAACTCCACTACAACAAAAATGTCAAAATGCCATGTTTCCTAAAGGAGTCTGGAGAAACATACTGAAGGAATGATTATTAAACAGGATATGAAAACATTCCCCCTTCTTACTGTAAGAATACATTATCAATATATTTCTAGTAGTGATTATTGTTTTAAATTAATCTTGTTTCATAAAATAGGAGTAGTAGCTCTAATAAGAATAGTTCTGCACAGTTAAATGAATCAACTCGCTCAGGCAGCGTGGAGTTGATAATTACAATTAAGATGGTAGGAAAATAAAGATTGCCTATACATACACACTTGAAATTGAGTAACAACATGTTGTCAGTAACTAAAATCCTTATGTACTTCCAAAGGGGAAATTTAGCCATAGAGGCAGAATATGATGGGTTCCTACTTTATGTATACACATCTCAATGGTGATTTTTTTGTGATATAGCAGCTTTAGAATACATAAGATTTATGTATCCATAAGATTTATGTATGCCATCTTCTGCCTGTTCTCATAGAGTTGTGCCTACCTTCAAACAGATGCTAATATTAACTTAATTTTCAATGTATTAATGTAATCTGTGTGCTTTATCTAAGGTATAAGTTTGTTCTCTATACGTTTAGTGCTGTATGAATGAGCCACAGAAAGAAAAATCAATCATTGCTTCACAGAGAAATATGAACTCTGTTAGCTTCATTTTTCACACTGTGAAAATTACTTGACCTTCCTTTCCTCAGAAATCCAAATATCTCCAATCTGTATTCATAGCTGGGCACAAATTTTCAATTCACATTTTCTGGATAGAAAACTGGGATTTCATTATTCTTGTTTTGGGGTAAAATAAGTTTTTCTTTGGACAAAATGGAGTGTTCTCAGCAGAAAAGATTTCTGTGCTGTCTCACAAGGGGTGCAGTTCAATTACCTTTTGCCTCTGTGACTGTGGACTGCGGCCTCGGCCTGTCTCACCTGACCCACCATGGACAGTCTAATCTCTCCTCCTTCAGGAACAGGAACATTGCGGGAGGTGGTGGCAGCTGCAGCCCGGTCTTTGGAGCACTACACAGGCCCTTGTTACTAGTTCACTCTTTCCTCATTGCCTTTGTATGTTCCTTTTCATCCAGACTACAAATGTACTTTTGGGTAAGGAGATTATCAAGGGATGTAGGTAGGTTTGAAAGAGAAAGCATGAGGCTGGGATGTCCCTTCCCTGCTCCAAACTCTCTTCTCCACTCTTTGCTGCTAAACCTGATGAAGGAGGTGGGAAGTTTGACTGTTTTGGTGCAACCCTAGCAGCTCCAATAGTTGCATAGTGTTTTCAGCTTGTGAGTCCACCTATGCCTTGTCCACAGCAGCCACCAGAGGCGTCTGGGCATCTGTGCCTTCATTAGAGGGACACTCCAGCAGGACTCCTTCTCCTCTGACCCTGTATGGGGACAACCGCCCAAGCCACCTACAAGGAGCATCTCGCTGGGAAGCTGACTCTGGGCTTGTCGAGCAGGCTGGGCAGGGGCAGGGCAGCTGGCACAGGGCAGGGTCCGGCCAGTGCAATGGCAGCAGGGCTCCTGCCTGCAGCCTCGTCGGCAAAAGTGGAGCCTGACCCGTGCTGAGCCAGCATTCCCCTTTGTAGCAGGTTGCAGGGCCGGGTTGCAGTGCACAGGGCCAGGAGGCCTTGCTGATCTTATTATCCCCGTTCTGAGCTGTTGCAGGTGCTGGGAACTGCAGTTGTATTTTCCACTATAACTGTAGAAGAGGTCATGCCGAGGGCAGCTGATTTTTCTGTTCTTGGCAGTTCGGGTAAATGAACCCTTCGCTGTGTGGAGCCGGAGCTGCGACAGCCTCATGCTTGTGGTTGCCCCTGAGCTGGGGCCTTGGAGAGGGCGCTGGATCCTTGTGCCAGCAGCCAGGCACTGGGTGAACACATACACCCCGTCATGTCCCTGCAGCCCTGTGCTCCTGCAGGCCAGGTCTCGGTGAGCAGGCAAGCTCGTGGTGCACTGGTGTGTGTCCTGGTTATGTGTAGCCAAGTGTGGCTGCTGGCAGCAGGGCTGCTGTGTCCCTGGGTAGAGGGCTGGACAAAGCACTGTCCCTCCCCCGCGTGGTAACAGATGTGTGTCCAGCTCAGGGCTCCAGTGGAGCGTGGGCTGGGTGTCCACAGTGGTGGTGGCACTCAGGTGCATCCTTGGGGGTTTGAAACTGACTGCAAAATGCTGTTTGAAACTGACAGTAAAAAGCAGCTTCATTCACAAACTTTGTCACAGACCTGAGGGTGCTTGGGGAGCTCCAGGTACCAAACATACAACTTCTGAGGAGATCGACTACCTCTGCTATTGAACGTCATGGGGACAGCAGGTTTCCTTGGAGATGAAGGATCTCCCACCCCTTTGCTGGAATGAGTTCTGAAAGCCTTTTCAGGATCTGTTCTGTGCATCTTTTGCTAGTTTCTGAAGAATTGAAAAGGGTTTGCTTTAATAAAGTGAAGGTGCTTATACCTGGGAAGTGATAAGAGCCCTTTGCCTCTTGCAGACTTTTTTTGGTGCAGGGGGTACTGGCTGGCAGCCATAAGACCCTCTGAGAAAGCAGGAAACAGAACTGCCACCTTTTGCAAGTCCCAGTGCTTTAAGTACATTGTTTGAGTTTAATGGTTGAAGTTCAGTGTACTGAAAATAGGCAAGATATTGAATGTAAGTGATTAGGTGACACACTAGGCTTTTAGTTTTATTAATAGTAATTGTTTTTGTAAAAAGCCTCTCCCTACCTGCATCTGGAGAAATGTTTTGAAGGTGTGACTCCACATCCCATTTTGGTCTAAAAGTATTGGCCACAAATTATGATTTTGAATGGGGTCTTTAAAACCAATGATGATGCTAAAATAAGAAACAGCAAACAGAGGGGCCCAACTCATGATATTTTAAAGCTCGAGGGCCAGAGTAGTATGTTGAGTCAGTGGTGAAAACACATGCAAAAAAGGAAATGCTGCGTGCACCTGCCTGCCCTGGCAGGGAGAGGAGAAGTGCTTTAGGTTTGTTGGGTGTGAATGTGGACTTTCAGCAGCACAGCCTTGCCTGAGGTCCCTCCCTTTGGGGGCCCACGAGACACATGATGCAAATGTGAATCTTGCAGTGAAGCCCAAGTTAAGATGAACTCTGTCATGTTTGACTTCCACTGATAACAGTGTCACAGCTTTCCCTCAACAATATTTTTAACATAATAGCACTTATAAAACAATTGTGTACTCCTTAGAAAAGCAAAAACTTGTGGATTACATTATCTGCTCTGCTAGTGATGTAATTTATAATACTAATTTTTTTCTTAATTCTCAGGAAGCCCATAAAGATATTTCTGCCAGAGGGTTCTTTGGAGCCTTGCCTGTGGTGGCAGAGTTGGCTGCTATGACCAGCTGTGTTGAGTCTCCTGGGGCAGGGACACGGCTGTGGAGATGGGACATCACCAAAATAACGGTCATTTCAAACTTCACCAAGTCTTCAAGACTTGCTGGCCTGCAGGGAAGCTCATGGAGTGATTGGTTCTGAGGAAGACTGGAGTAAAAATGAAGATGGCTTTGGTCTTGTCTTTGCAAAACCAATTTATGCACTTGTTTGCTCAGTGGGTATATATATTTGGAGTATTATAAATGTTAAATGGATGTGAAAAATCATAAGATATTGGTTACTGTTAAGAAGGCAATTCAGATATGAAAGTGTGAATCTGGGTAGAGAATAATTTCATTTAGAGGACAAAGGGAGCAGTGGGCTCCTCTCTACTTCTGTATACGGGCAGCCTGGGACTTGTGCTTGGCTTCTCCCTGGGATTGGTGGGGGGAGTGGGGTGGGCTCTGGGATGCCCCTGTCAGGACTGATGCCCACAGGTGAGCTGTGCCACCGCCCATCACAGGGCAAGAGGGAAGGGTCATCATCCCAGCGGGAGAGCGGGGTGCTCCCCTGGATCCAGGCCTCACGAGGCTCGGGGGGGCCTTTTTCATCCAGCCCTCCTGGGCTGCCCAGGCCTGACTCTGCTCTGACCCTTCCCTGCCATCCTGCATCTCCCAGTGCGGCTGACCCGGAGCTCTGGCCTTGCCATGTCCTTGCAGGCAGGTTTGTGTTTGTCCACACGCAGGAGCTTTGGCAATTAAATGATAGGATTATAGATGCCTGGTTTTGTGCGTGTGAGTTTTTTGTGGGTTTTATTTTTGGTGGTTTTTTTTTTTTTTTTTTTTTTTTTTTTTTTTTTAATTCTCTCCCCTATTCCCCCTTCTCGCCCCCTCTCTACACCCCAGCTA
Organism: Sturnus vulgaris; assembly: GCF_052056855.1. Classification (NCBI taxonomy): domain Eukaryota; kingdom Metazoa; phylum Chordata; class Aves; order Passeriformes; family Sturnidae; genus Sturnus; species Sturnus vulgaris. The sequence continues at coordinate 18,925,102 of NC_142256.1, read as the reverse complement.
GGCCTCTCCAGGTCTCTCGCAAGCGCGAAGACGCGCCGCTCCACGCGTTCCCGCAGTTCCTCCTTGCAGCTAAACTTCCCCTCGCTCCCGGCGGAGGCTCGCAGCTCCGCCGGATCCCAGCGGTGCTGCCGCGGCGGCTCCATGCCGCGGCTTCGGGCCGCCCCGGCTCCTCCCCTCGCGGTGTGCGAGGCAGCCTGCCCGCCTGTCTGTGTGTGTGTGTGCGCCGGGCCGCCGCCGCCGCTGTGCTGCCTTTCCCAGCCGGGCAGAGCCGCGCCGCGCTGCTGGCGGCGGCGGCGGCGCTCCGCCACCCCGGGCGGCTCCGCACGGCCCCGCGGCGGCCGCCGCTCCTCGCGGCGCCGCTGCTCATGCGGGCCAGGCAGCAATAGCCGCGCCGGCTCGGCTCGGCTCTGCGGGGCGGGGGCACCACTTCTCTGAGTCTCCCCACCACATCGTTATGGACCTATTCGACTTTTTCAGGGACTGGGACTTAGAGCAGCAGTGGTAGGTTTTTTCGGTTTTTCTTTTTTTTCTTTCTTTTTTTGGTTTTGGTTTCTCCCCCCCTCCCCCCCCCCGCCCCATCTCTCCTCCCCGTCTCTCCATCCCTCTCCTTCTTCCAGCTGCCTTCTTCCTACCCTTCCCTGCTCCCTCTCCCGGTGCCGTAGCCTTTGTTGAGGGGCGAAGCACCCTGTGCCAGCGGGGAGCGGGTCCGCGCTGAGCCCGCGGGCAGCGGAGCCGGCTGGGGGAGCTGGTGCCGGCGGCTCCAGCCACGCTCCGCGGCCGCGCTGCCGGCCCCGGCTGGGGAGCAGCGCTCGGAGCGCGGCGGCGGGGGGCGAAGTTGGCCCGCAGGGCAGCGCCGAGAGGTGCCGGGTGCCGGCTGCGATCGGCGGTGGCAGCCTCCTCCCGAGCGCGGGCGGCGATGTTCCCCGGGATCGCGGCTTTTCTAATGTTGTGTTTACTGCTGTCACTGACAATGTTCCTTTCACGGGGAGAACCGCAACTGTAGTTTCGCTGTGGCACAGTTCGGCTGTAGCCCTAATCGGTGTGGGGGCTTCTGTTGGTGTTTTGCTGGTTTCCTATTCTAGATGAAGCGTTATTGAAGTTAGTTTTGTAAGCGGGAAGATCAGTACCCGTGATACTATAACAGGTCCTTTTTTCCTGCCCGTCTCTGCCTCATTTTTCTTTTCTTTCTTTCCATTTATTTTAAGAATGGAATTTTAGGTTTATATTGCTCTGTAAATAAGCGCACACATTAAAAAGGTCGGTGGATCTGTTTAAGTGCATTGTAAACTTGTTATCAACCTGAATGTTAAGGAATTTTTGATGAGTGACGAGTAGCTGAGAAAGTTAGAATTTGGGTAGGTATTTAGTCACTTCTGCGGCTGGTTAATGAGATGCTTATTCTTTGGCTGGTTTATCGGTTCTTTCTTTACTTTTCAATTTAGCGAATATAATTCCTTAACTATGCATGGATAATTTCAAGGGTTGGGTACTGCTTTCTTAAATGATTTCAAACTGGAGTGCAGTTTGCCAAGGAAGAGACTAAAATACTATATTTTGTGATCCTACTCTCTAAATGCCACACAGATTATATATGTGTATATAGGTGCATTTGGACCTCGTGTTTTGCAGAGGGTTTACTTTATTTTGTTAATAATATAAAGGTATGTCTAGGAAAAAGGTACTTTATCTTGTTAATAACTATAATTTTGCTAAATATGGTCCAACAGCTATACTTGCAAATCCATAGTAATCAGGACCAAATACCTGTCACATTCCATTTTACAGCAATTGGGAGTAAATCCTTGCAACCATAAATTACACTATATCAATATTAATCTGTAAGCAGGCATTTTCGATCATGTGCATGTTTTATCAGCATAATCCACTGTATTACATCTTTTTAATAATCATGCTGTTGTTATTTAAAAGTAATAAGCTCAATAAAATTAGTGCTCAATTAAATATTATGCTTCTACTACAGTATCTTTACCCTGCTACACTAATTTATTTTGCAGACAACTGATAACCACCGTATTACCACTCAAATAATATTTGCATACGATTTCCCTAATTTATAATGTGAGTGACATTAATTTAATAGAAGCTGTTACAACCCAATATGTGGGTGTAGTTCAAATACTAAGCATTTATAGGTATTGAGTTTTAGTGTTTGCTTAATAACTTACTTTCATTTGACTATGGTTTTATGTGGATTTAGAGATGTGCATCAGAAAGAAGGGAACTCTCGTGCCTCAGTTTTTCCATAAAATATGAATATATTGCCCCTCATTCTAAAATTCTATTTGATGTTTTTTGTACTGTGAAATGTACTTTTTTAGGGTTCATGAGGTAAGAACATTTTTACTTTGACAGTTTCAAACAGTTTGATATCTGCTCAAACTCTCTATTGTGGCCCAGGCATTCACACACATTTATTGCAGAGATCAAATTGCATTTAGGCTATTAATAATCCAATTAGTGTATGTAAGTACATATATAATATGTGCATACATAATCTACATGTCTATGACATGTGATATGTATTTTATTGTACATATAAATATTTTTGTCTCTGACAAATAGTTGAGAACCTTAAAGAGTATTAAATTTAGCTCCTCTCTCCACAAACACATGTATGTATGTAATATGTTATACATACATCATCACTACACACCCAGCAGTATGCATGCGCATCCATCAAGATTTATTAATTTTGTCTGTGTATCCAATATGGTGTGATTGGTTTGCAATATTTGCAAATCAGTACATATAACATGATGTGTGAATTTCTGCTTCTTATTTTGAAGCTGCCCTCCTTCTGCCTGTGAGCTGGCCTTTGTAAAACATGTTTCACAAGCATTTATAAAGCAATTAGGTACCTTCTTCTGCATTCCTTGCAAACCCAAAACTTCTCCTAATCTGTGCTGCAATCACCAAGAAGGCAAGCTCAGGCCTACTGTGTGTAGGTGTTTGTATTATCTGTATGCAAAGTACAACAGAAACATCATTAGCCTGAGAAATATATTAAAAAAATATTTATAGCTTGAGCAGATTTTTTTTAATCTGATGAAAAGATGTAAAGGTAAACTTTCTCTGCCTTGCCTTTCAACCAGGAAATGATTTTGTGAAAGTTACTCGTTGATGGGAAAAATACAGTTAATTTCCACCCCCCCCTCCAATGGAGGTGCATTTTTGTGTCACTTCTTGAAACATATTTTATCAAGAGCTGTGATTGTTACATCGTGCAGTGCCACTACACATGTGCTGAAATTCTCACCTGGTCTTCCCGATGATTAGTGGGAGCTTTGTCTTGATCATATACACTGCAGAATTGGCCCTTTCATTTCCCATATTAGAAGAGATCACAGTAGTACAATAATGAGGTGTTTCATTGACCCTTCATCAAGAATGTGATTGGGAAGGTAGGTAGCTGAGAGTTGATGTGGGGGTTTTTATTCACACTGGGGTAAAATGTGTAAACTAAGGCCACGAATATCCTCATGGATGCTTTGCCAGACTTGTAAAAACTGAAAAATATCCAAAACAATTTAAATAAATGTAAACTCAGGATGATATGAAAGGGCCGAAGCTGAAGTCTGCTATGATTTCTGGATGAATAAGAAGTGTTCACCTGGGCTTGCATTTAATATGAACCATTCTATGAGGGAGAAAGGAAGGGAGATGGATATAATGAAAAGCTTGAATGCCTGTGTGCACCAAAGGGACCACTTGCTGTTAAAAATCAAATTTCATCTTTTAAATCACTTTCCATGCTTGTCCGTGGTAACCAAGTAAATGAAATCTTGCTGTGGCCTGGGACCATGTGGCTAGATTTGAATCTGCTTACAGAGTAAGGTGGTATCATTAATCAGCAGCTGGGAAACAACAAAACCCAAAAAAGACCCAGCCGCCCCAGAATATATACTCCTCACTAGCATAAACAAAGGCAGAAAAAATCTTGGTTTATGTTATATTTATTATCATAGGTATTAATATTTTTAAGTCCTCCAGTCTTTAAAAAAGTGGAAGTTAAGAAAATACTTAGGAGAAAAATGCATATTGAGGTATGTAAATCAAAACCTGGCAAGGTAAAGTAAGATGAGCAGGTAACAGTGTCAGCTGTGTGGTTGCAAGGAGGAAGACTTCTCCCTTGCAGAGAAACAAGCCTCTTGTTTTTTTCCTATTTTATATTATGTATCACCAGTAGCCTAATTACAGCAAAACCAGCAAACTGCCAGTTATACAGGAAGAGGCTTAAACTCACTAAACTGTTACATAAATAGAAAGTTCAAAGGTCTGTTTGTGGCTGACAAAGCTGAGAACAGGCCATCTGTGGGCCAGGTTCCTCTCCTGTGTGAATGGAGAAACACACCTCGTGCCGCCAGAGCAGCACACTCTTTCAGCATAGACCTCAACCTGGAGGGGGTGATCCTGCTCTCCAGACAAAGGTGAACTGTTTCAGTTCCAGCCCTGGCTATTTCCCCCTCTTCACCCACCTTCCTGCTTCCCTCTTTGCCTTGTGTCCTTGCAGAAGACCACCTCAGTTACTGTTTTTTCACCAGGGTTTGTAATGACTCACTGAATGAAAAGTCTTCTGAACGTGGAGACTGTGTTGTGTTTCTGATGGGAATGTGTGAAATAGAGTAGATAAGCTCTTTGGGAGTTAGATTTATTTTTTATTTTTTATTTTTTATTTTTTATTTTTTTTTTTTTTATTTTTTCTTTTTTATTTTTCCTTTTTTATTTTTCATTTTTTATTTTTTATTTTTTATTTTTTATTTTTTATTTTTTATTTTTTATTTTTTATTTTTTATTTTTTATTTTAATTTTTATGGGGTGATGGTGAGAGCATTAGTGTAGGAAAAAGTCACATTTTGAATGGATTTCTGTAAGATTTTTCTCCCTGTCCCTTTCTTCTCCCGAAGAAATATTACAGTCGAATTGCAGTTACTTTATGGATTTGTATTACAGACAACCGCAAGTAATTATTTGAGAATGTTTCATTTTCAATTTGCTTTGAAAGTGTAAATGGATAGATTGTGTGCCTGCTGGTGGGTGTATGAGCGGGACTAGATGCTGTCAAAACAAGCAGTTGAAGAAGACCAAAAATAGTCTTGGGCCAAAACTTCTACTTGAAGTACATCCTGGTTTAGTAATTCTTCCCTGGCTGATACTGAACTTCACGTAGTGTAAATCTTAAAAGAATTTGGCTGTTTGCAAACATTAAGCTCCCATCAATCCTATGAGGCAAAATTACTATAAGTTTAATAGCATTTGAATTGTTTTCCTAATGATTCATTCAATAATTTAATGACTTTTAAAATATACAAATTGGGATGGAGAGTAGATACTTCAGGTACTGTTCACTATTCTGAAGCCAGGCAGAACTTAAGAGCATTTACACAGTTTGTACATGAATGCCAGTTATATTGTTTGGGGTTTTCTTTTTTAGTAAAAGATGGTACTATGATGCAGGTCCTTCAGTAAAGCAAAGCTATTCCTTTTGTCTGACAGGAGTACTTCAGCAACGTGGAATTTTGTAAATAATTTGGAATGGAAAATGCGACGTTCTGTAAAGTATTAATTTAAATATACTAAATGGTCTTTGAAAAAATGGATGGATGCTGCTGGTCTTTTTGTGCTTCTTAGGACTGAGGCAATACGCTCCAGCATTGTGGAAAGAGTGTTGTGATGCTTTTTGTGTTTTGAGACCCAACTTGTGTTTTTATCTAGGTAAAGAAACCATGCCCACGGGATAAAATTTGTGCTAAACTTAGAAAAAGCATGTGGGCCCTAATTTAGCAGGGCCCATAGACAGATAGGTAGTTTTAAGCACACTAAAGATCCTATTAGAATTACTCTGATTTCAAGTTAAGTTTCACCAAACTGGGTTCTTGATCACTCCCAAAATGCTCAATGTGTTTTAGTAATGACTAAACCCCAGTTTTTGGTGTATTTGGTAATGAAAGCTGATGTTATTTTTGACTGTACATACCCATCCATTTCCCTGAAATCTACAGCAGCTTTACATGATTTCACAAATAACTGGGCAGTCAGAAAGAATGCAAATGTTAAATCTCATTAAAAAAATTAGAGGGATTGTAGAAAGCATTTTATACCTTAAACCCATGAACCCTAAACCCTTTAGAATAAGCATCTAAACAGATAGACCCTATCCTGTATTTTCCCTGTGCCTTTAGTTTGAAATAATGAAATTATTTTTGTGTCAAAGACTTGAGGGATTTGGTTCCTGAATGTTTGTTAAATGTATATAGTCAATAAATACCATAAATAACCCATGTCTTCCTCCAGCTTTGGCCTGAGTCAATGGCCAGTGATGCCAATGAAGGTGCTCCCAGTTGACTTGAGAGGGCCCTTGATTTGCCCATTTTGGTCAAAAGGCAGACTTGTTTAAATGTGGAGCAGCTCTCTAATGACCAGGATCAGCAAGGCACTGTGCGCATGCCTAATACTATGCATGTGGAAAAACTCCTCAGTGCCCAATTCTGAACCTGTCCAATTCAAATTCACTGCCTTTCTCTTATGGAAAGAAAAGAAAAATGGAGGGGAAATCTTGAATCTTTTCTCTTGATTGCAGTTAACAGAATGGATTTTCTAAACCCATCAAACATCTGTTAACACTGAAAACTGAAAATGTGCCACAATTCTGGGTTTTGGAATGTTGCGAATTTGTTCTTAAGCACTGAAAAAGAAGATAGTAAATCAAGTAAGATGTCGAGTTAGTATAACCTTCCATAACATAACGTAGTCAGGAAGTCACAACAGTGACTCTAAAAGACAGCTCTTTCATCCTTTTATTGTTACTGAATGTTCAGTGTTGATGCTTTGTAACCAAAATATTTGTTTAAATTGTTCTAATAGCTTTGGTCAGAGGTCAGAAGGTACATTACTCCTGATTAATGGACAATTGTAGAGATTAAAACAAATGAGAGGAAGGATGGTAGTATGTGTGTCAGTAGCTTTTAAGCTCCATCTTGAATAGACAGTTGTTTGACCAGAGACTCTTATGAAGGGCATATGATGTTAAATCTTTATTTGTGAGGAAATTGTGTGGGAATGAGCTCAAGGGCTTGTTTTCAAATACACTGTACTGGAGTCCAATCTCGAAGAAACTTTATAAAAATTATATATTGGTCCTGAATTTCAACAGGACTGCTATTGGGTGCAGTCAGTTTGATGGGTTTACAAGGTTGGGCTCATAGTGCTGAAAAAGTAATGTGGAGCAAGAGACCTGAGGTAAGGGAATAACCCAAAACTTCCTGCAGTTAACTTCCCAGCTGTTAGAAACTGTTTTATCATGAAGAGACTATTTCTCAACTTGTATATAGCAGATCTACAACATAAATTGTTACAACTTTTAAGCAAAGGTCTTGTCCGTAGTTTCTTTAGTAAAACTGTATATCATGTTTTAATAACATTTTATGAATGTATTCAAATCAAACCACTGAGAGAAGAAAACTCTCACTTGGAAAAGTTTTTCATTGTGACCTCAGCTGTTGATCTGTGTCTTTCTACTGGAGATTATAATTGAGTCCTTATTTCATGTGATTTGGGATGGTGAGTTTTAAGGAGAGTGGAAGATGATACCACAACTAGAAGCTGATTTTCCTTGTAGATGGAGCAGAGAATAGGGAATGCCATTTACTGTGTATGGCATGTAAGACTTGTTTAGTGAGGAGCTGTAGTCAGCAGTTCAGATTCCTGACTCACATGCTGCATGGTGCTACCAGTTATAGTAAGATGTGAATAGCCCACTCATAATTATATGTAGTTATAGGGGTGGGGTATTAACAACCAGAAAAAGACGAAAAACAGATAGAGCACCACCAAGTTAAAAATCACTGAGTTGTTCCTTTGACAAGTATTATAATAGCTATTTTTGTATGCTGTGGGTGTACATGATGTTGTGGAATGAGTAAATTCTGTAGCTCTACATTGCCAGTGCCTGGCGCTCAAACCTGCAGAAGACTTACTACTGAGACTAGTGTTTTTCCATTTGACACTTTATTTACATGGACTGTTGGCAGGATTCAGCTGTAGCTCAAAAATTTTCTTGGACATCCAAGTGTAGGCTCTTTTGATAGGTGGTGGTATCTGTATCCTGAGACACCTGAAAGTGACACTGGGTATAAAAGCAGAGCAGTCCTTGGTGGCTTATGATCTGTGCTGAGAAGATGGCTTCATAATGGAATGTTTTTGTCGTTTTTTTTAATGTTTTTATGTCTGAGGGTAACAGTATGTTATGTAAGTCTACTTGTTCTTTTTTTTTTGTCCTTTATTACTGGTTTAGGTCAAAATTTCTCTTGTGAGGAAAAAAAACATACAACTGTCAGAAGAGAAAGCAAATGCAAAGCTTTAAATATAAACCATCATTAAGGTCTCCAGTTCCCATTTATTTCAGTCTCATGTCATGAGGGAAACTGAGGTGCTGCAGTATGGTGGTGTTTAGGTGAGTCAGTTTCTATGCTGCTGTCAGTAGCGTCACTTGTATTTGAGAACACTGTCTTGTAACATTATGTGTCTGTTGGTTATGGATCTCTTTGTCTGCAGAGATGCCAGAGGAAAATATGTTTTCAGAAGTTTTCATATGCTTTAGGTCCCTGTCTTGAACTCTCAGATGAGACCCCATAGCTTGGGGGGCAGGCATTTCACACATGAAAACTTTGGGCTGCTCTTTTGAATGTGGGGGTGATTTTTCTTCGAGTTTCCTGTAGAACAATGGAGTGACATTCTTCTTGGTGTTTCCTATGAAGAATAATGATGAGGAATTATCTTCTCAGTCTACAAGTATTTAAAAACTCATTAGTTAGGGTCCCTGAAAGAGTTCCAGTACAAGTCAGTGGGTGTGGTGAAGCCAGTTGTAATGGGAAGTGGACTGAGCCCTGGGGCTGGTGGTCAGCAGGGGGGCAAAGCTGTGAAGAATACTCTGCATATGCTACAGTAAGCATTTTCATAGATCTCCTCTGTGGGAGAGGACAATGGCTTTGGTGCTCGTATTTACTCAAAAAGCAGGACTTTGATTTTCATGGCTTTCTGCTTGGTTGTACACTGGAAAGACCTTTTGTCTTCACCAAGCCTTTGAAGAGGGGTAGGTGGAGGAATTGAGGCATTGGCCAGTGGCTGAGGACTAGTGGTTGCTTGGGGAAGGAACTAAGTTGCATTGCTTTATTTTGGTAATACTTGATAGGCTTGTTGTCATTTTTAAGTTTGTTAAATAAAGGTGAGTATGTATTTTTAGGAACAGAACATGGATTCTCTCACTGGTACTGTGGGCTAGCTACTTTACTGCCTTTGGAAAGTCACTTGGTATCTGGCGAAATGAGGCAATAGTATTTACTTCTGTGGTGATTTGCCATTTTTTTTTCTTTGTTTGTTTGGTTGGGTATTTTTTGGTTTTTTGTTTTGTTCAGGTGCAAAGCATGGGAGAGAAGGGCCAGCTGTGTAGCTGTAGTCACCTTTTTACCTTTATCTGGTCTTTCTGCTCACTTTTTCATCTTTCTGGATGTCAGCTGGGAACTGGTTTTGACATTTTCTCTACTCTGAACTTCACTCTAGCTATATGGTCCTTCACTGGCTTGCTGGTACAGCATTACCTAGAAGAAAAGCAAATGGTATTGATTGTCTGTGGCATAGCTGATGCACAGAGATCCCTGTGTTGGATGCTGATTTGTGCTGATGATATCAGACACGTGTTTGGAAAAAAGGGGTGATATTTCTAGCCACAGACCCTTCACCAATATTGATTTATGTCTATGCTTTTGTGAAGTGAGAAGTGTAACATATCCAATTTTTACTGGTAGACTTTCAGAGAAGTCATTGTCACCATCCTTCCTTATACAGTGGGGAATGGGAACAGAAAAGTGACTTGCAGGAGGACTTGTCTTTGGCTGGGAATGTAGCTGAGTTCCACTTCACTGCTTGCCAAGTCTGATGGGTGTTTTCCTATTCCATGGGGGTATGATGAGGTTAAGTCCCTTAATGTTTATGAATGTTTACGGTGATAGAGGAAGACAGAAACCTAGGTAGATATATTAGTAGGGGGAAGGCAAGCCTGTAAAGAGAAATAGTGGGATTTGGGCAGAGCATGTGTGCAAGAGAAGATAAAGCAAAGAACTCTTCTGAAGGGCAGAATTGATTTACAGTGTGTATACTTAATGTAATTTTCCCTGCTAGTATAGCTGGACAGTGAAGGCTAGGGACGTTTTGGAGGCAGAACCATCTTGTTACTCCTAAAGACTTGTCGTGTACCAGATCTTATAGCAGTGCTTTGTATATACAACTGTAGCTTAAGTAAACGTCATCGCTTGGATGATTGACTGAATAGTACATCCACAGTTTTTCAGAAGCATTGTTGCTCTTTGAGCCAGCTGCCTTTGTTTCTAGAAGATCGTTGCTGCTTTGTTGGTTAACCCTGGGCATGAGCTTTCTTCATATATGTTATTAGACGGAGCATATATTCTATTTATACCACTTGGGGATACAAATTACTGTGTTGCATTCAGCAAGCACGAGGAAAAGAACATCCTTGTGATTGGACAAAAAAAGAATACAGGGCAAAATTTTATTCTGAGGTCCTTACTTTCAAGGTTCAAGGGAAAACAGGCAGCAAAAGCAATTAATGGTCTTTATGTCCCTGAAAAGTAAGAGGTATTTTCATATATGTGTTTTAATAGACTATGTTTGTGGAATTTGGTTTTGAAATTAACAATGTGCCTTTGAAGAAGGGAATGAATTTTGATTAAATCCTGTGTATCATTTTTAGACAATTAGGGAGATGATTACTGTTGTACATACTTGGAAGCACTGTATTTGTGGCTTTGATAGTTGTCTGTGGGCCAGTAAATTTGCACTAGAGGGCTAAGCTGGAGGCCACTGCAGCTGGTTGAAGTTTTTCATTGATTTAGTAAACTCTAACCCATACTTAGCCACAGCTTCCCTTTCCTTCTCATTTCATTTTTGGAGCAGATGACCTTTACCTACTCTGTGGCAAAGCTCCAGAAATATTATGCAATCTACTGCAATGTTTTTGTTACTGTCTTCCCTTCTCTCTTTAAAGAACCCTTGCCCAAACTGACTGTTTTTTAGCGTGCCCATGGAGGGATCATAGCTAAGGGAATATAATTAAAGAGAGTTTTTGTATTTGTGTAGGGAAACACCTGTGCCCTCATTCAGAATCATATGCTCCATCAGCAGGACACTGAGCATGTTTGGATTGTAGACCATGACTAGGTGTTATCCTCATCAGGATAATGAATAATACACTTTCCTGTCACTTCACTCTGCTGTTTCTTTCCCCATTAGCCAAGACAAGCTGTTGTGTGAGAATTTTGCCTGGTTGTAGACTGCTCATGAATCTTGCAGTACATGACATGCAGACATCTAACAAACATGACTAGAAACTGCATAAAATACACAGACATAACACAGAAGTCATATGTTTGAAAACACATTAGAGCTCCACAAATAACTTGATATCTAGGAGGCTTTTTGCCTCCCATATATCTATAACCAAAAATATTCTTCTAGCTGCCTTTCAACCAGATCAGGGTTATTTTAGATTTTGTAATGATTCTCGCTTGTGTAAACTCATACAATCTGCCTGTGAATTCAACTTCAATGATAAAAGGTCTCATTAAAAAATTGAAGCAGTCTAGAATGTTTGGTTAAGATTTAATATCTTTCTAACTAATTATAATGCAGTGTCAATATGTGCTCTGATATCTGTGGAAGGAAAAGGAGCATAAAAGATACAGTTCCATTGTATTGGGTCTTTTGTAAACAATTAGCGGTTGGGTTGATGGCCAAAGCAAGGGTGAGAGAATTGATAAACCTGTTCTAAAGGGCTTGAAAAGTTGAATTGAATTCTAAATGTAGATTAGGAATAAATGATGACAGCCAGGCTAGCATTACCTCAGTTGATTAATTTATAAGGATACTGGTCAATGATTTTAACCAACAGCTATGCATAGTAGAATCCTAATGGGATCAGTCTGTTAAGATTACATAAAGTAGAGCATTTGATTTATTTCATAGCTTTCCAACGTGCCACTTTATCTTCATACAAATAATGCATTAGTCACACTGGATAAGATGGCGTATTGAATAAAGTTGTGACTTTGTCTGCTTCTTATAATCTGATTTTATAACGGATTACATCTGTTTTAGTAGTTTATTCATATCATAAAAGAGATTGTTGGTTGAATGAAACCTTTACATCTGCCACTTCATTAGAAAAGATAGTAACATAAAGTTCCTCATTTCCTCCCAGTCTGTTTTATCCCCTGGTGTGTCTGAGTGTGTATATCTTCCATACGTTTGTATATTATAATGCCGGTGTGTTCCCAGAGTCGTGGTTAAGAATGCGTCACAGCTTTGGAGGGCTAATACCAGGGGCTATAAATGTTCTGACCCAGAACATACCCAGCCAGGGGATATGGGCAAAGGGTGACTGTCAAAAATCTGAAAGTGATGGCTTGTAGCAGTGGCGTGGCTGTGTGCGTGTGTGTGTGTTTGTGGGGCAGAATTCGGTAGGTACTCAAGCAAATCCAGCCCTTCACTGTAGGTGTGCTTGTGTCAGTGGGCACTGAGTGTGTACTTGATGAGCGGGTGTTGACTTAAGGCTGATTTAAGAGGACATGAAGGCTGAGCCTTCCTCTGGACTTAAATGTGAATTGTCACTTTTGATCAGCTGTCATTCATCTGTCACACTTCTGCTGGCTTTAAAAACACTCTACTAGTTCAGATGCATGGTTGTTGATTTTATCAAGTTAGCATTCAATGGAAAGTTAGAAATCTAGGCATTTTCTATCCACCGTTGTAAGTGTTTGATTTATTGTTTGTGTATTTTATTCCTTTTGTTCAAATGTGGGTCACTGACAGGACGCTGGTGTTACAACTTCAGTTGTAGCAGTTGTTTCCACGTAGACCTTCAAAACGTAGTATCAGTATATCTTTTCATAGATGATTTCTTATTTGTAGGTAAGTATCTTGCAATTTTTATTTAATTCTATTAAGTGTTTAGGGTCAGTCTTGGTCTTCTGAACATGAGGTTGTCTTGGATTCTGATGTTGAACAGAAGGTACTATCCAGCTCTTTCAGTTGTCTTTTTAGTCAAGGCAGCTTCTGAGAATCTCAGTTCCCTCTTCCGAGTACTTGCTGAGGACAAAACTTCTTCATTCACATTTTCATTTGTTGATACATATTTTAGTTGAACTGGCTCTGGCATTTAAATCTTGGCTGTTTTGCCCACATACTTTAATTTGGTAGGAATTTTGATATAAAAGGTGTGGTCAGGTTCCCCTCTCAGGATACTCCTGCAAGCTTTGGTTGCAGATAGAGTGGGAGAACCAGGATGGGCTGCCAAAGAGTTTACACAGAGCTCTACCCATTTGACTCCCAGCACAGGACTAGGCCTGTCTCTGACTCCAGCAAGCTTCTTTAGCAAGACTTTAGGACTCACATACTGTTCTTCATGCTTTAAGAGAAATGACAGCAGGGCTTAGCTCTGCTCTGCACTGGCCGTTGTCTCTGCAGCAGTGCTGTGCTCACTGCTGAGCCCTGCAGACACGGCTGAGTCATTTTGTGCTTAAATCATGTTCGTTAGTGAAATTAAAGGAAAAAACCCTTTTCTTCTCACAAAAGGGATTTTTGTTGTATACATTCCCATGATGCAGAATGGTCCTCCAAAGGTCAGTAATGTTTGCTGAGGTGGGGAGTTTCTGGGGCCAGATATGGGGAGTGTGCGCAGATTGGTTTGCTGAAGGCAAGATAAGGGATACTGTACCCAAATGGAAACTTCCTCAGCTAAATTTATCCTCTGCTGCAGGGCTACCTACACACAATGAAGCAGCTCTAGTATCTGTGACCTTACTTAAAGACTATGTGGTCATGAGAAGCAGACACAGCTCCAGCAGCACTGGGGGAAGTTGACTCTTCAGGGGGCCTTCCCCAGGCACCTTCATTCACATCAAACCTGGACTGTGGAGGTGTCATCCTGGACCTGGATATGGCTGCAGCCCACATCCATCGCTGCTGTCAGAGAATGTCCAAACCTGACACCTTCTGTGTGCTCAATTATTCAGATGGAACTATTTCTCAGATTCCTCATGTATGTAGTAGCATAATTTTGAGGGTGAAAAGCATGTGCTGGTTAGGTATTGTTCTAATTGTTATTCAAGAATGGACCCACAGTTTGGTGATACACTGAGGACTAATGCCACCTTCCAGCCTCCAGTTAAAAAATTATCCTTTGAGATGGTTACAGCAATAAAATATAGCTTAAGTATTTAAATATGAAAGAGCACTGCCACACTGTTCATTTTCAGTGAGGAATACTTACTGTATCTCTGAGTAAACAGAGAACAGTCTTTTATGAGAGATTTTTGTTGTATTTTGTTTGGCAGCTGTCTTAATAGAAATTCTTCAATAGTATTTATTGTATTTTGTGCTGGTAGTGGTGAGAGCCAAAGCGGAATCTGAGTAGTTTTACTTGCTTTACTCATGAACAATAAGAAAATATTGCTGTATTAATTTCTTTTGTGCTTTATTGGCAAAAATAAAGAGATCCTATAATATGAAATTGCTAATATTAGAAAGGCTTTGATTTTCTCATTAGCACAGGATATTTTGCATCTGTTCTGGTTCACAAGTGCATTGTCGGCACTTAAATAATAATAATGACTCAGTAATGAATAAGAATAACAACAAATAAGCATGTGAGTATTCAGGCAGTCAGGCACCCTCCGGTGTTTATCAGTAGGTTGATTTCGGAGGACTTGCAAAATGAGCTGTTCCCATATGCCCATTCAGATTTTCTTAGATCACTGCACAGCCTGGAGATTCATTTTACTGCTGACATGGCTGGGTTATATACATACACTTTTTTCCTTGTATATCCCTAGTAAAGTGCTAAAGTTGAAATGGGAAATGTTTCTTCCACTTAGAGACATTTAAGTCTCCATTTTTCCTCTCCATTTTTTCTTTTTTTCTATTTCTTTGTATGTGAATAGAGTCTTAAGTATCTCATTGTTTTGAATTTGTGAAAATACCAGAGCACTGCCAGTCTTTCAAGTATGTTCTTAAAAACATAGTGAAGGAAAACCTTCACTGCAGTTCAACTCAGCTTGTATTATTAAATTGTCTCTGCTTCTGTAGGTGCTCTTACAAAACCAAAGAATGTTAAACTAGTGTTTGCAGTCTATCTTGAACATTAAAAAGCCCAAGAATCTAAAATGAAGGTTCAATTTCTGATTTGACTTTTGGTTTATAGCATTGTCTCACCTTCTATAAAGTCTCTTGTCTGCCTGTACAATATGCCATACAGTGCAATTTATGGATTTCATTTTTCTCCAGATCTTATCTGGTATCAAATAGATAAGTGAAGAATAGCACAATACTCCCTTTCTTGTTAAACCAGTGGCTAATTCTGTCAAAGTATATTAACTTTTAGCCTTATTCTCAGAATAATTTGGACTAATGATGTGGCTTCATGGTAATGAGTTTAAGAGAAAAGGAAAATCAGTTCAAGTTGGGGGAAAAACCCCATCAATTATGCTTTGAGTTGCTATTTTTTTAAAACACTGCTTTGCACTATAAATTATACCCTTATGATCCTGCAGCTCAAGGGAGTCACAAAAAATGTGTATGTATATTAGCAATCATCTGGAATTTGACAATTCTTGTTAAAATTCTTAAGTTAAAGTTCTGGAATGGCAGGCAAGACGGCATCTACTGTGTGAATAATCTAAATTGTACCATCCATTAATGCTTTAAAACAGATTGTCAAAAAGTGGCCTTATTGATTGCTCCAAGTGATCCTTGCTTAAAGAGATCTGCCTATGCTAAAGTACACTTCAGCAATATATGTGAAGCAAAGGAAAGCAAAAGTTGATTTTTTTTCCTTGTTGATGAAAATTATTTTTTGGTCCAACAGTCCTCAACTATTCATGGTAAAAATAAAACAGGAAGGGAAGAATAAAAAAAGAAGAAAACAAAACAAATAAAAAGTAATCCTTCTCCACATAAAACAGTTTAGCCTTGGATAAGCTAAAAGAAATTGGTAAAGTAAGTAGTTTGATAGCACATGACCTGTAAAGTACTTGAAGTGATCTGTGAATGGAAGCTACCCTAAGCCTGCTTCTTGTCACAGTAATTTGTCTGGTTTAAGAGCAGAATAAGTGTGTCTCCTTGGCAGTACAAGAGCAAGGAGATCACTAGGTGAGATCAGATAGGAGTCTCTGGTGGTAACCACTGAACTACTGAAAAGCGCTTCTTTAACACCATTTCTACTGCTGTTACATCTCTTATTAAGTATGCTAATTATCATGAACCTGATAAAGCTTATATAAATTGACTGAATGAAATGTAAATTCAGGTTAAATAGAGAGTAGTTCAGTAGACTTGACAGGTGCTGATTTGCTTAACTGCTATATTCCAAGTGAGGGTATGCTTCGAAACAAAATAAATAATCAAATAATCTAATGCTTGAATTTTGGGGAGACTTCAAATGCTCGAGTTTTACTCCTAAAACAGAAAAACTTAAAGTTTTCAAAATATCTTCTGCCTTTCTCCCTTGTCCTGTGACACTTTATGTGAGGACAGTTAGTTCTTACATTTTTTGTACTAAATCCTTTTGTAGCCATTTGTCGTATTTGCATGGCACAGGGTAGTGTGGCCTGTTTGTCTCATGACATTATTACAGTAGTAAATGCTGAAAAATAAATAGCAGCACCAACCATGGGTTGATGGGTGTAGAGTAGATGTGGAGTTCCAGTTAGAGGGTGCCCTGCTTTGGGTAGAATCTTTTGGGCAGACGATCTCTCTCTACCTTACTCAGAGTGTTTCCAAAATGGACACTGGAGTATACACTTGGTTTTAGAGACCTGTGGGCCTTGTAGTTGTGAACATACATAATGACCTTTCAAATAGCTTTCACATGTCCACGCAAAACTATATCAGTATTAAAATGTTGTTCTTTTACTTGGGAGGAGGGAATTTCCTGGTTAAGTGCCCAGTATTATAAGTGGAGACATGGAAATGGACATAGAAGAAGCAAACATAATACCTCTTAGAGACAAATGTCACAGACATTCTTGGGAATGCTGGAATATTTATAGTGTATTTTACATATAACATAATCAGATATCACCATTAGTGCACACAGCCTCTTCATTTTAATTGTCAGGAGAGCCGTCACACAAGAACAGTCAGCTTTTATCATTTCACAGCTACATTTTATTACTTTGTAAGATGTTTTAATTCTTTTCCCCCTTCTCCCTACACATGTTCATGGATAAGGCAAACAGCTCTGGAAACTGGTGTCCTCTGCCTATTGAGTGGCCTTGCCAGAACAAGGTTCTTCCTCTGTGCTCAGGTCTGGCCACTTCCAGAAGGAAGTTGAGGAATCCCTTAGTCCTGTACTTGCTGCCCACTGTCATCTCAGTCATGTTTCTAGGGACTGACTTCTATATTCATTCTTACTAGATAATATTCTCCTTCCCAAAACGTTCCCAAAACTATCTCCCACCAATCCAGCAAAAGGCAAATGTATCATGAGGCTTGTGCAGTGTCTTAGACTCCATAGTCTTACTGAGAAAGGGGCTGGGGTGATAACTTAGAGTTGGTTTTGATGCACGTGGCATAAAAGTAGCTGAGTTGTTTTGTGCTCTGTGCACGCCACCTGTTCCAATTAAAAGAGGAAGCCTTAACTGCTTGTAATGGTCATGAAACTAGCTGCGCTTTACTGAGACATACAGGTGCGAACAAAAAAACCCTGTTTGAAAGTACATAGGGTAATAAATAAATTGACCTGATAAATTAGAATGCAGCTGCATTTCTTTTCAGGTTGAGGGTCATTTATTTCTCTGTGTGTCCCCTTCTCTATTAATGCAGACTAATTATCACACTTCAGTTTGAATTGAAAGATCATCACATGCTTTTACTGCAGGCAGTGCTTTATTGAAACTATCCTGCATTATGTCTACAAAGGTTGAAAAAAAAGGGGGGGGGAAGAACAGAATTACTTCCTGCCTGAGGAACATGCTGCAGGGCTTTTTTTTTTTTTTTTTTTTTTTTTAAGTTGTATTCACTAATTTACTGTTTGTTCTAGAACAGCAGTGAGTGGGAGTTAAACTTTAAGTGCACATTTGGCTTTAAAAAAACATTTAGGGTACAATTACTGCTGTTTACCATCTTATAATTGTTGTGTGTTTAGGCTTAGTCAGGCTTAGGAAGATGGGTATCTGTAATCTTTGAGGGCTACAACTCCCTATCCTAGATTTTACAAAAGAGAAAGTAATTATAGATATTGAGATAGATACAGAGATAACATAACACTTTGTGCTGTGATATTTTAGTGATTAGTGTAAAATAAACACATAGACAAAGAGAGAAGTTGTGGTGAAAGATGCTGTGTGTGGCCACAGTTTCAGTCACTGGTATTTGAGTCTCATATTCAAATCCACTCGGGGAGTCAGGACTGCTTGTCATGGAGTCCCCACATTTGCTCTTCTGTCCTTACACAGGTGCACAGTTTATAAAAAATAGGTTTAAGCAGGGGGCTGTATTTTTAGTAACAACTGTACGTTACACCACATCAGAGTAAAAGTAACTGCAGTCATGTCTCGATTGGCAGTCCGGTGAACAGGGGTGTCAGCAGGTCCAGTGACAGGGAAATACCTCCATCAGCCTTTTTTGGTTGACATCTTTGTTAGATAGGAAATATTAGAAACATGGATAACGGTGTATCTGGGAAGACCCAGATCTGCAACAGGATCTCAACAGGGCTTGATGTGTAGTTTATGGGAGCAGCCAAGAGTTGGAGGGTGCAGGTCTCCTAGTCTGAAGTCCATCACAGGAAGAACAATTGCATGTTTCAACCTGCTATGTAGCTTGTTGCTCAATAAAACTGTTTGTCTTTTCAATAATGCATGGACAAAGCACTGAAGAAATATGGATGAATCCAGGTGTAAATATGTCGACAGTAGTATTTCCATTTTAGAGTTACTGAGATGTGGTCTTTGTGGCTTGGCAAAGGATATCTTGCTGACATATATTGTCTGGATTTTCTTCACAAGGAAATGCATCTGTGAGGAACAGACTGAGATGGGTGTTTGATGCCTACAGTGGAGGTATAGATTAAGTTAAATTAAAGTTCACTTTGAACTTGAGTGGAAAAAGCAGTTGTGTGAAAACAAAATGTGACAAATACGTAACTGAAAATGCCATAGTATTTGAAAGACATGAGAGATAGTTAAAAAGCATCATTAGTTAAAACAGTTTTGTTCCTTTAATTCAGTTTTATGACCCACTGTAATTAGAGTAAATAGCTCCACTGTTTTTCTTGAAAGAGGAGAATATTATTGGATTTCAGGGCAGTCATCTGAAATTTTTCACTTATAAATAAAATTAATGCTTTCATCTTTATTTGTCAGTAATGTTTTTGAATTACAGGTGCTCTAGAGAAACAAATCTGTTTGAGGGCTATTTTGTAGCTGAAAGACTTTGAGAAAATGTTCCTATCATTCAAAATGATCTGAGGCTCTAAGTAGGTATTGTGACTGTCATATTAACTTTCAAACTTAGAATACAAAGGACAAATCTTTCCTTCCTTGCTAGAAGTCATATGCTGCTTTTTAACTTTCTTCACCATGATTTATTTTTAATGTAGTTTTAATGAAAAGGTGGATCATACGTTATAAAGTTGTTGTTTGTTGCTTCTCTTTTGATGTTAGAGTGATAGGAGTTCCAGCAGTGTTACTTTTTTAAAAAAATAATATTATATATATTCTGCACTTAAACTTCGATTTTTGTGTTTAGTCCTATGAGTTGAAATCCATGACACTTTCTTTGGGCTTTATCTGTAGCCTTTTAAAACCAACTGATACTTTGCTGTAATAGTCTCTGGATTGAGACCACGGAGCTTGAATACTTGGGTGTTACAAAGGTGGAAAACATGGAGGGAGGTGGTGGAGATAAACCCACCCTCCCATTTAAAGGGTAGAGATAAAGCCTGATGCAGTACCCCACCTCTCGTTGATAAGGCTGCTCTGGCTGTGTTAATGCTGCTCCTTCTTGCCGTGTTGAACTTCACCCACTGACATTAAATCCTCTCTCGTAAGTGACTGGTGTACAAGCCTACTCTGTGATTTTCGGGAGTATCAAGGGATTCAGCTGTACAAGCTTTTCCTTGTATTTGAAATGCAACTTTTTGATAGTAATAGGTAGCATGGATCAAAATGTATGATTCATCCTTCTTTGTACCTATCAAATTCTGTAACAATAGCCAAGCTAATTAATATAGTTAATTAATTTGTGCATAATAACTGCTAGGAAAAAGTTGGCCACCCACAAACCAAAAATCTTACTTTTTTTCAAAGAAAAATCCTTTTTTTTTGTGAATCTACTGAACATTTAAATGGGAAAATACCTTCCTCCATAAAGCATAACATTTCAGCAATTCTATGTCAGTACAGGTGGAAAATTTTTTAATTTAGAAAATGATCATTTTTTTCTAGTGGAGGAGGAAAATAGTTTTGATTTAAGAAATAAATCTGAGCATCTCTTAATAAACACTAGCTTTACTGTGGTTTTGATGTGTATGTGCTTTCATAAAAGGTTCTTTTTAGTGCAATGCACATTTGCCTAAATCCTGCAATACCTTAATGCCTTTCATGCTTCTGCATCCCAAGGCACTTTACAATCTGTAAAGTTAACATTAGAAATGCAGCACGTAAAATTCCCTAAGACAATCCTTTTAAAAATGTTGAATAAAACATCTTAACTGTTAAGTTTGGATTAAATGACCCAGCAGTTAGTGCATTTTTTCTTTCTGTGGAAAACATGTTTGAAACAAATGACTGAAATGAACAAAGGCTCTGTAAATAATATGACTTCAAATGATATTCATGAAGGCCAAAATCTGCTATTCTGCAGGATGAAGTCTAGACATGTACAAAGTTCAGCTCTGTTAATTAAGAGGGAGCAATACGCTGCAGTGAGTCAGAGCAATTTTATAATCCAAATGCTGCTAAAAGGGACTCTTGTCAACCTCAAAATCTTACTTGTTTTGTAGTCACTGCGTAGGGAGACTTGCTGGCTGAGGAGCTACATATCTCTTTTAGGCTTGAATGCAATCCAGCCTCGTGTTGACCAGAAGCTATTGCCATCTGATAATTGTTTGTTAGGCTATGCAAAATAATTGTAGTCTCCCAACAGTTCCCGATGTCAGCGTCAAGAAAAACCCACCCCCACGCTTGGCACTAATTATTGCCCTCGCTGGCAGCCCCGATGAGGAGGCCAGGGCTTGCTTGTTGTTTCCCCTTTCAGTGCTTGCAGTGGTCGTGCTGAGAGTGCGTGTGTCTGGTTTGTGGTTAAACGGTGTTTGCTCCGTTTTCTACCAGCCCTGTATCTTTTATAAGTACTGATTTTTATCATTATGAAAACAAGATCCTTCATCGTCTTCTCACTCCACTTTTAGGTCTGCTGCAACCTGATTTTTTATATCAGTACATTAAAAAAACAAACAAGCAGAAACAAAAAAAAAGAACAAACCAGCAGAACAAAATGAAAGCTGTGGTAGATATGAATTGGGATGGTGCTGCATAAGATGAAGCGAAAAAGAATTAGTGCTTTTAAAATAGTATTTTTTCCCAAACTAAAATAAATAAAATTACGCTGAAAAATAAAAACCGAGAATAACAGCCAGCTGATAGCAGTGGAATACATAAAAGAAAGAAAAAAACCAGGATTATGCAGCCTCAGAAAGAGCCAACAGATGTTCAGGGCGGGTTAGAAAAACAACATGATCAACGGGATGAAAGCTGTGACAGATCTAAACAAAACCCCAAAATAGATGCAATAAGCCTGAAAATGAGAAATCATTGTAGGCTTTCCTCAGCACGGGTGCTGGTCTCAGATAAAACAGGATTGAAACTTCTCAAAAAGGAAATTTATACTGACGTGGATTTCCAACTTCATTGCTAGAGACTTCTTGTGCACCTCTGCCAGCAGGTAAATTGGAAACAGGCTAAAAATGAGCACTGTTCCTGAGGTAGCAGAGGTGCCTGAAGTAAGAGCTAATTGCTGGCCCTGTAACAGAATGGTGTGTTTTTTTAGGAATGGGGAACATAATTGCTGTATCACTTAAAATTTTTTTTTTTTCATTTTAATGAACGATTTCAGGTGAAAGCATGTGCACACGGACCATGTAGTTGTATACAGTGGCCTCTTGCCTTCGGTGCAGAAAGGTGTGTTCCCAAAGTAAAGGAAATGTGAAATGTGGGTACAGCCAGGTGTGTGTGATGAAGAATGATGATTAGGATGCCTTGCTGGGACAGGAGTCCACTGCTGATCCAAATGTGGGTGGAGATGGAGCAGATCTTTTTCAGAAAAACCTGTGGTTTTGGGGGCTATTCTGCTGCCTACCCTGAAGTGAGCCCAAAGTTGCTGGAGCCAGCCCAGCCTTCCTGCCTATGACTGTAAAGTGCTATCTTGAAAAGGCAAGTGTGTATGGATCCAGTTAAGTTGTCTGAATTTTAGTGAGATAGAATACTGCTCTATCTTTATCATAACATCGGAGAAGCACCAGAACAAAGTACCTCGCCTGCATGTTGTTACAAGGACGTGATTTGGATGCCTGTGTGTGGACAGACCCCGTGGCACAGGCATCATGTCAGGTGAGGGTGCTCAGGCTCACACCAGCCTTTCCTGGGTACCAAGAAACCCTCTTGAAATGCTAATTGTTGAATCTACATTGATTTGTATAAATTATGCAAATCAGCAGTTGAGCATCGCTGTGGTTTATGTGGTTCTCATGCTGTACTCACAACTTCATGTTGGGCTGACACAGGTTTTATTCTACAATAAATGGTTTTGCTGCAGAGCGTTTGGAAAGCAGCTGTTGTTGGTAGTTGGGTGTAGGTGCCCTGGTTTGCAGACCAGTGCTGGCTGCTCTCCTTGTCTGCTTTCTGCTCGTGTCCAGCTCCTTCCTGCGGTGTCATGAAGAGAGGAGCTGAACTCGGAGCATATGTTTCCAGAAGGAATCCAGGTCTGGCTTTTCAGATGAAAAGGTTAAGCACTTTGACATGAGATAATTATAAAAAGAAAATGAATCTTTTCTTGGATCAAAAATTATTGTGTAAAAGAGTGTGTAAATTATGTCATGTAAGTTAAGTAATGGCTTTTATACTGAAATCTGGAATTACTGTGATGAAGGAGATGGTGTCAAACTGTGGTAATTTATTTCATTTTGGTTTCTCAGATCCGCAGTGAATTTAGGAAATTCAAATTTATAGCAAGTGAGTCTTTGTAAGAATTTCTCTGCAAGAATGAGGATACTTTGTTACTTCCTAGAGGTCATATTCATACCATTATTCTAGCTAGTACTTCCAGTTAGAAAGTTCCCATGTATAATTTGTTCCACTGGCTTCTGGAAGTGGATTTTTCAAACTTAAAATGCTACTACCTAATTTAACTTTTATCACTGCTCTTCAGTGTTTGACAAGGATATGGTGATGAGCATAATGCTGTATTTTGCTAATGAACCATAA
This sequence comes from Sturnus vulgaris, assembly GCF_052056855.1. Lineage (NCBI taxonomy): Eukaryota > Metazoa > Chordata > Aves > Passeriformes > Sturnidae > Sturnus > Sturnus vulgaris. Next base: position 18,901,535 of record NC_142256.1, on the reverse strand, counting down.
AACCTTCCAAACACTGTTTACTTTTAAAAATTTTTGTTTTGTTTTTTGTTTGTTTGTTTGTTTGTTTGGGGTTTTTTTGGGGGGTTTTTTGGGTTTTTTTTGTGGAAGGTTTAGGATTTGGTAAATTTCTTTCCAAGCCATGCATAACTGTAGTTTTTGTTACTGCACTAGAGTGCTAAGAGCTCAGTTTGAAGTTTCTCTGGACAAAAATTAAAGTTCTCAAGATATTAAGTCAGATTAAATACAAAGGCTCGATTTTATTCCCAGTGGAGGATGGTTATGAAGAGGCCGTAAGGATAATTCACCTGTGGGCCACACCACTTCATACAGAAAAGGACTGTTGATGCTGCAGAGCACATTGTCTGCCTTGTGCTAAATCAAAACCTGGGGTGCAGAGTGTTTCTGTGTTTGTTTAAAGAAAGAAATGAGCCGGCTATATATCTGCTGGATCTAAACCGTGCTCTTTTGTAAACAGAATGGCTATTTTTGGACCCTGAGCAGGATGTTTCTGGGGAAGGGATAATGCAGATGGATCCTTGCATGCACACAGGAGCACTCCGCGTTTATCACTCAGGGAAGGGGCTGCACTATCGTTCATTTAATTGGCAATTCTTTTGTGGTGTCAGTATCATTTCCTAGAAATTGGCTAAAGGAATTGTTTCAAACACAATAGATGTTTTGAACTGGCCTAATTAGTTACTCAACAGCCAATAACTTTGGGAATTGTTTTCTGTGTGAATTCTAGATACAAATTAGGATATCTTTCCATTTGTTTACAAAAGATTAAGCCAATAGGAGAAAAAAGCATCTTTACCCATTTTCACTGAGCAGTGAAGTTTGAATATACAGCTTGCAATTGAAACTATTTTTTTCCAAAGCCTTTGAGGGCTGTTTCTCAGTCTAGTGTAAACAATTTATTGTTAAAGTCCTAGAATATTTGCATTTTAATTAAAGACAATTTTAATTAAATACAAAACTTTAATCAGAAAAGCAGAGTTTAGGCAGATAGTGTACTTGCATACTAAGCAAGCGTACTCTGAGGGGACCTCTACTCTGTGTAAAACTGGTTTCTGCAGTAGTTTAAGCAGAAAAGTTGTAAATGCATCTTCCTTGCCTAACTTACCTACAGATTGTAATCTCCCTCCTGCATCTTTTAACTGCAGTAAATATTCTTCCTACAGGCAATTAAATGAAAGAGGGGGGTGATGCAGAGATCTTAAAGGGGCAGTGAGCAGGAAAAAGTTCACTTGGAGCTCCTACGGATGCCTGTAAAATGTTAAAATTACTGTAGCATATTTTGAATAATCTGCATCAATTATATGTTCATTTTTTTTTTTTTTTTAAGCATAGGCAATTCTATGTCCATTTAATGTTAGCTAATAAGTGTGATATCTGGAGTGTCTGGGCCTGGTAATGTTATAATGCTGATGCTAGAACAGCGTCTAAAGTTAATACCCATTGATTTTGTCCTGTTTTCTATGCCCAGTCATAGAACTAATTAGGACCCTAACACACATTAGAGAAAGTTGCAGCATGCCATGATGTAGTGAAGTAAATTCTAAGGTCTGACTGGCAAATGTATTTTTGGAGTTTTCCTCCTTTATTCTGATGGGAATTTGATTAGGCCAAGGTGGCACACCTGGACAATGGGAGTAAATCCTTCCCTAGTGAGCTATGAGCTAATCTGAGAAACACAGTGGTGGCTGACTCTGGGAGGTTTTCGGTTGTGGTTATTTTATGAGTCGGTTTTTTATATGTAAGGTTTTAATATCCTAAGGTAGACAAGAAGTAGGTGATCTTCTGCATCCCTTCTACCTGTCTTTTGGAATTCATTTACTTCTTTGTAAAATAACGACTAAGAACTGAAATGATAAATAGAGAATATTTCATGTTTACCAGTAGCTACATATTTTGAAAGCAGTACTTCTCATTAAAGTCTCATCATTGACAAACTACTTGCAAAAAAAAAATTAAAATGCAGGTGTCACTCAAGATCTGTTTAGGACTGAGACTTCTGTTGTGATTTAGTATAATATTGGCATCTTGTTTTAATATGAAATGGATACATAGCATACATACAGAAATATTTTCTCTTAGGCCTACAGTTTTTTGCAGTAATGGCAAAGTAGTTAATATATTACCTCTGCTAACAGGAAAAGTGGTGCATATAAATATTTTTAGTCAATAATATATTTTTAAAAAGGTTTCTCAGTGGGATCAGATTTATGTTGTCAGAAAAATTTATTCCGCTGACAAGTACAGATGCTTAGCATGACATGTGTGCTGAGATTTACAAAGCAGTTTCTTCCTGGATGTCAGTTGGATGTGGTTATGGCAGGGTTGTGTAGAGAATTGGGGAATCAGTCCAGGAATCCTTTTGTGCAAAACCCTGCCTTAGATTGGTATGATCCAATAGAGCTCTGCCTCTACATGTCTGTAGCAGTTTTTGGTAGCGTTAGACTTGACTCGGGTCAAGAAGGGGCAGAGGGCTGGAGTCAGGATCTGTGGTGTAGATCTGAGAACAGAATCTTGCCTGAAGCATTTGAGATTTTCCTGATATATTAAACAGGCCATTTTCCTCCCCCTGTTACTTATGTGTTGCTGCCAGCTACAGTTCAGCAAGGTAGAAGTTGGAGCTTGCTCCTTTGGGTTCCACAGATAAAAAGTAGAGAATAATAGTACTTATGCATTAGATTTTGCCAAGTGTGCGTGTTTCAACTGCTGTTGTTAAAGAGCCTGCATATTATTTGTTGTACTAAATATGTATATAATGAGAAAAATATGCTTGAGCAGAGATTTCATGTTGCACAGAGTAGCCAAACCATATAATGAGTAAAAAAAAGCACAATGCTGCTTAAATCCAGTTTAAAATTAATGATCACAAAATAATTTAAATTCAACTACTTTGAAAATTAAAAACGTTTAATATATATTTTAAAAATCATAATTCCTGTTTGTTTTTCGAGTGCTAAAATTAGTTTGTGAACTTGTTGCATCCGGCTTGATATCTTTTGATGGAACTATATTCAGTTTCACTGAATTTTCTCCCAAAATTTTAATTGGTTAAATGGAATCTCTTCTCCCAAGATAGAGGTAGCTAAAGCCAAGGAGGTTTTTAGCTGCTTAATTAGCCTTGTTTGTAAAATGATTTGGTAGAGGGGATGTCATGAAAAATTTGATATATCTGTGGTGACTGTGAGGTAACCCATCAGTTTTATCAAATAAAGAGCCATAATTTTGGTGTTTGTTTTTTTTTTTTTTATGTATAGGTATAAAGTAAGGAGAATTCTTTTGCCTTCATTTTATGTCCATTTTGAGTAATTCTAGTTATCTAATCAGCATAAAATGTGCACTGCAGTTAAATAGCACTGCATGATTATACCTGATAATATACTTCTTTAAAGGAAAAAGAATCTAATAACAGGATTCTGTATTGATTGTGCTGCTAATTCTGCCTTGCAGCCCAGACTGGCAGAAGGAAGGTAGCTGAATTGTATTTAACGGTTTTATTGTGATGTGACTAAGATGGATGTGACATGGTCCTCTATTATTCGTTTGAGAGTGTGGACACTAATGAAGCCATTAGCTGAGCTAAGGCAAGTGAAGAAAATAGGGAAATTACCATTATTCTGAAGCCATTAAGTTGTAGTCTGCCACTTTCTCTCCTTACTCAAAAAGGCATCTTCTTTCTAAGGCCTCCCTGACTGTCCTTTAAAGATTCATTAATTCATTAACTTTCCAAAGGAGATGGAGAAAACACAATTGAAATTTTAATCAGCTCAGTGTGTCATATTATTAACATTTTGAGAGTATCTGTATTCACTGTTGCACCACATCAGGTTAAGGTTAAATAAACTACATTACAACAAATAATGTTCTGTTTCATACTGTAAAACATAAAATGTTGAAGGCAGAAATTGGTTTCATGGTTAAATTAAATTACAATACAGAGCTCATATTATAAACATTCTCATTCAAATGTATGTTCTTTGGAGGAAATGCAATACTATCTCCATGTTATTAACATTAATATTTTCAAAATATCACGGTTTAGTCTGTGTGAAAGGTTATATAAAGCACTAAAAATTTTACTACATTCACACTTATGATCAATGCTTTTATTTTATCTTTTATAAAGTGAGTGACTTACTTTAATGTCTCTCTCCAAATAGGTCATTTAGACATTAAGTACAATTACAACTGCAAATTTTTCTGTTCGTTATTACTTCCATTTAGATGCTGGGCAGTGCTATTTTTATCTGTCCCTACTTTATTATTAAAAAAAGTTCCCTTTTGCCTCAGTTGTACTGGATTGTCCTGAAGCACAGTGAGCAGCTTCTGGCCTGTGTTATTGGACCTGATTGAGAGACAGCTCAAAATCCATGAGTGCTCTTTCTTAAAAATTAAAATTAAAATGCCCCAAATGTACAGGGGGAATGAGTGCCAGTCTGAGTATGGGATCACTCCATTTGATTCCAGATAACCAGCAAGAATTCTTTTTTTTTTTTTTTTTTTGGTGGGGGGTAGGGGGAAGCCTGTTTTGTTTCAGGCTTTCTAGTAGTGGTTTTATTAATGCCTCAATGTAAAGAAGCCTGAGGTACAGAGACCGTCTGGGAGGTGTGTGTTTTAAGGGCTTGAAACCCTTTGTTGCAGGGCTAGGACTCACACATGCACAAGGGCATGGTGGAAAAAAAAGTGAGGGAGCAATTGAGAGGGATGCCAGAGCCTGCAGGCTGGAGGTAAGATGTGGCATGAAGATGAAGGGCAGGTACTGGAGGCCTGAATGTGCTGTTACTTCTGTGAACTTGAAGTTTCTTTCTGGGTTGAGCAAATTTCTTCCTCTCTTCCTCTAAGTTTATGTTTGGAAACACTTTCCATTTGGTTTTGTACTGTTTTGCCCTTGTGCTGTATCACACGACTTTTAAGCTTAATAACAAAATCTGCAAGCTTGATGTTAGTATTTACGCTAGGCAGGCAAGCTTGGTATAAATCTGAGGTGTTTTTCTTTTCTTTTATTTTCTCTTTTTTTTTTCCTAGCTGTGATAGTGTCAGTTTGATATATCACCTTTCATGTTGTGTTTGTACTTGAGGTCAGGAAACGTCTGAGTAGTGCCTATCATCAGCATTGTAAATACAAAGTAGCCTTTGGCACCTTAGTGTGGTGCCTTGCAGTAGATTTGTCAAAACAAAACAAAATCCCCTTTTGTTTTCGCCTGGAGTCAATTCCACTCAGGATGAAGCAGTTAGTGACACCAGGGATAGCAGCTGAAGCATTGCAGGCTAACCTGCTTATCAGAAGTGCTGGCATTGGTATTTTCTAGTATCACTGGCCAGGTTTACTGGTCCATTGAGAGCTTCTGCTTTCAGCAAAACTCATTAAAATTTCGTTGCAGATTCTGGAGCTTCCAGAAAGTACCCACCTAAATAAACTGATTCTGCTGTGTCAGTGCTGGCAGTTCCTGGGGGCAGGACCTCTCCCCTTCTGCCTATGAAGAAGCCCTTTGATCAGGGAGGTGGACTGGTGACTGTGCCCTTCAGCCCTGTCCTGCGTGCTCTGCTCCAGGGACATGGAGAGGCATGTGCCAGCCTCATGCCATTCCCTGCCCCATAGCTCTGGGGACATGCTGCACTTTTGTCTGGGATACACTGTCCATAAATAGGCCCTGAGAGTGTGCTCGGGAGAGTTCTGGGGCTTTAGAGATAGCGTATATAGCTCTGTAAATGTGTGCACACACTTTTGTAGGTGCTGGTATTGTTTGTGTGCTGTACGATAATATCCATATATACATTATGTATACATATGCATGGTATAGGGCATGTATATTACCATATCATCTATGTACAGTATTTCGGTATGTTCTTAAGATGATGCTTTGCAACATCACATGGGAGGATGGAATTGCAGCTGGTTTCTCCACAGCACTGGAAAATGGGCTGGTGATCTGTGGTTTTCCAAGCTTCATTACAGCCATGGCATAGTAATTTAGCAGCCGTTGCTTTTCTGTGTCTTGGATTTCAAAATGCCCTCTCCTATGCTTAAGTATATATAAATCTGTAACGTGAAATAATCTAAGTAGACCTCTTTCTGAACAGTGCTTCTGCTATTGTGCAGGAATAGTTTGTTTTCATTCCCTTCTGAGATAGGTAATTTTGTTGCTGCTCGAGTGGCACGGGAAAGGTGGCCTGGGTGTTGCATGTCAGATACAAGTGGCATTTGCAAGCAGAATTAGATTTTAGCTGTGTTCTAAGAAAAAAAAAAAACAACAACAAAGCAGGAGTATGTACGTAAATAATGTATTTTTGTTTTGAAGGTAAGTAGATGTTTATTAAACATCAGTGGGTTAAAAAGCTGATGTTGGCTTGAGATGGGGTTTCCAGATCTGTCTGCTGACATGTAAGGTTTGGGACGCAGCACGTCTGCTGTGACATGCTTTGCTTGAGTAGAGCTTTCTTCCCATCTCCTTTTGCTGGCTGGAGATTTACATAATATATTTGAGTACACTAAAAGGTCCAGACATCGTGGCCAACAAACAAAACATGCTCTATACTTAATACTGCCTCAAATTTCTCATAATTGGTCTGTGATTATTCCAGTCAAAAATAACCCTGGAAAGCTTTGAGATAAACTTTTTCATGTGGTTATGAGTTCTTCTGTAAATAAAGCAAATCCTCGGGAGTGAGTGTGAGGAATGGTTGATCCTGAAAAATGAAGAATAGGAGTGTGTTTTGAAGCTGGGTGAAAAAATGCCCATGTTGTAATTTTTAAATTTACATCCATTATTCTGCACTGAAACTCGACCAGAACACAAGAACTTATTGCAGATCTACAAAGTCCTGTAGGGTGGGGATTGTTGTTAGTTATTGCTATCAACAGCAATAAATGTAGTAAACATAAACCTCTCACGACAATCTAATACATTCCTCAATTTGTGACTTCTCCAGCAACCAGAAAATAGATGAACTTTGCAGAGTGTCTGAAAAGGGGTTTTCAGCAAACTCTGGGTCTGCAGACTTGAGGAAAAGTGTCCACATTCTTCGTTGAAAATACTGTCATCAGGATCTCTGAAGTTTTAGGGGACTGAGGTCATAGTTGTTGGTGTCTTCCATATGAGGAACAGGACTGACAAAATCCAAACAAGAAGTGTTAGGAGCTAAACCCAGTGTCTAGAAGCCTATATCAAAAATAGCCAGCCACCCATGCAGACTTTGGAGCATCAGTGGCACTTCAGAAATAGCTAGTCCCAGGAGAGAAACACCAGTATCTATTTTGAGTGGAAACCACAAAGCATGGCAGCATCTGAAAAAAAATCTGTGGCAGCTTTCCTGAATCTTTCCCTAAGATCCTTAGGAAAGCTCATACCCTATATGTCTTCAAATGGTGTTTCCCTGTTGACCCCAGCATTCCCCACTGTGTTTCAACATCCCTTGATAAAAGAGAGGTTCTGGGGTTTGGTTTTCTTCCCTCTTCCCTTAAGCACATCCAAGCAGGGATCTCAGTGGTGTGCCCAGAGTCCCCTGACTATACTGAATTTATGAACTGCCCTCCTTGTGAACTTGGTTGAGATGGAAATGTGTGTGAATAAACAATGTGTATGATTCAATTCTCCCTCTCGTGGTCAGATAGGGCCATTCTCACAGTCTTCAAGCACAGATATATTAGATGTGTCTGTTTGATGTAACTTGCATCTTTTGGAAGCCTCCCGTGGTCGTATTACAACCGGAATTTAGTGGGGGAAGTTACTGATGGTTCTTGAAATACATATATTGACTTTTTGCCATACCATGAGTGGACAGATTAGGGATGTGAACTGAACTGCGACGTTCCACGGAATTGTATTAACTTCTTTTGTACACACCTCCCCTAAGCGCTTCTAATTTGTCTCTGTTTAGGTGTTAAAGTGCTTCTGAAACATAGCTCCGTTTATCATCCTCCTGGCACTCCCGTCGACGCCAGTGGGTGATACAGTGTGAGCTGTATAAAGCAACAGAGCTCTGTTGCTTTTCAAGAATGCGGCAGTGTCGTTGACTTTGACAGGAGCACTCCTCTAAAAAAAACGAGAGAAGGATTTGCTTTCTCTATTATAAATCCCACTGTTTGGTAAGAAAAGTCCTGAGGATTTTGTTCAATGATATTTAAGTCTCCCCAGAAGGAACAAAACCCTACTTAAAAAAAACCAAAACAACAACCCTGCACAAATGTATAGGATTAAGCATTCCAAAATAAATTCTTAATTATTGTTTAATTGATTTCAGATATAAAAAAAGAAACAGAAAAGAAGAAAAATTTTAAATAGATTCTTTACACAGGGCTTAACAGCCATTTTCTGTCAGTGTATTTGTTAAAATAATACCAAAGTTCTGTCATGAGCAAAGCCCCTGTACACTAACATGCATGCCTTGGTTCAGTTTATCGCTGAGAAACAGGAGTTTTACTTTATTAATTTTTCTGATTTATGTCACAAATACTTTCTGTCTCATGCATCATTTTTAAGTGATGTTTACACTTACTTTCATCCACTAGCATGGGAAAATAATTGCCTCTTTTTAGAACTCCTGTTAAATTCTGAAGCAATAAGTTTAATTGCTTAGTATGTATTTCTAAGTAGTTGATTTCCTCTAAGAAATGGCTAAAGATTTTCCTTGCACAGATCTTGACTCAAAGATTGTCCTTTAGCTAGAAAATACTGATCAGCTTTTGTTTGGCCCCTGTGGAGAGCACCTTATCTCTAAGACTGGATTTTGTTACTATGAGAGTTGACAGAATTCCGATTTAACCAGGTGAAGTCTGCCATGGTCAGTAAAATGTTAAAGAATCACTGTTATAAAAAGCAGTATTAATCTTGTGAATTTTTTTATATTTAATCAAAAAGAGCATTTGAGGACTTCAAGCTGACTGAAGTAATTAATGTTAATTGTCTCATCTGCTTAGTATGTCATTTGTCTTCTATGAATATCAATGCCTACATTCACTTAATCTAAAATAATTAATACCCAAACAATTAATAATGAGAGATAGAGTCCTAATTGAAAAGAACTTTAAAAGAATTTGAAATATATTAGTAATTTTTAAGATTGAATGTAAATATTGCATTACATCTCAAATTATGTTATCAGAAAAATTATATGAACAACTAATAGAAGACTACATGCATCTTTTTTCTATGCATGTGAATATTATTATTGTATTAGCAAGTATATTGTGGCAGGTCAGGGATCAGATTTCTGAACCAGAGTTCCGGCCTTGTGCAAGCTTAGTGAAAGGGTCTGGTCTGCAGCTGAGCAGCCCAGGCTATTTCAGTGGAGTGCATGGCTGCCTTGCTGATGTCAGCAGGGAGATAGGTGCCTTTGAAGAGTGATTCAGCAGCTCTCGGTGCTGACTAATCACTGGATTTAGCCACTAGCAAATGCAGGATACACGATGATGTCTGAGCTCCTGCCTTTTAGGGCTGCCGTACGGCTCTGACTCAGGGTTGTATCTGCCCACTAATGATCTGATGCCTACAGCCCTCTTCTGCTGTGAGATATCTGAGCCCATCTTGTCTCCTTGAAGGCAGCAAAACCCTCAAAAAGCGTTGCTACCATAATAGCACTTTGTGGCTTTACTGTAATAACCTGGTGGCAGAGAAAGCATGACTTTGGGACTCTCAGCACCCTGAGAGGACAGAGACTGATGCTCTCACCAGCAAGAGAGTAACCTGGAGGATCCATCCTCTGTGCACCTGCCTGAAGATGAGCTACAGCAAAACCAAAAATGCAGCAGTCACAGCACCAGAAGTAAGTCTGATCCTGTAGCTTTGTGGCCTGGGATTCACCTGGGGAGGGTGGTTTGGTCTTTGGTTGGAAGTGTTTGTGTTTTCTAGCTGGTAGGAATGGGACACAATATCCAGGATTCCTCCTTGTCTTGGCTGACAGATGTGACAGATGTGTTGTGCTGTAGGAATGAACACATTGCTTTGAGGGGCAGCAGAACCTGGTTGACTGTGACTTCCACACCATGGTGGAGTGCTTTGCGTGCCAAGCACTCCTTGCTTCCCATTGTCATTGCCTACTTTTGGTTTTGGCAGATCTTTCATGCTGCTGAGGAAAGAATGTTAAAAATGTGAAGCCGATTAAGTTAGATGTGGAGGCTTTAGCTGAGGACCTGTCTCTGGCTCCCAAAACCTGCTGTGCTCACCTCAGGAGTCCTCTCAGGACACGTGTGACCTGGTGATGTGGAGGGTTAACCAGGTGTGCCTAGTGATAGAATATCACCTGGCAAACAATTTAATCACCTTGTCTCTTGATGCTGACATCTCTCTTCAGTCAACAGGGGACAATGTACCCTTGGGCTTTTCTTTTTGAATGTTTTTGGACATTGGCCTAGGATGTTCTTTCTCAGCAGCTTTTTGGTGGTCTCTGTACTTCAGAGAATCACCCTACCAAGCAAATTGGTGGACTCTGTCTCTGCTGTTGATGTTAAATTTAATTTTCCCTAATGACAGTTGTTTCTACAGGCTCTAACAGAGCTGGCAGCGTTTGGCCATTCCAGTTCAATAGCAATAGCCTGATGTGCTGCTGTTGCCTGGCACAGAGGACATGGTCATGTAGATAGCTGTTGCAGTGATATGTTTCATATGTGGTTATCTGAGCCAGAGGTAGTTTGGATTTCCAAAGATGAGAGCTGGAAAGCTTGAAAAGACAAAGGGAATAGTGAACCTTGGGTATTCATTTAAGTGTCTTTAAAGTATCACAACCTGGACACTGTCAATTTTTGGTGTTTGTTCATAACTACATCTGACATATACATGACAAATGCTGTCCTTCCTTCCAGTGTTACCCCATCCATGCATTTGTTCTGTTTGCCTTGTGCTGCTTACTGGCTTTGGGATGTCATGTTGTGAATCAGATCAGCTGAATGGTCCTGCTCATTCTCTTTTGTGGGGGTGGGAATGGAAGGGAGGGAAATTGCTTTGCAGCCAGATTAATTTCCTGGTCTATCTGCCTGTGTGCGGTTGCATGAATGCCACTGCCAACGCAAGGAGGAGAGCAAAATTGCTGCTAAATTAAAATGTTTCTGGACTGCCATCTTTAGATATAAAAGAATAACTATGATTATTTTGTCAATATTACTTTACTCTAGGTTTTGACACACTATGGTCTAAGACCATATGCCTGTAATCATTAATCACTCTTGAAATGTAGAATAATTACCTGGCGTATTTAATGGCTTCTCTGAGTCTGTATGTGTGTGTATGTGTACTGCAGTCCTCTTTGTTTACTGGATGAAATGCATTTATTGGTGGAAAAATATGGCTTGACTTTGCAGCACATCAGCCTTTAGCATGAATGATTGCTTGGTGGTATTTGTGTCTTTTAAACACAGGTGCTTCTGAAGATGTTTTATCTAATTCTTAGTGTTGCAACTCTGCAAAGGGTGAAGGTGCAGAACAACTCAGTGGCCAGTGCTGGCCCAGTGGCCATAGCTTCTCATCTGGTCATTGACTTTTACTGTGTATTTTTTCAATAAATTTACCCAGCTCTACACTCCAAAGTTCTCCAAAGAGATGCACATGAATTTTTCATACCAATTCCATATTAAAGTCACAACTATAGAAATCCTGCTGTAGAATTCTGCTTGGTCTTTAATCAGTGACGTGCATATGGAAAGTAAAGAATAAATAATTCTGGTATATATATTTTAATTTGGTAAACATAATCATAGTATCTTGCTCACTGAAGCAGACAATTGCTTCAAATATAGCTTTTGTTGAAATAAAGTGAATATATTCTGGATAAATTTATATCCATTATAAATTACTAGCCTCAGACAGATATTATGAAATACTTAAATTCCTTCTGTTCCCATATTTTCTTGGTTTATTAAGACATTATAACTTCAGTGGATGTGGGAGGCATTAGGAGAAATTAGAAATGCGTGTGAATAAACAGGTGTCCAAACAGGATGCATTTTTATTCCTTTCCCTGTAATGCATATTTCAAAGTATTAATTCACAAAGTACTTAATAACTTTGTGAATGCAGTTAGTGTTTAACTTGCAAGATTCCATTTCTTTCCTTTTTTTAAGCCCTTTACAAAAAATTCACTCACTTTACATGTGTCTCTTCGTAAATACCAATAATGCTTTAATTTATGGGTGTTTGCTGTTGGGCTTTGTTTAAATGAGTTCCATCCAAAAGGAATCAGAGCCTTGTATTCTTTCAGAAATGAATAAACCACATGAGGTGAATTTTCATACAACCCATTTCAAACCTGGAGTTTTGAGGGTATAATTTAGATATTGCATTGGTGGTTTATGACCGTATTAAGTGGAGGTGTGTAGGTAGGAGGCTAGATAGATGTACTTGTAAATGGCTGGAAGCAAGAAGGCTGAGTATGGTCTCCAGCAGTGCATTTTTCAGCTCACAGTTTCACATCTCTATCCTAAGGCATTAGATGTTACTAATTCTCCAAAAGCCGAAGATTTGTTTTACAGAAGATTTTGATTTGAGTAAGATACTGCTTCAAGACCTAATGTTACTTTAGCAAATCATGCTACGACTGGAAACGCACATGATTGGGAATAAACTGCATGTTATCTGAGAAAAAGAGAAAGAGCCTCATGATTTGGAATAATCCTGCAGAAGCAGTGTTTAGTGTAATGACAGTACACTTAGATTAATTATAGTGCTGCTTGCAGGCGCCACTATACACTTTGTGTTGTGTCAGCACTTTGCCATTAACCCTATGTTGCAAAAATTGGAATTTGGCTCTAAAAAATGAAGAAATCCTCTTTTTTGAATACAGGCTTTCTGCTGTATGCACTGAATCAACTTCTCGTTAGGACCTGTGTTTTACTTTTGTATCCTTAGCTCTCCAAATTATATAGCTGTAGAAATAATAATATCTATTTAACATTGTGTATGTTTTCTGCTATGCCCACTTCTGATGGAGAATTTAATTTTAGTAAATGCCTAGACTGTTGTGATCACTTCAGATGGTCTGAAATAAAGCACTGAGATATTTAGCTTTGAAAGCTGGAAGGTGCAAGTGTTAAGCCACCATTTCACTACTCAGTAGATGAGTTAAGTTTGGCTTAATGTGTGTTTATATGATTAGCTGCAACAGCTCTGAAGGATTGTTAAAGTCTGAAATAAGCCTTAAGCATGGCTTAAAAGGCTATTTACACACACAAAAAAATTAGAAATAGTCTGTGGAAGCTATTACAATTAGTTATATAAACACTGCAGAGTGGTTTTTAAAATAAACACTGAAATATACCGTAGGCAAAGAAGTGTCAGTGAAATTAAGTAACTTTTTGACTAAGTCATCAGAATACTCTTTATCCTCATTTGCTGTTGAGAAGACAGTAATAAATGCTGAGCAAATAAACTTGCTTGTACCTAGAACATGTTGTCCTGCAAATACAAGAATCTTGACCCATTTTTTTAGCAGTTCTTAGCCTCTTATCCTCTCTTGTTTCTAATTTCCACTCCTAGATTGCATTTTACTTTTTTCTGAGTAGTGCTGGCAAGTGTTCTCAAGAAGAAATGATGCTGTAAATCAGCACCAAAATCAATGATGCTGTGGGGTTGTAATAGTGAGATGTGGTTGTGTGGACTTGCGTGTTTCACCTGCCTCTGAAGCCAAGAGTGACACCCTGGCTAGTGTTCCAACCCTTGCCTTCTAATTTACATATATATATATATATATACTTGCCAGTATACATCTATATATATATATATACAGCTGTTCTGCCTCAGATTTGAGGTATCAATATTAAACTGCTGTTTTAATATGCCTTTTCACATAATACAAACAGTAAAAAACAAGTGGACATTCATATTCAAGTAGAATTGCATAGGAATGCAGAAAGCACTTAACCCCTCCACCCTTAATACGACTGGAGTAGGATTTAGGATTTAGGACTGGCAGGGCTGGCTGAGATGCCTTGCAGCATGTATTGGCTCCCTTCTCCTTTGTAGCACACGTTCTCTGTAGATGCAGAGGACAGTGGGTGTTCCAATACCAGGATGGGTTCTGTCACTTCGAGGAAGGTTTATTTGCCCAAAGCAGCAGGGTCTTTAACATCATGGCTGGCCATTTTCAGCTGTAGTTACTGCTCTTCTCCATGATAGGTGGTACTATAAACAAGGAATGATTTGTGCTGCTGGAATAAGGCCACGTGTGTTATGCCAAGTATAAAATGAGAGGGCTGATATGGATGCCTCTTGGACATGTCTTTCATTACCCTTTACACTTCTCTTTCCTAATAGAATTTAGAGGAACCAAACACATGCTGTATGCAGGGTTTTATTAGAGTGCTTTGCCTCGGGCCCTTAACTCCTTTAGCCGGTCATTACCTGACCAGTAAAGACCTCTAAACGGGTCATTAATGCTTAAGTAATAAACTGTTTCACAAGACTGTCTAGTACAGAACCTCTTCTATCATTTTTACAGTTACTGTTTTATAGATAAATCAATGACCAACAACTGGATATTCTTGTTTTGCTACATAGTCTTGTAATAGCAGCCACAGCAAAGAGGCAGAGGGTTCTGTTAGCTGTGTCTGAGAGCTGGAGGTGGCCTGGAGTTGTATGTAGTGTAGATCAGGAGTAAGGTGAAGAATGGAGGCATGTTCTGCTGTTCCTAAAACAAAGTATATCACTGCATCTGTTTCTAAAGTTTTTGGGATTTTTATGTTGGTATTTTTTTCTACTTCTAGAAGTTGTATACTTTCAATAAGGTGGCTTTTCTTCCCCCACTGCCGTGTTGGGAGCATGTAAGCCTCACTGTAGCCTAATGTTGACAACGAGAGTTTATGCACTTGCACAGAGAGTTCTGAACTAACAATTAGTTAATAAGTCTTGCACTCTTCTACATCATATATATCTGTTCACTTTGAGTTTAGCACATATTAAATTCTTTCTAGGTGTGAGAGTAATACTTAGTGGTGGCACGCACATTTGTTCTGGTTCTTGGCATGAAATTTTCATCCTCCCCTGCCCTTTGACCAATATATCCCTTAAAATAAGTTTCTGTGCATGAAGCTCTAGAGAGCTGTTTCTCCCTGGAGAGACAGGAGGAGAAAGTGCAGAGTAGGTACCATACAATTTTTTGGCAGATTACCAGGCATTCAGTATTTCCATCCTTATTAATATCAGTGTATCATTGATAGACTGCTGAGTGCTGGAATAAGCCAGTCATATACTTCTTTTCTCATGTTAACCTTTGAGGAGTGCCAGTCTGTGCTGAAACTGTTGGGGTTTTTGTTTGATTTTTGGCTTTGGTTTTGTTTTTGGTTTGTTTTTTGTTGTTGTTGTTTTGTTTTTTGTTGTAAATGTTACAAAGTGGAATGAATGCTGAAAATGGTTATTTATAGTTACAGAATATTTTTATATAGTGAAATGGAACAAAACCTCTGCAAATTTATGACTTCCAGTGTGATTAGTGCCTATGGAGCAAGCCCTTCAAAACTGTTTTTCCAAGAAATTGAATATATGTTAGTTATGGGACAAGTTCTCTCTGGAAATGTGAAACAATTAATATTGAACAGCTGTTTCTATGACAGACTGTTTTGGAAAAAAAAATATAACATTGGCGTGTTTTTTTATTCATTAGTTTTGTGTTGAATTAGTTTTGTATTTGTAGCTGCCATGTTGACTATAACAAGAAAAAGTAGATTAGAAAACATGACACAAGTTATTTACTGAAAGAAACAGTAAAATAAGTGCATTTTTTTCTTTTTATTTAAGAAAAAATATGGTTTTGGGTAATGGCCTTAATGAGACCCACCAAGGGCTTTGAGGTGGCTTCAGCCCTGCATATTTTTGTGCTAGACCCTCAAAGCTGGTGCTGAAAGTCATAACATTATATATAGTGGTACAAGAATTGTGTGCTGACTTAGAGTTTAAGTAGGGAAGAACCTGACACAGCACTTTGTTCAGTTTACAACTCTCATAATATCTTAGCACCTGCAGAAGGATTTTAATTTGTTTAAAGAAAAATATAGGCTAACATAGGATTATAAAACAAATAACACTTCAGAGATTGCAGCTCCACGATTGTCCCATTCTTATCTTTGCTGATAATCTGAGAGTGCCGGTGTGGCAGCAACAGTAGCAAACCTAGTATTTGTACTGAATTCTCCCTTCAGACCTGTGAACAGAAGCTGTCCTGTGTGTCACTTTACTGTGTTAGTACAACATCAGGAATCAATTTGGTCTCATCTGCAATCACCTGATATAATCATCCTCTATTCTGTTTAGCTCAACTCACTACCTACAATAAGTGATTTGTGTGTGCATGAATATTAAACTTCCCAAGTAAACGTGTGAGTAAATATGAATTGACAATAAAAGAAAGTTATATGTGTATGCTGAAAATGAGTGCTCATTGTTTTTATAAAACAGCATTAAATTGCATCATCGTGGTGTGAATGATGATTATTGCTTCCTTTATTTTGTGATAGAAGAGAACAGTAGATGCCAAATAATATCTTTGTATTACTACTTTCACTTCTGGCTACTGTTGTCTATTTGTTGTAAAGATTTTCTTCTCTAATTCTTTTAACTCAAACCTGTGTTAGAGCAATTTTTCATGGCTCAACAGCCCTTACATTTTTTATATGACTGACTGCAAGTATATTTGTGTAATGATTACAACAAGGCAGATAGAATATTTACAAGCCGTAGCAATTCCTGTGCAAATGCAGTCTCCAGAGAAGGGCACAATAACAAAGCAAGCAAACATCACAGTTCTCTAAAGAAGAAGTTTCAGACATTGGGCTGCTGACTCATAATGTGGATGGGAACCCTGGAGTTTCAGAATAATTTATGGGGATACTGAGGAGATGGATTTCATTTAAATACAGTAACTCTTGAAATATTTCTAAGTTTAAAAGTCAGCTAGTGGTTAAGTAAATATCCTCTTGACCCCTTTTAACTCTTGTGATGTACCATTGTTTTAAACTATTTACTTTGAAATGCTTGAGTCATAAAATGACCCAGGAGAGACAGATTGACCACAGATAGTTAATGCATAGGATTGAGTTGCTTAAAATTTAAACCCCATGCCCATTTTTTATCTAATCTATTGTTCTTTAATTGGATGAATTAGGTTAGAAATGGAAGGCTGTGGAGTCTAAAAAATAAAATAGAAATAAACTTAGAAAAATTGTTTTCACACAGTCTGCAAAAATCATTAGGGGAAAAATTTAGAGAAGAACAGAGGTTTCTTCTTGTTTCTATAGAAACCAATAGTGATCAGGAGGGGAGAGGATTTCTTTCAAGTGTACATTTTTGCGAGGCTGGCTCAGCAGCTCAGCGCTCAGGAGGACCGGTGTGAAAACCCCAGAGCTCCCATGGGTTAAAATGCGGTGTCCCTGAGCCTTTGGAACTGGCTGGAACGAGGATCAGATGTCCCTGGGAGCCCTGGCTGGCACCGAGTGGGTGCAGGGAGCCTCTGCAGTGCCACGTCCCCGGGAGCACAGCCTAGGCAGGAGGCTCTGGAGCCGAGCGCGGCCGCCGTCACAGAACTCTCACAAATCCCATCGCAATGAGGGGGAGAGCACAAAAGAGGGGAAAAGACTGAAGGAAAAGCGTGATGCCCTGTCTCAGAATTAGCTATGTTAATTGCTTTGAAGTAATAATCTCCTTTGGTTTTATCGTGAGAGAATCATGGCCACTGAAACAGTGCATGTTCAGAGCATTGTAGCCAGGACTCAGTGACTTGGCATTTGAATCGTTATGATCTTCCTAGTGTGCTGCATAATACATAATGCCCTCCACAACAAAATTATATTCTTAATTATGTTCTGTTTTCCTGATGTTACCTAAGTGTTGCCATAGAGAACAGATCAGGGAAGCATTTGAAAACCAAATTTTAAAGCAAATCTAGGTCCTAATCAATACTGTACCTTTAAAATAATTGCAAGATTCCTCTAAATGAAGTTCAGGTCACATGCAATGTCAAAAATAAGGCAGTTTCAATTTGCTGCAACCTGATAGATCCAAGGAGTGACTGAGGAATATCTAGTAACTGGCAAAGACACCCCTGTTTGACATTTACTTTTACATGTAAACAATGGAGCACTGTATATTGGCATCTGAATGTATTAGCTGGTAGTGATCCAAATCCTGGTATGAATTTAGATGGTTTTCCTTTCTGTATATAAATACATAGTCTTGATAACAAGGGAGCATTTACTGCAGTCTTGCTCCGCAGTTGTCAGAGCAGAATGAATAATTTTGAAACACAAATCCCCCTCAGATCTCAAAAATATCAAGAAAAACATAAAACATAAGGGAAAATAATTACAAAATACAAATAAAAAAAGGTTCTTAACATATTTAGAGGCCTATGGGCTGTAAACACTGTAGATTATCATTAATGAAACTCTGCCAAGTACACAAACCACAGTTCGGTAGCAGCTGTTAAGCAAGCATTGTTCAAAGCTGGATAATCCCTTGAACATTATACTTTGTGGCTCTGTACCTCTTCCTATTAAGAATCAGATAATTGCCTTGCATTTTCTGTTACACATTTTTATTTTAAAATTCAGTTTAATTCCTCTTTATGTCAAAAGGCTTTATTTTGCAGTTGTCACTTAGGCAAAAATCCCACAGAGGTCAGCAGGCAGGGCTGTGATCTTTATTTTTGGGAAGTCTGGTCTAATACAGTTTAGCCCTGTGGTGTTACTTTGGCTTCACAGTGGTAAAACAGAGATGAATCCACAAATAAGATGTTTGAATTCTTTACAACTCACTTGCTTATTTTTCCCATAAAATGGGCTCTTCTAAGTAATTTGGGAATTAATTTAAAATGCTTTCTCCCACCGTTTCTTACTTTGCAATAAGTTTGCTCTTTCATGTTGGGAGAAGAAGGGAAAGGTGAGAGACCTTCTGATTCAATTTGTCCAAAAGTTCAGGCCTCATATGAAGGCTTCCCAGGAGATCATATGTAAGTATCTTGCAGAAAAAAATTGGAAATTTGGAAATGATGGCAACTATTTTTTTCCAGCATTAAAATATCATTAAGTTATTATAGCACAGAAATATTGAGCCATAGCCCTGGTAATTGTGAGTTCCCTTGAGTTCTGTTGGCTGTTAGGGTTGAACCAAGACAGTAGCTTATCTTGCACTTCGGGAATTTCTCACAACCCTACAACAAAGCACTATTGATTTTTCGCAGCTGGCAGGAGGGGAGGAGGGACTGAAGAAGGTCATATGTAAATGTGCTAAGTCTGATAAACAGCTGGACCAAATATTACTGAGTCTAGAACCTTATCAATGCTAAGTAAATCCATTTTATAAATCCATTTTGTAACTCCTTTCAATTCACATATGGCGTCCCTGCACTGGAGTGGTCAGCCTCAAAGTATTTACTGACATTCAGTTTAAAGCCAGCACATCTCTCTGATGGGCACTGGCTTCATGAGCTGTTGACATCAACTTTCTTTGTCCAAGATGGAGTTCCAATCCCTGAAATCAAAGCAGATGGAGACATAATTCAGAGAGCAGAAACTATGATTCATCCTTAAACCTGTAGGGTTGCGGGGACTGTTTCTGTCTAGTACGTAAAATTATTTTACATCACGTGGCATAAGCAGAGGTTTGAGACATGGTGTCATACCCCCCCATGGGCAAGGCATAGAAGATATTTTCTAGCTAACATATCTCTGTGGATGTGTAAGAAGAAGAAATTGACTTACTTTTTTTCCCCTAAATCGCAACATTTTATTTTCAAGAGAATCTAGTGCTTTCTGTTCATTGCAGAAGCAATATTATTAAATGCCAGTCAGCAGGAAAAATTAGAAAAAGGATGGCCTGAAAGACAAAAAGAAATGCATTTTCCTGCCATTTCCCAAAAAATAAATTACCAATGAGGCAGGAGCTGTCTTCAGGCAAGGTTTCAGGAGGCAGATTAGATAGCAAAATTATTTCCTTGTTCTAGTGAAAGGCAGTTTTCATTGAAGACAGGAATTTAGGAGTATTTCTAAGAGAAAAGGTCTTGCAGCGAAACTGCAAATGGGGCAGTTACTGAGGTAACTCATTGGTCTTCCCAGCAAAGTAATACCAATTAAAAAGGCATCTGTAACGAAGAAAGTACAGATTCACTCATTTCAGTTGCTGTGAATGAAAGACATGTATGAAACTATAATATTATTCTGAAGTGCAACTAAAAGGTGGAGGAAGTGTTCCTTGGTTGCTTTGTTGTTAGAAGCCCTACTCCGTGCAGAGTATCTGCTGACCAGTTTCTGATAGCATTCAGTTCTAGGATATCCTAAAAAAAAATGGCTCAGCAAAAGTTCTAACTTTTGGATGAATTTACTGACATTAGAATGTTAACACTGTGCATTTCCAGCAAAGCACTTTGACCTCTCTAGGAAGGTTTTCTTGGTAGCAATTTCTGTACCCTGTTTGGATACAGCCATTTGGGGCTTCCTGCAGTGATCCTTGGCTTCAGTTGAAAGATTTTCTTGCCCTTAATCATCTTTAAAATAGCATAAAACTTTTTCCAGTGTATTGGCAATAGTGTGTTGGGTTGGAATTGTGCTTCTGAATGCATTAGAATCTCCTTGTCTCAGGAGCACTGCCACCCAGGAAGGCCAGACAGTGGGTGATCAAGTGCACATTCCTAGAGGGTTTAGTGTGCCAGTGGGATGTAGGGGTTGGGGGACTCTACAGGTAACTCTTGGGTCCAGAACATCAGTTCCAGTGCTAATTCTAATGAACAGTGTCTATCTGATGTTGCTTGAGGTATTGGCCAACTACAAAGGTTGTCCTGTGGTCTGATACTTTCATTTCAACTTAAAAGCGCACACTAGTCATTAATGGTCTGTGAAGTTCAGGTAGGTAGACAATTTTGAAGAATTTTGATATTTGGGTGTTGGGTGCAGATTTGAAAATAAGCCTCTACTTCCATAGTTAGGAATTACTGGTATTTTGCCTTCCATTTAAGTGCAAAGGGAAGAAGAGGGGGAAGCAAGAAACTGGGGCAAGAGTCAGATTCCTTAACTATTTCTTTGTAGAAAAGAGTAGACTAAGGTATTGAACAGTGGCTTCTGGCCCCTACTTCTCTTTCTCTTTACCTGATCCTATTCCAGGATAAAACCTTGTGTATCAGAAGTCTAAAATGCACCTGAACTGGTTGTCAGGCAAACAGAGTCTGAGATTTTTCTTAGACTTTAAAAGAAAGCAAACCCCAACTATTCACAGTTCCCCTCGAATGGAGTCCAGGAATGCCTTCATCATTTGACTTCAAATGATGGAAGGCTCACAGCCTCAACTAGAACTCACTGTGATTTGGGCAGTAGGTTTTGGGTGAAATGAAAGGATTGAAATATTGTTGTCTTATTTGTAGGGGACAACCTATGATTCTTGTCATTGTCCAAATGTGGGGACTTTGAGTATGGAGTTTTTATGAAAGGATTGTTCAAATAAGATAAACTGACTTCCATACTGGAGAGAATTTGCAAAAGCAAGTAGCTGGCATTGAATAGAATAGAACTTTGGAAGTAAAAATGGAGAAAATCCACAGTAAAATCAATATGCTGTTATAGGAAGGTGTAATTATTAAAAACCAGAACAACAGAATGATGGAAAAAAATAAATCTGAAAGGAAATGGGGAAAAGCACTGCTTTCCTACTAATTTGCCCCTTCATTCTGTGTTTAATATAGTAAAGCAGTCATAAGCATTGCTAAACAGTCAAAAAATTAAATGTTGCTTTATAATTTATGGTGGTTACAGGATTCATGAGAGTGCACTTTAATTAGTAAATTGGATGTTTATTTTATTTGTTTAGCATATAATTTAGATCAGATAAATGCGCTTTGACTGGCTATGGCGCCTAGGTATCCTCATTTGGTATAATTTTTAATCACATTGTTTTGGAATTTTATTGCAACATTATACAGTTGATATAACAGTGCACAGTTAAGTATGCTCAGTTCACACCTTGCTCTTGAGGAAATTACTTTTTATCTGTATTTCGATGGAGCATTTTATATAGCAAGTGAGAACTTGGGAGTAATAAAGAAAGCTCACTGTGGGCGCTAGAGCTGTAATCTGAATAGTAAATAATAATAGTAATGATGGTGCCCTGTTGGTGAAATGTGTTTGGGGGGAAGATTAAAAAAAACAAATCCCTGAAAATAGGCAACTGGAAATTATTGTTGAATGTAGCAGTGTAGTGGCTGTATCATAACAATGTCTTGTTGCCAGAGCTGAACTGGGTGAGGATGAGGATTGTGCTTGTGGCTGTACACAGCCAGAGGGGCAGAGATCTTCATCCAGCAAACATGAACAGATGTGGAGAGGGGGTGAGTCAATGCTAGAACCTGTGGGAGATCTCAGACAAAACTGCCTTCTCAATCCTGGGTCCTGCTCCTGCACCTCCGCTATGCTGTTGCCCATGTCAGGATGCTGACCAGCTGAGACAATGAGATGTACTGTAGAGATGAACTGTAAAGACACAGGACATGGGGATAGGTAGGCTCAGGCATGGTGGGTGTTCCTGTGGTTCTGAGACTTGAAAATATTTCTGCACTTTTTGGTTTGTTTACTATTGTGTATTTGATCATGCTCAGGGAGTGTCAGTCCGGGATGTGTTCATGGTATTGTGATTTCGATAGGCTTTGAATCTGGAGCTCTGTTTTTTCCAGTTGTTCACTTTTTTTATGTGGTGACACGACTGTATCCTTGCTTTGGGGAAATTCAGATTCACCTTACCGGTTAAACCAGTTATTTTTACTTTAGATAAAAGAGCTGCAGCATGTGCAGCAGATATCCTGTAGATGTTACTGGAGAATGTAATAGAGCTGAACTTGAAGGTTCTGGAAAGAAAAAAGAAATACATTTTCTTTAGCAGAAAAATATTCCCTAAGCATGTAGTCATTGAAAAAAGAATATTATTTTTGCAGCTAAAATATGGAAGGAATAGAGAGTGTTTAATTGAGGTCTAGAGTATGTCTCGACAGTGGTATTTTCTATAGTGGTTTGACTTACAAAATTCTGCAGAAAAGCTCTCATTTTCTCTTACATCCCAAGGACTTTTTCCATAAAGGCTGCCTGAGTATTACATATATGCCAAGCTGAGATCCCAAGCTACTCTCGGCAAGATTGATGCTGGGCCAGATTATGCTTTCAGTCACATAGGTAAATCTGGGATAACTCCATTGTTCTGCTCCCACTAGAAGAGGAGTGGGTCCACTTTCCTCTCCTGCCTGGCTTTGGGTAATTGGCCCTGTAATGCACCAGTGCTGCTGTGGTGTGATTGGCAGTGATCACTCTGCTGTGACAGGACATGGGCAGTGGTATGTACTGCTCCAACACTGACACTCCTCACTTCGTTACAGAGTGTTTTGATAATGTTATCTGTAAAGAATGTTCTCTGCACTGATTATGGTTTTTAAAATATATAGAGATCAAGAGATATGGCAAACAGCTGCTTAGTCACAGCTGATGTGAGAAATTTGATTTAATGTAAGTCTCACCATTTGAAACTATATCCTCTAGAAAAACACAGGCGATTAATCCTTCCTGCATGCAAGCTAGCTGACTTTGTTTAAAATAGGATTATATCAGGATGATTAACAGGGACTAGAATTAAAGCACGTTTTTGAAGATTGCTGAAACAGAGAAGAAAAAAAGCAAAGAGAAGAGTTTTTCTGGTTTGGAGGTTTTGTTTTGTTTTTTTAATTTTTCTTTTTGTACTGATGCACTGGAGTGTTTAGATAATATTTATGGGACCTATCATGCAGATATCATAGTGCTGAAAGAAAATATCTGTGGTATTTAGAGCCAGCAATGCCGTCCTTTTAAATATCTGTATTGCTCTATAAAGGCAGACAGTGCTTCCCAGCATTCCTTATGGAACACAGGGAGAATGGCATGGACCTCTTGAATAATTAATATGGTTTTCAGAGCAGTAGTCATGGAAACCCAGGCAGTGTCACATATATGGATTTTAGGAATTAGGCACGTTTCGAATTGCACATTTAGCCAAAAAAGAGCATGCTGTAAATCTAATGATCAGAAGCATTTTCTCAGCAAGTCTCTTGTTTACACTGACAAATACATGTATCTTAAGTATTTTTTTTATTTAAATAATTCTTGGATTCCTAAAAATGTATATGTTAGCTATCTAAAGGGCTGTTAAAGGCACTTACTGCCATAAGTCATCTTTTAGATGGCTTACTCTTTTTTTCTTTTTTCCTTTTTTCCTTTTTTTTTTTTCATCCTAGACCCCTGAAGTTATTAGGGTGTAGGTTTTAAACTGTATGGCCAATTGCTGTTCTCTTAAAGGACTGCAGCTTTTACCACTGAAGTTGCTAAGGCCCTTTCTATTAGTTCAGTTGTATGGCTTTTTATCTGTCTCAAAAAATGTCTCTTCAGGATCAATATCATCATTACCTTGGGTGTGTGTGTGGAAAAAGTCAACCAGGCAGCAGTGAAAAGCTATCATCTAGTCCTCAGTAATATTGTACGTGTAAAGAATAAAAATACATGGAAGTTATTTATAGACCATAAACCCTCTAGTTTCATAAACCATTTAATACTATTATTTGCCCAAGTCTACAGAGTCTTTCCTGAGTTCACAGCACACTCAAAAGCCTGGTTTTTATTTCTGGCTGTTTGAATTGGGAAATTAATTAGAAATACACTTAGCAATTTATGGACATGAAAAAGCCATTTGGCCCAGTAAGCCTGCTTTCTTTTACCTTTTTTCATCCTCATTTTGTTTTGTCACTCTCTTTCAATCTACTCTCTGCTAATAAAAATATCAATGTGTTTCATAAACTCATTGAGACTTTGTGGTAATAGTTGGCAGCATAATATGGCATATTCCTCTCTAAGCAAAATGATTTTTCTTTACATTTTGTGATCTGGATTCCTCAATTAGATGCACACTTGCAGCTTTCATTGAAATCAATGAGACTTTTATAGCTATCACTGACAGCAGATACTGGCTCTTTATTTCCAAATATGAAATGATGGCCACAGTTTTTGCTTTATTTTACTTTAACTGGTAATGAACAGGTTCTTATCATCTTCCATATCTCGATGGAAAAAAGAAAAATTTTCCTAATCTGAAATATTTCCATCAGAGTTATCTCTTCCCTAGCAAGAATAAATTCAATCACTTTGGCCTGTCTTGGCATGAGATCTTTAAGTACCCAAGGTTAGCCAAGGTTTATGAAGTTGCATCCCTTCTACAGTAAAATTAACTTAACTGTGCGGTGCTTAAAATTGTGGATGGAATTCCAGTTGTGAAGTAGTTATCAGAGAAATCACCTTGCTGCCTATGATTTGTTTTGCAGCCCTTGATGCATCTCTGTGTCCTTGTTGCTATTTCTTATACTGCAGCCATACACAGAACAAATGGCTTCAGAGATTTTTCTACACTAAGCTCTAAATACCTTCCTAGTTACTCTGAGCACTCTTTGCCTATTTCTTTTCATGTGTATTCCCTCTTTCCTGGCTTATTATGCTACAGCACTCCCAACTAAGTTATCCATCTGTAGACCTTTAAAAAGATGTATGTTAGTAATGTAAATAGTAAAAAAATCAAGAGGACCAACTCAGAAGGGTGTGTGAATATCAGTTACCTTTTGGAAACCTCTTGCAATTCCCTCGGGACCATCGAGACTCAACCCCAGAAATTCCCTGTAGTTGATAATCTTCTCAGCTGTAGTGTTTGTTGGGAAGAGTCACAGGGAGTTAATTAAAATGCTGAGACTTTTAGACAGATCAGAGAAGTTAAAGGTGGACAAGAATATGGTCGAGGACCGTAACTGCATGCAGGACAATTTACTTATTATTAAAACTGACATTCCCATAAAACTCTCATCTGGAGTTACATGGGAATTCTAACCAACTGAAGAGCTTGTCTTCAGAGCGTATTCGGCCCTCATTTCTTGCTGCCTATCAGGTAGGTGTCCAGTGCTTTGGTGCTATGTACCACCCCTCTTCTGTTGTGAACTGAGACATTAATGGAACCAGTACTGTCCTAAACTCTTTCCCTCTCAGGGTTGTTTTGCTTCCCCAATCATAGAAAAAGTCTAAGATAATGAGAACTTTTGCAAAAATCCAATTGTCCCCTGGTTTTAATGCAGAAAATTATTTAGCAATTTAGTTTCCTCCTCACAGAACTATACATATATTTTTATGTACAGACACACAAAAACACTTTATATTACAGTCTCAAGAAATTGATGCTGCTGTCATATCTGCAAGTAATCTGCAGCACCATCATTGCTGCGACCTTTCAGACTGCTGAATGTAAATCAGATCCTTTCCCTTTGGTGGGTTGTGTGGCACACTGAAATTGCTCACAGATTGTGTTCGAACAGTGCCTGTGAAGTGAGATGACAATGCAGGAAGCATATCCTTGTTCTGGTTCACTGGCACATTTCCAGTGCTACGCCAACTGCAGTGTTTTACAGTGCAATCTGTGGTTTGTCGAGGAAAATGTGTGTGCACCTCTGTTGGCTGTCACATGCTTTCTCAGAGCCATTGTGTTTTTGATTTCAACCTCTGCTGATGGAAATCCCTATTCTTGGTCCTAAGCTGTCAGATCTCTGAAAATATTATTGGCTTTGTGGATTTGGTGTTTTTAGATTGATGTTTACAATAACATCATACCAGATAATGGAAGATACTTCACATACAGTGTTATGCAAAATTTTCATCCTATATTTACACAGACATTTTCAAGTCCAGGCAAATGTTTTAACACTTGAAAATTCTAAGCGGAGTGCAATGCCAGGCTCATGGGAAGAAGGCAGTATGAAACAAGGCAAGTGCAGAGTAACAGGGCAATACTGGAAATTCTCCTTGTGGCTTTAAAATTACCAACTCCTAGTGTGATCATGTGCAAAGATGTATGTGCCTTAGGTTCTCCTCTGCAGAAAGCAAAGTGACCATGATCACAAGTTTCATTCATTGCTAAAGAGAGGCTATGATTATAGAGAGAGAATAAGAGGAAATCAGTAGATAGATGAATGAAGAGCACTGTTTTTTGGTTCATCAGTTGTTACTTCACATGTGACTGTAACAGCAGCAGTTTTATCATATCTTGCCGTTGGTATGCTTTTCAGCTTCATAAATCCTCAGTTTTTAGCAAAAGATCAAACAATGGGGTAAATATTTAGGTAAGCCAGTGTACTTTTGACCTCTAGGGCTTTGATGCTCAGAGCACTCAAACAGGACAGGAGGGCATGAACTGTAATTCTTACAATGGTGTTCGCCACCTTGGCATTCTCCAGGATACCTCTCTCCTCTCAGACATGCAGTGGAGAAAATCAGGTAGGACATTGATAGTCCATCCCTTTTCTCTTTCTCTGAAATTATACATTTAAGTCGCTGTGGCTGCAGGAATATCAAAACTTAACACATTTATTTATGGCTTAACAGAAGAAAAAATGTTTGTTTGGGTATCTTGGTGCTCGTCGTATGTTTTCATCTTCTGCCCAGAATTGTGTAAAAGGGGCTGGTATGAAGCTAGATTAAAGAGACTCGAAGCCCAGCTGATCTGGCTTTTAATACATTGTCAGTAGAAAAAGCTGTCTGAATGCTGCAGAGGGCTTTAGATCTTGGTTCCATCAGCCCACAGAGGAGATCAGGTGAGCCACTGTACCTCATAGAGCATAAGAAACTGAAACCATGGTTCTTTGCCACAAGTCTACATGGCACAAGGCCAGTTAAGAGCTGAAATAGGTTGCTATTAAGGACAGGGAAGTCTGGAAATGCTGTAATCATACCTCTCCCAGCAGGGCTCTTAGTGCAATGACAGGATGATGGTCTTGTCAGACTTTTGAGAACTTTCTTCTTTAAACACACAGAAAATGGGGGGGGTGGGTGGGTGGAGGGTGGTGGTGCCGAAAAGGGGAGGAGGGATAGGGGAAGGGGAAGAAAAAGCTTTAACTCTGCTGATGTAGCTTCTTTAATTTGCTGTCAGTGATGCCACCAGTGTTAATTCTGGCAGAGTTAATTATGAGAAATTAAAAAGCTGCTCAGAACAGACTGTATCCTTTGTACTCCAATAAAGAGGCAGCTCTGGCGTGAGAAAATTTCTTCATTAATATATATCCCCAAAGGGCTACTGCGTACAGCTTTTGGAATATGAATCATATACTCCCAGGGACCCTGCAGGAAGCAGGGGAGATAGGATTCAGAGGAGATTGGCTGTATTACTTTTACTGCTTCAGGAAAATGATGCTCAGGCTGGCAGGAAATCACCATGCCAGTGACATTTGGAAAGAAAAATTTATTAATTTGCATGTTGGCATGTTACAAGTTTTGAAATATGGTTTTAAATATGTTTTGTACGGCTCCTGCTGTATCAATGTTAGGTGTGTCAGTTTGTAATACATGCAGCTGTTAACATGGAGCTTAGCATAAGCATTGTAATTGTTTACCATTTAGTATTTTCCAGAAATGGCTTTAGGGCATGTATTTATTTCTCAGGAAAATTTTCCTGTCTCCTCAAAATCTAGGCAGTGTATGCTCTTAACCTAATACATTATACTAAATGGCAGTGCGGTTGTACCACATATATTGTCGAAAGTAAACTGCAAAGAATACCACTTACAAATTGTGCAGCTCTAAAATACAACTGGAAAAAAAAGACTATATCCCAAAACCATAATCTATAAGTTATATTAGTATAACTTGGCAAAGCCATATTATCAAGCAAATGTAAGTGCAAATGGAGTTAGGTAATAGTGAAATACCTCAGTGGTGTTAACTTTCAGCAGAAATAAAGTCCTGTTGTTAAAAACTATGTGCTTAAACCATTTACAATATAACTCTGATGCTGAGAGGGTGTTCCAAAGTGCTGGTGCAATTTTGAAGTCTCTTCCCAGGAAAGGTCTGTAAGTCATTACTGTATAGAAAGCAGCTAGACAAAGTTAGTTTACAGTACAGAGGTCTAAAAAGAGGCCAGATAATTAACGTTCATAAGAAAAACATGTATTTTTTGCCTCCTGTAATATCAGTGAAGCAGATACACAATGTGTAACCTTTATTTCAAGAACTTCCTCAGTCTTCAGAAACATTAATTAACTTTAATAGCAGCTGCAATCCATGGGTATTATTTTGAAACTTGTTGTAAATGGCCATTCAGAGGACTGAAAAAATGCAGTTGAGATGGACCACTAAGAAAAAATGGAACATTTCTTAGAGCAATTGAGAGTGTTTGGAAACAACCTTGTAGAAGTTATTTTAGCAGATTGCCTTTTCAGGCAGGCTACATTGAATATTCCTGTGGCAATTAGCATTGTAACTTTGGGAGGGAGCAGTCAGGAATAGAATGTTACCTGTGGGTAACTTCCGCACATCTGCAGTTCCAGAGTGCTGGGATCTCTTTTTTGACAACTTAACCCTGCCTATCATTATTTTATTTTTCTAGATGCTTTGTTAATGTGGAACTAGAGGTACAGATAGATAATGTGGTACATACAAGGCACAATGTGATATGGTGCTGTTGTGGCTGAGGAACAAAGTCAGAAAACCTGATGGCCATTTTCTTTGTTCTAGCTCTGGAATCCCACTTTGTACCTATGTAACTAAACATCTGCTATCAAAACTAGGGAAAAGATTAGGTATGTGCTATAAAAATGGCATTTCCGTTGCCACTGAAAAATGACTTTAACATTTCCAGGAATAAAGACCTCCTTTGTTTTCTCTGATTCTAATCCCTGTCTCAGATTTCACCTTAGAAGTGTGTGTCCCTCCCAAACCCTGAATCCCTGCTGTTACCAGCTGTGCATTTCTTGGCAGAAACCCACTTATCAATGTTAAGGATGACCTTCGAGGCTCATTGAATCATTCATTGTAATCCTCACATAACAAACATAACATTTCAGCAAGATTTCTAATTACCTTTTGACTGCTTTTTTCATAATGCCCTATTGCAGTTGGAATGGCTCTCGTGACATACACAGAAATAACATTAGACTGTAAATCCATTGACTGGAGCAGTGGATGGAAGAAAAAAATGTAGAAGGGGAGAAAGTCGTTCTTATAATTAGTGTAATATATCAACATACTGGGAAACTGAAATGGGAGAAGTTGTTAGAAATGGAAATTTGACTGAAAGCGAAAGTTCATCTGTGAGTCTCTTCTTCCTCATTTCCCTACTGTTACCTTACCCTCCAAAGCAGCCCTTTTGACAGCTCCAGGGTATGCTGTTCGTACAGGCTTGATCTGCAACCCAATCCATGGGCAGGGTGAGCTGCTTGTACCCTCCTGAAGAACAACTGCTTTAAAATATTCACACAGAAGACGAGGTCGTATTCTCAGATGACTCCAAACCACTGCTTCCCAAGCCCTGGGGGGCACAAAGCAGCTGGCTGGTGCAGGGCTGGGTTGTGCAGCTGCGTATTCACTGCTTCCCATTCAGGTCTGCGTCAATTGATTGCAGAGCCCTGTTGGTGCCCAGTCCTTGCTCACTGGTGACCAGTGGATACCCAGAGTTTCGCAGTATTGAAGGGAGTCTGACATCCCTGGTGAGGGTAATCAAAATCTAGTCAGAAGAGCTAATCCTTATGTACACACAGTATCAACTGGGAAGCAATACACAGGCCACTGGGACTGGCAGTGGCTTGTCCCTTTCAAAATCTCTTCAATTCTAACAGTCTGTCCCGGACATCAGGATATTATCTAGCCAAAGATCATGACAACTGCACTGTTTTCAGATGACTTTTTCATCTAAAATGCAGCTCACTTGCAACTTGTTACTGTCTAAAGAGGATGCTAACACTGCCGCATTTCCTCATTAGCTTTGCATAAGACAGACTCCTGTGTCACAGCTGATGGAGCCTTTATGAGCCTTTTAGCCAAATGACTGATGTTTCCCTTGTTATGTCAGATCTGAGGGCACTGCTGGCATCTTTCTTTATTCACTGTCTAACACCATCAATCGAGCAGCTGCCATGCACCCATGATCAGGCTGATTATTAAAATGTGCTCAGGAGGCTGCTGACACCAATTTTCTTTCATCTGAAGAGGCCAATATACACTGGCTTAAGCTGGCAGTTATGTATGTGTAATATTTAGTGTAGGAACCAGCAGGTAAAGACTGAGGCTGATTCCACAGAATCTGGATCCAGTCCATTGAGATTACAATTAAGACCTTATAGAAACAATGGTGATGTTTGCTTTGTGGGTTTTTTTTTACTCTTTTGTAAATAAGGAATTGTTCTTTTTGTTAGGGAGCACTTTCTCTAAAACACAGCCCTGCCTCTTCCTCCCAGTGTCCCTGGTGATGAGGGGTCACAGCCATTGAAGAGGTTGTTAAACTTCAGTGCTGATAGAACCAGGCTCTTGAGGTATTGCTTACCCCTAAGGTATACCACAGTAGTTTTGCTCTGCTGTCTCTTCCTTCACTGATATATCAGCCTTTTTGAAAGGGAGACCGCTCTTGACTTCTTTCTTATGATAATAGTGAAAAAAGCCTTCTGCAAACAGTGTAGTTCAGAGCCATGGACTGACTCAGCATGTCAGGGATTCATCAGGAGCTCAAGCTCACCTGGCGTTTTCCCTACCAACAGCAAACACAGCTTGGCCACGTATTTAGTTGTGTGGCTGTTAATCACTTCTGCCTTTGGAGTCTCTAATCATGGATGTTCTTAATATGCAGAGAGTAAGTTCAAATCTTTATTTCTAGTGCACTTGTTATTTTGATGACTTGTGATGGTTTGATTGACTGTGGTTATTTATTTTAATTGCAAGGCCATATGTTTTTTAAAGAAATATTTGAAGTTTAATGGTTATCAGATGTAGTTATATCTTAGTACAGCAGTGTGGTTGTGGGTGACTACAAGGTGTAGCCAAATGGGTGTCATACTGAGATTCTATACATAGGCTGATGTAGATATTATGAGTAGAATATAGCACAATAGAGAAGAAGGGGAAAACTTTTGCAGATGTTGAACAAAACAGGCTGCAGAGCAAGGAGGGGTATCATTGACTCTCACCAAGCTCTTGAAAAAAGGGGGGTAGAATTTTTGTGCTCAGCTCTGGTGGATCTCCTCCTCTTGCCCTTGTCCTGCCCCAGTCTGTTAATGTGCTCAGACCGCCCTTTCTCTGAGCTGCCCTATCAATAGACCAGTATGCTTCAGAAATGGCTTCTGCCTTTGTGAGACTTCGTGTTCTCTCCAGATGTTGCAGGGTTTAGACCCAAATCCATAAGCTGGCTGGAGAGGAATAGTAGGAGCTATGTTGCTCCCTCAGTTTGGGTAATGTTATACTGCCTGCTCTGGTCCTACAAGAAAAGCAAACGTGAACTGTATCCCTCTGTATAAATATGCACATTTTTCCACAATTCAGTTTGTTGCCTTTTTTTTCCCTCTCAAAGAAAGAAAAAGTATTTATCTGCCTGTGTTCCTAGGGGATGGGGAACCCTCACAGGCCTCATGATTATCAAAACTACCCTTAAACTCATAATACTGCTAATTAGCTACATAGCACTGCTAAGCAGTTCACACTTCTATTGTCTGTCTCAGCTCACACCCAAGAGGTTATTTCTCTTGAAAAAAGTCCTCTCCTTAGAGGGAGACCAGAAAGGACCAGATGAGAGTGACTGAATTAACAAGATGCTGAGAATGAAGCCCCAAGTTATACTGAAACCTGCTTTGTTCCTGTGTACCAGGAGGAGGGTTTTCTGTGAGAGGGTGTAGGGACTTGTCATAAAGATGACAGTTGCAAAAAGAATGTTTGATTATGGTCCTAAATCTCCAAACAACTGTGTGTCTGTGGTGCCTTTATGACAGTCATTCTGCGTGGCTGAGTGTGCATGTGTGTCTGTGTGGTGCATGTGCAGAAAATTCAAAGACCATGGTTCTGTGCATTTTTTTAAACTCTTATTTGGGGAATGCTATAGAATTGACCCAAATTCTAATTGGATGATATTCCATGGCATTAAGAGAATACTTTTACATGACCCACCTGCTAGTGTAACTAATTAGCAGCCATTCTCATTAATTACATTGATCAGGATCATAAAATCATTTCAAATTGCTGAACATGATCAACAGGAGTGAAATGGCTTCACTTTAATCCCTTAGTGATTTTTTCATTATTAATCAAGCAAAATATGTAGTTGTTTGATCAATTTTTTCTTCTTGCAATTCAGGGCAATTATGGTAGACATAAAGTTGGTGCAAACAGAACCGCATCTTATGCGGTAGCTAATTAAGCAGTAAGACACAATCGGGTAGAGGGGATGTGTTAGGAGAAAATCGCTCCCCTGAGGATTAAAAAAAAAAAAAAGGACCTTTACTCCCTCAGGAATGTGATTATCTTCATACAACCACATCCCTGCGATTGCCTTCTTGCTAGCAGGAAGTTCTGTAAGATTTTATACAAAACTGTATTGCAGGGGTGGGAAATCTTGCCAGAGTCTGAGGAGAGAAATGGTGAGCTGCACTCTGAGCATCTAACTGGAAGGCTCACCAAATAGGAAGTCATTTACATCTGGGAAATACCCAGTTATCAGCTTACTCAGTAAAACCAGCATTTGCTGCCTGTTCTTCGGATGTTGTATAGATCTCTCTTTTGACAGTACATAGTTCTTTTCTGATGTGCAAACAAATCTGGCCTTTGTTCACATTGGCTTCAGACAGTTGTCAAACTCTGAAATCAGGCTATTGAACTGTGATGTTAAGTATTGTTTAAGCTTTAAAGAAGCTTTGTTATGTGTATGTGAAAAAATAACATACGAATCAAAAAAAGGTTTACAATTATGTTTGTCATAATTTCTTATGATGTTATTGGTACTCATTATCCCCAGTAGCTGACATGTTAACAGTGTTTTGCATGGTCACAGAGCTAGCAATACTGAGATACCAGCATATTTCAGTACATGGTAACTCACAGATAGTAAATAAATTTTATGTATTATGAATATGTGTGTATGTGTAAAAAAAATTTTAAAATACATACATA
Organism: Sturnus vulgaris; assembly: GCF_052056855.1. Classification (NCBI taxonomy): domain Eukaryota; kingdom Metazoa; phylum Chordata; class Aves; order Passeriformes; family Sturnidae; genus Sturnus; species Sturnus vulgaris. Next base: position 18,867,607 of record NC_142256.1, on the reverse strand, counting down.
TATATATATATATATATATATAAAATGGCATCATTTCTGACAGTTCTGTGCACGTGAGCTGAGTTGCCCAGACACGGAGACTTCCGTGCCTCCCTAAAGGTACCTCCAAAAGATTAGCTTCTCTTCACATGGACAAACGTGCCTACTGATCTGGCCATACCTGGAGCAGCTGAGGTGGGCTGCTATTGCTCTCCCCAAGAAAGAGGGCATGGAAGGCCACGTGATAGGAGCCCTCTGTGCCTCAGTGACCCTCTCTGGATGGCTACACAGACGTGGAAACAGCCTGTGAATGTCTGTGCTGTGAGGTAGGGGGATTGTCCTTGGCTGCTGTGCCCTCATGTGTGCCAAGGAGAGAAGGGGCTGTGATGAATGACATTCTTACTGGACACGTCTATAGTTTGTTTCTGTGAAAAAGTTATCAGGCAAACATTTTGTTCTCAAAGCTTGAAGATTTTTCCCCATTTCGATCACTTGCGGTTGGACTTACTGCGGCTTATCCAGCACCAGAAATACAATAGCATAGTCAGTCATGGTAATGCTTTCTGTGTGGTCATGAAGATCTACAGTATTTAACCTAGTTTTGAATGAAATAACTAGATTTAGATCAATCACAGTCATTTTGTAGAGGAGAGAGAGAGAATATTAACTTGGTCTTGAAATGTGATTAATTCCAATTTGCTGTTTTCAAAGATAAGCGATGCTCACAATCCTGTTAATTAAAAAATTTAGACTTTTCCATTTTACTTCATGCACCAATTTTTAATGAAATAAGTTTGTCTTTTTTATTATGACTGATGCCTGGCTCAACATGCCATAGGCTTCCTGAAGGAAAAATGGTGTGTACTTGTTGTGACCCTGTGAAATGAAGATAAATGGTTTCATGCAACATACATTATGGGCTTTATGACATGCATAAATATACAGTAGATTTTATCCTTTCTATAAAAAATGTTCTTAGATTTCTAATATTGTGTTTTAATACGGTTTGGTTAACAGAATGACAAATAGTGAAAATATTTAGGTATTAAAATAGGATCCCAGATTTGTGTGCTGCTCATTCAACTGTCAGCAATTGCTGCTTTTCAAAGAGCAGTCTGACTTTGACCTTGCTAAATATTCATTTCATGTCTCCAGCATTGCTTGATTAAGTCAGGGAACTTTCTGTGTGTAGCTATAGTTGGCATGAGTCTGACTGCCATGTGGAAACACTTTTCAGATCAAGGTTAGGAATGAGCAAGACCTTGTTAAAAACTAAACAAGCACTGGAGTTAGGAGATTTGCATGATCTAGAAACACTGGTTTCTTATGAGAACTATTGGTTTCACATCTTATCTTTAGCGCACAGAAGTTGTCAGGCCTGCATTATATGTTAGAAGAGGAAATGTCAGTTACTAACATACTGTAAGTGGCCTCACTAGGAATACAAAGTGACCTTTAAACTAATAACCACAAAAAAGAGGAGAAATAAAACAAATTTGCTTTCTAATTGGCTTTAGTAATTTTTATTAAGAGTGTTTGGCATATGGATATTACATCTTGCTTATGTTACTAAATTCAGCTACTATTAAAAGCAATGATGACAAAACTGATAATAGTTCTTAAAAAAGTTGGACTGTGCTGTGAGTGTATATGGGGGGGGGTGTGCAGTTTATTTTCTGGCACTGTCCAAATTCCTGAGTCATAACCTCATAAGCCCCAGGTGAAAACCACTGTTGCTGGCATGACATACTGTGCTTAAGTGTAAATCACCCATTAATTGATAGGTTATAGGATGGATTCTGAATGTGCAGAAAGCTATTCAGCCAGTACTCTGGAGTACTCAGTTGAGTCATGCTATCTGAAATGAGCTTGGTGTCTGATCCTGTATCTTTTTTGGAAGATCTTACAGTAAATTGTACATTTTTGAAATTGGATTGTCTAATTATAGTACTTACTTGAGAAGGCAACACAGGAATATTTGCAGGAATATTTGTACCTGTAAATATCCATGTGTTTTGCCCTTTTGAAGTAAGCAGTAGTCAGAGTTGATAAATGTCTTGGCTGGAATTTAGCAACACAATGAACCTCTGTATAGATATCCCACATGGTATCAATTGAAGCTCCATTTAAGACTTAATCATTGGCCCATGTAAGCAGAGGAAAGCTTGGCTAGACAGATGGAAAGAGCTGCTTTAAGAAGGGATCAGAAAAGGCATTGCTACTCGGCTGGCCTAAGTCCACTAATCTGATGTTATTATTAACAATAAGGAGCAGCAACCAGGATAAAATCTCATTCTCTGCAAATGTCATTTAAATAGAACTCTGATATTTTCCAGTCAAGTAGACAGGCTTTAGTCAAATAGTGAGCACTTTATTTGTAAATGCAGGAGGAAAAGAAAAGCTTTAGTTCAGCAAGTTCTTAAGATGTCAGCTTACCAGTATTGATTAATCGTTCAGCAGTGGCAGCTGCTTCTTTATTAAAAGCGTAGCTCTCCATACAAAAGATATCAGATGTAGGAAATGTTTGTTGACAATTTACCTTTTCTCACAATGTGGCAAGAGCTCAATCTATTACACATTCCCCTGCTTTCTGGCCCTGCAGCTCAGATAATACCCATGAAGGAATGTATTAGTCCATCTGCACGGGGTAAATTGCGGCAGCTGGACTCCGCTGCAAATGTCATTCTGTTTGAAAGAGACCTGCAGCACTGCTTCCCAGTATGGGAATTAATTAATGGAGAGCCGGTGCTACTTAGGAAAAGCTTTTAGTTAGGGTATGTATGGATGTGTTTAGAGTGTACACATAAATATGGCAAGATGAAGCCAGAGCTAAGAATGAGACAAATGCCTTTCACACAATGAGAGATATAAATTGAGTGCAACATTGTCTGTTTGTGTTTTGAGTGATTTCAAGCCTTTGATTTCACCAACTGCTGAAACAAATGGTTGGTCTGGTAATTTGTTATACCACACAGGGACCTGGAGGTGTTTATGGACATGGGGACATATCTATTTACAGGAAAATATTCCAAAATATGCATTTTCTTCTATGTCTCTGATTACATTTCTCCTTAGACTTTTAGGACATGGCTCCTCTTGATGAATTTATATTGTCTGATTCTGTGGACCCTCTCCATGGAAGAATACAGGCAATTAGATGCATTTCAGGCTGAAATGATTCACCTTTGGGGTCCTCCCTTTGTTGTTGGGTGCAAGGGAATTCTCTGTGTTTAGTGTAGACTGCTGCCACCTCATTTCTTGAATGTATTTTTAATGAACTAGTTAAGTTGAAGGCACTATTAATTGCTGATGGAACAGTGGAAGCAAATATTGCACAGAGTGCTCGAGTACAGGCCAGGCTTATGATATTGCTTATATGTTCCTTTCTTGCCAAATGCAGAGCTGGAGAGCATTGCTTTTCGAAGGGATTATAAGGGGTCTTAAATCTCATCAGCATACATAATGTTTTTTCTTATAATGTAAGTACAGTTAATAACCAAATATTATTTTGGGAATTTGAATAGTTTCTCTGCTGTACACCACCCTTGGCTGAATCTTGTATCTCCTGGTTTCCCCTTTTTTCGCTTCGTCTTTCAATCTCAGGTTTCCTGCCATGTTCTTCAGAAGTAAGGCAATTTAACTGATACCCTGTGAATTCAGCCTCTGCTTTCATGCAGGCACGGAAGTTAAAATGGATTAAAACTGATAATCTGTTGCCTCACCTTCAGCAAATACATAGCTGTACAAAGAAGGAAAGAAAGAAAGAAAGAAAGATGCTTTTAAATCCTTGTAATTGCTGAATACTGAGAATTCTGGTCTTGGGTTAGTATCCAGGGTTTTTTGGATGCCAAAGACCTCTCTGGCTCATGCATCTTGATAAGATCATGAGGTGCAGAGCTAAGCATATGAAATGCAGTTGAAACTGTTCAGTATCTGAGCTATGACTGAATGAACCAATTAGGGACTTACCAAATCTCCACTATCATGTCCAAATCCTTGGGACACAACAACTTATTTTATACCCTGTGCTTTTCATTTATATTATTTTTCTTGATAGAGCAAGCCAGCTTTTAGTAGATGTCAGATGTATAAGCTGAAATACCAATTAATCGTTTTTTTAAGTATGTTCAGATGAAAACCCAAATTAATTTTTGAGCTCTTTGAGGTGTTTGCCTGTGACTAATTGTTCTAAACAGATCTGCAAGAGTTAGCAAAATATTTTTATTAGTCCCCGAGGCAGTAACTGCAAATTTTCCTTCTGCAATAGTATTTATACTTTAAGATTTCAAAAAATGAAGCATCCGTGTCAAACACTCAAGCAGACCAGGTTTCACTTGTCTTCCCTTGTTATTGAGACTGTGATACTGTTCGTCTCCAATGCCTGCAGGTGTAGTTTGGGCTTTAGGTGTTCTGAATTAGCAATTTATGGAGTCATCCAACAGTAAATTCACTCATTGATCTTTGTTCAGGCTATGCAACTATTTATGGTTAAGAACCCAACTGAAGTGATCTGGTGGATAATGTATGTAACTGTGGTGTGTCAGGCACTTCGTATTTAGAAATCAAGAGTAATTTGTAAATGGTGTTTGGATAATGGTACTTCTATGATTACTAATTCTGTTTACTTATTAACCTGTTATATAGAAATCAGTAGGTGACACTACTGTATCTTTTTTTTCCAAGATTTATATTAAAAAGAAGACTATTGAAATGTCAACAAAACTATTCGTGACTGATGTTATACTAAATTGAATAAGCAGTTCATTAGAGTTGACCATTTCTTTGCTTCTTACAGTTACTTATAGTTACTGTAAGAGGTAACTTACAGTTCCCACCTGTGAGTCACAGTGAGATAAAACCCCTAATTGTCTTTATAGGGAAGTTGGTAGGATTTGATGGACCTTCAGCTGTATTCGAATAATGTAATGTACAAAATGAACTAATCACTTGATCAGGACAATAGTATGTAGGCCAAAATTCTGTTTTCTTGTACTTGGTAGTCCTTTGTTAGAGCAGTATATGGCCATAGGTGACCGAGGACAGCTTGTGGTCTGTTGTTTTAGCAAGGGTAAGATATAAGTCAATTTGATAACCATCCATCTGAATTTAACTCCTAAAAGATAGTTTACTTTGTCAAGAGCAGTCATTACTGACAGTTACCTGTTTTTAAATATTGGATAATGTGAGTACTGGGATCATGAAATGGAGCAGGGGGAGGGAAATGCAACAAGAAGTTATTTGCCCACCATTTTTATGTGGCAGTCCCAGATGTCACACCTCAGCTCACCTGTGGTAACTGATGAGACAAGAATTACTGAAGTTTGGAGGGCATTCTTTTCCGTTAAATTAAGAAACAAAGTTTAAAATCAACAGTGTGATGGACCTGTTTTTTTGGCTTGGGCACAATCTGACAAATACATTCTGCCAGCAATGTCACTTCCTAATGGGTGTGTCCAGAAAGAAATTACTGCAGATTTTGAGTGATGTGGGAACTCGGATGGATCCTTTGCAACCTGTGCTGATGGATTTAAAGACACAATTGTGCATTATTTTCTAAAACATGAGATGGTTTTGGTGTTAGTTCCTAGGGACTACAGAAATGCAAATTGAGAGTGCTGTATTTGTAAAACAAACATAGGTGCTGGTCTGAAGCTGTCTGTTAGAGTAAAAATGAATTTTAAACTACATGTGCCTGAGGCTTTACCTTACTTGCCGTGAGCAAGGCAGATTCTCTAGCCATGGCACTGTATGTACAACTCTGCTACTAACAAAACACTGCTTTGGGAATAACTGAAGCTATACAATTTGTATAGCTTTTTCTTCTGCTGAAAAAATATTACCAGATAATTTTTTTTGCCATCTTTCCTGCATTTTTACTCTGTGATGCTCAAGTTAATGCAGAGTTAAACACAAGGCTGAACTTCCACTCTGGCTGAAAGTGGTGCTCTGCTAATGCCATCTATGAATCTGAAGCTATGAGCCAGATAAATGGAAATGAGATGTTCGACTTTTCCAGCAGCCCTAGAAGCGATACCCTGCTTGGCAGGTTGAGTGCAGAGGAGATTTGTTTTCTGCTCAGTATAGTTACTAAATCCAACCAGAGCGGCAGCACTTGAAAATATCAATTTCCAGAATCATCAGAATCAAAATATCAGCCCAGTCTTACACACTGCTTTTTATTTTTCTTGGAGCTCTTTGGTGATGCTTGTATTTTTAAGAGAAGGGTATAAAATGCGTACGCTCTTTACATAGATTTTTTTAAATCAGTAGTTGTACGTGGAAACTTGTAAGCAGGAAAAAACCCCAAATCTTTAAGGATTTTTGTTTTTCCTGACATGCTTTCTGATGCCTAGTAGGAAGTGTCTCTACTTAACTGGAAAGATGCTGCAGCTGCAAACTAGAGCTGTTAGCTTGGGTGCTTGGGTGGGATTGCACAAGTGAGCCAGGGCAAGTTTGGGTCTCTTTTTTGTTACTTGTGCCTCTGCTTCCTAGGAATATAAAATTTCTTTTGGCAATGGTAATATCAAATGATACAACTAACACTGGAGAGTTTAGTATTTACAAAAAGCCAGTAAAATAAAGAGCTCCAGAGATTTGATTCCTCAGTCCTGAAAGGAAGTATAAAAAGCTCCCACATCAATGAATGTATGTTGAGCAGAAACAAAACATTTAGATTTTGCTTCTCTTTTTCTATTTGTGCCTTTAAGGGGCCGTAGTAGAAATGGAATACATAATGTATTGACAGGAGATACATATTCCACTTGTGAGTACAGCTCTGAATCCTCTTGGCTTCACTGTTTCTGAATCATCATATCTTTCCTAAGTGGAGAGATAAATACGACATTCACTTCAACCCATTTAGCCCATTATTCATTTATATAAAGCAGAACCAATTAAGACATTCTTTTGTGTATTTGCACATTCTACATATGGAGCAAATGGGAGTTAAAAATAAGTGTTGTAGCAAATGTGGTGGATGTTCTTGGAATACTGAACACGCTACTCCTGCAACCCCTCTGAGCCTGAGCCGTTAACTGACATTCAAGAGCTGCTGAAACACACAAATAGACACTTGTTTGCTTTGGTGTTTGCTCTGTTCCTGGATAAGATCCGTACTCAGTTGCTTATCTGAAAAAGTGCATTCCTTTCCACTTTCACAGCTGCCTGCAAGTGAGTATAGGCACAGCTCTTCAGCCATGGACAGAGACAGAGGTGACCAAAGAGTTTCTGAAGTAGATGTCCCTATGTCAGGAGAGATCTGTGTTTAGGTGGTGCTGGCGTATCAGAATTAATTATTTTCCTGGCGTAGCTCCTTTCTTTCAGAACATGTGTTTTGACTTTTTGTTCAATCACTGAGAGTTTGAGAAGAGCATTAAGTTAAAATAAAATCATAAAAACCCCCTAAGAAATTCCTGCTATTGCAGGCTTAAGGAAATAAGCCAAAATAGACATTTTCAATTCCAACAGCATTTCTGAATGGTATAAGTTTCTGTTGGCTTAAGTCTTTCTTGGCACAAAATGCTGATTATATATGTCTCAAGGAGACAATCAGCATGTTCATACAAAAGTCTCAATCCCTAAAACACAATAACATGTGGTTGCCACTAAAGGTTTGCTGTCGAAATAGATAAGGAAAATTCTTCTGGATTACAATATGGGGCTTTACATTGAAAAGCTTTGTTTTGCCTTAAAAGGTAGTTTGTGGCATTGTGAAGTGATGAAAAGGTATGCAGCATAATACAGTTTGAATGGAGCAGAAATATGGTAAGATATAAACTGGTTTGATGGTATTTTTCCTAGCAAGTCAGTACTATTTAACTATTGCATTGCTGCCTGAAACAAGTCATTCCAGGCCTTACAGAAGAAGATGTGGTGCTGTGCAAAGCTCTTCCACAGGATCTCGTGTACCAGCACTGTGGCCCAGTTGCAGATGGGCACATGCTGCTGCTTTTGCTGCCTGGGGGAGTGGAATGGCCCAATCTATATTTTAGTGCATTATATTATACTTCTGTGAATAACTGCTGTCTTGTGGATTAATATGACAGTGGTAGATTCAAGTGCATCACTTTGTACATTTTGTGTCTGCTAGGCTCTTTTATGTGTTTGGGTTTTTTTATCTAAAATCCTTTCCAAATTTCTTTCTGTATCGTGGCTTAGAACTTCAGCATCTTCCCGTGTACAAGATGTACAAATTTACAAGTGTACAAATGTCAATGTGAAGGCATGCTGGAAACTTCTGGTCCTGTGGTTTTGTTGTGTTCCTGTGATGTGTGTCAAGGAGGTGGATGAGGACATTTATAAACGAATTAAACAAGTCCGAGTTTCTCTGCAGCTCAGGCCAGGAGTGCATCCTCGGGGCTACTTGGCTGGAGGTTTCATTTCATCCCTTCTACCACAACCTGTGCCAAATGCTCTGTGCTGTAATGTACCTTTAAGAAAGATTTCCAATGCCTGTTTAAAAACTGCACATGGCTGTGGATCCCATGCTTTTTAGTTATGTTCTTATTGAAAATGGTTATTATTTTGTTATCATTGAAAATGGGTGCTGCATAAACTAGTTTGAATTTGACTGGCTTCAGCTTCCAAGCACTGGATCTCATTACACCCTTTTCTGCTATATTAAATACCCATCTGCTCTCTGCAATCTCTTTCCTGTGTAAGTATTCATAGTCTGTGATCAGGTTGCTTCTTAACCTTCTTCTTTATGAACCAAAAAGACTGAGCTGTAGTGTGTCCTTGTAAGGCAAGTTTTCCAGGCGCTCTAATCACTCTTCTAGCTCTTGTTGGAATCCTTTCCAAGTTAGTTAGTTAGAGGAGGTGGGGAATAAACCAGCTAAGCAGGGGAGGCCCACTTTTGTTTGACTGAGCAGTTTGGTATAAGGAATTGTTTGGTCCTATTGAGAGGATTGAGAGGTACATCGTAAGGAAGAAGGATAACAAAGCAGCATGTTTCATCTGGCAAATGGAGGGGAATCTGTCAAGCATTGCTTTTCTAAGCAGCCCTCTCTTCTCAGTCATTAGCAGAAATTCCAGCCAAACTGTAGTTGTTTCTCCTTCTTGGTGCCTTAGTCATGCATACTTGCCATCACGCTCCAGTTTTGAACTGTGTGGATCAGGTCTCACGTCCTCTGATATGTGGGGTAAAGTTTATATGCTTTGTATAATGCCAAAATTAACATTAAAATGACCGTGAGAGGATCCCAGTAAAAGCATCCTGATATTCCATGGTTTAAATTCTTTTAAGGGTTATTTTAAAATAATATATACTACTTATTTTATATATATAAAGTATATATAAAACAATATATACTTTGTTACTTTAAATGTATGTAATAGATGCCCTATCTGCTTTTGTGAAATAAGGCATCTTTATGCACAGCTTAGCTGGTTTATTACTGTACAACTTTAGGGCACAAGTATTGTACCAAATAATGGTATATTACTTGATACAACTGTAAAACAGTGAGCTGGGGTAATATCTGACTCCCTCTTTCAGCTTCACATTTTCTAAATAGGAAAAATAACTGCCTATAGGCAGATGTGGCCATATCCTCATGCCATACAATTAAATAATTTTTAATAATCCTTTTGTCATATGATGTTCATCGGTGTAAATAACAACTGTGAATAATTGAAGATCTTATCGAGGTCTTAATGTTGATTGTCTTGCCAGTGGTTTGTTTGTTCTGAACATTTGGGATTAAATGGAAATATGGTGTGACGGTGTTCTGATTTAATGCTGCTCACATTTAAACATGGTACATAGTTAGGGTGAAGCTTGAATTATTGAAGAATCAGGGCAAATAATCCTTGATAAAAACAGAATACTTTAAAAAGTTTAAGCAAATACTTTGTCCTTCAGATTATATGACCTGAAAATAAAACTATGCAAAAGGATTTAATAAAACATAGGCTATCCTGCATGAGAGCTTGAGAGCTCTCTCAAGGCTTTTCAAGGAGTAAATGGTTGCCATTACCAAAAGTAATGTACTTCATTTGCTTTCCTAAGGAGCTACTTTGATATTAAGAGAAACACCTGAGCTAGGATTGGAATTTAAACTCCTGAAGGGTATTTCATCTTCTGCCCCAACATACCAACAGCTTGTTTGATTCTGAGGTAGGCTCTATTAGTGGCATCAAACTGTCTTTAATAATGTCAGTGTTACTTGTAATTTTTATTTTTTTTAATGTTTCTGCAGCGTTAGTAACAACTTCAGCTGTTATGTGCTGTGGTTACAGAGTAGCCAGTGATGGCTCTGTTCAGGGTTTCCCTGAAAAATCCTACATCATATTTTTCTCTCTTACTAGTTCCACATTTTAAGTGCAATTTTTAAAAATTGTAAATAGGAAGCTATACTAGCTATTTCTCTTCTGTTACACAGCTGTAGTTGGCTCCCTAGAGTACTTCTCTGTGCAGAATTTCCCAAGGGAATAGTAGTGGATGGGAGTTTTGAGGGCAGAGAGATTCCTCCCACCTCCCTTCTCAACAGTGTTTCAGTGGAAATATCTGTGTAAAGGATGTAATACATAACTGACTGTGTTTGATTAAAAATCCTTTATTCTTCTGTGTTACAGTATGTTTTTTGATGTGATTTTGATAAGTACCATCTCTTTGCAAAATAAAGCCATCCTTTGACTTCAGTAGGGCGTGATTTAATGTTTGTTGAGGTCAACAGAGAGCTCTGACTTAATTTTTGAGGGATTTGGTTCTGATGCACAAAGAGAGATAGTTGATCCATGAGTCTGTTCAGCTGTGCTTGAGATAGAATAGAAACTGCACACATGTGGTACTTGCCTCTAGGCACCTGGAGGAGATGACCCAGTGGAAGTGGAAACAAATATATTCTTGATATTTTTGCCATTTCAATTCTTATTTTGTATGAGAAAGTTGTTGCCCATTATACTCATTGCTTGAACTTTGAGCCGCTTTTCCTTTCCTTGCTCTAAAATGCCGTACTAGTTCCAATACAGAAGATCCCTATTTGCCTCCTGGGTTTCTCAAGCACTTGCATGTATGATCTTTACATGATATGTTTCTTCTAAATTTCCACCCTTGTGGTGGGAAGTGTGAAGTGTAAGGTGGGGGCTCTCAAGGAACTGGTGCAGTGTAGACACATCTACACATATATATCTTCTCAGAAATCTGGCTCACTTGAACCAAAAAACACTCAGCAAAGACATCCTCTTCAGGGTTTTACACCAAACCTTGTGTTGACAAATGAAGGTACGAACACTGAATATGACCATCACTTCTCCTCCCCTTGCATTTGGCACTAAGAAATGCCATTGTCTTAATGAATAAAATTCTTTGTTTGGCATGGCAGGCGAGTTTCATTGTGGGGCAAGATTATGGTTGCTTTTTGTTACAGGCATGCATTGATCTCATTTATTTGTAAGTGTAAAACAGAGACTAGAATTTCATCAGGTACCAAATCCCCTTGGATTTGTTTAATTGGACTTGCTGTATGCGAAGGACTGGCAGGGAAATGCATCATATATTCATATTGCTTGCTGGTAAAAATAAAAACTATTCTGCTCTTTATCATGGTCAAGTAATAGATTAGAAAATTTACTTCCGGTTGATGAGTGAGGGATTGTATTTTGACCTGCCTGTTGGCTGGTGCTGATCAGTTATTTGGCAGACAGCAGGGAAGCTCAAGTATTTCATGCTGTATGCTACTGCACGAATAATACTACTATTTCCAGTTCTCACAAATTATGATTATTACTCAACTGCTGATGACTGTTCTGTTTTCTTAGTATTCCCTGGAAAGCTCTTTTTTTCTGCCATAGGTCTCTGCATGCTTCCCTGCAATCCTACTGCTTTCCAGTAGGATTCTGTCAGTGTTTGCTGGATTAGTGGGATAATTTGCTTTCCTGGCATGTTCTGCTTGTCTGTGAAGACAGACTGCTCAAAAGAAGAGAGACTTAACCTGGTGCATCAAGATGCAGAAACCAGTAACTATCATTAGTTGAGGTTCTCTCGGCGCTGAACTCGCAGTCTTCAGGAGCAGCAAGATTGATGTGTCTATTGTTGGTTTAACATGCCAGCCTAGCCTGATTCCAAACTAAGTTGTAGTGTTACTATCCTTCAGTGACAGATATGTGCAGTGATAGTGATCTTTGACCTGCATAAAATAAGTCAAAGGGACAAAGCAAAACTTTAAAGACTGTATGTGTCCCCAACACTTTCAAGCTTAGGAGAACTGGTAGTGTGCTTATTGTGGTGATTTAATAATTGCATCTGTACCTTAGCACATTTTTGTAATTGGAAATCAGACAGTCAGTTTTAGAGGTAGAATTTCTTTTCTCTCCTTTCTTTTTCTCAGCAATCAATCCTATGCCTTGATTTTCTTTTAACATTTTGCATATCACATACTCTGATTTTTCACAAAAAAATGTATGTTGCATATGCAATTAGTAAAGAGCACTTATGGTCCTGTTTTTGACAGAACAAGTCATTTGAACCAGCTGCAGTAAAATTTTCGTGATTTGGACTAATGAGCAGGAGAGTGACTGCAAATTCAAGAATTTTCTGATGTAGGAAGACAGGAAACAACTATAAAACATGGAACATAATTTACTTTGTTCATTTATGTCATACCATAAGGATAGTTTTGTTTCAATTATTTATGATAATAAACTTGTGAGTAAGACATTCTGCTATATTTCGTAATGATAATGAAACTTCAGTGATGCAGGGCCTCTCCACAGAATCTTGGTATTAAACATGTCTTCCAAAAAGATTAATGAGTTGGTCGTATGTTCTTTTAGGAGTTGTTTTCTTATTCGACAAGGGGTTGAAACCTTGTTTTCTCTTTCTCTCCCATCTTTACCCTCCCTTCCAGTTAAGGGGCCTAATGCTGTTTCATCTCTCAGAAATAGCCACTGTTAGAAATAAGCTCCTAATTAAGGTTCAGTATCCTGCACCTTTTAATTGATGAGAGCTCAACAAAAGCATCTTAAGATTTCCAGACATTCTCAGCAAACTTATTGTGAGTATCGCAAATCTGCCCACTGGCTCCTTTTATTGTCATACTAAGGATAAAATGGAGGGGTTGGAAATGCAATTAAGATGGCCTTTGCAAGTCACCTGTAAAATCTTCATGCAAATTATGGCAGGTGCGGCTCAGAGACTCTACAGTAGTTCATTTCTAGTGGCATGACTTTTTTCCTCTCACTGGTGATCTATTTAAGCAAAAGTTATTGAAGCAAAAGGCATTTTCTGGGGAATTGATTGTGTGGCAGGAATTGATAAACCTAAAGTAGAAGTGAGGGCAATCTATCCTAGCCCATCATTAGTCTCCAGAAAATGCCCTGTACTCAGATCACTGATTTACTGATTTTTTTTTCTTTTTAATATTTTTGATTGTTCTTTTTTTTTGTTTGTTTTAAAGCAAAAAGAGATAAAGGGCATTACCAATTTGTTGTTTGTATTTTTAATGATCCTCAAATACTGTGCCAACATTTATTTAATCTGTTTTAATCTGGTAGATTGATGACATACTAAGCAGTGCTTAAAAACTTGACAAATAATAATAATGTATGGACCATTTATCAAGAATGAATGTTTCTCTACTAGCCACTTGGAGTATTTTGCATTTGTTAGTATTTTATTAATTTGATATTTATTAACCTCCTGAATGCTAAAATTGAAGTGTTACTTTGCTGTCAGTGATAATGCAACTAAAAAGTTCAAATTACTATAAACAGAGTATTTATGGTGACATTCAGTTTATGCCTAAACCCTTGCAACATGAAAAGTGGGGGGGTATGTTTTCTGCCAGGTATTGCAAATAGAGATGCTGTAATAGTAACTCCTTATTGTTGAAAAGGGAGGTTAATTGAGCTGTAGATACCAGGACTAAGACATGGGCAATGGGAAGTGGTTCCAATCCTGCTGCTGCCATTGATGCATCCTATCACCATGAAAAAGTCCTTTAATTTCTCCATGCCTTGGTTTCTCAATGCATGTTGCTAATGGCAATTAACTGATTAACTGGTGTTTGCGTATTGTTTTGAACTAGTAGCTGTCAGGAGAGCCTTTGTTGCCAAATTTGTAAATATTAACAATGGAAAGAGCTGGGGGATTTATCTGATAGTTTCCAGGGTTGGTTTCCATCGATTGGTGTGACATGCAGTCCCAGTTTCTCCCTTTGCCTGATGATTTCTGTCTGCATTAAGAGAAGGAGGGCTGTAAAATGTTAAATCTTCTAGATCAGATCTGACTACAAAATCCTATTGAGACTAATACCCTGATGTGATTGTGTTGTAATCCAGTGAATTAACAGGATGATTTTTAAATAGTAAGCTATGTTTTATTCAGGGAAATACTTAACCAGAATCTGCAGAATTGAGGAATGTAGTTGGTAGAGTTTCCTCCAGAGGATTTATCCTTGATGAGCTGACCTGGCAGAAACTTATGAGATCAGTAAGAACTGACACATCCTGCTCTCCATAAGGGCAACTGAGATATGGAGGGACCAAGACTATTTCTGGTCAGGTAGTGAAACACTGGCACAGAGGAGAAAAGAATCCAAGGAGGCATATGAGTAGATGCTTTTATGTTTATAGAGTATATTCCTCCTGATATTAATTTGCTATAATACCAGTTAAAAGAACATAAAGTTGTAGTTCTGTCTTAGGAATGCTCCTTAATGTGTTCAATATCTAGCCAGCAATGGTAAAGAGATCCACGTGGCCATGGCCAGATGACCTCCTTGAAGATGGAAATCATTAATTCAGATGTTTAAATCATCAGAATAAGTAAAGGTAGATGTGAAATGGGGCTATACATACCCCTTAGGGAAAAGAGTGAACTTTTTACTTGGTGTTTAACTTCATGTTAGGATCAGTTCATTCTGCTCATTCCCTTGCCTCTGTCAGGGCTCATGGTCTGATGCTGCCATCATGGCTCAGGGTCAGTTGGATCTGTCAGCACCCTTGGTTTTGTCTCTCAGGAGTCTGAACCAAAGGTGGGTGTTATGTGGCTATAAAATCCACTCTGCAGGATTGTTTTCTTAAGCAGATGTTACACTGGCTTTAGAGCTGTAATTATTCTTTATTTATGTCTGCTTGCTTGAAACTGGCATTTAAGGAATGACAGGTTCTATGGTAATATAGAAATGAGAGGGGTTGAATTACATATACAGTATGTTAAGTTAATGTGAGGAGAATAATCCACATTGTGAAAATGAGAGAGTCCTTCCTAGACCAACAGAAATACACACATTTTTTTTAGGCTTTCAGTGTTTCAGTGCAAGACTTTCAGGTGGAAAATTGTTGTTTTACTATAATGAATTAAAATGTAAAAACCCCAAATATTTAGTTCATTGCCTCATAAATCTGTCTGTTACTATCAGTGAAATTAAATTGATAAAGAGTTCTCTAAAATTAATTTCCACATGGTGATGTGCAGATTTTATTCAGACCCCTTTAGATATTTGTATGAAAGAAAACATAAATTTAAAGGGCATGTGTGGCAAAACACACATTTCCTACCATGGGTTCTGAGGTTTTAATACACTTGGCATAATGAGGAGAACTCAACATTTATTACTTTCAAAAGCAAAAGCAGCTGAAAAGTGAAGTACATCATATCCTTATGATTGTATCATGTCACTTTGCTGTCAATACCGCTGAACTCAGATACCCCTTTTGCTGCTGGGATCAGAGGGCCGGGCATAGGACGCTTGAAGGTCACATCTGGGTTTGGGCTCTTGCCAGGGCTGAAAATGCTGCAAGAGCCCAAGGGGAAGGTGGGATCTCTCACGAGGACTACGAAGCTTATTTCTGGTTGCTGCCAGGATGGGAGTTCCTGCTTAGAGGAGGGGTTTGGTTTCTTGTAGTCCTGGGCCTGTTTTGCCTCTACAACCACAACTTTTGCCAGTCCTGAGCCTGCTGCAGTAGTTCTAGCAGGCTCTTGTGATGAAAGAAGGTGGGAAGCTGAGTGCTCTTGTACGTTAATCACCTAATGACATTATGCCCTGTGCAGTATCAGTTTGTCAAAGTAAGTGCAGCACTACACAAAATTAAATCATTTGATATGCTCCATCCTTCCAGCAAATGTAATAAGAACATCCTTTCTGACCTCTCCCAGTGACATTCAGCAGGAGAAAACTTGTCTCATGGTGTATGACCCAGTGCTCTGGAAAGGCACACAAGGATAATTCCTCCTTGCTATGTGGTGGTGTTAGATAGTCTTAAATTTCAACTTGGTGGTTGTCATCTCAGAGCTCACAGGTGGACGAAGGGTTGCAAGCTACAGCTGGTCTTAGGGTAAAGTTTGATGTCTAGGAGCTGGGACTCTCAGTTTTTCTTTCCTTAGCCACCTTTTCTTGAATGACTGTCATCACCTCGCTTAAACTTTTATTCCCTCAGTTGTTTTGCTTGACAGTAGTTGCTCCATCCTGTAGGTGTAATTGGGCATGGATTGATCTGATTCCTAAAGTGCTTTAAGATCCCCAAAGAATGCATCTAGAGGGACAAAATATTAGTGATAACAGTGACCTGTAAGATTTCAGAGGAAGGAGGCTGCAAACACATTTTCATTTAACTTTGATAATACTTCAGTAATCAAAAGAAGAAATGTAATGTTTAATATTTAAACAACATTGCATTCACTTGCTTTTCATGTTAAGTGAATATTAAAGCAGGATGGTAGCTAGTTTACATATTTTTACACTAGACTATTTTATTATTAAATGCTAAAGTGTGCTGGAGTTGGCCAGCCTCCAATGAATATAATTCAACTTACATTGCATTTTAAGCTGTGCATGTTACACGGTATAATATTTCTGTTAGACAAACGTTGATGGTAGAGAATTAAAAAAGGATGCACTTTGTTAAGTATCACATTGTATTATGTTGTGAAAATAAGTGATACTCATTTGCTGATTGATGGCAGAAGGGACAGAAATAGGTTTTTGGAGTGCAAACAGATGTTATTTAGGATGCAGTAACCCATGTGTCTGATCTTAAAAGTGCAGTGTATCATTAGTGCTGTGGAATGTGCACCTGAGGTTGTCCAAAGAGGACAGGAGCTTTGTCTCTGTCTGTAGAGTCAGTGCCCCTCAAAAATACCCATGAGTTCTCCTCTCGCGTGCTCAGTATAATAGAATCTTTTTTAATCAGTGGTGTTTTCAGACCTGATGTGAGCAGCAAACCTCCTTTGAGTTAAGGCAGTGATTTTCAGATGAGTTGTGCAACTCCTTACTACAGTGTATTCTGTTTGATAGCATTTTTTGGAGAAGAGTCTTCCAGAGGTGCTAAATATAAATACACCTGCTTCTTTATACTTAACACACAGCTTCATGTGCCCATATTTTCTCAGGGCAGTGGCAGTATTTTGGAGACTGCTTTGCCCTGTTCCCAGGGGCTTTACTGGGCCCGGTGCCTGTTGTCACAGGCAGAATGGGTTAAACAGAGCTTTGGTCTCACCTCTTTCTGGGAGTCTGGCCTTAAGTGGTCTTGTTTTTCTTCATTGTGATATTTCAGTCATTCATGAAGTCATGTATAGATGTGAGGTTTCAAACACATTCAAAACATAATTGCATAGACAGATATAGAATTGCAGTACTGGGATAAAAATTTGCATCACACCCACCTTAAAAATTCAGGTAATTTCAGACATGAATCTGTAGTTTTACCCAGTCTAAATAACATTTTTGTTATGATTTTACTCTGTCTGAAGAAGTATTTTACAATATTAAGTGCTCATTTTTAGCTTTCAACTCCAAGAGCATATTTCAAACCTGCATAACATCTACATGCCATAGCCCTAATTGCACAGCATTCCCATGTTGAGTTAAATTTAAGGGTGGTGGTTTTTTTCAGGGAGCATGTTACATTTGGTTTACTTTTTCTCTGTGACAGGGTCTGTGATCTGCTGCTTGGTGTCTGTGTCAGTGTCACTGCTCATTGTGGTATAGAGGCAAATTTAATTATTCCTCAGTCAGCTGGTTGAGGTTTCATGTATACAATCTGTGACACCACTAAAAATAAGTATGTATATGTATGTCTTTAGCTCAAGGTGATAATGGCCTGTGGGGTAGATTAGGAAACTCATTTGGTATCTCACTTGATCTCTATTTTTTTGTTTGTTTTTGGTTTTGTTTTGGTTTTTTTTGTTTTTTTTCCTCAAGGCATTTGTGTATTTTGTTTATTTACTTTTGTCAACCAGGAAATCTCTTCAGTCAATATTGGTTTTAAGTAATGACCATAGAAGTTCTGTAGCTCTGGTATATGCTGATTTGTACTTAGGAGTTTTTAAATCTTGACACTGGATAAAAAAAAAATCTCTGTTTAGCATGAAGAATATAACAGAAAATCTAGTTTATAACAAGAAGTTGCTGCAGTTTAGAGCTGGTTGTGTTTTGAGATCTAGCTTTTTTGTCATTATTAAATGGCTTGGTCCCATCCAACCCTCATTTAATTCACTGGGAAAATTGCCAGTAGCATCAGCTGAAGTTGAACTATGCCCTTAGAGAGGACGTCAACCTCAGCAATGCTGATGAACTTTGTGCTGGTTTGGTTAAATTATTTTGTCATACTTGATGCTGTGTTTATAAATGAGGAATAAACATTACATGTTTGCTGAAGGCATGAACAGTATTTGTTATAGATTATCTTCCTCACCAGAAGCCAAAGATGATGATAATCCATTGACCTGCTGATTCTGAATATAGTTAGGAAAAATAAGCACAAAATATTATTATTCTCTTCTAAGCTGTGTGTAACAGGCACCATGTTTCTGTGTGGCTTTTTAAGATCTGTCGGAAGAAGGCTGAAAATTCAGAGTTTGAAATGTTTTAGGTTTTTTCCATCCTCATGAGCACTAGTCCTTATGAAACTACAAGATCATTGCATCTCCTGCAATTTGGTAGAGCCCAAGATAAGCAATATATTTCACAACAGCATTGAAAAGGGGATGCGGCTGAACTTGAATTTAAATTGAGAGGACCTTGCATTTATTAAGTCAATTTTTTCCTTTCCTCTGGTTATACCAAAACACATGGAGACAATTATATAGGATTTCAATTGAGAGAAGAATAATAATTTAGGTAAATTATAATTTCTTTAGCCAGACAGTATCCTAAATAACAAGCAATTAAATTATGTTAGGCTTACAGTACTATTTTTGTGCACTGTAGTCTGTATCAGCCTGTATGTGTGCACTGCACACTGAGACTTGCATGGACTTCTCTTTCAGTCTAAAAGTGATTAATGAAATAGTCATCCAACTGAATTCTTAATTTTTCTGTGATGGTATTCTTCAGCACATGTTAAGTTTAAAAACGTGGTTGAAGAGCTGCACAGCATGTGAAAATGCTCAAGGGAGCAGAGGTGCCTATTATTAAATGAATGCATTTATCAGAGCTGTAGGAGCACACAGGAGCATTTCTGCAGTAAAATACCCAAGCAGTTGATTCTGCTGATTCATCTGTACCCAGAGGTTGTGTTAATCAGTGATTGCTTTGTGACTCTTTTAAAAGACAAGATTTATTTCTGTCTATTCTGCTATCTTTTGCAGATCATTGCCAAAGTTTCAAGTAAATACAAACATGTGGACTCCATTTTTAAGGAAACATACTACAGGTCCCCAGGAAATTTTGAGTGGCAGTACTTAAAAAAAAATAAATTATAATAATGAGAAAAGATAAAGACAAAACTAGAGTTCCAAAATGTTTTTTTGCTTAGGTATAAGAATCTGTACACATTAAGTGATAAGTTGAAGATTTTGAGTTTCTATACTTTAAAATGCATTTTAATCTTTGAAAATGGTACATGTACAAAAAATAAATGGACATTTCCAAGGAATGTTTGAGGTGTTCAGGTGAAGGAAAAACAGACTGTAACAAGCACTGTCAGAAGGTTTTTATTGATTCAAATTAGTGTTATGTCTTGGGAGTATTATATGTAAAATACACTCTCTGTAGTAGTACTGTGCCACATTTGCTATTAATGTATAATGAAAAATAATGCACAGTAGGCAACTAAACACAACTATATTCACACTTAGTACATTAATACACAGAGTGCTGGTGCTGATGGACATGTGAAATATGATGGCAAGTGAGGAAGTCGTTAAGAATTGTCTCTGAAACATAGTACATACTTTGGGAAAGGCTTCATGGCTTCATTGCCTTCAGTGAATTTTGTAGAAATGTCAAATCCCAGGACAGATCAAATTAAAACAAAAACAAAACGAAACAAACAAACAAAAAAAACCAACAACAACAACAACAACAACAACAACAAAAAAAACAAACAAACAAAAAAAAAAAAAAAAACAAAAAAAAAACCAAAAAACCAAAAAAACCCCAACAGCAAAAC
This sequence comes from Sturnus vulgaris, assembly GCF_052056855.1. Taxonomy (NCBI): domain Eukaryota; kingdom Metazoa; phylum Chordata; class Aves; order Passeriformes; family Sturnidae; genus Sturnus; species Sturnus vulgaris. The sequence continues at coordinate 18,847,294 of NC_142256.1, read as the reverse complement.
CCCAAACCAAAAAACATTTAGAAATATGTTATATTCTGTTAAACTCAGGCAGTGAAATTGAGAGTTAAGGTTGAACCTCCTTTCCTATTCACCTCCCTTGTAGTAATCAGTCCCCTTAGAGTCACAGCACATTACCCATCTAATAAAGCTTCCTAATCCAGCTCTAGTGTCCTGAACGTAATTCATTTGATGCCAAAAATACTTTTAAATTTCATATTTATGTATGCTTGTTAGAGTTTATCAGTGGTTTACTGTAAGTCATAACTTGAATACTGGATTCCAGGTGTTTCTGGGAAGTTGGTATCAACACCTTAATGTGCATTCATTTATTTAAAGAAAAAATACAACAAAAATAACCCCATAATCTAGCTTTTTTCTTCATGAATCAGATGTTTACTCTTAGAAATACCGCATGTTGGAAAGCTATTTTATGTGACTGATGTTTTAATGACTGTCTTTTATGTCCTTCTGAAGATGTGGTTATAACCATTTTTCTCTTTAGGCTTCTTTTTCCCCCCCTCTTTTCTTTCTGTTTTGCTTTTGTTTCTCATACTGCAAATTTAAACTGACAAGAAGACTGTAATAGGACTCCAAAACATACCTTGAACACACACTGTTAAGCAAATTACAATTGTTGATGTCATTTACACGTGTTGCCTTTCAAAGGATGAACATGTTCATTTAATTTGCTTTTTAAATATCCATAACAGTGTCCCCAAGCATTTTAATAAAACAGAAACAGTTAATTATTGCTGAATAAGGGTACCCAAATATAGTGATCTGCAGCTTGCATTTAAATGTCTCTGACAGCACTTCTCCCTCAAAGAGAAAATTGTGTAAATTGCCAGTTATTATATTTTCTAATAAATAAGTCTTGAATCTGTTTCTCTTTTCTTCCCCACCCCTCTGCAATACTGTTCAGCAACCATACTTTCAGTGGGGCCATTTCTATTACAGAGTGATTGAGCTCTGATTTACACATCAATTACCCAACTTCATGGAGATTTTCATGCTCCCCTAGCTGACATCAATGAAGCATAACTGCGTTAGCGCTTTATTTCATCCCAGTTTTTGATAACTCAGACTGATAACTAATCATATTGAAAGACAATGTGCTATGATACACGAAACAATAAATGCTCCCCTTTGAAAGCCCATCTATTCTTTATATGCTTACTATTCAGGAGCTTATCTCTGCCATCCATTCCCCCAGAATCATACCTTTCAAATTCGTGTTCAGGAAAGGTTTGGGGCTGCATAGTACTAAAAACAGTAGAAAACTGAGGTAAAAATAACATTTTCTAGGTGCATGGTATGTGTGGGAATAACTAAAAAGAGTGATGAATATGACAAATACTAGCCAAACCCTTCGCTTACATTTCCATAATTCCCCCAGGGGTCTCTTGGGCGTTATTTTCTTTGGAGGCTTTAATCTTCTGTATTCTCTATTAAATCTGTGACTGGAATTGCATTGTTTTTAATGCAAATTGTGAAGAGATTTTGCTCATGTGGATAGATAACCAGTGACCATCTCAAGTGTTTCTCTGCAGAACTGTTGAACATCAAAGACAGAATATTCTGTATTTTAAAAGAAATCATTTATCTTGAAGTGCAGTGATAGATACATTCTGTGTTAGATACTCTCAATAACTATTCATGCTATTAAAAGGAAGACAACATTAAAGTAAACATTAAATATGAAAGATACTAAGAACTTTTAAAGCTATTCTTGCTATGGCTTGATTTGTCTCTTTCAAGTACGAAAATTATCAGGACAAAAATGTAAGCTCAGTGGTGATAAACAGAGGAAGAAGAATTTTGCTATTTTAAGTGTGGTAGTGCTTATATTGTTTATCACTAGTGAAACAAAGACTTCAGATCAGCAGGAAAGATATGTTAAGTTGGCCATGTTTCTGCCTAAATATCAGATTCTGAAATTCCTCTCATTAACTTAATACATTTTATGACCTGCAATGAAATTTAAGACCTTAGGCTTTTTCTTTTTTTCTTTTTTTGGTCTGAAATAAATGCATTAAAATACCAGCATTTATACTAGGAGAATCTGCATAGAAGGCAGTTTCTCTTCCTTTGCACAGAGCTGTGTTACTCTGCTTTTACATGAAATCAGTGGAGTTATGGTGAGATAAAACTGGAGTTATGCAGAGGTGAATTCCCATTCTAATGTACTTGTTAGAAGTAATCTTTCACCTAAGTTGATTGCCAGGTGAAATGGTTTTTGCCTTAATGTTTTTAACTCACATTGAAGAAGAATTGCACAGGTGAGGAAAAGCATGTATTTGAAGCATGGGGTCAATTCTCATTGACCTGAGTTGGATATCTCCTGTAAGTTAAATATACTCATGAGTAGGTTTTGATTTGGGATGTTTAATACCTTGGATGTTTAACACCTTGGGCAAGCATTTAAGTTAGTTTTTGAGGAAGCCCAGTTTCCGAGTTTACTTCTCCAGCTTCCTGAGTACTTGCAGGCAAAGGAAAAACTATGAAGCAACAACCTTGAGAAAGGACTTTCAGTTCTCAAATTTCGTATCATTTTATATCCACTGTGTCTTAGTTTAGAAGCTTGTGTTTTTATCTTGCTTCTACAAATTACAAACATTTCAGTTTGAGAACTTCTTTCATCATTCAGGCATATCTGATATTTTAAGGGGGGGTGGAACTAGTAAAGGGAAGTGTTTGATTGGATGTAGTGTGCAGTTTTGTGAATTTGAGACATATTATTGAGAAGAGCAACTACTTCTTCCTTAAATTGTGGGTAAATGCTGTCTTTTTTGGATGTCGTTCATTTATCTTCATGGATGTATTCTGTCACTCTCTGCTCCTGCTTTTTTATTGATTCTTTCCCTATTGGGCTCTTGTTTTGACTGAATCAACAGAGCCGTGTTCTGTTTCATTCATGATTTATCTGCAACATGAGGTGTTTGATCATTTTTCTCTCTTCTGCTTTTCTTAATATCACAGAGACTACCCCTTCAAACTTGTCTGGTCTTGACTTCTTTCTTCTGCTCCTTCTTCAGTCTTTCAGGCTGTTTCCTAGTCTTCTGTGCTTTAGGAGACTTCTGTGGCTTTCGTTAGCACAACTTTGAAAACAAACCCCTAGGGCTCAGCCTTTAGCTGTTGGTCTAATTTCATCAGCTTTCCTTTAACTCTTCCCTATAACCTCTTACTTTGTTGCAGTCGGTCCTAAAATGTTTTTTTTGCTTTTTCCTCCAGTTATTTTGCACCACATCCTCTAACTTTCACCACAGATGACTGCACTGCACTTTCCACTGCCCCAAATTTTAATCTCCTTCTAGTTCTCCTTTTTCTAGCTAGAGCATATCTGAGTTTCATCACTTATTGCCAAATCCACATTTTTAGCTTCCAGTCCAAAACCTATGTGCATGTTTGTTATCTTTTGCCTTGATATAACCTCCTTCTGTCTCAGCCACCTCCTCCTCTTCTCTGTTCTCCAGGGATTGGGCCAGATTATCTCTGCAGCCATCACTGGCTGCAGCGGGCGTGAAGGTGCAGCTCTGCCGTCCTTGCTGACGCCCTGCAGACTCACACGGGCTGAGCACCTGGCCTATCACAGGGCATCAGCTCATCACTGTCCCTTTGGGTGCCTGTAGCTGAGAGGAATGGAAAATGGATGTGTGATGCTCTGATTGTAAGGCATTAAATATCAAATGCTGTTATTCAAAATGCACTTGCAGCCTGCCCCAGTGTTAAAACAACATTACAGTTGTAGTTGCTACTCCTTCTGCCATATCCAGCATACTGATAATTTGTAGGTTGGTGGTCTCACATGCTCTTGTACTATTCTTACTGCTCACCATTCCTCATCTTCTCAGATCAATGTACAGGATTCCCCAATCAAATTCAATTATTAATCTAATAAGTGGTAACAAAACAATAAAGCTCACATATTTAAACTGCATTGTCATGTAGTAGTTCTGTCTAGGGAACTGCCCTCTCGGATATAGTGAATATTGTGGCCTACAGCTGTTTTCTTCTATATTTCTTTTTATAAAATGTTTACAAAAGTCTGTATTGTGAAATCTTGCTCTTCTAGCTTTAGAGGAGTCATGAAGTATTTCTCATACTAGTGAGACAGACTGAACTCTGATGTTCCTCACAGTATCTGACGATAGTTTTCACTGACACCTTCACCACTAATCACATATCTGTATTTCACAGAACATTAGTTAAGCTAAAAATTAAACACAAATCTCAGAGATTGCATTGTGGCCGCATTAAGAATTTCAGGAGAGCATCCCATTAGGTTCTCAGTGCACTGCAGCCTTAAGATCTAATCAGCATCCCTCTTTGAATTACATGGAACCCAAGTAAGTTGTTATCCTAATCTGCCTACGATCTTACAATATTTACCTTCCCATAGCCACAATCAGTGCCGTGCCAAGCATTCTCATAGCAAAAGTGCATTTGCAGAGAAATAAACCAAGTAATGTACCTGACGGGTTGAACCGCTTCCTTCTGCATAGACACTTTGTACATTTAAGGCTTCCCTGTGACTCTGCCAATAGAAAGTTTAAAATGCAGCTTTAATTTTGTTATTTTTTTTTCTTGTTCTCACAAGAGAATATATGAGTGGGATTTGAATTGAAGCAGTGGTAACAATTTACTTAGGGTTTTGCTTGTGTTGTAACATGGATTCTCACAGTTCTGTAGTCTGTAAACATTGTTGGGATCTAGGGCTTGAGGTGTGCCATGTACTCACCCCTTGGGTGCCTGAAATATTAATGTTTCATAAACACAATAAAAGAGAAATACTTCACTGTGTTGTATTGGAAAATACTGTATTTTCAGACTTTTAATATTAACATTCTAAACACTGTGTTAGCTTAAGTTAATGTATTTTAAAGTGATTATGCCACTTTGAATTATGCCCGTGCTGTTTTCATGGTTTTTGAATTGTGGTTTTGTAATGTGTCATAAAGACTATTTAGTAGACTTGGAGTCTTTGCTGCTTTTTCTCAGATAGGATATGCCTCACTTGGTTTCCTAAATACTTTGCATGCTTGTGACCTGAGCTGTCTTTTAGATAACAAAATGCTGTAACCTCACATGAAGGGTAAGAAGTGTTGTGTGCTGTGCTCTGTGATCTCTGTGTTCAGTAGCCATATTGTTTGATTTGAATGTGCCCAAGATTTCACCCTGAAACCCCAGGCCAAGGAAGCCATTGTGAAACTGTAAAATGCAGTTCTAACTCTGAATAATAATTTTTTCTGAAGTGAATGCTGACAGTCCTGGGATGGAAATGCTTTCATAGTAAACATTACTTACACAGGATATAAAATCTTGCTTAGACTAGATCCGTGAGACTGGTCTTATAACTTCACCATGACGTGATCTTGCTGAAGAGTCACACAGTGTGTTACAAATGACTCAGACCCCAAATGGGAATGAGTTATAAAAGTTTTATTGAGAACCAAATAAAAATACACAAAGCAAAAGGGACAGCGCTGGGAGTGTGGCTTGATGCCAAAATGGCAGTTCCACCTTTAATACACCGGGGGGCGGGGCTTGCATCGGCCACATGAATATTTATGAGCAGTCATACATATTATAATATTTCCTTATCTATACTTGGCCCTCCCAAAGTCTGCCGGTTAACTTTCCTTTGATGTTCATTGGTCGAGACCTTCTCACAAGCAGACTGGAGGTGAGGTGTTACCAAGCCAAGTTCCCCGGCCAGGAGCTTTCCCCATCCCCAGCTGTATCCTGCAAGGGCCAGGTATACAAGCCCTTCCCCAACATGTCTCTGGCAGCACTGAGATGACCAGAGCTGTCTGATGGCAACATGGATGAGAGAAGAGAGGATTGAAGGGAGAACAAAAAGGGATCCAAAACCAAACTACAAGAACAGAATCACATATGAAAAGAACTTTAAACCTTAATAAACCTCTTTAACACACAAAATCATTGCGAGAGCCAATTACCTCACCACCCATCCATAGCAATCCTTCTCTTCCTTTTGATAAGTCATGTGGCTCAAGCAATGATTTTCATTTTTGATTTTGGTAATCCACTCCTGCTTCTCGTTCAATGTAAAACTATTCCACAACACTCAAAACTATCCTTGCAAAAATCAACCTCGTAACTGGGCCACCACAACAGCATCAACCACCCCACAACACATATCACTATCCCACAACACTAACAATATTACAATATTTAATTAATACAATTAATAATTTAACATCAATTCATTCAAAATCCAGTGAAAGACAGCTTTCATTAATTTGTTCTTCTTAGATTTGATTTTATTTGGTTTGGGCTGTATGTTGAATTCTTTTCCCGTATCATTAGTTCATACCTTTTGTATATTAGTTGTGCTTCCTCTAGCGGGTCTCCTATTTTGTCATGACCCTCTGAGGAGGCCCTACAAACTCTTTTTGATCTGCAAGTATAGCTACCAAATGCATGTTCGGTACCACACTGATTGTTAAACTGATAAAACATGGTATTAGACAGAGAAGAAACAGGAATCCCACCAAAGAACATAATATTATAAATCCTGGCCTATTCCACGAAGCCCCTCCGAATAATTTATTCCACCAAGCACTGTTTAATATGGGTTCCCACTTCTGAATGGGTACATGTATGCGATCTTTCTTATTTCCCTTGCCAAATCTATCACTGCCCCTCCATTATCATCTATTTGTAAACAACAATCTGATGTATTAAATTTTCCACACACACCTCCCACCTTGGCCAATAGATAGTCTAATAGATAGCTGTTTATCAAATCTGTTTTGATAAACAGCTGCCCTGGTTTGCGTTTTTGTTTTGTTATTTACTCCAAGGCTGAGGCAGTTCTATTAGTTATTATCTCAACCACAGCCTGTAATCATATTATTAAGTATGTATATAGCAGTCTGGTAACCCCAACTGCCATTTTGAGGCCAGGTGGCAGGTCCATAGGGTCTCTAGGATCCTTTCTGGGGACCACTCATCCTTTCCCCACATTTGGGTACCTCCAGTCCTGGTTTCTTTGAGACCGTTTTACGTCTTCATACACTGGTACTCCTAATTTATCCCCTTTTTGCAAAGGCAGTAGGAAAAACCTGGTTAGATTAAACCCAGGGTACAGCTTCCTTTCATTCTGGGGGTAAATTTGTGTAGGCTCTCTTTCTACAACTCCAGAACAGGCCATTTGGGGTCATCCACATCTTAGAGGTGTTTCCTATACCTGACCAGTAAGGAGCTATTCTTGGAATATCTTCATATGGGTTGATTGTTTCAGGGGAAGAACTCACGTTGCATTGGAAGAGAATTTCCTCCCTACCGTGTTGACACTGTGAGTCATTGTTCATTCTCCACAGCTGCTGAGGAGCTGAGGGAACCCACCAGATGTTTGTTCCATTAGTTATCTTATACCTTTTATGACAATACAAGGAGTCTTTTCTACTTTCTTAGAGAAGGCCCTCCCAGTTCTGCAAATGCACTCCTCTCCTGTAGTCTTGGAGCTTAGTACTCACCCTTTGAGTCTATCAGTCCTTTGTCCCTCAGTTTGATTACATTTTAGTAACTCCACAGGACTTAAGCTTACCCCATTCCAGGGCCACTCTTTGGTCATTGACTGTCCCTCCACATACTCACAGTTAGTGAGATTGGATTCCCGGCTTATTCTTCCCCATGGTCCACAAATAGGTTCCATCCCCATTTAGGTAGCTCTATTTCATTCTCCAGTGTGTCTTGTATCTTTGTATATATATATCTGGTTTTTGTTCACGGGTGGATTCAGGTGGACATGTCAGCCTTTTGGCGGTATCCTCTATTATTGTTTTATCAGATCTTATACTCCACCTCCATCTGAGATATCACAACGTCCAGTCTTAGAGAAACAGATCCATTTTTCTCCCCATGGGCATCTCAACCCAATCTTTATTCCTCCTGGTCCTAAATTCTTCGCCACCCAGTAGGTTTGTCCTTGAATGTTGCAAGTTTCTAGCTTCTTCAGGTCGTAACAAACCCTACTTAAGTGTAGGCCACCAGATAAGGACCCCAGGTATTTTCATAATACAGATTTTGATAATACTTCCGGCAGGGGTCTGCTTGAGTCTCTGAGTAGATAAAGAGTAGAATAAGGAATGGAATAAGCACCAGAGGTCCAGTAGGACTCCCAGTCCCACTGACACAGCCTATGGGGTTGCTGCCAATAGTTGGCCCCTTACATGGTTGATGCGGCCCGCCTTCTCCACCCTGCACCGACTCGCCCAGCTAGCTCCTGAAGGCAAGACCAGCGCCGAGAGTGGCCCACTTCCAGGATTCAGGGGAACCCGGAATGTGGGTAGGGCTCTGAACCCTAACGGCCGTACACGCGTCCGGGGAGGAGCAAAGGATTGAGACAGAGTCCTTCTGAGGTTCCGGGGAAGCAGGATTTATTGAGGGAGGGAAGACAACTGGGATCGAGGGAAGGGAACCACAAAAGGCAGGGAACACAGGTGTGCAGCAACTTAAATACAGCAACCAATTGCTACAGTTTGGGGGTGTAACATAAGGCAGGGCTGATTATACATACAACCAATAGGGGGAAACATAGGCGGGGAAATACATGTAACATCAAATCGTGCTAAGAAGGGGTTGACTGATACAGAAGATACTAGAAGGATAGGAGGGGCTAGGAGGGATTGACAATCTCCGGGGCAGGGACTAGAGTGAGGGACAGGGAAGGTACTTGGGTTGATTGATCAAGGGAAGGCGGGAATTAGGGCAACTGAATTATAACGGGGGGGGGGTACAAACAATGGAACAAACCATCTAATAACAATAAAATAACACAATACAACACATGGTGAATAGGGGTATCCATCTGGTCTTGCCCTCTGGTCTTGTAGACTCATCTCATACCATACAGAGTTCCTGGCAGCATTGGAAATACAGGGTTTCACTCTTGTTGATGTTTTCTTCTCATTGGCTTTTGGTTAGTTCACAATGGTTCAAATCCACAACACAAAATTACTGTATGGTGAGATTGTCTGTTGAGAGGATTACCCTACCAATACTGGCCACACTAGAATGTGTTACACTGGGATATTTCAGACAAGGCATGCAACTAGGAAGGACCCTGTAGGTTTCAAAAGTCCAAGCAGAGCTTTATCTGGCATGCAAAGGCAAAAATCTTGTTGACCTCCAAGGTTGTAATTCCAGACACCCCCTCCCACCCCCCCACATTTGTGGAGAGATCAGACTGTCTCAGGGATGATGTTGGAGTTTATACAGTTTTTATCCCTTGGGTATCCCGAAACACCAATATAGTCTGTCAATGAAAGGGCAGTCTGCTTGCCACATCAGGGCTTAGTGTCCCACATTAGGGTCACCCTCAACTGTCCGGGCAATGATGTTACATTCCACTGGCAGAGTTCGTTTACAGGTCCTTTAACTCCACTGGCGGGGTTCACCTTCGTCCAGTGGTTCTGATGGCTGTCTTGGTTGTTATCTTATCAGTACCTGAAAAGGACCTTCCAATTTTCATCAGTGGTTGTTCATTCCAGGATTTAAAAGGGTATATGGATTAGGGACTACGGGATGTCAGTTATTTAGTCCTTTCATTTACTTACCTTAATTCCTGTACCAGTCTATGAGTACCATCTGATTTTTAACAGGTGGAGTGGGAATGTTATGGGGCAACATACACAACTCTGATTTCTTAACAGGTGGGAGTAGGAATGTTACAGGGGGAGCATACACAGCCCAAGGGTTCTGTTTAAGATAAGAAAATCAGTAACAGATTGTAATCCCTTACACCCTTCCGAGAGGATAGAATATTGATGAACTTGGATTGGTTGACTTATATCAGTTATTTAAATCATAATAGGCATCATGTCTAATTTATCCTGATTCTTTGGTCCTGCTCATACAATTGGGTTTATCGTTTCTATTTCTTTTCATTTGAACAGTTTGATTACCATCCCCTTCCTTTTGGGAATATCCCAACTCCAATTGTACTTGCAAATCCTTCCGAAGGAGATCACATCCCACCCCTGGTACTAATAATATATCTCCCATTTCTGTATCATGGCTTCCCCAGGGGTCACTCTATTTAATCTCTCAACTCCTATGTCAATCAAAAACTCAAATTATTCTCCTTGGGGACCTAATTGTAGGGTTATCAAAAGCTTATGATGGTATAGAGCCCCTGACACCCCAATCTTCTGTTTCTTTTTTGTACTTTCTTAAACAAACTTCCTTCCTCCTTTGAAGACAATCCCTCCTTAGATGCCCCTTTCCTCCACAATAAAAACATATGGGACCTTGATTTTGATCTTTTGTTCTCCCTCCACCCTGTCTGTTATCATCCTGGAACATCCTCTGTTGACCTCCCCCCCTATCCTGTTGAGGGGTCCAACTCCTAACAGATCGATTCTCTGCTCTTATTGATGCTAACATAACCTTGGCTTTTCTCTTTACCTTCTCCTCTTCTCTTCCAACATAAACCTTCCAAGCCTCTCTCAATAGTTCATTCAACCCTTGTTCCTGCCAATCAGTCCTCAAGGTTTTGCAACTCTCTCCAGCTATCTGGCCAGGCATATGTGACAAAGTTGACTCTTAATAGTGCCTGACCAGCCACTGTCTCTGGGTCTATGCCAGAGTATTGCCTCATATTCTTGCTGAGACTTTGCAACCATTCTGTGGGAGTTTCTCCTTGTTATTCACCAGAAGCTTTACTAATATTCTGATTCTGGGGAGCAGCTTCCTTTATTCCTCTAATTACCAATGCCCTATAGTCTTTCATATTTCATCTCCCCTCCTCGTTGTTGTGGTTCCAAGGGGAGTGTTGTATGGGCATTTTTTCCCCCCATTTTGCAGTCCATTTTGGTGTTCTCTATCCCAGATTTTCATACCTGCTATCCTGATAATTTACCTTTCATCTTGGGTGAATAGTATACTTAGGATGGACTGTATTTCGTCTCAAGTGTTTGGACCTAAAAACTGATCCACCTGTTCTGACAAACCAGTGGGGTCATTCAATAATCCTTTTAATTCTTTCTTAAAAGCCTGTACTTTGGAAGAGTTGAGAGGAATATTTACAAAACCTACCCCTCCTTGTGCCCGACCCATCGGTACATCTCTGAGGGGATATACCCTGACCTGGTGATTCTCATTCTCACACTTTGATATTGCCCTACTCTTGGTGTTCTAGCTGGGTCCATCTAAGGGTATTACCCTCTCTGAGGGCACTGGTGCTTCTACGGTGTCATTGTGCCTGGGGCAATGGAGGGTGCGGGTGCCGCTGGAGGTACTGGTACATCTGGGGCAATGGGAAATGGTGATACTTCTGGAGGTACCAGTGCACCTGGGGCAATGGGGAATGTCGGAGGTAAGTGGTCTAAAGGGTCCCATTCCTTTTTCTCAGATACTTTAGAAGTTTTGGTCTCTGAGGGAGAAATCTCCCCTTTCCAGCAGGCTGCAAATTCACGCCTCCCGACTGAAACATTCTTCGGCATTCCCATGCATTTGTAGGGCTTGGCAAATCCACTTCTCAAATGACCCATACTCAGGCCTATGTACATGATCAGGTCGTATTTCCTCTTTTGTCCACTCTATCATGCAGTATTGCATCATCTTTATTTTATCTTTCTCCCTTGTATCAGGGTTATAATTCGATTGAGATAGCTTTAGTCCTAAGGGAGAGTCTGGGGGTATATTCATAGGTACTTTTTTACTCTTCTTCCTGGACTTTACTTTACTACCCCCCTGTCCCATGTTACAAACCTGGGGCTCCCTTCTGTTCCCTATTCTGCCTTTGCCCTCTTGTACAGCAGTCAGCCCCCCTCTTTTATTTGGGAACCTCTTCTGCTACCACTGCCTTTCCACAGTCGAGCCCTCCTTCAGGGCTCCTCTGGGGGTCCATTCCTCCGCGTCTCCCGCTTCCCTGCCACCTTCTCTCTCCCGCCCTGCTGCAGCTGCCCTTTCGCCAGGCAGCCGAGCCCTTCTCCGGGGCTCCTTCGGGGCTCTATCCTCCCCTCTGAGCCTCGCCGCTTCTCTTCCGCTTTCCTCTTCCCACTTCGCGTCCCCACCCCTTATTAGCTCCCTGCTTCTTTCTCCCTCTCGCGTGTCTCTGTCGCTTCTCTGCCTGTCGCCCTTCGTCCCGCCCTCAGATATTCCCCCGCCTCTCCTTTACCTGGCGTCCCGCCGCGGCGCTGGAGCTTTCCCTCGGTCCAGCTGTCTGCCCGAGCATGCTCTGTGCTCTGACTGACTCAGGTGCGGCTCCCGTGCAGTACCGTCCAGAGCTGAGGTTCCTGCACTTGGATTATGGGCACTGGCCAACTTCCTTCTATGCGTATGGATCGAGTCTTTGTCATGTGAATTTAAAGGGGCCACGGAAAAGAAAAGATCAGGGAATTTTGCTTTTGCTTTGCGAGTTCTCCTCATCATTCCCGGTAACCCAGCTCGGGTCTAAGGGTCCAGTAAAAGCCCGGCGTGGGCCGCCCCACACGAATGCTCTCAAGACCCCCAGAACCAGTGCATATATACCGGACTAGCCCCCAGAAATTGTTATGAGTGACTCAGACCCCAAATGGGAATGAGTTATGAAAATTTTATTGAGAACCAAATAAAAATACACAAAGCAAAAGGGACAGCGCTGGGAGTGTGGCTTGATGCCAAAATGGCAGTTCCACCTTTAATACACCGGGGGGCGGGGCTTGCATCGGCCACATGAATATTTATGAGCAGTCATACATATTATAATATTTCCTTATCTATACTTGGCCCTCCCAAAGTCTGCCGGTTAACTTTCCTTTGATGTTCATTGGTCGAGACCTTCTCACAAGCAGACTGGAGGTGAGGTGTTACCAAGCCAAGTTCCCCGGCCAGGAGCTTTCCCCATCCCCAGCTGTATCATGCAAGGGCCAGGTATACAAGCCCTTCCCCAACATGTCTCTGGCAGCACTGAGATGACCAGAGCTGTCTGATGGCAACATGGATGAGAGAAGAGAGGATTGAAGGGAGAACAAAAAGGGATCCAAAACCAAACTACAAGAACAGAATCACATATGAAAAGAACTTTAAACCTTAATAAACCTCTTTAACACACAAAATCATTGTGAGAGCCAATTACCTCACCACCCATCCATAACACACTCTGTGGGTCAAACTGCCAGAGAAATCTTTTGAAAGATCCCCCATGAGAGGGATAAATACAGTTTATTCTTACTGCTCCTAGGCTAGATTATTTCTGGGTTAACCCCACCCCCTACTCCAGCAAACCTTTGGGGAGAGATGGAATCAGCCTTGGCCTCGTCTTTGGGTACCAGTTTGGGAAACAGCTTGCATTCACTTACTCCCATATTTGTGGATTATAATCTTGATTTAGGGTACGAAAGGAATGGATGGTCATTCTCCCCTTCACCTTTTAGTGAACAAGTTTCTTGTGATTTATAGTGTAACATTAGCAATCTGGTCATGTGTAGAATAGTGAAGTGACTATCCTTACAACAGATTCCCTTCTATATTCCTCAGGAAACCAGCAAACAGTAGTATACCTTCTGCAAAAATACAGCATTGATTATAACAGTGTTCTGGAGCTTGTGCTTGATGTTAGTGATGTCAGTACATCAGGAGGTGTTATAAACTAATTAAATAAAACAAAACATGGCATATTTTCAGCCTTCTAATTTGTAGAAAGAAAACATGGATGGAAATCATTCAGCTCAGCCTATGTAGGTGGCTTTGCATTCAGTTTACAAGCCATAATCAAGCCTTATTCAATCCAAGTCTGAGTGGTCTTGAATTGCTTAAACCAATTATTAATTCATATTTTTTATTCTGATATCTTACTGTGGCATGTCTTTCTCTTTTTTTTCTTTCCTTGCCTGTACAAAAAATAAGTGTCTAAGTGTAAGGCTACGTGGAGTCATCAGGCAACAGACATATGCTTTCCTGTGCTCTCCACAGGGCTTGCAGGTTCAAACACATCCTGCCTGAATCATAAGAACTTTAATTGAGTAGATAAAGAGGTCCTCATAATTATAAACTGCAGTAGGTATAACAAGAGGCTAAATACATAGCTGTGGTTTTAATTAGCTTGTGCTTCAAATTAGTAATTGTGGTTTCACTCAGAAATCAGTGACTTTATACACTGTTAAAGCCTCATCACTGTGCAGTTCATTCCTCATTATATCTCTCGGTGTGAAGCTTTCAATACAACATCACGCTGAGCTAAAAAGGCGAAAGTTGTAGATATTTGGTTATCTTCCAAGTGCAGTGGAGCTCTATAGAGATTTAATTCATTCTTGCCAGAGATAGGAGAATTAACTATTTTTTGTTACAGCTGGAATATGTATGTTTGTATGTAAGCATCTGTACGTACAGGCTGTGTGTGGATGTGTGCATGTATGGCCAGGATCTATCAGGGAGATTGTGCTTACTGCAGATAGCATCAGGGCATGCACCGAATCTGCTATTCAGATTGTCAATTAGCTAATTAACTGACACAAAGCAGAGCCAAAAGCCCCATAACAAATCAAATGCGGATTGAAAGCACAGAAGTGTTCCTTAATGCTTGTCACATGGGAGGTTGTCAGTGCAAGTTGAAGTATGCATCTTTTCCTTTCCTCTTTCCTTTGCTATTTTCCCCTCTCCTTCAGGGTTTTAATTATATCTCTTCCCTCAGAGGAGCAGGAGGTAGTTTGCAGAGCCAAGAGACCAAAGTACTTCAGTGTTATTCAGGGGAGAAGTGAATGTGGTCTCTCAGCCTGTCATCTAGATCTGGCAGGTGCACAAAGGAAGCTGACACACAGATAAGTGCCCCTCACCGTTGCTACACCGAGGTGTTAGATCCTTTTCCGTGTTTGTGTGTAGAATTATCTGATACTGGAATCAACTATCCTAAAATCTCTTCCAGCAGCCTGTTTCTACAAAATGCTTATTTAACCCCTCATTGACATCTACAATGAAGCCATACATAAATTTTAAGAAGTGGGACAGAATTAGGTGGTCTAAATCACATGAGGTTGAACTGGAGCTTTAGGATGGATGGTTAATGTAATGGATTTGTAGATGTTTCTGTGTTTCCTTGCCTTCACATTTGCTTTCCCTGCACAGACCCATGCTTTGTGGACACATGTTGTGTGTGTTTGTGTGGAGGTGCCCGTGTTTATAGGCTGTTAGTACAAGGATGTCAAAATGTGTTTTATTCTTCTGTATAATGCTCTGTTAATTTGTAAACAATATTTTCATTGTTTCATTGAAACACTTTCCATTTTAGAAGTGTACTGACTGCCCTACTGCCCATTTTTACATAGTTTTATGATTCCAGATTTAAATTTGGGAAAATTATTCAGTGGCTGTTTCTTTCAGAATTGTCCTCAGGAGTTGCATTGTTTCTGATGTTTTGTTGCTATTATTGATAGTAATAAACGTGTAACAAAATTATGGGTAAAATAATGTGTTGTCATTTTTGTCTTTCTCCAGTCACTATGAGCAAGACCGGAGTGCACTTAAGCGGAAGGAATGGGAGAGAAGAAACCAGGAAGTCCAGCAAGATGAAGATCTCTTTGCTTCAGGTTTTAACCTCTTCGGGGAACCCTATAAGGTAAATGACATTGTTATGTTTTGCGTTTTCAGGATGTCTTACACAAGTACAAATAAAGCTTCTCATCACCTCTAAGAAATTGACGTATTGCATCTGCCTTGCATTCTTGAATATACTGATTATCCAAATCAGCATATGGCAGCAGAGTAAACTGAACGTGCTGCCCATGTTGCATTGGCAGAATCAGGAGTTTGGTTACAGTCCAGTTCAAGATTTGTTCCTCTTAACACACAGCAAATTCCTGCTGTAGAAGTATGTGCAGCTGGTATTTCTACAAGTGAGTTTGTATCTACAAAGGTAGCACTAAGTTCTTTCATTTTTAGGAAGAAAATATATCTGAGTTGTTAAAACCAATGTCCTCTATATAAATAATGAGTCCATAATCTTTCTTGTGCAATCTTAACCATCCAAAGAAGTCTTTTGGGGGATTGAATCTTTGGGGATCATAAGGGTATAAAAGGGGCTTCAGTTACAAGTCTTATTGTCTCTAAGGAGCTTTGCTGCCTGAGATTTTCATCACCAAGGGATGTCCCCCATTATGATTTCCACTGCTTTGATTTTCAGTAAGACATTCCCTAAAGAATTCATCAGAATGTAAATTTCCTTATCTCTTTCTCCTCCCAATCAGTGACATCCATTGAAAGGCCACCACTTCATCTTTCCATTTTACATTGTTAGCAGCTGTAAGGGAGCATGAGGGCTCTTTGAAAATCACCTAAAAAAAGAGGAGAAAAGATTGCCATTATTATCAAATGGTGTGCAATAATGACAGACCACCAACGTATGATAGATGCACTCAACTGCTGGCTGTACTTTGGTTCAGGCGTGCTGAGGAGCAACAGACCTTTTTTCCTTGGTGTGAACTTGCCAGATGGAAAATCCCTGGCTCATGTTCAAGGAGTGAAGGTATCTTGACAAATATTTCAAAAGGTGGTTTTGAAACCCCGAAGTGGAAGGTAAGCAAAGTACAGAACAAGATACCAGAGCTAAAGTGAAGACGTCTATCTTGTGCGTTCTATTGAGTAGCAGCCAACTACTTTACCCTGTAAATACCGCCACCAGGATGAGCCCAATTTTATCTCTCCCTGAAGTGCAGCTGCACTGCACCCCAGGTGACCCTCTGCTTGAGCAGGGATACCTCTCAGGGGTAAAGATTCCTTCCTTACCCAAGGCTGAGAGATTCCTTACCTGTGACAGATACTTGGTAAGTGACTGATAGCATGATGAACATTACTAGTCCATGTAGCTACTCAATATTATGTAAATATTGTATGGATAGTTCCATTAGACTAATATAAGAGGTCATTTGAATTTCAGGAGGTAGACCAATATGCAAAACACTGCAAAATTTTGTGGCAAAAACTAAAATCATACACTGCCAATATCTATTATATAATAAGAATGACAATATCTGATTTTAGATCTATTTAGTGTGTGTGTATTTTCATCAAGTGTACACTGAACATGTGGTTTCTTTTCAAAATCGGAATGAGTGAAAAACCAAAAATTATCCTGATGGTCTTTCTGGGCAAATTTTTTTAGTTGCTTTACACCTACTTGGCAGAGAAGTTTGTAACTTTGCGTAATTAAGCAAAATGTAATACAATACAGCCCTAAAAAAGTGTTACAATTATAAATTGTGAACGATAAAAACTGAGAGAAAGTTGTATGCAAAAGTAGTTAAATAGTAGTTAAATCAGTCTTAAATTTGAAAAAAACAGGTAGAAGCAAAGCTAAATAGGAAAGCTAGGTCTTGCCTTCTTTACTCTAGGAGAAAAAAAGGGATGAAGTGATAGACCAGTTTCCTTTTTAAGTTCTGTATTGCTAAGACCCAGCCACAGTAGTTTCCTAGGCACCAATAACAGCTGAATCTAACTCTTTGTGGGTATGTAGTGATTTTTATTCTTAATGAAGTGCAAAATTAAATTCAGGGGTTTGTTTGCATTTATTCTAAAACAAAATGAAGAGACTTTGACATGACAACAAATATCCTGCATGTGCAGTTTGAATTTCTTCAGATGTTTCTGCGTTCATGAGACTCAAGGCTTGTGCACACAAGAAGCTGCACTTGTCTCTTCTGGTCATACTCAGTGGGAGCAGAGTGAGAGAAAACACTGCCCAGCAAAGTGTTGTGGCCTGTGATGGGCCTAAGGTCCACATCCTCACTGGGCTGGCTCTGCTGATGAGCATCAGCTCATGGTACAGCTGATACATTTCTGAAAGATCTGGAGGTGGGAGCTAACATGGAGACTACAATGACAAAGAGAAGGTTGGGAATAGCAGGTCTCAGGAATAGGAAACATCTCTTTTTCTTTTTTTTTTATTCCCACACCTAGTGTCCTTACTTATCATTCCTCCCTCATTTTCTTCAACAGTATCCAGAGGAGGGACTGTCAGGGTAGGGCATACCACCACTGCTGTTTCTGAAGTTTTAAAGACTGAACAACTGGCAGCTGTTTTAAGAGTGCACTAAGAAATAGAGGATATTAAAAGTTGCAGAGAAAGGAGCTCAGATTTTCTCATGGAACCTACTGCCGTTGTGTATCATGAGATGTGTGGAGTATCTGCCTTCATCTATCATCTCTCTGCTTTAGCTGTTGCAGTCTCTTTCTTTCCCTCTGTCAAATAAAATGTAGGTGTTCGTTATAGTTTTGGACAAATGCATGTTTCTACATTGATTCTTTGTAGTTTATGTATGTGTGCACTTACGTGAAAAGAGGTACTTATTTCTGTGGGTGTATAAAATACATTTTTCCATGCTTGTTAAAAGATAAATGTCTCTTTTTGAAGCTCCACTATCTCATGTGGGAAAAGAACACATTTGACAATGTGATGACATCCAGCATTATTTTGGGAAGGTCAGGCAGTAGGGGTTGTGTTGCTCTTTAATGTGAGTTTCAGGTCCTACCTTCAAACCCTGGTGCAACCTGTTCAGGCTTGATTTTGCAGAAGGGATGAGAGAAGGGCCTGCAGTGTAACAGTAACAGACATTTGAAAAAACAATGTCAGAGTTTTCTTGAGAGAAGCTGTAATTTTACTACTGATTTGTTGATACCTTTTAATGTTTTGAATTATGCAGAGATAAGTATTTTAAAATAAAACAGTAGGAGTATTTTTGTTACTTTTCAAAGGAATTGCCTCAGAGGAGTTCAGCTTGAGAAAGAGAACCCAATGGGCAGCATTTCCATTGCGAAGCCTTTGGTGAACATTAAATCATTTGTCTTTTTCAGGTAAAGCCCCTCCATGCTTTTCAAGCTTAAAAAAGATCTCAGCTTCTAATCTGTGAAGGTTAGTTTAACAGTGAGGCATAAGGAAGCGAACGAATTATGAAACCTCAAGTTTCACACAAATTTTCACAAAACACTTGTAAGTGGGGCCTATAAGTTTGAGTGCATTAGTTCTTTTCTTTGTAAAATGATAATGCAATAGCTAGCTAGCAAATTAGTCATCCAGTAAGATTCTATTACAGATAGCTTTTGAAAGAAATAGAAGCAAATGCAGGAAAATATGCCTTTTGTAAATTAACAGAAGCTCAGAATGAGGGGGAATGCTACTAACCATGAGTCATAAACCAGGCATATAATTTATGCCTTGGAATACTCAAAATACTGCATTTCCTTGGTACCAACAAAATCGTGATTCAGCATGCTGTTCAAAAAAAAAAGATGTACAGAGGTTTTCTTTAAGTAATCAGCCAATTATCCAGCATACGAAGGTAGAAATTGTCCCCAGTCTGGAAGTAACAAAGAGCAAGCAGAAATTATGACTGGATTTTCTGTTTCTCTTGCTGGTATCCAGGCTTGTCAAGAATCCTGTGTTTCTTGTGAGAGCCTTGAATTTGTTGTAGAAATAAAGTAAAAACATTAATGTTATGCCTTATGTCTTAAATACTGATAGAACAGTGCGCTACATTGCTGAGCTTGTTCAGATTGTGATGTGATGCCTAAGTCTGAGCTTAGTTTTGTGTGCTCTAATTTTATTTAAATGTAAGCCAAATTACCATTAATAATACCTTTTTTTACTTTGCAGTCTGATTCAAAGGCCACTGAAGAGAGTAATTATCCTTCCATTGACTTCAGTTAGCATTGGATATGAGCTTTAGTGTACTTAAAATACACTAAGGATGTTTAAAATAATTTAATCTCCAAGGTTTTCAATAAATATATTTTTATTAATATTCCCTGTAAAGGACTATGACTACTACTAATAATAATACCTAACATTTATACAATGTCTTCTATCCCCACGATGTGAATATTAGGCATAAAATAGAGTTAATATCTAGCAAAGTTGTATTTATCATCATGTGACATGTAAAATAAAATACACTGAGAGAATTAGGTACTTCCAGTAAAATTATTGAACAGATCTGCTTTAAAGTTAAAACATTTTCTCTGTGAGGATCTAGACAAGAGCCATTTAGTGTGCTGGGATGTTGAAGTGTTGCAGTTATGGTATGCTGTCAGTACCTTTTTTTTTTTTAACTTGTGCTTTCTGGGAAGTAAGCTAAATGTTCCCTGGAAGTGTAGCTGAACCACAGCAGTGAAAGCTGGTGGTCAGGATTTTTTTGATACTGTTATTTCCCATGTTCTATCTTATAAGGAGTTAAAGTGTTTGAGCAAGGAGGAAACAGAACAAGTATGTAATTCCTGCTGGGCCCTTAAGCACAATGGAATCTCCTTGTTTTAAATTTGGGGGTTGAACAGAGAAAGCCTGGTTTTGGCTGCTACCCAAACAGCTCAATGTGCAACTCAGTTGAAGGGGACTGCTCATATACAAAGAGCTTATTCTTGGCTTAGCTAGAATATAATTTTTGCCACTAAAATGACCAGCCTAGGGACTTAGTGAATTAAAGTGATTCGTGATTCTCCACAACTGGGATTATTAACTGTGTCAGTTAGGAGCACTGGTAAAATGTATAGGGACAGAAACAACATTGAACAGTCAATTTTAAAATCACTGTCTCAGTGTAGTGCTAATATATGTTGCAATCCCTGAGAATGAGCAAAAGGAAATTTACATTTATGACCTTCTTTTTTAAAACATTTTTTATGGCATGTTCAATACTCTTCTCATCCTCTGACTAGTTCAGCAGTGGCTAATATAAGTAGATATTTCAGGAGAAATCCATGCATGAATTTTTTCATCACTCAAACTTCTCTTTAATACTTGGGGAAAATGCGATCAGGAGCATTGTAGGATCCCTCACCGAAGAACTGTGACACTGTCTAACCAAGCACAAGCTCCTAATGCTGATTTTCCCCATCTTTATGGCCTGGTATTAAGGCACCATTGGACTGTGGCACTACCTGTTTTATTGAGTGAAAAAACCCCTCCAAACAGAAGTAGAGTTGGCTGTATCATGACATAACTTTGTCATTTAATTCCAGACTGTAGAAGTGAACCATCTGCATGAACAGGAACGGTAGTTCAGCTTTGGTTTTTATTCTTTGACTCTTGTAAAGCCATGAGCATGGGGAATAAGATGTTTTAGTTCTCTGCTGGTCACTTCAATGGAACAGAAAGGTCAGTAGGAAGGCTGCTGCTTTGCATCTCTGTGGGGTGAGTTAGAACAGGAAGAGAGAAGAAATCAGCTGTGTATTAATTATATCTTCCAGCTTATTTGTCCAGCTTTTTACAAGTGAAACGGAAAAGGAAAAATAAACTTCATGCTTTAAAAGGAGAAGTATAATAGCAGTGAAACAAAGATGACTCAGTGTTTATTTAATAATTACTGGAAATCAGAGAAAAGCAGGATTAAGAAATACAACCAGCTTGCAGAGAGTGGAAGAATCTTGATGCTTAACAATGTGGCAATCATGTCTGCTTATGTTCTATAAGAAAATATTTTTGAATGATCTTTTAGTTGAACCTACCATAGCATGTGATAGAAGCTTTTTGTTCTCTGGATTCAGATGGTAGATACTTCAGGTCAAACTGTATTTTCTATGGAAAAGTAATTGGAGTTAAACAGGAGAGAAGAGTTTGGTGCTGTTACAGCTACCCAGCTTCTATTTATGGCAAGACTGTGGGTCAAAGAGCAATGACATACTTATATCAACTGTGTGATTTCAATTCAAATGCTCAGTAGCCAGTAATTGTACTTTTGTGTTTTGCACGATATGAAATGTGCCCAACGTCTCTAACATAAACCCATCTTATTTTGCGCCTAACATCCATAACTGATGCAATTTAAACACTTTTCTGAGAGCATATTTAAGAAAATGGGAAGCAGTAGACAAGTGTTACTGATGCAAACCCATTTCAAGAGATTCTTTGAACACAGTTATTGATAGGTTTTTCTTACATAACATGTGCAAAATGTAATTGAAATTTAATTAAATGTCAGCATGACTCCATTAAACAGCTAACATTTGCCATCTTCTATGAAAACTATTCTGAGCAGTAACTTGTAAATCATGAATTTACTCATGCTTTTCTTGTCTTTTTTTTTGTTGTTGTTGTTTTTTGATATTTTAGACAAATAAAGGCGATGCCCTTGCAAACCGTGTCCAGAACACATTGGGAAATTATGATGAGATGAAGGATTTGTTAACCAACCACTCCAACCAGAGCCACCTTGTAGGAATCCCAAAGAATTCTGTCCCACAGACACCCATTGACAAAAATGAACAGAACTTTTTCCCAGAACCGAGGAACCGGATGATTCCGTCTCATCAGATCAGCGGCAACTCATCAACATCAATGCCTCCGCCTTCTTCATTGTCATCTAATTCTACTTTGCTACACAGCCACCAGAGCAGCAGGAAGTCAAGGACAGACTGGTCACGCAGTGGTCACAACTCCAGTGGGGCTCAGCCGAACCAATCCAGTGGTCAGCAGAGCCGGACAAAGCACAGCTCTTCTCATGACCAGTCACAGGGCAGGTATGAAGATCTCTATAATTTCCAGAGTGAGCAGCATAAAAGTGGGGGAACTGAGGAAGCAAATGCTATGGCAACATCTTCACATTCGAGGAGGCACACTCATGCAAAGTCAGCACCTGGAGAACACACTTACAAAGAAAACAGTCATTCAAAGTCACCCACAGAGCTTGAGTTTGTAGGCCATGGTTCTGGATCTCCACTTCCTTCCACTTCTTTGTTAACTGCAAACAATGGTCTTTCAACTCAGAATTTCCCACCAGGACTTCACTGTAAAAACAGCATGGTCCAGCAAAAGCCTACAGCTTATGTCAGGCCTATGGATGGCCAGGACCAGGTACCCAATGACTCACCTGAACTGAAACCCCCAGTAGAAATTGAGAGTGGATATGGAAATCAGGCCTTTGGAACACTGCTGGAAGGAAAAGTGAACACTCCTAGTTCAAAGAACAAAGTACCAAAGCTCAACATTCCTCCTGTTAGTGAAGTAAGTGGATTAAAATATCTTCTCTCTAGTACTGCTTGAGTGTTACATTCACTAAATATTTTTTTCTGGAAATATGCAGTTGCATTTACAGAAATTACAGAGTAAAACCTACCTTTTTCTAGAATGTGCATGACTTCCTTTAGCAGTTTGATGTGGTAGTCCCAGTAGAAATATTTAATGCCAATTTTAAAGCACAGTTTGGAATACTACATTTCTTGTTTACGATTAATATTAAAAGGCTCGATCTCTGTTGGGTGTAATATATGTATACCAGCTATAACGGTTCTGGACAGGAAACTCTAATATCTCAGTTTGTCTGCAATTTTCACTCTTGAGTTGTCAGTTAGTAGGTAGTTTGATGGACAGATTACTATTTTAAACTCCAAGGAAAAATGGCAATGTTCAAGTTTCAGTGGTACTAAACAGTCCTGCCAGCAAGGAGTTTATTTGCAGAGTTTGCTAAATTCCTTTTTTTTTTTTTTTTAATTGGAATTAATGTGACTTACTTTGTGAATAATGCTTATGAAAATGTGTCCCAGTGAAGCTTTTATGCATTTTGAAGAGCTCTTAATACTGGGATTCAGTACCAATCTCTGCAACCAACAGTTTAAGCTGTTGAATTTTGTGTTGCTGGTCAGAACAGTAGTCCTGTGAGGAACATTTTAGTTGGTTCACATTCGTGTCCATTCCAAGCACAAATGTATGATAAGGATACAGATTTAAGTATTTATACTCTGTATATTTTTTCTCTTAGTTTGAGTTTCTCTAAACCAGTAACCTGTGGAAGGTAGGTGTACAATGTACATATGAGCAGAATTGGAAGATGGGTTTTTCGTAGCTTTCTGTTTTCCCAAAAATATTTCCCTGCTTTTTAATATTTTTATCCTAAGAATGAGGAGTGATACATTCTTAAACCACTTTATTGCAAAAGATCAGCTTTTTCTATTGGAATAATTGTTTCAAGCCAATAATTTGTTTGACTATTTAAAACTTGATGTTATTTATTAACATTCCAGGCAGCAACAAAGACTGATGTGTTTTGCAGTAGAGCTTGGAATAATTTTCTGGGAACTGCATCTGAAAACAGTAAAAGGCCTATTTATATCAAGTGGAAGCTGAGGGTTGCTTGCAGATGGTGTTTTATTAGAAAATGTATTTGTTAATAAACGTAGCTTTCTGCAAGATTACTTTACAGATGTTTCTGTTTATTTTTACCTTGGGTTAAAAATCTGCTGGTGTAGATGAGTTCAGAGTCTGCTGTGATTTGTCGCTAGCATTGTTTCACAAGTAAATAATTGCATGCAAAGGAAATAATGATGTTGCAAAAGCAAATACTTTTTTTCGCTCTTGCCATCTATTAACGCTATGAGTCAATGGAAGCACTTTAAAGTGCAGCATTAATGCAAAGCAGTTTTGGAAATAAAATGTACCTTTTGCAGTTTGTGTCGACTATTAAGAATGCATTTTTAATTTCTTTACTTTTTGAGTGAAATCCTGGCACTATGAAATTGATTGAGTTGTTTTTTGGGCGCAGAATTTTACCCACATTCTTGCATAGTTCTAGGAACCTCTGATGTGAACTGTTATTTTTTGAAAGATTCTTAAGTTGCAAAGATGAAAAATTTCATTATGAATTTGTTGCTACTTTAGTTTATATCCTGTGTAATGAAAAGTATAGGTGTGTCATTTAATTTATATTCAGATAAATGGTAAACTCTAGGCAATTTAGAAATGAAAGTAGATGATAATCTTAAAGCAGACTGCATTTTGAGAGTGAATGGTAAGTTGAGAGGGAAAGAAAACCCAAAGCTGTGACAAAATAACTTTCCTTTCTGAGACAGAACACAGGACAACAGCCAGACTGATGGATCTTTTATAAATCTCCTCCTGAGTTTGGAGGGTTGAATTTTTTCATTTGTGTCAGGACTGTGAACTTTGGCCCTTTGTGTTTTTCCACAGATGTGTACCCTCAATTTGGTTTGCGTTTCAGTTATAAAACTCCTTCCAATCCAACATTATAGATAACTGGTTTAGTTTAAGCTTAATCAGAACTGACAGTGCACACCTGTGAAACCCATAACCTTTTCAGAATGACTGCAGTGAGTAGCTCTGTTGTAATCTTTATACAATTGATGTGGAGGCTTATGATCCTTTGGTGGTGCTTATCAATTTATGGACCTTCCCAGGCCACCTCGAGCCATAGTATCTGCTTGAAACAATTTTGTTCCTACTCCACAGTTTTCCATCTTAACACTGTTCCAGGTGCTGGTGGTGATCTTCAAGCTAGCAATTGGAGAGTTACTGTTTTGGGGCATTTCTCCATAATTTGTTCTGTGGTTTTCCTGTATGTCAGAGTCCATTTTTTCAAGTTGCTGAGTGTATGCAGATAAAATGCACACCAAAAGGTTTTTACTGATTCTCTCAAAGTTTTTATTGTTCTTAAGATGAAGAATTCTGTAAAGAAATAAAATTCCTATGTGATGGTCCTGCAATAATGGTGCCCATTAGGACTTACAGTGTTCTTGCTATCTTACAGAGAGAGAGGGGAATAAGTAACCCAATATTTGAACAAGCAAATTTAAAAGAAGTGCTCAAACTGATGTGGAAATACAGTGTCATTTATCATGGCTTAATGGAATAAGATGTTGAGTGCCCTGGAAGCGTTCTGCCATGTGTAAGGAAGTGATCAATTTTATAACATAATTTGTGTCACTTGAGGTGTTGCTCTAAGAATCTTTGCTCATTTGCTGGGCCTAATTCTGCCATCAGAGATGCCCATCCATCTTTCAGCTCCTCTGGAGCAGACAGCATTGTTAATGCCTCGCTGCTGGCATGTCTCCACCGGGCAAGGGATCGTGGGTTAGTGATTTCCAAGGTCGTAGAGATTCATAGTGAGTTTACGCACACTCACCAGGTTGGGTCAGGAGGTAGCGTTAGCAGCTCTTACACACCTGTGTACTAATCCTTGCTTCTGAGTGGGTGCTGCTGTGTGATTTCCAGACCTTGGCTCATGCACACAGAACTAGTTCAGACCTAACTGCACCGTAAGTGGCCATTTCTGGTAGAGAAACAGAAGTAGCAGAGCCTCTGTAAACTTTTAGTTATGCCATGGAAGGGTTTCTTTGTGATTTTGTGATTCTCTTGATTTCTTTTAACTTTTTGCTTTGTTTTTCATATCAGTATTCTTTTGTAACAGTGAAGGTAAAACATTTTATGGTTTGGTGCCTTGAGCAAAACCCAGTGTAACCAGTAGTGCCCAGGCCTGGCAGCCCCCGGGGTTTAGAAGTTGTGGAGCTGATATTCATGAACTGGGAAGCCATAGCGACATCATGTGAGTTCCTGGGTCACGTGCAGAAATCCACCAGATCTCATGACATAGAGTTGATAGCAATGGCCTTCGTGCTAAAACTGGGAGAGAAGATGATAGAAAGCCTCAATCTGTAAACATTATTTCCTGTTCCTTTCCTATTAACTCTCATCTCTTTAGTATGTATTTACATGCATACTTACATACACACACGCATAAATATTAATTTTGAGCTTGCAAATGCAATTTGATAAATTGTGGCAAGCCGGAATATTACAAAGAGCTTTTGTATTATGCAGAATTCCACTTACTTAAATCCTGTGATGGCAGATGATTGTTACTACTCGAAGAGAGCTTCATAGTTAAATCCTATGCATTTCTTTAAAAAAGTGGATGTTAGAGACCACAGTAACAGCTGATACTCTCTCTGCTGCTTTAAAATCCAGAATCTTGATACATATATGTATATTTAAACCTCCAGGAAGCAGATTCTTACAAATTGTTTTGAATTGACTAATGCAGGAGGTGACAGCTGAAAGAAAGCCTGTACTTTTCAGATTGGGCTCAAGCACAAATTACTGAGAGCACTGAGTAAAGCAGAGGGTTTTAAGGTCTGTGGGAACATCAGACGCTGTGTTCCTGGAAAACCTTATGCCCAGTTCCCCAGAACAATGCATGGATTTCCAATAAATGTTTAGGAATGGGGAATCAAGAGCAATTGAGATAATTTTTGATTCTCAAGGCAGAGTTTTTAAATCTCACTACAAAATTGGCTTAATGTTCCTGCAAAGTAGCAAATGCTCATGTACAAAATTTTCCTGAAAATACAAAGCTAGGAACAAATCCAAAAGGCCTATGACATCTATGTCACCACCCACTTAAGGAATAAAAAATGGAGAACTTCTATTTTCACTTTACTTCTAGGGAAATATTTTGACGGGTTCAGGATACTGCAAAGTGATAAGTTTCTGTTATGTGTTTCAAATCATTCTGTTATCGCTGCATGTATTGATTTGCTTAGTGCTTTCTGAGCTAGCTATAAAAAAGGCTGTTCTCTTTCTGCATTAAAGAGCAAGAAAAATTGACAGGTAGATAACCATATTGATTGAACCTAAATAGTAAATGCAAGAGGCTTATATACGATGTATAAAACTCTCTATAGGAACCAAAGCCAGCATAATGCCTTTCTTTTAAAACTGGATGCCTTTAACCAGCCCTACCCCTTTTTGATATATATGCTTCTCTAGTTGCCAGCTGTAGTACATTACCATAGTTCTAGGCAAATCACTTTTTTCAGATGCCAGCTTTAGCTGTCCCCCCAACTTTGAGCTTGGAAGAAGAATGGACTGAATCACACATTAAGATGAAATCCCTTTGCTTGGTTCATATTTCAAAAGTCTGAGGCCAAAAACAAACCCAAAGAGCAGTTATTTCTTGCAGTATTAGAGGTTACAGCCATATGTTTTTAATTTGTAAATACTGTGAGAAGTAATGTTCTTATGATTCTTCTAAATGAAGACCATATGACATCACTCGACTGAAGACCTCTTATTGTGGCCTTTTGAAGACTACTGTCTGATGGTCTGGACAATGGCTAGCAAAGCTGTTTTGCAGGGATAGCAAGAGGACAGTTTGTCTATTTCAAATCAAACATAAATATGCATATTTAGGGCCTAATTTTGAACCACTGTGACCAGTGGGAAGTCTGCATTTCAGAACAGGGCACTTAAAATCGCTTGAATAAGTGTGGCTGAAAGAACTGACCCTTTGTGTTTGGTTTGGGGAAAGAAGGGTTAGGTTTCTTCTTTCCCATTGTTCATTCATCAGTGGGTTTTGTTTTGCAAAGTATTCCTAATTTTGACTTGCAAGGAAGAAAAAAAGTCTGAGTAAAGTTAGAGTTAACTAAGGAAGAGTCAGACCTGTGGTGTCTTGAAGAGTGATTTTTTTTAACCTTTTTGAAATTCCTAGTGCTAGAGTAATTGCTTGTCCCATTTGGTGTCTTATGAAATGTCACAAAGTAAAATGACCTCAAAGGCTTTGGGGAGAGCAGCAGAAGAATTTGTTTGGCTTGAGCAAAGATGTGAAGGCATTATTCAAAGGCTGTGGGGGGACTGTAGGGTGTATGCATAAATTTGACAATAAATTTGGTGTTTGACTATGGAACAATAATTTTTTTTAAGGAAAATATTTCAAGCAGTGTAAAACCAGCATAAGTGTTACGTTATCTCAACGTTGATTGTTAATGTACCTTTTGAATAATAATCAGGAGTTGGTAGAGCTAATTTTTCAGCACCTTGTATCCATCTCTCTGGCATGCAAACGCATAAGGAAGGATGTTCTTGGATCTTAGTATTAGTAGTCTGCTTAGTTGTGAGCTAACAAGGGCATTATTTTAGGACCAGACTAGCAAGTGGAACAGAGTTGAAGCCTTTGCACTATTTTTTAATACTCTTCTGGAATATAATCCGCTTTAATAAAAATACTCTCTCTGAACAGTGAAATAAACAATGCTCGTGTAAGAAAAGATGGGAAAACGCCATTTTCATGTATTTGAATGTTTCGTGATTTGTGTTTTCAGTCTGGGCTGTGATCAGTCCTTGAGTGAATACCATGCATGCTTCTTTCTGAGAACAGGATGGGCAGATATTCAGGTATCAGCATTTGGCCTTCTGTACTGAATGACCATTTTTAAACTTTACCATCAGCTAAGTTAAATTTTATTTTAGCTGATGCAACCTCTAAAGTAATAATACAGCTAGTTTGAAAAAAACCTGCCTACATAATTACTGGTCACTCATGTCATAACTTTCAGATATCTTTTTCCACAACTCTTATTCTTTGTAGAGAAACTAAGGTTTTAAATAATCTGAGAATACAGAAGTCACATGTTTTTTCAAGTGCAGGCAGGAGAGTTTGCACACATTTCTGCATGGGTAGTGACAGCTGTTGTGAATCATCACTGGGACTGAACCTGGGGCTTCTCTGGACAGCCTCTGCTTCTGAACGACAGCAGGGACTCTCCCTAGAAGCTATAATTTACTTTCTCCCAGTGTCACTCATTTCGGGAATATGATGCTAACATTGCATCCAGCACACACCTGTTAAGTGTGTAAAAAGAAGCATAAAGAAGATCAGGGGATGTAAATGCAGACTTGGAGAAGAAAGTTTTAATCCTGATGAAAACAGTAGTCAAGTAGAAAATTAGACTATTAAGATCGGTAAGGAACAACTGGAATGCTCCTTGCAAATGCCAAGAATTCGGACAGCTGAATGGTGCAGAATGTGATTGGATATTGTAGCCGAAGTAGGAAATCAAACATAAAACACTTCAGATGTTACACGAGCAGTTGAGACAGAAATACAGCTAGAAAAAGATAAGGGAGTAGGGACAGCCGCATATATTAGAAGCTGAATGAAGATTTACAGAGACTATTGCAATAAATAAAACAAGACCCAGAGAAAGAATCAGAAGAAAAGGTTACTTAGACAACAGAGGTGAGGTGGACATGAAGGATGTGCAGGTGTGATGTGAATGTACGCACTCTGCTACCTGTAGGAACATGCTGACCATAGGGACGGACAGTTGGGTGTAAGCACAGCAAAACTGGACTCAGCATGTGGAAAAGAGGAACTGCAGTACTCAGGTGTGGTCACCTTTCTGATGGAGATCACAAGAACAGAAGTGCTTAACTGCTATTAAGCTGGTCAGACTCCATCTCATGGAAAGCTGGATTGATACTCAGGTCACTGCCCCTGGTCCCAGGCAGCCTCTTGTTCTTTATCTCCTGCATTCTCACAGGTGCAAGGTGCTTACTCACATGCGCATCTCAGGGTATTTTTCTGTTCTTTAGTTTGTTGACATGCAGAATTACACTCAGATTTTAAACCATTGCAGCAATGCAACATGAATTATATGTATAATATACCTTGAAAATGTGAAAATCAGAGGAGGTCTTATATGAGCATTTCTGGTGTTACAGCCAGAGACACCCCACTATAAGCTCTAGTCTTAGATTCAAGTATGGAAAAGCATTTAGGAGCTGCAAGTGAAAACATCATATGGGAATACTTTAATTAAAAAAAACCACAGTGAAGGAAAGTTGAACACATAACCTGGCAATGCTCCATGAACTGCAGATATAGGTTAAAGTTATTTAGTTGGCAGGCAATTGCTGGTGTATTAGCAATGTTGTGGAAAAAAATCTGATTTCTGTATTTTGGCTTGTGCAGAAAAGAAATTCCTCCCACATAAATATGTTCATTTCACCTTCTGGGAAGTAAAGAAAGAAAACTGTAGCTGCAGTCTGTTATTTAATCTTCCTGAAATTAGCATTTGGTGCTCAGGAAGATTGAAAGATTTAATGCCACTGCCTTCCTCAAAAGAAAGAAATGACACAGCACATATGCTTTAGCACTGGTTAGACTGTTAAATGGAATTAATCAAAATCCATGTTAAAATATTTCCATGTGTTAATTAGCAAGAGTTTGGAACATTAAAATACACATCGGCTTGGGAATAAATTAGTGAAGAAATATCAGATTGAGTTTGTGGATTTTTAACTGCAATATAATGTACTATGTGTTTTAGAAAGGTAAATGTAAATACACTCCTCTGAAATGCTGTGGCAATGTGCATTTAAAAATTTGGCAATAAACCAATCTAAAACAGGCTTTTGTTATAGCAGAGTGATACCATTTTCCATTTTAAAAGAAACATTGGATTGTTCCCTCATATAATAAAGCAAGAGAAAAACAGTTTAAAAATTCTAAGAGTTTCATCTCAGGCCAAAAGAAATTTTTAAATCTCTCCTTTGAAAATCAGTGTGATGTACCAATTACCAACACCAGGTCTCATGTTTTGAGTAGAGGAATTCACTTCTGCCTTTCTCTTCCTGCTGGGTCGTTGCAAAGTTTGTTTTCCATTTTATCATACTGAATCTTAAGAGTAGCAGAATAGCATAAACTTAGGTAAGCATGTTGTTTTGGTGTGAAAGACAGGTGTTTATTAGGGAAGGTAAGATCTTTTTTTGGAATGGAGAATGTAAACACCCACCCTCGGAATTATTATAATTTTGAAATTAAGGGGCTTTCAGGTAAAGATATGAGGATAGGAATAACAGTTCTTTATTAGTATGTATAATAAGGCAAACAAACTACAACAACTATGGAATTAATAACAAACTGGGACCAGGACCCCGTGACAGCTTTCTTGTCCCAGACGGCAAAGGAAGGAGAGGCTTTGCTTCACAAAGCCCTGGGGCAGTCAGTCCCGGTGCCCCTGAAGGACTCTGAAGAGCACTAAGCTGGAACGGCAGGAATGAGCAAAAGGTCTCGGACTGGTGGACAAGATGTATCAGAGAATTCCGCGGCAGTAGCTGGAACTGAGGGATGTCTCGGCAGGGCAGGCGGTGCGGGGCTACAGCGCAGACAAACCCAGAGCAGCGCCGAAGGAGCGGCGGGACTGGGGCAGCGACAGCCTGGCTCTGAGCAGGGCAGGGACAGGGGGCTCAGGGTTCTCGGGAACATGAGCAGATGGTGATAGGTCCCTCTTTTAGTGAGGTAGGTGTTAATAAGGTCCCAGGTCAGTGGCTGCTCTCACGAGCAGAGGCTCACCCCACAGAAGAACAAGAAGCAGCAGCAGCAGCTGCTCTGGGCTGGGTTGTGGCGAGTTTCTTTCTCCAAATAACAGCAGCTCTGAGCGTCCTCTTCTGAAGCCGCAGAGAGAGAGAGCTAGCAGCTGCCCCAGCCTTCCTTTTCTTCCCCAGATCCCACGGTATTTTTGTCCCTCCGAGAGAAATGCGCTAGATAAGAGAAAATGCCAACAGATGCCCTCCTTCCCCCTGGGTTTAGCTTTTTTGTTTTCTTAAGTACTTATAATTGCTTAGTTGTCAGTGGTTTTTAGCAACTTATGGGAAAAATTCTATAGGTAAGAAGGAACAAAAGAAAAGAAACTTAACCCCCAGCATTATCTACCCCGAATTTTTCCCATACCAATATGTTACATTAAAGTAGAGCTTTAAATTATATATACACATGCACTATTTTAATTATATACATACATACAAACAGATACGGATATAGGCACAGTGTTATGGATATTTCTCTCTAAAACAAGTTTCCCTTGGGGTATGCATCGGGTCTCTCCATCCTTTTGCATCACCCAATAGGTGCAGCCTGGTCCCTGAGCAAAGACAACCCCACGAATGGGATTCTCTTTGCTGGAGGAAGAATTCACCCAAACATTTTTTTCTAGCATACCTCTCATGTGTACCACTGGAACCTTATCTCCATCTGGTGTTCCCAAGGCCTCAGATTGGGCAGGGCCTGCTTGGTTAGTGGAACCTTGGATGTTCACTAACCATTTGGCCTTTGGCAAATTAATCTCCCAGTTCTTAAAAGTTCCCTCACCCAGTGTCTTCAAGGTGGTTTTAAGCAGGCCATTGCACTGTTCAACTTTCTCAGCTGCTGGTGCATGATAAGGGATGTGGTACACCCACTCAATACCATGTCCCTAGCCGAGGTGTTTATAAGGCTGTTCTTGAAATTACTCCCATTGTTGGACTCAATTCTCTTGGGGGTGCTGTACCTCTAAAGGACTTGCTTTTTAAGGCTCAGGATGGTGCTCTGGGCAGTGGTGTGAGGCACGGGGTAGGTTTCTAACTGTCTAGTGGTGGCTTTTACCATTGTGAGCATGTAGTGCTTGCCTTGGCATGTTTGAGGCAGTGTGATGTAGTTATTCTGCCAGGTCTCCCTATTCTTTTATTTGGACTACCGCCTACCATATTATAGGGGTTTCCCCCAACAGGGCTTTACTCGCTTGGCCTGCTTGATCGTAGCATGTGTTTTATAGTTACGGATAACCTGAGAAATACTGTTTGTGGTTAAATCTACCCGTCGATCTCATGCCCACTTATAAGTGGCATTTCTGCCTCTTGATGACCCGAGGCATCATGGGCCCATTGAGT
Source organism: Sturnus vulgaris (assembly GCF_052056855.1). NCBI lineage: Eukaryota > Metazoa > Chordata > Aves > Passeriformes > Sturnidae > Sturnus > Sturnus vulgaris. The sequence goes on along the minus strand of NC_142256.1, from coordinate 18,814,089 downwards.
TAGGAACAACTTTCCCTTGTGTTGCTAATTTAAGTCTATTTTTGACACTTTTATCTTTGCAGCCTGATCTACTTGCTTGTTGTTTTGATGCTCTTTATTAGCCTGACTCCTGGGGACATGGGCATCTACATGATGGACTTTCAGAGACAGTTTCTCTACTTGACTGTCAATGTCTTTCTGCTCATCAACAACTTAGATTGGTTTCCTCTTAATCTGCCAGTTAGCCTTTTTCTACCTTTTTAGCCAGAGTACTCCATCCCCGTCAGTAACCTTAATTCAGTTTTATCCTTTTTAAAGTCAAGAAACCCTAACTTTCATGTCATCAGAAAACCTGAAGCTTTGCCCAAAAATATAACTAGTACTAGCATATACTACTTACACTTGAACATGCTTAATTTTGAACCTCTGTTTGCATCTCAGAGTAGCTTTCTTAAGTGGCTTCCTTGTGAAGAAAAACTTTACAGTTTATTTTTTATTGGAATAAAGAGAGATTGTAACATCTTTCCTTCCCACCAACACACATAGTTACACATTGACATGAAATATAGCACAAATTTAGCTAGAGAAATACTAAAAAGGATACTTTTTATTCCAAAAAAAATATCCTAACAACCGCATAATTTATTCCACAATTCTGTGATCGCAAAGATCACCATTTAACATGGGTTTATGGTGAGCACCACGCACTGTGCTGTGATGGATCACAAATGGTTTGCAGATCCAAAGTTTGGAAATCAGGGATTTTGAGCTTTGCCAGTATATCTGAGAGCAAAACTTGACTGTTAAAGTTTCCTGAGGTCTGTGGAGTGACAAAAAGCCAATAAGGGGATATGCATTGCCTGCGCCAATAGTTGGCATTTTTTCATTGTTGTAAATTGTTTCTTCCACTACTGGATAGAAAATGACTGGGCAGAGTGGAATGGAGGCAGGGCTGCATTCACCAAGTTTCTGCATACTGAATACGAAAAAATATATTTAAATCCCACTAAATTTTACATACAAGTGCTATTGTTTTTCCCCTCTGCATAGCGATAAACTGGTTCTTGCCGGTTCCTTGACACATAAAATACCCAATTCACTGTGCTAAAGCTAAACAAAATAAGCCAGGCTGAGAAGCAGACACTTTTCTGTGCAGTGTCGAGGTGATGGTAAGATACAGTCAGGCTAGACCTGTCCTGCCCTTTTGTGATAGTATTGCTGTGGGTAATCTAAATAATTCTATATGAGGACTAAGGCTTTCTGAGTTTGTTTAGAAGAAGCAAAATTGGGCCATAAATAATCAGTCTGAATTAAACTTATTTAGGACTGAAAGCAAGAGTAGGATGTGGAGAATTATTGCTCTTCAGAGAAGAAGAAAAATGAAAATTTGCAAATGCTGTTTTTGTAAACACATTTTATTAAGATGTAACTGCACCTGCATTTCATCAAGAAAATTTTTTGCTATTTAGTTCTTGATATATTTTGATATACTGAATATATTTGATTTATTTTGATAACATGGGGTTTTTTTCCTACTTTTATTAGAATTCTACATGCTATAAGTTCTTAATCCCAAATATCAGATTTTGTAAGAGATGGCCTATTTACTTATAATTTTCATCCGCCTTTTTCATAGCCAACATTTTAGCTATAATGAAGACTTAAGACAAGCAACTAGATTTCACATGCTAAATGATTTAACTAAAGCAGGGACATCATATTACTATTGGCTTTGCTTGGTTGCAAGAACCAGGTGCTAGAAAGAAAAAAATACTGCCTTTCTGTTAGCATTTTAGTTTTTCTGAGGAGCACACTTAGGAAAGAAATCTCAGCTTCCCCAGTTGCTGTTTTTTGGTTGATTGAGGTGTGGTCTCTGAATATGTGAAGTAAAGTTTTTAGGTTGGAAGGAAAACAAGAGAAGCTCTGCAGGGACGCCAGTAACATGCTCCAGATGCTCTCTGGTGCCCAGGAGAAGTCACAGTAGTGCCACACAGCCCCTTCTCTCTCCTTTCCCCCAAGACACAAACCCTGTGTTCTCTGGCTTTTTGACACTGACTCTCTCCACAGGTTGACTTCTGTTGTGCTGTACTTCTTGCTAGTGGAGATGCAGCTTCATTCTCTGGCCCTGCGACAGGTAGTGAGTGACCTGGGATAAATTACCTGTCCTAGTAGTAGAGAAGGGGCACCTTCTCTAGCTTCCCTGTAAGAACCATAAATACCTGTATCTGCAGGTGACAGGAATGGAGAAGATCCTACCTTCTCCTCACCATGGGCTGCATTCTCCAGCTTTTTGAGAAGGGAAAACTTCTGTAACTGCTATAGGCAGCTTTCATAACTAAGCACCTTAAAAGGGAACTGATCTTTACAGCCAAACATGGAAGATTTTCCATCACAAATCTTGGATGGGGTTTTAGAAATGGTTGCTCAGAACATTTCTTCATGTTCTTGGCTGCTCCAGTCATTTTACTTTCCAGGACAAGGCAGATGGCCGATCACTGAAGGACAGAAGGGAACAGAGAGAAGGATTTCCCCTTGCATTAACCACATAAAATACGTTTGTTCAAGAAGAAATAGCTGAAATCAGCAGCTTTGATGCTGAGGAAAAGGCTGCTTGTGTCAAATACATAGGAAATATTGCTCTCAGATGAACCACTGAAAGGATGAAGCCAGATTTACTTAGGATCCTGGCTGTGGTAAGGCCTTATATTTCATTTGTTTTCCTATTGGTCACCATGGGCCCCTGCATGGTGAGGAGGGATGTGACTGCGGGCACCAGTTTCTTCAAAGTACTGGAAGTAAAATTGACTTCTGCACTGTATTAATTTGAGCTTTTGTAGACTTCACAGATGATTGTTTTTCTGGCAGTGATTTCACCAATTTGTATTTTCTGTGTTTGTGCATATGTACAAATCCAAATTTGTAAATAAGCAGTACATAGGTGAGCATTTAAATCTACATCCACACTTAGAGAGTCTGGAAAGGCATTTCTTGGTATGCTACTGTGATTTCACAATAGATCACACATGATTAAAGTGGGAAGGAATTACAGATGTTGTTGCCTTGTCTCCTGTGAAATGGAACTACATGGAGATCTTCACTGCATCTGATTTCTGGTTTTGGCCCTGAATAGACAAATATCACAAGTCCTAACAATTGTCATTTCTGGTCCTTCCACCAAAGGATTTCAGCTGAAGGATTTCTGTTCTGTTGAATGCTTAAATTTACTGCCATTTTTTGTCTCTTACTGAGTAGGATCATACAATTATTTCTTAAATTCTTCTTTGTTCCCACAACTGTTTTCATACTTAGTCCCTTTCCAAACAAAGCAAGATCCACTTTGCCCACAATGTTGATGTCCCATGACTCTTAGGACTTACTGTTTCCCCTGTTTCCTTCTTTTGTACGATAGATGCAGATTGCAGATATCTATGATGTTGTGAGAGCAGCACAATATACTTTGTTGACCTAGAAAAGTCTGAACATTTTAAGTTGAATGCTTTGTACCTGAGAAGCAATCCAATATCTCCTGTTAGGGAGTGTTGAGTGAACAAGCTCCTCTTAAACCCTGATGTGATTATAATACAGGTGTATGAGGTGTTGAGCCAAAGCTTCTGTACCTACGTACATAAGAGAAGGAATTGAGGTGTGTTCTCCCACCATTTGTGTATTTTGATAGTGCTGAAGGCTGGACTTTGCATTTGAATTATTATAATCCTACATCCTTGTAGCAAAGTCTCACCTTGGATTGTCACATTGGGCAAAGAACATTGCAGATATTTTGGAGCAGTTTTCCTTCATGAATGATTGTTTTCTCTCTGCTCTGAGGAAAGGGGGGTGGCGGGGGGGGAAGCCAGAGCTTTGTGTTTGAGCTAATAAACTGTGCTGAGATCTTCAGCTCAGGCTTACAATTCATTTTTTCCAGCCTGAAACAATGACTGAGATAACTTGGGTCTGTTGTCAGGTCTGCTCACAACAGACAGCACAAATATTCCTTGAAAGGGTTCTAAAAGTTTTGAGGCTTGGATAGCTGTGGCAAGAGTTTGTGTGTATAAAAATATGTGCCATATAGGTTGTGTATAAAGACACTTGAAAATTAAGCAAAATGTGCACACAGCTCTATCAAGACTTTGGGAAAAAAAAGTTGAATTGCAGAATTCGTTTGAAAAGATAAAAACCCAACCTACAACAACAACCAAAAAAAGAAAACAACCCACATGCAGAAACAGTGAAAAGCTACCAGTGTCATTTTGCATGTGGCTGTTATGCAAGGCTCCATAGGGATTACCTTTGACACCGGGCTCTCCAACTTGCAGCATCTTGCATAACACACTTGCACAACGAGCAGCACTTCACTGCAGCAGGTTTAGAGCCAGGGCAGTGCTCACTGCCACTGCCACTGGCTGCAGTGTTTTGTGAGAGTGCTTTAAACCATTCCAAAACTAAGGGTAGAAAATGTTGGGGAAAAAGGAGAAAAATATCCCACTACACATCAGTCGTGCACAAGTAAAAGATACATACATAATTTTTTCAAAATCTGGTGTCTAAGCTTGTTAGTTTTACCAAAATGGAATAATCAATGTGTTTTCTCCAGGAGGATCTGTTTGTTTTCCTGCCAAAGCCAGTGTGATTTTTATTTTTGGCTTCATGGAAGCAATTTTTGGAAACAAATTTTAGCCCTTTAGAATTAAGCTTAATAGATCAAAGGTCTTCTGCATTTTTCCCTCTCTCATACCTAAGATTAATAGATCAAAAATGTTCTCCATTTCCCTGCTGTCACACATCTGTACCTTCTCCATATTATGCTGAACAGTGAGACCCAGAAATGAACCTACCTTTCTGCAGAGATATTATTTATAAGGAATGAATTCCAAACCCACAGTTGCTTATAGAAAACTTGTCATTGAGTTCTGTAGTGCTTGAATCAAGACCTGTAAAATAAAGTCAGAAAGGACCATTCTAAAATTAGCAGATACCGGTGTAGACTGCATTACAGAGTGGAGTGGACTATTTGTACTGTCCTTTTATGTAGTACTTCAAAACACAATTTCCACTGAAACAAGCTCTGGGAAAATAAATGGAGAAGTTTACAAATACTGTCGCTGTTTCAGTATTCATACATAATAAACCCAGCTTCTGTAAATAACTCATTTTATCTGTCAAACATTGTAGGCACATATGCCACATTTACTGTCACTGAGGTCGTAAATAAACAATGTCTCTGTCTACACATTACTTATGTCTGGAGAAAATGAACAAGTACACATGAAGAACAGTGTAGAACGTATTTTAATTGTGTAATAAATAGTTTGTGTTGCTATTGTTAATTATTTTAATTACATTGAACTTAAAAATACAGTTCATAATTCATTGCAGGATGCAAAAGGGTAATATTCAAACAAAATTAAGTATGTATTTCTTAAATACATTTCTACACCCCCTCACTCAAGCACAACTTTGGGTTTGGGACATTTTGTCTCTTTATACTGAACAGAACAACAGAAAACAGCCCCCTCAGAATGCAGAAACATCACTTGGATCCAGGCAGTAACTGATGCTCTAATGGTGCTTGACTTTGTAATTGGAATCTTCTTTGCAGGTTTTCAATTCCATCATAATCAGTGGTGTTCTCTGTGTGTACCCATACAGGATTTACATTTGGGTTTAGAGTGTATGCCCTGACTCTGGTTTACTGTGTATCCAAGAGCCAGACTTGTCACAATGGATTCTCCTTTCTGACAGTCTGTTGGAATAATTTCTGGTTAAGTTTACACTGTGCCACTTGTTTGTGATCACATTTAGACACCAAAGGTAGTAGGAGACTTCTAATGAGATGCCACAGTAACAGGAGTCTGCCTTTGCCCACTGGATCTGGTGGTCAAGATATGTTCTGCACACTTTTTCTGTAGGCAGCATTGTCACTTAAAAGACCAGTTTCTGAGCCTTACAATAATTTGTTTCTTGATATGTGCTGGAAAACAGGCAAATCCAAACTCAAAACCAAGATTCCCTTCAGCCCCTTCTAAATGCATTGTACTTTTGTTGGGGAAAAAATAATCATCAACCGATTAAGTATGGATAGGGGTAACAGACTTGATTAATGACAGAGTAAAATTAAGTTAGGCTCTGTCTGACTAAAGGGATAGTAGAGCTTGTATTTATATTGTTAGATCATATTTCCCTTATTAATTATAGAATTATTGTGATCTAATGTCTGTGCTAACCACCAGTACTGCAAGAGAGATAATGTTATAAAACAAAACAAAAGCCTTTATAAATTCTGTTGATTGGCTAGTCTTTTACCTAAGCTAATGAGACAGAATATTAAGATTTATGACATTAGTGCTATTAATGTAGCAGCTAATTATGATAAAATTCAACCCTTAGGTATTTCCATAGATCTCTTGGTAACTTATGAATGAGCAGAGCTTGACCCTACTTGCTTTGCTGAAACACCAAAACACCACAATAAAGGACTAAGATGGGATGATTAAGTCACAAGGTAGCTGAATGTTTGAAAAGCAATGTATTTATTTCTGTTTGCCACGCATATAGCAAGAATCTATTTGCATCTGTATTATTTTCCTCTGACATTGTTAAATATCTGCTAAGTTGTTTTCTGACATGCCTAACGTTGCAAGTGGAGTGCTAGAAAACACACACATGATCTATAAGGATCTGGATTATAACAGCACTGCAATGAGAAGAATTCCAGTGCAGGCACCTCTTGTTAACAGCACATAAGTGCTTAAGTTCAAATTAACTGTTCTGAAACCCAAATTAGAGTCAAATGTGATGTGAGCCAATTTACTCTGTGCAACAATCATGGGCAATGAAAAATGTTCTGCTAGATTGCTTTTTAAATCGGATCACTATAGCTTCTCGGTGGGAAAGGAGTGCAGAATAACAATGGCCAGCAGCTAAATGCAATTAAATTATTGGGTTTACATATTGGTTAGTTCTTGCATTGTTTAAAAAGAAACATTTTCCAGCCAGGTGTACAATGTCTGGCCAGTGTTAGAAATCATTATAAAATGCTGGAAGAATAACAGACTGATAATCTAACATATTTAAATTAAGCAAAGTCTGAGTGTTGAATGCTGAAGAGTGGGGAATTAATTTCCATCGAGGGCTGACATTTTGTCCTTTTGACTCGGAGTTTGAGAATACAGCTTTGCTAGGGCTGAGATATCTGTTGTTTCACAGTTTTTCTGGTTGAAATCACATGGTGAATTAGATACCTTCCATTTAATATTTACAAACCAAATAAAAATTTAATAAGACATCAGTCCAGCTTTATCTTTTAGCTGTCCTAGGCTGTCTCATAACTTAAAGATACTACAGGTTGCCGAGTGTAAAGTGGAGAGGGGTGTCATTGTTCTAATACTTCACTTTTTTCTCCAAGTTCCTTCTTTTGCATCGTAACAGCAAAATTCCATATCACATCCTTTTTTGATATAAAATTGTTTGATAGGGTGTGATGACACACTCGTATTATGTTAGCAGCATAATTTAACTGCTCCACTTTTTTTAAACCATTTGCAAAAGTGCCTGAAATGCGTGCCTTATAAAATAGGGTCATTACAGCTATGGTTGAATTGGCATTTCAGTAATAAACCCGTTGTGGAAGGCTAGATGTTAATGCAAAACTTCTGTCATTATAAATATGAATCTGTCAGCAATAATGTGGACTGACTTCAGTAAATGGACATAGGAAAACCTGTTTGCTGAAAGATGGCACTGTGGCTCTCAAAGCCGTGACATTTTGCCACTAAAATGTTTGCTAGGGTGTTACAAGTGGAGAACATGGGGAGAACATGGTTGGTTGGTTGGTTGGTTGGTTGAGGGAGGAATGCTGCTCATGGATCAGGTAGCACCCTAGGCTGGGACTGGCTGGCACTGCTGTGTTTGGAGGGCAGGAGGCTGAATGCACTGCTGTCCTCTAAACATAACCCCATGCTGTGCCTGTATTTCACACAGGCACCAAAGCCCATCTCAGTCTGTGCTTCTGGTATCAGGGATCCAGCCCTCTGTCTTTACTCAAGTAAAGCTTACTGCAGTAAAAACGAGTGTTTCCCAATAAAACTGATACGGCCCTTTGTGCTCTCTTTCAGGAGAATGTTTTTCATACTGTGCTGAGAATAGCAGTCTCTGGATTGCATGTAGAGAAGAGAACAAAAAGATTTGTATGCCAGAGCTTCTTGTCTTATTCTTTTCCTGCCTTTTTTTTTTGCAAGGAAGTTACTTCAGCTGTGCTTCTCTGAGATAAAAGGCATTCCCGTGGTAAACTGACAGCACCTGCTGTTGCACAGAGAAGGCTTAAAGCTGATCTGAGATTTGGATTTGAAATATGTTAGTGGACACATGAAGAATTCTTCAAGTGTAGCTCTCCAAGAGCAGAACTTCATATATAGGCCCATATACATTTCCCTCCTCTTTTTCCTGAAATAAGGGATAGAAGGAGAAGTTGCCTCAGCTTCAGCACCAAAGCTTAAGTATGGGGGAGCTTGACAGCTAGCCTGTAAGCTGTTACTCTGTTCAAGTGTGTGTGTGTATATTATATCCGACCCGATGGTAACATTTAAGTTGTTAAGGTATTTAAATACTTACACTGACTTAGGTTTTGTCAGAATTTAGACTTTTGGAGTCCATCTTTGGAGGAATACGTCTTACAAGTCCAGGAGGGATGCCAGTGTGGCTGGAGATACAATACAAGCACAAGCTCACGAAAGATGTGACTACACAGGTGGAGTGGAAAGAGGGGGTGGCTGTGGATCCTGCCTGTAACAGGGCATGAATGACACAGGGGATAGACATGGTACAAATGCTGCCTCTGTTAACTGGGACTACAGATATCCACCTGCCAGTAATCGCAAAACTTATGTTGTCCTTAGGAGATGGAGTTCCCTTTCTGAACCTCCACTAATTCTGTTTTACAGTCTGTCCATGACACCAGTTAGTAAACTCAAAAAAATAGAAGCGTTTTTGCTGCTGAACTTTTTCTGTCTACTTCTTTGTCATTTAGTAGTACCTTTTGTAACCTGTGCCATATTCTTCTGTGTTCTGTAGTATGATCCCATAGGATTGGTTATGTAATTTCTTTGGTAGAGGCCTTATCAGTTTGTGGGCTTAATGTTTTTATCCATGTTTGTCAGGCAGCGGCATTAACTTCTGTTGAAAAACCGCCAATAAAATGAATTTTTGCTGTGTGATAGATTTTTGTCACTTAGTATGTTGGACAAAAGAAGACATTTATAAATGTTCATATGGAAGGTACATTCTCTACTGTAAGTCCATTACAAAATGAAGTGGTAGAATCTGGTCTGTTTGTACACTCTATGATTTATAGAAATTTTAGATTTAAAATACCTGATTTTTTGTGATTAGCAAGGCTCTTGTGGTGGAAGCACAAACTGGGCACAGATGAAATAGCAAATGACATTTCTCAATTTCAGTTCATTTTGTTTAAGTTTAGAACCGTTTTGGATAGCTTTTTTGATGTTTGTTCACCCAATAGGCGTGTAAGTCACATCTGCCTGTATGGTCTATTTACTTTTTAGGTCAGATTTGACACATATATGTGTTATTTCAGGAGTGTTTTCATTTAACTTGTTGCTGGTTTCAGAGAATTATTTTAAACTCAGATCCTTGTGAATTGCATTAAATGGCTAGAAGATTAATTTATTGTGGAAAATAAACAGATTGATGGATATAATGCCTCTAATTAAACAAGTTGAAACCGGGATATGATTCTTTGTTATATTTTTGACTGAAAGGCGAGATATTCCAAGTGCTTGAGCCAGCCAGTTCTTACCTTAAATTTTTAGAAGCTGAAATTAGTAGGGTCCTTCTAATATTGCTGAAGATCTCCCTGACCTCTGAGGTATTAGCAGTTTATGAGTCAATACTATTGAAACCTGTACTTTAAAAGAAGTAATTTTCCATGTTGAAAAGGAACAGAGCATTTCCAAAATTATAAAACTGTAGTATGTATATGTAAAATCTATAGGTGTTCTTGATGAATAACAATGCACTCTGACAGCAAAGAATCAAAACAGAAAAATTAGGTCACAGCAGCTTGCTTGCTCTTTACACTGTCACGGTTGATTGGTTATTCTCATCACCCTTTGTTTAAAATCATTTCAGAATTAATTGGTGTTCATTAACGCAAGTCTTTGTAGCAGAATTGCAGAAACAGTCATTAATGTAGCTAATAAACATAAAAAAGAAAAAAAGGATCCTATTACCAGGTCCCTAAAGGCTGTTAACTAACATTTTGAATAAGAATACATAAACATAAATTAAACATTTTTACAAACTGCTAAGGATGTGGGAATTTAGCACGGTGGTCTGTAGCAATGCTTTGAACCAATCTGTTATATTATGTTGATTTTTTTTTTTGGCTGTAAACATAGTGGTGCCGATGAGCTTAGATTTTCAGTGCAGTCATGCAGGTTTCTTAAGAGGTCTGTGTATGTCCACCAGCTACTACAGATGAGGCTACTACAGATCCTTCTCCCTAAGTTCAGTGAGTGTTTCTCTTGTGGAATGTAGATTTTCAGGTTTCTTTTGTGATGTTTTGAGAAGAAACAGAGCAAACTTCGATTCTAGATATTTTGGTTGAGAGCCCAAGTGCAGATACTGCCTGGTGCAATTGTCACCTGCTTCATTTGTGTGGCCAAAGGCAGTTTGCTGACTTTATGGGGGTGCTCTGTCATGTAATTTCCATGTTAGTGTGAGCTAGACTCAGTAAAATGCACTCTAAATTTCGTTGTGTGTTAATTACAGGATTTCCCTCGTTTGTGCTGTTGCCCTGATTGAGGATGCCATTTAGAATCTCTTAAACAACCACCCCCCAGCTTTCTTTTTCTAATGGATCTCCCAAGGCTAAGAATCAGTAATGCTTGAGAGCAGGTGATGTAGGAAAAGTCACCCGTGCCCTGGCACACGTGGGAGGAGCACGGATGCGATGGTGTGTGCACAGCTCTAGGTCAGACAAGGGTTCCTGCCTGAGCTCTTGTCTGTGGGGATGCAGCAGTGCTCTGGCTCAGGGTCCGGTTTTGGGCTGTTTGAGGAAGATGGGTTCATCCCTGTGCTCACAGACACTTGTTACCCATAACAGAGCAAGAGGATGCTTACGCTGCCTACTTTATATGGAAGGGAACTGTTTTTTCCAAGGGTGATGAGGGCAGCCGTGGGGCTGAGCAGCACGGGCTTCCAGCACATGGCTTGGCTGAAGTGTGAGCAGTGGAGCTGGGAGAGGGGCCAGGCTGGCCCCAGTCACCTGGGCTGGCACTGCTGTCTTATGGGCACTGTTCTGTCCCCTGGAGAGTCTGTGAGACACCTGAGTCCCCGATTTGCAGGCGTGATGAGGTACCTGAGCAGCCAAGTGAGCATGGCCTGGGAACAAGTGAATAGAAGTGCCAAATTATTTATCCGGAAGTGTTGTAGACATGGAAATGGAGCCCTAGTGAGGAACAATTGGAAAATGTGTCCCCTACTATTTAATTTTCTAATGTCTTTGTTGCAGCTTATTGAATATAAAGAGGGCAATTTGTAGATGAAACACCAAAGGTAGTTGGTATATATTGAGGGCACTATAATGGCCGAGCAGCATTGACTGGTGCACTTTTAACTTTGTGTAAATGCAGTCGCCATGCAAATGCAGCCCTGGCATACACAGTAAGTTACAAAAACATTTCAGCTACAAAATCAACTAGACAAATATATTGCTTTGTATGTCTGACTTTTGATACATAGTGTCTATATACATTCTGACATACACAGAGAAACATGAAGGCTTGCCAGTGATCCATATACATTGCTTTTTATAGCATACAATTTAAAAGAATTCAAGCCTTAAGTAGGATACAGTTGGTAAGGGGAAAAGTACATTTACCCCTGCAATTAAAATATAGTAACAGAAAGACTAAAAATTGTTTTAGTCTAACTTTTGTTTATTGACTAGAACATATAAATGGCTTTAGGCACTACTAAACAATAAAAAAAATTGTGGCTTACTATTGTATCTTTTATCCATTTTAATTTATTTTGATGCTGCATGCAGTTTCTGAATATATTTTGTGGGTTGTAATAAAATAGCCGCAGTGCAATTTTGCATGTATGTCAAGTGGTGCGTGACCTGATATGCAAATTTAATACCAAGGTGCCAAAACTGAATTCATAATGTTTCACATCTACAGAGCTGTTTAAGGCAGTTTAGAAATCAATGAATATGTAATATGAAGGTGATAAGACCTAAATAAAAACCTTATTTATCTACTATGAAAAGTATTTAGACACAGAATATTTAGCACAAGCAGAAAATGGACAGTTTCCAATTATACAGTTTGCATAAAAAAATGTTGAACCATGTGCTTAGAATAGATAATACCACAGCTAGTTCCTTTGCATTATACTTCAGAAATGTTTACAGATGTCTCTCTTTTAGTGTATATATATAAAATGAAACACTAAACTGAAGCAGCTTTTGAAGAAAACCTCTTTGAGGTCTCTTATTTATTTTTAATTTACAGTATATGGGGTGCTTCATTATAGGTTCCTGTTACCAGTTTTCAGGTTATTAAAGATCAGTGAAATAAGATACATTTTTGTGAAGTCTTGTAGTTTATGGTGAAATAAGGGACATAAATTTAACTGGTAATAAATAAGAATCAAATGTTTTCCATCTACTTACCTTTAAAAACAGAGACAATCAAATTTTGGAAGTATTTAGACTTTTGAGCTCTTTTCCTGCATTGATGAACTGATTATTATTTTGTCTAAAATGTCAATATAATAAAGTTTCAGGAGTTTACCAAAGGATACTGAGTTAGATTGGCCTTTCACTCAGCATGTGTATGCTGTGGAGATGGACTGGAAATCCAAGTTTTGATTGATGGCAGTCAGTCCCAGCTATACCACTGAAAATATATACTGTCATGCCAAGGATGAAGAGAGGGTGTGTGTTTGATTGGCTGGCAGCATTGTTTTACAGCATCCTGCCAGTCAGCAGAGACAGACATTTTTATCTCTTGGCTTGAAGTAAGTTGCCACAGTAATGACTACCAATGTGTCAAGAAAAATGTAGGGGTGCAGTAGGTTTTGAAAAATAAATAATGATTTGAAATAGATAGTAATTAATACCTGTGTAAAAAACAAGAGAAAACTCAGCCCCAGGAGAGTGCTTTTTTCCCCACTTCTGACCATAAACCATCTCAGCTATAGCTTTCCATTCTTGGTCAACAGCCTGTTGGCTTAAAGTCTTGAATCTCAGCAGAGGTTTAAAGTTCTAAAGAAATTTGAACATTTTTGCTGTCTGATCAGATATATATGAACAGAACTAGGAGGTGGATAATAACGAAGAAGATCTTTTTTGTCCCTTGTGTGGCTACTATCCCATGAAATTGATGCCTCCCTCTGAGAAATGAGTGATGGGGTAATTTTTTGTTTCTGCATGAGAGCTTGTCTATGTTTCATCAGGAAGTGCTAGAACCATTCATTTTTATGAAATTTTCTTTGGCTTTTGGCACTATTTATTAAAAAGAACTTGTATAAAAAAACTAGTAGCCAGCACACTGTACTTTTCTGGGCAAGAGCCTCAGGTTAGTTCTCTCTACTAAACATGCTGCTCTCACATTCCTCAGCTGAGAGCATCATGCCACATTCCTGAGAAGGGAGGATGTCCGAGTTTCCCTTGCTCAGAGATGCCCCATAAGAGGTTTATATTAAAAGTATCCATATGGATCCTTCCATATGGAAATGGAAAGCTGAAGCTCCCTTCACAAAATTCTTTTTTGCATTGTCTTCATGGTCTTGGGGAGTGCTGAGCTCTCATAAGAGACCACCTTTTAGGACCATACTTTCTGATCTTAAAAAAAGCCTGCAGCATAGGGCCACATTCAGATGAACCCTGGAATGGTGCTGTGGAGAGATCTGCCTGCCTCCTTGCTGTGCTTGTGGGAACTGTGCAGCTGTGTTCTCTTTGCTTTTCCAACAGAGCTCCTGGAGGAGCTGAAAGGCCGAAATTTAAGAACTGATAGAGTAAATTACTGAAATGGAATACATGTGGTTGAGTAAGCCACTGAAATGGAATAGATTTTTTTTCCAAACTGAAGTAAAACACATTTCATTCTCAGATAAAAATATTTCTAGTTCTGAAATCTTTTTTTCTGGAACATAATATCATAGTATTTGTGAATTTATATAAAATATTAATGGACATTATAATGGTTTTCTCAGAATTTTTTTTGGAAAGCAAAGTTTTCCATTGAGTGCAAATTCTAATTTCTAACCAAGTCACAGGGCACAGAATGATGACATAATAAGCAGTTTGGGTTATTTTCCTCCAGAATTGTAATTTCCCTTTGCAGCCTCTTTCAGAGTGTGGAGAACAGCAGGAAGAGTTGGGGGTGCAGACGGACCAGGATAGGGCAGGAGACCACCACTTGGCTTTGTGCAAAGTCTGGCTTCCCACCAGAGTCTCTGGACTGTTATAGAGACTTGAGCTTCAACTTTTTGTTCCTTGGTTCAGCTTTCCAGTTAGATGAAAACTCCCTTCTCACACCAAAACAGAGGAGTTTTGCACTGACCTGAGCACTAAAGCAACAGTGCTGTCTTGGCTTTGAATTTTTCATACATTTTGAGCAACCAATTGGACATAGACAATTAGTGCAATGACTGATGAGTCAATGCTTCTAAAAATAAACATGAAGTCTTAGTCCATAAGGGAGACCTGGGACCTTATCTGATACTTAGGATCTGACACGACTTGGTGTTTCTTCTTGTGCAGAGAGGTATAATGCACCCTTTGCACTGATGTTGGCATTAAAACTAGAGCCACCAGCTCAGGAAAGCCTGCGCTCAGAAAATGAAATTCTGTGAAATTAATTTTGTCATCCTGGATTCTTGTCCACTTCATTATTCAGCAGTATCTAAACTAAGAATTAGGAAGACAGAACAGTTCCTAAAACTGAGAGTACTTTTGGGTTACAGATTTGTTTAGTGACAGTTTTACTGCTTTGGAGAATATCCATCCAGGATGACTGTATTAATAGAGAAATAATCATTTTCTTGGCAGCGAAAATATCTTTATTTGTGATTTTACTGTCTGTCTTTTTATCAGTGTCATGCTGTGAAATCTGCTATTTTTGCCATGACTAACCCATGAAATTTGTCATTGCTGTTTCTGTGATTTGCATGGGACTTGCTTTATGATTAGCAAGCAAAATTCAAAAGTGTGTGTTTTATTTGCATGGATCTCATATCTTAAAAAAAGTGCATGGCCTCTTTGTCTGGCCCTCCCAAACTAGATTGTAGACACTAGGCTTAATGTTTCTAATATTAAAAGAAAGTTATTTCAGGTGATCTCTGAAAATAATTATTAGGTTAGGCAATGAAATGCTGTCAGTGGAGCTTACCTGAAATGCTTGAATTCATCACCTTTGTTTTTCAGCTTGTATTTACTCAGGTGTTGAGGGAAGCAGCACAAGAAGCTCTCCGCAGTACAGAATTCAGACACTTGAAGTGTGTGTCACACAGCAAAGCAGATTTATTGTAACAGGCGTGGCTAAGGGTTGAATCCCCAATTCGGAATGCGAAAGAAGAAAGTGAGGTTCTTACTATTTGATATGTAGTGATTGTACAGTAAGTTATGCTTATATATAGCTGAATACAATACTCTGAAGCATTGTCTTGTGAGTCTTTTGTCCCAGCAAAAGATAAGCTTAGTTTAACAGTTAAATGATAAAACCCAACAAGTTTGGCTTCATTTTAAGTTTGTGGTCAGAATGAATTCATTTGCTCTTACTGGAAGAATACTTATCACAATGGATTCGTGTGGTATCCATGTGCTCATCACATGTTCTTTTTTGTACACATCCTTCTAGTTCCATTTCAATGCCACTTTAATTTAGGATTAGTTAATGGACTCCACATAAAAGTTGCACATTTTTTATCTGGATTCTCCAACTAAATTTCTGGTTTTTAAACCTCTTAAGCTGGCACGGAGTGCACTAAATATTAATAGCAGCACTTTGAAAAATTAACAGAATTATCTTTCTTTTTGTCTGTTGATTCCATTTTACTACTTTAAAAGTTAATAGGCAAAACAATAAGGGATAGAGATTAGTTGAAACAGAGTGTGCAGATGCCTGCAAACACCAGTCATGAGTGACTCCTGGGCAGAATGGGAAGATGTGCAGAACACCGGGGTGGGTATGGTGGAACAAGACTGAACAGAGTCAACAGATCTATAGATCAGAGGTGTTTATATTGGGAACTCACCTCTCCATGCTTTCTGTTACTGACAGAAGTCAGCACTTGCTAAGGTTGAATTAGGAGCCTTTCTGTCCAACGTGTATTGAGGTCATTTCTGGAGACATCAGCTTACCTTGGAGACCCACCTAACACTAAAATTAGTGTTAGGAATGTCTCCACAGAAATCCATGTGACTTAGGAAGTTAAATTTAGTTTAACCTAGGTTTCACTCAGAGGCTGAGGATCTGAAATTCTTGAGTTTTCCCTTTGACTTCACTAGGATTTAGCATAGGTTGGATGGACTCATGGTGTGGTGTGAGACAGCCCAAGACAAGCCAAGGTAGAAAAGTTCCATTATGATAGTCAGTCAGGAAAAGAAGATACTTCAGTGAGTAAATTGGCTCCAGTTTTTTATTATCTATTATTTATTATCTCGGAAAAAGGCTTTATCCAATAAGACTGTAGCTGAATTTTCCTGAGGCGTTTGAAACAAAAGTGGCTTCATGTCAAATTTATCCTGGAAAGGTCAACATTAGTTTACATCAAAGGTTTGAGTTGTTGAGAAACAATAACATAAGGTCATAATTTCAGCTTGTTTGAAGAGCTGCAATGAACTGTTTGCCAGAGATTTGATCTCTGGTAAACAGGCCCCTCTAGGCTCACTTGGAAAAGCTTGCAAATGCATGGATGCTTTTTGCCCATTCGGTTCAGGATGAAAAGCAAGCCTGAAAGCTGCCATTGTTTTTATAACAGAACTTGTTGTTTTGGTTTGGGTTTTTTTGTTTTGGTTTGGGTTTTTGTTTTTCTTTTTTTTTTTTTAATTTAATCCTGAGTGAAATCACTTAGAGACCAACAAAAAGATGATGGAAGGTGGAGAGGAGGGAGAGGAAAGGGTCGTGACATTTAGACCCCGGCTTAATCTGTCTTTACAAGGGCACGGTGCAGCTGAAAGTTGCAATAAAAGTTGTTGATCCTACGGGGCTTTTTTTAAATGTATGCTATAAAATACAGGCTGGAGCCTTTTTACATCAGGTTGAGAATGAGTCAGAATTGAAAGCTTCCCACCATAGGGGAGGAGGAAGTCCTTGCTTAGCTGAGGGAGGGTTCTCTGAAGTGCCAGGCTGGCACCACTTCCCAGAGCTGGGGACAGCCAGCTTGGTCTTTTCTGGAGGCTTCCCCAGACTGCCTGATGTGGGCTGGTGTACCCTGGCCAGTGGTCATTCTTTTTTGGGAGGGGGGAGTGCACCTGGTTTGCAGTATGTTTTCCCCTCTGTGCCATTGCTCATGGGCTGGTGGAGTGGGTGGCCTGAGTGCTGAATAGTACAGCAGTTATACAACTCGTTCTTTACATGTTCAAGGTCTCTCACCATCCTCTGAAGGGTAATATTTCCCCCCCCAACCTTTTAATTGCTTGGAGACTACTGAAATGTTTAAAGAACCTTAGCACAAATACTGCAGCTTGTCGGGCTTTAGGAATCCATGTGGTTATTGGAGTGATGTAATTTCCATGCTTTGACACACATGGAAACTATAACATCTCATTACAGATAGAGGAGTCCAGTGATTGATGTACAAAAAAAGGTTGTCTAATTCCATGCTATTTAAGAGCCACCTTCAAAAAAAGAAACAAGAACAATAGACTTGTGATGCTGTCTTTAACTCTGAGTGAACTTTGTAAGCCTCATTTATTGGGGTAGAATATTTGGCCTCTGGGGCTTCTTGAAGCCTTAGAGTCCCTTAGGATCAAGTGACAGACCTTATATTGGGAGTATCCAGTAATTATCCAAATCCTCTGAGTACTGTTACACACAGTTCTGATTTTTACTCTCACAATGCTAGTGGTACTAAGTTTTTAAGTTTCTTCACGGACTTCTATTCATTACCCCCTCAGTGATGTGCTAATTAGAACAGCCAAATGCTACAAATGAGTGTGTGTTTGAGATTTTTCAAGGACTGGAGTCTAATAATTTTCTCCACCACTATAAAGATGTCATGAGGTAATGTGTAAAGTTATGCTGTGGGAAACCAAACAGAGAGAGAGGAAGATGAAGCATTCAAGGGTGTCTGATTTACCTCCTTTGAATACAATCATGCTCATTCACTCTTGGGTGGGAATGGCTGGTTTGCACAGAGTGCTCTGCAGCCTCGCAGAGGCTTTCTGTTGCATCAGTGGTTTTTCTCTCCTAAGAAAGGTAAACATCTATAAACATCTATTTAAGCATTTGAGTTTGGGAAGGAGCACCTCCAGAAGACATTCCACACAAATGTCTGTTTTTCAAAATAGGCAATAAGCAAAGTCTGCTATGAATCCAAGGTCCACCTAACTAGACAAAAATCTATGAATAGGGAAATGCCCAAAGAAAAAACATGGATTCCATCTCCTTCTCCTAAAATAGCTTTCACAATAAAGCAAAAATAATCTTTTTTCTTTCACAAACAAGCATTCCGAAGCAGGTACACCTCTCTTGCAAGCCTGGCACAATTGTTCGGAAGCAACTGAGTGCAGTATAGCAGCTCTGTGATGCATGGCAATTCCATCAGCCTTTGGAAAGTATAGGATAAGTCTGCTTTCTAAAGTTAGATTTAAATTCTGGCAATATCCTTCCTCCCAGCGGATTTTTAGTCACTTAAAATATTAAGCATTTTGTCCAGGGCTAGGTTGTATTAGAGTGAGAAGTGAAATCTTTTGTGAGAGATTGTGAGAAGTGAGATCTTTTGTGAGAGATCTCACCTGCATTGTCAGTGTAGCTTGAGGCTACTTTCAGGGTACACTGACCTGGTACTATACTTTACAATAAGGATTTAAAGTTTTAGATTAATTTATTAATAGGAAGTAGCAGCATTTTTCAACAATGCAGATATCTGTTCTGCATGAAGAAGGGTGATGGGATCTGGCCTCCAAAAAGCTAAGCACTGACACTTTGTTAGTGGATTTATCGATGCTTGACCTAATAGCACAGAGCAGCTCCGTGTATGTATTAAGTTTAGAATTTTTTATTAGAGAAGTGACTCTATGCCTCAGGAGAGCATGCAGACTTCCCATTTAATACCATGGGTGGCTCACCCTCAGTGCATTTACCCCATCCTAGAGCATCACACACACACACAAACAGATACAAAAGTGAAACTATTTGCTCATCCACTCAAGGACTGAGCAAAACCCTTTTGAAAAAAAGTCATCCTGCTTATCTGGAATGTATTGGAAAAAATTGCTCTCTTCAGCAGTTCAGGATTGAAAACTTGCCTCTCCATTGTCTTTTCTGTGTGTTTCTTAATGCTTTATAAAAGGGTTCCAAATCAGTTCTATAACACTATTTGACTAGATCTATGATGATATATGCCAGAACATGTCAAAATAATTGTGTGGTGACTATTCTGGGTTAAGAAGAATCATATCTAATGTTACTAATTTTCACATTATTTCACCCATAAAAATCTTTCTAGCAGAAAAAGTTTTATTGCATTGTAATTCAGAGTCTCTAATTTATTCATGGGATAAATGTTTCATGTAATGAATTTTCTAGTAAATGTATTCTGAAATTCATGCAGAAGCAGGACCATTGTAAAACTGCACACATTTATGCTAAAATAGATGAATTTCCCCCACTGGAAAGTTTGGAGGGAAAATCCTGTAACTTTCTACCCTTAATTCATCTTTTCTGCCCTAGTTTCATCTTTTATTAAGGTTTTGTTGAACTCTTAGAAGCTTGATTGTAAAAATGCTAATGCCATGTAATGTGTAAGTTAGATTTTGAGTTGTTTTATATGTGCAGTCCTTTGCACTAACAGAATACTTTTAAGCCTGATGTTTGTCTTGATCATGAGGCTTAAGCATATTTTTAGTGTTTATTCTGAATTGTATTTGTTTCTGTTTCACACCTTGGCACCCATAGGTAGGGAGCAAGAGGTCTTGAAAGCTCATATTAGTGTTGCTAGAGTAAGGCCCTCTAGTGTGAGAGATATGCTGAGTGTTTAAAGAGGAGACAGGAAGAGCTCTCTAGAGACTGATTTTACAGTCTTTTTCTGATTTTTTTATGCTAAAAATGGCACCTCTGTGGAGTAACAGGTACAGAGCAGCAAAGGACAGATTTTAAGGACAAAACCACAATAAAGTGTTAGTCATCTTAGGTTTTTCTCTCAGTCATGTGAAGTCATTTGGCTAAACTGCCTCTTGCTGTGTAGACCAGGTAAATCCAGTGTTTCCAGCAATCTAAAACTTCACACTATTATAGCAGAGAAGAAAGTAACAGACGTTTCTCAAATGCCTCACCTCTTGGCACCTGGCAAAATTCCTTACCTGAGAAATTAAGCCTCTCAGGTATTACTAAAAAGGCAGCTGTAACCATGTTGTGCTGTATAAGTGAAAAAAGTTGTGGGTAAACCTGCTCCTTGAATAATAAAATTATGTCACAGAGGCACTTATTCTCAAACTTAGCAAGTTTCAGGGACAAGTCCACTGCCAATAAAAGCGTCTGTTAACAATTTGCAGCAAAGGGGATCTCCATTGCTGCCATCTCATATAAAATACACAGTGATCATCACTGACACATTCATTAATTATATTTACCTCTCTAGACAGAAGTAACACCCATGTATTTTTTACTTTAGGTGTGACAAAATACTGAAGTAGCACTATTTTTTAAATGTTCTCTATTTAATAGGGTTAAAACTAATAAAGAATCCAGATCCAAAACTGGAGTCAATCAGTGTCGATAGTAGTTGAGTTTATCAAAAAGTCTACAGTCCACTGTTCCCAATTAGATACAGTGCTGCACCATAATCTACAAAATGGTCAAGGCAAACATTAGGAGTAATCAGAAAAAATAGGTATTACCAGTCTCTGTGGTGAATGGAAGGGACATCTGTAATCTGAATGGGTGGAGTCTCCTGATGTCTTTTCTTTAAGGCTGCTTCTTAAATAAATGAGGTAACCTTAGCCTGTTTCAGGGCTCTGCTGTAATATTCTTTTTAGGGTATGGAAATCTTAGATGTGAATCTGTGAGTGACCAGATGCATAGAAACAAGTATTAAACTGCTGCAGTCTAATTGATATATGCTGCCATCAGTTCTGACCCAGGTAATAGCACAGCTAAAACAATTTTGAGTGGGTCGAAACATCCCTGGAGTACTAACTGCAGTGTTATAAAAATCTTGAAGCAATGTGTCTTGAGTCGTGTAAATCATGTTAGACTTAATGAAAACTCTGCAAGAGTATTCTGTGTCCATAATGCATTCAGCTGCAGTCTGTTGACATTTTGTGTCTGATTTTAAGAATTATGTAAACTCTTGATGATGTGCTATAGCTAATAGGATTGGAAAATACGGATTGCTTTTTAATGGCTCATTTTTGTGTGGATCCTAGTAGTTGCAAAGGAAATTCCTGAGATCCAATGTATTTCATCCCAATGTTTTGATTTCTTTTGCCCAGAGGAATTTTTCCTTATGATGACTTTGAAACCAGAGATTTGTCTGTTGTGTACACAGTGTCTGTTTCAGCTGGTGTGATACGATTGAGTCAGACCAACTTCACACTCATGTTGCTTCAGTACATAAAATTTACCTGCCTTATATTTACCAATGAGCTATGAATGTTGTCCTTTGAAAGGGAAATTGCTAGATAATGGCAAGAGAAAGATAACAGGTGAGACTGCAAACACATAGGCATACATTCTTGCTTCCATGTGCACACATAAATCCTTTTGACATTAATGAGGACAACACTGATGTAGAGTAAAAAGCAGGCAGGACTCCATAATAAAAGTTATGCAATGTTGTTGGGGATTGAATTTTTCCCTTTTCTTTCTGCGGAATTTTCCCCATTGTTGTGCTAAGTATTTGTGGCTACACCCTAGCTAGTAACAGTTTCTCTCGAAAGGGGCGGGGAGAGGGGTAACACCGGAAAGGAGAGGTGGGGCAGGGGCCTGCCCTCGCACTCTGGCTCGCTTGTGGAGTCCGAGAAAGACAGCCGGTGCTGCTACCTAGCACCCTCGCCCTGCAATCCCAACACCGGGAGCCACGTTCCCTGTTGCCGAACATCGCACTGCTGCCTTCCCACTTCATCCTACTACCTCCGGGCACTCTGCCGAGCACCACGACCAACACCATGAGGAAGGGAGTCGCTCCTCCATCCCTCTCACACTTGGGTCGCCGCTGCCATCACCCCAGCCCTCTTCAGCTACACGGGACCTGCCCTGCCCACAGCACCGGTAACTGAGCGCAGGGAGAGGGAGTCTGCGGCCAAAAAGGACTGGAACTGACTTATACTGTTCTGTTTTGCTGTCAATTTTTTATAGCTGTTGTTGTTTCTTTTGTTTGCCTTGTTAGATATATTAGTAAGGAACTGTTATTCCTATCCCCATATCTTTTTCCTGACAGACCCTGATTCCAAAACTATAATATACAAGGGAGGAGGTTGCACGCTCCATCTCAGGGAAAGGGCTCTTGCCTTTTCTTGGCAAATACCTGTCTTTCAAACCGAGACAAATGTGAAGCACGTAAAACACTATATCAGACTTTCTGATTTCACAGATTTTCTTACTGTTATTACTGTGCTTAAAATATAGAAAAGTCACCATCTCTTATAAATTAGGGTTGTGTTATAGATTTTCCTAATTTGTCCTTCCAGAGTTTTTATCAGTAAAATCTTGCTGCTGGAAGAGAATCAAATTCTGCTATGTTATTGCAGAATACATGTGAAATAGTTGATTTCATCAATTCCAGGCAGCTTCCCCTCCCACCCCCCTGCCCCAGAGATTCAGGTCGGTGCGATAGAGAGCTGTACTCCACTCTAATGCACACTTCCGTCTCATATTCAGGTACATGGGACAATTTCAAATGCTTGTTTCAGGAGGTAGTGGAACAATCTAAAGGACTATGAAAAGAGCTTTGGTTTTACAGGAAACATTCAGTAATTTTGAAATTAAAGTTGGACTTCCCTAATTAAACCACATAGACCAATAATAATTTTGGAAAATGTGGTTTGCAATGCCGATGATCCTATGCTGCTTTTGCAACCAACCATTTAGCAAACTGGATGTTGTCACTGTTGGGAAAAAAAAGGGAAGAAAAAAGAAAAGGAAAAGAAAAAAACTATGACAAAGGTTCTTTCTTAAAAACCATGAGACTGGCATTGTTATCGTGACATTTTAAAATGTAATAAATTCTTATATGCTCTTATTTGCTTTCTGGTTTCCAAAGGAGTAAGAATAACATTCTGAAGCTTTTCTTTGGGACTGTGTAAGCTAGAGAGCTCTTAAATAAATTGAAAGTGTGTTCTTCATGTGAATAAACGATGTAGTAGCTTAGGCTTTAGGTGAAACACCAAATGTCTCAGAAGTCTGTGTAAATCTGGTGGGTTAGCACTGTTTCTTCAAAGTTGGTAGATTAGTTCTTTTTAGATAGAGGACAATACCATTAAAAAAGAATGTCATTGCTGTCTTAAAAATAAAGTTGCTTACTCCTGCAGTCGAACTGATAGCAAACAGATTCTGTTTGATTCCATAAATAAGGTGTTTTGTTTTATAAAGGGTCTCAGAGTGCATCTTTTGTTCTATAATTACCTTAATCTTAATGAAAGTAGTTGTTTTACTGTGTAACTCAAAAGCTGTTGTACACTGAGCTGTTCTGAAGAGAGTGGACATGCATGTGCATGGAGAGCAAGGTGTGGAAAGAATCTTCTAGTTAATGGAAATAAAGATTTTGAGTACAAAGCTTTCTCGTGCTAAAATATTAAGGTTCATAAAAATAGAGCCTGTACTTAGTTCCTCAGTGTCTCACTGAGCTGTCTTTTTAGAACCATTATGCCCATACTCCACATAACTCTGACTCCATGTCAGTAGCAGTTGCTCTTGAGCTCTGCTCATGCACTCTAAAGATGTGGCCCTGACTTTGCCTCTTTGCATGTGGAAAGGTCAGAAGAGGGGAGCAGAAGTGGCAGAGTCCTTAGTGTTGTAATGCAAGAGCAGGCACACCATAGATACCTACTGACCTTTTGAAGACTGTAAGAAAGGCTGACAGCTCCCACCACTCCATGCTGTATGGAATTTCTCGTCTGTGTAGGCTTTATTGTCCTACTACCTTCATTATTGCTAGTCGAGTTGGTAAAAGGTCTTGCAGCTACCAGTAGTGTGCCAGCTGCATCAGAGAGAGCACAGGTCAGTTTGGTTCCCCTGGGTCAGTGGCAAGCTGAGCTCCTCTGGCTTCTTGCTCTTGCACTGCTGTGGCCAGAGAGCCTTGCTTGGGCTCTGCTGCTTCTCCATGGGCAGGACCATGGCTGTCCTTCAGCTGATAGTTCTCCTTAGGTGACACCCTGCACTACTTTGGCTAGGGCAATGAGTTCTGCATGGAATTGTCATCAGGGGGACTTATGGCACTGGGTCATCTCCTTGAGTCTGTGTCCAGCTGCAACTGTAGTAATGAGATAGCCATTATTTAAAAACAAAAGTACAATTTGTTTTAATAGTATGTGAAAGTGCTTAGAGAAGGATGTAGAACAATCCACATGCATTTCCATCTAACCATGGGGCTTATTATCCACTTGCAGCAATCCAGTTTGGCCTAATTCCTTTAGTCACCTTTTGTATACGTAAAAGTCAATTCAGAAATCTGATTCCCCTGAGCAGTTACCACTCTGAAGAGAAATCCTCTCTTCTAATCAGCAGTGGTTTCATGTTCCTACCTGGTCTGGGAGAAACCTGTCAAGTGTGCTTACTAGAGATAGAACTGTGAGATCTCAGCACATCAGTGCTATGTGGCCATGGCTGACTGAAGCACTTTCCTTTCTTCTTTTTTTCTCCCGTGTGTTGACATCATCTTACACAACCTGAATTGGCATGTTCATACTGTAAAATTGCAAGTGAACAATCTGGTCAACTTATAAAATCTTTTGTGTCTCCCTCAGGTTTAGGTACTCAGTAGCTGTTCTTGGGTGATCAGGCTTTCTTTGAAAATCTGCCCGGACATCACCAGTAAAATGTGCTGATGCTGAATCTGTCTGAAAATCTGACCTTGATGAGAAGGCCTTGCAGTAGAAGGATTCTGTGATAGAATGTTTAGGTAGTGATGTCCAGACCTGGGTCCCACTGTGAGCACAGCTGTAACTGAATCCTATAGTACTGTCCTACAGAGCACCTGGTTTACAGTTTCTGGTTCAAGCTAATTAAAGGATCTATCCTAAGTACAGTTATACATAAGGTATCTCAACAGCTGTAGTAGAATACATACTTGAAAGCAATGAGACTTTCTGCATAAATGCCATCATTTTAGATCTTTTGTCAGTCAACGCTATTGATAACTAATGTTGCTCTCCAGGTATTTCTCGCCAAAGGCGGCTAGTCCCATTAATTAATAGCAGGAATTTACAATGTTGTGAACCCTTCAGTCATTGCCTTCTCAGCAGTTCTCTTATCCACAGAACATCACTTCTGCCTTTTCTGCCCTGAGTCCCTGCCAGGCTTGCAGTAGGGTGACCTGGTGGGAACTGATCAAAATGGCTGTAGGCAACCAAAATCTCCCTCCCCATAGATGCAGGAAAATGGTTTGAGCATGTTGGGGCTAGGGGTAGTAACTTTCTCAAAGCAGAGTAATGCTGTACTGTCTTCCCTCATTTGGGAAATCCTGTGGAATATAATCACCATCCAAAAGAGTAAATACTTTCTAAAGCCTATTCCAAAGGAAGTCAGTCACTCTCAGACACTGTGAACACCAACTTCCTTATCCCAACCGTCTCTGTGTACCTCCTCCACATCCCCATCCTCTTTGCTCATGATACCGTTTTTATCTTTCCTGTTACATCACTCCCGCCACACTGTATTAATCATCTGGCCACTATCACATTACACTTAATAAATGAACAAGATCTAATACAAAAATCCCCCCAAACCAGATGACTTAATACTCTTTTATGCTTAACTCTTTTTCTTTTTATTCCACATGTGTTGCAAACACTCATGAGTGTTCTGTAGTAGATAAAATGTTTTTAGCAAAGATAGTTGAAAATAGATCTAATTTATATAAGCAATATAAGTTCATTTCTGTTCGATGAAGTACTGTACATCCTGTCTTCATTTGAAAAAGAGAGAAAATTGCTATTTTTGTGTTCAGAAAAGGACAAATCCCACTAACTTATGAGCCTAGTTTAACATTCGTCTCTAAGGTTAGGAGATGTTCTCAGGGCAGTCCATGTCAGAGCTGGGACAGGCGCCACTAATCATAGCCACAATATTCCCTTTTATGTAAAATACCCTGTTTTCAGGGACAAAATGAATCACCTTTAGAAGCGCAAGTTCAGCTCTGTGGGAGCCATAGGCCCCTGACTGAACCTCTGTTTTGTTCTGCTTTCATGTTCCGTGACACAGTACTGCCTTCTCCTATATGTTTGTACCTCCTGCAAAGTTGAAATTGCTTTTGGTAGTTCTTGGCCCTGCAGAGCTCCCATGCCCAGATGGGACTGCCATCCCTAAAGCCAAACCTTGGGCTTTGATAGATGGATCTGCTATTCCATTCACTCTGCAGGATCTTGCAGCTGGACTCTGCAGCCACTTCTGACCTGTTTTCTTTCATCACAGAATCAAAGACTACGCTGAGTTGGAAGGTACCCATCAGGATCATCAGAGTCCAACTCCTGGCCCCTACACAGGATACCCCAACAATGCTACCATGTGCCTGAAAGTGTTTTTCAAACACTTCTTTGAGCTGTCAGCCTTGGTGCTGTGACCACTTTCCTGGGGAGCCTGTTCCACTGCCCAGCCACCCTCTGAGTGAAGAACCATTTCCGAATATCCAACCTAAACCTCTCCTGATTCATCTTCTTGTCATTCCCTTGAGTCCTGTCACTGGTCGTGAGAGTGAAGAGATCTGTACCTGCTCTTCTGCTTACCCTCTTGAGGATGTTGAAAATCTCAGTGTGGTCTCCCCTCAGTCTCCTTCTCTCCAGGCTGAGCAGACCAAGTGCTCTCTGCTGCTCCTCACAGGGCTTCTCCTCCAGACCCTGTGCCATGCTTGTGTCCTCCTGGACACTTTCAAACAGCTTGATGTTAGTAGCTCGTGCACCCCCACAGTGCTCCCTCTCTCTCAACACTCTACTTTTTAGCTTTTCTTTCCACCAGTGCCCCCAGGTGAGCAGGACACCCTCAAGGCACATCTCTGCAGCCCATTGCAGTGTCAGGCATCTGTGCCCAATACAGACCGGGGCTAGGGGAGGTGCTGGGTGCTGTACAGGGATATGAGCCTGGTGCTTGGCCTCGACTGGTGTGCCCCCTGCACCAAGTGAGCTGATTCACCTTCAAGTGAGGTGGCATTTGCAGCCACCATCCTCTCTTATATCCATCCTCTTTTACTGTGCTCTGTAGATACACTACATCAACAGCTCAGGTGCTTCTCAGTGTTAATTCCAACTTGTCACTCCTTACAGTTTCATCCCATAATGGGTGTAAAATGAAATATGAGATGATGGATCTTTTGGTCTGAAATAGATATACAGAGAAGGCCCCAAAACACGAAAACTATCAACAAGCTGTATATGACGTTGTGTGGGCTATGACATATCACCTGTGCTGTGGAAAATAAGTCATTAATGAGGAAATGTCTAGGAGAGAGCAGTAATAAGGATTTTTGAGCAGGATTTTGATGGAGCTATAATAGGAGATTTAAAAGTCCCAAATAATCCCCTTTATTTACTCACAAAAGCATCATTGCTTTAATTTTTAAGCAAGAGGGTTGTCATTTATGTGAAACTCAAAATTTCACTGTCTTAGGTTTGCCTGCAAGGTCTTGTCTGTCATTTGCTAAAACAGACGTGAATTTTCAACTTTCAAATTGCAGTTTGTTCACCCAAAAACATTCTACAGAATATGTTAGGTTTCTAGATTGAAATAGTAATGACCCTTGTATGACTGTGAAAGATTAAGCTCTGGGCTTTGAACACATCAGAGGCTTAAAATCACTGGTAAGTAGCTGTAGCATTAGGTGATTAAGAGACGGAGGTTGAACTTTGCATCTGGTGTAGCTGCCATAAAGCATTCCTGGAAAATGCAAACCAAATTACCCCACTACTGGAAAATTGCATTTGAAAATAATGGTTTCATTTAGTTTTATCATCAAGACTGGCAGCTGGAGGAGACTCAGTCTGTTGCTGAACCCCAAATCAACAAGTTTTTTCTCATGACACACACAGGGATGGGAGAAACTGCTCGTTTAAGACCAGTAAACAGCCATTGCTGTGAATTTCTAATCCTTTCATTAAGTTACGTTCCCTGATTGCTCGCTACCTTCATTTTCTTTTAATTCACTATCTCGCAAATTGTAATAATTGAAAACACATTAGGACCAAGTCAGGGAGTGAAAAAAGCTAAGTAGACAATCACCTTGTAAACATCTTGTGATGGTGATGGCTATTTAACAGGAACGCTCAGTACCAACCGAGGCACAGGCGAGTTTATCCAAGCAAATCAATGCAAGTTAATCTTTCAGTGTCAGCTGGCTGAATTTTGGACTAGTGATGAATGCCTTGACTGGAAAGATGAAATGCTGGAATGCCAAGCACTGCTCTGACAGCTACAGATGGTGCCAATTACTGCCAGTAGAGCCTGTCCTGCTGTGAGCCCAAGATGTCTGATTTGTGGTCATGGAAAAATGAAAAAGAGGTTTCCCAGCTGGGCCTGTCACCTTTCCTATATTGCTCTGTAGCAAAAACAGTATTTGTGTTCTAAAATCAAATTTATTTGTGTGTTTATCTAATGATCCCACCATGCTAATTACCAGACATATGCCTTGGAAAGATGCAGGCACTATCAGAAAGCAGAATTTTTTCCTTTCTCTGGTTTAAAATAAATTTCAGAAATTATGGAAAAGTTAGAATAAAATGCAGTGTCAAAATAAAGGGGAAGGAGGTGAAAGAAGGAGGAATAAGCAATTCAATAGAACAGGCAGACATTCTGTGCTTAATTTTTCTTCATGCAGTTGAAAGGGATTTACAGGCTGTAAATCAAAACAGGATCTAGCCCATGGTCTTCAGTGTTGCCATACTGAGCTTGAATGCTAATATAAGCCTTTACTTTTCTTTTTACTTTTCTTTGTACATTTGAGCCTTTTTGTGTTGGTTTTACATGTGCTGTCTTATTCCGTCCCTACCCAAACTATACAAATTGTCGTTTATTGCACTTTCACGTTATTTCCTGCCTCTGTGATATTTAAAAGGATTAGTCAAGACATCTGTGATCTGTAATTGGCTTTTTCCATGAAAGGGGATCAGCTGTAAGAACTTAAGCAACCCAGACTTATTTTACTTGCAATACTTGAAAGCCTTCTGGACAGAGCACCTTTGCTACAATGATTTAACACCGGGTTTGCTCAGTGTGCAAATGCACCTTCAGTCAGTTCTTTGCCATTGAATCCACTGTGATTTTATCCACCTGAAAATAGCCCATGTGTTTTAATTCAAATATATATTGAAATAACTGATTCCAGGTGTGGCTTTCTTTTGCATTGTGCTGTGAAAGGGGGCCCTATAGAATACTCTAACTCTGAAATATATTTCCATTCTGCTTTTATTTATATATTAAATTAACAATAACATGGTAATTATCCTTATTGGAGCATGAAATACAAATCTGCCTCTTTTCCCCCTGTCCTTGGAACTCATCTAGGCCGTCTCACAGTTTGTCTAATTGTTAAGAGCTGGTAGGTGGGAGTGTTGGGGACCAGACGGTCTATTTGCATTTTATTAGACTCAGCCTTTGTAACGAAGCTATTTTTCCTTCAACTTCAAACACAAATGTTTAAACAAATTTTAGAATTCATTTAACAACAGTAGTAAATCAGTAGACAAACTGTACTATAAAAATAACTCTTACAGCCGCTGTGGGATGGAGTGGACCAAAGTACCTTTAGGTCCTGGTTTGAATCAGGGTGTATTTGGTGCTCTCAGATAAACACTCAATTGCCATTGTAATTCTACCATATAACTTGGAAGAACTGGCCCTGTGAGTTCCCAATAGCTGTGAATGATAAATTATAAGTTTTCAAGTGATCAGTTATTTAAGTATTTGTGAATTAAACGGTGGTGATAAAATGAGAGCTGGGAAAGACACCACAACTTCCCTAAATTTTTGTCTTTTTACATTTTGTCAAGCAATAAGGAAAGTGAAAACACCTGGAAAGTCTGGAAAGACTTTCAGTATGTCCATAAATTGCTGTAGTGTAGCTTTCATGTGCCTGTTTATCTGAGAGTACCATCTTTTATTTGTTACTGGGTTTGCTTTCCCCTACCCATGATTAGTTAACTGTTAAAACAAAAATATATAGATTTTCTGCTAAAGGTCTCCCCTTCTTATAGAACCTCTTGTTTTAGCACATACCAGTGAAGTCAACCAGTCAACCAGTGAAGTTGCTTTTCATGGTTGCCTTATTCTGTGTAGGTTGCATTGATTTAAAGATATTATCATTAATATAAATGCAAAGGGAGTTTGCTGGAAGAGCTACATAAAAAAAACATTATCTGAGTTGATAATGTCCATAGACTCATTCTCAGGTACAGCTGTTGGGATTATAGATTTGATAACATAAAATAAAAAGTCTCCCAAGTTCCCTTGTTATCAGCAAAGTGAAGGTGTTGAAACAGAGATGCACTGCCTTTGGGGCTCTCTCCTGCAGCCCCCTTAGTGCCAAAGCTGTGCCATGGCCCTGGCAGTGGCTGTGGGTGTGTGGCACAGGTGAGCTTGGGGCAGTGCTCACCTGGTTGCTGCCAACCTCCCCTTGTTACCGTAATTGCTGTGCCCTACTCCAAATTATGTAACAGTTAATCCTAGATATATATAGGGTTTGCTGACAAGGGCCTCATTTCCTCGTAGAGAGTATTTTAGCTGTTTCCCGAACTGCTTTTCATTTCCTTACTGCTGGGAGAAGAAGGCTGTAATGAGTGAAAGCCACAGCAGTGCCCATTCCGCCCCCCCCCCCCCCCCCCCCCAGAGTACAGCATTTTTTGGGGGGTAGATACACTGTTTTGTATAACATTCAACCTGGGGAGATACTTAACCACTTCGCCTCAGTTCAGCATATCTAATACTTGGCACAGATCAGTGTATTCATGTTTCATTCAGCTTGGATAACAGCCAACATAGAGACTCTATTTTCATTTTTGAATTTCACTTGGCAGATCCTTAAAAGTCACTGGAGAACTTTGCCTGGGTAATAAAAAGCAACTTTTTTTTATTGAAAACGAATTATTTTTTCAGCTCCGTGTGCCAGCTGTTTAAAAACGTTGTGGCCACGATAGCACATACTTTTAATTACAGAGTTCTAGAAAAATGCAGATCCTATTATGAAATGTTACTCACAGCAGCTAATAAGCCACTTATTTTCAGCCCTATCCAAGCTGTTAAAATACATAGATAGCTTTTGCGAACTATAATTAAGTATCATTTGACACTAAATGCAGAAATACCAGGATAAAGCATCTGTTTTGGGTGGGAACTGGTGAGTTTAAGGCCAGAAGACAAATCTTGTGCATATATGGAAGATGTGGTTAATGCTGAGTGAGGTTTTCAGAAACGCTCAGGACTTTCCAAGTGACTGGGAACACCAGGCTCAAGGTGTCTGAAATTTCTCTTATCCCTATGCATCCTTAGGTACCTAAATGCTTTTGAAAACCCGGTGTGGAAAGACTCCTGGGATGCTGTAATGGCCTCTGCTGGCTCTGGACACAGCGCTTGGCTTGGGTGGAGCTGGACCAGGAGTGCAGTGACACAGACCTCAGTGCCAGGGACTGTCTCCTTGGCAGGTGTGTCCCTGACTTTGTTTTGGTCCCTGAAAGAACAGGGGGGGAACAAGAGGATCAGCAAAGAGGACAAGCACTACATTAATCCAGTCAGGAGGTCTGTTCTCCTTTGAAGTGAGCACCACAGGGATGGTGGGAGCTGTGTCCCTCTGTGCAGCTGCAAATCCCAGCTTCCCTGCATTCACCCTTCCTTGTGTGACCTGGCTTCTTCTGTGAAGGAAATGTTTCTTCCAACATTCTGTGTCATATGAATCTTCATCTTTCATAGTGCCAACATTTGCAGAGCATTTGGCCTGCCAGATGCTGCTTCAAATTAAGGATGGTTTTGAGCCAAAATCTTGGCTTCAAACACCTTCAGACTTTGGGAAAGTTTGTATCCCGATGTTATGGCTTTGCTCTATCCCTGCTTCATTTCAGTCTTACCTAGTTACAGTTTTTATATTCTCCTGCAATCAGAAGCTGCAAAGAAATGTAACAGGAACAGAGTGGGTGGATGTTTCATGGGAAAATAGTAAAACTTTGCCTGCTTCAGGCCAGGAGGCATGCTCAGTTTCCTTGGTCAATTTATCGGACATATAAAAAGGATTATTCAATGGGCAAGAACAGTCCTACATCCCTACCTTTCTTACACTGTATTTCTGGTCATACCTTTCATATAAAAATAAAGTTCCTTTTGCTATTATATTTTATTCATTCCTGTAAAAACTAATCTATTGCATATATATAGGCAGAATTTTTATAAAAGTATATAAACACTAAGGGAAAATGGCAGAACAGATGGCAAGTAACAAAGCCATTTAAAAGTGTCCGCTGGACATGCAATACCAGATATGTGTGTTTCTCTTCCATAGCTTTTTAAATTATTCTTTGAGCTTTTTAGATTCCGTTGGACATCATTTTCCCTCTCATTGTTTTGAAATAGATTGAAGATGTATTTCCACTATATTTCCACATTTTAAGTGTAAGCCTGCAGTAATAGAGTATGTTATCACAGCAAGCTTTAGGTACAGTATTTGTTTATATTAATTTCTATCTAGTTTGTGTTTTAGAGACAAATGGAGCTGTTATGAGTAACCTGTTCTAGGAATAAACAAAACAAAATGGAAATGTCAGATCTTTCTAAACATGTGAATTTCAAAACCATTTCTTTGACCACAAAATATGTCAGAATAATGCATCTAAGGATGTCTTTAAAAACAAAAAACCAAACTAGAATGGCTGTTTTGATACTGTGCAATTTGACATTTTCTCCACAAAGTAGTAAAAACCAAGGAGATGAATCAGTTTAAGGTAAAGAGGAAAGAAACAAAAAATACATTTTAATGAGACATTTACAAATTGTTCAGCACAGAGAGAGGCACATTATGCTAGCGCTTTGTCACTGTAAATATTGCAGATGTTGTTCCTCTGAGTTTGTCCTGGAGAATTATTAGAGCAAATACACAAACATACAGCCAAATCTTTTGGTGTTGATATTAATGCTTTTGAATCAATCAGTCTTGAGCAGGGAATCCAGACCTGCCCTAAAATCAAACAGTCATTAGAGGCCAAGACTAATTGCTGCAATGATTAATTCTGTGCAGACACCAGTGCTGCTGTGGTAGGTGGGTGGTAGTGGGTTTTACCTGTAACACGGACAGCCCAAACCCAAGTCCGGCAGATCTGTGACCCACGGTAGGTGCTAACTGTGGGTTCCCTGTGTGCCTTACCTGTCCCAGGTTACTGTGAGCAGGAGGAAAGCTGGCAGGTACCCTGGATGTCCTCGGGGCTGCTGGGCACCCACCAGCCACACTCGGACCTGCACAGCACCAACACCTCGCGCACCCTAACGCTGGCTTCTCTTGTCCAAAGGGAAGTTTTATTCTGCTGCATGTCAAAAAAGGACCAAGGCCTGTCACCTTGGGCAGATAGGCCTCATGTCCATGACTCTATTTATGTATTTCACCATCTTTCCCTGCTTTATTACCAGGTATTTTAAACAGCAGGGGCCTAACAAATTTTGTTGTTGCTCCTATCTCCATCAGGCCCCTTTGCCTTTTTCTTTCCTGGCTGTACTGGTTCAACTGGATTTGAGAGATGTTGAAAAATGTACAGGTATAAGCAGAGAACCAGAAGTGAGGACGGAGGTAGTGGTGGTTGCTTGCCTGGCTGCATTTGGCATGACTGAATACTCTGTAATGTGGCACAGGGAACTGTCCTTGCTCTGGGGTGAGCTTCCTCTTGCAGTTTCTCAGGGGGTACCTGTCCATGAAGTCCTGCAGCAGATGTCCTGAAGGCAGCATCACCAGCTTCCTCATGGTAGGTGGCAGGGCTCCAGCTGAGTTTCACAGGGGTCAGGAAGGTCATTAAGAGAAAGACATTATGTCTTTGTTGAGTTCCTTCTTATCAGACACCCATAGTGTCATGACAGCTGTCAAAACCAGCGTACTCCTGGATGTTTCAAAAGCCCCATTTCCCTCTGCAGAATTTGCTAGGAAGATCGGGGTTTTTTATGCATGCTGAATTTTAGAAACGTATTTGAGCACAAAGTTCTTATTTTCTTAGAACTCGGAACCATTCTTTATAAATTACAAATGTTAAATTTTTTTGGGCTGCTAGGCATTTTTGGAAAGCTGGCAACTTCTTCATGTATCAGGGTTTATATAGGTGCTCGCTACCACCAGTGAATGCAATTAATGTTTGAAAATTGTGGCTTTCTGTCTTACAAGCATAAAGAAATGTTTTAATTTGATAATATGGACAACAAAATACCAATTTGTTTTGGGACAGACCCTCACCTACTTTGCAAAGGAGGTAAGTGTAAAAGGAAAGAAAGCTTTTACAGAGTTTACAGCATGAATAAATACCCAATTGGAACCTGTATTAGCAAATAAATTCCATATCCATTTTAATTTGTATTTGTAATATTAGCAATTTCCAGTAGTAAAATTTGCTAAAACACAGTACTATTAACTATTAGGGAAGAAAAGTAAAATTAAGGACAGCCTTTGAGAAGCACTTGCTTCTTTTACCTAAGGCATTTTGGTGTGCACATGAAAAATAAATGTATATTCCATTTGTAGTACAATGAACCAAAGCTATGTAAGTGCAAACAGAGAAAATTACAAATTTTGTGAGTAAGATATGATGGACTGTTTCCAGGAGTCAAGGTAATTGTAAAAGATCTATCTGGGCTAATGTGACTGCTTTATATTTTTGTCATGCCTTTGTAACACTGAAGATCATTAGGAACTGTCTCCAGGGAAAGGGAACTGTGTCTAAAATGAGTTTGGGCCCATTATCTTCAGTAAGAGATTGTCTATACCCCAGGCATCCTGAATCCTCTGTTTACTGGGGGAGGAAGCACATTATGGAATGGGTATTAATACAGTGGGACCCCACATTTCTAGAGCTCATTAATTTAAATGGCTCAGAGAGTAGAA
Organism: Sturnus vulgaris; assembly: GCF_052056855.1. NCBI lineage: Eukaryota > Metazoa > Chordata > Aves > Passeriformes > Sturnidae > Sturnus > Sturnus vulgaris. The sequence goes on along the minus strand of NC_142256.1, from coordinate 18,778,662 downwards.
TGTCAGTCTGTTGGTTCCTCTGCCATGCTCCTGCTGCTCTGTGGGGCTTTTGTGTTTCCTGCCCTCACTTCAGTTATTGTTTCTTCTGGTCTTCTCCTGAAACAGTCATTGACCATGAAAAATCTCAAAGGCTGTGTCTTGGCAGATGCAGGAGCCACGAGATGAACTTTGGCAACAGCGTCCCCAGGTTTTGCTGTTAATGAGGTTCCTCTGCTGTTGGATGCATTACACGAGCAGGGGCTGGACCCCAGAGAGGAACATCCCTTCCTGATACGAGCAGCCAATGAGCTGCTTTGGGTGTTGACTTTGAGGTTACCAACAGCTTAATCTGTTATGTGTTCACAGGGCCAAGTTTCTTCCTTTGCAGTAAGCTATCCTTAAACACATTATTTTTGAGCTATTCCTCTAAAAATAGTTGTAATGTTAATGTAATCTGCAGATATGCTCTAATGTATTCTCAACTAAAATACTTCTATGAAATGCTAGCAGAAATGTAAAATCCACATTTTTGAGTTATTATTTTAAAAATTCATATAGCATCTGAGGCTTTTTACCTCCCTTGAAAAAGAACTTAGATGTGCAAACAAAACAAAACCTAGAGGTGACTGTTAAAGATATGACTTTTAACTGTCTGTTAGGAATTTTGTGGTTTACAAACAGCTGAGAATGTCTTTTGCTTTTCTTTTGAGGCTGTAAGCACTATGAATTAGCAAGTAAAAAACTTAGTAGTCCCCTGTTCAGTAATCCAGATCTGTAAGAATTGGCACAGTGTTATAGAATCAACATTTAAAAAACATAAACTTTGAAAGATTTCTTTTTAACAATCTGACTATATTGCTTTATGTGCCTCCAAACAGCTTTAATAGCTGTGGAAGTAGACCTTTCTATGTCATGATGTTTTTAAATACTGCAGGTTACATTATCTGGCACACTACATGAAGGTGTAGATAACATTAAATGCACAAGCTTTATAATGAATGTACAAATATGTACAAATGATTCAACTTGAGATCATACAGAAATTACATGTATAAGCATTAGCTAGATGTTATCTCTAGTCCAAAAATTACCCTGAATCTGGTCAAATAGTTATTCACCAGAAGTACAATAAATAACTACTGGGTTTATCTATTACAGAGATCTCTTCTGAGGTTGTCTGTGCAGATGTCTGTGATTTTTCTTGTAATTTGATGACTGTATCTCCATAGACAGGTCCTGGGAAGTGCCCTTCTGACAAGTTGCTGAGGAACTACAGGATTAGTGGAGCTTCAGTAAATTGAAATGTTGGTGATACTGCTAAATTCACTCGTCCCCTAAACAAAAAAATTACAAAGCTAAGAAGTATGCCTCTAGATCAGTTTAATGCTGGATTATTCTTTCACATAATCTTATTTCTTTCTTCAATTTCTCATCCAGATGATGCTGATAGTAGCAAAATTAGAATAAATAGATCTAGGTGTCCACATGCTAAGCAGGCAAATCCTATTATGATTTTTATAATTTTAATTAAACTGCTGGAATAGATTAATGTGTTTGACCAGGTCAGGGGGTGAAGTTCAACAAGTATCTGGGTTCTGGTTTGTCAGCACCCAAGTTTCTATGTTAAGTGCCACCCAGTTTTTGGATTATTGAGCTAGTCTGCTCTAAAAAGAGTGTTGTGAAAGACATAGCAGCCCAAAAGGACATTTTGATTTCAGTAGCAGCCTTTCTATCAGAAATGTGAAGTCCAGTCTTTACAATTCAGTGCTCCGAGCTGATTTCTTTTTCTGCTCAAAGAATCTGAGGCTCAGTATCTTCCATTTCTCTTCTTTATCTTTCAGTTAAAATCTAAATAAAACCCAGAACTGATCTCTTTGGACTTATTCCATGCTATTGACCTCATATCCATCTGTTCACATACCCTCTCTCCACATGGTCAGCTCCCTGTGATAGTTTTCCCTCTTGTGTATGAATTGATGCAGTGAAGAGAGGTCATTTTCCCTCTTGATTTACCCTAGAAGTGGGAACATGGTCTATCTACCCCCTTCAACTATAGAACAAGATCTTTAATTCAAATACCATCTAAGTTTTTTTGTTTGCAGCTATTTCTACTTTCCCCCCTTCCTTTCTCTGGTGTGTCAGTGAGATTGTGTCTTCTAAATACAATATAAACCAAAATGTGTTATAATGTTGTAAAGAGAGCTGTTGCTTGAATGAGGTGCTTCCCAAGGAGTAACAATATTTGTTGAGCAGATGTTATTTCATTCTAAATAATGGAAACCATTTGGTGTCCTTCAAAATCATCATGAAGGATGTAGATGGGAATAAAGAAAACTTCAACAGAGACATAACAGCTGGATAATTTCTTCCCCTCTCCCTCCATTTCCTGAATAGTAGCTATTGTAGATGTTTCAAAATGGCTGAGGTGCTGTTCAGGAGAAAATCTCCACAGCTTTCTGCACCATGTGAAGCCATGCAACTGGCTCCTGCACCCTGCTGAGCTATTCAGTAGAAAGCTCAGCTGGGTCATGGAGTTCCTGCCAAGGGGCCAGAGGGCAATTCCTGTAGAGAGCATCAAAATCAGGGCAGGAAACTGTACTCCTTGCACTCCGCTAAGCCTGGTGCAAAATGGCCCACAATGGGCAGTTTTGTTTTTGTTAGACAGAAACATTTTTCCATGCCAGGAAATCAGCAGTTAGGTAATTTAGCAGGTATGGTTACACTTTGTTTACCAAGCTTATTAAAAGCTAAAAATAAAATAAAATAAAATAAAATTTTAAAAACGTTTTTTCTCTGCCATGGGGGAGAGGAAAGGCAGTTTGCATAATTTTTACTTTAAGAAGCTTTCAAAATACTTCAAACTGCAGGGCTGATTGGCAGCTTTCCACCAGTCAGATACTTGCATGCTTTCCTGCACAGGTATTTGTGAAATCTGAAACTGTTGGACTGTTTTCCTAAGACATAATCCAAGGCTGTGTGGTTGTGTCTAGCTCTATCTGATGGAGAGGGATCAGAAAGTTCTGTAAAACAAACAGCCTGGTAGCTGGAGTGGTTTATGTCAGGAATCCCATTAAGATAGGTTGGATCTGGTTACCCTCAGTGTCCATACACCAGCTGAATTTGCAAAGATTCACTTGGTTGCTGCAATAAGCAATATATTTACAAACCAACTTCACACCTAGTGTCTTCCATTCAGGAGTCTGACATATGTGAATGTAAAGAAGTCATAATACAAATTTGTGAAGCCAGCTTTGTATGGAGACTGTTTGGTTCTCCTGCAACTCAGTAGTCTGCAGAATCCCCAGGCTATAATGAAGTGCATCAATCTTATCAGTGTCTTTTATGTTACAGGGCAGTACTGAAATAACACGTATTTTCACATCCCTAACTACAGGGTCACAAAATATCTCTTCAATTAAAAAGTGGTAGAGCAGCTGTAATGTAAGAAATACCAATCTTTAGGACATAGTGTCAAAAGAAATGACTGCTTTATTAGCAAAAGTTTGATGATACTGCAGCCACTGAAGTAGAATATTCATGTACTTTAGATCTATTCTTAATTGATTCTTGAATACTTGACAGACTTTTTCATTTAAAATTCTGTTTTCCCTCTTTGAATATCTGTCTTTGTTTGTGCATTGGTACTTAATTTTATTACAGCTCAACCTAACTTTTCTTTTTGAGACCTTCTCTTTTTTGAATGAATACTTCATATCATCAGACTCTCACACAGAAGTTCCAATTTGGTTTGAAAGTAAAATAAGAAACTGATGTTGCTTTACAGCAGAGAACAGCACTTCTGATACAGTGAGTTTCATTGCATCAGCCAAACTAGAGTCCAGGTTATTTTCATATTACGAAAAAACCTTTAAGCCTGGACAAGTGAGATTATTCTACAAAGTTAGTTTTACAATAGTCTGAGAATATTGTTTCCAAGTGATGGTGGAAGAACCAGTTTAGGTAAGATCCAAAATGGACCTAACTCAACCTTCTTTTTTGATGGCTGAAGAAATTAAAGTTCTTTTGGGATAATTTCCTAAGGGATAGATGGGGTACTGTCAGACCCTCTGGTATGCGTCACGGACTGGAGCAGTTGTTGTGATGACTTTGGTAGCATATGTTTACTGTTAGCCAGGGGTACTGCATGGGCCTTGTCTGTCCAGCATGAGTGTGGGGGGCTGGAATCTTCTGCTCTGAAAGGACTGTAGGCCACGAACCCAGACCTTGGCATTTCCACAGATTGTGGAAAAAACTTGTTCTGGTTGGGAAAAAAAATATTTTGACCAAAGAAAGGACCTCCATTCAAAAATAATGGAAAACCTGGGCTGGATGTTCTTCCTAAACACAGTTTCTTTTCTGTCTTGTGTCTATGTTCAAGTGTGCATACATGGATTCCTGGTATTCCTCAGGCAAGGTGTCCTTCACTGCAGATTAAGGGATCCCAACACAAAGTGGGAGCAGCTGGGGGTGGGGCATTTGCACTTCTGAGCCGTAACCCCTAATTTAGGGATTAAATTAGGAAGAGTCTCCTTTGCTCCCATAGATCAGTATAAGCAGAGATGGGCGTCTCTGCAGTGTGAACTGGAGCAGATAATTCAACTCTTTATACAAATTCTTCCCAGGAGGGGCTTCTCTCTTCCTATGACTCTCTAGGGAATGTGGGGAGGCTCAGTCACATCCCAACTTTGTGCCTAAACCAGCAAACCTTTGGTGACATGGCCCCAGATTAAGCTCTTTGTGATTATTTAGAATAGAAGTGCTTTACTTGGAACCCTAAAAGGTGTCTATTTGATTTCCTGGTTTGTTATTCCAAAGGCAGGGAAATTTCCCTAATACTTCTTACTGAAGTAAGAAATATTGTTGTTTATGGCTTTTGCTGTCATTTTTATTAACAGCAAATTGTTCAATATGATGCTAAACTGAACTGTACCAGATCAGCTAGAAATCTTTGTAGGCTTTCAAAGCGTGGGCATTACATATTCAAAACAGGACCTAATGTTTCAGATATTCATATTCTACTGTAATTATACGGTTCAATGCAAGTGATTATATCTCTTCTTCAGTATCGGACTGAAAAGTTTTGGTTTGCTGGCTTCCTCATAATTTACTGCCAAGGCATAATAGGCCAGTCTTGTGGAAAAAAAGATGATAAATGACACTGGCAAGGATTCATAGATTTATTAAATTTCTATCAAACAGTGCAACAAAAAAAATCTGCTTAAGTTAGAAATGGGCTCAAATTTTTTAATCAAAATTCATGAGTCCTGATGCTTGGTTCAGTAGGTCCAAGGAAGGCTTGAGTTGAGGACTGATTAAAGAAAATAAAAGGCTTATTTGAAGTAATTTTTCAATGACGGCTTTTAATTGGATGTTAAATCAAATTCTTATCTGCTTTTCTGCAGATAGCACATTATATAAAATACAGTTAGTGGCACTACCACTGTAACTGATACACTGAATAACAATTGACTTCTTGCTTTTCACCAAGAGGATAGAAGGACTGCAGTTGTCAACCTGTCAGAAATTAACTATGTAAATTAATGCTTCAGTATATGAATATGGTTTACAAGAGGCTCTGAGTGCTGTCAGTAAAAGATTTCTTTCCCCTCCAAGGTTAACAATTACTCGCTGACCTTTACAAATTTGGGCGATATTTTTTCTTTTATAACTGATACAATGTTGAAAGATCTCAATAGTGCCAAAATAATCTGAAGTAATCTATCATGTTCCAAAAGAAGTATCATGCTAATACCTATTATATTTCATGTGTATAAGGCAATACATTGCTGAAGATAATAGACTTATTATTTAGTTTGACGGTTACAGTAACTGTGAAATTTGTTGCTTGCTTTCTTTGCAGAATGGGAGGGTAGCACTCTTTATTATGGGGATGTATTCCTAATAGACCGTCAATTAATTCTGTAATGTTTCACTGCTGAGAGTAACATTTGATTTCTTGGGCTTAGGAAAAAATCACTCTATCTCACCTAGATTAACCAGGACCCATAAAGAGAAGTAGAATATGCTGTAGAATTTATGCAGTTCAGAGTGCGGGAGAAAGCAGAAAACCATCAAGGATTAAGACTCAATGTTACACGTAGTTTTTCTTCAGTAGGAGAAATGCATATGTGTGGATTTTCTCTGCTGGATTTTGCATCGTGCTCAGTATAATCATTGTGCTGAACATTATGATTATTTGTACCACTGGTATTCACAACTCGTTCTTTTGTATTCCTCTGTCTCTTCCTCTACAGAAGTGTTCCCACAGGAAATAAAACTCCATATTAGGACATCTTCCATGAGATTTTGTTTTAAATTCCAAAAAATTGTCCTGCAAACCCAGATCCAAAGCTTCTCCGAACAATTAAACTGTACCATGTCTAACGGCATTTTTCCACAAAGAGGCAGTATCGAACACAAGGCGAGTGCATCTGAGATACAGGATTCCCAGACCCATGGATAACTAGATTCTTCTCATGGTTTCCATGTGGTTTCTCATGTTCCCCCGTCTCAGATATCCAGCACATTGGGACCCAAACCTCTGGGCTTGGAACAAGAACACTAAGCGAGGAAAGCACACTATAAAATTGCTGCATGCTAAAGTGAGGTTAGTTAATTGAAACTTCTCCCAATGCCTCGTAAAATGCATCCCCTGAGTAGAGACAAGCCATCTTCAAAAGATTCTGAAATTTAGTTCAGATAATCGTCAAAAAATTCAGCTTTTTCAAAGCATTGAAGTCCCTTATTAGTCATGCCCCAGAGTACATGAAGCTTCAATGGCTCGTGGGCTCCTGTAGGTACTTCACACATGGCAGCCTGGAACAGATCTCCTGCCTGGTCTGGGAGTAGTGGGAAAGCCACTGTGCCCTGAGCAGATCCATGTGGCTATGCCAGTGCTGGATGTGAGAGAAGAATCCAGCTTATTTCCATCATTGTTTTCATCCATGGAATGACCATAGATGGCTCTACCTGCTTCCTGTCAGCACCAGCCCCTCTCATGTCAGCCCACAAGGGACTGCTCAGAGAAGCAGGTGGAAAGATCCTCCCTGAGGAGTGGGGACACTGCTCATGTTTGGAAGTCCCTGACTTCATTACTGCCTCAACCACCTGGTTCACTCCTCACAGCTGTGCTGAACCTGGGTTTCACTGTTTCCCAAAGAGGGAAGTTTGTCATGAAAGTGGCTTGCACTTGGTTTTAAATTTTTTCCTCATATGTCTTCCTGTGTCATGGAAATGCCATTTAATGTTTGTGTTCACTAACTGGGAAGTGCAAAATTTATTTTTGAGACAAATTCTTACAATTTCACTGCTTCTAAGGTGTCTGTATCATAATGCATGATAGAGATGCCCTATTTTGTTGTGTGTAGATGGAATTTGGGCTCCCTGTAGCACTTCTGGCAGGTTTCCCATGTTCTACTTTAAATTCTGGGCTGTTTCTCAACTGGTGCAAATTAAACTGTGCCCGCTTAAACTGCACAGAACTCTGACACCTTAGTGAAAGCAGTGTGTTTGCATAATTGGAAGGGGGCCTTGGTCATTGTCCCTGTAAAATAACATAAACATGGGTTTGTAAGTCAAGTTACTTGTGGGAGGTAAATGAGTATCAGAGAAGAATCTTTCAAGGTACAAAGGTGGATGCAATTTTGCACTTTATGGTAACAAAATTCATCTTCTGGACAAATCTGTATTATTTAGTAAATACCCCAATAAATATTGGCAGCAGTTCATGTGGATTTTTTCTTCTAACAGCCTGGAAGACAAATAGTATGTTGCTCAACCAGATATGGTTCTAATTATAGTGTTTGCATTATACTGTTTTAATTGTCCTCTTAAATGCAGGTTTTGACATCCTGCCAAGAACTTCTCCGTGATTTCTTCTTTGAATAGAGGACTTTTAGTCATCCACTGTGTTTCTTAAGGCCATAATTTTCAACAGCATTAAAATCCACTTTTTCTTCCTTGCCTTGAGCTACAGTTAATATCACTCATTTCAAGAACAATTGTCCTGTCACACATTCACCTGGGAAGCACAGTCTCCTTTTTTTCATTAATCCACAGAAGGTAGTTCATGGAATGGGTAACTCTGCCATCTTGCTTGGCTGACATCAGGGAGGTGGTGGAGAGTTAGCTTTTTGCTCCTGGGGTGATAAGGATTTAATAAATAGGAATATGATGGGATTCATTCCTTTCCACGGTTTTCATACTGTGCCTTTTGTAATTATATTTCTTTGTATGCAGAAGTTATGGAAAATATTGTTTGCATTTGTTTTATTTTAAAAAGCTGCTTTAGGGTGACAGTGTTTTAAATTCTCCAGGAGAAACTCTGAGTAGAAATTATTTCACTAGTTGTTTTAGCTCTATGGTTGCTTTGTAGTCTGTGCTTTTTGCACAGAAAATTACACACTATGGGGTAAATTTTAAGTGTAGTTATAAATTGACAAAGGAGACTGCTGCTACAAATAAAAATAATTAATTTAAGGGATAACTCAGTAGTTCAGAGCAAGGGGCAAGGGTAGCATTAGGAAGAGGCATTCAAGGTCATTAAGAAGCAGTCGACCTTTGTCAGTACTTTTGTTATCTGTTTATCTTTCCTCTCAAAATATATTTAGGAAGCAGGAGCAGCATGCCAGTGTTCTTCCCATTACATTTGCATCAGTCCAGAGGTTCTCCCCTGAACAGAAGTGGCTGTTGAGTTACGGCTTTACAGGAAGCTCCACAGAGGTCTAGGTTTTATATTTTCATACAAACTGACTAGTGTGTTTGCTAAAGTTTCAATTATTATTTATCTGCTCATTTCCTCAAAGCCCAAACATTTGCAACATGAAAAAATGTGTGTTAGCCCCCTCTCCAAACACTTGACATAAAAGCTGAATTTGGAGTATTCAAGCTGTTGAATTGAAGTCAAGTAAGCTATGTTTTTGTTGAAAGTCTACAGGTACTTGCCAAATCAAGGTCCTAATGTAGAATTCATATTTGTTGGAAAGAGCATTCAACCCTGTGTTTAAATGCCTTCTTAAATCAAGACCTTATTTCCAAATAATGTATTTTCTAACAGGTAAGTCCCAACAAATTCTAATGGCCATTCTGATCAGGAAAGAGCTCAGGTAATCAGGTCTGCAGCAGAAGGTAGCAAGTATCCTGAAGCTAGTCCCACTGCTAATTTTTAATGATATTTGTAATGTTTCAGAGGTATTTCAGTGTAAAAATGTACATTATAAAGTTATAGTAGACATTTTTACTAATGTGTTCCTTTTTATCACCATTTCAATCGCTTCATTGCATGCTCTCCAGGAAAGCACATGCAGCCAATATTCATCTGCAGATGGATGCAGTCCAGTCCATTTCAATAAAAGTCATTCATTTATTAGGAATATTTGGGCTTTTAGATAAAGCTTTACAATCCATATCCTTCCTCTCTCCCCAGTATGCAGAATATTTTTCTGTTAGCATTAAGTGTCCAACTGTTTTTAAAACACCAACTAAATCAAAATTAATAGGTAAATTTGGCTATTACAGACTGTTGCTGCAGTGCCTCTTGCTGTTGTTGTTTGATAACAGAAGTACTGCTGAAGTGATATTGTGAAGTGTTTGCACACACACACGTCCAGCTGGATTACTGCAACAAGGAACACTTAATTGGAATTTGATCACTGAAATTCATTAATTGTAGCCTAATTTGCCACTAGTGAAAGCTGACAGAGATCTTTGAGATCAGCATAGTTCTGGTAGTTTATGCCAACAGTGGGTTTGGCATAGACCCATTATCTTTTCTTGTTAAAGCTTTATTTCTTTTGAAGTACTTGTATCCTTTGTCCGTAGTTAATTATGATATTAAATTGCAGGGGAATGTTTCCATTTTCTCCAACTGCTTAATCTGAGCCTTTGGTCTGACACATCAGATTAGTTGAGATTTAAACCAATGACCTCCTGGCTCTGGATAATGTCATGTTGGTTACTATACAAAATAACAGAGCTGTCCCTGTTCAGGTTACACTAAATCACAAGCTGATGAGAGGTGACGGGTTCTGCAGCAGCTCTGAATCACATGTTGCTTGGTTTCTGGTTCTCTGGGCCAAATTCCTCCAGATAAAAGGTACAGAAGGTCACCCCTTGTCCGGAAACACTGTGCCAAGATCACAGCAATATTAGAGCAGTATATTTTTGTTTTGGCTAGTAAAACAGCACCATTTTTATAAATGAAAACAATTGAAAAACAGCACCAACCCAAACAATACTTTCGTGTGCATCTTCTCTTTCATTTATAAATGAAATAGTATGAAGTGGTGAGACATTTTATAAAAACACTTTTAGTTTTAGTTTTTCTCTATGCCAGAAATATAAAAATAGTCAGAAAATGCTGTAAAATATATTCTGAAGACAGTAGCCAGTCAGAAGTACTTATGTGCCAATTTGCAGCTGTGGCATGCTCAGAAGTCAGTGTCTAAGATGGCAGTTGGCACAGATCCAGTGGGAAGTCTGAATGTCGGTGAGTGGTAAGTGACTAAATCTCAATCTCTCAAATAGTTAGATTGTTTATCTGAGTGGTTGCCCCTTGAAGTGGACAGAAATGTCAGGAGAAAACTGTTCAAAGAGATGTTGCACCACTGAGCTGTTGGATAACAGCATTGTTGAGTCTTGACTGTGGCTGTAATATTTCATAGGCATTTTTAAATATGTTTTTTAGTATTTAGCTAAAAATACTTTATTTTTTTTAGCTTTCTAATGAATCCTAGAAATGTCATATTTTTAAAATTATATGCAATCATCTGTTCTTTGTGAGTTGTGCAGCAGAGAGGTGTACACAGCTCTTCCTGCGGAGAGGGAAGGGAAATGAGTTCTGGGAGTAGACATCAGCTTGAAGGATGAGCTGCAGACTCTGCATGGAAAGCCAAGCTTCTGCAACTGCAGAACAGGAACTGCCACTTGTGCATGTTTTAGTGAGGCCTTAAAAGTTGTCAAGTCTTATTAATAAAACTTCTTAGAAAAGGAGAGTTTCATGTAGCTGGTTGTGTTCTAGGCTTTGATTCTGTGGGGCGGGATCACCCAAATGTCAGTGAAGCTGTTGAATACTGTTAAAGTTGCTATAAGTTTTGTGAAAGCAGTGGGGTAGAAGAGTGTTTACCAGCCCTGTAAGTATTAGCACTGAAATTTGAACTCAGTTTATGTTAGACGTCAGAAACCTTTCTGAGCTGTGCCTAGAGACCTGACTAGCCAGCTAGCCCTCACTTCTGGAAACTCGTGTCATTCTAGGATGTGAATGCCAGCAAGGTTGAAGACAGTAGGCTTTGGCAATATTTGAATCACCTCTTTGCCAAAACACACTCTGTTGCTGCCTCCAGAAGAGCTTTGTCAGAAGACATGGCCTGTGGATCACGTCCCATTTTCATCAAACCCAGGACTAGTCTGTGGCTTTGAACTGTTCCCTTAGAGGGTAGGCCCCACAAAACTCAGTATTTAAATAGTTTTAGGTGCTTTTAAGTGTAAAACTTAAGTCTGGACTAATTCAGCAGAATTACCCACTTGCTATTTCTGTTAACTTGTTACTTGGATGTCCACACAGCATGGATGTGCTGAAAGATAGAAATCTCTCTAGACTGTTCCTAAAACCCTGACTTCCAGACAGGAGAATATCAAGGAGATATGTCAGAGTTAAAATGATTTTTATGTGCTTGTTAAATCTCCTATTCTGACTACGAGGTACTATTCAGTATTTTTGGTGTGCTCAGGTTCAAAGCTCATAAAGGTCATGTTTCCTGTGGCGTACAGAGAGCAATTAGGGCAACAAGTTTTATTTCATTTGATAAAAGTTCACATACTTTAGTAGTTAAGTAATAATTACAGTAACTCATGCATTAGTCATCTAAAATATTAATTCATTTGGCACAGTCCTAGCATACACTGTTACAAAGTGCCTGACAGGACTAGATGAAATCCTGTAGTTACCTTTTTAAATATCAAAGAATTTCTTCATTGTTGTGATAAAATACAGATGTGCCTTCAAATGAAACTTGCATGGTGAGCAGAAATAGAATATATAATTAGAACAAAGAGGGCCTAAATCAAATTAATCTTTATCTGACAGGAACATTTACATTTACATCACTGAGTGCAAAGTCATACCCAAAATTGAAATTAGAAACAGATAATTGTGATAAGAGAGGACACTTACACTGACTTTTCTCATGCATAATTGGAAAGCACACAAAATGCACTGCTTGTTATAATTAGAATTAGTGTTAAAAATACACCACTTTTGATGAATGCTGGTTTGTTGCAATAAAAAGTCGCTTAAATACTTGTCTGGTAAAAGCACAAATTGATTCTGATTAGAAGACCATAAAGAGGGCAGATGGTTTACTCTATTTTCAAAAACAATAGTAATTGAAACAGACTTGGCAGCACTAATTCTAGTGTGTTGCAGATCTCTGAATGTGCAGATTTTTTGATGCAGGGCCTAAGTCCTATTCCTTAAGTACCAGAGAAGAAAATACCGTTTATGAAGTAGCTGTAAGAAAAAAAAAAGAAAACAAACTAGCTTGAAGCCATGGAGGGTATCAGTATCAGAACAAAAATCAACACTGAAAATTGTAATTCACTGGTGTTCAACTATACCCTTGCTCTACAGATCACTCATCCTTTTATGAACAGTTGCAGATTGGAAGGCTGGGTTCTCAGGTGCTATAAATCCAGTATGACTCACTTGACATTGTCAAATGTGACTAACTTAACAGGCAGCTGAGAATCAAAGCCTGTGTATATATAATACTGTGGATAGACACACATTTATGGAAATGGCACTGTAATTGCCCCCAGCTGTAAAAGAAAAAAATCCAGATGTTTAATTTTTTAGATTTCAAAAGAAGTATAACTGGAGCTCTAATGATGCTTGTCTGCTTAACACCTCCCTGGCACAAGGGAAGCTGTTTCTATGGCATTAAGGATGGTGGGAAGAGATGGGATGTGAAGTTCAGCCTTTGGGTGGATTGTCACAGGCTCTGAGCAGTTCCTCCTTTGGCTTTCACTTGCAGCTTTTATTAATGAAACAGATCCAGATCTGGGAATTCACCACCTCAATAGTTTAGCATGCTGTCAGACAGTAGCTTGTCAGATGGCTCTATTGTACTGCAATGTGATTTTTAGTAACATGCAGGATTGGGAAGCAACTCATGTATTGTGCACTGTTGAAAAGAAGGGTAATTTGAGGTAGCAGAAAGGATTTTCAATGCCAAAACAATGATAATTCATCCTGTAGTAAGAAATTGTTATGACACATTTTCTATTATTAATTTGGTTAGAAGGTCCAGGTTAAATGACTGCAGTCAATTAAAAGATATATAGATAGAAAAGCTTCATATATTTATTACCTGCTTTAAAAAAAGGAATTTATCTGAGCAAATTACGACATGGAAGACTGCACAACTGTAATTTAATGAGCTGCCTTTACATGAACATCTAGAATTACTATTATTATAATTATTATTATTTTACATAAAAATAAAATAGTGACAAATATGAATGAGAAGGTAGTTTTTAATGTTAACTGTAACAAAAATAACCATTGTGGTTAAAACAAATGTAAACTGTAGCATTTCTGTGGGCCCTGTGCTGCCATAACTGCTGTAAATTAGTGCTTTGTCTCCTGGGGAGTGTCCCACTTAAATCAGGGAGTGCAAAGACACTTGGAGCAGAGTTTGTACAATGTACTAGTCTCTAAATGATAAACATGACTATGGTAATTTTTGAAGCACATTTTGCTAAAAGAAATAATCTAGCAACTAGGAATTTCATTCAGCTGATGCCCTAGTATGGTTTGTTGGAGATCAGCTCAAAGTATACACAGTGGTATTAGCTCACTGGGTCTGGCTTTTGTCAGGCACAGTGCAGCATAGTCCGGGCACTGCTTTTCTGTGTAAAATGAAAATTTATTCTTGCGTACGTATTATTTGTCCAAAGCCTAAAAATGGCCACATGTAAATTTATACAGCTACATGAAGGAGGGCTGTTCTTTCAGTTCTCATTTCCTTACATTTTCTCCCGAATTCAGAACTTCACTGTAGCTTAACCTGAGTTAAGTCTATGCCTAGATATACTTGCTTGTGAAACTAATCGGCTAATTTTCAATGTGTTTTATTGTTACACTGAATAGAGATTTAGAGTGACTCTCAAGTCTTTAGTTTAGAACAGAACAGTAGAGACAACAGCATAATTCTGATGAAACAGTCATATTGCAGTGTCCTAAAGTGTGAACCTGGTAACAGATGAGACCCAAAATGTAGACATCCTTATGCCAGCAAGAATTCATTGATCAGAATGGTCTATTAAATGCCTTGTTTTCTTTAAAGCTCAACCCTTGTTTGTTGACTCTTGAAATTAACCTTGCCAGGAATGCATATATTAAGATATTCTATAAAGAGCTGAGGAAGATAAGACAAATTTAAATCACACAATTGGAGTAAACATGAATGTTAAAGCATTTTTCTCTGTCCTTGTATACTCACTGGCTTTGCCCTGTGTGGTAAACTATTGTAAACACATTTCTTTTTTGTTGGAAAACAGGACAAACATCCTCTAGGTTTATTTAACATCCAAAAAGTATCCCTCAAGGATAAATTATATGAATCTTTGTTACAGTATTTCACAAATCAAATTAGAGACTCAACATTAATAGATTTTGATTGACATATCTGATATTAAACACTAGGGTCTCTATAGACATTAGCTCTTCCTCTTTAAGTGAATTATAAAATTTCACTTCTTGATCAGAAGAAGAGTCTATTTTGTCTTTGAATGGAAACAAGGGCAGATCTTTAGCTGACATAAACCAGCCCATTTCCACTGAAGCTGACTTGAGGCAGAGGTAAACTGGAGAATTAACAGCAAATGCCTTTTTTCCCATGGAATTCATTTTGCAGGACAGGGCTTCCTGATAGCACAGCTGAAATTCTTGAGATTAATGCTTATTATATACAGGTAAAATTGTGGCAAGCAAGATGGTTACCTCTTGGCTTGAACACCTCTGGCTGAAATCTGACCTTTCAGTTTCAGACTGGACACTGCAACAGCTGGGGCCGCTTTGGTGTGCAGCATCAGCAAAGTGACAGCAAGTCCTTTGAAGGAATTAATTGAACAGGAAAGAAATACAAGGGATTGCCACTGTAATACATGTCCCTGTTTGGGCAGGAGAGGGACTCCATTTTTGGTAAGGATGGTGAGGAACCATCCGACAATTGGAGTACTCTTGTGTGTGATGGCAAAGCTTTGTGCTCCCAATCTCTTGAATTCAACTTAGAGGCTTGTACCTCTTTGCCGAGCATCTTGGAACTGCTCTTCTCTCTGCAGGATAATTAAATGCTAGCTGGGACTGAAATTTGAAATTAGTTCCCCAACTTGTAAGAGACTATTTTGGCATCAGGACTGGTCTGGTGTGAATGTGAAGGAGAAACTCTCTTGGCTTTGTTCTGTGAAACTTGAAATTGTTTAATTCTTAACTTCTCTGGAAAAGCACTTGAACAACATTTTGAGATAAAAAAGAAAAGCGTTACAATTAATAGCGATCCGGGCTCATTTCAGAAAAGTGAATCTTGTTTAGATGCTACCTACTGGTTTGTGGAACTAAAGCCTGAGGAGCCATGAATCTATTAAAGAGAAAAGATGACATAGTTAGGGAGACAATCAATACCTAATTTCTTCTCTGGAATTGCTTAAGAAAAAGAAGGAACACAAAGAATAGTGTTGCTATCATCATAACCATATTAAGTGTGTTTTTCTTAAAAGACGTATATGCAGATAACGATATGCATAGGGAAACAAACAATTGATACTGGATTTGTTAAGCCTTTGTTGGACTTCTGAGTTACACAAATTATATTTCCTTGAAGAAAATTATTACTTTTTAAATTTAGTGTTCACCCAACAATCTCACCTCTGTGATGATTATGAAGGTGACTTACTCCCTCAGGAATAATGTCTTATATGATACCTGATGTGTCTTACAAATTAAGGTAGGCAAAGTGGGCAATTTATCTCTGCAGAAATCTCTGCAGTATCATTTCACTTTACTGACCAATACTTTAAACTGCTCATGCTCTAGGTGGGAGGCTTCTCAATTTCTTTTGCTGTGAGCAACATACCAGTTAACCCAAAACAAATTTATATGATAGATGAGACTAATTCTCCAAAAAGGAGCTCAGCCTCACACCTGCTGCAGACAGGTTTGTGGCCAACCTTCCTTGACAGGGCTGGTATGAATTCACATTCAGCAGAGACTGGAACATCTCTGTGCCTCCTTTAATGACTGTTATTTTTAGAACAGTTAAAAGCCTGCTATGCAGCGTGAAGGATATAAAGGAGTGTGGAGCATGTTAGATAAGAATAGAAATATAATAACTCTGAAGGAGACTGAGGTGGGCTTTTGTCTGTTACCCATAATACTGCCTAGTCCAGAAAGCACCTGGATGCTTTGGATAGATGTTTTTTCTCAAAAACATGTATGCTCTTTCTTCGATGGATACCTTAATCAGATCATATTTTTAATAATGTAAATACATTTAAAGATTAAATACTTTGGCCGTGAGTCTTTACCTAAATGTGTGGATTTTACACCATTAGCTCTGGTGACTTAGTGTGGGTTTCTCATGATTTATTCTTGTGTTGCACAGATTGCAGTTTGTTTCTGTGCCCCCTCCAAGGGTGAGACCCTCCACAGTGGTCATCTGGCTTAGCTCTGTTAAAGCGACTGCAGTCAGAACCATTGACACAGCAACTCCATAAATCAGAAATGCATCTGCTTCCCACACTGGGACAGTCTTCAGCACTGAGGTGAAACTGTTTACAAGGTATCAGTATTTCTGCCTCAGTCCTGTACATCTGTACAAAGGCAGTACTTATCTTTAAAAATTTGCAAGTTTAATTACAGAATCAGTTCTACTGGGATGGCCGTGAAAGAGCTCTGGTGACTTCCATTTAATTACTTCTAATTAGACCTCTGGTGCAAGTGACAGCAGAATCAAGCCCTGTATAACCCAGAAGGTTATCCAGAGTGATCCCAAAGGAGCTGAAAAGGAGAGGCATTCTGAGAAATCTCTGTGATACCTGTGTGTTTTAGTATGTGATGTAAAGGAGATTGTTTTCAACCCATTAGTTGCATTGAGTACAAATGAAGCAAAATATAATCTAAACTTCAATGAGGTCCTTCAAATATTAGAGGTGCTTGCTGAAAATGAAGTGGTTTAAATCAATCAAGAGGAATATCACTCAGAAGTTAGTCAGACAATGAAAGTTGCAGCTAATTTTCTTTTTAATAACTTCAAGATAATGTTGAAGAATTTCACCAAAAAAAAAGAACTTCAGAATATTTGCAAGATTTGTATTTGCCTTTATAGACAGCTGGGTCAGATCTTGACCATCCAATGCAGATTTACATTACTAAATACTCAGGTATTTTGTGTAAGATGACAGACTAATGGCATTATGAAAGGACTAGTAAAACAGCAGGATATTTATGTTCTTTTTGGGTTTTCTTTCTTACTTTGTGTCATATCTGCTCATATATAGCATGCTCTTTGCATAATTTCGAGGACATTTGTGTGTATCCTTTGCATATGTGTATCAAGTAAAGTGTGTGTGGAAGGTAAGAAGACAGTAATATGGCAGGAATAAAAAGGAGAGATTGCATGTTTATTTGAAAAGGACACCTGCAGAATTCATGCTAGATTGGCCATTACCATGAGCCTCTTGGCCTTACAAATGTGTTTTTTGACCCATAATAGGTTACAGCTTGATTTAATAGTCACATTTCACTGCCTTTATGGACACCTTTACATCTTCTTTTCAGGGTAATTATTTTTACACGCATCTGATGTGGCAACGTAATTGACTCCTGCTTTTGTACAGCTATAGGTTAATGAACCAAACTGATAATTTCTTTAAGGAGAATAAATCACCTGTGTGTTGTTTTTGAAGTGATAGTGAAGCTGCATGTTTAGAGTGCTGCTTTTGATTTAACACCTTGCAGAGAGGTGGCCACCACGTGGGGCTCTCTGCTGCACAGTGCACATTGCACAGAAGTGTCCTGGAACGGTATTCCTGTCTCCACTGGGCTAGATTTTGCAGGGCTAATACCCCTAGAACTGATCTGAAATAAGTACAATTATGGCAGTTCACATCCACATGGATGCTGTTCTGAAGACTGGCTGGGAAAAAAGAAAACCTCTAAAAACCGGAAATTAATTTTCTTAAAACAAAATCACAGCACTCCTAAAAAGCTCCCAAATGCATGCCTTTTATTCCAAAGCTAACATTTTTCTTCAAATTATGCACCAGTGTGAGTTATTTCATTTTTCAGTTCCTCATGTAGTAAGGTGTGCAGTTTACTGTTTTGACGTCGGTTTGTTTTCATACAATTGAAAAGGAGTGTTTGGTTAACAATGATCATTTTAACATGGTTTCTTAGCTTTTTTAAAAATCTGTTTCAACAGTGAAAGAACTTGAGCAGGAAATACCAAGTGTGCAGGTGCCTTTAGCATTTTGATGGACACTGCGCAATGTCATTACATCTTTTTTTTTTTTCACTATGGTCTGAACAGAATCCAGAAAATCCTCTTTGTTTTCTTATGAGAGAGGAAGGATATGGAGGGAGGGAAGCATGCTCTGATATGAAATATTCCTGTTTTCTGAGAAGAGGCTGCAGCCCCAGAAAGCAGAAAATGTCCATGTATGTTAATTTTTTAACTTGCAAAACTTCCCTTTATGGTTTTACTTGTACATTACTGCTTTTCCTCTTTGGCTTAAGGCTCAGTTTTGTGTCAAGAATTGGTTACAACCTGTGCACAATGTGTTCAGAACAGATGGACTTGAATACAGATTTTCTGCATATTTTTCGTGTTTACTGAAACAGCACCTCTGTTTCTGCATAAAGTATTTTGGGTTTTTGAGGAGCTGAAGACAGAGACTAGGAGTCTAGAACATGCTTTTAAAGATGTTACTCAGGTGAATGGGCCTATTAACTTTAGACTACCAGTCTGAGAAAAAACAACTTGTAAGCAAGGTCCATGCTGAGGGCCCTAATCAGTGAAAGTGTGAATGCAGAGCATGTGTTCTAGAAGCTCATTCTCAATATTATTCAGGACATTTTGGTCTGTCTTAATCAAGATGTCACTTCCACTTTACTATCCCTAATTTATTTTATTATGGATTAAGAAATATCTAATAGATTAATGGTACATAGAATGCCAGAGCTTGTCTGGCCTTTTGATCAGAAAGAAGATGCAAAAGGGTCATAAAACCTCTGAGTCTACCCAGCAGAGAACAGGTGCATTAAGTGGGCATGCAGCCAGGTTGTCTGACTTTATTTGGTAATTTAATAGCCCTTGCAAGTGAGGGACCTCCAAGAGTTTTGAGGATGGATGTGAATGGAGTCACAAATGGTTTATTTACACCTCTCCCAGCTGCCCACTGGGGCATAGCTGTAAATGTGGACACCAGTGTGTTCAGTCTGCTAAACATGCACTTCTCAGACTGTGCTTATGGCTGTCACCAAATTCCACCCCTTGCTGGTAGTAATGGGGATTATGCATTTGAGGGGAGCAGTGTTTCTGTGGTTTTGCCACCCAGCACCTCTTGACCAATGTACACCAAACTTGGAATAGATAGCAGCACTTTCAGAGTGGAAAGTTTTCTGAAGACCAGCGGTCAGCTGGGAAAGAGAGAGCCTAATGAGGTTGTAGTGGGGAAATGGGATATGGTATGAAGTCAGCTCTCATAATTTGTTAGAGAACCCAGTCACAGAGGAGGGACAGGCAGATGCACACTCAGACCTGTGGGAAATCCACCTTCTTCTCACTGATCAAGATCTGGCGGCTGCAAGTTTTCAATAACCTCCTTCATCTTAGTTTTTGTACTGTGGGACACCTTCACATACAGGACTTAGGAAGAGTGTACTGTAAAACATGGTATTTTGGAAAGCAGAACTTGGAAAATATCTCCCACATAAAGTATCCAAATGCAAATCCAGGCATTTTCTTCAGCCCTCCATCACACCCTGCTCCTTGCTGCAGTTCATCTCTCTGAGCAGTCACAGCAGCAAGCCAACAACTTCATGTACAGGAGCAGACCTGCTGAGTTCAAAGGAACTGGACATATATATGTAAATGTTTTCAGGAACAGGAACCAATGTATTGCATGGAATTTGGCCTGGCTTTCCGCGTCTCTCTAGGATTTGACCTATTGTTTTTAAACTCCACTGTAATTGATGCATTTTAATATTGCTGTGATGTTACCCTGAAAGGCAACTGGGAATTAGCATTCTGTATTTCATTATTTCGTGACTTTTTATATATTCATATTTAGACTGAGCAGTGTTAAAAAGAATGTTTTATTTCATTATGCAATTTTTAGTGAGCTTATTATCAGTAATATGTTTAGCATAAAATTTATTAGTGACATGCCCTTTAATTTAGCCTGTCTAATTGGTGCTAATTTAGTTAGATTGCATTAAATTACACCCTTTAATGTAGCTATGTGTGGGTCAAGAAATCCATTCCAACAGGTTAGGTAATTTTTCATGCAGCTGAACAGTAAAAATGGTATTAAGGTAGCTGAAAAATGCAGTCATGTTCCAAAATAATAGTTTTCCTGGATATTATTATCAGAGAAACAGGATTTCTGTTATAAGTGTTTTTTGTTTGAGGACTTACAGGGTTCATCTTCCATCTAAATTCATGTCCCCAGTCTCCACAACAAAGGTGTGGATTAAAATCATTACTCTTACGTGAGGGGGAATTATTAAGAATGATCTTTATTTCAGCCTTCATTCCTTCTTTATCATGCTTAGGGCAAAGATAACAGTGAAAAATATGTTGTCCCTTTTTTATCTGAGTTTCTGCTTTCTGCTCCATTAGAATTACTTTGGTCAGATGGTTGGAGTGGAAAATAATTGATTTGATCTCAGCAGTGTACAAAGAAGCAATCTAAGCCTGACAAAACAAAACAAAAATTCTGACCTGTAAGAGTCATCAATCTCTAGCAGTAAGAGCAGAGGGCACGGGCAGGACTCCTGGGGGCAGGTCCTCAGCTCCTGTAAATTGTCGCAGCTGTTATGAGTCAGTGGTGTTTGAAGTCACTGACAGTTTTGCCAGTGCAGGTCTCAGACCCTGGGTTCAGTTCCCAGTTTCCTGCTTAACCTATAGAAAACTCCCGCTGCTCTATGGTCTCTGGATATGTTGCTGCCCCCGCTCTATGGAGCAGCGATTGTCTGTCGCATTCCCGTGCCTCCATTCTCTCCCTGCATACCAACTCATCTGCTAAGAATTAAGCCCAAGGCAAACTTCTACAGTCCTTGGAGGTGCTTTACTCCAGTGCATCAGGAAGCCCCTTCACATCTTGGTGCTGTTGGTAGCAATGGTTCCAAGAAAAGGTGGATCAGGAGAGAAGGACACTGAGGCTTTCTCTGAATGAATGTGTCAGTGCAGCATATACAGAGTGTGTTCTCAAAGCCATGGAGATCAACAAATTACCTCCTTTCAACTTCTTTTTCTTATCCAGAGACATTGAGTCTTATATAAATATGTTTTGAGCCTGTGGATGGCCCATGTATCACAATGGTTCCCTGATCTGGATCTGCAGTTGTTTACTGAGGTTATGGTATGGTGTTGTCATCATTGCTGAAGGAGTTCTGTTGTTAAACTGCACTTTCCAGTTTTATTATCATCCTGTTCTCGTTGAGCTTAGTTTTATGATGGACTGCCTGAATAAGTAGAAACACTTGTTTTGTTTTCCTGTATAACTCACCCCTGACAGAGTCTTTACATTTATAAACCCACATTTGTAGAGGTTTCAGGTCATAATCTTGAGTTCCCCATATCTTCAGAGAGCATCCAGACCACCAAACACATGGGAACTGGGTGAGAAGGAGCAGTCAGTAGGAGCTTACATGCAGAGCACCACTAGGAAGGAGCAACAAGATATCAGCTGGTTTTTTACCTGTACTAATAGATATGATATTATTTCAGCTGAGTCACACATTATTGGGACTTTGCAGGTAAGCCACAGCCTACACTCAGAAATAAAGCTGTGGCTCATTCAACGCCTTGCCTGTCCCATGTTTAAGTGGTTGCAGTTTTCCCCTGAAGCACCAATAACTTGAAAAATAAAGAAAATAAAGAAAAATAACTTGAAGGAACAATATTCATAACAATTTTCTCTTCATACTAAGTGCTAATCCATAGGGTATCTTCTTGGCAAAAAAAGAGCCAGTTATACCAAAATATCAACCTGAGTTTCCTAACACAGCCAATTGAGCATTAAGAACAAAGTTAAGGCCTGTTCAGTCTGATCCAGAAGGCTTTTCAATTCCTTGGAAAAGACTCCCATTCAGATGTTAGAGCAGTTGGAGGGGATTTAACCCTCAGAAGGCATAGGAAAAGTCGTTTTTGAGACAGTTGTCTGGGCTAAGCTTTTACCTGTTAAATTTTGCGATGTGAGATCAACTTTGCCTAATAACCAGTTGTAAAATTGGCAGAAAAAAAGAGCAGCAGCACCCCAATTGCAAACATCATTCTGAGTATTATGTTTTGGGTAAATAAATATAGAAAAGAATAAGTGGAAATCTTCCTCTAATAGGAAGATACATCAATGATACTGTAATTAGAACCAACACTATTCAGCTACAAGAAAGTATTTATTTTACTGTGATTACAACAGTTGTTTATTCTAGCTCTATCCAGAAGCAGAATACCCAGACTGGATATCCAGCAGAGGAGCCTCAAGACAGTGGGCTGGGCAAGTCTACCAGTACACCTGGGTCACAGCACAGTTACTGCTCTGTGTCTCTCAGTGGGAACCTGGGGAGCAACGAGATGAAGCTCAGGCAGTGCAGAGAGGGTAGGCACAAGGCTAGTACAGCTGCACACAAAATTAGTCTTTTCCAGCATTGCCATGGTCCTGCTGTGCACGCAGCCATGACAGACATTTTATCCCAGAGATGAGACTTAATAACCTGGGTGTGTTTTCAGAGCTTTAATAAAGAGTGGATTTTTTAAAAGATGTGTGTTTATGTATTGGCTTTCGATCTATAACAATAAATGCTCCACGCACACTGGGGATCCTTCCAGCTATTTAAACATTCCCAAATGAAACACACAGTTCAGTCTCGTTCCTGTGCTCTGTCATCAGGAGAAAATGATCAGCTCCAGGAGCAAAGCCAAGTTTACAGCCAGACTCATGAAGCTGATCCCAGTAGACCTTGCTCAGTAGACCTTCCTAGAAGGCAGCAGCTGAGGAGAACATAGTGTGTGGACAGATTGGCTGAGGATCGCTGGCAAGGAAGGGAGGGACCAGGTATCTCTGCTTCATATACTCCTGCCTGAAATCTGGAGGTCCTGATAACACCCAGTTATTCAAAAAACATTCAAGAAACATTACCAGGACATTAGATATAAACTAACAGTTTAATAACACATTGTGGGTTAATTCTGAAGCTTCATGTCAATGTAAAGGAAATTAGTCTCCCTATGTCCTCTCCCTCTGCCCTGCCGTGAGTGTGGTGACCAGGCTGGTCACTCTGGGCCTTGTCCTTTGTGTCCAAAGCGTACAGAGAAGTGATGCCAGCTCTACCCATTGCCCTGACAAGAGCAGGTGCTGGAGCTGGTGCCAGGGCAGTGCTTGCCAACACTTAACTGCATGAATGGAGACACTGTGAGGTGTGCTGGGTTGTGCAGGGTTGTGCTGGGACCCTTCTGCTACAGCCATCTAGGCCACCATGAGTGTCCTCAATCTCAGATTAACAGCTTTTGGGTTCTTGCTGTAAAGTCAAAGCATTTACAAAGAAACGCTACATGGCTGGCTACGTGCCTGCAACCAAGGTGCTGGTATAGGGAATCCTGAAATGACTTCCCCGGTCAGATGTGATGTGGTGTTCCCAGAGGCCCTGTGCCATTGTTCTGGCCTTTGGGGAGAGTTGAGGGTCAGACAGGGAGTGCAGTTTCCTGGACTGCAGCGGAAGCATCTGGTAGAGCAGCAAGCTGGGGTCTCCTGAGAAGCCTGTTACACACAGTACAGCCGTTTAGGCATTGGGCAGTCCTTGGGGAAAGCTGCAGATTGCCCATAGGAATTAGTTCCTATTGCCTGCAAGTAGCAGGCTCCACCTTCTGGCACTTGCTCATTGTTTTGAGTGCTGTTAGGTGGGACACTGTGAGGGGAATGCAAGCCAATACTTTGTATGAAAATATTTAGAAAGAGATACAAAGAACCTGCTTTTCATCTACTCTCATTCTTCCCTGCCAAGCTGCGCTTTCTTTCAGCTCAGGAGACTGAAATCTTCTGTTCTCTCATAAAAAGAAGTCACTCTGTGAGCAGAGGAGCTAATGAAGCCTGGCTTGTAATGTCTCTCTCTCTTATGTGGATCCTCTGATATCTTACAAAGGGTGTGCTTTATTAGCTTTTTCTGAAATGGGACAGCAGTAGGGTCCTCCTCCTCTCCCCCACTGCCTTCTTTTCAAACTCCGAAGAGTTTCCATATCTTTTGACCTTGAGGCTGGTCAGCAGGGGTGAGTTGAACACCCTTTTTGTAGGAGAGCACAAACACATGCATTATTTCAGACTCCCATGACTACAATCCGTGGGTGTCTCTTCTGTCAGGAATCAGGCTAAAAATAAAACAAACAAATCCCCTGAAATTATAAAGAAGCATCAGTGTTCAGATGACTTCATGGTATAAACTGGGGAATTGCCTAAAAAGGTGCAAAATAAGGCCTACACATGGCTAAGCTGAAATCTGCTCACTTATAGCAAAATGAGTCAATACTTATTAGAAGAGTGGGATGTTGCTCCTGAAACTTATATATCTGTTAACACATACACAAGACAACTTTCTCTATTTAGTCCACATGTCAGCTTTCCCCTTTTTTGTGGTTAGAATTAGTGAGGCAGGAAAAGAATGGTTCATCCCTGCCACTATCAGGTGGAGGAAGTCAAGGGAGGCTGAATGGGTTAAAATCAGTGCTGGCTTCAAACATCAGATTTTCCGTGTCAGTTTGTCACAAATACAACTGTATTTAAATTCAGCTGCTTGGGTAACACCCAAAAGCTATCACTAATGAAATTTTGATCATGCATCAATTGCTGTAAATCTCAAAGCTATAGATAGGGTGTAGTTGTCATGTTCTTTGTGATTAAAAGATGTAGCATCTCTAATCACTGCAGCAAGAGAGTCTGTCATCGATAAAGGGAATTTGGAGCTGGAGAGCAGTATTGATCGTACCAAGGACTTTGCAAGCTCTATTTCTCAGTTTTTGCACACTTTGAACAGCCTTTCAGAATGCACCATTAGCTTCATACACACCCCCACCACACCCACGCCCCCTGGGCTGAGGTACTAAATGAGCAGGTTAGCGTCTGCCTTGCTCTGGCTCTCTAGCAAAAGGACGTTCTGGAGATACACATTTTTTTAGCAATTTCCCGTTCAAAGGGGCATGCTTTTTTACGTCACAATCAGAACTGGTGGCCTTTATTTTTCCACTTGGAGAGAGTAATGACCTTTCTCCAGCACAGCCTCACATACATACTGGTATTGGGGGTCTCGGTCTGCCCAGCTGTGCTGGTATCAGACCCGTGTGAGCTCTGTGTGGCTGGCAGAGCTGACCTGCAGAGCAGTGTGGCCCCTGTGCTGCACCCAGTGGCAGCACAAGCCAGCTTCTTCTCTGCTGTGGCTTGAAATACCCCCTTGAACTTCTGTGCAAATGACACGACTCCTCCACCTGTAACTGAAAATCAAGGCTTTACCTTGTGCCAAGATGTCAGTTCTTGCCATCCATGTTCCCATTCTTTAAGAAAACAAAACCAAAAACACATACACAATAACCCCCCAAAATAATTTATGGCCAATATTCATAAATTATTTACATTCACACTGTAGAATTGTAGGAAAAAATTAATATTAAATGATCAAGTATAATGAAAATGGAAGGATAGTGCTGGATTGTCAGGCTACTTGGTTATTTTTCATGCATTTGGCTGTTTGTTTGCTTTTCTGTCAAGAATCTCCATGGATCAACATATGAAGAATTTATGTGATTTTTTTGATTAATATGTAGCATGTAGTTAGAAAGCTTTTATATTCTTACAACTTTCACCCACAATTGCACAGTTACTTGTATTGGCCTCTGTACATATGGCTGTATGTATATGCACAATATCTGTATGTAAATGCTTTTAAGCTAATATTCTTTGTATAGAAATACTGTACCCTTATGTTGCATTTTTTCTGGTTTTCACCACTCTCTTCTTTATGCTTGGGTGGTCATATTTTGAAATTTCCCCAGGACCAGTTTTTCATGCAGTCACGTTTCTCATCACATCTGAAGGATGTTGTGCTTCGCATGGTAATTAGGTCCTCTTTGTTTCATCTGCTGAACCGCTCTCTGTTACTGCCTGCAGCACGCTCACGACTGGAGGCTATTGCTGAAATGTCAGAGCAGTGGAGATTCTCTAGGAGTAAACAGCTTCATGTTAACTTGGGTTTTTTTGGGATGTTGATTTACATTCTGTTTAAACCTTGTGCAATTATATTTATCCTTCATGCTTTCTTAGAGTAAAGCCATTTATTAAAATAATTTATTATTGCATTGTGTGGCTAGTGGGCATATATGGAAATCATCTGAGTATTTACACAAACGTATGACTATATAAAATCCCACAAGTATCTCTGTCCCTCCCTAAGGCTTGGAAAGTCTGATGGCTTAGCTGGGAGTGCAAGCTGCTGTCAGGCATTGCAGAGTTTATGCTTTCATGGCTGAAAAGAAAGCTCTGATTGTTAACTTTTCTGACCCTGGTGAGGGCAGACTGAGGGTGACATTGTGCTGTGTTTGGGGGCCTGAGCAGGCTCTGGGCAGGGGTGGCAGTTTGCAGGGGAGCCGCATGTGGCTCAGCAGGGGACCGGCAGCCCCTGCTCCTGTGAGCTTGGCCAGGCCATCTCTGAGAACGGAACTTCTGCCAGTGCAGTTTTATTACCTCCCTTCTAGCTGTCAAATTACAACAGAGAATCAACTCCTAAGTTTTTGACCTTTGTTACTTAAAAGAAAACTTTCCAAACCTGCATGACCCCTTTTGCTGGTTTGGCCAGCTCCTGCATTTTAGGGCTGGCAGGATGCTCCAGTGGGAGCCAAAGGGCAACTCGTGTGAGGCAGCTCAGGTTGTGCTGCTGGCACCAGTGAACCCTGATGGAGCTGGGCAAGGCAACAGAAGCCAGGTCAAGTTTGCCCGGAGATTGGTGGGGTCCCTGCAGAGAGACATTCAGGACAGGAGCACTGGAAATGTCTACAGTGTCTCAAGAAATGTAAGTGATCTAGTAACTGACCCTGAATTCCTTTTGAGTCAGTACAATGCTCTGGGATGCCTTTTTGCAAAACATACCCCAGTGCTATACCAGGAACTATCAAATGGCCTGAACTGCCTGGCTGCTGGAGGCCAGCTGGACGCTGGATGGGCACAAGCCCTCTAAACAGCTCACAGTGGCAGGGCAGAGGAATGTTTTTCACTCTGTTTTGTTGAATAACACACAGAGATGGTACATGTTGGTACTCTACTGGCCCAAGTGGAGCACATGTATAAACATGGGGGTGGTCTTGGGAGAGATATGAACAACAATGATAGACAGCAAGTGCTTCTGCCTACACATGGAATTCCTACTGGTTGATTGTCCTTTCCTTGTTATTCCGCTCATAGTTAATAATGCTGCAGTTACTCTGATTATAGTGATTACAGATCCCTTTAAGTGGTATCTAGACTGAGGTTTACATGGCATTTTTACCTTGTTTGTGTGTTCTGCAAGCACATTAAGAAAGTCTCTAAAATAGTATTACCAAATATCAAGTAAAATCCTCTCCTGAAGGGCTGATGAGATCATGTGCATATGACTATGTGTTATCTTGAGCTGACACATGGAATTAAGTCTTGGACTATCCTCACCTAGGAAAACATAATTCTGCCAGCTTTTTCTCTCTTCTGGCCATTTCAGATACAACAGGTTTTTTTCTTCAGATAGTTAAAGCAGGGCTGTTTTCTGGAAAAGCCAAAGAGAAGAATCTGGCAATTTGATAATATCTGAGAGTTTCTTCCATTTCATTTTGTTGAGCTTACTGGTTGCACACAAACAGAAGCATTTGTGACAAAACACCACCCACACATTTAGCCCTGCAACAATGTTGTGATTTTAATAAACTGAGTTGTATGTGGAAGGGAAACTGGATTTTCTCTTATCCCACTGGCAAAATTGTTGGTGAGGAAAGCCTGAAATTGAGCCTTGTAGCTCTGCAACTTGTGCGACACAGTTTCTACATTGAAAGATCAAATTTAGCAGTGCTGCCACTTCTTTTAATATTGTTTTATTTTATTGGGTTTTAAAAATTCTAGGAAATTGTGACAATCAGGAGCAGACATTTAGGCATTTTCCTAATTAGCTTTATTATTTACTAAAACAAATTCTGTATTGTTTCTTTACGGAGCTCCTGCCATTATTTAGTTTGTTTCTGTTTCCTTCATGAAAGTGGTTTAACAGGTTGAAATCAGTAGGAAACCCCTCCATTTTTTTTAATCATCAAATAATTTCAAAATTTCATATTTCTGTAAAGTTTTAAAAATATTATTTTAAGTCCAAATCAAAGCAATTTCCCTTCCTTCCTCCAGTTCAAAATTGTCATTAAGCAACAAATTGCTCTTTGTCTGGCTTAACACGAGTGATTGGCTCTCAATCTTGCATTCAGATCTCCAAGTCTGATGGAGAATTTATTCATTTCTACACTGTGAGTCCAGCCTGGTACATGAGCCTACTGCACAGTTGTGGGGTTTGTGATCCATATTTAATTTACCTAACTTTCAGTCTTTAGCTGAGTCTCCCCAATTAAGCAGAGTGGTGACCCTGGCCTTTCTCTGTAGTTAGTGCAGAAGTGGGTTCACGCAGAAGGTGACTCTGCCCATGGAATATCTCAATTGAATGCTTAAAGAATAACTTCTCTAGGATCAAGGTGCTATGTGCTTTAAGCAGTTTCACTAAAAGAAACCTCGTAGGCTTACAGAGACATGCTGATAATGGGCTCATTGGCTTGTTAGGTCAGCTAGCAAACAGATGCTGAAGGTCCTGGGGGCTTAAATACCAAGACAGCATTGTACTTCTGTGGAGATGATGTATTGCAGGGGTGTGATGTGAGACATGAGACTGCAAAGTCATCCCCAAACTGCATTTATTCCCCCGAAGTGCTCAGTGTGTCAGACCTGATTTCAGTTATAAAATGGAAATAATAGATAAAAAAGGTCAAACCATTTATTGAGGATTGACATTTACAGCAGTCAGGAATCTCCAGTTGTATACAGCTTTGCGTATAGATGTCACTCTTATATGATACCATCCTGCTGAGATGCTCCAAGCCACTGTTTCCTGCTTTACCTGGGTGATAGCAAGTTATCTGTTGCTTCTTCTGTTTCTACAGATGCCTAAACATAGAAATGCAGCGTTAATTAACTTGCCCATAGCTGCAGTACACATCTAGCAAAATGAAAATTCCCAAATTCTCTCTGTGGCTTCAAAATTATTTTATCTTTTACTGTATTAATTCTGTCAGAATATTTTTGTGAAGTAAAACTGTTTGAAATGAACTGTTTTCTTTCAAAGTTCAGTGTTAAAGCACTTGTATCCTGATCCTGGTGCAGGCATGGGAGTTGTGCATTGGGTCATTGACAGAGTTTGTGAATTGAGTGCAGTGCCGAAACCGGTTAAGAGCCCAGACAGAGATCCAGAGAGCAATTGTTACATGTGTTGCGTTCAGGACCTGGACACAAAGTGCTGCAGGAGCATCACACTGTGTGTGAAAGAACCCTAGCAGCTGTCCAGAGATCCGTAGGTGATCTTTGCCACTGGCATCTAAGGAGGAGGAAAGGAAAGGAGAAATACACACTCAGGTATATGCACAAATACCCACGGGCATGTGCAGCGTAGGAGACACCTAGATAGGCTGGCAACAGCGAAATAATTAAAGGTGCTGAAGCAGGAAGTGCCAAGTCACACTTTACAAGGGTGCAGAAGGTTTGCTAATGTTATTGCTAATGTCCCAAAGGTATCTTGCAATTCTGGTATTTGTCTCTGATGCCCTCTGTGAGATTTGCATTGCCATGATTATCTCATTGCCTTAATGGTGTGACTTTGAGAGCTGAGCCTTGAGATCGCTGTGCCTCAAGGAGACCCAGCACAACCACAACCCCAGTAAATGTGGTCCACAGGGCTGCTTTCTTCCTACTGCTTATGCATTGCTGCAGAATTATTTCTCAGTGCTTTGAATTAAGGGGTTCATATCCTGGCACTAAGGATTTAAGGGACCCTGTACAGACAAGGACAGTAGAATTTATAGAGCAAATACAACAATAGTCTAGAAAGCATTGATAAACTGACCTATCATTGCATAACAGGTATTAGAACTCATGTTCTGTTCCCTTTTCCCCCTTCCTCCTCCCAGATATGAAGCTTTTTAGCCTCTGGATAAGATGCTAGAATTAGAATAAAGAATTACTAGTCAATCCCAATTTGAAAAAATTAAAAAAAAAAAAAGTTTAAGCTTAATGAAACATGTCTGTTAAGTTAACTTAAATGCTTGTTTAGATAGCTTTTGAGATTAGTCTAAGAATAAGAACTGGTCTTTATATGGAACTTCCTTGACAAAGACCTCTGGGCAGCTCCAGAATACCAGAACAAAGGATTTACAGCCCACCGACTACTTAAAAAGGTGATGTTATTTTCTGATTCAAAATTTTAGATTCCTTTTGCCTTTATTGCAACTTTTGGTGAAGAAGAAAAGCTGTCTACTGATCCTTCAGGTTCTGAAGTTACTCTTGATAGTGTGGTGCATGTAGGTCAGGTTATTTAGTTTGAATTTGGACCTCTCGCAGATCTACATCCTGTGTGTTGTGCAGTTTTGTTTTTCTGCTTATGCCATTGGTCAGAATAAATGGAGGGATAGGATCTGCCCTGGCTGCTGTAGGGGCTTTTCTTGGAGTGTCCCCAGTCTCCTAACAAATCAGTGTCTTTCCTAGTCCATTTCTGATGGTATTTGGCAGCAGGTCAGCATCCTTAGGTAAAGAAAGGCTTCCTGAAGTGAGCAGCAGTCACAGAAAGTAAATTAATGGAAGCCGGCATCTGCTGATCTCTTTGACAATAAGGAATTTCACTGCCAGCATTTAAAAACCATTGGAAATGGTCTCCCTTGGAAACCAGATTTCGACTTTCTGCCCTGGGCTGCCAGAAGTATTTCACTATAAAATGCTAAAGTAAGTTGAACTTTCAATTATAATTTCAATGACTGTCTAGTGAAATGGATTAATGTTCTGGCACTGCACCTTTGAGGCTTTGGCTCGATTCTTGTAGGATAAAAATCTGTCTGCTTTGACAGTTGAAAAGGTCAGAAGTGAAATAATGTCAGGTGATCTTAGCCCAATTCAATGTCTTGATTAAGAAGTAGATGTAAAAGTCGTTGATCTGGGATATCATATCAGATTTTTTCTAAAATATAAATATTTTTATTTACATTTTGTAATAGAAATTGGATGGAGACGGGTGCATTTGGGAGAGCTGGAGCTTAGTTCAACCTTCAGGAACACTGGGTTGCAAAGTGAGCAAAATGCAGGTTACAATACATGGTACTTTAAGCACAAAAGCTTGATTTCAATCAACCTGAAATTGATTTCCTGATATTTGACTGTGTCAAGGTTAGTTCATTTAAATATTTTTAAAGTTTAATTTGGGAAATTTTATTAGCTGAGAGTGTATGGAAAGACCATGTTTTTCTCCCTGTTGAGGGAGGGCAAGAGGTCTCTTCAATTTACTTTTTGAAGCTGCTGCAATTCAATTCCTAAGCTTGTTAAATAAGATTGTGGTTAAGGAGCAAAATACAGATATTTGCAGAATGCATTTTTCACTTATTTGAATACATACTTACATAATTTTGTATGATTCTAATGTATAAATATAAATTGCTTCTCCAGACATCCCTGTGGAAAGGTCACTATGCAAAAATTTGTAGCAATAATAACAAGAATTTCTGTTGGGAAAAAGGAGCAAATGTGGGCTTGGGGCTGTGTGTCTCAGTTATGGGGACAGTGGCTAGCAGAGCTCCAGAGCACCTTTGCTGCTTTGATCCATTCCAGCCCCACTTCTCCCAGCCCTCCTCACGTCAGGCAGCCTGTTCCACAAGTGAAGTCGCAGATTTGCTTTGCTTTTTTCAATAAGAAACACGCATACAGGACAGTGCAAATTGAAAATCAGCCGTCATGGCACGCTACATAAATTACCCGGTTCTGCTTAGTAATCCATTACAAACGATTAAATAAATGAGTGGTTGTGTCCTGTTCAGCACTGGTAGATGTTTGTTTTATTTAATTCTTGCTCCGTGTGTATGGGGGGGTATAATGGGATTTTTTTCAGTCGGGTTTCCATCTTAAGGCAAAGAAACCACAGTCTCCATGTGATCATGATGCAGTGCAGGAGATGATGAGACTGTCCATATGTTATAAAGATTAATTGGCATTCAGTTAGAACCCATAATGCAGGACATTAGCCTCTGCTTTGCCTACACTTCATGTAGTGGGCACAGACAAAAGTCTATTTCTGACATGTAACATGTACTTTTTAGCAGGCTGATCCTCTCAGTTGCAAAACCTTGGAAGAGTTTCAGAGATTCAGATACTTAATGTGGGGCAATTGTAACATGGTCTTACTTTGCTGAGATCTGCTAAGTGGGGCCCAGGAATTACCACAAACCACAGAATTATATTTTATTTGTTCTATAGATTTTTCTGACGAAAAAAAATGTAATACATCCCCATCTTCACCCTTCCAAGACATTTGGTTTAATTGTAGTGTGGACTCAGAGGTCTGTTGGTATTGCTGGTGGTGGGTGCCCGGGGGTGGCAGAGGCCAGGTGGCCCCACTGCAAACCATTATTTATAGAGGAACAAAAGTGGTGATTTTGCAACTATCACAGCTCAAATATGGGGCCATTTCGCTGGTAATAAAACTATTACTCTGTAACTGTTTACTTATCAGGAGACCATTATGTGATTGATGACCTGAAAATGGAGGTTATCTTTCAATTCATTTGAAATGCAAACTGACTAGAAAATCTATAGTTATTGCATCGTATTTTTAAGCAAAATCAGGCACCTACATTGACTTCCTATTTACATTTCTTTGAGAAGAAAAATCGCATAAAAGCTATCAAGAAACACATTTCACAGCAGGCGAATTAATTGGTTTTACTGTATTTGAATGGAGGATTTATCAAATAAAACATGCCATGACAGTTAATAGTGTCATTTAGAGGCAAAAAATTATTGGCTTATTTGTTATTGGATAAAAGGAAGGCAAACACTTTGTATTAGGAAGTTTTAATGTGCTTAAAATCCTCATTAGGGATTTATGGACATTCTTGCTTAGCATAGCGCCTCATTAATTTGAGGCTAAACAGTTACTTCTGTGTTTCAATTGCAATTTTTTTTCCCCTTTTCTTTAATTAGATCTTGCATTAGAGTTTGGTCTCTACACCACTGGAGATGTAGAATTAATTAATGTGATTTATAAATCGAATGGAAGTGAGTTATTCTTAGATATCTTTTCATTTTAGTGAGCAGTTTAACTGCACACGGCATAAGTGCGCACAGATCTAAGAGATTTGGGGCGCTCAGGAAAAGTATGCAATTTCTGCGTTGAATACATTTAGCAGTGTCCCTTGGCATTAATAGATCAAACCATTTTAATTAGAAATGTAACTAAAAGAGAGGCCATAAAGATCCCATTCAAAATCAGATTTTCCTTGTTCTAAGTTCTGTACTGTCCAAAAAGTGTTATTTAACTCCCCTTTTGTGGATAACCATGACATTCAGTGGCAGTTGGGATAATTGCGTGTCTTACTATTTAATGAGCATAAGATCTGGCTCTTAATGTAGTCTGAGTTTGGATGCAATCACAATAAAAACAAATTCAATAATTGTACTACTTTGTGTTAATAAAAGCAAAATAGCTTTTTTTTCCTATAAGAATTTAATTTATTTGATTGAAGTTTGTGTTAAAAATGTATCTATGTAGACTAACTATGCTAACAGGTTGGTATTTAAACCTTAAGATATTTCAAAATACAATTGTTTCCCTCAGAGCAGGAACAGGTCCTTGTCCTTTGAATTCTGACCCTTTATTTTGAAGACAGTCTGAGGTCATGACTTGCAAGTTGTGACTGTGGTGGAAGGATATATGAAAACAACTAATTTGAAAACAAGCTCTGAGCAATTATTTTGGGTCCCAGCATGGACCTCGCAGTTTTGTGA
Organism: Sturnus vulgaris; assembly: GCF_052056855.1. Classification (NCBI taxonomy): domain Eukaryota; kingdom Metazoa; phylum Chordata; class Aves; order Passeriformes; family Sturnidae; genus Sturnus; species Sturnus vulgaris. The sequence goes on along the minus strand of NC_142256.1, from coordinate 18,744,330 downwards.
ACTGCTGTACAAAATATACCCAGGAGTACATTTTTCTGTGAGGACATACATAACTGTTGTGAAGTGAAACAGGTAACCAACACAATCACCTACTGTATCCTTGCAACTGCAGTAGGAGTACTGTCAGATGTAAACACATATTTAAGAAGGTTCCTCTTTAAAACCTCCAAAGAAATGTTGTTATCTGAATTCACAGGGTCAAATAATGCTTCAGGATACACTGATGCAACCTCACTGACACCGAGGAAGTCTGACCAGTCTGACCTGGTGACTTCGATACTATTTTAGCAGGAATTTACACAACTCCTGCCTGATGCTGCTCTTGTCCTGGCACATACTGGGAACAGACACCATATTCCACTAATGTGAAAGATTTAAAGAACATCCAATTCCAATTTATATTAAATTTAGACAGCTGTGTCTGTACAGTAAAGGGATTTTGCATGATATCCAAGAGGTTCTGCTAAAGGGGTTACACTGGGAATAAATATGGTGTCTGATTTGCATCCCCCTAACTAAGAGCAAATGGATTTCTAAGCAAAGCTCCTTTCCTGCCTTTTATACTGCTTCATTGTCTTAGGAGAAGTTAAATTTCATTCACAGTGGCAAAAGGAAGACAAGAAACAGACACTGGATCGTTATTTCTGCCATACCACATATCTCACCCCAGCAGAGGGTTGCACAGTCTGTTAGTCAGGCTTTGATGTTTCAAGTGGGCAAGTGCATAGTGGCATTTTAGGTCCAGGTGCCTTTTATCATCACTTTAGTGGAAATATATAAGGTAACGATTTCCAGAATAAGGTGAAAATGCCAAGGCACATAAGCAAATGTTTGTATTTTATGTAAGTAAATACGCACTTGAAATTATAAGAGAAGGAGGAGCAGAAAGAAAGGAAGGAAGAAAAAGAAATTCAGCATTCCAAATTTCCTTTGTCTTTGTCAGTATTAAATGGTTGTAACAGCCTTTATGCAAACCAGTCATAAATTAGGTACTGCAAAAGCCACTTTTGTTGGGGCTTGGCTTAATACTTATGAGATATTCTGGTATTATCATTATGATGAGTTTCTAAAATACTAAATTCAGAATATTCCGTAAGTAAAACGTGCTGCCTTACCTACATTAAGAAACTCCCAGGAGACCTTGAAGTGAGAGATCATTTTATCAGTCTTCTCTCTAATAGAGTTTAGCAATTTACTGCATGAAAACAATGGTGAACCATTGAGTTTAAATTGAACATCAGCATATTGTGCTTTCATGGAGACTGTTTCATGCTGATCAACACTGAAATGGTGTTAAAAGAAAACACCAAAGAAATGAAAAACGAAAAAAATGAACTAAATTTAACACATACTGAGAAGAAGAAAAAAGTGCAATTGTCACATCCAGGTCAGTCTGGTTTAAAAGCTGCTGTAGCAGTACTAAATGCCAATGAAAAAACATTGTCCTTGTAGTTGGGCTTGCTCAGACTGGTAAAAAAGGTTGTTGTAAGCTGCGTTTTTTGTAGGAAGATGAAACTGAATCCCTTTCAGTGTGGGGTTAGTCACCCCTCCTCGTGTGATTGCACAGGTTTGTCTGGCTCTTGGTGACTGAAGAGGAGAATCTGAGTCACTGGCTTTTGTATGAAACAAAAGATACCCATTGTGGGCAGCTTTGGCTTCTGAACTAGAGACCTTTTGGGAAGGTCACTAAAATCAGTGTGTCTGATTCAGTCATGTTTTGGACCACACTAGTAAGTTGTTTTTCCTAGCTGAGGTGCTTTACTTGAAGAAAAAGGCAAGAACTTCTCTAGCCACCTCTGGAAAAGCGGTTCTGACTGCAGGTCAGGCTGTCTTAGCTTAACCAATGAATTAACTTGTTCCTGAAAACTCTTTCGTGTTTTCCTGTTCTCCAGTAAATGTGTATTTTACACAGCTTCTGCAGTATTTGTATTAAAGGAGAACAGAGGAGCAGCTTTCTGTATTTTGTTTTAGGCAATAGTTTTTCTTTCTCTCCTAATTTTTACTATATGTGAAAATATATTTCCACAGAGATTTTAATAAGCCCCAGGAGACATTTCTGGGGTTAAAATAATGGGAAGAGTAGTCTTCTCAGGGTATTTTGGTTCCAGGATGGTGGAGGCACTAAAACAGTGGATATGCATTATTTAGGACCCACAAATGGCTCCCTTGAAAATGAATAAGCCTGTGAAAAACACATGTATGTACTTGAATACCAAGGGAGCAATTTGGGGTTTGTTTTCTTGGGGGTTTTTTTGGTTTTGGTTTTTTGTTTTTGGTTTGGTTTTTTTTGTTTGGTTGGTTGTTTGGTTTCTTGGTGGTTTTTTTTTGGGGGGGGGGTGTTGTTTGGTTTTTTTTTTTAATACTACCATGTTTGACTTCATTCAGTTTCCTCCAAAATGCAAATATACAGCCCTAAAGTGTATTGGTGATATCTCCAGAAATATTAAAAAAAAAAAACTAGTGTCAGGTTGCAATATTTATTCCTTGCCCTTTTGCTGCTTCTATTCTTACACATTTGCTCTAAGGAAGAGCCAAGATCCTCCCAGCTAGTGAGATTAGTTGGCATCTATTCCAGGTGTCTTTAGCATGAGTGACACTTTTTTTGGACATAGTATTGAGAAAAGAAGCAGGATCATGAGCTGTGAAACAATCCAAGGAGATTTGAGCAGTGGGCTCTGAGCAGTGATGTGAACTTTACTTGAAGTAAATATGGAATAATCTTCTCAGGAGGAGGAATGTGTAGTCAGCAGCTGAGCAGAATGTTGGGAGCCATTAAAGCAGAGAAATTAAGCCTGAGTGTGCAAGAAAACACTGATAGTAGTCAAAGGAAAGGTGGTGTTGGAAGGACATGGGTGCGTATGCCCAGTGCAGGTAAAATATTGCATGTTCTCAGATTCGTAATGAGCATATTGCAAGAATTGAACCATAGGTTCATACAGGTTGGAAGGATGCTCATACATCATCTAGTCCAATGTGTTGTATCTGGAAATTCTGCTATTCTGCCATCCATTTCCCACTTGTATTAATCAGAAAAAAATCAGAAAAACCAAACATTCTCTGTTAATGGGAAGCCTGGCAGGAGCTGAAGGCACTGAGAGGACAAGGCCTCTGCTGACTGTCCTCATTTTGCTGTTTCTGGTTTTCTAAGTGTTTTCCTCTTATCACTCTGTGATGCACACTGGAAATGATCAATCAAGGCTCCTGCACAGGATCTTTTCATGCTGGCAAGTGAAAAATCAATTTGTGTTTGAAGGAGTAAACAGTATCATGAGCTTCATTTCCCCAGAGTAAAAATGGATTCCTTGATAAAGGAGATGACAAGGAAAGCTGAGATCTTGATGTATAAGCACATAGATGCTCATGTGCAAGAAATGAGTGGGCTCCTACATTCATTTTACATGCTACACTTACCTTTTCAATAAAACAAAGATAAGAAGAAGAGATTACTTGTTGAATGCCAATTGTGCATCAATAAAACCAGGGGGATTGTTCATGAACAGTTTATACAGATGAAAATGTAGTTGCTCAGTTCTGGCAAAGACATTATTCATGGTGTATTTCTGCTTTATGGCACTACATTTGGTTTTTCAGAACTATTTTCACAAGTTTGTTGGAAGATTGTGTTGCTAACGTTTCTGAGAAATGTCTGCTGTTGGATGTAAATTACAGGGAAAGAGTCTTTGTATAATATTTCTGTGCCACAAAAACAAAATCTGATCTCATGCAGCTTATAAATTGTCCAGGAGGTAAGAGTAGTCAAGTAAGTGTAGAATGAATAAATGGAAGGTTAGACCAACCTGACTCATCAGATATTGTAACCATTCACCCAATGTCATTTGATCTATGTAACATTAAAGGCTACTATTCCCTCGCTTAGATTTCTGCCCTCCTTCCCTCCCTTTAAAGTTCAGAACTTAGCCACCCAAGCCATATGTTAAACCCTTTGGTTCCACATCATTTAAGCTTTCTCTTCTCTCCTGTGAGACCAAAAAATGAAGAAAGCTGTAGAATACTGGCTTGTAGTAGGTGGAATATTCTGACCATCTGACCTTTCCTTTTTCTCTTTTTTTTTTTTTTTAGCAAGCAGTATTTAAAACTAAACATGAAGCATCTTGATACAAAAGAAGTTTGCCAGATTAAAAGGAAATTGGAAGAAGAGTTCAGTGTATCATGTAGCTGTTGTGAAATCTTCTCACTTTGATTGGAGTTTTATTATCTCAGGACAACTGTCTGCAGCTTATGTAGCATTCACTGTTCAGTCTTGTGAATGCATTGCTGGCTGAGAGAAGAGCTCATGACGTGAATTGCAACCACTTTGTCTTGCAGAAGCCAAATTCCTGGAATCTGTCCATTCAGCTGAGTTAGACCATGCAGCTCATAAGGGAAGAAAAGCACCTAAAGCATGCACAAGTGCAAGCTGTGCTGTCCATTTTAGGCTCTGATTAGTGATGAAAGCTGAAGAGGAGAGAGAAGGGATGGAGAATCACATAATGGGTCTGAAAATGCTTGATTTTTATTAGATTAGGAAAGTAGTAGTATGGGATGAATGTCCAATCTTGACTAAACTACAGGAAGAACGTTGCAGTTTATTAATGGCAATTCTAATAACAATTTGTTACAGCGCTAGCACTTGAGAGAGTGATAAATATTGTATCTGCTCTGTTTCATTTCATTCTGTCCCCCCGATGAATCTGTGCTTGGATGCCATGGTGTGCCATGTGGGCCTGCTCACACTTGTTAGCTGAACGCAAGTGTTCATGGACAATTAAACTTGCAATTTTTAGTTCACACTTTGAGGGGTTGAGAGTTTGTTTTTTCTTTTTTTTTTTCAAGACAGACTAAATTTGTAATAGATCTCTGTGCCTTTCAAGTCTCTTAGAATGTGCAACTGCAGCATGAATTTAGAAAAATAGTCTCACTTCTTTAGAAATCCATTAATAGTAGTGTAATGGAAGACTCTTACATTGATCTTCTCTCTGATAGCCATGTTGTAATAATTATTCTTTTAATGTTTGCATCAATCTAAATCTTTTTCTCTTTATGCTCTCTCCTAGTTGGATCTCCCTGTATGAAAATCACAGCACTTTGACATCTTGCATTACTTTAATACCAGTGACTCAAAACAAAGCAATGCCAAAGGCAACAAAAGTTTTGTCAAGCCATTAAAATCTTCTTTGCCATTAACACAATTAAATTGATGCATGAGCGTTTAAAATTATTAGCAAGTGCTGCCAGCAGAAGCTGGTTGCAATTGCATAATATATAGTGGGCTTTAATAAAGTAAAATGCTTTACTGTTTATGTTTACTGTTACTGTTATCATTAGTACTGAAGTAACATAAACCTAAACAGAGTTGTGAATTGGAAGAGGACTGTAAGACAACCAAGAACATGTTCTGTCCTGTATTAATAGTGAGGGACACAGTCATCACTTTTCTAAGCAAAGAAATACTCTTAGTACCTTGGCTAACCATTACAGCTGGCATGTGTAATGGTAGGGAAGGGTGTTAAATAAAGAGAGCTTCTGTATCTCTGCTGCTCTCACTCTTCCCAGTCTGACTCACTCAGCTGGATTTTGGGTTGCTCCTGTTTCTGCGGTGAGAAATTTTGTGGTTCACTGTAAACTTATTGGAGGACTGTTTGTTTTGTTTTCTCATATTCTAACATACTAGTTGTCAATGAATAAAAATGAGGCGTGTATTAGAGACACGTGTTCTGTCTCACTGCACAGTGCAGTAACACCCCTGCTTGAAAACCTTTTGATTAACCATATTCCTTACTGAATGGGGAGCTGGTATGAGGAATGGAAAATACAGATGAGCAGAGAACTTAAAAGTATTGAGAGAGAAAAAAGTAATTTAAGTGAAAAGTAGGGAGATGAAGGAATTCCCATCAAGTTCAAGTCCTGTGGTGTAAGGGTGGATGGCATGCCTGGTGCAGTTCATTCTGACCACTCACTGACATTTCTCAGCCAGGCTTGTAGGTAATTTGAGCTGAGTAGAAACTGGGGACAAAAGGTAAGGATTTTTTTTTTTTTTTGGTTGGTTGACAGTTTTAAGGTGACATTGTGGAAAATTATAATCTATAATAGATAAAAAGTATTAAAAGCCGTGTGGTGTAGTCCTATTCACATGGGTAATCCTTATCAACATACTGATGAACTGTTGGGAATTTAGAGAACAGTGATGAAATAATCCAAAGGGGAGGAAAGTCTTGTTTATCAGGAAAGAAGGTAAAAGTTGAACATACAGCATTTGAGAAAAGTGAAATATAATTCTGCATGTCTATGAATGATGTCAATATGAAGGGGAGTAATGAATTCTAGTAGTGGGAAGAGCTCTACAGAAGAGCTGACGTGACACTGAAAACAAAATTTTAACCATTATAAAGAAAGTACCAACACTACATATTTTATTAAGGGAAGGAATGGGAGACCCATTTCCCTACAGTTTTTGGGTCAGACTAGCTGTAGTTCTAGAAGATATGGGGAAAATTTGCTAAATTAGCTTGGTAATCTAAGAGGTCTCTGTAATCTTTGACTTCGGTAGCTATGTGGATTTATTCTTGAAGCTTAGTGCTGGCTGAAATGCAGGCAGAAGGCTGTGGTTGGTTGTTTGGTCAAGCTCTATAGCAGATTAGGATGACAGGGATTAAATTTAGTCATGACTGTCTTTCACCAAACTAGTTACTAAGTGTAATAAGGTAGAAGAATCATTCAGAAAATCTCATTGAATATTTCCTGCTTTACCCCATGATAAGAGCCCACCATAGCTCTCTACAAATGCCACAGAGTGGCTGTACATACAGGTCACATCTGCCTGTTGTTTCTGTAATTGTTCACTGTATTTAAAGGTTTTGTGCTCTTTCATATCCTTAGAATGAGGGATTGTGGCAAATGCTGTAAGGTACCATTTAAGAAGTATTTTCAATTTTAATATATTAGCAGCATCACTTTTTGTGTGTGTGGTTGGGTGCAGATATAAATTGAATCTTCCAAGGGGAGAAGGAGCGGTGTCAGGCGTCTTGAGGTGGATACCTGTGTGCTGCACAGGCTGCAGAAGATACTGAACCTGTAACAGGCTGATGGAGTGAGGGACAGCAAAATCAGCAACCACCCTTACAGTCCAACTAGTATTTCCTACAGTATTTATTTAAGAGCTATCTGGGCTGTTAGCCTATTAAGATGTAGGATAAGATAGTTGATGATAACAGCTTTCTCCTGTTATCACCTCTGTCCTTCGCTGCAGCATGTATCAAGTTAAACCAAACCTCGCCCTCTCTCTGAAGGCTGCTGATAGGAGTAACAGTGGGGTCTTCAATCACAGAAGTTTCGGGCAATTCCACTACCAGTTCTCAACTGTGAGGAAGTCAGAATACTTTATTGCTTCAAAAGTGTTGTTAGTAACACAAAGCAGCACGGAAGAAAAAAAACAACTTTTGACAAAATAGGTCCTGCTGGTGGTTTATGTTGATCTGAACCGGAAAACTTGGTAGGCAGCAAGCGTGGATATAGCAGTCTTTAAACAGAGACAGTTGCTTGTTAGCTGTTCACCTGTGTGGTTGAACTTTGCATCCAGCACCTGACTAAACATTTCTTTTTTTTCTTTAAACCTAGGTTGCCCTTCCCAATGACTCCAGCTGTGTGGAAGAAATACTTCGGGTAAGTAATACTCTTTACTTTTTTATCTCCTGTATAATTGTAGTGTTGTTATTTTCATCTTCCAAGGAAAGGGTTTATAGGGCTGTCTTCAACACTGTAGTTAAATAATAACATATCAATGGGTCTGTTTTAAGAGACACAGACAGGGGGTAGGCCCATGGTGCTCCTTAGTGAGATCAGTTCACCTAATACTCTGCATCTGCCTGCTTGTTTCAGTCAGGATTTACACATGTTCATGTTCTTTTCAAGCTCTCAGTTCCCGAGTCTATCCAGAACACATTTCTGTCCTACCCTGACATTCAGTTGCCTTAATTCTTCTACTCACAAACTGACCTACAGTCTTCCTCTAGACTACAATTGCTCATCATTCATGGTTTTGTTAAAGACTTACAGACGTGTTTTTTCTGTGATCTTTGGTCAGCGGTTGAATACAGAAAATTGCAATTCCAAACTGAGAATGGCTTAATTGCAACAAGATCATGTCATAAGAAATAAGGGAGTGTGCACAAGTTGTATGCCTTACTCTAAGTGTAAGATAGGCTTTTCCTCAGACACCCCAACCTTGGGGTTCCCTGTTGGCAGTGAGATTTGCCTCAGGACAGTTTTGCAACCCACCAGTCCCACTCGCAGATTTAGGTTTTTGTCCTCATGGGTTGAGTTTCCAATCTGTCAGAGCTACCTCCCTGGGATTGCCAGCCAACCAGCTGATTTTTGGTGTAGAAGAGTTAAAATTTCAGTGGGAATTTGTGCCAGCCATGTCCTTGTTACTGGGAGGTAGTGCTGCAGGCTTACCCAGACCTGAAATAATATGTAACAGTCATGCCAGCTTGTTTGCAAAGACTTATTCTTGCTTATAAAATAAAATAAGCTTCTTACTATTCCTTGCAATTCACAGTTAAAGAGCTTGGAAAACTTGCTCCTGGTTTGTGCACACACATTATCTTGGGCTGCTCTAGATGTCCTTATGGATTGGCAGTGTTGCTGCAGAAGAGTGTTGAGGCAGCAGGCAGGCATGCTTGTGCAGACCTGAAGTAACGGAGAAGATGCTGCATGCGCACCCCGGAGCAATGAATGCAAGGAAATAAATAATATTTACTTTCAACCTTCAAAGGGAGCAGAGGTTTATTACCTATAGAACACTAAGGGAGCAAAAGTAAAGGAAATGTTGAAAGGCTGTGTGAAATACTTGGTACATTTTAAATGTCTTCTTTCCTTCTTTATATATTTCGATTAGGTTCATTACTATATTTGAAATAAATTACTTGTTGGCTGGGGAAAGCAGTTGTTTGCAGTAAACAGCATCAAAAGAGAATGTGATGGTGTTAATTTCAGGGATCAGTCATCCAGGTGACACTTCTAATGTGGGAACAGTGTATGTAAATCACAGGAAGCAGAAATGTCTTTTTTCTAATCAAGATGGTGACCCTGTTTCCTACACCATGACTGTAATTTGAGTCAACAAAAAAGCACAATATGCTGGACTTCCTTCTGAAACCTGCTGAGATTGGAGCAGGACTTTCTGCTGCCTTTAGAGAATGGGGATGAACTGCAGAGTCCCTGCTCCTGCTACCAGTGGGCCATTGAATGTTGGGACACTCTTGGGGTGGACAGAGCAGAGATTTAGCAGAATTCCGTGTCTCTGGAGATCTCTCTCACAAGGACATGTAATGAGCATGTGAAGAAGGAATACAAACCAGCAGATCTTTCTGGACTATGGCTGTAGGTGCCCAGAGGCATCCTTCATGCCTGTCCTAGGGTAAACCTGTCCACCATAGGCACTGGCATGGCCAGAAGGCACCTGGAGCACATGACACCTGTGTTGGGGTGGAGATACAGTCTTGGCATGTGGACCTCAGACATGGTTCCCCCAGAGTGCTCCCCTCCGTGTGCAGGAGGGTGGTTTGGTGCTGCTTTGCAGGGGCTCTGTGCCCTTGGCATGGTGTTGGGCTGTTCGGGGCACCCACAGGCTGCCTTCAGTCTTTTGTCACCTGACTGCACTGGGCTGCACAGCCCTGCCTGTGTGAGCACAGCAACCACAGAGCTGCTTTGGGTCTGCCCAGCAAGGACCCAGCAGACTCCAGCCCCAGTTGGATGCCCTCAGGGCTGTGGCTGAGGATTCCAATGACACGTGGTGCTGAAGCACACCTGGCACTAGAAGTGTCAGGGTTTTGTCAGTGTTTTACTTTGTTCTTCTCAAATTTATGCTGCAGAACAAGCTAGCTGGAAATGTGTTTTGGCTGCACGCAGGGTATCATATTCTACTTGACAGGAAATGGAGAGAAAATAAGTAAAAGAATGTGATGCCCAGCAGTGGTCAAAATCCAGTCTTTGGTCTCCCCATAGAAACCCTGTGTCAGAAGATTTAGGCTGGATGCTCCAGATGAAAGAATGACCCTTGGTTTCAGCAGAAATTTGCTAAAAATTTTTGAGAATCTGAATTAAGCTTCCAGCCCTAACAGGTACCTTTTGGCCTGTAAGGGCCATTTACACAGGCTCTGATGAGCTTTTGGTATGCTCCCTCATGGCAACTTCACTTAGTAAAAACACCAGGTTATTTATATTTCTGTCCTGTCGGGGATGTTACAGAGGTAAACACAAAGGATTCCAAGACAGTTAAGCCCCAAAGGTGGACAACTGGGCTGTAATTCTGAGTTTTGCCCAAGCCAAGCTGTGCTCCCCAAAGAGCTGAGGAAGGGCGCTCTGCGTGGCACTCACCCTTGGAGCAATGCATACCTTAAAGGCTGCTTTTTTTGCTGGTTTTGATTTGTTTTGTTTTTTTTAAGTTGGGGAATTAAGTGATTTAGTTCCTCAGGAAGACTCAGTAAATCTCAAGGGTTTCTTTGCTAGACTTTACAAGGAAGAGGTACTCCTGAGAAGGTCTGTGACCTCTGATTTTACATAGCTCTTTTTTCAAGCTGAACTTGATTAATGTTTTCTGTAATTGTAGAGGTTTGTAATTCCTAATCTGTTGCCTTTTTTTTTCTTTTCTTTTTTCAGTCTTTGAAAAAAAAAGATTTAACTGAATTTATACTCTAAAATTTTCAAGGGGGAAGGTCTTGACTCCATTCAGACCCCTAAATCTTCAGAGACAAAATTTCACAGTCCTGTAGATTTCCTGAGACACTTAGCTACTTATTTCATCTTGTGTAAATGCTTTAAGGACTGTTCCCAGTGCTACAGACAAAAGTTAATGGCAGACCAGTCTCTTGTTGATTTGACTTTTCCAACCAGCATAACTGAGAAGATTGTGAAAAATAATAATAAATAATAAAAAAATAGTAATCATCATCATCTCTTATACAACTAAGGCCAAACAATAATGATAGTACAGAATGCATTTCATACAGGTTGCTAATACCAAATTGAAAGATAAAGGCAAATACCTTGTGGCCTACTCTTCTTTCTGTTCTAAAATGTGTCTGGGGTTTTTTTCCCCAACCAATGCAATGGTTTTGAAAGTGTGGGTAATATGGAAGACAGGCAATTAAAAGTATGTGCATGTAATTCACATTTTATTAATATGGATTTAAATTGTCACTTGCTATATGCATCCACGGAAAAATGAATTCATTTAAATGTTGTGATCCAAAGTGCAGATGGGGTGAGAGAGCTGACATTTAAAACCAGTCTCCTAAACTTTACCTGTACACTTGTACCAGTGCTTTACATCAGTGTACCTTGCTGTCACTGCATGTGATGTGACCCATATCCTGGCCCAGGAAAAGGAGGTGTGTAGGTGACACTGAGGGTGAACAAGCAGTGATCATTTTCCTGTCTGTGGAGAGCACAGAAGGGACCTTCCTTAGCCTTGGTTTACCCCTGGCTAAAGAGTTGATAAGTGCACAACACTGCATGCAAGGGAAAGGAAATTTTTTAAACAACATGTTCTGGAGGACTCAGAGTGTGAATTGGGAGTTTGGGCTGGGTGCTTAGGCAATTGGTTGGACATGATCTGGCAGCAGCAAGGCTCTGGTCTGTGCACTGAAGCTTTTGTGGCTGTATCATAACCACCTGGGCAGGCACTGCTATCTGGAAATCCGTCCCCACTTAGACGAACAAAAGAATTCATATTCACTATAGGAAAGCATCAAGTAGCTAGGTGGACTTCTGATGGTATGTGGACAGCTGTGATACTAATTGGAAGCTTTCTAGTCTGGAAGCCAAAACAGATCCCAAATATAGTTCAGATTATAATAAGTGTAAAAAAGATCGGAGTTAAATGAGCAAAGTCTGTAATTTGTATGGGCGTCTTCTGATGACTAGCTCCTGTCTAATGACATGGGAGAATATGTAAATTGATCAGCAGGTGAAAATGCCCTTAACTCTGCAAATTTTATGTAGGGTTACCTTCCTCATGCCAATTGAAAGCACTAAGTCTCACCTGCAGCTGAGGTGAGCTGTTCGCCTAGCAAAATTAGACTGTAAGTGATGTAGGTCATTATTTGCCCCTCATTGTTTTCTCTTCTAAAATGAAAACAATATTGAAGAATGATGCTAAATCTAATTATAATAATTGTAATTTGAAAAATACAGGTACACTGTCCAGTGTGGTTACAAGTGCACTTAGTAGCTGACAGGTAGTTTAAATATTTTCATGTGGAGTCTGGGGGCTTACTGGGGAGGACATGACGTGAATTTAAAATGATTATCCAGACATCACTGGACAAGTGAATAACGAGCTGACTGGCCTAGTAAATCATGTGAAGCTGTCAAATGTGGGAACATGATAGGGAGGAGATTATGTCAAGTAACAGTAACTTAGCAACCTGGCATTTAGCTGTCCAGAAAATGAGTAAGAGTAGCCACTTTTAAATAGCTAAGTAAATAAATGAATCCCTATAAGTCTTAGGTGTATTATAAAAATAGCCCAGGACCCTATGTTTTGTGTCAAGCTGTTTCTTTCTCCTGGATAAGGTGATATATTATTTCTATTGAAATGAAAAAATGGATTGAAAAGTTAACCCATGTGTCAATGTGGATCTGTGGCCTTTGTCCCTGCTCTGGCATGCAGCCTTTGAAAGCATGCAAGGAACGGGTAATAGCCTGCTTTGAGAGTTGTTGTTTTTTTTTCCTTCAGGCGTTGCTTATGTACACGAAGATTTCAATGGATAAAAACAATTAATTTCTTAGCAATTTCTAAGCCATTGCATTTTCAAGCTTTTTATCAGCATTTTGTCAATGGAGGCAGAACCAATTTCCGCTCTCACATCAGTATAAATCAAGGGGTAAATCCACTGACCTCTGATCTCATTTGAGTTCATTGAATTCTTCTTCCTCCCACACTGGTATAAATTGGCAGCAGCTCCACTTACGTTGCTGCTGCTGTTATAAAATAAAAATGAGTTACCTCTGCATTACTTTAGGTATACATAAAAGCAGAGACCAGTTTTTTTGCTCTGATGACTCTCCAGATGTGGTCTCACTCCAGGAAATGGAAACACTGAATATTTCCTTGAGAACAGCTCCTTCCTGGTTTGTTGGGTGATCAGCTCAGTTCTGGTCTCAGCATCACCACAAGCATTCAGCAATAATTCCAGGAAAGTCAAAGGAAGCCTTTTTCAAGAATTTTGTTCACTGTCCAGTTTACACACAGGAAGGGTGAGATCAATAGTTGGAGTCATTTGAGGACAGCCTGATGTAAGCTTGGAGTGCAAAAGGCTCTTTGGTAACTGGAAAAGGCAGTCTTAGGTCTTCCCAGCCTAGAGCACACCCTTGACCCCTAACTGTGGCAGAACAGGGTTATCCAAATTTTTGGCCATTCACACTTACAAGTGACAACATTATGGTGGCACCCATGAGAAAGGCACCTCGGGAACACTGTCCCAAAGCTTCCTGCATTAACTTGAGGGTGTATCATGTCTACAGTTCAGAGCTAACTTCAGGCTGGCAGAGTGGGAAGCTGTCGAGTCGATGCCAAGTGTTTGGCTGGGGCAGTTGTTTTGTGGGTCCCCATTGCATGGCTGACTTGGCACAGGTTACATGTGAGGGGAGTGATGCACTTGTGTAAAGCTATGGTATAAATCTGCTTTGTGCTGCCAGCTGAAGGCAAGGCAGACTGTGTTCTGCTGGGGAGGTGACAAGGAGGAAAGGTTGACTGTCTGATCTAATAAATGTGTGTGGGTGTGCAGAGTTTCCTGTATTTGAAAGCTGGTGTTCTGCACCTGTCTGTTACAGGGATAAATGCCTCTTCAAGATGTAATGCAGCAAAAGATTAGACCTTTGTCAGGACAGACAAGCAAGGTCTGATTCCAGCTTGCAGGCACATTTATCAAATAAAGGTTTTATTTTCATAGCAGTATTAAATAAATTATTTAACAAAGAACTTTGAAATGTAAAATCTGATCATTATGTGGGTCTATTGAAGCTCATCTACACTGTAACAATAACAAAAAATTACAAAACGTATTCAGGAGAGAGATTGCTGTGCGCCTATTTCAAACTCACTATTCAATTCTGTTTTCTTATCTGCTTTACCATAGTATTTTAACACATATTTTTATACTACCAAATTGAAATATTGCTGATTTCAGTAGTATTATATAATTCCACCATCATTGCCAGATTTACCATTGCTACTAAAGTTACTGTAAAGTGAGCTGGCATCACAAGAGTTTGGACATGTTTTACTGAAAAGAAACAAAATGCTCCCATGATAAATGATAAATGAATGACTGCTGGTGAAGTAGTGAAGTTTGTTTTCCAAGCTCTTCAGCATCTCTTTTGCACCGAAACAACCATTTTTAGTTTCTCTGCTTCATTGAAAGTCAGCTCAGAAACAATTCACTATGTGTTTCAATGTTACATGCTCAGCATCCTCACTCTGATTAAGTACTCTATTATGATAAAAATAATTAGTTTTTATGGGACTATACAAAGTAGTTGTTTTAAAGCCAGCTCAAACAAGAAAGTAATTGAAGCAAAGTTATTTTCTTAGAGAAAAAGTAAGTTTTGCAGCTCTGTGGAAGATCAGATGGACTCTTCACAGAATTTAAAAACATTGATTATTTTATATACTACCTTTTCAAGTACCACTGTTTTGCAGTTCCAGAAATAAGTGAAAGAGACAAAAAATGTGGGAAAATAATTTGGTGGAATCTTGTAGTTGAGTGGAGAATGTCATAAAACTAAGATTCCTACTCCTGATTTGGAGACCCATGGGACCTGAATTCCCATCCTTTTTCATCCTTGTAAATAAAGAATAAGTCCCTTATCTTGGAGTGAAAGAGCAAAAGAAAACAGATCCAAGGAATCTGGCATGTCAGATCAACTCTGACTTTTTCTGTGCTCCCATGAACAGAAAAAAGCTCCAAGTCCTGAACTGGATGGAAAATTTTAAACACTGCTATTGTGTTACAGTGCTTGGCTCTAGCTGTACTAGGTATCCCTTCCTAAGGACCTTGTGGACTGCATGAGTTTATGTTATATAAAAACATGATTAAGAACTCTAGAACCTGTTGTGTGTCTGTCCTGGAGTGCTGCTGCTGATTCCAAAATGACAGTCTGACATGTGGCCAAGCAGAAAAGCCATCTGAAGCTCCCATACTCTACTTCCACAGTTTACTGTCAGCATAAAGCAAAAAAATCTAGTCCTATTTTGAGATACAGGTAGTAGAATATTCCTCTGGTCTCAGATTAATCATTTTTGCTATTTCATCTTGTCCTGTCAAAGTGAAACATGGTAAATATGGGCACTGAGTGTTTAAACTGCTTTAGACATGATGCAATGTTACCTTTCATTTAAATAGATTAATAATGTGTACTCTACATAACAAACTGCTTTTGGCACAGAAGACATTGAAAACATATTAAAATTGTGTTAGGCTTTCTTAAATGAATGTTTGTGGATGCTGGTGAGAGTCAGGGAAAACAGTAGTCTGAGTTTTCCCAAGCTACTCAAAGGAAAACAAAAGGGAAAGAATTAATGACAAAGTTTAGCACCTGATGTTGTTGACAAGATGAGTGCGTGAGGAACGTGATGTTTTGGTAAAAGCATGTTTACAAGAGATGTTGCCTTCCTTGGGCCAATAAGCTTGTTCTATCGTCGGTTCTGCGAACCAGTCTATAAAAATGTGTCTACTTCTGCAATAAATCACTTCTGCTTTCTGGAAGAAGTTTGTGTTGCTGTGTTTCTTCACCACTCCCTAGCCTTACAGCGACAAATGCATGCTTTAGAAACAATTCAGTTTGAAATGTCTGTAACATCTGTGGCTCTTTCTCTCACAAATGGGAAGAGCTCTATTTTTGCAGCCCTGAGGGCAAGTGTTGCATGATTTAAATCCTGGTAGAAAGCTTCCCCGTAAGTCAGCTCTGCTGAGGAGGCTCATGAGGTCCATGAAGCATAAGTTAGCCTAATCACAATTAGAAGAAGACTAGAAGCAGACTAGGAAAAGGCTAGGACACTTGCAGTATCCAAGGGAAGACTGGACTGAACAAACCTTCAGAGATAGTTTCAAGAGCTTACATTTTTTTGAATTCTCCTCTGAAGTTTCTGGCCATGACAATCAAAAAATAGTTGATGGTTAAAATAAACATATGTAAGGAAAGCACTAGAGAAATTAAAGTGATGGATCAAAAAGACACCTGGTACTTGAGGCATCTCAGTTTCCCCCTTTATGCTTTATCTACACCTGCATGTCACAACTTTTGATGGTTTACTGCTTTGAGCTCCCTGAAGAAAAGTAAAGAGAACAGGACAAAGTTGACACCTGGAGAAAGCCTGAAGTTTCAACTTTGAATCTCATTGTTGGGCTCAGAGGAGATGATGGGTGGAAGTGTTCTGTTACAGCAGATACCAGGAATGCTTGTTGCCATTTTCATAATGCACTGCAGTTCAGGTCTGAGTTTAACTGAAGCCACTCCTAGTTTCTTCTTAAGGCAAGAATGCAGACACTAACTGATGTATGGACCAAAACTTATTTTACTTACTCCTGAGACCCTCCTTGGAGAAAAAAGTGGACTTTACCTTGGGAAGTGTCATGTGATGTCACATAGTCAGACTTGCCAGCCCCCATGAGATTTGTGGAAGCAGCCTGACATGGTCAGGCAGTTTTGTGGTCATCATCTGTCTTAAGTTCAAGTTGTTCCACATTCTGCAGTGAGAATAGTTCTTGAAGCTGCCTTTTGGGGAGGAGAATTCATGACTTTGCTGTGTGTCATTGGTCTGTCATGCACCATAGTCAGCAGAGCTCTTTCTGAAGGCATCTTCTTCTTACCTGTGGAGATTGTTCCAGCTATTACAGTCTTCAGAATACACTACTTCAAATCTGGCAGTGAAAGACTGGCATGGTTCATCTTCTCATGTCTTTGAACACCTCCTCAATAAATTCTTGAATACACAGACTCGTATAAAACATCCTACCTTCGATCTTCCTGAATAACCTTGAGATGTTTGCTCCACTAACCCTTTGCTCCACTATGTCTCCTTCTGTGAAATGGTGAAATAGGACCCCATCCACACTACCATTGTTGAAAGTTAAATTAGTTGCTAGCAAAATGCATTGATGTCCCCAGCTGAAATTATTAGTGTGATAATTGGGCAAAAGCAAGGCTCTATCAGATGTTTTAAATTATACTACATATGGTGGTTTATCTGAATTTCTAATATTTGTTTAAGGAAAGTGTGTCATTGAATTTGATGTTCTAGAAACCTTATGAACTTCCAATCTATTTTAGCTGTACATTTCAAATTATGCTTATAATTGTGTTTTTATTGAATATGTAAGTTCCTTTCAATTTCCTATTACACTACATGGATTTTAATATATATTTGAGAAGAATGCACACTGTGGATAGGTAGCACTTTTGAGTGTTTTAAAATTGTCACATTTGTTTAATTAGCCAGTAGATCCTGCTACATTGGTTTGTCAGCGGTGTAACTATTTCTTTGGATAGCTGGAAATTTTGACCAGAATGGTTTTTGTATTTTCTTTTTTATTTTTTTTTCTCAAGGAATTTCTCACATTTCTTTTTTATTTAAAAGCAGTCATGCAGCCTTGCAGGAGTCAGATGAAGAAAATGTCAGGTTCTAGCATTAGAATGAAGATGATTTTATTACTTCAGGGCCTTGAGGTGTTTGTAGACCATTGTTCAGAGGCAGGAGAGAAAAGCTGACTCCAAACAAGAATCTGAAGGTCTGATCCAAGTGCCCAGTTTTTTTCAATGTTCTTATACTCTGTGTTCTACCTGCTGCAAATGTTACTGTATGGCCTTCCAGAGCTCCTGGGGCCTGGGCCCTGGTGTGGATGTCTTTAGAAACCTGTTACCGACAGTTTACAGCTCTTGTTTAAATGTTTTCTCTATTCCAAAATTTCTGTTCAGTGTGTAAGCAAATATTGTTGAGGGAGGTGGAAATACTGACTAGTACTTTCCAGGGTGAAACAGGGGCAACATGAACCCGCAAAGGCATAGGAGACTGGCATGGGTGGTTGACAGGAAAAAAAAATGGGCAGACTTGTATTCACTGTGTTTGCTGTGGGTTGATTGAGGGGTTTAAAGTGTGGACCAAATTTCACCTCTGGATCCAAGCTGGAAAATGGCATGTACTGATCTTTTGTGAGGAATGCTTTGAGATTTTTCTGATGGCATTTATTTCACAAGCATTGAGTGTTAAAAGCCCCTTTGGACTTTGTAGTCATTACTTTCTTTGCCGTGAGTATATCCTACTAAAGAAAATGTGTACACCAAGGTACAGGTACCTTAAAATATACTCTTCTGAGCCTTAGGATAAAAACACTTCATATATGGTTTGTAGGCATATCCCCAGCAGTGACTTTTTTTTTATTTTTTAAATCAAGCCAATTAATCCCTTCCCACTTATTCCAGTATTTTATAGTTTCTAACCTCTCGAGTCCCTAGTCTTTTCAACAAGAGGTCTGAACTGCCAGTTATCTGAAAAAGTAATGTTGTACCAATCAAATGAAAACCGGTGCTGAGATTTTTCTTTGAAGAGCAGCCCCTTGTCATTCCTGAGTTCAGACAAAAACAAAGAACAGTGAGGCGTTCGCTGCAGGCTTCTTTCCATGAAAATAGTTATCATTCCCTTTTTTACTTGGCAGTTGAGTCATTGTTTCTTTTAAAAGAATTTGTCATGATCTCCTCATTACCATTTTTGTTAATATGATAAGTGTAAACTACAAGAAAATGATCATATTTGAAAGGATACAGGAACCCCAAGAAATGTTGCACTAACTGGTTGTGTTCTTTGAAAAGGCTTAGACTGGGAATTTGACTAATTTGTATCATTCTGTCTGCTTTACCAGCAGCATTGTCATTTTCTACCATCTTTCACTTATAACACAAGTTACCTTTCAAAAAGAATGCTGTGTTATTGCATCCGGCCTTTGTATGTCTCCAGCAAAAATCAACAATTCCTTTTGGTAGTTGCTTGAACGTAATAATACATTGCACTTTGTACTTTAAAAAGAAGAAATAAAACAAAACATCCTTTGGCATGTTTACTCCAGTTCATCTTTGCTTGGTAACTGGTAGTTTTCAGTGTTTGACACCAGCTGGAGCTGTGACTTGCTCACACTGCTTGTAGCTAACTAGGCAGCCATGAGTCTGCTGGGTGGTCTTTTCTTGGGCTTGCTCCAAGTTTGTTCCAAATTGCTCATACGTTCCCTGATAAACTATTACTAATGAACAGTTTGGTATTCCTTTTGGGCCATCTAGAAGCAAAAAAGACAATACATGTCATCATCTAGTAATGTAGAGATAAGATGTTTAAGTGCTGGAGCACTGAATTTACAGTATTTCAGTATGTGGCTTTTGTGTCCTATTCATTAATCTTCATGTGGGAAAAGAAGTAGTGGAGTGATTTGAGACAGGAAGGTTACGGACTTCGCCCTTTTTTAGACCTGTTTTTAGGAGTTCGTTTGTTTCAATGTAGTTTGCTGTCAGAAGTTTTTTTAAAATGCAGACGCAGGAGGCTCTGTCAATCTGGTGCACAGTCAGAACACGCTGATTTCAGGCACTAGGACCGCTCTGTGTGGGACCAGGCATCCTCAGCTGTCGTATATCTTAGTGGCAGTCCCGAATATTTAACGTTTCCAGCCTCCAACTAGCTTTGTAAGAAAAAGCATGCTGGGAAATGAGGAATCAAATGTACGCAACAGTGGGAATCTGTCTACCAGAAATACTCTGAAGCCGATCTACCTTAAAGAAGATCAGAAGAGACCTCAGCATGTTTTGGCTTCAGTTTTCTTTACTGTTTAAGCTGGCTTATTTGGATAAGGCTGACATACCAAAAGAGTATATGTTGTATCAAAACATCTTCTATAACATACATCCATTTTTTCTACACCTGTTAGTTTAGCAGAAGTGGATCAAAGGGAGTGTTGGCATGATTTACAGGACACATAGATGCAGGAACAGACCTGCTCCAAGGCACAAGTGAGGAAAAGGAAATTCAGACTGAAATGTTTGTTCTTTTCTAAAGGGTAAAATTACTATAATAAATGCCAGGTTGCATGAAAGGGTTTCAGGTGGCTGGTTAGGTCTTTCTGTAAGAGAATACAATTAAAGTGTTGAACATGAGAGGCAGCAACGACTCTATCTCTGTGTTACAGATGAGGACCCATAGTGTATTGTTTGGCAAACAGGCTAAGCTTTTTAACTTTATTAAAGAAACCAAGGTGGCAAAATTAGAAGCACTAGTGATCAGGCTTAAGTTTGGAGTTTCTTTGTACATCCTGGGCTTGCTGAATATTGATCAAACTGTGCCTGTGTTATCCATACATTTTGGACACATACATTGACTTTTTTAGCCCGTAGTCTCTGTTCCAAATTTTCAGCCAATATTCAGAAGTTTTACCACTGCCCTAGGCATTGCATAAGACAAAAAATGAGACAGTTTGTGCCCCGCAGAGCATTCATAGTCTCTGAAATAGGCACTGGGAAGATAACTATGCTTCATAGGGGAAAGTGAATTTTTCATGCATGAAGGGAGAAGCAAGTTCTCAACTGAGACACATGGCAGGGAGATAATCACATAGGCAAGGAAAAGGAATGGTGAAAAAAGACAGCTTTGTAAGGGCAGGTTTCAGCTTTTCAAGGTGTTCACTGTGTTTTTGCTTCAGCCTCAGACTGCTGGTTTAACAGCATTACAGTGGAGGTGATGAGACTGTATAAGAGCAGCATCAAAAACAAATGCTACCCTGGCACACACATGCAGGAAAACCCTGCTGCAATACTGCTTGTGTGGTAAGCAGAATAAGAGATCTGGCAGAGTCTTGGTTTGGAAGGCAAAGAAACTGCTTTTGTAAAGGATTTCAGTGTATGTTGTACAGCAGCATGTGGTAGCTTCATTTCTTTGCATTTGATGAGTAACACTCAGAGTCCAATTTTAATGAAAGCAAATCATGACTTAAACAAAAGAATTGGGCTTTAAATTCAGATAAGTTGCCTAACCTGGTTTCTTAATTTTCCCTATATGCTATTTCAGGTAATTAATGCTACTGTTTTAAGGTTAAAGCCAGTGTATTCTGGCACAAATTAATGCTTTCAAATTCCTGATGATATTTTGACTTAGTTTCCTCATATTGTCAGGATGTAAATTTTAAGCTGTTTACATGGGTCTAAAAATTATTGCATAATATAAAACTTACACAGTTTTTGTTCTAAGCTTACAGAACAAGAGGTTTTGTAGTTTAGTAATCTAATTTTGCCTGATACTGAATTTGGAGATGTTATTTTTTCACTATCCTGCCATAAGTTGCTTCAGAAATTTAATGCATTTCATAATAAATTCCATTGATAAGGTCTTGTTCTGTGACTGTGTAACTCCATGTTGTACTTGTATGAAAAAACCCATTAATTGATTACATCTGGCAATGTAAAGGAGATGATGTAATGTATTGTATAAATGCGCACAGTGGAGTGCCTCAGGGTAGGAGTAGTCTTGTTTTGTAACTGTTAATTATAGTTCTGCTCTCCTCTTGGTGTGAACCCTAAGTTTCAGAGAAGAAAACAGACAATTCAAGACATACTTTCTTGCTTGTGAAGTTGGATGAGGATGGATGGAACAAATTACCAGATTCTCTTAAACAAGTGCCAGCAGTGAATACTTTCAAAACACAGTTGCTTATTTGCTTGGAGAATGGCTTTTTTGCCAATGTTTTTTAAATTGCAGAGATGAAATTATATGTTGGTATTAGTAACTTTTGAAAGAATTAACTTTTTACAACTTATTGTGCCTTTGTTTATACTATACTGTTGTAGTGCCACGATGTTACGTTGTATTTAGCAGATCAATGCATACTTCCTACCTCGTGGGGCCCTTGTGACAATAAGATATACAATCCCTGGGGATGGTTACCAACAAGTATTATTTTGAATAAATAAAAACACTGGGATATGGATGTGCATCTCAGTGGGGATGAAAAGCTGCCAAGAACAGGAGGCATTGCATTGGCCGTACTGTCCACAGAAGGGCTCTGGTTCTGTGTATTGGGCAGCAAAGCCATTAGTTTAGTTACCAGGAGTGACAGCTGAAGGATGCCTCGCTTCCTGGAACTGGGTTTGGTACTCGTGACTGCAAGTACCTGAATATTTATGGGCATATAATTGACTCCTAAGATTCTAAAACTGGTGTTAGATGGTGTAAACCCACTATCAAGTTCTGGGTGCTATATTAAACAGAAAAGTTCTCAGCACAGCTGAGAATTTGAAAGTATGGAAGATCAGGATTTTGCCCTCATGATTGCCATGATGTTCCTGAAGTGCTCTGTGAAAGATGCAGCACCAAACACTGTCTCTAGCATCCCAGACGAGAGGGACCTCCAGTCTGACCCATTCTGACAGCTGATGTTCCTGACCTGCCAGTAAGTCTGTACAGAGGAATATTTATATGGAAATAGAAATGCCTCCTGTGGCTCACCATCTCATATGTGCCTGGCAAAACTTTGATCATCCTCTCCTTGCACACAATAATTGTCATTAACAAACGCCACATTGCTGCAGCTGACGAGATTCCTCCTGCCTTTCCTGGCTGGGAAGCAGGGTTACCACTCCAGTCAGTGTCATTATTCCTGGTCAGTACATGCCTGTCTTTGGACCCTTTGGAAGCTCATGGCTCATCAGAAAGACAGCACTGGCTCCTGCTCATTTCCTGGACTTTGGGTGGATTCTCAGACAGTGGTGGAAGACAAAGACATGGTGGTTCAGAGAGGATATCATACATGCTGGACGTATCTACCTTTGACTTCATGAGTTCCAATATCCTCATTTTCCACTGAACTCTTCGATCTCTCATCACATAAAACTTGTCAAGAAAGCTGTCCTGTGTGCTTGCTATAAAGTCATGCTTCATTTTTTACATTATATGATTTTTTTTGCCAGTTATAGTCTATGAGCTCCCAATGTCCTACATGCACTTTACTCATACTGGGAGCCTAAGCCTGGTAGGAGTAGGGATAGAGCTGCTGCAGATCTTTGGTCCCGTGCAGCTCATCATAACAGTATTTCTATAGTGGGTCCATAGGGGGGTTGTGCTGCATGCTCCTAAAAATGCTAAGTGAGAAGGTGCTGAAAGGCATAAAACTTGCTTGGTATTGAACTGAAGACTTTATTGTCCTAGGCAGTGTAATAAATTCAAGCCAGTTTTTGACCATATAATCTTCCTGAGGTGAACCCTGAAGAAAATTATCCTGATCCACCTTGGAGAAAAGTATTCAACCTGTTCCATAGAGGAGCCTTGGGAGCAAACTCCTGTATGCACAGCATGGACCATTTGGGGCCAGGCCCAGCAGAGAGCTGAACCCTTTGACAGGATGCACACACTTTTATATAGGCTATGGTTTCCTTAGGATTGTAGCAGACTTGTGAAATTGAATCCAGTGGTGGGTTCATGTGGTTTGCCTTCATTACTCTACCCCTGAAACAGCCTCTTGAGCTGAGATACCTTCTCACTGTGATGGAGCATTGTTTTTCTTTACATACATGAGATTGGTTAGAGCAGTAAGCGCATCAGTTGTAATTTTTTTTTATTGTCTTTTAAGTCCTCTAAGCAAAGAATATGTGAGTTATTAATTACAAAAGCTACAGTATGAGGAAAATATATTGGAAAGTTTGAGGTGTACAGGAGTCATAGAATACTGAGAAACTCAACAGAAAGAGAAAATACTCATATTTCTTTGTGGATTTCCAAATGCTAACAAAATAGGAAAGGATAACATATACTGTAAAATTCATAGTCAACCACAATTGGCTTCTAAAGCAAGTTCTATATTAATTTTCATGGGATATAATTTTTGTATGTCCCCTTCTTATTAAAATGGAAAGAAATATTAATTTATCATCGGTTGATATGGAATGTATCCCATTCCCCTGCTGGCAAAGGGAACTTACTAGTCATCACTGATAAAACCCACAGGTCAACACTGTGGTTTAGGCTGTGGGCAGAACAAGGGTTGCTTCTTTGTAGAATCAACTCTAGTTTTTCAATAATAAACTCAGGCATGTATGCATTGTATTTCCAGTTGTCTTTCAAGCAGTTTTTGGGAGAGTAACAAGATAGATTCTATTATGACAAAGACATTATTGGAGATGCCACCACATTGTTCCTCAAAATACATTCACTGGGCACTAGCCAATCATAATAACTATGCTAAAACAATTCCATGAATAAAAGGTTTTCAGCTTGAACATTCATAGCAGGCCATCCCTGAAGTATTTTGCATTTTTTTTACCCTCTTACAGGGAAAGAGGTGTGGTATCCCTTTGATGATGAGATTTTTTTTTTAAATGCTGAAATCATAATCAAATGTATATTAATGAATTTATCTATCACGTCCATGTCAATATGGACAATGTAGCAAAATCCCTTCCTAAGGAAGCCTTTGTATAAAGCCAGTATAAAGCAGGCCAGATTACTAGTCAAAATATTTCCAACCACTTGTGCAAATTATCCATTCCTTCATAAGGAATATGAATAAAAGCAACCCGTAAGTTTATTGACTTTGTGTTACTTTAGGCTTTAGTGTCATTCGCTTGTCATTTCCATGTATAAATATATATCTATATATTCATTCTTTCCTTAGCCTTTCCCCCAAAGATGAAACAGGCTGAGATGGTTTTTAATTCAGTATGCATCACACACAAAAAGTGTGGATGCCCCTCATGCACTACTGGTTTCCTGGCAGTTTGATCAGGTTTGTATAAATGCAGAAACCAGAAAGATGCTGGTTTCTGAAACTAGAAACAAGACAGGCTTTTTACTAAGGTTGCATTGATAAATAGTTAATAAAACATTAATAAATAATTAATAGAATCTTTAATAAATGGTCAATCACTTGGCTGTCTTTATTCCTATCTTTATTCCATCAAGGCAGTAGGTTTCTTAGCACCAGCTGTAGCATCAAGTTTGTAATAACCTTAGAACATCTATTCTTCACATATTAATTTTTTCTGAATGCAACTTTAACGTGCTGTGTCTCCAAAAATTGGAGGAGGTTTAAAGCAATAGATTTAGCTAAGATTTAAAAGTACTGAGAGGGCCATTTGACAGAGAGAATATCACAGATAAGGTCTCTTTAGCAGCAGTGACCTCAGATTGAATGAATTTATTGCTAGTGATGTATGTGGGGCTGGTCCTCTTCCTACTCCACTGGGTGCCCTCTAATGATGTGAGAAAGTGTCAGTCCTGAGACTGCCTTTTTGGCCACAGAAGGAAAAAAATGGGACTGTTGCGCTTTTTTTCTGCTTTTTTGTGGCGGTATCCACAAGAGAAGCAGTAAGGGTAGGGCTTGGTCTAACCAGTTGTGATCTATCAAAACTTCAGAACAAGAAGAAGGACTGGGTAGGGTCTTAGAAATCTCATAATCTACTACACATTCCTGTCCCAGTGTAGGAATCAATTCTGCCTAAGCTATACCTACTGATTTGTGCTTATCTGTTCTTAGGCATGTTCTTCCACAGGTGGAGTCTGTGTAGTCCTCTGAGCTGTTTCAGTGCTGCAGTATCCTTACCATTAAAGAGCTTTTTCTTATATCTAACTGGAATTTTTTTGGCTGCAGTTGAAGTACATATCCTCCATAAAACTGGAGAACAGATTATTCTCTCCTTTAGGAACAGCTCTTTCTGTAATAAAAGGCAGTTCTCGTGTCTCCCCTCAGTTCTCCCATCGGAAGTAGCATGAGCCCTATATCTTGGGAGATTTCAAATTTGATCAGGCAAAGCAGTTCAGAGTGCAGTAGGAAGGGAAGCTGCCTCAGTAGGAATGCAGAGTACACAATTCTGCTTCTTTTTTTCCGTAATGATCTCTTAGAGCCTGACTCAGTACTTTTGCCTGTACATAAAAAACATGGTACACTTTCTTTTGAACAAGAAGGAAATTATGGAAAAATGAAATACAGAGACAGGAAATAAATCTTGAAGGCGGCTATTAATTTTAGGGACTGGTTTTATAAAGCTATTTACCATTTGCCCCATATCCCCTGTACTCAATTCTCTATCTCTCTGACCTCTTCCTTAGAAACTTGCAAGTTTAAATCCTTCCCCAGTCCTCTCCTTCCATTTAAATCATTATTTGGCCTTGTACCTCTGCATCCATTAAGAGGATTGCTTGAGGTATTTGTGTTTTGGTTGATTCATTATATTGTGTCTGCATGTGTTCATCTTAGTTACTTACTTGAGGGCTTTTATAGCCAAGAAAACCAGACTTAGCTGAAGAGACGAGCATGTCTAGCTCTAATAAATAAAACACATGGAGTCAATTAAAACAATGTTTAAATAATTTTCAGAAAGGAGGATGCTTGATGTTACTACATCAGAAGATCACAGTGACTTTTAAGCCAAGAAAAAGTGCAGATTTACTTTCTCATTTAATCTCCAGGTCTATAAAAAAATGCATGCTTCTATAGCAGTGATCTAACCCACTCCAACAGTTAACATGATTTTGGAATTATTTTAAGTCCAAACCATGTGAAAATAAATCCTAACTCAATTTTGTAGGATTACTTTGTTTCCATTAAATTCCTCTTTAAAGTGTTTCCTATGCTTGCTTTTATTATTTTTGCTTCTAGGAATTTCTAAATACTTCCGAATTTGGATTGATTAAACTTCTATAACTTTTCCAGGAAAAAAACCGTGAATTTAATTCCCTGTCTATTTTCCCAGGTATTTACAAACTAAGGAGGTTATAGACACATCTTAATGGATGCATACACAAAACACACTTTCTGTGTGGCTCTTTATAGTCTTAACATATTAGAAAGTAGATAGATCAGATCTCACAAGCTAAACAAAATAGAGCTTAGCAAGTACTTAAAGATAAGGGACCTCCAGAAGAAATTGGGGCACAATAAAGAATGGTGAAGTCATGTGGCTTATTAAACAAATAATATATTTTCTTCTGATACTCCAGAGTAACCTATCTGTGCTTAAGGAACAAGTAGGAGCGAGCTAAGTGGTCACATCCCTGCAGGGTGTGGGGTTTGGATTTTGACCCTTCACTAACAACAGTGCAGTGCAATTTTTGCATGTCCTTCTGCAGGTCAGCTCTGTGTGACTGGAAACATGCAGCTGTGTGGTGGTCGGTGTGGGGTTGCTGTCCAGACATTTTGAAGTGACATTTTTCAGATGAGTAAACTCAAAACTTTCTCTACCACAGTTCAAGTTTCTTTGGTTGACAGCACTCTGGCACCTGTCTATAGGTAGATGTAGGTATGTTTCTTTAGCTAACTGTATACTTTCTCACTCCTTCCACACACAGTGTTGGTTTATATGCTGACCTTTAAATGTTTGTGCTGTTATGAATATGTGATCTTATCTGGACTTTTCTGTCCAATAATTTTCATTGCAGTGAGAATTGAAGTGAAATGCTTCAACGTAGCTAGATTCTACCTTTGTAAAAGATTTTGGTGCTCAGGAGGTCACTCTGTAAACACAGAGATTGGATAGTCCTAATCTCAGTGAAGGCAGGATTTCTTACCTTGTAACTGAATTTCCTCAAATAATAGCAGGCTCCTTTTCCCACTGTTTTATGTTCACATGTCCCCTAATAGGGAGATGACTAGGTTTACTTACACTTCAGCTTGCCAAGTAGGTAGGCAGTGTTTAGTACATGTGTTTTGACAGGCCATATTCTGAAATGTTTGCTGGCATCACCTCCCCATGAATCCCAGGCTCGCTGTACAGCATTTTCTGTGTGGGCAGAAAGAGACTGAGGTCAAGCCTATAATTGCAGTTCTAGAATATTCTTCATTTCTGCCTTCACTCAGAATGCTTGGCCCTCTTTAATTTGAGCTACATTCTCTGTTTCGTCATTTTGCTATGAAGAGATTTGCCACGAAACAACCTCTATGGCATAGGCTTTGGCCAAGACACGCAGGATTTGGATTATATTATCCCCCAGAAAAGTTCATGGGATGCTGACATTTTTTTTCTGCCTTCCCCTGTGCAGAGGTCAGACAATCAATGCCATTTAATAGTGCTAGTGTCATGGCACTGTGCTGCCACAGTCTCACACATCCCTCACAGGAGGGATGAGCCATTCAACAATTGCTCCTTTCCTCCTCATTGCCACCATTTGGGCTTTGTCTAGTGAGAACAAGCCCTGAGCTCTACAGCAGAAACCCAGAAGTTCTTTCAGGAGTGCCATCTGGCCCATCTGCCCAAGGAAGTTTATATGTCTGCCTGTCCCACTGACTGAGGACCATGGTGCATAGTTTTTCTTTCTCTCTCCTAACCTCCATGATGACACATAATTTGGAAGGGACAACTGTAGTTTTGAAACTTGCTGGTTCTGTCTTCAGGGAACTATAATTAGTATCAGCTGTAGCCACCTAGGGCATGTGTTTAGCCAAAATGCTAACCCACCACACTGCCCTTTTGACAACACCTATATTTTCTTAATCAATTGCATTATGTTATGTTTTTATTTGTGGAGCATTTGAGTGGTTGTCGTGTTAACTGCAGGAACTGGCCCATTTATGAACTTTGTTGTGACTAGCCTTGGATTTGACCAGTGTGTATTAGCAGCTGGGAAGTGTAGTTTACTGCAGTTAGGCCACTGCACATAAGATTTCCGAGATCAGATGCTCTTGCCTCTTTGCCTCCCTTGTCTCAAGAAAGAATTCTGTCTGAGCTTTTTAGGCAAAGAAGAACAACCAAGACAAAGATACAACAGTATGCCAGAGACAACTATTACTACCTCTCTGAATATTTATTAAATTAAAAACAAAGATAAGCGAGAAAGAAGCAGTATCTCCCATAAAACACACTCATTAGAATGGCATTTACAAGCTCTCTCTAAACTAGCACTTGTGCAGTTCCTTGGTTTTAGTGATTTTCCCCCTGCTCCAATGAGCACAAGTCACAGTGTGCTCCTGTTGGGCTTGCTGGGGCAGTGGTTCCCTGCAGTGGGAAGGAGCAGGTGTGTGCTGCTCTTCTGCTGGTGCTTCATAGCCATGGGCACCCAGGTTGTTTCTTTAAAGGTAATTGGGATATGAGTGTATAAATGATGAATAAACACACTGATACAAAAAATGGATGGCTTTTGTTTAAATGGTCTGGTAGGCAAGTTTCACTGGAGACTTGGATTTCCTGGTTAAGTGCAGACTTTCTGAGTAACTCTGTGCGACTCACCTGATTTCTCAGTCCCTCATTTTAAAGTGGAATCAATAGTGCTCTGAGGCTGTGATTGCTTATCACAGTAAGAGCCTATGGCCAATGCTACATGAGGATGCTGTGGTGCTGTCCCTGCTCTCTGCTACACCAGGCATTCATGCTGCAAGTCCATTCCAGATTTTTCTAGACCGGCCTTTTGTTTATTTTGCCACTCTGCAGTCTTGGATAGGGCTGCATCTTGCCACCATGCACTCCCACTGGTTGCACCCAGTGCTGTACAGGAGGGCCCCCTTCCTCCTTGGGTTTTGCAGGTAAAACCCTGCTCTATTCATACAGCTTGGCAGGCTGACCACAGAGGTAAAGCCAGTTGCCCTCTGATGAAGACATGGATGGTCACAATTTTCAAGAGTAAAACCTGTCCTTATTTGCATTCTGAGGAAGTCCTGCCTGTGAGGTTGTTAAGGTGCTCATCTGCGACCTAAGGGTGTAAGGTGGTGGGGCCAGTTCCTTGAGCAATTGCATCTCCAGGCTCAATGGAGCAGAAGTGACCATTTTGAGCTCTCTTTCTTCTTTTTGTACATGAATTTGTTTTCTAAACTTTTTCTTTCTTCCCTAGGAGATGACCCATTCCTGGCCTCCTCCTCTTACTGCTATTCACACTCCTGGCAAGGCTGAGCAGACCAAGTTTTCTATCCCAAGCAAGGTACAAGTGGGCTATTACCAATGACCTGATTAGCATTCTGTTCTGTTGAGTGTTCTTTGCTGGAGAGTTTATTTTTGTTGTTGGTCCCATTTAAAAAAAAGTCTGATACTATTTTTAGTTGGAAATTCCCAGTCAGACTGTTGCTATTAGTAGAACTGCTTATTTAAAGCTGCAGAAGACCCAGTAGAAACAAAGTGAGTTTTTTATCTCTGTCTTTATAGGACTCTTTCTACATCAAGTAAAATATATTTTGTTTGGGTTTTTCTTTTCAATTTAGTTATTAAAATAAAGGTATTCTCATGAGAAATGTACATTTAAAATGTATGATAAAAGAGGTGGAACTTATCAAAATAATTTATCCCTTTGACATTCAAATTTAAAGCGCCATGTTTACTCTTAGGGCATTATTTACTTCACAAGGGACTGACTGACAGCACAATATAATATTAGGAACTAGTAATGCCCTAAGAGGAAGTGCAGTGAGGGCTTTAATGACTTTACCATCCTGCAGAACTAATACATCCCGCAAAGTAGTGTCTGGCTGTAGGACGAGGTTGTAAATAGTGCCTTAATTTCAGCTTATCAAACTCGGCTTGGAAGGAAAGCTGATGACAACCACTGTGGACTACACAGCCTAGAGAAAAACTAAGCCAGAAAACACTGTGACATTAAGGAAACAGCTTAGTTACTGTGAGCCAACAAGAATCCTGGCATGAGCATACTCAGTGTTGCAAGCCAGATTCTTTGTTGGTTTTAAGTTGTTATAGTTCCATTGATTTCATTGGATTTGGACCAATTTCCATCAGGTGAAGATCTGCTTCCCGCATCTTTATCAAATCCTGTGTGTCACAGTTCAAATAAAAACAGTGAGTACCAATAAAAGATCACTGTATTTCCAGGCAGTGAGATCAAACAAAAGGAAGGCAATGGCACTGAATTTAATGCATAGCTGCATTCATGCTCTGTTCTAAATTGGACATCCTGGATGGCTCCTACACACATCCATGACCAGGCCTGGGAAAGGCTTGGGCTGCTGTGGGTGTAAATCTTTGCAGTGTCTCCATAAAGCAGGGGTTGTAGATTTACAGCAGCTGAGGACATACTCTTGCCTGAGCTCTGAAGGGTCCCTTAGTGGTGCTCTGTCTCCACAGTTAATGTTTTTTTAAACTAATGTCACTGGTGCTGCCTAACAATCCCATGATCCCTTCCCTGTGCCATTTCCCTCCCTGTTTGTATAACGTCAGTGCCCTTAATCTGGCAGGCCAAGATATATTTTACCTTCTTCATTTTATTAACTAATTAACTAATGCTGACATTTTGTGTGTTCTTCTTTGTAGGACTCCCAGCATCTGACCTCAGGATACAATGTACAAAGTAGGTCTTTATCATCCTAGTCCCAACAGTCAGGGTTGGGTTTTTTGGTTTTTGGGGTTTTTTTGTCTGCTTAACGTCATTAAAACAAAGGCTAAGAAATTAATTTCTGTGGTGCTAAAGCAGATCAGTTCCATTTTTTATTACATGTTATGCATTGTGGCATGTTGTGAAACTAAGTATAATTAGATGGGCTGACAGTTTTGGGTGCATTTTAATTCTACAGTAATCTTTTGACATTTCAAAATGTGTTTCTTTGTTTGCAGAGTGGAGTGATCCAGCAGGGAAAGTTGCAACTAAGTCAGTTCCACAAAAGTCGTAAGTATCATTATTTCAAGCTTTAAATCTCATTTTAAATTTATCATAAAGAATGAGCTTATTTCTCCAAAGGTAACTAAAACCTACCTCTGCTCATAATCTTGTCCTGGTGTTCACGTGTTCTCTGTAGTCCTTAAACATTAGCCATAAACCAGTTTTATGTTTCCAGTGCTTATTACTGTTTCTTCTTTTTAAGCATTAGCTAACAGAGGTATGTGTGAAAGATGAGTTTATTAAGCAGAAATAATGCTGATTTTAGTTCTACAGCTTGCCAAAATTAAATTACTTTTATGCTTCTCTCATCAGATACTAAGCCTCTTACAATAGAAAATACAACCCAATGAGCAGATAATGCCGGAATTTTTACATTCATACAGTGAGAGAGAGTAAAATACATCATACGGAATGATTCTGCTAGCTGGTGTTGAAAAGCTGGTCTTGAGTTTCATACACTTTGAAACAGCTGTAAATCACAGATGATCTATAAATATGACAGTTGAAAATTGTGAAAGAGCTAATTCTTCATTGTGTTAAACCATTTTTCTTTGGTGCTTCTCTGATGTAAGGCTGCAGTAGTGTAGCAGTGAGTGGAGATTGAATTGTTTTTTTCTTTTATCCCAGGTTCTCTAATTTCCAAACAGGAGCTAAATAGCAACTTTGAACAGTATGTTATTGTTTTGTATATATAAACATATTATATATATAATATATATATTATATATATATATTTTTTAATATTGTTTTTATACTTAAAAAAATGTATGGGTCTGATTTCAGTTCAGAGCTGCTAACTTAACACTTTTTAGTGTTAAGTGTTCCAAAGTACTGAATGCAGAACTGCACTAGCTTAACTGACATTTGTGTAAATACAATATGTTCATTTAAAATTACTTCAAAAATATTCTAGTGGTTGCTCTTAATCTACTAAAGACATAATTTTAAAAAATCTCTTTAGGGGAAGAAAAATCGGTGTGGAGATACCTACACAAGTTTTAAAAATTAATTTAAATATACTAATTCTTAGTGCAAGTTTGTATACACAAAAGGGCTTGTTGGAGTTCAGTGATGTGTCTGTGACTGTGTGAGAGATACAGGACTAGAGTAGATGTGGGTGCTGAAGCCATTGATGTACTTAGAAGTCTCTGAAGGTCCAGTTCTTTACTCATAAACTCAACTCATGGAAGTACTCATACAACTACTAGTTGGTTGAGTAAGCTCTTACAAAATTGTGGCTGAGCAAATGATCAAATTTTAAAGTTAAATCTTTTTTTTCCGATTAAATGAGAGTTGGATAGGAATGCTACTGATATTTAGATTAATTTCCATAAATAGCATTTATCTATTAAACTTAGTAACAAATTAATTTTTGCACTTTGGTTGGTTTGGTTTCCAGTAATGACTTGTTTTTTTGTAAAGACTCTGGCCACTGTACCCACAGTTCTTGGTAAAAGAATTGGTACATTCATGTTTCAGAACATCAAAGTGATCCAAATCTAACATCAAGCACATTCCGTAATTAAAAAAAAAAAAAGGAAAAAATATCATTACATCTTAAAATTATTTTTCTCTAAAAGCAAATGTATTTGGATTTCACTGTGAAAAATATTTTAGTGAGTATATCATAAAAGACAATATTTCAATAGTTTGTAACCAACAGTAATAGACTTGTCAATCATGGTTTATAGTTATAAGCTAAATTTCAAAAGAACAGTCCTTCAGAGCTCAGTGGTATATAGTGCATTTAATGGGACCAGAGCTCTCTATAGGAAGCCTGATATAAAACCCAAAGACACTGAGTACATTTTATGAACCAGCTGTTCTCTGTTCTGCTGCTTGATCTAAAGTTCCAGTGCTATCAATCAGATTTCTGCTGCAATGAACTGCCTTCTTACGGTAGGTGATAGATTTTACACATGAGAGATCAGAGCTGCAATAAAGCTACTTTTATTTTTAGCTTCCAAATGAAGATCTGCTAACCCATTAGAATCACTTTTTCTCTTTTACTGCAGAAAAATGGTTAAGGCAGCTTCTGAGAATTTCCACAGGGCTTTGGGAGGTTAGAAGGCTGTCCACTGTGAGGCTTGGTATTACAAGGCCAATGTGTTTCTTTCGATCTGTATGTGTGCAGTTACCACCACCTTCATAGGAAATTGCAGTACTTGAGCACATAATAAAATTAGAGCTGTAGTGGTACAGAAAGACATAATGTATCAAGTAGAGCTAGATAGTGCAGTCCAAACAAACCCTGATAGGTAGACAGCTCCTTCAGTCATTTTGTATTTAATGACAGAATTTTATCAGACTGCAGTTGTATAAAGGAGGATTTAGTCTTTCTAACATTAGTTGGTTTTGGGGATATTGGAGTGTATGAGTGAAATGGCAGTCCAGCTTATCCCCAGTAACATCTGTTGCTATGCTCTCACACACAGTGTGGCCTTACTATTTAAAACTCTATCCCCCACCAATTACATATTTTGTCAATAGGATCTGTCATCCATATTTCAGTTTGATCAAATCTGGCTGAATTTTACTTTGTTCATCTGTATGCTTTGTTAGAGTCATCTTAACCTGGATATGTTTCTAGCTGTTACCCAACTTTTTAAGTTCATGTACAATTTAAGTGAAACTTAAATTATCTTTTCCATTTACATTGGTCCTAGTGACAGTCATGTAGATTCCAGTGGCTTTGTTAGAGATCCAAAGGAGCGGGCAATAATGTGCTTGCATTCACCATATCACTGAGTTATATCATGACTAGTTAAGGGGTAAATGCAGAACAGAAATACTTTACTTTCATGATGCTGCGTCCTGCTCCAGCAACCAAGCTCTCTGTAAATCACAACAGAGTTCAGGTGTAGGGACACTGGCATCATAGAAGATCAGGCCGAAGGGATGTATGATTTTTGCAAGATAACCTTTCAGGTGCACACTTCCGGGGGAAAAATGAGGGTGACATACTGCAAGGTAGATTAATTTACCAATGTGCTGCTACTGTAGGGGGATGCAAGATGCATGGCTTCTTGTCCAAGTAAAGCTTTCTGAAATACAAATTTCATCCTTTTTATAATGTTTCAGTATACTTTGTTACATCCACATGCTGAATAAACCCAATCCCCAGTGCAACGGATAAAATAGAAGACAGAGTAGTTAGGATTGTGTCTAAATTCTGCACCAATGTTGTACATGAGAACATGTACTTAGCAACTAACCTCAGATCCTAAGTTACACTCAAAAATCTTGAAAATGAAATTTTGAACACTGATGTGCATGCATGTGTGTGTACTGTGGTGAGTTTTCACAGCTGAAATCAGGCTATGTAGAACTGAAGCACTTGGTTTCCCTTTTTGTGATTTCAAATTCACTGTAAATCTCTGCTGGGCATTGTGCGGTCAGTTTTCAGCCAGTCTGCTCTGATTTTTTTGTTAGGAAGCATAGTAAGCAGGAACAGATAAGGTGCAATCAATTGCACTGCAAAGGATTTTCTGTCAGCTGCCATGAATTTGAGGGGATGGACTCAGCTCATGACTTGGGTTTCTGTTATATAATTGCCATTGCAAATATGTAATCCTCAAACATCCAGTCCTTTTGTTCTGTTTTCGTTGTTAGCATTTGGCCTTTGTCCAGTTGGAAACTACTCAGAACCTTTTTAATCAAGCACATCCTGTGTTTTGAAATCATACTGCAGAGTAGACTTGAGTAGTTTCCATAAAAGCCTAGCAAAAAAGAAGAGTATAATCGTAATGGTATTCTTCCCCTGTCATAAAATTACTTTCTATACTTATTGTATTAATACAGTATTAAAAGGCCCTTCTCATGGGCTTCAGTGAGCTACCGGAAACCATTAAAAACTTAGAGCGGCTAATTTTTATGGATCAGACAAAACCAACTTGTTTTATCTTTATGGAGTTTTTGTTATCCATCATACTTAATGATACACAACCTGTGTGGGGACTAGAAAGCAGCTAAATACAGTGAGCTTAAAACTAAAACAAGCAGCTGAAAATATTTTCGTGATATCGCAGCAAGGATTTTCTTAAGTGTGTTCAGCACTGCTTTCAGTTGGGCCAGGATTTCACTTCAAAGTTCCAAAAAATACCAGTACTTTTCTAATCCCAAATATTACCATAATACTTGATGGAAGCATGTTTGAAAATGGAAATGTGCTTCTTGACATCTAAATACTTTTTATAAGTATCTAATGGCTTTTTGGAAAATCTCCTCTGTGTCAGGAACAGCCACCTGGGAACATAGAAAACAAAATTTGGCAGCATGTGCAAGCTATGAATTAAAGGTAATTCTCTGTTTGAAATGAATCAGCTTGAGGTCCTTATGGAGAGTAATCAGATATCAAGAGGATTTTACACCAAGTATTGAATATTGCAACAAGTAATGTCGTTCTACAGAACTATTCAGAACATTCAAATCAAGAAGCACTGATGAATTCTTAACCTGGAAAGAAATCAGTGAACAGCAACAGCAAAAAAAGGGATTCATTCAGTGTTCGTGCATAACTTCCAAAAATGTACCAGGAACCAAAAATGTAACATTCATCTCCAACTGCCATAGGAAGCAGGTTTCTATTTATGAATCAACTCTCTATCAGTATTGCAGTCACAATGCAGCCCAGGTGTAATACACAGGAGAAGCTGAAATGTTCGTATTACTAATTACAGTTTTTAGCTGACCATAACAAAGCGTGAGCACACTAGCTGAGCCCACAGTGGTGTCAGCCAGCTGTTTGTTAGAAACAGGAAGTTCCAAAGATATTCCCTCTGGGTAACCTGGGAAAGTCATGACTACAAGGGCCTCGCACTACCATGTACAAATTATAAGTGAAACAACAGTGGCATGTAATTGGAACTTCATTAATCTTTAGAGAGTTCCAGTGCACTATATTAAAGGGACAAACAGCAGATGAAAATAGAAGGTTCTCTTTTGAGAAATGTCACTCATCTTTTATATTTACTGTTTTGTTTTGTAAGCTAGAAGTTTTCTCTGAATCCTTTCGCCTTGTAAGTTCTTGGGTTTGAAACAGTGATAGTCAAGACTGTTGTTTTGTTCCTCACTCCTGCAGGCTTTGCCTTTTGAGCAAAGTATGAAGTGATTTGGAATAAAATATGCAAGTGTTTCCTATGGACAGTTGCCTATAGAAGCAAACTTGCAAAATATTTCGGCTGATGTGAAATATGTGAAAATCTAGTGTCATAATTAAAAGCCTTGTGTCTTTGAAGATAAGCCCCGTTATTCAAAATAATTTCTAAATTAGACTTTTAATTTGTTTTCATTAATCAGCTGGCTCACATACAGTTTAATCTCCCTCTCAAAATAAAGTTCTTTCCTAATACATTCTATTCCATTCTCTTTCTCCTGACATGTTTATAAATCAGTTTTAAAAATTGTGGGAACGGAACTAAATTAATTCTGTGATATTTTGCTGATCAATTTTTAATAATTTTTCTTGCTTATCAGAGACATACTTCCTTTAAGACTGCCTGAAACAAGCTAACTAGCTGTATTCTTGCCAGCATTACTGATTGCGACTCAAGTGAGCACTGAACCATTTGAATTTCCTCTGATACTGTATAACCCTCCCCCATTAAAAATTCAACATATATTTGCCCTAACTAATGAGTAGCAGTTGAAATACTTGTTCTCAAGCAGGATGCACTCTTGTGTCACTGCCGAGTGCATGCAGACACTGAACTGCAACCACTGAAATGTCAGCATTAATAGAGAGAGGTAAATGACACTGTAACATGTTTGGATTCCTGATGTATTTCCCTGTCTGCTGCATATCAATTCCCATTTTGGAAAGTGGTTGGACTGCAAATCTGCCACAGGTTTCCCTGTATTTAAAGAGCATTTTTACAGGCAGCAACATATGTTGTGCCTTTATGGCTTAAGGCCAGTCTCAAATTGACCTTCTAATTTACATTTCTGTGGGATGGAGTCACTTCCAAACTTCAGCACAACTACAAACATTCATTTTGAAAAACAAATGTACTCAGTAAATCCGACAATGTAAATCAGGGTAGAAGGAGGTGGTAGGAAGCTACCACACTCAGTCCCTCACCCACCCATTTGTTTTGTGACCCCCACAGTTGCTGATAAAAGAGTACAAATGAACTTCTTGCTTGGTTTTCTGTCTGCCATGATTTGGACATCACCATGCTCCCTTTATCTTAACTCTGATCTGTCAGTAAATTTCTGGTCCAGAGGCAAGCCATTTTTCTCTCTGACTTTTTTCTTCCTGATGCCCTTTGCTCCAGTCCCTTTCATTCTTCCTGTCATGGCTTACTGGCTTTGTAGACTTTAGTAGCCTGAGACAGAGAAAATTGGCACCATGCTGCAAAATAGTCATAATCAGAAATGGGTGAAAAGTTTGACAGAAGAATGGATTTTGCCAGGAAGCTTGGTATTCATAATACCAGAGTGGACTTGAAACTCCCAATTTGTGTCCTAAATACCCTAGGTAAGACTAACAGCCACTTTTTCTAATATTCCAAATTAATCCTTTGCATCTTTCCCCTGAATCCCTCTGACAGCCCAAATAATTCGCCACATTTTTCTCAGCTTCACAGTCTTTATCCAGAGGAACTTCTATTGCTACTATTATCCTTTGGGCAGAGGGCTCAGCAAGGCTCCAAAGCCTATCAATTTTCTGGCCAGAAGGCTTATTTTTTATGAAGTGAAGTTCTCACAACACCCCACGGGGCTAGGCCACGCTCACTGCATTATCCTCTGTCTTGGATAGCCCTTGGAGCCGCAGATTCAGAATAGTTGTACCTTACAAATTTATCCTCCCAAACAACAAAAAAGGAAAATATTCCCTGCTGCTGGGCTAATTACTGCTTTAAATTCCCAGAGGAAGAGCTGCTTCACTCATGTCCATACATCTCAGAAAAATGTGTTTTGGGACTTTCCTAATGCTGCAAAAAAATGCAGCTTTCCAAGAAAATTATGTAGCCCAGGAGGAGGGAGATGTCTACAGCCTTACTTCAGTAGGTACAAACCAAAATTGTTTAATTAATATCCATGTTGTGGAAACACAACAGGAAGTGATTTAGCTTTAACGAAATTGTCCCTTACTGGAAAGTCTTGTTTAGTCGAAATGCTTCACAAAAAGATCTTTATAGGTTTGGAAAGAAAGATGTTGACTCATCTACCTCATATTGTCAAGAAAGATCTAAGTACAGCTGTCAGGCTCATCTGAGTCTGCAGAAGCAGCAAATGTCTGCAGTAATGAGAGGATTGCTTTCACAGCTATTTACCTGTTAGACTGTGATAAGTATTTGCTTTTTGGGTGTCCCTACTTACTTTAATGCATGCAACTGTGTTTTAAGGACATAGATGTGGTTTTTTTGCAGAGAGAGGAATGCAAATCAGTGCTGCCCATATTTGATGTAGCATGAATTTCAATAGTTCCAAACAAATTCGAAAGCCTATACAAATCATAGAGCTTCAAGTCTGGCCGTGTGTTAGACTGGAATTTTTTGTTTCGTCAGACCTTTATCTCAGCTTCTTTTTGTGGCTCCTTATGGGGAGATTGAAGAGGAACTGAAACTGGTGACCTGTCTTGACCTTTAGTACTGGATTAAAATTCCAACTTGCTGTCATGGCAACGGGCCTTGAAAATTAGATCCTGACAGAAGCAGGGAGAAACTTAAAACTGCAACTGCTGCACTGAACTGAAGAAAGGTTGCTTATAAATGTCAGTGACGGGCTCTTAATTGAAATAATCTGCCTTTCCCTGTACCAAAAAAAAAAAAATTGAGGGAAATGAAAGGCAAAAAATAAACAAACAAGCAAAATGCAAAAAAAAAAAAAAAAAAAAGTGACTTGATTTTTTTTAGGCAAAAATCTATTACAATTCAGAGGTCATGCTGCTGAATCCAGCAGAGTCTGACATTTGAGGTGGCAGCAAGTGAACCTGCATGATGAGAAGTGAGCCAGACATGCACTTGCAAAGGTCTGAACCCCCAGACCAGACTGGCAGCAGGAGCCAGACAGTGGCCAGTGTTAAATCACAGGTTAACTTTCTGTTTTCTTCTCCTGATACCAGGGATCAAAAGAGACATCACAGTGTTTTGTCTGACTCCAAGGATCCATGCAATTATCTGTTCTGAAGATGGAAAGTCATAAACATAAGCTAGATAGTGCTATTTCAGATCAAGTGTGATAAAAATTACTCATTTTCCAATGTAATCAATGCAACGGTCAGGAGATAATAGTGCAAGTCCTTTGCTCCTAAAGGAGGTTGTTCTTTTCCCCGTGGAGAGCAGAATGTAGCTGTAGCCTGAAGGGAGAAGGTGCTCGGGGTCACCTAAAGGATTTCTTGCTCTTTTTCCCTTTATCCAGCAATCCCTCTTATCCCAAAATCGAATAATCTTGAAGGTCAGTTTGCAACACAATCTCGTGTAAACCTGAGGCTTTCCTCACTCTCCCCACGGTTCTGAGGATGCTCTGAGAGCCCTGCTCACCTTCCCAAGGTTGCAAAGGACAAGAACACCCCCCATAACACAGGGGAATGCTGCAGCCTAGCAGCAGCTAGGCCTATCTTTCTAGAGTCCTGGTAGGGATTGCTAGCTTCTTGACCAAGAAACACCAGACCAAAACCCATCAAAATGTAGATTTTCCGTATCAGAAGAAGGATGTTTCTTAATGGACAAATGGTATTGAATTGGATAAGCTGTTCTGTAGAGTTAGATAATGGCTGCAAAATCAGATTAGATTGTAGGTAACATATAGAGCTAGGTGAAAATTTAACCACTATGAGTAAAATTTTGGAAGAGATAGTTTTGCCAAAGCTTATGTCCAAATCCTGAGACCATGTTTGGAGTCTAAGTTTAAGTAGAAGGCATGCACATAAAAATACTACCTTTGGTTTTCTTAAGACTGTCCTGCCAAAGTACTGGATTTGTTATGTATTGGTGTAGCACAGAATTATAGGATCAGAGGAAATGTTGTGGATGTTTACAAACACAGAATTTTGCTTAATGGGGTTTGTATTGTTCATTGCATGGTTTAGAGAAATATTTATTACTAATAGTGTCCATTATCAAGGCAGATAAGCATTAAGCAAGTGCAAGTTGCGTTGAAATAATTCATTATATTATCTTAACAAATAATACAATATAGTCTTAATAAAACCCCCATTTCTGGAGTAGAAACTTGATACACAGTAGAAAGCAAGTGAGTAGATGAGCAGTTTTTTAAGAAAGGATAATGAAAGCCACTTAATATTCCTCAGGCTCTGAGTTATGTGCTTCAGACAGTTAAAAATAGAGGCCATTATTTGAAATTTCAAGTGTCAAATTAATTCCTAGAGTAAGGTAGTTACTTCAGAGGAGTTGCTGCCAGAGATTAATTTGGCCCATCCAGCTTTACACTTGCCACTGTTACCATTTCCTGCAAAACACCACTAATTCTGCCGTAATTACTTGTCAGACTGGACTATGGAGCCCTGGAGTATCTGGCAATAAACCTGTGTTTTGCTGGGAGGGCAGGTAAAAAACCATTTAAATAGGTTTTTGAAATAAGCATGAAACCTCTGAAGATGTACTGTTGTAGTGCAGACTGTATATCAAAATATATAAGCATCTAGTTGCAACAATGGCTTTGTAAACACATTACTGAGCAAACTATGAAAAGTAATCCACCAAGGGGCTGTTTCCTTAACTCATAAGCATGAAGTTAAGAGACCAGTGCCATAAAGTAGATGTGAGCTGTTAAAAAATGCTTCATTTTATGTGAAATTATTTTGTGTTAAGCCCAAGAGATGATTCTTTTTTTATTTGTAAATGCATATCTTTTAATACTTGAAAATACTCGTATTTAAGGGAAAAGTCAGCTGTCCTTATAAAATCTATGAATAATTCACTAATACGTGAGCATGGGGCAAACCAT
Source organism: Sturnus vulgaris (assembly GCF_052056855.1). Classification (NCBI taxonomy): domain Eukaryota; kingdom Metazoa; phylum Chordata; class Aves; order Passeriformes; family Sturnidae; genus Sturnus; species Sturnus vulgaris. Next base: position 18,702,809 of record NC_142256.1, on the reverse strand, counting down.
TTTTGAGGGTAGAATGAAAGTGCCCCTATGCACCTCACATGTGTGCATCAGTCCTGCCACAGCTATCCACTGGCTGTTTGTGGTATTACAGTATTGTGAAGGATAATGAGAAAAGCTTTCAGCACTGTCATTCCTTTCAGCTGCCTGCAGGCATGGCCTGAGGGTGGCCAGAGCTCCCCTCTTGAGGCAGGTAGAGCCTCCTCGCTCTGGAGCTCGCTGGTGCCTTGGTGAGCTCCCAGCTGCTCCAGGGCAGCAGGGCTTTGGCTGCTTCCCCACGAGGAGCGCAGTGTCTTACAGATGTTTTGGAGACCACAGTTTCTAACTAATCTTGGCACGACTGTCAGTCATATGCATATCACTTGTCTCCATGTCAGAACACTGAAGAAGCTCAGAGCAGCCTGCTGTAAATGGAAAAGGCATGAGGGAAGCTGTGCTACACGAATGGTTCTGAGCCCTTGTTGGCATCCTGCCTCATGCCTGGCTGGGGAGCCTTCCCACCATTCAGCAGTCAGGGATGATGTCAAGAAGGAACAGGACATCACAAACATGGGATGGTCTGAATTGTTGATGAGCTTGTCTGCATATACCCATCATGTCTTTTACAGCAAATAGCAGTGCTCCTAGTGACAAGGGGAGTTTGCTCAGAGTGCAGGTCCCTTTCAGAAGAATTTTGTTCAGGAAATTTCAAAATTTGAGTAAGAAAGGGTGTTAAGTGAATTAATCTGCTGTAGCCAAAACCTGGTAAGAGCTCATGTATTGCCAATTGCTAAAATTTCTTGCAGTTTTGTAACTTGTGCAGCTATGCAAACACTGACCTAAAAATCCAATATCACCTTCCTTCTCCAAGGGACAGAATTTTCCATGCTCTTTTGCTTTAGCCGAAGTGTTAACCACAATTTTTAATATTAATTGACTCTTAACAGTAAAAAAAAACACACAAAAGGACTGATGTTGCTTGGATCCCTGGTAGTATATGATACACAACTCAGACTGATTAATACCAATGAGAGAGCATTCATTGATTTTGTTTGCTTATACTAAGTCACTAGAAAACGTACCTGTTTAGAAGATTAGAGAAAATTTATATAGTTGAAATCTCAAGTGTGTTTGCTTGAGGTGCTGTCCTTAGAAGTAATGGGAGACTGAGACTTTTCAGAAGAAAGGCCAATATACCAGATTATGAAGATTTTGCAGGACTCATTTATTAGTATAATGATACAGTATTCCAGCACTGTTGTGTTTCTGGAGACTGGAGGCCTTAATAATCAGCTGCTGTTCTCTAGTAAGTTTTTTAAAAGTACATTCTGATAGGTTAAATTACTTCATGTGTAGTCTGCAGAACACGTGCCATGTGTTGTATTAAAAAAAAAATAAAGCAAACACAATTAATCTGTTGAATCATAGTGTCTCCCAAGCGTGAAAAATTTGCAGATTAAAGCTCATTGAATACACATTTAAATTATAAATGATAATGGCTTGGAAAGAGTCATTATGATCTATTTCATCAATAATCCACATTTTTTGCCTTGTAACTACACCAAGGATGAATATAATGAATACTGCCTGATGAAAAGAATATTTTGTTTATGAAAGAGAATTAGAGAAAAGAAATTCTCAAATTAACAAACTTAAATGGTTGTTACTATTTGCTTACATTGTTTATACAGAGCAGATTTTTTCCATTATTAATATTAATAATTTACAGCTTCAGAGCTTGTATTCAGGAAAAAAACTCCATGTTTAGACTTAGTATCTGGGTACTCAAACTGCAGTTGATTTCATTGGGTTTTGAACAGCATATGTAAGCAGAATGAAGCAGTGGTGCAGAATTAAGCATTGAAGGTTTTCAACTGCAGATTATTCAGTGCTTATGAGCACCAAGTCCCACAAAGTTTCTGGGCAGAGTGCAGTGGGATTGTCACAGATTTGTCATGTTTCCCATGCAGAAACACATGCACGTTTTATTTATTTACTGAGTACTGGGATTTGCTGTGCCTGCCCATGACAGCCCTCAGGGTGCTGCAGCAGTTCCCAAGTGCATTCACTTCAGTCCAGATGGTGCCAATGTGTTTGGGCACTCACACGTATGCACCTGTAGGAGACTCAGTGGAGTTTTGTCAAAAAGATTTTCAAATTGTGCTAAAACAAAATTTCTTGCTGAGGAAAAGGGAGGATTGAAGGTGGTCACAATTGTGCTGTGTTGCCAGCTCCTGGTTGTAACCTCATGTGCATGTGATCTCATGCCTGACCAGGCTGGGACTTCAGTGGCAAGCGCCTTTAGGATTGAGGTCCTGAAGGCTGTTTCTAAAGCAACAGCAGAACTCTGTTTGGTATGAGGGATGACAAATTTTTTCTTTGCAGTGTGTTCTGACTGAAATTGGAATTAAAGTTGAAATTTCTGCAATCAAGTTGGTATTTTCATATGTGACACCCAAAAGCTGAATCTGCTACAAGTATAAACTGAAGTGGCCTTATTGTGTCGCTGGATAAACCGGATGAATTAACTGTGGAGCAGGATCCCAGTACACTTAGTTGTAAATGTAATGTCAGTGAATTTACCAACTCATTCATCTGCAGGATATGAAGGTCCTTTTCAAGAGCCATGTTTATCAAGTGTTTCTGGGCATTTTCTGTTTTCTGGTAACATACCATTGCAGATTAGCACCCTGGAGCTATTTAACAATGACTGTTGGAATGTCATCTGCAAAAAAAAGAGAGCAAGATAGAGTTCAAGGCCCATATAGCCCTCTTTAAAACATCCATGATTTAGGTAGTTCTCTTTTTAAAAAAGCTGCCTATTTTGATCTTTGATGTTACATAGCACACAGCTCCCACTCTTTCTCTTAGATATTTTCACCATTCAAGTGCCTACAATCTCAGGCAGTGGGTATCTGTATAAATGCAGCATTAATAGTGCCCTATACTGCCACAATGTTTTGAATTATAGAGGTGGAGGGCTTTTTAACTTTGACCTCATGCTTTATGTAAATACTCCAGTAAAACATAAGCTTGCAATGAATTCTTGTATCCCTTCGCTTCCTGAAAGCCATATACCAAGTTATCCCTAAAGCTGTGGCAGAGCCTGTGCAGCTGGGGTGATAGCCTGAAGTGTCCATGAGGATGAGAGCTAAGAGGTGTGCTGTCCCTGGGCCTTAGAGCTTCCTAGGGCAGAGCTGGTGTGTCCCCACAGCCCACAGCGGCCCTGGGAGCAGGACAAGGTGCTGGGGTACTTGTGTTCTGGCACTGTGTGCTCAGCACCAGGTAAAAACACCCTTTTGACACACCGAGACATGCTGGGGATGCAGCCGTCCAGCCTCAGAGGTGTGAAGGTGAGCTGGTGTTGGAAAGAGCGATTCCTGCTCCTTCCCTTCCACCCGTGGGTGCTGCTCCCTTGACCCCACTGTTTGGATCAGGTGGTCACTCCATGTGTGGCCAGCTCCAGCCTCCCCAGCCCCTGCAGGTAAGCTAGGCCCTGTTATGGCCAGGCTAATGGCTTAAAAACTTCTCATTAAATACTCCTCTTGGCAAAGTTTGGTTCATAAAGGGTCTCAGGGAGGGGGGGGGGGGGGGGGGGGCTTCGGTCCTGAGTGTTAAAAAAGTAGCTTTATTTTTAGGCCTTTTTCCATAATAAGATTTCCTCAAATGACTGCCTTCTTTTTAAACTTGAAAAGTTCAGTCCTAAGTTCAGGGGTAGCCCTTGGGCACTAGGGTGGAAGATCCTTGTACACATTACAGAGTGACTATTGACAGAGTTTAACTGTATTGGCCCTGCTCTCCTAATTCCTAAGAAATTTTCTAAATGTGCTCTTTAAAATCCCTACAAAACACTGCAGATTTTGGGTAATTCCAGAGCATGAAATGAAATTACTGCTTTATTACCTTCTTTCTTTCTTTCCCCTTTCCCAGACTGACCAGTCCTTTGATGTTTCTTTTCCAATATATTCTAAGCAGAATGTCTGTGTTTGTCCTTCCTACAGCTTTCCCTTGGTGTTAATCCAGCACTTCAGATCTCTTCTGTTGATTCAGGCACTTTCCACTCTTGCTCTAATCCTTTTCAGCAATGGAGTTGCCTAGGCTAAAAATTGTAAATAAATTTTTTTTCAGCAATTTCATATCTCTGCAAGTGGGTTCAGTGAAAACAGATGACATGTTTATTCTTGTATTGACAACTGAGAATGCTCTGAAAGTCTGTAAACTTTCCACCTCTCTGACTTCTCTGTGTCTCTCCTCCTCCCAGCACACTCCATGATACAGTTTCTTAGTAGAAGATTGACTTGACTCATTTTCCCCCACTGTCAAGCTTGCACAATCAAGAGATAAAAATCTTGCTTGAATTAGTAAAGAAAAACTGAATATTTAATTTCTGCACAGAAATCTGGGGTTGGTAACTTACAGCTACTCATCATATGAATTAAGTACGGTTTGTGCTTAAGTGTTTTTTATTAGGCACTGCTGAGATTGCTGATAGCAGGTAGGTTCTTTAGGTTTTAGAGAAAGTTACTTGCTCTGAAGTGATTGAAAATCAAGTGATATGTTTGTCTTTAGGTAGAAAATAATTCTAAAAATTAGAGAAGTATTTTTTCCTTATTTACTGTTTCCACCTTCCTATCAAACTACATCACATTAATACTCAATATGCCTAGCAAATTATCAAGGCATTTTCTTTAATTTCAATCTATTGCTATAATGGTGTATTTGGTGCTTCTTTTAAGTGTTAACCTAAATTCATATTAATGTTTAGAGTTCTCTCATATGCGAGTTAATAGAAAAATATCGTCCATAAAATATTGCCTAAAATTTTATTTTTGGTCATAAATTGTCACAGAACATTGATCTGAATATTGAGAAGTATATACTTAGAGAAAACAATTAGGTACTTTGGATGTCTTCCTGCCCCCTTTTCCATTTGTTTCAGGGGAAAAAATAAAAGAAATCCTAGGTTAATTACAGAAGTTCTCCCGAATTTTGTCCAAGAAGGATGTGTGGTTGGAACCACAGAAGTGTGCAGAGGAACTCCTTGGGTGGTGGTGGTATTTCAGGTTGAACTTGGCAGCACGGGAGGTTTGCATGTTGCCTGTATAGTCCTCACAAGCATCATCATGAATCAGAAGATGTCCACAGAAGAAAACAGAGGAAAGCAGGAAAAAAACAGGAAAATCAGCTTAACTGTGCCCAGCCAGCATCAGCTCTGTTCCTGTTTCTGTTGCAGCTTTCTTTATGATCTTGCCCCAGGTTGGGGGGGGTGGGGGTGGAATGCTCTAAGTCAAAACAGCTACTAATGATGTCATAGTGCTAGAGAGAGATGTTCAAATGGTCCAGGAATGAGCATGGAATACAGTAGATGACAAAATACACAGATGTTGGGGGAAAATGAATTTGTTGTTAAGGCATTAGATTAGTGCTTAGGAGCAATTTAATTTTCATTCCAGCCTAAACAGGGACTTCCTGTATGACCTTTAGGAAATTATGTCTCTGTTCTCAGTCTGTAAATATGAACAATAAACAGTGGTTTTTTTCCCATTCGTTCTCTGCCTTTTCAGTTTAGAAAGTAGAGTTACTAAAGTAAGGGTTCCTAGAGGCTGTGTTTGTACTGACCTCGCACCAGGGCCTGTGTTCTCTCTGAATGCAGTCAAGTGTCTGTGATACTACACAAAGTTGTGCATAGAGAGAGGAAAACTAAAATTGCAGAGAGTATATGTATGTCACTGGTTAACAATTTACAGAATTTAATATTTATTTAAGAATAAACCTAATGAAAACATTGCCTGTTATAGACTAAGATTTTTGTAATTTCTGTGGACCTCTGTGCTATAAGAGGTTTCTGTAAAAAAATCTGTTAGTTTAATCTCTGTTAAATTCTAATAGGACTTTTCACATAAGCTGATGTTTAGCATGCATTTGGGATGAATGCATTACCCACAAGTAGTGAACTCACAAGTGAGTTATGTGGGTAATCCCAAATGAGTGCCAGTAAAATTTCTATAACACATAGCAGCATCATTGTGGAATTCATTTATGCCACATACTTTACCGGGGAAAAATCCATTTTGGTCATATATTAGAGAGGTTATAATTTTCTTTACTGTGCTGTTTTTCACATCCTTCTAGCTGAGCCAAGTGAATACCAGCAATTCTAGAAGGAAGGGAAAATTAGAACAAACACATGTTTGAAATCTCTCTGAAAATAAAGCAAGGGCCAGATTCTAATGTCCTTACTCATACCAAACATCACTGTATCCCCTGAATAGCTCCATAGATTTCTTTGGGACCATTTATCAAGTGAAGTGCTATTTGACATGTGTGGCAATACCCAGAATTGGCTCAATCTAAACTAGCTTTTTCCATTTAAGCCCTCCAAAGCTTGCTATCTTCAGTGGTTAGAAGAACATATTTACTGTTTTTATCGTGTCAAAAAGAATTCTCACCCTGCTTTGAAGGGTTTTTTCAGCTCCTTTTTAGAAGAGTTGGAGGATACCAAGCAGAATCCCAGCACTCTCCTGAAGCTGAGACAGAGAAAAGCCCCCCTAAAGGGGTGGCTGGCAGACTAAGCACACTACTTCCCACTCCATTTGAAAGGTCATGTTTGGGCAGCAAAGACTGAGGAATTTGGGTCTTCCACTCCCACCTGCTGGGATCAGCAGCTTTGCAAACCTCATAAAACTCATACAGCTGATACAACACATGTAAACCTGTTGCACTGATGTACCCCTTTCCTCATCACTTCAGCATATTGGCTACCATGTCCCACATCCAGTTCCCCTCCTCTTGGGAGTAGTTGTTTCACCTCAGACTTAAATCCTCTATCATCCTTAGTGTAAAGACAGAGAGTTCCATGGGAGTTTTTCTGTCTCTCTCAGTTGTTTTCTGTTGCTGTGTTAATTTTATTGCCAAGATCAAAGATCCTGAGCTAGTAGGCATAAGTCAACAGAAGAGCTTGACTTGACTTTATTGAGAACAGGATCAGGCCATAAACATCCTGGGTTTGTTCTTCTGTCTCACATAAAATAACTGCTCCAATAAAATGCACTGTCTGATGATGGCTGATCAAGGATTGCTGCTTAAAGCTCCACAGGTAATCTAGCTATCTTCACATTAACCTCCTGCTTTCGTTTCCTTGCTTATGTTGAATAGAAAACCATTATTGAATCATAGTGTTCCTAGAAGCCATTTGATTAATTGACTATGTTTTGAACCCTTGTGACCCGAGGCTGAAATATAGCCCACACAAAAATGATAGAAGCCCAGCAATGGGTTGGGAGTATAAAAGAGCGCCAGTATAATGTCCATGGGGCAGCGCACATTCACGTTCATGTTTATCCTTGTAGAACTTGCTAAAAGTAAAGACAGATGTCCAGCTTACCTCATTTAGTCAATATCAGTAATAAGCTGCTTGCTGCGAGTTGAGCCTACTCCTGCTGTCACTGTCTTTATGTATCCACAGGGAGAAAACCTGGAAGGCAGGCAAAAAAAAAAAAAAGAAGTATTGCCAGTAATCCCCGTAGGCTATCTGAGACGGAGTGGATGTGTAAAGCATTTCTTTCTGCATAAACATTTAGAAATCAACCTCTCATAAGTCAAGGATCTACCAAATGTGGTGTGAAGAGGCAGATGAAGCCTGCCTTCTGGCATGGCAGCATTTGCTGATTGATTTGGAATGCAGAAGGATCTTTTTATTTTTATTTTACAATTTGAACCACATCTTAATACAAATCAGGTGAAAAATAAATTGAAAAATAGCAAGCTTGAGGTTACAGAAGTGCCAGCTTCATATTGTTCAGTTTAGCTGAGGTCATAGTCAAGCCCATCAAGTTCACATCGTTTAGTGTGTGGCCACTGAGGTAATATTGAAACAAAAGAAAAGCAGTCAGAATGCTGATACGCTCCTACATTGGCAGGTGGTCTCATTCAGCTGTGCAGAGCACACTGGCTTCAGCTATGTAAGGAATCAGTAAGGAATACAGGTTTTTAAAAGGATATGCTTTTCAAACCGCCCATTCGTTCTCCAGCTCTCTGACTTTATGACTGATCAGTCATAAAGAGGAAACACCTCTCCTAGCATGCAGTTTCATATTCTGAAATTTAGAATGTAAGTGCTATGTTAATGATGGTACAACTAATTTAGATGGAGAAATTTGGCCAGTGGGGGACATTTGTATTCTGCCCACTAGTAAGAGAAAGCTTGAACTTCTTAGAAAGGCTACAAGTAGAATTACTGGTATCCATTCCTTCTCCATACTGGTGATGTTACCATGCTGGTTCCCTGCATACAGGTATAAATTTATGCAGATTAATTTGGTATAGTACAGTGAACTGACACAATGATATATATTTTAGAATTACTTCCTAGCACAGCCTAATGGCTGGAATCAAATAAAACATAAAAGTAGATTTATATAGATTGCTGTATAAACCAAATAAAGCTTTATGTTACCTGGCATTGGTAATGGAAGCTTTTCCTGCAAATAATATAGAAGTTTTACATGTAATATTTTCTTTATTTCAGTGAGAGTAAAGCAACAAAAAAGAAGAAAAGAAATAAACAAGTGTATCGGGCTTAGCTACCATTAAACATCATTAACTACAATTTTGCCTGACAAGTTCTCTCATCTGGTGATGGGTGAAATGGGAGAAAAGTAGACTGAACAATTGCACAAACCCAAATGAAATATGCCCTTGTATTCTAAGTGTGCACAGTTCAGTCAGTTAAAATAGAGCAATTTATTATGCTTTAGCAGCTTGAGCTTAATCTAGTTTTAAATAGTTGGTTTTTTTTATTTTAACTTCTTGCTGAGATTTAACTGGTTTGAGAAGACACATGATATAGTGCTACACAGTCTCTGCTCTTTCTCTCTCTCTAGTTTACTTTGAAATAACTTTAATAGAGTGCTACTGATGAAAATAGCTCACAGGAAATGTAGATAAGCCTTTACACAACAGTGAATATATTTGTTTTGTTTGAAATGAGTGGATAAAGGCTTAATGGAAGAGACAAATACAGAGCATGGGGAGAAGGGAGCTGGGTATAGCAGGCAGAGTGGTCTGCAGCCACCTCCTGGAGATATGAGGACTCTTCCGTGGCAGTGGTGGCTGCCCAGGGCTTCCCATTTCCAGAAGCTACCCAAGGTTCTCAGCATTTTGGGCCAGCCTATCAAATTTCTTACTGGTCAGTTTTTAATATCAAACTGCTACTATGAACCACAGTGAGCTACTTTGCCATATTGGCCACCCGTTGTCAAAATAGGTTGGAATGTTTATCAAAATCTCCTCACATAATATAGGGAAAGCTCTCACCTGTCTGCATACCAAGCGTGCTCTGCTGTTCCTCAAGGCAGGTCGTATGTGACCTTTACTGAGTGGAATATTTTGACTGTAGACATTTTGTTTGATATTATGCTGTAGTTTTCCACTTACTGATTAGATCCCTCAGCCTTTGTGGGTTTTCAGAAGTACTTCTGTAATTACACCAGCAGTGATAAATACTTTCTTGAAATCTTGCTTGAAGAAATTTAGCTAAGTCCCTTTGCATGTGGGAGGAAACAAGGATCCGACTTGGTGTTTGCAGTGTTGATTGATAGAAGCAGCTATGCCAGATACACACAGAGCTGTGTGTTTATATCAGATCCCACAGGGATGGGAGAGGGCCATGTCTGCAGGGAACTGCGTGTGTGTAGGAAGTTCAACCACTAAGTTACACCAAATTCTTGGTGTAAAGGGTACTCGGGCTGGCATGGGCTGCCCTAACATTGGGAAGATGGATCCTTTCACCTTCAAATTCAAAACATATTTGTAGGAAACAAAGGTCATCACACTCTCAGAGCTATTCAATGTCTGTGTGAAATGAAGTTCTCCCTTAGAGTCTAATCTTTGGACATGTGTCCAAAGCCAGGACCTGTAATGCTAATTGGCACTCTTGATAGTGGTGGCATAGAGGCCAAGGGCTGAATGGGCATAGAGGCAGAATTTCCTCTCCTTGTGCAGAGCTGGGTTAAAGCCCAGTAGGGTGTTTGTGTTACTGCTGCACATTATATGAATGTTTTCTGCATTGAGAAGGGACTGCAAACTTCAAAAGCATTCATGGAGTCTTAAGGCTTCCAAAAAGCCCTAAGCTAACTTTTTTAAATTTAGACAAAAAAAAGAAGTTGCCAGCGATGTTTGTTGAGCTGAACCTTTGAGGTGTCTTGAATAAAAAAAGGAGGGAGAAAAGTGATTTAATTAAAAGTCAGAGAATACTAGGAAAATCAGTAGAGAGAGAGACTGTGTGTACTGTTCCTTCCCGTGAATGACTCTTTAAACAGAGCCAGATTCTCTGGTCTTTAAAATGTTTTTTTCCTAGAAGAAATTTGCTGTTTCCATAAAAAAAAAAAAAAAAAACCAAAAAAACCCACCAACTGCCAACACCCCCCATCCGCTGCTGCCTACAGCAGCTCCATGACCATCACCATGAGTATATATTGTGATCAAAGACCATATATTGCTAAAACTTCTTGATGGAACGAGTTTTAACTTGGTTTACAGAAAGCTTTAGGGGATATGGCTCTCTACAAATTAGACCACAGGAGCTATAAAATGAAGGATGTCCTCTCTAATTAGAAACAGTGGAGTAGTCTGGTGTTCTTCCTAGTTGTAGCCTCGTGGGTACTCTCTTACAAGTTAACTCTGGGCAAGATGCCTATCTAGTAACTGTTATCTCTCTTTTTGCTGGAGTCTATTGTTATCTGATTTTATGTCTCCATTTCTGTACACTCCTCTCCATGTAGTTGTAATCATTTCTTCACACAGTTTTGAATGACTACTGCAAAGCAAAAGTTCATATGTTGCTCAGTGATTAGTCACCACTACCAAACTCATTTTAAATACCAGGAAATGATTTTCAGACTTAGGTGAATGTAAAAGTCAGCTTAGTGGGCTCCTTTTGCAGGATGCAGCTCTACCAATTTCGTTTTTTCATACCTCTTCTGGTGAAGTTAAATGAGGGTTAAAGAAAGGCATATAGATAGACTGAAATAAATTATGCTTTATGGTAATCTGATTCAATTTTCTTTAGCAAGAGAGCATTCATCAAACTGGGAACCAAGATTTTGGACAAGAAAATAACATTACTTAACTGGCTAGGAAAAAAATGGCGCCTGAAAATCTAATAGTGGGATGTCTACAGCTTGTCATGTATGCCAAATGATAAAACCAGATTTAAGCTTAAATGCAAAAGGGTGTTAGGCATAAGTGGACAACAGTTAAAAATCGGCTAAAAATGTATTTCCGAAGGACATATGACACAGGTCATCAGCGTGGAGCTGAGCTGGGAGGTATTCAGGGGCTGTGCTGAGGCAGCTATAATTTGACATTTTTAATTGTCAGTAACAGAGGACATCCAGGCTCTTAATTCATCAACATTTTTTCATGTAGACTCACATGGAGTGGGATCAATGACTGGTCCAATGAAAGCTTTAATTTACTTGTGGCATATTGTTTCCTCTAGGAGCTCTTGTAGATCAATCTGAGAACAATTACTAGGTGAATAAAAGAGGGGGGGAAAAAGTCAAGTGTTACTCTGGAATGTAAGTAAAATGGAAATTTAGAATTAGTAAAAATATTTATTTTGCTGGCCATGGTGGGGTATTACTGAAAGGAAAGGGCTGTATTTTTAAGTGTGATTGCTGTTTAGATTTTGTCAGAATATATAACTGAACATGCCTCATGACCGTCTTACTTTCATGTAGTATTTCATCCTCCAGCTTTGTGAGGAACTTTTTGCCAAGAGAACTCACTGGAGACTGAGTGACAGATCAGGCTGTTGTCCCACATTCCCTTTCTACTAAATCACAGTTTTCTTTAGAGGGAAGGTGGCTATTGTGAAGCTGTCAAACTGAGGAAAGTTAAATGGGCTGAAGTGAAGGCTCCTGCTAACAATAGCAGCTATCTCTGTCAAATGAAAGCTCAGCAGACAGTTACAAGGCAATTCGGCACCGATGGGTGGTCGATTAAAAACAACAAAAGACAAGATGAATGAAAGGGGAAAATCCCTATTACTTTGTGGAAGGAGCTAGGGGAAAATCAAAAATAAAATTAAAAGCTCACCTCACCCAACCTCATAGCAATTGGAACAGACTTGTAGTTAGCATGACCTTCATCATCTCAGATATGGCACAATAAAATTGATAAGATTATTTTCTCTTCAAGCAGTGCTGAGGTATTTTCATTGGCAGAAATCTGGAAAAGTAAAATAAATGCAGAGTTCAAGGCAGTTGAAAAATTACTGAATCTGATAACAGCTGGAACATAGTGCCACCAGGAAAAACAGCTAAGTTTTGTGCTAAAAAATTATGACTTGATCATTTTTATAGTTTCATTTCTGAGATTTTGAAGGTTACCCTATAGACAACTAGAAGAGGATTAGAGAGAAATTATCTTTGAGCTCAAGGGAGCACCAATTTAAATTGGATTTGAGATATAACTTTTGCATTAGCTTAGGAGATGAAAGGTGGTGGTGGTCCCTGATAGTTATCCAACCGCCTAACCGTATGTATCAACTGGATTAGTCTGTAGATTAGCAGCTCGTGCACCAAGTGCAAGGTGAATTGTGCAATTTCCTCTTCGTGGGACTTGTCCTTTTTCAATTGAAGTAACATCAAAACCCCATCCAATGTGGGAAGGGCTTTGCAGCTTGCAAGTCAGGCATAAGGTGAATATACACACATGTTCCTCAGAAGATAATTGTCACTAAGATTTAGACTTGTTAAGGCAGCTGTGTAGAGTAAGATGAGAAACTACAAAAGAATAGTCTTAGAAAAAAAGGTGTGTTACGTCCTTATAACTATGCTGATACAAAATCAAGTTTTGAGATTTGATTGGAGGCAAGCACCTAGACTCACTCAGAACCTATGAAATTCCCATTTATTTTCTCACAATTTAAATGTTAGGATAAAGAGGCCAGGAAAAACAAATAGGTTCTTACACAGCCTACATTAGGACTACGGTTCCTGCCAACCGTGGAGCCAGGGTTCAAAGAAACTCTGAAAAAGTATTGTAATGAAGAATTTGGGGAGACATATGTGCTTCATGAGCATAATGAATTAGTTTTTCATTCCAACTGTATTAGGGAAAATAGTAGTAGCAAATAATTCCATTGAACAACATCTTCTGACAAGATGTAGACCTATATGTACCATGGACCTGATCCAGTCTGACAATTTTGGCATATTATTATTCTATTATTTGTCTTTGTAAAGTCATGATGTCATTAGACTTTTTCAATTAAATTTAGTCTGCATCATCCCTAAGTTTTGCCCTTTGAAGAAAACACTGAGCATACATTTATCAATTTCATGTGCTAATTTTCTTGTTTATTTGTCTGATAATAACGTTGGTTTATTTGTGTGAAAATAACGTTGAGGTACTTAAGTCATGGACAAAGAAACCAAGTGCCAGACATGATATAAATGGTCAAAAAGAAAGGCAAAAAAATGGTAGTCTGGAATTTTCTTTTTTTATAATGTTTTTAGCACTGAGGACCATATTTTGCGGTTTTTCTCAATGGTAACATGTATTTCATCTCATAATTAATTTGGTATAAAAATAATATTAACCTTCCTTTCAGAGAATCAACCACAATGCTCCTCAAAGGCTTTGTGGTAAAGGAAGGCCAGGGTGGTCTCAAGATGAATTTGGAAGAAAGATATTAAAGAAGGGAGGACAAGGGACAGTGGGCACAAACTGAAACACAGAAAGTTCCATCTGAAAAGGAGGAGAAACTTCTTTAGTTGTGAGAGTGACTGAACACTGGAACAGACTGCCCAGAGAGGTTGTGGAGTCTCCCTCACTGGAGATATTCAAAGCCTGTTTGCATGTGATCCTGTGCAACCTGCTCTGGGTGAACCTGCTTTAGTAGGGCCGTTGAGCTAGATGATGTCCAGAGGTACCTTCCCACCCCAGCCATTCTGTAGTTGGACATAAATAGTGTCTGTGAGTATCGCTAATGTAGCCATTCAAACTAACTATTAGTGTTCCTTTCTTGGTTCTTCACAGCTTCATTCTTCCAGCACTGTAGGGGGCTCTGCAAGCACAAATTAGCAGAGAGCTCAAAAGCAACCTGGGCTTCCTAGGGACTGTAAGGATTGGAGGGAGTGTGTACCCAGGGTGTGTGTGGCTGTGGGGAAACGCTGGCTTCTCCAGAGTTCCACCATTTGCAGTGATACTGAAAACAATATCCTGAGTTTTCAGGACAAAGAACAGTTTAATCATGTGGCACAATTTATAGGGTAAGCAAATTTTCGGTAAGAGCTAACTGTAACAGAAAGAAGAAGAAAACACAGAAGAAAACTTGTGTAACATGCACAGAAGGCACTGTTAAATTACTTCACCACTGTAATTCAAAATGCTGAGGAAAATTCTCCTGTATTATAGTCAGAGCAAGATTGGATCTGTAGCCAAGTACATCAATGTAAATGTTCAGCTGCCTGGGGAAATACAAGTCTTACACTGTTGCTTAGGGGAAAACGTGCGCAGACATGATGGAGCCCCTTATGAAACAGTCCTCGTTTTGTTAAAACAATAGGATCAAATTTTCAATCAGGTTATCTAGCATATTGCATTCTTCAAGCTTGCCAAGCAAAGAGAACTATCAACATGAAGATGGATATATTTTTACAGAATTAATGATGTATGAAATCTGGAAGTGGAAACATACATTTTCATTTTATCCTCTAATTTTTCTTTCTACATTATATGTGAGAGGAAAATCTTGGAAGTGTTTGCAGTTATTCATATCTGTTTATCTTAGAGTGATTATCAGAGCAAACAGTGTCAGGCATTGTGTTTGGATCTGAGCCTGAAAAATAGTGCTTGCAGGAGCAAGGATTATTTGCATGAGTCAGTGTTTTCAGCACTGTGCTTGGTACTTGATTTCTCTCATGCATATGCAGTGCCTTATAAATCATCCTCATTCAAAAATCATTTAAGTTTGTTTTTTTTTTCATTTATCCGATCTATTTATATTAGTTTTAGTCTTGCTTGGTTTTATCCCCTATATTTACAATAATTTTTAGTACTGCTTGGATTCATCTGTTTATACATTTTTAGACTGATCAACAGAATGTTCATTTAGGGATAGAAGTGAACAGTCTTACTGAAGATTCATTTGTCTTTGCAAAGTCTGTATCAGATCTGTGGGATAGCCGTGCATTCTTGATGTAGGATTTTGCAGGTACAAAAGTGTCTTTAAAAACTGCTCACAAATTAGGGCAGTGAAAATGAAGCTCACCTTCCCCAAGATCACCTTATCTTTGCTTTCTGTGGGGATTTTTGCTAATGATCATCCTTGAGCTACCCTCTGTACCAGGCATGGTCCACAAGTATTTTTTGTAGAGGTGCAGTGCCTTTGCAGCCCTGAAAATCCTGGTCAGTTCTCCCATGCAAACACAAGCCCCTGGTACTTAGTCATCTTTCCCATGGCCGACCCCTGCTCTTTATTCACTGTGAACCATCAGCAGGCCAGTACAGAGGACTTGGATTCCTGCTTGGAATACTTCTTTGGTTATGCACACTCCTGAAAATCTATAAGTCAGGCATTAATCTTACAGTGTTCTTTAAAAATTTGATGTGGCAAATTTTGCTTTGCTCCATATGCACAGACTGGTTCTGAATCTAAAGCTCCCATTCTCATAACATCACTGAAAGCCAGGTAATGACTGCGCTGCGTTGCCTTTTCAGTAGCTCCATCTGGAAGATCCCCTTCTACCAGTCTTCATGAAACATCTTGAGTTTTTATTTTGAACAAGTAAAGAATTCCTTTACAGTTTTATTAAGTTGTTCTTCATTTGCACAGAAATGAAGAAGCCAGACCCACTTACAGGGTCATATGCACTGTAGAACATTGGATAGATGAGCCAGTCCTGTGTTATTTTGTTCTTTGTTAAACAAATTTCTTTAATATATTTCCTGGTATGATTTTTTAAAGTCACCTTTGCAAGTTGTGGCAGAATTATCAATCATTGTTTAACTGTGTGCTAAGTTCCTATAGCCTTTGTGTGTAAATATGACAACTGAAGGCTTGTTTACCAGAGAAAATAGTGGTGCTCTGGGTAGGAGACAGTTTTAATCAAATATGGTTGGAGTAAGCAGGTGTTTTTCATCTGGAATGTATTGGAAATGAGTATGTATCACAGAAATGGCTCTTGGACTACATGTTGCTCTTGATAAATAGAAGAACCCAAAATTATATCAGCCATTGCAGTTTATCAGAGGGAAAATAGTAAAAGCTTTGTGCACACTGTCAGAATTGAATACACTAAAAAAAGTGGGTACTCATTTTTATTCTTCACAAACTGTAAGAATGCACATTTTATACTGGTATTTTTAGAATCAATTAGTCACTTCCTATGCTTTTCCTGCACCCATACTTTTCTTTGTTCTTGTCTCTCTCTCTTTTTCCCCCTCTTTTCACTTCAATGATACATCACACTCTGAACTTGCCAAACAGAGATGTGTGTTGTACTTGAAGAGTTGCAGGGAAGTGAGGGAGACACAAAGATGAAGGAGTTTGCACTTTTCTGAGGCAGAAGGCAAACCCGGTGGTGTGAGTATTATTAAGGCAAAAAACAACTCACCAGCTTGAAACAAAATGATACTGCTCTCTGTGATTTTGACCCAGTTCTGATCCCATTCTGTTGGACACATTGTTTGCAAGCAGAATTAAAGCTCAGTAGATAGGTGAAGTTATTGGATATACCAGAGCGTTATTTGTTCTAAACATACCAATTCCCATGAAATTCGGTAGCAGGTTTCTCCCTCCTCCCAAAGTTCTTGTCTCAGCTTTAATGAAACACAAAATGCCTGTCAACAGAGCAGTAGTTATAATGCACTTAGCAACTTAATTTTTTGGTTGCCTTGAAGAGCTTTTTATACATAGACATTAATGGATGGCTGGATAAAGAAATTCTTCTACAGAAAGAATTAATTTTGCTTAATCCTTTAGAAATTAAGAGATGATACGGAGAGGTGGGTAATGAAGTGCACTCTCTAATTGTAAGGTACCTAATAGAAAGCCACAGGGGTTACTTCTCTGTCTCCAGCTGTAATTACACTAATTATTGATATGGTGCCAGGAACACTAAGGCAAGCTGCATGTGACAACACTCAGTGGGGTGTGTCCTAGCAAGCTATTGTTCTCCATCACTGGCCAGGAGGAGGCTGACCATGTCAGCAGGATAGAGTGCCTTTCCTGTGGCAGGGAAGAGAACAGGCAGCTCTATTGCTCACAGGTTGTTTTGCAGTGAAGACACAAAACTTGACTTCAGTCCATTCTAAGGGGAAGTGATTTAGGGCCATAGGCTGAGGAGTTGATCTATACCTTAAACAAGTCAGCCTTATTCAGGCCATTGAAACTGCTTTAATGAGCAGAAGTTACTCCTGTGAGTAACAGTTTGCAAGACTGACTTCATCATTGACAAAAATATAATGAAAGAAAATGGTGGATGAAGAGAAGGGAAAATTAATAAATTATATTTAAGTATGTATAAAATTGCTGGACAAGTGGTCCTGACTATTAAGGTAAATGGTGCTTGTAAATTCCATTTAATCTTCTGAGATTTTCTTTTACCATAACTCTTACAGTATCTCAGAGGAAATAATGTAAGGATGGCTTGCACATTTCAGCAAAAGAATGAATATAAGGTTTCAAGATTTATTGATGGAGTGTTTTAAAACAAAATATCTTCTTTTTTCCTTTGGAATTGCTCTACCATTTATTTTCATTTCCTCAGTTTTTTGTTCACTGTATTATGAACTTCTCTCGGGAAATCTATTGTTAGATATTTTCACACACATAGGCCCCCTTCTTCCCCCTTGATAAATGATAAAATTATGCTCCAGTATGTGCAACACATTCTTGAGATACATCTGAATTCCATTATGCAGTTTGTCATTTGCATGATACCTTTTGAGTTACCACTTTTGGAGAAGCCTTATATACTACAGAGAAATGCATTGGAAACTGAAAAACAAGTTGGGTATGAAGTCCATAGGGTAAACCAGCACACATTATGTTGAACTGATGGCCTTATTTCCATGCAGGTTCAGGAGCAGAAAAAGTTGCATCTCAGTTCTAGTCACTGTTTGCATGGACCGTGTTCCCTCTGTAGGAATATTGCTGCAGACAGGAGTGACAAGGGCTTCATAACTCAGCCTGCAGTATACGACTTTTTTCACCCCAAAGACATTTACTAGATCCCTGCCTTTTCTGGATTAAGTCTTAATAAGTTTCACAAGTTTGATACTTGCTATAACAGCCTGAGCTCTCTCTTTAATATCAAATGGAATAACTAGTTGTAGCATAGAAATCTTAGAAATGTATTCCCATTTTGCCAGCAACAAACCTGGCAAGAAAAGAATGGCATGTCTGTATGTCTGGTTAACACCACTGCCTGTCCTTCTTCCTGCAGAATCAACACTTGTGTTTGCTGTGATATGATTCAGATGGGATATGCATTTTGTACAGATGTAGTTTGACATGAGACAGTTAATTTTTTGGGCAGCTCAGGATTAGGGAATTGCCCAGTATTCCCTTGGCTGTCTGTTTGCAGCACCCTCTTCCCTTTCCTCCATCCATTTCATTCCCACAAGGCTTCTTTTCATTGGAGTGAGACCCAGTGCAGTGGTGAACTGATCCCAGAGAAAATTAGACATGCAGAGCCTTATCCTATCCATGCTTCCTTTTAAACACTTCCTCCTTAAGGAAGCTGTATCACCAAACATGTTACTATAAACACAGCAGACTCTCATCCCAGCCGTCCACAACCCAAACAGGAAGAAATGTATAGCATGTGCAGACATCTATCAGCAATCAAGACCTTATTCATTTGTTAAAAGCATTTAAATACATTATACATTAAACCAAAAAAAGGATACAGTGAAAATCCTTCTTTAAGAGGTATAGTCTTCTGTAAAAGTGGCAGTGCTTTTTTGCAGTGAATTAATTATCTCATGTCTCCTAATCAAATCCTCACCTTCTTGTTGACAGGATCCCAAATCAGCAGGTCTGTTGTGCACAAAACATCCACTGAAAAAAGTCACACAAAACATCCACTGACCTCAGAAGTCAGGATGAGCTACAAGTCTCCTTTCAGTGTTCATGTTCTTACTATTTCTAGTGTGACTTTTACAGAACCCATCCTAATAAAGCCCTTATTCAGCCATTTGTCTAGCTAAATTTGTAATGTAGGAACAATCTGCTTTGGGAGCAAATTCATCCCTGGAGGAAGTGGGTATTGTAGTCAGTCAATGAGATATCCCTTGCTTACACCACGGATAACTATGTTGCTTTGTCCCAACATTCCTGCTTTGCAATAATTTCACATTCCAAATTATAAACCTCTGAAAATTGTAGATTATAATAAATGTGCTGACACAACTTCAACTGTTATAGTAAATGGAATTGCTCTAATAGTGAAATAAAAAAATCCTACTTAATCCTATTCTTTTCCTAAAGTGGTGTTTTGCATTAGCTATGAATGAAAAGACAAACAAGTACATGTATATTCAATAATGTCAGCTGGGTCAGAGAAGAATAGGAAATAAAATGAATTTGTAACACCCCTGGAGGTAGCTTTCTGATACAGGCAGTTTTCTCTTTGATTTGTCCTCATTGGCAGTATTCATTGTATTTTTAACATAGTCTCCAAATTGGCCTTTATTAATAGCTGTCCTGACCTTAATAACAAATATATTCTGTAATCTGCAGTCCGGGGGCTTCTGAGGTGAACAATTACATAGAGCAGAATAGATCATATTGGTATTTAGAGGGACCTCTCACTCAAGAGTGCCTAATTTCACATTCAGACCATCCAGACAGTGTTTTGGAGAGCTGTAGATACAGAGCTCTTCTGTCTCAGGCCTTTGAAGCTAAAATACCTTTCTATATTTGATAGTGAAATAGTTACCTTGAATTAAGGTTGCTGGCAATCTTAAAAGTCCTTATTGGGGTTTGAGTGCAATCAGATGGTACTTGCTTATAAATGAGAGTTAATAGAAACATTAAAGAGAACAAGCTACTGTGACCCCTGTCTTCAGAATATTAAGCACATTTTAAAATTGTGGAACACCATCTAGTCCTCTGCATTCTGTAAAATAGTACTTTTTCTTACCAGTAGTCTCTGGGAGCAGGTTATGTGAAATGTTCAGCATTTTACATTTGCGTTTACTGTGTATCTTTAATTTATTTCCTTGCTTCTCTGGCTACCATATATTTCTGGTTGATACTCAGTTTCTCTTCAGTTATTCCATCTGCCAGAAGAATGTGATGCATTTTAGAAGCTGGTTGGTTTAGCTGTTTAAGCTTTGAGTTTTGAAACTGAATGGCATGACATATTCTTCATTTAGCAGAAGGAGCTAAGAAGAATTGTATACTCCAAGTGATAAGCTTTGAACTGCTAAAGAAATGCCAAAATCCAGTTTTTTTCCTCTCTGCAGTTGCTAAACATCTATTAGTCTCTTGAAGGGAACTTTTAAGTACTGCAAATTTAGTTTCTCTGAAACCAACTCTAACAGTTGTCCTTCCTACTAGTAATGTTTTATATAAATTTTATATTTTTCAATATTCAATAAACATGTCTTGCACTTAATGTACTTGTTAGAAAGTATCTGCAGTATAAGCTGTATGAGGACAGTTTTTAATCAGCTAATTCAGATGGCTGTAGGGTTAGTTTAGTAAGTGTATCCATTTATCTTTTTTATGTTTTCTTCTTCGTTCTTTCCATTTATCCAATATGGAATTACTTTTGTCCTTTTTGGTTTATTTCTACCAGCGTATGTCAAAAAGGAATTAAACACGTAACAAATGAAAAGGAACCAAAACCCAAACCCAAAAGAACCCAAACCCCAAACCACCCAATAGCTGAAAGAAAAAAAACATACCACCCTTTGGGTTTCATTCATGAAAAGATCTTTGCCTTATATCCACTTAAATCTGCATTAAAAAAATAACAATAGAATGCATTACCTAGCAGTGATTCTTTAAAGCAGTGGATAATTTACACATTAAAGTGAAATGTAGGTTTCAAAATAGGAGTGTAGGATTGAATTAGGATTAAGAGTCAGAATGATACAGTCCTGTATGAAAATGGTCTCGGTTTCCTGGGGATATTGTCCTTCTGCTGTAATGAGACTTGCAGATAACAATCAGGGACTGTGGATAGATCAAGGCACAGTGATACATTGAGAATGGTACAGCAAGTAATGGCTCTGGGGAAACAAATATGTCTGCTAGATAAACAGCATTAAAAGTTTCTTTCATCACCAAAGTCTAGGCCCCTAAAGATTAATAATTACTGAAAAATTGAGTATTGGGCTTGAATACCAAGGTTTTGGTAGCAAGGGGGCTGCAGAGGTGGCTTCTGTGAGAAGCTTCCAGAAGATTCCTCCACTTCCAGGAGAGCTAATGCCAACCTCCAGGATGGACCTGCCACCAGCTAAGGGTGAGCCCAACAGTGACACTGGCAGTGCCTCTGGCATAACAGATTTTGGAAAGGAAAAGAATTGCTGTGCAACAGCATGTAGAAGAGAGGAGTGGGAGTATGTGAGAGGAACAGCCCTGCAGACACCCAGGTTAGTGCAGAAGGAGGGGCAGGAGGTGCTCCAGGTGCTGGAGCAGAGGTTCTCCTGCAGCCCCTGGTGCTGCCCATGGAGAGGCAGCTGTGTCCCTGCAGCACATGGGGATCCATGGGGAGCAGAGATCCAGCTGCAGCCTGGGGAGGAACCCACACCAGAGTAGGGGAATGCTCAAAGGAGGCTGTGACCCCGTGGGAAGACTCTGCTGGCAGGACCTGTGTCCCTGTAGAGAGAGAAGCCCACACTGGAGCAGGTTTTCTGCCAGGACTTGTGACCCCATGGGGGACCCACACTGGAGCATCCTGTGCCTGGAGAATGTACCCACGGAAGGGATGCACTCTGGGATGGTTCCTGAAGAACTGCAGGCTGTAGGAAGGACTCAAATTGAACAAGTTCATGAGTGGCTGGCTTTTGCCGGCAGGACTCCATGCTGGAAGAAGGGAAGTGTGAGAGGAGTCCTTCTCCTGAAGAGGAAGAACCTGCAGAGACAATGTGCAATTATGACCATAACCCCCATTCCCCATCCCCCTGCACTACTGTGAGAGGGGAGGCCGAGAAAATTGTCAGTGAAGTCCAGCCCAGAAAGAAGGGAAGGGGTGGGGGGAAGGTGTTTTATCATTTGGTTTTATTTCTCATTGTCCTACTCTGATTTCATTGACAATACTTCTAATTGATTTCCCAAATCAAGTGTTTTGCCCATGACAGTAATTGCTGAGTAATGTCTCCCTGTCCTTTTCTCGACCCACAAACCTTCTGTTACATTTTCTCTCTCCTACCCAGATGAAGAGAGGAGAGATAGAGAAGCTTTGGTGGGCACTTGGCATCCAGACAAGATCAACGCCTCACAAATACTAACTTTTAGAAGATTCTGCGGTTTTTTTAATCCATGCTGCCATTGTACTTTTATGGGTTCACATATTACAGGGAGGCATCAGCCATTTATCAGGATGCTAATGACTGGTAGTTATGTCTCCAGATACTCTGTAACCACTGGGTTGCCTAACAACAGAGGTCACTGAAAGACAGATGACTCACAAACCAGTTTAAAGATCTCCTTCACTTTTTAAGGGCACCATCAGGGCTTCAAATGTTCTAAAATTTCCACATTGGGATTATTGTTCCCTCTTTAAAATTACGTGTGTCAGGAGCCTTCCTTGATTTACTGGTGGTCTTCTCTCTAGGTAGACAGATCTCCAAATAAGAGACCTTTTCTGTCTCTGTAATAGCACATAACATGGTTTCTTACCCCATGTATTTTCCTGTTCCCAGGTCTTGGATTAAAAGAAGTCGTATGAGTGTTAATACAGTAATTTGCAATTCAGCTCTTTCTTTTGCCAGAGGAAGGGAAGGAGACATAGGAACAGCCATATCTTTTAGGAGCTTCCTTCCCCTTTAACCAAGGGCAGAGTGCAGGCTTGTGAGATTTCCCTGTATTAATAAATAAATAAATAAATAAAAATAGTGGTATGAACTGGCAGGTTCCCAGCTTGGAAAATGTTTACTCTCTCTTTGGACACTAACAATTGTGAGGTCCCATCAAACCGCAGACAAGCACCTCCTCTTCTTGCTATTATCCACTTTGCATTGTCAGTTTGATAAAGTAAGGATTGAGAAAGGATTACCAGAAAGGAAATTGGTGGTGCCCCAGACTGAGAATGAAACATGGATGAGTTTTTCTCAGGTTTTATCAGTCTCAGAGATGAATTTCTCTTCTGATTTAGAAACACATGTAGGTGTATATGGACTAATCCCTGTGAGACAATGTGGAAATAAAGAGGACAAGAAAGAGCAGCTGACTGCCAAAGTTCATGATGGATGAGTCTTAAAATAATTTGTTCTTCCCTAGAATCACAAAGAAGCACTAATACATACATATGTGGATTATTAATCAGTTTACTTACTTCAGGTCTGATTTTGCTGTTTGGAAGAGAGTTTTTCCTTTGACTTTGCTGAGGTGTAGATTTGGCCCGTTGTACATAAAGTAAATGCACTAAATGTAATTCTGTATTGTTTCTCTTTTTTTTCAGGATGCTTGAGGATGATCTAAAACTCAGCAGTGATGAAGATGACAATGAACAGGTCAATACATCTAATATAAGTGCATAGACCATTTAAACTGACCAGGTTATTTTATTGGTTGGATCTGTTTGTGTGTTGACTTACTATGTTTGCATGAAAAGCATTTTGGTGGGCTGCAGAATCCATTAGCTTAAACATTGTTTACTTCCTTCTCATTAGAGGAAGCATTCTCAAACAGGAATGTATTTCAGTTTTGCTGGTTAACTTTGTGAAGTGAATTAAACTAAACCAAAATATGACTTATTAATCTTTGAATTAGAGACCACATGGAACATCACCCAGGAACAGCTAATTTGTTCTGAATCTCTGTACTGCATTGTACCAAGCTAACTGTGGAACAGCCTCCCCTTGCTTTGCACCCATTTTCTATATTGATGAGCTTTTTGGAAGCGTGTGTAAAAGGACCACGTAAGAGCATCAACACAACTACAGAGTTTGTTTGCACTTTGCAATTCATTTATACAAGCCCACACAAGAAAATTTGGTCTGTAAGTTTTTGTTCCAATCAGAGAGTAAAGGTTGGGAGTCCGCAGTGATCCCGTAACTCCCATTTGTGAAAGGGAAAGCCCTCAGCATGTAGCTCTAAATCAATACTGAAAGTTTCTCCACATACTTGGGGTGTTAATGAAGAATCATTTTCAGAAAACTGATTCATGTAATTCTCTATCTTTCCCACTTTATAAATGTTTATGGATAATGCTGGGAAAGAAGGCTGGTGAAATTCATATTCTCAACATGCTTATCAGAAAAAAAATGGAACTTTTTGTTAAATTCATCCTTCATTTTACTTTATATATGCAATAGTCTCAAATGTTTAAACATCTGCAGTAGAGAAGAAGGTAATGCTATAATTCAGCATAAGATCATCTGTTCAGTCTGGGAAATGTTAATTATAGGCCAATCATTCTTTTTTACTTATTTTTAAATTGCCATAAATGTTCTCCTTCAGCCTACCTCATCCATCCTTCAGGGTCATGCCAGGAAAGATTTACCTTCTGGTGAAAGTTGACCCCTTAGTCATACAAGTCAGTATTTTTTAGCACTGCCAATACTCACACTGTCTTCTGAAGCCAAAGGGTCAAAATCCTGTACTTGTGCAATGCAGTGTTGTGCAAACATGGTGACTTATGACACCATCAGGTTTGCAAATTTCCCCAAATGGTCCTGTAAAATGACACTGTGATCCTGGGATGCCTAAAATACAAAAACGGAAATATATTGTCAGGTAGCAGTTACTGCTTTTTTCCTACAGTAATAGTTTTCTAGTGACTTAAGTAGAATTTACAGAGTTCCGAATTCACACTGTTTATACTGCTAGGATGAAATCCCTTATCACTGGTGAATGAAGAAGCAAATGCCTGGACCAGTGTTTGCTGACATCAAATGAAAAGTCCTCACTGACTTGAGCAGATGCCATCTCTGGTGTTAATCCCAGGCAGGAAAGAACACAGTGCACAGAGGCATTCTGACAGCTCTGGAGCCCTGACTGCTGACAGTGTGGGACATGCCTCTCACCAAGGCAGCATCCTGTGAATGAACAGTGTCCCTGCCAGGGCCTGCAGCCTGGGCTCTTCAGTGATGGGGATGTGTCCAAGCTGCAGGAAGCCTCAGACTGCTCCAAACCACCACGTGTCTTCCCAGTCATACATTCACAGCATAGGCTGCAGACAAACAAGAGAGCACCGTAGGGACCATTCATGTCGTTTTTCAAAATTTTGTAGTACTTTGAATTTTTTTTTTATTTTTTTTCATGCAATCATTTCAGTTAGAAAGTATCTTCTAAGATCATCAAGTCCAACTCTTAACTGAGCACTACCAAGCCCACCATTGATCGCCCAGTTTGTTGTCATCTATTGACTGACCTGCATCCTTAGGAATTCCAAATAAAGTAACTGGACACAAGCACACTGAGAACATTTCTTAAATGCTCTGCACTTAGAGGGAACCTTTTCCTTTCCTGTATATGCTACATATGTGTGGTTGCATCTCTTCTATTTGTATTACAAATAGGGTATAGAGAAAATTACACAGCTCACAGCTTTTTAAGTTTCCTGAATTAATGACTGCAAGTGTCTGCCTTTAAATTTTTGGCAGGCTGAGGCTTTGCAATGCTGAGCAGCAGGACTCTGCTGCATCTCTCATTCATTACACTTCAGCAGCCTCTGCCATATCTCTTTGAGGAGAGGGGATTGGAAATTGGAAGAAAGGTTGGTCTGGCCCACTGGTCAGATACACAAACAAAACAAAAAAACTTCAAGGGCTTTTTCAACATAAATATTTTGCAGTCAAATGACCATTGTTATTCAGGTGTACACGTGCTCATTCTGGCAGGGAGAGAAAAGATTAAAACTCTCAACCCGAAATCATTCTAGCAGTCTGTGCAGCATTTCTATAAGGAAATGGAATCATTGTCTTTACAGTCTTTATGATTTTTTTCTGCTATAAGCCTGCAGCCAATGTGAAGCATGAGCTGGCATTTATTCACTTTTATTTAAAATAACGCAATATGTAAAAATCAAGTTTGTTTCCTTTGTTTCTACTCTAATTTTAAGGAACTCAAAATTCTTTGGTAACAGTGCTCAGCAGGGAGCCCTAGGATTTGTCCTTTGAGAACTGCTTGGACCCTTCAATTTTTATAGGACAGCAGTGATACTGATCCATAAATGTACTTGGATATCAACTTTTTGTGAAAGTCTGTAGTATGTGGGGAGAGTTCGATCTATCAGCCTGTGTTCTAAGACTAGCAGTAGTCCATTTGTCAAGGTGGAAGATTGTTAGAAACTTGGCTGCAAGAAACAAAGCTCTTCTGTTTTCTTTCCTCACTCCTGTGAATGAGCACCCTTATTTATGAACTATATTGCATTTACTCAAGGGTCTGTGGGCCTTGTACTATTTCAGGTGTCACAAATCTCCTTCCTTTTCTCCTCACTGCCGAGGAGGAGCACAACCACACAATAGCTCCAGTCAGTCATGTAACTGAAAAGATGTGCTTCGTTTCTGGATAAGATAGGAACTACCAGGTTTAATTCAGTGGATGATACTGCAAGGCTGTTACTGATCGTGATGCCCAGTTTTGGCATTCCCTTTTCAAATAGAATTTTGAATAACTAGAAATTGCTCCTAAAAGTTATAAACATAGTTTGGAGAACTCTGCTTGACGTGTTATGTTTATTTTGGTTAAGGCATACATGATGATGGCCTAGTAACATATCACCAAGAAAATTATGTTTGAGACTGTACACTTCCATTTCACCTCAGAGGCCTTAAGAGGCTTCAGCAAGTGAGAGTTGACTGCAAATTCAACCTGCTAGTGCCAAACTGCTGCAAATTGCATGGAAACTTTGTGGGTTCTTTTTCTTTTAGCTTTCTGGTAGCTGTGGGCTTGATACAGAAATTTTTGAGATAAAATCTTTGGGCTGCAACCTGCAGGGGGTCCAGTGAGATGTTCATTGCAGGTGCCTTCAGATTTTAGCTCTGTAAAGCTTTGGACTATGTAGGTCATTACAGTAGAGCAAGAGGCAAATTACAATGACTTCACCCCAGCTACCAACTCCTGTTACCATCTTCTGGCCTTCGCACTGAGGTGCTGCTGCATTTATCCACTTGCATCTTACTTACACAACCACTGTCCCTCCAGTGACACATGCTCTGTCCCATAGACAAAATTCTGATTTTTACGTCTCATTGTGGGTGATTGGGGATTAAAGATACACAGAAAACGATGGGTTAGATCTGAAATCAGTTTTCATTTACAGCTGAGAAGCAGCTATTGATGCTGCACTCACAGTTCAATAAGAGATCTAAAGCTATAGACCTTGTGTTTCAATATAAGCAGAATAATCAGTGTCAAATGTTTTTACAAAGAAAATTGTATTGACAGTTTTATTAAAATTGCTGTCTCTAAAGTTCTAAGTTATCCACAATTAGACCTACTTGAATGGTTTTTAATATGTACACTGACCAACCCAATAGATTTTTATGTCACATATTTATAATATCAGGTACACATCTGTTTAATATGTTATTTGAGAGATATTGTTACATGTAAGCATTGCTTGGATTGTGGACTCTTGTGGTGGTGTCACTGAGAGGAACATTGGCACATGCATCAGTACTGTATTCAGTATGGCACAGGATGTTCAGACTGGCTACAAGAGGTATAATCAAGGCAGATGACAGGCATGCTGTTAGTAAAACCAGGAGATGATAAGGCATTTCAGAGATACTAATATTAACACTCTTCTCTGAGGACGAGCACAGCTTTTGAGATGGCTTTTTTACTCTGTTAAAAAAGTACATCAGAAATTAGGAATAATAGTGAAGATTTTTAATTAGTAGCTCAGTTCAGCTGAAAGAGCTTAGATAAAACACAGGTTAGTATTTTTGTTCTCTAAAACACCTCTGTATAATTCAAATAAGCTTTGAGCTCAAAGACATCCAAATGAGTTGTGCCTGGATACAGTATTTTAAGTAGCTGTGGTGTACCCAATTTTCTTTAACCAGCTCCTCTTTGTTCTTCTGCCTAAGGAGTAGTCCTGTTAACCTTTTAAAATGTGTACTGAATTTAAAGCACATTGCTAGTGTTCTGTGTGGTTTTGAACCAAAGAAACTTTGATACTAGTTACAGACCTGCTCCATTTCCAGTATTTCATGTATAGAGTGGTTTTGGCAGAACAAATCAATAAGATGTTTTTCTTTTCCACTTGATTTTTTTTTTCTTCTTCCCTTAGTGATTGCCACTTTTCTGAAAACCTTAGAAACACAAGACATGGATGCTATCCATGGCCCTGCTCTGTTGTTTGTATTTTACATAAACATAATTCTTTTTTGCTAGATTAGTGTTAGGTAATTAAATTTAAAATGTTGGACTTTTTAGCTGAGTCTGAAAAGAATTCTTGTAATACATGCTGAGCTTTCAGTGCCTTTATTCAAGTTAATTTTTTTAGAATTTATGAAGTTCTAAGACATAATATGCCTTCATCATACCATATAAACACTTTTTAAAGTGCAACAGTCATTACTTTCCTTGTAACAATAGATATCCTTACCTGCTGTATTTTTTCCATTTTTTAGCTGGATCCTGAACATGCTGTTTACCTCCCCAAGAATTCTCCACATTTCCATTTACTTTGTTATCAGCAGAAAAGCTGAAGAACGTCTTTTCAGTAATGACATCAATACTGCACACACAGTGAGAGAGGTCATGTTGTCAAAGCAATAGAAAAATCAGATGGATTAGGATGAAACTAGGTGCAAAATAACTTTGATAAAGTCTTTTAATGTAAACAGTTTATCTGTCACTGGGTTCCATTGAAATCCCAGAGTGGTGCAGCATCAGTTGTAGCCACAGCAGTGTGTGTTTGATAAAGAATACGCATTCCAGTGTTTAAAATTTGTAGTCATGCTTTATAATTGTAGGGAAATGTTTTCATTAAGCCATTAATGAAAATAGAAGCTATTAGGACAATACAGTCTCCTAATTCTCCAACCTTCTCAGTCTCTTAACCACAAAAAATCCTTTCATGGATATATGTCCCTTCTTGCTACCTTGGTTCATTTTAAATTGTTTTTAAAAATATTTTATTGTGCACAACACTGGTTGAAACAGCTTCTGTTAAGCAAATCTTTGGTACTAAGAGATTTGATGACTGACACACCTAAGATTATAATTCGCATGGTAATGATGTAGATTCATATCACTTGTTTATTATCAGCAGAAGCTTTCAGTAGCCACCCTGAGATCTGGGCTGAGCTTTTTTCACCACTAAAACACACAGTGTTATCAAAAGCTTTTAACTTGTTCAAATTCACAGAATCACATGTAATTTTTTTCACACATGTTGTTACTGTGGATTATTCCATCAGTGAGGAAGGAAATTAATACAACCCTCAGAAAAACTGGTTGCTGTAGAGTGCACAAGAGTACAGATCAGGAAGGACTTTGCCCCTGCAGCTTGCAGCTGTGCTATTGCCTGGGGTCTGGGGCAGCATCTGCCCAGACCAGCACATGAGCTGGAGAAACTCCATCCCTCCCACTGCTTCACCTTTTCCAAGTGTTTTCATGGGTTGACACTGGCAGCTCAGTGTCAAAAACCTTCCACCACTATAAAGAAAACAATAGAGGAAAAGAAATGCTGGCAGGCAGGCAGACCTAATGAAGTGGGAATGAAATGCCTTAGCTGAAAAGTTTTACATGATACATCTTCAAGCAGCCTTCCCCAGAAGTAAGCAGGCACTCCATAATCTCCCAGCACTCTTAACAGGGGCTGCTCTTGGGTTCACTTCTGCCACAAGCCTGAAGCTACCAAGCTCTATCAGCCCCACTGTAAGACATCATTCATGTGAGAGAGAAGCTTTAGAACCCCTGATGCCTCTATCACTACTTAAATAGAGGCTGTTCCTCAGTACAGCCATAAGAATCTGATGCTGGAGATCTGCCAGCCTTTTTGGGTTGGAAGAGGGACATGAGGCTTTTGGTCCACAGGACAGGCCAGGTACTCTGTGTATGTGTGCATGGTTGTGCACACAATTTTTTGTAAAGGAGTCTTTATTATAAGCATGAGGAAAATATATTTCACCAGAGCCTCTTGCTATGTATGCAAAAGCCCTGTAGTGTTTTGGCAACAAAGCAGAGACACCAGCAGGTGAGAGAATTGATCAACCCCAGCCTTGTTGTCTCTAAAAGAAAAGCCTGCCCTGGTCACACTGTCCTGTAAAATAAATCTGAAATCTGTGATGCCTGCAGACCATCTCTGTGCTCAACACTCCCCATTCTGACCACATAGGACACATTTAACTCCCTTTTCTCCTCAGAAGGAGAGTGCAATTTTTATCATTAATGTCTTGTGAAGATTTCTGGTGAAGAAAGTGTCTGGTTTTCTTACACTGGCCATCCTGAAGCATTGCTCTTCTGTAAAACCCTAAGCAACCATCTATGGACTTCAAAATCTGAATTCTTGGGAGTTTTTTTACACCATTAGAGGATAGTGCTAGTGCTCGGTTTGAGACAGGGAGAGTTGCAAAAGGCTGAAGGAGAAACTCATAGGTGTACAGAAAAACCTTAAAGTAGGTGCTGGAAAGGGCATGATAAATCCAGTAATTAGCTTCTGTCGGCTAGAATTAAGGAGAAAAGTGAAAGTTGATCTCTCCTGGAGGTATTCCAGAAAGCGAACAGTAATGAAAGCTAAACACACACTTTAATATTTCTTAGGATGAATTCATCTGCCACTGCAAGGTTTGCTGCTCTGTTCTGTGCTGGCAGGATGAATCTTCCCAGAACAGATTTCCCTGCACACAGGGACAGATCAGGACCACAGTGTGACAGTGCAGTTGATTTGAGCAGGGTGCTCTGATTTGAGCAGGGTAGAGAGATAGAGTGCCTGCTTTTCAAAATTACCAATTTCATGGCAATACTATTAAGTCTAATTTTTGCAAATGTGCAATTTACTAATTGGGTAAGTCATCTGAGCAATGTACTAAAACAGACCAAGGTCAGCAAAGAATTATTTCATGCGTGTTTACCTCTGTTGTCTCTGCTGTCTGCTTCTAATACATTTAACATTCAGTATAGATGTAATGTTCAATATAAATTAAAATCCTCAAAGTCTGTATTTCCTGCACAGGGAATAAATGGGCAGCATGAACAGCAGCAACATGAATTCACTGCCACTGCTGGTACTCCATGACTCTGCCCTTTTGCATCTCAGGTCTAGGGAACTATTCATTTGCTTAAAGTAGGGAGAAGACTAAGGATAGGCTGAATTCCCAAAGAAATGAGATGAAGGCCTTTATCACAAAGGAAAACTTAAGGGCATAAATTGCAAATGAGCAGGGGTACAAGGGCTGTGTCTTGAGGTATCTGCCTGTCCATTGTGGCAGAGCAAGTGTACATTGCAAAAGTAACAATCAGGGACTGCATTCTAAAACTACACCTCGTACAGAGAGAGAGGGACCTTAATAATAAGACCACAAAATATCAGTACTCTTGAGATAAGTTTCAGGGATACAAAAGATAGTTCTCCTGCTAGAACTGGGAAACTGAGCCTTACACAGATTGTGGTGACTGTCTGCAGCTCAGAGTAAGGTCACAGTATATTCTTTGAAACAAAGAATATCCTTTTGCTCTTATTCCTTGAAGGAAGTTTGGGGAAAACTTTTTGTTTCCCTTATAAAGGATTCTTGACCTTTTCTATGTTTCTTCTGCCTTTTCAATTTTTTAATCACTCAGCTGTGGAGTAAACCCAGCAAGGAATGTATTTTTAAATTATTTTTTAGCTTTCTGGAGGGTTGAACCAAACATGTATTTTAGAAAAATCATCAGTAAATAAGACAATAGCAAATACTGAGTTTTAATTACCAATAGATCTTTTATATTTTCACAATTGGATTATCAACCACTAAACCTTGGTCATTTGTGATCAATTTGTAACAAATTCATTTCCAGGAAATGATGTTTCAAACCACAATTTCAATGTGGATCTTTTTTCTTAAAAATGGACCATTCAGTACAGTTTTCTGGATTTCTGAATTTTCACCAGAGATGTATAGTTGTTTTACAAATAAATCAATTCTTATTAAAAGTCAGGTCTAGCTCTAGACAGAGTGCCATTCTCTGCCATAGTCAGTACTGTTAGAATGATTAAATCTACTAGGTTTTATGAAACATTGTTTAGCATTTTTAAATTAACTTTACAATCACAGAATTCCAGGGTTGAAGGGATCTCAGGAGATCATCAAGTCCAACTCCCCTGACAAGGCAGAGTTACGTGCAGTAGGTTACAATGGTTCATAGGGCTGCATAAGCAGAATCAGTAGATTTTGTAATGTCATGTTACAATTTCTCCTTTGTTGGATTGAGGACTCAAAAGTAGTACAAATAGCGGCTTCTCATCAAGAGCATTTTTTATGGGACAGGAAGACACTGTTGCAAGCCTCTTTTGTCAAGGTACATTAGTACTGAAGTCCAAAAATTAGCAAACATGTTATGTGAGTTATCTTTCCAGTACGGAAGCTCACTGACAGATAGCTGTAACAGTTTCTATTGTAAAGTTTAACAGAGACATTGAGTAAACTGAAACCTGTGTGGCAAAAGCAACAATGTTCACAGTATCCACACTGGCTAATTTAAAACCAGCTCATATACGTCTACATAAGCAGCCAACCACTCTTCCAAGTGCAGTGTGCACTCAGCTTGTGTGTAGCTCTTTTCCCTGTTTAAAAAAAAAAAAAAAAAAAAAAAAAGAAGAATTGGAAGTGGCCACATTTGTTATCGCACACTTTCTTAGTTTGATTTACACCATTAGACTAATGGAAAGCAGGGTTTTGGAAAAAAATGCTGATAGAAACCCAAATATATCTGTGTTGTTGGTCAATTAAAAGCAATTCATATTCGTCAAGGATGAAAGTGACTCTTAAACCGCAGACAGACTGGTTTAGATTTGGTCATTTAAATTTTTTTTTTTTTTTTGGTTTTGTTTTACTCAACCTTTACTGCAACAGTAGAAATGAAATTTGCAGTATTTCAAGTACTCCTGAGCATCTCTCTGTGAAGCCATAAAGGTTACTGCATTGCTGAAAGCAATGGTGAAGAGCTCTCCGTGGTTCATACACGCAAGGGCTCAGTAAACCATTCTGATTTGCAGATACCACATGCTTGGTTACTTGATATTACAAAAAATGGGGTTTGGCTAATCCATTCCATACATTTGAATCCTAAAAGAAAAATACTCATTTTTAAAATTGTGACATGAGGACAGTATCTTTGCCATTGTTTTTGGTCCTAGATACAGTAACATTGAGCTTTTTTCCTCCAGGTGAGACTGACTGGAAACATCACACACAGAATCTCAAATGCAAGGCTGCCAATTTCATGTCAAAGGCAGTTAGCAAGAAAGAAATGCAATCTCCTCTGTTGACATTAGGGGACAGGTAGAGAGTGTAACCAGTGAAGTAAAGAAGAAAAAGAATATGGAACACAACACACATATTTATCCATACACATACTGATCCTTCAGGCCTTGAGTTTTGGCTTTCTGATTCCCAGCATAATTCTGGATGTTTTCCTCCTCCAGAGGAAATCCAGCTGCATCATCAGAGAATCAGAGCACAGCACAGTCGATAAGTTGTCGTTGTCAGTTGGTTACTTAGGATCATAGAGAAGGCATTCTGTATAAATAAAAGCACGGTATAACTTCCAAAACAAACTACAATCTAGGAGGAGATATAAACTATATGTACAAAACTTAACTAATGTGGAAAGGATCTTTCTTTTTACTGTACTGTTGAATTGAGTCTCTACCTACAGCATGAGAGAAGAGTGTGGTGAGTTGTAAACTTATTTGTGTAGCCACTTGGCTGTTCACCCAAGCAGACAGAGCTGGTTAGAAACTGGGAAACGTAGCCGTGAGGTTTAGGGTATTAAACCTTTAGATGCGGCGGAAATAAGACACACAGCTACATGGTCATCCCTTAGGATAGGAAGGAGACAACTTTATTCAGAAACAAACTTGTTTAAATAGAACAACTTGCAACTCCAAGGGCAGAATAAAGATGATTGGGTCAGAGAAATTTACATCTCTTTCCCAGGCCTGGTCATGCACCAAAACAGGTGTTAATCAATGTTGTTAATTCCATTCTTTTTTGACCAGATTATCATCCTGGGAGAAATTCTCCCTGGCTGCAGCTGAACCATCTTATCAGCCTGAGAATGGAGCTGAGAAGCTCCGGCCTGGAATATTTTCCAGGCTGTAATTTTCCTAGCTCTCTTAAGTGAGTGTCCTGAGTTAGAGTTGTAGCAGCTCAAGGAAAAAGGGGAGAAGTTTGAGCATGAAGGCCTGCCTTCCTCTGCCAACACATTCGATGGCATGAAGTGTCATCTGTCACACCCTAAGAGATACTTTGAGGCTCAGCAATTGCCTTCTTAGATGGCTCACCAGTACTTCTGAATCAAGAGGGTGAGGAGGCATTCTGGAAAAAAAATTGTGTCTAACCTCACTTTCTCAAAATCAAATAGTTTCCAATGAAAATTCTGGATTTTCAGTTATGCAATGGAAAATACATCTTTTCTTTGGATAGCAAACACTTCACCTGTAGCACTTCACCAAAAATATAATTTGCATTTTGCAGATGCCAGCTATTTTACTTGGTTATTTTTGAGCCATCCTCTTGTCAGTTCATTCATCTCTCATTTGTGATGGAGGAAAGTTGTACTGACTGGAATACTTTTTCTGGTTCATTCAATCCAAAAACCAGTCAGGTAGTTGATAATGATGAATAAAACCATCATTTTCACGTTCTGCAGTCCTTGTTCACAATCTAGAAGTATTTTATGCTTGTTCCCATGTTTAATCTTTTGTGGAATAATTAAATGCCTTCTAACAAAGTAAGTTTATGGGTAAATCCACACTACAGAATAAGTACAGCACAGTGCAGGTGCGTCTTCAGCTAATGGTAAAACAATTAGCACCAAAATGAGGTGTAGAGGTAGGAGTCATTCACAGCTACAAGAATCAGGGTAAAACATCCCTGGGCAAAAATTTCTGATGGATGAGCCTCTGTGTCTTACTGCTTTTCACACGTTCCTCATCTTCTTCCTTCTTACTCAATATTGCAGTTGGCTGTTGAAATAAGGTCATAGGGAACAGAAGCACAATTATTGAGAGGCCATAATTGTTTTTAAAAAATCAGAAGAAAATTACAAATTAAAGTGGAATGATTATCTGGTTCACTCTGACTTCCATTTTCTAATCATCCTAAATTATGTTAATGCACGTTTTCAAGCTCAAAATTAGCAAAGGTCCCATGATGTAATTCTCCTAACACCCACTGAATATTACATTATACCAGTCCAATTTCATTTCAATCTTTGGCAGCAGCAACTGTCACTCAGGGCACATATATGGGGGTTTAGGGACCTCCCACCTGTTCTGTTTCTAGATAGTACTTTTAATACATGAAGTTTAGGAGTCATTGTGAAGTTAAAATCGGTTTCTTACTTGTAAAGGCCTAGGAATGTAATATAAAAAAATAACTCTTAAAACATGTTTGTCTTTGAAATAAATTAATAATCAAAAGCTTGCATCAAGTCTAAAACAAATCAAATTCAGTCATGAAGATGAGAAACAGGAATTATATCTGAGTAGCGAGGCTGATGGAGACTCAATGAGATCATTTTGTTCAAAGATTAAAGGCGATGAACACTGAAATAGTTGAGGAGGATGGCTACAAACGCATCTGACTAGAGCTGCGAAATTCAGTAATGATCAAAAGTTAATTATCAAAGCAGAGAGAACTACTCAACACAGAAAATTTGAGTCAATAGCTAAGCAGCTGAGAAAAGAAGTAATTTGGAAGGAGTATTTTCCTATAATGAAGTTGTATAAAAGATGTACATTTCAAAGAAACCTGCCTAAAACAAGATTGCATTCTTCCTGTGATCAGAGAAAAATAATTAGCTCTAATTGATAGACCTGCTGCACACCAAATATTTTCAAACAATATGTTTCTGCATCAAAGCTTAATGTGTAGAGATACTCACTGTCACTTTGATTTTGCCTTCCATTATCTTCTGCCACTGGGCATGCTCATGATATCGCAACAAATATGCTTTGAAACATGAATGAGCAACACCTACAAGACAAATAAAAGCAGAAGGACAGATCCTGCATTTCTTTCTCAGATGAAATCCCTGATGTATTGTGTGCTGTGTTTAACATCACTGTGATCCGACTCAAAGTGAATCCTTTGTAATAGGAAACGACCAGTTGCCTGATGATCCAGCATTAAACTGGGCCGACATGTAGATTAACCTAAGCACTTGCAATGGTTTTTCAGTTTTGTGTAAGCAAGCATGTGTGTGAAGGACACTGTTCCTCCAGCATGTGCCTTTTCTTAAGAGTTAGGAAAATGCCTTTTTCTGGTAACAAAGGAAAAAGGAGGTGGAAATTTTCCATGTAAAAATCTAGGGAAAGATACGTGCTAGAATGTTCATGGTCCAAGAAAACAAAAGATATATCTATAATTCTTTCTTCCTGAAGCTGCAACATTTCTTTCAGGGTAAATGGTTGTGATCGACATAGCTAAGTGGTCAAAATCAAACATGCGGTTTAGACTCTGCTCTTTCATATTCTTTGACTTTGACATTGCCAGTTCTCACTCTCTGAAATATCTTCATTTCTTTAATCTTTCCTGTAAACAGTTTAGCTCACACCATCATGCATGTGCTCTCCAGAATATATTCTGCTGCATTTTGAATTAAATCAACTGCATTATCATGATTTACCTGTGATCCTAGACACTCTCCTCTCTGCGGTTTCCTCTGTGTCTTGATACCTGCTTTTGTGTAGTGATTTTTGAATAATTCAGGGGAAAACCTTGATTTAGGTGCAAGTTTCACATGCTTGAACTCAGAATTGTTATAGTCCAGCTATTTGGTATATAGAAGAGTCAAGGAAAATACCACTCTACAGTAAAAAAAAATCTGACATTGTGGAATAATGTTTATGAGCTTTAAAAATAATTGTTTCCTGCAGGGTGGGACTGAAACTTGGCTTTTAGTGGGAAGCTTGGGAAACTGAAATGCCATTTTTGATGGCGTTTCAGTTCATTTAAAATGGATCGTTTGTGTGTTGTTACATGTAGTTTATTACTTAGAAAGTTTCTTAATAGCATGCTTGTGACTCTGCATTAGCATATGGCCGCTGAAAAAGGGAGATTTGGAAGAGAACTATTGGAAAGAGACACAATCACAGTATCTCACCTTTGAGGAAGGATCCCATTTCATCATAAGCTTATTTGAGAAGGCATAATTAGGCTTGGGTTTTTCTCAATTACTTGTGCAATCTGAAGTTGAGCATTTCCTGAGGTGTTTTATTTGTTTTATTTAGCAGGCCTACTGTACAATTAGTATAGTTGATTCCTGTCATGCATTCATTGATTTATTCTTTAGATGCAAAATATAATCTAAATGAAACAAAAAAATTTTTCTTTGCAAGCTGGGAGTCAGCCCAGAGGATTGCTGTTGCGCCGTCCAAGCTCTCACAAGCTCTCACAAGCTCTCACTTTCTCCCAAATTTTAAACTCATTATCAGGGATTTCCATGAATTTAAACACAGATATTACCTTTGCTGTGATGGGAGGCAAAAGCAGGAATTTTGAAAAACCAGCCCCATCATGGATCCCAAGGGAAAATTTATTCTGGCAAATTTAGAGCCCACTTGTGCAGATCCCAGAGGTTTCAAAAGTTTATCAGTTTTCATAAAGGATTTAATTCGTCAAGAGTTTATATGAGCATTTCTCGGAACCGCTAATACTCACACTTCTTATGTAGGAACCATTTTATTTCCATCTCTAAGTATAGCAGAGGTTAAAGTTCCTCACCATAACCCTTCTCCTAAATGTTGGAAGGCTTTTAAGAATACCTCTGCAGGTAATCAGGCACTAAAACTTTCCTTTGTATAATGGGTTTATGGATCAGTTGTCTTAATTCTGCCTTTTGCCACTCTCTGTGCTTGTAATCTCACCAACCATCTGACCACTTTCTACATTTAAATCTATTACAGCCTTGTTCTGCAAACACCAGGAGGAATTCTCTAAAATTATAGAATACTAGCTTTTTCTGCCAGTGATATTTCCAGCCCTCTTCCTTGAAAATATTATTTACCTATTCTGAAGAAAACAAGAGTGGGATGCAAGGTCGTTTCAGATTACATAATTATGCCAGAGAAGCATTAAAGGGAAAAGCCTCCACTAACATCTTGAGCAGCTTAACCCGTGTGATAGACTGGTGCAGCACTGCCATCGGTGCCCCCAGCTGTGTTGCTTAGCAACATTTTAATTCAAGAAGAATCGAAGGAGATGAAATCCCTGTGGAGAGGGAAACAGAAATAAGAGGGCCGTTGACAGATGATCTGAGTTGTTTCTTCTAATATACTGTGAAGATCACTGGCTCTTTTCATGAATGATAAATGGACTGTACACAGATCAATGGGTTCAACAATAAACTGGAACCAGGCTCCATGTCTGAGGTGGTTCAGGCCTAGAGGCCCAAAGATTTACTCATTTAGATGATTTGGAGTGTTTTTTCTTAAAGGTTTCACAAGAGGAAATTGATCTGAACATTTGGTCATCTCTTGCCCTTTTCTGTTGCTGGTGAATAAAAACAGTTTTGGAAATGGAGTCCATTCTTCCCTCTATTCTTCCCTCTATTTTTCCCTCTATTTTTTCCTGTTGTTGTTCTTGCTATAGGGACAGATAGCTTGTGACAAAGGGGCCAGACCTCAGAGTGGGAAATGAAGTGGCAGCCCTGAATGAGCAGTTCTCAAAGACTGATGGTCATTAAAAATAAACAAACCCTGCTGATACCACAAACTGGGCCAGGAGCATTTCAGACCCAGCACTCTCTCTCTGAATGGTCCTACAGCCTGTGTCCCAGCTCTGGGATGTTGCTGGTGAAAAGCTCCCATGAGCTGATGTTTGCTTGCTTTGGTGTGTGGCTTAATGATTTGTTTTCCCCACCCCTCTTGTGTTTACAGGCTGCCGAAAAGACAAAATTGAGAAACATTCCTGTAAAGTAAGTTATTTTTATATCCCTTTGAAAATGCAAGTTTAACAACATTGTTGTATACAATGACTAAAAAGACAGTAAGAAGGGTGATGAAAGAGATAATAGAATTCATGTTACCCCTAATCATAGGAGTAAAAAGATCAGTATCATTGAGGAAAGCTTTTGATTTCTCATGTGATTTCTCAGAGATTGCATTCCTCAAGTTTTATTCAGTTTCCATAAATTAATGTGTTGTCCATGAATAGCTGCCAAATAATCACAATCATACTCAATACATAGTGCTTCCAGCCTTGGGGAGGTTTGTACATGCTAAAAAGATTATGATTTTTAATTGCAATCCTCGAAAAGGTCTGTCTGGGGAAATAACTAGGAATGTGCCAAATAATTTCTAGACACATGGGAATATTTTGCACCTATTTGTGAAGGCTTTGCCATCCTGTTGATTAAGAGCTCTTTCTCCCTC
Organism: Sturnus vulgaris; assembly: GCF_052056855.1. Classification (NCBI taxonomy): domain Eukaryota; kingdom Metazoa; phylum Chordata; class Aves; order Passeriformes; family Sturnidae; genus Sturnus; species Sturnus vulgaris. Next base: position 18,663,108 of record NC_142256.1, on the reverse strand, counting down.
TGTGCATGCCCCTCTGTTACGCCATATGCACATACATGTTTCTGCACTTTGTAGCAGGGCTTTGTGAAGGATGAGCAAGCTACCAGGGAGCAATTTTAGGGGCATTTTATGATAAGTTCTTAAATCTTAGGGCACTAGTGGCAACACTCAATCATATATCTTTGAATTAAGAAAGTTGCTGTATAGATGTCTGGGGTCTTTGAGAAAAGGCATTTTCAGTTAAAGCTAACAGCATCAGTATTAAACAGTTATTCTGTTTAAATAATTAATACTTCAGTCCTAATGGACTCTTATGTACCAATAAAAACATATATTTTTACTTCAGTAGATTATTGTAGCAGTTTAACTGCATCCCAGGAACTGTATATTCCTGTTACAGACAGAGTTCTTATTTTTATAGTAGTTTGCAGACCTTGCTGACTACTAGACTGGAGTGGGTTTGTGTTTGTAAAAGCATGCACTAACAGGATTCCCTGATCATTGTGTTCTAGCACCCATAACAGAAAGGGACAGTTCTATCTGTCACTTGGATTCCATCATATATAGTAATTTACACCTTAAAAAGTGAACACAAGATGTGTATGAACACTCCTTGGAGTGATTAGGCGATATGTCAGATGACCATAAATCACTCTCTCTTTATGTTTCATTCAGTCTGATAAAAAATAGATATAGGATCCAGCAGGGACCTGATAGCATGTGAAACTTGTAATAAGACAAAGGACTTTTCTTGCCTATAGGGCTAATTCAAATTCAGTTCAAGCTGAATTAAAGTCATTGTTAGCTGCTGGTTGTTTAATAGAGGGTGAAATGAGCTGTGTTTCACCTCACATTATACAGGATCCAGGAGTTGCAAAGTGATGAAATTCCTGGGGAACAGATCCAAAATAATCATTTATCATTCCTACACTTTTTTTAATATTTTGAATCAAATTCTCAGGAATGACTTAACTGAATTGTATCTTCCCACTTGTAACAGAGACACTGAGCACTGCAGTTACTAAACAGCATGTATGTCACACTGATGCCAAATTAATCCACCAGAAATATTTGAGAGTTGGGGGGAAAGGATGATTTAGGTTAAGTAATTTTTTATTGGACTTGAGTAAGGGTAAAAATTTGAGATGGAAGAAAGCCAGATGGACATTCTCATTCTTTCCACATACATGTGTGTATTTCACCCTGTCATGTTTCCCCCAGCTGGTTGTTTAACTTCTCCTTGACTATGTTCATCGTTGCAGCTTCAATTAGTACCCTAGGGGGATCCATTATACCTATTAATTACACTATGTATAGCAAAACAGCTGAAAAATCTGCCTAGTTTTGTTCAGTGACATGTATCTACTTAAAGTACCTGTATACAGTTATGATTGTATGCTAAAGCTCTCAGGGCAAAAGAAATAATAGTGTCTTTAAGATAGCTGTAGTAGCCATGGATTGCATTTATATGTGTTAGAGCCACACTTGGTAGAGCTCAGACTTGGCCAGCTTTTATTTGCTACTTTTGTAGCTCTCAAATGTCAAGAATTTCACTTGAATTTTAATGTTCTTCAGCTATGCCATGTAAAGTTAGTGGCTTCCATTGTCATAAGGGCTGAAAGCTGTACAGATTCCTTCTACCATATGTGACTTATCACATACATTTTTTAAAACACGTTTTTATTATTAATACATATGTGATAGTACACTTCTTCAAATGTGAATTGCTTTTGGCTAAAATCCATGTACTAATAAGTAGAGTTGAATCTAACTACATTTGACATCTGCTATAATATATTTTTTTTTACATATATAAGTATATATATAAAATATTAGCAGTTTTCATTAGCATAAACAATTTCCTTCTTTTTACCTTATGCTGATATAGTTCTTGTGTTCCAAAACTGGAAGCAGAAATTACTCCCTTTTAAAGACCATAGGTTATGTAGGTCCTTGGACAGAGCCAATAGTGCCACCATTCAAATGTATTAATTTAGAAGTATGATGAAAATTTCTATAGAAATGGTCTGCTTAATTTCCATTGCTCAGTTCATTAATGTAGCTGGTGTAATGTTTGGTAGGAATTTTACTGTTCATTTATGTTCTCTTGAATCCCTATAGAAATACAAGGAAAGGGGGAAAAACAAGGAAGTCTTCTTTTTGCAGTTTAGTAAGGCAGCCAAAGCAGCTGGTTTCTCAATGTCTGAGTGTGTATTGGTGCTCAGACTACGTTGTGAGGTAAATCCCTTTTTCCTCTCCGGTCCTCCAGCTAGCTCTGGACCAGAGAGGGGTGGGAAATCCTCATAGACAAAGGCAAAGAACCAAAGAAGACTCTTTTCTCCCGTGGGAAGGTGATCCACAGTTTATTCTGTCCACATGGCGAAAGGAGAAAAAGCGAGAGAGAAGATGGCGGGCACTTTTAAACTCAGGGAAAGGGGAGGGGAGGAACAGACCCGTGACCAATGGGACACCGCCGACGGGGAGGGGCTAAGGGAGGGCTGAACCAACTTCACAAGCTCCGGGGAGATACAGGGCAAACCATTTTCTCAGTTCAATATGAAACATAACAGTGCAATATAAAACCACGAACAGTGCAACTTACGAAACAAACAGTGCAATACAACACCTCCCCGTTTTGCTAAATAAAGTTAAAAGAAAGGCGTCGGACTTATTCTGATTCAGAATATGGATTTACCCACCACTTACAATTTGTGGGCAAGTTAGACTGTTTATGATTTGTTAACTCCATGTGGTTGACTTCTGAGGTAGCAGAAATTAAGCCGTTGATTGCTTTAAAAATTATGCAACTTAGAATTCTGAATGTCAACGCTATAAGGTAAAGAACACCAAAAAATGACAAAATTGTTTTAACTATTGAACTCCACCAGCCTGTGAGTCCTCAGTGTTTGAACAGTTCACTGAACCAATCCTCAGATTCTTGCTTCATTTGTCTGATCAAGCTTTTCATGTCTTGGATGTTGGGAGCCTTTGAGGTCAGGCTCATGCAACAAAGTCCTTCAAATTCCTGGCATTGGAGTGTCTGTGCCAGGGTCACCCAGATGTTCTGGTGTGGCTGAGGGACGATCCACACAGCTGTCAGACTGCTTAGAGAGAACAGGATGACAACTTGGATGGGGTTTATTGTGAGGTTGGGTGGGAGGTAGGTTTTTTCTAAAAAGCAAAACCAAACAATTTAAAGCATATTAAAAGTCAGGGTGTCTCCCAGAATGGAACCAGATCTCAGGAAGGTTTTCTCTCCTCCTTCTGGTGGCGTCTTCTTTTTGAAGCAACTGCTACTTGCTTCTCATCCCCTTCTGCTGGACCTGGGGTTTTGGGGATGTAAGGTTTTATCCCCTTTTAGGGTTATCCAACGTGGCCCTGAGGGGGTGGATATGCACACGTAACCATGCCCCCAGGTAACAAGTTCATAAGGGCCCTTGGTCTCCCAAATTTCTGGGTCCCTAATTAGGACAGGTGGACACTGGGACAACTTAAACTGATCACTGCTGTTAAAGTGACATACCACCAGAGGACTCATATTTTCAAATGAACCATTTAGAAAATTGATGGTAAACATGGCTTTGCAGAGCTTTTGTTGTGACAACATCCACACTGTTGAATTGCTCTGTCTAGCCAGGACTTGCTTGAGCATCTGATGGGCACACTCAAGCACACCTTGGCCTGTGGGGGAGTGGGGGATGCTCGTTTTATGTTCCACTCCCCACTGCTGCACAAATTCTAGGAATTCCTTAGATGTATTCACTGGGCCGTTATTGGTCTTGATTTCCTTAGGGATCCCCAGCACTGAAAAGGCACTAGGTGTTGTTTGCATGCACAGCCCTTTCTCCTGCGTGGGCAGAGGCATAAACCACACCGGCATATGTGGCAATGCTTCTATGTACATATTTGAGGCAACCAAAACTGGGAATGTGTGTTATGTCTGTCTGCCACACTTTGCAGCTCCCAAGGCCTCAGGGGTTAACCCCAACACCCAGTGATGGCATGATCTGGAGCTGGCAACTGGGACAGGTAGCCACAGTGGCCCAGGCCTGACTCTGCGTTAGTTGGGAGTGACGGGTCAGACCTGGCACATTCTGATGGTATTGCTGGTGACTCAGCTTCACCTTTTGAAAGATGTCTGGGAGGCGTGCCTTTTCAGCTGGGGCAGCAAGGGAGTCTGCTTTATGATTCCCTTCTGCGATTTCACCTAGGAAAACAGTATGTAGCCTCACATGTATCGCAGAGAACAGATGCTCTCTATGTGAAACTAAATAAATTAGTTTCGAGAGCAACCTGAAGAGATGCTCGTTCTCAATGTCTTTGAGAATTGCTCAGAAAATTGCTCCACCCTGGATACTATCCCCGCCAAGTAGGCTGAGTCGCTTAACAAATTAATTGGCTCCGAGAACTTCTCAAAGGCTCTCACGACTGCAGCCAGTTCAGCAACCTGGGGTGACCCCTCCACAAACGCATCATCAGCTGAGTCTGGGGATTTCTCCAAGTCATCACTGACTTGTGGGATGCCCTGGACGCATCAGTGAACGCTGTGAGAGCTTTGAGTGGCCTACAGCTCCTTTTCTCACGAGGAATGAGGTGGAATTCCTCATTAAACAGCTTGTGTGACAGGGCGTGGACTGATATTTGTCCACTGTAACTGTCCAGAGATACCTGGAGTTTGGCATTGCTCTGGAGCAGGTGCTCAAACATCTCCTTGGTCAATTTCTCAGGAGAGTTTTTTTCCTCCTTAGAAAGTTTGACCAGGAGGTGAATACACACAAAGTCACAACCAGCCAGCTCACGCAGTCTTACCCTGGCTTTCCTGATCAGCTGAGCCATCAGCTCTTGTGGCTTGGTGATGATCTTGGATCGTTGATGGTAGAGGAAAACCCACTCTATGATTAAGAGTGAATCTTTCTGCCCTTTGACCCATTGAAATATTAAACCATGCAAGTGTGGCAGCTTTCCCAGGACAATGAATTTGAAAGGCATCTCGGGCTGAAAACTATGAGCCTGCCTCTTGGCCAAAGCCTTCTGCATCTTTTGGATTGCAGCTTTTATCTCTGGGGTCAGTTCCTTGAGAGAGACCAGCTCTCTCTCCCCCTTCAATAAATTGAGGAGGGGGCCTGGATCCTCAGTGGTGAGGCCTAACCAGGGCCTGACCCAGTTCAAATACCCACTCAGGGAATGGAGATCTGCTAGGGTTTTGGGATCACTAACGATATCTAATTTCTGCAGAACAGTCCGCCCAGTGATCTCCAAGCCCAGGTACTTCCAAGGTGGCATCCTTTGGACCTTGTTTTCCTGCAGCTGGAATCCAGCAGAGGTTAAAACTTTAACCACTAGGTCAAGTGTGTGTTGGAGTATAGAGTCATTGGGGGCACACACAAGCACATCATCCATGTAGTGGAGGATGACAGCCTCCCTTTTTTTGGGCGTGCACCAGGGACAGCAATGAAGCCACGTACCACTGGCAGATGGAAGGACTGCACTTCATGCCTTGTGGCAGCACTTTCAGTGGTACTGCTTCATTGGGGTTTCTCGATTGATGGTAGGAACCGAGAAGGCAAACCGTGGGGCATCTTCTGGGTGTAGGGGAATTTGGAAAAAACAGTCCTTGATGTCCAGGACAGCCAATTGCCAGTTTCGGGGAAGCATCGTTGGGGAAGGCATCCCAGGTTGGACAGACCCCATGTCCTCAATTACTTTATTTCCCAGAGGTCATAGAGGAGCTGCCACTTATCCTTTCCTGGCTTCTTAATCACGAAGATCAGGAAATTCTAGGGGCTAGTTGTCTCTTCTATGTGGCCTTTGGCTAATTGCTCCTCCACAAGCTTCTTGAGTGCCTTAAGCTTTTCCTTACTTAGTGGCCACTCACCTACCTATCTTGGAGTGTCATCCAGCCATGTTAACTTTTAGGTAGGGCGCTCCACTATGGCCACCTCTAAAAATCCTCAGGAGTCTTAGGGATAACTGATTTGACCCCCCACTGGGACATGGTGTCTCTCCCCCACAGGGGGCACTTGTAGTCAGTGACAAACAGATGGGCACTGGCCAATTTTCCATCCAGCCCTTCAATTTGTACAATGCTTTTTGAAATCTTTGCCAGTTTTATCCCTCCTACACCTTGGATTTTGCCAGCCACAGGTTGCAATTCCCAATGTGACAGCCACATCCTTTCAGGTATGATCGTCACATCTGCCCCTGTGTCAAGCAACCTTTCCACATGGAGATGGTCTGACCCATGGGTTAGGTTGCATGCCATAGAGGGTTTGTCCTCACCAACCACTTCTGCCCAGTAGACTTCAGGTGCTTTTTCATCTACTGGGACCTCCACTGGAATGGGAATGGCCTGGGCAAGGATTTGTCCCTTGGCCAAACAGAAGGGTGGCTGAGGGCAGCGTGCCAGGAGAATGAGGTGAGTTATATCTCCCTTGATGGTCATAGGAGCCTCAGTCTCCAGGGGTGTGTGTGCAGTGTCCCTGATAACAGAATACTCAATGCTGTCCAGTCTCATGTGGTTTATCGTCCTGTCCTGTGAATTGTCTGTCAGGTCCACTGCAATGACCGTCCAACCTGTAGATCTGAAAAGAAAAGCTTTGGAAGTCATGAGACTGAAACACCCGTGAGGCTGCCAAACTTTGTTAAGTAAATGTTTGTCATTTTTATTTTCCAGCTGTCCTTTATCCTGCTTCCCTTCCTCTCCGTTTTTTGTTCAGGGAGAGACTTTCCCCACTGTGGACCCTTGTCCCTTTTTTGTTAAGAGAAAGGCTTTCCCCACTGTGGAGCCCGCTGTATTTATATCATGGCACTGGGCGGGTCCGCGCTCAGGTCTTCGTTTTTTTGTTTGTTGGTGTCTCCTTCTCTTTGATTTTTCTTCCTGTGTTGCTAGCTTTAAGGACAGTCTCTGGCAAAGTGTCCTGGCTTCTTGCACTTGAAGTAGATGACATGTTGGAGCTGCTCTGGTGACATCGGTTGCCTTTTTACTCCTGATGTTACAGCTGCTGCAGTCTTTGGGTTTGACAGTCCCAGCTTCCTCTCTGGTACACAGAAGAGTTCTGCTTTCTTAGCACAGGCTTCGATCATCTATGCTAGTGTGGATGGAGGATTGATAAGCAGACCTAGGATAATCCTGCAGCAGGCTTCACTGGCATTTCTCTGAGCCATCTCTTTAATAAGTCCTGCCTGTGCTACTGGATCGTCTACTTCTCTTTCCACCTGTGAATGAAGGAGGTCCAAAAACCGCAAAAAACTTTCTGAGGAATATTGTTCAATATTAATATAACTACCTTTAGTTTCAACTGTTGATAACTGGTTAAAAACCTTTTCTGCCACCCCACAGATTTTATCCAGAATGAATTTGGGTAACACCCGAGCTTGGTCCCTGGGGGTTAGCCCACTCCCCTTCACTACACAGATGTTCATAGGTGATGTCATTTCCATCTGCATGTGTTGCACCCTGGGTGTTCTGCTTAAGTTCCCCCATGAGTCCCTTCAGAGATTGCTTCCAAGTATTTTCCCAGAGGTCAAATTCTGAGGGGGTTAGGAGACACTGGAAGAGATCTCGGAGGTTGGCTGGGACTAATTTGTAGCATTTTAGGGTAACTTTCAACATTCCCTTAAAGATCCCACTACCTCGGCCAAACTCCCTTTGGGTCTTACAGATTTCCTTTTGTTTTGGTAGGAGAAAGGCTGATAGGTTCTAATTCCATTTCTTCTACCAGTATATATGGCAGGGGCAGCTGATGGTATGGCTTCCTCTATGTGGCTTTGATCCCCAGGATACCTCCCCGGGTCGACCCCCCCCCCCCCCCCACCACCACCATAGGGACCAGGAAGGGGCCTACCCCCTCCACAGGAATGGGAGGCGGCCCCACCCCGTGGCAAAAGGGAGGCACCTCGCCCCCCCATTGGAATCGGGAAGTGGGGCACTGCATTGCCCACCCCTGCAGCAATGAGGATGTGGCCCACCTCATCCCCCACTGGGATGGGGCAGCACACCACCCCCCCTCCATGGGAGACAGGAGGCAGGCCCCCCACCCCTTCACCATGGGGACCGAGGGGCAGGGCATTGCCCCTCCCTGCTCCTGCAGGGGAATCAGGAGGGTCCCCCTCCACCCACCCGCATGGCAATCGGGAGAGAGACGCCCCCCCCACCCCGTCCCCACATGGGAATCGGGAGGCAGAGCACCGCACCCCCCGCCCCTGCTTCTGTGGCAACCCGGAGGCAGGTAAACATGGAGCCACCCAGGAGGGAGTGGCAACCGTGGGAACCAGGATTGCAACAGATGGGGGAGGGGTTGCAGGAGGACTTCATGCAGGGTGGGAACATGGAGGAGGGAGGGGGAGTGTCCAAAGGGAGGAAAGTGTTACGGGAGGGGAAAGGGTTGGGGGCAGGGATGAGCAGGTAAAAGAGATTGTGGGAAGAAGAAAGGTAAGATGGAGGATTGGCCACGTGGCTGCCGCCATTTTGGACCCCCACCATGTGGTCACTGGCATGTGGGTAGAAGGGTTCATCTTTACGCTGAAGCCAGGGTGTAGGAACGGGGGTAGAGGGGTGGCAGGAAGGTACTCTGTTAGTCTGAGGACAACTGCCAGAGTCAGGGTGCTGGGTGGGAGGCGAGGGGCCAGGGAAGCTGCAGCTCTGCTGGGTTCCCTGTGTTTCTCCGGGTGCCCCTGTGCGTCTCGTCCAGCTCAGGCCTTAGGAGGAGGGTTAGGGGAAACCGGGGTTATTTGCTGTGACTGTCTCTTTATTTCCGTTTTTATCAATTCCTTTCGAATTAAAATGAACAAAGGAAAAAAATTTTGATACTGTTTTGTTTCCCTGTTCTACTTCAGAGAGTTAAGACGTTTCCAATTTCACCCCAGGAAGAGAGAGAATCTACATTTTGTAGGGTATCTTGAGGGAAGTGAAAAGATAACTAGCACACAAATCGCTTTAACTGTTTCCTAGAGATGGTAACATTCCCACTTTTTAAGATATCCCGAACTTGGGAATATACGCTTCTTTGTTGCGAAGAAAGTTGACAGCCCATTTTGATGTTAAAAGCAATCTACGCAAATCTGGTTTACCTTTCTTTGCAATACAACCAAGGCAGGGATGGGTTCGCGGCCTTCCCTTCCCCACGTGACGCTGGTGTAGGAGGAGTGACTGCACTGACATGCTGCATGCCTTTTAAACCACCGCCAGCAAGAGCCTTGCCACTGCTGCTTGCAATGCTGCTGCCAGCTGCCCTGCACTGTGCCGCTGGACCACACCGGCTGCCCCGCACCGCTCTGCTGACATCCCTGTGGGACCTGCGTGGCTGCTCCACTGCCTGCACCAGCCCCTCTGTTCCTGGCGCCACGCTATTTCCGGCCCTGCGCCGCACCCGAACTCACGCCGCTCCTTTGTCCCCTGCAGTGCTCCAGCCACACATGTGGCGCCTTTATCCCCCCAGCAGGAATCCGCTTCCAACCACAGCTAGGGGCTATACTCACCCTTCCTGGGGTCCTCAGCGCTGCAGAGTCCTTACAAAGAAAGTCCCCGCTTAGACCAACCTGCCTCTGGGCTCAGGCAAGCTACCAGTCTGTCTCTGTCGGCAACTGCTGTGTTAAAAAAAACAAAAGGCAGCTCGTGATGTCAGAGTAGCTGTACGATCCACAGGCTTATAATTCATGAGTGGAATCCAGCCTTTACCATGGGGCCTCTCACCGTATGGGAAGCCCTATGTTTGGAGTGCCAGCTGAGGTAAATCCCTTTTTCCTCTCCGATCTTCCAGGTAGCTCTGGACCAGAGAGGGGTGGGAAATCCTCATAGACAAAGGCAAAGAACCAAAGAAGGCTCTTTTCTCCCGTGGGAAGGTGATCCACAGTTTATTCTGTCCACATGGCGAAAGGAGAAAAAGCGAGAGAGAAGATGGCGGGCACTTTTAAACTCAGGGAAAGGGGAGGGGAGGAACAGACCCGTGACCAATGGGACACCGCCGACGGGGAGGGGCTAAGGGAGGGCTGAACCAACTTCACAAGCTCCGGGGAGATACAGGGCAAACCATTTTCTCAGTTCAATATGAAACATAACAGTGCAATATAAAACCATGAACAGTGCAACTTACGAAACAAACAGTGCAATACAACAATCTTGTAGGAATTTCCTGATGGCCCAAGTAGGTGCAGTGGCACTTGGTTCCTTCAGAAAGACCTGGCTTCAATTCCGTGGTGCCTGTAGTACTGGAAGACACAAGGTATCCTCAGAACTCATCTTTTTGTATTGGTAGCATCATCTGACATAATATTACTATAAATAAGCACCCAGAAAATAGATAAGAAATCTCTGTATCTGCAGATTTGTTTTTATTTCTTTTCTTTTTTGTGTGAAAATAGCTTTTCCAAAAGCATGAGACCCTTTTCTGTCAGTGTATGACACCAAAGTGGACCCATAACTGCTGAATTCATTACATTTAACTGATTTATGCTTTACTGACCTTGTTATGTAAGGAACACTTGCTTTCTCCCATTGATTTTATCCATGTTTACACTGAGAGTCTGTGGTAGAAAAGGGATTTCCTGGATGTAGAATCCTACATGCTTATTTACCTGCTTATCAAGCTGTTCCTATCCCTGCATCTGAAAAAGGTCACATGACTTAAATAATTTCACACTGTGGAGGGTTTATGATTTCTAAAGAGCTGTTACATGAGAGATGGTTTTAAATTAGGGCACATCCAGAGGAATGAATCTCTTATATACCCTGTTATTTGATGCAAAAAGGGAGAAACAGTGGTATCATTAAAACCCCATAATAGCTTTTTTCTGAAACCCAGATTTTTTTTCCAAACTTCTGTAGACAATGGGAGCTCACATCAGCATAAAACTTAGAGGAATCATGTTCATGTTGACTTGGATCACATACTTGTCCTGAGGTGGGATGAGCTGCAGGGTCTCTCATATCCAGGGTAGTCCTCAATCTCAAGTACAAATGCACTTGGCTTGGCAGCCTCTACATTAATGTGGACTGGAGGTCAACCAGCCCAGAGCTTTATCTCTGCCAGAAGCAGAAGTTAGGCAGCAAAGAACAGCAATTATGGAGACGTCCTCCATGGGGACTATCCTCCAACTTTCCTGCAGACAGTGTTTTGCACTTCCAGAAACACACATCCTGTGTTTAGGAGACACCAATGGACTTACTTTCAATGCAAAGTCTTTCCTGAAGTCAGTTTATACCTCCTGTCCCCACAGTGTTGTGTGGCGGGAAAAAGTCTTCTGTTTGTTTTAAACACTTTTCCTTATATTTTCACTGTAATCCACTCAAGTAGTTATTCTTTCAGAAAAGAGAATGTGATTAGTCATTGTTCTTCATTCCTGATATTACATCCCTCTGTTGTATAGACCAAGGAGTCTTCCTACTATATAATATAATATAATATAATATAATATAATATAATATAATATAATATAATATAATATAATATAATATAATATAATATAATATAATATAATATAATATAATATAATATAATATAATATAATATAATATAATATAATATAATATAATATAATATAATATAATATAATATAACCCACCAATGAGCTATATAGACACAAGGCAAGTCTCTCTGCAATTGGAAAGGAAGATTCTGTCTGCTCTGTTGGGCAGAGACAGTGTTAGTGAGATAAACATGTTATTTTCAGGTTTTCCATACAAGGAGCTATTTGCCTGGTAATGCTTTTCTGACTACAGACTGGATATAATGTTGCTCTAAACACGTCTCAGTTGTTTGTGAAAATGGCCAGATGGATTCCTTGGGAAAATGTGGGCAGGTGAAAGAATGATTTGGCTAAAACTTGATATCATCCAAAACTATGAAATACAAGGGTTTTGTAAGAAAGAAATCAGAATTTTAAATTGGAAATGAATGCTATTAAGAGTGTAGTCATGTAGTCCATTAAATTCTGTAGAACTGTGAAAATATTGGAAGTGACTTCTTGCTTCAGGGAAGAAAACATTGCCTTCTTTGAGTGACCTTTATACTCCCTTCTTTTATAGTCCCTTTTAAAATCTTCAGTAGAAAGAAATGTCATTTTCCCCAAACACCTGCATATGTTTAAATTTACTGTAGTTTTAATGACTTCCAGATACGTGTTTTGAGATTATAGCTTGTGTAAAAATCCTGCTGCTTTTTATCTTTTCAAAATACGTTTGTTTTCCATCAGCCACAAGTTTGTTAACCAGAAAGATTTCTGGTGTTTATTGTCTTTTCCTGCCATAAAATTCATCTTCTCCTCTGAAGGGCATCTGACTTGACTTGGTATGGTTTTCTGTCCCAAACATCGTTGGAAATGCAATCCATTAACATTTGATATCTTGGCATTTCAATTGACCTCTCATTTGCAAAGCTCAGTGGTATTTTTCATGGCCTTTTCATCCTTGATTATACATGGGATAGGAATGCCTGTTTCTCCTGACTGCACTTTAAAAATATCTTTGTTTTACCGGCTGGAGTGGCACCTTGTTTTTGCCTCCCTGGCTAGACCTTATTCTGCATGGAAGGTCTGAAGTCTAAGGAAGTCATGCAGAGCCAAAAGATTTTCTTACTGACTCACTAAGCAGGAGAGTGAGCAGGTCAGGCTCTGAGGGTCAGTTAATGTATGCAGCAATAGAAGTAACCATAAACAGATCTCCTGCTCCCACTGGCAAAAATGCAGGCCAGTGGGCTGGCTCTGAAAGTTGTTTTGTTTTTGACCATCCAGATCAGGCACTTGTACCCAACAGAAGTAGGGAAGAGGCAGCATGCTATTGGTACACATGGAGCTCTTCTACTGCAGGGTATCTCTTGGCGTGTGTTTAAAAAGGGGTGAAAAAAGTCTGTTATGACAAGGTTGAAAAAGCCTCCCATTCATGGATAATTGTATGGGAGGATGGTCACATATATGTATATGAAAGAGAGTCAATTTAACTTCGATATAAGGAAAACATTTTTAACATGAGGGTGGTGAAATACTGGCACAGGTTGCCCAGAGAGATGGTGGATCCCTCTTCCCTGAAAACATTCGAGGTCAGGTTGGACAGGGTTCTGAGCAACCTGATCTAGTTGAAGCTGTCCCTGCTCAGTGCAGGGGGTTTGGGCCAGATGACCTTTATAAGATCCTTTCCAACCCAAACCCTTCCATCGTTCTGTGTGTGTGTATATATATATATATGTATATACATGGATACATAGACACCTGTGGGCCATAGTTACCTATGGACATTTGTCTATATGGACAGGGCATTTGCTAAAGGACTTAAACCGCTTTTAAAGAAACAACAAACCCAAACCTGCTATAACTTATTCTCAGTAAAGCTCCCAAGCAATTTCCACACGTCACCTGTTTATCTCTGATTCTAAACCTTCCTTCCTCACATTTCTCTTCAGACTATTTCTGGCAAACTACTAAATCAGAAAGCACCAATTCAATTAGTTCTAAAAATCCATTATAACATAGTGCCTAAACTGCCTGCCCATATTCATTTCTCGAAGAAATCCATTCATATTTATGTTTTAATACTTTAACACTAGCATGCAAAAGCACTCAAATCTCCAGCAGAAATCAGGAAAAAGCCTACTCACAGGCAGTTATAGAAAATGTTCTTTAGCCCCTGATCCTCCTAGTCTGTCCACTGTAGCATCCTCACAGGTACAATGATTGGTCAATGAGATTGGTTTATTGCATCAGCCATAAAGTCCCTCCAAAATTTCAAAAGACCTCCAAATGCCCCAGACTGCCAGCTGGAGTCTGTAGAGACCCACCATACTCACAGCGGAGTCGGCACCTGCAGTGTCGCTCTGGAACCAAGAGGCACAGGCTGCTGCTTATTCCCATGAGCTTTGTTTAGGGGCTGCATTTCCTCAGCAGAATGTGAATTCTAGAAATGTTGCAAAGGATTACTTTATTCTCACAAGTTAAAGCCTAGTGTTGGAAATGGATTGTAGAACTCCTGCTTTTCAACTGTTTGCAAAGAAACGCACATATTAATTCTTTTCTAATGATATTGCATTAATCCCTAAATACTGATTTTTATGTAAATTTTGACTCTAGCAAAGCTCTGACAATTCAGCTATCCCCATGTGCTTTATCAGAGTTCAATTGCTTCTTTATATCTTTTTTCCTTTTTGCAGTACCATTTGCTTTACTCCAAAGTTATCACAGCAGCTAGAAGATACAGTACTTTAGATATAAAATAATAAGTGTATTTAATATTTTACCTTTATTTTCTGAATTTGTTCCTCTGACACATCTTGTTAGATAAATTTTTATCAGTCCAAAGGATAACTACAGTAGGGCTATTTTTATTTCTAGGGAAATGATGCATGATAACTATTGGCCGTGCCCAAAGCAGTAAATCAGTCCTGTTCCAACCACAGAATGTATTAAAAGTCTGTAGCCTGGGGTAATGAGTTAAAATTTAGTTGACTAGCAGTTTGTTTGGACTTAAAAATGTACAAATGAGTCACATTGTCTAAGTCCTGAAATATGAAACAGGTGGTGCTTTATTAAGGTTTTCAGCTACCACCACAACAGGTACCTGGAGAGAGAACATGTTTTTCAAATGGGCGTAATACACTTTTATAGTGAAACGCTTCCAATTTGATTGTGTAATTTATAGGTGATGGTTAAATTACCTCATGGCCTGTGTAGTGCACAGTGTTTGCTTACAAGACGATTAGATGGATAGATGTTCACCCTATCTCTTACAAATCTGAATGCACACCATCAGTATCAAGCACCACTGGCTATATCCATCTGTGAGATGTCCCTCAGCTGCTGAGGTGCTCAGTAGCCATCACAGAACTTCAGACACCTGGAGAACTCTTGTATTTGGATCCTTGTATTTACAGAGACATGTATATACCAGTTGATCAAGGCTAATCATGCATTTCTATAAAATCTGTCAGGAGTCTTGCAGCTGATGGGAAAAAAAGGTATTTTCATTTTAACTGGGTCACTTTTGTTATTTTTCAAAACATTTTTACACCTTCATTGTGATGCAGCTTGTCAAGATTAAATTTAGGTCCGTTTTTAAAAGTGGTGATAAAATGAAAGAGCCAAACAAAACCTTATTTTGCCTGACTCTTCTTGATGGGAAAAAAGTTAGTTAATATCAATATTTTTAGTTTTTCAATAGTTTTAGTATGTATCTGCTGTTGATCAAAGAAGCACCCATTTGTTCCTACTCACTCATCCTGTGATTTTGATACTTATAGATTTTATATTTGTCTTCCTGGATATTATTTTTTATTTTAAATTACTTAGCATCTATTTGAACCATTATTCCAAGTATTTGCTTTGGACGTTGCATCAAATAACAACTATTTTCGAAGTACCTGTGATCTTTTTTATATTAATGCTTTAAAAATGTGTTTCCAATATTGCAACCAATCAACAAATGCTAGGAAAACTGAAGGAAAGTCCTGATCCTGATATAACTGGGAGAACCTGTGCTGCTGGTTTTAGGACAGCTGGCTGAATCCAGCATAGGAACCAGCATTCAGATCTCATACCCCTGAATTTCACTGTCACACCATTTTTGTGCTACTGGAAGATAAATTACCAGAGCAAAACTGTTACTGTTAGAGTATGTATAAGACTATATGGTTTAGTTAGATTCAAGCATTTTCTAGACACTATGCAGATGAAGATCTCTGCTTTGGAGAGCTTGGTAAGAGGCAGTGGATAAAACTACAATGCAGTGGGATTTCACTGAAGCTGTATCTTTGAAATTTGTATTTCCCCAGCTGTATCTTTGAAATCTGTGGGCATGTGTCTGCTGTCCTTTGGACTGTAAAACTTCACAAATTTCCCTGGCCTTTCTCCTACTTCTTCTTGGTGTGCAAGGGGACAATGAAGTTTCCTTTTCTTTCTGGCTTGTGGTCCTGTGGTTATATATCTAGTAAGGCTCCTCTGTTTAGTATGATCAAGAAAACAGGTCTGAGTAAACACGGTCGTCCTTGTTATCACCTTTTCAATGCCCCAAAAAACATGCTGCTATATTGCAAAAGGTCCTTTACTTCGGCAGTGAATAAGTGAAATAAAAGGAAAACAGGTGTCTTTCAAGCATCTTTTTTTAAAAAAATACAACTACAAAAAAATAATGATCTTGTTCTAAGTGAAAGAAGTACAAAAATATTCCAGTCATTTATGACCAATGAATACAAAAGAAAGCTAGATAATGTTTCACAAAATAACACTGCTACAAGGTTAATTTTGCCTAGTACAACATTTCCTAGTATTGAATTGCCTTATATACTCCCTCAGGGATTGCTCTTGTGCTTGCAATAATCGAGGCTGATTTTATTGGAAAATCACCTCTGGATGAAAGACATACTCTGGAGAGAATTTTGCATGGGTACAAATAAGTTTTTTGTGCCAGTGCCATGTTGCCCACGCCAGCACAGTTATAGTTCCCAATCTGTCTGTGCAGTCAAGCAGCAAATTCATTAGCAACCCTTCTGGCAGGATAGAAAAATAGACATATTAGGGAAATTTACTTTGAATTGTTTTCAGGATTTGTTGGATAACAGTTTGGTAATCAAATTGCACCTCCTAACAAGAGTATTAAACATTTTTATCAATAGTGGCAGGAAAGCTGCAGATATTCCTTTAAGTGCAGAGCACTTTGCTGTAACACCATGTGACTACCAGAGATCATGGATGAAAGAAGAGATTAGCATAGTTGGAGCGGGGGTGCTTGGGATGTTGCATCTGATTTCTGTGCTGTGTTCTGCATTGAGCCTGTGTTGAGCTATGCAGTTCTCCCATTGCACTGTAATGGGAGCATCAGCTCATGCAGTCACCCTGCCAGCTCACTGGCCCTGTCACTGCAGAAAGGCCATGTCGTGACATGCTCCCTGACCGTGGCACCTGGGTTCAGATCTGTGCAGCGGCTTCCAGGCCTCGTCAAGTGGAAACTGAGCATATTGTAAACACAGCACATTTTGCCTCCAGCTGGGAGCAGGAACACGTGGAGGCCCGCCGCTGACCTTGGAGCAACTTTGAGTGTGAGGAGGCTGCAGGGGCACTGGGAAAAGGCTGATTCAGAGAGACAGATTAGTGAGGAAGAAAAATCAAAGAGATTGGCACAAGGACAGTGGAAAAAAATATTTCTAAAGAAAGAAGGGAAAATTTTTTGCACTCAAGGCCAACAGCAAACCCTTATAATCAGGCTCATCTGGCCACACACCAACAGCAGCAAGAGAAAAAATACTGGATCCAGCTTGCACACTATGGTCTATGCAAAAGCTAGTGTTCTGCTGGGAAAATACAGAGCATGTGCTAGAATTCATTAAAGAAAAAATTACATTAAGCTCGGGGAAGCGACAGGGTTGAAAATTAGGATTGTAAAAAATAATCTATATCCACTGTACCTTAGTTCCTGTTGTTGTCACTATTGTTTCACTGTGAAGAGGAGAGCCACTCTCAGTATCAATCACAGTAAGCTATTTAGATACAGAAATAAGTGGCATATGGCTTAGCACTTTTGGGTCTAACAATCAAGTAGCAACCTCCTGCAATACAACTGTAGTTTGGTTCCCAATGGGCTTTACTTTGATGATTAGATATATTGAGTTCCCTGTGTCATTCAAAGACAGCAGAATTTCATACAAGTTGGTGTTAGCTTCCTCTCACTTCATTTCAATTCTCAATAACCAGTGTCATCACATGTAACAACTTCTTCATAATGGAACTTCATGTCAAATCAGATTTGTCCTTCAAGTGAAAGAGGGCTGTAAAAAGTCTTCTGAAATACTGATGTTTGGAAAAATTCCTACCACAGTGAAAATGGGAAGGGATTTTTTATTTATTTGTCCTAAAGATGCTTCAGTGCCTAATCCCAGGGTCATTCAGGAAAACTCAAAAATGAGGGTTTAGAACTGCACTTGGGGATGGTCTTGTAGTGCTTCACAGAATTTACCCAAGTGCTTGCTGAACTTGTTGTTGTGATAAGTAAATAGAAAATATTTGGTCAGTCATATTTGAAATCAGAACTATGATATTTAAAGACAAGTTCTGTGTAAGTGGAGTTAGATTAGAGGAGAATTTGGACTTCAAATATTAATTGATCCCTCTATATTTCAGCATGGCATCTATTAAATATGAACATGCTTTACTAACACAGAACTGCTATTTTCTGGGTCCTTACCTTCTCTCCATCAGCTCTGGCCCATCCCTGGGCAGTGGGGAGATGTCCTTGCAGGCAGAGGGAGGGAGCCAAGGTCTTTGCCTGCTGGAGGATGAAGGCACTGACCCTGCCGGAGGTCAGGATATGGGGAAGAGCAGGAAGAGAGTCAAAAGAGTAAAAAGCCCAGAACGTGCATGATGGTGAGCATAAACCTGCAAGACAAGTGTTCAGATTTTCTGCCAGGGATATTTCTGGAGAAATCTGGTGTCTTGGAGAATGTTCTACCTATTCCAGAGCTTGAAGCTGTATCCTCCCTAATGGGCCAATCCCATTCTCTCTTTGTTGCCCGTTCTCTGTAAATTTACAAAATGAAGGAATTCTTTCAAGGTCCACCAAATGTTACACATAATCTGTGCATAGAGATTCACCTGGCAACTTTCCATATAGCATGTCCCATGCATGTGGATTGTGCCAGAGAGTGTAACAGCACAAGCAGTGTCTTTAAAAAGAAAATTCTGGGTCACATATTCACCACAAAGCACTTGCTGTAATTCACAATTAGTCTTAATATGCTGTAAGAAGAGCAACTGCAGACAAATACCTAACAGCTTTATAATCCCGACATGTACCAAGCAGCAAAGATGATATGGCTGCCTGTGTCACATACTATCCATCCCAGAGTTTTATTTCTTGGCAGTTTCCTGCATTTTTTTGAAATATTTTCTTGGTGTGACAAAGTCACTTCAATTACACAGTCATTATAAGTTTTGCCAAGGTTGACTATGGATCATTTTGTGTTCATTAGAGCACAAAATTAGAATTTTCATTGCAGCAACTGTAAACAGTATTGGCTTAAAAGAGTAAAGCTTTCTTCCCTCCATAAAATCTTGGATAAGCTATAACTGAGGACTTCCACTTTTTTTAACAGATTTTAATTTATTTTTTTAACTGCCTTCTGTGTTGTTGAATTTCTTCTTCTTCCTAGTTATGGATGGTTTTGTTTAACTGAATAATCTGTTTCCTTCAAAATTATGACATTGCCACTGTGTGCATGAACAAGCAGGTGCAGTCAGTGTTTCTAAAGCTGTGAATATACTGTTTCTTCAACTTCTTGAATGTTACAGCTTGGTGCTTGTCACTTTAGACCCAGTCAGGGCTGTAAAAACCATAAATAGGAAATAACCATGTTTCAAGAATACTTCATCATTTCCTGAAGTCCTACTAAGCCCCATTAAGTTTTCACTTAACTAACATCAGAGTTTATTATTAAGTAATAATTAAAGTTCTATTTCATATTCTCATTAATTTATGGATATATGTGATTGACTTTGCTCATCACGCTGATGTAAATATACAGAAATTGCACCCAAAAAAGATAATTTTATATATGCAAAAATTAAGCAAATAGCAAGTAAATCTAGCACAGAGCATTGCAGGCAATGAAATAAAAACCCAAAAGGTTTCAAGAGAAGTCCAGGCTTTTGAAAGCTATTTAGAAAGTATAAGACTTTGGCTTTTTGCATCTGTCTTTGTAAAAATAAGTAAGATAGAGAAAAGCATCCTGAAGAGAAGGAAATTACATTTCTTTCTTTGATTATTTTAGTTATTTCTTTTAGGTTAGTTCAACCTTAATATTGCTAATTTAGCATATTAGAAACAATGGTGTAGTAAATAGTGGAATATAAAGGAGAAAATAGAACGGGAATGCTTCATCTGCTAGTTCTTTGGGCTGAAGGTGAACTATGCTGCTCTACCTTCCTTTTCTGTCTGTTAGGATTAGGGAGCTTGTGTGGCTCCTCACTTGTACTTCACTTGGAGGAATTTCCAGGCTTTGTATTTAAACTAATACATATTTACAAGGAAGGAGAGATGACAGAGACTATTACAAAAGTAGCAAAGAACTTCAACAGACATCTCTGTCATAGCTTGCACGGCGGCAATGCTCTGCCTTGCTCCTACAAATCCATGGAGTGCATGCTTCTCTTGGCATGTGGCAAGCTCATGTCTTGCCAATGGGATGCTCAGTCCTTAGCAATTTATTTATTTTTAGCTGTAATATGTCATGATAATGTCATTCAGGATAAGATATGTCAGCAAATGCACCAACAGGCTTTATCAACTTATACCTCTTAACAAAACCTGGAGCTACAATGAGTGGGGACAGCAAATATATAGCAAAAGCATATCTCTTCCTCTTAAAGAAATATATTGAACAAGGTTATATACTATTTTCATTCCAAATTTGCAATTATCACCCCGTGAACACACAGTGAAGTCATCCTAGTGACAGATAATGTGTTAGATATATGTAGTTAGATTTTTGTAGATTAAACAGGCTTAGATATGAGGAGGCACAAATACAGTAATATATTTTATAGGAATCAGTGTAGTCTGAATAATGTGAGAGCTCACTGAAATACCATTCTTTCGTGTGAAGGATGTATGTTTGTGAATGCATGTGTGTGCACACAGGACTGCGGATTGCTAAATGGAAAGATTAGCATACAGTGGATTGTGGAAGTCTAACTGTATAGTAGAAAAATTTCATTCAATGCACATATAAAGGTTTGATGCTGCAACTTTATTCTCCACCCTATAATTTTACACTAGCTGGCGTAAATTAGCAAGCTAGGAGTCTATATGTGTCTGACGTGCCTCTCAAAAGAAATATGATAAATGCACATGGTGAAACAGGAGTAGTTGTGTGTGAAGTATCTTTGCTTTCTTGCAACTAGGTTACATTTAAGTCAGGGAAAGGAAAGAAAAATCCTTCAACAGCACTTTATCTGTGTTGATTGTAGTCTGGAGTTCTCTGAATATATTTCTTTTCAACTTCAGTGTTAAGAAACTGGCAATGTCAAACACTTCTCTACCAAATGTGTTAATTTCTGAATGTAAACAGAGGCTTACTTGCATTAATGTGCTCAGTAGTCTGGTGGAAATCAGTAACATGATGAGGTACAGGGAAGGGGGAAGGCAGGCCTTCCACATTTATTTATTCTGGATAAATGTCACCATTAATCTATCAGAAAAATATGGAATTAGCAGTTCCACAGTTGCAAATTTGGCAGTTGCTAACATGCACAGTGTTTCAAAGTTTTCCAGTCTTTTGATATTGAAACCAACATTGAAAAGTAGCCCATGTGTTGCTAATGTTTATCTGGAATAGCCATAGAAAATTAACATTGTATATTTTGTATTGTTCCGTTTACTTTTGGTGTATTTGCATAAAGATTTTTAATCTGAAAGGTAAAGTTTATATGCTCTGTCTGTCTTTGTTTATTTTAAGAAACATAACAGGAGTTTGATTTCCTAAAATAAGGACAGCCAGCATATCCAGACAAAGGTACTGGGGCAAAAGCGATTCTTATATGTGATTTTGGTTGAACAAATTTTGCAGGTTGGTAGTCCAAACTGCCTTCCTACTATTACAGAAGGTGAACTCTTTGTAAAGTGGTGTTCTCGAAGCCAGGATGTTGAGTCCCTCCTTGGTAGAGCATTATTTATTCTTATTCTGCTGACAAGCACTGATTTTCAGTCAGTGTATCTCCACTGGAGCTGGAAATCTGACCCTGACAATGTCTCCATTCAGTGTTTAAGGGCATGAAGTCAAGACAGAAGGATAATGTCATCTACTTAATTTGCTTTGGGAGTGTTTGGTTGAGTTTTTAAAAGATCATTTCACAGAGGAAATCACAGAATAATTTTTGCCAGCTCTACTTTTAGTTTATTCTCAGATGACCCAGGGGTTATACTACCTTAATGCCTGTTCTGAAATGTGCCTTCAGCAATCCTGTAGTGCACAACGACATGTACACAGGACAAAGACTACTTTGACTACATACAGCCCGAGGTGCTTTGTATGAAAAATCAGTAAAAACTGTTGGGGGAAAAATCAATTAAGAAAATTAAGGAAAAAATTATCCAAGTTGCAATATGAATTTTAATCTGGTGAAAAAAGGTCTGAGATGATAACGTGAAAGTTTTAGATGTGATGCAGAAATGCAGTATAATGGTGTTTCCACTGTATCCAGTTGTATAGGTCTGGTTTGTATAGATCTCTGTGGAGCCAGACAGACAAGCAGATGGGCAGTCAGACAGGTAGATAGGGGTATTTGATACAGGGGAGCCAGATATATGGGAGATTAGGGCATATAGATGTGCTTTTTTTCTCTTTTTTTTCTTTTTTTTCTTTTTGTTCTGTAATAAAACAAGGCAAATGAGAAAAATATGAATTAAATATTCGCTGCTAACAAGAAAATTTATAGTTATGGTTCAGCAGAAATCTTCCTCAGCAGCTGTGTGGATACCACAGAACAGACCTGAAAAGCATCTTCTTGCTCTAGACAGTAGTTCCCATCTCTGCAGAGAGGCAGATTTCATGTGCCACCCAAAACCAGAACCTGCTTCTATTTTACAAGCAGGGAGGCAAAATTTAGTTTTATTTCCCAGGTAAACAGATTCTTTGGCTTAAGCCATACCTGTGCAATCAGTTAGAAGAATTATACCACACATGTTGGAAGCTAACTTTCTATTTATTCATCCCATGAGGGTGGTTGCCATTTCTGCAGCCACCTGATATTTTTGACAGATGTGTAGTGTGTAATCCATTCTAACCATCTGATATTTCTGTAGAAAGCTACCTCACTGGTCATTCCTTGCCTTGTATTTTTGCTGTTGAGTTTTTGCGGTAAAATCTAGTACCTTTTGCTTGTCCACAGTGAATTTTACACAGTTTCTTTAGATCTTACCTCCATTTCATCAGGATCTTTTCATATTCTGACCCGTTTTGCAAAATACTTGTACACCTTCTCACATGGGTGTTGTTTGCTTATTTAGCTTATTTATTCTCCCATCCAAACTGGTCATGGTATTTTAAAATGTTCATGTTTATTGTTTATTTACTGTGGCAGTAGCTAGGCTGTAGTCTTGGCATATGTTTGTTGCCGGATCTGTAATAGCAAAGAGATAAAATACTGATGATGATTTGAGTGATTTATGTGCTCTGTAACAGTTTACCAGAATGGATAAACTCTTTAAACTCTTGAAATGGCTGCAAATCTTACAGGACTTCTTATGGAAATCTGAAGATCTTGGAGGGTATGAACTTTTCAGCTTTTTTGTACACATGTGAAACTTTCATTTAGCAAGCCATAGAAATTTACAAATTACTCCCTCCAATACATTTCAAAGTCCCTCACCAGCAATTGAAGGCTCTGCAGCGCTGACTGTTTTCTAACCTACCACATGAGAATTTCATTAAGTACTGCCCACTGTCAGTGTTCTTGCAGCACTTGGCAGTTCTTTAGTTTTATCTGTACCTTTTTGTCACGAAAATTGTATTGAGAAAAATCCCAGATTTCTAGTCTATGTGACATTTAAGAGATTAGTGTAGATCCTACACCACTGAGGAAACAGAGATGCAAAAACTAAGCAGAAAAATAAATAATGTTGACTGGAAGCAAAGAGAAAGAAGTCAGACATTAGGCCACACTTAGAAATGAGCATGCAAGATTGCTGTTGTGTAAGCAAAAGCTGACTCTGGTCAGCTCTAACTAGTGTTACCTTCACTTATTCTAGATATTGCTAGAGGAATTTCTTCATTTGTTTAATATTAGCAAGCAATTCATCTAGACTTCACTCAGCAGACATATGCAATCATATCATCACTCAGGCACACATGCTACAAAATACATCCACACATTTTATTACTAAAGCCATTCATTTAATAATATATGTAGTGAATTGTTACATACCTATACTCCAACATACATTTTCCAGCTTCTCTTTTCAAAGGAACCGTTTAATTCTCTTTTTTTAGCATATAATTATGCTACAGTCACATGATCTCTGATTACTGCTCTAAGTGTCTTGGCTACAGGGTAAAGGTTTCCCCACACTCTCTGTGCTGTACACTCCACTGCTGTGAATTTCTTAGTTCCTTTCCCTAATTTGCAACGTACAGGTCTATAGAGGCCTAAATACTGCCTCCACATCAGAAGCTATCTCAGACCTTCATTCTCCTACTTTTGCACCATTCTGCAGGAGTTAACTTGCATTTGAAGAAAACTAGACAGACATGTTGTCTTGAATATATGTATATATTGATGTTCATATTTATAGCATTGATTTTGCTCTTCTAAACAAAATGTCCTGTAACTCTTGTTGGGACTCCCATGGTCATTAGGTGTTCCTCACTACAGTTGTGAATACCTGATTGTTTTATTTTGCTATGACTGGGTTACTTGGGTCCATGTCTTAAATTCATAGCATTTGCCAAAGTAAAGGTAGAGGCATGGGTTTGTGGTTTGGACCAGGAAAAAATTGTCTTTCTGTGCATATAACTGTTTCTCACTCATTGTTATGCTATAACTCCATGAAAGGCTGATTTTTCTTGGCCTGTAATCATTTTACAACGATAAGTCTTATAAGAAAAAGCACATATCTCCAACACCAAAGGGCAAAGGAGTTAGTTTTGTTGTCAGTTTTTTAGTGTCCCCAGGAGTAAATCTGTCCTCTGCCATCCTCACAAGTGGGAGCTCTGGGAACAATCTCAGATACATTTTTCCATTTAGGTTCCCATGTGCTTTTGTGTATTTGCTCTGACCTTATGTTGGGAAGAGTTACAAGTCACTGGCAGTCATCTTATCCATACTTTTTCTTTGACCATAATTCAGTGGAATGGAAACATTCCAAGACAATTAGAAACACAGTCCATATAGCAACCTGCCTTCAGAAATTCAGGGTAAAACACTAACCTTCTTTAAAGAGGCAAACTCCATCAAGAAAATGGGGTTATTGAAAGTCCTGGATCTCCTCTTCATAAGCTTTACACTTTGTTCATATATTAGACTGCATCTTAAATAGAAATCTATCATCAGGTTTAGCAAATCAATACCATAAGAGTGTGAAATGGTCCCCAGAAATCTCCAGAATGCCATTTCACAGTAAAAGCAATTGAAAAAGAAGCTGCAGTGGAGTATCTTATGAGATAGCCATTTAGATCACAAAAGGATCATAAAAGTCAAAAGCAGTTTGTTTGAAGCAAGGTTCATAATATAACTATACAGAGCTTGCTGGGAAGAAAGGAAAATCGCAAACCAATTTGTGGTTACAGCTTTTTCTGTCAATTCTACAGGGATTTAAAACTTGTAAAAGGTGGAACTTGTGCCATCTTACATTGCTCAACAAGAAAGAGATAGCTATAATCATAGTAGCTAAACAAACACCAATTATTGAAAGGCAATATAGTCTTCGTTAACTCCAAAGCAATTAGCACTTCTTTAGTTCATTTACTACTGAGCAAGGTGGTATCACACAGTAGCATTTGTCAGTAATAATATGAACATATTTTGAGGCTTGCCTTCCTGTAGTCTCATAGTATTTTTTCAGTGAAGTTTTCGTACTTTATGCACAATAAGGACACTACTGAAAACATTAGAAGGAATGTTTCTGTGAACAAATGCCACCTGAGCATTCCACCCTGTTTCAAACATGTTTGTATCACAAAACTACATATTTATTAAAAGGTGATTGTGGTTTTGTGCAGGAGAATAGAAGCAGAGCATTCTAGAGGAAGTCATATGTCACAAAACAAAAAACCACAATTAATTACTTAATTAATTTTGTTACACCCATTCAATTCTACAAGTGTCTTGTACACACTCTTTGAATTAGTATGTAATCTTTGTCCTTTGGTAAGAGCTTACAGATGACCTGGACGTTTAGAATAGTTCAGGTCAGACTTACACAAATTCCCCCCAGAGGTTGAAAACTTAATTATATTGCAGTTACAATTCCTTTAATATTTTTCTAAAAAGTCTTCATGATTCATGGTTGATTAGAAGCTAATATGGAGCCAGTCCATCTTCCTCTTTTCTTCTATTTTTTTTTAAAAACCTCAACAATAAAAATAGTTTCTGTATATTCTTCTGCTAGCATTTCTGTTTAAAGAATGGCAGCACTGCTTTAATAAAGATATAGGAAATGAAATTTTAGTTATATTGTACTCAATCAGATTATTTTGTGCAAATGAAAAGTAATGGTGCCTCCTTTAATACCATTAGAAGCGTGGATATTGCAGGATTCTTTTCAGATGGCCATGCACTGGCCATTAGAGGCCTGATGCCTTTACCCTTTGTGCCATCCTGTGCTGTGTCACTGGGAGATCTCTCAGTGCTGAGCTGTGGGCACTGGAGGTGCAGGGATAAGGTGGAAGGAAGCCTTCCTATTTTCCTCACTGCTGCTACCTCAGGGGAGCCCAGAGCTCAGGGCAGGAAGCACAGCCAGGGCTGGGCTGAGCAAGGGGCTGTGAGCAAGTGTGACTCGTGCCCAGGGATGCTCCTGTAGTGCTGCCTATGGAATGGGACACAGTCTCCTGCACCTCTCTGAGATCCAGGAGATTATGAAGGATTATTCAGTTATGCAGGATCATGTTCTGACTGCCGTATTTTAAGTAATGTCAGTCCTAAAGAGTTCCCCTCTCTACAATGGAGTACAACCATGGCAGCTGCACTTTTTAACTTCCCTTCTGGATGGCCACCACAGCAAGGACACGCAGCTCACCAGCCCTGGGAGACTGTGTGGCTGCCCAGTGGTGGCAGCACTACAGGTTTTTGCTACCTGACCCTGTGTGTCATTGCCAGAGTCTCTTCTCCATGCAGATTCCCAGTCGCTGCCATGCTGGGACTCCATAGGTCCCAGGAATGAGGTAGAACAGGCCTCCAGCAGCTCCACAATGGGACAAGCATTGCCCTGGGATCAGGATAACACAGAGTTGTTCTTTTGATTTCCTAAGGTGCTGCTGTTCACTCCTCAGCTGTTCAAGTCCTGGGCAAGAGAAACTAAATGAGTGCTTGAAGTGATTAAGCATTACTTATCTACGTTTATGAACA
The DNA here is from genome assembly GCF_052056855.1 of Sturnus vulgaris. NCBI lineage: Eukaryota > Metazoa > Chordata > Aves > Passeriformes > Sturnidae > Sturnus > Sturnus vulgaris. The sequence goes on along the minus strand of NC_142256.1, from coordinate 18,636,099 downwards.
ATGCATTTCATTCATGTCATCATTTACTGCACATATCAGGAAAGTTATTGGACTCCTTGGGCGACTTCTTTTCCAGGAAGTGAGTGTGGCTTTTTTTTTTTTCCTTACGAAACCCTCCATTTATCTCCCAGAGCCTGCTTTCTGCATCACCACTTTTTTATTTCAGTTTTACGCATATATTTGTGTGTGAAGCAATGAGAAAAGAATTGACATTAAAACATCTGTTCTAATCCATTTAATCAGTGAGCAACAATTACAAATAGCACTTTACCAATTAATTAGTAACCTTATTCATTGTATACAGTCAAATCATGCTAGGGCAGCTTCTTTTCCCTTACATGATTTGCACCATTTTTATCATCATATATGACTGATGCTACTGAAATAAATTTCTCAACATGGCTCAGAAAGACAAAGGCAAATTAACTCTTTCCCCAAGTGAATATTAATGAGCATTGATGTGCATCATCGCTACCATTTCTAGCAGTGTCCCTTGTTCCAGGCTAGAAAAAAAAGAAATCTTGATTGTTAGATGCCATTAGAAAATCCTTTGCTCTGTTTTGTGGGAAACGAGACGCTTAGTCTGTGTTTGTCACATCAGGGAGAAGGTCAGTGCAGTGCTGCAGCTGGGCTAACCAGCATATGAGAGAAGTTCACATTGTTTAATAGCAGCAGCAAATTCTTCTGACTACTTAAAGTTTTCCACAGGCTGGATGCAAAGGACCACAGCTACTACTGGTAGTTGCTCTGTCATTACACAACTAATGCATTTACTTCATTAGGTCAGCATCATTTTACACAAATTAAGGGTTTGCCCCATGAATTACCCTTTTCTGGAGTATCTCTAATAATTTCTTTGGAGCTACCCCAGCAAATTATTTGCTCCAAAACATTGCAAAAATAGAGAAAGCTGACAAGATGATAAGAGGGGCTAACAGCTGAAGCCATGAGGTACAAGACATAGAGAAAACAGACAGTTTGTGACTTGGGGGTCAACAAGCTAATTCTTCAATTAAAGGTTTTGAGTTTTTTAATATTACTTTTTTGGTGTAAATAAAAGTTTGCCTGGCATAGCTAAGTTTATAGCATTAGACTTTCTGAGTAGTGCCAGGAGTCACAGGAGTCAAGCCAGTGTAATCCAGAACAATTTAAGTTTAGTGAAGGAAATATCTATTACATTTTTTAAAATGTGTCTTTCTAACTCTGTTAGGAGTTCTTGTCAAAATAAACTTTTTAGTACTAACATTGATTTCAAGAGACAGTATTGGCAATGAAGAATGGGTCTAAGGGATTGTGTCAGTGATATGAATCTGTAGCTCATGTTTTGAGGTAAAGTTCAGCCACGTTACAACCACCAAAAGGATTTGGAGACACCTTCTAATAAAGCAGTGAATACTTCCAGTATAGCTGAACTGAAAGAAGGAACAAGGGTACAATGCTTCCCTATGAAGTTTTGGAAGTTTGGTGGTTTTGCATTACTTTTTTGTACTTCAGAGCAGCAACACTTTGGGGTACGGTTTAGGATCAGCTCCACCTCTCAGTCAAATTAATGCGAGCTGGATCATTTTCTCCACAACATGCAGTTGTAGTTCAGTTCTATGTGGAAGCGGGCAAATGTGATGGAACACATCCCAGGCAGCTACAGCAGGACCTTCACACTTCTCTTTATGCAAAAGGCAACTCTTTACCGAGCATTTTTAAAAATTCATTAAAATGTGAAGTGAGTATAACTTACAGAGAAATGTCTGGCTGGGTTGTGAATAGCCTAAAAACATTTTTCTCTGAGCAGCAAACAATACTGCGCTGTGTAGTGCAGGCTGATACAGATGGTGACAGGGATGTTTCAGGGATCAACAGCTATTACCCAAATGATCAGCATGGCCAGAAGGGAGAGAACATCTCTCCAGGAGATAGTGTGGACATTTTTTGGGTGAGTTCCACCTATACTGTGGGAAGTAAATCTGTGGAAAAGTATGTGTGGGAGAAGTTGGATGTGAACATGCACAGGCTCTATTTAAGAAGATACACGTGTTATCCTGGATGTCTCTGGTTGCATTTTACTGCAGCAGCATTGTGTATTTACAAAGTAGGAGAAACTGGAAAAGTCTATTCCAGTGGCCTAAAAACAAGACTTGAAATAGGAATCCTAATTTTCCATGTTTGCCTTTTCCCCCAATAATCTCTGTAGTATTGGTCAGACAATTCAGAACTTTCCAGCCTGTGTGCCAAGATGTAGACATCCTAAAAATCTGTACAGAAACAAACACAAGAAGTTGGGATTTGGTGAATTGTTGTGGGAAATGCAAAGGAATTTGGAATAAGGCATTTTGTTGAATACTTCATATATGAATAAATGTCTTCTTATATATGTGAAATATATATATCGTGCATGACATGCTAGTGTGCACGAGAAAAATACTTGAATAGTTACATCACTGCAAAACCTAGAAGTAGAGAAGAGTCTAGAAACTCTGAGCAGATTCTTCTTGGTCTTTTTGGGAAAGTGTGTGAAAAAAGCGTAACTAGATCATGCATAAGAATGAGGAAAATTCTAGTGTAGTCTGAAAAATTGACAACTTTTTACAGAAGAGAGACAGAAACATGAATTCAGCTATATTAAGTGCTAGAGCGTTCAGGTGATTCTGCTTTGCTAGTAGTGGCGGGTGAGGAGCTCTGCAGATGCTCAGCAGCTGCTCAGCTCAGGCAACTGGAGCTGATATGACAGAATAAAGAGGATTTCTTTCAAGCCCATTGGGCCCAGGGTGAGTACTGAACACTACAATCAGGGTCTTTTACTTTTTCTTGTATTTTTAACGTTTGATTGCCCTCACATGAGGCTGGAAGGCAGAGAAAGGGCTGTGGCAGTAGAGATTCCTATGATCTCCCCTTGCCATGCAATCAGAAGAGCTCTGCAATTGAATATTTCACAATAATCACTGCATTTTCAATGGGGTGATATAAAAGCAAATATCAAGGCCTCTGGCTGACAAAAGCTGAATACAGAGGGAAAATATGAAAATAGCAACTTACTTCAGCAATGAAGAGAGTAAATTTTATACTGCAGATTTTCTTTTTGTTAAATCATGACTTTCTAGTAAATGACATCCCAGAAGATATTTATCAAAGCAGGAAAGCACGAGAAAGGAGCACCCTGCATTCACTTTAATATTTCTCCTTTTCTTCTGACATTTTCTTGCCTAGAGATCTAATTCCATTAAATATGTACATTTTTGACTGGAAGACTTCTTCATGTATCTTTCAGATGAATCTTAAAAGTACATAAGGTCTGTAGGGCAGGGGTTTTTTAAGTGCAAATGAGGTGCACAGTAGAATATTGTCTATGAGGCTTTTCAAATTATTTATATTCCTGTAGTGCTTTACCTTTCTGTGATAACGATAAGGAAGAAGTGAGACTCCAATGCACCTCCTGTGAAACACTGTCAAACAACATTAGTCATATTTAATATCTGACATGCAGGAACTTACTTTGGCTGCTATCCATTTTTACTTGATTTATTAGACATTATCATGTCTATAACTTTCTCGGATCCCAGAGCATATTCAAATTTTAAAGCCTGGTAGGCCCCCGATTGGTCAGTGTTTGAGCCCCATTACGCTCTTGTGAGTGGATATAAATTAACATTCCCTCATTATGCCTACTTGCAGTACCTGGGAATCTGCTGCAGGAATAATGGCAGCTAAATTCTCTGCTGGCCCCCAGCCATGCCCATCTGTGCTGTTTTCCTGCAGTCTTTTTCCAGGGCTGTGTTGAGCTGGATTTGACAGAGATGGGGCAGACACACCCTTGGGGTGCCTCCAGCTCTGCAGGTGCTGGTAGTGGCTGACAATGTGGCTGCTGTCCCCATGCTACCTTTGAAACAATGACCTTAGATTGTGTTAGAGGCCACTGTGCTGTAAGAGTTGCTGCTTCAGATTTGTTATGAAGCAAAGGTCCTCCCATTTAAGATTTCATTGCTTTCTCATAAGAATTTGAGTGAAGGGTGTTAATCCTGATGCCATAGCCAAATTGCCACTTAAATAATTATAATCTGCCTGTACTGCTGTTAGTGTCACACTCTTCCCATTATCTTTGTGCATCTCAAGCCTTATTTTAGATCCCACATTTAAATAACTTATCCTCACCATCATGCAGTGGTCCTAGCTTTGCTCTACCAAGAACTATACAGAATTATGCTGACATAAAGATGGTGATGGTAATACATTGCTTTCTCTGGCTGTGTTGAGATGTTTAGTGAACTAAATTTCTGTAGAGTAGGGAGAGTCTTCAGCAGAAGTGAGGTGTGATGAGAGTGAACTCTTATGTCTCCCTAGCAGCAATCTGAGGGCCAAGTAAGTCTTCCCATAGCTTTTGCTGGGCCAAATGTTTATACCTTCCATACTGTTACTTAACTATAAAACCTTCCAAAAATCTTACTGTCAAGGGCTATGTAAAGTATAAGACAATCTTCAATCTACAAACTGTGGGCTACTCCTTCCTGTTGTCTTATGTTGCAATGCAAGATGTAAACAGAAGTACGTATTCTATCACCATCTGTTAAAACCAAGTGGAGCAGTGTTCTTTATCTTTTCCATGACACATCCCTCATAACTCCGGGGTGGGGCAGGGGGGCGGATATCCTCTGTTAATGGGCCAACTGTTAAAACCAGGTAGGGTAGTTTTCTTTATCTCTTCCATGATCCATGCTCTGTCCAGAAAGATATCTTCTGTTAATGGGTCATTAAGTCTCACTGCATGACTGATAAAATTGCATCATCCCATTGTGAGATGCTCCACCCAGGGGGAGGAGCCAAACCTTTCCTACCTAGATAAAAATCTAGGGTATTTGGAACAGCAATGCAGCCTTTTTCCACTGGATTCCCAGAGGAAGACCAGGCCCATCTACACCACCACTGGACCTTCAGAGCAAAACTACACTCTTCTCCAGGATCATTGCTTCAACAGAACCACATTTGTCACTGCAGGAGGACTGCAGCCACCATTTAATTGGACTGCTACCAACACCCTGACTGAGAGGGTGTCAGGTTGTATTCTGACTCTGTCAGTGGTTTTTTTTTATTACTGCATTTTAATTTTAATTTTCCTAGTAAAGAACTATTATTCCTGTTCCCATATCTTTGCTTGGGAGCCTCTTAATTTCAAAATTATAATAATTCAGAGGGAGGCAGACACCTGTCTTTTCAAACCGAGACTCCTATCTAAGCAAAAATGGCAAACTGTTCAAGAGTCTCTACTTCTCCTGCCCTGGCTGTGGCTACTCGTGTTCTTGTATCTTCTTAGTTCTCCTCTCAAGTCCTCATATTTTTTCTATCCTATTTCAGGCTCTGTCTCACTGCCCCTTTCATCAGTTGCATCTTTAAGCTCTCGTTTTCTTTTCTCTCGTGAACTCTTCCTTAAAGCCACACTTGCAGATAATCTCTTTTTTGTGTTTTATGCCGCCTACACGTGGCATCATGGGTCTTGCACAGCCCAGCAATGTACCAGTGTTGTCACAGGTTCAAGGCATGGTGTGGAGGCTATGAAGGTACCACATAGCCGTACCAAGCCAGTGCTCACATGCCCCTTCTCTTAAAGCATAGATTCTATTTCCCCTCATATGTTGGCCAGCTTTACTGAGAAGAAAGAAATGGCAGTGGCAAGTTGTCTTGCCTGTCCCACTTAAATATCTGTTCTTCAGATGATCAGCAGCTGTCCTAGGTGTGACCAGCAGCGACCAAGCTGAGAAAGATCCACAGAAAATGTCTTTCTCCTGAGTCTCTTTTATTGGAGTACAGAAGTGCAAGTGACTGTGGGGATGGCTGCACTAAGTAATTGTTTATACAAGTCAAACAAAATACAGCGAAAATCAGGACTGTACCTAGTCCCAGAGATTTGGACTCTCAGAATTGATTTCTCTCAGAGTTGATACATTTTCCAGGAATTTAGTTTACTGCTTGCTTACAGTTTGCTTTCCAAACCCCAAATAATTGACACCAGTGTATTAAACCATGGAACACTCCTAGGGAAAAACAGTACCTGTATATGAACTCTGTAGCTTTGTGGTTGTTGTTGGAGCTTGTCTGCATATTAGACTTGGCGCTTGAAGCCCAGCATAATTTTGGTCTCCACCTTCCCCAACAAAACTCCTTTTGTTTCTCATCCTTGCATATGTTGTTTTGCAGTTGAACTTAATTTCATCTGTAATTTGCTATTATAATATTGCCTTCACCTCAAATTCCTGAAGTGGATTTGAACTGATGAATGCTCTCAGCTTCCTTCAACTTCTTCATCATTCTCCTCTTCCTCTTCCTTTTTTCCTTCTTCTTTTTTCTTTTCCTTCTCCTTTTCCTTCTCCCTTTCCTTTATCTATGTGTGGCTAGTAGATCACAAAACTAGATGGAATTACCTACTTCTGCTCAGATTCCTTCTGGTTCCCTGGCTGGAGGCAGATTCTGCCATTCATCACTAACTCAAACACTGTGAATGGCATGCCACTTTGTCCCTCACTGCCAGCTCAACCTCCTTTAGAAGTCTGTAGGTTTATCCTATGTAAATATGGTCCTCTGCAGTGTTGCCAGCTAGTTTCTGATTTAGTGTTCAGCCCGGCAGCCCCCTGAAATCCCAAGCTTTCTTTCCTGAAGATCTGTTTTTCCTGAAGTTCAGGAAAGTAGTTGCCTTTCTTCAGTTTTTTGGGTTTTGTATGGTATTATTTCCTCTTCAAGTCTTAACTTGACCTTCAGGTGGCACTGAGATCCGCTGTTGTAATTGTACATGGCTTGTGACAGAGGTTAATTCAGAGAATAAGTCATCTAACTTTGGTCGCTGCAAGTTTTGAGAGATCATATTGCAGGTGTTGAATTATAGCTCAATATTTGACATGCTCAAGGAATTATTGTGCCTGCTAACTTCTGCAAAGTAGTATGCTAGCATCTCCTAGTAGTATGATAGCATCTGCTAACAGCTCAATATATTCCCAGGAGTACTTGAACTGAGGTGGTTTTAGTTGCACTGCAATCAGTGTAAGGGGGGGGGGGGGGGGTAAAAATAAAAAGTATCTTTAACACTGAGACTGGAGGAACTTCCCCTCCATGTTTACTTCCTTCAGGCTGCCTGGCAGCCGCTCTCCACATACTCCATCCCCAGATGTGTTGATAACATCTCTGCTGATAAGTACTAGCAATATATCAACAAATAAAAGTGCGAAGTAAATAATCACTGTCACCAGAAATATATAGTTGAGACAGCACATTTTGAAATATGCAGAGGTGGGAGTTTGTTATCCTTGAAGAGCCAAGACCCGCGTACACACTGGCATATGGCTGCAGGCACCTGTGGGATCCAGTAGGAAGACTGTCAGCAGATTTTCATTTGCAAGGTGCATGCACCTCGTCGTGTATTCCCTGTAAAATATCTGTAGACAGTGGGAGAGGCATTAGCAAGATAAATACATAGCCAAACCCCAAAGAGGGAATACACATTGGTGTTAGGAAAAAAAATTAATTCTGTGCTTAACAGCCTACCACAGGAAACTGCTTGAGAAGGGGAATGATGCTCAGTGTGAGAAGCAGTTCTTTTTTCACAAGGTTTTCTGTGCCGGAATCTCATCAAGGCAAAAAGAGTTTCTCTAAGGCTTCTTGTCCCCACTAGATAATGGTTTCTTCCTTTGTTTTCTTTTGTTCCTGCTTGCACCATTAATAGCAGCCTGCCAGAAGAGGGGTGGGAAATATGCTGCTTCTGCAAAAATCGCAGTAGGAAGAATAGCCAGAACATAAATGATACTGTTTTGGCTTTAAAAGGGTGAGCAGGTGTCTTAGGAGACCCAGAAGAGCGATGTGCAAGCTTGTACAACCAACCTCTGAATCACACCTGTTTGTTATTCACACAAAGAGTTGAAACCATCTGAATTCCTCAGTTCCCAGAATTCAGATTGTGCACAATGGCCCATAATGAACAGCACCTGTGCTTACCTAAATTACTACACAGAGCTGAACAAGAGCAAGAAGGGCTTTCAAGAATATTTTTCAATAATAGATTTAGTTGTGTCTTTCATAATTGGATTCAAAAGCTCAAAATTTCATTTTGCAACTTGTTCATGAAATTTGTATGAAAAAGTCTGGCATTTATTCAAAAGAAATACTCTATGAACAAGAAATTGCAAAACAGCCAACTGCTGGTAACTAAGCATCCAAATTATAGTCCATGCACTTGGCAAATACACCATCTTTTTTATTATTTCAGTAATTGAATTTCTGTTAAATCCTGGAGCATAATTTAACATCAGGAATTTATTTATAATACAATAGTGTTGCAGTAATAAATGCATTATTATTGTCACTTTTAATGGAGTTTTATGTATTCCCTCAGAGACTATGTGGCAGACTTTGAGACAACCACTGCATCAGTGTTGTTTGTAGACAATTGAATTAATTGGAGACAGGGTCATTAACTCGACCTGAATACCTCTGATTGCTTCTGTAAATAAGGTTAGAGAGCAAATGGCTAATCTTTGTTGTCATTATAGATTCTTTTTACATTTTCACACTGCCTTGTATATTAAGATCATTTTGCTAAGCAGCTTTCCAGGCTGTTGTCATGCTTACGGTATTGTCTTGCATGGCACACAACTGTAATTTTATCAAACTTACATTTCATTTCCCATATCTATATAAAACATGATACTAGAGAAAGACCTATTCTGAACTGCAGCACATAAAAACCATTGAACCAACAAATTAATAAACCAAAATAAATAAGCTGTGGCATTAAAAAATAACCAAGTAACAAAACAGAAGTTGATTTTTATTTTTTTGCTTTTGTTTGAAAATTCCAACCTGCAAGACTTGCCAGGGATAATATAATGAGTCCATTACTCAGTTGGGAACATGACCTGCAAGGCCAGCTCTTTGTATACCAGCCTGTGAGTTAAGTGTTATCCAGACTTTTGGCATGGATTTTCATGGAAAATGAGCAGCGGGCTGTCATTAAAGTACAGATAGAACACAGATATTTCTCAAGGAGAGATCCAAAAAAAGGGTTGTGAGAATAGTGTTCCATTTCTCAACAAACTTAATAAAGAATGTAACCTCAGATGTCTAGGAAAGCATGTGTCAGGAACAAGAGACACCCTAAACTTGAGAATGTCAGGTTCACATTGAACTCAGGGATACCAGCTTGTAATCACTCACGTATTCCACCCTATGCTTAAACACTTTGCTTTCTCAGAAACGGCCTTGTAACTGGAAAAAAACAGCTGGCAGTGCCTTATAATTCGCCTGCTATTTGCATGTATTTCTTTCATTCTAAACTTATATTCAAGATGGGCTTGAACCCAAACCCCAGTTATGCAGTGTGAGTAATCTCCACTCAGGAGCCAAGTATGGGATCCTGAGTCTATCAGTAACCTAGACATTAAGTGATGTTTTATGACTTCAGATTCAAAAGTAACAGCCTTTCCACTTCAAATCTCCTAAGTAGAGTTTTCATTTTCAAAACTTTGCCCATGTCAAACTCCCATTGACAGTCTGTTGGTGCAGGAATCCATCCTGACTGTGGTGGAAGGAACATAACTGCCACATTACGTTTTCTCTCAGCAGTCTCTGCACAAATGACTTACAAAAATATTTTGGGATGTTGCTTCACTCAAAAAGCAAAAGAGGAAACAAAGCAGTGAATAGATGCTAAACTGCTCCAGTATGTTGAAGCCATCATCTGAATTTACTGACTGGTATTGTAGGTTTTGTTCTGCAAAACAAGAGAGATCAGCCAAGTAGTGTTATTACTGGATAAGATCCAGCTAAGTGCTCATCTGAAATTCAGGGTGAGCTTTTAGCCCTGGGCCAGAGTGTCTGTGTCTCTCCCTACATATTTTCAGGGATGCAAGCACTGATGTGAGGTGTTCACATCAGATCTTGCTGTTGAACCAATTGGTCATGCTCAGTGTTGGACCACTTGTGTTACCATCTGCTGCAGGGGCTGACTTTTGAGCACTGTCCTTCATTAATGTAGCTTTATTGCCTGTGATATCCCAAATACTGCAGATAGAATTCGAGAGGGTGGGGTATTTTTTAAGTGTAATGCTGAAAATAAGTCACTACTTCCCCACTTCCCTGTTGGTAGAGTGTGATCTCACTACTAATTTTTGTCATTAAGAAGCAAAAGAGTTTCATGTAATCTGTAACCTCCATGCCAACACTAGAACATTAAGAGATTGAGGCAGATGTCTGAAGAAGACATTTGCACCTTACTAAGGGAATGATTGTCAAGTGGGAAACAATAAAAAGTGCAAGAGAGATCGAACTTTGCCTGTTTACCTCTGTATGCATGAGGGGGTTGGGTTTTCCTGACCTTTGCTTGTTGGCAGACCTTCAACAAATCATTGCTGATACAATAACCCTTTTTGAGTCTGGGGAAAATGGATGGTGGTGATGTTGAAAAGTCCATTTCTGGTCACTCAGGAACATAAATGTCCAGAAAGAAAGCATCTTAGGTGAAAGGTTTTTAAGAAAAAATAATATAACTAATCCTAAAGACCTAAATAATTTTGTCCATACTGAGTGTTTTTCACCACTCCCTTGACAAAACCCACTTTATGCTCAGGATTATGGTCACTCTTTCCCTGAAGCCCTCTTGGAGTATACATTTGCCCACTCCCAGGCAGATGTTAAGTGCCTCTGCCAGGCATCCCAGTTTCTCAGCCTGCATTAAGAAAGCAAGCAGTGTGACACTTCAGGAAGGCATCCAGTGTTAATTCTGGCAGTCCCAGTTACTCTTTCCTGTCTAAATGAAAGCTGGCTCCAAACTTGTCCTCATCCTGCACACAGATAGTGCAATCCCTGTGTTTGCAGTGTTTTTACTTGACTCTCGCAGAGTCAAGTGGTGCTGAGCACCACCAGCTCCCTCTGGCAGACATGGAGCTCTGCCCACAAGATTCCAGCAAGTAAGTGCAGGAGCTATTAGGATCTTCCCTTTTTCTTTGGGGGTGATGTAAAAGGCTGAAAGGAAAGATTTTCAGACAGATAAGGTTATAGAATTAAAGATTCTCTGTTTCCTTTTGCTGTCATTCAAAATAACAAGCATAGAAAATTCTGTTTAAAATAGATGAGCCTTTTTGACTTAAAGGGTTTTTAAGTCAAAGATTTAAGATGTCAGGTTTAAACATGACAGTGATAGTATTAGGCAAAATATGAGAGCAGATACTGGTAGCAACTGTCTTTTTTTTTCTGACTGTTTATTAACGGTTTTTTGTGATTTATAATGAATGTTGTGAAAGATCTTCAGGTCCATTTATCACTCAGAGAAGCACCTTTCTTTCCTTAATACCTACGTATGTCATAATTAAGGGTGGATGCTGCTTAACGATTTAGCTCTGTTCTTAACATAAGAGCATTCAAAGTAGATTTGATACCTTTTTTTAAGTCTGTAAAACAAAGTGTTATGTAACTATCTAAAATCAGCAGCATTAAAAGGCGGTCATATTAAACATAAATATACAGAAGGTTAAGATTTTCATTCTAAATGGAGCCTTTTACCCCATTTTTAAATTAGTTGTAAGAAGACACCTATGTTTCAGCATTCAGCTTTATTAATATTTTATTAGACAGCTTTCTCCTTGTTCAAAAAACAAGTCGTGCGCTGAAGTACATCTTTATATCCATTAAAGGCTATGGTGGTGTGCCATAAATTCATCATGTTCCTTTAGGAATACTTCTTTAAAAACTATTTCAGAGTAATTGCCCATTATTAATAATGATGATTCCTTTTTACTGTTATAGCAGTAGCAGTGAAACAAAGTGTCTACATGTGGTTTTCATGAGTGCCTGTGTACTTCCGTGGTCCCTGTTATTACAAATTCAATCTGATTAACTTAAATATGCTTGGAGTCTCACAATACTATATGTGTTAATAACAGGCAAAAGTGCCAGGAATTCTATTATTTTGCCTGTTGAATCCCAGGGAGACACAGGAATTGAACCAGCATTCTGAAGTGTGGAACTGGTTCTATAACCACGGGGCTGTTTCTCTTTACAAAAATGCAGCAGTCATCTCCACAGAGGTGGATTATTTGTGCCTTAGTCATTTGAGCACATGCCTATGACCAGCTATGCCTGTAGCACCAATCCTGCTGTTTCATGCTTTCTACAGTGCATAATGCATGGAGATTGCTACCAGTTTGTCAGCAGCTGAAGCTCATTTAGTAGAATATTACCCAATTAGTTCTGATTATACTCAGTTTTTATCTCTGCCTCTGCAACAGGCTTTTTTCCCACCTCTGGGTTTTGTTCCCAATTCCTCCTGTTTGCTCTGGTCTGAAAGTGGTTGTACTGCTGATCTGTTCCCAAGGGATTCCCCCAGAGAGGAAATCCTCCTGTGGTTTCATGAGCTTGTTTTGGGACACTTGTTCAGCACTCAGGTGTAAAGGACTGCATATGTGCCATAAAGCTTTGGAAAATTAGGGTATGCCTTTTGGCACTTTTTCAAGCTCAGAGGGGTTGTTTTATATGGAGAGAGAAAAAAACCTTCCAACTTTCTATTTTCTTCTTACGTCTTGGTTGCTCAGCATAGTAAAATTAGCTTTCCTCAGATAACAGATGAGATTGGAAATGTTGAGGACCTGGAGGCGTCACATGGATCTGTCTGCACCAGTGTGATTTGGTCTCAGAGCCCACAGTTCTCTTCCCACTGGGCTCTGCAAGCTGGATTCTGTTTTCAGTTAGAAATGAAGCAGAACTGAGTTAGAATAAGAGTAGTTCATTTAGAATGTTACATGCCCAAGTTTCTGCCATACATGAATGACAAAGACCACAACACTTTGCTTTTAGAGGTTCACTTTGGATGGTTTTTTTCATGGACTTTCTGCTTAGACTTTCTGTTGTAGTAAATAAAATCAAAGTGTAAATAACTGACTCCTTAAAAAACATTTTATGTTCACTATAAATTGTGAGCTGTAGAGGGGGGAATATGTGCTTCTGCACTTCCACAGAAGATTTGCAAAGTGTACCAAAAGATGCAGTATTCCAGGATTTCCTTTGCAGAAAATAAAGATGTTTCTATGTGTCAGTCCTCCTATCTAGCTTGATTCAGTGGGGCAATATTGATATAATAAAGTGGTTCCATTTATATCAAATGAGACCCTTTGGATTCTCACAGTAAGAGAGAGTGTTCTTGTTCTTCCAGATGCCAAGCAAATAGTAGCACATCAGGGCACAGTACATATAATGCTCTCTGACATTTGAATCTATTCACTAAAATAATTGTACATCAAAAAGCCTACATACATTGCATTTCCCTGAATAATATCATGCTTACAAAATTGTTTCTAAACTCCGAGGTGAGCAGAGTGATGCATGCATGAAACATAGATACAATATTGCTTTTAATATACAGAATTCCCTTCTCTTCCATGTCAAGTGTATATAACAGCACTGTGATATCGGAAGGAGAGTGATTACCATACCGATAGTTCAGAAAGTTTTTTACGTGCACCATTAGAGATGTGGCATTAAAATTCCTCCTCTTCTGTCTGTTTTTTTATGTCATAGTTTGATATATTACACCTGTTCTTTATCACAGATGTGATGGAGTCAGAATTTACTGAAGCCCAGGAATAAAAACTGGAAAATAAAATAGGAGAGTAGAAACAGAGCCATAGTGAAAGTCACATTGCAGATGTATATACACAGTTCCACTTAGGATTTGTGGCTAATGTAATTCTTTATTGGAAGGCTTTGACCTTGTTACAGATTCTTGGCAGCTTTTCCCCACTCAATTCATTACTAATGCAAGCTGTCAATCACTTTAGTTTTGCTTTGACATAGATTGTGGCTCATAGGAGTTATCTCTGTCATTCTTTTTATTTCTTTCATCTTTACTATCCTTTTTTATCTTCTTTAAATCTGGAAGTATAAAAGGGTTATATGTATATGAAAAAAATCTGTTTCAGTAACTCTACCAACCTGTTATAAACAGTCTTTGATTAAAACACTTACTTTTGAACACAGTAAAATGAGACTGTGGCTTTTTACATACAACATCTTGTAAATTACCCTCCCCCTTAAAATAAATCAGAGTTCCTACTTGCAGTACCGTACTCAGGATTGATACAGGCAGATCAGCTGCCACATCCTGAATAACATATTAAGAGAGGTTTTCCCTTTCCATGTGTTTTGACATGAGGGAGCCATCATAAGTGATGTCTTACTACATGTGCTAATGTTAGCTGAAGCAACAATTTCCACACTTTCATTTCATTGACCTGGGTGCTGATTGATATTTTAAAAGCCTTGATACAGGTTTTCAGTTCCTATGTCAACCCAAACTTTGAAAGTTTAGATTTGAATCCTATCAGCCTGATGTTGAACAATTTAATACTAACCAATGGAAAGGCAGTGAACAAATCATACAGAGAAATCCTTTTCTTTAAAAAGCAATCTAATGGCAGGCGTATATAAGCTTGAAGATAAAAATATGAACACTTCATTATTTTAAAAAAATGGCAGGTCCCTTTCAAATCAGAAGAGAATATTACTTCCTGATAATGGTGTAAGAATAGAAGAGAAATAAAACTTCGTTATTGAACAGTTATGGTATTAAATTCTGACACTAACTATTAATTTGCTAAGTGCTGCACTATTATTATCTGCTAGAATAATGGATCAGCCTCTTCTATGCAGAATTCAGTGAGTCCAGCAACTCCAAGTAATGCTTATCATATTTTCAGTTTACTGTAGAAATAGATGCAAAGAAGAGATTGGGCTGGCTTCTGAGCAACTCCAGAGGGTTTGTTCCTGTCTGTTCAAATGAAATGTAGGGAGTGGGAGCAGTATCCAAATAAGAGCAAGTGTTGCTGCCTGCTCTGGTAGATGCCGCAGTGTGGTTGAGTGCACAAAAGTCTTGCTCAGAGCTGGCCCAATTTTCAGTGCCCCGTGCAATCAAACTCTTTGTTATCAGGAATTTGCATTTTAAATAGACAAGCCAGATTAAGGATAGGCCACATAACCTTTCTTTTACTCTGCAGGAACTGATGCACAGACATATTTTCTTCTCAGACAAAAAGCAAAATTCATCTCAGTCCCAATCCAGTGCCTCAACAGGAAGATCAGCTACTCTGTCAAGTCTGTAGTCAGTTTTCTAGCATAGACCTTGTCCATCCAGATTTCATTGGTTGAATTTTCCCTAAATATAGGCTTGTGCAGTAAAACAACCTTTGTAGTGTGCTGCTTCTAATGGAAATACGTTACCAACATGGATGTACTGTTGACTCACTGGTCAGTTCCCATCTTCAGTTTCCCACTGACCAGCAACTCTGTTTTCTCTAAGTTTACATTTTGATTTCTGAGTAGAGCAGTGAAACAAGTGGCCAATTCATCATTACCCTAAAAAGGAAGGTTTAGAATGAATAAACTTATTGTTGGAGGGCACCATCTATTTGCCAAATTCTCCTCACAGCAATTAACATGACTACATCCAACTGGGAAAAGGTACAGAGAGATAGCTGAGGAGTGATTAGGAAGTTTTGTTCCTTGGTGAGTTTTACTGCTGTAGGCTGAATTATACCTTTCTTCTACATCTGTATTTACAAGGTTAAAATTTTATTATTTTTCATATTAGAGGTTAATGAGTTGGAGTATTTTACATTATCTTTGTTGTAGCTACCAGGTTTAATTTTGAAGATCATTTGTAACAACAGTAGAGTAAATTATATGTTGAAAGCAATATAATGGTCCAGATGACAAGAATAAAAAAAGAATAAGCCACGTATCAGGCCTTTGGTTTTCTCTGCAGCATAATGATCCAGACACATCATAATTCCATGACTGCTTTAATTGGCTTTGGAAAAATAACCCATGAATTTAAAAACAAACAAGCTTCAGGGTGATTTGTGCAGATCACCTGTATCAGTGAAGTGCAGGGAAAGATGGTTGGTGTGTAATAAGGTCAGTGCAGCTCCTCACCAGGAGCCATCAGCAGCCACACACCTGCAAGTCTCAGCTGCTCTGTAGTTGTTTGACCTCAGAAGAGCTGAAAAATACTTCATGTACTTGTCCCCTCCTTCGAGGCATTTCTCGTCTCATAATATGTGGCTGTGCTGTGCACAGTTAGCAGGGACTGGGGAAATGCTTGCACTGCAAAAGCACAAGAAGGGAGATGGGTGAAGGTGCTGCAGAAGAGCTTACTTCCAGATGTGCAGGTCTCTTCTTTCAGGAAGACTCCCAGCTTACCAGTCTGCAGGCAGCTAGAGACATCATCATGGTGACCTTTCCAAGGGACAGAGGCCTGGTTCCCCTTCCCCTGCGGTGTGGGTGTCACTCCAGGGCTCTCATTTCCACAGCACAGGAGGAGCTTCTCGGGAGAGGGGTGTGCAGCCACTGCAGGTCCATCTGGCCTGAGTCACAGGGGTCTCCCTGCCTAGTTATTTTGTATCTTTGCTCCCAGCCTGGTCAGGGCTCTGCGT
Source organism: Sturnus vulgaris (assembly GCF_052056855.1). NCBI lineage: Eukaryota > Metazoa > Chordata > Aves > Passeriformes > Sturnidae > Sturnus > Sturnus vulgaris. The sequence goes on along the minus strand of NC_142256.1, from coordinate 18,619,651 downwards.
CAGGGCAGAGCATCTCTGACTGCTCCTCAGGACTCAGCTCAAGTGCTGAGCACGGGGCTTGCAAAATTAGAAGATCAAACATAAAAGGAGGGCAAAACTGATGTTTCTATCACCTGCAGAGAGGCCTTGCACTTAGAGAATGTGACAGACCCACATTGAGTATGAGGATGACTGTAATACCTCTGCTGCTTGCTTCGTGTGTTTACACTGCAAGCTCTTTAGCCCAAGGATTGTGCCTCATCATGTATTTCCATAGATCCAGCACATTGAGTCACCGGTCTTAGTAGGGGCCTCCAATCTCAAGTGATAATAATGAACTGGCTTTCTTATAAGTGTTACTTACCCAGACAATGCTGTGTTCCATTGTGCAGCATTGTTTGGTTGGTTTTTTTTCAGTTCACATGAAATAAAACATTGTCACCCAAACACTGAGGAACAATATGAGTGCTCATCTCCTGCTGGGAAATAAAAATTCAGTAGTTTCAAATATCAGTCCTTCCTGTCCTCTTTAGTCGCTTTGAGGACTTGTGTCTCAGGATAAAATGCTTTAAATCCATTTTAAACCTTGTCTGGATCTTAGAAACATAACAAAGCTTGCCTTCAAAGTCTCTTCAAGAGGCAACTCCCAGTTCATGTAGTTGAAACCTATGTGAGGAAGCCCAGTTTATTTATGTAACTGCTGCTTGAATTGCAGACTCTAGCCCAACATCTTTCAAAACATGATTGAAGTTTAAATCTGCAGAAATCTCTGGAAAGAGTGCAAACCAAATATTTTTGAATGCAATCCAGAATATCTACTAAACTTATTTTATTGGAAGCAGATATTCATCTTTTATGCACTTTTTTATGCTTCTTGTTTGTTTGTTTGTGAAACATATGTATACCTTTTTCTTCTCTGCTGAACTGCATTGTAAGAAGTTGGTTGTGCTTGTAGCTATGTACAAGATCTGTCTTTAGTATGGTGAGAAGCATGCTAGGAAAGGCATTTTGGGTCTTAGCTGATTGTTTTTCAAAGCATACATAGTTGCTCTCAACCAAACTACAGGATGAAAATGAATGCTTCTACTTTAGTAATGAGGATCAGCAATGATGCCTTCAGCATGAAACTGCCTGGTGTAGCCAAGGCATAATTTTATTATCCCAGATAAAAGACAAATATGACCTCATTGTGTTTTGTATGAAAAACATTATTTTGAGCCTGTCTGGTTCCTGAATGCTTGCTGAGCTATGTTACTTGGTAACGTTTGGCAAATGGTAGCTTTTTTGAGGCTGATGTGCAGAAAGAAAATAAGGCCAGGTTGGAGCTGCTATTTCCGTGGTTTTATTCCTGCCCTTTGAGTTCTTTGTCAGACAGTTGTAGTCTGCTCCAGAACAACTCCTGTTATTTTGTGAGCACATCCCAGCTACAATGTTAGTCCCAGAGTGCTAAGAGAGGTAAGTTGTGTTTAAAGGCGAGAAAGGTCTGGCTGGGGCACTGCCTTTCCCTTTTTTGATCTAATGTAAGAGGTTATTCTTTACATCAGTTGTCTTAATGAGAGCAGATGTGCCAGTCCTGAGAGGAGCCTAACAATCCTTAGGCAGATGTGTGCAGATGTGTGCAGCCCCATGCACACCCCTCTGTGTTGAGGTTACCTGGGCGCAAACCACTCCAGAGAAGCTCTCAGATTTAGAGGGAAGTTGTTTTTAAATTAAAACTAATGATAATTCCATAAATAACACTTTTTTTTCCAAGGCTGGTGCTTCATTCTGGCATTATAGAATGGAATTGCCGTGTTTGCCTCCTCAGTCTGGGAATTCTTGTGCTGTTTTCTATTTTATTCTTCCTAGAAGTATTTGCAATGAAATATGAAAGCTCAGTTTTCATCTACTATTAGTGTTTTCCAAGTAGAAAATATGAGACCGAAATTGCAAGATATTGATGAGAAAGGCCAACACCCCTACAAACACATTTTCTTTTTCTACACTTTTCTTTTTCCTTGTTTACTTGTAAAAAAATTGCATGAAAAATGCGTTTTCTTACACTTTCTTGAGCTCTACTGAAAAGAAGGAATAAAGGAAGAAATACGAACTTTTTTCAAAAATAATTTTATTAAATACAAAATCAGTAAGATCAGTTTTAATTCAGCAGTGGTTAGTTTTCCATAATATTTTTGGAAATACCTATATGTTTCCATCATCTGTTCTTTGAGTTGCCTTTTACGTCCAGTTGAAATTTTCTAAGTAGCTCTACTTGAGTCAGTTGAGTAAAGGAGCTGCTAGAAGAATTAAAAAAGTAAGAAGTGTATGGACTTAATGAGCACCAAAGTTAGTGATCTGTAGAAATTACCCAAGTGAGTAATTTTGTTTCATTAATGCACCCTCAAGCACCAAGCTGTTTCGTCAATGGGCACTGCAGGGCCATTGCAAGGCACAAAGAGACAGTTTTGTTACCAACCACTGTGTAAGCGTTAGGTTTTACCAACAAGGAGGGAGATAAAGTAGCTTAGTGTAAGAAGAAAATTAAAGTCCATCTATTATTGTCATGGAAGCCAATGCCAATGCTTGTAAAGATTCTAGCAGAGCAGGGTCACACATCAGTTTGTTCTGGCTTTTCCTTTTTTGTTTTTTCCCCTGGCTTTTCCAGTTTCTTGGTTACTGTGGGTTTTTTTAAGAGAGTGTCTTGTTGCACAGAGCATCTTGGTTTGAAAAGGGAAGGAAACCATATTCCTGGCTTAGTTGAATCCTTCTGGGAGGAAAATAGAAAAGCAGATAGAAACAGAGGCAAGGCTGTATTATACCTTGTAGGCATCTCTGGATCACTCAATATGGGACACACACGGTGTATGATGTATTAAGGTGAAGTGCTGAATATCCATAAAGGTGTACTAGCAAATGGTGTCAATTTTCAAACACTTTGCTTTGTCAGCTTCACAAATTTAAAATCAGTCATCAAAAAGTCTGTGTATAGATCAGCTGAAGAGACATATAACATTATGGTTATCTCCCTGACAAAAAAAAATTTAAATTAAAGATGAGTTTATAAAGACTCCGTCTGGCAGAATTCTGTAGTGCTAAAAGCTGGGTCATGTGACCTCTCAGATTAGAAACAAACGCTGAGGAGAAACAATGACACACAGTGCACTGCTAATAAATACATCTTGGAGGACAGTTGAACACACAGAAAAATAGATTTCACAGAGAAGCTTATTTTCAGCATGAATGCTATTTTCTCACTGCATTATCATAAATATGAGAGGGGAAAAAAGCTATAAATAAAAAATTCTCAGGCACTCCCTGGAGACATCAAAAGTACATAGTTTTTGTACACTGCCGTGTAAAAGTATTCATTAAATTAATTTTTTAAATGTCCTGTCCAATATTAGTTGCCTGATGTCCTTCCTTTAATCATAAATTATAAATGAACTGGCAAAAAATGAAGAAACCATTATTCCATTAATGATTTATTTAAGTGTGATTGTTATTTTTTGCAATCATCGGCCTAATAAGCTCAAGCTTGTGACAGTGAAGTGTTTCTTACTGGAGGGTGATGATGATGGTAATGTTATTAACATAATGCATGTGTCCCATGAGTCACGAACCCAACCAGCTCGTCTGGTGGCTCCATGATGGCACAGCCCCCGGAGGTCTTGTGGGTCTGCACTGCAGGAGAGGGAGGTGACACTGAGGATATTCAGTGTGAATGGGGTTCACTGGGCAACACTTGCAAAAAGCCAGGAGCACGCTAAGAAATGATCTTGTCCCCGCAGCAGCCTGCCAGTGCCAGTGGCACACGCCACTGGCTTGACCCATTCCAGTGGCGGCTCCGACAGCTCCAGTGAGTCTGAGAGCAGCTCCGAGTCCGACTCAGACAGTGAGAGCAGCTCCAGCGACAGCGAGTGCAACGAGGAGTCCCGCAGTGCCACACCAGAGGTAAGGCCACTCTCAGGTCTCCCCAGAGGGGGAAGCGTGGAGGGGAGCAAAGTGCAGCTCGCTGTTAGGGGATGTTGGAGTTCTGTGCTGTTTGATGCTGTTGACTTCTTTTCCTTTTGCCGTTTCACATGTATGACCCACATACTCATTCTAGCTTTTGGAAGAATCTTTCTGGCCTACATTAGAGTTCCTTTAAAGAAATATTTAGATTTTTGCCAGTAGCTAAAGAAGATTTTATTGACACAGTATTCAGCTGGGACTAAGGGGACTAAGGAAAGGCAACATGACAAAAGTATCTCTTCAGGGACTAGCTAAACTTTTTAGTTGGGTTAAATTTCTCCAGGGCCACATTGTAAACCAGATAAGGAAGCCTAATTAACCATAAATACTCCATAAATACTCCCATAAAACTAGCAGTTTCCACTAGTTTACTGAAATAAAAGGTACATTAAACTTTTAAAAAGTTCTCTTTTAAAAGGAAAAGCACTGCTTCTGTCTGAGATTTGTTCTTTGTCATCCTTCAATCTGCAGCCCGAGCCCCCCTCAACAAACAAATGGCAGCTGGATAAATGGCTAAATAAGGTGAACCCCCACAAGACCATCATCAACAATCAAAATGAGCCTCACAGTGAGAGCAGCTCCCAGGCCCAGAGCAGCCAGCAGGCCGAAGGGCCAAACAAAGGGAAGCTCAACAGCAGCCTGCCCCCAAATGATTCCAAAGACCGGGCAATCCTTAGTCCCATCCGAGAGAAAGCCAAACCACGGGTTGCCCAGAAAACCCCAGAGGCAAAAGTCTCCAAGCAGAAGTCACCAGCTCATAATGAGCCAGCTTCACAAAGGACTACTGGGAAAAAGCAACCCAAAAAGGTAGAAAGGACTTCCAGTGTAGAAGAGTATAACTGGCCAAAACCAAATAATACCAGCAACACTCCCAAAGAAAAAGATACACAGGAACCCCCCGAGCAGCCAAAGGTTCGAACTAAAGCAGCAGTTGGGAAGACAGCTCCAAGGAAAGAACCACGAACTAGCACAGGTCTCACTTCAGAGAAGAAAAAGTACAGAGGCCCTAGCAAAATTATCCCAAAGTCCCGGGAGTTCATTGAAACTGATTCATCTACTTCTGACTCAAACACAGACCAGGAGGAGAGCTTGCAGGCGAAGGTGCTGCCAGCCTGCACTGGGTCTGGCAGTGGTGTCAAGGTGAAGGACTCTGGCAGTAACATCCTCAGCGTAAGTAGCTTAACCAGCAATGGCAGCAACACATCCATTGACCAGACCAGCAATGACCTGGAGGAGCAGCTCTTTTCTCCTATCCCAATCGTACAAAATGAACTTCTATCCCCACTGAGAGAATATGAAGAACTCAAATCTCTGTGGGTGAAAATAGACCTTAGTTTACTCTCTAGGATACCTGGACAGGAAACTTTTGAGACCACGTCTGTGAAAAGTGAACCAAGAGAGGCAAATGTGAAACACAGGCGACCATCTCGAGAATCCCCTACCCCAGCAGCTGAAAAACCCTCCACAAAATCCAAAAGGAAACACAAGGTAAGTAATTTTCATTGTTTAAAGGAAAACGTGTTTCTGAGCACCCTGGAGGTCAGAGGCATTGATTACTCACTGCACCTACAGCTGGGCTGTTGGGAGGCATCACAGCGCTGAGGCTTGATTGGTTTTACAAAGGACGGACATTTACAAGTGCACTACAAATTAACATAAGAAACTAGTAAAAAGCAAACCCCAGCTGACAAAATTTGTATTTGCTCACTCACCTACCTATTAGTTTCCAGTGTTTGGCAATCTGCAGAAAGTGATGAGTTCATATTAGTACAGTTTCAGCCATACTCAGAAAATGTGACTTCTGTTTGGAAGGGGGAGTTTCATTGTTTGCACAATTAAGGTGTTCTCACCACTGGTTTAAACAGGCTTCATCAAAGTCAGTGGAATGGTGCTTGCTTATGTTCCTGGTGAATTTAGTTTTTATATTGTTTTGTAGTATGAACAAATATGATTTATAGAAATACAATTTACTTAACTAGCTGCTTTCTCTGCACAGCTACCTGAAAAAACAAATATAATTTGACTGAAGGCATTATGTTTTATCATGTGGGCTATGACATTGCACTTCAAACTAAATGTGTTTTCAGAAAAGAAACTGAGGTTTTATATCCAAAATTAATTTTTGTAGTCAGTTTTTCCAGCTGAAATGCTTTACTCTGGTCTGCCTGTGGAAAGTCATCAGAGTGTATTTTTTTATACCCCAAATTTTATAAACCGTTGTGAATATGACTTCAGCTCTCTGTTTTGGTGGACTTGAAATCCTGAGTTTGAGGAGTCCAGTGGTATGAGAGAATTACTGCAAGACAAAGACAGATGATGCCGGGTAGACACAGGGTCAACACTCCTGCCTAAATGAATCACTGCACTGGCTCCTTTCCTGTTGAATTAAGTGAAAATAATCACATGAGTAAACTCAACAGGTTTTTATTCAATTTATATTCTAGCTGCACACTGCAGAGATGTAAGAAGAAAGGAGAAAAAAAAGAGGGATGTATAAATGACCATACTTACATATGTCTAAGTACACCAGGGTGCATATTAATTATACTAAAAATAATTCTTGCTGGGTAATTGAGTGGAGTGTCTGTATCATGGAGAAGGAATCTTGACTAAAACACAAGTGTAGTACTGGCAACTAAAGTGAGGGCTCCCAGGGAAGAAAAAAAATAAGGGAGATTATATGAAATTTGGAACCTCGTCATTTCATTAACTGAGACTTTGAATCAGAAAGTAACAAAATGGAGAATCTTGCTCTGGGCTTGTGCTAACATAAGCTAGACTCTGAACCAGCCCATTTAGTTGCAATGTGGTTGTTCACTGCTACCAAGGGGAAACAAGCCAATTAGGATGACTCAAGGGTATACCAAGAGTTAAAGCTGGGTAGGGAGTGACTAATCTGTGTTTCTAAATGATGCTATTAAAAGATTTATTTTAGCCGTCTACTAGTGGGCTTGAGCACTGATACGAACGTTTCAGAGACAGAGCAATAATCAGCTTTGCTTGTATCATCCTAGTTCAGGCACAAAAGTCATACATCAGGGAGTCTTCCAAAGCAAATTTCAAATTGCTGTTAATGATTACCCCAACTCAGTCCTCTATTCTTAGTCCTGTGAGGAATATTTACTCAGAGAAGCTTTTTCATCAACTTCTATTAGGTGAATGAGTAAAAGCTATTACTTGAATAAGGTTTGGTGCTATCAAGTCATTGCATCTAAATTATTAATTAAATTCCAGATCACTACAGAAGATAACTTTAGCACACGAGACATTTTGCTTCCAATTATCTGCTATGTCAGTTGTTATATAACTTCATGTCATGTGTTTGGAGCACATTTAGCCCTGATTTCAGGTGACTTTCACTTCTCTTAGACCAGAGTTTAACTGCTGCTGCTATTAAGGCAATACACTGAGATTTCATAGGTCCTCTCAATGGCCAGTGAAGTTGTGCATAAGTGCTGGATCTTTTATGCTCTACCATTTTTTGTTTAAGCAGATAGAAAGCCTGGATACTTTCGTTGAAAGCAAGAAGCAGCGCCTGGAGGACCCTCCAGCCTCCTGTCTGCTCCCACCTTGTATCTCTCCAATACCGAACCACAGAATAACCAGCACTAAAGAGTAAGTGGATTTTTGATATAACATTCTTGAGAGATTTCACAGTACTGTTCTGTAAATACCTTTGCTATAGAGTCAGATGGGCTTTACAGCCCATCAGCCTAAGTGACGCAGCATTGGTATTCCATTCCCATCCATGAAGAAAAGAATCCACATGGTTTTGGATTAAATTCATTCCTCCTTCTGATGGCCTGCAGGACTTCAGAATGCTACCACAATCCTGATGGATTCCAGGAACTCCTTTCCATTGAACTCCTTTCAATGTTCTTTCTTGCCTCTATTACCTTTAACCTCTGTGGACAGAGAATCCTGCTAAAAGTGGGATTTATTTGATTGCCTGGAATTAATTTTTAAAAATAATTTTTCATAAGAGACAGTTCCCAGCTTTATTGAACAAAATAGTGAAATTGCCTCTTTGTTTTACCTGTGTATACAGCAATGCCAGGGGTGCCCATCCCAAGTGTCTCAGACATGTGCTTTGTATCTCAGCAGACACACCATCCAATAGTTCGTGCCTTTCAGAGTGTCTTTCAGAGATGGCTATAATGCTTGAGCAAATAAGTGCCACATAAATAATGATTCTGATCAGAGTTAAAAGGTTAACATTCTATAAATAGCCAAAGAATCCAATTCCCTTTTGTTACTAATTTCGTGTTTTTATGATTCTGAGATTAGGCCCTTCTTTCTGCTTTGCATGAGGATAAGCAAAGAATCAAAATCACAGTGTGCTTCTGAAAAGAATTTGAGGATAATATAGCTAAATTTAGATAAAGTTCAAAAATAAATTATGAAATAGCACACTAATTTTAAAATTCTTAAAGAAAGTTGAGCATAATTTTATTTATTCTAGTGTCAATATGGAGTAACTTCAGTCTGTGAACTAGCCCCTCATTCAGACACTGAGAAAATCAGAGTCAGGAGTCTGGGAAAGGAAGATGAGTTGAATGTTACAGTGGGATCTGTAACATGTTGCACATTTGATAAACATCATGATGGGTGTTGCCTGATTGTCGTTGCTACAAATATAATGAGCAGAGATATATTGCAGAGGGAATCAAGGATTTTTCATCCCTAACACCTCCACAATCTATTAAAAAAATCTTTCTATTCTTGTCATCATCAGGCCCTAAGGATCCACCCCCAAACTGATGTTTCTTAATTTGAGCTTGTTTTCCAGGTCATTAATTTGATTCCTCAGAGCTTTCAACCCTTTGGTAATCTCTCTTAAAACATAATTGTGTCCATCAATAGTTATTTACATATGCTAGATTTTTCTTTAATCTGCCTGAAGTTTTGAAACAAAGTTTTCTGACTTCTTTTCCACTTCAGCGAGACCTGAATCACACTACATTTGTTGTTACTAGTGTTTTCTGAGTTTACTTGAAAAAAATGCAATACTTTTTTGATTCATGTTTTCAGTATAGGTTTTCAACTCCCATAGACATGCAACTGAATATAGATCAATTTCCCAAAAGATCAAGGAGCTGGATGAACTATGTGAAGACAATTTCCTAGAAATTTAAACGTTAATTTTTAAGCAGTCAGGAGTGATTCTGTTCTCCAGAGGGTTAAGTAAATTTTTAAGGGGAGACCGAAGAAAGTCCACTGTTCATAGCCGTGGGGGCAAATAACACTTCCAGGGTAAAAGGCTGAAAGATAGGCTTTGCCATTTGGTCTTTTATTTCCAAAAGTTCTAATTTTTTTTTTTAGAACTCTCTATATAAGGACTTTGAGAAATGAGGGTGTCAGCTACAGGTGTGATGATGATCTTCAGTCCCTTAATGATATGTTAAGTCTCATGGTGGATGTTGTCACTTAGTAGGAAACTTAGGTCTCTCCTATTAGAACTTGATCCCTGTACCAATAAGCCAAGTTCCCCAAGGCATGAGATTTTTATTAGGCTTTTTAAAAGTACAAGAGTGTTTTGACAGAAAGACCACAGTCTGGGCCAAAATTTGGAGGCATTCAGGAGTCTGGAGCAATCAGCAAAAGATAGGTCACAGCTCCTATTGTCTGCATTGCTGTGGTTTCAGCACTTGCATACATTTCTCTATAATCTTCCCCTAAATATATGGGCTCAATAAAGAAGCAAAGATGCACAATTAATCTTTAAAGGGTCGCATGTCTAATAAGGACAATTATATGACTGACTTCCACAAGTTTCTATGACTACATGTACTATTTGAGTTTAGAAATTTCAAATGGTCACTTGTGAACTTAAAAGACATTTGCACAACCACAGAATAGGTTTGTACTATGTAGTCATTGCATAAGCCATAGTCACCTCTCTGTTCCTTCCCTCACATACTCCGGGGCTGGTGCCTTTTCCAAAATCTGATCTGTCACTTAAAATATACTCTTCAAACTATTGTCACTGTATTTTCCTTATTTCTGATACTTACAGCAAATGAAGGAATAGCTGTTTCAGTGTTTTTATAGGAATATATTGAAACACTTCTGTGAAGCTGAATTTTTGTCAGAGCAGCTGCCTGCTTTGCAGAGCAGAGGATTACTTATTTATATTTAGTTCCTTGACAGAAAAATTTTAATTTAAACATTAATTGTATGTGCTGTTGAATCCTACTAATATATGAATATTTGATTGGTAGACCCAGTCCAGACAGCACTACTCACCAGTATTTGGCTTTTTGTAGCAACACAGGGAATCAATTGCTGATGCAAACTGTGAGTCAAACTGGACTCATACCAGTGAAACATGCCCTCTATCTAGCAAGCATGCTAGAAATCTGTCTGAGGCAAGCATTTCTGCATTTCTGTTTTTCAAAATTTCCTATTCTCTTTTGTTTGATCTTTAGTTGAAGATGCACCTGTAATTGGCAATATATATTAGTCGATCCCTTGGGTAGTCACAGCAGTATTCACTGGGGTTCCTTCACGGCCCAGGCAGCCTTCACATCTATGACAATTACTTCAGCTCTATTCAGGTGCTTCCATATGGTCCAGGCTAACATGGAGTGACCTTTCCCTGTAAACTCCCTGCAGAAAGTTAGATACACCATCAATGTGCAGCATTTCATTGTGGGCCGGGGGAGTAGAGGCAAAGGAAAGCCAAGTGCATGGTATAGAGAGTGGCTTTGTCTCACTAAGAGGCCAGAGATCCCACTGCGTACCACAAGGAATGGATAAAGAAAGGGCAAAGAAAAGCAGCTTGAAACATCAGAGTAGCTGGAAATTCTCCCTTCTTCATGCAATGACCTCTTGTTACCTGTTTGTTTGCTTGCTTGTTGCCCTAAAAGAAACCAGGCTGGAAAAAAATGGGGAACCCTCTCCTTCTTTGATAACTGGCCTTTTTTAGACATAAAAGATTAAACCCTGCAGCCACAAGACCATCAGTTCTGCTTATAGTTTTTCCACGCACTTTGTGTTTCTCTCTAGATTTTAAATATATTTTAGCTAGCAATCACGTCAGCAAATTAAACCATTGAGTCTCAGTAATTATTGCAATAAATTCATTCAAAATTAGCTATTCCTGCAATCAAAGACCAGTTTCCTAGGCCATTAACAGCCCAAAGCAAAGTGACAATCTGATTAACTGCTGGTAACAACCTATTTCATGGAGGTTATTATTAACGTAAATGCTTTTGTGTAAATCTGAGGGAGGTAACATTGTTAAATAAATTATCAGCTTAATTCCTGCAAAAAACTTATAGGATTAAGTGGGCAGGGAGAAGAGAAGAAAAGAAAGAAAAACAACAGACAATTAAAATTGCCTTTATGGGGAGGGTGGAGTTAAACATGAGTTATGTAGAAAAAACATCCTCTAGTGCCTCTTCTTTTGTGATTAATTCTTCCAACCCACAAAGTGATTTACATGCCAGAGTTGAGTAGCTGCACCTGTTCCTTGGTTTGCCCCATCTTATATCAGCCCAAAGATGAAGTGAGCTGGTGAAGTTTTAAATAGTGAAAAGCTCCAACTTCCGCTATGCACAGTGGCACGGAAAAGCACTTTGCTCTGTGCTCCCCCCGTGAGTGCATGTTCAGGGTTCCCTATGCAGGGCATGTGCTTGGGAGGCAGAGGGTTTCAGTTCTGCTCCTTGTGTTTCTGTGGCTTAACTGCGTCTTTGCTGCTGTACAATTCAAGAACACGTGCATGCATTGTCGGGGCAGTGCTCACCCTCCTTTGGAAAACTTTCCTCTGGGAAAAGTTCAGAGTGTTGTAAGCTATAACTATGGTAACTTGTCTGAGTTCCAAAATGCCCTTTGGAGGTCAGAAAGTGAACAGATGGAGCTTTGAGTGAGAATTTTCTGGAGGACATATTGCAGGGCCACATGTGCATAAAATCAGTCTTCTCAAACAACTTCTGGTCTATTCCAACATGGTTGTTTGCCTTTGATCTTCTTCAGACCCATGTGTTTTCCAAGAAAGACAGCATACATCCTCGTAAGGCAATATAAATTTGAGCTTGTTTTATTTCTTCAGTCTGAAGATCTTTAATATCACAGGGTTTCAAATAAGGTCTTTTTAACAGTGCTTCAGTTGAATTAAAGTAGTTTTGGGTAGAGGAGCTATAAAACATGAGGAATTTGTTGGATTTCACTCTGTGGTTTCACAGTTGCTGTATCATCAAAGGTCCCAATTAGGGCAGTGACCAAGGTGTAGATATTGATACTGTCAGTGAAACTGCAGAACAGGCCAGATGGAAATGAGAGAGAGCCCCTAAATGAGAAGTAAGAAAACTTGGGTCACCTCCTCTTCTTTCCCAGCTTACTTTGAGGTAAAGTAGATTGATAATTCCTGACACTGACTGAAAGTGGGAACAAAACATAAATTATTGTTGACTTAATTTATTATTGAAATTTTAGTCAATGATCATGAAAAGTAAATTGTCATGTAGTGAATATTAGATGTCTAACAAAATATTAAAATTCAGGTTATCTTCATTGACTGAGCTGTGACAGTACCTGAAATAAAAATCTATTAATAGATTATCCTGTTAAGCAATCAGTGAGGTCTTGGGTTTGGTTTTTTCTTTTTTGATGAATTTGAATGAAGAAAGGTCTACCAGGTTTTGGATTTTTTTCTGGTTTTACTGTGCATCACAGCTGCCATTGCTAACCAGCTAACAATTTCTGTACATAAAACACACAATAGATTATCATGTTACTTGAGCTTTCATGTCAAAACCACATTCATTTTCTGAATCATGTTCAATTCATCAACCAATATTTGCTCAAGGGCTTTTGACAGCTACAATGTATCATTTTAATACAGTTTTGAACATTGGTTTTATTCTACAGGTTAAATAATTATTATCTTGTTATTGTATGATTATCATTTCTTAGTTGTTACAAGTTCTGGTTTTGGTTCATATGCTGCCATGGGCTGTTTCAGTTTTTTTGCAAAGGTTGCTTGTGTGAGCCCTAATCCACCTCTTAAAAATATGCTTAACGTTATATGCATAGTCATACTTGATGTCAAAGGAACTAACCCTGTGCATAAAACTTACCAGCACTTTGCTGAGTCAGAACCTCTATGACCTCTCAAATGAAGAATGACTCAAATTAGCATTTAAATTGGCTGCAATTTGTACTAATGCACTGCAAGTTGTCCTCCAAAGCAGAAGGTCTCTGCAGTCATTGAAAAGGCAGAGGCAGCTCTGTTTTCACTGCTGTCCCCTTGTGCGTTACCATGCAGGGCACAGGACTGCAAGGCAGAATCGAGGGCAGAGCTGGCTTCTCAGTAAATAAAATGTAGGGCTTTGTGCTGTGGGGAATTAACCAATATTCTTGAAGTGCATCTGGTTTTTCTCTGTGTCCCAGGGGCAGCAGTAGCTCAGTGAAGAAGGCGACAAAGAAAAGAGAAGAGAAGCTGTTCCCTCCTCCCTTGTCCCCGCTCTTGGACGACCCAGTGCACCGGCGGCACAGCAGTGACAACAGCTCCTTCAGCCAGGAACCCACTGTCACGAGCACCTCACAGACCAGCAGCTCTTCCTCCTCTGTTTCTAAACACAGAAAGAATGAAAATAAATCTTCTTCTAACCCCAAAGCAATTTGTGTAAGTTAACTAGCCTCAGTTGGTGGCAGTGAACAACATAAAATGAAATTAGTTCTGTTAGATTTTTTTTTTTACACGCAGTATATGTATTTTTAAATGCTCGTGTAGCCCCACTTAGGGGGAAGTGGATATTTGCAGAGCCAGGCATAAACAGCTCTTGCAAGCTCCATTTTTAGGTCAGCATGAGGCATCTACTTGGTGTTGTCTGTCATTCTCTGAAGCACCTGGACCCTGAGCCTCAAAGAAAAGACTTTGCAGCTATCAACTAGCTGCAATTAGTCCTTTAATTCTGTAGCTGCTACACTCACATTTCAAAAATAAAACTTCCAGAATATCACCTGAATAACTGCCCCAAATTGTCAGCCAGAATTAAGCACTGTAATCACACTGAATATTATGGCCTAAACTAAACAGACAATGACAATATAACAAAAAATTCTTGTCTGTAGTACACTCAGCATGTTAATAACCTCTCTCAGGTTTTCAGGCTTACAACAGTAAGGTTTATTTACACTTAATCTTCATTAATTATGTGTAAGCTTTTAGACAATTTGTAAATAGGGTTTTTTTTCTCCCCAGAAAAATATCACACTGTTAGGGCCATCTCCCTATCAGTGGTTCTGACAGAGACAGTTCTTTGTTGCTTGCTTTTCACCAGATTCAGGTAGGTTTTTTTCTGAAAATACATGGAAAAGGGCCAAAACTGCATAACAAATTCACTAAAACAATGTAAAATTTCACATTAGTTTTTCATCCTCTTTTTGGATTAAACTGAGAAACTCCAGGGCTTTGGCCAGTTTTAGAAAATAGTCATTCCTCTAGAGTTTCAAACCCATCCTTACTTTATAGTATCAAACTATATCTTAGTATCACTGTCAAAATTAAAAGACAAGAAGAAAATTCTGTCACAGAAAAGGCCATGCATAGCCCTATTTTTCACAGTTCACCACTTTGAGAGAGGTTGTTATCCCGCACTGTAATAATAAAACTCAAAAGTTGCATTGAATTGTAGGTGACAAATCACTTCACCTTATTCATTCATCTCTGTTGCTTTCTGATATCATTGTGTCCCTTCAAGCTGCGCCAGTAATACACATGCCTTCAACTGAAATGAGTGCCAAAATGAGCTGCATATGTCAGCAAATAAACAGTGCTATGTAAACAGCAGGGCCTCTTCCTCTCATCCCAGCATCTCTAGTCAGATTTATCATCTATTATCTTGATACATGAAATATTTTTTTCCCTAAAATATGTTAGACTTCTTTCCCTAGTTCATTGGTACATCTGTAATTTAGTTTATCTGGTTGGGACCCAGGCTTGCAAGTTGCAATTGCCTGATTTTAAATCTTCTGTTATGCTTCTGGTTTTAATCATTGCAAAGTCACAACTGACTTCAGCTTTCCATTCTTCTTTTTGTAGCAAGAGTAAGGAAATTGTTCCCTGCTGAAATCCAAGCAGACTCTTCACCTACATTAACAGTTAGCTCCTAGTAATGCAGAAAAAAAGGTGACATTACTAATGTGTGATACACCTCGAAGGAAGTTGAGTTTAGATCTAGCCCTGGCCCATTAGATCTCCCCACCCTTGCTTTAACCAGTGTCTCTAGTCAGTAACACCATGGTATCCACCTAAAACTTACACCTAAAAGTAATTACTGAGTAAATTACTGAGTTCAGGTGAGAACTCAGAAGTGGAGTCATACTCCCTTATTAATCTATTAGTCTCGTGTTACAGAGAAGGGAAGGGTGGTTTGGTGAGGTGACATGAAGGTAGGTGGGCTGCTTTGTGCCTTAGCCTTTGGTTTGTTGGGAAGGGTTTTTGGCAGAGAGGATGGATGTGAGCACTTACATAGTTGGAAGGTGTTTGTTTGAACTATGAATAACAGTCGTGTGTTTCCTAGGAAGAAGAATGTCACACTACACCCACAGCCAACACTCTTCTTGACACCAGCCATCTAGAACCAGACGTCTGGTCTGCAATGCCAAGGCTTTCCAATGGGAATTCTGAGCCCAGAAGACCCAAAATAACATTTGATGATGTGTAAGTTTTACTGACTTTCTGCTCTGTGATTGAGATTTTTGTGCAAGCAGAGGTCCCAGTGAAAAAGAGTATCTTTGAGTACAGTACTGGCATTGGGCACCTGTGTGAATAGTGCTGCACAAAGGCACACATAGTTTTAATCTTGGCAAATGAACCATTGTCACTGATTAATGAAGATTCTGTTGATAAATGTTTTCAGATCATGAATGTTGGTTCACGGTAATCCTTCTTTTTTTTATTTTAGCTCCTCTAATGGAAACTTCTTATATTAAATTATTTTAAAATATTTTTTCTTTTTGTCTGTTCAGCACACATTAGTAAGTCCTTTGGACAGCCAGTTTCTACAGCTACTTATTTTACATTCTGGTCACCCATCATATCTCTGTATATACCAGCTTCAGATTGATATCAAGTTAAGATTTAAAGAGATAAGTGGGCATATATGTCAAAATTCTTCTTTAAAGCAGTCAGCAATTTTTTCAAACAACGTTTGTCCAACTATATGAAAGCAGAGACTTGAATTAATTGATTTTGTCTCTCTAGGCTTCACAATGCAGACTATTACATGCAAGAGGCTAAGAAGCTGAAGCATAAAGCAGATGCACTGGTAGGTTATCACAGGTTTTTTTGGCTCTTTCCACTGTGGAAAACTCAATGTCTAAAAGTGGACATTATTGCACAAGATCTAAAGCCTCTCAAACCAAGAAGAGCCTGGCTATTGACTAAACTGTACTTCAGTTTGTGCTCCATAAACACGCTGTGCACAAGCTAAGCCCTGAACACCATTCCTAATGTTTAAGTATTTGTTCCCAAAAAAAAGCTACTTAAAATAGATGGTGTTTCTTCCAAGGGGAGTACCAATCATGCTGTTTATGAAGTATGTAAAATGGTTTTATAAAAGCTGATGTGTATTCGAATTTTATTTTTCTGTTCGTTTTGAGCCTAAAACAGAAGTGTTGAAATATTCCATAGCAGAAAGACAAGCAAATCACCCCACACCCCATTATCATGTGGTAAAACTGTTTGATATTTCCAATCTGATTGTTTAAAATTTGAAACAGTTGACTTTTTATGTACTATATTCATTTTTATTGGATGGTTTTAGGTTGATAACAAAAGTTCCAACATACGTATTCCCAAAAAAACCTGGTAGTGAGGTAGTTCAATGCTGGGAAAACTTTTTTGCTTGCTTTACCCCAGATGAAATTCCAGTAAGATTGGCCTAATTTTGCCAAGTGTTTTGATTTTGGTAAGACTACAAAATCCAACAGATTGTATTTTACCATGATTTGTTTTATACAAGCTATTGCCAGTTCGGAAGTGTCCTTAAGCAACATTTGTAGAAAGGGACTTTGGTCCTGTGTGCTACATAGGGTGCAGAACAGTGGCTCATTTAGGAAGACTTAGTGGAACTTGACTCCTCTACTTAATTTAACTAAGATACCTAAAATGGAGTGTGGCCATCCACTTTGTCCCTCCAAGACGTGGGTGATTATTCACCTCTCAATTTTATTGTTTCTGGAGGTTTTGCATGTATATTCTATCATTACACACTAGAGATTTTGTGCTTAGAAATAAAAATAAATAAATAAATAAATAAATAAATAAAAAGGAAAAAAAAACCAAAACCAAAACAAAACAAAACAAAAAACAACAACAACAACAAAAAACACACACACAAAAAACCCACAAAACAAAACCAATTGCATGCTATGTATTTAAAAAGCAAACTAGTCTAATTGAAAAGTCTCACCCTCTGCTGTCAGTGAGCTGAAGGAGAGCTGACATTTCAAGCTGACTACTTAATCTCTCCAGGCTCCTTTTTGGCTTGGGGCACTGTGTTTCCAAGTGTGTTTTCTGTACGAGGTGGGTTCAGGGTTTTGGCACCTGTTATGACCATCATCAAGGTGACAGTCATTCCAGCATGCCCATTTACAGGAGGTGGCCTGCTGGCTTCCAGCCGGCTCCGCAGAGCACATCCAGCCACAGCCTGGCGTCTGCAGTCTCACAACACCTCCCACAGCTGGGTGACCTTTAAACAAAGCACACATAGTGCTGGCACAGGACTACCTGCTCCACAGTAGCAAATATTTACAGGCTCAGGCTCCCAATGATTTCAACAGGCTCTGTCAATTCACCTCCCTCTGCAGCCAGACACAGTTGCGACGTGTAGACCCTTCTCCCGTGCTCTTACCTTTGCCTTTGCCTGCAGGGTCAGGGCTATTTCTCAAGCAGCACTAAGAGGAGCAGGCACAGTCCATCCCACTGCTGCCTTCAGGCAGGCCCTGCCTGTCACATGCAGTTTGAAAACCCAAGTGCCCCAATGTGAGGCCATCCACTGTGATCAACTTGTTGGCAGGCATAAGTATCCGTTAACAAAGTATCTACTTTTTCTTTCTGCTATTTAGATCTCAAGTATTTTTTTCCCCACCCAATGCAGCTGCACATAAATAATCTCCATGTAATACATTTAGTGTGCAATCCCATAGTGTTACTTGTACTATGGCTGCTGGTTACTTGGTGCTGACAGGACAGAGCACAGGGAGCATAAAAAGATTGTAGTGTTGCAGTGGATAAAAAGATAATGCATATGACCTCAATATGTGTCAGCAAATGTTAATGAGATTTGTGGCAGCAGTGTTCCTGAGCTTGTAGAGAAAATAGATTTCTGGTGAAGGGCAGGACGTTTCATATCTTATGGGAACAACCCCAAGGAAACCTCTCCTTGTCTGGGGTTGTAGTAAGGGATCAGCTAATTTGAGTAGGCTGCTGCAGTGGCAACTGGCTGTACCATATGGAAGAGATCTTGGAGACCTCACTGTTTTCCTGTCTGAGATTTGATGAGCTGGAATAATTCCACTTACTCCAGAAAATCGGATCCCATTCCTGGCTCAAATTCTGTGTATTTACTGAATCTGCTTGCAGCCAGATTCTTTATTCCATACCACAAAAAGTCATCTTTGGAAAACTTTTTGTCTTCCAAAATGCATGGAAATTTTTTCAAAATGAAAAAAAAGAATTAGAAGAATATACTGAGAAGCAGGCACTGGAATAGAGAGAGAGAGAGAGAGCAGTCAGAAACATTTTTCCCTTTTCCTGATCATTCAGTTAATACTTATCAATTATACAAAGGCTATGTATGTAATCAATGCACAAGAGCAGTACTTGAAATTAAAGGTGGGCAGAGACAACTAATTATGGCTTAGTAGGAGCCACAAAGACAAGTATACTGTTATCTTGGATGGATAATAAATGTTATGCTTAATATGTTGTTAGAATAGGCTTCTGTTTTGTGAATGGAAACATATGCAGATGCATCAAAAATATTTTGATAGAGACATAGAAAGACATTTTTAAATTATTTAAAGTATATTGGATCTCATATCAAATGCCACATTAGTAGAATTCTTACATTCAGCTATCAAAAACTGAGAATATTAAATGCTATTATAAAGTGCATGCTATAAAAATGTCGTATATAATATTCATTACACATAAAAAAAGAAATCAGTATGTCTAAGTCAGTTTAATCACAAGCATTATGAGGGCTAAAACCTTTTGCAATAAAACCCTCATAAAATGAAATATTAAGCTATATTGTCTCCCTTTTTTTTCCCTGCTCTTTTACTCATAAGTGATGAGACTTTTTTTTTTGACCAATGGTTAACACAGAATATGACTCCAAATGGCATGGGGTTGTTACTTAACCCTTGCATAGTGGTATTCAAACTTAGTTCATCTGTCAAGCAGTATGGATGTGCACAAACATGCTTAGTGCTCTTTCTTGCCTGTGTAAATACCTAATGACAGTGGACATACACTGACTTTCCTCTGTGGAGCATTCAGCCATGTAGTACCCTGAAAAGATTTGGTAAAACTTAGTCCCTGTCTTAATTACTGTATGAATTCATTCTTAACTACCAGTGTCACTTTGCTTTCATCCTAATGCTAGTGTTGCTTTGTAGAATAATCTGCCTACCTAGAAGTCAAAGCTGAAGGATTTTCTTGACAGTGTCATTCCCATTTCAGCTGGAGAAGTTCGGTAAAGCAGTGAATTATGCTGATGCTGCCCTCTCTTTCATCGAGTGCGGGAACGCTATGGAGCGAGATCCATTAGAAGCTAAATCGCCATATACCATGTACTCAGAGACTGTGGAACTCATCAGGTTAATGTCATTTCTGTGATCATTTTCATCATCTCATTTCAGTCATAATTAGAACCTGCTATGTTTTAAAAAATACCATTTCAACGTATTAATGATTTGTTCAAGGCGTCTTCATCTCAGAAGTCATCATAATTAGTTCTTGCCATTTTATTAATGTCATGGAAAATTTATAATTGATGGACCCTGCTTTTATAAATTATCCCCTTTAGAGGTTATAATGTGAGTGTTATAATTTGCAATATTCATAAAATTAAAATTGAAATGTAGTGGGTGGAAGTAAAGTATAGTCATTTCACTGTTTGGCAATGACACTTGTCTTTTAAAAGGTGTATTTTTATAATTCAAAACATTAAAGGGAGTCTATCAGGATTTCTATTACAAACCCTTGTTTTAGAGGTTTGTAACTTGGCTATTAAAAAAGAGAATAGCTGAAATTTGGGATGTAAGATCATAGGCAGAGAGGAAGCTTCTGCATATATTGTCTTGAAAACAGTGTATTTGTAATGTTAAAGGAATGTGAACGATCTGAATTAATTTTAATATAGTTTTGTAGACTCATAGGCTATAATATGGATGAGAGAGTCTTTACATAATAATAAAATGTGTGATTATTGTTCTAAAATCTGCTACTGCTTCATACAGCTCTTTCATAGTGTTGGCTCCTTAGAAATAATAGTCTCCTGAGTAACTAAGTTTGCTTTACTTTGGCAAATTATCAAAGTGAAATCAAGCCAGATTAAATTCACCTGTAAGTAGAAAAACAGGATTTTTCCTCTTCACTGATACACCTTCCCTTTCTCTAGTGAATGCTGGGAATATTCTTGTTAATGTCAGTGTAATTACTGCCAGTTTCCACAAGTGAAAGAAAAAGAGGCAAATCAACCCCTAAATATTTGGTTTTTAATATGTCAGTGGTGTTTTTTTAACATGCCAGATTAGCTATTAGGGACTGCCAAGATAATATATGTTTTACATTTTGAATAAGTAGGTATTTACATAATAAAATGTATCAAATCTTAAGCTCTTACTCTCAGGTAAATAATATGCCTGTTAAGTACTTAAAAACGTAGTTTTTACATTCTTCACTTCATAAAGGGAAGAAGAAAATCTAAAGAAATCAGTCAAGAAAAAAATAATGTTCACCCAAGACTTGATCCATGTTAAACCCTGGAGAGCAGAGGACTTACCAAAGGAGCCACCTGCCTCTGCTCTGTTGTGCCTAAATCATCCTGCAGTCTGACAGCAGGTCCTGAACTACACAGTTGCAGCTGCATGGCAGAATAAATTGTATTTAAAGAAATATTCTTTAATGAAGGGAGTGCTTATTCATAGGAACCTGCATTTTTTTTTGATTTTTTAAGAAAACCACACAGCCCAATTAAATTGTTGTTCCTCAGTCTAGCAGTCAGTCTGTTCAGAGTGCACAGACCAAAAAGCTTTTCTCACTCACAACATGTGAACTACTTAAATCAGGGAATGGCATCTCCAGGAGTGGCTCACAAAAGGGCAGGACCTGCAGGGAATCAGGTGAGGGCACAGCTGTGTCTTGGGGTTACTGGCACTCCTCAGCATCAGCAGCCCTGCTGCCTTGCTGCTCCTGGCACAGTCCTGCTGCAGGCTATGGGCAGGTAGACCTTGGCATGGAAGCAGCATCTGAACTGCTTCTGGAACTGCTTTTGGCTGTGGAAGAATCTGGAGAATTTGTTATAGTAGATCTCCAATATATAAATAGTTTAAATCAGGTGAGATTAATTCCACCACCTACCACCAAAAGTAGAGTTTAATTCACCAATTGTTGCATGCAGCATCTTGTAGCAGCCAGTGAGATTGATTTGTCCATTTAATTGCTGTTAATGGTCGGGCATGGACAGAAGGTGATTGTCCAGGTGAGCAGCAGGCTGGTACAGGCTCAGTAAAACTCCATGGACAAAGACACAATTCTTATGGGCTACAGTGGGTTCTGAATGTACAAAGTATGTGGCTGTGCACACAATGCTTTCTCAGTGTAGCTGCTAATATTAACATAGATTTTTAGTGTGAGATAACAAATAGAGAGAGAGATTTTTCTCACTTTTAGTCCTCCCTTCATAAGAAGCACAATTTACCCCTTTTGCATTTAGCTATGTCTGCCCTGACTATCTGCATCAGACACCTATTTGTGAAAGCAAGTAGAGCATCAAAGAGATCGGAACTATCAGAGATATGACTGTCAAATGTGTTTTAAGTTAATGGTTATGCTGAAATCCCAGTGTGACATAGATCTTTGTGTTTGATCACATTCATCCAATCTGACTAGAGCCACAATACCCAAGAGCAGGTGGGACAGGGCATGGAGGAAGCACTCCAGGTGGGGTGGTGCAGCTGTAGGCTGAGGCTCGGGATGGTGTTGGGAGCAAGGCAAGGGAGAGCAGTACAGCTGCCTGCACTCCATTACCTTCTTGTAAATGAGAACTCATCAAGACTGCCTGGATACCTTAAAACTTTCTTACGCAACACTGAACCTTATTACTTATTCTAACACAAGTACCTGGGAAATTGCATTAGGGCTCAGAACAATGATTTTATGCAATGAATTGATTTTCAAGAGACTAATGCATAGAATGGAGTGTGCTCATTTAAAGGAAAAAAAGACAGAGACAGCAATACTAAATCGTTGATCATCCAAATGCTGGACAGCAGCAGTTAAATAGAGAGGGAAGATCAAGTACACAAGATTCATAAATTAATGAACCCAAGAATGAAAAAAGCTGTGAACGTGACCTTTCCTGTATGTAAAATCATTTTCTGTATAAAATATATTAAAAGCTTTGAAGAAGCATTTATGAGAAGGATTTTGAAGATATTACTCAAGCCCAAAGTATTATATGTAAAACCTTATCCTATATTACTTTACACTTCAGTATATATAGGACCAAGACCCTTCTGGTCAACACTCATCCCAGATGTTTGCAGGACTCAGCCTAGTTGACTGGATATAATATCATTAATATGCCCAAGAATAGTTCCCCTTGTTGGCCCAAAAATTGGTTGGTGATTTACTTAAGGCCTCTGGATTTTAAGTGATGCTTTCTGTTGAGTTTTACATTGATCTCTTCATTACAGAGCACTGTGACCAATAATTGCTGCAGTTAGAAAATAATATCTGATTATTTTTGGAAACATCTTAACTCTCCATTTCTTATCTCTCACCTTTCTGACAAGGTATGCAATGAGACTCAAGAATTTCACAGGCTCTTCTGCCACAGAAGGAGACAAGAAATTAGCAGTTTTATGGTAAGTCCCTTTGTGACAATGAGAGAAGCACCTAAAATCTTCAAGAGGACTTTAAAAGTACTGAATTACTTAAGCAGCTTACAGAAGATCATTATTCTTGTTTTCCATTAAACTATTAAAGGATAACTAGTGGATTTATTCAGCAGCTGACTAAACATTTATTCTTCTAATTTACGCTCTTAATCAAGATGGGATTTTAATGCTTTTGACCACTTTTTTTTTTCCTCCATTTGCTTATGTTTCAAAATGTAACCTTAGAACAGAAACTACAAAATATAGGTCAGCTTTTTTTTTTTTTTTTGCTTTTTTTAATGGTTCATATGTTTCATTAAGCAATGGAATTAAGAGAATCCTTTCCTAATTACTGCAGCTACCGATGCTTATCACTTCTCTACTTAAGAATGTTTAAACTAAAGAAGGACCATGCTATGAAGTACTCCAGATCTCTGATGGAATATTTTAAGGTAATCTTTATTCTGTTTAATTTATTGATATGAAATGAAATTCATACCAGCACTGAGAGCTCTCACAAGTACAACTGCATGACTTAAAAGTCCCACATTTAACCTCTCCCCTGGGAAATGCAGTCAGGATGGATGCCAGGGAATGGGGACAGAAGTGATTTGGGGGATTTTTTGGTTAGTCACTTGATTCAAAGGACCATACTCAGTAATTGTACAAAAATAAAATTATTCTCAACACTGTGTAATGTTTATGCAAGTTTCTGATTCTTTCAGGGTTTCAATGTGCAAGTGTCATGAACTGACCCCCAATGAACCACAATAAAGCAGTTATTTAGGCTGTAGTTACTTAAATTTAGATTTTAGATTCAGTGAGATTTCCTGAAGCTTATTGCAGTTTCAGAGATTTCTCCTTTTATTCCTGTGGAACTTCGAATTTCCTTATCTACATCCTGAAGGTTTGCCTTCACCTTAAATTGAATGGAGATCCAATAGGTCATGATTTGGGGATGTTTTGTTTTACCTTGTCAAATGCTGTTTACCCAGTGTAAGAATGACAAATCCTCATTGTTCCTAGATTAAGAGGTAAATAGAATCTTTCTTCAGCTCTGACGTTTTAATATTTATATTTTACTGGTTAATGCTGTTTGAAGCATACATTAATTATTTTACTTTATTACTATATATTATTTTATAATTATTTAATTATACTGGCTTATCAGCCCATCAGTCTTTTTTTGTTGGTGTTTTCAGCCTCTGTGAATTTTTTCCAGGCTTTGACATATTAGTACATCAAACCAGTAAAAACCTCTAACACTGCAGTTTTCATGTAAATGGTGATAAAATGGTCCTTCTGCTGTAAAACTCCAGTACTGCCATGGTAGGAGCCATAGTCCTGACTACCCATGTGTCCTCTATGTGTGTCTCTGTGCAACTTCAGTAATGTCAGTCCTAATCTTGTGCTTAAATGGAGGCTCTCTTGTACCATTAGGACTGCCTCTGTTGTGTTCATGGAGTTTTCAGTCAGGGATTTGCACAAAAAATTAAATTTGAGCTACACACATTTGTAACCTCAGCATTTTCATGAAATATATTCCAGTCACTTTAGATTTTATCCAGGATGAATGTAGATTGTATCTTAAAAAGGATTTTTAGACAAATAAACCTTTTCTGCAGAAAGTAATGATTTCTTAAAAAAAAAAAAAGGCAGGAGCAGGGGAGATTCTCTTGCCTTAAAGCCACTTTATTTTCTCCAGCTGAGCAAATAGGTAAAATAAAGAACATATTTACTACTCCCAGCAAAAGAAAATGTGTTTTAATGTAAATTAAAACAAGAGAAAAAAAGTAAAAATGCAATAAAATAGACTAATCAGGAATGCTAGGCATAGGCATCCAGTCGAAGCTGTTTCAGTTGGTTGCAGTGTGCATGCTATGTAACACGTTTGCTAGAACCAGTGTTTGAGTGTATACAGATTATATATTCAGGTTATTTCTGTAATAAAGGCACAGGAGGAGAAAAGAAAAGAATGAGAGCTATTAGCTATGTGTTAGTTTTGTATTGCTGCACCATGTTCTCTGTGTTCACTAGCAAGAACCTGTAATACAAATGAAACAGATTAACTGTTTGAATGGAGTTGTTACTCAAACTTTTACACCATTTTAACTACAAAAAATAGCCTACTGTTTACAGCAGAGCTGGGGAGGAATTTTTTCGCTCAATTATTCTTTATATTTTCCTCAAAATGCCACTTCGTCCAAATTGAAACCATCTGTGGACAGAACTGGTTCTGAATAATTTCCAATTAAAAGCTTCAAAATACTTTTGACATTTCTAAACAAAAAATAGCCATTTAATCATGAAAGAAATTTTGAAATTTAGAGGCAACTTGGAGTACAATACCACTAAAGTAATAATCTTTTTAAATTGAAATCAAACCTTTTATGATTAGAAAAAGTGACATCCTGTGATGTATTTCCTCTGAAAGTTTGAGGAAGATTTTCATGGTTTTGAAAATATGTTGTCAGTAGTCATTGAAATATTTTTGCTAAATATTTTCATTATCAAGCAACTGCTTCTAGACAATTGAGATCTAGTCTTAATCTTGGTAGAGGTATTATTTATCTCTAGGTTCTGTTCGGAACAATCCCCAGACAGGAAAAATTAACAATAAAAGCTTCTTCACCATTTCTGAAGACTTTCCAGGGCAATTTAGGATCTCCCCTTTTCCCACATATGCTCCGTATGCTCTGTGCTGTGAAACACCCCAAGTCATGCTCACGTCCTCTGTGACAAGCAGTGGCTGCTGTGCAGAAGTGCCCAGACCAGCAGCATTTGGTTTGGATAATGTTTTCTGCTTTGCTCAGAGATGTTGGGCTGAGCTGTGGTTTAGAAGTCAAGGGTACTATCTGTGCTCCACTGAATCTCTGTGCCTCCCATGCAAAATAGCGATTACAGTAACCAGATGAGTGTTGTAATAATGTGGGTAATACTTTGCAGAGAACTTGTAAAACTGGATTGAATTTTCACTGTGCATGCTGATTTCTCAGCAAGGGAGCTGAATGATTGTTTTCAGAGGGCACACACAGCCTCAGCCCTGATACTGCCACTTTGTATGGGAACTAAGATGCCACTCAGTCTGAGCAAGACTGGAAAAACCTGGGCTTTATTGTTGCTCGGCAATCTTTTTGTACAGGGTTTTACAAGGTGCTACACAGACGTGAAAGGCAGAATGAGTAAGCAGGTAAGGAAAGTCAATCTGTGCAATTAAAATATATAAAAACAAAGGCATTCAAGCAGATCCTTACTAAAAATTTTATTTATACTACTGTCTGAATCCAAAGCCACCTTCCCTAAGCAACTTGGGAGGGATCAATTTCATTAAAGCATCAAGCCAAATTCTTTTTGTTTCTTATAAAAATATTGAAGGTCCCTCTACAGATAAGCAGTCATTTGCACTCTGAAGAACTTATTTTGTAGATTAAGTTTCAATAGTAATTAAACCTCTTCTTTGTGACCCACATCTGCTTTTGCTGGAATTTATTCCCTTTCATCAAATTATTTTCAAGCTACTTGTCAGAACCTGCCAATCATCCACCAGCCACTTAATTATGGGACCAATGTGCAGAGCTTTTCTGCTCCATGCACTGTAGCTCTTGCAATGAAAAGGGGGAATGTTCAGCCTTGTGTCATCAGTATTCATGTACTTGCATCACCTGTATTTACATTTTGATTTTGTACTTACAGAACTCTTCAAAAGCCTCACAGGCCCCCTCGCCTTGGGGCAGCAATGGAAAGTGAGTATTTTCTGCTTAGTATTTCTGTCTGGGAACAAAAGGAGGGGAGGTGTTTTTGCACCTCTAAAGGCAAAGGGCAGGTCATGAGATCATTGTTTTGGGAGCTGCACGTATATTTCAAACACATATCATGTAGAAACTGTTCTTCTGAGCTACAGAATTGATGATAAAGCTGCCTTGGGTCGTGGGGGGTGAGGGGCACCCATTGGAGCAAGTCAGATCCTCTTGTGAGCCATCTAGTGTGGGTAGGAAGAAAGAGCTGAATCACACCTTTGTCTGTACAACGCCCCCTTAAGTCTAAAATCTGACATGGTGGGTCTATGCTGAATTCTCTGACAGTTTACTTCTCAAGCCAGATGAAGGCCATAAAAATATCAGTTCATTAGCTGGCAAGTACCATGTCACTTTAGGAAGCCAAAGTAAAGTTAATTTTTATTGCAATGATTTTTCAATGCTGCATTCAGCAATGAAAGACCAATGAATATTTCACTGATATATGGTAAGTGCTGCTTAATAAAACTGAAGGTATAATAGTGGTGAAAATGCGAGGGCACTTAGTCAGCCAGTTATCAGTATCATTAGCATTTGAACACCCTCACCTCAGATATGAAGTCAGGGTAATGCATATATGATCTTCTGTTCAGTGCAGGTGCATTGCTGCTGCATCCTTGCCTTTATCTTGCAATGGCTGTTGCCAGCTGACGCACATTTCTCCTGCTTCTTTGTCCTGGTCACACATCCAGATACAAGCAAAACGAAGGTGAAGGACTTCACCTTTTTTCAATCTTTATTTGAGTAGGCTAAATTCTAGGTGAAAATTGCTATTGTTAATGGTCTCTTTCTGGTGGTTCAGAAGAAGAAATTGCTTTTAGACACACCAAGGAAGCAAAGAAGGAGGGATTGAAGTTTAGCACACAAAGAACTGAAGCTTTCAAATACACTTTGTTCTCAGTCAGTGCAAAACCAAAAATTCCAACATTTTGCTCCAAGTATTGCCTCAAATAATTCAAAATATTTTGGGGTATAGACGTGTATATGTACACACCCCAAATACTCAAAGTTATTTTGAATATGTATGTATAGAGCTAATAAAGTATAGATTGTAACACAAACTAAAGTGATGAAATAAGAAATCACTTTAAATAAAAACTGAAAAGATATTTTAACACTGGAAAAGCAACTACTAAATTACATAATTTATTATGTGCCAGTTTTTCCAGACATTTAAGTGTCAGTGAAACCTTGTATTGCAATAAAAATACTTAAATGTTAACAAAAAAATTTAGTGATCAAATAGACCGCTGGAGCATAACATCTCTTTTGTTCCTTAAGAAGGGGCTTGTACATAAACATTTCATGGAGCAGAAATTATCCTTTTATTCCTGTCCTATTATAGACCCCTATGAAGTGTGTGCTCTGCAGGTGATGTCATCTCCCTCGCTATTTAAAAGAGCTATTAGGTGTCCAGGATCGAGAATAAGTGGGTTTTGACTGGAGGAGAAAATTCTTGTCTGGCCACGAAGTATTGAGCAAAAACCCAGCCTTCGGGTCAGCATCACTTCTAACGCAACACCCAGGTGATCAGTCTCTTCCCACTAACTTTGGAGATGAGGCAGGAAAGCTCTGAAAGTGCACATCTCTGTCTTTTATTCAGAGCAGGAAGCACTTGACGTGTGAAAGTAACTGAGTGACAAGGCCTTGTTATAGCAGCCTTATTGTGGCACTTGTGACCCAACACACAAAGACCACATTCCACACTCAGGTCTTGTGTCCCCTCTATGTGGGGTCTTAGAAGAAAACAGCTCTCCAGCTGGCTTAGAGGTGCCATCTATCTCAGGCGGCTCCCAGTGGCTCCAGGGTTTGTCACAGGCCTGGTGCTGCCATTGGAAGCTTGTGCTCTGCCTTCCCCAGGGCTGCTTGCTCTACACTTTTCTCTTAATTCCCTGAAAATCTGTGCCAGATGGGAAGAGAATTCACACACCACAGAAAAAAAGACCAAACACCATCCGGTGTATGGCATCACTGGAGATGGAGCAGCAGTCTGGTGCAGGATGGGGGGATTGTGGGGTAATCTCAAATACTTTTTTTTACAAAGCAAAGCTTATCCATTGCCATGGAGTGTAGTCTAGTCAGGATCTCAGATCCATCAAAAATCACAGCTTGGCTTACTGGAATTTCTGCCTACTCATTTGAGAGGGATGTGTACCTCTACAAAGTTGGCCCGGGTTCCATCCTGGCAATGAAACAAATTTCCCCTGCTTTCATTACAGAAATGTTTCCCACCTCTAGCGACAGAAAGCACAAAATACAGCGATTTAGTAGACTCACCACAGTAATAATGGCTGTGCACAACAGGGTAAATCCAATGAACAATGCGCTTTATTTGGCAGAAGTGCATCAGCTAGTTGGAAGTGGCTCTAACAAAATACTCTTGGTCTCCCCAGATACTTATCATCTTTAACTGCTCCCAGACCTAATCTAGTATAGTTCAGCTCTTCTGTGCAATAAAGACACTGTGGCAAGTCAGGTAACCAGGATGTTTTGAGACTTAAAAATAAAGTGTTTGTGCATTATGACATGCTTAAACTCTAAGCCATAAGCTGACTAAAAAGCTACAAGCTGCCAAATCAATGTGATCTACATCTCTGGAAAAAGAATGTATCACCGGGACCTGTTGTTGAGGTCAGGTAATAGCAGGGTACTGCTGGAAAATCTGCAGCAAAAGCTGTTGCCATCGATGCTTTTCAGTCCAAGGCTATGCTGTTGTGTCAATCTGTCCTGCAGCACCTGCAAGGTGTCAGCAGATCTGTGCTCCTGCAGGACCACTCACAGTGGCCTTTAAAGCCAAGAGGCCAAGCCCATCTGTCCTGTGCTTTGCATCAGGCTCAGTGACTGAGCTTGATGCTTTTGCATAGCATGAGGCATCTACAGCTGCATGTCCAGGGAGATGTTGCAACATCCCTGTCTGGAGAGTTTTGGTCTCTTTGCTTCATGAAAAGAGTGCCATGAGTGTCTTGGTCCTGCATCTCAAGTGTATTCTACATTAAATAGAATACTTTTTTTTAGGCAAATGCTTCCAAATGGGTGAATGAAATTACATCCAGCTGGGGCTGGTCACCAGTGGTGCTCCCCAGGGCTTGGTACTGTTTCATATCTTCATTGATAATCCAGAGCCCCTTTGATCTTGAAGGGGATTGAGGGCACTCTCAGTTTGTGGATGACACCAAGTTGGGCCAGAGTGTGGATCTGCTGAAGGGTGGCTCTTTTTACTTCTCCCAAGTAACAAGTGATGGGACAAGAAGAAATAGTCTTAACAGGTTCTTCACCAAAAGAGTTGTCAAACACTGGAATAGGATGCCCAGAGACTTGGCTGAGTTGCCTTCCCTGAAGTATTTTAAAGTGTCTTGGTGTAGATGTGGCATGTGGGGATATGGGCTACTGGAGGACTTGATAGTTCTGGATTAATTGTTCAACTCAATGATCTTAAAGGTATTTTCCAACCTGAACATGATCCTATAAATTTTCAAAGAGAATAGCTGTTCTGTGAGCATTCAGCACAACACAGTTCTAAACAAGAGTGTGCTGTGCTGACTGCTGCACTGCCTGCAGCCAGCAGGTGATTCCTAATTGATGGTGTTAGAATTAAAGGAAAATCTATATTAGAACATAAGTGCCTCACAACGTAGGTAACTTTAAAAACTATGCTATGTAGAGCTGTGTGGATGAACTGTAGGCAATTAGAACTAATCTCCATAGCCTTAAAGAATCCTATGGAGATATTCATAATCCTGCAGTACCCTCAAGTCCTAATACTGCTCTGCAGGGTGCTTTTAAGACTTGCTCTTTGCTTATTGTAGTGACTGCTTTTGGAGCAAACTGTCATTGTGGTTTCCAGAAAATACTTTGATAATAAGCCAATATTGCACATGGAGTGTTTTCTAACTGCCATTGCAGCTTCTAGCAGGTAGAAAAATCATTACAGCTATGAGATGCTTCTTTCTCTGAAAGATTGCTCTATTTTTATGATAGATTTTTTTTTTAGTAATAGCTTCATTTAAAAGGGAGAATTAAATCCCTTTTTATTTTCAGTCATCCCCAGTTTATAAGCTGTTCTTTCTCATGAAGTCAGGAGGTACCACTGCACACTCTCCCTTGACTGGGGTGCAGAAAGTGCATTTAGGACGGCAGTGAAGTGGGGGGGTATGAGGGGGTCTCACTCTCTCTCTCCCTCTTTCAGGAGCACAGGAACCCCCTCACCCATGTCCCTGAGCCCATCCCCCATCAGCTCTGCTGGAAGCAGCACGGGCACCGCCGGCTCATCCTCGGTGGGGACCATCACCATCCCCCAGCGCATCCACCACATGGCTGCCAGCCACGTCAACATCACCAACAATGTCCTGCGCAGCTACGAGCACTGGGACATGGCTGACAAGCTGACCAAGGAGAACAAAGGTGCTGCCCTCTATGCTTTTCTGTATCCCCTTTGGCTCCCCAGTTTTTGCTTTCCCTGTGTTCTCTGGATTTGGACCTAGGACCACTGCATCTAAGCTCGCAACTGTGACAGCTTGAGCAAACAGACCAAATCTACTTGCTGGTCGCTGTAGCCAATGCGTATCTTCTCTTGTCAGGCACAGAGGGGGATGTGTAACACATGCTGAACATGGGGTTATCAGAGCAGCTGGCAAATAATTTAGCAAACTCAAGCCCCAAGTGATGAGAGCTTTTAAGTCTGCAAATTCGTTCACAGTTTCAGCCTCTTCTAGAGCACCGAGGTTATTTTCAGACTGCTCTGTCAACGGGTTTAAGACTATTAAAAAGCAAGCATTAGATGTTATGTTTATGTGGGGAGTCCAATTAGGAAATGTCCGGCGAAAGCCATGACCTTGACTCTCCTATGATTGGATTGCCAATCTGTTTTTATATTCCTAACAACAAAATGTTAGTCTTTAACACTGTCATTTCAAAGGAGTTTTGGCAAGCAGTTTGTGACTGGGTTATAACAAATATAGTGAAGTGGCTGAGATTTAACTAAGGGACAAATTTGGCCTATTGTTGGCCAGCTGTGAACTTCCTCATGACAATGTAATTATTCAGATTCCAGTTATGGGCTTACACAAATCACTGAGAAAGCTTCCTTTGACACTAGAGGTGCAGAGCCTAACTAGGAAATAGTCTCATCATGAGTTGGCCCATTCTCTTAAATTATAGTGAGATTTCAGATGGCCAACTTGTCCTGACAAATGTGCTTGCTGTATGCAGTTTGATCTTACTCCTGTTCATGTCAGTGGCAAATTTCCACTGATTTAGAGAAACTGAGCTTGATATTTATAGAGTTTTAGATCTGAATGATGGGTCATAATGATCCATCCCTAGATGAGGAACAATAATAGAAGTTCTGTCCAGTCCTCCCCACTGCTTCTTGTCTTTGTTCACATTGATTAATTTAGTAGCAGTGCAGTCATTTTGAATTTTTTCTATAGCTGCATCCATTTTCACAAAATGTGAAAGCTATTCCCTTTCAAATGTAATGCAGAATGTTACAGCAGGAATGCAGAAGGATGCCCTGATAGGAGGAAGAGATGGTGATAATCTTGTAATTAGCCCTGTGTGTTGTGGAATTGTTAAATGTTCTACTTGGTATTAAATCAAAATAGCTCAGGCATTCAGCCAACAGACAGAAAATGTACCCAGCTACTGCTGTTATCATTCCTAGAACTGGATGAGAAAAAACCTGCTGACTCTCTTTCTGTATTTTCCTCCCTACTCTCTTCTTTGTTCTCAGCTTGATTTACAGTAAAATAAACCCTGTTCTGCAAAGCCATGTAGGAATACTCTTTATTCAAATGGGCAGTCCCTTTGACTTTACTGGAACTGGATGCATGAATAAGCATTTCTCACATGAGCAAGACATTTAAGGATGTGACCTGTTCTTTCATATCTTGTTTTGCAACCTGCAGACACGTTACAGGGAATGCAAAGTTCATGTTACTTCAAATTTCATTTAAGTATTATAAACCATTGGAGAGAGATCAGAGTTTCCTACATGCTATAGCATGTCTGCCTTTATATATTTTCTGGAAGGATACCTCATTTCTAATTAAGTACTTGATTTAAAGTTGCATGCTTAAACACAAATTGCAATTTGAAAAATTCATGGTGTAGCAAAAACTGTATGAGGACTGTTGTAATACTTCACAGGTCATCATACCACATGAGAGATTCTCTTTAAAACAGGATGTATTCAAGACACTTTGATGTGAAAAATATTACAGTGTTTCATGAAAACTGGCTGTAATTGTTTTAGTAGATGTCATTTGCACTTCTCAAATAATTCTAAGCACCTTTATTTTGTTGGCTGGAACAGGAATCACCCCTTTCTTTGTAGTGATCTCCAGTCCATCTTTGCCAGCTGTCTCAGTTCTGATGCACTGCCCAAACTCTGGTGCACTGGTCTGTGGTCTGGGGGTTCAAAACTGCCCCCTGACAGCAAACAGGTAGTGCAAACCCCCGACTCTGCTGTGAGTCCCAGATTGTCATTTGGTTTCTCTCTCAGGAGCTTGGGCAGTCAGTTCATTATAAAAAATGAGATTTTCCCCCTTTCCATGGAAATAGGAATGATATCAAAACCAAAAAAACCACACAAACCTGCAAAGAAACTACAAAAAGATAAAAAATTAGTTCCTTTAAAAAACAAAACAAAACATGTTCAGTCATTTTTGTGAGTTTTTGTGGTCAGTTCTCATTGTTTCTGTTGTCTTCTGAATCACAGAGTGTGTCTTGCGTAAGAATATGTCCTTCATGGTCTGTCCTGAGATGGGTATAAAACTGTGGCCTAATAGCAATTACCTCCGGGTCTTACTGCTGTCATAAATGTTTCTTATGTCATGTCCATGCAGCCACAAGAAAGTTCCTCCACACTGTAGGAGCTGTGCAGCTGCCCGTTGTCCACAGCTGTCAGCTTAGGCTTTGTGCTCCTCTGAGTCTGCCCGCACACTCCCAGTTTGAACTTGACTCATCTCCAGCTGGCTCAGAGCAGCAAGACAGAAGCCTTTCTTTGTGCCTGCCTGACAAAAGATGTGCCATTAAAATAAAAATGCATAGCAAGAGAGAGAACAGCAGAACTGTGACCTGCCAATCTGATCTGGTTTGAAAAGGAAAGCAGGAACATAATGCCATGTACCTCTGGTGGAATTTCCCCTGGTCCATAGAGTTGAGAGTGTGGGGTGAATAGATGGAGTTTGTCATAAATCTGCATCTGTATCAGGCCAAACTAAACTTCAGATTTCCCAAAGCCTGTAGGATGGTTTGTGTTGGATCACCTAAACTGGTGTTGTTCACTATCTAATAATATCAAACTCTCAGCTGACTTTACAAGATCAGATCCTTTTTTAATGCTTCTGAAGAAAGCAGGACTTCTTCTCTACAGTAGGAAACTATCAGCTCTGTAGGGAGCAAGACCTGTTCTCTCACATATAAACGTATTAAATGGCTTCAGTGCTTGTAGCTTTTTCAAGAAATGTTAACCTGAAATTAGACTTTAAGGTGGATTCCCAGTGTTTAAAGCAATTATTCTTTATTGAGCCTAGAATGAGATCTCTAGAATGCAAGAAAGATACTGCATTATTTCATTTCAAAATGTATTGATTTTACACTGAAGGAGGGGAATGAATGATAGAGAAAGGAAGATTAAAAGTAGCTGCTGGCTGCAGCATCTGAGCAGCACTGGTGCTAGCCCTGAGCTCTCATTATGCTTGCCTCCAGCCAAATCACTCTGTGCTCTGATACTGCTGCTGCCAAGCTGACCAGGGTCAGGCTGTCAATACTTGGATAGAAGACCTCAAAGCAACACTTAACTCACTGAAGAAAGTACTGATAATGATTTTGCACCTGGCATCTGCTCTCCTGAAGTGCAGCCAATGCAGTGCTGGCTGGCTCAGTGCACTGGATTGCAGACAGGGTGAGAACGTGAGGGTTCAGCCATTCCTTACTGTGATTGTTGGTTGTTATCTGAGCTCTGAGGGGCTTTAACTGAGTGGATTCCCACTTGCCTAAATATAGTGTAAGTGTTGTATATGTGGGAATGCCTGTGCCCTAGCAAAAAGAACTGTGGGAGAATACAGAACACAAATCAGTTCTCCATTGACGGCAATTAGGAAAGGTCTATTGGCCCTAACAGGATAAGTCTTTCACCCAGAGAGCACCTAATGCATGACATAAAGTAACTGGTGTGTCGCTTCCTAACTAGGGCTCTCTGTTTAGTGACTTCCTGTTAACCCTTCCTGACTAGGAATCCCAAGGTTGGGATTCTTCCCCATTAGAGGTTCCCATCTCCAAGGTGTTGTTTTCCTGCTGTGTTATCTCTCTCCTCTTCCTCCCCACTCCCATCCCACATTCATTCTCTGTGGCCTGCAGCTGCAGCAGGATTAGCAGATGGCCAAAACTGCTGCAATGTCAGTAACAGAAATTAAAGGGTGGGGAAAAGAGCAAGAAAAGTCTTCTAGTCTGGAAAGATCCAGTCTAGCCCTTCATGTCTGGGAAAGAGTACAGCATGGAAAAGTAATGCAAGATTTCACTGCCAGCTATTTAAATCATGCAGTCAGCAAACCTAATCTCAAAAAACTGACAGTGCAGATCATCAGAGTTGAAGGAAGACTGCTGGCAGCCGCTCATACCGTCCTGTGGTAGACTTCCAGCCTAGATAATCTAATTTAGTTTGTTTCAGTATATTATTGTTTAAATTGTTTTTTACAAACCATGTGCTCATGTGCACAACTATCTTTAGAACTCATTAATTACACTGTACTGCTTCTGAATGGAAAATCATGGTAATACCTCTATTTCTGTACCATTGCCTGAAACAATTGCTTCTGTTTCTTGTGTATTGCAGAGTTCTTTCTAGACCTGGACTCAGTGATGGGACCCTTAACACAACACAGCAGTATGACCAATCTGGTTCGTTACATTCGCCAGGGTCTGCACTGGCTCCGCATTGAGGCTCATTTGTTGTAGTGACTGCTGCCCTGTTTATGACATCTCCATTCTTCTACCTCTACCAGCGCAGAGACGATCACTGGTGGAACTCCACTCATTTTTGGAAGTTTATTCATGTAACTTCATTTTTATTGCCTTTTTTAATACCCTATCTACTGGAAGTAGAAGTCACCATAAATGAAAGTTATGACTCAAGAGCAGTATGTGTTGTACCATCTAATCCTTTTTGACAATTTTCTATGCCTTGTGTCTCCTGGATCCTGCCATCCTTGTGTGCTTTATGGAACGGTACATTCCCTGCAGTATTGTTTTAAGTCCATGCTGCCTTCAAGTAAAAACAAGAAAAGCACTTTGAGAAGATACGGATTCCTGAGAAATAGTACAAAGCATCTGAAATATTTGAGGGTATATATGAGAAGTCCCTTCTGAAATAAATTAGTAGAAGTTATAGCTATTCATTCAAAATCATCTTCTGAACCTGAACCAAGCTTTTCGACGCTTAATTCTGGTGTCATTACCTGACTCAGTACATTCCTAAAATTTCTTACTTCCTATAGGTTTAATCTCTAAAAGCAAACGTTGAATATCTTACAGGTACATAATGTAAGATCACCAAAGGTGTTAAGAGGTAAAACTTTGAAAGAAGGCCTCATTAAAGAATGATGACACACTATGCAATGAGGTTTTGATATTCCATTCTACCTGTTTATTGTTGGCTTAATAATTTCAGTAGGCAGCAGAATTTATTGAAGTTTTTAGGCAGTTTCAAAATACTAGCTTTCTTAGTCTTATCTACCATTCCTGAATTTTGTTTCTGTTTTACTGTTTAGTCTCAAACAAATACTTATCCAGGACTTTTCTTCATAGAACAATCTCTCCTTGCATAGTGACTCACTGAAAGCAGATTTTAACAGGACTGCTGCACTCTAAGCCTTGATATTGTATGTAGAAGTCCATTAATAAGTGTATGCAGATTCTTCATGAATTATCTAGAAGTTTAACTAACTAGCCACTGTTGAAACATTATAAGTCCATGTGGCATCAATTTTCACCTGTTTTGTTCATTTCAGAGCATTAGAAACGAACAGTATTATCTTGCTATCTTGAAAACAATGTCAAATTAAATAAAATCACCAGATTTACCCAGAAGCAATATAACATTTGTTTAATAATGGCCATGAATACTTCAGTCAGATTACCTTTTTTCCAAGCTCTGCATCTGTTTACCCATGCTGTCATGTTTTGGACCATTCCTCTAATGTGGGAATAATTATGAGACAATTCAGATAGAATTTCAAAGCAATTGTGAATAAATTGCACCATTTCACATTTGCTCTTTCCTCCTATTTTTTTTCCCTGTTATAAACTGCACTGCTCTTCTGGTGCCACTGCAAGAAGCACTGGTGGATGAAACAAAACAAAATTAATTTATATCAATAATTCACAAAACTTTAAATGGTCTCATCTCATTCTTGTTATAATGCCTGCATACCTTACTGAACTGTAAATTTCATTTCTATAAACAGAAAATGCTCATAGCAATGTAAATATTATTCTGTCTCATCTCATTGAAATAATACAAGATGTGTATTAAATGCCATCCAGATATTAGTTAATTGCAATTACCTTCTGCTATATAAACTGTATATTCTTTAATCTGGTGAGTTATTAGATTCTACTGACTGGATTGAGACCAGATAAATAGGACAAATTTGCATTTAAATGGTTCAGACTGTTAAGATTTTTAAATCGGGCCTTGGATATTTGCAATAAGAATAATTTAAGGTCTCTGCCCAGACAAACATTTCTGTAACTATTGCATATTAGCTCCCTGTAGTACTACCGTTTCTTAAAAATCAATAATTCCTAACATTTTGTTCCACAAGACTGGAAGTCTGAACATAGTCAATGTGCATCATTAGAGAAATCATCCAGTGTAGGGTTTTCTGCAAAGGACATTTGCAGAACATGCACATCCTGTATTATCTGCACATTCTTGTTCCTGAAGCGGTTGATTCACCCTGATCTGTTCTCTGAGGGTTTCGGTAACACAGCTGAAACCTGAATCTGACCCATTGGTCACACCGACTGTGGCCCCTGTAGCTAATGAATAAAATGAATAAAATGGCAGTGAGAACTATTCAGAAATGTAGATGAATGGTGGTGGTCGGGGGGGTTTTAAAGAAAATGAAACATTTGAAATAATTTTTTTAACAAATTGAGTACTTGAGATGAAGGAAGGTTGGGCTGGTTTTGTCATAAGCCAGAGTTTTCCATTCTTTTTGCAAGTAACTATTCAGTCTAATTAAGCACATTGTCATCACTTGCTTCTTAATGTAGGTTGGAATCCAAGACTTCCATGCATTTACAAGGGGTAGCGATGTCTTGAAAGGCAGTCTTCAGACATAGGACTCTTCAGTTTGCTGCAGTCTCTCAGTGATCACCATGTAGTATCTTTTCCCATTGCTTCTGGTAAACAGGCTCCCATCTCTAAATTTATTCCATGTTCACAATCTTTTGCTTAAATGGCTTAAGGAATTAGCCCTCCTGATTTTGTATCCTGTGACTTAGGTTGAAATGCATGCTGAATCAATGGCATGATGATAAGTCCAGCAGTCAAGTCTAGGATCACAAGCCAACTTACTGTTTAGCAGTCTTGTTTCAAAAGCAGCTTAAATATGGAGAGTAAATTACTGTCTTATCCTTGGGGATGATGCTTCTTTTGGGTTAGTTATTAAGGATTATTGCACTTTTACAGGCACTATATTCATCTCGTTTCAATTGCCAACATATCATCTTCATGGAATCATTTTACCCCTTAAAATATTACTTCCAGCAGAGCTAATCAAATGAGATTGTTTGTTGGTTTCAATTCATGGGGAAGCAGCATGACTGTGCTTGGGCATTTGCAATGTTTGCACTTAAAACTGCCCAATTCAGGCTTTCTCAAACTCATGAACCAAGCACGAAAAATTACAAGATTGGCTTAAAGATGTGGTTAAGATTTTTTTTGGGCGGGGAGTTTCTTTTTT
The DNA here is from genome assembly GCF_052056855.1 of Sturnus vulgaris. Taxonomy (NCBI): domain Eukaryota; kingdom Metazoa; phylum Chordata; class Aves; order Passeriformes; family Sturnidae; genus Sturnus; species Sturnus vulgaris. Next base: position 18,580,797 of record NC_142256.1, on the reverse strand, counting down.
GGGGATTTTTTTGTTTGTTTGTTTTTTGGTTTTTTTTAAATAAACTCTTTGGTTCTTCTATTGCCTTCTGGATGCTGAGGTTTGGGACTGATTTCATGACACATTTTCAGACATTTTACAAGCATGCCAAGGGCAGGAACTGACACATTTGTTTTTAATAATGATAAACTGGAACAGTGATGTAATCTCTTGACTTTTGTAGCTGGATTTAAGAAGGACACCAGGTTTTGTAAAACATTGCCAGAACTGACAAGATTGTCGTTTGTGACCCATGCCTGAGGAGTTTGGAGCAATATCAAGAGTTCAGCAGTGAAGGGAACAGGCCTGTGAAGGGCTAAACTCAGGCATTTGGGGTGCAAGACCCAACAGCAGCAAAGTCCTAAATGCTCAAGAGAGGCATTTACATAGCACTTAACCTCCACTTCAAGGGCTGCAGCAGGTCTTAATGTGCAGGCAGAATATCCAGCCCCAAGTGCGTGAACAGCTCCAGCCATGTGATGTGCGTTGGATGCTCGAGAGCAGGGAGCAGAGGGAAAGCCTTTTTGTGATAGTGTTGGTGGCAACTTTCATGGCTTGCATCTTACAGCTTAATTTCACTTTTTCTTACATGTTCTTTGGATGTTCAGTTATTTAAATATTTTCTCTGTGAATAGATTGCCTCATTTGTAAATTATCTCCTTTGAAAGATAGAGACAGATCTGTTGATAGTTATGTGGGGGATTTTTAAAAAATAGCATTTGAGATCTTCATTCCTCCTAAAGAAACAAAATAAGCCGATTGAATCTGGAATTTAATTTCCATGGTTTTTTTTAATTTCACAGATTTTATTATGTTCTTCTATTATGATAGTTTTGATTCACTGATACTTTTAGGTACTTCGGAAAAAAAATGTTTCAGTGAGGTTTTTATCAGCATTTAATGCTGTCTAATCAAATTATTAGTTTTGTGAATGTAAATTAACAGATAACAAAAATGGGGCTGGTAAGGATTCTGATCAAGTATTAATGTACTTCATTACTTGGAGTTCAGGAGAAACTCCATGCAGCATTGAAGCAAGCCCATGAGTGGACTATGTATACATATCTGTGTAGACTTATGTGTGGATTTGCAGCAGAGAGTCCCTGGTCATTATTTCATAGCACAGGAGAAAAGATATGGTAGCTGTAAAGAGAAAACACTCCTACCACTGCTCGTTGTAGTGGCATTATTCAGGTGTTCCTCTGTAGTTTGTGCATAGTCCTGTTTGCATATACTGCCTCTTGCAGACAATGAAGGTGTGCAGAAAGTAGCAACAACTCTGTCATTTTAGTCCTGTGGTCCCTAAAGTCAGTGTAAGAACTGAGTATGCTACGTCAACGTGCTGTTTTTCAGGTTCACTCATTTGCCATAGACCAGTGTCTTGAAGTTTTAAGAAAGACAAAATATATAACAAGTCACCAAAGAAAATCAAGTTGTCATTCTGAAGCAAGTGTGAAAGTGTCCCAACTGTAGGCAGGCTGCAGATTAGTGGGTCTTTGCAAAGGGCCTTCCCTCTCAGCATCTCCCTGACCTCACCTGAATGCCCAGGGAGTGAGGCAGAGGGGATTAAGATGGGAAACTAATCTACTGTCCTTATGACATCTTCCAGCTTTACTTTACATGCTAGTTTATAAATACAAAATATAACAAGTCTTAATGTTGGGAGAGCTCAATTCCTCAGTTTCCAATAATCCTCTCATACTTCCATGATATAACCAGAGCACACCAATGCATATAGGCATTCTCTGTTGTCTAATGAGATATGTCTAGGGGCATATTTTGGTTCTATCACTTGATATTTAGCCTAAAAGTATAAGCTAAAAGCTATTATGGTCTCCTTCATTACTGAAGTCTCTCTGCAACCTTCCTGCCTGACTTCTCCCCAGAAGAAGTCTCCCAGAAGGGAGAGTCTTCTCCCCAGTACCCTTGTCAGACCTGCCTTTCTGATGGACTTGGTAGCTTTTCTTAAGCCATTTTGTTTCAGAGATGTTTTGTCTTCCAAGATCAGTGATTCTGATCATTTTACACCAGTTTAAACCTCTTGTGGTGGCTGCTGAAGTCAGGATAGATTGTGTTCAGATCTTGTGTTCAACTCGGGGGAGGATGTGGCTCTGTAGAGAGATGAGAGCAAATTCAGGTGCAGATGAGTTACTACGTAAAACTGGTGTTAGATGAGAATCAAACGTGGCCTCATCAGGAGGCACTGCAGCAGAAATACTGTGATGAAAAGCTGTTTCCAGAACCACAGGGTGTGTAGTGACATGCCAGGCAGCTCACTGGCACTGTAATCATATTAGGCAATGGTAAAGATGTCAAGAGTAGTTTAAAGAAAGTGGGGCAAGCTGCTGTGTCTGACATTTTGAATTTAAGCTGAGTGTGCTTCTTGGGAAGGGGGACTTATTACTGTTTTGTCCTACAATACCTATACCATGGTATCCTGTGAAATCAGAATACAGCACCACCACATCTTAATTCTTCAGTGCACCTCAGAGTGGCACATCATGTCACAGAGAGGTAATTCTTGTCACTACCCTGAAGTCACCATCCATTAAAACCATTATTTTTACTTTATTTTTACAAGAGAAGCAAGGACCAAGCCCAAAGGCCCAGCAGCCACATTAGGCAGCATTGTGTGACCTGATGTTGCCTGCCACAGGCTGTGGAGCCACATAGAGAGCTCCTTGAGCCCTCAGCCTGCTCCAACACCCATGTTGGACTATGACAGGACTGTGTGGTGTGAATCCCCACCTAGCCCTGTCCACTGTACTAGCAGACCAGTGCTGTGCCCAAGAGGACTGAGGGGCCCCAGCCCCACCACCTGGGTGAGCAGAGCTGTGGTTCTGCATTGCTTTCAAGTCTTGGTTCGCTGCAGCTGCAGATGGACTGGGATTTGAGCACTCAATTGTACTTACACTGCATCTGGAAATGCCAGTCAAGTTGACAGAAGCTATGCACATGGTGACAGCATAGAACTCAGTCACAGTACAATTCTGTACACAGAATTGGAATTTAATTTGTGGTGTCCACAGGACAACTCATGTTTGCAGGGCTCCAACTAAGACCCACTGATGCCAATGTGAAAAGTTATGTGAGTGGACAATGCAGCTGATTTAGACTTGTTTTCTTCTTTGATTTTAACTGAGTTCCTCTATCTGCAAGTTCCATAAGCTTTCTGTGCTAGATATAAGTTTACTCACAGCTGTGTGAGTGTCATCCTGGCTGTAATACCATTGAAAGATCCTTCAAGTATAGATAGCCTTAATTTCCACTCAGTTATTTTCTTTTCAGAATTCAAAGGAAGGTCGGATTCTGAGGTGAATTTAATTGTTTTATTGAACAACAATAACTACAATGGGCCAAAATTTGAGCTAAGCAAATGTAAAGTAACTTGGCTCAACTTGTAGAATTCATGGCACCAAATTCTGCTGTCATGTTGCATTAGTGCAAGTCTTATGGAGCTTTCTGAGTACTGTTTATCAAAGGAGAAGCTGGATAACGAAAATGTCATAGCCTTACTGGAGTTAGGTGTATTAGGCCAGAACTTAAGTTGCATTAACCCAATTAATTGAATGGAATTCCATCCATTTTTGTTCTGGCTGGGCACTCATCTCACTGAAAGTAGTTCAAGGTCTCTGGACTAAAGCTCAAATAACTGCAAGCAGATTTGCTCTTCAACTAGACCATGTGTTGACTCAGACCTTGCTCAGGGAAACCACCTTTTATTTCAATGACAAGTAACGATGTTATGGACATGGAGAAGCTCTGACCCACTGGCAGGAGACATTTGCCCTTGAATTTATGAAAGAACTGAATAGTGGATAGCAACACAAATGTTTTATTTATAACAGAGGTAGAGTACAAGTTCCTCAGCTCATGTAAACTGGTACAGGAGTACTGATTTCAGTGGAGTTAATCCAATATGCACACACCAAGGAGCAAACCCTCTAACCCCAGACTGATTTTTGCCAGTGTACCTCTATGCAGATAAACTCCCGAAGCTTTTATTATCATGCCTTTTTACTGATCATGCCATTGAAATGATTAATGTACCAAAATCCTTGCCTGTGAGGAAACCTGCAAAGCTATGCAGTGTAAAGCACATCATAAAACTGCTTTAGACCACAGTCTGGAGACATGTTATCAGAAACAAGATGAACAGATCATCTTTTGATCTGATGTTGATTACACCTCACTCTGCACTTCCACAGCTGAGTTTTTCATACAGACTGAGTGATGGCTGCACGTTTTTGATGACTGTGGACCAAAGCTTCAGCTGATGTGCCTCTAAGTAGCTCTGTGGATGTCAGTGCTGATTTACACCAGCTGAAAAACCAGTCCTCTCCCTTTCCATACTGTGCTGCATGCCCTAATGAAGCTTTATAAATGCACACTGAGGCTGAGCATATATTGAACTATTCTGATTCAGCAGCAGATAATCCCTGCTAAAAGAATTGGACAGTAATTTCTGCCTGTCATCTAGGCTTGCACATACATGTTTTGGTTTTAACCAAAGGCATGTTGTAATTTCATTACCTCCCAGTTTAAATATTTACTGGCATCAACATTAGCTTGCATAGAAAAATGGCAAATAAATTCATGTCATAAATGCTCTCAGTCTAGAGATTGAATCTATTACTTTAGTTCAAAGACATTGCAGCAGGCTAAAGTGGTTTTTCTAAGCCAAATGGGTTCTGTACATTTAGAAGTCATGGCAAATATTTATCTTGGCTCAATTCTGTTCTTCCCCTGAGCATCCTGGTCAGCAGGTTGCTCCACTGAAGTCCACAGAAGTAACTGTGTGAATTGGTGCTCAGTATACAGATTGCAGAAGCAGGCACTGAATATGTTAGATTGCTGCAAACAGGGGTTTAGTTTTAGCCATATGTGTCATTTGAGGACACTTAAAAATTATGTACATTTTATCCAAGCTGACAGTCCTTGTATTTCCATAAAATATTGTATAATTTATTCCTGTGTTTTTGACATCTCTGGATTGCATATCTTCTGCTGAATCTTAAATGCTGGGGTTTTTGTAAACCCACATTCAAAAGGTCTAGGACATACCATCACAGAATATGAAAACAAGTCAAAGATCTGGTGATGTTTCGCTTTGGTTTTGAGCTCTCCTTCCATTTGTGTTTTGGCTTGTCTATGGTACTCCCAGAATTTTTGGAATGGCTCAACTCAATGCAAGTTTCTTCATGTCTTTTGGGGAAAAAAAAAGAAAAAGAAAAGGCAAAATGCAACTAAGGCTCAGGAAAAGCAATCCTGGCAAACTTGGTGGGTGTTTGCTCTTCCTAGCTGTCCTGATTTTTTAACCCTGCCATGTTGGGAGTAGTCTAGTCTATGGGTTTTCTCACCCACCATTTCTGGCTGTTGTGGCAAATATTATTTTTTTTTCTTTTGTGTGTGTGTGCGTGTGCGTGCGCATGTATAATTAACCAAAATATCAGGAAAATTTATATATGCTTTCTTCTTGTTCCTGGAAATAGAGCAACATTATGACCTTATGGTCTTCCAGCAAAAGTTAGATTTAATTTCTGCATTGCAGTGCAACTTAATTAGCTATTGGAATTAGATTATGGTTTACTAAATGGCCTTTTACTTTATGATCTTATGATCTTATGTTCTTACTTTTTATTTACTATTGAAGTAGCTTCTTTTTTTCTCATGTGTGCAAGTATCATATCAATAATCATTGCAATTCCACAAGGTGTCTTTGTTTTCAACAAGCATGTTATTCTTGTAAAGTTTTAAGTATAAGTTACGATGTTTTGTACAGACCAAGGTAACTGTTAAAATGTCAACCAATTACTGAAATGTTGTATAGTTATAAAAGTTTGATTTCTTTTGCTTTATATGTATAAAATTGTATCTTGCCTGTTTTGCTTTGTATTTCCAACGTGTTGCACAATTATGCATTTTGTTTACATTTGTTCCTTCTTCAGAAAAAAAAAGAAATAACAGTAATACTTTATGTACAAACATTTTAAATGTACTTTTGTTGTTTTTAAACACAATGTCTCTGTACAAATAATATTGGTTGAACTGGTACATTTGTGTCTCTCATAGAGGGATTAATTATACTGCCAGTGCATTGAATTATTTAAAAAAAAAAAAGTAAAATAAAATTTTTATGAAAATGTAACCCATTTTATCACTATAAATTATTCTGTCTTCTGCTATTTTCTCATTCTCCTCCCAGGATACAATAAGTATGGTACAGTAAGTACTGTTTGTGGGAGAGCTGTCATTGGTTTTAATTTTTAATCAATGTGTTTGTGTAATTGTGGCAACTTAAAATGACTTGATGTTAGAAAATAATGTAGTGCTGATACCAGCTGTGAGGTAATGGGATCAATAATGTGCTTTCCCCATCCCTGAGGGTCCTCAGCTGCAAGACAGCAGCCTAAATCCTGTCTGTCCCAAACCCAACCCAGAGAGCAGAGGGGCCAGGCATCCAAGGAGGACTTTTTTGGACAAGCAGTCCAGGGCTCCAGCGTGACTAAAGTTGTGCCATCCCTGACCCTCTGCCGAGGTGCCTTGGTCCCTGGGGGCTTTCCAGCATGACAAAACTGGGAATGCCAGGTCTTACGTTATCACTGCAGAAATAGCTCTGAGAGGCAGTGCCAAGAATACCAGCTCAGAAGAGATGTAAAGAGGTCTCGGAGATGCAGAGCAACATGTGATGTGGCTGCCCAGTGCAAGGCTGAGCACTGCTGCTGCTGGCAGGGCAAGTGAGGTCGAGGTGTCTGTAGGGAGAGATGAAGTGCAGCTCTCCCGACACAGACACGGAGTCCATCTCAAGTTGCTGTCTCCAAGCAAAAGAAGCCATCGCTGTGGTTTGCTCTGTGGCCCCTCACGCTCACAGTCCTGCTGAAAATATTTCAATCTCAGGATGGAGAGTTGCGTGTTCTGGAGGTGCTGCCGGAAGGCACAGCTGGGAGGCAGCTACTGGGGACGTCTCATCCCAGACAGTGTTGGGGAGGGGGTGGTGAGCCCAGGGTACAGATAGTGTCACAGAAGAATGCCTGGAGAGCCACACCAGTAGGTGTTAGTCTGGATTTGAGGCTGAGTATCTGGTGTAATGTCCCCCCTAGGACAAAGGGCCAGTAGCTGGTATCTTCCAACTTCTCAGCACCACTCTGACCTTAGGAAGCAGCTTAAAGCTCTCTGTTCTGACTAGACTTTCAGTTCATCATCCCACTTGTGTGAATAGGTACATGTAAAATGAGTGCTGGAGCCCCAGTCCTTCTTAGGCATAAGTCAGTTCAGAAGGAAATCTGGAATGGGTGTTTGGAGCACACTGTGTGCCAAAGGTGCCCATTTTGTGTCCAAGGAGACAGAAAATATCCTCTGTGGATATCTCAGAGAGATATTGTTTGGGTCAGCAGGAGGGAGGGCAGGTCTGATGCTTTGTGTGCCATTCACTCCTCCCTGAGTTCTTTTCATCTTCTGGGCGTGCCCAGAAACTCACTTGAAGCTTGACTTCAGACTGGCAGCTCATGTCATTCCTTGCATATGTAACCTTGTAATCAGCTGTGAAGTGTTTTGTGTTCCCAGCTATGAATGATGAATGGCTCCACATAAACCTGTGCTATACAGCACTGATAGTGTGACTGCTCAATTCAGAAAAAAAACCTTAAAACCTCTGGAAATAAAAAAGGGATAATTAGTCATACAGCCAGTACAGGGGACGCCCACAGGAGCAAAAGATGCCACCCTGCTCAGTAGAAGGAGAAATGTCTCCTCCATGTATGGCAGTGTCAGGGATAATGGAAGATGGGCATTTGGATGCTCATTTTCATACACAATTTCATAACAACCTCAGGCAAGGTACTATGTGCCCTGTTCCACAGCCAAGGAGACATCTTCCCTCCCTCCCTGGCTGGAGCTGAGCCAATAGAGTAGGATGTTCATAAGGGCTACGAAAAGCTCAAGTGGGAGAAGGAAGCACTACAGTTTGGCAGCCAGTTAAGACGGTTTAACTGCAAAACTCCCTCAGGAATGAGTTTTGCCCATGACAAGCTGCTCTAGACCACAGGATGTTTCATTGCTAGCATGAAAGATGAAGAGCTTGTGAAGACTTATTTATATCTAAAAAGTCTGGCTGGAGTTTCCCAGTGGGGTCTGTAGAGCTAAGGAGTACAAAGCACAGCCCAAATACTTGTCACTAAAAAGCTGAACTCCTTAGCCCCTCCTACAAACAGAGTCCAGAAGGAAAGCAATGCAACATCTACTCTACATAATAGGGAGGAAATTCACTTACCAGCTGCATTTCAAAGTGATTTTAGATACCTTTTGATTGAAAAAAGCACATGTGCATGGGAGGGACTTTTTTCCTCCATATTGTGTCCACAAGTTTGGAAGGACATCATTATAGCTAATGTAAATGTGTTCAGCAAACAAACCACACATCAAGTTAATGTTAAGCAAAATTTTCTGGTCATATGAGCTACAGAAGAGCCCCTCTTGATATTTTCTAAGCATGTATGTAGATTGGCCTTTTAGGGACCTGTACACCTATGAGTACATGAGACCAGCCAAACACAAGATGTGAGTTAGTACATCAGACCTGATGAACTGAACTGCAGAAGAAAAGATACTATCATAGAAACATAGAATCGATTGAGTAAGAAGGGACCCATCAGGATCATCAGATTCCAACTATACCCATTTGTAGGATTATTTTCTCAAGAAGTTACATTTTGAAAGGCAAACCTGAATGTAAAAGTAAAACAAATACCCAGCAGCCACCACTCCCACCACAACCATTTATTCCCCATTTCTCAGCCAGCTCCAAGTACATGGGGTTCAGCCTTTTGGCACCGGATGCTGTGAGAAATGTGTGTGGCTGGAAGTGATGAAGCCACAAGAAAAATGCTCCATTTTCTGCTAAGAGAGCTGGGTCATGCTGCCAGAATACCAGTGTGCCAGCTTCCTTCTCAGATTCAGCATGCCAGCTCTAATCTGTGGGGAGAGTGAAGCCCTCAAATAACTGCTGCATTTGAAGGGCAATTCCAAACTGTGACAGGGGCTGCTGGAAAAGTCAGCACACCCTGAATATCCCTTAGTGTCGATCCTAGGCTTTGAGGAGCACCAGGAGCCTTAACTCTCTATTCCAAGTAATTTCACCCTTAGAGAGGTGTAACATACAGCAAATTCTGCAGCACTTTTTTTCTTTTTAGGATTTGTTTTGGCTTTTGATTTTTTGGGGGGTTGTGTGTGTGTGTGTAGTTTGGGGTTTTTTTCCTTGCAACTCCACCTTAGCTGCCTATCAAGCAGGAGCTAAATTAGAAGGCTTCAAGCCATCAGTTTAAGAGCAATCACCTATGTGTTCAGGATATGCTGACAGGGAATTATCTGCAATGAGAAGCTGCCTGCCAGTCAGCCTTGTGAAACTCCATTGGGTTTATCTGTACCTGGAAATGGGTGCAACTCATTCAGTTCAGCACAGCACTCAGATGTCTAATGCTCTCTATGGTCTGGGAGCTGATTAGCCAAGAGAAGCCTCCTCCAGATGAGTGTTCAGGGCATTCCCAGTGCCCCTGCCAGCACCCAGCACTGCTGAAGCCCTGAGCCTGAGCTGCTGGTCCTGAGTGTCCTCCTGCCTGGTTCCACACACCCGGGGTGGGAGGCAGCAAATTTGCCACAGGGGAGCACAAAGGCTGCAAAATCATGACTGGGCCTGGACATGTCGGAGGAGCAATACGGCTGGGAAACTCTAACACTAGTGTTGAGAAACCATAGAGGACCTTGAAGGAAATACTTTCAAATTAAATATTCCCCAGCCAAGATGGCATGATATCTCTGGTTTGGCCCAGGCTTGGTGAGCCTCTGCCAGCTTCAGGCAGAGACATGAATTTTCCCCCCAAGGGCTCCTATGACTGAAGGTCACTTGAGCGTCCAGAGACTGGACACAGACATTTCACAGCAGGTTCTTTTCCACACTACTCAGATAAATCCCTTCTTGTCTCCATTGAGCTGGTGTTGTTGGCTCAAGGACAGACCCATATACTCCAGACTGCCCCAATGATGGTGGTGAGAGACTGGCCCTGCAAACAGTCTAATTAGTTCTATTCTAGGCAGGCAAGGCCTCCTTCAGTGCTCAGCGTAGCAGATTGCTTTGCCACTGGTGTCCTTGTCATTGCCACTGGTGACATTAGGAATATGCAGATCCTCCATGGCCAGGGCTGCCTCCATCGTTATTCTGGCAGCTGCTGCATTGCTGCAGGAATGGGCTTTTTCAGCCAGTAAAGGAAGCTTTGAACCAGGACTTACCAGGTGAACTTGGTGGCCTGTTAGTACTCAGAGTAGATGACCACAATGACTAAAAATTTATCAGTTTATTAATCAGGTCACTTGATCTCACCACAGTGAGAGAGACACAGCCTAAACCTAAATACACACTAACTTCAAATGTCAATGTCAAATCCCAGGGTAAGTGAAAACAGACTTGGACTTTCAGTTTTGTAACACCAGCATGAGAAACAATGCAGCTGCACTGACCACTCAGGGTTTACACAGGCTTAACTGTGATTTCACTGTCAAAACTGGCATCTCCTATGGTGAACACTGGACTCTAGATCAACAAAAACATCACTTCCGTGTCTCAAGGAGACATTTCAATCTCAATCATCACTGAATCAATCAATGAAAAAAGCACATTTATGTTAATAATGAGGCACCGTGGGCCAGCACACAAAGCTCCTGGTGCCTGGCACTGGGACTGCCAATGTGTTGCCAGCCCATGGCTCAGGCCCCTGCTCTCTAATTGCCTCTTCCAGTGCTATCAGCCCCCCAAAGTTGCTGCTTGTCTGCAATTCCAGGAGAGTAATTTATTACCCTGAAGAGCCTGATTCTTCTCCTGCATCCATCTACATCCCTGAGTTAGGTTGTTTATGTTAGTATAATCATTTCTCATGGAGAATGTCAATAAATGCTGGAGACAAAAGGAACACCAACACCACCACCAACAAAAAGCCCAACTGCTAAATAATTCCTAGAATGAGTTGTCAGAAATCTTTTATTTACTGATTCCATGCATTTCATTTATTCCTGGCAGTAGGCCAACCTCTCTGACAGTTAAGATTTATTGATTTAATTGCCTAGGGTAACCATGCAATAAAATCATCTCAAAGATAAATTTTCATGGCACTGTGCAGCATTGAAGTAATTTTTCAAGTGCTACGGCTATATTTCTGCAGGTTACAGGTGCAAAATTTGCTTAAAGCAGAAATGTCTCATTATTGTAACCCCAGCACATCAGTGTGGTCCCTCCTGTGCAACTCTTTTTTTTCCCTTCTCTGCTTTCCCTCTCTTTCTCTGTGGTTGTGTCTTTCTGTGTCTCTCTCCCTCCTCTATTTTTTTTTAAAGGTACAGCACAGGTCTGTCAGAAAAGAAACTGTATTTTCTTAATTGGTTCATATATTCAATGCCCAGGAGAAGAGAGGTTTCAGTTTAATTAGTAGTGGTTAGCTTAGAGGTTATCTACAATGTTATACAGAAGCATTTGTTTCCAGCTGTGAGTTGCTTTTTAACACTGAAGTCTTACAATGTAGGGGATTGCCATTTGTGACATTATAGTTTATTGAATCTTTAGAGCTTTTTATTTACACTGTTAAAGGGCTCATTATAGTTCAGAACAAGGAGCAAATGAAAATCCCTGATTAAATCCCAGGTTAGTGGCAACGTGTCTGAAGTCAGAGATAGTAAAAAAAATTTAAAATGTGGAATATTTTCTTCTTTCTTATGATTTATTTGGGGAGGGAGAAGCTGTTTGGTTTCAGTATGGATTTTGATGACATATTGTTCTGGAAACCTTGGCAGTTTCCTTTGCCAGGCTGGAGTGTTTAATTCACTATCCTGCCCCACTGAGGACATTTAGCTACAGGGAGTTCCGAGGTGGCACCAGGAGAATGAGGGCTCCCAGCCTGACAGAGGAAAGGGTGGCTGCCAGTGGCCTCCATGGCCTGGGTGAGACATGCCAGAGCTGAGGCCAGCTGCCCAAATGTCACAAGAAAAACCAAGATGGGCTTTTGCTCTTCCAGCTTGGCATGAGTGCACAGAGAGGACAGGAGAGAGCTGTGCTGTGAAGATGTTGAGCTGCCAGCTCCCAGCCACATCCTCAGGGATGTCCCTGGAGATCTGTCAGAACTGCGCTGCTGTGGGTCACTGCAGCTTCCCCAGCAGCTCTGGAGGTTTCTGGAGCCTTTAGCAGGACTGCTACCAGCCATCTTGAATGGCTCCTAGTCCTGTCTGCCAGTGGACTTTCCTCCACACCAATCTCATTCTGCAACTTTCTCTTCCCTGCACAGCCCTGATCCCAGCCTTCATCACCTCCCTGGTCATTGAGCATCGCTCTGCAGCTTGGGCTTCTCCAGCTTTCAGCTGCTGCTGCTGCTGCTGCTGCTGCTGCTGCTGCTCAGTCCACAGACCTGGCTGTGCAGAACTTGTTTCTGGAAGGGTGTAATGAATGTCAGGCTTTGCAAGCTGGGAACAATGTATGACCCCGTGGCCACCACACTGCCTGTGGTGAGGGTGCAGCACTGTCCCTGCACCATGCAGGACCGTGCTGCTGCCTGCATGAATGATGCACTGCTGAGCACTCCTGCTGCCACTGCACTGGAGGGCTGTGCTGTATACAGAAACTGCCACAATAGTCACAACAAAACCCAACCCTATATATACAAAATGCACAAATTTTCTATTAAAGCTGAGTTTAATTTACATGCAAGACAACTACATCTTTGGTCTATTCATTTAGATTAACTCCAAGACAAACAGCAAGTGAGATGTGCTCCTATCTCTGAGAGACCATTTGCTCCTCCTTACCAAAGATGGGCGGATTAGGGTCTGTGTTATCATTGTTAATCCATAAATGTATCAGATGGAGCAGTTTCCAAAATAATCTCCTCTTGTTTCAAATTATTAGTAGTAGAATGTGAAATTGATTTGATGGCTTATATTCTCTGGTGGAAAATAGTGCTTGGACTTGCAGATTTGCTTCACTGACAAGCTTGTGGGTCTCCCATAGCAAACTCTGACTTTAAAGTCCAGGACCTTTATGCTCACAGTTTAACCTCTTCAACCTCTACCCCTCTGACTTCAGCCTTTCATTAAATGAAATACAAAGGCACGTTGGATACATTAAAAAGAGAATTAGTGAGAAGAGAGGCAGTTGGATCAATAATGTCAGTAAAGGTAGACCTATTTATGGAGAAACTATGTCAGCATATGACAAACCTTGAGTAAATTGGCTGAAAGCCCAGAGTTTTGTATTGGTTTGGAGAGCTTGAAGGGATCTGAGTAGCAACAAGCACAATCAGTAATCCCAGGGCTCAGACATCAGCCATGTCAAATGGCAATGAGAAAACCAAAAAAAAAAACGTTCTGAGATGGGAGAGGGATGATGGAAGGGTGGGAGAAAATTGGCACAGTTTCAAGCATTGCCAAAGGAAAATGCCAAGTTCTTAAGGTGGGCAGTGATGGACAGAGCTGAGGTCTGTGTTGTCTCTCTTTAAAACAGGGAGCTGATCAGGCTGTGAGCTGAGCAGACCTCCCACCCTGCAAACACATAATCTCCAGGCACCTAACATCAACAGGCACCTTCAAATTCAAGACAAAAACTATCCAGGTATTCAGAAGAAAGCATTTATTGACTGGAAACACAAGTCCTTCCACTGATCACCAAGAGAAGAAACTTGGCAACTTCGGATAAACTGGTTCACCCTAATCAATCTGATGCTTGAGTTTGGCTTTTTTTTAAGACAAGAGGCTACTCAAAGCAGTCTGAATACAAGTCTATACTCAGGTCAATAAATAATTGTTTCTAGATGTTATGTTCTCTTTCTTTTCATTGACTCCATAGGAATTCAAGGGATATGAGCTTTATAAAGAGTTAAGTTAGGTCATAGACATCAATCCTAAGGGTCTTTGGGGCTTACCATGGAATCACATGCTCAACATACTCTTGGTGATTAGCATTAGCTGGAAAATTTTAAAATAAATTCATTTCTGTTTCTTGTGAACATTTGAGCAACTCTTGTTCTAGTTCCAAAGCAATTTTTCTTCTCTAAATTGTCAAAATTCTGCTTGTCTTCACTCTGACACCAGAAGTTCCCCAGTTTTAGGGTAACTTCTCTCAGTTCTCCCGAGAGCACTCAGAAAACTTCAGCCTGAGTAACAGCATGTCCTTTGTTCTGTTTCCTTAGATTTCTGAGATGGCTTCAGCGAAGCAGGACACACTAGATGATGTTAACCCAGGAATGTGAGAGTACAGAAAGCCTGATAGACTTCTGTTTGAGGGGGGAGCTCAGAAATGACAACCAAACCAAGAAGCTATCAAGTGAATGAAAACTTATTCAGGAATGAAACTATTTCAAAAAAAGAAAGCTCCAGTCCTGAGTTCCAAGTATATAGATCCAGAAATGTACCAGAGAAAATGCCTGTTCCCAATAAACTAACATGGGAGGAGATGGACCCACATCAGTGCACACAAATCACTTGAGCCCTACCAAAAATCTGTGGCATTGAGCCATTCCAGGACACTCCGTCACCCTCATTTGAAGTGAGTGATCAGGTGAAACAATGGTGTCAGGTGGCCAGGTTAAAGTCTTGTGATTGGTGGTCTCTGGGAGTCATGTCCTAAACCAGGCTGGGGCTGCTGGTTTTGCTGCAGTAGCCTCAGTGATCAGTCTGAAGCCACATTATCCCAGTCCTGGTTGCACAGTGAGTGTGTGCTAAGGATCCCAAATAGAACGTAAATAAAAATGGAAAGGATTATCAATCATGTTAAGACCCCTACTGGCACACACTGCTCACACACATAGCATAAACATCTCTACAAAGCACATTTTTAAAGAACTGGAATTACAAGCTGTTTCAAAACTGCTGCACTTTATTAACATTGAGAATGTGTCCTTTGATATAAACTCTTCTAGAAATTATTCAGATTAATTAGCACAGGAAAATCTTTCTGTGTATTGAATTGGAAGCAGTGCAGTCAGTGAATAAGGAAAGTAAACCATCATTCTGAAGGATGACTAATGATGACATAGCCTGTCTAGAAGAACAAATAGCCAAGACATACTACTTCACCCCAAAACCAGGCTGAACATCTTTTGAAATTACTTCATTGCTGTATGAAGACTATTAACAAAACAGGAAATCCTGTCAACTTGTGGACTACGACTCCAGTGAGAGAGAATTTCACTTGTCCGCAGGAGAGACAGATGATTCACTTTGTAAAGGAGAGGGACTTATTACTCTTAGAGGCAATATTAATAGATCCATCCCAAATCGCCCATGGAACGGAACTATTGACACTGCCAAGATCTTCAGCTGAAAAATGTGCAGAGAAACTTGAATCTGCAACGTAGAATGCTGCAATGAAGTGGCTACATTTCCTGGCACCTAAAATGCTTTTATCAAAGGCTGACTTGACAAGACATCAAGATAGTTAAATGCTTAGAACTGCATGTCAATCAAAAACTTACATGTATTATTCAAGGTTCAGACTGATCTTCAGTGAGGCACAGGGAAAATTCTAAACTAAGGTTTATGTAGAGTGTGTTTGTGTAAAGATAGGAGATATATTTTGCAATCTAAGTACATTCATTCTGCTTCTTGAGCTGGATGCATTGGGTGTGACTTTACCAACTGCATGGGGAATTAATTTGACCCATAATGTCTCATTGAGCAGGTGGGGTAAAAGCATTGTCTCAGCCCAGTGTAGTTGCAGGTCCAGAACTGGCTTGTATAAAATTCATCGTCATTTCATTGCCATTGTTTCCTGCAGATCTCTCATTTTAAAATTATTTTTTACTATGGAAGTGATCAAAATACTGGCAAAAGGATGTAAAGAAGAATCAATGATAGCAGAGTACAAGCTTGGGAATAATGCACCACAAAAAGGAGGAACATGTATTTACTCTCCCTCCCTCTGTGTGGCACAGCTGAAATATGGGGCATCACCTGAGAAAAGGACAGGGCTGAATTGTTGCACTCTTAAAACCAGGAGTGAAACAAAGGTAAACACAGCTCATGTTCTATTTGTCATCTCCTTGGAACGGTCTAATTGCCTCCTATACTCAAGGTTTGCAAAGCAGGAGTGGAAGCAGATTGAAAGAAAACTGACTAAAAGATTTTAAATATACCTATTATGGGGGTAAAAACATTTTCCTATAGGACACATGTATCAATTAAACCTCTCAATGGGGACACCTCCCTTATGCACCCAACATTAGCCCTGGCTATGTTACACAGCTCTATTTACCCCTTTAGTTAATATGAATGAGCAGTTACCACAGCAGTTATTACTTTTTACGGTGTACATAAAGTTCTTTTTACAGTTAAGAGATAAGGTCAGTGTTTAAGCTTAGCTCAGCATTTAGTAAGCTTTCCTTCCAGGATGTTTTGATTACTTAGGAAAGTTTTAACCTCTACAAGGCAATGAAGGCCGGAAAGTTGTAAGGTAAATTGTAGGAGAAAGGATGTGCATAAGGATATATGCACTATTATGAAGCTCAATAAATAATCATGTGAAATTGCTGGCATTTAGGACCCTCTAGAGAGGAGCTTTCCCAGCTGGCTCCTGATCCCTTATACCCTGAGTAATTCCAGATTAAATCCACTGCCTTTGTGGAAGTGAATGTGACATCAGAAACCTACGCCGTATTTCTGCAGTGCATGTTAATTGTCTCCAGACAACAGCAAGGGGGCTGTACATGGCTTCAACCCTAGGGCTTCAGCTCCTCCCTCCTCAGGATGACTCGAGGGAAAGTGGTGCAGTGCCCAAATGATCAGAGCTGTGGGAATGATGCAAGATGTCTTCCATTTGCATTTTACTGAGAGAGCTTATAAAATTCAAAATGCAGCTGTGAGGCTTGGTTCGGTCTGCCTGTTAAAAGGGCGGCATTTCTCATGCCTATGATTGATACGGTTTAGGCACATCTGTGTATACACTTAACCCTTCCCTCCACCCTCTCCATCTCAAACTGCTGCCTAGACATGAAAAGTGGGAATTTGTCTTTTGTATGTGAGGGTATAAAGAGCTTCTTGACTTCCACTGAAGAACTGTGCACTTTGATTCCCTCTCAATGCTAATTTTACCTTAGTTTTATTCAGGGAAGACGTGGAAGCCCACACCAGGATAATCAGCCCTTTTTCTTTCTCAACCTCTAAGGCGTAGAAAAGGGGCAGCTTGGTAAAATGACCTGGACATGTGTTACAACAGATAATCAATGGCTCTAGTAAAACGCACAAGAAAGCATTTCAAACTCACATTTCAGTAAACATTCCCAGAATCCGTGGCTATTTATCAAATATGAATGTACCCTTCAGGATGAGGATCTCATTTCCCCTGGTGTTTTTGTTCCAAAAATAATTGGAAGCGACAATACAGAGAAAGATGATGTTTCAACTTCATGTTTAAAATAAATATAAGGCTGTCATCAGAGCCGAGCTGTCTTGTGAAGCTCCCTCTCATAGGAGTCAACAGGCAGCTCTACTGACAGAGAATCGTGTTCCATTATTGATTAGCTTTTAAGTTCTTGTTACATATTAGATTAGGATCTCTCTATGCATAGGGAATGAATAGCCCAATTGCAGTCTAATATAGCTCATCTCAAAGTGGTTTAGGATTTTGATATTATAGAAAGAATTTTAAGGAAATTACAGGGTTTATTAAGAAAGCCTTTAAGGGATATATTTACATTTTTATTGCATAGATTTTTAGGATGGGGAGGGCAAGCTGCCGCTCCTTATTTACATACAAGGCTGATTTTAGCTCTCTCCCAATTACCTTTTCAAATCTTTGTGAATTAGGGGTTTGCTACATTGGAGTTTTTTCCTGAATAGAAAACACCAGACTAAGAAGTCTCTGAGTTACACCTCCAGATTCCTCCTGTTTAAGTGACAGTATCCCACACCAGGCTCTGCTCCAAGTGCAGCTGTTGAGACTCCAGGGGCTTGTTTTGGAGGTAGTGATGGTTCCCACAGAAGCTGGCATTCAGATTCTCAGAACCTGCTACTTCTCACTTTGTGTGCAGGAGGAAAATCTTATCAGTGATGCTAAAAGAGACACTGATCCCCGATGCTGGCCCTCAAGGGTGCTGAGCATTGACCACAAGTAACTTGGAGTGGATAGGGACAGTGCTGCCTCTGAAATGCCAGAGAGACCAGGCCTACAAGGCAGTGTGAGACAGCAGCCAAAGGTGTGTGTGGCACTTGGCATCATTCACAGGATGGACTGCTGGCTTAATGTAGGCCACCTGAGGTACCTCTGAGAGATGCCAGGCTTGAGGACTGCAACAGGGTGACAAAGAGCTGCTTCCCTCTGCTGCTGGCACATACATGCACACAGAGTCATGCCACCCTTCACCCTCCCTCACTAGCCAAATTGTTAATGTTAAAAGACATATTCTGTAGTTGTCCAGAACATAGTGATCTTTAATTTCACAACAAATTATAGTTTTGAACTTGAGCAGAGAGGGTACAGAAGCCCAAACTCGAACCTCAACTCTCCATATTCACCCATTACACTACTGACAATATCACATTTCCCAGCTTTCATTCCGTATAACCACCCTGGATATTTTGGTATAGAAATCAACCATCCTTTTTCTACAGAGAATTGCCACTGCTCAGCAAAGTGGGACAGTTTAAAAAGAGATTTGACTTTCCCCTCAAATTTCCCTAATTAATCTTTCCCTTCATAGGTTAATTTGAGGCTAACATTGACCACATCTCCAACAAAGTATGGAAAAGTCACGAGATATAAATTGCCAAGGCCTTGATGGGACTCTGCAGACAAATGGCTGCCACTAACCAACACTGTAAAAGTATGATTAAGGGTAAAAGAGAGAACCAGTTGAGAGAGTTGCATGACCCCAGGATCCTTGCCAGTAAAAAACCATAGGGAAAACATTAGTAAGTACTCCAAGCCTAATGACTCCTAATGAAGGTAATACATGAAATCTTTAAGGAAAATTCTGCTCACTGTGTTGTACAGCACTTATAGATTCATAACATCTGTATTAGATGGCCACGTAAGAAGCCCAAGTTTCCTTCTTTTTCCATGGCTGCAAGCATTGCAAGCTGTCCTAGGGTGATGTTACGGTGTTTGTATCTCCAATCGTGTGTTCTGATTATGTTTGGTATTATGTCCTGTGCTTCCAGGACTGACTCTGAAAGTGAAGCTTTGTTTTGTCTTGTTATCAGCCGGCTCACCTCCCCCATGGTCTATGCTTAGGAGAGGTTTTAGCTCGGCTTGCTTGCTTGCTTGCCTGCCTGCTCGCTTCTGCCTCTTTTTCTTTCCTTCGCTTTGCCCTTGCTTTTTGCTTATTAATTAGTTCAGCTAGGCAGTCCAACTTTTTCCCTGGACTGTTTTCTTTTCCACCCCGTCCCCTCCCTCTCCTGGATACCATCTGAACCTGTTCTGGACGGGGACCTGGGAAACCCCAAGAAACACCGGGAGTCTACACTCTGTCACCGGCAGCAGTCATTCCCCAGCGCCGGAGACTGATAACTGAGCGACCACTCGCCGGAGTGACTGAGTTTGTCATCCCTTCAGAACGGTGAAAGAGTTTTTTTGTCAGCTGGTGTTGTTTTTTTTCCTGTGCTGGGGAGTGTCTTGCTTGTTAAATAAACAGGTTTTTTCTCCCACTCTTCTCTGAGGAAATTCTTCCCGAACCTGGGGGGGGGGGGGGGGGAGGAGTCGTGGGGTTTGCTGTCTGGGGGCTCCTTCTGGAGGTTTTCCCCCAAATTTGCCCAAAACCAGGACACAAGCACATGGAAGGTTTCTCTTCAGGAATGCCAAGGTTACACTGGCCACTCAGGTCAGATATCTCTCTTCCTCACTCTTTCTGGATTGTATGCTAAGATATCCCACATGATATATGTCCTTCCAAGTAAGGACCAGTTCTGTGAGGTGTTCAATACAGTTGTTTAATCCCAGTAAGTATTCTTTCTGCCCACACATGTTTAAAATTAAATAGGCTCAGGACAAATTACCTTATACCATCTCACAGATGGACACTTGCTGTCTGCAAAATCCAAAATGTAGCCCTAATTGATGAGTGTTCTGCTTTGTGCATATCTAAGAAAAAGCTGCAATTTAACAGGGAAATCTATAGCTTCTTGCAGGAAAAATACAGCTCAACTCAGCAGGAAAATAGGTTGTCTTGAGCCCATGCATCTATTTTTTGAACCTTGCACACTCCCATCTGAAGTTCACACATATAAGCTGCAGATCCCAAGGAATGAGTGGTAGACACACCTGGTGACATCCAGAAGTAGTGGAAATAGATTACAAGGACTACATGAGAGATGAATTCCCAGATCAATCACTTGTTGAAGTAATCCTTGTTCCAGGACAGTCTGTGAGAAAATGCTTTCAGAAATTCACTGGGTTTGCATCCTGCTCCTGCTGCAAGGAAGAGGAATTCTATCACTTGGTCCATTGAGACTGACCCATCATCAGAACAGCAGAAAGTCCTACCTGAGGTGGTTGTTGAAAAAATAGATGGGGCAGGTAAAATCAGGCAGTCAGTGCCTTTCATTTTCCAGGGTGATGAGAAGTAGAGAGGGAGTGTATCTGCATGGCATCTGCACAGCTCAGTCAGGGATGTTTGGACATATGAGTAAGTCCAAGCCTGGATATCACCTGCTTCAACTGACCAGCTCTGAACTTGAACATCTGAAGGGCACCAAACCTCAAGCACTGTGCCAGTGCCAGAAGGCTGCAGTTTGCCTGCACAAATGCCATGCCTGGCTCTCCTCGTGCAGTCCAAGTCCTAGCAGCTGTAAGCTGTAAGCCCAGGGCCAGGGATGTGCTCCTGCCACACTGGTGTCCTGCACTGTGACCTGGACGGGGAGTGAGCAAAGCTCCCTTGCCTTGCTCTGCTCCAAAAGCTGCTCCATTGCTCAGAAGCTCCATTAATCCCTCCATATTATTGTGCCTAAATATCCTTTTGCTCAGTCTACAGTGAGGATGATTTCTGTTAGACAACAAAATTTTTAGAAGCAAACAGACCAAGCTGACAAATGCACAGTGGATGTGCTGCACTCTCACTAGCACACCATGTCTTTGATGTGGTCCATCATCTGGATTAAATAACTTTAGTTAAACATGTACACGATACTTACCTATCCAAGTGAAGACTGTACTTTGTTTCTACTTGTACATTTTGCAGCCCTAAAGCAAGATGAGGGTGCTCTCTTAAAAAAAGAAAACAAAATACTATCATCATTATTACTGTTATCATACTATTGCTATCACTACCTTATACTTAGAAATGTTCCTTTCCTTTACTACAATAAAGCAAGAGCAATTATGCAAGCTTCATCCATTTCTCTCAAGGGCTCCGGAAAAACGTTGCTTTCAAGAAAAAGGAACGATAATTTTTTACAAATATATAAAATAAAATACTCAAGGCATATTTGAGAGGCATTCTCACATATCGCTGAAATTACATGCAATGTGTGAAAATTTGCATAACAAATGTGACAAGATGGTTACTTAAGGGACTGAAACAGAAGGAATAAAATATATATTAGATACCTCAGTTCTCATTAATTATTATTCTGAACGAGAAATAATGCCAGGAGCAAGAGGGGTGCCAGAAGAAGCAATGGGGAAATATATTATAATGTATTTAAAACCTTTAAAAGGTATAATAATAATTAGGAGATTATTGTGCTACTGATAATTTTTAGTAGTAGAGCAACCACCTGTTCACACTTTTATTAACTGCTTGCTTGCCTCTTCCTTAAAGATGATTTGTGAAGATTATTAAAGGAAAAGCTACCTGAGCAGAAAGGAAGAGAAAGAACTCATGCAGTCAAAAAAACCCACAACCCTTTAAAATTCATAACTTTAATTAAGAGTCACATGTGGAAAGACTTCTAGTCTGGTTTAGAGCTAAACTTAATTTACCTTCAATCAATAGTGATGGATGAGAGTGAATATTATTACTGTTGATTTTGTTAATTTGCTCCAAATGTCCTGCATCTCCCAGCTTTTCTTCTCAGTGCTCCCTGAGGTGTCACTGGTGCAGACAGGTGGCTGAGGGCCAGGGGAGACAGCAGCTACAGGGGCAGCGCCCAGGGCTGATCTGCAGCAGCACAACTCCTCAGACAACAACCCAGAATGAAGCTGTTGCCTTGTCGTTGCTAAGCTGGGAAACTGCAGCCTTCCTGTTTCTGGAGATAATGCCAGTTAATGTACGTCTCTTGTCAGACACATGTTCATCTCCTGAATCACAGGCTATGTGCAGCTCAGGCCCTGCTGCTCACCTCCTTCCTTCCCGCCCATGGATGGAGGTAAAGGAGTTGAAGTATCCTGTGGCTGGATTCATCCCTTCCCACTGCTGCTGTGGGAAGGAGCACAACACAGCACAGTCACTGTGGGCTTTTGTGCACACTGTGCTCCATAATTATGGCAAGCACTTCTGTAAATATTTCTCATCATTCCTTCCTTTAGACTTTGAAACATTTTTGCTTTATCTCTCCTAAAACAGAGAAATCCATTTTTCTGTCAATCTCTTTCCTTCAAATATCCTGCGGAAGCAGCACAGAATTTCCTATTTACTCCTTGATGCAGCCAAATCTTGTCTTGGGTTTCCCCAGAGCTTTTGGTTTTGGCCTTCCCTGGAATCAGCAGCTTTGTTTAAAACCAAAAGAGGCTGTCGGTATTCCAAGTTAACCTCTCTGATTTTCTATTGCCTCTATTTTCTTTTTATTCTATTGCCTTGCTTGAACCTCTTCTCTCTCAGGTTTGGTGTCTGGAACATATTTCCTCAGTGCTTGCTCTAGGGAAGCTCTTTGGAAGGTGCTCCTTTGCCTGTGCGTTCCATCCAGGAGCTGCTGAACTCAAAACCCATCCCATCCCATCCCATCCCATCCCATCCCATCCCATCCCATCCCACTCTCTCCTAGTCTATCCTCACATGGAAGATGGATAAAATAAGCTCAGTATGGTCAGAAATAGGTGAGAGCAAAACCTGCTATGCAATGGCACTCCTAGCATCACAAATGTATGTTATCCCATTGTCCTGGAAATAACTCCATTCCCTAATATCTTTCCCCCTTGAAGCTTGACAGCTGAGGCAGGAAAGCTGGATGGGGAAGAAGGTGGAAAGTGAGGCAAAAGACTTTGCCAACGGTTTGCTGGTCTATTGTGCCTGCTCCAGCTTTGAGAGGATCCATGTCTTCCCTTTGGGGTCTGAGCGCCCTCATCTCTGCACAGCCCTAAGCTGCTCTTGGCACCTTCACTGAGTACCTGCTGTGGTTCATGTGCAGGGCAGGTGCCTCATGACTCTGTATCCGGGGACTGGAAATGTAGTTTCATCTCACCAGCCTCCCATGCTGAACATGCGTGCAGCAGTTAGTGAAAGCTAAATCCATTTGAAATTATTTTAAGATGGAAAATAAGGCCTTTTATGAAGATAGTATTCCTAAGTCATGTTTTACTCTACCATTAATATACTTTTAGAATGCATGAGAGCTCCTTGCACCCAAGGCAGGTAATAATGGTCTATTAAAAGACACCATCTCTGTTTCCTAATGCTCTATCAAAGGTTCATTGATGAAAATAGCCATCTGGCTGCTCTCATCAGCTTTAAGGAATTCCATAAAGGTATGAAATATGATTTCCTCATAATTGCTTTTCTGTAAGATTTATGACAATGTGAGTAACAAGTAAACTGGGCATTTGCTGAACAAGACTCAGATTTAAGATGTGCTGATGCAAATGAGGAAGTAGCCAACTAGGAGATGCATTTCTTGGGAGAAATTGGAAAAGAATTTCCAATTGGAAATTGAGAGGATTTGCAAAAGCCACAAGTTACCACATGCACATGGCTATGTTCACTGCCGCAACTGCTCCAGGGAGGCCAAAGGTACTGCATCAGCTCTAGCAGTAAATTTGGGTCTTAGAGACCACTCATGTGAACAGTTCACAGCTGAAAAGACGACCTTGACAACAGCAACTGGAAGATGTCCTGTGTACAGCTGTGCAGCATCAGGTTCTTTTGCCACCTGCACCTGATGATGTTGAATGTGCAAAGAATATCACTTGTCTGGAGGGAAAAAACAGGTCCTTAATGCCTGGCAGCACTGTTTATACTCCTGACAAGATTAAAAGTGGGAATGGACTGCGTAATTAGTATTATGGGATAATTAAATCTCATTTTTCAGCTATTCATCTGTCAGAGGTGCAGTGGTCATTTCTATGCCTGTTTGCCATTATGTCAATTATATGGTCCTACGACCTTTTGACTTCAGGATCATCTGAAGCGTAGGATTGACACTGACAAGATTCTTTATTCCAACTCTGCTTTTGGTTTTTGGTGCAATTTAACTATTTTGTCCTCATCTTTTTCATCTCCAAGGCAGGAATAATCAGAGAATCATTTAGGTTGGAAAAGACCTTTAATGATTCCTTGCCCAATTTCATTGCCCTTTGGGAGGCAATCAGACACTGCAATTTAAGTGCTGCTTGAATATGTGTAAATGTGTCACCCTGGATGAAAAGGCAGTCACTACCCTCTCCCTCAATGCAAGTAAACTATTTACTCATATTCAGTGAGGGCCTAAAATTGTCAATGGACACCTATTTCAGAGACTGTTTCACCTCTATGAGTGTTTGGCATGCCCATGTACATGTCCCCAGCAAGCTCAGGGGTAGCCCAGTCTCATACAGAAGTTGAGATGTGAGTGATGTGACATTAGATGGTTTTTAGATTTTGACTCTGCCAAAATCTGAGTCTGTGCAAGTACACATACTGTCTGAAGTGCCCTCTCCCAAGCATTTTCTCTCTTTACCACCACATGCATTTTAAGACTTTCAGTGTGCATATATTTGGGTATATTTGCACACATAAAAGCTAGCAACCAGCATCAAAAATTTTACTACAATTTTTTACTAAACTTTATTAATGATTTGAAGCTTGCCAGAGTCATAAGTGAGAACAGAGCATATGAGGGCAAGAGCCAGCCTTTTAGTAAGAGTCAGCACTACGGCCATGCTCTTACCAACCCAGTTACTCATTTGGCTTCTCGTTTTGTTTTTTTTTTTAGTTAATTATACCAAGAAGACTTTATAAAAACTGTTGCCAAATGTTTAAAATTAAAGCAGTTCAGTTCTTATTTCAATCCCAGGTTACTGTGCTAAATTGCATATGCATTCATTTGTTAGTACTAGGAATATCAATGATTAATTAATATTAATGGCAGAAATCACTTCAAACTTGCTTTGTCTAGAAATCACACACAATCTTGCCTCTAATCACTTGGCACATAAAGAAACTTTAATTGATAACCCAGGTTTAATATCCAGCAGGATTGGATTCTGTAGGAGGAATAGAGCAATGTTCCCTGTAATCATCCTAGAAGAGATGGAAAGCTTGTTCTACCAACATCAAAGAAGATTAGGCATCAGAAGCCTGATAGTAAAGTAGCAATTATGAGGGGTTTTTTTAATTCTGTGCACCTACTTCATCAAAATAATAGGCATCTTTTAGCAAAATAACCTGGAACTCAGTTCACTGACTTTCAATTATCTTATGCTGGGAAATGCATGTGGAGAGACAAGAAAATAGGTGGTAGACACACAGGGAAATAAAGAGAAGGGGGAAATTAGAATGAGGGAAAATATGAGGGGCTAAGTAAATGGGTGTTATAAATATCCAGTGCCTTGGGCTGCATATAGAACAGGAATACTTTTGCTGAGTTAGGACTGTGGCATCAGGCACGTCTGACCAAATCAGTCCCTGGTGGAGTGCCTGTGAATGTAGCAAACAGCTTACACCAGAGACAGACTTGGCTCATCGCTTTTAAGGGAAATTTTAGATATCAAACCTTAATGCCAGCAAGGGAAGCACATGGCAACTTCACACAAACATTTCAGGCTGTCTAAATCAAAGGAAAAATTACTATCCTCAAATTCCCCAATTTCTTGCTTTGCAAAATGAGAAATGACCCTATCATTTTCTTTCAAAAGGTGAGACTAAACTTAGACTAGAGCCTATCTTCCCTGGGGATGAGAAGGGGAAGAAATCCCACACACTCTCTTGGTTTTACTTAAGGAACTGTATCCTCATTTCTGAGAAAGCACAAGGCAGACCCTCAGAGCCAAGCTTAAGAAGCCTGCCTGGGGCTCGGTACCCTTCCTTGTTAAGCTTGTTTTTAAAACATCTCAGTCTTCTCTTAAAATTTTTCAGAGATCAGTGGGCAATTCACTTCAATATCTCCTGATCTGCAGCCCTGATGCCTCCAAAGACAGAGCACAGCAGAGCTCTTACAAGAGAAAAGCCTCATCACCAGTCCCATTACCAAGCGCAGTTCTTGCCTGGCTCAGGTCAAAATCAAAGACAGCATTTTTCCACTGTTTTGTCCAGCTTTACATCCCTGTTGAATTCACTGTGCCCTCTTACACACATCTCAGTCTCTCCTCCATTACATACAACCACTCACATCTCATTGTGACTCAGAAATGATCCACACATGGATGCTGGTCAGGGGGGCTGCTCTCCATTTCATCTCCTGACCTCCACCTCCCTGCAGAAGACCCAAGTCAGAGGAAACTTACCATCACATCCTCCTCTGCACTTCTTCTCCTGATTCTGCAGTTCCTCCAGTCTGATCACAGCCCTGCCTTTAGAGCTCTGTCTAAAAGTCGGTGGCCTTGGTAGAAAGCACTGTGGTTAGACCGGGGCTTTGGGCACCTGTAGCCCTGCATGTCACCAAAGTGTAGAAGCAGATTCTGTGTGAGGCAGAGCAGGTGTCCTTCCTGCATCCTGGCACATCAACATCCAGCAGACATGGTTCCATGTGCAGGAGGTTGAAGCTCAGAGGATCATCAACAAACACCCATGACTGGCAGAGGCTGATCCTCCAGCAGGAATCACACTATATCCCACTCCATGTGAATGATATAGAAATAATTCCATTGTAATTAAATAGGAATTTTTGTGTGAATTCCAAATGAACCTTTGTAACATTTTCATTAGTCCTCAATACACCTCTTTCTTTACCTCATTAGAACTATTGGTAATAAATTGTAGTAACTGAATTGTAATTAAATAGGAATTAAAATTTGACTTCCTAATAAACTACAGCAAAGCAATCACTATTTCAATATACATTAATTGCTGTTCTGTTAGGAATGCAGAAAACTTACTTTTATTGAATTGCTACAAATTATAATGAATATATGGCCTGAGCTGAAAAAATGGTCTCCCATCAGTAAGTGTACCTGGTAGATGTCAGTCAGTTGTGCAGTCAGAAGATCTACTCAAGGAACTTGGGACATGCAGCATGCCAGTAGAGAATATACCAAATTATGACATTTCCAGAATAAATTTTTGTTTCACAATCTCACAATTAATTTATGAACACAACAGACAAGATGCTATTGGGAGTGCCATTGGGGAAGTAAACTAAAAGGTGTGAGAAAGCAAGAGCAATAATATCAGACTAGTGCTCTTTTATGTTATTGGCTCCTGTTTGATTATAATAGAAGTGCTTTGTAATATGTTCTGGGGTGGCAAACTGCATATAGAAAACCCCATATTATTATTGACACATTTTCTCTCTGTAACTAGAGATATATATGTAATATACATATGAATATAAATTCAGTTCTATGGCTGTTTTAGTCTTAAAAGCCACAGAGAGCTGTTTCTTTGCATTACTGCTACAGATGTAGCAGGCATTTGGTGTAAGAAGGTGTAAGCTATGAGAGGCATGTCTATAAAAGGGAGTGCTGAGTATCTAACAGAGGTTGGTATGTCCATCCAGGGCAGACATTCTGGTTCAGTGGAATAGGTGGGCGAAATTAACCCAGAGCTTTCTGTTGTCACTTTGAAAGCTGGCAGCCTGTGTCCCACTGAGCAGCCTTCCACCTCCAAGTGATGGATGCTATACTGAATTCTCAAGGCTTTCACAGGTATAAATTCTCCCATTAACTACTGAGTTTTTTCCCTGCAGGCTCCTAATTTCTGGCCTATCATTGTCATCTCACATTGTTGATTTCTAGGGGACAGCAGCAGCCAGCCATCACAAACATGGAACAGAGTTTCCTTGGACACAGCATGAGCCAAACACACTGATGTGATCACAAGGTCTGTCTCAATCTGGTTTTACATGCTCTGAAATATCTTCATGTCTCCATTTGTTCACCATTGCTATCATTTTACCTCTCGTTGCACTGCAAAGCCAGCATCTGACATTTAAAATCCCTTTGGATTTCCAGACCCAGCAGGAGAAATTCAGAATCAGGCTCTGGATGGGAACTGTGAGAGCCAGTGTGGGCTTGGGAGAAGGCAGCTCACTGCTTAGGCATCTTTGTTATACTGAAATTTAAATCACAGAGATTGAACAGGGAAAGCAGACTCACTTTTTCAATTTTGCTACCTAATCAAAACTCTGAAGCTTTCTAGTGCTGGAGAGTGCTCACATATCATCCACTTTCCACATCCAGTGCTGACAAAACAATAAGGCGGGAATAACATAAGTTGTGAGAAAACTAGTGTGTCTCATAAATCTTCACAGGAAAGTAGCTGCTGTTTCATGTTATTGCAGTGTGTTGTTTCCAATGAAGTGATTACTGTTAGATGTATTTTTAAATTGCTTTTGTTATTTTTAAAAATACATGACTTTGAGAGTGATAGAAATGAGATTGAGTGGTGGTAGGTAGTGCCTAAAATATGATTAACTTTTTCCCAGACCAGCTACTTCTGAAATTAAGGTTACCAACACAGCTGTTGACAACTTTCCCCTGGCTGAAAAGGGCTCATTGGAATCTGTTTGATGTATGCAATTATCCACCAGCCCACCCAAAACTTCCTGCTGCTTCAGACCTTCTACTTCAAGATGTTTGATTAATATTTGCTAGTGTTATTTTAAAGTGTGAATGTGCATGTTTGTAACACAGCATCTCAAGTTACATCCCATCGTGAATGGGTTGTGGTTTCTGTCCATGGAGGGGCAGAACTCTTTGTGTGCTAACAGCTCCAACCAAGGCACACTTTCAAAAGAGCTGAGCTATGTTTTAGATAAAGTTCAGTTGGAAGACATTCAAGGCAATAAATATCAAGTGAGAGCTTTTCTCAGGGCTTTACAAGTCATTAAAACTCCAGGTAGATTTTACCTACCAAAGGCTCCACTTGTGGCTTGCTGAGTTCACACGACCCTTTTCCTGCATATTGTCGTATCCCTTCCAGGGGCTAATGAAGCCTGTAACCATCCCAGGGCCCACCTACAGGGTCCCTTCGATTGTTCTGTGCTCCACAGACCAGGCACCACAGGGTTAAGCTTACTCAGACAAGAGGAGACTCAAAAAGAGGCAAAAGGAAAATTTATTAGGGGAAAATCAAAAGGCAGCAAACGAAAAAATAAATTACATTTCATGTACACACATGCACTCTTTTGGCTGGAAGGGCAGAAAATGCAGCCAAAACTAGGCTGTTTTTATTCTAAACAGTGCATCAATCCATTGATTAATTTTACACTTTGTTCCTTATGAACCTGGGCTTGGGCCATGAATGCTGCTATGAAAAGAATATAGCCAAAAAGGAACTCTTAAAAAGTTGGCAGCCATTTCAAGGCAATGTGTCTGGCCAGCAGAAAGGAGATGGCTCCTCCAGGGAGTGTATGGAACTGTAAAACCATTTGTGAACTGGCCCTGCACAGTTTATAAGGTGTGTGACTGACTTAAAGTCAAGTTTCTTGCAAAAATCTGTGACTTATAAATCGAATCATAAAAGTAGTTTTAAGTATCATTTTTCCAAAAGGGCATTACAATATTGGTTTAGAATGACTGTATTTCCTCACTAATACCATTAACTTTGGAATTGTTTCCATTCATTACAGAGCAGAGCAAGGGCGGTTTACTATAAATTGCTACATGCTTCAGCTGGTCAGCTCTATGATATAGGAAGAATAAATGAAACAAAATCAAATAAAATAATACAATAAAACACCATGGACCAACTTCAGTCTTGGTGTAATCAAATGCAAATGGAAATTAATGGAATTGCATTCTCTCACACCAAGGCTGACATATCCCTTGGCCATAGAGAAAAGGGAGGCAAAGCTCAGCTCTCTGTGGTGCTTCCCAGGAACAGTTATGGTGAGCAGGAGCAAGTGACAAGCTCTTCATTTTCCAGTTACCTGCTATCTGCTGCCTAGGTGTTTTTGTGAGAAAACTAGTCTGTACAAACTAGTTTTGACAACTAGTTTTCATTTTTTTTCTTTGCTGCCTGGGATAAAAAATTATTTTACCCAGGATTTCTCTTTCATATTTATTCCTTTCAGCAAGTTAGGAGGTCAAGGAATGATTTGGGAAATACCCTAAAACCTCTCCAGTATAAGCCAAGAGTGACTTTAAGTAGGTAGAGGTCGTAGCGTGTAAGATCTCAAAAAAATCAGACAGAAGAAGGGGGGATTCTGCCTGTGATATATCTTGTCATCCAGACCACAAACAGGGGTTCCAAAATGTCTGCACAGAACAAATTCTTTCCTTTCTCACTGCATTTCAATATTGCTAACTGCTAATTAATCACAGACTTTACACAGCCTCTCACTTGCCCAAGTTTTATGGCTGAATTTTTGTTTGAACTATGTTTCTCCCAGCTGAGCAGTGCTTGAGGGTCAACAGAGCTGTGCCATGTGCTGTGAAAAGTGATGCTTCTTTTGAGGGGCCTCATTATTGAAATAACTTTTGAGTTAATGTTTGGAAATAACTCTGAAATGAGGACTTGCACAGATTTGTTTTCTTAGTTCAACAATTAGCTTCTTGAGCAGTGACCGGCTGCAGCACCTTCTGCCATGTCTGACACATTAAATAAATTATTCACTCAGTTCATTAGTTAAGAATAAGTTTGTAATACCTGCCGAGTTACAGGACACACAGCAAAGCCATGGATCACTTCAATTAGAAAAATGAAGTCAGGTTTTGCTGCTCCTGCATAAACAAAGACAAGGATGAGGGAGGAAAAGGTAAGTAAGATAATAATTACCAGGTTCTGATTCTATCCTTCCCACTAAGCTGGACAGCCTCAGGAAAATCTCCCATTGCTTCTGGTGGAAATATCCTCCGAACTGATTACTTTTTAATGAAAGTACAATGTCACAGACTCAAGAAACAGCAAAGTATTTTTTCTGCCAGTCTAGCTCACTGTTGCAAGCAGGACTGTTGCAAGTGGTCTGTTCATCAGGCTTTCCATGGGAAGGTAGCAGCCACCAACACCTTTGTGGAAAGGTGGAAGCTGGGGAAAGGAAAAGTGCAAATTGTCCTTCATGTTTGCTGTTCTGCAGCCAGTGCACTGAGACAGACACAGCACCAGCTGCTCCCATGGAACATGGGATGAGCTGTGGAGTCAGCTTCTATTGATCTAACAGCATTTCACCCACCCACCTATCTGGAAACAGGGCTGTGGCTTGGTATGCAGTCGTGCAGTGTGGAAGGAGGCACAGCTACAGCTGATCTGGATGCAGAAGAGGCTTCCCATGAGCGGGTGTGTGGTGGGCTCAGGGTAGGGACTGCAAAGGACCACCAGGACACGCAGGTCTGCCACCTTCATTGCTGTTCAGAACCCTGTGCAGTCAGTGCCCTGGCCTGGGGTGAGACAACAGCCAGGAGCTTACCATGCAGGGCATGACATTTAAAGAGAGGAAGCAAATTTTAAATACCAGTTAGCAGTTGAGCGTAACTGGAGATGGCATGGAAGAAGGATGGGAAGATCTTTGGAGCCTTACCCTGCTCTTCCAAGCCTCATCATTCAAAGCAGCCCTAAAAACAAAGCCCAAATCAGCCAGCTCTAAGTACATCCTTGGGCTCAAGATTTCCTCATCCAAAGGACAGTCCTTTCTTCAAATAAGCTAGAGCCAGTCGCTAATGGTCACTTGTCAGGAAACACTGTGGGACT
Organism: Sturnus vulgaris; assembly: GCF_052056855.1. Taxonomy (NCBI): domain Eukaryota; kingdom Metazoa; phylum Chordata; class Aves; order Passeriformes; family Sturnidae; genus Sturnus; species Sturnus vulgaris. The sequence continues at coordinate 18,548,848 of NC_142256.1, read as the reverse complement.
CAGACCAGAATGCTGGGATGCATTTTGCAGAGATAAGTGTCTGTAATTAAGCTCCTAAATACATACTCAAGCATCAAAATTGGTGACATGATTTTGCAGAAGTGACAAGCAGTGATGTCAGTGGAGGCACCAAGGGGAACCCCAGGAAATGTGGCAACCATGTGCTGACCCCCAGCAGAGCTGCCACCCTGAAACAGGTCTTGGATGACTTACTCCTTTATTTTGTTCAGTCAGATTCCTCCGAGTGGAATTAAAAGGATTAGCCACTGTAGGCCAGCTGCGCTCTTCCCAGTCACATACTATGAGTGAAACAGGTCTGCTGTGCAAAAAACAATGTGTAAATAAGAGGATAAAGGAGAGAAGAAATCTAATAAATGCTCAATTATCTCCAGCGTATATTATGCAAAATCTGGCATGAAATATTTTCCTCACATAAACATGAAGGTCACTTATTTTGTTCATTAAATTCTCCTCAGTCTACATCATTATGCTCATAGTTTTTCTTATACTTAATGTAGTAGGGGCCTGCCAAACTCATTAGACATCAGCTGATAAATGGATTTGAACTCACAATCTGTTAAAAATCACATAGGCACATTAGAGCAATATTTTCATGGCTTAGAGACTGTACACATTTAAATCTTCCCAGAGAGGATATTGAACATTTTTGATCCAGTGCAGCAGACTTAACGCATAATTCAGGTCTGCTTGCTGTAAAAATGTACAGGCAGGGATCTTAGTATCACTAGTCATATATCAAAGCTGCACACTTAAAAATGTGGTAGTGACAAAACTGTTGGATAGGGTGTAAACATCATCAAGCTCATTGTTATGCAGCACTTGCATTGGAATAATGGGGGAGATATTGTTAAATGTTGCATATATTTTCACTCTTCTGGCAGAATTTGTACACATAACATATATCCCTGTTTAATTTCCAGCCTGGGCAAATCTCTGGATGAGAAAAAGCTTCTGAAACATTCCTGGATTCTCACCCTGTTGCCATGACTTCAAATAAGCTTTTACATGAAACATGGACAGAAGGGAACATAGGGCATGTTTATGCCATAGTTTATGTTTCACTTACTCATTGCTCTTTATTGAAATTTCCCCCAACTGATGATAGAATGCTTATAAAGCATTGGGTGGATAATTTCCAGGCTCTCCTGCTGCTCTGTTGGTTATAAAGCTACTCGTGTCTCCAGGAGAGTCTTTCTTCCTTTTGGATTTATGAGCTTAATGAACCACTGTTATTCTCCATCACAGGAGCCAGTGATGCCATGACATTATAGCAGAAAGATTTGAAAACTTTCAAGAAAGCACTTGAACCAAACTGCTGCTCTTATTAAGTGCCTCTTGTCTTCATTGTGGTCTGAGGAAAATCTAAGCAAGCTAATGAATGAAAAGAACAAACCAAGTCCTGCACTAATCCTGCAAGTTCTGCTGCAGGGTAAGCAGTGCTAGTGAGACAAATCCTCTGCTGGGATGAACTGTATGTATCAGTGGCAGGATGCTGATACATGGCTCCACTGATGGGCCTACTTTGCATAAAGGAGCCCGAGTCTAGCTCTGCTTAGATTCTCCAGATGAAGGCAGTTGGATGTATGAGACTAAATACAATTAAATTTAAGTTCAATTAATACAACTTTTGCCTTACTGAGAGGCCTTTCATTGCAGCTCACCTGATGACTAGAGTAGCCTTTTGCCCCTAGGAGCTCTAGATTCACTCAAATACTTCTTTTCCCAGGGCCATTCTTAACATTTTCTTTCTTGATAATTTCAAACCAAAGAAGAGGAGGTGGGGGAAAAGGGACCCCTTCCTTAAGATTGGCTGCACACTGCTAGCCACCTTGTTATTTCTGTTAAGGAGCACATTTCTGCCTACCATGGCAGGACACAACACAGAGAAAAGCAGTCCCACTGCTAGGCCAGACCTGGGCCATTTAGGAAGTTATAAGTCATAACCCACACCTTCATCTGCACCTGGAGACCATTAAGAAGCCCATGTAAAACCTGGAGCACATGATTCATTGGCTCCTAGCAAGAAGCCCAGAGTTAAAAGCATGTCCTTTTCAGACCCCCATTGTATAACCTGCTGTTATCAAAGAGACAGTTCTCAAGTCCAGCTATTTCCTTCCGCTAGAAAAGTGTGGAGAGCGTAACAGAAGTGACTTGCCCAATGCTCAGCAGTAAGTCAACAGAGCAGCACCAGACACAGAACCCAGGTGTGTTGGTTGCAAGACACCTCTAGCAAGGCTGCTGCTGCCTTTGGCTCTTCTGCTGGATTCCCAGAAACAAGTGGGTTGAGCCAGTTGAGCCATGCTGCCTGTTGGGGCAAAACTTGAGAGGATGCCAGTCCCTCCCCACCCTAAATGTCCCTGCCTGCAGAGCCAGCTGGCTTCTTCCAGGCTCAAAGCAGAGTGCCCTCTGGCTGTGCTCCTGCACAGCCTGGCTGGCCAGGGCACTTACCTGTAGGGCCACCTCACACCACAGGCATCTCTTTCAGTCTCCCCAGTACTGTCCAGGGGGGATGCTAGTGTTGGCTGGAATTTATGTCTGTAGGTGAGCAATCCTGCTAAAACAATGAGACCTTCCACCACACACAATGCTCAAGCAATGCTGTCAACTCTGTGTATTAGTTATAAAAGCTCTGCTGTCTTCTGTTACTCTGTAATCATCACATCTTTCATCACGGCACATATATCTCAGCAACTGTACCCATTACAAAACCACCATAGCAAAATGGGGAACAATGACATGCTCCTTCTTTTTCATCGTGTTTCAGTGGGATTGGGAAGTCAGTGCAACACATACTATTTAGCCAGCAGTGGAAAATGGATGGTGGCATGCCATTGGGTGCTTTGAAAAGCTCAACCTAGGTGACTCTGTCTGTTAAAAAGTATTCAAAAGCCCCAATTACAATCAGTAAAAAGCAATAAGCATTCAAATTATTTTAAAACGAACTTTAATTAATTTCAGCATATGTTTGACTTAGGCTGATTAGTCAAATCTGATTTTCTGAAAAGAAACAATAAACACCTGCTAATGATGATTTACATATTACTGGTCACATGGCCTGCAGTGTGCTCTGAGGTTCTGCACAGCACAGAGAAGCAACATTGTGCTGTGGCAGCGACACCCAGCCTGCACCACCAGGTACAGAGAGCAACAAAAAAAATTCCTGGATAAAATGCCTAGCCATACCCTAAAATAACATAATGGTGTTGGTATGAACAACTGTCCTGGAAAAGCTTTCCTCTTTTTTAAGTGCTCTTTGAGAAAAACCTGAAGTCTGGGCTCAGGGGAACCCAAACTGAAGCTCTGCACAGCCTGACCTTGGTACAGACCTGAACTCAAGGATGCCACGTGAGAAGATTTTCAGGTGGCTGCATTCAGAATAATGAGAAGGGCTTAACCTATTGTTTAGACACCACTTCCCTCTAAAACCAGTGGAAAAAAATTATCATTAGCTAAAACCACATAATTTAGCCAACAAAATCCCTTATTCTCCATTCATTATATAGGGAGACAGGATGTAGTAATCCTGCATAGTCAGGAGGCTAAATCCCTCTTTACACCCAAGACTCCTTTGTGGGAGGCCTGAATACATCCCTGTCATACCTTTGGGCCTGAACCTTGCAATAATGTAAACATTTAAAAGTCCATGGTATTTTATATTCACAGAGATGATAATGGAATATCTTTCATACCCATTCAATGCCAAATCCAGATTAACACAATAATAGTGGCTCCCAAGCAGTTTATTAGCACTCATACCAAATATGAAGAAATCCTGGAGGGGAAAAAATGGAAAAAGATAAGTCCTGCCAACATATACTGCACACCAAGCTGCAGGATGCTGTATTCCAGGAGTTATTCCAGTTGTAGAAACCACATAGCACCATTACTTGGCATGAAGAGAGGATAAAGAGAGAACGGCCTATGACAGGTGTTGCTTTAAATATTTTGAAGATATGCATCAGGAATAGTTCATAAAAGTGCTTCCAAAGTAGCTCTTACACCCACTGGGTTTGGCAGTCCTCACTCTTAAAAAACATGAACTTGGCACAGCAGTCTCCTAAATCTTTTAAACTGCCTTAATCCTCCCAGTAATGAAACGTGCAGTCAGCTAGATGGGTGCATTTACCTGAAACTCACTTATTTACAAGCAACTAAAACATGAAATTAGCTGGTCCCAGAAGGCAGCTTTGTACTTCCCAACTCCTCTGCTATCATAAATCAAGCCATTAAAGAGGGTGCCACATTTATTTTTCCCATTCTCACATTCTGTATGAACATTTACATGCCAAAGATGATCCTCCAGAGATGTCTCTGCATGATTCAGTGATTTCTCTCTTCTATGGGATGGGACTAGAAGTGCATGTGTGTTGGCAGACATCAGGAGGTTTGCAAAATCAGGAGTTCTGGGAGTTTCAAAAGAAACCTCCTTTACCAAACAGTGCTACTGTGGTGCAGGAATCCAACATGACCAGTAACACCACATTTCCACCATTCCCTATTTGCAGAGAGCAATCCAGTGAGCAGGAGATTGAGCTGTACTCGTTTGCTCCCTTTGTACCCACTGAAGAAGCTACAGTGCCCAGATATGTGCACTCATCACAAACACTCCATACATTCTGGGAATGCTGATTCTGCACAAAATTCTGGAATTTCCTGCATAGGGAGGGAGACCAGCTTTAATCTATGATGTAAAAAATTTGCTTCCCACACTTTAGCCCAGCTTAGTGAAATAAAAGATTTTCCAGTATTCCTCACCATTATACGCCCTGGTATCCTGGCCGCATTACACTATTCCTGCATAAGGAAGTCTTCAGTGGTAAAGTAGCACTGATATATGTTTTCAGCTTTAGGATTCAAAAGTAGTATTGAATTTTCCCTTTAGGGAATTCCTTACAGAAAATATACTACCACAGCAGGGATCACCAATTGACAGCAGAAAATAACACACCTTGGAAGGAGGAAACCTGGGGCAACAAGAGACCGAGGCTCACAACTGGTAGCTGAAAACAGCATCACTAAGCCAGCCAGGCCCTGGGCCATCCCATAGCTCCTCCATGCTTCATCTTTGACTGGAAGGTTATGCCAGTTGGCTTCTATCAGAAAAAGCGAACAGCTCTTGCAAGGGTAAAACATTTGATGCAAAGTGGTCTGGAGATCAGAATTAGCCTTTTTTTGCTCTTTTATTATGTGGCACATAAGGAGGTTTAAAAAAAAACAAACAAACAAAAGAAGGGCTGCTTTTCTCATTGTCCTGAGAGAATGGCATATTCATAAATACACCTTCATTTCCCTTTTTACACCGAATTATTGCCTGTCACCTGATCATTTCAGCTGCACAACTACTACAGGGATTTCCCTTTATTCTGGAACTCTTTCAAGTATGGGATTTAAAACAGCACTAAGAGCAGCACCAGGCTTGAAAATGCAATCAGGACCACAGAAATAGGAAAGAATCTGTTTCCACATAAACTTTAAGAAACAGTAACTCTTCATTCATTCCTGTATCCTCTTTGAGGTCTGGAGTAAAGATTTGCTATAAAAATGAGTTACATGTGAATACACCATATGATGAGTCAGAAAAGCTATGGGCAAGAATTCAGTAAACCTCAGTTTTACCACTGTTCATATGCTTCTAAAACAAGATCTCAAGGAGCTTGCTGTCAGGCATGGAAGAAACAAGGCATGCTGGATATGCAGCTTTTGTCAGCCAGCAAACAGGATGCATGTGTGACATCGAGGTGGCTTCTCACAAACTCTACTCTGCCCCAAACACGGGGGTCCTCAAATTTTATTGGCCTGGGAATAACTGTTAACAAAAACCCTCTGACAGAATCTCAGCTGTTCTCATCTTGCTTGCATCAATTTGAATGTTTTAATTCCCTGATGGAACCAGCAGCACTGGAGGGTCTCAAAGGCTACACAAGAAGCTGATGCTATAAGATATGAGCTCTTTTCTGACAGGTTTCAAATAACACCTCAAATCTACTCCAGAAAAAGTGAAAGAGTGGAACAGAACAAAATATAAAATAAGATAGCAAAGCTCCTTCTTTTGAGAGCAAAACCTCTATCCTCTGTGAAGAATAAGAAGGAAACGGATGTTCCAGTGTGGAGTTTAATGGATGGATTGTTAAAGGGATAACATAATTTGTCCTCATATGCATGTCCCTTGCTCAGATTAGTAGAGCAAAACTTTTTCGTCCTGACATAATGATTCTTGCTTAAGGACCAGATTCCAACCAGTTCTTCCATCAGTACCCTACATTAGAAGCTGCAAAATCAGCCCATGTGCCCAGGAGAGTACAGACACTTTCCTCTGTGAATTACTGGAAGCAGGCATTTCTTGGTAGGAATAACCCTACCAAGGGCAGGACAGAGAGGAAGGGGTTTCTGGGCAGCTTCACTATAAGCAGTTATGTTACAGGGTCCACATCAGTTCCAAACCCCAGTTATGCAATTGAGTTTCCACCAAACTGACTTTGAAGTGTCCTGACCATAGACAGGTTCAAGAACTCAGGTCTGAAAGCTAACTAAAGCTGCTAGTCTCCCTGATCCCCTAACAGAGAAGAGTGCATAGCACTAAAACCTCCATGCTGTTCCATGCTTCCTCAGTAATCTTGAGGCATTAATGAACAGAGCCTGTCCTCTAGAAGGTCACAATTCAGATTTTACTGCCAGTCCATCCAGCCTCTCTCAGTTTTTCATGTTAGGTTTTGAGCAACTGTATTGGGTACTTCTCAGGTCAGCTCCTTTACTCTTAAGAGGACCCCGATTTATTTACAAACAAAACAGAGAACACCAAGTACATTGCTGGAAAATCAGTAGTTAAGAATCATCTAAATGACCTTGCTATGGCCACGAGAGGTCCTACAAAAAAGGTCACAACATGTTTATCCAGCTGCACACTCGGTAGGAGTGTGCTTTACAAGAAGTGCTTTTAGCAACAGTTAACATTTTCAAGACAATATGTCAGCTAACATAACCTTTGAGAGGAGGGTTCAAAGAAAGGTTAAGGGAAGTTAACTTAAATAACTTAAATAAATAAAGAGAAGTGCTGGAGGTAATATTTGAGAGGAAATAATGTAAAGGAGAAGAAAGACTTACTTAGGGTTGGCCAAGTGAAATGTACTACAGGAGGTAATAGGTTTAAATTAAAGAAGGGCAAGTTTAGATTAGATAACAAGAAAAAACTTTCCAATAGGAACAGTAATTCAACAGAGCAGCAGTCTGAAGAGAGAAGCAGCACAAGCCTTATCAACAGACACACCCCAGTTGAGGCCAGCGAGCACTCTCAGAGGGAAAATACCTGGGGTAAACCACAAGAGATCTCACGATTTGACTCAACACTCTATAAAGGCCACTCCAAACCCAACATCTATGATCCTGTAATTAACATACACATCACCTATTAATCTTACATGTTCCAATGGCTACCACTTCCCATTTAAAGCATACTCACCCAACAAAGATGGAGGGGGATTGTAGAACCATAATGTAGCCCTACCATGGATTATTGGGCCAATCCTCCCCTCAGCCATGCATCAGATCTCACCTCATATATGTTACGTTACAGTAAATTTTCGAAGACCTGCACCCTCCCCCAGAAAAAACAGATGCAAGAACTAAGTTGAAAAAGCTAAGTGTTTCAGGTATGGATTTAGCAGCATGTTTAGCTGACCACAGTTTGTCAATGTGCTAAAATCTTTAAAAACGAAAATGATTGGATCTTCTAACAGCATTGTTGGGGGTTGAATGCTTCCCTTTTCTTTCTGTGGAATTTCTCCCATTGTTATGCTAAGTAGTTGTGGCTACACCTTAAAACGACAGATAATGTTCTCTCGTAGGGGGGTGGCTGGAGGGGGAGGGGGGGGGAACCGGAAAAGGAAAGGTGGGATGGGGGTCTGGAGCGGGGGACTCTCTCTCGCTTGGCTCGTGGAGTGGAAGGACAGCCCGGGCTCCGCTCTGGCATCTCCCCTGCCATCCCAGCACTGAGATCCACACTCCCTGCCTTTGGACATCGCTCTGCCGCTCTCCCACCTCACCCTACTATCTCCGGACACTCTGCCGAGCACCACGACCGACACCGTGAGGGGGGAGTCACTTTCCCCATCCCTCTCACCCCTGGGCCGCTGCCGCCATCACCCAGCCCTCTTCAACTGCGCGGGACCTGCCCTGCCCACAGCACCGGGAACTGAGCGCAGGGAGACGGCCTGCGGCCAAAAGGGACTGGAGCGGAGTTATACTGTTCTGTTCTGTTGTCAATTTTTATACCTGTTGTTGTTTTCTGCCTTGTTAGATATCAGTAAAGAACTGTTATTCTTATCCCCACATCTCCTGCCTGAAGGCCTCTGATTTGGACCTAAAATAATTAAAAGGGAGGGGGTTGCACTCTGCATCTCAGGAAGGGGGCTCTTGCCTTTCCTTAGACCATACCTGTCTTTCAAACCAAGACAAGCATGGCACCAGTTCAAATTTTATGAGTATTTGCCATGATCTTTATAATTCCGAAAGATTCATATTTTCTTCCTCAATCTCATTATTTTCCTTGAGCCTAGAATATCAGCTGTTGATATTTTCTTGTTTGCAAGGACGGTTATTCAACTGAATTTCAAAAAGATTTGATGGCTTCAGGCAGGGAATAGAAAATAAAAGAATTCACATAGTATGAAAGAGGAAACTGAGCAAGATCTCCTCTATCACACACTACACAACATAATTAGCAGAAACATTGCTTCACTCTGATTAAAACCATATTCTTCACAGCAGTTGTTCTGCTGAGCATGTCTATAAACCCAGACATTCCCTCAAGATTAAAACTTCTCAGAAAAGTATGGGAATTTGAAGACATCTCACAGAAAACTAGTAACTGGCTCCAGAAATACAGTGAGGGTATGAGTGGGGCAAAGAACTGCGGGATTAGGGCCAGATGAATTGTGATATTTCTGTGCTTAGCCACTACTGAAATCTGAGAGACACTGTCCTGTGCTAGGCTAGAATGAGAGCCAGAAATCCAGCCATGAAATGAGGGCTCCTGGCTTTTCTTCCCAGCTTCACAATTTGTACCAACAAGGTTGTGTGCATAACAATTCAGTGAAGGCTTGCAAAGGTTGGTTTATGGACTTTGAACCACTTGACTTAAGTTTGTGTTCTGCCTTCCCCCACTGCTGTGAAATGAGGCAGAATGAAGCCTTAAAGGGCTTGCCTGGGGGACATGGATGCAAGATGTGTAACCTTGGCTCTCAGCTAAGGGTTGAACCTCAGAACCACAAAGCTTTTTACTGCTGAAAGTAGAGGTTGCATCTCTGAAGCAGATAATAACAAAATCATCAGCTGTCAACAAATAATGAGCTTCTGATAGCCACTCATGCTGAGATGCTTTCTCTGTCATCACACAGGCAATGTCTGTGTCATGTCCCTTTCTCCATGGGCTGTGCCACACTGCCATCCTGGGTGCAGATTCCCAGATGGACTTCTAGATGAATACAATTCAGCTTGCAAAAAAGAAAAATTTAAGCTGAATAAAGTTCAGTAAGAAGTAAGTTTCACTTCTGAAAAAAAAACCCATGGATCAATTCTACTGGCCAAGACTCTCTCAACACAGCATCTCATCACGTGTCTGCTAAAGAAATTGCTCCCTTTACAACTTCTGTTGCCTTAGAGCAGGTGTCACATTCTGCCCCAACTCTGTCACTCTCTGCAGATAATTTCACATTGTCCTATTCATCCTTAAAGTAATCTAAGGATTCCTGTGAATCCTTCACAGGAAAATGAAAGAGAAAAGCCCAAAGTTCCAGGTTACTGTGGCAAGACTGACACACTTGTTGGTCTGCTCAGGGAGTCAGAAACCAGTGCTAAAGTATAAAATTCTTTCTGTAATTTAAATTACCTTCCCTCTGAGGAAAAAAAACCTGCACAGAGTTGTATTAAGTATAACTGTCTTCAAAAACCACATGACCATATATTTGCCAAAAATTTAATGGAGCTAAGCTGGCCATAAAGTATGAGCTGGATGTTTGAAGAGGTTTCAGTTCATCAAAGGAATAAGATATTTAGAACAGCTGACAGGGATAAGAAACCAAACCTACATTAAGGGGCAACTCAATAAATGAATTGGAGAAATTGCACAATTAACTTATCTGCAGCAAGATCATATTTGGGAAAATAGTTTTCTTGTAAGTCATTGACTTGCTTCCTAGCATCAGTTTCAGAGAGGTCCAGCAATGTTATAAGGTGATCTGTGATTTCCAAGTTTAGGTTAAAGGTAACATGGTCTTTCAGAATAAAAGCTCTATTTGTGGATATAACCAGCTTAGATTTTGCCTACATTCATTTTTAGTTATTCTTGCATCATCTCAGAAGGTAAATGCCTTGAACTGCATGTGTGAAAGGTAGGAGTGAAACAAGCATTGGTTAGTGACATCTCAGGTTTCTTCAAGAACTACCTAGGAACCCACCTACTCCACATCCACCCCACAGCTGCCTACACTCATACCCTCCAACAACAAGCATTCACTCTGTTGCTCCGAGGTGTCTCCAGCTGAAGTAGATGATGCAGTTTCTCCATGGCTGCATTGGGCACTGGCTTCAGCTCTTCCTTCCCAGCAAAACAGTGGCAGTGCCATGACTTAATTTGTCTGCTTTCCCTACAGCATGGCCTGTGTCTAGGTGTACCTAGTGCCTGCAGCAGAAGGTGGCTCTCTGTGTGCCTCAGAGCACAGCTGGGACACTGCCATCGTCTGTGCAAGGGAGGAGAATGGGCAGCAGAACTCTGAGTAGCTGTTGGCAGTGCCTGTACATCACACACACACACATCTTCATGGATTTATTCCCTACATGAGTGTGATTCCTCCCCATGCAGCCCCACCAGCCACTGCCACTGGCCCCAAGGAGCTGCCTGTAGGAGTGTGGAGATCAAAACCCACCCTCTGCCTGGAGTCTCACATCAGACATTAAAGGCATTCACACTCCAGAACAGGTTTCTACGAGCCTTTTATTAATACTGTACATTCCTTTGGTGCCTGAAATTGCTCAGTTTCTAGCTTACCGTCTAACAGCTCATAGGGGCTTATTATTAATGGCCCAGTAAAACAATATACAGCCTATTGTATCTTAATTCAGTAGTTGGCAATGACCAACTTAGAGAAATTATTTCAGACCTGTGGGTTTTCTAAGGCCTTTTGAAGGTAATGGCAGTAAAATATGCATATATTAATGTTACTTGCATAAGGCAGAATATAGTGGCAGTATGAGCAATAATGCAGCACTGCATAATAAAAATTGAAAATTCTTTTCCCTAAGTGTAAATATAAAATACCCCTGGGGGATGTATCTAAAGGAAGAGTGTTTCAATAACACATAGTTAAACTCAAAATTATATTTTTCAAAGCTATCCAAGTATAGTCTAATAAATAAACTATAAAATAAAATAACATTTTATAAGGAAGACTTGTACTGTATTTCCAGCTTTCTGCCACTCTTAAAATCATTATTTAATACAGACAGCTTTAGTCACAAAATTCCAAGAGTTTATTCAATACCTTTTATGTGCTTTACAAGGTTCTTAGAGAATTTATTTTCTCTTTCCCTTACAGATTGGAAGGTGGGCAGTGATATATGAGCTTTCACATTTTATTTATTCACCAAACTGTTCCAGATGTGATCCCATCATTTATCCACTGACACATCAAACCTGCTGCGTGACCTTTACAGTGACCTCTTTACAACATTTGCTTTCATGCTCTAAAAGTTATAGCAGCTTAACAGTGCTTGCTCCAGTGGGAAGAGAAGAGAACTGATATTTGGGAAGGGGGGGGGGAGAGCTGTAATTTAAAAATAATAAAAATTTAATTACTCTCCTACAATATGAAAACTAAGTCCAGGTGGTGAACTAGCCAGTAGAGTTATATTTCCAGAAATGTTTCAATCATATTTCACTCCAAACAATATTTCATTCTGGATTTGGAATGCACTGGATTGCACAGGCTAAATTTAGCAGGCACTGTCTTTCTCCCCTTCTTGTAATTTGTCACAGCAATAGGCATTCTTGGGGTGATACACCTTTCCTTACTATATATCAGCAAATAGAATGAGAGTCCATCTGGAGTTTTCCTTCTTACAGTGCATCCAAAATTTCCATTAACTAAAAAATATCTACATCACTATGACCTTAGCATTATGCAAAAAAACCAATTTTGGCATCATATCTAAGGGAGTCAGTGAGTACACAAAATTATTCCAAATCATTCATTCCAGGCTTCTCCCAAAGTCTAGGCTTCATCAGCTGGGACTTTCCCAGTGTAGTGAACTTTTCCTTTGTACTCTTTTTGTTTTATGTACTTCTACACGTGGGCTGATACCAGCAGTAGACAGGCCTCCATTGTGGTTTACACAATATTTATGGCCCAAGAGGCAGCAGAGAATCTCAAGAAGTACACACACACACACACACACACACACACACACACACATACCCACACGCACACAGGCAGACGTACCCACAGACAGTCTGAATCCAAGAGAGCTGTAGCCAAGGGAAGAAGCTTTGATAGCATGAAAAAGATGCTTCAAGAATTCTAACTAAACTCTCCCCACACTTCAATTTCACTTAAAAGAATTCCTACTAACTTCAACAGAAGTATTCAAGTAATGTGCAAGTAAGCAATAAGTAAAAACCTGGGAAAGGTTGTATCAAGAATTTATGGACAGTCTCTTGGTTTCCATGTCATCAGCTGTTTGCTCTACCCATATCCACTTCAGGTTCATTTCACAACAATGTCTAGATTTTTGAATTCCTATCAAAGCAAAACCTGGATTGTGAAGCACTGAAGAACCCCATAAACTTTTTACTAGTCCTTGTCTCCCTTCCCTCTTTCCTGATCACAACAATGATCACAAGGGTCATGTACCACTGCAGTGCAGACATCTGGCCAGTTGAGATACCAAGTGACCTGAGCCCACACTGCAGAATATGGCTGTAAAAAACCAGAGGAGAAGAATAACCACAGAAAACCCTCCCAGAGCTATACACAGACACCTGTGGTTAATCCAAACATGGGCTTCTATTTCAATGACTTTTAGCACAGACCTAAAACCTGAGCGGAAGCTGAGCCTGTAAAATTTATGCTTGAAATAGGAAATCAGATTCACTCCTGCAACATTTCCCCCCACCTCTGCAACACAATGCTCTGAAACTGGGTGTTCCCTTTTTTTTTGGTTGTTTGGGGGTTTTTGTTTGTTGGAGTTTTTTTGTTTGTTTGGGGTGTTTGTTTGTTTGTTTGTTGTTTTCTTTTTTTTGTACAATTAATGGGGTTTCAAAGTAAGATCTTAAACAGCTTTGGTTTTGTAACATTAGTTCATCAATAATGGAAAAATTACATCAAAGAAAATACACCTGTTTCTTTAGGTGTAAACCAAAACACAAAGCAAAGATGGTAGAAAAACAATGCATTAATCTCATGTCCTGTGAAAACAGGTGAATGGTACAACTAGTAGGCCCGAAGATGCCAGCAGGAGAATATTCCAAAGCTCTCTGGAAATACTGGTTCCAGGTTAAGTGATCACAGAATGATTACAGTAACGTACCACCACTGAGTGATTAATTCTCAGAAAATAAAAGAAGGTGCAGTCCTGTTTTGATCACTTCTCTGGTTCACAGACTTACATTCCAGCTGGAGTCCTAGTTTAAATAAACAGAGCTGAGATTTGAAAATTTTTAAATAACACTCAGAAATAAAATTCAAGTGAGCTCCCCTGCTTGCTTTCTATCGCTTATCCCTGCTAGCAAGGAAATGCAACTGTTGGCTTTTGAAAGCCACAAATTTGCAAGTGTCTAGGGCGTGAGCTGGCAGGAGGTTCAGACTTCTTGATGTTTGTAATTGAAAAGGACATGAAGTAATGAAGTAATTTCCCTGTCCCTATTCTCCATGTTTATCAGAGGCCTGTCTGCAGTAGAGGAAGGGTGACATGGTAATCTGAGCCTCCAAAGAAAACCTGCTTTTTCTCCAAAGTTATTTCGATTTCCACGAGTGCTGGCAGAATTTTGGAAGGAGTCCAGGTGAATGAAGGCATTTGGCTGCTCTGAAAATATCATACAGGAACTTTAAAAATTTAACTGATTTATGGCCTGTAATGTTTTCAATACTGTATAAATTAGTTTTGAGTTTCTAGCCTGGATTTTAAGAAGAAATTTTATATGTTATGAGCCATGAAAGAACTAGAGGAAAAAATATCTTGTTGTATGATAATTCCACCTCTCGCGTAAGAAGTGCTAGACTTTGCATATATAATGCATTCAAAGGAATAATATGGAAAATGCATTACTTTGTAACATCAAAGGATGTTCCAGAATACCTTGAGGTCCTGACAGCTATTTGGAGTTTGCTAATATCACACAGCACTGTGAAATATATTAGCAATAGAAAGTTAGTATGTTCTGTTCATCACTAACTGACTGTAGAGCTGGGCTTGGGAAGAATGTAGGCTTCTGAAGTACAGCATCTAGAAAGTGCAACCTAACTGAGGGAGAAAATTATCTCCTGCAGAGGACTGATCAGAGCTACCTTTAGTTTTTCATGTGCAGATGGCACACAGTGCCTGAGCGCTGTCCCCTGCGGACTTGCCTGTGTCAAATACTCCAAGCAGACATGTCCACAGCACAGTCCTGGGAAGTCCTGTAGCATCAATAAACAGCCCTGTGCTTTCTGAGGCTTTATGATAAACTGTGAGGTTTTCAAAGGAATCACAATTTGCACATCTAACAAATATAAATATGTTTATCCATGGTGCCTTGTCCTCTCTCAGAGGGAGATACAGCTGTAAATAGCTAAATGTATTTTCCTCTTTTAGTCAGCCATGGACACAACCTCATTTGGGGATCTGAAGGTTGAGTTGATCCCTGATTTGATTAACAACCAGTCTCCTCTGAGGTTTGTATCTTGTTTCTGGTTCAGAGATCAGCACATACAAAAGGCCACTACCAGTGATACATCCTCCTCTGTGCTAACAAACACCCACTGCAACCCATGACACAGCTGAACACTCAAGAGCTGCAGAATAGGCAGCTTGGGGCTCAAGCTGGTCCTCAGCTTCGAGCCCTGAGGTGGAGTATCAGGAGGCTAAAATGACGAAGCTACCTTCAGAAGTGTGAAAACAGAAGCTTAAGAGGAGATCGCTTTCATCTGGAGCCTGAAAGAAAAATTGTGAAGTTAGCAGAAACCAAGGGAGACACCAGAGAAGTGAAATTATAAAATTAAAGCTGTGCTGGCTGTCAAACTCCTCTTCAAAAAAATAGAAGAGTGAAGCAGGTGAGAAGCCATTCACCAGGCAATCAGGAAAGAAAAAAAGTTATTCATCAAACATCTCTTTCAGAAGCAGACCTATACCTTCAGCATGCAGACACGTGTCAGGTTGTCACTAACATTCCCTACAGAGTGGAAGGGATCAGAATCTATTGTCCATAACAGATGTTACCCACCACCATTCTTCTGTCCCTGGACTTTGAGTCATCTTTGAATAAAAGAGCTCTAAATTTGCTGGTTGTGATCTTCAGTCCATGATTGCTTGTAACTGCTGTTATCACCTGTCATGTTTTTGTGTGCAAGCATTCAACTCCATGCTTCTCCACATGAAAATGAGACAACTATTATACCAAAATAATTGTGCATGGGCAGATTAAATTTTTTTTAAACAATAAAATTAAATTAAAAAATAAGAAACAGACAAAGTCAAGAGTCCTCTTCCAGGACAGTTGTTTCTCTCTCTTTTTCCATACTGTGTGCTACTCATAGTGTTTAAAATACATACTGTCACACAGTTCTTTGAATCAAGACAACAACCCCTCTTATCCTGCCTTTTGTGACGTTAATAGTTTCAACCCCTTTTTGCCTGTTGGGACAGGCAACAATCCCACCCTTTCAGCAAGCCATCACATTAAGCATATACCTTCCTCTTTTTCCAAAGTGCAGAATTTCTCTCCCCACCACGTCCATAATCCAGGCATGATGGAAGCATGAACTACAACTAACCCTGGACAAAACCCCCACCTTTCATACCTGTGAAAACAGAACAGTGATAAAATCCAAGCCTGTTCTTAGTTCTGTGGAGAAACTCAGAAATCTAACCTGTTGGGAATGGGTGTTTTCAGAGACACTCCCAGCAGAGTGAAGAGAACCATAGATTTACAGTGTAATTAAAATTGTATTTTTCCATTTTATTTTCCACTATATGGCCTCATTTTTTTCTCTTCTGTAATATTCTGTGGGCCTTAAAGAAGTGCCTCTGTATCTTAGTACACTGAGGTCTTGGGATATTACTTGAAAACAGTACACCAAGAGGAAATTGTGCAATCAATTCCAAGAGAATGCCTCCCTCAGCAATAAACACTGCCTGTGCCAAATAAATGGGTGATGTGCATCATAAATTTCCTTTTTCCTGTCAGAGCAGCCACAAGAAATTGATGAAGTTATGCACTTTTGTATAAAAATAAAAATGTATTATTTGCTCTAGCGCGCACTGCGAACAAGACACTGGGACCTACACAGGGTCTGCCCAGGCTCCCAGCGCCACACAGCCCAAGGCACAGCTCCTCACACACAAAGGAAAGCACAGTTAGTGTTTCTCACAGCCTCACTGTGCCAGTTCCAGTCCAACTGTTCACAAACAATGAAGAAACACCTGATTTCTTTGCGTTCAATTCAAGTCCCTGTCAGAGACCACTTGTTAAAGAAGAGGTCTTTACCACTTGCTGAAAATCAGACCTGGGCACTCAGTCTTGGCTGAGCAGCCCGAGCTTGTCAGTCCAAAACCACTAGCTGCTGGACTGTAAAGTCAGGATCTTTTCTTCCTTTTTTCTCAGTAGTATTTTTCCCACAAACTGACCTACAGAGTGAGAAACTTGCCTTGAGCCTACATCCCATCAACCTCACCCACCACTCTTACGTAAACTCAGCTCCTCATCTGGCATAGATACTCACAGGACACCAATTTAATGCAACTCAAAAATATCACTCTAAGTGGGGATTTAGCAACAACATAATTTTGGATTACTTTATTTATTTTAGTATTTTTTATTGTACCCTATTCCAGTGATATTCCCAAGTGCAGAAGTGTCACATACTACAGCAAAAGCCTCTGACCGCAAGCCCCTCAGATGCTGGGCACTTTCACTGTCCACATCCCCTCACTCAAACTGTTCCTTCCCAGGACACACACTGACACTAATTAGTATGAATTCTACCTCTCCATCACATCTGCTCACATTCCTCCACATCTCTTCTTTACCAGCCACTTCTATAAGATTCCTGGGCCAACTGGAGGCAAGAGAGAGCTGTCAACACTAATATATTAAAAATGCAATTCAAGCAGCTGCTATTTGTGTTTTATTTTTAGACTACTTTATTTTTTCCCCTCAGATTCTATAATATTATTCTTTCTCCTGGGTCAAACAACATCTATTGTATAAAAAGTAGACTCATTTGGATTATCAAGTTTGCATCTTTCCATTTATATTTTACTCTAGTTGCCTCACTAGGAATTCTCCTCTGCTGCCCTCTGATATTTCATGAACAAACAAGTCCATAGGAAGATCTTGGCATGACATTAGCATCCATTACCACTCTACAGGCCTTAACATGATAAACTACAACTGCTCCACAACAGCATTTACATGTCCATACTGCCCTGAGAAGCAGGGAACATAGCAGCAAGGGGTGCAGCCCCCTCCTCCCAGTTTTGCTGCCTATTCCATAGCTGCGAGGGGCTCCATCAACAACCTCCTGTACTACTGCTGCTGAGGGCTTGCTCTGGCCACAAAAAAGTCACCAGTGACTGCCTTTAACAGTCTGTTCAGGCATGACTATAATCTGTCCAAAATCATATAGAGAAAAATGTCAGTGACTGTAACCTGGCTCTAGACTCTAAGGTTTGAGGTCACCTACATCAGCTGGGCATCTGGCCCTGGGCTGGCTGCAGGTCCCACCAAGCAAAGGCTTTCTGTCCTGTTAGAGCTCACAAACAGTGAACTAAACCAACCCTGAAAGTGAAAATCGAATTCCTACATCCAAAGCTGATTTAGTCCAGTAAGAGCAAAGCTATTCAAACTCATGGAGGGCTTTGCAGCTCTGGCACTGGCCCCTATGCTTGAAGACCACTGGCAGCATTCAATGCCTTTGTTTCACTCTTTTACTTCTCAAAGAATAGAGCTAGAGAAAAAAAATTAAAAGAAAAATCCCAACTCTTTGGAGACACAAGATTAAATCAATGCTATTGATTTCATCCCAGCTGGCATTTCATACACCAAAAAGCCAAACTTTCTCCCTCCAAGTCAAGAGTTAGGGCAAGCAGGACAAAGATGACAGTAGTTGGCTAGATGTGATCCTCACAAGCAAAGTTGTCATTCTCATGTTTGATTACTACTGAGTAGAGTTCTTTCAGCCATCATAGGACAGATCACACAGGAGCTAATGAAGAAAGGACCCTCTTGCCTGGAAGGGCAGGGAGGAATCTCAGGAAGCCAAAGAAAACTCTGATGAGGCCACATCATTTTTCCTGTGGCTCAAACATAACCTTTAGTGCTTACTTTCCTATTCTGTTGTTACCTCTGCTTTCTAGCAATAGTGAGGATCAGAGGTGTAATAGTTTCCATCACATCTTTCATTTTAAAAAGCTTGACTTTTCCATAAGGCTTTGCTCTAAAAAAAAAGACAATTTACAAAAATGAAAATCTTTGCTTGTACTTCCTAAGGGTAATGGGAGAAAAAAAGACTATCTCCAAATGTTCACATTTGTTCTTTTAGGTAACCCTCTAATTCTTTCAAATAGCTAGGACAGGATGGATTTCCACAGCAGACTTTCTTCCCCCGAAGACAGTACAAAGAGACCACAATGCAAACAACCATGGGTAGAACTGATTTTCACTCTGGTCTGAACCTTCAGTATATTTCTGAACAGCAGCAAAACCTTTACTGCTCACCATGCCAGCAGTAATTTTGCCATCACAGGGCTGGTCACAGGAACATCCCCCCAGCTTTCCGCTAAGAATGCAATCCCAAAGGAGCACAAGAGCAACCCTACATACTCTCCTCCTCCCAGACACAGCTCAGTTAGGAACATGAAGCCGTCTAACTTCACTTCCAGAAGCAACAAGGACACTTCCCT
The DNA here is from genome assembly GCF_052056855.1 of Sturnus vulgaris. Lineage (NCBI taxonomy): Eukaryota > Metazoa > Chordata > Aves > Passeriformes > Sturnidae > Sturnus > Sturnus vulgaris. Next base: position 18,529,678 of record NC_142256.1, on the reverse strand, counting down.
GCTCCTCACAACCAGATTCCTTTTGGGAGACCAAGTTGAGGTGTCCCCTGGGTGACGGTGCAGCCTGCCTGCCATCCCACCGCAGCACAGGAGGCTCAGGTGGGAGGATGAAGACAGCTGTATCATCTCTCATGCTCAAGGGTTGTTGCCAAACCCATTGAGGAGCTTACACCCAGGCAGGCAAAGTCTTGCAGTCCTTCAGCCAACACATAAAGACCAGATATTTCCAGAAATGAAATCTTCCCAACATCATCTCTTTCAAGCAGATTTTTCTTGTTGAACCTTGACAAGAAACAGGCTCTTTTGCTGCAGCAGTAAAAATCAGCATCCTCTGCTGAGTACTTGCCCCTTTTCCCTGCTGCTGGCTTCAGCCCACGGCAAGGCAAGAACCTCCAGACTTTGTTGTGTCCGAAGTCTCCCTCTGCCAAGACACCCAAGAAATCGAGGAGGATGTTTTGGAGGGAGATTGTGGACTTGCATCCATAGCCTAGAATTACAGTGCTCCTTGTCTAGAAAAATCTGCTGGGAGCTGCAAAAGAGTGGGATTTTATACAATGGTTTGAATAGCTGATGGTTCCAGTCCAGTCAAAAAGCCTCACAATAAGGGCCTGACTTTGCAGCCTGAAGTATTTCTGTTTCCAAAGGGCATGGGGATATGGAGAATCATGACACAGTTTTGATGGTTAATTGAATACTTCTGTTCAATCTCTGAAGGGCTTGGGGTTTGTTTGAATTGTGAATGATGGCTTCTATCCCAGCTCTGTGTGTGACATACTCCTCTATTGACAGAGTTCACACACTGAGCATCAGTCAAGAATCCACACATACCCTGAAAGTTGCTGGCACCAGCAGTGTATAATTAAGATCATATGACACTTGGCATTTCTTTCCCTTGCCCAGCTACAACCAAGAAAAGGGCCAAACAAATCTCTTTGCCCTTAAGAACAGGAAGGTAAATCCTATAATTTGACTTTTCCTTACATGCCTTCATTTCTAGCTGTAATTTCTATTTAAATGTTTCTTTACACTCTCCACAACCACCATTGTCATGGCACATTATAACATGCTCATTTCCTGCAAGTCAACAAGAAAGTATTTTTTAAAAATAGCTAAAATAGTTAAAAGAACGAGTTCCCAGTTAAAATCTTTCTGGGATGAATGGTTCTATGAGCAGGGAAGTTACATGGGCAGCACAAAGTGGATCCTCACCTAAGTGGTGCCAAGAGATTATTTTGGTAAGTTACTCTACAGACCTGAACATAAAGGGATAAAAGGTTGGTTTGGCAAGTTGAAATATCAAGGATAATTCAACAGATTTTTACAGCAATAGCCAGTCCTGCTTCAAAATATTTAAAAAGCGAGAATAACAGCTTTTCCTTTTCTTATTAGAGGCCTATTTTATCATTTTGTGCATCAGTCGGTTGATTGATGTATCAGTCAATGAAGAAAAAAGAACTATTTTTGAGAAATACTAATTGCTGTCATTTAGGGTGCTGTCAGGATTGTGACTTATATGTACTTAATGTACATACATGTCTAAAAGGCTTAGCCTTCCTTCAGTGGTCAGGGCTGCTTAAGAGTGGGGCAGAAGAAATGAGCATTTTGACAGTTTCACAAGTGCATTTCTTACCTGGCACAGTGTTGTATGGACTGGCCCTGGGCACTGATTGACATGCTTACCACAATCCAAGGGAAAGCAAAATAAGATTGCCTCTTGTACGCCTCAAATGAAATCAGCTGTCTTCTACAGCTGGGTAAATTCAGAGCAACTTGCTCAACTTGCTCTGAATATGCACCAGGGAAAAAAAAAGGAGGATTTTAGTACTGAATTTTTATGATTTGAAACAGCCAACACATTGTGAACTCCTCTGAGTGTGGAAGGAAAGCCACATCTGAGAGTTACAATGGTCAGTTTGCGTAATATTCCATGCCCTGCCTTCAGTTTAATTGCCGAGCTTTTCCTCTTCTACAGCAACAACTTTGATTTCTTTTCATACAAATCTAAGTGAAAAAAGTGTTATTCATCCTGCTGCCCAGCCTGTAAGTAACAACCCCTTCACTGAAGATGTGTGTGTCTTCAGGACCCCGAAGCAAGTTGACTGAATAGGCTCTCTACCCAGGCAGGGGTGGAAGAGAAACAATGTATTAGGGAACAATAAATCAACCCCCAGCTGGGGAGAGGAGAGAAAGAAGGAAGAAAAGAGGAAAACTGAAAAGAAAAGAAGAATTTGATGGAAGAGAGCAAGAGAAAGGCAGAGAGAAATATAATATAGCATATAATATATAATATATAATATATAATATATAATATATAATATATAATATATAATATATAATATATAATATATAATATATAATATATAATATATAATATATAATAAATAATATATAATATATAATATGTAATATATAATATATAATATATAATATATAATATATAATATATGATATATAATATACCATATATCATATATCATATATCGTATATCGCATATCATATATCGTATATCATATATCATATATCATATATCATATATCATATATCATATATCATATATAATACATCATATATCTTATATTATAACATATAATTGTATAAAACACATAATACAATTGTAGAAAAATATAATTGACTTCAAAACTCCCAGCCTCTATTAAAGGGAAACCCTTTGTGCTCCTCAGATTTCCTCTTTAGATGGTAAGTGTATGGGGTGGGAAGAAGCCTGTGGAGGAAAACCCAGCTCTTTCACCTTTGTGCACAGGTTCTGCAAGACTGCTCTTTGCTGTCTTATGCTACAACACACTGGTACAGTGACCAGCACTGTTGACGATATTCCAGGTGGGATTCAATGCCTTTGCCAGCAACAGACATATTGCCTCTTTTGGCTTTTTATCCTGCCCCTCCATTAATGCAGCCTTGTCTCTTGCTTGCCCTTTTGCCACAGATGCAATCTAGGCAAACAGTTTCAAGGGTTTTTCCGAAGGATACTAACCCACCATCACATCAAATCTCTCTCTTCATCCCACTGCTGAATACTCACTCTGTAAAGGCATATTCCCCAGACTGATTCCCTCCTTCAAGATTAATTACTCTACATTTTTCCACATTGAACTCCATTTTACCATTTGTTAGCAGAGTATTTGAAGAGATTTTGGCCCTGGTGAATCTGCTTAGGCTGTGCGCAGTCATGGGGAGAGCTTACACCAAATTATCTCTTCCCTCCGCCCATTGCAAAGCCGGAGTAACTCCTCAGACATCAGCAGTATGCATGCACACAGTGTTTCTGAGAAGCAGGCTCGCTCTTTACAAGGTCCAGCAAACACAGACTGCTCTGAAACACATGGTAGTACAGCGGGGCTGGCAGCCCCTTGCCACAGCCCCAGAGGCACCTTTGACTCCTGACCTTGCTGACAACTGTTCCCCACCTAGCAAAGACATGAAAGGACACCGAGCTGGTTGGGCTGAGAAATCAGAAGGGGGACTTGCTAGGATGCTTTGCTGCTGGTGTTGCCAAATCTGGGCTGCCTTAGAGACATGAGCATGGTGGGACACCTTTGTGCTGTTAGGATTACACATCACAGAGATCCTGAAACACTCCCAAGAACAGCCTTCTGCCAGCTTGAAAAGTTTTCATCTGTGCTTATTGTCTCATACCTGCCTTCGAGCTGATTTTGATCCAACAGCCTCTATTACCTCCTCTTCCTTTACCTTTTGCCTTAGCTATTAATCTCTGATGTGCAACTTTGTGAAATGCTCTTTGAAACTCTAAGCACACTGCTGAATTCCCCTTATCTAGCCTGGCAGTAATATCTTCAAAGAACTCCAGGAGGTTAGTTAAGTATGACCTCCTCTAGCTTCAAGCTCAGCTTCCCAGCAAGCCCTTCACTCGTTTGCAAGAGATGAGAGGAAGAGGACAGGGAACTCTGGGACAAAGAGGCACATCATTGTTACAATGCTGCCAGCAGCAGACACAGCACCATTCCTGCTGCCCAGCACATTTTTAAATTTCCATGGTGACACCAGGCTCTCTGACAGCACCTTCTGTTCTGCCAGGACCCAATGCAAATCATGTCTCAAAGTCAAGCTGTCACTACCCATACAGGGGAGAACTTCCAGAGGGGCACCAGGGATTTCTGAAATTAAGCTGAGGACCCAGCTGCACATTGTGCACCTGTGGGTACCACCTCAAGTCCCTTGAATTTCTGCATATTGTTCTCATCTTTCATGCCCTCCAACCATAGTGCCGTTTCAGATTTATGTAATGCTACTGCAAATGTTTTCACCATGAAGTTGTCCAAACACTAGAACAAGCCTTTCAAGAGAGGTATCTCCATCCTTGAACACAACTGAAAATCAGACAAAGTCGTGAGCAACACTGCCTAACTTCAAAGACAGCAGACTTATTTGATCAGAAAGGTGGACCACAAGATACATCAGAATAAGGCTTATTGGAGATTTTTATCTTCCCTTTGGACGCAGGCATGATCTTCCAGCTCTTTACTAGCAAGCCCAGGCACACAAGCCTAATTGTAACCCAACCACTGCCCTGCCATAACACTGGGTGGAGTTAGATATAGCTTGGTGAGTTCCCTCCCTTCTGCATCAGCCCAAGGAGTACTTGAAGTTTATCTCTACAATGAAGTGAGCCCATGATTTAATTTCACCTCCACTTGAAATGTGCAGAATTTCCCCTTGCACTGCGCTTCCTGCTCCCTCAGAGCACCTTGCTGTGTTTCCATTCACACATCATCTCTTGCTGGTTTCTCATTTAAATCATAATACTGGATTTGCTGTTTACACGGAGCTGCACAAAGGTATGTTTTACATCTTACTGTGGTGCGATCATTAACATCACACTGCTGGCCCCAGGGAGTTTCATGACTGGATTCAGATCCATCTGTCCTGTGTTCCCAATAGGGGTTCCCGCTGCAGGCCTGAATATTTTGGCAGAAGACAATTCAAAATGTGCAAAACACTAGATGTCAGGCAGAATGTGTTACCTTAAATAATGATCTATTATATGAATGCTCTTGTTGTTTTGTATCTCTCTTTAAAGAGCAGCCTCTTCAGAAATCATGGTGCAGTCTATCCTCCATCACAATAAAAGTGCTAGGTACACCTGCAGTGAGGTACACTCCCTTAACATTCTCAACCTATAGATAAAATCCCCTCAAAAGAATAAAAAATACATGAGATACCATTCCTTATTTACAACTGATACAAGGTTACAAGATTTTGGAGTATTCCCTTTATAGGTGTGCATCTCAAAAGTGTATATATGAAGTTTCTACCACGTGTATCTGCATAGCTTGTCTGGAAATTAAAATACAGATACACATGGCAATGCCGCAGATTTCATCCACAGAGCCACAGACTGATACAGCTCTGAGCATTAATCATGGGGAGAGCCAGGTGTTTCCGAGTGCCAGCAGCCACGCTGTCCACAGGCATTGGGATCCAAGCTGGGGGAAGGAAACATCTGCTCTGGAAGTAAACATCCACCTGGCAGCCTAAGTAAAAACCATGAGCTACAGAGAAAAATTAGGATGGTGAAAATGTCTTTTTCTTTTAGAAGGTCCTGTAGAGGTTCTGTCATTTAAAGGTAGGCTTCAGTAAGACACTGTCCTTTCTTTATTTCTTTTCAGTTGTATTTACACCTAGGGCTTACTGCACCTGCCCTTGAACTCCCTCCCACCACGTCTGTCTACTGTTTGCTCAAGTACATTAGAAAAGATACCTCGAGGTTAGATTTTATGGAACATGTGTGGATGGACAAAATCCGGTAACTTTTTATCTACAAGTGTGACAACAGAATTTAGTTAACTTTCTGCCCTCTTCTCCTCTATATCCTTAGAGGGAAGCGACACTTTCATCTGCATTGGTGGGAAATGTCTCCTCAGCATTGAGGACAAAACGTCATTCCTGACACTTGGCACAAGTGAGTAGGTTCAAAACTGCAGCCTGAAAATGACTGGGATCTCTGAAGAAAATATGAAAAAAAATTACTAACTGAATAATAAATATGATAGAACTTATCCTAAACAACAGCAATCTCTGTAGGCTTCTCAGAAGTTGCAAGGCACACACTTGCAAACAGAGGCGCCCTCGGGAGAGATCCACAACTCAAACTGGGCCCCTAGGCTGGCTTTGGGCTGCACCCTTTCATCATCAGTAAGACACAGCTCAAGCTGACCTTTAACTAGGAAAAATAAAAAAGGGAGCTGACTGTTACAGAGTCACAGAGAGGGGAAAGAAATAAGGTGTGAATTACTATGGGCACGAATGGAGAATTCAAAAAATCCTAGGAGGCAGAGTATTTTGAAAAGGCTTCTGGATGGGACAGACACACTGGCAGCACTGGGCTTGCAGAAGTAGCTGCTTTAGTGCAGATTTGCCAGCGGGTTTCCTTAGGTTTTCTCAGGATAGATCCCTGAAGTCTGAGATTTCAAAATCCACAGACACTTTTGAAAATCTTGGTTCCTTATATATTCCCACAATGCTCCAATAACTGCGTAGCCTTGAATTTCCATAGCACTCTGTGCTGCTACAAGAGTCAAGACATGTATTGCTGCATTCAGGTATTGTTGAATTCTGTCAGATTCAGCCCCAGGATATGGCAGGGAAACTCCATCTCACCCTCTCTCCCCAACCAGAAGTAACAAGCTCAAAGAAAAGGAGAATCCTCAGCATTTGCCCAATGCTCACAGATGAAAAAGAATCTAAAAAAATCTCCGGATCAATCTTTTTTCTTCAGTGCAGATCTACAAAGTCAATATAACCATGCTGTATGGACAACCAACCTGACTTTAAACAAGCTGTGGTACAGCCAGCAGCACAGTGATAATAGAAGCACATTATCCACCAGAGACTGGATAATAATCACCACCAACTCATCCACTTTCTTGGGAGAGCTTTGCAGCCACTGTCTTTCACTTCTTTGCTCACCCTGCACAAGGAATGTGGCTTGAAGTGAGTTAAGACACGCTTGTATCTACTCATGGCTACAGGAGGAACAGAAGGAACCTCTCAGCTGACTTATCTTCACATGTACCACCCACTTGGCAATTCAGACAAAGCTCCGGGATCCTTGACCTCACTAACCAGCCCAAAGCTGGCCTTTTAGGCCAGCAGGGGAGAGCCCAGAGACTGTGCCTGCTGCAATGTAACTTCATGCCACTCAAAAGAGTTATGTGGAGGAAGATGGAGAAAAAAAAAAATCACTGAGAATTAATCAAGCATCATCGGTGGCTCCACATTCAATAGCTTTACAAGAAAAACAAATAAATCAACCCATGGTTAAAAATAGCCTTTTTGATTACTGTCCTCAGTCTTCATCTAAAGACAGAGAAACAACATAACACTCTCTCTCCGGAACTAACCCCTGGCCGATGTTTTACAGCTCCTTCCCTTAAAGCAAGTCAATATGTGCAGAGGATAGAGAGGTAGATTGATGAGAGGTAACAGATACCTGTACTGTACTGTACATATTTGCTCCTGCTGGGCCCAGGACACTGCCCATAGGGGCACAGGAAAAAGGTCCAGCACCTTGATGCCTGTGCACAAGCCTTCAGGGCCAAAAAGCCATTCAAGTGAGTCAAGCCATCAGCTAGTCAGCCAAAGGCTGTGAGTGCTCCACTGACCTCTTAGGAAATGTTTGTATTGATATCCGTGTCTCACAGCAGGGACTGCATCTCCTCTGGGGGCTCTCCTAGATCTGCAAGGTCACACCTGCCCCAGCTCAGGTGTGTCCCTCCCTCCAGGGCAGCCGTCGGTCCAGGTGGCCTCTGCTGGCGCTTGGGCCCTAAAGGTGTTCATAAAACGGGAGATATATTAAAGATACAAAGCAAGAATACAAGCAACGCACTGTTTATTTTAACTCCTTTATATTAATTGTTAAATGTCACCCTCAATAGAAAACCCTCTTGTCACCAGAGCTGGCGTTTGCAGCAGGTTCTCACTGAGGGTTCTATAGCCGCAGCTGAAAATCTGGGCTCAAGGCTCAACATGGAACCGCCCCGCTCCCGGGACCGGCCCCGCTGCTCCTGGGATCGGGCCCGCGGCTGCCGGCGCCCCCGGCCCGCGCCTGGACCCACGGCAGCAGCGGCGGGGGACAGTGCCACCTGCTGCCACCACCGCTCTCTGCAACCACGGCCAGAGCCTCAGTCACAGCCCGAAGAGATAAACGCGACCAGCGAGTCGCGGGGCTCCAAGTGGCCTCAGCTAATCTTAACTGTGACATCTTTACCTGTCGATATCTTCTGGAGAAAGGGCAAACAGGAGTAACCAGCGCCTGTATCCGTCTGGATAGTCCTATTTTGATAGTCCCTGTTCTATTTCCTTTCTTGATCATCTCAGTTAATAGTCATGGAATCATAGAATATCCTGAGTTGGAAGAGATTGACAAGGGATAATCAAGTCTGACTCCTGGCTCTGCACAGCACAGCCCCAAGAATCCCGCCTTGTGCATTGTCCAAACACTTCTGAACTCTTTCAGGCTGGTGCTGAGACCACTTTCCTGGGGAGCCTGTTCCAGTGCCCAACTACACTGTGGGTGAAGAATCTTCTCCTTATATCCAACTTCAACCTTCCCTGCCACAGCTTCATACCATTCCCTGTCATTGGGCACCAGAGAGATCAGTGGCTGCCCCTCCACATCCACTTATGAGACCATGATGAGGTTTCCTCTCAGTCTCTTCAACTAGCCCAGACTTTTCAGTCTCTCCTCACACTAAACTTTTCTCCTGAGCTTCTATTTAAAGAGGGAAAATCACTCTGATCACTCCTTGCAGTTTGTGTTTGGTTGTTCCAGCATTCATCTGCAGCTCAGTTTTTATATGGGATACACAACCTGTAAGTCTAAGATCTAATTATACAGAAAGATGTTCCAGGAATGTTACACATAAATACATGGACCCAGTGTAGTCTGATTCATCCAGACTAATTTTTTCAGAATTCTGACCTCACATCATTTGCCCAAGAATGTTCTCATTTGATCAAGAAGCACCATCATTGTCCTCATCACATAACTATGGGCCCTCCTTCTGGCATCTAGCTCAAGAAGTCTCAGAAAATTATGAAGAATGAGAGTTGGAGCATTTCTGAGCCTGCAGGGAGAAGGTAGGTGGACCTTACTAGAAAACCCTGAAAACTTGGTAGGACTTCTGAAGTCATACTCTAAAGTAGGTTTTCTGACTCACTACACAGTGAGTCACTGACCTGGCTCCACAGGAGGAACTACAATCCTGCACTATCCAGAACTTCTTCATTTGCTCAACACACCACAGCTACCCAATATCAGCAGCCTCATCCAGCCAGAAACTCACTGTCCAAAAGTCTCAGGATCTGTGCAGTGCAGTCTCCTTCCTTAGACCAAGTGAGTCATGGTTATGGATGGGGTTGTGTCCTCTATCCCTTGAGGACAGAGTAGTCTCCTGGCAAAAGTGCTGAATTCAGTTTGAGGATAATGGGGGGGGGAGAAAAGTAACGTTTAGATATTTCCACAACATAATAATCAATAGCGATTGTGTATCTCAACCATCTTGGAAATAAACAGTAATAAACATGCAGTTTGACCTGAGCACGTCAAGAAAGTCCCGTCTCTGGTTGCTTCTTGCTTTTTAATCTATGCAGGTTGATATAAGCCACCACTGCTGTAAAAATCCATCAAGATGACACATCCATCTAGCTGTTTGTGGGACTGGCATCTCTACACACTTCTACTGTTGAAATAAAGTCAGGAAAGAAAGGCATTTGGAAACATGTCTCAAATCTTAAACATAACTTGACAACTAGTAGGCAAAAGATAATAACACTTCCAGAAACTTATACATGATACAGGTCATGTATGAGTCAAACCAGAAAAAGGACATGGCTCAGATCTTTTGTGTTCTCCTAGAGAACTTTAATGTAATTTAATGGGCCACGCTCCACCCACAAACCCATTTTCATAAGCCTTTGGTAGCTTTCATATTTTGTATATTTTAAATTGAGACTTAGGCAATCATGAAGGACCCAAGTGGTACACAAACTGAAGGCCCATCACTTCTTCATTTCTGGAGGAAAATGACTCAGAGGTGACCTGCATAGAACAGCACCACTGGGCTTTGCCAAGTCGGATGCATGTCTTGCAGCCTTCCTTCGCCTGGCTCTTCTGCTACACCTGCAGCAACACACTGCTTCTAGTGACACTCTCACCTTCCTCACATTCGTGTAACTTTGATTCATCACGAGGGGATGAAGCCTAGCGATCAGTGACCTCAGCTCTTAATTTCTTCTAGCAAAGGCCTACCCACTTCCCACGGTGTCCATATGCATGTGGCACAGTGGCCTCCAAATGCTAGATTATCACTGCCCAAGAGTGTGGGCCTCATTGAAAAATTTGGGACAACAGTGAGAAATGTAACCATAGCCTTGCAAAAAGATGGTTAAAACCCATTATCTGCTAAGTATAGCTGGTGTATTTTTGGGAAGGTCCTAGACTCCAGAGTTTTCATGTAGCCAATGGTGCAGCTATGCATCACCTGGAATTTGTAAAATTATTAAGGAAGTGCTAGAAAAAAACATCCATCTCTTCTCAGGGGCTGTATTCTCCAGGGGTAAAAACCAGAAAGACTTCATTCCACCTCACAACGGTGCTGGAAAGAGAAATTAACTGAAATCTATGATGCCATGGTAATGATTTTTGGCTACTTCCTTCATCAATGGGCTTATAACTGTAAAAAAATTAAAGAGGGAAAGAAAATACAAATATTTACACGTATGTTCCATTAAAAATTCAGAATATTACCAATATTTTAGCTATGTTAAAAACAGCATATATTTCAGAGAAGGATCACTTATCCATCTTTTTTAATAATTCCCTATTGTGAACAAGAAGAGTATAATTTTCCTTACACCTTTAGGGAATAAACAATTTTCCCATTTTCTACGACACTAATACACTTTTAATGTCTGTAAATTGTGCATATATAAGAAGTGAAAGATTCCTATCATTTCAATCTACATTAAAATTTCAGCTGCAGAATTTTTAAAATTACATTAATGCCCCCACAGATCTTTTGAATTAAAATAAGGTACAGCTTCTGGTTTAGAGTGTGAAGTTAACCACCTGAGGCAGGCAAAGTAACACTGTACAAATCCCAATTCTAGCAGTTTTTCCACATCAAAATGAGCATGTCTTGAGAAAATTTCGTTGGTACTCTCCCACAGACCTGATCTGGACCAGCACATTGATTCATCTCTACATCAGGAAACAAATTTCCTTGGGCCACACCAACAGCAAGGGTAGCTGAAACAGGGTTGATTGAATGAATCTATCAACCAATAGAAAGGAGAAAGCAGCAGCTGTGATGAGATTCAAGGCTACACCAGTTTCTCTTAAGACCACTCACACTGCAAAATAAAATACACACTTTTCATCAGAATTTATATTGCACTCAGAGACCAATTTAGTGTTAGCTTGTGACAGTAGATCTGCTGCTGCAGTCTACAATCCACCATTAACATATTTCTCTCTTCACTGGTTTTCTGCAGATTAATCATGAGACATCGGCTGTTACTAATCAAATTATTAGTAGCTGGAATAAATGCACAGTAATGGCCCATCCTAAAATCTTTCTCTTAGAGAGACCTTGTTGAAGATGAGAATAGGCAGCTGTGTTAACAATTACCACATGCATTTACAGCATGAACAAAGTGTCACTACTAAGTCTCAAACTTATGGTTTCCAAAGCTTCTCCTAACAACCTCTTTCAGCCTCCACATTGTGGAGTAACAGGCACCCAAGATGTAGGAAGCAGGCATAAGTTATTTGCACTCAGTCCTCAAGGAATGTGTCTCCATACTGAATCTGTGTCCTTTCATTAAAGGTCATTCATCAGGTGCAATGTCAAAACCCAGCTTGTCTTCTAAACTGGTGGTACAAATGTCTCAGAGGTACCTGTGAAACCTCTCAGTAACTGGGGAGGAAGAGCACATTCCATCTTGGGGGTCGGGGAGAGGAGGAAGAGAGAGACAGAGCCAGAACTCAGAAGGTGCAGCTTCTGGAGGAGAACAACACATTCATTATACAGTTATGGCAACATGGGGAAAAGACTGATAAACTGAATAGCCTTAACTCACTCCCCGAGTTCTAAGTGGCGATGTGTTCACTGGTTTAACTTTCCACCAAGATTACAGCTGTGTGACATTGGAGCCCATGAATTTAGATAGCTCATTGGTTGTAGGAGACTAAACATGTACCCACATCAAGTATGTTTCAGATCCTTCAAATATAAGGAGAATTCAGGTAGAGTATCCTGTGCTGCTGCTGCCTTGAGTCTCTGACACAACTCTGAATTTGTATTACAGCTTTTATACGTAACTTTCAGACTTCATTAATTCTGATGGAATTACGATTCATCTTTCACTTTTTTTAAGGTTATGTGTGACAAAAAATTATGCTTTCAATTTGTAAAACCAAATACCTATACAGTACCTGTCGCCACCAACAGAAGCTCCAAACAATCACACTTATGGGGTTAATTGGCATTTTAAAATAAATCACTGCCTCCAGATTGATTTATTTTCCTCCCTCTCTTTACACAACATTACAGCATCTCTCTATAATTATTCAATGTTAAGTTCATGGGTTTGAGAAAGACGACTGCAGACTTAGGAAATGGTGTTTGATTTGTTGCCATGGAAACATCTTGCTGTAGATGTACTCTAATCCCATGACAACTCTGTCTCTCAAGAACCATTTTTTCTGACATAATAAAAATCTGATCAAGGTCAGATTTAATAACAATCTCAGTTCCCAGACTTTATTTCGTTAAGCTTTAGCAGAGGGGTTTTTTTTTTCCTGAAGGGATTTTCCGGAAACTTTGTTTATTTTCTTAGCTGGACTGGAATTTATGCTCTGAAATACATAAACCTAGTGTGGTGTCATGTTAATTTACAGTGCACCTTTTGCTATAGTTTAATTGCATCATTAAAAGAAAGTTACTTATAATTGATTATATTGTCTTGACAGATGTTAACATTTTTCCTAACATCATTCCCACTAATACATACATTTGGGATATCAATAATGTTTATCATTTCCTAACAACTGGTGTTTACATAGTAACAGGTACCAATGTAGCTTAACTTTTGGTTGAGCTACACTTTTCATACTACAACGTTTTTCTTAATTATTTATCACAGGCACATTCAAACCTGCAGGACGAGAGACAAGCATCACTGCTTTATGTGTTTCACCAAAAAACAAAACCAACATACGTGCAGGACAGTCATATAAACGTGGAAAAAAAAGTGACTTGGCAGATGGGAACTTGTCAAGAACTCGGGCACAAGGTTGGGAATTTTTACTCCCCTTGGCACAAGTGTATTTGTCCTTTGGCAGTTGGGTACCACTGACACCTTTGAGCAGTAACAGCTCCCTGGGAAGAGAGAACTCAGCTAAGGCAGCTCAGCCTCACACTCAAGGCTGGGCTTTCAAAGGACAGCATCTGGAAATGCTGAGAAATAAGGATGTCTCAGAAACACCTTTTCATCAACTCCAGTCCAGGCCCTGGGCAACTGAGTCCTGAGGATTATATGGCCCCAACAGGTGGGGAAGAAACCAAATTTGGATTGCCAGTGGGGAATTCTCCATTCATGCTACTTGTCCAGTATGACTTTACCGCCTCTAGAAAGATTTTTTCATATGTTCATCTTACCCTAAAGTGCACATCAAAAAGAATCAGGTAAATTACAGCCTAGAAAACACATTGTTTCCATAGATTGTAAAGGTAATCCAAACTAATTCAGAAGCAATAGTCTCACCTTCTGTCCTAGATTATGATTTGTCTACAAACCAGGTCTGAGACAGTGAAGATAATTCCTAGAAAGAACACATCCTTCCTACAGCAAAAATTTATTTTCCTATGTCTGTGTAGTCTTACACCTATCAATGGTTCTATCAAAAAAAATTCATAATTGACTTCTGAGGTAGTTCCCTTTTTTTTCTGGTTCCTCTGGCTAGCTCTGGACCACAGTGGATGGGAAATCCTCATAGACAAAGGTAAAAAAATCAAAGGAGGCTCCCTTTCCCAGGATAACATCCTCAAACCATGTCCGGGGAAGAGAGAGAAAGAAAGAAGATGGGGGGGGGGGGGGATTTCAAACCCAGGGTAAGGGTAGGGGGATGAACTGAGTCGCAGCCAATGGGATTGCACCGGTGGGGAGGGGCTAAGGGAGGGCTGAACCAACTTCACAAGCCCTGGGGGTATACAGGGCAAACCATTTTCTCAGTGCAATAGAAAAACATAACAGTGCAATATAGAACCATTACAGTGTAATACACCAGACATCCGTCTTAGTTTGAAAGACAATTGTCTGCTAAGAAAGGCAGAAGCCTCTTTTTAAAATGGAGAATGTAAACCCCCTCCCTCCAAATTATGATAATTTTGAAATTAAGGGGCTCTCAGGCAAAGATATGGGAATAGGAATAACAGTTCTTTACTAGGAAAATTAAAATAGAAATACAGTATTACAGAGAACAAACCCAAAAAACCACTGACAGAGTCAGAACACAACCTGACACCCCGTCAGTCAAGGTGTTGGTAGCAGTCCCATTAAATGGTGGCTGCATCCTCCTGGATGACAGATGCTGTTCAGTTGAAGCAGTAGTCCTGTAGAAGGGTGCAGTTTTCCTCTGAAGGTCCAGTGATGATGTGGAAAGGTCCAGTTTTCTTCTGGAACACAGTGGAAAAGGCTGCTTTGGTGTTCCAAAGCTCAGTTTTTATCTCGGTAGGAAATGCTTGGCTCCTCCCCCTGCATGGAGCATCTCCCAATGGGATGATGTAATTTTATCAGTCATACAGTGAGACCCAATGGCCCATTAACAGACAATATCTTCCTGGAGGAAGGATGGGTTGTGGAAAAGATAAAGATGACTGCCCCACCTGCTTTTAACTGATGGCCCATTAGCAGAGAATATCTCCCACGGAGATAAAGATCACTGCCCCACCTGGTTTCAACAGGTGGTGATAGAGTACATACTTTTGGTCACATCCTCTACTGCAACCTAAGACAAACTTCATTCTGTCAATGTGAATAGAAATCCTGGAATTCCTTAATACAATGTATCATAATATTTTGCATCACAGCTACCCATATTTTTTCTAATTTGCCTCAGCAAATTTACACAGCCTCCCACATATAGATGCCTTTTTTTGATCTGTATTTTTTAAAGCATCCAACAGTGGACTATTTGATCTGCTCTGGAAATCAGAATCACATCCCTATGACAGGTGTTCACCAGCTCGTGTTACAGTCCTGCTTTGGACCCACAGCGGAATATACAACATAGTACATGACACATCACAGAAAGTCAGCAAAAAAAAAGGATGAGTAGTGGTTCCTGCAAGTGTGGTCTCTGGAAATTAAGTTCAACCAGCAACCAGTACCATGGCAAAGACAATTTCCGGAACAATGTAAAAATGTAAGGCGTTTGTTCAGAAAAGTTTTGTACTGTCATGCACTACCACCACAAAGATACATGAAACCACAGAAACCATCATTTAACATAAGGATTGTAAAAAATTCTGTACATTATTAACTTGCTCAAAACCAACAGCTTTTCCATATTGATTTTCAAGTTTGGCACCACAGGAAGGATATAAACCTTTCTTATAGCCCAGAAAAAACTGAGCTACATCTGTTCTTTGACATTACAGGTGATAAAGCATCACTTTGATGGCTCAGCTGAGATCAGAGCATATCCTAGGTACCATATAGGCACATACTAAGATACAGCATCTGCCCTGCAGAGTTTTCATTTTAAGTACCGCAAGACGCAAAGAAAAAGGAATTATGTGGCTTTTTCTGGCCCTAGATGGGGTCTTCACCCTTTCCTCCAGTCTGGCCCTAGATGGGGTCTTCACCCTTTCCTCCAGTCTAGCTCAGCTGTTAGGGTGAAGCCTCCCGGGCCCTTGCCACATGGACGTAAATAAGATAACAAAAGAGGCTCTTTCCCCTGATGAAGTTCCAGGGTTTATTTCTTGTGGGTAGCGAGGAAAAGAGAGAGAAAGAGAAAGGGAAAAAGTGAGAGCTCAGGGGCCACAGGTCTTTTCTAGGGTCTGAAAGGGGGGGGGCGGGGAGAAATTGGATCCCAGCCAGCTCTGTGTGGCCAGGAGGGGAGAGGGACCAAGATACAGGGCACAGCAGGGGTCACGGGATGTACCATTTACAATGTATCTAGGAAACGAAACATCTCCCCGTTTTTTGTTTAACAAAGTTGAAAGAAGGATATTAGTTTCATTTAAATTATGACTTTGTCCACCACTTGCAGTTGGTGGAAGGGTTAGATTGTTCTAAGTTTTTCATTTCTATGCGATTGACTACTGAGGTAGAGGGAATGAGACCATTAATAGCCTCAAAAACTAAGTGATGTAGGATTCTGAACGCCATTATTACAAGGAAAAGAATAACAAAAATTAACATAATTGTTTTGACTATAGATGTCCACCACCTTGTGAGTCCCCAGCCTTTGAACAGTTCATTGAACCAATCGTCAGATTCTTGATTCACTTGTCCAATCAAGTTGTTCATGTTTCGGAGGGCAGCATGGATGTTAGGAGCTCTTGAGGTCAGGTCCATACAGCAAAGTCCTTCAAATTCTTGGCACTCATGTCCGTTCAGTAGTAGGAGAAAATCTATAGCAGCACGATTTTGAAGTGTGTGTGCCAGGGTCACCCAAATGTTCTGCCGTGGTTGAGGGACGATTCATGCAGCTGCTAAACTGTTCATTGTTAACAGGAAGGCAACTTGAATGGGGTTCATCACAGGACCTATAGGAGGGAAGCTTTTCTCTAAAAGGAAAGACAAACATTATAAAACCTGTTAAAAGTCTCTATCTGCCAGAATGTCATCCTTTAGGAGGATTTCTTTTTCTTTTTTCCAGCAGCATCTTCTTTTTGAAGCCACAGCCACCTGCTCCTCGTTCCCCTCAGTTGGAGCAGGATGTCTGGGGACATACGGTTTCACCCACTTTTGGGGAATCCACCGAGGGCCTGAGGGAGTGGATACGCATGCATAGTCATGTCCCCAGGTAACGAGCTCATAGGGACCTTTGATTTCCCAGGTTTCTGGGTCCCTAATCAAGACTGGAGGATGTTGGGATAACTTGAACTGTTTCCCACTGTTAAAATGACGTACCACAGGTGGACTCATGTTCTCAAATGAACAATTCAGGAAATTGATAGTAAACATGGCTTTGCAGAGCTTCTACTGTGGAGACATCCACGCAGTTGAACTGCTCTGTTTAGCCAAAACCTGCTTGAGCATCTGATTGGCTCGCTCTACTACACCTTGGCTTGTGGGGGAGTGGGAGGTGCCAGTTTTATGTTCCACTCCCCACTGCTGGACGAATTCCAGGAACTCCTTGGACTTACATGCTGCGCCCTGATCAGTTCTGATTTCCTTAGGGATCCCCAACACTGAAAAGGCTTGCACTAGGTGTTATTTGGCGTGTATTGTCCTTTCTCCTGTGTGGGCAGAGGCATAAACTGCACCTGAATATGTGTCAATGCTAACATGCACATATTTGAGGTGACCGAAACTAGGAATGTGTGTGATGTCTGTCTGCCATACCTCACAACTGCCAAGACCTCGGGGGTTTACCCCCATGCCTATTGAGGGCATGGTGTGCAGCTGACAGTTGGGACAGGTGGTCACAATGGCTCGAGCCTGACTCCGTGTTAGCTGGAACTGACGCATTAGACCTGGTGTATTCTGGTGATACTGCTGGTGGCTCAGCTTTGCCTGTTGGAAGATGTCAGGGAGGCGTGCTTGTTCTGCTGGGGTTGCTTGTTCTGCTGGGGTTGCAAGGGAGTCTGCCTGATGGTTCCCTTCTGCAATTTTGACTGGCAAATCTGTGTATGATCTCACATGCATCACAAAGAACGGATGTTCTCTATGAGAAATCAAACAAATTAGTTTGGAAAACAACCTGAAAAGCTGCTCATTTGCGATGTCTCTGATCACTGCCTGCTCCGCCCTGGACACCACCCCTGCCACATAGTCTGAGTCTGTTACCAAGTTGTTTGGCTCTGAGAACTTCTCAAAGGCTCTCACGACTGCTGCCAGTTCAGCTACCTGGGGTGACCCTTCCACAAACTCAACATCAGCTTCCCAATGCTGAGTCTGGGGATTTCTCCAAGTCATCACCGACTTGTAGGATGCCCCGGATGCATCCGTGAACACTGTGAGAGCTTTGAGTGGTCTCCGACTCCTCACGAGGAATGAGGTGGAATTCCTCATTAAACAGCTTGTGAGACGGGGCATGGACTGATATTTGTCCACTGTAGCTGTCCACGGCTAATTGGAGACTGGCATTGCTCTGGAGCAAGTGTTCAAACATCTCTTTAGTCAATCTTTCAGGAGAGTTCCTTCCCTCCTCAGACAGTTTAACAGGGAGGTGAATACATGTGAAGTCACAACCAGCTAGTTCATACAGTCTCATCCTTGCTTTCCGAATCAGCTGAGCTATTAACTCTTGTGGCTTAGTGATGGTTTTGGATCTTTGGTGGGAGAGGAAGACTCACTCTATGATTAAGAGTGAATCTCTCTGCCCCTCGATCCATTGGAATATTAACCCGTGTAAGTGTGGCAGTTTTCCTAGGACAATGAATTTGAAGGGCAGCTCGGGCTGGTAACGGTGAGCTTGCCTCTCTCCTAAAGCCCTTTGTACCTTTTCGATTGCAGTCTTTGCCTCTGGGGTCAGTTCCCTGGGAGAAAGCAGCTCTCTCTCCCCCTTCAATAAATTGGAGAGGTTCTAGGTCCTCATTAGTGAGGCCTAGCCAGGGCCTAACCCAATTCAATGACCCACACAGGGAATGGAGATCTGCTAAGGTTTTGGATTACAATTAATTTCCAATTTCTGCGGAGCAATGGTCCGTGCAGTAATTTCCAAGCCCAGGTACTTCCAAGGTGGCATCCTTTGGACTTTGTCCTCCTGAAATTCAAATCCAGCAGAGGTTAAAACTTTAACCACTAGGCCAAGTGTGTCTTGGAGTAGAGAGTTATTGGGGGCACACACTAGCACATCATCCATGTAATGAAGGATGATGGCCTCCCTTCTCTGCGCATGCACCGGGGACAGCAATGAGGCCACATACCACTGGCAGATGGAGGGACTACATTTCATTCCCTGTGGAAGAACTCTCCAGTGGTAGCGCTTCATTGGGGCTTCTCGACTGATGGTAGGAACCGAGAAGGCAAACCATGGGGCATCCTCTGGGTGTAAGGGAATGTGGAAGAAACAGTCCTTGATGTCTAGAACAGCCAATTGCCAATCTCTGGGAAGCATCGTTGGAGAAGGCATCCCAGGTTGGAGAGACCCCATGTCCTCAATTACTTTGTTTATTTCCCGGAGGTCGTGAAGCAGCCTCCACTTGTCCTTTCCCAGCTTCTTTATCACAAAAACCGGAAAATTCCACGCACTTGTGGTCTCCTCTATGTGGCCTTTAGCCAATTGCTCCTTCACAAGCTCCTCAAGCGCCCTGAGTTTCTCCTTACTCATCAGCCACTGTGTTACCCACTTTGGGGTATCATTTAGCCATGTCAATTTTTGGGTAGAGCGCTCTACAGTGGCCTCCTCTAAAAATCCCGAGGAGTCTTAGGAATAATCAATTTCACCCCCCACTGGGACATGGTGTCTCTCCCCCATAGAGGGCATTTATAGTCTGTAACAAATGGATGGATGCTAGCTAATTTTCCATCTGGCCCTTCAATTTGCACTATGCTTTTTGATATTTTTGCCAATTTTACTCCTCCTACACCTTGGATTCTGCCTGCCACAGGCTGAAGTTCCCAATGTGACGGCCACATCCTCTCGGGTATGATAGTCACATCAGCACCTGTGTCCAGTACCCCCTCCACGTGGAGGTGATCTGATCCACGGGTTAGGCTGCATGCCAGAGAAGGTTTGTCCTCACCCACCACTTCTGCCCAGTAGACTTCAGGTGATTTTCCATCTACTGGGACCTCCGCTGGAACAGGAATGGCCTGGGCAAGGATTTGTCCCTCAACCAGGTAATATGGTGGTAGAGGACATTGTGCCAGGAGAATGAGGCCAGTTATGCTTCCCTTGATGGTCATGGGAGCCACCTCAATCTCTGGGGGTGTGTGTGCTGTGTCCCTGACAACAAAGTACTCACTGTCCAGTTTCATGTGGTTTAACGTCACGTCCTGTGTACTGTTAGGTAAGTCCACTGTTATGACTGTCCAATCAGGTGACCTGAAATGAAAACCTTTGGTAGTCACGAGCCTAAAATGGCCTAGTGGCTTCCAAACCTTGTTAATTGAACATTTAATATTTTCATTGTCATGCATCCCCACACCCTCTATTCCATTCTCCCCCTTTTTGTTTATTAAGAGAGAGTCTTTTGCTAGTGTAGAGCCCACCGTATTTATAGCCGAGTGCGCAATTGTGTTAATGGCGGGTACGTGCTGTAGATCTAGTTTTTTTGTTTGTTGGTCTTCTTCTGTTTCTGGTTGTGTGGACAGTCTCTGGCAAAGTGTCCTGGCTGCTTGCACTGGAAGCAGATGATGTGCTGCAGCTGCTCTGGTGACATTGGATGCTTCTTGGCTTCCGGTTTTACAGCTGCCATGGTCTTTGGGTGTGCCAGTCCTGGATTTCTCTTGTGTCCACTGAACAGTTCTGCTTTTCTGGCACAGGCTTCAATCATCTGTGCTAGGCTAGGTGCTGGCTCCAGGGGAAGGTTAAGGATAACCCTACGGCAGGTTTCATTAGCATTCCTCTGAGCCATGTCTTTAATTAATTCAGCTTGTACCACTGGATCAGACACCTGTCTTTCCACTTGCACACGAAGGCGGTCCACAAACTGTAAGAAATTCTCAGAAGCAGACTGTTTAATGTTACATAACTGCCTTTAGCATCTACTGTTGGTAATTGATTAAAAGCCTTTTCTGCAACATTGCATATTTTATCCAGAACAGACTTGGATAGTACTCTGGTTTGGCTCTCGGGGCAATGCCAATCCTTTTCCCCACATAGGTGTTGATATGTTATGTCATTATTATCAGCATCTTTGGCATCATCTGAGCTTTTTAAAAGCTCTAGTAAAAGCACTTTCAAAGATCTTTTCCACAGGCTTTCCCATAGATCATATTCTGAGGGAGTTAACAGACATCGGAAAAGCTCCTTGATATCATATGGAACCAGTTCGTTTGAGCTAGAGGTGGCTCTCATCATGCCTTTAAAGATTTCACTATTTCTACCAAATTCTCTCTGTACTTTACAAATTTCCTTTTTATCTTGATAGGACAAAGGTTGATAACTTCTCCTACCATTTCTCCTACCAAGATAAACTACAGGAGCAACTGGTGGTATATACTCTTTTCCCTGGTGTTGACTTTCAGGGCTGGGCATCCCCCTCTGACCCGGCCCGGGAGGCTGCCCACCCCCCCCCCCCCACCACGGGGACACCATCCGTCCCGCAGGGGCTGTGAGCTGATCCCTCCCACCCCCAGGGGAACTGAAACTAGCAGGGGCTCCACTGCCCTCCCCCACCCCGCAGTAGCTTGGATGGCAGGCATGTGAAACTGGAGCAGGGGTGTGGTGGTGGGGTCCAGGGTTGCAACACTTGTGGGCAGGGTCGGGTGCCGTGCAGGGCAGGGTCTTGGAGGGAGGAGGGGACAGTGGAGCCGAGGGCAGGGATGGGTTATGGGATGGGACAGGCTTAGGGGCAGGGACCAGAGGGTAAAGGGGGTTGTGGGATGAAGGAGGAAACACGTGACTGCCAACATATGGGACCCCCCCACTCGGTCTACCGCATGGCCAGAGCTATCTTGGACCTTGACCCCGACCCCTTCAGGTGTAGCCACGTGGCTGTGGCCCGGAGGGGAAGGGTACAAGGAAGAAGGGCTGACAATTTTCAAAAAATTATCAGAACCGGGATACCGGGGAGGACCCAGGGACTCAGAGCAGCTACAGCTGTGCTGGGTGCCCTGCGTTTCCCAGGGGGACTAGTGGGTCCCCTCCAGGTTTGGGTTATAGGGTTTTGGGGAAAGGGAAGGTGAATCTGAACTGTTTTGCTGCTGCTGCCTGTTGTTTTCTGTCTGAATTAAAAGTTTCCGAATTTGTAAGAATATCGGGAGGAATACAAAAGCTGTTTTATCTCCATTTTCCACTTTTAAAGTTAATAAATCTCCTATTTCATCCCAAAATGAAATCGAATTTATATTTTGCAATTCAAGGTCAGATTTTTCAACAGACAGCCACCTGGCAAAACGGGCTAATCTTTTCTTAGATATTAAAACATTTCCTGAACTTAATATTTCCATTAGTTGGTTTTTTATACTCTTTTGTAAGGCAGATTGCTGTAAGCCCATGATGTTTAATAATTTGCCACTATATCTACCCCACTACAGTTAAAACACAGGAAGAGAGTTAGTTGTTAAAACATGCCAGGTACACCACTGTTTTCAGGCTTTACTGGCTGTGGGGCTGATGTTAATTTCGCCATTTCTGTCGGTAAAACCCACGGGGCGCCTGTGCCGCTGTAGGGACCGACCCCGCCGCAAAAACCACCAAAAAACCTCAAAAAAACCCTCCGTGCCACCGCTTTGAAACCGATCAAAGCTGTCTGCCTGCCGCGCTGCGCCTGAGGTGGCCGCGTCCAGACCCCCCAGCCCGTGCGCCGCACCACGTGGCCACGGGACGCCAAGTCGCGCACGCCGCACACACGCCCGCGCCGCCTCTCCTCCCGAGAGTGGCGCTGCACCAGCCAAATGCCACCGGTGAGACAGCCCCCGTGGAGCTCCGGGAACCAACCCACCGCAAAAGGAGCCTTCCAATCACCTTTTTTTCTTGCAGGCAGAGGCATCTGTGTAACTGTAGTGGGTCTCTGTCCAGAACCGACCTGCCTGGGCTCCTGACAGGCTCCCGGTTTGTGCTTAAAAGTCTTCGAACTCAACAAAATGCAGCTAAAAGAAATTTAAGCTAGTTGATCAGCTCCAAGGCTTCTTGAATCCCAAAAATAGGAGTCACAGCCGGACGTGGGGTGCTCTGTAGAGACCAACCACGTTGGGGTGCCAACTGTGGCTTTTTCTTGCCCTAGATGGCGTCTTCACCCTTTCCTCCAGTCTAGCTCAGCTGTTAGGGTGAAGCCTCCCGGGCCCTTGCCACATGGACGTAAATAAGATAACAAAAGAGGCTCTTTCCCCTGATGAAGTTCCAGGGTTTATTTCTTGTGGGTAGCAAGGAAAAGAGAGAGAAAGAGAAAGGGAAAAAGTGAGAGCTCAGGGGCCACAGGTCTTTTCTAGGGTCTGAAAGGGGGGCAGGGAGAAATTGGATCCCAGCTAGCCCTGTATGGCCAGGAGGGGAGAGGGACCAAGCTAGGGCATAGCAGGGGTCACCGAATGTATCATTCACAATGCATCTCGGAAATGCAACAGAATTATTCATATTCCTGTAATATAGGTCAGAAAGCTGAACTTTGGGCTTTAAGTACAAGATTGTCCTCTTTTTGCATTATCAGTATAAGCAAGGATCATTGTCAGTATTATTGTGACTAAATAAAAAAATCAGAGGCAGCTTCAGTGAAGATTATATTGTAGTATACAAACTATTTAAAGTATTCTCCATGCCTATGGGCCAATAGACAGAAAATACTGATACTACTGCTGTCGAACTTTAGGTGCTGATCACAAACCCTGTGCCCTTGCTGCTGATGTTGTAAACATGCAGATATTTACACACACCAAAAGATAGTTTCTGCTCTGGAAAGCAAAGTGTCCCATGAAGGCAGAGCTGCAAGATCCATGTGTCAGTAAACACAGTAGCTCCGAGCTGTCACTCTCAGCATTCAATCTGCAAGTGAAAATGCAATATAACAGAAAAGGCCACCCAGCAGGACAAGTCAAGCAGGCACTCTGCAGCAAAGGGAACAGCAAATCCCACTCACCCAGGCTGCCCTGCCATCCTCTTCAATAGAGTCAGCTAAAGGATTTGTGCTCTTCTCCATGCTTACCTTCAAGCCTAAAGAAAGGTTTCTAGTGACTTATCCCAGTGACTGGACCAAGATTTTTACAAGAGCTGAGTGGTGTGCAAACGCAGAACAAAAGGATACTATTTAAACTAAATAGCTCAGAAGTTGCTTCTATATTAAAGATTATCAATGTCTATTGTTCTTCTCCACATACTCCAAGCAGGATTCCCAATCCACCGTGTTAAACACCAGACCTTAATCACAAAATAACAAGAACAAGTTACAGACAGAAATGTCAATTCCAAATATTGGCTGATTTTTCATTATTTCCTCTTGGAAAGAATGTAAATTCTCTGCTATTTTTACCCAAGGTTTGTCTATGGAAAAATACAAATTATCTAAAGACATCTATGTGGGTTGTTTTTCGGTTTTGGATTGGGTCTGGGGTCTTTTTTGGAGTGGGGGAAGAGGGGGAGGTGCAGTGGAGGAGGGGATTTAAGAGCTCATATTTGGAGCACTCATAAAATCAAAGTTGCCTTGACAACTGTAGCCATCTTTACATAGTCATTCTCTTTGAAGAGTATAAGGCTGTTTTAATTCCTCATTTTTCCTCTCTGTCTTCCAGGAGATCCCCTCCCATTCCCAGGTAAGATTCTGTTGTCATACACTGGTTTTGCTTCATTGTATACCCAGAGTACAGCCTGTTCTCGTTTACTAAATCTGGAGTTTTAATAGATGTTATTTGACTTTTAAAAGCATTTCATATTAAGATTTTCAGATTCAATTGACAGATATTCAAAGTCCTACTCTCCTCTTCATAAATTGCTAATAGCATTTTGTCCTAAATAGAGTTAACCTAATAAACAGATGGAACTTTGTTGTCATTTCAGCTGCTTGGGGTTATGGGCTGTATATAATGGTTCTTTTCATTTTACAGTTCTTCTGCTTCAGATTAAACTGTTTCAGGATGTTGCAATGCCAAAACACACATTCTGACAGGAAATCATCAAAGGTAAAGGGCTCACAGACATCTTTGGTACTTTGAAACTGCAGGAAAAGAAGTAACTGCTTAATTTACAACAGTTATTGCAGGGGAACAGAGGAGGGGAAGAAACAAAACTCTGTGACTGAGGGACTCAAAGACGCTCATCACTGCCACATTAGTGCCACAGAAACAGGCACAGGCTGCCAAGAGAGGTGGTGGATGCCCCATCCATGGGAACATTGAAGGTCAAGTGGGATGGGGGTCTGAGCAACATGATCTACATGAAGGTGATGGACTAAGGGGCCTTTAAATGTCCCTACCAACCCAAGCTGTTGTTTGATTCTCCCCGTGGTATTCTGAATATTCTTCAGATTGAAATAAACCAGTTAGGGAGGGAAATTCTTTTCTGTAACAAAATTAAGATAAGCCAAATAAAATAATTTATCGTGATAAAAATTGCTCCATGCTGGGGACTTGGAGGGGTATGTGTGTGCGGCTTCCAAGAAAGAATTTTAATTTTTCAAGGAGAACAGACATTTTTCACCAAATCTTTGACGCAATTTTCCACTTAGTAAAAAACACTTTTCACAGATTGTCTTTAAATAGCTCTAGTTATAACAACAGCACCCACGCATCTTCATGCTCACCTTTACAGGATGGAGGTATAAATTTATAAGAGAGGAACAGTGGAGATGTATGTTAAATCATACAGACTCAACCCTTCCTGCAGCCCTCCTCAAGGAATGAGCAATGGCCTAAGAATAGCAACTCTTGTTACACACACAGGTCCCTCAAACACAGAGCCAGATTCTTCATTATGGGATGTGGATACACTCTTCTTTCTCCTCCACCTCCTAAATACAGGGGCAGAATTATCAGAACAGATTCATACTAAACCTGGCCCTTTTCACCTCAATATACAGACCTGGAAATTCAATATTCTGAGTTTGAAAGCTTAAGGCAGACCCTTGAAGGTTAGTCAAGGGAATTAGGTGGCAAATATTGTTAAGAAGGGATATTCCCACCACTGCCACCTGCAGCCAAACTCATCCTGGAGGGCACTGCTGGTTCCCCACGTGTTGTTGGGAAAAAAAGTACAACATCAGTTCAGAATGAAGGCGAAATAGATTTATGTATGTGTGCACGTGCCTAAATACAGATGGAAAACCAAACATAATGATCAAGCACATGAACTTGAAATACAGTTTTAAAATGCTTGATAACAACTGTGGAATGTCCTGGCTAAATACCATTTCTCTTCAATGAAAAATTTTGTTGCCATCAGATTTTGAATAAGCAGAAACTTATTTATGGGTTTTTTTTCTCCACAGTTAAGAAATTCATGGGCAAATATTCCCATTTTTCCATATTCAAAAATATGGACTCTATTTTAATTGAAATAGGTTTTTTTGGTGAATAATACAAAAGTATATATATATTTTGGTAATCATTTTTAACCACACTTTAAAATGCTTGAGTGCAGAGTCATCCCTAATGAAGTGGATACTGATACAGTTTTTACTTTTTTTTTAAATAGTCTTTTCTTGGGATTAATTCTTTAGTCAAGTGACAAGGGAATCTTTGGATGGCCTAAGACATTGTGATCCACTGGGGCTTTGACTTGAACGTGTTGAGTATCTGCTACAAGACCCCAATGGCTCCTAGCCTGTTTCCTTCATTGTAAAAGGCTACAATGAACCTGCCTTTAAAAAGCACTCTGAGGTCTCAGATGAAGCAAACCATACAATAATTGCCATAAATCAGAGCAGCATCCCAGCAATCAAGAGTGACATGTGGCTCATCTCCCAGATTAGTATCGGGATAAACAAAGACAGAAACAAATAATCAGGAGAAACTAGTTTTCATAGGAATCACATGTAATAATAAGGATATTTATTATACTTTTGTGAGGAAAAAAGGAAATAAAGATGAGTGGACACACATCTAGCTTCTCTCATAGATTGCATCTTGTTTGTAAAATCAATTGGCCCTTATTCCTCCTATTCAGAGGAATCCTTGACAATTCACATGTGAAATTAAAGGCATCTTATTTATTCAGTTATTTATTATTCTCTGTAAAATTAGTTAGGAATTTGTCCCTGTGAATAATGTTAGCCATAACAGTTAATTTACTCCTATTCATTGGCAGTAATAAAAATGTACAAGGGGATGCAGAAACATTATTATTTCTTGCTTGAAGTGCAATTTCATGTGGTGAGAAAAACATGCTAATATGCTGCAAAGTGCTACAGGAATTTAGTTCTCAAAGGAATATTGGTATTAAATGTATTCTGACAAGAAGAGGTTTTGGAAGGGAAACATTTATCTTCATAGAGTCATTAAATTTACTGAGCAGCACCGCATTCTTACTGCAATCTGCTCACTCCATTAAAGGCAGAGCTGTGGAACAGTGTCTTCCGTATTAGGAACATTTAGTGTGTTGGTTTGAAAGTAAAACCAGTGCGAGACTCCAAGTCAGTAATACAATTTAATAGGAGAAAAGAGAAAAAATAAAATACATGCAATAATATAAAAGAAAAACCACTGACAAAGTCAGAAATACAACCTGACACCCTGTCAGTCAGGGTGTTGGTAGCAGTCCGTATAAATGGTGGCTGCATCCTCCTGGATGACAGATGGGGTTCAGGTGAAGCAGTGCTCCTGTAGAAGGTGCAGTTTTCCTCCGAAGATCCAGCGATGATGTGGAAAAAGGTCCGACTTTCCTCTGGGATCCAGTGGAAAGGGCTGCCTTCGCGTCCCAAACCCCAGTTTTTTATCTGGGTAGGGAAGGCTTGGCTCCTGCCCCTGGCTGGAGCATCTCCCAATGGGATGATGTAATCTTATCAGTCACACAATAGGACTTAATGGCCCATTAACAGAATATATCTTCTGGAGGAAGGATGGGTTGTGAAAAGATAACGATGATCATCCCCCTGATCTTATCAGATGGCACATCAGCAGAGGATATCTCCCACAGAGATAAGGATCACCACCCCTCCTACATTTTAACAGATGGTGATAGAATACACATTTTTGCATTGTACCCCAGGACATTTAGGAAATATCTACAGTTTTGAAAATTGTAATAATGGATGGAAAGAAGACTTAAGGAAGAGGAAATAATATGTCCTTCTTTAAAAAACGTTCTGCATTTCAAACAAACAAACAAACAAATAAGAAAACAAACAAACAAATCCCCACCCATCAAAAAAAATCAACAAAAGAATCCCAAATACCAAAAACTACAGACCCATGAAAAGCCTCAGAAACTGACACTCAAAAAGAACAAGTTTCACTGCCTGCCTCTGGAAAGAAACATATTATGGGGGAACTTTGAAAGATAAGACTTGAAACCCTGCATTGAGGGCTAATGTCTTTTGAGGCATTGGCAGCACATAACTGGCATGTGAGGGATGCTCAAAATAAAGGGGGAAGAGCAGCTTTGCACATTCATATTTGGCCTGAAACTACCTGCTCATGTCCACACTTACAGTCGTGAAATGGAATTGGAGCAAGTAGACAACTCCTGAAACTGGAGGTGGTCTTCTCAGTAACATTTCCCCTGCAGTTGGTTACTTTATTTCTCTTTATCTTTGATAGTTAGACGTACTTTAAGCAAAAAGATAAAACCTCTGTGCGTATTGCAGTGCTTCACTAACATTTTGCATGAAGCACAATGTTCAGACAGCCCAATCCAAAATCTTGAGTCAAAGTCACACCACAATAATCTGCACAATTGAATAAGCGAGTCCTTTCTCCAGAGGAAGCAGGGGACTTTCTCTGGACAGGAGAAATATAGAAAGGGTGTTTTTAGAGACATCT
The DNA here is from genome assembly GCF_052056855.1 of Sturnus vulgaris. NCBI lineage: Eukaryota > Metazoa > Chordata > Aves > Passeriformes > Sturnidae > Sturnus > Sturnus vulgaris. The sequence continues at coordinate 18,500,892 of NC_142256.1, read as the reverse complement.
TAACACACTAACTCAAAAATTAACACAGTCCTGAAATTAGCTATGCCTCAAGTGTGGAAATGGTTGCATAAAAGGCACTAGAACCAGGACACATACATTATTCTTTTCTAGTTCCCTCATAACCTCATTAATGACCTCCAATGCACCCACTGGAGAAGGAAACCACCTGTGCATATTCTGACTATGGCAAACATCAGGAACAGTAAGTTAATTAAAAATCAGTCAAATATGACAGTAATTCTGTAAAACCATATGTCTGAACAACAGCCAGAGCCATCATTACTGCAGGCTTTGAACATCAGTATCACAGTGTGGCAAAGCTCTCTGGAAATTCATTCAGAAACAAAACAACACAAAACCATAACATAAACACCACAAACCCCCCTTCCCTCCTAACCACAAAATGACATGGCACAGAGAAACACCTCTACAAGAACAAATGCACAAGCATCAGAACAAGAACCATATGGTCAGTACAATTGAACCAAACTAAAACCAAGGAGGACCAGCATTCTTAGTGTCTTCACTCACTACAATGCAGATTATCATATCTCCCCTAACTGATTTTGTTATTATCACACCCACAGATTCTCTCAAAAACTCAGAAATGTTTTTATCTTGCTTGTGAAAGCAAACCAAGATGTTGATACAACCAGTCAATCCCATTTTCACAGAGATTGAATGCAAAAGGTTTCAAGTGATGCAAGTAAATTTCTCCTCAAACTTTTGTGAGCAGATAATCATGATCATGACCCAAAAGTAGTAGTAACTTATTTCTGGATCCAGTAGGCCTGAAGAATTACTTTCTATTGGCTTTACACCACAGTTCTGCAGATTAGTATTCTTCCACACTTAACAACATCTGCGTTAAAGGTCTGAACCTCCTGGCTTTGTTCTGTCTCTAAATGTGCCAGATAAATATAGTGGGCACAAGTCAGATAGCCTGCAGAATACCTGTACAACCATACCAATTTATAATATACTTGCAGCCAGTTGCAACCCTGCTGTAACAGAGAAGGGGAAAAAAAACTACATCAGGAAACCACAGACTTCCCTAATGGGTTACAGTACATAATTGAGTATAAAGAATAGTTATTGCCTGAACTACAGTTGAACTGAGATTTCCAGCTTCCCTAGCAATTGTTCTGCTACTGCTGCTAAGCTTTAGCAATAATTTCTAATTGTGTGGGTTTTAAGTGAAAAGAGGAAGAAATGTTCGATTTGTTACCGCAAACTATTCCTGCCAACAGTACCAGGTCATTGCAACAAACCCTGGAAATTAGAGGTCTTTTACCTAAATATCAGTAGCAGAAGCTGGAAACTAATGAAGCAGTGCTGCAGTAGCATCATGGCCATTACATGATTAGAGGGACAGCATTGGACACCATGAGATTGTCACACACCTTGTTAATGAACCATGTTTTACACACATTTAATTAATTAATAAATTATGGCTGAAGTTATTCACTGCTAGCCAGCAACTACTTTATTATACACAAACCTGACCACCTTACCGGAGTGCTAATGAGCTATTAAGTGGGACTTCACGTTACCAGCAATTTTGTGGGAAATCAAGTAATAAGAGATCAAACATCAAATAAAAGAGCTTTTAATCCAAGTGAGATAATTAATTGCACCTCCTGTCTCACAGCTTTCCTAGTACTTTGCAAGAAAAATGAGCTTTCTCATCAAGTTAATTTGATCATATTGCCAAAAACTTTTTTAAAATTATGAGTGTCATTTAACAAGTTTGACAGGAATTATTATTATTTACATAGTTTCTCCTTGGAATTCCAATATACTGCACAGACATCACTCCAACACACATGGAAAAAAGTTCGGCAGACCCCAAGAACTGAACAGGTGGGTGAGGAAGCAAAGAGAGGAAGGTTACAGTTTCTGCATGGGAGCTAATAATGATATACTCCTTTTCCAGATCTCATTCATTTCTCAGCCATCCATTTGCTTCTCAAAGTCATGGAGAATATAAAGGTGCAAAGAACTGCCAGTGTATTCTGCCAAAGGCCAGGAAGATGTGCAGTCCCTACAAGTCAGGCAACTCCAAAGGGCAAGGCAGGAGAGCAGGGGCAGAGCCTCCCCCAGCAGTGGGGCTTGGTGGGCTCATCTCAGAACAGGCTGAAGCCACCTCTGTGTCCCCAGGCCCCTGCACCTGCAATGCTCTGCACCCCCAGCACCTGTTGCCCCTGCATATTGCAGCTTGGAACAAAAAGGCATTTAAGAGTACATTTCCTTATGCACTGGTTGGATTTAAACAAAAAAAAATCAACAACCAAAAAAACAAAAACAAAAAACCCCCAAAAACCACAAACAAACAGAAAAACACCCACCAAAAAAACCCCAAACAAACAAAAAAAACCTCAAAACAAAACCAGCTACTCTCAACACCTCCTAAATTTATTTTGGGTGCTCCCAGTTTAATAAAGACAAAATTCGTCTCTGACTTAATTTTTCCCTTTATCATAAGTGTCATAAGTCACTATGGAAGATGATCAGGACATTTGAAGAGTTTTAAAGCAAGCTGGTTTTTTGGATTCAGGAGAAATCAATAACCAAGAAGCTTATTTTTGGAGCCTAAATAACATTCTTCTTGGGCTTATATGTGCAAATGTGTTATAAATCCCTAGGGCCTCAACAGAGCTTTATTCCTGCAGTTTCAGTCACATGTAGGTTGCCCATGACTTCCACAACGCCCATAAACTGTCAAAAGCAATGTGATAAAAGCATACTTTACTTGTCCCTGGATCCAAAATTAAAAGTTCACTATGCTTAAAAGTCTGATTATGTTTTAGTCCATTGGCTTATGCCATCATCTCTGTTATCCATTTCCTTTCTACACCTTGGATTTTTTCCCATTAAACCTTCTAGTCTTTCAGCATTCTACAGCCCATCGTTAGTTAATTCCTCTTTAATTTTATCATTTGTACTGTCCCTAACTGGTTTGTAACATTCCTGTTTCTTTCTCAACCCCTTTCCATTTTCCTGCATTCTAGCTTCCTCATACTTATTTTCCTCCTACACAAGCAATGATATTTATTGATGCTGAATTCAGTCTACAGGCCAAAAATAATAGTCCAAAATCAAGTGGCCGCAGGTTTTCAGTTTTTCACATATTAATTTCAAAAAAGAGGTTCAATTTGGCTAAATTTCCTCTTCTATAGTTCTAGCTGCTGAAGAAGATGCACATACAATAAATATTTAATATGAAATCCCCTCCAGCTGAATTCAGGCAGGCCCCACGGCATCTCATTACCAGGTCTTGGAATAGTATCCTCATTGTCACTTGCTTAATTATGCTAAGAAAGAGTTGAATTGTGTGGCTGTTAGGATCAGAAAGTGATTAAATTCACTTGGTAAGACTTTGGATATCTCATTATTGTGGCTGTATGTTAGGGGATTAACCCTTTGAGCAGCGGTATTAAGACACACACAGCAACATGGTCTCTCTCAAGATAGGAAAGAGACAACTTTATTGCAACACACCTTGCTTAAATACACTCAGGACACTAACTCAGGACCAGAACATAGCCCACTGGTCCAGAGATAGCCACACCACTTTCCCAGCCTTTTCTCGCATATCCAGCAGGTGTTTATCTTTGCTTTCAATTCTTCTCTTATGTTTACATTAGAGAAAAGTGGCTAGCTTTGGGAAAGAACCCAGCAGAGCCTGAGAAAGTTGGACTGGAAAAATCTCACAAGATGTTTTTCTGGGCCTGACAGCCACACATTATGGTCCTCATTTAGCAATTCTAATTGAGACCATTTTTAATTTTTTTTTTTTTAGTTTTCTAGAATCACAATTTGGAAAAAATATTCCCAACAACAACTATTTCTTTAACTTTTCCTTATTTAATACAAATTTCTGCCATTAAGAAGAATTATGTAAAGATTAAAAGCAAGTTGATGGCCTACTGCATCATTTATCATTTTGAAAGACTCTTGCCCCTACAGAAAAGGAGACTGAAACTCCCTAGAATAGACACCTACTTTCAGATGGAATTCCCTTTCCTACACATTAACACTTGCTGAGGATCTTGCCTTCTATAAATGATCACAAATGACAGCTTGCTTCCAAGCTACCCCCATGACCTCTATTCTTCAGCAGTTTTTTGAGAGCTTATATCCTTATTTCAGGTGGGAGCATCAGCACACTGAAGGTGAAGATGAGGATGCTTCTGGGAAGGAGGTGATTTCTGTATGAGAGTTGCTACCTAGCTTTCAGGAAATTCAATTCTCTGAAGTAAACCAGTAGAAGTATTAGGTATCATTTCAATTACAATTAACATGTCAAAAGGCAAGTCAAGTGAATCACAAGTGCCAGATATCTATACAGGGCGTTAATTTCATCCTAAGAAGTCAGATGACAAGAGACTGCTCTATTAAAATCAACACACATACAGATTATCAGCAGAGATACAGTTCTCATATTAATATTGGGAAAGACTCTTATTAGCATCATAAAAAAAAATCCTCAGTGCAATTGTTATATACAGTCAGAGATAGGTTGTTCAGAGTCTGATTGGTATAAAACTTTCCAAAAACAGCACCAGGAAAGCACACGTTTGCAAGTAACGTCTGTCCTGAGTTCTAAGTGCAGAAACACTGATGAAAGTATCTCCCTCACAATGAGATATAAATACCATACCTATAACCTCTGAAATTAACCATAATCAATGAATAAAAGACTTCAAAAGTCAAGAATAAGAACTGGGTATCTTAGGATTTCTGCCACAAAAAGAAAACAAAGGAAATACTTCTTATGAAAATCCTTACTAGTCTTTACAACCAACAGCCATTGATTTTGGATTGTGGTTGCTACAACTCCATTTTGCAGAGATGTAGGCAGACAAAGGAGGGTACTTTGAGAAACCCTGGAGCAAATCTTCTGCAAGAATAACAAAAATAAGTGATACAAATAAGGCCAATAAGGCTTACACATGACATTTCTGTTTTGTAGATGCAAGAAACAGAGAGGAGAAAAGTTTATGTGACTTTGCTGAAGCTTACACAAAAAGAACATGGCCCTAGAAACAGGCCTTTAATGAAGCCTTTATCCATGCAGAGCCCTATTGCAAGGCACAAGCTCTGCTTCAGTGTAGCAGCAGCACTTTAAGTCTGTTCCAAAACCTGCTGTGCAAAAATGGCCAACTCTCCACTGCCAAGCTTCAACCAGGGAATTACGCAGAGCAAGGGTACTTAATTTTCCGAAATCTAGTAATTTTTCTTTCTTCTTTCTTTCTCTCTCTTTCCATTTCTTTCTCTTTATTTCTCTTCTTTTTCTTTCTTTCTCTTTCTTTTTTCTATCTCTCTATTTTTCTTTTTCTTTCTCTTTTTTCTTTTTTCTTTTTCTTTCTTTTTTCTTTTTCTTTCTCTTTCTTTCTTTCTTTTATTTTTCCTTATTTTTCTTTCTCTTTTTCTATCTTACTTTTTCTTTCTCCTTTTCTTTCTCTTTCTTTTTCTTTTTCTTTCTCTTTTTCTTTCTCTTTCTTTCTCTTTCTTTCTTTTTCTTTTAATTCCTTTTTCTTTCTCTTTTTCTTTTTCTTTCTCTCTTTTTCTTTCTCTTTTTCTTTCTCTTTCTTTCTCTTTCTTTCTTTTTCTTTCTCTCTTTTTCTTTCTTTTTCTTTCTCTTTTTCTTTCTCTTTCTTTCTCTTTCTTTCTTTTTCTTTCTCTTTCTTTCTCTTTCTTTCTTTTTCTTTCTCTCTTTTTCTTTCTTTTTTTTTCTCTTTTTCTTTCTCTTTCTTTCTCTTTCTTTCTTTTTCTTTCTCTCTTTTTCTTTCTTTTTCTTTCTCTTTTTCTTTCTCTTTCTTTCTCTTTCTTTCTTTTTCTTTCTCTTTCTTTCTCTTTCTTTCTTTTTCTTTCTCTCTTTTTCTTTCTTTTTCTTTCTCTTTTTCTTTCTCTTTCTTTTTCTTTCTTTTTCTTTCTCTTTTTCTTTTTCTTTCTTTTTCTTTCTCTTTTTCTTTCTCTTTCTTTCTCTTTCTTTCTTTTTCTTTCTCTTTCTTTCTCTTTCTTTCTTTTTCTTTCTCTCTTTTTCTTTCTTTTTCTTTCTCTTTTTCTTTCTCTTTCTTTCTCTTTCTTTCTTTTTCTTTCTCTTTCTTTCTCTTTCTTTCTCTTTTTCTTTTTCTTTCTTTTTCTTTCTCTTTTTCTTTCTCTTTCTTTCTCTTTCTTTCTTTTTCTTTCTCTTTTTCTTTTTCTTTCTTTTTCTTTCTCTTTTTCTTTCTCTTTCTTTCTCTTTCTTTCTTTTTCTTTTTCTTTTTCTTTCTCTTTCTTTCTCTTTCTCTTTTTCTTTCTTTCTTTTTCTTTCTCTTTTTCTTTCTCTTTCTTTCTCTTTCTCTTTTTCTTTCTCTTTCTCTCTCTTTCTCTTTTTCTTTCTTTCTTTTTCTTTCTCTTTTTCTTTCTCTTTCTTTCTCTTTCTCTTTTTCTCTCTCTTTTTCTCTTTCTCTCTTTCTTTTTCTTTCTTGCTTTTTCTTGCTCTTTTTCTTTTGGTTTCCTTTTCTTTTTCCTTCCTTTTCTTTTCCCTTCTTTCTTTTTCTCTTTCTTTTTCTTTTTGTTTCCTTCTCTTTTTCCTGCTTTCTTTTTCTCTTGCTTTTTCTTGCTCTTTCTTTTTCTTTTTGTTTCCTTCTCTTTTTCTTGCTCTTTCTTTTTCTTTTTGTTTCCTTTTCTTTGTCTTTCTTTCTTTTTTCTTTCTTTTTCTCTTTCTTTTTCTTTCTTTTTTTCTTTCTTTTTCTTTCTCATCCCTGTAGAAATACTTCTTTTTTGCATAATATCCCCAGCACGTTCTCATTTTCAACAAATCAAGAAACTCTACAGTCTTTGCAGGTGTGAACTTGTCCCTAGAGAATCAATGTCTGTCCAGCATATCTAGCGATCTGACCTATTTCTTTTAGCACAGTTGCCACAGAAAAGTTTCTCTTCTACAGTAGTCTAAAAATGTCCTAAAGACATTCATAGCTACTGCAAGGCCTGGATTTTGGTAGTCTTACCCACTTTTGTGAACTGTGAAATATTTACCAGGCATAAACTGCTCTCCTATCAGATCTTTAAAGTACATTCAGAGAAACAAAGGAAGAAAAAGGAATGCCAGAGAAAAACTCAAAGCTTCAAGGCCACTATCAGCCCAAGGATTTGTGGTTCTCCCGAGTGCATTTTTCTAGTCTCTCTTCAAGCTGGTACAGGAGATTGACTTTTAAGGTTGATGGTATTGATCTAATTCACAGCCCTATACTCATTTATCATGATTCTTTGATCAATAGCCAGCTACTTAAGATACTAAGAGTTCAGGTCCTTATTTATCTAGATGACATTTTGATAGCACCTATCTCCTCAGAGGCTCTTGTCTTTTAGGTCAGGGCTTCATTATACCTCATCTTTCCCCAAGGTGTGTGAGCAGTGGGAAGACATTAATGCCTCTCACCCCAGCCTGTGTTTGGGTGTGGCAGGAGCACGTTTTCGATCCCTCAACAGGTTTTGTCATTGTAAGGGCAGATAGATCAGATGGAAGTGCTGGTCAAAGCTGGCATTCTTTTAGCAGAGTCATTCTGATTTTCACCAGTCTTAGCTCTCTGTCTCACAATTCCCACAGGTGCCTTTACTTCTAACACAAAAGGGGCTTTTGAAGTTGAACCAAAAGATGCTCCCAAGTACAGCAGGTCTCATTGTTTCATCTCTTCACTTTTTCCTCCCTTAGCATCAAGAGAAAGCTTCAAGAGAGAGCTTACTGTCAGACTCTTCAATGAGAGCTTCAATTCTCCAGAATGAAGCAACCTGTCTAGAGCACTCAAATGTCACTTCTTTACACAAATCCTCTCTACCATGAAGTTATATCAAAATACATGCTGGCAATAAGATTGACAAAACCACGCTTGTTTATTTAAGCACAAGTCCCTAGTTTAGTTATTAATTTTAAAGTTCATTGCGATGTTGAAGATTTTCGTTTGGATGGAGGATTTTTGCTTTTCTTCCAGGAGGAGGTAAAGGTTATTTGGCTTTCATTGTAAAAGCAGTGCTCCTGAACTGCAAAAGACAGCTGAACACTGCAGTGAAAGCAAGCTAAAAATAAACAGAAACCTTCTGGTCCTTCCTGCTGAGAAACCTTCTCAAGCTTTGTCTTCAAAGAGTTGTGTGCTGCAGTTCAGTCCCAGTGTACAACACTGCATCTTCAGCTGGTGAGAAAGCAGGGAAGCTAGTGCATTTTCATAGAACATCTGGTTTCTGCAAACAGGGTTTGCACTCCCCTGGCTGAATCTCCTTCAGCTCCTGTAGCATGAAAGATAAAAAGCACAAGGAATAGAAGTTTGAGCCTTGAATGTGGCTGTGTCATGAGCCCCCTCAAAATTTGCCCATTTCAAAACTGAATTTCACTTTGCATATCTCAGACTAACGAAGCCACAAATATCCTGCAACTTCTTCCCCAGCTCAGGCTAGGGGAATTGCTACCTAAGCAATTCTCTGACTGATTTCATGCAGACCAGTGTCAACACTTCCTGGTCTCCGATCTCTTCTAAAATCAGTCAGGAAAAGAACTGCTTTCCCCACAAAAGTGGGCTTCACAAACTTTCAAGACATGAAAAAATTCTGTAAGTTGCAAGGGAAGGTTTATGGAGAGAAGGCAAGAGAGCAGAAACAATGAGTTTTCACAGCTCTAAGGAAATTGCCCTTATAAGCTTTTACTATTGTTCATGAGAAATCATTGCTCTACAAAAGAACACCATACTTCTGAAAGCTTCCTTTCATTAGATAAGTGTTAAATAATTACAACTTATAAATGTAAACACAAACACAAGGATTAAAAGGCTGTCAGTGGTGCTGCTGTCATTCTGAGCATTACTTTCTTTTGGAAGTAATTCCACCTGTTGCAATGAGGTTACTCAGAAAGCAGAGTGTTGCTGCAATCCAGAGTTGGGGGATTCCTGCCTCCCCCATCTCTCCTGCTACAGACATGTCTTCTCTCCAGTATAGTGATTGTAGAGTGAGTGTCTGTGTGGCTGCTACTGAGTTTTCAATCTGTCACTATAATGGCTGTGTGCCACCACAAGGCTCACTCAGTGCCAAGTGTGCAGACTGCTCCCTTGTCACTATGAAGCCTTCCTATCACATAAACTTCCTTGTTCAGCCTCACTGTTAGTTGTAGTCTCACAGCACTAGAAGGCAGGATTATGTCCACCAAGGTCTGTAAAGTGGCACAGTATTGTTGTGCTGCATCCAATTCACATGTACCTATGAACTTCAAGTCGATTGCATCTGAAAACAAATCTATTGCTTTAGACAGAAAAGCAAATATAGTCACTACCCACTAAGAGAGTTTCCCTAAACTCACCATAATCATGTGGATGAAATCTAATCCTGTAGACGGGGTCTTCACAATCCCTTCCATCATTTAAATAGGTTTATCTATGAGGGAAGTGGTGCCTGTGCTTCTGTACAGAGGGGTGAATTTCACCAGACTATTTACCAAAGCCATTGCTTTCCAAATCAGACTAACAACTACAGCTGCTCCCTGACATGCAGGGATGTGCTGTCTTTTTGAAGGGCTGCTGCAGCTTGTATCTCAAAGGCAGAATAAGTAATGTGGGGTGATAGATGCTTTCAGAGATGTTTTTGCATTGTAGAACTTACACAGCACATACATAAATATATTTACTACGCATGCAAGACTTTATTTATACACTTCCTTCTTATCATATTTAAATCTTACCTGCACACACCCAGTCTGCTGCGTTCCAACTTTGCCAAATCCTTGTTCACCAAACTATCTTCCCTCAGCACTGCAACATCCTAGGGGCACACAACTGAGAGAAGTGGGAAAGCCTATTAAGTGATGAGGATGCAGTGTTTATAAAAATTAAAATGTGTGCTGAGTGTTTGGGAAAGAATGAAAAAAATTCAAGAGCTGCATTGAAGTATGCTGAATAAATTTAAAATATTAAATCAGGGCCTTAATTACTATGTCTCTAATCGCATACAGTCACACTTTGAGGCAATTTGTGATTAAATAATAATACTTTAAGGCAAATAACAACACTTGGCTCTTTTATAGTGCCTTTTGCCTAATTAGTTTGGGATTAGTTCCTTCGCATTGGGTATGGGGCTTTGAAGATTTAAAGTGCTAAGTATCATTATGACCTGAGGATCTCAAAGCATTTTACCCTATGCATTAATTAGGTCTCAGAGCACTCCTGTGAGGTAGGTAAGTATTACTGTATGCTTCTGCATTTGGCAGGCCCAAATGGAGAGAGGCTTGGCCAGTGTTTTCAAACTTTCAGGCACATTCTGGAAGCACTTCTGTGCCCCAGCTGCTTTCCTGGGCTGGGCATTCCCATGGCCCTCAGCCAGAGCAGTGCCCGCATCCTCACATTTCACTGCAAGGCTCCTGTAGTAGACAGCTCTGCAGGGGTGGCTGGGAACTCAGATCACTGCCTAGGAAAAAGCCATTAGCGTTCATTCCCATCTGCAGGAAGCCCAGTGAGAAAGCTGTCCTCAATTTCTTGGTCCAAAAAGTCAAACTGAAATATTTCAACAACTCAAATCCAAGGATTTCAGTGGTGGAGTCAGACACAAAGCCATGGTCCCCGCTGTAGGTCATACAGCCCTCAGACCCTCTCAAGAAATGAGTTCCTTTTCTTTTGTTTGTTTCCTCCAAACACCAAAACTCAGAGGCAGCCCAGAGATCACAGGCTGTTACCAAAGCAAAACAAAAAGGCAACTTATTTCTTTTTAGTTCACCCATTATGAAAACATAAATCAGCAATAAGAAGCTACAAAATCTTCCTTCTCTTTATAATTAATATTGTACCTGAAGCAGTCACCTGAAGAAGAAAGAAGTATGAAAGGATTTCAACTTACTTTGATAATTAAGGGTATTTAGTGTCCTTTAAACATAAAGTCTAAAAAAGAGGAAATCCACAAACTGCCTGAATGTTCTTAGTTCAACAAAGTCTTTGAGTTGACACCTAATAATTAATTAACAATGAATGGTGTCTTTCAGTCTGTCACGGTGATTGACACTATCATCTGAAAAGTGAAAGATTTGTTAATGTGGCAGACTACCGTCTGGGAAATATTAAACCTTCACAATTCCCACTGCTTTCAGCTAAACGCTTGACATGACAGGTTACCAGCCTGAGAAGTGGAGGAGGTGAAGAGAACAGCAGCAACCTCTGCCGGTGGAAGCTTGGTTTCCCCTCCAAGCACTCATTTCCTTCAGAGAGACAGCAGAAATGAGGGAGAAAATCCAGCTTGCTGGGATCAGCAAGGCTGGGTCAGCAGGCTGGGAAGCAGTAACTGCTCCCCTCACTGTGCTGGTGCCACTCTGGTCCTGCTCAGCAGCCAGGCAGAGCCTGGAGGGGCCTTGAAGATTCACTGGAAGGGCTGCTCCAACCACTTTCACTCCACTGGGATTACTCCACCAGCAATGGACAGTGTGACTCCAGATTTATCCCTGTATTCACCAAACACCAAATAGCTGCCTAGGTTAGTAACAGAGCTCATTTTCAATTATACATATTTGTTGATTTTTAAAAAAATCCTACTGCCAAAAACTATGAAATATGTGTTCTAACTCAAAACAATTGATTAACTAAGCAGCAAAGAGATACTTAATTTTAGTGAACAAGGAGCCCTGCAACCTCTCCTCCTCACTGTTGCTGTTAGCTACTTTAAATCCAGCTTCATCATTCACCTTCCTCTGCCACCGGTTCTTGGCTTTCCTTAAACTTAACTCAAAGACAAGTTCTGTACCAATGAGCTATCTGTACTTATTGTCACCCATCTCCTTGGTCTCACACCTGCAGGTCTGGCTTGACCTGCTGCAGAGCCCTTGTTCTACAGTGCCTTTATTAGCACTTTCTCCACCTCTCTCCTACTTCATGACTGTCAGCTTTTTCACAGCTCAATTACTTCACATGTCCAGTGAGCAGGAAAAACTTTTGTTTGCTTTCAGCCTCCTCCTCACTGCCTTCCTTTCCGTTTATAAGATCTCTCTCACTCTTTCTCACTTAACAAGACCTCATTTTCCAAGCTTCCATCCCAGATCACCTATATTCACACCACATCAGCTCAGTTCAGAAAAGAAAGCTGTTCTAGTAGAAACGCGGAGACTAGAATTACCTGCTCCATTAGTTTCTCTGGTATGTTTCTAACAAAGTCGGCTTTTCTGATACAAATAAATCCACCTCCACAATTTAGTCCACATAGGTTTTTGCCAACTTTCTACCAAGAAAAAGAAGGGACACTAGACTTTTAGACATTTGAATGTCTTACTCTTTCTCCTCCCTTATTTCTTTTCTTTTCCCAAGAGGCATAGAAATTACTTCGCTTCTGCCAGCTTTTAGTTCTTCAGGAATTTTTCACATCTTCATCTCATTTCCTATTTTCCTCTGTATCTCCTTACACTCAGAATTACCACATTCAGTTTGTCCCTGCTCAAGAAACCTCCACAGTGATTCTGCTTGCTTCTCCACCTGATGGTTCATCCCTACTCAGTCTTCTTTTGCTGATTCTGTCTGCATAATGCTGGAATTTTTTCCCCTGCTTTTTTACACAGGAATCAGTCAATCCTACTGCCACATCAACATTCTTCTCTCAGGTCTTCCTAATGAGATTGTTCCCCAATACCATTACCTCCCAAATCTTGTTGCAAATACCTTTTTTTGAGTTCAAATCTTGCTGGTTTTCCCCTACCTCTTTTGGCTCTCTCTTCTCTATTATTTATGGATTGCTCTCCTTGAGTTTTAAGACTGTTCATGATTTACTGACACATCCCATTTCCTCTCATCTGCTCCCAAGATGTCGGTTCTTGCCTCCAATCAGCCCTTGGCATCAAACTTCTCCATTTGATGCTTTTTAAAATCAGGCTTTTCTTTGCTTTCTTTTCTTCCTTCCTTGTTGTCTCCTCGCACAGGAAACAACCTAAAAATTAATTCATTCTGGTTTTCAAAAATTTTCCTTTCCATTAATACTTACAAAAAATATGATAACAATAGATCATTTTTTGTTCAAATTTCTTCACCTAAAATACTGTTTCCTTATACTATTTACACTGCTGCCTACCAGGAATGGTCAAAATCCCTAAGTGGATTTTATAGCTGCTATAGAAATAGAAATACTAAATAACAAAAAGAATTTAGAACTAGAGTAGGCAAAGTACACACAATTTATACTAGTTGTTCCTTGCAGAGAAAACTCCAGAGAGCACCTTCAAATAAACTAACAACCCCACATGCCTAGCAGGCTTACACACCGATATTGATGATGGGATGCCCAAGCTCTATACATTAGTTTACTATCCTCCTTCAGGTGTAATCTTCTTTCTTATTTTGAAGAAAGAAGTGAAGGGGAGAAATAGGGAAGAACATTACAAGACACCCCCCCCAACACACAGCCTCTCTGAGGATGAAACTTGGGGAGCTTTGCTCACCATTGTGAGCTAACAGATGCACAAGAGCACAACAACTTGACTTCTGTGGGACTCCTGCAAGCACAGTCTGCTTAGTAAAGGCCTTAATTATCAACTTTGCAAAGGACAATGAGATTATAACGATTATTCACTGCAGGCAGCCTGTTTTTTCCTCCTCCAATCTCCAGCATTTGCTTTAGCTTGCATTCTATATAAATATTTTATTCTGTGCAGGCAGAAGGTTCATTATGTAAGTGACAAAGAGAAAGCATCAATTGCCATACACACAGATCCTAATGCACCTGGTTAATGTGGTTATAATATGTCACTGCAAAACATCTTGTCAGCATTTTGTAATTAAAAAAGAAAAGCTACTACAATAATAAAGGCAATGTATTTAACAGAGACAAATATCACATGTAAGAGGATCTTTCAGAGCAAAAATAGACATTACCAAAGCAAAGCCTTGATAACCTTGTCCTACATACTCTAGTACCCTTGAATGCTCTCTGGCCCATAAAGAACCCTTTTTGTCTCTACAACAGCACTATTCAGATAAGTAACACTGACCAACCTACAGGGCTGCAACATTTTTCAAAGGACAAAAAGCATTTCTTTCCCATTGAGGCAGCAGGACATTTATTTCCTAATAATAAAGAGTTTTCTGAACTGAGAGATTTGTCAAAACGGATTCACAAGTGATACATTAAACAACCAGAAGGGAGAACTTACTATTAGGAATTAAAAGAGAAAGCTGCAAGTTTACAGATAATAGGACTGTGTACTTGACTTTGTAAATTCTCAGTTAATGAGAAATTAAACATGAAAGGCAGACATTTAATCTAGAGTAAATTTAGTCATTTAAATCACAACCTCTCACAATCCTGCTATCTTACACTTCATAATACACAGCAAAAAACAACTGGCAGGGCAGAGCATAAACACGTGCCTGCTTAGTGCTCTGGAATATCCTGCAGTTATTTAAATATCAGTTATTGAACCATCAGAATAGACTTTCTAGATTTTCTACTACAAAAATTCCAGCTCCCTGCATTGCAATCCAGCCCACAATAAAAGGTAGGTCAGAGCACTGACACCAGCACTTCCTCTGGCAAGACAGCACTTTTCCTTTTCCAACACGCCTGGCTCACAATGTGGGATGTGGCTCATCGCCTTCCTCCAGCATGATGACCCCTGGGTGGTGAAATGCAAATGCTCAGCCAGCCACAGCACCCTCAGTAGAGTTTATGACTTACTTAGGAAAGAAGAAAAGGTGGGTTTATCTTTTCACAAGCCAACTACCATATCAAATCTACACTCCAGATTGCAGCCATGAACAGGGAAAGTCACAAGTAAGTTTGGATTCCTCCATCAGAGTATCATCTACTGTATTTTAGCAAGGCACAACACGATACAGGCAAGACTTCACTGTACACACTGATCTGATCCTGCTGCTTTCTTGCTGCCACAACTCCAGAGAAACAAAACTGAGATTTGCTCATTCTTGAGCTTTTCCCACTAGCTAAACTAAGTACCTCCCTGCTCAGCCAGCCCCATATCCAGGGTCCACTGGGAGGCATTAAGCTTTTCCTGCACATGCTAAAGCCCCCGGGAGTCTGCTCAGGATTGCACCCAGGAGCCGGGTGTCTCCGCATGCAGGGCTCGCTCTACACCAATTATCCTGACCTTCCTTACAGACAGCACTGGGAAAGGCCTCCTGGGTCACAAGCTTTCAAAATCATAGTACTGGAAGACACTCCAGAAGGTCATTTAGTTAATCTTTCTGTTCATTGTGAGACAAACTGTAAATATGGTATTTGCTCTTAGAAGTCTCCAATGATGTAGACATCATAATTTCCCTGAGAGTCTCCCCTTTTTGCTGTCCTTTCCATCAGTGAGAGTTTGGTTTTTTCCTTAGTATCTAGCTTGAAGTTTTAGCTTTAGTTTAAGGGCATTACTTCCTGCCCTCTCTTCAAGGACAAGAGATACTTTTTTTAAAACACAAGTTTAAGGACAATAGTGCACTTCTTACATAGAGAGACAGTTTGCACAAGCAGAAACCTGCCTTCTTCCAAATTTGACCTATTAGTCTAACACAAATGAAAGAGCTTTTAGAATTAAAACTCTTTTTTATTTTCAAAACAAGCACTATGTTATATGAGAACAAGATAAGGATCTGAGTGTAGAAAGAGGAAATATAAAAGTGATTCAAACTTTGTCCTCATATTTCCAAATGCCTAGAGATGGCAAAGACACATGAATATCTTAGGGATGGAGAGGAAGATTAGCAATAACAGAATGGTTACCATTATTGATTTGAACTGTTTCTTTTATACAACATTAAAAAGGGACTCATCTCATCAATTCAGAGTTTCTGTCTCTGTAGTTGGACCATGCCCTCGATTATTACACAGTAACACAATTATCCTGCAGGCAGTCAAATTTAAGCCTTACTTTCCTTTCCTGTTCATTCTCATGTACATTCATGAGCACACAGGGTGTTCCTCTCTAATTTGGTACCCCCCAGCATAAGCAGTTCATCATCTGTTACTGCAATCAAGGCGGGAGGATAAAACAAAGAGGAAAACCAATACCAGAGCTTGGGAAGAACCAGTCTGTGCCAATAACGTGTATTGAATGACAATACAAGGAGAAGTGTATTGGTATTTACTGCAATCTGCCCATGGCCAGAATAGCTGAATAGTCCCTATTATGTGTATATTTTAAGTAGTTTATGGCTTTAAAGGGGCATTGATCAGAATATATAGGCCATTCCAGAAAAGATTCATCTAATACAGTATTATGATGTGGCAGCTGGAAATATTTCCCTGCTAAGGACTCCCTCTATCTGAGATGCTGTAATAACTCCAAGAATATTCTTAAATGGAACACTTGGGGCTTTGTTTTGGCTTTATTGGAATTTCTTGTTTTGTTTTAGGCTAGGGTTTTTTGGTTTTGATTGGAGTTTTTTGGGCAGGGAAGAATGTTTTGTTTTAATATTTTTTATTCCGTCATGTCTCCACAGCAGCAGAAAGTTAATCTTTACCTGACGAATGCAAAAGCTTAGACAAATCACAAACACACTCTTGAGCATGTCAGGCTTACAAAGAAAGTTCTGGTTCTATCAGGTTTCCACGCCACATACAGCTGCAACATTGTCTTATATTAATAATCACTTGCAGTGTTTGTGTCTTGGGTTGTAACAGATGGTGTTTGTGAAGCATGCAAAAGCTTCAGATAGCCAAATGGTACAGCAGTTGAGATAAGGAAAAAAATCCTCAAAACAAAATACCCATCCGTACTGTGGAGGCAGGAATGTGAGCAGTGTTTAAATTTTTCCTGGTCTCTGCAAGCATAGTGGATTTACAGACTCTTACCCCTAAACAGGATTAGAATCAATCTTTCATATCTCATTACCCCAGTAAATCCACACACCACCAGCTTGTAGATCTGACACACAGAAACGTAAGACAAACCACAATATGGGAAATTTCTGTTCTTGACACTTCCTAGGCCTGGGTTCCAGATTACACCACTGCAACTCAGGTGTAGAACACAGATGTTTTGGTGACATCTCAGTTCTGATGGCAAAATGCAGTACCCCATATACTAGGGCACTTCAAAATTCATCAGGGATGCACTGTTAATGCAATCCACTCATCTGCAGAGTGTAGTAATCTCTTCCACAGTGACCCAGTAAGCCATAATTCTCGGTGCTGAGCTGTCAGCAGGTAATTTTTAGGGAACTTCTATAAGCCTCCACCCTGGGGAACTATTTTCAGCCTTGAGCTTTTTCGTCTATATGGTGACCTAACAGACATGAAATGGATGAATGACACAAGGCACATCTTCACACCAGCACTTAACTTCCTGACATCTCAGGAGACCTCTTGGCAGTTTCTCTTGTTTAACAAAGAAAGAAAGATGCTGAAGCCCAGGGCAGCTGCCAGTCAAGACCATCTAGGCTTGTTTTGAGATGAAATAATAGAGACAACAGAACTAATTTCTGTCAATGCTTCCCTGGATTCAAGGCGTTTCTAGTAGCATTCCCAAATAATATGGTTAAAAAAATTATGACTGCCTGTTGCCTGGGGTTAATAATCGTTTAACAACATAGTGTGAGTTGGGGGGAAAAAACATGCTTCTTAACTAAAAATACTGGCTGATACTGAATCTTTTGGGACGAAAAAAAACCCTCCCTCAATTTTTTTTGTTCATTCTTTATCTTTCTTTTACACTAAAAATATAGGAACAATGACACAACCCACCTGCGTCTACACAACCTGGCCTGCCAGCCTGCCCAACTAGCTCCTGCAGGCAGGTACCGGCACCAAGAGCAGGCTGCTCTCCGGATACAAATGTCCCAGAGGTGCAGGTAGGGCTGCGAGGCCCTTCCAGTAGCGTCCATGTCCAGGAGAGGCGAAGGATGAGAAGGAGTCCTCAGGTTGATCCAGGGAAGAGGTTTATTGTAGGGTCAGGGGGAAAGAGGCAGCAAGGAGCGGATACAGCCAAAGGCAAAAAACACAGCAGTATGACAACTTAAATACAGGGGAGGTCCTGAGGGAGGGTACAGCGCATCAACCAATTCAGGTATTTTGGAGGAGGAACACAAGCCCCGGATGAATACATAATCAATCAATGAGGGAGAACCTAGGTGGGGAGCAACATGTATCAACAAATAATATCTCGAGGGAAAGGTAACTGACACAGAGGCTTCTGGAAGTTTGGGAAGGGTTAGGGAGGATTGACAACGCCGGGGAGGGGATTTGTGAGACTGATAGGGAACAATCTGGAAAAATGGGATGGGACAAGGGCAGATTGATAGGAAGAAGGTGGCAACTTGGGCAACTAATAACACAACAAAAGACGGGGGAACAACATTGGAATAAACCATTAATACGGGGGGAAAAATAACACATCGCAACAGAACAAGACAAAGATTAGTTTTTCTTCATTCAATAAAACAGAAAAAAAAAAGAAGTTGGAAGAAAAGTTATTTTTTATAAATAAAACTTTTAGAAGATACTCTGACCACTGCTCAATACCATTATGCACAATTGACTCACATTATATTAAACACAGCTGGGATCACTTGTTTCTCTGTTTCTGAGGGGTTTTAGCACTGATAAACCAACCTGCCTTGCTTTTAGAACTCTTCCAACATACAGGCTTCAGATTCTCTCACCACTGGCTAGTGGGCTTAATTTTATGATGATGTTCATGCTGCCTTTGCTTTTAGAGCTGCCTAGTTATGTTTAAATGATGATAGTATTTAAGCACAATGCCAGCCTGAACAGCCCTTACCACAGGTTTTTATGACCTTGACATGCACCAGCACTGACATTTATTAACAGTGACACCTGGATGATACTTCTGATGTCTCACTAACAAATTTGGAGCCACTGAAGAGAAAAAGATCTTAGTATTACATTTAATTGAAGCAGGGCTTGTTCCACAGAGGGATGCCCAAGAACATCACTATAGAATCTTTTTACTGCAGAACTCAAAGCACAGAAAATTAATATAGTATTAAAATACAGAAAAATGTGCTTGACTGGGACACTTCAGATGATGCAGAGCTGGTAATGGAACACAACATCCAGGAAGGATTCATTTGAGCACCCAAAAACCACTTTATTTCTGTGGTAGAAAAACTGGAGTCACCTGCCCAGATAATCACCACTCGCCTTTTTCCTCTGAATGTCAGGCCCACAAACCAATCAGTCATTTGATGCTTCTCTGAGTGCTTTCAAAGCATGTGATCCTGAAAGCAACGTCTCCTCTCCCACAGGCCAGAACAGAGTTGAGATAAACCACAGCACTGTGCAGGCTGGTACATGATGTAGCTCTATTTGCTTCTACAGTGCCACAAAATAATGGAGGAAGTCCATGTGAGTGGAAAAAAATGGCTCAACATATGCAGCCCACAGGGAGGCTCTCAATAAAGCCAGTACCTACTCCTACAACAGCCAGAATACTCAGGCAACACTTCTGTCAGTCATGTCCTCCACTGATACCATTAGTGACCGAATGGGCATATAAAATCTGGGTTGAAATCTCTCTACTTGTAGAGCTGAATGTGGAAGTAACCTTTTGCCCTAGAAATGCACCAAATATCAGCCCGAGTTAACTGGCAGATCTGGAGGCTTTCCTACATGGCAGAATCTTGCAATGGACATATCAGCCTCTTGTGAGTACCAAGCACTAGAGGTGTAAAATCACATACTATGGGTACACAAGCTACATTCTTAGTATTATTAGGCAAAATCCTCAGTAATTTGATCTCTGTTGATGATTAAAGAAGGAAACAGCTTCTCAAAGAGGCAATCAGTCTTGCTAAAGTACATGAGCATAAACTGAATCAGAGCTTCAGAAACTCACTTTACATTTTATGTAAAAATAGAAAAAGTAATATATGCAATAGAGTCATTAAAATGCATATGCATTTGTGTGCAAGTTGTCTTTCTTCTCTTCCTTTCCTCCCCAGCTTGATAACTATATTGTTGATAGGAATAAAATATCAGCCTTTACTTGTACACATACCCAAGATCTCGTAAGTCATTACAACGTGTTTTTGAGATTTGCCACTTCACTGCTCTATAAAAAGCTTCCTGAAAAAGTATTAACAGATGGCCTCTTACTCTCTGAGACTGTTCACAATACACCAGATGGCAACCTGAAAGAGAAAATCCAACTTACATTTTCAAAACTGAAAGAAATGTGACAATATCCTTACAATAAATATACAGCATGAAGGTAGCAATAAATGATCTGTTTGAAGCAAACTGGCTTTCTTTATTTAAGCAGTGAATCCAGCTCTCACTTTAAAACATATTGCAGAATGCTTCATATACAATGCTGGAAGTAATTTCTGATGCAAGCAGAAAGTTTGCTTTAAATGAGCAACAGATTTATGAGAGACAAGGTTATTTGAAAGAGTGAAAAAATGGCCCAATAGCCTTGGGCATTTCTTTACTGGATCCCTGGTATCTGGTTTATGTCCGAGAACTAGCTTGTAAATTGCAGCATTTTTGCACTAATGTTAGAAGTATTAAACCTAACTTAGCAGTCAGGATCTTGTTAGCAATTCTTCCAGGTCCTTAGTGCTTTCAACCTTTCCAATTCACCTGCCAGACAGCAGCTTAGCTCAGATCATAAGACCTGGAGAGCTCTGCAAAATACAATCAGCCTTTCTCACTGTCAGTGGCTGTTCTCTGGGGCTGGGACTGCCACTTAGATGAATCAGGGTATCCTTCAGATAGAGACAGTAATCCCTTCCCCACAACAAATCCCACTAAAACACAAGAACCATTAATAGGGTTAGACATGTCTTCCAGCACACATAAGGAAACCAAAGAAAGAGGTCTTTTTACTTTGACAGTATCAGCATGATGTGGCTTCTTTTCTGGATAAACTATTGAGTTGTTGCTGCAATTTCATTAACATTGATCCAAGTTGAGATCTTATTCCTAATGCCAAAGTCACAAAGTATTCTGAAGAGATTAAAACAATTCTTAAGGGGAGTGCAGATAACTTTCCAACTCTCTCACACTGTGGATCATTGTAATTGCTCCTAGAAAGTTCACCTTTCACATGCAGGACACACCAGGGAATCCCACTGATTCCTTCTTCCAAAGCCTCTCCAGAGAGGCACCCAGGGATCTGGCAGTGGAAACACAAATGCCTACACCTGCCTTCATGGAATTAGAGTGATCAGGTTTTAAGTAGAATTCAATATGCCATAAGCATAAAATTGCCTATACAACAATTATAAAACTACAAGCTAGGCAGCTGTCCTACCATTGCCCATAAAAGGTAACCAATTCTATAAAACTGCTATTTATTAATAATAATATATTTATCATGATACCAGATGTATTAAAATTGTCACAGAGAGGGTTTTGCTCTTTGCTTTCATGTTGGCAATAAGCCCATTTTCAAAAGCTATAAACAATAACGAAATTATTCTATGAAGATAAGACAATTATAGGACTAAAGCTGGGCTTTCTGAAACAGTGTACTACCAAAGAGCTAAAAGACCTTCTTTGTTAGTCCAAGACACTAAGACTGTAAGAGTAGATTGTAGAGTTTCAGGGAGAAGGAGAAGAAATCTGCTATGTTCCAGCCTACAGATTCCACCTGGAGCTGGAACAACTCATTCACCCTAAAGCAAACATTGGCTTAATTGTCTGTTAATATTGTACAACTTTATAATTTTCTGATTAGACTATAGATCCATAATGGTAAAAAACATACTGTACAAAAATTATTCTTCAGAACAACATAGGATAAAGCAACATCCCAATGGGACTATTATGCATTTTTTTTGAGTTGTTGTCCAAGCCACCAGTAATATGCTAAAACAGCAGTGTTTAAATGGTCTTTTATGCCAGACAAAAAAGTCTGGTTTTGGATCTTGATACTGCCCACTTAGCAAGTGAGAGTATCACTATATGAATAGCTCATCCATTGCCCACCTGGTGCTCATAACCTTCTGAAATCTGGCCAGGCCACCACCTTCACCCTGGCAACAAAACAGTAATGCACATGACTAATTGCACTGCTGCCTCCATACAAACACTCTTTGCAAAGGCACTGGAAAGGTTCAGAAACATTACTAGGAAAGGGAAGGCAATTGCATTCCTTTGATCCATTTTTTTCACATAGGTGCCCAGTTCTGCAAGGCAGGAGATGTGTCTTAGGCCACTCATTCCTTCCTGCTCTGGCTCTGCTCCTACTCTGACTTACTGGTGAGCTAAATCAACAGGAGGAAGGGGGGAAAAAAAGTGTTTCTTGGTGAGTTATGAAGCTGAACCGGTTTCTAGGGAATCAGACATGCACCAAAAAAGGGCCAGCCAGCTGTGAACAGTGGCTCGGACGTGGGACAGTCCCTGCTCAGCTGTTGGCAGCTGGCTCAGCCACAGCTCAAACCTCTCCCCTTGGTGGTTTGTATGGTGTACACTGCAAACGGGAGATCTGAAACACTGAACATTTTCTATAGACAACAAACAAACCAGAGCACCGCTTAAACTAGTAATCTACCTTTGTCATTTGAGTGAAACAATGCAAATCTGGTAATCCCAATGCCTTTCACGCAAGCAGAAAACTTGATTTACTTTATGAAAGAGGCTAAAAAAAGCAGAGTTCCCATTATATTTCATTTCCCCAACTCATTCAATGATCAAACACATTAAGAGTCCCCGGCTGTACCCCACAAACTCAGGTTTCCATTTTAAACCCAATGGAATGACAGGGTATAGCAAATGATGACGGCCTGTCACCATTCACTCTGGAGCTGGCAGGCTGGAGGGAGCGCTCTGCCAATGTGCAAGCTCAAGAAACAGAGATGCCAGACCTGAAGAGATGACTGCCCTGGGCTTTTAAGAGCACTTAAACCATTCAGCCCCCTGTCAGCGACTGCTGGCTGTGAAGATCTTTTTGCTTTGCTGGTGCTAAATACGGAGGTGCTGGTATTGCACCAAGTGGGTCAGTGCTACTGACCAGGACACAGAGATCATGGGAGTGCAAGCTGGCCACAGCAGTGAAGGTGCTGTGCAGCCCAAAGACTGCCTGAGAAGAGAAATGAAGAAAAGGACACATCTTCACAGCCTGATCCCCATTCTAAATCTAACTATTATTAATAACATTCTTACAAAGCTAAATACCATCCCTCAAACTTAGCTCCATGTCCTGCATGCAACATCTCCAAGGCATAATCATTTCTTCAAAACAGCCACTTTTAGACTAACGTATTTTGCTGCTCCAGCCCACGAGGTACCTGCGTTTTCAGTTTGCAACAGAAGCCTCACTCACATGGATTTATTTCCTTAAATTTTCAGTTCAAGATACACTGGGAGTTTTTAAATGCAAACATGACTTTATATTCTCACTATTCAATGGGTTCCCTATGAGCTTATCTGTACAGATAATACTTTTCTGGAATACTAAGTTTGGTTCCACTCTTATAAACTGTAGCCTAAATCATCATGTATCATGCAAGTGTGAAAGTGGTGTGAGGGGAAGAAATAGGACTTGAGTAACAAGAATATCAAAATGCCTTGGTCTAGGTTTCTGTCTGCAGGGAAAAAAATTAACTGACACAAAAATGCTGGAAACAGAGACGTCTCCTTCATAAAGACAGAGCACATTTCTTAGGGGTGCAGTATTCAAACAGGAATCAACATTTTAGCTGGAGATAAATGCACTAATCACAGTCATGAATACAGCTGAACTAAATGCCTCAGCAAAACCACTCAGAAATGGCATTAGTCATGATAAAGGAAATTAGTATTTTCAGGATGGGACACACTCAAAGAATACAAACAGAATCCTTTGTGTCTGCTTTTACAAATAAATAATTCAGAGTATGTATTTTATCAACTTGCTATTTAAATGGCAGTACAGCTCAAGACATCCTTTAAAGAAATGTGTCTGGATGAGAAAGAGATATGAAAAGGAGATACTCCATAAATTGCTTTTAATTGTCCAGATGACCAATTCCTCTACCACTGAGTAGAAACAGTTCATCAGGAAAAAAAAATAGAATTGAATGATTATAAAACAATAAGGGTTCTTTTTAAAGTCAATCGAAACAAACAAATCTTTTACCTTTATACATTCCTCAAACTGCCCTTTATTAAACAGTGACTGATTGAAGTTATAAAGACACAAGAAATAGGACTCTGAGCCTATCTATAATCTACTTTTAACCATCTCTGCTCCAGACAGTGATATTCTCTTCCAAGCTAATTAGCTAGCCCCATCAGGAGAAAATGCCAATGCAGCTAAAGTGACTATATAAAGAATTAGCAATAAAAATTTCTGAAAATCAGATTTATTTTCTAAACTACATATCAAGTAAAAATGTCCAACTTACTATATAAGACCAAGTGATAGTAAAAGGGTGATAATCTTTCTTATTGTTTAAAATTTGGAATCACTACTTACAAGATGCTTCTAATACTAAAAAAAGGAATTTAAAAAATAGAGAACAGAAGCACTTCACTACTCTTATCCCATAGCTGTATGACTTATAGCTGCTGCTGACTAACCAAATGACAAGTCTTTATTTCAAATGCAAAATTAAATGTTTAGTGGCAGCTAATATCCCAGAGTTTCCGGTTTTCAGGCTCCTGTTCTTTGATGTGTTACTGACCTCTAGTCGAGAACCTCTGGAATTACAGAGCAGAGCCGCTCTCACATTGCAAATGGCATCGGAAGAACTCGTTCAAAATCCTAACAAAGCAGGGCAAAGCCAGAGGAACCTCGCCTCCTCCCAGCAGTGGTCTCGAGGAAGAGGCGATGCACAGTGGAGCCGGCCACTGACTGTACGCAGAGGGAAGGTTTACATGAGGTTTGTGGGCAAGACTTTATACAGAATATTGTGTGTTTGCATTTCCTAGTTTTTAGCTTTAATGTCTTATTACTCATTTAAACCTCTCAGGAAAAGTGAAGTACTATTGATCTTTAATCAAGGATACAACAGATTTTGAGAAATCCAGACTTGGCTCTTCTTTTAAACTAAGAACTACAAGAAAGTTTGAAGGGAGAGATGCAAGAGAGATATGGGTACCTTACAAAGCCTAACTAGCACAGAAATTCCATCTTGTGCTCCCAAAACCTTGCCATGTTTACCCAATACATTTCTCAAAAGTGAACAACTGACCTTTAAACCCAGAGCACCAAGACAGTTTTTTTTCTAGCAGAAATGTAATCTTAGCGATTAACACACAGTCTCCCACTCAAGCAGGTCTGTTCAGTCCACTGGTTCTTTGGTGGCACTAGCAGTGGGATGGTTGTGCCAGAGAATTCTGGCCCGAACTCATCAGAGCATTTTAAACACAAACTCAGCTAACACACTTCAGTGTTTTACTGACAAGGAATGTACTTAAGTGTGTGGCTTAATGCTTTACTAGGTCAGGCCCTCACTGTATTTGATAAATGTAAATGAAAGTTAGCGCTTATTCCTTTCACAAAGTAAATCTTAGAAGAATCCTTAGACAAACCATCCCTTATTAAGGCAGTGAAAAATTCTCATCTTATTGGCATGGCTTTATATCAGAAAGAACATTGTTGCTTTAACTGAGCAAAATGGAAGAAATACAGAAGATACTTGGCTGTTTCTACCAAGTATTTTCTTGGAAAAGAGTAACTGCAGGCAAGAGTAGTAGTTCCAGAGACAAACAACCCTCAAAAGAAATGAGGGTTTGCAAATTCTTAAAATATGAAGATCCTTTTAAATAAAAACCCATCATAGCTTCCCTGACCTGAATGCTATACCTTCAAAATAAATAGCTTTAATCTCTGGTAATCATATTTCAGCAAAGAAAAGATAAAGCTGGCGACAAGAAAATTATTATTCCATCAAGTTTAATAAGTCAATCTATTTTTAACATCCCTGGTCTCGATTTTGTATAGTAAAAGAAGGTATCCAAGTTTTCCAGCAGAGCAGATGAAGGAAAAAGATGAGTTTACCACAGCTGCACGTAACGAGGGCTCCTGAAGTAATGGATCACATTCTTCTTACGGTGAAATATTCAAGGGGGCTCAAGTAAAGAGAATCATTTCCTTCAGCACAAGATCAAACTCACGTTGAAACCAAGAAAATGTGGGAATACTAGGCTAGGCTGTAGGTTCAGTCAAGGATAGGTATTATACACTTCATAGCTGCCAAGATTTGTTTTCTGGGAATTATGTCCTAATTCTATTACCAGGAAAATGTTCAGAAAAGTCTCTGTTCTTTAAAGCTGGAATAGCAGACACAGAGATCAAAACAAACTTTTTCCAGACATGTGATTAATATTTGCCCTCTTATTGGGCAATTTGTTGGGGGGGGGGAGGGGGAAATGTCTTCCTTAAAAGTCACTGCAAATCTCTTGCCAGGGGAAGCATTTTTTGGCTGTGCAGAGGCTGTGTAGCCTGGCTTTCCTGGAAGCAGAAGTATCTGACAGCAGCAGGGGGTGAACTGTGAGGCAGTGCAATAGAGCTTGACGGTGGCAGTGAAACGGGAATTGGAACAAAAAGCTGCTGCTCCATTCCTCAGAGAAGAACGAGAAACATACAATCCCTGAGCTGGAAGGGACCTGCAGGGACCATCCAGTCCAACTCCTGGCCCACTCTTCCTGGAGCACTGCAAACAGAAATGGCCTAAACCCAATTCCAGTCCTCAACACTCTGCCAATGGGAATAATTATTTGTGAAGCCAGATTAGAATTGGCATTTTAATGCCCTAAGGAGATACACGATTTGGGATTTTCCATCACTATATTGCTGCCAAAATTTCAAAATTTTCCCACAAGACCAAAGTTACAAAAAAATCCGGTTCAGAAACTTGAATTGACACCTGTGAAGTGAGTGGCTTCATTTTGATGCAGATGAACACTCTCCTTCAGAGATCAAAATTTTTTGTTTTGACTTCATTATTCTTGCAAAGTAATTGCATTCTCATTTGTTATAATACCCTTTTAAATTATGTCAAAACCATGCAATATAATAAAAATCGAAATAAAATTGAAACAAAAGTCCCTGATCTTATCAAAGCAAAACTTTTCAATATAGCTGTCACCAAAACAATATCTCTACATAAGACAGTTTGATTTAATCAAATCAACACTTCCCTGATGAAAAAAAAGAAAAAAGCTGCAGTCAGGTAACACTCAGGCAGCTCTTACAATGTCTACAGAAGATGCATAAGCAGGACGTTGTTAATGAGACTTGCAGCCACACTTGCAGCCCAACACAGCACTGCAGCATGACCACATGCCATTTGTCCCCACCTTACCAAGCAGCCTCAGCAGAATCCAACCCCAAGGCCTGCCAGACATTCAGTGCAGGGTGGCCATGGAGCACAAACCATTACAGGTTTTTAACCTACAGGTAACTGCTCTTCAGTCACACAACAGACGGAATCTTCAGCACAAGTGTGTCACACAGTAGAAATTATAGACTCTGAATCTACTGTGGCATTGGGACCAAAAGAAAAGGGCAAGCATTTTGAATGCATGGGTAACGCCAGATGGAATATACTTGGGACAAAAATCACAACATACGAAAGCAGATTTTCAAAAGTGCTTCAGAGATAAACTCAAAGAGCTTGTGCTAGCACAACACTTACAAAGCTCATAGATTTTAAACTTAAAACACAGGAGAAAATTAGAGCAGGAACAGGAAGATCTGAGTTCCTCTAAATGTCTGCAGAAACTAAAATCAGAGTTATAAATATTTGCCCTCCCAATCTTGTTCTCTTTAGATTTCTGTTCTGTTTTCTTGCTGGATCCTAATCTTTTCCGATCACGACTAAGATCTGATTTTACTGTTCATTGCATCTTACTGTTCCTTTCTCTAGAAAGGAGAGTACTCTCACTCTACTAGAGTGAGTGCTACTTCACTCTATTATCCTGCTCCCTATCTAACTGAACCTATAGAAACATCTCAGACTGTGCCATTTCCCCTTACTTAGTCAAAGGTCCCGTTATAGCTGGGGCCTTCACACACTGCTGGATAGAAATGTTCTTCTGCTACTCAGCACTGAGACAAGTTTTATGGATAGAGGGCAAAAAGTTCTTTTTGCTGCTTCCTATAGTGGATCTTGACATTGGTAGTCTATCTTCTTTCATAAGCAGAGCTCCCACAGACTTTAAAAGGAAACCTGAACATTTAGGCAGAGAAGAACATTGGATTCAAGGTCCACCCATGCAGATCTGAAGATAATTTTCATTAGCTAGGAAGTCAAACACAGAGATAAAAAGTTTTGACAGAGTCATCTTAACTTGGTTGGGAGTTTCTGATGTCTATAGCCCAGAAAACTGTAAAGCGCTTGAAAACCTAGTTATCAGGAGGGCAATTTCACTCTTTATGTAGCGTTTCACATTTGAATGCTAAGTAACCACTGGAGGGGAAAAAAAATTACACATTCAACAAAGGAACTCAGCTGCAACTATTAGGCGGTTCCCAAGCATATGAAACTTAAGCTGTTTCATTTAAGTGCCCTGCAAGTCTGGGTGCCAACCATGACATTATAGTCCTTTTGCCACTGGTGATATTGCTGCCTATCAGAGAAAATACACATTAGCACCAGAATATAAGAAACATCCTTGATATTGAACCATCAAGTCCACATCCCATCCTTCATGCTGTGGAACACTTGTTCCAGCAGGGGACTCCACTTGACCAAGACAACACAGCAGCAAGTCACTAATACGTAATTATCATGCAATGGTGATTAATTAGGTAACATCTGACCAATAGCTGGGACTCTCAGCTGCCTTTGCCTGCCTCAGCACACAAACACACTTGCAACTCCCGCATTAATCCAAAAGGTACCCCATTTCCTCCAGCAAGCACAGGCCAAAGGGGGTGATTCCAATCTGTTGCTCAGCACAGTGTGGAGCTACAGCATTTCCATCTACTCTAGTGTGCACAGCATGCCTGAAATTAGACCCAAATCTTTGTTTTTGCAAACAGCATACCACACACATTGCTGTAGTGCTACAAAGAAGACCCAAACACAGCCACCTCCATTTTTCTTTTTAAGATTCCCATTGTGTCTGCTTTGTACATAGTATGTATTTTACTTTGTTTCAAAAAGTTTGATTTTAGGATTCTGTGCATCTATACACTTGAAAAAAACATCATGAGTTATGACTGACTGATGTACAGCTGTTTAGGGATCAAAATCTTATTTCCATTGCTTAATCACTGCTGTTCATTAGCTTATTAACAGACGTCTGTTTATTGACTCTGCTTTGTGCCAAAGTGCTTACAGCAGCAACTCTGCAGTCCCCAGTGGAGGCTCTCCATACATGTACCACAGGTAATAATTCCTGCTGAGGCAGCATCGTGCTGTTCTTCCAGCTGTACTGGTGCCATCCTGAGAAACAGGGTCAACGCTGGCATCTCATTTATTTCCTGATGCTTGGCTTGCAACCTCTTCCCTCTGGAGATAGGGCTGCTCACAAGAACACTTTACTTTTATTGCTCCTGTTAAGCTCTTTTGTTCTTCAGTGGAGGCTGCTCAGCCCAGAAAGACCCACAGCTCAGGCTCTCCAGCAAAAGCAGCGTTTTGGTTTGCTTGGAAAAATGGCCCTTCTCTGTTTGTCACTGCTGGATTTGCACCTCCCTCACCCAGTTCCATAACAAAACTAACAAGGAACTTGCAAGAGCAGAGATTTTTTTACTGCTGTGCCTCTTTCATCCCCAGAAACACTGCCCCACCTCAGCAGCAGGCAGAAGGGCCCAGCTCTTCAGCTGCACAGTGGAATCTTGCTCAGGGATTTCTGCAATTACTCAGGAATGTCCTTGCTCTGCGCTTGCAGATACATCTTGATTCACTGGCTGTCAGAGACAATTCTGTTTCATGTTTCCCCAAAAGATTACTGGATTTTGATTAAGAAGGGTCAAGGGCAGCTCTTTCCTTTCAATATAAAGAGAATGACTTGAGGAAAAAAAATTATCATCACCTAGCACTAGGACTTTTATCTCCACTTGAAAAATTAAATTGCCT
This sequence comes from Sturnus vulgaris, assembly GCF_052056855.1. NCBI lineage: Eukaryota > Metazoa > Chordata > Aves > Passeriformes > Sturnidae > Sturnus > Sturnus vulgaris. The sequence continues at coordinate 18,470,983 of NC_142256.1, read as the reverse complement.
GAACTGATAGAAGTCTTAGGGCAGGGTATGCACAGAAATGTTTCCATGCAAATAAAATCCTAAATAATTCATCTACATACTATAATTCTACATCCCCCAAAAACTGTGGGGTTTTTTTTGCAGATGTCTTAGCAGGAGAACAAAACACAAAGCTCTCGTAGCCAAGACTCAAATAATACCCATTTTCCAGAACAATTTTAAATGCATATTGTATTACTGACCCAGCATACCAGAGATTTATATTCATCCTTAACACTTCGATACATTCCCCAAAATAACCTCCCCAATATTTGATTTTCCTTTGAAGAAAAATGTTTCAGAGATATAATTAGCTCTAGCTGCAGACTCCAAATCTCTGCCTGGCACTGCTCTCAGTAAAACACACCTTCAGCCAGTGTGAAACTGTTATAGCTCACTGAATATGCTACGTACAACTGAAGTACTTTACACCAGCTGAGGATCTAAGTATATATGCATAAATGAGGGAAAAATACATTTTTACCTGGAATAATAATGCTACAGAATACACAGGATCTCAGGCTAATTAAAACAAATGACAAGTTCATAAGAAAAACATTTTTGCAATTGAGTTTAAGGCAGTAAACAACCACTGTTTTTAACAGAGAATCAGATGCATGGTGGGTATCCCTACATTAATTAGGAATAAGACTGTCGCATGGATTTTAATGAAATAAATTTATATCTATGGCTCCTCCAGGATATTAAAGTAAATTTATGTGAAGAAGACAAGTAATGGCTAGGTTTTTGTTGTGTGAGAAACGACCCTCATTTTCAGAATTTCAAAGGTTTATTAAAGCTTAACAAAAATACAGCAAAAGACTGAATAAGGAGAAAGAGCAGCAATGGGAGCACAGTACTAAACTACTATGTGCTTGCCTATAAAATAGATGCTCTGATTTCTACGCCCCTAGGCCCTCCCAAAGTCTTTTTTGTTAACTCCTTCTCTGCAGTCCATTGGTGGAGACTTTCTTACATCTTGATTGGAGGTCAGGTGTAGTACCAAGCCAGCCCTCCCCAAATGCCCCCACTACCCCAGCTATCTCATAACAACAATACAAGGGGGAGGGGAAGGGGACTAGGGGACGATATAATACAATAACATATACATCCACAAAACTTATCTTAATATAAACACACTATTCATCCCTTAATTGTGAGAGCCGACCATCACAGTACTCATCTGTAACAGCAGGAATTGGAACAGTTCATTAAGGAAGGTAGCAGGAGTTAACACCATCTGAACAAGCTCTTATTTTTTAAGGTACAAATTCTGAGACTCTCAATTACCAAGTCAGAATTGCAGAAATCCAGGAGGTTGATAGAAAACAACACAAATTACTGCCCTCACACTAAAGCATCATATATCTTGCGGCTGTAAGCAGAAAGTACAGACAGCACTGAAATAAAATACTCGCAAAACCATTTTTCTCAGATACAAGCTCTCAAACATATTTATCTTGATGCATTTGGCCATCTGGACATTACCTACAGCATAGCTTAGGATAACTAATGCTCCACATCCTGTGCTGCTAAATGCCACACCAAAAATTTAAATGGGGGGCTTTTAGCTCTCCTAGTCCAAAACAAAGAATGCCAAGCCCATTAGTACGTAAGAAGGCAAACATCAGGTCTCTGTCACTGGATGTGACAATCCTCAACTGCACTGAGCAGTTCCACAACCAGCCAGCTCCAAAAGCTAAAGGTTTACACCTCCCCTCACCTGTGGAAATTCATTAGACCAGTCCTCAGAAAAATCCACAGAACACATTGGTGCTATCTTAACCTGACAGTCTTATTTAGTGTTTCAGTAGTTAAAGTACTCATTTCATACACATTAACTAAAAATTCAGATTCTCCTGCTGTATCTTAAGAAACACGAATTCCAAATTAAATCTATTATTTAAAATAATTAGTTTGGATAAAACACATGAAGTTTCTCTTTGGGGTCTTGCAAGAGGTAAGGCTAATGAGAGAAAACACCTTAGCCCTTCCCACTACCAAGGCTCTGTTTGATGACTGACATTCTACACACAGACACTCTAACATGTAAGTTTCTGGTTTTCCACCTTTCACACCAACAGTTTCAGCACAGGTAATTGACGCTGCTCGCCTTCCTCGCCCACTCCGCCTGGGCCACCGGCTAGCTCCGGCCAAGCCCGCGTCAGGAGCGGCCTCTCCCCAGGTACCCGCAGAAACCCGAGGCAGAGATGTAGCTCCACGCTACCGCTTGGCCAATCCGTCCAGGGAGAATGAAGAGTGCAGCGGAGACCCTTTACGGTTCCGAAGGAAAGAGTTAATAAACTGAAAGAATCAGGAGTAGACCACAACTCGGGAGGAAAAACCACAAAAGGCACAGAATTCCCCTGTGCGCCAACTTGAACACGGGGTAGGTTCTAGGGGAGGGCACAAAACATTGGCCAATCGCGGTAACTTGGGGGACGTACACAAGGCCGGGAAACTTACACAGTAAACCAATGAAGGAATACAAGGGCGGGAACGCAGTTACAGCATCAAATCATACACCGAAGAAGGGATAACTGACTTAGAACATCCTAGAAATATGGGAGAGGCTAGGGAGGATTGATAGGGCTCCGGATGGAGATTGGGGAGATGGGCAGGGCACGATCTGGAAGGTAGGTGGGGAGTAGGGTTGAAGGACAAGGGAAAGGCGGGAAGGGATTGAACCATTTTACACAGAACTCAGGGGAGTAAACCGAGAACAAACCATTTAACATAGGGAAGAAACAACACACCGCAACAGATAATGAAATTTAATTATTTACTCGCTACAGAAGACCACGGAGATGTTTCACAGTATGGGCCTGATGCTCTGTGTGGCCTTTTCAGAAGTGTTACAAGCTTGTGCTTGAAAACACAGCTGCAGAAGTTCCCTCTGACTACTTCAGTGCCATAAGGGCTGCAACAAGACAAAGGCAATAGCTAGTTTTGATACAAGCAGGATTTTTATTCAATCCAAATGTTTTCTGTACAACAGAAAGGTTTTATACAAAAAAAAGAAGCATTAATTCAGTTGCAAGAACAGGCATAAGGAAGTTTCTGAACCCTAGTGCTTTAGAAAGTCACGAATTTTTTTGAAAAACCAACCATGTATAGTATTGTTATAGATGTTATAATCCTGGTTTGGGTCATTCTCCATCATGTACAACTCTCCTGCATGGACATCCTCAAAGTTAGCACTGAAGTTGTTGGGATCAAACTGCACCCACACAGTGTACCTGTAGTCAATGGTACGCATGGAATAGCCCATGATCCTGATGTCTTTCAGCTTTGGTTTGTCAGAGTTCCACTGGGGAGTGTCTGCAGGCCGGGGATATTGGCTGAAAGCAAAAGGTTCTTCCTTAAAACACCTCTCAGTGTCATCACACCCTTCCTTGCCTTCCTCCACCATTCTTTCAGAGGTATTAAAATAGCGGACAAGGCTTGTCCCCTCAGTGCACAGCACAACACCAAATGACATCTCTGGGCACACAGGAGGAACCTGCAGGCCAGCAAGATCTGCAAGCGTTGAAAACAGAGACACCAGCTCCACCACTTTTTCAATTTGCCCTAGAGGAAATAATCAAAATATCAGTTATGGAACAGAGTGGTTGGACAACAACTTTTTCTAATAATTCAGTTGGTTTTTTATTCAAAGTGCTTTGTACAGGAATTTTGGGGGTACCAAAATCAAGGCAATTAAGGAGTGGCAGTTAGCTGTGAAGATGCCAGTCCATGCACTTATGATGTACTTTTAACAAGAAAGCACACTGCACTTATGTTTCTCCAATAGCCTTAGATATAATCATATCCATTTTTTTGAAAAAGAGCTCTTCAGAAAGACAAAGTAAATTCTCAGGGTGCCTGGAGATACATCACCGACTCTATGTACCCATTGCAAACAAATATAAGCACTGGAAATTTACCTTGAGGTGCTGAGCCTCCAGTATGGCTAAAAGGGTCGAGGTAAGGGAAGACCCTTGCTCCTTGACTGACAGGGGAAGTTGTCATTCCTGGGACATAAAACATCAGTGGCACTCTGGTCGCAACATCAAAATTGCTGTATTTTGCCCATTCACCATGTTCTCCCAAGGACCACCCTAGGTGACAACATAATTCAGAGCAGATACTGGTTTGTAATCTAGTAATCATTTCTTCTTCATTGTAAACTGACTCTGTTGAGGCCAAGGTTATATTAAAAGGTAAATATTCTGTATTTAGATGTAACAGGACTTTTCTCTAATATGGAAGCTATTTCAACAGCTAACTAAATCTTGCAACTTGATACTACTCTTTTATAAAGGAACTAATTCCACCTTTCCTTGTTTTCAGATTGTCAAGATTAGAATCAGGAAATTAGCATTAAAACAGCAGAAAAGAGGAACTGGGGTGTGACACAGTGCCTGCAAAGTCTCCAGATCAATTCCACAAGGCATTAATTTAAGTTTTGGGCAGCTGCCAGCTCTCCAATACTCCTGTTAACACTGTACATCCCTTGGATGTGAAGGCTGCTCTCTATGCCAGACTGCCATATCAGGATGCTACCCTTGAGGAAGCAACAGAGATAAAACTTTTCAGCTCTCCTCTTCCTCTTGAAAGAGATGCCAACATGAATTCCTTCCAGGCAGATACACTGCCAACTTCACTTTGGGGGAAGACAAAGGAACTCTGTTAACACATGTTAACATATGTTTTTTCTTGATCACTTTGCCAGCCATGGTACTAGAAACGCCAACTGTTTACAGTTATCCAAAGCAAGGAAAAGAAAAATTCAGTTTACGAACAAGTCAGAAGGAACATCTAGAGTCACTTTAGCACCAAAAGTATTAATGCCATTGCTCTGCAACTTGTAAGAGCTTGTTTATACACACATGCTCACAGATTAACTCATTAACTATATATGTAACTTTAAACTGATGCAGTTAATTCACATCCTAACTGGTTTAAATCAGCTAAGCCATCCCACAATTAAACGGATCATGGTTATTTTAATGAATATTAGAGTATTGAAACAAGCATCAAATGCTTGAGGTATTTATCCTACAGTTCAAATTAAGCTTTTTACCACTAGGATCCAGAGTATGCATAATCTCAGTTATGAGAGGGAATCATATCCCTATCAGTTAAATGCTCTGCAAGCAGCAATGACAAGTGTAAGAAAACACACTTGAGCAGTTAATGAGAAAGCCTGTTATCCACTGTACCAGATGGCTTTCTACAAATGGTAAGGGGGAAGAAGTGGTGGCCATACTTAGCTCCCAGCAAGAATCACTCCTTGCGTGGGGGGTGGGAATACAGAGAGCTCAGCCCCATGTCCTGGCAGGCAGCCTCATCCCTTACCAGCAAATCCTCAACCTGATTAAAGTACCCATGAGGACAGAAATGTGCAGCCATGCCAGTTCCCTCAATCTGGCTCAGACAAACCAGAAATACAGGGTATGATAGCTCTGCTTGACACTATAGAAACACACACTGGATTAATATGCCAGCACTGAGTTGCACAATGAAGTTCTTAACAGTAAGCTCAGAAAGATTTAAATGCTTACCATGATCAGCAGTAAAAACTACTATTGTGTTATGTGAGAGTCCTACATTATCCAAAGCATTTAGAAGCAGGCCAATTTGCACATCCAGGTAAGAAACTGCTGCATAATAACTCTGACGAATCTTCCGCTGCAAGTTAAGAAAACAGGAGAGAAAAAAAAAGTTTCTCCCCAGACACATACAACAGAACCAGGGAGTGGCTGTGTGAAAGAACTAAAGGACTCTATTTGTAAACCTTTCATTTTAATTGTCTGTAGCCCAATTAATGTCCCAGAAAAGGTAAACTGGGAGGGGGCAGTTGGAAAATTCCATCTCCCAGAATTGCTTTCAAGCAAAACACTGCAAACCAATCCATTCTGCATCTCTTGGTCTAGCCAGTGCACCTAACTTTGGTGTAAGCACTGGAGAGTCAAGGAAAATCTTGCAAAAGAAGATACACTGGGTGCTGGCTTGAAACAGATAAACAGACTCAGATAATGAACACAACACAGCATTGGTAGCTGCTACATCCATTCCCTCACATGCAAACTGAATGGCAGTGACAGTGAACGCTTGCCTATAGAGCTAGAGGTGACAGTATACAAGGCAGGGAATTCATAACTGCAAATGGTCAGTTGCTGAATAACTGGGAGGATCCAAGAGCAGCTGACTCCTCCCTTGCATTCGAACAAGTGAAGGCAGTTTGACTTCAGCACACTGTGTTGACAGCTTACCTGGAAATCATCTGGAAGTGGTCCATAAGGGAAACTAACATTTAATGCTTCCACATCATCCCTCTGTCTGATATCCACCCAGGGGTTGTATGCCACAGAAGGTAGTTTCTTAGGCACCCAGGGATCTGGGGCCAATGTAATATTTTCCAAGGGGTACAACTTGAGAAATTCCTTTACAACACAAAACACATATAAAGATTGTCCTCACCTCCAACAGATACTGTGAATTTTGTGTTTAAAAAGCAATCATTTTCCCTTGCAGGACCCTTTAATGTTACAGTTTACAAAACTTCCTTCCCCTTCCTCCAGAGTTTGAAACACAGCAATACTAGACATCCCCAACCAATTCCTGAAAAATACTGAGTTAACAAATACCTAAACCCAGCCTCCTGTATCTCAAAAACAACACTGCAATAAAAGGTCCAATACCACTTTGAAATTGGTAGAAGTTTTGCCACCATGTCAAACAGAGAATGAAATATAAAAACTCATTATGTCATACTCCATCAAGCTAAAGCCCATCTCCATGCAGCAGCAGTCACCATTATGGTGGCAGAAGCCTGGCTTTTGGCTGAGGAGTCACAACTCATTCTCATTAAATGTTCTGAAATACATCACAGGTGACTCCTGAAGTTACACCAAATCAAGGCTGGTTTCCAACTTGCTTTCCAGAAACAGCAATAAAGCATTTGTGGGAACAGCTTTTAAAAATAAAAGCAACTAAGTTCCCTTTCCTGCAGGTTCGTCTCCTCACCTGTGGGTACCTCAGTGGGATATGTGGCTTGTGGTAACCAACAGCCAGGAAGAACTTTTGTCTGTTGGTTTTCATGATATTCAGTAAGTGTATGGCCTCCTCAGTGCTCTGAATATCAGGTAGAGTACCCCCAGGCATTTCTGTCACATCCACTGGGCACACCAAGTTCACATAAAGTTTTCCATCTTCTCCCCTACAAGTCTTCATGGGAAAAAAAAAGTTAGTTCAATAACTTCTGTTAAAAACAAAGACAAAATCCTCTGTTCTGTAACTTTAAAACAAATTTGTTTCTACCAACAAAATAATACAATTTCTATGCCTATGAAAATGCAGAAATCCTCTCTAAAGCTGGGTAGAAGATTAAATGTAGTCACACGGGTCAAAAGGCCTTTTATAATTAATAGAATCTCCGATCTAATAAGAGATGCAGCAGCATTCGGTTATCCTATAAAGACATATATTTTAATTCCTTCTGATCCCAAGAGTTCATGGAAAACTACCTGGAAGCTACTGACTTAGTTTCTAAGAAATTGCCAGCAGTGGCTGATGTGTAATGGTTGAAGAGAGATAAATTAGACTAAACAGTGGCCAGGGAAAGGTGGCCTTAGCAAGGTGTTTGGGAGCAGTGCAAAATGAACATACTTCTCTTTAGGTCATGGATGCAAATGTTGCTGTTGTTAAAATCAGTCTTTTCTGGCAGTAAAAACAAGACCAAAGCACTGACAAGACTGTCTGTACCCTCATGACTGCAGCTCCTGCTGGGCAGTGTACAGACTCCAACACACAACACTAATGCAATGTTTGCATATAGATAAACCAGATTCTTTTGTGTCACACTTAAGAGTAACAAACATTATAGAAAACTGGATCAGATTATAAAGTTTCAGATTATTTAAACATTATTTTAATTATGGTCCCTGCTCACTCAGTCCTGAGCTCTTTATCATATTAAGTTTACCAAGACTACTGACAATGTTTTGTCACTAACTAAAGCAAAGCCAGATGAGTTGCAGGTGCAAGTTGACAACCAAACTTTTCAGATAAAGGAATTCATGACCTAGACACAAAGAGGGATCATTCTTGCTCAGTTTCCAAATACCAATTTAGAAATACTTATAACATCTGCAGGATGGGCATCGATTAACAAAACACACACGTGGTAATCCAGGCCTTCGTTCGGAAAGCACAGAAACAAAGCATTGAAGTGGTTAGTTGTTTTTACTGCACAAGGGTGCAGCCTCAAAACCCAGAGAGCACAGCTTGTCCTTGATACAAAGAACTTGGTTATATCCTGAACACCTTTCTCTGTTAAAGTGCCACAAATCACATTTACCTTATCATTCTCATGCTTTTCAGCTGAAGGATGAAAGGGTGGAATGGACCAACTGTAGGGATAGTCATCACTGTAATTGGATGAAACCCCTGGAATGGATAAAGACATTAAAAATGCTCTAATAGTTCACTGAACCAGGAAGAGCTCAGACACCAGTTTAACTTGTCTTCAATTGTTTGGGTTTTTTTCAAATATGCTAAATGAAGAAACATTTCAAATGATTCTTTCACAACTGAGGAAAAGACAACCAAGAAATGAAAGTCAAAAAGTTTAAGCCAGACACTTTTCCCCTGAAATACACCTTTTATTAGTGAGGGAGGCTCAAGCCTGTTGAAGAGCCTTACTTCAGGAACACCAACAAAAAAACCCAAAAAACAAAACCCAAACCAAATTAAAAAAACAAAACACCCAGGATTAATAAAAGTCTTCATGCATATCCTTGATTAGCTTTACTATAAACTGAAACACATACTGACACTATCCACACAAGTTTAGTTCTAGGATAAGGAACTGCCAAAAAGAGGATCAGTATTACAATATTTTTCAGTAATTATTCAGTAATATAATTCAGTAATGTTACCACTTTTTAACTAGTGAACTAATTTCCTACTGAACTTGAAGCATTAGTCATATATTCGACACGTTTTGATCCAGACTCATAGCCTACTAGGAAACGTGGAGCATGTACAGGCAGAACTAAGCCAACAAGTAATTTCATTTTCAGCAGATGTCTAACTTCCAGATGTATTTTTAGAATGTTAGACATTTATTCCCACAGTTCCCAGACAAGATGTGAAAACATCCATTAGATAAAAGACATCTAATACATTCATCTCTAATGCCTTAAGACTTAATGAAAACCACTGTAAAATCTGGCTTATGATTATGATTTAGGTTCTTAATATAGGTGAGAATCACACATCAATACTTACGTAAGTTTGTGAGACTATACACATCAAGAATTTCTATGTTAAGCAAATGACAATTCAAACCATACCAGGATGAAAAACTTTCCCCACAGATAGGGTCACGTAGCCATTTTCCTTGAAATACTGGGGCATAGTGGAATAATTTCCTGCATGAACTCTCCAGTAGGAGTAGAAATCGTAGAGCCGGGTGGTGTCTGGCCTGCGGCCAGTGAGAAATGACACTCTGCTGGGAGCACACACAGCTTGCTGAGGAGAAAGACAGCAAAGACGAAATTTGGAAAAAAAAAACAAAACACACGTACGAACTAACTAGGGCATAGTGATGCCTTAAGTTTTAGCTTTCATATTTTCCAGATTCTATACTGCATTAGTGTATGTGTCTGAACTTTCATATAAAGTGTTAGCAAGTTCTCTTCACAGTTTAGTTAGACAAAACAATCCTTCTCCAGCCTGAGAACCAAGGACACCATTGCAACTTCAGGCCCAAAAAGTATAAACAGCAGCAAACTGAGGAGAGCAAACTGTGAGGATGGGACTTCATAACCTGGAGCTGTAATTGGACAATTAACCCCAATATGTAAACAGCCCAAAACTTATAGAAGTGTGAAAACATGTGATCCATCGTCCATCTTGGGTGTAGCCTCAGACAGGCTCCTGTACTGTCCAAGGTGTAGCCTTTGAAGGCCTTTTTAATAAATACCTACTTTATTCCTTTAACACTATCTAGGCTCTGTCCTAGGTAGCCTCTCCAGGCATCAATAGCTGGGCCATCTGAAAACTCAGGAGTCACAGGGAACAAGTTTCATAAAACTTCAGGCTGGAATGAACAGTATTCTTATCAAGCATACCAATTCAAAACTGCAAGCTTTTAAAAAAAGCAAGTCAGGTTCCATAAAGGCAGTGCTTTTGAAATCTGGTTGCTCACATCACACAGAATTAAGAATCAGTGGCAGGTGGACTGTGCTGATAAAAGCCAAAAGCCTAGTTGCTCTGGACTGCCTTAAGAATAAAGAAAGGATAAACATAAAAGGTCCGGATTATGGTCCAAAGGTCTGACCAATTCTGCTTCAGACTGAAAAAACTCAACAGTTATTGCTTTGAAGTCCTATTCCCTAGTTGGAATTAGACCCAAACTTCTGATTTCTGAACAGAGAGGAACTTCGGAATATAGACATCCTATGCAGAGTATTCAAGTGAAGAGCAATTAGTGACATTTTGAGTCCTCTGTTTTAGAGTTTAGCTTCCCCCAAAAACTGCCTCTTTATAGGAATCTATAGAATTGATTTCCTCAAAAGATTAAAAACTAAAACATAATTTTTTATAAACAGTAGAAAAAGAGAATTTTAATTTAGTAAAATGGCGTTTTTAAGCAGCACTTGGCTGCTAACAGTGAAAATACTTGAGTGGCAATCTACTCCTCCAAGGGCTACACAAATACCATAATTTAAATGCTCTGTTTTCGTTTTTCTCACCTTAGTAAAGATAGGTTTACACACTACAGTTCAGCCCAATCATTTATTTTCTACTGAAAATGCTTCAAGTTAATAAATATTTGCTTTTTCCATTGGCCTGACTAACACCTACTGTATAAAACCAGTAATTATTTCGCACAGAGAAAACATGTTTAAGTAATTTATCTCACCTGGGCATATGCATTGCTGAACACTATACTTTGGGAAGCAAGTTGATCAATGTTGGGAGACTTCACAAGCTTATCTCCGTAACAGCCCAACACAGGACGCAGATCATCCACAATTATAAACAACACATTCATGCCATCTATGAAGGAACAGAATTAGAAACAAATTAACCTGATCTCCAACCAGTAAGTCAACCTGAGAGGTTACTTTATGCCGATTTATCCGTTTTTAACCCTTAAATACATTTGATTACAAAAAAAAAATTAGCAATAAAAATAAAATGAGCAAGAATATCTTTGTAAGAGAATGTAAACAATGGGATTAATTCTTCAAGACAGAAATTCTTATTTGGCCTAGACAGAAATACAGTGGTTTTCATTTCCCTTCCTATTTCATTGCTTGTACCCTTGGTAATTTCTCCAGCTGCTACAGGTGGCTAAAATAGGGTGGTGGAAAATAAAGAGGTATTTTACAGGTCTACCTACCACCGAATTCTACGGCCTGCAAGCTTTGAGAAGGGTATTAAACCATAGGTAAACAACACTGTAGTCCTGTATAATTCTGCTCTCAACAGATAAAACTATTTTTCAATTAATTACACACGTCTTTTTTAAACGCCCTCTCAAGGCGGCGGACTGTACTGGGGGCTCAACGTGCGCACGACTCACTCGCCGCCGGCGAGCGAAGCTGCAGCCTCCCTCGGGACAACACCGAGCTCCTCGGCCCCGGGCTCCCGCCGCCCGCTCCCCCCAGCCCAGCTCCCGCCGCCAGAACGAACCCCCGGGCCCGCGCCCAGACCCGGGCGCCGCCGCCGCCGGACCGGCCGCGAATGCACCACGAGGCAGCCGCAGCAGGGACAGGAACAGGAACAGGCACAAGCACAGGCAGAACCGAGCTGCCGCCATGTCCCAGCGAGGCGGCGGGGCAGGACAGAAGCGGCCCGGGGGAGGCATCTTGAACCATCGCCGGAGCCTGAACGCCGCCGGGAGCGGCCCTTTCCCCTCCCACTTCCCCTCCCCCGCGCGGAGGCGCCGCTGTTCCGCGAGCGAGCGGCCCCGTGCGCGGCGGTGGCCGTGCGGGAGCGGCGACTCCGAGGTGCGGGGATGAGCCCGGCCGGGACTGGGATCCAGCGTACGCACTGTGCGGGGCTGTTCAGGGCGCAGCGTTGCTCCTTTCGGTTCCTGCCGACGTTTGTTCTTGCACGAGTCTCAGCACCCGCCGCAGCTCCCGTGGAAAAGGAATGTCAGTGGCATTCTCAGCGTTATTTCTTTCTCGTGGAAATAACGTTGGGGAATGAGGAAATCAAGGTTTAGGATTGAGAGAAGCCGTCTGAGTACTTAAATTCTATTTGTGAATCAGTTAACACTCTGTGTGGTGTTTAAAGAAACGTTCAGTGTTTCCGGTCACCCAGATCTCCCGCAAGCCGCCTGCTGGTGCGCTCTCTGCGGAGCGAGGGAGTCGCCAATACATGAAAAGTTACATAAGCTAAAAAGCTCCCCGTAACACTTAAAGTTGCATTAAGAACTAGTTTTATTAAAAGCTCAGCAATTTTTATGGTTTCTATCTTTAACTGCAGTAGAGAAAATCGATTTATTGCCAGTATTCCGGTACAAAATAAACTCACAGTTAACTATACATATGCTTCCCAATCAGCAACTGTAAAATTATCAAAGACAAAGATGTATAATAAAGCAGCTGACAGGAAGATTTTAAACGAATTTTAAAACTGTAACCATTGTCATCTTACACATTTAACGGACAGGTAAATTGATGACAAGCATACCGATATTGAAAACAGTCAACAATGAACTCACTTGGATGTGGGAACCACTATGACAATGATACATGTGACGGTATGTGCATTTTTCTATTTTATCAAGTGATGGGTACACTTTGAATACAAATGGAAGTTTAACAGTGAAATGTACTGGTAAATATAATTTTATTTTGGACCAGACTATTAAAAAATCCCAAAAATAACTTGAGAAAAAAGCCCCATTTACATAAAACTAACTCATCTCTAATGGGAATCTATAATTTGATTCTTTCAGTGCCTCAGGACTGTATTGGTTGCTCTTTCTTACCAAAATTAAAAGTTCTGAGACAAAAGTGCTCTCATTCGTCACTTTTTCGTCACAGAGAATGGGATTGAAAATAATCTGCTTTTCTGCTCTATAAAGATTCTTACCTGAGGCCTCAAATATGCTGTCTATGCACTCACCATATGATTACTAGGAATGATTGCTACAGTGGTCTGTCACAATGCTATTGTTCAGTGGGATGTGTGACTCAAAAGTGCAGTACATTGTATATTACACAATGTGCGCATACATATTCACCCACGTGTACTTCCTCTAAACTATTACAGTGAAGTTTATTTTGATGTTGATCTTACACAGGATCTTCCTTCCTGCACACACTGGAAAAGCTTGAATCAAATGAATAACACTACAAGTTCAGCTACTATTGAGCACATGACATGCAATCAGCTCATTAATATTATTCAGTATATTTGATGTTTGCATATTTTGGAATTAATGTTGTGTAAAAGCAGTATATCTCACAGGTATCAGCAACTCTCCTAACATGGATCAGCTGCTGGAAATGTATTGAACATTGTATCCCCAAGTGACACTTCTCTTCATTTGGAGACTTTTTAAGCAAAAAGCCAAGGAACTATTTTGCTATTGCACATGTATTTAATTACCATAATGCTTGCCTCTTTCAAATGCCAATACACTAAGTGGTACTTGATATGAATTTCCTGCTTTGCCTAGCATGAGTATATAGCAATCTTATTACATTCAGTCCACTAGAAGAACAAATTCCAGAGGAAAAGTCTTTTCCAAACAGCACACAAGTTCTGGTGCTAAAAAGCAAGTTAGGATGATGCCAGTGAATAATTGCAGGTACTGAAATCACAGACCTTGGACAAACTGGTATCACAGCTCAGATGTCCACTCCACCCCGGATGTATGGGTCTTTGAGCAGCCTGTTGTTCAGCTCCTGGACTAAACCACTGCTGGATTCAGTGTGATGAGTTGGGAGTGTCACAGGAAAGGTTAAACCTAAACCTTGGCTGAAGTGGCAATACCTTGTACAGCACTCCTCCTTAGTCACTCTGTTGGAAGTCCCAGGGTGAATGTCAGCCTTCTCCACTTACCAGCACCACTGAGGATCAAATCCATTTTTAGCTTAGCAATATACTAAGGCATATACCAAAAGTTTTGGGGGTCTACCACAGTGCTTGCACAAGTGTTAGTTTTGTAGGTGAGGCCACCAACATAACAGCTAAATATCTTAAAATCAACTATTTTCTATGACACATTCACATTAAGACATGGTAAAAATTCAGCACAGCAATAGTTTTAGTGGCAAAAATCCTATTCATAGGACTCTGTAAGAAATGGCTGTACTATCAGACCCATAAAAGATCTTATGAAATATCATTTCCATATCTAGGTACACTCTCCAATAGTTTCCTCTGACAAGGAAGTGTGTTTTGAGACTCTGTGAATATGGTCAGGCAATATATAACAGTCCTGCTATTGAGCTCCGCCTGGAAAGGACGTGTCGACTCTTTACATGTGAAACCTGCCCTTGTGCATGTTCCCTAGTGATTTCACCAGCACATTTGGCATTTAGCACAGAAGCAAGCCTAAGGAATTTTTATGCATCACTCAGTAATTCTAAGAAACCAGGTTTTCACAAATGGTTGGGCACTGAGGTCAGTTTACTCAAACACCAAAAGAGTAAAGCAGTTTTCAATTAATCAATATAAATAATCACAAAGCGATTATAATTTAATTCTCACGTATTATAGAAAGTGACTAATCACTACAGGAAGCTGCTGGTTGGCAAATTTATTTATCCCTAAATTGATTATTATCAAGAAAGGACTGTTTTCATTTTATGGACTGATGAAATTTATTTCAGTACAAGCTACAATGAAGAAAATGAGAGAGAGATCTATTAAAAATATTTATACCTGCATTTGTATCTGTATCCTCCTCTGGCACATATAGTGAGGAAGTGAAATACTAATAGCAACCCCTGAGACATAATGTTGATATATCTCTAAACAGCATTTTTATCTTTGAAGAATTCCATAGCTGTACTTTCAAAATCAAACCAATCATACTTTTTAAGCCATCTGTGAACATTAGCACTCAAGGGAAAACTACATTTTATGAGAGGCATCTGCATAAACTTTCAGTTTTTTAACATTCTTACAATAAGATGGTATTGTAGTCCATCCTTGCAGCCTGAATTGCAGACCTGTGCACTAGAAAATACATTGTAGACTTCACTTATAAACATTTCTAATCCAAAAATACTCATTATAAGCCTTCATTTCATATACAATTATTTCTCTGCAACTGAAGTGAGTCAGGCAGATCCGTTCACCTGCAGCATGCTTCCTCTCTCCCCAAGGCCCAGGTCAGTGATCTCACACCAAGAGTTTTCCCAAGGACATCAGAGCTGTTTCTGAGATACTATCTAGACTTCTGAGTACTGGACAGCGGGTAAGGCAGATGCTGTTATCACCACCAAAAGCAATGGATTAAAGGCATACCTCAGTCCTGCTTTCTTACATTTCCTGTTTGGGCCTATAAACATGGCAAATTAGACACTGGCAGCTCCAACTCTGATGTGCTGGCCAGAGAACAGTTGGGTGGCTTGAGGAACTGGAGTTCTTCCTGACCCTCCCTACACACATTTCAGGAAATGTGCCTACATCTCAGGTACTGCTCAAAGAAATCACACTGTCCCAGGTGCTTAGTGAGGGCAGGCAAGCACAGTGCAAAAATAACTTTCATGCACGTAAGCCCTGATACAGACAATTTCTCAATTTACATGGTGAGTACAATAATAAGATAAGGTCCCCAAACAGGAAAGCCTGTGTAAATAAGATGTCATGTAAGGCTATTGAATTCTTTAATGTGGATAGCTGGTAAGAGTTGGTCTGTTATTTAAACATCTACAAATTCTGTTTTGTTTGTTATTCAGGATTAACAGTTGCTGCAGATTTTACAGGGTATTTTGAATGGCATCCTCAGCATAGTAACAACATTGCAGTTCTTTAAAACCCCAAAATAACCCATCCCCCCATTTATTTTTAATAGTGAAATCTATTCCCTCTTTTTCTTCTATACCTTCTCTTCCCCCTTCTACAGCTGTCTTAGAGGGAAGTGAATAAGCTCATCAATATTCAGGTATTGCTAACAGGGAGGTCACCTTCTGTTAAGCAACTCTCAATTTCAAACTTTAAAACCTTGCAATGAGTAATTTGACAAGGACACCAAAGTACATGACTACTTTGCCCCTGACTAAGGTGATGTTTTCTGAGTGTAATTCTATTTACAAAGTATGAGAGGAGTGATTCCTGCGAAGGGGCAAATTCTACTTTTCTCATATGTGCAAACGGTGGGATGTAAAGCAAGTGTCATGAAGGTGGAAGCACAGGGGAAAATAAATGTGGATCTGTAACTAAGCAGAGCAAGGTAGAAAAAAAATGCTCAAGGTTAGGATTAAGCCTTTTAGAAATTAGCCAGGACTTGCTAATGAGGATTCTTTTAATGACACATTGTATTCTGCTTGACTAAAACAAGAGTAGCAAGACCAAGAGACATAGAACTAACAATTGTAATAGTGTGTAACACTGTCTTTTTGTTAAGATCAAATTCTTCGCTTCTCTACTATCTTCTTGCTTCACAGTTCGCCTTTGGGAACAGAATGGTGAGGCAAAAAATTCAAAAGTACAAAAACATTTTTCTCACAACGACTGTAGACATTTCCTGTGCTGCTGAGTTTACTGTGTACACAGTAGAACACTGGTTCTGTTACTATATTAGTATGTTCCAAACTCTGGTTTGTAAGAACATACAAAGTGATCTACAGCTACTCATGAGTAACTCATGAGCTACTCATGAGTAACACTGCTTCATGTGCTGAAAATGGCCAATACCTCCAGGAGCATCCCATCAGCATGCCAGGGATAAACCCAGTACATAACGAGCTCCACAGGAGGCTGTGCTCTTCTGGTTCTTGAGCAGCACCACAGTAATTTTCCCAAATTAATATGTAACATACCAAGATATATTCCACTACATATTCAGGAATTGGTACTACTCTCTGTACAACTATAGGATGGAATAGCTTGTGTCTGGTTACTAAAATAATTATTCTACATTTTATTCTTTTGTAAGTGCAAAAGCAGGAAAAAGTCAGAGATTATTTCTGTCTAACCTGCATCCTTGATCTTCCACCATAACAAGTGTAGTGTACTGGATCCCAAAGGCCCCATGCTGAGTTTACTCTTTTAAGAATGACACTTTAGCAAAGCAACCTGTCTGTTCTGGATACCATCGTTTTCCCTTCAGTCAGTGAGACTCAAAGGTGTTTTGCAAGAGCTGTTTGATGAACTAGCTCAAACTAGTATGTCCTTTCCAAACACTCTTTTCCCTATAATTTGTCAACAGTATTCTATGGTTCAAAAGGTTCAGGTAACAACCACAAAGGGACAAATGTGTTCTAGAATGTGTTAGTTCAAATGAATAATATCTCTGATCACTTTTTATGCAAAGGACTTTCATATGTACCATGAAATGCTCTAGTGGCAATAAGCTTTGGAAAATAGATTTGCTGAGAGGAGGTAGTCATAGTGATGACAGGGAGCAGCAAGGTATGAAAACTCTAAATATCCATGAGAACTTAAAAGGAAAACCAAGGAGTAAAATAAAGACAAAGCCCTTGCACATTTTAAGATGTCAAACCAAATATAAATTACAACTTTACAAGCATTAGCAACCAAAAATAAGTATTGATCTTGCTGTCAACTTCCATGAATGTGACAATCTTATGAACTTTCGTTTAAAAATAAACAAATAGAAACCATTTTTCACATACTCAGCAGAAACTCCAGCCTCAGCTGAGCAAAATTTTCTGCCGCTCCCAGCAATGGCAAGAGAGGCACAGAATAAAGCTGCTAAGAAGCGAGCAGTTGTGATCTGGTTACCCCTTCTGCACTGCAGCCTCTCAGGCAATGCTCCATCTGCCTTTGGAAGGAGGCCAGGGAATGGGGAGACAATTAGAGGTTAAGGTATCATGTTGTTTCAATATACTTGGAGCACAGAATTGTTCATCTCTTCACTAAGAGTATTTCATCCCTTTAATAAAAGGATGGAATTACAGAACAGAGAGAAATGAAAGACAAACAAATTTTGTCCCACTTCTTTTGTCCATCTAGAACTTGATTTTCCAAATTTACCGTTGTTACATAATCCTATAATACAGGTTTGAATGAGCATAGTTACTCATCACTACTGCAGGTATGAGTGAAGTAGGTCTCAGGATCTCCATCACAGATACCCTGTGGATAAGAAATGCAAAGGGGAAAAAGGGACAAGTGAAGCCTGGCTTAAACTCATCTAGACACGAGGTAAAATTTAATTGCCTTAGGTAAGATCATTCTTTTTCCTCCTGAAAAAGTCCTCCTTGACTCCTTCACAGAACACCTTTCACCTTCAGCAGCAAAACCATACCCAAGATGATGCTTCACTAGACAATTCCAACTTATGGCAGGAATATATGGGGGAAAGCAGCATGTGATCTTGTTGAAAGTTGCACATCCTTGCTGTGTGAGAATACTTATACTTTAAAATACTTATTTTTTTAGGTTGTGGTTTGTTTTGTGTTTTTTTCCTGGTAAGATATACATGTTCACTACAGTACAAGTTAAAAACCAAATGGCTGGTAGACTTCTGTAAAGCTGAAAGCCCAGGGAATATAAATCACCTCATGCTATTCTCTTACTGAAGTCATCCTTTGTGAGCGCAGAATTGGTAATCTAGCACCCATCTTTAGACCACTGAACTGAAGCTTTCTGATTTTCTCTAATGTTTAAATTGGATAACTCCTAGATCCAAAGTATCATCTTGCTATCATCAGAACTGAAGCAAAGGTAAAAAAACCAACCAAACAAAACTAATCTCCTTTGGTGTTGCTCACTTTCATTTCCTGTCTCCCATCTAATTTGGCTAACAATTTGTCTCCTACTTCATGGCTGAAACATCAGCGACTTAAGTGAGCTGTATTATTTTTGGATATCTTTGTATGTCTTTTCAGTGTGATGAGATGTCAGTAAGTCCTTGTCACAGAATATGCAGCAAGTAGCCGGTTAAGTGTTTTGTCTCTGTAAAAGCCATGTAAATTTGTCACAATCATATTGATATTTAACCCAATTCTGCTTTTCCCTGAATGCATTGCAAAAGGAGCTATGATATATCCAACTTCTGATAAGATGAAGCCTGATTTATCCTTGTCTTGCACCACTGGCTAAAGTATGTTGCATTGTGTTAATATATCAGAGTGCCAGTGTTGTAACTCACATGCAACAATGCTGCAAATGATTACATTGCTGCGAGGCATCCTGAGTGGAACTCACCTCTTGTGTCCAACATGCAAAACCTCTTATTTAATTTGGAGGTATTTAAGCATTTATCTTGTTCGATCTTTCTTGACTTCTGAGAGAAGCTCAGAGGAGTCACAGACAGAAATTGTATTTGTAGTGTGTATTATCCGGACACACAGATCCTTGAGATTCTTGGAACACCTGACCTGTGTCAGTACTAAAGTTCTTAATCTGATTAATGCTGTAGGTAAAATTTCTAGGTGCCTTTACTCAAGAAAAATGAGTAATGTAAATAGTTAGAAGCTTTACTTTCAGCCCGATTGAGCTACTTAGATGAACGCTAACAACTGCAAATAAGCCTTGTTTTGTGCAGGATAGGTTTTAAGAATAGAAGAATATATTAATTTTGCCAGGATAATATGCATGATCTGAACCTCCATCAAAGTCTTGAAGGAAATGAAGAAAGAAGGAACTATGAAGAAAGAAATTAAAAGGGAATTAAGAAGGCCTTGAAGGAAAGAATCAGCTCTTATAAATCACTGCTATTAGGAAGTTGATAGGATTTATTTATAGAGCTTATAGAATAAGTTATATAGAATAGTAAGTTATATATAGAACTTATATAGAACCTATTTATTTATTTATTATCCCATGCCTTCTTTTCATGTTTTATCTTAACTACTAAGCAGAGTGGAAGAAGAAGTTATGCAAAAAAGCTCAGGAGTAGAGCAAAATAAAAAATGAATTAACTTGCAAGATGTGGTGAGGCAGAAGAAACACACAGACTGCATAAGAAGCATGGAACACAACTTGCTTAAATGACCTTCCTTTCAACAGGAGAACAAGTAATGAATAAAACCATCTGAACAGTTTAAGACAAAAACATAGACTATAAACAGACATACCTTTTGTAGGTAATATCAAGTCATTGTGTCAAATTCTGCTTGGGCCAAACAGCTGCACAACAATGCATTTTCTAACATCCAGCTGGCAGAAAAGCCTATGAAATTCGTAGTGCTTAAGTATTGTAACTTGCTTCACATCACAATCATAGCTGACATTAATAGAAACAGCAACTTGTTGAACTGCTACAACTCTACAAATAGGTTTCAGGCTGGAGGACAGTAATTGAGAGGCACAACATGCAACAGACAGAAGCAAAATGTTCAAGGGTAAAGGCTTTAAATCATTCTAACTTCTCAAGTAGGACATAAAACAATATTATTGCAGGAATTATTGAAATTTTCATTGAAACTGAAGGCCCTCGTTTCAGAACCAAGCAGCTGTGTATAATGCCAATGACACTAACAAGTGTGTACTTATTAGATAATTACTGTTCTTAACTGTGCAAAATTACTGGCTAGTATAAAGACATTATAATAGATTGAACAATCTCTTCTTTGTCAATTATCAGCCAAACTCTGTTTATTCTGTGAATAAAGTAAGGCCTACTTATTTATTAAGCAAAATCAACTGAAATTCAAATGGAGATTTTCAAACCTGAAGATCTGCTTTTGTAAATAATTTGATGTTCTGTCATAGACCATGAAAGATGATCCTAGTTCATGACTCCACTATCAGCTACATCAGTCAGTTATTGCTGAACTGCTGTCCTCCCTTTAAATGCTGCAGTATTCCAGTCACTTAACATGGGCACTTTGAGACGTCTATAAAACAAACAGGACATGTGAATTATATGGTATATTAGAAAGAAGTCAAGGCTGACTGTCAACAGAAAAGCAAGCTTTTCAAATTAGAAGGCTGGTTCAGGTCTTGTTTCCTGCATTTAATTTTGGTCTGTCAAGGACAGGGATGCTCCTAGTTTACATTTTTTTAAGCAGAATAAGGATACAAGTAGATGGCTTATGAAAGCAGTAATGGCAGTAACTATAAAAAAGACTCTATATATCTCTTCTTGAAATAATTTAAGAAAATAGATAAGTGGAGGTAAACCAAAATTTGTGTTTGGTCTCCAACATAAACTGTCTCAGGGGATTCACTTCAGTTCTTAGCATTCAAGTCTTGATCAGCCGTAGACACAAAGTCTTAACAGAAAGCACATGACCTGCTGCTTCTTTTGTCTGCTGCCCATATTACTCCTCCTACCCCTAAATTACTATAAAATGTAAACTTAAAATAAATCTTTTAAGTCTTTAAGTTTAGACAAGAGCTTGAGTTTCCTTTGCTCTCCAACTCTCCCCAACATTACCCTCAGATGTGCAGGTAGTATCTAGCCATAGTAATCAGGAAATCTGAGACCACAAAAGAAATCTAAGAAAGCCCCTAAAATTCACGATTACTTGGCTTCAAACAAAAAAATTTAGCTCTAGCTCTCCTGAGGTACTGGTACAAAAGTATGTACCTTGAGCTTTCATTTCTGTAACTAAGGATTTTTTTCTTAGTTCTTTGTACCTGATAGGAACTATTTTGCTGCCTGGGCAGTCAGCCAAACATTGTAACTGCAGAACAAATCTTCCTTGATTTGCTTCTATGGAACTTCATGAATATTCTCAGAAATGCCAAGCTGCTTTATTAGCCTTCTGAATTATTAAAAGTTCTCAAGCTAATTCTTTGTTATTAATATTTTGACTTTGTTTTGTGATTGCATTTGGCTGAAGATTATGCTTACAGGTCTTGTCTTTATGCATTGCAGTAGATATTTTTTATCTTGGACAAATACATTATGCATAATTGTTCTCTCTTCCAAACTAATGAGGCTCAACTTTTTCAAAAGCATAATGAAAACCAAGGTTCTAGTTTCCAATTGTTTAAGCCTATTAATTCTTTGGCTCCTTACAAGTTTTTGTACTGCCCTGGCAGATATCCTATTGTGGCTCTTTCCATCTTATCAGTCTCTGAAGAGTGTCTAGCCTTCATCCTTTCCTTCCCATTTCTTTCATTATGTGCTCTTGCCTCTCTCTTATCCTGATTTCTCCCCAGTCTCCTCACATGCTCCCCACTGCCATTCCTTGTGCTGGCATGTCCTTGTTTTCTTGTAGCCTTTGACATGCCCTTGCTTTATCACTTGACTATATTGTGTAGAAAGCTCCTGGAGTGGATGTCTGTCAGCTGTTTGTGCTCTTGCCAGTGGAGTTACAGTTGTATCTACAATCTGCCAGTGAATATCTCCAGGTGAATCACACCTTTGAGTAGAACTGTAGTAACTAATGAGTACTGTCAAGGGCTACGAACAGCTGTGGTATTTAACAAATCACACTGCATGTATACCTAACTTCTTAGTTGGTATAAATTATTAGTTCTGTCAGCAAGCGGTGGAAGATGTAGACCATTTACTTAATTTCACCTTTCTGCAAAAGCTAAAGCTTAAGATACGATTGTGAGGGTTTTTGGTTGTTTGTTTTTTGCTTTGTTTGCTTGTTTCATTTTGTTTTTATTAGGATTTCATCTGCAATATAACCCTGAAGGAGAAGCTCTGAGGATCTTCACTTCAACAAACTGCCACCAGATGATTTACTCTGGCATGGAGTCATCGTATAAACTATCCTGATCTGCTATAGAATTTAATAGGTCTTGTTACTGTCAAACTCATCACCATGAGTTAGATTAGCATCTATCTCCCAGAGAGCCATATGGACTTCATTTCAAAATGAAAAAGCTTCTGTTTCTCAGGGTCATTTGTTCCAACAGCTAATTACTTTCACTTAAACAAATGGACAAACAAAAACCCTCCAAACAGCAGCAAGCCCAGTTCTCTCCTTTCTGACAACAATTTCTTTCACTTAAGTCCATCTTGATTACTTTTTTGCCTTTTCTAGCTTGGCTGGAGATTTTTAGTACTCAGTATCTTGTCTCCAAGAAGGTACATACATAGTTTGGGGTTTTTCAAATCTGTACTTGAAACATTTCTCAGTGGAAAAATGCCCGGGTATTTATTTGTCCCAGACACTGAAATGTCCCAGAGATTCCGAAACTGTCATCCAAATTCTGCTCAGCCTGGAGAGGAAAGGCTCCAGGGAGACCTTAAAGCACCTTCCAGTACCTAAGGGGCTCCGAGAGAGCTGGAAAGGGACTTTTACGAGACCATGTAGCACTAGCACCAGCATGACTGGGTTGCACTGGCAGAAGGCCGATTTGGGCCAGAAACGAGGAAAAAAAAAATTCTTCGAGATGCCGAAGCACCGGCTTAGCCCCGCCGCCCAGCTCCGCCTCTCCCGGCTCTGCCCTGCTCATCTCCGGGCAGAGGGACCGCCTTGCCCGGTACGCATGCGCAGCACCCGCTTGCGAAGCCCGGCAGTGCTCGGCCCGCCCGGGTCCCGGCAGTGGCCTACGCGCATGCGCGGGGCGACGGCGAGGCCAGGCCCTGGAGCGGTGGCGGGGCCGCGCCATGAGCGCCTGGTAGAGGGGCTGCGATGAACCTGCGCGGCTTCTTCCAGGACTTCAACCCCAGGTGAGTACGGCATGGGCAGCGCCGGCCTGGCAGGGTTAGCCCGGGGGCCCGGTCGGGAGCAGCGCTGGGTGTGGGACCCGTCAGCTTTGGAGCGGAGGGCGGCCTCGGTGGCCCTTCCGCACCGCCAGCTCGGGTGGCATTTGGAACACGCCGTTCCCGGCCGGTTTCCTGTCCAGAATCACTGAATCAGTCATGTTGGAAAAGAACTCTGAGATCGTCGAATCCAACCTTCTCAGCTTCCCGGGTGTCGGTGCGTGCTCCTCGCGGCTGGTTCGCATTCAGGGACTGGAAAGCAGATGTAGAGCTCTCGCTTTCCAGCCCCACTTCCAGTCATCTGCTTTGTTATTGTGTAGCTTTCTCAGATTACTCCCAGGCTCTTTCTGGTGTTTCAGTGTTTCACCGCGGTGCTTTGAGGTGCGGGGGCACTGCACACCTCCGCGCAGACTGTGACTGTGAGGCGGAGCCTCCGTATCCGCAGGTGTTAACAACCCTGGGCTACACTGGGAGCACCGGGGAAGGCGAGCTCTTCCTTCGGTCTCCCTTAAAATTAACAATGTGACGGTCACTACAACCTGGGGTTCTGGTGGCTCTTCAAGCAAGTACGGACATACACCTTTTAAAGAAACTGAGAGAATGGGTTAAATGTTACTGGGTTTTACTAGCTATTTCAAGACCACCGACTAAGGGCCTGCAAATAAGTTGTGGAACGTGGCTTGAGATGCTGAGAGTCCTGGAAAAACCTTGCACGCGAAAGAGGCCTTACATGATGCCAGCTATAGCAGGCTGTGTTCAGTCAATTGTTTAGACAAACAAAAGGGCAACCAAAGCTCCAGGAAATGCATTGTTACAGAGGCTGAAATTAACAATTGAAATATGTGTGGTCAGAGTAATGGAAAAGTAAGAGCAGAAGTCCTAGAAGCTTATAAAACTTTGTTACTGCAGAGCAGTGCTTTCAGCTTATTTGGGTGCTGAGTGATGAATGAGCAAGCCGAATGTTGCACTTTTGCAGGTGTCTTCGTGTTTTGATGCACCTGGAAGACCTGGGGAGCAGTGGTATTTCACTGCTGCATTTATTGAGGAGCCAGGGAAAGTAAAAATTACAGAAATATTGAATATCAAAAAAGGATGACTAGCCGAGGAACTGAGACATCTTTGTTTCTATGAAGTGTGACCAGTTTATATCATCCTATCCCGAGGTAGTTTCATCAAGCATGTGGGGAGATGCTGACACAATAAACCTGTTTATCATTATTAAGGTGCAGATGAGACACTTGTTCTGAGTAGAGACAAAACATCTTGATATCAAACGTAATGATCCTGATTTGATGAGTGCTTTGTTATTTTATATGAGTGAAGGTGGGTGGTTTGAGTCGTGCTGTTGGAGAAGTGGTAGTATTCCTGATTGTTGTTGCATTATTCTGTTGCTTAGGTTATGCATGTTTTAAAATGCATACAATTACTTACTGAAGCAGTGTTAAAACCTAGTTATATGTTTTATAAAGCAGTCTGTGAGCTTCTCGTGGATGGGTGGGAGACTTTTCCCTTCCTGTCCTTTGAAGAAATTGCCTACTGTAGTTATTTTGTCTGATTTTTGGTGGTACAAGAAGGTGGTATGCCACTGCTCAAGTACTCTGGATATGTTTATTCATTCTAAATTGACTATGTTATAAACTGTATCAATGTAGCTATTTTAAATTTTTAAGCGTCATCCTCAATATTCTAGTGAGAAACTTCAGTGTATAATAGGTAACTTTGCTGAAAGTTTAACCTGTTGGGTTTTTCTTTTCTATAATATTGCTTTTTAACTGAATGTGAATTTACAATTCATAATAGCTTTTAACCTTTAGTTAAAATTGGTGTGGATAAAATTTCATAAATTATGTAACTCAGTTTTGAATATCAAAAGCTACTTCATTTGATTTGTATGACAGAACACGTTTTTTAAAACATATACAGCTCCTGACTGGATCGTTGTGGAAGGGAGCTATTTATGTCAGTCCATTCACTGAGATTGCTATGCAGAAATGCTTTTGATGTGCTTCCTTGAAGCAATGGTTTTATAAGCGAAAGAGATGACCACTTATACTGTATCTACAATGAAATGGTTGATTCTTTGTAAATAAACTTGACACGTTTTCTTTTAGGAAGTATCCCAGTGAAATTTCAGCTGCAACTGAGGTAGTTGTCCTCTAAAAAGCTAAGGTGAAGTTGCCTGCCTTGATTCCTCACTGGGTTTTTTGTTTGCTTGTTCAACAGCAAATTCCTTATTTATGCCTGCCTGCTGCTCTTCTCTGTGCTGCTTTCTCTACGTCTGGATGACAAAATTCAGTGGAGTTACTGGGCTGTGTTTGCTCCAATATGGCTGTGGAAGTTAATGGTGATTGTTGGTGCCTCAGTGGGAACAGGAGTATGGGCCCGAAACCCACAGTATCGGTAAGCTGATGATGTTTGTTTGGCAAAACAGAGAGAATGTTGTGTCTTGTCAGTCTAGGACAAAATAACTTTGACATCTTTAAATACATCAGTGTTGCATTTTTTGGTAATTTGAGTAGAATGTGAATTCGAAGGTCCCAGGGCAAAAGAAAAATGACCTTAAATGAAATGCAGTAAATGTCTTTTCTATCTGTGGTGAATATTAAATGAAAAATTTTGGTGCACAGGTCTTCTGATACACCCACACGTGGTGTGATTCAGATCTTATATGCTACTTCTAGTAATGGATCTAATGGTGTAGGGAGAAGCTCTGCGTGTGCTGTCATTTTACAGGCATTTTACTTTTAGTAACAGAAAATATCTGTTGCAATACTCTGGCGCTTAGGTAAAAGAAATTCTAGGGAAAGATGTTGATTCAAGGAACGCTGGTGCAGAAATCAAACAGATCATTTTAAATTTAGCTTATTTCCTAACAGCCTGCATGATAGCTTACTGTTGATATACTAGGAAGGAAGTCCTGTTCTATCTGCCCAACTATGGAATCCTTAAAAAATTTTCAAATTGTAAAAATCCCACTGCACCCTTTGAATAAAATACTTCCAATGTGCAACTTTATCGGCAAGAAATCTGATTAGGTCATCAGCAGTGGAGTTTAATGCATATAATATGTATGTTTATTAAAAACAAGTGTTAACATCTGGAGCTCAAGGAAATTTCCTGGGATGTTTGCAGGGTAATGTGCTTTCTTACAGGCAAGTAAATTCTTCCTTATCCTCTCTTCAGAGCAGAAGGAGAAACCTGTGTGGAGTTCAAAGCTATGTTAATTGCAGTAGGCATCCACCTGCTACTGCTTATGTTTGAAGTCCTGGTGTGTGATAGGATTGAAAGAGGAACCCATTTCTGGCTTCTGGTCTTCATGCCACTGTTCTTTGTGTCTCCAGTCTCAGTTGCAGCTTGTGTGTGGGGATTCCGACATGACAGGTCCCTGGAGGTGAGGCTTCATTTTTGATGTGTAAAAGTCATGGCAGTGCAAGACTTAGGGTCAATTCTGTTGCAGTTTGTCTCACAGGAAAGCACAATACAGAAGACTACATCAGTCCAATTAACTGCACTCACCTGTTAATGCACTCACCTGCAAATGGGAGTGAAGTCAGGGTCAGGAAAAATACAACTTTTTCTAGTATCTTCTAGTTTTTTCAACTACCAAATTGCAGCATGTTTTGAACCTGCTTTTTTATTATTTTGTGTTAAAATAACTCACCAGGAATGCTGGAGTATCGGTCAATACCAGACACTTACATGGAAACAACAGAAAAAAATTAAACTGATTCTAAAGCACTATCTCTAGGCAGAATTGAGTTTCCAGAGCCCCACATAATCAGGGCTGAAAATGTCTTAATATCACCATCTGTGTGTTTCATCTTTAAATTGGGAATGTGAAAGGTAGGCAGCAACATTAGAGTTTTATTTTCTGCCTCTATCTTATCTCTAACTCCCTTTGGTTTTGGAAAAACCTTGGAAAGATTCTCAAGGTGTTCCCACAATTGTGATATTTTGCAATAAATTTAGATTTCATATTGATTTTTTAAGTAGTTTTTCATTTTGCTATGTTCTTAAACTACCCCATGACATTTAAAAATCTGATTTTTAGATGAGGCTCAGTTTTTTTCAGGTATTTTAATTTCAAGGGCCTATTTCTTTAATATTAGCATAAGATGAGTTTTTTCACTAGAGAGAAATATTTTTGGTAATTGTTGATGATGGCTGGTAAAGTGATATCCTAAGTTCATTTTGAAACATTTGCCAATAGAATTTTATTTTGCAGGGTTCTATTACCAGTTAACCATTGCTAAAAGTAAAATTTGTGTGGAGGGGCTTGCCATCTACCGGATGATGCTTGATTGCCTATTGATTTACAGATGACTGCACAGCTGCTAAGTACTGGCAGAAGAAAGTGGAATCCATAAAAGGCAACAGCTGTCTCAACTAATTTTTATTTTTTTTTACTCTTAGTCATCTTCACTTAGTGCTGTTCTGCTTTCTCTTTACTCTGAAGATTTCATTATTTCCCTTTCATGTGCTAGAAACATGAGGGATCTGCCTTTAATCCAGGACATCCGTTTTTGACTTGAGTAATCAAAGTAGTTGTTAGAGTCTATTATTATTTTCATAAGTATTTAATCTGAAATACATTATCTTTTCATTCCTGTTCTGCATCTGATTAGGTGATCAGTTGAGTACGTGCTGGGGTTTTTGTCTGTGTATCATGGTGGGTTCAGAAAAAGCTGCCTTTTATGTGTTACACTCTTTTATAGTCAGTAAAGCACTATTTAAAGTATGTTGAATTTATTAAGTTGTGAGCACTGCAAATATGTGTGCACTTGCCATATAGATCTCATATGTTAACTTGATTCTAAAAATTATTTACAGTCTGATTTTTATATTTTTCTCTGTCTTTGCTCTTGCATCTTTCTGGTTGCTTGGTCTTATGCTTGTGTTGAGGGGGCGGGTTTAGTGTTTTATTCTTTTAAG
Source organism: Sturnus vulgaris (assembly GCF_052056855.1). Classification (NCBI taxonomy): domain Eukaryota; kingdom Metazoa; phylum Chordata; class Aves; order Passeriformes; family Sturnidae; genus Sturnus; species Sturnus vulgaris. Next base: position 18,442,266 of record NC_142256.1, on the reverse strand, counting down.
AAAGCCAGTGGTAAAACATTTTAAATCTACTTTTTCAGTTTTTTCAAAGTAATTAGTAGTTGAACAGTGGAGACTTTGGTGTGGTCCTGGAAGCTGGCAAGTGCCTGATGCCTGTTAGTTTTTTAACTCCCTGCAAAGATCACAGATAACAGTCTACACAATTGTGTGTTAGTGAAAAGTAGTATGTAGTGTCTGCCTTCAGAGAAGTATTACATTTTAAAAAGGCCTTACATAACTGCATGCTTTTTATTAAAATGAGTAATGTTTCTAGCTTGCATTCAAAAGCTTCAGTTAGACTTTTCAGATAATAATTCTGTGGTCTCTGAAAATCCTACCCATTGTAGGGCTGTCCATAAGCTTTGGAAATGGAATCTTGCCAAGTGTGATGGTGTTTCATTGTCTCGCTTTGTTCAAGCTAGACACAGACCTTTTAAAAAACAAGTATAATGAAGGACTGTTTCTCATAGTGGCAAGAAGGACTCATCAAAACCTTTCACTAACTTAATGACATAATTTTAATGAGAAGTATTGCTTTTCTCCAGTGCCACAAAACCCATGTCTTCAGTGTCATTTAAAGTATCTCTCAATTATACAGTAAATTATTTGAATTTGGATGTAATATTCCATTTATTTATTTTTTTCCCCTAGATAGAGCTTTTAATTTTAATTAGACCTTTAATTTGGACTGTTGGTAATTCTGCCCATTACCGAAACTACAAAATATTCCAGAAGATTAATTTTGCTACTTTTAAGTTGAAGGTCTTTTTATTACTTAATTTAATTCTAGCGGAATTTCTTGTATGAAAAGTACATTGTTTTCTGATGCCTTGCTTTTTTCATTCTGATTAGTTTGGCTTTTCTTATTTCTCTAAGTACTCTAAGTGCCTTTTTTTTTTAATACTAGGATCTTGAAAACAGTGGGCTCTACATTATGTGATTAGGATCACACCCACATAAATTTAGGGATATTTAGTAAGAGAAAATGTAAATGCAAATAAATTTTCATATTTCACTGATAAGAATGGGGTCAGAGAAGTGCTTTGACAGGTTCATTGGTTATTCTGGAAGTAAGTTTATCATACTAAGAGTTAACTAATGTTTTTTTCTTTTTCTAGCTGGAAATCTTGTGTTCAGTCAATATTCTGCAGTTCATATTTATTGCACTCAGACTAGATGAGATCATCAGATGGCCATGGCTTGTATGTAACCAGTGTTGTCTTCTTATCTTTGTTTAATTGTTGAATTTCATTAAGGTGTTTATTCTAGGGAATGGTTAATATGTGATCAGTCCATGATCCCATTTTTACTTGCTTAGCAATCCTTCCCTGAAGGTCTGGCATTTCATTCAGTGGTCATGGGAATCAGCGGCTGTTCTTTGGACACATCATCCTCTGAGGGATGAGGAATGTGCCATCAACTGCAGTTAATCTCTGAGCAGCAGTTGAAAGGGAAATTGTCACCCAAAGTTCCCAATGGGAACACTAAACAAGCCATGAAAATGATTGGTGAGTTAGAGAATGTATTGGTAAATAACTAGTTTTATTTGTTGTGTTACCGTGAATGTAAATGAAGTGCAAGTAGTCACTGTCAAAACTGCTGCGATGTCCTGTCCCAAGTGCCTTTAGAGCACTTTAAAGCTCTGTTTCTGTGTCTGGCTTTTTGTAAACTACCATAAAACTGACACTGGCATGGTTATGTCTGTCCTTTCTATTGTAAAAAAAAAAAAAAAAAAAAACTTGAGAAAAGATTGAAACCTTTTAAAATAAGGTATCCACTGTAGGGAGTACTTGCTAAAAATCAGTTTCAAGTACAGTTTGAACCCACACAAAATCACAGAAGTCTTACCAAAGTTGAGCTACATTGCCTTCATTTTAAATCGTTTCAACTTGATCAGGTTTAGAAGGTTGTCAAACCCCTGAACTGATTTCTCTTGAAAAAACATATGAGTTTTATGCCCTTCTGTTAGATGTTATATTAGTTAAGACCTAATTTTCTTGTTTAGGCTTAATACGTAGGCTCTCTTTATTTAAAAAAACCAAACTGAAACAAATAAAAAGTGTCTTTCTTTCAGGTTGTCTGTGTTCCACTGTGGATCTTGATGTCCTTCCTGTGCCTCGTTGTCCTCTATTACATCGTGTGGTCTGTGCTGTTCCTGCGCTCCATGGATGTGATTGCTGAGCAGAGGAGGACACACATAACCATGGCTGTCAGCTGGATGACAATTGTAGTTCCACTGCTCACATTTGAGGTAGGAAAAGCCATAATGAGTTTGATGTGTCTTGTTCTTTTTTTCAGAAAGTAATGAATGATGGTTTTTGAACTTACTGAAATGATAATGCTGCTCTTTGTTTTAGAATAAAATATTAACAGCAAATATGAAACACAAATGAGAACTCTCTTGTCTTGGTTTGAAAGACAGGTGTCTGCTAAGAAAGGCAGGAGCCATGAAATGGAAAATGTAAACCCCGTCCCTCCAAATTATTATAATTTCGAAATGAAGGGGCTCTCAGGCAAAGATATAGGAATAGGAATAACAGTTCTTTACTAGGAAAAATTAAAATAGAAATGCGGTATTACAAAAAACAAACCCAAAACACTGACAGTCAGGATACAACCTGACGCCCTGTCAGTCAGGGTGTTGGTAGCAGCGCAATTAAATGGTGGCTGCAGTCCTCCTGGATGACAGATGTGGTTCAGCGGAAGCAGTGGTCCTATAGAAGGGTGCAGTTTTCCTCTGGAATCCAGTAGAAAAAGGCTGCCTTGGTGTTCCAAATCTCAGTTTTTATCTAGGTAGGAAATGCTTGGCTCCTCCCCCTAGGTGGAGCATCTCCCAATGGGAGGATGTAATTTTATCAGTCAGACTCAATGGCGTATTAACAGATAGTATCTCCCTGGAGAAAGAACGGGCTGTGGAAAAGATAAAGAACACTGCCCCACCTGGTTTTAGCAGATGGCGCATTAGCAGAGGGTATCTCTCACAGAGAGAAGGATCACTGCCCTACCTGGTTTCAACACATGGTGATAGAATACATGCTTTTGGTCACATCCTGTATTGCAACCTAAGACATCTATGTTCCTTTAAAGTTTCTTGGGTAAAATCTGCATCACATTGGAACTACAACAACATGCTGCTGTGAAGGCCATTTTTTCCTCACAGATGTGTGAAATTAAAGATTTCAGATCCAGCATATGCTTTAAGCAGTTTGAAAATGAGTATTTCAATCAAACTGACATAATTTTTTTTTTGCCATTTAGATCTTGCTAGTACACAGACTGGATGGGCATAATACTTTTTCTTTCATACCCATATTTGTTCCTCTCTGGCTTTCACTGATAACATTAATGGCAACAACATTTGGACAAAAAGGAGGCAATCACTGTAAGTATTTCAGAATCCTGGAAACAGATTTAAAATCAATGTATTTTATTAAGATGTGTATTTTTAAGAAGGGCTTTTCTGTTGCTAATGTTTTCAAGCAGTTGTAGTAAGGTTTCAGTGCTTACAGTGTCCTCCCCTGTGGCACTGTTTACATTGGTTGAGATGCTAACTCTTTTGTGTTCCTTCTCTGTACTGATGTGACCTGACACTGTGTAATGTGTGAAACGAAACGGATTCTTGCTAGGGTAGTGTAACTGTAATATTTGTAGATGGATATACTCGCAGGCATGCATTTGCAGACATGGAACTGTGCAAATGCTTGTACAGACTGTTTTTCTGTATATAACCTAAATTATAATATTATGATAGGCATAAGGAACGCTGAGAAGCAGCATTAACAAATTGTATTTATATGCAAATATAAATCAAGAGACAATCAAGAGACCTTAAATAGTCTGTCTACTTAATTAAGTGTTCATTCTGTTAATAATGCAAAATGATCTGGTTTCTTTTAGGGTGGTTTGGAATTCGCAAAGACTTTTGCCAGTTCCTGCTTGAAATTTTCCCGTTTTTGAGAGAATATGGAAATATCTCTTATGATCTTCATCATGAAGATAATGAAGAGACAGAAGAAATGCCACTGCCCGAACCACCAAAAATTGCACCAATGTTTCGAAAAAAGACTGGAGTGGTCATTACACAGAGTCCTGGAAAATATGTGATTCCACCTCCCAAGTTAAACATTGATATGCCAGATTAAGATGACAGTAGCATATTAAACCTGAATTGGTCATCAGCAGACAGATGTATTTCATCTCATGCCTTGTCCCAATTCCTTTAAAATAGGTATTGCTGAATCAGTGGCTTGGATTACACAGATCAGAAATCTTGAAGATAATCTGAATGCTTTTCCAGGAATATGTGGTTGTCTAATTTGTGAACCTTCCTAACAGGTTGGTTGCACGCTTGCCTGTATAGTATTTATATGAACATTTTTAGCAGTGTAATATATTGTTTAAAAGTCCTGTTGTGTACAGTGTAAGTATTATCCAAAAGTATTTTTTTAAAAACCCTCTATGAAATGCCTGTGCTATTCCAGGTGTCTTTTAGGTCCTAAATATACACTTGTTTTCATGTTTCTCTTAAATGCTTTGGGATGCCTTAGCATAGTACCTCTTTACTTCTTTCTCTGTTCAGCCACAATCATTGTCTCAACCACAGAGGCACAAGGGTGTTGAACTTCTGAGGTAATACTGGAAAGCTTTTTTTTGGGGGGAAAGTAGAATATACAGTGACTTACATTATGCTCTTGAGTAAGCTATGTAAGTTTTCATGTACGTATTTCAACTTGTGCTGGCTTGGGAGTTACATGTTGTTTTTGTTGCTTTTCAGTTTCATGTTTTGATTCTTCCTGAGCAGCATGTACCATTCTCCCATTAGGCTGGCTGTTTAATAAGCTGTTCCTCCTTGCATTGTGTGGTCTATGCCAGAAACATTTGTGGTAGGTTTCACAGCTGTTAGTTAGCTGGTATAAATATCATAGCTTGGTTTTTGTTACCAACTTTGTGTTGGGTCAGTGTAAATGATTAAACTTTTCAAGATAGGATCTTGTTGGTGTTGGCATAGCATTTTTTTGTCTGAAGACCTGCTTTGACAGTGTGCCTTGGAGCTAGAGGTGCTTTGGAGAAATGGAGTCTATGAAATGTGTAGTCCTGTAGTTTATAAAAACAGGTGTCTCATGTTCCCCAACCCTTGCAGCTGCTCTCTGTGTTTAGGTAACCCACAGTTTAGATAGCTTAAATTCCATGAGTCTCATTTCTTTAGTGTTAGCATGGCAGTAAGCGCAGAGTGTATAGACATTTCTGCATGTGTTCCTGGTGGATGCCTGGAAAACTTGGATGCAGCACTTCCATTTCTGATGCTCCAGATCTCCCCTTTCTTGCTGTGGACCAGCTACTGCCTGAAACCCAATCCAGCACTATCCCATCCCATCCCATCCCACAGTTTAAATTTTGTTGCAGTTTTATTTATATATATTTTATTTATATTTATTACATTCTGGTTCAAAAATCTAACATCACTGGGATTGTTACTGGATGTCAATTTGCCTGCACACCACCACGGAAAAGAAAATCAGATGCTGAGCTTGCATGAGAAACCACTTCCCAGGAGGATAGCAGTCCGTGCACAGCAGGTCCAAGGGAGAACAGGCACAGCTCTGCACTGGGGAAGGCCTCACCTGCCAAGCACAGTGCCAAGGCAGGTCTTCAAGGCAGTGGTGGCCAAACTCCATATGCTGCTGCTCAGACAAACACAGAGGAGCTCCAGCCTCTGTGCCTTCCCTTCAGCCAAGGCACAGCAGTGCCTGGCTGGGGCTAGGGAGCTGCTCTGCTTCACACAGCCCTGCCCTGCAGTCACTTCCCACCCCTCCAGCTGTGCTGGCAGCAGCTTGGTCTGTCTTGAGGTCACGCCCAGCTCCACATGTGGTTCAGTGAACTGCAAGCACTGGTCCTGGGTGCCAGCACTGGGGGGGTGCGAGGTACCGTGCACAGCTCTGGTAGAAGTGCTGTAGTCTAAGGGAACAGTTTTCTAAGTGCTCCAGTAAAGTGTCTGAGTACAAAGGTTCTGCTACTTGTCCTGTTCTGTTTTTAGAGCTGTGCCTAGGTGTGGCACGAAAAACTTTCTGGATTTGCTCCAGAAAATCAAAAGGATTTTCACTGTAATGTAGGGTGTGAATTTTGAAAAACTTGAGAGTGCCAAAATTTAATGTCTCTTACTTGTATTTCTTCACAGTTGTCTTGAATTCAGTATTAGATTTTCAAAAATAACTAGTATTTTTCATCTTAAATAAGAGAAAAAAATGTAATGCTCAATTTCATTTTGTACAAGCACCTTCTCAAAATAACCTTTCTGCAACGTCTGTCAGGTCACAGAGCTATATCTATCATATGCACATCTTGTGTGCCTGAGGTATGAATGAAGAGTCTGTCCTTAAAGAAGGACAAGGTGTGGTCTGGGACAGATGTCCTATTAATTGTGGCAGCTGGCTTTTAGGTACCATCTTCCTATAACCAGAGATGCAGGAATCAAAAGATCATTTTAATTTACATTTAAATTGGCACACAATCCATAACTGTGCATTTAAAAATGGCATTTACTTAGTTGTTTATACAGGAAAAGTCTAGAAAGACAGTAATTCCTTGTAATAGACATAAAGACACATCTTGTATGTTTTGCCTCAAACAAGCAGTTCTTCAAATGTATTTGCCATTTTAAATAGTTTTGGAATAGAGTCCTAACAAGATGCTCATGTAATTCACAAGTCATCATCTTAAATACAAGTCTGCATTTAGGCAGGAACAATAATAGTAAGGGGCAACACCTACAATTCTGAAGGAATCAGTTCTTCAGGGATGTCCACCTGCCACACCCCTGTTCTCCCTCTGGCAGGAATTGGTTCCAGGAGCCACCTGGGATTTGAAACAACAGTCAAGAATTTCTGTTCTAGATTACTGAGGACAGCTTTGTTTTCCAGCACCAGAATCTCTTCAGGAGGCAGGTTTTCTGGATATAGTGATGTCTCTCCAATGTCAATTAATCCTGTATTTTACAATTAAAATAAAAAAATTAGTTGCCAGCTTGAGCTAGAGAAAAGTTTTAGACTAGTAGCCCTCCCTGAGAACACAGAGAATAGCCAGTTTGTTACTAGAAGAGCACAGTCAGAGGGAGGCATACCTCCCACCTGTGCTGTTTGCCACAAAAGTCTATGTGCCTCAACTCGAGTGGAGAAAAGGGAGAGGGCACAGTTAAAATCATCACAAATCAGTGATGCAGAACTCCTTGAAAAGCAGCCTGCATCTAACAAGACACAGCTGCTACCAAAACTCCTGAGCTACATTTGGCCTTGGACCAGCTTCTGTAAAGTATAAAACTTTATCTGCTCCTATCAAGCCACTATCCTATTAACATTTTTAAATCATTAAACTATTTTGAAATTCCTACCTACTCCACAGTTAAGCACACAATTTATGTTAAGGCTGCAACTCTACATATTAGGTAGGACCTACAGTTTTCAGCACTGTAGAACCACAGTGCTGTTCAGTGTATGTGACTTAATTTATTTGTTGTGCAGGAATAGCCAGAAGTATTCAAATGACAATGAAAGATGGTGTAACAAAGATACCTACAACAAAATGAGCACTAGATAAAACCTTTGTAAGTGTATATGTCAGCACAATTTATGCAGTGAAACATCACTGCCTCTGCACTGTGTGTTACAGTAACAAACTTCTTCACTGCCCAAATAGCAAAAGCGACAGAGGGGGGTTTGTAAAACTGAAATAGGATTTCTTTATGTAATTATTTATGTGTACTCTAAAAATGACATGCAAAGCACTGCAAGATCGTGAATTCGCTTGACCACGAGTACTGCAAAATGGTTTCAGTAAGAGTTCCTAAGCCCCCAATGCAAGTGTGGAATTGGCATGTATTATGCTGAAACATACAGGAGTTGAAATAGACCCTTCCCATCACAACTTATGCTCCACTCCCTTCCAAGTGTTAAAGAAATGTCATAATGAGTGCAAACACATAAAGCAGATGTGTATTTGAGTCGACTGTTAAGGAACCAAAAGTTTGCTTAGAAAATAAAACCCAAGGATGCTTACCTGCAATAACTCCTCTGCCAAATTTTTCCCCTTCATCCAACAAATCTTGCAGTTGTTTCGGTGTCATGCCGAACCTATTCAGAAGAATTTCTCTCCATGTTTCATCTTCCCAGTCCTTAACAGCTATATGAATAGCAATGGTGCAGTTCTTGTAGCCTGCTAGCAAAGGACGCCACCGAGTCTCTACTGTTTTGACTCGGTTTAGAAGCAACCCTGCGTAGGGCTGTCGGAAGGAAAGGCAACCGAATTTCATCGTGCTCCTCGCGACAGAAGCTGTTTATTTCCTGTAAACACACATACGCCGGGGAATCAGTCTCCACAAGCGGCCGATGCTGGTGACAAGCTGCCGGCTCTGGAGCCGCGGAGCCGCGCGGAGGGAACTGCGCGGCCTCCCAAGGGGCGGGCCCGCCTCAGCGGGCCCCCTCTACGGCGCCGCGCCCCGGGCTCGAACCGCACCGCGCCGTCCGAACAGCCGCCCGAACGGCCGCGGCCGGGTACAGCCTCCGTCCCGGCCGCCGCCTCACGGAGCTGCCGGGGACCTGCGGCCCGGCTCGGCCCGGCCTGGGCCCCTGCACTGGCTCCCGCAGGGAGCGCTCCGCCGCCGCGCGGCCATGGAGGCCCCGGGGCCGCCGCCTACCTGCGCCGCCAGCTCCGCGCCCTCCGCTCTGCTGGCCCGCCCGGACGGTGGGTGCCGGGAGCGGGTCGGGGCGGGGCGGGAAGCTGGCGGCACCGCGGGCGGAGGCGCGCGGCAGCGCCGCTCCTGTGGGTTCTAGGCCGTCCCGGGAGGAGTAATATGGTTGTGGCCTGGTCCTCGGCGAACCGGAGTGGCGGGTGCCCGGCAGTGGGTACAAAGGGAAGGAGCTGCGTGTGCCCTGCCCGAGGGGTGTCCGGTGAGACACGGCCAGGTTTAGGCGATAGGGTTGGTGCCCTACTGCTCCTGGAGCTCCGTGGCCGCAGCACCTCGGGAGTACCTGTCCGGCTCTGCATCCGGGCGGTGTAGGGCTTTCGCGCCTCTGGTCATAACTAAAAATCATTTAGCACATGAAAATTCAGTGGGGCCCGGCTCACCTCCTTCCTTTCTTTAGCCACTAGTTTGTTTGGGACAGAATTTCCCAAAGTGCTCTCATCCAGCCCTACACTCTGAGGACAGTTTTACCTGTGCCCTGTTGTAGGCAATTGCGTGCTTTGCATCAAGGCTTTGCCCTTCTAATATAAGCGTTTTGAACAACGTAGTTACTGTTTGACAAGTTTTTTGTGGGCTGGTCCCACTGTGACCCCTGGCAACAGGGAGCAAATGTGTGGGGGCCTAGTTAACACAGTAAAATCAGAGACCTTATAGGGAAAATATGATTTGGAAAAGGAGAGGGTTAGAATAGATGTATAGTCCCACTATATGTGTTCAGTTTTAAGGGGCAGCCTCTATGTATTTTATGTCAGTGAACACGTTGTTTGTACATTGTAATTTCCAAGGTATACAAATCAAAGTGACCTTATTAAGGCAGACAGTGATACTAAAAATGGCCACTGACATAGCAAGTTGAAGAGTTGAGTCCTGCCTGAATTTCTGCAGGTACAGAAGATAAAAAACTACGGATGTATCTATGTCCAAATAAAAATCATGGGAGATTCATCTCTCCTGTAAAGCCATATCTTTCAGCTGAGGGCGGTAAATACAACAAGATTTTGGGGAGCTTTGCCATGCACACAGCATTTGAGACAAAGGGGGGAGAGAATGTTGACCAAAAGGAGTGAGTTAGGAGAGACAGGCAAAAAGAAAAAGAAAAGTGTCAGAGAAGGAGAAGAAAAAACGGTAGTATTTACAAAGGGGAAAAGTCATGATGACTTTTCTTTTGTCTTTTGCTCTGTTGAAACACATTTCTTAACCATGAGAAATCTCAAAGCTACTTTAACAATTCCAGGAAAGAGTAAAGTGATCTGCTGGAATTACATTGAGAAAGAGAGATGGATCCTATACTTAGAAGGGCAGAGGAACTTCACGTAGCAAAAGGTAAGACTAGTGATGGGGTTTTTTCAGGTCTCTGACTTTCTGAATAATGGGTATTTATTGGTAAAACCTTACAAGTAATCTTAGTATTTTGTAACTGTAGAGTTTAAGTGATTCTTTTCTGTTGATAAGCCCTTCACATAATTTTATGAGAGCCAGTTTTGGCATATGCTTTAAATATACCTTCAGTGAATATTGTATATTTTGAAGTATTTTATGGCTTATAGAATTTAACTGTTGAGACTTAGTTTTACTTACTACCATTTTCTGAAATTTCTGCTTCATTATCCCGTTTTTCCCCTGGATATTTCCAATATCTTGTTCAAAATGTTTCAGATGGAGTCATTCCAGTCCTTTATATAACATCGTAATAAGAAGAGAAATTAATAGATGATGTGAATTTAAATTCATTATAGTTTTTACTGGGTCATTACTTTAAATGCATTTTTTGCTGTAAGCTGTTCTCATCTTCCTATAAGAAAATGGAAGCACGAGAACCTGTTGCATGGTTAGCATGAGAACCTGTTGAATCTGTTTAGAGTAGCAAGTGAATAATGAGCATTCATGGGGGGGGGGTTGCCATTTGCTTTTAGTGTTTTTCCACTGTATAATTGTATTTTATGTGGGGGTTATTTATTTTGGGGAAAATATGGTCCAGAATATTTTCATGTTTTGAAAGTAGCTTTGTTTTCATTCATGTATCTTAAAGCACGATTTTGTATCATGTGTTTCATCACACAAATAAAATAGGATTTTTTTTCTTGATCTAAGGAAAAATCTCCAGGGTACTTAAAATCTCAAGTCCGACAGCTCTAAATAAATTATAAATAGCAGAAGATACATGTGCTACTACCAAAGGTGAATAAAAATATTGAAAATCTCCTCTCACAAAACTGTCTTACTTGGTTTCTAGGAAACCTTGTTCCATATACTGGAGCACTCACCAGAAGACATAAAAATTTCTAGCAGCATGTAAATAAGGCTCTGTAATTAACAATCCTTGTGTATTGTTCAGCCTTTTGTGTGATGAGTGGTAAAGGGACTTTAGTTGGTTTTCTCAGGATTGAAGGTAATGATTCAAAGTGTATAGTAGTGAATATGAAAAAGAAAATTCATTCTGATCTTAACCGATGATAAACTTACGCTTGGCATCTTAGATGCACTTTATTGTTTTCTGGTCACTGTGGCTTTCACATGCTAACACTAACCCCAGATTATCTCCTCTTGGTGCAGTACCTCACATATAATCTAACCAACAGGAGATTCTTCAACTTGTGTCTGTGCTCCCATAACTTCTACTTCATTTCAGTGCTTCTGCATTAGCATTTCTTAGGGTGTCTCTAAGTTCAATTTTGATAGAATAAATACTACATAGTTCCCATTACAGCATGTGTTACTGCTTTCTGTGGAGCTAAAACAATCCTTGGTACATAATTTATAAGGACTCAGGTCTGATCTCATCTAGATAGCCAAGCATTGCTTTGTTCCTTGTCACATTCAGTTAGTAGCTGATTTTACAGGGTTCAGTACACAGCAGTAGGGGCTGGGATATCTTGTGTCAAAATCAGGTCAAGGGACTTGATCAGCTACAGTTCATTTCCAGAGTGGGGACTGATGTGGTGCAGTATGTTCAGAAAACTGGGGTTGAAAACTAAAATTTCAGCAGTTAATAAACCCATGAAATATAATTCAATACAATTACTTGTATTGAATGGTCACTATTTAATAGCTGACATTCCTGAGAATCTGTGCTGTGTTGATATTTGAACATGCACTGCATTTTACTGCATTTTAGAACTTCAAACAATGTGAAATGTGCTGCTGCAACTGCATTATTTTGGCAGTAATTCCATCTTAAGGACTTCTACCAGCCTTCTACTTTTTGCCCCCTTTGCCTTAATTTTACTCAGTTTCTAACATTATAGTTAAAATAATACTTATATTTTGCCATGCTGTTTTATTTTACTGTATTTTATGCTGTATCTCATTTTACTTATCAAAAGAAATTATGACTGTCTTAAGCTTAGTTTAGTAAACCTGTCTCCAGTTTCTTTAGATGATTTTCTTATTACCAGATTTGTTGCAACAATTTTCTGAATGAGTCTCTGAAAATTTCAGTCTTTGGCTCTTATTCTTTTTACACACATCTCGCCCCCCATACCCTGCAAGTAGAGCGTATTTCTAGTTTGTAACATATCACTGACATCACTATCCTTGTCACAGATTTGGGAATTATAAATAGTCATAGTCATAGATTGTTGGTGACTTTCAGGAAAGTTTTCCTGTGTCTGAGAAATATTTTAAAGAGGTCAGGCCAAAGCATTAAGTATTCTTTTCAGTACTCTACAATGTGCTAGACACCCCTAGACCCCTACTGCCCCCCACACGTGGAATGTCCTGCTTGTCCCTTTTCCATTAGATCTTGTTGCTGAATTTTCCATATGATTGCGCTGATGTTAGCATGAGATAGGTCAGGTCTGCTGGTGACTTTTATCTGCTAAGTGATTTATTTCTAAACTTATAAATGGCTAATATTTAGAGACCATCCTGGTCCTTCTGCTTTTCTGAAGGTTAAAAGAAGGTTGCAGCTATAGGCTGAGCCCCAAGCTAGCCGATTTAGAAACAACTTGTGTAGCTCTCCATAGCAATCTTCTTTGATTGAGATACGTGGCTTTGTGCTGAGGTAATGTGCAGGGGAAGGAGAGCTTGTAGTAATGAGCTCTCTTCCCCTGCTGATTATTATGTCCAATCCACAGCCGACTGCTGTATGTGGCTGCATAAAACATTTTAAAAGATAAGATTGTTCAACACCTTTTTATGGCCATAAGTCCTCAACCAGGGTTCATGCCCTCTGAAATGCTGAAAACTTTTTAAAAATTAATCTGCACTCCTGCTATAAAGGGCTTAGGTATCTTTACTTCATCTAATTGATGCTGTCTGTCTGTCTAGCTTTATAACTATTTGGGGTTTTAATCTCTTTTAAGATGCAAGGTGTTACTGCAAGTTTTAAAATATCATAAAGAGCTGTTTCTAACAGATAAGTAATAGAATATTTGCACTACTAAACTAAAATATTAATTACTTCCTTTGTTTCCTTAGTAAAATCTGCTTTATGTGACAGTTAAAATTCTTGGAAGTTCTTCCACAAATTCTACTATGTTTGGCTAAGTACCTTTTCATTCCATCTAATCAGGAGACACTTAAAAAAGAAAATTATTTGCCTCACCATTTTGAATTAACCACAAAAGATACTCCTGACAAGAGCTGTAAGAAAAATAATTCATGTGCAGAAGCAATTGCTTCTTCTGACTGGTTCTGTATATTCTTTTATGACTAAAACATTACTTTGACTATTGATAAAACTAATTGAAATGGAAGATGCAATTTTCCTCTGAATTATCTTCCTCTCTGAGCTATCTTCCCTGAGAGAAGTGCAGGGAGTTCCACATCAGGAAGTTCACATTAGTTCTGTTTCTTCTTGGCTTTTTGATGGGAAGGTTTTTTTACTTGTGTTTTGGGGGCTTTTGAGATAATTTTTATTTGGTTGTTCTGGAATATTAGTGTCTGTATAGTCTCTCTTAGAACAGGTACCAATAAATGATTTGTTATATTACTGGTAAGAAAATTATTAAAGAATTCAGGGAAGGTGTTGCTTCTAGATTATACAGGTTGTTTTTCTGTTCTTGCTGTCTAAAAATATTTGCCGTAAAGGGGAAACTTCCAAATATATGCATACAGATGTCTGTATAGAGTTGCTGTGCATGTTTATGATTGTGATGATTAGAAAAATGTATAAAAGTCAAATACAGAACTGATTGGTTTGATGTGTGATGATTAAAACTGTTTTTCTCATTCTACATAAGATTTAAAAATCTTATTTAAAAAGCTTTTTTAAAAAGCTTCTGACTTCTTCTTCCTAATAAGCTCTTATGTATATTACTGAATGAGTTTTGTGAGTCCTTTGTTTTCAGGACTTTTTAAAAAATATGTATTTTGGACTCAATTGCCAGGTGTCTTGATTTCCACTTTCTTATTGTCCCCATTAGCAGTACATTTTAGCAAATACAGTACATTTTCATTACATGTGCCTGCTTAGATGAAGGGTTACCTTTCTTTAGGTATGTTTGCAAAGAGAAAGCAGTCTGCTATCAGTTATTCCTATAGCGTTAATCTGAGGTAGTTCCCTTTTCTCTCCGGTCCCTCTGGCTAGCTCTGGTCCAGAGGTGGATGGGAAATCCTCATAAAAAATGTTGACAGGTTTGAAATAAAGCATACTGGTTTCCTACTGAGATTCATACTTACTACTATGTGATCTGCTGTCTATCTGTAGAGAATGTCTTTGTACATCAGAGAAACAAAAAGATCTTCAGCAGATTATTTTATTGAACTCATAATATATATGAAGACTCATAATGCTAGCACTTCTGCTACATGATTGTCATTGAATAATAAATCATTACTGTAGCTGTACAAAAGGATAGGTAGCAATGCTTGATGGTGGCAGTCTAGACTTGAGCTGAAGTAGATTGTTTTGAAACAGAGCAAAAAGGTAGATAGCCGGGCTTGGCAGAACAGTTTTGGGGCTAGAACCTGGTGACTAACCACAAGAAAGGAGATAATAGAAATTAGATCTAACACAAAAAGTTATATTACACAGTCCTTAGATATCCTTTGTAACCTAATTTTGAAACTGTCATATAAGCATTAATGAACATATTTTCAGCACTCCTATTAGGTCTGAGATGGTCTATCCTAATATATGGGGGGGGGGGGGGGGGGGCACTGGAAGACATGTGGCTTTATTCCAGAAATTATGACCTACCTTTTATCCCAAGGGAGGTGCGAATTCATGGAGCCTGGGAAAAAGTTTTAGGGTCCATCTTCTTAATGGAGTGCCCCAGCCACATAAGGGTTTTAAGGGGGTTTTAAGGGTTTGGGGGATTTTGAGTAGGATTTCCTTGTTATGTGCGTTTCCAAGGAAGCAAAGCTGTGCTTTTGTGCTTGTGCCTTGTTCTTGTCCTGTCTTTGGAATTGAGATGTGAGAGTGGTACACTAGCATGAGGACTTCTGATCAGACACAGAGAGTCTATCTCATCAAGTGACGCTCCTTTGAGACACTGTCAATACTCTCGCCTGTTGTAAACAACTCATTGAGCAGTGATGTGTGTTGCCGTATACCAGTAGTTGTGTGTAGCATTTGTAACATGAAATGATGTGTCAGATTATTCAAGTTTAACGAATTCTTGGGATTACTTACCAAAATAATAAAAATAATCTGTTCAAAAACAACTGATTTATCTGAAAACAAGATTCTGATGAGTCCAGCAGTAAAAAGCCCCAACAAACATGTTTGTTCTGTGACTTTCGTTGTTTGCCCTACGTAGGAATCTTCTGTAATGTGCAAATGTTGATTTTGTGAAACTAATTAGCATATAAAGATCCAGCTGTAATAGTAATCGAAACTTGCTGGTTCAACAAACTAAGTTGAAGTTTTTTTAGTATTAAGACATCCTGCACATATGGCTCACAGTTGAAGATCTGAAGCTGCTCATAGCAGCAAGTTAATATTAGGGATTTTATAGGAAGTATTTGTTGGTGGCAGTTGTGGAATCAACGTGTGGTCTAAGTCTAATTGGTGCTTCCAGTGCCGTTTGTGTATGTGAGGGTGAAAAGGAAAAAGTGACTGATACTGCTCTCATTACCATCATACTGTATGAAAATGAGGTACAGTGTTTTAATAATTTGTTGGCAGAGGTTCTTATTTGAGAGACCTTCAGTCGATGAATGGTGACCTTGCCAGAAGGTGTAATTGCAGCAACAGGAAATACTGTTGGTCTTATACAACTCATTGTTGAGATTTACTTGCTCGTATTTGTTTAATTATAGTATATTGCTGGCTTTTCCTGTATGTTCTATGATGTGACAGCATCAAAGAATGAAAATCATCTTGTTTTACATCCTTTGGAAACACAGAAAGCACTTTTTAGGTTACCTATCTCACAAATCAAAATGAGCTATCTTGTAAAATGTACTTTAATAAAATAATTTAAAAGCATCCCTGTCATTGTGATTTGCAGATCATGAACTGGTAAGTCTTACCATTTAGATGCAAAATTAGAAGTTTAGATGTTTCTGTGGGAAGAGAGACAGAATCTATTTGGTATTCTCTTAATAAATTATCTGAAGTAGCTACTTGTGACGGGGTGGTATTTGCATCACTTAATTAGTGGCTTGCCTGAAGTTTCTTCTATCTTCACTCAGAGCCAGGATTAAAAAACAAGAAGAGGACTTGTGTGTTTGGGCTTGGTTGTTTATTAAATCTTATCTAGAGTACAGAAACTTCAGCAACACTTCTAGCCACCAGCTAGAAGCGAGCAAAATGGAGATCAACCTAACTAGTTACAAGGTTTCTTAAAGCTAAACAGTCTAATAGAGAATTAACACCTATATTATTTATACTTTTAACCCAATAACCAAACTCCCGTGACCTGCAGTGCAGCACTGTCTAACCAGAAACTAATACCTGAAATCATGAAGAAGGAAGAACATTGAAAGGAGACACCACTCAAAATTCTCCATCTTGTCCCATACCTATTAGTATATTCTAAAACCCTCAAATTTAAAACCCTTCACCATGTGAAATCACACACTTCTAGTTTACTACACACCCGTGACTTTACCTCCATTACTCAAATTTGGAAGGCTTCTCCAAGGCCTCAGGTCAAAAGCAGTGTTCTCCAGGGGGTCAGTCCCAGAAAGCACGGAAAGCTCCCAGGTTTCTGGGATCCAACTACCGGGTTACAAGTATACAAGTGCTTGCAACTGTCTAAAAAGGCACTTTGAGTACATTGTTTATGTACCAGTCACAGTGTCTGGTGAGAGACTTTCCTTAATGTGAAAATCCGGTGCTTTTGGTATAATGCAGCCACCTTTGACTTCTGTAATTGGCTCACAGGGAATCTGAAATGTCAGAAAGTGACCAGCAGGTGGTCTGAGGGGAGATGAATGGATGTGATATTACCTTGCAAAACTTACAGAGAGCATCAACAGGGCTCATATTTTGGTGGGAATCTATGCAAGGCACTTGATAGTACTTAGACTCCCTGTTTGTAAAAGTATACATAGTACAGCACTCGTCTTCAAATATGGCAGTGAAATCAGTACTTCCACAGTGAATAAAGCAACCTAAACTCAGTGGATAATTTGCTGATGTTGCATCCCCTTCTCTTCCTTTCACTTCTAAGTGGTAAAAACAGGTTTTATTAGTATTTTCCAAGGGACTTAAATACTTTGCAGCATTTTTCTCCTAACTGAGCAAAGTAATTTAGAAGCTTTTGCTATGTTTGATCAAAACAAGATTTTCAGATTCTTTGTTTTGGTAATAATTTGTGACAATTAGCATCAAGGAAGGTTCTTATTAAACTTGGTGAAAAAACACCCAAAATTTACAACAGCAGCATAGGTTGTCTGGAGAGGTTATGAATTCTCTGCTGTTTGAGTTACTCAAAGCTTGCCTCTTTGAGTTACTCAAAGCTTGCTTGGACAGGCCCTGATCAACCCAGCCTAGCTCTGTTTGGAGCAGGGTGTTCAGACTTAATGACCTCCAAAGGTTCTTTGCAATTCAAGGTGTTCCACAATTGTAGCATAGTTATTCCAGCAGTAGGGAAGGTAAGGTGCAGAAAGGAGTGCATTTAGCAAGGCAGATCAGTAGTAGCTGATGATAGGAAATAATTCTGCATTTACATTGCTGAAAATAGGAAATAATTCTGCAATAATATTTTTAATAAAAGTAAGACTTGGTTTTAATATTCAACAGAAAAGTTAAACCATCAAAAACAGTCATCAAAAGCCACAGTTCCGATGGGTGGGAGTTTTTTTGCCTTAGACCTTAGGTGCAACAGTGGCTATGCAAATTCTCTTAGCAGCAGAGTGGTAAAATTTCAACCACTACAAGGAAGAAAAGGCTAGAGGGGAAAGAGAAATGCTAGATATTTTCTAATTCTCTGCATCTGTTAAAAAGGTTACCCTAAAACTGCTAGTGAAGTTATTTACATGCTTGACTTAGTATCCATGTTTGGAGTACATGCTTTACTTTAGTGTAGGCACCTATGGTATCACACTGGCTGTACACAATACAAGCTGAGCTGTAGCCTGGCCGCGTACCAGTGTAAAGCTTAGTAGCTGGAGTTTCAGAATTTTGCTCAATGACTCAGCAGTGTAGTTCCAGCTGCTATTTTTCTGTGGAAGTATTGTCTTGGTAAAATCTATGAATCTCTAGTAGTGTTAAGATGGAAGTAGAACTTATGAAATAATCAGTGTTTAATAATAAGTGTAGATGTCATTCCTGATGTGCTGAGAAGCATTTGATCTCCCACATATATACTTTCAAAATCCCACTCCATAATTTTACAGTTGTTTGCCTTATTGATAAATACTTTTTTAATTTCTACAGTCACTGCACTCTTTGACTCCGTAGGTTGTAAAGCTTGAAAAGGAGAGACATTGCAGGAAAGAAATATGAGAAATGTGTACTTTTCAGTCACAGCTCTAGTCTTACTGCTTCTTTCTTACCTGTATTTTTACATGACAAGTTTTCATTTAACACAGTTGATTTTAAGCTTTTTACCTTGCCTCTGGCAAAATTGAAATGCCACCATTCCAGCATATGATTTAAGCTGTTCTTCACATTGAACTCCATGATTGTTCTCAAAGTTCACTGTTCTTTAACCTTCAAAGTGCCTATAGACTAATTTAAGGATGTGTGAAAATTACTGCAGATAACATGAAAACTACTAAAAACAATTCTCACTAGTTCGTCCTTGACCTACATCACATGCTTCATTAATTTAAATACGTAATCAGCATTTGCATTCTTAAAAATAAATTCTTCCCTCTATTCCTTATAAAAGGATTTGCCTGTGGATGCTGAAGTGTGAGATACAGTCCTAAACATAGGAAATCATTGCAATGTCTTTTTTAGAATACTTTGAATCTTAATCTGTATTATTTAATATATCTGAAACTTACAGGTTCATTGACATCCACCATGGAACAAAAATTCTGTAAAGAACAAGACCACATCTCCTGGAGTAACTCTTGCTTTCATTGTCTGGGCATCTCAGTAATTGAACAGATATCATTTATCCCCAAAATATTAAAGGGCAGGTTGGTTTTTTGGCTTAATTTAAATTAATAATTTACTCAGGTTTTACATTTCGTAGTTAATCTTATATACTTGCTTAATTACTCTTTGAATGGTGTCGCAATTTGGGAGGCAGACATGCGACAAGACACACTAGGTTCATGCACAACAGTCAGCTTTTATTAAGTACAGTTCTCCTTATAGAGATCAGAAGGATTGCACGGTCAATTCCCATTGGCTGAACCAGTTGTCACTCAGTCAACCAGCCAATAGCTGCTCTCTTGACCCAGTGGCCTAGGCCTGCTCTCTAATGGTCCTCACTGATCGAGGTACTTATACTAGCAATCACATTTCAGTTATAAAGTTGGAATTATTTATAACTGTGAGGCCTCCAGGACAGCTGTAGGCCGCCATAGAATGGTAAGGAATTTTTGAGACTTATAGCTTCTGGAAATTATTTTTAGCTGAATTACTGTTTTAACTATTTATATCAGTAAACTGTTTTATCCCAAATGAGAATAAACAGGGAATATGCAATAATTCCTCTTTAAGTTGTTGTTGTTGCCTTTCAGCAGAACTGGTGAAAAATCTCCTTCCTTCTTATTCAGTGAGGCATTTACTTTTCTTTGCTGTGACTGCATAATGAGCGCCTGCTGAGACTGTGTGTAGCGCATATTTGTATGCATCAAAACCATGGGAACTCAGACTTTAATCATACATCTCTCTGCACACAGAAAAAAAAGAAGTTAAGTAGGTGTTCTGCTTATATTGTGGCATTCTCCTTGAGAGTTGTTATGCATTTTGTATCATATGTAAAAAATATATATTTTTTTTAACTTCATTTGATTGCATGTTGGTATGTGACTCAATATGAATCTCAGAAGACACCTGACCAATTGAATATATGGTTTATAAATACAAAACTATAATCCATCATTCAACAAAGGATTAATATTCCGTTTTTTAAAAAAACACTTGTTGTTTAATTGTGCTCAAGCTTTTTGTATTTGCTCTTTGGCTTTTAAATAAAAACTTGAATTTGCTTGATGCTTAGCAATTCCTCACAGGCTGTGTATACAGGTGTGCTATTCAAATTCTGTCCAGGTGCCCAGGTGCAGATAACTTCCACATTCTATAGTCTATAGTGAATTCTATAGTGAATTATAGGTTAAAACCAGAAAATTTCAAAATCCCATTCTACCATGAAGCCTTATTCTTGCTATCTGCATATGCTGATGCTATTATGAGTGTTGAGAGCTTTTTCCAGTCTAGTTGGATGCCAGTGTGTCTAAAGAAGTAACTCTCTATTATTATATCACCTGAGGCATTATAGTGAGTGCACCATCCTGGACCTCTAGTTTCTCACAACCTAGAAAGTGAGGAGTTTAGATGAAAGTTCAACTTTCTAAGCAGAATGCAGTTGAAAAATTAAATCTTACTGGGTTCAATGCCTATGGCTTCTCTTAGAAATATCAGTAAAGATGTACTGAGTATCCCTGTCAGCCACAGAAGGTACCTTTGTAGACCTTACTGATTTCTTTGGTTAACAGGACTTAAAGAAATTAGCAAACAAATAGCCAGAGTTTTAGTTCTTAGCTACATTTCATGCTTCCTAAAGGATGGATTCTGCATTGTTTCAAAAATCTTGTCTTTCTGTGTGTTGGTTCTGTTGAAGGGACGGACAGAGCACTCACTCTAGATGACAGCCCCAGGTGTCTGCAGGAAAATAACTACCAGAATCAGCGAGCCTCTCTGACAAGACTTAAATTACTTTAGCTTTTGTAAAAGCTTTTGATTACACAGCAGCTGCTGAGATCTAAACAAGCCCACCCACTTCAAGGCAGTTTTTCTAGTTATACACTTGACAATGTTTGTAATTTTTCATCCATCCCCCTAGGCATAATAAAAAGGTTTACAATCTTGGGTTTTTTGGTGGGGAGAGAAGGGAAATAGTGATATATAATTGTATATAACAATATATAATACATGTATATATACAATATATATAATATGTAATTAATATAACCTTTCACAGGACAGCTTCAAAGAACTGTGTGTGCAGATGAATAAAATTCCCTTTTCTTTGCATGCTGTGACAAGCAACTATTTTGATCTTCTGGTGCCATCTATTTGGGAGCTGACTGTCATATAAACACAGCATGTTCAACAGGTACAAAGGATGTAGTGAATTAGTATTTTTCTCACTAATACCACTTTGTTGTTTTACTGTTTTATAATCCAACTACATTTTCACAGAAAGATCGGTACATATTAAGAGATGAAAGATTTCTTATGGAT
Source organism: Sturnus vulgaris (assembly GCF_052056855.1). NCBI lineage: Eukaryota > Metazoa > Chordata > Aves > Passeriformes > Sturnidae > Sturnus > Sturnus vulgaris. The sequence goes on along the minus strand of NC_142256.1, from coordinate 18,420,775 downwards.
GATAATCGGTTTCTAGTTAGACTGTGTAGTAGGAAATTGAAACAACTGTTAGGAAATTTTATTTGGGCGTTGAATTATATCTATATTATTGCCAGATTTATAGAAGTTTATTTTTTATTATTGGTTTGAAAGCAAAACCAGTGAGAAACTCCAAGTCAGTAATACAATTTAAAACGAAAAAAGAGAAAAAAATAAAATACATGCAATAATACAAAAGAAAAGCCACTGACAGAGTCAGAATACAACCTGACACCCTGTCAGTCAGGGTGTTGGTAGCAGTTCGTATAAATGGTGGCTGCAGTCCTCCTGGATGACAGATGTGGTTCTGTTGAAGCAGTGCTCCTGTAGAAGGTGCAGTTTTCCTCTGAAGATCCAGCGATGATGTGGAAATGGTCCGACTTTCCTCTGGGATCCAGTAGAAAGGTCTGCCTTCGCGTCCCAAACCCCAGTTTTTTATCTGGGTAGGAAAGGCTTGGCTCCTGCCCCTGGCTGGAGCATCTCCCAATGGGATGATGTAATCTTATCAGTCACACAATAGGTCTTAATGGCCCATTAACAGAATATATCTTCTGGAGGAAGGATGGGTTGTGAAAAGATAATGATGATCATCCCCCTAATCTTATCAGATGGCACATCAGCAGAGGATATCTCCCACAGAGATAAGGATCACCACCCTTCCCACATTTCAACAGATGGTGATAGAATACACATCTTTGCATTGTACCCCAGGACAATTTTCAATGTCAAGAAGTTTCTGAAAAAAAAAGCGTATGAAGCATGGTTGCTTAGAATCTGAGAAATGTGTTGAAGATATTGCATTAAGATTTGCAGTGGAGTAAAAGCAAAAAGAAGTATGTGGAAGAACATGGTAACAGACACCTGTGCTGCCATATAGGGGTGAGGGGTCCCATAGGGCTTTCCCCGACTGGTTGGTATTTTATGTGGATTTATGTCATTATTGTCTCTGTGGAAGCGGCATGCATGGGAGTAATGTTATAATTTTGTGAGTAGATGGAAATGCCTGGAGCTTTCCTATTTCTTTCATCCCAGTCAGTTCATACATGCTGTAGGCATGGTATTAAATGTTATGAATGATGTTCTATTTTTCCAGTTTATCAAACAACAAGATTAAATGTAGCAGCAAATTTTTAATAGTAACAATTATAAATGAATAAAATTAAAGTATTGGAGATTAATACAATCAAAGTGCATATATTTGAGAATATACAAAATTTGGCAGTAAGTAATTTAGTATAATTGAGGTTTGTATAAAACATAAGCAAAACCGAGGCCCCCGCCCCAACCAGGGATACGGGGAGTGGCTCGCCATTCCTCACATACCAAAGCATCAAGACATCTCACTTATATACTATGTGCTACAGAAGTTTCTAGAAAACTCCTCCTACTTTCTATTCCTAAAATGTGCGTCGCTGTGTGTACGGCGCATGCTCTACCAATGGGTTAGGGGGTCTCTCATCCTTTTGAGGGTCTTATTTCTGATGAAGGCTCGTCGTCTTCCTCAATGACCGAGGTGTGACCTGCAGGTAGCGCAGGCGCACTGTGTGACTGAGCAGATGTTTTCCATAACAAGACTTTAATTGAGTTCCATGCTTGGAATCATCCCATTTTGGCCCATTTCACGGTCGAAACTTTCTATTTCTAGATGCTGCTTGTCAGACCTATGTCCTTTTACTATTCCCTTCCAACATCCTTCTTCGACTCCCAACATCTGGAAGATGTCCTTTTTCCTGTCTTACCCATCTCCCTTCTCACTCTGTAACACTTGTCTTCTATTGATCGAAATCCAATTTTGCTAATATAGTTACAATTTAATTAGCACAAATCACATTTATCACATAAGCATAACACAGGAGTCAATTCCTGTAGGTACTGAGCATGTGTTATTCCCCTTGTACTGCCTTAGTGCTGTCACCTGCCAGTGGTGCTGCTGTTCCTTTTAAAGAGTCGGGAAAATAGTTTTGGAGTCGCTTGCTTCTTTTTCTCTGGGAAATCTCACAGCATGCTATTGGACAGTTAAAGACCTGTTATCTTGGTTTGAAAGACAGGTATTTGCTAAAAAATAACAGGAGCCTATATTTGAAATGGAAAGTGTAAACCCCCCTCCCTCCAATTTACTATAATTTTGAAATTAAGGGGCTCTCAGGCAAAGATATGGGGGTAGGAATAAGAGTTCTTTACTGATTTATATATATAGATGCATATGTGTATATATGTATATGTATATATATATGAAGGCAAAGAAAACAACAACAGCTACGAAATTAAGAACAAACAGAACAGGAACACAGAAACAGTTTTTTCGGTTGTGGACACATTTTCCCTGTGGTGCAGTTACCGTTCTAGCTGGCAGGCAGCGCCGGCCACCTCCCGGTGCGCAGGGGGAGATACGGTGATCCCACGTGGCTGCAGGGGCGCTGGAGGTGATGGCGGCTGCGTCCCGGATGGGAAAGGAGAAGGAGAGAGACGCTGCCCACGGATCCCTGGGGCAGTGCCGGTCCTGGTGCTCCAACAAGATGCTTGGAGGTGACAGGCTCAAGTGGGAGGGCGTCCGAGCTAGGGGTTGCGGGGTCCCACAGCTGAAGAAGGCAGCTCCCGGCGTTAGGATGGGCAGAGGTGGTGGGCGGCAGCGGCGGTCGTCCTCCGACTCCACGGGCAAAATGGGGCGAGGCAGTGCTTCCTCTCTCCTCTTCTGGCTTCTTTTTTTTTTTTTTTTTTTTTTTGATCTTGCGGTTTTTCCACCTTCCCTTCCCCCCGCTTCCTGCCACTAGGGTCTAGTCCACAGGTTCTTAGCATTACAATGAGGAAAATTCCACAGAGGGAAAAGGGAAAAAACCAACCCCCAACACCTGTTACCAAAACCTACATGGAAAATAACATAAACCCACCTCTAACATCCCTTAATTTCCACAGTCATAGATTAGTAGTAAGAGAAATGAGGGAATAAGTGTTAAAATATCCCCAGTAAACTCTTGTTCACATTTTTGTCTTAATGATAGCCAGCCTAACAGATTAACAGTTCTATGAATTATAACGAGATTTGGAGGAGAGCTAATTGAACTTCAGCCCAGAGAAGCCTGAAGAAATAAGCGCTGTCTGAAGAAAGCAACCAAAAGAAATAGCTGAATAATAATTTTCTCCAAAAGAAATGTTGTGGGGCTGCCAGTTTGTTACTGGGTTGCACTTAGTTATGTAAGATTACACTTACACATCAATGGGAGACCAAGGATGCCTTTAGTTCCATTTGTTCTCTTTAACTTCTAGTGAAATACAACCTGGTGAGGTTTTGGACTAAATATTCTGAGTATTTTGAACTCAATACCTGAGAGATTTAATTTCCCTAGGCAGCAGTTATTTGTATGGTCTCCTTGTATCTTCTCTGAAATCTGCTCTCTTAGCTGAGCACTAATTAATTAAGCAGGGCTATTCCTTTTTTGTTCCTTCTTTAAAGTCTCTTGTTTGCTTCTGGGAGAGGCTGATTAGGTACCCAACAGCCCCTGAGCTCCTTCCATATTCATATAAGGGATGTACAAACCCTGCATTATGCCACTGCAAAATCATCCCATTGGAAGCAAAAGGACAGAAAAGTTATGGAAAACAGACTAATAATCTCCTACTCCTTTCCAGTATTACCTGGATCCTGTCATATGTACAGTCTGTCAGGCATCACTGTGACCACCCCAGCAGCAGTCGGGCAGAACCCATCTGTAGTGCCTGATTATTAGAGCTGCACTGAAAAATAATTCAGAGAAGACTGTGTAGGAGTGAAACTTCACATAAGCAAAGTTTCCATGAATTTTAAGAATGGTTTAAAGTGCTATAGATGACTATTCATTATATCTGAGTTAATGGTATGGCCTTTTTTATGCTTCTCTGCCCTGCTTTATTTGCCCCTTTCAGATTGGCTGATAATACCAGAATAGAGTTAGTGGGGAGATTTAGAGGCAAAGAAGTGTGGAATCATCTTAAGCAGGCACCATTGTAATGTATCCAGGTTATTTCATATAAGTATTACATAAAGTATTACCACTGCTTACATTCCCGAGTGATTAAAATGCAGGGTGAGGGATGTCCTTCAGGAAGGCTCTGGACAGCTCACTCTTCTGTGTGCTGATTATTCCACTATCTTGAGACTTCCGCTAAAATCTGTAGAAATTAAATTAAAATCTAGTCACTGTTTGGTTAAGAGTATCTTGTATGCCAAGGGATGCTACTGAAAAAAGATCTAGAAGTATGGTCTTCTCAGCATTTATACTTTCTTCCTTTCCTCTAATAAAATGCCTTTTTTCAGCTATGCCAGTGGCAGATTTTTTATTTACAAATATATGACAGTCCTTCTTCCAGGGTTTTTGTTTCATTACTGAGACTTTAAAACCAACTTATGTACATTCTTTCTAGATATATAACATTAAACTACTCTGAAACAATTTCATTACATCTAATCCACTTCCTTGAATGTTATTTCAGCTGCCTGAAAAACAGACACTGGGAATGAATCTTCAGAACCTGAAGTTGGTAAGCAGTGGACATATTCAATGACGTATTTTGTATTTTGTTTGTCGGGAGTTGAACTTTGTTTGACTATACTGTATTCATTGTAGTATTAATTAATGATAAGTCCACCTAAATTAGTCCAGTATAAATCAAAATAGATAGGCTGAAGAAATAGTGACGCCACCCGCCTCAGTCCACTCACACTCTTTCCACCCGACTAGCTGGGGAGGCAGGGGAAGCGCCAAGAGCGGCCCTCTCTCAGAGACTCTCGGAGCCCGGGATGAGGGTAAGGCACCAAGCCTTAGCAGCAGTTGTCGGCGTCGGGAACAAGTAAAGAGCCAGGAGGATCCTTTCAAGGTTCCAAGGGTTTACTGACGGAGCGGGTACAGACACAACTGGAAGAGAGGGGAGGAAACCGAGAAAGGTGAAAAGAATAGCTCTGCACGATCTTAAGTACAGGACCTCCCCCATGGGAAGATACCATACGTAGACTAATAGGGAGAACTTAGGGGTGTAACAATGGGAGGGACTTCAGATACAATAAACCAATGGGGGAAAACATAGGCAGGGTTCAACATACAGCGTTCAATCATATAACACAGAACTTGTAACTGACTTAGAACTTTCCATAACAACAGGTGGGCCCAGGGGGGATTGACAACCGAGTGGGCTTGGGCTAGGGTGATCGACAGGGAAGGGTCTGGAAGAAAAGGCGGGGCTTAGGGGTAATTGACACAACTAAGGTGGGAAGGGGCAACCTGGAACAGACCAACAAAAGGGGTACAGCATAGGGAGAAACCATTTTAACATGCAGGGAAAACAAGGTTATAACAAAATAAAATAACGAACCACAACAAAATAGTGCTTGTGCTATGAAGGTTACTGTACAACATGGCTGTGCTGCCATTGACAATGCTTAGTGCCCTGCAAGGCCATCCAGCTGGGACAAAAAAAGTAGGAGTTTGGCATGTGTATGAGCCTCTGGCCATCTGAAGCACTTGAACTAAAACTTAATTCTGCTGTAAATATAACTGGAAATTATTACTTGACTGGTCCGTATGGCATAAAGCTGGTGTATAATACACACTTCCTCTTCAGCATCAATTTCAAACCATTAATCTACATTTCATGCTAACTGATACAGTCATATTTGTTGCAGCATAGTGTCAGACTCTCAATGCTATTCTGGTCCTTTGTTTCTTAGAAAGAAAATTCAGAGAAAAGGTTTTTGGTCAGTAGTTGTCATGATCCGCTATTAATACAGAGTGGGGGTCATGATGGTTTGTTTGATCTCAGAGGTGCAAACAGGCAAAATGCAGGGGACAAAATCAGTTTATTCAACAACAGCAACACATTTTTATTAAATGACAACAATTCAGTTGCGATAGAGGGGAGAGATATAGGAAACAAAGTATAGAGAGAGAAAAAGAAGGGGATGGGAAAATAGCTACCAATGAGAAGAGACAGATGTCCTCATGGGCCAGCCAATAGATGAGTCTTCATCTGTGGGGAGTACTCAAGGGTCTTCTCCAGAGGGTCTCTCTTTTATAGTCTTTCTCTAAAGTGAGTGGCTTCTGGCCAAAAAGTGGGAAGATTTATGCACTTTTGTGTGGTGCTGCAGGAGACAGGTGCGGTCGTGCAGTACATGCAGTCTCCAGTTGGTACAACACAATCTCCAGTTGGTGCCACAACAGCACAATTCAGTGAACACAATACACCAGCACACAGTCACTTGACAACCATCCATCTTGGCCAGGCCAGGAAACCATTGTTTGGAGCCAACCTGGATGGGGGTCCTCGAGATCTCCTTGTGAAGGTCGGGAGGCAAAAAACAAGGGAAACTTTGGACCAACCCTTACAGTAGTGAATATATAGTCTGAACTGATCTTTAGTTTGGTAGTGCCAGGGTAAATCATCACAGCAAGAAAATATAGAGAATCATATATGAAAGTCCTTTGAGTTACATTTTATATTACAAGATGTTTGTATTACAAGATGTCTGCCTGATAAACAGATGTTTAAAATAAGGTGGAAAATATGCTGAATGTAGAATTACTTATATGACATCATTTTCATGAGACCAGGTAGAAGGTAGTGATTGGGAGAGCTTTGTGGGGGGGGAGTACATACAGAAAAAAGGGAAACCAGTTCTGGTAATACAGATAGCAATTTAGGGAAAGTGAACAGTGTCAGCAGAGGGGTTACTGTCATGCAAAATACAGCAACAAGAGAAACAACAGATAGTGGCTGCTGAGAAACTGTTGTTCTTACTGGATAGATGTGATGTGTTTTCTGTTCAAGGAGCATTATCAGATCTGCATAAGCGTTCTTCAGAAAGGCATCTTTTTATACAGAGGAGAAAATAGTATTTTTCCTTGTTGAAGTATCCAAATGATTAATTTTAAAATCACAGAATATAATGTAATATTTGTATGTATAAAATAAAAAGGGCTGGACATTAAAAGGGAAATAGATTCTTTATTAGAGGAACTAGTTGGGAGGAAAGTAACAAATTATGACAGTTGTTTTCTGAGAAGGAGTGTATGGCACTGTAGTTGGAGCACAGTAGCAGAAGATAGACATGCAAGCAGTAAAATAATGTAGAGTTTCTGAATTGTGCTACACAAACCTTTTAAACTGTCATTCAGTATGAACAGCGATTTGCATTTTTATGTCTTTCTACATAACACTTCAATAGGATGTGACACGATTTTAGAGAACTGGGGAAAGCAGAGATTCTGATTGAGAGTGGAGTACACAATACTCACAAAACCAGTTTTTTCAACCCCTGGATGAAGATTGTCCAGCCAGATGAGTCTAATTTATGCAAAAAGTGTGCTATTTATTGAAAAGTCTGTTCTTTGCTACCAAGCTTGAATGATGTATTAAAGGAAGAGGAAGAATTTCACTGAAGTCACATTTTAAAGTCAGCATAAGGGCTACAATTCTACAAATATTTCTACCGAACAAGAGGCGGTCCACTGGGTCTGGATCTGTGTTCTGTTTTCTCTTTAGTATAGGAAGATGGTGAATCTTTTTCCCTAGTTTTAATGCTAGTCATTGCCAAATGCTCTGATTTCTTCTCATACAAAAAATACACAGACATTTATGCACTTATTACTTATTTCCCCATGTATATCCTATAATGATCTTTTGTTGTGTGCTTGTACAACCAGTGGTAAATCTATTCCTCTGCTTACCTTGTAAAGCAGCTTACCTTATGTGCATGGCATTTCCAGCTGGAAAGAATGTATTGTGTATTGTCAATGCCTCAGGGTGTTGTTTCTCTTTCTTGCTTCTACAACTATCCCTGTAAACAAGAACTATGTCTACATTTTTATATTTAAATTTTGACAGAGGGCTTTTTTCAATTTCAATTTGCAAGAATCCGTAGTTGGAACAGGCCTCTAAATATATTACATGCAAAAATGCAAAGTTATAATATATAATTTTGTGACTGAGTAATTATTTTGAGGTTTTTTTCACAGGCAGGTGCTTCTAGTACACGAAATAAATTTTTATTTTTGCTTTTAAAAATGTTTTATGTTTGAATAATGTAACTACATTATTACTTACATTATAACTTACAATTATTAACAGTGTATTTCAGACTATCTCATTTCCTAGACACTTCTATCTGTGCAGGTTGTGGCATATACTGCACTCCTGTAAAAGTGATCATGATTTTAACTGTTCAAAGCATTGGAAGCAGCAGCTCCATATTCATATCTCAGTTTTCTGTGAGCTAGACAAGTTAGTGCATCCCTGAAGCACAGACCTCAAGGCTGTATTTGGGATCCAGTTTAACCTGAGGAATCTCATAGAAATGCAGTGTCATGGTGCTTTAGGATTTGCCAAAGTGTGTGTATCCATACATATCCCGCTGCCTGGAACATGAGTCAGACTCAGCTGCGCTTCTAAAGTTTCACACTGTAACCGTAAAAGGAGATAACCAAATTACAGCTGAGCCAGCAGAGGCTTTTGCAGTAGTGATATGAACAGGCTCCAAGGCAGCAGTGGTCACAAGAACAACTGGTTAGTTGGACATATGCTGAACATGTGAAAGTCCGTCTGGAGAAAATGGTAGCAAGGAGATCTTCTGACTGTGTCTCTTAAAGGATAAGAGAGAGGAGGTTTGGGGTATGTGTGTTACCTCTATTTCTCTATCACTACGTTTTATACTTCTATTCACTCTTTTCAAGAATTGTCATTTCAATTCTTAGAACTTTTGTAAATATATTTTCAATATGTGTGAACAGTTAAATTACATTATAGATCTGTCTTTAAATTTTTTCTGGTTTATTCAAAGGGTTACTTTTTAAATGAAAAAAATCTGTATTTTATGGAATATATTGGCTGTGACTGAATTCCACTTCAGTGATTTGAAACATTTTCATTATGTTTAGTTTGTTTCTGGACCATTGAGTTAGTTCCAGATCTGGTATTAAATCTTTATGATAATACACTCCCTGGCTAGCCTGAGATATTATCCTAAATATTTCTAAGAGAGGGAACTTTTCTAAATCTTAGAAGATGCGAAGGATAATCACAAGATTTGGAGGTGAACACAATTTAATGCTGCATTGAGGTTTTGGGTTTTATTTCTAAAGCAGCAGCAGCAATTTTAGAAAATCACAGACGCACAGGATGGCCGAAGTGGGCAGGCACCTCTGGAGAGCAACCAGTCCAACTCTGCTCACAGCAAGGGCAGCTACAGCAGGATGTCCGGGGCTAAGTCTGTTGGCTTTTCGGTACATCCAAGAGCAAAGATCACAAAGCCTCTCCAGGGAACCTGTTCCTCTGTTCAGTCACCCTTTTCTTAGGTTTAAACAATGTTTTAACGTTGTTGAATGGAATTGATGGCATGGTAAACTTATGAAGACTTTCACTTTCAAGTACCACTTGGTTTTTATTAATATCTAAATGTCAGTTGTGGTCTTAAACAACACTTAATATTCAAATGAAGATTTCTGCCTATGTTGCAGCTATTCTGAGCATAGATACTAGCCACTGCATCTCCTACAAGGAAATTGCTATAACAATATTATTTTTGTCATGACGATATATGTTTTTAGTTCTTGATATACTTAGAAGATTATTAAATCATTGGCATGCATAGAAGGAATTTTAATATTAGCATTTCCATACTTGCAACAAAAACGATTTTCATGCAGCCATACCGATCTGCTCTGTATAACAGGAAGTCACCAGCAGATGGGAATGCAACCCAAGTGTTCTTATTACCCCTTACCTTGAACTTGCTGATAAACTAATCAAAAAAGAAGTTGTCACAGTATTGTACAAAGTTATGTGGTTCTTAAGCATAATTTCAAAGAAATGTGAAATTCCTCCATGCAAATAACGTAAAACCTAGGCATATCTTTTCTTAGTAGAAATTATCCAAAAGTAAGTTAGAAATTTGAGGTCCCTTACACAGAAAGGACACTGACATGTTGAAGTAAGTCCAGAGGAGGCTACCAAGGTGATGGAGATATGGAATATCTCTGCTATGAGCAAAGGCTGAGAGAATTGGGACCATTCAGCCAGAAGAAGAGAAGGGTTTTGGGTGACTGAATTGTGGCCTTGCAGTGCTTAAAGGGAACTCACAAGAAAGATGGAGAGGGACTTTGTACAAGGGCCTGTAGTGACAGGACAAGGGGGAGGGACTTCAAACTAACAGACAGTAGCTTTAGATTAGATGTTAGGTAGAAATTCTTCCCTATGAGGAATGCAAGGCCCTGGCAAAGGTTTCCCAGAGAAGCTGTGGATGCCCCATCCCTGAAAATGTTCAAGAGTATGCTGGACAGAGCTTTGAGCAACCTGGTCTAGAGGAACGTTTCCTACTCATGGAAGTGGGATTGGAACTAGATAATCTTTGAGGTCTTTTCCAACCCAAACCATTTTATGGTTCTATGAAAATACAGTGTTTTGTTATTTCTGTGTATAGACAACGCTGTGATCTTTGTATACCTAAATTTTGTTTGTGTTAAAATACTCCTCTTGGAACTGAAGTGTTCAGTTGTGGTCTAGAATTAGGTTGCAGTTGCTACTACCATGTAAATTGTCAACTCAGATTTATATTTTAAACTCACATTATTTCCTCTTTTTTTTTTCCCATATAGCTTTGCCATATAGTGAGATGGATGAGCAAAATAGTGATAGAAGGGTAATTTGTATGGCCAGAACTTAATGCTGTTCGAGTTCTTGCAGTTAAAGCTGAAGCCATTAGATGGTGCCATGCTGTAACCAGAATTTTCTCCTCATCTGCTTAAAGTCAGCTGTGTGTTTTATCTAGCAGGATCTTAAATTGCTAAGCTTATTCTTCTAGGGCACTGTCTTGCATTGGTCAACCTCAGTCATTATGCGCAAAACCCAGACAATAAATTAAATCCCTAGAATTCTTTTATTTGTTTCAGTGAAAAGACTGCAACATCCTGAAAATTCAACAAAAGAGAAGGCAATGGCAGGACAGATTTACTGTCCCTTTTTCAGTTGAAAGCAGTGTGCAATCTAAATTATTTACTTGTTTGCTAGCCCTGCATGGTGCTGTTTCGTGGGTTATCATTCACTTAAATGGTCAGTGTAGGACAATGAAAATGATAGTGCAGTTACAAATTCACAGCAATTTACTGTTAGAATCTCAGACTGGTAAATTACTTAATTTCCACTTTTTCACTTACTGTTGAAGGTTGAAACTTAGATGTGGAATGTTAAAAAAAGGAAGAGAATTTAGCAGCTTTGGAAGCTCAAGTTGTTAAATTGTGGTGATAACAGGGTGGGCTTTATTGTGCATGTGGATGTACTACTGTGTGACATTCTGATAAAAAATTAACGCTCTACAATATCAGCAAAGCCCATCTTTAGTGGATAAAGTGCTGGTTAACTGCACTGTTATCAAGTGCTGGTTATCAAAAAGCAGTTGTTAATAGGGAATCATCATGTAAATGGGAGAGTTTTTACCATGTTTGTGTGGGTATGGTAGGAGGTCTGACTCTGCATTTCTGCACATATAGATAGATATAAAATCATCACGAGTACCTGAGAGTGATGAAAAAATTGTCTGGGTGGCAGGTCATGACCTGGTCAGGGCACCCATGAAGAGTAGTTTGTGATGCTCTGTGACATCAGACTATGCAAGCAAATCTATGTATTCATTTAGTAGTACAGACAAATGCAGACTCATAAAGCTGGATGGATAGGAACAGGCAGCACAATCTATGTAAAAACGGGGGCTGTGTTCTGAGAAGTGAAAATGGAAAATCCATGGGTGAATTGGAATGATGATATTGAAACAGTGTAATTTCTTTTTTTGTAGGAAGATTCTTCCCATTTCCATTGACATGCAGCCATGAGGTCACCCAAATGAAGGCTAACTATTTTCTTTGGTAGGTTAGTTTTAAGCTGGATCAGTTCCCTTATCTGACTGAATGTGTGGCCTCATAAGTGCTTGTGCTTGCATAGTTGGAAGCTAGGGAATAACTGGATTGCCTTTTTCAGTGGAATTCATAATTGATTATGAAAGCAAAGCCTGTCACCACACAATTAAGCAGCAGCTCCCACTCGGAAGCCTTGAATTGTAATACTGCACAGTAATGCAAAGGAGCTAGGGAAAGGATTTTATAGTTATATAAATGTATCGATATATAGATATTGCAACAATGAGATCACTGTGACGGCAGTTCTCATTTTATAAGATTGTAGTCTTAACCCTGACTCAATGATTGGAGTAAAGCTTTGGAGGAGAGAGGCTTCATCTTCAATATATGAAAGATGCCAAAGAAGGACTTTATTACAATGCCTATGACAGCCTGACTGCTAACAAAAGTTTATTTCCTTGCAGTAGGACTGCTTGAATCAGGATGACATTTAACAGTATGGTGAGTGCATGTCTACCAGGCCATAAGTAGCAAAAGCCTGTCTGCAGCAGGATCCATTCAGAGCATCTGGACATGCACAGTTGCTTTTTGCAGGTGTCTGATCAAAATACAGATATTGCCAACCAGAAAAATACTGCTGATCTCAAAACATTTGAATGAAGGTCTTGTGAAACTCTTGAAACAAGTTCAGCAAGGTCACTTCACATGCTTTCAAATTAATCCAGAATATGTAGTGTTTCCTCTAACAAAGAGATTACCTATGTATTACCGTTTTTAAATCAGCTATAATAAAGCTATTTCTTTGAGTTTTCTTTGCATCTTCTTTAGATCTGCATTGAAAACAGTATGACAATTCCTGCTATCTTTTCTTTCTTCATAATTCATATCCTATGAAGAAGAGACTTAAGTTCAAGGTACCATTTTTTATTTCCTTTAAAACATTAATTTGATGTTTATTTATTATTTATTATTTTATTTTCCTATTTGGCTACCAAATATTTTGGTAAATGAGCATAAATAACTCTTAAAAGAGAGAAAAAATAAAAAGAAAGGAAGGAATACATCAAGTTTTGGAATATTTATATTAATTCATAACATTCCACCTCTGGTGACCTGGCTTCAGAAGCTGTCTAGGACAGGCTTAATGAGCTTGGTCCACTCAATTTAATTCCAAGAAGACATTTATAATCTAAATTACAAAACCAACCCAGAGTCTGGCCCAGTTTTCCATAACTGACTGTTCCAACAGGAGAGGTTTGGTAGCTGAAGCATGGGGATACTGGGGGCCAGGACTAAGGTGCCTGGGCGGAACTGCACGGAGAAGGGACAGTTCTTGCCTAGTTCTGGATACCTTTGAAGTTGGCGTGTTGGGCTATTTCTTTGTCTCAGCCAAAGGTGCCAAATGGAGCTGAGACTTGTGACAGCCTTTTCCAATGTTTTGACTTTTATACTTTCATTTACGTAACCACGAAATAGTGGTGACAAACTGAATCTCACTAACAAAAAGACTTTCTAACAGAAGAAATTCACACTTTCCCTGCATTTCATGGCCAGGCAGTCTGTGTACAGTCAGGGAATTGTTAGGGTGTACAGTGTGTGACCCGCAACTTAAATAATTGTCCTTTCAAGCTTTGAAACTTAAGATACTTGATTAAATAAATATCTTTCTAAATTTGAGGGCCCTATTTCCACATGTTGTTTGATGGATCTAATTGCATTAAATTATTACAGTTCTAACAGATTACATTCCTCATATGAAAGTGAAGGAGAAGGATTACATCACAAAATTCTTGTCTTCCTTCTAAGGATCTAAGAAATGCAGAAGGAGACTGTGCATTGAATATTCATATTATGTGATTATTTTAACAGTTGTTTGTGATATGATTGTCTTCACTGCTTAGATTCTGCTTGTTTGAAACAATATCTAAGCATCTGCTAGTCACTATGGAATCCTACAAAATAAAGGCTAAAATTTTACCTCAGCTGACGCCAATCAGTGAAGCAGATGCTGCAGAAACACTGAATAGAATTTTAACATTGTTTTAATTGCATGTTAGAAGTCAAATAGTGTTTTCTTAGTGGGGCAGTGAGTTAAAGGCATAAAAAAAAGGAATTTTTTTGACAGCTATTATCTTCTGTTCTTGGTGGTTTTTTGGGTTTTTTTTGTTTGGTTTTTTTTTAATTGATCAAATGTTTTATGTCTTGCAAACTGGGCTAGTTTGTTTGGAATTACTCAAGATAATTTGAGAATGTACTGTAATGCTTATAGATTTACTATGATGAGTGTAAGAACACCAGTTTTTCAGCCTGAAGTTGGAATTGCTTAGTATAAACATTTGCGTTTTTCAGTTTGAAACTTAATAAAAAATATTACAGTTCCTGCAATTTTTTTTTTTTTTTAAATAGACCTATAAAATAGTAGTTGTCTTTTAGAGTCTGGTAAATGAAATTTTAGACGTGGCTTTAATGCTTGTTAGGAAGCATGAATTTTAAAATGAGTTTCATATCAGAGCAAACAATTTTTGTGCACATGATGTCTATGAGAGATGTGACCTCTGATAAGTTTATGAGCTCTGGAAGCTGAAGCTGATGACATCAGATATTGACTATGGGGCTGTATCAGATACAGATGCTGTTGCAATTAGAGGAAACAAAAAATCCGTTATTGAATAAGAGCAGCGAGTTCTCTGTATTCCACTCCAGTCACTTCCTTCTTTCAGTACTCTTGACAGAATGCAGCCCCTACAAGCGTCTCTTGTGCTGCTGCTGCAGAGGCTGGGCTTTCCCCAGTACTTGGTCAAGACATTTCTACTGTTTCTAGGGAAGAACAGAAACTGGAAAAGAAAGAAAAGCTCACGTGCCTTAATATCCACATAAGAGGGAGTGTTGATTATGTCACTACAGCTGCTCAGTTTGTAGCCAGAGGAGTTCACAGTCATTGCTCTCAGGGCTTGCACTCTCAAGTCAGATGGGGATCAGTACAAATGAGGTTGCCTTTACTGCTGTAGTTGGGTGTCGCTGGCGGGTTTTTGGGGTCCCTTTGGGATCCCTAAGACTGCTTCTGCAGCCCTCAGCGACGGAGCAAGTCCCTGAGCCTTGCCCAAATAGAATTTTGGCTCGCGGCGAGCTCTCAGACCAGCAGGATGAAGAGATTGAAACATGACGGGAGGCTCAAATCCATAGTTTATTCTATGAAGGCATCCAATCTAACATGTTCAACGGTTATTGTTTTACAGGGGTTTTTATATCTTTTGAGGGTTTCACATTTTGCACCAATTACCAAGGGAATTCTACATTTTGACCAATCCCCAAGGGATTTTACATTCAAAGCTAGCCTATGGATAGTAAAAGAAAATGAACCACTAATATTGGAGATAGATAAGAGGGTCTACCAAGGGGGGGAGCTGGATTCCTTTTTGTATTTGTCATTTTACAAACCATTTCTTATCTTTAAGCTATGGTTTTCCAAGGGGCCTGTTCTAGGGACACAGAGAATCCTTCTTCTTTATTAATATTTTCTGCTCCCTCCACAGTTGGGCACTTACTCAGTAAAGTTATGAATAAAAAATGATGGAGAATTGCACTTACTTAAAAAAAAAAAAAGATAGGAAAGCATTATATTCCAGTGCCTCACAACAGACTTTGAAAAAGTGTATTTAGAAAAATAAAATTATCACAAAGTTCTGGTGACAGCAAAATTTTTATCATTTGTAAAACTCTACTTAATTTTATTAATACATATTGCTATGTTAATATTTTCATTAATGAATATATGCTATAAATTGGTGTATTAGTAAAGTATGGTGTGGGAGAGGTAAAAAATTATCCTGGTAAATCTGGTTGATTATTTAGTTATTGCAATATAATTATTTATTGTAATATAATTTGAGGGCAGGCTTCATCTACTCTTTCTCCTGATGTGAGGAGCCCAGCAAGTATTTGTAAGCATGTTGAAGAGAGTAGGGATAGTGACAGAAAAGAAAGCTCCAGTGTCCAGATTGGTAGCCTTTGTTTGCTAATCATTAGGTCGGGATATTTTAGATTGTAAACATTCTTCAAAGAAAAATCTTTGTTGACTGCATTTTTGTTTTCTTTTTGCTTTTTTTTTTTCCTTTTTCCTGTTGAGTCAGTCTATCAGTTTCCACTTAGGTAGGCAGAAAATTCAAGTAAACAAAACATTCCAAGAACAGCTCAGAGGTACGTGCTTCTTCTGAAACACTGTGTAATTAAATTAATCTGTTCTATGTTTAAAGTGAAGACCTACTAAAGAATGAGTAAATTATAGACATTCTAGAGTGTCACTGTGTGGTAGTCGAATTGGCTAAGATGGACCAGGGCTTGGCCCAGGCTCCCTACACAGAGGCCATAAATCAAAGGCCCTGGGAGGTGGGCTGTTGAAAAGCAAGGCCTTAAATATAAGGCAGACTCATGCCCTGCAGGTACAGAGGTTTTGGCCTAACACAGTGGGACTTGTGGGGACATGTAAGGGCATACCCAGACATGTTCCTAGTTCTCTTTATGATTGGATCTTGCCCTCAGCTATCCCTATGTATTGTTAAACTGACCCCTCCCCCTGGCCTTTGGATGCTGCCTCTCGGACCATATGGTCACAGATAGATTAAAGGATTTCTCACCACACTGTTGTATCCGTCCCATTTTTTATAGCCACGTTCTGATCCAGTCAAACCAAAGAAGTCACAAAGGGACCCACCTACCACCCCGCCCCAACGACATCCCTACAGACATTCTAGAAGAAATTGTTAAAATGTGTTAAAACTGGAATACAGGTCTGTAAAAAACATTTCGTTACAAACAGCAAATAAATATGACCAGGCAATGTGAGGCAACAAAACTACTTAAGCTCCACAGCAGGACAGATGTTTGGGTTTAGTGAGATAATATTTACTGATAGGAACTTACCTCTGTATACACATGTAAAGCCTTTTACAAGAAGTTTATTCATTTGCTTTTCACCAGGGATTTTACTGGCACATTCCCAAGACTAATTGAAGCCTGTGAATCAAAGCCCAGGAGTGAAAATTCCTGAATGCAGACTGTAGAATTTATTTCAAGTGAGCAGTGCATCTTGGGAAATCCTTGAAGGCAGAGAAGAAATGGTGCACAATTCATAAGTTCTATTCCACTTACCTGCTCCACTACAAGATGTACGCAGGAGAAGACTCATGTTCTTGCCAGGTCCCATCAGAATCTCCGAAAACATGATCCAATTAATTTCAGTTTATAATTCAGGTGTCTTTTAGTGACTCTTCACAGTGTCCACTTATAAAGACACATCTGGATTGTTTTACCACCAGAATATATGGTACCAGGAAAACAAACAGAAGCATTTGCCAGGAGCTGCTTAAAGTGGTACAATCTAATGGAAACTTCTCTGCAGCTTTCCCTAAGGGTAATAAAATTGTGAAGAAGAAACTTCTTCTCATTAATATCTCAATGCAAAAGAAATTTGGACAAAAATGGTTAATGTAAACATCAGTATTTCTGGATCATGGAAATACATAAGTGCTTTATATGTGAAAGATGTGGGTGGTTTTGAACCATTTAATGCATTCTAAACACAAAAATGTATTATAAAAATCTTGGGTATTTTTCTGGCACAGCTGATTAATCACAATGGGTTGGGATCATATAAGCTGCAACGTCTGCCTCGTTGTTATTCCAAGTACAAAGAAAGCCATTCCCCTGTGTCTTTTATTCACTGATGTTTATTGCTTAGTAATGGAAAAAGCCTGTTGCCTGACTAGAGGCCTTTCTGCATGTATTTCAGTGGAACTCATTCTCCAAGTGGAAATAAGGAACACCTCTAGGAGAGAATCACTGCCAACCCAAAACAGTATTCAAAGACATAAGTCCTTGCATTGACAGGGATCCTTCCTGTCAGGATTTCAGGCTGAACAGAAAACTCCTTTGAAAGATATTCCTCTACTGCAGAGTACTGCAAATGCCTTATACACAAACTCCTATGAGCCCTGTTTTATTTTGGACAGCAGTAAGAAAGAGGGTTTGGGGGTGGAGGGGGGGTGTCTTTTTCTCTCTCCCCCAGAAAAAGCGTAGCTCACTCACCTAGGAGGCAGATGGTCACAGTGGTCATACTCCCCACTTTGTAAATTGCACTTGTTTTTGGCATGTTAATGATTTATTGTTCCCCAAAATAGCTTTACAGACAGGGTCAATTATATTTGGATTATACAACACGTAGAGCAATTCGTTGTACAAGGCAGTTGGTTTATAATGCAGTATGCCCCTTCTTCGTAATTGGCACCTTTCTGATATCCCATTTATAATGGAGGGGTCTATTTTTAAAAGCAGTCCCTTATATTAGCATGCAGATACACTGGCTCCCCCCAGATAGCTTTTTACACAGAGACAATTATATTTTTGCTTTGCAGGATGTGTGTACTAATTAGCTATAAGAGAAATGGGGCGTTTGGTTTTCAGATTACAAGATCTTACTGCAAGTGATTTTGAGACATTTTTAAGGCTAAACTGGTAGGTAAAATTACAGGAGGAGATTGTGCCAGCTCTCATCTCTTGGACTGTCATTTGAATGAAGAATGAGACATTTTGTAGTTCTGTTGTTTCATTATCCCTCAGCATTTGGATCACTCTGCAGTGGATAAGGTCACATGCCACATACAGCACTGTGCAGATCTGGGTGAACACTGCACATGGGGCTCAGCCAGGTGAGAAACATCCTAGAACCAGTGGGATTAGTGGCATGCTTTAGATTCAGGTACTAGTTCAGATGTTATTAATAACTACCTACTGATTTGTTAACTGTTTTGATGTAAACAACCACATTGATTGACATAAGTTAAAAGTTCTCATATTTAATATAAAAATTAACTACTCTCAAGAGAGAGCGGATAAACGAGGGGGGAGACATTTTCATACATGGTATTTAGGACAAGATTTGTCCTTAAAGTACTCTGAGTCAATCTGTAGCTCTGCTAAAAATGTGGTGCTAAATCTAGAGATGAGTTTAGGGCGGCATTTTACATATTTTTTTCTTTTAACTAGCAAGACTATAAATGAAAAAAACAGAGAAAATAGTAACTCTACTATGCTGTCTGTGGTATGTTTGACAGAATGGTCATCACTAAAACCTTGTAACTATACCTTGCAGGGGTATAGTTACTACAGAGCTTTGTTGATTTAAGTATGGTGAAAAAACACATTGTAGTGGATATTAGCAGGTGGTTTATGAAATACTGGGGACTAGATTTAGTTTTGGGGTTTAGTTAATATCTTTTAAAAGTGAGGAATGCTCCATTCATCTGTCCACTTATTTATTTATTTTTCTGTGTGTCATATGTTGCTTGGGGAGCAGAGAGGAGATAAGAAATAACAATGCCAGCAGGGAATGAATGGAAATTATAGGTTTGAAGCTACCCTAACAGAAAGGGGCCTAGTCTAGCCTGTATTTTAAGTTTGTGGACTAAGTGATTGTATGTTCTTTTCACACCAAGGAAGAAAATCAGACTTGTTCTTCATATCTAATAATGATACCACACAGTATGCACAGTCTGAAATCAAGCAGAGAAAAAAGATAGGTTTCCTGCTGCCCAAGGGGACTTACGTGATTTACACACATTTTGGAAACATCTTTAAGAGTGGATTAAAATTCTGGAATAATTTTAGAATACTCCAGAATCTACATAGTAAATGTTTCCATAGCCTTAGCCAGCACTTTGACATGGCTTACAATGTTCTTGCTGAAATTTTGGCTACCTGTAATCTGCAACCCCAAATGTGTGAGGATTTTCATATTATTAATAAAAAGTGGCAAACAGGCTGTGAAGAGGGGACACAATACAAATGCTTTAAAGAAAACTTTTACAGTTTAGATGTATTCTTTCATGATAATACATGTGAGATGTATGTATATACAAAATACATGTACTACACATACATAGCTATTATAGGAGTTACTGCTCCTAGGTGAGGGAAGAAGGGGACACAGTGGGTACTGGCTTAGCTCTGCTGACACTTGCAGACACAGGTACTGTCACTGCTGTTACCTGCTTCTGGGCCAAGAAACAAAGTTCTTTTATGTGCTTTTGATCAGAGTGAAAGAAACAAAACAAAACAAACAAATAAACAAAAAAACACCCTGGTGTTTTCTTTTTCATCTCAGGTGAAATGTCAAAATTATTGACAGTTGTTTGGCAAAGAGGTAACTAAGCTAGTTCAATAACTTGTGAATTAATTATTTCCCTAATAGATATGCAACTTCTGTTTTCTAATCAAAAGTTAAATGCTTGCACAACACTAAAAATGTAATTTCTATTCATGTGAAGTATGGAAAATATGATTTTTAAAAATAAATTTATGCAAAAATGCAATTAGTTTGTTAGTTTTAACAAAACCCTGGAAAACTAGAAATTATGTCTCACATCATTCTTGGTTTTTCTGCAATGTGCCTAAGACTAATAAGTTTCAAAGTTATACAGAAGTTTAAAAGTTGTACAGGAGTGGCTATCTTGTCCAATTTTGTTACGTCTTTATGTGAGAAAATTAGCAAGAGTTATTTGAAAACTGAAAGTTCTGTATTTTTTCAAATCCTATCTGGAGACAGTTTTTGTTCTGTTATCAGCAATGCCTTTGCTTTAGTCAGGAGAAAAGGTTAGCCTAGGATATAGCTCGTTGCTGAATTTATCACAAATACATTTCTCCTCCATATCTTTGAACATGTGTTGTAAGTTTTCCTCTTTGGATTTCACATAAGATCCCTTTGGCTTCTTACTTCAGGATGTGCTTTTTATGTCTGTCTTTCTTGCAAAACACTCTCAGTATCCATCCTCTGTGAATACAAACCCTTTAACAGATCAGAACAACAGATAGAAGACCACATATATCATGTGTTATGATGTATGCACATTAGTCAAAATAGAAGTGCTTTAATCATAATTTGAAATAACTTTAATTAAACAAACTCTTGCACTTTCACTGATAATAATCATAAACCAATCCCAAGCAGTGGCACTACATCCTGGGAAATTATTTGTAATGATTACTATTTAATCAGCATATAAATAAGATGCTCTCAGACATCATTCACCTTATTTACATATTGGTGAGCAAATGTGAATAGGAAACTGTATTCTGATTGACTAGGGACAGTAATTTTGGTGGAATTCAATTAACTCATGTTTTTGGTTGAAAATGTATCTCTGTGTATGAATAGCATTACATCTTTTAATGTTTTACTGGTAGGACAAGACTAACAGCATGACAACTTTATCTGATTAACATAATCTATTGCACTAACTCAAAATTTACTTGCAATTTGGAGGAGACAAAATTTCTGATTTATTAAAAGAATAGATGCAGGCTACATTTTTGTTTCAAATTCTGGTGTCCCAGCTCTTGGTGTCTCTTCCCAGAGACATGAAAATTTATATGAATATATCATATCCAAGATTAGTTAGAAAAACACCAATCTCTTGTAGGTATCTTGAGAATGGCAGATGGTCATGTCTTTGTATCAATGATACAAATGAACGTTCTGTGTATTTTTAATGATATAAACTGAAAAAAAGCATATCCAGGTTCTCAGGGAAAATGTGAACTGGAAAGACAGTTAGTTTATGGTACTGGGAAATCCGTTTTTAGTTAAAACCTTATCTAGAGATCTTGTCATAAGTTATTTCTGGAAAAATCCATGAGATATCTATATGAATATAATTCTGGACCCAAGCATAAGATATTATTTCATACATGCCACAGCAGAAAGGCAGTGTCTGTAAATGTGTACATAGCTCTGCTCCTCACATTAGTTGCATATAAATGTATTAAGATGCAGGTGTATCAATACCTGATGCAGCTGCCCCTCAGGGCTGGTCCAGTAGAAGGGCAATACATTCCTGAGGCCTCATCTTCTATAAATTGAGACCAACTCCAGAACTTTGTTGTTTACTGATGTTTATGATGCTATTCTATTCACTAGTGCCCAATACTCTCATTAATTCTCTCTGTGCAATCTTCCCCCTATTGTGAGAAGCAGTGCACTCTTTATTGTAGCCCAGCATGTGCCCCTTTCTCCAGAAATCCCCATCCATGTTGCCCATTTTCAGCACCCCAAAGCAGAAAGTCTCAGATTAACTCCCTTCCCTTTCTTGGGGGTGGATTTTTCCCATACACTACTAAGTAGGCTCCTTATACTACTCTATGTTCTTAAGCCATTGTATTTCACAGAATGAGCCTCTGGATGGGAACAATTGCCCTGAGCTTTCAAGGTCTATTATCCAGAAGCAGCACTCTCCAAATCATAACATGCTGGAAGAGTGTGAGACAAATATAAGGTATAGCAAGAAACTGACATTTACTTCAGAGCCTTTCAGCTGTGGATTAGAATTAGTTGGTTTGTGACTCACAATACAGAGATCTAGACTTTTTTTAAATTCTTGCCGTATAATGTGTCTATTCATAGCATGAAAGTTATTGCACTTGCTTATTAAAATGTCATTAAATTTGAGTTAATAACAGGCAAATAAGAATATAGGGTCAAAGCATGTTCTTTGTTTGCATCTCTGTAATTTGCAGCAGAATTTTACCCATCATTTCAAATTCAACTAAATAAAAAGCATATGGCAGGCTGTACTTAAAGTAAAATCAATGCAAACAAAACCAAGAATATTAGCAATGGTTCATCTGAAGAATCAAAAAGATGGATCTGTAGTACAATTTCACAGCATAACATTGCACCTGGATTGTCTTAAAGTGTGTATATACCTCTTGGGCTCTAAATACAATTAATTATTATGAGAAATAATGTCCATAGGAACTACTTTTCTTTTGCTCAGGAAAAAAAAAAACCTGAAACAGTTGGATGTAAATTTCAGAGAAAGGTCATAGGTTAATGGAGTTCGTAAATAGAACAGCAAGGGAATCTAAACTTTAATTACTATAATATAAATTACCTTAGAGAGCCCATATTAGTGATTACTTAGCCTAGCCACTCCACCTTCCCAGTAGGTTCTGCTCACTTTGGGGTTTAACCCAAATTCCCTAAATTCCACCCAGACTGATGAGATTGTAAATAATTTGCATAGTTGCAGCTTCTTCTCTGGGAACTTTAGGAAGTTTTTTTCTTCCAAATCCCTTTCTGCCAGTTTGGTGCAACTAAAGTGTCATTACTTACTAATTTTTGTTTTAAATAACATGTATAAAGAAAATGACAAAACCAACTGCATTGACTCGTCCTGGGGAGAAATGCTGACATACAGATGAGAAGAATATCAGAACAGAGTGGGTATGGCATTGTCGTTCACATTCCTGAGCTGTAATTGTTCTGAGGATTGTCTTTGCTTTTAATGGCAGGCCTGAGTACATTAGAATTTACTATGCAAATAACGTATTTAACAAGTTGTACACCACAAAAAAACTTAAATACATTCCAAATTCTCAATTAAATGATAAGATGGAAGTTGAAACATCCATTTTGAATAATCACTTTGAAGATCAACATAAAAATGTTGTGTTCCCACCATCATGGCTGTGAATTATCTGACTGAATAAATGCAGAGTGACAAGAGTGGAGTTAAAGAAGCTTTCTTTTATGTTTGTACTTATTAGGTTTTTCTCATAATTTTAAGAACTACCTGTATTTCAAACATAATAAGCAGTTTTTCCCCAACAAGTCTTAAATTATGTAAGCAAATGCAAAAAAAAAGAGAAGTTTGACAAGATCTGTGAGGCTCCCATTCCAGGATTCAGCATTTCGGGGGGGGAATGGTACCTCTTTCTTTTTATTGCCATTTTAAATGGAGATTAATCTTTACTAAGAGGTAACTGTGAAGTAATTTATAGTTTATGGGCGCTTCTGCTGAGAAGCAAATAACAATATCTGTGTTTGTAATCAAGATGTCTTTAAAGTTTTGGTGGCCAAGCTCTGTAATCCTGATGCCTGGCTTGATTTTCCTGTGAGTGGTGCAAAAGGGGCTGCAGAGAAACACTCCAGCAATGCCTCTGCATAGAAGACAAAAAGAAATTTACAGAAGATAAATTTACAGAAGTGTAACCTTTTTGCTTTGAACTTCACAAGATGTACTGATTAATGAAAAATCATGGATAATTGCCTTTAAATAAAAGCATTCCCACTCCAGAGTTAGAAAGTTTTAGAGGCAGAGATGATTTGGAAAAGGGAAATATTTCAAATAATAAGAATCACAAAAAAGCTTTAATATATCTACAAAAGTAATTGCCTTGCTTTTAAAATATTAGAGTAACACTTTGGAGATCTGGATTTGATTCTTGACATTTTTGTGAGACTGCCTATGAGACCACTCTGTCAGTGATTATGTCCTCCATCTAAAAACCAAAACAAAACAAAACAGTCTATACAGATTACAAGACCTCCAGGACAAGAGATTTGGACTGTATTTTACGGTACCTAGCACAGTATGATTTCAATGGAAATCAGATATTGTAAGTTTTGCTGAAAATATATTTAATGATAATTAAAATAATAGTAATACAACTAGTAAAAAACAAACAACCTCCCCCCCAAAAGAAAAAACAAAACAAAAAAAACCCAAATAAAACATTGACCCTTAATATTGAAAATTTTAGGTGAGGATGTTATCTTCAAATTCTAGCCCCATTGGTGTGGAAGACTAGTTCTTAATTTGATTTAGTTCTGTTTATATAACACCTGTAAAAGAACTTTATGTACAACTCCCTAGACACACATTGCTCTCACCAAGTGGCCGGGTAAGATCCTACTACTTGGCCAAGAAGAGCATCCTTCCAGAAGAGGAAGCTGCTCTGCCCAGGGACTCCAGGCTTGCCTGCTTCAATTTGATCTTGCTTTGGCGATGGGAACTGCAACATATTCTAATCTTACCCGTGCATGGCAAGCCTGCAGCTGCTGTGTTGCAGCTTTATCCATGGCCACGACATTGCAGTCTCTCAGAAGCAAAGATGCCACAATAAGTCCTAAATGGAGGTTGTGAAACAGCCAGGCCAGTCTGGAAAGGGAAGTGCAAAAGAGACAGATCCTAGGCGTATCTGGGAAAGATCCCCAGCACTCCTATGTCTGTCACTTCTCTGGGACATACCAATGTTAGGCTGCTGGGCATAAAGAGGGATTAACAGAGTTAGTGAGAAATCAAGCAGGAGACGCCAGGGCTAAGAGAGATCTCCAGAACACTAGTAATAATTTCTTTAATGGAATTTTTCTCTTCTATAATAAAAGTACATTTATAAAAGTTATAAAACAGTAGTTGATTTATTTTAAGCAGAAAAATAAAAGTTTTGAGTTATGCAACGCATTTGCTGTGTATTACTGTACTCCCAGAATGTGATCTGTCATAGACAAGAAATAGTGTCTTTGCATGGATCAGGAAAAAAATGTACAATATTGAATTGAGCTGTGCTGATCTGGTCAGCTTTCAATCAGGAAAATGGAACATGAGCTGTTGTGGTAGTTCTACTTAATTAATGCTGCCTTTTCTTATTGTGACCATTCTGGTGCTGCTTTCTGTTAAGATAGGATCATCATTATCAGTTTCTGAGGCAGAACGGTAGCATTTTCCTTGAATCTTTGAAGCTTCTCTAAGGAATAGTATTCCCCCTCAACAGGCACATGCTGTTTGTCCTACTTAATCTGACATATGGGGTTGTCATTCTTGTGCTTAGCTAGCATTGATCTTTTCAGCATTGTTAATGGGGACTGTGTATCTCTTCTCACAGTCTTGTCTTCTCTCCATAACTGAATCTGTGAAATCCGTATCTGGTACAAATACAAGGGTAGTATTTAGTATTCTATTTTTCATCACCAGAACTGAGAAGAGCTTGTTACTGCACTTTGCATGACCAAGCTCTGTGACCATGTGCTGTTCCCACTCAGATCAAATGTAAAGATGCATTTGCTGTTGACCTCATTTAAAAGCCCTCTAGAGGGAAAGTCTGAAAAAGTTGATACAGTTTTGCTTTTCATTATGCACGGGAAGTGCATTATTTCTTTTTCATTAATTTTACATAGAAATTAGATACAGCACAACATGCTTTTCTCATTTTTGGGAGCTTCACAAAGCTTATGTTGTTATGTTCTCTTCACAGAACCACTTACAGACAGGCAAATCCAAAAGCATTCTGTATTCCTCTGCTCATCAACCCATGTTTGAAGAGAATGGGGTTGTCCTTGTCTTAAACGTTGGCATTCTGTTACTTCTCCATATTTTTCCTGGCTCTGCAGAATGACTGGCACTGATGAAAAAAATTCAGGTGTGATAAAAATAGAAAATATTCCCTTTGTAAGCCACTGAAAATTGTAACTAATCGCCATGATGTAAATACTGGAATATGAGAGCCGAGGTACAGAAGTCTAGTTGTAGCTGTACTGAACCATCAATATAATTCACAAAAAAGCTCAAATACAGACTGATTGTTGAGTTTCTAAATACAACTGAGGATTCCTACACTGCACCTTTTTCTTTAAAATCAAGTTACTTTCTTTCTGTTTTTTCTGACTGAAGGAGATGTAAGTGAAAGGTCAGCATGTCAAATTAAGGATGTTTTTTTATAATCGTATAATATAGCAGAACATCATTCTTTCATTTATGAAATGTGTGCTGCTTTTCTTAGGGCATGCAACTAAATTCAGAAGAGTCTTGGGAACTCTTCAGACAAACGTGATGATTTACATACTGGTAAGAACATGAATCTAATTTTTTTCTAACCTCTTACAGAGCAGAATAATAAAAACCATAACTTTGTCTTATGATGATAATCAATATTAAAATATTTTAAATACTTGCATTCAAGCTCAAACCTATTCACAATGACCTTAGCTTCAAGGCTCTGTGTATTCAGTGATCCCAAAGGTCTGCAAAGGTCTGCAAATGATGTGCAGTCCCTTTCTGTTCTGCTTCCTATTCCTCTGTGCAGCTTCCAAACTTTCTTACTCAGACCTTCTTATTCCAAACCCTGCAAATGCTATTGTGAATCAAGTCCTATTGTTTTTTAACTTTCAGAATGACTGCTTTTTTCTTCCTAGCTGACATTATATTAGCTACAATCTTGGCAGTGCTAGTAAAAATTACTTCTTCTGGCCCTAAAACCTTAGCTAAGATCTAGTGGTTTGGCCACAAAATTACAAACCAGAAACTTCCTTGTAAATCCATAACAATTGCCACTTTTTTCACCCAAAGTAAGCAACTCCTTAAAGCTGCTTGTGGTGTCAATTTTTTATATGTAGTATGGTGATAATACCTCTTACCTCTTAGAAGTGTAATTATTTGAAGTCCGTGATCCTGAATCACCTAGAAGTACTAAACATTGTCATCTAAGTATAACTAGTCCTGATTATGGAATATTTGATTGTTTACAGCATTCTTTTCAGAAGGCTTATGCATGCATTAACATCAAATTAAATGTAGGTAATCACTTCTGTACTGTAGTTACTAAGAAGTTACTAAAGCTACACATCCAGTCCCCACTTAAACTTCTGTGATCCTATTGATTGTACTTTGAGCTTAAAATAGGGTAGGGTTGGAACCTAAATATTCACTTCTAACGTAATTTCTTCCAAAGTAAATCAATGGGGATTTTGCTGCACACCTCTGTCTTGCAATACCTTGCATTAATTCCATGCAGGTACTGGAAAAATCGAGTAAGTGGAATGTAAGTGGAATGTATGGAATATGTTTTGCATAGCAGTTATTCCCAAGATTGAATAACTGAAGTACCGCAGAAAAAGAGAAATTATTACTGGCACTTCACATTCTTGCTCAGATGAATAAGGGGGCTGGCAAGAGGAATATTCCTTATATTTATGTATATTAAAAAGAGGAAGTAAAGCTCTTTCTCAATTGGAGACAGTAGCTCCTGGTTTTCATATTGTATCTGCTCAGAATATAGTTTCCCATGTGAGTGTTGCAGCAAAAGACAAAAGAAAATGCAGCAATAGGCTTTTCTCTGTTCCAGCCACCTGGCCATTCTGAGTCCCAAGTGGTCATTGAAGCTGTTCTTTTTCCTTCCTACTTAATCCAGCCCTATGCTGGATTAGAACTGGCACGTTCCTTTGTCAAAGTGCAAGTTTAGACTGGATAGCCATGGGAATCCTGCTCTAAGTACCCTAACTTGACCACATACACGGTCTCTTGGCTGCCTAAGACCCCTGCCCATCTGTCGGTGTGGTACTGTGCCCACTTCCCCAGCTGCCTATGCATTCCAGTGAGGCATGACTGCCAGCTGATAGTGAGGTTCCGTGGGCAGCTGACAGCACTGCTGTCTGCTCTGCTCTGAGCACAGCTTGCTTTGTACAGAAACCTGTGTTACAGGTGGATTTGGTCTTGCACCACTTAAGAGTTGCATGGGCAAAACCCTAGTCCAATTGAAGCTGGGTCAGCCTTACCATGACCTAACTGGAAACAGATCTGAAAAATTGTCTCTGCACTAGAGCACAGGCAGGAAAGAAAAGTGCTGAATCCAACACTTCATTGTGTAAGTGCTTCCTAGATGGCATAGAAGGTCTGCACATAAACAGCAATTCATGACAGCTGATGAAGCATAGTGATTCCAGGGAAGTTCTAGGCATGTTTTACTTTGTGTTTGTTGTTTCTGCACAATATTTGAGTCATATATTGATTCATCTCCCTGAAAACAAAAGTATCTGATTTCTTGACCTGCTCACACTCAGTTGCTTTATGCCTTTGCAAAGATCTCACATCCCAACCCATGTATGTGCATCCATACTAACAGAAGATTCTTCTGCATTTGAGAGCATTCACAGTTTGAGAGTTTTCATAGCTTCCTCATACCTGCATCTCTCAAAACTTAGCAGTAATGAGGTTCTGATTGTAGAAGAGCTGACATGAAGAATTAAGAAACTGTGAAGGGTAGCTTTCTGCCCCATCTCTTTTTAAAAGGCATTGGAAATATCTTAGATCTTTCGAAATGTTTGGTTTTGGTTTTTAATTTGTTTTTATGCTTGTTTTGTGGGTTGAGTAACAAGGAATTCTTTTTCACTCCATGAAAGATAAATGACAGAATCCTCTCAGAAATTAAATACCAATGCCAGTTAATTCCAGTAGAAAGAATTCAATGTTGTTTTTATCAATTTATACTTTTATCTGGCAGAGTAAGTAACACATGGAGTAAAATGGGACTTTTGTGTTGCAGGGTGAAAGGCACAGCGGGAAGTGGGCTGAAAATCAATTAGGGCTCTTTTATTGCCTCTGCTTGCTGACCAAGGAGTCATAAAGAAAGTCACTCAACTTCTCTATGCCTTGGTTTTCTTTAGGTATTAATTAACTACATTGTAAATTTAGTTAATTTGCCAACAAGACTCCTATGCAGATCTTGGCTTGGCCTTCAGGTGCTAATGGATCAAAAGTAATGTTGAAAATTTCATAACCAAGCCTTCATTTAGCCAAAGGCATTCTTACATTTTTGAGAAAGTACTTATTTCCTTCCTAAAGACAGGGTTCGGTAATAAAGGGAGAACATTGCAGCACATATTCTTTATTGTCACTCACCTGTTTATCCTTCTATTCCATATTCACATAGAAGCAAAGTATTTTAGATCCTGTAAAACAAAGAGCATGGCAAAAAGAAAAAAGGGATTTCTTCAAGCCATTATAGGTTTTACAATCTCCTTCATGGCTCAAAATGAAAACCAGATCTTTTAGCTAGTATATGTAGCTGTATATATGTGTGCTGTAATGACTACACAATAACCAAATACAGTGTATTAACAAGAAATGTTTAATATATCCTTGTAATTAGAAATTTTCATGTTTTCATTGTTCTGTACGTGGCTGTTCTGGATATAACTAGTATTTTCTGGAGGCCTTAAAAGAGACATCCCTTTTGCTGAGAGGAGCAAACAGCAGCTCCAGCTTGTGCAATAAATGTAGGTCAGCTCCTGCAGAAGGAAATCTGTGCTTGCACTGCAGTGTGCCTGTGCGGGGCTGGCTCCCACTAACTCTGTGTGTTGCCAGCACAACTTCTTAGGCTCTTCTTCAGTTAATTATACACTTTTTTCCCTTGGCTGCATGATGTGTCTGAGCTGCCTATGGAGTATCTTTCTCCATTCTACATTCAGGTGGTTAACAAAAGTATTTCTACTTTTGGAAATTTAGGATTTTACCAATTAGAGCAGATATAATGTTGCATTGTTTTCTCCTCCCCCACCCTAAATGTCTCTCTAGTATTTATTTTTTTTTAAATAACATACATGTTTTGAAGCTCTCTGAAATTAACACGAATAGAAAATTAATTATAAGGAGTGTGCAAAAGCTTTTCATATCACTGCTCCAATACAAAAACGTTTAAGAATAAATGTGATAAAATTAATGCAATTTTTCATACATTCAGCATTCTTGAAGGGGGTAAATAACTTGCAAAGAATTTTAGATAAGTCAATTTTTGCTTTAACATAAAGAATTTAGTAGATCTATTTTACATTATTTTAGGTTTTATTTCATCTTTGGAAGTTCTAAAGATTGCTTATTCATTGATCTCTAATCCCAATTCAAACTCTATAAAATTTCCCATTTACTCTTACGCTTTATTCCTTTCAAACGTTATTGAGAAACTTCTGCAAGTTTCCATTCAGTGAGTACAAGCAGTGTCCATCTTTTTCCCATGTGTGACCACAGTTTAACAATAGCCCTGACAATTTTTGTTCCTGAGAGGCCTAGTTGAGAGTATGGTGGAAGAGATATTTCATTTTCTGCTTCCTCTATGGCCATCCCAGAAAAAGATGATTATTGGATCAAAATACTTGTGTATGTGCATATATACATATACACACACTTTTAAAAAACACACATGTATATTTAGATTGAAGAATTACCCTTGAAGGGTTCTTGGTTTAAATATGAAAAATTTAAGAAAAAAGAAAAGTGTTTTCTCTGAAGGGGAAGAAAGAAACAAGTCTTTAATAATGCATCACAACCAAATACATACAGTCTGCACAAATCACTAAGTATACTGGTGGGGGGAGGGAGGAAGTAAACGCCACCTCACTGTGCACTTTTGGAAAAAAGTGAGCTTACTTAGCATAATTGGAGAAACACTGCAGCATTCTCTCTCTGACTTCCACACTTGAGGGAGAATCAAATTAAACATTTACATTAAGTTACAGTGTACACACGAATTAGAGCGCTTCAAATCCATTGTTATGCAATTTGTGGAACTACTGAAGTACCCCAAATGCTGCAACTGCCTCAGAAATACAGGTGTGGGCAGTGTCCAACACAATCTCACAGTCTCCAGTGAGAAAAGGCAATTGTCAGAATGACTATTTGAGTACCTCAGAGATCCAGACTTTACAGAGGACCCTGTGTCAGAATCAATACACTGTATTGAGACTTTATTCCTAGATGCTATCTGATGGAAACAATCTGCTCTGATAATATATTTGGTAAAGATGCTTTACAGATAATATGCGATGCTTTTCTGTGCGCGTGTGTGTATAAAAATGTTTGTTGCTAGGGGGTCACAACTTTTACATGTAATTAAGATGCCAGAACTTTGTGGTACAGTGAGCACTCTGTGTAGCTGTAAGCACTTGTAGATCTTTCTTATGGCATTTGGGAACTTAAAAATCCAAGCAATTAATGGAATTGTGAAGGGGATGTCCTGGCAAGCTAAATAAGCTAGATCAATCCCCTCTGATGGGCCCCATTTTAAAAGGTTATACAAAAGAACTGTTTTGTTTAAGCAAATTGCTTTCTACTTGGTGAAAATAATATATAAGTGAGTCCCAGATCAATACTTCTGAGGCTGCAAAAGGAACAAAAAAAACTGTAACCCAACATAAAAGATAGATCAGAAGCTATATTTTAGCAAAAATGTCTCTTAATGTTCTCTGACACTATGAATTCCAAACAATGTGTCAATATTTTGGAATTTGAAAGGAAATAGGGATCCGACCTGACAATCCAGAGCTGGAATTTGATGCTCTGGTCTTTTTGATAAACTGACAGGCAGTGAAAATTGCACATATCTGCAGGGAATCAGGAGAAAAAGAGAAACAGTTTTGTAGAAAGTCTGCTTATGATTCACAAAGACATGCATTTTATCTAAATGGATTGCTTCTGCTGTGTGTGGCAGGTTGCCTTCCTTTTTGAATGGAAGGTCTTGCAGGTTGTAAACTGGTAGGTTTTGCACACATCTACAATGTGTTCTGACTTTTGTTGGTTTAAAATTTCATTTCAATTGCTCTCCCATTCCTGTAAATGAAGCAAACTTGTTAAAATGGGTAATCAAAAAAGAATTATAAACTTTACCCCAAAAGCCTTTTTTCATAAATATATGTTCAAATTTAACAAAATGGGTTTTTAAAACTTTTTTGTCAATAGTTTAAATAACTGAAAAGAATTTTTCATGTTTCATCTTCCTAAGCATTAAGTATTGGATTTATGTAATACTTTTCATCTGAGACTCTTAAACCATGCTGCAAATGCTCAGTCTTAAATATCTTATTCACACAGACAAATACCATTATACCCACAACTGCAGGCTGGTATACTGAAAGACTGCAAGATTGGGTGACCAGCCTGAGATCACGTGGAAACTGGTAATTTATATGGGAACAGAGCCCAGGACTCCTGACTCTCAGGAGTCCTGAGTTCAGGATGGTATTCAACATGGTACGGATATTTTATCACTTCTAAAATACCAGAACCAATTCCTGAATCCTGCATAAAAATGTGCTTAAATGTGCTTTGTGTGAGGGAACAAAAAAGTTGCCTTGTGGGACAGGTTTACTGATCCACTGAATTCAGTGTACTCTCTCTGGGAGCAGCTAATACTTAAAAATGCTTCACCCACTCTGTGGTGGTTTTTTATGGTTAATTCATGCCTGGAATACAGAGATTAACCCTCCTTTCTTAAAATCTCCGTCCCATCCACTCTTATAACTCAGTTTTGTTTTACATATATAAATAAGTCTTGTGCATTTAGGCAGTGTGCATTGGAAGTTGAACTCCTTTGTTTTGCTAGAATCTTTGACCTTTAAAACACTCCTCTTTATAGTTCATTTAAAAATCGAAAATATGCCTGGCTCTACTGCTTTTATAGCCTTTACAGAAGTTACTAAAATTACAACCTAAAAACTGCTTTATGTCATTTTAGCTTTAGTATAAGAGACTAAATACCACTGCTTTTCTTCCTTGGGAAAATGTTACCTTTCTACGTAAGAAAAGTTCTCAGAATTTAGTCACATGTCTCCCTGTGCCCCTGGAGGCATTATTAATATCAAAGAGAACTGTCAACTCTGAAAACCTGCTTTCATAAACTAGAAGAGGGTGGCTAGACAGGCTAGAAAGTTTTGCTTCATGGTTTTATTGGCCATTTCTGAAGTTAAGAGTGCTGTGTCATCTTGAGATGACTGTACAGCAGTGGAGACAGAAACCAGAATGGCAGGGGTGGAGCTGCAAGGAATTGGTGTGGTAGAATATGGAGAGGACAGGGTCCTTAAAGGGCTGCGGTTTATCAGAACTCATCTGCCCAAATATAGTTCAGTCTAACTAAAACTGATCCACACTGCAGTAGATAAAGTGAGTCTGACTATATCAGCTCCTAGAAATTAAGGTCTGGCTTTATGTTTGTGGACCCCCTACATAAATCAAGTGCAGTTGTATCTGAAATAATTCTCTGCCAAGGCTACTACATCTATGTCGCTGTTAGCTATCAGATTAGCTGTTGGAACGGCGAAGGGAACAGTGACACATTCTCTTTTCAAGATAGGAAAAGGACAGTTTATTCGCTTATATACACTAGATCGCTGAACCAGATATAGAATACAGCTCATTGGTCAGAGTGGGCAGCACCTCTTGCACAGATGTTTTCACTATCAACAACACAGTTCTCACAGTACACATTCTGTAAACAGTAGCAGGTGCATATTGTTTAAGATTCTTTCCTTTCTGTTTTCCTCCAAGTTCCTGGGAAAGCTTCTGCTTTCCCAGACCAGTGTATCTGCAAGTCCCCCTTCTTTATTAAAAAAGAAAAAAAAAGAGAAGCGTTTGTAGTCCCATGCAGGGCCCCTTGCAAGGGAGGACAGATATAACTCAAGAGACTTGAAGATACCTCGAGTACTCAGGAAATTTTTGCACCTGCTGCTCTTCCTTGCAAGAGGCCGCAAAATAGTATTTCTAATACAATAGTGAAATCTACCATAAAACTAAAATCTCTTAACTAAAATATCTTACCATATCTAATACATAATGAAGTCTATCTAAAACCTCTCATGAATATCAAAACAGTTCAGACAGGAGCAGGCCAATATTCACCCTCTACTTGTAGAGGAACCATCTGGTAGGCCATCAAAATGTTGATCAGCATTTGAAGGTTGTGCACCAGCCACATCTTGGTTCTGACGTCGCAGGTCAGGGCGGGCACGCCTTGCAGGTCACCAGTGTACCTCGGTATCTGTTGAAACGCAAGCGTACCCACGACCCCAGACGATAAGTTCATGCAGGCCCTCCCACTTGTTCGTGGTCAGGTCACGTATCAGAACCTTTGCCCAAGGCAGGCATGTACCATCTGAAGCCTGTAATGAGGCAAAGTGATTTACAGTAACAGGATTATTTGAATCTTGTAGCACTATAAGGTGATTGATGGTACACAAAACTCCTTCCAACTGGCTGTGTGGTGGTTCACCAGCCAGTCCCCTTCTCTGTCTGTCCAGAACATGCTTTAGAATACCCAAAGTGCATACAACAACAGCTTGACCTGTTGGAGAATGGAGTGCCAAATTTGTGCAAGACTCCCCACATCTGCAAAAACTGCCTCATCTTTTGAAAGACGTAAGCAGGGCCATTGCTGGTTTTCACAGCGGAAGGTATGCCCAGGACCACAAAAGCCATCCTCCAATGGGCAGTCACATCACAAACCTTTTCCCCAGTGTGAACAGATGCCCACATGGCAGAAGAAAAGGTGGTAATAGACACACGCATGTACCTAAATCTGCCAAAAATCAGTGATGTGAGTAACATCAGGATGCCAAAACTGCAGGGCTTTTAGACCTCTAGAGTCTACCCCTGCTGGCAAAAATGCTGCCAATCCAAGATTCGACAATGCCATGAGCCTTGACTGCAATTAAATGAAATCGTCTTCACAGAGTACAGGCATTCAGAAGGAAAAAGTCATGTGATGCCCTGGCTTGTGCAAGCTTGTCAGGCTGAGGTGCTACCCATGCAGGGTTAGCCAACCTATCAGCCTTCCATTAGAAAATCTGGTAAATGTGTGTGGCTCCGTATGTGCAGAATATAATACAGATGAACTCAGGCTTGAATTGTGCAGCACAAGGCCTTCGGCAGCCAAAATGGACAATCTAAGCACTGAGTTATGCCTACAACTGAAACGGAGTCAGAGACCAAATTCAAAGGTAACTGAGAAAACCTTCACAATGCCATGGTGACAGCCTTCAGCCCACGTAGTTGAACAGAACCTGTCTCATGGCCTTCCAACACTTGCCAACCAGACTCATCCTCCGAGGTAACAACGACTTCTCATATTTTGCCTGACTCGTCAGTAAAGACGGCAGGGCCTTGCACTGGCATCTGAGTACTTCTGGGTCTCAATGACAGCTTGACTGTTTTTGCCAGTTGCAACAGCTCATGGCTGGGCTAACGATAAGCAACAGGATGAATAATTCCTGTGGGATCCGCTGCCATAAATTGCAAGCATTGTTGATGGCATTTGATTATCAATCAAACAAACAATTCAAACACCGTGGTTGCCATCTCCTTTAACAGATGTGGTAGAAAGACCCACTCTAAAATGTGCAAAGGATCATTCCACTGACCACTGATACCTGTAGGATGTAAGTCTGGACTGGAGGCAAAAGTCAGTCCCCAAGGTGGATCCAGCTGAGAATCCCCTTTCAAAATATGGCTAAGTGAGGTTAATCATGGTGCATAAACCTGACACAAAGAAGCATGATATATGCAATAAACACAATAAACAGCAGCAAATGCAAAGAAAATATTTGCCTGGAACACAGAAAAGCAGACTCATCAACTTTTCGCAGCTGTGGCTTCTGCTCAGCCTTGCCCTCATTTTTCCCCTGTTTCCGCTGTATCAGGGACAGCTGTAAACACAGGAAAGACGTGGGCCTCCCCCACTCTCTGGGCATCCTCACTGCCACCTTGGGGGCAGCCTCCCTCCAGAAATCGGACCAAGCCCACAAGCATCCACCTGGACACCCTTGTCAACAGCACCCCCAGGCTTTTCCCTGCATCTCACAGTGACCGAACACGGGGGAAGCATCCAGAGATGTCACCAGGGAGAAGCCACCGAACTGTCTCAGTGCGTCTGGGCAGGGATGTCGTCTCTGACTGGCCAGGCAGGACACGGAGCCGGAGGTGGCAGGAGAGTCAGTCCTGCTCACACCTACCCTAGTGAGCGGACCGTCGCTTCAGGATGGGCGGGCTGCGATGCTGTAAACAAAGCAGAAGGCAGCCCCGCCCCTGCTGGGGCAGAGGAGGTTGCCCATGGCCCCACCCTTGCGGGCGGGCCATGCTCAGACGACAGCAGTGACAAAAGAGGGGTTGGTACCACCCCTAGAGCCGCAACAAGCGTCACGGATGGCCCAAGCCCGGCCGATGAGGGGAGGGGTGGCACCACTCTCGCAGTCGCAGCGAGAGAGCCGTACCCAGGCAGCAACGACAAAGGAGGGGCTGGCGGGGATGCCACTGCCACTGGCTCACCGGCATGGGCAGCAGCCAACGCTGTGACCACGGTCTGCAGCGCAACCGCTGCCTGCCTTGCCGCCGCTACCACCATGCAGACTTCTGTTGCATCCGTAGGGAAAAATGGGGCATGCGCAGCCTTTGTGGGCAATGGAGAAGCATTGGGAGTGACTGCCGCAATGACATCAGCAGGTAGCCGGCGCTGCGCAGGGAACCCGAACGCCAGCGGCTGTGGGGAAGGGTTAGCACAGATGGAGGAGGGTGGTTGCCACGGCTGGCGAGGGACAAATCGGTTTAATACAACCTTTTGGCAAGGGACACACAGGCGGGACGCTGTCGCTTGCTGGGCTCATTGGGGTCCCAGGGGAACAAGGGACCGCCACGCGGCTCTTTCGGTCACCAGACCGGAAGGCAGAGCCTTCCTCACCCCGTGCCTCACTATTTCGTGGGGTTCTGCCCATTATATTCTTGTTAATAGTTGCCCACGTTTCAATTACAGGGATGCCTGACACTCTCCCCCTCTGCATCACAGCCCACAGACAGTTCCCAAGCGGTTCCCAAGCTGCAGGGGTAAAAATCACATCTGCGTCTACCAAGAAGCCTCTGAATCTCGTGCATGTTAATAGAGCGCTGTCTCGGTTTGAAAGACAGGTATTTGCTAAGAAAAAGCCAAGAGCCCCTTCCCTGAGATGGAGAGTGCAACCCCCTCCCTTCCAATTATTATAGTTTTGGAATCAGGGTCTGTCAGGAAAAAGATATGGGGATAGGAATAACAGTTCCTTACTAATATATCTAACAAGGCAAACAAAAGAAACAACAACAGCTATTAAAAATTGACAGCAAAACAGAACAGTATAAGTCAGTTCCAGTCCTTTTTGGCCGCAGACTCCCTCTCCCTGCGCTCAGTTACCGGTGCTGTGGGCAGGGCAGGTCCCGTGTAGCTGAAGAGGGCTGGGGTGATGGCAGCGGCGACCCAAGTGTGAGAGGGATGGAGGAGCGACTCCCTTCCTCATGGTGTTGGTCGTGGTGCTCGGCAGAGTGCCCGGAGGTAGTAGGATGAAGTGGGAAGGCAGCAGTGCGATGTTCGGCAACAGGGAACGTGGCTCCCGGTGTTGGGATTGCAGGGCGAGGGTGCTAGGTAGCAGCACCGGCTGTCTTTCTCGGACTCCACAAGCGAGCCAGAGTGCGAGGGCAGGCCCCTGCCCCACCTCTCCTTTCCGGTGTTACCCCTCTCCCCGCCCCTTTCGAGAGAAACTGTTACTAGCTAGGGTGTAGCCACAAATACTTAGCACAACAATGGGGAAAATTCCGCAGAAAGAAAAGGGAAAAATTCAATCCCCAACAAGCACACAGGGCTTCATCTGCGATCGATATTCCCATGCCTGCTACAACATCTCTCCAGGCGGAAAACACAGTGTCCTGATTTTTAAATAGATGGCTCCCTTTCTTTAAAGAGAGCTTTCCCCCCTTAGCAGCTACACCAGGGGTCACGCCGTTCCGAGCTGAGCCAATGGGCTTCTGAGCCATTATGCTCATGTTCCAATAACACTGATCCTCTCAGAGGACAAAAACACAGTACCTCTTTTAATGAGGGAGAAAGCAGTCCAACGTCCTGTGGATCTCCGTCCTGCTGCGTCCAGGGGGTGGAGTCCACGTCTTCCCAGAT
Organism: Sturnus vulgaris; assembly: GCF_052056855.1. Classification (NCBI taxonomy): domain Eukaryota; kingdom Metazoa; phylum Chordata; class Aves; order Passeriformes; family Sturnidae; genus Sturnus; species Sturnus vulgaris. Next base: position 18,382,547 of record NC_142256.1, on the reverse strand, counting down.
AGCTCGAACTCTGGCTGATTCTCACGGCGCTGGTTTCGGCTCCAGGCTCTGTGTCCCAATTTTCTGGGTTATCCAGCCCACTCACAGCACGACTCTGGCCAGGATTTATAGCTCGGACCGTAGCCCCGGTTACGACAGATCTCAGAATGATCCGTCCCGGTTTCGGCAGACTTCAAGCCCCGGTAAATTCCCGAATGCGATCTTGGGGGAACCTCCAAGTGTCGCTGTTAGCTATCAGATTAGCTGTTGGAACGGCGAAAGGAACAGCGACACGGTCTCTTTTCATGATAGGAAAAAGACAGTTTATTGTAAAACGAGATTCCCTTATATAAACTAGATCGCTAAACCAGGAATAGAATACCGCTCATTGGTCAGAACGGGCAATACCTCTTGCACAGCTGTTTTCACTGTAAACAACACAGTTCTCAGTGTACACATTCTGTAAACAGTAGCAGGTGCATATTGTTTAAGATTCTTTCCTTTCTGTTTTCCTCCAAGTTCCTGGGAAAGCTTCTGCTTTCCCAGACCAGTGTATCTACACATCTGTGTCACTCTTATATCAGGCAGTAAGCAGAGTATGATTGTTCATGCAGCTGGGAGCCTTTTGCGTATTGGGCTTACTCTGTCTCAAATGTAATGGAGCATAATCTAACCAGCATATTATGTTCTATACAGGCCACTTAGGTGGGAGAATCAATAAGAGAAAACTGAGCCCTTTGTTATTAAACCTTACAACTATTACATCGTGTACTGATGTTTCATTGGAGACAAAATCCACCTAAGTTCATTGCAAGCAAGGGAAAACACCACTACTGCTATTATTAACACTACTACTACGTAGATAAATGAAAGGTTGTTTGGCATGGTATCTTTTCCTTTTGATGTATATTTTCATACTGGGGAATGACTGCCTTTAATTGATTCATTTAGGGCAAAATGTAACCCAGAATATATTAAACATGGTAGGTCCTATTCAAACTGGCAGCACATGTAAATGTTTAGCTCTTAATTGGAGGATAAAGAATTGCTCACTTTCAGTTTTCTTTTTACAGATAGATTTTTTTAAAAAGGATCTGCTGTTTACAGCTATTTGTTTTTCCAATGTGCTTTTAGCTGCGCCCATCTTCTGCCTTGTTTCAGTTTATTTAAGAAAAAATCCTTAATGGATATGCAGAAATTTTTCCCTTGTTACCCAAGCCTGAGTATTCTTACTTCAGTAATTTTCAAGTATTTTTTTGAACTAATTTTTGATGATGATTTGACTCAGAGAATCTGTATTAATTTATTAGATACTAACATGCTTTTGCTTTGATTTGGGCCAATCTGACAAGTGAAAAATTGATGTCTGCCATGTGACAAAATGCTGAATATAAATTCTGTTAGCATTTGCTCCTGAGAGGAAGAGAAAAGGTGAGGGTTGCAGAGGGGAGGGTTAAGAAAGAACGGGGAGTTAGAGGAGACTGGAAAAGGAAGAATGTTAGCTGCTCTTAAAAGCATCAACCCTAAAGGAGAGTGCTAACCAGGGTATTCAGTTGTTAGAAGTCAACAAGTCAGTCAGCTCCCTCTCCAGCTGTAGATTTCATAAAAACACCTGCAGAAGTATACCACAATTTCAAATTGGTAAGTAAATAAAAGCAGTAAAGAGGCACATTTGTGGTGCCATGTTCAGGTACATTGTCAAATCAACCTGATTCTTATATTAACTGCAAAATGTACTGATACTTGACAAAAGAAGATTCTAGAGAAAATTAATCTAAAATTCCCAGCTAACTTCTGAGTGATTGCAGACTTTTGAGGCCTGCAGCACATTCTGCTGTAAAGGCTCTCTCAGTTTTGGTAATCACATAACTGAGAGAGGTGATTTTTCTTTTAATTTTGTCACCTTATTTTGGTGGGAGGCTTTTTCCTCATATAGAGAACTGACATGGCTAGATATTGCTGTTAAAATATTGTACACATTAAGACCTAGTTATTTGAAAGCAGACAAACAAAAGATCTTCTGACGGTTTCTATCCAAAGAAGCTTGTGAAAGGTCAGTCCCTGTCAGAATTCAACATAACAGTACCAAGTGTGAGGATTAGATGTTAGGCTTCACTCCAACACTGTCTCTGTGATTGCCAGCATCTGTTTTGGTTTCCAGACTTGTCCAATGAGATTTGCTAATCTAGTTGTGTGTTTGATTCCATGCTACTAGATCCAGCTCTCTGGAGCATGTTACATCCAATATAGCTCACCCTCAGGGACAGTCTTACTGCCATACTTCCCCAATACAGCCCGTGCTGTATTCTGAAGATTACATGGGGCATATAGATTACATTGAATCAAAACTCATGTGCTGTATTTGCATCAGTCACTATAGACCTCAACTATAAAGTAGAGAACCAGATTCAGACTTCCACAAAATTCTGGCCTATTCAGATCAAAACTGAGATTAAGGCCTTACAGGAATGAAAGGAAGCTTAACAATATTTTAGAGAGCCCACGTTCTGAAATTCTTCTTAGGAGCAATGTTCTGTGGGGTTTGCTCTCCAGTAGTCTCTATCACTGAAGATCAAAATGATGATAGATAGCATTTGGAAACTGGAATTGAAGGCTGACATTTTTTTGTTGGCTTTGTATCTGCTAATAAGTGATGCAGGGAAGTTTAGTGTCTGGAGAATAAGATTGTAGCTTGGTGATTCTTGCTTTTACTATCTGTTCACGTGTGTGTGGATTTGAACTTAGGTAGTTAATGTCCTTAGTGTCATGCTGAAAAAATCAAAATGAGTGTGTATTACTGTACTTGTAGCCAATGATGGTTCCTAAGAATTCAGACTCTTAGTAATAGTGTGTTCCACCATGAAGTTCTCAAAGGAACCATCCAAATTCACATTTTCAGATACTATTAAGGGAAGTGTGATATGAAAATACAGAGGAAGAAACTCTCTCTGATCTTAACTTTTGTACTGTTCTAGCTTTTTTCTTTTTATTTCATCACAACTTATTTTAAGGAGTTGAAAATAAAGATATTTATAGAAGGAGGGATTTAAATTTTGGGCGAGTTCTGTGTGTTATTTTTTTATCAAAATGTCTAAACAGCTGTTTGAAGATATCATAATGCATGTTGTGACCACAGTGTATTATAGTTTGATTTGTATAAGATACACGTTTCTTGTAATGATTTGACATCCTCTTTTTTATTTGAGGTATTTTCATCTTCTCTAACAGCCAGATGTTTGATTTTAGTGGGACAGGAGTAATCTCTTACAGTGCTGACATCTTCAGAAAAGCTTATAGAAGTGTAATTTGTGTTTTCAATTAAAAGTAAAACTTCATTGCTTCCCAACATTTCTGTAAGAGTCAGACAACATACCTGCAACGAAGGTTCTACCTACCTCGTTTCCAGAGCAGCCCAGCTCACTCTAAGCTTGCTCCTGCCCTGAAAACAAGTAGAGCACCTGGACTTGTCACCCTTTGTATCCACATCACTGGCCTCCTACGGAAGCTTTCTAAATAAATCTTTCTCTGAGTACTTAACAGATGACTTTCTTTGCAAGCCTCTGTACAACTGGCCCAGAGCTCTGATCACCGCAGGTCTGCTGACCCTCCTGTGCAGAGGCTGCACAAGGTGGATAAGCTGGTGAAATGAAGGCTTCCTCCCCTCTGGGCTATTCACCTACAAAAAAAGCAAAGTAAAATCTGGTGTGCAGTCACTAGCTGCAGTGCTAACTCTTCCAAATCTGACTTTTTATTCAAACAGTAGAGGGGGGGGGGAAATGACTGGGCTAAATTCAGGTGAGACAGGCCCCTAGAGAACCATGGTGAAACAAAAGTGAGTGAATTGATCTGTGCTGTAGGATAGCAGGGTCTGAAATGGCATGGTAATGGCAGCAGCTGAAGCTCCTATCAATGCAGCATGGGATGCTTTTTGCTCCACTGATGACTGTTGTTCAGTTTCAGAAAATACAGAAAATTCTCTTTCATTATTAAAAACTATCCAGAAGGTGTCTGTATATCAGGTGCAAATGTTTATAAATTGTTGCAACAGTCATTTCTGTAACAGTATTCTCATCCTACCTTACATACACAGAAAGGTCAGGGACTTATTTAACAATTGTATTTCACTTACGGAGGAAATAAAGGAAGCAATGATCTAATCCATTTGATCTTAGTAGTGAAATTTACTCCAGAATGTAAAAAAAACATTTTAGCCAATTTAAGTAATGTCTGTGATTATAGCACATAATGTGGTGTGTTCTGTACTACATAATATGTTATGAATAGCATGCTGAGGGGTTTTTTTTTAGTGTATGTAAATTGCAGAGAAGCACAAAGGATGCATCTCTGAACTGTTTTTGTCTAGCTGATTATAGGTCTAACTGCTACGAGGAGGCTGAAAGAGCTTTGTTGAGAGGCATTGATTGATTAATAAAGAGCGCGGCAGCAACAGACATAACATTGCAGTTATAGATTTTCCATACTTTATCTTCATGGCTTGTAAAGATACAGTGGTGATCAGATGATGAGGTTTCCTTTCAGCTTGCAGCCTGCAGCTTGCATTGCATTCTGCAATGCCACAAAACAGATTTTTGCAGAACACTGAGTAAAAGAAAACTCCCAAGTTTACAGTTAGACATTGTCCTTTTTCCTTCTGATCTCCTTTAGGGAGAGATGCTTCAAACAATAACTTAAAGTAATGGCCCAAATTTAGAAACAAAGTGGGAACTGTATATTCAAACACTTACAGATTCTATTTTTATTAAATTGAAAGTGAGTAGAAACTCACGTGTAAAGTCTGCATGCATTTCATTCCTGGTAATAGATACAGAACATTTGCTAAAGAAACCTGTATTTAGATTGCAGATTAACGAGTACAACAGCCTAGAGTTAACAGTTCTGTTTGTTGAATTAAAACAATAGCCTGTGTACCTAGTTAAAGAGAAGATGTAAAAAGACCAGGCTCAGTATGTGACCAGAATACAGCAGAGTTGATATTTTTATGTGAAAGTCAAATCCTGGTCAGGAAAACACATTTCAGCTATTAGGACTGATCATGGTGGAACTGGTGAAAATAAAGTGGATTCTCATTCATTAGCTGTGATTTTGCTGTGCCCCTGTAATAAAGGTCTAAATAGGAAAAGAGGAAAAGACTGCCACAACAGGTAGATGTCTTTACCACAGAACTTCTTTGAAAGTTGTGTGTTGGAATAGGTTTTTTTAATATTTTCACATTATTCTGTATCTTTCAAATAAACCTAGGCGGGGCCTAAGTTTTCTGAGGTGTGGTATAATAAGAGTTTAAATGTAAGTTGTTATGCAGTTGCTGTTAAATCCACTGATCTTGCAGTGATTTTGAACCCATTTTTAATAACCTTTTGTCATTTGTTTGGCAATGTGAAGAGTCTGTAAAAATAGGATATTGAATCAACTCAAATTTACAGCGATGTAAAACAAATAGAAGAAGTATGATTATATATGATTAATAACAACTCCCAGAAATTTTTCAGACAGCTGTCTGTTCTTCAAATTGCTGTTTCATGTTTACATGATTTTTGTCCTGACTTAAATTCACAATATATCCCTTTTTTATCCATTTACAATGTAAATTAAGAATCAGAGCACATGAAGGTCTTACTAAACAGTCTTTTAAATTTGTAAGTACATATATTTTAGAGATTATAATATGACAGGGTTTTTTTTAAGATAGGAACTGCTTTTAGAGGAAGCATCTCCTCAAGGATAATTACCTTTTACCAAGTTGTAATTTAAATTTGTAGTTGTCCTAGTTTAGGGCAAATTTGGGAGATAACTTCCAAAGGGCCCCTCCCGGGAAGCAAACCTGAGCGGCCCCTCCCACAACTGATTCGAGAAGAAATTTCCTCAGAGAGAAGTAGAAAAAACCTGTTTATTCGACAGGCACAGCACTGCCCAACACACACAAAAAAAATCAATACCGAACAACAAAACCTCTCACTGCTCTGAAGAGATGACAAATTCAGAAAGTCTCTCTCCTGTGGGTGGTAGCTCGGCTCAGTCTGTTCTCAGTCCCTCCGGTGCTGGAAAATGCCGCTGCGCAGGCCAGGCCCCGGTGGCCACAGGTGCGAGCTCCTGGTGCTCCCCCGGGTCCCCAGTCCAGGGGGGACCAGGTTCAAATAATTCCAGGAAAATAGGGGGAAAAAAACTGTCTGGGGAACCTCTCTGCTTCAGTCAGTCAGAAACTAAATAAAAGCAAAGGAGAGCTCTCTCTGCTGTCCACCACAGCGACACAGTCCAGGAGGACGAGAGATGGAACTCCTGTCTCTGTGTTTTGAAGACAACCGCCTCAGACATTCTACTGCTTCTCCTTCTCGCTCTTCACTCTCAAATCCAAACTTAAAGGTACAAAACTTGTTTCTGGGCTAAACAGACAAATGGGGATACAATTCAACATGACAAAGTCACCCCAGGACAGTAGTATTCCTCAGTTCCTAAAACCCCAGTGAAATTTTGTTCTGAAACTTTTGTTTTGCTCAGTTTAAAGGATGATGGTCAGGGTGAAGTGATCCGCCCACATTTACCTGTAAGTGTTATACAAATACAAATAACCACATACATGTGTCCTTAAGTCCCTAAGTGCTTTTTCAGGATAAATATTTCACTAAGAAAACATGAGGTGAATACTTCTCGTGGATATGTTTCTTTGAGGTGCAGGTAGGACACTGAGTACAGTTATTGGATTTCTGTATGGGACTTGTGCTTAAAAAAACCCCTGAATTCAATGTTAGGCCTGATCACTTCTCTCTGTAAAAGCTTGCACTGAAAAATGCCTCACAGTAAGAATATCATCGCTAATAATAGTCTCTATTTTCAGCATGTATTAAAGAAAACCCTTTTATTCACATACAGCCCACACACTGAAGCAGCATTCAATGATCCCAGTGGTGAAACCTTAAGTGATTTTTCGTTAGGAATTTTAAAATGTATCTAGTTCTTTAGCAGTTAGCATTGCTTCACAGAAGCAACTGGAGATATGATAGTTAAAATGGAAGAGGATTTTAGTCTATACTTTTAATTTTTATCATTACTTGGAGTATGATGCAAAGACCTGCCATATTCCGTGCAGGAAATCATTGAATCATCATAGAACCACAGAATAGTTTCGATTGGAAGGGACCTTAAAGACCATCTCATTCCAAACCTTTTGCCATGGATAAGTTGTTCTTGCAGTTTGAAGACATTCCTCCTTGTCCTATCACTCCATGCCCCTTTAGAAAGTCCCTCCCCAGCTCTCTTGTAGACCCTTTAGGCACTGGAAGTGTTCTAAGGTCTGCCAGGAGCCTTGTCTTCTCCAGGCTGAACACCCCCAGCTCTCTTAGCCTGTGTCCATGGCAGAGGTGCTCCAGCCCTTGGAGCATCTTCGGGGCCTCCTCTGGACTCACTCCAACATCTCTCTTATGCTGGGGGTCCCGGAGCTGGATGCAGAACTCCAGGCAGGATCTCAAAAGGGCAGAAGAGAAGGGGAAGAAGAAGACCTACTGGTCACACTACTTTTGAATTAGTTCCTGAAATGAGCTGAGATGGTCCAGTTCCCTGCTGTCCATGTTCTTACGCCCATAAGTAGGTACCTGTGTTGAAGCTGTACTTGATTTTGGAATCTCACAGGCATCAGAACATCAAAGTCATACAGTTATAAATAAATAAGCAATGCTGTGTAATTAGCTATCTTGGTGATATAAAAAAATGTAAGCATGTGTAGGCATGATGCATTCCAGACTTTGCATAGGATTTAGCAGCAGTCTGTTTCAAATATTGGTGGAGAAAATCCTTTTATATTGACCCAACAAGAAAATATTGTGAATTCTAAGACTGCCAACATGTTCCAGATCTTTTTAAAAATAAATACACACATATTTATACTTTAAACTTTTAGGTTACTTTAATCTTATAATATTAAGTAGATTCCAAAACTTTATTAATATGTAGGATATGGTAATTCTGAGATCTACAGGGATCAGACTCTTCAACTCTTATGAAGAAATTTGTGACAAAAGAGAGCAACTACTGTAAAGTGCACAGGAGCTCTTTAAAACAGCTTAGAATGGGAATTGAAAAATTCTAGTGGAGACTGCAGGTGAATTTATTAACTACATTGTTACTGCTGGGAATATGAACAGAATAAATATTGAAAGATTTCATATGCCACAGCAGTGTCTCTTAATGTCATCCTGAGGCATTGTTTCAGTACTGAATTCATTCTGTGTCAACATTGTGTCCTGGGAAGAAATAAAAAGCCAGTTCCTCATGATAAACACTGAACACTATAGGCTTGCCAAGTCTCTGTGGCACTGGACTCTTAACACGGAAAGCAAATAAAACAGGAACTATTTTGCAAGTAGATCCACTCAGATTGCTCAGCACTTTGGTGACAATGCTTGCTTATGTTGGCTTCATTAAATGTATTTGAACAATTAAAAAAGAAAAAACGGGGAAACACACATTTCTGACACACTTAAAGCACTTTTGCATCTCAACAGAGTTCAGAAAAACTCTAAAAAACCTCTAAAATAACTAAACTTAGCTGTTTGCCATCATTTGCTGGAACAAGATGAAGGGGTGAGGTGGATTCGTACTTTACTGCTCAGCTTTACTTCTGTATCCACATCTCCTCCTTCCTCTCCTCCTTCCACTCTGTACCTGTGTGCCTGTCCTTCCCCAGTTGTCTCATAACTGTTTAGATTCACTGTGCCCTCTCAGGATTTGGTTTTAAGCTGCTCCCTGGAGTTTTTGCTTTAGCACAAAGAAGAGCATACAGAAAGAGCACTTTGTATTTATTTCTCCTAATGGCACACAAACCTGCCTGGCTAATAGCTGCTGGCGCTGAGACCTATGCTGCTTCCTCCCCCTTGTTCTCCCATTTATCTACTAATCACATTTTACTGGGAGTGGTGCAGAGCAGGTAGAATAGACAGATTCATTGGATTGAGTAGCTGCTAAAGGAGAAAGTGCAAATAAAATACTTAGCCTCTGCCTGTGATGTGTGGATTCAGCAGACCTCCTTAGAATAGAAAATACTTTATTATAATTGTATCAAAGGAATAAAAGTGGTGAGAAATGCTTTTCAGTGAGAAATGAATTTTCTGCCTGTGATTTTCCGTCTGTCGAAGTCTGTGCAGGTCACTTCGTACTGTTGAGCTCTTACAGAAACAATATTGTATTCCTTATGCCAATTATTAGTTGGGGAGGAACCAGATCAGGAGAGGTGCTGTCTTTGGAGGTTCTTGGCACTTTGGCATATGCTTGTCATACAGACTTGATGCTGCAACAACAAATAAATATTAGCTCAATATTCAAGAGTACGATACTGCCATCTGTAGGAGGTGTTGGCCTCCAGTTTTTTTGTTGGGGTAATTTGCTGTGTTGATTTTTAACAAGCAGGGCTTTCATGCATGGAGTTGAACCTCGACTACAGCCACTGAAAACATGTGGGACTGACATTCCTATATTAGTTCTTAATTGTGGAATTTGCTGCTCTTGCTGCTCCAGTGGAACTCAAGATTGTTGACCTTCAGGACTTTCTGTGAAGCCTATCTCTTCTTTCAGGCAGAAAAAGGAGTAGGTAGGAAGGGGGAGTTAGGTGAGAGTAGGAATTAAGAACAGGTGAGAGATTTTATGTTTTTTAACTTGACATTGTGTCCTTCTTGGCATGTACTATCCAGTAAAATAATGGGTAAAGATTCATGGGTAATTGTTCTTGCAATTGCAGTGCCAAGAGCCACATGTGATAATTCGAAAGCTGAAGAATTTAGAAATATCCATTTAATTTTACTCTAGTCTCCATACTAACCTGAGTAGTTAGTGAGTGTTGCATGAGGAGGCAGTGCTTTGGACATAGAATATGGCTGAGCATTTGACACAGAAGAGGGTCCACAGAGAATGATTTTCCTGTGCAGACTTTAATGAAGATAAGGAGAAAGCAATGCATAACTCAGTCAGGTACAGAAGCCAACAGGGATTTTGCTTTTCACCGCATTTGTATGGTCTAAAGTCCCTGCGTCTTTAATAACTTACATTGCAGAAAAGCTTTTTAGAATTGCACATGCAGATGTTTTTCTATTGGAGCACCACCAAAAGGCACAGTATGCAGGGAAAAACATGTCTTGAAAATATTTTTCTGCGCAGAAAAAAAAAAAAATTAAAAAAGGCCAATATGCTGCAAAGGATTTCTGTCTTCCTGGAACCATGAAACTGTTACTATTAGGGCCTTTTTCTTATTTATTTATTTACTTAAAGGACAAGTGTGAAAAGATCAGCCTAGAATCAGAATGGAAGATGGTAGGACTAAAATGACCTACAGAACACATAGGTAACATTTCTTATCTCTTTCCCGTTCAGATTTTCTCAGTTGTCTCCATGTAGTGTAATTAGCACTGAAACTCCCGTTTTTATATAGGGCTACTTTTTGTTCCAAAAAAAGACAACATTTTGACTCAAGAAGGTTATTTTATGCTCTGCTGTGAGATTTGTACTTCTCCCCCACCTCTGCTGTTAGCTAAAGCTGCTTTGTAGTACCTTAAATGATACAACACAAAAGATCTAATAGAATTTGAAATAACTTAGGTTCTTAGAAACATGTAAAACTCTGCATAAAATTATTATTGCTAAAGCTCAGTCTGATTTCCATATTCTTTCCACATTGTATTTTTGTATAATAGGCTTCCAGGAATGTTCATGACCTTACAGCTGTCCCTTTTGTTTACAGTCCAGTGCTCTGTCCTTGAGATATGTTGCATACAGAATAAAGACAACATCATGGCTTCAGGCTTCTGTCTCCCTTCTCTGAAAAAAAAAAATAAAGCCTATATAGGAGACATTGTCTAGTCAGTACTGTTCCAGCTATGTGTGAGTGATTACACCCTGGGAAACAATTATAGATGGTAATAAAAAAAATTAAACTCTAAAGGCAATACAGTTTTTCTCAGGAACTTCCAGGACAAAGCCTGCTTTGTGTTTTGTTTGTTTGTTTGTTTGTTTATTTGATTGGTTGGTTTGTTTGGGGTTTTTCAATTATCAAACACACTTATTTTTCTCACTTGAAAAATAAAAAAGGACAGATCTGTTTCCTAGCAGTTTGACTCAATATTTTAGAAGATCCTTTTCTTTTTGAAGAGACTGTAACCTGCTCCCACATAAGCACCCTGTTTCTTGTTTGCTGTCAGTGAGCAAACAATCAATGCACAGTTACAATAGCACTTTAGCAGCATAATGGTGATGGCAATATTTGATTTCTTTTTGCCACCATGCAAATTTTCATTCTCTTTGAGTAAAAGTATTTTTTTGTTGATATTCTGCTTTCTGGCAGCTGCTCAAAACTTCCTTGTTCAAATGTATTTACAGATGGCACAGCCGTGGATTTTGTGTATGGTGTCTGAGTAGACAGTGCAATAGCCTGGGACAAAACTACAATCACTATTTTAGAAAGAAGGGCATATGTGAAATTTCAGTATCAAACGTTTCGATACCAGCAATGCTGTGCACAAGCACTAGCAAATGTAGCTCTGTTTAAAGAAGCTTTGAGGCTGAATATGGTGAAGTCTGTAACTGTAGGATGTGACACTGAGTATCCAGAACAGCCATGCTTTTAGCTATGGCCTCCTGCTGTGGAGGCTGGCCCAGAGAAATAAAACAGTGCTGTGCAGGTAGAGGACCTGTGCAGTAATACTGAGAAGTGCAGTTGCTTTTTGATGTTACATTGGGTTTTTTACTGTTTTCTTCTTTCGTTAGGAAATTTATAAAATTTGTTAAACAAATGGGATGGATGCATGATGATAATACATTGTGAAGTAATTGTGTGTCTCATAGTATAGTCCATTAATTTAGATTACAATTCAAACTTTCTAGAAAATGGCCAAGTAATTGTCCAGTTACTAAGTATTTCTGAACTTTCATATCCATGCTTTTCTGTGGGGTTTGAATTTCGTGAATGTTTTCTAATTGCAGAAAGGTGGAGCTGGTCAAGTTAATCAGTTCTTTCTGGAGACATCGAGCAGCTATTTCAAAGTGTTGTTCCAAGTCTAGACAGTAGTTTTATCTGTACATTCACAAGCAGCACTACTGGTGAGGATTGTTGCACAGCTCTGGTAACATTCCTGAAATTCAGCATTCACTGGATTGTGTCTGGATCTATAGACATGACTCCAAACTTCCCCAGGATCACTTATTATGATTCAGGCGCCACCTTTGCTATGTTCTCTGGCAGAGAAATTTTATCATTGCTTAAAAGGAGGGTCGTTCAGTCCCCTTTGCCTTAAGTTCCAGGAGCAGTTTTAACCTACTGAGGTTCATCATCTCTCCTGTTTTTCATCTGATTGACCAGTTTTAGCCATACAGTCAAAAACACAGACAAGGAAGTCATCACATCATGCTGGGGGATTTTAAGAGCAAATCCTCTTTGCTTCAGCATGAAAAATTGGCATATCCATATAGAACACTCAGCTCTCCCCTGGCATTTTCTGTGCCTGTCCTAAGTGCTTACAGTTATTCTTCAGAATTTGGGTATATGTCCTGCCAGGATTTGTGAGTTCCTTCCCTTTAAGTACCTCTTTAGCTAAGGTATCCTTCAAACATAGAGTGGTACTCTGAGCTTTCCAGTCACCATCTTTCAATGTCAGGATTTTTACAGATTAAAAAATGTTTTTCTTCTCATAGGAAAACTGTCCTTTTCAGTGTTTTTCTTGGTCTTTCCTCAAATTTAAGTAGAGTTCATAAACAGTATGTTACTGGATTTCCCAAATTATCATAAACTCTTATTATTATTTACTGGGTAAATAAGTACACATATATGACATTTAAATGAGTAAAAAATACAATCCTTTTCCAAAACAACTGAAGTGAGCTAAAAAATAACAGTATGATGTAAAACCACAACCAGAAACATCAGTAAGATAAGTCCTGTCATTTGTAGTTCAGCTGTATCATGTTATCTAATTTTTATTAATAATTTAATTTTAATTACTACATGTTGTGAATTTTCTTTGCTGAGATAAAACCACTTGGTATTGGGTGTTAGGTGAGCTTTTTGTAGAGACAGTACTATGTTTTGTCAAGTGCTGTGGTTAACAACATTATCTCAATGTTTTTCAACTTTCTCTTAGTTTTTCATCTTTCTCTTAATTCATACAGTGGCACTCTGGTTTTACTGCCTGTCTCCCTTGAGTGATTAGAGGGCATTTACCTCCACATACTACATTGTGTGAAAATAATAGTGATAAGACACATGAACTGTAAAGATATCTCCCTTGAGGTCTTGAAGGGAAAGTCTGGTAAATTTTAGGATGGATGTCAAGACAGATCCATGCACTCTATGTGCAAGGGGAGGGAATTGCTGTCACATGAGCCTGCAGAGCTTTAGCACACTTTGTAATGCCAGAATGGGTCTTGGGTTTCCATATTCTAGCAACTGATGCAGAGCGTCTTAAGCTAAAGAAAAGCATGGAAAGGAAGAAATATCAAATAGTAAGGAAAGCATCTTAGGCAAAAGGCCAGTAATGAAGAAGATCCATAGCATTCTTGCTTTCCAGTGGCTCTGCCAAGTTGTGGTATAAATGACTAGAAAGACCTGAATTCATATGTTTCAGAGAGCAGGTTTGGAAAAAGTTTTCTGCTTCTGCAAACTGGGCAGTATCTTAGAGTCCAGTTCTTGCTGCCATAAAAGTCAGAGTCAGTGTTGGAATGAGATCTTGCTGTGTGGCTTTGAAGTGCCTTTGAAATATCCTAAAACATAGAAATATATTCCAAAGCAGATAAAGGTGATGCTTTCCTTAGAATGCTGGTTATTAGCAGTCTCACAGTAAGTGAGTTTAGGTGGGAAGTTCCCCATTGTCTCCAATATTCTACTACATAAGGTGCAAAGAGATAATAGATCTGATTTATAAATGATCTTTCTAAGATATGTATCTCTGTTTATAAGAAGTACAAGGATCTATCCTTTCCCCACTGAGCTGAACACCTTTAATTCTCATTATGAATTTATTAATAGTGCAGGATGTTCAGCAGTACAAAAGAATGTTCTTTTTTATCAATCAGTGTTCTTGTAAGTTCTGTCTTTGTTTTAAGGGAAAATACTGCTCCTCATTTTTGGAATACAACTGAATGAGAAATGTTGAAAGGCAGATATCCATGAGATATGCCACTGGCACAAGTGGAAACTGGAGGTGGTCCAGGGATGCACTGTTAGTGTCATTCCAGCAACTCATTCACGGGGTGGTTCAGCAGCATCCTCAGACTAAAAAGCTCAAGGGAGTGTGTATCAGCCTGGACCCTCCTGACTGACAATTAATTTGAAAGATGAAAGTTTATCTTTTCCTAGCAAAAACATCTAGTTGAAGAAGAGATGTGTTGCCTCCTACTTTCCTTTCTCAAGGTATTTTACTACAACTTAGGCTGAGCTGAGATGAATTACATAGTTGGGTTCAAATTGTCAATTTGCCTTTTCATTCCACAAAAGTACTTTAAAAAAAAAACCCTAAAAATTATATTTGTCTCCATATTCAGCATATGAGTAAGGAACTGCAAAAGCTTGGTGAACTTTAGAAGTCAAATTACACATAAACCTCTGTAGCTGTTTCTGTCAAAGTAGAAAATGGATACTAGAAAGCAGCAGCATTTCTGTGGCCAGCATTTAGAATGCTTAGGATGCTGCAAAGAAAGAATAATGGATGGACTTGTCATAAGCTGGAAAATAGGTTTAGTGTTTATAAAAGACTAAGGTAAACAAACAATATCAAACGAGCTGAGCAGGCTTCTGTGACCCAATGCCACATGACGTGCAACTGCTGAAGGGAATCTGTGAGAAGGGAAACAAAACTGAGCACACGAGACAGACAGCATAATCTAAGTTCAGTGCTTTCTGATGACACTGAAGATTTGCACTTATTTTGCCAGCTGATTTGATGTTTTCCCTTATTGAAAATGAGCTTGGGAAGTGCCTTGTGTGCATCTCATGCATCTCTGGTGTCAGCCTGCAGATCCTAGACTAAACATGTTCTTGACAAACAAATAATGTCCAGCTTTTCATGCACAGTGACCCACCAGGGTGGTAGTTAGAAGCAAGAGTTAAGAGTTGATGTGTCTATTCTTATGGAAAATGTCTCAGGAATAGTATTTGATATTTTGCCTTTGTGGTTGCTTGTTTATTTAGTGGAGTAAATTTGCTTTTTCTTCTGTTCTTTTGTTTGTCTTCTGTCATTTTTCTGTCTGATGAACTGTATGATATATTAGGGTTTAAATGTGGACAGCACTAACTGAATAGTATTATCATCCCATTCTGATATTTTCAGCTAGCAGTAAACATAAAGGGAGGTTCCTCTGCAGTATACTGAGTACATACATATATTGAAAGGTGCTAGCAGACTATAATATGACTTTCTGTTTTTATGATGCGTAACTTTCTCATGTAAAAGAGCTCTCATTCAACTTCTTGCCATACCCAGAAGCACAGTACTGCCTTGACAGAGAGGGAAGTGTAAGAAAAAGCACTGTATACATTCAAATGAATTGGAAGGAAGTGATAGGCACAAAAACTGTCTTGATTTTCAGCATTTTTTTTTCTATAATATACCTTTTGGCTGTCCACAAGCATATTCCCTGTCTACCCTCTATGGTCACAGTTCAGTCACTCAGGTTTAGCTTTCTGGTATTTTTTGAATCCTGTGAGTCTTACCACTCCGTGGTCTAAAATTGTCCTTGCAAGGAATATAAGACTCTCTTTTACATGTTTATTCCTGTCAGTGGGAAAATTTGATTACAGCGAAATCTAAGACCCACAAGGTCAAATTTCAAGACAAAAGTGGGGAATTATCAGGAAATTCTGTGTCTTCTTTCTTTTTTATCTTATCAGTCTAGGGAAGTATGAATATAATATCTATAATGTTCTTACTAGGTGTCTTAATGCTCTTCTAACCTACTAATTTTCCGATATGCCAAAATGCATGCAAAACATAGTAAAAACTGAGTTGCAAGGATTGTTCTTTACTACCCTTTGGTATTTAGGCAAGGACCATCTGTATAAGTCATCATGTAGCTTTGCATTGGTCAGTTTGTATTTGATGAAAGCTAAAAATATTTTTCCAGTCCTTATGTGTAACACTGTAATCAGGAGACACTGTTTTTGCAGAAGAAAGGGCCATTGATTGCGTTTAAATATCATCATAGCAAAAAGCAGTCAACAAAGCCAACTGAAAACTGCCTTCCAGAAGCACAGGAGGAAAAACTGGTAACATAAGTCCCTCCACTGGTACCTTTGTGCTGGATTTGCAGCCTTGGAGAATATATTCACTTTACTCTGCTCATCAGCACAGCCCTGTATCCTGACAGCTGAGTAATGTTCTGCTCACATCTTCCCTTGTAAAATGAAAAAAGTAGATAATTTACTACAGATGTAACAAGTGCAAGATAGATTTCTACCCAGCACAGTTCACTGTTGAAACTATTAGGTTGAAAACCTTCTTTAAGGACAACTAGATTCTTAAATTCTGCCCCCCCCCACCTCCCCATTCCCCCTGCCCCAATTAAACACAATACAGAGAAAACTAAAACCCGAATTTATTCTTTGATCCTTTCAGTATGAAAAAAAATCTCTTTTATCTCCTGTTCCACAAAATAAACCAGTGTCTCTTATTTCTGCCAAAGAACAGCCTTTCTGGGAGACATGTGAGATACAATGTATGTGTGTTTCCATTGCAGGTATTTTTGGTCCATCATTGATTTTCTTTTCTCAGGAGAGAGTTTTTACTCTCCCCTGAATCACAGATGCAGTTTACTGTTACTTCTTGTGGTCACTGGGGTTGGGGACCAAATTAAGGTATTGCCTTCTGAGGCAAAGCATGACAAATTCTTTCAATCCAAATTACATTTCTGAGTTTGGCAGGGTCTGCGCTTAGACTTCACCAGCTTCTTAAAAAAACACATCGGACAATCCCCATACCAACAAGTGCATTAGACACGCTGAATACACAATATTGTTGGGCTGTCCTGATGCTCCAGTAGAAGTGTTATATCCTGTTCTCTGGTCTTCAACCCATTTCTGTTCTCCTCAAGCTTTAGTGCTGTCTGCTGCTCTAGTCCCTCTGCTGCAGCTCCAGAGCAGTGACTTGGCGCTTTACTGCTCCTCTGTCCCTCTCAGCCAACAAGGCACCTTCTTGTCTCTAAAACGTCTCAGAAGTGAAGCAGAGCTGTGACTGGTGGGGGAAGTCTCTAAGTCTTTGAGGGATGAGGTTGTGGTGAGGTGAGGGGAGTTTAATAAGTGACCCAGCACCATTGCGGAAGCTGCGTCCTTGGTAACAGCAAAATCAGATTGAATTGGGAAAGGTAGAGGTTAGCATGGGATTCAGCTCTTCTTAATCCGACTTTTTCCAAAGTCTTTAATAGTGTCATGGATTTGTTTGTGTTCTTATACTGTCTCTTAAAAGTCAGTAATGTGAAAGATCCAAATGGTTGTGACCCATCACTAAACTGATTTTATAGTACCTATTTCTGGTTAAGGTTTTCCAGCAGCAGAATTTGAAATTTTGGGACAGTGCTTCAGAACTGAGAACTGAGAGTACTGAGTCAGTTGAGAATTGAATTCTTTTTTTTTATGAAGTTGAGAGCAGATTTACCACGAAGTTCAATGGGTAAAATGTTAACCTACTACCAAACATTAAACACCCTCATGTTTGCTGCCTCTGGGCATTGACCAGAATGTATCTTTCAACACACAATTATCTATGTCAAAGGAGCAACTTTTCTTCTATGCATTTGATGTGGTATATATACACTGGGTCTATGAGATACACCATGCTTAAATGTCCCCACACCAAGGAAGGAATACAAATTAAAAGACTGAATACAAAAGACCTCTCTTAATGTTTTCACCAATATACTGCTTACAAATGACTCAAATACACTAAGAAGGGGAAAAAACTAATCTCTTCAAACTAAAAGGAATATTTTAATCTAAAAACACTTTAACAGCTTTTCTGAAAAATTCATAAAAATTGACTGCCCAAACTTGTAGTGCTGTTCTGTTGACTCTCTGTTCAGCCCTGCACAATGGTAGCTCCCATTAACTTTGATGGGAGATTTGCCTGAGGTAGGACTGCAGAGCTGATGCCCAGGGTGTTAATTAAATGTACAGTCAGCTGGCCAAAATGTTGCTGGTTGAGTCATAAGGACAGCTCTTCCTGGCTTACCTAAGAATACTTCTTAGTATATGATTAAACCACAAAAACTGGCATCAAAGTAACGGTGAGGGCCTAATGTAATGCACCTAACCGAGGAAATTCAAATCAACATTCTTTCCTTTGATCACCCAAGTGGGCCAAGCTAGTACTCAAGTCTGGGTCTTGATACTCCCTTTCTCAAACACTGATAGAGGTGAAGGAGGTAAAACTGATGGAACTGGCTGGATTGGGTGTAAAACTGCTCTGGAAGGGCTCTTTGCAGGTATAAAACTAGTAGAACCCAAGGAACTGTGTTTCTCTCCCATATCTCTTGAAACTGTAGATCTTAACTTTAGAGATGCTTTAAAGCATTCTTTTTTCACATAACATTGCCTTAAACAAGCTGGAAAAACAAGATCTAGAAGATCTACTATGGAGTATTAGCAAAATGAGCTGGGAAACCAAAGTCAAAGAATAGTTACCGATGATTTACTGGAAATAGAAAAGGATGTATCAAATATGGTTTCACATGGATTTGTCCTGAGCCAGATACTGTTACGTATTTTCATTAGTGACTTCATTGATAGGATAAGGAAGGTTCATATTAAATTTGCAGATGCCACAAAGCTTTGAAGACTCCAGGAGAACATGATTAGAATTCCAAGGGATCTTTACATATTAGAAAGATAGTATGAAAAAAAAAATCAAGATGCAATTAAAAATAAGTCCAGTTTCTGTACTTAGACAAGAATCATTCATAGAATCAACTCAGTGAGAAGCAACCAACCAATTTACAGTCATAAAAGGGAGGAATTAAGGGCTGTAGCTGTCTGCAGCTTGAACATGAATGGGGAATGCCATACTAGTGTAAAAAAAAATGGAGGGGAGAAATTTTGAGTTCTAAGATCAAGAGCAGTCTGCAAAATGAATGAAGTATTTCTACTCTCTTACAGCTGTGAAAAGTTCTAAGCTAAGTTAAGGTTTAATTCTCAGGTGCGCCAGAATAGAGCAATATAGCAAGCTATGAGAAAAGACTAGAAGGGTTTGGGTTGCTTAGACTAGAGTTAAAACACTGAGTAGAAACACGATAGCAGTCTTCGAATACAGAAAAAAGCTGATGCAAAGCCAAAGGGAATAACCTTGTGGACAGGACAGAGTGAGTGATTGTCTTGGTTTAATTTTAATTTCCCAGCCAATGCACCAAATAATGTCAAAGTTTCGATTTGCCAATTTAAATATATTCAGTTTTCTGTTGTAAGACAGAACCAGGAGCAAAAGAGCAAGGCAGGCTTAAAAGGGTAGAAAAAGAAATTTATTAACTACACAAAGAAAGAAAGAAACAAATTCAGAATAAGATTTTCAGACCACTTGCTCCTCACCTCTCCTAACCTTCATAGCAACAAAACAAACATACAAAAAAACTACTCCAGACAGTTCCCAACTTAAATAGTCCTTTTCAGTTCACTTCGGAGAGAGAAGTTTCCTCTTGTCAGGCCATAGGGACTTTTTCACAAGGAGGGAAAAAACCAGTTCTGTTGTGGCTTCACTTTTCACAATTTGTATCCGCTTGGGAAAAAACTTGCAAATCGTGAAGCTCCTCCCATCTTCACAGCTTTCCCAAAGCTGTGCTTATGGGCCGTGTCAAACTCATAAGAATGAGCTGTTCCAAACAAAAATTCTCTTCATCTCTCTTTCTCTCTGTTCATGCTTCATCTCCAGAAAGAGATCCGCTTTTCTCATCGGGGCAAAGGATTCTCAGCACAGATGCTTTTGATTAACAATCTATCAAATGGAACATCTCCCACCCCCCATGTTTTCTCCATAGTTTATAGGAATATTCAGTGCAATATCAGTTCATCCCTACAATCTTACAAAAGGATTTTCAGCCATCTTCACAGCATCTCCTCATTTTCCTTCCATCTAAAGAAACTTAGCTCTTTTATTTTTCCCTTCTCACTCCGGGGATGATTGAAAACTCTGGAAGTCTTATCTGAGCATCAAAAGAGTTAAGATTTCACACAGGGAAAGTAAGGCTGCAATGCTGGAGCTGTGCCAAGATCTCAAAAACTTCAGGCCGCACTGGAAAGGGGAAGGAGGGGGAGCGGCTGGGATCTCACTCAGCCTCCCTGGTCACGGCAGCAGCAGTCACTGCCATGGCCACCCCTCTTCCCTGCCGGGCCATGCCAGCTCCCCAGACAGGGGCGCCCGGCCCTGCCTCCCTGCCAGGCCCCCAGGCCTGCAGTAAAGCCAGGCTGGGCCGGTGTTACCTGCACTTCTGCCAGAAAAGAAAGAGAACTCTTTTCCGGGTGACGTCCTTCAAAATGTGTGTTCACAGAGCGAACTAAATTTCTCCAATTGGTTCCTCAGGCTGTCAGTAACCAAACCAGCCTTCAATTGGTCTCATCAACTCACAAAGGAAGTTCTCATTGAGAGAACGTCTCTCTGAATTTGTTCATCCCCAGGTAAAATCAGCACAGTGATTCAAGCACAAAACAATGTGTTTAGCTAGGCTTTTTTAGGCAAGAGCTTTTTTTGGCAATAAAACTAGTTAAACACAAATTACCGTAGAAATGTTACCTTTTTTCATTAAACTAGGTTAGAAAAAGTGTCTGTCTGGAATGAAAAGGATATAGTTCGGGATGTCTTGGGGTAGCCACAGCATTTCTTCTTGAAGTTCCTTCCTGTTTTGTAGCATTCTCTGACTTGTTATGAGAGGCTTTAGGAATCTCTCCAGGAGACTTGTTTCTCTGCATGCTCTGAGCTGGCCCTGACTGGTAGGTTTAAATCACTCTGTAAGAGCCTCCCGAGGCCTGATCCATATTTTTGAGATGCAGGTTGACCCACTATTTCTTTGGCCGACTTTCTGGGCTACCTAGTAGTAGTAAGACTTTCCATAATTGAGATTACATTATGGACTTGGCAACTAGCTGCTTACATGATGGCCTTGAAGCATTAGTGAGAAAGAATCAGTGAGACAGTTTCTCTTTAAAATAATTGTTTGTTACACTAAATATTTGACCAGATTGATGTTGTCCTGGCTGCTGGGTTTTCCGATGTCAAGTAGCAACCACATGTTTTCAGTAAGAATGACCTTCCTTCCAGAGCAACAGTGACAAGAGCAGTTGTTCTTGTATTAGTCCTCAACACCAGCCCTCAACATATTAAGTAAAAGTGATTAAAGGTACAGCCTTTATAG
The DNA here is from genome assembly GCF_052056855.1 of Sturnus vulgaris. Lineage (NCBI taxonomy): Eukaryota > Metazoa > Chordata > Aves > Passeriformes > Sturnidae > Sturnus > Sturnus vulgaris. The sequence goes on along the minus strand of NC_142256.1, from coordinate 18,361,196 downwards.
CTTAAATACTGAGTTAAGTAAAAGTTATGTAAGGTCAGAAATGCAGTGAACACCAGAAGACTGAAATGGATGGTACTTATCACTGGATGATACCAATTCAACCAAGCATGAGACACATGAGCTGGATGTAGACAGATAATTGTATTTCTCTATTTGATTTTAAAATAACACTAAAATTTGGTTTCAGACAGTAGAAGTCAGTGAAGAATATTCCAGTGGTACTGTGTACAACCTGCTTGAAATTCTTGGGTAAAGACGTTCTTCCCTAGAACAAATTATTTTCTTTCTGCTAATAAGAAACACAAGGGGAAACAGATCTTTGCAAGATCTTAATAGCTTCTTTTCTTCCAGTGGGTTTTGTGCCAAATTCTATCCTCTCATGAGTTCTTGAAACTTCTGATTTCACAGGGACTTTGTGGTTGTAAAATAATAGATTTCTTGGTATTCATGTCTAAAAAGCTTCCTTCTGTATAAAGTGCTTTACACATGGAATGGCTGCTGAAGCAAATTGACTAGAATGGCAGTCAATTTTACACTGCTCCCCTCCCACCTGAAAAGCACTTTTGATACCCTACAGAGAAAAGAAATGAAAGAGGAGGGGTAGACACATGTACATACACAGAGGGAGAGAAAAGATGCTTCCAAAGAAGGCTTTAAAAAGTGAGCAAAAATGAGCTAGTACTGTCTGCTCTCTGTCCTACATTTTTGTCATACTGATTGGAGAGAAGTGTTTCTACAGGGTGGAGCATATCCAGTAAATGCACATTGAGCCAAATTTGGTTCTTATCTGATGTTACCTTCAAATAGCTTTGCTTAAGGGCTAGAATATTCCCAATTTACATCTAAGGAAAGTGAAGATTTTACGTTTAAATCAGTTTCTAAAAGATACATGCCTGCTTAATGTCTTCCTATGTTGTAGTTTTTAGGGACATACTTGGTATTAATGTTAATTCAGCATATCTCTGTGGAGTATATTAAAACTATATTAATTTTATATCAACGAAGTTTCTAGTCCCACATCATCAAACCAAGCTACAAGCATTAACAAGTATTGACCAGATGTCTTTAGTTAAAAGTAAAGTTACATCTTGACAGCTCTGACCAGCAGCATTCATAAAGCTTCAACTGTGAAAGTCTATTCTAGAAAATAATCTTCAGCATGTGTGGTCAAACAGAAATGCTGTTAATGCAGCAGCTACGTTAGAGGGTGAGAATGGGAGTGATAGGAGACCATGCCAGGAAAATATGTTGATTATGCAAGGTCTCTATCTTTTGCAACAAGAATGGTGTAGTGATATGACATAAGATTGAACAACTGTTTCCCTGAACATTTGGGAGTGTTTGGAATATATTTTAAGGATGTCTTCTGTGTCCAAAAGGCAGCCTATTTGGGGCTGTTCTTGAGTACACTGATTTTATTTTCAGGGATGCAACAGAAAGAGATACACACAATATGATGACTCCAAATGTTACCCCGTCTAGATAAAGTCTATTTTCAAGGATGTTACTTGATTTCAGAGCTCAAGAAAAAATTTAAACCCCTTCTCATAATTACACATCATTATGGGAAGCCTTTTTAAAATTTATTTTCAGATAAATTTTCTTCTTTTACATGTACTGAGGCTGTTTGAGTACTGGTGATGGTGACAGCCTCTGCAGTGTTATCATTGATTTTCATTTTTCATCTGAAAAAGTTTTTGTTTGATAGTGTTTCTAAGGAAGTGTTCCTCTTTACAAATGTTGATTCTGTGTTCCTCTTTGGTTGAAGATAACAAGCAGGTTCTTAGATATGGTAAATTGTCATAGTTCTATCAGCTCATATGCTGATTTGGACAATTTGACTGACTAATTGTAACAACATATATTTTTTCTGGTAGCAATCTTACATTAAAAATAATGAGAGATTTCTATCGTCAAAGCATTAGAGTTATATATTGTAATAGAGTTATATATTATCTTTAGAAGAACACTAATTTGTATGTTTATTTTCATTCATAAGGAAATGTATAATCAGTTCTTTCTACCCTGTTCATTTTAATTAGGCAAATGTCTGGATATATATTAATTATCTAAATCTTTACTTTTATTAGTTAGATATGATCTAAACATTGCAGAATCTTATTCATTGGAACATCTATTTAATGAAACTTCTTGTTATCCAAAACTTGGACTATGTGTCCAATATGCGTAATTTGTATTGGATAATCATTATTTATGGGTAGCATATCCCCTTCTGATCAGGGTTATAGGAGTTAAAAATATTTTACACACCAAGTATTCTATTGTCTCTGAATTCTGTCCTGAATACAGTGTTCTTTAATTTCCAGTCAATAATGAAATTATTTAGTATCTGTCGTGTTCTTTATTTTTCATTTGATCCCTCTTCTATTCCTTGTCACCTGGTCATCAGTCAGTACCAGAACCTGGCCTTCAGATTGCAAAGTTAGTAAAATCATTGGCAAATTAAATGGAGAACTTCGGGAACACTGCTATTTGCGTCAGTGGCAACTGCTAATGTGCAAGTCATTTCTGTCCATGTGGATCATATCAAAGAAATTCAGACATGAGACAGGGTCACATTACACTTTTGAGTTCATTTGCTATTTTTGTTTTGTATTTTTCAGACCCTTGGTCAACAATTTTAAAGAAAGCGATATGTGTATGATTTCAGAAGTTGCACAGCTCATTACCTGCAATATAGCTTACAATCTGATTTCAAAGATTTATTTCTTAAGTTAGCAGATTTTTAGCACAGCCTAAGATACTCCAGACCCCAGATGTGTGAAGGAATAAAAGAATGAGAGTGCTCTTGCCTGCTCTTATTCTGAGGCTCCCTGAGGAGCAGCAGTTATCCTTGAAAGCTTCTGTGCTGATGCAGCCACTAGTATAATGAGGAGCGCCTGCTCAGCTGCCCCAGGCACAGCAGAATGAAGGCAGAGTTTCAGAAATGTGGGGAGATAAGGCAAAGGAAAGGTGCTGGCAGTGATGTTCATCTTAAATTTTAGAGTTCATAAACGCAAAAAACACTACAACTTGAGTGGATGTTGTAACTGATGTACACTTTCCAAAATCTATCTAAACTAAAACCACTGAGTTCACTGACTCTTCAGGTCTCACTGAAGTGAGGAGATGAGGTCACTTGAAAAAAGCAAAATAATTTAATTAGACTTGTTCTTTATGAAAGCTGGGAGCAAACTATAAAAGAGCAATTTTCAGTCTGCAGCTGAATTAACTAGGAAAATAGTTTGCCAGTTCTGGGCTTTCCTGAATCCAGGCTTGTCACTGCGGTGAAGAGGCTCTTTCTCAGAGGACAAACACCCGTAGACTTAAGGGAGAATGGTTTTGTGGCTGGCCATATGAGCTTTTGCTGAAATACCAGTTCAAGCACAGAAGCCTAACCTAGACTTTTTCTGAGTGTTTTTGAGGCAAAGTTATGCATATTCTGTGATGAATGGAACCTGAAATGTAGAGACTTAGCATTGCTACTATCAGTGGAGTGCCTGACTATAAATAGTGTATTTCAGTCGATTTTAATCCTGAGAAGCAGCATTTATCTCATGACAGCCCCTTCTCTTCTTTTTTTCTCCTTACATAAACTGCTTCCTCAGAGATCAATTCAAACAGATACATAAATACATTAACTTAATAAGTAATAATTATGGCAATGTAAACAATAGAACAAATGATAGAACATGTTAAGAAATATATATACATCCTCATCAAATGCTGAGATTTGTAATAACCTGCTCTGACTATACTTTCATTGTAGTCATTCAGTGTAGTTTCACCTGCTTTACCTGTTGCTTTTTATGGTCATAAAATTGTAAACTACAACTATGCTTTGGTCTTCAGCCATACCATGTTATACCACACACTGGAGTCATGGCACATGAGCAGAGCCCAGTCCATCTGCACATTTACACATATGTTTGCCTTTAGACATGTAAGCTTTGTGTTGACTTGCAGCTTACCTTCTCAGATGACGTCCTAACCTTTTTGCTTGACTGTGCTCTTAATTTAGGAAATTTATGCCTCCTGGTGAGAAAAAACCTGAAGGCTTGGGTGACATTAACACATCTGTCATGCAAATACTGTCTGTACCTGTGAACTGGCTGTGCTATTGGACCTCCTGCCTTGATATGAATGCCTTTTTAGGTGCCCTAGCTGAGAAGCAACTTAGAAATTGTAAGGTAGTGCTATCGAAACTAAAAATGCATAAATTTGGTGTCTTTTCAGCTAATACTTCTTGCTTTAATGACAATAAAGCCTGCTGACACGTGTGGTCGCGGCAAGAAGGCTCTGCAGTGTGAATAGAGCAGCTGCTGATGATCAGGGAGGGAAATCAATGACTCAGCATTCATCAGAAGCATCCTCCTGCTGGTCACCACTGCCAAGTGCCGACTCATCGATTTTTCTCCCTGCTAGGCTAAGACTGCTCTATTTCCTTTACAGCATGCTTTAAAACGTTTCCAGTGCACTGTATGCAGCTGTCAGTTCCCATTGGTGGGTCTCATTAGGAGCACCCCAATATATGAATTGCATTGGGGCTGGGTCATAAATCTCAAATTCGCCCAATATAGTTTTTTCAATGTGCCTGAAGCTCAGCATGTGTGAATATACAAATCACCCTGTCTACCCCAATCAGCACAAATGAGGTGATCTGCTTGCCATAAGCTTACTAAATATTTTTTCTTGTGAAGTGGCAAATGGAACACAATATGCATGGCTCACAGATTCGCAGCCACTGAAACAAATCCAACAGCATGCAGTTGTCATCAAGAAATCCTTTTAGGAAAACCTCTCTAGCCACACAGTTTCAGCACAGCGTGTGAGTACCAGCCAGTCCTTCGATATTCAACCAAAGAGATTGCCATATATAGTGCAGATGAGGAGTGCTGTCCTTTGATTTCCCCTTTTAGAAGAAATCATCCTAGTAGCTGTTCTCCATTGTCCCTCAGTCTTGAATATCTTCTTTATTTAAAGACACCCTGGAAATCAAAAATAGAGTTCAGAAAGGGGTCTTTGTCTGCCAGTATTCAAGTCCCATGAGTCATGTTTTCCCAAATCTTTCACAAAATTCAGTCAGAATTTAGCTCACAGCTTCAACTTCAGAAATGCTGTGAAAGTGACCACAAAGAATTATATTCATTTACAATTTGAAAAATTTATTTACCCTGAAATGTGCAATATATTCACATACATCTCTTTTCTGTTTCATTTACAAAGAGCAGCAGAATTGTGGAGTTGAACAATAAAGCTTGAAAGCTTTTAGTTCCGTTCCATTTTGAAGAAGCAAATGAGACAAATTCTGAAATCTGCAACCCAGTTTCTACTTGCTGATTTTCATCTAAGAAATGGCATATTTACTAGAATACTTACTGAAACAGAAGATTTACTTAAAAACAGTATCTCGCTGTTTTAGAGGTGCAAAGGTTTTCAGACGTGTAACATCGCTGCTCTCTTCAGAAACAAGGAAATGTGCAAATAAGTTGTTATTTATAATAGCTGCTGCTTGCTATGTTTGTAAAATAATTATATTTACCAGTTAATTGACCTTGTATGCACAATAGGGACCAAAAAAAAGAAATTATGCATGAAAATTCAGAGTAACACTGAATTGGACTGGTTTGGAAAAATATATTAACAGTTAATTTTCAAAAATAGCAAGCAATTAATTGCTGCTGTAATGAACATTTCTGTTTTACTCTGGCAACCATACTGTGTTGCAAGTTAAGGCAGACCAATTGATTGCAGTGTTTGCACTGCAGTAAGTACAGTTTTGGTTTAATGTTAAATGTTCATCTCAAATGTTCTTATAAGAATGCAGATGTCCTATTTGTTGGTCTTGTTAAGATCTCTGTCATGTGAGTACCAGTGCACGTAGTAACACCTAATAAATTATGTAAAGTGTTGCAGTGTACTGCACTTGTATGACCATTTCAATATACTGTAATTGTTTTCCACACTTCCCCCACAGGTTAGTCTGGCTTCCAGCAGAGGCAGAAGTGAATAACAAGCCAATCAGCATACAAAATATTGAAGAAAGCAGCTCAGCACACAGCCATCAGCCAAATGTGAGATTAGCATGTGGCTGCAGACAGGACGGTGAGTCTATGGTCAGCTTCCTGAGCCTTGCACGTCTCTCCCTGTATCTTCTGAATCATGTTTCTGTTGTTTACTGGTCAAAATGAGCTATTCCTCATGTCAGCAGTGGATGATTAATACAGCGACAGAAGTAGGGCCAGGTTGTATTCATTGCCAAGTAACAGTGAGGATCTTCATTTTGCCTGTTTGGAGCTTTGGAACTGTATCCCAAGGGAGTAAGTGTGAGCCCCCAGTTTTGTTCCAGGTTGGTAAAAGTAGGTTATGTGGGGATATGGCCTGGTGGTGCTAACTGGCCCTTGCAGTGTTCAGCACATAGGACCCTACTCTGACATGTAAAGGCACTTGGTCTGGCTTTACATGAGGAAGGTCGATCCCATTACAGTGTGTGATTCTGTCTCTGCCATGCCCAGTTGGTACATTCCCTTTTACTTTAGTAGGTTTGACTTGAGGAACCCATTGTCCAAAAACATTTAGTTCGTGGCTCAAAGAGTTTTCTGTTGGACAAACCCAAGTCTGTTATTAGAGTGGTACTTGGTACTTGTTATTAGGTACTTGGAGGTCCTGCTTTTGGTAGATGTTCTGGCCTTTGCCTTTCAAAATGAGAGCCTACTTGCATAATGAAGCTTTTTTCCCTAGTGGCAAGAGCTGGCACTGGCAACTGAGCTGAGACCACTGGGCTCTCTCTGGATGGGCCACATTTTAAAGATTTTAGACGGTGGCAAATTTCAGCCTGTGGGGTGTTTAACCAGTGATTTGAAAATTAAAATCTCAGAATTGCATCACAAATCCTCTGAGGCATCCAGCGTTTTTTTTTTTTTTTTTTTTTTTTTTTTTTTTTTTTTTTTTTTTACTTCAACATGTTTTAAACTCATTTTTTTAGCATTTCTGGAATTCACATTAGCTACCATAAGACTAGATGGCTAACTGCCCAAAATTTGGTTCAGTTCTCAGACAGTCATGTATGTACAAGTTGGGAAGCACTGACTTTTACATGGGTAGGTTGGTTCCTTTCTGTGAAACAAGTAGAATGTTTTTGCTGTATCTTTTCCAGAAATGAATATTTTGCAATCCTCCTCTAGTGCCAGAACACCCTTATGAATGTAGCTAACCTGTGCTTATGATTGTTTAAGAGTAAAATGGAAATAAAAAAGTGAACACAGGAACTTCTCTGAATTTGTGGCATTGCAGTCCTTCCCATGGCAACACAGATAGTCAGATGGTTCAGCATCAAAGTACAAGCAGGAAGAATAGACGAACAATGACAGAGAGAAAAAAAAGGGAAAGAAAGCAATGTGATTTTCTCTAAAAATATAATTAAATGGTAGAAGAAAATCCTTATAAATGGTATTGTTTACTTGTAAAGAATATCCTTCATGTATTCATTTCTTTCTATTAGACTAGCTTGTCTAAAACATATACAGAAAGCCCTTTAATATCCCATTATACTGTATACTGAAGCATTCAGGTCTAATACTATTACTGATAAAGAAACCAAAAGCATATTTACAGAGACTGAATGTCTATAAAGAGCAAATCAAGCAAGTCTCTTGAGAGAAGAAAGTCCCATATCAGATTATTGTGTGAAAAAAAAAATAGCATGCTCATCTCAATTACAGCACCAATTTGGTTTATTTAAAAAGGAAGTAATTCTGGGTTTATATAATAAAATCACTTTCTTAAAGCCTGTAAACATCCAATAAATTAAATTTTTAGATAAGATCCATTCTGAAAAAAGCTATTTATGAAAAGCTTCAAATAATAATTAGAGAGGATTTAATAATTTAATAACTGACTAATACAGTAAGTACACTGAATTAGATCCTTTTGTGGAGTTACTGTTTTACCTGATCTCATTTGGCAGCTTATTATACAATGTAAGTTGCTCAAGCCTATAATCTCTATACCATTGAAGGTATGTAGCAGAAAAATTCTGATTGTAGTCTCTTGGGTTAGTAAATAAAAAAATCTTTAAAAGTGTTTGTCGGGATAACAGTCTAGCTGAACTTAATGCAAAAGCAAAATAAATGTTATACTGTAAAATTATGAATGTTAATATCTGAAACATAAAGTTATGCTGCTTAGCATAAACATAGATTAAATATTGTCAGTATGATATGGAATACTAAAGCTTTTCCTTTAAAACTATGTGCATATTTTGGCTTACGTTAACTGTAATGCTCTACTAAATGTTGTAGGTATTATATTAAAGTTAATATGAGATCTTTTATTTATTTTAATGCACTTTGAGTCAGACTCTGGAATTAATTTCATTCCTGGTCATCCAATTTACCTCTGAATAAAAAGGAGTCACCCTGAGCCTGGCAAGAGAGAGAGGAGTGATGGCCCAAAATCAGAAGCATAACAGTACATCCCTTAGAACTAAAGCTACCACTTTACTTCTTGAATCTTTTCTAGTGAGATTTAATTTAATTTTTAAGAACTTTAGGGCAGGTTAATGAAGGTCTACTCACAAAATAGACACAAGATACTTAAAATGGGTCAAACCAAAACTCTGGACAGGCCATTACAATACTTTAGGACTCTAAAATCCTGAACCACACTTCTTGTGTTAACAATGCTTGACCATTGTTTCTCTTAGCACTGATGCTCTCGGTGGTCGCTCCTGGGTGTTCTGTCACATCCATCTGCTGGTCACAAGCACCAGATACACCACACTGAAATACAGCATACCAGGGCAGGAGCACACCCTGGACACAGTCAAGTTACATTTTGCTGTGTATACTGAAATGTAGGAGAGCACTGTAGTAGTTAAAAGAAGGCAGAAGAGGAAAAATACAAATACAATCAAGCAGAACTGTGAAGCAGTGTATATATATGCAGATTAGGGAACCAATCCCTCATGTTGGAACTGTCCTCATGGAAGTAACTGTCAAATCAACAATGTGACCGCTTCCATAGGTATTCTTCTAGTGCCATTGAAAAGTTTCTGCTGAAGCTAACTACAGTGTTAGAGTCACAAAGATCTGGCTCTTAACAGCTCCAAGTGGTGTGTGCCCTTCAAATTCTACCTGAAAGGCAGTCAGGTGCCCAAAATGGGAACGTGAAAACTGAGAGAAGTAGTTGTAAAATATGTGTGTGTATATATATATATATATATATATATATATATATATATATATATATATGCCTGACAAAAAGTGAGCCCTTAAAACCCTATGTAATTTTATGCATTATATTTGTGGCAGTGTCTTACTGCCACTGCATTGCTATTGAAATCTAAAGCAAGTGCAAGGATCCCGTGTTTATTAAACCACTAAAAAAAAGTTCCAACAGTATTATGACTTCAGTTTTCAAAGCATATAAATGGGCAGGGCAAAAAAGGGGGAGGAATCAGAAACTGAACTTTCAGTTTACTGTTTCATGCCTCATTGTTGGAACATGCAGGGGAGAGGGAATATGTAGTCCTTTGAGATGTAGGCAATAATAATTTTAATATTTAAAATAAATGATCTCAAAGTACATTGTAAATTTAACAGTTTTATATCAAACTTAAGAACAAGATGATTTCACCTATAGCTGAGATTTCCTAGGCAAAAGGCTAACAGCGAGGGAAGAATATGTTCTTTTTTTCCCCGTAAGAAACAGCAAAGGAATCATAGGTGTTCAGGGTGTAATTATGCAGGCTGAAATGAGGCCAGTTCACTACAGCTAATTTCTTATTCGTTAGAAAAAGTGCTGCAGATGATTAGATTGTCAGTTTCAAGTATTATCTGCAAGGTGGCAGCTCCAGCAGCTTATCCAATGTCCAGTTTTCAGAGCATGGGATAAATCCTGGCAGGGCAACATGCAGCATTTCCCCTCCGCTTTTTTTTGACCCCCACGTTCCACATCAGTGGAGCTGGAGATCCAGTGCCTTCTCATTCATCCTTTCAGCTTAAAGTTTCCATTTATTAAATCACCCCTTCCATTATCATAATTTATGTACTATTCATACATAATTTCTATCTATTGTAGTACCTCTTCCCAGGATTTAAATAGCTCTGGCACCGAATAGCTTATGCAATCTGAACGAATAGTCTTAAACTATCAGAATAGCTTTATCTAAAACATACTTACAAATAGATAAAAGGAAGATCATTGTTTGTGTTTGTTGGGAGTTAAATTTTCCCCTTTTTCTTTCTATGGAATTTTTCCCATTGTTATGCTAAGTATTCGGGGCTACACCCAGAAGCTCAAATAGCTAAATTAACAGTTTCTCTCAAAGGGGGGAAGAAAGGGGCAACACCGGAAAAAGAGAAGTGGGGTAGGGGGCCTGTTCTCTGTCTCTCTCTCGCTGCCCTGGCTCGGAGAAGGACGGTCGCTAAAAACTCCGCTCTGCCACGCTGACGCCGCAAGCTGCCTTCCTTGGCTGTGGGATCCCGCAACCTCCCTACTCAGACGTTCTCCCGCATCTCCTACCAACTTCAACACATTCTTTTAGAGCATCAGAACTAACACTGCCCTGGGACCTGTGAGCAGCGTCTCCCCTCCGTCCTTCCCATCTGCGACACAGACACCATTCACCGCAGCGCCCCTCCAGACACATAGGACCGCCGCATCTCCTCCCTGCTTACCGGGGGCTGGCAGGCAGCGCCTGAACGGTAACTGCACCACCACAGAGGAAAAGTGTCCACAACCGGGAAAACTGTTTAACTGAGTTTTCTGCTCTGTTGCTGTTGATCTCGCAGTTATTGTTGTTGTGGGGTTTTGTCTCTTTTTACATATATGTGTATATATCAGTAAAGAACTGTTATTCCTACCCCCATATCTTCACCTGAGAGCCCTTTAATTTCAAAATCATAGTGGAGTGAAGGGACGGGGGGGGGGTTATACTCTCCTTTTCAAAAAAAAGAGCCCCTTGTCTCTTTTGGCAGATACCTGCCTTTCAAACCAAAACAGTGTTCTTTTTGTGTTTTGTGAATAAGAGTTATGCAGGACTAGAGATACTCAGCATTGAGTACATTCTGGCAAGAAACAGATGCAGCCCCAGCAGATGCAGAAAGTTGCTATGACTTCAAAATGAACTCTCTGCCTGTTCTGGAAATGTTGTTCACTGTCCAGTTAATTACATATCTTTGTATTTTTTATTATATGTAAGATGTTGCTAAAGGCTGATAACCTTGGACTCATTTCAACTTCTAGTTCTTTGGGGTACTTTTCTGGATAATATCCTTTACTGTACTTTAGTTGTTTCTTTCACAGTCTTCAGCCAGTCAGATGTTGCCAGTCTAGCATCATATCCAGATTTTTAACTTGAAAAACTGCATTGCTACCATTTCTTTGCATCAGAACTCTTGGTTGTTGTGCTACATCCCAAATTGTTCTGAGATCATGAGATAAAAAACATGTAATTCTTGCACTCTAAAGATTCCATAGCAGATGCATTTTTTGAGAGAATGCACAAAAAAAGACGGTTTTAAACTAAAGCTGGGCTCAGACTTGGAAACTCCTCTTCAAAAAGCATAGGTCTGCTGTGTTGGGGGAGTTTCTAGAAAAGAATGGACATGGGGAGAGTATGAGTGATGTCCAGGTGGACTTCCTTCAAGTCCCTGCTTTTCCTCAACAGGTCTAGGAGAGCTGAGAGGGGGATCTGGTCAATGCAAGCAGTGGTAGAAGGCACTTCACCTTGTTTTCTCAGATCCTAGTAGAGCAGAAGGTGCAATATATATCTCCCTCTCCTTATGTATGTCTAAAAATGTCATCCAGAATTCTGCTGGAAAAGTAAAATGGGAAGCACTGGCATGTATAGTCTTTGATATAATGTGTAATGACCCAAGTTGCATGAGCTTTTTCAAGCCCTTGCTTACAGGAGATGTGGAAAAAGGAAAGAAGAGCACCTGCTATTTAGGCATGTTTTACAACTACATTAGTTTTGTTTCATTTCAATTTCAAAGTGTATATTGCATGTTGAGTTGAGTTGTGATGCATTCAAGACAGGAATATTTCATTCATACCTTTTGTATTTTAGGTAGAAATTTGAAATGTATCATTAGAAATTACTTTTCCAAACCTGTTGGTTTGCAGGCTTCTGACAATGCAGTTCTCAATCCATTTGAACCCCCTCTTTCTTTCCTTGCACTCTGTTTTGCTGTGTGCTTCTCTGCATTCTGAAATGCTTCCTTTTATGAAATTACACTTTGATGTTCTTCCTGAAGATGGTTCATACCTTGTAGGAAGTCCAAATCTGTGAAAAGGAGAGCCCATTTCACAGCTTATGGGTAGGGCAGAAGCATTTTTATTGTTTAATCTTTCCTTGGAAAGGTGGTAGCGCCAACCAAACATAGTGCAGCTTACCTCTCAACACTGATACAGCACTATGTGTAAGACTATGTATCAGGACAAACGTGGTTTCTGGTATCTAATACTTGTGTTTGTTATTCAAAAGCAAAATAATTCATTCTTGCATCTTCTACTATAAAGTTGTACCATAATAAGTTGATGCAGGTTGTGCATACCTTCCCTCTCTGGGTAGATCTGGTCAGAGAACAAAGGTTTCAAATTCCTAGGAGCGTTCAGGATGGAGACTTGCTAACACTGCTTTTTGCTCTAGAGTTCTTATGTCTGTGATTTGGTGATGTGTGATAATTTAAGGATGGATGTAGAAACACTCCTTCCTTTGCTCTCTGGAAGCAGGTTGGCAGTATTCAATCGTTATTACATTGAGAGGATTCAAGGCTGAGAATACTGATGCCACCCTTCCCCCAGCACTCTGCAGACACACACAAATACATGTACACAGGCATGCACAGATGCCTTACTAATGTCATTGTGCAGTATTCCATTTTCCTCTATCTTCTTGTCCCCAGGGTCTATAACAAACCCCTGCTGGACCTTTTATCTGCCCACTAAGTCCAGATTAATTTATTATACTCCATCTAGTTTTTGAACTGTTCCTTCTAAATGTGTGATGGGGCTTAGGGTTGTGCAAAGGGGATTCAAGGATAAGGGGAGAAAACATCCTCAGGCTGTAGCTTACAGTAAAAGGTTGTGTTACAGTATGAGCAACTCTACTATAATTATGCATAGCCATGGAAGATGATGCAGGAGAAATGACTGATTAGAGCTCCTATTTAGCTAAATTAATATCTCAAGTCCATTTTTTTGGGTGTAAATCTGAGTTCATCATAATCTAAAAGCAAATATTTGCCTTTAATATCTCTTATTTATGCATAGAACGCAGTGTACTCTTAATTTCCTTATTAATTATTATTATGTTTTTAACAGGTTCCAGGCAGAAAGTCAAAACCTGCTGTGTTTTATATTATACTCTGCAACTCATTTTCCTGGTTTTTTTTTTAATATAAAACATGTAATTAATCTATGTAATCTGAATACTTTCTGTTTAAATTCAACATGCTAGTGAAAGAACTGAAAATGTAGCTAATTTGTTACACCTATGAAAGTAATAGGTAGGTAGAAATATATAGCGATAAAAAGTTGAATACTTTATGCCCAGTGTGTGAATAGTGACTGGAAACAAATAATAATAAGGGTAGCTATGAGTAGAAAATGCCTGAAAAAAAGGTCTTCAGTGGAGTGAAAGTTATGGTCCTCATTGTTGCTATCTCATTTTTGCTCATTGTGTAACATGAGCTGGGGCTGATGATCTTGCCTTAGTACCAATAAAACTGCTATTTCTTTTCCGTTTGTGGGAAGTTTCAATATGAGGTTTTTACACGATCCTGATAAAAAGAAAGATTCAAAGACTGTTGCAACCGAACCCTCTTTATCTTGGGTTGAACACAAATGAATAACTAGTTGTGTTAGAAATTTATTTTTCTATATCTCTATCTGACTCAGAATCTTCCTCTGGGGAAAATGTAAACAAGAGGAGCTGGGCCAAATCATGTATTTAGAAATTAAGTGAGTAACTTCAGGTGGCAAAGTCTGTAATAAAATAAGGGGATTAGAAAAGTGTGCCTTTTGATGAATTATCACCAGCAGAATTTTTAATGGAATATTTGTCAGGCTTTTGCATTAAACACCAGCAGCTCTTTAACATCTTTAAAATTATTACCTAGACGATTTCCAGTAATGATGTAGCTGAAAATCAATGTAGGAAATATTACTATAATAGAAGTAAAAAGATGCCTCCAAATGGTAATGTATGAACTCTCACAAGGGAAAGTTTACTTGCATATGCAACTTTCCCAGTAGAAACACTATAAATCATACATGTCAGAGTATGAATGAGAAAAAGAAAAGTTACTATCAAGATAAAGTTTAGAATTATTTTAAGTGTTCATAGTTTGGCATAGACAAAAGCAAAGAGAATATGTTTGTTGAGCACGGTCAGGAGAAACTTGGCATCTCACAGTATCTGAGTGGAAGCCTGGAAGTCCCGTTTTTTCGAAATATGTATTAGGTGCATTTCTTTGCCCTCTTTTGCGTCTGCACCAAAATCAGTCATGACACATCATTGCTAATGCAGAGAAGTGTAGCAAATGGAGAGTCAGGACCATTTTTTTCCTCAGGAAATCTCACCCTTGAGGCAGAGTGACTTTTACATGGTCTTGCTTTTACCTGTTTTTGCAATTGAGCCTACCAAAACAAAAAAGGATGTGTGGCTTCCCCTCTGGCATTGCATTCGTCATTCACATTTAGATCCCAGCATGAAATCTCAGCCCTGTTGTACCAGTGGCAAAATTCCAAACAATTTCAACAGGAGCAGCAGTCTTCTGATCCTGTTTCATTAACTTCAAGGAACTGTATGTTCTTGGTGGTAACTGTTTGCACTGCAAAAACAAATGGGCACATTTTAAACTACCTAGAAATCTAAATGTTACAAAATCAGTCAGATTTTTTTCCAGATCTGTTTTGAAACCATACTATGGCTGCATTCCTCCTATACCCAGGATCACTTTGTCTTTATGTTATACAGAACAGTAGCAGGAAGATTGTCTCCATCCCTCTTACAAATTTTTATAAATTATATGCTGACTTAGATAGAGCAGGTGGCAAAACAAGGACATGAGTGACATGGGAAAATCAAATAAAAATAAAATAGATGACATTTAGCAGGGAAGCTTGGGCTACATTTTCTCAACAAAACCACTCTCTGAGAAGCTGCTAGAGACACATAACTTCTGCTGTATAAGTGGGATTAAACATGGCTGGCTCATGGGCAGTAACTCAAATGGGACTGGTGACTGCATCCATTTTCCAAGAAATACGTACATATTTATACTGTAACACTTTTTAATTAAAATGCTCAACTCAAAAACATCCACAAGATCATAAAAGCAGCTAATAGTCAGGACTGCAGATGCCCAAATTAGATTCTGTTAGAGTTGAACCCAAAATAACTGGTATAGTATTCCACTTCAAAGGAAAACTTTCTATAATATAACAATACAAGTAAAGTTTTACTATGTAGTTTAAGTTTTAAATCACCATCAAATCATGCAGAATTGTCATAGAAGTATCCACAAAAATCTTTCCTATAGGGGCTTCCATATTTCAATGTCACCATATCTCACCACTGGCTACAAGTTACCTTCATCTCCAACGTGTTTCATGGCATGAGAGTTGGAAGATCTCAGTCACCTGAGGAGGCGGTTCCACATGGAGCCTCCAGAAAAGATTGCAGAGGATGCCAGAATTGTAGTTTAAGAGGTCCATGTTTAATTTACACAAGGACAGAGGGATGAATACTAGGCTATTTACAAATTCAGCTGTGCCCTAATTCAGTATGAGACAAAGTCACATTGCATAAAGGTAGTGCTGTGTGCCTGATTCAGGCATATCTGACAGTTTCCACTTCTCTATTCTCAGCTTGCTTTTGTGTAAACCAAACGTTTTACAGGGGTTTGCGTTGTGCATTCTGCCAGCATACTGCTTGGCAAAGCACTGCAAAACTGGTCATTCCCCTACAGTGAGGGCATATCCTCTTTTTATATGGTGAGCAGGATGGCACTTTCCTGGTCTTTAAAGCCCCGCAAGAACAGCTGGTCAAGGCTGTAAAATGGCAGAAGTGCTGGGAACCAGCCATGGTCTATTCCCAGCTGGCAGACAGAACAGGTTGCCTGCCTGGAAAAATGAGGGGTTTATGTAGTGGGAGCTTTTGCCAAAGAAAGGCAGAGAAAGGCTCTATGGTCAGGGATTTCTGGAATGCTGGAAAGAGCTGAGTATTTCTGCCTAAGCTGCAGAAGAGAAATAGCTTTTGCAATTGTGTCCTATTCTTCGCCTGAAGATAACAGCTTATTCTAGAAGCTTTTTCAGGAGAATGCTGATAGATGTCCCTGAATGGTCAGCTTGTTTTTGGGTAATTTTGTTATTCTTCTTTTGGAAAGGTAGAGATTCAGCTCCTTTCTTAAATGTTTGCTGGCAGAGATCTTTGGAGCTTTTCCACTGCAAAAATGGAGAAAGTCTTTACAGTGGACCACCATACCTATTGACGCTGCACGCAATGCTGCATGTCTGTCCTGTGTGGTGATTTGTCTCTCCCTTTGTTTGAAAAGAAAAGAAATAAGGGGAATCCTAAAACACATGCAACTTACTAGATTTCAGGTGGAAGTGCAGTGTGAGAGCTTTTATATAAAAGACTTGGAAAGTGTAGTTTTGAATAAAAAATGTAACTTGTCTTCCTTTACTTACACTTATATTTACCTTGACTTAGTAGATTTGGGTGTCTGTCTATTACTAGCAGTTTTGGTGGCAGTAGATGTCCTTTGGTGCTAAGCACTAGTAATAGACAATCACATTCCTGCAAAAGTAGTAAAGATAAACTGTGGAACAGTGTTTTTAGTTCATCAAAATAGGGCTGCCTTATCTTTCCTATGGTACTCCCTGGTATGGCTCAGTCTACCTTTGAGTGGGCAAAGCCTATCAGCAGAGGAAGAACTTCAGGAGAGTTCTCTAATAAAAGTTATGAGATAAGGAGGATGATGTTGCAAGTGAGGATTGTTATTTTTTCTGCTGAATGATGTAGATGAGTTCATGTAGCAACACTTTCAGTTTTGGAATTAAAATTCAAATAATACTGCTTTTTCCAATTATTGTGCTCTTCTTAATGACTAAGGCTTTGTCTGAGCCTAAGAATTTATTTAGGACTTTGACCTGCTTTGAGCCTCAGTTTACTTGTGAGTCAGACTGATGATTGCATGCAGACTATACCTTTTTAATTTAGCTAACAATCTGAATTCTCAAAGTAGATTATGTTTGAAGTCTTCAACAAATATTTACTAAATGTTTGCCATTTATATGGATAGAAAGGCCCTAGAAAAAAAAACAGAGATGAGCACAAAAGCTCTAGTGCACAATACTGAATGAAGTCAAAGCAACATGATTTTAGTAGACAAACCTGTGCATCTGTTTGAAAGGAAAGGTCTGAAGAGGGTCACCACTCCTCCTAGCAGTTCTGACACAGTAACTGTTCTCCTACTCTTTCATACCTAGAAGTTCCTGAAACTGGTCACACAGACCAGAACTTTTCAGTGTTTACATCCAGGACCAACTGGACAGATCTGTTTCAGGAGGATTGCTATTTGCTGATGTGATGTGAGGTATAAACACAGTTCCAACAGCTATTTCTGACGAAACAGAAAATAGCCAAAGCCAGGCCATCTCCATGCTTTGTTCTTCTGCAATGTGTCACCTTTACTGAGCATAAAAGTGAGTCAGATATTGAATGTAATTTCTGAAATTACTTTTGTTTCTGTTAGAACAGAAATGCAAGTTTGTAGAAAACATAGAAGTTTATTCATGTGCACACATATTATCTTTTAACATGTTTGAAGCTCTGTTTTCAGAAGTCTATCTCAAGTGTACCTAATGCAAATTCTTGCAAATAATCCTGTAAGGCACAGTTGTTTACTAATAATAGATATTCTGGGCAAAGCTGTTTGAAGTGCTGCTTTACAGTCATCTGCTGAATTGAAAAATCCTTGGCAAACAACATTTCAAGGTAACAGTTAAATTATCTAGACTTGGTATCCCGCACTCAAAATTCCTCTTTAAACTGGCACAGGGAATACTTATTTTAAGCGCATCCAGTAAAATACATATTTTAAATTATATTTTACAGTTCAGTAGTTTCTCTAACCTGAAGATCCCAAAGTGCTCCTCAGATGAAGGTGAGGTTAGCTTAAGAAGAGTCCTGTGAGCACAATTATTCCCACTTTGCATACTGAGAAAATGAGCAATGAAAACGGATGGTTTGTTGAAGGTTGCACACAGGTGCTAGCAGTAAGAACAGAACCTGCACTTCTTGCCTCCCACTCCTGTGCTTCAAGTATAAAGCCGCTATTAGGCTTTCCATAGAATCCTGTGATTGAGTAACTTTCATTTTATCAGTGGAGATTCAGGAATTCTGAGCTAATTAATGCTCTGGCACTTTTCAAACCCTCAACTGCTCTTTACCTCTGATAGCTCTATAGGATTCAATGACTTGAAGTGATGTGTCTCTGCAGAGACAACAAAGAAAGGCAAATACAGGATGGGTATTCACTAATCTTGTCTCACAAAGGTAGGGGCTGTACTCAGAAGCATTTGCTTAGGTTTTATAGGCACTTTATTCTTTTTAAACAGAGGGTGTAAAAGCTTCAAAAAGGGACCCTGTCATGTTAAAATCTGTTAATTTGAAAGTTCTTCTTTATCACTGCTGGCTGCACTGCTCTTACAGTGATTACAGTAAATCACCTGAATTCTCTTTTAAAATTCTGCCTTTCCTGTGAGATCAAAATTAAAACCCATGATTCCTATATATGCCACAAGGAATCAAGTATTACAAATACTCTGCCGGCTGTTCTTCTAAATGATTAGGGAGGGACATAAACTGACACTGATCTGGATCAACACATCCTAGAAGTTTGGGTTAAATTTTTTGTTTCAAATTTGACGATGCACAGTGTTACAGTTAGCTCTTTCAGCTTTTCTGGTAGTAAGAAGATTAATTGTGAAGACAACAAAGAGGCTAAGTTATTAAGAGTGATGAATTTTGGAGTGAGTCATTTTTTCAGTCCAATTAACAGCACATGGTCTGTCAGTAATGGTTGGGCATCAAGAGGGAATAAGTTGCAAACAATCAGGAGGACTTAAAAACATTCATCGTAAAATTGTAATGTCATCTCAATTCTCACTGTTACTCTTGATCTCTCTTTACATGGCAAGGGTTTATGTTTTGTTTACATTTTACTTTGGTATTTTAATATGTTCCAACAGCTCCAAAGTGGGTCATGAATATGGATATAACCAAAATATGTAACTTACCATGTTAGAAACAAAATGTACAAAACACAAGTTCTTTCTAAAACTGCTTTTCTTTTGTGTCAAGCAAAATCATACAAATTTGTTTTGCGAACCTAGACCTCTAAATATGACTTTGAAACTATCAATACATATGCATCACTGCAATAACTGAATGTTCTGAATGATTAAAAAAATAATATAAAAAATATATATGTGCAAAACAGTGTGAGGAACACGGGGATGAAGTAACTTTGCAATGTTAATAGGGTTTAATATATGAAGCATTAAAAACCGCTGTAGCACTCATAAAGGAATGTGACTAAAACTTGTTTGATATCAGAGTCTTTTTACTACATATATTCCAACATATTTACAAATTGAGAAGAGACTTGTTGAATCTTGTTCCATGATAGACTTCTGAAGTATTCGGGCTGGCAGTTTTCAATTACTTCATCTTGGCTGGGATTCAAAGCAGGACGGCACACGGGGAAGGAGGCATTCAGCTGGACCAGCTGAAACACAAGGAGATAACACATAGGCTTAAAGGGAAAGAGCCCGAAGTCTGGGCTCTTCTTGATATACATCATTAACTATTGATAGAGATTCATTATTTTGTGGATTTGTCACAGTTGGCTCTTAGGACAGTGTCTACATGCTTTACTAATTATCCCTAACCTGCTTGGAGGTATGTTTGTGAATGCCAGTCATTTACTGCCATTTTACATACTTGGGGGAGGGGTCTGGAGAGAGAGATTCATGATACAAAAACAGGTTAGAGTTAGTACATTAATGTTTCCCTCCAACTCACCCTGTGCCATGGCTTGATACATCCATGTCTGTGCTAAATAAACCTAACTACTTGAATCCTTCACAAGGGACAAGAAAGCTGAACAATTTCATCAAGATTAATTCCTTGGGATGTCAGTCATTTTAGGGTGTTTTTAGAGAATGAAATTATATATTTATAATACAGTCCTAATTGACTATTTTATATGAATGTATTTTCTCTTTGTATAACACACCTTGCAGTGTGTCAGGAAGCATATTCCTAAGGGAATCCATAAGGGAACACAGATTCGTGTTTGAATACGTATTCATTTATTGTATTCCTTGCCTTGAGGTTTGAAGTAACTTGTTTTCACCCACCAAGAGGGTGCGCAAAGCTCAGAGTATGGGTGTTGGGGTAGTGGCATTAGCCACCCATGGCGAATGTGAGGTGTCTTCTTGCCTGACTGTGCTGTGCCATTATCACTGCACTTGCCATGCTTTGTCATCATTAGGTGGATGGCTGCTGTGGCAAGATGCTTCTGTTCAATGAATAAATTGTAAAATTAATGTTAGGCTTCTGCGGGGGGTAATATTGTGCTTCTTTCTTGTGGCTTCTCTCCTCCAACCTTTCTCTTCCTATTCTCCTCTGACATGCTGCAACAGATTTATGAAAATCAAATACTTCAATAGTAAAACTGCCGCTTAATTGACAACACACAGGATTCATTCAGTGCTCAGCTCCTAGAGATCACTTTATGTAGCGTTCCTCTGTTTCTGTTCCCTTTCTCCATCTTACCAAGCAAATTTAATATTGAAACACATGCCACATTGTTTATGAGGTAAATATTATCATCATAGTGAGCTTTAAAGACATTGTTTGAAAACTTCACAATTTTCAATATTTCTTTTATCCAGGGCTGGGTTCTTTGGTCAGCTTAGGTATAGTAGCCCTAACATGGAGAGCAGTGAGTTCTTCCTGCAGCATAGAGGTCTCCTGTCATACCTGGCAGTACCTAGCAGCCCCTTCCCAGATCCAGCAGTACAACAAGGTTCTGCTGTACGCAGTTTTCAGTGGCTTGAGGCTCCTGAAAGTTTCACATTTGACCCTTGCTCTTATTAAGGATGCTGCTGCTCCAAAATGTCAGCCGTCAAGCTCCTCACAAGTGCTCTTGTCAAATGTACTGCAGCCTGAAAGTGATTTTAGCATGACTGTCTCCTCTTTGTGAGGGCACAGTGAACAGGATGCTCTGAGGGCAGTCACTGTAGTGGGGCTGCTACTGGTATGGGGAC
Source organism: Sturnus vulgaris (assembly GCF_052056855.1). Classification (NCBI taxonomy): domain Eukaryota; kingdom Metazoa; phylum Chordata; class Aves; order Passeriformes; family Sturnidae; genus Sturnus; species Sturnus vulgaris. Next base: position 18,339,845 of record NC_142256.1, on the reverse strand, counting down.
ATCTGTAGCATGCCTTTAACTGATAAAAGGGATTCATTGCTTTTCCAGAGAAGTTCCTACATGGATCTAGGCTGAGCTTGGTGCAGAAATGCCCCCAATGAAGGAGTAGTTGGCCTCATTTGCTGAACACAGAAGAGACAGTGTCCCATCATGTAGGTCTGTGTCATACACGTTATGAGAATGTTTATAGGCACATGGATGATAGAGAGGATCACTGCACTGTGGGGAGACTTTTCTCTCCAGATCAGAAGTGGAATAAGCGCATTTTTAAAAACGAACAAACAAGCAAACAAACAAACAAACAAAAACGCCCAGAAAAAGAACAAAATGCAAATGCAAACAAACCCAGACTGGATTGAAGCCTGGCAAGATGGAGTTTGTGCAGAATATGCTGCTTCTGCAGCTTCTCAAGTTACTGCAGAACATTTCTGAGGGGTGTGATTGTTTTAGATGTTGCCTGATATTGATGGAAAGTCTCTCTCACCCTTGTCTCAAAAACCTTTGGGAAGAAGGAGTCTCTCCCTAGCGTGAGCACTACAGTGGGCAGCTCTGCACACTGTTCAGCTGCCTTGCACTGTCTGAGACCGGGTTTTCTCTGCGCTCACCTCACTGAGACTGTCTACAGATATATGATGGCCTGTTTTAGCTGTGATTTCTAAGTATCTGCCTGGGGTTTATTTATACCATTTATTCAGAAATTGCTTCTTTTGAAAAAGAGGAGGAGGTGAAGAGATTCAGCTTCCTAGATAGTAGTAAAGTGCATGCTGTGTGTGCATGACAATATCGGTCTCTGAGGTTTCGTGGATCTGGAATTATGTCTTTTGTCTCACACTAATTGAAGCATGTGTCTGTAAGTGTGCAGTGCAAAACATAGGATAAATGGTGATCATAAAATAAGGGTACTGTATAACCTATCTTATTATTAGATAGTCTATCTTAAAATGCACAGCACCTTAAAATGTATGTTTTGTGAAGGTACTGGTTTTTGTGCATGTGTGTATACATATTAAGCTAATAGGATATATTTCTGCTGAGCCGATCTGAGACAACATGTAGTCTTTTACAGCATTTCCAGAATCTTTCTTCTATGCTCCTCATGTTTGTAAATGTCCTTTGGAGTGCTTATAAAATTGTGAGTTCACAGTAACAAGCATTCGACTTAAACCTATTTCAGTACGAGAAAAAGACATCTCAAAGAGTAAACATATCTTAAGCATGATTAAACTTCATTTCTTCATACACTGTAGTCTCTAGAAGAAGGTTTCTGTATTGCGAAGTTTCAAGAGACAGTTGCTGAAATGAGGCTGGACTAGATCACAGTTTGAAACAGCCTCAATGTTACTGAATGGGCATATCTCCATACCTGCAGAGACATGCAGTGCAATATATAGGTTAGTTTATTATGGACAACAGTGTAATTTGTTACTACATTATGTTTATTGCCATAGTGTTCATGAAATCTCATTGTAAATGTTTTCAAGAAAGGGAATTAATGCTTTTTTGTTATTTAAAGTTTGGTTTCAGCAGCCAAGGCAAATAGATCTGTGATATTGGCTTTGGGATCAGGCATTTATATGTCATTTCTGTCAGTTTTAAAGTAAAAAATTATTTTCAGCAGGTCGTTTGTCTTCATTGCTATGTCTACAATATTGCTCAGCTGTATTGAGCTATGCAAGTGGCTGGGGAAAAAATTAGAAACGTAGTCATATTCTAAAAATACCAAACCATTAAGAGACAAAACACTTCTGCTGTGTGCCTGATCTCTGCAAGTAACTGACGCATCCACTCACAAACTTGAGGGGGGAAAAATAATAAAAAAACCAAAAAAACCCAAATCAAACAAACAAATAAACAAAAAAACCCAACAAAACCCCAGCCCCCAAAGACATTTTCTATCTGTACGCTTCAGTGCAAAGCAAGTGGTGTATGCTTCTTAGGCATGATTCACAAGGCAGATTCATGTGCAAGTGACTTCAGGTACAGCAGTGGGGGTGGATCTGGATCATGTAAGGCCAGTGCTGAATGTGGGAAAATAATCTTCCTCCCACTCTCCAGTAAACAATGTCAAATTGAAAGGTTTACACTGCAGTTTTATTGTTAACACAAGAAGAGACCTGGGTCACACGAAACGTCCATTTAATCTTATATTCTTACTAGAATAGTGGTTAGTGTCTGATACTTAAGGAAGGGTACGAGTGAGGACAGATAGAAACAGACCTGCAAATACCAGTTTACATTTCTCATGAGTAGAGGTAGGACTTGAACCATTGTGCTCAGAGCAGCCACTGAAGTTACTCTGTGACTTTGTCACTCTTTACATATTACATCTACAACAGTCTGTGAAAACGAGCCTCTGCAATTCGATTCTGTACTGGGTGAAAAAGTACTTCTCTGTTCTTTGTTTTAAGCTTGCTACTGAATTAATGTATACACCAAGAAATTCTTGGGATATGAGGAAAAAAATTGTTCACAGGTGAGTTCTTTGTCTATAGCCCTCCACCTTATCCATTCATTGTTATCACTCTTCCATTCTGAAAATTCCTAATTCTCTTTGTGTATAAAGGTTATTCTATACTGTTATGCAGCATTGTTGTTATTCTCTTTACCCTTTTTATACTTAAAAAACCCCAAACCAACAACAAACCAAGCACAAAAAGACAACCCACATACAAAAACAAACCATAAAAAAAAGGAATTATTTTGAAGCAAAGTTCATTAGAAAGGGCAGCTTGAAGCAAAAGTTAAAACCAACTCCACAGGTGAAAGATGACAAAAGTATAAGCATGAGAAAAGGTGCTTTCAAATCCTAATGATTGGCCAGAAGCATGAGAGATACCGTAGTGTTTTCTCTTAGCTAACAGAAAATAAGATGCAGAAAGACTGGTGAAGCTCAGGATGGAATTTATTATCAACCTGCTCTATGAAATTTTCACTTGTTTCACATTCATGCATTTATATTTATTTCAAATGGGTTGATGGCAGCAGCTGATAAATGAGCTACAACTGGCAGTCCATTTGTGTTTGTCATCAGTGCAAGTTCACTGTAGTCAGTGATGAAATTTCACCTGTTGTGTGAGAGAAAATAAAATGCACAGTTGTGGTTGTAGTTAGGGTTGAAAATCAATAGCAAAAGATGTTTTAAAAATGAGTAAGATGGTAAAAGAGAAAATGAGGAGAAAACTGTGAAAAGAGAAGAATACTATGGAAGACAAAAACAATGAATGCAGAGATATAATGGAGGAAATGGAACATTAATCCAAGGTGGAACACCTACGACCATTTTTTGCAAGAGATTTCATTTTGAGTATAAGAAAGAATGTATTTTCTAGTAAAATATCTCTTTTCCTGTGGTGGTACGTGCATGTGTATGAACAAAAAATGGAGTTGCTAATGGCGTCTTGAAGATCCTTACATTTTTTCTGCTTCATTCCCTTGGTGGCCACCATCCTGGAAAATTAAGGACTTGTATGGAACTTACTTTAGAATTCAGGAGGGGACATACCTGAATTAGTGAGACAGCAGCATGTCATAGTACAGTTCACAATAAGGAATATTGCACCTAATTTTTTTTTCATTTGCCTTAAAACTATTCTCTAGTAGCCTTTGAGACAAAGTATCTGGGGGTTTGGACATGACCAGATGGCTGAGCACTGAGTAGTCTTCTTCGAAGTTGCTCATAAAAAGCAGCTGTACTAAAAGGGCGGAAAATTGAAAATTCTTGTTGGCTCCACAGGGGATGACTTGTGTTTGGTTTTGATGGAGTGGAGTATCTTTGACTATTGCTGATTAGGAAAGGGCTTATTACTAGCTAGGGAGTAGAAAAGGAAAAGCACTTCATTCTCTGCTTTTCTTAGCTTTCACCTCAAGAGCATTAGCTTAGGAAATAGTGTGTCAGAATATCAAAGAAATGCTTGAGCAGTTTTTGTTTTATCTTTCTCTAAATATCAAAGACCCTGGTCACAGAAAAGACAGTCTTTCTCTTTAATAAGACTATTTCCAGTACCGGAAATATTTACTAGAATATGACAGGCAAATACAATAACCTTATTAAAGCATATTCTGGATAACACACAAATATGTGAAATGTTTTCTCCTCAATAAATAGTCTTCAGTAAGGGATGTATATTGTGCTTAGGTACTAGACTGCATTCTCGTATCACTTTGAAGCTATATCTGCTGTATTTTAAACAGTAACAACAAAGTATGATGAGATGGCAGAACAGTTTGATATTATGGCCTTTATCTGTCCAGAGAACATGAACGGAAAATAAAGCAAATGGCTAGTGTAGAAAGGAAGAGCATATTATTATATCAGTGCAGACAATTCTGCTCCCGTTGGCACATCAGTGATATAATACTGAGATAAAAATGAATCCTTGTACAGTGAATTGAATATTTCCTCGAAGCTTTTGTTGGAAATTGTTTCTGATGTTGTTAGCTAAGGAAGATTTACTTTATGCTTAAGTTATCAGACATCAGTTTCTCAATGCACAAATCCACTTGAAAGTAATATCTCATGGGTATTGATGAACATTTTTTAAAGGGACAATAAATCTAACAAACAGCTGACTTTGTAGGGCTTTGGTATATATCATATTAAGCAAAGGTAATCAAGTAAGAGATTTTATGTGGTTTTTGTAGAAACACACAAAGACTAGATGATGTCTGACACTGGGTACACTTGTAAGGGAACAAAATGAGAACTAAAAAGGAGGCAGACAGCTGGTTAGAGCCAGTTCAGCAAACATTACCCACAAAGGGCAATGTTTGTTTTTGCATCTGGGCATACAGGCTTCTTAAGGCAGGGAAGTCTATGAAAATACTCATAGAAATAAATAACATCCAGCGGGACCCTGTGTTCTGCAGTAATACACAGAATGTGTAAGATGTGGTTAGAGAAGTATTGTCATTTTCTCATATTGTTTGTGGAAAGTTTGTGGGCTTCTCTGGCTTGCATATCTCAAAAACTCCAGCAGTTATGGAACAGAAACAACTTAAAATCCAAAGTCTCTGTTTATTTCAGTGAGGTTGCGGGTTCTGGAGCCCTTGGAGTCCCTTGAGCACCTGTGCACACCCCTTGCTCCAGACACGGTGAAATGGAATTCTCAAGCTAAGTATGTGGCATCCACAGAACTGCTTAAATGTAGATCTTAGCTGATTCTCAAGTCCCAGCTTGTTCATCATCAGTGTTGTTTATGCACAAGTCTGTGCTGAAGTGTGGATTTAGGCAAAGCTCCAGAGCACACCCAAGGGCAGCAGCCCAACCATGCTCAGTTCCCCATAGAGAATGAAGCTCCGTGGGTCCATCGGGATGGGTTGGATCCAGAGAAGGCAACGTGTACTACCTACACCCTGTCCAGCACTGACATCCTGATGCTGAAGGACAGGGAAGGTGGGCCACAGCTGGGCTGCTAGCCAGGAACTTGGGTGAACAACATGCAAAGCTCCAGTCCCACCATGCTAAACTTTATATTTTCCCTCTTGGTGGACATGTGTGGCGGAAAACAACTGTGCATCTGCAGGGCCGAAGTGTCAACCCTCTCACTGCACTGCAGGGTCCCCAAGCTGGTTCTCCCGTATCACATGCACTTTTATTTTTTTAAAGTAACAGTGGCAATCAGTGAGAAATCCATTTGCTCTACAAAACTCCCACGTGGTATGAATTGGTAGTGATTTAATATTTCAGATCGTAATGGTGTGCCTTTACCCGGAATGGTAGAGTAAAGGACTTCCTTATAAAAGTAGGTAACCTTTAACATTCACATTTTTTTTAAATGTCAGGATGTCAAACCAATGGGAAGATGAAAAGAGGGGGAAGAAGTATTAGCACTGCATTGTTTACATAGTGTACAGAATACAGCCCTGTAAAACCTTGAAAGAAGTCTAAACTCTTTTATTTATGGGAAAATAGGTAAATAACTAGCCATATATACAAAATCAATTACTCAGCCATCTCACGTTGAAAGATTGCTTAAAATTAATGAGGATTTTAAAATAATATGCTTCAATTTTCTATTCTTATAGCTTTTGATTATTCTGAGATGGTTTTGTCTTATTTTCAGGACTTTTTTTCTCTAGAAGTTCTTGAATGTGATCAGAATTTTAAAGGAAAAATAATTAAAATCGCCTACTACAACACTGTGGGATTAGGGTTATAGATTTTGAGCCTTACCAATACTACTTAGATAATGAAATTTTTATTTGATTACAAAGACCTGAGATCTGGAAATTAAAATTTGCAGGGCAAGAATTAAGTAAAAATATTAATAAAAACACTCAGCAAATTGAAGGCTGAGTGCAGTCTTCAACAAACCTGAAAAACATAGGCCCGGCTCCTCAGTGATGTAAACTGCCTCAGACTTCAATTTGCTGAGTGTTTTTATTAATATTAATATTAATATTAACTTCATTAGCAGAAGAGTTCTGGCCCAGGAACCAGCAGCCTTTCTTGATCCAGTGAAAGAATTCAAACTGTATTTCTGCTTTGCAGAAGGAAAATTACAGTCTTTTGTTAGGACCAGCTTAAGGACTTTGTCTCTCTGGAGCAGAGTTCTCACACCTGGAGTAACTGTGTTCCACATGAAGTGACACTGATGTCACTGCAGGCACTGTGGTCAGGCCCTCTGTACATGTGGCCATCCCTACCGTGAGCTGCTGAAAGGAGTTGTCTCTGATCAAGCTCCTGTGTCTTAAGACAGGACTATAACCCGGACTCAGATTTCAAAGAGGAATCATTTTAAGGAAAGAGTCCCCTTAAGTAATCTGGGAGACACAATTCTTAAGTAACTGCTTCAAATTTATCGGAGTAGATAGTGTTTATGACTTCTCTCTGCATAAGTTTTATTTTAAATCCAAATAAACACTACCCTGAAACATATTTTCAGAGTTTTTTATAAGCCATAAAGCAGATATCAATAAGCTTTAATGCCTAGATTATAAAATGTTTCCCTGCAGATGTACAAAAATCTCTAACAAGTTACAGAACTCAGTATATAGACTGTAGGGTTTTACTCTGAGCTGATTGAAGAGACAAATTAATATATAAAACTGAGGAAAGGAGAGAGTTTTCATACAACCAGACTCTCGGTGTAAATTAATATAAACCTGTACATTTCTTAGGGACTTGTGTGAACTAAGGATCTAATTCACACTTTAAATATTTAATTGGACAATAACAGAGTATCTTGTAAAATATTCTGATAAATTGCACTTTTAGGCTTAAACATCTCTACGAAAATCCAAAACCTACTGCCACCCCCAAGAATGGTGTTTCTAGTAAACATTTCCAGGCAGCTGTGCTCCTAAATTCAATTACACTGGTAGATTCAGCATAGATTTTGCTGAACAATCATCTACACATAAAAAGTGCAGGTCATTTGCCACAACTGAGCAAAACTGTCATTTTCTATCTAAAAGAAGCTGAGACTAAGTTAAGGCAGAAAATAAAATCCTCTGTGACTCATAAAGAGAATGCTTTTTAGGTCAGGTCAAGAACAAAGACACTGACAGCGCAATGCTGAGAGCTTTAGAGTGGTATATCCCTAAGGACAAGTCCCGACACCAATTGGAATTTTTTTCTTGATAGGGTGAATGGTTTTTGAATGGATTTCTAAATGCCCTTAAAATAATCAGTTTATTCAATCAGCAAATTGTCTCATTATCCTTTAAATATGGAAAAATTTTGGTGTTTGGTTTTTGTTGTTGTTGCTTTTTTTTTTAACCAAATATACTCTATAGTGTCTGTAGCAGGAGGATAATAGACAGAAATGGCTCTGAGAACAGGAACAGAGTAAATGCTCTGGGGAGGGTGAGGCTGAGAGGGAATATCAGTGCTGCCCTCCCCTCTGCCAGGCACAGGCATATCACTCCACTCTCATATCACTCCACAGCCACAGTTCCTTCAGTGTACAGTAGAGGAGTCAAGGTGTTGGCTAATATTACTGAAATGAAATTACAATTTTGCCTCAAAGTTCAAACTTTCTTGTGAGTCTTGCTGTTTCTGAGATTTTTTGTTTGCAGAAAAGGCCCAGAATTAAACAGCTGCTTTCCTAAATTCCCACATCACATTTTCTGTGTTTTTCCTTTGTGCTTGGGTTTTCCTTTCAAATCCCATGGTGTTACAGCAACCATCTTGTGGTGTATTCACAGTGGATCTGCATGTTGAAGGCTAATAGTAACCTAGCTCAGATGGGAGGTGGGAAAACCTTTCCCAGAAAGTGAGCCAGCAGAAAGTGCAACAAAGCATGGTGTGCTTGCTCGGTTTAGTCCAAGACCTCTTTTGGCCTTGGGTTTTCTATTCAGTTCACCTTGAAATGATAAATATTCCTTAGAAAATAATTTCAGAGAGCAGTTTCAGGTTACTTGTTATGTTAATATTGATTTTATTTTTTTCCTTAAAGTACTGTTGTGGACTAAGAGTTGTATATATAACCTTATTCGTCCTTCCACTTTTGAACAGTTTAGAGCTGGCTGGTTTCAGAATTGACATATACTGCCTTTCCTGCCAAAGATGTTTCTTCCACACAAACTCTCCACTTCCCCATGAACACAGGAAACACTTCTGAAAGCTTTCATGAACATCTCCTCCCCCGCACACCCCACAACCCAGTAACTGAGTCACTAGGAATAATACTGATTTCTGCCCTTCACCTTGGAAGCTCCTGAAAAGTATAGACAGTTCATGGGTTGTAAATGGCCAGTGGAAACCTGACTCCATGACAAGCTCTGTGGGAGACAAATGAAGGTAATAAGACTGTTCTGGCAAGCAAATAGCCTGATACTCCTCGGAGTGAAGAGACATCCAAGAACGTCCAAGAATTTCTTTATCTACTGTACTCATCCATTAATCCTTCCTTTGCCACTGAAGGATCATGAAGTGCATGGACAAAATAAACCTCAGAGGACTGGAAATTCTGTCCTGTATCCCCAGCAGTGGTGCTGCACTACATGTCTTTGATGGCCTATGGTTCAGTGAATGTCTGCCTTTGAGTCTCTTTTGATCAAAAAATGGAATTGTACAAGTTGTATGTGAGTTACCTGGAAGAATTTGCTCTTAGATGCTATTACAGCTCTTGTAACACATGTAATTCAGGGAAATTGCAGCCACTCAGAAGTTCATAACCAAATAGGATGCAGGTGGAAACCTCCCTGGATCCCCATTGAACAATACTGTTCTGGCATTTGTGACATGGGGAGGTCTCTCAAGGCAGCCTGACTTGCCCGTGCAGGTTCCTGCAGGGTCAAGTGATTTGGCATGTGTATAATTTCCTCTAAACTTTGCTTTGAGGAAGTGACTTAATCCTTTTTGAGGATCTAATAAAAACTTTTGTAAAGTTTTCCACGTGCTCAGACAGCAGAATAAATGCAAAAATGCACTGTGAGGAAAGTCTTCCAAAAATTTCAGTCTGTGCTAGACCAAGATGTACTGTAAATCTAACATTAAGTCCTTTTTAAGTGGCATTTTTAGCCTTTCTTGAAGAACCTCAGATATAAGCAGCCAAACTTGTGAATGCACATGAATCTTTGTGACTCTTTGAAGCTTTGCCCATCATCAATCAGCCCATCCATGAAAAATGTTCCAGACATATACACCATATGCACATGCATGTGTTTCTGTAACTGTTAATAAACCCAGCAATATTGTCATCTCTATACAGTTATAATCCCCACTTTATGAAATTGCCTTCCTAGTATTTGAGATTTAAGAAATAAGATCCCCAACTCCACTTTATAAACATTTTAAAAGCATCACCTAGTTGCAAAGTATTCCCCAGATACATGTTTTTCTTTGAAGATATTCTAACTAATGATGTGTTACTACTGTGAAGGGCCAAATTATCTACTCATCTAATTGGTTCAGCTCCACTGTGCTGCAGAATTTGACATTATCATTTCTCAAGATCTAACATAATTCATACGAAATATCAATTTGTTATACTTTTCATGTTAATACAGAGAACCCTTAGTAACAGGACATTTAATGCAGCATTAACTTTCCAGCATTTTTAGAATAGAGAAAATATCTCTTTTTTCTTAGCATTAATTTAAGCGGCCCTTATTTAAGTGGTTTTGCCCCTCTGCTTTTGTAAATTAACTAATATAATTGTCTTGTAAATATTTATCTTCCCTTAATTAATGTGGAATCAAAATTTATTGGTTTGAAAAATATTATTTGCCATTCAATATCACATTTAAACATATAGCAAATTAACAGGATAATTTTTCTGTTCTGCTTCCCACATGTGAGATCTGTCCAGTGAAAACCTCAGGATATAGTTTCTTTGTTCTCAGTTAAACATGGGCCACTTTTGACAAGTTTTTGACACATTGCTCTTCCATCAGGTTCCTTACTTTTGATTGTGGAATCAATCAGTCTATTTTATGGCAGTGTGAAATGAACCATGTACTGCTACTGCTGTCTCATGTCTCATAATGGAAGGTTCACAGCATGGACAATTGGGAATTTCTCTAGGCAGGGGAAAAGCACTTACTTGCAACCCCTGGCTTTAATCAATCAAGGAGAAACTGGAAATCACTGTAAAGTAATGAATGTCAATTTATGTACACGCTGTTGATTTTAGAAATTTAATGCTCTGTTTCTCTACTTTGTGTTGACCTTATGAAGCTTGAAGATGAGCACAAGAGGTGAATATTCTTGGGAGAGAATTGTTTTTCCCCTGGAAATACAAATAATAGGTTTTGTACCTTCTTGTGTATGGAAGGGGAAGTATTTTTTTAAAAGGAAGGAGAGGGGATCAGCTGGAACTTAAGCCAAAGGGCTGTACCAAGTCAAGGGATTGGAGAAAACAGGGGCATGTTATTAAATCCATTTGTTGCAAAATGGGCAAAACTGTTCTTGCAAGACACATCCCAGTTGTTGTGATCTTAGCGTACTGAGCATCTGGGCTATTAAAATTTTTTCATCGGTTAAATGCATTCTGGATTTAACTTTTGTTATATTTATATAAAGTATGACGATATTTTTTGAATAATTCACTGTTTATCTACCTTTGTATTTTGCATGCTTTGTGGTCCTTCATCGCACTCTGACAGAGTGAGATAGAAAGATTAGTAAACATGACCCCAGAAGACCTCTGTAAGTGCCTGTCTAGCGTAACTTATTGGCTTCACTTTCTCCGCCTGGAGGATCCTTAGCTTTGCTGGATACATTATACACGAGTTTTGCTATTGCTTATCTTCACAAAGTTTACATCTCCTTCGTTTTCATTCCCAGGTAAGAAGCTCAAGTGCTGTCAGTTAGCGATACTCTAAGGAACGCACTGTCCCCTGCAGAGCAAGAAAACAATGACTTCAGAGATTATATAATTTGAACCTATGTTAAAAACCATCATTCTTATAATGTTGTTTCTCTAATTGCTCCTAAGCATAAAAACCAATTCCAGTAAAAACTGCATGTTACGCTGGTGTTCTAATCAGTCACAACATTCTGCCCCTACAGAAGCAGTAAGAAAACACATACAGAATGTTTTGTTTGTTCTGAGGATTTCTTGTTGATCTCCGCTGCATATTTGTACAAAAGCTGTCAGGGGATTTCTCATGTTACTTCCCTGAATACACAGTAACAGGATTGCACAAGAAAAGTGCTGTTAGTAGCTCTTAACCAGCATATTCTTCTATTGCTCTGACTAGTGCAAAAATTGAAGCCAGCTCTGAAAGACAGGTTTTTCCCTCTTTGCAATAGTTTTACAAATGAAATCACAATACTCCCTGAAATTACTAGTGCACTTGAGTCCACGATCAATTTACTCCATTTTCAAGATAGACTTTGAAAAGAATTATTTGTTTATGCTGTCACATGAATCAGTCTCACTAAATTAGACCTGTCAAAGTTGCTTTTTCTGCACAATTCAGTTTGCCTTTTTTTTTTTCCTGTGCAGTTGGGAAAGCAATTGTGAATAGTGTAAAGACTTGAGTCAGAAAGTAAGCTATCTGCCTTTAGATCCTGTTCCCTGTGTCAGAAATACATCTTCACAGTCCCCAGGAGTATTTTTTACTTTACTTGGAATTGATAATAATAATTGTGATTTGAAATTGGATTTTGAATATACTACCTATGTGCACCAAAGTGCACTTGAAAATCAAGCATGGATCTGGGAGAGTACACAGGCAGTAGAAATTTGTACTCTAGAACTGTGTAGGGACATCACCCTCAGTGTCTACGCAGCATGTCAGTGTGCTGCACTGGCTCTTTTTAATTACTTTGCCCCGTTTTCATCATTACATTTTACCTACAGTCAAGATCTAGATTGTGTCCTGGGGTTCAGCTGTACCTCTTGCACAGTGTTGGCATCAGTGAACCTCTGAGGTGAGCTCCCTCCCTGGCTCGAGGTCTTGCTGCCCACCATGTATTGACAGATTGCTTGTGCACTCGTCCTAGATGGAAGTAACAGCTCAATACTAATAATGTACCTGAGTTTGTTCCTTCTCAAGGCCTCATGTATGTGTAACCCATATCAAAACTGAACCCTGACACTGCACTACACAGCATGCTCCAGGGTACTGAAGGGAATAATTGTAATGATGATTTCTTATGATAACACCATTAAATCTGTTCATGAATATTGGAGATGTTTAAGTGGGCTAGTACTTATATACTGAAGGGTCAACAAAAAGAGCTCAGACTTACCTGTGTGATGAAGTTGCATCAGTTGAGCATGCGTATTTTGGTGCAAGATTCTCTTTGCTTGCCTTTTTCTGTGCCAGGGAAAACTTTGGGTTTCATTTCGGCTGATGCGTGATCACCCCAAGCTAAACCCTGATGAACCCACCCTAAACCTGTGCAGCTCAGATGTTTTATATAACGGGTTGTGTATAATCCAGAGCAGCCTTTTGAGTGCTCATTAAAGCAATGGAATGATATCTGCTCAGATCAAGCTTAGCACCTAAGGAAATCTCCCAAACTGAGGAGGAATAGATGTGAAAATATTGAGGTAAACTGAAATCAGTAATTGCTAAAGAAAAACCAGGCACAACAGTGATTTTCAGGGTGATCTGCTGCTAATTAACTGAAGAACCAAATTACTTTGACTGTCTGGTTTCTAACTCTGCCTCTTACTTTCAATTCACCTATTTCTTTTCAATTTGAATGTTCTGCTAGAAAGTAAAACACTCAGTGCTTAACAGACCTTCATGATAGAGTTCATTTGATCCAAGCAGGCCCAATTTATAGCTGCTTTTCCCCAGAGCCTGTTTACTTTGTCAGGATTATGATTTGCTGTTGCAATATTAGACTGTCAACGAAAGAAGCCAGAGACGAATGCTATTGATTGATGGTACCCTATGTTTCTGCAAGAGGAGTGCTTTATCAGCATCATAAAGGACCTTATCCTTTCAAAAAAACAGGGTGTTTTTTGTGGCCATGACAAACAGGAACAGTTTTATCATTAACATTTTAAACAATTTTGTGATCAGACACATTTCTGTGTGTCCAAGCAACTCCTGGTGCTTATTTCAAGTGCCCCTTTCTATTTGAAATCATACTCTAATAGCTGAAAGTAAAGAGGATATATAGGCTTTTTAAAAGGAAACTATTTTTTAAACAACACCATTAGCAGAGGGGTTATTATTGATGTTTTCCCTTTCTTCCCTCCAATTTGCAATTCTGGATAGTGAGTGATTTTTATCATTAAAATAGTAGAAAAAAGTAGCCTTTGCATATTTTTTAAGACTTTGTTGCAGAAATCTGTCTCCTTAATTGGTAAAGTGTCTTGCAAACGGCAGCTTGTGTAAGTAGTTTTTACTTATATGAATAATCTCATTTGATTCCTTGGGGCGGGAATACTTATTAAGTAGTCTTAAAGAATATTTTTAAAATTAGGCTTTTGCTGGCAGTAGGTTTTAACTCATACCATTCTGCTTCCTTTTCTGTCCTTTAATTAAAATGTGCCTGGATCTGACCTCAGAATCAAGAGAGGCTGAATCTCAGTGGCTCTGACTGGTGTAACCTGCACTCACCAGAGCAGTTCCATTGGTCTGGAATGAGTTGTGCGTATTAAGCTTTGCCTTACTTCAGCGTTAGGATATGACATGTGGTTGGAATTGCTGCTGCATTGAGATGCACCTGTGTCTCCTGGTAGATTTGACAGATACCCCTCAATGGTTATCAGGGCCCTGCCTACACTAACGACCCCCAGTGGCCCTGCCCAGCCCCCTGGCAGCCTATCCATGGCGCAGGAACCCCTCTGCAGTTCATCCCTGGGGTTTCAGTGTGGTGCGTGGTGTTTTTGTTTGTGGGTGTGCATGGCCCCAGCCCTGTCTTGGAATGTCTCTTGGATTTCAATTGACCTTGAAGTAGATGTGTAACCTACTGTCCACTTGTGGCTCCCTGAGCTGTCACCAAGACCCACTACTGTCACTGTCCTGCTCTGCTTGCTGGGCTCAGATTCCATGGGACTGTGCCCTGGTGTTCACCATAATCCTGTACTATGGGCAACATTTCATATTCCAGAGGATGTGCCGCTGTCTCTTGTCCTTATCTTGCTGGTGGTGCTCAAGCTCCCTGATGATTAAAAAAAACCAAAACAAACAAACCGCTCCCCAAAAACCCAAGGAAACTAAAAAACCACATTGCTTGCTACAATTCTCAGCTTGAAATCCTTGCTCAGGCAGAGTTCTCACTGAGACTGATATTTCTTCAGCACACCTGGTGTCGAACAGTGAACAGGCTATTGAAAATTCCAACTTATCTATGCTACGCTCAACTCTCTTCCTTTTCCACTCCCCTGAAGTCCGTTCTGGCTCACTTGCAATTCTCACCCACATCAATTCCTTTACCTCTTTGAGACATCCCTTCCCCTTGTCTCTGGCTGCAGTTGCTTGCCTACCTAAGCATCATTATCTATCTCAGGAGCCTCACTTCACTCTTTCCTAAGCTAAGTGTTCCTTCTCCCAGGTATCCTTCCATTGGTTGTTTTTTTTTCCTGGGACCCCCAGCAGGCAAGTAGCAGTGAGGACAGAGGAAAGGTATTTCCCTGTCAGACCAGTCAGAACATGCAAGCCTTGTTATCCAGAACATGTGCATGCTGTCCCAGCACCCCATGCATGCTTCATACCTGTCAGCCCCAGATAACCTAAATAAATTGGCCTGTTGTCTGCATTCAATCACTGAGCAACATGATGAGTGGATCTAGTCTAATACATGTGCACTATAGGTCTGATTTTTCTGTTGGTTTATGACCACCTGCTTTCCTGCAATTGTATTTGATTTATGGGGTGCAATAATGTGGAAGTATTGTTTGGGCAGATGGTACAGCCTCAAACACTGCTAAGTAGACCTTGTGCAAAATGGGAAATGTGTTTTGAGATCCTGAAGCTGTAAACAGCTATTGGTGAAGGTGTAATCTGCACTTCTGTAGCTCTGCATTGTGTGATAAAGGAAAATATACTAGTGCCAGGAGTTGTTACACCTGAGCAGTGAGTCTGGTAAAAAAAGAACTTCACAGTATTCACACCATTGGCATATGGGGAAAAAATTCAGCTAACAGCTACCATAAATCATGTCCTACACACACAACAACCCTCTGCAGTGCTACAGAGTCAGGGCAGAGGAGATGGAAGGTGCCCAGAGGAAAAGGACCTGGGGGTGCTGGTAGAGAGCAGCTGAACAGGAGCCAGATGTGCATAGGTGGCCAAGAAGGCCAATGGCGCCTGGCCTGTACCAGCAATTGTGTGGCAACAGGACCAGGGCCGTGACCATCCACCCATGCTGGCACTGGTCAGGCCATACATTGAATCCTTTTTTCAGTTTTGAGCCTTGAATCCTGTTTTCAGTTTTGAGAACGAGGACATTGCAGGGCTACAGTGTGTCCAGAGATGGGAATGGAGCTGGGGAAGGGTCTGGAGTACAAGGCTGATGAGGAGCAGCTGAGGGAGCTGGGGTTGTTTATCCTGGAGAAAATCACTCCCTAAAACTGCCTGAAAGGAGGATGTAGTGAGCTGGGGGTCAGTCTCTGCTCCCAGTTAACAATAGGACCGGAGGCCTTAAGTTGTGTCAGAGGGCTATTTGTGTTAAGTTGGCTATTTGGAAAAAATCCTTCACTGAAAGGGTTGTCAGGCACTGGAACAGGCTCCCCAAAAAAGTGTTTGAGTCACCATCCCTGAGGGTATTTAAAAGATGTGTAGATGTGGGACTTGGGGACATGGTGGTGTGGTGATTTGGCAGTACTGAGTTAATGGTTGGACTTGCTCTTAGAGGTTTTTCCAGTCTAAGCAATTCTGTGAAATGTTCCTTCATAGCCAATTCCATGAGGTACTCGTCTCTTCTTGTGCGGAAGATGCATGTTTGGGAAACGTCATAGTTTCTGAGTAACTGGGAGGATTAAATCCAGAGTCAAACTTGGAGTTTAAATTTTGGAAGCAGCTAATTTGTGCATGGCTGGCCCACAGAGAGAAGGTATGAAGGTTTGCTAGGATTTAGGTAGTATGTAGAGGAATGAAAGTGCATGCTGTGATGGGATTTAAAGTTCCAAACCAATTAGAATTTTAATTGTTTCTTTTTTCCTATTTGTTAGCAATTGTGACTAACTACCCTAGGCCAATAGATAGCTAAAGCACATCCCCATATAGGGACATTGCAGTCCTACCTGTTACAGAAATTTCTAACAATGAGTCCTGAATTATCTCCATATTATCCCCAGTGCATAAAGACTGCATAAACCTGGTAAAAGCAGTGAGTTTGTTTACGCCTAACAAATTTTAGGGCAAATTGAGAATGTTTATTTTCTAAACACATTCCACCATAATTTTGAAATGATTGCTTTATTCTTTATAAATAACGGTTTCAATATCCTTAGCTTCACAAGTGTTTGATCTAACCATAGTTGATGTTCAGCCATGGTAACACTAAGAATCTTATTTTCATGCCTGTTGATTTTCTGCCCTCCCCTCAACCCCCTGAGACAGATTGATTTGGAATCCATCCAAGTTCTCTCAGGAGTGGTATCAAATTTGTTCTTTTTTCTCCATACCTGACCCATTCTGGCTTTCATTAAATGCTAAAACTAGCAAGGGCCCAGCCGTGATGGAAAAATCCCACAACCAAACAAGAAGATCTCCTTATATGTTATTCCTGTACAGGAAAGGTGGCTAATGGGAATGGTGTTCCAATGGATTTACAACAGACTATGTTAAAAGTGAAGTTATCAGTCAGGTTTCTTTTTGTATCAGACTATATCTAAGAAAGAGGGGAAAGTAAGTGCAGGCCTTTCTAGAACAGCCATACCTACCTCTGCAGCACTCTGTACCCATCCCTTTATACTCTTTTACTTATGCAATAATAAAAACAACCCTTTTCCATATTCACACTTTAAAACACACTGCAGTTCAAACTTATATTTCATGTAATAATCAAACCAATTCCCCTGCTTATAGCTGCACACATATTTGTGCATCAGTTCTTTAAACACCCGACCTTAGGGAAATAGGCTGTGGGGTGGAGCAGAATGCTCTCAGCCTCAGCATACAATGAGTTTAAATTGAATAAGCTAATTTGTCACTGTTTTATTTTGATTGAATATATGTGTTTAGAATTAATTTAATTTAAATCCAATTTGCAACATCTCTGTGGGTGGGACAAAGGGAAAAAAAACCCCAAAGGATGTATTAACTGGATACTGTACTGTGAATGTAATGGGACTTCTGAGTTTAATGTTCAATTTAAAAGCCGTGCATGTTCTTATTACTTTTTACAGGTGTGAGTTTGGGGGAGATTTATGTTATGAAAAACTCACTGTACAATCCTTTTTTCTGTCACCAGCTCATGCAAAGTCTTTACCTGATACAGTTAAAACATCTGATATTCTTGAAGGAAAATTCAGTCACAGAGATATCAAGAAGCACATTTTTGTATAAATATATGCCCAAGTTGCCATGTTGGTTTTTTTGCTTGAGAAAATGAAGATTAATTAGTATCACTGGCTGTTGTGTTTTGATATGGAGCAGAAGAATCTAAGTGGAATAAACAAGCATGAGCCTTGTGGGGGCTGATTAGTCACAGGTGGCAGCAGTGGCAGCAGCTCCACACCTGCGCTAAGGACCCATGCCTGGCTCTGTCGGGGCCAAGCCAAGCTGGGCATTCCCTGCTCCCATACCCTCTCCCGCTGCTGGAGAGGAGCTGGCAAATGTGATGAATGGGAGGAGAAGCAGCGTCTTTCCTGCTGGTTAGTGGATTGGCAGTTTGTTATTGGGTGCCTAACTGGGGGGTCAGAGTCTCTAGCTGGGGTCCCAGCTGGTAAAAGTTAGGATTTCTTGGTGGGCTGAAGTGAAATTATACTCCTTTACATTGGATTTCTTCTATGAGTTATTATTTCCCTTTTGTTTACCTAAGAGAAATCTTGCAATTCTCATATTAAGCAGGATGCTTAAGAAGGTTCAGAACACGATCCTAAGCCAGGAATTATAAAGTTGGAGGAATGGAGGGCTGGATGGGCAGACAGGTACTCACCATTCTTTATACAAAGGATAAACAATTAATTAAAGGTGTCTAAGTTTGAGTGTATTGGCAATCATAAATTCATATCACCTTTCCATTGCTTATCTAACCTTTAATGTCTGTATTGAATATATCTTTTATATATTCACTATTCATAGATACATAAATACCTAGAATAGATCCTGTGAAGACAGATTTATTTATTATAAACCCCTAAAATACATACAAATAATTAAATACTTTCTTGCTTATACCGTATGTTCTTTCATTTGTATGTGATTTGCTTAATATTAAGTACAGACTTATTAGAAGCTCTCAAAACAGATATATCCCTTATTGAGTAATTAATACTAATCTTGCAAACACATTAACAACACAGAGGCAGTAACAGCTATCTTAGGAGCTGTTACAGTCTGTCTTGTAAATGCTGTCTTACTGTGTGGATTAGTTCATGTTCCTTTGGAGATGTGAGAATCTACAGTGCTGATCTTGATGCCATGAACGGAGCTGGGTCTGTAGGGATCCCTTCCCCTCCAGATTTCAAGAGTTTTAAACAGAGCTCTAACAGAATATTTGAAGTGTATGGGTGGGAAGGAGACACATGTAAACCACACCTGCAATTTTGAACTACTTCAGGGCTTTCCACTGTATATGTTTGGATTAGGAATAAGCAAATTAAGTCTTTAAATTTAGTATTTCAAAGTTAATAGAAAAAAAAAGATCAATCCCTTTTAAGAGCTTTATTTAATAAAGTCAACAAATAGTATTGTTCAAGATAAGTTTTGATGATATGTTGGAGGTAGAGGGGAAGGTTGAGGGGTTTTTTAAGTCTCAGAAACCTCCAAGCATGATGTTTTTCATCACATATAAACATGCTTTCAGGCTGTGACCTCCAGAAATTACTTCCATAAAGGGAGTGCTTACTGAAATGATTGTAACCATGACTTTACTGTAATAATTTGCAAAATAGAGATGGTGCAGTAAGTGTGATGGTTTCACATACATTTACTCATGGTTTTTAAAATTACTTCTGTGGCTTTATAGTAGAATCATCCTACTTTATATTCCAGATGTATATTTATATTTGGCTGTCCACAAGAACTATATTATCCTGTCTCTGAGTAGGAAGTGCATAGAATCTCTTGCCAGCATTGCCTACATTGGCTGTGCTACATCCTCACAGAGCAAGTCTTGCTACCTGCTTCCATGTTTGCATTAAACTTTCTAGAAATATAAGAGCAATTTTATGTATGTAAAGAAGCAAAGAAGAGTGGTTTTCGTACAGTCCATGTTTACAATTCTAATTGGGATTAATAAAGAAAAGACATAGCCTACATACACACACACAAAAGGTACAGTGCCAGAGTATTGATTGAAATTAAATAAGTTCCGTTCATGTAACAAAATTTACTCAAAAGTAACCTAGATCCACATTCAAAGACATGTAAGAGCTGAAGTCATTGTGAATCCAGAGCAACTTTCTGAGAGCTGAAATATCAAGTTACTTTAGGCATCGCAACAAATATTTATATTTACAGTCCTGTTAGTTTGAAACTTGGCTTATCATGTATTTGTCTGGACAAGAAACACTCTTACATTGATTGATTGTATGCAGCATCTCTGACATCGTCTGTCTAAGAAATAAGCATTCAATTTTCCTCCTCCTTCCTCTTTATCTGCACTGTCAGATCAGTGTTTGTAGTGGCACAAAAGGGAATATGCTATGAATAGTCCAACTTCCATTACACTGGTGCCCAGCAATGCAGGGGTGGATTTCGCTTCATCATAGAAAAGTCACTGTAATTGTCTCAGAGCTTCATTAGCTGTCAGTGTCGCTGTGTCTGACATGTCAGAACCCAGGGACAACCTATTAATTTCTTGTTGAAAGCAGCCACAGTCTCTAGAGCTTGAAAAGATACAAAAGCTCCTTCCTTTTATGCTAACACACCTGACAAGTGCCAAATGCTCTCACCTCTGGATGAAATCTGAAATCAATAGGTTTTGTGGGTGCTCAGAGCTCTCAAGTGTTTTTTTTTTTAAAGACAGAGACCAGTGTTTCATCTGGGCTGGAGTTTGGGGGGTTTCTTGGCATCCTACTGTGACTGCCACATGCATCCTGTTGACAGTGAGCAAGTCGCTTAGTCCACAGCCTCATTAGCTTCTTCATCTCAAAATGGAGCCTGTAACGGCTTTTTCCTGGCCTATACAGAGTCTTTCACCCTCCTCCGGTCTAGCTCAGGTGTTAGGGTGATATTCCTCTGGGCCTTAGCCACAGAGACGTAGATAAGATATCAAAAGAGGCTCTTTCCCCTAATAAAGTTACAGGTTTATTTCTCGTGGGTAGTGAGTGAAAAGGGAAGGGAAAAGAGCAGGGGAAGAGAGAGAAAAGAGGGGGAAGAACAGGGTAAAAGCGTGGGGGGGGGGGAAGAGAACGGGGGAAGAGAAAAAAGGGGAAAAAAGAAAGAGCGGGATAAGAGATCTGGGGAAAAAAAGAGATGCGGGAAAAGAGTGGGGGAAAAAAGAGAACGGGATAAGAGTGGGGGGAAAAGAGAGAGAACGGGATAAGAGAGCGAGGTCAGCGGGTCCTGACCTTTTCTAGGGTCTGGAAAGGGGGGGCGGGGAGAAATTGGATCCCAGCCAGCTCTGTGTGGCCAGGAGGGGAGAGGGACCAAGATACAGGGCACAGCAGGGGTCACAGGATGTACCATTTACAATGTATCTAGGAAACGCAACAGGAGCCCACAGCTTTTTGTAGCTAATAGGTCTGCAGTGAATTCCTGAGTATTGGTAATGTGTCCAGGTGTTATGGTGATGGTTATTTTAACAAAAAATATCTTTAATAATATTTGGATCCTTAAGGTGTTCATATGGAATTGTTCATGTTTCATCTATCCTGGCTCCACATCCAGACAACATTTAGGTACTTCCCAGCCTTTAGTCTTGTTTCCCTGAGATGGAAACTCAGAGCATATGTTGGAACTCAACCATGACATGTGGTGTGTGTGGGTGCACCATGTGGGTGTCTATGGGTGCACATCTGCCCTACATCTGTAAGGTGAGATGCTGTGACAGGCAACATAGTCTGTCTTCTACTGAAGCTTGACTTTCTCAAGTAAGTTTGAGGCAGCTTAGCAGCTTTGTTATTCCCGGCCTAGTGGATCTGGAGCAGTCCTGGGGTAGTTCTTTGAAGGCTGTGAGTTCTGCCTACATGGTTGCCTTCAGCAGCAACATGATAAGCAGCAGCTTGCAGCACCATCACGCCCTCCCACACTGGGGGTGACTACAATGTGTAGTTGTCTTCCTTGTTTCCTAATCTAGTCGTACATGATGTTATAGCCCTTGGATCCTGCACTGAACCCAGACAGACATATGGGTCTCACACACTGAGAGGAAAGGAGGAAACCTTGAGAAATGTTAAATATCTAGAATTTAAGCAGAGTTACTGGTGACTCTTGATTCTCAGGATCACATCTGAGATGTATGATGTACACGTATGATGTATGCAGACCTTTTGCCCTTAAAGAATAGTTTTTATTTTGTATGAATGGCATTGGCCAAAGATATTGTCTAAAGACATAGATGTTATATAATCTTTACTGTGATTGATTATTATCGTCGCTTGAAATGAAGGGATGGTACCACGATTGTCCTAAGGTTGATTTATTGTTCTGATTCACATCAGCCTCAAGGCATGAGCTTTAGAGAAACAAGAAGTCATCCATAGCTCAAAAGTAGTCATGAGCTTCTTTGTTACAAGGCAATATATAACATTTTGATCCAACAGGAAGTTGCTGCAAAGCATATTTTGTTTTTCTAACCTATCATTTTACTTAATTTTAGCACATTGCATATACTCTTATTCAATGAGTTACTGTTGCACGCACACACATATGCTTCTATTATGTCTCTATTACAACACTCAAACTCTTAGCCTACCCTATACAATTCCATTACTACACTATAAAACTCCTTACTATCTCATCTAATACAGTTGCTTGCTTACTTAAGGCATATACTTACTTACAACTATAGAAACCTAAGTCTATAATTTTTCTGCTTATTGTCTGTGTACTTCTATTTTTACATTACTCCAAGCTTTTTCCAAGGCTGAAAACCAAACCCTTCAGTGTCTGTGGAAGTTTCTACCTTTCTGTTTCCTGCAATTGATTTCTGCAATTTTGGAGCTGTTAATTTTAGCTCTTCATTTCCACAGCAAGACCTTTTGGCATTTTAGTGGAACAGGAGCAGGGTCCTGAATTAGCACAGCTCTGTGATACTGACAGTGTGTAACTGAAGGAAGGAAATAGCTCCCCTGGTAGGTACTTCTACTGTAAGCAGCATAGGGATATTTGTTGAGATTCATTGAGGAGTAGAGGCTGTAAGAAGTTGTGGTGTACTGTAGCTTCCCAGCAGAAGACAAGGGTATGGAGGCTTCAGGGGAAACAGACAACCTGTTTAATTCTCAACATGCTTACTGTCCTTCACTTCCAGGATGAGCAAAGCAGTAAATGTTGAGCAAAGCAGTAAATATCAAGCAAAGGATGTTGATTTGTACGTGAAGCAATTGTTGGAATAAAAATCAGTTCAGACCCCAGTGAGTCTTGTCAGCCCATGTTATGGCTATAGAGATCTAAATTCACAGCAAGTAAATACAACTACAAATACAAATACAACAAATTCAGGGTACTCATCAGATTGTAACTCCAAATAGATTCTTCTCCTTTGCAGAATTGGCTGGAAAGTTTCTGCAGGAGGAGAAAGGTCTCAGAAGAGCAGGACCTGTGGAATTGTGTTGTGTGGGAAGCTGTATCCCCAGCCCTGAGATGCTGCTGGCATTTTATTTGTGGTTAAGTAACACAATAATCTATTGCCGAGAAAACAAAATGAGAACTCTGTATCAGAGTGTAGATGCCAGGCAAGTATTAATAAAACAATAAATGAAATTAATAATTTATATATGTCTGATTTTACTTTTTGGGTGGGTTGTTTTTGTCTTTTTTTTTTTTTTTAACACTAGTAGAAGAATATTACCATTCAAACTGAACTGGAGTGAAATTACTTCTGCTATAGATAAAACATATTCAGATGAGCAGCATGCTTTCCCTGCAAAGCTAACTGCAGTCCCAATTAACACTTCTCAAAACTGAATTTATTTTTTCCCCCTGCTTCCTAATGAGGTTTTTTCCTCCCTGCTGTCTTGATACAAAGCTTTATGCTGTATGAGTGTGTTCATATGGTGCTTGAGTGTGTTATCTGACCTTGATTGGTGTTTTGGGAGCCAGTTAAATAGATTACACAGAGGTTACCTTGACAACTGTCTTTGCTGATTTAGCAATGCAGTTCATTCTTGGGCACAAGACTCTCAGCAACTGTGGAATTCCACTGACTTCATATTAATCATTAACACAATGTTCTGGAGAGGCTCTGCTGAGCTAGCAATAAGGACTGTATTGACATTTTTTTTTTTTTTTGTGGGTAAATGTTATAGACCAAGATACGTTTACAGTATGAAATGTTGTTCACAGTCATAAAATGAAAATATATGTTCCTGTTTACTTTTTCTCTCTCTTCTATTTTCAATAATACTATCGGAATAATAAATCTCCTATCATGTCTGATGGGAAAAGATGGTCTTTTAAATGAAACTCTTTCCTTACCATTGATCTTACACCATACCTTCTTTTAGGTCTGTGCTGTAACCTCACAGGCATGACAGATAAATTCAGTGTGCAAAATATTATAAGCCTGGAATCTGATCTCTAGCAACTTCAAGGAGATTGCTTTTGATTTACATTAGTATTACATATTGGTCAAAACCTGGAGCTTTTCAAAAGATGTTGATAGACACGACAGGCAGTTTCTTCTTCAAAACTGTTGTCCAGTAGCTTAAATATTAAAACTCTTGTGTGATCAGGGCTTTGGGCTTTGTCTTTAAAATTAGTATTCTTACTTTTAAGTCACCAGCTCAACCAGAATTTTGCAGGAGGATTCCAAGATTCCAGGACTGTATTTTATTGCAAAAGGCTGGAAACCTTGTGGAATTTAGACAAAGTTTTTTATGAATCAAATATAAAAATGAATAATGTAGTCAGAACAGGGGCCACACCAAGGTTTTTCTTCTGCTATAATATTCAGTGTATCTCATAATGTCTTATCCATTGTCTCCATTTTCCATCTGCAGCGTGGTACAGCAAATCTGATTGGTTTTTTGGGTTGAAATTGCCTAATTGCATCAAAAAAATGCCATGTACAGTCAGTGGAGAGCAGAGTTGATGTCTGTGACACATGAATTTCACATATGGAGGGAGATTGTATGGGACTTATGGATAGAAATATTGGGCTAAATATTTTCTAGTGCTATCAGGTAATGAAATACTAAACTTTTCTTTTTTAACTGCCATCATTAGGTTTCAGAGTTAGTCCATTACAAATAAAAAAAGTCATTTGTACTTCCTGGAGCGGTTGTTTGCAACCTCAGAAAGAATTAATCACGATGTCTTCAAGTCATGATTGTGAGTTACTGTTTGCCCAGTTTGAGAAATAATTTCTTTTCAACTGAAATTATACTAAAGAATAACTTCCCCCAGATTTGTTCTTGCATTCTTTGAGCAGTTTGTTGCTGGGCCACTACCCCGGACATAAGCCATATTTTTTTGCTTGGGGGTGAGGACAGCCCCACATGGCTGGGCCTGTGGCCAGTGCAGCTACTGAGGACTTTTCTAGGTGTTTTCTGCAGAGACGTATTTGGAACTTTTTTCTCGAGCTGTGTCTGGCTATGGTCTCATACACTGTTTATAGCCTTTCCCTCACTTCTTCAACACAGAGGACTGCACATACCCACATAAAGAGGAGGTTCTGTCTAGAAAGATTTCACATTTTTTGGAGGCAGGTATCTACAGTCATTCATGGATGGTTTAGTAAGACATGATATTTGCCTTTGCACTCCTGATTTTATGTCCCCAGTGCTGCCTTGCCATGCTGACAGCATTGAGACAAACATCAGAAGCATAAGTAGAATAGTCAGTAGAAACTAGATTGTGTAGCTGAGTTACTGCACCCAAATAGGACTCTTCCCTGGCCCCCTCCAGCACATCTCTTCTGCATGCCCAATTTAGGATATCTTAGCATAAAAATACACAGGTCTGCAGCTGGAGCCTAATTTGGACGCACACAAATTTACCTCTGATACAGTATACTTACATTTATTTTTTGCTGGTGCAAGATCAGAATCAGTCTGAAGCAGGCTGGTGGGGCTTCCTGGATGCTGTTCAGAAGAATACCCAAATCCTTTACTGCAAGAGTGGAATTGCTTACAGATTGCTTAAGGAAAGGAGGAGAACTTTGTTACTAGAGATTTTAATCTGTCACTTTAAAAGAATGATTATTTCCAATACATGCTCTCAGGTGTTTCACAATTGGCAGAGTTGATTTGTTTTGGAGGCCTGTAACCCTGCAAGAATTCAAAAGTAGCACATTTTGGTGCTTCTGGTTTTAAGATAGAGGGCATAGTTGATGGAGATTTCCATGATACAGTTTCTTTATTTTCACATCTAATAGATTTGACTATTGAGCACAGTGGTGCCCAGCTGCCAGCCACCTGATTATGTGGTGCTGGAGTATTGGTCCTTCTGGAGAAGGAGATGGAATAGCCAAAGTATAAATAGAGATAGGGTTGGTTTAGGGTTCTTTATTGCAACTAGGAAAGTTCCTTTGATCAAAGGAACCTACAAGCATGAAACAATTTAACTTCTACATTTTGTACGAATAGAGTTTCAGACTATCTATGACTCATTTTAAAATGCAAGAGTCAACAAAAGTCTTATTTTAGAAAAAGACACATTGCAGATTGCTTTTAGCCCTATGTAATTTTTACACACATGTACTCATTCCTGCAAGCTGTGACCTCGTGATCAGAATCCAATCCATTTCTCTCATCTGCCTTTCTGTCACTGCAGGAAATAAGGGAAATATTTCTGTCTCTCATGATAAATAAATATTTTCCTTGTTCATATGTGAATATCCTGTGTAAACAGGTCCCTATGTACTGGTAACTGCCACATTTCAGCATTCATAGGAAAAAAGTGGTTTCATAACTATCAAATTTCCACAGCTAGGAATTTTAAGAAAATGTAATTTGATGCCAAGTATCTATGCATATCAAAGTTTAATGAGTAGTCAAGACAAATATCCATTGTAACATCTGGGATATATTTATGCTTTAGCCATTTAACCAATCTGGTCAGAAGTTTCAAATCAGTGTCTATCTGAGCCTGAGAAAATTTTTCCAAGATTATTAGATACAGTTTGAGGTCTATAGACCTGCAAGTAATGGCTGTTTAAAGCCTTTCAGTTTCTGCAGAACAACAAAAAAGCAGAAACATTCACAGACTCAGATAATGAGAGTCACTCGTGGATTATCGGGAGGGTATTTTAAGAAGATACCGTAGAAATGTTAAATTATGAATAGCAGCTACTGTTCAAAAGATATGGTCAAAACTATCAATGCTGAAGTTATGCAAAGATTGAAATAGGGCTTTTGAGGTAAATCCCTTTTTCCTCTCCAGTCTCCCGGCTAGCTCTGGACCAGAGAGGGGTGGGAAATCCTCACAGACAAAGACAAAGAACCAAAGAAGGCTCTTTTCTCCCGTGGGAAGGTGATCCACAGTTTATTCTGTCCACATGGCGAAAGGAGAAAAAGCGAGAGAGAAGATGGCGGGCACTTTTAAACTCAGGGAAAGGGGAGGGGAGGAACAGACCCGTGACCAATGGGACACCGCCGACGGGGAGGGGCTAAGGGAGGGCTGAACCAACTTCACAAGCTCCGGGGAGATACAGGGCAAACCATTTTCTCAGTTCAATATAAAACATAACAGTGCAATATAAAACCATGAACAGTGCAACTTACGAAACAAACAGTGCAATACAACAGGCTTTTTCCAGGCTGATGAAGCAAATGGCTCTCGAACCTATTAATTCTTTCCCCAGTGAATACTCCTGTGGTATTGGTTCCTGGTGCCTGATGAGCTTTGGATTAGAGCAAAAAGTATGTTTAGATGCTGATGCTTGAAGCTGCTCTAACTTATGCTTTGGGACTGTCTAGCAATTAGGTTTGGATCAGAGGATTTCAAAAGTCACCTTTGCATCTCCTGCTTTGAGCTTCAGTCTGCTTTTTTATCTTGTATCACAGATCATACTGGGGGATAGGATTGGAGCAGTAATTTACTGTATTACTTTTCCCTACACCAATAAATAGAAAACCTTTTTTTATTTTTTACAGATTTATTCTTTTGAAATTACTCCAGAATTTAGGATTTGTACAATATTTGTCTGGGAGGGAAAAACCTTCACAGACTTTTATTGTTTTATATGTTTTTCTAAAAGATCCTTAATGGAACAAGATAGTTCCACCTGTGTGTCATCATTCAGTGTAAGGGTAAAGTTGTCGACAGATTGCAGGGAGATGAGCACTCTGGTTTCCTTCATATTGAAGTAAGATGAATGTGTGTTATTTCCTTACTTGTCACCTGGAAGGTTTCCCCTGAGTATTGCCAAGTCATAAAATTAACACTGTTGAATTCCCCACAAGAGTCCGCACTTCAGATTTTCTAAGGTAGTGATTCTAGCCCCAGACCAACTTTGGTATTGAGTAACACCAGGTACAGGTAACTAGAAAACTTGTATATGTTTATGTACAACAAAGGCTTTACTAAAGCAAGACAGAGCACTAGCTTAGGAATATAGAATGATTTTTCCATCTTCACTTTATTTCTCTTTTTCTCAGAGGGTGAGGAAATGGGAATAAACAGCCTCTCAGGTCAAAGTTGAAGAATTTGTAGTGCAGAACAACAAAGCTTGACTGATAATCTACAAAGCACCTGCCCTTAGGATAAACAAACAGTTCACATTTTTTGTGCTTTCAAGTATGGTATGAGCAAAAGAGTACAAGCAAAATATTCTTTTGAACCTTTTAGGAAAGGAAAAATGGAAATCTTAAGAACAAACAAAGTATTTTATATCCGGTGAGGGATTTTTTTAAAAGAAGCTGCAGTGTGCAAATCAAATTGACCAAAACCAACCATGTCATAAACCACATGATTGGATCCAAGACAAGAAGGTGTTCTCCCAGTTTATATCAACTCAGTCTTGAGCTTAATTTTGTCTTCCATGCCCTGTACCTTGCTGATGGCAGAAGCACACTGCTTGCCTTGTGAACCATGCCTGAGTTTAGTCCCTTAAGCAGGGTGATTTTTCCAAAAAGTTTTCCTTGTTGCTGTGCTTTAATATTCTTTCCATGTACTCCAGAACATTCCAACACCTCTTATTCTTTATACTCTGAATAATCACAGCACCTCTTATTCTTTATACTCTGAATAATCACATTTTTAGACTTTGCTGGTTTAAAGCCTTTTCGTAGCTAGTAGAATTTTCATAACTAACACAGCACACACCTATCACATGGTCCATGCTGATCATCCCACAGACATGCATGCAGGTTTTTCCTCCCTCTGTTGCATTTCTGTTGTTCAAATATGGTGTTGATGAGACTCCAGAAGTCTTGCATGATCTCTTCTCTGTGCATGACACACTCTCCAGCCTTTGTAAAAATGCTATTTGGGATAATCAAGGACACAGTTTCCCTTTCACGTCTTGGACTTTGGTCTCCTAGCACAAACACTGAGAAAATGGGCTTCTGATAACTTTGATTTTACTTCAGATGATATTCCAAATTATACAGAAATGCAAAATAACTGAGGAGACCATTGACAGAACATTGGGAGCCATTAACCAAGAGTACATGGTTAAGCAGAGATATTAAGCTGTGTGTTGCTGAAACATTGACTAAGTGAAAGGGAACGCAAATCTCAGGAGTTCATATCAGGCTGAACAGCAACAACTGAGTCCAACAAACAGACACTTGGATTTCCAGAGGGCAGACTTTCTCCTATTTAGGAGACTGGTTGACAGAATCCCTTAGGAGGCAGTCCTGAAGGGGAGTTCAGGAGAGCTGGACATACTTTAATAAGGAATTCATAAAAGCACAGGAGCAGGCTGTCCCCATATATCAAAAGACTAGTCAGTGAGGAAGACTGTCCCAGCTGCATAGAGAGGTTTGGCTGTAACTCAGGGGAAAAAAGGAGAGTTTATGACTTTTGGAAGAAAGGGCATGCAACTCAGGAAGACTACAGAAATGTCATGAGGTTATGCAGGGAGAAAGTTAGAAGGACCAAAGCTTTGACACCATTTCCTAAAGCATTTCCCTGGAGAAACTGGCTGCTCGTGCCTCAGATGGGTGCACTGTTCGCTGGGTAAGAAACAGTCTGGATGGCCAGGCCCAGACAATGGTGGGGAATTGAATTACATCCAGCTGAGGCTGTCACCAGTGTATGTACCACGGCTCAGCAGTGGGGCCACTTCTCTTATCACATCTTGATTAATGATCTGAACAAGGGGAGTGAGGGTATCTTTAGAGGTGGATGGCATCAAGTTGGGTGGGAGGAAGGACCAAGGCAGTGACCTTGTACTGGGCACTGGTCAGGTCACACCTTAAATCCTGTGTTCAGTTTTGGCTCCC
This sequence comes from Sturnus vulgaris, assembly GCF_052056855.1. Classification (NCBI taxonomy): domain Eukaryota; kingdom Metazoa; phylum Chordata; class Aves; order Passeriformes; family Sturnidae; genus Sturnus; species Sturnus vulgaris. The sequence continues at coordinate 18,309,825 of NC_142256.1, read as the reverse complement.
TCATGACAAGAAAGACATTGAGGGGCTGGAATGTGTGTGTGGGAACAGAGCTAAGGAAGAGTCTGGAGCACAAGTGTGATGAGGAGCAGCTGAGAGAGCTGGGGGCATTTAGCCTGGAGAAAGGGAGACTCGGGGGGAACCCTGAGCCTTTATTTCCATTGCTGAACAATCCTTGGAATTTATGCCTTATCCTGGTCCTAGAAAAGTAGGAGCCAGACATGGTTAAGGGATAAGGGGCTTTACCTCAGTATTTTAATAAGGATTCCTATTAGTGCACCATTTCACCAAGGTAGAATGTGCCACAATTCAGATACATGATAGATCATGTAACAATTTATAGACCTTACAGATTAGCATATCTAACAAGGATGCCCCAATGGGACGCCTGGATGAATGGCGTTATATTCCCCCATCCATGGAATTCCCCCCTGGATGGGGCAAATCTCTAGTTTATAGGATATACTCTGAGCAGGACCTTGGTTTCCCGAATTAGCATAGGGTTTTCCAGCCTCTTAGTATGAGGCATATAGGATGTTTGGTCTTCTGGCTTAACAAAATACTATGGCTGTGCTAAATTATCAGACTTAAGGAATTACAACTATGTATGCTAAGAATACTGAGGATACATAAAAGTTATATAAAAGAAAAGGCAAAAAATCATCTTGGCATCAGAATAATAGAAACGTTTATATGCAAATAAAATGTGTGTGTATGTTTATGATTCTCCTCTGGGTTCTATTTTCTGTAGAATCAAAGTCCCATTTCCCATTTCATGATGAATCTAAGTCTTCACTTCTGTTAGCACCACAGAGAAATCTCTGACAAGACAGATGTCTGCAGCCACCAGAAGCCTTAAATTGAACACCTAAAAATAGAAATCTGCAGAATTTATAAATATTTTTGCAAATCAACCTTTTATCACTACCCTCCTTTTGCAGCAGTGGTAGTTAGTATTGAAATCCAAGTATATTTCAGCAAAAGAGAAAGCTGACCAAGCAGCCCAAGAAATTTTGCAGAGTTCTGCAAATTGCAGGAGGCCCAGGGAAGGAAATCACTGCATGACAATTTTTCCCACTGATTTCTATTGTCTCTGCTTATCATATGTAACACTAGGAATGCAGTGTGGAGCACTGTATCTTCTCCACAATTCTTACCTAGATAATAGCCTGATTATGTTTCATGGCTTTGTATTCTCATTCAACATAATTTATTCTTCAGTTAGAAAATATGACTGTCCCTAGAGAAACATCCTTTATTCTCTTTGTTCACAAATTAATTTGGAGAAGGCTGGACTGGTAGTGTAGAAAGCCTGTATTGGATCTGCTAAGATCTCTTCCTATTCAGGTTTGATTTCTATGGCTGGAGACTACTCTTGATAGTTGTTTGAATGAAATATTTTTCATCCCCTTAACAAAGAGATAGTTGGTTCTATTCAGTACTTCCATGAACTTCCGACAGTGTTTATATAGTGTGTATTCAAAACACCAGCTATTTCTTACCATCATGTAGTTTCTCTGACATGGGCTGGGCTTCTCTTTTATCAGAGGGGTTCTGTTTACCTGGCATCTCTTTTTGTTCTTTTGTATCTTTCGCTGTGCACTCATTTCCTACACTGCCTAAGAAAATATGATTATGAAGAGGAAGAACTGCAGAATTTCCCTGCAATAGTTCCTTCTGCTTTTCTTCCAAAGACTTGCTCCTGTCTCTCTATCTGAAACATGAGGCTGGTACTCCTTTCTCCACTTCTGTGGCTCCAGCATGTGGACATTGCTTTGGAGCCCATGAACAAATCACTGTGGATGATTTCCATTTATATCTCATATCTCAGTATTCCTCCTCGTTGGGACTTCTCTCTTGTGCGTCCCATAACCCACTTCTTCCTGGTTTCACATTGCTACTGGAGCAATCTGTGCCAGGTAGGAACAAATTCAGGGGACTCTTTTAAGTAGGAAGTTACTCAACGCAAGTAATTTCACCTTCCAAAGAGACCTTTGCTGATGAATAGATCTCTTAAAATTGATTTCTACCACCTAGACTTTGCCAGGAAAATCAAACCTGTAAAAGCCTCTTGATAAGGATTGAGGACTGTGTATAAAAACTGCCTGTATTGCTAACTAGACTTCTCTAATTATATAAACCATCCAGCAGAAGATTTCTTTGGCTGCTATAAATTGTGCCAGCTCAGGTGATTTCCTTTTGAAGCTATTTTGGCAAAATGCTGCCTATGCAATGCTTTGTAAGCTAAAAGGATCCCTTATGGGGGACTTTTTTGGACCAGGTGAATTTCTTCTATTGGGCTGCTATGAATTATTGTGGTGGTCATTTTATTTAAATATTGTTTGGTTATAATATGTTCATGTTGTAATGGTTTTTCCCTGTTACACCCCTTTGTGATTGTAAAATGGTATCTCCCCTTCCCTCTTCTACCCTTGTCGGTCACCCAAAACCCCTCCCCTTTATCCAGAACTTTCCCTGTCCCTCACCCTAAACCCTGCCCCACAAGATGTTGCTTCCTCTTGGCCCCTCCCTTTATTCCAGAAAGTTCTATGTCAAGTATCCTTGGCTCTGTTAATGATTGGTTATATTGTATGAATCCCTGCCTTTGATATCCCCCATTGGTTCTATGTATCTGAAGCCCCACCTTATGTTACGCCCATCGCTTTCCCTGGTTGGTTGTTGCTTTGTACCCTCCCTTGGGGGAGGGCCCCTATTTAAGTCGCTGTACACCCCTTTTCCTTGCCTTTTTGGATTCCTCTGCCTTGCATTTGGTCACCTCCCTGCTCCTCCCCAATAAACCCTGTTCCGGAATCCAAGAAGGCCTCCTCCTCATCCTTTGCCTTTTCCCGGTTGCTGAGAGCAACCAAGAGGGCTGAGTGCCCTAGCTGCACCTTGGGTCCTGGGTGTCCCGAGGGCAGCCCACTCGTGACTGTGGCGACCCTTGGCTAGCTGGGTCCATGGGTGACTGAGTGGAAAGGTTGAGCCGTGTCAATGAATATCTATGAAAATCAAACTTGGGTAATAACAAAGCCTTTGGCTTAGCTGCAGGAGTGGAATACGAGAGGAGGAAAGCAAGAGTCACTGCTATTGCTGCCAAAAAATTCCCTGAAAGATCTCAGTATGCCCAGTCCCAATACTTAGCTAAGTAGCTAAGTGATACTTTGCTAAGTAGCTAAGCCACTGTCACCAGAGGATGTGTGCATTGACAGTATGTATCCTTCCTCCGCTGGGTGTTGAGGTCATCATGGACAAGACAAATTAGGTATTTTCTTATGCTTGTGCTTATGCAGCCCATTGAAAATTCGGGGCCAGATGCACAGATCCTTTAGATTAATGCCTGTCTTAGATTGCAATACAAGATGTAACCGAAAGTATGTATTCTATCACCATCTGTTAAAACCAGGGGGGACAGTGTTCTTTATCTCTTCCATGACCCATCCTCCCTCCAGGGATGATATCTTCTGTTAATGGGCCATTGAGTCCCACTGCATGACTGATAAAATTACATCATCCCATTGGGAGATGCTCCACCCAGGAGGAGGAGCCAAGCATTTCTACCTGCATATAATGTGGGATTTGGAACACTACAAGGAGCCTTTTTCCACTGGATTCCCAGACGAAGACCTGACGCTTCTACACCACCACTGGACCTTCAGGGGAAAACTGCACCCTTCTACAGGATCATAGCTTCAACAGAACCACATCTGTTACTCCAGGAGGACTACAGCCACCATTCAATCATGCTGCTACCAACACCCTGACCGACAGGGTGTCAGATTGTATTCTGACTCTGTCAGTGTTTCTGTACTACTCCATTTAATTTCAATTTTCCTGTTAAATTGTAGTTCTGATATGGGATCTCCCACTGGTTTGCTTTCAAATCATCACAATACCAATGCACCGCTTTACACCAGCTAACAGCCTGGCCCATAATGCACTACATGCTATTTATTATTTTATTTTGTTTGCTAGAGTGACAATGGAAATGACAGCGATACACAGGTCCATTCAATCCTACTGACCTAGCCTTAAGAAACTTTATGTTTAGAGGTTTTTTCTCCCTCTCCCAAGAGAATCTCTGTTACAGTTTTATATTTGGTAAGGTTTATTAAATAAGCTCAGCATATTAACAGTCTCATAAGCTTATTATTTTTTGTATCTCTTTGTTTCTTTAGCTTTATTAATCATCATGGCACTTGAAGTTGCTAACATAAGAAATGCAAAAACAAATAATCATTATTATCAAAGTGATTTCATAAAATGATATGTGGGATTAAATCCTTATTAAAACAGCATTATTGGTCATGATTAACATTATTATTACATATTAATTAGTCTGACCAAGATAGTGCAGCTTTCAGAATTATCTTTATCAAAGTCAGTTAAATACGAAGGTTTCAAATTGCAATAGATTTAGTGGTTTAGGACATGGTACTGAGATTATAGATAATATTATTTATTCCAGTCAGTATTTGCAAAGAGCTGATGATCTGCTCAGTGCTGTGCACAGCAGAATTTTCTGTCTGAAACATATACTTTAAGAAAGAGAAATTATATAGTCACATTAGAGTAGGGGTTTTTTTTCTGAAATCCAGGAGTTCAGTGATGTTTATGGCTCTGGTACTTCCTGTGTCTTTTAAATTTTGTGCTTTCTCATTTATTTAATCTTTCTCTGACTCAGTGTATTGATGTGCATAAAGAACTTTCCATTAATTAATCTGTGTACATCATTTTGAATTATATGTACCACATAAGAGTGAAGCATTTTTTCCCATACCTGAGAAGAAGCTGCAGCTGACATGGATTGCCATGTCTTTAAACTCTTCATAGATGTGGTGCCTGTTTCATTAATGTAACTGTGAGGTGATGTGATGGGCAGATTGTGTACAGCACACTTCCCTCTTTTTCTTTTATCTGAAGTGATGCTATTACTCCTGGCCTTTGATGGAGTAAACTAGCAGAGACATGGGATAAGAAAAGACTGACAAATAAAATATTGTTATGGCAGGTGTTGCAAGATGGTACTGTTATATAAAGTCTTCCAAGCTCTTCTTTTTCCCATCTTATTATGTGAGCAAATGTTCAGTCTTGGGAAGACACAATGTGTTCGAAAATTTTCTTTTGCGAGGTCTTGGATAGAGAAAGTCAAATAAATAATTCATTTTGTTGCCTCAGCCTATGGATGGTGTTGTTCTGGAGACAGATAATCTCCAACAGACAGGCAGTAGTACTTGGCTAAATTCCTGAGCAAAGCCATTGCCCTCTTGCTGACATCTATTTTCAGGTCTAATTTTGCTTGTTGCTTCCTCTCTTTATGTCATGCCTCAAATTTTGCATCCCAGGCTTTTCAAGGGCAAGACTTAGTGTGAGATACAGAAATCCAACTTAGGTACTGATTCCACCTGCAAAGCTGGACTAGGTGGGGAAGTTAAGTTAAAAATTACAGTCCCAGGGGCCACCATATTGAAAGGGGAACTGGTGGGTGAGACAGGAGCAAGATGGCTATTTAAAATGGGTATCAGTGGAGCAGTAGGTTGGCATCTGATGTTAGGAAAATCCTACACCCTTAAGTGAAACAGTAGCAAAGTGATTTTTGGTAGATCTCTGGAATTAATAATTACAGCTATTTGAGAAGAAAAACAGTACCATTCATACTGAAATATATTCTCTCCCCTCCCACAGGGGAAGCCTGTGTAGGTATGGAGCTGCAGTCTGGGAAATTAAAAAATGCAAATTAAAAAATGCAAATGTAAAAGAGAGGCATTGCTTGCTGCAGTGCTCTAAGGGTTTGCTTGAATAGCAACAAATTAAAGAAATGCTATGTAATCAAAGTTTATATCAAGCCTATGAAAGAAAATCAGCATTATCTCTAAATATAGTAATAGTACTCTGCTCCTGATCCTTTATATTGTATACATATTACAAGTAAATTACAAAGATACTGCATTATGGGTTTGAACAAGTCCTTGAAGAAAATGCACATTACCCTTTTATACACCACTTTATTCTTTTGTGTTAAAACATGATGATTAGGAAGGAAAATGTAGTTGAACTACTTATGTTTTCCAACTCAGTTTATTCAGGTTTCTTCACTCCATTTCCTTTTGCTGTCGGTACCAGCAAGGGCTTCCCAATTGGAACTTTTTGCTGCCAGTGATAATACAGGTCAATCAGATAAACTGCACAGATTGTATAGAAGTTTAGATAGTAGATTGTTCTGCACATCTCCTCCCAATTTATCCATATATAACACTATCCACCTGCTTTTCTCAGTTTCACATCAACTTCATTTGTGGTCTGTTTGCAACATTTCCCACAAAAGGCCAACACAGCCCATCTAGGGAAAATAAATGCGCATGCAAATATTATCTTTTCAGTGTTTCCAGATAAGCACAGTGCAGTGAGAAGGAAGGTAAGCAACATGGCCACTTAGGAATTTCCCAGCACAGGGATACAGAATAGCAATATCGAAATGGACTGACAGCACAGAGAGTAGGCAGTGCGGCTGAGGAAAAGGAGAGAGAAGGAGGCAAATGGTGCATCCTAGCAACATCAGGTAACCTGTGGTCTCCAAGGCAATATGTAACTGGTTTGAGAGGGATGAGATCATTGCCAACTAAAATGAAAAATAATCTGTGATGGATACTCATATTTATTTGATTGGTAATTACAATCAATTTCTCCAGCAGAACTCAGGATATGTTGGCCATAACTAAGAACAGAGGTCCAGCCATAAACCACATAGCTGGCAGTTTCAGCAAAGGTAGGGAAATTCTCTTGAAGTTTTGTGTCCTCTGTTTAAAATAATTTGTATTGCTTTGTGCTGTGATGATTTCACATGTTTCATTATTTTTTTGTGATTCTTGGTCAGCAAACTCACTGGAGCCAGAGATTTGTCCATGACAATAGAAATGGAAGGGTGTAGAGTCTTCTTTCCTCAAATGTTACAGGGGAAGCTTGCAACCACAGCAAGGTGCAGAGCCTGGAAGTTGTGGAAAGTAGAGCAGATTTGTATAAAAGCAATACAGGCTTTACACAAATGCTTGTGACCAGAGAATTCAGATTCTTTTGGCTGAAAATGTGCCTGCAGCCTGAGCTGTACACAGAATTCAGCTCTGTGGATTTGGCAGATGGAGCAAACGAAGACTTCAGCAGAATCTCTAGGTACTTGAAGAAACTAGGCTAAGAACAGCCAGGTAGATAGCAGCTGGATTTTTTACATACTAATTTTAATTAAAATAAAGCATAACTACCCCATTGTGGCACTACTACCGTTTACAATTCTTTCTTCATTTATTTAATGAATCAAAGCAGATAAATCAGTGCTAGCAAATAGTGCTTGCAAAGTGTCCTAGATTAAGAGACAAAACTCAGATAACCTTCACCAAATACATTAATAAAACCAGAATTAGAAAAATACCCAAAATACTTCTACAGATGAAAAATACTCAAGGGATTTGAAAAGTGCTCTTAGCATTAGTTGTAAAAATCACATTTTTAAATTTAATACTGTAATATAGGATATACTCATTAGACAGAGGGTACTTGAATAAGATATCCTGCAATGGAAGAAAGGTAGCATTTTCAGAGCTGTTATGTGTTATGATCATGTGATGTGGTGAGGTGAGCAAAGATTCTTCCAGGGCATCTTCTTGAGGTACTTCTTATATTTCAATTACTTTCTCTTGGCCTGTCAAAGAGGGAATTAAAACAGAACTGCATTGGCAGTGCAAAACACTCGCTGGTAGACTATGAAAGTCACTTACGATGCGACTTTACGAGCTCAGGAGATGAACTCCAATCCCAACTGATTGCTACAAAGCACAGTCATCATCACTGTTTCTTTACTCACTTACTGTATCATGACAGACGTTTGTGACTAGCCTAGCTTTGCTCCCAAAGGGGCAGTTTATTACAAAAGTACTTAAGTGAAAGTTACTATATGAAACACAGGTCTACCTCTCCTTTGACATTTTAGTCCTAAATTGAGATGGCCCCTCAAATTTTACATTCTCTGTAGTGTGCATTTAGCAACCCTGAAACTCTTCCAAATAGTCTAGCTTTAGCTGCTTAGAAGAATCCATTACTCTCAAATTCAAATACCATCATAAAAGCTGCTGTAACACCAGTGGTCCTTAAAAGGTCTTTGCCCAATTCACCTAACATAATCAAAGTACTTGTAACTGGACATTTATTTATTTATTATTTATTATTTATTCCTTATTTTAGTCTATTTTTAATGTAACTGGCATTGAGAAAAGATGGTGAATTTCTCAAGGTCTTAAAATAATCTAATATATCTTTTCTATTGGGTCTTCTATTCTTTGCACTTCTCCCTTGCTCCTGACAGCTAGAGTCACGTTCTGCTACCAGTAGTTACTGGTTTTATGGGTGTTAATATTAGCTGTTCTGAAGCCTCTAAAATGGCTAAAGAAGTTACTGAAGTCATTATCATTTCTATGGCAAAACAAGTCGAGTTGTCAGGCTCATCCTTTTCAAACTGATTAAATCATACCTTCCTGCCCTGACATCACTGGAATTACCCATCTGCTTCCTGTATTTTAGTGCCTTGTTGATTTGAGAAGTGCCTCACTCATGTTTCTAACTAAAAGTGGTGTGCTGAAGCACATCTGCAGGCATTGAAACAAGCTTACAGCACCTTTTCAGTGAATGGTTTGAAGGACTTTTGCCTCTAAAGCTATTAATCTTGTGCCTTCCAAGCAGAGAAATCAATAACATTTTGGAAGTGCAGAAAAAGCTCTTAGTTACTGGAAACTACAGAGGAATATATGTATTTATTTGATATTGGGTGATGTGTATCAGAAATACAACAAATACCTCTCACAAGAAACAAACGGAAAATTTTGTGTAAGCCTTGTTGGCCAAAGAAAGGGCGAAATAGATCTAAAACCAGAAGGAGCAGGGCTGTAAAAAGTAATAATCAAATGCACATAGTAACTAGAGCTGGACTACAGTGCATAACCTTTTCCTTCAAATGTAGATTGAAATCTTTCCAAATATCAATTAATCCCTAATCTACCATGCATTTCCTAGTTACTTCCTGTGCATTATTAATGGACTGGTCACCCTGAGATGAAGGTAGGAAGTAAAAGCAATTAAATTCCTCTCCCACCCCTGCAGATACAATTGACCTAGAGGATTCATCTACAAGTAAAAATTAAAAAGCTCTGAAAAGAATAAGCATGGCCTTCTTGCCTGAGCCAGACTGTGTCATCTAAAAAGCTGCATGCAAGAGCAACAGCAAGCTCCCATTATATAAATGATCGAATTATACGATTCAGGGCTGATCAAGGAAAAAAGCAGGTGCCCAGTCTGCTCTTTTTTTCTGGTGCTGTCCTGTAGTTGAATGAAAACTTTAAACCAGAACTCCAGACACTGATTCTTTTCTCAGTGTAGAAAAGCCCATCTGTCTCCTGGCAAGTATTGATTCCATTTGAATTCAAAGAAACAATTTTAACTTCATTCTTTTGTGGAAAGTGATGGCCACAGAGTTCAGGAAGGCTTCTGAATGTGCAATACAGTTAACTGGCCTGAGAGGAATACAGTCATCCTAGCCTTCAATTCCCAAACAGATCAGTCAGCAGTGGTAACAAGGAGAGCTCTGTGGCTGCTGTTTGCACTCTAATGTTAAAAGTTTGTGTTTATTTCCACAGTGTTGTAACGCTGAGGTGAAAGTCTATCCCTTTTGCTCTATTCAGCATTACTGGAGATAGCATACTAGGCTAAAATAGGTGTATTTTCTAAATCACCCCAATTACCCTTCTGTTTAGAAAAAAGTCTCCCAGGTCAACCAAGATTATGTTACCAAACTCGGGGTGCATAAAGAACTCCCTGGTAAGGGAAGAAGGAGGAAAAAACGGACAGTGCCTACAAAGGGAAGAAAGGAGAAGGTGTGTCATGTGGTTGTATGACAGAGGTCCACTCTGAATGTCTGTGAGTGAGGTCCTTGGCTGTGCCCACCCTGTGTGTTACTACAAGTATTTCTCACTATTCGCTCTCTGGTGACAGACAGTCAATGCTGCCATTAAGATACACAGTGAGTGAACAAAATCTGGTTCTCCTTGCAATGCAATCCTGATGCAGCCAGGAGAGCCCAGCAACAGAAACCAGAGTGGACTCATACTAAAAGGGTGACTTGGGCTGGCAGTGGAGCCTAGCTGAGGAGGACTGGAATGAGAAGCAGGAGGTGTTCATTTTGCACTGTAATGAAGAGTGGCTTTGGAAACAGGGGGTGCAGAAAGGTGGGCTATTGGCTGAGACTGAAGTGGCCATAAAACAACAAGTAGGAGGCAAATTGGTATTGTCATAAAATACTCAAACAAGATTATATCAAGTATTAAAAACTCCGCTTACATGCCAGCAAGAACTGAGTAAAGCCACACTACACAAGCTTGATTCTGTGCCTTTTAGTGGGACCATTGTACCCATTCTTCATAACAACATAAATTAAGGAGAGACCATCCACTTTGATTTTGAATTTCCATGTTTGTCAAACTGAGTTTCTAAAGTGGTTTTTTTCCTCTTTTTCTTTTAAAAAAGACAAAAATATGGAGATCACAGTATATTCTAATCACTTGTCAAAATTCGTTTTTTAAAATCAAAGCTGTTGAATGTTCAAAAATCCTTTTTATGCATATAAATTACTGTGTACTCTTCTATGATTTAAAACTGACTTAATTAATATTAGCAAAAATGCTGTCACAGACAGACTAAACTCTTGTGCCTTAACTTAAATCCCAGTTAATTATGGCTCAGCTGTAAAGTTATAAACCCTTGGAAAACAAGGTTTATAAGAGAAGTATTTACACAGTCTTAACTATAGCCATATGAATGGAGCCACTGTAATATTGTTTGGAAATAGTGTTCTAAAAGGGAATCTTTTATGAAAAGAGAAGCCAGCTGTTCACTTTGGAAACATTTATTTCATTGGTTCATGATAAAATTGTCTGTAAAAGATATTATTCTGAAACACGGCAATTTCTTAATCTCATTATGATCTCAAGTCACTAGGAAAGACATGATGCCTAAGAGCAGTGAAAAGGGATTGCCACTGTTGGTTTTGCTTATAATGCTTTTCAACAAATATACACATTTTCTTAGAATACTTCATGCTGGACAGGCCCTCAGAAGGTCATCAAATAACTCCTGCTCAGCGTAGAAGAAAATAACAATACATAATTTCATTTTTGAAACATATATTATCTTTTTATTAAAAAAAAAATCCCCATGCTTTGCTTTCCTTTGAGGGAGCAGAAGTCTACAAGCATGGCATGTGTTCATTCCTTATTGCTACATCTCTTTGTCCTTGAATAGTGCTGATGAACTTCTTGTACTGGCCAGTGTCTGCTGCTATTATTGACTGCAGTCTCCATCCTCTGCCATGTCATTGAAATTCCATCACCATTGGCTTCATTAGCAATTATTGTTTTGGTGAATAAAAATCCTATACCACATATTATGGGATGACCTTAGATCGTTATGGAAATGAATGCTCCCACAAGGATAATCTAGCCACAATATATCAAAGTGCTGAGAAAAATATGTTTTGTCTCAGGTCATGTAACCAATGTGGCTGTTAAATGTTTTAAAAGCAGTTATATAACTGACATTTAAAATGTTTTATTGAAAACTCTTAATACTACTGTAACTAAAATGACCTTTAGTGGAGTAACACACATCACATCTTAAAATGGGATTTGATCAAGAATATCAAATGTTATAATGTGCTCATGGCTCTACATGCACCATCCTGTCATACCAACCACAGAGGCAGATGTACTTGCTTTGGCTTTTCAATATTATTTTCAGCTTAAATTTATAACCTTGTTACTTTACAAGGATTGATTCTTATAAGCTTTCAAACATTCCTTGCAATATTTGACATATGAAAACGTTATTATTGGTATTTTTTTATGAACAGGTGGTATCTTTTAAGGCAGATGTTCCCAAACAGAGACTATTTGATCTAGGGAGAGTTGGCTGAACAGAGGCTTCTCACTGGCTTCTTTTCTCTTTCTGTGCTATGATTAGATCTTTCTGAGAAACAAAAAAAATGCATCCATTAATCTGGACTGTGATAGAAAAACCACAAAACCGCAAAAAGTACAAAGGTGATTTCACGTGGTAATGCAAAGCAAGACAGCCATGATTTTTTTTTCTTAAGAGATTGCCCTTACTAAAAGCAATTTCAAAAGCCCCACAGAGAAATGTACACTTGAAAAAATATTAAATGTCATATTACAAGTCATATACTGCTGATGTCTGGAATTTTGAATACAAAACCATCTGAATAGTAAGAGTGGAAATGTTTTTGAACTCAAGATAAGAAAGCTAGAAGTAGAACAGCTAGACAAATAGATGGGGGGGGGAGGGGGGAACCCAAATAAAACAGATTCCCTGAATGACAACTGAAATGGGAGATACTTTTTAAAAACGGAAAAATGCTCTCACTGAGACTATCTAGCCCACTGAGAAACACAATTCCTTTTTCACTTTCGAGTACTCTGAGGAGGGCTAGGTGGAAAAAAAAAAACAACAAAACCTTACTCCAACAGATGAGGACAAAAGATGTTTTTATCCTTCTATTTACTTTCCTGTCTAGTAGTTTTTTCCCTGCAACCTCACAAGCACTGGTCATTTCAAAGAGATTATCTTCACTATTTTACAGGTAGGAAGTTGAGTCATAAAGGAGTAAAGCAGTATCCAAGATCACTAAGAAGGCCTGTGAAAGGTAGAAATCAGGAGCTGAACAGAGTCTGTAACATGTGCTTTCATCACATAAATATTCTTCCCATCCCGAATTTCAATCCCAATGTCTATGCAAATATCTCACTCATATTAAACTATACATCCAGAATGGGCAAGACTTTTGTTGTATATGTGATTGGCTGGAGCAGGATTCAGGAACCCAGAGGATGAATTTGGTACCAAGATGTTCGTATGCAAACTGAACAAATATGTGGCCAAAACAGACATAGAGCTTTGAAAAATAGACACAGAAATACTGGGGAAAAGTTTATCAGAAGTACTAAGGAAATAAAGGACAACAATGAAATATAAAATTAATAAAATGGACTTGGTAACTTCCCCATATCTATTCATGCTTTCAGAAAGTCACCTCTACCCCCATGAATTTAAAAGGTACAGCCACAAGCTTTTAAATACCTTGGTGCAATTCTAATTATTGAACAGTTAAAGCAGCAATTTGGCAACAGCTGTGGCAAATAAAGGAGGGTTCTGGAGGGAGGCAGAGCTTTTGAGGCCTCCTGGGTGCTGCTGGGAAAGAGGCTGCAGGCCTGCAATGGTGGGAGAAAAGGCTGAATAAGAAGTGCTGGGGGCCTAGAACCAATCCAGAGCACTGGAGGAGCCTAGAACTACAAATGAGGAGAGATGGGAGCATGAGGTGAATAAGAAACCCCAGCTGAACAACTGTTGTACTGACAGAACTTGAGAAATGATATTTCAGGTATGAAATTTGTTTCTTTGTGGCTGGTATTTTTGACTGTGAAAGTTGGAGAGGTTGGCTGGGTGAGACAGAATTGGTGCTGTTGTTGTCAGAGATGCTGTACAGAGAATGGGGTTGATTTCTGGAGCCATGGGAAGTGCCTTAGGAAAATATTTTTGAGTTGAAGAAAGTCAAGAATCCTGTTAAATGTGTTTAAACAAAAGCACAGAGAAGGCTCTAATGTTGTTAGCAATTGCACAAAACCCCTGAAAATTGAAACCAACCAAGTGCTGGAAAGAGGGAAGTTTGAGGGGGTTGAAAATAACTCCAGTTGTGAGGATCATACTAAAAAGTCAGATCAGCATTTGTGTTCAGTCAGCCCAGAAGTTGTCTGCTAGAGAGTTTGATTTTTGCAAAGGGATAAAAATGGAATCACATATGCAAAAAAATGATACTTTGTGGAGAGGAATGTTTCTTGACCAAAAGAAAAAGGGAGCATAGGTTAAACTGATGTTTAAAATTTAAAAATGTGAGAATGAAAAACTAGGAAGAAATAGAAAAATGGAACAAGAAAAAAAATAGCTCCAAAGGTATGGGATAAAGTAGGCATAATAGTGGTGGCAGCTCCTGTGTGCTATGGCCTATGGTGGAGATATCAGTAAAGTTGTAGTGTGTTACTTATTTTGGTATTTTTGCAATAATAAATGAGTAGAAACAACAAAAATGTTCTAAGAAATGTCACTATGGAGCTGGGAAATCAGTAGGTTTCTCATGGAGTTTTTTTCTAAAAGGGAAACATGAAATAACCCAGGGAACAGTAAATCCCAGCAAATGTTTATATACTAAACTTCACTCTGATGACCAGCTCATCCCCCTCTGCTGCAAAGTCCTGGAGTAGAGCTGGCAATTAATCTCCAATTGCTTGGGTGGGAGCAGTTCACAGCTCAAGGGGCTCAGTGAATTATAAATCTGGCACGCAAAATGGGAACGCAGAGAACTGGTAATGAGGGAAGTGCCAGTAGTTAAAGCTATAATCACAAGAACTGCAGGGCAGATAGTCGACACCTATATGGCAATTTTCAATTCAATAACTAAAGCTAACAGAGTTGCCTAACAACACCACTGAACTGTGATTACAACTGGTAGCATTATGTAACTGTAACAATCAAAGTGGAAAAAAAAATAGAGAAATGCATATATATTTTGCAAATATATTTCCAGTCTTAGTTACTGAAGGAATCAGGGGGATGGAGCCCCATATTTGAAAGCTGCAGAGAGAACATACTACAAGCCATTTTGGGTACTCTTCATCAATACCCTGGGGATCTACAGACACACACAAAGGAACTTTTTTTTTTATCCTTACCATGAAAATGGCACCAGAACCATATTTTTTCCACTGATTTAATAATGCAATCCAAGTAGTCTTAAAGAACCTGGAGGCATGGCTAGCCTCAGCCCTAGCCACCAGTATGGAATTTTGCACCGCAATGGTCTTGCGTACAAATTTACCATAGCAACCTCCACATCACGTTTAATACAGAGGGCCATCCCTCCTCTTTCCCATTTAAAGAGCCCTTGTTAAGTGGTTTTGCTGTATTTCAGATGCCAAGATGTCGGTAAGATTGATGGAAGGGTGCACAATCAAACTTGCAAGGAGCGCCTAGCATCTAGCTCATTATGTAAGAGAATTAGCAAGGCAGTTCTTTTGACATGACAGTCCATTATGGCAGCTGTCAATCATACCTTAATATATGCGCTTTTTTTGTCATCTTTGGTGTTGTTTTTTTTTTTAAAGTTGTTCCATTCCTGTTCCTCAATAAGGCAGTATGTAGATGCTTTGTGTGCGTGCACAGTAGCTGTTGAAGATCTAGATGGGGCAGTGCTTTCTCCACATAATTGCTGGATAACATATAATTATGCATGCATGTGTAATCCTGACTTGTATGGCTCTTTGTCCCAATTTTATGTGCACAGGGGCTTCAATCTGCTATGGCTTCTCATCCACCTCATAGCTTTGGCCCTTGCATGAGAGATAGTGTTGCTTAGGTATTTTGGTGCAGAAAGTCTAGGTTTGCTTCCTGAGGAAAATGCTCCTAGAAGGCCAGTTATATTTACCCATTCCCCCTTCAGGAGAGGGAAGAAAATCTTGCACTAAGACTTGTCTTAAAACGGTATCAGACATTGATACCATAATAATATATATATAATATACCACTTTTCATAAAAGAACTTCCATATAATGAACAGAAAGTAATGAATTTAACCTGGAAGATGATTCAGTGTTACAGTAGTTGGCATGTGAAGAAAAAGATGCTTGGGGAATCTCAAGTTTGACTCCAGTTCAGTACCCTTCCTCAAGTCTTCTACAACTGAGCCATTGCTTATTAGAAAAGAGCAGGGATGGAAAGAAAGCAACTGCTTAGAAAGGCTCTTTACTTCTCTGAAAGAACATCTAAGAGGGAGAGGGGGCACAAGAAGGACATATTGCCTCTGATAAATGAAGAAGTTGATCTGTACAATCTCATCTTGAGTGTTGTGCTCATTTGAGAGGGATGGTTACTGGCAGCAATGCATGCTAAGAACCCTGGGAAGTTAACACATATCAAACAACAGTGCATTTGCAAACAGAATACACATTGCAGTAGAATCATCTTTTCATTATATTTTTAAGAAAAAATATCCTATATGTTAGAAGGCAGCTTGTAAATTATAGTTTCATCTGCTTTGATTCACACACATATATCAAGCAGTACAGTTGAGACTAGAACACTTACTGGTTTGGGCTCACGGAGGGAACAGAGAGATAAGCTGGAAAAAGAAGCTTCATTACTGCACATCCATCTTTCTGTCACTTGTTCTTTTTGAATGTTTCTCTCTTTTCTAGCCCCTCTAAAGTCCATGTTTTTGTCTTCTGGGGCAACATAAAGGTAACTGCTAACATGAAGCTGCACCAATGGAAAAGAGGTAACACATCTTCTAGAAAAGATGAACTTCCAGAAGGAGGTTAGTTCACTTGGAAAAACAAGGTTCAACCCAGTAAAAATGCCTAATTTTTGATTACAACTTTCATTGGGGTGAGTAGGAAAGTGGCATTGCATTTTAAAAGCCCAGCGGGAATACAAGGGTTACAGAAGGTTTCTTCCTAAAGTAAATGTTTTCAGACAAGTCCTTTAAAATATTCTCTAGTTTCCCTTCTCTTAGTTTTTCTGGAAAGAAGTGGTGTGCTTTGTTTTGTGCTGTTACCTACAATCCTAGGTAGGATTGGGGCATTCATATAAATGCAGATACATTATCCCCTCTGTCCCAAGGATCACACAGATTAAGGCTTGTATCCTGGAAATTGCTGACTGAGGTAAATACTCTTGCTCACATAGACTGGCAATGATTTCAAGGGAGTCCTCCAGAGCCAGGGTGTGAAACACCTCCCAGCAGGACAGGTCTTGGACTATTGGTATTGTAAGCATTTGCCTTAGTCTTTCTGCACAAATAGATCAAGCATCATTGACTTAACTGGTACTGTTCAGATGTGCAGTGATGTGCAGATGTTTGCTTCTGACCTTTTAACATTCTTTTCCATTAAAAATCAATAAATGATGCCTGGAAGTACCAAGCAAGATGCACATCATTTCAGCTGATTGCAGCTTAGTTGTTCTTCCTTTCTGTGCTATCATTTCATAGTCCTTAATAACTGTTCTTTTTTTTCCTTGAGGGAGAAAATATACATATATATTCACAACCTGTTAAACAACTTCAAGGATGCATCATTCTACTATTTCAGCCATTAAGTGACTCTTCCCTTGGTCTGATCTGCAATGAAATCAGTGGAAAGTGTTCTATTAAATTTATTTAGCTTCAGATCAGAAGCTGCCATTGAAAACTCTATAGGCAGCCTGATGTTTGTCATATCTACCATAATCCACAGTGTGGTCCCAGTCCTGCAGTCTGACTCTGGGAAAATCCCTATTGACTTCAATGAGAGCTCTCCTAAACTAAAGATTTCACAATCAGTTAATGAGAAGCAATGAGCATACACTGCCTTCTCTATTAGATCCTGTAGTCAGACTACTTCTGATGGGCTTCTATAAAGTTATTTTCTCTGGCAATCTGTGCTTGCAGCAGCACGTGCTCTTTAGTCTCTCAATTCTTCACTTAACAAAACAGCTTGACTCTGCAGGTGAAAGATTCTGAAATATTTTAATTAACTAGCTTGAGCACCATATCTCCCTAGATGTTTTAGAAATTACAGACTGCTTGGTTATGTGATTGCCATCAAACAAGATTTGAACATATGAAACAGGCTGCTATAAGTGGAAAAGGTGCTGAGTTTATAATGTAAAGTTTATATCAGGCCACTGTAAACAGTGTATGTACACAGCTTGTTATCACTGGGGGATTTGACTAGCAATGTTTTTCGGGCTGTAGGAGTAGTTCTAGAAACTGTGGACCAAATCTTACAGCTCTGATTTAGTCAAAGCTCCTATTGATCTCAAATCTTTGAGTTGAGGCTTGTCTTGGGTTTTAGAGAATGAAATAAAAGTTCAATAGGAAGAGAAAAAAAACCCATCTAGAGTTTTTATAACTATTCATTTTTCTGGTTACACAGGAATATGCATTTTGGTAGGCTGATATCGTACAGAAGCAATTGGAGCTCTTGGTCATACAATTAAATAATTACTGCAGTGTTCTGGCCATATTAGCATAACTCAGTACAGTAGGTCAAAGCTATGCACCTACCACCTTCAAGAGAGGGATCAAAGGAAGGCAATAAAACAGCACTGGGAATCCTTCTGAGACATCCCACACCTGGAGCTCCCACACCCTGCCCCAACCACTCACAGCAGGGAGGAGCTGGAGATAAGGGCTTGGTGTCTGCCTGCAAAGAAATAGATTGTTCCTAAAGGCCCCAGAATGGATCTGTATTTAGCAGGGGTACAATCAAGCTAATATAGTTTATTTGCATGTATCAGCCTGTATACTTGCTTACAGGGTTTGATAGGCTTCTGAGAAAAAAAATGGGAAAAGTAGGTCTGTGAAAGGAGGGAAAGCCATCAGATGTCTGTTATGGCCAGTGGAAACTTCTTTAAGTCTGCCAAAATAATGAAAATATATCTTTAGTAAAAAGATAAAAGCTGAAATTCTCCTGTAACAACTTGTGTCCATGATCTGAAATATCACAAGGCTTATAAACGGATGAAAGATGAACAGTTTTACTAGTACAGAAGCAAAGCACAGTGTACATTTGTGGAATCCAAGATTTGAACATGATCTAGTCTATATGGAATGCGTTTAAAATGTTCTACACACAGTAAGAAACCATTTACCAACAAATCTTTAATAATCAGTGAAATACTGCTGGGCGAATTTTTTTTTAGTCCAGGTTTATGACACAGGTATCTTTGCAGAATTACACATATTACTGTTCTAAAGCCAGAAACCTTAATCTTTTAGGTTTTTTCCTCCTCACATTAATCCCAGTAAGATAAATGAAGTGTCCTGTGCTGCACTGTGTCTTTGCATAGTTCCTGATCAGAAGCCAATTTAAATAGTTAAAATCCCTTTATGGGTAATGTTCTTCACAAACACTGCACCACTGAGACTGTTTGTCTTTCTGAACTTGTGCTAGGGCTCACTGCATTAGCAGCTTAATCAGATTTGTTAATGAATAATGTTTTGCTTGCAAAATATATCTTATGTGCATTAAGCTCTTAATTGTGGAGTTGCCACAAGCCCTGGATTAAAGATGGCACTCACTGAAACAGCCATCAGGAAATCCAGATCCCAGCTGGGTTCCTACTCTCACTCATTCCTCCATGGAATTCCCACTGGGTGGGTAACAGACCCTGGTGAGCCCAGTCTGGTTTAACTGATCTCTCTGAGTCCTCTGGGCACCATCCTGCTTAGCTCTAATCCTTGGTGGGGCTCAGGTAACAGGGACAAAAAAGATTATTTTTCTGATGTAAGGGATCTTTTGGTGATTTTTTTGGTTGTTTGTGGTTTCTTTTTTGGTACCTTGAAACAGAGGTGTGTATGGGACGTTGATTCTGAAAATACTAATTTAACCCCACAGAATAGTTTCAATAGTGTTGATTACTGATGTGGTTTTCTCTACTGATGCCATTGCTCTAGCCTTGGAGTTGTACTTTCATTCTTTGGCTTAGCATTTTAAGAAATCAAGCAAAAAATGGAAGTTTGATATAAGTCTTGGGGAGTTTTAACCTGCTGGTTTTTAATACCTGGTCCTTACTTTTATTTTGAAGTTTCAATCATGTTGTTTTCCTGAGTGGATGTAATTTATTAGTAAAATATATTCACAGTTGGGCATCACAAAATTCCACAGGTTGGGCAGTCTTTATTAATGTAGAAGCAAGCTTCTCCATTCTGACTAGTGATAAATAATAGCATTGTGTATGAAACTTCTCATTTAATTGCAAGGCAGAACAGTGGGGCAGAAGTAGGAAGTGAGGTTTTATTTCTCTTTGAAGTTAAACATTCCACTTCTCATTTTCTTATCCAGTTTTCAGTTTCATATGCCTTTAAAACACTGCTTTGAACAATGTCATAGAAAATTGTGTGCCAAATTTTTTTAAGGCCTGGTAGTACATATAAACATAAGTTTCTTCACATAATATATTGTTTATGGATTTTTTTTAAATGCAAACTAGAGTACTGAATCAGAGTTAGGCACTTGTTTAAGGATATACGGAAATCTAGAAAATATCAAATAGGAAATCAGGTCCTGGATCCAGGTATGAGTGATCAATTCCTGCTTCAATTTGGGTGATAAAGCACTTTTGCAATGTTTTAAATATGTTCATTTTCCTCCATAGTGATTTCTTTTTTTTTTTTTCCAGGGAAGGCTAGTACAGTCTCAGGCTGGATTATCTCTAATTGCCTTCTTTAAAGTACCTTTTTCAATACTGTGAATTGTAACTTTTATTGAGTCATTCTGAAATTTGTCCAAATTCAAAGAAATGAGACAGACGTGCCTCACTAGGGTGGTTTTGTAGCTGTCTGCTCTGTGCCTTCACTGCTGGGCTGTGACCCAGCAATGTGAGGAACCTCTGGCTGTGCCCATAAAGGGCACAGCTGGGCCAAGCATGGGCAGCCTTGAACTATCAAAAGTACCTCTGGCCACTAAGTTGAGCTCGGTGTTCACTATCCCTTACCTCAGGTGACAGCTCAGGAGGCTCTGAGGTGAAGCAGTGTACATGAAAGCCATCGCAGAGCCCTGTTACCACCACTTTTTCTTCTCAGCTCCATCTTTTGTTGCCACCTGGCCACTGAGCACTTCGTGGGAGGCAGAGCTCGTGGTCCCTCGGCTCCCTGAATGTCATCAGAAACTGCCTACACACATCCTCCAGCTGGTTCAGGAGGCAGTGGGCTCAGGTGAAAGGTGGTGCTGACAGCTGGGCCTCCTGGCAATAGCACATGGTACTTATTTAGATAGGCTCGGTATTAAAGTGTTCCCTTATGCCTGCTTCACTCACTTGCCTTGCCCTTTCCCAGCTGATACTGGGAATTGCTCTGCTCTAGTGGTGCTAATTCAAGAGTATGGTGCTGGCCTGCTAGCCTGACTGTGTGAAACTTCTGGGTTTTTTCCTCTTAAAAAGAAAAAAAAATTCTTCAGGGCTTTCCTGCTGTGGATTCCATAGATCTAGATTAGCTGGTGGCACAGCAGCGATGTGGCACAGCTGCTTCCCAGGCAGTGGGGAGCTGGGGGCCCTCTTCCCATGAGACTTGACCAGCACTTACCGCGGCCGGCCGGCGGAGCCGTCGCAGCGTCCCCAGGGCACAGGTGGCGAGGGGCGGCCGCCACCGCGTCCCCGCTTGTGCAGCCGTGCTGGCACCGCCCGGGACTGATGCGCCAACAACTCGCGGGGCCAGACCCGAGCAGGGCCAAACACCGCGGACGTCACCGCTACCGACTGCTCTCCCGCCAGCCTCCAGTTCCTGCCTGGTTTATTTAGTCCTTGTGGTAAGCACCACCTGAATGCACCGTTTTATCCCCAGCAGGACAGGGCACACCCAGTGAGGAGAAGCAGAAAGTTCATCGCGGCTCCAGGCAAGCTGGGAGTCTCTGCGAGGTCCTATCAACACGAGCGAGCGGGGCGCATTTGGCTGGGGAACTATGACGAGTAAAACTTGAGGAAGGAGGCAAAGCGAACGTGTCACCTCTATCCAAAGCAGAGCTAGGTAAACCTGCTGCCTATTGGGTTACACCAGCTGCTGTAGCCCGTTTCCTAGAGTAAAGGCACAAATAAACCAGGTTGTGACTGTAAACCTCATATGTTTGCCACTCTGGCACTGTATTTTAGCAGTAGAAGGATTGAAATTTTTGAAATTAATATGTATGTGATTGCTTTCTTTGTGTGTACTTCTGTGATGCTTGTGTATGGATGGCACACCCCAGCATATCCCAGTCATTGTGAAGCTGGTCCTTCTGTTTTGGGACTTCAATGCAAGTTTATCTAACTGATCTTCCCAATCATTGTGATGTTTTTATTTAGCACCTAAAACTGTATTAAATTCTTTTTCTCCCTTCCCAATACACCGTGTACTTAGGAGGCTGCTGAGCCCCCTGTGCTCCAAGCAGTGTTACCACTTGCCCTTCAGCTAATTCCTGGCAGCCCCCATGGCAGAGAATGATTCAAAATGTTGCTAAGCTGCAACATTTTTTTGCATGCATTTTTTTGCATGCTTCCCTCATAAAGCCACCAGACTTGGGGGAAGTAATTGCTCCATCTCTGGCTTAAGGTAACTTCTGACACCATGTAATGCTTTATATAAATACTTGAGTGGCAGGTTTTTCAGGAGAGAAGGTACATTACCTATCAAGTGCATGAGCAGTCAGCTGTGGCTGATTTTACTTTGGTGTTTGGAAACTTCTGAAGATCTACTTCAGCAGAACCAGGATTTTACCTTTTTGGTACACACATGATGCTCTCAGTAGTTCTGTGTGATTACCAACAGTCACATATACACCAAAATTATTATTTCATTTCTTACTCATGTTCCTGCTTGCAACCAGATACCTCAGCCCTAATACTCTTTGTCTAGCTCTGCTATCTTCGTATGTACAGTCCTATTTCTTTTGTGGACACAGCACTGAAATATGACCAAGTGTCAAGCCATGTCAAGGTATAAAGTGCATATGAAAAACAGACTAGCTCAGCAGCACAGCAACCAGTGCCATAGACAGGAGTTTGTGTACAGGTTACACTTTTGTGTGAACTGACCTATGTTATAAACACAAGAGAGAAAATTTGCTAGTCAGAATGCTGTTACATAAATAAAGTCATATTTATTTATTTGGCTTAGGAAAATGTTGTGACTAAAACATGGAGGGAGATCAAAGTGGCAAAAAACACCCAAACCCCTAAGTAGCACAGTAATAAGTGGTGAGTCCAGCTTCCCTCTTTTATAAACTGGTCAGATGTGCCAGAGCAAATTCTTAAGCCCTTCAGTGATCACAACAGGAGCAATGCTGCAGAGCATACAGGAGGGGAGGCTGTTCATGGCTAGGTCCTGACCAACACTGAAAAGTTAGCTAAGGGTGTAGCTGTGGCTAAACCACTGAGCAGCAGTGAATACAGTGAGTGGGGCTGTTCTTTGTTTGAAAAAGAAGCTTTCTCTTATTAAGAACAAATGGAAATATCTGAGGAAAACTGATTTTTTAGAACACTTTAGGAAATGGGCAAATTAGGTCTGACAGAATAGTGATATGTAAAACCATGAATCTAATACAAAAGGTGCATCAGGGAATTCTCAAGACAACTTTCATAATAACAAAGCCAAAAGCTATGCAAGACATGGAAAGATCATTCTCTTTCAAGATACGGATTTTTTTTTCCCCCTAATTTTCTCAGACACTGTTCCTATTTAGTAGCCTGGGAGCCTCTCCTCCATCTGCCTGTAATGCTGGGTCTTGCTTGCACAAGACATTACCAGTGAGTAAAGTTACTCAGACTTCATCCTCATAAACAAAGTACTCTTTTTCTGCCTGTGTGAGAAATAAAATATTGAGACCTTACTAATATTCAAGAAAGGACAATTAAATGTTCAGAAACAGATCATGTGCTTATCTACACTGATGTTAACTAGGATAAAAATCTCAAGATATTTAAATGCTTATGATTCACAGCATATGTAGGTGCTGACTGATGAGACTTAAGGAAATATTTCCCTCTAGGGCAGGCTTTTCCATAATCAACCATTACAGGCACACTTCCTCTGGTCCATGATACCAGACTACAGGGACAGCAGGTGTGATCCAGAATGGCAGCTCCCATCTTCCTACAAAGTAACAGCTATTGCTGACAGTCCCTGTTCTCTTGGAGCCATGCCTACTGCAAATGTGTAGCCCGTTTGGAGGTTTCATCAAGGCATTATGGGGGACTCCACTTAGTTGTTTTTCATCATTTTAAGCTCCTTGTTAAAACCTTGTTAAAAACACTTCTAAAATTGCTGTGGATTGATTGTTGATCTGATGTTGCACTCAACTAGCCAGTGTCTGGTCCAGCAAGGAGTGTTCTCACTCTTGTGTGTCGCTGTTGAAGACTGGGCTGTGGGCTATGCAGAGTGTAATTTCAGGCAGTTAGCCTGGGAAAAAGAACCATATATATATACTGAAATTACTTAATGCTCTACTTTGGGCACAGTCTTACTTCAAGACCAGCAGAAACTGTGAGTAGGACTGTCAGGAAGGCAGGTGTGACTTTGAACAAGTATGGTCCTGTTAGATCAGCCATGAAACATGCCGTGTCCTGCCACCAAAGACAGTGGTCCTGTCAGGCTGCTGCTTCTATGCTGTGAAACTAATGTATGGATATGTTTGTTGGAAAAGAAAAGGTATCTGATGTGCGCAAATAGGGGATCAGCAGCTGGGGTGATTGCACATCTTGTGTCTTGCACATCTAAGGAGCAGCTTTTACACTGAGTGGAACAGCTCAATATCCACAACAGTGCTGTGATCTTTAACAAGTCTCCTGTACTGTGAAGGCACTAAAAATTGAAATCAACTCCCTTTTCTTTTGACAGCTTTTTGTGATCTTCTCATTGGAAATACTGAAATCTGCAATTAAAAAAAATATATTTAAGAAGTATACTTTAGTCTGTGTTTGCTTTGGCTAGAGGCTGAAGTGAGTACAGTGTGAAAATGTGGTACAATAAAAGAGGCTTCAAGAAAGCAAAGAGTATGAGATGCGTATAGATACATTATAGATGTAAATATCACTAACAGAGCTGTGCTGCAGAATAAATTGAAAGGTTTATAATGGGTTTCCGTCAAGAGGTTGCATAATGGTTAGGAAGGTTCAAGTCTAGAAATGGCAGAAGATGGAAAAGTGTTGATTTATATTAGAGACAGTAGAAAAATAAAGCAAATAATTGAGCTACAACAGCTAGTTTCATGCTGAAAGAACAGTGTTCGCATTCCAGTTGCTTGCTGCTACTAAGAGTCACTGTGACTCCAGGAGAGATGCCTGTATTTCAACCACTGACTAGCATGAGGGCCAAATAATTTAATAGTCATCAACAGTGAATTTAATGGCATTATTTTGTATTCAGCTAGTGCTATTGAAAGCAGAATTTTGTCTTAATAGGAAACAAAACAATCTGTACTTCTACCAGATTCTAATGGAAAAGATGTAAAGGCACAATTGTGCTCAGCACAATTGAATGAGGGAAAAAGAGAATGGGGAAGATGTCAAAGATACAACTATGGCCTCTCATATGCTGATCAATCTATACTGACAGACCCTGGATGACTTAAAAACTTATCATGAGATCACTCCAGTCTCCACCACGGGAATGGAGTTTCCATGAAATGGAAGATCACTGGAGCAAAGCATCCCAAATACCGCTTTGTTCCCAGTTAAAATCTCTAATGAGATTGGAAAGGCACAGAAATCACTTCTGCTTGGCTTTATTGCTGTAGTGAGGGAGGGTTTTCTTCTGGTCACATAAAACAAAATCTGTTCCTTTGTGCCACTTTCACAGGATTAGGCATTCTAACCGGGGATTTATAATTCGCCTGTATGGGGCTGCATCTAGACTGAATGGTTTAGAAGAGTTCCCTGTGGGTCCAAGATCCCTGGGTGTGCAAATCAAGTTCCCTGGTACCCAGGCAGGTAGGCTCCGTCCTGGGAAATCGGGAGGGATGGTGGGTGGCTGAGTCTCCAAGGACAGGGGCTAACAAGACAGCTGAGGCAGGAATCTGAAATGGAAATGTGTTCCTGTATCCTCCATCAGAGCCTGAGCCTCTGGCATAAGCATAGACCAACCTCTCACCTGAAGAGCTGCATGCAAAGGGACTCCTGCTGTCTGTGCTCCCCTTCTCTCTCTTCATCTCTCACCTCTTTTCTGAGCAGAAATGCTGAGCTGAAGCAGGCTGGGTTCCATCTCTCTCTAGTTGTGCTCCCCTTTCTTGGAGTTTCAGGAGTGACAGAATTCCTGGATGTGGTTTCTTTTGTGAGTGTAGCTGCATGGAGAGGTGTGCCTGAATGTAGGTCTTCACCTAACTTAGCCCTGGAACAATAAAAGTTCTGTAAATTAAGACTGGGTGTTTAAATCTGAGCCAAAAAATTATACAGGGGTCAATTAAGGCTGTGAACTGTGTTGTGCAAAACCCTGTATTTTTATCAGTCTCCTTTGCACACTTAACCCATCAAGTACAGGCTCCTCCAGCTGGATTTGCACTGTGGTGAGGCAGCTTTCTGGCAGAGGTGGCCACAAGTCCACATTTGCAGAACAAGCCTGAAGGACCTTGCTTGTATTCCTTTGGAAAGATGAGGTCTGCCCAGTTCTGGGGGTATTGCTGACACTTCCTGCCATCTTTCACTGGTCCATCTACCCTAGTAAGTTACAGTGCAAAGCAAGAAAGATGACTGGGATTTCTGGAAGGACCTAGGCTTTTCCTTAAAGGACTACTAATATTGGCTGCTGCAGGAGTAGATGGGATTTGCAGGAACCCCAAGCTCCTTCTGTTCACAGTAGACATGATGAAACCAAGATCCAGGGCACAGCTGAATGCAATGGCCATCCCAGCATTGTCAGCTGGAGGTGAGGAACAAGTAGGTCAGAGCAGCTAGATTAGAAGACAAGGAGTAAAGGTTTCTTTCACTGATAAATGGCAGAAAACACTTTTCACCACTGTTGAAATATACCTGTGATAGAACCAAAAGTCCAGTAAGGCCACCTCCTAAATATGCCTGGCTGTCCTTTGAACAGCCTTATTTCTCCTTCTAAGATGCCTATGTCTGTGGCTGCACTGAAGGAGCCAGAGCTGACTGCAGCATGCAACCTTTTACTTAGTGGGTGGAGCTGGCACAGCAGCATTTGTAACCTCAGAAGCTTGAATAGCCCAGTTTCTAAAATCATCGTACTTGCCAGCCTATGCAAAGAGTATGTAATTAGAGCAGCTTTGACTATTTCTGTTGAAATAGCTCTTGCAGCTTCTTGTTAGTTCTGATAGCAGGAATGTTGCTGCTTCTGCACTAATTGCTGTAACAATCTTCCAAGGGCTCAGTCCAGCAGTCAGTATGTACTATTCCTGCTGAGCATGCTGCTCTTAAAAGTAAGTACTGTCAGCCCTGGCAGAGCAGGGAGCAGTGCTGGCTCATGTTCTGCAAGTTCTTCATGCATAAAAGGAGAAGACATCACTACTTATTATTGATACAGTTCTTCAGTGTAATCTGCTCAGCGAAACTCCAGTGTAATCTGCTCTGCTTCCATCGGGCTCTCTACATCTACCTTCTGTCAGTGTCCTTGATCTCTGCTGTGACTCTCAGAAACAGTCTGTTACTGCTGCAAAAAAAATTAGTCCCCTTGGGTAAATGATGAGTTCATCTAAGACAGCATCCCTTGCCGATTAACTTGTTACTTTCTATAGGAAGAAGATGCTAAAGCTACCTTAGCTGTCTGTTACCTGTGACATGTTTACCATTCTCCACAATAGGAAAGCTTTCTCCTTGTTTTGGCTGCAGTTCTTAGTTATCATCTGATATTTACACATCTAGAGCACCAGGGCACAATTTGCCTCTCCACAGCATAAACACCTAGAACTGCTCACCCTCAGATGAGGCCACATTTGACGTGGACTTGTTTTGTCAGCTGTGGAAGTCTCAAACTGTAGCTGTGCATGCACAGAAGGCCAAATGAACTCTTGTATCCTGGAATGGCCTGGGATCATCAGAACTTTTCACCAAAAGGCAGAGCTTCCTTTCGAGAGCCTTGGCCAGGGTTGGTGGGGTCAAGCTAAAGCATTAGCAGACCAGGGTCTTGCCTATGTAACATAGATTAGAGTGGTGTATTTGAAATACTTTAACACAAGTTTATCAGTCACTGTCTCTGGGGCATTTGCCTGCTATGTTGCAATCATCTGGATATTTTAGCAGAGTTTCAATAGACTTGCGTCAAAATAATTTTGCCATCATCTTGACATAGTAATGTAGTCTCCAGTGACTGCAGTGACATTATTTTGCCATCATCCTGATATCATCTATTACAGTATTGTGGTCCCCATGCTCTGGCATTGCTGAGCACTTTGCCTCATTACACTATTTTCATAAGCTTGCTCTGGAATTTGTGCAAAATAGCTCTGGTTTTCATAAAATGCTACATGCATAGGGAAGTTCCCTAAAAACAGTAAAGATATTTCAAGTATACTGATCTGCTATTTTAAGAACACTCCAGATTTTTAACATTTTCCCTTTAAATTACCAAAATGTTTAATTCATACAAAACTGCCAGAAAAAATGTTCACTTAGGAGGTAAGTGATGTCTTACTCAGAGTTTGGCAGAAATACTGAAAACTGGTTCCAAATTATGCTTTGTTAAACTCTTCATCATTAAAAGCAACATAAACTTAATCTTTTTGGGGTGTACACTGGAGGAAGCATTGCTTATTGCAGCCTGAAATAGCCTCAGTATTCTTATGTTTATGATCCAGTGACTCTTATGTTTGGGATCCAGCTTATTTTGAACAATCAGTCCTTAACTGTATCGTTTTAACTCTTGTTCACAAACATATCCCAAATACCTTCTGATAGTTTCAGAAATTGAGAGTATTGCTGAATTGTCTTGGATAAGAGAAGGCTTATGTCTGGGGTTACCATGGCCACATTTAGCTAAAGCCATCTGAAACTTGGCCATATTCTGAGCTTAAGACAAACAATTTCTTCAGTGGGATTGTTCATGTGAACATCTGTGGGAGTTGGGTGGCTAGGGATGGGCGGCAAGCTGGCTCTGATCAACAGTGAAGCGGGTATCAATCTAAGGCTATGGGTGCTAAGAAGGGAAACATCTGGAGAGAGATGTTTTGGAGATTATTATGGAGAGGAGAATAGAATTATGGGAACAGCTATGTTAATATGGTAGCACCAAAAAGGTAATGTTCTTAGTTCTTGTTAATGATTGGTTAGCAACGTTTTACATATAAGGTAAAACAATTGATCATTGGTTCACTGCCCTCCGGCGGCGCTGTAACAAAGGTTATATATCATCATGTTAGCCCCATTGAAGTGTCTTCCGAGGTTGTTCTATACGGTGTAC
Source organism: Sturnus vulgaris (assembly GCF_052056855.1). Lineage (NCBI taxonomy): Eukaryota > Metazoa > Chordata > Aves > Passeriformes > Sturnidae > Sturnus > Sturnus vulgaris. The sequence goes on along the minus strand of NC_142256.1, from coordinate 18,280,811 downwards.
AGCTTCTCTTTTTGTTGGCGCATTATTAAATTGTTTTCTGGCCACTCTCAGTCATTCCCATCTCTATTTGATTTGCCACTCCGGCTGGTCTGAGGCAAGTTGCATCACCAGTGAGAAACATTAAGTACATACATAAGTATTTGGAGAATCCAAGAGTGCAAGAGACAGATGTAAAGATTCTCACTGACTTTAGTGGCTTTAAAATGGCTTCAGTAGCTTTATACCAGGTTGCTAAAGAGCTTCTGCTTCTCATAGTTGTAGAAACAGGAGGAAAATTTAAGCTTGGTGCATCAGTCAGTGCACAATGGTGATCCTCTTGGAATCCTCTAAGTACTTGAGTTTGAAACTTAAGTATGGAAAATATTGTCTGTGGTGTTTCAACTCCCTGTAAGCACCAGGAATGCTTTCAGCAGGGGTTACAACACTGACATAGTGGAGACCCAGTTGACACAGGACTTGATGCTAAGTAGCAGTTCATATTTTGCAAGCTTTTTGTAAATTGTTGTAGGGTCCCTGCTTCTTAACACCTTGCCTTGGTATTCTCATATCTCCATTCCATGGGTCTCTTTTTCACATTTTTAGTTAATCGCATTTTCTAAAGAGAACAGCAGTAAAAAATAGGTACTTCGTTAAGGCATTAATCCTTTTTTTTATGCCCTCATAGGAGGCCATCAGATTATAAACAAAAAATTTCAAAAGAAGTAGTTTGGCTATTTCTTAATCAGGAGAAAATAGCTGGGGTTTCTCTTATTTGCTATTGATTTTACCCTTTTCAAAAGTACACACGTAGCAGGAGTTTTAAAGTTTCAGCTTTTAAAGTATGTTGTCTCACATTCCAGTACTGATCCTTGCAGTATTGTCTCTTGGTTGGCAGCCCTTTCATTTCTCTTCAATTACAGCTCCCTCAAAAGCTGTATAGAAAAAGATGCAAAAGAATAACACAGGCCATTATTCTGGGCTTTCAGTGGTGATAGACTCCACTATAGCAGACATTCAAATAATGACTGAACTATCGCTCCCTTCAGAAGCTGTTCTAACAAAACACCACCAACAAAATTCATGGGGTTAGTTAATGTTTAATCATGACAAGTTATGGGATGATATGGAATCACTTTTTGTTCAATGCCAGAATTACCTCATGGTTCTGTTAGCTATATTAAATCTTCATTAGTCCAAAAACAAGACTGAAATCAGACCATTCAGACACTGACATCTGCTGAGCTTGCAGATGAATAAAACTTTGTTCTTCTTCCCTACATTCAGTGGGTTGGCAAACAAATAATTATTTTCTGTTTCTATTTTGTTCATACAAAGCCACTAAATCATGGTGCAAACACATGCAATAGTAAATCTCCCATTGTGTCTAACCAGAGCCATGTCTGGGTCCATCTATATGCAAGTTGTAAAGTCTGTCCTGAAAAAAGCTGCCTGGTAACCCTGTGAGTATGCCAGCAATCATAAATGTGGTCTATTTTACGAAGCATGCTGGGAAACTACTTGTGCTAGGGAAAAAGTTCCTGACAGCAGCAGCCACTGTCCCCAGGATAGGAAAGCAGGCACGTCCATTAGTGATTCCTTTGTCACTAGAAGCAGCTTATCTTCATAATGCAGCCAGGGAAGGGCTGAATTCCTATCAGGAAAACAGACAAGTAGCTGCTACTATGAGCTGAGTGGGAGGAGAAACATAATGGGGACCACGTCGGTGAGACTCTGCTGAAGGGAGTGAGAGGGGAGGTAGATAAAATTAAAATAGGGTCGGTGTCAAAATGTTTAATTAAGAGAAAGCAGCAGTGGAGTGAGCAGGAACAGGAGATTATAGGAGATAAAGGGATGGTGGGGAAAAGTAACAAAATCAAAAAGCTGAAGGATCATCTTTGAATTCTCTAGGGGTTTTTCCCAAGGAGAAACATTGCTTCTGGAAAAGAATCTCCACCTCCTTTACCTTGATAGGAGGTGCAGGTGTGAAGTCTGAGAGGGTTTCACTGATCCTCAGGGAGGAGTAGGGAGACCCCGGGGACAGGGACACTGCGCTGGTAGAGGAGAGGAGATGCTGTGTGAGGAGCATCTCTTCCATTTCAGTGTAGGTGAATAACCATAAATGTTAATCAGGGACAGGCAAGTAGAAAGCCCCTGCGTCTCAAAGGGAGGGAGAAAATGGCTTTTGTGAGCCCACGTGCTGAGGCTGGTGGGATGAGATATGTGAGGAAGAGCTCAATGTATAGGAAAAAGGGCTTTTTCTCTAGGTGCTCACAGGCTAAAGCCCAGAACAGTGTTTAAAATGCTTCTGCTAGGCTCTGCTTGCATCTTTAATTTTGAAGCAATGAATATAGCCATTCCTAATTTATTGTAGGATGCTCAGAGCTGGCAGATCACCAGCGTTGTTTCTTCTCTCCTTGGATTAACCTCGTGTTCTCTGCATTTCCCTGAGTTGCCGCCAACAGAGTTGTTGTTTTGAATCCTGCAGCACCAGCTCAGTCAATCACCACAATCAGTGCTGGCACTGAGACGCAAAATAACATGGAAAAAACCCACTCTGTAACACAGGGAAGGGCTGGGTGGTACTGTGAAATCAAGAGCAGATACATCCTGCCAGTGTATCATCTCCTCATTCCCTGCTCTGTGTTTATGTGTGTGAGTATGCACATGTGTTGTGTGGCTTTTCTCCTTACTCCTGCAAGTTTGAGAAACTTGGCCCAGTATGCCAGAAAAACCTACTGAAACAGCAAAATACTTAATGGATCCTCTTTATGCCACAAATTCAGTCCAGGCTTAGGAGAATGGAGGAAGAAATTGTGATTAAATTATTAGTTTGATGTATTTTTAATACATGCTTTATTAGCATGTAACTGAGTGTTGTTAACTGAATGATATACGTTGTGTAACAGATCACATCTCCTTTACAATTGACACTCTAAGACAGAGATCAGTGTTTGTATAGCAGGGAAATGAAAGAATTCTAGTACACTTTGCCTTTTCAACCAGCAGACAAGCTCTATCTTCTTCTGATTTCCCCATTTTATTATCATTTTAGCAATGCCATCTCATGCTGTGTAAGTTCAGATAAACTAACTTCCTCATTTTCTGGGAGCTGGGACTTTCTTACAACACTGTGGTTTGAGTGGGCAGAGAGATAGAGTGACACATGTCTGGGACTGCTGGGGGTGGTAGGAACATGAATATCTTTGTGACTGTGAGCTTAGTTATGGATATTCTAGTTGCCATTTTAATGGAAAGATTCAGCAACTGTGTCATTCAGAGCATTCTACACATGGCTAAGTCTCAGTTTAAAGACGTTTATTGTAGGGATAAATTCTTGGATAGTGGCCAATGATCCAATGTCTTCTGTCTGCATGTGTGTTACCCGCAGGCTGTTGTGCAGATGCTCCCAAGCAGGGCAGGAGGTGCAGTGGGTAGGACGTGATCTGCTACATAAGACTCTAACTTGGACTTCAGTGTTCAGTACTTTGTTTCCCTCTTCAATGAATTCTTAGCTAGATCACAGAGTGTAGGCTATGTTTTTGTCCAGCAGTTCAGTTTTCTCTGGAAACATGGAATGTTGAGTAAAGTCCCTCTGTGTCTTTCAGCAGCAATTCCCAGCTGAGTACTGACACAGGTGTGAACGAGGGGATGGTAAAAACTTAGGCAGTTGTGTTTGCAGGTTGGCTAACAGCTGAGCTCCTGGTTCAATAAAGTGCTGAAAAGTTAGTTCAGGTACAGAAGTGCCTGTGGGAGGGATCACCTCTCTGCTGGAGCTGAGGCACCGGCTGATGCACCTGCTGAGCCACTGACGCTGAGAGAGGGCTAGGGTTGCTGTGATGTGCCATTCCAGCATCCGGGCATGGCTGCCATGATTTCACTACAGTGAATTATCCTTTTGTCCGAGGGTGATGTTATCGTGTTTGTATCCCCAATCCTGTGTTCTGATTATGTTTGGTATTATGTCCTGTGCTTTCAGGACTGACTCTGAAAGTGAAGCTTTGTTTTGTCTTGTTATCAGCCGGCTCACCTCCCCCATGGTCTATGCTTAGGAGAGGTTTTAGCTCTGCTTGCTTGCCTGCTTGCTCGCTTCTGTCTCTTTTTCTTTCCTTCGCTTTGCCCTTGCTTTTGCTTATTAGTTAGTTCAGCTAGGCAGTCCAACTTTTTCCCTGGACTGGTTTTTTTCCACCCCGTCCCCTCCCTCTCCTGGATACCATCTGAACCTGTTCTGGACGGGGACCTGGGAAAACCCAGGAAACACCGGGAGTCTACACTCTGTCACCTGCAGCAGTCATTCCCCAGCGCCGGAGACTGATAACTGAGCGACCACTCGCCGGAGAGACTGAGTTTGTCATCCCTTCAGAACGGTGAAAGAGTTTTTTTGTCAGCTGGTGTTGTTTTTTTTCCTGTGCTGGGGAGTATCTTGCTTGTTAAATAAGCAGGTTTTATTCCCACTCTTCTCTGAGGAAATTCTTCCCGAACCTGGTGGTGGTGGGGGAAGGAGTCGTGGGGTTTGCTGTCTGTGGGCTCCTTCTGGAGGTTTTCCCCCAAACTTGCCCCAAACCAGGACAAATATTTTGGCGCCCATCTCGGGGCTTGAGAAAGTGGGAAAAAACCCCTATTCTAATAATAATTTGGTTCAAATTACTTTGTGTTGGTATAGAGCAGTTATTGGCTATGTTGTTGGAATTCATGTCTTTTGGGGTGGATGCCTGCATGTGTTTCTGGTTCCTAGGGTTTTTTGAGGTCTTACTACCTCTGTGGTCCCTAGGTTTATTTTCTTATCCAGAAATAACTCTGGTATTGTCCCTAATACGTCGTTTCTGTAGCAGAGGGGCATTGACCAGAATATCCATCGGGCTGGGCTTGGTTTTAATGGCCTGCAGGAGATTTATAAAGGTGCTGGAGTCTGTTCCAGGAATGTATAGTTCATGGTTATGGTTGTGCACTCAATTTGTTAGAGGAGAAGCAGGGGATGAGGCTTTTCAGCCTTTGTTTTCCTTCTTCTCCTCTGAATTTGTTACATCCCTATTAGAGAATGTTCAGTTTCCCCTGAATGTTAAAGAGACCATCTTTCTGGTGTTTAATCTGGTAAGCTTTCTTTATACAGTCTGCAGTTTCTCTAGAATGAGAGCTGAGATTTCTAGAGGGGCTGATGAGACCCCTGACCCAGAAGTAGAGCCAGATGTGAGAAATCCTCAGTGGTGTGGGAAATGGGAGGATATGGGCCAAATCTTAAAGGAATTTTCTGACCCTACATCCTGGGATTTTCCATGTGAAGAAATTCAGAACCCAGCTGAGGTGGCAAAGTACCTGAAAGAGAAGTGCCATGATAATTCTAAGGAGAAGATCATTGCAGCGAGCTTGGCCCTGGCATATGGTTATCGCACCCTGCTAGATACTGTAGGGCAGCAGACAGAGGAAGGGGAACAGGCAGATAAATCAGCCACTATCCCAGTCACTCAGGCTGCAGCCAACACCCCAGGCTCGAGGCCAGCAGCTAAACCAGACAGTGAGCCTAAGCCAGCAGCTAAACCTGTCAGTAAACCTCAACCAATGGTTGTTGCTACCAGCACGAGAAGTGGAAAGTGCACAGACAAGACGGATTGACCAGTGGATGACGATGATGATGATGATGCAGGAGAAGGACTCTCAACACCTCCTGACATAAAACCAGGAGTCAAAGCAACTGGTACAAGATCAGAGGCCAATATTGAGTCCTTTTCCCTAAAGGACCTCCGTGGCCTAAGAAAGGATTACACCCGATGACCTGATGAGTCTATAATTAGTTGGTTGGTCCGTCTTTGGGATGCTGCAGGCGAGGCTACAATTCTGGATGGCACTGAAGCCAGGCATTTGGGATCCCTGTCACATGATCCTGTCATTGACCAAGGAATGATGAGGGGGCCTAACCCTCACAGCCTCTGGGCACGGGTCCTGGACAGTGTAGCACAAAGATACCTGTGTGCAGATGATCTTTATATGCAGCAGACCCAGTGGAAGACAATAGAACAAGGGATCCAACGCCTGAGAGAAATGGCAGTGGCAGACATTATCTTCTCAGATGACATAACAACTAGGAATCCAGACTTGGTACCACGTACATCTGTGATGTGGCAAAAACTTGTATGGCTTGGGCCACATGAATATGCTTCTGCTTTAGCAATAATGAAGTGGGATGACAGGGATGAGACTGTGCTCGATATGGCGAAGAAGCTCTGAACATATGCAGATGCCGTGCATGGCCCAACACATGCCAGGATAGCAGCAGTGGAAACACGTCTGCAGAAATTAGAAGACAAGATAGAGGAGAATCATAAGAGACTCAGGGAGGAGATTAAAGTGGACCTTCTCCAAATCTTGGCAGTACAAATTAGAGGCCCTGGTATCCAACGCAGACCTTCCCCCGATGGGGAGAGAAGGTACACCCCACAAGCTGAGCTGTGGTTCTTCCTACGTGATTGCGGAGAAAACACGAAGAGATGGGATGGAAAATCTACTCTGTGCTGCTCTGGCACAATGGGTGTGTGAATTGAAGGAAGGCAAGACTCAAAGAGGAAGTTCCACCAAAAGGAGAGCAGCTCCAGTTGCCCGTAGCCAAATGCCAAGTATGATGATGATGATGATGATGATATGTCCAATCCCCTTGAAGGAACCTCTAAGACATATACCCAAGGAAAGAAGGATAAACAGGCTTAGAGGGGCCCTGCCTCTAGCCAGGGAGAGGCAAGGGAAAATCGTGTTTTCTGGACTGTGTGGATTCGTTGGCCTGGCACATTGGAACCACAAAAGTATAAAGCTTTGGTTGATACTGGTGCCCAATGCACATTAGTCCCATCAAGATATGTGGGGGCAGAATCTGTCTCTATTGCTGGTGTGACAGGTGGATCACAGGACTTTACCTTGGTGGAAGCTGATGTGAGCCTGACTGGAAATGAATGGAAAAAACACACTATTGTGATTGGCTCAGAGGCCCCATGCATTTTGGGCATATATTACCTCCGAAGGGGGTAGTTTAAAGACCCAAAAGGATTCAGGTGGGCATTTGGGATAGCAGCTGTGGTGACAGAGGGCATCCAGCAATTGAACACCTTGCCTGGACTGTCTGAGAATCCAACTACAGTAGGACTTCTGAAGGGAGAAGAGCAAAAGGTACCAATTGCCACTTCAACAGTGCATCGCCAACAATACAGAACAACTCGAGATGCCATGATCCCCATCCATAAGATGATCCGAGAGCTGGAGAGCCAAGGGGTGGTCAGCAAAACCCACTCACCCTTCAACAGCCCCATCTGGCCTGTGCGTAAATCTGAAAGACAATGGAGATTAACTGTAGACTGTCGTGCATTGAATGAAGTGACTCCACCACTGAGCACTGCCGTGCCGGACATGCTGGAACTGCAGTACGAGCTGGAGTCCAAGGCAGCAAAGTGGTACGCCACCATTGACATCGCCAATGCATTTTTCTCCATTCCTCTGGCAGCAGAGTGCAGGCCTCAGTTTGCCTTTACATGGAGGGGAGTGCAGTACACCTGGAATCGACTGCCCCAGGGGTGGAAGCACAGTCCTACCATCTGCCATGGACTGATCCAGACTACACTAGAAAAGGGTGAGGCTCCAGAACATTTACAATATATTGATGATATCATTGTGTGGGGGAACACACCAGCAGAAGTGTTTGAGAAAGGAGAGAAAATCATCCGAATCCTCCTGGAAGCTGGCTTCGCCATCAAGAAGAGTAAAGTTAAGGGACCTGCTTGAGAGATCCAGTTCCTGGGAGTGAAGTGGCAAGATGGACAGCGTCAGATTCCTACTGATGTCATCAACAAAATCACAGCTATGTCCCCACCAACCAACAAGAGGAGACACAAGCTTTCTTAGGCGCCATAGGTTTTTGGAGAATGCACATTCCTGAGTACAGTCAGATCGTGAGCCCTCTTTTACCTGGTCACCCACAAGAAGAACGATTTCCACTGGGGCCCTGAGCAGCAACAAGCTTTTGCCCAGATCAAGCAGGAGATTGCTCATGCAGTAGCCCTTAGCCCAGTCAGGACGGGACCAGATGTGAAGAACGTGCTCTACTCTGCAGCCGGGAACCATGGTCTGTCCTGGAGCCTGTGGCAGAAGGTGCCTGGTGAGACGCGAGGCCGACCACTAGGATTTTGGAGTCGGAGCTACAGAGGGTCCGAGGCCAACTACACCCCAACAGAGAAGGAAATCTTGGCCGCCTACGAAGGAGTCCAAGCAGCCTCAGAGGTGGTTGGCACAGAAGCACAACTCCTTCTGGCACCCTGACTACCGGTGCTGGGGTGGATGTTCAGAGGAAAGGTTCCCTCAACCCACCATGCCACCAGTGCTACATGGAGCAAGTGGATTGCGCTCATCACACAGTGCGCCCGGATTGGAAAACTGAATCGCCCTGGGATTTTGGAAGTAATCACAAATTGGCCTGAAGGTGAAAGTTTTGGTGTCACAGATGAGGAACAAGAACCAGTGACACGTGCTGAAGAAGCTCCACCATATAACCAACTGCCAGCAGAGGAAACACGCTATGCTCTATTCACTGACGGTTCCTGTCGCATCGTGGGGATGAATCGGAGGTGGAAAGCAGCCGTATGGAGCCCCACACGACGGGTAGCAGAGGCCACTGAAGGAGAGGGTGGATCCAGTCAACTTGCTGAACTCAAAGCAGTTCAACTGGCCCTAGACATTGCAGAAAGAGAGAAGTGGCCAAAGCTTTACCTTTACACTGATTCATGGATGGTAGCCAATGCTCTGTGTGGATGGTTGGAGAGATGGACAGAGGCTTACTGGCAGCGTAGAGGAAAAACAATTTGGGCTGCTGAAGAGTGGAAAGACATCGCTACCTGGTTAGAGAAACTACCTGTGAAGGTTTGCCATGTAGATGCCCATGATCCCAGAAGTAGAGCTAATGAAGAGCAGCAAAACAATCAGCAGGTAGATCAGGCTGCAAAGATGGGGGTGTCGAAGATAGACCTTGATTGGGAACACAAGGGAGAGTTGTTCCTGGCTCGATGGGCCCATGATGCCTCAGGTCATCAGGGCAGAGATGCCACATATAAGTGGGCACGAGACCGAGGGGTGGATCTAACCATGGACAGTATTTCTCAGGTTATCCATGACTGTGAGACGTGTGCTGCCATCAAACAGGCCAAGCGGGTGAAGCCCCTCTGGTATGGGGGGCGGTGGTCCAAGTACAAGTATGGGGAGGCCTGGCAGATTGACTACATCACACTGCCTCAAACCCGCCAGGGCAAGCACTATGTACTGACCATGGTGGAAGCCACCACTGGATGGTTGGAAACCTACCCTGTGTCTCATGCTACAGCCTGTAACACCATCCTGGGTCTTGAAAAGCAGGTCCTTTGGAGGCATGGTACCCCTGAGAGGATTGAGTCAGACAATGGGACTCATTTCAAGAACAGCCTTATCAACACCTGGGCTAGGGAACATGGCAGTGAGTGGGTGTACCATATCCCCTACCATGCACCAGCTGCAGGGAAAGTGGAAAGGTACAATGGACTGTTAAAAACCACCTTGAGAGCATTGGGTGGGTGATCTTTCAAAAACTGGGAGCAGCATTTAGTGAAGGCCACTTGGTTAGTTAACACCCGAGGTTCCACCAACCGAGCAGGCCCTGCCCAGTCTGAGTCCCTGAATATTGTAGACGGGGATAAAGTCCCAGTGGCACATGTCAGAGGTTTGTTAGGGAAGGCAGTTTGGATCAATTCTGCCCCAAGTACAGACAAACACATTCGTGGGATTGCCTTTGCTCAAGGACCAGGTTGTACATGGTGGATAATGCAGAGAGATGGAACAACACGATGTGTACCTCAGAGAGATCTGATTGTGGGGTGAGGCAGTATGAGACAGAAGGAAATGTGTAAGTGTCAAAGGTCTGAGCAAGTGAGATGGAAGAAAATGTGTTTGAGTAAGTGAAAGATGGAAATTTTTACTTGCTGAAGTTTACATGCTGTTTAGTATGTTCACAATATGGAGATAAGGGTTGGAATGTCCTAGGGTGATGTTATCGTGTTTGTATCCCCAATCCTGTGTTCTGATTATGTTTGGTATTATGTCCTGTGCTTTCAGGACTGACTCTGAAAGTGAAGCTTTGTTTTGTCTTGTTATCAGCCGGCTCACCTCCCCCATGGTCTATGCTTAGGAGAGGTTTTAGCTCTGCTTGCTTGCCTGCTTGCTCGCTTCTGTCTCTTTTTCTTTCCTTCGCTTTGCCCTTGCTTTTGCTTATTAGTTAGTTCAGCTAGGCAGTCCAACTTTTTCCCTGGACTGTTTTTTTTTTCCACCCCGTCCCCTCCCTCTCCTGGATACCATCTGAACCTGTTCTGGACGGGGACCTGGGAAAACCCAGGAAACACCGGGAGTCTACACTCTGTCACCTGCAGCAGTCATTCCCCAGCGCCGGAGACTGATAACTGAGCGACCACTCGCCGGAGAGACTGAGTTTGTCATCCCTTCAGAACGGTGAAAGAGTTTTTTTGTCAGCTGGTGTTGTTTTTTTCCTGTGCTGGGGAGTGTCTTGCTTGTTAAATAAACAAGTTTTATTCCCACTCTTCTCTGAGGAAATTCTTCCCGAACCTGGTGGTGGTGGGGGAAGGAGTCGTGGGGTTTGCTGTCTGTGGGCTCCTTCTGGAGGTTTTCCCCCAAACTTGCCCTAAACCAGGACACCTTTCTAACTGGGGGAATAGTAACCCTCATAAAGGGAAGTGGATTTTTAGAGGTCGTCTAAGTCTGCCACAACTTTAAAAGCATAACTTCTGTTAAGTGTACATCTTGCATACTCTTGAAACCTTCCAAGGAGGGAGGTTCTGTGACCTCCCCAGGTGATCTTTTCCAGTTCTTAACTAGCCATATTATTACCAAGTCTTTCCTAATGTTTAGCCTAAATTTCTTGTGCTCCTGTTTAACCCAGTAATTCTTATCCTATCCACACTGGATAAGGAAGACTACTTACTCCTTTCCTCTTTAAACTGCATGTTACATATGTAGTCTTCCTCAGCCTTTTCTGCACTGTATGAGAGCATTGCTTCCAGTTCTCCTTGTAGCTTGTGTTTGCTGGGCCTCTCACTACTGTCAGTGCTCTCTGCTAGATCTTTCCTGTTTGGTGTCTTTTTTAAAGCTGAAAGGACTTGCCACAAACTGCCTACACTGCCTCAGCTGTGAAAAATCTCACTGTGTTCTAAACAAACATCCTCAGAATGGCCTGGTATCACCTATGCAGCCCTTCTGACTTTTACTGTATGCAGAAACTAAGTCGTTCTGATCTAACATACAGGAGCAAATCCAGGGCTTACAGAAATGTATTTAGCATACTTCCAGTTTGAGAGAGAATTTTGTAGGTAGAGGGAGACTATTTTTCCTAGCTCGCTTATGACCATGAAGAGGCTGATCCTGGAAAGCTTTAATAAAGCTCAGATTTATCTGTTGCTTCTCCTCCATTCCCATTGAAGGAAATTATATTGGTTTAACAAATCTGTACTTTTGACTAAGCCATGCTAACTGTTACTCATCTCCCTGTTATTTCCTGAGTGGTTACAAATAATGTGATTGTTCCCATATTTTTTCAAATACTGACCTTCACTCACTGCTCTTTAATTTCTCATTACAGTCTTTTCCCCCTCTTTAAGAAAACACCCCATCTGCTATTTTTCTGTCTTCTGGATATTCACCCATATCCCCCAAGATCTCAAAGAAAACCACTCATGGCCCTGAGATTGCTTCAGGTAGTTCATGGGGTACTTTATGATTAATTGTATCTGAGCCAGCCAATTTGAAAGATCTGATTTATCTAAGCACTATTTAATCTGTTCTTTCCCTGATTTCACTTGTGTTTCTACCTCTTTGTCATTATTGCTGTTTCCCACCAAACCTCATTTGGGCTTTTTGATAAAGACTGCAGGAAAAAACCTTCAAGCCCTCAGCCTCTTCAGCATCACCTGTCAATAACTTTCCCTGCCTTGTTCAATAGAAGGCCAACATATTTTCCTCATCTTTCTCTGTTTATGAAGTATGATTACATCCTGTTTTCTTCTTGTCCTTTCTGCACCAATGTGTTCTCATTTGACCTTTGTGATTCGGGCCCTACACTCTGTCTTGTCTTTCCTCCTGGTCTTCAGTAATTTGACCTAGGTTGAACTTTCTATGCCTTCCTGGTGTTTGAGGTCAGAGAGGAATCCATGATTTAGCTAAGGTGGTTTCTTACAACACTTCAAATGGTTTTGCTGCTTTGGGATAATTTGCACTCATGCTGTTAATAGAACTATTTTAAGGAACTATCATCTACTCTGAGTGCATTACTCATGAGATAATACTTAAAATTCTCTGAGTTTATTTAATCTGACTTTTTTCAGGTCTATTGCTTCTATTTGCTATTAATTTTCCCTTCCAGGAGCAGTGGGTTTTCTCATTCCATGAAAACTGTCACCAAATTGCATTCTGTTTGCTTATTTTTAAACCTATTTCTCCTGACTCTTAAAATGAAGAATAAAGAATGTTCCCTTCAGTTGCTTCTCCAGCCTTGTCTCTCATAAGATATTGGCAATGTGGAGTTTGTCCTGTGATCCCTGTGTCCCAGCAGGCATCTCCATCAGCCTCCTGCCTGTGCCTCCATCGTCTCCAAGGCCAGTGGCCTGGATGTGTGCATGATTCATCTTCTTGCCCTCCAAAAAAGGAGTTCTGTCCATCTGATCTTTGTGGCTTTACTCTGTACACCCCACCTCCCTGCACCCCCCTCCCCCCCATCGTGACAGCACCTATGTTCACTCCCTCTGTTATTACTAACTAGGGATTTTCAACTGGTTGTTTCTTCCCATGTTTTACACTGTGAGATGAATGTCTATGGACAGCATTTTGTCCTTCTCCCTGAATGAGCTTCACTAGATATATTAATATTCTAGTCATGTGAATTATCCCAACAAGCTTCTTGTGCCAATTAATTCATAATTTTGAGCATTTAGTAAAAGTTCCAAGTCCTCCTGTTTATTCCATGTATTTCTTGCATAAGTTTTTGTGATTACTTTTTTGCGATTGCACCCAGCCTCTATCAGGAATAACTCTCTGAAGTCAACAGGTTGTATTTTGCTGTCATTTACATGAATGTCAATCCAAATGATTCTACTGATTGGCAAGAAGCTATTTCAGATTTACTTATGTGAGGGTAAAGGAAGAATTTGGCCCCCTGGAATGGATTCTGTGTGAATTAGGTCTGGGTCACGAGGATTAACATGTTTCTCTAATTGCTAGATGTGTTATATTGTATGTATGTAATCAGTGTAGTGGCAATAAAATATGATTGCCACACCCAGACTATTTCATCACTGAGTTTTTTTTAATCCTTTAATTGTCCTTCACTTGTTACTGTGCTCACATTAATAAGGTGCAGAGTTTAACATAACTGAAAAAATAAAATAATTTAAAAAGAGAACTCTGAGATGTGCATGCAAGCAGACTGTTCCATGTACTTTGTGCTACCGCACAGCAACAGAATGAGGTAGAAAAAGTCAGCTTTTGAGGTTTTATTACTTTTTGCTTTGTGATGACTGGCTTCAAGCCGACATATTTCTTGAATACACAATAGGGAGTTAGGCAAGACTGCAGAAATAAATTTTATTAACACACAATCACTGCAGGACCAGACAGAATAATCTCCTTTAGTCTCCTCTAGCTAGCAGAGTCCTCTTTGTACCAGGTCAAGTCAATTAGCAGTATAATGTACAACAGGTTTTATTTTAAAAGGGTTTTAATTAAAGTTTTCTTACAAAGCTCATACAAACTAACAATCTGTCTTTTAGGGATATGTATTATCTAGAAATTGATTTTAACTTAAACACTAATTTATAGACTGTCCCCTTTAATGAGTAAAATTCCTTGGAAGATATTAAGGTCCACCTGCCCCTAATAAATTCAGGTCCTGATTCAGCAAAACATGTAATTACTAAGGACTTCAATGAAGCCACTCATGCATTAAAAGCTGAAGGTGTGCTCCAGCACTTTGCTGAATTGGGGCCTTACTGTATAACCCTGCCCTGATTACACACATGGGCCAATTCAGCATATCTACTGAGAAAGATACTTAAAACCATTTGTGATGTCTTTAAAATATCTCATACAGGCCAGTGTGAGATATTCCTTTTTCTAGATACAGATGGTTTTCACAAGTCCTGATATCTTCTCAGTTCTTACATCTAAACACAGTGATTTACCTGTGCCACCTGTGAATATATTTTTTAAAAATAGAAAATATTCACTGTACTAATTTTTTTTTTCTTTTTTCTCTTCCCAAGAAAGCAAAGGCTGGTTCTCCAGAAGATGCTGCTAAGTAGAGCCATCTTAACTTAAATGGAGCTATGTTAGTTTATGCCAGATGTTTAAGTAGATGTTCTTAATAAAGACTAGTCGTGCTACTCTGGTGATTGCTAACTACAAACTTTCACCTGATTGTAATCCCTATAGAAGAAAAATTCCCCTAAAAGCCGAAGAATATGTCATATTTCAGGATAATTGATAATTCATCATTGCATGTGACTTTTTTTATTATTATTATTCACAAGCTATACGATTTAGAGAAACAAACAAGTGACTAAAAGGGATTTCTGTGTAGAAAATATCCCAGGGATCTTTTGACTCTCTCCTGGGCAGTGTGGTTAACTTACATCAAAACCTCTTGATCATGAATTTTCCCAGTGACCAGGAGGCAGGTGAGCTGGGGTCTGTAAGTCTGCCTCGGACACCCCAGAATGCACTGGATGTTTACAGCCTATTCTTGAGCCAGGAATGCTGGACCCTGCTGGAGCAGCTCCCTGTGCTGGGAGCAGGCTTGGGCAGCTCCAGCAGCCCCCTTTCTGGCAGCATACAGTCACGAATCCACAACAATGGCCAGAGACACCAAGAAGCCTTAGAAGGCATCTGTCTATTCTTCACAGCATATTTGGGAAACTTATGCCTTTTTGTTGTAATGTTTATTACCAAAGCAAAGCCTCCTCATTTTCTATTTTTACGTTTTAAATCTTTAAGACACATGTAACAGCGGGTCAGAATTGATTAATCTCCAATCTGGTTCTACTGTGTTCTTCCCCATGGTGTAACTCTAGACTGCAGCTGGTAGGGAGTTGTATACTTAAAAAGAAAAAAGCCTCAGCGCCACAACATGCAAAGTAGCAGGCTTGCATTGCCTACTTCTACGTCTGAATACTCTGGAAACCAAAATATAATTCAAATACTACTTTTCCTGCTACCTTCTCCTGAGCCCTCCAGACTTGAGGCAGGGAAGGCAGGTGTTTATTTGAAATATGTAACAAGATAATAAAATGGGAGGCAAGCAGAGGGAGAGAGAAAGAAGTGCATTCAGAAAACCCATAGAAAAGAATAAAGAAAAGCTTGAATAGAGTAATAAATTCTGTGGGACAAGTCCTACACTGACAGCTTCAGTGACATATCCCTTGATTTCAGGGAGGCTGCTGACACTGAGCTGTTCAGGAAATTTTGCTGTGATGGCCTTACTTGTTTGAGCAGAGCTGTTGGGTGGGGATGCCTGGCCCAAAGACACATCACAGGCTACCTGCTAGCTAGAAGAACAGGCTTGCTCATTTAAAATTGAATCAGGCTTCGAGTTTAAGTTTGCAACAGAGAAACATAAGGAATGAAATAGTTTGCAAAGAAATTTTAAGCAATCTGATAAATTCATAAACCAAACTCTTCAAGATGTGTCTGGGATTAATGCCCAGCCATATTGCAAGTTAAACATGCTGGTCAAAGCATATTTTACAAAACCTGAAAAGTCCTAGCAAACAATAGAATGTGGGGTTCCTCAGGAATAACCACCAGGCTCAGGTGTGCTGGGGGCACAGGGCACAGCTGGTGCTCCACCAGGCATGGCTGGTGTTCCTCATGGAGGCAGCCAGGCTGAGAGACAACTGACCCCTGCAATTAAACAGAAATATTTTCCATGCTTGGGTTCCTTGTTGGCCAGTTAAGAGGAATGGGGCATCTTTACTTGCCATTTTACAAGTCTATGTGTGACCACATTGTCCATAGTATATGGAGAGAGATGAGTATTTAAAGACTCAAGTACTATTTCCCTGGCTCTGCATAAGTGTCCTAGGGGTGGTGGAATAGCTGTGTTGGAATGTGTGCAAAGCCTCACAGGTGTGAGTGCTAATGAAAGGAGTAGGGAGGCTGGGATGAGCTGGTGGCATGGAGAGAGAGCAGTTCATTAAGTAAGAACTGCTGGGAATGGCTGGATGTTGCAAGGTGCTGTGCACCAGCCAGTGCAGGTAACTCCCCTTCCCAGAACAGTAGCTTCTAAGGTCCCACAGTCTTCCAAAGGCATTTGCACATTTAAAGTTAAGTGTATTTTTAGAAGTGCAATTGAGTTTAGGGCCAAACTGATCAGCATTTTAAGAGTTCCAACCCAGAACTGTAAAGCAAAATGAACCCAGGCCTCCGTGTGCCAAAGCCTAATGTGTTAGCCCACTCTTTCATCCACCCATTCCTTCCCTCCCCTCCAGAAACAGTCTCACCCAATTTTACTGTACTGTAATGGAAAATAGGAACCAGAATGCACTGGGACCTCCTTTACCAATTTTTGTTTTGAGTCCAAATAGGTTCCATAGACCTCTCACCAAGTGATTTCAGTTCTCTCAGTCAAAGTTGCTACATGGGATAAAACACAAGCAACATTAATCCTAAAAGACAAAATACAGCAGAAGAAGCAGTTGCAGTGAAAATTAAAATATCTGCAAATGAATTCAGTTAGCGTCTACAGTCCTTTTCAGAGTGATCTTCCTCTGGAAAAGAATAAATTAAGGTCAACATACAAACTTCCTCTGCTTCCTGGAATTCTTAAATATTTTCACTATGATAACATGATTTGTGTGTGTGTAAATGCGAGGGGAGAGGCGAGCGAGAGCTGGCAGAGAGCCCCCTTGGTCCTGGGAGAATGCCTGAAGCATGAGCTCAGCTGTTCGGCTCTGCACATGGTGTCATACACTTCCACAAGCAAATTCACAGTGACATTAAGAAAAGAAGATCTGGGGCCCTAGTCTCTGAAATGCTCACAGTGTCCATGAGACAGCTCCTACATAAAGGACTGTCTATTTGTTGAATTAGCAAATTGGTACCCGTGAAGGGGCTTGAAAATATCTGAGCAATCCTGGGGTTTTCTTTGGTACAGTCACAAAAGTGTGTTTTTTTCTATGTGTGTTTGCTCTGACAGAAACTCAGGTCTTTGCATTTCTACTTCCTCCACCTCCTCCCTCATAAATAAATATCCTTTCACAAAAGGTAGCTCACAATTAGCCATTAATTAAGTCCTTTACTATTTAAAATAAATAATTGCTGAAAGCGTAGGATGAGGATCTTAGCACAAAGCACATCTGTATACCGTGGTGTGCTTCTGAGAAACAGAATTTAAATGATTTGCATATGGCCACCTAAATATTTAATGGGTTTGCAGTTTAGGAAAGCTGGCTTAGAACTGTGCTGTGCAGACTGTCATCTCGTCTGGCTCTGCTGGCTATGTTGGGTCAAACGTGTTGTTATTTTTAGGCTTGATCCTGGAATTTCAGAAGCTGTCAGAGCCCTTGGCACTATTTTAAATGGGGGCTCCTCTCCAGCACTGTGTCTGCACACAGCTGAGCCGGACACATTCAAATTTCAAAAGCTGCTGGAGTTTGAGAATCTTTAAGCCAAAACCTGGCAGTGTTGTTCCCTTCACAAAGAAGTTTCACACTATCGTGGTATCAGTTCTCAAGCTGCCTTACAGCCCCTCTTTCTTCCCCTGCCCCATCCCCCTACTGTGGCTCACTATGTACACGCTCCCAAGCCCAGCTAAGCATTTCACGAGTGTGCAGGGCTGAATGCACATTCACAGGAAACAAAACCGTGAGATACTTTCAAAAATGCAGACACACACAACAATTCTAGACAGCTACAGGCAGGTGCAGTGTTTATGCTCCAGCCGACTGTCCAGTACTGCAGCAGGAGAGAGGCATTCCAATGAGACTGCCCTCCAAGGCCATACTAAAATATTAACTGAATGGAAAAGTTAAAGAAGCAGCTCTTCCCAGTGGAATAGTAGCATTCTCTCCTCATCACATTCTTTTGAGCTCATTCATTCCTTTGAGCTCCAATAACAAGTCAGCTCTTTGTATATGGTGAGACTTCTAAGTCTCCATGGAGGAGAGAGAGAAATTCCCTTAGAATCAGAATCCTGTCTTGCACTTTTTGCAGGGATCACTATGCTTCTCTGCCAGATGCAGAGAGATTTCTTCCCAATTCCACTTCCAGGCAACCTCTCTATCACAGACCTGGTCCCTATGCTTTAGAGATTAAGTCTTCCATCACAAACATGCATCCAAATAACCAGCATTTTTGGAGCCATCATTTCCAAGTACTTCATCAGGTAAACACTGTGGCTGATGAGGCCAATAGCCCTGGGGATTCTTAATCTCATGCAGATCAGATTTTTCTGGCTAAATCCCAGTAATCCAAAATTCCTGTTGACCCCAATGGGAGTTGCAGGTGCTTGAAAACCTTAGATTTATGGATCACTTCATTCATCATTCCACTGCAGTCTTGTCTGGATAGGAAGACAGTAACCTTTAAAGAGTAACACTTCACAACCATTAAGGAACTAATATTTTATGCATTTTTATCACAGTTGGCTCCAAAGCCAACCTTGTCAAGTGTCTGGAGATCTCTCCTGAGAGTTATTTTGTGTGTTAATACTGCTGCTCTGTTTAAAGTATTTAACGGTTGTTTCTCTGATCCTTTCTCATAACAGATAATTCAGTAGTTCAGAAGCCCAATCACTGTTTGGCTGAGTCTTCCAGTCAACAACCCCACTGATTGAATAATCACTGACAAGACACAGAAGCATAGAAAGATAAGTTTATCATAATTTTCTAGCACTCAGAACATCTTCAAAGTGCTTGACAGGCCACTAATTACTTTCTTATAAACAGCTGTGGATTCAAATCTTGCCAAAATGCAGAAAGATTTCTGTAGCTCATTATTTCGATTTCCCCACTTCACTGGTGACATTGGCAACAACATCCTCCCCACATTTGGGGAAAAAAATTCCCTCCAGTTGCTTTGCAAGGAGGTTCTGTACAGCCCCAGGTGCCAGCCCCTTTCTCTAGGCTTCTGAGCTGCTCTGTCTTCTCTGTGCTAAGAGATTTCATTTCACCACCCCCAGCGAGACAGTCTACCTTCTGCCTGAGGCAGAGCTGCAGCTCAGCCATGCCAATTATAAAAGATGCCTCCCAAATATGTATTCCTGGTTTCCAGAGTGACTCCAAAGTGCTACCACATCTATCTTTAGAGTGGCTAAAAGTTACCAAAAGGCAGTCTGGTCACAGGGAGTCACATACTGTGTTGATGAGCATAACATAAATTGCTAACTAGACAATCAGGGACACTTGGATTTTCCTCCTGAACTCCCTAACTGACAGAGACAAATCTACAAATCTTTTTTCTTTTTTTTTTCTTTTTTTTCTTCTTCTTCTTCTTCTTCTTTTTTTTTTTTTTTTTTTTTTTTTTTGGTGGATGAATTCCTGTTTGGCTCTCCATGCTTTCCTGGGACATACCATGGCTTGCTTTCCTCCTAGGCATTGCACCCAAAGTTGCACTTGCCTCTTGCCCCACCTCTTTATGCTGCTCAGGCTGCTCTGTAACAAGTGAGAAAACTGCTCCAAGCTCTGTGCTCCATTTAAATGCCATTGACTTTAATCCTGTTGTCTCGAAAACACTTTCCCATGGCCCCTGCTGTGAAAACGGTGATACATGCTCATACCTGCATCTTTCAAAAACCTTAAAAAAAAAAGTGAATTTTGAATGTATGATCACTTTCATCCTTGGACTGCTGACTCCCCAAAAGCCTCAGAATCACTGCACCAGAAATTGTATCAAGATCTGTGGTTAAGTGTCTAGAGGTGCAGCTGGAGCAGAACAGTAGGACTGCTAGTACAATAATTTGACAGCAGGCTAGAGTTAAGGTCACCTGTGCTATAGATATTTTAAATCTATCCAATTAAACAATGTTAATTAGTGGTGGTTCTTTTTTCTAGTACAGTCAGAGCTGTTTTTCCCTGTCTAATAATGGAAGAATGCCACCACCTTTAGAAGTGATTTTTAAGGACAGATAAAGGAATATTTGTTCAACTTAGAGAAGAATGAAGTCCTACATATATGTTAATACATCCCCACTAACACAGAATGGCTTTTTGTTGTTCTTCTCTGTCTAGAATGTGAACAATTTATAGGCTCCTGCTGCATGTAATTAGTGAATCTGACCCTTAAATTGAAGCAGTTGAGATTTATGATTTCTAAGTCCAACACTTCTAGGCTCTATCATTGAAAAAGAAGCTTCATAAAAGACTAAAAAAATTCAGTTGGATGATTTTTAAAAGCCAGTTCAGATACAGCCAGAAAATAATGGTGTGCTCTGAAGCAGTTGCATGGCTGTCTTGGTTCACATTCACAACACAGAGCAAAGGTAAACTGCTTTCAACATGGATTCGTGGGAAGAGCTTGACCTTGTACAGCTCCCTCCTTGGTACTAGCAGAGATAAAATTATATCAGGATTACCAGCATCTAGGAAACTAGCATATGGTGCTACCACAGAATGTAATATGAATATACTTTAGAAAACCATTATTTTTCTCTTCTTAAGTGGTTTCTCATTAATCTAGATGGCATTCATTCTCTGCCTGGATTTTTTCTGCATTTTTCCCATAAAAAGAGAGGATATGCTTGAATTAATTTAATTGCCAATGTTTTTTTCAAATAGTTGTGTCTGAAATAACTTCTCCTAGCCAGGTTAAACAGCCCCTTCAGCTCAACAGTTTATACTTGTTGCTGTCAGCCCCTCTGCATTGATTCAGGATCATACCGCTATTAGTGCTGAAGTGGCTTGGGAAGTTGCAGTGCTTCCTTTTCTCTCTCCTTTTTCCTGCAAGAGCAAGATGAGCTCACAATAATCTGGCAATAAGTTGTTTTCAAATACTTTAGGAAGAGCCAGAGTGCTCAAAAGGAATTCAGGGGTTCATTTCCAAGCCAGTTGAAAATCGTCACCAAATGAGAGGGCTCCTTCCTTCACAATGTGGTGATCACTGTTCTTCTGTGGGGCTCTTGTGTCTGTAGGTAATATGCATCAGCCAGGAAATAGGCAACATCCCCCATGGCTGGAAGCTGCTTCCCACCTTTTCCATCCTGCCATGGCAAAACCCAACTTCCCTCAATGTAACGTGTAAACTGCAGATGATGCTGATCCAACAGCAGTGGGTACAGTTGGACGGCAGAGCAGGAATGATCACCATCACCTCTCTGAGAGAAACGTGCTTTCCTTGTCCCCGCTGCACCAGCCACAGCAGCATGGAGGGAGCAAGGCTGATTCATGCCCATCTCGCAATCTTTCCCTGCAAAGGTTACATTGGCTGGTCCTGTGAGTCTGTGCCCTGTTCCCTTGTTTGTTCCCAAACCTAATCTTTTCTGCACTGTACATAAACAAGTGAGAAGACAAAAGAAAATGCTATCCTGTTTTTTCTGTCATTTCTGCCACCACCGTCATTCTTGAACTTTTTGTATTTTTGTAAACATAGAACTCATTAGGGCATACTTGAGAAAAGTGATGGTAAAACAGGGAGGTTTTTTTGAGAAAATATAAAACCAAACCCCTTCTCTGAACACTGAGATGGATACGGACCAAATTCTGCATGCAGCAGAATTGTCAGCATCTTTCACCAAATTCCAAAATGCCATTGTACCCTGTGGCACATCCTGGCAGCTCCAGCAGTAGGTTAGAGACCTGTCTCCACCCTGGAGAACTTCCCTTGGGAAAAGAAAGACAGCAGAGTGGGTAGCTGGAATAAGAGGTGTGAACACAGCAGAAGGACCAGAAGAAAATCTTAAGAAGTAGTAGGGCTAAATGAAGGAACACTATGCAGGAATGCATTGGGTGACCAGGAGCAGAAGATGGGCAGGAAAACAGAGGGTCCTGGGAGAAGAACAGTCTGAGAGACCACACATGCTGGAGCTCCCAAGGGCTCCCAGTGGTATTCTCCTTTCTGCCATTTACAAGTGCTGGTAATTCAATTATCACTCTTGGCCCTAATGTACAAAGAGTAACTATACTCATCATTTTGCACTTGCATGCTGTTTAACTGATTTGTAAGTTATACTTACATAAGAGTAGTTAAGTTCAGGCTGTTTTTTGAGTTAATAAGAAGTCTGAGGTCACTGGTCTTGTACTTTCCTTTGGGAGACGGGGAGGGTGGTAGCACAATTTCTCAGGACTGTGCCACCATTTTTATTTGAATAACAAAATGTACAGTTCTGGATGGATACCATAGTTTTGTTGATATTTTATTTGACATAGAAATGTATCTTAATAGCTTTTATGCATTCCTTTACTGAAGGGAAGTAAAGCTTTATTTTTTGGTTTAGGAAATCTGACACTAGTTGAGACACCACACATTTCTACAGAAGGCTGCAGCCTCTAGCAAACGGATGCATATTTATATGACAGGATATGCTCAGGAACCCCTGGGAAACCAAGAATTGAAATCAATAATTTCTGGTAAATCAAACTGACATTGGCAGATATCACAGATACTGTGATATCTGTATCATCACAGACACTCTTCTTTAATAAACAGAACATCCAATGTTTCATGTACTGGTTTTGCATTTTCTTGGCAACTGCATAAAAGTATAATTTCTAAGCATGATCCAAGGGATCTCTGACAAAGGAAAGAGGGTAACATTTGTTTCTGTGAGCTTTATGGGTTTAAATCTCAGGGCCAACTCTGCCATCAGCTAATTTATGAATATTCATGTAAATTGTTTTGAGTTGAAGAATACGTAACTTTGCCATGTATCTGGCATGGAAAAAATACTTTGACAGTCATAAAATAGAGAATGTTTTAAAAAATAGCTTTAGCAAAGAGAGGACAGCTTTTGAAACAAAAGGGAAAATTAAGGAAAAAAGATGTTTCCTGAGGAAAGCAAAATTATGTGAATGTAGAAGCATTTTTCTTATGCTTAGATATTTAAAGCTATTTGGAATATCTTGTATCAGGTATTGGTCAGATTCTGTTGACTTCTAGAGGAATTGAGGCAGATCTATATGTCCCTGGTCATTGCACTTGTGTATGAACTGTGTGATCCAGCAGTGAGAAACAGCAAGGCTAGAATTACTGCTAAGCCTTGTTTGCGTTATTACATATTATGAGTGGTGTCTTACTTGGAGATGTGTACAGGAGTCAAATAAGTGTGTCCCATTGCCTAGACCTATTGTTAACCTGGAAATTTGGCAAGTGATGCCTGTCATTGATTGCTCCTGATCCAATATCCCACCATGTGCTGGGACCCGGTTCTGTGCCCATTTGGCTGTTGGAGCAATTGATAAATGTGACAACACTGCTGAACATAATGCTTGCAGAAAATACATCTCCTGGGGAGTGACAGGGACTCGTTTAAACAATGCCTGAGTGTTTGCAGACACCTCTCACTTCAGCAAATGACAGCTTTTATTCTTAGATGTAACTGAGGCTGCAGGTGGAATGTGCAGCAGCCTCAGACCTGCTACCCAACACACCTGCAATCCAGCACAGGGTTTGTGCTCGCTGGGCACAGCCAGCAGCCGCAACACTGCGAGCATACATCACAAGTCAAGAGAGAAGATGTTATGCACAAATCAGAATTGGAAAAATGTCATTCATTATCAAATATTTCAATGTATTGTTGCTCACAAAAGAGCTATTAAATGTGATATTATGTTCATTTGTATCAGCTCCTGTGCTTTTAATGAAAAATCTTATTAGCTACAAGAAGGTCAGAATTGAAATGTCTGTAAGTCTTCTACAAAAGCCGCTCATAAAATCACAGAAAGGTTTAGGTCAGAAGGGACCTTTAAAGGTCATCTGGTCCAGACCCCCTGCACTAAGCAGGAACATCTTCCAACTCTATCTAGTTGCTCAGAGCCCTGTCCAACCTGACCTTAAAAGTCTCCAGAGATGGGACATCCACCAAACCTCTGAGAAACCTGTCAGCACTTCACCACCCTGACCATCTGCATGCTTCCCTCAGCACTTGGGTAATCTCTTCCAGCTCTGAGAGACTCATACATAATGTTAGCATGTGCGTTAAGTGGATCTCTGAGCTATGCAAATAATCGATTTCTGAGTTTAAAAATTAAGTTCAAAATACATCAATTTGAAACAAGCATTTGGCCACTAAGCAACCATTAACAACTTGATTTTAAATGATATTATAATAGAAGATAGATATTTTATGTGACGTACTTTTCTGAAAATATGAAGAAGTTACTCATAGAGTTGTCATCTCTTAACTCCTAAGCAGAAAGATTAGGCTGGTGTCTATTTTTCTGTATAAAAGACAAAATTGTAATTCACTTTAATTTATATAATTTTCTAAAATAGTTCATGCACCCACTGCAATGTTAGTATGGCCATCCATCCTTTGATGATTTTACCTATAGACTCTTCCGTGGGAATTCATGTAAATAATGACTTATGGACTTGAAGAACTTAAAAAAAGTTGATTATACATGTTCTTCTTTCATGTCCAGTGAAGACCATGCTGAAAACCTTTAACTCACTGCATACAACCAAAAGCTTTTTTTCTTGAAGCTTCTTTTCCTAGAAGTAGAGTTTCTTTAAAAAACTGAATTGATACATTACCAATTATACACATATGCATATATTTTTCTACATGACTTACATAATTACTCAATGTAGTGAGCATAACTGAATAAATTAAAATTGTTTATTGATTCATTTTATCTATTTTTAGGTATTTTCCATATACTTCTAGTAGGAAAAAATCATGTATTGACAGGACTGAAAAGAGAGAAACTGAAAGACAGCAGATGTAGATTAGATATTAGCAAGGATTTCTTTACTGTGAGTATTGAGGCCCTCTCACAGGTTGCCTGGAGAAGCTGTGGATAGCCCATCCATGGAAGTATTCATGGTGAGGTTGGTTGTGGTCCTGAACAACCTGGTCTGGTTGAAGATGTCCCTGCCCATGGCAGGGGGTTGGAGGTAAATGGTCTTTAAGGTGTCTTCCAACCCAAACTATAGCATCAAAGAATGGTTTGATTCTGTGAAAAAGGACATGCAATTAAACACATTCAGAAATTACCTGAGATGCTCTTTTACTCAACATGACGTTACTGATACTGATAGTATTGTGACTTTTAGAAATTAATTGAAATTTTGCATGCATTAGTAATTTCATCCCAGTTTATTACACTGTACTTTGGGGAAGTTCCCAAAGGACATGAGCCTTTCTGGTTCTAAGCATCAGCCAATTAGAGATTGGCTTTGCTTAAAAAGAAACCTTCTAAAAGGCTTGCACCACTACCTGCAATTTGTCCTGCAACTGTTAAATAAAAGTTTCTTTTCTATCTTCTGTAACATCAGCTATTGCCTGTGGTCAGAGACAAGATATCAAATTAGCTGGATTGCTGATCTGATCTAGCATAAGAAATGCAGTACTGACTAGTCTAACTGAAGGTTCATCTAGCCCAAGCCATTGATTTCACCTGATTTCAGGTTGCAAATGTGCATCACATGCTTGCCATCCATCTGGTTCTGAGTCACTGACAAATTTGTGCATCCTTCAGTGAATCTGTGGTGAATCCTTGTGCTGCCCAGTTGCTGCTTCCCTTCAGTGTACAAGACACGCTGTGGGGCAGCCCTTGTCTGCTCAGACTTCTGTTATCCTTTCTGATGTCAGGAGCGCTGAGAGAACTGTCCCAGCATCTTGGTTACCTGGATGCTCAGTTTTAGCATGTTTAGTTCACACGAGCCTGGAAGATGCAAACCTTTTCTTTAGCCTTTGGCCATCTTACATTGGCAGTGCCTGTTGCTGACACAACCCATCAAGGCTGTGTCTGAGTGCATGATCCTTTTGCTTGGTGAACACAACTTCGGGCTTATTTAGCATATTGCAGATTTCCGGCTAACTGTTCTCCTTAGGTGGAAAGATACTGCTTTTTCTAAACTGTGGAGTGAAGGAAAAACATTGGTTTTGTTTGGGATATTTTTGTTTTGTTATGTTTTTTGGGTTTTGTTTTGGTCCAAGGCACTCTTCTCATTCTTTTGTTATTTTTCAGATAAAGTTATAATTTCTCAGCTCTCTGACTCTGGCTTTTGAACATGACATCTCCATGTGGAAAGAAATTACACTAGTTCTATAAAGGAACAAAGCAAACTGTATTTTCTATGAATATTAAAGATGCTAAATGAAATCTGGCAAACTACTGTAAAATTGATAAAGAATGTAATTAATCACAGCCACTGAGGCCTAGGTTTGATGCCCAGCATTAGGAGAAGCATTTGAGGTACCAGAATATGTTTTGTAAAGTCCCATGGCCATTACAGCCTTGATGCCATTAGAATCGCCTATTTTCTGCAGAATCCTACAAGTCACTTTTTCAAAATAGGATAGAAGCATAGCAATAAGGCAGTCTGCAACATGCTTAGGGTAACCCTAACCTGAGAAGATGAAATACTGCCCTGAAGAAGCCAGTGAAAGTTTTGTTATTGATTCCAGAGCAGCCAGGGATTTCCCCAGGTCAGCTAGAGCAAATATGCCTAAAGAAAGGGCCCATAATTTAATCGCCAAAGACTAAATTGCAGCCCTGAAATCCCCTGCTTAGGCACTACCTATCACTGAAAATGAGTGATCTCTGCAAGGGGTTTGTTAAATGCTTACACTGCCTGAAATTAGGCTTTTGAGCATACCTGAATCTGCCCTTGCCAATCTTGAGCATCCCAGCACATACCATACAGGCTGATGACCCCAGTGCACCAGGTTTGGCAGCATGGGCACACTTGGCACTGAGCTGCTGGAGTGACATCTAGAGCCTACACAGCTTATGCCAGCAGGTTTGGAAAAGAAAACGTTGCCACAGTTCTGTTGTGGACTAACTGCTAAAAGTGTCTTGATTTGATTTCCCTCTGAGAGCACATCCCACCTTACAGAGGAGAACACAAACCCCTACTTGACAAGCAGATCCCCTTCACAGCTAAAAGCAGCAGCATCATTCCTGCTGCAGAGCAGGCACAGACAGGACTCCTATACACCCTACCCATGTCATCTTCTTTTTGGGGAAGGCCTTTGGTCTAGTTTTATGAAGTGAACAAAGCAAATGACAGTTCTTAGGAAATATTGTTATCTGTCAGGAACTTCAATGTTTGGCAAGAGTCATAAATGACAAAACTTCTTGACAATAACTGGTGTGCACTGAAGGTGCTGCATAGAAAAACTGACATGGACCCACTGCTCATCATCTAATCATGGTGTTGTCAGTAGGTTCAGCTATAGAGTATGTGAATCCCTGTGTACCCCACATGTTCCATACATATGTATTTTAGTTCAAAAATCTCCAGGGAGAAAGATGGGAGCCCTTACACACACGTGTGTCAGGGGAGGGTTTCTGACATTGCACACTGGGCAGACAGTGGCACCTCCTTCCGGGTGAAGCTTAATTCAAGCATGGCGAATGTGTATTTTCACTGAGCCTGCTCATTTTTGGTGGCTCCTGCTCAGCATGTTGGCTCTTTTAGATCCCATGCTGATGCCCTAATGCTGTGTTTGGGCCTCAGCACCTCAGGCAGGGTTGTAGATTTGGTCTGGGCAGCCCAGCAAACTCAAACATCAGATGTTGGTACACCTCCCCTTAGTCACTGAAACCTTGTGAGATCTGGCCCTCAGAGGCTGTAGAATTCAGAGTGTTTACACCCACAAAAGTTTATTATTTTTGTGTTTCTTTTTTTTCAATTGACAAAATAGATCAAAGTAATTTTAAATAATATAGAAGGCAAAAGCACTAGAAAAGCAAACCACTAAGTTCCTAAACAATGCAAACTGAAATACCACACATACTGCTTAGGGTAGCAGGCCCATTGTTACAGCTGTCACAGGCAAGCTCAAGCTGGAGGCTTCAGTGAAGCTAAAAAGTGATGTTTCTGTATTGATGAACTATTATTGCCAATATTTATTAGCTCAGGGTATGAAGATGGGTTTGGAGGCCTGTAAGTTTACTGCAAGTCAAAGGTGGTTGCTTTCTGGAAAACTCTGGAAAGCTAGATTCTGGTTCCACTTTTATGTATTTGGTTACAATAAAGGGGTTGTATTCAAAAAATTCTATTCCTAATTTTAAAGAGTGTAATTTACTCATATCACTATTTCAGGAACGATCTTAGACATCTTATTACAAATGCTGCTAAGTCTTCCACACCTCATCCATTGAGTCAGTGTACTGGGATAGGGTTTCTAGCATCTCCAATTTATCAGGATAGGAGTGACAGTTTTAGTGATTTACCAAGGTAATAAAATGAAATTATACTAGCAATTATTTGTGGACCCAGTTTGCTCTCCTAGTTGCCTGCAGCTTGCTCTTCTCAGTTCTTTCTGCACAGTCCAAGAGCAAGTCTGAATAGGTTCTCAGCTTTCAGTTGATGGTCTATCAAAATTAGTATTCAGAAGTTGCAGCTTATAGCAAGCACATTTATAGTCATATGAGAAGTGTGTGGCTTTATGGGAGCTCTCTATTTGGAATTGTGTCTGTTTTCAAAAAGACATGTACATAGCACAAAAGATGAAAATGAAAGAACTCTGCTGTTTCCTTCTTGCTAACCTAGGTTCACCTGTGTGAGATGAGTTTAACTCTTTTGTGTTAAGAATGCTGACTATCATATGTCATAAAAGGACAGGAAACTACACTCTGAAAGAATAACTCGAACCTTTACACTTCATGCTTTGGGCTCTCTTTTCAGTGATTTGAGAACTTTGATTTGTAAGGGGAAAAAACGCTATAATTGCCAGTAGCTTTCTGACCTATCTGACTTTGTCCTAAATGGGCTTGAAGCTCTACGAGGAAGGTGCTAAACATTCTAAGCAGCTTTTTGTGGGTTAAAATTTTGACCATAGGCTGGTTAATTTTCGCCTTCATCCACGGAGAAAAAATATTCAATCCTTGGATCTGTGAGGCGTCCAATTCTGTAGAGAAGAAAGCGTTACTTCCCCTTTAAGCCTGGCGCCGTTCGTGTGTGTGAGTGTGCGGACTGTGTGTGTGTGTGTCTCCTCCTCTTTGAGTGACACAGCACTTAGATATGCCTATCAGTAACTTAAACCCCACAAACTCCACCTTCTAAGGAAGCTGTGGGTTGATGGAAATGTAGTGAGCAGATCGAGACAGACAGTGAATCATTAGCAAACTGCAACGCCAGGATGAACTTGTCTGCAACCTAAAAGGAGAAAAGAGGCTGCGAGTCCTCTGCGGCGCTGGGCTTGCTCAATACAGCCAAAGTGGATCTAAAAGCCGGTTGATCCTCAGTCCAAGATGCTGCTGGTTTCCCAGCGGATAGAAGCACCACGGATGGAGCCACATATTCCAGTAAGTAGCATTTTAAATCGATATGAACTGGGAAAGGAGGAGTTGGTATAAAAGGACTTAAACACCCTCGGAACAGTTGCTCACCGGGCTCGGCACGGTCGCAGCCAGGCTGGAAAGTTTGCAGGGGCGGTTCAAGAAATTGCCCACCTTGGGCTCTCTCTGCCCACGGGTTCCGTGTGCCAGGGGCCGCCCGAGGGAAGGGGACAGAAACTTGAAGGGGGAATTTCGCCCTCTATTCTGATCAGAGCTGAAGTCGGACCACGGAGAGGAGGGCAGGAGGGACGGGGTCCGTAGGCTCTAAAATGGTGGTGAAGAAGGTGCTTTGCGGTGCGGTCCCGGCGAGGCAGCAAGTGCGTGGCAGCGGCGGACGCCCCGTGGGTTTCCGTGTCATTGCTCGGCTGTGGGAAGAGGCGGTGGATGCTGTCAGGGACGAGCGGGAGCGGGGACCCGCCGGTGTGCCCGGCGCCGCCAGCCGCGGGTTCTCGTGTCAGTGCGGCCGGGCCGGCTCAGCCATCGTCCGGGGATTTCCAGCTAAACTTGGATCAGATAGGCAGGGGAGAATAAACCCGTCAAGCGTGGAGGGGCTAGCGCTGGTCCCTCTAGTATAATATTTTTAATAATTCTTGGTATTTGTGTTGGCAGTCGTGTGCCTGGTTATTTTGGGAACCTGAAGCGCACGTTCGATAGGCAGGATTGTGAACAAAAGGCTCGTGCGAGCCCCGAAGGAGCCCTGGGTTATTCCTGACGGAAGCGTGGAGCGCGACGCTGAGCCCTGAGCTGCGGGAGCGCGTGTGCGGGAACAGCCCCGAGTGCGGGCGCTGCTGCCGGCGCGGCGGATTCGTCGCTCGCTGCTGGACCGTCCGTGTGTTCGGAACAGAACGCGTGAACAAAACGCGTGCTGACTCACGATTTAAATGTTTTGGTTTCTTATGCTGTGTTAAGATCGGGGTTCAGAGCAATGGTAGGGTAAACACGGCGCTCGCTGGCTCGGTCCCACGTACCCCCCCGCAAGGCAGGGGCTGCCCCTCTCCCCCGTCAGTAGCCGGTCCCTCCTCCGCCGCCTCTCCCGGCCTGTTGCTCGGCCCGGAGGAGAGCCGGGGCCGGGGGCACCGCGGCTTTTGTTCGTCTTTGGCTGGAGGGGGGTTGTCACCAGGGTGACTCGGAGGGACCCCGGGGAGAACGGCCGTTTCTGGGAAGAAAACGGGCTTTGATTTCCTTTCACACTGCCCCTCCTCCGGCCTCCCCCCGGAACAATAAATTAAAAGGCCGCTTTTGTTTTCCACAGTGCTCCCAGCGGGGGAGGGGGGGGGGGGTGTGGTGGGAGGTGGCGGAGCCCGGGGACGGGGAGCGGGGGCCAAGGAGCGAGGCGGGAGGCGCCGCGGAGCCGCGGCCTGGTGCGATCGGGAGGGCAGGTCCCTGGTGCGGCGTGCGGGCGACGCGCGGCCGTCTCGCCTCGTCCCGTCGGAAGCCGATAAACCCTGCGAGCACCGGCCGCTTGCATAGAGCCTCCTGGAACAGCCTTCCTCCGCCTCCTCCTCGGGCAGCGGAGGGCACCCCGCGGTCCCTCCCCCGCTCCGTCAGTGGGGGCTTAACTGCGTCTGGCCCCTTCCGCGGGCCGGGGGCGGAGGCGCCGGGCTCCCCCCTCCCACCACCGCCGTGCGGCCGCCCCGGTTGGAGCCGAGGGCGGGCTGTGGGGAGCTCCGGGAGGGCGGAACTCTCCCCAGGTTATATAACGCGAGTTTTCCCCCTACTTAGCCCCGTAATCCCCGGGTAATGCCTAATGCTGGTGTCCCGGGGGGGGGGGGGGGGGGGGGCTGTGGGGTAGGGGGTCGCTGCTGCTCCTGGAGCTCCCCTTCTAGGCCGAGCTGTTGGGGAAATAAAGCTGCTGATGTGCAGCATGGACCATATGGTGCCTCCGGGAGGCAGGGAACCAGAATGGCCTTGAACCTGCCGGTTCTGGCAGCTGGGTGCTGCCTCCCGCTAGCCCGGGCTCCCCTGGCGCACCCCCATCCCCGGGTCAGCGGGGCCCCGCAACCCCCAAAACGGGCTACCCGGGACGTGCCCTCCTATTCGCGGGGAGGAGCTGCGTGGCAGAACAGCTGCGGCCGAAGGCAGAGACAGTGTCCGAGGGGGAGCCCTCACCCCGGGGAGAGGAGGGAAGCCCCCGGGCATGGAGGAGGGCTCTTCCCTGCCGCGGCGCTCGCCAAGAGCAGTTTGAGTAAGTTATACGCGAGCACCTAAAAAAGCAGCATTCTAGTGCTGGCACTGCCCATTTTCAGTCCTCTCTCCCTGCCATATGTTTAGAAGGGAGAAAAAAAAATGCACTTTGGGAAGGATGCTCTCAGCTGAAGGAGGAGGTGGGCTGGGGGGACGAGGTACAAGGAAATTCCGTGTTAGGAAAGCATTAGCAAGGGATGACATCTAATGTTTTCCTGCCACTGACGTTGACAGTGACACACATGTGTGGGTTGATATTGGAACGTCACAGAGTTTTTAAACTCAACCAGGAAATAGTCTGTTGCTCAGGGATAAAAAACAAATAGTCTGTACTGTAAGGCAGGTAACATGCAGTTAACAGCCCTCGAGTGAGTGAAAAGCTGTTCAATGCTCACAAATGAGCAGCTCAAATTTAATTCAGCTTTTTATTTTCAGAGGGGTTTTTTTCTCTTTTTTACATGTGGGTTTTCGACTCTGTTTTTATTCCTTTTAAGTAATACTTCAAAATCAGAAAAGCACATATTGACAGGGCTTTGCTTTTGGTCCCTTGTAACTAAGTATTTTGAACTGTAGAGTCTTGGATTTTTTTTTAAGCTAAGGTGGTTATTAGAGGGTTTGGAGGGAGATTAGTAATTAAAGGAGGCGATTATATTTTTAATATTCTTTCGTATTACTTCCTCTTAACACAGGTAGGAGTGTTTAATAAATACAATGGTTTTGGTTTTGTATTTTACTGACAGTTTGTTACAGTGTGGTAGCATTCGGAGATTTAAAATGGGATCAGGGAGCTATTGTGCTGGATGGTTTCTGAATATGGAGGAAGATTTACTGGAAGAGTTTATGATCCAGGTGACAGGCTGACACACTTGCCCTGACTTAAGTGGTCACTAACCTGCCTGGGTGTGACTGTAGGGCAAGAATTGACCTAATAATGGGCTTCATGAGAAAGACGAAAGTTAGGGAGGCAGAAGGAAACACAAGGACAAGAATAACAGTAAGTAAAATCCCTGAGTTGTCCTGTAGGCTAAGTACAGTGCAACTCATTGGTTCCCAGTAATTTAATCAATACATCTTCTATGTTACTTGCTACTCTGATAAAAGTCACCCTAAAATAACTTTTATGAGTACATAGCCTTGGGAAAGTGAAGTAGATCTTGTAGAAGCTGTGACAAATGAGTTTACCCAAACCGGGAGATGGAATAGTATGAGGTTGAGCTCCTGAAATAGGGAGAGGGACAAAATCCCCAGGTTTTCATTGTTCCCTGGTGCTGGCTGTTTCAGGTTTTTTCAGCATTTAGGCAAAGGTTAATAATAAATTATAATTCATTAGGAATTGGGATGGTCTCAAATAAAAATAGCTTAATCAGTTTAAATGGTGCTGGCACCTCTCCAAGGAGTCCTCTTTATATCTGACACATTTGCTGCAAATTTCTTTGAGAAACACTTAGTATTGTAGAGTGCTGTATCATCTTCTGTGGGAAGAGCAGTGATTAACTCACTATAAAGGCTTTCTACCTGATGTTCCAGTTTGACTTGCAATGTTTAAAAAAAAAACAAACCCAACATTTTGAACTGAAGGAAGCAGAAGACACACTAAGGCTTTGTGTTGAACTGTTTTATATCAATATTGATTTTTTTAAGAGGGTTTGTGTTCTAAAGAGGGAGCTTTTATCCCCCTGAGCTCTTTGGCAATTATCTTCCTGCCATAAATGTTGATACGCACATAATGGATGTAACTAAAAAAATCTCCTTATCCCAGCAGAAAAGGCTGACTGTTTGTTGGAGCAGAGAGAATGCTGAGAGTGTGAATAGACAAACCCATATGTCGCTGGTGAGAGAGATAAATGATGGACGAACAGGAGTTGGTTACTATGGATCAGCACAATAAACCAATTCCCATCATACACCTCTCTTAATAATATACCAGTCTCATTGCCATTGATGGGTAACCTAGGTAGCACCAGTCAACTGTAAGTTTTTCAACTGTTCTTTTATACATCTCAAAGAACAGAAGGGACATTTCTAATTTTTTCAGATGTTCAGTGCTAAAATTATGCAGAACTTCCTTCCTTGCCAGTAATTTTGAAGGGGAACTTTAGATCACGGCTGTAAAACACCAAATGTGCATGATACCACGGTTTGCTTGTAGTAAGTTTTGTGTTGTGCACCATAAAATGGGTACCCTTGAAAAGGCAATTGCTGAAAAATGCGTGGTGAAATCGGTTGGGTGTATAGTACTGCTTTCATTAGTTGTTTCAGGACTGGGCTGGCTTTTGGAAGAGACTGGAATATTGTTTTAAATGAAAATAGAAATAGAAAAATGCTGTTTAATTTTTAAAAGCAGCCCTATAGAAGAGGCAGTGATCAGTACCACAATCACAGTACCACAACCACAGTTCTAGCTTTCTGCAACCCATTTCAGGACTGCTAGTAGCTGAAGGGAAACTTTGCAAAACAGTCTGTGCTTGTATCACTGTCTCCTTCCCTTGTTCTGTATTATCACTGCTAGTGCTTTGCACAGAAAATTGAAGTATATGTAATTTAGAGGTTTTACTTTACGTCCTTGTCTTCTAGTAGATATTTTTATCACAGTTGCTATAGGCTAGGCTGTCAGCTCAGTTCACAATGAAAGTATATCTCAGAGTGACAGCACAAGCAGGGCTTGTGGCTCTTGGGATGTGACTCCATGGTTTTAGAAGTCACCAGTTACATTACCAGAGAGCAATGCAGTCAGAGTAGGCTAAGTTGCAAATGCAAATGAGTTGGAAGGAGTTCTTACTCCTCTTAAGAGCCCTTCTCAGTGATAATATTTTTCATTTTATTAAATAGAGGAAAAAAATATTACTAAGTCATTACTTTCCTTTAAGGAGAAAATACTGATTTTATGCAGCATTTACTTGCCAAGTTGCAGTAGGTCTTTCAGAGCTGTTAACCTTGGTGTTCACCCTGGGTGAACTGTCGGGTGTTCACTGGGTTGGTGGTAGGAGAGTACACACATCTTTCTCCTTCCAGGACCCAGCTTAGCAGTCCTTTTTCATTTTGTAGTGGACGAGGCTCAGATTCGATCCAAGAATTATGGGCTCAAGGATCAGGCCCTTCAGTACAGTACACACAGGGTATTGTTGTGTGCCCCCATCCTGCTCACTCTCATCTGGTGGAGGAAGCAAAATGGAAGCAAAGCAGGGGTCAGTGTAGTATCTCTGATGGATGAATTGTACCTGGCTTTTTGCTCCTACAGAGAACCTGTTCTGCCCAAAGGTAAGAGCAGAGGAAAGAGCTGTGGGTGTCCTTCTTCTGCTCCCTACCCACTAGCCAGCTGGACTGGCTGGAGGACACATGCTGTGCCTGAGGCAGCTGTATCCATGGGGCTAATGGAGAGCTAGTGGGGCCCAAGCTTGAGAGATGCAGTAGGATGCAAGATTTCATACAGCCCTTTACTCAGAGCACTGTCTCATCGCCACAATGAGCCATAGATAAGCACTGACCTGATTAAAGGGCTGCTGCTCACGGGAGGCTGGGGTGCACCCTGGGCCCCTGGCAGGGGCTGCCAAGCTGCCTAGAGTTCCTCTTTGGGAATAGGTGGCCAGACTGAGGAGGGGGAGACCAGAATTCACTGGAGTGTCTTTTCCGGAGGAAGGTATCATATTATGACTTGTTGAGATCTACGGTGCTTTTCCTTGAAGGGATTTGGCAGTTTTATTGACAAAGGAGTGTTACATAAGTACCCTATCAGGCGTGTCCTAATTTGTTAATAATTGATGATCTGGGTAGTACAGAAATGCTGGTGGTGTTAAAGTGCTTCCACACGGATCTGCAGTCTCTGCAGGCCCCCTACTTGACTTTAATTGTAATACAGGCATTTTGCACTTTTTTCCATTTGGTTTTGGGGTTTTTTTAAAATTTACTTGGTGATCCCACTGCAGGTGCCTGTCGTGGCTTCCCATTTGGTCAGGAACAGCTGGGTACTCAGCCTGGTGCAGACAGGATCGAAGTTCCCTCTGCAGGGCCAGGTGTTACCGTGGGGGTGTGTCACCCCACATCAGGCAATCTCTTGAGTGGCAGCAGCATTAGCCCAGGGAGAAGCCTGTTCTTTGCACGTTCCACCTTTGGAGGGAAGGTTCAGTCTGGTGGGAGTGGAGGCAGTGGTGCCTCTGCAATTCCTGCACCAGGATTGGCCAGTACGGGAGCCAGGATGCTTCGCGCACAGAACAGATGCCCTTCAGAGAGATTAGAGAAAACATTTACCTCTGCTGACACACACAACGAAATACTTAATGGGTATCATCATCGTGATCTGGCTGCCTCTTTCTTCTTGCATGGTTTTTCTTTTCTGTATAAGTTTCTTTTTTTTTAGAACTAAGTACCTCAAAGTAAGTACCTCTCTGAGCAGATTTGGGATTTACACCTATCCCAGACCTACCTATTCATTGTTTTCAGAGTAACCCAGCACGTTTACTCTGTTGAGGGCAATGAAACCCATTACCTACATTAAAATCTGAAGCAGCAAGGTAACTTTCTAGTTATGTTGTGAAATATAATGCCATTGTTTGCTTTTATTAATGTCTCAAGGTGGATTACATGGTGGTTAGAAGCCTGTTCTGCTGGGCAAAAGACTGTCTGTAATTTCAAGTGGTTGATCCTGATCAGGCAGTTCAAGTGGCTGCAGCAACAATCCCTTGGAGCTCTCACATTTGTCACAAGATCTGCCTGGTAATATTGGCAGTTCCAGGAGTTACTCTGACTTCTCAGCATTCCATCCCTTTGGTTGGATCACAGCAGTGAGGGACTTACCAATCTTTCCTGTTCTTTGTGCCTAATTCTAAAAGACCAGCAGGCTTTATGCTCTGTTTTCTGAAGAGGCCCCAGATTTACTAAGCTGCCTGTCTATCAGGGATTAATTTAACCTCTAATTACTACATTTTCTTCACAGTTTGCTGCACATGAGTGTGTTGTAACAAAAGCAGAAAGAAGTATGTCATTTTATTTAGCCACTACTCTGAAATTAATTTAGGGGGTACAGAGTCAGATCTGACACACTTGGTGTTAAAATAATTGTGCTGGATTAGAATTAAAGTACATAATCTTGTTGTTTCTAATGATATAACAGTACTAGTGTAAATAGTGTTGTTAACTTGTTAGTTATAGCCACAGTAATGAAAGTGATATCTACTTACAGAGAAACTCTCAAATAAGCATCTCAGCAGAAGTTTCCCCCTAATAATTCACGGTTTCCTCAAAATAATGGCATGGATTCCACTTGATTCCCATCTGACATTTTGGTTTAGGAATCCATGTCTAAGTCTAATTTGTGGGTTTTTTTCTCAAAAGGTCTGCCAAATTGCAGTAAACAAACATTTATGATGGCTTGAGCTTCTTCCAGCCTGGGTAATGATTTTTGATTTTTTTTTTTTTAACGTGAGGCATCATGGGAACAGTACAAAAGACCGTATGTCCTCTTGTCCCTGCTCACAGTGACATCAGCAGCTCCACAGTTCATGTTAGAGCAGCCTGCTGTCTTGAAGAAAGTGAGTCTGCTCCTGTTACAAAACATGGGATGACTTTCTTCTTTTCCCCTTTTTATAATATTTATAATAAAGGTGTCAGTTGTTCTTTTTTTTTCTTTTGGAAAGGTTAGGCTTGGGAAATGCAGGCTAACTTCAGTTTAGGTAAATGTAGCTAAAATGTAGCTAAAAGTTGTTGGCGTTATGTCGGAAATGTGCAGTAGTGGTCTTGTCATCCAGCACCATGTTCATCAACTCTGAGCCCGGCTTGTTAAAATTACTTTGAAAATGTAATTTCTCATATAAAGTTGGACCTGAAAAACCACTGGTTATGTACTGATAATTTATTTCAAATGGAAACAGAAGATTGATTGTACATTCTTGTGTTGTGCCCTTGAGTTACAAAAGCATGGGCCCGACTCAGTAATTCTCCTTCAGTAAAAACTGTAAGTGCATTTGATGGGAA
The DNA here is from genome assembly GCF_052056855.1 of Sturnus vulgaris. Classification (NCBI taxonomy): domain Eukaryota; kingdom Metazoa; phylum Chordata; class Aves; order Passeriformes; family Sturnidae; genus Sturnus; species Sturnus vulgaris. The sequence continues at coordinate 18,243,183 of NC_142256.1, read as the reverse complement.
ACTTTCTAAAGATTCCCCAAGGTCAGGTAGGACACAGTTACAGAGTCACATCTTGTATTTCCTTTCTCAAAAGGAGAATTAATGTGGCATCGTTATCCAGGCTTATGACAACAGTGACACAGGATTGCCAAAAAGACTAATGGGAGGAAAGTGATGACTGATTCTCTTTACAGCAGTAGATCAGATTATTTCTCTGAATTTTCTTCAGTTCTCTCAATTCCCAAACTGTAGCCAGTTACTGTAATTATTTACTCTAATTACTTCCAATTTACAAGTAAATCAAACATAAATTAAGATCAACTGATGTGAGGGATGGGGTGGTTCAGTGACCTGACAGTCAGGTTTGGAGACACTCTTGTTGGTCAGAAGTTCCATAGGATTGTTTGATAGCTCTGTGGAGCAAGTGGGATTTTTTTGTGAATATTTGTTTTCACATAACAAGCCAAGGCCGAGTAATACTTAATTCTAATTTCAAAGTTGTCAACCTTTTTTTTTCCAAAGGGTTTTTGAACCCTTTGAAACCAGCCTGAATACATGTATGTATGTATTGCTGGAGGAGATTTTTGGAGTAAATAGTTTCTAGGTTCTTACTTTTCCATTGTAAAATGGGAATGGTGGTGCTTTACCTTTACCTTCACACTAAGTATCCTTAACTAGTTAAATAGTTCAGAAATCATCAGTGCTTGTTACCAGCTGAGGTCTTTAGGGCCCGTTCAAACAGTTGGAAATCATATTCCAAACAAAGGCAGGTATATCCTACTGGAAGCCCTCCTCACTGTGAACAACAGTTTTATTTCTTTGCTTTAGCTGAAATGCCAACTCAAGTGGATTTTTTTTTTTTTTTTTAAAGTTTTTCCCCCCAATATGAAATTATAGTATCTTTCTTTTTCCTGAAACTTCAGAATTTCATGTAGAGGTAAAGAAAATATTTAAAGACAAAAATGGCATCTACTCTCAAGCATGTATTTCAGTATTTCATTCTCTGTCATGGGTCTTCATAGGTCTAAGTTTTCAGAAATGGTAAAAAAGTCAGTATTTTACAAAGACCTTTGTAACAGTTCCAAACACACCAGTAGCTTTGTCCCCGTGCATTAGTATGTAACATTTAGTATGTAAACATTTCCATTAGTTTAAGAATTGTTATGTATCACTTATTTCATGTTGTTATCAGGATGGATACTGAATATAATTTCACTCTGCTTGGCATAGTTACTTAAAATCCTACTAGGATTTTCACAAGTCCAAGTTTATATAAGGAAATAATTTCTGAATGTATTTGATACTTCAGTAGCCCAGTAAATCTTGCTGATGGTCAGGTACTTTTAAGGACTTCACTTTCTCTGTTACGTTAACATACTTATTTTCTTAATTAATTGTGTTGATTTGAATGAATTCACACAGCGGAAAACTCAAATTTATACAATCTTTGAACTGAAATACAGGCATAAGGTTTTGATCTCTGACTGTCGAATGGCGACTCATTAAATAGGAATTTTTGTTTCTCCCTTTTCAAAGGGTTATTCACTACCAAGCAATAAATATCTAGTTTTGATGCTACTGCATTGAAATACCTGACATTGTTGGTATATTAAGTCTGTAAGACTGTTTGTTCACAGGCTTCATGGGGTTTTTTTTGTTTGTTTTTCTAGATTAAAGAAACCCATTGGGGGATTTTCTTCAAGCTTTACCCTGTCAATTTGATTACACACTTTGTTTGGATTTTAATAACAGAGGACCCTGTCCATTCTTTAGGCAGTGGGTCATTCAAATTATTTTTTTAAAACAGATGACCAAGCAAGCACCAATTTCTTTCTAATTTTGCATTGGGTAGCATTAGACAAGGACATTGGAATTTGTCTAAATCAAAAAAAATTTTCTTTGTCTTCCACATCGAGAGTGGTATGCTAAGCATTTTTCTAATACTACATTGCATAAAGCTGAAAATAAATTGTACTGACGAGAGACAGACAAAATTCAGCCCAAGGCATACCCTTTTTCTCCATTTCCATATTAATCTTGACTCTCTGAGCCACTTCTTTTGTCTTCCTGTTCTTGCCTATTCTACACATTTGATGGAAAGGCACAAATGCATGTTTGAATCTTCCATCTCATCTCCTCTTCTTAGGTATGGATTGGTTGGTTTGAATTTACATAGCATTGGAAAGATGTTTTCTTGGTTGCAGCAACACTTGTTTTTGACTTGAAGCAGAATGAAAGTGCATTTGGGCTTTTCAGTACTTATGAGACGTGAATCTTGGTCCCTGACCCCAGGAGGTAGATCAGACTTAATTTCAAGTGAAAGTCCTGTGTCTTCAAATAACTTCCCATGTCAGTTAAAGTTCAATATTCTTGAATTCCAGAGATGTAGATGAGTCAAATCTGAAGTTTAGGGCAAGTGCAAAGGATGTAAGAGAAAATGTAGATATTTCTTCTGACGCCACTCTCCCCTCCCCTTCAAGGGCTCCCACAGTCTGTCAGCTGTAACAGTGATTTGATTACTTTGTAGTGTTAAGCTAAAAGAATAAATACGAGAGCCTTGGGAATGGGGAGCCAATCCAACAGTCAAAACCAAACAAGTTAATAAACATGAAGCATTTCTGCTCAGTGCTGCTGTAGAAGTGCTAGTTCCAGAAATGCTTGGGACAGCAATGGCCATGGCCCAGTCAATTAGTGTAAATACATCTCCTGTACACAGCACCATTAACTGCATGCTGGGGTCTGAGCTCCCTGTTTGGAAAGAGAAGGTATGTGTGTTCTGCTGGTTATAAATTATGAGGATGATGAATGTCTCAGGAGGAACTATTTATTGCTCACCACCTCACCTCCCATTCTCTCTACATACCTAGAAAAAGCTTGACTTAAGCAATCTGAATTGCCCTTTCTTTAAAATCACTTTGGCCTTATACACATTATCTACAAATTTCTATTTTCCCTTTGTCAGTTCTTCTCTCCCGCAGCCCAAGATCCCACAGACTAGCCAGAAATAGAGCATTTCACTGACTGTCCACAGAGATTGTTTGAAATCCAAATGACACACTCAGACTGGTTTCTGGTGCCCAGACGGTAGGCTAGGTACAGTCCATAGTAATTTGGAAGACAATGTATGTAGATATACTGTGAGCTACAGCAACAGTGTCCAGTGTTGTTGAGTAAGAAAACCTGTACTATTTGTCTGCATGGAACTGACTGTGGGTGTGGGTACTTCTGCAGATAAGACCTGGATTATAAAAGAACCTTATGCTAGCCTGTAGCTTTAATTTTATCATGTCTAAGAATGGCTGTAATGGCAAACTAGCCAGGAAATGACCAATTATGGCTGCCGACAAGACTTCCCCGTGGAGATGGAGCATAGATGTGGAGCATCTACGTATGTGTTATTTCTTGGTGTTCAGTGGCCAGCTAGTCCAGCAAACATCTATTTGTTGGTGTTCATGCCTGGAAAAGAAACAGGTACAGCCTTTTGTACAAGAATGGCAGAAAATGTGCTGTTGAGTGCTTTGCCATCTGCTCCTCAAACCATAGTGAAGCAAACTGTTAAACTGCATGGAGCTTAGGGCTTGATTAACTTAAATTATCATCCTGTGGTACATGTTTGCAATGCCAAGGGGATTAGGTGGCATGTATTTTCAAGAAATACACATTCATTATTCAGAAGGGTTATGCAATAACATCCAGTGGTCATTTCCTTTCAGAGCATAGCTCTGTAGGTAGTGTAGCTTGTTTGTTTGTGCATTCATCCTGCTGGATCCCGGCAAGGAGACAGACCGGCACTGTCAGCACCAGTGGAGCTGCTCTGCAGCACCTGCTGGCCCGGCTGCGTGGGCTGGTGCTGCTGCAGCCACATATGGAGAACCAGAGACGTTGGGGTGTAGAGGTGAAGAGGTCCAAAGTACGAGGAGGCAATGGTAGGGGGGGAGAGAGAGCTGGGATGGGCTGGGACCAAAGGGAGGGCAAAGCCAAGGAGACAGGAGAGCTAAGGAAACTGGGCAGGTACCTGAGAGATAACAGAGGCACAGCAGGTCCAGAACTGCCTCAGTAAGGCTTTAATCTCTCATGTGCCTGGTCCACAAGGTCCAGCATCTCCTACGACTTCCATTCAAGCAGTAAGTGGTTCCTCTGTACAAGGTTGTGCTGTCCAAGCTCCTTGGACACTGACATCCAGACACTGCTTATCTTTATTTTTGTTGTCTCTTTTAAGTTTGCAACCCTTGTTTTCCCTTGTACTCTTCCTTTAATGCCTTTGTTTTGGTTGCTCTGCTCCTGGGATCTCACTTGGTGTTGCCTCTCCAGAGGCAGGCAGAGCTGTGGCACGGAGCAGCAAAGTGTCGAGGCTGTGCTCTCCCTGTGATCACAGGCATGGCTTTGGTTGGATTTGTTTTGTCAGAAATACTTTTTCTTTGGGTGAGCACAGTGGTTGGGCACCCCAGGTATTGCACAGCTGGCTGAAGCACACAGCTGCTGTTCCCTGTGCAGCTGTGAGATGTGCCCCTTGGATGTGAGCTGGTGCTAATACTGGGGTAAAAAGTCAAGGTATGACTGTCTTGCTGTCTTTATTCTGTGAATTCGCTGGTTCAGGCAGAAGCAGTGAGGACAGCTTTCACCTGGCCAACCTGCAGTTCACTGCCAGCAGGACAGCAATGGCTGCGTGAGTTGAGTTTGAGCTGCAGAAGTTGCTTATGACATTAAGTAAATAATCTGCCACTTGACCCACATGGAATAGCAGAAGTGCCCAGAGCAGCATTGCCAGCCTGCCTCAGGCTGGCTTTCCCTGGCCCAGCCTTCCCTAGGACAGCCTTACAGGTATGTCTGCATGAGACCAGTGCACCTTGCTGTGCACCAGGAAGCTAGTTCAGAAGATCATCTGAGGTGCTAATTAAACATCTTTCCAAATCTCCTTCAACAGCTATTTAGAACCTTAAGATAGCCTTGGATTCTGTGAACCAAAGACGGTAATGTTATCTTTTACAGCTGGTTCTGAAGCATTGTAACTTCCCTGAAGTAAGGAGGTGTAATTCAGTGTTTATAAAGGCAGACAGGAAAGTAAGACTGTTTGGTTCTCTCTGAGAGTTTTTCCTCATGTCGAAAGAATGAGTCACTTGACATTTCATTACTGAATAGGAGCTGATTTACAAGTGTGTATGCCCCGAGATGAATGTCGGTGGATGGACTCCAATCGTTTCCTCCAGGACCATGCTGTAAACGGGCTTCAGCCAGTTTGATGTAATTAGTTCTGTGGCACTGTGCTGTCTTTTGAAATGGAAGTATCATCCTTCTTATGATCTTTGAATGCTAGAAGGCCAATTAACATGGGAATTCCTGATTAACTTTAATTCAGCTCTACTACTCCAAGAAAGCATAGTTCCTGAATTGCACAAAGAAAGCCTTGTCAAGCATGGACAAAAATCAGTGTACTGAAGATCCTGTTGGTAGGTGTGGTGACTAAGATTAATATTTACTTGATGTCTTTTATCTTTCAAGTACTTTACACAGAAGAAGCATTTAATCTTCGCAAAAGATGTAAGAGTTAGGTGAACTAAGTTTTACTCCCTTGGCTAAATAAAGGCAGGGAAATGGAAGCAAAGGGATTAAAGTAGTTTGGTCATGGTTACAAAGAAGGCCAGCACTGAAACTGTAATTTCAGGTTTCTATTTCTGAGTCCAGACTAACGTCTCTTCTTGGTAAGAAGAAGCAGCAGAACAGACTTTGGAGTAAGAACATCATAAGAACTCATTGAACTATCACTTAGGCAATGCCCTGCCAGCCTGTTCTCCTCCCTCCTCCCTTACAGAGGCATTCCCACAGGTTGCCACTTGAGTTGCAAAGCATCGTGGATCTTTCCTTATGCTGATATAATGGCTCAGTTTAGTCATTGGTTTGTCTGGACCACTGAAAAATAAGTGTATGTTGAGATTTCTGGAATAAAAGAATCTCTGTTGAAGTTACTATGATGAGATGAATCTACTATTTTAATCAATTCAATGGCTTACTGCATTAGAAAGTGCTTAAATTACATTGTTGAATTTTAAGTATGCAAGTGGTCTCATTAATCTTGAAAAATTATTTGTTTACCTTTGGTTTGGATACTCATAGAGCTCTGAATAAACTGAAGTTAATTGCCAAATCAGGGCCCTGGTTTGCAGCAAAGGCCATGTCACCCTGAACTGCAGACTGTCAGGGAACCTGTTGAGGGCTCAAAGGTAGTTTTTGGCTTAAAGAGCTTCCTATTAAGATGAGACGGTGGACAAAGCTTAACGTCTGAGAAAGTTCTTCTCTGAGAAGGCATCTGATCTTCTGAAACAGAAGCCTCCTTAGTAGATGCATGCAAATTGGGTGCATCCTCAGTCTGGTTGTGCAGCTGGTTGACTGTAATGGAAACCCTCACATGGGAGCCCCCCTCCTGTGTGGGGAAAAGCAATTGCCTTTTAGTTCCTCCAATCTTACCTTAAAGAAGAAAGAGAAGATGCCCTTGCCTGAAACTGAAATCCACTCAGGAGATGGTGACTATAGAAGCCACATAATTTTGTCTAGATTTGACTGTAAATTGTGCCTCCTGTTTCACGTGGAGTAATGATTTTAATGCTGCAGTAGGAGTCACTGGGTGAGAGAAGGGAGGCAGGAGAGCAAAGCAGTGCAGCCCTTGTAAGGCCATGGTTCAGGATGCTTAATTAGTTGTTTCAAACCGGTGGCTCTTCTCCTTTGAGGCAGGAATGATGTATCAGCAAAAGCTACCAAATTGATGTAGCAAATAAATTCTATGGTAATCCATTTATTTAAAATTTGGTACTTAAATTTATAAGCTCTTCTCAAGTATGCCTGTGCTGCCGTTCATTAGTCCTTATTCTTTTATGCTCTTGCTCTGAGGTTTAGCAAAATGGCCAGGACATGCCACTTGAAACTGCCTCCAAATGTAATTCAAGCAGGTCTGCAGTAATAGTGCTAAAAGAGGAGCTATTTAGCAGCATTATTAATGGACAAAGAGTTCAGGCAGGATTATGAAAAAGTAAATTTTTACTAAGAGTGGAGGAGCTAGAAGAATGGACTGATTGCCCTGAGTCCCTTGGAACCTCGAGCAATCAATTTCTCTCTCCAGTATTCAGTTACTTGCTAATTGTATTGATTTTTATCAAATATGTGTACAAATCAATTTTATATTTTAGTGCTATTAAAAGCTTCCTTCCTTCCTTGCAGGCTGTTCTGATCATTTTCATTGTCTTCCTTTATTTTAATGCTTTTATCCTAATGAATATTTTCCTTAGGACATGCATGTTTTCCTTTAGGACATTGAACTAGATTGGGATTTTACCTCGATGCTCAGGGGTGGAGCAAAGAGGTGTCAGTCAGTCCAAACCTCTGTGAAATCAGTGGAACTGTCTGCTTAAGGAAACGTTGCAGGAAAGGGATGTGTGGTGTCGTAAAATGGGTGGGTGCAAGTGACTGCACAATGTGACCCCCTGAAGAACAGGAAGCATGGCTGCTGCCGGATGGGGATTGTGCTGCAGAAAGCTTGTAATGGAAAAAAAGAGGGGATAAATGCTGAGCATGATGCACTCTTACTGAGTAAAGGGGGAAATGAACTTGGGGTGAGAAAAATGAAACTCCTGTTTTATTAGGATGACCCCCATTGCTGCTGCACACCAAGTCACTTAGGCACTTCAAGTAAAGGGGATGCTGGAGACATCTCTGAGCAGGGTGAATGTATTGAGCTCTGAACGAAATAAAACAACATTCTCCATTTGTGTTTGCTTATGCCCATGGCGATTCAAATGGTTCCTGTCAAAGGTACCTGTTTTCTGAGACAGGACATGCTTCTGCTCTCCTTTTAATGTGATCCACACAGTTTGGGTTTGGGGAGAATCTCTCTGGCTGTGTATGAGCCTGAGAAATAGACTCTCATAATTTAAATGTTTGGTGTACGTACAACACTGCCAGAGATGGTGGGGAGGCTTTGAACTTTTAATGGTGTGAGCAGTAGTTACAAGAACAAGGGGAGTTAGCACTCTGCTTTTCCACTTGCTTCTGACTCAATATTAAAAGTGGAGAGTTTATGGTGGTATCTGTTCGCTCTTACGCCCAGGCACTTACACAAAATACTTTTATATTTTTCCTCAGGAAGGGTTGCATTAGCAAGTATTTGGGTATATACATGTGTAAAAATGCACCTTACATTAACTCATCTAAAACAGTAGTACATAGATAATTTTATATTTTACATGGATCATTTTGGTCTTTTTGATTATGTTCTCCTCCCTGTTTCTACTGATGTTTCTTCATCTCACAGCAAACACATCTCAGAAAAACAGCAGAAGCTGTAGCTTTCTCAGCCTCTCCTCCCTGCCAGTTGCTGCTCCCAAAGGCAGGGATGCTGTGGTATGGGAAGACAGACCCAAGCCCTCCTGCCTCATCCAATGGCAAAAAAGGACCAGGGTGCTGGTTCCCCAGGAGTCCCCAGACAACATCTCAGTGGGGAGCAGGCATCCTTTGTGCCCCATCACATGGTTTTGCTGCATTCCCCTGCTGCCACAGTGACTTTTCTTGCCACTTTGGGGTGCTTGGTATTTTCAGATCCAGTGTAGGCACTGCAACCACCATCATCCGTACAATATTTTAGAAGCTGGTTAGGAGGAACCAGTCTTCTTGTCCTTTGTTCTCTGTACGCAGTGAGTTCCCTCGCTGCACGCCCAGGTCGAGTATGGGGACAGATCCTGTGTGAATGCACAGCCCTCTACCCGAGGAGCTGGCAGCTCCATGCCCCAAAAGGCCAGGTTTTTGTGGGACCAGAGCCACTGTGGTGCCACTGCCTCGCACCACGTGGTCAACCAGGGGCACGTTTTTGTCATTAGGTTTATACAGCACCTCTTGTACGAGAAATCGCAGACTGGATAGGCCGTGTAAGGGGCCATTAGAACACAGAGAAGATAAATGTACCGGTTCTGCTGGAGGCTGTCCTCAGGCTGTTTGTTATGTGTCTAACAGCACTGTCACTGCATCACACACTTCCTCGATCTCCTATTACCCTACAAGCCTGTCTAATGGGATCCTCTGTTGCGGATTCCAGCTTACCCTGACCTACTTCTTTCTTGTGTCCCTGCAAGCTGTCAGGAGCTATCAGAGCACTGGGAGCTGAAATAAACATTCACTGAGGGGAAAAGCAAGGCTGTATCTAGTGAATTTAATTAGCTTTGTTTAACTTGCTTGTTTGCTTTGTAAATCACATCATTTTTAGTCAAATTTAAGGGATAAAAAATCTGTAATTAAAATCAAGTGATGCACGACCTTATTAAAATCAAGGGTTTTAGAGGTTCTGTACAAAAAGTAATTTAGTTTGTAACACATTTGCAGTGCTCTGAATATTTTAGGGAGAAGAAGGATGAAACTGAGATTCTTTTTTGTTTTGGGATCTTTGTTCAGACTGGAAAGAGATTAGGGCTTTTTGAGTCATTATCTTTACCTTTTTCTGAATATGGGTTTAAAAAATTTGCTTTGGTCTTTTTGTCAACATTGCAAGCTCACTGCATAAAATTTTAGAATCCAAATAAAGATTCTTACTGTTCCTTTCTTCACTGTGGCCTAAGCATCAGTATATTATGCATAGATTGAATCCATGGTGTTGTGCGAGGCCACGGTTTAAATCCTGGCTTCCCTTTTCACGTCTGTTGCATTTCTGAGTGTTGGAACAGAAGTCATTGTAATTTTGACTCTGCCAGACAAATGAAGCACTGACTCGGCAAGTCATCACTGGGTATAATTGGAAAGTGCTTAGAGTGTTTTTATCAGACAATATATTTTGTCTTTCAGGTGCTTTACTGTATTTCAGTTTGGCACATATTTCTTCTAACAACTGACGTTCTTGCTCTTGTCAGTGTAGGGTCTAATCCTCTTGCTGTTGAAAATTATAAAAGCCCTATGAATTCCTAATATGTTTTATCAAAATCTGGCTCAAGTATAAAATGTCTGACCCCAGCTTCTAATTATTCTTCAGCAGAAATATATTTCTGCCTTACACCATGCATGCATATTGATAGAGTCTCCTGAGCACATGGCTTATAGAGATACCCTCATCCTTGTGCTGAGCTGCAGGATGAACAGAAAAGGATTAAAGGACCACTGAGAAATAAATGGATATGCATGAACTTGCAGTGTGAGAAACAGTAAAATACGGGATAAACCTACTACCCGAGAGTGTGGGAGGAATAAAAATCTGTTTCACAAAGGTGCAGAACTTCTTGGAGTCTTTTGAAGAGGATGTAAGATTGGCTAACCTGTGATTACTGCACTGAGAATTACTCGTGGTAATAATTTCATTGAGGAGTATAAATGAGCAGCCTGATTGCTCAATGATTTCTGAGTAACTCACTAACTTAAGGATCACTGTGAGGTTTCAGGGAAGGAAAAGAGAAATGTTCTTTTCTCAGTGGGAGGTTCCTTGTCCCCACTGGAACATGTGTTGCTGGAAGCTCTGCTGTGCCAGGAGTGGAAGTTGTATGGAAGTCTTGCAAAAAGATACACAGAGGGACACTTCAGTGGCTTGACAAAATTGAATTGAAACAAGAATAGCCAGATGAGGGGGGTAACCAAGAACCAAGTGGTTGAAGCCAAGTGACCAAGTTTGTGGTCTTTGAGCAGTAGGGAATGAGGCATGGAAAGTTGAGACATCCCAGTTCAATTTCAATATCTTCATTGACTCCAATGAACAAAGAGCAGAAAATTTGAGGTATTATAACTTCAGAAACTTTGCTTGCAATCTGCGGCTTTACCTTATCCTGTATATATCCTTTGTGGATTGAGGTCTTTTTGGCATCTGTAGCTGAGCTGTGTAGAGTGGGAGGAATACAAGTACTGCTCATACTACTGGGTCATTGCTCCAGAGAAAGTGGTGAGGTGCATATTGTGGAGTTTTTATCGCAGGCATGGAAGCAGACATGTTTTATAATCTCATCCAGTATGAATAGCAAGAAAAATTTATAGTCTTGATACGCTATCGAGAGGTGAGTGGTGGAGCAGGGAGGTGTGAGGGGGCTAAAGCTAAATGCTCATTTGGACCCATTAGCTGCCGAGTGCTGGGCACTGCAGCTGAGAACCAGGTGTGAGGACAAGGAAACCTCAGGGCTGTGGGAAAGTGGGAATTTAGTGTGTTTAGTGACAAACGTGATTAATAGCTGTGTGCCTGTCATCTCTGTGCTAGCACTGTTGTCCCTCCATTCATCTCCACAGCTGTGGGAGGAAGGGAGAGGTAGAGGGACTCCGTGCTCAGGGTAGGGGGCACGTGTGCTCTTGGTGGAAATCAGAAGCTGAGAAAGGGACCTGTCCTGGCACCCCCTCTGCACTTAGAACGCTGTCTGGCATGCTCTGGGCACCACTGTAATCTGAATAATAAACATTTAATTCCAAGCTCCTCGTACTTGGCTGTGGTTCTGTTCAATGATGCTTTGCTTAGAGGACATGAAAAAGTACAAATGTTCATGAAGCTCGAGTCGTTTAACTTAAATCAACCTCCTCCTATGCACAGATCAAGAGAACCAATGAGGCATGTTTAATTACCCACGCACCCAGTTTACAATTAGTCTGCAGACTGTTGTTTTTTTTTCTTGGTTTTTTTTTCTACTGACACCACAAGGAAAAATTTGGTCCTGCAAGAGGTCTTGCTGAATGTAAGACGAGCAGGGCTGCAGTGGTTTGTTTTTTTCCTTTATAAATGTAAGTGGAATGTCTTCTGGGTCATATAATTTAATCTGATGCTCTAATGTGACAGGGTTTAACAATCCTTCTGCTCCCCTTCTGCTTGTAATAAGTGACAAAAATATGACTTCTTGATAAATGGGTTAACAGTATTCACAAGGCAGGTAATAGAGATCCATATTAATAAGTGGAAATTGGCTCTTGATGCCAGGCAGGAGAGTCTAATGAAAGTATTATTATTTTAACTTCCAGCTCCTTTAGAAGCTGAAACGTAAATGCTCGTATTATGTTCTTATTACCTATTTATCACACCATATAGCAAAGTGGATATATATTAAATTGCATTCATGTTTAATTCCTATTTGTATACTTTTCACTCAGTGTGTTCTCAAAGGAAATTCTCTGGAAGTATTTCAGAAATGCACAACTATTTTCCCATTCTCTTTTTATAAAGTAAACCCATTGTTGCTAACTGTCAATATACAATTGGCTTGGAAATTAAATTGTTTCCTGTTAAACTGGAAGAACCAGCTAATCCTGCCCTAATTAATTTAGGAAATAAATATTTAAAAATCTGAAAAACACATGGTATTTTTGGGTAGTGTTGATTCTATTTTAGTCTTTTGAAATACCCAAGATCTCAAGAGCTGGGCTTACCTATTTTCAGCTTTAATTTAGCATTAAATTGCTTCATCAGGGATTTTATATATGATCTTCTGTATGTTTGTGATTCTTTTGAGAATATTTAAAATAATACTGAATACCATCAAAGATAAGAAATTAGAAGCCTGTTTATTAATACACCTACTTATCATGCTTCTCCAGTTTTACATTCTTTTTTTCTTCTTAAGCAAAACTTTCAATTAATTCCATCTAGATTAAAAGAAAAAAGAAAAAGAAAAAGAAAAGGAAGAAAACTAAAAGAAAAAAAAAACTAAAGCAAAAAACCCAGCATAGCTCAAGTATTCCCACATAGCTTTGACCTGGAGAGTTCTGGGATCTCAAGGGCTTTTTTGTACATCCTAAGAGCAAAAAAAAAGGAAAGTGGGCTTGCATTTTCTTCCATCATATTATTTCCACCATTATTTTGTCCCTTTTGTCAGAGCACTGTGACTATGCAGCACTGTGGGGTGATAGTCATAGTGAGTCAGGTGAGGACCAGGGCTGATAGCCAAGGGCTCCTGGTTTTCTGTATACCTTGTCCAGCAGAGTCACATCACTTCCTTCCTGACCCAGCATCCTGCACTCACAGACCGTGCAAGAGAGATGCCCATCTGGAAATCTGTGCCAGTTTATTTAAGCAATCCCAAACAGGACGTTTGACTCCTGCTCTTACACTGAGAAATAGCTGTAATATGTAGAAATCTGAAGAGAGTATTCTTTTCCTTCACCAAGTTATTTGCAGATGCCTCAGAAATACCTGGGGCTTGGTGCAGGCAGCTCCTGTGCTCACACAGTGCCTTAGCAGCTGTCACAGGCACCCTGGCCAGGCATGAAACAGCCCAGGTGAAATGCAGGAGATCCTACCCATGAAACCCTGCTGGGGGATCAGGCTGTAAGATCTGGACTTAGATATTACAAGAAGGTCAAGTGGTTTGTTTATTTAAAGGCTTTGATAGCTCTTGAATGCTTGAAGTTTAATTTTGGTGGAATATTGTATTGATCCATCAATGCAATCTGTTGAATACTGCTATTTGAACCACTCTGGCTTGTTTATATTAAGGATAAATAAATAACCCAGAGCTGCTGCATACATTGCAGCTCTCTGCAGTGTGGGCAATAATGCAAACACTCAGTTCTGCAACAAGCAGGTTAATCACTTTATCACTTTCACTAAAATTTTGTGCCACTGCCCTTTAAAGACTTAATCCTTGTCATTAGTGGGTTGTAACAATGCCCAGTGAACATACTTTCAAATTAGAGAGACTGAAAAAAATCTATATAAAAGAATACCATATTATGCTTCACTTAGTACTGTTTACATTATTAATGTAAGAAAAATTCAGGAAACAGTTGTAATCATGCTACCAATTTTTTTTTTTTTAATTGCATGGAAAGAAACAATAAATGAATCTTCTGGAATATGTGGAGCATAAGAGCAAGTAGCAGTTCAAGCAAATTTAAGCAGGTTTATTGAGTTTTGAAACTTTAGGCACCTTGAATCAGCAAATATCTTTAATGTTTTATGAGCCATTGCAAGCTCTTCCTTAGATTTTATATATATAAAAATATATGTAGACTAATAAGTTTATATATATGAGTATATGTAGAGATGTAGAGAAACTTATCTCTGTTAAGCATTTTAGTTGTCATGGAAATAAGCTCTTCAAAGTGTTATTCTTTCAGTTTTAATAATCTTAAGTCCCTTTTCAGTACTTGCAGCTCTGCTTTACCTTTGTGTTCACTCAATCTGACAAAGACTCTCTGGGCTAATTTCATTTTTGCTTATGGCTGATATCTGATAGTTTTCATTCTTTTGGCTTCTCAGATCCTAATCAATGCTCTGGTGTGTTTGCTGGAAGCACTGAAGGGAATGGTTGTTCTCTCTTCTGTACCCCAGTAACACATATTGCAGCACTTGATTGGTGCCCCATTTTGTAACACCTTTAAAATATAGCTCCGTTTGAGTCAAGATTTCATAAATCATATTAAAAAGTTGCATTCAATCTTTTTTCATGTAATATGACAGTACAACAGAATTGATAGCATGGCAACTCAGCTGAGAGACATCCATAGTAACACTAGTATTTTCTGACCTGCCTTAATTTCTCTTTTTATTCCAGGCATCTGTAACTGCCTGTGCTAATTTTTTGTTTAATGATGTTCTTTAGGATGAAATTTTTCCAACTGGTGTTTGGGCAAGTCTTTAATAAGGTTTTTTATTTTCTTGATTTGTTATCTTACTCTCCAACAGTTTGAGCATATTGCAGTTATTTTGAGTTTGGATTCTGTCCTTGGAAGTCAACACAAAGTGCTTAGCATGAGGCAAAGATCTTGTAGATCCTACAGTAATATGAAAGCAGCTTGTGGCACTGCAAACAACAACAACAAAATCACTTACAGGTTTAATATGTTTGGATGGGAAATGCCCAAGAAAACGTATTTCCGAGCCCAGTGTTGTTTGTTAAGTCACACTGACGCACAGCCGAGGGCCTGAGAAAAAGTTCAGGAATGGCAGAGAGTAAGGGAGGAACTCCTTAATGGAGCATTTCTGTGGAGGAAGTTTGTGGGCTGTTTATTGATTGCTTGGTGAAAGGTCAACAGCTCTGCTGTGTTGGCCGATAAAGACAGAGGAATGGCATGTTGAAATCACATTGGAAAGGAGTTCAGTCACATTAAAGAAAGAACATTTTAAACCTTTATTTACTCAAAAAGCGTTGTGAGGTATTGAGCTTGCACATTTATGAACCTTCAGTGTAAGATTAAGAAACCTTATTCTCGGCTTTCCCTGGGAGTTTTCCCCTTCGCTTTACAATCTGCTTTTAGAGTTGAACCATTTTTAGCTCATTGCTTAATTCCTTGCTCCTGGTTTTGTATCTGGAAAAGATTAGAAGCATATTTCCTTGTGCAAAGAAACACTGGTAATTTTTTCTGAACAGCCAAATTTTGAAGCGATTATGCCCTGTGGTTAATTTAAATTTTTTCCCTTTTTTTTCCTCAAAGTACCTGTAAAGTTCTGAGCCCCGATTGTGTTTATTTCTATTGTGTTTTGCTTTTACTCTATATGAACGTAACTATTGGATGGCAGGGCTGAGATTTAAGACATCTGAAAGGTGAAATGTTCAGGGCAGAATTGAAATCAGGAGGACTCAGGTCTTGTCTGAACAAGGCAGTGACACAGCTTATTAGCTGGTCTGTGCTGAGATTTAGGCATGATGCCTTAAGTTTTAACTCCTATATTTTTCAGATTCTCTGCTGCCTGGTATGTAACTCTGAAACTTCATATTAGGTGTTAGTAAGTTCTCTTCACAGGGTAGTTAGACAAAACAATCTCTTCCCAGCCTGAATCAAGGATAACCATTGCCCACAAAGCATAAATAAAAACAAGCTGAAGGGAGCAAGCCAGGAGGTTGAGACTTTATGATCTGGAGCTGTTATTGGACATTTAACCTCAATATGTAAATGGACCAAAACTTACAAAAGTGTAAAAGCTTGTGATTGGGATCCATCTTGGATCCGTCCTGGGTGTAGCCCTGGCCAGGCTCTTGTACTGTCCAATATGTATCCTTTAAAGACCTTTAAATAAATACCTATTTTATTCTTTTAACTGTCTAGTCTCTGTTCCAGATCAGTCTCTTAAGGCATCAGGCAGGCAGGGTGAGGTTTATTTACCTCCATTAGGAGCCAATTTAAATGAAAGCTAATAGGCCGTTATTACACTTTAGAAAAAAGATTCTTACACAAATACTTAACTTCATGGTTTTAACTAATCCAGTGCAGATTTGTTTTGCAGTAAGCTCTAAGTAGATTTGGACCTGTTTTTCAGATTTGGGGACCAAAACACCTGTCAATAAGCATGTTATTCTCTCTAATGCAAAGTCCTGGTCCAGACCTTCCCTGTCACCAAATTCACCTTAATCCCTGGAAGTGGTACAAGGAAGTACAGTCAGACACTAAGTGGGTAAGAGCAACGGCAAAGAGCACGTTTGTTTCTTTAGTCAGGTTGGGCATAAGGGCAATAAGTGAATAGGATTTGCCTGTGTAGAAGATGTGAGAAAAGGTCTTGTATGTTGGAAACAGGGGTGCTGTGACTGATGATTTTAATATTGTCACTTCGTCTGGGCTTCTAAACTCCAAAATTACAATTAAAAAATTAAAAAATCCCTGTCTCTTTCTTCAGTGACTCAGAACTCTTGATCAGGGAGATTTATGATCAGTGGTAGATTTTTAAAATATTTTATTATTAAAACTCATAAATCCTTGCCTTTTGGATCTTGCAGGATTGCTCAGGTAGTTTGCTTCCCCCCTACCAACTTTGATGCAAAACACTATGTAAAGGTGTACACTTCTGCTTTTGATGAAGGCACGGAGAACTGCTCAGGAGAAGATGCTAAGGAACATGTCCAAGCACTGGGCCTGTCCCAGCATCCTTGTGCATCCTCTGCATCATCACAACTAACCAGGGCTTCTCCTGCTCAGCTTTATAGGTTGATATGCTCAGTGCAGCCATTTCTGTACCTCACAAAGAACACAGTAAAAAATAAACATCTCACCTGTGTTTTGCAATCGCCTAATCTCTGCTGTTCCCAGCAGCTCAGATGTGGGTGGAAGGTTAATGCAATCCTCCAAACTGCCCATGGAGCAGGGGCCACCACCTGATGTGCCCTGCTCTAGCACTGTCCTAAGAGGACAGAGCAATAGAGAAGCTGCTTCGAGCTGTTGGTGTAAAACAGCTGTAGTGGGGGCTGCAGTTCGGGTGACATTTTGATAAAATGTAGAAGAAAGCTTTTCAGAGGCTAAGCCAAATGTGATGCCAAACAGACGATTTTTAACCTTATTGATGCGTGGCAATACTACAATTCCTCATAGGTTTTCTGAATACTAGAGAAGAGTTATGTTAGACCAGTAATGACTGTAATAAAAAAAAAAACTAACAACAAAGTAAAAATTAATAAACTGAATTTTTATTTAATTTATTAAGAAAAAAAGGAGTCTTGAGGGTGAAGTGAATATCCTGCTACTTGCCTTAGTTGCTGAATCACATCCTGCTCCATCCAGAAGTAACTACATGTTGGCATCTAAATGGCTGTTGAGTCACCTCTGCAATATGAACTGGTGATTTACATTCATACGTGAGAAAAGTGTCTCTGTTTAATAGTGAAAAAAAAAAAATAAAAAATCTCCAGACTGTTTTTTGCAAGAGAATGTTCCCAGAGGAAAAATCTCTGGATGGAGTTAAGATTTCTATTGACAATAGACAGACAAAACCTTGCAAGGGATCTGCTGGGAGAAGGTGCAGAGGTGCAAATACCCAGGTACAGCTCCCTCCTTTTTCTAAATGCATGGTCCCAAAACCTGAAGCAGAGCCTGGGGAGCAGACTCCTACAACTACTGGCAGAGCAACGTGCCAGCACTGTGCCCAGAACACTGCAACCATGTTTTCTATGTGTGTGCCCTTCGCTCGAAGAGAATCAGCCCTTTGTCTGAACAACTCCTTTCTCCTTTTCTTTCTGAAGTTTTCAGTTGGTGACTGGGAAGTGGGGAGGGGAAAGGGGTGGGCAGCCGGCAAAGATGAAATAGCTCATGAAAAGAAAGCTGCTGAATAGGCAGATTGTTTTATCTGGATGAGTGTTGTGTTCCTGACTCTGTTGCAAGGGAAGGTACAGTACAAACAATATTCTGGCTCACACACTCCTGCTTCAGCCAGGAGATCGTTCTTTCTCCTGCTGCTGCTCAAAAGCTCTGAGTGTGTGTTATCCTTTTCCCCCTTCCCCCTGAAGGTATCTGTTTGCTGCTGATGTCATTTCTGTTTAGCAAGAACCACGTTTACACTGTAAGAAATGTGAAGGATTTCCACTTCTCAAGGATTCTGCAGCTTTGTGCACCCCTGCAAAGTGGTATTTCCTATGGTCGCTGACTCCAAAAGGGTCCTGTGTTCCCAGCCTCGATTGCTTAACAGTCTGGAAAGAAACCTGGAAAGCTGAGAATAAAACATCTAAGTGAGCTTCAGGAGGAAATGTGGAAGGCCAGGCTTGGAGTGGGGATCTCAAATTACCCATAATTGGCTGAATCTTCTTCTGCTTCTCTCTTCTTCCATCAGAAAACTTTAGGAACAGCTGAGGCTCTGGTCAGCCGATGGTTGCTTTGGCTGCCCATTTGGTTGCCCACAGTAATCCCAAGCTCCAACAAGAGATATGGTGATAGTCTTTGAAATGGAGAGGTGATGGCCTCCATATTATTAAAGGTCGTCAGGCATATGGTACAAGCTGAAGGGATTTTGTGCAAGCAAAAGAGCAAAAAGGGTGTATAAATTTTAAAGGAAGAAAAGAAGAGGAAAAAAAAGATGGTAAATTTAGTGCTTCAGGTTCAATATGTCAGGGAGGGACAGGAGGTAGGATGTGTGTGTCCAGATTAAGTAAGTCCTGTTGATTCAGGGCCCTTGAAAATTTCTCCTCTAATGCAACTGGTTTGGTTTTTTCACATCCTGTACTGTGTCAGTGAGACACTGAAACCCTCATCAGTGGAGGGGGACAGGAATTGTGCTGCTGGCCTCATTTGTGCTGAAAGTGTAATTTGAGAATAAGGGGGGTTTTAGTGCTGCTGGAAGTTTTCTGGTGTTTCATCTGAGAATAAAGTACTAATGCATCCCCCCACTAAAAGGTAGGAAGCCAGTGAGCAGGACTCTCCTCAAGCACAATGGCTCTATCTTGTTCTGTTATGCCACAAAGGAGTGGCTTGCTTAATCTCTGAAATTAATAGAGCAGAGAGGAAACAGCTCTTAAAGAGATGTGTGTCTGCTTCCTTCCTGTGTGGAGCATGGGGAGCCTGGGTTGCTGAGGCAATGTCATTTCACATAACTAGAGGGCTCTTCTTATAAAGGACAATTACAGTAAGTCTAGCAAGGCTGGAATTTTTGACTTTTCAGGGTGTTTTTCTCTGCCAGGGTGGTGGGGATTTTTGTTTAAAACCTGGTACATTGTGGTGGAAGATGATGCAGTGAGAGTTTGTCCCACATTTGCTTTCTTGAGAGATTGATTTTCTTGGGGGGGGGGGGAGGAGCGGGAGGTGTCTGCCTGTCGTTTAGTGACATCAGAGAAACCAGCCTGCTGTTCCATTCCCTGCCACGCTTAGTGCAATAGTCTAAATGTGTTTTGAGCTCTTGTCCTAGGAGAATGTCAGTTCAACCAGAATTAACGGAGTGTATTCTAGTAGAACAGCTTCTTTTTCACACTGTGTTGTCCCTTTATAGCTGTGTGTTACATGAAGCCAAATTAACTGATAAGCAATGCACTAGATTTTCCTGCACATGGTCGAGGCTGTTCACATCTATACAAACATTTTTAGTTTTAGGAAAAAGGTCTAGTGCTCACAAAACTAAACCACACCTAGCCACTGTCACTTCAGAGAGAGGGAGAGAGAAAAATTTGCTTGCCAAGAAGCCTTCAGGATTTTTTAATTACTTCAGGGAGAAAGATGGGGAGACCAGGAAGAGATGCAGTGGGGACCAGGGCTCCTGCATACTGTGCTGCCTCCAACCCATTTGATTTGAGAACTGGAGGATACTGTTCAGCAAGTTTCAGGAACCGACTTTAGTTGGGCAGATGATGCTTCGCTCTGCTTTCATTCTTTAACTTTTGTTAATAATTTGTGTGTGATACTGCACAGTAGAAATATACCTCCAACTCTGCTTTTGAAACCGCTGTCTAGAGTGGCGTCACATCATCCAGCCATGTACTTCTTGTGCATTTATTAAAAAGAAAGGGTGTCTGGATTGTGTGGGTTTTGAGTCACAATCAGGGGGAATCTGTAATAAAATGGCTATCTATAAAGTGCAGGACAGTTTGTTCCCTCCTAGCAACATGATGTATTTTACATACGAACAATAGTAGGTTGCTTTGCAGAAAATGTCTTTTTGATATTAAGATTATCAGTGCTGCCGCCCCTTGTCCCTCATTTATTATGGGATTTACTGCAGCAAAACTGCCAAGTACTTAGTTCTTTTTCAGCTTTCATTCAGCCACATGATTCGTAATGACTGTGGTGAGCTGGGGAAAGGAGAAAGTTTAAATTTGGGCAGTTGTGCCTCTATCCACAGATAAAGAGGCATCTAATTTCTGTGCAAATCTGAGAGAGCTTTACCACAGCCCTGGCTGTAAATTCAAGTATTCTGTAGTATTTTTCTGCACCTTTGCCATTGCCAGTGTGTTTTAAGTGCCATTTAATTTGGATTTTATTTATCTGAAAGATGAGATGGAAAATTGGCTGGTATCAGTGCTGCTCCCCAGTAGCGTGGAAGGCTCAGCAACCTTTGACTGCCTGATCCCACATTTCCTATGGCTTCTCTAGCCAGGTACTGGAAAGGGCCTATATTCAGGGGGGATTGTATTGCTGCAGTGTCCTTTTCCTTTTGATGCCTTTTTAGGAGTCCTGAGTAGCTACATCCATCTGTCCCAACCACTACTTTAGTGCCCTGCACAAAATTCCCCTTCCAAGCATGTCTAAATCTTAGCTTCAGAGTCCCTGCAGGCTCCTGGGGGACCAGCTTTTCTCCTGGTTTCAGGCAGGTGACCAGTCCCAACCATTGTGACCTTGTCTGTCTTGCAAGGAATTATTGTGCTCCACGCAATACTGCCTCAGAACAGGCGGCAGCACAGCACAAGGTGGGATGGCTACAGTTTAAAATAGCAGATGGCATAATGAAGTTCTTAGGCTAAATGCCAGTGTAAAATTAGCATTTAACTTCTCCCTTAGAATTTGCCTGTTAATTAGGTATCACTGTCTATATTGGAGTCATTTTTAGAAGTTGTTACAGCAATATTAACATGACTGAAATGCATGCATGAAATTATATTATGCATCAAAGTTTTCTCCTGGTGGGGGCTTAGATCATACAGCCCAGCTGGGAATGGTATTATTTTACTTGTTCTATTTTAGACATCTAGACACAGTCTTCAGACTTAAAGGAATGTGTCTGCAAGGTAAAATAATAAGAGTATACCAGAGAGTCCACAAGATTAGAAGGCTGTTTAAATGAGAAGAAAAAGTGGGGGGCAGAGATGACAAGGGAAGGAATTCTATGCCTTGTAACAGTACCCTATTTCAGCTTCCAGCTAGGACTTCTCAAACTGGCACTGAACTTTTTCTTCTGAACGTATCAACCTAAAAAAGCCAGGTGTTAGCATCCCAGAGCAGATTGGATAGAGGATTTCCATTGCATCCTTTCTTTGGACTTTCTTTTTTTAAAATAAATCTTAATGCAGTGCCTTTCATGCATTTTGATATCAAGTTTCACCAACTGGCAAAAGGTTTCACTTCTGGATGTTTCCCCAAAATAGACGGACAGATGTAGCACTGAACTGTTGTTATGGGGCTTCCCTCTGCTCTGGGACCTTTCTGAAATCCTGGAAAAGTCTGGGGTCTAGTGTGTGCAGGGCTGCCTGTTCCTGCAATGTCTCCCATTCCCATGTAGTCATTGTCTTTCTTTGGGGGACCCTCATGATGTGGGGTCCCATCCAGTTGGCCTGTCATAGCTCTGCCTATTCATTCTCCCCAGCTCTGCTTCTTTTCTTCCTCCTAACCAGCACAGAGTTAGAGAGATGCAGGCTCTGGGGTCCTGTGCCATGCACCACAGGAGTACCAGAAGGCAGGCAATTTCCATTTTAATGACTCCCTCATTATGTATTTGTCTGATCCCGTCAATATTTTGAATTTTTTAAACTTTGCTGACTGCAGACATTGTGAGCTATCAAGTCGATAATTAGATTACCGTATTTTAAACACCTTGGTTATAAATCAGAGCAGCCCAATTCTGTAGCCCAATGCTGTGTCTGGAGAGCAGCTGGCCTATATGTGAAAGGCAAAAGATTTGAGGAGAGCATTGCATATAGATTTGCTGTGTTAGGAATGCCTTCAAGAACATACTTAAAATGGTCGAGTGGAGGGGGTCAATCCTTTTTCAGAAATAAAAATTACAGAAATTAAATCTTCATCAGAGGATATACCATCACCTTTCCTGTCGAGTGTGGTTCTTCCCACACCAAGTAGGAGCATTGTAAACCTCACCTTCATTTTGTTCCACCTGCCTAATGAGGTGAGGTGCCTGAGCTAATGGCAGAAGCATTAAATGCGAATTGCATCTTGAGGACCTCCTTTAAATCACACAGCACAGCTTGTACTGCCATTGATGCTGGGCTTATCTCAATTGTTGTCTAAGGCTTTGGAATTATAAATGTTTGTGTTAAACATGTACTTTGTCTTCCTTGTAGTGCAGTTATTTGTATTGCACGTGGAGTTTGAAAGAAGTCAAGTATGGAGAATGCAGAAACAATAAAATCTCTGTTCATGTCTAGATGTACAGGTATGCAGAAAGTGAGGGTGAGTACTGGTGTTGCTGAAAAAGATGTGGAGATCATTTCATCCTCAAAAGAGCAAGCTGTGAGTGGATACAAAGAGAAATGCCAACTGAAATCAGCAGCAAACTTTCCAGTTGTTTCATCAGCTCAGGTCCAGTTATAAAACTGAATCCAGAGTTCTGAGTATAGAATATCCTAAAGACAGATTTCAGAGAGGAAAAGCCCAAGCTCTGCTTTTTTTTTAAAAAATATTACTGATGAGCACTGAGATATCCAAACTGAAATATGTTTGATGCATGGGGCAGTGGAGAGCCAGGACCTATGATATCTGCAGTTGTCACTGAAATGTGGCAAAATGGGTGCTGGGAGGACATCAGCACAAAGGAACCCCCAGGAACAGGTGAGCACAGAAAAGAACAAAGTTTGTTTCTTTAAATTTGCATCAGAAATGAAGGGAAAGTTGTGTGCAGATGCACTGGAGAGGGAGGAAAAGCACTATTAGAAGCTGCTTTATTTTGCTTACTGTAAATAGCTTTTCGTTCAGCATGGAAAGACAGCAGCTCTTCCTGGGGTTGTTTGCTTTTCTTGCGTGACTGCTTGATAGTTCAGTTTGTTAATGGACCAGGTTTCTATTAAAAGTGTTTAGTTATTTGAAGGCCATGTGCTTCAGAAGCCAGGAGCTTACTATGTGCTGGTGAAGGCTGCCATTGTTTTCTTATCTGGAAATATACATGTTTTTAAGGGGTAATAGAAATTCTTCATGGTTCTTGGATTGCTCTTAGAGTTAGGCACAAATCATTAGAAAATAGTGGAAGTGTACTTGAGGTTAATTCTCCTTCCTTCCCATTTAATCCATGAGCTTCTGCACACTTTAGGTAGAAGTTTGGCCTCTGTCAGAAAACCCAAAACTAATGTGGGTCAGTGAAAGATCCAGACCATCGCAATGTGAGATCCATCTAAGAATCCAATAACAGTTCCATTTTGGCATCATGAAATGGGTAGTCCTGAAGAGCCCATGGTTTTCAGAGTTGCTGTGCAAGAGCTGCCCAAGGTGCCCTCCTATCTCGGGCCCATCCTGAGCAGCCCCCAACACCCTGAGCCCTGTAAGTGGGGGCACTTAGTGACAAGCAGAATCTCATCTTGCACAAGTGCTTGGTGAGGAAATCTTGTGACACAGCTTCTGGCAAGCTTGCCATTTTTCCCACAAGTTCCATTTTCTTGGCAGAGCTGAGGAGTGGGGCCTCGTACTTTGCCGTGGGCCCAGCTTCCTTGCAGGAGCCTGGTGAGCTCCTTCCCTGCTATACAGTTCCACCTCCCACACTAGAAACACTGCATTGTAAATGAGCAAAGTTTGTTTTCAGGGAGTTGCTCAAATTGACACTTCTGACTTACTGTCTGTCTTGTTACAGAGCAGATTTGTCTCACAGAAACCAGGAAATGCTGTCTGTGTAAGGCAACATGCAGGGCGCAGCTGGAGCAGAAACTTCTGTAAATCAACAGTCTTCCCCAATGTCACCCCATTACTCCCATGTGTTCTTTTTGGTGCCTTGTTGTATACTAAGAAAAAGTAGTTCAAATCAAGAAGTAGGAGTTTTTTAGCATTGGAAGACTGAAAAATTGTGGTGCATTTTTCCTTTAAAGATACACTTGACATTTATCTGTCCCTGTTCATATATAATGAATGGGGAAAAAAAAGAGGGAAATTGTATTTCAACTTTAGATGCTCAAGAGGAAAAGAGAGGTAGTTTTACTAGGAAAGACATGCTGTATCTGATGATAATTCCTTATTCTTTAGGCTGTCATTTCTGCCTGGATAAAGTAAATATAAAATGCTGCCGGGTTAGAACAGTGCTATTTTAAATATATTGTCCAAACAATTGTGCAAAGAAACAAGGTAAAGGACTAATTCTGTGTTGGTTTTCTGATTATATTTTGAGATAGAAGCAAAGTGAAGATGACTGTAAAAGGGAGAAATATAACAGCTGAAACCTCCTAACAAATGTGCTTAAACACAGTACACCTTCTTTGTGCATCAGCACTTCTCATATCTGTATGGAGCCCAAATAATATCAGCTCTTTAACAGCTTTTCAACCAGTATCAGAAGGAGTAAAAATAGGTTGAGTTTTTTTAATGTTTGTTGATCTTACCAAATTCATGGAGTTAAAAATTCACAGTACCTTTTAGATTTGAGTACAAATAGGTATAAAACAGGGTGTCAGCCTTTTCCATTTAAAAAAAAAAAAGTGTTTGGTAACGTGTTTGGCTTTCTATTTGTTTTTGGCTCCAGATCTGACTCAAATATTTGTGTAAGAAAGGCTGCACTAAAAAGTGCAAGATCAGGTCTCGGTGTGCTACACAAATGTGTCATGAAGGGAAGGGGAAGAATTGCTGCCATACATAAATAAGGTTGGTGTTTCCTTCCCATTTCCCACATCATGTCTGGTAAATGTAGTGACTGAAGCACAGGAAACCAGGTACAATTTCTTTGCAGTGTCTTCAAGCAAGTTCAGTAGGAAGTTAGTTTTGAAGAACTGGATCTCTTCCCCCACAGGGTTGGAATGAGGTGCACAGGGCTGGGTATGTGCCGTGGTGAGGAATCAGTAGTGCTGGTGGGCACTAGGAGGGACAATGCTGAAAATTTACTTCAGAAGAGAAGTAAGCCTTCTCAGAAGAACTTGAGAATGGGAGACTGGTGAAATGGATACTGATGGTCATGATGTATGCAGGATATGCTGTCAAGGTCCTGTCAGAGCTTTGAATAGTTATGGGTGGAGGTGAGGGGCTGCAGCCATGGTAAGCAGTTAGAAGTACTTAAATTAGTCCATTTGAAGAAGTTAAATTTCCCTCTACAGAGGAAATGTACAGCCTCTACCTGACAGCCTCTGTGCCAATGTGAAATAAAATGGTTGCCCTCAGCCACTTTGTAGTGGCTCACCTATCTCCATTGTGTTTGCAGTCAGTCAGTGCTTCTCAGCTGGAATTCAGCTACTTCCACCTGAGGGGCTGTCATTTCTTATAGAGGACAGTCATCTTACCATGCCTAAGTACTTAAGTAGAGTTCCACTTAAGATTGCTGAGACTACCTGGACACAGCATATGCAATGTTCTGCTGAGGTCTCAGCATGTCCCAGCCAGGTGAGTTGCATTAACACAGTGCCCACCCATGCTAATTAATCCCAGAGCTAGCTCAGTGTGGCCTTGGCTTCAGGATCTCTGAACCCCAGGGAAGGAACATGGTCTGAAGTGATGAAGTCATCTCAGGCAACTCTGTTGAAATTAAGTGAACCTCCCCTCTCTGGATTAGGGTTGAACTGGTGCCCCTTCAATTCCTTGAATGCCCTGAAACTTGGAGGTGGACACAACACAGTGTTTAGTGACAGATGAGAACACTTCGAGGAATTCCCAACTTTTGATCCCAGTTTGCAAGGTCCTTGCATCTCCCCAGGAACATTCCATGGTGCAGTCCGGACAGTTGTTTCCTAATGGTTGCAGCAGTTATATCCTCACTAACCTGTGAAATGATAGCTGAAAGAGGAAGTTCCTCCCATTCTTTCAGAAGAAAATGAAAAGCTACCTGCCTTCCAGCTGTGTGGTTTGGGAGAAGTTAAAGTTGTTCATTCACGTTTGCAAAGTTTGGTGAATGGTTGTGTGTGCTGGCCTGGGCAGCAGCTCTCCGTTGTCTGGCATCCAGCCAAGTCAGCCCCTCTCCTCAAAGTGGACAGAGTACCCCTGTGCCTGTGTCTGCTGGTGGCTAAAGCCCTTTTTGGAAGAAAGGCAGGATTCTCAGTAAGTCACAGGATTCTGTGGCAGCTGGGATAAATTTATGTAGAAAAAGTTTTGCCTTCACTTTCAGACATTGGGAGAAGATCATGTTCTCAAGCTTGAAAACTTTTAGGGGAAGTAGTGTGATTCTTGTGGGTAAACTGAAATGTCATAGCAGTAACAGATTTGTCATCCTAAACTAGATACACACAGTTTAAGTGTTCTTACCTTTCAAGAATTTGTTTGTTCAACTCCAGACATCGTGTCTGTATTAGGAAATAGAAGGGTAATTAAGTGTTGATGTTCAAAAGCATACAGTGAGTTTTCCTGAAATATCATTGTTTCTTAGTAAAAGCAAAGTCTTGCAATCCACATTTCTCAGTTAAGGAGCCCTTACTGGATAAGGACTATAACCCAGGATGTTATCCTTGGTCTTTGGGTGGAGGGAAAGCCTCTACTCATTTGAAAATTTAAGTCCTTTAAGAAGGGGCTCAAAATCAAAATACCTGCAGGGTTTCTTGGCTTTCTCCTTAACCTGATGTTCATATTGTGTAATGTGAACACTTCGGGCAAAAAACTGTGATACTCTGAATTGAACTTGTGCTATGCTTAAAAGGAAAAAAGAACTCTGACCAGAACACACACACACACACACACACACACACACACACACACACACACACACAAATTATATTGTAGACATGGTGTATTGCAGCCATAGTGCATGGCACATGTTGCTGCCTGGCCACTGCCTCCTGTGGATTTCTGCTTGTTTTGCTGCTGCTTCAGAGCCAAGGGACACCCTCCTAGCCCTGGTACTGTTTCCTGAGTTCTCACCTCCCAGATATGCAGCCATACCTGTGGTGGGGTAGAAGAAGCAAATGAACACAGTTTGTTTGGAAAGTCCATTAGTGTTTAAAGAGTTCTAATAAGAGAATATTTGATCACACATAGTATTGGGAGAGAAGAAAAGTGAAATGGGGAAATGAGAAGTCTATTTGTTGAAATACTCACAAGGTCTAGGGTTTTCTGAGGGTTTTCAGGTTATCTTGTCCTCTTGAAATTAAATTGTAGCCAAGTGTCTAGGCTCATCTGCAAGGCTTAGCTAAGACACTTAATGAAAAAAATAGTTCCTTTAGATAATTCCCTTCCTTTCACCATTAACAGGATATATGGAATTACATCAGTACTTCCTCTGTAAATCAAGATATTGGAGGCTATTGTCTCCATGTGCAGCTCCAGCTCAGTGTGCAAAGTATTTCATATTCAAAGCTTCAAAGGTCAATCATCTGATTAATACTCCCATTACCCTGATGAGTCTTTTCTCTCTTTGTGGTATCCCTGTAGTTTTGAAATGCCTTATGCAGATGACTATAAAAGCATTTCCTATGCACTCAGAGTTGACCCAGCTGCTCCAGCTGCATGTTGATGCTGCACCCACTGCAAAAGTTCCTAAAGGGAATGAAGGAGGCTGCTCCAGCCATCCAGGAGGCTTCTGTGAGGTAGTCCCACTACGGCCAGCAGTAAGTTACAAGCTTTTTCCCCTGCTGCAGTTCATCTCCCTAGGGTTTTACAAAGAGACCAGGACCATGTAAAGTATTCCCAAGTGGAGCGGCATGCTTCATCCTGTGTATTTCAAACTGTCTCCTCTGTTATGACAGTTAACTGCAGTCTGGCTGCAAAGTCTGTATCAGGGATTGGTAATCCTCCAGAATGGTACTTGGCACTCAAGAGCTAACACATGTTTTTATTACATGAGCATGAGTCTCATAAAATGGCTCAGTGGTCTAATATGCCCCTTTGTAAAAACAAGGCACAGTTGGATTTAGAAATTGTGATGATTTGGCAAGTTCAGCTGTTAACCTCTCTTGCAGGGTTAAGCTTTGACCAGAAATTTGCCATGAACCCATGGGCACATCCTGCTAGGAAACAACATGCAGAAATCCTTCGCTGTCCTACTTGATTTATCTGCACAGTGCAAACTTGGAGTGTAGAGCTGTATTTTCCCCTGAGGAAGTCACAGCAAGCTCCATCACCACTTCAGAGTAGAATGTGTTTTATTGGTTTTGTCCTTGAAAATAGTTCTGCTCTGCTCAAGACAGTACATCTTAGGAAACTGTAGCAAGTCCTGAACTGGTCTGTTTTATACTCTGCTTTCACCATGTTTTGGGAGAAAAGCTGGAATGTGGTGAAGAGCCTGAGCTATGTTAGCTATGCAGTGTCCTGTGGGATTGTTTGTGAATACAGCAGCTAAAGATAGGAGTGCACCACAGAAATGCTAAAAATACTGTCCAACTCTACAGTGGTTGTTTAGCATTTGGAGCACTATAGTTTGCCTTACACAGATAAAGGGAAGATGCAGTTTTGCAATTTGAATATGCAAATGAAGTCCTGATCTTGCAAATGTGCAATCATATGCTCAAATCTGAAAAGGCCACTTGTATTCCTGAAGTTAAGCATTGGCACAATTAAGAGTTTAATCAGTCAAATACAGTGTTATCAGAAGTTAGTGTGAGTGCATGGCAATGCAGAGACTTTGCTTCAAAAAACAGCTGAAAAAAATCACATTTGTATGATTGAGATCAGATCTTTACATTCCACGTGTTGATACTTGGAATTGTGTTGTCTTATAAATCATCTCTTATTAACCCAGTAGGTTGCAAACAGTTTCTTCTTTACATTTATATGCATGATTTAGTAAACAGTATTTTAATATCAGTGGGAACACATTCTGTGCTTCATGGCTATCAACCATGTGACCATTCAAGGCAGAACAAAAGCTTAGAAATTAGAGTTTACATAAAATTGAGAAGTGTAGAAAGCTTAAAAGGCTGTGTAATTCACTTCTGCAGCAAGAACACCATTTTCTCTAACATTGTTTGCATAAGTCAGCAATTTTGTTGTCAGTTTGTAGTGATGAATGTGTGATTAACATTGCTTCTAGGACAGAGGAGAACTGGTATCTATAGCAAGTCGAGAGGTTCTCTGGTTAAAACCGAAGTAACTTAGGCATTACATATTCTGGCGGAGAGAATTTCTCCAATTCCTGTGTATTTTTAATTCACTCCTTTAGTTAGGAGGAAGGAGCAAAGAGTGAAATGTCATCCGTGATGAAGTCAGCGTCCCAAAATATTTATAGACTCATAGAATCATTTAGGTTGAAAAAGACCTAAGATCATCAAGTCCAACCAATTTATTTAATTGAGGCCAAGATTTCAGCAGCTTTTTAGAGAACAAGGGCTTCAGGACTGGCATCTGTGTTTGGTTTAGTGTTTATAGTACCACTGACATGCAGAATCCCTTTAAAGGTCCCTGGGTAAGTTTAAGAGCCATATTCAAAGAGCAAGTATTACAGCAAGAGCTGTATGCTGAGCTGGTCATCTCTCTGCTGCGGGAGGAAAGGTGTGTACAAACAGCATTTTTCCAACGAGTCGTTTTCTTTTTCCAGCTGATGCATGCTGAGAATAGCAGGGGTGCTGGATTGGTAAAGATGAAACTGGTTTGAAATTTGTTCAGAAACAAATTAAATATTCATTCCTTTGCCTTACAAAAGATTTCTGCTTCTGGCTGTTATACAGACTTCTCTCTACACCCAGTTTCTGCGGGACACATTAGGTTGATTATTTGTTTTCTCTAAGTGAGGCTTGGTTTTTTGGGTCTGTATTAGTCCATATCCTGTTTATTGTTTCATTTTCTGAAAGACAGAGAACATCAAAGGAGCAGGAGAGGAGCTATTCAGGATGTGCCATTCCTTGCCCACTTGTTCCATTCTTCTTAAGAGTTGTGCTCCAGTTTCTGATACCACTTAGGAGAAACCTCACACTGCTCTTTTAAATGTTTTGTCCTGCCCAAGCCAAGAGGAGAGCTCTAGATTCAGTAATAGGTCATTTTCCCGTGCAGGCAGTCAGCAGAAGGGCACTGGGCTGGCAGACATAAGGGTGCTGGTGACAGCCTTCGGAGCAGCCACACACAGGAGGCTGGAGCTGTTATTCTTTGGAGGAGTAAGTGTGAGTACTTCAGCTGTTGGAATAAAAATGCCCTTTTTTTCAGACTGAAATCACATTGTTTCTTACTGTTCTGTCAATTTGAAAGCTTTTTTCCCTAGGTTTGACCTAATTGGAGGCTCTGCCTCCAGGCTATTAATTCTCCAACCATACCTTTTGACAGAATGGCACCTGTAGTTTGGTAAAACCACAGGACTAAGTGTTCTGAGATATTAAAAATATAATACAATATCTAGCTGAAAAGAAGTGTCAGACTGGGTTTCAGCTGGTTATCTAGTAAGTGGAAAACCAACCTCATAATTTAGGAACACATACATCCTGTTTCTTCTACTTGTGGTGATTCCATAACTGTGCCAGTGTTAGGGCCTGAAAAAGAAGAGAGAAACGTATCTTACAAATCCTAGGAGACGCACGTAGCAAAAACATCACTTTCTGCTCAGTGGAGAGGATCTGCAATTCTCCAGCCTAGACATTGCTGTGAGAAATTAATGTAGTCTACAAAATTACTGTTCCATAGGATTTTGAAATTAATGGACTATAAAAATATATATAAAACAATACTGCTGGTATTAAAACTGAGGTAAGATGAGGTAATACTGATGGAAAGCCATTTAGTCTAAGATTGATCTTGATTTACAGCCAGATATGAAGGAAATGCTCTTGTACTACAGCTTAAAACCAAGAGGTGAAGAGCTTGTTCTGTCTTCAGCTGTCTGGTTAATAACACTTGTCACTAAATGGAACGTGGAAGTTACAGCCAAACAATATGTGATTGCTGTAAGTCTTCAGATGACTAATTACAAGACATCTGTACAGAGATCTCCTGCTAGCAGCACAACACAGGAACAGGCAATAGTCCTGTTCTTCTAGATCCATTTGTCAACAGCAATTTTTCTCCTGGAAAAATTTACATTTTAACAGTGCCATTAATACCGAATGCAGATGAATTGCTACAGAAAGACAAGATGGGAACATTTGAACATTTGTTTTGATAGGGCAGATCTCTGTTGGTGCCTACCAAGTGAGTCTGGTAATTCTGTCTGACCTGAAAAGTATCAAAGCTACTGATTTTTTTTTCTTTTTTTTTATTTCTTTATAGTGAATGCTACTTGGTCTCTTGCATGCATCTTGCCTGTGTAGGATGGCAAAATAGGTATATTCTTGGAACTCATCCTATACTGATACCTTTATTCAGACATTAGTGATGTTTCTTGTGATTTTGCACAGGAGTAATTAGAAAAATCTTGTTCAGACACTTGTTGCTTTGTAGGCTGTAAGTTGTTCCATTTAAAAGAAAGACATAGATCACACATATTTCTATCATTATAAGTGTAATTACATTCACACATATCGGTGAATGGGAAAATCATATTTGTAGTATTTTCTTCCCCTTAATTTTTTGTTAAAATTTAGAAGAGAAACCTTTCGCTCATGGTGTAGTCTAGGTTGAATTTCCTGTTAGTTTCTGTGGCTTAAGCTTATTGTAAGATCACATTATTCTGGTTTTGTCTAGTTATGATGTTTGATGTTTGGGGTTTCTGTGCTTACCAGCTAAAGGACACATTTCAGTGTTTGCCACCAGGATTGCTTCCCTTGCTGCACAGGGATTAGGGAAGAAGGCCATGCGAGAGTGCCAGGTCTGCAGTCTTCTTTCAGAAGTTCACATGTATTCAAGACAAACAAGAAACTGTTGTAGTGCAGCAGTGTCACAGGGAACAGAGATTGATCACAGCTCTGGAGCCACCATGCAAGGAAGCCAAACCTTCTGTTGTAGTCTCCGACAGTGCACACTCACAGGGTGTGTGAGTACAGCCCCTGGTTCCTGCAGCTTTGCACTCACAACAGGAGCTTGGGATTTATTAAGGGAAAGCACACACCTTGTTCTTTTCTTTCTCTTTTAACACAGCTTGAAGTCCCTGATTTACTGAGGGAATAACTGGGGAAGATCTCAATGAGTGGTGCAAGTAAAGGATCAGTGCACACTCACATCAAGTCAACTGATGCTTGTGTACTGATGGGAGATCAAACTCTCCAAATATAGCAGCAGTGTTTAGGAGGTGATTTACATGTGCATACCTAAGTAGCAACTTCTAGTACCTGTTGTTACTATATTTGTTTTAAAGATGGGAGTTGAGAGAAGCTGTAGTGTCAGGTAAAAACAATTCACATAATGCATACAAGCTAGCTAATAACCAATGTCCTTTAATAGTTAAAGTGACTCCTTACATCCCTGGTAACACTTCCTACATCCTCCCTTCCAGTTACCTATGAGCATGATGAATAGAAGGAAATCTACCCTGTGAATTTTCCCTACTCATAATCCTTTCTCTACCACCACACCTCATTACAAATGGATCTGCCACCTTTGCAGCCTACAAGTACCCAATAGACCCCAAAGTGGACTTTACTCTGGTATTCCCTACCTGAAGAACTGGGGAATTGCAATTTTTAAGCACACTGGTGCATGCCTCTGGTAGCTTGAAACTGCATTATGATCTCTTTCCTGACACTGTAAAATGACAGCTTAATGTCCATTCATGCTCAAATTGCTTGAAATCAGAAGGGTCACACGGCCCAAAATAGTAGAAAGAATGTGATTTTAGATTATATTTAATCTTAGTGTGGAGAAAACGAGTGGTAGTTTTAGTTGCTTGAGCCTCCTTGAGTTCTTCTTGCAGCCTGAGATATGACTTTGATAAAACGTAGTTTATGTTTCTCATATTCAGGTAGTGCTTTGACTGCTCACTGGTCAGCAGGAGGCATTTTTTCTTGGATTTAGGTATATGATGGGAGTGGCTGTTACCAAACTGCAGCCTGCATGCACAAACAGAAACCTACGGATGTGCTAAATGCACTTACTGCAGCGCCAGGTCCTGCTCTACTGAAGTGGGATTGCTGCCCAGGAGCATTTGAGGTTTGCTGTTCATGTGCAAGCCAGCCTACAACCCAACACAAAGGGTCTGCAAGTAGCTGCTGCTATTTAAAAGGTAATGTAATATATCAAATCCACTTTCTAGTCTTTAAACACATGGGGACGTTCTCACTTCTTTTTTACCAACTATCCCTAAATATTAGCAGAACAGTAAAATCTGTCTTGAGTGTGGATAAATGAGCAATAGAGAGCACAAAACTTTACAAACTGTAAATTTAAAGCACAGGAGAAAAAAATTGTGACTTTTTTTGTTTTATATGGAAAATTGCCAGTTCCATTTTCTCATTGCATGACTGTTTTTGTCAGAACCGATAGAAACATTTTGGGCTGATGGGCAGGTAGGTCTCGCTGAAGCTTGTTGAAGCTACAGAGGCTGAGGTCTTGATCGCTGAATGCTGCAAATAGTTTGCCTCTGGCAAATGCATACTTCCAGTTTTGGCAGTGTCTAGTATTTGAAAGAGACAGACTGATAGATTCTCTAGTCAGTTCAGTTAAGCAAACCTTAGGTTTTATACTTTGTAGAGAGAACAGTTTGCAATATGCCTTGAGAATATACTGGGGGGAAAAAATACTTCTGTTTATCTCAAGCTTCTGCCTTGCTCAAAAATTAAATGTGCTCTATCTATCAAAAGAATTCAGATATGCCAGATCTTAGCAACCTGTTAGTGACCTGGATTCCCCAGGTGTCTTGCTCTGGAAGGCTTTGTGCAAAGCTACCACCACATTAGCAAATCCCAGGATCTGTAGTGACACTGATGTCTTCCCCACCTGCTCCATCTCCTTTTACAATAATTTCTTTTCCTCAGTTAAACAAACAGAAAAGCCAACACCTGGGATTTCCCAAGGTTACACGGGTCTTGAGACTCTTAGTGAAAGAAGGTTATCTGGCTTCCCTTCTGAATGTCCCAGTCATGGATCCATAAACTTCAATTTATTAAATCAGGAGAGCCTCCGGCCATACTGCTGGACAAAGGGTCAGCTGCCAAGGGAGGATGTGGATGGCAGTATCCCATTGGTCTCAGTGCTCACTTGAAGAGGCTGAGTAGGTGTGGGAATCACTGCTGTGGGTTGGATCTGTCCATGACAGTGAGTGGAGTGGGATGGTGAAGATCAATAATCAGCACCCTGAGGTTGTTTTAAATCAAGGCTTGACTCTGACAGGCTGCTTGACTCTGACAGGCTGCAGACACAGGAAGAGGCACTGAAATACCTTGCTTAATGTTTTTCCTCTCTCATTTCTGCAGTATGTTGACCTAAATAGGAATTTCTGGTTAGAGGTGGCTCGTTTCTGGTAGAGGGGCCAAATACGAGGCTAGAGGAACAAGGCTCTCCAGCATAGGATGCAGCTGCTCCTTCCCAGGTTCCCACTTGCAGGTGAAGGAAGGCATGAGTAGTAGGTGAAGAATTAACAGGGGCTGGCAGAAGTGCCATGGGGCAGCCTGGCTCACAGGGAGAGCTGGAGTAGCAGCTGAGGACAGTTGATGTGTTACAAGAGAAGAAAGGTTGAGGGCTGGTAAAGCAGGGAGCCAGTCAGAGGTGCCCATGGTGGTTGGTTATTAAAATCCAATGGAACCATCACTGTATGTATTTATTAACAATTTGATCACTCTGCTTCAGTTTTTGCCACTTCCTGCCCTTCTTTCTCCCTTCATTGAGTAATAGTAAGTTCCTCAAGGCCAGCCCCACCTCCTAAGTTTGGAAGGTGCCTGATGCCCAAATCACCCTTGCAGCAGCCCCAGCTCAAGGAGGGCACAGCCTAGGACTTGTTTCTCCTGCTGAGGCTGCCTTTCCCTCCTTGCACAAAAGAAGCCTGTGGAGCATTCTGCCCACATGGAGGGAATCAGTTTGGTGCGGGGAGGGAGTGTGTGACAAATTAGCTGTTTGTAACCACAGCTGTGCAGCTTCTGTGGACAGAGGAGCGTAAACAATTATTATATATTCTGGTTGTGCTCCCATGTCGAGCCAGCAGCGCTGCTCCTGCGTGACTTGGGTCTTTCCCAGAAAGACAGCCTGCTGGTTTGGAGATCACTGCTAAAAGCAAACCTGAGATAAT
Source organism: Sturnus vulgaris (assembly GCF_052056855.1). Lineage (NCBI taxonomy): Eukaryota > Metazoa > Chordata > Aves > Passeriformes > Sturnidae > Sturnus > Sturnus vulgaris. Next base: position 18,207,743 of record NC_142256.1, on the reverse strand, counting down.
GGAGAACTCATAATCGGATATTCCCTGAATCAGAGAGCTGCCTTTGTTTCCCAGGTATTCCCAAACAGAAGTTATCCTGTGCATGTCAGTGCATTTTAATGCATTTTGACAATGTCACAAGAGCTCCTTTGTTGCTTGTCTGCTTTGTCCTTGCTGGCACATCTGAATGAAGCTTTCCTATACTTAGCCATAGGCAGCCTTCAACCAGCTTAGGAGAGCATGTGTGTGTGTGTGTGTGTGTGTGTGTGTTTGTGATGCATTTCTAAAATATTTCCATTCACTTCTCAGGTCTTCAATTTGAAACAGAGCTGTCCAATATACTAATCAGCAGAGAAAGGGGAATAACGTGCTTTGGTGTTCTCTTTTCTGTTGATTTTGTCAAACTGTGTAAAAAAAGAAGAGGAGAAAGAGTTGGAATAAATCAGGTCCTTCCTGGGAAATCTGGAACCAGATGAAGGAAGCAAATAATAAAAATATTTTTGGTAAAGAAGAGTCTAGAAAAGCATAGGTAGGCTTCAAAGAGATAGTCTTGCAATGTTTGGGAGTATTGAATGAATGTTCTGCAACAAAGAGCTTCTTGAATTAGTGAGGTCAGGACCTCCTGGTCCTAAAAGTTGTAGTGCCTTGTTTGATGCTCTTCTGCCATCAATGTGGTTGGTATGTCTGAGCCAGACAGGGTCTCAATAACATGAAATTCTGTTACTATCCCCTGCACTAGTCACACACTGCCACAGCAGCACGTGCATGGAGAGTAGTCAGTGGCAGCTGGGGCTCTTCACAGCCAGCACCAGCCCAGAGCATGCTGTGTGGGAGTAACAACCACTGAGGTGTCAGTGGGGAACACTGAAAACAACCTCCCGGACAGAGTAAGGAGGGATTTCTGTTTATAATGGAAACTTCATGCTTCAGTGCGTGGTAACTATCGTCTATTTTTTACACTGATGATGTGCTTGAAGCAGAAGGATGATGGTACCCAAGTGCCCCTTTAAACCAAAATTACTCTATGATTTGTTTAGTTGCTTTAAGGAGCATATCTTTCTCTCTCAAGTTTGGGGCTGTAGTCAAATCTGTCTTCAAATCTATCTTAAGCTAAAGCAATGTTACTAAATTCTGTGGAGTAATACCTGCCTGCACTGGGAGAAATTGGTCTCCTGGATTTTATGGTACTTCTGCAAATACTCACCTGGGAAACAGGAATCTTGCTTTTCAAGAGAACATGACACCCAGCTAATTTCACTGCCTCTCTTACAGCAAATCTTCTCAGGATGGCTAAGCAACAGCATCTTATTTTAAAGTCCCATCCAAGTTTTGGAATACCTGTGCCATTGAAAAGCTATGCCCTTATTTTATCTGTTTATATCTAGTAACAGTCTAGGAGAAATGAAGTTTTGTTTTCTCATCACATTTATTCCCCAGTGCACCAGTTAAAAAACTATTTTTAGAGTGTTTAGAAACCTCATATTTTTCCCCGGTAACTCAGAGCATAGGAATGTCCTATGACAAAGGAAGAGCTGGCAAGGACATGCATGCCAGCATGTCCCAGGATGCAACACTCTCTTTTGGATAAGTGAAGCCCCTGTAAATACTCTCTATACATGTCTGAGTTTTAAATATATTCAGTTATGCTCTGCCAACATGTTTCAGCCTACACAGGGCAACATCTGTTGAAACATGCAATTCTGGCTTAGTTTTAGCAGAGAAAATGAAGGAAAACAATTTCATCCATCACTAGACTAACATTTGGGAGAAGATTTAGGCCTGGTTCCATTTCCTAAAGCCAGGGAAATTTTGGCCTCATCAGCAAATGTTTGATGGTGTCGCAGTGTCTTGCTGTGACACTGGGACAGTCTCTCACACAGCAGCAATCCTGGCCCAGCACAGACACTGCTGCCCAAAGAGGCTCTCAGGTAACGAGACAATGTGAACTGGAAGCAGCTCTCCTCAGTTCTCCCCACCTGTGGTTTTTGAGCACAGCCCATGTTAAAGCAATGTGACTGGAGGTCACCAGAGACAAGCACTAATAACTCTGTAAGGGACAACTCTTGAGACTAAAGAGAAAATACCCAAAGGTTTCTTTGCCACAATGCCAAAGCTGCTGTGTCTGGTGATGGAGGATAGATTAACACCTCCTAAAAAGCTGTTCAGCAGCTCATTGTAGTCTGCAGACCTAGCATGATGATCATGGGTAACCAGCTCGTATCATCTCACTGTCTTCCAAATGTCTCTGTGAACTGGATACCAGCATGACAATATCTGATACTAATCCCAAACTGCATCTACACCCTCAGCAACTCTAGGCACAAATCTGCCATTGCCCTTCTGTCCACCAATTTAGAAGTAAGTGATGAGAGGTGTGAGACCAGCTGAGTGATCCACCAGGCAGCCTTGCCATATTCCCAGGTCAGAGACATACATGTTTGTGGGCGATTTCCTGAAGATAGGCTGAATTTAGAGGTGGACATCAGCTGTTTGCACAGTGCAGAAGGAGCTGCACATGGTGTGCCCACCCTGTGCCCTGCAGCCTTCACACACCCTGTGATGACAGTGCTGTGACACTGTTGTCTGAAAACTCCAGTTGTGCAGTAACTGAGGCATAATTGTGATGTGTTTAAAAATGAATGTAAAATTTAGAAGTTGGTCATATGCAGCATAGCCCTAGAGTGGATCTGGTTATGCTGGGGTTGGTGGGGGGAACTTTTATGGTGATATGAGCTTTTATGAGATGGGATTTTTTTTTTATAGCACTACATGATGGGAAGCACATGGACTTGTAGCCCAGAGCTGGGAGAGGCTTTGCTGGGAGCTGGCTTAGAGGAACCAGTGTTCTCTAATTTTCCCATTGCTGATCAGATACTTTTCTACCTACTGCTTCCCTCTATTGATAAACAAGGTCATAATGCTTATTTCCCTTAACTTGAAGCAGCAATGTTAAGGTCTGATTAATCCTGTGACATATAGGTCATGCTTGTTAAAATTGAAAGCCATAGATGATTTTATGTGGAAGAGATTGCCATATCTTGGAATAGTATGAGAAGCATTGTTTTCAGTTTCACTTTCTTTATATGTAGAAGGGAGGTTTCTTTTCCCTAAGATTTATGAATTTGCTACTTCATGATTTCTTGTAGATCAAGATATTAATATAATTGTATTTTGAAAACACATCCATTTTTATGAATGAACGGTAATCCTTCAAAAGAATGAAGTTCACAATGCCTTAGACAGAAGAATAAACAAAAATTAATAAGTTTAGCTGTTACTTACTCTTTCTGGAATTTGAAACATCTGTGATTAGGAAGTCTGAAAGTCTGTTTAGATAGATAGCTGAAAATTTGTTTTGTTTTGGTTTGTTTAGAAAGTATCCTAGTTATTTCAGATGCTTGGCCTATTAAAAATGTAAAACAATTTAATTGTCTCACGTTTGAATTTAATTCGAGTCACTAGCAGAAGGTCACTAAATTCAGCCCAGGGTTTCATTCAGATTTGCCATTTAGATCTAAAAAATGTTGTCATAAAATGTTGACATGTTTGTTATGCAGGGAGTATAATGTCTTAATTGAAATGTAACCAGAAACTATTTTAAAAACTTCTATTACAGTTCACATGACAGACAGTATTTTGTAGCTTTAACATCTGTTTTAAATCCAACTCATGAGATTTATCTTTTGTCTGACTATAACTCTTCATTTTGGTGAAGTTGCACACATTTAAATCCTGATTGAATTTGTCTCACATGATTGCCTTTTTAATTGTATGATTTAACATTTTTTATCTCCAACCCAGTGGAGCTTCAGTGCATGTCAGAATGTGGTCAATAATAGATTCTTTCATCTTCCTTTTATATTTTCACAGTTACAGGGATCCATCAAAAGAAAACTGGAAGATGATAGCTCTCCTGCCTCCAGTGGCATGCCTGATGTCACTTTCCCAAATGACAGTAAAAGACTTTGTCTTGACAATGTAAACCTTGCCATGAGCCAAGGTGCCAATCCCAGCATGGCATGTCCAGAAATGCAAAGTTCTTCATTCTCCACTGGTCACAGCACTTCTTCCCTGGGAGTTGCAGGGCATCCAGTGCTCCTCGAAAACAATCACATGAATGGTGGTGGCACTGGCTCCCTGTTCTTAGTGCCACCTAACACAGAAATAAATCAGAAGGGGTCAATAGAAGGGCAAACCAACAACATTGTCCATTATGATGAGAAAGGAAACAGCTTACAGTCTGTGGACCAAGAGCTGCAAGATCTATTGGAAGAGCTGACCAAAATGCCTGATCCTTCTCCCAATGACCTGGATCTGGAAAAGATTTTGTGCAGCAAGGCTGAAGATCAACTTGGTCTGAGTCATTCCCAACCAAACATAAGTACAACTCCAAAGTCCTCCCCACAGACATCCCACTTGGAGAACCATGTTGCTAACAAAGATTTTTCTCCAGGCTGCAATCCAGCCAGTGGAGGATCCCCTCAGATGAGACCATCATCTGCTGGAGCTAACTTCCAAGTTCCTCCCTCAAACAAACCCGCTGCATCACCCATCTCTACAGCAGCTCAGAACAAAAACCAGCCACCACCATTGCTTCCAGTACCCTTGCCCAACATGCCTGGCTCCAACTGGCATGCTCAGCAGCTAAAGCAGCTGGCAGCCAGCAAGCAGGTGTCTGGAACCAAACAGCAAGTACAGGCTCCCAGCTGGCCTACTATGTCTCCTCCTGGTCTCTCTCCACCTTACAGAGCAGGATCATCCCCACACCATCAACCTTTCAGTCCTCAAAATGTTATAGTGTCCGGCATGCCTGCTAATAATTTACCGGGAAACAACATTCAGAGTCCTCAAAACACTCTACTTTCAAGCATGACTTCCAGCAGTACCCCATCCAATGGCCCCTCTCCCCCTTATGGCTCTGAGAAGCTCTCCAGTCCAGCTCTGAGCCAGCAGCCCTTCAGCCCTCAGAGCTCCATGCTGCCTTCTCTGACAGCAGCCAGCTTGCCAGCCAGCAGCATTAAAAGCCCACAGAACAACTTGGTTGCCAGTATGGCCTCCACAAATACTGGACCTTCTCCACCATACAGGCCAGAAAAGCTGTCAAGCCCTGCTCTGCATCAGCAGCCCTTCAGTCCTCAAGGTACATTAATCTCTAACATCACTCCCACCAGCATGCAGAACTCGAGTATGCAGAACTCACTTTTTAAATCAATGACTTCAAATCAGACCAAAAATATGAACATAATTATGCAACAGCCATCCAGTAGCTTACAGCCAGGTCTGGTGAATGAGAGCCCTGTTAACCAAGACCAGTTTTCTTTCAACAACACCAAACCACTGTCTCACTTTGCCTCAGAGCCAGCTACTCAAAAAATGTCTCCTCTGACAGCAGGACAAGGACAGCAGTCCCTCATTCACTATCTTCAACAGCAGCAGCAGCAACAGCAGCAGCAGCAGCAGTCTCCAACCACACAGCAGTCCCAACAGACCAACAACAGCCAGTTTCTCCAGCAGCAGTTCCGACAACTAATGCAGCCACATCGGATGCAGAGACAGATGCCGGCTGCCACACTGCCATCTCAAAGCAGACAGGTGAGAACCTGTCTTCTATCTTACATGGCTTATGTGAAAATACCAAGTCATTTATTTTCTTATTTTTGCTTTTCCATTTGTGTTTCAAATGCAATGCCACTAAATTTCTGAGATGTGCACAGTGCATGGACAAGGCAGTAACAATCTCTGGTGTTATCAGAGTACATTTATTTATTTATTCAACTAAGAAGGTACCATCATTCCACTATGCATTGCCTGTTTTAGCTTGGTGGAGAACTTTGTGCTATTTTAAAATAATTTTTTTACATGTATTTGTGATAGTCTCTTGTATTATAAGCTCCAGAGATATTCTCATTGCATGTTTCATGTTATCTTTTCAGAGGGAATATCTTCTTTTTGTGTTAGAGCTCTTCAACAAATTCATCTCTGTGTTATGCTTCTGAGGCTAGAAAAGATCAACTGGGGTGAGAAGTGAAGTTAGAATTTGTCCTTCATGGACAGCAGGTCAAACAGTACAGCTCCTGAATAGCAAAGAGGCAGACTTGAAATACCTGTTACTAGGATTTGCCAGAAGCCATTTCTTGCTTTGGATGAGGGCCATTCCCCACCCATGGTGATCTGTGATACCAATCAAGCTGGTAAATGCAAAAATGCAGCTAGCGAAAGTGAGGCTGGTTTCTGTCCAGCGACCTTCTCCGTGAGACTTAGTGGGAGGTGTGAATCTGCTACTACCCTAGATGAGAGAGATGTACTGTGAACAGGGTCCTGGGAGCAGGGAAGGGCTCAGGAACTGGGTCTGAGAGCAGCCTGGCTGTGAGGAATAAACATCTTTTCGTTTGGAAAAATAGTTGGAAAGAACTGAATCTCAGCATCAAACCAAGCGCTTTCTTAGGCTGAACCAACACTTTGTAAGATTCTTCCAGGCTGCTTAGCTGTGCACACAGTCACTTCATCAGCAACTTGGGAAGGACTGAGAGAGGCACTTCTCCCCAGCAAAGCAGAGACTGATCGCTGAAATTCTACTGGGATCTGCCTGAAAGCTGAAGTATGAAATGCACTCTAGAGCCAGGTCTTCTTTGCTCTTCTTCCCTTCAAAGTGACTGGTTCTTTAAAAGGGGGATTTCATCAATCTTGGTGTTAACACTGGTGTAACTAAATATCATAATGTCCTGTGATAGCAATGAGAAATAGGGGACAGTTACTAAATATCAGCTTCTGAGTGGTAAGTCAGTGAGGCGCATTGCCACTGTGCCGCTTCAGGATCAACTCGCTCTGTTCCGAGTTGTGCGCACTCCATTCTCCCTTACTTCATGCAGTAGCCTAAAGCAGGCAGCAGGGAAGAACTGGTGGCTCACTGAATTTGCTTATGCAGATGTAGAACAGGCAACAATGGGGCACATCTAGTGCTCTTTAAAGGGTTACCAGTGAAAGGCCCCTTATTCAACAAAGATCTAGAGCAGTTTTTTGCTTTAAGCACAAGAGGACCCTGCTTGTGTCCGGTGGGACCCAGATTAAACAGAGAGTAGAGAGTCTTGCTGGTTGGGATCCAGGCCTGTGGATAGACATGACGAAAAGCAGCAAAGTGCAGCAGTTCCATTAATTACTGCCCACCGGATGTTTTACTCTGGAGGCAAGTGTGGGTGAAGAATACATTCATGGTGTTTTCCTGTATCTGGCATGAGGACTAATAAGTTGTTAACCACAGTGACATGATCACTTTTGATCATACGTCCATAACCTTTGAGGTTATTTTTTTTTTGCTTCACCACTGAGTCGGTGAAGTTGGAACATCCTTGTTGGATTCCTGAGGTTTCTATGCCCTGGTTTTCTCTGCTTTGCATTTTAGTCTTATACCTCTGAACCCCTTGCATCACTGATTAGACACAAAAAAAAGTAGAATCCTGAAGTGAGCCTGTCTAATTGGCAAAAATATTTCTTCTTCAAGCAAGTTTCCTGATGCTCTGCCTGTGCTGCATTTTCAGCTGATTTTCATTGTCAGAGAGAGAGTTATTATAATCTTGATGCTATCAATAAAGATCAGGGACAGTTAAGACAATGATTACAGGTGATGAGCATTTTACATTTTCAGACTAGTTAGGTAAGCTTATGGTGCCTTCCTCATTTTACAGGGAAGACAATAATTACACACCAGATGACAGTGCTTCAGTTTTACAGTCTGTTGAGTTGCTGAAGAAAGACGGTGGATGTTCAAGAGTGGAGCATTTTGCAAGGTTTTGATAACTTTACTGCAAATCTCACAGAGGAAAATGGATCCTGAGTGCTGAATTAAAAGAAACATTACATAGGAAAATTATTCTGTGTAGGAATCCTTGAGTCTGAGATACTACATTTCTTGGAATCTAGCATGGAGATCTGTTATTTGTCTGCAATAAATTTCTTATTTACATTGAGAGATTGGTACTGAATTTTGGACCCCACCTGCTCTGTACCAATCTTGCTCCATAATGTGAAGTAGCCCCAGTGACTGTGGTTTTGATTTCCAGCAGTGCATCCAGAGCTGAATTTGAGCTTTGCAGAATTTCAGTGCCAATTCTCTTCTGAGGCAAGTGATGAATAGGACTTTTCAAGCATAGAGCAGTTGTTCCATTAAAAGGCACAATGTTAAAGATTCAGAACACAGGGGAGACAACTTCTGCATCTCAAAAGTTAGTAAATTTTCGTGTGGAAAATTGCCCCTTTTTAGACGAATTCACAGAAATTTGCTCAGAGAAGAATAACAGCATTCTCTGAAATGTTTAGTGCTTAAAGGTCATCCCCTTCCTCTCTGTGTGTGTTTGCAAATGTAACTAAAATTTATAAAAACAAGGCGTAGGTCTCTCTTCTTTGGAGCGAGAGGTGCGGCTTTGTACAGAAGAAGAATGTGGATGGTGGCCAGTTGGAGGGAGAATAATAAACCATGAAATTTGATCCTTGTAGCGGCCACAGCAACATGGAGAACAGAGCAGCAGCCGTAGACCCAGAATGAGCGTTTTGCTGTTGTTTCACTGTTTCATTAAAGCAAACACTCCACATTCCAAAAGAGTTACTGCTGGTGCATCGCAGCTCTACCATTTTTGTTGTTAGTGATGTAGCTTTTAAGTGTAATCAGTCTGTGTCCTAGATCCTGTCTTGCCTGGACAACTGCTGAATCTGGTAGGGCTAATCTCCCCCATCTGAAGCACTATTGGCACTATCTTTATTGCTGAGCATGGATGGGTATTGATTGAGGTGCTGACAGTTTGCATTGCGTGATAGCGCAAAGCCTGGTGAGGCTAACATTGCTCCCTGGCTATGAGCAGGTTTTCATTTTATTCCTATAGGGCTGATGCCTGTGAGTGAAATTATACTCAAAGGTCCGGACTCATAAATCCCGAATATAAAGATGGTAGTTAATGCCAGAGTCAAAGATAGTCTCCAGAACTATCACACACTGTTTTCAGGTGTAAAGCTTCACCACTTGACTTTATTGGCTGTTTCTGGGTGCACGAAAAGCTGCATTTGCCCAGGCAGGTTGACTTGTTGGGCATCTCCCTGATTTTCATGTCTAAATAGTTTGTACTTGTAGATTTGCTATTCTCGAATGTCAGATACGCTGGGCCCAATTCTGCCTTCAGCAATGCTGATAATAACATCCCACTTCCAGAAGAGCTTTTCTGCCAGTTCCTCCAGTGTAAGGACAGACACAGGGTTCTGTGCAGGGGAAGGAGGAATCCCCTCCTCCCTGAAGGTAGGAAGAGCAGCCGGTGATGTTCACAGTTCAAGTCAGGCTGGAATACAATAAAACCTTTGGGTGGCTATTTCGTTTCAAAGCCCAAGTTGATTTGAGTTAAAACTCGGGAGTCTCAGGGAGGAGGGGCAGGACTGCCCACTGATTTCTCTGTGTGTGAAATGCTGAGAACCAAAACAGAGCTGAAAAAGTTGCTTTGTTGGGGGTACGTAGGTGATAAACAGCCATTGTCTGGGAGGGACATGCTGTGTCTCTGAGCTCCACTTGCACCCTAGGAACCAAATGTGCTGTTCTTAGAGCTCTCTGCATTCCTGCTTACATCCAGAGAATTGTACACTGGATTGTCAGTGAAGGGTATTTGTTTCATCTCCATTGCCAAAAATACTGAGAGAGAAAAAATTACAAGAGAAGAGACAGAGAGAAAACTAATATTATTTACAATGAAAGTGGCTGTATTTTTACTACTTAAGGACTGCATATGAGAGAGTGAAGAACTTGCTGAAGACTAAAATACCCTTTGAAAAGCAATGTATTTCTTTGACTATGGTAAAAGCAATACAATAACAATACATTATCTGAGTTGGAAGAATAAACTATAGGTTGCAGAGAGACATCAAAACTTCTGAGCTAGATTAAATATAATTTTTTAAGTTAAAAAATCTTCTTTCAGAGTATAACTTTTCTAAATATAGAAACAAAACTGAAGAAGAAATGTTATAAAGAGCACACTGACCCAGAGGTTAGATGTCAAAGGTAAAATAACCATAATGGAATACAAAACACACCTTTTATTAATATGAAGAAATTGTAATACCATGGCCTGATTTCTGGGTGCCATATATTATGGGAAGTTATTTCTGCCTGTGAAAAGTCAGTGCACTGTGACTCTTAGGTAAGACTGTTCTGACTCAGCAGCACTTTTATAAGCTCTGATGCAGGTTCGTGAAGAGTTTGGAAAAGCAAGAAAGACAACCTGCATCATCTGAGTACATACAGCCCTCCTGCAAGGGAAAATAATGTTCTATTTGGGATTTCCAAGATATCACTAGGCATATTCCTAAACATAAAACAATTAGAGTATCATGCATTATTAATAAAACCAAAAGTACTGGCCAGATTTTATCTGCAGTTTCAATCCCCTATCCTTTTTCTTCAGATGTCAAACTTATTTTTAAAGCTACTTTGGATGAAGTTCTCCTGGTCTTCTCTTCTCTTCTCTTCTCTTCTCTTCTCTTCTCTTCTCTTCTCTTCTCTTCTCTTCTCTTCTCTTCTCTTCTCTTCTCTTCTCTTCTCTTCTCTTCTCTTCTCTTCTCTTCTCTTCTCTTCCTCTCTTCCCTCTCTCTTTCCCTTTTCTTATTTCTTGGAAAGCAAGTTTTTTAAATACTACCTTTTTTTTTTTTATTTTACCAATGCTGTGAGGAGAAAACCAGATTTGATTTCAAAGGACAATGGTAGCACAATACCAAAACAAAGCCTTTGAGGGATGGAGAGCTTTTGAAAGCAAAGCAACAAGCCCTTCCACTAATTAAGTGCCTTTGAATAGGGGAATAAAGGAAGCTGGTGATGAATCTGGATTACAGAGAGAAATAAGGCTGAGCCTGGAGTTTGACATCTCCACAGATGCAAAAACATCTTCTTGAATGGTCATTTCTGAATTTATATTTATCTGTGCATTGCAAGTGAGTTGATATTTTTTCAAACTTGGAGATTCTCTATTCTGTTCTCAAGAGAGTCTGAGAGGAGCTTGACTGAAGCTATCAACTGCCATCTTCTCTCTTCCCTCCCCTGTGAATAAGTAACGTCAGATAAATTTTGGAAAGTAAGAAGTAAGCTTGTGGAACAAAATTGTGTGTTTGGCCTCAACATGTGAACAGTAATACAACATTTTCAGAAGTGCAGTAATTAAGATAAACAAACTTTAATTAACATCTGATCTTCTGAGCTCATTGCTTTTTTGCAGTGTTTTTTTTTGTTTTTTTTTTTTTTTTAATTGCACGTGTTGTCTTCTTGTGTTCCGTTTTGGGTATTTCAAAGCATTCTCCTGTTGTAGTGGAGCCCTTGCAGCCATGTCTTAACCTTCCCACTTCTTTGGCTTGCATTTTAAGATGCTTGCAGGTACTGATGTTTCCAACAGCTCTGCCTAATGCACTCATAATTCCTTCCAGTTTAGCTCTCTGTTGTGCTGATAGCACTCTTGGACACCACATAGCATATCATTGGGGGAAGCAGTCTACAGATGAGAAACTTGTAAATAGACCAAATCCTTGTAAACACCATCTGGGGATCATCCTCCCCGACTCTCACCGTCACCCACGTTTTGGATCTGAAATTAGTGTGGACACTACACCAAAGCTGCAGCGCTTTCGTCACTATAGACGTGTCTTTCACTTGGTTATGATCTGTTTAATAAATGGAAGGTGTTCTGCCAGCAGTTGAGCATTTAGGACACAGACAACTCTATGGGAATCTCACACTGGACAAATTAAAGTCCAATTGGAAAGAAAAAAGAGGCTCAGGAGGACTTACTGTAAACAGTGTAAATAAACACTGAGAGGTGCTGAAGGCGTTTGGGGAAGTCTCTCTCTTTGTTATGTGCAGGACAATGAAGTGATGCCTGCAGGGCTGAGGGAGGGTTGTCCAGGGTGTAGAAAGAGGAAGTAGTGCTCATGTGCTGTGAACATGTAGAGGGAAATGTGACTTACCCCAGAGAAATTTAGGGCAAGATGCTGCATTTCAGCCTGACAGGCTGTTTGCAATGTTTCCAGGTGCTCAAGACAGCGGCTGTGTCTCGGGGCTCTGTCCCTGCTCCAGTCCAGGCATGGCCGCAGAGCCCTAGGTGAGCAGAGGAGGGGGAGCCATGGCATGGGGATTCTGTATGACCCCTGAAAATCCCTTGCTTTTGTGGTTTTCAGCTCTAAGCAACAGACAAATGCTTCCTTATACTCTGCAGTGCAGGATGGGAGACAACCTCATCTCCCAAAGGTAGGTGGTACTATCATCCTGAAAAATGTCTAATTCGCCAGTTGTACCCAAACCCATCTGACCCTGCCAGCCCCGGTGGACAGTTCCTCTCAGGTTTTCCAGGCAGCTGGGTAGCAGTTCACAAGTGTTCTGGGCTAAACATTAGCTGAATCAGGCCCCACCTGCAGATTTTCTTGCCTTTTTTTCTCCCACATAACCTATGTTGCTTTCTTTATTATCACAGATTAGAAAAAAAAAAATCCATATGCAGAAATCTTTAATTAAAAGTAGTTGAGCAAAAGACTTTGAACATACATATTTTCTCAACTGTGCTCTTGGATATAATGAAGTTTTAAACATCCTGGGAATCCAGGGAAGTACTTGACAACATTCTCACTGCTTGGGTTCAGGATGAATGTCATAACCTACTTCTGTGTATCATTCTTAAAAATAACAGCTTGTAGAGTGGTTAGTGATGGTAAGGTACATCTTCACTTACAAGTGAGCATACCCGAAATTCTTACATTGCAAAGGTGAGTTAATGGCCTAGAGTGCTGAGGAATAGGAATGAGGAAATGGTTTCCATGATCCTGTTGTACACCCAACTCATTTCAACTGTGCTGTAAATCCCCATTAATATCAGAACATCTTCATTCCATTTTTCCCATGCTTTTGGAAGTTAGGGTAGTACATTGTCTGTATTTTCTGTCTCTTTCAAGTTTGGGGAGCTTGTGTTGAACTGAAAGCAGCCTGGCTTTTGGAAAATCATGCCCTATTGATTGCCTCAAATTTCATGCCTAAATTAATAAATAATTTTAATACTTTCCTCAGTGATACTGTTAGAGCATGGTATCTACCCTTGATTTTTGGGGTGCTTTCTATCTGTTATTGTCCTGTCTGAAAATTATTTCAGTACTTCATAAGGCAAAAATATATACAGAACCAAAGTCCAATTTAAGAAACAGAATAAATGCAAACAAGTGGGTAGGAGAGTCCCTGGGATGCTGTTAATGCCGTGCCTGGCTCCAGCTGGTGCTCCAGTAGGGCAGGGTGACAGGAGAAGCCCCTTTGCCTTCCTGTTCTGCTCCTCTGTCATTTCTGCCCGGCTGCAGTGAACGCTGCACACCAGCTCAAAGTACAAACATGTTTTGATTCAGATGCAATACCTAGAAATAACTTTCCCGGTAAAATTAACTCGGTGGGTTTTGTTTTTTTTTTTCCTTTGGGCATTTTGGAGAAATTTCACTGTGTGGGTGGGGGAAAACAAAGCCGTGGCTGTAAACAGGAACTGATATTGTCTGTGGGACTGAATGGGGAGAGAAACTGAACTGGCCTCGATGATTCTCTCATACATCTGTGAGTTTGGAAACACTGGGATGATTCACAGTTTGCTGATTAATACAGCAACAAGCAAAATGGGGTGAATTAACGGCTATTACAGAGCTGCACTGGATGGCAAATACCTCCCCAGAACAAATGATGTTTCATGAAGATTGCTTTGAGGAAGAGGTAATGGGTCTTAAATACAAATTAGAAGCAGCCCCATCAAAGCTGTTAACATTAAGGTTTGAAAGCCAAACACTATTATGAGCTGTTTTCAAAAACTGTACATTTAGGAAGCCTATCAGTCTGTCCTGATGGCTGTGTAATATTTCTGTCTCAAGCACTGTGGATATTTCAAGCAGTCAGCACTAATAATTGATAGAAATCCACAGTCAGAATGCAGCAGCCCTTCTTAGGGCTTTAAAGGCTAGTCACTCTATTACATGTTTTAAAGTTAAATTTTTTATATCACATCTAAGCAAATATCATCATTATCAGTATATAATTCTGAAAAGCACTATCATTAATAAGAAGTAATCCTGTATTGCAATTTAACATATAATTTAACAATTATACATATAGGAATGTTAAAGAATGAAGGTAGTAAATGCATTACTTCAGTATAAATAATATTCTCAGTGTAACCAGCAAAATTATTTAACATTTGTCATTGAATTAATGAAAATACAATTCCTTGGATCAGTGTCGGGCAGATGCAGATGTGAATGCAGGTTATGCACAAGCTGTGCTGAGCTATGTTTCCCCACTACAGAATTGATGAGAGACCCACAAGGAGGTTAAGCCCTTTAATGTAGCCACAATTGTGTGATATCCTGGCCTAAGACATTACATTAACAGCTTGATCTTGTAAAGATTCAAACATGCACGCCTAAAATTTACGCAGTGGGAAGTCATTCCAGGATGGCTGCAGGATTATTTCTGAGAGCAGAGTGAATCATGTATGTATCTAAGCTTTGTGTGCTCAAGAAAGACCAAAGTCTCTCCAGAGGTGGAGCAGAAGGGTGCAGCAAGAGGCCAAGCAGTCATTGACAATGCTGTATGAGTGTTGCAGCAAAAAAAGAGAGGGAGTTGGAAGCTTTGATGCATTTGTTCCTGCCTTAGCTCAAGTTTACATTTTAATTATTTTTGGCTTTTCTGGTGATTTTGTTGTTGTTGTTGTTGCTGGGGTTTTTTTCCCTCTGGGGGTTAGTACCAGCATTTTACAAATAAATAAGTGTTGTAATCAGTCCAGGGGTTATTTGAAGTCGTCTTGTGTTTGTTTTTTAAAGTCATCAATTGCAGAAGGAAAATTTGCCCCTTGCAGGAAGAAAAGCTGCCCCATCCTCTCAAGCACAGCAATAAAAAAAGCAAGTGGGGAAAAAGATCTTCACAAAACACTTCCCTCTCTTTTGTGATTAACAAGCTCCTAATGTTAATGTGTTTTTTCCCTTTCCAGCAAGATGAGGGCATACTACCCTGGAATATCAGTAGTATGTATCCCTGTCATAAACAAATCAATTTCTCTTAGTGCTTAATTACTTAGGGCTTTTGAAGGCTTATCTTTGCACAATTGTCTTTAGTATTTCCTTTACTCTCTGGCATTAAGAATAAACAGTTACAGCACTGTGTTGAAGGGTAGTTTACCGGGCGCTTGTACTCGGGCATTCTGTTTTCTCTCCCCGTTGCTCTGAAGGCTGTGTTTAAGCAATGAATGAACAATCATATGACCATTATTATTTTGTTTCGTACAACCTCCTTTTCTCCTCCTTTCCTGCTCAGTGAGCACACTTTCTGCAGTAGCATTTTAGTTTTCTACATGGAATTGTGTTTAGCAGCATAGTTGCATGATGAGTATGAGATACTTCTTTCTCTTTTCCCTCCTCCCCCAAGAAATGCCCCACTTCCTCTATTAGTCCATTAAGAGCTGTAGCTCAAAATTCAGTCTGATCAAAGGAGCAGAACGAGGTTGAAAAGTGCAGATTCTCGGAATTGACTTGGCTGTTTAGATTCCCTGCTGAGCTCATTTAGACCTGGAATTAAGCTACTGCTGCTGTATTTTTCGCCCTTGGCTCGGCGCTAGCACAGTGCTGAGGGCTGCGCCAGGGAGCGCGGAAGGCAGAGCTGCCACTGATTGCCCCGTCCCGGACCCAGCCCTGCCAGAGCAGCCTACATCTCCTGCACCAGCACAACACCGAGTAATCTTGGCTTGGTTTGATAAGAAGGTCGGTGTTTACATTGCTTTAGTTACTTGACTACAGGAAGAGTAGAGAACCAGTTCACTGAAAGAGTAAATATTGATGATTCTGTTTTTAGTTTAAACATCAAATTTCCATCTCTGGAAGATCTTTATTGAGGTTGGGGCACATGCTACGAGTGGGAAAGCAAGAATTAAAACAAAATGTAAATGGGAAATTTGTAAACAACATGAAGTTTCTTGTAAAAGTTTTCTTTACACTGTAATGAGTCACTTCAGGAATATAGTTGGTGTTAATGCCTATTTATACATGCAGTTAGAAACTGGTGCTGTTTTCTCTCATTAATAGTCTTGTTTTTCTTGTTTGCTTAAGGCAGAAATGCAGACTGCCCATACCTGTGGTGTTTGCTGAAGAGTAACATCTGCTTTTGCAATTCTTACACATCTCAAATTCCTGATGATGTAACTGGGAGTACAAGCTCTCCAGGAATAGTGTCAGACTCTTGATGTCATTATTTGTGATTCTACAGTTCCCCAAAGTGTGCTAATATCTCTCAAATAGAAGTAGAGTCATTTGACGTGTAAGTTCTTATCTCATGAAGGTGAATTATTGCTAAAGTTACTGTGCTTTAGTTAATGGAGAACTAAATAATAATCTTCAAATTTTATCCTTTATAAAGCATTTATCAGAATGTGGGCTATAATCTTGCCTTCTCTATGATTTCTTATTTTTTTCTACTTATGATAACAGTATCGAGACATTTCATAAGATGAAATGCTGTCTAGCTGCATTTAAAATACACATTTTGCATATTTATGCCTTGATCAAGCTGGGGGAAGGTATGTACCTGCTGCCTAGATTACTGTCAAACATAACCGAAAGTAGAGTTGAATTGTACTCTGTTCTCCTCACAGACCCTATTTGCTCCTCTGATTGGGTACTAAATGGCTTTTATTGCTGTGCCTCACTAACATTTTCCAAATAAAACCTTTTTTGCTAGTTTCTGAAGAAATAGCAGAACAAGTACCACCTTAGACAGGCTGGAAGGAATCCTGTGCCATGGATTATAAACCAAAACAATTGGCCAGAACAAGGAATTAAAGTAATCCCTGATATTAGGAACATGAAAAGGAGATGACCTTCTGTACATGTGAGTTTCTAACCCAGCTGCACCACAGGCTCCCCTCTATCGCTGTTTCTCCACACCTTTACTGGGCAGAAAACAAAAGCCCAGCCGTTCAGCTGGGAAACTGGAACACATGCTTGCAAATGTTACAGACTTTAAATGCATTTTATTTTTAACAGTAGTTTGTGATTGGAATGACAGGAAGGAAATGAGCAGAAAACATACTATTCTATCTGTATATAAAATCTTGCTTGTGAAAGATACAGTTACCACAATAATGATGGGACACCAATTGATTCATTGTTCTGGGAGACAAGTGCTGAGCTGGAGAGCCAGCGGGGTCATTTTCTTGCTCCAGCTCCACTTTGGTTGTTTGCTGAGGAAGGGCAGGAGAAGGTTATAAAGCTGCTGCCACTTCATTCTGTTCATGTTTTTCCTCAGAAAAGAAGAAACACCACCAGCCAAGATCTTTTTCCTTTGGAAACTGTGGCTGGGAAGGGCCTCTTTGGTTCGTCAGACAAAGTGGGCAGTCAGACAGCCCCTTTCCTGAATACCAGGCAGGCACCAGACGGCTGAAGGAAGAGAGGCACCAGGCTGAATTAGATTGTCTCCTGCTTTGGACTATACGGCAGGGAGGCAGGCTTAATTGCTTTGCAGCTGTTCATTTTTTCCCCTTCTCCCTCCCCTGCATTCTCTCCCTCCTCTCAGCTGACTCCAGAGGCAGCCCCTGCTCCAGCCCCTGGAAACCTCCCAACTTGGGGGCAGAGTATCAGAAGTTTGTGGACTCATTTTTATCAGTCTTTGTACTCTTTCCTCAAGCCCTGCAGCAAATGGGAGCAGAAAGGAAAGTATTAAGGAAAAATTGGTGTAACTTGATGTTTTGTTGTTTTTTTCCTGGGTTAGTTGGTGCCCTGGTTTCTGAAAGCTGCTAGGACAGGGGCAGGGCAGCACCAAGCAGGTGGCGCAGGTGGCATCGTATCAGGAGAGGCAGCAGGGTGTCATCCACCACTGGTATCCTGTCTGAGCAGACAAACCTGAAGAGCCTTCAAACGAGCCCCCTGTGATGTGGCACTCCCTGCAGCAGGATTTACAAGATATTTGAGGTTTGCTCTCAAGAGCTGCCACTCCCTTTACAGAGCTCTCCCAGCCTCCTGCCAGGTGGTGTAACTGTCAGCTGGAGCTAGTTTGGTGATGGTAAAAGAGCCTTGACACCGAAATGGTCTTGCCAAGAACTATTCAAGGCAAAGCTCTTTTGAGCCTTGGAGAACTCGCAGAGTGCTCCAGCCCTCAAAAACTGCTCAGGTCAGACTTGCAATTTGCATGTATCTATAATCCCAAACTGTCTGAACCTCATGTTTGTTCAGGAAACAGTTTGTTTTCTTAATTGCTCTCACTCCTGGATTTAAAAATATAAAAAAGTGTTTCCATGCTGGAGCAATGAAGTTGTGGGAAGCACTGTGCTCACCTGCTCTGCAGAGAGGGGCTCTGCTTGCCTGCTACTCAGCTAGCCTTCTCAGTTCTGTTCACCTCCAGCAGCAATGTCAACCCAATTTTTCAGCTGGAATTGAGTGCCACAGGCAAGCTTCAGCGATGTCTCTTTAATTCCTAAACTTGTAGAATTTGTGAATCTTTTCCCTCCAGTTCTACTGACTCATGCAGCCCAGGGACTGGAGGCAGTGAGAGAACTGAAGACTGTAAACCCAAGCCTAATCTACTTATCTGGTAAAGCCAGTTGTCAGTAAGTCTTTCACCTCTCTATCCAAAAAGACAGACGCTCCTGTTAGTCTGTTTGGACTCCCAGGTATAAATATGGCATCAGTAGTACTTGACTGTCCTAGGCCAATGCACCTCCTGTACTAAGATGCTCTATCTGAGTGACAGCATTCCAATGGGAAATGCTGCTGAGCATACAGCCCAGTGCAGGGCAACGCACAGGCTGTCATGGCACACTAATCTCTTTATTCTGGACCTGTTTGTTGCTTATTTTTTATTATATCTTTAACAGCCTAAACCAGGAGGTGGGCACCAGTGCAGGGTTTTGACACATTTCTTTTGAGGCACAGAACTGTGTGGAGACCTTGAGGGGCACTCCCAGTTAGAAAGACAGGAGAAGCCTCTCAGTTATCTCCTTTTGATAACGAATCCCGTTCTATCAGGTCTAGACAACCCTTGTTCTGGTCCTTAGGACAGCCCCCTGCCCTCTCTCTGTCTGTCAGCCTTTTGGTCACTCCCACCCTGGTTCCCTGTTGACCCCTACACCCTAACCCCACCCTTGTAAAATCCCCGTGTACTTAACCCAAAACCCCAGACCATTGCCTTTGCCTCTGAACTCCGGGACTGTGCACACGCGTGGCTGAAAGAAACATCTCTGTGAAACCCTCGCAAAGGCCATTCCTGTTTCTCCACCTGTTTCACCTCAACAAGAACCCCAACCACAATAAATGGTGCCCGAACAGGGACGGATCACCCTGAGACCACCCCGAAAGAGTTTCTAACCACACTGTGGTAAGTTTGAAATTTTGGGGCACTTTTCGCTTTTTCTTTTACTCTCGGGTGCTGGGAAAAGACTTGGGGTGAAATGCAGGTAGGAACCATCTACCCTCAGTGGGAAATCTATCTACAATTTAAAGGAATTTTTCGCCAAAACAATTCTTATTTTTCAAAGGAGGGGAGGATTGGAAGTTTCTCGTACACTGATTGTCTGAATATTATTCTGATATCTCATGGGACTCCTTTCTAAACCATGATTTTTTAGAAGATGCTTAGAAAAAGCTGAACAATATGGACCTTCTAGTGCTGCAACTTTGTGGTCTCTATCAATTACTACGAGTGTTCAAAGTTTTGCAGAAAAGGCTGAACCCCAGCCAAAAACTTCTCCGTGTTCCCCTATTTGTGTCTCTACACCCCGTCTCCTGTCACAGGAAAGCTCCGACTGCATGGTCGCAGATGCGTGGCCGCCCGAAAGCGCCCAAGATGGCAGAGACTGCGTGGCTGCAGGCATGGAGTCTCCCTTTCTGCCCCTTCTGTCCAAGTCAAGTCCCGTGCCTCCAGTTCGGGACCCTGCCTCCAGGCACACTCTGCCCTCTGAGTCCCACAGTCCCGGTCCCAAAAAACGAGAGTTAGGAGGTCGGAGGAGCAGCCCCCAACTCACAGATTACAGCAATGCTAGTCGAAAGCCCCACTCGTGAACCCGCTGTAATCACACAGCTTGGAGAGCTCTGCGAATCCAGGAGCGAACATACTCGCCTTGGTTTCCATGGCACCGCAAGACGCGGTGCAAGCAGCCGGTGCCGCTACTCCCCTCAGGCATGCCCGTGCCAAGTAGTTGCCACCGCGGGAATCCTGCAGCCGCCCCGCTGCCGCCGCCCGGGCTGCGGCCGCCTCAGGGCCGCTCTCGGCAACCCCACCGGCTCCAAGCCAAACGGGAGCCGGGAACAACAGTCTGTCCTCGGAAGATCCGCGAAACTCACAACAGCGCCTGCAGCACGCCACACTGCCCCGCGAGCCGCACTGCTACCGCCAGAGCGCCGCATCGCCTACGAACCAAGTGTGCTGCCCCCACGCCTGTGCTGCTGAAGGGAAAAGCGGAGGAAGCCACGCGCCACGTGCCACTTGCCCGTCGCTGAGCCCCGCGCACCCAGCCCCGCCACCGCGCCCCGCACCGCAGGCACTGCACCGCTCGTCCCACTCGGGCTTTGCACTCGCTGCTTCCCGCCCACAGCAACACCAGCACCAGAAGTTCTGCGGCCAGCAACAACCTTGCGAACACCAGCACGTCCAGCAACACAGCCATGCACACAAACTAGTTGACAAAAGTAAAGTCATTGCCACAAAACTTTTAGGAGATGTTAAATGGTTCAACGTAAGAAATAAATACGGATTCATCACCTGAAATTACACCAAGGAAGATGTGTTTGTCCATCAAACTGCAATAAAAAAAAATAACCCCAGAAAATATCTTCGCAGTGTAGGAGATGGAGAGACTGTAGAATTTAATATAGTACAAGGGAGAAAAGGCCCCCAAATAGCCAATGTTACAGGACCTGGTTGAGTCCCAGTGCGAGGAAGCATACATGCACCAAACTGCAACTACTACCCATGTCCTAGAGGTTCCCCACACAACAGCCAGAGAAATGGAACCCAAAACCAACAGCCATCAAGCCGCAACAGCAACCCAAAAGGACTAACAACACAAAACACCAACCAGCCCTTCTGCAAGCAGAAGCCCTTTCCTGTAGTTCCAAAACCTCCCAAATTAATAAGTCACACCCCTTTAAGTGCCTTCTCTCAATCCCTATTGTCTCCCTACCTCCCTCCTAATTTCCCCTTTTTCCACCCACAAAATAAGTCAAACTCTTTCAAAATTTCCCCAAATCTTATATTTTTTTTTATGTTCCCCCAAATTCCTACCTCCCTTTCCCGTCCATGGTCTCTCTCCCACAGCCATGCTTCTCCATACCTTTGCTACCCAGCTACCAATCCCTCTTCCCAAAATTCCTTTTTAGTACAAAGGGGGGGATGATACGAGGGGGGAAAGAAAGGAAAGTTTCGTAAGGTAACAACCTTTTCCTTCAAAATTAACGATTTTTATTTAAAGTTCCAACAGGTACACCATCCCCACTCTACCTGGTATGGCTCAATCACAGCCAACCCCACTGCTAACAGCCAGCAGGATACCAATCCATGCTGAAAAATCCCTTTCCTAACTCAGTTTCCTGACAAGCCATGCCAAGAAAACTTCATTTCCTTTCTGCTAGCTCCAAGATACTTCAGAAAAACGTGTTCAGACACTTTGGACTCAGGGAATGGCTTGCATTTTGAAAATTGTCTTGTAAATGCTTTTGATTATCATTTTGTATTCATTCAGTTGCCTCAAATATTTAATTTTAAAATCTCTAAAAGAAGCCTCTTTAATTAATAATGAAATGGGGAGTTATGGAGACCTTGAGAGGCACTCCCAGTTAGAAAGACAGGAGAAGCCTCTCAGTTATCTCCTTTTGATAACGAATCCCGTTCTATCAGGTCAAGACAGCCCTTGTTCTGTTCCTTAGGACAGCCCCCTGCCCTCTCTCTGTCTGTCAGCCTTTTGGTCACTCCCACCCTGGTTCCCTGTTGGCCCCTACACCCTAACCCCACCCTTGTAAAACCCCCATGTATTTAACTCAAAGCCTTTGCCTCTGAGCTCAAGGACTGTGCACACAGTGGCTGAAAGAAACATCTCTGTGAAACCCTCGCAAAGGCCATTCCTGTTTCTCCACCTGTTTCACCTCAACAAAAATCCCAACCACAACAGAACTGTAATGGGGATCATTGCTCAGTGCCACTGGGGAGACTGGGGGTGTCATTCCTGGAAAAGGGAGTGTAGCTACGAGATGCTTCAGTGCTCAGAGGGATTTGTGTCTATAAGAAAGAGTTGTAGAAATAAGTTACAGTAGCATGGCAGTGACTTTTTTTCCCCGTAATCTGTTTAACATGCAGCTATGATAGCTCTGCCAGTTAGCTTTCAATTGAAACTGGCTCTACAACATACAAAGGCTCTCGAGCCTCTCTGCTGAGACCGGAAATCCATTGTGGCTCCTGATTAGTGCTGGTGAAATCTGAAACCTTTCTTGGGGCAGATAATGATCTCTCAAATGAAAATGTAACCTGCTAATCCTGAATTTTAACAGGATGGTTATGCAACTCCACGCCAAATCCAGGATGTGTCTTATCTGTGCACGCCTTGGTCAGAAAGGCTTTGCTGATACGGAAGGATGGGTTTGGACCCCGGCAGTACCCCCTCCTCGGAGCTCCCCTCCTTAATGCCAGGCCTGTGGCCTGAGGGAGCAGAGGAGTGATGGGAGTGAGACTGAGTAAAGAAATTTGGGTTCACATGTTGGGACTACCACTCTGAACTTCTTGGCTGAAGTACCTTAAGATTGGGCCTCTGTTTAATGTTCCTCCCCATGACAGTCACCACTGCCAAAAGACAGGTGGTCTGGCTGGGGCTATCCATGCTTTTTTAGTCCTATAATAATCCCTTTAATTATGGGTAACAATAGGTTCTGGTTTTTCCTATGTTAATAGCAAGTTCCAGGGTATAAATAACTCTGCAATTAAAACACCCAACGATTTACCATTTGACACCTATGCAGTCTGCTGGAACCTTGGCTGCACAAGGAATTTTTTCTCCTGCCCTGAATATCTTATAATTGGTCTACAAAGTGGACATTGATGCTCCAGTCATTAAGAAATTACAACCAAGGTACATTTTGGCACCAGGGAGCAGAGAACAAATAGCTAGGGCTGTGCTGCAGCTGGAGGGAGCACTCCTTTCAGACCTCCAGCCCTGATTAGTTTGACTAGTTCTATATATTGACCTTTGTTTTTTAAGAAAAACACAAACAAACAGTATTGCTTTCATATAGGACCCATTAACTCCTTCAGAGGCTTTGTAGTGCCTGTTGATGAGAGTAGCATACGTGTGGCCACGTACTGCAGCCTGGAGCACCTCTGCTATTCTGCTTTCGTTGGGTATATGCAGAGAAAGCCTGCATGGCCCCTCCTTTGTGCTTTTGGAAGAGGCAGTCTGTATGTAAATACATGGAAATAGGCGTAGTCACATTTGCCAAGGAGATAGGGGTGATGGGGAGAAAGAAATTCACATCTACTTTCCGTGGGGAGGCATAGAGTCCCAAGTGTCATTTCTGAGACTGCCTGAGATGTGTTTGATGTAGAGCCTGCGAATGGAGTTGCTTAAACATACCAGTGTGCCTAAAAATATAAAAATAAAAGCAGTGCTATTTTAAAACTTGGGAATCAGTGATTATAAATAGCCCAACTTGTGTTTTACTTCTGGCTGGGTGTGTCGGTCCTTAAACATTAGCACAACTGTCACTTCCCTTTGAAGCCACTTGTCGCTAATGACTGCAGCTGTGGAGCCTCTTCTGCATTCCCGATAAGCACAGGGCACTGATAAGGTGCTCTCCAGGCTGAGTCCATCACACCAGTCCTCGAACGGCAAACTTGGGCCTTCAAGCACATATGAATGAGAGGTGGGTGCAGGCTGGCAGGGAGCTGCGGAGCTGGGATTCAGTGGAGGGAGGCAGTGCTGGCCAAGTGCAGCAAAGGTGGTTCTGTTGAAAACAAGCTGTGGAGCTGGGGCTGCTGTACCCCAGAAAAAACACAAAATAGTTGTGTGATTAAGCACTGGTTTCAGCCTTGTGAGCTGTGGGTTCAGTGCTCTCTGTTGTCGGTCTTCCTCTGTGACTGATTGGGATACATCTTTCTGCTCCCATCATTTAGACTTCTCCTGTGGCCGGTGGAGGAAAAGATGTTTAGAGAGTAATTTCAGGTCATCATAATGTGCACCTCCAAGATGTAGTGGATGGATTGCAGTGAGGGAAGCCTGGAAAACAGCTTGGCCCTTGCCTGCTGGAGCTGCCTTTATTCCCAGTCTGTGGAGGGAACAGCAGCTGTGGTGATCCAATATATAAAAGTAAATTAAGTTGAAAGTCACACAGGTGCCTTAAATAGCTGACTTTTGACTTTCTGACTTTCAAAAATTGTTTTTGTTTTTGTCTGTTATTCCAGTGTGGTGGCTGGAAAGAAGCACCTTTGATTCCACTGTCTCCACACTGCAGGTGAGAGGCAGGTGACAGGCTCTTCCTTGAAGGCTGTTTCCAAGAGGAATTCTGGCTGACTCTTGTACCAAGTAATGTTTATTTGCAATACATGGAGCCTGGAGCCATCTCTGGGTGATAGGGATCTGGAGACTAGTAAATAAAAAAAGGCAAGCTTGGAACTCAAACTGTGAGAAGAGAATGGTCTAAAGAAAACAACTATAAACCAAATAATGGTGGTGCTCAAAAAGGTGTGGAGTGGTGTATGTCAGGACAAGGTGGAAATGTATCTGCCAAGCCCCTGCACTGGTAGGATGCTAAAATCTTAGTTATTCTCACAGGGAGCTCTAAGCAGCTTGTACGCAGAAGGTGAAGCAAAGGGAACTTGTTGGCCATTTCTTATTTTCATAAGAAATAGAAATGGGCCAGGGATCTTTCCTGGTGTAGCTGAGTCTTCCCCAGACAAGGGGAGCTTATTTCATGTTCTTGCACTGGAAGAAAGCTGACAAATAGGCATCAGTAAAAGAAGCAAAATACCTTGATGTCTGAAGGTTTCCGAGAGCTCATGCTGAATTCTTACTCTGTAGCCTGCTTGTAAGATATATGCCTGTGTCCTGACAGGATGCTCTGCTAGCACAGGCATCAAGCCATTGGTGATAGAGAAGATGATTTCCATCAAAAAATTAACAGGAACAACAGCAGTGACAAAGATCTTACAGGTTCAAACCTGATAAGCTGACAGCTCCATTTCCAAAGCTGGATGTCTTCAACTAACCACCTAGAAACAGTATTTTAGTAATCTGCTGACCTGTGTTCTCCACACTACTGACAATCAGGGAGCTTCTGGGTGTCCTGAACACGGATCTGAAAAGTTGCAGCTAAGTGCCAGGCCAAAGATGAAAGCCTTTTTCTGCAAGTGAAGTTCTTAGTTCAGTCTGAGAGCAGAGACTTCTCTCATGTCTCTCTGTGGTCAGAGCTGCTCCTGGAGGGCAGTGGAAGGACTAATTTAATGCTCCATGTCGCCTTGCTTTTATGCTGAACTCTAAATCATGCCTGTGTTTGGCAGCAGCTTAGCAGTGAGTGCAGCACAGAGCCCGAGACCCCTCAGGTGCCACAAACACCCAGATCTCCTCTGCCCTGCCCTGGTTTGCAGTCTGTGGCTCTGTGAGGATGCACAACACACATGGACACAGACACACAGACACCCCATTACGGTATGAAGAAGCTCAGCTTGCTTTTTATTCCCTCTCTCCACTTCCCCCTTCTTCTTTTCTATAATCATTGCAAAACAGGAACAAATGAGTGTGCCACTTTAAACCATGAAACCACTTAGTCCATAAAGACAGATTTGGCGTCTTCGTGCTGGTGGTGACAGGCCACCGTCACTCTATAGTGATCCCACTGTTCTCCTCAGCCCGCGTCCCAGTGCCCTCCCCGCTCTCTCCGAGATTTGGTCTGTGTTTGCCTGCCTCTGTTTTTCTGGTTGGTAACCAGCAGAAGAATGGAATGGATTTAATGATTTGTTGGCTGCAGTGTTGGCATGATTAAGTCAATAAAGCTGCAAGCTGAAAACAGTGTAGTTACAGTATATTACTTTAACCTTGTTAATGCATGTTTACGTCCTCCTGCCCAATGTATCGCTGTATATTGCATAAAGAAGATCTGACCAATCTTTAACCCATTAAATAATTCATAAAGTGAGAGCAGACATCAGCTACTTACGGAGTGGATCAGTAACCATGGGGTCAGCAATAACTTTGGCTCCCTGGACCATATCCAGCATGTTTAAACTCTGGTGATGTCACCACGCAAGCTTCTAAGCTTAATCATTTGGATGGGAACAAAGGAAAGTTAACTGTTGACATACGGTGTCTCCGGTGTCTCCGCAGAAGAGACACGTGTGAGTGCTCTGCAGCATCTCTGTCTGCAGGGAGCATGGCTGAGCTCCAGCCTCTGAGCCTCTTTTGTGCACTTCCCTCTTATAGCAAAAATGTGGCTGGCCAAATGTTCAAACTCATGTGTTTCCTAGACTCCTCTTATCTTAAGTGAAAGAGACACCAAAATCCCACAGAATTTCAGGGAAATGTTGACTGACATGAGAAGATGGTATTTGGAGGCACTTGGAAGGTTTTCTCATCATGGATAAATTTTGAATGAAAACTATCTGCCATGTAAATGATGGAGAAGGATGTATAGTGGGGATGGAGCAGGGCAAATACAGGGATGTGGGAGAGGATGTGAAGTGAAACTGGACCATTCTCCCTGCAGTAAAAGTTGTCATAATAAAATATCAAGTAGGACTTGCAGGAAGAGCCCAAGATTTTCACATGTAACTACCTCAGCCAGTCTTTTCTTTTTGTAAAGACAGAACATAGGGCTGACTTGTTCCAGCACCGAGCTCTCTTCACACAACTTCCAGCTAGACACTGAGGGATTCTCCAGGTGATGAGATGTCCGAAGTTGTTGTAAGCAGAGTTTTTTGAGGACTTAAGAGTCAAGTCATGGGATCATGGAGCATGTGGCTGGAACATGCTGCACTCCATTGGCTGTGCAGCCAGACCTGCACAGAGCCCCTGGGGGATCATTACAGCTCTGTGTTGTTTAGTGTTGTTCTGAGATGCAACCAGCTGTGGCCAGACCTGGAGAAGAGTTGCAGAGAGAACATGACAACGACTTGTATGTGGAGTGAAGCAGGAAAAGCCCTTCCACCTCTCACTGGTGAGCAGCAAGGAAAGCAGCTCTGCCAGGTCTGTAGGGTCATGACCCCAGGGCACAGGAAAGGTGCATTTCAGACATAAACCCTCACATTGCCTCAGGAAATTTCCCTCATTCCCCTTATCTGGGAGGAACTTTAATTCCTTTTGGAGGGAAACTGAGACAGGGAGCAATGAATTTGTTTGCCCATAGTCACATGAGGAATCTCTGTATGACAGAACTGGAAACTGGACCTGGTCATGTGAGCCCAAGTCCATAGGAATGGCTTTTGTCCTGGGAGTCAGTAATGAAACAAACTCATTGTTCAAGATCATCTCCTTTAGAGGCTTGGGAATTCACCTGTAATGATCCCAGCTTCCACTTCTTCTGACAGATTGCATGCTTACAGTCTAATGAGCTCACCCTCCACTCTGTATCCATAGGCACACTTGCTTGTGTGGCTAAACTCCTCTGAGTCTTGAATGCACAGCAGAGAGCCAGAGGTGTTTGCAAACAGACCCCCAGTTTCTTCATGTCTTCATAGCTAGGACTGCTGAGGCTGTTAGTAACTCTCAGGTAAAAGCTCTCAAATGGTTAATTGCGAGGCAGATGGCTGCGTACAGCAGAGCGTATCTCAGAATCCACCACATCCGCTCAGTAATGAATTTTCCAGGTGCCAAAAGATAGGCACCTTGTGTTGGAGATTAGAGGCAGGACCTTCAGTCTGCTGTTGCCAGCATATGCAGGGAAAGATCGGGGACAAGACTGACCCCCAGAGCTAATGCTGATTATTCTCAGTCACTCGGTTATTCTCTGTTTCTTTTTGGTGGTTCTTTTGAAGATTCTCAATTTAATTTACCCTGCCTTTTTGTTTTGTTTTATTTTATTTTCTTTGTTTGGTTTTTGCTGTAATCCAGAACAGCAGTCTCTGCTTCAAAGAAGATGCTCCTGAATTTATGGCAAGTCATATCTGATCTGCATAGAAATTCCATGTTCAGTTTTCTTTGTTTTTAGCTTGGAACATTGTGTGAATGTGCCTGAAAATCTTTCTTTACTGGTCTGTTGATTTCGATTAATGAACCCACATACACCTAGTGATGTTTCATTATCACTCACCTATCATGTGGCGTTACAGCAGCTGGTAAATTGGCTGCATTTTTTTTCCAGCTTGATAGAAAACAGAGTTGCTCCAAGCATATGATAATGTTGAATGGGGGGATCCCAACTTCTGACCTATAGCTAATATCCTGCAATTCACATGAAGCTATCAGGGATTTTTGAGATAGAGCTCGAAATGCCTGTTTTATCAGCAAATAAACACCATTAATTACTTCTAGTATGACATGAAGTGGTTAAATGACAAGATTCTTATTAATATGTGTGTATGTCAGCCTTTCAGTGTGTATGAGGGGGAGAATGAAGTGGTAAAATTATTTAAAATTAGTAGGGAGTATTTACAGGAAGACATAAAGAACTGTCAGTTGAGGAAAGCAGCATTTTATGTTCTTGTTCCAGATGACCTTGCTTCAAGGACAAATGAGAGCCTTATGAAATGAAGCTGCAGATGGCTAGTCTCAATTCTGTAATAGTGAAATGACACAAGAAAAAATTGAGACATCGACAGTTCGTAAATACAATCTGAATGGAAGGGGAGAAAAGGGATTTTTTAAGGGGAGGCTGAGTTGACTTGGTTACAGCAGTTCAGCTTCAGGTGTTTTAATAATAATTTACATTTAAAAACATAATGGAATCACTCCTTGTTCCCCATACTCAGGGTCACCTTAACACATTTTCCATTTTTAATGTGTCAATATCTTGGTTTTAAAAATTTGGTCATGAGGGCTACCTGGTCACAGCCTTCTTTGTATCCATTATTTTAGCATATTATTGACCGCTGCATTTTGTTTTGTAAGTTATGGTGGTGATTTTTGACACCTGATTGGGCAGAGGATCTGATGAAACCCTTTTTAGATGTTGGACTAGTTTCACCTGTTAAGAAAGAGTAAGGGTGTGAGAAGTTTAATACTGAAAAAGTGATGTGATACTTTGTGACAGAGCATGCTTTGTTTGTGCACTTAGATGATAAATCAGGAGTAATTATGCTGGGTTTTGCATGTAAGGAGGTTTTCATGCAAAGGGCTTCTCAGAAGTTTTGAGGCAGCCAACTACTGTTGAAAGTGAAGAAGACTTGGACATCTGCCTCTGCAAATTGAGCATCTGCCTTTGCATGGCAAGGAAAAATAAATTAATGGAAATGTTAACTTGGAGAAAACAGGGGATTTTCAGAATCTCAGTGATCCAGACCACCTCACTGCAGTTCACAGTTTTCAGAAATGGGCAGGTAGAGAACTGATTTATCCCATTAGCTCAAGATTTTCTGACTTTCACTTTGTTAGTGTGAAATCTTCTGTATTTCTTTTATCAGATTTCTTCTGCTCTCCCTAATAGATAAATTTACCAGCCAGTCATTGCACTTCCCTGTAGATGCTTCTGCTGGGCGTTGAGAATCCAAAGGAGTCAAGTTAGCTCATTGACACCTCTGAGAGCGTGACTTGACATAACACAAGGATTGCTTGAGTCAAACCACTTTATAAGATACAAGGTATTGTAGTTTGTCATCATAGCTAGCACAACCTTGTAGAGACAGGCAAAAGGACTACCAGCTGAAATTGGGTGAGGTAAATACAGTTTTAGATTATCTCGTTCAATTTATAGGCAAGCTGCCCTCCATGGGACTAAGAGCTTGGTGTCAAGGGTTGGAGAATCACAGCAGCTGTACAACCCAAATATAAATATATGTTCTGTGCAGTGAATTCAATTTTGGATCATGACAATATGTTATACAGAGAGGTACCAAACACCCATCCCTGCATCTTTGGGTGTATACACAGAAAAACAGTAATAGACACAGTTTCTGTTAACGAATGGTGTTGGATGAGTCTGACCCCAGAGTGCTGCTCTCAGGTGGAAGAAAAGTGTGTGAACACTGCAGGCACCTATGTCCCACTGCCATCAGGGGCCTGACACAGAGTCTTCCTGAAAGGATGGTGGATCCTTCCATTCCATTTGGGATGGTGGATCAAAGCTGTTCTCCAGGCTACTTTCACCCATGGCGTGGGAGTTTATCTGGGCCAAAGGATCTATTTTCAAGGAAGTTGCTGTTGATGGAATCTTGATCACACCTCTTTACAAGCACTGCAGTCCCTGGGAGGTTGTGTGTCTGTGTTACACAACTCTTCCATTCCATAAGCTCTTGGCTGCTCCCAAAACTGTTTCCCATGTTCCTTATAACTACATTGGTGCTGGTAACAGCATCACAGCTTGATTTCCACATACCTGCTAAAGGATGCATTTTTGTCTAAGAGAAAAGTCACTATTGCAATAATTCACTCTGGATTTCCTGTTTCTGTTGCTCTGGTTGCTGTTGCTCTTTAAGGACATGTTTTGATGGATGAAACCAGCTCTAAAAATATTGGTAAAGTCAGCACAAAAGCTTTATCTAATTCAATTAATTTCTTTTAAGAGGGGGAAGTAGAGTCAGTTTCCATCTTACTAGAATTGTGGGTGCATTCTAAAAGCACTTTGGATACTGTGATGGAATTTTGTTTTGTTTTGAGCAGCATAAAGTATAACTATAGGGAAATCAGTGTTTTATCTGCTTTTCTTGAAGGCAGGAAGAAGATCCTGATAAAATTGCTAGCCAGGTGTGGTGATCTTGTCACTGCTCCTAGCAAGGAAGGAGGACTACCTTGCAAGGAAACTGTACATGCTCATGGTGTATGAAAAGAAAAAAAAAAAACCTGTAAGTTTTTTTTTAACAAAACCATAAACCCATGGATCACTTACAGTCTTCAAACCAAGCCTTTTCCTGACTGACAGCCCCCTAGATAAGCTTAGGAACTTGAGTCTGGCAGTATTTCACATGCTTGTGAATGAAGTAAATGGGTGAAAGATGGGTAAAAAAAACCAAACAGATCCACCGAACTGCATAGTTTGTTTTATCAGTGTTCATACATTGTGCTAAAGCAAACATGCAAACAGACAAAAAGATTTGGAGCATTTCTGAACTGAAAGGCTGTTTTATCTCGAAGAGCATCTCTGATTTGTGAGCAGAATAGAGGAGAAAAAAAGACAGAAAACTTCCAAAGAGCGGATAGAGAGTTTTGTTAATGGCAAGAAGCACAGGTAATCCCAGATTTCCACATGAAGCAAATGACAGTGGTATCTCACAGACATCATACTCTTGAGTGTGCTGACATGATCCTTTTGACAAACCTGACCCTGGATTTCGTTCGCTTTATTTGTATGCATAGGTCACTATCTTAGTATGTAAGCGCATTAACAGCTGGAGACGCCATGAGCCTTCTTTGTAAAGGTGGCATCAAGGATTTCTGTGGGGATGCACAAAGTCACTACAAAGCAGGAGTTTACATGTGGCTTCTCTGTAATTCTAAGTAATGAAACTCTTAAAACTATCAAGTTGGGTGAGACAGCTTTAATGCTATTGGTGTTTTAATTGCTTGGTCTGTAGTATTTATAGTGTGGTTGTGCCCAGGGGTCTCAGTCCTGGGCTTCAGAGTGACATGTTGCCCAAGCTTGAAATCCCCACCAAAGAGATGCAGCACAGCTCCTGGATGGAAGAGAATGCATCGGGGCAGGTGGGAGTGCAGGGAAATGCAGGGACATTAGTTTGAAACTAGTATTTACATTTTCTCAGCAGAGTACAGAATTCCCTGTATGTAACAGATGTTCTTAAAATACAGAACAAAACTTGGTGCCTGAAACTTCACCCCACCCCTAGGGAATAGCTGTTCCTGCCATGAGCACAGGTAGCCCACGAGTCCCCAACCCAGGAGCCAGGGCCTTAGAGCAGGTCAGGAGTGGCTCTGCTCAAGTCCTGTAGCTATGGTCTTCTGGTTGTTTCTTGTGTTTTATTTACTATGTGATATCATGGTAAATACTTCAAACTAAATTACCTTTGGTTGCCAAAAAATCACCAAACCTGGTGGAAAAAGCAGTTTGTCCCGCTCATGTACTCAGAGCAAACCTCCATCCTGGGTGCCCCATTTCCTTTGGTCTTTTGTTTTTATGCTGTGGCTCATCTTAACAACCCTTCTGGTTTAAGCTCTGAAATCACTGGATTCACCTGGATGCCTCATTGGAAGTAGCAGGAATATTTCTCAAATCAGCAGCGTCGTTTGAAATTGAATAAACTTTTTAAATTCAGGTACTAGAAGTATTTTTAATTAGCCCATTTTCTGTTCCTCCATTACTGCTAATGCTTCCAGGTAGGAAGTGGAGCTCTTCCTCAACTCTGCAAATATCTACTGAAATTTGCAGTGCTGCTTGCCTCTCTCAGTTACTCTGCTGTGACCTGATTATCTATTAGAACCACAAAGAATTCAGTCTCCAATTAGTCTATCTGTTAACTATTCAAATTCATGACTTAGTTTTATTGTCTGAGCCTTTAACATAATGCTGAATGGTCTCACCTGGCAGTTTATTTGTTATAAAGCAAATGTGCCTTTCTGAGAACCATTTTGGTGCAGATAACTGTCTTTTCAGAATTGGATAAATGAGGCTGTCTAGTAGCCAGCAGTCCCCTTCCTGCCCTCACTGAAATAAATTGTACATCTCCAATAGCTCTGGGCTTAAGACAATACAGTTTAACATGTACAATTTCTTTGTTATATTCTTTGGAGTTATACCATAAGAACAGATGGGAAAGTTTAATAATGATAAATGAGTTTAGTGTTTTTACATAGTCCTAACAAAACAATAAATGCTTTTTATTAAAGATTAGAGGGTTTTTTACATACTTGCCAAAGAGAGACTACAGCTCTCATTCAGATCCTCAGAAAGTCTCACTTTTAAATTCTTTTTGGACTGTTTGTTAATGAGGATTCAGAGGAATTAGGGGCCATAAATTTACTCATTCTTGCTTAAGTGAAGCCACGAAGTGATTACTGGATGTATCACTAAGTATTGAAGACTGAAGTTTATCAACCATGTTCACACAGAATGATTAATCTCCACACTTATTTGCTGCAGCTGTGCATTTTCTAGTAGTCAGATGATGGGGCTCAAGCTCATAAATGGATTTTTGGAAGGATGTTGATTCATAAATGTACATAGAAGGGCTCGGTGGCACTGTTTGCACACTTTCCATTCAGCAGTTGCCTGAATGGTTGTTGGACCAGACCCACACTGGCTACAGCTGGGTGCAGTGACCTGCAGATTTGCCCATCATGCACCAGTCGGGTAGCTGCGGGGCTCTGGTTTCACTGGGCTGTGCAATGGCCTTTAGAGCTGCAGTCAGTGGCTGAACAATTACAGAAGCATTACACATTCCTGTAAGCCTGCAGACTGACCCTTTTCTCCCTGCGCTTGGAACTAAGTGCATGAGATACTAAGTCAGAATTGTGTAGTTTTCCCCAAGGCCTTTCTGAGCAGAAATTGCCCCATTGGGAAGCCCAGGGAGTGCTGCAGGAGTTCTGGACCTGCTGTGACACTTTGCCTGGCAACAGGAGCACGTGTTCTCAGATGCATTCTCCAGTTCCAGGTCTATATGGTGTGCCATTTAGTTAGGGATTCTCTCCATTTTAATATGAGTTTTGGGATGAGAAATGGAGAAAAAACCCTGATACCTACATGCAAATGCTTTTTTTATCTTTTTTTAAGTCAAAGAGTCAGAACCTCCCATAGCTCTTTGCACCCTCCAGTGTTAACTGTACAGTTCAACCACACCTTGGGTGGGAACACCCGCTTCCAATATTCCTAGCTTTGGCACCAGAATCTTCCTCTCTTTGCTGTCTTCTTGGATTTATAATGGGATAAATCCAAACTACAGACAAGTTAAGATTATGGCTGCTTTGGCTTGGTTTTACTAGGGAAAGGAAAGTGATTTTTCTTGGGAAGTGATGAAAAGGAAAAACGTTTAAAGTTCATTAACCTTTGGTACCGATTGCAGTGTCTTTTAGACTACACCCTAGCTATTCTTAGTCATGACATGCGAGTGGTTATCTTTTATTGTACAGGAATACAGTAGTTCCCACTAGTGGTGAAAAGAGAGAACTTTTTCCTTTTCCTTTCTGTTCTTCTTTCTTGTCTTAACTTACATATGAACTTGTTGAAGTCAGGATTTGGAATTCACTCTATGCTATTTTGTCCTAATTTCCCCCAAAGCAAACTGCATATCTCTACGTTGTTCTTTACTGGCTAATTAAGTGTTATATAACTTTGCTCTGAAAAACTAAGCAACCCATTTGGTGTATTTGCAAATGAACTTTGCTGATTGTCATTATTACTATAGGGTGCCTGCAGAAAATCCCTTATAATTAAGCAGTTGTAATGCCACAGCACAAGAGTCACAATTAGTAATGTGATTTACAATTCTTTACCATTAATAATATGAAAAAGCCAACATTGTTTTCTTGATGGTGTTTAGGAGAAATTAGAATGAGGTGGACATGATTAGGAAAAGAGAATTTAATGTTATGACTTGTTAATGCAATAGCCCAGAGCAAGACATCAGAATGATTGTCCTTGCAGTAAAACTCCTTTGCTTCAGTAAGCACAGGCCCTCTGTGCGCCACAAGACAAGTTTGGAGGAAATTGGATAGATGGCAGGGATTTTGGTGGTATGAACATTTCAGTGTCTTTCATGTGCAGAGTACACAAACTGAATCTCTCCATTTTCAAATATTTCCCCAGAGGCAATCTGCATTATTCAAAGCTTAACTGTGGCTGCAGAATCCTGTCTGACATGAAAGCAGACTGCCAGCTTAAAATTAACTTTCATATTTACATCTGTATAAATCATATTTACTTTTTCCTCACCGCCTCTTTTTCAGTGGGAGAGAGGGAGTGAAATGGGTAGGAGGGAAAGGGGAGGAGGAGAGATGTCCAGCAGAATTGTAAGCAAAGCACCAGTAATAAAATCTAGTCTCATGAGACTGTCCATGAATAGGAATGATAATGAGAGCAGTGATGAGCTGCAGGTTTGTGTCTTTTAGTAAATTATCTCGCATTTACATTTCATCAATTGTGCTTTTGTGTAATAGACCAAAGTGCTACAACAAAAGGGGACACCATAAAAATGAGTAATTCCAGTGACCTTCTTAGTAATCCCTCTTAGAAAGAATGTCTTGGAAGGAGTTGGATGATTCCCCATGGTGAAGCCTCTGTAGAAAGGTGCCCCAGGCTCAAGGAGCTTTCCTGCTGACAAATGCCTTTCAAGGCCTCCTTCTGGCCACTCTGAAACATGGCTCGAATCCTGTTTTCTCCATCTGAGCATGCTTCTAATTGTCAGATGTCAGAAGTCAACAACCATTTTCTTCTTGCTGATTCTCAAACAAAGGATGTGGGCTTTCATTCGGAAAACAGAAGAAGCATGGCCCAACTAAGGATGCTGGGCATAACATATATACTTCTACATCATAAATAATGTAGAAGCTGGATGTGAAAACAGAGAACAGGGAATATGCTGGTGCTGCTGTTCCTGGGTACAGCACTCACAGGATCTTGTCCTTAGCAAGGCCTTGACTTCTTCCCTCATTTTTCTCTTGTATTTCCCTGAATACCTGCCAGCTCCTAAGATGTTTAGAATTCAGTATTTTTAAAATTCTTTTTCCATTTTGGGTTGCATCTTCATCTTTTTCTCATGAATTATTTTTTTCTCTCCTCCCCACCGTACTCTTTCTTTGGAGGCAAGAGCTCAGCTGTCAAAGTCAATTTGCTTCTTTCACTGAGGACTTAGAAAGAGGCTGGTTTGTGCCAGGCAGGAGCAGGGCTCACGGCATTTATTACTGATTTGTGCCCAGGCATGACTGGCCCTGCATTTTTGTATGTTTGTCTCTCCTTTCACAGTGACCTCTTCTTCTTCATCCCATCTTGAAATCGACAAGAACTACTTCAGTCTCAGGCCTACATCTTTCTTATCTCTCTGGGTCCCAGGTCTGATGGCACCTTTTCCATTCCTATGCCTTTAGTTTGCTCTTTTCCTGTAGGTTTCTCCTTTACATTCACATGCCAAATCCTACTCTAATGCAACTTTCCTTCTGTCTTTCAGTGTAACAGTTGGAGAAGTTGTGAGAAATGTCATGCTTTACTCACACTCCTTCTGCCAACCAGGCAGCCCTGTGACCGCAGGAGTGGTAGTAAATGAGTCCCCGTGGCCTTGGGTGACTCACGAGGAATTTTAGATTAACCTTTAGCTTTTCTGACTTTTTCTTGTGCTGATCCTTAGAAATCAGAGCACCCCACCTCTCACTGTCCTCACTGTAACACACAGGGCCATGTGAGTCCATGAGGTGTTTTGGCCTTGGGACAGCTGAAGACTGAAGAGAGGGCATCAGCAGAGAGGATAAGGGCTTCTGTTGTTACCTCCCTGATGAGAATAATTTTCTTTTTTCATCTTTCTTGGCAGGATCAAAATCCTGGAATTGTTGCCAGATTGCAGGAGCCAGGCTCCATCCCAACTGGTGGCTCTGTGCCGGCACCAGCCACGGTCAATGGGTACACAATGAGGAATCATTTACTGAAGCAGCAAATAATGAAACGGCAGCTGATGCAGGTACGATGCCGAATGCCTCTGTGGTTGCTGTGCTGTCCACCTCATTGGGAAGCACAGGACTAACTGGAATGAAGAAATCATCAATCAGCAAACACTAAGAGTGACCCTGGAATTGCTAGGCTGAGTCAGACTAAGGCTGTGGTGAGTCTAGGATGAGGCCGAGAGGCCAAGGCCAAGTTCTGCTCTGCCAGAGTTGAGTGCAGATCTGCCCCCTTATATGCTAGGGAAGGATTTGGTCATCTGCATATCCCTGATGTCATTTGTGGTCAGCCACAGACTTGGGAGGAAAGATGTAGAGAAGGGAGGCTTGGAAAGTGAATCAGCCTAGAGAGATGTTCTCAATTTTTGCCTTTCTCTCTGATACCCTGGGGATTTAGCAGAGTAGATATTAGGCTCCAGTTTGTCTGGGACTTGACTTGTCTCTCTAGCAACAGAAGCCCCTGTAGAAGGTTTGCAACAGGTTGTGTGAGGAAGGTAGGATGAGGAAATCCCACAAATGAATTGGGTAAAGCAGCTCTGACCATGTGCCTCTGACTTTCTGAATGTGCTGCTGGATTTGGGTCGAGGAGGTTGTCTTGGTTTGAAAGACAGGTATGGTCTAAGGAAAGGCAAGAGCCCCTTTCCTGCGATGCAGAGTGCAACCCCCTCCCTTTTAATTATTTTAGGTCCAAATCAGAGGCCTTCAGGCAGGAGATGTGGGGATAAGAATAACAGTCCTTTACTGATATCTAACAAGGCAGAAAACAACAACAGCTATAAAAATTGACAACAGAACAGAACAGTATAGCTCAGTTCCAGTCCCTTTTGGCCGCAGGCCGTCTCCCTGCGCTCAGTTCCCGGTGCTGTGGGCAGGGCAGGTCCCGCGCAGTTGAAGAGGGCTGGGTGATGGCGGCAGCGGCCCAGGGGTGAGAGGGATGGGGAAAGTGACTCCCCCCTCACGGTGTCGGTCGTGGTGCTCGGCAGAGTGTCCAGAGGTAGTAGGGTGAGGTGGGAGAGCAGCAGAGCCATGTCCAACAGCAGGGAGCGTGGATCTCAGTGCTGGGATGGCAGGGGAGATGCCAGATCCAAGCACGTCCTCTCCCTCCATGAGCCAAACGAGAGAGTTTCCAGCCCGCTCCCGACCCCCGTCCCACCTTTCCTTTTTCTGGTTTCCCCCCACCTCCCTCCACTCACCTCCTTTCGAGAGAACATGACCTTAAGGTGTAGCCACTTAGCATAACAATGGGAGAAATTCCACAGAAAGAAAAGGGAAGCATTCAACCCCCAACATTATCCACCCCTGAATTTCTCCCATACTAATATGCTATATCAAATTAAACTGTTACATTATATATACATACATGCAGTTAGAGACATAGGCACAGTACTATAGGTATTTCACCCTAAAACAAGGTCTCCTTGGGGTATGCATCGGGTCTCTCCATTCTTTTGCATCACCCACCAGGTGCAACCTGGTCCCTGAGTGAATACAACTCCACGGATGGGATTGTCTTTGCTGGAGGCAGGATTTACCCAAACAGTTTTTCCTAGCATACCTCTCATGTGTACCACTGGAACCTTATCTCCATCTGATATTCCCAAGGGCTCAGATTGGGCAGGGCCTGCTCAGTTAGTGGAACCTCGGGTGTTCACTAACCAGGTGGCCTTTGGTAGATTAATCTCCCAGTTCTTGAAAGTTTCCCCACCCAGTGCCTTCAAGGTGGTTTTAAGCAGGCCATTGCACCGTTCAACTTTCCCTGCAGCTGGTGCATGGTAGGGGATATGGTACACCCACTCAATGCTGTATTCTCTAGCCCAGGTGTTTATAAGTCTATTCTTGAAATGAGTCCCATTGTCTGACTCAATTCTCTCAGGGGTACCATGCCTCCAAAGAACTTGTTTTTCCAGGGCCAAGATGGTGTTCCCAGCAGTGGCATGAGGTACAGGGTAGGTCTCCAACCATCCAGTGGTGGCTTCCACCATGGTCAGTACATAGCGCTTGCCCTGGCGAGTTTGAGGCAGTGTGATGTAGTCAATCTGCCAGGCCTCTCCATACTTATATTTGGCCCATCGCCCCCCATACCAGAGGGGCTTCACCCGCTTGGCCTGCTTGATGGCAGCGCACGTCTCACAGTCATGGATAACTTGAGAAATACTGTCCATGGTTAGATCCACCCCTTGGTCTCGTGCCCACTTATATGTGGCATCTCTGCCCTGATGACCTGAGGCATCATGGGCCCATCGAGCCAGGAACAACTCTCCCTTGTGCTGCCAATCTAAATCTGTCTTCGACACCTCTATCTGTGCCGCCTGATCTACCTGCTCATTGTGTCGGTGTTCCTCATTAGCCCGACTCTTGGGAACATGGGCATCTACGTGGCAGACTTTCACAGGCAGCTTCTCTACCCGGGTGGCAATGTCTTTCCATTCATCGGCAGCCCAGATTGGTTTTCCCCTACATTGCCAGTTAGCCTTTTTCCACCTTTCCAGCCATCCCCACAGAGCATTGGCTACCATCCATGAATCAGTGTAAAGGTAGAGGTTTGGCCACTTCTCTCTTTCAGCAATGTCCAGGGCCAGCTGAACAGCTTTGAGTTCAGCAAGTTGACTCGATCCACCTTCTCCTTCGGTAGCTTGTGCGACCTGTCGTGTGGGGCTCCATACGGCTGCTTTCCACTTCCGGTTCATCCCCACAATGCGGCAGGAACCATCAGTGAAAAGAGCATAGCATGTTTCATCTGCTGGCAGTTGGTTATACAGTGGGGCTTCTTCGGCCCGGGTCACTTGTTCCTGTTCCTCTTCATCGGCAAGACCAAAGTCTTCCCCTTCCGGCCAGTTGGTAATTATCTCCAAAATCCCAGGGCGATTCGGGTTTCCAATACGGGCACGTTGTGTGATGAGGGCAATCCATTTGCTCCATGTGGCGTCAGTGGCATGGTGGGTTGAGGGAACCTTTCCTTTAAACATCCACCCCAGCACTGGCAGTCGGGGTGCCAGGAGGAGTTGTGTTTCCGTGCCAACCACCTCTGAGGCAGCTTGGACCCCTTCATAGGCGGCCAAGATCTCTCTCTCCGTTGGAGTGTAGTTGGCCTCGGACCCTCTGTAGCTTCGGCTCCAGAACCCCAGTGGTCGGCCTCGCGTCTCCCCAGGCACCTTCTGCCACAGGCTCCAGGACAGACCATGGTTCCCGGCTGCAGAGTAGAGCACGTTCTTCACATCTGGTCCCGTCCTGACTGGGCTAAGGGCTACTGCATGAGCAATCTCCTGCTTGCTGCTGCTCAGGGCCCCAGTGGAAATCATTCTTCTTGCAGGTGACCAGGTAAAGAGGGCTCACAATCTGACTGTACTCAGGAATGTGCATTCTCCAAAAGCCTATGGCACCTAGGAAGGCTTGTGTTTCCTTCTTGCTGGTTGGTGGAGACATTGCAGTGATCTTATTGATGACCTCACTGGGGATCTGGCGCCGTCCATCTTGCCACTTTACTCCCAGGAACTGGATCTCTTGGGCAGGCCCTTTGACTTTGCTCTTTTTAATGGCGAAGCTGGCTCCCAGCAGAATCTCAATGATCTTTTCTCCTTTCTGAAATAGCTCCATTGTCGTGTCCCCCCACACAATGATGCCATCAATGTACTGCAGATGTTCTGGAGCTCCACCCTTCTCCAGTGTAGCCTGAATCAATTAATGACAGATGGTGGGGCTGTGTTTCCACCCCTGGGGCAGTTGGTTCCACATGTATTGCACACCCCTCCAGGTGAAAGCAAACTGAGGCCTGCACTCTACTGCCAGAGGAATGGAGAAAAATGCATTGGCGATGTCAATAGTGGCGTAACACTTTGCTGCCTTGGACTCCAGCTCGTACTGGAGTTCCAGCATGTCCAGCACAGCAGCGCTCAACGATGGAGTCACTTCATTCAATGCACGATAGTCCACGGTCAATCTCCATTCTCCTTCAGATTTACGCACAGGCCAGATGGGGCTGTTGAAGGGTGAGTGGGTTTTGCTGACCACCCCTTGGCTCTCCAGCTCACGGATCATCTTGTGGATGGGGATCACGGCATCTCGATTCGTCCGGTACTGCCGGCGGTGCACTGTTGAGGTAGCAATTGGCACCTGTTGCTCTTTCACCCTTAGGAGTCCCACTGCAGATGGGTTTTCTGATAGCCCAGGCAGGGTGTTCAACTGCTTAATGCCCTCTGCCACCACAGCAGCTATTCCAAAAGCCCACCTGAGTCCCTTTGGGTCTTTGTAATAGCCGTTCCTGAGGAAGTCTATGTCTAGGATACATGGTGCCTCTGGGCCAGTCACAGTTGGATGTTTCTGCCACTCTTTCCCAGTCAGGCTCACCTCAGCCTCCAGCAGAGTCAATTCCTGAGATCCCCCTGTAACCCCAGCAATTGAAACAGGTTCCTTCCCGACATGTCCTGATGGTATTAATGTACACTGTGAACCAGTGTCAACCAATGCTCTGTGTTCCTGTGGCTCTGATGTGCCAGGCCATTGGATCCACACCGTCCAAAAGATCCGGTTTTCCCGTGCCTCTCCCTGGCTAGAGGCAGGGTGCCTCTAGCCCTGGTTATTATTTCTCTCCTGGGCATACATAGTGGAGGTTCCTTCAAGGGGATCTGACAGATCATCCTCCCTTCTGTAATAGCCTGCACCTTGGTCATGGGAGGCTGAGGCTACCCTCACTTTAGTGGAGTTCCCTCTGTTAGTGTTCCCCTCCCTGAGTTGGCGCACCCGTGCTGCCAGGACAGAAGTGGGTTTCCCATCCCACCTTCTCATGTCTTCCCTGTGGTCACATAGAAAAAACCACAGGTCAGCACGTGGGGTGTATCCTCTCTCCCTAGCTGGGGGGCATTGGGCTCTACTTTTGGGGTCCATGACTCGCACTGGTGCTGCACTGATCTTCCTCACTTCTTCCCTCATCTCCTCCTTAAACTCCTCTCTGAGGTCCTTAACCGCAGCAGAGACATGAGCCTGCACTGGGCCAGCCATCATACTCTGAAAATTCCTGAGCCTGTTGGCAACAGAACCCACTGTCACTTGGTTGGTATCAGCATCAATCATTGCAATAAAGGGGGTATATTGAGATGGGCCCAGGTTTGCCAGATTCCACAACATCTGTCCTGTGCACCTGACCTTGTCAGGGTCATTGTCGTGCTGTCCATCCCTCCCAAAGAGCACCTCCAGTACTGCCACTTCTCTCAGCTTTTGGATCCCTTCCTCAAGGGTGTTCCAACGTGTTCTCTGGTGGTGCTCCTGCATTCTTTCCCTGTGGACAAACCTCTCTCTCACACTCATTAAAAGTCGCTCCCAGAGGGAAAGGAGACCTGTCTCCCTTACAAATACCTGGTCCACACCTGAGTCCTGGGTCAAGGCTCCCAAATTCCTTGCCTCAGTACCATCCAGTTGCACACCTGTACCCATAAGGTCCCAGACCCGCAGTAACCAGGTTGTAAAAGGCTCACGGCCCCGTCGTACAATGTCTTTTCACAGGTTACGGAGACTCTCATATGACAGGGACTCGATGATGATCTCAACTTCTGGCTCCCCTGCTGGTTGTGAGGGGCCCCCTTCCTGA
This sequence comes from Sturnus vulgaris, assembly GCF_052056855.1. Classification (NCBI taxonomy): domain Eukaryota; kingdom Metazoa; phylum Chordata; class Aves; order Passeriformes; family Sturnidae; genus Sturnus; species Sturnus vulgaris. The sequence continues at coordinate 18,165,449 of NC_142256.1, read as the reverse complement.
CCCTTATTATCTAGGTGCCTTGTTTTCATCTTAGACTTCCTAGTTTCCACAGGGGCAACTGCTGCTGGCTGTGAGTGCCCTTGCAGTTCAGCTGGAACCTGGACAGATGTAACATCTGTGGGTCCCACTGCTGCACCATCAGAGTCTCCCTCTTTAAGGCAGGGGGAGGGTTTCTCACCAGCTGGGGAGAGGTACTCCTTCAGCATCTGGCCCATCTCACGTATCTCCTTCGCTAGCACCCCCACCCATTCTGGGTGGTTCCTTTCCGAGGTGGGCTGTGGGGCAGGGTCAAACTCTGGGGTAATATCCCTAGTGTCTGGAACAATATCCCTAGTGTCTGGAACAGGGTCAGGCTCTGGGGTAACCTTCCTAGTCTCTTGGGCAGGATCAGGCTCTGGGGTAACCTCCCTAGTCTCTTGGACAGGATCAGGCTCTGGGGTAACCTCACTAATCCCTGGGGTAGGTATCAGGGTTGTTATCCAAGTCAATCTCCCCTTATCTCTGAATGTTAGATAGAACAGGTTTAACAGGGATATAAGCAACACTAGCCACAATATAATGTCATTAGCATTTAAAGCGGATTTGAACTGCTTGAAGACTGGTGGGGTGAACTTCAAAAACCGTGTGATGGGTTGGGAGAAAATTTCACCTGCTGCCACTTCCTCACAGTAAGTACCATTATTGAAGTAGCCCCAGAAACACACACTTAGAGTGCGATAGCTCTGAATCCATGTGGCCATCTTCCAAAGAAAATTAAAAATCCATGAATTCCTCAACTGATCAACCCACAAAATGAACCGGATAATAGCCACAGTAACCTTGGTTATGAGACTCATGTTTAAAAAAGGTCTTGCAAATGGGAGAGATATAGCAGTGACCACATGGAGGCCAATCCAGGGTAAGCTGGACAGCATGGTGTCACCTACCACAAGTTGGGGTAATTCAAGAACTGTTATCCCCTTTTCTACCCCTCTCTCAATGCCCTCAGGCAATGCCTCATGTTCTGGGCGCCAAAATCTGTCTTGGTTTGAAAGACAGGTATGGTCTAAGGAAAGGCAAGAGCCCCCTTCCTGAGATGCAGAGTGCAACCCCCCTCCCTTTTAATTATTTTAGGTCCAAATCAGAGGCCTTCAGGCAGGAGATGTGGGGATAAGAATAACAGTTCTTTACTGATATCTAACAAGGCAGAAAACAACAACAGCTATAAAAATTGACAACAGAACAGAACAGTATAGCTCAGTTCCAGTCCCTTTTGGCCGCAGGCCGTCTCCCTGCGCTCAGTTCCCGGTGCTGTGGGCAGGGCAGGTCCCGCGCAGTTGAAGAGGGCTGGGTGATGGCGGCAGCGGCCCAGGGGTGAGAGGGATGGGGAAAGTGACTCCCCCCTCACGGTGTCGGTCGTGGTGCTCGGCAGAGTGTCTGGAGGTAGTAGGGTGAGGTGGGAGAGCAGCAGAGCGATGTCCAAAGGCAGGGAGCGTGGATCTCAGTGCTGGGATGGCAGGGGAGATGCCAGATCCAAGCACGGTGCGTCCTCTCCCTCCATGAGCCAAACGAGAGAGTTTCCAGCCCGCTCCCGACCCCCGTCCCACCTTTCCTTTTTCTGGTTTCCCCCCCACCTCCCTCCACTCACCTCCTTTCGAGAGAACATGACCTTAAGGTGTAGCCACTTAGCATAACAATGGGAGAAATACCACAGAAAGAAAAGGGAAGCATTCAACCCCCAACAGAGGTTCATTTTGATGGATGGGAAATGAAATGAGAAGTAGCTCAGTAAAACCCTCAGTGAAGTCCTGTGCTGCTCCTTGATCAAACTCCCTTTCAAACCCAGCTGTGCCTCCCTGCCATCTCTTGGCTTCAACCTTTCCTGGGCTGCTCTAACACAGGGGGAGCTCCACCACCCCCAAAGAGCTCCCCAAGTCACAGCTGCTGCCCACAGCAGGGATATGAGTTGCAGTGGTGTGTTCTGGGGCTAAATGGTGAGAGACTTGAATCAGGTCACCTGGAGTGGCCCAGCAATGCCTTGTTCAGGGAGCACCTGCTGTGGATTCCTGGCTCCTGTGTTCTGGTTAGAAGTGGCAACCAGCACACAAGGGAATGGTGCACATGGGCAGAGCCTCCAGCAGCAGCACACTTCACTCATAAGCTGGTGAACGCAGGAGTCTCCATGTTTGTCCAGCTCCCCTTTGGCTGCCTGCACAGCATGTGCCGAAGGTTGCAATTCCCAGTGCTGGGCTGGCATCAGGACACATTTGCAAGAAGGGGAATGCAGAATTTAAGATACAGTCTGAAATGAACTGTCTGGGCTGAGTCTCGTCAGAGGAAGGGGGTATAGAGTGTATGGGAGAGGTTGTTTATGACAGTGGCTATACTTCAAGTGTCTGCTGCTCTTTTGCTTGTCAAGAGACTGCAACTTCACTATTACTCCCCTTGTTTTCCAGGAAAAGCAGAGACAAAACATGCTGGGAGTAACATCTGAACAGAGGAGCTTGTTTGCAGCTCAGCAGTTTCAAGGTAAGGAAGGAAATGGCCTGAAAATCCTTGAGGTGCCAGGGTCTGGTGTCTGGTTAAATAGAGACACTTAATGATTCTCTGCCCTGAATTAAAAGCATTTTGCATTTTATCACATATCATGAGATTCTGCTGTTTCCTTATGGCTCCAGTATAACTCTGTTACAAAGAACACAAAGGAGAAGCCCCCATGACATGAAAGAAAGAGCAGCAGTTTTTAAAGGCTTTGCCATGTTTCAAGGGTGAATCTATGCTCACCAGCTAACATGTCTCTTTGTCCACAGCTGTGCAGCAGTCCATTCCTGCTGACTGCAACCAGGTGATCCCAGCTCCTCCACCCAACCACCACATGCTGCCATCAAACCCAGCCATGCTCCAGAGCACCTTGGGCTCTGGCATGGCCTCAGCCACTGCCAGCCAGAGTAGCAGGACAATGGTGATGATTCCACACAACCCTGGCAAGCAGCAGGGGATTTTTCCACCTAATTCTGACTTTAACATCCCACTGCGGCCAAGCCAGAACTCACTAGGCATGAACTCAGGATGCCAAACTGTTCCCAGCCACTCCACTGTGAGGCCAGGAATGCCGATGGGAGGCTTCAGTTCTGGCTCTTTAGCAAATCACTCTGCAACACAGCAACACTTGAGGCAGCCGAGTGTGCCAAGAATCCCCAATGTCTACCCCAACTCATCTGCCCAGATGTGGACACCAACTACTGTGCCAAGAATGCCAAATCAAAGCCAAATGGATACTAGCGTGCAGCAGTTTTCTGGGAACATGGTGTTCTCCAAACAGAGCGTGAGGCCAAGCACATCAGGTCAGGCATTCTCCCAGCAGGCTGTGGTGCCACCGAATCAGATCGCTCCTGGCATCCAAGTCAGGCAGATGCAGAAACTGAGCATGGGACAGTCTGGCCAGGGCTTAAGCTTAATGAGTAATCAGAACTTGAGACACAATTTAACCAGGGGATCATTGCCAGCTATGAATGTTATGAAATCAGTGCCCCAAGGAGTGTCCAATTTTAACCACCTCAATCCTGCCCCGGGCCTCAGCCCGCCAAGCTACCCTTCCACTGGCCAGCCCGACACCTTCAGCGGGATGAGTGCCACTGCTGAGCTGCCCCAATATGACTTTGTGTCCCAGCACAGCAATTCCGTAATGCCTGCCAACTGCAGCAACACTGACTTCCTCGACTCCCTCATGAAGAACAGCAGCAGCAACGACGAAGAGTGGTTGAACAATCTGACAATGATAGATGACATTTTGGGACAGCACGCTCAAAGCTCTGGACATGTTTAGCTTGGAGAGAAGCAGCCTCATTGTAAATAACACACGTATGGCTTTGAACAGAACAGACGACCCATGAAAGCCACTGCATTGTTCAATAAAGAGGGAATAGACTCAGCCAATTCTTTGCCTGCATCAGAATTTAATATTGGCAGTTTTTTAGATGATTGTATATATTTGAATATTTTGTAAATTATGTTTTCCTAAACCTTAAATGTAGAAGTATTTATACTTCCTTGCTGGACTCTTTGTAAATAAATCTATAGCATAACTTTTGGTTTTATGATAGGGATTTCATTATACCTTGTTATAAATATGCAAATAATATTGTTAGTTGCTGTAATACTGTGTATTACAGCATAAAATACTTATGTTTTTGACATAACTTAACACATGATTTAGAGGTGTCATTCCAACCAGACTAACAGAAATCAAATATGGCATCTATTCTCCCATATCAAAAGGAAAGATTGAAAAGTTGCATTAAAAAAAAAAAAATCCCTAAAAGAAGCTGCTGATTCCCTTGTCACTTAGTCTTGCAGACCAAACCTGGTACATAGGTCCCATTCAGGCACTCAGTGCATTGAGGGATCTGCTTTCAGAGATCCATTTGCCAGATCTGGGGCATGTTCTCAGCTTTATACACTCCAGTAGGTCACTCTGCCACTGACAACCCGCCAGCGCTGTACTGCAGGGAGTGTGTGCTTGTGACCTTCCAGCTGCTGACGGGTGTGTGCCTGGGGTCGCAGGCTCAGCGTGGTGTGGCCACACTGGACAGGAGGTGCTGGGCAGGCACTGCCCAGCCTCCAGCCACTTAACCCTTCAGCAAAAAGGTAGCTCTGGTTTGTGCACCTCTACCATGTATATTTGTAGTGTACAGGTGATTTATTCCTGGTTTTAAGGCTTTTCATAATTTCTGTTTTAATGTAAGACTTTTTTCAGAGGAAAAGTCTACAAACATCAATAGTTAATTTTTGATGTTTTTCTGTCAGCTACTATTGTCCTCTGTATATTTAAGAGTCTGTTTACGAAAGATTTGCTGTACTGTAAACTTCTTAAAATGTTCATACTTTATGTAATCATATTTTAATAGTCACGTCATACTTCACAATACATTTGTAATATAACGTCAGCTTCAAGCACAGAATGTTTTTTTCTTCATACCATAATAAAGTGCCAAGGGAAAATTGCATATCTGTCTCGGTTTGAAAGACAGGTATTTCTCTAAGGAAAGGCAAGAACCCCTTTCCTGAGATGCAGAGTGCAAGCCCTCCCTTCTAATTATTATAGTTTCAAATCAGAGGCTTTCAGGCAGAAGATATGGGGATAGGAATAACAGTTCTTTACTGATATCTAACAAGGCAAAACAGCAGAAACAACCACAGCTCTAAAAATTGACAACAAACCAGAACAGTATAACTCAGTTCCAGTCCCTTTTGGCCGCAGGCCGTCTCCCTGCGCTCAGTTACCGGTGCTGTGGGCAGGGCAGGGCCCGCGCAGTTGAAGAGGGCTGGGTGATGGCGGCAGCGGCCCAGGGGTGAGAGGGATGGGGAAAGTGACTCCCCCCTCACGGTGTCGGTCGTGGTGCTCGGCAGAGTGTCCGGAGGTGGTAGGATGAAGTGGGAGAGCAGCAGAGCAGTGCTCGACGGCTGGGAACGTGGATCTTGGTGCTGGAATGGCGGGGAAGATGCCAGATCGGAGCACAGGCCATCCTCTTTTCACTCCACGAGTGAAGAGAGAGCGAGAGAGAGCCCAGGCCCCTGTCCCACCTTTCCTTTTCCGGTCTCCCCCTATCCCTCACCCCCCTGTGAGAGAAAACTATTGCTACTAAGGTGTAGCCACAAATACTTAGCATAACAATGGGAAAAATTCCACAGAAAGAAAAGGGAACAATTCAACCCCCAACATCTTTATGTGCTCATTTTTCAGCTACAGTGTTTTGTACTCACAGATATTTGAATTAATTTCATTTGTCCAGGATGCTGCAACATCAATCTAATAAGCAGTGTGCTGTTGGTAGGAGCAGTGGGCCAGAGAATTTAAGCAGGCTTTAGTTTTATTTTAAGGTGGGATTGCTGAGGCCCACTGTCCTTTTCAAGTGTAATTGTAGGTAAATGTGAAATTAATCTCTGTTGGTTTTGGGTTTTTTTAATAGCACCATGTTTATTTAAGTGACAGTTCTTGTGTGTAAATGCTAAATGTAAGGCAGTGAGAAGGGGACCTTGCCCATTCTGTGACACCTGCAAGGACAGTGGGTACAGAATGTCACTCCTTCGATACAGAAATTGTCTTATGGGAGAGCTGGTGCCTGTCCTGGGGGAAGCCAGGCTAAGAGGAGGGGTAGGAAAGAGCAAGAAAATTTCAGCAATGTTAAATAAATGCACAAATAGAATCTGGACCAAAAATTGCCTCCATTTAACTGAGCAAGACACTGCCTCAGCTTCCTGGTGGAGATGTGTTGTTGCTGCCTTTTGTCCCAGGCACACTGTGGGCACCGAAAGCCTGAGGAAATCTCCTGGGGGATTCCTAGATGGAGGGAGTGTTTTGGCAAAGACGTTCCTGTCCTGGAGCGGATCCTTCTAGCAGCCTGTTCTCCAGAGCCAAACGGCAGAAAACAGTTCCTAAAGTCAAAAATGAGAGAGGACGGTCAGGGTTTAAAGCAGCCAGGCACATGCTCTGCTGCTGGTGTACCGATGGGCAGGAGACCTCCCTAGCTACAACCACTCCAGGCTTGTCAGACATCCTTGTGGCTTCCTGATGGCAAAGGCAGATCACATGGAGCCAGAGGTTGTGAGGGGAATGACCCCTAACCAACTTCATCTCGAGTTTGACATGCAGTTGTATGAAATCGGGTAAGGAAGAAAAAAGCCAGTTTTTCCAGTGAAGGAAACCAAACAATTGCCCAAAACATGCTGTAGAACTCAGCAAGTGTCTGAATAAGGCAGAAATGCTGACTTGTCTCTGGACAGCAGAGAGGGGGAGAAATGCCCATGAGTGAGTCTGTGGTGAGGACAAAGGTGAGTTCCTTTGGCTGTGAAAACTGGCACCATTTCAGCAGCTTTTCTGTCATGAGCTGTGTCCTGCCAGGGCACAGGGAGCTTCAGGGAGTGGCAAATCTGACACAGGTCTGGGATCCAGAGGCATTCAAGCCCTCCAGGCTGGCCAGCAGCACAGCAGCCACTGATAGCAGAGAAGGCTACAGTCCTTTGGGATATTATTAAAAATAGCAAAAATGTTCCTCTTTTCAGTCTTCATTTTGTTTGTGTCAATACACACTTAATCATTTCAGTTCTGCATGATTGGGGTTACAAACACTGTGGGGAAGATGTCTTCAAAAGCCAGCTCCTTCCAACAGAATTTTTGGAAAACAGTTTATCTTGTGTTGGGAAGGATGAATTAGGGAAACCTTATAAATACCAGTGCCTAGCAAAAGACTTTGAGAATATGGAAAATATAAGCAAAATAGAAATGATAGCAATTTTCGACTGTGTGGCTGAAAGCAACTGAATGCCTGAAGGCCCCTTTGTTTAGATAGTGTTAGATGCTGTGAATACCAAATAGCAAGCAGACATCCTCCCTAGGCATGGCCGGAAGGGTCCCAGATAAAATTTAGACATAAGAAAAGCAGTAAAACATGGTAATATAGTGATTCCTATAGGTTGCATGCAAATGTTAGAGAATTTGTATCTTGTATTAGATTGGTTAGTGGAAATTAGAATATTCAACATAGAAGAAGATTTAACGTATTGTAAACGGGAAAAACTCTCTCTTATGCTCTTACTCTTACCATCTTACTCTCTTGCTCTCTTACTCTCTTATGCTCTCTCCTCTTACTCTTGCTCTATCCCTCTCTCTCTGTCCTGCTCTGAGCTGCGGCTACAGTTCCTAGCAGGGCCTCATATATACCCACACCCTACGAAATAAACTGCAAACTTCAAGACCAGAATACAGAGAGCGCCTGAGTTTCTCCCTACCGTCCACACGCAGTATTTCCTACAATCTTGTACTTCTGTTATGTATGCACTTATTTTCACTCTGGTTTTTTTGTCTACCTTTTGAGCTGGTGGAGCTTTTCACCCCTATATATCCCATTCCTCATACCTCAAGAGAGAATGATGATCCTTCCTTGCCACAGAGGTGGTGTTGGAAGAAGAACTAGACTAAAGTATAATTATTATTATCTTGCTGGTTGTATTTTAATCTCTCCTTAGTAAACATGTCTTTTGGGGAGTTGGTACATAACCACAATGACCAATGCCCTGCTTGGGTTGCAGCCCAAGCACAAGGCTGCTGCCTCTCCTTGGGTCTGCCAGCAGCTTGGGCTGGAACACAGGGAAGTGCAGGGCAAAGGCATGATGACCATGGACAAACATTCCAGCATCTGGAGTACCAGCACTGCAGTCCTAGTTGGTGTCAGGCTGTAACAGTCAATAACAATTAATTGTCTGGTTTTTTCGGGGAAAAAAACTACCTTTGTCTGTACTTTGCCTTGCCTTTTCTTCTCTCTCTTTAAAGTGTGAAAATGTTCAAAGTGCCATTGTGCCTTCACTCTCACAGTCTGTCATTAAGACAAATAGTTACAGCTAGTAAGGGCTAGTGAGTTGTAGGACTAAACATATCCGCACGGTTTTTCCTGCTCTGTTTACTGGACCAGCAGATTCCCCCTACAAGACGTACATGGACTTACACCGTGATCCAAATTCTGCCACCAGGCAGTGTAAACACACAATAGATCTCCTGAAGGCAGTGGTATAGTACAGGTTTTAAACAAACATAAATAAGAGCAGCATGTGGTGCTCTGGCAGTCTAAACTGAATTTGGATTTCTAAAATAGTTACAAGGAATGAAGTGTCTGACAGTACTCACTGTTGAAAGCATCATTTATTTTCCATACAAGTTACATCACCAGACTACCCTCATAATTATGGCCATGAAAAAACAGAAGCAGGCAGTAAGCTTTTCCTCTTGAATTCTAAAATAACAAATGCCTAAAAAGTCCAGAATTTCCAAAGACCTGAGCTCATTGAAAGCCTCTCTCACTGAAAGATTAGTAGCATAGTTAAGCCAGACTTACTATGGAAAAATTCACTTTATGGATTGTTTTAATCTAAAGCAGCCTATTTGTAACAAAGGATAAATAGAAAAGCACACTCATTCCTTTTAGGCAGTAGTCAGGGAGCACCTAGGAATAGATGTCATGGGAGCCTGGATCAGATGATTTCCCTGGGAAGCATAGCCCTGACTTATGCAGAACCTAAGCCCTGCTGCTCAGTAGCTCTCCAGGACTGATTACATGTCTGTCGTGAAAAGCTTTCAACAAAGGAAGCTACACTGATGTTGAAGTGTAAGGTCAAGCTCTCCTCTTGTGTACCATGTTGTAAATCAGAAGCTATTCCACTGCCTGCCGCAGGGTAACTCCTGATTTACACCTCTGGGAGCAGAGCAAGCATCTGGCAAAAAGCTGGCACTTGTCTCATGGTCCTGCCTGGATGACCCTCATAGTGGCAGAGGCGCCACAGATGTTGCAGGGTGGCCCCAAGGGAGGAATTGCTCCCTGCTGGCACTGCAGGGCAGCAAGGACATAGGGAGGCATAAGGCAAGCAGACGCTGTACCAGCTCTGCCTCTCTTCTGCTGCTGTGTGGCACATGGTCCTGGGGGGACACTTGGCCCTGGCACATCTGCCCAGACAGTTATTCAGGCTGAGCTCAGGTCTTGGTGCTAAACTCCAAATTAATGCCTGTTTCCTTCTATTCCCCAATAGATAGAGATTATAGAGATAGAGATATATAGATACAGGTAAAGATAGATAGATAGATAGATAGATAGATAGATAGATAGATAGATAGATAGATAGATAGATAGATAATAGCAAAAATTTTTTTAAAAAAGGTCTAGAAAAAGTGAGATGTTTTAAATATCATAAGGGTCTCTCCTGGGGAAGCTAAAACAGACGTACTGGCTGGCAGAAGCAGGAGTTCCTGAAAACTTAACACTCTGGCTGGGCAAGAGGCCTCCTGTGTGCAATCCTGCATGAAAACAGGAAGAGGCACCTTACTAAAGCACTTGGGCTGAAACCACTGGAGCTGTAGTTAATCACAGCCATGGCTGCTCCCTCCCCACTCATTCAATAGGTTTGTAGCACTGCACAGAACAAATACACAGTTTTATGCACGTCTTGATCCCTTTCCCATTACATGTCAGTGATACGTTAACTGGCACAGTGCCTGAGACAGAAGACACTACACTCTGTAATCCATGTGACAAAAAGCCTTTATTCCCTTCTGACTTCACCTTAAATACCCCTTTTAATATCCCCAGGTAAGCACCTGTGATTGCTTCCAAGTTCGGGCTGCTCAGCTCTCTGACCAATAGCTCTCTGCAGCTTGGGCTAGAACTCATTGGGTCACATCCTTGTCTGTCTCCAATTCTGTCCTATCTCTGTTCTCTGGGGGCCTGTCTATTAAGCCAGGCTGCTTCTCTTATCAGTGGTCAGATTAACTGCCCAGTACAAGCCAGCTTGCACTGTGACATGTCAAGTCTGTGGCTTCACTTTCATCCCCAATCTGACTGAGGCAGCCATTCACCTGACAAGGGCTTGTGCTGTGTCAGGCTCTGTGTGTCAGTGCTGAGCTGCGGGTGCTGGTTCTGGGCTGAGTGTTTTGGTGCTGGGTTGTGTCTGTTGGTGCTGGGCTGTGTGTGTTGGTGCTGGGCTGTCTGTGTTGGTACTGGGCTGTATGTGGGTGCTGGGCTGCATCTGTAGATGCTGGGCTGTGGTGCACCTGTGTAGCAAAGTGCTCATCACCATGCACATGGTGTGGCCATGGTGCCTGATTTCTTCACTTTTTGGAGCTAAGGTTGGATTTTTATTCCTTTTCTAAGGGTTGGCATGACCAGCCCATGGTCTGGGTTGCATTATTGCGAAGTGCCAATTAAAACAACCCACTGCCATAGCAGTGATTTGTCCCCGCAGCCCAAAGGGCCTGTGGCTGAACCCTGCTGCCAGTCTCAATGTGTGTCAAAGCCAAAAACCACTGAGAAGCTCCTGAGGTTTCTGCATCACGTTGTTTTTATCCTTATCAAGGTTTTTGATGCTGCAATTTAATGTCATTAAACAACTTGGCTGGAGAAGAAAAACTAAATGCCCTTTTAAGCCTAAAGTTGGATTTGTATTTAAAAGGGGCATTTTAATTGTTCTTATCTTGTCTTAATCCCTTTTCAAAGAGTGAAAAGACTCATGTGCTGACCCTGCTGGGTTCCCTGTCCTGGAGCTGTGTTGTGTTTGATGGGTGACTGGGACAGACAAAACTCCAGGGCAGTGGCAGGGCTGGTGAGACTGGCCTATTTTCACTCCTTGAAGGGAAACCAGCCCAAAGCTATAAAGCTGTGAAATCTCATTTTTGTTTTGCTGATACAGAGCTGTGCTTGGCTATCCAGCTGTAGAAACATATTTTGTTTCAAGTTTACAGACTAGGCCTTGTTGATGATACTGGCTTTGTATAGCAGCCAGGGAAAGAGAATTACCTGGCAGCTCCTCTTCTCAGCCCATAAATTACTATTCTCTCTCACTGTGATGGGTTGATTTGGGAAGAAGAAACTCAGAGAGAAGTTCTCTCTAAGGGAGCTTCCTCTGTGGGAGTTGGGACAACTTCAACAGCCAATGGGAGAAAGTTAGTTCGCTCCGTGAACACTCATTTTGAAGGAGGTAATCCAGAACTGAGTCTCTTTATCTTTCCGGTGGCTGAGCAGGTAACACCAACCCGAGCTTCCCCCCCCTATGCAGGGGGAGGCTCGGGAGGTGGCTTGGGCCCCGTTTGCAAACGAGAAGACCCAATGGCCGGGAGGAGGAAAGCTTGTTGATAAGACCTTCATGGCTTCCTCCTCCACGCAGCTCTGGGGGGGGCAGTTCCTGCTGCTGGCTCGGAGCAGTTTTGGAAGGGCCAGGCCTGCCCAGCCCCTATGTGGCCTGGGGGAGGCAGCTGGGCCCTGTCTGGAAGCAGTGGTGGCCATGAGCAGTCTGGGGCTGCAGCCCAGCCCCAGAAAGGCTGATTGACACCTCAGCCGCCCCCCTTCACCCAGCGCAGCCTGAGCCTGGCCCAACTTTTGTAGTTGTGTTAAACTTTTACTCTTTAGTGCTCAGGTAAGATTTGCAAAACCTCCGGCCTTCCTTTGAATATGAAAGGGAATAAGAAGATTCCTGAAGTCAGTGAAGCAAGAGCTAAGTTTTTTAGATGGAAGGAGAATGAGGAGATGCTGTCAAGATGGCTGAAAATCCTTTTGTAAGATTGTAGGGATGAACTAATGTACTGAATATTCCTATAAACCATGGAGAAAGACATGCGGGGGTTGGAGATGTTCCATTTGATAGATGATTTGACCAAAAAGTACCTGTGTTGAGAATCTTTTGCCCCGAGGAAAGAAGGGGATCTCGGTTTTCTGAGGATGAAGCATGAACAGAGAGAAAGTAAATGAAAAGAACCTTTGCTGAGGAACATTTCAATTTTAAAAGTAATACCCTATGAGAAAGACATGGCCCACATCTACAGCTTTGGGAAGGCTGTGGAGTTGGGAGAAGTGTCACGATTGCAGATTCCGGGTGGATGCAAATCGTGAAAATAAAATCACGAGAGGACTGTTTTCTTCCTTCTTGTGGGAAAAATCCCTACAGCTTCAACAAGAGGAGGTTTCTCTCTCCAGAAGTGAACTGAAAAAGCCTAAATTGGGAACTGACCAAAGTAGTTGTTGTATGTTTGTTTTGTTGTTATGAAGGTTGGGAGAGGGAAGGAAGGAGTGGTCTGAAAAAAAAATCTTCTTCTGAATTTGTTTTTCCCCCCTTTGTCTGTGTAGTTAATAAATTTCCTTTTTTTATGCTCTCTTAAGTTTTAAGCCTGCCTTGCTTTTTTACTCCTGGTTCTGTCTCACAACAGAAAAATGAGTATATTTAAATTGGCAAATCAAAACTAAGACACTCACTTATTAGCTTATTTGCCTAAGCCGTTCCCATTAACCCCCTGTTTGAGCCTTACAATCCTTAATACATGTTTTCCCATGCTCTTTCAGAATAGTTGATGATGTCCATTAGCAGTGGGGGACCATGAGGCAGAAAAGGCTCAGGACTCGAATCCCAAAGATATTTAGGTGCCTAATGAGGCAGGCAGACACCAGCAGGATTTTTCAAGTGTAGTTAAGCACAACCAGCAGCCACATCTCATGGGCAGTGGGTTGTGTGTTACCACCAGTAGCTGTGTAGATCGAGGAGGATAAGCTGGTTGTTTCTGTAAGGCTTGTTGTGAGCAAAAAGGGGCTGTGAGTCAGGCCCCTTGGTGTCTTAATTTTCCAACCTTAAGAGCCAGTTGGCTAATTCCAGCAGGGATAGCATGCAGCCTGGCAGGTAGGCAGTGGAGGATGAGCCATGGATTCCACCTCTCCTCTGTGCAAATTCTTTGCTTTATTCAATGCCTTGTTCCCACCTCTGTGATGTGGCACACCAGGCCCTGCCATAGGGCTTGAGCTCACACACAGAAAAGAGAAGCAGGTCACTCTTCTTGGCCAATATTCCTGCCAACAAACTCTTCAGAAGTGCCACCTGTGCATCTTGAAGTCCCACTCCTTCTTTAAACCTCCAGTTATTTACACACTGCTAATACTAATACAGCAAGTATCCAGACAGATAGCAAGGGAAAGAGACAGCTGGAGAAAAGAGGCAAATCTGAGTTATGATCCACCTCCAGAGGAAGCAGGAGGTTCCTGTTTGCAGTGGGGAGGATGGACATGCGTTTGGATGGGAAGCAGCCTGGCTTTAGCCTCTGTGCAACACAGCTCCTTCAGCATGGGCTGGAAGATGGCTGCTGCTTTGGGTGACAGGGAGCAGCATCCCCCCTTCAGTGCTTGGCTGGCTATGGCCAGAGTGGGACTGCTAGGCCTGTAACATCACCTGGGGCAAACCTGAAATGAAGAAAGGACAGAGGAAGGGAGGGAGGGAAAGAGAGTGCATAAATGTGCTGGAGACATCATGTCTAGAGCTTCACTTGCAGCTTGAAGCAAATAGGGACACCCTTTCCCCAAATCCTGTATCACAGTCACCTCCCCTGGAGCCTACACTCAGAGTGGAGCCTGCAGAAATTTAATAGTGTGTCTTTGTTAGTGGAGAGCTGGGAGTGTGGGAAAGGAGTTTGCACAGTTGATTGCCATGGAATACTCCTCTGCTGCTCTGTAGAGCCCTTTCCTTCATTTGAGGAGGCTTTCTAGCACAAAGGTAGTTTATCACTTTAAATAAGGGGCTGCTTAGTGCCTGTGCCTCAGCTTACCTACCCATAAAATTCAGATAGTCCCTCATCCACAGATAGTTTGAGGGGTAGCTGTTTAAATCAAGTGTAAATACAGTAAATCAATTGGTACAATTAACCAACAGTGCAAAATCATCTATTTGGGGGAGAGGGATGAGTGGGAGTGTGCTTAGACATGCAAGAATTGATTGCATAAGACTCATTCTCAGGGGGATCTGGCTGGAAGAGAGCTGTCATATGGATACAGCATTCAACAGAGAGGAGACAAACATTATTTACTACAGGTAGCAAAAAAGGTCATTGTGTCCTGGAATGGTTACCAGTGTACAAGCCAGAAAAGATGCCCCCAATTCCAACTGCTATGCCAAAAGCTAACATGCTAAGCCATGTATAGATCTACCACCACAAGAACATGCTTTTCCAGAACTATAATTCACAGGGATATGAAACTGCTTCACTATTCTACCCCCTGCTTCATCTTGCAGATATCTCCATGACTGGCTTGCTTAGAAACTCAAACCTGACACATCTTGAGCTTCTAACGTATAGTTAATGTACCCAAGATATAGTGAGACACCATCTGCATCCATGCATCATCCTGGCATGAAATCGGCAGGGAGACTCTTCATCTTCTTGCACCTAGAAGTCTGATCCCAGAATAATGTTTCCATTTTAATTGTCTGTCAATTGGTAATTTTATCCTCTTGTCAGCATCCACAATAAGCATGAGAAGTTTTGCTTCTGGCTGTGGCAGTAATTATAGCTGTAGTACCCCCTGTCCACATCCTGAAATCATCCTCAAAGTTAAACTCTGAGCTACCCTAGAGAGCAAATATATTCTTTGTGTATTTTATGCAATGTCCAAACAACGAGGCCCTGGTCTCTAGATGCTACTGTAAGTCTACTAATAGGTAATAACTCAAGACTGAGATTAACACTGCCACACAGAGACCTTCTGATTCGGTGCATTAACTTCTTACTCTTTTCATGCTGTGAATGTAAGCTGTAGCTGGAGATAAAAAGCACTGCGAAGATTACTATAAGTGCTCTCTCCTTCTGAACCCTGAATGAGGGTCACTGTTGTATAATAAATTGCATTAAAATATAAATGAAAAGAAATCATGTACAATTTTTCCAGCAAGAATTATTCACAAGAACCTTCATGGAAAAAATGACTGCATTAGTTCCAGTAAAAGCCATTATTTCTTTCAGGTGGCTGCTTGAAGATTTGCTAATTGTCTGAAGAACCTATATCAGCACCTGATGTAATATTCAGGGCTGCTGAGACTCCACTTTTTCTCAGTGATTTTGCCAACCTCAGAGAGAGTTTGTTTCACACATTAGACCAACCAAAGAAATTATGCTTCAAAATAAAATTATTTTCTCCTATTCACCTGTACTGGTTTTGCACATATGACATTTGGTGAGGAGGGAAGAAGCTACCCACGGAAATAATTTTTCTGAGAGGAGATGCCGAGAGCTTCCTCTATGTCTGACAAAAAACCAATCAGGGATTAGCTTTGAGAACTGACAACCTGTTAAACCACTGAGAAAGCTGAACACGCCTCAGTGAACACACATGTTAAAAACTAACAAGCTCAGGAAAAAGCTCTCTTGCTTTCCAGTCTTCGGAGAGAGTTCTTCACTCTTCCGGTCCCGTGGCTGGGCGGGGGAGGTGAGCCCGCAGGCCCGGCCGAGGCTGGGCTGGGCTGTGGCTGCTGACTTCTCGCCGACACTGAGCCCTGCCCCGCTGCCGGCCCGGGCCCAGCCAGGGTCCGCTGGGCCCCGGGAGCAGCTCGGGCCGGGCCGGGCCAGACCTGCTCCGCCGTGGCCCGCGCGGCCCGGCGGGGGCAGGGCCGGGCCCTGGCGGCTACCGGCAGGAGAAGGGAAGACCATCAGCCCGCGCCTGGAAATGAATGCAGCAAAAACCAGAAAACAGCTATGTAGCCAGAGCAGCCACCACTGTTTCTCGCTGGGCACCTGTTATCCTGGCCCAGGCCCCCAGTGCAACCGCCGAAAAATTCTCCATTGTAAGCAGCTCCAACCACCACTCGCAGGGATCACATGACCATCTGCAGGCCTCGGGCGGGATATTAACTCTTTCATTGCACAGATGAAACCTGCGAACATTGATTCTCTTGAGTGAAAGAAAAGGACAGAGATGAAGACACGCAGAGAAACAACATGGAGACATCGAGGTCAGATGAGAAGGAAGAGTCATGTCCCAGATGTGATAGGAAGATGAGGAGATGCCTTAAACTGAAATTCTCTTGCAAACTGTGGTAATGGACTATGATATATTAAATATCCCTATAAATCATCGAGAAATATGGGGTGGTTGAAGCATTCAAAGTGTAGATACGAGCAAAAGCATCTGTGCTAAAGCAAGCAGATGTTGAAGTATCTGTGATTCCATGAAAAGTCTGAACAGAGAGACAGTGATGAAGACCCTTTGCCCCCAGTGAAGAAGACCTTTGTTCTCAGAGATTAAGATGATCTCAGAGTTAGATGAAGAGAACCTTTGCTTCTGAACTGCTCAAATCCTTAAGGTGTACCCCATAAGTTGACATGGCCCTTGAAAACAGTTGTGGGAAAAACCATAAGTCGAGGGGAGGAACTTTTACACAGTGATCAGATTTCCATCCTCCCAGGCACCTGATTCACTGTGATACTGAAGCCACGAAATAATCGTTTTCTTGTGGAGAAGTCTCCAAAGCATGATGAGAGACTCCTCTCCCTAAGTGAACTGAAGAAAGACTATTTTAGAGATGGTAAATTGACTGATTTGTTTCTGTACGTTGTCAGTGTGAAAGAAAATAGGGTGCAGCAGGAGAAGAAGTGTTCGAAGGTTTGATTCTGGTTCTCTTTTTTTGTTTTTCTTTCAGTTTCTATTAATAAAATTTTCCTTTATACCCTTTAAAGTTTGAGCCTGCTTTGCCTTCCTCCTAATCCTATCTCACACCAGGAAATGAGTAAATAATTCTAGTGGGTGCGCTGGTGATTTGACCAGCACTAGACTGACCACGTAGATTGGTGCATTGTCCGGGAAATGTCAAATTGACAAATTGAAACCACGACACAAAATTGGTGTTTCCACCCAGTTTCGAACTGAAACCACCACATCACCAGAGTGTAAAGATGTGCCAGGCCAAATGATCCACAGCAGTATGGCTCTTTCAGTCCCACAGGAATGATTCTTGGTCCCACAGGACTTGAGAGAAAGATCTTCATTGATTGCTGCAGTGAATGTTCCTGCTAACACTATGAATGCCAGATGGTTTTAATCCTGCCCAAAAATGGCAATTTTCTCTTTAACAGTGGGAAAGAAAACTGCATTTGAAACCCAGTTTCTCTTCTTCCCACCATGACATATTTAGGCAAACTGACTATGATGGTGTGTTTTTTTTTCTTTATAAAGATTAACACCTTAGAACAAGATTATATCCATTTTGCCTATGAAGCATGGTCAAGGAAATTTTAATTAAACCAGAATCAATAAAGCATGAACTTTGAAGAACTCAAAGTGCCTCTCAGTTCCTTGAGCTATGCATTGGCAGCCTCTGCTGACAAAAGCTTGAATCCAACAAGAAGGTCATCACTAACACCTGATAGTTAAGAATTTCTTCGAAATTATTGGATCAGCTGGGCTTTAGAGAAACAGAAATCAGTAAAGCTCTGGTGAGGAGTGGTGCCTGAAACAGCTTCCCTACTCATTGGTTGCCTATTGTGCACAAGCACTCACTGCTGTTGACAATATGACAGCAAATACTATCATGGAAATCAAGAAAAATATGATCTGATCTAAATAGGTGCACTATTCAAAAGAGGAAAGGCTTTCAAAATGCTGGTCTTTCTGCAGGCTTTCTAACTGGTCTGTGACCTTGGGACTTTTTGCCATTCAGCAACTGCAGTCTGCTGTCTGGATTTCGTCTGAATTTTGAAGCTACATCCTCTTCATTGTAGGATGACAGCTGAAAGGGGCTGTGCTGTGTTTTCAGAATTCACAGGTATTCCACTGTGAGTAGGAAATGCTGGCTTCCTGCCCTGCTGTCACTCTTTGAAGTATAAAACAAAGAGTATTTCTCAATGGAGCATGTATTAACTCTGCTGTGACAGCCTATCTCTCATGTGTGTCGCTCATTCACATACTTAAAATGATGCTGAATTTTAAGTGATTCAGACACTACTGTAGTTAAAGCTTCACATGTGCGGACCTTGACAATAGGAGGAGGGTGTTTGGGTGTCCATCTTGCACAGCTGATAAAACTGTTTGATGCCAAGATGCTTTTGCTTTTACAAGGTGTTTTAACTTCACCCACTTCACTCCTGCAGTCTCAGCTGCCTGAGTTGTGTTACTGGAGTTCTTTCAGGATTTCAATGAAACCTTAGCCCTTCACAGAACTTCAGAGCACAGAGCAAAAGCAAAGCACTTACAAGGTATTAGTCTAAAGGGTCCTTCTCTTTTACAAGCTATATTTATACATTTAGCAGATAAATTTCTATTGCAGTTTGCAATAGAAAGTGTACTGGAAGCTTATGCTTTTGTGTGCTATTTGCTTTAAGAAGATTTTCTTCTATTTCTCTTAATTTGTGACATTGTTCTACTATAATTAATTCCACTAACAGATCGATTAATTCAGTACATATTACTAACTCCCATTTGTTTGGTTCTTCTAATCCAAATGCTCTAGTTCTCTTAAAGCCTTTATGTACTATGCAAATTAGGTATGATACACATGAGAATGAGTTTGCCTTTCTGTGAAATGCAGCTATTTCTCAAATAAAACATACTAACTGCTTCTAATATTTGCATGCAGAAAATAAGGGTTTTTTTTCCTGCCTAAATATAGGATCAACAAATACCTGATACTAATTTTCTTTGAAGACAAGGAATCAGTATGTGTGTATATTGTATGCACCAGTTGCCAAGTGTCAGGTTTTGGTCACAGCAGTGCTGTGTACGCAAACCAGTTATCCAAAAGCGAGCTATCATCTGCCTGAAAGCACAATAATAAGTATTCAGTCAGTGTTTCTGAAAATGCTTCCCAAAATACAATTGCTATTTCGAGCCCCTGGGAGTCGCAGGATCCAGAAATACAAGAAGCCTCTTATATAACTCACCTTATTGCTATTGTGAATCAAGTAGCAAGGGGCAGATTTTTTTAGGGTGCTATATGTGTTTTATTTGTTGACATGTTACTTGATAAAAAACAATTAGGCTAATAGAGAGGAAAGCTAGGCAGAAATAGGTTAAAGAGGTCTTAAAATACAGCTTAACAGAATTAAATCTGGAGGTCTTTATTTAGCAGAGAAAAATAAACATCAGGTTAGCAAAGGACAATGAAGGAAACAAAGGGTGTAAGTGGCACTGTGCTAGAAAAGCAAAAGAATCACTGATATACTGTAACTTTTTCATGAAATAAAAAAATGTACACATGTGAACATACAGACACATTTATGGATTTATGATGTTTAGCACTGTATTGTCCTTTCCATTTTATCTGTCATGACAGCAACTGAAACAGCAAGAGAAAATTATTGTGTGGTAAATGGACATAAATCATCTTTAACCTGACCTATGGGCTAGATTTAAAGATGCAGACTCCCTACCTCCACTTAGTTTTTTTTCTCCAGAATAGTAGGAAAACAAGTTAATATTATTATCAGGTATTGTTGTGCTCTCAAATTGCACTTTGATATCATCAATCTCATAATAGCTTAGTTCCCCCGGCATCTCAGTTCTACGTGTGTATTTATTGTTTGCATTACCATAGTGCTACAAGAGCCTGTGTGTATCAGGGTCAATACTTTTTACACTTTACAATGTAAGAAATGAGAAAACTGAGGAATATGGGCAGGAGAGGCAGCATAATGAACTGTGACTATTGTAGACATTACAGGAAGGAAAAGTTTTAAGGAAAATTTTTAGGCTGTTTATAGGATCCTTGGAAATAAAAGGCAGTGAAAAGAGTGCACAAAATAACATACTTAAATGTATTGCAAGTGGGCTGTGAAAACTGGCACTACGAGCTGGTTGGAGCTGCAGTTAGATGTCAGCAGGGAATGGAAATGGTAAGTAGACAGGCTGCCAAAGTCTCTAAAGTAAAGACAGGTAGGTCTACATCATAGAGTAGGCTTAGCCAGCACAGGGATGAAAAGAGTGGAATAACACAGTGAAAATGACAGACTAAGAAAAATGGTCACTCTAGTAGTGTTCTCAATAAATATGATTAAGATTATATTTTTCAAGGCCAAGGGAAAAGATGTTGCTGTAATTGAGATTTGAGAAGATAGGAGTTTTAGCTATATGGACGGATTTAGACATAGCCTGACCATAAAGGGCTAGAGAAAGGTCTGAGTCAAAGATGATTACATACAGGCCAATAATAGCATAATAGATAGAGAGTACTTGTGGGAGAAAATTTGACACTATTTTGACTGTACTGAGCTGAAAATGACATTAGCATTGCCAATTAACCAGTTTTTATCCAGATGGTCCAGGAATCAAAGGCTGAAGTATTTGTGTGCTGTCTGGGCTGATTACAACTGAGGCACCATATCCTGTAATACAATAGTACAAGCACCAGGCTCAGAAATGCAGAGACAGCCTAAACATGTCCCACACCCCTCTCATGTCCCACATAATTAACAAAGTGTTAATAATTTACACTCTTGCAGATCCAAGGAGCTATTGGGTCAATCATCAGTCAGGGGACTAAGCACATTTCTTCCAGTTCATGTCACCTTTGGGTGCCTGACCATGCAGGTGTGGGATTCACAGGACATTTGTGACTGAATGCAGTGGAAGGTGAAGTCACACAGAAGAATTATAAGAAGGTACTAGAGATACAAGCTAAAGTTTTTTAGGAAAGCAAGTCAATCTTCATTGAGGAGGCATAGCTGGGAAAAAAATGAGTGGAAAAGGTCATTTGAGCTGTGGTTGTCGTACACATTAGCTGGGGATAAACCGTGAAGTGGCTGAAGCAGAAACCCTAGGAGAAAGGCCTGGTTAATGCCGATTGAAAGCCAGAAGGCATGTAAGAAACAGTCTCTCAAAAATGTGCCAGTAGGTGTCTTAGAAATGTAGGAGGAAAAAAAAGGGGCAGGTCAGTCACTGAACAAGGGTGGAAAGTATTTCACTTGAAAGATTCAGGTGGAATAATAGTTGTGATCATTAAAGGTCATATGAGCTGTTTGAGATTTTGTCTTATGAAAGAATTGCAAAGGGCATAAGCCAGGTTGGAAAAAATCTAGGACAAAACTGATGGAAATAAATTTATGAGAACATTTGGGGAGAGCACTTTTAGTGATCTGAGTCATGAAGTGTCAGAAATGAGTTCTAGTTCTCATGATGACAGAGAAAAATATTTAAAATATGATTTGAATGAAACCTTGAAAGACTGATCAAGTAAAGGATCCTCTGTGTATATACACAAATGTCATACATATGTATATGTATATGTATATGTATATGTATATGTATATGTATATGTATATGTATATGTATATGTATATGTATATGTATATGTAACAATACATGATTTATGATTGGAAATACCACATTGGAATACATCCAAGCAAGACTTCAAAACTGCATCAGTGGATTTTTTTCAGCTAATCTTTGCTGAAAGGATAATGTCGGAGGCAAAGATATATCATACCAGAAGACAAGACTGTTTGTGTGAGGGAGGTGATCATTTCATCTCCTTTTGCTCACTGCTTACTCCTGCTGCTTATTAACATAAAACACACAGTTCCATGCTTACTGTAGAAAAATATTTTTCACTCCAGAAACACGTTTTTCTGTTGCAAGAGGCACCAGTCCAGTTCTCTTGTGTTTTTCTGGTTTTGATTTTCTAAAGTTTTTGGAATTCCACATGTAAATTTTTGATAGTAAAGGTGACACCTAAAAGTAAGGCATAAAATTATTATTAAAATTACTGTCTTGTGGCTTCTGAAAGAAGAATTGTACAAATGCATGGCTCACCTCAAAAAGCCTTTAGGTCAGAGTCAGCTCTTCAGATGGTGTTACTGTTCATAGAGAAGAAATAACTGCCAAAATTAAACTGGAAGACTTTTTCAAGAAGACACAAAAAAGCAGAGGTGATATGATATCTTTGATACAGTCGTTGATATGATGTTTATGAAATGGCAGGGAGGATGATCTTCCCCCAGAGCAGCCAGTGCTGGCCCTGCACAGGTGTGAGGGGAGGGACTGCTGGGTCTGTGAGATCCTCTTAAACTGAGTGTGGAGCTCCTAACTAGTCACAAAGGAACCCAAGTTACTTTTTGTGTTTACTTTTTTTTATCTTTGATCAGCTCTTCTGTGGTACCCAGTCCTGCAAGCAGGGAGGAATTGTCCTTCCACTGATGGGAGATCAAGTTAGGGTCTGTCACACCACTGGAGAAGTTGGACACTGCTGTTTTGTAACTCAAAAATATGCTTTATGACATCAAACAGGCTTGACAATATCACAAATCCTCTTTCCCTGAGAGCAGAGACCATCAGATCATAGAGTGCCCCGATCTCCACCCTGCCCTCCAGACATACACAGCTGTTCCCCGTACAGGGCCAACAGGCCATTTTATGGACAATTTTTATTTAATTTTACATGAATGATGTAAAATCATTCTGACATTTGCATTTACCATTTTTTCTACTTGTTTTAGCATAGTGTTTATTCTAATAGTTTACTCCTTTTATTATAGTGATCATTGGTGTCCAGAACCAGAACCCCAATCCAGAAGGCTAGGGGTGTCTGATCACTACATCAGCTTAATCCGCTTCACACTGGCCGCGCATATTTTTCCTCCCCTCTCTTTTCCCCGGGTGTTTCCTTCGGGAGCACTCTGCCGGGCGGGGACGGCGACGTGAATGGCCGGCAACAGCCCCAGGCGCCTCAGCCCATTGAGCCCCCGCCCGCCCCGATGGCCTGAGGAGGCCGCTCCCGCCCCGCCCCTCTCTGAAACCCCGCCCGGCTCCCCACACCCCCGCCCCTCGACCGTAGCTCCCGGTAGCCCCCGCGGCGTGGGACGGGCGCGGGCCCGTCGCGTAAGCGCTGCGTTCGGGCTCGCCGCGGCGGCGGTGGTGGTGGCGGCGCCACGGAAAGTGTCGGTGGGTGCTGTGAGATCGCTAGCTGTCGTTGGGGCCCTGGAGTGTTGGGGAGTACCGGGTAGTGCCGGGTAGTGCCGGTGCGGGACCGCTGTGTGTCTTTGAGGCCCAGGAGTGTCCGTGTGGGGCCCGGGCGTTGTAGGGTGCGGAGCTCAGGAGTGTCTGTTTGAGGCCCAGGGGGTGTCCGTGGGTGTGGAGGGTGTCGGTGGGGCCTAGCGGCTGGCGGGGCTCGGTTGCCTGGGCTATTTGTGGCCTCTTGGCTCCAGCTACTCCTGATTCTCCTAATGTGCAGTATCCATCTGGGAGCGAGACGTTGCCGAAGTGTGATTCAGGAAAGACACCTCTGAAGTGTAATTTTTACTTTTCGTGTTAAATCTTCTATGATGTGAAAATATCCCGAGTGCTCTTGATTCGCTTTCCGACCTTTAAGCCGCTGTAGTGTTCATATCTGAATGGTTTAAATTTTGTTCTGAGGTATGTGACTTCTTTCAGTGTTCACGGCTGAAGAGCTGAAACCTTCCATTTCAGAGCAAACTTTTTAGTTGAGTTAAAGCAAGAAATTATTCTTACTATTCTGTGACAGACTTTCTGCTTGCTGGTTTTTGTGTTGTGGCAGTCAAAAGGCATGTTTTCTACTTTGTGTAGTTGGTGGGTTTTGGTTTGTTAATATGGGTTTTTTTCAGATGTATGTGTTTTAGGAGCGTCAGAGGGATATTAACTTTTTTCACAGAAAACCCCATTTTTCTTAGTGCTATAAAGCCAGCATAGATGAACTCAGTGTTAAAATTATGAGAATGTTTTGTTGAGGGTCTGTAGGTTGGCTTGCCACAACAGGCACTGACGAAAACTGGATGTTTAAAAAGTAGCTTGGCTCTGTAGCACACCTACTTTTCTGGGGCAGGAATTCTGCCCATTGTTTGCTAGTAGCCATACATTTGTTTATCTTTAGCCGTATTCGAAGGACCAGGTGTCTGATGTGGTACAGGAATAGTGTGATGTAAAACCAGAACCTCTTCCTTGCTGTAGTTTTCTTTTTAAAGTTAATTTGTGTTTAGATGATTAAAAAAGTTAGGCTGTACAGTTATTAACAGAGTGTTAACACACACAATTTCTGGTGCTGTATGTGACTTCATTGTGTTGCAAGTGTCCCAGGAGTTGAGCTATAGAGCTGTTTTCAATAAAATGTAGAATTCTCCCTTTTTGCATGTTTATCGTTCTGTGCTTGGTCAGAAGGAAACTTGCAGAAAACACGCTGAACACATGGGCATGTAGCGTCATCAAGGCTGATCAAGCTCCAGTGCTATTGTATTCCTGTATGTAGAGTTACAGAGTTAATTACCAATAGTTAATTTAGAGTGCACGACTGATTTAATGAGAAATAACTGTAAACCGGTGGATACCGTGTGTGTTGTTTTAAAGGACACAAAATACTCTCTAGCAACTACAAAAAATAGTTTCTCTAAGAACTTGAATTGGGCAGAAATAAACGTTTTGTTTCGTGGTCTGTTGCTTCTGACTTTGCCGAGTTACATAGCTTTTCATATGAAAGTCATTCCTAAGTGTATTTGGGAAAAGAGACTGACTTAGCAACATTTTAAAACTAGTTCTTAGAATTTTAGAAGAGAAAGTTCTCAGTTCCATCTATGTGATGCCAAACTTCCTGACATAAGGTAAAACATAAAAAGAACTAGTACTGTTTTCCTTTTATTGTTTCCTTTCTCCAGAATGTTTTTAATTACAACTACTCTGGGGTTTTGCTTCCTTTCTGAAGTTTTTAAAAGTAATATCAATTGAATTTTTTTGGCAGTGCTAACAATGTCTTCCAACTTGTTCCATTTCTCTTAGGGGCTGGCTACAGCACAAAAGTCAAATGTTGTTGTAAAGTTGAAGGAATGAACCCAAGTTTCCTGACATCTGACATTGAAGTGGGCATCTATATTTTATACAACTGAAATGACTGGTTAAATCTGGAGACTTCTGAGCAAGAGAGAACAAAAGTAAGTTCCTTTAAGCAGACTGTAGTACACTTTTATATAAGATAGAATGTGGTTTTTCCCAGCCATATCTAAGTAACTCATGTGCACCGTTGTTGCATGTAGTAATTGGAAAGGCTGTACAGCAGAGACTGGGATGTGACTGGACCCATCAGTATGGAAAGTATCCAGATTTCTGTGTCCGGCAAAGTCCCTGCCTGTTGCTGGAAAGAGAGCACTCCCGGAAGTATGGTGTTACCCTGTGAATGATTTAGGCAGAGTAGTCCCAATGTCTCGTTTCTTAGGGATGAAATCAAGCAATGATTTGTAAATGACTTCATCATAGTCTATGAAGTTGTAGTCTACTCATTCTGCTTTTTAAAGTAGACTGTGGTTTTTTTAAGTACAGACCAGCTCAGAATGGTACTTTCTCCTTGGCATTTTGTGTATTCATGTAGTGGAAGGTGGAACTAAACAGCAGATGGCAGAAGATGAGTCTGATGAGTTGTACATGTTCATAAAGGAAGGCTGGGAGGAATATCAGAGTAGGGGGGATGTAGATTTAACTGTTACAGTGTCATTTTTAAATCCAGTATATCATTGTGTAACAGATGCAATTTCCACTTCTCCTGTGGAATCATCAGTTAAATCTTTAGCAACAGAACTACAGTGGGGTAAGGGGGTATCTTTCAAGAAGAATGAGCAGAGAGCAACTGAAGTCTTTCCTAATAGAAAACTGGGAAGCTGTGTTTGCTGTCCCATAGGCTTTCCTGTCAACTGCATCAGCTTTTAACAATGTGGGAGGTATGCATTCCCTGCAGGGGATGCGAAGTAGTGAAAATAGACTGGATGGGTTTGGAAAACCACGGATTAGTCTTCAGGTATAGTTTTCTTACAGATGTGGTGTTGATTCTAGAGTTAATCTGACAGATGCTTCCTTTAGAAACCCATTCACTTCTGTCATGCCACCTAATCTAGGTAGATTCAGCTGTTAGAGGGAAAACCACTGCTTCTTTTGATCTACTCACAGGACTGCACTTCCATTTTAGAACTCACCTACCAGACTGAATATTCAGAAGCAATCCAGGAAAAAAATATAATCATGGCAAGGGAAAAGTAGTACACATAGAACAAATACAAGATTAGCAAAGAGTGAGTACAAGTGAAGAAATGATTGTTAGCATAAATTGCAAGGAATAAAAGTCTTGACAATTGCTGGTAAACAGGCCTTAGCAAATAATTATATGTATTACTACTAAAGGAGGTGCTGCTTTTATTTGTAATGGTGATATAAAGCACAAAAAAAATTCTAATTATCAGATCCATGATGGCCTGTGTTCTACTCTGTCACCTCTCTTTGTGAGAGGACTTTTAATTCTTTTAAAAGAAAGCTTGCCAGGATAAAAGCTAGGATATCACCCTAAGCTATATTTTCAATATAATATGAAAGGAGTAAGTAATTGTGTTGATATTTAGAAAAAGTAACATTACAAACCTTTATGTTAGGTCTTGTTGAAGGTTGTGATTTACTGTGAAAAGAGAATGGGAGTTAAATTCCATGTAATGTTAAGACAGTAAAAGAAATAAACTTCAAATGAAGACAGGAGAAATATCAATCAAGAACTGAGAAATTTTTTTTACTTCCTCCAGCTATTCTTTATTCAATACCTGCCTTCCATGTACAGGCTACAAGAGATTTTTCTTTTTAAGAAACTTAAACATAAAAGCAGGATTTGGTGGCCCTGAGAAATTTTCTGCTGAACTTTCTGCCAAGTTGTTTCTTTTGCTGCTGTGTGTAGATTTCTGTTGTCAGGATATCAGTTTTTGTTAGTGTGAAGTCTTCCTTCTAATATCTTGAAAACTCCCTACTATAGTAAGCCTGTAAAATCTGAGTGGGCAGGCAGCTGACACACTTGTAA
This sequence comes from Sturnus vulgaris, assembly GCF_052056855.1. Taxonomy (NCBI): domain Eukaryota; kingdom Metazoa; phylum Chordata; class Aves; order Passeriformes; family Sturnidae; genus Sturnus; species Sturnus vulgaris. The sequence continues at coordinate 18,138,368 of NC_142256.1, read as the reverse complement.
TTGGTTTGGTGAATTAGCAGTCACTTGACTGTTGTGAATTTTGTTTGTGTTGAATCCTTTAGGGACAATGAGTTCACTTGTCAAATGCAGGGCACAGGAGGGAACAAGACAATGTTTTTTCTGAGAGAGGGAGCGTTTCTGACTCTTCACAAACAAATTCAGCAGTCTATGTTGAGTTGTGCAGCTACTGTACAGTGTAGCAGAGAATTGGCAACTGTTCTGGAGTGCACCTTTCTTAGGGATGGGAAGCCTGGTGTAGAATTGGTGCGGAGCAAACAGCTTCAGATTGAGAGAGTTTTTGTGATACTGTTTTTGTAGGATACGGATTTTTTTATATAGTGATTGTTGATGAATTTAACTGACTTGGAAACCTTGGTGCAGAAGGGCAGATAGATTCTACATGGACAGTATTCCATTGAGGCTTGCACTGCTGGCATGCTTTGTGTGTTCTGATTGCAACTTGAATTGATAAGGCTTTCAGAGAGACTTGAAAGCTCATATGATTTCCCTGGAAAATGTAGATTTAGTAAGTACATCCGAATAGGGAAAGTTATTTAGACATTAAGGGAAAGGGCCCACTAGTGGCATAATCCAGTGTCAGATCAGTAGAATCATGAGGATCTGCTTGAGGAAAGGTGAGGGCTATGGCCTCCCTTACTAAGAGGTTATGCTTGGAAGAATTTTAGACCCTGTAATGATGATTGTAAAGCAGAAATCAGAGATTCTGTGATCTACCAATTGAGATAAGAGACCACAAACAACATCATTATGGTTAATGATCTTGGACTGGAATATCTCTCCCGTGAAGACAGGCTAAGAGTTAGGGGTATTCACCCTGGAGGAAAGAAGGCTCCAGGAAGACTCTATAGCACTTTCTAAAGGGATTCTAAATGAAAGATGGGCACAAGCTTTTTATCAGGGCCTATTTTGATAGGACAAGGATAATGATTTAATGTAAAAGAGGGTCAATTTAGACTAGTAAAAGGAAAAAAGCTTTTCACAAGGATGGTGAAACACTGTCATGGGTTTCCCAGACAGGATGCCTCATCCCTGGAAACATTTGAGGTCAGGTTGGACAGAGCTCTGAGCGACCTGATCTACTTAAAGATGCCCCTACTCATTGCAGGGAGATTGGACCAGATGACTTGTAGAGGTCCCTTCCAGCCCAAGTAGTTTTGTTTCTAAATCTGCCCTGCATTGATATCTCTCACTATTGCAGGAAATTGTTGTTGGATTTATATACTTTGGAAATATATATCAGCAAGTATTTCTCTGGTGTGGGTTTAGTTGTTTCTGTATTTTAACTCTCTTGAAACTGGAATGCTCTGCTTTATGCTACTTGTTTTTTGTAGTGTAGTAACTTTGGAGACTTCTGCTGCCTTGTTTTGTTTCTGAATAGAGTTCATTTGTGCTAAAATATAACTGGTTAAATGAGCTTGAAAGAGATGTATTTATTTCTATGGACTTGATTAGTGGGTTGTGGCACTGTTGTCTCGCTGTGTTTCATTTTGTTTAATTGGTGCTGTTTGGTTAGGGACAGCTGATGTCTGGAAAACTACCTTCATTGCGTTAGATCTTTCTTGCATCTTGTTTTGTACTCCTGTGTGTATTTGTATATTTTCCTAAAATTGTATTAACCTTTACTATAAGATGAATGACTACTCTTGACTTCATTGGATTAAGTACCTATTTAGTAGTGTTAAAGATGCTGGTGCTTATTTTGGTGACTGATAACTTAGATGTTGTTGTCAGCTTGACACTTCAGGACCGCTGCTTTTCTATAAATGTTTTGTAAAGGATTTATGTTCTTTTTTGCTTAATACTTAGCATGAAATACTTTTTTTAACCTTTTTCCTTTGTAGTTGTCCTAGCTTAACTTTGATGCTGTCTTGGAAATTTCTAGAGTTCTGTGCTATTCTGTACATTATTTCTGAAATCCTACATATTGTGTATTATCTCTTCTGTGCAGTTGTGGTTGTCACAGACACGCCTTTGTTTTTCGGACTTTGTATTTTAGTTTTATATGGGAAACACAAGGCAGTGTATTCATACTGGCTCTGTATGTTGTTACTATAGCAAGGAAAACTCTACCAGCATACCTTTCAAACATTGCTCTGTGTGTCTTCATTCTGATGAATCCTAGGAAGCACAAGTATAAATACCATGTTTAATGAAAACACAGATTCCAAGTAGTTTAATTGTTATTGTAAGATCACGGGAGCCTCCATTTCTTGATAGTGTTACTGTATTAAGTTCTGATAACTTTAACAAAGCTTTGTTTGTCACCTCAAGTTAAATCTTGTAAAATTGTTTTGTTTCCTTGCTATTTTAGATTCAGTAATGAATGTTCAACTATTGGTAACTGCAGAATATCATAAACAAAGTTTTCTGATTTGTTTTAAATTTTTGGAGTAATTATTTCTGTTCATCTGCTGACAAGAGTGAGCTTTATATGGTTATCAATTTTTGTGCAAGCGTAGAAGTACGCATGAGTGATACTGGGGATTAAAATGTGCTTGCAGTGGAAAACTACTTGAAAGATTTCTCCCTGTGTGGAAGGACTACTGCTGCTCCATGATAATGAGAAAGTTGTAGCTATTTTAAGACTGTGGTGGAGTATGTTTTTTGGTTTTTTTTTTAATTGTTCATGGCAGTATGACTTTGGGTGGCTGCCAGAAGCTGCTTCTGCAATTAGACAGATGAAGAAATAATATTTTAAAAATGAATATTTTTTCTTGATATAGAGAAGTCCACTTCCTTGAGGATGTGTCCTTGTTTCATGGGTACTTTTAATGAGAACTTAATCTTGTCTATTGTCTGAGGATCACAGAAGCATAATCCAGGTTGATAGGGACTCCAGGAGGCCTCCAGTTCAGCCCCTTGCTCAAAGCAGGATCAGACCCAGTTGCCCAAAGTTCTATCCAGCTGGGTCTTAGAAATCTCTGAGGATGAAGACTGCAACTTCCTGTTTTCACAGCCTGACTGCCTCACAGTGCAAAATAAGGGGTTTATTCTTTTCTTCCCTGAGATCAAGCTGGAATCTAGTTTGTTTTGATTTCTGTTGTATCTTGTCACTCACCACTTTGAAGACCCTGGTTCTGCCTTCTCAGCAACTACCTCAAAGATAGCAGTGAGCAGCTGTGAGGTCCCACTGAAGCTCTCTCTTCTTCAGTCTGAACAATTTGCAGCTCCTTCAGCCTCTCACTGTGGGAAGGCAGGTGCTCCACTTCTGCTCATTTAGGGGAACCTCAGCTGAACTCGTTGCAATTTATCAATGCCTGTCTTGTACTGGGGTCCAAAAGTGGACACTGTTCTAAATGCTGTCTAAAGAGTGCTCTATAATTAATTACTAGGACTTCGTTTACTTATGGACATGCAGGTGGTTATAAATATGCTTATGCTCAAATATAAGCATATTATATGCTTAAATATCCCAATAACTATTTGGGATTTTTAGGTGTAACTCGATTTCAAAGCAAGTTTTTTTAGCGTTAGAAGTATTCTTCCATTTGTATACTGATTAAATAAACTCACATTAATATAGTGAAAATGTTTGATGGATTTAAAAAACACTGTGACAGATAACACCGTATCTTCATTACATGTTTATTCCACTTGATTTACTCTGAATAAGTCTAATTTGCATCATTGAAGTGTTGGAAATGAAGCAGCATAGTTGGTTGTAATTCTAGAGTGAAATTTTCTATAGAAACTGAAGTCAAATAATTAATTTATTCCCACTATACAGTATGTTTAAAGAAATGGGTCTCGTGGAGAGTTGGGGGAATCTCACACAAAGTAGCCTTCCATACACAGAGACATAAACATCTGCTGCAAGAACACACACATCTTGTTTGCTTGAAGTGGCCTGATGGGATGGTAGCATGGAGGGAAGGGAAGCTCTGTCCTGCTATATTGTCAGGCTCCTCAAACAGAATTTTTTATGAGAAACTTCTGGGATCTCTGCCTATTTCTTTTAACTTTTCTACATCTCAGTGTGTATTATAGTCAGTGTTCTGGATTATTTCAGAATCTTAACTCACCTCATCTAATGCTACAGTTCAGCCCAAACTTAGTGAATGTGCAGTAAAGGAAGGAAATAATACAGAAAGCAAAGAAACAAAAAGAAAGCTTTTGAAAGACTTGGTGCTGTTCCCTGTGTGAGCAGCAGGAGTGCACTGTGATTGGAAAACATAAGGAGTCTCCAGACAAGCTTTTGTTTTTCTGAGCTTTGGCAGCGGGCAGGCTCTGAGGTGAGTGTCCAGGGTCCTGGGTGGGCTCCTGTGGCCTCTGCTGAGCTCTTCATGTGGCTTCACCGCTTGAGTAGCTGTGGCCGCAAGATCAACAGCCAGCTCACGTGTGCTGGTACTGGCTGTAGTCATAATTTCCATTTTGCAGCGCAGATCTATTCAGAGTTGTCACATCCTTTAAAAGTCACTTTTCTAGGGCTTGTTTGTGCTCTCTTGTCTGTTGTGGTTGGTGCAGCCTTAATTTAAATTTACGTGAGCTCCAGTTACTTAGTCTCTGCTGACATAGAAAACCTGGAGCTGCTGTGCCTTTGTCTCACCTGGCATTTCTCACTTAAAATATGAAAAAAATGACACTTCATATGGAAACATTTTTAAAACAGCCTTCTGAGTAAATATGCCTTTTACCTTTATAAAATCTTAAACTTTTGTAAATTGAAGAATCCTATCTGAACAAGTATTGGACGTTGACAAGTTGGCGTAGCAACATAGCAAAAGTTGAATCCACCTTAAGTTTATAGTATGTAAGATATTGCAAGGAAAGAAGAGTTGTGAAAAAAGCTTCTCTTAATATTCTGTGGTCAAAATATTAGGTTCCAGTGTTGCAACAGTATTTCTGTGAAGGCTAGTTTGAAAGGGTAACGATTTAATTTTGATTGCTACTAGCTTTTCATTGAAGTTCTTGGCCTTGCACTAAAAGTAGTTCAGGGTCCATTTCAGTGTTTGGAGAAAGTTAAGATAGCTGGATACGAAGAAGAGAGGTAGTAACCTCTGTGCAGGGTCACACAGGCTCTATGACATTCAAGAGCGCTTTTTTTTTCTTCAATTTTCCAACTGAATGTATATTTCTTTTTAATTTTTTTTTCTTGTGTAGGGATGTGATTTTTTACTGATAAGCTATATCACTGAATACTGCAGTTTTAAACACAATGTCAAGTTTCCTGTGTTCTTATTGAGAATGAAGGACTTGGGTAACAGCCCTGTAGAGCTTCAGAGTGTGGTTTTCTATTTTATTCCTGAACAGACACATTCGTGTACTGTTGAAGTGATGTCAGAGCATCTTTCCTCTTGCAGTTTAATGTGTCGCTGTCACAGTACTGTTACAGTGTCACTGTCAGCACACTGTTACGCATGGGCTGCTTTTCATGGTGTAGATATCTGGCCAAACTTTCCAGTGTTGAGAGAGGAGAGACAGTGCTTTTTAAAGACTACAAATTTGTGCAATAGAAACAAAGATTGTGTAGTCTGTAATTGTCTTTCCCTCCCTCCCTCCCCCCCACAAACAAACAAACAATCTCTTCAAGACTGCTGTGAGATGTCAGATTGGTTGATGAAGGGTGTGTGAGTAGTGAAAGTGAAGTGTTTTCCCAGTGTTGGTTCTAGAAATCCCTTGTGCAATGTTGGGAAAATAAGATAGTGAATCCTCTATCACACAAGATTCTGTCTTTAATTAATGACATTTTAAAAATAAAGAAAATCCTTTTCCTTTAAATACATGAAGGTTGTTCAGACCAGAAGGCTGGACACTCATTCTTTTGGTGTACTAACTGAAGCTTCAGTTAGGAAATGGGGGATTGTTTTAAACAGAGAAGTGGAAGTCCTGCTTTTTCTTGTTATGTTTTTTAAACTTGGACCACATGAGTGTATTGACACGTTTGTGACTTCAAGAGGCGTGCAATAATATTCCAAGTAGGAAGCATTTCATAATATGTGTATACAGTGACTTAAAATAAGTACTCTAATGTCTGTTTATTGAACTAATACTTGTATTCCAACGTCTGAGTTCCATTCTAGAGCTTGAGTCAGAATATTCCTTATAATAGGACCAAATTGCAAAGCTAGTAATGAATTTCTTGTTAAATTTGGATGTTTTTGAATAGTAACCTTCAATTATGAGGGATTGTGTAATTTTTTGAATTACTAGTATCTTGCAAAACATTCTTTTAAGGTCTTGATGTCTACCTGTAGACCTCAAAAGTCTAAAATCTCTCCTGGGAATAGTCTTGTAGCTCAGGAGGAAGTTTAAGTCTCCAATTTGTGTTTACTTGTCAGATACCCAGCATGGCCTCATCATCAACACCTAAATATAATTCAAACTCCTTGGAGAGCTCCTCAAGTAAATGGGTAAGTGTAACTTTTTTCATGTTTTTGTTTTTTTACATCAGAGTTCCCAGAGAGCATTGTCTTGCATATTTGGTTAGAAAAATAAGTATTTAAATGGCTTTTTGAATGTATATATTTATATTTATTGCTATAATTGTAATGCAGTTAACTGAGATGATTTAAATACTTTTTCGAGTGGATGGGCAAAGTATTCTCCATCATAGCTAATGAGAAGCTCCTTAAAATCAGTTCTAATGTACTTACTCTTATCCTTGCTTTCTACCTTGAGATATTCTGTGGCATTCTTGAAAATTTTTGGCACTTTGTTGCCATAGATTCTGTATTGCAATTGCTAAGTTATACCTTGTTACGTTTGTCTGGCTCAGTTTTAAGGTGTTTATCTAGAATGGGAAATACATTAAAACAATCTAAAGTCATGCCCCTTTGCTTTTTTATGTTATGCAGCTGAAAATGTAACTCGAGTGCAGAAGAACACACAAACTACTGAATTTGAGAAAGTCAGAAATGAGTAGATTGTGTATGATAGTTGTGAGTCCATTGCTTGAGTAATTTCAGTTGCTTTTTCTTCCAAGACCAATGTACTTGGAAAATTAAATACACACAGCTTTTAGAGAACTTAGAGTATGGAGATTTAATTCCAATTTAATACAAATAGCCAACTATCCTTTTAGGAGAAAGATTAAAACATGTTTGTTTCAGATGTGTTCAACCTTTAAATGTTTCATAGTTGCATTTTAAGATAGGGTTGTGTAGTTTTGGTTCAATCTGTGAATTTCTACTTTGGCAAGACCTGTTTTTTCCCATGCAGGAATTACCTTTAAGTTTGGTTATTTTTATTTTTATTCTGGAACTTGAAATTGTAAATAAACTCTGATGTCCTGTTGTGCTTCTCTTCTTTAGACTCTGAAAGATGGAACTAACTGGGAACAAAATGAAGAAATACCTCGTCTGCCAGGAGAGACCAGGGTTACAGGTATGATGCTCGATAGCTGCCTGATGCAGTGATGTTCAGCATTCTGGCAGACACTTGTATCTTATTGAATTATTTTGTAATTTGAACTGGTTTGGGCTGGGGCAAAGGTAAGGCATGCTGAAATGCCATGAAGTTTTCAAAGAAATTGTGAAAGATTCTTTCTATCACTTACCACAATTTTAATTGTTTAAAATATTGGTTTCTATATTTGGCAGATCTTCCCATAGAAACAAATTGCAAGTTGTGTCCTAATTGTATCTACAGATTAAGTTGCACATGTTGAATGCTACTTACATGGATGAGAGCTCCTCTAAGCTTTCTGAAATAAAGAGAATTCTATGTTCCACACACTATGCATTGGTACCTTGTAGAGTAATGTGGAATCTAAGCTTGAATGTGAATTCCCATAGTACCATCTTATACTTCCTTGACACAAGACGGCATGAACAGGGCTTCTCTGTTCTTTTTGGCCTTTACATACAGAAATGCTGTAGCATGAGGGAGACTAATGTACTGTGTAGTTTTCTTTTTTTGATGGAGGCTCTTCCTGAAATGGAAGTCTTTGTTGGAGTCTGTCTTGTGCATCTTCTCCTACCCTACGCCCAGATTTGTTGGGTGGATTTGTAAACAATATTGGCTCAGTTGAAAGCAAAGTGGTGATTCAGAGGAAGTAGTTTTGTTTTTAATGAAGAAGGTGTGAGGGAGAGGGTGTGGGACTAAGATGGATGTATGGCATTGTCCTTATGGAAATTGTCTATGCTTTGAGGCACTGCACTGGAATAGGGCACTTTTTGAGGAAGGCAAATAAACAGATTGGACTAAAGAAGTGAGCAGATAGGAAGAAATAAATGGAAGTCATTAACGTCATGGTTGGACTCAATGATCTTGAGATATCTTTTCTAGCCTTAACAATTCTGTGATTCTGCTTGCATTGCTTCACTGAAATCTTTCTGAGTAGTATGTGGTAGTATTTGTTCTGTTACTGTCCTTGCTGAAACACTACTGATGGCCCTGCTCTGTTTGATTGCCTCAAATTGAGATGTAATATTTCTCTGCAGCATGGTGAGTTCCCTGAACACTCTACAACCTGAACTACTACTTCAGTAGAGAATTGTTCACAGAATGATGTAATAGTATAAAGAATGTATTTGTTCTGGTATGGTGAATAGACTATGGTACAGTAATAACAGTATTCCCTGTTCTATGTCCTGCCCTCTTCTGTGTAGTGCTGAGAAAGAAAACACAAATATAACAAAGGAAGGCTACTGAAATCTGTGCAATTCATTTGGACAAGTTTAGTATACAAGTCTTTCACATTTTCTTAATAATTCAAGTAGATAAAACTCAGATGTATTACTTTCAAAATTCATTCACCTCTGAGTACAGCTCTCATTTTCTTTTACTGCTGCTTAAGCGATGCTGTCCTTAGCTCTCATTTTGTCTTTTCACAATCTTTTAAGAAATACTACATTTCTTACAGATAAGGATGTTATTTATATGTGTCCATTTAATGGTCCTGTTAAAGGAAGAGTGTACATCACGAACTACAGGCTGTACCTAAGAAGTGTGGAAAATGTGAGTAAAGTGCCACAATTGCTTCATGGGATGAGTTGGCTTTAAACTCTCTTCCGTCCACCCCCACTGCCTTTGTGTTCTTTTTTGGCCAGTTCATCTGTTTTGGTTTTGGCACACATATGCTTGTGGAATTGCATGGGAGGCTTTTTGCTTGAAATGGCCTGTAATGTTTTTAAGAACCATATTTTAATTCTGTAATGACTAAAAAGTAACTGCCTTTGTGCCACTGAGAAATCTGTATAAAAATATGAATTCTTTAAAGATAAATGTGTTGTAAAAGTGTGATTTTTGCCTGGTAAAACTGCAGTTTAATCACTTACACTGAACTGATACCTTTATCTTTTGTCTGTCAGAGCTTTTTTTATGTAGCTGTTCCCTTTACACTTAATCTGTGATAGACCAAGGGCAGCAACTAATGATATGCAATAGTTCTTAAAAATGGCTGTCAGTAAACCTAGTCTTTGATTGTTCTTGCTGTTAAAAAGAAAAATACTTTGATCAGTAGAACCTTATGTGGGCGAAGGGAGCGATAATGTGTTTGATAAGCAGTGACATGGAGGAGAGTAAAATGTACTTGTGATCTCTTTCATAATATGTCTTTTTTTTTTTTGTTTTTTTTTTTTTTTAGATAAGGATTTGGGGCTATTGAACTAAGGTCTTTCTGGCTGTAGCTAATTGTTATAGTAATGTCTTTTTCATTTAGTTCTGCTTTATGCTGTATATCAATAAAGCAGTATTAGCAAGCAGGGGCAGTCAGTATGTAGCAGAAGGCATCTCTTAGGGTGTTGCAACTGTTTTCCCTGCATGCTGAATAAGGCATGAAATATTTTTGTAGCATGGATGATGCTAAAGGCTGTAGAGTGACTGTACGGACTTCATAACATGCTGGCGAAGGAGACTCAAAGGCAGAAACATGCTTTTGTTTCTGTATTTATTGCATGTCTGCTTTCTATTCTGGAATGCATAACAACATTTTGCTTGGGTCTTCTTTTAACATTAATCTTTTCCTTACTCAAACTTTTCTTGCAGGATCCAGTTGTAATATTGAATGTTCCATTAGGCGTAATTTCAAGGATTGAAAAAATGGGAGGAGCTTCAAGCAGAGGAGAGAACTCTTATGGATTAGATATAACCTGTAAAGTAAGATTTTCCAATAATTCAGTAGAAAATTAAATCTAGAGGGCTTTTTTTCTCACTGACTACCTTTTTACAGGAAGGGAAATATACATGCTTATGGATGAATTTCAAAAGAGCTTTTTGAAACTTGACAGGACAATACTTTTTGTATAAAGGGCTGTTTAACTATCTTCCCTGCACACAAGGAGAGGGATGGTCTTGCTTTCCAAATCACTAATTGACATGGTTTTGCACATCAATTGTATTTTAGGGCATTATTCCTGCACCACTTTGTTATTTCATTTGTTCTAAAAGGAATATTTTTAATAATTCTGATATCTTTGAAGAATACCTCAAACAGGGTATTTGTAAACTATAAAGCCAGTGAAATGTTTTGTAAGACTATAGATATTTTTTACATAAAAATTGTCACCATGGAAAACTATGGTCATAGGGGAGTTTCCAGTGGATAATTCGGGGTCCTTTACTAGGTTCGTTATTCAGTGTATGCACATTTGATTCTTAGCAGTTAATGTGCAGATTACTTTTTCTGACACCAGTGATGAGAACATAGGAATAATATATTCTATACAAACTATTGGCAAATCTTTCTTTTGAAAACAGAGTAATTCCCATCCTGCAAACTTTCAATAGCTCGTGAGACTTTTTTAGTGAATCAAATAGAGCCGTTTCTGATGGCTTCATGCCAAAGTGCTGTTTGCAGCGCACAGAGTATGGTACTGCTTTGTTTGTACAATTCTTACACCCTCTTTTATTTTATGAGACGAGAAATAAAACTGAACATCCATAAGGGTTTGAGGTGTGTTACAATGAGATTCTACATCATGTTTAGTGTATAATATAGCACTTGTACAGAGAGAAACATCTTACAACTTTGGTTCACCTAACAGATAATGGCTTTGTTTTAGGATATGAGGAATTTACGGTTTGCATTAAAGCAAGAAGGGCACAGTAGAAGAGATATATTTGAAGTCCTCACAAAATATGCTTTTCCTCAGTCACATAACTCGGTAAGTTACATAGTTTCTATTGATGAATTGTATTAATGCAGAGTTCTTGCCAATTAACTTTACCTATTTGACCTAGTAATGGCTATATCATGGCTGCTTAAAAAGTATAACCGCAGAATCTGGTGTCAGCATAAACTAAACAGCAGCTTTTGTTTTGTATATTTGCAACACTTAAATCTATATGTTTTGTAAAATTATGGATGTACTCCAGATACACTACTGAGCACCTCTGCTCCATACAGATTTCATTGCTTAGAAACTGCAAGTTGTCCTCCCTAATATAGGAATATAGGGAATACATGCCTTAATTGATTTGTTGAAAACATTAATTAATCAAGCAGTCTCCAAGGCAGTGTTAAGTATGAATCACTAAGGGTTTTACTTCAGGAGAAGAAGATATGGTAAGGCAACACTTGTTTTATTGATCAAACTAATGAAAAATACAACAGGAATGCATTTATGAATTTGCACGGATTTGTTTCAGTTAAAAAAGGCATCTTATGGAAGGAATTGAGCAACAATGATGCAAGCTAATCATTATCTTCCCTTTTTTTGAAGTCTGTGTACTGTTCTTAGTGTGAGTCATTTAACATCTTTTTGGTAAATGGTTTATTTTGTCCATTGTAATACTCAATTTACACTTTATTGGTGTGCTTTAATTTAGGATTATTGTACAAGAGCTCTGTTCACAAAGTATTGGAAAGTTCTGCTCTGAATATTAAGAACTTTGTTCAAAGAATTGTTGCGGCAAGAATCTTACTTCTTTCCAGGAATGTATGTGTCAGTCAATGAGCTGGACTCTATAAACATTTAGTTTTTTAAAACTTTTCTATATACAAACTGCGGAGTGAAAGCATAAGGGAAAAGAAATGCTTTTGCTTAGATTATTTTGTATTGTTAACAAACAGGCCTTCAGAAATGAGAGAGATTTTTACATTTAGGTAGGTGTGAGGAGTTGTATTCACAGAGAAGATGGTTGTTAAAGAAGTGAATATATCTAATTCTACTGTTGCCATTTTATCCATTTTAAAATAGAGAATGATTGAAAGCATGACAGGATATGTGAACCGTAAAGTATAATGGAAAACAAGAAGCTGTATGCGGAAATACCAAGTTATGGAGAGGTTCAGGTCAAAACTGTCTTCTATACATCATGGGGTTCTGTAGCAAGAGGGTTTTAGACTGGGTTACCCAGAGCACAGTCAAGTGTATTGTTGAATATTTCCTGTATTTTAGGTTCCATCATGCCCATGCAATCTCATCCACATTATCGAGCTGAAGAGTTGGGGGGTTTTTTGAGGATTGTATGTAGTGAATATGGGCAAAAGAAATTCTAACTGACTTAGCAGAGTGCCTTATGGGATAATCCAACTATATGGGGGTGAATACCTTGGTGATGAGATGTGGACTTCTATTAGGTTCATCATCCAAAAAGACCCAGAGATCCTGTCTAATGATGGCAGTGAGTAATGTGTGGAATTGTCCACTTCCTCCTTTATTTCCTGCTTTATTGTCCACTTCGTGCTGGACCTGTTGAACCTAATAAAGTTCATCATTATATGGCTTGTGTGAAGGCCACTTGCCAACAGAAGTTAAGCTTAATAACAAAAGTCTTGGTTGGGGCAGTAGTACTTTGGCCCTTGGATTCAGTAAAGCAAAGAAGTCTCACTGGGGAGACAGTGACAACGTGGAGGGAGAGTGGTTCTAATTTGTCTCATAACTATGTCTGAAGCAGGGTATACCCGTTAGAAATCAGTTTTACTTTGGAGGGAAATAAAGCGAGCCTGTGTTACATCTGAAGGTTGCAGCTGCCCTTATTTTCTAATGTCACAGTGTGGATGAGCCCTTAACTTTAACATGAGCTAAACAAGTGTGTGATTTTTTTTTTGTGTGCTTTTATTGTATTTTGGCAGTTTAAACTGATCCTGCCAAAGGTGTTTCTGCCTGGTTTTCCATTCCTGCCTTGCTTTTTTACTGCATGAGTTTGAGGCTGCATGATGAACCAGATACGAAACTAAAGAAACTAAAGTTAGCAAGGAGATAAAAATAAAAGCTTTACTTTGAGTTATTTCGTGTCTTGTTAGTCCAAAGCGAGAGTGGAGTAAAAGCATCTCTGGGTGGATGTGAATCAGGAGGGATGATGGCACTGCTCCTTTCAGCGTCTGGTTTAGAACAAGATTTCACTGTGTGAATGTAGCAGTATGTTGGGACTGTACACGCCTGCCTTCCCCTTGGAGTGCTTTTTAACACTCTGGTCATGTAGCCATCTCACTCAGGGAGATGTTCTACAAAGAATGTGCTGTAATTCCCCTTGACAGCTGGGTAGAGATGGAAGGCCTCTGACACTCAAATGCTGAGCTCTTGTTCTTCTCTGGTCTCCTCTCTACTTTTCAGTCATGTGGTTGATTATTCTTCTAATACCAAACTGATATTTGTATAATCGCTAAGCCAGCATAACTCACTTATCCAGCACAAAATATTCTGATTAGTCTTGTGCTGCTTTGAATAATCTGGGGAGACCTGGTTTGAAATCAGTATGCATCAGAACCAGTGCAAGAGTGGACATGTGAGTGGAGCAGGTAGAAGGCAGGAGTGAAAAGAGGGAGATGTCTTGTTTTTAGCAATAGTAAAATGTTAGTTTTGCTCAGACCATCTTGCAGAACTGCATCCTTGATGTTTAACTGGTTCAGCAACACTGATGCTTGTGCAGCTTTGCAGTGGAAAGAAGATATCATCAGGATAATTAAGTTCTGAAGCTTTACTGTCCTGATTTTTCTGTATTTTTGTATTTTCTATCAGATTTTTATTTGATTGATTTTCATCTGCAGTGGTACTATATCCTAAGAGGTCATCCTAAACAGGAACTGGTAGAGATGCCTTACTTCTGTTTTTTTTCTGCTGTACCATTCTCATACAAATGGATGGTAAATAAAACCCAAAAGATGATTTATGAATGAAGTGTTCTTACTGTTTTCAAGATTTGTTTCCATCACCATCCCAACAGTATTGTTTGAGAGCCTATTATAAATCACAGGCCTGTTCACAATTGCTCCTCTGTGCCTCAGCATTGTCCTTGGTGCCTACTTCCAGAAGGTAGTTTTTGTTTGTCTCCAGTTTGAGTATACGTTGGATTCAGATATCCTTGAATCAGTAACATAAAGTGAAATCAGCTCATCTGACTGACAACATAGTTGATGGGGAGCAAGCACCTGCTGTTGCTAATCCTCTGTTGCATTTGCAAACTTGTGCTAATTGAAAGAAAATTGTTGCCGAAAGCGTTTTTTTTTAATGTTTGAAAAAGTAAAACCAAAATAGCCAAACTCCCCCAAATGAGATGTTTTAGTACACCACAAAAGATAAAATATATTTGCTCTCTCTAGTTTAGCTTCTGCATAGCAGCTGCTTCAGTTCCTGATCTTACCATGAAACTACACATCATCATTTTTACAAGATTGTTCAGCACCATGGTATCTGTACAATCTGTGTTTATTCCTAACCCTCAGTAGGTCTGTGGGAATGCACATTTTGATGAGACTCTGGTGGCTATGCTGGCTGACTTGAACTGCTCCTGATGTCACTGTTTATCCTGGTCATTTAAAATGTCTGAGGGTTGGCTCATGCCAGTGTTGCTGTTGGATCTGCAAAGATGACTTCAGATGGAGCAAGGCTGGTGAAGGCTCTGCCTGTCTGTCAGAGCACCTGAATTTGCAAAAAACCCCTTGACTTGGGACTTCATTCCCTATCACACATCAGAACCAGGGCAGCAGTGGTGTGAGGTGACCATGTTCACAAAGGAGCAGAGGGCAGTATACCAGCACTACAGTGTCTGACTTTTGTTTTTAGATGAACAGGTAAGATGTAACTGGCTAGGTTGTAGTAATGGCATACAAAATGCCATTAATAATGGTAAAGATAATGATATATTTATTTTCAAATACACTGAGAAACTGTCAGCCTTTACAGTGAGTAAAAACTTAGTAATTTATAATATGTAAAAAGTATACATCCATGAGTTAGAAATAGAAAATGCAATTGATTTTCTTCACAGGTGTGTGGCACCTTCTTGTTCTAGTTTTGCTGCTTTCTTCTTTTGCAATGCATAAAGATTGGTTAAATATTTAATAAATGGTGTCTACACTATATGTTCATGTACAACATGTGCTATGATTCCATAAAGAGTAAATATGTAGCTGTTGTATTTATACTGAGATTTATATATTTACATTGCATTAATACTGCTAAATAGACTGCTTGCTAAACTGTAATAGTCAGATTGTAGATGCTTTCTCCTTTACCTCACAGAACTGTGTTGTGCTTTGAACAACCAATGTATTGCATATTATTTTTGTGTACTAAATCAGAAGGAGAAATTGAATGCTAAAGACAAGCACTCTGTCTGTAGGAGGCTTAAAAATAGAGACTGTATTGAAATTGTGGGTTAACACCTACAAGGAAGTAAACAATTATTTGCACAGTGAAGCAAAAAGTAGTTTACTAAAAATGTTACAAGATTTGAAAGATTTTTTTTTAACTGTACTAGTCTTCTGGTTCAAGTGAAGCAGTAGTCATCTGCCTTTAGACTGTGGATCTGCACTGAAATCCCTGCTTCCATTTTGTGCAGCAGCTTTAATTTGGTTTTAGAAAAATCTTAGCTGATGGATGGTGAGTCTTGCTTGGTTTTGCCAACTACAGGTATTGACAAGTAACAAACTTTGTACCCAAAAAGTGTTCTGAGTAGTGATTTACTACACTTTGTTGATTTCTTACTTGTTTAGTGTTTTCTTTGATTTCTTCTTTCTGTTTCCTGTGGTAGCTGAAAAGAATTTGAAACTGATTTTTAATTAGTTGATAGATTAATCAGAGTAGATGGACTTTCATCAGATGTGTAGTATTAATCTCCATCAAACTTAGAACAGATATGATCAGTGCATTGGAAGTGACTGCAGATTATCCTGCCTTGCACTCAAGATGTAAGATAAATAATCAGTATAACTTGAGGTAAATCTGTGTTTTATTTGAGTAGCTTTTACCCAGCCAGTCTCAATGCTGAGAGGAGGGATGCCAGCTCAGGCTTGCTGCCTGAAACACTGATGTGTTGAGCAGGTAGTCTGTCTGAAACTTATCCTTAGTATCCAGCCAAACTCATGTGGCATTGTCTCAGGTCCATCTGTGCAAACCATAGTTCTGCTTTTTGATTATATGTTCTTGGTTTTGAAAAACCTATTAATGATCTCAAAAAATCAATGAAATACACTTTTATTTTACTGCAATATTCTTCTGAACTTGAATATCTCTTATGTAGGTTTTATATATATATATTTTTTTTTTAATTTCCACTCAAATCTGGACACATCTGATGAAGCTGCAGATGATTTGATTCCTGGGAAGATAGGCTGAGTGCAGCAGGAGATGCAGAGAAGGGCTTTTTGTTGGAGAGGCAGGATTAACAATGACAGAAAGGAATGGAATTGTGTGTGTGGAGGGAAGAAAAAATGAGTGGGGTTCAGAGTGGAGACTCTGAGTACCTAAAGTATTGTTTGGGGAGAAGGAGGATCTAGCAGGGATGTGCTAGATTTGAAGGGAAGATATGTGAAGAAGGCATAGTACTGGCCAACCTCCTTTTATTCTGGTATTTGCAAGACTTTCCTGTGTGGAAAATGGTGCACTGAGAGAGGCTGACAGGGCTTTTCCACCTTGTGGCACCATACAATTCCGAGAGGTGCTCATGTGGTTCTTCTCCGACCTTCTTCTGCCTTCTGCATCTGAAGGCTATGGATACACACCCAGCTGATCTGTACTCAGTACCTGCGGGCAGTGGTGTGACCTTGGTGCTTTCATCCCCACGTGCAAGTATGTGTGTATGAGAGGCTCTAATAGGATGGGTTCTGTATCCACAAAAAGCTAAGCCGTGTAATTTTACTAAGACAGCGCCTCTCAAATCTTACATCAAGTGATAAAGCGAACCTATGAGTGTTATATTGTGAATGGCATTTCTCCTTCCTGTTTATTCCATTTGCTTGCTGCACTGTCACATTTTGTTTCAAACAAAAAGAAGTAATGTCCAAACGTGTTAAAATAAGTACTGACAGATCATAAAATATAACTATGTCCAAGCCTCTATCTTTCGTTAAGTATATGATTCTTACAATAAAATGGTTATAGATGTGGGTTGCTTGTTACAGTTGAGTAAGGTAAACTGTAGTTAGAAATTAAATAGACCTATATGAATTCAGTATAATTGTATTGCATTTGTGTGTCTCCTACTCTGTTTTAATGGCAACATAACACAGCAATAATTGTGTATTTTGTTGGGAGAAGTGGGCCTGAGGTAGAGTGGGGATGTTACTGTATTTCAGACTCCAGCAGTTAGACTGAACTAAGACTCAGGCCATCTTCACAGAGTTTCAGTCTTGTCTGCGAAGCTATTGGAGGTGGTGGGAATGGAATTCAGATCTTTAATCTTTTGGTACAGTGAGTAAGAATTTCAGTAGTCAGCAGATTATCTGTGCAGTCTGTACACGATGGTGCACATCCAAATGTGTGTGTATAAACGTTTTGATATAATTTAGTTAATGCTTGCAGAAGAAAAACAATTTTTAATCTTCAGGATTTTAGAGATTGGTAATTTTTAAATACTATTCTTGTGTAGTATAATTCAGGAATTTTCTCTGAATTGTTCACGTAAAAATCTGAGTCCAAATTTTTCTCCATATGCCTTTTCATTCTTTGTAGTGTTCTGTGATTTGTTAGACTTGAGGTTTTTGCTGGTTGATCTATTCTACTGATAAATTTCTTTCTATTGAGCAACATAGGAAGAATTTGTACTACCTGAAATATCAACAAAACTGATGAAGCATAATTGTCCACTTAAATAGTTAAGGGCTCTGTGACTGTAAGCTTTTGTAGCAAATGTGGTAAAGCTGCTGTAGCCAAGCATTTTAAATGAATCATGCTGTAAAGAGTAGGACATTGTTCTTTCAGAAAAGATTCAATCCATCCCCTCATGCATAATAAATGTAACACTTTAATGCTTTAATGGTTTGTAAAGGATGAAAACAAAATGCACTTTTCCTTCTGATGTCTTGTGGATTTTTTTTTTTGTGGGTGGCATGAGCAGCATAGCTGCCATTTATTTTTATTTTGTAATAACACCTTTCTTAATTTTTGTCAATAAAAACATGTTCTGTGCAACAGCTGTCACAGTGTGCTGTTTCTCATGTGGAAACTTGCAGTAAGTAGGAGCTTAAATAAAAGACTTATTCCTGCCTTTAATGCATCTTCTAAGTGACCTGTTAGGATTCCAGTGTTTCTGTTTCCTATTGTTCTAAGATTCTCCTTTGCTTCTGTGTCCTTGGTGAATTCTTAACATAGTTACTCTTTGGGTATAGCAGATTTCTTTGTGAGAAGGGGATGGTTCTTGTGTGTAGCTGTTTATTAATAGTTCAGCAAATCAGTTGCATCTACTGCTTCAGATAGTGTTATTCCCATTTTGCTGTATTCCTTGTTTACAATTAAACAACCTTTTTCAGGTTTTTTAATAACTTTTTATACCTGCTTCTACTTTTAATGGAATAGGGTTTTTTTCTGGTAGAGTAGATATCCATCTCTTCATCTCTCCCTCTATACCACTTAATAGTAGTTTACTTAGTCAAAAGAATTTGTAATGGTTACTTGCACTGAAGGTCTACCCCTTTAAAAATGGTAAAGACATTCAGAAAATAAAGCCAGGGAATGCATTGTTTACTTCTGCAAACTTGCCAGTGAGTGCACTTGCTCTAAAATAGTGATCTAATTTAGAATTCTGGTTTGTAAAACTAGTGAGATAAAGCATTTTGAGTGAGCAGTAGCATCCTTTGGAAGTATTTGTTTACTTGAACTACATGAGGAAATATCTTCTCCTTTTGTGGGGGATTCAATTTTGTGTTTTGATATTAGCTGTTCAGTGTTAAAAGCAGTGTAACGTATTGGGCTGAGCAGAATTGCCTGGAGCCTTCCTCAGATTCAAAACCTCCTCCATGGGGGTGGTTTTTTTTCTTGCTTACTGGGTTTTCTGCATTTGTGGGATGTTCTGTTTAGCATTCAGTTTCTCCTTTTAATCTTTTTTGACAGCTAGGAGACTTTCAGTTGTTTCTTTACAGATGAGCTATGATGAGCTCTAGATGTTTCTGCTCTGTAAGTTGTCGCTTAGTTAGCTCAGGACAGCACATTCTCTTCTGTGTGTTTCTTTTGTTTGTTTGTTTTGGTGGGGTTTTTTTTTTGTTTGTTTTTGGTTTTTTTATTTGAAACAATTTTGTTTTGTGCTCCTTTTGGTATCTGAAGAGTTTGTAGACCACCAAAATTAGTTTTCTCAATGTGGAAGATTCTTAGCATAAACATCACTTTTGTTTTCATCCAAAACTATGGAAACAAACCAAGGGAGGAGAAGGGGGTTAATTAGGTAATAGAGCCCACTTGGAATTTGTTGGAAAGAGAAGAAAGATAAAAGGTATGAGGAACATACTGGAATGCTCAATAAGGCTGCTGTGCTATATAAATGATTTGTGAGAGCAAGGAGCAAAGCAAGAAGTAAGTAATGTAAGCTGCTAACCATTTCATTTTCAATGGCAGCTTTTTCACTTTCATGGAGCGTTACAGTAATTGGGATTTCTTATAGTATCGGTTGGGGAGGGGATGCAGAAAGGCATCTGCTTCGTGATGGCAATGGATAACAATTAAAACCTTTTTCCTCTTTGAATTTAGCATCTGATGTTGTATGTTGTAATTGAAGCTGTGCCTATTGGAGAAATTTGCTGAGAAGACAGTAGTTTATTTAGTGATTATGTGAAAGAAACCATTCTAAAACATTTCAACCTCCTGGCAGTAAAAAGAAAAAATCCAACCAATTAACCTTTATAATTTCTATTCTTTTTGTTACCTAGTAACTGTTGTCATATTTTCATTTTTTTCATTACCAGGTCTATATTTTTTTTACTTGTTGCTCTTTGCTTCATAGTCTTGGACATACCAGATATAAATGGAGAGATTGGGGCTGGCATGGAGCAATCAGTCCTATTTTATAGCGAGCATTAGGGTATAACTGATGATGAGCCCTCATGTTTGCCATTTGCAGTTAGAGTTTGGTGTAATAAGCTTCTTTTATATCTTACAGCTTTTTTTTGCTTTTGTAAATGAGGAAAAGTTTTCTGAAAATGGATGGATGGTGTACAACCCGATGTCTGAATACAGGAGACAGGTGAGTTACTTACAGTTGCTGTTGTCTGGTGCTTTCACATCTTCAACTTGCATAGAGGAATTACTGTTTGTATACTTCTTTTATCAGCTGTTGGGAGAGGATGAAATTTCAACATGAAGAAAAGTAAAGACAGGAAATAAAACACTAGAGCCTTTAAAAAAACCCCAGGAATGCCACAGGAAGGTGGTCTTTGCTCTTGGGAGGAAGTTATTGATGCCTCTTACAATGTGCCACTGCTAAGTGAGCACAGGTGGGGAGAACGTGCCAAATATGTAACTATAGTGTCCTAAACATAAACTGCATTTGTTCTTCTTCCCAAAATGAAGTGGGGAGAAAAAAAGAAGCTTGTTTTAGAAACAGCATTGCTTTACAGAAATTCTGGATATCTATCAGTGTTCTTCCTTGCTCTTTATGTGATCTTGGGAAAATGTCAATGAAAGAGGATGATATTTCATTTTAAATGTCTGATAGATAATTGAAGTAAGACATTAAAAAAAATTAAATAGCAAAGAATGAGAACTTCCTTAATTTTTTTTAGCCTCCATAGTTTTTTTTTTGTTCATGGTTTAGAAGCCTGAGGCCCAAAAAAGGTAAAATACAAACACCCACACAAACCCCACTGTGTGTGTGTGGACTTATGTCTCCTGGAAATGCCTTACTGGGCTAAGTCCGACTAGGAGTTGTTCTTTCTCAATAAGAAAGTTACCCTGAATCTTACTTTTAACATGGTGGTAGTATCAGGCTACAGGGAAGAAAGGTTATAGTGAGACTTCCTCACAGTCTCTCTTCACCAGGAACGGTGGAAAAGCAAAGCTTTGGGGAAGGAGAGAAGGTAATTTTCTTTCCTCATCCCACAGTTAAAGAAATACTTCTCCTAGTTTCAGTCATTGTTTTGAAACTTACTAAGGCTAGAATTTTGTGCTCTTCAGCTATTTAAGACTGTGAATCCATCTGCAATGAGCTGGTTTGTGTAGTCTTGTAATCTTTTGTGCTTCTGTTGCTTTGAAATGGTACTTAAATTGTTGCCATGTGGCCATAATATCGTGTAAAATTCAGGAGCAGAATTATTACTTGTTCAGCCAAAAATACATTGAATAACTTCATGTTATTATTTTAGGGGCTGCCTAATGAACGGTGGCGAGTGACTTTCATTAATGAGCATTACGGGCTGTGTGACACATACCCATCACTCTTGGTCGTGCCATACAATGCAACAGATGATGATCTCAAGAAAGTTGCTGCCTTTAGGTCCCGAAATAGAATCCCGGTGAGTATTAGGTGATGGAACTTGCCTGATGATGTAGCTAAGTCTAAGTTGCATCCAAACAGCTTCTTGCTGAATGCAATGCAGAGGATGCTTTTTTTTTTTTTTTTTAGTAGTTATAGTTTTGATTAGCTGGTGGTTTTCATTGCTTGAAACAGGTCTTGGTCAAACCACATTTCCATTCTTTCCCAATAACAATCACCCATGGCAGCTTCACTGATTTTTAACTTGACTTGCCCAGTAACAATGGCCAGCAGTGCAGTTTTCCTTGATGAGGAATGAGCCTTACGCTGCCTTTACTGTTGCTGGATGTCTGTAAAAAGTAATCACAAATGTTGTCCTGCAAGCAAACCATGTGACGTTAAACATAAGTTCCACTGGTCTGTCCTAAAGTAAGATCTCGTTTATAGTCTCTTTAGTGAATTCTTGGGCTTTTTAGTCCATAAAATAAAAGAAACCGATTTGACTTCTTGCATTTCTGCAATGAAAAATCTATGAGGTAAGAGAATTTTTATGTATCAGCTCTTTACAGCACTACAGAAAATACGAATTTCTATCCCAATACTTATTTTAACTGGTATTTCCCTTTTGCAAACTTGGAAGATGTGCTGGTTTCTTAGACAGTATCTTAGACAGAAAGCTGCCTTGAATCTCAGTTTCAAACAGATGCACAGCTCAGTATGACAAATATTTATTAGATCCAGTATTTACTGACAGACTAGGTCTATAATTATAAATTTACTATATATACACACATATCTGTATAATATATAATGTGTATAGAATATATGTAATGTATAGCCTGTGCATATAGTTCTAATAACCTAGCAGTGTCATCCCTGTCACCTTGAAATTCATGACTGGCCTTTTGATATGCCTGAAAAGTGAGAGTAATTCCCTTGGTTATAGTAATTTTATTAAAATAGAAATTTATAATAGTAATTTAATTCTTGTCTAGAACTAGCCACTCATTCTCACCACCTCCCCCCCGCACCACTGGCAGATCTTGTTTCTCATCTCAGGAGTGAACACCTTTTGAGGATTGGATTTTTGGGAGGTTTTTTGCTTGAACTCTGATCTTCTTTCACCCTGTAACCCACAACTTACCGAGTGGGTGGGAATACTGTTTGTTAATATTTTTCAACAATGAATTTGCATTTTTTTGCCTACTTCTTGGGTTTCTTGCTTATCTTTAATCTCTGGCGCTGCATTTGTTCCTGGGCAGCTCACTGTCTTTTGTGGCAAGTCCTCTCTGGCTTAAAACAGCACAGACAGCATGTGCTTCTCTCCGGTGCCTCCTCTTTTAAAGAGGGCTGAGGAACAAAATGTGCTTTAAAGAGAAGAGAAAACATTCAAGATACTGCAAAAAGGTTCAACTTCCCTTCCTTATCCAAAAAAAAGGAGAAGTTATTCTTGTAGAATTGGAGCATCTTAGTCACCATTTCTACAATGAGTTCATTCTCCTGACTTGTTTTTTTAGTTTCAGCAGAGATTGCTGTGTTTGTTACTAGTTTACTTTTCAGGATTATTTGTGTAATTAAAGACTTGTAGGAAAACATTAAAATACATTGGATTATATAGGTAAGCATTAAATATGTAAGAGAACTCTTTTGAAGATAATTATTAAGTACCAGAAGCAGTTGAGATGTCAAGGGATTTTATTTTGAAGAAATAAAAAGAAAGGTGTTAATTTTCATACTGTGTATTCTAAAGAATATAGCTTTAAGTTATGGTATTTTAGTAAAATGAGTATCTTCTGCTGTCTGTTTGCCATGTGACCAGGTTCTCTCATGGATTCATCCGGAGACCCAAGCTGTAATCATGCGTTGCAGTCAGCCCCTGGTTGGAATGAGTGGCAAGCGGAATAAAGATGATGAAAGATACCTCGATATCATTAGGGAGGCCAACAGGCAGATCTCTAAACTTACCATCTATGATGCAAGGCCCAATGTCAATGCAGTTGCAAACAAGGTAAACACATGCTTCTAATGTCTTATTTTTGAAGGGAATGAGGAGGAGATTTACTTTGAAGTTTTCTGTGAGGAGGTTTTGGAGAATAGTAGTAATCTTAATATAGATAAATTCACATAATCAACTACTGAGGCTCAAGGCCATGAAAGGACATGCGTGTATAAAGTAGATCCCTAAGCAGAGTTTCAGGACCATATGTGGATTTCCAGATGTGCTCTTCTGTCTGCGTTCTCAGCCAAGCAAAGATCTTAGCATTGGACTGAAGTTGGGCATGACTCCACTCTGCACTAGGAGGTAGCTGTAGGCTGGGCTGCAGAGTATGTCCCCTGTTGGGGTGACAGGCCACCTCTGCACAACCTTCAGATCCTCTGGGAAAATTCCATCCTAGAAAGGATGTGTGCATAAAGCCAACCCCACTGACAGGCATCCTGTGTTTGGGTCTTCCTAACCATTACATGGACTACTTCAGACCTATCCTGGCATCCTGCAAATAAAGAGAAAGTGATAAATAAACTCTAAACAGCAGTATGTGTATGATTTTGGATACTTTGGTACCTATTGTTCTTCCCCAGGCGCTTGTAGTTGCTAAGTACAGAAACAGTGTTTTCACTGGTGACTGTTTCTTTGTTATCTATGAACAAAACCTAAATGGGATCAGATCTGGAACAGATCTTGAAAAATCATCTCCTCTAACCTTTCAGGAAGAAAAGGTGTGCCTGTGGATTGATTTCTCCTCTGCTTCCCCCTCAGCTCTGTTGAGGATTAGATTATTTAGGCAAACTCAGATAATGCCAGTACACTGTGTCGGTGGTGTTTTTGGCATGGAGTACAGTAGACATGGATGTGCTCGATCTTTATATGCAAAGACCATGTTAGGGAGCAGTGGTGTGGGAGACAAGTGTAACGCTTTTGTCACAGGAGAATGTGCCACACCTGGGGATAGTCCCTTAGTCATGGAACTTCAAACACAAATGAAGGGAATGTGCTTTTCAGTACTTACTGGTGTAGGTGTGTGTCTGCACAGCAAAGAGCATGAGAGCTGAGCTCAAAAGGGTTTGAGACCTGAGTGAAATGATAAGTGTGCTTATGTGGAGAGAAGGAATTCTAGCTTCTGAATAGTTTTGTGGAACAAAACAAACACGAGTTGAGTGTTTGTGCTGAAAGAAATATGAAATGGTAAAACTTGTTTGCATCTTAGAGGTTTATGTATAACGTTTTTTAAGTTGCTTTCAAGAATAACAGTAATAGTTCAAAGGGGACAGTAATACTGGTAGCTTGCACGGTGCAAGTTAGGTACATGTATTTGTACCTGTACAGTCGTCTTCTCTATAATACAGAATGTAGTTTGTTAAGCTTTTTTACTATGTTGGTGTGTATAGCACACATTCTTTCGGAGACTCTGTCCTAGGGGCTGTTTTAACCTGATGGGGCTTGTATTTTGAGGGTCTGCTTCAATTGCTTGCATTTGACTGTACAAATCCCGTTATCCTCTGCACACTGAATTTTTATGGGTGAACAAAACATGTAATCTTTGTTTGCCTTGTGTAAAGATTGTCAGTTATATCTTGGAAACAAATGGGGTAAAAAATTGAGTTTGTCCAAGAACTGCGGAAAAATTTAAGGTAATGTCTTACAGACAAAACTTGATATATACATGTTTTAATTAACTCTTCATATGTCTAAATATAAAATGCTCAATCAGAGCAGTAGGGTACATTTCAGGATCTGTGGGAGAATGACATAAGAAGTGTGAATCAGTGTTGATCAGCACTGAAAATATTTCGTGAACAGCTGTGAAGATTTGTCTAAGCAAAATATTGGGCTGTGCTGCTCACGCATTTCTGTGTTCCTTGTACATAGGTCAGGACAGTCAGGAGTTGCAGCAGCCCTGATGCTGAAATTACAATCATTCCTCATGAAGACTTCATAATACTCAAAGAAAAGAGAAAAATACACTCATTGCTTCTTTAACTGCATAGCCTGGCAGTTCTCATATCAACCCTACATCTGAGAAAAAAGATAGAGAGCACAGAATAGAGATACTGTGCTGCTGTACAGCAGTGTAGGTGGCACTCATGGGGAAAGGCTTTAGACTCTTGTCTGATGTATAGCTGGTGGCTGCAATGTCGTATAAAGGCAAAATTTATTTATCCAAATTCATGGCATGTTTTTGCTGTCTGCAGGAAATGCTGCAATTTTTCAGCTCTCTGAGCTTGAGGGTACTGATGATGTTTAGTCTGGAGAGAAGGAGGCTCAGGGGGTCCTTATCACTTTATATAACTGCCTGAAAGGAGGTTGTAGCCAGGTGGGAGTTGATCTCTTCTCCCGAGTAATAAGTGATGGGACAAGAGGAAACAGCCTCAAGTTGCACCAGAGGAGGTTAAAATTAGATACCAGGAAAATGTTATTTGTGGAAAGGCTGTCCAGGGAAGTGTTTGAATCACTATCCCTGGAAGTATTTAAAAGATGTGACAGTTGAGGGCATGGTTTAGTGGTGGGCTTGGCACTGCTGGATTTTTAATGTTTGGATTCAGTGATCTTAAAGTCTTTTCCAAACCAAATTATTTCATACTTATCTTTGAAAAGTCTTTATCAGTGGCATTGTGCCATTAAATATGTGTGGGTTTTCTGCTTCCTTTTGTGGCCAGGCATATCCTCTGCAGTGTTGGTGTTGAAATGCTTTGAAAGAGCAGCAGCAGAACAGACCTTTTTCTTACATGGCTCTTTAATATCTTAATCTAAATCTAAATATATGTTTAGTCTTCAGCACTAAAATTCAGTTTTAGAAAAGGTAGTTTTAAGTATACTTTAATGTTATTGCTAATTTACTTCTTAAAGACAGAATCTAAGGTTCTTGAACATAATTTCTAAATTAAAGGTATCTTATTCTTAACTGAACTCTTAAATTTAAATTTATTTGGCCAAACATTTTATCATTTCTGTCTATTTCTATGTCAAATGACATTCATTCTTGCTCTGTTGAAGAGTGTGTGTATGACTAAAGTTAATTTCAGATCTCTTGTTTGTAGGCAACTGGGGGAGGATACGAAGGTGAAGATGCATATCCCAATGCAGAACTTTTCTTCTTGGACATTCATAATATTCATGTCATGCGGGAATCTTTGAAGAAGCTGAAGGACATTGTTTATCCTAACGTGGAAGAATCACACTGGTTGTCAAGTCTGGAATCAACCCATTGGTTAGAACATATAAAGGTAACTTTTCCTTGATTGTTTGAAAAATGTTTGTCCAAGTCTGTCATATCATAATACTTGCTTTCTTTGCTCAACTTTGAAATGCATCAAACTACTTAACTAGATCCCTGAATGCTGGCTTTTTTTTGCCAAGTAATCTTAGAGTATGTTATGAGATTCATTGCTAAGCAACAGTAGGTGAGATTTAATGTTTGTTGCCTGGCTCAAGTTAAGAGTGTTTGGCAGAAGAATGCATTCTTAGTCTGATTTGCTTTACATGAGAACTGATTTTTTTTTTGGTTTCTTGCAATATAGGCCTGCAGTTGACTGTCATTGTGACATATTAGTAAATATTTTAGTTCTCAGTGTGTATGTGACTTTATTTTGTGAATTCTGGTTTTGTAAATAAATTTTATAAATTTATTTGTAACTTCTGCAATTTTCATCTGGTAGCACAAATAAAACACTTAAGCTGATAATTCACCATGGTTCTTGCTAGTGGACCTTTGAATCTTTTGCCTTAAGTACAGCTGTGTAAAAGTAATTAGAGTATTATGTAATGAATCCTACTTAATAAAATTTTCATCTTAATTTAATATTTGGAAAATAAATATATTAAAAGGGTGCAAGCTCATTTTTCCAACAACTGAGATAATTCAGTAATTTAGTTCAAAGAAAGGAGTCAAATGAAATAGCTCTGAATTTTAAGAGATTATATCCTATGGTAAATCCCCTCTTTCTTTGTAAAAGAAGCTTATGTTCTTTGGTTTATCAAGGTTACTGTTTTCTGCCCTATTTTTTAAGCATTTGCTGAGAGATGAATTTGATCTTACTAAGGGATTAGGGAACCAATCTGTTTCTCTATTTTTATGCAAGAAATTCACTTGATCTCCTGGAAAATTTTTTCCACTTAACTCCACTGCTCTCTTCAGGTCTTTTAATAGAAATAGCATTAATTCAGATGCAAAGAAATCAACTTAGTGTTATAATTTGACCAGAAATAAGCAGTGTTGTTTGTTTGGTGTGTGTTGCTCCTTGCCAGCTCGTTCTGACAGGAGCCATTCAGGTGGCAGACAAGGTGTCATCAGGCCGGAGCTCGGTGCTGGTTCACTGCAGTGACGGCTGGGACCGCACGGCTCAGCTCACCTCCCTGGCCATGCTCATGCTGGACAGCTACTACAGAACCATTGAAGGCTTTGAAGTTCTGGTGCAAAAGGAGTGGATAAGCTTTGGACACAAGTTTGCATCGGTAAGAATTAGAAGATAACTGGAAAGACTATGCAGTATTAACTTTCTGAAAAGCTTCCAGTGTTAAATTGCTCACTTTGCATCAGGGTTTGATAATTCCTTTCGTTATTTTTGAATTTAGATTTAAAACATTTCCAGGTAAACTGATCAAAACTTCTGGGTTTGGACCTGTTTGATTAATATTTTTCTTCCTATTCTTTCTCTGAGAACTCATATTTTGTCCTTTGCATCCTTTTAAAAGCATAGAATTGCTAGGCTCACTGTGGTTATTGAGCAAAGAAAACAAGGAGGCAGAAAAATTGTCCTCTCAAAATCTTCAGCTGAAGATCAGATAAAGCTGGGACATGAGATTCTCCATCACTCTTTCTTTGGGCTATTTTGACTGTCACAAGAAGCAGATGAATGAGTCTGGCCAGTGTCTTCTAAGTGATATTTTGCGTGCTGATTCCCAAATATTCTAAACCTGTTGTAACAGCTCCCAAGAGGCTGTCACTGGTGATGCTGGCTCTACTTCTGTTCCATTGTCTTCTGGATAGGAGGTTAGAAGTTCAGAAGGTCAAGTAGTTGTTTCCATAGCAAGTCCTTAATATTTCATAGGTTGTGAATAATTTTCACAGAAAATTCACAGAATATTCTGAGTTGGAAGGGTCCCTGTTCATCCTATTTGTGTTAGAAAACTTTTCAAAGTCTTGTGGAACTTTTCATAAATGTGGCAGCTAACCATTTGACCAGGAAATCTATGTGAGGGACCTGGAGGAGCGGATTAGGTTGCTGCAGTGACTGTGCTGTTACTTACTATAAACATTACAACAATGTTGCTTGTTGGTGCTGAACTTTGTAATTCTCAAGTAAGAAGTTTCTACAACTTCAGTAGAAGCTACTTGCATGGATATTTTGCCCCTCATGGAATATTCTAAAGATGTTAATATTACTAAAATTTGAAAAATAGGAAATCTGGAAAAAAAATCAAGAAATGGAAAAATATACCTATGTGTGTGTTTCATGACCATTTTACATTTGCAAATGTGTAAGAGTGTTGCAGTCATTTGGAAATCCACGTATAGCTACTAAGCATAAATCACCTCACCATTTACATGTTCTTGTAGGCTGGCAGTTTTTGATCTGACTTTCTAAAGGTGGTTAGGAAGCTTAGGACATTTGTATTTTGGGTGTTGGGGGTGATAGCTGATGTAGTCTAGTTTTTTTGTGTACTTACTGGTGGTCTTTTAGCAGTGATATGTTTTATGAATCTTTAAGTAATCGGTCTTGGTACAGCCACTGGAAAATGTGAAGCCAGTGGCTTGACATTTTATTCTCATATTTTCTTATGTACTTTAAAAAGTTAGTCACGATGCAGATAAAATTAGATAATATAACTAGGAGACTTGTAGTCAAATGTGTGTTATGATTTAATACAGAGATTAAAAAGAGAAATTTGTGTCTTCATCATTATTAATAAGTTCAAATAATCTGTTTCTTTTTGTTAAACCATTCATTTTAGTTGGGTAATCAAAGATTTTGTTCTCCTTCAACAGATTTTTTTTCCAAATAGTGAGGCAGGACTTGGCATCCCTTCCAGATGATTCACTCAGTCACGACTGAATTCATGTCTGACAGTATAGCAGCAAATAAGAATGATTCAAGTAGTTCCTTTTGCTTAAACTTCTATTTTACCAACTTACTTAGTCAAGTGGTAATCTTTGGAAATGGTTGAAGCCACTCCTTCTTGAGAGTACTGTAGATTTTTATTTGATGGATTATTTAGCTTATAGTGAAGGTTAGTCTTTTTGGGAGTGTTCTGTAGAAGTGGTGGAGTCACCATCCCTGGAGAGATTTAAAAGATATGTGATGTGTTGCTTGTGGACATGCCTTAGTGGTGGACTTGTCAGTTCTGGGGTAACAGTTGGACTCCAATGGTCCAACTGAAAGACTCAAATGCCTTTCCTGACCTTAACTATTCTATGATAAAATTATAATGCAAGCATAAAATACTTTGATCATTCATACTCTGTTTTAGCTTGATAATTATTTGATAGAATTGTGACTTTGAAGAGAACTAGACACTTACTGCAGTTAGAACAGTTCCTGAACTTCATCTCTGAAAACGTTGTTTCATTTTCCCCTTAGCAGGGAGTTGAAGAGTAGTGTTACTTATATTGTCTGACTTGGCAAAAGCTTCATGTTTTTTATGATACCAGGGTTGCAATTTGGATTATTAATATCAAATAACCAAATAGTAGACTACTTAATAGTTCCTCTCCGTATTTTTTATCAAATGAGGCGAGCAATACATTTCCTTGTTGTAAAGGAATTCTCTACCCCAACTTTTCTATGTATGCTGAATTTAGTGCACTCTCCAGATGATAAATTTGCTTTTATGTGGAATTTAATTCTAATTATGCATTCAAATATGAGACATAATTATAGATGGAAGATAGACATTCTGAAACTGCTAACTGTAGTGGAAGTGGACAGACTTTCACGCCTTACTAAACACATATATGACTCTTAATGGATAACAAGTATTTCAAAACATGAAAACTGAAGAGCAAGGAAATCAGTTTGGTTTTCTTTTTTAAAGCCCTTTTCTAGTCATTTGTTACTGTTGACTGATTGAGCTGCAATCTCTCAACTCCCTCTATTTCTTCCCATTTAGTTCTATTATTTTAAACTATGTTGCAAGCCGTTGTAGAAAGTAGTGTACTGCTCTTATGATTTTTCATGTCCTTAAGGCATTAAGTTTGCTATCTTACAGGCAGATAGACAACATCTTAGATCAACATACCTGCTTTTCTTTTGTCTCCTCCAGCAAATACATGCAAACAGAATTATTGAATTAATAGAAACTCTTTTTCCCTGAATCTCTTACCTGTTCTCAGCTATCAAATGCAAAAAGGAAGTGAACAGCTTTTATGAAATTACTTTTTGTCTATAGGGCAAATTCCTTTGATTGTTACTTTGGGCACCTCAGAATAAGGGGCTCACCTAAACTTTTAACAATCTGTTAATTTTATGTCAGGAACATGAACTTTCTTTGATCTTGTTCACGGTTGCCTACTATCTCAGGATGAATGTTAAGGTTCAAGAGTGGAGGAGAAAGAGAAGATTGTGTGGATAATTTGATGATCTAGGTCCTGCAGTGGCTTAAAATAAAAAGGAAAACAAAGTATGCCACTTGGCTTTTGACAGACTTACCATGTAAATGTAGTTCAGAATATGTCTTGATTATTTGTTAAGTCGTATTCTGTTGATAACTGTTGATGCTTCAACAGTTCTGCTTGTCTAATAATCAGCAGGTTTATATAACTGGACCAGTTATCAGTTTGGAATTTTTTTCAGACATCTTTGTAACAGCTTTGCAGTGTTTCTCTGTATCTTAATCTCTCCTCCTTGATGCAGCAACTAATTTTGAAATTATAACAGTGGGTTGCATTGTTGCAAAAGAATTAATGCTCTAGTACAAAATAAGAAACCATATCTGTTGCCATAAGATAGCATGTTTCAGTTACCAGGAGGCTGCTTTGCTTCATTTCAGAGAATAGGCCACGGTGATAAAAATCATGCTGATGCAGACAGATCACCCATCTTTCTCCAGTTTATTGATTGTGTGTGGCAGATGTCTAAACAGGTATGTTATTTTGTTCTTCAGAAGGTTACAGTGTGAAGAGATTACTAAACTAAAACCCTACATCTTTATTTTTTTTTGAAAAAAATATTTGAAGAGGACAGCATACCTCTCTGCTCTGACCTGTAGTTAAAAAAGTGTATTTACTTTTGTGAAAGTGATATATAGGCTGTGGTTGTGTTGCTGGATGGCACTGGCTGTACAGGCATGGCTGGTGTTCCTGGATACGGGATTCTCAGACACATACTGAGGGATATTTCATACCCAGCAGAAAGCTTTTACAGGAATTGGACCCTGCTTGTTGGGGTCTGCTGTTTTGTTTGACCCTTTTATGAAGCTGTCCCTTGAACTGCAGGGACACATGTTGTTCTGTCAATGCTTAAAAAGGAAGCTAGGGAGCTTCTGAGTGCTTTTGTGATTTAAACATTGTAATGTCAGTAAGTAATGAAACAAAGCAGTGAACTTAGTCCATTTAGGGTTAAGGATTATTTTCCTGTTTGGTGCTGCACTGTAAGAGTGCATTGTCTAATTCTGTCTTGCTAGTAAAAGTGTATGTGTAACCATTCCATATTTTATTCTTTTTATAAATTAAAGGTAAAAAATATAAAAATTATAAATTAAAGATTTATAAATTAAAGATTTTTTTCAGTGGCTAGTTTCAGAAAGTTGAACACCATGTGTCATTGGAATACTTAGTCTGATATAAAGTATATGAAAGTATTACCTTAAAATTATTTGTAGATATATCCACTCTTCTAAACTCTATCTTCAGTCTTTTAACCAGGGCATGTACCTGTGTTTTCCATGTAAACAATGAGTTTGTCTTTCCTGGTTTTAGTTTCCTACGGCCTTTGAATTCAACGAGCAGTTCCTGATTACAATCTTGGATCACTTGTACAGCTGCCGGTTTGGCACTTTCTTGTATAACAGCGAGTTTCTCAGAGAAAAAGAGGTTAGTCAATCCAGTGATTGTCTTATTGCATTGCTGTCTTTACTCTAGGTGATTGCAAAATTTTTGGTTTAATTGTATCTGGTTATAATCCTTGCAGACAGTGATTTTTGTACCTATTTTTTCTTATACAGTAGTGCCATGCAGTCATTAAAATACTTGTCAAGCACTGGAATCTTTCTAATACAGTTAGTGTATCATGCTTCTAAGTAAACCAAATTTTAGAATGTAACAATGGCTTCTGTGATGGATTTCTTGATTATATTATGTTCATATTATATTATGTTCTTATTTTTATTTCATTTTAGAAAGTGACTGAGAAAACGTTATCATTATGGTCTTTGATAAACAGTGAAAAATCTAAATACACCAATCCTTTTTATAGTAAAGAGGTAAATAGAGCACTCTATCCAGTAGCCAGCATGAGGCATTTAGAGCTCTGGGTCAATTACTACATCAGGTGGAACCCAAGGATTCGGCAACAAGTAAGTAAATTCCCTATAGCATACAAAAAATGCTGTTAGACATTGGAAGTAAGGATTTTGTGTCATAACTGACTTGTAGAGCAGTACCTGTAATCTGTTCAGATTTTTAATGTTATATTGATAAAGATGGAGAAAAAAAGTGAAAGTAATTGTTTAGATCTCAGCTCATTGAACTTATTTTCCTGTTTAGTAGCAAGTCATCCTTGAGCTCTTTCTAGCCCTTTCTCTTGGACATATGTCTAAGGCCATTTGATTCTACTGAATCCTGAATGACAGTGCTTGGAAGTGGGGCTTGCTCATCCCAGAAGAGTTAGGGCATTAGCAACACAAACACCATTGTATTGGTTTTTCTGCTTTTGCTGAGAGAGGGTATGAAACAATTTACAGATGAAGTGACCTACTGATTCCTTTCTCTTTCAAAGCTATATGTATTGATGACAAGATGTAATTTTTTTATGTAGCGCTGATGACTCAGCATTGTTTACACTGTGGATGAAAGCTTTACCGAAAATTATACAAGTGGATCAGATTGAAAGTCCAGAAAAGCATTTATCAAATGACACATAGTTCAGTTCTGTGGTTTTAATCCATATGGACACTTTGTTTGTTACAGTCTTGCTGGAAATCTCGGCCATGTAGCACATAAAGATTGTGTACAGAGACGGTTTTGTCATTTTTAACAGCTTGTGGAGATTTGAGTAGGAGAAGACAGAGGAGCAGTTTGTTTGACAGAAGGAATCTTCACAGTCTAGCCCTTGGAATGAGTCAGTAGTTTTCAAGCAATACACTTCCTTTTCCATAGCTCATCTCTTGTATTATTTACAGCACTTTAGAGGCTTCAGGAAAGCCTGGCAGTTTGCTATGGCCTTTTACAAATACATTGCTTATTGGAATTGGAAGTTCTGGTTTTAAAGCTTTTGTTGCTTGTTGTGAAAGATGAGGGTGTTTTGCAAAAGGTGAACATAAAGATTTGTTTAGAAAGTGAAGGATTATAAGGCATGTAAATTAGCTGTAGATCTACTTAAAAATGCAGTTTGCCATTATTAGGGACAGCTTTTTGGCAGCAGTTTCTTCTTGGAAATGCAAACCCAAGTGATAGTATTCCATGCTGCTACTACTGGTCCCTCATTTTCACCATTTTTGTACACAAAATGCAGCTTTTTTTCTGCACATGAAATTTATGTTTCATCTCACTTAAGCAACTGAATAATGAGCATGTGGCCTGAACTACTTTTATGACCTTTCTTAGTCATTTCTTAGAAGTATGTTCTGCTAGCAAAACTATTAGTCATCTTGGATCAATGCTGAATGTAGGTACTAACTTCCACAGTTGCCTCAGCATTCATCATGATCCTCATATGGGTGCATAGTGAGTGGTGCATCTCAGAGTGCTGGTTGAACTGGTTTTGAACTGGTGAGGTGTTTAACCATTTGCTGCTGAAACTCTACTGCTGATAGCTTTGAATTACAGACAGTTAACTGTGAAACAGCAACAACTTCTAGAAGGTATATTCAGCTGAAGGTAACTTTAG
This sequence comes from Sturnus vulgaris, assembly GCF_052056855.1. Lineage (NCBI taxonomy): Eukaryota > Metazoa > Chordata > Aves > Passeriformes > Sturnidae > Sturnus > Sturnus vulgaris. The sequence goes on along the minus strand of NC_142256.1, from coordinate 18,103,802 downwards.
GCTTGCTTTGGACATTTGTAATAGTCCTTTTCCATTTGTTTCGTTAGTCTGAAAAGGAAGTTAAACTCAAAGTGGAAACAGTTAAAAGGCTCTTTCTGAGGAATCTCCTGAAACCAGAGCAATTGATTTTAAACACATTCAAGTTTACTTAGAGAATTCACTAATAAAGTTTATTTAATTTGTTTATTTACACTAAGTTGTAAATTTACTATTAAAAACTCAAGTAAATTTCGTCAGTGAGAGAAATTATTTATGCTGAAGACATAGATCTTAATCTGATCAGTGTAGCTAAAATAATCTGGCTAAACACTGTTTTAGGGAAGATGCTGAGACGTTTCACTTCTGGACTCTAAAACCTTTCAGTAAGTCAAGAAAAAAGCTTTGGTCAAGGTATACAAGTAACTATCTTGCACACAATATTAGATAACAAGAAAATAAAATCCATATGCTTCAGTAAGTAGTGGCTGATTTTACTGAGTTAGGACAAACAATTTTGTGCCAAGATTGACTTTGGGGGAGACAGCTGGAAGGCAGAGGCTCTCAGGTTACAGCAGTGAGTATTTGTTTAGCTATGACTTGCTACACCTGCCAGGAAGCCCTGGGTACTCTAGCAGCCTGTGTATAAGTAGTTGAAGTGCTAAGACTAACATGGATCTCTTCCTAGCAGCCAAACCCTGTGGACCAGCGTTACATGGAGCTCCTTGCATTGCGTGATGATTATATCAGGAGACTTGAAGAGCTTCAGATCACAAATAATTCTAAGATATCCAATTCATCAGCCTCATCAACATCTCCCTCACAAATGGTGTCCCAAGTACAAACACATTTTTGAAGAAAATATTGGCTTCTTTCTATACTGTAATAGCAAGTGGTGCTTAACATAGATCTATACCATAAAGAGGAATATTTTAATGCCTTGCACTAGACCATCCTAACACAAATTATTTTAGACTGTCTTAATTTGAGGAGGACTTCAAAGCAAACCCAACTCTTCGATTACGTGCCTTTCACAACCTGTGGACTGGTAATATGAATCAGCTCAAAGCTATGGAGGGTTTTAAGAGTTATTTTGGTAGATCTGCTACAACTGAAATTAAATTGATTTATTGTTTTTGTGAGAATGCTTTAATTTATTACATTTTAGTTCATGTTTCTGTAAGGAAATTCATGCTCAGTCTTGCATGTCGTGAATAAACACAATAATGGCAATAGGAATACTCATATTTTATAAAATTAGGTATGTCTGTATTCCTGTTAGGAATACATTCATGGAGTTCATGGGAGAAAAATAAATTATATTGCAAGATGTCAAAGTGTTGAAACTTTGATTACCCGAGAATTCCAAATTTTCCTTATTTTAAATAAACAGAAATATGGAGGTCATTACAGTGATATGCTTCTAAATAAAAAATTCAAATAGCTCAGTAGATACAATAAAAAAGTATCTTTTGATAAATTGATTTTATTAAAAAAAACCCCAAAAAACAAATGAAAGTTGTACTGGCTTCTGAGAAGTTCTGTTTGGGCTAGCTGTTCAGCACTGAAGTACAGTACAAATTATCACTACGGGCAGTATTGGTTGTTTGGATTAATACAGAATTAAATGTCTCCAAAAGAAGGTTTATATAATTAGAAACAGAACCACAGAGACATTGCTTAAATATCCAGCAATAGCCATAGTATTAAAACTTCTGTTTGTCTTCTAAAAGTAAATGTGCCTGTTTAAAGGAGCTTTTATACCAAAGTAGACAAAAATTCTCAGTTATAAATAATTTTGAAGACTTGTACATTCATACTTTATTGTTTAATTTAACTCCTGTTCAGCATATTTATTCTAAAGTATTTTAAGGAGCTTTGGTATCCCAGATTTGCATATAGTGTGTGCACTTACATTGAACATTCAAGTGAGCTCTAGTTTCAAGCCTACCTTTCAGAGGCTTTTTGTAAATCTTTAATGTGTTCCTTTCAGGAATTTTTAAAATAATTGCAAGCATTTCTTACCACAGCACAAACTTTGCTCTTGATATTTAATTAAAATTTTTGCATATTCTGAGAAGTTTAATGATATTCAGGCAATCCAGGAAATACTGCAAATCAGAATCTGTAAAGGACTCTAATATTGTTATTTTAAAGGAAATATTTTGATGCTTGAGGCTTCTGTCATTATAAATTATTGTACATGTGGTGAGTTTTGATCTGCAAGATATAACAGGGATTATATATAAGTTTTGTGTGAGTGTATATAATATAGTTTGTGAGAAATTCTGCAAGTTTGTGGAGTGTAAATATTTTGCATATGAAAACTAAATTTAAAGGTATAGTTCCATAAAATAAATCAAAGTTTAGAGGACATTGAGTATTTAAAACAGTATTTTTTCAAAGGAATAAAAATATACCGCCTCTGGATTTAATTCAGTATATACACTGAGTTGCACTATATTTTCAGGGAAGTTCAGAGCATACAGTATGTGTGTTCTAAATATGCAGAATTATATGACTTTTGTCCTCTAAATTTCATTCTCCCAGCTATGCTCTCCAGTATGTGTATACAAAATAACAATGTTGTCCCCCAATCATGACTTGTTAAGGTAAGGTTCATTACATCAGATAAACAAAGAAGGATACTCCGTTGTTTTTTACATGTTGAAAGCTATGCATACTCTGATATATTTACCTTCTACTTACTTATTGTTTATTTAAAAAACGCTATTTTTATTAGAATATTTAAAGTTTCAGTATTTGAGTTTAGCATATTAGTGATGTCTCTGAGCAGTGTGAAAAAGTTCTGAAAATCTAATAGTTTTTAATGTGTAAACACTATGTGATAACCTATTACATTGGGGAGAGTAATATAATGGAAAGGATCTCTTTGCACTTACTTCATTGCATATTACTTTGTATTACTCTTCAGCTGAATTTGTCTTTGATGCTCTAACATAGCTCTCTGCAGGCTTGGAATTTTTCAAGTCAGCAGATAAGTGTTTTAATTGTTTTTACATATGAGACCAAGATAAGGGTGATTTTAATCCAATATGTTCTGGAAAATACTATTTGTCAATATAGGCATACAAGCTTACCAAAGCTAACAGAATATCTCTCTCCTTCCCTCATAACTGGGTGCTGTAGGCTGTCGGTCTGCACAGATCTCCTGTTCTCTGTGCACACTGTAGCCTGTTACCTGCCAGAAGCACACCTGGGGAAACTTCTGAGGTCGTGAAGACGAGACTTGCAGGTGCTGAGTGCCTTTCCTAGGAGGGTGAAAAAGCAGGGCTGGGGTGTCAGCATCACCAGCAATGAATGCCCAATATCCCATAGGAAATGTCAGTCTTGGAATGCTAGTTTAGGTTTATTGTATTCTTCCTTCCATGGACATGAGGAGAATAAGCTAGGTTTTGTACTGGGCTTCTGTTACTTGTTGAATGCCTTCTTTATTTGCTCATGCCTTACCCTTCCCCCCAGCATCACTGTTACGGCTGTACCCAAGGCATGACTTGTGTGCTACCTGCTTCTGATTTATTGTTAACCTCAGGTGTTCTGCCGCAGCGAGCATTCTGTCATTCATGATAAAACATGATCTCTAAGGCGCAGGATCTCCTCAGTACTACCGCTTCCTTCACTAACCGTGTCGGCCGCTCTCCTTGGATACCGCGGGATTGCTCTGGAGCCGGACCCTGTGTGTCAGGCGTTGGGTCGGGGGGAGAGCAGTGAACATCATCCGTCTGCCGGAGGGGAAAATAAAGATGTAAGTGCTGAACACTCTGCCTCCAACAGCCCTTTTCCTGGCGCGCCCGGCGTATGCCGTGTCTTAGTGCTGCGGCCGGAATGGGCGGTGGGCAGGAGTTGCCCGGCCCGGCCCTGCCGCCCGCCCACTCTCACGGCGCGGAGGCCTCTGGGAAAGCGCCGCCGCCAGGTGACAGCCGTCGGCTGCTGGGGCCCCAGCGGCTTAGGTTGAGGCGGCCGGGCCGTTGCGCCGCTGAGAGGCGGGAATTCGCTCGCCATCCCGGTGGCGCGGCCGGAACCATGGAGCGCGCGGCGGCGGCGGCAGGGCAGACTATGGAGGGCGGTGGCGTGAGCCGGCGAGCCGTGCGGGCGGGGGGCGCCGCGGCGGCGGGCGCGGGGTCGCGGCAGCCCAGCGCCGAGACCCTGGACAGGTGAGCGGGGACGGCTCCAGGCGGAGCGGGCGGAGGGAGAGGACGTGCCGCGGCCTGCGCGCCGGGCGGGGGAGGCGGCGGGTGCCCCTCGGCCGAGCGCGGTTCCTCGGCCTCAGGGCGTCCTCCCTGGACCCCACCAGCCTGTGAAGCTGCAGTCTGAGGGCGGCTGCTTTGCAGCGGTGGATGGTTGCGGCGGGAACCGGCTGTTGTCAAAGTTTTCCTGCTCAGTGTGCCGGCAGTGCCGCCGCCTGCTTGGCCGAGGCTGAGGCGGCCGCGGGGCTTTGGCCTGAAGGTTGGGGCAGCGTCCTACAAACTTAGGCTGAGACAGTGCTCGGGTTTTGAGTCTCTTCCTGATTGGTTTGGGTTTTTTTTTTCCGTGCGTGTATTTAATCTGCAGAGGTGGGACTGTCCCGAGGCACCACTATGCTCCCTCGGTGTGCGAAATGTCCCGGAGTGCTGTCTGTCTGTCCCTACGTGTATGCGGTGTGTCCCTGATGTCTGTAAGTGTGTGCGGTGGGTCCGCAGGGTCTCACATCTCCGGCAGCCACTGGCAGAATCATTCCTTCACTCAGAAGTTCCCAGCTGAAGGCGGACTTCAGAACTGAGCTTGAAAATCATTAACCAAGGAGTAGAAGTGAATGGAAATCTCACCTGATGAAAACTAATTAAAGAATTTTTAAAATCAGTACTAGGTTCCAGTCTCTGTATTATCTCGTTTTTCTGTTAGTAGAAACCTAGGGGCTTACATCATTCTGGTGAGGATGGAAATGAAATGTCTGTTTTCTGTCATCAGAACATACAACTTTGTATTGCTTATTACTGCACTTTCTTATCCTAATTTTCATCTTCCCTTCTTCTGATCTTGCTCTTCCTTGGGCCAGTTATATGTCCATTTGTCATAGAGTTTATTTGTTTTCCAGTACGATTGTACCACGCCAGGCTAATGTGAGTGACTGAAGATGAGATAGAATGCAAAAGCAGTCAGTACTGTTGTGTGCCTTACTGGTGCATGGGAAGAAGGCACATTGGTCTGATCAGTGTTCTGTGGAACACTGATATATCCCCTACACTGGTCTCAGGGGATGGTCCTGCATTCATATGCATTTTCCTGCTGCTGTTAGCTCTGTTGATGCAGTTATTCCTTGTGAAACCATAGAAAAATAAATCCTTTTCTTAAGTGAGTGCTTATTTGAAAACAAACTTAGGCAAGCCTTATAAAGCTACACTGGAAATTAAAGGGATGTGAGAGAAGGAAAAATAAATGAGGTAAAGAAGGATTACACTAGGAATTAGGTGTTGGGCTCTTTTGCAGAACTTAAGTGAAGAGTTCTCTAAGTAAATCTGGGTTCGAGTTCAGCACTGACCTGAGAGTTATCTTTGTTGTTCAAGCAGGACTATCATAGATGTGTTTTAGTTGCAAAACAACATTGTGAGATCTAGCCCTGTGTAGAATGTGCAGATGGGGAGAAAGCTATTAAAATTCATCAGAAAAGTTTTGAAAGATCTTCCATTTCAGGTGTGGTGTTGTTGCATGGATCTGTGCCTTATACCTAGCTATAGTGGCAGATTTAATATAAGGAAAGACCTCTTGTTCAGTAGTACTTGGTCATCTAAGGCTGTTACCCCACCCTCTTAATGTCCGAGGTGTGGTGCACCTGCTGGGTATAAGTAAGTATATTCACTTCAGTGTCATGGAGCATTCATAGAATACAAAGCTCGTTTATGAATGGGGTACAAAAAATTAACATTTTCTTTCTGTATTCAACTTCTGAATAAGCATTCAATCTATAGAACAGCACAGCTGAATGGTTTGAAGGAAAGTGGCAGTTATCTAAGATACCAGCTGAGGCTGTGGTAACACTCAGGGAATAGTTCCTCTGGCATTTCCAGTTTTCCTTGGATACCAGTGTGTGTTGAAGCAAACCTAGATACTTCAGACTGTCATTGCTTCTTCCTCTCTTACTTGTGACCAGCAGTAGTTCAGGGGACTGTTCTCAAATTGCATCACCTGGGGTTTAGTGTGTTTCAGATGCTTCAGGGTTCTTGTAAACACTCTATGCTGTACAATTCAGTGCTGTGGCACAGGAAAGCCCACCCTGAAAATTATTCAGGGTTTATTTCGTGAACTGGAAAAAAAAAATGCAGATAACTAGAAGTTACCATTTAGAAAACATGTCTTATCAACATTTAGTATATAATACAATATTAGCATAGTTTGTATTTTTTAATACTAGCATTAAGTAATTTAATTCTGAGGATTTACAGAATAATCAGGACATATTAATAAGGTATAAGTATAAAGAGTTTCCTACTCCTTGGCCAAACTCATCCCAGGGATGACTTTAAGAAAAAAGTGTGTGAATGGTAAAAATTACACTGGATAAGGAACATAACATTTTTCAAGTTCCTAGGACCCTAACCTTGCTTTTAACCTCCTGACAGCACTGTGTCTCTGACATGATCTAGTAAAATTCTTTTTCCTAATTTGATCAATAAAATAGTTGCATTCTGCCCACAAAGCAAACTAAGTTTTATGATGTTAGTGATCACTTAGAGTATTGCTTTCTGGATCTGCTCAGTTGTTGTGCTGTTCAAAATGAACATTTGGAATTACTGCTAAATATTTTGAAATTTCTGGTTTTGTAGCCCGACTGGATCCCACGTGGAATGGTGTAAACAGCTGATAGCTGCAACCATTTCGAGTCAGATTTCAGGGTCTGTCCCATCAGAGAGTGTGTCCAGAGACTACAGGGTAAGTGATTTGAGGAATGCATTGATTTGTTTTAAGATACAAGTGTGGAAGATTGGGAAGGTGGTAAGTACTTGAGTGATCACCAAGTGTTTCAGAGCTAGAAACATCTCATCATGCATAGGAGTCTTTTGAATTTGCTTCCTGTTTTCCTCCATATTTAGAATAGTGCTATTGAACTCTACAGAATAAAAGTTAACAGAGAAGTAAAAGGAAATTTTAAAAGCCAATGTCTTGAATAAAACATCAAAAATGGGTTGTCTTTTCTTTTTATTATTGTATAAAATAATTGGTAAAATAGATTATAGTTACAGGTTTAAATGGTTTCTAATGTGTGTCATTCAGAGGACAGAATTGAGCTCTTCAGATTTCACAAAAAATAAATTAATGTCTTTGTTACATGCAGAGGACATAGTTGAGTATCGGGTTTTTTTAATGGTGTTTCTCCAGGGACACAGAATTTAACATTAAACAAACAAATAAGTCACCTCTTTCATTCCCTCTCAGCAACATTTTTATCACTGAGGTAATGACTGCACAGTAGGTTTCCCTGAGTTCCACTGTGCTTTTGTGCCCCTGTTCCTTCACACTCACTGGCTGTTCCCTTCATGCAGCCACTCAACTCAGCTGTCAATAATGGAGCATGGGCAGTTATTCTCCTCTCACAACGTGACAAAAGTTATCCATGTTTCAATTCCCTTTAAGCCCAACTTGCTGCTGTCTAGATCTGTTTTTCTTCCTAGGTTTGTAACAGTTTTATTGTCTTCATAGGGAATGGCCAAAGGAAGATTTTTCTCTTTTTCTTCCTTTGTTTTAACTAGATTTTAATTCACGTATGCTCTGTGAATACAAAGTATGTTGTCTGGAAACAGTGTATTTTAGATTGTGTGACAGCAGGTCAGATTCAGCCTGAGATGAGGCCACAGAATGTTTTTGACTGTAGTGTGTTTAAATAAAGTTCAACCTCAACAGTTTCACACTGTTGGCACAGTCAGCAGTTTGTAGAGTTGCTCTCCCATACTACAGCAACTGAATTGCAAATGCTTGCTCCAGGTCAAGGCCAACATTTTTGATAAAACACTGAGGGAAACCTTGCATTACATCTGTTGATGTTGTATTTGCCAAGGATTTAATTTTAGTAAAATCCAAATATGTAAGCTTGGTGTTCAGATTATCTCTGAGTACAATGCATTCCTCTGGAATGAAGAGCACTGTTTAATTTTGAATAACTTCCATCTCTATACCAAACTCATCTCAGATATTATTTAACAGGAATAAATCTTTTACAGCCTAATTAAAATTCTGCTTCATTCTCTGTCTCTGAGAAATGAAAGAAAAGGATTTAAGCCTGATGGTTTAAATTAAGAATTTTTGTGGATAAATTGTATTTGACATCAGTGCATTGCTGTGATTTGAAAACCCATATTTGTATATAACATGATGGAATTTTTTATAGTTGCTTACTCAGTACCACTAACAGGTTGGGTTTGTTCATTGTTACTGTGGAATCTATATGTGAAAGACAATGCTCAGTTTTCCTTTGAGACATCTTCCTCTTTCCTGGGTCTTCCTTACCTTTGGTTACCTCGAACTGCATTTGCTGCATTTAGAGACTATCTTACAACTCAGAACCGTCAGGTCGGATGTTTGTGTTTGCTTCTGGAACTGGTCAGGCAGTTCTGTTTGTGCTGGATTTACCAGGAACTGCTTTATTCTTTCTTTCATCCCCTTTTTATTGGGGATTCTTTCTTTCATTCCTTTTTTATTTCATCCCTTTCATTAGATTAATATATTTGCAAAACCAGATAAATATATAAATTGATTTCTGTATCAAATAGCGTTACTCACATTACTCTTATGTGACTTACCAGGGAGGAGGGAAGCAAAAGGGAAGCTAATGGAATGGTCAGAACTGGAGAGCACTGAGGGGTCTCTTGCTTGCTAAACCGTACAGCAACGTGATTTCATTCTGCTCTGTATGTCTCCTCTGACATATGCTCTGTCTGCAGAGTGTTCTTGAATGAGAGGCTCATACAAATGAAAATGGGTCAGATTGTAGTTAGTGACTACAAACACCTTCAGAAGTTGAGAAGAGTTGTCTTTTTCTGAAAGTTCTGGTGCCTCTCCTTCATGGTCGTTAGTACAGGCTTATTGTCTTCTACCTAGAAGGATTACAAGACTCTTTCTTCTCTTTTAACAGTAGCACAGTGTAGCAGGATAAAAGAGTGATTAGGAATTAATGTTTCCAAAGAGCTTGGAATTTGTTACATCACTAAACGGAAGAGGCTGAGATTTTTTTAGACCAAAACAATTCTACAAATAAGAGTTACTAGTTCTGCATAGTTTTGTTTTGTTCTTTCAAAATCCAGCTATAATTAAGATGTTTCGGAGTAGAGTTCTTTTGAAAGCCTAGTGAAATAAGATATAGTATCTTTAACAAATCAAGTCTGTGTGTTTCATTGGATAACATTTTATATTTTAACTAACAGGTGTACAGGAGGCCGGTTATACGGGTAAGATTACCTTTGGCTAGCAGTGAACAGCCTCCTACCTGTGTGTCTCTTGTGCTGTGTGAGATCTTGGTGTGTCATGCGTTCTTTACCTCATCAATGGGTTTTATGGACCAGTCAGACCATTTTGTTGTGCAGTGCAACAGCTTCTTTGCCACAGAAATGCTTCATATACATTACAGTGTTTTTGTGAGCAATAAAAGTCAGTATGTAAGAGAGCAATATTTTAAAATTATGTTATGAATGTGCAGTACTAACTTCAGTTTTATTGCATTAATTTTGCCAAAATGGATGCTTGCAATTCAGGTTTATGTGCTTCAGACTGCAGAGTACTGTATTAGCAGCTCTAACATGTCTATGCTAAAGAATACCAGCAGTTAAAGCATTATGTCTCTATCTGTTGTATTTAAATAAGTTTCAAATTCATGCTTGCTTTTGTACTTGTTTTAAATTAGTTGTGACCAAACTGTAATGGGATTGAAAGTTAGGTTTGAAGTTAGGCACTAGTGTAATGACCGACATCTTTTGAATGATGATTTTGAGACTAGGACTTGATTGTTTATTGAAGATGAAAAAGGGCATGCCTTGTTTTCTTGCCCCTCTCTCTTAGTAACATTTATGGAGTGAGAAATTATCTGGGTAGTGTTCTGACATTGTTCATGAAATGTGTCCAACACTTTTATTCAAACAAAGATCTCTTGTTCAGTCTGAAATGAAGAGATGAAGTCTCAATGATTTCTTTTTCTCATCTGTTTTTTACTTATTTAAAAATGATGTGTTTTGTCCAATCATTCAAATCCACAAATTGGTCTTCATATTTTTCTTTTGAATAGATAGCGTTTCAAATAATTGGTCTGAGTTGAGTAACAAGAACTGGTTTTGTTCAGTTGTTCCCAGTTCTGTGTAAAGGCTTTGATATTTGAATGGTCTGCTCTGCTTCTTTGTCTTTCGTGTATTTAAATATTTTTGGTGTATTTGCTCATTGTCCTGCTGGTTTTCTTCCAGAGATCACAATGTTTATTTCTCTTTGATTTCAGAAACAACATAATTATGATCTGAAATTTAAGCAGTTTCTCTATAACACAATTCTACTTCTACCTAAATGTTAATAGTCCTTTATAACTTGAAAAGATTTTTTAATTACTTATAACTTTTTAAACTCATGTAGAGTTCAAATTATCTGAAGATATCTGAAGTCCTTCTTCTTATCTGTTTTTTGTGGGTTCTGTAGAAATACTGTAAAAAGAAAAATTGACTTCTAACAAACATTTGTAAATTTGGACTGAGGCTGATTTTACACTCTGACCAAGTGAGAAGTTCTTTGCATTTGAACTAGGAGTAATAGACTGTCATGGGCACAACTTCTCTCTAGCTGCTAAAGAAAGAAGACGGAAGAACATTTTTGGCTGAACTTGTTAAATCAATTTCTTCAATGACCCGATTATACTTGTGCTTCTCTCCGGTGTGCAAAAGAACCTTATGTTTATTCAAGAAATTTAATTAGTGTTCAGGATTTGTTGCCAATTGATGCAAAAATAAATTAACATGAAAAGGGGAATTGTTTGCATGTTTTGCTATGAGTAGTAATTTTTGCTTCTGTAAAGTTACTGGTCAAGTTTCAAATAACAACAAAGTTGCTGGAAAGATATGTGAAACTTTACGGTTGAGAGTTCAATTACAATGTATTTTACACAGCAAAGCTTTTTTTAAGTGTCTAGGTATTTCTATTTGATGTTGACCTATTTTTTTCTGTGATAGATTGCATGAGTTTTCCCATAATGCTGCCATTGCAAGTTGTACTTAATTTCTTATATTGATAAGCATGTGGCATACTTGAAATTAATTTTCTTCATCATAAGGTTATTTGTCTTAAAAAGACAGTACATACTTTCATGTTCTTATCTACCAGCACTGACTCTTTTGTGAAAAAGGGAGTAAATTTTTTATTTTGTGTTGTGCCAAGTAACATTCAAAGGATGGTACTAATAGTTTGGATTCCCATCTGTGGAAAGTAGTGTGTGCCAGGAGTAAAAGATTTTGGAAAGCTAAACTGGAGTTAAAGTATATACTGTTTTTTTAAGGAAAATATTAAAAGGGAAACAAAAAAATATAAGATTCTGTCCTTTCACCTGTTGTCTGCAATTTTTTTGCTGTTACCTCTCTCTTGCCCTACTGCTGCCTCATGCAAAGCAGGAGATACAGGATGGACACAATGGCTATCATTCTGAAGCAGAACCTGATCAGGTGGCAAGTTTTACTCATCTTTCATTCATTAACCATGTAGCAAGGTACTATAAATTAGTATTCATACAGTGCAAATAAATCTTTTCTTTTTCATGCAAGAGAAGCCCTAGAAAGCATTTAGTGTGTAACTGATTATGTGCCAAGCAGTGTTTTCTTATAAGGTTATGTAGTCTAAAATATAATACTGGACATAAGCTAAAAGAGCACATCCACGCTCAGTTTCTAAGCACTGGCTATTTCTTTGCACATTATTTTTTGTGATTGGGTGCTGAATGTAAAATTTAAAGATTTTCTAAGGAAATCTGAAGCCAGAGATTAGCTGAAATATTTTTAGAAATTATTTATTAGTGAGAGCTTGGGGTAGTCTCTTTGGAAGCAGGTAGATCCTGCCAATTATTTCTGTGTGGGTCAGAGCTGAAATACAAGGGGACGGTTAGTTGTTTGTTGTAACAAGTTAGCCCATTATATTTATTCAGGATGTAAAAAATAGAAGCCCTAATAGTTCAGCATTTTGACCTGAGACAAATCACTTTCTTACATGGCACTTAACAGTCCCACAAACGGTTTTATACTTTATTACAATCTTTAGTACATTGTAAATCTTAGCTGCCTACAAACGACCCAAAGAGTTCGTCATGTATCATTCAGCAAGGAAGCCATTTACCTCAATGAAAATATATTAAACTAACTCTTATTTTAATACTGGTAATTGTTCTTCTGTATTTTGTTATTATTTCATTCTTAAACTGACCATCTGGATCCAAAATTCCTATAACCTATTCCATAAACTGTGGCACTCTCAGTATTGATTGAAATAAAGCATTGTGGGGTGCTTCTTGCTATCAAAATCACAAAGTTAAAATGTTAAATAAATAAAGTCTCTGCTATATAATTGTCTCAGATGAAAATACTCAAATATTAAGTAAGAAGTGTTAGAATTTAAAAAAAAACCTAAAAGCTTTAAAATGTTCTCAGATAGATAAAATACCCCAAATAGTACCTGCATTCAGCAAAACACTAACAAATTATTAATTACTGATTTAGCTGATCTTATTATTCATATTTTTTGTATGCTGTATATAGCTAGCATGTGAAAATAATGGTTGCATAAATGCTTTGTTGCTAATATGTTGCTAACATATGTCTCTGTTATAACACTAAACTTTGTGTTTGATTGTTTTTTTGTTTTTTTCTTTTACTGTGGTACTGTTTAGTATAGTTGTGTGATTTTAAAAAAGACACTTCTTATGTTCCAGTAATCTTGTAGTAAAAGTACTTTGCATCAAAATACATCGATGTGGTACAGATGGAGAGTGAGATTTACTCACAGTTTTGGATTTTTGCCAGGCACTGCGGGATGGAAACAAACTGGCACAGATGGAAGAGGCTCCACTTTTTCCTGGAGAATCAATCAAAGTTATCGGTAAGTGTACTACTGAGTGCTCCACTGAATACTATTAAATTGCTAGTTTATTTAAAAACAGAATATTATTTCCTTTTGACTTTTGTTATTTAATTTAATGCCACTTAAGATTAGCTGATCAGATAAGGATTTATTTTCTTTGTCTTTTAAATCCAAGTGTAGGAAGGAGAAATCAGATCCAGAGGATGAATTGCTCCATATAGATAATTTTTCTTTTCCTAAGGATTTTTTGTTCCGTAGAGGTGTATGTATTGTATTTCTGCTTGGAGGTGCCAAGGATGTGTCATAGATTGAAAATTCTTATAGCAAAAAAGATGAAGTCATGGTAAACTTAGTTTCCAGTTCCTAGTGAGATTTATTTCACTTTGGCATGTGACGGCAAGCTCTGTGTTAGCAGCCCAGTACTTGGCTAGCAAAGAATACCAGCAAATAAAAGTGAAAACAAAGATATGAACTGAATTACTTGGAAATTGGGTGCATGTGGATCAGTAATTGCCCCTTTGGATGCTCGGTTTTGGGGTAAGTGTAGGTACTCTGCACCTCAGGGCAGGAACAGGAGCTGCCTGCACCTGGGGGTACCTGCAGGTGCTGGGGACCTGCCTGCCTTTGCTACAGCCCTCTCCGGGTGCTCAGGAGCTGCTGAGCAGCAGTGGGGCTGAGGAATTTGTTGAGATAAAGACAACTCTGTAAGAAGAAACTTTTCTAAAGAAGTCAAGCATCAAAATCTTGTGAGTTTGAAATGAAAATAGATTGTTATGGAACAAATGTCTACAGTAGTAAAACAAAGCTTTGATTCATCTGTTTTCCAGCTAAGGATGTTATGTATATCTGTCCATTTATGGGAGCAGTCAGTGGTACGCTCACAGTGACGGACTTCAGAATGTTTATCAAAAGTGTTGAGAGGGTAAGACTTCACTATCTATCTGTCTGTTTCAGGTAGGAATATTGCTGAAGTAGATTTCAGAAAGTGACAAATTCAGTGAAGTGTGATGTTTCAGAGCAGTCTACTAAACAGGAATTATTGTTGGCTCTGATGAAACACACATGAATAATATTAATTTGTATTTCTCCTAATGTAATAAAACTCTTTTTTATATACAAATTTCAGGATCCACCTTTTGTTGTTGATGTTCCCCTTGGAGTTATAAGTAGGGTTGAAAAAATTGGAGTACAGAGCCATGGAGACAATTCATATGGTATAGAAATAGTTTGCAAGGTAAGGCATGGTAGCAATTTACTAATATTAAAGTATTTTCATTTCATTTTTCTGTAAGAAGACTCTGTCAGCCCATGTGCTGTTTTTCTGTCTGATCAGTTCTCTGTATTTGAATCGTGTTTCATTTATTTCAATTCCTTCATTCCTTCATGATTCCTTCCTTGCAGTCTTAAACACTTCTGCCTTTTGTCTGAAGAGTGAATTCAAAGGAAAAGTGGTGATTTTTATATCAAGTATCTCTAATGACAGTCGTAGTTATTATCTCATATGAATGCTTACAGAACTCTGTTCTGTTGGGGGTTAAATTATGTCAGTGACTTAGTGTTCCATATATGCATTTATTCAATCTAATGTCTTATAACTGCTTTTTCTTTTTTCTAATTTATCATAGAGTAAAACTAACTTATTTTTGGCAGGATATGAGAAATTTGCGGCTGGCCTATAAACAGGAAGAGCAGAACAAACTGGAGATCTTTGAAAACCTTGTAAAACGTGCATTTCCTGTCTCTAATGGGCTGGTAAGTCTTGAGATGGAGAGGAGGCTGTCGCTGGCGCTCCTCTTTTGAGAGAAGAAAGGAAATACAAGGGCTGTATAACAAACCTTGAAGTGTTGATTCATAAAATCTGTTGCAGAGCAGGCAGGCCACTCTGACCCTGTGTGCTTTTTGCATTAATTCATCAAACACTGCTGTGTCCTGCTATTGGTGAAGTTAATTTATACATAACCCTAGAGATCTAGGTTTGCCTAATCTTGCTGATTAAAAATACGTATGTATTGACCGTTATTTTCTGCAGTAGAAAATTCAATCTAGAAGTTCTGCCTAATGCAACAAATAGGTACAATTAGTCTTGTTATTAGTTAACTGCAGAATTCTATCTCATTTTCTTGTGTGGGTAAGGAACTGGTTGGGAGGTAGGAAACCAATTTTCTCACCTTGGCATTGCCATTGATGTGTTGTGTGATCAGAGGCAAGTAATTTCAATTTTCTGTTTTCTGTCTTGGTTTTGTTAACTTTAAAAATCATACTTAATAGAAAAACTATCTTCTTTCTAGCTCAGTGTTTTCCAGCCATGACTGAAGGTGTTATGTCTGCTGTTCAAGAGTTTCAGAAGTGCTAGATTTGAAATACTGGAGTGTTGATTGTTTTGTAGTTATTATGCATGCAACCTGTCAGGCAATAATTTATGATTTTGTTTTATTGTTTTTAGCCTCTTTTTGCATTCAGCTATAAAGAAAAGTTTGCTGTTAATGGCTGGAAAGTGTATGATCCAATGGCAGAATATAAGAGGCAGGTAAGTTACAGAATACTTAGTGTATTTTCTTTTTCTCCATCTCCCCCATAGCCATTTAAAGAAGGAAAAAATGTTACAGAAAACTCATTATTTTCAGCTCTTGCTACATAGACTGACTGTCTACATCTCATGTTTAGATAACAAAATGCAAGTGGCCTGAATTTGAGTGTGTTGAGCACCTGCTAAAGTTGGTGGAGATATAGATGCTGGGTACTTGAGCAAATTGGTCTAAATTAACATAGTTCGGAAATCCACATTTTTCAAGTGCTGTTTCTACCACAGGCTTTATAAAAAAATGGATTTGAATAAGCATCACTAAACAAAAGAGTAACTGTAGTTTGTAATTTTAAATCTACATCTTCCATAGGGTTATTTTCCTTCTCAGTTCAGTAGGAAAGACTTCCATTGGTTTATGATTCAGTATGAAGACCTAAGTTTATAGTTTATTTAAAAAGAAATGTGAGTGCGCGCTTTTTTTTTAAAGTATGCAGTATATTAAATTGTTCATTGTCCCAAACTCAGATATGTAAAAGTCTAACTGGAAAATTGCAAAATTGTTTTGTTTTCATACAGGGCTTGCCCAATGAGAGTTGGAAAATATCCAAAATTAACAGCACTTATGAGCTTTGTGATACGTATCCTGCTGTCCTTGTTGTGCCAACCAGTGTAAAGGACGATGATCTCTCAAAAGTGGCAGCATTTAGAGCAAAAGGGAGAGTTCCTGTAAGTGAAATTTGTATGAGAGGATATAAGTGTTTTAGAAATCTGTAGCTTTTAAAAAATCATTAGTGTTCTTTTAGGCTTTGTTTTTTAAATAACAGTGGGATGGCTTCCTTCCTGAGATGGGGTGGGGTAGAGGGGCAAAGAAAGAAGAATTACACTCAATGGGTTTAGAACTGAAGGGAGCAACTCAAATGTGAGTTTAATTGCACAATTACTGCGCTATGTAGTAAGTTTTTTGATTGGATTAGCATTTCTAGGCCGCAGTGGTATCTGATGTTCTGGCATATGTATTAGCTTGTGTTCTGATTTGGAGTAGAATGTCATAGCCATAGTGCTTTGCTTGAGAATAGACAAGGTAGCATTAGAACCCCTTTAAATATGTTAGATCGTGTTGGTTTCCATGTTTAGCAAGGCAGTGTACAGGTCCATAGTCTTCCACATGGAAGCAGTTTTTATTCCTCCATTGCACTTGTTTTTTCCCAATTAGAATAATATAGGCTTAGTTGCTGTTAAAAATAAAAATAGAATCACTGTATTTCAGGCTCAGATTTGGGGTGAGCAGTCAGTGCTAGTGTGCTGTCAACATGTTTTTGCGTCAGCCTGTCCTTAAACTTGCATTTGTTGATTTGCCAGGAAATAATGCCAAATAGGCAGTGTGATTGTCTAGTTGTTCTCTGGCCTGCTGCTTTTATAGTAGTGTAGTAAATTAAATAGTTTTCTCTCATTCTAGGTGTTATCCTGGATTCATCCTGAGAGTCAAGCAACAATAACACGATGCAGCCAGCCATCAGTTGGCCCAAATGATAAGCGTTGCAAGGAAGATGAAAAATATTTGCAGACAATTATGGATGCCAATGCTCAGTCACATAAACTTATCATCTTTGATGCCAGGCAGAATAGTGTTGCAGATACAAACAAGGTAGGTTTGTATCATAACTGGCATTAGTTCATCAGCCTTATTACAAGGCCGAAGCTTGAGGCAGACATCAGGATGTGTAGAACCTGATGTTGAAAAGAGCTAAGAAAGGGTGCCTAAAGAGGCCAGAGGAAGGAAGGTAAGTTGCTTGTAGCATTTTGGAAAGGCTGGCAGGAATCAAAGGCAGCATGAAGATATAGCTGAGAAATTATCCAGTAGAGCTCACAGAAGACCAAAGCTTTCATTAATAAAAAGGGGAAGGTATATGGATGTATTATCAAATGTAGCCTGTTACAATTAGAATTTCTTTCAACTAAAAAAAGCTCCAGGTTCTTTTTAGAAAAACAAAAGCCAAAATATGTTTTTATGAGCACTAAAATAATCCCTTCTCTCAGAAAATCCTGAAACTTGAGTCAAACAACTCTCTGTGCCTTATACTGAAGTCCTATACATGTTCTTCATTGTCTGTTTTTACCTTTTGAATGACAGGCTAAAGGTGGAGGATATGAAAGTGAAAGTGCCTACCCAAATGCAGAGCTAGTCTTTCTGGAGATTCATAATATCCACGTCATGAGAGAATCCCTGCGGAAACTTAAAGAAATTGTTTATCCTACTATTGATGAGACTCGGTGGCTGTCAAACGTGGACTCCACACACTGGCTGGAATATATAAGGGTAAAATGCTTCTGATGTGAAAAATAAATTACTTTTTTAAACCATGTTTTTAAGTTGCACTTCTGAAAATATTGCTAAAATAATGTTGAAGCTCAAGCATGTTGCTTTAATCAGAATAATCTTGTGAAAAAGTATAATTTTTAAATACAGAATTGCACTTAGAATGCAGCATTTTAAGCATCCATAATAACGTAGTATTTCTAGTTATATGTACTGTCAGATAGTGAGTTAATTCCCAATAACAGTATCATAATTACTGCTGTGTTTTATTTTCTTGAGAAGGAATGTTTGTGGGCAGTCCAGGGTTATCCCTCATTTGGAAGAATGCACTGAGAACTTCAGAGTATAGTTGAGCCACTGCCAAAAGGACTTGACTGTGAATTCCAGAGTCTTTCTCATCCTTCCCTCCTTCAGTTCAATGTTACAGTTCTTGTGGTGGGCACCTACATTTTCATGAGCTGTTTGTAGCCAGTGATCTATCAAGTTATCATCCACCCTGTTATTTAACAGAATATTAAAATAAATCATTACCACAGTCAGTTTTACAGCCAGTTTCACTAACCTTTGAAACTATTTTAGAGTAGATGATTTAATTACCACATTCAATCTCCTGTTTATGAATAATATGGATGGAGTGTAATTTGTTTTATTAGCAGCTGGCTCAAAATGTCACTCGTGCAAAACATGTTTGGGATCATTCATTAGTTTGACTCTGTTAAGCAGTGCCTGCTGACAACTGCAGCAGAGCCAGTAGAGGGAGCAAACACGAAATTAAGAGTCTAATTATATTTTGGGAACAGTTTCGTTTTCTTGTTCTCTTGAATTTGAACTATTTGAAACAGCTTTGGGAATCTAAATATCTGGAAACCTTTTCTTATCAGCCTGGCCTTTCACAGCCATCTGTTCTGTGCCTCTGATCATCTTTTATTGCCACTGACTCTGGTGGGATTACTGGATTAGGCATTGTCGGAAATTAACTGTGATACCACAGATATTGTCAGACAGGTGACAATAGCATAACAATTGGAAATTTCATTTCAATTATTTTTAAGAGTTGACATGTGTGACATTCTACATTATCCTGTCCATTACATGCTACTTTGCTTTAATGGTACTGACAGCAGAAGCTGCAGGCTGATTTCTTAAAAGCTGCCATTATTGTGTTAACAGTGTTGATAGTATCTGAGATTTTTTTCCCAAGAATTCTTTGCCTTTTGATTTGGCTTGTAATAGCACTAACAATCCACAGCTTTACTCTTAACACATCTGCTGTTTTCTGGTCTCAAACCAGTGTGTCTGTGTTCCAGTTTAATGCAGTGCATTACTGGAAACTCACCTTCCAACCCCTGGCACCTACAGTGCTTCAGAGATGGTTTGGGAGTGTCTTGTGAAGGCACCAATAACTCTGTGTATGAAGACAGTAGTAACAACATGAGTAGAAGCACTTGTTGCTTATTGCACACCCAGAGTATTTTCTGCCTGAGGGTAGAACTTGTACTATTAACTATTTTTCAGTTCTCATTTTGTAAACCTAGAACTTGTCCTATTAACTATTTTTCAATTATTATTTTGTAAGCCAATCCAAAGCCAGTTATTTGTTAGGAGCCCTAACTGAAATACTGTGCTGGATACCAGGTTTTGAAAAATCTGTAAAGAATAATAAATTTGTAGAGGAAGCTGTTTTCTAAACTATTGTCCAAAGTAGAATTAATTCTTCACATACTCCACAGATATTTACTGAATAGTAAATGTGTTTTCTGTCTCCCATTCTCTGCACATTTTCTGTACCTGTTCTGTTGTTTATTTCCAGCTGTCTTCCTTCACAGACATTTTTGTGTTCTCTTTAAAGCAAGCTATTGCATACCTGTATGTTAAATAGATTAGTTTTCTGCTTTTATTGAAGATCAAACTGTTTTAATATTAATGCCATTAGAGCTTTCTAAATTAAATAATTGGCAATTAACTAGTTCAGACCACAAACTATTCTCCCATAGACATTCTTCTGTTGTTTCTTGCTATTTCCCCTCTGGCATCTTTCAGTTCTATCAAAAAAGATATGGCCAATGAGAGAGAGAACAAATGGAAACTGTCTCTAAAACATGCTTCTTGAAATAGATTTGAAGACTGGTCTTGTGCGCAGCTTCTCCAGCAGATGCGAGCTTTCCTACTTCCCAGAAGATGTTTTTGCATGCCTGCGAAGAGAAAAGTGCAAATATTTTGCAAGATTCTGTTTTCTGATGTGGGAATGCAGAATAGGAATTCTTCTGTGGTCCCATTTCTAGTGGTTGTTTTTTTTCTCCACCTATTTTTCAGTGCCATGATAGGTCATGTTAGAGACAAGTCTTAACAGGGGAGAGATTATTTAAGTTTTTTAAAAACTAGAAGGTGGCATCAGGGAACAAAAGAGAAGAGGTTTTGAATGGGGAGAAGAGAAACAAGTTGGCACAGGTGACGTCAGTCCTGTGTCATCTCTGTCCTGTGCATTGCTCCTGAATCCAGGCTATTGATGGTCATCTTAGAAGCTGAATACAATGTATACTTCATGCAGCAACAAATCAGAACTTCTCTCAGCCAGGGGTTTCTGAGTTGGTTTGGGTTGTGTTTTGATACAGATTAGCTGGATGTTATGTCTCTTTCTCTAAACTCAGTAGTTTCAGTTGAACTGAAAATGGAGCAAGAAAGAGTGATTAATGTGAAATGAACTTTTGAAAAGCCCAGAACTTCAGCCTTTTGAATAGATTGCAATATTTGTGTCTTTTCATCATAATACAGAATATAAATTTAATTTAGAGAAGGGATTTCCAGTTTCATTTGTTATGCTTTTAATGTTATGTGCTGCTAGTAATGAAGAGCTGGTAAGAACTCTGTCCTGGACAACAGAGTGCACACAGTCTTTGTATCTCTAGGAATATGCATACCACTGTTTGGAAATCTCTTAATTTAAAGCATTGCCATCAGGATAATTATGTAATTAATCTGAAATTTTAAAACATAATGACTTAAAGAGTATAAAATCTTAACTTTTTTTTAGTAGAGTTTTGGTAGTATTTAATACACTTGTTTCTTCGTTTTTGTTTAAGATGCTTCTTGCTGGAGCAGTAAGAATTGCAGATAAAATTGAATCTGGTAAAACCTCTGTAGTGGTACACTGCAGTGATGGCTGGGATCGAACTGCACAACTCACTGCACTGGCCATGCTTATGCTGGACAGCTATTACAGAACCATCAAGGGCTTTGAAGTTCTTGTAGAGAAAGAATGGATAAGTTTTGGACATCGATTTGCAATGGTAAGCTGGAAAATTTAGTGTGCAGTTTGTCACCTTCAGGGCTTTTACTTTGAATAGCATGTTTTTTCACAGTACTCTGCTGCATTTGAGTTATTGACTCTGGTGTCCTTTTAGTGGTCTGAGTGTGTCAGAGAACTGTGACCCATTTATTTTTTAACAGGAAACCTTTATGTGACAGATAAAATTAATTAAGTGGTTTGAATGCAATGGTGAGAAAAAGTCATGAGAACGTTATGAGTTATTAGAACGAGGGATTGTAATTTAGAGTTTATGAATGGAGAACCAAGGAAAACAATTAAGGTTTCTAAAGTGTAAAAATGGCTGAAGTTATTAATCTGATTTTAAAGCTGAAGTGTTTATTTAACACATGGGCTTATGGGGAATTAGAATAAATTGTTATGACATTCTGTGGGCTTTGACTCTCAAGATGGCTTAGTAGGAGTCGCTCGTAGCTATGACAGGTGGATATGGAATAACCATTTTTTCAGTTCAGTCTTAATAAATTCCTACTGGTTTCACCCACTGGTAGAAATCAGTGGTTGTGCAGTAGAAGATGGGGAAGCAGCTGGTAATGCTTTCCAGCTCTGCTCGACACTGAAGGCATGTCCGTAAGGGAATATTGGGATGCATTTTTAGTAGTTGAAAAATGCAGGTTAACATTATGGAAGACCTGCCTGTCTTGTTCACTATTGGAACATATTAAGAGTTCCTGAGCTTGGCAGTGTTGAGATGGTACTGCAGACACACTGGACTGAAATGAATTGTGCTCTGACTTCCAGCGAGTGGGACATGGAGATGATGATCATGCAGATGCTGACAGATCTCCCATCTTCCTGCAGTTCATTGACTGTGTTTGGCAAATGACAAAGCAGGTAAGATGCTGAAGAGTCTATTTCTATGAGGTATCAGTCTTTATCTTGGAAACATAATTTGTGTAGGAGAACACATTCCTTTACAGTGTAGTAGCATGTTTACCTGAAGTTGGCTGCACTATGTACACAGAGCGAAATTTCTGTTCAAAGTTAAGTACAAGAAGCTAGAGTAGAGATTTTTCCTTGAAACCAAAATACTAGCAATTTTTTTTCAGTTTAAAATAGGCTTACAAAGAATTTTCTGTTTACATAAATAAGAGTTGTTGATGAAATAAATTATTTGTGTTGCATGTTCACTTATATGGATTTATATTGTCCTTAAGAAACAGCAAAAATCTGAACTGATTGTGAACTGAGGGTAGTAGCGAGTTCTTTTATATATGTCTCAAATGTGAACCTTTAAATCCTTATGTATACAGGACAGCATTTCTACCACACAAGTGTGTTCTCTGATAAGTTTTCTTACGTCCATCACTGCTTTTACTTCTAGATCAGGGGAGATCTCTGAAATTAGTGATTCTTAAGATACCAAAATACTCAGCTTCTCAATTTTGTTCTAAAATGTTAAATTATCAAATGGATTTAGTCTTCTTTTTCCTTATTTGTGCCTCCATGAGCAAAAACGTAAGCTTTTTTTGGTGCTTTTATATTGCCATTCTTTCATGTCGTTATTGAAATAGGTTGTCCACATGAAGGCTTTATTTCCAAGTGATGTAGAAGTTCTTGGTGCTTGACTCCTTTGGTTTTCACATTCCCCTCTATTTTTTCTTTTTTCTTTCTTTCCTTTTTTTTTACCTTCTTGAAGCCTAACATGGATCTGTGCTTTTATAGTGAAAGCTGTTATACTGAAGTCTCTATAGTATGTGATTTGTTTTGAAGGTAGGAGGGTAACAGTCCGGTTCTATATGATGCTAGCACTTCCAGATCTCTTACCTTAGTCTTCTTGTTCTGAACATGACTCTTAAAACTTGCATTGTAGTGTCCAAAACTTTTATTCAAAACAGTCATCTTTGGTGCTTTATGAAAATTCCCTGCTGTTATACTGGGCCTTTGTCCAGGGGTTCTTGTAGACTTTCTGTATATCTGTATTTCAGCATTAATGTGCGGTTCAGTATGGCTGGAGAAAATAAATGAAAAATTCTCTCTCTCTTTCAGAGGAAAGCTAATAACAATAGCAAAGAGGAGCAGTTCTAAACACCTGGTAGGAACAAAAGTCCTCTGGAGAGATCCTTAATTGAGAGCAGCAGCCTCTTCTATTTTTGTGATGTCCCTCGCTGCCTACTATTTCTTGCTATAAACAGTTTAGTTCTCTCTAGTTTAAGAAAGAGAAAGGGATGGGGGCAGAGGGGGAATCTATGAAACATTTTGCCAATACCACATCTGTTCAAAACCTGGATCCAGAAATTGTTCTAAAATTCATGAATGGCAGAGATGTTGAAAGATCATTAATGTTGCACAAGAAAAAAATAGAGTAAGTTATTCTTGAACAGTTCTTGCCTACTTATTTTAATTTTTCAGTTGACTTGAACACTGAGAAGAGAAGACTGTGATTGCCTTGACACAGACCTCTGAAAAAGAGGATTCTATTTTATTTTTGTCTAGGTCATTTGCCCATAAAACAGTGATAGTTTTGTGCTTTAGAATTGATGGTAAACATATGTGAAATGTTCCAAAGCTCAAGTAAATGTTAATGACTGCAGGAGGGTGTAAGGACTCTGGTTTGGGCATAGGCTAAAAGCAAGCAAATAGACTCTTTTGGGGTGTAAGAATTACATTCTTAAAACAATCACCTTAAAACAATGAGAGAATCTCTAACTTCCTACTAAGATAAAAATTTTCAGATAACTTCAGACAGTGAAATTTAGGCCTTGACAGCCTTATATTTTCCCTTGGGTTTATGGTCTTCATAACACACAAATATAATAATGGAGAACTTGAGAGAAATACATTGACCTCAGATTTTAAAAAAGAACACATGTTGAAGTGATTTCCCTTCTTTGTTAGTAATTTCTGGTGGTACTGAGTAGCAGATGTCAGATTGGAAAGGCCACATGTGAGCTGTTGAAATACTGATGCCTGGTTAAAAATGAAACAGAATTGTAAAATGTGCATGTAGCTCTGCAGTTTAACTTCCTACCTTTCATGCACAGAGCCCTCACAGGAGGAAAGTCTATTTAAAGTCAGCAGAAAGTTTCATCCTATTTGTTACTGAGTGTCTGCTGTTGCTGTAGATGGATTTTTCACTGGATTCAGCAGTGCACTGTTCCTCTGTCTAGTATTCAGTTAACCATTATTCATTGCACAGTTGTTCTGCCAAGTGTTTCAATGTTAAATATTACTGTATTACAGAATTAGTTCATTGATAAAAAGAAGTGTATATTGCATGTCTTTGAATCAAATGCCACTTGTCATCATTGGACTTAAACAAGATAATTTCTTTTTTTAAATGCCACTTTACAAAAACCCCCAACAACTCCAGCAGCAACAAATGGGAGATTTTAATGACCCCTGTGTTTTCTCATAATTAGTGGATTTGAGAAGAAGTAAATTTCCATTTGAGGATTTTTTCCACCTCAATCTTAAAGCAGATGCTAATAGGCTTGGAACTACAGATGAAGGCATTTTTAGGTCAGTGGTTTTTCAGCAGCAGTAATAGAAGCTCTACAGTCTTGATACATCAGCTCCAACAGTACAACTCTTGTATCCAAAGACCAGGTTTCAATAAAGTGCTATCACTTATTAATAAACTAGTTGGAGTGCAACCACTGATGTATGGAATTTTGAATATGCTTCACCGGATTGGAATAGTGGCCATGTCAGCATCCTTCTGATTAGTATGGACCTGTCACAACACAGAACCCTGATGTGACAAGGTTCATTAAATGCTTTCAGTTAAAGAGAATCCCTTTAGGAGATGCTTTGTCTTCAAATGTTTTTCCAAATATCGTTTTGATGCTTTGCAAATTATTTTTGCTCTCTGTATCTGATTGCTGCTTTGAGCTAGACACAGCATGCTGAGATCTGAGACCCAGTGAATTTTCTCCTGACTTGGTTCAGCACACCTGCTTGTCAAGTTCTGTTCATACTTCCTTAAAGTAATAGCTGTATTTTTAACATCATTGTTTTGTAATTAAGTTTTGGCATGATTTCCTAGAGAGAAGGAAGTTCAAAAGTAGTAACTTAAGAACGTGACTGAAAAAGAGATTTTGATAATCTTAATTTCCTCTGTGCCTTATGAAAACAAATGGTGAGGAGGTTTAAAACAGCCCACAATTTGCAAGGGATGTCCCAGTGTGAGCACACTGCTGGTGAACAGTGCACAGTGCAGAGTCATAAGAAGGCTCCATTCATTTTCTATGTTATGATGCTGATAATCTCCTTACTCAAAATTTTCAATCAAAAGCTGGTATGTATTAGCTTGAAGTCTTGGAAAGAGAATGTTTTTACAATGTGTGTCTTAGATCAATCTTCTTTTTTATATAATATTGTTTAAAACTTAGATCTCTCTGGCTTTAATACAAGCACACCCATTGTGTGTTATTCAGCTCTTTACTTTCAACATGAATAAACATTTGCCCTTCATAAATCACAGCTGACACTGAAGAGGAATTTCTGGATCAGCTAGTTCACCCACAGTCCCAATTGCTGTTATTCCTCCTAACTGTAGGAATCGTCTTTAAGTAGGTCTTGAGTCACTCGCCAAGGTATTGAGTGTTCTTTAGTGGCACAAAACAGAAACCAGTCCTCTGCTTTCTGCACATCTGAAATATTGACTTAAAATTTATCCCTATTGCAGGAAATTCTGCCTTATGAATCTACAACTTTGCCTTTTAGACTTCTGTGAAGATGTACTCTTTTAGAGAGACTGCACAAAATTTGTTTTGTTTGTTCTGAACATAATTCTCTTATTATGTGCTCTTTATTGTTAGTGAGAGAAATGCTGCCTCTTAAGTTTTCCCAATTTTTTATTCTTTTAAATGTCTATAATTCCATGTCTGTATTTGCTACCCTTGTCATACTGGACAGAAAGTTATTTTGGCACATCAAGCAGTTGCCACATGTAGTCTTACCATAAAATTTGATTGAAGAAGGACTTGTTCCATCAGAATGGGCAGCAGTCCCTGCAGTTTGTACTAATTTCTTCCTTTATGAATTTTTACAGCACTACAGATTAGGACAAACACTTTCAGATTTCTGACTGCTTGTCTTAGAATATATCAGGTAACCTCAGCTTGTGAATAAAATACCTAATGGTGCTCAGGGGAGTAAGAGTACTTTAATTTCAGATGTACAGGATTTACTTTCCCATACAGAAGAAGAGGGATTAAAGGCTTATTGTATATAATTGATGGTAAACTCAGGGTGAAATGGAGAAAAGTAACTTACTTGAGTAGAAAATGAAAGAAAAGTTTTAAATAAATGTTAAGTACAATGTATGTGTAGTAGTCCTTATTATGCAATTCATTGCATGTTGAAATAGGAAATAAAACTCTTAAATGTCGTTATTTTTTCCTTCCCCCCCAAATGTTTTCTTGTTCTGTAATAAGAGATATAAAACATATGTTTAAGAGGATTTGGGGTAGAACAGAATACTGTTAGAGCTTCTTAAAATGGATTGCGTTGTATCACCAGTTTCGCATCAGCTAATGTTTGTATTCTGGTATGCTTGGATAATGAGTGTAAAGTGTAACTCTGAGAAGTATCTACGTGAAATGAATTCTTGAAGCAGGAGTTACTGAAATTGTTGACTTTTCCTGCAAATAATCCCTAAATAGGAAAAAAATCTTACCTGAAATATTTGGTTACTTCTTATGTCTTTCTTCCTTTCTACACTGTTTAAAATAATGCTTGAAGTAATTTTACCCTTTTTTAAAATACCAGTTTCCTGCAGCCTTTGAATTCAACGAATTATTTTTGATCACCATTCTGGATCACCTTTATAGTTGTCTCTTTGGGACTTTCTTATGCAACTGTGAAAAAGAGAGATTAAAAGAGGTAAATGATTAGTATAATGCACATTCTTGGTTTTCTGGTTTTATATACAAATGCATAGAAAACTAGCTAAGAATGTCTGAGCTGTGTTTTTAAATACATTTGTCACATATTCTTAAAAAACAATGCAAACGTTAAATTTCATGGAGAAATATATACTGAATGTCCTGCTATTAAGTGAGGTGGAACTTAGGTTTCTTTAGTTATATCTGAATGAATGAAGCTAGGACTCAATGAAATATTATGTGTTTGTGAAGAAAAATTAAAGCTTGTTAATATTGCAAGTACACTTTTGCTTACTTGTGACTGTTATTTTTACTATCTCATTTATTCCAGCAACTTAAAATTCTTTGTTATATTTAGTTCTGCCTTTTTTTTTTTTAGTTTGTCTCTACTGCTTCTATAGGGGAAAAGTTGCATGTAAATACCACAAGATGGAGCTGAATAACATGTTATCAGCAAATGCAGTTTCCAGACAGCTTTCTTTCATAAATAAATAGTCAGATGCAATTCTCAATAAAGAAATGCAGTTTAAGACACAGCAGTAGTAGAAACACATGCTTTACAACTCTGAAGGAGTTTAAATTTGTAAGATGAATCTGATGTAAATTCAGATTTCCAGTCCTTGATCTAACCATTATTACGCTGATTAAATTTAGAATAAAACAACTTTCAGAAGTGCAAATAAAGATACAAGTAGTGAGTTTAAAGCATATCAATTATTTGTTGGGAGTAGATAGTATGAGAGGGAAAATTGAATAATTATTTTTCACAGACACTATTTTGGATCTTCCAAATTCCCTGTCTCTTCACTAATAATCTTATTAAAACTATCTTTTTAGTTTAGTTGGTCAGTGTGTAACCATGTATTTAAGTAGCTGTATATATTGCTGTAAATTGTGAGCAGTACAGATTGCTTTTGCTCAACTAGACTTTAGTGTGTCTGAAAAGAATATGCCTAAATTTCCTTTCTCTATTAGCCTTGGACAAAAATAAGTATTCAGATGTTTTGCTAAAGTTTTAAGGCTGTTTAGTGATCAGCTACTGGAAGTGTTCTCAGACGGCATGTAATTTTCTAGTAGATAAGGTAAAATTCTGACAGAATTACTTATATGTAGATATTAACATAATATTTAAAATTTAGCTATCCATGTCATTAATTTTTTATTTCAACTTTTTTTTCAATCAGGAGGTGAGCACAAAGACTGTATCTCTGTGGTCCTATATAAACAGCCAGTTAGAGGAATTCACAAATCCTTTCTATGTAAACTATGAAAACCATGTTCTATATCCTGTTGCCAGTCTGAACCATTTGGAACTGTGGGTGAACTACTACATCAGATGGAACCCAAGGATGCGGCCTCAGGTATGAGCTTTCACATGTCTTCAGTGTTTTACTGAAGGTCACAGAGATTAAAAGAGATCATTATTTTTCCTAATGTCAAATGCAGCATTTAATACAAAAGCGCTCATCTGTTGCACATATTTCAGCTGATATGGAAAAAGGTGTTTGTCATGAAGATGATGCTGGATGTGGTCAAACTGGGGAAAAGGATGTTTTCATTAATGTCACCCACAGACTAGGGAGTTACAGTATCACTGTATTGGCTTGTAAAGATTAACAGTCTTTTTTGTCAGAAGATTACTTTTATAATACTTCTATAATACTTTGTAACACTTTAATACTTTTATTGCCTTCTTGCAGTTTTTGTGTACTTTTGCTTTTAATCATGTTTTGCCCTTTCCCCAGCACTAAGATAAAAGAGCAGCAGTTTCTGAAAGACCTGGACTGTACCAGCTCATTTTGCAGGCTCTCTAAATTAAGCATCCCATGAATGTTTGTTTTCAATTGATTTTTATAGTTTTAAGATAACGTATAAGATGAAACACTCCCCATGCATGCTTCTTGATTAATCCAGTATTTGTTCTTATAAATAATCTCTGCTATTCAGATAAATCTCTAAATTTCATCAGACAAATGCTTCATATGCTCTTTTGCTTAGAAGTCTGAAGACTGTGACACATTCAGATTGTGTCACAATCATGATATAACTGGGTGTGCTACACCATCTCTTTATTAAGGTAACATTCCAAGGCACCTCCAAGCATATTATGATAAATTACCTGTATTAAGTGATTGCTTGAAAGCTGCTTTCATCTTCTAGCAGTTAGAATGAGATGTGAGTTTCAGATCTATTAGATGTGCATAAGTCAGAATCTGTTATAAAAGATGGTGTTCCAAGGTAAGTTTCAAAGACACCACACTGTTAGAAGTCCAAGTATCTGAGAAATACCTTTTAAGGTCCTGGAAAAGTCTGGATTGCTTGCTTTTCTCACCGAGGTCTTTCCTCTGAGCTGCTTTGTTTCTCTTACTTCTTAAAACTTTGAAAGATGGTATATTTTAAGTTATATAATTTTCAAGTGAAATTGTCAGCTGCTTTTTAACAAAATACTATCTTTCCTATAGCCTGTTTGCTGAATACCATTTGGGTGGTGTTTGCACTGCCTGCAGTATTGTTGGTTTATGACTTGTATTTGATTGAGATCTCCAGGCCCTGAGAGTGAGCAGGCTTTGTGAACCACATGAAAGCCAGTCCTCGTCCAAAAGAGGGAGGGTAGGGAAGAGATGACATAATGAGGAAATACCAGAGCTGTCATCTCTTATTGAGAACTCTGCTCACTGTCTTTGTCACTGAGTGCTCTGCCTGCT
Source organism: Sturnus vulgaris (assembly GCF_052056855.1). Classification (NCBI taxonomy): domain Eukaryota; kingdom Metazoa; phylum Chordata; class Aves; order Passeriformes; family Sturnidae; genus Sturnus; species Sturnus vulgaris. The sequence continues at coordinate 18,074,041 of NC_142256.1, read as the reverse complement.
TCTCTGGGAGATGCTCCTCAGTCATTCTGGCACATGAGACTCATTCACTGTCTTAGAGCAGGTCCCTCCATCAGCAGCTGAAGGGAATAAAATGTGATGGTCCTGGTAACTGCCTTAACTTTCCTGCCACCTGCTGTTCTTGAAGTACTTTAAGAAGTGTTTCAACTTTTTAGTTCTACCACCTAAATTTTGTCTTGATACATCCTCCCTTTCCTCTTGTCTCTGGCCTGAATTTATGTGATATTTATGACCAACATTTGGGAGTGTTTCACATCTACTTGCGTAAATTAGCAGCAGAAATTACAATTTCTTGTTGCAGACTTGCATTTGCCAGTCTAATTATGAAAGCACAGACTCATACAAGCAGGTAAATAAACAGTTTCTGCAATCACAATATACTAAGTTTGCTTTCCTCTGTGTTTGCATTGTCTGGTGTCACACCCTGTTAACCAATTCAATAACATTCGGATGCATTCAGTGACAGAAAAAAGGACAGTGATCCTTGTGACACCCAGCAAGTCTTCACTTATCTTCAGTGAAAATTTTCTTAATCAGTAGATTTATTAAATTAATGAGCATCCCTGCCTACTCATAAAAGGTGATTTTGTTGAATACTTTTTAATGTGTTCTTTTGATTTTCAACTAAGTATTAGAGAAAATAAAATACTTAACATGAGTGAGTTCTCTGATAATTAGTTCAAGGCAACTTTGTGCTGTTCTATCAGCTGCAAAAACATCTTTAGAAAACTAAACCATGATTATTGTTTTTGAGGAGCTCCCCAAAAAGGAGAATTTAATGGAAGATGAATAATAAATAGTGCTTTAGGTTTTTTCATTCCTGCTTATTAGTGAGCTTCATTTTTAAATAGACTAAGAGAAGTTTCATTGCACTTCATTGCCTTTTCTATTGGAAGTGCGCATATATGACCTGTAATTTTTTTTTATTTGAAAATTACTGAACACTAACTTGATATAACCATTTATTTGTTTGTGTATTATTGTACTCTGTCTTCAAATAGCTGTCTCTCAACCTTTGCCGTTGTGGTATGGTCTAAACATATTCTTCATTGCTGTAGGACATACAGAGTTTAGCATTATTCTTATGTTCTATAAAGATTGATTAGAATTACATTATTTCAGTTCTGTCTGAGCTTTGTAGAAGCCTGAGATGGTGGATTTGATCATGTTTATTTGCATCAAGAACCTCTTTATTTTGTATTGCATTAGATTTTGTGCACTTAAGCACGCACAGCCTCTTCCCATATGGTTCAAAGCTCAGGAGTCTGAGAATTGAACACTGGAAAATTCTAGGTTAAATTTGGACATCTCTTGTTGCTAAATTGTGCTTCAACAAGATCATTCTAATTCTTAAGTGAAATAAAATATTCTTTGGTTTGAGTTTGGAAGCATTACATCATTATTGACTTCTTGTCTAAAGAAAATTAGGTAGATTTAAGTTCTGTCTTATTTGAGTTCATTGGCTGAGAAGACCTTTTTCAGATTTGCCCTTTCTTTGAATTGGAGAAATGTGTATATGTATGTGGCATGTGGAATAGAAGCTCTTCCATTCTCTCATACAAGAGGTGTGGGGTCAGTGGGTATGGCCTTACAGATGACTCTTCTAGTCTGGAATACATGAGATAATGTGATGCTTTTGAATTTTTTCAATTGATACACACTTTTCCCTTTTCTATATAGTGATTTCATCCTCTTCTTGACACTGGTTTGAGGAGTTCTGGCTGCCAGATGTCATTAGGTATCTCCTTGGGCATCTCTGTAAGGTGGGGAGAACACAACAATGAATTTTCTTGAATATGATCTCTGCAGGGCAGGCAGTATTTTTGAGCTAACATACCCCATCATTCATATATACAGAGCATGAGTAAAAGTTCCAGTCCTTTCAAGTCAAGCTGTGTGAAGCAAAGAAAATAATGCATTTTAGTCACCAAACTTTGCACAGTCCAGTAGAATATATTTAGTTCTTTTTATGCTTTCTTGGAAATTACATTTTAACCCTTAGAGGACAGGGCTTAGTTTAACTTTGGTTTTATGTGGTTTTTTTGTTTTTCTATGCCTGGTAATTTTTCTTCAAGCTCTATTCTGTAAATTTGGCCACAGTGCTCATGTTAATATCGTAGAAACCCCTGTAATTTTTCAAATTCATTCTTTTCTTTGTGTGTGTGGATTGTCATCCAGAGTAAAAGGCTACCACCATCTGTCACCTAGAAATTCAGTTCAGCTACTGTAATGGGATCGGCTGCTAAAGGCAATCACAAAACTTCTATGGAAGAGTCAGGGAAATTTTGTTGCCTGGTTAGCAGCTCACTTAAAGATGTGAAAGGGAAAGGTAGGAATAAGTAAAGCTGTTTGTTCAGTATATACAGAAATGACTAAAAAGTATCTAAATAGCTTACAATTGCTTTTATTTGATGCTATTGCAGAAGGATTTGATGTGTTGAATAATTGAGCCAATCGGATGTTAGCTGAGCTTCAGTGTCAAGAAACACAAAATATATGAGTGTCACTGGGAAAATTGCTGACAATAAACTGGAAAACATAATTACTGAAATGCTTTCTCCTACATGTAACAGGATAATGTGTAACTTACTACATATAACTTACTGTCTGGCACATGGAGCGTTCATGTATTTATCACTGCCTTTAGTCACACTGCCTAGTGTGTACCCCTCTGAGCAAGTTGACATTGGGATATTTTTACAAGTCCACACATTTGATATACCTATCCTACCATTTTGTGGCAGGACAGAGCTATCATACAGCTCTGAAACTGGTTGGCATTGCTAGTCCTGAATCCCTCTTTCTGAGTGAAAGAGTGGGGCAGGAGATGTCAGGAGAAGGAATTGCCTTGAGAATTAGAGAGCTGAGTGTTACCTTAGCAAAGCAGATTTCATCTCTGCAATTTAACAAAGAGTTTCTTGTGAGATGAGGCAGGTTTCAGCCAGTACCTGGTAATTTCTCTCTAGCTGAGTGTCAGGTCAGGATTTCCGGAGTTTAATTTACTGCAGATAATTTTTATCTACATATAACAATCAGTATGGAATAAAATAGAGATTAACCACTTATCCTGGATGCTGACAGAAATTGTAGTTACCTAAGCAAAAGAAAGTGATATCCTATAGTGGCATAGAATGTACGTAGAATGGGAGAAGCTAGTACTGTGCAAATAATCTTCACTTTTGGGAGTTTCTAACCCATTTTGGAGAGCAAGAACACAATTTCTCTCATGTCTCAGATGTCTAAATCTAAATGGCCTGTAGGTTTTAATAAGCAGTGGCATCAGCTTGTAGCATGTACAGTTTCCTGAGTTTGGAAATCTATCAGTTGTTCTGGCTCCCACCTGGTAGTATTCATAATTTCTGTTCTTGCTTTTCTAGGAGGCCAGGGGTTTTTGCATTTGTGCTCTCAGGAGCACACCTCTACAAACAGTGTGGAAGTATTGACTATTATTGAAAATTGCTGTGTTTACCATTTGAGATTGCCTTTTGCTACAAGTTGGAGTTAAGTTTTTCACAGGGAGGAAGAAGAAGATCAAGTGAAGGATGTTGTCTTTCCAATGCTCAGAGTAGGTTTTTGGAAAACTGACCATCTTAAGTTGAGCAATGAATTTAAAATAACTATTTTCTTCTGCAGCTTTTCTTCCCTGTTGCTAAAATAGTGTGCTCACTGAACAAGACAAAATGCATTCACTGTTGAACAGTTTTCATGTGAATGGCTGTCCTTGAGCTAGTAAAGTAACACACAGTAGCTATCCATCCAATTAAGTCTTGGTGGTATTATAAGTGAGTAGCTATTATAATTTCTTTTATATCTATCCTTGTGTTGACAAATTTTGCTATCCAAAAGTACTTCAGAATCCTGAAGGATTCTTTGGGAATGAAAGCCTGAAAATCAATACTGAAAGTGAACTGTAGTAATTCTGTGAAGAGGAAGGCATGAATTTTGGAAGAAATGAAGCTGTCTTGTGTCTAGATGGTTTTTATGTGGGATGTAGTATGTATATGGTATAGCATAACTATAGTTTCTCTGTGGGCTTAGTTTAAAAACAAGAAAACACATTATTTTTCCTCAAATCCTTCTCTAGCAGAATTAATTCATCATAACTGTGGAGTGGTGTGTGCTCAGCATTGCACTGCACCAGGTTCTGCATTTGATGTACATGGATAATTCAGTTTAAAAAATGGTTTCATATCAATGGTATTTTTAGCAATAAAGAATGGCTTTAGCAGTGTTGTAAGTATTTTTCTTCTCAATGTAGGCAGTAGGTACCCTGTCATTAAGGTGGAGAAAAAGTACCTCCTTTTGAATGAAATGGGCAGCAAAGGAGGCTAAATGAGGAAGGTAACCATTTTAACTGGTTAATTTGCAGAAACCTACAATCAGTTCTCCTTAATGAAGAATGTTACTTGGGTCACTTAATTTTGGCAGCATTTTACTGCTTTTTACTGGTTGGGAATGGGGTTTCAGATAATGCAGGTATAAGTAGTGTGAGAATCATGTCGTGGCTTACCAGGGAAAGAGACTGCATGTACCAGAGAGGAGAAACTTTTTGGGGAGATGAGGGAGCTGGCAATATCCAAGGAACGGAGAAGACATAAGTAACAGGGAAGAAGTGCAGAAGTTGAAGGTAGCTACAGGTGAATGAATAGATTGTATGAGGAGGGGAACAGGTCCTATGTTGAATTGTGGCTTGATGGAGAGTAGTTGAAATAGAAACTTAGAGAAATGTTGAAATGGGAAAAAGTGTGACTCTCCCTAAATTAAATCTTCCTGATGAGTTGAATATTCCTTTTTTTTTGTTTGTTTTGTTTACCAAAAAACCAAAAAACTAGTTCCTTAAGATAACTCAGTGAAAGAGAGGTAATGGAATAAAACTAGGGATTTGAATGTGATGGTACAAAATTTGGTTAGAGCTTAAAGCCAAACAAAAAGATGCCAGAATTGTGGACAACAGGGAGAAGTCTATAAAAGCTTATATTTAGTGCAGAGGATATTTCTCAGGATAGGTAGAAGGACTTGGGTAAGTGGTGGCAAAAAAATTAGTTATGAGATGGGGAGCAGCATATAGTCTGACTTCCTTAAAAAGAAACAAAAAAACACAGAAACAAAAACAAAAAACAAAACAAAAAAAACCCCACAAGGTGGAGCGGGGAACAAAACAAACAAAAAAACCCCAGCACTGGAAAGTCTTCTTGAACATTGTGGGTAGATTCTTCTCCAGCTTTTACTGGGCCAGCTTTTTTGTTAATGCTGGATTGAGGTCAGACTTCCCAAGGATCCAGGCCTTTCTACCCACTACTTAGTGCTGCTGGCAAAGTCCATATTCTTGTCCCTATTTGGTTCTCTTGCTAGCTATATTTGATGCAAGTGCCAATTTTGTTTTGGGATGATCAGCTGCTAACTGTTCATAGTAAATTTTATGTAACTAGAGAAATCTATTTCTTATAAATTGTATGAGGCAGAATTTTTTTATGAAGTTAACCCTCCAAAATCCACTAAAAGGTATGTAGTACATTCACGTTTATGTTTCTATTTCATTTTTTACTGGACTATTGTGTTAGATCACAGAAATGAAATTTACTCTTTTTCAGCACATTGAGATAATAGTTTAAATAGCACATGAAAAACATCCTGAAGAGCAATGGTCCAGGCAATTTTCCAGCCCAGCCAAACCTCAGATGCACTGCTGGGTCAAGTTTCATCTGTGTAGGCTCCTCTCATGGAGCAGAAATAGTTCTGTGCTTTTAGCTGGGTTATGGATGGAAATGATGGACTTGGCTGTAGAAGCTGAGTGTAGCCTGGCAGCTTCACTTTGGGGACACTGGTGTGCCAAAGGAAAGGATGCACACTCTGCTGAAAATCTGTGGACTAGAGCAGCAAAAATGAGTTGAATGTAGTTGGGTGATAGGTCTGGAGTCATCTTTTGAGCTTCCATTCCTAATCTGAGAGGCAGAATGAGAGTGTAGAAAACAGTATAGCTGCTGTCAGCTTCCAAACAAATTCATCTCAGGCAAACCAGTTGCATGATTTCTTAAGACAGTAATAAAAGCTTGCCTTGGAGACACTACTTGTGCTGTGCAAGTACACAGTTCCAGGGTTAAGGTGATAACAAGATCTTTTGACAAACAATCCTCAAACTTCATGCTCCTTTTAGAATCTGTCACTCTTCCACTTCCTTTCATTCTAAACTGTGGCAAAGTGAAGGAGACCTTCGTTCACAGCAAGCCATTGCAGGTGATACTGTGAAGGTTGTTGAACCCATTTCCTTCTGAAGAAGGTTTTATTTAAGAGAGGAATCAATCTCGTTATAAAGTAGAACAGGGTGACGTGACAAAAATGGAGATAGTTATCTGTAAGAATTTGTACAGGATGGTTTGAGGATACAGTGACAGCAACAGGTCTGCCTGGAATAAGTCTTTAGGAAGTGTGGAAATGAACTGACTTTTTTATTTTAATGTTTCTCATGACGGAATCTAATTCATGATGCTTCATCTTTTTACTCTTCCCCCTCCATCTAAGATGGAAGGAGGCTTCCACAAAGCTGTATAATTCCATGGTTCTCTTAATGGTTTTGAAAAAAAAAAAAAAAAAAGACCCCAAAACATGTAACTTGAGGTTGAGGCTTTGTTTTGGGCATTTCCCCCCCCTGCCACTTTTCACTCTGTATTTTCATTCTTTCATGTTTGAATTTGCTGCTTTTTTTCCCAATAAAGGGCAGTTACAGTAACAGAACTGAAGACATCTGGAGAAAAACATGGCTCCTCTTGCTAGGCTGCTTTTCAGGTCTTTTTGTAGGAACTTCTGTGATACTTCAGCTGCCTATACTACCTTTTCCTTACCTCATGATACTGTAATTTGAATATGAACCTTTAGTAATAAAGAATCAGCTATTGTCCGCTGCTTGAAAATTGAGCTGTTTGAGATTTTTCTAGACTGAATTTGGCATGTTATTTCATGAAATTAAAGTGTGTATTGGAAGTTTAATATGTGAAGCCTATTTCTGGAATTTTATTTTTTAATATTGTGGGCATCTACATGATGCTGAGTTAATGGCAGTCAAAAAGAATTTTTTCCTGGGAAAAGGCATTGTATCAGAAAACCTTTTGTGTTTACACTACCAGGTGAAATGGCATGATGATATTTAGTGGAACTGTCTTGCAGTGTTTAAATCTAACATGCCCTTACTAAAAGATGGCAAACATTTTGAAGGTGACCCCTTTTTTTCCCCTACTATAAGACGCTACTCTGCCTTGCTTTCAGCTTAGCTGGGTTCTAATGGTTTGCATTGAGTCCCTAAGTTTGTATCTGACTGAGTTATCTTGTAAAGCTTCATCCAACAAGGCTCAATTGTTTATGAAAATGTGACTAAGAAAAATGTTTTCCCTTATTAAAATATTGGGAAACTTTTTCTGTTGGGGCAAGGGGCTGTTTTTCTATAAATGTTCCATCTCTAGGGCAAGCATGAGATTTTAGTAAGATTATGTTTCAGAAACTGTCCCGTTCATATCCTGGAAGAAATTCCTCCAATTTGGAGGTCTGAGGCTGCTACGACGTCAATGAATTCTCAAAAACTGAGCATAAATAAACAGACTGAGAGATGTATTTTTATACGGAGTCTGTAAGAGAGTTGTGGCAAGCTGGGAATAGGAGCTAGGAGTGAATAATGCTCCAGGTGCTGGAGGTGTTTGCTCTCTGTTCAACTCATGGAACAGAGTCTGGGAAAGTAGGCTTAGAAGGGACATGACTGCAGGCAGAGGAAGAGTTGTCCCCTGAGAGAAACTAAGTTTCTCCCTGCCTTTGCCACAGGATTTCTCTGTTGTAACAGAGCTCACCTGGGGCAGAATGGTCCCTCTGTGTATCCTTCTTATTTACTAGGTGTCCTGCCTGATAGCCTCATGCCCCAGCTGCAGAATTCCCAAGTTCTCTGTTAAACCAATTTGAGATCCAAAGTATGCAAAATTAGGAGGTGCTGGCTTCAGATCCTTGTTTGTAAAAGTAGAATGTTAATGTTCCCATACTTCATTAGGGTGCTGCAGAAATAATTTTTTTTCTTGACATGAGATGAAAGTATAGAAAAGGAAACTTTAGCATTTTAAATTCTGCTGGAATTAGAATAGATAGAATAAACAGAAGATGGAATAAATAAAAAATGGGGTCAGACACCTGCAAAACTATGTGGCCAAAAAATGTAGACCTAAAAAGACCTTTGGTACTATTTTATTGTTTTAAGTCACAACAAGAGTTAAAAACTAAATGGTATTTTTCTGTGTTAGGTTTTGAAAATATCATTACCAAATGCATAGATTTTGGATGTATGTTCTCTAAACAGCAAGAATTCACAAAAATGTAAGTTTTGACTCAGTTGTGTATTGATGGCAAGTAAAACCCTTTCTGGTTTTCCTTCACATGGCACCATGTACAGATGGCAGTCTCAGGTCTGCATCCCAGTCTTAACAATCACTGCTAACCAGTAGGAACTGATAGTGGGTGAATGCAATTCCCTGGACGCTGGCATTCCAGAAGCCCAGGGTATAAATTTCTCATCTAGCAATCCATAGGTCTCCCAATGCTGCATTTCCCCATGATTGTTGCATCAGTGCAATTAAATTATTTTCGTGTCTTGCTCTTTCCAAAAGCTATAAACAATTCGAGTTTGTAGAGGATAAATCAGAAGCAACTTACAGTAAAACTTTTTTGGCCTTGTGGAGTTTGAAAGAGGGGGAGGGTTCTCTCTGCTTGTCTGAGGTAACAAATCCAGCTGCAAAATCTAGTATGGCTTGAATCTTCCTTTGGCCATGATATAGTTGAATGTTTCAGATGAATATGAAAGGGCTCTGATGCAGAGTGGTGCATCTCTGATGTTTGTTGGGTAATGTCAGAAGCAGAAACCTGTGCAATGAACTTCTGTAGAAGATCTATTGGAGTAAGATTCTGGGAGGTCCAGGCACCATTTACTTGGCTGCTGCACTTTTCTCACTGGAAGGGGTCAGACTCCTGGAAAGATGCCTGGTTAGAAGAGTAACAAGATGTTCCATATGGAACCAGCTTTGTAAACTCTTATGTATAAAGCAAATTCTGTCCCAACAGGCAGCGAAATCATTGCCAGGAAAGGCATTTTAAGTTCAGCTGACAGTGGTATTGATAATGGATACAAAGTACATTTATTGGAGTATATTTGGTATCCCATCAAAACCATTTGCAAACACTTTTTAATAGGTTCCCTGACAATTTTGATGTTGGAAAGGGACAGTTTCCTGCAATGTTTCATTTCAAATGACTAAAGAAACACTCTCCCTGAATACTGACATGCTGAAATTTACAAGTGTTGAATTTCTTGTTACTGAATGCAACAGCAGACGCATTGCTGGAAAAGATAGCTCACTGTGAGAGTCAAAGTAATTATTTTCTTTCTTTACCTGGCAGGTTCCAATCCACCATAATCTTAAAGAACTCCTGGCCATCCGGACAGAGCTTCAGAAGAAGGTTGAGGATTTGCAGCGGGAAGCTGCCACACGATCCATTTCCTCCTCCTCTGACAGAGGTTCATCTCCTTCCCATTCCGCCACACCAGTGCACACCTCTGTGTGATGTGGAACAAAAGCCATGTGAAAAAATCAGTATCAGGTAACACAGAGGATGAAATGCTTTTCCCATTGCAAAAGGATTGTGACTTGTAATTGCTATGATCTACATGCCTTACTCTGTGTCTGATACTGTCACGATGAGGCCAAAAAAGAGCTTCGATAGATGTGATGTATTTTCTTGTTGGCAGTTCCCACATGTGTTTTGACACTCTAGCTAAGTCACCAATTGTGAAATTAAACTTTGTATTGAGCAACTAACAATTTAACTGTTCTAAAAAGGAATCCATCTGCCAAGCAGACAGAAAAATGCCTCACACATTGTCTAGAGTACTATGCCTGGTTAACAGAATCAGATGAAATGCCACATGATGCTTACACAGAACATAAAATGTTTTTCTGAATGGGAGCTCCTTATTTCACTCAGTAATTTTTTTATTTTTTTATTTTTTTATTTTTTTTGCTAGAGCAATTTTTTTTTAATTTTAGGTAATGCACTTGGAAATTGATTTTAAAATAAATATTTTCCAGTATAGTCAGTTTTACATTTTGAACTAAATATGCCATTAAAAGTGGATAAAGTTGAGCTGGATTTATCAAGTACACCCCACTGACTTGTATGATGTAATATATTTGGTAAAGCATGTATTTAGGTTTTTTAATGCCTTTTGTACAAGTTGAAATAAAGTCTTTTGACTGTTTAGCTTATTGTTCAGTTTCAGCCTCCTGAGTGAGGGATAAACTTGCTCATGTCAAGGTCTTGTACAAAGTAAAAGTTTGTTTTCTAGCAAATGGTAATATTTGGGGTTGGAATGACACCCAGCTGTGTAAATTGTATAGTCTGTATAGTTCCACATTGTGACATGTGTTTTGTTTCTAAGTGTACACACAAAATGCAGAGCTTTTATACACGTGTATGGGATGTTAAACATGCATCCTCCCGTGGGTTTAAGCTGTACGCTCAGAAAATGGATCCTGCCTGTCCGAACCCTTCTGAGGACCTTAACATGCAATGACTTTGTTTGACAAAGTTTTTTGAATGATACTGTTTTTCTTGAAATAAAGCCTCTTGAGTTTTTGTTTTTTGAATTCCTACTAGCATTTTTTCTGTAAATGAATAATTAAACTGTGTTGTTGTGTTAAATATGCATTCCCAATTTTCTCGCATCTCCCCCCAGAAATACTAATCTTGGAGAGATTTGATTACTATAACATTCTTCCTTTTGGACAATTACTCAGTGGCATTCTTGGAAGGCCTAGAAATGGTGCATGCTGCAAATTTTCCCTGGATTGTTTTCCTTGCTGTGTTTCATGAAAATCTGGTTCTTCTCTTTAGGAAACTTAAATATTGCAGCTCTGCTTTTTGACTCATTTATGTATTGCTTCGGGTTGTGCTGGTGGGAATTAAGTCCCATTCTTAAGAGACAGTTGATTCTATATAGTGATTGCAGGTTTTACTGGCTGTATTTGTTGTTGCACATTTGTTCCCAATACACAACGGCACTTTTCTGTGTCTCGTTCTGTGCATGAAATATACCCAGCACATAGTTAATGAGTCAAGCGAGCTGCTCAGCACCTTCCCGACTTCATCTGGAGAGGCCGAAGTGCTGTATCCAGTGCTTACACATTTATTGTGCAGTGCAGGGTATTTCAACATGTCCTTTTTACTGTACTGAATGTTTTTTAGAATAAATACAAACAAACACATTTTAGGAAGACTTGCAATGTTGCATCTCTTAATCAACCTCAGGCTTTTTATAAATAGATGAAAGATGTTTTCCTGTAAAAATGGTTCTGCTGAACAGTGTGCCAGCAATGAATTTTACATTGCCAAAATATGTTGAGCTGGTATTGAATTAAACTCTTCTGTACTTCAGATTTCCTTGACATCTCAACCGTATATTAAAGTAAACCACACTATCTCCAACATGCAGTGCTAAAGAAAATCTTTTGAAGTTTTTCTCTATATTTGTGCTAATAATCACAAGATTTTCTGTATAATTATTGCAAAAGCAATGACGATTAGCTTGGGCATTCTGAGATTTTTGAATCTTGGATTTCTAATGCTAAACTCTGAGAATCCTGGTTTTGCATAGAAGAACATCAGTTATTTCATGTGACTGGTGGCATATCCACCAGTTTCAGCACAGCTCAGTAAGTCTCTGATGTGCAAGGAGAGCTTTGGGAGAGGGTCCTGCTGTTCCACGTGTCAGCACAATGGATGGGTTTGTACATACTTAGCATAGAAATATTCAGAGGTATTCTATAGCTCATATGGGCTACTTAGAGCATAGCTTTACACTGAAAAGATCATTATTGTACTCTCTGCTTTGTGATAATCAGATTTTTTCCTATGGATTGAACAACTAATTCTTTTTTTTTTTCAATACGGCAATATTGAACTAGCTAAGGGAAGAGCAGCATTCTGTTCCCTGTCTGATGGACCTTGGACAGAGCTATTAACTTCTAGTTCAAAAGCTAGATCTTCTGCTTTGGATTTGGGTTTTGACTGCTCAGCATAATGGGAATGTGCAAAGAGAGTAAGTAGTTACATTTGGCTTGTAGGATTTTCCTGTTGTCAACGAGGTATGAGAGGGGGGTACAACCTGAATCCAGTGTCCCAAAAGGGGATGAAGCCTTGGCAACCAGCTGACACATTTTTTGCTTGTAAAGTAAGTGAAGTTATTCATCAGCATCAGCGACTTGGCCATTTTAGTCCTGTTTCAGAGCTGAATTTATACTTTTCCCTTTGTAAATAAGTTTTTTTTGTTGTTGTTTCATTAAAATGGAAGAAGGCTTTTAAAGCTGCTAAACACTCCTAACTGCTTGGTTCTGTTCCCTGCAGAGGCAGCCTTCTCAAGTCATTAGAGCTTTAAACAAGAAGTGTTTCATTGCTTTCATTTTCCAAGAGAAACTGTACTAGTTCATGTCCTGTATGTAGTAATACCAAGAACAGCTGGTTCTCTAAAAGCTGAAAACGATGAATCAAGAGCTCTCATTCATGTCCACTAAGCCTCACAACAGAGGACACATTTATGGTAAAAAGCAAAAAGGAACGTCCATTTGCTGAGACCCTATCTGCTGAACTAAGAGAGCATTGATAGCTTTTAACTTGTGCAGTTGGGAGGAAAGAGTTAAGAAACCTAAGTCAGAAGTAGTTCTGTGGGACTGAGCATCGCATCATTATACAGAACTTAGTTTGCACTGCATGGGAGATTTATCTACTGGGTTTGAAAATGTAAAGAAAACTATAGGAAACCTATGGCACTGCCTCGAGTTTAGCTGCTGGGTGACATGAGGAGAGTGTGTGTGCACATGTGTGTGTGCGTGCATGCAAATACTCCATTTCTGCCATTAAAGTTTTCATAATGGTACTTATTTTCTCACAAAGTCCAGTTTGGATTGTTTTTTTTTTTAAATGAAGTCTTCAGTGTAGTTAGAGAAGAGGTGATGTACCATAAGGATATAGCAAAACGCTTGCAGCTTACTTCAAACATAAAAAAAAAACCCACACAAAAAAATCAAGTAAAAAATGTTTTTCTAGTCAACTTGGTTTATTTAGTGTTTTCCAAATGCAGTTCAATCATGTTTTTTACCCCGTGACCCTTACATGCACATTGACAAAATGTATTTTATAACATCGTAGCATTCAACCTTTATTTTGTACAGGTCACTTCTTCAGCTGCAAGGAATCTGTCTTGCTTCTAAGTTAAAACTTCACTCAAAAGAAAGGGCTCTCTAATTTCACAACCCCATTGTTTCTGAACTTCGTTTTTTCCTGAACCTCATCTGTTAGAGAAGCAATTTTTAAAGCCTCAGCCTGCTGACTCATCTTTCTTTTTCAGAATCTGAAACAGTATTATGGACTAATTCCACTTTTATCACAACAAATGAGTAGTTAAGAATGAGTGGAGCACTTGTAAGGATTCGTTGGTGGGGTTTCATGAAAATGAGAGAGTTTACAGTGCCAAAAAGATCTGAAATTCATGTCAGAGTATTCTCAGCTGAGGAATCAGAAATGAAGTACTGTCAAAGGAAAATGCAAGTAATTGAAAGAATAAACACGAAAAGAGCCAGCTGAATTCTTTCAGTTCCCTTTTTTCTCTGTCAAAACTTTGTCAAAACCTTTTCTGAATCATTTTATTGCCATTTAAAATGGCTTAAGTGAGGTGTTGTAAGAAAAAGGGTTCACAGCATACGTAGTACACAAACTCTAAGGATGCCTGTATATATAGGTTTTGGGTTAATGAAAAAAAAAAAAGCAAAGCAATTTTCTAATGGTTTATTACCTTTTTTTATAAAGGACAAAAAAGTTCATGCCATGTATACAAAGCTTAAATGCAGGATTTTTTAAAAATCTATATCCCGATTTAAAGTGAATAAATAGTAAGTAAATTAAAGTAGAAGTCACTGCTGGGTCAGCTGTTCCAGAACTTGCATCACTACTAGAAAAATACACAGGAACCCTCTCAGTTGCTATAATGACTAAAATATAGGTGATGTATAAACTCCCTGTTTCTCAGAGACTGGTGACAGTTCAGATGGAAGAGGGGACAAGCAGTAATAAAAAAAATAATTTGAGCCTTTAATGACATTTATCATTAAGACTCTGACTTTTGTTCATTTTTGAAGAGAAGGCCAAACCCAGTTTCTCTACTGCAGGATTTGCAAGTATTTTCCAATTTGAAATACTCAAGAAAGAAATCTTGAATTCTGTCACTATTCACTTTGGAAGTGTTCTCTTTCACTGTGCATTTTTGGATTTCCGCGTACCTACACATTACACTAAGGTGTAAGTAGTCATCAATGTTATAGAAGAGCCTTGAGCAAAGCAGCAGCTTCTGAGTCCCAAACACTGGGGTGGGTTTTCCAGTGAAACAGCTTGCGCCTTTCTTTGTTAAATTTGTGACCTGCAGTATTTTGAATTAGACTTGTGCTCCCTCTATGCCCTGGTGTAAGAGTTCCCCAAAGGAGGGGTAGGTGCTGTACTCTTTAAACAACACTGACTATTGACACTCTGGTCAAACAGGCAGAAGAGGGTAAAACTTGTGATCTGCATCTGCAGGAACATGGTCACTGGCACAATGAGAGGTCGAATTATGGACACTAGATCTAAGCTGGTAAAAGAGCTTCGAGTGATCATCAATGCCCTGTTGTAACTTCATCTACAATAACTTACAGAAAAAATATTTTATGCTACAGCTTTCAAATGTGTTTGGGTAAGAGCAAAAAACAAATGCTGGTGCTTGGGATGGGGATACACAAACTCAGCTGTGTGGTTTAGCTGGAACCTGAGCTCCTGTTGCAAATTCTGCAGACCCCAATTTCTCCATGAAAATCCTTCTCTGGGAGTAAGCAAACAGTGCATTCCGTCTCTTTCCTATGCTTCCATTATCTGAGCCAACAATTAACATTACCATTCCAAACACGTTCATAAAGCAAAGCAGCAGTAGTTCAGAGTAGTATCATTGTAGCCTGAATGTTCTGAATAGTTGTGAGGCACCTTATAAACCACAGTAGCTGTTCTGCCAGAGCTAGTATAAGGCTTTAAAAATGCAAATGTTAAAAAGAGCATAAAGAATTGTGCGGCTATTGCAAAATACTTAACCAAAGTTACTAGGCAGTTTTCTTCCAAACAGAGCTAGCAATTAGACAGCAAAAAGCTAGCAGTTAGACAGCAATGCTCCTGGGCTCATTCACCTCCTGGCAAGGCCTTCTGGAAGTCAGTCTACCTGAAAGCTGTGAATTGTACATCGTACTGAAAGGCTTTGTTTTCTTAATACACGTTCATAAAATACGGAATTTGCAAGCCCATACAAAATGCTCACATTTCAGGTTCATATATATATAAATAGTGAGAACCTCTTACACCATGTAAAGTGAAATTTCCTTCACTTGAGATCATGTTTTTAAGCAATCATTGATTGGCAAAAATTTATTGGAAAGTGGCAGTTAGCCACATTTTAGCAGCAGTCAAAAAGGTTGCTGGGGAGGGATTAGAAATCTAAACAGAAGTTATTGCAAGATAGTGAAGGTCGGGTCTAGGCAGCGGTTGGGCAGCATGGTAGGAGCTGCATGTGCACCGTCCTGGTTCAGCCCAGTGTCATGCTAAGCACCTCTCACAGCCCAGTGCTTCCCAGCCAACTGCAAGAACCCCATGCAGGGCAGTGATGGAGGATTCATCCTCTCAGGAGGTACTTCCTTTTTTAAAGGCTAGCTGGTGACACAAAGAGTGAAGCTTAAATCCTTTTTCTGCCTGTGGATGCCTGGGAGCACTCCCGATAGTTGCTGATAAAAGAATGAGGGGACTGAATCTTGTTAAGCTTGAGTTCTGTTGTGGTACTGAGCATTACAGGTCTTAACAGATACCTGCTTTTATTTTCTTTTGGGTTAAATCTCTCACTTGTTCTAGTGTGACTGAGATCTGAAGCTCTCCTTGAAAGCATCCATATGCACACAGCTTTAATTGTGGTGACAACACAGATATATCATGGAGACAGAATCACAGAATGAACTAGGCTGGAAAAGACCTCTGAGATCAAGTCCCAACTATGACCTAACTTAACACCTCCTCATCAAATAAACCATGGCACTGAGTGGCACATCCAGTCTTTCTTAAACGTGTCCAGGAACAGTGATTCCACCACCTCCCTGGGCAGACAATTCCAATGCCCAATCACTTTCAGTGAAGAATTTTTTCCTGATATCTAACCTAAACTCTGGTGCAGCTGAAGAAAAATCGTATCACTTCACTTCCACTCTGATCCGCAGAACACTGGAGCATTCAAATAGCATTTGCTAAAAGTGAACACTGCACACACTACTATCAATTGGATCTGTGACTTGATGTGAAAATCAGGTCCTTTGGTTAGAAGCCCAGTGCTGGGTGGTGTGGTGAAGCATCCTGAACTCCTGGCCTGGGTGCAGGGAGTCATTTGGCTCAGCCCAAGGCCCCACACAAGGACCCACCATAGGCACTTCATTTTTAGGTGTAGCTATGCGAAGGACTGCAATCCACCGTCAGGAAATGTGCAGCTTTGTCCCCACCACTGGAAGTGACGCTGCCTGGAGCCGATGGCACAAGGTGGCTGGAGGCGCTTTGCAGAGGGCTTTGCAGGGTTTGGCTTTGGATTGCTATTTACAGGCACTTCACTGTCCTCATACCTGTAAGCTCTTGAAAAATTACCACAGCTGAAGTACCTTTTGTGGATTTCCATACAGCTGCGCACCAATCCTACACTAGTACTTCAATGTAAACATAAACCTCTTCAAAAAAATAAACACATGCTACCGGTCTAACCTCAAAGCCTAGAGCAGTAAAAGCCAGTTCAAGCCTAAATACACATTAAATAGCTTTTGAGTCAAATTAAATTAAAAGCTAAATTACAAGCGTGTAAGATCTCTGTTGCTGCTGACTGATTAGCCCTGGGTCATGCTTTATATCTTCGCACTGTCTTGTTTTGGTGGTTCTGCTGACTGCGTTTCCAGGACTGAATATTTAACTGGGGAGAAAGAAAAAAACCCATGAGTACAATAGCATGCAATGGAACCAGGGTGCAAGTAATGGGTGCCCAGCACTGGCTGATTGTATGTGACACTGGAAAAGCCTTTGCAGCAGCCTTGATTGTCTGTCACTGAAAGAAAGATCATGCTTCCGTTGTGCAAGATTCTCAGTGTAACTTTCATGGTTACATGAAAGCTGAATGTTAACTGCCATCATTTGCAGCATGAGCTCCTTGGGCTCTTACCAGGCATTCCTTTGTGTGCAGTAAAGGGGTAAAAGCACTGTGGTAGGTGTTTCACAAAAGCCATAGCATCATCTAAGCGGTACCATCATCAAAGGGACACAGCAGCACCAGGGACTGTTTTTGTAGAGGGATGCAGGTAGGGGTAAGGGATACAAGGCTCTCACCCTGGGGTTCCTCGCTTACGACAGCTTCCATGTTCTCTCCTTTCACATACTCCGTGTTCAGTCCCTCTGAGAAGTACAATAAACAGAGTGAGATGGGAAGGGTAGAAAGTAAAATTATTTGCTTTGATGCCTTAAAAGCTCTGGAAATGGGCCTCGGAGCTGTAACAGCCGAGATGCCTTTTTGAAACCTCTGCAGTGACAGCAGCACAGAAGCCTCGATAACCCACAGCCAGTGCTGAGACCTTCTGGGCTTCAAAGTGCCCATGGAGCTCCTGGCAGGCACAGCTCCAGCTCTTTTGTCTGAGGCTCCTGCTCATCTTTATCAGGCAGGGCAGCCCAACTAACTCCTGTAAAAGGTGCTCAGCTCTGAGGAATGCAGGAGGAGGGAGGAAAGCTTCCCGGACAGGACTGCCGTGCAGCGAGGGCTGCACCTCAGCACAGATATGTGCCACAGCCTTTAAAGCTATTTATGCTTTAAAGCTATGTTATGCAGAGCTCCAAGAAGTAGTTCAGAACAGGGCTGTGGTGATGAAGCAGGATCACAGTGGGGTGTCAAATCCTAAGTCCCTTATTTAAATGCAAAGAAGTTCCCAATATTACCAAGTGGAGCCGAGGCCAAGGAGCAAGGCTAGGCACTGGTGGGCAGGGGTGGCTGCAGGAGAGTGGGCAGGAGAAAGGGAGTGGTCCAACTCAGAGCTGAAGGTGAATTTAGACAGTCTGGGGTGTGCCATGGACCTCAGGCATCCTCAGAAGCTCCTCTGAGGGACTACTGTGGGGAAAGGCAGAGGTGGGAGTGCTGTGCTAATTGTTGCATTCATTAGAGAGACACCAGGGAAGGGGATTTGGGTGCTGGTCTGCAAATGAAGCCTGAGGCAAACAGGCCATGCAGCACACACTTTTCAGGCATCTGTAACTTGTTTGCACATCTAAATATGACTCAGGGTGTGGCAGGTACTGCCTGTGCCTCACCACCATGTTTGGATAAGGCTCATTGGTATCTCCCGGGGAGATAGGGAAGGAGGGAGGCAGGGAATGGTGCTGGGGTCAAGCCGAAGGAGTGTGGTGGGAGCCTCAGGTAGCAATGGGGCAGCTGCTGCCTCCAAGACGGAAAAGGTTCTGCAACTGGCTAAAAAACCTTCATATAGTCTCCATGCCAGCAGAGACACTGCAGCCAGCGGCTGGCCAAGCTCTGGAAGCAGGAGAGACACAGCAAGAACTCAGGGACACCAAGAGGCTGAGCAACAGCCCAGGGCATGGCTGGCGAGTATGAGGTGAAGTGTAAGAAAAGAAAGTGGGATGAAGAGTTCTAGGCAGCATTGTGCATGTCCTTTAGAGGAATCATCAGCAAATGCTCCTCAGAAGAGACTCAAAGTTGAAGGACAGCTGGGCAAGAGAAAGAACCAAACCTATTCCTCCATGTGCCAAGAGAGCGGTCACTGCACACCACCACTGCCTCCACTCAGACGTGTTTTGGTGGAATAACACCAAATGCCATTTATGTTTTCCAATAAAAAGCAGCAGCTGACGGCTCTTAGATTTCTGTCATGCACTGCAATGCATCTGAGGCCTGACATTAGCCCAGCATGCCGTATCTGATGGCTTAAATTAATCTTCCTTTATAATTAACTTTAAATTTCCTGCTGCCTTTCTGGGGCTTTGTGTCTCTCAGCTTCCTCCTCATCAAAGCCTTTACTCCATTTTTTTTATTATTTATTCTTGCTAAAATATCATTTAAGTGGGGGTAATAAACAGGGGTGTTTCTTTCCATCACATTCCTTTGACTTTTCCTGCTGATCTAATTTACCAAAATGCTGTTTGTTTCAGGCACAACTGGGAAAATAGCATGATTCCAACAGAAATTTCCAATCCCAAACACCCTTTCCCTAGAGCAAATGGGACTCACAGGAGATTTCAACTGATTAATTAAAAAAAAAACTTGTAACTCAGCTCTTTGTAACCTCTCTCTCATAAAGAGCTGCAAGGAGCCCACCATGGTCAGGTGAGTGCTGTGGCCTGAGGCTGTGAGGATGGATCCTCCTGCAATGCCTGCACCAAGCAGCTTTAAGGGACAGCTCATGCAAAAGGTGTTTTACGGTAATAATTTTGCTGTTTAATTTGCAATTTACTGCAGTAATTGTCATGAACCTGCTGAGGGTGCAGTGGGCTGAAGCCCCAGATGCACACACTGCCCCTACTTCCTTCCCTGCAGCCTGGTGAGTTTTTACAGCTTGCTGAGATTTGGGAGAGTTTGGTTTGTTTATTTTGGGGTGGGATGGTTTTGGTTTTTTTCATATTTACTGTGTTTGATAATGATGGTTTAGTCTTGGGCTGTTTGTGTGGGGTGTGAGGAGCAGTGTGAGCCCTGGGGGTGGCAGTGGGTCCTGTGGCTGCCGCTGCTGGTGGGTTCCTGTCTGTGCAAAGCCTGACATGGGGGGGCTCAATGACCTGCGGCAGGGGCTTTGTTCTGCCAGCTAGAGGGCACTGGATGGAGAATGGCAGTGGGGCTCGGGGTAAAACAGGTGCTTGCTGTGTGCCCTGGGGTGCTTGGGGAAGGACTTACGCTGGATGCTGAAGCAGAACTTCTTCTGCTGGTAGGAGATGTAGCTGGAGACAGCCCCAATGAGTGCCATGGCCAGGCCGCTGACGATGCCGGCGATTGTCCCTGTCTCTGCCACTGTGGGGCACAGAGGGAGCTTTGTGATGGGCACACACACCACCCCTTCAGTCTCACCATCCACTGTGACACCTACCTCTGCTGTAGTCGTTGTCGGTGTTGCCACTGGCACCTGCAGAGACACAATCCGGTCAGTACCCCTGTACTCTCCTACACATAGGAGAGAGGTAGCAGGGCAGCCCTGGCCTGGGGTTGGGCAGATGCCTCCATGGGATGAAGCACTTCTGCTGCCCCACACTCCACTGTGCTGCTTGTTTTTGCTTCTGAGGGCTTTGAGGCTGCTCCTCTCCCTCTGTGTATGCATGGGGGGAGTTTTGGGGGATCCTCTGCATGAGACACCTCTGCCTGTGTCTGACAATTACCCTCACCCTCACCTTTTACATTTCCACTGTCAAGGGAACACCTGAAGGGCTGTCAAAGTCTTACACAGCACACATCATAGGGAGGTCACTGGCTGAGCTCCATCATGTCAGGGAGCTTTCAATTGGCTCCCTGAAGTCTATTTTGACATCACCTTCCCTGGAGAAACTGGGCTGGGAGGAGAAGCTGCTCCCACTAAGAAACTGCAGTCCTTGCTGAGTCACTTACATCTTGAATTTATGGAAGCAGGTCGGCACTGTACTAATACCTCTGATGCATCTTGTCCTTGGCACAGGGATTTATTAAATGTTGTTTAGGCTCGTGGTGTTCAGCTCTTTATGTGACTGCTTTTAATATTTAATGCTGTGGATCCTTGTGAACGACTTATACGATTGTTGCTGGATTTCCCCTTTGTTGCAGACATTGGTGGTCGTGTGGTGAAAGGCAAATGAAGGCATGTACCCATGCATGGCACCAGGGTGCCCTCGAGGTGATAGAGGAGACACAGGTCCCATCTGCCCTGGTGCAGTTGGAGCTGCAGAGCCTCCACAGAATCAAAACCACGCATCTCCAATGGCTGGCACCAGACATGACCACAGAGGCCAAGAACTTCTCCCTTGGCTCCATGGCTGAGACCGCTTTAGCTCCTGCCATGGAGGTGAGCACTGCTCTGCACAGGGCTCTTTCTAGGAGCTGGGGGTTACCCCGAGCTATGACTGCTAAAGAAAACAACTGTACGTAGGTCATCACTTACCCTTCTTCTTGTCTGGGCTGTAGCCACCATCCACAATGCTGGCCAGGTCATCATCTGAAAATCCTTTAAAAGAAATGGGAACAAACTGTTTGGCACCTGAGGGAGCCATAGCTGTGCCAGAGGTTGGGATCATGGGCTGCTCCATCCCCACTTGGTCAAAAAAGCAGTACTGCTTCTCTCACAATTACCAGATGTTAACCATGAATTATTTTAAGGTAATAGAAGAAATAATAACTGACTAGTTTAAATGCTACTGTATTTTTTTAAACTTAAATGACTGATTTTTAAGAGTGATGATGACTGATAATCACAAATTATGGATAATTTAAGAGTTAATTAAATGTTTTGGTGGTCAGCCTCGGCTGAGATTGGAGGAGGCAGGAAGAAGTGGTTTGTGTGTGCTGTGGCCATGCTGCTGGGGATCAGTGAGCCCCTGGTTGCAGTAGCTGGGCTTGGGGTCTTGCAGGCAGGAGTTGACCCTTAACCTTCCCAGAGGGACAGAACAGCCCAGGGGGAAAATTGAGCACCAGCATGTTTTGGTACACATGAAAAAGTTACCTTGTAGTGGGCAAGTCAAATTAATGCAGGATAAATACAGAGAAACAGGGTCTGTGAATCTGCAGCTGAATGAGTGGCGCTGTTGAACATCTCAGCTCCAGTTCCAGAGGGAGCCCTGGGGTGCAGCAAGGTGCTCCCAAGGTAGGAGCAGAGAC
The DNA here is from genome assembly GCF_052056855.1 of Sturnus vulgaris. Lineage (NCBI taxonomy): Eukaryota > Metazoa > Chordata > Aves > Passeriformes > Sturnidae > Sturnus > Sturnus vulgaris. Next base: position 18,052,029 of record NC_142256.1, on the reverse strand, counting down.
CCAACACCGGGACAGCAAAAGGCTCTTCCTCTGATGCTGTGCATTGGGAAGGATTTCCTTTGCCTTAACAGCCTGGAAGAGACTGCCTTATTCATCAGCTTACCACAAAACCCAGATTTATGGGCTTACTAATGAGTGTGAAAAGAATGAAAGCCCTGACTATGCTGGAGCCCGGAGAGGTCCCAGGCAGTCCAGGGAGCAGTGATGCTAGGGGAATGTGTGTGCTGGTTTGTGGCCAGTGCCACATTCCAGCAGTTCAACGCCTCAACCTTTCCTGCAGGAGCCTGAAAACTCAGCAAGCCCAGAATACCAAAGTGCAGACAAGTCATCTAGTTCTTACAATGTAATAAAATACCTGACTGTTAATTACACATGTGAGCAGGGTATACAGCCATCCCAACATCAATAAACCAGCCGTGCAAAGTCTGTTTCCCAGACTGTTTCAAGTGCTCAGGGGAGCAATCCTCACAGACAAATGATTCATTCACTGGAACATTTCAGAGATGAAAAAAGAACGCTCCCAGCCCATAGGGTGTGTTAGACCAGGACCTGAGCCTGCTCAAGATTTACATGTTGGCAGCGACTGTGAACCCCAGCAGCCCATGTTCTCGGTTAAAGAGGGGGAATGGGGGGAACTCAATACAACCTCCACAATTTAATGGATCAGAAGAGACCCTGGGAGAAAAAACCTGCACAGACAGGGAGGAAATCCTTAGGAAGAGCCCCTTTCTGCCAGGGACCATTGAGGAAGAGGATTCTTCCCTCCCCAGGATCAAGCTGCCTGGGGAAATGTCCCCACTGCGAGCAGGCAGGACAGTACCTGTTTCTTTTTGTCCCATCACTTGGTGGGAATGGTGTCAGATTGGGAAGGATCTCCTACAGGCCTCAGGGAACAGCAGGGCTGGTAGCAAGCAGGACAGAGAGGAGATGTCAGCCTACCTTCACCTGGCCTTATATCTGGCCTCCCAGCATCTTTCCCATCATTCTTATCATCAAGGGCATCGGCCAAGTTAAAATCCATAGGATCCTTTTCTAGAAAACAAGACTAGGGTTAGCAGTACGGTGATAGGCTGAGGAACTATGCAATTAATTCATTAATCAGGGAAAACCACCGTTGAAAGAGATGAAGCTCCAGACATAAGGATTTCCCAATTCTGCTATGGGGCCTCATAGCAGATCTTCCAAACCTATCCTGTTCCATGCCCTCATACTGCTGTGGTGGGAAATACCACGTCCTTCCTCCAGAAACAGTGTTCCCATGGCTGGAGTGCCAGGTAATCAGATAAATAAGGCCAGTAGGAGAAGTCAGAGCCAAACTGGTGCCGTGAGGGCCCAGCTAGTAGAAGGGAAGGAGGTGGCTGTACCATGCTCATGTGCTGGCTGGAACAGCCTGTGACTTAATTCCTTGGAGTTATTTTCCTCTCTGAATGCTCAGTTGGTCCCCCAAGCTGCCTGGCTCTGACAGAGGATATTGTCTCTGATAAACAGCAGCTAAAACCCCGGCATGGAGCCAACTGAGTTCCTCAGCCCTCCCACCAGTGCACTCCTGAGTTTATTATGATCCAAACCAAAACCCTGCCTGGGCAGGCAGCAGAATTCCCGGCTGGGTGCCCTGAGCCTGTGGGTGTCTGCCAGTGGAGCCCAACGTGGCTGTGCCACGACAGAGAGCACAACCAGCTCACATCCTTCCAGCAAGCATGGGAATGAAACATGGTCCAGAAACCACCAAGGTCCCCCAGAAAATGCAGGGTAATGCTCAGATGTCCAGTCCTCTCTGTGGTTTTTAATACTTGTTTTTTTCTCAAGGTGTTTCAGGTGAGCAAACAGACCAGAGGTTGGAAAAACCAGGACAAGGGCAGTACCACCATCATGACACTTCCCAAATCCTCCCCGTGCCAGCAGCAGAGGCGGAGTGAAGCAGCAGGGGCTGTGGAGATTACACTTACCTGGGTTATGCTTAGGGGAGGCTCTTGTAGTTTTTGGCTGCTTAGTCGTAGTGGTGCGAATGACATCCCAAAAGCCGTTGTCTGAAGGGAGGGAAAAAAAAAAGACCAAAATGATGTTACCTTCTGAAACAAGTTCAGATGAATGTTGTGTGGGGAAACCCCCACCCTGCTGTGAGACTGGGGCTGCACTGGGCCAGCTCACTGCTCTGGTCTATACACAATTTCAGCTGATACTGGGGGCACCCCTCTCTCTGGGTGCCCTGGGGATGCTCAAGCCTCTGGGGAGCCCTGCATTACCTGGCTTCCCTGGCCTGGGGAAGGGCTTGGGAGTTGGATTGGCTGGTTTGGTGGTAGTCTTCACAGGAGTGTCAAAGAAATCAGCCAAATCGAAGTCTGCAGGAGAGAGAGGATTGTTATACTCCTGTTTGTGGGGATGGCACAAGGCCGTTGGCAAACACCCTGCTCTGTGGGTGTTGTGCAATAGTACTGCACCTTTGCCAGGGCCTCCCACGTCAGGCTGGAGCTGGAAAGGGTGTCCAGCCACTATGCTGCTTAATCGTGACCTACAACAAAAGCTTCCGAAAAGCCTGGCCACCATTTCAGTACCCCCCATCCAAGCTGTGGCTGCTGCTCAGCCCCAGCAATCCCAAAATAATTCACTTTTGGGGGAGTCCTGCTGGTACCTGTAGCATCTTCTGAAACCTGGTGCAGATGAGAAGGGGCTGTGGGACTGAGCCAGTGAGTGGCTGGGACGCTGCTCCCTGTGCAACCGCCCTTGAGTGACCTTGAGCTGAGTGGGGTTTGCACAGAGAGGGGCCAAGGCACAGGAATCTACTGCAGGAGCCACTCAGTGCCATGATTAATCCAAAAAACACTCCCTGGGGAAGAAGCAACTGGTTGAGACAAAGCCTCAGCCTCCACACGTGTCCATTTCCCAGGGGGAGTTTACTGGATCGAATAACCTCTTGTTCAGGCTGTGATCCAAACACTGAAGCCCTGCATCTTGTCTCTAGCAAAGACCACGGTGGCAAAGGAGATAGACAATTGAATTTGCCTAAATTTGTAACAAGATCCTGATGCAGGGGTGAGCGGATTTACTTCTGAGCGCTCCTCTGATGCAGTTTATTGCAGGCACCTCCAGTGGGACTGAGCAACCCTTCGGCTCCTGTGACCATGCTATATTTAACAGTGACTGGCCAGAACTGAGCCAGAGGAGATGCTGGCAATAAAACTCATGTGAATTTAAGGGAGCTTCCTCAACCGTGGCACTGCTGGGAGCTGGCCATCCAGCACATTTGATGTAGACCAACAGTCAGAGACCCGTTCTCCCCTGTATGGGAGTCTCACCAAGATGGAACTTTCCATGGAGGCTGGGTATCTTGGAATAAATAAAGGAAGGAAAATATCCTCTGGACTTCCTCCTGGAAGGAAAGCTAGCAGGAGCCATGCAGACAGGAATAAAAACTCTTGTGTGGTTGAGCAGTGATTTGTGTCTTCTCCATTAGGATACTAAAAAGTGTGCAAAATTCTGCCTTGGTTGTAAATGCTCCACTGCCACTCACCTTCAGCATGGACAGAAATATCAATATTGCATTTCTTTGGCTGCACAGTAACAGTGCAGGTGCACATACCATCTTTGCTCCATCTTCCCTATGGGTAAATAAAGGGGTCCCAAAGCAGCTGCTGAGGCAGCAGCACTCAGCCACACACGAGCAGCCCAAGGGGACTCACACAGCTCAATCCCACAGGAAGCACACCCCACACTGAGCTGAGATGATGTGCATGCAAGGTCTTACCTGTCCCACCTGCTGGCTTTCTGGGGCCCTTGGGAGTGGCTATGACAAAACAGATGGGGAGGAAAAGTGTTAGTCATAGGCATCACCAAAAATCTCACCTCTGGATTGAGAATGAATGGCAAAGATTTCAACCACAACTTTCTGACATCTGCATTTGTAAACGCAGGGCACAGGGTCATGAACACCCTGCACACAATGTGTGGCCACAGGGATCAGTACTGCCCATGGGTGAAAATGGAGCCAGTGCTCCACAGGACACTGCTGCCTTGAGCTGAGCCAGCATCCCATCCCAGCTGGTGAAGAGCAGGGAGCTGCAACAATCTGCTCTAAGGCTCTAAGGATGCAGCAGCAGACAGGCAAGGGCAGATGCTGTACAGAACAGCACGGAAACCAGCAGTGAGTTGCCAATGTTTTGGTGTCCCTGGCCTTGTCAGTCAGTCCAATGACAGATGATTTCCCTTGCTGTGTTATGCACAGGAGGTTCCCTGTCAGCTGGAGGACTTTCAGTGACACACTGATACTCAGATCCCAACACCCCTGGCTGCTCCTGGACTAAAACTAGCTACAGCCAGCCCATTGAGAGGGGAGAAAGGGAGCAATATGGAAACCACTGCCTATTAATAGTGGCTGGCTTTACCAAGTATATGAATAAATTATGAGCAAGAGCTGTGGTTGCTCCATTCCCATTAATTTCCGGAGTGGTGTTGCTGGGCTTCATTTCCAGCATGCTGGTATGGTTTGATGTGACCCAACTCCAGACCCTTGGTTGCGTTACTCTGGGGCTGACAAAATGAATCCAGAGTGGGATGCAGCACTTGAGGAGGCCATGGGGACAGTGCTGCCTCTTCCCTTCCCTCACTGCAGGGACTCTAGCTTGCAGAATGCCACTTTCCTTCCACATGAGGTGGCCATTAGTCATTTCTAACCAGGTCTCCTCACATGCTGCATTAAAGGGCTTTTGCAAAATCCTAGATGAGCCACATCAGTCCTGTGACCAAGTCTGATACCCCATGGCCTATCCTGGCACACTGCAGGAGATCTGCAGAGAGCATCCTCTATTCCACATAGATTCTAGAGTAATACAGCTCAAGTGTCCATCTGTTGTTAGACTACAGCACAAGAGGTTTCAAACACTATTACAACTTTCCCTTTGATACACGTGGGTATATTCTGCCTGATCCCAGAGCTTGGCATCACTCATGGAGCAATCCTCACCACTGCTCCGCCAGGTGCTGGGTCTGGGGACAGCCACCATGAACTGCCTGGGGAGTGCTGGGCAGCAAGGGGAGCCAGAGATGTGTGTGAGTGCACAGTGGTCTTGGGCTCAGCCCTTGGCACTGGGGAAAGGCGTGTGACATTTCCCAAGGAGGGAGATGAGCCTCCTCCCATCCCTCAGCTGCTGTGCTGGCAGTTAGGTTTTGTCCCTGGGGTGTAGAACACCAAAATACTGAATGCTGCATGCCAGCAGTGAGGCACCCCCTGAGGAAGTGAGCTTCTTTTGACCGATGGGCTACACTGGAACTCCAGTGAAGCAGAGCAGTGACGTCACGCACCGTTTGCTTTCCCGGGCACCACACTGCAATGGGAGCAGGGAAGGACCCAGTGCCACCCGCCCCTGCCTGGTCAGACACAGCGAGCTGCCCTCTCCAGCTGGAGAAGGAGTGGCTGATGCACTGGTTCCAGGCCAACAGGGCCAGGCCTGGTGGTAGGCATTACTGAGTGATGCAAGGAAGCTAAAAGGGCAAGTTCAGTGCCATTGCTACCTCAGAGCACAGGTGTGCTGTGCCTCTGTGGTTCCTCACAGGAGTCAGAAAGCAAAGAGCACCTGGTCAGCAGCCAGCTTCTCCAGGACCATCCCCAGCTCCACCTGTGTGCAAAGCCAGACCCTGTGTCTCCCAAGCAGAGAGGATGAAACAGTTGTATAAACTGCATCTATTAACATGTTTTCTCCTCTTTAAAACAATGAATAAATGTGACTTACGTCGCCTGGTGATGGCATCTTCTAGGTTGAAGTCATCTGTGTCATCCCCATAACCTGGAGACAAAGAATCAGCACTGGTTTTACTCACTCCACGTAGAGTAAACCACCTTTAAATAAGGCATGGCTAGACTTGTTTGCTCAAATTGCTTTAGTTTTTTGCTGTTTTTTTCCAAGCCTCACCCAACACTGGTGATGAGGAAGACATCAGCCCTCTCCAAATGCTGTGACTGTTAAATGCAGAGCAGCCATCTCTGGATTTTCCATTTGTCTGCCCTAATGGATGTGGTATAAAGACACATGTTATGCTTAAATTTGGCAAGAAGGGCCTACCAATTCATCTCTCAAGCTGCTCCTCATCTCTGGCTGTGCTTACAATTATATGATTGCTAAACACCATGAAAACATTGGGACAGTGCAGACAAATTTGGTGCCAAACAAAAAAGCCCTATGCCCCTCTTCTTCTCAAGTGCCTTTCAACATCAAAGGCTTTGCATGAAAAAGCTGCTGCTGGCTGCCAAGCACAACTGAGCATTTCAGAGGCCACCTGCATCTTTCTGCCTTGGAAATGTGAACCAGGACCAAACCCCCATCCCAGGGATATACATAACAGTCACAGGCAGGTTTTTTTTTTGTTAGAGATGCCTCACCATAACTCCAGTCCCATATTCCAGGGATAACTCAGGGCTACATCATCTTCTTCTGCAACAGGGCCAGCTAATTCTTTTTCTCTGTCTCTTTTTTGCATGGCATTAATTACTGTTGACTTACCCTAGTTCTGGACGTATTTGTCTTGATAAATTCATGCTTTTACATCTCGGAGCATGCTGAGTAATTAATATCCTTTGGGTTTGCTAAGTACTGCAGCACTGCAAGAGAACATTAAAATGGATTTCCTCTTATTCCTACCGCTAAATGGATTTAGCTATTGCCACCTGAGCTCCAGTGTGCTTCATGAATAAATTTAAAGCTTTACTGACAAGGACAATAACAATGGGAAGGCACCAGTCCATCAGAAAGCAAGTATCAGTGTTTCAGTGAAAAACTTCTACTGAGAGTGGTCGCTAAGTACTGCAACAGCTGCAGTTCAGGTTCCACTTACTCATATATCACCTCTCATCGTCATTTGTCATCCGTTAAATGTACACTCAGCAGCCCTGAGAGTGATGTATGTGATGTGTGTGCAGAGGCAGGGGCTGGGAAGTCGCTGTGGGCTTCTCCCCCCTGGCAAAGGCTCGAGACATTAGGCACTGCTGGAGGGGGTGTATAAAGAATGAGTGTCCCAGGCCACACTGTTTTTCTCATCGAGCTGAATGATGCCAACTCTTCCCTTCGAGCCTGGAGGAATGGCCAGCAGCAGGCGATGCAGGGAAAATCCGTGTGTAATCCACAGGGAGAGGCATGTGGAAGAGCCTCTTGCTCAGCACAGCAGGACTGTGTCTGCTACCCTCAGCCTCCTTCTATGCTTCTCTCCTCCCTTCCCAAAACTTTTCCCTCCTGGGCTTTATTGCTGGTGAAATACTGGCACTGCGAGACAGGCGATGCTCTCCTGCTCTGACAGCCTGGGTGAAGCCACAAGGTTAACAAGTGGTCTGTCAGTGTGAAGGAGTGAAGTTACGGGGGAAGAAGAGAGGAGGAAGAAATGTGCAAGACCATCCACAGTGCTGAAAAACACCTGCCCAGCTCCAGGGCTTGCACAGGGAGCTGCCAAACCACCAACATCCCTGCTGAGATTCAACACACTCATCACTGTGCTGGCCAACTGCCCCAACCTTGTCAGTCTGACAATTTCGTGCAGTCTTCCTTTCCCAGAATTGCTTTTTCCCCAGTCTTTACTGGATTTCCAGGAACTAACAGGACTCCATAATTTTTGTCTTTCTACTTAAAAGCATGCTTAAAAACAGGCAGAAGGTGAAACCCACATCACATCTCTGGTGGAATGAGCATTACCAACCTGAATGAGGAAAATGTTCCGTCATCATGTGAGCTGGCAGGAGAGATGTGGTGGCAGCAACAACTCACATTGTTATGCCAGGAGCCCTCCCTTCCCTTTCCCTCACTGCCTCTGCTCTCCATGATTAAGTCAATATTAAGGCACTGACTTGCTGCACGCTGAGCCCTGTGTTATTGTATCCTTTCCATGCTTTGCCTTCAGTGCAGGAGCCCAAATACTGAGTGGAGGAGTGAATAGTTGCAGGGTATGTACAGCTCACATGTTCTAATGAAGGGCTGTTGAGGGTTGTGGGGCTGGACAGAGATGTCCCCCCAGTGGGGACATGGACCCAGCAGGGAACACAGTGTCCCAAAAAATGAGCTCCCCCCACCTGGCTTTGGGGCTCCCTGGACCTGGCAGCTGAGAAGCACTTACAACCTCCCTGGGTTTGGTGACGGCTCCCTTGGCAACTCTCCCCACAGGATGCGAGGAGGGTGCCCCTTCCAAAAGCACTCTCCAAAGAGCCAGCTGGCACATGAGGGGGCCAAGGTGGGCAAAAGGTGCTCAGGAACCCCCATCCTCATGGGGCTGAGGTAAACAACAACTGCTAAAGAGTCCTCAGCTGGAGCTGCATCCTGGGGGCTTTCCCCACACTGGCGGGAGAGGTGGGAATGTTGCCCAAGCGAGTGTTGGGAAAACTATGGATGCACTGAATTGCCCAGTAAAACCTTCCCAAGGAGCGGCAGTGCTTGGCACAGCCCGTTACCCAAGGCTTTCTCAACACTGTCCATGGCAAACTGACATCCTTTTCCAAGATTCCCCTAGGCATTGGCAAGGATTAATAATAGACTGCCAGTTAATTGAAGCTGACAATATCTCTTTTTCATGCAAAGGGTGTTACAGAGCTGTATTAGACCTTTTATAGATCAATAACCAAGCACTGCTGTCACAGGCACACAAACTCCCCTGCTCACTCCAACAGATAAGACTGGAATGCTCTCCTCATTCTTTTACTCTGTTATTAAGTTGTAACAAATCTGGTACTTCATGGCTAGACACTGAAAACCCCACTAGGTCTTGGTACACGTGTTTAGCGTGCACATGCAGTTGTTTGGAGGCAGCACTGCTGCTCCCTGCACTGTCTTGTGCAATCCCTTTGCTCCTAGGGCCCTGACACTGCTCCACAATGACTGGAAGAGTGGACTTCCAAAGCCCATCCTCTGATGGGTAACTCATGCACAGCACAGACTATCTTTACAGTAAGGGTTTATACTATCTGGGAGAGGTTGGGGCCCATAATAGCACTCACAAGCTGCTGAGCTGCAGCAAAGCTTGTCTACAATGCCCATGAAGCAGTCAGGGTTGTGCCCTAACATGTCACCTCCCCATAGGACATCCCCACCTCCAACCTGTTTATAGGGCCACTATAGCAGTGATATGCAAAACCTCCCTTTGCTGGTTGCTCAGTGCTGGGGAGCAGTATGGGATCCTTGGTGGGGCTGGTGACTAGGCTAGTTTGGGCTATATTTTTCCCTACCCTTGCACTGGGTCTTTGGAAGAACTCTGCTCTTTGGCTGCTGGGAGAAAATGCACATTCCCTGGGGCAACTGGGGGCAATTCCAGCCCTGTGTGCCACCAGCCAAGGGCAGTGGAGCACCCATGGGACTGCAGCTCTATGGTGAGGCAAGAATAGGCAAATGAGATATGTTTCCCATATTTTTATTTAATTGACAATCCACAGAGACCAAGCTGGGACATCACATGGCACCCAATATGAATCCCCCAAAGCCAGACTGGGGAGGTGGGGGGATCCCAAGCCTGCAGCTGTGTTCAGTAGAAGCTGTAGAACAGGGGTGAGAGTTATGGCCCAGCCAGCACTGCAGACTGCCCCCCCCCGCGCGCCCGCGGCTTGCTGAGTCCCCTTGCCTTGCCGGGAGTATTTTTAATCAGAGCTAGCTGCTCTTTGAAGGCAGAAGGTTTTTGTGCCTTAATGTATTCTCTCCTCATTATTTTCTGTAGCAGGCAGCTCAAACACACAATTGTACTCATCAGCTTTTTAGTTTTTACAATTATATATATACTCTAATTAAGCCCCTCTGTGTGACAAAGTTTGAATTACAGTATCATAATTCACCCAGTATATTGCCAGGCCGTCTGCAGCACTAAGAGAGAGGTGATTCCATTTTTAGCGCAAGCCTACGGATCTCTTTGTGCAATATATATGTATTTAGCTTCCCTGGAAATAGAGAGCCTGTGACGGTACGAGATTGACAGCCTGAGAGATTACACAGGAGAATGCAAAGCATGTACAAGGGCAGCAGGAAGTAATTCCAACTACCTGACTTTTATGCATCCAGCTTAGGAGCAATGCAGTGGGCGGGGAAACAAGAGGAAAACAGAAAGTATTGTGGTGTCCCCAGTGACCAACTTCATCTTTTTGGCTCCAAGTTATGATGCTGGCATTCGTGGGTGGGTGGGTGGCCCTGAGACTGGGCACCCACAGCTGTGCTGGGACCTCTGGAGAGGGTGCTGGGAAGGAGGGGTTTGGGAGCAGAGCTGTGTTGCTGGACCTCTGGGCTGCATCCTCGCAGTGGGGTTTCTGCCATCTCAGCAGAGATACAGCCCCAAAAGTCTGTTGGAAGTAAATGGCTGTTCCTCCATGGGCATGGGTCTGTCCTGCAGCACCTGGGGTGCCTGGGGTAGCACTGAGTGTCCCCAAGGAGCTCTGCTGGTGCAGGTGATGGCACACCACCACCAGCTAGAGCAGAACAGATCCTAGTCAGGGCAGAGCTTCCCACTCGCCAATGCCTCCACCACTGCTGTGTGAGTACTGGCCCCAGACACTGCCAAATGTGTGGGAAATTTACTTCCAAATCTTCAATTCTTGCTGACTGCTAAGGCCAAAGCACTGTTCATGTGTGCAGGGAGACCACTGCTCCTTCACATCTGGGGTGTCACAGACAGTCTCTGGTAGCAGTGCTGGTGGAGCAGGTGGCCGAGGGAAGCTTCTGTGTAGCTGCACTGCTCCCTGCAGAGAGGCCAAGCTGCCTCCTCAGCACAGGTAGCTCTGTCTTGAAAACATTGAACTTCCAATCTATCTCCTCAGCTGCTACCAGGGAAGACTGGCTGCCCTGCACAAACAAGCTGTCAGCAGGGGTGGAAAGGCTCTGCTGAGAAGCAAAGCGTGGGAGAAAGAGCCCCCTGCATCCACTCCAGCAGTGGGACCAACAGCTGATGCTGGGGATACATCAATCCAGCCCAGGGCATGACCAGTAAAGAGCAGTGGGACACATTCCCCCAGCTGGGATGACCCCTGCTCCTCCAGGGGATGAGGGAATGCTGCCGTCCTTGCTCTTTATTCTCAGTGAAACAATTTTGATTTTCAGAAGTACTAATCAAAAAACGCTCTTGATTATGGCAAAAACAACCTCTGCTGAATTTTTTTTAATGCAATTAACAAGGGTGTATGGTAATTCCAAGCAATCTCACTCTTGAGATTAAAGGAAAGCCTGCCAGGAAGCATATGAATAAAGCTTTAAGATGAGAATTTGCATAATGAAGACTTTCTCTTTGTGGAGGGTCTGATGGTGGTCGTGTTTGAAACCTATTCAGGGAAATGCCTAAAAGCCTACACTACAGCCAGGGCTCTGCTGTCCTGACCCGTGCAGGCTCCAGCACCTACGCTGCCCTCAGGTCCCTGCTGGGAACCTCAGCTCCACGACAACCCCAGGTCTGCCCTTTTCTCCAGCCAGGGGTCCTGAATAGGGCAGGAGAGGCAGCACAGCCCCAGTGCAAGCTCTGAAGTCTGCAGCTCAGGGCAACACACCTCACTTGGGCTCCAAGCCACAGGATAACACCACGGTTCTGTGTGCTGAGGCAGCTGCATGAGAAGCAAGTGTCTGTTGCAATTTGATTTCAAGGCTTACTAGGAATAGTATCAATTATTCGACGGTGATACCCAATAAGCTCTACACCCACCAGGAGTGATGGAGCTGGTGAGGAAAACGTGACCAGCAAAACCAGCCTGCATCAGGCTCCTTCCCAGCAGACATCACTGGCACCACGACGTGGGGCTTGGCCAAAACGGCGTCCTGGTAAGCAGAAGGTAAGCCCTCCCTGGGACCTGCCAGGCCACACACTGGATGCTCAAGGGATGCAGTGCCCATCCAGCCTGCAACACACTCAAGGCTGCATGAATGTCCGATCACATCTTCTCCCTACCTGCTGTGGAAGGACAGACCTCCAGCTTGCTTCCAAAGCAGCTAAAGAAGCAGCACCACCCCTTATGCCCTACCATGTCCCACAGCCCCAGCGGAGCAGCTGGGGGCTCAGTCTGTGCTGCCAAGGCCACACCAGGAGCTGCCAGCAGTTCCCTCTGCAGACACCAGACAAAAAAAACAGCAGGGAGGAGCTTCCCATCTGCTGCCCTCTTGCACAGCCTTTCCCACTCCTCCACAGCAAGAACTAAAACCTCAGAGGGAAGCGCCTTTGACTTGTCTTTGCCAACAGCTGGTAACTGGCTTGCACAGAACCCATCCTATTTACCTCTGGCACAGAGGCTACAAGGAACCCTTGAAAGCTGAGGGCCCCTACCACAGACAGATAAACACCTCTAGGTGCCAACAGCAACCCTGAGCAGCTCTGAGGGAAAGCAAAGCACCATCAAGGTCAGTAGGACCACAGCCAGGAAAGGCTTTGTACGGCGGTTTCCCATTAAGTGCCTTGGGCTGGCAGCGGATGGCCAGGTCTGCCCCATCTCTGACTCCTCTCTCTGACGCCATGTGAAACAAATGTTTCAGCAGCTCTTCCATCACAGGATAGTCAGAGATCAGGCAGCCCTGCTCTGGCAACACAAGATACCAATCTAAACAGTTTTCTTCAGTATCAGCACTCAAAGATTTCCAGGTTTCCAGGGCTCTCTGCCATCTCAGTGCATGAAGCAGGTGATGTTTTCTAAGCAACTTTAATATGATAGCTGTTCTTTGAGGTTTGTGTCAAAGAGGACTCTGCCACAGCACTGCCAAAACCTGCTTTCAATTAGTCCCAGATCAATTGCACCCAGAACAAAAGGCTGAAAGGTTTAAATCAGAAATATTTAAGGTTCCTCCCCTTCTGGGCCGTGCCTAAGCCCAGCTCTATTCCTGTAATGAAGATGGGGTGATGCCCAACTTTCTGTGCCTGGAGTGGCTACCAGGACATTGTGGCCAAGGACTAAGGAGGGCAAGCTCAACCTGTCTCAGCCCTCACAGGAGCTCTGCAAATCTCTGAGTCCCCCTGGGACTGTGGGAAAATGCCCCAGGTGTAACCCTCAATAACTTAAAGGTGTATCTGATAAGAAAGTGAACTGGTTTCCCTTTCCACTTTCTTGCTATTTGTTTGGGAATTTTTTAAGGAAGAATTATGTATATACCTGTCAGGGGTTAGGTTTCTTTCCGTTTGTTCCTTCTTACCTATAGAATTTTTCCCATGGGTTGCTGGGAGATGCTGACTGCGGTACTTAGAGGTACTTGAGAGAACAAACGGTTGGCTGGGCCCAGGTAAAAGGAGGGCGGGGTGGGGCAGTCGCTAGCTCTCTGGCTCTGCGGCTTTCAGAGGACACGCTTGCTTGGAAGCTGCTGTTGCTTGGGTAAAGGAATTCGCCATAACCCAGTCCGGACCTGCTGCCACTGCTTCTTCTTCTGTGGGGTGAGCCTCTGCTCGTGAGAGCAGCCACTGACCTGGGACCTTATTAACACCTACCTCACTAAAAGAGGGACTTATCACCATCTGCTCATGTTCCCGAGAACCCTGAGCCCCCTGTCCCTGCCCTGCTCAGAGCCAGGCTGTCGCTGCCCCAGTCCCGCCGCTCCTTCGGCGCTGCTCTGGGTTTGTCTGCGCTGTAGCCCCGCACCGCCTGCCCTGCCGAGACATCCCTCAGTTCCAGCTACTGCCGCGGAATTCTCTGATACATCTTGTCCACCAGTCCGAGACCTTTTGCTCATTCCTGCCGTTCCAGCTTAGTGCTCTTCAGAGTCCTTCAGGGGCACCGGGACTGACTGCCCCAGGGCTTTGTGAAGCAAAGCCTCTCCTTCCTTTGCCGTCTGGGACAAGAAAGCTGTCACGGGGTCCTGGTCCCAGTTTGTTATTAATTCCATAGTTGTTGTTGTTTTGTTTGCCTTTTTAGACATACTAGTAGAGAACTGTTATTCTTATCTTCATATCGTTGCCTGAGAGTCCCTTAATTTCAAAATTATAATAATTCGGAGGGAGGGGGTTTACATTCTTCAATCCAAGGGAGGGTCCTGCCTTCCCTAGCAGATACCTGTCTTTCCAACCAAGAAGTACCTATAGGGGAAAGGATGTGGACAGCATCATTATTTTATTCCCACCCCCCAACCACTTTGCAAGAAGCCGGGGGAAATTAGCACAGAACTGCACAGGACGGAGAATGGTAAAAGATGACTTTTCAGTGATGGAAAAAAGCAACAGTGTCACCCTGAGCTTGGGTTTGTCCCCACCAGATGCTGTGTGCAGGCCTCTGCAGGAGAATGGATTACTGCCCTGGCAGCAAATGAAGTGGAAATGTGGGGGTGCTATGATCACTGCCCAGCAGGCACCAGCCTGCTTTCCCCAGACAGAGACAGTCTGGTGCAGCACTGCTGACATCCAGTCCTGTCAGTGACAGGCAGGCTGGGACACGAGCAGGATCTGAGCTGAAACCACTATAGGGGTAACCCTGGCACTCCCTGTGCCCAAGTGGAGCCCTATTGTCCTGAGGATGACTGAGTACCTGCCTGCCATGGGAAGTGGGGCATGAATTCCTTGGTTTGCTTTACCTGATAAACTGCCTTTATCTCAACACATGAGTTTTCTCACTTTTACCCTTCCAATCCTTTCCCCCATCCCAACGTGGAGGGAGTGAGCGAATGGCTGTGTGGGGCTGAGATGCCAACTGGGATTACACCAAAACAGCTGCTTCCAAGTTTTCTTGCCTGCTGAGAAATATTACAATGTACATTCACATCAACCATTTGATTTCTGCTTACACATTAGGTAATGACTATGAATTTGTCAATTGCCAAAGATGCCTGTTTATCAGCCTGAGAACAAATTGTGGCATGAAAGCATTTTGCTCATAGCTCAATGCAGAACAACTGATGACAAAGTCAGTGATGCAGGAGCCCAAAGAAAACTGAAGCAGGAGATTAAATGCTTATCAGTTGATTCCCGATGGAAAAAGGTTGCTTTCATCAGATAAAGAGGAGGTGCTGTAGTTAAAAGTAGGTAAATAGATAATTACATGGTAAAAATGCTGGTGCATCACTTGGGATGTGATGCTCCTGTTGTACTGTGCTATTTAAAATCAGAAGCAGAGTAGTACTGGGAATGAAGACTCAGATAATGCTGATAGATGGAGCAGGCTCTGGGAGAGCATGGGGTCTCAGCCTTCTCCTCTGGCTGAAGGTATCTGTCTGCCATGTCACCACAGCTGCACTGCGGGGCTCCTGCCTGGCCACTGCTGTCCCCGCCTTCCTACAGCACCTCCTCGTGCAAACACAGGGTATTCGGGTCAGGTGGGGAGAGGCTGAGACTACAGCCTGTGCTGCTCACTGTCTGCACACTCCTTGCCCACCCACACTCCCACTATGCTCTGGGTCATTCGGCTCGGGTGCTCCTGGAGCATCACAGATCCAGGTGGTGCTGCCAAAGGAAGGAGACAGGGTGGAGAGACAGCAGGATGGGGGGCTGTACCCTCCAAGTAGGAAGCAGCAACTTGGAAATAATTTTGAGCAGGCGATGCAGGAACTGGTGGTGATTTTTAACCACCCAGTCAGCAACTGAGAGCCCACCCCTCCTGGCTTGCCCACAGGGAGGGAAGCTGTGCCACATCCCTCAGCCTTTTCCAACAGCTTGCTTTCAATAAGGTGAGTTTGGCTTCTTGCTTTCATAGAGTCTGAAGAAGTCTGAAAAGAGGGGTTTGGGGTGCGTATCTAGCTTCTTCTACTTCCCATGCCCAGCACATGCTGCATCCCCATCACGTGGAGAACAGGCGCTGTATAATCAGAGCACTCTGTGCTATTAATGTGGCATTTAATAATTTAAACATAAAATTAGGTGCTCAGTGAGTTCAAAGAGAAATCCAGCAACAGGTCTCTTGCTCTCTGTGACCCTACTCGGAGAAGAAATAGTACCAACACTTACAAACCCAACTAACTGCAAACTATTGTGGCTCTGAGATGTTCTCTGTGAAAGTATAAATAATTTACTCAGTTAAGACCATCATTCCAAAAAAGAAAGAAGGAATACACTATCTTTTCAAATATATGTTTAACCTTACTTTAAAATGCTCTATTTTCTGCACGAGGAAAAGACATGTTTGGCATCTGTGGGTGTTTTTAAAAGCATAAGGAAAGCTCAGCACTGTCCTGGGGTGGGGGGGTGGGGGGGAGAGGGGCACTAGTTGGAAATAACAAACTCCAGTTTCTTCAAATAATTACAGAGAACTGCATGGCATGGGTTCAGTGTCTCTTGACAGTGCAAGAAACAGTGTCACCAGCAGCAGTAGCTGGGGCCTGGCAAGTGGGGCCAGGCTGAACATCCACCCCAGCAGAAGCACCTGGAGTAGAACCCAGCCTGGCTAGGTCACAAAGCAGGGGCTCAGAACAGGCTTGCAACAGCTGGACACATCATCCTGGATGGGATGGTTTGATTTTGGGGGGGCATGCAACCACTTCTGCTTATCATTGCATTGACCTAAGGTTGCAGGGTGATTTTAGGTTAGACATTAGGAGGAATTTATTCACTGAAAGGGTGATTAAACATTGGAATGGACTGCCCAAGAAGATGGTGGAGGCACTGTCCCTGGAGACGTTTAAGAGACTGGACATGGCACTCGGTGTCATTGTGTGGTTGACATGGTGGTCTTTGGTCATAGGTTGGACTCAATGACCTCACAGGTCTTTTCAAACCTAATTGATTCTGTGATTCTCTGGCCAAAAGAACTTCTAGGGTGAGAAAATGTGCTAAGTGAAGCTGCATCAATTCTGGGTCTTTCTACCTCTTCAGGCACTGTAGTGGAAATTACCCAAAGCTCCAAGAGGAAGGCTGTGTACCAGACGGCAGGATGGGACCTGGGGAGGTTTTTATTCTAAATGAGTCCATTCTAAAATTTTTACTCTAAATCAGTCTGGCATTATTTTCACTCAGATTTTCTTGTCTGGAAAGATGACCCAAGTCCTGCAGTAGCACGAACACCTGACTGGTCACCACAGAGACATCCCACCAAGCTGCTCAAGTTCACCCCGCAGAGAGATCATAGAGAGATCTGACATTAAGATAGAGACATTCCTCAAGTTCCTACCCCTAAAAAGACACTTTTGTCAGGAGACAAAGCTTTATGGACACAGACTAATGTGCTGTTCAAAATGTCATCAGCTATATAACATCTGTTCTGCAGCAAAAGCACCTCTTCTGCCATCCACACCTGTGGCTGGAAACCTCTTCTGCTTGTTTAGCTTTTGCCTTCTAACCTCCTAGAGCCAGAGCTGCAGTTACCCCTAAACACCCAATCCAAAGCATGTTCTTCTGAAGCAGGATTTCAGCAAGATTATTCCAACTTTGACAAGTTCTTTTCACCCAGAGTCCTTTGTGCATGGGCAAAGAGAGCATTTCAAAGGGCAAGCAAAATTCTGAGCAGCTCTCTTTCCCCAGCACTTTATTTGCTGGAGACAACCCTGTACCAGCCTGCAGAGCCTTCCAACAGCAGAATGATGCTGCTCTCAGTATCCCTCCTCTCTGAGCCGCCACCTCCAAAATCTTGCCAATGCCTCTGGTTTTGCTTGCTTTGGTTTTGTTAACATATGTGCGTGGTGACTGCACTAGATCCCTACAGGAGCCTAGCCATCTCCTTTTCTGAAGATGCTGTTCATTTGGTTGGGAAACAGAGCACTCACTCAGCTTCAGCATTCTGCCTGTGGCCCCACTCTCCTCCCACAGTAAGTTTCTGTGTTTCCTAGACAGATATGTATATAAATATCGGAGTATGGCACACTTAATTAATGCGTACATGTTCAAATATCAGAGATAATTTGTAAGAAAACAAATTTGGCTTCTCCTGCTTTGTTATATGCACTAAAGACATTATCTAAGTAAAAATTATTCTTTAAATTTCTTACTTTGACTCGCCACTGATACCTAGAAATTTTAACTTTAATAACACAATCATGTATTATAACAAAGATTTTTAGCAGCTTTATACAATGCTGCCATGTCCTTCAGTTTCAACAACAATGCCAAACTAAGACTTTCTCTTCTACTCCAAATAATTCCTCCTTGCAACTCTTCTGGAACATCCATGGTGAGTGATCCTAGCACGTGACAGGGCATAGAGACACAGGGTCACTTGGCATGGGCACTCCCTTTTCTGCCAGCTGCATCCATGGTTTCCCAGTGCAAAGCAGAGCCCAGACACCTAAGAAAAACATCTGGAAAAGAGATGGCTCCTTTCTGCTTTGTCCACACTCTCCGCTCGACACTGTCATGTGGCACTGGTGCAGGGGAGACACCTGCAGTGACTGCAGCCATCTGTTCAAGAGTTATATATAGCTAATTATCCTGTCTAATATTGCTTTCATATTTAAGTAATTATTGTAATTGCTGGTAGGTGCTGGTAGTCACACTTGAGAGGAGAGGTGATCTGTGAGATGCTGCCTATGAAAACACAGGTGTCAATACAGCTTGTCAGTGCTGAGGCAGCAATTTTTGGAGGACATGCTCAACTGCTCCTTATCATAGTTTGCAAAGTTTTTATTCAGCCTTTTCTTACAAAATGTAAGGCACAAAAACTGCACATGCCCCTTCTGCCTGGTCTGCAAGAGGAAACCTTGTGCTCCCTTCAAAAAGCCCTCAGATGTCATATTTACCAGCTTTCCATGAAAACACATCAATGCATTTCTGTACTGGCTTATGAGACAGGACAGGAGAGGAGAAAATAACAAGAGTGGAACGTTTCTTGTTTGACTCTTGCTGTTTTCCACAAGCATGTGATTAACCCTGGATGACTCATAAACATGAAACATAACTATGTTTTTGAAAAGTCACAGATTTGTGAATTTAAAACGCCCTGCAACAGTGCTGGCATAGGGAATGCTTGCCTCTGGCTACAGCCAAGAGGCTTTGCAGGGTGTTTGCTTTTCTCCACTGTCTCAAAATACTTTAATGCTTCTTCTGCTCCCCAATACACTGGGAATACGCCAGAGTGTAACAGCACCAGCAAATGGGTCGGTGCCTTAGAAGCAATGCCTGTTTCCAGCACGGCAGCCACACACAGATGGGCTGTGGGCAGAGGCAGCCTGGAGGCACAGATGGATGCGGCACAGCTGTATTTGATAGCCCACTGATATGGCACTGAAGCACACAGCCATGAACGAAGGGAAATGCACTAGAATTTGATCAAAGAGAAACCCAAACCCATTTCTTTCAATTAAAAAGTGAAGTTTGCTCCTGCTTTACTGGGCAGTCACAGACAAGACACACATCAATCTTGTGTCAGCAGTGGATCTGGACCACAGATTCAGGAATCACGCTAAGTACTGATTTTGTTGTTTGTTACCCTTAGTTCTTGGTAGTTTGTAAATCTCTGAGCTTCCAAGAGAACGGCCTGCACACAGCCTGCCTTCAGCACTGCTGGAGCGACTGTTTCAGAACAAGAAGCCGAAAAAAAAAAAAGCCAGGGAACAGAAACAATGAAGAAGTGTGTGATTTCTATTGCTGCTGTTCTTAAGAAATGGCATAGAATGCTTTGCCTGGGAAACCCGCTGCCTTCCCACCACCCGTTATTTTCCCATGGGTACAGGATGATGGTAGGGAGGTTGTATTAGCATACCCAAAAGGCATGTTCAGTGCTCAGGTGGGGAAGAGATCCCAAGGCTCTCTCAGGGTGCTGCAAAGCTGTTCCAACACATTTGAGAGAGAGAGCGAGGAGCAGGCACCCACCCATGGGTTGGGAGAGCCACTGCCAGAATACACCGGGGAGGAACCAGAGGCTGTGTGGAAAGGCTGTGCCACACACCAGCATCTCGCTTCTGTGTCCCATGTCAACAAGGCTCTGCAGGGGAGGGGAGGCAAAAGCCCACTTCCCCATACACAACGCTCGCCATGGAGAGGCAACTTAAAGCAGTTCGGAGAGGAGACAAACTTCAATTACCTGGGAAGCCTCAGGCTGGCAGGAATGACTTATGAATGTTTCAGCGAAATTCATTGTGATACAAACACAGCCAAGGATATTTAAGAGAGGGACTCTGCAGCCCAAGAGCTCCAAAACGCAACAGAACAGCATTTTTGTTTGCCTACACTGCAAACAACACAGAATGCAAATAGCTTTAATACTGACTAATCAGATTTCTTTTTTATTTTAACCTAAAATCAGGATTTTATGCACTGTATCAGCACAGCTCAGCCTGCCAAACTGATAGCCATTAATTACAAAGGCAGCCGCTAACCTGGTCAGCATAAGCAGCTCTGTACCACGCTGTTACCATTCTAGGTGCACAAACAGGTAAGTACCAAATGCAAACAAACTAATTCCAGGCGGACTTATGGAAAAACTAATCTATTCCAACAGCAAAAACTGCTTGGGGTTCAGTTCGCTATCTGCTTTGACGCTGATATCTTCTAACCAGTTTGTGCTTGCCGGGTGCCTCCTAGCTAACAGCAGATTTTGTTTAGAAAAACTTTCCTGAGGCCTTTACATAACTGCAATCTATTTTCTCAATATAACCTTTAGAAGGACCTTTCTTTTCAATTCAAACACAGAGCTTTTTAAGAGTACTGTTGGGTTTTTTTAAGGAGACAAAGAGTTGTGGTAAGTTTTGCATTGATCTTAATTTCTTTCTCCCCACCCTCCTAAAAACAGGATTTTTTTTTTGCCTTCCTGGCTGCCTCTCAGCTGGGACTGATTTCTGGGTTAGACTGTTCTGATCTGCAGAAATAACAGTGGGACAAAACGACTGAGAATACAACCAGCAGCCCGACAAATTTGGGTCACATAGAGAATCCGCTAATCCAACAGCTCAGCGAGCAGAGAGACAAACTCCTTTCGCGGCGACTCCACGGCTACCGCTGTTTAGGATTAGCTGAGCCCCAGGCTGCTCCAGAGCTTTACACCTACAGCATCGCACATCTTAAGCATCGCTGTAACACTGTCACTCGAAGGCAAACGCTGCGCTCCGAGATGCGTCCGTCACCAGCACTGTCACCTAACGCAGGGCTCGAGCCGCCTTGCCTGTGGGTACCGGTGCGGAACCGGACCCATCGCGAACGGGGGGAGCAGGGACAGGGGAGTCGGAGGTGGGCAGAGCCCAGGGTGAGGATCGGGAGAAGGAAAGGGGACAATAATCGCCTGTGGCCCGGCCCTGAAGCACAGGCTGGCACTCCGCCATCCGCTGCGGAGTCGGGGTGCTCTGCGCAGGGTGGGGCTCTAAGGGTGCAGCCCCCTGCTTAAGGCGATCCCCTAGGGGTGCATCCTCCCAGCTGGGGCTCCTCCTCGAGGCGCATCTCTCCGGCCCCGTGAGCCCTGCCGGGGCAGGCTTCGTGCTACCAGGGGAAATACCCAGCCCGGGAATCCCCCAGGCGAGGGAGCCGCAATCCCTACATCCCCCAGGGAGAGCATCGAGGTGACCCTGGCCGGAGGCGATGGTCCGCCGTTCACGGGCCAGGCCCGGCGCCGCGATCATGCGCACACCACGCAGCGCCTCCCAGGCCCCCCTCTCCCCCCGGGCCGCCCCCTCCCGCCGCCGCCTGGCCCGGGCCGCCCTACCTGCGCCCAACAGCGCGACGAAGACCAGAAGCAGCCACAGGAAGCGGCGGCCAGCCATGGCGCGGCGGGGCTCCGTCTGGCGCGGGCTCGGCTCCCGTCTCTGCCAGGGCGGGACGCGGCCGTGAGGGGCGGGCACTCCGCGCCACCGCCCTCCGCCCTCCCCACCAGGCCGCGCCCCCGCCCCGGCCCCACGCAGGGCAGGGGGTGGCTGTGAGGGGACCCTGCGGCCCCCGGGGGCTGGCCGAGCCCCGGCACCTATTGGCCTTTTCCTCTCGGCGAAAACGTGGTCTCAGCGTACATCCTTCCGCCGGGCGGGAGTGGGGCTGCCACCGGCGTCAGTCCCACCTGTGCTCACCCGAGTGGGGAGATCCGGGCGGCAAATAGCCATGGGGAGACGCACAGGGAACGGAGGAGGGGTTAGGACTGCTTCTGCCGGGCCCCTGCCGTCCGTCAGCCCCGGCAGCAGCATCCCGGCGCTGGGGGAGCCCCTTGTGCCCGCGGATAGCACCCCTGGGGCGGGGACGGTCGCGCATTCCAGCTGGGAGGCCGTAGAGGTACTGAGATTGCGCGGTGGTGCGGGCCTGGGTGCTCTGCCCTGCTCCAGGGAAAGTAGAGAAGTACAGGGGAAGGAGCTGCAATTTCACCGTTTAATGTCAAGTATTTAACGTGGGGGTTGCGGAGCCATGGAATTGTTGGCTGGAAGCGACCTCTGGAGGTCTCCAGCCCAAAGGCCCCATCGGAGCGGGACCCATGGACACCGGTCTGAAAACCTCCAGGGCTGAAAGCTCCCCCTACCTTCCTAGAGGTTACCAAAGGCCATGCTGTCTCACTGCCTTGCCAAGATTTCCCTGAGTTCGGTCTGCCCCGCCCGCTGACACTTTAGCCATCACCCTCAGCTGTGTTGGTTCTGCCGTGTTAATAACTGCCCTTGAGTGGTTGTAAACTGCCGTTAGATTTGCCTCCAGCCGCCTTCTCGCCAAAGCACACGAGTTACCTCTTGTGCAGCCGGTGCTGGACCCTCTTCTCTGTGGCTCTTTTGAGCGGGGGTAGGAGGTTGTTAATAACAGGGTAAATATCTTCTTTATTATATTTTTAGGTTGTTTTTTTACAGAAAGGGCAATGACGATGCAGACTATTTTTAGGAGGTATTCCTGAAGCTTTACTGGGGACTGAGAGCCTAAAAAATTGTCTGGGTCATCGTAGTCCCGTGTCACCTCACAGCAACTGGTACACACTGCTGGTAGTGGCTGCTCCAGCCAAGTGTCAGGACTGCCTTGAGTCCAGAAAGCCCTTTTTTGTCCTTGGTTGAAACATTACCTGAAAAGATAGTAGGCAAACAGACCATGATGGGGCGGGGAGACAGGGTGTCCTGTCCTCTGTAGAAGCGCCTGGGTTGAAGGATGAAGTGGAATAACAGGGAGAGGGATGCTGTATTTCTGATTTTCGTCTGTGGCCACAGAGCAAACTGCAGGTTCCACAGTGCCTTGCCTTGTGGGGGCAAGTTCTTTCAAACCCACACTGAGCGCGTCTCTGTGAGTTTTTGTAGTATTATCGTAGCTACAGACAGTTCTGTGCTGTGCAGTTCTCTGCTACTGCAGCAGCTAAGGGGAGTAACAGGGGTCCCAGATAGAGAGAAGCGATGCTGGAGAAGATGCACTTCAGCTTCTACACTTAGCCGTTTATACATCCGCAATATTGCCTTTCTCCCTGTTAATTCAAAGAGAAATTCAGGACTACAGCCCTATCCGTGTCAAACTAAAGGAAACTAGCAGGACAGCATTTGTACCTTCCCAGTCTGGTTCCCAATAACCTCTCCTTGTGCTATTTGCATTTCAATGGCTTTCCAAGCCTCCGGTAATTGTTGGGGGAGGAGGCGGGTAAAAAGGCTATTATTATATTAGCGTGGATCAGCTTTAGCAAGCCTGAAGGCATGAGAGAGCATCGTGCAGCTGATGCAACCCGTGACAGTATATTGTTTGCCGTTCTGTGTGAGCCTGGGGTGTGCACCGATGCCTGGGAGTTGATTCATTACAAAGAGATGTATGAATGTAGCTTTGAATGGGCAGGAAGGCAGCAGCAGTGCTACGCTCCGAAGCTGGAGGGAAACAGGGCGATACGAACCAGGAATTCATATTGGAATCACGCATCTGGCTAAACCCTCTGGCATCCAAGGGTGCCATCCCTGTCTGGTCATGCCCAGCTGGAGCTGCGGCTGTGTGCGGCAGGCACAAGTTGTATCTTTAAGGAGGCCGAACCCAAGGCAGCTGGAAAGCCTGGGCCCCGGCCAGCAAGTCATTCAGCATCGCCTGACCTGTGCTCGGGAGCCGAGGCTATTCTTGGTTTGGGCTGTGTTTAAGGCAGCTGAGCTTAAATGCTTCCAAATTGTACCACAGAGGATGTGTTGTGAGGCTGGAGCCTCGAACATAGCCTGTTGTTTGGGGCTGCAGTGCCGTCTGCCCGTTGAATCGCTCAGAGCTCGAGGAAGCTGAGACCTTTCCATTTTCTTCTCTTGAACTAGATTAAAGCTGTAATCTTTAAATAGCGGAATAAACAGTCATCAAATAAACTCTCAGTGGAAAAATATACTCGCTTTCCATTACATTTTAACAGGTGTCATGTTCAACTGTTCTTGCTCCCTGGGCTTAGCACACTTTTTTTTCTAACTGAGCAAAAATACAGGAACGGGAAATGGTGATTGGGAAAGGCAATACTGAATCACACAAAATTTTGAATATTTTTCTTCCTAAGTCTATTCGAATAATTTAGCAGGCTTAGAATATGTAATCCGTTAGATCTCAGAGCGTCTCACAGGCACTAAGCAATTACCCTCGGTAAGTGATGGACCCATGAAAAGCATCAATTTAGCTACTACTGAAGTGCTGCTGTTTGAAAAGTAGAAGGAACTGTCATGTAGCAATGCACAGCCTTGCCACACAGTTAACTGGGATGGAAAGTGAAAATTTAAAGCGAGTAATTTCAGGGGCTTAAATACGTTTCAACCTTAGTCTATCTCCTGCCTGAGGTATTGTTTTATGGCACTATTTTCAAACACAACAATTCTTTTTTTAAGTAAAAAATTTGCTAATTTGGGGGAGCTCTTAAATTCTTTAATGACACTAGAATGCATTTGGCCAAATATTCTGGATGCCTTGTTTTCTAAAGTCTTGGTTAAAGTTATGATCCAAGTGGCTCCTTGGGGTAAAAAAAGAAAAAAAGGCAAGCAGTAGAAGCAGTAGTAGGAGATGAGAGCTACAAGCAGCCGTTAGCCTGCACTACCCAGCAGCCCGCGGCCACAGGACTTGAGGATATTCCGGGCTCTGCTGTCACAGCTGTGTTGTCGCGCTGAAGGAAGGAGTAGGTTTTACTGAGCAATGGGCTGGCGGGTCGCCATGCTGCCGGCTCTGGTGCTACGCCAGAGTTGACATGTGGCAGACTTTTCTCGTCCAGTGCCAGCAGCTGAGCGGAAGGAAGCGGTTCGGAGGCTTCGGGACCCGGTTAGCCCACCCTGCGGCGTTCTGTGCTGGATGCAGGGAGTTGCCTGGTAGAAATCACGGCCGAGTAGAGCTGTCTGTAAACAGCCTTATCGGCTCCTCACCGCCTGCCAAGTGTCGAGTACTACTCGGTATAACTCTCTTCTCGAAGAACCTCCGGTCTGTTTCCTTGTAGAACCGATGCATTGGGGAATATTTGTACAAGGTAATTTTAAGTCTGTCAGTTCTCTGCCAACACTAGCTGTCTAGACTACTGGTATAATCAAAGGTGAGAGGTAGGTTCCTAATTACGGTTAATCACACCCTAAAAGATCCCTTGTCTGTAATGGAGAGCGTGGGGACCTTACATAGGTGATTAAAATGGGTTTGACTGTTCCCTGTTGTGTGGTGGGTCTGTCGGGTGACTGCAAACAAATGTCTCACCTTGTGTAAATCAAATGCTTCAGCTGCATTCTTAAAGGAGATATTTTAATAGTACTCAGATGAAAATTAACTGGAGAGTGCATTTATTTTTGGCCAGTCGCCTGGGAACACCTGTCAAGCATTTTCTCTCATTTCAAAACTGGTTGTTTCTGCTGAGAAACTCTGGTGGAGATTCAAGTCTGGGTCAAGGTGAGTGCCTGGCTCTTCATCGACTGTCTGTGCCATTTAAAAGGGAAAGAGAAAAGGAAGCCAAGTAGCAGACTGGGTGTGAGAAGTGGTGTGCTCCTGCAGGAGCACAGGAATGAGAACAGGACTGTTTAGGTATGGTTTATGTACTGTTGAAATGCACCTGCTGGTGCCCACATATCCAGGTACAGTTTTAGAATAAGAATGTTGAAACATAAATTAAACAGAGAAAATTAGTTCTGGCCTCATTCACTGCAGGATGACAACCAATTGGTTAAACCAAGGGGTTTGTGCACCTGTCTGAAACTGAAGTGAGCAGCACAAGCCATGGTCCTTGTGTCAAAGGTTTCTGAGAGTCATTAAAGCTGTTGTGTTGTCAGGCTCAAGTATCAGTGATGGAGACTTCAGCATCAGGTGGACCAGGCTCTCCCCTTCTGTGAGAGCACAACTGGAGTTTGCACAGGAATGTGGGTCAAATGGGAGTTGGCATGGCCAGGCTGCTCCCTTCCCGCTTTGCAGCACTGTGTGTGTCTGGGAGCACTCTGGTCTGGAACCAGGCACTGCTGGCTTTTTTCAGAATAACTATGATCTTTGATGGAAGGATGCTGGGGCTTTGGGGTCAATTCATATCTCTTGCAAATGCTTTAGGAACTCATGTTTGTTCTCTGGATTCCTGAAAAGCAGACAAACCTGGTATTTCCTATTTTGCTTTCTTGTTTGGTTGGGTTTTTTGTGTGTTTTTTGTTTGTTTGTTTTGGTTTGGGTGTTTTTTGTTGTTTTGTTTTTTTGTTTTTGTTGGTGTTGGGTTTTTTGTTTGTTTTGGTTTGATTTTTTTTTTTTTTTCAAATTTCCACCAGAGACAGAAAATGCTGGCTGAGAATTTGAGGCCTGAACCCCCCCAAAAAACATGTCTCAAGAAGCAGTTTAACTGCTCTGGCCAAGGTTTTTGTTTTTTCTTAGCCTACTCCAGAAGTCTGCAGAATCCAAAAGGGGCTACAGAGTGTAAGGTGACTTTCGGTGCATCAATTAACAGCTGTAAAAAAGCTTTACTCCCTTTCCCAGCAGTTAATAACTTCATTGCAGAGAACTTAGTTTTTCAGAAAGACCTCATGTGATTTTTGGCTGACTGAGGTGAGGGCTGGTAAGGAATGTTTATAGTTAAAAATGAGGATAATTTTTTTTTTAATGGGGAAAACCCCAAAACCCTCAGACAAACAAGCTTCCTTTCACCGGTGTCTTTGTTCCTGTTGCTGAGAGTATGCAGTATTACCTGAGGTAATAAAACAGTGCATAAAGCAGCCTTATTTGGACTGAAAAGTGTAGAAATTGGAGTGCAGAACAGGTAGAGTCAGGGCAGTTGAGGTGTCTGTGTGGGATTTTTCCCTCAGACAGAACAGGGGTGATTTATGTGCCTGGATTGGTATAAAGGCAAAGAGCAGGTACAACTCAGGCTGACACTGCTTGGGAGGAAAGTGTGTGTTGCCAAATTCTGGATGCTGGCTCTTGCAGAAGAGAGATGAGTCTGTCTTCTTGGCTCCTAAACCTAAGGGAGACTTATCACAGCTAAATTATACATGTCCTTTGGGAAGGCTTTTGAGGCCAAAACAACTAAAAACCACAGACTTTTTCATCTAAATACAGTCCTAGGAAATTACCATAGTCTCAATCTAATATGCACTCTCCCTTGAACAATGTTATCCCTCTTTTGTAAATAAGGGTTTGCTTGTTTACTCATCCTTCTACCTGTAATGGAAAAGTTCCATTGAGTATAATAAAAGTTACATACAAAAAAGGAAACTATTATTTTATTCTTAAGATATTGCATGTGGATTGTTTGTTTGGGTTTTCTTTAACTGCACTACAAAATTTTGTAATTGGGCAGTAATTTTGTATCATTGTTGCAGGTTCAAAGTCCTATTGAAAAGCATGTGTCAGGTTCTCTCTCTGTGAATCTTCTGTAAATGAGAGGGAGTTAAGAACCCCAGGTGCTGGAGAGGGGAAATTCTTCCCAGAATGCACAGATGTTCCCTTTCTGGGACCATTCCTCACTACAGCCTGGTGATCTCTACCATGTTAGCTGGATAGGTATGAATTTGATGCTTTTAATTTTCTTTTTATCGAACTCTGGGGACAAATATTAGGTGCTGATACACGTGACTTAAAACCAGGAAAAAATGATAGAATCAGGCCATTTTCCCATGGCTTCTGATGTGCTTGGGCTAGTCTCCACCATATGGAGTCTGTGACCTGACCCCTGCTCTTGGCTCTCATGGTGACACGAGTGGAAGGGGTTACTCAACCTACTCTTGAATGAGGTTATCTGCTGACAAATCCAGTTGTTTCTACTGCTGATGTCATAGGGTATGACCACTGCTGGCGGCCACGACAGAATGGGCCAGCTGGGAAGTTCGTGGTGTAAATATAGAGAGACGGGAATGATGGAGTTGCCTTGAAACAAAGAACTTTTAATGTAAAAATAACAAATGTAGAGACTGCATAGTACAAGGGAAAACTTCCAAAGTCCCTGAAACCCAGAAAGCAGAGGTATATAGATGGGGTGGAGGGTACAGGATCCAATCAATAGTGAGGATAAGGAACAGAGCCATATATGTAGGTGACCACTAGCCAACCATATATCGAAACGAAGAACAGCAACCTATTTGTAATAAATTAGTAAACATATTCGTTCCCATGAGACAACTCTTCTCTCTGTTGTCTCACCGTGATGTAAAGGATGTCCTTCCTCCTAGCTAGGTGCCTCCCAGGACTTGAAGCTAAAGCACTCTGCATTTGCAGATTAAGCTACCTCTGTCCACCTGAATTTCCACAGTAGGGAAGTTCTGCAAGTGCAGCAAAACTCTAGAGCTAGTAGAAAGCAGAGCTGGTGAGTGTTTAACTGTTGACTTAATGAAAATCTGTCACTCTTTTGACATATGCCTGAAGTGATGCTATCCCACACTTGTGCACCTTTGAATTTTGTTCCTGTCTTCATTTTAACTCTTTTTCCTCTTACTATTTTTGTATCATAACTGTTTCCTTCTCTCCTTCCCTCCCCCTATATTCCTTAACATCTTCATGATTTGGGGGAAATTAGCAGCCTTGTAGCACCCAGTCCTGGTCTGCATCCAAGCAGGATGTGTGCAGCAGTAACAAATCAGCTGAGATGCAAAAAAACAGTGCTCTACAGCAGAGTGGGCTAACACATCAGGCAGTCCTCCAGCTGCTGGGAGGTGATTGCAAAGTATAAATAAACCCTGCCCATAGTGGAGAACTGCTCACCAGCACAAGTGTTGGCAGAAAGCATGAGTGCACAGATGTATTCATGTCTAACACAATTCCACTGAAGTTTTGTCCTCTGCTTGTCAGTCCAGGTGCTCTGGGCAGGCATAGAAAGGAATGATGCTAAATATCTGACAATCAAAACAGACTCTTATTGCTGGATCATAATATAATAACCGGCTTTCATGCCCAGACAGAATTCCCACTGGTGTCAAACGTTTTAATTCCACTGAGAAATTGGTAAGTATGTGGATTTTGGAATATTATCAACATTAAAACAACAGTCTGGACTGTGTTTTCCCTGCTGCTGTCATGTGAAATACTTAGGGGTGACTATAAGTGTAAGTCTCTGGTACTATTTAATTTTGTTCATTTGATGGCAGAATAGCTGTCTGCTCCATTAATTAATTTTTCCTGCTGTGCTTGGGTCTTTCACAGAACACTGGGGAAAAAAAAGGTTTTAAAGGGTGAGACAATGTAGCACAAACCCACAAAAGTTGTTAGAAGGACTGGGGAGAGGTAAGAGGTTTGGAAAGCTGGATTTATTGTTTAAAAATTGTTTCCCCATAGAACACAAGTATGTGTGTCACTGCAGAGTCAGTGGGCAGAGCAACTGAGTGGCAGAAGTTTGCCTGACCTGGAAACTGGAAACCTATTATGAAATTCTGTGATAATTCACTATAAGCAAGTTCATAAGTGATTGGGAAGCTGTTTCTCTCCTATTCAAAGCTGCCACACCTTTTTACCACTGTGTTGAGATTTCTGCTGTCTCCTGCAGCTCCACTCTGGGGTCCTTGGTCTCAATTAATTTCTGCTGTGGTCGGGCTGTGAGCTGTTCCTCACAGATGAATAGCACTGATGATAATTAAGTTTTCATTCCCACATCTTGAGCCAACTGCAGAAGTGTAAATATTGTTACTGCTGTTTTATAGGTGAGGGGAAGACATGTGGGGAGGAATGTGATTAGTGTGGAGAGCTCAGCCCCATGCTCTTGCTGTGAACTGAGCAGCTTGCACTGGGGGGGAGACCCGAGAGAGAGGCTGGATAAAAAGACCCCCTGTGTTATTGCTGCTCTGTGAGAGGCTGAGGACCCCAAAAATCATAGAAGGATTTGGGCTGGAAAGTACATTTTGAAGGTCATCTAGTTCAGCCCAAACATCAGGTTGTTCAGAACATATTTCCAGGGATGGCGCATTTACGACCTCTCTGGGCAGCCTGTGCCAGTGTTTCATCGCCCTCATTGTAAATAAAACCTTTTCCTTGCATCTAGTTAAAATAAATTCTTTTAGTTAAAACCATTACCCCTTGTCCTATCACAACGGCCTCTGGTAAAATGTTTGTCTTCATCTTTCTCGTAGCCCCTTTAGGTACTGGAAGGTGTTTTAAGGTCTCCCTGTATCCTTTTCCCTCTGGTCACCATCATGGCCCTCCTCTGGTCCTGTACCAGCAGTTCCATGTCCTTCCTATGCTGAGAACCCGTAGAGCTGGACAGAGTGCTTGAGGTGCTACTTTCTTGGCTCCATGCAGAGCACCACCAGCTTTGATTCGTGTGTCTTTAAGCTGTTGCATATCTAGTGTCATGGGCAGTGTACCAGAGCCCAGGCTGGTAGGGCTGTCACGATACTCTTTCCAGCTTTTAGAGCTGATACTCACCACAGTTCTTTTATTCTTAGCATCTCTCCATGGCCTGGGACAGTGCTTGGCCCCTTGCTGCTGGTTGCATGAAGACTATAAAATGGTCTGCATGTCTGACATGCTTGTGTGTGTTGTGACTCCTCGGAAGAGGTCAGTGCTTTGAGCCTACTGTCTTCCAGATGCAATGTCTACCCTCCCAGCAGAGCCAGTGCCTTCCCTGGTGGCAGTGTTTGCTACATCAAAGCCCAGTTTGTGCTGCAAGAAGATGATTTCTCTGGTATATTTACACTTGTAAAGGAAGATTTTTGTTCCCCCTTGTGAATATCACAGCACTTCTGTTGCTTCTGTGCTGGCCCATCTGTGCACCATTTTCACTTGTACTCACTCATGTTCACACAGTAGTAAGAACTGTCTGTAAGTGTTTTAATTTCTTAGAGTGGGGCCATTTTGCTTTCCTGGTTAGCTCAGAGGCAGATGCGTGCTGGGGTTTCTTTTTCCTAATGACATCTCTGGATCCTATTGCATTGGTAAAAAATTTAATGAAGTAATTTTCACTTTTCAGTTGGCATTTTTCAAGATTTCTTGAAAAATGTTTTTAGGGTTTGTTCTCTGCAGCGAGATGTGCTTTCTGCCTGTTTTCTGCATGGCCAGAAATCACTGGGTGTGCACCCCTTCTCAAAGTGGGTACAACGTCTTTAGCCTGTCATAAGGCTTCAACTTCAGATATTCCTGAAGAAGGAAACTTCAGGTTTTTCATGCAGGTTGTATTCAGCCTCCTTGCATTGTGTTGTGCTCTTTATTGTGAGTGATCACATACTCATTTTCTCCACTTCTGTCTGTAGAACAGACCTCTGAAGAGACACCTCTGGCTGTTTTCAGAGTAGAAGCTATTTACTGAACTGCTTCTGAACATTTTGACTTGTCTTTGCTGCTCCATGTGCACCCAGTGTTATCTTCACTGTCTACAGGTCAGACCTTGCTCTGTGGTCAGGCTCATCACAGGTTCTTTCAGAAGCTGCTTCTCCTGTGTTCATGGAGATGTAGTACCAATGTCCTGCACAGCTTGACCTGCTTCCAGCTCTCTTCTGGCCTGGTACCTCAGAGAACCTGCAACCAAAGGGCACGTTTGCAGTGGAAGCTCTACCAGGCCCTGTAGCTGCAGAAGTATCCTTGGTGTCTGATGGATTCTCTGGTGTGTCTGGCACAGCAGGGCACCAAGCTTGCTCAGCACTGAGGGTAGTCAGACTTAAATATATATATATGTGTGTGTGTGTATGTATGTATATAAATACCTATACATGTTTACATATATTTAAGTCTGAGGCTGAAAACGGCCAAATTGTGATCCTTCTCTCCCCCTGACAATATGAAGAGTTGTGTTTGATATACTGGCAGTCAAGTCTGCCAGTATTTCAAGGTGCTGCTTTTAGAAGTATGGAGTTGTGAGAACATTTCGGTAAATTACAAAAAAAGCCCTTTTAACACGGGCAAAAGAGAGTATTTTTCCTTAAATGTATTCTTGGGAGAGACACAAGCCATTTCAGCCAAAATGAAAGAATTTAGCCTGAGGCTGAATCCAGCTGGAGAAATTTTCAGCCTAACAAATTAATTATAGATGAAGTTAGGAGCAACCAAAACTGGGGTTTAGACAACTGTCACATGTAATTATAGCAGCACTTTCAAGTCTGGAACACTGGCACCTGTGTCAGTGCAGGTTCTTGGGTGACTCTCTCAGGAGGGACTTGCAGAGCTTGTGATAAACTCTGACTTGCTTTTTTGAGGGAATGGGAGCAAACATTTCACATCAGAAATAATCTGCTGCTGCAAGATAATTAATTCAGAGCAGTGTCTTGTCTGTATTTGGAGTTTACCCAGGGTCAGGTTTAACCAGGCTATTATGCTCCTGTTGCACATGGGAGGATGTAATGGCAAGGAAGCTTTCTATGACAGGGATCAGCTCAGGTATGAGGAACTGGGATGGCAGAGATTAATGGGGCTGCATCCTGCTAGCAGTATCTCCATCTGAGCAAGGCTTTCCTGGGAAACTGGAAGGTAACCTTATACTAATGGAGGCTGTCCCTTGTAAAAAAAGCTCCTTGCTTAGCAGGGAGAGCACATCGAGACTCCAGTTATATCTTGAATGAATGTTTCCTCATGGAGATGCTCGTGCCATACATAGATCCGTTTTAGAAGCTTGTGCATGGGGAAATATGCTTGAATCTGGCTGCTAAATTGAGCTGCTTGTGAACCCTTTCAGCAGTAGAGGTGATACTGACAAATAGTCATCTTTGGTGATGAAAGGAGAGCAGGTGAGAGGAAATTTTGTGGGAGGAGATCCTGCTTCGAATTTCTTGTGGAAACCTTAATTATGTGATTCAGTGTAGAAAGGTATGAGGGTTTCCTGTGAAAGCTATGAAAAACACTTAAGGAAGCAGCCTACAGATGAGGCTGCTCATTCAGACCTTATCTATTCATGTGGGAGCATGGAAATCTTAGCATTCTGTCTTATCTCCTCTCCCCCGGGAGATCAGTGTTGAGAGTCTGACCTCTCGCTTACCTCTGGTTTGAAACCTCTCGTTTCAAATCAAACCTGGTGCAATAGTGGCTTTGACCATGCAGCGCCTCAGTCACTTAATGAAATAATCTTTTTCCCTGCTCTTCTGGGCAGAAATATGTCTTGCCCAGATACTACTTAAGTGATACCTGGGGGATAGATGTAACTGAGCAGAGCGTGGCAGAAACATGCTCCCTTATTCCCTTCAGGCTTTCCCTGCAGGTGCAGAGCTTGGGATAGTCAAGGCAGTGGAAGTTTGTCTCTCTTACTGGGGCAGTTCCTTTGTTGTTTATGAAGAGGACGCCTGTTTTCCCTTGCTTCTGGGCTTCTGCAGTTTCCTGCAGGTTTAAATTAACTTTGATTCAGTGTTTATTAAAAGCAGTTAGTGCAAGGGGAGTCTCAAATCTGGGAAGAATGTTCTCCAAAAACAAGGGCACCTCAGTGCCAGCACAGGGGTATCCATACAAACAGCTCTCAGCCAGAGCTGGACAGAATCTGTTTTATTTTCTCACACTTGGAGCTGGTATATTTTAAAGGATATCAAGCAGTAAATGTGGCAAAGGGGAAAAATTTTTACAGACTGTAGTTGGCAGAAGCCCAGCAAAGATAAAATACCATACGTTCTGTGCAATGAGCTCCTACATAAATGATTCATTCACTAGAATACAGCTGGGGTCAATGTCTTCTATTTGAATAGCCCAAAGTTATGCTAATATTTTATGGGGATTTTCTTAAAAAAGGAAAAAAAATGACAATATACAATGTTCCAATAAAAAAGCTCTTTATCTAAGTAACTTTAAAGAATCAAAATCCCAAAAGAACATTGTCACCATGTTATACACATATATACAGCAGCAAATGACAAGATATGCCCTAGAGATGCAAACTCTGAAAAGATTGCTTGTTTTTCTTTGTTTTGCCAGCCAAGTCTGTGTTACAAATTATGTGTTGTGGAGATCACACTATTTCAAAATATCAAATTGCTAATTAAAGAAACTACTCCAGGAAGCTTTCCAGTAGAACAATATATGCTGTGGGATAATGGTAGTCACTATTTTTTTGATGAGTTTCTTGCCTAACCAGAATTTCTTACAATACATTCAGTGAAGCCATTCAGTTAGATTATTATGAATCATATGTGTATTATTTCTGATTTGGTATTAACATAAAAACTTCTGATGAACCATAGTATTACAAAAATAGGACTAGTGTATAGAATGGCAATATCATTCCTGCTGATAAAAGACTGGAAATGAAGGTCCTTAGGCAGCAATACAATTTAATGTGTTAGTTTCTAGACTTAATTTGTAAAGGTGCTGAGAAACTACATGTCCAGCTGAAGCCAAGAAGGGCAGGGTGTCTCTGCATGGTCAGGTATGTCAATCCACAGCTTGAGCATTGCTCTGCAGTGCACCATTGCTTTCTACGAGATCTGAATCAGCAAAAGGCCATGAGAGAGGGAGAAACCTTTCTTGGTGTTCTCGTAACAGGGTTAGTTGAGAGAGCAACTTGAGATTTTCTTAAACATTTACATTTTGCTAAAGTGACATAATTTAGCAATGTTATCCAAGGAAACAGTTTGTACAAGACCTGTGAAGTGATGCAGGTAGATCAAGTCAAGGAAAGAATAGTTTAGTTGTATAGCAGAGATAAGAGCAGAGATCATAAGATACCTCTTAAATCCTTTCTTCGCCATTCTGTGAGAGTATGGTGGGGAAAATACTCCTTTCAGATTCTGAATACAAGTTGACATAATGAGGTGAATTTCCAAAAATATTCCAAGAAGGTGGATAGCTTTTTCAGCGGCTTGTTGGTGGTATCTAGATGTCTCATTTGGTATTCTTGAAAATCTTTCCTTCCTTCCTTCTAAAGAGCTTCTCTAGTGTCTATTTTATTTTCTCTGGTGAACAAGAATGGCGCCTTGATCTTGGGTTTTGCATTTGCAAATAGCCATTCTTTGTATTCATCTCAGATGAAGAGATCAGACAACTATTAAAAGCAAAAAATGCAGGAGCTTGTGAGGTATAAAAATGAGCTTTTCCTCTTCATACGTTTGGAGAGGTATTAGATAAATAGTCCTTGATGAATCCTTAGTTTGAATTGTATTATCTCACCACACAGTCACATTCCACCTGTGGAATGATTGTTCCCCATCTGCCTTAAAAATCTTTCTTGTAGCCTTTGAATGATTTAGCCTTTTCTTTATCATCAGATGAAATTATAATGGTTGTGTTGGGATAATGGCTTTGGATGGTTCTTCCACAGCAGGTCCTCACCCTTACCATGACTTTTCACTCATTGGAGCCAGACTTGGCTCTAGTGTATAATAGGCAAACCAAAATTTCAGTCCAATCACTTTGCCCTGAACCCTTCCAAAATGTGGATTGGATGTACATTCTCTCTCCTGAGCAAATTGTCAGTCAATGTTTCAAGAAGCAAATAAATGTCTTCTCCATCACAGAAGACAAATCAGGAAAGAAAGATGGAAAGCATCAAAGACCAGTATACCTGTCTGCCCTCATTGGAGCTATCTTTAGGTGGATCCTCTTCTCTCAGTCTGGAAAGCAAAGTATTGGATCTGAGAGTAACTGGTCAGGGAAGCTGTTGACATCTGGATGGTGGAAAGTGTAGAGATGAGAAGTTGGTGAAGGGCAGCAAGGGACCACAGAGACCCTCACCACTGACCATGGACTCCCTTGTTTTCCTTTGTTTAGTGATGGCTATACCTGCACCTCCTCAGATGTTCTCCCCTTTCTTGCCTTCCAGAGCATTGCTGTTTGCATCTCAGTGGATTTATTCTCCTTCTTATCTAATTTTAATTAAAACTCCTATTTCCCCCTACCACAAAATCAACAGAAGAAAAATGAGCTGGTAACTCATTGTTTTTACCACTTTGGCAGCAAACAAATGTTATGTCTGGCATGCTCGGCACCAAGTCAGAAAATGAATCAGCAGCTGTTGTGACAGAAGCTTTTTCCTGAATGGGGAAACAGAGAAAGAAAGAAAACAGGCCAGGGGGATGTTTCTTCAGTGAGCACTGCCAGTCCCCCATCACCATAAGGAATGTCTTTGCCCTTCACTGGAGAAGGTGACCCAGCTGCTGGAGAGGCCCCTCTCCCCGTGCATGGGATCAGGAGGAGCTGTTTTGTGACTGGTGCTGGATGGGCTCTGATGCCTGTGGCTGTGCCTGGGAGGAGAGCAATGGGATGTGTGGTTTAGGAAAAGCAAGTGACCCAAATCTTTGCAGGCCTTCCTGAAAGCCCCACTTCAGCCAGGCAGGCAGTGCAAGTTTATACAGATGCATTGAACAAGAAACACCTATATGTCCCTGGATGGTACTCTAGCATGGTTTGTTTTGTGCCCATCCATGGGAAAAGGATGAATTATTTCTTTGTGTCTGGATGGATTTGGATCATATTGAATTGTTTTAAGCTGAAACCTTGCATGCATTATAGACAGCATGCTGTGAGCTGCAGGGTCTTGAAGGAGAGAGTGGTTTATGGTACCCCCTATCACCCTCATCCTTTTGTTTTACCTGTTGGTTAACTTGTCGTAAAAGAGCTGAATTTGCCTTGCATCTGCTGATTCTTTTACACCAAATATTTGGGGACACATGAAAAATGCTTTTGACTAATATTACAGCCTTGTTAATATATTGCAAACTATTTCTACAGGAGCTGCATCAAAGTTTTATCAGCTAAATAAATATTGCTGGGCTAAACTAATACACGGAGTAGGTCTGAAAAAAATACCACCATGAAGCAGGCACAGAGTCCATCTGGACAACTCTACTGTTCAACTGGATGATGATCAGCACTGGAGCTACAGCAGGTTTGTCTGAGGCAGAGAACCAGCCTTTGTCTCTCCTTGGAAAAGGCATCTTTTGCTAGGGCAGCTTTAGAGGCAATAAAAGACAACTGAGCCAGCTGAGCCGGTGGCTGCAACCTGCATGGCATCAGTAAAGTCCAAAGGGACAGTGTGGTTGCTAATCAGGGCAGAGGTTGTCCTGGGTTTCTGGAGACAATTGTCACACTATCTATAGCTTCTTTCATGCTAAACAGATAAGCAGTATGTTTGTGCTTTCTCTGTACTTACAAATTCCCTCCTCACCTCTGAGAAATGTGCCCACCCTGTCACATGCCATATAGGTTGGAGCAGGTTGTTTCTTCTATGACACAGCTGGAGGGACTCTCTCTACCTCTGGTTTCCTCTTGCTGAGTGTACAGTGTTGTTTACAGTGCAGGACAAGGTCTCACCAGGCCAGGAACCCCTCCTGGTTTTAGTTGGGTTGGTTCAGGGGAGGGATGAGCTGTTTTATGCTAGTACGACAGAGTACAGTGATTATGTCTGAGGCTGTGACTGTTGCATCAGTGCTTCCATCAGTGAATAACCAATCTCTGTAAAGACACCTTTCTGTGACTGTGGTGGAACAGGCTCTATTAGGCATGTAGTTACTTTTTCTTTAACTTTGGTTTTGTCTTACAACATGTATGGCTACTGGATTTATAATCCACCAAGAGGGACCCATTAGACCTCACTTTCTAGGAACGCTGCTTTTTATTATCTTACTGTACCATTTATTTTCTCATCCTGATCTTGCAAAACTTTTACATCTGGATGCCATGGTGCTCTTGATGCTTGTGGCAGCAGCTCAAAGGACCCCAGCCCTGCTGGAGCAGGACAGGACCCAGTGGCAGCCTGACATTGCCCCAGAGGCTTCTTAACTCCTGAGTAATTTCAGCCTCAGCTGCTGAAGGTAATGGGAGGTGGGCCAGTCCTTCAAAGTAATTTCACCTGAATCATTTGTGAGTGGGCTTTAAGGTAATTGATTCTGTCTGCAAAAGTGAAAAGGAGGAAGAGGTGTACTATTCGTGAGCAGATGCTGTGCCTGCAATGGTGGTATGGTGGCACCTTTTCCAACCCATGTTTAAAATATATTGTGCCTAATGCAGCTTGCTTTAGAGGATTTACTGAAGTCACCCCTGATTTGCTCCAGACTGTGATTATGTGAGAGGAAAATGAATATCATAGTTTGTCCTAAGAGTCAAAATCAAAGCTAAAGGCAGGAAAGGTGCAGTGAGGTTTAAGGACTGCAGTCTGTCTGTGCAAGACCCAGCCCTCTTCTGACCAAAGGTAGAGTCCATCTCCTCCAAACACGTCCCATTGATCGTACTGGCAGCCCTGGGCTCTCTCACAGCAGCACCCTAGGCATGGCTGTACTATTTTTAAGGGATTCAGGATTAGGCTGGGACTCCCGCACAGCTGCGGTTCCTTGCCCCTATTTTATGTTCACTGAAATATTTTTGAATGGACTTCAGAAGCCATTATGAACCCAAATGTCGACTTACACTTGCAAAATGTCTCTGGTTAATGTTTTCCTCCCGACACTCTGCTTTGCTCTCCACCTGCCAGAGTTTCCTGTGACCTATTTGAAATATCACTCTCCTAAGTGAAAATGTGCCTCTCTTTTTCAAACTTGCAAAACTCACAAAAATAAATAGCCTAATTTGGCCAGTTAATAGCCCTCTCCTGGGGCTCCTCTCAGCAACTAAGAGGCCTTTTAAATACAACATTTGTGACTGTGTCATTAAAGCTCTGCATGATCCAAGCAGACTAAACCAAAAAGAAAGAAATGTCTTATTTGATCTAAGTTTCTTTTCTTTTAAATAGTGGCACTAGAGACCCATTTATTTTTAATTACACAATTGCTTTATTAAATCCTGCAGTCCCTAGTCATTGCTCAGGCAAAACTGTTATCATTGAAGGAAGGGACCTGTAGGAGTCAATCCTAAAAATAGGGCAGCTGACAAAATGCCTTTCAAAATGAGTTTGCTTTATTTTTGAAGGATTTCTCAAGTCAAAGGGAACTTGCCTTTGCTTTGCTTTTCAGCTCTACAGCAATCTGAAAACTTTAAATTTAGGAAAACAGTCACTCCAGCAAGCATAACCACCTCCCGTTTTCCATTCAGACTGGCTCTGCTGCCCTTTTTACCCTGAAACACCACCCTCTACAGAGCCACAGTAGTATTTACTGGCAGGAGATATGCATGAGAGTTCATACAATCATAGAATATCCTGCGTTGGAAGGGACCCACAGGGATCATCAGGTCCAACCCCTGATCCTGCACAGGACAGCCCCAGAATCACATTGTGTTCCTGAGAGCATTATTCAAATGCTTCTTGAACGGTGAGGCTTGGTGCTGTGACCGTTTCCCTGGGGAGACTGTCCCAGTGCTCAGTCTCCCGTTGGCCACTTTGAGTCCTGCAGCACCTCTCTGCAGCCCTGCGTCGCCTGTGGGGAGTAAATCTAGCTGCCGGGAGACTGGTAGAGGGCAGGATTGATCGTGTGCCATTGATTCTGTGCTATATAAATGCATTTCTGTGTTTGGACTCTGAAGGACAGATCTCCTTGCTGAGTTAAGACAGTGCTGCCAGCAGTAGGAGAGTGAGCAGGCAAGCCAGCCACATATACTGGGTTATATTTCTGGGCTAACCTCCAGAGCCTTTAATTTTATTATCTAATTACCCAACCAGACTAATTCTTCTTTATTTTTCAGTCTTTCCCACAGATCCCACTTAAAATGCAGCTTTGCTATCTGAAGTGCTGCCCAGGTACTCTCTGCTTGGAAAAATTAATGGTTTCTCAGCTTTATTCACTCAAACTGTGTTTTCTTAGTGTAAAGTATGAATGGCAGAAATCCCAGCCCTGATCAGCAGCAGAGGTCTACATCAGGCTCTGCTGCAATGAAGGTGGCTGCATTATCATGGGCAACTGTACCAGGGGAAGCAAGAGAAAGAAAATAAGCCTCTACTTAAATGTAGGCTTCATCCCCAGTGTGACATGTCATTAGATTGCACTCAAGGCTTTGTAGCATGGCTCACTGCAATGTCTTTATTGCAAAGTATAGACACCAAGAGTTAGTAAATAAAAACAGAAGGGGGAAAAACTGCCCTCCAGAAGTTAACAAGACAGGAATGCATCCCTGGACAATGGAGTCCAAGGGGGAAAAAATACTGGTGTCCCATCCTTTTTCTCTGCAGGACATGAGCCCTCCTCTCCATATGTTACTGCTGTGTAGATGTAATCCAGGTCCCATGCTGGGGCAGAGGCTCCTACTTAGCATAACCCTGCCCCTGGGAGGGGCGTATCTTGCACATATACCGTCTTTTCTGCTCTTCTTGCCTTTATTTCCTAAGGAAATGCACATGCTGCAGGCAGGTTCAGTGGGATTCAGATACGGTAAATTGCTACAAAGCAGAACACCTTCCCCAGACCTAACAGTATTTCTGTTTGCTCTCCAGGTGACAAGGGCTGGGCGAGAGAGGGGAGAGGTGGCAGATGCCGTGGAGTATAAGGCTGCTGTCTTGCTAGCTTGCTTTCATCAGACAGAGAGGAGATGGGAGAGAAGACCTCATGCAGCCTTTCTCCCTCTGAGGCCCCTTGCGGACAGAGTCCTCCTGGTGCTGCCTCCCAGCCCCAGCATAAAACCCATTGGATTTGAGGGGCTGTGCCTCATAGGAGGCTGTGGCAGAGGCACAGATGCTTTGTGTTCAGTCTGCCCTCGTGGCCATGAACTGCTCCCAGTAAGCAGAGCCAGGATGGGCACGGCAGGAACATCCAGCAAGATGATGTTAATGTGCTGTGCCAACCTGTGCCATGCAAAGAGCCAGAGAGCAGGACCTGCTCAGCAGGGCAGTGAAGGTGTGTTGCAACCCAGATAGGTGTGTGACAGGAAGGACAAGCCTAAATTCATGCTGAAGGAAGGAACCTTCTGAAGTAGAGCATACCAAGACATCAGGACACAGAGCAGAAGGGTAGATGGAGATGAGTTTGGTCAGGAGAAGGGAATGAGCATTGTCAGGAAGAGCTACTACCTGTGGTGATGGAGTGTTGAACCCTTAGTGTGCCTGGTAAAAACCTATCAAACTTCCAGGGTGTCCTGTGCTCTTACAGGCTTCACTCAGGAACTCTTTCACATGTGACCACAATTCCAGTCATCCTGCACCTCTGGTGGCAGTGGTAGTTCTCACTTTAGCCCTACCTGCTAGGCTTTCTCCAACCAGACACCAGCTGACTTTATCTTCCCAGGTGTTTCTTGTGATCTCTCCCATTCTAGCTTTTACCCCTGACTGCAAGCAGCACTTGGAGCAATTAACACCTTGTGCTCCTACCATCTTGGTTTACAAGGCAGCTGGTTACTAGGGCAACAACTGCACCCTTTTCTTTCAGTGTATTGACTGAAAATTAACATTTTATATTAAAGGAAAAAAAATAATATTCTCTCAAGACACAGTGAATTACACCACCATCTCTCTTGTAATCAAGGTATTGCTGAATTATGGTGCTATAAACAAACACTTCTGATATAACCACAAGCACTGTGGGACATGTAACACATTGGCAATATATTTCAAGTGACAAACTCATTTATTGTGGGGAGTGGAGGGAGAAAAACACTTTTCCAGAAGCCACAGCAAGGAATTACAGAAAAGAATGACCGGAGCTTAAGGGTACAAGCACAAAGTAATTCTAACAACCTGGCTGGAGTCAAGCACTTCAGAGTATGAGCAAGATTAGAGCAGTACCCATAGCTCAGGAAGTGAGGATACACGACTTGGTTATTCTCGCCCTTCAACTGGCATAAATCATGATTAATTCCACAGCACTTAATAGAATTACCATGCTGTGAGACTGGTCTAAGGAAGTAGCTCCCAGGAGGGGTTGGGGAAGTGAGCCCATAGCTATCCCATAACCTTTGTAGGTCCGTGTGGAGGCTTCCCTACTTGCAGGTGGGACTCAAGTAACAATCATGAATCATTAAGGTACATAACTATCTGGGAGATCAAAGAGATCAGGAGCTTGAGGTTAAAGTAGCTCGTGCCAGATGCTATGGAGGCAGAGAACAGGCTGGGAGCTGTTTGAAAGAGATTTTGTCTCTTGCTGCGTTCCAGGTGGCTGCTGGGTCAGTTTGGTCAGTGGGATTGGAAGAGAGCCATCATCTGCCTTCTGGATGGTCTGCCAGCCCTGGTGTGTGGTGAGTTCCAGGTCAGGAGACTTCTTTGCCCAAACAGGGTGATTTTTGTATGCTGTTTTACTATGCCACAGTGTGCTAGGTTGTTTTGGTAGTCACCTGCTGCCAAGTTGTTAAATACATGTGAGCTGTCAGTAGTGCCTCTTTTGGCTATGAATGGGACCAGGGATGGAGTGGGG
The DNA here is from genome assembly GCF_052056855.1 of Sturnus vulgaris. Lineage (NCBI taxonomy): Eukaryota > Metazoa > Chordata > Aves > Passeriformes > Sturnidae > Sturnus > Sturnus vulgaris. Next base: position 18,009,802 of record NC_142256.1, on the reverse strand, counting down.
GAAGCAGGATGGGCTGGGCAGCTGTTCAGTCACATTCAAAAGGACATCTCTGCAGTGGGAATGGGAGAAGAAAACAGGGATGATATTGTCTCCCTTAATAAACCTGGCTCCTGGAAAAGATAATGTATATAACCATCTATGGTTATGGTGCATACATGAATCTCATCATGATGGAGCACTTGTGATCAGGAACTATCAGTGCTTAAAGTTCATTGTTTGTGTCTTATAACTTCTGCATTTATACCAACATGCAGAGTATTAACAGGTAATCCGAAGCTTGCCTGGAGTTTGCAGGACTAACTTCGAAGTAAAAAATCAGCTAGACTGTGACATTTTAAGTGACCTAGCTGACACAATAAGTGAGGATGATCAGGCTGCCATTGCTTCTGTAAGGTTGGGTTTCCAAACATGCCTTTACAAGAGCGCTGAAGTTCTCTGGCTTTAGTTTTAAGTGAGTTTCAAGTTGAGGGGAGTAAAGCTTCAAGGAATTCCACTGTAGAGTTTGTAAATGAGCACAAAAATGCATTGAATGGGAGCTGTTGAATATACAGACTTCTGATGGGTTTGACGGCACAGCTCAAAAGTTCCTTGAATAATAAGTCTGTGATTTCTGGCAGCCTCCAAGTGCTGAACTTGGAATTTCAAAGCAAATAGATACATCTTAACAAAAAACACCTCTTGTCAGCTGTCCCTAAAATTATAGCACAGAGATTGTAATAAAATGTGTGTACTTGTCTTTCCTGGGACACAACGGAAGGGGAAAGCATTATCAGAATTCCTTAAACTCATTGTAACAGTATTGAACCAATTATTTTGTTAAATCTGGATTTGTTTTCTGCGTCTCAATGAGAACATTTGAGGTCTATCATCTCCACCATTTATGAGTTACCAGTCTGCAAGTGTAAAATTTCCAACTGGAACATACAGTATCAGAGGGAACAAGGGAGATATATCTGATTGCTCATGCTCCCCAAACTCCAAATCTACTCCATTTAGTATTTTGCTCACAGTTCCTGTAGGGGAAAATAAAAGAAATCATCTCTGATCTGAGACCAAGCACTGAACATTTCACCCTGAATAGGAATCTGTTTGAAAAACGTATAAGCAGCTGAAAAGGGAATAGAATAGAAACTACATTTCTGTTTCTTCACAATGGGCAGAACTTAGCAATGCTAATAAAACCTCTCTGAGCCTTCTTCTCTATGTTCTGGCACCTGTTTTTGGGCCTTGCCTCCAGCCAGCACATGGGCACAGAGCAAGTAGCAGGCCAGAGACCACTTGTTCTCTTTCCTGATGGTGTCAGTGAGGCTGGGCGTGCAGGCAGTGGGGCCACTGTGGCCTCTGCACAGACCTGGAGATGTGCTCTGCCTCCGAGCCCCATGGTACTGGGAGACTGTGCAGGATACCTTGCTGACCATGCTGCCTGGGTTACCCCCACCTTGACTTTGGAGCTAGCCTTAGACTCATCTGCAACGACAGAAGACCTTTGAGATCACCAGGCAACACCAACTACTGGGCTCTGGGTAGCCACAATGTTCCTATAATTTGTCAGTTCTTTGCTGGCCTCTTGGTACTCTGCTGGGCTGATACATTCTTGTATGGGCATTCCTTTACCTGTAACAGAGAAGGGTCAGGCAGACTTTCCCTCTGTGCAGGGCAGCAAAGTATTCCCCTTCCTTTGCTTTCCTGCGGAGCAGAGGCTTAGCCCCGAGCAACCAGGCTGTGAGGTGCAAAGAAACAGGCTTCTCACTCTTCTTTCTGGTAGAATAAGGAGGTCCTAAGCCTGGAGCCCTGAGAATTGATGTCACCAAATCACAGAAGAGGAGTCTTTCACTTGGCAGCATGATGGTCGTGTAGTGCCACATGTACAACCAAATCTATCTTCACTGCCATTCAGACAGAAAGCAGCTTGTTTTGGAGCAGCTTCCCTGGGAGGAGGAACAGATGTTTGAACCAGAAGCGTATGTGACAGTTGGGAGAGACGGCGTGGAAACACACAGTTGAAAGGAGAAGTCTGATGGGAGTGTGTTGACAGCAGCAGGACTTCAGTGACAAGGAGTGGGAAGGAGAACAAGCAGTGAGGAGTGTTACTTCAAAAGCTGAGCAAAGTGCACAAGAAGATATGTCAGGAAAGCGTCAGGGAAAGGAAGAGAGGAAATGTGAGAGTACAGACAGGCTTTGGGATCTGTCTGCAAGCATGTGTGACCTGTTACCTGATAAACGGAGAAGGGAAGGCCTTTTATTCCCCCGTCTCCTTCCACCAAGTTAACTCTTCTTGCAGAAAAGCTGGCTGTTAGCTCTGCTGGAGCTCTTCAGTTAGTGCTCATGAAAGGTAAAGCTGTCTATGCTGCTCCAAAGTATGGTGATTGGGGGGTACTGTGTGAAGGTGGTCTATCAAGGATGCCCAAGCCCTTCCTCTGCCTTTATAGGGTGGCACAGTAGCCACAAGCCTTGGGGCTTCTGGACATTGCAAGAGGAGGAGAGGTGACGACCTCATAACAGGCTTTGCCTCTAACTGTGCCATTATCACAGGGAAGGATGCGTGAGCAGAGAGAGAGAAGTGTGTATGAGTATTTCTCCTACAGTAGGGACTTCTCCAGCAGTGACTTATCCTAGTGACACCAATCACAGCTCTGCAGTGTCCAGTTTTACCCTAGTTCAGCAGATGTGCAAGGCAGACTGGGAACGTGCTGCTGGAGTGTGAAGCCTCGGAGCTGGGGGAGAGGGCACTGTAACTTCTCCTCCTGAGGGATTTAGTAAGGCAGTTTTGCACAACCCTTCCTGGGCTCACCACTGACTTTCCAGTGTGCCTTGAGAAACACAAACTGGTCCGTTCTGCTTTGTGTCTTCTTGTAGGCAGGGGAGAATTTCCTTAAGTGTGGGGTGAGCTTTGAGATGTAATAATGAAGGGATTGCAAGGTAGATGCCAGTCACAACCAGCTAAGCCAGGAGCTGCAATCTGACAGTGGATGTTGCACGACTGGTGACTTTCCCCTTCATAGGAACATTGGCATTCATTTCTTGGTGTGAAATTGCAGCAAATTAGAGGCAGACAATAATCCCTTATGTGGGAAGGCTGAACCATGCTGGTGGAGACAGGTCAAGGTGTGCTGTGTCTCACAGCAGGGACCTGTCCGTAATATGGGCTGTATAGGGTTGAGGCTCAGTCAGCAATGCCTTCTTTCATTTATTTATTTTAAAGATTAAATGGATGGAGAAGAACATGAGGGAAAAATAGTGTCAGGACACTGCAGCAGTGCAAGGGTGTTGAGTGCTGTTAAGGAAACAGCTTGATGAAGATGTAAAAATTTGAAGCATTTGCCCTTCCTCACCAGGAGAAGCAATGCAAGCTCATGGTAAGCAAGGAAGTTTTGGGCCCCATAGAATCAATGCACAGGTGATGTTTAGAGTGTAAAGATGATGAAAGCCTCTCTGGTGCCTGCTGTATTGGTTTACTGGGCTGCAGGACCCTTCTTGGATATAGTCTGAGGAGAGCAGCCATGGGCACTTCTCACTGTACTGGCTGTTCTTACTCCAGAGCTGTGGTATGGGGTGTGGGTATGAGGGGAAGAGGGGGGTGACCTGCAGGCTACCAGGGTGCCCTCAGACAGAAGGGGCACAGAGGAGCAGGTATCTTGATGTTTTCACCTAGGAGTGATATACTTTGAGTAGGATCAAGCTGAGTATCCTCCAGATGCTTGGCTTTGTGTAGCAGAATCACACCTTTCTTCTAATTAACTTGCACAAGATCGTGTGCAAGTTAATTGTGAGAGTCAGAGTCAGATCCAGGTTGCATTTTCTAAAGGTACTAGTGCAGGTACGGAAATTAAATTCTCATGAGTGTCCTGTTTTCCCTGCAGAACTCAGAACAACAGAGCAGCCTTTAGTCTCTGGAGAAGGTTTAAAAATATTCCAGGTCTGTGTTCCTTGTAAAAAATATTTAGTCATCACTTGACACATGTGATAGTTGCCAGCCCTTGTTCAGTGTGATCAGGGCACTGTGTACTCAATCAGGGAATCCATTCTGCCTCGTAGCTAGGAAATGGTACATCACCAAAACCTGGAAAGATCCCAGAGTGTCTCTGGAAAGCAGGACGCAGGACAACATAGGTGATTTCTGCCTTAGCCTCCCAGCCTAGGCCTAGGCAGAGAAGGTTCCTTAGGACCAGCAGCCTGACTTCCTCAGGCTCTTGCTGCAGCCACGTTCCTGGCACAGCAGAGCTGTATGTCACCCAGCATTTTATGTGTGCCTAGGAAAAGGAGCCTGAATCCCCTTCCTGCGCGGAGAGCTGCCAGGCTGGATGCCAACACACAACCCTCGGCATTTTTTTATTTACTATAAACCTCTCAAATGAAGGCTGGGGGATGTTTTTCATTTACCATGTTACTGTATGGAACTATAAATTTAAATGGAGAGCTGGTGGGAGCACTCTTACCTTTTATATCATAATTGTGCAAATGCCACTGCCTAACTGCTATTAGAATTATTCAGAGCTTCTCAGATTTCACTGTAAAACATTAGGCTGTGAGAGGTACTGTAAGGATGTGATTATCCAGAGAGGGTAAGTAGTAGTGGGGGTTGTTGGCCAGAATTGCTACAAGAGGGAAGAAATGCTTACTAACTGGAAGCAGAGGAACTGAAGGAGCATAATCTACCATTCAGAAATACAGTGCTCTGTGCGTGGAGAAATCCCACCTGATTTCTATCTGGATCTACACCAGCTTGACTTAAATTGTCACCAGGAGCAATTCAAAGCCTTGGCTGAGCATAGGTGTCAGCCCTGTGCTCCCCTGAAGAAACCTTAACACAGCATAGGAGTCCCACTGACACTCGGGCTGTGCTGCAGAATGCCACTGGTGTGGCCACAATGGCTTGGGGCATCAGAAAGTAACCTCTTCCTTTGATGGGGTCAACAGACATGGCTGTGCTGGCACTCCTGAACAATTCCAGGAGCTGGGAGAGGAGCAGAGGGTCAAATGGGAGATAGCTTGGCTAGAGAGAAGCAGGACCCAGGCTGGGGGAACTCGGGGCACTGAAGCTGATTGGTGACTGGGGAGTTACTGCTCTGAGCAGAGACGAGGAAGGACATGGTGCTGGGAGGATGCTTCACTACCCTGCCATGGGCATTAGACATCTCACAGCATCACCTCTGCAGGGACAAGGCATTGCCAACTTTTTCTAGTAGGCAGGGAGAAAAGAGCAGTTCTGTGTATGCACTCCTCTACTGCCTTGATTCTTCACCTGTGACTGAGATTTTAATTTTGCATCCCATATGATTTTCCTGTTGTAACACACGCCTCTGGGTTGTCACTGTAACAATGCCTTTTCTTGGCAGGGAAGGCAAATCTGAAAGGAAGCCTTTGAGCACTCTACTGTATGAGTTTCTTAAATGATGGCTGTGTTTCTCCCCCTTGTTCTGCCTGTTTTCAAATAATTTTCAGGCTGGGAATAAATCTGAGTGCAAAAGAATCATGTTCAGCATATAATAACCAGACACAATAGTAAGTACACAGGCAACCACATGGAAAAGAAATGAGCTGATGGAAGGACAGAAAGAACACAAGACAATCCAGACACCACAGTTACCATGTTCACAGTAAGATCAAATAACTCTGCCATTTACATGTAATTACATTTTTTTCCCCCTCAGGAAAAATAGGATTCTGGAAAACATTTTTAGTTACTAAATTTTTATCTTCCAATTTATATAGCGGTGGGAAAAAACCATCTCCCAACAACAAACATACTATGGGCCAATTAAAATGAAGCAACTCAATTCTGTCCTGAACTTCATCTGTGAAATTCTAGTGAACTCAGTGGGGTTTTGTAACTGGACATTAGGATTTGAATATCAGTTTATAAATCAAAGAACAGCAGGGGCTGTGCAGGGTCTAAGCTATTTGGATATTCTTAAATGCCACACTAGGCTGCTGCTGATATCCTGAAAATGTGTTGTCACTGATGATACTGCGAAAGAAGTTTGGTAGATTTTTTTAATTTTGCTTTAATATTTTCAGTATGTTTGTCTTTCTTTTGTCATTGAAGCTGTTTTTCTTTGAAAAGCATCTACTTTTAGTTGGGGAAAAGCAGAAAACTGAGACATTGGGAGGATTTTTATCAAAATTTGTCTTGATATGAGAAGTTGTAATTAATAAAAAAGTTAATTATGGATATACAACACGCTCCCCAATTTCGATAGACAATGTCTTTTAAACCTAAAATGGGTTAACAAACCTAAAAGGAAATCTAAATAGCACAATTTTTGGAAGGAAGTGCATCTTCTTTTAAAGCGATTCTTAATATATCATGTATACATGTCTCTAAAAAGAATGTGCATAAATAAAACAATTTAAAAAACATTTTCACTGTAAATATATTTTCTGTTCATTCACTGTAATGTTCCTACACTCCTAAGCAAAACAGGAATCAAATATGTTAACAAAACATGATGTACAATGCATGTAATGCAAGAATAATTTGGGAGCACTTGGCAGAAATCTACCCCCTTTATTATTAAATTTCTCCCCAAAACAACTATTCCTTCAACATCATCAAGGATCTATGTCAGCACTTGTTGGTAGCAACCTGAGTTAGATTCCTTGTCACAGATTATGATTTTCCTGTGCTTCTTTTCAGTGATGTAAAGATATTCATGTAAGTCCCAACTGTGCATTGCAAAACTTCCCTTCCTCCCCTTCATTGCTTCATTATCCTGTTGACCTCTTTATCTTTCTGCTGATCTGCCAAAATACCTGCATGGTCCAGTATCAAGTTTGAGCCTCATGTGCTTCAGTTTTTGCTGTAATGTCTTAGCTCACATCCATTCTCACTGCTGGGCACTGCTTGAGAGGCAGCTGGACTGTTGATCTTTCAAAAAATCTCACCCCCAGACTCTGGTACCTCAGGCTTTGCTGGCAGTTTGGCCTGTACCAGCACAGAGGTGTATACAGGGGAACTGCCCAGTTACCCTTGGGGGTTTATGGCCCATGTCTGTCTCCAGGACTTGAGATAGTCTAAAATCAGCCTGGTGTGCTGCAGTAGCTGCTGTCATAATAGTGTACCTGTATACAAGTGTAGTACTGAAAATATCCCTGCCTTATTGATAGTTTAATGTTGCGTTCGAGCGGCGTGGGACCCGAGACAGACGACCCCACACTCTATGATCTATGTGACAAAAGCCTTTATTCAGGTCTGACCTCGCTTTATATACCCCTTTCAATGTTCCCGGGTAAACGTCTGTGACTGGCTCCCAGGTCAGGCTGCTCAGCCCGCTGACCAATAGCTCTCTGCAGCCAGGGCTGGAACTCATTGGGTTAAATCCTTGTCTGTCTCCAATCCTGTCCTATCTCTGTTCTTTGGGGGCCTGCCTTTTAGCCAGGTTACTTATCCAATCAGTGGTCAGATTAACTGCCCAGTACAAGCCAGCTTATACTGTGACAGTTTAATTGGTGGCATTTAGTTAATTGTGTATGTTCTCTTTTAGTGGAAATAAACCTGGAATTATGCAACTAAATGTTTTTGCAAAAGCAGGGAGTCACTCAAGGCTGCTGCAGCAGGAGAGCCTACCTGAGTATGCAAACAACTTCCAGTTGTTCAAACTACTGTTTGCTGTCTGTTGCTATGGTGAAGTGATGGCACAAAACTGATACCAAAAAGGAAACAATATTTTCTGAACAGATTTATAAGAAGGGAAAAAAAAGAAAAGGTACAGGGGACAGAGAGGTCATGGAGAAGAGTGGGGAAAGCTTAAGGGACTTTGAGTGCTTTCCTGAGCTAGTTTTTCATCTCCCTTTTTTAACTGAAGGTCACTCAACCCTTTGAAGGCAAGACTCATCCTGTGATCATTGTGTCACCCCAATGACTTTTTTTTTTTTACAACCAATTAAACTGTAAACACTTAAAACTTCAAATCACATTTTTTCCTTTGCTTCTCCTGCATCTACATGCATATGGACAGTGTATTATTTTCCTAGCTTTACAGTCAGTTTTGGAGATCTTAAGTCCCAGAAGTGTAGTGCAGGTCATAGATCAGGAAAAGCTGCTTTCCTCTCCACCTTTGCAGCACCTATGCTGTTTATGTCTTTTCTGACAATTAGATTTTTAACCCTTCCTAAAGCCTTGTTGTGCTAGCAGTGTGTTTCCCCATCCGGCTGGAATCACCCAATATTCTCTGTGTTTTCCTACACCCAGACCTTCAGCCTTCATAAGATGCCAGCTGAAGAAGTTGGACTGTGCAAAGCAACCCTGCAGCTGATGGCCCAGCAGCCTGACTGGATGGGGAAGAGACCAAGCACTCAGTTAACAGTTCCTGTGGAGACAATTCGTCCTTCCTTCTCTCTAGCCAAGGATTTCGTATGTCACTCCCTGACTCACTGTGACACTGGAGACAGGCAGCCTATCTTGATAAGTTAGAAACCATGGCCAGACTCAAAGATTCATTCAGACATGTGTTGTGAGAAAGAGTAGCCCCAAGATGCTATTATGCTTATTGGAGAACATTGTTCTCTTTCATTCATTTGAATGTGAGTGGTTTAGGTGCATCATTTCCTCAGAATGCTGTGTGCTGCCATGATCCTGTTTTGAAGTGTGGACAGTGGCAAGATCGCCAAAGGGGAAAGGATGCACACTGGAGTTTGGCTATGTCTGAGTGTGAGTGCTGGGTTTGGTGTGGGAGCGGGTATTCATGGCTTTGGGAGCAATTATTTAGTGATCTGAAAGCAACTCTCCTTCTAGCAATGTTTCAGGACTGTGAAAGAAGTATCCAGTGCAGTTTTCTCATTCCAGTGCCAGACGTGCTGATTGCTTCATTTCGTGTCACATCCATGGTGTCTGAACTACACCTTAGCTGTATCATCACTGACTTCTTTTTAATGTGGGGTCATGCCTCCCTTTATAGCCAGCCCTTTGCTGGACTACTGTTGGGTTGTAATTGCATTGGATTCTTAATAGAGTTTCTTGGTCTGCTGTCACAGCATGATTGCAAGAACTTGTGTTGCATTGAATGTGGTCTTGATTACTTGACAATTAAAGTGCAAAGGAAACACTTAAAATCTTCTTTAAAATTGCAATTAGATTCCATCTCCTCTGAGGGCAAAAGAAACTTGCAGAGACTGTTTCCAGTTGTCCTGTCTTTCTACTTTTTCTACTTTTAGTCTTTGACTTGGTGGGGTAGGTAGATAAATGTGCCTTTTTTCCCCCTACATTCATTAAATGTCTTTGGGGGTTTTGGTTTTGTTTGTTTGTTTGTTTTGTTTGTGTTTTTGTTTGTTTGTTTGTTTTGTTTTGTTCGGTTGGTATTTTTTTGTTCTTGTTGTTTGTTTGTGGGGGGTTTTTTTGTTAGGTTTTTTTCGGGTTTGTTGGTTTGGTTTTTTTTGGTGTAGTTCTGTGCACGTGAAGCAGAGCAGAAAGGCCTCTCTGAAGCTGAGTGTTGCTCGTTGCTCTCATGCTAGGTCACTTAAGAGTTTACAAGGTTTGGGATAGTGCATCTTTTAAAAGAAAATACATGAAAGCAGATGGCCCTGTGGTAGCTGAGCATGGAAGAAGATGCCTGAAGAAAGTGTGTTGTGGCAGGAGGGATGTGTTAGATGAGGGAGCAGAGATGAGCCAGGAATGCAAGGAATGCAGGGGGCACACAATTTCCAGGAGTCTGGAAGTGTAGGAGTTGCTGTAGTGTGGTGGCAAATCTTGTGGAGCAGGTGTGCAGGGGCAGATTGCCTGCCTGCCACCCCCTGGGCATCCTGGCAGCATGTGCTGGGAAAGAGCCAGGGCCAAGGTGTAAAGAGAAGCAGAAACAGGGAGAGGAAAATGAAAAGGAAGTAAAAAGCCCTAAGAGGAATGTGGACAATATGACATGACATGGGGCGGGAGGGCCCACCTGTGAAGGTAACCGTGAGTTTCTGTTTATCTTGCCTGTGGTTACACTGCAAGGAGTTTTTGAACTGCTGCATAGTATGACTGTTAACTATTTTAACTTGTATTTCTCACGTTAGTCCCCACGAAGTGCATTTGACAATAATTAATTTTGTGTGTGCAACTGAGAGTGTATCCTACTCCTGCAGAGGTGTCAGCTTAATGGGATATGACTACAGGGGATAACGGGCTGTTCCATCCCGTTAGGGAATCTGGGAGGTCACCTGGTCATTTAGACTAATATTTTAATTGTTGGAACATAAGGTTTCTCATAGTTGAATTGGGAACAGATTAACCTCTATCTCTCTGAACTTGCATGCTGCCAAGCTCCTTAAACACCATTGCTAATTTTATTTTCTACTTTCAGCATGAATTTAAGATAATTCTTTTGTTTCATAGGTTAAAGACGAAATATTTTAACTGGCTGAGATCCCAGTGAGCAATTACAAATATTTCATTATAGTTACAGGACTTGGAATTCAGCCTCAGGCTGTAGGCATCAGAAAATCCATGTGTGGAAATCCTAAGTGTTGTAAGATTGCGAGGGTTTTGTATGGAGAGATCCCTCCTCATTTTACTAAAGTTAAACTTTTGGTTTAAAAATAAAAGAAAATTTGGACTTGTAAATTAAACTTCTGCAATCAGCTTTTGACTATACCAGTTAGAGAAGGGTTAATTGAGCCTCTTTGTCTCCATTGCATGTTAGCACAGAAGGTCAGCGGTGGGAGAAGTCAGGTCCACATTGAAGGCTTTTGAAACCGCCCCCTAACTAGCCTAATGAATATGCTGGTGAGATTAACAGGTCATTTAACACTTTTCATGTCGCTATTGTCCATCCAACCTTAAATGTCAACTCTGTCACTCTGATAGGCTGCTTCTGCTTAAAAAGGTTTCCTGGCTTTATTAGATTCCTAGGAGGGATTTCCCCCATCCTTGCTCCTAATTGCTGGCAGAACCCTACAGATGTATTTATATCAGCCTTTTCATTCGGGTCAAGTCTTCACTAGAGAATTTTGCCAGTGTGTACAAGTGTTGAAGAGATGCAATGAAGATAGAAGTGAAAAGCTCTAAATGCAGTTATAATTATCCTGCTGGAACTGCAGCTCAGTGACCACAATGGAATGACTGGCTGAAGGCAGGATGGTTTGATACCTCTGATGATGTGCTGGGATTGTTGTGCCCATGCTAGGACAGTTTCACAGGGTTACTGAATGGGAGAACCATCCCAGTGCGCTGTGGTCCTAACCTCAGGAAGGGCCATGAATGGGGCTAGTGGAGGGTGCCTTGTGCTCGCACCTGCCTTGTAGCTAAGCCCTTGTGACAGAGGGGATGTCCCTGATGTGGCATTTCAGCCAGGACTGTGAGCACATCTTTAGTGCGCTGACATTGGATGTCCAGGTTGCTTGAAGCATCTCATGGGAACCAAGCTGCATACCTGAGAGAGCTGAATATTTTTCACAAATGTTTTCCAGAACTTCCTCACCCTGTGAACAGTAAGTGTGTTTCTTCTTGGGATACTTCAATTTTTTTCTGTGACCAATGGCATTCTGGCCTAGAAGGCCTCAGAAAATTACTTATCTCAGGAGGACTGCAGACAGCTTTCCTATGAGATTTCTTGAGGGCTCCTCTACTCCTTGCCTTGAATTAGCTCCTCAGTGCTATGGTCAGGAGCACAACAGCATAGGTGCTTCTGATTTAACATCACAATCATGGGCTCAACATAATCCAAAGGTGGGCAAAGAGCAAATGGACTGATGCTGTATTGGTATCCAATACCTCATAGCAGCTATTTGCCCCTGCAAACTTTCTTGGTTTTCTGATGCCTGCATTAGCTGATACATAGGTGGAAATTCAGGTATCAGCCCTGAAAAATGAAGGCTGATGGGGTGAAATAGCACATATCCAAGCTTCTATGCTACAGACCAGAGGAGCTCATGTGGCTATTCCCAGAAACGCTGCCAAATCTGAGTCCAAGAAGCCCCTCAGTAAGGGAACTGCTTTGACAATGCACTGTGTATTTGAGCTGTCCCTCCAAAAGAGGAATCAGGCAAATCTTATTCTTCCTGGATATTATGGTGTATGTTTGGGAAGCTTTTTAGAACAATAGCTCATTTTGGGGATATCATTGTATTGAAGGCCCAAGTAATTTTTCTGTGACTAGTGTACTTCCAATTCACTGAGATGCTTTACAATTTCAGTGTGTGAAGTCATACCAGCCTCTTCCTAGCTACTACTAGGTGATGCTACCCATGAGGAAGATATCCAACACAACAAGCACTACACACTCTGACCAATATTGGTCAAGCCCAGTAAAGACATTACATCAACTCTTCGGCTGAAATAATCCCAGGTATGGTGCAGTGCAAGTAGCAAAAACTCGAGCACAGTTTAATGTCAGGCTAATTTCCCACATCAAGACAATCTGGATTCATACTGAGAAGCTTGCTAAAGGTCTTGTGGACTAATCTTTAACACACGGAGGTTGTTGTCCTCCATGATCCTTCCAAGGCATTCATGGTCTCACTGATGGGAATGAGATGGTGGAAGAACATTGTGAGAATGGCTGGATGAGCTTGGAACTGATCAGTAGTGATCAGTGTTCCACCAAGCTCAGCTATAGCTCTGGTCCTTTTCAGCATTTTTATTTCTGAATAGCTTAAGTACACGGCGGGCCCTAATTTGCTGGCCCTCTGGCACAACAGAAGATAGATGGAGCGTCAAAGGCCAATCCCACCAAACTGTCACTAATGTTCAGATGAGATGTGGCTGTTGGCTGAAGAACATGTGAACTTACTCTAGACTTCAGGCAATTACAGGGAGCAGAAGAAGGCAATTTTTGGATGACTTTCCTGAATTTAAAGTATATTTAAGTAGTCTGTTGATTTGTTGGAGGGGCCCACAGTGACTCCAGATTTTTTCACAGCTGCCTCCCTGTTCCATCATCACCAGTGGAAGAGAAGAAAGATACTGCTTCATCTTGGCAGGTGACAGCATGGACTCAGCTGTTTATATCTCTGCTGTTTCTTGGACAGCACCAACATGATGTATATGGGCCAGAAGCCTCAGTGTTTAGTGACGGCCTGGGAGAGGTCTTTGCCATCCATCTTTTCAGCAACAAGGCACTGCAAGTATTAGGAGCTATCTGCTTGCTATGGGATCTTGGCCAACATTTTAGGCCTCAGTCCTTGTATTCAAGATACTGACTGACCTGGGTTCCTGCTGTGGGATGTAGGATATGGCTGACAGTTGCTTAAAAATGTAGCATATGTTTGCAAAATAAATTCTGCCTGGTGGGGATCAGGTCAGGACTTTCTGAAGGGAAGGTTCAGAACTGTGTATTGAGCTCTCCTAGTATCAGCGCATACATTGCTGTTTGCTGTGCCAAAAAACAGGCATCCTAAAGTTTCTTTTAGTTGTGGTTTTCTTCTCCTGCTTCCTATAGTTAAATACATGGTAATATGTAATATTTTAAAAAACCTCAACAAACAACAACCCCCAAACTCCCTAAAATTTACCAAACCCACACTTAGGAGTGTCTCTGCTACTGGCTGTATCCTTCCGCACACTCCTTTCTTTGCCTTGGCTCTGGTAGTCACCTGAATCCTTGGTACACTGGTTCAGTCCACTAATCCAGCAGAAAAGTAACCTAGGAGGTAGAATTTTGGGCTGTGTTTACTTTTTGCTGGGTTAGTGGGCTGCCTTGTCTCCAAAAGGGGCCAGGAGAGGACAGGTGAGCTGCGTGAGGAAGGGGAACTGCATGGACTGGAAGAGGTTACAGTAAAGGGTTAGATTTGCTCAGCTAACTTTCTGGGTTGTTTTCTTGGTGCATGGCAGGAAAGGGCCCAGACACAGGGCCCAGGTGCAATGTGGGGGCTGAGGGCACTGCAGGAGAATTACAGCAGTGGTAGTTTTGGGGGTGAGTAGCATACTGCAAAGTGTAGCATGCAAAGAGTAGCATGCTGCTTTCAAAAGCATGCTGTAAGTGCTAGGATAAAACTTCCAACCCAGCTGTCTCCAGCTACCAAAATATCTCCTTTGCCCCTTGGCCAGCTGTCAAAACTTTCCTGGCCTTCCTAGAACAAACTTCTTAGGGAATGTTTCCTTTGGCTGATGAGAACTCGAGGGGATGCTCTGGAGATGACTATGGGACAGCATGTTCAATGCCAGGTGCCTCTCCTAAGCCAGCTTCTGAACAGCCTGTCCATCCCCTTAGTAATGCTCTCTGCTTGGTGTGCTCTGGAGGTTGAGATAGTGTTTGAGGAAGAAAGAGCTGCAGAATAAAAAAATTGTGCAACTCAAGAGCCTAGAAAAAAAGCCTTAATTATTCAACTAGTTTGGAATACTTGAAAGTATCCCTAAAAATAGGTGAAAGGGATGTGTGTCAGCTACAAAGAGATTATCCTGCAGTAGTATTGCTTGTCTTATTTTATGATGATGCTACAGAATACAGTCCCTCAGGTAACCTCATTAATGTTTAGGACTTGTTTTATACTTTTGGTTTGAGAAGGTAGAAATAGAGCAAGAGGCTAGTAAGACTGATTTTATCATATGTGCTTTGAAAAGCCCAAGGACATGGCTCTAAGGTCTCTATAAGCATATTATGTACTCGCGCCAACAACTGGATTGGGTGCTTGCTAGACTGCTGGAGATGTACCCTAAGGGAGAAATCCAGTCAGGACTTTGGCTAAAATCCTGGGTGAAATTCTGCATGCTTCCCAGTGGATCTCTCAACAGAAGGTTGGCACTCTTCTGTGTTTCATCAGTTGTTTTGTTTTGATCTCTTACAGCAAAGGTAACCTGTGACCATTTGTTGTTATAGCCATAAGCACTTCCACAGGGCAGTATCTGGTAAACCCTGCTGCCTGACAGTGCCTCTGCTCAGGGTGGGGGCCTCTTTTCACTATCTGTTCCTCAAAGAGAGCAACTTTCTTCTGGCTATCTAAACAGGGTGGCAGTTACAAACAGCCTGTAACAGTATGAGGTAGTTTCTGAATCTTACTGCTCCATCCTTAAAAATAACAGCTCTTTTTTCAGAGCCAGCCAACAATTGCAGTCAGCCACTACCAGTTTAACCATTTGGCAGGTGCCCTATATGAAACAGCTCTTTCCAGAGAGCCAAATGAGCCCTAGAGCCACACTTGGGCTGGTTTCAGTCAGCGGGGCACCCTTCACAGATTCCTTGTATGCAACCAGCCTCTTTAATAACAAGCAACTCCTGGCAAGGTAATATCAAAGAAATTGTAAAAGTGTGTAAGAACTAGTAACTCAACTGGATTCTTTATCTGATGAACAAGTGAGTAAGACTGTGTTCCTCCTCACACAAACACGCAGTTTCTTGCTCTGTAGTTTCTTCTCCACCCGTTATGTGTTGAGACTGTCAGCAGAGTTTATTTCGGGCTCGGTTCCACTACGCCAGCTCTGCAAACTGTGCACGGCAACTAGAACCGCCCCTTACGGCTTTAGGGCAGAAGGCAGCAATAACGCGCTACTGTCGACCTGGGGGTTCCTCCCGTCAGCACCCCCGGAACGCTACCGGGGCTGCCCCTCGTCCCCGTGGCGCTGGCAGCGGGGCCGGATCTCCGGTGGGGCCGGTCCCGGGGCTGGCGTGGCTGGAGCCCCCCGTCTCCGCTCGGTGCTGGTTGGGGGGGGGGGGGGAGTGGTCCCCCGGGGGTCCCGCTCTGCCGCACGTGGCGGGAGCTCCGCGAGCGCGCGCGACCCCCGCGCGCCAACTTTCCCTTCACTCTCCCGCCCGCGGTCGCTGCGCTCCCCTGTCCCCCTCGGCGGGCGCTCTTTTTGAATGAATGACCTCACCCACGCTGGCCAACCGCCGTGCGGCCCTGCTTAATATTCATGAGGCATCGCACCAATGAGCGGGCGAGGAGGTTGTTTTAAACGGCAGAGCCCCGCAGCCAATCAGGCCGCTCTCGTAGGCAGCCAACGCGAGGCTGAGCCGCGCCGAGCCCCGCGTCGTGCCCTGCGCTCCGCTCCTGTCCACACTACCGCGAACAATACAGGTACGTGCAGCCCTGCCGCAACTTTTCAGGGGCGGCTGCTCTCTCCCCATCCTGCCTCCGCGCCTTCGTCCTTCTGCTCTGCCTGCCCTAGCATGCTTTTTTTTTCTGTCTTTTTTTTTTTTTTTTGTGTGTTCTGTTTTTTCCTTCCTTCGAGTTTTTGATTTTTTTTTTATTTAATTAGAAAAACATCGGAAAATTCACCTAAAACTTTGTTTCCCCCCCCCCTCTCGCGGGGATCGGTGGTACTGGGGCAGATGCTGTGCCCAGCTGGCGGGGCGGTGGGGAGCGGGCGAGGCGCAGCGTTTGTCCCCCGTCCTCCTGCCCTGCCCCGCCGGGAGCTCTCTCTGCCGCCGAGGGGCCACTGCCCCCGGTGCAGCCCGTGCCGCCGCGCTGGGTTCCCGTGCCGCCGAGAGTAATATGGCTGGTGCAGCAACTACACTGGGACTAACTCCTCTTCTCCCCCGCATAGGCAGGGATTTTTCTCTGCCGCCTCCTAATGTCGCGCGGCAAAACGCGCGGCGCCCTCGGCTTTTATGTGCCCCCTTTCCAGGGTGGGCTCGGTGGGGCTGGTAGCGGTGGGAAAGTTGTCGGCCGTGCGCAGTGCCGTGCCCGCTGTTTATTCTGCATTAATATGGCTGTCGCTTTAGTATCTGACAGGGATAAACGCTGCGCGCTGCGCTCGGCGGTCCCGGCCAAGCAGTTTTTTCCTCGCCGTCGCCACCTCCAAACTCTCCCGATCCCTTCGCTTCTGCCTCCGCCTCTCTTCCCCTGCCCGAGAAGGTGTCTCTGGTGGGGCTGCGCCCGCGGCGGAGCCCCGCATCGCCTTTTCCCCTCTGCGCGCCACCCGTGCTGTGGGCATTAATATGGCTGGCGCTGGAGAGCCCCGGCTAAGGGAAGAAAGACGTGTGAGCGGCACAGGGATGGGGAGGGGGATCACGGCGAGGAAAGTCTCTTTCCTGGCGCCCTGCGGGGGGCTCAAACCTTTCGCTTTCGCCCCGGCTCCTCTCCCCCCACCTTCCCGTGTCCTCGGACGGGCGCTGGGGGGTCGCCCCGGGGTTCCCCGCACTCTTTTTCTGGCAGCGCGGAGGAGCGTAGCGGCGGCGGTAATGGCTGCACGGGAGCCTTTGTTAGAGAGCGCTGCGCTAGGCAGGGGCCGCGGGGGGGCCTCCCGCCCGCGCCCCGGCCCCGACGCCCCCGCCGCCTGCCGGGAGGCCAGCGGAGAGCCCCTTCGCGGCGGGGGTGGCCTTTTGGCGGGGCTGGCGGCCGGGGGCGGCGGGCGCGGGGGGCTGAGCGCGGCAGAGGGGGAGCGCGGCTTTGTTCGGCGGCGCGGCGGCGGCGCCGGGAGAAGCCATCTTAGCGAGCGGGGCCGGCCCTGGGCGCGGAGCGCGGCCGCCGCTGCTCCTGCTGCCTCTTGCCCGGGGCCGCCCGGGGCCGGCCCGGTGTCCTGCGCCCCCGCCCGCCTCTCGGCGCCCCCCGGCCGCCGCCCCGCCGCATTTCAAGGGCACTTTCTTTCATCAGGAGGCGTTTCACAAAATGGAAGATGAATTATTGGCGTCTGGCGGAGCCGCCGCTGCCCCCGCTGGCCCTGGCCCCGCCGTAGGTGCCCGCGCCGCGGAGCGCGGCAGCCGCTGTGACCTTGGGGGGGCGCAGATGCGGGAGGGGCGCGGAGCGGGGCCGGGCTGGGCTGGACTGGTCGCCGCGGGCCGCTCGCCCCCAACTTCGGAACGGGGCCGGCTCCTCGCCCCGGCTCCTGGTACCGCGGGTTTCCGCCCCCGCGCAGGCAGTGGTGTCCCGGCAGCGGCCGGACCGGGCAGGGTGGCTTACGGGCACTTCTGCTGCCCCTGGCCGGTTAATGGGCGCAATTAAATATTGACGTGGTGCTAATAAAAATTAAATTTTCAAGGGACTTAGAAGGTGTAAATAGAAAATAATGTTGCGGACTTATGATTATTTTTATTAAACGGGGAAAATTTAATATGGAAGCAGGAAAAGAAATTGAGCCCAAAAGTTTGCACTATCGTTTCGGTAACTTGCCGATCGCATCTTTGCGCTGACCACTATGCCTCAAACATGTGTCACTTGGTGGAGCAAGAGAAAGCATAACGCACCTCTCAGGACTCCATGGGTCCTATTGTGGTTAAAGTCAGCCTTTATTTGTGCCCTTTTTATATATAAAAGGTTATTAAAGTTTTTTGAGGCAACTGATTTGTCCTGCCTTCTTACCTGAACAGCAGTTACTAACCTCTACGCTCCAGCTCCTGAAGGAATAAGTCACTGCCTGGCACTGTGCATGCCACTCCAGCCTCAGTGTGGTAGCCAACTAAAACAGATAAGATACTTTATACTAGTTCGTATATAACGCTTAATAGGCAGAAGCATGTATATTTAATAGGCTGTCTCCAGTCTTTGGACATGATGTAAATATATATTAATGTAACAAATCCAGTGACTGGCTTTTGGCTTGTCTGCAACCCAAGTATCAAGGGAGAATAAGTCTGTATTGGGGACTGTGAGAGGTATCAGGGGGAAGAAGGAGGTGTGTTACTGATGGGAACATCATGTCAGAAGATGGTGGGGGGGATGTGTGTAAATATATGCACACCATATATGTATGCATACATGCATATATGTATGCATATATGCATACATAGGCATATTCATATATATATCATTCATTTTTTTTTTCCTCTGTCCCTACAGAGTCAAGATGGCTAAAGGTGACCCGAAGAAGCCCAAGGGCAAGATGTCTGCCTATGCCTTCTTTGTGCAGACGTGCCGTGAGGAACATAAGAAAAAGAACCCAGAGGTTCCAGTCAACTTTGCAGAGTTTTCCAAGAAGTGCTCAGAGAGGTGGAAGGTATCTTATTTGTGACTTCGTGAAGTCACAAACTTCTTATAGTATCTGCTGGGATGATGTGTGTGTCTGAACATGAAGGGAGCCAGTTCTGTTTTGATCTATGTGCTGTTTGTCGGCAGGCTGTCCTGGCCATTGATCAGGTGCTGCTGAAACCTGTAGAAATACTGAACACTTTAGCCTTGTGTGTCTGCCCATTTAGATGCTTCTGCTAGAGTCTGGCCTTTTTTATGATTCACAAGCAATGCCCTGTAGCAGCTGCTTCCTTCCAGGTGTGTGTTCAAACGAGGACTCTGACTGTGCTTGTCTCATTTCTCTTGCTTCCCTGTTGCTGAGTATATCTGTGGTGGCTATGATTTCCCATACAGGACCTTCGTCCTCAAGGTGGTTCGGTTAGAAAACAAATTCTGAAACTTCCATATCAAGTTGATGTGTTGGCTTGTTTACATAAAGTTTGCCAGCTATTGAACAGTTGGGTAATCACAAGTTTGGTATCTCATGTTTTGGTTTTTTTAGACCATGTCAAGCAAGGAAAAGGCTAAATTTGATGAAATGGCAAAGGCTGATAAGGTACGATATGATAGAGAAATGAAGGACTATGGACCAGCTAAGGGTGGCAAGAAGAAGAAGGACCCCAATGCCCCAAAACGACCACCGTAAGTAGCTTTGAGGCTTTAAATGCATAAGTGTTTAGGTTCATTTTCACACCTTGTATGTAATATGGGTTTCCAGGAAGGTGGTAGATGGGGGACACAGTGTTGGTGTAGCAGGGTTGGTAGTCATACTGTCTTGTAAGCCTTCTAGGCAGCATGTGGTCTTCAGCATGTAGGACACTGACACAAATTGTCAGTACTTGGTACTCTTAAATTCGTAGTGATGGAACACACGGAAGTGGATGAGTCATAGTGAGACTTGTGTATCTAAGATGAAATTGGGTGAGGGGATGCAGAATACTTAAATTAAAAAGAGCATCGAGTGAAGGCTGCAGGTCTGGGCCTCAGTAAAATCAAAGTATGTTTAAGCTTGTGTTTGATTTTGTAAATTTAAAAAAAAAAATTTGTATGCTCATGCATGTGTCAGTGTTATGGGGAGGGATGGAGGAAGGGGTGCTCCCTGGGCATGCTGCTGCAAATGCTGACTGTCTTTTGGTATTTCTTTCCAAGGTCTGGATTCTTTCTCTTCTGTTCAGAGTTTCGCCCCAAGATCAAGTCCACAAACCCTGGCATATCTATTGGGGATGTAGCAAAGAAACTGGGTGAAATGTGGAACAACCTCAGTGACGGCGAAAAGCAGCCTTACAATAATAAGGCAGCTAAACTGAAGGAGAAGTATGAGAAGGTAAGGAGAGTTGTCACTTGTGCCTGCTCTGTACCAGCTCTTTTGTTGATGTGCTTTTGTAACATAGGCCCAGCTCAGGTGGCCCCAGCATAGTTACAGCCGAGCTTTGCACAGGTTGGGGCAGAGCAGGATAGAGATCCACAGGTAGATTTCAGCAAGGAGGGAGAGCTTTTCCCAGTGATGTGTAACAGGGGCTGCTCGTGTTGCTTCACAAAGGGTTTGCTGTGCTGTTACAGGAGCTTTGTCCCATTATCAGGAAACTTTGAGAGGCTGGATCCTCTTCTCCTCCTCAAAGAAATAGCCATTAATGCAGGGTTCAAGACCTTCATGAACATGCTTAGGTGTCTGCATACCTGTGCTGGCTGTGTCCCCATGGGAGGGTGCAGTCCCTTTTCCTTAACGCCCACTGCTGTACAAATGCTGTGTGTGTTTGCTGCTTAGAGCAAATTAAGACATCCCCTTGACTTTGCAGGATGTTGCAGACTACAAGTCTAAAGGAAAGTTTGATGGCGCAAAGGGAGCAGCAGCAACCAAAGCTGCTCGGAAAAAGGTAGAGGAAGAAGACGAAGAGGAGGAGGAGGATGAAGAAGAGGAGGATGAAGATGATGATGATGAATAAAACTGTACAATACTTGTCTCCATGTGAATACCATAGAGTAGGGGAAACACCATAAATGAAGCACCTCTTATTTGAGATGGTGTCTCTTGCCCTTATTAGGCTTAATTAAAAAAAAATTGGATTCCGATCGCGTTGTAGTTTCTAAAAGTGCTCTAGAAATTGTAACTGGTTTACATGAAGTGGCCATGGGTGTAGTGAGCACCCTGAAACTGTATCAAAGTTGTACATATTTCCAAACGTTTTTAAAATGAAAAGGCGCTCTAGTGTTCTCCTAACTCTGTGCACTTTGCTGTTGGTGTAACAAAGCATTTAAAAATGTTTCAAGCATTTTTTTAATTTGTAAGGTGGTGTTACTATGGTTATTGGCTAGAAAATCCTGGGTTATAAACTGTACATATCTATAGTTTGTAAAAACTAGACAGATTCTTGTGGTACATGCTTAGAGTGATGATGCCTTAGAGGAGCAGTGATTACTTGGAAAGGCTGTACATTCCCCGGGGTGCCATGGCCCAAAGCATGCACTGTGAGGGTAGATCTATTTACACTACAGTGGGCGTCCATTTAGCTTAAAGTTGTCTTTCTGTATATAGTGAAATAGCATTCTGCTGCCATTCTTAGTTGTGGAAGGGGGTTCAGCTGGCATGAGAAGTGTATGGGTTTTTTAGTTAAGTGCGGTAGTTTTTAAACTGAAACTGTAGACATCTCTTCATGGTCAACTAAGTGAAGAGCCAGTGCAGCAACTGAAGTTCAAAAACACTCTGTACTTAAACAAATTTGCAACGTTCTGGTTTTTTTGTATGTTTAGAATGCTGAAATGTTTTTGAAGCAAAATAAACAGTATTACATTTTTAAAACTGTTCTTGACAACACTCTAAATTTCTGGTTTAAGAGGATCTTAACAACAGCAAGAGGTTCATTTTGAAGTCTCTGGCATCCCTCAGGGCTGGTGACTTAGGAAACGTTCTGACTCAAGGATTAAAAAAAAAAATTTAAAAATAGTGGCTAGCCAAAACTGGCTGAATTAAAAGAGATGGCTGCTCCAGCTAATATGCAATCGTAACTGTTTATGGCTGAGTGGCATAAGATGCTATGCAAGTTTGAACTTTATTACTTGAACTTGGGAGCCTAAATGAACATTCATGGCGTAATTGTTTGTGTGTGTGTATATAGCAGCATTCAGAGATGCAGAGAAAGGTAGGTGGCTAGGAATGAGGCTGACACCTTGGAATAAGTACAAAAGCATAGTTTGGATTTTTCAGTTGTGTTGGGTAAACTTATAGCCCAAATGCATTGCTGTACATATTAAAATGTGCCTTTTTTGTCCTGTGTTAAACTGTTTCAGACTTGTGTTTTTTTCTAGCCTCTTGTTTCATGGCAGGAGCCAGGTGCCTAAGTTTAACTCCCTGCTGAAGTAGGAGCGCGGCGCAGGTACTTGTTCTATGTCCTTTCTCTAATGACACAAGGTGCAGTAGAAATTGGGGGCGATGGGGTGGGGGAGCAACAGGTCTTTCCCCTCTGGTCACCAGCTGGCTGTGTCAAAGTCTTGCCTTCTTTCCAAATCCAAGCTGAGGATGTTTTGTGGCACTTGAAAGAGAAAGGTAATACCTTGTCTCTAACTGGTGACTAAAACCTTGCTTTTCCTTAGCATGGGAACAGCACAAGTTGGGAAAATTAGCACCTCTATGCTACTCCTGAATTCCTTCTCTGTGCTGGCTCTAGCAGTCGGTGCTTGCTTGGTGGAGAGTAGATAGGGATGTGGGGATACTTTCATTAATAGCAAGTCAAAGCTATGGCCTGTTGGGTTCAGCTGGTTTCAGAAGACACAGTAACTCACAGGTACAAATACCTGTGGTGTTTTGGTATGGGCTGCTGCCAACTCTGCTTTTGAGCCAAGCTTGAGATTAATGCAGTCCAGGCTTACAGGCAGTAGCTTTAGAATGTAGGTAAAACTACTTAGTTGCCTAATTGAGTAGCACTTCTGGCTGCTTCTGGCTTCTCAAAAACCATGACAACTTCTCACCAGCAACAGCTTGGTTAAACAGTCTGACCTGGTATTGAGATGGGCTGAAACCTGAAAGCAAAATTTTCAGAATGGAGCAAGCTAAAAACCTTTCGTGAAACATAGCAACCTGTAGCAACTTCTGTTTTTAAGGCTAAGTGATAACTGAATCACTCAGAAATACTTCTACAGTTGGTTAATTATGATCATTTTTACTATCTTTAATGCACAAAAAAGTGATATTTGCCCCTATTTTACGGGCAGTTGCATTTTTAAAAGCCTCGATAAAGCTGCATCTGGAAAAGAAATAGGTACTTCTGCATTTTGCTACCCTTTCTGCATGTTTTCTGATGCAAGGGAGTAGGCAGCTGGAGAGCCCAGCCTGTGGAAATTTGATGGGGAAGTGGTGGAACAGAAAAGTAATGGCATCAGTTCAGGAGCTCTGATGCTGTTTCTATTGTCTAGTTGGCAAAATCTCCCCTTAGCCACATATGGGACTTTGTGTAGATCACTGTTGTGCAAATCAAGCTTGGCTTTGAATTAACTGCTAGTGAGCTGAGCCCCTGTTGATACTATCAGCAAATGAGGACTATAGCTGACACCTCTTTGTTTTATTGGAAAGTCATTTAAGTTGCAGAGCTTGATCAAAGTCTTGGGCCTTACAGTGTACTACCTTTTGCTGCTCATCACACACCTGAAATATTCCCAATTCCTTGGGAATGCTGTTCAATACAGCACTAATGCAGGACTCCAGGGATTCACATTTGGATACTGCAGATGTAGTCGTGATGTTTCTTCCCTGAATACTCTGCTGTTGATAACTGCCATAGTCTGAATGCATATAAATAACACATAGTTTTCCCCCCCACTGTTCTGTGTTCTGACATGTCATCTCAAATATTGTGAACTGCGTAATTTCACCCAGCTCCATTATTTTCCTAGAACACCCTCAAATGCTCTTTTTCTCTGCTTTGAAATGCTTGTGGTGTTTCAGAGAAGATATTTCTACTTTGTGCTGCTGCACAACTCAAACTTTTAGTTCAACTTTAGTCCCAAGCCAGGGAAAGTAAATATGTCTCTTATTAACTTAATGATATGTAGAAAAGGGTAAGGATAAAAATAGGTTGGGCAAAGGGAGGGGATGGATGAAGAAACTTTTCCTTGCATGAGTTTTACAGAACTGACTGTGAGACTGCTTATGTTTCCAAAATGCGATGTGTCCCTGCTGAAGTTGGGCTGAGGGACCAGGGGTCAGCTAAGAAAAAGGGATCATGCTGGTTTTGCAGCTGTTAAAACCCACTTAACTGCTGGGAGGAGGCAGAAGAAGGCCTGACTAGGTGGGATGGTCCCTCTGGATGCCTAAAGGTGATGTCAGAGGTCTGAGAACTTTAGCACAAGAGAAAGTGTCTGATGACGATGTGGGACAGAGACAGGATTGACCCATGTCATGCAGGTAATTTCCAGTGGTTAGTGCTGTTTGGTTTGCACTCAGGATTGTCCGGACTTTTGAGAACACGGTTGCTACCAAAATGTATCATGTTGCTCTGAATCAAACCATTTGGGGGACAATGGGATGAACGGAGCTGCTGAGCTGCTCTGTCAAGAGCAGAATCTGCCTCTGTTGAAAAGGAGCCTGGGAGTGTTAGCATGACCCATAGAGGCTACAAACCCACTGCTCTGTACTCTGTATATTCCAAAATTCAGTTGAGATATGGTAAATATTTGGTGTGAGCCAAATCTGAGCACTTAGACTGGGAGGAAGAGGCTGCATCAGGGGAGTTCTAGCATGGATGTGGTGATCACACCTCACAAGCAGTCACGAGGAAAACTAAATTGCAGCATGATTTCCTACTGCTGTGTCAGGACCCTAATACATCTGTGGAGAAGGAGCGTATAATTTTCTATAATAAAATGAATTCAAAATGCTAGTACAAGTGCATATCTCCCTAGGACAGGGAGAGTCTGCTTTGCGATGGGACTGAGGATACAAATACAGTCAAAGCATCTCTCATACCTTCTCCCTTGAACAGCTCATTTTTAGGTAGTTTTACTCATTCCTATATAAACCCTGCAGGAGCAGCAGCAAGGTGCAAGGGCTTCTGTTGGTCCTGGCTCAGAAAGTGGCAGGTGAATGGCTTTTTATTTCCAGCCTCCAGACAATTCTGGCAGCCCCTTCTGCTCATGCAGGCTCTTCTTGTTCCACAAGCAGAGGAGCATCTCCCAAATAAGCTCTTTTCTGCTGCAGCGTTTGGGGAGCTGAGGAGATAGGATGTTTCCAGTGGGGTGAGAGCAGGATGCTACATTTCTGGCAGTGCTTTCTGACAAGCCCCAGACTCCCCTCTATGAATGTTCACCCGAGCTCACTTTATAAAAGATAATGGGAGGAAGTGTTACAATTGGCATGTTTATTTCTTGCTAGGGCTGCACCACATTTTAATGCAATAAACTGAATTGCGAATTGCAGCAGTGCTGCAAACAAAGTGTGCTGGGGACCCTGTTACCAAGCAGTTGCTTTCTAAATGTGTTAGCTTGCAGTGGGGAAGGGATTGAATAACCAGCATGCCTGACAGGAGGTCTTGTGCTCTATAAAGTGTCTTCATCTCCTTTTGCAGGCTGGGCTCCGGTGTGTGCCTGCCCCTGGTTGGGCAGTATTTGGTAATCTGTGTTCAAAGCACTCTGCAAACATATCATCCTTCCAGGAGATCTATCTCTATGTGCTAAAGCAATATGTGGATGGGGGGGATTTCTCTTTGCCTGTGCTAATGCTCTTGATTGGAGTTGTTCGATGCTAAGAACTCTTCCCTGAATGCCCTTGTGCACCTGAATCCCTAAATTAGGCAGGAGGAAGCAGCACAGCCATACTGGAGCTGACAGCTCTGTATCCTGGCTGGTGAGTAATGCCTCTTATTCTTGGATGTTGCATGGCCTCACAGAAACACCTGTGAAGTAGCTAAGCCAGGGCTTTATGTTAAGCCTAGACCAGGGGTGGCAGGTGACTTCCCCAGGAATGGGGAGCCTGAATATTTTGTGGAGTAGCAAACTGATGCTGTCTTGGGGCTAAGACCTTTCTGGGATGCATAAAAGCAGACATTTGTTTTGTTGAGATGAAAATGCATTAATCATGGTAAAGTGATGCCTGTCCTGTAGCAGTGTCCCCTGACACGGTTGACTTCATGTCTCTGGCTGAATTCAGCAGCCAGGCAAACCACAGCTGGGAGGCCAGCCTTGATGCGGAGCTGGATGTTTTGATGGTGTTTGTAGTTTACTTTAGAGCCCGTGAGCATGCAGTGGTGCTGCTCTGCCTCAGTGCTCCCTGTGGGACACCCGGGGAGCCAGAGTAGCTCCTCTGTGCTAGTGTCACACACCACTGTAGCTGAATCTGTGTGAAGAGGGGAGCAGGTAGGATGCTGTGAGTGATAGAGTTGCTTTTTCTTCCCAGTCCTTCCACTTTCAAAGCTCCCTCAGGTATTTCAAGTCAGAAAAATGCTATTTTTAAAAATATTAATCAAACATGATCTGGTTTTGTTGTAAGAGCTTATAACCTGTAAATATTTTTAACTTTTTATTTGTGAAGCTTAAAATTAGCTTTATTTAGTTTAGAAAATTAATAATACCCATAGCAGAATGATTTGAGCAATTGCTTGAGACAAATGCCTCTTTTCTGCTGCTAATGACTGTGTTATTGCTCTTTTACTGTGTGTTACCTGGCTGTGGTACATGGTCCTGTAAAAGAAGCTTGAGAAAGGTGCAACCAGGGTCAATTTGGTATCCCATTTTCTTACAAAATATGTTGGTTGAGTTTTGTTCTCTTTAGCTTTAGTGCTCAGTCTGGGGATCTTCCTTGGGCTTGGCTTCTGCAGTTGTTTAAAGCATTACTACCTGTAGGTCCTGGCTAGGATTTCTACCCAGTAGCAGGGAGAGCAGAAGGAAACATGCTGGGTCTTCTGTTGCTTTATTTGTTGCTTCATATAGTACCTTAATTTTTGCAAGCTGCTGGGAAGTTTTTCAAACCAAGCTCAGAGATCAAGATGTCAGTAAAACTCTTAAAGAGAACCCTTTCTTCAAAGGATGTCTTTGAAAGTGGAATAGAAGCTGACCAAGTAGAATCATAGAATCTTTGAATTGTTTGGATAGGAAGGGACCTTAAAGATCATCTTGTTCAAACCCACCTGCCATAGGCAGGGCCACGTTCACCTATGAGGTTAGCGTTAGACAGTCTAATTACTCGCTGTCACTTTTGTTCCATTTGTTAGTGATTCCCATCCGAGCTGTCTGGCAAAAAAATCACATAGACCTAGACCATAGACCCGTAGGCTAGACCACATATTTTGAACCTCGAGGGTGACTTGCAGAAGGCTTGCATTGGTTTTGAACATAGAAGGACTTAGCCTTGATTGTTTTCTACTCTTCCCTATGCATGTCTGCTAAGAGGGAGCAAATGAGCCTTTCCCATTTTAGTGCTCTGCTTGGGGAGAATGTAAAGCTCAGCCCTTTGACTTTCTATTACCCATACTTAAAGAAGGCTTATGAAAAAGAAGGAGAGTAACATTTTACACAGGCAGATAGTGATAGGACAAGGAGGAAGTGATTTTAAACTAAAAAGAGTAGGTTTAG
This sequence comes from Sturnus vulgaris, assembly GCF_052056855.1. Taxonomy (NCBI): domain Eukaryota; kingdom Metazoa; phylum Chordata; class Aves; order Passeriformes; family Sturnidae; genus Sturnus; species Sturnus vulgaris. The sequence goes on along the minus strand of NC_142256.1, from coordinate 17,982,454 downwards.
ATTAGAAGTTAGGAAAAAGTGGTGAGGCACTGGCACAGGTTGCCCATGAGAAGCCGTGAATGCCCCATCCTCTCCCCTGTTCCCTGCCTAGCTCTCTCTCAGTCCAGCACAGCATGTGGTTGGCACATCTGACCCAAAAACTTATTTGTTTTTGTTGAGATGGTGTAACTTGTATTTAAGTTCTGGGAGCAGCCTGGACTGTGTTTTCCCAGTAGTCAGGTGCTTTAGGGAAGACCTTCAGCTTTCATGGGCTGTTGCTCTGTACCAGCTCAGACACCCACTGTTGCTGTTCCCCTGAGATTGTTGTGCTCACAGCAGCATCAGGATGAGGATGGAGGTTAGGGAAGTGCAGGAGCTGCTGCTGACTGAGTGCGTGCTCTCCCAGAATACCCACGGGGCCGAACAGTTGTGATGGAGGTGGGAAACAGGAGCAGGAGGCAGCTGAGGGATGAGCCCACAGGGTCTCTCCCTGTGCCAGGGACCATATGGTGCTGTGTTTCACAGCCAGCCCTGAGCAGTGAGGTTTGGCAGTGACTGTGGATGAAAGGGAAGGGGTGGTCTCAGAAATGTTTGCTGCTGTTTGTGCTCAAGTCTCTTACGAAGGTGATTATTGCCAGTGAAACATGTTAGGCTGTGTTGAGCACACCTCGTGGCAAGGACATGAATAGGCTGCTGTGGGGGCAGATAAGGTGTTAGTGAATGTGTAGGTGGGAAGCACTTTCATATATATTCTCATCTTGCCAAACACAAGGTTCTTGCCCATCGGAGGTGTTCTGGTAGGGTTTCTTTTCCATCTACCCCCTTCCAGGCCATGCTTGGTTGGTGGGGCTGTGCCAGAGTAGGTGGCAGAATCCTGTAGCAAAAGCCTCTCCAGAGCAGAGCTGCAGATCCCTGTGATCTGGAGAAGGATCACCTCTAACCCACAGCCCCAGGGGAGCAAGAACCACCTTATTGCCATGGGTGCTTGGGCAGCCCCCCAGGGTTCTGTGGGGGCAGCCCACCCTGGCAAAGGCTCAGGGTACCCATAGTGGGAGAGGGGATCCTGCCAGAGGAGCTGCTGGTTTGCTAAGAAGCCTTCCCCTAAAAATGGACATTATTATTTTTAATTTTTTATTTGCTTGCTCTGGAATCCTTTGCATTTTCCCCTTAATCCTGGAGAAAAATCAGCAGTGCTCTGTGTGCATGCGACATGGCTGCACACAAACTCCTTTTGTGACTTCTTTCTTTCATGGGAGAGAAACACATTCAGGAAAAGCAGGGTCCTGACAACAGGAATCAAGTGTTTCTAAATATGGACATCCTTTTTTGGACTAAAAAGTCTTTTTGTACCATGCATATTTCCCCTGTTAATCATTTCCTTTTGTTCCTTGCAAACTTGGGTCCTCCAGTGTTATAGAAGGAATTATAGCTGCTCTGTAAACTTTTTGTCATGATCCATGAACTGCCTTGTAGGTTGCACGGATTTGCTGGATTTTCTTTTTAACGTGGTTGGAAAGGCCAGCACTCTAGTGTACTCACCCTAGCTTTCCCTTTTTTTTTAAACAGTCATATTTGGCCTAAACCCGTGTGGAAATATTGGGGATTTTACAGGCCATTGAGCTTTGCCTGGTCCTATTCACTGCTTTTGTGTTGCACTAATTGGCTTGATAAAGAAAGGCCTGGGCTCTGTGGAGTGTTTCTCCTCCAAGGTGAAATGTGAGATGGAGGGGGAAATACTCAGATGTTCACTAGCAGTTATGCTCGCTGGATAATCTGAATGCATCAGAAATGAGCTAGAGCTCAGACAAAGTAGGGGATTAGGAGTCTGAGATGGGCGAGCGGGTGGACATCTGTAGGCCTGCTGTTTAGCTCGTCTGCTGGGGGGAGTTGTGTCTTGATAATGTGGGTTATAGGCGCTGAAAATGAACAGCATGCTGTGGCTCTCTGTAGATACATTCTAAAATAACAATTACTGTTGTTATTTGTGGAGGACCCCACCCTCCTCAGCAGAGCTGTGTGTTCAAGCTCCTCCTCTGACGCTGGAGGGACATGCTCTGGTCTGATGGTACTGTTTGCATGCCCCAACTCTGCCTGCTGCTCTGAGGTTTTGTGGGGAAACCTCATGCATCTCTGTGGCTGGTGATACGCAGCAGATGCTCAGGCCCTTGCTTGCACAGTGCCCCCGTAATTTTGGGCAGGGGCAGCTCTGCAGAGCCCATCAGAAAAGCAAATACATGGAGAAGGAGGAGAACACCCAGCTTGAGGCTTCTGAACCCTTCTCATGTGCAGAGTCCAGTTTTCCCAAAGTTGAGCCCATTGTTACACTGCAGGGCTGCCTCTGCCACCAGCAGCATCTGCTCTGGAGCACTGTCTACTTGGGATGAACTCCTCTTGCTCCATCCCTCTCTCACTCCCTCACCCTCATCCCTGAGGGTGCGAGGTTCATGGCTTCGTTATCAGAATGAGAATGGAGCAGAGTCTTCTTCATTTGATGATGAAATAGGAGTTGAAAAATCGTTCTGCTTTTTCAAAAACGTGATTGGAGAAGGAGCTACAAATATGTTGTGAACGGAACTAACTGAATAGTTGTTTGGTTTGTTTCTTCCCCAAAAAGTAATTTCTTTCCCAGCCTGTCCACATGTGTTCCCTTTTTGCTCCTCCATCTCCAGCACCTTGCTCATGCCTCCATCCTTTCCCTGTGTACCCTGCCTTGGCAGCTTCAATTTTAGCCACAGCTGTACTGTACCCAAACATGGCTGTACACAGCTGGAGCCTCACAATGGTCCCAGCACATATTCACTGCTGCTGGAGCAGCACTGCACCTGCCACAGGTGAGAAGCATCACACTGAGCCAGCCGGCACTGAGAGGTTTCTTGTTCAGGGGAACAGTGTAATTCCCATCCTACTCTGCTTCTGGCAGTGCCATCACTGCTGGACACGATGTCCCAGGGAATTAAAGCAGGACTGAGGAGTGAGTCAGATGCAGCTGTGTCACAGTGTCGCTGAAAGTTCTAACTGAGTAATATGTGGCCATATGTAGTTGCAATGTAGCAATATGTGGTTGTGTGAAAGCCCTGCAAAATTCATAATTTGTGGGGGATGTTCTTGTTTTTCCTGTCAGCTATATGCACACTAATCTGACCCATGAGGCTCTGGGTGCAGTACCAATGGCCAGTGACTCCTGCTATGCTGCCTTGCTTTGTCTTTTTCTGGCAAAACTGGGGTGTTTTTTGCTTGGGGGAGCAGAGCTGAGTCCCAGTAGGCACTGGCAGCATTTCTACGTTTTGTATACTTCTGTGTCCTACTGGGTTGAAATGTTGTCATACGATTTTTCTGGGTAGAAGCTTAGGGAGTTGCTGCCAAGGACAATTTCTTGACACTGCGTGGAGTGTGGGCACACAGGTAAAACAGCTCCTTTGCTAGGGCCAGTGTACCAGGGTTCCTGCTTCTTGGCCCAGCAGCACCTTTTGGCTGGGGGAATGGAGGTCTGGAGAAATAGAACAACACTGCTGTGGTCACCCAAGGGCGCCCTGGAAGCCAAACCTCTGGAAAGCTGGATTCAAAATACTATTTTTTGTCCCAGGATGGGAGGAGACATGTATTTTCCTGAAAAGCAGGGCCAGAAAGGATTTTTTTGTGTGCTGTGGTTAGGAGACATGCCTGATTTTACATGCTAAATGCAGTTAAGCATCGCAGTCTCAATTCTTTCTCCACTGTAATGTAACTTTTCAGAAGTGCTGACAGCACAAAACATTGAAACTGCCCTATACCAGGGGGAGAGCCTGAGGGGCTACCCAAGGGCTTTGGGATCATCCCCCAGGGCAGGGACACAGGGTACCCCGCAGCTTCCTGGGCTGTCAAAGCCTTTCCTTTGAGATGGAGGAAAGCAGGTTTGGAGGAAGCAGCCCTGAGCCTTGTGTCAGTTCCCTGGGTTCAGTGAGGGATGCTTCTGCAAACAGGAGTGCTGGGATTTTGCATTCCCCTCAGCCCTGAAGGAAGCCTAAAGCCTTGGTCAATAATAAGCTTATAAGACAGTAAATCTTGGTAATGAGAAAAACAGAAGACAGCATCTGCTTAACACAATGGCACTGTGCATGGTCTGGTAAACAGCTATTGAAAGGAGATGCCTGTTATCACAGTGGTTACAGATGAATAATCCATGCAGGATTGGTGCATTTCACTTCTCCCAGCCCTTCAGAGCAGCTGCTGGAATCCTGTTGGGGCCAAGCATGGACAGAGGTGACCTGTTGCCCATAAGATTGTCTGCTTACCACAGGTGCAGCAGCCCCTGCCACAAAACCAGAGCCAAGTTGCCATTGTCCTGCATGTATAGAATGAGATGGGACTGCCACAGTGATTGCCTGCTTCTCCTCCTGTGCCCACTCCAATGCCTCCTTGCAATGGCTGCACTGGGATATGTACATACTTTGGAGGGTGCTCTGCTGCAAATAGGAGTTGAAGTAAAAATGGGAAACAGCTTTTTCTCTTGCCTTTGGAGGTGCCAAAATGAGATGGGCTGATGGGCAACAGGTGCCTGGGGCTGAATGAGTTGTGCAGGGCACAGTAGGAAAAAGAGGCTGGGTCTTCACCTGACACTCACTTCACCTGGTGAACCTGGTGCCCATGGGGTGGGAGATGGCAGTGGTCCTGCTCCAGCTGTGTGAAGCCAGGTATGGAGAAGGGGGGAGTTAAGGGGAAGAAATCTACATATAGTGTGCAATGCGTTTATGAATTGGGTCTTTAATAATTTACATTACCAGTTTAATACTTTGAATACAAATTATCTTGCCCATACGCTGTACTGACAAACATAAAAATGGAGTAATCAAAGCTGTAATAGCACTACAGCAAAAATACATAAAATGCCACTAGAAGACTTAGGATAAATTATTGCATGCACACACCAGCTCAATGGCTCCCTGCTACCAAAGGATGCATTGCAATTTCTTCCTCAGACTTTGCATTTGGGCTTGAGAACTGATGCAGTACCAGGAGTACTGCTCAAAATTCTTCTAGGTGGGCAGCATTTAACAAAGAAGAGGAAAGAAAAAAAGGCTCAAACTTATTTGATAAACACTGCAATTTAAATTCTGCTCTGGCATTACATGGGCTGCCAAGAAAATATAGCCCTCTTATTATAGGGAGCCCCCTTCTTCCTCCAGCAGGGTTATTTGTGTGTATTATAAACTACAGTGCTGGCTTGCCATCTTCAGGCAGCTGCCATACACTGCACAGCATCTCTGTGCATTCTTGTCCATCCCTGTGCTGCTTGGGGGTGGTGGGTCCAGCCTGATTCCCAAGGGAGGATGCACCAGGTGACCCAGGCAAAGGACAGCATCAGTCCAGGCAAAACACAAGTTTCACCTCATCCCTGTTCACACCTGAATTTACTCCCTTCTAATGCCTGAGCTCTGAGGGGCTGGAAGAGGTGGGAGAGGATGAAACAGCCCTAGGCCCTTGGTGCTGCCTCTTGGCCAATCTTGGGCTGCAGTTTAGGTACAAGGTAACAGTATGGGAGGCCTTGGGAGCTCGTAGATGCTGCAGATGACTGAGTAGTTTGTTTTTAGCAGTTTGTTTTTAGCAGTCTTTAGGTGCACGTGTGAGTATGTACCAGGCACAGGGTTCTAGAGCAAAAGGAGCTGTTTGCAGAGTAGAGGCGCAAGTTGTGCTCACAGGGAGCAGCTGCATTTGTAAATGTCAGTAGACCTTGTGTTGTACCTTGTAGCAGAGCCCCTGCTTTTAAAAACCAGCCTATTCATTGGTGCCACATCTCCAACACATCCCAGCTATGGGCAATCTTTCACAGAAAGAGCACTTTAAGGCTCCCATTAACACATACTGAATTTCTCAGGGTTACTCCATGCTGTAGTCTAGTCTGTGTTTCTAATACAATCAGTGAAAAATGAGGCTTCTTCCCAAATAAATCATCACCAATGAGGGAAATAGTGATTTTTTTTTTCCCCAGGCCTGAGGCTCTTGCAGTAGCAATGTCTTTCTCCAAAAGGCAGAGAACTCTGGGCAGGCTCATTCTGTGCTGCATGAGCTCACTACCAGTCTCCCACGGATCTAAACCCTTTGCATATGAATGAGTTTTTTCTGCCTTTGCCTCTACCAGGATCTGCTGCTGTCTGTCTCCCTGGGATGTGGTGCCAGCAGCTTGGGAATAGTGCACCCATGGGCTGGGGTTGTCCCTCTTTGTCTCATCCATTATTCTATGCATTGGTGCACCTGCCTCCCACGTACTAAGGGAAGAGGAGTGAATGCCAGTATTTGGTATCCTGTGTCCTGGTAAGGTGGGTGCTCAGGACTGCAAGAAGTGAGAGAGAGAGAAAAAGCATCCTCCTCCTGCCTAGCCTGCTCGTTCCTATGTTCCACCTTGCTCTGCTCCTTGTGTTCCTCCAAAGCCTGGTTTTGCTTGTGAGCAGGGGGTTTTGGAGGAGCCTCACTCTGTCCCCATGCCCTGGGGAGCAACCACAGGTTGCAAAGAGGCAACCAGAGCTTTTCCTGCCGGGACAATGGGACCTGTCTGGGTGGGGAAAGGTACCTATGTGAGTCAGGATGGGGAGAAACAGGTAGGCATCCAGCCCCCACTGGAAGAACTTTTCCTGTTTCTCGTTATTCTGGAGAATAAGGCCCTCACTGATCCTTTTGATCCACAAATAAATTGGATGGATCAAGATCACAATGAGAAATATTCCCATTCTCATCCAGAAGGGATTTTCAGTATAAAAAGGGTTTATGTGACTCATAAACTTTAACATTTATTTCTGCATGTGAGGTAAATATTTCCCCCTCTGCACCTCTAAGCAATGTAATTTTGTTTGAAGCCTCCATTTGTTTAAGTCTGAAGGTGACAATAATTTACCTGTTTTCCCTTCCTGTATTTTCCCAAGCAATGGCATAAGCCAAAATAGAGTGAACTCAGCTCTGGCCGGTTGTCACTTATCAGCTCTGTCCCTCAAATACACTCAGACAAGCTTTGTCCTGGAGTTTATGTTTGGGCACCTTCTGACCTCTAGCTGCTGGTAAATGGCCCTGCATCCTGTTTAGAGGAAGAAATACAGCATACCTGTAATGCAGTATTTCCCACTGCCAGGGCAGGCAGGAAAGAGAAACATAACTTAATCTAACTCCAGATAAATCATGATTTCACAGTGATCTGCCTGCCACAGGCAGTTGAGAGTCCCATCTCATTGGCACTATAACAACACTTGTCATTCAGTGTCCCAGAGACCCACTCGTGGCCAGAGATCACAGATGACTGAGAAGACGTCTGGAGTTGTAAACACCATCAATCTAGAGAAAACAAACACTCCAGGATGCCGATGTCAGATGGGGATGTTTGAAGTCAGTGCTTGTCTCTGCAGAGCACAGGATGGGCACCTGGGCTGCATGGATCCCCAACCTCACACCTCCCCAGGTCTGGTACTACCTGAAGCTCCAGCAAATCCAGGGAGACAAAGTGCTGTCTGTCCTCTTCTCTGGGAGGACTTGGGTCCCCAGATTTTGGAGGCTGTAGCCCCCCATGCAGCCCCCAGCCCTTTGTAGAAAGGGACCAAGGTAGGGGTTAGCTGCTGTGGAGCAGAGGTGTTGGGATGTGGCCTTGAGGCTGGCCACGTGGCTGTGTGCAGCTGCTGGGAGTGCAGCCCCATTCCTGCTGGGTGCCCTTTCCCACCCTCCAACCTGCAGGGCTCTTACTAGACAGGGACACTGGGTTGGGAGATGTGTTCCAGGTTTATTTTGAGTTCCCCACTTACAGGCAGAGACTCTCTGTGGGTAGAGAGCTCCTTGTCCCATGCCAGCTTTTGAAGAAGCTCCCCATCTCATCTTGGGCAATGTGTGTGCAGCACTGGTACCTCACTTGGTGTTCCATCCTTTTTGGTACCTTTAGTGCCTTTCCTGGCTTTGGTGGAGTCACTTTTGATTTACAGCTAGTGCCACATGAAATCTGAAGCAGGTGCTCTCCTTCTGCCCCGCTCCCACCCAGGACTCCCCTGTTCCCCCTGAAGCTCTCAGTGTGGCTCCCTGGGTCTCTGCCTGTCCTCAAGGACATGCTTATGTCCAAGCCTAAATTCAATGCTAACATGCACAGGCTGTTTCTTTACCTATCTGCCTCTTTTTTTTTTCCTTTCCCCCTTTTTTAAAGGAAACTGAATCCAAGGCTGCCATGTAATGATGATAACATTATTGTTAATAGTTATTTCTATTTCCATACTTCCAAGAGGTAGAGAAGAGAGTCCCACTGGGTTAAATACAGCACATGTTATAACAAAAAGACAGACTGAGTGCCAAACAACTTGCAATCTTCTTTTTAATGTAAGGAGTGTAAAATTAAGATTACTATAGCAACATCTTGCCCATGTTGAACACAGATAGGATTTGTTGGTCTTTATAAATATAACATATGAGTGTGTGTATATGTATATATATATAACGTACATATACAAATCCTAAATATCTCTGGCAACCTTTTCTGTAGTTGAATTTATATTTAATTTCAAGCTCTCTTTATCACAGATCTAATTTGCATCCCGCTTTCCTTCAGCAGCCTTGCCTTTTCCTTCAAGCTCTGTTGTGCACACTGCATGCCAGGCTCAAATGCCCACTGCCTGGAGAGAATGCTTGGTCCCTGGCTGGGAGCAAGGACAAACTCTGACTGGGGAAGGTAACCTCATCTACTGGGGAGTTTCATTTTAAGTGTATACGCCCCTGTTAAGCCTTATAACTGACTTAACATCTCCAAATTTGCTTCCTTCAATCAGATTTTAGGAAAGTGGGGTGAATTTGAGACATGCAAATCCTTCCTTTTTCTTCCCATCTCCCTTCTCCTGAGTTATTAGTTCAACTTTCAATGAATTTCCTATGAGGTATGAACCGCAGTTCTCATTTCTTCCCCATGACTGAATAAGACCTGGGCCCAGAAATACCCGCAGGGAGGGCAGAGCATAACCCGGAAAGGCAACAGGAGGATGGGTGCTCCTACAGCTCAGTGTCACTTAAATTCTCTAGGAAAGCAGCAGAAATTCAAGCACTGTTTTGACCTTGTTGCAGAGGTAAGTGCAGTTACTGATAAAGAAGAGCTTTAACATCACCAGACCTGAAGAGAGCTGTCTTTGCTTATGGGCCTACAATCAGGGAGGACGGGAAAACCGGGCACCAAACTTTGCTAAGGAGATTTGAAGGATGCCAGTCTCTACCAAAGAAAGACACACTGGAGGCATACCCTCTTCTCTCAAGGAGCAAGAGGCTTGTTTGTAGCAGCTTGAAGGCTGTGGAGTTGAATGTGCACAGTTGGAGAGCTGGGGTATCCACTGTTTTGAGACCAGAGTGTAATGGACATCTGAGAACAAAAACCGAAAACATCTGCTGGCAGGTCTGGATGGAGTAGCTGGAAAGCAGCCTGGAGTTGCCAGCTGCAGATTTCTGATGCCTATGACTTTGCAGAATTAAATACAAGGAAATAAATTAGCAGCTCTGCCTGCAGGGTCTAGAAGGAAAGCAAAAGGGTGGGGTGAGGTGGGTGAGCAACCCCAGTGGGTCTGTGAGGACGGCAGGAGTGGAAAGGTGAATAAGGGCACAGAGAGGCCCACTTTCAAAGCCCAGCCAGGCAAATGCAATAGCTTTCCTTCAGACAGAACTGCTCTATGAGCAGGAATCAATACCCTCCTGCAGACCCTGCAAAAATGCTGATGGGTTTAAGTGTGCAGAACTGATGCCCAGAGGAGGTTTCTGGGTGGAGCTATTGAAGAGATGGGTGGGACAGGGCAAACACGAGTGATACTTCACATTTACATTGGGTGTTGGTGCGGACCTTACAGTGGCAGGCTGAAGACACGGGGGCAGATGAAGATCAGACCAGGAAATGGGGAGTGGGTTGAAGACCAGTGGAAATTAGTGAGCAGTGATTTTTGTAAGATGGGCACTCAGCTGTTTGCTACAGGGAAGTGGTTCCTTTGCTGAATTGTCCCTGATCCTGGGCCGATCCGTAGGCAGAACAGACTTTGCCACTTCCTTGCCCAAAGGAAGGAGTAAAGGCAGGCTCCAGGGGTCTAGCAGTGCAACTAGGCTGCAAAGCAGGCCCAGGAGGAGTCAGCAAGGTCTGTAGGGCTGGACAAACCATCTTCAAGACCATCAGTTAAAATCCACACACACTTTCTCATCCCATTCTCTGGAATGGGCACCCAGCAGGACAAGAGTCTGTTTATGATGGAAGTTAACCCTGGGCTTCCTCAGGTAAGAGCAGCTGCTGTGCACTGGGTAAACGTTTGTGTGCAACCTCAGCCCAGAGACCTGGTTGCTTGCCTCTTGGAAATGCTGCAGAGCTTTGCATCTGTGCCAGATTGTCCAGTAAAATCAGAGCTTTTAGTGGGAGTACAGCAAGAGCATAGAATAATTTCCATTTCCCCGAAGGATACAGAGTTTCCCATCTATGGGCTGCACATTGCTGATATGTACCAAAGTGATAGCCTGAGGAAAGAAAATCTCTTCACTGGGGAAAAAACTTTGGTTGTGGAGTCAACTGGCTGCAGCACCTCTGTTAACTCCCACCACACTGCCACTGTGGATGGCTGCACTTCTGCAGGGGCAGGTAGGTACCACACGTCCCCCTTGGTTCCACAGCACTTCTGTGCCAGCCACCATCACCTCTCTGCTTTTTGTTAGTCTTGACCTTCCTTCAGGTGTTTTTAAGCAAGCCTGCCACCAAGGCTGTAATAGGGTCTCATGTCCTCCTATTTATGCTCTCACCCAGCAATTTGCACAGGGCTGTCAAGCTCTCTGCGTGTAATTGACAGGGGAAGGCAATCTGCTTCATGAGAGGAAACATCTCCACAGCTGCTGGATCCGAGTGGGCTATTTCCTATAATGAGGATGAAGTAAAACAGGATCTCGCTAATAGCCGTGGATGTAGCTGAGCCCTCATTACTGCAGGTGCAAAGGCACTGCTTGGGACATAATTAAGAGCTCGAGTGTGTCACACTGTCCTTCCTACACTGCTGCCTTATAGCAAGGTGCTTAGTACCAAGTACTCCTGAAGTTTGCTCAAGTCACAATCCAGGCTGCAGGAGGGGCCGCACCAGGAAGGGGAAAGCTGCTTGTCTCCTTTCTTAAGACAGTTGTTTCTCTCCTTGCAGAGGACAACCATGGGAATTTCAGCCTTAGCATTGGAAAGCAACTGCCAATGGCAATGGCTTGTGCCATCCCCAGCTGGAAAAGCAGCTTGGACGTGGTATGGGCAGAATGTTTGCAGGTGGGTGTGCAACCAAATGCAAACGGGGGCTGGGGAGGCAGGGAATGTGAAGGGGAGAGTCCCCAAAGTATCTCAGCAGTTTCCATCTCGCACTGTTCCCCCTGCACAGCCAAAGGATAAACTTAGATCCCTTCTCCACATACAGGGGCTGGTGAACTGGGTAATACCTTGATGTTTCCAAAAGTTCAGGAATCAGGAGGCCTGATTCCTCCAGTTGATCTCTAACTGAGATGAACCCCAGGCTGGAGGAGGGGGAAGTAAGGGGACGGAAAGTGAGGTGAGAGAGGCTGTGAGAGCTGCACTAGGAAAACTGAGAGCAACTCAGCCAGCATCCCTGTAGGTGGTGATATGGGAAACTGTGAGAATAGCAAGATTTTTGTGTGCACAGCATGTTGGGGCAAAAGGGATGGGCTGGAAAGGGAATGGTGAAAGGAGACCTGTAAGGAGCAGGAATGAGTTTGATTTTGGTTTCTACTGGTAGGAAAAGGGACTGGGTGAGGAATCTCAATAAGAAAAATATGAAGTGCTCCTTTTTTTTCCTCCCTTTTTTTCTCCTACTATCCCAAGAGGTTTCTGTGGAAGGGAAAAGCCTGCCTCTACCTCACTTGAGCACACACATTGGGGGATGGTGTGAGGAGAATGAGTGGTCCTTTTTCTGCTTGAGTCAAAGGCAGATCCTGAACACAAATGGGGTGGGGGGGACGGGACTGGTCTGTCATAAGCAAGCTTTCCTCTATTTGCATTGCTTTGATTTGCAGGAGTTTCTTACTTGGACACTAAAACACTTAATTCTTTAGGTTTTGTTAGCTATTAAATATATCAATTAAATCCTTCCCTGAGGGTTTTTTTCCCCTAACAAACCCCACTAGCTGGACCATTTCTATATCTTTCTTTCAGCCATGATTGTCACCTAGGCAGAGTTCTGTGCTACCTCTCAATTGGCATCTGAACATCCTCCCTGAGCAGCCTACACAGCAACCAGGCTGTCTTTGCTGGGACCAGGCCCTCTAATTTGGCATTTTTTTGGGTAGAGTTAAGTAAAGTCACCGAGAAATCCCACATTCTGTCCTAGCATCTTGAGACCTGCAGCAAGACTGGCTCCAGCCATGGGATGCTGCCCAATGTAGCTGCTACAATACCCAGCACGTGTCCCCAGGGATGCAGAGCTGGGTTCAAGGCACTGATGATGCTGCAGAGAAAAGCCTGAGTTTCTTCACACATATTTTTTTGCCAGCAGAGACTGTACAAATCCCATGCATAATTCAGCCACTGCCGTACAAATCATCCCACCAGTAAAAGCCTTTTCAGAAAGTATGATTCAATTGCAACAAACTTTGACCTAAATGTGCTTCAGTCCTGTATGACAGGTTTTAAACTTTAGCCATCACTTCCTTCTGAGAGACAGAGTGAATCTAGGTCAGTCCCCCCCTTGCTTGTTTGTAATGAGGCTAATTCTGATTTCATTCATGTTGCATTCTCAAGTTTGAGATGGGGGAAAAATGGTATATTTGAAAAGGCAAGTCAGCCTCAAAGTCATTCTTCTTAAATCTCATCTTGGAGCAAAGGAAGTGGTTTGATGTTGCATCCCAAGGCAACACTGATGGTGTCATTTATTATTCAGGATGTATAAGGAATACAGTTTTCCTTCTTTCCCTTTTTATTTAGATGGCAGTGTTAAGCAGTTGGGCTGAATGAACGGGCCTGTGTCCGTGGCTTTTGCAGCATTTAACAAAAAGGTCTATTCTGGGTGAGTGGGCTGTACGCACTGCGTTAGGCTGCTGCTCTGGGGACAAAGAGGGGAAGTGGCTGAAACACAAGGTTATTAGTTAATCTGGAGTTTCTAGGCAGGCACAATGACATAAATAGAGCTGCTTGTCTGTTGATCTCTGTGATGGCAGTTCAGGGCAAGCTGCTGCATTTATCTTTTTATTGCTGAAGTAGCCAGTGCTGTTTTGCCCTGGACTAGGATTCTCTCTACGCCATGCACAGTACAGCTGTGTTGCCTCTGCATATATAACTGCACAGTCCAAATGGACGAGAGAAAAGTCTGGGAGAGAGCAATGACTGCTGTATATGTTTGGCTAGAGAACTGCAGGTGGATAATGGGGATTCCCGTGTAGGTAATGATTTGGAAATAACTCTGCCTCCTGGCCACATGCTGGATTTAAGGGCTGAATTGAGATAAGGGGAGGTGTGTGATGGGAGGGGGAGGTGTTTGCCCTTATTTTTGTGTTAATAGTCATGATGCATGGCAGGACTAAATGATTTATTTTAGCTGTTTTTGTCGGCTCAGTGAGTCTTAGACTGTACCAAGGAATGAACCACCACTGTCTGGGCTCTAGATTGGAATCTTAAACAAATAAAACAGACTGTGCTGGAAAGGCAGAAGCTGAAGCACTCCACTGGCTGAGCACTGCATCATTGTGGCATTCAACACCCGTAGGCTACTGGTATCAATATAGGAGGCAGCAGAGACCTCTATACTCTCACCCAGTCTGTTCAGGGATGGAGGAAACCTGCTCTGCCCATCATCAGGAGCAGCCATACAGGGGCTAAAGAGTGTGGAAGTAGTCCATGTGGCAAAGGATTTATCAGCCTCATTTCTGCTTCTGCTTATATGCGTCTCCCAAAGGCCATTACTTGAGTCGAAATGCCCATGTGTTGAGAAATTACAACTTTCATTGCCTGCTGTTTTTGCTAGAAATAAATGAGTACTTGGCTAGGGTGGTGCAGTGGAGAAGAAGTGTTCAGCTTCATTCAGCATCTTTGCCCTGTGTGTGTGGATCTGGGGAACAGAGCAGATGTTAGGTGGAACATGGGCAAGGGAGACAACTGCTTGGGGCCCTCCATGTCAGGAGTGACTATAAAATTGCCCTATCAGTTCACTGGGAGTTATTTTCAGTGAGGAAACCACTAACCTGCCCCGTGGTCCTGGTGGTCCCTGTGGTCCTGGTGCTTGCTTTTGCAAGGATGGAGTTATAGATCAATGTTGGCTTGCCTGCACCCTGTCTGCAACTGAGACAGGCAGCATGGAGGTTCAGAGCATGAGGCTCTGATTTTGTATCTCCTTTCTTTTCATGTCTCCCCTGTCCTTTGAAGTGGGACACCAAGACATCTTTGAATAAGCTTATGTTGGAATTCTGAAATTTCCAGCCTGGTATTCCTGATCCAGTGCTAACCTACCTGTTCCAGCAGGTGCCCAGGGGGGCCACTAATTATTTTGGTAAGTATGAGGAGTTCCCCAGGTGTGGCTAAAGGGAATGGGTATGTCACTGTCAGTAAGCATGCTTAGTCAAAACAGCAAGAAAAATTAGCCTTAAATACATCAAATTCATTATAGCAGTATTTGTAGAGAAAGGCTACTATGTCTGTATATTTGACAAAAGTTAATTATCTCTGTGACAATCAGTGTAGTAGTCATGCTGTCGCTGTGTAGGAGGGGAAAAAATTCTTCATTTATAAGCGATTCATTAAGTAGAATTAAAGCTGTCTCTGAAGACAAAATAATCTTTTTAAAGAGGACTCAAGGTAGCAAGAAGGAAGATTAATGCCTCAGCTATTTTCCAATTATGTAAGCTTCAATTTATTACAGTAGACCTGGATTAACTCTTACTAATCTGTGTGCCCTGGTAGGTAGGGTTGGGAAACAGAGATGTTTTGTACCACTGGACATGCTCAGTGAAGGATGAGAGATGCTCTGCACAGGGCTGCTGTGACAGGCATGGCAGGAGGGTGACAAGCACTGCCCCTCTCAGCCTCCCTGTTAGCAAAGGTGTGACAGTTTTGCACAGGGAGTGTGCATTTATGGTGCTTGAATATTTTGCGCTGATTACATTCTACTCTGTCTTCCTGTTTGCATTCATGTACCTACTCTCCCTAGTATAGTTCAGGTACTGAAAGGTTCTGGTTTCCAACCCTAACTCAGATGTCTTCTCCTGTGATCACATTAATGATCCTTGCACAATCAAATGAGCCTAAATTCTTCTAACACACTGGGGATATTCTCGTTTCAGCGTGATTTATGTCAGCAGTTCTGGTAAAGTGTAATTAAAAAGGTCTCATTGATACCTCTACCTTCATTTTTTTTTCCTTGCCACTGCTTCCTAGAGTGCTTGCCTTATCCTAATTGAAGCAGTGAAGAGTCCATTTAGCAGGAAGGGGGGAGGAAACAGCCTGAAGATCATTCATCTAAATCACTCCAGTGATGAAAACAGGTGCTCACTCCATTTATCATAATTTCTTCTAAGTTTCTTATGGAAGATTATTTGCTGCAACTATGCAGATGCACACATGCCTGGTAGAGCTCTGCAGACCTTCCCATCAAGGGCAGTCACTCCAGGCAGTGGAAAAAGACTGCTTTTTGCAGGTATAAATTACACATCAAAAAAGTGGCCAGATAAAAAGCCCTTTTTATGTTTCTCCAGTTGTATTCATTTCATGAAATGTTACACCCCCTTTACCTCGCACTGCTGTGTGAGCAAAGTTTTTTTAAGTGTGAAGCCAAAGTCTTTTTTGGGTAGCTTTGGTGCTGTTGCCAAGACATTTGTATGTAAAGTTCAGGTCCTTTGAAGTCACATCCCAGTTCTCCACAGCTGAAACACACCTAACAGCATCTCATAAATGGTGCAAAACTGACAGAGAAGAGCAGAGTGAAGGTGAAAGGTGCTGAAAGGATATAAGAGTATCAACTCCATAAGAGTTGACCTTACTCCTGTCTGCAGGCATGTCCTGAACAGAACAACTGAAAGTCCATGAACAAAATTATTTGGTTTACACAGAGAAAATATTTTCAAAATTATTCAGAATTCAGTGCAGAGTGTCAAAAGGAAGCCAAAAGACGCTACCTGTCAAGCCAAAATGCTGTATTTAACAATTCAAGAATCCAGGATTTTTTTTTTCTTTTGTCAAAATTGAGTGCTCTCCAGTCATGGACAAAAGGTAAGAAGATATTTAAAGTGGCTTGGCTCAGCAACATTCTGAATGCAGATGCAGGGCTGACTCTGACCCTGGGCCACCTTGACAGGGCAGATCCTGTTCACTGCTGGTCTCTGCTGTGCCTTGCTGCTGCTTGTACTCTGCTGGTGGGGAATGAGCTAAGACTTTGCTTTTCGCTTTGTTATTGACTCACTCGACCAGGCAGGTGGAAAACCCTCATGATGGATTGTGACACAACCTAAATGTTTGCTTGGACACTTTGACCTGCACACAGAGAGGTGGCTTTGGGGAGAAGCCAGAGGAGGTGGTGCTGGACAGTCTAAGCATGCCCCTGCCCTCTGTCCTGACCATGGCTGATGCTGAGCACCTCTGCTCTGAGTACAGGCTGACAGGGCTGGGGTTGTTCAGCCTGGAGAAGAAAAAGTTTCAGGGACACCTTATAGCACCTTCCAGTTCCCAAAGGCGCTACAAGAGAATTGGAGAACGACTTAAGGGCATAGAGTGATGGAATGAGAGGGAATGGCTTTAAACTGACAGAGGGTGGGTTCAGATTAGATATAAGAAAGAAATTCTTTACTGTTGAGGATGATGAGGCCCTGGCACAGGTTGCCTAGAGCAGGTGTGGATGCTATATCAACTGAAATGTTTGGGACTCTGAGCAACCTGGTGTTCCTGAAGGTGTTCCTTCCCATGGCGTGGGTAATTGGAACTGAATGATCTTTAAAGTCCTTTCCAATTCAAACCATTCCATGGTTCTACAGTATCCCTATTTTCTCTTTTCTGATTTTGTTTTCTGAACAAAGCTGAGAGTTCATGTGGTTGTGGTATTGCAGCCACAGTCTGACCACAGTGATTTGTTGTCTTCTTGCTCGTGCTGGTGTGGAATAAAGCACAGAAGGTGCCTGGAAGCCCCAGCCATGGGGCTGGGCTGCGGGAGCTGGGTATCTCGGCTACCAGAACTGGGTATCTCGGCTGAGTGCTGTTTTCCTGAGGCTGAGAAGCTGAGTGAATGGGCTGCTGAACTTACCTTACTGCTGAGGCTTCTGCAGTGTACACGCTGTAACCGGTAAAAAAGTATTAAACCGAAAGTGAATGGTCTTATTCTGGCATAAGTGGTGAAAAAAGTCCCTGTGGGGATGGGTTTGCCTGAGGGGTGGCTGGCTGGGAGCGGAGCCACGGGGCAGTGGGACGGGGCAGTGGGATGCAAAGACACCGGGAAAAGCTTCAGCGACTCGAGGTGCGAAACTTCGCGTCGTAATCTCTCTCTGCCAGCACCTCTGCCCGAGGGCGGGATGGGGCTCCTAGCGGCGGGCGAGCGTCCCGGCGGCAGCGGAGGCTGGAGGAGTGGCAGTCCCGCCGGGAGGATGGGCAGGGGCTGCGGGGCCGACGTCTCCGAGCGGGGATCTCCGCCCCGCGCTGCCCGGCGCCGCCGCGCGGTGGCGCCATCGGCCTGGAGAGCGCCTCAGTGCCCCCGTCGCGGACCGGGCATCCCCCGCCCGACCCCCCCGCTCCGCCCCGGGCAGGGCGGTGGCACTACCGAGGAGGGGGCGGCGGGCTCGCCCCGGGACGGGCCGGGCCGGGCCGGGTCGGGGGTGAGAGCTGCCATTGGAGCGGAAGGAGGAGGAGAGGCCCTGGCGGTGGCGGGTAGAGGAGCGCATGGAGCGGCCGGGGAGCAACGAGAGCTGCCCAGGCTGCCGGCTGGAGGGGGGCCGGGCGGCGGGAGCCACCACCGGCCTGGCGGCCGTGCTTATCTTCACCATCGTGGTGGATGTGCTGGGCAACGCGCTGGTCATCCTCTCTGTACTGCGGAACAAGAAGCTCCGCAACGCCGGTGAGCGCGAGGCGGGCGCGAGGGGCGGGCGGAGCGGAGCGGCCCCGCTTCGTGCACCGGGCTCCGCCGCCCCGGCCCCCAATGGCCCCGCTGCTGGCGGGACAATAGCCCGCGGAGGGCGGCGAGACCTGAACGGCCGTCCCGCACTGGGGCGGTGAGGGCACCTCCACTGGGGAGCCCCGGGTCCGATCTGCCTTGCCCAAGCGCTCCGAGCTGTCAGTGAGCCGGTGTAGTGCCCTCCCGTCACTTCTCTACGGTGAGCGGGCTACCGCCGCGTTCCCGACTCACTCTCTGCCCGCCCCGTCCCGCTGCTGCTGCTCTCCTCCGACTTTTCGAAACTTTTGTCCCCCAGAGGCAGCTGCAAACGGAGAAGCCAACTCAGGTAAAACCCACGTCCCTTCAGCCGACCTGCGCTGGGAGGAGCGGGGCAGAGGCGCAGGTGAGGGCGACTCCGAGTGCCGCGCCAGGTTGCTGAGAAAGAGTGCTCGGGTTTTTAAGACGAGTCCATTACAACGCTGTACACTTGCTTTTGTGTTCCAGCCTTTGAGTGTTTTAGTATTTTTGTCATAAATCTGCTATGCTGAAAATGAGTGAAGAATTTACATGTTTTTTCCACGGGTAATTTGGAAGTCTGTTTTTGTAGCCTTATGGATTGACCTCCCTAATGAATTCATCTAGGAAAATCGTTAAACTGATATTATTCAGTATTTTTAAGAAGGCTGTATTATTTGAGGGTATAAATTAATTTCCTTCAAAGTCTTGTTATTTTAGCAGAGAAATAGCACTGAATATCAGTGTTAACAGAGAACATATACTGGATATAAGTTGCTCTATAAGGAGTTTCAAGTAGTCTGTGTAGTACTGCTTAAATTTTACCATAGAGTATGTTTTGCTGAGGACTATATCACTGTCTGCTTTTATAGAGAGAGACATAAAATTACCTTCAGTTTTATAGCTTGTAAAATTACTTTTATGAAGTATCTGTAGTGTTTATGATGCAAGTTGCATTTTGAGATGCTGATGTCTCACTGTTTCAGTCTTCTGTAAACAAGCAGTAACTCAACAGGGTTCAGTAAAAGTACATGATGGATAAGGCTGACAGAACAATTTCACTCCAGTGCCTCTAACATTTTATTGATTTATCAATGATAGAAAGCACAGAAATGGCCATTGGCTTGGGCAGGTGCTGGACACAGTGACCTCGAATAGTGAGTTGCTTTTTAACTGTTACATAAAATGCTGCCTCCAGCACCCATAGTACACAGACAGGCTGTACTGGGTTTATGAGAAACTGCAGTATAGTTGGAAAAGATATTTGCTCTTCAGCTTTGCTTAAAATGTGGGTGCTGCAAGCTTGTAATCAGTGGTTATAGGGAAGAAAAAGAAGCACCCTACCCTTTTCCCCAATGTAACTAACTAGCTGTTTTTATGTTATCTGGCTGCAAGCAGATTTGAAGCTATTAACTGGTTTTATTACCTTTCAAAATGTTGATCACTTGAATGCATTTCATGTTTGACTGCCTCCACTGAGAATTGAGTTAAAGCTCCCGTGAAAGTGAAAAAGAACAGCTTTGTGTTGAAGTGATCACGGAGATATTTTCCAGATCTTAGTCCTTGTCAGTAGCCTGTTGTCTGCTCTCTGTACAAGCTGTCAGTGTGTACGAATAAAGTCAACACAAATGCAAACAGTGCTAACCTTCCTGATTTGAGGTGATGTGGCTCTTGTTGCACACAGAACTTGAATGTGACTAGTGGGGACTTCAGTGTGACATAATTTGAAGCAGTGGCAAGTCCTAAGACCCATCCTGTTTTGTTCACTTGAGCACTGTTCCTCATTTAGTTACAGCCTAAACTGGGAATGCCTGTGCTAAATCACAAAGGGGTTTAGCAGCAGGAGGGTGAGATGATCAGACAGTGGTGATGGTCTGATTCAGTAAAGTAAAAATGTCTAACCTGCCTTTAAGTGTTGTTATCCTGTGTTGCTAAAAAGATCATATGTGCTTAGGGTGTTCAGATAATACTGCATCTCTCTGTGTTGGGAAGTCAGCAGTCAGTCAGCCTCCCTGGATGCAGGACAGACAGTCAGGGATCTCAGCTCAGCTCATGCTCCTCCTGACACATAAGCAGCCACGTGAATGAGAGAGGCTCATCTGGAGCCCAGCAGCCAGATTGAAGTCCTTTGGACAAAGAGTTTATCTGCTCATGTGCAAATATACCCTAAGCTCGTTCAATAAATGAAAAGGCCACCTGTGATGGCTGTGTCAGTTCTTGACAAATCCTGGAAGGACTAAGTCCTCCATTTCTGGAGCAAGCTCACACAAGGTCATCTAGCTGGAGCTAAAACTGTATTGTCAGGATAAACTGGATTCAGACTGGGAGGTGTAACTGGCACTGCTTCAGTGCCAGTGGATGATCACTCTTGTGAGGGTCCATTCCCCTGGACATTTGTAAAGAACTTGTCACTTGTCACTTCAGCACTGCCCACAGCTACAACGGCACATAGCTACAAGAGTGTGACTGTTGGGCAGCATCTCACATCAGCATTTGCCTGGAAGTGAACAAAGAGAAGAAGGTGAGTTGTGCCTGTGGGCAGAGGAAACTGGGATTCACTGAAAGCCCCAGGTATCCTTTGGGGTAGACAGCTCACACCAACAGCTGACTGTTCAGCCAGTCATGCTGGAGAACTTCTGGTATTGGGCTTTCCTACATCCAGCTACCTGGACATTTGGAGATATTTGTGTGGTCAGAGAAGTTGAAAAAAAAGCTCCAGGCTTTGGTCTGCATTCCCATAGTGCAGGGCAATGACATGATTGAGGATGAAGGATGTGAGGAATAACCCTGATCCTCTCACAGGAAAGATGTCTATTTGTCTCTGTGGGAGGGCTGAAATTTTTTGGCAGCAGAAAACTTTGACAAACCTGGCCATCCTGCTATTGCGCTGGGCACTGGCGGAGTTGGGAAGAGCTTGCTCTTTCAAGAGAAATCACACTACTTCTCTGTCCATCTGGGAAGGTATAACATAAGTTGGTGTGTCCAGCACCACTGGAAGGTGCTCAGAGCGCTGAGCACAGATTAGGACACAAGTGAAAAACAATGATAGTGAGCTGTGTATAATGTGGCACGTGCAGGATCAGGACCAACCAAAGGCTGCTGGCATGGCTGAGTTTACAGCTTTACATTCTGGCTCTGGCCAGCTTTACAGGTGTGAAAATCAGCTATAAAACCAATATTTTTCAACGAGGTAGCCTGCTCCCTAGGCAGAGGCTCTGGCAATACCCTTCTCTAGTTCTTCTGAACTGACTGCAAACTCAGGCACATAGCCTAAACATGCATTCCCTGGAAACCCGTGTCTCCCAGCTCCCAGTGCTGCCTGGAGCTTTGTGTGCAGAGAGCAATTTCTGCTGTCTCATAGGCTCTTTTCGCTCTTGGGAACGTCATCTCTGGAGATCCGAAACCTCTCTAGGGGCAGGCAGTGCAGGTACAACTCTAATGAGGTCATTGGGCTCAACTGGCTTTTAATCCTCTGGATATACACTATGCACGGCTGTTTGCATAGCGAGAGGGATTTTGTTCTTGAACTGTCACCCCAGCCAAAGTCAGGCGTCACACAGAAGTCTGTATGTGTTATGTCAACACAGTTACCTTTGTCAGCCAAATGTAAACTCTAAGAAGAAATACTAGATCCATTTGACAAGTTCTCCAGCCGGAAAACTGTGTTGACTAACAGGAGGTGTGTTTCCATCCCTGAGCGCCGGCCACTCCCTGCCCTGTTGGGAGCACAGGCAGGGTGACCAGCCTGCACTTCCTGGGTCGGCCGCTTGCCCTCTGGAAATGCTGGCACAGTGCTAAGTTTTTGTTTGCTTGAGCAGGGTCTTTTATTTATTATTCCAAGACCTCTGGAACTTCCTGGCAGGCCTGGTACGTGCTTCTGGTTTGTTTTTTTTGGGTTTTTTTTAAAGTCAATGTTAGGAATTTGGGTGAGCTCCTTCAAGGCTCTGAGTCCAGGTTTTCTCGTTACTGATGTAAAGGATGGTTAGCAAAAGGTGTTGGGGATCTTCCCAATTTGCTTCTCAGAGAATTTTCTATAGCTGAGATTTAAGTAATCCTTATTTGAAAAGATAAAAAATCATGCTTATACTTTCTGCATTCTCTATATCAGGATAATTTCACTTTTTTAGCATCAAACCTAATGTATTGATAAATTTTTCCTTTTTTCCTGAGAGACTTAAAGCCTCTAGGTTTTTTTAATATCTTCCAGCTTTCTTTATAAAATGTCTTGAATTCCATAAAATTTGCTCTAATTTTATAATGGATTTTTGGGGTTTTTTTGTTGTTTTGTTTTGTTTTGTTTTGGGATTTTTTTTTGTTTTGGTTTTGGTTTTTTGGTTTTTTGTTTGTTTTGTTTTGGGGTTTTTTTGTTTGTTTGTTTGTTTGGGTTTTTTTTAATTTGCCTCATCTTAAAAAATTCTTATTTTAAACAAATTTTTTTTAAAAAAAATACACCATTGCTTTTCTTGGTGGGAAAGAGGGCTCTACTAAGGCATCTTTAGAAATCCTCTAATAAGCACTATCACACTTACTTATATCTAGATGTTTTCTCTCAGTTATTTTTGTGTCTGTTTCTTTCTAGTTTTGTGAAACTGACCTTTAAGAGTTGTTCTTTTGGAGCATGTTCTGTTTCCTTACCTCAAATGTAGTTGGAAACTGTGATTGATTTTCTTCCAGCTACTGCAGGATTTCCTTGTCCTAGAAAGATACCTGTTATATGTAGGTGTTGAGAGTTATTTTTTAATTTTTTTTTAGCACCATAAACCCTCCAGCATCTGCCATAAGCCTGAAATTACATCTCTTCTTGCTGTATATTGTGGGTAGATGCTTCAGGAGCTGCTCATCTGTTCCACTGATTCACTTGTCTACAGCAAACTCCTACCAGTGCTGCTGACGTACCCAGTCCATGGCCCCCTGAAATGAGGGGGCCCTGCCGCAGGTGGCTGGGCTTTCTGGATGTGCTCTGCTGAGGGGAACAGGCTGTGTGTTGGTTAAACAGTAAGAAGGTTGCTGACACTCCAGGGTCTCCTCTTCCTTACCTGCTGGGTTCTGGAAGGGACCCTGGAAGGGTTGCACCCAGCACCCCCTTGCCCTTCAGCAGGGATGGGTAGCAATGACATCAGAGGGGTGAGCTGCTGACAAATGTCTTTGCTCTTGGGGCGGACAGTCCATGCCAGAGGTTGCTTTTAGCTTTGTTACTGATGTACCAACTGGTCGGTGATGGGTTTGCCATAGCAAGCTGACTGCCAGTGCTCCCCTCTGTGCCACCAATCACGGGAATGGTACCTGTAGTGTTAGGCTGCTCCAGAGAAGCCTGGCTGGGGCTGGGGCTCAGCACAGTGAGGCCATGGGCTATAAGGCTGGTGCAGAAAAGTTGAAAGTGGTCTCTTGTGGGGGTGTGCTGGGCTCTGGGAGCAGTGGAGCAGGAGTGCAGCTGGGGATGGATCTGTCCCTCTGCTGCAGCCCCCTGCTCCTGTGGCTCTGCAGGTGGGTGCTGGAGTGGGGCTGCTGGCTGCAGAAGGTGGGAGAAGTGGGAGTGACAGTGGGATGAAACCTGTGAGAAAATCAATTTGGAATAAGGTAAAATGCAAACTTTAAGTGTAATAGGAGCATAAAGTGGAGAACAGTTTGAACCTGTCTTTTCCTAGAAGGTGTCTTGCACAGTGAGACACAAAGACATGGCATTTGTTTAGGCTGTGTTGGAGCCACAGGCACAGCCCTATGGCCAAACTGATTTGGAGAGGTCTCTGATGGCATCACTTTCACATTCACCTGCTCCTGCATTGGTGAGGGTTCAGGCTGGATTCCCATCCAGGCCCTGGCACATATCTCCTTCCAGCAGTGCTGCTCTGGGCTCCTCCTGGGGAGTGTCCAGAGTGCTAAGGAGAAGGTTCAGCCACTGTCTTGCTCCAAGTGGAATTTGTGCTCCCATGCTGTGCTGCTCCCATGCTGTGCTCCCAGAGCTCCAGAGGAAGCAGCAGCTCACTCAGGCATGAGCAGCTCCTAAGTTGCTTTGTAGCACAGTAGCTTCAGAAATATTTCTAAATTGGTCCTTCATGCAGCTCCATTGGGATTCCCAAGGGGATTCCATTCCATCAACTCTATGAGGTCAAAGCTTCCATTATTTGGGTTTGCTTTTTTCTTTTTCTATTTTTTTTTTCACGGAAAAAACGGTCTTTATGTAGATGCAAGTAATTTTAGGAACTCTGGATCTCAGGACCCCCTTTGTGAAACGGTGTAACTCCCAGCAGAAATTTTTGCTCCTCCCAATCCCAGTCATTTGCTCCTCCCACTCCCAAACCCCAGTTTGGAGCAGGACTTGAACACAACACTGTAAGTCATGGATATGTGGCTGGGGAATGGAGTTGAAGCAACTGTTAGTCACTCAGTTAGTCAGCAGTGCTCAGCATGCACTTCAGGTGTACCAGTGTTTTGAGAGCCAGATGGTATGTGGTCAAGTGATAAATACATTATTTGAGAGGAATTGTCATGGTTTGATGCTGGCCCAATGCCAGGCACCCATGAAAGTCTTTTGTGCACCCTCCCCTGCTACAGCTGGGCAGTGGAGAGGGAAAAAAAATAAAATTAACAGATGCTTTGTGAGATAAGGACCAGGAGAAAGGACATAACAGGCTCAACTTATAGTTGCAAAATGAATTTATTACTAACAGAATCAGAGGAGGGTAATGAGAAGTAAAATAAGCCTTTAAAACACTGCTTCTCCCTAGCCCCTCCCTCCTTCCCACTGACAGTGCAGAGAGACAGGGCATGGGGGTTTTGGTCAGTTCATCACTGAGATTCTCTTTCACTGTGCTGAGAGAGGAGTCCTTCCTCTGTGAGACCATGGAGTCCCTCCCACGGGAGACAGTTCTCCATGAACTTCTGAGGCGTAGGTCCACTCTCATGAGCAGCCATACTGCTCCCCCCACAGTCAGACAGTCCTCCCAAAACTGCTGTGATGTGGGTCCACGGAGTACAATCCTCCAAGAACAGGGTGCTCCAGCCTGGAAGAAGGGGCCCTCTCTCTCCACTGGGTCTTCCACTGGATCACAGCCTCCTGCAGGCATCCACCTGCTCCAGCGTGGGCACCTCCCCCACAGGCTGTGGGTGGATCTCTGCATCCCAACCCCATGGGCTGCAGGGGCACAGCTGCTTCAGCATGGTCTTCTCCAGGGTCTGCAGAGGAATCTCGGCACCAGTGCCTGAAGCACCTCCTCCCCCTCTTCTCCACCGACCTTGATGTCTCCATGTTGTTTTCCCTCACATGTTCTCACCTCCTCCTCTGAGTAGAAGCAAAACCTGTGACTTTGTTTTGATTTCCTTCTTAAATATGTAATCAAAGAGGCGTTACAAACCTCTCTTATTGGCCTAGTTCTGGCCAGCAGCATGTCCAACTTCAAAGCCATCTCAGAGATTGGCTGTGTCCAGGAGCTTTTCACAGGAGCCATCTTTGTGACCCCCTGAACCAAAAACCAGGCCGTGCAAAATCAATACAGCAATGAGTCAGGTTTCCACTAGAAACAGTAATTCTGGCATTTCTGAACTGAAGAATATTTATCTTTGCAGTTTTTGACAAAAGTTCTGTTACACATGTAAGTCTCTATACAGTTAGCCACAAATTAATTGAAACAAAAGTCCTATAATTAGGCAGTAATCACGTAAAATAACACCCTGCCTCCCCAGATGGCCATCCTATGGACAAGAGAGCAAGCCATGTTCAGCACAGTGCTGAGCTCCTATTCTCCCTCTCTCAATCCCTCCAAGCTCTGTCTCTAGCAAAGGCTCTTGTTTTCTTTTTGGCCCCAAAGAGCATTGCTGCCCAAGGACTTGATGTTCCTAAAAAATCTGGAGAGCCAAGTACTGGTGTAGATAATGGTAAATAATTAATTATCTGGCCAGCAGATGCAAGCAGGAGAAAAGCAGGTGGATTGGGTGGGTGCAGAAGAACTAGCCCTGGGCACAGATAATTATGTCCCAGTCTCCAGTAGTTCTACCCTAAAAGGAGAGCCTAAACCCATACCCAGGCACCAGCACTCCAGTCTTCTACTTCCTCTTATCTTCTCTACCTGCTGTTCACTCCACAAACCCTCCTATGCCATTTTTGCATGCAAATCCAGGGATAGCTTAAGCTGCAGTGATCACCTAAAGGAATAGGGTCACCTCACCCTGCAGCACATAGGAAAGAAAGTTAGTTACTCTGCACAAGTAATTGGAAAATCCTGGACCACCTGGAGAACATCTCCTTTTTGTAAATTGCTACTTCTGAATCTCCTCACAAGTAGGACAGAGCTAAAGCCACCAGAGGAGCCCTGTACCCCCTTCTTGGCTCATGCAGGCAGCTGTAGGCACACTGGGCAGGCTGCTCCCTCCCACCTGGCTGTCAGACAGTCCTTCAATACCAGCTGGAACATATTTCAGGAAGAGGGATGGTGGGCATACATGCTCAAAGTAACTGTTCTCTGTGATTAATTAAAAGGCTTAGAAAGACAACTGTCATGTCATGGCCTATAAACAAAATGGAAATTAATTCAGAGATGGGTTTTGTATGCTTTTCTCTTTTTTTTCATTTTGTTTGCATTTTATTGTTTGCATTTTGTTTGCTTTTGTCTCTCTCTGCAGGATGTTAAATTCCTTCCAAGTCTGTCCCACAGCAGAGAGCAGGGGTGGAGGAGGACAGGACAGTCCTTAGGAGAAGGCTGTGCCACAATCCTGGCACTGTCATGTCTGCACCAGTTCCAGTCTGATGGGACTGCTTTTTCTGGAAGATGTAAAAGGAAACCTGTGGTGTAGCTTTCTGATGTTTAACACTCTTCATTCCTGAAAGCTGGAATGAGGACCAGTGAGTCCCTGTCTTCTGAGACCATCTCTTTGATGCCTTGTGTTGAGAGACCTCAGATCTTGCTTTGTTGAACAATTACCAGCATCACCTTTAGATGTGATGTTGACAAATGCTGCAGTGTTGGGAACTGAGGTCCAGCAGCCCAGCGTCCCACCTGCCCTGAATCCCTATTTGTCCTTTGACATGGATGCAATGCTTCTGGGCCTGGGTCAGGAGGATGCACAGAGGTTGACTGAGAAGGGGGATAAGTGGGAATGCGAATGAACTGGTGAGAATTGGGCCGCAGTAGGAGTTGTGGTGGGATGTAGCAAGCATAGCAAATGCAACCCAGGGTGGGCAGTGGGATACTCAGACTGACTGAGCTGCATCTCTTCCCCATCCCAAGAGGAAAGGTGGGGAGAGCTGGCAGCTCTGCCTGTTGCAGACATTCATGTTTTGCAGTAAGGGTAGATGGACTTGAGAGACCCTGGTGTTTTCTAGGAGCAAACCCCAGCTTTGTGGTGCTGAGCAGGCACACACCCTGCAGTTTCCGTGGGCTCTATGAGCTGTAACTTAAAAGGAGTTTAACATATTTAATCTTACTCTTGGCCCACTGCCTGGCCTTCAGATCTCACCTGTAAGTTTTATTTCTGCAGATACTGCAGTAGAAAATAGATCAAATTGAATCTTAATGGGATGGGTGAAATCCATAGCAGAGTTACATTTGGATGCATTAGGAAATGGAGCCCTGGCCTATGCTGTCCCAGGGAATGCTGCCTGACAGCCAGGTGGGAGGGAGCAGCCTGCCCAGTGTGCCTACAGCTGCCTGCATGAGCCAAGAAGGGGGTACAGGGCTCCTCTGGTGGCTTTAGCTCTGTCCTACTTGTGAGGAGATTCAGAAGTAGCAATTTACAAAAAGGAGATGTTCTCCAGGTGGTCCAGGATTTTCCAATTACTTGTGCAGAGTAACTAACTTTCTTTCCTATGTGCTGCAGGGTGAGGTGACCCTATTCCTTTAGGTGATCACTGCAGCTTAAGCTATCCCTGGATTTGCATGCAAAAATGGCATAGGAGGGTTTGTGGAGTGAACAGCAGGTAGAGAAGATAAGAGGAAGTAGAAGACTGGAGTGCTGGTGCCTGGGTATGGGTTTAGGCTCTCCTTTTAGGGTAGAACTACTGGAGACTGGGACATAATTATCTGTGCCCAGGGCTAGTTCTTCTGCACCCACCCAATCCACCTGCTTTTCTCCTGCTTGCATCTGCTGGCCAGTTTCAATAGCAAGAGCCATCCAGATCTCACTGTGCCAGTTCTTTGGCCCTCAGTCCCACCTGCAGGCTGCTGAAATACCTCTGCCCAGCCTTTTTAGTGGCTTGCATTGGCCCTTCCAATGCATTTGTCAGTGGTTGGCTTTGTAGCTTCCATGGGCTGATGGAGGGTCCCTGGCTCATAGGAGAGCAGAGTCAGGATCGGCAGGAAGGATCCAGGCTGCCTAGTGAGGGAAGAGCTGATGTAAACTGTGTTTTTAAGGCACACTGATGGAGGAGAGAGGCATATGAGGCTCTTGCTCATGTCCCTGAGGGAACAGTGAGACAGAGATTGCAGCATGGTGGCACTTCCCTTGTGCTGGTGTCAGTTTTTCTTGGCTGGTTTCTAGGAAAACGGACTATACTACATTCAAAATATTCACTACTGGATTTAATAATATTTCAGAAATAACTTAAATGTATTTATTTCAGAAATGGTATTCCATGGAAATCCTTTCTGTTTATTTGCTGGCATTGCCAAGCACGTACTCCAGAGCCAACATCCATGCAAGTCATTGCTTTTTTAAAACTGAATTGCAGAACAATAGCCTGTCATGAGCCTGGCCCCATGCTGTCTGAGGACAAAGGCTGCACGTTGTGTCATTCCCTACCTGCAGCTTTTCCCTGAAGCTGTCTGGGTCATATCTCTGTTGACACTGCCAGACGTGCCTCAGAGCCAGGGCTGAATGGCTGGGCAATCTCCCTCTACTACTACACCTTTGCCAGCTGAGTTTGTTCTTCAGCCTCAGTACCTTTAGAGACAGTTCTTCAGTCTCTACATGTCAAGGCACTCTCTCCTCATCTTTGAGATGCTCTGGAACTGTCTGAACAGTGTGGAGTGCTGGGAAGGTGGTGGAGATATCTCAACACTGGCCTGATGGCTTCTCTGCAGACCTGACATGAGCCATCCCAAATAACAGCAAACCCTAGGCCTTGTGACTGCCCAGCCAAGTGAAGTAGCCCAGCCTCACAGCACCCCCAGGAAAGTCCTGTGGTTTCTCTCTGTATTCAGGGAGGAGGTCAGAGCTGAAATTCAGGAAGAGAGTTTGGCCAGTGGTGCCATGAAGACGTGGGCATAAGGTACATTAGCTTAACCTCAAGTATAGTAAACACCCTTTCCAATTCCTGATACAGAGATTGAAAGCAAGTCCTGACAACATAGAATATTCCTGGAAGAGGTTTCCAGTAGTATTTGGAGTAGTCTGGAGTTGCCAAAGTTAGTATTCCTGCTTTTCTCTCAAGCTTCTCTATCACCTCTGCTCTCCTGACTCCTGGTGGAAGGCAGATCATGCTCAAACTGGCAGTATCTGTTAATATCTGACTGAAAATATCTATCTCATCTGAATTTGGCAACATTAGCTCATTTACAAATGGTCAGTGTGATCTCAGCATCTCAATAAACAGCAGTAGCAAAGATCATAGAACTCACTGAATGGTTTAGATTGGAAGGGATGTTTAAAGGTCTTCTGGTCCTATCCTTCTTCACGGAGCAAGGACATCTTCAACTAGATCAAGTCACTCAGAGCTCTGTCAGACCTGGCCTTAAATGTTGCAGGAATGTGGTGCCTACCACCTCTCTGGGCAACTCGTACCAGTAACTCACCATCCTCATTGTAAAAAACCTTTTCCTAATATTTAATCTAAATCTACTCTCTTTCAACTTAAACCCATTACCCCCTGGTCCTAGTGTTGTAGGTGTAGAGGAAGAGACTACCGGCAACCTTGCCCCTGATAAGTCACAGCTATACTAATTACCAAAGAGTAGCCTTGCCCTTAATGTGTTGCAGCTGTGGCTAGTAAGTGTGATAAAAGGGATGAGTTGGCTGATCAAAGGAGCTTGGAGAAAGACAACCTGGAGGAGGTAGAGGAGCCCTGAGGAAGAAGGAACAGAAGGTACTGAAGGAATGCTTTAAAAGGACTGGAGGACTGACCAAATAGGAGAGAGACTTGCTTCTCTAAGGAATCTACTGTGAGGTCAGTCTGGGTCTGCAGTTAGACCCTGGAGTGGGTGTGTGCAGTTTAAGTCTCTGATTAGTTTGAATCAGGATGGCTAATCAGCAAAAAGAATAAATCGGGACCCTTTCATATTGCTAAACCAGAGTGCCTTGGCTCATTTCTACCCCTAATGCAACAGCCCTTCACAGAATCACTAGGTTGGAAGAGAACTTCAGGATCATCAAGTCCAACCCATGCCGTAACACCTCAACTAAACCATGGTATCAAGTGCCACATCCAGTCTTTTTTTAAACATATCTAGGGATGGCGACTCTGCCACCTCCTAGGCAGACCATTGCAATACTTTATCGCTCTTTCTGTAACAAACTTTTTCCTAATATCCAACCTATGTTTCCCTTAGTGCAGCTTAAGATTGTGTCCTCTTGTTCTGTCAGTTGCTGCCTGGAGAAACAGACCAACGCCTACCTCACTACAGCCACCCTTCCGGAAGTTGTAGGGAGTGATAAGGCCACCTCTGACTCTCCTTTTCTCCAGGCTTAACAACCCCTTGCTAAAATGTCTGACCCCTTCTTTCTTACAGTCCTCTTTAGGTATTAGAAGGTGCTGTAAAGTCTCCCTGAAATCTTTTCCAGACTGAATGCCCCTAGCTCCCTAAGCCTTTCCTTCATAGGAGGGGTGTTAAAAAATGAAGATGAGTTGAAGAGTTAGCTGTCCTCTGCTTTCCATCACTAATTCTGTTTCCTTTCTGCCTTTCCAAAAATATTAGCAGCATCTCTGGAGTTTTCAGTGCTCTGCTTTGCAGGGAGAAATTAAGCTAGAATGAAGTATACTGGTGCTTTTATGTAGAAATACATGTTGTCAAGGCAGAGATTATATCTTGGCTTTTTCAAGGGAAGACTAGAAATGAAAAAAATTATTTTCTACTGTACCTAAGATGTGAGTATTAAGTCAGTGGTGAGCTCTGCCACTATGGCTTGTGTCTTAAACAGTCTTTCTACTAATTAAAAGTGATAAGTCAAAATTAATTGGACTAAGTGGAAAGCTTGCTGACAAAACTTGCTGAGTAAGTGTACCTGATAGGCACCAAAATGGTTAGACATTACAATATGGATTGCAAACTCTGCCTCTGCCATGCTCATCTATGGGAGTTTCTGTAGGGCAGACAAGTGTGGTGTGAGGACTTGCAGAAAAACACAGGTGTGATGGAAACAGGACGGATACCTGTGGTGGGAGGCTGTTGAGCAAATCCCTGCCTTAGAAGAGGCAGTCCTGTCTGCTACTACCGTGGCCAGCAGTCAGAGCAAGGAGGAGAAGCAGGAGTCATGGTTCTGCTGTCCCTGACAAGGCACAAGTTTGCAGCTCCTGCAGATGATCCACCTGCTTTTTTTGCTGAGATACATTTGGGCCCAGAGCAGTTCAACAAACCCAACCTTCTGGAAGGTGCCCGACTTCAAGTCACTCCTCGCCTAGGTTAGTAGGGTTGAACATCTTGGTACATGTACTGGTCTTCTGGTCCTTCAGGGATAGGATTAGAGACTGCTTTGTTTTGGAAGGGATTTTAAAGATCATCTCATTCCAATCCCACTGGCACTGGTGTTATCCTCATAGCAAAACAGAGAATTTGTAAGGCAATGCACTCTTGTTCCTGACAGATGCTGATGATCCAGTTCCTAATGACCCAAGACGTTGCTGGGACTTGAGAGGGCTCTGTTTTGAGAACAGCTGCAGTGAACAAAATACTCCCTGCCTGGTCTAGACTCGCATGGAAAGGTGAGGCAATACTGTCTTGCTCTAAGCACCTTGCTCTAAGTCCTTCCAAAAAGCAAGTCAGGACAGAGAAGCTGGGAACCGACTTGAGGGAAAACCAATGTGGGAAAACCAGGGTTTCCCATGCAAGGCAATGAGGAAGTAAAACTGACTTGCCTAATTAAGACAATAGACGAATTAGATAATGAGAGAAGTCTTTCCAGTGTGGATGTATCATTGGAAACCATTAATTAAAAGTCTTGTTAATCCCAGATTAGGCAAAGCCTTTGATAATAGCATGCAAGAGCAAGATATAGTCAGCACTGCGTCCCTTAGCGCACACAACCTTCTCCATGGAGGCTTTAAAATAATCAATTGCTTTGGAATAAGTTATACAGATATGGAAACAGAGCAGTGGGGAAGCAACAAACAGAGCTTACAAGGAGCTAGACTGTTTCAGTCCTGCTGTGGCAGCATCTGTTCTTCCATACTGGTATTTTGACTTCAGTTCTCTCATTTGTTCCTTTTGAGACAAATTTCTCCCAAGAGAGGCTGGATTTCTTCTGATTGATCGTTAGTGTTACAAAACCAGTTGCTGCTGCTGGGCTGTTCCCATTGCTTTGGCAGACCAGTCTTTTACAGTTTCCTCTTATCTTTAAATGTGATTATTTTAATTATTTGTAACAAATGTGTAAAGATGCCAATTTTTCCTCCTATATGGAATGAAGACTAATTATCAAACTCTGACACCTTTTTCCTGGAATGTGATCCTCTTCTACTTTTCTCTGCCCTGTTTTTAAATGAGTTTCAGTTCCTGGTAATCAACAAATCTCCTTACGGCCTGGCCTGCAAGAGAACTCGAAAGGGACTTCTTACAGGGGCTGTAAGAACAGAAGACAGAAGGGCTTCATGCTGACAGAAGGTTGGTTTAGATGAGATATTAAGATGAACTTCTTCACTATGAGAATGGTGAGACACTGGCACAGGTTACCCAGAGAAGCTGTGGATGCCCCATCCCTGGAACTGTTCAAGGCCAGTTTGGACTTGGCTTGAAGGAACCTGGTCTAATGAAAGATGTCCCTGCCTGGGGAGTTTTTGTGTCAAGCCCTTGGCCACAAGCTTTCCTTAGCTGAGCTAAAATTGTCCCCAAACTGGAACACGAGGATACAGCATGTCAATGAAGAGGAAGTGCTGAGCAGCCCTTTGTTGAATTTAACTTTCTGCTGTGGACATGTAAGACAACTTCATTCCAAAATAGAAAGCTGAATGGTTATTCTGTATTGTGTTGTTCTACAAAATCACTTCTTTTTTTAAAGAACAGACAGAGAACCCAATTCCTGCTAAGCATTCATTTTATGTTTGTCTTTTCACACACCCTTGCTTCTCTAATTCTGCTGAGACTGATCTGTCACCATAAAATGAGGAAGGCTGGGGGAAGGTGCTGTGTGTGGGGCATCTAAATGCATTTGGTTGCTGACTGCATGATGGATGAGGAGACCAGCA
Source organism: Sturnus vulgaris (assembly GCF_052056855.1). Taxonomy (NCBI): domain Eukaryota; kingdom Metazoa; phylum Chordata; class Aves; order Passeriformes; family Sturnidae; genus Sturnus; species Sturnus vulgaris. The sequence goes on along the minus strand of NC_142256.1, from coordinate 17,949,085 downwards.
CAGAGAAGCACCTGGCAGTGGCTTGCACTTCTTCAGAAACCAGTGGTCCTTTTTGTTCTGAGGGATCTGTTTTAACTCCTGGACTTTCTCAAAAGCAGGGTTCTCAGCACGTGCTGAATCCTTTTTAAAGTAACTGGGTTGGATTTGAATTGGCAGCCCTTTAAATATTGTAAGCAGTTGATGGCACAGCTGTATTTGTAGTGGCATCCTGGCTGCAGTGCCATAGCTCTGAGCTGCCTCACCAACAGGGCTTGGCAACTCCTTGTTGGGAGCAAATGCATTGGACACAATGTGTATTGTCTTTGTGTAGGATGTTGAGCACCTGTCCTGTTCTCCTGCTGTGCTGAGTGGTCCTTGGGGGCAGGAGAGTGGGGGAAAACGGTGGATTCAGGAGAGAGAAGGACTCCAGTCATCCTAGAGCTCAAAGTAGAATTGGAAAATACACGAGATTGAGTCCTACCATTAGCCTATGGACCACTGCCAGGTCCATCATGAATCTTGTCCCTAAGTGCCATATATATACTTTTTTTTTTAACATTTCCACCATCCTTGTTGCCCTTCTTTGGACATAAATCACTTGAACATTACTTGAACAATCACTTGAAGAGTTCTGCTCTAATAGGAAGATAGATATTTTGCAATCGCGCTAAAACAAGACTGTATGAATCTGGACCTTTTGTCCTGACTGGTGCCAACTTTAAAGGTGAGGTCTCTGCTGAAGTGGCCTTGAAGTGGCACAGGAACAGAACAGGGGAAGCTGTTGTGGAAGTTCCCTGCAGTGTTGGTAAAAGGACAGTCTGAAGTTGAGGTGTCCTTCAGTGGCAAAAGAGATGAAAGTAGCTTTGGCTTGGATACAGCCCCTTTCGTATGCATCCACCTGTGGTCTCTGTGGCTGTGTGCTTGTCAAAAATGGTTTTCAGTTTCCTGTTGTGGAGGGTGTGAGTGGTTAGAAAGCTCTTGTGCTGGCTTTCTGGCCCAGCAGAAGTGAACCAGTGAACCAACCCTAGTGCTATTGATATCCCTCCTGCAAAACTGGGCCTGGTAATGTTTATTCTTATCTTTCTCCCTTGTGAAAGGAAGACAGAAGATGTGATTTCTTTCTATGGGACTGCTGCCAGACCGATACACTTCAGACAGACTATATGCTGCTTTCTCTATCCTAGACAAGGGCATTTTTAGAGCTGTGGTACCTGAAATAAGATGTGTTTGTGTCCATCTGTCCAGGTTTCAGCTGGGATGGAGTTAATTTTCTTCTTAGTAGTTGGTACAGTGCTGGGATTTGGATTTAGGATGAGAATAGTAATGATAACAAACGGATGTTTGAGTTGTTGCTAAGCTTGAGTCAGAGTTTACACTAACTCGAGGACTTTTCAGCTTCTTATGCTGCTCTTCCAGTAAGGGGGGCCATAAGAAGCTAGAAGGGGATGCAGCCAGGACAGGTGACCCCAGTTGACCAAAGGAATATTCCTGACTGTATGGTGTTATGCTCAGCCTATAAATTGTTGGGAAAGCTGGCCAAGGGCTGCTGCTCAGGGGCTGGCTGGGCATCAGTTATCAGGTGGTGAGCAATTGTGTTGTGCATTGCTTGTTTTGCATATTCTAATTCTATCGTTATTATTACTTCCCTTCTATTTCTGTGCTATTAAACTTTCTTTTGCTCAACACACAAATTTTACCCCCCCCTTCACTTTCCCTTGCTGAGATAAAGCATGACACCACCCCATCTTCTGGTTTACTTTATTTCTGTAGAAGTGCCTGGTTTGCACTTTAAGAGCTACATCAGGGATAATGCTTCTTCCTTGTGAGAAGTGCTGATGGTAGGATATGAGACCATAGATCACCTGCCTGTGGAGCTATAGTTCCCCCTCACATTGTATTAGTTTCTTTGTCTCATTCTTTCTCCTTTCATTTAAAATTATTTTTGCTTGTAAGTGCATTTCCAAGCTGTGAAAAGCTACTGACATTCACAAACTCTCAACCTCCCCCAACAAGGGCACAATTCTTCTGCATTTTCAATCAAAAAGTGTTTTATAATTCATTAGTCCAGTAACACCTACGTTTCCAAATGTTTATGGGTTGTTTAAATATATTAAGTCTATGAATTCAGAAGGTAGATATCTGCTAATGCATCAGATCTGTTCCTTATGCCTCTTCTACTTTCCTGCCTTCCTCACAATCCTGCTGTATTAATTTTTTCAGGGACTAACAGTGTCTGCGTGTAATCGTGTTAGGAGTATCTTGTGAAATAAGAAGCCAGATAAAATTCAAAGCAAGACGAGGCAATCTTCATACGGATTATGAAAGTGCTGCAAGATTGTGCATTAAAGAGATCAAGCACCTCTGCTTTTGCCCTTTCCCTTCTGTCTTGGAGTAAATGACCTGCATTAAAACAGTTTAGCAAGAGTAGTTTTAAGCAGCAAAAAGACAGAAATAGACCAAGAGGAGTCCAAAATTAATTTGTGAAGCAGCTTGTTGCCTTCTGACTTAAGATCTGTGTTCTGAATCATTGTTCAGAAACATAAGCCTTTGTCCATGTGAATGGAATTATATAGGGTTTAAAATGAAAGGGTGAGATCAAGTCTGGTGTTTAGGTTAGCCTGACATGAGTCTTCAACTCGCTCCCCCTTCCTGTGACACTCATGTGGATGTAAGCCAAGACAGTTTCACTCTGGGAAGCAATGCAAAGCCAATGAGCTAAGTTTCACAGCATGGAAAATATTTGCTCTCTTCTGCCAGTCTTCTTCCTTTATCTTTGACTATCTCCATGCACAATTTCATTTCTAATTACAGCCGCACTGGAACCTGAGTGTGATACCTAATAATTACTTACTTAATATTTATTTATTCATATAACTTTCATTGTCCTTTGTGAAGGCCTGGGGCCTACCACTAGGGCTGTAACACTTTGGCCCTGGAGGGGCAAGAGTAGGCATGGAGAAACACCCCTCTAAGATCAGGGTTAAAGTACCTCCCTTCCATAGGCCTTTGCAGGCACATGTTAATACCTTGAGTTCTATTGGTTTGTACAGTTGTTCCACCCCTGTTCAGTCCCTGTTCACCCTACATGTACCTTTTCCAGAATGTTCTTACTTTCCTTGATTCCTATTGGCTATGTTTTGCTGCATTGCTCCACCCCTGTTATCCTATTGGTTCCCCTGGTTGGCTGCCTCTCCTCTGCATCACTTTCCCCTGTCCCTATTGGACCTTGACCCTCAGACCTGTCCCCTTCATCCCATATTTAACCCTGTGCCCCCAATCCAGTTTTGTCTTTGTCCCTGGGCTCTCTTGGAGACTAGTAAACCTTTCCTCGGATTTCCATCCTAAGACCTGTCCATTGCCTGTTTTGCCAGCCAGTTTTTTAGCAAGTATGCTCTGGGCCCTGAAGGCACAGGCTGCTCTCAGAGGAACCTATTGAAGCACACTGCTTCAAGTGGTGCCCGAACAGGGGTGACTTATGGAGTCTCTGTGAGTGACTCCTGTGACAAATCAGCTGGACAATTGTTGCAGGAAGGAAGATGCCTTTGGCTTAGGCACAGCCCTAAGTGGGACCTGAGTTTTATCAGGGCTCATTGAAGGGAGATTCAGCACCCTCCAAGCGGCACGAGAACTGGGTCAGCTGATGACATCCACAGGGCGTTTTGAAGACCTGCACCCAGACCCACCAGAGAGTGAATTGGTGGGCAGCTGACCAGGGTTCAGGCTTTTTCTTGGGTTGGTTTTATTGTGTGGGTGGGCAGTCCCTTTCCATTAGGGGCAGCCATGGGACATGTGCTATCCAAGGCTGAGAAGGATGTATATTTTAGAGTTACAGAAGCTCTCATTTTAGAGGGGAAATGTTTTCGTAAGGGGAGTCTAAAACATTTCGTTCACTGGTTGTTTAAAGAATTCTCTGATATTTCTGTTTATTCAGTTTGTCAGTTGGGGTTTTGGGATTCAGCTGGGGAAAGACTATTTTTTGCAAACCCCGTGGGCGTTGAAGGTTGCAAAGTTTTATCCTGTTTTTCATTTGATTTGTTTCAAATGTTCAAAAGTTCTAATGCTCATCCCCAGTTGTCGCATTCTGCCCCCTGCATCCCTGAACCCACTAACCCTGAGAACAGAACAGAAGATGGAACCAGCCATGGGGCACAGGCGAGCCACCTCCCATCTCCCCTTCTCTTCTATCATCTCTCTAGGAAGGTACTGACAATACCGTCCTGGACTCTACCCTAACCCACACTCCACCATCCCTCAATCCTATCCCCCCGTCCTATTGTACTAATGAAACTGTGAGGGAAACCATAATGTTGAGCTTGCTTCCTCTCCCTGCCTTCTCATTGGGTCCTCCCCTTGTGTCAAGTGCCATCCCTCTATTGAGCACCATCCTTACATCAAGCACTGCCTCTGCATTGGGACTCTCCCCTTCTATCAGGAAGTCCCTCCATGGGCCCCACCCCATCTGGTTTGGCCTCTTCCAGTTCCCACGCTACTGGAACTGGAACCACACATGATGTTGACCAGAAGGTAGCCGTCTTGACTTCCAAAAGCCTAAGACATTAGGCCTTGCCAGTCAACTGAGAAGTCCACTCATCTGCTAAGAGACAAGCTTCCTCTTTGGAGGAAGACAGTGAAGTCTCATCTGAATTTGAGGATGAGCCTGAGGACTCTTGGCAGCAGATGTGAGAAGAGGCCAAAAAGGGGGATTGGGAAATGGTGTCCAAAATACAGGTGGCACCAGTGCGGTACCACAGAGTAGCTAATCCCCGAAGGGAATCCATCTGTCATGGGGAGATGAAAGACATTTGTAAGACAGCAAAGATTATGGGAGGAACGTCTCATATTTTAACAACTTACTAAATGCTATCTTTGCTGCTCGTGTTGTGGTCCCTCGTGATTTAGGATGTTTTATGAATATGCTACTCTCTCCTACTGAATTAATCTTGTAGGAGGGGATATGGAAGAAAGCATTAAAACAATTAATGGACTGCACCTAGGAGGCACACCTATGGACCATTTAGCTGGGGGGGGGGGGATTTCACCAAGACAGAAGCTCAGGCTATAGATCTTCCCCAAACTGTGCTAGAAGACATAAAGGGCAAAACCAGCCCTTTTACAGATGCCAGATGGGGCAACACCAAGTATTGACTTTATGAACATTCATCAGAGATCAGATGAATCATTCATAAAATTTGTCAACTACTTTACACAGGCGATTAATGAACAGATAGAACACCCAAAGGCCAGAGAAGAGCTGCTTACAAAACTGGCTGTTACAAATGCTAATAATAGCTGCAAGGACATTTTGCATGCTCTTCCCCTTGACCCAAAGCCAACCATCACTCAGATGGTCAAGGCTTGTACCGTCAAAGCTTCAATAGATTGTGAAGCCAAGCTTGTCAAAGCTGCAAATCAGGGTACTATAGAAGCTCTAGTAGCAGCACAAGTGATTCCCCACAAACCCAATAACAAATGGGAAAAAGGACCGTGTTTTAATTGTGGGGAAATAGAACATTACCAACAAAACTGTTCTAATAAAGGCAAGAACCAGTCCTGATCCTCAGAATGCCCTAAATGCCATGAACATTGTCTTCGCTGTCAACAACACCAACAGGCTTACCAGCATCCACAGAACCATCAGTGTTTGGGAAACTCCTGGTTGAGTGTGGCACAGTTCTGTGTGATGACACCAAATGCAAGGCTGTTTTGCCCCACTCTCCTGACTGTTGTGGAGAACCAGCTCATCAAGCTTCTCCAGTCCATTGGGACTGTTCCATCTCTGCAGAGGAGCTTGATAGGCGACAGGTCCAGCCAGGAATTCCCCGGCCACTGGTAAGCGTGCTTTCAATTCAAATAGAAGATGCTTACGGTCACACCATTCCAACAGGCAAATATGGGGCTGAGGATTGGCCTGGGGATGTTTTAGTACTTTGTAACACTGGAGAGGGGCTGGAAGGACTCACAGTCCTACCTGAGGTAGTGACTGTAACATCTCTACAAGAAATAACTCTACAGGTACTGTGTTTAAACCCCCTCTCTTCATCCCTAAAAGAATGGTTATTGCATAAGCTTATTTATTACTGGACTTGACTTCAACACCAGCTGACCCACTGGTATTGTAGGTGCAGATCCTGGGTTGCAACAGACCTGTAATAGAGTGTGTACTGTCTTTAAAGGGAAAAAAGACTCAACTTTCAGGGTTATTGGGTACTGGATCAGACATCACCATCATCTCCTGATCTGAGCAGCCAAAAGAATGGCCTCACGTTCCAGCATCTCGGGTCATTTCAGGAATCAGGGGAGCTGTGACCAGCTTCAGGAGCAGAAGCACCGTTTTATTGAGGGACCTGAAGGTAGGATTACCACAGTAAGGCCTTTTATCCCTCACGCACTTGCAACACTTTGAGGAAGGGACTCCTTGTCTCAATGGGGGACAAGACTACAAATCCTAACATCACCACAGGTTTTCTAGTCAAGGCCACTGAGCAGCGCACTGCCCTCCAATTAACGTGGAAGACTGATAACCTATGTGGGTGGATCATGGCCCTTTCCAGAGAAGAAATTAAAGGCACTGCAGTCCCCTGTGCAAGAGCAGCAGTCCAAGGGCCATATAGTACCATCCACTAGCCCTTTGAACACACCTTTGTCATTTGCAAACCAGGCAAAGACAGGTGGTGGCTCTTGCAAAACCTCAGAAAGATCAATGAGGTCATTGAAGACATGTCCCCTCCTGCCTGCCCTCAGCCTCAATGCTACCACAAGACTGGCAAATGGTCGTCAATGACCTGAAAGACTGCTTCTTTAATATTCCCTTACATCCCGAGGACGCTCCCCATTCTGCCTTTTCCGTTCCATTCTTTAATAGATAGGCACCTCTTCAAAGATACCATTCACCAGTTTTGCCTCAGGGCATGAAGAACTCACCTGTAACAGGTGGCATTTGTACTGTTTAGTGGTTCATTTGAAGTTCTTGGTTTTTATTTAGAGTTAGGATTAAAAAAGACATGACAGAGATGATTTTTTTTTGTGTTTGGTTGTTTATCATGTACAGAGAGTTTAGTAAAACTTCTAGCTACTAGCAAACGAAAACAAATGAAATGGAGGTGAACCTAGCTAGCTGCAAGGTATTTTAAAGCTAAACACTCTAATGGAGAATTAGTGCTTATATTATTTATACTTTTGACCCAATAACCAAACTCCTGTGAGCTGCAGTGCAGCACTAACCAGAAACTACTACCTGAAACCATGAAGAAGGAAGAACACTGAAAGAAGACACCACCCAAAATCTTCCATCTTGTCCTGTACCTATTACTATATTATAAAACCCTCAAATTTAAAATCCTTGTCCTGGTTTAGGGCAAATTTGGGGGAAAACCTCTGGAAGGAGCCCTTAGACAGCAAACCTCCATGACTCTTCTTCCCCACCACTGGGTTCAGGAAGAATTTTCTTAGAGGAGTGGAAAAAAACCTGTTTATTTAACAAGCGAAACACTCCCCAGCACAAAAAACCAACACCAGCTGACAAAAAAATCTCTTTTACCTTTTTGAAGGGATGACAAACTCAGAAAGTCTCTCCAGCAAGTGGTCGTCCAGTTATCAGTCTCCGGCGCTGGGGAATGACTGCTGCAGGTCACAGAATGCAGACTCCCGGTGTTTTTTGGTGTTTCCCAGGTCCCCGTCCGGAACAGGTTCAGATGGTATCTAGGAAAGGGACCGGGGTGAAGAAACAGTCCAGGGAAAAATTGGACTGCCTAGCTGAACTAACTAATAAGCAAAAGCAAGGACAAAGGAAAGAAAAATAGGCAGAACTGAGCAAGCAAGCAAGCAAGCCAAACCAGCCAGCCTCTCCTAAACACAGACCATGGGGGAGGTGAGCCGGCTGATAACAAGACAAAACAAACCTTCACTTTCAGAGTCAGTCCTGAAAGCACAGGACATAATACCAAGAATAAACAGAATACACGATTGGAGATACAAATGCCATAACGTCACCCTAGGACAATCCTTCACCATGTGAAATTACACACTTCTATTTTACTACACACCCATTACTTTAACTCCATCCCTTAAATTTGTAAGCCTTCTCCAAGTCCTCAGGTCAAAAGCAGTGGTCTCCAGGGGGTCAGTGCCAGAAAGCACAGAAAGCTCAAAAAACTCGGGTTTCTGAGATCCAACACTCGCCCACTATTTGCCAATGGTTTGTGGCCGGGATTCTATCGCCCATTCGAGAGCAACACCAAAATGTCGTAATTTTTCACTATATGTATGACTTACTTGTGCACGCAGAGACTCAAATTATTTTGGACTGTGCAGTCCAAGTTGTAATCAGTTATGTCCAAAGCCAATGATTTGAGATCGCCAGGGCAAGATCCAACAGACTGTGCCTTGGATGTATCTTGGCCTCAAGATCATGGAGAGGACCATCACACTCCAGCTCTGCAGATCAAGGACAGTCCCAGGACCCTGCGGGAATTATACCAGCTCTGTGGGAGTATCAGCTGGGTTCATCCACTACTAGGGATCACCACCAAGGACCTCACAACGTTGTTCCAGCTCCTGAAAGTGACAAGGACCTTGATGCTCTGCGATCACTGACACCCGAGGTCAAGTCAGCAGTACTAAAGGTAGCCCAAGCCAAACCAAACAGGCGCACAGGTACAATCTTAATTTACCCTTTTCCCTGGCTATCCTACACTCAAGTCCTAAGTTTCATGCTCTAATTTTCTAATGGGATCAAAAATCAACTAATCCTTTAATAATAATACAATAGGTTTTTAGAACTCATCAACCAAATAAGACTATCACGACGCCCCAAGAAGTAATGGCACAATTAATTATAAGAGGTAGAGCACGTCTGTATTCCCTTGCCGGAGTGGACCTTGCTAACATATACTTTCCCCTCACCAATGAGCATCTTAATTGGCTTCTACAAATATCTGAGCTGTTGTAATACGCCTTAGACAAATGTCCACATGTTTTCTAAAACGAATTATTTAATTCAGCCTTCAATTTGGCCCCCAAACCTCTAAAATGTCAAATTCCATTAAAGGCTCTGAATGGCTTTACAGACGGGTCTGGGAGTTCCCATAAATCTGTTATTACTTGTAAAGACCCAACTACCCAGCAATGGAAGTCAGACATTGAAATTGTCCATGGATCCCCCCAGATGCCAAATTGGCCACAGTAGTCAGAGTCTTTTCCAAATTTGAAGAATCAACTTAATTACAGATTCGGCCTATGTCTATGGTGTAGTGCAGTGGGCTGAAAATTCGATCCTAATAGATATTCCCAACCCCAATTATATGATTTGCTCTCTCACCTAATTTATCTGTTATCCCACAGAAAACATCCGTATTATGTTATGTACACAAGGTCCCATACCACCCTTCCTGGCTTCATTGCAGAGGGAAGTAGGAGAGCAGACACTCTAGCAATGGTGGTACAAAACACCACACTCCCTAATATCTTTGAACAAGCTAAGATCAGCCACCAATTTTTTCATCAAAACGTTCCTGCCTTGGTCAGGATGTTAAGACCCTAGAGACCAGGCAAAATCCATCATGGCCGTGTGCCCAAATTTTCAATCATATGCATTTCCGTCTGCCGGAGCCGGAGTCAATTCAAGAGTATTGAGCAGTCTCCAGCTCTGGCAAATGGACATGACACGTTATACCCCTTTAGGATGTTTAAAATATATCCACGTGTCTATTGACATCTGTTCTGGAGCAGTATTCACTTCTGCCCACACTGGGGAAAAAACAAAATATGTAATTAAACATGATTTGTTAGCATTTTCCATCTTGGGCATTTCCCAGATAACAGCCCTGCCTACATCTCACACCAGTTCCATCAATTCTTAAATCAGTGGGATGTACAGGCACACCACACTCCCCTACAGGACAGTCCATCATTGAGAGGGCTCACCACTCCATCGAGAGGGCCCTTGATCAACAGAGAGGGACAGTCCAGACATAATCTCCCATTGAGAGACTGGCAAAAGCTCTTTATGTTTTCAACTTTCTGAAAAATTCATTCATGGAGCCTACTTCCCCAGTAATCGGGCATTTCACTAAGTTGACCCAACACTCAGCTAAAAGCAAAACTGCCTGTGTTGATCAAAGACCCTGAGACTAAACGAATTATGGGCCCCTTTCCATTAATAACGTGGGGAAGACAGTATGCTTGTGTTTCCACAGTGGCTGGCCCAAGGTGGAACCCAGTGAAAAATATAAAACCATTTGTGGAAGCAGTAAAACTGGCTATGGAACAACCAGAAGAGGAACAAAACAACCCAAAAAAGAAGATGTCCTGGTTTAGGGCAAATTTGGGGAAAAACCTCTGGAAGGAGCCCCCAGAAAGCAAACCCCCACAACTCCTCCCCCCACCACCAGGTTCGGGAAGTATTTCCTCAGAGAGAAGTGGAAAAAAAACCCTGTTTATTTAACAAGCAAAACATTCCCCAGCAAAAAAAAAAAAAAAATTAACAACACCAGATGACAAAAACTCTTTCACCGCTCTGAAAGGATGACAAACTCAGAAAGTCTCTCCTGAGAGTGGTTGCCCAGTTATCGGTCTCTGGCGCTGGGGATGACTGCTGCAGGTCACAAAATCACAACATGCAGACTTCTGGTGTTTTTTGGTGTTTCCCAGGTCCCTGTCCAGAACAGGTTCACATGGTATTCAGGAAAGGGAGAGACAAATAAACAGTCCAGGGAAAAATTGGACTGCCTAGCTAAACTAACTAATAAGCAAAAGCAAGGGCAAAAGCAAAAAGTAGGACCAAAAGCAAGCAAGCAAGCCAAGCCTAGCCTCTCCTAAACACAGACCACGGGGGAGGTGAGCCGGCTGATAACAAGACAAAACAAACCTTCACTTTCAGAGTCAGTCCTGAAAGCACAGAACATAATACCAAGCATAAACAGGACACACGATTGGGGATACAAGCACCATAACGTCACCCTAGGACATTCCACCCCTTATCTCCATGTCACGAACATACTACTAAACACCATGTAAAAACTTCATCAAGTAGAAACTTCCATCTTTCACTTACTCAAACACATTTCCTTCCATCTCACTTGCTCAGACCTTCGACACTTACACATTTCTTTCTGTCTCATGTCTGTGTGATCTAACATACAGACAATGGTAGTAACATCCAGCAAACAATGATATTTTGTATATGAGTCTCACCCCACAATCAGATCTCTCTGAGGTACACATCGTGTTGTTCCATTTCTCTGCATTATCTACCATGTACAACCTGGTCCTTGAGCAAATCCCACGAATGTGTTTGTCTGTACTCGAGGCAGAATTGATCCACACTGTCTTCTGTAACAAACCTCTGACATGTGCCACTGGGACTTTATCCCCGTCTACAATATTCAGGGACTCAGATTGGGCAGGACCTGCTCAGTTGGTGGAACCTTGGGTGTTAACTAACCAGGAGGCCTTTGCTAAATGCTGCTCCCAGTTTTTGAAAGATCACCCACCCAATGCTTTCAAGGTGGTTTTTAACAGTCCATTGTACCTCTCCACTTTACCTGCAGCTGGTGCATGGTAGGGGATATGGTACACCCACTCACTGCCATGTTCCCTAGCCCAGGTGTTGATAAGGCTATTCTTGAAATGAGTCCCATTGTCTGACTCAATCCTCTCAGGGGTACCATGCCTCCAGAGGACCTGCTTTTCAAAGCCCAGGATGGTGTTACAGGCTGTAGCATGAGACACAGGGTAGGTTTCCAACCATCCAGTGATGGCTTCTACCATGGTGAGCACGTAGCGCTTGCCTTGGCGTGTCTGGGGCAGTGTGATGTAATCAATCTGCCAGGCCTCCCCATACTTGTACTTGGACCACCGCCCCCCATACCAGAGGGGCTTCACCCGCTTGGCCTGTTTGATGGCAGCGCACGTCTCACAGTCATGGATAACTTGAGAAATACTGTCCATGGTTAGATCCACCCCTCGGTCTCGTGCCCACTTATAGGTGGCATCTCTACCCTGGTGGCCTGAGGCATCATGGGCCCATCGAGCCAGGAACAACTCTCCCATGTGTTCCCAATCAAGGTCTATCTTCGACACCCCCATCTTTGCAGCCTGATCTACCTGCTGATTGTTGTGCTGCTCTTCATTAGCTCTACTTCTGGGATCATGGGCATCTACATGGCAAACCTTCACAGGTAGTTTCTCTAACCAGGTAGCGATGTCTTTCCACTCTTCAGCAGCCCAAATTGGTTTTCCTCTACGCTGCCAGTTAGCTTCTTTCCATCTCTCCAGCCATCCCCACAGAGCATTGGCTACCATCCATGAATCATTGTAGAGATAAAGCTTTGGCCACTTCTCTCTTTCTGCCATGTCTAGGGCCAGTTGAACGGCTTTGAGTTCAGCAAGTTGACTGGATCCACCCTCTCCTTCAGTGGCCTCTGCTACCCATCGTGTGGGGCTCCATATGGCTGCTTTCCACCTCCGATTCATCCCCACGATGCGACAGGAACCGTCAGTGAATAGAGCATAGCGTGTTTCCTCTGCTGGCAGTTGGTTATATGGTGGAGCTTCTTCAGCCCGTGTCACTGGTTCTTGTTCCTCATCTGTGACACCAAAACTTTCACCTTTGGGCCAATTTATAATTACTTCCAAAATCCCAGGGCGATTCAGTTTTCCAATCCAGGTGCGCTGTGTGATGAGGGCAATCCACTTGCTCCATGTAGCACTGGTGGCACGGTGGGTGGAGGGAACCTTTCCTCTGAACATCCACCCCAGGCTGGTACTCGGGCTGGCAGGAGGAGTTGTGCTTCTGTACCAGTCACCACTGACACAGCTTGGACTCCTTCGTAGGCAGCCAAGATTTCCTTCTCTGTTGGGGTGTAGTTAGCTTCAGACCCTCTGTAGCTCCAACTCCAAAATTCTAATGGTCGGCCTCCCGTCTCATTAGGCACCTTCTGCCAAAGGCTCCAGGACAAACCATGGCTCCCAGCTGCAGAGTAGAGCACGTTCTTCACATCTGGTCCCACCCTGACTGGGCCAAGGGCTACTGCATGAGCAATTTCCTGCTTTATCTGGGCAAAAGCTTGTTGCTGCTCAGGGCCCCAGTGGAAATCGTTCTTCTTGCGGGTAACCAGGTAAAGAGGGCTCACGATCTGACTGTACTCAGGAATGTGCATTCTCCAAAAACCTATGGCGCCTAAGAAAGCTTGTGTCTCCTCTTGTTGGTTGGTGGGGACATAGCTGTGATTTTGTTGATGACATCAGTAGGAATCTGACGCTGTCCATCTTGCCACTTCACTCCCAGGAACTGGATCTCTCAAGCAGGTCCCTTAACTTTACTCTTCTTGATGGCGAAGCCAGCTTCCAGGAGGATTCGGATGATTTTCTCTCCTTTCTCAAACACTTCTGCTGCTGTGTTCCCCCACACAATGATATCATCAATATATTGTAAATGTTCTGGAGCCTCACCCTTTTCTAGTGTAGTCTGGATCAGTCCACGGCAGATGGTAGGACTGTGCTTCCACCCCTGGGGCAGTCGATTCCAGGTGTACTGTACTCCCCTCCATGTAAAGGCAAACTGAGGCCTGCACTCTGCTGCCAGAGGAATGGAGAAAAAAATGCATTGGCGATGTCAATAGTGGCGTACCACTTTGCTGCCTTGGACTCCAGCTCGTACTGCAGTTCCAGCATGTCCGGCACAGCAGTGCTCAGTGGTGGAGTCACTTCATTCAATTGCATGGTAGTCCACTGTTAATCTCCATTCTCCTTCAGATTTACACACAGGCCAGAAGGGGCTGTTGGAGAGTGACTGGGTTTTGCTGACCACCCCTTGGCTCTCCAGCTCTCAGATCATCTTATGGATGGGAACCACAGCATCTCGAGTTGTTCTGTATTGTCGGCAATGCACTGTGGAAGTGGCAATTGGTACCTTTTGCTCTTCTCCCTTCAGAAGTCCTACTGTAGTTGGATTCTCAGACAGTCCAGGCAAGGTGTTCAATTGCTGGATGCCCTCTGTCACTACAGCTGCTATCCCAAATGCCCATCTGAGTCCTTTTGGATCTTTAAAATACCCCCTTTGGAGGTAATATATGCCCAAAATGCATGGGGCCTCTGAGCCAATCACAATAGGGTGTTTTTTCCATTCATTTCCAGTCAGGCTCACATCAGCTTCCACCAAGATAAAGTCCTGTGATCCACCTGTCACACCAGCAATAGAGACAGATTCTGCCCCCACATATCTTGATGGGACTAATGTGCATTGGGCACCAGTATCAACCAAAGCTTTATACTTTTGTGGTTCCAATGTGCCAGGCCAACGAATCCACACAGTCCAGAAAACACGATTTTCCCTCGCCTCTCCCTGGCTAGAGGCAGGGCCTCTCTAAGCCTGGTTATCCTTCTTTCCTTGGGCATATGTCTTAGAGGTTTCTTCAAGGGGATCGGACATGTCATCATCATCATCATCATCATACTTGGCAGCTTGGCTACGGGCAACTGGAGCTGCTCTCCTTTTGGTGGAACTTCCTCTTTGAGTCTTGCCTTCTTTCAATTCATGCACCCATTGTGCCAGAGCAGCACAGAGTAGATTTTCCATCCCATCTCTTCGCGTTTTCTCCACAATCACGCAGGAAGAACCACAGCTCAGCTTGTGGAGTGTACCTTCTCTCCCCATCGGGGGAAGGTCTGCGTTGGATACCAGGGCCTCTAATTTGTACTGCCAAGATTTGGAGAAGATCCTCTTTAATCTCCTCCCTGAGTCTCTTATGATTCTCCTCTATCTTGTCTTCTAATTTCTGCAGACGTGTTTCCACAGCTGCAATTCTGGCATGTGTTGGGCCATGCACGGCATCTGCATATGTTCAGAGCTTCTTCGCCATATCGAGCACAGTCTCATCCCTGTCATCCCACTTCATTATTGCTAAAGCAGAAGCATATTCATGTGGCCCAAGCCATACAAGTTTTTGCCACATCTCAGATGTACGTGGTACCAAGTCTGGATTCCTAGTTGCTATGTCATCTGAGAAGATAATGTCTGCCACTGCCATTTCTCTCAGGCGTTGGATCCCTTGTTTTATAGTCTTCCACTGGGTCTGCTGCATATAAAGATTGTCTGCACACAGGTATCTTTGTGCTACACTGTCCAGGACCCGTGCCCAGAGGCTGTGAGGGTTAGGCCCCCTCATCATTCCTTGGTCAATGACAGGATCATGTGACAGGGATCCCAAATGCCTGGCTTCAGTGCCATCCAGAATTGTAGCCTCGCCTGCAGCATCCCAAAGACGGACCAACCAACTAATTATAGACTCATCAGGTCATCGGGTGTAATCCTTTCTTAGGCCACAGAGGTCCTTTAGGGAAAAGGACTCAATATTGGCCTCTGATCTTGTACCAGTTGCTTTGACTCCTGGTTTTATGTCAGGAGGCATTGAGAGTCCTTCTCCTGCATCATCATCATCATCGTCATCCACTGGTCAATCCGTCTTGTCTGTGCACTTTCCACTTCTCATGCTGGTAGCAACAGCCATTGGTTGAGGCTTACTGACAGGTTTAGCTGCTGGCTTAGGTTTGCTGTCTGGTTTAGCTGCTGGCCTCGAGCCTGGGGTGTTGGCTGCAGCCTGAGTGACTGGGATAGTGGCTGATTTATCTGCCTGTTCCCCTTCCTCTGTCTGCTGCCCTACAGTATCTAGCAGGGTACGATAACCATATGCCAGGGCCAAGCTCGCTGCAATGATCTTTTTCTCCTTAGAGTTATCATGGCACTTCTCTTTCAGGTACTTTGCCACCTCAGCTGGGTTCTGAATTTCTTCACATGGAAAGTCCCAGGCTATAGGGTCAGAAAAATCCTTTAAGATTTGGCCCATATCCTCCCATTTCCCACACCACTGAGGATTTCTCACATCTGGCTCTACTTCTGGGTCAGGGGTCTCATCAGCCCCTCTAGAAATCTCAGCTCTCATTCTAGAGAAACTGCAGACTGTATAAAGAAAGCTTACCAGATTAAACACCAGGAGGGTGGTCTCTTTAACATTCAGGGGAAACTGAACATTCTCTAATAGGGATGTAACAAATTCAGAGGAGAAGAAGGAAAACAAAGGCTGAAAAGCCTCATCCCCTGCTTCTCCTCTAACAACCTGGGTGCACAACCATAACCATGAACTATACATTCCTGGAACAGACTCCAGCACCTTTATAAATCTCCTGCAAGCCATCACAGCCAAGCCCAACCCGATGGATATTCTGGTCAGTGCCCCTCTGCTGCAGAAATTACATATTAGGGACAATACCGGAGCTATTTCTGGATAAGAAAATAAACCTAGGGACTATAGAGGTATTAAGACCTCAAAAAACCCTAGGGACCAGAAACACATGAAGGCCTCCACCCCAAGAGACATTATGAATTCAAACAACATAGCCAGTAACTGCTCTATACCAACACAAAGTAATTTGAACCAAAATATTATTAGAATAGGGTTTTTTCCACTTTCTCGAGCCATGAGTTGGGTGCCAAAATATCTGTCCTGGTTTAGGGCAAAAGCAAAAAGTAGGACCAAAAGCAAGCAAGCAAGCAAGCCAAGCC
The DNA here is from genome assembly GCF_052056855.1 of Sturnus vulgaris. NCBI lineage: Eukaryota > Metazoa > Chordata > Aves > Passeriformes > Sturnidae > Sturnus > Sturnus vulgaris. The sequence goes on along the minus strand of NC_142256.1, from coordinate 17,932,548 downwards.
TAGCCTCTCCTAAATACAGACCATGGGGGAGGTGAGCCGGCTGATAACAAGACAAAACAAACCTTCACTTTCAGAGTCAGTCCTGAAAGCACAGAACATAATACCAAGCATAAACAGGACACACGATTGGGGATACAAGCACCATAACATCGCCCTAGGACACAGGATGTATGGAAGAAGCATGGAAGAGACGGAAGACAAAGACCAAGGAAGATCTTCCAGATGGCTTCAACCCTACCAAACAGAATCCCATTACGGACTTTTCTTCTCTTTAGTTAAAATTATTTTGTGAATTTTATTTATCATTCTTACTGCGTTGACTATGCTTTTATGTTTTATTAAGTGCTTGCAGAGGTCTAAGGCAGAGGTCCTTCTTAATAAACAGAAAAGGGGGAGTTGTGGAGGCCCAGGGGCCTACCACTAAGGCTGTAATACTTTGGCCCTGGAGGGGCAAGAGCAGGCATGGAGAAACACCCCTCTAAGGTCAGGGTGAGAAGTACTTCCCTCCCATAGGCCTGTGCAGGCACATGTTAATACCTTGAGTTCTATTGGTTTGTACAGTTGTTCCATCCCTGTTCAGTTCCTGTTCTCTTTTCCAGAATGTTCTTACTTTCCTTGATTCAGATTGGCTATGTTTTGCTGCATTGCTCCACCCCTGTTATCCTATTGGTTCCCCTGGTTGGCTGCCTCTCCTCTGCATCACTTTCCCCTGTCCCTATTGGACCTTGACCCTCAGACCTGCCCCCTTCATCCCATATTTAACCCTGTGCCCCCAATCCAGTTTTGTCTTTGTCCCTGGGCTCTCTTGGAGACTAGTAAACCTTTCCTCGGATTTCCGTACAAAGACCTGTCCATTGCCTGTTTTGCCAGCCAGTTTTTTAGCAAGTATGCTCTGGGCCCTGAAGGCGCAGGCTGCTCTCAGAGGAACCCATTGAAGTGCACTGCTTCAGTCTTTTATCTGTGTTGAAATCCAAATTTTTATCTTCAGTTGTTCCAAGTGAAGTATTTTAAAAACACACAAAACCAACCCTATTGGCTCAGGCACTCATACACCAACATGAGTGCATTGTGTGCCTTATCATCTTAGCAAAACTTGCAACTTCTGAAAAAAAGTAAATTCTTGTTTCAGTGATTCTGGAAGCTCAGTCAGGAGTTTGTATGAACATGTTTTCAAGGCCAAAGGGACCAAATGGATGTTTCTGTCTTTTTCTGAGACAATGGAGCTACCATTGGAGACAATGGAGAATCAAGTTCTTTGAGCTGAGCAATGGACTTTTTGCATATTAATGGTAGCCTGAAGTTTTCTTGAAATGTGCTGGTTAACAAAAATAATGATTGCATCACAAGGATACCAATACATCAGAGAATCATGGAATTATTGAGGTTGGAAAACACCTCCAAGATTCAACCATTAACCCAGAACTGCCATGTTCATCACTAAACTATGTCCTAAATGCCACATCTATGCATCTTTTAAATCCCTGCCAGAATAATGACTTTACTATGTCTCTGGGCAGTGTGTTCCAAAGGTTGGCCACCCTTTTGGTAAAGAAATTTTTCGTAATATTCAATCTAAACCTCCCCTGGAGCAACTTGAGGTCATTTCCTCTTGTCCATTGCTTCCTACCTGGAGAAGAGACTGACCCCCACCTTGCTACAACCTCCTTTCAGGCAGTTGCACAGAGTGATAAGGTCGCCTCTTTTTCTCTGGAATAAACATACCCGGCTCCCTCAGCTGCTCCTCATCAGACTTGTGCTCCAGACCCTTCCCCAGCTCCATTGTCCTTCTCTGGACACACTGCAGGCCCTCAATGTCCTTCTTATGAGGAGCCCAAAACTGAACTCAGGATTCAAGGTGTGGCCTCACCAGTGCCCAGCACACAGGGACAATCACTGCCCCATTATTCTAGCTTATGACTTTATCTAATTTATCTAAATTTGACTTAGATTCTAATTTTTCACACCATTCAGAAAAAAAGGTTGCAAAACAGGCAAGGCCTCTTAACATACATGTGACTTCATCTCCTGCTCTGAGTAAAGGAGTATAATACAGAGCAGGTGTTGCTCCTCTCAGCTTTATACATACTTGACTGTGATGCTTCTTTTAGAAATGTTTCCTTCTCCGAAGAGCCAAGTAAAAACTGTCATCCAGAAAATGATGACCAATTAAGAAACTGCTGTATGGAAATTTCAGGAGAGGGAACAGCATATGACCCTTATAAAATGCTAGAAGCACTGTGGAGAGCAAACAACTGAATTTGGTTCGTGGCAATATCTTTAAAAATTCAAATATGAAGTAGCCCAAGAGGAGCTGGTTGTAGAGCTCTGTACATCATCTGTGGTGTAGTCTGGTTTTTCTCCAACACCTTCAAACCAGAACTTCGGAAGAATTTCAGTAAAAAAAGTACATTTTAATTTCACAGTGGTTAAAAAAGTATCATTTCTTGACGAATGTGTATCTGGACAATTTAAAGACTATTTTCTCTTCTTCCATTGCTAGTTTTGATTAAGTCAACAATGGCAGTAAAGGCAAAGCTTTTATACTTCAGAACATGGTGAAATTTCACAATTTGGCAGTGCTGTCTGGCATACTTCCTCTTGATCTTTAATTGACTGAATATTAGGATTGGCCTGAATAGAAAGCTTTGTTTGAATGGGAACTTCAGCTAGAAGCTGTGAACATTTTTAAGAACCTGAGGCACACAGGTAAATGTTAGAGAGTTTAGAAGAAATCAGTCATTCCTAATCAATGCAGTTAGTTCTAATTCACGTATCTGTTAGAAACAGAACTTTTCCAAAAGCTTCTGTCTAAATTTAAATGCACTGTTTATAGCAACCAGCCAGTAATACGATATACTGAGCAAAATCTGTTGAGCATGTGAAGCAAACAGGGTTATTACACCATGAATAAACCATTGATTCAAATCAACTTGCACTAATGATTGTGCCCATTTAAAGAAAATGTACCACATAATTCAGAGTGTTTCAGAATTTATAATAATAATTACAGTCTTAATCACCAGAAGGCAATGTTTCCTTCCCTTGGTGGCAGAGGAAACCTTAGTCATGTAGGACTTCTCCTTCTCTAGGTATAAGACTGATTTCCCCATGACAATCATATCAGACATGTGTCATTGTATGGGATTCTTCCCCTCTGCCAAATGGGGAAAGGCAGAGAAAGATTACAAATTTGGCCTTGTATATTGTTTTAGGAAGTGAATGTCTTTGACTCCTAATTTCTGTACTATGGGGAATTGCCATGTCCAGATTTGGGTTTTGGTATTTAAAATTGGAACAAAAAGTCAAAATTCACTGCAGACTGGAGGTCGATTGCAGCTTGTCAAAACACTCCATTACTGCTGAAAAATGTAAATGTGCTTATAAGGTAAAATGGAACTTTTCCATGAAGCAGCTCTTTCTGACAATGGTGGTACAGGGCATGGGACCAGATGACCCTCAGGTCTGCTTTGATGTGGCTTTTCTCAGGCTCAGAGCATTCATCAACCCTTTGGTCTCCATGAGGTATGAGAAAACACTGCCTTAACAGACCTCTGTGGATTAATTCAGTGTGACAAATACTGACCTTATTTACCTGGCTTTCTGAAAACTTTTTGCTTCTAGTGGCACACAGAAAGTCCAAGCCATTTTTTATAGAGAGACCTGAAAATGCAAGGTACTGAACCGAAAGGAAAACAATCAAAATGTACACTTTCTACAGGTCCATATATTGCAACCCCTTGCATTAGTGCTTTATGTGACATCTGGGGAAGCCTTTTATTTATTATATCAGACATAACTATGTGAATTCATACATTTTAGATGTATACTAGTATGTTCCCAATCAAGAGGAAGAATTTAAAGTTACTTTATGAGTGAGTACTTTGTGCAGCTTTTATTTTTTATGGTGCTCGATGCTCTTTATTCTCCTAAAACTTGAAAACAGGACAGTTAATTCTGTGGGATGGGTTGAGATGAGATGGAGTTTGAAGACTAGAGGAACACCAGAAACAACTTCTTACATGGTTACCTATAATCCCCTGCTAAATCTGTCCTTCAAAAACATCTTCAAAGGGATGGTGCTGATGTTGCCACGGAAGCAGTGTGAGTGTTCATGCTTGCTTCAGTACACCAGGATCAGCCCTGTTGGGAATATCCCAAGTAGCAAAAAAGGGAAAGGAGGGAATTTACCCTTTAGACTTGTCAGTACTGGGAAGTGAAATACCAAGTGGGTTGTTTTTCCTAGAACTTCAGGTTTTTCACTGCACTCACTTTTCCTATTTTTTACTTAAAAATAGAAGAAAGCACCAAGAGAGTGGGATGGATATGAGAAAGAGAGGAATGGTAAAGATTCCCTTGTCTGTGGGATGTTTATGAGTCTCATAAAATGCTTTTCTGATTTTCCTAGTGAGAAATAACCATTCAATTCTGTCACCTTTAAGAGAATGATGATTTATGCTCTCAGGATGAGTGCTCTTTCCAGTTTTCCACATCTTTTCAGTGCCTCAGCAATGTCTTGTGGAGAATTCTTTTTTCTAAGAAAGATTGGACCAGAAAGAAAGATTGATCCTTGGGGTCCCTTTCCACCCTGGTTTTCTATGATTCTGTGATAAAGTGTGTTTGATTGTTGTTGTGTGGTGTTCTCCATTAAGGCCTCTGTGATTGTGTCTCTGGGAAATGTGTGTAGATAGATAATCATTCACATGATACTCTGTGCCAGAGTCAAAATCTGTGTAATTATCTAAACAACTACATACCCTAAGTGCTACAGTGTTGAAGAGATTTGTGGCTTCTAACCTGGGCTTTATGAAATATCTAGTTTTGTGTTTGATATTATGTGGGTAATTTACATTATGTTATTCAAGTTTGCAAAATACAAAATACAAAAAATACGAAATACATCTCCAGAGTATTGATTCTTGGATGATTAGTGATGAACATCAATCATAATTAAAGGCATGTCATTATTTGAGCTTTTGAATGTATGTTCTTTCAGTGTTTATGTGACTGTTAAACACGTGACCACATCCATGAAAAGAAACCTGTAAATGATCAGAAGACTACTGAAAGTAGGGCTTTCTTTTCTTGGACTTTAAATGGTGTCAGCAGCATAGTTACCTTTCCAATGTGTTTTCACTTTTCTTCCTAATACAAAGAGGAGCCGACTTTGCCTTCCTTTACAAACCCCGGTACGTGGATAACAACCCAAATTAATCCTGATAGCATCTTTATATACCATTTTCCCATTGCAGGAGAATGTGTGAGGGAGGGTAAATAGAGAAGAAGGTACTGTCATAGCCTATAGCTAGTGGGTGTGTGCTGTGGACACGTCACCCCAAAACGTGTTGTAGGATGCACTGTGGTGAGGTAAGGCACAAAGCATCTTTCTCATCATGTGCCCAAAAAGGCTGGACCCAACACTTCCAAGAAACAGCAAAGTTGGATTTGTTTTCAGAGGGCTTGTTCCCACGCAGTTTCCCGCACGCTCACCCTGGATCAGGCTGCTTGTAGTGGACAGAGCATTTCAATTTCCATCTCTGCCTGAAGGGAAATGAAGGAGCATGTGTTTTAAGTACTACTGCTTCTCCTTGCAGAGGTCACATTAGTTCACTGGGTTTGGCTTCCCATGACACAGCAATCTGAGGGGAAAAAAATATGTGAATCCTGGCTTAAATGGATAATGTGAAATGCAGATGTGTCATTGTGCCTTGAGACTAAATGTGAAAGAGGGGAAATGGCCCTTAATTTTAACAAGTTCTCATTTGGTTTAACAGCTGCTGTGAGATCTCTCTTGTCTTTTCAGTGTGGCTGTGTTTTCCACTTTGGCAGTGTGTTTCTGGTTGTCAGAGTCATACAGAATTCTAATGAAGTGCAACACTTTTTTCTTTTCCCTACAGCTGTTATTTGTTATTTGATATAACTCTGCCTTGTGAGAGTTTTATTCCTGAACAAATGATAAAAGGACAGCTAGTATCAGTAGGCACTGCTGGCATGAGAGTTTCTGCTTTGTTGCTAACACAGAAGAAGCTATCGCTCTCCTTTTAAAGGATGTGTATGTGGCTGAATTTGGTTAAGCCTTTCAACTCCTGAGGGGGCCAAAGCCAGCCTCTTGTCTTGTTTTGCCCTCTGCTGCTGGCCTGTCCTAATTAACAGTTAGACTCCACGCCCTGTGCTCCCAGTGCCAAGACACTGCCTTTGGGCAATCACTCGAATTTTGTGTTTTCGTTCCAGTGCAGCCAACACTGCGTGTTACTCCACTGTGCTCCCCGATGAGAGCTATGAGACCTGCTGAGTCAGCAGACATGGCCCATGCTCCTTGGGGTTCATCTTCCTCTGCCCCAGAGCCCAGGGAGATGTGGCTGGGTGACGTGATAGCCTGGGCATGATGGGACCCTGGGGAGGCTCTTGGATGGTTCAGACTGGAGAGTTGCTGCAAGAGCTGGGCTCTGTTACATTGTGTAAATATGTTATTGAAGGTGCAAATCCTAGTTCCTGCTAACTCTGATGTTACAAATAATCCTCTGATTCCTTAAAAGTACATACAGAACTCAGCTGAGCTATTTGAGTGTTAGACATTTCATGTGGTTGTTGTACAGGAGTGATCCTGCTGGGTTGAAGGTGGTTCCCATACTCTCAAGATGTTTCTTGAGCTACCTAAATGGTGTGCTCCCATGCCCGACAGGGAAATACACACCATATCACCACATGCTGCCAACTCTGTCTGGGAAGCAGAGACTATTTGCTGGACTCCACTCATTAATGTGCAAAGCTCTCATCCGTTGCCAGCAACATGCCAAGCAAATTTTTGGAGAGAATATCTGCAAAGCTTTTGTAATGCACACTAACCTTGCCTTTTGTCTCCCTGTCCTCTCTGTGTTTCTGTGCTTTTGGGGTTCCCTTTGAAGGAGGAGGTGGGCAACATGCTGTGAGTTTTCATTCCCTACCTGGATATGTCTGTGTTACACTGCTGCTGAGGACTAGAAATCCTCATCCTTTCTAACCCTGTCAGATCAACTCCCTTTTAGAAAAGGGGGGAATTGCAAGTACAGAGAGCTCTCAGGGCCTTGTGCATACAGGCTCAGAGATAGAGACGGATACAATCTCTTACCTAAGGCCTAAGTTTGACCTAAGGCCTTGGAGAAGGCTTGAAGAATTAGAACACTGAAAGTGAAGCAGACATAAAACAAGAATATAAGTTCTTAGTTTAAGTAGAAATATGTTTTAAGGGAACAGAGATATTCATTATGTAAGCAAAGCAATATGTTAAGTAAGAGAGAAAAAGATTTTCAAAGTTTTGCAGTAAAACTTGTTACAAACTTAGTTAAAAGCTTAAGATGTATCAATGTAGGTTTGTGAAGTGTTATATGATTGGCTAAAAAATTATGAATTCTGGCAAAGCTACAAAAAGCAAAGCAGTTAATGATTGGTGTAAAAAGATGTTACCAAGTTTCATAGAAGTATGTGATTGGCTAAAAAACTAACATAAGGCATTGTAACAAAGAATTAGACAGCTTCTAATATTATGGCATTGAACGCAACACCTTTAATGTCTCACCCTTCTATGAGACTGATGGCATGAGGCAATAAACCATCTTTTAAACAGTCTCTCAGCTGCCTTGTCTCTCTTGGTTTTGATCTCCCGATAATCGGTGCTCCACCATGTGCAGAGTGATCCATCTTATTGAGTAGTCAGGAAGCCCCAGATGCCTAATTTAGAGGCTGCTGGAATGAAGCAGAAAAATCCATGTGTTTTAAGTGCTCCTGAAATGAAGGAGGAATCGACTCTATTGGCTGTTCAAAGAAAACAGAAAACTGAGCCCACTGGTTGTGTCTGGCTGGAGACCATCTAAAGAGGACCTGTGACAAGGTAACAGGTGAGCTTCAGGGAAAATAGGACAAGAAATATCCAGGGAACAGAGAGATGTTTATATTTGTTTAAAAGCTCTGATAAGAGCTATTTCTCCAAGCCTTCTCCAAGGCCTTAGGTCAAACATTGTATCCATCTCTATCTCTGAGCCTGTATGCACAAAGCCCTGAGAGCTGTCTGTACTTGCAATTCCTACAGAAAAGTATCTTTAATGGTATGTGATATTCCCACTACCCTGAAGATTTCATGGTGAATGTATGGCACTGGTATTTGTTACAAATACTTCTCCTTAGAAGACTCTATATTAAGCCCATGCTTCATTTAATCCTTAAAACTTCTCTTACTTTGGAGTTAGTTCATAAACAAAATTGCTTTACTGGGGACAGATAACAACATGAGGTTTCAGCAATTAAATGAAAAGTAGCAGGGAATCCTAGGGAGAGGAAATGGAGGGTCATAAATGACTCTGAAGAGACTTGAAGGCAGGAATTATGCTTAATGAATGACAGCTCTTAAAAAAATGCTGTTAGATAAAGCAATATAGGAGTGGAGAAGAAGACTTCTCAGAAAATGCAAAAGGTGAGAGAGGTTTCTCTCTTAGAAATTTAGCAAACGACCATTTTTCTTGTCTTTGGAGAGGATGGCAAATGAAAGCATGACCGCTAAAATGGATAGAAATTCCAACACTTCAGGAGCAGAAGGCAGTGTGAAAAGCTATAGCTTTTTCTTTTATTTTGCCCCTGCCAGAAGAGAGATCTCACACTGACTGAAGGTTCTGAGTTATTCCTTTGTTTCTGAGTTTACTCAACCAGCACATGCCTAAAGCTTTTTTTTTTTTTTTTTTTTTTTTATGGTAGCAAGTAGGGTGGAAGGTAGCTTGGATTTGAGTAAGAGCAATGTAGTTATAGAAATCATAGAATCATAGATTCAGTAAGGTTGGAAAAGAACTCTAAGATCATCAAGTCCAACCATTAGCTGAGCATTGCCATGCTCACCACTAAGCTATATCCCCCCCAGTGACACATCCTCACATTTTTGGAACACTTGAAGGGATGGTGATTCCACCATTTACCTAGGCAGCCTGTTCCAAGTGAAGAAAGGCTCCTCCTTGTCAGCAATTTTTAAGAGCTGTGGCTGAGGGGGATGATCAGTCAACTTCCGAGGATCCCTTCAGCTCTGTTGTTGCTGATGGGTTTTGTAGTCACACCCTTGGCTATACAAATGTGAAGATGGGGAGCAGTCTCCTTTACCAACCACCAACTGGCTTGAAAGGTCCACCCAGGGTTAGCATTAAAGAGCTCCATGTAGCCCTCACCTCTTGGGTTCCTGATGGGAATTGTGATGCTCAAATTAACACATTACCACTTTGAAGTATGGAGGTGTGGATGTTAAGTAGTTTCAGAGAGAAGAAATGTCTGTGATTTATTTCTTGCTGAGAAAAGTTCATTAGGGAGAAAAAGGGAAAGAGGGGTAAGTTTTAAGGGGTTTCTGAAAGCACCATCAATGGTGGTTATACAACTCTAAATTTAGGCTTGCCCTTATCACTACAGATTAGAAAGTAGGACTTGGGGGTATTCTAGGATTAGGCAATTTAGCTAAATACGTCAGAGTTTCTTTGTCTTACATGGATGGCCTATTTTTCAGCATATTTTATTCTTTCCAGAGCTGTTTGTTTGTTTGTTTGTTTGTTGTTTTTTGTTGAGGGCAAAATATAGTTTGTGTAAGATCAGAGTCCATCAATGCTCTTCCATTGGAAGCTGTTAGGTGTATAGCAAAGCATCTGCCAGCCTCATGAAGTATTATCCAGAAGTGTGAGATCTGCCCTTGAATGTGTGTATTGCTGCCTTTAAGTCTGACTACTTACTTCTTTCGGTAATTTAGGTGTCACTGTCCCATGGAGTCTTATTTGCCTTCAAGCCACTTGGATATTATCCACCACTAGACTTTCATTGAGATCAGTGTTAGAGCACACCCACTTAAACCATTTGTTCATCCAGGCTCATGTTGGAACACATTTACTCTGGACTTTATTGCAAAAATATCTTTTCTTCTTTTATATACCCACACATTGTACCTCAATGTTTTGTAAGTCATTACGAAAATAACAGAAGCAGATGCCATCCGGCAATACATTTGGGACTCCCTAGTCCAAGTTTCTCGTATCATCAATCGTTTCTTGTTCATCCTGTACCCAGGCTTTACATGAGTTCTATAAACCCTGTGGAATATCTGGAGTGAAACTTTTGCTGATGTTCTGGGAAACACTGATTTTTGGACTCCTTTCTGGGAAAGTGAGGGTATGATACATTTTTCATTTTCCAGTATCTTTACATTCTTACTGAATTAACTGTTTGTATTGGACTTCTGCCTAGGTAATTGTATCTGAGTCCCTAAAGTGTTTCCAGGTAAAAGTAACTCTCCATTTCCAGTGGGATTGGTAAATAGTTATGAATGAACCAGGAGGTCCAGAACAGATTTTCTTTTACTTTCTTTTTTCCTACTTGCATGCACTATGTCTCTTACAGTTCACATAGTCTTGATGAAGCTGTGACATCTTAGGGCTCTTTCTTTGCCTGTTTTGTAAGGAATATTACTCCTCTTCCTAGCAGATTGTGAAAGCTGGATGAACAGTGCATCAGGAATCTCAAACTTTTTCATTGCCTTTAGTCATGCTGCTTTCCTGTCCCTCATGGCACCATTTCTCTTCCAGCCTCATCTCCACTGTGTTTATGTACTGTGGCTGTACCTGCTTCATGCCAGGTTCAGAATGAGGCCACAGGAGAAAAAACATATGGGCTCTATGGAATTCTATGATCTAAATCTAGCCCATCGGGCTTTTTTGTTTGATAAAATATGTTTTTCAAAGAAAAAGGTCTTCTGAAGAAAAGCTAATCAATTGCAGCACAGCACTCCTTGTAAGGCATACCAGGACTGTGCTGTAGCCCACAACTAGGCTATTACCTTGGAGATAATTTGGATCCAATTTATATTTCTTTTTACAAAGTCTAGTGGCAAATGCTGTGCAGAAGAGCACAGGTGATTGTCACCCTGCTTACTGCCCTAACACCCAAGCCTTCATTTAGGTAACCTAGAATTGGTTCAGAATGAGTTAAGCACTAAATGGCTTTCCTCAATGGAAACATTTTTGTGTGATGACTATTTCTTAAGTAGCATCATCATTTCCATATGCAATTCAAGAGAATTGTAAAGAAAAATTCCCACCAACTAAGCTGGAAGAGTTGGGACTGGAGAGACATCCCTGGTATGTCAAGGCTGGGAAATCAAGACAAGTTGTTAATTTTGGCAGGGCAGCATCTGCTCCTTTGCAGTGGATGTCTGTGGTTTTAGTGACTGGTGCTGACACTGAGGTTTAGTCAACAAACTCTGCTGGTGAGGCAGAAAGAGAAGCAGAAGCAGCTCCTGGGTTCAGCTGTGGTGGTTCAGCAGGGCTCTCCAGGGCAATCAGACAAGATTTTTAACACTAAAATGAGCTGTGTGACTGTACGCTCTGCCTGACAGCTGCCTAGGAATTGGGTGCCTGCACACAGCCCCTTTCTGGGAACACACTTTGACCAACACCAATAGCAAAGGAGTGTTACTAAGTCTATTAAGCCTGAGTTGACAGATTTTTTTCTAGAATAGTAACAGATGGCAAATGGTGGCAGTACAGCTGCTAGGGCTGGGAGAGGCTGGATGTTGGTTTGTCGTTTCAGTGGATGCTGGCAATAATTCATATTTATGTTTATACAGTGTCTTTCCTCTTTGAGAGCACTGTACAAACCAGATGATAAATAATGGGCCTGGAGTTACTGCAGGCTGGTAGAGCTCATGGCTGTGCCCATGTGGCCAATGTGGGAGGGTAAACGTAAGGGCATTGGCCTGTGCTTCCTACACAGCCTGTATGTGGATGAGGCAGCTGTTTTGTATAACATAGCTCCACTCAACAGGAGTTTCAGGCAGAAAAGGAGGGTAAACAGCTGGAATTCAGGGGGCAACACTGGTATCCAGGGTGTCAGGTGCTAGTTTGGGTACCTGGACTGACATCTGGCTGTGTGGAGTTTTGTATAGACTCTTCCCAAAGGTATCTGTGTCCCACAAAAAGCTGCCTTAGGGAGTAGGTAGCCACCAGCCATGCTGTCCTTGCAGTCAGACATGGCATCTGAGGCTCTGCAGATCACCTGGTACTGACAGAGGTGCTGAGGCTTCCTCTCACTCTGTGGAAGTTGGGGGATGGCTCCAAAGGCCTCTTGACTTTTACACTTACTCTCCATCAGCCTTGCTGAGATGTGCTGTGAAGGCAGGCAGTGTTTCCAGGCCCATCTTCAGTCCAAGAATTTGGAATTGATACGAGAAGAAATCAAGATTTTGTGTGGATTGACTCACTATCTCACAGTGTTACTGCAGGAGATGAGTTGGTGGATATAACAGTGAAATGACAGAAATCTGGGGCTCATAACCAGAAAGGGCACTTTTTAGCACTTCTTTTGTATTTATTAGGAGCTGGATCAAGACCACTGCTTATTCCTCCTCCATTACTTGCAGATTCAGTTGCCATAATTGCACCCAGGAAAAATATCACCCTAGCAAGAGCTAAGTTTACAAATCCATAAGAATTACAGCACTGTGGTTTTCCCTCATGCAAAGTATCAGAACTTCCAGGAAAACACAGGAAGAAGTCATTAAAAGGCACTTAAATGAACATTAAATGGCATTTTAGAAACTTGAAAAATGTTGAAGGTAGATAAAATGTCAACTTTATGTACTTTTTCCTTTCTTTATACTATATTCAGATCATCTTTTCGGGAAGGAGTGCTCAAGGTAAGCAGGATGTGTTAGGATTAATGGGTAAGAACATTTGGAAACTTGCCAAACACTGTTTGGGATGGTGTAAAAACTTATTTTTCTTTAAAAAGTATTTGAAATTCTGAAGATGGAGAAGTTGCTCTGCATTGGTACCAAAAGAGGGCTGACCACTTTTTAAGGGTTCAGAAGAAGACACAATTAAATAATTTTTATTCATTTGAGAGTGAATGTCCAAGCTACCATTTGTGTAACAGCAACAGAAAAATCCTCCCCTTTACATTGCTTCCAGTGTACAGGTAAGTGATATAAGGAAAGATACAAAATCATGCTAATAGGGCTCTTCTCCAATTTCTAGCTAGTTTCCACAGAACTTCTGAGCTCAGCTAAGGCTGTGAATCTGGCTGATCTTAGCCAAATGAAAGTTATGAATCTCTGGGGTGTGAACACTGCCAACTATTGTCTTTTTCTGCACTCAGTTAGAGTGGTCACAATTGGATGTTTCTGCCACTCTTTCTCAGTCAGGCTCACCTCAGCCTCCAGCAAAGTCAATTCCTGAGATCCCCCCATAACCCCAGCAATTAAAACAGGTTCTTCTCCCACATGTCCTGATGGTATTAATGTACACTGTGAACCAGTGTCAACCAATGCACTGTGTTCCTGTGGCTCTGATGTGCCAGGCCATCAGATCCACACTGTCTAACAGACTAGGTTTTCCTGTGCCTCTACCTGGCTAGAGGCAGGGCCCCTCTAGCCCTGGTTATTATTTCTCTCCTGGGCATACATACTGGAGGTTCTTTCAAGGGGATCTGACAGATCATCCTCCCTTCTGTAATAGCCTGCACCTTGGTCATGGGAGGCTGAGGCTACCCTCACTTTAGTGGAGTTCCCTCTGTTAGTGTTCCCCTCCCTGAGTTGGCGCACCCGTGCTGCCAGGACAGAAGTGGGTTTCCCATCCCACCTTCTCATGTCTTCCCCGTGGTCACGTAGAAAAAAACCACAGGTCAGCACGTGGGGTGTACCCTCTCTCCCTAGCTGGGGGGTGTTGGGCTCCACTTTTGGGATCCATGACTCGCACTGGTGCTGCACTGATCTTCCTCACCTCTTCCCTTATCTCCTTCATCTCCTCCTTAAACTCCTCTCTGAGGTCCTTAGCCACAGCAGAGACATGAGCCTGCACTGGGCCAGCCATCATACTTTGATAATTCCTGAGCCTGTTGGCAACAGAACCCACTGTCACTTGGTTGGTATCAGCATCAATCATTGCAATAAAGGGGGTATATTGAGATGGGCCCAGGTTTGCCAGATTCCACAACATCTGCCCTTGTGCACCTGACCTTGTCAGGGTCATTGTCATGCTGTCCATCCCTCCCAAAGAGCACCTCCAGTACTGCCACTTCTCTCAGCTTTTGGATCCCTTCCTCAAGGGTATTCCAACGTGTTCTCTGGTGGTGCTCCTGCATTCTCTCTCTGTGGACAAACTTCTCTCTCACACTCATTAAAAGTCGCTCCCAGAGGGAAAGGAGACCTGTCTCCCTTACAAATACCTGGTCCACACCTGAGTCCTGGGTCAAGGCTCCCAAATTCCTTGCCTCAGTACCATCCAGTTGCACACCTGTACCCATAAGGTCCCAGACCCGCAGTAACCAGGTTGTAAAAGGCTCACGGCCCCGTCGTACAATGTCTTTTCGCAGGTTACGGAGACTCTCGTATGACAGGGACTCGGTGATGATCTCAACTTCTGGCTCCCCTGCTGGTTGTGAGGGGCCCCCTTCCTGACCCTTATTATCTAGGTGCCTTGTTTTCATCTTAGATTTTCTAGTCTCCACAGGGGCAACTGCTGCTGGCTGTGAGTGCCCTTGCAGTTCAGCTGGAACCTGGACAGATGTAACATCTGTGGGTCCCACTGCTGCACCATCAGAGTCTCCCTCTTTAAGGCAGGGGGAGGGTTTTTCACTACCTGGGGAAAGGTACTCCTTCAGCATCTGGCTCATCTCATGTATCTTCTTCACTACCACCCCCACCGGCTCCGGGTGTTTCCTTTCTGAGGTGGGCTCTGGGGCAAGGTCAGGCTCTGGGGCAGGGTCAGGCTCTAGGGTATTATCCCTAGTTTCTTGGACAGGATCAGGCTCTGGGGTAACCTCACTAATCCCTGGGGTAGGTATCAGGGTTGTTATCCAAGTCAATCTCCCCTTATCTCTGAATGTTAGATAGAACAGGTTTAACAGGGATATAAGCAACACTAGCCACAGTATAATGTCATTAGCGTTTAAAGCGGATTTGAACCCCTTGAAGACTGGTGGGGTGGACTTCAAAAACGGTGTGATGGGTTGGGAGAAAATTTCACCTGCTGCCACTTCCTCACAGTAAGTACCATTATTGAAGTAGCCCCAGAAACACACACTTAGAGTGCAATAGCTCTGAATCCATGTGGCCGTCTTCCAAAGAAAATTAAAAATTCATGAATTCCTCAACTGATTAACCCACAAAATGAACCGGATAATAGCCACAGTAACCTTGGTTATGAGACTCATGTTTAAAAAAGGGCTTGCAAATGGGAGAGATATAGCAGTGACCACATGGAGGCCAATCCAGGGTAAGCTGGACAGCATGGTGTCACCTACCACAAACTTGGGTAACTCAAGAACTGTTATCCCCTTTTCTACCCCTCTCTCAATGCCCTCAGGCAATGCCCCACGTTCTGGGCACCAAAATCTGTCTTGGTTTGAAAGACAGGTATGGTCTAAGGAAAGGCGAGAACCCCTTTTCTGAGATGCAGAGTGCAACCCTCTTCCTTCTAATTATTATAGTTTCAAATCGGAGGCTTTCAGGCAGAAGATACGGGGATAGGAATAACAGTTCTTTACTGATATCTAACAAGGAAAAACAGCAGAAACAACAACAGCTTTAAAAATTGACAAAAAACCAGAACAGTATAGCTCAGTTTCAGTTCATTTTGGCCACAGGCCCTCTCTCCCTGCGCTCAGTTCCCGGTGCTGTGGGCAGGGCAGGTCCCGCGCAGTTGAAGAGGGCTGGGTGATGGCAGCAGCGGCCCAGGGGTGAGAGGGATGGAGGGGGGAGTCGCTCACAGTGTCGGTCGTGGTGCTCAGCAGAGTGTCCAGAGGTAGTAGGATGAAGTGGGAGAGCAGCAGAGCGGTGTTTGACAGCTGGGAATGTGGCTCTCGGCGCTGGGATGGCGGAGAGGATGCTAGATAGGAGCTCCAGCCATCTTCATTCCACTCCACCAGCGAGCGAGAGAGTGAGAGCCAGAGAGCCCAGGCCCCTGTCCCACCTTTCCTTTTCCAGTCTGCCCCTATCCCCCACCCCCCGCAAGAGAAAACTATTGCTACTAAGGTGTAGCCACAAATACTTAGCATAACAATGGGAAAAATTCCACAGAAAGAAAAGGGAACAATTCAACCCCCAACAGATGTGGTTTATAGTATAATTATAGTAGTAGTATTGCAGTATTAGTAGTAGTATTGCAGTAGAAGTCACTGTAAACATACCAGTTGCATCAATAAGCTTGCAGCATTTTGTTTAATATCTTCACTGATCATCTGGATGAGGGGATTGAGTCAACTATCAGTAAATTTGCAGGTAACACCAAGCTGGTAGCATGTGTCAATCTGTTGGAGGATAGGAGGACTTCACAAAGGGACCTGGACAGGCCGAATAGACTGGTCAAGTCCAATAAAATGAAGTTTAATAAATCCAAGTGCCACCACTTTGGCCACAACAAACCCCCCGCAGCACTACAGGCTAGGGACAGAGTGGCTGGACAATGCCCAGGTAGAAAGGGACCTGGGGTTCTGGACAACCAAATGAACATGAGCCAGCACTGTGCCTGGGTGGCCAAAAAGGCCAGTGGCATCCTGGCCTGTATCACGAGTAGTGTAGACAGCAGGACCAGGGACATAATTCTTCCCCTGTACTCAGCTCTGAGTCCGCACCTTGAGTGCTGTGTTCAGTTCTGGGCCCCTCCTCAGTTTAGGAAAGATGTTGAGATGCTTGAGCATCCAGAGGAGGCAACAAGGCTGGTGAAGGGCCTGGAACACAAACCCTGTGAGGAACGACTGAGGGAGCTGGGGTTGTTAAGCCTGGAGAAAAGGAGACTCAGAGGTGACCTTATCACTCTACAGCTTCCTGAAGGGTGGTTGTAGTCAAGTGGGGGTTGGTCTCTTTCTCCAGGCAACAACTGACAGAACAAGAGGACACAATCTTAAGCTGCACCAAGGGAGGTTTTAGAAAAAATTCTTCACTGAAAGAGTGATTGTGCACTGGAATCATCTCCCCAAGGAGGTTGTGGAGTCACTTTCCCTGGAGATGTTTAAAATAAGACTGGACGTGGCACTCTGTGCCATGGTTTAGTTGATGTGGAGGTGTTAGGTCATAGGTTGGACTAGGATGATCTTAAAGATCTTTTCCAACCTAGTTCATTCTGTGATTCTGTAATCTGTTATTGTGTATCTTAGCACATTTTTATCAATACAGATTTTTAAACCTTCTTTCTATAGCTGTCAGTTAATCTGGCAGAAGCTGGACAGACACCAGCGTCTGATCTCACTGCTGGAAAGAGGTTGGAACAGCAAGGTGACTGGTCATGCAGTGAGCCCCATGGCACTCATCCATTGTGCTCATGGGTCAGCTTCTTACTTGCTGCCTTTGAAGCTGTTATATGTGGTTTTGTTTGCCTCAAAATGCTGTGCTGGGCACTGTCTATTTGGGAGCAACGTGAATCTCTGCACAGAAGGTGGGAGGAAGCAGCAGCCTGGACAGCAGCCTCGCTTGGAGCTTGACTGTTCCAGGTGAGCAGAAGTTGATGAACACAACTGTGTTTCTGCTTTGGTGCAAATCCTGTCGCTCAGGACAATTCAGCTTCAGGATTGGGTGCACAGGTAACAGTGCTAACTTCAGGTTGCATTTAGCATCTCTATGTTGTTCACCTGAAGGAAACAGTTTTGTAGTTCTGTAATACTTCAGCAAGGAATGTAAAAGAACTTCACATGAATAACAAAGAAACATTTTGATATGCATAAAAAGTGACAACTTTCAGAAAAATATTTCATCTCCTTCTTCCCCCCTCACCTTTTAACTTTGGATCTGGGTTCAGGATCATAAACCACAGCCTGTAAAGGACAGCCCACAGCTGCTGTGTGGGAAAAGTAGGGAGAGGACGGATCTGTGCAACTGAAGCTTGGACACCAGGGGATTTCCAACAGCCTCTTGAGGCAGGCAGTGCCAGTGACCCTGGTGTTTGTACAGTGATGATCAGTTAATCTCTGTAGAACGATACCTTTTTGGACGAAAGTCAGGTCCTGTTGGGGCAGCCTGCCAGTGAAGACTTTTGCATATGTGGTTTATTGATTTGCAGAATTCATGTTTCCACATTTCCTAGGACCAGGGCTTAACAATAAATCCTCAAATAACCTGTGTTGTTGGATAATCCAGGCAGAATGAAGTAGGGCCAGGGAACTGCTGTTGTACAGGAGCAGACTGCTGGAGTGCACAGAAATAGATTTATAGGAGCAGAGGGGGAGCTCAAAGAAGTTCTAGGGCACAAGATGTTCTGGGATAAATTCCTTTTTGCATCAGTTGCACAAGCCTATAATCTGCTCTACAGCTGGGCTTCAGGTTGTTTGGAGTTGTTTTTTTTTCCTCAACAATTGTGGATTACACTGTGAACAGTGTATTGTACCTCTATAATCTGTAGCTTTGTGTTGGACTTCTGTAATGTAAAAGAATTTATAGTTTCTCTGAAAATGTGGACAAGTTTGTATTACCAGTGTTACACTTACCTTTCTCCACCATTCCTGCCTCTTCACTTATGACTCTGTAACTGCGGGATGCAGCACAGTGACATGAGCCAGTTTATACTACGTAGAAATTTAAAAATGGACAGAAAATGTGAAAGCTAATAAGGAAATATAGTCACATACCAACAAAGAGAAAAAAATACATCTGAAAATAGTGTTGCAGAAGCAGATAAATTTAAATTGCAGATAAAGCCCTGCTGGTATTATTTATGGCCCAGACTCCTCAGTTTTATAGTGGAAAAATGTAAAAAATCCAGTAATGAAGATCATTGGCAGGAGACTGCTCTTTACCTTTCCTAAAAGCCATGTATTAGACGGCTTCCCATTCTGCAGTGTCTTTGGGAAGGAGGGTTCAACCTCATCCTGCAGAGGGAAGGACACAAGCTGCTGATGCAGGGCTCAGCACACAGTGGTCTCATAGCAAACGAGGGACTGCAAGGCTAAAGCAATGTTTAACTCAGATTATTCCTATTTTAATAATTAGCCAATAGCCAGTTCCCACACTTTGAAGGGCATGTTCTGCTTTGGTGGCATGCAATGTGCCGTCTGTTTTCAGTACTCAGCCATTAAAATGCACTGATTTCCAGGACTGACCTGCGAGTGGCTGTTATATAATTCTGACTTGCCTCTTCATCTCACCAGAAGAAAAGGATGAAGTTGAGTGCATCTCCACATAAACTGGGAGATGAGATTGTTTTTGTGAAATAGTACTGAATGAACGTTTCTGGCTGTATTTCCAGGCACCCAGCACCCTGCACAGGCATAGGTCTGCTGGTGGGTAGGAGAGGTGAGACTGCACCATTGAAGGTACAGAGCAGGGGAGGGCAGGTTTGCTCCCTGAGTGGAGGATATTATTATTTTCTTCATAAAACCATCTCATTCTCTCCCTGCAATGAAGTTGTATCAAAATAATGCACACAATACTGTACTCTTGGATTGAATTCAAAATATGAAGTTCATCCTGTGGATATTGTTTCTCTAGATATTTTTCCTTATATTTTTATTTCCTTTCAAATATTCAAGTTGGTTAAGAAAGACCAGCAGAAATGGCTTATTTCTTCCAGCAGCTGACAGTGAAGTGAGACTAGTAATTTTCCCTATGATTTTTCTAAGCTTTGGATTAAATCCACGGATGTGATGTTTTAAGTAGGGAATATTGAGCTTTGTTCTGCTCTGCCTGGTTCAGAACTGGATGTTGAATGTGTCTCTTTCATGCCCAGAAAAAGCAGAGACTTTCTTTCTTGCTGCCTGTGTATAAGTGTGTATCCAAGTAGGACAAGTCTGGTGAAGTGGTCCAGTTAGTGGAGTCTGTCTCCTAACTTGGATTGCTGATATCTATATGTCTCTGTTTTGCTCTCTTGAAAATTGTTTTAGAAAAGGTTTCCAAAAAGAAATTCTGGTGCTGGGGACACATTTTCTTTTTGTTGAAGTGCGTATTTTTGTTCAAGTGAATAAAAGCTTTTCTGCAGAAGAGCATTCCCTCTCTGGGGTACCTGGAGCATCGCTAAGCCTGGCTACAGTTGGTTCTGCCCTTGACAATGGGCATAAATGGAATCAATTATATGGGGGACCAGGTTCAGTAACTGCATTTTAAAAGGCTTTCAGTAAATTATTAAATTAGCAAGAAAGCAGCATGAGGCCCTGCAGACACAGAAGCTGTGTGCTGTGGTAAACTTGTGTATGTAAAATTTCTCTCTAAAAAGATTTTAGCATTTCACATGACCTCTGCTAATACTTATTTCTAAATGACAGTCTGTGTCAGCTGCCTCAGTTCCACACGGCCAAGACTATTCTCCAATCTGGAGTGTTTTCCGGTCAGCATGAAGTGGCCTAATATGATCTGTTGACTTGTCTTGATAGCTTTTGTTGGCACAAACATAGCCATGACCCAACTGCAATGGCAATGCAGCCATGCTTTCCAACAGCCCTTGGGTGTCTTTTCCAAGTGGTAAAGCCTGTGACCTGGTTGAATCAAGATGCAAGAGAGTCTTTTCAGGGATACTGCATAAAAATACCTCTTTTTAGTAATTTAAAAATTATATATCTGCTCCACAGACAGCAGGATATGAGGATTTGAAGAGAAGGCGCAGGTGTGATCAGTTGGGTGGGATGTTACCTGTATCACATGGGACACAGGTATTCACACCTTAAATGTGTTACGTACAACTCTATTCTCTACATATACTCTCTCTATGTGTATATATATCTGCTATCTAGTAATATTTTCCTTCACACAGCTGCAGATACACCTAAAGGTTGCAGAGTTAGGAAAATGAACTATTTTTTCTAGTGTGCTGTCCCCTAACTGAACTGTTGAGCTCCTGCCGAAATTATACTCTGTGTGGTCATCAAAATGCTGAGTCTTGACAGATGTGCTTTTCAACATTATAGCTAGTCTTGTAGTTACACCAGTTCCCACAAGACCTCAGGGTCCTTTTTTTAATGCAACCCTCTATGCTGACTGGCAAACTGAACAGAAAGGCTTTTTGCCTCCCTGAAAATACACCAGATTCATGAAATGAGCAGCAAGTACTGTTAGAAGGTCACTGGTTACCCAGGTAACCAGATGTTGTCCCACACAATGCAGCATTTTCAATCCAATAAGGCTGAAATTATTTTATATTTGCAGACTCTCAACTCTGTTGTAGAGTCTAAATGAACAACCTGCAGAACATACTCTGCAGAGATGGCTGACTGCAGCTTATTAATCGCATTCTCTGCTTAGGACCAGACAGTGAAGAAGTGACTGACCTTCCATATTGAACTGGACAACTTTAACATTAAAAGAACAGGAAAATACACCAAATAAGATAAGCACATCAAGGCTGGCTACACCATTGTTCCTCGAAGAACGCACAATCCTTAGCATGAACAGTACAGAAATTCTGGTGAATGCATACCTGCTTATATGCAAAAGAACAAAAGAGACCTTTCCTGTGAAACTACTGTCAGTGAAATGAATAAACCACTGAAAACATAACTTGCCTACCATACTCCTTTGGTCAGAGAATCAGGCTGGCTGATCAACAAGGAGAACAAATTCTTTCTCTCCTCACAACTTAGAGGACCACAGGTACCTGACTTCCAAAGGGTAACACTTCCAGTGTAGACTATTCCTAAGAAGGAAGATGCAGATCAGTCATGTGTAGTTACTTTCCATTGCTGTCACTAGTAGAGCAAAGTCCTATTTTCTAGGATTTCAAATTCCAAGTGGAGACTAGGGTGAAATCCATCAGAAGACTTTGGCCTAAAGAGGAGTTTTGAGGTGCAAGTTGTCCATCTGGACCTATGCTAACCTCACATGATCTCTTCTTTTTTGTAGGTAACATCTTTGTTGTCAGCTTGTCTGTTGCAGACCTCATGGTTGCAGTTTATCCATACCCTCTGATCTTAAGTGCCATCTTCCACAATGGATGGACCATGGGAAATATCCACTGCCAGATAAGTGGGTTCCTGATGGGCTTAAGTGTCATTGGGTCCATTTTCAACATCACGGCGATTGCAATCAACCGCTACTGCTACATCTGCCACAGCCTTCGGTATGATAAGCTCTTCAACCTGAAGAACACTTGCTGCTATCTCTGCCTGACCTGGATACTCACAGTGGTGGCAATCGTGCCTAACTTCTTTGTTGGCTCCTTGCAGTATGACCCCCGGATTTACTCCTGCACCTTTGCCCAGACAGTGAGCACATCATACACCATCACGGTGGTAGTGGTTCACTTCATTGTTCCACTCTCTGTTGTGACATTTTGCTACCTACGGATCTGGATTTTGGTGATTCAAGTCAAACACCGGGTGAGACAAGACTGCAAGCAGAAACTCAGGGCAACTGACATCCGAAACTTCTTGACTATGTTTGTGGTTTTTGTCCTTTTTGCTGTGTGCTGGGGACCACTAAACTTTATTGGCCTTGCTGTTTCAATTAATCCTTCAAAAGTGCAGCCACACATTCCAGAATGGCTTTTTGTCCTGAGCTATTTTATGGCCTATTTTAACAGCTGCCTCAATGCTGTGATCTATGGGCTTCTTAACCAGAATTTTCGGAAGGAGTACAAAAGAATATTGCTGACACTGTGGACTCCCAGGCTGCTGTTCATTGATGTGTCCAAGGGTGGGACAGAAGGGATGAAAAGCAAGCATTCTCCAGCCATAACAACTAACAACAACCATGCGGAAATACACCTATGAGTCAGGACAGTACTATTTATTCTGGATTAAGTATATATAAGAGCCTTTCTAGCTGGGTGCATTGCACAGCTGGTGTTGTCCTCATGCAAGGAAGGAGTCTGCAACCTTTCATGCTTAGCTTGACATTGCTACGACATCAAGGCTTTGAGTAAGGATTTTCAGAATGGAAATGACTGATTTTTATTTTTTTTTTTTTAATATGTCATCTTTCACTGTGTGCCTAATTAATCGGTTTGGTTGCTTTTGTCACAAGCCTGCCAATACCCGAAAAGGGAAGCATTCAGAGTGCATGGAGAAATGCAGTTATGCTTGAAATGCAACCTTCAAGGGGCAGTAAAATTTCCATTTATTACACACAAACCTTTCTCCCCTCCCTCTGAGTTCTATTTTTCTAGCATTAACTTAGCCCAAACTGTATCAAACAAAGTGTAAACTGCATGGCTTTTTACATTTTAGATAGGCAACTGTATTAGCCAGCGGATGTATGTATAGGCATGGTGTGTGTTTTCCTTTTTATTTCCTCTTAGGTTTAGGAACTAGCCTGGGCTAGATGTGAGGCAGAAACCAGACCAGTGTGTGCCTGATGCACTCATTTGAATTAAGTTTCTACAGACATTAAGTACCATTGCACTCTCCTTCCCAGGCCACAAGTAAGTATTGTGACATATGACATAATCTAATTGCAGTAAGATACTTGGAGCCTGATTCTAATTTAGGCAGTACCCTGTCACGGCCAGCAGTCATTCCAAACATCTTTCAAAAGTCACTGCTACATGAACATCACAATAAAAAAGATAAACATAGCAGAGTCCCATCTGTGTAACACAGATTGCAACTTTTAAGTTCTAGTAACATTTACACTTGTAGACAAAGGTAGAAGGGGAAAGCAGTGTTTGTTCCAAAAATCCCTCCTTTTGCCCATCACAGAACATGAATTTGCTGATAGAAGAAAAACTGGAGATTTTCCCCCCCATTTTATTCACACACAGAACTGTCATTAACTCATGCAGTGGAGAGACGAAAGCTACTTAAGCATAATTATGTATCAGTTCTGTTAAAGACTGGGCTGTGCTATCTGTATCATTGGAAACAATGTCATGAAGTGCTGGAGAGGCCGGTATCACATTAGACATAAGCACATGGGCAAAGATAAGGCTGTTTCTTTAATGGAGTATGAAAGAGGGCTGTGTGTGTGACGGCAGCTGTCTGTAGATATGACTTCTTTGTTTCCTTAGCTTCATTGTGAATTCATCTCTTTATGGCTTTAAATATGCAGATCCTGCTTTGAAACAATCCCATAAAATCAACAGGTAAGACTCTCCTGGTGCAACTCTACCTTCAGGTTAGCACACCTGCCTTGATGGCAGTGTGCTGAGTGGCACAGAGAGAAAGGGGCAGGTCTGAGCCATGGGGGTCTAACGAGGACAGCAGGCAGCCCTGCCCCTGGTCAAGGACTGCAGTCTTCTCTCTTTGGTTCTAGTCAAAGCAGGACTAGTTCCCAGCACTGAGCCCTGAAAGACCAAGACCAGATTTTGTACATGCCTGGAGATGGAGGTATGTAGGAATTCCTCAAAGCCTGAGCAGGCTGTGTGCCTAATCCTTAGTGAAGATAGTAAGCCATTTTGTGCACTGCTTACAGAAACCAACTTGCTGGTGAATGTCCCTTCTGCTGATTTATTCGGGGAAGAAGAATTGAGAGAAATTAAGCCCCTTTCTGAAGTGAGCCAAGGAACTTTGCATGCTGTGTTGCCTCCATGTGGATTGAGTGCCTCTGCTGCTGGTGCTGCCATGTGGTGAAGGTCACTGCAGTACCGGGGGACCCCTGCATTTATAGGGTGCCCTGTCACTTAGGAAGTTTCAAACTTGAACATCTCAGCCACTTCAGATGAATGTTGTTTTAAAATGCATTTGCAGCCAGCCTCCCATAATAGGAATCAAACTGAGTTCTGTTTTGGCCTCTTATTCTGCCTCAGCATGGCCAAATAAAGGTATTTGACCCTCAGAAATAACTGTTGTCTGTTCGCCTTCCAGAAAAACCACTCTGGATGTATTCACACCATTCCAAGCAAGCAAAATCACTTTGAGTTAAACTTGGATAAGAAGAGCACTGAGGGTACATAACTGCAGGAAGTGTTTGTCTCATCATGCCAGGGAGATGTCCTGTGTTCCATGACTAGTCTTCAAAGTCATTTGCAGTTAGCCACAACAGTCAGTTAGAATCACATTAGCAAATAATTTGAAGCATCTAGCGCCGAGTGAAATATATGCTTTAAGGCAATTGTGAAGAATCTTGTTCTAAGTTTGCCAGTTATCTCAAATACCCCAAAATTGGGGTTTCATCTTATAGATTATTGCCTTTTTAACTGAGTGTTCAGTGAAGGTAATGTGGTATGGGGTTTTTTTATTTTATTCTTTAAGCTTGTATTTGCACTATTTCTTATTCCTGCTTCAAAGTTAACAGCCAGCAAGTATTTGAACCAAACAAGTCCAAAGAGGTCCTGAACAGGCAACCTGTGAGAGTCTCCTCAACACCTGGCAGGAATAGGAGCAACAGGAGCGTGGTAGGGCATCTCCTCAGGATTCACATGGTCACTGCTTAACCAAACTATGCAAAACGATCTGCTCATCTTCTGCCACAGGATCCGAGCCCAGCTCCTGCCCAGATCTCTGTGGGGACAGGCAAAGTACCCGCTGTGCTGGAGTGGGTCTGAGCAGCTCCCTGCAGTGCACACCCCACAGGCTGGGGATGGCTCTTCGGTGGGTACGGGGTTGCTCTGGCAGCACATGGAGCACAGCCCCGGCATGACTTGTTCAGAAGGGCTCTGTGTGTCCCAGAGAGGTGCCCAGGGCTGGGCTGATTCAGCCACCATGTCTGGAGGCTTGAGCTCAGTCCTCCTGGACCTGAGGTTTGCAATATGAACCATGGAAAGCAGGGAATGTGGCCTCAAACAGGAAACACTGTGCCATTTGTTAGCACTTTAAGAGAGGCAGCGCTTAGGATAGAATGGAGTTTTATATTGACTTATTTCAAAACTACCCAAGCAGCTCCTTATTTTTATGTTAGGGAATGATTAACAGGTTACAGAGAGTTTATTTTTGTTAATATTTGTTTACAGAAAAAGGGAAGTGTGTTTTAGCTGAGAATTCTGAGCAATGTCACAGTTTCCCTATGGCAATCTAGCTTTAATCCCAATTTGAGATTTCAGTGAGATCCCACAGTGTAAATCACATTCTGCTAATTCCACCTGTTTCATATCTGGCCTTAAGTCTCATTGAGATCATATTTAAACTAGTTTCAAATCTCTTGCTCTGAGTTTGATATGGTGTGTCAAATACCTATTCTCATCCCAAGCTCTAAAATTGCTGTCGTGGAAACTTAGGGAGAGGAAGTATTGCTGTGAAGGAAGATGAATCTCTTGCCACAAAGAAATATTTTTGGATGTTGCTAACGAATGTTGTTTCATAAATTTAAGAAGAATATAACCAATATATTTATATAGAAATGTGTATTGCATATGCTGTTTCCATTTTATGTTTAATTGAGAATCCTTCAGTATACTTTCCTATTGCCATTTTGTTCATAAAATAGATTAATTCCTTTTACCTGTTAAAAATGTAATAAATCTGCCATTGGACTACTTACTGATTTTTTTTATCCACTAGCAGTTACTTTTTAATAAATATTTGGAACATCAGCTTGAGTTTTGTTGACTCCCAGAAAGCAGATTGCATTGACAAGCGTACTTGAGTTCACACTATCTCAGCAGCCCAGCTTGGACCTGGAGGTGAATGACCCAGGACATCTGCAACATCTCCTTGGATCCACATGTTTTCTTCCACTTGCCTATAGGCCAGCTGCCTGATGCACTCTGGTCTTCTTCGTCAGGGAAGAAACTTTCTCCATTCAGTCATTGGTCTTCTCACTGTGTACCCCTTCAAGGGCCTTTGTCTTTCTTGTCCCTATCCGTTCCTATTCATGTATCTATCCGTGGAGTGCTATGGAAGCAGAGTTTGTCATATCCATTTCCTTGCTCTTTCCTGGGAAGGAAAGCACAGATGAGCTGTGAATGGGAGGATGTGGGAGCCAGGGTGGTTGCAAGTCAAGGCACAAGGTGGTGTTGGATTGTAGGGAGGGGATGGGACACAGAAGGTAACTGTGGGCTGGGGGCACAATGAGGGCTGACACATGCTTGGTCTCCATCACAGAGCTTTGCTGTGTACAAGATGTTCTATTTGTGTTTTTTTCCCCACCTCTGCTTTGGTGCAGGTTTTGCTACACTCATTTAGTTCTTCAGCCAATAGGTTCTATACACAGGTTGCACTGATTATATTCCCATGCTGACTTGGCTGGAGCTGTTCTGGAGGATTCTCTCTGCTGGTTGTGAAGCAGGGAATATGGGGGTATGGAGGGGTCCAATTGTAACTGCAAATTGAGCTCCTGTTTCTTAACCAGATGTCACATATAGCCATGATGTTCAGGTACTAGAGGCTGAAATTATCCAGTAAAACAAAGAACATCTATTAAACCAAAAAAATGCTGAAAAGCCATGGAGCAGACATGTTGAGTGAACAAGGGCTATTAATTCAATGACATCTCCTAGTAGTATTGTTACTTTTTTCCCTAATTTTTCCAACGGGCACTGGATTTCACCTGCTACTTCTACAGTGAAGCCTGCAATGCTTGGTGATGTGACACGCTGAAAGCAGTGTTTATGACAGTGGCAAATCTCAAAATGTCTCTGAGCAGAGCTGCCAGAAAACCCTTTCATGGGCTTGTACCTGCTATTTCTACCCTGTGGAACAGAATGAATTGAACTGTCAGAAGTGAGACAGTGTTATTTATTTATTTACTTGCCACAAAGTATAGTAACTGGGAGATAAGACAGAGATAATAAAACACAAGAAGTATGATAATTCAATACAAGGATAAAATCTTACTCATAGTGACTACTTAGAAATCAGTATTTGTCTTAACATATTTACCTCGAAGGTTGTAATTTATAACATGAAACCAGCCAGTAAAGAGCTATTGCATTAGTATTTAGAATTTGAAAAAATGTAAATCATTGGATCTAATGTGTTATTTATTACCACAAAAATCCTGAGATAAGAAATGCAGAATAAGTTCTCGTAAGAACTCTGTGATGGGATATGCAATTTTTTTCATTGGTGATAAGAACCATAAAATTCATATCACTCATGAACTACACTTGTGAATAGAAGCTCCATAATACTGTTAACTGAATTTTCATTTTCTAGTGCTTGTTTATAGTATCCATTATTCATGGACTATAAGTACTGTACAGCAGAGATAGAACTTGCAGTAGAGGGTGGGTCTCCAGAGCAAACAAGGTAGGTCTGAACCATTCACTGAAATACGTTTCTGTGCTTTCTTCCAAGCATGGTCTCCTAATAAGTTTTTTAACTCAAATGATTGCTTCTAAGAGATCAGGGAAACTTTAATATCTTTTGGATTAGGTGCAATGTCTGTACAGTCACAGCTTGCTTAGATTACCTTTTAAATAGACTTGAGCCATCAAACCATTTTATAAGTCTGTCCAGTTGAAGCACATAATTTATTTTGTATGTGGAATATCTTCTACATAGCACATTTAATAAACTGTTATGTCTTTCCTTCATCACTGTGCTTTTCCTGCAAGTAAAATTTCTGAATTTCCCTGGAAATAGGATGCAAAATTGTTTTCTCAACTGTAAGCAGGTTGCCTTGCCTCCATGTAGGCTTCCACTGGTTTTTAATAAGTGTGTAGGTTAGAGGTTTAATGTGGCATCAAAATACAACCATCTCCCGAGTGAAAAGTGTTTTGCAATTAAAAAAAAAAAAAAAGGGTGTGGAAAAAGCCCCCCAAAAATTTGCAGGGAGTAATTTTAATAGATGCTTCTGGTTGAAATAAGATATATTTGAAGGGATTGTACTTAAACTGGGACCTGACCAGGACAATGAAGTTAAGAAATCCCTTAAAATAAGAAATGACCCAAGGATTTTATGGCACAGGGACACGCAGGTGGCAGGGAATGGGTGTCTGGCTGCAGAGAAACAAGCAACACAGTAAGGAAAACTAAAGAAACATAGAGAAAACCAGAGCACACGTCAGAAACTATTGAATAAACACATGTATTGGTAGTTTAGTAAGATTTTGCTTTTTGGTCTTTTTTCTCTTTCCCTCCCCAGCTATCATTTAGTTGTAAATAAAATGGTTACTGTCCAGTGCTCCCAAAGGACAATTTCCTTTTGGTTTGTGTCTGGCTCTGGAGAACCCCAAGCTGTAGGAATGGCAATCTGGGCACAGCTTGGCCAGGCAGGGATACGATGGGGCTGATGAGCTGTCCCTGGGCAGGGGGGGAGCACCCAAGGGCTTAAATCTCCCTGGGGAGAGGCTCTGCTTTCCGAGGCAGTGTATGGCTGGAAGATGGATGTTTTTAATGCTGGGGCTACTG
The DNA here is from genome assembly GCF_052056855.1 of Sturnus vulgaris. Lineage (NCBI taxonomy): Eukaryota > Metazoa > Chordata > Aves > Passeriformes > Sturnidae > Sturnus > Sturnus vulgaris. Next base: position 17,903,421 of record NC_142256.1, on the reverse strand, counting down.
TGCCAGCCACGGGGAGGGAGGATTGCTTCCTTGACACAATGCTCTTTATGGGAAAGTCAAAAGATGTTCCAGAAAGCAGATGTCTCCTGTGGGGAACAGAGCTGCTCTGCCCTCATAGCCTGTGGCTTTCTCTGCCCTGCTGGTGGTGATGGAGGAATTAAGTGGTGACAAGGGGGTGTTTTTCACACACAGGACCTATCCTTCTTGCTGTGCCCCTCCCAGCCCACCTGTCATCACAGAGCTGCTGTACTCCTGACTGAAATGATGACACCAAGCTCCAGTACACCTAGCCCTTCCTGGGGCGTTGACTGGGGATGTGTAAAGAGACTCACGGCTGGTCTGTGAGCCAGAGAGGGTTAATGAATAAGGATTATTTCTGAAAAGTATTCTATCAAGGCCGTTGGCCTGGAGACCAAGAAGAGAAGAAGGAGAAAGAGATAAGCAGAAGAAATCCTCCAGCTGGGAAAAGTATTTTTAGAAAAGTCTTGTGAGAAACAGAGGTGGAGATGGGTTTAACACCAATGAATGTTATGTTGATCTATTGTAACCAATGAATAAAGTGTAAACTTTGTAGACTGTATAAAAGACGGCTTCTGAAATGTAGTGTGTCTATTTGTATGTCACGCCCGCCTCTACAGAGACAGGGATGTGGCTGGAGACAAATGACATGTCCGTCTGTGATCCATGTGACAAAAAGGTTTCCTTATTTTTCTGCATTCTCCTTAAATAGAGGGTTTTGAATTTCCTGGGTATACACATGTGATTGGTTATGGTCACAATTTACTCATTTCCTTGGCCAATGATACATCTGCACTTAGAGTTCAATAGATTAGCTGGGATTCTCTGTGTTTGTTCAAATCCATCCTCTCGTCACTCACTCAGGGACCTGCCTACTTACAGGCTGGCTGAGTTTCATGCTGCAGCTTTTAGACCAGCTGCAATGTAGCAGAGGGGTGTGAGAAAGTATTTAGGCAATGAACACAGGTTAAACTCTGCTTAGGTTAGTCATAACCAATCCATGCATGAAAGTGATAGCAGAGCCTTTGTCTTTGTCTTGAGCAGGGCATCAAAGGCATACCTTGAGGGGAATTAATTCTATGTGAGACTCTCCTGATGTCTGCTAGACCAGAAATTTCCCTCCTTCCCAGGCTCATCCCTTCCCTGAAGGCCACCACTGAAAGAGGAATAGACAGGTGAAGGAAAAAGAGATGAATTTTGACTTGAAGCCCTTTGGATTCTAGAGTAAATGTTATACAGCTTTCCAAATTGTATAGAAACATGTATATGAATATTATTTCTTTATTGACACAGCCTGGGTTTTCCTAGAGAAATCAAGACCAGTTGTACATTTCAAATTATTTGCTACAAAAATGTTCTAGGTTTTTTCCTTCTTGGTACTTCAGAGCAGATGGAAAACACAGCAGGTGCTGCTAATGTTTTTCTACCCTTCGAAAAACTTGTCACAGTTACCTGTTTATCTTGTTTATTTTGACATTTTGCTGCTTGAAACTGTTCTGTAACATAAAAGCACTTGCTGTTGGTTAGAGGTGAATTCTTACAGATTCACATATAATTCAATTGAAAATCAATAACCTACAAGCAAAAAAAGAAAAATGTGGGGTTTTGTGCATGTGGAAGAAGGCTGGCATTTTTATTTTTACTGAGGAAATGCCATGAAATTATTTGGGTTGAAAGGGACTATAAAGCTCATTTAATCCCAACTCCCCTGCCATGGACAGGGATACCTTCCACTGGACCAGGCTACTCAAAGCCCCATCCAACCTGTCCTTGAACACTTCCAGGGATGGGGCAACCACAACCTCTCTGGATAACCTATGCCAGGGCCTCACCACCCTCAAAGGGAAGAATTTCTTCCTTATATCTAATCTAAGCCTGTCCTCTATCAGTTTGAAGCTATTATTCCTTGTCCCGTCATTCTGTGCCCTTGAAAAAATCCCTCTCCAGCTCTCTTATGGCTCCTTTAGGTACTGGAAAGTGCTATAAGATCTCCCTGGAGACCTTTTTTCCCTATTTCCATCAGGGAATGGAGAGGTCTGCACTTTGTGTATCAGTGACTGAAAAGTGTAAAATGAGCTTTGATTTAGTTGCCATGCACAAGCTTTTCCTCTGCTTTTTCAACAGGCAATGGAAGCCTCAGTTTATTTTTGCCATGTTCTAGGGCTGTGCAGAAAAAGAATTCGGAGATTGGTAATACAGACACTGAAGGGTTTCTGTGCTCAGCACGTTTAAAAAGTGAAGTCTGTAGATGAAAAACAAGGCCAGTCCTGCTGGCTGGTCTGTGTGAGTCCTGCTCTGCAGCGGGAATTGGTGCTGCTCAGTGCCTTTTTGTAAGAGCTCAAAAGTGAAGATGCTTCTCCCTTGCTGATCCCATGTGAGGGCTGAAGAGATTTGGCCAGGCTTTATTCCAAGAAGGAAATAAAGACTTTGTTTTTAAATTGTGGGTCCTTGTGCTGACAGAATGTATCATTTCAGATGCCAGATCTTTCCCTTGTTCTGTTTTCCAATGCTGAACTTGTGGAAAACGTAGTCTTTACTGCTTCCACTCCAAGAGGGAGTATCTTGCAAATGCTTGGAGCTGGTTGCTTGCCTTAGACTGTGGGTACTATTGTTTGAGGAATTGCTGTTACATATAAGTGACCTCTTTGAAGGGCATGGACAGCACAGCTGGTGATAGTAGCTGGAATGGCCATTGCACGATTTCTCCATCTTCATGCTTTGTGGAGTATGGTATTCAGGCTTTTGGGTAAGGAACAAATTTCACCTCCCTAACTTCACTGTCCCCTAGGGCTGCAGCAGAGAGTACTTATTACAGCCTGAGATGGATGTGGGATGGCCACTTTGGAGCAACTTCTGTAGGTCTTCTCAATTCTGAATGTTGGTCTCTAGATTTGCTCATAACTCAGTTTTCTTAGTTGTGCAGTTGCATCTGAAATTTACCTTTGGGCTTTTGAAGTAAAATGAATTCTGAACAACTGTCTGAATTCAGAGCTTTCAGCTGAGTGTTATGTCTCAGTGTTTAACAGAAATTAATACTAGCCGTTAAGCATCTCAGCTGCTAATTAAGTGGACTATTTCTATGTTATGTGTAAATCCATCCATATCTTCACTTTGCAGCCTAATATAATTTTATTAAGGCACTTCAATAACTGCAAAGGGACAGAATTAGCATTTTGGGGTATTTTGGGTTTAGTGCATTATGTCACTGTCGTGTAGTGATTACTAAATACCTTAATGATATGTCTGGTGGAATTTATTCTAGTTTTAGCAGGGCCATTAGGATGAGAAAGAGCTTGGCAAGGAAGAGTAAATTACAGCTGAGTTCAGAAGTGGTGCTTGAATCTTTTAAGTCCATAGTTTTTGTAAGTTTTTACAAGGATGTGTGAAAAGAGCTAGGTAACTGTATACTAGTCTGTTTGCCAGACACACTGCACATCAAACACTGACTTAAGCTGCAGCTCCTTTATATGATCAATGTGGAAAGGCTCCTTTTCCCAACCTGTGTTCTCATATTTTTAGTTAGCAGCTAGCATTGAATTTGGTTTCCTGGGCTTTGTGTCAACTTGAAGAGTGGATGCTACCTGGTGGTTGAAGCAGGGGACTGAGCGGAGGTGACAAGTCAGGACATCTTGCCTCTGTTCTTGCTTCTTTCTACTTGTTTTGCCACCTTGAACTGAAGCATGTTTTACCTTTGGTTCTGAGATACAGTTAATTACATTGCAAAACACTGAGGATGAGACAATTAAGTTATCTAAGGGAACTGCACAATGATTAAGCCTTAATTTGCTTTGTGATTTTTTTTGTTTCTCATTAACCCTGCTGAAGCAGGACCTTTGAAGCAAGAATCAAAGGTAAATATTGTTTTTTAGAAGTATAGAGATGTAGAGGACTGAGCAAGTCAGCTGTGACAAGACTTTGCAGAGCCCATGGTTTTATATTGACCTGGGGCAAAACCCAGGGCCTGGGTCCTGTGTAACAGGTTGTCACACAGCTACAGTCCCCTGAACTTTATTTTTTTTTTCAGAGTCCAGTCAAGCTCATTTATAATTTCCCTTATGGTGTTTGTAGAATTGTTTCAATGCAGATGTAGGACTGATTTTATTTTGGTTCATTTGGAGTTTATACTAATGTCTACTGTCTAATTCTAGTGTCTGTAGGGTGTTATGATAACTGAAATGAGCCAGTTTTCTTCATGAAAATAATTAGTGACTCTGAAACATCAGATTTGCTGCAGTACTCTTTGGCCATACTGAGTAATTTTCCCTCTGGTGCTTGGTCATGCATATGTATTTGTGGATAAAATCCTCCTGTAAGTGTACTAGGGAGGAAACAGTAGGATTGATACTTTTTCTTTGTTTCCCAGCAAAGTGAACAAGACTAATTTCACTGAAAGCTGTAGTTATGCTAATGTAACATTAGTGTAGGAGGAGAACTGGGCCCAATCCAGAATGATTTGGTTTTATCAGTTAGAAATTAGGACTGTTGGAGGTGAAAGTGGCAATAAGAAATGAAAATGAGAAGTGATTTAATGATAGAAATGTAAATAGATCTTTTTAAAAAATTCGAGACTGCTCCAGCAAATTAACAGGCAAAATTTGTAGGCAAAATTAACAATATCCAGGATGTTTGCAAGGGAGTAAAATGTACTATGTTCATCTTACATGGGATTAGGGATTTAGTAGGAGTTGGCAGGCAAAAGCCCTTTCAAGAAGCAGTGTAGGAGTTATAGTCTGTGAGGCTGGAGGGTCATTCTGTCCCACTATACCAATTCCGTCTGGTATTAAAAAACTACTTCTGTGCTCTACAAAACTACATTGTGTCTGTATTGAATATTCTTAAATGCAACAGAAGACTGTATTTGGAGAGGGAAATCGGAACTACTACATTTATATATATACACACACATATAAACATGCACAGGTAATATTGTTACTGCTAGAGTCTCTCAATTTGAGGAAAAATAGCAGGGGCTGCGTGCACTAATGAGAGATATATTAAAGTAGAAAATGTATATTTTAAGCTACAGTGAAGGCCTGTCAAAACTGAGGCATAATAGCTTGTGTTCTCAACAAGAATATCTCATCAATTAGATTAGAACCATTCAGCTTGGAAAAGACTTTTACGAACACCAAGTCCAACCAAGCCCTCCCAAGTCCAGCACTAATCCCCAAGTGCCACAGCTGTGTGTCTTAAATCCCTCCAGGAATGGTGACTCCACCATTTCCCTGTTCCAGTGCTTGACAGCCCTTCCAGTGAAGGAATTTCTTCTAATATCCAATCTAAACATTCCCTGGAGTATCTTGAGGCCATTTCCTCTTCTGTTGCTTGTTACCTGGGAAAAGAGACTGACACCGACTTGGATACAACCTCCTTTCAGGCAGTTGTAGAGAGTGATAATATCCCCCTTGAGCTTCTTCTTCTCCAGGCCAAACACCCTCAGCTGCTCCTCATCAGACATGTGCTCCAGACTCTTCCCCATCTCGATTCCCTTCTCTGGACATGCTCCAGCTCCTTCTTGTCATTAGGAGCTCAAAACTGAAAAAAGGATTCAATGTATGGCCTGACCAGCACCAGCATGGGTGGATGGTCACGGCCCTGGTCCTGTTGCCACACAATTGCTGGTACAGGCCAGGTGCCATTGGCCTTCTTGGCCACCTGTGCACATCTACTCCTGCACAACTGCTCTCTAACAGCACCCCCAGGTCCTTTTCCTCTGGGCACCTTCCAGTTCCTCTGCCCTGACCCTGGAGCACTGCAGGGGATTGTTGTGTGTGTAGGATTTGACCTTTTGCCTTGTCACAATTCCCTTACACAATTGGTCTTGGCCCATCAATCCAACCTGTCCAGATGCCTCTGCAGAGCCTTCCTACCTTCCCAGCCAGCTTGGTGTCATATGCAAACTGACTGAGTGTGCTCTTGATCCCCTCATCCAGATAATTGATAAAGGTAATAAACAGGACTGGCCCAAACAGAATTTGTCACAATTAGCTGTAAAATTGCATCCACTAGTTTGGTTTGTCAGCTAGACTGAGTTTCTACTGCTTCTAAGTCACTTGGGTTAGATTATATGTAGATGGGATGAGACGCATGAAGGGTAAATGTTTTGCAGACAATTTCACAGCTAATGTGAAATTAGTTATTCAATTATATTATCTGTTGGGTTTCATTATTCAGAAAGTGTCTCGGTTTGAAAGACAGGTATTTGCTAAGAAAAAGCAAGAGCCCTTTCCCTGAGATGGAGAGTGTGACTCCCTCCCCTCCAATTATTATAATTTTGGAATCAGGGGCTTTCAGGCAAAAGATATGGGGATAGGAATAACAGTTCCTTACTAATATATCTAACAAGGCAAACAAAAGAAACAACAACAGCTATAAAAAATTGACAGCAAAACAGAACAGTATAAGTCAGTTCCAGTCCTTTTTGGCCGCAGACTCCCTCTCCCTGCGCTCAGTTACCGGTGCTGTGGGCAGGGCAGGTCCCGTGTAGCTGAAGAGGGCTGGGGTGATGGCAGCGGCGACCCAAGTGTGAGAGGGATGGAGGAGCGACTCCCTTCCTCATGGTGTTGGTCGTGGTGCTCGGCAAAGTGCCCGGAGGTAGTAGGATGAAGTGGGAAGGCAGCAGTGCGATGTTCGGCAACAGGGAACGTGGCTCCCGGTGTTGGGATTGAGGGAAGGATGGTAGCTAGAAACACCGGCCGCCTTCCTCTGACTCCACCAGCAAGCAGTGAGAGAGCAGGCCCCTGCCCCACCTCGCCTTTTACGGTGTTCCCCTTTTTTTGCCCCACCCCCTTAGAGAGAAACTGTTACTAGCAAGGGTGTAGCCAAAATTACTTAGCATAACAATGGGGAAAATTGCACAGAAAGAAAAGGGAAAAATTCAACCCCCAACAGAAAGATATCCAGAACTTTTGCAACCATTCTTTTCTAAATAATTTAACTGATTTTAGGACTGTTGCTGGCTGTGTGAAATTCCACCTAAGTGCTTATCCCTGGGCCAGCTTCAGGTGAGTAGCTTGTGCAGTGGCATCTTGACTCTTTGCCAGTGCCTTAGATACCTGATGGGTGACTTCAGTGCTCAAATACAGCCCTAAAATTATATATGGAGTTAGGCAGGAATACTGAGAAATATAAGCCTGAATTAAGAGCACCTCAGCACTGGACTAGGCTGGGCATGGGGATCTTTGAGCACCTGCCTGGCCCCCACTGCACTGCCTTTGTGCAGTGCCTTTATCTAGGTGAGATATCAGAATATTGTTATGTCAGTAAAGAATAATTACTGTGGTGGTATTTCTTTTTGTAAAGGGAAATGCAATCACTTCTTCATTTGACTTATTTCTAATTAGCTGGTTAAATCAGGTGAAATGAAGGTATTGTATTTTAGGCCCCCTGTTCTGTTAACAGTGTGGAAGGTATGAGTCAAAAGGGAAAGGTAACACCAGTAAAGTCTGCAAAGAGGATGGTACACAGTGATTGCTCTGACGACTCCCTGATAATGGAATTTATGTGCTCAGTCAGACCAGAGCTCTGCAGTCACTTGTGCCAGTAGCCAATGTACCAGCACCATTGGTTTGGCCTGTGGGATGCAATTCTGCCACAGAATCCTTTGCAGTGCATAGCAGTGCTTGGGAAAGTCTGTGGAAGAGGCTTTGGTAGCCAGCGAAGACCTAGTCAGCCCTCACCTGATGTTTATTTTTGGGTATTTTCTTGTTGGAATAAAATGTACTTGGGAGTCTAGTGATAGAAAAGGGGGCTAAGGAGTCTGACAGAAAGACTGAAACATAGCAGGATTACTGCTCCTGTCTTTCCTTGTTTCTACATCTGTTCCAGGCCACTTGGAGATTGAGGGGATGCCTAAAGCATTTGTGACTATGTGGCTCACTGTTGTAGGACTCCAGCAAAGCTGATTGCAGGAAAAGCTAAAAAATACCAAGCAGCTATTTCCAGTGATGAAATGAAAAAATGCATTTATTGTTTACTTTCTAAGGGGAATCAATCCTAAAACAAAGAGCCAAAAAGACTCTTTTAATTATAACATTATTAAGACTTAACTTGGGCAAACTGCCTTTATAGCAATTATTGTACTTTGGTGTACTTTAGGCTGCCTATGAGACTGGTTTAAGAGGTGAAAGCATTTATTATTTTCTCTACTACCCAAATATAAATTAGATGTCCTGTAACATTGGGTGAGGCTAGATTTTCAGGGAAATCAGAAGCTCAATTATTAATGTTCTATATTAACATCAATATTTCATTAAGAAGAGGCATTTATGTAGAGCCTGGTGAGATTTTCAAGCCTCCTTTATTTTATGTTGCATTTAGGGAAAGACTTTAACTCTGGAAACAGATCAATAGACTGATGCATGGACTTAATTCACGTGAAGTTGTTCTGCTCAGCTGGAGGTTTAAAACAAGATGATGGGGCCATGCTGTGCTTGATCCTCACCCTGGTGCAGATCCCTCTTGTGGCTATGGCATAGGACAAGGAATTCTTGAGAGATGATGGGAAGTTTTCCTGTTAACTTGTTGGGATGCTGGAGCAGGTCCCATCCTGGGTGATGCCTACTCAGCACCTCAGTTTTGAGGATTTTGTGCACACAGTTACAAATTATGTAGGTGCCCAGTGGGATGCTTCACTAAAGTACAGGTCACAGAGCCCAGCAGTCTTACTCAGACTTGCCTTGTTCATCTTTGGGCTCTAATCTTAGAGAGTCATAGGTTGCCACATTTGTTCCCATCTGACAAGTGAGATGGAGTTTGTTGCTCTGCCCATGTACAAAGATGCTCAGACCCATCTTGGGTCTCCTGTGTTTAAATTTATAACCCTGAACTTGAATTTGAGTACCTCCTGTGAGGAGAGATTTAAATACCTGGAATAGCCTGAATTCCTCTATGGGTGAGCACCATAATCAAGTTTAAAAGGAAAGACCATTGCAAAAAACCCAGGGGGAATAAAACCTGGTGATTTCTACAGGGCAAGGTTCATGGAGGCAGTCAGAAAGCTTTCACTGCAGGACTCGTTTTGGTGTTTTATCCTTGCAATAAGCATGTCTTCCCTCTGGCAAGCCTTGGTCCTACCACGGTGACATGTTGAGCTTGTGACACAAGAGGGAGATGAACCAAAACACTTGGTCTCTTCCACTGAAATACTCCAGCATTTCTATTATGGCAAATCTTTCTTTTTTTTGAGTTACCTTTCTTGTCTGCACTCTTCTCCCTGTTATATTAAGGAAAAAACCCACCAACTGCTTTTTGGCTAATCTGATTATTATAAGGTCACAGCCATTCAAAAACCAAAACAGCAAACAACAACCCCCCCCCCCAAATAAATCCTCTTTTCGAAATCTTCCTTTTGTGGCATGGTTCAGCTTTGATTTTGATGTTTATTAGAGCAGCAGAGTTCACACTGCTGTTAATCAGAGGCCAATTGCTACTTCAGTACAAAGCTTGATTCCCAAGAGTCTCATAATTTGCTTGTACAACATGTAAATAGCTGTTGTCCTGCAAAACTGAGGTATTATCTTAAAAGTATTCATGCCTTCTCCTCCCTTTTCCTCTCTGTTCTCCTCATCCCTTCCTACCACCAAGGCTTCCCCAATACTCTTGTTCAAATTCAAGCACTCTTCAAGCAAGCAGTTGACGTTGGCAAAAGGCATGTACAAGAGGTCACCATGGTCATGAATTCTATCTGTGACCCCACCACTCACAACTGCATCCAGCTATGTTACACAAACTATCATAGGCAGAACAAAACTCTATCTTAAAACCAGAAAGGCAACTCTAACCCTTTATAGCTCCTAGAAGTCTGTTCTAGTGGCTCTCTTAGTTCCCAGTGAAACTTGCATGCATGTCAGTGTTCAGGGGTTTTTGCACTGTTCTTCATCTTACCTAGCTTTTCCCGTTCTTCAATGTGGTTGTCTTGTTGCTGAATTTCAATAAAGCTACTATGTCTATCCTTACTCATGCCTTGATTAATACTGGCAGATTCTGTTTCCAAGTCAGGTAATGCCAGAAGTACAAAACAGGAGAAATTAAGCCCCTGTGCTCTGCCTTCTTGTACTGTGGAAGCCCTTGCTTGAAGCAGCGTCTTTTCCTGCCTTTGAGAACATGTGAGGGAACAAAAGAGAATACACACAACTGGAAATGTTTCTGCTGTTTCTGTTGTGTATAGCTGTCCTGTGCACATTTCACTCAGTTTTAAAAGCATCAGTGACATCTAAACAATTTATGGCAAGTGGAAAAACAATTCAAACTTCAATATTGCCCTAGGACTAATAATGGTTCCTATCTTTTTGGGCATCTTCCTGCTGTAAGAGCTGAAGGCTCCTCAAAGGATTGGAGAAGAACCTCTCAGTACTCCTTGACTGACTTTTCAGTGATACTCCTGAATGCTCTACATCATTCATGCTTCTAACATGCTACAGTGTCAGAAATGGCACTAAACATTAAACAGAATCATTGGAATGTGCATACAAGTTTGTCCTGGCTGCAAACTTCACCTGTAAGTTTGATTAGGTTAAGTGCTTCAAAAAAAGGAAAATATTTGTTCTGTCAGTCTGCTTCAGAGTCAATTGAAATGTCTAATAAGTCAAATAACTTTTTAAAAAATTATGCTATTTCTGCTGGTGTCTCTGGGGTTATATTTGTATACAATACTGACTGACTACAGTAGTGCACTCTGGAGAATCTGCACTTTTTTGTCAATTTTCTATTCATTAGCTGCTGCTGCTAACAACACTTCCTTCACATCTTTGTCTTGAGTTACTGCACTCTATTATATGAAATAGGGATTGATTATTGATGTGTTCTTGCAGTGATATCCAGTATCATTAGGCTTGAACTTAGCTACCAGTCTTGGTTCTGCGTTCCATTGCTAGCATTAATTGATATCAGTTTTAATTACTGAATCCCCGACTATTTGGATGTGTCTGTATATATACAAATATAAAGAATGCCTGTCTAAAACATAATTTTACTGGTGTTTGTGGGAAGCGCTGGGATCTCCTGTGAAGCATCTTAATTAGTTTTGCCTTTCATGTTGACATCCTAAATTCTAGGCTTGAGTTATGTATCAGATTTTTTCTCCCTTGTTTGTCAAAACAGAAAAACTTCTTTAGAGCAGAACGTAATGCAAATACTAATTAAAACTGACAGATCAAATTGATGTCACCTATTTTTAAGGGTAAGAAAAAACTGACTAAGAAAATTCTATTCTGCCCTTGTTGAAGTTGACTGAAACGTGATTACTGAAATCTGTGAGCATAGAATGAAGCTCCATAGCATAGAATGGAGTTCTGCTTTTGCTGTTTCTTGAGGCAGGATCCGCCATACATGAGCTGAGAGAGCGGAGCTATTGCCCATGGGGCAGGAGAGCAATCCCAGCTCCCAGCTTGCTCTCAAAGCTGCTGTGCTGCACTTGCTGACAGCTGGGTTGGTGCTTTCTGCTGGCATATGGGCTTTGGCCAGATGTGATCCCAGAAGCTGATTCTCTACACATTGCAGATGTGACTGTTGAGACTGATAATTATCAGCCCTGTCTCTCCAAAGTGCCCTAGAGATTGCTGAGAATGAGCTCCTTGGTTGGATCCTGGCAGTTTGTGTTGTGCAGGAGGGTGGTCCAAGCCAGCATAAAGCAGAGTGGTGAAAGCAGTCTCATTCAGTGGCTGTTTGGCAGGGGGATAGGACAGGTGCTGCCCACAGAGAACTGGCTGTTGTCACAGATGACAGGAGCGTGGGAGCCCTCTTTGTGTAGCAGGGAGTTTGGATGGCTGATAATTACTTCTTTCCCTCCCTCCCTGGGAGGCAGATGATGCTACAGCCACCTAATTATCATGAAAAATTAAGGAGTTTTTTGGTTTAGATCTGGTTTTCTTCCAACACAGAGCACTGCATCAGTGCATTCTGATGGTGTTTTGCTGCTGAATAGCCCAATAAGAAGTAAATATCCACACTTATTTGGTGAGGTGCACTTTCTTGATGGTGAGATGCATAGATGCAAACAATAAAAATATTTCCTATGTGGATAGACATCCACTAGGATTCAGTGCAACCATAGTATTCAAAAACCTTTATAAAAATGGAGATATAATGATGAGATATTATCGTGTCTTGAAATTGTCTAAAATAACATTCATGGTACAATGTTCATTGCCTTGCATTCCCTTTCAGTCTGTATGCATCTGCTAATGATAGCTACTATTTATATGCTTTTTTCCCCCATGTCTTGTGAAGATTCTTCTTCAACACTGCTCTCCAAAAGCCTGTATTCTTTCCCATGGCCTTACTCTTTTAACCACCCCTGGGATCCAGACCTGGGGTCTGTCAGTGTAGCTTCCATGCTCAGCAAATTGCTGAGTGCTGGAACTGTCCTTAGGTCAGTGGGGTTTTTTTCTTATTCTGTTTGCTTTGGGAAGTAAATACTACTAGGAAAGAAAGCCATTGCCGTTTACTTCCTCCAAATCAAATCCTGTTTTTTTTCACTGGAATGCTGGAAATACCCAAGAAATACCGATTTTTCATGTTTGGCTTTTTTATGGTTTAAAAAAACCCACTACTCCTTCTTTCCTCCTGAACCCTTGTAACTTATTGTGCTGATTGAAATGAGTTGGCTGGCTGTAGCTTGAGAATGAATTTCAGACAAATACCTGAGTATCTTTTTAACTAGAATTTGTACTTCTTGTCAAACTTTTAGACTAAAACTCTTGTAAAGCTTTCCAGAGCTGCTCTTGCTGAGAGCTGGCTTGGTGTTATCGGCTGGCAGATGTGCTTTGGCCATCTGAGAGAGGCTCCATGAAAGCTTCTCCAGGGAAGCAGACTGCTGTAATCTATTTCCATGGATGAGACTCAGAGGGCAATAAGGAGGCAATCTGCTGAAGGCAAATAATGGCTCCCATTTTTTTGGTGTCTGGGTGAATGGAGTATTGTGAGGGAGCAGAAAATATTCATAAAGAAGAAAGTCCCTCTGCATCCTCAGAACAAGCCCCTTGGAAAACCATAGCTTAAAGGTAAGAAATGGCTTGTGAAATGACAAAATACAAAAAGGAATCCAGCTTCCCCCCCTTGGTAGACCCTCTTATCTATCTTCAATATTAGTGGCCCATTTTCTTTTAGTATTCATAGGCTAGCTTTGAATGTAAAATCCCTCGGGGATTGGTTAGAATGTAGAATTCCCTTGATAATTGGTGCAAACTGCAAAACCCTCAAAAGATATAAAAACCCCTGTAAACCCCTAACCATTGTATATGCTAGATTGGATGCCTTCACAAAATAAACTATGAATTTGTGCCTTTCTACATATTCTAGTCTCTTCATCCCGCTAGTCTGAGAGCTTGCCACAAGCCAAAATTCTATCTGGGCAAGGCTCGGGGACTTGCTCTGTTGCTGAGGGCTGCAGAAGCAGTCTTAGGGATCCCAAAGGGACCCCAAAAACCCCACCAGCGACAGAGTATCTGTGTTTTTCAGATGAGAAATGAAGACTACATGCAGGGCTGGGCTGGTGCCAGTTGCAGTTTCTAGAGTTTAGGTCTGGAACATGAAATGAGCTGCAGTGAGGTATGTGGAAAATCAGATGTCTCGAAAGGCAAAGTGGTGATGAGTAACCTGAGTTGAGTGACACCGTGGGAGATATTACGGACACTGTGATCTGCAATCCTCTCTCTGTGAAAGGCAACCACCCATTCTGGAGTTGCAGAACAAGCTCTCTGCCTGGGACATGAGGTCTGTCTGGCTGTGCAGCAGGCACCACTGCTACCACCCAGCTCAGATCTAACAGTCACTGCTCTTCCCACTTAAGCTACCTGAGTGAGACACTATCAGGGCTGTGAAAAAGCAGATGTGAAAAACCTGATGTCAGCCAACATGAGTCCACATCTTGCCTCTTGAGATGCAGCAGTGAAATTCAGGAAGAGGTAGGTAGGTGTTTAATAACACCTCCTTTAGAGCATGGCAGTGATGCTGCAACTGAGCTTCATGGGGCAAGGTATTGGTGGTAAGAGGCACTGGGGAGCAGGAGAAAGAGCAAATGGCTCTGAGATCTGGAATATACCTGAGCAGATTGATGGGTGTGTAAGGACCTTCCCAATGGTTTTGTTCATAGCAGATAAACTGCCCCAGCAGCAGCAGCAGCAGCAGGAGAAAAGAATACTGAATACAAAGCTAAGGAGAAAAAAAACCCCATCTACTGCAAATGTAGTCTTTGTGACCCTTAGGGAGCTGATTCACTCCTAAGTGAAGCCCCATGTGACTTGGACCCATCTCCAGGGAATCACTGCACTATAAGTATACCACACTTTACGCCACTGATCACTAAAGGACTGGTGGCATCAGCTGTAATAACTGGTAAAGACCTGATCTTTATTTACTGGAATAAGGTGACAGTGCAGTCATGCTTCTTTATGTTTTTGAAATAGGTGAGCACAGAGGTATGGGAGTGGTCTGGGCACTTCCAACTTCCCACCCATATTTTCCCAGTTTCAGCAATCAGAAGTAAAAGCTTTTTGTTGTTTTGTAGTAGTTATCAGTGTGATGTGAGCCTGTATTACTCTAACAATTGATAACACATTAAATCCAACAGGCAAAAAACCTGTTGTAAGAGTGAAATCTCAGATGAAATTCTTATGACAAAAAACTTCGTCCTTTCCACACCATCTGTGTTGGGGCTGGGTAGGAATTAGATGTCCACACATGACACAGGGCTGCACTCTCTGGCCTGAGCAAGAGAGTGATTAATGGAGCTGTTGGCAAGGAGAGTCATAGGATTGATGGAAGGAGATGCTGCTGTGTCAGAGGCAGGGCAGGCTGGGCTCTGGCTGCTTTCCCCACAAGTCCCTTCTCACTGCCTCCAGCCCAACCATGGCCTATGGGGAGCTGTATGCTTTGCACCACAATCATATAATAGGAAGCCTGGATGTTATCACAGCAATGGCTCGGCCACTGCAGATTGCTGTGAGACCTCAACTCTCCCCAGGGCTGTGGCATTTTCTGGAGAATAACTGGGTAAATCACTTGGCAGGGAGAGGGGAGATCTAGTGCAAGAGGGTTTCATGGCAGAGCATAGGTTGCCATGGCCCAGGTGCCTTTAGTTCCCCAAGGGCAGGACCTGGTGCCTGTTTTATCCCGAGACCTTTTTTTCCCCCAGTGTCTTAGTCCATTGTGGTACTGTAATCCAGTTGACAAATCACACTGGGATGCAGATAGATATGTCTGAAGCTGCACTTACTGAGTGCTTTATTCTGAATGAGTCCTGGCATGCAGCCCATGTGCTGTAACTTGGCCAGCTAACAGCATGTTCAGTGTGTATGAGCTGGCTAGTTTAAGCCCCAGCAAAAGCAACTGGAAGATATTCCTAAGACATGCATAGGAGAAACTATCATTTTCTCATGAAATTGCAGATAAGAGCATTATTCTTTGGCTCAATTTCCTAAAATATGAACTTTTGAAATGCTGTCATTGCTGATCTCAGTGTCATTTTTGAGTAGCTCGGCCCACCAATTGTCAGCCCTCCATTTTTGCCAAAGTAGTACCAACACCTTGGTGAAGATCTTGGTTTGTGACTAGGTGAACCTGGGAGTCCATTTACCAGATGCAGAACAGATCTGTTCCAACATCTGTCCAGCATGCCAGTCACACAAAACAGATGAAAATCACATAGCTTATTTAACTGCACTGGGTAAAGTACGGTTAAATTGCCAAAACATATGCCCAGCTTTGCACTTCATGCAATTTTTCAAGGTTAATATTTCTGCTGTTGTTGTATTTGATTTCTAGAGGTAGTGAAGCAAAGATTGTTGCAGATTATTAAAACAGAAAATGTTGCAGGTTTAGATAATTTGTACTGGAGATATGAGACTACTGAACTGTTGCTTTTTTAAATCATTGTTTCATAACCAGCTTTGCACATGCAGGCCTGCTAGTAGCCAAGATACCAAAAATTTTGTATAATGATATCCTCTTAGAGATGAGGGATGTGTAGTTACATTGTGGGTTGGATGCTGTTATTTTCTAACTACTGTTCAATTACAAATTTTCTGATGCTCTCCTAAAACTGCTTGCTGCTTTTCTTGCTCACTGGTGTTTTACCTGGCAGAAACCTCCAGCTTTCTTTCCTTAACAGCTCAAGTTCAACATAGAGTATGGTTAATAATGACACCAGGGATATATTTTTCTGGAGGCAGATATTGAAAACTCAAAACTAGAAGACACAAGCAGAAACCAGCAATATTGGGATCTAAACTCTGGCGTCAGTTTAGATTATGGCTTTATTGCTGATAATCTCTCAGCATTGTCAAATGGAGAGTCCCTTAGGGTGGTTTTACTTTTACTCAAGACAAAGTAAGGGATAGATTTGTGTGGAAATGGAGAGCTTAAATCTTTAAAATTGATTCATACATTGTTTTTTGAAGTGAGAGGCATTTAATATCTTATTTTTGCTTATGTATACAAGTGATACACAGGTGAAATCCAACTTTTGTCTGCTAAATTGAGAAAGCTTCTTCAGCAATCACTGTTGGCAGCTGCTGAGGCCCCCAGTGAACTACAGCAGAAGCTGTTGTAAACAGCACCTTGGAGCTGCTCAGCAACCGGGAGCTCCTTCCATGAGGTTTCTGATCAGCTGAGAAATCCTAATGACTTGATCTCAGTATGGCTTCTAAAGACTTCTGGATCAGGATCAAGGGTGGGTCTTGTTTTGCCCTCAAAATGCCTGAATTACATCAATGACTTAGATTTAGTTGAAAATTTTGGAAGGAAGTAGAGCAGTAGCAAGGGGGAAGGCAGCTGAAAAATAAGGATATGGCTCAGGGTCAGTGCGATGTAGAAATAACATAATATTTTTGAGATTACTATTAATGCTAGAAAGCTGCGTCTAAATGAAGACTACATTGACTCATGATCCTTAACCCCTGAATCACTCAGTACATCAGTGTCACATTGCATATTGCAGCTGGTCTAAAAGCTGCAGCATGAAACTCAACCAGCCTGGAAGTAGGCAGGTCCCTGCATGAGTGATGATAGGATGGATTTGAACAAATACAGAGAATCTCAGCTAATCTATTGAATCCTAAATGCAGATGTATCAATGGCCAAGGAAATGAGTGAATTGGGACCGTAACCATGTATATACACCTGGGAAATCAGAACCCTCTATTTAAGGAGAATGGAAGACAACAAAGAGGCTTTTGTCACATGGATCACAGAGAGTCATGTTGTCTGTCTCCAACCTGGCTCCAGTCAACGTTATAAATCAGGACACTGTGTTTGCTGATGTGCTGTACAGCGAGGTCGGGGATTCATGACTTAGAAGGGGTGGCTTAAAGGCTGCCTCAAGTTGGGCTCAGCAGAGAAGGATCATGCCCTAGTGATTCAAAAATGAAGGTAATGTAAATCCACAGTCACATATTTTGTTACTGTATTGTTTTATTTTTTCCCCTTGGCCCTTATATGAGGAATTTAAACATGAGGAAGTGGCTTGGTTTTTCTTATGGAAACTTGCAGCACAGACAGACATTTCTTTTGCAGCGGACATTATTGCCATTTCAGCCAGCTCTGCATTTGAATGTCACAAACATCCAGAACCTTTCTTGACTACCTGGAATTTTCAGGATCTCTCTCTGCAGAGTACACATGACCTCAGAGAGGGTTTGCTTAGACTAAACTCTTCTAAAGCAATAGAAGGAACAGAACTTATGATGTGAATGCCTTGTAGTATACATCCACTGCATGTTTGCAGTAAAGGGTCAGACTTGGAAAGAATTGCTTGACTGGGTTAACGAGGCTAAAATCATCTTTTAGTCGTGGTTCAAAATTCTGGACAAACTTTCTGCAAATTAATTCTCTGTAGCTTCTCCACCACAAGGCGTTGGAAGCTTAGAGTGGCCTGGTCTGCCAGTCTATTACTTATAAATTGCTGAAGACATACAGTCAAACCCTTGATTCAATTTCCTCCCATTTGGCTCTACTGGTTCTATCTCTGGGCTCAACCAGGCACCAGCAGTGCTATAGATGGAGATTACTAGTGATCAATCTAATTTGCTGGTTGGCACATTTTCAGTGACCTCAAATGAACTATAGTTAATCTAGTTTTCAACTACGCTTGTGTTGTGAGTGCAAGTTAAAATTTGCTTTATATCACTTTTACCAGATGGCCTTAGAGCTAAAAGTATCAGAGTGGGAGGAAGGAGATCTGGCATTAGTTTACAGCTTTTCTGCAGCTTTTCTTTATTATGCTAGCATGACTCTGTGAGGAATTCTCCCCAGCACAGTGACCAAAGAACTCTTTTTCTTTTCACAGAAGGGCTTGGGTTGGAAAGGACCTCAAAGATGATCTTGTTCCAAACCCCCCACTGCCATGGGCAAGGACACCTTTTCTTGACCACATTGCTCCAAGCCTCTTCCAGCTTGACCTGGAACACTTTCAGGAATGGGGCATCCACAACTTCTCTGGACAACCTGTGCCAGTGCCTCAACACCCTCACAGGGAATATTTTCTTCCAAATATCTAATCTGAGTCTGCCCTCTGTCAGGTTGAAGTAATTTCCCCTTGTACTGTCACTCCTTGCTCTCGTCCAAAGTCCTTCTCCAGTTCTCTTGTAGCCCCTTTAGGTACTGGAAGTTGCTCTAAGTTGTCCCTGGAGCCTTTTATTCCAAGATGTGTGGAACCACTGCACATGTGCAGCACAGGGTGTCCCTCTAGTTGCAAGGGGGAGTTTCCACTTTCTTTTGCACTTGATTCTGTATCAGATATGTTTTCTTGTCATGCTACAAGAAAACAATAATTATAAAATTATTTTTATAATAATACAATTATTATTTTATTAATATTCCTATTTTTTCTTATTACATATATTCTCAGATAATTCTAGAATTAATCTAGATCATCTCTGATGATCAAGATACTACCAAGTTCTGTGCCTCACTGACTATGTAATAGACCACACAAAAGCAATTAAATGCAAATAGCAATGAAGGTTGTATAGGTGAGGAAATGTTGATGTGTGCTACTAGTAGAGGTGGACATATGAAGGTTTTCTTGCCCTTCTTTTTTCTCTTCTGCTTCTTACTTTACATATTTCCAAAGGCAAATCACCAGAAATTAGGTACTGAAAGGATGTTTCACTTAAATTCTTTTTCCTCCAAGCTTTCATGTGGATCTCCAGATTAGGTCTTTAGAATGTATAAATTATATTTATAAAAAATTCTTTCCTGTGAAGACACATGAGGAGAACAACATGGCGACACTAAGGTTGGTGCAAAAGAGGGAGGGTGAGGAGGAGGTGCTCTGAGCATCAGACCTGAGATTCTTCTGCGAGCTGTGGTGAGATACAGCAAACTGCTTCCCTGTAATTCATGAAGTGATTTAGCATTCACCCACGGCCCATGAGAAAAAGGCACTCATGCTGGAGCATGTGGATACTGAAAAGCTGTGATCTGGTGAGAGGCTTGAACAGAGAGAGAAGTCTTGCTTTCAGAGATAGAGGAAGAAGACCCATGCTTTTATACTAGTGCAGCTCATTCTTAAAAACTGCACCCCATAAACTAAATGGCTCACAAAAAGCCGTTGTAGGAAGACAGCCAGCCGTGGGAGGGATTTTCACGTTCCAGCAAGTTTCGGGCAGACTGTTACTTGTGGAAATTAAAACTATCTTGGAAAAGTCACAGAGAACTGTTTCTTGCAGGGAAAGACCCCATGGCATAGCAAAAGAGACTCCTCTCCCTAAGTGAACTGAAGTAAGATCTTAAGAAGTGACAAACTGACTAAAAATAAAAACATTTGTCTGCCTGCGCTGTCAGTGGGAAGGAAGAAAGGGCTGGGGTTGGGGGGAAAAGTGTTCTAAACATTTAATTTAGTTCTTATTATCCTCTTTTACTTTTGTTAATACTTTTTTTTTCTTTATAACTTTTAAAGGTTTGAGCCTGTTTAGCCCTTTAAATGTTTTCTCGTAATCTTTATCTCACCCCATGAGTTTTCTTCCCCCCCTCTGCTTAACTATAGCAGAAGATAATGAATGATTTTTGAAGATGCACTGGCGTTTGACCAGCATCAGCCCATCACACCTGGTTATACTCAGGACCAACTGTGCTTAGTCCAGTAGCAATGCATGAATTGTGTTGAAGTTAGTGAAAATCCTTATTCTGTCACACAGCAAGGCATGTAAAAATGAGAAACAACCAGATTTGATCTTGGTTTCTCTTTTTTGTAGAGTCATAAAATAGGTAAAGTTGAAAATGGCCCCTAACATCACCAAGTCCAACCATTAACCCAGCGCTGCTGTGTTTCGCCCTAAATCCTGTCCTCAAGTCCCATTTTCTAAACTGACTGCTTGCATAAACAAAAAAACCCCAAATCTACAGCTTTTGTTGCTGGAGTATTGTGTAATATCGAACTATAGCTTGTATTAAGTAGTTTATTGCAATTTAAGGTAGATCTTGTGGCAGATTTGTTTTAAAGCAGGTTTTAAAGACCTGGCTTGCTTTAGCTCATACAGATGAAGCTGCAGAAGCCAATTTTTAAGGCCTTCCAGTCCCATGTTTCAGGGCAGGAGGTTTCCAGCCACTGGGATGTAAGACAGAGGCTGCAGAATGGGATGCTCTCGAGGAGGAGCTGGCACAAGCTCTCTGTGCATGCGTGTGGGGGACCAGCTTTGCCTGTCCATCCTTTCCAGGTTGCAGGATTCATGTGTAGGAAAGCTTCCACTTTTCCTCTAGGCTCTGATGAGGTCTTGTGGAGTATGGCTGTGCTTCTCAGCGTGGGTGTTGTGCTCATCCAAAAGCATCCTCTTGGGCAATGTGGATGAAGGCTTTGGTACAGGCTACCATTTCTGACATATTCTATTCTCTTCCTCAAATCAGCAGTTAAAACAGTTTGGTAATGGCACTGGGTGTGCACATGGATTTTCTTCAAGCTCACCTAGATGACAATTTGCTTTCAGGTGTTTTGTACATTTTACTTTGTTCTTAATATTCACTTTATGTAATCCATCAGTTATAAAGAAAAACATAATACATTAATTATTCTGTTGTTTTGGGGGTTCAGAGCCAGGTAATGAAAAAGCTGAGAATCATGCAACCATAAATTCTGTTAATCCACAATGAATATTATTTTAAATATTTAAAAATAAAACTCCACCAGGTCATTCATATTGACTATCTCATATGTCATGATTTGGTGCTTATGTCTTCCTTCTCAGCAGCAAGTGTTTACATTTTACTGTTTAGGTTGAAGGGAGTAATAAAATGAAATCTCTTTTTTTTAAAAATAACTGGACTGCATCATAAGACTATCAGTCCTGATTTGTTTTATGGCTAACCTTACTGAAAGTCACTGTTTCAGACGGTAGCATGAATCATAGCAGCTCAAAAAAAAAGTATGTCCTGAGGATAGCAAAAAAATGATGGCATGTAAAATGTTTCTTGGAATTAATTTTTGATGACATTGTGTCATCTTTCAATAAAATGAAAATAATATATCCAATATAAAAATAATTAGGCAAGGCATGCAAATAATTATGAAATCCAAATCTTATTTATTGATGCTGATTTGTTATATGGTTGAAAGGGTCTGGAAAGTTTAACCAAGATAGTTGATAGTGATGAGCTTTAAAGTATCAAGCTTTGCTGAGATTTCCCTTGTGAATTGTATCTGATTCAGAATTTACCACCTGAAAGAGATTTTTCACTTGAAAAATCACTTACATGAAACTTTATGAGGTTCTCTACGCTAAGAAGTCTTCTTCCAGGCTTTTGTTTCTGCATGTAAACTCTCTGAACTTTTTCATTCATTGAAATGGTATCCGTAACTCCAGCATCACCCTTCTTCCCTTTGACTCTCTCTCTCCCACTCAGTGCCCACCACCCAGGACAGGGGTTGCATCCCTGGGTGAGGTGTGGTGCTTTTTGGTCTTCTCCCAAGGTCACAGTGAAAGTTAGACTTTGGGATTTGAACCTGACCTCAATTTCTCCCCACAGATTTAGTATCTCCAACCTTCAATTTGGAGACCTGGCCCTGGGAGTAATTTCTCCATGGAACAGCACTTGCGTCTGGATGGGTTCTGCATCCAGTGCAGTGGCCTGCTCTCCCCGGGGAGCATAAACCCTTCAGGTTATGGTAAATGTTTCATATGAACTCAAATGTTTTCATGCCTGTCTCTCCTTGGGGTCTGCAAATTATCTTCCTTTGATGTATTCCAACATGTTGTACCACATCCATTCTGACATTTTGATTATGCATAATTCACATTGTTGAAGAAATTAACAATTGGAACGGTTGAAGCTTTTCAGGATAGTTTTCCCCAAACAGCAATTTTGTATTTTGAGCACCAGTCAGATTCTCCATATGGCTAAAATGTGCTAGAACAGAAAGACGTTAGCATGGCTTAATAAACTTCATGCATGGTTTGCTATTGCAATATCAGAAAGAAAACAAAATAGCCACTAGTTCTCCTTGGAATAACTCTGTTAAATTACTGTTGTTTGAAATTAGCTCTTTTATGGTTTATGACTGCTATAATTTGCATTGTGATAGGTAAAGCAGCATTCTGTATGTTTAATATCTGGATTTGACATAGGCCTGCTTCGGTCTTGCATAACTCTTCTTCCCAGTGGGAGGGGAAGGCAATAAATTGAGTTTTGGTATGGATTAGAAAGCAATGGATTTGGTGGCACGGTTTGGCTCCTAAGGTCCAGGCCAGCCAGGAATTGTGGAAAAAGGATGGGTTCAATGAAGTTGCCCGAAAAATAAGTTAGATAAGGGTAACAAAATAAAATGCCCCGACAGACGAAGAAGCTGCATACTGTATAGGACAGCCTTCAAAGACCTTTTAATGGAAGGAACTTAGCAATATATAGGGTAGAACTGGGGGCGGATCTAAGGACAGGGATCGACTCACAAACTGGGATTAGGAATATGCAAAACAATGTGACAAACTAAACCAATCAGGGGAAAGAATTTAGTGACATTCTGGGAATGTTGGGAACTTGGGAAACACAAATTTATATAGGCAGTCTTGTTAGCAGATCCACTCCCATGGGTCCTCGCTTCTCTAACTGGGCTCACCCTAACTAAAAAGATTTCTCCCGTGGCCTTAAGTCTATGGCCACCTCAGGATGGCTAACTCCCACAATCTGGGAGACACTCGGGCTCTATTCCAGACTCTACCATGCAGCACAAGTTTTGTTGACAGACTTTTAGCCTGTTTTCAGTCTTTGTCTATTTACTTTTCTTGGTAAAATGTTCTGAGAGCCACACCTAGCTGGGCACACAGACCAGCTTTCCTCCTGTGTTTCACCAAAAGGTGCAATGCCCATAATTACATTTGTACTGGGGCATTTTGTCTGTCAGCAGAGGATACTGCTGAGCTAATTGCTGCTAATTGCTCCTGGTTCAGCATCTGAGTCTGGTATGTGTAGTGTAGCACTGGAAAAAAAGGTAATCCCTATGTGTCTGAACTGTGTAACTTAAATGAACATCACACAGAGGAGTCTGGCACTCAAATGCTCATGAGAGCTTGTGTTTGGGTTTTAGGCATGCATGATTTAGAGACAGCTTTGTATGTGTATGAAATTCGCAGGTCTCAGGGTGTTTTCTTGTATATTATGGCCATGAAGGTCCTGTGAGATTCAGAGATAATCTGTGCTCTTGGGACATCACTGGGCCCCTGGACACGGCCTGCTCATGGTGGCCATGTTGAGATCATGCCCTGGTAGGAAAACCTGCTCTGCTCATTGCTGTTGACTCTTTGAATAATGCTGAGTGTGGGCTACGTAAAAGGAGCTTCTAGTGGTATGTCCCACAACAGAGCTACTGCTGCTGGATCTTGTGCTCCCAAACCACTTTTCAGCAACTGGCTCTAGAGGAGGATGAACTTCAGCTTCTTTCACCTGACAGGATGGCAGATATCTCCTTGCTACCAAGGCAATCTGTCTTCTATGTTTTCATGAATTAGAGTACCTATGCAAAATGTTTATTTACAGGCCACTGGTTTGGAGGCACTTGATGTTCTAATTAACTTTGAGGGGTTATGGTCAGAATAGTCCACACAGCTGATCTGAACCTCTCTGGATTCAGAGCACATCCACCCTAATGCCTTTGGAACACATGAGTGAGTTCAGATTACCAATGCTCGTAAGATGAATGTTTCTATTACCTCATCATCATTATCATCGTTTTACTCTTTGCTAGAGAAGTGAGAGTGTGGCTGTAATTAGTTTCGATTGTGCAGGATGGCAGGAGTAATCAGGAAGATATTACATGAGAGGGGCAGGCTGTGGCTCCCTTACACTATTGCTGCTGGCAGTCATCTGTGAGTGCAGTGCTATTTGCATTGGTCTATTTAAAAGAAAAAAAAAGAAATGCTGCTAGAAAGCAATCTTCCTTAGGAACATGTTTTCCTAGCACTCTGAGCTTAGTTCACAGTTCAACTCTGGTAGGATGTGAGTCTCTGGGCCGCCACCCACACCATGGGCTTAGGAGTATTACTCTGCTGATTTATGTTCTACAAAGGAAAATACTGCAGGTAGAGAAATATCTTAGTCAATACAATAAGTATGTAAGGTTTCTTACCTCACCATGGTGAAGGCCTCTCCCAGGCTGGTTTTCTTGGGCAGGAGATCTGCACCGTTTCCCTGCTGTGACTGCTCAAAGCCCACAGGAGTGGCTCCCCTGTTGTGGGTTCTTATAGCTGTTAGTGCAGGGCAAAATAACTGGAAGTGATGAAAGAGAAAAGCTTTTCCCTGCAACCATTGTATCCTGAGGTTTCATGATACATTTGGTAGCTTCACTACTACTGCCAGTAGTCATTACAAGAAGTAACAATAGCAAAATATTTTCTTTTCCTGAAGCATATTGTAACAAGCTGGCACCCAGGTTGGCAATGTCTCAGCTTAACTGCTCACCCCTTTGCAGCTCTTGAAAATACTGCTTTGGCGCCAAAAAATTGTGTGTTTGCCACATGGGCAAACCTATAGAGAGAGTCCAAAGCTCTCAAGCTCTGTCTCTGAGCCTCAGTCTTATTCAGAGTTGTCAGATTCATTCAGAGATGTCAGACAGTGGAGGAGAACCCCTCTGGCTTCATGCAAAAGCAAAGAGAAAGCAGAACTGTGGGGAGGAGAGGCCAGCCAGTAAAGCTTATAGAGGTCCTTGTGATGATGCTGGGCTGAAATCTGTATTCGCTGCCTGAGCATTGCTCAGCAGGAGCTGCAGGATGGAATCAGAGCCGGTATAAGCCAGAGCAAAGCGTGGCTGAGTGTGTTGGCTGCCTCTGTGAGCCACAAACCTGCTCGATTGAGAGCAGCTGAGATGAACAGCATGTCTGAATATAGAGCATAAATAATTGTATGGGAAGCTTAATGCTCCCATGCCAGGGTGTATAAATATTCATATTATTCTATGAATCTGTCATTATGTGCAAGTGCTTCGTCTTTCCAACTTTACTCCTGCCAAAAGTCCTTACTAATGGAAATACTCTCACTGGAGGCAATCAGATGATTAATGCAAGTAAAGGGCTGGGGGAGCTCTTCTAACAGCCTGATTTACAGCAGTATTTCATTCCTAATTTCTGCCCACTGGGAAACAAAACCCAAACACAAGCTCAGCTGTTTTTGAGAGACTTTCTCACTGTAGGATTCTTACTTCATGAGGACTGGATGAAACCACAGAACTTTTTCCTAGTCACTAATCATCTGCATCCACTTATTATTATCAGTGGTGCTGGTGAAGTAATTTCTGGGGGCTGAATCATCTCCTGAGGTACTGCTTTCCACAGTCTCAGACAGGTTTCTGGCATGGCTCATAGCCCACAGGAGTGGCTCCCCTGTTATGGGTTGTTATAGCTGTTAGTGCGGGGCAAAATAGCTGGAAGTGATGAAAGAGCGAAGCATGCTCTGAACTCTGATATCTCAGGAGCATTTATACACTCAAGAATACTAAAGCTTCTCTCACTGAAGTTTTAGCATAGCTGTATGGGACTCAGTCAGTCCCTTGCAGGTAGATCTGAGCACACGAGGGGGAAAGCTAAGATTTTGAGAAGAAAAATCAGCCACCATCTTGGGACTGCTCCTGAGGCCAGCTGAACTGGGCAAGCCTGAAGCAGCTGCTGACTGCATGGCGCTCCTGGCACAGTCCTGGACTGCCATGCCACAGAGATAGGAGTTTATGCCATGTACTGGTCGCATGTCAGGCCACACTGTTTGCCTGAGGAGCTGGCCAGGGCTGTGTGGTGGTGCTTGGAACTGCCAGCTCAGACTCCTGCCTTATGTCCCTGATACCACCCTGTCTGGGTGCTCCTGTTTTGGAGTTTGGCATTGCTGGAGCAGCTACAGCTCCTGTTCATTTCTTGGCTCCCACGGTCACTGATGGGATGTGGATTTTTAGGAGATGCCTTGGCTCAGTAGTGGGGCATGAAGAGCCACTGGAAACAATAATTACAATGTCTATTTTATGCTTGGGGCCCATGCTCTTTGTACATGAATTATCTGTGGCCAGCTAGCTTTTTCTTCTCTTTCAGCCCTGCTGAAAATACAGGTGACTCTGGGCATATCCTCTGCCAAGCTTCTAATGCTCCCTGCATTAAACTAGATCATGTTACCCACCACAGAAGGTTCAGAGAGCCCTAATGCTCACAGCAAGCCAAGGAAAACAACAACAAAAGGAGATACTCGTTACAACAAAATTATCATCTCCATAATAAGACTTTATACAGAAAGATTAATATTACTGAAGTTAATTTTGCCCTTTTGGAATGCTGACTCCTGCTTTAATTGATCAGCCATGGATGGTAACTAATGAGGTAGTTTAAGTTGTTTTTAACAAGAGGAAGATAATTAAATATGACAAGCCCAAGTTTCCCTCAGAGCTGCCTATTAGACTCCCACCATAAAAAAATGGAATGATACAAACTCTTCCTCCTTCCCCCTCCCACCACCCAAGACTTCTTTTGAGTCGTTATTAACAGTGATGAAATATCGCAAGTTGGGTCAGCCCTTGCTTGAGCTGTAAGAGCCCTCAGACTCTTAGGAGGCTGTGGAAGAAAGTGCTTGTATGAAAGCTTTTTGGAGGAAGATGAACCTCCTACTTGTGCTACCATGGAAAAGCTGAGGCCTTTCCTGTGCTGCAGGAGAGGAAAGTCCTGGGCCATCCATCCCACTGGTGGTGGTGGGACTGTTGTGTCCTTGCTCTGTGACAAGGTGGTTGTATTTTTGTCTTCCGGGGGGGGCCCAGAAATATTTTTTTATTTTAATAACCCTTTTCTGGGTGGGCTCAGCTAAGTCCTGGCTTGTCTTTTCGGGATGTGGAGGAGAAACTACTCAGTGCAATCCGTCTTCCCTTTGTAGGGCCTGAACCAAATCAACGGAGCACCTTATGGTTAGGACTGTCAGGCCAGGCTACAGGGTGACCCCTCTGGGATCCACAAGCAGGACATGACCTGGCCAGGGCACCAGGCTGACAGTCCTTTTTGCAGGACATGTACCATGCCTAGAAGAGGGCAGAGAGGGTGATAACTGCAGCCTAGAGGAGGCACAACCAAGTTTACAGAGCAGGTGGGAGAACCAGCTCCTGGTGTCCTCCCCTCGCATTGAACCTGACAAGGTGGGGTATCCAGAGGGAGAGCAAAAGTGTACTAAAACCCTTCCATATTTCTGTATTCAGCAGATAGTAATAGCTGTAATGCTTAAATATGCATTCTCTCAAACTGTGTATGTGTATGTGTGGCAAGCCAGACAGACAGTGCTTATGCTGCAGCTCTATCTTTTTGTGTATTTTGTTCTTTTGGAGAACAACCAAATGTGCTGCACTGCAAGACGGGGCTATTTGCTTGCAAAATATCTTTTTGCTATCAAAACTGATTTCAATATTGAACATAATTGCCCACCACTATTGCCAAGTTTGTTTGGTATTTCCCTATTCCTCTACACATTTTCTTCTTTGGCAAGAACTTCGAAATAGCAGAGGTGGATGGTGCCTCCTGCTTCTGCTTAGTTCAGAGCAGAGAAAAGGTTTGCATATACCAGCAAGCAGCTTCTCTTTGAGGCTGACAGATACAGAGGCTGTGGTGGATGCTGTCCCCGAGATCCAACCACGACTAGTGAGGGGATGAGGACCAGACCTTTTGTTCTCTTGCAGAGGATTGTTGCCTCCTGTTGACAGCAGTGCTTGAGTAGACACCTGCTTGCCATCCTGGGCATGCATTTTGAATATAACTTGCTCCAGCCATATTCTAAATGATGACATGGGAGCATGAGCAGGTGTTATTGCCCGTCAGCTGAGCTGCAGCATTTGACTGTCTGTGTCCTTCTGACTGACTGCAAATACCATCTTTGCTGCGTTTGTGTAAACCTTGAGTTGCAACAGAGATGCGGGAAAAAATGCAGGCTTATAATAGAGATAGAAAGGATCAGCACTTTCCCATATGGCTTTCATTGTCACATGCCTCATCTGTACCATTTCTATGCCTTCTCATGCTTAAATATTGGTGCTGAGTGTAGAAGAGTGTGGATCAAAATGAGCACAAATGCTGGTGCCAATTAAAACTCTCACTGGAGATAAAGGGTGTTGGCAGTTCTCCCAAAAGTATCCTTTTCTCTGCTGCTCATCTTTCTGACCAATAGCCTCTGCAGCTTAGGCTGGGACTCATTGGATCACATCTTTGTGCATCTCCAAATTCTGTCCTATCTCTGTTCTCTGGGGGCCTGCCTATTAGGCCAGGTCGCTTCTCCTATCAGTGGCCAAAATTCCTTAAAATTTAAATTTTTGTTATTGAATTCTATAAGCTTAGTGTTCCAAATTATTGACGTGCTTGGTGTATCATTGGAGTTGTGGTGTTTTTATTTAGAAAACTGTTATCATAATTTTTAGCTTGACATGTTACAGGCTTAATGCTTAGTAACTACAACATTACAATTTAACATTAAACAAGAACCACTTAGTTCTAAATCATTAACATTTTTAAAAAACAAGAAACCATTTAACTTAAAACCATTTTAAATAAGAATATACATATTTCCTTTATTCTTTATTCCCCTTTCTTTGTTTTATTTAAAAAACAATACACTCTTTAACTTAAAACTGTTTCAATTAAAAACACACGTGTTTCTATCTATCCTTTCTTCCCCCTTTTCTTTTGTTTTTAGAATTTAGAACAAGAAACAAAACATACACCTTTAAATTACTTCCGTGTAGTGAGAATTATAATTTCTGACATGTTACAATCCAATTTTAGTGTTTAATACTGTCGAAGAGTTTTCCTTTAAATGATAACTTAGGAGAATCTTCTCCAGGTAAGATTCTTTATGTTTATCCCAAAGGAAAAAGTTTTAGCTTTCACAAAGCTAAATTAGCTAGTCAAAATTACTTATTTTCATTTTTAACTCAGAAATATCTGGATTTTATAATTTTCTTTCTTTGTCAGTTAAATTTCAATTTGGCCACAATTGAAATAGACTGAGAAGGCTTTGATGGTAAACATTTCATTTTGCTTAGTTAAAATCTCAACATGGCCAGAGTTGAAACTTTCAACTAGGCAAAATTTTCTATCATATTTTAAAACAAATCTTATTAAATTTTAAACATTGTAAACAGAAGTGATAAGAGGTAGGTCCTTTAGAAAACTTTGCAATTGTGATTTGCCAATGAAATATCTTTTACTATACTAATCCATAGAGATCTGTTTTGTTGAACTTATATTAGAGTAAGCAAGATTTTTAAAATTTTCAGGATAGCTGATTGAGTATGATGCTATTGCAACGTATATGAATAGTCAGCAAACATTCTACTGTGAACTTCAATACACAGTTAAAAATTTGTAGACTATATTTGCAACTGATAAAATACTCTTTTAGCAACTGTAAGAAAACAGGTTAACAAGGCAAATATTAACTTCGTAAAAACTTGCAAGATTTGCAGGCTTTGTCAAAGTCAAATTAGAGGTGGATGAAGCATTTGTTGAGCTCTGCTGAAGGTGAACATTGCTGTTTGCATTGCCTCGGTTGGTGTAGTTAAGTTTTTTAGTCTTCCTTTTCATTGTTCTGGTTTTTCCACCTCGATTACAAGGTGAATTGAGGTTACCTTGTCCTCAAGCCTTCTTCTGTAAGGCCGGCTTTTTGGGACAATTCGCTTTCATGTGGCCTTGCTGTCTCCAACTGAAGCAATGTGCTCTCAGCCTTACTGCAGCTGTAACAGAATTAGCTAACATGTCCATGTTATGTGATGCAGTCCCAACCTTAGTACATGCATTAATCATTTCTTCCAAGGATGGATTTTCCTTGGACAATGCACTTATAATTTTTCTACAGTCCTCATTTGCATTATCTCGTGCTAGTTGTAGCAACACTTGATTTTTTGCATCATTATTAGCTACCTGTTTTTCCATGGTATCTTGCAATCATTCTATGAACTGTATATATAGTTCATTTGGGCTTTGTCTTATGTTTGTATATCCTTGAGTTGGCACAGACATGTTTGTTTTATTTAGGGCTCTCATCCCCAATTCTTCTGCGTGGTTTAATATTGCAAAATTTAAGCGTGCTTGGGTTTGAGGATCTTCCATGGGACGTATTCCCATTAGTTGGGGAACCCCCACCCCAAAGCACGGATCCTGCTATGATAATCTCGAGTTTTGTAACTCTTGCTCCTCTGCATATATTCTCCAGGTTGATTCAAACATCATGTATTGTAGTGGAGTACAGAGTAATTTTGCAATTTGCTTTATATCATAAGGGGCTAATTCACTAGAAGTTACAAATTGAAGCAATTTTGCAACAGCCGGGGATCCCAACCCATGTTTAGTAGCCATTTGGCGTAGCTCTAAAAGGATTTGCCAATTAAAGGGTACGTATTGGTTGGGTGTTGTCCCATTACTAACTGGGAAAGCTGCAATTGTTCCCTGCCCCTGTTGCCAGTTTCCTGCTGATGGTGAATACCTTGGCACAGAAATCAATGCAGCTGTCTCTATATTCTCACATCCTATCGCCCTTTGTTTTACCTCTAACCAGAAGGTTACCAGGTCTTTAATGGGGATGGCTTCTGTTCGGAACATCAGTGGGGCTGGAGCTGCTGTTTCGAGGGTGGTAGCCGGGGCGCAGCTTGTGTTCTTTTCCTGGGTGCACAGCGGTTTCCTGGGGCTGTCCCATCCTCGGCTTCCGATGTGAAGAGGCTGTGGGTGCCGCAGGATCGGAGCTGAGCTTGGTTCTGGAGTGGTTCTCGGGGCTTTGGTGCCGGTATCGCTCGATCCCAATGCACTTCCGGGTTTGTCGTGTGTCACTCCTGGTGTGACATCACGGCGTCCCCTTCTCGGAGATCGGCAGGGGTTTCCATGACGACTTGGGGAGAAGACAGGCCCTCTGGAGGCTGGACTGGGCTCAGGACCCTGCCTCCTGGAGGCCGGACCGAGGCTGGAGGTACCGCCCAGCCAGGTGTGGTTGGCGGAGGAGGCTCCCCCACCAGGGCTGGTTTTGGGGCGGAATCACGGCCCATGGGGGAAGTTGTGTTTCCTTTCTCCCGCCCGTGACCATGTGGTCACCGCTATCTTTCGGGCTTTTTTCATTCTCTTTGCTCCCCCCTGATTTTCCCTGCGATGGTGCAGAGCGCTCTGCCAGCCTCTTATTTCTGGCTGCAGTGGGTTTACTGGTCTGTGGAGTCGCTTCACACTGAGAAGGTAATTCATTCTCTGTGCTGCTGCCCGTAGAGGATCGGCTGCATTTCTCCATGTTTCCCCTTATCCCCGTTTGGTTTCCACCCTCCTTGACGGTCTGCACTGCGGATTTTATCTGTTTTATTAAGTTTTGAATGATCCTCCAAGGTTTTACCACCTTAACTGCTTGTGGATCGTTTTTCAACGCTCTATTTATGATTTCTTCTCCAATTTTATTGCAGTAGTCCATATCTAGTGCAGTTTCCCCAGTTCTAACCCCTTTTCTTTTGTCCATAGTATTAAATCAAAAAGTGATTTCTCTTAATATTCAATTTCCCATTCCTCCAAAAACTGTGTCCATACCTGTATAGCCGGGTGTGTGCAGAGAAGATTCGTCCCATGTTTTTTCAGCTCATGGCTAAACTTTTTTCCCGTCTCTCGGACCAACCTGACTCTTGGACAGAATTTCCCATCTCTCTTTTCAGGCGTCTTCCTGTCTTTCGGACTACCTGGCTCTGGGCCAGAATTTACCGTCTCTCAGATGGCCTCGCTTGCTGGCACTGTGGCTTTTCCAGACTATGTCGGGATTCACCAGCTGTAATGCCGACTGGCGCTGTGCTTGAGACAGAAAACACAGCACTCTATGGTCCTTGTGACAAAAAGCCTCTTTATTATTCTGATTTCACCTTAAATACCTTTCTTAATATTCCCGGGTAAGCATCTGTGATTGGTTCAAAGTTCAGGCTGCTCAGCTCTCTGACCAATAGCCTCTGCAGCTTAGGCTGGGACTCACTGGATCACATCCTTGTCTATCTCCAATTCTGTCCTATCTCTGTTCTCTGGGGGCCTGCCTATTAGGCCAGGCCACTTCTCCTATCAGTGGCTAAATTCGCTGTCCAGTACAAGCCAGCTTATACTGTGACACTCTCCCTCCACTTGCATATCTGAGCTCACTTTCCCATGTAAGAGTGTTGCTTTGATCCTATGAAATCTGTGAGCCAGTACAGACAATTACGCAGGTGTTTGCACACATCAGCTCCCTCCACATCATTTTTGCTATGCAACCAATGGAGGGAGGATGTTTTGAACTATTTAGTGAATTACCTCATGTAGGGAACAAAGCCAAACAACAGCTTTTTCCCATTCTCCTATCCCTGGTGGTGTTAGCTGTAATGTGTGAGCTGTCTACAGTTTGGTGGTACTTACTTTGGTTTTCTTAATCAATTTGCTTACCCTTTGGCTGCTTAACCATGTCTGTCTTGGCGCTTTTCTGAAGAGGTTATGTCGAGACTGCTCTTTGTTTGCTGTTGTTCTTTGGTCTCTGGGCTCCCCTGACTGTCAAGAATGTGATGGTTGCGCCCAGCCTTCGGGTGTGTGCCCTCAGCCCTTCCCCATACCAAGTCCATCTGCTGGCAGTGTGCCTGGAGGGCGGCTCTGCTGATAACATTGTGGTATTCATCAAACTAGCATGAATTAGAAGGCTCCTTTTGTAAGATTTTATCAATGCTCTTCAGCAAAGTTGCTGGCCAAGACTAGCACATTTTTTTCTCTGAGACCTCAGATAAGACCCATTTGATGCTGAAAGATCCTGAGCTGTGAGCTCTGGTAAGGACAACACTTGCTTTGCTTTCATTGACCCCTTCCCTGAGATGTGGCTTGTTTCAGACCCAAGATCTGAGCCTACTCCCTTGCAGAACAAATGAAACCAAGGATGCATTAATGTGTTTATTTTCAGATGAAGCAAAGCAGCTAAATGGGAGAACCTAGCAAGCTGTGAACACGGAGTGCTGAAGGATGCTCCACCCCAATAGTGTATTGTGCTCACTCAGGTTTGGTGCCAGAAGACAAACTTGGTGTTGGACCTGTGTCCTATGGGGCTTTGAGCCTCCAGACTTGCACTTGAAATGAAGTGTTTGAATTTTGAGCCTAGTGCTGTGTTTTAGTTACCACTTTAGTTGAGGGTAACACTTGTGACTTGGTTGACAAAAGGTAAAGGAATGAAAATCATTTTATTCCTAAGTTTGTTTTTCAGGCAGTCTGGTGTTGGCATGAACACAATGATGGAAGCATAGGCGGGGATATGAGGGGTAAGTCACTGGGGTTCCTGTTCCAGCAGTTAGGGCAGTCAAGGTCAGCTGAAACCAATGTCAAAGCTCAAAGTGGGAAGCCTGCCAAGTCTGTTCTTCATTGCCCATGCTGCTCATTCCTGCCCTGTGACCGTCAGGCTCCCCTGGTACTGGCAGAGATGCTGGGAGGCTGTGCTAAGAGTCTTATGAAAACCAGCCTGCAGTAAAAAACAGTTTTGATCTAAAGCAACACTTCAGCACTGCTTTTCTCAGAGTGCAGGAGGGAAGGGCAGGAGTAGAGAGGAGCCAACTTTTTCCTTTAAGTGCTGCTTTATGTCAGCTTAGGCCACTCAAGAAACTACAGTGTAGGCAAATGCTCATGGCTGTGATGGGAGCTGCCCTTCAGGCTGCCAGCAGAGGACAGGGACCAAGGAAATGTGCAAGAAATGTCATCTTTGAGAGGATTAGGGAGGCCTGTGGCAGTCTTTGTAGGTGTGCTGCTAGTGCTCCAGTGTGGGCATGGGCTGGAAATGTAACCTTTGGTCCAGCATTAATAGATTCACTTGCTGCGTGTGAAGTCTCCAAGTGCCCCACTTGTGACATGGGCATACCGCAGCACGTTAAGTCCTCAAGCTGCAGGGCTTGAGGGCTGGCCTGTAACTGCAGAGTAGGACCAGGGAGAGCTGTCGTCAAATGATGTTTATGGCTGAAAACAGAAAAAAAAGAAGAGGAAATGCATCTCTCTAGTTATATCAAAAATGAACATAGCTTTTCATGACACCCTTACATGTTAAAATGGGTACACACATTTCTAGGAGTCATGGTTTTATTTTATGAACAATTTAGAGCAAGTGAAAGAAAAGGTTAAATCCCTTGAATTTGATAAAACTTCCAGGGAACCTGCTTTGCTTTTAGCACATCCCGGCTTCTGTTTACTTGGGTTATCCATGCATGGTTTGGGGAGTATGCTCAGAGTATAGATCATAAAAGCAAAGGTCATGGTTATCATCCTTCCATGAGAGGACTCTTCCCACCCTCTGCAGGCTTTGCTGTGTTGCACAAATACTGCATTAGGCTGTGTTTGCTCTTAGTGTGGAACAACATGTTACTTTCTGGGAAATCAAAGAGCTGTTCTGCTTCCATAAAAGCATAGGACCTGACTGTGCACAGGCGTCAGTGTTCGGAAGCATGGCAGGTCCACGCAAGTCCTTAAAAAGATTCTTTCCTTTTGTCATCCTGGTCTTGTGCTGTAGCTCCAGAAGGCCCATGCAACCTCCTGGCAGCAGCATTCAGCATGGACTGCAGGGCAGAAGCAGCTTTACACTCCACTTTTCCTTTAAAACACTTTATTATTTAATTGCCTTTTAATTCTTATCCCTCAGATTCAGGCTGGCAGAAGTTTTGTCCCTGGCTTGGAAGAGGCTTGCTGTGTACCTGTGGCTTTCACCCTCTTCCTCCCTTCTCCTCTCCCTGGCCATCCTTAGCAGAGATCTGGCTCTCCCTGTCAAACCAGAACCAAGTGTCAGCTCTTGGGAAAGGGCATCCTGAGAGTTGTGCAAGCCATGAACAAAGCTTGACTGATGGCACAGGCTGCATTTGACTTCCAGATGAACTCTGATTTGCCTTCTTAACCCTGCCCTCAGCAGCTCATTTCCTTGAGCTAAGCAGGGCCAGAGGAGCTGATGCCATTCTGACATGCTATTGATTCCCCTGCCCTCCTGGGAGAGGAGGGAAAATAGGGACAAGGAGGGTCCATTGAATTTGCCCAAATGCTCAGTGATAGTCCTGTTACTTCTCCTACTTTATTTTCCTCTTATTTTCGTTTTATATCAACCTCCTGATATGTTTCTCTTGTAGGGACCAGTGTGGACACCTGGATGCTCTCAGAAGGATGTTGCAAATCAGTGTGGGGGACAGGTGCATCCCCATTAGGTTGTGCTAACCAATCCTCAGCATGTAACTTCTGAAAACTTAAAAAGTAATTGCAAATACTGCAATTCAAAACTTACTTTTCCTTCCAAGTTTTCCACCCAATTTTGCATCCAAGTCCTGAATTAAGTCCACTTTACTGAATTATATCAAGATAGTGCTGTTATGATGTTGTCATTTTTTCTCTTTAAATCAAATTACTTAAAAATGGTGGCCTGTTGCCTGAACACGAATATTTTGAAGTTACTTTGGAAGATTTTTTTTGCAACAACACTTCCCAGAGATAATATTTTCTTTTCTCCCAAGTATAGTTATGGCCCACACGGAATAACTGTAGCAAGTCAGAAAATAAATATTGTCTGTAGACCAAAGTATAATTAGCAAAAAACAACCAAGTGATGGCTGGAATATTTTTTTGCTGATGACTGGGATTTTTTTGTTGCTGTTGTAGTTATTGCTCCCGTTGTGTTTAGAAAGCTGCAACAGTGAGTTATACTGGAAATATTGAAGGTCAGGATCAGGCTCTGAGGTGTTCTAGTTGAAGATGTCCCTGCTCATTGCAGGGGTGTTGGACTGGGAGCTTCAAAGTGCCATTCCAGCAAAAATCTTTCTGATTCTGTGATCCACACTGAACTGGGTAAAACACAGGTGGTGCAAGTGGCAGTATTTACTTCAGAAATGGAACCAGACTGTTTTCCCAACACTGAAATTTACTTAGGAACAGGTAATTTTAATTTTTTTCCCCTCCAGTTCTTTGGTAAATATATAATCATGTTTATTATTGGCTTTATACTCTGCTCTTTGGAGGGAGACAAAGCATTTAGCAGCAGATCTCAATTTTTATGTATGAGAGTCAATTCAGTTTAGAAGAATTTCCCTTTTTGAGTCTGTAATGTTTATTGTCTCCTGAGAAATTTGCTCAAGTAATTTCATTAGTAAAAAATTTCAGGGAGAGCCAAGCTCAGGAAAATTAAAAAAAAAAAGTTAAAATGCTGCTGTCTTAGTTTAACACAGTTTGTGTGCCTGTATGTTTAAATGACATTTTCAGTGTCTGAGGCCAGTTTTCACATGTGAGGACTGTTTCACAGGAGTGCCAAGCTAGTACATCCATCTGCCAAGAACATGTTGGCATTAGGCAGGTCAGGTCTGGGACCCCAAATTGACTTGGATGCCAGCCAAGCACAAACCTGCTTTTGAGTATCAGCAATACTTCACTAATCAGAAAGGTCTTTAAATTGGATGGGCTGGTTGAGCAGTAGGTCCCTAGCTCCTGGAAGCCTCTCGAAGAAGAAGAAAAAGCTTGAACTCCTGGCTTGGCTCTCTGTGGGGTCTCTGAAGTAGCTGGAACCATTTTGGTGGTGGCCCTTTGTTACACGTGCAGTGTGTCACAGACTGGGACCTAGCTCCCCTCAGCAGTAAAACAGCTGTGCCCAAGTGGTCTGTCAGTAGAGGCAGCAGCATCTCTGGGGTTTGGGGGGCAGGGGGCTGAGGAGGATAGACCCCCCCCCCCCCCCCCCCCGGGCTGAGGGACTTACACAGTGCCACCTATGGCTGCTTGCATCAGCAAGACAGGAACTGTCTAAGAGCATGAAATAGAAGTGATAAACTATCTATTGTCATCATTCTTAATTCAAATTGTGAAGGGGCTGCCCCTTCATCTTCCCTGCTATGAGAAAGGTTTCACAACGTCTCTTCAATTCACTGTATTTAGTTGTGAATTACAAATGGAAATGGAAAGAATTTGCTGAGGCTCTCAAGAAGATGAATGACTGTATCATGTGTTAGGTCTCCTCTTTCAGCCATGTTCTTCCTTTTATTGCTACTTACTGCTGGAATGAGGTAGGTTAGGAAATCCCAGAGCTGGAGGGGAGGCCTCAGGAGTGGTCACAGGTGTGGTGTCACAGCATGTGGACCCTGGGCAGCTGGCACAATTTTAGGTTTTCATGTATGCAATTACAGAGCTGTTTCCTTCCCTCTTTTATCTGGGTAATTTTCTCAGCTCTCTGTTCTCTGTATACAAGGATATTTTTGGAATTAAATTCATGAAATGTTTTTTCCTTGGTGATTGATAGATAGATATCACAAGCTTCCAAGCAAATAAATTCCCCCGTCCTGCTTTCCCTGCTCAGCAGTCACCCAGAGGACTCATGTTGCTGCAGTAATCCGTATGCAAGCAATCAGGTTGGTAATCTGTGCCAATAAAGGGATTTATGGTCTCTCAGAGCACAGAGGCTACATTCAGTCTTGCTGACAGCATTATGGTATGCCCTATTTAGTTGTTGGAAGACAGCAGGATGTTTTTTCCGTGCTGACTTTAAAGTGATTTCTGTGACCTAAAGGACATAAATGTGAGGAGGACTAAGGACTTTTAAGGCCCTTGGTACAGAATCTGTTTTGGAGTGCAGAAGGTGTCTCTGACACCTGCATGAAACTAATAACAATAGTCCTTTACATCCCCGAAACCCGAAACTGAGCTTGAATTATGATCTGATTCCTGTACTTGCTGTGCTTGTCTATTCTCTTTTGATCTCTGCCTGTTATACCTTGCTCTCATGGTTGTGTCTGCCATTCCCAAACCAAACTCTACATTAGGTACGCTCCCCAGCCTGGTTTCAGTCATGTCCTTCAGCCTTTCAGCCTTCCAGCTACTATTTTTAAATTTTTAATTACAGTTATTATTTATTTATTTAATTACCTGGTCACAAATCTACCAAGAGCCACAGACTGTTTCTGCATGGATGAACAGAAGGTAATTGAGCAAAGCAAGGCTCACATCAGCTGTCTTATTGTTGGTGTGTGGAGGACTCTGCACTGCTACAGCAAAACCGCTAGGCTGGAAGTATCCAAAGCAGAGCAGGATTTGAGACAGAACCTTCTCAGCCTCTGCTTCAGCCACCACCTATGGTGGCTCCTTGTCCAGCTTTGGGCTTAAATAATTCCCCATGTTTCACAGAGGGAGATCAGCTACTCAGCCTGGATGTGAAGGCGTTTCTTTAGGCCCTGCAGTGCTTGCTGCTGAGTTGGTTCTCCAAGGAGCCCAGACCCCATTTATATTTGGGATATGGGCAAAGAACCTCTCCTCTTAATGCCATGTCCAAAGACGTGGTTTCTGGCTTTTTGGCTGCCCTAGACATATAATTTTACCTGAAGTACAAGTTTGCAAAGGAAGTATTTTATATCTCCACACTTTTTAAACTGGCATTTAAGCTGTTAAGCTTTGCCTATAGCTATTTCGGGTTCATTAGATCTGGGACGTGACTTTCAGCCACCTTAAAATGTTGTATTAAGTATTGACCTGCTGTGATTGTTGCACTAAGGCCGGGTTACACTAGTTTATTATTTGAAAGAAACTGGGAAAGTCTCTCTATGCCCTCTGGCAGATCCCACGAGGAGATGGTAGGATGGTCAAGACTGAAGAGATGTCCTAGCTTAGTGGGGTCAGGAGGACCATCTACATAAGATATGTGTCACTGGGGGCAGTTTCCATCAACAGTGGACATAGTACACTGTGGTAAAACATAAATCTAAATTTAATTCAGACGACATTGTAGCCGTGAAATGGGGTTTTAACCCTTTAAGTGCGGCAGAAATAAGATGCACAGCTACATGGTCGTCTTTCATGACAGGAAGAAAGAGACAAGTTTATTCAGAAATGCACTTGGTTTTATAGCATGACTCGCAATTCCAAGAGTAGAGAAAAGGTGATTGGTTCAGAGAGAAGACACCCCATTCCCAGGACCTGGGCACACACCACAACAGGTATTCTATCTTTGTTATTAATTCCTTTTTATTTTAACCAAATTATCACCCTGGGAGAAGTTCTCCCTAGCCTTGAGCTGGACCAGCTTATCAGCTGGGAACAGAGCTGAAAAGCTCCAGCCTGGAATATTTTTCAGGCTGTAATTTTCTTACTTTCTCAATATGTGTCCCACAGGTCCCCCTTCCGAAATATATTAAAAAAGGAAGAGAGAAGTGTTTGTGCTCCCCAGCGGAGCCAGGAAAAACAAACACAACCCAAAGACCTCAGGATATTTGAGTGCCAAGGGTTTGGTGTCTTTTCTCTGCCCAAATCCCATCACTAAGTGAAATACAACAATGGACAATTCACCACT
The DNA here is from genome assembly GCF_052056855.1 of Sturnus vulgaris. Classification (NCBI taxonomy): domain Eukaryota; kingdom Metazoa; phylum Chordata; class Aves; order Passeriformes; family Sturnidae; genus Sturnus; species Sturnus vulgaris. The sequence goes on along the minus strand of NC_142256.1, from coordinate 17,863,683 downwards.
AAGTGATTATACTAATACAATTGTGAAAACTGCGACTATTTCACCCAAACACATATCAACAGCTCAATGAACAGATGAATGTCCATTCCCCACATGTAGAGGGATCATCCCGTTGGTGTTTGGTTTGTTGTGCAGCATGGAAACTGAATAGCGACCACATTCTGCTTTTGCTGGCACAGGACAGAGTGAGCATTTCTTGCAGGTCACAGTAGAAACCCAGATGTGTCTCATCCAAAGCCTGTAAGGAGGCAAAGGTGATTCAGAAGAACAGGATTATTTTGATTTCTTTTTTCTTTTTTTCCCAATTTCTCTGTCCTGCCTTGGAGACAGCAACAGAATTTTGCTGTTCTGCATTTGAGACAGCAACAGCTATAGGAAAAACCTGTGCTTTTCCCATTTGACTGTCATCCATGCAAATTGTCAGGAATTCTCCTGCAGAAATTGACTCAAGCACAGAAACGTCTGCCTGAGAATTCCCTTTCCCCATGCCCACCCCAAGAATGGACCGAGACCCAGCCCCTACTCCTTTCGAAACGAGAACAGGGTTGTTGCTGCAGTCAGCACAGGGCTGGAGCGATGCGGCACGGTGGATCGGTGGGAGGAGTCCTTCTGAGACCGGACAGATACACAGGTCTCTTCTGGTCGATGAGATCGGCGCTGGGGTCAGCAAATCCGAGGAAAAGGTCATCTCTTCTTGGCGAATGAATGATGAGGCTGAGGGGGAAAGAGAAAACAGCCCCTTCTCTGCCGGGGCAGAGAAAGAAGGCAGAGACCCAGGCCCCACGAAGGAGCCAGGCTCTGACACCAGGGAGAAGGGAGGAGCCGGCACCATCCCCGGGCCGGGAAGGGTGCCCGCCTCCCCCTCTCAGCAGCAAGCGGGTCGCGTTCTGACGGAATTCGTCGGCAGTGCCTCCATCACAGAGGTAACGGGAGCACTTTTGCCCCAGAACTATTGTTTAGCTCGCTTTAGGCGGCGGAAACCCCAGGATTACTCCTGGGAGGACCGGGCCGCAGGGCATTGCGACCGGCTCCGGGAGTGGAGCGTCGGAAGCCGCGGGCCGGATTGGGGCAGCCCGGCACGAACCGCGGAGCAGTGCGGGGCTCCGCGGAGCTGAGCTGCCAGGCATGGGACAGCGAAGGCATCGCGGAGTGTTGCGGAGCGCTGCGGAGCCATGCGGCACACAGCGCCCGGCACCCAGCACTGAGGGGTCAGCGGAGCGCCCCCTGAGAGACCGCGCGGACCCATCGGCGAACCGGAAATCCGGACGGCTGAGGTACTCTCTGGTTCCCCGTCCCCGGCTAAGCGATTAGTTGGGAAAGCAGTTAGATAATGGGGAACCGCTTAACTAAGCAAGAGGAATCTGTCCTCTCCATTTGGAAAGGGGTCCTAGAGAATTTGGAAGCCCCGATTCCACACAGAAATTTGATCGGCGTACTGGCATGGGCAAAACGACATGGGTTTTCTGATGATCCCAAAGAAGCCTTTTCCTCAAAATCATGGAGGCAGCTAGGGGAGCGTTTATGGGATGCCCTTCTAGCCACAGATACTTCAGTATCCCCTTTGCTAACCACCTGGGGACTCATTAATCGAGTCATGATGGGGAATGTGCGGGAAATGGGAAACGAAATGTCCGAGGACCAGGAGATGGAAAATCCCCTCCCCACGCTCCCTGCCTGGATGTTCCGCGGGCAGGTATTCCCCACGAAAATTTTGCCCCCCTGCCAAACTACCCATCGACAAGAAGTTTCCCTCTGCCGGTGTATCCCTCCCCAAATGACTATATCCAGCCGAAATACTCCTCCCTCGCATTTTTGGGGAGATTGGGATCTGAAATAGGGAGCGGGGCTGATCGTTCGTTTCCGTCGGGTTCACAGCCCTCAACCCCCCCCTTTTCGCAACACATGGGGTCCGGACAGTCGGCACTCAGCCAGCTGTCTGACCGTCCCACGGCCCCCTTGCCGGCTGGACCAGCATGTTTGTCGACCATTTTGTGACAATTGATAAAAGATTCGTGTTAATCACAAAAGCATTGGGGTTTGCATAAACCAGAATACTAAGCTCTGAAGTGAAGCATGGACACTAGATAAAGGAAATTATATGATTAAATAATTCTGTTTAAAATCACCTTGTTATGTTATATTATGTTGTATTATGTTACATTACATTATGTTATGTTTTTCAAATAAGTTGTTTCGGCTACCAGCTTGCGAAATCAAACTTCCCAAAAAGCCCTTCCTGCCTTTGTCTGATCAATACTGCTTATCTCAAGGACCAGACTTCCAGAACTTCTCTGGTGGTTATGTACAAGGACCAGATGGCTATCTGTGACTGATTATCGCCCGGAGGCTTTGTAAATTTGTGTAAGAATGTTTATTCGACCACCACTGCTTACCTGGCAAAATTATAACAGCAAAAAACCCCCAAAATTATTGATTACAACGAGAAACCACAGTATAAGAAGAGGCTGCAAACCAGGGTTCGGTGGAGTGTGGAGTGGGCGGTGACCCCTCGCGTTCCCCAGCGCGCTGCTTGTTCTTTCTATATCAAATAAAGCAATCCAAAATTCTGCTGAGTATCGAGACTTTTGTGTCTCATTTATAAAAATTTCGACAGATCTGCTGAGCCAGATCACAGCCCGGATCACAGAACAAGTGATGCAGACAGTGCATGTAACACTAGAAAGGTTTATGGCCACTCAGGCGGGCGCGGCGGTGGCAGCGCCCGAAATACCGCAGGGTAGTGCGGGCGCGGGGCCGGGGGCGTCCGGAGATGGCTGCGCCTGTGGGTGGTGCGGCTGCAAGCCCCCCCCGGCGCGGCGGCGACCCCCGGCACGGCCCCCCCTCCCCCCTGGGCTGCTCAGAGGCGGCTCCCCTGTCGCCTACGGGCCCGCCCGCGGGGGCGGTGCAGGTGGCGCCGGCTGCAGAGGTGGAGGCGGTGCTGCCCGCCGCCTCCTCGGTGATGCCGCAGCCTGGTCCGCCTCTGGAGGTGCAGCCACAGCAGCCCGCCCTGGCTATCGGCGGGGCTGTGACGTCTGACATGCCGCCCCCCCCAGCCCAAGGGGCGGTGGCAACTCCCCCCTCCCCTGCCGGGCTGACACCCTCGCTCTCAGAGAGAGCCGTGGTGCTGGCCCGCCCTTTCACGATGACGTCGGAACGCGACCCGCTTGCTGCTGAGAGGGGGAGGCGGGCACCCTTCCCGGACCGGGGATGGTGCCGGCTCCTCCCTTCTCCCTGGTGTCAGAGCCTGGCTCCTTCGTGGGGCCTGGGTCTCTGCCTTCTTTCTCTGCCCCGGCAGAGAAGGGGCTGTTTTCTCTTTCCCCCTCAGCCTCATCATTCATTCGCCAAGAAGAGATGACCTTTTCCTCGGATTTGCTGACCCCAGCGCCGATCTCATCGACCAGAAGAGACCTGTGTCTGTCCGGTCTCAGAAGGACTCCTCCCACCGATCCACCGTGCCGCATCGCTCCAGCCCTGTGCTGACTGCAGCAACAACCCTGTTCTCGTTTCGAAAGGAGTAGGGGCTGGGTCTCGGTCCATTCTTGGGGTGGGCATGGGGAAAGGGAATTCTCAGGCAGACGTTTCTGTGCTTGAGTCAATTTCTGCAGGAGAATTCCTGACAATTTGCATGGATGACAGTCAAATGGGAAAAGCACAGGTTTTTCCTATAGCTGTTGCTGTCTCAAATGCAGAACAGCAAAATTCCGTTGCTGTCTCCAAGGCAGGACAGAGAAATTGGGAAAAAAAGAAAAAAGAAATCAAAATAATCCTGTTCTTCTGAATCACCTTTGCCTCCTTACAGGCTTTGGATGAGACACATCTGGGTTTCTACTGTGACCTGCAAGAAATGCTCACTCTGTCCTGTGCCAGCAAAAGCAGAATGTGGTCGCTATTCAGTTTCCATGCTGCACAACAAACCAAACACCAACGGGATGATCCCTCTACATGTGGGGAATGGACATTCATCTGTTCATTGAGCTGTTGATATGTGTTTGGGTGAAATAGTCGCAGTTTTCACAATTGTATTAGTATAATCACTTAGTGGTGAATTGTCCATTGTTGTATTTCACTTAGTGATGGGATTTGGGCAGAGAAAAGACACCAAACCCTTGGCACTCAAATATCCTGAGGTCTTTGGGTTGTGTTTGTTTTTCCTGGCTCCGCTGGGGAGCACAAACACTTCTCTCTTCCTTTTTTAATATATTTCGGAAGGGGGACCTGTGGGACACATATTGAGAAAGTAAGAAAATTACAGCCTGAAAAATATTCCAGGCTGGAGCTTTTCAGCTCTGTTCCCAGCCGATAAGCTGGTCCAGCTCAAGGCTAGGGAGAACTTCTCCCAGGGTGATAATTTGGTCAAAATAAAAAGGAATTAATAACAAAGATAGAACACCTGTTGTGGTGTGTGCCCAGGTCCTGGGAATGGGGTGTCTTCTCTCTGAACCAATCACCTTTTCTCTACTCTTGGAATTGCGAGTCATGCTATAAAACCAAGTGTATTTCTGAATAAACTTGTCTCTTTCTTCCTGTCATGAAAGACGACCATGTAGCTGTGCATCTTATTTCCACTGCACTTAAAGGGTTAAAACCCCATTTCACGGCTACACGACATTTATGTAACTTTTAAATTAAGACAGTCTACTGCTTTTAAGAAATTGAAGGTATCAGAATGCTCTTGGAGTGACCAAACTATCTAGAGAGGGGAGAAAGGCTGCGTCTGAGAAGGACATGTCAAAGTATTAAGGGAGAGCGATGTTTTTTCCTGTCAGCAGCAGAGATGTGAGAGGCCAGCCCCATAGGAGATTCTTGTAGAGATCTTTTATTCCATGCAATTTCACTTGTAACCATTTTGTCCAACACATAAGTCCTAACATCCCCTTTTACTCTGTTACTGGAGTACCTGCTTCACAGACTCCTTGGTATGGAAACACAACCAAACTGAGCAACAAGAATAAAATCTCTAGAATTTCCTTGACATCATCCCTCCATGCTTCATCCTGTGCAGGATGTAGCTCTTGCAAGCTTTATCTCCTTCTTCAGCACACAATCACTCCATTCTCACTTTGACCTTTTTATTAAAACTACCTGGAATCCCCTAGACTCTGGGTGGGACGGAGCCCTCCCATGTCTATAAACATTTAATAAAAATTAAATGCAAAGGTTAGCAAGAGGCGTGCAGAGACTTTGTTAAACAGGTGGCCATGTCATGGTTTCTTATTAAATAAACAGAGCTAGTCTGGAAATCCTCCAAGAGACAAAGAGGTGTTGATTTTCATTGCTGCGATTCAAGTTTTAACTGTTTCTTATCACTGAAAAAATATGATTGTGTGCTTTTTGAGCATTAGTCAAAGCGCAGTGTTATAAAGCAGACTTTCCATCTGAGCACTTCTGGGGGTGAGTGCTCCTCCAGACCTGTGCCTTCCATGTAGGAAACACATGAAGGAAAAGATTCCCCATGCAGTGTTAATTCAACAGGAGTGAAAGATGAAGTTCTAGAAGACATCTGAGAAAGCCAAGGATCTTAAAGCAGTTGAGCTTTCATACCTCTAGGAAGAGGAATGAAAACGGAACTTGCCAGTACAGGCAGCATATAAACCCAGGGCAGACAGACTACCTGGGACAATGGCTTCATCACTGGAGTGGGGAGAGATGACTATTGAAAATAAAATAAAAGCCACTCCAGAGAGGCAGAGGTGTTGCTAATGGCCCAAATCTAAGGCAGTGATTAACACAGCATTAATTTTATTTGCATTTTATTCTATTCTTTTAAAGCTTTATGGGAAAGAAAAACTTCTGGGATCAGAATGAGGAGCAGATTTTCAGTACCATGCTCAGTTGAATGGATGCATAAATCCCATTAGCAATAATGGAAATCAGTTGTCTAACCCAAGTAATTGAAATTGTGTGCTGAATTTGCTTTCTTTCACGGTAGTAAGTCTGAATCCCGCCTCATGGGTTCCTGTTGGTAAATAAAATGTGTTTTTATTCCTAAAATAGGAATATGCATACAGAAAATGTCATCTTCCAGATTTGAAGGTGTAGTGCAGGTCTGCAGCTGCAAAGTCATCAGGACTTTTTGGAAAAGGTTGTTTGGGGAAGGTGGGGACAAGGGGATGCTGCCATAAGCAAGGTGCCAGGTCATGTATGGACAGGTATGTGTGGAACATCATTTGGTGTCCAAGAGATTGTATTTACATGGCTCATCTTTGTTTCTTGGTGAGGCAGGATTACATGTTTCCCTGTGTTTTATAAAAAAACTACCATTGTGCTGTCCTTCTGTGATTAAGGACATGAGTCTCCAGGCTAGGCATGAAATTGCTTCAGGCCAAGAATGGCTACTTTTTAAAAACTTTAACTAGATTTAACCGGCCACCTTCTTCTTTTGGTAAAACTGGTTCTTCCTTGAGGGCTACTTTGAATTTGCTCTCAGTGGGATTTTAATGTAGGCCAGGCTTATGTGAGTAAACGAGGATCAGCAAAGCCTTTACTGACCCCAAATATCTTCCTTCAGTCAAACTGAGAAGCTGAGGAGTCTTCCAGTAAATTACCAACTTTGAGAACCATTGAGTCATGCATTTTTGCACAAGAATTTGAACCTGCACCTAATCCCTGGAGTACCAGGGGTAAGAATGCCCATGACTTCAGGAGAGATGCACTTAGCTGGAACATGAGAGCCAATAAAATACATGGTGTTGATGTCCCAGGATTGGAGAATGCTGATTTGTCACAACTTCTGCTGAATGAATAAATCATTAATGTGGTTTTTTTTTTCCTGAAAGCTGAAAGGATGGTGTGTCATGCAGCTCTGGCAATCTGGAGGCATGTTCAGTTCTGTCCATCAGCCCTTCTGCAAATGAGAAGGAGCAGTGTTGATTAGGACAGGCTTATTATTCCTGCTGTATTAACACTCACATGGATAGCAAATACAATCCTAGTGGATCAAGAAATTACTGTGAAAGTTGCAGTTCAGACATTTGGATATGGCTGGGAAATTTTTTACCTCTTTTTTTTTTCCTAGTTTATAAACCTGGAAATGAGACTGTAGTAGGAATATGTGTAGAAATTAAAAATGTCAGACCATATTCTGCAGAAGCATACAGGGCAAGATCATGTTTTGCAAGCTGGAAGGAAGTCAGTGTTAGTGATACAGACATGAAACAACCACCCAGATGACAATGTTGGTTAGGTGAAGGTAGAGAAAAGTCTATGCATTAAGTTTATCCTGAGTTTGCAGGATTCAGGCACAGTTTGACTATGAGAAAGTGAATAAAGTGCCATGTTATGACCAATTAGAAGGGTGACTGATCCCAGTGGGCCCTTGTATTTTCAGGTAAAAGAAAAGGAGCTATTCAAGCAGGCTTGGTAAGGAGAGAATCCACACAGCTCTTTGTCCAACATGCCTCTAGGAAGAGAAACCAGTCAGGTAACACTCTACAGAGGTTCCTGCACTGGTAACACAGCTTGTAGACACAGATGAATATCCTTTTTCTGCAGAAGGATTGGATCAAGTATCAGGCTTTGTAAACATGTTGTCTTAATTTCAGATCTAATGTAGTTCTTTGGCCTGGAGTACACAGACCTAATGAGGCTACAGCTACCTGCCAGCTGTTGGTGTCTCTCTGTGTATCTCCTTATTGCTGGGAAATCAAGAGTGACTTGCCTGAACTCACAGTGTGAGTGGGTTTATAATGTTACAACTGCTTCTTGTGGTTTATCTGTTAATGGTCTTTCAATTAACTTTGATCTACATTGATGTATCCATAGTGCTGACTTTAGACCATAAGTCTAACACCAGCAGGCATAAAGTCACTCACTTGAGTAAAAAACCATACAGAAGAATGTTGAACCAACAGAGTCATCTCTATCAGCCAGAGCTGAGAATTTCAGAGTTATCTTGATGGGACATTCAGTTATGTTATAATCTTAATTCTTTCATGTTTGCATGGCATATTAGCCTATCTGTGATTTTGCTTGCGTTCATGCAAGATTATGGTTTCATGTCCATCTGCTTATTTTGGCCATCTATTTTCTTCTAGTCCTCTGGAACACTGATAGCATCCCATTTGTCAGAAGTCAACAGTGAATGATGCAGGGAAAATGGAATAAAACCTGTTGCCTGGTGATTTCTCTCTCCAGCCACATTATTCTGCTGTGTGATCCAGAAATGACCAGGTGCAGTAAAAAGTGCTGTTTGCAAAGTCTTATTTTACAGACCCTTGTGCAAAGAGAGATCTTCAGAGGCTCATGGACTTCACAGCTCTCTCATGATTTGGGGCATTAGTGATCAATGCCAATGTCAACTTTCTCAAGGAAGTTTTTTTAAGCTTTTATTTTTCTGGCAACTTTAGCATATCAATTTCATAAGGGTGCTTGTGTTCCAAGTTTGACACTTAATTTTCCATGGATGAATGTTATTTGTTCACAGCAGCCTGTAGCTGAGTGTAGGAGACCTTTTAGATCATTACTTTTAGGAAAGACTTTGACTCGGGTGTGGTAGTTGAGGAGACATTCACTGTCATTTGGTTGCCCACAGATTTATTTAGGCTGAGATACTGGCATACGTTTGACTATAACTAGGTGTTAATAGGTCAAGAATGAACTGCTTCCCTTGTGCAGGCCCCTGGTAAAAGATACAGCTGCCTTGGCCATACTAGGCAAGCTCTTCAGGAATCCCAGGCTGGCCCTGTGTATATAGCTGTAAACAACAAAATAACTGAGTGTGCCTAAGAGGCAAATAAGTTATTGCTTGGCTCACCCCAAGTACTCTAGACCTTCTGTGCCGTTAGCACAACAACTTGTGTTGTTTTGATATAACTGCATTGAGGGTAGAGAATGTGCAGCAATGGGGAATGGCTGAACCCAAAGGACTCCCTGTACATTACTAGAAATAGCTAATGAGCTATTCAAAATCTCTGTATTTTTGCAGTTTTGTTAGGAGAATCATAGGACAACCTGACCAAATATATTTAAAAATGTGGGCTTTGGGATGGTGCTGGAGGATAGAAGGCATATTGTTTCTGGTTGCAGTGAATCCAAATGAACACTTGGCATAAATAATCATAGAATCACAGAATGGCTTGTGTTTGAAGGGACCTTAAAAATCATATAGTTCCACACTCCTTGCCATGGGCAGGGACACCTTCCACCAGACCAATCACACCCATCAAATCTGTATTTCTCCAATTTAGAAACAAGGATGTTGCGCAGGACAGTGTCAAACACTTTTCACAAGTCCAGGTAGATGTCAGCTGCTCTTCCTTTGTCCACTAGTGCTGTTACCCCATCCTAGAAGGCCACCAAATTTGTCAGGCATGATTTGCCATTAGTGATGCTGTATTGGCTGTCACCAACCACCTCCTTAATTTTCCATGTGCCTAAGCATAGAAAGGAGCATCTGCTCCATGATCTTGAGGCACACCAAGATGACACTGACTGTTCCAGTAGCTCCCTGTGCCTTTTTTTAACCTTTTTAAAAATGGGGGTTTTGTTTCCCCTTTTATAATGAGTGGCAGCTTCAGTGGAGTGCCACAACTTCTCAAATATGACGGATAGTAGCTTAGTCGCTCCCTCTGGAAGTTCCCTCAGAATGAGGGAATGAATATGGTCTCAGCTAAATGAATGCAGAGGACAGACTGTGCAATTACTTATCTCCAGGAGGGACAGAACTGGAGAATGAGTGTGATTTATAAATATGGAGGGGAGGATTACTTTGATATTAAAAGTTAAGAAATCAAACACCAAAATACAGAGCTAAGATGAAATGTAATTATTTTTTCAGCACTTAGAACATCTTCTAGAGGTTTGTCTTAATTTCTATATTCATTTAATAATTTGCATAGCACAACACAAACTAGAGCTGTTTATGGAACCCTCAGATATAGTAAATTACAAGGCAATGCCAATTTATTTTGATTAAATTGATATGAAGTCTAGGTACAAAAGATGAAACTTTGCTTCTGGCACTGTCCTTTAGTGTTCTGATTTGAATTGAAACACGCTGGCTGAAAAAACAGCCCTGAATATTTCACAGGCCTGTTACAGAGTTTTGTGCTCCAGTCCCATTTCTCCATGTGGCTTTCTATTTTAAACAAGATTAAATTTCAGTGCAGAGTGCTAAATATGTGTGGTATCACTGCACACTCAGGGAAATTGACTATATTTTCTTATGCATTAAAAAGAAAGTTATTGCATTGCCAGTTGCTTTATTTGATCTTTTTAAAGAATAAACAGAGTCCATTGTGGTTCATGCTACAGAGTGAATCAGGATTCTTATGAAAGTGAACAAGATATCTTAGTCACTTTAGAATGAAGGTTAGCATTTCTCAAACCCATTGAAGATTATGGGCATGTTTTCAAAGCTCAAAATTTAAAAGCTGCAATTAAAATATTGTCCTCTATGTAATTCTTTTTAATCTATCATTCTACCCCTTCCTCAACTCTAAAAATAATGAGAAAATAAAATAACAGAGCAGTAGTTCTTTCAGAGTGAATCCTTGTCCCTCACACAGACATGATTTTATGTTTATTGTTTCTTATGCCAACTTAATTCTTCTAACTTTTGGCATGTCCAGAGTGTGAAGTCAGTCCAGATTTCAAATGCTTTTTCATTTCCAAAAGGGTGTGTGATTTATATGTTCTGCAATGACTAGCAGAGCTAGGCTCAGGTATGGGGAGAGGTAAAATAAGATTACACTCTCAGCAGACAGCTGTTGCTCTAAGGCGAGTTTAGTTGCCCAAGTCAGGAGCTAAGGGGACCTGAAACTGCTTGGTGCTCTTAGTACAGGAGAAAATTTTGGAGTCATAATGAAATGACTGTGAGAACTACTAAGTTATGTGCATGATTTCTGTTGTGTCTTTTAAGCAGTGTCCTAGGTAGCTGCATATACAAATTAATTTGGCTTCACTTCTCCACACTTAAAAGTGGTGCATTTCAAGTAGGTGCTAATGGCCCCATGTCAGAAGCCTTCACAGGAATGGCTTCTGAACACTGCAGCTAAACAAAATGCCCCAAATTAATATCATTATTATTTTTCTGTAGAGGAGAGGCATTGCAGCAAGCAGGTTTTTGCAGATAACCTCCAGCTCTTTGCAGACACAGAATCACTTTTGTGGGCGTTCTCATCTGAAGGTATTAAGTTCTGTTTGAGATTTGCTTTCTGCATGGAGTATATCCCTTGTTTTAATCAAATGCCAAAAATGTTTAAAAGTTTTGGGGAAAAAACTGAGGTTTTTTGAGTTAAGAATAAACTTTTCAGGAGTGCCTAAAGGAAGATGCTGTGGGTTTGATTTACAAAGGTGCTTAACTGGTTAAATTAGGGAGAGAGGGAAGGTGAGAGTTCAGAAATGCAAGGGTACCTCGTTTTCCTGGCAGTCACACTTGCTAGGATTTTTTACTTTTTCCTATCATTCTTACTAAGCACTGCTGTGACCCTTGGGGGACTGAAATACTTTTTGCATAAACAGCCCAAAGCTACACAGCAAGAAATTTAGTCAGATACATGGCTTCTTCTGAGAACAGCCTCCTACAGCTTGTCTCAGCAGTAGTATTTGCTGAGGGATGTCTCGGTGGATGAAGTTCACTGTCGCATAGTCCTACATTTTGTGTAGCTTGGATTCTGCTCAGATGGCTTTCTCCTGGTTTTTTGTTTCTTTGAAAGTGTGTCAGGTTTTCTTTTTCACTCTGCAGACAGCACCATGCGCCGTGGGAAATCACTGCATAAAGATGTTACTGCAAAGCTAAGTGCAGTAGTTCCTACAGTTGTTTCTCACTTGAGTAATACTTTCAATGCCCTTAAAAGCATTGATGTTCCATGCAGACACTTTATATGGGTGTCCTGAATAGTCTGGTCGGAGGTAATTTCGTCCACTATATAGTACTTCATGTTTAAAAGTGCTGATCTCTAGAATGCTGCCTACTAAGCAAGCGAGCAGGAGTGGAGAGCTGCACGAGATAGCAAGGTATATCCATGCCATCTATAGGTAGAAGAATGAAACTGGGAATATGCAGCTTTGGCATCTCCTGTGCTGTCCAGGTTTGCGTTCTTGGATCCTGCTACGGTGGCAATCAGCTCTGCCATGCAGGGAAAGGCAAAGGCAGTGCTCTGGGGACAGACTCTCCACCCATCCTTCTCTGACAGGGTTGGTAGTGGCAGCAAGGAACCAGCAATTCTGTGGTATGTGGCTGAGACTCTTGTGTAAGTGAGAGTAGCTGTGATGTTTGTGTCCCTCTGTCACCTTAGCAAGAAACGTGAGTGGGGTCCAGTTGTGGGTGCTGTAGTGCTCCTCCATGGTACAGAAGAGCTTGAAGAAAATCATCCCAAAACAGGCTGCTGAAAGAGGGTGCTCATAAAATCCTTGTGGTCAAGGGGACAATGTGAAGGTGTTTTATCAGTAGGGAAGGGGCAGGAGGAAGTCAGTGGAGCCCAACAGTTTGTCAGGGAAGAGAGAACTTTTTAATTGACTGTCAAACCATAATCTTGGAAACCTAAGAAGAGGCATCAGCATGTATGTCAGCACAGATAGGCATCAATCTTCCCTGGCTAGACAGCAACATGATTACTTCCGGAATAATGTTAACAACTTGGAAGTGCAGTAAGCTGATTTGGCCTGTTTTATTCAAGCTGTTCCATTTAAATAGATTGTTTACAGCTATTTTTTAACTAGGAGCAATTTAAACCTGTACCTCTATTTTGAAAGATTTACTTTCATTTTGTTATGGCCTATTCCTAAATAAAGTCAAACTGAGGACAAATACCATCTTAGCCATTTTCTTTCCATGTTTCTTAATGTTTTTGTGATTTCCTTCATCTTAGCCTAGGAGGTCCTAGCAAAAGGTATGGGTGGTTGATAGGAAATACTACTAAATAGCTTAAATTTTATCAGAAAAAAAATTCTTACATTATCAGGAAAATTTTACTTAGGAACAGTTTAGTATCTGCAAAACATCTGGAACCAGTCAGCAATCCTGCACATCCCACAGTGGGACCTCGTCTCTTGGCCAGCATTCAGTGCTACTGATGGAGCACCTGAGCCAGTCATCTGTCCCCCTTTGCATGGAGTTGATGTGTCAGCCAGTGCCAGTAGTTTTGGTTGATCCACAGCTGTTGGGTTTAGCTTTGTTGGTTGTTTTTTTGGGTTTTTTTTGTCACGGTCCTTGTTATAGTCCAGATAAACTACAGCAGTTCTTTTGAAAGGCAAAATGTGCTGAGCTGTTGAAAAACTTTGGACAGACAAGATTAGAGATGTGACTGTGTGTGACTGTGTGACGTGAGATTTCTGCTGTGGTCATTCTGCCTGAGGACTGTTTTTTGCTACTGGAATACAACTATTGATGAGCATGGTCTGCTCTCTTCACTTTAGTTGTGCAATCTCTTCTTGGTTTTGGAGCACCTCTGTTTTCCTGTGTAATGGCAAGGGCCATGAGAACGAGGTGCATTTTGTAAATGAGGTTATGTCAAGACACTGTGATTTATGACCATAATATCACAGTCTTGTCTCAACTTCTTTGCAAAACTTAAGTTGTGTAGGCATCTACTGCTATCTGGGAAGAGAAACAGAACCTTAGCTTACAGCTCAATTTATATTAATTGCATTTCCTTCTTACGTGCCTGGACCAAACTTTTGATGTTTTGCAGGAGTTTAGGGATCAGCCATACCTGTTGTACAGCACATTTCAAACAATTAATATGACATTTTCTGAACTAAAAGTAACTAGTAGCAAAACTGATCAAAGTAGTTTGTTAAAGAAAAAGCATCTGCACTGACTGAAAACCTTTGAAGGCACCAGCCAATCAAAACCCATTAAATTGAAGATTTATGGGGTTGTGCTGGAGAGTAGGCTTTGTGGGTGTTCTCCAAACACCTTGGGGGAGGTAAATTTTATCCCTGAGGTCCTGACAATCAGTTAGAAAGCCCTTTGGTGTATCCTACCTTCTTTATTCCCATCTGTTCTGCTTTTGGAAGAGCAGCACTTTGGCTGGGGGCTCTAGTGTGAGCATGGGCTGACTCTGACACTCTGAACTACAGGCTCTAATAGGCAACTTCTGGTTATTCAAGCACATCTTCAGTTGTCTTCCCAGTTGCTGATGGAAAGAGGAGGTGAATGGCTGGAGACAGCAACTGTCAGTGACAGAAGGATTTAGCAGAAGACCTCAGGCAGTCAGACCTCAGCAAACATCTGGTGTAGAAAGCAACAGAAAAGCAGAGCTTTAGCCCCAAAGCTCTAGGTATGTTGTGCTATTAAGACATTTTTATTCTATCTACTCAGCTCTATCTCCGCTGCATAAAAATTCCTACCAGCCCTATCGTGGGCACAGGGTGAGCTGGTGCCGCGACCTTCCAGAGAAACATCTTTAGAAAGACGTCCTGGTGGTAACAGGCACGTTCTTGCTCCCAGGCGGAGAGCGATTAGCTCTTTTGCGAGAGCCCTGCTTCGGCCGACACTGGAGGAATGGACAGGAGTCACGCGTGGTGATCCCAAGCCGAAGCTTACAGCCGCTCGAAGAGGTCCAGGAGCGAAATGGCTCCCCGGGACTGAGGGAGCAGGGTCGATATAGGATAGCTAGGGGATGGGGTAGAGTAGCTAACAAATCATCTGAGGGCGAAAGGGCGGTACAAAGGGAGAAGGACCAATAGGATACAGTTTACGTGAAACAGGGAGGCATGCCAGGGGAAACCTTATCATAACCATTAAGAGGAGGGAGTGCGTAAGGGCATTTCCTGCATGGCGGAGAGGCGGGCTCTGACTGTGCTGGGCTTTTGGCCTCCGCACAGCTCTTTTAAATTTAGGCAAATTAAGGGCACACAGTGAACTACCTGTTATTAATATCTCAGTACTATTTTCTAGTTCCCAAGTCAAACTTGAAATGGATTAAAACTACTAATCCTTGACAAGGCAGCAAAATGTGATGCGAATTTATTGATGAGCTCTTTTAAGAAATTTTGGGTTAAATTAAATTTAAACAGAGTATTCAAGGCTCTTTCCAAGTTGGAGAGTGTGCTGACACACCAGGTTGAGCTTAGTCTGCATGGAATCTGAGGAGGGGTTGTCTTTGTTCCTAAAAGGATGTGTTTGTGCCCTGTTAGCTGTCTTTTAAGGCTGACTGTGCCCATGGCTTCTCTAGCTCATGCCACATAAGTTGCCTTGGCTCACCTTGGAGAGGGCTTTGACCTCTTCTCTTCCACTGAGCTTTTGCTCCTGTCCCTAGCTCAGGCTCTGCTGTCTACCATGGATGTTTTTAATGAGCTGTCCCAGATGTGGGATGTCACTGCTGAGCCTGGAAGAGGCTCTGTTGTTCTGCTGGGAATTGTTTTGAGTCCTTGCACATTTTTCATTACCTAGCAGCTTAATTTCAATCTTATCCCTGTACATTTGTTCGTAACATGCTCCTTTATCAAAGGATTATTTTCAGAATATTGCAATTGTGATAAATGTGATTAGTGCTAATTAAATTGTAACTATATTAGCAAAATTGTATTTAGATCAATAGAAGACCATTGTTACCGAGTGAAAGGGGGGGAGATGGGTGAGACAGGACAAAGGACATCTTCCAGATGTTGGGAGTTGAAGAAGAAGGTTGGAAGAAAGTCAAATAAGAATAGTAGAAGGACGTAGGTCTGATAAGCAGCATCTAGAAATAGAGCTTCAACCTTGCAATGGGCAAAAATGGTATGATTCCAAGCATGGGACTTAATTAGAGTCATGTTATGGAAAACATCTGCTCAGTCACACAGGGCGCCTGCGCTACCTGCAGGTCACACCTCGGTCATTGAGGAAGACGACGAGCCTTCATCAGAAATAAGACCCTCAAAAGGATGAGAGACCCCCTAACCCATTACTAGAGCATGCACCGTGCAGTATAGTTACATAGATTTTAGAAATAGAAACTAGGAGGAGTTTTCTAGAAACTTCTGTAGCCTACAGTATATAAGTGGGATTGTTAGCCTGGATGCTTTGGTACGAGAGGAAGGGCAGGCCCCTCCCCGTACCCCCGGTCGGTTTTGCTTATGCTTTATATGAACCTCGTTTATACTAAAACACTTACTCTCAAATTTTATCCATCCCAAATTATACAACTGTAATACTTTACTTGGATTGTATTCAGTTTCAATAATTTTTGTAATCTCTTTAATACTTTTGATTGTATTCATTTATAATTGTTACTATTAAAAATTTGTTGTTACTTTTAATCTTTGTTGTTTGTTTAATTGGAAAAATAGAAAACCATTCATAACACAATTATGTGGCAATTGTTGCTTTCCTTGGTTGTCGTTCTCTTGTCTGGGAAGGAGTAAACACTGGAAGCTTAGAAAAAGCCTGCCATAGGATTCTGTGTTCTGTGCCATTCTTAAACTGAGCAGAGCTGCCCTTTTCCAACCACATGGCACTTTTACAGCTCTTGTGCATCCATGCTGGCTGCTGGGGTGGGCTATCACGGGAGAAGGCATCTTGTTTGTGCTGGAGTGGCAGTCATTGGAACTTTAGGTAAAGCAGGCTTCCAACAAGAACATCTTGACCATGGTTGATGTTACAGTGAACCCTGCATAGCATTAAGGCATCAGTATAGGTTCCTTTGGGTGTTTGATTTCTTGTCAAACCCAGGTTTGAGAGTTTGACATTTCTGCCTTGTGTAAGGTCAACAATATGAAATTTTTGACGCCATTTCATACCACCACTGCCTCCTTCATCCTGTCGTTTTTTTGTTTGGAAATGTAAAAAACTGCTGTTGGTTTTAAAAACGTCTTATAATTTGACAAATAAGTTTAAATGAAAGTTTTTCTGAAGAATATTTTTTAAATGGCAATTATCACCTCAGGCATTTCTGGGAAACAGACAAGTTTTATCAAATCTAAATGACTTTGCAATTAAAAAAAGCAAATTGCAAATTGCTAATGAACCCAAACAAAAGTTTGTCAGACCACAGTAATATTCTTGCTAGCTCTGCAAAAATCCTTTATTTAAGACAACCTGTGATTCTAGGCATCATAATAGGAAGGAGCATCTGGATGCAGATGTATTTTTAAAACCAAGAAAGGGATGCAGGTGGAAAGGGACAAGCACTGTGCATCAGAAGAAGATGCAGCCAATGCTGCCTCTCTCCAGCCAGTGCAGGGGGGACCAAAGCAATTAATATAGCAAACAGACAGGGAGTTCTTGTCTTTAAAGGTCTCAAGTGCCAATTTTTTCCTTAGGTATTTGCAAGAAAGCATTGATTTTCACAAATGCTGGGTCAGAGGTGTCCCCTGCAGCCACTGCAGCTGCCTCCCCTTTACCTTGCAGTACTCCTTCCCAGTCAGTGTGGAGGGAGCCACTGACTCTCATTCTCCAGCATTGCTTGGCTGTGCTCTGGATTCTGCTGCCTGGACACATCCCTGAGCTTGTTGCAACAGGCATTTCCTGTATGTTTTTGCACAAAAAGCAGTGTTCGTCCAGCTGGTTCCTCTGTTCTGGTTCAGGATCATCAGCGTGCTTTAGGAAAAAGTGCACTCACGCTTCTGTTTCCTTCTGTCTGTCCGAAGATACCTATGGAGGAAGGAGAATGCACATATGTGCTTATGAACAAAAAGCAGCCCATGTTTCTGTCCCTTTATCACACTTTCTGCACCGCTGCTGTGAAGGACTTCTGTCTGATTGTCCTTCAAGGGTTCTCAATTAGTCCAATAAAGTTTTGGAAATTCGGGGGGAGTGAAACTTGTAATTCCCAGATACTGAGGCTGGGTTGATAGGGTTGGTAACTAGTGAAAGTAATGCTTGCACAAGGCTCTTTTGGTGGTGGATGGGAGTTCATGGCAGTCATTTTTCATCCTGAGTCCAAACACTTTCCCACCTGTATCAAACACGGAGCGAGCTTAGCTGAGTTTCTTGGAATGCATTGTCCTCGCCCCAGACAACAGCTTTTAAGTGGAAAAAGCAAATGGCATCTGAGCCTGAATGTGGCAGAGGTGGGAGTGAGTGTTGAGAAACGGGAAGATCCTTAGCCTGGAAAGTTAAATGCACACTAAATTCTCTCAATATAGTGTTTGTTTCACTGCTAGTAAAGCTGCATGCCAGAAAGAGGACAAGACTGGATCTGCCTGGCATTTTAGGCAGGTTTTCACAGTAGGCAGAGTTGACTCCCATTTACACTGCTGAAAATTCTCTGACAAAAAGCCACTGGCTAAGACACGTAATGTTAATTACAGATAATGTCAACTGAAATACCTGGAGGAGATGGGCAATAGCTGCAATCTGCAGGATCCAAAGGGACTTGTTCTGAGTGGCATTAATTTTTAATGCTTTAATCAGGATAAAACCCCTCTACAAAGTCTTAAGGGGAGTAAGAGTAGTCTGTTTAAATTTTTGAATATAACCTGAAGGAAAAAGTAATAATTTTAGCAATCTCTAGTGATGACAAAGTTCTTAACTGGACAACAGGAAAAAGAAACCCCTCAGTTTTACCCAAGACATTTAAAGTTCAGTTGAAGGCATACAGAGAGCACCAATTGTATTACCTTTATAAGCCATTCTATAAGATTTAAATCTCTTGCATGCTTTTTCTCTTTTTTTTTTTTTTCTACGTGAGACTTCATGCTGCCCTGATAGATACTTCCCTGATAAAGCTGAAGGGTTTTTGCCTAGGAAGAGGCAGGTTTCTCCCCTCCCCTGCTGCTACACTTGTGTAGCCAGCACTGGGGTGAGCTGTGTAGGGAGCACATGCACAGAATGGAAGGGGAGCCATGACAGGGGACTCTCTACACCCCTAGCAGCTCCTTATCCTGCTCTGATAAAATCCTTCCTCACCAGAACACAATGGTGCATTAATAACCTTTCAAAACCCAGAGCTATATTCTACAGGTGTGCAAGGCATATGGCTTCTCCCCTATTAGCAATGCAAATTTAATCAACTGGAATAATATTCAAAAGGTTGGCTCAGCATGAGTCAACAGCCAACAAGAAGTTGCCACTTTTCTCTGCTTTTGACAAATATAAGAAAGATCTTTGATTAAAACTTCAAATCTCCTTAAAACCGGTATCCCTTTGAATGAAAGGAAGCAACATCCTCTAGAAGTTCTATTGTATTTCTACTGTCACTTCCTAAGAAAACTGCTTTTTATGTCCAGATTTCAGCAACATCAGAGAGAAAAATCTGTTACTTTCTAGTTGAAGAACAATCCCTGTCACCAAAAGTGCTGGAATTCAGCAAAGTGACAAAGTTCATGTTGATCTGCATGTTTTCCCATGTGAAACTTTTATTGCATTTCAATTTAATTTTATAGCACAACTGTTTATTGTTCCCTGGCTCTTGCTAACAGCCTTAATATGCTGGATGTCTTCTCCTCTGTCTGTCAAGCAGTGGCAGGTCACTGGGTTTACAGACTTCACTGCAGAGCAGAAGTCTGAAGTATTTCAGTGCCCTCCTGGCAGCAGCAGCACAACCTTGATAGCCATGGTGACACTCCTGGGAGGCAGCAGTATAGTCACCTTTAATTTCTGTCATAGCACAGGTACCATATGCCAACAGGCGATTTCCTTTGCTGACCCCCTCTCAGCTTAGCAGAGTGGCATGATGCTGGAAGGGGATGTCCTTGTTCCTCTGGGTATTTTGGGGGCTTTCCAGTGTTTCTGAGCCACCCAGTGCCACCCAGGGGACTGGCACTGGCCACATGTTACTAATGAACCTGGTCTTTTTCTTTTGGCTGACACTAGGTTAGGCCTGATGTCACTTCACTGTAGCTCATTGATGTTGGTGAAGACAAGATCTGGTAATTGCCTACAAAATAGCTGTATCAACATCCTGTGCTAGGTAAAACTGTCTCTCTTTTGTGTTTGCCTGTACAATGCAATGGTGCTGCACCCCAGGGTGGCCTCCTCTTATCATCTGTGCAGTCAGAGGAAAAGCTGTAGTGTCACATAGTCAAGTAACTGTGGGAGGCCTGGGAGACTTCACTTAGAATCTCAGATAATTGTGGTCACTTTATTTTTCATTCACTTAATAGAAGAAAATGTAAAATTACCACAGCAGATAATTATGGTAGTAGTTTTCTTGTATTCTAGTTCATTAAATGCTGATTGGCAATGGTTTGCTAACGACTTTCCTATTTAAAATAATGCCATCATTTACAGGACTAGAAACAGCCTTTTCATTGAAATCACTTTATCTAGAAGGGCCCTGTTTGACACATGCATTAGATAATAAAAAGCGTCAAAGTCCATCTGACTATTGCAGAAACCTGAAATCCACATTGTCTGTAGATGGGGAGGTATATACTGTGGTGGGCAATAGAGTAGGGCTTGCCCTATTGTGTAACCTTTCTGCTACATCATTGAGGATTTTTACCCATTTCCTGTTTTCCAGGACCATTTGGGCACAATGACTCGCAGTCTGCAGCAGTGGCTAAGGGTTGCATGGGTAATATGAAGTTGTTAGGGATGTGGAAGCACTGTGGGTATATGAGACAAACCTTGGAGCTGTGTTTTCATGCAGGCAATAAAATATGACCAGCCTAACGAAAATACAAAGCTAAAACATGAATGTTGGACTTCAGCAAATGGAGTCCATATGTGCCAGGAGCAGATGGTGGCAAGCCTCTGAGATGCCTCCTCCTGCCGTGCTGTTCCTGGGACTGTGCTGTACCCACTGCCTTCTGCTGCTGTCAGCATCCCTGCCTTGCCTAAGAAACTGCTTTTCATTGCCCTGTACTTTGTGGATGAGGTTCCTCGCCTTGTCTGAGGCTCTTTGATTTACGCAGAACTTGTCTGCAGGCTGTTTTCAGAGTTGCCTGCTGCTGCTAAGTTGGTGTGGTGGCCAGTGTGATTCTGGCTTCTGGCCAGGTATATGTGGTGCTTTCTGAGACACCATCTGCTCCTTGCTTGAGTGTTTGGGTGCTGCCAATCAGCCTTTTGAGTGCCATCACTCTGTCCCCTCATGAGCATGGCCTCCAGCCTAATTCCAGTAGTTCATGGGAGGGCTGCAGGGAATTGTCCAAGTGCTCCATGGGGCCTTCTATGGGCAGGGTGATATCTGTGGCACTGTTGGCTCAGCCATGCCCCTGGCTGGGCTGTGGGTATGATCAGAGTGTGTGGGAAAGCGCAATGACACTGGAAGCCTGGTAGCAAAACTCCACTACCACCTGGAGAGAAGGACAGAAGGGTTGAGCAATGGTCACAGCTCACAGGGGTGCTGCAAGAGGCAGATGGAGCAGGGCTGCATGGGGATGGAGGAAAACATCAGCTGTGCTTCAAAGGGTGCAGGTCTTGAATGTTTGTCTCACAGAGCTTTTATTTTTGTTTTCCTGGAGGAAAGTACACTTCAGCATCTCTTCTTTCTATGTCACTTCTTCCTCTTGTAGCCAGACAGGGAAGCCTGAGTGCCTGAACATCTGCTGTGATTTTGGGGTTGTGGCTTGGTTTGGTTTTCTGGTTCTAATAGAATTTATTCAGCACTGACAAGCAGTGAGCAAATACTCTTTGGGCACTTTGATTCCCTTGATTGCTGATTTTTGTTTACTTTAACCTCTTGAAAATTGAAGCACTTCTTATCTCTTCACAATAGATGAAGCCATTTCTTCAGCTGCTGCCTACTTAAGGTTGTTTTTCTGATGCTTGTGTTTTCCCCTGAGAAAACATGAAACATAATGCAAGGAGTTTAAGCAAAAAGCCAAAGTCCTTGGACTCCAAAGGCATCAAAGCTGAGCTACTTTCCTTTGAAAATAGTCTTGGGTGGGCTGTGATTATTCCTAGGCATTTATATTGCCATCCATCACAGAGGTTTTATCCTACCTAATTTTGTCTTGCATTTCTTGATGTTTTTGTCCATTATTTTTTACTTTTGATGCTAAATAAGCTCAAATATGTATGCTCCCAGGAGAAAATTCAGCTCTGGGAGGTGGTGCAGCGTGGGATCAGGCTGTGCAGGCAGCCCTCCTGGGGAGCCCAGTTTTCCCTAGCCCAGCAGAGTGGCTTCTGCATTGGTTGTGTGTACCAACGAATCTGTGTGTCCCCTTGCTGCCACCACCCTAGGTGTCCTCTCTCCCCTGTGCTCTAAATCAGCTCTTGTAATAGACTAAATAGCTCTTGCAATAGACTTTCCCCCACAGCTTGAGTGGCTACAAATACAAGTGATCCTGGCTGCTCCAATATGCACTCATGAGCCTTGGTCAGGTCAGCACCATAAGGCAGTTTTGATGTTTCATCTTCTGAGTAAAAGAAATGGAATCCTGCAAGTGAGACATTCACCTGCTGATAGACTGGAATGTGCTCAGTTCATTTGGATCTGGGAAGGAAACCTAGACTGCTGCAATAATATTGCAGAAAGAAGAAGCCAAAGGTTAGTGGGGTCCCTCTGAAAGGAGCTGAGCAGCTGCTGTCTGTCAGTCTGGGGAAAGTGGTCTTCAGAAGAAGCTGCAGCATTACCTGAGCCTGTGTCCTGGGGAGGGTGGGTGGGGGGGGGGGGGGGATGGTGTATGAACTCTGCAAACCCAGCTGCTTTTTAGGGTGAATGTAGCATGCAGCAATAATATGGCATGAACGGCCACAACCCTGGTGGGCTCAACCATCTCAGAGATGACCAGAATGGATTGAGGCATTGATCCGACAAAGGGCTGTGCAGAACTGCAAGTTTTTAATGAAATTCAAACATAAATCTGGTCTCAAGGGAAAACCATCTATAAGTCAGTCTTGAGCTGAGCTGTGTTCAGCCAGTCCCTGCTGGTGGCTTTGGGAAGCATCAAACATTTCAAAAACACTTTGGGCAGGAGGAGGCATCAAAAACATCCCAATGGGCTGCAAGGCTGAAGGGAGGGTGTGTGTCCCAGGCTGACTGGATGCCCTTCCATGCAATGCCTGGGGTAGCCTCATCCCTCCCATTACCTGGCTCTTGGTGACTTAGACTAGGCAAGAAACATTGAGGATTTGCTGCAGAAATTGTGTTCACAAAATCAGATCTTGAAATGTGTTTTTCTTATGGGCCTCACTCATGCCGGGGGTAAAATCCTCATGTTCCAAAACCTGTCCTGTCCAATTGGCCTCTAAATACATATCAGGCAAAAAGTTTTCCATTTTCCTACCTAAGTTACCAAAGCAGGTTTTCCTATTACTGCTTCTTTTCTAATTATTCTCTCTCCATGTCTGCTATCTATGCAATCCGCTTGTTTGCATATAGTACTTAATTAGACCTATTTTGTTCATATTGCTAGTTTTTAATTTTGAGGGGTTTTTTTAATATTAAATTTTTAATCTTGTAAATTGACTGTTGTCAGTATAGCTGCAGACCAAGTGAAAGTAATGAGTTCCAGATTAGAAATAATGAGATCAGAAGTAAAAAATCCCAGCAAGACAAACAATGGCAAAAACCCCGTGAAGGACAGATTTTATTTTTTCTACCTCACTGCTAATCAGGAATTTATCCTGCAGGAAACCTCGGTGGTATCAATAGAGTGAGTATGGTGGGTATAAGCTGATCTAGAGACCATGCTTCTACTTTCATTGTTTGGACTTCCTTGGTTTACAGAAGCCTTTCTGAATATGGTGGTTCCCTCTGTCAGTATATCATGTGTTGAAAGTCTCCAGAGCTACTCCCTGTGATTGTGTTATACTTATGCCTGTGTGGGTGAGTGATATCCCTGCCTATGCCTATCAGTTCTTTCTCATTCCTCTGTAAATGGCAGGGTGCTCCTGTGGGCTTGCATCAGCATGAATGTTTACTCTCTTCACGAGGAGCATGGCCAGTGTTGTGGCACCTGAGAAAGCAGACATAGGTTCCAGGCAGCTGCTTTGGAGGATACTTCCATCTGGATTCACTCCCTTTGTGCCCATGGTACTCAGTGGAGAAGAGACATGATCCAAACAGGTCCCTTCTACAAAAGTCAGACTGGGCTAAAATATTCTGTGATAAAACAAAGGAGCAGCACACCTTGAACAGCTGATTGTGAAGTTTGATCCAGTGAGGGCATTAGTGAAAAGGGATGGGAAAAGGGAGTTTTTAGGGAACTTTAAACTGGGGGTGTGCAGTGGGTTTTGTAGTTCTAAACACAGAGAGCTTTTAATAGCTAAAACAATAAAGGGTACAAACCCAGTCACTTTAGGAAGTATCCATGACTTCATCACCCAGCCATCTGTGCCAAAAAATAAGGGAAAACAGCCAAATTGAAAAAAATTGTTATTGCTGGTGAGTGACACAGATGCCAGAATTATTTAAAGCCTGGAACTAATAGCTGTGCTGAATGATACACAACTGATTTGGGTGATGTACTAATACTATCCAAGTTCCAAAATTTCACAAGACAGTTTTCAAGACAGAAATGGTTAAGGGGTGCTCTTTACACATCAAGAGCTAAGTGGTGTGTGCTCACTGTTTCAGGGCTACTGTGCCAGTTGGACAACTGCCAGGCTTGTAATGCTGCTCTAAAAGGGATCACTTACTATGCAGAGTTTTTTGCTTTTTCTGTTATCCAAACAGACTCACCTGAATGTTAATTTGTTCCCAGCTGCCTAAGACCTATTTCTGCAGGAAGCTGAGCCCTGTGCCTGCCAGAGGGGTTGTTCCCATCCCTGCTCCCCGGGCTGGGGTTGGAGCCACATGACACTGTCTTGCTGCACTCAGGGAGCAATTTGTCATTGGAATATAAAACCTCTGGCTACAAAGACATTTCCTTCTTTCAAAACCAGTGCTGTGACCCTGGCAAAAAATGAGACAGCAACTTTTCTCTTTCATGAGAGGCAACAACTGGAGAGGACGCATGGGAGTGTTTGGAAAGGAAAACGTCTTGGGTTTTTTGGAGCTGGGCTACTGTCATGTGCTCTGGTCCTTGGCCAGAGCCTGCCAGGGGACAACAGTGACATTGTGAGTGTGGGCAGTTTGATGTGGGTGATCCAAGCCCTTGTGGATGCAAAGTTAAAGCCACCAGGATTTCTGGGCTCCCATAGCGTCTGGGCACCTGGTCCTTTAGGGGCAGGTTGGAGATCCCTCTGGCTCAGAGGAGCTCTCAGAACCTATTTTCATCCCTCTTTTGCCTTGTCATATTCAAGGTGGCAAAATAGCAGACAATGGCCTTGGCCTGGGTTCCAACAGGACTGTTTGACATCCCATTTCTAGTTATTTTAAATGTTTGCTGTATCTTTTGGTGGAAATATATAGGTTTTTCAAGTTCACGTGGCAGAAGGGAAGACGACCAGAGGATGTCCTGAACTGCTTAGGGGCTGCCAGTGTGAAGTGACTAAAATATTGATGGAGACTAAAGCAGGTGGGAGAGGGCAGCA
Source organism: Sturnus vulgaris (assembly GCF_052056855.1). Classification (NCBI taxonomy): domain Eukaryota; kingdom Metazoa; phylum Chordata; class Aves; order Passeriformes; family Sturnidae; genus Sturnus; species Sturnus vulgaris. The sequence goes on along the minus strand of NC_142256.1, from coordinate 17,838,452 downwards.
ATGCAAAAGGCTTGATGAGAGGCAAAGGGTCCCTGCTGGTTAGGTTAATGCACAGTGTGTTTAACATGTCATTCTATTATCAGCCTCAAGCCAAGGCTCTCAATTCTCTGGGCAAGTGTGGTGAGAGGATTCCAGACTATGGCAGTAATACCACACTGATGCTTGGTGTGAGGCACTGGAGCCATGGGGAGGCAAGGGAAAGAGAATCCTCCCTCCTTGTGTCCACTTGTAGGTCTGTAAACTACTGGAGAGTTGAAAGGCACAGGCAAATTTCTGCTGAGTGATGTGTTTGGCAAGGGGCTGGGATCTGCACTGAAGCTTCACTGCTTTGATTAGAAGGAACCTAAATAGGTACAAATTTACCTAAATCTTACTTCTCTTGCTTAATTTCTGTACCAATATTTTTTGGATGCTTAAAAGAAAAATGCAATTTTTTGGTGTCTGTTTTTAGCCAAGGAAAAAAAATGGATGACTGTTCAAAATTTGATTAAATATTTAAAGCACAGTTTTTATTTAGAAACTGGCACTTTATCAAGTTAAACAACCCATTAAGCTCGTAATCATGATCTTTTAGGGCAGAATGCCTTTTGCATCTGTTGAAATTAGTCATCACTCAGCATGCACAGAGGGGAAAATAATCTTCCATTGCATTCTTTCATTTTACTGCTGACTGATATAATATTTTCAATATATTTTTCATTGTTTATTTGCATTCTTTTTTTGACACGTCTTACAGAGAAAATTAGAAAACAGATCACAAAATTGAGAACCCTGATAAGCTTCTGAAACTCCTAAAATATTCAGCTTGAATATTCTTTTATCAGTTGATTTGAGTAATTGCTTTTTCACTGCTAGCAGAGGCAGTCATTGCAGCTTTGAGAATTGCTGAGGTCCTGAGGCCCTTTTGAGTGTAGGTGATCAAATACTTAAAGGTGTGGCTTTTGCAAAACAGCAGTGGTCAGTTCTGGGGGATGGAACCCACTGAAAGGCCAGAAGGAGGAATTGAATCCTAGACTTCTGTATGGACCAGGGATGTCAGAGCACCTCCCAAACACTGAGAGGTGTCCCTATGAGAGATAGGGGATCACTGGCAGCCACAGTGCCTGTTGTAGTAGTGGCGTCTCAGGCGTGAAAATTGAGGCTGTGCCTTCCAGATCCCAGGGACTGTCTTTGCAGGGTGGGAAGTGAGTCTCTCCTACATTCCACATGCAAAGCAAGGATCCTGTCTGTGTCAGCAGGATGATCACTGCAGGCCTCTGTTTATTAAGTCAGGGTGCACCTTTATTAGGATTGCAGTTGCCATTCATTAGCCTTACTGTGTGCACAGTAGCAGTGATTTGAGCAGAATTGTTCTCCCCAGTCTTACATCAAGAAAAGTTCTCATTTTGTTACCTCTAAAACTAAGAAAGGCAGGCTGTTGTTTTTTTGAATGATGTGTCTCCTTCCTATGACAAGGTGGACTTAGAAATGCATTGCATTCCTAGACTGCAAGATGTGACAACGTTTTAAAGCCCTGTACGCTTTTGCAAATGAAATCTTTCTCATGGAATGACTACCAAAAATGGGTTATTTGCATTAAGAGACTCACAATGAATGTTTGCAGATTAATCTTATAGCATATAAGTATGGCTGTAAAAGATAGTGACTGCAGCAGCAAAGCCATCACTGCACTTTATGTGTTGAGAGTGATAAGGTAGTATCAGCAGAGTAAGCAACTGAGCAAAATCTATTGTTGTTTGTGGGTTGGAAGGCAGTTTGATATTGAAACGTAAAAGACATGCAGCCAGATCATCCTTTGTGCCTCATACTTGGAATAGTGCTCAGCTTTTTCAAAGTTGTTTCCTGTTACTGCTGGCAGTTCATTTACCACAAGGACTCCAGGCCTCTCCTGGCATCCTAAGTTAGATCCTGCCTATGTCTCAAATCCCTGAGAGCCATGTTTTCTCAAAATGAACCTGTCAAAACACACACTTTCTCTGTCAAACCTTTCCCACAGCAATTCTTTCCCAGGGGCTTACCAAACACAGGGTTACACCAGCTGAGACTGACCTGCTGAGGTCTCCTGTAGCTTGGCCCCCTTCAGCCTCTGCACCTTAGCAGTGGCTTTACATGTGCCACATATTTTTGGTTTTTTCTTGGGTTTCTTGTTCCTCTGTGGTAGTTCACGTGAGAAGCCTGAACAGCTTGTCCCTGCTTTTTCGTGTGTGATAAGTAGTTGTACAGTTAAGATCAGCTCCAGGATCAAAGTCTCTGAGGATTACTGTAACTGCTGGTGCTAAATAAGTTTCTTTATACCTATTAATGCCAAATAAGGGAGCTTCCTGCTTTGCCTCTCATGTTGTCATTGACTATTTCCAGGTTTTCATACTGGCATTCCATGAACCTCCTTTTCCCCTGGGAAATAGTCCACACTGCTTTCCAGTGAGCAGTGTGCAAAGAAAGCATGCTAGAAAAAATACCCAGACTACAGGAAAAGTCTCTTACACATGCAGTGAAGTTTGGTTTCTTTCTGAGCTAATTCCCAGTTCACTGAGTAGGAGGAATATTCACAGGTGTCACTGTAATGTGCTGGTTCTTGTCCAAAATGATGTTTCTTTCTCGTAAAATGGGGACAGCATTTGTAACCTTATGATAAAATAATGCAATGCATTAGTGAACTATTCTTTTTTTGCAGAAATGAATATTGTTTATTAGATGGGATAATTCTTCATCCCAAATTTTCAGAGCACAGTTATTTCCTTGGTGAATATGAGTAATTCATGCATATTCTGCACACATTTTCAGTTTGATTCTAAGGGAAATATTTGCAGCATCTGGCCTAGAGGGTCTGATCCCCAATGGGAGGCTGACATGACTTGAAATACCAAAGAACTGAGGAAAATATAAGAAATATGTAAATATTCTAGTTGTTATTGTCAAAACTCATAGACTCAGACTGGAAATGATCATCAAATGGAAACATTAACCCAGCACTGCCAAGGCCACCACTAAACCATCTCCCCAAGCACAACATTGAAATGTGCTTTAAACCCCTCCAGGGATGGTGACCCCACCCCTGCCCTGAGCAGCCTGTTCCAGTGCTTGATAACCCTTTCTGTGAAGAATTTCTTCATAATATCCAATCCAAACTTTCCCTGACACAACTTGAGGTTATTTCCTGTTGCCCTATTCTTTGCTACTTGTGGGAAGAGACTGACCCCCTTGTTACACTATCCTTTTGGAAAGTTGTGGACAGCAGAAAGGTCCCCCCCAAGCCTCCTTTCCTCCAGGAAAAACACCTCCATCTCCCTCTCCACAACAAATCTTACACTGTTTTAGGTAGGATGCTATTAAACACCGTAACGACAGGGGTGAGGTGCAGTGTTAGCTGCACATTTGCATGGGTGGGAAAACCAAATGAGCACAGTTAAAATTAAAGTGAAACTCCCAGCAATGCAGCAGACTGTAGTGGGTTACAAAATAGGAGAAAGCTTAAACATGTATGGATGTTCTAAAGCACAGGGCAAGCAGCATTGAGTAAAAATTTAGGGCTATAATTTTTGCACAGCATTTAGTCATGTATTAAATGTTTACAATATACTTCTCTCCCAGAATCTAGCCTACAGGCAAGAATATTCTGCTTTTCCAGAAAGTGCTTGTCGAAGCCATAGAACAGCTTAGGATGTGCTTATTTACATGCAAAGATTGCAATGCTTTTTAGGAGGGGCAGGTGGGAAGGGGCTGTCAGATACAACCCCAGGTAATGACAGGAGGTTATAAACAAATATGTAGAGTCCTGAAATTTGTTCCCAATACTGAATATGTTGTGAACTAGGCACTAAAGCAGGAGATGTGTGTGCCCGTAAATAAAGAAAATTGCATACAGAGTTGTGCTTGCAGCTGTGATTCAGCTGTGCACGGGAGGGGGAGAGTGGTTTTGAATCCTCACACACACTGCTTCCTGTTCTCCTTCTACTTGTGGTGGCTTTTCAAGTAGATTTGCTTCCTAAATAAAAAATGCTGGACAGTGAATGTAAATTGGAGTAATAAAGGAATTTACCCACTCTTGTTGTGTTTACTATAGACCTTGAATAAGAACAGATGTACATTTAGAAACCCTGATTGCTTCCTAAGTCGTGAGAATGAAGGATTCTCTTGGATGCTACATACCGCAAATTAGAGCATGCATTTATTATAAATGTTCAGCAGCTTCAGACTGGCCATGATTTGCCTTTATTTTCACTGGTACCAGCCAGGGTTAGAAAGCACACAGGCACTTTTCTTTCCATTTGATCTGTAAACTCAAATGTAGCCTGTTCTATCATAGCAGCTGCAACTTCTTCTTTGTTGGAGGGACAACATGATCAGGTCTTTCTCATCCAACAGCTGACTGAAGGATCCATCAAGTTGCGCCTAGATGTAGTGGAAGGTTCAATTGTTTCAGCAGCCTTAAACTGCACCCCAGCTCCCCAGCATGATGACTGCTTGAAAGGGAAATCCTGCAACCCAGGTACAAACCCGAATGTTTCCTAATCAGTGTTGTCCTGCATAAAGGTATGCTGCTATTTTAAACCCTTGTCACCGTAGTGATGTGGATGTGTTATAACCACCCTCTCTACTTTTCATCTCTCTGTCACCAGCTGGCAGTTGTTGATGATTTATAGGATTAGATTTCAGACCTAATTAAACAACATAAGTGCAACTACGTGCAAATTTCATCCTGTCAAATATTATTTGTAATAAACCTGCTGGTAATTTCATCCAGTGGGGTCTATTGACTAAAACGGCAATGAAGCAGTGCCCACACACTGATCTGCTGGGTTTGTCATTAGTGAGTAGGCTAGTTGGTACAGCCCCATGTGCTCCTGGAGCCCTGCTCAGCATTTGTCAGATGAGAGAGCCCAATTCAGCAATCTCTGTTATTACATTTATGGTCGTAGGTTGGAGACAGACACACAACTCAAGAGATCATGGGACAAACAACTTGGTTTATTGTTCCTAACCCTCTTTTATAGGGGGTTCAAAACTCCCACCCCTGGACAACTGACTGGTCAGGGTCTCAGCACCGCCCAGCTCCCCAGCTAGTGATAGATCTGCATTCAGGATTGATCAGGATTGGCTGAGGTCCCTTGTTTGAGTTCAAATTCATCCTGTCATTGCTTACCTAGGGACATGTTTATTTCTTTTCTAGAATGAACCAGGCTAGCTGAATTGGATTTATGTTATGGCCAGATTTATCTGTCCAGCTACAGACTGGCTGTGCTGGACACCCCGCTACTGTCAATGGAATGGTAACACTTAGAGCCTTTCCCTTCCTTGGTAATTCCAGCATCTTTAAAAGCATCCTCATAACACAGCCCTATACATGGATATTTTCTTCTTAACTGAAAATTCATACCAGCATTCGTAGCTTAGGCAACAAAATGTTATTTATTTTAAGAGTCTAAGGTATCATCTGTTAGCAAAACAAGGAAAATAGAAGTATCTGAAGGCACAGCTGGTTCCATGGCTCCTAGCTTTGGGGGCTGGGACCCAAATTTCCTTTCAGTACTGTTCTACACTTGCTCCAAACTATGGAGTGTTTGAAGGTAATATTCTCAACCTGCCTGATGCTCTTCATGTCACCCAAGTCCACCTCCATTGTGTGTTTTTTCTTCCTTTCAGGAAGCAAGGCAAGGCTGTTAATCCCACATCTCTGCTTAGGACAAATCACTATTGCCAGGAAAACTCCATTAAAACAGTGCTTGTCTTACTGCCCGCTCTAGGGAGTCAAAAATCAGTGAGTAGAAACTCCAGAGAGCAATAAGACCACAGGACAGACCTTATTCTGCTTCCTGGCTGGCCAGTGAGACTGGATGCTGAGAGCATCCTTCTCAGCTTAGGATGGGACTGTATTTTTCTCTACTTCAAAATAGCTACAGTCCATAGGGCACTTGTGACAATTGTAAAACTAGAAGACAGACCAGATTCTCTGTGATGGGAGTGCTGGGGTCAAAGGAAGGAGGTGGTGCTGGAGAAGGCTGTAGCAACACGCTACGACTGGGCCTTGAAAAGAGCCTGTGCAGTCAGGGCAGGGGTAGCAGCTGCTGGGAGGTTGACGAGTAATGAAGGGACAGGATCTTCTTTGGAAATCCGAAGGCTGGTTTATTGACACACAGCTTAGAATACAAGTCCAAGGACAGTAGCAGGGATGGGCTGAGGGTACAGGATTAGATATGGGGCAAGAGGGGGTGGTTCAGGGATTAGGGTCCAATGGGGACTGGGCAAGGTACTGCATAGGAGGGGTTAGGGATAGAGAAAGCCAATGGGGATTGACAGGGTGGGGCAATACAACAGAACAGAATCAACAGACATCCAGGGAAGGGAGAACATTCTAGGGGGATGTACATAAATGGGAGATAGGGGCTGAACCCGGGTGGTCAGGGCCAATGGGCCAATGGGCCTTTGAAACTGAAGGGGAATTAACATATGGGTGTGAAGATTTGTGGAAAAGAGGCTGTTCTCTTCATAACCTCGGGGTATATTATTATGAATCTTTCCAAGGTCAAGGGATGACTTTAGTCACTGGCCCTTGGGCCTCCACGGAAGGCAGAGCACTCAGGGCCAAAGATATACAAGGTGCATGTGAGGCCTAGCCTGTGCCTGTAAAGCCATAGGGGAAAAGGTTCTCTCATAGGGGGAAAGGTCCTGGAGAGCGCTGTCTCCTCTCCAGGTTGCTGCCAGGGATGCCTGGGGCAGGAGCCACCTCCACCACATCTCACTTTCATTGGACACAGAGCAAGGAATGGGCATCTGGGCACAAAGGATTTGTTGAAGGACTCAACACAGTGGTAACAGCCTGGGATTTTTGTTACAAAGGCAGGCTGTTAGTGCAATATAAATAACAACAAACCCCGCTGGAATAGATATTCTGTGGTTAGGCCAATTTCCCAAATTTAGAAAAAAATTATTTCTATGTGTTTATTAAAGTCAGTAAATGCTGTGGTGAGGATTGATATAGTTATAGATAATAAGGAGATTCAGCCGAATTAAGTATAATCAAAAATAAGTGATAATTTCTTTTGTGGCTGGGATACTGTCCACGACAGCCACAATCACAAAGAACAACGCCGAGCCCGGGATCGGCGCCAGGTGAACACACTATGATTCGAGCTCTACCACTCTGGATCCCCCAATGTTTACAAAACCACTTTGGTCAGTTCAGTTTAAATACAGTTTTTCCTAGCCCTGAGCAGAGGTCTTTGTCTCCTTTCGTCGTTTTGCACATTCATGTGGTTTTTTTTCTCTTCCTTGGGCTGGACAAAACCATATTCTGGGAGACAATGAATTCTGATGAAGGCAGGTCTTGGTTTACAGGAAACTGGTATTGAGATGTATTTTTCTGATGGCTCTGGTTATCTTAATCGTGGGTGCTTGTCAGGAGCTCATAGTTTGGGTGTTCCCTGGACGGCTTCTGAGAGAGCCATCTCCATTGAGGCCACATCTATTTACTTGTTAATCTGGGCTGTCCTGCTTTTGTTGACTGTTACAATGCTGCAATGAAGCAATCTGTGTCCTTTTCGTCTGTGGGTCTCTTTTTGGTTTTTGAGTTTTCTTTACTATTTTATTCATACAAACATTGTTTATTCCACATTAATTAACAACTTTACATGAATTACTTTATATCATATATTACAATATCATTAGTACACATTAGATGAACAGATGGTGCTTCTCCTGTGTTTTGTTAACTGATGTCACAGGTGGGGAGAGCTCCTGTTTGAGGAAAGCCCTGTTTAGCAAGTGTTATCTGCTTCGTGTTGGGATGAGGAAAGCAGCCTGGTTGTCATGTCCTTGCAATTTCCATCCAAGAGCACATGATCACTGACACAATCACTACAAGCACCCGCAGTAGTCATGGCAAAGCAAGCTTAAGAGGAAAGTGTCATGAACCTTCTGTACTTCTCTTTAACAGCTCTGATCTTTCACCACAGCCCAGCAGATTTACAGAATGAGGTAGGCTTTTTGAATGGTGGAAGCTTCTGCACTGCTTCCTGAACATGGTGTACTCTCCACCTGCAGGGCAGGGTGTGTGTTGAAATTGAATAATGGCAAGGAGACCAGCTCCCGTTTTAATGCCTTTATTGAGAAATCAGCTCTGGGAGGAGGAATCCAGCTTTGCTATGCAGCAGAGTCCTCACAGCTTTCTGTCCTCACAGGAGTCCCACAGAAGACCCTGGTTAGCTCATAGTCCAGGGGTGTCATGTCCATCTGGTGCTGTTCAGGTGATGGTGACAAGGCAGGAGGGTCCTGGTTGGTGATTTCATCTTCTTCACTGCTTTTCTTGCTTGGGAGTACCATTCTTGGTTTTCGATGTTATATTGGCTCGTTGTTTTTAGGAGTTTTTTATTACTGAGTTGTGTCCCATAAGTACTTGCAGTCTTCTCATTTGCTAGGCATAATTTTGGGAGCAGCAAAAGCGTTACCCATAGGGAGGGAAAGGGCACAATGGCAAGACAATTCCAGGGACTGGGAATCAGAACAGAACAACAGCAACAATTAACATAAAAACAGGGTGTTTTCCACAGTTAACAGAACATTAACAGAACAAACAAGAGCTTGTTCATAACATGTGGCACCAGTCCTGTTCACTTCATCCCAGCAAAACCCAGTAGGACCCAGCTGGTTGCTGTCCCAGCAAGGGCAGCCTTGTGTTGCCCCTGCTATTCCTCCACCTTGGCATCTACAAAACTTGGCTGCAATGAGCTGGGTTTTCCCAGATATTAATACTTAAGGCATGAGAGGAATGTTGAATTTGTCTTTACAAATGAGCTGTGGAGCTCCTTGTAGATAAGGCTAGCAATGAGAGATAAAAGAAACAATGGGATGGATTCCACTGATTGATGAATGGAAAAAGATATTTGCCTTTACAAACAAACTGTAGGGCTGCTGATAAATGAAATTGGATATCGAAAGATGAAAGAAGCAACGGGGGGAAAACTATGAATCCTATAAGAATTAAAAATTAAAAGGGAGGGTTATACATTAGAGAGGAATTTCAGGTATCAGGCGTTCCGGGAAGTCTGTACCTCTCAAGTACCTCAGCCAATGGGGAAAGAGAGAGGGAAATACGGCCGGGAAAATAGGATAAAAAGGAGGCTGCACCCTCCAAAAATTTGAGAGATCCCAGGGGAATGTCCCATGGCCTCTCCCCTTATTCGAATAAAGCAAAAAGGGCTCCTCTGTCTCCTTTTTGGACATAAACCTCTGGTGTTTGTGGATTAATTTTCCTGACAGGCATATCTATCCTGAAATAATCTGTCCTGGGCCCTTAACTTGCAAACCAGGTAGGCTGAGCTTTTGTACTGCAAAGGCATGTGTGGCTTTTATCTGAGCAGACTTGTCTTAGAGTAGCCAGAGCTGCTGTGGATTGCATTGGAACAAAGATTGTTGAAACAATTTCCAGGTTCCTTTCCATTTTGCTCCCTGAGCAGCTCTAAAACCTTTGTTTGGCACATCATAAAAGCTCTTGGGGACCAGACGAGCAACCAGTTGTCTTGTGCCAGTAGCCAAGCCTCCATTACCAGCTCCCAGCTTAAGCTCCTGTGCTGGCTGGGTGCATCTCCTGATGCTCACTGAAGCTGTCATGTTGCCAGAAAAATGTTTTAGCATCTACAATCTGACTCCAACTGCTCTTAAAATCCCATTTACAGGATTTCCTCTCTGTTTTGCAGGGAGATAGTCCTAAGCAATTTGCTTAGCTGTTTGACAGGCTTTCTTGACAGCTTCAGCAGTGAAACATGGCAGGAAAAGGGCAGGATAGCCCATGATCCTAAAATATTCTTGTTCTTCTGTGCTTGCCATTAATTCTACTGCTCAATTTCCCAGCAAGACTAAGTCTAAATAATTTATAGGTAGGAATCTTTCCTGCTCTGAAAAGCTTCTTTATAGATTTGTAATTTGAATGAACATTTTCCATTTTTTTAATGATAGAAAAAAGTTCTGGAGATGATCACCAATATCAGCATTTCACCAAAGGTCACAAGCCTAAAACTGTTCAGGATTTATTTTTATTTCTACTTAATATATAATTTGAATGCAGAACCAAAATAATGAGAATGAAATTCAGAAGAATTGAAGCAAATGGGCTTTACAGAAGCCTGTTAATGAGCATGTGGACATACTGTTAGAGAGCTAGGAAAATTACAGCCTGGAAAGTCATTCTCAGGCCGGAGCTTCTCCTGCTCTCTCAGCTTCGTTCCCAGGCTGATAGCATGTTCAGCTTCAGTTAGGGAGAATTTCTCCCAGGATGATAATCTGGTCAAAACAGAATGGAATTCATAATAAAGATCAACACCTAGTACCAGCCATGGAACTCTTCCTGAAGTAACTGTCCCACAGGCGTTTCTCTCAATTATCCAATGAGCTACTGTCTTGTCTTAGCTCTGCAGAAAATCCTATAAGTACGAATCGTACTTTCAATACAGTCGTCTTTTTCCTACCATGAGAGGGACCATGTAGCTGTGTGTCTTATTCCCACCACATCTAAAAGGTTAAATACTTAACCCAGCAGCTACATGAGCAGAGTATAGATATTCACTTTAGGACTGGGCCTTGAAAAGTTCAGTATTAGGATTTCTATTTTAACTCTACTGCTTTGAAGCTTAATTTATCTCTGCAGCATCTTCAGTTTTGAGATGCACTAGCAGTAAAGAGGTTGTCCTTTGCTGGGAAATGCTTCAGCCTATTTCTGCATGGTGACAGAGGGACACTCAAGATCCTCAATGGGACACTTTGTCCCTGCACTAACATCCAAACTTCTGAGTGTCCTGTGCTGAGCTGGACATGCAGGTGCCCAGGGGTGCTCATCTGGCTCAGCTACAGCCTGTCAGCTCCATACTGCCTTGACCCATTGGAATCTATTTTCATAGTTTTTTCTTTTGTTTTGTTTTGTTATTTCATAGCTGAATGGAATTATCTTTTTATCAGGATTTTCTTTTCCTGGAAAAGTTCACTAACAATTTTTAAGCAAAGACCTGGCTGCCCCTGCATCACAGCCAGCAATCTCTGCTCTTTGCCCAGCTGTGTGCCACACTGTGGGCACTTGAGCCCAGACACAAAGCCTCTGTGACACTCATTGACCAAACTAGTGACCTCCAGCCAGCTGCTTTTAGGGGGCTTTGCCAGGGCCATCTGCGTGTGGTGCAAATGTCTCTCCCACAGTGGCCGGAGGGGGATGTATGTACCAAGCTGCAGTGCCCACTCTTGCCTTCTCCTGTTTCCCAACTGTCCCCACCACTTAAACAAGGCAATTTAAAGAATGTCACTCAGATGATTTTCAATATCAACTGCCTAAACACTGCTTTTTATAGAAAGCCAAGTAAGCTATAGTGCTTCTTTCCAGAGAATAATGGCTGCACTCTGATGAGACATGCACTTGATAATTTAATAGCCATTTTGTCTTTTCCTAACAAGATATGTTGATTTCTGAGAGGTGTTTTATTCACTAAGAGAGGAAAATATGTGAACTGAAGTAAAACATAGAACATTCATTAATGTGAAGGATGTTTAATCTCCGTGAACTAAAAATAAATCTTGTAAGCTATTGGGATTATTGGCATTTCCTAAATTTCTTTCATTCAAATGTTGGGACAATGTGTGGGGGAAATGGAAGCTCTTTAAATTAAAAATAATTGCTCTGAAATAATGGTAATAATAATGTTTTGACTTTTGAAGTAAAAAAAAAAGAATACTTTCAAGGTCAAAGTCAATATGTTCAATAATTTTTTAGGGCTCCAGTTTGAATGAACCAGTTCCAAGCAGCAAGAGGATTCTTGATATTTCAGTTCACAGAAGTTTTTGACTGTCTTTGGCGCTGGAATATAGAACATTTTCAAAGTCTCAAATGCAATATGATTGGAAAATTCTTTTCCACTCAGCCCTGGTAAACTTCCCAGAAAGGGGGTGAAGATACAGGCTCCCTGCCAGACCACAGGAGCTCTGCTAAACTGGCATCTCCATATTCTTTCTCTTAGAAAATAGTTTTCTCCAAACCAAATAATGGAAGGCTGGAGGGAAGAGCAGGAGACTCAGTGATGTAACGTTGAATGGGGTCAAGGTTGGAGACAGAGACACACCTCTCTTGGTGGTTCAGGTGACAAATGCTTTCTTTATTGTTCTGAACCCTCCTTAAATAGGGAGTTTGAATTTAACGGGTATACACATGCAATTGGTTGCGGTCTTAAGTCACTCATTTCCTTGGCCAATGATACATCTCTGCTTAGGGTTCAGTGGATTAGCTGGGATCCTCTGTGTTTGTTCAAATCCATCCTATCAAGGCCACAGCTTTTAGGCTAGCTGCAACGTGACATCTCACAATTTTGGTTAGATTAAAAAAAAAAATAAAACTTTATTTTTCATTGAACTCAATAAGCTTAATGTTCTACAGCCAGTGATGTGCTTGATGTATCATTAGAGTTGTGGGGTTCACATTTAGAAACTGTTAGGCAAAAACTGTTAACATGACAATTTTTCAGCTTAACATGTCACAGGCTCAATGCTTAGAAGTTATAAAGTTACAATCCAACACTAAAAACAAGAAACCATTTAACTCAAACCATTTCAATTAAAAACATATTTCTATTTCTCCCCCTTTCTTTAAGAACTATAACAGGAACAAAATATGCACTTTTGAATGAAATTGATATGGTGAAACTTATAATTTCCTGTATGCTTTACCATCATCCAGTGTCTGTCATTGCTGAGGAGCTTCCCTTTCAAAAGAGTCTTCTCTGGATAAGATTCTCCATGTTTATCTCAAAGGAAAGGGGTTCAGCTTTTGCAAGGCTGAATAAGCTGGTCAAAATTACTTGTTTTCATCTTTAGCACATCTTTAGGTACTGGGTTTAGTACTTTTTCCTTGTCAGTTAAAGTCACAGCCTAGCCAGGGCTGAGGCTTTTGAAGTGAGAAGCCTTTTATAATAGCCTTTGCTGCCTAGTTAAGGCTACACCTTGGCCTGAGTTGAAACCTAAACTGGACAGGGTTCCCTATTATATATCTAAACAAACCTTTAATTAATGCTATTGTTAAGAAGTTATAAACAAATAATTTTTAAAAAAATATAATTTACCCTTTTGTTATAACTAAAACAAGTCAAAACTATCAAAGGAAACATCTCTATTTCTTAGGTTTTACATCCTGGTATATAATTAAGTTACATCCTGGTATATAATTAAAATGACAGGTCTTTGTGTTAGCATTATGGAACAGAGATAACAAAAGTGAATAATTTTGATATATAAGTACACTATAAAGTTATTTCTCAAGGTTGGAAGGAATTTACCCTTATACAGTTATTGTATTAACATTAGTATATTTAAAAACATTGGTAACGGTTATGGTGTAAATTAACCTTTTTCTTTTTCCTTTTGTTAAGAGTTTTGAAATTGACAACAATTTTAATTGCTTTAAATGTGGTTTTGGGATGATTATGCATCTTTAAATAATATGTTTTCTTCAGGAGAGGTATAGGTATATGACCTCAAGGCTGTAAGGCAAGCTATTTTGTTAATTTTGAGGTTTCTGTTATTACTCTTTTATGTATAATTTCAACTCTTTTAGGATCTCAAATGACCTCAGTTTTGTGAATATTGCACCTGCATATTTTGTTGCAAAACTTAATATTTAAAGCTATGTTGATATTTTGATTCAGAACAAGAAAACATGCAAAATAGTACCTTAGTGTTAGTAGTGATAAGCTTGCTATATTTAGAAACTTGCTGTTAAATTTAACAGCAGTTGGCATTAATGTTTTAGTTATGTAGAAATATGGAAGTTAGTTGTTCGTGATTTCCAGCATGAAAATTAATTTTGGACATTGTAAACAGAAGTGATAAGAGATAAGTATTTAGAAAACTCTGAAATTTGTTAATGAGACACTCTTTTACTAAATTAATCCTTATATGTTTGCGTCTTGGCTTGCAAAGTAGGATGTAACCAAAAGTATGTACTCTATCACCATCTGTTGAAACCAGGTGGGACAGTGATCTTTATCTCCAGAGGGGGATATCTTCTGTTAATGGACCATCTGTTAAAACTAGGTGGGACAGCGTTCTTTATCTTTTCCATAACCCATCCTTCCTCCAGGAACATCAGAGAAGCCTTTTTCCACTGGATTCCAGAGGAAAACCAGACCTTTCCACATCATCATTGGACCTTTGGAGGAAAAGTACACCCTTCTACAGGACCACTGCTTCAACAGAACCACATCTGTCATTCCAGAAGGACTGCAGCCACTATTTAGTCAGACTGCTATCAGCATACTTACTGGCAGGGTGTCAGGTGTATTCTGACTCACCAGGGTTTTTTTTGTTGTTGTTTTGTATTACTGTATTTTTATTTTAATTTTCATAGTAAAGAACTGTTATTCCTATATCTTTGCCTAAGAGCTCCTTAATTTCAACATTGTAATAATTTGGAGGGAGGGGGTTTACATTGTCCATTCTCAAGAGAGGCTCCTGCCTTTCTTAACAAACACCTGTCTTTCAAATCAGGAAAGATTTTGGTGCCCAACATGAGACATGAGGGCATTGAGTGAAAAAGGAATAACAGTTCTTGAGTAACCTAATTTTTGTGTGCTGGATATAGAAACCTCATTAGGTGGCACCATGTAGTCTAGCTTACCCTGGTTCAGATGGCACCTCGTCGTGGCTGTATTTCTCCCATTTGCAGGCCCTTATCTAAACGTGGGCCCTATAACTAAGGCTACTGTGGCTGTTATGCAGTTTGCTTTATAGGTTCATAAGGTGCGAAATTAATGGATCTTTAACTTCCTCTGGAAGGACTATTAGGACTCAGGGCTATCATACACTAGCTGTATATTTTTGGGGTTACTTTAATAATGGTGCCTACTGTGAGGGAATGACACCAGGGGAAATTTTCTCCCAACCCCTCACTCAGCTCTTTGGGTCTACCTACCAGTTTTCAAAGGGTTCAAATCCTCTCTAAATGCTAATGATATCATACAGTGGCTGGTGTTGCTGGTAAGCCTGTTAAACCTATTCCATTTAACATTCATAGATAAGGGGAGATTGGCTTGGATATCCACCCTTTATCGACCTCAGAGAATAGGGATGCTGCTGAGGAGCTTCATCCTGCCCTAGAGACTAGGGATGCTGCCCTACAGCTTGACCCTGCCCCACAGCCCACCTCAGAAATGAACCACCTGGATTGGGTGGATGTTGCCTCTGAGCTTTGCCTTCTGATGTTTAAACATTCCTTTGTACTTTCTCACACACTCTTCTGATAAACAGAGAGTGTTTGCATTCCTCTTGGAGGAAGAAAGAATGGATGGACACTGGAACAAGCCAATTGGAGTCAGAGATTCTTCCAGCATTGTCCAATCCATGATCATTGTAAGATGTCTTTAAATAGACACCTGATGTAAATAAAGTAGTCTTTTCCTGTTCATCTAACCTGGTGTGGGGTGTGTCTGTCCCTCTCCTGTGTGGGTGCAACACAGCACCTACAGGTAGGAGTTCTGGTGAAGGAGATGGGCCAGATGCTGAAGGAGTACATTACCCCAGCTGGTGAGAAACCGTCCCTCTGCCTTAAAGAGGGAGACTCTGATGGTGCAGCAGTGGGACCCACAGATGTTATAACTGTCCAGGTTCCAGCTGAACCACAAGGGCAGTCACAGCCAGCAGCCGTCACCCCTGTGGAAACAAAGAAGTCTAAGACGAAATCAAAGCACCTAGTTAATAAGGATAAGAAAGGAGGGCCCTCACAACCCATAGGGGAGCCAGAGGCTGAGATCATCACTGAGTCCCTGTCGCATGAAAGTCTCTGAAATCTGCGAAATTATGTTGTACGTTGGTGCCATGAGGCTTTTACAACTTATTTACTTTGGGTCTGGGACTTTATGGGTACATGCAACTGGATGGTACTGAGGCAAGGAATTTGGGATCCTTGACCCAGGACTCAGGTGTGGATCAGGTATTCATAAGGTAGCGGCTTTTAATGAGTGTAAGAGAGAGGTTTGTCCACAGAGAGAGAATGCAGGAGTACTATCATAGGATGTGCTGGAATACCCTTAAGGAAGGGATCCAAAAGCTGAGACAAGTGTCAGTATTGGAGGTGCTCTTTGGGAGGGGCGGACAGCATGACAATGACCCTGCTAAGGTCAAGTGCACAGGGCAGATGTTGTGGAATCTGGCAAACCTAGGGCCATCTCAATACTGCCTTCATTGAAACGATTAATGCCAATAACAACTGAGAGACAGTGGTTCTGTTGCTAACAAGCTTAGAAATTATAAGAGTATGATCAATGGCCCAATGTAAGCTCATGTCTCTGCCATGGTTAAGGAACTCAAAGAGGAGTTTAAAGAGGAGATGAGGGGGATGAGGGAGGAGATGAGGAAGATGAATTCAGCACCAGTGTGAGTCACAGGCCCCAAAGTCAGACCCCAATGTCCCCCAGCTACAGAGGGAGGGTACACCCCATGAGCTGACCCGTGGTTCTTTTTGTGCAACCATGGGGAAGACATGGGAAAATGGGATGGGAAACCCACTTCTGTTCTGGCAGCATGGGTGTGTCAACTCAGGGAGGGAAGCACTAACTGAGGGAGTTCCACTAAAGTGAAGGTAGCCTCAGCCTCCCATGACTGAGCTGCCAGGTATTACAGAAAGAAGGATGATCTGTCGGATTCCCTTGAAGGAACCTCTAGTATGTATGCCCAGAAGGAAATAATAAGCAGGGCTAGAGGAGCCCTGCCTCTAGCCAGGGAGAGGCACGGGAAAACCAGATCTTTTGGATGGGGTGGATCCAATGACCTGGCACATCAGAGCCACAAAAATATGAGGTGTTAGTTGATACTGGTTCACAGTGTACCCTAATAGCATCAGGACGTGTGGGGGCAGAACCTGTTTCCATTGCTGAGGTGATGGAGGGATTGTGGGAATTGACTACTGGAGGCTGAGGTGAGCCTGATTGGGAGACAGTGCCAGAAACATCCAATTGTGACCAGCCCAGAGGCTCCATATATTCTAGGCATAGGCTTTCTCTGTAACAGCTATTATGAAGACCCAAAGGGACTCAGGTGGGCTTTTGGAATAGCTGCTGTAGAGGCAGAGGGCATTGAGAAATTGAACATCTTGCCTGGACTATCAGAAAACCCATCTGCAGTGGGACTCCTGAAGGTGGAAGAGCAGCAAGTACTAATTGCCACCTCAACAGTGCACCACCAGCAGTATTGGACAAATCAAGATGCCGTGATCCCCATCCACAAGATGATCGATGAGCTGGAGAGCCAAGGAGTGGCCAGTAAGGCCCACTCACCCTTCAAAGCCCCATTTGACCTGTGTGCAAGTCTGATGGAAAATGGAGATTAACTGGACTATCGTGGCTTGAATGAAGTGACTCCACTGCTGAGCACTGCCGTGCTGGACATGCTGGAACTGCAGTACAAGCTGGAGGCCAAGGCAGCAAAGTGGTACGCCATCATTGACATCGCCAATGCGTTTTTCTCCATTCCTCTGGCAGCAGAGTGCAGGCCTCAGTTTGCTTTCACCTAGAGGGGCATGCAGTACACCTGGAACCAACTGCCCCAGAGGTGGAAACACAGCTCCACCATCTGCCATGGACTAATACAGGCTGCACTGGAAAAGGATGAAGTTCCAGAACATCTGCAATACATGGATGACATCATTGTGTGGGGGGAAATGGCAATGGAGGTATTTGAGAAAGGAGAGAAAATCATCCATATTCTGCTGTGAGCCAACTTCGTCATTAAGAAGAGCAAAGTCAAAGGACCTGCCCGAGAGATCCAGCTCCTGGGAGTAAAGTGGCAAGATGGACAGCGTCAGATTCCCACTGATGTCATCAATAAGATCACCGCAATGTCTCCACCAACCAGCAAGGAGGAAACACAAGCTTTCCGTGGCCCCATAGGTTTTTGGAGAATGCACATTCCTGAGTACAGCCAGATTGTGAGCCCTCTCTACCTGGTCACCTGCAAGAAGAACAATTTCCACTGGGGCCCTGAGCAGCAGCAAGCCTTTGCCCAGATCAAGCAGGAGATCGCTCATGCGGTAGCCTTTGGCCCAGTCAGGATGGGACCAGAGATGAGGAATGTACTTTACCCTGCAGCCAGGAGCCATGGCTTGTCCTGGAACCTTTGGCAGAAGGTGCCTGAGAAGACTTGAGACTGACCACTGGGATTCTGGAGCCGAAGTTAGAGAGGGTCTGAAGCCAACTACATTCCAACAGAGAAGGAAATCTTGGCCTCCTATGAAGGAGTTCAAGCTGCCTCAGAGGTGATTGGCACAGAAACACAACTCCTCCTGGCACCCCGACTACCAGTGCTGGGGTGGATGTTCAAAGCAAAAGTTCCCTCTACCCACCATGCCACCAACACCACATGGAGTAAGTGAATTGCCCTCATCACACAGCACACCCATATTGGAAACCCTAATTGCCCTGGGATTTTGGAAATAATTATAAACTGGCCAGAAGGTGAAAACTTTGGTCTCACTGATGAAGAGGAACAGGAACAAGTGACCCGGGCTGAAGAACCCCCACCATACAACCAACTGCCAGCAGATGAAACACGCTATGCTCTTTTCACCAAAAGTTCCTGTCGCATCATGGGGATGAATCAGAAGTGGAAAGCAGCCGTATGGAGCCCCACATGACAGATTGCACAAGCTACCGAAGGAGAAGGTGGATCGAGTCAACTTGCTGAACTCAAAGCTGTTCAGCTGGCCCTGGACATTGCTGAAAGAGAGAAGTGGCCAAACTCTACTTCTATACTGATTTGTGGATGGTAGCCAATGCTCTGTGGGGTTGGCTGGGAAGGTGAAAAAAGGCTAACTGGCAACATAGGGGAAAACCAATCTGGGCTGCCAATGAATGGAAAGACATTGCCAATCAGGTAAAGAAACTACCTGTGAAAGTCCATCACGTAGATGCCCATGTCCCCAAGAGTCGGGCTAATGAGGAGCACCAACACAATGAGCAGGTAGGTCAGGCTGCAAAGATAGAGGTGTCACAGATAGATTGACAACACAAGGGAGAGTTGTTCCTAGTTCGATGGGCCTATGAAGCCTCAGGTCACCCAGGCAGAGACATTACTTATAAGTGGGCACGAGACCAAGGGGTGGATCTAACCATGGACAGTATTTCTTAGGTTATCTGTGACACTGTGAGATGTGTGCTGCCATCAAGCTGGCCAAAGTGGGTGAAACCTCTATACAGTGGGCCATGGTCCAAATATAAGTATGGAGAGGCCTGGCAGATTGACTACATCACACTGCCTCAAACCCACCAAGGCAAGTGCTATGTGCTGACCATGGTGGAAGCCACCGCTGAATGGTTGGAAACTCACTCTGTGCCTCATGCTACCACTCAGAGCACCATCCTGGGCCTGGAAAAGTGAGTTCTGTGGACACAGCACCCCTGAGAGAATTGAGTCAGACAACGGGACTCATTTCAAGAACAGCCTTATAAACACCTGGGCTAGAGAATACAGCATTGAGTGGGTGTACCATATCCCCTACCATGCATCAGCGTCTGGGAAAGTTGAACAGTGCAATGGCCTGCTTAAAACCACCTTGAAGGCACTGGGGTGAGAGGACTTTCAAGAACTGGGAGATTAATTTACCAAAGGCCACATGGTTAGTGAACACCTGAGGTTCCACTAACCGAGCAGGCCCTGTCTGAGCTCTTGGGAACACTAGATGGAGATAAGGTTCCAGTGGTACACATGAGAGGTATGCTAGGAAAAACTGTTGGGATGAATGTTGCCTCCAGCCAAGACAATCCCAGGTTGCACCTGGTAGGTGATGCAAAAGGATGGAGAGACCCGACACGTACCTCAAGAAGACCTTGTTTTAGGGTGAACCACCCATGACACTGTGTCTGTATCTGTATCTGCATGTACATATGTATTAATTAAGGTACTGCATGTATGTATATAATTTAAAGGTTTAAATTTGATGTAAAATGTTGGTATGGGAAAAAGCCCAGGGTGGATAATGTTGGGGGTTGGTTTTTCCTTTCCTCTTTGCCTGTGGAATTTTTTCCCACTGGCATGCTAAGAAGCACAGATGACTAGATCCTTGAGACGGGAGGCAGGGGGAACCTCCCTGTTTTTTTGGGAGTTTCTCTCAGAGTGGGGAGGGGGACACCATGAGATTAGAAGCAGGTGAAAAGAAGGTGAGGGGCAGTTGCTGGCTCTTGCTCGCTCTTGGCTTTGGAGGAGGGTCACTGCTACCACGATGGCGGGAGCTGCTTTCTTTTCTGCTGTTGGACCCTGCACCCCTGCCCTGATAAGATGCCCTCCTGCTTCAGCTTTCTGTTTCCAAGCATCCTGTTGGAGCATTGGGACCGACACTGCCCAGAGTCCGTGAACAAAGCCTCTCCTCCGTCCCTTCCCATCCAGAACACAGCCGCCATCACCCCAGCACCCCTGCAGCTGTGCGGGATCGTCACATCTGCCCTGTCCACTGGGAACCTGCCAGCATTCACTGCCAGCTGTGACGGTAACTGCACCAAAGGGGAAAGTGCCCACAGCCCAGAGGACTGGAACTGGATTCCTGTTATGTTTGTTGTTAATTTCATAGTTGTTGTTGTTTTGATTGCCTTGTTATATATACTAGTAAAGAACTGTTATTCCTATCCCCATATCTTTGCCTGCGACCCCCTTAATTTCAAAAATATACTAATTCAGAGAGAGAGGATTTGCTTTCTCCATTTCAGGGGAAGGCTCTGCTTTCCCTAGCAGACACCTGTCTTTCAAACTGGTACAGGGACAGGCTGAGAACAAGCCCCATCAGGAGCTGACTAAGGCAGGGCCATAGCAGGAATCAGAAGAGCAGGCCAGGATGTAGAAAGCCACAGGTTTACTTCTGGCAAGCCCCTGTTTTGCCTCATCCTGTTTTCCTAATAAAAGCTAAATATGGAAAGTAGCCTGTCATATATATGGGGCCACATTTTTCTAGTTACTGTAAATCCACCTGTGCAGCTGGTAGTCATTCCCAGCATGGTTACAGGGCTGGAGCCACCTTGGTTTGGTGCCTAATACCAGAACTGAACTGAAATAATGCAAAAAGCAAGTATCCTGTCATTCCTCTGCCACAGCACCCTCTTACCAGCAATGCAGAAGGGTCCATAGATCTATGACTGACACAGTGTGTTCACAAGCAGTCACTGCTCAGCAGGTTATACAGCATCTGCAGAGGGTCAGCAGAAGAGATGAACATCTCTACTACATTGCAGGGAATGCTTCAACAAACCCAGAACATACTCTCTGAAATTGAACTTCCACCCCAGGAAAAGTTCACATAAACTGGTATAAACTTTAGGGACCTCTATTGTATTTTGTCCAGGATCCCCCTGGCACAGCTGGAGTCCTGTCAGTGCCCACATAGGCACAACCATGGGAACCACCATGGCACCAGGCCAAGAGCCCTTCCTGGTGAGCCCTCTCATCCAGATGTTGCAGGACATGAGCACAGTCTCCCTTGGTGGTCTGCTCATCTTTCCGCCTTTCCCTGCCTTGTGAGCATATTTTTCTTATGACTCCTTGAATCTTCTTTAAGCCCCTTCTGCACTAGAAATCTGTTATACATCCTAAACCAAGAAATACTGTGGTTGGATTGCCACATAGGGAACCTTTTCTCTTGGGCTAAGTACATGCGAGGAGAAGTGAGATAAAAATCATGCACAACTGTTCTGCATAAATAGGCTTACTTCTGCACTTTGTTGTTGAAGAATATTTGGGGCATTCACACATTTTGTGGACTTGACTAATGACTCACCTACAGTTTCTCTCTAGTCTGGAAACTTACCTCTCTGCAGCTCAAAGGATGTCTGAAAGATTAACCTCTTAATCTGAGGAGCTGAGTTCAAGGTGTCCCAGGAGAGTGATGGGAACCCACTTGTCCCAGGACTGCTCCTGGACATCTCCTGCTGTCCTAGCAAACATCCCATTGCTTTGCTTTCCCTTGACAGGAGGTTTTCCCTGGCAGAGGGCTGGGAAAGGCCCAGTAATCCAGTTGGCTGTGGCACAGTTAGTAAAAGATAGAGCACACTTCATAGAGGGGACCAGGTTCTAAGAAGCTTTCAGGTAACTTGAGAGCAAGGTAAGGCTTATGTAGCAGTTAATAATGTCATATAGGCTGCTTGGAGGTTTACTGGTCTCTATATTCTTGAAGCTATAGTTCTTCCTACTGAGTTGAAAGCACTAAATATAATGTCCTGAGACTAAACGCTGATGTTTTTTGGAAGTGTGTTTATGTAAATGCTGGAGAGAGGAACAGAGATTAAAACTGCTGAGATTATGCCTGAAGCAAGAGCAAACAGATCGATTTTATGTTTAGGACACTGAAGAAATGCAAAGTGGCCATCTGTCAAAGGTTCCTGTCAGCTCTCAAACAGTATTGTGAGGTGAAACAATATTATAATTTAACCAGAGGGTGAGTAATGCTGCTTCTGAAAGCTGCACAAGGGCTAGAAATATTTGCATACCCTACACCTATGGATCTTCTCAGGATCCTGTTGGCAGCAATTCTATGGAAAGGTCAGGTCCTGGTACCTGGGCAGAGACTCGACTGGGTTCTGGGGCTTCAAGGATCAATGTTATTCTGGTGTTGACAGAGATTCCTCACCTGAGCAACACCCAACAGAAGTCCCTGGAACAATCCTAAGTACCCTCTAATTGGAATGTATGATTAGTTTTTTTGAAAAACCCAATGTGTTAAATTACTTCAATGGTTGAGGCAAGGACTGAATGAAATGGGGCTTCTTCATTTGATTAAAAGCTATGAACTGGTTTTAGAACAGGCCTGAATCTTGTGGCTGGGTGGGACTAATCTCTCAATCCCTTTGATGGTGTGTACCACTTGGCACCACAGGACTTTGTGCTGAGCTTGCTTGCATCACATGCTTTCTATCTGCATTTTATAAAGCAAATCCTCTCTCTGCCCCTCCCCTTCCTATCTGGGAAATTGCATCTTTGAGTTTAAATAAAGGCTATAATTCCCGTGTTTCCAAAAGGCCTTCCTGAAATGTGGCACAGCCAGAGCTCAAGGCCAGCTTCACCTGATTGTAATTCTGAGTGATTAAAATTTATGATGGCTAATCTGTCAGAAAGCATATGTTAGAGCAGCATTCAGCTGATCAAGTGCATTATCTGATAACTGCGGGTAGCTCTGCTGTGTGATCTACAGCCTGATTCAGAGTGGAAGGTACTTAGTCTGTGGCAGCTTATGAGACTAGAAAGACATAATAAAACCCAGTGTAGACTTAGAAGGAAAAGATAAAAGTTATTGAAAAGCAGTTGATTAAATGGTTGAGGTGTTACAGCAGCAGTAATCAAGAGCCCTGCTAAATCGTTGGGCTGCGTGACCTTGGCTGGGAGCAGATATGGAATGAAGGTGTCCAGCTCAGGCTAGCAAAACTGCAGGCAAAAGAGGAGATTGCAAGAGCCTGACAGAGAGACAGAGGCTTCAGCCAGCTCTTAAAGGCTATTTATTGCATAGATGAGATTACAGCAGTTGAGGGTCGTGGGTGAGCCTATAGCTGCTGGCTATAGGCAAACTGTGTGTCCTGAAGCCCTTCTGGTTCTGGTTACAAAGCATTACATACTCTTCATTACAGAGCATCTTAACACATGACTACCAATCAACATCATACACAATACCGTTTACATTTACATATAACCTATCAAAACTGCTAAAATTACCATATTATGTTAGTGACTAGCCAACCATTGGAGTTAGTAGTTACATGTTAGACTTTGGGACTTGTTCTGCAGAGGAAATTTCTGAGATCTTTTCTCTACTTGCAACATTGGCTTTCTTGTTTGCCTGTGAAAATCCTTTTGTTTGGTAAAAACATCTTTTGTTTGAGGTGGATTTATCCTTTGCTCTAAGCCATAAAAGCACCTTCCATCTCACTTGCTCTTTTTCTTCTAGTTACCCAGTAAAACTGGCTCAGCAATTCTTTTCTTCTATATCAAAACTTGTTTTCATTCCTATAGAACCTTCTGTATATCTGCAAACTCCTCAGTTAAATTCTCATCCTTCCCAACAGGAGATAAATTAGCAGCCTTTTAAAACTGATCCTGTTCAGGAATACAACAAGGGAATTCCAAGGCAATTTTTTTGCACAATTTAATTAAAGTGCTTTGGAATTTCTGGGCAGTGACAAATTGCTTGGCAGGATTGTTGGATTTTGGCACCATGAAGGCTAAAGAATGAGCCCTCACTGGTGGCCAGGCAGTGGAAATATGCTTGGCTGGTTCTCATTTTAGAAAGTCTGAGGATTGCCATCAGCAGTATAGGCATCCCAGGCATGGAAAGATAGTAGGAGGTAGGGATCAGCAGCCAGGCATAGGCAGGCTTGGCCTTGGGTACTGAGGAAGATTTCTCTTTCTCACCCTGCCCAGATGTAAGGTTACTTTGACTCATTTCAAAAATGTTCTGGAGATCATGTTAGTAATCCAAGCTGGTGATAGCTTGTCTGTGGCAAACTATCAAACAGTTTATGCACTTTTCCTCCAGCCTGCCATGATGCTATTTATGCTTCTATTTCTGCTGCTAGGGCTGCAGCACCTGTGTGAGGGGTTGGATTCGGTGCTTCTCCAACCACATATGGTGAGGACAGGGCTTGGTGATCTTCCCATCCATCCTGTTACCTATTTGCTGCTGTTGTAGTTCCTGGAGCAGGTGTTTTCTAGGTCAGGCCTCAGTTTACTCAGAGATTCATTCATCTAATCGCCCATCCAGTGCCAGCCTCAGGATGGGGTATTCATTCCCCACCTTCAGGCAATGAATCCAGCAGACCTTTGCCATTGCTGCTCACTGTGTCTCATTGAGGAGTGCTGGTGTAGCTTTGTTTTAGGAATAGGAAATGTGCTGATGAATTAGGAGCAGCGCCAGGCTCCCCAAAGGACTTGTCCTTACTTTTAAATGAGGTGGTTTTCTTTGTAACCTTCCCATGATTTCTAATAAGCTCTTGCACTGTCAAAGCCACACTTGACTATCTTTCTCATTTTATATCTGCTTATGCAAAGGGCTTATGAGAGATGAATGTGTAAGAGGAGATTCTGTTGAGGATGGCTGTCCTGTACAATCAGGCGGGTGTCCCATCTGGCTTTCTTTGGGCTTTTTTGGTTGAGTTTTCCAAAATAATGTTTCTGAAATGGGGAATAGACCCTGGCACATATGTATGACCCAGGTTCCTTTCCAAAGGGGGCTTGGGTTGGAGGCCAGGAGGGTTTTCACGGTAAGCAAAGCAAAGTTTATCCCATAAATGAAATTTTCTATCCCTTCTTGTGTCTACTGGAACTGTACATGTACTGCTAAGTGGGAACACAGTGGTGCTGCCTAGGTGTGATCACATCAGTCAATCTTTTTATAGCAAGCTTTCTTCAAAAGGCTTAAGTGTGATATCAAAACAATTAATCTTTAAATTTGATCTGAATGTTTGATCATGCTAAACTGGGAACTCTTGTTCAAACCTGTCCCAAGCAGTCCTGTGAAAGGCAGAAATTGCCTAGCAGATCATCCTTACTATGCCCGTCTTGGAGTGATTTTTTACAGCAAAATAAAAATGTCCAAAAATAATATTTTTTTTTAAATCCTCTTCATCAGTGCAAAGAGAATGTAGTCTGTAATTTATTATGGTAGTGAAAAGAAGTCTGTTGCATGCATCTAACTTTTGGAGCCTGCAGAGATTTCCTACAGCCTCTGTTCTCTTCTGTCTTGCTGAACATTAGACTGGCAGAGATATTGGCTGTGTCCACCAGATCCCATAGGGACCAACAGGAGCTATGTTTTTGGCTCAGAGAGAAAAAAAGGCCTGCTTATTTTTACCCATATTTATTGCAGTTGCCTCTGACAGTGTCCATGAGTGCTCACCAGTAAGGATAAATCCCAGTCAGGGATTCAAAATTGGCCTGAGAGAGCCTTTCTGTCCCGAGCACCTTGTTAAAGTGCAAATCTCTTCCAGGTAAGTGGGAGGGACCTTTGCAGCTAGCAGAGTTGGTGTCACAGTATGAAGTGGTGTTTCCGTTTGCCTGTGGGGTGAGTGTGTTGTTGCAATCATGTAACTCATAGAGTGTCTCAGAGGGGTCTTCTGTGTGTTCCTGCTTCGCTGCTCTCAGAGAATCAGTCATCTGACTTAATTAAACTCAGCTAAACCCAAAAAGTGTTAGTCAATGATATTTCTTAAAGCTTTGTCTGGGTAAGTTTATATATTTTGCACTTCTAGGAATAGCTCAAATAAAAAATGGAGCTTCTTTAGCCACTGTTTTTTCTTCTAAGAGTGTGAAACATATTTTTTATCCAAAAATAGTAATGAGCTTTATGAGGGACTGCAGTACATTCAAAACAGTTTCTGGTAGCCTTTCTAATGCAATATTCCTTCTTGTCTTGGAGTGACTTTATGATACTGTATCCCTTATCCTCTGCTTTATGCCCAGACATGGGTCCTGAAACTTTAAGCTCAAATAGGAGGGACCCGGGGGAATACCTCGGAGCGAAATTTGTGTTCAGTTCAGGCAGGCTCCCCTGGTTCTCTCTGAGCTGTGTTGTCTAGAACGGACAGAGGGAGTACATCTTTGCTTTTAGGTAGCTTCTTGCTCTGAGGTAAAAAGTTTCTCCCAGGACTGTGGCTTCTTCTTCTGGAGCTGTTCAGCTTTGTTCCAGAAAACTAGAACATCACCGGGAGCCCCATACCATGGCCCAGCAGAGGAAAGCTGCAGGGACGCCGCATTCTATCCTGGCTCTGGACCTCGGGAGAAGCCAAGCATGACTCTAAAAATCCAACAGTTTTCTCCACAACGAGAAGGTTTATTATCTTTCTTTTTCTTTTTCCCGCGCCTGTGTGCACTCTGTTAAATAAACAGGGTTTTTTTCACTTTCCTCCAAGAAATTCCTTTCAAAACTGTGAGGAAAGGGCTGCTGAAACCCACCTTTCTTTAGAGGAGGCAGCCTTTTGGGAAGTTTCCTCCTAATTTGTCTCAAAACCGAGACACTTCTATTCACAATGCCCAAGGCTCTTTGTATGCTTGCCAGGCGGCCTTTTATCAGTCACTGCTTGGGAGAGCTGCTGTGTCTCTCTGAAAGGGGAAACGAGTCCTGTGCCCTAAACCAGCCTGCTTTGCTCCATCCTTGGCTGGCCCTGTGTGCTCAAATCTACTCCAAGGCTCGCCTACAACCAGCTCAGGGCTATGGCAGCTGAGGACACTGCCACGGGGCCTTGAGGGAGATGCTGTCATCAGGAAAGGCATCATGCCCCACTCTTTGCTCTCACTACCTGCACATCACCTACATTTTCTCTACATCCCCTTGAGGCAAGGGGGAAAAAAGTCTCCAGGAGGGATGGGGCTATGCAGCTGCCCAGCCATGGGTAACTCAGACATTGAAGTAGAAATAATGCCACCTCCAACCATAGACTGCCCTTGAAATTTTAATTGGGTTCTTACACTGAGATGAAATGTGCTTTCTAGTTTTTAATATTTTTATTAAGTTGGCATGTATGATTTATTATGTCCTTAATTATTAATTTTCTTGCTCATAAGTGTCTGGACTTTTTGTAAATTATGAGATAGGGAAGCGTAATGCTATTGCAGGGGAAGCCTATGTGAAATGAAGTGGTTGGCTTTTTAATGCAATTTATATTTATGAGAAACTAATAGAAGATAATTTTATATTATCAAAGTAATATAACTAATTCAAGATTATTTAAAGAATAATGATCAAATAGGTCCGTGAACTGATGTGAGCAGAAACTGAACAGCTGTAGGATTTAGGTCCTAATTTTGCAAAACACTTTAAAACTCACTTTTGTTGGTAGGGGGGTTATCCTGCATTAATTCCTAGGTTTGAAGAATGTTACTAAGCATTGCTCAAGGCTACCCAATATCCTGTTTTCTGTGAAGTGGGATTTAATCTAGGGCACAATTGAATATGGGATAGATTCAAGCACAATTTTTGCTTGGATTCATTTCATGAAGCCTCATCTGCTGAGTGTTTGCAGATGATGTATGTAAAGAATGGGGTGAGCAAGGCTGGGTAAAATTGGTTTAATTCAAGTTTATAATTTCTTTTTACACCACTGTGGGGGAAAAGAAAGCTCAAGTAGTGGATCTAGTTGTAACAGCAGTGTCATTCAGCCAAGGAAAAGAACAAATATAATACCACTTCAGTAAGTTACAAACGCAGGGTAGAATCAACATTTTTATTAATACAGGTGAGAAGTGCTGGGCCTGCTTGTAAGTGTACAGTAGTTACTCATGCACTTTCTGAGTTCCTTACTCTGTGCTGTGTCTCACTGTTTCATAATGAAGTAATTCTGGATTAACAAGTCATTGCAAGTAAATAAAATAAATCCATCTGAATCCCTTGCATTAAATGTTTCTTTAATTCACAGCAATTTAATTTTTTTGGTACAGTATGTGCTGTAAGAGGACAGCAATGCTTTTATTCTGTAGTTCCAGTTCAGGGGTGGAAGAAAGCAACAATATTTGAATCCCTGTTTCAAACTACTTCCTGACAAATAAGTTTTTCCTGATATAAATAAAGGAGTTATCAGAATTCACTTTTCTCAAATGTCAAGATCAGCTATATCTTTGTAAATTAGTTCATGCCAAGAGAAATTTATGAACTAGTAAAAAAGACAGATACAGAGGTTTGGCTCTGTGAACATGTTGGTTAATCATCTGAGACTCCACTAAATATGCTTTTGATTACTTTCTTGACTTCATTTCTTCATACAATTTGAATAAATCTTAGTCAAGCCTCAGTTTGCTAGGAGACACATCTCCATTTAGGTTTCTTGGAACCTTTTTTAGTTTTATATTAAACAAATATAAAGTTCTATAACCAGTATGTGGAACAATGATAGCAGTTATTCTGCAGACATTTTAGATATATCAATAGAGGTGTAACATAGAACAGGAACACAGGTTAAAGGGTTTTTAAAGGAGTAATCTATTGAAGTGAATGGGTATCTCAGGTGGAGTTTGCAAATGCTACAGGGTGATAATTTCCCAAAGCTTAATACCCCTGATGGTGTCACAGCTACTAAAACTTCCCACCCACATTCTAGAAAGAAGAGCAATGAGGATTCAGTTACAGGCTTCCATGGAAACTTCATCATCTCAGAGCTCTGAAGATCCCAACAGACCCAGACCAGGCAAAGAGCAGGCAGACTCCCTGCCGAGAACAGGGTCCTAGCCACACACTGTCAGCAAGAACAAACGAGGTCTCTTTCCTCAGCTAGTGCAGTCTTTCAGACACGTTTTTAATTCTGTGCCATCACCTTGGTGTCTTTTCATGGGTTGTTTTTCATTGCTTCTCATTGGAGAGGCAACAGCAGATTTGTAGAGGCTTACAACTTTTGCCTGAGGTTTTCCTGATGACAGCTTAACTGGACTGTTTCCTCTCCTGGTTTATTGCACTACATTCCTCTCAATTTTCATCTGCACACTGAAAAATCACAGGCACTGACTCATGAAAACGCAGATTTCTTTTCCTCTTTCAATTCCAGCTTCATTCTTTTGTAAGAGGGGAATTAAAGTTATAAGTCAATAACTTGACTACATCTAATGTGAATTGATGGGTAGACACAAGAAGCTTAATACAGCATTTCAGCTCCTTCACTTCTGTTGAATCCAAGAGCATTCTTCAAAAGGAATGTCCCCCAGTCATGCACTGCTCTGCTGACACCCCAAGAGATGAGCTGATGTCTTTTAATGTGAATCACAGCAGCCGCAGCTGTGCCAGGAGGGGAAGAGTCTGGCTGAAGATCACAGAGGTGTGAGAATAGCAAGTGGATAAGTGCAAAGCATGAGGACCCTCTTTCCACGCCCTCAGGAAGGGGACATGGCCGACTATGCTCTGCATAGCTCTCAGAAAAGGCAGCTCATGGATGCAAAGGCAAGAGGAAGTTTGCCCTCTCCCCAGCCCTTCCTATGGTGCCTGGATGTGGCAGCCAGGGCTGAACCACTTACCTGACAGACCTGGCCAGGGCTTCACCAAGCTAGGAGACCAAGTCCCTCCAGGGGATTGGTGGCCATAGAGGGACACCCCTTTCCAGGGACCCCTGGTGCCTGCTTGTACTTCCAGCTCTTTCCCTTTCTCAAATCAAAATTCCCACTAACCTCAGACTGCCAGCCCATTCAAAGACTTGCATTCAAAGGAATTAAATAAACATGAAATCTGATCTCCCAGCGGAGGGCATATAATTGAGCACTAATTGGAGCAACATTTTAAAAGCCATTATGGATTTTATTTGCAGTTCAGTAACTTCTTAAATGCCTGGGTGTAGGGCAAGAGGGTGATGCTCATCCTTACTGTATTGGTAAGGTGCTCACTGTGGGCAGTTATGTTTGGATACTTTCTGGTTCTGATTTTGAGAGCTAAAGGAGATACTGCCTCAGTGATAGCCTGGTTTTGTAACATAGGCATTTTTTAATCAGGGCTAAATTGCTGGCAGTTTATTTGAACATGATAATCACACATTTGTTTCACTCATCACCAACAATGCAATTGGTAAAACCAAAGCAGTTAACTGGAGCCCATAATAAAACAAAGACATTTACAGCAGGTACTGCAAGAAGAGCAAGTGAATCTCATTTCTAGTTACAGAATCATAGATACATTAAAGTTGGAAAAT
Source organism: Sturnus vulgaris (assembly GCF_052056855.1). NCBI lineage: Eukaryota > Metazoa > Chordata > Aves > Passeriformes > Sturnidae > Sturnus > Sturnus vulgaris. Next base: position 17,807,811 of record NC_142256.1, on the reverse strand, counting down.
ATCATTAAATTCATCAAGTCCAACCATCAACCGAGCACCACCACCATGTTCATGACTAAACCATGTCCTAAAGTCCCAAATCCTAATGTTTTTTGAACACTTCCAGGGATAGTGAGATTAAGGTCCGTCAATCTCACATGACACTGGTGTTATGGTCCCTCCAGTGGCCTTATCTCCTAGATAAGGACATTGGGCAAATCCCCCCCCAAAAAAATTCCCAAAACTACACCCCTTTGCATTCATCTGATGTATCCTCTCTTGCTGTTTCCCACAGGACATTCATGCATTGCCTCACAGTTCAAAGAAAGCTGATTATTTAATAGAGAAATATAAACATTTCCCTGATTTAAATAATTAAATTTTAAGATAACTGAAAGTAGAAAATTTCACTGTACAGCAACCAAAAAATTGAGCTAAGAGATGACAAAAAAAAAAACCAAAGCAAAAGAATGCAAGGTGCAGTTTTATTTATCTATCTAAGGGTAGCAGGAAAATACTGATGTCACTGATGTTCTGACTACAAAATATGGTGCTAGGGTCAGAGAGCTGCTGGCCACCAGTGGTGCCTGGAGACCTCCTCTGCCCCATGGCCTGTCCCTGCCAGCACAGCTCATCAGAAAGACAGATTCACCTTTTGGCCCCTTCCACTCCAGAACTTGGAAGCAGATACTTCTTTTGTAGCATAAAGCTTACAGGGCTTCAAATGTTTTCAGAGCCCAGACCAATGTTGTGGCCATTAGTCAGAGAAATACTACTTCCTCCTCTGAAATCCTGCACTGGCTATCGGTCGCAGATCTTATGTCAGGGATTACCACTGGTTAATTATGTTGGTTTTCAATAGTTCTACCTCCAGCTGCATGTCCAACAGTGAATTGCCTAGTTTATCCCTGCAGTAACTCACATTCCAACTCTGCTATGTTACATTAAACCATAAAAAAAGAGACAGGAATGACAACAACAAAAAAGTGGGTATATCCTTAGGAGTTCTGAGACCCATTAACTGAGGTGTGATTAACCATCTGATTTGTGCAGTACTCAGCAAGAGCACTCAGGGAAGAATTAGCATTCTGAGGAGAGCAAAATAACACCTTAAATCTTGGCCCTGGCTAAGTAGCAACCTACATTAATATGTAATAGTATAGGCTAAATCAAGGAACATAAATAGAAAGGACTACTTCACATTGGTTTTCACACAGATCCTGAAAAAATGAAGTAATTTTTCAGATTTAGAAAAAAAAATTAAGGTCAGCTTAGTCTTGAAAAGCATATGATACCTGTTTATATTAATAACTGTTGGCTTTTACCTGTAATATAGCATATTTTGATTATTTTCTAGTTATTCTATAACTGTGAAAAAAAAATGAAGATAACTATATATCTATACTGTCACATTGCATATTGCAGCTGGTCTAAAAGCTGCAGCCTGAAACTTAACCAGCCTGTAAGTAGGCAGGTCCCTGAATGAGTGATGATAGGATGGATTTGAACAAATACAGACAATCCAAGGAAATCTGTTGAACCCTAAGTGCAGATGGATCATTGGCCAAGGAAATGAGTGACTGGGACCGCAACCAATCACGTGTATACCCGGAAAATTCAGATACTCTCTTTAAAGAGAATGCAGAACAACAAAAGAGGCTTTTTGTCACATGGATCACAGAGGGTTGTGCTGTGTCTGTCTCCAGCAACGACCCCAGCAAACGTTATACTATGCTAAATGTGTACCATTACACTGAACATCTGTGAACTCCAGGTCAGGCAACATGAGCAGATGACAGACTAGAAGTGCAGATTTTGGGGCTGATAGTTGTTCCATGGGAGAGTTATCATCTGCAATTTCAGCAGTTTTCAGTGGAGACCATGCCAGGCTGGAGCTCTGACAGGAGATGAGATGCATGGCAGTATAGGAAACAGAAAGGTGGGAATCTGGGCATGGATTTGTGCATGCTGAGCTAGATCCATGGCTTGCAGTGACCTGCACTCACGCTGTGACAGAGTGTGTGAAAGTTGGGTTCCACACTTGACAGTGCAAGAGCACATGAAGTTTTCTCACTGATAAAAGGATGATTGGATGAACAGTTCTCAGTGAAAACCCATTGTGGAAACAATACTGAAGAGGCATTGCTCAATAGAAAGACACTGCAAGATCAAGTAAGTACATATTGCCAGAGGCATGGTAAGAGGTGTGCTGTATTCTTAGAGGAAGGGCTGGGTTTACTGGGTAGCCCAAATCCCTGTGGGAAAGACAGATAACTCGTGAGACACACAGATATTCAAGCAAATGCTCAATTGCAACGTTGGTGTTAACTTCTGATAGGTCCCCAAATGACTCCAACTTGCCAGCCTCTTTCTCACTGCCTCCATGACTCACACCACTACCCAAATTAGCCGAATTGGAACCCAGCCAATTCCCCATTGCTCCTTGTTAAATTAGCTTCACTCAGATGGAGATGGCCTTAGCAGTTGGTTGCTTTTTAGCTTCACTTTCCTTGCTCTGTCACAGGGCAGCCTGGCTGATTTCTGTGGATGTGCTGCTGTAGTGATGGAAGAGGGTGTATCTGCTCCAGGGCCCATGCAGGCTCTGTGGGCTTTCACATGCACCCTGCCTGTGAGAATGGGGGCACAACTTGGCCCTTTCTCTCTGTAGTGGGAGGCAGGGGCACAAGTCCCGTAAAGCCTTCCTGGTTATCTGCCTTTCTGGTTTGTGTTCATCTGCAGTGAATTCAGCTGCAAAGAGATAGATGGACCACAGAGTTCTTGTAGTTTGAGATTGTCACCCAGAGGTATTGGGGTTTCTCATAAACAAAATAAATAGTTTAAATAATAAAAAGATCCTTTTAGCAAACGATCCAGAAAGGTTCTAGTTTCAAAGGAATCCACTTTTTTACTGGCATATCAATCAAAGCCACACACTATTACCTGACTGAAGCCACATGCTTAGAATCTTAGAATCATTTAGGTCAGAAAAGACCTTTAAAATTGTTGAGTCCAACCACTGATCCAGCACTGCCAAGCCCACCACTAACCTATATTCCCAAGTGCCACATCTACTGTTCTGGTTTAAGGCAAATTTGGGAGGAAACTTTTGAATGAGTTTTTTCTGGGAAACAGATTTAAGTAGTATTTCTCTTAATTGGCTCCGGGAAAAACATTTCTTCAGAGAGAAGTGGGTAAAAAACTATTTATTTAACAGGCAAAACACTTTTTGTTGTGTTTCCTAGATACATTGTAAATGGTACATCCCGTGGCCCTGCTGTGCCCTGTATCTTGGTCCCTCTCCCCTGCTGGCCACACAGAGCTGGCTGGGATCCAATTTCTCCCCGCCCCCCCTTTCCACACCCTAGAAAAGGTCAGTACCCGCTGGCCTCGTTCTCTTGCCCCCGCTCCTTTTTTCCCCCACTCTCTTACCCAGCTCTTCCCCCGTTCTCTTTTCCCCCATGCTCTTACCCTGCTTTTCCCTCTCTTTCTCTCTTACCCTGCTCTCTTCCCCTGCTCTCTTACCCCGCACTTTTCCCTCTTCCCCCGCTCTTTTCCCTTCCCCTTTTCACTCACTACCCACGAGAAATAAACCTGTAACTTTATTAGGGGAAAGAGCCTCTTTTGATATCTTAACTACGTCCCTGTGGCTAGGGCCCAGGGGAATTTCACCCTAACACCTGAGCTAGACCGGAGGAAGGGTGAAAGACCCTATTTTGGGGCCGAGAAAAAGCCGACACTTTTCAGCACAAAAATGAACAATACTAAACAGCAAAAGGTCTTGCTGTTTTGAAGAGATGACAGATTCAGAAGTGTCCCTTCTGTAGGTTGCAGCCCAGCTTACTCAGTTGTTCTTAGTTTCTCTGGCGCTGGGAAATGCTGCAGCCCAGGCGAGGCCTGGTGGGCCACAGGTGTGGACTTTTGTGTTCCCCTGGGTTTTCAGTCCAGAGCAAGTTCGACCAATTTTAAGAAAAAGGAGTAAAAACACAGTCCAGGGAATTTTTTTTCTTCTATTGCTTAGAAAAACTCACCAACAAGCAAGAGCTTTCTCCCTCTGTCTACTACACACAACAAAGCTTGTGAGCAGGAATGCAGGAGAGCCAGTGCAGTTTCTGATAACAAATTCTGCACTTCGTCTTCCTCCCCCTTCACTTTTGGAACCAGTCTTAAAGCTGCAGAATTCAATATTCAACACCAACCGAATAGACGATTTGAGGATACAGGCATCATACAGTCACCCCAAGACATCTACATATCTTTTAAATCCCTCCAAGGACAGTGACTCCACCACTGCCCTGGTCAGCCTGTTCCAATGCTCTCCAACCCTTTTAGTGAAGAAATTTTTCCTAATGTCCAGTCTAAACTGTGGGGACCTTGAAAGGCACTCCCAGTTAGAAAGACAGGAGAAGCCTCTCAGTTATCTCTTTTTGATAACGAATCTTGTTCTATCAGGTCAAGACAACCCTTGTTCTGTTCCTTAGGACATCCCCCTGCCCCTTCTCTGTCTGTCAACCTTTTGGTCACTCCCACCCTGGTTCCCTGTTGGCCCCTACACCCTAACACCACCCTTGTAAAATCCCCATGTACTTAACCCAAAACCCCAGACCATTGCCTTTGCCTCTGAACTCCGGGACTGTGCACATGTGTGGCTGAAAAATACGTGTCTGTGAAACCCTCGCAAAGGCCATTCCTGTTTCTTCACCTGTTTCACCTCAACAAGAACCCCAACCACAACACTAAACCTCCCATGGCACAACCAGAGGCCATTTCCTCTTGTCCTATTGCTTGTTACTCGGGAGAAGAGACCAACCATCACCTGGCTACAATCTCCTTTCAGGTAGCTGCATAGAGAAATTAGGTCCCTCTGAGCCCCCCATCTCCCTTAGCTGTTCCTTGTCAGGCTTGTGTTCCAGACCCTTCAACTGCAGCTTCCTGAAGTCACCACAGGGTTTTTGTTGTAGTAAGGAGGAACCTCCCTGACAGAGGCTTTTGGCTATAAGGTCCTCCATCCTCTCTGATACATGGGATGTGTGCACCATTTACATTATGTTTACATTATGAATGAAGCCCTTCCCTATCCCAGCAGCTGCTCTGAATTTCCCTGTTTTGGTGATTTTGTAACTATTTGAAGCATTTCTCTGTAATCCTATATCATCAAGCACACTGATGTGTTTTTTTGCTTATTAGCTTAATATGTCCTGCAGGTGGGTGTTTTTATTCCATTGCAAGTCAGGCTGGAGCTGCCAAGCTTCTCCTTCCCTGTTTGTGGCTGTTATAACCAAGAAGAAATAAATTTTGTTCACTCTAACAGCCATGGCCTTTTCCATCTCAAGTGCTTGTAATGAATTCCATTTGAGTTAGCAATTTTTCCTCCAGCACCCAAACCGCCTCCCTCTTTGCCCTACTGTGTTGGTTTGAAAGTAAAACCAGTGCGAGACTCCAAGTCAGTAATACAATTTAATAGGAGAAAAAAGAAAAAAAATACATGTAATAATATAAAAGAAAAACCACTGACAAAGTCAGAAATACAACCTGACACCCTGTCAGTCAGGGTGTTGGTAGCAGTTCATCTAAATGGTGGCTGCAGTCCTCCTGGATGACAGATGGGGTTCGGGTGAAGCAGTGCTCCTGTAGAAGGTGCAGTTTTCCTCCAAAGATCCAGCGATGATGTGGAAATGGTCCAACTTTCCTCTAGGATCCAGTGGAAAGGTCTGCCTTCGCGTCCCAAACCCCAGTTTTTTATCTGGGTAGGAAAGGCTTGGCTCCTGCCCCTGGCTGGAGCATCTCCCAGTGGGATGATGTAATCTTATCAATCACACAATAGGTCTTAATGACCCATTAACAGAATATATCTTCTGGAGGAAGGATGGGTTGTGAAAAGATAATGATGATCATCCCCCTGATCTTATCAGATGGCACATCAGCAGAGGATATCTCCCACAGAGATAAGGATCACCACCCCTCCCACATTTTAACAGATGGTGATAGAATATACATTTTTGCATTGTACCCCAGGACACCTACTAATAACTTTCACAAATCAAAAGTTCAGTGCTAATCAGGCAGGAGAAATGTCTGGCATTTGGAGAGACTTGTTAAGCTGGCGGCTCTCAACATGTGCACTTCGGTTAAAGGGCAGCAGGGAAGGAGGTGAGATGGTATTTGCAACCAACCTCTGCTGCTGCTGGAACATCTAGGGCAGGGAGATGATTGATCAGTAGAGCTTAAGCAGCACTTAATTTGCTGCTATTAATCTTTCACCAGAGGCAACAGATACCGTGATCCAACACCAGGCTATTGGACCAAGATAAAAGGTGCCTACTTCTAATTTCCTTTGCTAGCAACATGGCTGAGCTTGTTGTGGTGGCGAAACCCACTCCATACAATGTGGGAAGAAGGCAAAGGAGAATCCCTTAGTTTTCAGGATGAGTGGACAGTGAGATGGAATAAGAACTGGCTGAATGGCAGATCCCAGAGGGTTGTAATCAGTGGCACAGGATCCAGTTGAGGACCTGTCACTAGTAGTGTCTCCTAAATCTGAGTACTGTCCTTGGTGTTGTTTGACTTGTTCATCAATGGATAAACATTGGATGAAGGGTAGATGCCTCCTCAGCAGCTTTGCTGACAACACAAAGCTGGGAGGAGTGGCCAATACCCCAGAGGGTTGCGCAGCCCTTCAGAGGGACCTTAACAGACTGGAGAGATGAGCAACGAACATCCAAAGTTCGACAAAGGGAAATGCAGGTCCTGTGCCTGGGGAGAAATAACCCCACCCACCAGTACAGATTGGGGGTGTCCTGCAGAGTTTGACTTTTACCAGGATAACTGGAGAGTGGACTGGAGAGCAAGATGAAATTGAACCAGTGTCTGGCTGGAGGGAAGTTGGCCTGACAGGAGGAGATGAAGCCATCAGAGGTATATCCTCTGTCTTGAGCTGGCTGAGACACTTCATGTTTGTTTTTATAGCCTTAAGCAGGAAAAAAAAGACTAGTTATTGAGAAAAATGTGCCATATGCTGTTGCATATGGCTGAAACATCTGCATATGTACCCAGGGATCTGACATATGTGATGAGCTGCTGTTATAAATCTAACAGTGAAGGAATTATCTTTTGGAATTTTTTTTAATTCATTTTTTTAAACTACCTCTAAGGCTCTTTGAAGGAAGTCAGCCTCCTGGCTTCATCTTCATGGGTTTTGATGGAACTTGCAGAGTCCAGTGAACATAGAAGGTACAGTTGTTTGTCTAAGAGTTACCAATACTCCTGCCATCCCCAAGGATGTCTGAAGGCAGAGCGAGTTGTCCCAAACTCCTCCATTAACCTTTGCTAACCAAGCAAGCAGCAGAGGAATGAAGTAGATTCAAACTAAAATCATTCAAACAACTTAAACAGATATTTTTTCATCTTCCATCATCCTTTTTGCCTCGGCTGATTCCTATGACTCATGAAAGTAACAGAATATAAAGAAATCAGAATGTACTGTGTTTCCAATAGTGACATTGTTAAGGTAAAGAATTTAATATAGTTACAAAAATAAGATGGACAAAAAAATCTGTATTCATAGTTCAGATGAAATGGAACCAAGGCTATTGCTTCTCATGCTTAAAGATGTCATTGATAACCCTGCTGACTAGTTAATCCAAGACACCCAGGAGTAGTGACTGTAGGAGATCTGTTCATCATATATGAAAATTCTTCTGTTTTCTCCAAAGTTAGTGTCTTCATCAAGAAGGAGTTCATGAAACACTGATTTTGTGTTGTGTTCATACTGCACCCAGCATGATGGAATCTCCCATCCTGGAAAAAGTTGTTGGACAAAAAGGATTAGGATTAGGGAAAATACCACATTGGGTAATGAAGTGATATTTGTCTAGTTCCCCACTGAGCTAGATGCCATAGGGATCTGAGACACAGGGTGTATCTGGACAGAGAAAGAGAGCTCTTCATGAGAAAACAAAACATTCCAGCTCATTCAGTTGAACTTGTGGAGCAAAATTCTCAATCATATGTAAGTTCCCCTGAACTTTTAAGTCAGAAGTCATAGAATCACAGAATCATTTAGGCTGAAAAAGAGCCCTAAGATGGCCAAGTTTAGCTGATAACCCAGCACTGCCTTGCTCGCCGGTAAATCATGTCCCTCAGTTCCCCACGCACAAGTCTGTGGATCATTGTTTTTTCCACCTCTCAGGTGGAACCACTGAGCACCTTTGTGTGTTTGGGTCCCTTAAATTTGCAGGTTTTGCATTTGCTGCAGGGAATTGCCTGTGGGCTTAGATGGGGTGAGGAAGTGACAAAGAGATTGGAGGTACTTCCAGGCTCCTGAAATGCTGCACTTGTAGGAGTGCCCAGAGGGAAGCAGTGAATGAAATCTCCTGATAATGGGGAGTTACCTCTTAATTCAGTATTAAAATTATCTATTTCAATGTTGAATCAACATTTAAGAAAAATCAATGAAAAACAGATTGTAAAACCATTTGATTTGTGGATGGTCTTGGGTGACAGCTACTGAAAAATGAAAGAAAAGAGCCCAGACTGAAGCCCTGTGCTTCAAAATAACACAAAGTAAGAAATAATATGTCATCAGTTCGTTCAGTAGTGCTTGCAACATGCTCTTTGTGCCAGAGATATGAGAACATAAGATTTCTACAGAAGGTTTCTTGGATTGCAAAAATTCCTAGATACGGCTTGAATTATGTGCCAATAGCTCAACATTTGTGGAAAGTGTCATCTAATTAAACTAGAATTTTTAAGTACCAGACAGCATGAAGACCAGTAATAGGAGAACAAAATCCATCTGTATTACAGATGGGATAGGCAACTCTAATAGTATGGCTTTAGGCAATGTTTAATTGAGTAGTTAAATTATCTTTTCCAGATGGGAAAATAAATTACTGCTCATCTCTACAATTTATTTTAGCTTCTCCGCTTCTGTTTTCTGAGAGAGTGGTGAGGGAGTGTGAGACATCCCCAAATATGCCCAGAATGATTTATTTACCCAATGTACCATAATTTCCCCTTCAAGGAGAATGTCTTATATTCATGTGGAAGTAGGTGTGTATGTAACTGGCTGTATTCTGCTCTTTTCTTGCAAAGAATATCTCCTAATCACCGTGGTGTTAATCACAGCTGTATGTTACATACATATGTGTGTGGTTTTAAGTATACTCTTTCTAAAAAAGCAAGAGAGAGGATAACTGGTTCACCATCCTTCAGTCAAATCAGGAGTGTGTACCTCAGTGGAGCCATGCAATTTGCCTAAGAAGTTTTCCAAGCTTTGGGACAGCCTGAAAATCTTCACATTGACTCAGCATTTTGTAGAGTGAAATTATTTGTGTCAACCTGAAGACTGTTACTCCTCAGGTTGCCTAAACTCAACCAAATGAACAGACAGCAATGCATGATACTCTGTGTCATACAGGGGAGCAGAACTGAAAATGTTGGACAATTTCAGTTGCTTAAGTATTGGATCCATGTGATTCCATCTGCCTGAATATTTTCCGTGGTCGAATGTCTGCACACAAGCATAGCCATGCTAGAGTATGCTAGCTTGTGTGCTTTATGCTGGCTACAGCAGAACATCTGGTGTTCCATCCGGGGTGGAAATTTCTGCCCCAAAGTCAGTCCTTGGAAAGTCTTGACCAGATCTGAGCTGGTTGGTTGGGTTAGTACCTGACTGCTGGGCTGTGTTGTGTGACTGTGATGTTTTTGATCGAGTGCTCTGAACCGAAAGACAAATTTCTCACATCTTGCAGAACTACAACTCAAATCCCCCATGATGTCTCAATATTTGTGAATGTAGTAACAGGTCTCTGTGCATGGCAGACAGCTGGTCTCAGTCTGACCCTTTCCAAACAAAATCATGACTTGCTTTCCAGTTGGTCACATCCCAGCCGTGGGTCTTGGCTGTGGGTTGGATGAGAGAACTATGTTCCCCTTGTGTGGCCTGAAACTCTGCTGAAATTCTGGGGGACAGAGTAGGGTGAAGTAGGTTTAAAAGCACTTGGGGAAGAAAAGCTCTGTAGTAGTGCAGGAGAACCTTGTTGCTATTGGAGTGTTATTACCTCTGAGAATAACTAATGGGGCTAGAGAAAATGACTTTTAAAATTACAGGTGGTCTATTTTTACCCTTGGTAAAAGTTTTTTCCAACAAAGTTAATAAAATTGATTTAATGACTATGGATGCTTATTGCTCAGAAGCTCCATGGGTTTTAGAAGATGCCCTCAGGGGAAAATGCTGACTGGAAGAGCAAAGGGTGCAAAGTAGATACCTCAAATGTTTCTCTCCAGACATGTTGAGTTCAGAGTGCTTCCAGGCTGTAGAAGTGCAGCATGGTCAGTGTGAGCCCTGAAAAGCTCCTTTGCTTGGTGTGAGTTGTCACAATTTAATTTTTAAAATGAAGGTTCCCAGATGTTTTTAAAGCTACTTGGAACACGAATTTAACACACACAGCTTGTGAAAGGACTTTACTAGCCCACTGCTTTTCAATAAGCCTGTCTCTCTTAGACCAGTCCTAGTTTAGGGCTTTCAAGCAAACAGCCCTAAAGAACTTCTCTGTGGCAAGGATCAGTGCTTTGAGGGGTGGCTACACTGTAAGGATGAAACGCTTGTTTTACACTCAGGACTATGTAGAACAGTAAATGTATATTTTACTGCATGTCTCTACACATCCACCAGCGATGCTCCATATTGCAGTGCTTGGAGGGTTCAGAGCACTGTGTACCAACTCAGACAGGCACTGACCCAGGCCTGGTCAGGCCTCATGCTGGCAGGCATGGGGCATGTGCAGCTCTCCAAGGAGACAATGCCAGGAAAATACATAGAACAAGTGGCTGAGGCTCCTTAAACACCACCTCCATCTCCCCACAGTCAGGCTGCTTACAAGTGCGCCTTCCCCACTGCTGTGGTCATTTTTTCCACATGGAGCATCACCTGTTGTCTTTGAGAACCTGAATGTGCCTTCTGCAAGCTGTGCCTGGTACCGAAACAAACAGCACAGTGCTGGGTTCCTGTTTTCTGCTCAGTCGCCCAATCCATCTACCTCCCATTGCCTGGGGGTTTGACCCACCTCTGAGCCAATTGTTATCTCCTGATTTTGTGTGATGACCTAGAGTTTCTCAGGGGCCAAAACATCATCTAAACAGAAAAGGCAGTTTGACTTTAAAGTAGATGCACACCCATGGCATTGCTTCTCTATGCTTGCTCCTCAGCATCCCCATTTTAGTTCTTGCACCCTAATTTAAGCTCTTCTTATCATTGTGCTGTCTCACATCCCAGGTGAGAACAAAAGTTCATATGCTTCAGTTCATAACCCTGCCCTTTTTAGTGACATTTCAAAGAAATCAGTGTAGTGACACAAGTGATTTTTTTATTGTGTTGTAGGACTGTATTTTATGCTCTGAAGGAACACTTACTTCACATAAAAGCTTTGACATTTTTATAGAAATGGCTATAACTGTGTTATTCTATACGAAAAAGAGTTTATTAAGCCTAGATCTGGATCTCCTTTCATGTTATGCAAATTACTAATAACAACCCTTCTTCATTACCAGCTCAGTGCCCAGGCTAGGGTTATTAAATCTCCCTTCCTTCAGTCTGCATCTATCAGTCTGCCACATTAGGCTGCAACACATCATCAGAATTCATAAAACTAGCCCAGGCTTGTACAGGGATATGAGGCTGCAAAATTAAAACCCAAGTTGCAGGACACGGTGGTTTTTAGCCTGTTGTGAAAGGAGGGAGCTGAGGTATTTTGGGGCATGGTGTGTTGAGTGAGACATAACAACATCTTTTTTACTTGTGATTATGAAAATTTCATAACCACCATATAGTGGGGGACAGAAGTAAGGGTTCATTTCCCTCTCTGCTCTGCCTAGATTATACATCCTGCTTTTTGTATTTTCGGGAGTAGTTTCCACTGTGTTCCATCCAGATGTGCAATCAGTCCCTACAACTCCTTGCTCTGCTCTCATCTTGGAGCTAGCTACAGTGGGCTGGGGTGCCTGTGACTCCCAAAAGAGCTGGGAAGACGTTACTGCATTCCGAGTGATGTTTAGACTTTCACACTAGTACGATGAATCTTATTTCTCTGAAAAATCTTTGGGTGCGGTGGAGATTTGTTTGGGGGTTCTATGAAACACTAGAAGTTTGAAAGAAATAAGGACTTTTTGTTATATAAAGTCAACAGACTAAAAAGTAGCCATCCCAGACTCATCTGTTGCTGGATAGTTGGGGTCAGTCCCCTGGGAGGCACACTTGAATTAAACTTTAAAGGTGTATCCCAGAAGTAAAGCCCATTTCTCCTCAGTCTGGGATGACCACACAACCACTGAAACTGAGTAAATGAGCTGAGGACAATAGTTGTTTCTCTGGCTTCTGTATGCTCTGAAAATATCAGCTGAATCAAGTCCTATTGGTGAGAAAAGTAAAGGAAAACCTTGTTTAGTGGATATGGATGGGATTTTGTGTGGGCTAAACACCAGCTGTTCAGCATCTTTTGTGGATGGATCTAGCCTAACTGATCAGAAGTGGCATCTGCTGAGTGAGATAATACATATCTGAGGGAGTTCCTGGCCATCATTTTATGGACAAAAGGGAGAAGAAAAAGGCATTCCTGTGAGTTTCATTTTCTTAACAGGGGAAAGTTATCAGTGTTCTTCCCAGGGCAGTTCCAGGAACTGTAATTACTCTTTTGTGTATCAAAGGAGAAGGGTTTTTACACCTGACCTAGTCTCTGGGTAGGTGAGATATTCTGTCTTGGGAAATTGTCACCTTCAGGCTGGCTGCTCTCACACAGCTAATGCAAAGCACAATTTTCCCCTGCAGTGTAGTTGTAGCAACCTGCCAGTGTTCACCCAAGGCAATAGCAGTTTTCTCTATTTTTGTAGCCTTTAAGTCACTCTCTGGCCCGACGAAAAGTACTAATGTAGATTCTTCAGAGCTCAGTCTGATTTCTGCTATATAGTATTAACTTAATACAAAAAGAAAAGTATTTGTATCTCAGCAAAACACATAATAAAATTAATTATTTAAATACAGGGTAATTACCTGTAATGAAGTCTGTATTGGTGTGAGCATTACCAGGTCCTTCTCTTTCTGAACTCATTCCAGCCTTTCGTTGCACCCCTGGGCCGTCCCCCAGTCTGCTGCAGAAAGGCTGTGATGTGCACCATTTGTCCAAGTGCAAGGACAGCCCCAATGCAAGGACATGTGCTGGGGACTCTGCTGGTGCTGGGTCCTCACAGGAGCTGGTGTGGTATGGGCCTCTGTTCAGGTAGCTCACTGATGAGGAGAGCAAGTAAGGACTACAAAGCTGCAGTCTGGAAAGGAAAAATAGATGCTAGGTTATAAAATATTATGCAGTTAAACTAACAGCCCCCTTTAACAACCAGAAAGAAATTTCTTTGATGATGGCTCAGCTGTGATTCCTTCTATACTGAAATAATTTCAGAAAAGTGTAGCCAGCTTCTAGAAAAGGCTTAAAGCACGGGATTTAATGAAGCAGAGTTAAATAAACCTCCAGACCCAGACATCCTTTCAGGGCTGCCGGATAGGCGGAGCTTTCCCGGCACCCCAAGCCAGATCCGGGGGTTCAGCACAGTAATGCTGAACACGGGAGCCCACAGACGGGGATTGCGAACAGGTGTGGGTGAATGGGATGGTGCCAGGTGGGCTCCTGGCAGCGGATGCTCATTCCCTGCTGCGCAGCTCCATCTAGGGGCTGCTGCCTGCTCGGGAGCAGCCGGAGCGCAGCATCTCCAAGGCAGGATTCCGGAAAATTGGCTGCTCCTAGCAGGGAGATCCTGTGGCTGCAGGAGCCCAAGACTGTGCCGTCTCCGGAGCTGCCCGCAGCCCTGCTCGGGAGCGGCGGGGAGAGAAGGACTTTGTCATCTGATGGTGCGGCAGTCTTGGCACTAGCAGGGGTTGAGCCTGGGAAGCACAAAAAGGATTCGGTGTTTTCGGCAAGCAGAGGTGACTACTCTTTGCAATGGCACTGGACACGAGGCTCTTAGAAGCATCCACTTTTCGTCAGGTCTCTTCTCGAGCTTAACCTGATTAAATTTCTTCAGTGAAAGGGTGGTCAAACATTGGAAGAGGCTGCCCAGGAACGTGATGGAATGACCACGCCTGAAAATGTTAAAAAAAATGTGCAGATGTGGTGCTTGGGGACATGGTTTACTCAAGGACCTGGTAGTGTTGGGCTAATGGTTGGACTTGCTGATCTTAGAGGGGTTTTTCAACCTTAATGATTCTGCAATTCTAAATTAACTCAGGTTTACCTCGAGTTAAGCCTCATTTGATGCGATTCACTCTGGTTTCCTGATCCTCATCCCTGTGGTGAAATGTGCTGTGAAATCCTGGCTGGGAAGCAGGCTCAAGGGCACCTGCAGCTCCCCCTCAGTGGAGGTATTGCTTACAGGGAGGAACGGAACAGCGGCAGCTGGGCTCGGGGAACACAGCAGCCAGGCACCCCTGTGCCTCTCTGAGCTCCGGCTGAGGTGAAGCTTTGTTGTCTTCAGGGGCACTTCTTTTGCAGGCAGTAGTGACCTACAGTTAATCAGAGTAAGGCTTGAGACGCTGACAGGGCAAGTTTCTCGTATGGTTTTCTTTGTTGAACTACATCGAAAGGACTTTAGTGAGGGTCTCTGAGGAGGATCTTGTTTTCCAGCTCTTCAGGGAGGCTTTGCATTGCTCATGTCCCATGAAGCCTCTCAGGTGGGAGGAAAACACATGAACGATGTTGTGCTCTGGGAAGGAGTGGGGCATTGCAGCCTTCACATGTGGCATGAAGGGAGTAAAAAAAGGCAGACCCTGTGGCATTGTGCATTATCCTTTATAGAAGAGGTAAACCTAAAAGCATGCAGATTCTGAATGCCTAACATAGGGAAAGGGCTGGGGAACTGTGAGTGAAAGTGCTCTGCTCCAGGCTTGCTGGAGAGCTGATGAGTGGTAATATATGATCAAAGACTAATTGCCTTCAAATAAGAGGAAAACCAGTTCCAGGCTAGCTGACAGGGAACCTGCTGGCTCTGTCTGATGCATATTCAGAAGCACATCAGTAGAGAGAGTCAGCACATAAAGTCAAGGCTCCTAAGTATTTTCTAGTTAATGATCCCACGGGAAAGATCACAGTTTTGCCATAGCAGTGAAAAGAACACCCTAATCATTGAGTTTACAGGTAATCACAGTTAAATCATACTTTGCCATTTTCCAATATATCTGAATAATTTTGAGGGGGTCCTTCTAAGCTGAAGAAGAATTGGCCACAAAAAGAGACCTTTCCTGCTCTGTATGCAAGAGTCAACATGTCTTAACATGACGTTTCATTAAATGCCAAATTCCTACTAACATCAGCAGTAACAGTAACAAGCAAAGGAAAGACCAGCAAAGAAACCATCTTCTAGCAAGAAAGATGCAGCAAGATTCAATGAAATGTGAATATTATTTATTTAAAGAGTGATTGCCATACTATAGGTGGATGACAGTAAAACAGGAACATCTGTCACCTGGCCTGGAGCTAATGCTCCCATGCCCATGTCCTGTCCTCTATGTAATCAGTGCTGCAGCCTTGAAGCAGAGCTTTTAGTGTTTTATATTTTCCAACATGCCTAATTAGCAACTTTAGTAATTGTCTGTAAATTTTGCCATGAGGGGATAATAGAGCAGAGACCTTTCACACAGCACCAAATGAATAACTACTGTGGACCTGCCACTACTACTGAAGCTGCCAGTTCAGTTCTGGATGAGAGAGAAGAAGAGGCTGCAATCCTCTGGTGTAATGATGAAAGGCCTGACAGAGGGAAAGTGCTGTTTTCTCATTTTCACACAGAGAAACAGGAATGTGTGCATGTGTGGGGAGGGTACTCATGGACAGAGAGGTGAGTCAATGGAAAGTTATAACAGTGGAAAGCAAATAGAATCCTGCCCAGACTTCTGCACCTTCAGGTCCTCCAAGGCTCTCTGTTCTTCAGCAGTTTCTCAAAATATACAAGTGGCTACATGCAGACCAATTAGAGGAGCAGTGATGTATTTGGCTGTGCACTGAAAAGACTAGGGGTAATAAGAAGTCTTCATCTGAGAGGCCATCCTGTCAAAAGAAAAGGCTGAGAAACACCGGTC
This sequence comes from Sturnus vulgaris, assembly GCF_052056855.1. Taxonomy (NCBI): domain Eukaryota; kingdom Metazoa; phylum Chordata; class Aves; order Passeriformes; family Sturnidae; genus Sturnus; species Sturnus vulgaris. The sequence goes on along the minus strand of NC_142256.1, from coordinate 17,791,718 downwards.
TCTGCAGTTCACAGGGTGCTTTGACCCCTTCATGTCTCCCTGTGACTGCATCCCATCCAGCCAAGGTCTGTGAAGTAGTGTCCTTCACTGCCTGCTAGAGAGCCACTCTAACAATCCTATCTGTCCCCATGTTCACCAAGAGGTCTTCAGTAGCAGGCTTGAGTTTTTGTCTCTTTGTTGTTAGTTTATGTAAAAAACAGAAAAAAAAAAAAAGCCAAAGTCCTGAAAACCTTCAAAAGCTTCAGCTGTGAGTTTTAAAGGCTGTAACTTGTGTTCCGGGTGAGGTCTCAGAGGAGCTTCAGGCAGGGTTTCCACATGCCTAAGAAGAACATCACTAGTTCTGGTGTGTAGAGGAACTGGTGACTTTCTCCTATCTTTTTGATATCCAAATATGAAAATCTCCAAAGCCCCAGATTTTCATATTCCATATCCTTCCTGTGGTTAAAGACAAAACAGATGTCCATTTGCATTTTTAAAGTGTAGATATGAACCATCCTCATAGATAGTTGTACAGCAACTGCTGCTCAGTGACACATGCTGCACTCCCCTTTTTCCCAAGCAAAGCTGTAATGGATGCTTTGGATACAGCAAAGCACCTCACTGAGAGCCTTCCCTGAGTGAGGACACCCTGTTGATTCACTCTGCAGCATCTTTTGGTAACTTTCTCCTCCTTATGCCTAGTGGGAAGGCTGGGCAAAGGGAAAAGCCTGACTTGCAGCTCTCCATCCTTCTTGGTGGAGGAAATATAAAGCATGCTACTCAGTAAATTATATCTATATATTCATGGTGTCCTTTGAGCAGTGTTCATTCACCTGAAAACTAAGGCTTCTGGGTGGATTAAATGTCTTTTGGGTGAGTACTGGATCCAAACAAATAACTTCTGTCACTGTAGCTGACCTTGGAGAATTTTATTAGTTAGTTAAGATGACAAATGCAAAGGACAGGACTGAAGCCACAGTGTCAGTTAAAATTTGGCTATTCTATTAATTAAGTCTGGCTTACATCCTAAGCTACTGGTATCCGGTATGGCTATAAGCGTATTACCATTCATTTTACTGGAGAATGAAAATAACATCACTATAATACTGATGGATGGCTTCGTATGTAACAGGTTGGTGGGAAAGCTGGTAATTTTATAAAAGTTTATAAATTTTGTTGTGTGGATGACCCAGTGTGCTGGATCTCTGCAATGCTTTCCAGGACACAGGATGAACAGGGACGATTTTTTGTGTCAGCTGCAATGAAAATAAAACAGAGATTTTCAGGAACTGTGAGAAAGGGAAGCAATATTCATGTAACTGAAGTTGTGAAGCTCATCAGCAATTCTTTACTTTTAGGACTGTTTCAACAATGAAATGACAGGTTTTTAAATCCTCCCAAACAATGCAGTCATATAATATAATATCACTATAGTATCACATATAGTATCACTAATTGTTGTATTATAGTATTATTTGCTCCCAAGTGTTGCCCTTTTGTTCAGCCTTCTGATTGCTGACAGATAATTTCTTGCAGTTTCTCACACTCTGTTCTTGTAAACAATGAATGTTTTGCATTTCTCTTTGGAAGAAGAGAGAATTGATGGACTGTTGATGGGACCTATGGGGTCAGGAGGTAAGATCCTCACTGTCCAATCCATGGTCACTGTTGGAATTCTATAAATAGACATGAAATGTAAGTAAAGGGGCCTCTTTTCCTGCTTGGTTCTTCGGAGTCACTAGTGTGAGTGCCTTTCCTTCTGTATCATTTGGTGACAGCCAAGCACTGTCTTTTTTAGTTTAAAGTACTAGTTTAAAGCACATGTGTATGTATTTGTTCATATCTATTAATCTCCTTTCTAAACCAAAACTTTCTGCTTTTTGTCTGCAAACAGCATCACCCTGTTTTTGTCTGACCTGAACTGCTGAGGAAGGTGGTAATATAACCACTTGGTCAACCTGACGGCCAGGAATGTCTTCTACAACAGAAGGGAAGCCACATGGGCATGGCTATGACCCTGCCCCTGCAAAGGACCCTTTCCCTCTTATTCTCCACTAAGACTGATCTGAAAGACAAAGGGGAATGCTTCACACCAGCCCCTTCTAAAGAACAGGGGAATGCTTTACATCAGCCCCTACTGAAGAACATACTGGAGACACAAGTTTCTTCATGCTTCTTCTCACCAGCAAGCAAAGAACAGCTGAGGGCAATTCTGCTGCTGAGGGAATCTTTTGAAGGAAAAGGGCTACTAGGCATAAAGTATTACATTTCTGATTGCATTAAACAACACCCTTTTTATGAGCAGACAGAATTCAAGCCATAAAATTAATGGATGTTTCTGTACTCTGTCAAATGTGTCTTTAGATCTGTCCAGGGAACAACAGTTTTTCCAGTTTATATGTATGGGTGGAGTTGAGGAACACATTCAATGTTTGTTGCACAATCCCCTGCTATTGTGACTAAGGGATCACTCTTCCCCTACTACTCCCAGTGCACTGAGCCCTGGTCTAGAGGTTAATGTGCCAACCCCAAAACCTGGTCTGCTGATACAAGTTATTGCCTAGTTGCATTTGCTCTAGCCACTCTCTTCTTCCAGGGGTGTCTGTGAACTCAGAAACAGAACAGGTTTTTTTCTCTGTCACCTCCTGGGACCTGGTGCTGCCCAGCTGTCCCCGCTCAGAGCCTGCAGAGCACTGGCTACCACATGACATATTCACTCCAGGAACAAGCCAGAAAAAGGGTGATAGGAATGGTGGCAGGTAGAGCTCATGCCTGTGCCTCAGCCCTAATTGGTTTTCTAATATAGGTTCAGGTAGATTACCCTTAGAGAGTCAGATAAGGAAGATAAACACTATACAAAGAATAAATGAAGAAAACATCATATAACCCTAGATGAACAGTTTAGTGTTTCTGTGTTTGCATGTAAAAGTACAAGCATCTCCAGGTTTTCATGGTTTTCCTGAGCTCTTAGAGCAGTCCAAAGGTTCTGTATTTGTTGAATATTTTTTTCTTACAAAATTTCTGCTGTTAACTAGAAAATAATCTCCCCTTTGTGACCCTTTTGGCTAAGGTAGAAAGTGTTTGTGTTCCTCATCTTACTGATTTCAAGGAAAGCAACCATCTCATATTTCTTCTCTTCCAGGGTAGCAGAATGCCATGGTGGCTCAGGAGGGAAAGAAGAAGCCATTGTGCCATGCCGTGTGCTATATGGGACTCCAGCAAGGAGCAGGGCAGAGGTTGCAGGACTGCTGGATGGCTGCACATCGCAGGAAAAGATGAGAAAGGAGCCGTGTGGAGATAGTGACTCACACAATTAAGGTTTGGCATGGCTGAGTGGCAAGATAACAACATGATTTTACCATAAAAGGGGCAAATATGTTATTACAGTGGTATATGAGATTCAATTAAATGGCAACATCAATTAAACAGCTTCCAGAGCTTTTCTTTGGAAGCTTGCAAGGTTTTTTTTCCTGCAAAAGCTGTTCATTGAGTATCAACAATTAGTTCCCCTGCAAATGAGACGGATTGCACAGCAGAGACTGTAACACTGGGCTTCTGTTGAAAAGCTGGGTACATTTCCATCCTTTAGTGAGTATTTAAGCATAGTAGCTTCATTGGGAATGTAAATTAATAGCTTTAACATAGCATTAACGTTGGAAATGCTTAGTGCTCATCAGGCTGGAGGAGAGTGAACTCTGCAGGAGTCCTTGGACTCTCATTTGCAGCACCTATCAGTTATGATGGGGATGGTTTCTTTCAGATTTTGACCAGAATTTTTTTCTTTGGCTGGAGAAGGAATTTCAATTTAGTGGCAGGGGAGCAGAAAATCTTTAAGTGAACAAGCCTCCCTCCCAAGAGGATGACGTAGAGACAATTTGCAATCTCCCTTTCAGAGAATGCCTTGGCCCTGTGTTATTTAATTTGTAGTGTTTTGTACTTAATAAAACATCTCAATACCATAGGTTTTATTGGCTCTGAGACCACAGTCATTTCCTGGAAAGCCTCAGCCTTCATCCAAGACATTTGACAGCAGTTTTGCCATACACAAACACTCTCTATATCCCTCAAGAAAGGCACCTGTAAGAAGCACCAATAGCACCACTGTTCCGAGCTGGCAGTGAACCTGCTCAGGGTAGTTTTACCTGTAGAGATGACGACTTTGCTCAAGCCCAGCTGAAGCTGCTGCTGTGGTCCAGGTCTCAGGCTGCCCTCCATCCCCACATCCCTCTGTCCCTTCAGCCCTCAGTCCCTTCAGCCCTCCATCTTCCCACTCATACATCCCTCTGTCCCTGCATCCCTGCGTCCTTCCTTTCCTCTGTCCCTTCATTCCTCATTTCCTCCATCCCTCAGTCTCTCCATCTCTCCTTCCCTCCATCCTTCTTGTCCCTTCATTCCTCATTCCCTCCATCCCTCAGTCTTTCCATCTCTCCTTCCCTCTATTCTTCCATCCGTCTTGTCCCTTTTTCCCCTCCATCCCTTTGTCCCATCATCTCTCCCCCCCTCCCCGCCTCCATCCCCGTCCCTCAGCCGGGCGGGGCGAGCCCGCTGCAGTTCTTAGTGCCCACCGTTAGGCCGCGCCAGCACCAGGGTTGCTATGGCGACGGCTGTGCTGCTCCCCGCGCATGCGCGGCCATTGCTGCGGCTTCCGGCGGGTCTGGGGCGGCTGTGGCGTCACTATGGAGCGGTTTGGGCCGGGGTCTGTGAGCGCCGTGCCTGTAGCCGAGTTCAGGCCGTGAGTCTCAGGGCGTGCAGGAGAAGGGCCCGGGGGCGGGAGGGCTCGGCGATGGGGTGCGGGGAAGGTTGCGCGCTGGGCCGCGGCGCGCTGGGAGCGCGCCTGGCACCATGAGCACGCGATGGGGCTGCAGCCGCGGGACACCCGGGGAAGAGCGGGAGGGGAGCGGCAGCTCAGACGAAGAAGAGCCGGAGCGGGTTGAGGAGGAGGTCCCCTGTTTGACTTGGTCGCGCTGCGTAACCCTGGGCCACCCTGAATCCCGAGCGTGGAGGCTGCCGGCCGTCGGGGAAACGTGCCGAGCTAGGCTGAGCTTATACACGAATATTTGTTTTTACTGCGTAGGGAAACGATGAGAGTATGTCAGTGTAAGAAAAATATTTGTCAGCAGTGGAGTTTTTAACTTTGGTATTAAGCTGGAGGTCATCCTACTCTTCTGTGGCTAAGTGTTGATAGAATGGTTTCTAATTTCCGTAGCGAAATTTTGAATGCAGTTATGTCCTTTACCCTGATAGTCCTTCAGGCAAGCGCTAGTAAAGGAAAAGAATTCGGATGCTTTTCTTTTTTTAAGCTACATAATATGCTGCCTAAATGTATGGCAGTACACGAGCAGCCAGAAGTGCTGTTGGCTGCAGTGTAGAAGCTGTGCATGGCTGCACATAACTATCAGAGATGAGATCATTTTTTTCCCCATTTCCACTTTTTTTCCAAAGAAAAATACACATATTTGTATTTCAGTACCCTAAGGACTTATGTCTTTGAATCAGGCAATCTTTGAAAGTCAAGAGGGCCGGCTTACATGTTTACTTCAGCATAAAATAATATAGTCAGCCAGGCAGAGTGAGGGAGAACTGGTAGAAGCACAAACGGAGCCAAGCTGTATGCGGTGTTTTGTAAACACAACACTTGTTCTAGCAGGTCAAGTTCAGGGAGACCCTCCCAAGTGCATAAACCTTCATATGCCATCTCTTGTTCAAGATCTTCTAAGTTTAGGTCTGTGAAGGCAAAGTTTTGGTGTAGTGGCTCTGTGTTCTGACTGTAACTACACTTATTCCAACTTTCTCAGTTAAAAACTGAGAAATTATTTTTAAACAGAGGAAGAATACCTAATAAAAAGGAGCTTGGAGAGTAAGCTGTTAAATTCGATCTGTGTACTTCCCTTTCTTTCCCAGCCTGTAGGATTTGTCATTTTCCTGGTCTTGTAGTTACTTAAAAAAGGGAACTTGGTTAGTTTTAATGCAGGGTACTGTCATATGACATGTGCATGTGTAACTAATATTAGATATTTAATACTTATGCAGTAATGCACTGATAAACATATTAACATAACACCCAAGTTATAACGCTTGCAAACCGTAATGGGAAAAATCTAAAGATTGTTTTTAATTTTGTTTGTGAGCTTAGACTGGCCGAATCATTACCTTGTTTTGGATCCTCTCATTTTTATTGCAGCCTACAAATGCATACTTCAAGTCTTTATTGCTTCTCAACAATACACTTACTCAGCGTTTGAAAAGTCATCGGATTCTGTTTGGAACGAGTTCTTGTCCTGTTTCAGGCATATATATTGTGACTTTGTGTGTAACCTTTCTTATTTATTTCAGAAATGAGGGTTCATTAACATCAACTTTAAGAATGCTTCTGTTCTTCTCAGCTCTAATGATTACATTACCTGTTGGGCTATATTTTTCATCAAAGGCTTATGTATTTGAAGGTAATTTTGTTTCTGCCAATTAGCATTATTATTAAAAAATAGAGGAAAAGTACAATCCTCTAAAAACATTTGTTCTTCCTGTTTTGAATACTTGTTGCCATATATAGACAAAAGGTCCTGTAATGTAATTAGAACAGAAAATTATTTAGATGATCAATGTATCCTTCCCTGCACTGTGGTCTGCAATCCAAAATTTGCTGTTAATAATACAGGTTTATATTGTATATAGGTGCATTGTTTCCCTTACCTAAGGGGTATTTAACACCACCCTGCAGGAGACTTTTGTCTGAATCATCAGAGATATGCTTCCTGCAGGTATTGCAAACTAATCATGTGTTCAGAACAGAATAACATTGTTTATGAGGTTTATATTTTGCTTTTTGAAACATATGTGCGTTTAAACAAATTATATGCAATGTCAGATACTAAATGTGGTTGCTTGTGGCGCTTTCTTTTATTAAAAAAAAAAAAGAACGATTATGGCTGTTTGTTTGAACAAGCAACCATGTTGTAGTCCTGATTCTGCAAGGCTTTAATACTTACCTTCTGTGGTTCTAGGACGTTATCTCCTTCAGAAGTGGGGAGGAGGAAGGGAGAAAACAGCCACTTTTAAGTGCGGTTTATGAGCATGTAACTGAGTTGTTCTGAGATGATTCTCCTTTGGTGTGTACTGCTGTATTATAGTACATAAAAGGCTCAAAGCTTTTTAAGCAACTTTCAAGATCCTTTTTAGCTTTTTTTTTTTAATTTGAGGTGTAGCAAGCTGAGCTTCAACTTCGCTGTGTCAGTTAGTGGCAAGATCTGTCAGCACGGAAAGGATTATCTTTGCAGCATTGTGGTTTTGGAGTGCTGTAATGTGTAGGTTTTGTTTGCTTTGGGGGAGACTGTTGGGTTTATAAATTAAGGGAAACAGTATTTCAGTGTTTGGTCTTGATATTTGAAGGCTTATTTTGTATGAGATGCATTCATGTATCTTAACTGGTGGGGCATTATTGTTTTACAGTCTAAATACAGAAGGTAATAGTCTTCTAAATTTAATTTTTGTTCTACTATTTTCTCCTGTTTTAGTGGCAAATTATTACAGAATTCTCCCCCTTCTTCCTCCCATCTCCCTCCCTCATTTTATTGCCCCACAAAGAGAGTTACATTTAGGAAAAAAGAATGTTGAGGTTTGTTTTGTGCTGGAAGGTACAGAAAAAGTGAATGTTGTAGAACTCTAGGCTATTGACATCAAATCTGGGATATTTTATCATAAATATTGAATACTGCAGTGTTGCTTTATTCCAGAAATAGTTTCAAGGCCTTTAACTATCACGGTGAATTCTTTACTGTGAATCGTTTTGAGCTCAGATTTTTGATCTGAGGAGTAAATGTAACTTTGGTCTTTAGTCTTTAGGAGAACTGTGACTTGCCATGTTAGAGTTCCCAGCTCATAACTAATATTCTTTACTTTCTTTGTTTTCTCAGGTTCCTTGGGAATGTCTGACAGAGACAGCTATTTTTATGCTGCCATAGTTGCTGTAGTCACTGTCCACGTGGTACTTGCTCTCTTTGTTTATGTAGCCTGGAATGAGGGTTCACGGCAGTGGCGCGAAGGCAAACAGGACTAAAATGAAGATCATCAGTGTCTGATGTCCATAGACCGTAAATCAGATTTTTTGTGAGCTAAAGGAAAAGCATTCTTCCAAATGTGTAATACACATGCACAAAGAGGAGGCTGATGCCTCAGTTGTGGTTAAAATAAGACTTGTGCTCATCTTGACTGTGTACTGGTGTTTTCTGTAATGGTGATGGAAGTTGTTCTTTAGCCAGCTTCTACTGTGTTGAGCTGAGGAGGCCTTCACTTCCATTAAAATGGAATGATTATGTACTTTTGAAAACTCCTGTAGGAGTTTTGCCATGCCTAGTATTTTTCTGGGTTGCTCTGAAAATAGTATTGGCATGAAGCAAGCATTACATTTTCAAGGAATTAAATTGCTGCTTAAAAAAGGTACATTACTTACTATCCAGCTACAGTGGAAAATAAGGAATTTCACTTTGCTGTGAATAGTTTCCTGATTTATATGTGTTGTGGTGTAACCCTAGCCAGCAATTAAGCATCATGCAGCTGCTCACTCAGTGTGACCCCTCAGTGGGATGAGAGGGGGGAATCAGGAAAGCAAAGTGAGAAAACTCATGGGTCAAGACAAAGACACCTTAATATGTAAAGCAAAAGCTGCATGCATAAGTGTGTTGGTTTTCACTACAAATTCAAACCACAGTCCCATGGTAGCTATTTTGAAGAAAACTACCTCTATCCCTACCCAAACCAACACAGTGGGATAGGCGTAAATGATCTATTTCTGTGTTTAGAAGTAATTTCAAAACCAGAATTGTTTAGAAACTCAGGTGATGTCTTTCTAATGTGTAAGATGTAAATGTAATTTTTTTTTTCAAATATGTTTTTTTATTGCAGTGTAAAATTCAGTCTATAATTTCCTTTTGGCAGGACTGTGGTATTACGCACTGCTTATCTTTCTCCTCTTTACAGTTTGTCCTGATAATGCAAAGGAAAGTGCATAGAATATTTTTGTATTTCTTTAGACACGTTTGTATCTCCTTGATATTTGCTAAAGCGTGCAGTTGGATTTCCTATGGTAAAGCAGTGTCAGTAACATAAGCTGCTGTAATGGCTGGTGGGGGAAGGAGCAAGAGAAAACAAGCTGCACTTGTCTGCAGAGATGTCCTTTATGAAGCAGAGGACACAAAAATGACCACATGGAAAATTGGCTTCTCTTCATAACTACTTACTTGTATACTTTGAAATTATACAATATGTTGATTGTTTTCTTTTTTCCTTGGTTGCGCATAGTTCCTGTAGTCAAACCTTAGTGAGATTTTTGTGTTGTAAGAGAACATGAATTTCATTCCATTGCTGTGCTGTTGTTGGCAAGCTTTTTAATCTCTGGCTGGAGCATTTTTCTTAAAGTTCCAGTAAGGTAAACTTTCTTAACCCTGATGATGGCTGTTAAGCTGTTGTGCTTGAGGTCATTCTGCTAATCTGAATTTTCCAGTTTCTTGTATTAGTTTAGCCTTTCTTGTAAGTGTTTTGCTTGGCATGGTTTTGGTGCTGCACGTGTCTTTGGTAAAACTTATGTATAAATGAGGGAAAAATTGGTTATCATTACCCAGTTGAGAATTATGTTCCCAAGCCTCATTCCTGTCTTGTCCACCCCAGTCCCAGGTGTGCACAAGCATATGCACCATGGCACACTGATGCACTTCATTCCTGCTGTGTTACCTTTTCTCATCCAGAGCCCTGTTATCAGGTTGCTGCTGGCGAACTGGAGAATCTTCTCGGAGTATTTGAAGTGCAATGTTAGTTTGTACATGGGCATACTGGCTTCCTGTTCTCCAGTATATGAAGTGTACATTGTGGAACAAATACTGCCTTTTAATAAAGACCTACCCTGCAATACAAGATCCAGGAAACAACGTGTGCTGAACAGTTTTTGAATAATGTCTTTAATATTCCACATGTAGAGTACAGCTTAAAGCAACTGCATAGACTGCTGAATATTTCAGCTTGTTTTTTTTATTCATAGTGGAGAATAAATGATGAGTTATACTTATGAAATAAAGAAGTTGAAGTTTATTTGGTACTAGAAGTGAGCAGCAGAAAAAATTAATGTTACAGAAGTCTATGATGTGGACTTCAAGGGGAACACACTTGATATGTTCTGTTAGCTGGATCCTGTGCTATGTCTATTTTATTTTTCATGTAGCAGAATCCCTAAACACAAAGTTCATTTCCAAGAAATAACATGAAAATAATTCCTTATTATAACTGTTTTGTTTTAAAAATCTGTCAAGTTTGGCCTCTGCTGTATGTGCAGGCACTGTAATGTCTCATCAGTTGGGGGTAATGAGCTGAGCATTAATCCATCTATTGGAAGATCTTTGAAGGTAATGCTTTGATCCACAACAACATTCACAGTGATAAAAGAGGCACTACTGAGTCTGCACAGCCAGAGCCAGGTGCTTGTTTGATATTGCTTGTGCTTCTGAGTGGGAATAATCACTCAAGTAAAGGGTGCAATGGAAACAGCCTGTGAAGGGTTGTCCCCCTGCAGCCCAGGGAGGTCGAAGAGGAGCATTCTCTTCCCTCCTCCTGGCCAGCAGGGGGAGCCACACTGGAACAGTCTCTTCCTGAAGCACTACACTCTGTGGAAGGTACCCACACTAGAGCAGTTTGTGAGGGACTCTTCTGGGGTGGAAGCAGGGCAGGAACAATGTGTGAAGAACTGAACACAACACCCATTCCCTCTGTCTCCCTGTGCCAGTGTGGGGGAGTTAGAGAGCTTGGGAATAAAGTTCAGCCTGGGAAGAAGGGAGTGTTGCAGGGAAGGTGTTTTATTTCACATCACCCTACTCTGATTTGATGGGTAATAAATTAATTTCCCCAAACGGGGTCTGTTTTTCCCATGATAATTAGTGAATGATCTCCCTGTGCTTGTCTCAACCCAGGAGCCTTTTGTTACATTTTCCCTCCCTGTCCAGCTGGTAAGGGGAGTTTTAGCATTTTGATGGGCATTTGGTATCCAGCCAAGGTGAAACCGACCACATTTAAACTGATAAAAGTTGTGGAGAGAATTCTTGTTGGTTTGGTTTTTTTATTTTCTATAGAATGGTGATGTAAAATTTTTAACAGTGTGGTATTCTAAAGTGGTACTGTAAGCCTGTTAATTTTACTACTAGGAATGGATTTGAGACAACTCCTAAAAATTAAGACGACTGGGAAAACTGTCTGCCTAAATCCTTCTGTTGCCTCTCATTTAACGGTTTATCATGTGTTTGCATAGGGTGACAATTAGTTTAGCTAAAGCAAGCAATTGTATCTTAGAATGAGCAAATACCTTGAGACAGATAGTAGCAGAAATTTTCCAGAATATTTTGCAAGAGTGAATAGACAGTTCGGAAATTGGGAAGTGGGAAACAAGTGACCTTTCATTAGTTTTTGTCTTCTATACTTAACATCTCTTGTTTTTTTCAAATGCCTTCAGGACACTGTGATGGTGGGTACCCAGCCTGTGAGAGTGTGCAGGTGAGTGAGCAACTTTAGTTTGTGCTTAGGGATGCCTGAATAAGTTCATTATTAACTGCCAGCACTGAGTAAGGAGTCTCCAGAGCAAATGGTGATGGTGGTGATCATGCCGTTAACAAGAATTATCATTCATTAAGGTGTATGAACTTGAAACAGTCTTTATAATACATTTGAAACAAAATAAAACACTGCCTACCTGTTTCTTGCATTGTAAGAAAGGGCCTAGTAATAACATTCAACATTAAAAAAACAAAACAAAACCCCAAGAAAACAGTCAAACACAAAAACAGCAACCCTACCCTCCAGAAGGCCCATGCTCCTGTGTTATTTTCATTCTCAGTCTGATTCTGGGCAGGAGACTGTGGTTTTGCTATGCTGCTAGAGCAGCATGACAAACTAGAGGGCAGACTGTGCTGATTACTCTGATGGGCCAGGGGAAAGTGTGGTGCTCACAGAAACTATGTGCTCACCTGGTGCATTGGTGAACAATAAAATGTTTGATGTTACTTCAATTTTGGTGGGTTTTAGCCTGCTGTGACAACTGTAGTTGAACAAAGTGTGCTTAGGTTTCTGACAGCCCTTGCAGCTGGACAGGGTGTACTGAGAGCATTAGGCAGGGGTATGGTTGGTACTAGTTCAGGTGAGTAAGAGATGGGATAGCAAAGGGCCCTTAAATAACCAACTGAACCACACATGTATTACAGAATACATATTTTGCTTATGACAAATGTAAGTAGGGTGCATCCCATAGGACAAGAGGTCCTGTGAAGCAAAGGAGTGACTTGGGAAGGTGGGATGAGGGCTGGAATGTGCTATCATGGCTTGATACATGATGGCAGAAGCACCATATGTTTTGTTTGGAAGTGTTTATTCCACTGTTTCTCAAGGGATTATGCAAAACCATTGGTCTGAAATACTGAATGTAAATAATACAAAACAGTAAGCTAATTCCATTTTAACTTTCCAACTAAAGTTATTCATCTGTTGACAGCTTAGCTGTGTGAGATCTGGGACACATTTATTCACTTTGTCTTGTATACACCAAGATTCTTACTGGCTCTGAGTCATCTCAAGATGGTTAAGCCTTTGGAGTGTAAATATTTCTTTAAAAATACCAAAGAGCAACTGCCACTCTAATGTTTCATTAGCTCAAATCAACTGTCAGTTTAAGAGTTATACAGAAGCTGCTTGTTTGAAGGTGACAGAGAGCAGAGCTTGTGTCCCTGCAAGAGGAGGCCCTTGGGTGCTTGAATGGGTCTTGCAAGAAGAAATTGCTGTGTTGATTCAGGACCCTCACAGTCATTTTCTTATATTTCTGAGCTGTTAGCATAGAGCTTGATTCTGTTTAGTTAGGAGAAACACAGTGATGTGTAACAATGTTGAGCTGTAGTTGTAAGAGAGGTAAAACTCTTGGGACTTGAGCTCTGTTTGAAACTAAGGCAGTAAGAAAGGGGATTCAGAATATGCATGTGGATTCCTGTAGAAAGCAGCTTTTTTAGGTGCTGGTCTCCCAGTTTTGAAACCAGAGAGCCAATCGAGATTCTTTTTCAAAAGGCAGGGATACAGACTGGGAAGCTTTGTGGGGAGGGATACCCATGGTAAAGAGCTAGGAAAGTTGAGTTAATTTGGTGACTGGCCGGCTGAATGCCTGGGACTTTTTACTGCTAGTTTGCTGTCATGCTTCACAACCTTTTTGTCCTACCAGCTTTGAATGGGATGTTCTTGCTGAGATGATTCCCCTGTGGGCCCACTGTTTGGAGGGGTGATCAGGTGCTTACCTGCAGCTGTGCTCTTAAAACAGTACAAATTGCTCACAGGCCTGCAAAAAAAGCTGTTGGTCCTTTTAGTTTGCACATGAGACACTGTAGTTTAATAGTTTTAGTGGAAATGGCCCAGGGCATAGGCACAGGAGGTATGTTACTAATTAAAACTGTTTGTAATTGAAGAATGATTTATGAGTGAGAGTAATAGTAGTCAGAGATTAAGAACAAATACTGCTGTGGGTGTGGGCCCATGCTGCAGGCACTGTGGAGGAGACATTTTACCTTTGCAGTTCTTCATCATTAAGATGCAGTTTTTCTTGGCATGCTTGAGTTATTAATGCAGTTCTGCTAATGTCAGAGATCAAATGGCTTCACAACTGGAATGCTGCCCATTTCAGGGGAACGAGTCTTTGATACATAGGTAGTTTTGTGTCTGACAGAGAACACAGAAGAACCCATTTTGCTCTCAAACCACACGTTGAGGCCTTTCCTAGAATAATTCCTACAGAATTAGCAAGTATTGGGTGATCCTTACTGTGAAGCATTATGATAGAGCATAGAGTTTCCTTTAAAAGTTTGTTAGGTCTGAAATACAACTTTTTTCTTTAGAGTAAAGTATGCCCTCACCAAAAATTTAAACCACAGGTGATTCTGGTGATCTGGGTGTTAGAACTGTTTTGATAGCTGTCTGTGTTAGGTGCAGCTACCTGTTTAAATGTGGAGTGGCTGTAGCTCATCATCTGCAGGTTTTGCCCAGTATCCCTGAGACTTAGGTAGACACCAAATCCTGTGTTTAATACAGATTCCTCTGCTGGCCTTAACGCTTAGGGACTTCAACCCAGCTCCTAGTTTTACTTAGTGAAAAGTAGACTTTGGGTTTTATATTTGAATTATAATGGCCTCTTTGTATATAATAATGACTGACCATTAAGCCAGTTCTTTTATTCCTGTCTAGCATTTATTTCTAACCTGCTACAGTTCTGCAAACAGCAGCAAGTCACTTACTCCTTTTAGTACTTCTTCCTTACTTTTCCTTATTAAGTGCTTTCCATAGAGGCAAATATTCCCTGTAGTGTGATATCTCTTGTGATCTCTAGTTAAGATTATGTTGAAATTTGTAGGGTGAGATGAGGCTTTTATAACACTTGGTGGTTATTTTGCTTTCCATACCCATGTATTTTCAGAATTGTTTGTTCTATCAGCTCTGATCCTTAAGACATAAAAACAGTGATTTCAGAGGAAAAATGTTCCAGTTTTATAGACAACACTTGTATCAGTTATCTATTTGCCATGGGCCTTTGGGAGGAGTAATTAACAACACCAAGATAACAGCATGTTTCTATGTTGTCAGATACTTACTAGGTTCAGAACAGTCAAACTCTGTGGTTAAATGTAGTTTTATTTTAGCATATTACAGGACTCAAGAACATTGAGTAGCATTGGCAGTGGGATCCAAGCTGCTTTTATTTCTCCAGCCCTAAAAGAAAAATACATGGAGCCTTTCGGTAAGGAAATCTTAGAGACTCCCTCAGGAATATGTGATGGGCACAGCTCTTCAAGATGCCTGCCCATGCCAAAATGCTGTGTTTGCTTTATATCAAGCTTATGCAAGGGGTTAATTTGAAAAGAGAGCTGAGTGGCTTGTGAACTTTCTATCTGAGGTCAGCTGTGCTCTTACTGCATGGTCCAAATTGCTGTTTGATGGGTTAAATTATTTTTGTGTGCTTTTTATGAACTTTGTTCAAAAAGTCAACAGCTAATTCATCTCAGCAGGTAATTCTGCAGAGCACCAGAACTAATTTGCTACAGTTCTATTCAGTTACAGATGGAGTAATGTGTCTGATTACATAAGCATGAGTTCAGGTGATCATATCTTTGTGTGGATATAATACATGAACTGATTGATCAGTAAAGCAGACAAGAGTAATTTATTTTGTGTTGTCTCCTTGAATTACATCAAGAGAGTTTTCCTTCAGTTCAAACTTGGCAGTTTGCTCATCTCAGACATTCCTGTAGAGTGTGATTGAGGAGGAGGAGTAAGATGAGTTGGTGTGTTTGGAGAAGCTGATTTGCTCCAGATTCCTGTGAAAAGCAGGTGAGGCTTTGCATTGTAAGGGAAGTCTCCTTGCCTGCAATCTTGACTTTTGGAGAATTAACAAGGACTGGTCCTGAATCAGATGATAATTGAAATTCAGAAAATGAGGTATTGGAGGTAACTGTGCCAGGACTGCTGTGGTTTGGATGGGTAAGAAGACTTAGTAACAGTATGTCAACTGGCTCTTCTTTTTCTCATTTGCATTCTTAGCACTGGGAAATAAAGCCATCATTTACTCTTAGCAGTCTTTGAAAAACACAATCTGTCTGTAATATTTCCTCAGGAAAAAATTTGGGCTTTTGAGACTTGATACAAATTTAAGCTTCTTTAGCCAAAAAAAAAGCTTTCGGATAAAACTGGTTTTGTTGTTGACAGATTTTCCTCTCCAGAATGCATTGCATATTCCTTTTGTGCTAGAAACAAGGGTGAATTTCACAGAATACTGTATGTGGCAGCATTGTACAGTATCCACATACCACTTGCCTTGCATGTCAGTTTTCCTTTCTCCCCGGGTCCTCCAGGCTGGCTCTGGACCATGCGGGATTGGAGACATGCCGACAAGGACAAAGGCAAAAGACCAAAGGAGGCCCTTTCTCCTGTGGGAAATGGTCCCACTGTTTATTGTAGCTTCCAGATGGGAGAAGGAGAAAAAGTGAGGCCAAACAGAAAATGGCGAGAGGTTTTAAACTCAGGGAAAGGGGAGGGGAGGAACAGGACTCTGACCAATGGGGTATAACCGAAGGGGAGGGGTGATGGGAGGACAAAACCACATCACCGTAGCTTGGGGGAGTACAGAACAGACCATTTAGTGCAATAGAACATTCACGAACCAAACTACTTTAGTGCAATACAACACCTCCCCTTCTTTTGTTAAATAAAGTTAAAAGAAAGGCAGCAGGCTTACTCTGATTCAGAATATGAATTTGTCCACCACTTATGATTTGCAGGCCAATTAGATTGCCTTTGCTCCACTAACTCCATGTGGTTGACTTCTGAGGTAGTAGGGATTAAACTGTTAATGGCTTTAAAAATCAAGCAACGTAGAACTCTGAATGCCAACGCTTAGAAGAAGAACAACAAGAAACGACAGAATTGTTTTAACTATTGAAGTCCACCAGCCCGTGAGTCCCCAGCCCTTGAACAGTCCACTGAACCAGTCTTCGGATTCTTGCTTTACTTGTCCAATCAAGCTTGTCATTTCTCGGAGGGCTGCATGGATGTTGGGAGCTTTTGAGGTTATGTTCAGGCAACAAAGTTCTTCAAATTCCTGGCACTTGTGTCCATGAAGCAGCAGGAGGAAGTCCGTGGCAGCAAAAATTTGGTGGGTGGCCTGCCTGATAATTTCCTCATCTTGCAGGAGGGAGCTGATGGCAGTGGATGTTAAGTTTGCCTGCTTGACCACCCAGCACTCTAGGTGGCCCAATTCACCTAGGGCTTTGGCTGCTGCAACCCATGGAAGGAATATTGAAGCAGCAATTCTTTTTGACTTGGCCCAATGAAAAATTTTGGAATCACAATTTCGATCTAATTTGTCAGCACTTTGCTTTTGAATTTTGTTGGCCAAATTGTTTTTATGAATCTATTCGCCAATCAAGGTTTGGTTGGGTGCTAACAGGGACAACCAGCTGATGGTACATGGCCCTCCTAAAAGCCGAGAAGGGACTCCTGCCCATGCTTGATCTCCACAAATTAGGAACAGAGCTCTAGGGAGATTTTTGGGATGTGAATGGTAGGGATTGTCTGCTGTAACATGGCTCAGAATATTACACCACTTTTTGGTGGTGAATTCCTCTCAATACTGCACTATGGAGTGAAAGGCTTTAGTGTTATATAATGGGCTGAAGGTAAAGTGAATGCAGTATGGTGCTGAAGAGGAGCTCAATAGCTCTAATTTTTGGGGTTCCTTAGCTACTTAGGGCAAATTTGGTAACCACTCCTCTACGGGCTTCTTAATCATTACAGCCCACCGATGACGCTTTTCACATTGTCGGATGTTGTATGACTTGGGACCAGGGTTAGGCATAGGTGTGTCAAAGCTGGCTGGATGTTCTCCAGCTAGCAATGGAATCCCTACCAGGCAGGTAGACATAGGGTCTCTTGCTACTGCAGTGGACAGACATATATTCTCTTGCAAGAGTGTCTGTGCCGAGGTCACCCAGATGTTTTGGTGTGGCTGAGGGATGATCCACGCAGCTGTCAGACTGCTCAGCATGAAATGGATGACAACTTGGATAGGGCTCATCGCGAGGTTGGAGGGGAGGTAGGTTTTTTTCCTAAAAAGAAAAGCAAACATTTTAAGTCGTATTAAAAGTCAATGTGTCTGTCAGAATGCAACCAAGTCTCAGGAAGGTTTTCTCTCCTCTTTCCAGCAGTGCCTTCTTTTTGAAGCAACAGCTACTTGCTTTTTATCCCCTTCTTCTGGAGCTGGATTTTTCGGGATGAAAGGCTTTACCCACTTTTGGGGTATCCAGCATGGGCCTGTGGGGGTGGAAACGCACACAAAGGCACGCCCTCAGGTAACAAGTTCATAAGGGCCCTTGGTCTCCCAAGTTTCTGGGTCCTTAATTAGGACTGGTGAACCCTGAGACAACTTAAATTTGATCACTGCTGTTAAAGTGACATACCACCAGAGGACTCATATTTTCAAAAGAACAATTTAGAAAAGTAATTGTAAACATGGCTTTGCAGAGCCTTTGTTGTGGCAACATCCACACCTGTTGAACCACTCTGTCTAGCCAGGACTTGCTTGAGCGTCTGGTGGGCATGCTCAATCCCAGCTTGACCTGTGGGGGAGTGGGGGATGCTGGTTTTATGTTCCACTCTCTACTGCTGGACAAACTCTAGGAAATCCTTGGATGCATACTCTGCGCCATTGTCAGTCTTAATTTCCCTAGGGATCCCTAGCACTGAAAAGGCACTAGGTGTTCTTTGGCATGCACAGCCCTTTCTCCTGTGTGGGCAGAGGCATAAACTGCACATGAATATGTGTCAATGCTTACGTGTACATACTTAAGGCGACCGAAACTGAGAATGTGTGTAATGTCTGTCTGCCACACTTTGCAGCTCCCAAGGCCTCAGGGGTTAACCGCAATACCCAGCAGTGGCATGGCCTGGAGCTGGCAACTGGGACAATGGCTCAAGCCTGACTCTGAGTTAGTTGGAACTGATGGATCAGACCTAGCACATTCTGATGGTATTGCTGGTGGCTCAGCTTTGCATGTTGGAAGATGTCTGGGAGGTGCAACCTTTCAGCCGGGACGGCCAGGAAGTCTGCTTTACGATTCTCTTCTGTGATTTCGCCTGGCATGTGACCTCACATGCATAACATAGAATGGATGCTCTCAATGTGAAACTAAATAGATTACTTTTGAGAGCAACCTGAAGAGATGCTCGTTCTCAATGTCTTTGAGAACTGCCTGCTCTGCCCTGGACACTACCCCTGTCACGTAGGCTGAGTCAGTTACCAAATTAATTGGCTCTGAGAACTTCTCAGAGGTTCTCACGACTGTGGCCATTTCAGTGACCCCTCCACAAATTCAACATCAGCTTCCAAATGCTGAGTCTGGGGATTTCTCCAGGTCATCACCGACTCATGGAACACCCCGGATATGTCAGTGAACACTGTGAGAGCTTTGAGTGGCCTACGGCTCCTTTTCTCAAGAGGAATGAGGTGGAATTCCTCATGAAACAATTTGTGTGACGGGGCATGGACTGATATTTGTCCACGTAGCTGGCCAGACATAATTGGAGGTTGGCATTGTTCGGAGCAGGTGCTTGAACATCTCTTTGGTCAACCTCTTGGGAGAGTTCTTTCCCTCCTCAGAAAGTTTGACTGGGAGGTGAATACACACAAAGTCACAACCAGCCAGTTCACACAGTCTTATCCTGGCTTTCCGGATCAGCTGAGCCATCAGCTCTTGTGGCTTAGTGATGGTCTTGGATCGTTGGTGGGAGAAAAAAACCCACTCTATGATTAAGAGTGAATCTTTCTGCCCTTCAATCCATTGGAATATCAAACCATGCAGGTGTGGCAGCTTTCCAGTACAATGAATTTGAAAGGCAGCTTAGGCTGATAACAATAAGCCTGCCTCTTGGCCAAAGCCTTGTGTGCTTTTTTTGACTGCGGCTTTTGCCTCTGCGATCAGTTCTCTGGGAGAAACCAGCTCTCTCTCCCCTTTCAATAAATTGAGGAGGGGGTTTAGGTCCTCACTGGTGAGGCCTAACCAGGGCCTGACCCAGTTCAAAAACCCACACAGGGGATGGAGATCTGCTAGGGTTTTGGGATCACTAACGATTTCCAATTTTTGCAGAACAGCGGTCCATGCAGTGATCTCCAAGCCCAGGTACTTCCAAGGTGGCACATTTTGGACTTTGTCTTCCTGCAGTTGGAATCTAGCAGAGGTTAAAACTTTAACCACTAGGTCAAGTGTGTGTTGGAGTATAGAGTTAGAGTCATTGGGGGTGTGCACAAGCACGTCATCCATGTAGTGGAGGATGACTGCCTCCCTTTTTTGGGTGCGCACTGGAGACAGCAATGAAGCCACGTACCATTGGCAGATGGAAGGACTGCCCTTCATGCCTCGTGGCAGCACTTTCCAGTGGTAGCGCTTCATTAAGGCTTCTCAATTGGTGGTAGGAATTGAGAAGGCAAATCTTGGGGCGTCTTCTTGGTGTAGGGGAATTTGGAAGAAACAGTCCTTGATGTCCAGGACAGCCAATTGTCAATTTTGGGAAAGCATCACTGGGGAAGGCATCCCAGGTTGCAGTGACCCCATGTCCTCAATTACTTTTATTTCCCAGAGGTCATGGAGGAGCCGCCACTTATCCTTCCCTGGCTTCTTTACTATAAAGAGGGGAATTCCACAGGCTGGTTGTCTTTTCTATGTGGCTTTTGGCTAATTGCTCCTCCAAGAGCTCCTCGAGCGCCTCAAGCTTTTCTTTACTTAGTGGCCATTTCTTTACCCAAACTGGAGTGTCATCCAGCCATCTTAACTTGTGGGTAGAGCGCTTCACGGTGGCTGCTTCTAAAAATCCTGGGAAGTCTCAGGGATAACTAATTTGACCCTCCCACTGGGACATGGTGCTCTCCCTCACAGGGGGCACTTGTAGTCGGTGACAAATGGACGAATACTGACCAATTTCCCATCCGGCCCCTCAATTTGTATGATGCTTTTCGAGATTTTCGCCAGTTTGACCCCTCCTACACCTTGGATTTTTCCAGCCACTGGTTGCAGTTCCCATTGTGACGGCCACATCCTTTCAGGTATGATCGTCACATCTACCCCCATAACAAGCAATCCTTCCATGTGGAGATGGTCTGTTCCACGGGTTAGGCTGCATCCCACAATGGGTTTGTCCTTACCAACCACTTCTGCCCAGTAGATGCCAGGTGCTTTTTCATCTACTGGGACCTCCACTGGAACAGGAATGGCCTGTGCGATGATTTACCCTTTGGCCAAATAGAAGGATGGCTGAGAGCAGCGCCTTGATGGTCATGGGAGCCACCTCAATCTCCATGGCTGTGTGTGTGATGTCCCCAGTAACAAAATACTCACTGTCCAGTCCTGTGTGATTTGTTGTCAATTCTTGTAAGTCGTCTGGCAGGTCCACTCCAATTATTGTCCAATGGGTAGACCTGAAAAGAAAGGCTTTGGTAGTCACAAGCCTGAAATGCCCGTGAGGCTGCCAAACTTTGTTACTACATTTTCCATTTTTATTTTTCTGCTGACCTGTACCCCACTTCCCTTCCTCCCCCTTTTTTGTTAAGAGATAGGCTTTCCCCACTGTGGAGCCCACTCCATTTATATCATGGCACGGGGCGGGTCCATGTTCTAGTTTTAGTTTTTTTGTTTGCTGGTCACTTCTCTTTTTTTATTTTTCTTCTTCTGTTACTGGCTTTGAGGACAGTCTCTGGCGAAGTGTCCTGGCTTCTTGCACTGGAAGCAGATGACATGTTGAAGCTGTTTTGGTGACCTCAGTTGCCTCTTCTGGTGTTACAGCTGCTGCAGTCTTTGGGTTTGCCAGTCCTAGCCTTTCCTCTGGTGCACTGAAGAGCTCTGCTTTCTTGGCACATGCTTCTATCATCGGTACTAGTGTAGGCAGAGGATCAATAGGCAGTCCTAAGATTTCCCTGTGGCAGGCTTCGTTGGCATTCTTCTGAGCCATCTCCGTAATTAATTCTGCCTGTGCCACTGAGTCATCTACTGATCTCTCCACTTCTGCACAAAAGCAGTCGAGAAACTGCAAAATGTTTTCTGTGGCATATTGTTTAATATTAACATAACTACCCTTAGCTTCAACTGTTGGTAATTGGTTAAAAACCTTTTCTGCAACTTCACAGATTTTGTCTAGAATGAATCTGGATAACACCCAAGCTTGGTCCTTGGGGTTAGCCCACTCCTCCTTGCCGCACAGATGTTCATAGGTGATCTCCTTTCCATCTGCATCTGTTGCGCCCTGGGTGCTTTGCTTAAGTTCCATTAGGAGTCCCTTCAGAGATCTCTTCCAGGTGTTTTCCCACAGGTTGAACTCTGAGGGGGTTAGGAGACACCAGAAGAGATCTTGGAGGTTGGCTGGAATTAATTCAGTTGATATTAAAGTAGCTTTCATCATTCCCTTAAAGATCCCACTGCCTCAGCCAAACTGCTTTTGGGTTTTACAGATTTCCTTTTTGTTTTGGTAGGAGAAAGGCTGATAGTTTCTAATTTAATTTCTCCTATCAGAATATATGACAGAGGCAGCTGAGGGTATGGCTTCCTCTTCCTGGTCCTGATCTCCAGGGTCTCTTCCCCCAGGGTTCCCCCACTTGGGGTTCCTCCCTCCACCCCCACCATCATGGGTAATGGGAGGTGGTCCCACCCCCACACCATGGGAAACGGGAGGGAGACCACCTCGAGGGAGACAGGAGGGGGGACTGTGGGAAACAGTAACAGGAGAGGGGATGGAGTTGCCCGGGAAGGAGGAGCAACCATGGGAACTAGGATGGCAACATCTGTAGGCAGACTTGCAGGATGATGTCATGCAGGGCAGGGACATGGAGGAATGGGGAGGAGTGTCTGAGGGGAGGAAGGGGTTGTGGGATGGGAAAGGGTTGGAGGCAGGGACATGTGGGTAAAAGGGATTGTGGGAGGAAGAAAGGTAAGATGGAGGGCTTGCCATGTGGCCGGCACTGTCTTGGATCCCTGCCATGCGGTCACTGCCATGTGGATGGAAGGGGACATCTTTAAAACTAACAGAACACTGAACTGGGGTAGAGGGGTATAGGGAAGGTACTCTGTCAGTCTGCACACAACTGCCAGAGTCAGGGTGTTGGGTGGGAGCTGGGGGGGCCAGGGAAACAATGGCTGTTCCAGGTTCCCTGTGTTTCTCAGGATGTCCTGTGTGTCTCATCCAGCTCAGGGGTCTAGGGGCTGGGAAAAAGGTTAGGGGAAACCAGAGGAGTTTGTTGTGGCTATCCCTTCACTTCCCTTTTATTCAATTCTTTGCAAATTAAAAGGAACAGTGGAAGAAATTTGGATACTGTTTTGTCTCCCTGCTCCACTTTGAGAGTTAATAGGTCTCCAGTTTTGTCCCAGGAAGAGACAGAATTTACATTTTGCAGGGTAAACTGAAGGAAATGAAGAGACAACCAGCACACAAACAGCTTTAACTGTTTCTTAGAAATTGCAACATTCCCACTACTTAAGATATTCTAAACTTGGGAGTGTATGTGCCTTTGTTGCACAGAATGTTGAGACCCCATCCTGATGTTAAAAGCAATCTGCACAATTAAATCTACCTTTCTTTGCAGTCAGACAGAAACTGAAAGCGTTAAAAATTGTCTACAACCATCCTGGGGATGGGTCTGGTGTCTTCTCCTCCCTGCATGACGCTGGGGTAGGAGGAGTGCATGCCAACACACCACATGGCTTTTAAACTGCCATTGGCAATGCCACTCTGCCAGTGCCATGCCTCCATGCAGCTGCTGTGGCTCGTGGTGCTGGCACTTCATGCCGTTCGCACTGCTTGCCACCACACCGAAAGTGTGCCGCTGCCTGCAACTCGCGATACTGGCGGCTCATGTCACCTGCACCGCTGCTCGCACTGCTCCTGGCACCGAACCACTGCGCCCACAGCATCGCCCTGCACCCTGCTGCCCACAACCCGAGCCAAAAGCCAGGCCACCCACGCCACTTTGTGCACCACCTCCACGCGCCATCTCCGCATGCTGCCAGCACGCCAGCTTACCCACACACCGCTGCTGCTCAGCAACTCGCGCCACTGCTCTGCGCGCACTGCTTGGGCCACCCATGCCACCATTCTGCATGCACTGCTTGGGCCACCCATGCCACGTGGCCCCACGCCACCTGGGCTGTGCTGTGGCCCGCATGCCGACACCGCCGTCTGTCACCGTACAGAAACCCATCCCCATTGCAACCAGGAGCTACTCGGGGTCCTCGCTAACACTCATGAGGGGTACTCAACCCCCTCCTTGGCTGGCTGGAACTGCTGCAAGGAAACTCCTTTGTCCAGGGTGATCCGCCTTTGGCCTAAAGACAGGCTACTGGTCTTGTCCTTGTAGGCGTTGCTGCACAAAAAGCAGCCTGTTGCCTCCAAGGTAACTGATAGTCCAAGGGCTCGTATAATCCACACGTAGATCCCAGCCATTGCATGAGTCTCTGACCTCGCAAGAGCCACATGCTTGGATGCCAGTTTTCGGTTTTCCTTTCTCCCCGGGTCCTCCAGACTAGCTCTGGACTGCAGGGGATGGAGAAATGCCGACAAGGACAAAGGCAAAAGACCAAAGGAGGCACTTTCTCCCATGGGAAATTGTCCCACTGTTTATTGTAGCTTCCAGGTGGGAGAAGGACAAAAAGAGAGACCAAACAGAAAATGGCAGGAGGTTCTAAATCCAGGGAAAGGGGAGGGGAGGAAAAGGACTCTGACCAATGGGGTATGACCGAAGGGGAGGGGCGATGGGAGGACAAAACCACATCACCGTAGCTTGGGGGAGTACAGAACAAACCATTTAGTGCAAGAGAGCATTCATGAACCTACTTTAGTGCAATACAAAAATTTAATTCCATTAAATCCCCATTTCAGCACTTTTTCCCCATTGTTCAGCTGGCTTTAGACTTTTTTTGGGGTTTCTTTCAGGTATACCTTTACTCTGCCTCTTTATTTCCTGCCACATCTAAAAACATAAAGTAATAAAGGCTCGTTGAAATTTGCACACAACTGGAAGATGGTACTGCACTTGAATGTTGCCATTCTATTTTCTTTTCAATGGTATTAGTTCTGGGCTTTTGTCCTGTTTCACACTTCAAATGCACATTCCTTCATTTGGCCAGGAGGTTCAGCTAGGAATGAGTTCAGTGGTCAGAATGCAGATTATGCATATGGTGCTATCCAGGGTAAGGTTTGGCATGAGATGGGAAAGATACAACAGTGAGAAAATTATAAAGGAATTAAGCTAATATACAGTCCCTATTTTATCATGTATGTCTTGGGGTATATGCATGTCTTAGTCTTAGCTCTAAGCAGTGCATTGTTTGGGAAAGTACATTCAAGTATGACTAATCTGCGTTTGTTTCCCTTTCCCAAAACATTGTTTCATTTGAAATGCTGTATTTCTCCATATTTAAAGAATATTATTTCATAATGCAAAAGCTGTTTTTCATTTTTCTAGAACAATTGACTGAACTATTTCTGTTTATCTTTCTATTATTTAAGCACTTCTATCTGCAATACACAGTAGAAACAAATTGATTTTTTTTTAAGACAAGCTTGCTTTTTATCCTACAGAAACAATGACTCATGAGATTCATCCTACCCTCATCTGTATTCCTCCCCCAACTAATAAGTTAAATGTGAGTTTTGCATTTGTATTAAATGACAGGCTGTGTGTACCTCACCAGGGAGATTGTCTGAACATGGAGTTCACAGAGGAAAATTCCACAGTAAAGCTGCTTCATTGAGCATTAAGGAGCTTTGCAAAGTTTGTTCCTTAAGTGAAGAAAACAGCATTAGATTTAATTCATTGCTCACACTTACAGCGATCCTAGTCTGGTATGTATTTCATCATGATGCCAGAAAGTTTGTAAAGAGACTGCAGAAGGCAGAGACCTGTAATGCTTTGTTGTTGGGCCTGTTAATCCTGCAGATGGAGAGCATCAGGATGTATAAGATTCTACACTGATCTAGGATAAAAACACCCTCTATTTTCCTTCTGAAACAGTCCTGCAAATGGTTGTGCTATGTTGCATACAGGTAAAACCTTATAAAATAAAGGCCTTAAAAAATCAGGCTCAGCTGAATTAACAGCTAGCCTGGTAAGTTCCCATGAGAAAGAATTCTAAGAATGAAAATCAGTTTGCATAACAATCTATTATTGTGAAAACAACAGGTTGTACCTGTGAGAAATAAAAAATCTATCCCATGAGAATCTGTGAAGAAAATATGTAAAACATATGTGTAAAGAGAGAGTCTTTGCGCATACACACACAAGCACCTTCTAACCAATGAATTGATCGTCAAGAAAGTTCCTGACCAATTAGAACGAAACACTATAACTTGGAAAATTGTATAAAAATAGGCTGTAACATTAAAGTGGGGCTTTTTGCTGCTGAAACTTTAAAGTGCTTTGCCTGTCATTACTTGCCATTGTTGTTACAATGGTGGTCTAACTAAGAAGGGAGTGTGAAGGATGGGTGCCGGTATTTGTAGTCAGTGTACCTGCTTGTGTTGGTTTGAAAGTAAAACCAGTGCGAGACTCCAAGTCAGTAATACAATTTAATAGGAAAAAAGAGAAAAAATAAAATACATGCAATAATATAAAAGAAACAACCACCGACACAGTCAGAAATACAACCTGACACCCTGTCAGTCAGGGTGTTGGTAGCAGTTCATCTAAATGGTGGCTGCAGTCCTCCTGGATGACAGATGTGGTTCCGTTGAAGCAGTGCTCCTGTAGAAGGTGCAGTTTTCCTCCAAAGATCCAGCGATGATGTGGAAATGGTCCGACTTTCCTCTGGGATCCAGTGGAAAGGTCTGCCTTCGCGTCCCAAACCCCAGTTTTTTATCTGGGTAGGAAAGGCTTGGCTCCTGCCCCTGGCTGGAGCATCTCCCAATGGGATGATGTAATCTTATCAATCACACAATAGGACTTAATGGCCCATTAACGGAATATATCTTCTGGAGGAAGGATGGGTTGTGAAAAGATAACGATGATCATCCCCCTGATTTTATCAGATGGCACATCAGCAGAGGATATCTTCCACAGAGATAAGGATCACCACCCCTCCTACATTTTAACAGATGGTGATAGAATACACATTTTTGCATTGTACCCCAGGACATAATCCACCCCTTATTCTATTGCCATCTACATCTATCTTGGCTTGAAAGACAGGTATCTGCTAAGGAAAGGCAAGAGCCCCTTTCCTGAGATGCGGAATGCAACCCCCTCCCTGTTAATTATTTTAGGTCCAAATCAGAAGCCTTCAGGCAGGAGGTTTGGGGATAAGGGTAACAGTTCTTTACTGATATCCAACAAGGCAGAGAAACAAAAAAACAACAACCGGTATAAAAATTGGCAACAGAACAGTCTAGCTCCGCTCCAGTCCCTTTTGGCCGCAGGCCGTCTCCCTGCGCTCAGTTACCGGTACTGTGGGCAGGGCAGGTCCCGCGCAGTTGAAGAGGGCTGGGTGATGGTGGCCGCGGCCCAGGGGTGAGAGGGATGGGGAAAGTGACTCCCCCCTCACCGTGTCGGTCGTGGTGCTCAGCAGAGTGTCCGGAGATAGTAGGGTGAGGTGGGAGAGCAGCAGAGCGATTTCCAACGGCAGGGAGCATGGATCTCAGTGCTTGGATGGCAGGGGGAGATGCCAGACCGGAGCCCAGGCTGTCTTCCCACTCCACGAGCCAAGCGAGAGAGAGTCCCCCGCTCCAGACCCCCATCCCACCTTTCCTTTTCTGGTTCCCCCCCCTCCCCTTCCAGCCACCCCCCTATGAGAGAACATTATCTGTCGTTTTAAGGTGTAGCCACAATTACTTAGCATAACAATGGGAGAAAATTCCGCTGAAAGAAAAGGGAACAATTCAACCTCCAACAACAACATACCCAAACCAATACCCTCTTACAGATATATAATACAAAATGAAACCTTACATACAGTTCTCACTAAAAGTTAGGTCTCCTTGTGGTACACAACGGGTTTCCCCATCTTTCTGCATTACCAAGTGCTACCAGGTCATTGAGCAAAAATAATCCGATGGATTGGTTTGCCTTTGCCTGTGGTGGGATTAATCCAGTCTTTCCTAAAATACCTTTCATGTGTACCACAGGGACCTTGTCCCCATCCACTGTGTGCAGGGGTTCAGAGTGGGCAGGACCGGCTCGATTGATGGACCCTCGGGTGTTAACCATCCAGGTGGCTTTGGCCAAGTTAATTTCCCAATTTCTGAAGGTTCCACCACCAAGTGCTTTCAAAGTAGTCTTAAGGAGTCCATTACACCGTTCAACTTTCCCGGCAACTGGCGTGTGGTAAGGGATATGATATATC
This sequence comes from Sturnus vulgaris, assembly GCF_052056855.1. NCBI lineage: Eukaryota > Metazoa > Chordata > Aves > Passeriformes > Sturnidae > Sturnus > Sturnus vulgaris. Next base: position 17,763,816 of record NC_142256.1, on the reverse strand, counting down.
CATTCAATGCCATGTTCTTTGGCCCAGGTGTCGATAAGGCCATTCTTGAAATGGGTTCCGTTGTCTGATTCAATTCTTTCAGGGGTACCATGTCTCCAAAGGACTTGTTTTTCTAGGCCCAAGATGGTGTTCCGGGCAGTGGCATGAGGCACAGGGTAGGTCTCTAACCATCCTGTAGTTGCTTCCACCATGGTCAGTACGTAGCGCTTGCCCTGGCGGGTTTGGGGAAGGGTGATGTAGTCAATTTGCCAGGCTTCCCCATACCTGTACTTTGACCATCGTCCACCGTACCACAGAGGCTTCACCCGCTTGGCCTGTTTGATTGCAGCACAGGTCTCGCAGTCGTGGATGACCTGTGAGATGCTGTCCATGGTAAGGTCCACCCCTCGGTCACGGGCCCATCGGTACGTTGCATCTCTCCCCTGATGACCAGAGGCATCATGGGCCCAACGAGCTAGGGATGATTCTCCCTTGTGCTGCCAGTCTAGATCCACCTGTGATACTTTCACTTTGGCAGCTCGGTCCATCTGCTCATTGTTGTGATGTTCTTCATTAGCCCGGCTTTTGGGTACATGTGCATCCACGTGTCGAACCTTTATGGTCAATTTCTCTACTCGGGCAGCAATGTCCTGCCAAATCTCAGCTGCCCATATGGGTTTCCCTCTGCGCTGCCAGTTGGCCTTTTTCCAGCGATCCAGCCATCCCCACAGAGCATTAGCTACTATCCATGAGTCAGTGTAGAGATAGAGCCTTGGCCACTTCTCTCGTTCAGCAATATCCAAAGCCAACTGGACGGCTTTTAGTTCTGCGACCTGACTTGATCCACCTTGTCCCTCGGTAGCTTGTGCAACTTGTCGTGTGGGGCTCCATACTGCAGCTTTCCATTTCCAGTTAGTGCCTACAGTTCGGCAGGAACCATCAGTGAAGAGGGCATATCGTCTTTCAGTCTCCGGTAGCTCATTATATGGTGGGGCTTCCTCAGCAGGTGCCACTTACTCCTCTTCTTCTTCAGAAGACAATCCAAAAGTCTCACCTTCAGGCCAGTTTGTAATTATTTCCAGAATCCCAGGGCAATTTGGATTCCCAATACGGGCGCGCTGAGTGATGAGGGCAATCCATTTGCTCCATGTGGTGTCAGTGGTATGATGTGTGGAAGACACCTTTCCCTTGAACATCCAGCCCAGCACTGGTAGTCAGGGTGCCAGGAGGAGTTGTGTTTCTGTGCCAATCACCTCTGAGGCAGCTTGAACTCCTTCATAGGCGGCCAACATCTCCTTCTCTGTGGTAGTTGGCTTCAGATCCTTTGTAGCTTCTGCTCCAGAATCACAGTGGTCGACCCTGAGTCTCACCAGGCACCTTCTGCCACAGGCTCCAGGACAGACCATGGTTCCCGGCTGCAGAGTAGAGCACGTTCTTCACATCTGGTCCCGTCCTGACTGGGCCAAGGGCTACTGCATGAGCAATCTCTTGCTTGATCTGGGCGAAGGCTTGCTACTGCTCAGAGCCTCAGTGGAAATCATTCTTCTTGCAGGTGACCAGGTAGAGAGGGCTCACAATCTGACTGTACTCAGGAATGTGCATTCTCCAAAAGCCTATGGCACCCAGGAAAGCTTGTGTTTCCTTCTTGTTGGTAGGTGGAGACATAGTGGTGATCTTATTAATTACCTCTGCTGGGATCTGACAACGTCCATCTTGCCATTTGACTCCTAGAAACTGAATTTCCTGAGCTGGTCCTTTAACTTTACTTTGCTTAATGGCAAAACCAGCTTTCAGCAGAATCTGGATAATCTTCTCTCCTTTCTCAAAGATTTCCCCTGCTGTGCTGCCCCATACAATGATGTCATCGATATACTGTAGATGTTCGGGGGCTTCACGCTTTTCCAGTGCAGCCTGGATCAGTCCATGACAGATGGTGGGACTGTGCTTCCACCCCTGGGGCAGACGATTCCAGGTATGCTGCACGCCCCTCCAGGTAAAAGCAAACTGAGGCCTGCATTCTGCTGCCAGAGGAATGGAAAAAAATGCATTGGCAATATCAATAGTGGCGTACCACTTTGCTGCCTTGGACTCCAGCTCGTACTGCAGTTCCAGCATGTCTGGCACAGCAGCGCTCAGCTGTGGAGTCACCTAATTCAATGCACGATAGTCTACGGTCAATCTCCATTCTCTTTCAGATTTACACACAGGCCAGATGGGGCTGTTGAAGGGTGAGTGGGTTTTGCTGACCACCCCTTGGCTCTCTAGTTTACGGATCATTTCATGGATGGGAATCACTGAGTCTCTGTCAGTACGGTATTGCCAACGGTGTACTGTTGTTCTGGCGATTGGTACCTGTTGCTCTTCAACTTTCAGTAGTCCCACAGCATAGGGGTCATCTGCAAGACCAGGCAAGGTGTTCAGTTTTCTAATGTCGTCTGTCTCTACAGCAGCTATCCCGAAAGCCCAGCGATATCCTTTTGGGTCTTTGAAATATCCATTTCTAAGACAGTTTATGCCAAGGATGCATGGGCCCTCTGGGCCAGTCACGATGGGGTGTTTCTGCCACCTGTTCCTACTTAAACTCACTTCAGCCTCCACTACAGTCAGCTGCTGGGATCCTCCTGTTACCCCAGAAATAGAGATGGATTCTTCTCCTACATACTTTGATGGCATCAGAGTACACTGGGCGCCGGTGTCAACCAAAGCCTTATGTTTTTGTGGGTCGGATGTGCCAGGCCATCGGATCCACACAGTCCAATAGATCTGATTATCCCTCTCCTATACCTGGCTAGAGGCAGGGCTCCTCTATTCCTGATCTTGGTACACATTGCTCTCTCCCTGTAAATAGGTTCTTGAGGTTCCTTCAAGAGGATCAGTCATATCATCATTCTGATACTGTCTGGAGTTTTGTACACGAGAGACTGGAGCAGCATTGACTCTAGATGAACTTCTTGTGGTAGGTGTCCCTCTTTTCAGCTCACGTACCCGGGCTGCTAAGGAGGAGGTGGGTTTTCCATCCCACTTCCTCATGTCTTCTCCATGCTCCTGAAGGAAAAACCAGAGGTTACCTCGTGGAGTGTGTCCTCTCTCCCTGCCTGAGGAACGCCGGCTCCTAATGGCAGAAACTCTTGTTGGTTCGGGAGAGATCTGGTAGTTGTTTTCCTTAAGTTCTTTTTTTAGTTTCTGATGGCCCTCTTCAATCAAGCTTCGGACTTGCTCCACCAGCCTTGTTTCCACGGATGAGACATGAGTACGAAATGGGGCTGTGACAGTGTCCTCATAAATTCTTAGTTTATTGGCCAAGACGCCTACCATGTCCTCACCTTCCCTCCACTGCAGCGTTGCCAGGTAACGGGAATACATCTCTGGTCTGAGCCGTGCAAATCTCAACCACATCTGTGACGTGCACCGGACACAGTCTGGGCTCTTAGGAAATCTCTCATCTTCTGAGAAAATGATCTCCAGTACGGCCAATTCCCTCAGGCATCGGATACCTTGTTCTATTGTGCTCCATTTTCCTTGGTGCACCTGAAGATCTTCTTTACAAAGGTATTTGTCCTTCACACTTGTCAGCAGTCGCCGCCAGAGGCTGAGAGTTTCTTGGGTTCTCCCAATCCCCTGGTCAATGGCCACATCCTGGGACAGAGATCCCAGTTGCCTGGCCTCACTTCCATCCAGAATGGTGTCATTGGCTGCAGCATCCCAGATGCGGAGCAGCCAGGTCAAGATGGACTCATTTGTCTGGCAGGTGAATTCCCACCGCAGGTCACGCAGCTCACCCAGGGATAGAGAGTGAGTGATGATTTCTGGCTCTGTCACTTCCGCTGGGTGTGAAGGTCCTGCCACATCCTCGTCAGTCACTATGCGGACTGATTTGCTCTTTGATTTCTTCTTCTGAACGGGGGCAACTGCTACTGGTCTAGGCTGTTCTGGTTCAGTGATGGTTTGTGTGGAGATGCTGATGGCGCTTCTGGCTTTTTCCTCCTCTGTGGCAGACTGCATAGACACGGACACTGTTGCTTTGCTTTTGGCTTTTTCCTCCTCTGTGGCAGTCTGCATAGACACTGACACTGTTGCTTTGCTTTTGGCTTTTTCCTCCTCTGTGGCAGTCTGCATAGACACGGACACTGTTGCTTTTTGTTTGGTTCTTCTCCTCTTTGTGACATTCTGTGAAGACATGGACGAAGTTGATTTGTTTCTTTTTTTCCTCTTCCTCAAGAATACGCTGCAGTACACCATGTAGTGTTTTGTTTCTAAGCATGTTGTAGGCTGTGCAGAGGAGACAAAGCAGAACTAACAACAATATTATGCTGTCCTTAGCATCCAGCAGGAATTCAACATTTCCAAAAACTACTGTATCAGGCCGGAAAGATTGGAAAAAATCATCCTTTACCCCTCCCCCCAAGGGCTGGGTGTGATTGGTAAAACCCCGGATGTAGCAGCCTAGACTAGGACAAGCAAACAAAGTCGAGTATATATTCCGAATTATGTTCATTGCCTCAGAGGTTATCATGCAGTAGACATAATAGGCCAATAAAGCAATTTTTATACCATATCCTGGTCTACACAGGAGCATTACAGCTGGCAGATAGTTCCCCATGTGTGGAAAAATATAGAGAGCAAGATATAAAACCCATGTAAGCATGTTGAGAATCATGGTGAATACAAAATTGTAATACTGACTTTTCTCAGTACCCTTCGTGCCCCACGTTGGGCGCCAATAAATGTGTTGGTTTGAAAGTAAAACCAGTGCGAGACTCCAAGTCAGTAATACAATTTAATAGGAAAAAAGAGAAAAAATAAAATACATGTAATAATATAAAAGAAAAACCACTGACAAAGTCAGAAATACAACCTGACACCCTGTCAGTCAGGGTGTTGGTAGCAGTTCATCTAAATGGTGGCTGCAGTCCTCCTGGATGACAGATGTGGTTCCGTTGAAGCAGTGCTCCTGTAGAAGGTGCAGTTTTCCTCCAAAGATCCAGCGATGATGTGGAAAAGGTCCGACTTTCCTCTAGGATCCAGTGGAAAGGTCTGCCTTCGCGTCCCAAACCCCAGTTTTTTATCTAGGTAGGAAAGGCTTGGCTCCTGCCCCTGGCTGGAGCATCTCCCAATGGGATGATGTAATCTTATCAGTCACACAATAGGACTTAATGGCCCATTAACAGAATATATCTTCTGGAGGAAGGATGGGTTGTGAAAAGATAACGATGATCATCCCCCTGATCTTATCAGATGGCACATCAGCAGAAGATATCTCCCACAGAGATAAGGATCACCACCCCTCCTACATTTTAACAGATGGTGATAGAATACACATTTTTGCATTGTACCCCAGGACACTGCTGAAGCCGTATGTGGTGAGGAGACACTCTTAGCTGGAGCTGACTCCACATTAATGCAGAGAAGATTCTTTAAAGCTAAAATGAAGTATAGACTTGCAACTCCACTGTGTGGATGGACCATGGGATTTAGCTGGGAGGAAATAGACCCTTATCAGTACATTTCACTGCATGAAAAATACTCAATTTCTCTGCAAAGCAATGGATTTTGCATTGGGCTTTTTTAACTGAGCAAAGTCTTCTGTGCATCCAAGTACTTAATTTTTGGTGAACTAAAAAGAGGAGAGGATTGCAAAAGAAGCTTTCCAGAAAGAAATTTGTATCCTGTACATCAACTTGTTCCTGTTTGGACACTGCTCACAAAACACTGCCTTGCAGATGTTTGGATAACTGGTACTTAACTAAGAAAAGACTCATGAGATTGATTTTCTAGGAACAACAAAAACTTCACACATTATCATCTCCTCCCTTCACCTTTCCCTAAGGAGGGCCTGTATTTGCAGAGGCTGCACAATAGACAGGTCTATTCTCTTTGACAGCCAGAGCCAAAAGCCTCTTTCTGTATAAGTCTAAGGCCAGATTATCTATGGATTCCTGTTAAAAGGATTTTTGAGATTTTTCAGCATTCCTGTTTTCCTGGAATTCTCTAAAGCAAGTGTGCTTCTGTGAATGGACTTCTTGATAGGTGAACATGCAGAAGTGCAAGTGACTCTGATCAGCAGAGTTAAGAGAACAAAACTGAAAGATGAAAGCAACCTAGACCATTAATTTCACATTTTCTTATGGAGAAAAATACTTTGAGCAGATACAGCATGTGGAAGGAAGAAGAAAAATGCCACCACTGGCAGAGTTGGGAAGTTGAACTATGTGTTGAAGCTCAGAGATTGAAGGCTCCAGAGGGTAATTCTTGCTGCTGCCTCTTAACTCAGTCAGAATTATGGTTGCAAGTGCAGTGAGCACCAGAAGCTTCCATGTGAATTCTGCCAGAAATATGTTGGGCAGTCCTATGAATAGGCAAGGAATGCCTTTAGTTTGACAGGTAATACTTACTTTCTCCCATCCCATCTCCAGACAACTGCAAGAGAAAAATATTGTGATTCACTGCAGGCCAGTAAGACAGGAGAGATTTTTACATTTCTCTGACAGTGGATTTCAGTTGGCTTCAGTGGACATGGTTTCATGGGCACTTCAGCACTAGGACTGACCTAAGTGCAAATCAGGCAGGGTTTTCTTTTGGGTGGATTTCTCTTGGCTGTTATTGACAGCTTTCCTTAATTTGATTTTCATGAGTGATGTGGTGATTTGAAATAGTCCTATGCATGAGCTGAATGTAAATTGAAGACTGCAAAGTAAACAAATTCCCAATGCAAAAGGCAATCTCAGAGACTTCCAAAACCTCATAAAAGTAATTTCAAAGTAAAAATCTGTATGCTGAAAAATATTTAATTTCACAGAAAAAAAATTTAAGCAGCATGTGTTTTGCAGTTTGATGGTGTTCCATACAACACAGTATTAGTTTCCTTGTTCACTTGTAGGTGTCTGCTCATTAAGTAAGATCTTTACAAAGTGTCGGGGCGGTTTAAATGCTTTAGGGGATGAGTATATTTATTATGAGCTGATAATCCTTGTAACTTGTTACATTAAAATATAAACGGATTATATTCTGATAAGAAGCATGAAAGTGATTACTAAACTGTGGGAATAAATGTGTTAGAACCCTAAACAATGTAATAATCCTCTAAGGGGAAATTGCACCTCATTCATTTATAATGGTATTGTGATAGGCTTTGTTTTAGTCCAACTTTTGAGTCAATGCTTCCATGAAATTCTCATGACTTGCCTTCCAAAATGACATCAAAGACAAACGGAGAAAAACAGTCTTGACAAAACCAGGTCACTACATCAGCAAGAGCAGAGTGGGCTGAGCAGCTCTGCTTCCTAAATCAAACCCTTGCTGCAGGAGCACTGCTGAGCTCTTGTTAGTGTGTCACAAGTGCCATTCTCAGCAGTGAGGGACCAAAAAGTGTCGCAACTCTAAAAAAAATGGCTGAAGGCTTTGGCCAAATCCTAGTGCCCATCTCCTCAGAGCACTGCTATGCTGAAATGAGGATGTGGAGGTCCTCAAGGTATCCTTTTAGGAGGATGTCCTGGTCCCAGCTATACTTTGTAGCTAGGAATGCACAAGGAATGAGGGGGAGCAGTAAGACCTTTGTGCCTAAATCAAGCAAAAATCCCAGCAAGGGATCTCAGGGGTTCTGCCAGCCCTGTCTTTCCAGAGGTCCTTTCATAGTCTTTGCCAAACTCCGAGGTGTGGGAAAGACTAAGGATCTTCTAAAGGATACATATCTGGACTGTTAGGGAAATGTATGGGCCAGAAGCCTAATCTCAGTCTGCCTTCAGAGCAAGGAACTGTCAAGAAATCATCATCTCCATCTCCTACCTCAGTTCCTGTGTATCCCTAGAAGAGCTGTCTATCAAGGGACAGAGAGTGGGATTTGAATATGCACACAGGGCCATGCAGGCTGCTTTGAAATTGCCATTTTGTCAAAATAACTTCAGGTACAGTTTGGCTGTCTGCAGTGGTGGGGTGGGACCTAGAGTACACTCAGGAAAAGGACTCTCCTCCTGGATATTGTGTGGCTGTATCCTCCAGGCTTTTTTGTAAAGGCCAAGATAGTGTCTATAGCCAAAACTTAACAAGATAATTATAGCTGGCAGGGATTGGTAATTAATGTCTAGTACAACCTACTGTAACATACTGCTGTTTTTACATGTGTTTTGTGCAAAGTGGGAGTGCTGAGGCATGCTCATTTGCTGCTGTCTGATGGGGAGAGGATGACAAATCCTACAGGAAGAAGGAAATGTGCTTCCCATCTTTTGGGGTTTTAATTAAGTTGCAGTGGCAGAAATGGCAAAGTGCCAGAGCTTCTCCTGCGACTGAGCAAGCACTTTACAGAGAGGGAACCTGGGCACAGGAGGCTTATACAGGTGTCTGTGTTCAAGAATGTCACAGTGCAAGCTGGCTTGTACTGAGCAGTGAATTTGGCCACTGATTGGATAAACAGCCTGGCTTAAAAGGCCAGCCCCCAAAGAACAGAGATAGGACAGGATTGGAGACAGACAAGGATTTAATCCAATGAGTTCCAGCCCTGGCTGCAGAGAGCTATTGGTCAGCGGGCTGAGCAGCCTGACCTGGGGGCCAATCACAGACGTTTACCCGGGAACACTGAAAGGGGTATATAAAGCGAGGTCAGAACTGAATAAAGGCTTTTGCTACATGGATCATAGAGTGTGGGATTTTCTGTCTCAGATTCCACGCCGTTCGAACTCAACATCTGGTGAGCCCTGACGTGATCTGGCATAGCCATACCGCTGCGAGTGGGGGAGACCGGCCGTCCTTGAGACGGTGAATTCTGGCCGAGAGCCAGGGGAATTCTGGCCTAGAGCCAGGGAACTGCCCAAGAGGCAGAGAAGGGCTGGCAAAAAGCCAGAGCCGTCCAATAGAGACGGGTGCTGCCCAAGAGGCAGGGAAAACACTGGCCAGATTCAGGAATACGTCCAAGAGACGAGAAAGACGCCCAAAAAAGAGAGGCGACAGGAACTGACCAGAGCCAGAGCATCCTAGAGACGAAGGAAAACTTCAGCCAAAAAGCTACAAGAAAACCATGGGGAGCTTCTTTTCTACAAACACGCATCCAGTGATAGAGGTATGGACAGAGTTTTTGGAGGAGTGGGAAATTGAATATGAAAACGAATTGCTTTTTGATTTAATACTATGAACAAAAGAAAAGAAGGTGGAACCGACTGTAGAAACTACATTAAAATATAGACTATTGGACTAAAATTGGAGAAGAAATACTAAATGCTGCCTTAAAAAATGATAAAAATGCAATTAGAGCTTTAAAGCCTTGGAAAACTATCTTAAAGCTGATAAAAGAGATAAAAGCTGATTTATCCAGCAAAAGCATGGAAGAAAAAGTACTTACTCCATGCAGAGAGACTTTACTGGCGGGTAATTCCTCATTTGCCAGCCCAGAGACTCTAAAAACACCCCAAACTGCTGCGGGAGACATCTGAGAACAATCTCAAAATGGCGGCGGCCGCCTGGCCAGGACAGAGGTCCAGGGACAATACCAAAATGGCAGTGGCCGCATGGCCAGGGGAGGGAGAAAGGAAACACAGCCTCCCTCATGGGAGGTACTTCCACCACAAGCCCAGCCCTGGGGGGACATGCCTTTGCCCCAAGCCCAGCCCCGGTGGGACGTGCCTCCAGCTCCAACCATGCCTTGGTGGGAGGTTCCCGCGGTCTCAGTCCAACCTCAGGAAGTCCGAGTCCCGACCCAAGGCTAGCCCTGAGCAGGCATGCATTGGCCCCAAGTAGCCCTGCCTCCAGGGGGTTTGGCCCCAGCCCAGCCTCCAGAGGGCGTGTCTCCACCCCGGCAAGAGGGCGTGGCACTGCCCCAAGTCGCCATGGAAACCCCCACCGAGCCCAGAGAGCAGGCGAGCCGTGATGACGTCACGTCAGGAGTGACACAGGAAAAACCCGGAAGTGCATCAAGACTGGAAAATGCCAGCACCAAAGCCCCGAAAATGACTCCAGAACCAAGAATCAGCCCCGATCCTGCTGGAGATATAGTACCCACATTTTCTCCACACCAGGAGCCGAGCACGGAACAGCTCCAAGAGGTCTCTGCACAGAGGAACAGCCAACACACCCAGGGAAAAGACACAAGCTGCATCTCAGCAGCCAACCTTCAAAAAGCAACTCCAGCCCTGCTAATGTTTAAATTAGAAGTCGTCTCTTCCTGGGACCCAGCTCTCCTCTGGATGACGGTAAAGCAAAAGGCTCTAGAATCTGGTGATTTAGAAGTGGCTGAACTGATTGCAGTGCCTTCATCAGTGCAGTGTCTTCACCAATAGAAGAGGACTGGCAGGGTGGGGGAGATACGATAATGGCATTCCCAATAATAAGGGGAAATGGAACTACTCCAGATAAATATGTACCCTTTAATTGGCAAATTCTTGCAGAATTACGCCAGTTAGCTCCTAAGCATGGGTTGGGATCCCCTGCAGTGATAAATATGCTTAGATTTGTGACTGCTAATGAACTAACACCCTATGATATAAAGCAGATTGTGAAATTAATCTGTGCTCCAGTGCAGTATATGATGTTTGAATTGGCCTGGAGAACATATGCAGAGGAGCAAGAGTTAAAAAACTCGAGGCTATCACAGCAAGACCCGTGCTTTGGGGCAGGGGTTCCCCACCTCATGGGAGTGCATCCCATGGAGGATTCTCAGACTCAAGCACACTTAAACTCTGCAATATAAAACCAGGCAAAAGAACTGGGGATGAGAGCACTAAATAAAGTTACAAACATGTCTGTACCAACCCAGAGATATACAAATATAAAACAAAATCCTAGTGAGTTGTACATGCACTTCATAGAATAATTACAAGATAGAATAATTACAATATTTGGAAAAACAAATAGCTAATGAAGATGCAAGGAATCAGGTATTGTTACAATTGGCCTGAGATAATGCCAATGAGGATTGTAGAAGAATTATAAGTGCATTGCCCAAAGAAAATCCATCCCTGGAAGAAATGATTAATGCATGTGCTAAGGTCAGGACAGCGTCACACAATATGGATATGTTAGCTAACTCTTTTGCAGCTGCAGTAAGGATGAAAGTGAATTGTTTCAATTGTGGACAACCAGGCCACGTGAAAATGAGCTGCCCCACGAAACCAGCCTCACAGAAGAAGGCTCAGGGACAGGGCAATGGCAAGTTCCTCTGTAAGCGATGTGGAAAACTTGGACATGAAACCAAGGTATGCAGATCCAAATATCATACTTCAGCTTCTTAAGGAACAGGGAAACATGAAAACCAGCGCAATGAGGGAATGCGCCCAGACAGAAATGTTTCCTCAACCTCCTGCCCAAGCCTTTGTGATCAGCTTACAGCCAGAACAAGGGGATCAGCCGGCCTGGATGTTTACACCTCAGCCACAGTAACTATAAACTCACTAGAAGTGCACAGAGTCCCCCCTGAGGCTCAAGGGCCCATAGGGAAAGGACTAAGTGTCCTTCTTTTGGGAAGATCCAGTGCTACATTACAAGGTATCTTTGTGCATCCTGGTGTGATAGATGCTGACTTCACAGGGCAGATATATGCCATGGTATCCACTCCCTCTCCACCTGTAACTATTCCTGAAAAAACTAGGATTGCTAAACTTGTCCTTTTTAAGTCTTGTGTCCCCAATGCAGATACAAAGGAGCGAGGAGACCAAGGCTTCGGATCAACAGGACAACCAGAGGTATTTTGGACTCAAATCGTAGGTAAAGACAGACCTATCATAAAATGCATTGTTACTATGCCAAAAGCCAAGCCCTCACAGATAGAGATTAAGGGTTTGGTTGACACTAGATCTGATGTTACTATCATTGCTGCTTACAAATGGCCTCTCTCGGCCCACTACACTCTCAGGAACCGCTATTGCTGGTATTGGAGGGACTACACAAAGTTATCTTAGTGATAATCCTGTGCTGATTAAAAGTGATAAAGGGCAGACAGCCACAGTGAGGCCATACGTGCTAGCAGATTATATAGGTGTGTGGGGGAGGGATGTGTTGTCAGCATGGGGGGTCTGGGTGGGGACAGATTTTTAAAAGGGGCCGTTGTGATAGAGGGCGAACACCGTCCCGCATTTGCTTTGAAGTGGCTCACTAATCAGCCAGTGTGGGTTCCACAATGGCCCCTAAAAGAGAAATTAGAGGCCATCAAAATCCTGGTTCAAGAACAATTGATTCAAGGGCACATAGAACTATCCACAAGTCCGTGGAATAGCCCAATATTCGTTATAAAAAAGAAATCTGGAAAGTGGGATTACTCCATGACTTAAGAAAAATTAATGCTGTTATGGAAAGCATGGGTGCCTTACAGCCAGGTATGCCATCCCCTACAATGATACCTGTCTCTTGGGATATCCTGATTGTGGACTTGAAAGACTGTTTCTTTACTATTCCATTACACCCAGATGATGCCCCAAAATTTGCTTTTACAGTGCCTTCTATTAACAATGCTGCACCAGGGCAACATTATCAATGGCGAGTGCTTCCGCAGGGCATGCGAAATAGTCCAGTGATCTGTCAGGAGTACGTGGCTCAAACAGTCTCATCAGTGAGAGAGCAATTTCCAGGGGCATATTGCTACCATTATATGGATGATATTTTGGTAGCAACCCAGACAAAAGAAGAACTTACAGAAATTAAGCTAAGCTTATTAAAGGCACTGAAAACATTTGGGCTGCAAATAGCTCCTGAAAAGGTGCAGCAGCAAGCACCATGGAAATATTTGGCACTAAAAATCTTAGATCAGACCATACAACCACAAACTATTCAATTCTCAACAAAAATTGAAACACTAAATGATGCACAGAAACTTTTGGGTTCTATCAACTGGGTTAAACAGTATTTAAGATTAACTGATTCACAATTGGCACCATTATTAGACCTGTTAAAGGGCAATCCAGAACTGACTTCACCAAGCAAGCTGAATGCAAAAGCAAAGGCTGCTCTAGAAATAGTAGAGCAGGCTATAACAAAGAAACAAGTCCACCGGATATGCCCAGAGGTGTGTGTTACTGTGTTTATTATCATTGTTAAGTTTCATCCAACAGGAATTATCGGGCAGTGGAACTCACATTGGCCTGATCCTTTGCATGTGTTAGAATGGATGTTCTTGCCTCACTAGCCCAAAAAGACAGCTCCCACCATCTTTGAGTTAATAGCACAATTGATTATCAAGTGTTGTCACAAGTGTTTGCAGTTAAGTGCTAAGGATCCCTCGAAAATCATTATTCCTGTGAAGCAGGAACAGTTCGAATGGTGTTTTGCAAACAGCACAGCTTTACAAAGTGCTTTGCAAGGTTTCTCGGGTCAGATTTCCAATCATTTGCCAAGCCATAGACTGCTTAAGCTAAGTGGGGAGACTGAACTCTCTCTCAAACCTCTCAGTAGCCGCATACCTTTAAAAGGTGTCACAGTGTTCACAGATGGCTCTGGGAGAACAGGGAAAGCCATTGTAACATGGAAAGAGGGGAGTGATTGGCAAACCCTAGAAGGATACGAGAGTAGATCATCTCAAATGGTAGAGCTACGAGCTGTAGCTATGGCTTTTCAGTATTTCCCTCACACTACTCTAAATGTGGTAACAGACTCTGCATATGTAGCTGATATCACTCAAAGATTAGATCAAGCTCTGTTAAAGGAAGTTGAAAATGCACAACTGTTTAAGCTACTTAAAACTCTGTGCCTTGCCATACAAGCTAGAAGTTGTCCTTACTATGTATTACACATCAGAAGCCACACAAATTTGCCAGGTTTCATCACAGAAAGCAATGCTCGAGCAGATAAGTTAGCTGCCCCTGCCTGGACAGCACCACAGCCAGATATGCTTACACAAGCAAGAATGTCACATGATTTCTTCCACCAAGGTGTCCGAGCCTTGCAGTGGCAGTTTCAGCTGTCAAACACAGAAGCTCGTAACATTGTTAACACCTGCACTGACTGCCAAGGCCACACTGCACCACTGCAGATGGGGTAAACCCTCGTGGACTGCGTGCTTTGCAAATCTGCCAGGCTGACGTGACACATATTGCCGAATTTGCCCATTTAAAGTATGTACATGTCTCAATTGACACATTTTCATCAGCAGTCTGGGCTACAGTACACACAGGAGAAAAGGGTCGGGATGCTATTGCACATTGGCGATCTGCATTTGCTGCCTTAGGAATCCCCCATCTCATCAAAACTGATAATGGTGCTGCCTACATTTCACAGAGAACAAGAAATTTCTTACAGCTCTGGGGAGTGTCACACCACACTGGCATTGCACACGTATCAACAGGACAAGCCATCGTGGAAAGAGCACAGGGCACCTTAAAAATTACACTTAAAAACAAAAGAGAGGTGGGTGAAACCCCACAGAGCAGAATAGCAAAGGCTGTATACACACTAAATCACTCGAGAGTAATAGAAAATTCCCAGAATCCAGTTATCCTAAATCACTTCCTATCATTACAATCATCTGGTGATAAACCTTTACCTAAGCCCAAGGGGATGGTGCGAGACCTCGACACCAATAAGTGGGGGGGTCCGTGGAATCTCATCACCTGGGGACGGGGGTATGCATGTGTAACCACGGACACAGGTACACATTGGGTACCTGCTAGATGTGTTCGTCCTGCACGGAACCACAGACAACGTCCCCGTAAGAGCTCCTCGACGGATGTGGGGGAGCCAGATGCAGAAGGACAGCACCCTCCCGAGAGCTCCTCGACAGATGTGGAGGAGCAAAATGCAGAAAGATAAATGGGAAAACTCACCTACCTCACAGAGTTATGAGACACTGAAATAACAGAGTTGTTTGTTTACAAAATGTTTTAATGTTTACAAATCGTTTTATCAAGTTGGAATTTTGCACAGTTCTAAAACTGAATGTTATATTAAGTTATAATTTCAAAAGAAAAGTTTAAAGTTTTATGGTTATAGAATTATATTTCTAAGTTAAACAGTTAAATTGTTATATGTGAAACCGAAAGTGCTAAATTCACCTGACTGCCCCTGAACAAAAGCCCTGCAGCTTCTGATATGTGGAACTCTTCACTATCCAAAAGGCCAAATTTATTGAGCTAAGTAAAAACCCATTCCAATTGAATAGATGCTGTTAATGTAATTTTGTGTGCAAAAGGGCCCTTGCAGGCAAGATTGCAGAGAACAAGCTGCACATGTTTCAAAATTTTTCTTCAAATTAATAAAAAAGAAACGGGGAATTGTCACAGTGCAAGCTGGCTTGTACTGAGCAGTGAATTTGGCCACTGATTGGATAAGCAGGCTGGCTTAAAAGGCAGGCCCCCAAAGAACAGAGATAGGACAAAATTGGAGACAGACAAGGATTTAACCCAATGAGTTCCAGCCCTGGCTGCAGAGAGCTATTGGTCAGCGGGCTGAGCAGCCTGACCTGGGAGCCAGTCACAGACGTTTACCCGGGAACATTGAAAGGGGTATATAAAGCGAGGTCAGACCTGAATAAAGGGCTTTTGCTACATGGATCATAGAAATTACATAGAGGGTGGGATTTTCTGTCTCAGATCCCACGCCATTCGATCTCAACAAAGAACAGTATCCGTTCTGGCTAACAAGCCTTGTTCTGTGTTGCTTATTTACTTAATAAAGAGACCTTCACCTGTGTGACTATGTAGGATTTGGTGTTTCCACATGAGTAGCAGTAACAGCACTCAGTCTCTGGCAGGTTTCACTAAAGCCATCCAATAGCATATGTAGCAAATGCTAATGGAAGCCACATGGCACAAGCTTTGCTCTTTGTATGGATTACCTCAGAGAAGACTTAGCAGAAGCAAAAATCTGTTGTGAGGCTTGGAATGTCATGCTGTGCAATGTTCTCCTAACGGAGCTACTACTGCCTGCTGAGATCCAGAATTTCCCTGGCTGCACCTTGTTGGCAGAGACTTCCCAGTTTCCAGGTGATGTAGCTCAAGAGGGCTTCAGATCAGCTGCCTCTCCCCACACCCTTCTGATGCCGTGCAAGTCCTGCAGGGGCACGGAGAGGAGGCACCTGGGCGTATGTGCTGCATCTGCATCCCGGGGAGGCTGTGATGGTGCAAAGCAAATGCCGAGCATGAGCTGGCATCTGCCTTAACCCAACAGGTCAATCCAGAGGAGGAAACTAGAGAAGGAAAAGTGAAACTTACTTTTTTTTTAATATTAGGAAGACCTGCCTATCTTTATCTCGATGCAAAATAGATGACCTCTATGACCTGGAACTTCTCTGCATTGGATTTTGAGCAGAGTAAGCTAATAATGACTGAGTATAATTGGGATGCAAAATTGAATTCTTGCTTCTTGGTATAAATGGGAAGCGATAGCGTATCATGTAGGAGGTCTTTAATCATCTAGATTTATTACATTTTGTAGGATTATAAGTGTTTTAAGCTTGTTGTTTCATCTTGAGCACTGACAGAGGCAAGCAGGTAACTGAAGGTACTCACAGAGCATTTTAATGGGGCTTTTTCCTGAATTCATCTGAAGCCAAGCTCCCTCTGGCCACAGCCCCACCCTCTCATCTGCATTTCATAAGGGTATTACCGCTGTAATTAATAGGACTTGTATAACAGTACCTAATTAAACTGATCATATAGTGTAAATTTAACTTGATTATCATTAACCTCAGTGAACTCTTCAGGAGATTAATCCTGGTGATTCACTCAGCACAGAGAGGAACAGCAGCAGCTCTGTGGAGGACCAAAATATTAGTATGCAAAAATGCTCTATGCCCCCAAACCCTGCAAGGTAGGTCTAGGTACCAACAGTAGCACTGGTGTCAGGGACGGGAGTCTCCCCACTTTCAAATTGCTTAAAAGCCACTGAAATGCCAGCAGGCTTCTACAGTGCCATTCTTAAAATCACTGGATAAGGAGTCTGTGAGAGGATTATGGCTTATATAAGAGTTTCATGTCTGTCCTAAAGCTGCAGCTCCTATGCATTTGTGCACTGCATGGAGTGTCTGCCAGTGATTCATGGACACCAGAATGTCCTGAATGATTATGAACACATTTTGTTTAGGATTATTACAGATACAGGATTTAGTCCCAGTCTTATGAAAGCTGATGTGATTTAGTCTGTGGGAAGAGAGCAGAGGCAATAATGTTATACTTCTTTATATTAATTACTGCATGTTAAAATGCTGTATACTTTGCTTCTGCACATTGTGCTGGAGAATTCTTCGCTAAAAAAACAAATAAGCCTTTGGTAAAATCATAGATTTTTTTCTGTATGTGGTCCCAAAGTACAGAGCATGGGGTTTGTCCTGTCTTTGGCTGAACACATCTGTTTGTTTGCTGCTAATAATAGTTTAATCAATGGAGTTGATTCCTGCATATTCTCCATCTGACAGTAGCCCAGAAGACCCAGATGACAGCAAAAATGTCTTTTGTATGTGTCACTTTTTCATTCTTTTTGGTTGTTGTTGTTATGTGGTTGTTGCTTAATTAAAAGCTAAGAGAAAGTTTTACTCCTGTTTGCATGAATGGTCACATCAAATGGTACAGGAAAATCTAGGCCAAGCTGCTTTCAGAGGGCTAAGGAACATTATACCATTGCACCGTTTCCTTTCATAGTAACAATGCTTCTTTAATAAACGTCAGACACCTTTTGAACTTTCTTTGAAACTGTTAGTTTTGCTTTCCATAAGTACCCTGTAGCCCACCTTGCCCCCCCAGCTCTCTGTGGTGTGGCTGTTATTAGGAGATGTGTCCATGTGGAATGGGAAGGAGAGGGATGTGCACAGGGTGCATCCTCACTGCCTGCAGAAATGGTGCTGGTTATATAACACCCGTGCTGGGTAACGAGGTGAAACTCTCAACTCTTCTGTGGGAGCTTTCAGAGGGTTTGGGACTGCTGGCTGGATGAAGGGTAAGTCAGGGACATGTTCCTCGGTGGGGGCTGTGTGTTGGGGTGTACGGGTAGGTGTCAGTGTGTACAGTGCTGAAGAGGGGCTGCAGCATTAATGACTGAGATATTGGTGCAGGCAATAGTACCTCAAGCAAACACTGCCACTCAGCACTTTACCTGAAATAGATCATTTTAGGGTATTGCTACTTTGTGAAACAGCTCCGTAATTTATTTATGCTCTTTGTCTGTTTTTTTCTAACATGTCTCAAACACAATTAAAAATAAGCTGTGCTTATCCATAATGGCTTTCCTTTAATAGTGGTAGTAATACTTTGTGCTGAAGCAGCGAAATGCTTTATATCAAATGATCCAGGATGCTGATACTATTCAGAATGTAACTTGCTGAGGCTTTGCTGTTATTCTTTGCACTCGCTTTTGTTTCTTGCACTTGCAGACTTGTACCTG
The DNA here is from genome assembly GCF_052056855.1 of Sturnus vulgaris. Taxonomy (NCBI): domain Eukaryota; kingdom Metazoa; phylum Chordata; class Aves; order Passeriformes; family Sturnidae; genus Sturnus; species Sturnus vulgaris. The sequence goes on along the minus strand of NC_142256.1, from coordinate 17,745,555 downwards.
TTTGCAGCACAGTTGCTGTGTTTGCTTGTCCAAGTACAACTGTTCATGTTGACTGATAAGTGCATGCCGGATGATTGTCCATGAATGCTGGATATCCATGTCTGGATGTGCTTGCCACTGTCATGGAAGAGTTACATGCTTAGCACTCTCATGGAGCTACTGTCAAATGTGCGTCTCAGAGCAGAAAATAATCTTAGCTTGCAACAAGATGAATAAAAGGAATGCCTGAGCTTTTCAGGGTTATATTGTGGAAACTGTGTTTGCACTGTAAGTACTGTTTGTGCTTCAAGTACCTGAGAGGTACTGGGGCAACTGGTTCCCTTACAGAGATAGAAGGGCTGTGGGGAGGGGTTGTGCATACACAGCACAGGCAGCTGTGAGCTCAAAAGATTCCAACAGCAAGAAACTCAGCCCAAATGAACCTAAATAAACAAGGGATCTGAATTATTCACAAACAGAAATGCTTGTTCCTGAACACTCAGGTGTCTGAATCCAGAGCAGCCTCAGGCCATGGGATTGGCATTGTGAGGGTGAGCATTGTCCTAAAATGAACTGTGCAACAGAAAGCCTGTTAGTATTATATGCAGGCTTATATTCCCCCGGGACTGAGAATCTCTTGTACTCAATTTTTAGACTTTTTTTTTTTCTAAAAGAAAACTTGATGTCACAATTCCTGTCACTTTTGCTTTTGCATTTGTTTCTTGTGATATTCAGCTAGAATAGCAGCCTGCCAGGGCCCACATCCTATATCCTATTTAATCTTTTTCTCTTTCTCTTGCTGTGCTTGAGTCCAGTGGTCCCATAGATCTGGCTGATCCTTGACTGGTTGTGTGGCCTTTGTATGAGGAGACAGGTATAAATATATGAGCTTAACCTGAGGGCAGTCTCTCACTCCAGACTCAAGGGATCTGCACAAGGACTGGTTGCCACACTGGATCTCTGGGGTTATGGGTAGTCAGATGTGTGGTGGCTACTTCTTTTGCAGCTACTCATTTCTAGGGCTTCTGGTGTGTTGCTAAAGTTTTGCAGGGAGTAGCTCCCCGATGTTTTGTACCCCCACCCAGGCACCTGGGAGGGGTGTGGCATGAGCAGCTGGGGCCATAGTGTCCAAGACCTGGACCCCAGGAGGGAAAATGAGCTGATGAAATCTCATCTTGGTGGCAAGTGTGGTATATACATCTTTGTGGTATATACATCTTTGCACCAGGGCAGGTGGCTTCTCTGTGCTGCAGAAACACCCTGTCACTTGGGAAAAGATCACTGGTTCCCCCAGCACGGCAAAGACAGCAATGGGGTTAGGCCATCCAATGCTGCAAGCTCCCAAGCATTGTGTACATCAGTGAAGATAGGTAGATTGCCATAAGTGACTATAGGTAGAGAAATATCACATAACTGTGTAGGTTTTCATACATGAGCACTGAGGTGGCTTTGTAAGTTTTGCAGCCCCATACCTGAGCCTGCAAGGTCCCGGTTGCTGCCTACAGATGATAAGCTTTGCCCTATATATCAAGCAGACTTCTCTGTGCACACACCTGTGTTTAATTACCATTATGAAATGGTAACAAAAAAATCTAAAATGTCATTACAACATGGTATGGGGCTAGGATTTGCAGTCTAACTGCAAGGTTCTTGATGGCAAAACCATTCCAAGTTTGTGTGAACTCTACTCTACTACTGGACGGTTGTTGTCCTCTATGAGCAGCAGCCCTCTGAGCAGGCTGATGTGGCTAGTTGTTGGGGAAGACGAAAATGGAAAACCTTTTAAATATGATTGCCTGGTAAAAGATTTTGAGAATATGGAAACTATAAGCAAGATCGAAATGAAAGCCATCTTTGAGATACCAAACCTTAGTTACTAAACAACTAAAAAACAATAGTATGGCCAGTTGAAAATAATCCCCTCTTGACTGAACAATCCCCTCTACTTGCAGACAGGTCCAAGGGTCAGAAAAGACCCTACTAGCTTGGTAAAGAGGGTCCAAAGAGTAGTTTTTAGGGTTTAAAGTATAACACAGTATGGTAATGTAGTGATCTTTATAGGCTGTATGTAAATGCATAAATTTATGTTATAAATGTAAATTTATATCTTGCATTAGATTGGTTAGTGAGAATTAGAATATTCAACACAGAAGATTTACTGTATTGTAACGGGAACCTCTCTGTCTTATGCTCTTACTTCTCTTACTGCTCTTACTCTTACTGCTCTTGCGTCTCTTATGCTCCTACCTCTTACCACCTTTACCCCTCTTACCTCCTACCCCTTGCCCTCTCTTTACTCCTTTTACTCTTGCCCTCCTGTTCTCACAGGCCTGCTCCAAGCTGTGGCTGGCAGCTCCAAGCAGGGCCCTTTCACCCACGCTTATGCAATAAACCATAAGTTCCAACACCTGGCTTTAGAGATCTCTCAGTCCCGACCATCCAGACCCACAGCTCCTACAGCTTGTTTTGTTTGTCACTGACTTGCCAGGATATGTTCATGTCAGCACCTCTCCTAATTCTTTCCTGTGGTGGAAATTCTGCCTGGTTAAAACTCCTACCAGTTGGATGCCTCAGCAAGAGCAGTGCTAGGCATGCTTTGCCCAAGGAGTAAAACTTCCTTCTTGAAGGAGAGTTATTTTGGTGTAGACAAGGGTCAATAAGACTGCACTGACTCCCTGATGTTGGTACCTATTCTGAGAATGGGTGCTAATCCCACCTTACCGATGTAAAGCCATTTTATGAACTTGGCAGTAAAATGACTCCGGTACTTATAAACATTTCAGGATATTAAAATGGCCTTAAACCCTACTGTGTTTCCTGCTTTAGCTTGGAGCAGGCCCAGAGCTGGCCCAGAGCTGGGTTTGACTGGAAACTCAGCCACTGCCTGCAGTCTAAGTTCCTTGGGATTGGGTGATGGATCCCTGCCCTCTCCCAGTCCTGTCTCCTTGATGCCTTTGGTGCAGGCTGAGCCCTGAGAGTCTAGCTCCAAGATGCAGCCAGTGACAGTCTCCACATGCAAACTTCAGCAGCAAATTGACAAGGAAAATAAAGGCTTTTATTCTGTAGGGAGGAGAGGACAAGAATTATTTCAAATATTCTAATAAGCCCCTAATGTAAATAACTAAATGTTCTTCCATTTTAGTGTTGCTCTTGGAAAATTTTCCAGGATGTCCTTTAAGAACTCATTGTAAAATAGTGAGATGTTCTTTTCCCACAGATGTATGTTAAAACAAAAACATTTCACTTGGAGTTATTACAGAATTACCTGGTCTTGGGATTACTGTGAAGAGCTTTGGGAAATCATTCACTGGGGCTGCATTATGTGGGAAGTGCTTCAGCCATGCAGATCCATGGTTTGTATAGCAGGGGAGGCAGAGGTTCAGAACATGATCTTGCCTGCCTGGCTTTAAATGAGGAATTGTAGGTGTTCTTTTTCAGCAATGAAATTGGTTCTGTTCTTTAACTTTTTAGAATAAAAAGGGAGGCTTTACTACAAATAGTATTGCTTGCAACAACCTTATGGACTCTGCCAATTTTTTTTTGCTAGCTGAAGTATTTCGTTGGAGGAATCAACAGAGAATTACTTCCAAACTTGTTTTAACATTGTAACACAAACACTTGTACATAGGAAGCAGAGGTCTTCCTCTGTTTGCATCCTTCTCTGTGTACCTGGAAGAGCAGTCTGGCCCTTACCTGCTGCCACAGAGCACCTTGGGGAAGGTGCTGAGCCCTGTCAGGGAAAAGGAGATACTGATTCCTTGGGGAGCTGAGCCCAAGGCAGACCAATGAATTGCTTTGTTTTCATTGACTCAGGTAACCTTTTTGTTAGATTACCATTCCCTTCACAGGGACCAGAGTAATAAAGGTAATGAAGGACAAGTAATAAAGGCAAGAACAGATGCTTATCAATCCTAGTCCCTCTGACATGCCAGTCCATTGAGGACTGTTTCTAAATTCATTTAGAATTTGATTTTGAATCACTGTAGATGTGCTAATTGGGAGCTCCCCTGCTCAAAGCTCTGCTTCAGCTGAGCAGAAAATACTTTGCCAGGCTGTTTGGTTATTAATAAGCTGCTTTTGGAGCACCATGTTTGAGTTCTCGTGGCAGGCAGGCTAATGATATTGGACAGGGAGCAACTGTCACTTTTGCTAGATCTGTCATATTGCGTGTAATCTGCTTACAACATGCAGTGAAGGTGGGCAGAAAGATGGGCTAATCCACCTTAGGGCTCCACCCAAAGTGAAATTTGGAGTCTGTTTTTCTCAAGAACAGTTATCCCTTAGAAACTGTCTCAGAAGCACAGAGAAAGCTAAGAACCTGAACAGGCATCAATTTAGCTGAATAAATTTCATCTGTGTCTGCTCCAGGTCTTCTAGACCCTCATTCCTGAGCAATGATAAAATAGGACTTCTGAGGAACAGAACTGACATGGAATTTGTCAGAAAACATGTCCTTGCACATTGCTTAAAAATGCAGCACAGACTTGGAAGCAAATCTGAGCATTTTCTTATACAGAAAAGGGGAATGAGACCTGATCAGCACTACTGGACTCTCAGCAAAGCTTTTGGGAGTGAGAGCTGTGGAAGTAGCAGACAAAGAGGCTCTTGGTTATCTCTTTCTGTTTCCAGTGGAGCCAGATGCCAACTCCTAACCTAGAGACCCCACTGGGACCTTATCTACAGCAGTGTGAGTGCAGTCCACGGGCTCTGCAATGGCTCTGTGATGGGTCTGGAAAGGCGAGGAGGTGTGAGCTTCTGCTGACACCTTCCTGCACCACCTCCTGCTGATGTTCAGCCCTAGGTTGTTCTTCACTATTGCTGTTTTAGGCCTGACTGTCTCTTCATGTTTCTGTGGTAGGAAAGCAGTGTATTTCTCCTAGGTTTCTCTCTCTTTTTTTACAAGTGAGACTTCACCCGTTCACAACATGTTTTTCAGAAACAGCACCCCATTTTGGCCTCATTTGGCCAAAGTCCTAGGAGTTCCTTGAATTGGAGTAGATAAATAACAATGTTGATGGAGGTGCTGCTTAATATTAAACTAAGTCTGTTGCTGAATCAGGTCCTTGATCTTTGGCAACCTTTGTGCTACAAAACTATTTATACATGCAAACATTAAATTGTAGATGCAGTTTCTTCAGATAACACTGCAGCATATGGGGCACAGGGCTGAATTTTATGGGGCAATAAAGCTCAGTGCTGAACACTGGAAATTGTTTCCTCTTCACAGGCCTTTATATCTCCTTTTAACAACTGTTCCTCCATGGCATTTAGTAGTTTTTATGAATATCTTTGTTCCCCTAAAATTGTCCTGGCACCTATTCAGTGCTCCACAGGCAGAAGGTGTTTGCTGGTATTAATGTCTTTTCTGTGGTTGCATGAGAAGTTCCACAGGAGATTGGAATACTGTATTAAGCTGGGACAGTATATCATATATAGGATTTGAAGGCTGTCAATTACAATATGCATTTTGCAATGATGAGGCTGTACAAAATATGCTTGCAGTAAGCTTCAGGAGATCCCCAACTTTATGGCTCCCCACTGGGGGATCCACAACAGTCAGAGGTAGAGATGCCTACCTGATTTACAGCTTAAGAAATTACAGTTTAGGAAAGCAAGACAAGAAAGTAGGTTTAAATGCTATCAGAAAAAGGAGGTGGGAGATAAACTAAATGGTTTATTAAAATCATTCAGTGGCAGGCTCTAGGTTCAGTGTAGAATTCCTGGCTGTCAGCCCACCAATGCTAACAATAATCACAAGCCTCTAAAATACAGAGCTGAGGTCCCTCCATTTCCTGCAGATACCAGGGAGCATGTGAGACTCATTGATGGCCGTCATAGGCAATAGGTTGTGCCACCAAGGATAACAATTGTCTTGGGGTGACTGTATGACATTGTATTCCCCTATTGTCTGTTTTATGCCTAGACATGAGTCCTGTAACTTTAAGCTAGTCCCGGGGGAAGGAGGGAGGGAGCCGGAGGAATTCTTTCTGCTCGATTTCACACGCCTCCCCCTGTACCCGGCTCTGTGGGAAGGGAGTATAGCTTTTAGCTAGCTACTTGTTTCTTAGCTGAGGCAAGAAGTTTCCTGGGACTGCATACAGCTTCTTCAGTAAATTCTGTGGCATCTTTCTGGAACTGTTCAGCTTAGCTCCGGCCCGAAACACCAGACCTTCACCGGGGGCCCTGGCGGGGGATGCCACATACCGGCTCTGGACCTCGGGAGAAGCCGAGCAGGATTTTAACATCCCCCAGCTTACTCTGCAGCGAGAAGGTTTTATTCATTCGTTTTCCCGTGCCTCCATGCACTCTATGTGTTAAATAAACAGGTTTTTGCACTTTCCTCCAATAAATTACTTTTGTTTGGTGACGGGAGGGAGTGCCGAAACCCGCCCTCTTTTACAGACGTTCATTTCAGGACGTTTCCTCCTAACTTGTCTCAAACTGAGACAAGTTCACGAGTAGCTGGTTTAAGACTAAAGAAGGCAGTTCTGTCTTCTGTTCCCTGCAATCTCTGCTGCGTTAGCACAGTGGTGGCTAAGTAGTTGAAAGCTGATCTTTATAAAATGTCTCTCCATGCATTAGCTTTCAACCACGCAAGCCTGATTTTTCATGCAGAGGAGGTTGGGAGTGGCACAAGTGCCTTTCCAAGGGTGAGATTTGCTTGAGCTGGTCATGAAACTGCACCCTGAGGGCTGCTGAATCGGGTTGCTTGTAAAAGTCAAGAGCATTTTGATGTACAAGATATTTATGTTCCCTCTTAAAGGGTTATAATGAGGATAGAGTGATAGCATCAGGGAAATGGGGTCACAGAGTGGAGCCCTGGGAAAGCGCATGCCTGGCTCCTCTGGTGCTTTCCTGGGGATGTGTTTTGGTTACTGACTGCTAAACATAGCAAAGCTGGAGCTGCATTATCATTCTACTGAATGTCAAAAAGTTTGTCGTGTCTTTTTGGAAAGCACATCACTGTAGCCTTAACCAGATGTCATACAGAGGCTGTTGAAAAGCACAGCTCTGTTACCATTACAGTACTTTTTTTTTAATTTTACCTTCAGGAGGAAATATTTGTTGGAATTAAGTTTTAGTTCTGAAAGATGGAGACGTTTCTACCTGGAATGGTATCTATGAGTACAGGTAACTTTTTCAGAGGATAGAAAAATGTTTTCTGGTAAGGTTATATATTTGGTTTGTGTGTTCTCTGCAGTCTTCACCATCATATAATTGAGGGAGGGGTTTCAGATGGTTTTAACAATTACTTAGGAGGTGATGAACAGTCTTTGACAGGTTTTGAAGACTCTTTAGATGATGCTTTTGTATGAGGCCTATGAGGATGAGAATGCTGTACTGCCACTGGAGAGATCCAATGAGGCATTTATGCCTGAAAAAACACTCCCCAAATTAGCCCACCTACCAGACAGGGGCTCCACTTTGAAGGCATTGTTGGGGAACCCATGAAAAATGCTGGAGAGCACCCCAAACAAGTTATTTCTTGGAAACTGGACCCTTTTCAGGCATTTCAGTTTGTATATGCTGAGCCACTTGTCAGAAGTTTAATAGTGTTTATCTCAAGTTCATCTGGCCATGGGCGTTGGGGGTTTTTTTGAGGAATTTAGTTTTAAATAACATTTCCCCTGTCTAGATCATTATCATTGTTAGAAGGGATCTCACTCTGCATGTGAGTTACTGCTGGCTCTCATAGGCATGGCTGTTTTTACACAAGTCAGGATTTTTTCCTAGAAGGTGGAAAGGTAGGCATTGCTCCCACTGGCACATTATGGGGCACGATTCTGCAGCCTGGCTTCGTCTTACTCGCTTATCTGTATTTCTCATTGGGCTCTATCAGAGGGTATTTCTGCAGTTCTGACAATTTGACATCCTCTATGTCAGGCTAAAGCTGTTAATTTTATTTTGGGATAGTTTTGTTTGGTTGGTTTTTGGGAGGAGATCTGGGGTAGGTTTGATCTTTTTGAGCTGGACACTGGGGTTAAGGCTTCTTCCTAAAGGTGCTAGCCAAGGAAACTGAGCCTTGTTAGAAATAACACAGGTACTATTTGCAATCTTACTTCTGATGAGGGATAACTGCTGGAACACAAAAGCTGTGATTGAATTTTTCAGTTGTGCAGCAGCACTTTGTTGAACAGGGATTAACCTAAGCATGAGCTTAGTTTCACTACAGCACTTGCTGAATAAGGGTCTAAGTTAATAACATCAAGCAATAGCTGGTGCCAGAACTGCCTTCAGCTCTGTAGGAAATTCAAGGCTATATTTTTCAAACACACAAGCCCATTGCACTGCAATGCCTAGAGGAAAAATTCACTTTGCATTACCAAAGCTGAAATTTGGTGGTTGCAATGGATCTGCTTTGCAGTAACAATGCACTGGGTGGCAGTGCAGTTGGAACAGAAGCTACCATTGGTCTTTGGAAACAGCTTTTGTATGAAAAAAAAAAAAAAGCTATTAAGACATTATTCTGTGAAATGGCTCCAGACAAAGCATTGAGCACACAGCAGTGTATAGGAGAAGAAAAATGTGCATTAAGTCTTCTTTATCTATTGCATGAGTAAGCAAAACTTATGTAAATATGCCTTCTTATAAATGGCATTTATCTTATTCTTATAGAGGAAGCAATGGTAATGTCTCTGTCTTTCAGATGTAGGTATGGAGTATAGATAACTAGCATTACATGTCCATTATTCCTGTGGATCACGGAAGAAAAGAAACCAACTAAAAGCAACTCCCTATGACCCTTACTTGGAAACTTTAACGAAGTCCCAAAGCTTCTAATCCAGGATGATAATGCTATCAAGTCTGTATTTGAAAGACAGCTATGAGAGTGTGAATAACCTGTCAGTTTAAGATTACCTTTTTTTTTTTTTTCCTGATGCGTTCTGCATGTGCTTCAGGAGGGAGAAGGTTAAGATGCTTTTCTAGTATAGTTGCAGTTTTCTTGAAATATATCTGAACTGGCCAGTGAGAAAAGCGTCTCAGATTGAGTTGGTTCAAATTCAGAAAAGTGCTGTAACAGCCTGCCAGCATGAGTCGTATTTTGGGAGTGTTTGTGCTTCACAGGCTGCTCCCCAATGGAACACACTTCTCTTCTGGACAACTTTCAGCCTTGTCAGCAATCAGTCCATCTGCTTTAAGGATAAATATATATATATTAATAATGAAAGGTATACTAACAGATTGACATTTCACGGGATTTTAGGTATGAACCTCTGTCTGCTGAAGTCAGAGGCAGCTTTGCCAATAACAAGTGTGTTTTGTCACAGCATAGTCTAACAGTGCAATTGCCTTTATAAACTAGAGTTATCTAAAGGCATTCCATAAATGTCAAACAACGTTTGACTGGGGTCCCTTGTGCATTATTTTGTGAGTTACTAGGGTTTGGAAACTAGATTTTAGAAATCTATCCATTTGTGGAATACTTTAGAAATTCACCTAAAGATAAATGAGTAACAGACTCAATATTCCTAGGTTTCCAGTGTCCAGATTTTGAGAGCTGCAGTCTTTTAAAGGGCTGGCATCTCCAAAGAAAAAAGGATTTTTTTGTTGTGATGAAACATTGAGTTTTGGAGATGGTTTTGTATTTGGACCATCCTTTCAACCGCTGATGTACCCCTATACTACAACCCAGGGAAAAGCATGAGGTCTTTGACATTGTACCAAAATTCCTTGGTGCCGTAGAGCTCTTGATGCCATAGAGCCTGGCATCAGACTTGTGGATTTTATCCCAGCTGTCTCCTTCCTGGTGTGTTTGCCTGATGCTTCAACTCTGCAAGTTGACTCAGAGGATCCTGGTGTTCCAGCTCTGGGGTGCAGGAGACCAGAAAGGATGCTCTTGTCTCCAGTGCCCTAACTAGCTTATCCTTTGTCTAGGATAGTGCAAGTTATTAATTCCAAGCAAATACTTACTAAGCAAACAGCAGGGGAGAGTTAGTATACAATTTCTTGGCATTACGCCAGTAAAGATTTATTCTGTTGTCTGTTTATTCTGTTTTAGAAGTTTAATTAGCATGAGCTTTGCAATATGTGCTGGAAAGTAAATAACAGGTGCATTTACTTGGCAGAAGAGTAATGCTTCTTCAGAGAAAGATATGAAAGCTTTTCCTAGTGCATGCAACTCTGCTCACTGGTACCATGCAGGCCATTCCTCAGTGCACACACTTCTTAAATCCCCTGTATATCAGGCTTAGAGGAGACTAAAGTGCTGTACAGCTCTCACAATGAGCCTTTGCACACCATGCAAACAAGCAGTGCGACCTGAGACTGAAGGAGATGATCAACTCCATTGGATTGGCTGTTGTGCAGAGGTGTTTATGGAAAACATATCAGATGCACAGGCTGATACTACTTTGCGAGTTTTATCATCTTAGTGGTCAAAAATATCCAATGTGAGCAGAATCCCCACAACTGAGCTGTTTTCATTTGGAAGGATTTTTGGGTGAGAACTTGGCTGTCCACTGAATTATATACATCCTATATTATATACATCCTAGCCATCAACATTTTACAATAGAGTTCTGATATAACCTTTAGCAGAGAACCACAGACGGCAGCCATGTGAGAAGTTTACTGTGTTTTTGATGCTGTGTGCCCTGTAATCGCCCCCATAACCAATGTGTCGTATCCTATAAGTGATACATCATTCTCTGATGTCTAATCCATTGTCTGGTTCTGGGGCCTTGCAGATTATTTACATGTGAGGTTTCAATTGGTTATCCCAAAGTACAGGCTGATCAGTGGTGAAAAGTCATTGCCAGCAATGGGAGCTCCAGTTAAGAGGTAAGAAATCACACCTTACTGGAGCTGTCAGCCTTGTGAACTTTTAGCTATCTGACCAAGGAACCTTCATTATGCTCCCTGGAACTGCCTGCATGCTTAGGGCCAGTTATAGGTGTACATGTCTTCAGGACTTGGGCTCAGCTGGAAAGGAGAAAAGTCCTGTCCTGGGGGAGGTCTCTCCAACATGATCATATCCTAGGCTCACAGATGAGGTCTCTTCTTACTAGACTGCATCCCTGTCTTGGTTTGAAAGACAGGTGTTTGTTAAGAAAGGCAGGAACCTCTCTTGAAAGAGGACATTGTAAACCCCCTCCCTCCAAATTATTATAATTTGAAATTAAAGAGCAAAGATATGGGAATAGGAATAACAATTCTTTACTAGGAAAAATGAAAATAAAAACACAGTAATAAAAAAATAAAAAGAAAAAAAAAAGAAAAAAAAAGAAAAAAAAAAAAAGAAAGGAAAAAACCCCCAAAACACTGATGGAGTCAGAATACAGCCTGACACCTTGTCAGTCAGGACGTTGGTAGCAGTCCCATTAAATGGTGGCTGCAGTACTCCTGGAGTGACAGATGTGGTTCTGTTGAAGCAGTGGTCCTGTAGAAGGGTGTACTTTTCCTCCAAAGATCCAGTGATGATGTGGAAAGGTCTGGTTTTCCTCTAGAATCCAGTGGAAAAAGGCTGCTCTGATGTTCCTAATATCAGATTTTATCTAGGTAGGAAATGCTTGGCTCCTCCCCCTGGGTGGAGCATCTCACAATGGGATGATGTAATTTTATCAGTCATGCAGTGGGACTCAATGGCCCACTAACAGAAGATATCACCCCTGGAGGAAGGATGGGTTGTAGAAAAGATAAAGAACAATGCCCCACGTGGTTTTAACAGATTGTCCATTAACAGAAGATATCCCTCTCCATAGATAAGGATCACTGCCCCACGTGGTTTTAACAGATGGTGACGGAATACGCACTTTTGGTTACATCCTGCTTTGCAAGCCAAGACAATCCCCCAGTCTACTGGAGATGTTCTCATGCTTCCCCTGGTCCTTTTGATGTAACACCTCATATCTGGGTTAATGATGTCTTTGAACTCCCATTTTTCCAAGACAACTTTCATCATTTCATAAGCAGCTAAAATATGCATAGGCACTAACTTCACTATTAACATAACATTTATGATAGCCTTGACAACAAGGAACACATTTCTTCTTCATGGTCAGCCCTGTTTGGCTGAACTGAATGCAACAGTCAAACTTCTCTTACTTTTCTCAATACTTCTGTTAGTGTGTAACTGACCTTTCCCCTTCCTTCATTCCTATTCCTCTTCCCATTTTGTTCTTCAAATATCATTTAAATTATCTTCGACACAAGTTAAATTCTATAGAAACACTATTGATTGCTCTTTTGTTCAGATTTGTCCACTCTGTTATACTAAGGCATCAGATTGATAAAGACGTTTCTAAAACCCTGAGGCAATGACTATTTTTCCAGGTTGACATTGTGGAAGAGTAGAGTAGCATATTTTTCCAAGGTTGTGCAATAATAGGCACAGTGTTTGTTAATTGTCCCTCATCTCCCCATACATCTTTATTGCTCTGCCACTAGGTTTGGCTAGGTTTGACAGGATGGTTTGTTTGTAGCCATCCCCTGCATTTTGATAGATAAATTGCAGTGGGTGATAGTTTTTTCCTCTGGATCTCTTTAAAACTCTTCTTTCACCTGCCTCCGATTTTGTTCTGTCTGTTGAAATTTCATGTATTCTGGGGGGCTCGTAGTACAGATGTTTTCATGGCAATGGTGTCTTTAACATCAGGATTTCATAATTAGGCAATTTTTTTTTTACAAGACAGTAATTCTGAGATTTTTGTGTAATAAGCAGTGAGATACTATAATTTGCTGGAAATGCCTTTTTTGTGTAAGTATGGATTAAAACAGATTTTAATTTTACAGTTTCAGAGATCTAAATTAGACATTGTAGGAAAGAAAAATTACTTCTTATGTCTCTTAGAACATTTACATTTGTGTTGTGCTTATGTGAGCCAGATTAAAATATTTCATCTGTTTTTAATCTTAGGTAAAGTTAAAACTGCTGGCAGAAGAGATGGTGGGAAAATGGATTGTGGTGATGCAAGAAAATGTAGCCAGAATTTTTAAGATACTGCAGTGCCCTGTCCCCTCCTGCTCTGCAATGTGAAGTCCAAGTGTCAATAGAAATAAAATCATAGTCAGTTTGAGCCTGCTGGAAGGTGGAATAACTTCAAGACACTTGGTTCTAATTATTTCAATCACTTCTTTTGGAATATTCAACCAAAAGTAGTTTCATTTCTACCTCTTCTTATTTTGTGTATGTTTGTTTCAGCTGAGAGATACAGTGGAAGCAATTGCCTGCAAAAATGGGCATATTTTGATAAAGAATAATTTCCCATGATTTCCCTAAAGAGCCTCCCTTTGTAATGTCTCTCACTCTGTCTTACCACTCTTATTTCTTTTCCCTGATGTGTGTCACAGCACCGCTAGTCTGTAGCTGAGCAAATAATTTAGCCATAAATAAGAAACCCAATTTGGCTAGCCTAGTTCGATAAACAGGTCCGTGGGTGAACAAGGATAGGTTGGATTCAAACCTACACAGGGACCCTCAGCCAATCTCATTCAGCCCTAAACACAGATGTATCATTGGCCAGGGATCTGGGCTGTGTTAAGACCTCTACCAATCACATGTGTAAGCCTGGCAGATTCAAACCGCCTATAAAAGGGGCAGCCATAATAAACTCAGTGCTGTTTGTTGAGGATGCTCAGTGAATTCGTGTCATCTCTGTCTCCAACCAACGACCCCATCATAATATGTGCAGTAAAATATTAATTCTTTCAAATGTTAAGCCTGAGTTTAGTCTTAGTTTATGTTTTACTTCTTAATGGCAAGTGTTAAACACTGATTTCTAAGGATTTCATAGTGGCAGAGTTGCAAAGAACACTGGATGAGTATGATTTCTGTTTCTGTGGTTTTTTTCTTTGTAGTAGAAAACTGCCTGAAAACTTTATTCCTAGTCCATCTCCATTTGTATTTTGATGGGAAAACTCCAGATGGCTTAACGCAAACAAAATGCATTGAAGATATAGATGTTTTGCTGAACTTAAGCAACTGTTAAGCTTGACTCTTAAGCTTAACTGTTTCTTAAGCAAGGACTGTCTGAGGATGCCACAGATTTCTTCTCTTTGGGCTAGCAACACTCTGTCCAGGTGCATTTCAACCAGTGATGCCACTCCTGTCACTAAAAAAGAAAGAAGATAAACTATGTGTAAGTTGCAAGGGGAAAATCCTTAGTAGCCCATGAGTTGTCCTGGAGAAAAGGGAGGCGGTTCATCATTGAGAACATATTTTTTTCTGCCATATTTAGCAGTTCCCCAAAATCTTTTATTAACACCATCAGAGGTAAAAAAGTATGTGAGCGTGGGGTCAGCTTTGCTGATTGAAGGTAAGACTGATGGGAGAGAAATCTGGGACAGCAAAGAGTGGAAGGAGAATACAGATTCCATTCCAGAGGTGGTGGGCATTGATGGCTGCTGTCCTGTTGAAGGAAGAACAGGTATAGAGAACAGTTTTGGCTAGTCACAGGGGTCCTTATGTCTTTTCTGCCTTTAAAAACTAAGCTGTGTGCTCTCTGAATACCACATTAGTCAGACTGAGGGAGTTGGAATGAAAACAGCTAAAGGAGCACTGCAGAGGTAAAACAAGGGGTCCTTCATGAAGGGTTCCCTTGGACAGTTTCTTTGCCAGTGGCTCTGAAGCTGACGGTGGCACTAGTGCTGTAGACGAAATTTAAGGTTGCTCCATATGCCAGCATGAGGGACTCCAAGGTCCAAACTCTGCTCCACGAAACATCTGTGTTCATATGGCGGCTGTGAATTACTTGAGGTTAGAAACCACTCACTGTGTGTCTTCCTGTCTAAACAAAACAGATCTTTTTGGTCAGCATGAAGTAAATCATGACCACGTCTTGTCTAACTCTTTCCAGATGGATCCATTATTTGCCTCTAAGAAGTTAAGTAAGAGGTGATGTCGCAGTCTGAGCTAGGGGTGGCTTTCATGTTCTGTGGTGCCCAAAAAGTAGGTTACTGGGTCAGGAACAGCAAGTTCTGACTGTTTGACAGCTTGGCCCTTTTTTTCCCCTGTGATGTTTATACTGCTGTGACCTGCCTCTCTGAAATGAATCTAAAATGAACAGGAGCAGTGCTTTAGACCAGTGAGATGGGTTTGATTGAATTTGTCCTTCTGTACCTGTATCCAATTATCAGTCTGCAGGATGCTTGTTGTATGGGGGATCCGTTTTTGAAAAGAAAAGTAAAGCTAATTGGAATCCAGTGGCTAGAAAAAAGACAGTCATTTTAAAATGATTAGCTTGAAGACAAAAACTTTCTAAACTCACTGAAGAGATGTGAGCTTCAGTACTAGGAGGATTCACTCCCAGATCCAGGATTGTGTTAGACAGGGGGCATCTTGGGACATCTGAAAATTTGAATCTAGCTCACAACAGTGAATCTTGGGATAACTGAGTTTTGATTCCGGTTGTGATCAGTTTGAAATACCTCTGGCTGTTTGCACTGTCTTGTCCAAAACTGGTTACTCCCTCCCTCACCTCCCCATGTTCTGTCCTTTTAAGCCTCCACAAAGCCAGAGCTCAAGTACTGCTGCAGGGCATGGGGATGGAGGGCAGCTGCAGGATTGAGTCCCTGCAAGGTAGTGGAGCGCCAGGCTGAGGGTGGGAAACCTGACAGAGAACTGCAGCCTCCTTCCCAGACAGAGCACGGGGCAGGAGGATAATGGTTGGGCTCAGTGATCTTAAAGGTCTGGAGCAGAATCCTAAACACTGCTATAATTTTGTACTTCTATGACTGCAGAGGTGAAGCTTACTCAGGCTGCATGTGGGTGTGTACCTGTCCCAAGCATTGGACCCCAGAGCCCCTCCTGTGCTGGGTGATGGCAGCCTGGAGGAGATCACTCATCCCACTGCTGCCATAGGCTCCATCACTCCATGAGTGGAGCATGAAGGCAGCAACAGTGGTTCCTTCTTTTGCAAGGCTGGTCTTGGTCACATCCAGCTGCGATTAACAGCAGCTGCACACATCTGCACTGCCCTAGCCTTGCAGCTGGACATAAAATGTTATATTCAAAGGGAAATTCCTTTGGATTGGAGGCAAGTTTTCCTCTTGCTCCGTGCCTTTGTGCCCAGATTTCTAGAGCATGATACTGCATCTCTCCTCCCCCTGATTAGGTGCAGAGTGGGATACACAAGGAATAGATGGCCTGGCTTCAAATATTTGAATAATCTCACCAGTGAAAATATTACTCAAAGCAAAGCCTCAAGATGTGTTCAGTGGCTCACTGCCAGAGCTGACTTAAGAGGAAACTATGTGGGCCATTCAGTGAAGTGATTCATCAAGCTTTCAGTGCTTCCAAAAACTCACCTAGAAGAAATCTAAGTTAAAAAAAAAAAAAAAAAAAAAAAAAAGCAGGATTCAAAGAGAGACGGAACCTCACAAAATCTCTATCTTAAATCACAGAGAGCTTTCTGCTGCCAGACCAGATGTAGCAGGGCAGAAAAAGAACAGAATCGATTAATGCTCATTGTTGAGTTAAAATGGCATCTAATTACTACGCATTAGCAGCACTCCCAGAAAATGGTCTCTGCAGCTTGCAAAAGTCACCCTCAGCACTCTGGTTTGCACATACCTCTTTGTGCTTCTTGTCCACGACTTGAAATATCTACAGCTGGAGGAAAACAGTGCTGCTCAAAGACGGGCAAGGTGGGTAAGGCAGCTAATAAGCACACAGATCTCTGTATTTTAAAGCAAGGATCAGCTCATCTCCTTACTTTTTAATGAAATGCAGTCAGACTGCAGTATCTCATAGAAGATGTTATTTACGAGACTATCAACCTCTCAGAGCTGCAAAGCTTCCCCACTGGTGATGGCTCAGCAGGGCCCTGATTATCACTGCTGACTTACAGTTCCCTCTCTGCTGGCAATCAGTACAGCCACTACCAGAGAATATATGTTAAGCCTCACCCCAAAGACCCCAGTCCTGTGAGGTGCCAAGCATTTGGTGTGGGAAGCAGCATTACAAGAGGCAGGAAAAAGAGGAATATCTCACCCCCTGCATGCCCCCTATTAGAAGGCTGTATCAAATGTTTAGCTGATAAAAGTAGACATGGCTCTGTTTCCTTCAGCAGAGCTGTGCTGATATACGCTGGAGAATATGGCCAGGGGTCTGTTTAGAAGCTGAAGGTTTAAGGAGAGGCATGCATTTAAAATGCAAACTAAGTCCTTATTGGCCTTGTTTGTTAGGGGATTGTGTTGATATTAAATTGTCCTGGAAGTTGACCTGTATGAAAATCCACAACTTTCTTTTGTGTGCTATCCCTGGTGGTTTTGCAGACACTGCACAGCTCCATCTTGCCTTTCACTTCCTGGTGCAGAAGGAAAGGAAGTGATGGTCTCTTGGTTAGAGAGAGCTGCCACATCACATGTGCTCACTTTTGCTTCTGCCCTTGCACCACTTTGGGGTGTGATCTTATGCAAAGCCGGTAGCTGTGCCTGGCCTTGAGTTCTCTCTCTGGAAAACAATGATGACAGCACTATCTGAATGCTTTTACATATCCTTTTTTTGGGGGTGTAAAGTGAAAAAAAAGACCAGAAATCTGTTCTTCATTCTCTGCTATTTGCTGCACAAATAGCTTTCTAGCCCAACTTTGTCACTTCAACAGCTATAGCATTAAAGCAAAAATAAAGCCTTATATTGGGCTTCTGCTTTGGAACTCACAAACCATTATTACAGCAATGGAATGCCCTAATAATACTCTGCTCCCAGTCAAAGAGCTGATGGAACTAGATGATCATTAAGGTTCCTTCCAACCCAAATTGTTCTGTGGTTCCATAATACTCTCCGTGTATGGGTTTCTGTTCTATTAATCTATAGTTACACTTAATAAGATGCAACAGTTGCTCAGAGGACTGATAATAGGATTCAGAGTCCTTTATCTCTGTGTCATGTGTTGAAATCCAGACCGGACCATTAGCAATTAAAAGGTCTCACCATCTGATATCTGATATCTGCCCAGTGACCTGTACAAAAGGAGCCTAATCTCATCAACATAAACTCTTCAGGTTTTAGATTGTTGCATTTTTTTCTCTTTTCTTTTTTTCTTTGGAAGGGAAGAAAGTGTCTTTTTCAATCCCATCCCTGCCTTCTTTAGCACCATGAGCAGCTGTTTGTAGGCAGGCAAGCAGCCAGGCAGACATGGGGCTGTGATGTTTTCCCTCCCTAAAGATGGTTTTCCAAACCAAAACTGAAGTATATTAGACCAAAACCTTTGGGAGACCAGCCAGCACTGGCTCTACTCATACGGAGTTTGTTTTAATAGACAAATACACAGTTGCTTTGTCTTGATATCTCAATACAGCAGCTATTTAGGCATATAAAAATAATAGCTCATAAAGTAATATTCATGGGCTTCCTCTTTTTCTGTCTATATGAAAAATACCCCAAATATTTATTTTCAAGAGTATTTTAAAAATGGAAAAGAAAGATGAAAACCTTTACTTATTGCTGCATTTTCATTCAGAGACAGACATGCTTGTATTCCATTAATTTATGGTGAGACTTCATATTATATATTTATATCTTTCCCATTTATTTATACCTGCTAAGATTTTTTTTCCATCTGAAAACTGAGGACAAGTGTGAAAGATTCCATAGTTACTATTCATTGTAACAAGTGTTGTGGGAAAGGAGGTATTTTCTTTTTCTGTCCTCAAAACAAGGCCGTGCTAATGTTCATACACAGATGTTTGTGTTTGAGAGTTTTATAGCAGGAAAGACCCTTGTTACAATGGCTGGCCAAGCACAGAATTCAAATTCTTTCTGAGCTGAATTCAGGTCTGTGACTTGCAGCTGGGATTTGAGCAGTCCCCTCTAAGTGTTGGGAGCTGGGGCTTCTCAGCGGCTGGGCAGCCCCATCTTAGTGCTCATGTGTGACCAAGTGAAACTGGTTGGTTCCTCTGCCACTCTTCATCCTGCTGGGAGCACCAAGGATTCATGGTTGCCCTTCCCAGAGCCCAGCACTGACCTCCCCAGACCACAGCCACTCAGGAGCCAGCCACTGCTGAGGTCCCCACCAGCTCCAGAGGAAGGGCCCAACCCCTCACCTTCAGGCTCTTGTGAAACATCACCAGTTTTGGAGGAAAATGGAAAGCAGAGGAGAGGACACAACTGAACCCTAATTGCCTGGAATATTTTAGCAAAGACTGCCACTTCCAAGCTTCTCTTGAGCCATGTCTTTCTTGGTGGAGATCTGAATCCTGGAAGATTCCCTCCAATGGGAAATATTGCAGTGATAGGACAGACAAATGGCAACCAGAACAGCAGGGGTAGGAATCTATCACATCCCTTTTCTCAGTATCTCTGAGAGCTTTGAATTCTTTCCTCAGAGTTTACCCTTCCTGGACAACCACCAACATATCCATCAGCACAGCCTTTATCTCATGGGAAGGAAATGCAAACAGACTCAGTGAGCTGGGTTCCTGGCTGATGTGTATTGCTGTTGGTCTGCTGCTGGTGCTTCACATCATTTGAAATCACAGCAGTCCCTGCAGTGGTCCAGTAAGCTCCACAATTATTTAGGTGTTACATTTTAGTCATCCCAGGATCTAAAATTCTGGCCCAGAACTCTTAGTTTCATGAAAACCAAGCAGGAGGACTGGAGATTTCTCCCTTTCTCATGAATTTATAATACATTGTGATGGTCCAAAAATTGGCAAGTGTTTTCTTTCGTGTTAGTAAGGAGGACCCCTGTTATACCAAGAGAAAGCTGGTAGTACACTCTCCCTAAGTTTGTAGAAGGCAGTTCGTAACAAATTCCTTCAGGTCATCTCTTTATGTAAGTTCTGACCTGGTGCACCTGCCTGAGCTCCCAGATCCAGGTGGAAAGATTAGCTCAGGTGCAGACCACAGTGACTGCTGGAGTTACGTGAGCTGTCCTCATGTGAAGAAACCCTGCCCTACATTAGACTCTCAGAAGAATCATGGATTCACTTGGAAACTTTAGCAGAAATCAAGGTTGGATCCAGCCTTCTTTATCAAGCTCAATGGTGGCCACATCAAATCTATGCTACTTCTATGCCCACTGCCTCCCTTATCTCTGTACTGTGTCCACTCACTGGTCCTGTTCCATCTCTCTGTCTGTTCCCCAGGACCCTGCATTTGGTGTAGCTAAATTCTTTAAAGAAGCTAAGTTGAATGCAATCCAAATATCCCAGGCAGACACCAGTTTAGTTGCCTTCATCATCATGCCATCACCATGGCATGGCTAATCCCAAACCTGGAGGTACCTGAGGTGATGCTGAGCAATGCTCCTGGAGACAGGAATGGTGCTGATGGACCTCTTTACGTAGCGCCTAGGGGTGTCAGTCATCTCATCATGTCCATTCCCTCTCTGGTGTTTGAAATGCAAGTCAGCAAACACCTGGAATATCTGTGTGACATGGGAGGTGGAATGTCTGTGATGTGGGAGGTGGTTTGCAGAATTTACATCAGGATATGATTAATATATCTGCAGGCAGAATTCCTCACTGAATATTTTTGTTTCATATTTTGGAACTTGCCAAAGGAGGGGAAAAGGAGAATCTCCACTTGAATGAACTAGAGATTTGAATTTTCTTCCTTTGTGGGTCTTCTATCCACCCATCCATACAGACTCTTCTTAGACTGTTGTGTTTTCCCCTTTTTGAACAGTCTGAACAGATGATGGACAGAGATGCCATTAAGATAAGTACATGTACTGTACACAGCAGGATCACAAGCATCCTCTTGAAGGCCCTTAATAAAATGTTCAGCTCTTTTGAAGGTTGAAGAAGGCTGTGATACAGATAAAATCCTTAGATCAGCTCTTGGCATGCTCACTTCTCAGCAACTTCCCAGATGCTCAGTGGTGCTACTCCAGGTGAATTAAGTGGACAAAGTCAAGCTTGAGCATTAGCCACATTTTCTTAATTGTAGCAAAATATGGTGGGTTCATGTTTTTATTTTTTGTTATGAATAGGAACTGATCAAAGCAAATTAATTCTAGAGTAGGGTGGGGTTTTTTTTTGTTTTGTTTTGTTTTTTTTTTTTGGCCACCACAGAGTGGTGGTAGAAAAGTCTTAAGAGCTCACAGCAGGCTATCTTCATATCTTCATGCCTGTTGCTTCTGGCTATTGAATTGTCTCCCATGAAGCACCATGTTAGGTAGGTTACCTGGAAATTGGGAAAATAAGCCATTTTCAGGGAGAGTTTAGGCATGGTTGCAGCATTTAGTCACCTTGCCCCCACATTTGCCAAAGACCACAGTGAAGGAGTAGTGCACAAGTGAATACAGTGAGCCCTGAACAGCCTCTTCCCTGGGCTGTGTGGCAACAAAAATTGGTTTTATCTATATTTCCCCTGAAATTACATACATAATTCTGTTTTCTACTCCTTTTTCATATCCCTTGCAACATTGTGTTACCTGATAACAAGGTTTGAAATGGGGCTGGCATTGCAGGGTGTATGTCCAAGGGAGGCTGCTGAGCTCTGGGTCACCTGCAACTGAGTTGACATGCAGCAGCTCAGGGCTCTCTCACAGCCTGTGGGATTTGATCGCTGAGCAAGGGGCACTAATTCTAGTTCCATGTGTGAACCTCAATAGAAATAATTGCACAATACCCATCTGTAGAGTCCCCTGTGGTTTTAGTGGGCTTTCCTGCACCTCCTGCCCTAGGTCAGTGTGTCCTGCACTTCAGCTACTTACCTGCTGCCTTTTGCTCTAGGCTTGGTTGGGCTTACTCTAGTGATGTGTGGTTGTTCACCCACCCAGAATTTTAATGGCCCTCTGCGTCACCCTCAGATGAAAGGCTCTGCTTTTAGGACTTTATTTAATTCCTCTGTGGCTTGGGGCTCTTTGCAAGCAGGGCACTTTCCAGTCGTGCTCTGACACAAGCAGGCAGGGGTTACTTAATTACCCACATCCTCTCAAAACAGAAATTCACAGCCCCACAGTACTTAGACACATTTTCATTAGTGCATACAGTGAGCTTTCTTCCAGCTATCCCAGTCTATTAATAACAGAGCCAAACCTTTGGTTTGCCCAGGCATTTAGGAAAATTCACTTTTTCCAGACAGGGGCTGTTGGTATTTCTGTACTTTGAGATCAGAGATGCCATCCTGTTCAAATGCTTGGTGATGGAGAGAGGGTACATGGCTCACTCACCCAGTTCTTTCTTTCCTGTGATCTGTTCTTTTCACAAGGAGCATAAAAATACATGTCTTTTACTTATCCTTTAACTAAGAACTGACCACAGAGAAGGGGACAGAGAGAAAAATTTGGATACACATGAAAGTGTAGGAAATGGCAGGGAGATAGAAAAAATAGCAGAGAGACAAAAAGGTGGAAAGAAGGTGCCTTTTGTTGTGATTAGGCGAGAGTCCGCTTTTCAGATGCTTTGAAATAAGGCATTCTTCTGGAAAATACAGATCCTGTTTGATTCCAAAAACCTCAGGGATTTTTGAGGTCAGAACTCCCCTGGGAAAAGGGACAAATTAAACTGAGCAGCAGTGCCATTTGCAAATGGACTTACTATTTTTCAGTGAGAAATGTAATCTAAAGGTTTCAGAGAGTTCAACTTGAATTTTCAAATAAAAATGTTCTTTTGTTATTTGCCCCATGAATAAGGAGAGGTTCTTCAAGGGTGGATAGAGACTTGCCTTGGATGGTTAATACAAGGAGAAATGCATGGATGATGCAAGGAGAATCAGCTCTGAATGGGTGTGATTCACATGGACCTTTCTACTTCACACTAGCGAGGGGCTGTTCTGAGCATCCTGTGGCCCCACAGTGCCTGTGGGTGATTTGTCCCTTTTACCTTTCCATGAGGTTCAACCCCAAGCAGGGAAGTTTTTTATTTCTCTGTTGTTTTACCGATATTTTCATAGAATCACAGAGTGGTTTGGGTTCTGAGACACCTTAAAGATCACCTTGTTTCAACCTCCCAGCCATGGGTAGGGCCACCTTCCACTAGACCAAGTTGCTCGGGGTCTTGTCTAGCCTGGCCTTGCATACCTTGAGGGATGGGGCAGCCACAGCTTTTCTGGGCAACTTGTTCCAGTTCCTTACCACCCTCACAGGGAAGAAATTCTTCCAATATCCAACGTACCCCACTCCTTTTCAGTTTAAAGCCCCCTTGCCCAGTTACTCCATGCCCTTTTCAAAAGTTCCTGTTCAGCTCTCTTGTATGCCTACTGGAAGGTGCTATATTCAGTGCTCCCTACTGGGACTGACTTATGGGAAAGTAAGGACATAATGAACTTAAAAGTGTAAATTGTGTATGTTTATTCCCTGAATGGAATAAGTGGCAAAACCAGAGGTTGAATAAGATGAGGTCATCAGCTATGTACTTGCAACTTTCTTTACACCAATTATGATGAAGTTTTGTACTTTCATGTCAGTTTTGCCATATAAAATAGTGGGTAGTCATGTAGCTTTTATACTAACTGCAGAGAATGAGGGCACTTATCCCAGCTCTGAAATACAGACCTCATTAAAATGGGATTGAAGGCATTTAATATCAATTGTTGTATTTTCTATTTGTATTCAAAATCGTCAGCTTCAATATATGGGGCAAATTCAAAATAGTTTTGCTGAAGTCACAAAACCCAAATTTATACCCTCAGAAACACAAAATCAATCTCTCCTAAGTGTTCTTGGAAAACTTGAGTTTCTTGTTTCTAGATGAGGTCATTTATGAGGTCATTTACATTATTTCAGAAGAAATTTTTTACAAATACAGAAAAAGAGAGAGAGGGAAGGAGAGTTCCTCTTTCCTACCTCATAACCCCAAGAGACTGAGCAAGTGGGGACCCAGAGTCAGATACAGCCTACAGTACATGGTGAGGATGCAGAGAGATATGGGGACTGGATGCTGGCATGGTCCAAGATCACAGTGGAAGTTCCAGTGCTGGCTTGATCAATCCCTCCATGCTGCTCATCCATCCATCTAAGCCAGCACAGTGTCCTGCCCACTGCTACCATCTCCAACTCTGCAGAGAGGTTTCACGAGAAACCAGCTGTGTTTTAGCCACTGCCTGCTCCTCTGGCCACTGCAGGGCTGCTCTGGCTCCATCCCATCTTCCATTCGTCCTAGTGCTTATCTCAGCTGTTGTAGCATAATCTCTGTCAGCTTGAACCCTGCTTGTACCTTTTCCCTTCTGAGCTTAGAGATCCATGTTTTGGCACATCCTCTTGAACAGCTTCGACCAAGCATGAGGAAGGCACGGCGTTGCTCTGTAGTGCCGCAGTGCCGAGGGGCTCATGGCAGCAGACATGACCCTGCAGGTTCCCATACAGTTGGGTTTGCATCACCTGTTCAGTTCACCCTTTTGCTAAGCATTGGAGTTTGTCCGCTGCTGGGGGATGCCAACTGTGTGTAGTCCAGGGTTGCCTGGGATATGATGAACTTCTGTCCTTCTCAGCTGGTTTGTAACTGGTCAGAGATCTACACTCCCTTCTGGCAGTTTGCAGGAGGTTGTTTTTTCACTTAGTGACCAGCTTATGGACCCTCTTGTTTGGTTTTGGTTTGAGTTCTGAAGGTTTCACATCAGTCCCTGATTATAAGAATTACAGTCATCAGACTCAGGGCTGTATTTTCCCTTCTGCCCTGCCATGAACACAGAAAATGTGGTGCCAGGACACAGAGAATGTGATAACACTGAATCCACGAAATGCATCCTCCTCCCATTCCCTGACCTGTCCCAGCTAATCTGTAGTGATGGTTTAATGTAAGTTCAGCTTTAGCTGCGGAGGATAAGTTCAGCTTACCTGGGGAGGAAGTCCACAACAGACAGAAATGGTTCCCTGTGGGGCCCTGGCAGAACCAATCAGCTGGCTAGTTTGGAAGATTGACACCCAGTTCAACCACTTAAAAGAGCTGGATATGCCTATGTGAAAACATATTTAAGGACAGGCAAGACGGCGAAAAGCTCTCTTGCTTCTGGCTTTTGAACAGGTGACTGGATGCTGGCCGGGCCGACCCCGCATGGCCTGGCAGGGCCGGACGGGGCTCTGCTGTGGAACTGGCCCCTTCCCGGGAAGCCCGCCAGGTCCTGTACCAGCGGGGCAGCTGGGGCCTCTTCCCAACAGCCAAGCCCCTTCCCAGGGAGCTCGCCAAGCTCTGTCTTGGTGGGGCAGCTGGGGCCCCTTCCCAGAGGGACCAAGCCCCTTTCCTGGCGGAGACTGCTGGTTCTTTTTCTTTTCAGTGGCACTGCCGGGCCATGCTGCCGAGGGCCATTCTATCGCCAGGAACAACCATGTGGCTGGGACCGGGCTGGGCGTGGCCCCGCAGCTGGCACTGAAGGTGGCCCTGAGGCCAGGAGTTGCCACGTGGATGGGACTGCTTGACTGAAATCAGCACAGCTGGGGCAGCACCATGCAGCCGCGGCTATCTCGGCGTGGCTTGCAATAAACTTTGTTTGCTTAGCTGCTTTTAGCCAGCTATGCTGCAGACAGAAGGACAAAAGCAGCGGCAGCAGCTTTTCTCTTTTTTTGCACCCTGCATGAAGAGAAGGTGCGAGGTGGCACCAGCAGCCAGTGTCGGCGGACACATGACCAGCAGGGAGACACAGCGAGCTATTTCCCCATTGCTGAGCCTGGATGAGATCAACCTTTGAGCGCTGCAGAACTCTATAAAAACTCTTTCAATTGATAAAGCTTGAGAACAAATGAACCTACAAACACCAATTCTCTCCTTAATCAGGAAAAATGAAAGGGTGAAATCATGTAGAGGATACAACATGAGACACTGAGGTCAGTGAAGCAGTCAAATTCTAGATGGGAAGAGATTGAGAGATACCTTAGTTTTGGGCTAAAATTCTCTTGGCTATGGTGAAGATATAATTGATATATCACACTTTGTTTTTCTCTGTAAATCATGGAATGCACTGGGGGAATGTGGTGTTCTGACTACAGCCAAGAGCAGAAGCACCAGTGTTTAAATAAGCACATGTTGCAGTAGCTGTGATCCAATGAGAAGCTTGAACAGAGAGATGAGAACCTTTGCCTCAGGGATAGAAGAAGAAAACCTCTGTTCCCAGAGATAAGAGAACTTGTGTTTCTATACTAGAACAGCTCATCCTTAAAATTGTACCCCAGTAAGCTGAAATGACCCATGGTAGTAGTTATGGGAAAAATCTACCAAAACGTGGGAGGGACTTCACGACTGCAAATTTCCAGGCAGCTGATGATTTGCTGTTATATTAAAGCCATGAGAGAACAGTTTGTTTTGGAGAAGTCTCCATCATGGCAAGAGAAACTCCTCTCCCTGAGAGAACTGAAGAAAGACTATTTTAGAGGTGGTAAACTCACTGGAAGTCCCAGGTTTTGCCTCTTTATGTTCTCAGTGGGAAAGAAAAGAGGGTATGGGGGGAGGAGGAGTGTTCTGAAGGTTTATTCTGATTTTCTTATTATTTTTCTTTTAATTCTGTTAATAAAGTTTTCTTTATACCCTTTAAAGTTTGATCCTGCTTTGCTCTCTTCCTAATTCTTACCTCGCAGCAGAAAATGAGTAAATAATTCTAGTGGGTGCACTGGCATTTGGCCAGCACTAGACTCACTACATCTGTGCAAGAGCAGGATAGGATTTACTGGGTGCAAGTGGCTGGCAGAACAGACTGGATTCATGAGGCACAGGGGGACATTCCTCTGAATTTCCCAGCATGAGTTTTAACCCTGAACCCAGCAGTGATATTACTTTAGTCCTTACAGCTCTCCCATTGCTGGAAGACATCAGAATTATGGTTATAATTAAAAGGCTTCTGACCTTGAAGTCAGTGCTGGCAGAGGTTGGGTGTCCCTCCAAAGGCTGCTGTCGGGGCCAGCTGCCTGCCATCAGCATGATGCCACTCATCCAGCCCTTAGATGGATTAACCATAAAAAATAATAATAGAAAAAGAGTCTATAGCCTTCACAGGTGCAGTCCCAAGGGTGCTGGAGGTGGCATAGGGATGCTCAGGAATGACTTCTGCTCCCATTTACAATCCGTGGGATATTTGGGTTGGTTGTTACTATCAGCAGCTGAGAAAAATCTGCTGAATCTCACTTAAGACTTCTTTCATTTTCATAGTTGCAGCTAATATGCACTGTATAACTCACTGAGAATATGATTAACGGAATACATACTTTGCTGCCTGACCATCAGAGCGAAACAAAAATTAAGGTGTTACCAGTGTACTCGTTTCTTGTCTCTATGACAGTGAATACCTGGGCTATGCTGAAGCCCACACAATGCTTAATTCTTTTACCTACCTGCCTGAAGATCTTTCTCTACTCCAAAAAGACAGCCCAGAAGAGGGACACAAATTGTCCTTCTGCCTGCTGAAGCCCAGCAACAGTCTTGTCCTCTGGTGAATACTTAAGAGGTACAAAGGTCTGCATGCAAAATCCTTTGAAATTACTGGGCTTAAAAGTTCATGAGCAGGAATTCAGTTCTTTCATCACTTTGTTATTTATGTTATATTTTCCTCACTTCATAATTTATGTTATGTGAACATAGGGAATTGTGTTTAAAAACATATCTTAAACACCAAAAATCAAATAAATGTAACCCAAGAAGGAAAGATCACAGCATTCAGCTGAGGCTGAATCACGTCCCTTTTCTCTTTCCCAGTTGCATTTTTAAATCACCAACAAAATACTAGGCTATTCATTAGTCAGATGGCTTCTCTTTTTCTAGGAAGGCAATGCAGGAAAACAATATGTTTCTTCCTTTTCCAAATTACAGAAGAAAAACATGCTGCCTTTATACAAGCTGGCTAGTAAAGTTTTGAAAGGCTGCTACTGCTCAAAAAGGGTACTCCTAGCTTTGGCTGTGTATATATATATATATATATATATATATATGTATATGTGTTTTATGTCCATTACCATTTAAACATACAAGTGCAATACACATTTCAAAATAAAATGCACATCAAAGAACAATTTCCTGCCCATTGTGGAGGGTCTCTGAAGATAAATAAACCCACTTGCAATTGTTGTTCTGCAGCAAGTGCTGGTACATTTTTTAAGCTACTGACAAGCCTGTTAAATAACTGGCCATCTTTTAAGCTCAGGCACCCTGGAGTGTAGGAGGTGAATAAATCTCAGGGGGGATTTAACACAGTTATGTAAAATAATCTGAAGCCATCCTGGTTGCTCCAGAGAGATTATAATTAAGCATGAGATTGTTTTTTTAATGTCTGCTATCATCAGTTGATTCTTCTTTGCAACACAGCAAAACAAAAATCTTTTTCTCATTTGTTTGAGAAGTGGTTTCTGTTTCTCTCCTGAAGAGGAAGATGATTCGGATATGTTGCTGAATGTTCTACTGTCAGTCTTGGTAGTTATGTCACAGAATATCCTTTGAATAGTAATTTTTAACCTCTGATTAATTTTCAATTCCGTTTGAGCAGAGAAGCACTATTATACTGGGCTAGATGCAGAAGAGTCTCAGCACTCACTAACCAGTGTCATTCTCTGTAAGGGCTTGCAAGCAAAATCCTCAGGGTTGGTGTTCAGCCTTGCCAGACAGGAGTTTGTCAGCTGCTTAGCTTACGGTTGGGGGAACAGATTTTTTTCCATAGGAGCCTATGACAAGTAAATTTTACAGCAATCCTCTGGTATCCTAACATGTACCTAGTATATACACACAGAGGAACCTGTGTACCCTCATGTGCTATGTCCCTGTGCAGGGTGAGGATGGGACCCCTGGACCTTGTGTATTTTGTTACCTTCTGGTTTAACCCACTTCTCTCCTGTGTCCCCTCACTATGTGTCTTCTGCCTCCTTGTTCACATTACCCTGTCCCCACATCACAAGTTTTTTTTTAATATCCTGAATAAAATAGCTTTTAATTAATTAATTTAATTAATTTTTATTAACCTGGACCTGTCATAATTTAAAGAGAAAATCCATCTCCATGTCCATGCCAGCTGGCTGGGCTGTGAGTTTGGCTATCTGTGCCATTGTATCAGCTGCCACCTGTGCCACACATCTGAGAAGGAAACCCTCAGCTTGTGTTTGATAAGCTCCTGTATCAAGGCAGATAAGCCACTGTACTGATGACAGTCTTCCACAGCTGCACGGCTTAACCCCAGTGGCCAGAGTGGAGGGAGAATTGTGGAAATTATTAACTGGTACACAGTTTTTTTAATGATGCTGTAATTTTTCTATTTCACTATAACTAAAGGAGAACTTCTCACAGATGACTGTGTTTAGGGTTGTTTGGGTACCCTGCAGTATGTTCACATATTTTCCACTGTGTGAAATGAAAAGGAGGAAATGAATGTGATGTTTGTAGTAGGTGTCTGTCTTGCTTGTGGATGATTGGATGATCTAGATTTCTGCACAGCTCCTTCTCTGTTACATGAGGCTTTCAGATTTCACTATTGATTACAGTCCCTTGCTTTTCTAATTAAAAGAATTCCCAAGTCTAACCATTGACTTGGACGGTAAATTGCTGGGTTATTAAAGATAAGAGGCTTTAGTCAGAAAATATTGTACCCTCTCTCACAAAAGAGGTCAGTGTAACTTGAGCATAAGAGTGTCCTAAAAATCACAAAACAAGCAAAGGAAACAAGAAAGTAGGAGCAAGGCAAATGCTGCTTATGTAATCACAGCAAAGCAAGTAGGACAGGAGAGCAGGCAGCTCAGCTTTCGCCTGCCTGCTGCTTAGGGCAAGACACGACTGCATGTGTGGCTGGTGTTCCTTCTACAAAAGGTGGCTGATCTTACCCAGAGAGCCTTCATGGCTAAACAGAGAGTACTTGCCCAAGGTGAAGGAACAGTGATGGGAAAGTGTCTCTTTTTGGACAAATTTTCACAAGGCCTTAGTGTACAGCTGCTTGTAGTAGGTCCAAAGGGTTTTGAAGGTACATTTCAACCTCTTCTGTAAAATATTACTTCTCAGCTCTTCACACACCTCCCCAAAATATTACAACAGCACAGCCATTTCCAGAAAACAGAATTTCCTGCAATGAGGTTGAAGTCACCGGGCAGCCTCTCATATTTTGCCCAAAAAATTGCTATGGCAACAGAAGTTGCATGCAATGTTCATGCCTCTGAGTCAAATTCTTTGAAGGAGCCTTTCTCCCTCCACCTTTTTCTAGAAACAAGTTAGCACAATTAACTGGGAGTAAGCACTGAGTTCTTAAATAATTCAGTTTGGTTGAGATGAGTCGTGCCCTGAGGAGCCTGAATTCCTTGATGAAATGCATGATTACCCTTGCTGGAAGTTATTCTCACCTCTGGGCATAGGTCTTGTATGTGGCTCTCAGTGTGTTGTGATAGTTACAGGACTTGCAACATTTTGTTTGTATACTCATATCCATCATCTGGGGACATGAAATTCCTGCCAATAAAGGTCAATAGACAGGTATTTGCTGCTGGGCAAATAGAAGTGTGTGCAGTCAGCAATGATGATTCTAAGACCCAGCCTTGGCACTGGGGGTGTGATCTGTAGCTCTGCTTGATCTCAGGCCCATGGAGACACTGGGCTCTTCTGATGCTGAACAAACACAGAAGAGAGCAGAAGGCAGGACCCACAGGAGTGTCGAGTGTTAGATGGTACTGGAGGCAGTGGTGGATCCAGCAAGCAATGGGAGAAGAGCAGAATGACCAGGAGATGTTGCCAGGATGGCTCTAAAGGGTGTCTGAGCTTTTGTGATGCAGCTGCTTCTGATATACTCTTTCACAGTGACAGCAGGGTTGCAAACAGTAAGGTTTTAGTAAACACACACCCATACATGTAAGAACCACATGTGATTTTGGTCCTGCTCTCTTCACATCATTAACTGGTCTTTCTTCCCATTTTCCACCTCAAATTTTTCAATTTCCCTATGCTTTTAGAGAGTTTTACCTTACATCAGATGATTTTTGCCCCTTTCTTATATAAATTTTACCCTTATCTCCAGTCCTGAAGTATTTATAGCTCAATGGCACACATAACCATTTGGCATACAGTAATTTCTCTTTGAATACTTTCCATATCCCTCCTGTGTGCTCTTCCACCTGCATGTCCTTATCCCAAAGGATGCCTTTATTCCTCCTTTATACTTCTGGTATCTCTATTGTTTTTTTCATGTCTTTCTTCTTGATGGGTAGGGTGTTTTAGCACATCACAGAACTTGAAAAAAAATTTCCCTTCAGACTCTTTCATTGAACCAAATCTTACTCATCTGATATGCACAGAGACTGAAATTCAGTCCTGAGTAAAAAAGCAACCTAGCTGCTGCTGAGAACCTATTTTTGAAGAATTTTTGTGACAAAGGCCTCAGGTTGACCTCCGCACAGGGAGTAACTTTACCCACAAGAGTCCCACTGGCCGCAGAACTGTTGTCACCTTGAGGGTTGTAATTGTACTTCGATTTTCTTGTTGGCCTTTTCTTTCCTATGGTATTTTAGCAGCAAAGCAGAAAAATTAATTAATTTTTTTTTCAACGTTGACAATTTTTTTCTGATGAGAAAGCAAGTATAATGGTGATTCATATTTTGCAGGTTTTTTTTCCTGTTTTTATTTAGCCCTGTAAGGTAATACATAGGGAATAGCTGCCTATGGCAAGCACGTGGGTGTGGGCTGATAGAGAATCATTCATCAAAAGACACAGATGGGAAGGCAGGCTCACAGAATTGAAAGTAGTGACTGTGGGCGAGACTTTAAGAGTCACAGGTAAATAGTCACAGTGCATTAGTGTTCTGGTTTTGCACATATGACATTTAATGAGGTGGGAAGGAGATGCCCATGGAAATAATTTTTTTTAAACA
Source organism: Sturnus vulgaris (assembly GCF_052056855.1). Classification (NCBI taxonomy): domain Eukaryota; kingdom Metazoa; phylum Chordata; class Aves; order Passeriformes; family Sturnidae; genus Sturnus; species Sturnus vulgaris. The sequence goes on along the minus strand of NC_142256.1, from coordinate 17,713,936 downwards.
AAGCTGCTGAAAGTTTCCTCTATGTCTGACAAAAACAAATTAGGGATTTATTTTTAGAATTGATAACCTATTAAACCACTGAGAAGGCTGAACATGCCTCTGTGAATAAGCATTTTTAAATGAACAAAGCCCAGGAGAGATCTCTTTCCTTTCTGGTCTGAACCAGGTAACACCGGCCTCGGCCCCTCCACGCAGCCCGGGCTGGGCCTGGCTGGGCCCAGGCCAGGCCGGGAGGGGAGGCCCTTTGGCTGCTGAGATCCTGGCTGCTTCTCCCTCCCCGCAGCATGGCCAGACTGGCCCGAGGTGGCTTGGTAGGAATGCTGCCACTGCTAACATTCCCCAGGAGCAGCTCTGGGTGGCTGGGTGTGCCCTCCATCTTTTCTGTCACTGACTGTGCAGCCTTGGGGAGGGGGGCTAGGCTGGGCTCCCTGTGGAATGGAATGCAGCCAGAGCAACACACCACTGTTTCTGGCTGGGCCTCTGCTAAGATCCTAGTCTCCCCCAGCATGGCTGCTGAAGATTTCTCCATCATAAACAGCTCCTGGAAGCAACCTGGCAGGAATCACCATCAGCAGGCCCAGACAAGATATTAACTCTTTCATTGCCCAGATGAGACTTGCAGAGACTTTGTTCTCTCTTGAGTGAAAGAAAAAGACAGAGATGGGGACTCACACAGAAAACAGCATAGAGACACAGAAGTCAGACAAGAAGGAGGAGTCAGGTCCCACATGAGGGAAGGAGAAGAGTCGTGGACTGAAATTTCTCTTTTAAGCTGTGGAGAAGATAAATCAGATACTCTTGTTTCCCTGTAACTCATAGAAATGCATTTTGAGGTGGATGAAGCATTCACATTGAGGCCATGAGCAAAGGCATTTGTGTTAAAGTAAGCAGATGTTAAAGCAGCTGTGATCCCCTCAGAAATTTGAACAGAGAGGCGAGATGAAGATGCCTGTTGCCCCCCAGAGAAGAAAACATATGTCTGTTTTCAAAAGATGAAGAGAGCCCTTGCTTAAATTGCTAATTTTAAACGTATGTGCCACATAAGTTGACATGGTCCTCAATAACAGTTTTGAGAAAACTGTTACGTGAGGAAGGGACTTTTACATAGTGATCATATTTCTATTCTCCCAGGCAGCTGATCACTGTGGCATTGAGGCCCCAAGAGAATTGTTTCTTGTGGAGACGTCTCCATAGACTGAAGAGAGATACTCCTCTCCCTAAGTAAATTGGAGATTATTTTAGAGATGGTAAACTAACTGTTTCTGCATCTTGTCAGTGTAAAAGAAGAGAGATCTTGATGGAGGAGAAGTGTTCTGAAAGTTTTATTCTAATTCTTATTTTTTTCCTTTTAGTTTCTGTTAATGAAGTTCTTCGTTATACCCTTAAAAGTTTAAGCCTATTTTGCCTTCCTCCTAATCCTATCTCACAGCAAGAAATGAGTAAATCATTCTAGTAAGTGCACCGGAGATTTGGCCAGCGCTAAACCCACCACAATTTGTTAGAAGGACTACAGTCAGGGATATTAAGTGATATTACTTCTGTTCATACAAGCCTTCCTTTAATTTGAGAAGGATGACGAAAGTCTGCAGAGGAACAAGAATGACAAAAGGATTGGAAAATATAATAAGTTGATAAAGTGTCCACAACTTCCACCAGCTGCTCTTGCTAAAGAAAAGGCTTAGACCTGTTTTGACTGCAGTCTGGCAAGTGCTAATATTGCCTACAAGGAACATTTCTGAGTAGGGAGTCCTCCTATTTAGCCTTATAAAGGCATTATAAGAGCATCTGGAAGCTGGAGTTCTCAAATCAATTCAATTTGCACAGATCATTGTGACTCATCAGAGTTCAGATCCTCCCATGCAGGGCAGTTCCAAGTGTAGACAGACTTTTTAATGTGCTAGTGACCAGCTCAAATGTGCTCCAGCCAGGGACACTGGCAGTACCTCCTCGGGTACCTCCAAATAAGGACAACGTAGAGTGGCCAGCAGTCATGAGGCACACAAGTGTATCTAATGCTCTGTCTGTGCTCAAGCACTAGAGAGGTGTTACTGCAGACATTGAATGTGCTGCATCAATGCCTCGAGCCCTGATGAGATGGCCAAGATAGGTTTAGCTTATAAGAGCAATAGTCTCTTTATAAAGAAATACTACAAGAAATGTAACACTCTTTGGCCTTATTTTTCAAAGATAAAGAGTGCCAAGAATGTGTTGAAATTTCCTTAGCATTTCTGAAAATCAAGCCATAATTAATTAACCCCTGCATGCCATTGAGGGTAATTATTTTTTTCCACTTAATTTAAAAGATGAAAAGAGAAACTTTGGACTTTTCAAAACTTTGCAGCAAGTTTGTGGTCAGAACTTGGAAGATCCTGAACTATCACCCCATCACTATTTTTTCCCCTTTCTAATTGAATGAGCCTTTGCCATCACCAACGCAACCTGTTGTAGAGCATAGACCATATAAACTGCAGGACAAACTTCAGGAATACCTCTGACTGCATTCCTATCCAGAGCTAGGATATGCCAGCTAGGAGCACATCCTGCCTTTAATTACACTCAAGAGGTCTTGGTGATTTGGTGTCCTACATCAGTATTAGGAAGCTTGGGCATTGAATTGCTATAAATCAGGAGCTTTGCTGCTCTCACAACAAGCCCAGTGGGAGCCTGACTTTCTCAAAGAGCTTAATTAAAGAGTGCTTATTGTCAGCTCACCCCTGCAGCCCATTAGAGCTCTGGAGAGATTTCTGTTCTCCAACATCATTGTGAAAAGTGGGACAGTCCTTCCTTCTGAGGAAGCTTTGTGTTCATAATCATCTCCTCACATGTCAATACAGTCCTGGCGATCTTATAGTCATATTGCAATTAGTTGGTGATTGGTGTGGACAGGGGATATCTGAATAACTGTTTATGGACATCCTATTGGCCAGACAGTTATTCAACAGAGTCATAATTTTCCTCCTAGCTAGTACTTTCTCTGGCTATATCTCAGTATGCTTGAAAAGACAAAAGTAACGTGTGACATTTCCAAAAAGCAACAATTTTCTTTTTTTGGAAACGTGTACAACCCTGCCCCCTGAAGGAGGCAGCCCCTTGTGACTTACAGAGAGAACCCAAGTTTCCCCGTCATTAAGACCCTTCAAAACATTACTTACTTTTGGCTTGAAATCCATGTCATGGTAGAGTTGCACTGTACTTAAATGAATTATTCACACTGTAACCTCTGCTGCTTGGTAGACCCAGCTTCAGTTTTTTTCTGTGCATAGGACTAGTGTACTTGGGCCCCCATCAGTCTCATCCACCTTCAACAGGCTATTTGTATATGCTTTATTACTGAAAAAACACCTGCTACATCAGCTGTGCAGCTGCACAGTCAGGGGAGCAGGTGGGAAGAGAGGGGTTGTGTTACACCACACATGGTGTAAGGCCTCTTGTGGGTCAGTTGCTTCCTGGGCTTATCCCACCCACTTCCCAAGCTGAAGCCATCAGGCACAGTCATCACCATGTGTGTCCTAGGAGTACTGAGAAAGAGTTTTTAAATTTGATTCAGAATGGACACTTGCCCCCGTTGCACAGGCACAAACAGCCACCTCCCTGCATGCTAGACTTGGGCAGTGTTGAAGCCAGGCAATCCAGGAATTGCACAACTTCCGGCTCTGCTGGCTAACCCACATCCCAAAGGAGCTGAGAGAGCAGATGATTCAGGTTTGTCCATTACTAAGTATTATTTCCCAATGCATTTTTTGAGCCATCCTACCTCTAAATTTAAGCCCAAAGAGGTCAGAGATATTTGAAGGCTTCAAAAGAAATTTTGGACAGCAAAAAATGAGAGAAAAATCTCATGGATCTAGACTTTGTTAGTCGTTCTTAGAACTTTCACATCCTTCATGATTGCAGCTACAAATAGATGTAGTATTAATTAAACCCTGGCCAGCTAAATGTGCCAATAAGATTAAGGAGCAAAGTGTAGGCTCTCATCCTGCCAGTGGCTATTCCCAGTGCAAAACTGACTCTAACAGAGCCATCTGAGAGATGAGAAGCTTTTTTGCAGTGATACCACAAGGAAAAGACTCCTCTGACTTGTGTTCCTTGTTATTACAGTAGTGTTTCAAACTTGCTGAGTTCTTGTGTCCTTCACTCTGTGCTAAGCAATCCCTAAATTGTTTTCATTATATTGTGTCATCGTTGTCTTCCTGCTGTCTGCTTCCCCACTCAGGAAGTGTTTGCAGAATCCTCATGGAGGACAGGAGGTTATCCTAGAAAATAAGTGTCCTTGGGAAGGAAGTTTTACCTGTCAGTAAGTGATATATTGTAATATGTAAAGCTGTCAGCCACTTGCTTATGGCTCATGGCTCCTGTGGTGGTTTGTCCACAGTCCCTCATCCTGCTATTTCATCATGATGTCTTCTGTGCAGATATAGATATGTCCAAACACAAACTCTTCAACTAACTTTTGGCACAGGTAAACCACTGTAAACCCCACCTGCATGCCATGCCTGAAATGCCTGCAAAAACAAGTGACTTTCTGGCATGAAGCAAACCCTTTCCTTCCCTGATACTCCACATAGAGCAGATGCTATGCCACAGGCTTCAGGTGGCAGCTGCAGTGAGCCAGGTTTGGGAACCAGCTGAGGGGATGGAGCAAGGGAAGTGCCACCCCTGGGCAGGGACATCTGCCTGTGGCAGAAACAGGGCCTGAGCAGGGACGTCCAGGGAGGCAGGATTTCCCCATGCAGCATAATAATTTTTCTCAGTGGAACTGGGGAGCAAGTTTGACTCATCAGACACAGGGAGATGGAGACTCCCAGAGCCCTGGCAAAGGGAAAGGAAATACAGCTCCAGTCCTCCTGGTGTGAAAGTGGCCTGGTTTTGCAAAAGAGGTGAGCTCGTGGCTTTGGAGAAGGGATGTTAAGCAGCAGAAGTTCCTGAGCTGGGTCTGGTGAAGTATCCTCTGGGATGGTACCCAGTGACTGAAGGGAGCAGCTTCTGAGCAACGCATGTAATGGGTGACGAAAATATAATTGCCAGCTCATTTGGGCATAATAATATATTTAGATAAAGAGCCAGCCAAACCAAGCCAGCCCATTTTATCAGGCCAAGCCTCACCCTATTCTCTGTTATGAGAGGAAAGGATGTTCACTTGCTTAGTTTTTAAGTGTTCAGTGGTGCTTATTCTGTGCCCAATCCTACAATTCTGATTTGCCATAGCACTGCCTGCTCCATGGCATTTGTGTATTGGGTCCATTAATTTTATTCTGTAATGGAGCAACCAAGTAACTAGAAAATACGTGATCTGTTCTGAATATATGCTATGCTGCCCTGAGAGGTTATGGAGTCTCTTTCTCTGATATTCAAAACCCTCCTGGATGCAACCCTGTGCAAACTGCTCTGGGTCAACCTGCTTTAGCAGGGGAGTTGGACTCTATAATCTCCGAAGGTCCCTTCCTCCCCAGCCATTCCATGATTCTGTGATTTACTCTGTTCTTGTATCCTCTGCGCTTTGTCATTTTCATCAGATGAATTTAGGACTCAGCTTGTGCTTTTGGAGAAGGATAGGGATAGGCTGCTCAAGGCTGCCTACGTTTGACTTCTCAAACTAGGCCAGTTGTATCCCATATTGAAGGATATTGATTAATTTTGATGGTGCCTGAAATATGTTCCTGCATTAGCAATGATCTACATACTATGGAAATTTGTGGTGTAGCAACACCTAGAAGTGTGTTCTTAATAAAAACCCTTCATTTGGCATGGTGGTAACAGCAGGCAGCAATAGTGTGGTACATGGGAAGCTATGTAAGGAGCTGGTGGGCACACACCAATGTCCTGGCAGCACTGATGGCAACACTCTGCATGAGTGTTTCTACTGGTATGAGCCTTGGGGGCCTCTCCCTTCCCTCCTTAGGATGGGTCTTCTAAAATCTCCAGAGATCTTTCTTGTATTTCAATTTTTCCCACATTTGCCTACTTCCTTCAAATGAATCAATCAACCCTCTGAAGTTTTATGTATCATTTTCACTGAAAATTAACACCTGATAATTTTCACTGAAAATTCTACCAGATAACTAACTGAAGAAGTTTTAAACTCCTGGAGTTTAGCGGTTCCTTTCCCCAAAAAGTGTTAACACTGAAAGCTCTGCTTGATTTATTAACCATCAAACCAGAAATTAAGATCTTAAAGTTTGAGTACACAACATGTCACAGTACTTCCTATGAATGCACACTCAAAGCTGTGCCTTCATCCCCACTTTAACCAGATAATCTATGATAGTAGGTAGGATAAAATATTCCTCCTTATTTAGTAAAATAATAATGGCAAGGAAAATGTATTTTGCATTATCACTTCTCAGTCTGAAACACTTCTAGGCTAAATATATTCATCTAAGATATGTGCTTTGGGCATCTGTTTTCAAGTTATATTCTCCCTGCAAGCAGCACAGAAGATGCTGCTCTTTGCCTTCACTGTGTGCAGCATAGGTAGATGTAAGAAGAGAATTCTGCCTGAAGATTTCTGTTGTCTTTTTGTTCAGTCGGTAGATATAGCTCTACTGACTTCCATTTTAAATTGCACATAAAATGCAGTCATATACCTGGCTAAAAACCTTGGTTATACCTTCCAAGCTAATCTTAAAATACAACTCAGGCCCAAAAAATAAAATCCAGTGCTCCAACATGCAGGGGAGCCTAAGAGAGTCTTCACAGCACACAGTTAGCTCTGCCAGAAGAGAATTGATATTCAAAAATGCTTATTTTCCTTTAAAATTTGGCCATTGTATGTTTTATGAGGACACAGAAGCGAAGGTCCCTTCTATCACCATTCTGAGAGGATTTTAAGAAAATGCAATTAAGTTCTCTCCCCCCCAGCCTTCATGAAAGAAGAGACACCTCACCTCTGGGAAGTGTAAGCAATACCAGTCTTGTAGTAAAAAATCCTGCCTGGTTGTTCAGCCTTATATTTGCAAGTGTCAGACTTAGGCAAAGTTCATCTTTACTGGGCCACAGTGCATATTATTCTAAAACACTATCCAAGGCAACTCTTTTCAGCTTTAGAGGTCATGTTGAAATGAACCACCATGACGAGGCTGACTGCCACCCAGGCAGTTTTGTTCTGTGAAAAATTCCATATTTGTTTCTAGCATTTGCATCTAGGCTCTTGTTTGTTAGGTCAAGCAAAATGCTGATTTGCTTGCACTCATCTGAATGAGGAAAGGTCACAATACAGAGACATTAAGTCATAGGATCATTGAATCATGGAATAGTTTGTGTTGGAGAAGACTTTTAAAGGTTATCTCATCCAACCTCCTTGTCCTGAGTAGGGACATCTCCAGCTAGATCAGTTTGCTCAGAGCCCTGTCCAACCTGACCTTGAATGTTCTTGGGGACAGGGCATTCACTACCTCTCTGGGAAACCTGTCAGTGTTTCACTGCCTTTTTTGTAATAAAAATTGTAGTATAAATCAACACTTTTTTAGTTTAAAGCCGTTATGCCTTGTTTCATCACAACAGGCCCTGCTAAAAGGGCTATCCCTTTGTACCTGTGAACAGCAGAAAAGCTACATAAAGGAGGAACTTATTCTTCCAAGGATGACAAATAAGCATTATCTGGGATGCCTAGGCTCTGCCAACCAGCCTCAGGATGAAGAACCTGTCCTGTGGATACCCACATTTCCAGCATCCACTGCACGGGATGCAAATGCTTTTGCATCTTATTTCTGTTTACTGTGCAGTTCTGTTTACTGCCACCACTGTGGGCAGGGGAAGCTGCACATCAAACTCCTGCTTTGGCCTGGGCAGAGGAAAGCTTGCATTGCTCCTGATTAAGGGACAGTTTTTGAAGTCCACTCTCTAGATGACTTGGTATAGGAAAGACCCATGTTCAAAAGAATGGGCTCCACCTTCTGGTCCAGAAAAGCAGCCCAACAAAAAGCAAACAGACCATCTTTCATTCTTCTTATTATTAATTGATGGTCAGAAGCCAGTATACAAAGGTCTCTGGGTCTGGAAAGCTGAACAATAAAAAGCAAGCTATTGTCATAGAGAGCAGAAGTTCTCCCAGCTTCTTCTCTTCCCCAACCTGTTAGCACAACCTTTGACTTATCTGGGTTGGGTCACAGCCAGCTTGCCCTCACTCAAGCCCTGATCCTGGCAAGACAGTAGGTAAGCTGATCAACTGCTCCAGCCAGCTCCAACAGCCAAGGCCTGAAATAGAAACATGCAGCTGAATGCTGGCCATGCACAGGGAGATCTCCAGGTCGTCATGGAGGGAGGAGGAGATGGTCCTCAGAGATCATTTCTCTGCTCCCTGGCCCCTGTATGTTTTGATCAGTGATAGCAAAGCACCTGAGGTTTACATGGACAATGGGTTTTGCGTGTGACTAGCAGGAAATTACAAAATCAGTTGGTTCAGCACCTCAAATTGTAAGTCCTTCTTTTAAAGGAAACCTGTTGAAAAGTTGAGGTTTCCCATCTTCACGAGAAACTGTAACTCTAACCTGTACTAAGTAGGAAGATAAAAAAATCACAATCCAAAGCTGTAGTCTCACAGTTACTAATCTATGATGAAAGCTCCTTTTCAAAAAGGACTGATCTGACTTCTGCGAAATGAAGAAATGCTCTTCTAGCTCTTTGGGGCTGTGATGAAACCCTGAGACATTTGATGAGAAGTGCAGGAGCTGCATGAGATCATGGGCTGCATCTTCCCACCAGGAGGGCAGAAGCTGCAGGCCTAGATGCATCAGGAGAGCTTTTGCTCCAGTCCAGGCACAAGCAGTGAGTTCCAGGCATACACAGGCAGGAAGTAAAAAGTTTGGGCCTAATAATGGCTGAGAAAAACTCCTTGTTTCCTCCTAACATAAAACCCATGTTTTTAATCTCTCTTCTCCTTTGGTCCCATCACTGACACCCCTGAGCTCTCACCACCATCACCAGATGCATTGAGCAGCTACTGCAGTGCCCATGCAGCACCCCACCTGGGAGCATCCAGAGACAGTGGGATAGTGAGACACAGACAGTGTGCTTGCTAAGGGTTTATGAAAGGCACATGCAACAGGAACAGCCCTTCTCACCTTTACAGATGAAAGTGTTATCTGGCCCCTAGAATGAAGTACTGATTTTAGTGAAAAAAATAATTTGGGCTTCTTACTACTTTAAGGATTTCAACCTGTCTGCAGCTTTTTTTGTACTAGTTCTCATACCTCAACCATTCTTAAGAGGCTTCTTCAATCTAATAAGACTTTGTTCACAAGAAGCTACATATTTATATACTGACGAGAAGACAGCCAGAAGAGTTTCTAAGCAGATACAAATGCATGAACAGTTAGGCAGAGACTCTGAGAACAGCTTGTGTAACAGCATGACTGATGGACAGGTAACATTTAGTCAGCCACCTGCCTGGGGAGTTGGGATGGAGAGCACTTCACCCAGCACTTTCTGAGGCATGGAAATCACACAGGCTGCTCCTACCAGGGTTTATGGGTGCCCAAAAGTACTTCTTTCCTCTTTAGTGTAAAGCTGGTCTGTCCAGGGAATACAAGTTGAAGAAAATACATGGAGCTAGTGGGCAGCCATTATGTAAAAGAGCTCTGCATGGCGATGGAAAAAACCCAACCCTTCAATCTGAACAAAAGTTTGAAGTTACTGTTAATTCTTTGCAAAATTTACCACCCACACAAGCAGGAAGAGTTAAAGACACCAATCAGGCAAAACTTTCTTGGCCATCAAGGCCACTATATTCAACCTTAATATCCAGGTGATTTATACGGTCCTGTTACTCATTCAGGGCTGCACATAAGCGGTGCTTCCTAGGATGCCATTAAAGGATATGTACTTTATGTATATATCCTTTAATGTACAAGGATATGTACAATATGTACTGATTCTTGCAGTATGTATTGGAGTCCATACCTTAACAAACAATTTAAAGTAAAATGCAAAAAAAAAAAATTGGAAAGGAAATAATTGACTCCACATGCAAATGAAAATTAATTTAATTACAAATCATAACTTCTGTGCAGCACTACCAAAAGGGAAAACAACTGAGAACTTAACTAAAAGGAGAAAATTGTCAGACTTTCAGTGGATAACCATTTTGATCTGAACAAGAATAATTATGAAAACGGGCAGAAGACTGTTTCACTGATGATAAATCTACAACATGTCCAGCAATATTTGAAGATTCATATTTAATTACTGTGACTACTCAAATTAAACAGTGGAAAAAAGTTGTCAATGCTGGTTTTTAAATTAGGGAAATAGATGCAAAGCCAAAAGAAACATCGTTAACATCAGTAACTCAAAGAGAGAGAGAGTTTTCCTCTAGGCTAAATCTTGTGATAAAGGAGAGATGTCACTTACGCACTTTAGAATGTCTGGCAAGGTTAAGAGGTAAATAGCCAGAATAGTTATCATCTGAGTTGGTAATGGTTTTCTCAGTCACATATTTACTCCAAGCACATTCTTGGTGTTACAGGTTACTCACAACTCTTGATCACAATTTGTTGGTTTTTTTTCTCTCCGGAAATTACTTTAAGGCAAATATTTTTAAAAAGTCCATGCTCCACTAGTGGACCAGGCATGGCAGGGCTTCTGTTCTTAGGATAAAGTAAGTGCAACCTGGCCACCCAAACTGGTGGCCTTTACTCACCCTTTGCCACTGGCTGTGCCTGTTAAGGAGCAGCACGAGGTTTGGTCTGAGGAAGTCCATCTGCCGAAGGGCAGTGCAGGTTTGCAGGGTGCTTGGAGCTGCAGGTTGACCAGGATGAACACAGCAAAGACAGTGTCTGCTTTATTTTAGCATGCAGAGCTCTGATCTCTGATCAGTAGCAGCATGCACAGCTCCTCTATGTGAGTGGGGAAAGATGTTTTCAGAAGCATCTTCTGGAACAAAATGCTACAGGAAGCGCAATCCTTTCTCTGCAGTGGATCCATGCCCAAACTGCCTATGATGTCCAGCAGTCATGCAGCCACTCAGGTGCACCCCAAAACAGGGGTCAAGGAGATCACTGTGGCATGTTGTTCTGTTTGAGCAGAGATACAGATGCACTGGGCTCACTAAAGTTTTCCCAACAGCTGTTCTGCCCTGATGGTGCAGATTTTGGCTGCAGAGTTCATCTCACCTTCTTGCAATGAGAGCCATGTTCCTGTTACTGGCCCAAGTGATGTGAGTGCAAACATGATTCCTGATCCTGCTGTTCTATAGGGATTCGTGATTTTTTTTTTGCCTGAATTGCTCATCTGTAAAATAAACAGAGAAGTTTGTTGTAGAGATTACCTTTGCAAAGTGCTTTCAGATGTATTCCTGAAAGGGGTGTGTAAGAACCATTAAGAATAACATTAGACACAAGGAAATATGCCGCGGTAAAGTGCAGATTAATCACTGTCTCAGAAAAACACACACTGAATTGCTCTCAAGGACACAGAGTTTTGTAGGATGTATGAATGGGAGCGGTTGCTTTGGAAGATGCTCTGTGTGAAGTGGATTATGTGCCACATTCTGCTGCAGTTGTCATGGCAAGTATTCCTATTTCCCTTGGCAACAGAATTATCAACTTTTTATGCAGTAAATAACTGCATGAAAAGCTACATTTAATGACCAGGGGACAAGTTAATTTTCTCTCATCAACTTCAGCCCTCGTATGGAGATGAAACACTCCACTGAAAAGCAAGTGTTTCCTTCAACTTGTGACAGTTTTCCTGTTCATAGTTTCATTATGGTTCACCCACCAGTTGCTGTGCTAGGTATATGGTACTGATGGTGTCTGAATTCGCTGAAGGAGATGATGACAGGGCAGCAAACCCATGAGTGCTGCTTTTGTAGTGCTCTGAGCAAGTGCTGTCTAATGCAGGTCACCTGAAGTGTTGCCACTGGAACGACTGAAGCTCTAGAAGAAACAACGTGCTTTTAAAAATTTATTTTTGGAGTCTCTTGCTTGTGTTTTTCCTCAGCTGAAATGACTTATTCTGCAAATTAGCACCACCACCAGGATTAGGGGCATGCATTAAATGGACAAGGGAAGGATGAAAACTCAGGGAAACTAGATGTCACTGTGAGAGCAATGATGGTCCAAAGAAGGACAGCCTTTTGCTTTATTGAAACAAAGTTTGTTGTAAGCTAGCATTTTCCTAAAAGTGGTGTCCAGTGCTCTGAAAATCCTCAGGGTCTGTTTTGCAGAACTATATTGTTTGCATACTGTGGTGAAATTAAAAAAAACAAAAAACAACCAAACTCCAAAAAAACCCAATAAACCAACAAACAGCCAAAAAAAAAAAAAAAAAAAAACCAACAAAAAAAAAGACCAAAAAAACTGAAAAAAAAACCCCAAAAAACAAAACAAAACAACCCCCCCCCCCAAGAAATTAAAAAACAAACATAAAACCAGACCCCCCCAAAAGAAACCCCAAAACAAATCCACACAAAAAACCTCATCAAGCTCATCTGGCTGCCTGCAAATGTGCTGGGAAGGTCCTGTTTGGCTTGCCAGACAAGATGGATGTTCTCCTGGAATAAGAAGTGAGAGGTGGTTTCTTAATGAGGAGAGAACCAGAAACTGTTTCTAAGACAGTCAGAGATGTAGTGAAGGTTTGGGATCAGGATAAGAAGTGTGGCAGTACATAACTGCTGTCATGATCACCACCATGTCTGGGCCAAGTAAAGAGCCAAGTACAAAGACCAAAAATGCAATCTGTTTTTCACGGGTCTTACTTCTGCAAAACACTTCCTGAGTTTCATGAAAACATGCTCACTAGATAGCTCTCCAATCCCAGTCTCTCATTCACAAGCCCTGACCAAAACTGATATTGATATTGCGATTTAGATGAGGAAATTCCAACTGTCTCATGTACTCATTTTCTACAGACACACAAAAATGCCATCACTTAGAGCTGCATAATGAACCTGATTTCTCCATGTTAGTTAGAGATTTATTTCCTCTTATTAGGGATGACTTTTTGCAACACTGTTTGTAGACAAAATCTGTCACATAATACTAGTTTCCAGTACCATAAGCAATCCACTGATGGTGTTCAGCACCTCTCCCGTGCCCAGAAAAAGCATGAGCTTTTCTGTGAGTAGAGAGTGCAGTAACATACCACACAGTTCTGAGTATTTTTTTGCACATTTCAGTATCATTTTGTGGTAAAACAGTGATAAAATCTCATAGGCTTGCAATTTAGCTTGCTTTTGTTTAGGTCTGAGCAGAGTGGCATAGCCTCAGCAACTCGTGAAGGTTTCAGGCCATCCTGCTCCCTGGGCAAAATCTCTGTTGAATATCAATCCACCTGTTTTATGCATTCAGGAAATTATTTAGAAGGTTTCAGTGTTTTCCTAAAGAAAGGCAGAAGGAAAACAGTGGACATTACCCAAGAACCCTGTTGACTTTGGTGCAGGGATGAAGGACATACATTTTCTTTTCTACGTATCCTAAAAAGAACATTAAGGGAGGTGTTTGGAGAGCCCTGCCCTGGGCCTTGTGCTTTCAGGCTTCTGTCTTTTACAGTGTCTGGGTTGTGTTGTCAGCAGTCCCTCGGACCATGAGGCTGGCACAGCTTTTGCCTAAAAAGCCACTGCTTGACATTTATAATTTGACTGTCAAACTATGCCTTTCCATAGTGATTGTTTGAGGTGAGTGAGTTTGCACTGTATTAGGTACATACACAGATATACACAGATATACTTGTATTGTTTTTTCAGTGTTTGCCAACCAGGGTGTGGTAGAAGTGTCAACCCCACTGTATTCTCCACACAAATGCCCTGCCTTCTGCTGCATCCTTATCCATCTTAAATAGTCTTGATTTTAATGCCTTCTTGTACAGAGCTGGGAAAGGGCCACACAGGTCACTTGGTCATGAAAAGAATTTGCTTTCCTTACAAAGTGAAATCAGCAGTAGCTTCTCTCAGCACCCTATTGCAGGTAGTTCTGCAGAGGAAAGGTTTTCCCACCAGCAAGGCTGCACAGGGGGCAAGTGGGGCTTCTGGAACTGCCTGCAAGTCACAGCCACCCTAATGCCACTTTCTGACCCAATCACCCAGTTTTGGGAGGAGATTAGGATATATCTGGGAGCCCCCTGGCCATAGCCCAGTCCAGGCAGAACAGAGGAGGAGAATGACAGTAGCTGTGAGAAAGATGAGGAGGTATGGACGGAGGCAGCTCCTGTACCAGCACAGCCTTCCCAACAAGTGTGTCCTTTGTTACCCACAGGTACAACCTCGGTGTCTGGTCAGACCCTGGGTTGCAGTAGGAAGTCCAGGTGACAAGGCGAACTTTCCATCTGGTATGTTTGGACAGAAGCTCATTAGGTTTTGTCTTGGAGCACAAGCTGCTGCTCTAATCCAATATGTTGAAAACTATGATATGATAATGTTACCTTTGCATGTGCCCTAAGGCCCAAGAGGCAAAGTGGAAACCTTCAGTGCAAGAGGAATAGTTGACCTGCACTATTCCCAAATGCTGTGTATCGGATCAAGTAACAGAATGGACAAGTACCAGAAAGAAGCTTTAAAGCGTTACCACCTCGTATGAATAAAGCTCAGCATAAGTATTAATAGGAAATATCCATGTTTATCAATGTGGATTTAATGTGCTAAGTAGTAACCACTATGATGTATTAGGAAGGATGCACTTGCAGATAATAGACAGTAATTCTGCACTGACTTGTCTATTCTTCCTCTGTGCTTCATCCAAGGGCAGTACTGCAGCTGCTACTGTTGCCTGGTGCTCCCTCTGCTCCTTTGTCCTTTGCTTACTGAATTCAGGGGGATTTGTGCCTTTAACATAATTATTATTAAGTTTCTATTTTATGTCCCTGTTCAAGAGGCTCCTTGGTAGCTGATTATACTAATCAGAGGTGACTTAACCCATATTTAAATGCAGTAGTCTGAATTTGTCTTCAGCACAGTCTAGAAGATATGAACCAAGCATCAAAGAAAATTAATTCAAAGGTACATCATCCTGTGGGATCAAGATAAAATGTAGTCAAAGAGCTTTAGCTTTAGCTTGTGTGCTCTCATGTAAGGATATGGACAGGAGAAGGCAACCATGCTCTTGTTTGTGCAAGTTTCCCTCTTCCTGTCTTTGAGTTAGGCAGAATAACAGATCACAAGAATACTTCTCAGAGAATATTTTACTGCAGTTAAGACAGAATACTTTTTTTCCTTTATAAAAATAATAATTATTTTTGGAAGTATGATCAACCACATGTAAGGTATTCTTTAATCTTTTTCTGGGCCAAAAATATGACTTGGGCACTTCTCAGATTTTCAAATTAATACATTCATTTATCTGGACAAGGTATTACTCCAGCACAAGGGAGTGGCCCAACACAGGGCCTTAAATATGCACAAAATTTAGGTACTACTGTTGCCTCTATAAGAACCATCTTAAACAATTTTCTAACAAAATAAGGTCCTGGATGATGGAAATGAAAATATTCCTGTTGGTTCTCAAGAGCTTAGGTGGAATTTTGTCCTAAATGGTGATCCATGTATGTTCATAATACTTTTAAGCAGCTGGATAAATATTCAAAGTGGCCCTCAAAGATGCTGGGTAGGACAGTGAGAAGCTCATTTCAGCCCACAGGAATGCAAGATCTTATGCTGGGGGGAAATCCTGTTCATACTGGAGTAAATGTGGTTTTTGTTCTGCTTTTAATGGCATTTCCATTCCTTTTTCTGAACTTAATTGGGAATGGGATTTTACCCATCTCCTCACATGATTCTGGTTCAAACCTGAATTCGAGCTTTGAGCCTTTTTTAATGGGGAAAATTAAGGTGAAACGAAATAAACCCAGAGAATAGATCCATTTCCAGATGGAGAAGGGCTCTGTTACCTTTCCTGAAGCAGACGTGCGCTCTAAGCAAACAGTCTCTGCAGTGCTCCAGGTACTATGGAAGCAGCTGGGACACCTGGCTGCATTGCCCTTATGGAAAGGCAGTATTGTCCCTGGCCAAAGGGCCCTTCCTTCTCCCACTGAAAACACAGGGGATGTTTGAGGTGAGGAGAAGGTCATAATACCATAGAAGGGAAAACACACTATTTCCAGAAACTTTCAGTGAAACTTCAGACTTCACAAAGATAAGGCTAGATAAGGAATTTCAGGGACAGAGTTCACACAGGTAAACTCTCAGGCAGTATATTTTTATGTTGCAAATAAGTGAGACTAAAATATTCAAAAACTTTCACTGTATTCTTTGCATTATATCAAATAATTAGTTATTCATCTCCCAGCTTTGATTTTGTTAAATAACCAATACCCTAATTCAGAGGCAAGAATTTAATCCATAGAAAATTCTGTCCTGGGAGAAGATCAAAGTGAGTCCCGTGGTGTCAAGCACACACCTACAGCACTTGATCCTGAAAAAAAAAATTAGGTGCATGTTGCAATCAGCCTATCCCTTCTTACTGGTTCCCAGGCATTTAATCTAAGTCAGAGCATTTTTGGTGCCAGGATCAAGGACGTGTGGAGATGCCCACACTGGGAGAGCAGGGCTCTGAAAATGTAGCAAGCAAACAGTGAGAACCCCAGCAGGCTGTGATGGCAATGCCTCCTCATTCCTCTGCACCTACCAACGCTTCAGGAAGAGATTGAAAGTCTCTTGGGCTACATAAATATGCACGATAAGTGCATACAGAGAACACAAAGGTGAAATGGTCCTGCTTATCAGGCACAATTAAAATGAATAGAGGATGACTAATAAAGAGGCAGTTTAAAATCTTTACATGACACAGTGTCAAGGCAACAGTGTTGTGCAATAGCACTGACACAATTAACTCTGTGTCCCTGCCTTGGGCAGAGCCGGGAACGGGCTCCCGCGGCCCTCGTCCGCACCTTCCCATGGCGAGCGCTAGCTGGGCTCAGCCGCTCCAGCTCTCCGCTCTTTGCCGCATCCCATAGCCACCGGGGAACCTGCGCAGAAACAGCCACTTCGGACCAAGGCAAGGGTGCTTTTTCCTCTTTGTCATCTCAGTTCCTCTCTTCTCTTTTCATCTCCCTGATCCCAAGCCTCACGTTTACTACTGCGTGAAAAGGGAAAAGCATCCCGTTGAATTTCTGGGCACACTCTGGAGGGAGACAAGGCTGAGGTGCCTCATCCGGGACTGGTTGTTGACTTAGCACTGAACAACGCAAGCATTTCCTGGGTAGGAGTTTTTGCAGTGTGTAATTTAAAAGCTAGTTTGGACAACCCTTCGCTCGGGATGATAGATAGCGAATGGGAGTATGAGCTTCCAAAATACAGGCCAAGGTATCCTTCTAGTTCTTCATTTAATTATGTTGCTCCTTAGTGGTGTCTGTGAGGCTGCAGGATCTCCCAATCCACTGGGCGAGTGCAGCAGGGGCAGGCTGCTGGGTTTTATATATATATATAATGTATATATACATGTATGTACATGTATATAAATATATATATATATATACACACTTCACACACAAAAACACATATAAAAACATACACAAGAATATATATAAGAACACGAAAGATAATTTTTTTTCTCTGATGTTCTTATTTTCTGGCCAAAACCAGCTCTCTCTTGGTTTTATTGCTGCTGGCATGTCTCTGCAATGCAGCACTGTCAAAAACTAACAATATAAACAAATTTGAGGCTATGCCAACTATTGCTGAGCACAGCCAAAGCTGCCCAACGCCACAACTTGCTGAACAATGTGTGAATTTTGCAGTGGCAGATATGTCTGTTTCCCTGTTCTTTCTTAACTTTTTGAAAGATCTTGGAGGAAAGTGTGTTATTCTAAATGAGAGAATTAAAGTAATTGATATGAAAACTCCTTCACCATTGCTGCAGGAGGAGAGGCCCCTGTATTTGCCCAGTCTGCTAGCTCTACCTGCCAGGGACTGCAGGGGAGTTTATTGAAACACTTCAAGTAAAACATGATTTCTGGTCAGCAAATATTGTTTTTTTTATGAAGTAAAGTGGTAATTCTGAACAATCTGCTCTATTTGAAGGCATCAGGGTTGATGCTGTTTCCTGTGCCTGTCAGGTATGTGGGATGGGGGGTGATCATGGAAGTGTCCCAGCAGTGCCAGCACCCCTGGCCAGCTGCTAGCACAACTCAGGGCAGTGGCTGTGGCACTTGTACCTTTAGGGGAAACCTACCACAGCCTCTTCGGGGCCACATCCTGCCTGCCTGTACTTCCCACCCATCCGTCTGTGGGTAGTTAATCTTAAAGTGCCGCAGTCACAGAGTTCGATGTCCTCATCATTCCTCATCTACTTCCCCAAATGTGTATCTGCATGCCCATGTAGGGCGGCAGTGACATCCCATTGGTGATGGTCACTGCTGTGACAGGGCTGCACTGCAGGCTGCAGAGACACACCTTAACCCAAGTGAAAGTGGAGAGAAATGCCGCATTTGATACCTGTTCTTATCTCACCTGAAAGTGAACAGGAAGGGTTTTTATCACATGAATGAGGGAAGGGTTGCTGTGTTTTGCATGACAAGGCCGTGTACCTCAAAAACCCACCCTAAGTGAGAAAAAGAGATTTGCCACTTGTGGCAGGCAGCACAACCAAGCTATTTTCTTTGCCTCCTATAGGAAAGTAAGTAAGAAATATTAACCTCATGCAAAGGTGCCCTTTTACATGTCCTCATCAATAACAGCTGATGTTCCTCAGGGTTATTGCTGTAACAAAGTCACTTCCCTTTCCTCACTGGCATCAGGTCCATATTAAAAACCTCATAGCAAAGTATTTTGTCCACTGTCCCATTTGTGGTTCTGCTTTTGTCCCCCGTACTGTGCTTTGGGGCACAGGCACCTGTGGGGATGGGGCCATGCAGGCTGTTTGCATGGCCTGCCCCTTTTATCCAGCAGAACGAGGGCTGGAAGAGGAACAGGAATTTTAGCTCAGCAAAGAAAGCCAGCGGTGAGGATGCCAGCTGTGGGAAAGGGCTTCTAGCAGTAATGTGCTCCCAGAGGGAGCAGCTCTCCCAGCATTGCATAGGTTAAGGAGCAGCTTTGCAAGAGGACCTGAAGTGGGGCGGGGAAAAAAAAGCACCTTAAAAAATTAACTTGTTGGTAAAGGAGTTTTGGAAGCTGCTTGGAGCAGCCCGGGGCCGGAGTCAGGGACCCAGCGATGTTCTCCCAAGTCGTCCCAACTGCGGCGTCAACGAGTGGCTTCCCGCCGCAGCGCTGGTCCCCACCCAGCAGCGCCTTGAGAAGAGAGGGACTTCAGAACAGGCTTAATGCCCCAGGTGTGGTACCTACTGCTTCCAGATACAAGAGGAGCATAAATCAAACCTGGCGATGGGCAGGACCACATGTCACGACTGAGCAGCGGCCCCAGCCCGACTGTCCGGCGATACCGTGGCCGCGCCAACGGGACCCACTGCTCCTGCCGCCGGCTGCAGCTCCGCGCCCGCAGCTGCGCGCGGCTGTAGTCGCGGGCAGGGGAAAGTCGCGGGCAGGGGAAAGGAGCTGCCCGCTGTCCTTGGAGAGGAGGGTAAATAGTTACAGTGGAGAAAAGGAATTTAAAAAAACCCAAAAAACCTATGAGGAAGGAAGCGGCAAATATTAAATGGGTGACTCATGGTACGGGATGACTAATCCCGTCAGGGCACAGCTCGTGCTGCGCAGAGAAACGGTGCCGAACGCCTGGCACGGAGCGCAGAAGGGCCGCGGGGTCCGTCGGGGCAGCCGGAGCCGGGCCGCACTCCGCGGCGCCCGGCGAGAGCCGCGCACGGAGGGAAGACGTGCCGGTCCCGGCAGGACCCCGCGGCTGGGGCCACCCCGAGGCCGGTACCCGCGGATCGGCGGCGGTGACCTACTTTCCGCCGGTTCCTCTCGGCGCACGACACCTCCGCTTCCCGCGTCACCTGCCCGGCCCTGTCCGGACCCCGCGCCCGCGGAGGCGCGCTGCTCTCCGCGCGCTCCTCCCAGCGCGCTCCTCCCCTGCGCTCCACTCCGCCCCACGCCCGCACTCTGCCCGCGGGTGTCGGCTGCGGGTGCCGGTGGCGGCGGGGCGGGAAAGCAGCGCGCCTGTGCAGTGCCGGGGGGCCGGGCCCAGCCCGGCGCGTTACACAACCAGCCGCCACAGCCGAGTTTCACAAGTCCCGCCGAGGCTGCCCGCAGCCCGCATCCCCCGTGCGCCCACCCCCGCGCCGCGCATTGCCAGCACTGCCCCCTGCTCTGCCCGCGCTCATGCCATGTTACCGCCGAGCAGCGGGACCCCGCCGCGAGCGGTAACCCCTGTCGCCGGCGGGGCACCGCGCCAGGGCTGGGCATGGCACTGAGAGCAGCTCCGGGACGCCCATCTTCCTAGACGGTACGTACGGCCGTGGGGGCCACGAACCCTACTGGGGTGAGGAGTGCGGGAGGGAGGGTCTCCGCACTTGCAGCCCGCGGGGAGCGGGGGCAGCCCCGGAAAAGCCCCTGCTGCAGGGCCAGTACGCGGTACTCGGCGCTCCACCCTACTTTCGACGGACACTGCCTGGACAGTCCCAGGTAAGTTCTGAAAATGAAAACTGATAGCCTCAAGTCTTCTGATTTTTTTCCTTTAAAAATCCGTGTACTGTCAAGACGGGCACAGGACGCAGCGCAGGGTGTCCGGGGGGCTCCGGCTATAGAGGGCGGGTGGGAAGGGGGCACCGGGACCGGGATGCAGGAGTGCGGTGCATCCCAAGGCCGGCCACCAACATCCCCGTCCCTCAGTGCCCACGGACCTCGGCGCATGGAGCTACTCGGGAGTAGCCACGGGATGAGAGCAGCTGAGAGCTGCGGTGATTTGGGATTGACGGAAACCGATTTTCAGGAGACTGAAATGGGTCTGATCGTTCTGTGTTGAAGTTCGTCGTTCAAGGAATGTGTTTGACTGAAAACAATGTGGAGAAAAACCTTCGAAATGAGTCTTGCACCTAAAAATAACATCTAAAATCCAGGTTGAAAAGTCATTCTTCAAACCAGAGTTGTTGTGTCATTTGATTTTACAGAATGTTTACATTATAAGTGGGGAATTACAAAGGCTTTGAAAGTCCCTCACGTTTCAGCCTTAGATTTGTGAATAATAACTCCACGCTTTGGTCCTTAGTGGAACAAATTGTGAAGTGATTGCTCTGGGTAGCTCGCACTGGAAGCACAGGTCGGAGCTGAGCCCTCTGTGATTCATCAGTGAGGTATCACACGCGGTTTGAAGAACTGTAGTCCTTTGTGAAGTGCCACAGTCCCCGAAGGCAAGAGGCAGGCCCCTGCTCTGTGGATTTTGGAGAAGTCCAGCACATCAGTCCCTTTTCGGGGACAAAACTAGCACCCAAGTGCCAGCTACCCCTGATCTCTGAATGAAGTTGTCTCCTTCAGCAGGGGAGTGGCCCCGGAAATAATGTCCCTGAAATCAAAGCTGTTAAAATGCCCTATGCCTTATCTGCCTGAGGAGGGTAGGGTTATTTATTAGCTGAGGTTTATTTTGCTGTGTGCAGTGAAAGCTGTGGTGCTGATTTCACTAGAGGGATGAGATGTTCTGGTGTATACATGAGAAAATCTGAGGAGTCACTTCCTTCATTTTTGAGCAGAATGCGGATGCTCCCCTGTCCTTATTTTGCTGGATCACTGCTGGCTAATCCCTAGCTCTGGAAATGCGAATTTGGCTTAAAGAGACAGCTAGCTCTTAATGGGTTTGATATGTAGGCTTTACAGTCCTCACAGATCTAACGGATGCTCTTTAAAGCAGCAGACACTTTCAGGAGTACGCAGTGTGAAGCCCTGGTACCGAATGTCTGACAATGTGGTGTTTTAGTTGGGTTTTTGTGTAATTTTTATAAACTTCCTAGGCTGCAATCCCTCACCATAGTCATTCAGTTAGAAAAATGTATTTGGATCTTGAATTTTTTAGAAACAGTATTAAAAACAAAACAAAAGGAGATCATTCTCCTCTAATATGCTAATCAGAGTAAGCCAGCTGCACCAGGGACAACCAGAACAACAGCACTTGGGACTCTGCAGCTGATGGAGCCCTGACAAACACAGCAGGCACTAATGAGGACAGGAAGCTCCAGAGAAAGCCAAAAGTTGAAATCTGTGTGGAAGGGAGGTATTTTTATCTCTTGGGCTAAACGTGTACTACCAAATCTTTAGAATTTTTCTGGAAGAGGTAATAGGAAAAATGAAAATGGCTAAGAATGGTTGCTTGCTGCTCACTTATCCTGATCATTCTAAGCTGTGGATTACAGTTACTTGATTTAGAGGTTAATTGGTTTGAAATTTTTTTTATAAACTGCAAACTTCAATAAGGTATGTGATGGTTCCTGAGGTTTAGCCACTGAGACTATATCTGTATTACATTATTTTTCTAATTTAAGACATATGTCAAGTACGCAAAAATAGTTCAAAGATTAAAATTAGCAAATGAGTAGTTCATAATTAAAGTCTCATGATGGAGGAAATGGCATTACGTTGAGGATGCAGATGTCAAATCCAACTTCTGCTAGTTAGTAGTATCAAAATATTGGTAGGATGTCTTTACAGTTTGGAGCCAGGACTTGTTTGTGCACAGAAGTTGCATTGTTTTGTCCTAAATTACTCAACCTCCCAAGACTCACATGTAATGGTACAAAGGTTTTAATGTCAGCATAGATCATTCTTTCAAGACTGGAAAAATAAGCTATGTGCCTTTATCAGAAAACTGAATTCAGGCTTGTACTGGAACAGTTACAGATCCTAGTGAAATAATATGGCTTTAAACAGAACAGTAAAACTTAGAAAAACCAAAACAGTATGAACCACTGTTTTCTGGTATTACTGAAATGATAGACCTCTCTATCACCTCAGTGACAAATCTCTGTCAGGGAAGTCAGGCAGGTACAATAACTGTATTTATTTGTTAGGACCTGGATGACACCCTTCTTCCAAGTGAGTCCTGGCTCAGCTGTTGCCATGTACTGCTGTAGTAGCAGCTCTGTGCCCACCAGTATGGCTCTCATGATGGGCTTACCTGGCTGTAGGTCCACCAGCTCTGTCCCATCCTCAGCCCAGGCTGAGGCCATTCTGGTTTTTGCCTTGTTTCACTGCTACTTTGGTAAGGCCAAAAGTGTATGGCCTATATGCCCCATGGCACAGAAGCTGAAGGAGCAATGTCCCTATGGAAAAGTCCTGCAAGGTGCTATTTATTCTTACTTCAGTCTCACTTAAGTCCATATTTAAGGGAGGCTGAGGTGATGACAGGCTCCAACAAGAGCTCTGTGCACAGCTGGGCTCGCTGGCTGCACATCTGCCTAGACTCAGAATCACCAGATTTAGTCAAACCACAAACGCGTGTGCAATTAACTTTGACTTTGACCTACTTCATATTCCTTATTGTCTTTGGCCTTGTGTACATGGGGAAATTACACCAATTTAGTTTGTCTGTTTTTAAAGTGATTTGATTAACCTAATATGACCTTGTGTAAGGGAATTCTTATTTTGGTTCAAATGAGCTTATTTGGGTTCAACCAAAACCTGCACTTAGTCAATTTACACAGAACTGAAATTAGACATACCAAGCTGGAAGGGGAACTCTAAATAATGACACAGCTTTCTCATGAAAGCAGAACCTTCTGTAGAATCTGGAACAGATTACAGAGTGTAATTACTGACAGATCTGCAGGCAATTGAAATCTATTAATAGCAAACGTTTCAAAAAAACCCAGGGAAAATAGGCAAAACTTAAATATCTTGGTGAGACAAATGAAGAGGTGCCAATAATCCCTGTCCTGGAATGCTGAAAGCAGTGGCACAAGGCTTGCATAGTTTGCAGCAAGGCTCTCCCATGTCTCTTCAGATGCAGAAGAGGGCAAGCATTTGTGTCCTTTACAGGGAGTCCTTAAAGAGTCAGAAAATAAAAAAACAGTGCAGGAAACGTTAGCCCAGTACAGTACCCAGTGTCTCATAATGTATTTTGTAGGAAAGATTAATTAGACATGGAAAAATGAGGAAGCAGGATAAATTACAACAAGATTTTATCAAAAATGGATTGTATTAGACTAACATGTTTTTAGTGTAACATATTATTTAGGTGGGGTAGAATAGGAATGTCATTTATCTAAAGCTAAGCATGTGATACCATGCCCCACAGGATGTTATGACTTAAAATGAAGATGGTGGTTCAAGACAAGAATTGAAAGGTGGAAAAGAACCTTGCCAAAGAAAAGATACGACCATTGCATGCAAATAAAGTTGTCTGAATGGAAAGAGGTATTCAGAGAAAGTCATCAGGATGGAGGGAGATTGGTGGTGTTGCTTGCTTGGGCCAGGCTTGGGCCTGTTGAATGGATCTGCTCTGACCTGTGTGCAGGGTCTGGGTGTGTGCCCAGGTGTGGAATGACAAAAACTTGGGAGGTATTGTCAGTACAGAGGAGGATCAGATTATCACATGAAAGGAATTTAGATTACTTTGTTGATTGGGAGTGATAGACATAAAATGACATTTAATAGTGCTAAGTGCAAAGCCAAGTAAAGTTGTAAGCATAGAGACCAATAACAAGAATTTCCAGTGTGAAATAGGAGCTCATCAGTTGTCCATGACAGAGGGAAGAGATGTGGATGCAGTGGCTGCTCAGAAAATACGTGGGAGCAAGCGCTGAGATACAGCTGGGAAGGGGACCACTGACATCCTTGGATACCAAAGGAAAATAATATGAGAAATTCAGGGAAGTGTGATGACAGTCATTGTACAAATCATCGTATAGGGTTTCAATACAAGAGCTCCACATTGCTTTTGGAGTGGTTTACTGATGTTTTGCATAGTTCCAAACACCCCGTCAAGAAAATATTAAGTTACAGTGGTACGAGGGCTAGAGATGTGGTTACACAAACAGACCATCTGTTGTACAAAGTGAGGTTAAAGAGCATCATTTGCCTAGCTCTAGCCAGGTGAGCCAGTGAAAGGGACAGGCTACATTGCAGTATTTTACTGCAATACTTTATTGCATACACACAATTGCCACTATATAGCAAGACGGCAGAAAAAAATAAGCTAAAAGATAGCATCTGCACTAGGTCAAATTTTCTAAATTGGTCATGAATAAATTTGGGTGGGGAATTAGAAGAAACCTTGTAGCTACCCAAAGACTGAAGTTGCATAAGAGTCTTTCAATTAGGGTAGTTTTGAGATAGATCTTGATAATCTTATGAAAGAGATTATACAATTAAATTAGAGAGTTCTGGGAGATAGGAAATTACATTTGCAGAGTTAGTTCTTTGGTCTGCAGTGTAGTCATATTTTTAATGTATGCTTGAAAGGAGAATGGATCTTGTTTCTTTACACTTTTAACCCCATGTATCAAGTCTTCTCCTGTTTTCTTGGGAGATGAGGCCAGAAATAATTTTCTCTGTTGCTGCAGGTTTGAATCTTTTTTCTCCACATCTGAGTTCCTCTCAATCACTAGACATTGAAAATGTACAGTACAGACTCCATGTACCATTTAGACAGGCACAGTTGCCTGCAGATTTTTTCTAGCATGCTCCCTGGTTCAACCTGTTCATCAGATTTTGAGCCAGACACATTTTTCCTTCAGACTGTGTTGCCAGTAACTGTATTATCTGTATTATATTTCATGGTGTGTTTTCTGGTATCTATTGCTTCTCTTGCTGGTGTAAATGAACTCTGTATAGCTCTGTGGACTTCCAGTGCTGGCAGTGATCTTCACCTGCCCTTTGCTGTGTCACAGAACAGTTTAATCTTACGTGCTTCTTAGATGTGTCATAAGTTTATTGTGTGACGTGAGGATGTGTTCTTGGGCTTCTGGTGCTTCTTGGCAGGTTGAAGAGATGTTGTTTTCCAGCATTGTTTTCCAAGACTGGAGTGCTGGGTTGGTGTTCCCTTTTAACCTGATATTCATAAAATAAGTTGGAAACCTGTACTTAGTATCAGCTCTGCTTTGGTGCTGATCAGAGCAAAATTCTCTAAATCATGCAGGATAAAATAAAATGTCATGAAGGATAAAAGAAGTGACTGCTGACCATTAGTAATGAATTAGTAACTTTAAAAACATAATGTGGTTAGTGTAAAGTTGAATGTATGATGTCCATCTTATTACAAGAAAGAGAGAAGAAAGTAGATAAGACAGAAATTAAGCAGGTAAGGAAGACGGAAAACAGCTCAACTTAGCCTGCAGCAGATTGCCCAACTGCCAATCTGCCTGTAAAGGGAAATTGAAATATTGAAAAACGTCAGCACCGATGAGGGGAACACTGAGATGGTGAGAAGAGGAAGTGTGTTAACCAAATTCCATGGAGCTGTTGAAATGCATTGAATCACCTGACTGACTTGTATTCTTAGGCAAACACAATTATACAATTGATTAATTTGTCGACGTTCCTTTAGTGCATAACTCTATGGTAACCGAGAGGCTCGCTAAACATTACCACGGAGAATGCTGCAAAAAATATCTTTCTTTGGGAGAGAGGGAGAGAGGCAGAGCAAGACCTTTGAGCTGTGACTTTGGAGTACTGATGCACGTACACAAACACACACACAAATACACACACTTGTGCAGTTGGAATTGGGCTCCTGTTGCAGGTGGTGGAAGGTGAGCATTGGGCAATTTGCAGGCCACACACGTTTCAGGTACGATCAAAGATGTGACCATGGCTAACAACTGCCTTCAACACTTTTGCTACCTGATTTTTGCCGAGCTGACAGATTGGGACAGCTGTACTACCCTTCAGCTGGATCCCTGTCACCTGGTGTCCCAGGCAGGCAGGGACAGCGAAGGATTTAGTCTTTCCTGCACCACCACTCTCCCGTGGCATGGAGGGCTCTGCCACCCTGCAGGTCACCTTCCATCAGCTTCTGGAACCTCAGTTCTTCAGGGCTATTCTGCAGGGGCCTTGTGTGAAATAAAAATGTATTTTCAGAGTTTTACACTTAAGTTCCCAGATTTTGTCTGGCTGCTGTGTGGTACCTGCATTTGTCCCTGCACTGTTCTCTGTGTCCCGGCTCTGGGCAGAGACTTCACCCTTCTTTATCCAGCGGCAGCATCACAGCTCAGCAGACCTGCACTGGGCCTCTGTCTCCCCATGATTATGGAATATTCTGAGTTGGAAGGATCATCAAAGTTTTTCCCCTCACCTATAAGTAAATGTGAGGTGCTTTGTTGAGTGTTGGTTATAGGCAGATTGATTAACTAATTGACTAATAGATAAATGCAGAGATATTTGTAAGTGTGTTTATTCTTGTTTACAAACTGCCCAAGCCTAGGCAAGATTTTTGAGTATGTAGCAATGGCAGGAATCATACCCATAAAAATGCTAATCTCCTCTCTTGCTTCATCCGTTCAGCCCACAAACAAATGCATATACACATGCTTAAAATAAATTAATAACGTTTGTTGGTTCTCTTCTGGGCTCAGCCTACTTTAATCTTTGTTTAATGCACAGCACAGTGCAGTGCATTGCTTCTGGACAATAAAGTTTTGATCATAAACAACATACTAAGTAAACCTTTTTTTTGAGTAATTAATGAGCAATAGGTGAGCTGATAGGAGCTCCCACTGCACATAGGTATTTTGTATAGACCTGGCAGCATTATGGGAAGATTTCCAAGCGAGTGCAGAGGCCTTATCTGAAGGGGATGAGATAAACCCCTGGCCCTGATGAAGACATAGGATGAACTTCCACCAGCTTCTTTGTGGGGACCTCTCCCAAAGTATCAGCTGAAGAGAAAAATGGATGTTCCTGGGAGTCAGTCTTTGGATTTAGGCTGTTCAAAGCTCTGTTGTACAACCTGCAAATAGGTGTTTATGTATAGAGGAGGATGCTGTGTGTTTGGTCCACACATGTTGGTGTGTTGGCTTGTCACAGCAAAGGCAGCAATTAGGGAGACTCTAATAGCTGGGGAGGGTTACACCCCTTGCTGAGGAAGTTGGACCATAAACCTGTTTGTCCTGTCTCTGAGTGCAGTGTACACTGGCTCAATTTACAGTAACTTAAAAACATTCACTCTGATCAAACTGCTTCCAATCAAATTTTATTAAGTTATGTATTGTGTGTGTTAAATGAGTCACATGAGACAAAAGTGTGGGACGTGGGTTGACTCTGCTACTGATGTATATATTAAAAATGAGTATTAATAGTTTGCCTTTTCTCTTGAATAATTGTAATGGCTTCCTTTTGGGGCAGGCTTTCTGTGAAAAGGGCACAGCAGGAAGTATTAATAAAACAAGCTGTTTGTACTAATCTTAACACCTACATTTTCTGTTTAATTTTGCTTATGCAGAGGACTTAGTCTTCTCATTAGTGGAGACAATGTGTCAACATAGGAAAAGTGAGTTACTGTATTTTCTTTCCATCATAAACTCTGGGATTAACCTCCCACAGGGCAGCAGTGATGTGGAGATGTGTAATTGCACAGGGAGCTTATGCTGGCCCTTGAGTGCCAGTTCTGGGACAGACAATTAATATTTCTCATTCTGCTGCAGCATGGACTTCTGAGAAAGCACTTTCTTATGTGACCCATCTTCGCATCTCATGGGACTTGGCCTTTCAACAGCAAGACCTCCTGGGATCTATATCTCACTGGTACTGGAGCTGAAATCCATTCTTTGGGGAAATTTGTACAACTCAGGAAGCCTTGCTGAAAAATATTTTACATGGGAAAATTGTCTGCAATTCTGTTTTTCGACTTTCTGGAAATAATTCAGAGTATGGAAGGAGAGGCTCCCAGAAGAAGGTTGTTAGAAGGAAAGTGTATACGATTCTGCAATAGTCCTGGTATATTGTGTGGAAAGGGCAAAAATCCATTGCCTAAAAGAGGAGGAGAATAATTGCCAAAAAATGGACTAAATTGCCACTAAGCCATTTGTAAACCTGAAATGAGGCTGAATCAGAACTTTGTCTTATCCAGGGCATATGTTTTGAATCTGGAGCTGAATTCCTTATATGGAATATATTCATAGTTAAAAGAGCAAGGAGGGTTCAAATGGAGTCTGAAGTGTTAGAATGATGAGTTTGTTGGTGCTACGCTGTTGTAACCAGAACAGAATTTCTGTTTTCACTTGGGGGATGAAAAAAAGACAAATGCCAACAAGAACAACTTCTGTGTTTTGATTTTTTGGAAGGAAAGCATGTGAATATTAATAAATTATCCAGCTGGGATAGCATCTTTCTTTAAAATTGTCCTTAGAGACAGTGTTTTATATTAACAAACATGAATTTAGTCGTGCAGTAAGTAAAATTTTGTAAATATAAATCATCAGCTTATTTCAAAAGTTGCAGTGCTGAGGAAATTTTTCTGGGATTTTCTAATATAGTCTGATTTGAATTGTTTGAATAAGAAGAGGTATTGGTGAATAAATCAGATAATGAGCTGCTTTAAATAGAAGGCATAGTGCCTATTTATGATGTATAGAAGTCCTAAGAGAGATTAATTTCCAGTTTAATCTTCTTTGGATTGTGTTTGAAATCTACTTTTTTGCAGCATTTCTGACTGTTTCAGAGATTACTCTTCAGACACTTACATAGACTTCATTTCTGTTTGAACTATAGCTCTACAAGGTCTTTGCAGGCAAATGTTAATTTATTTCACTTGTTTTTTTAGTCCATTGACCTTGAGGTAAAACTTGGTGAGTCTTGCCAAAAGTTTTCTTCTGACCTAATTGCTCTTGTCAGAACTTAAGAAGCCCAGTTATCACCCTTACCAGAGAGAGTAATAGAGACCAACTCTTGTCATTGGAATCTTTGGCCCAACGTGGTTGAGCTTTGCAGTTGATCTGAGAGGGATGAAGATTTCTCCCTTGCTCTTGCAGAAATAAGGAGCATAGTGAGATAAATACCTCTTTTTCCTACTTTTTTTGGTAAATTATTTTGATAAATTTCCTGTGGAATAGAGGATTTCTGGATGAATTAGATTAACTAAACATTAGATTTCTCTCTCTAGTAGTGCATTGGCATTGACTCTTTATCCATGAAACAGCTTTTATTTGAGAAAAAACTTGGAAATACTTTTTGTTTTTCCTGACATTAACATTATGCTTTATTGAGGGTATAATGTCAATCAGCTGATGTTTCTCACATCACTTTCCATCAAAGGGCCCTGATGGGGAAACATTGGTGAAATGATGACATACAATGCTGCAATGTGCTGGAGCAGGATTGCTACTCTGCATAAGGGAAGCAAGCATCTGGGAGATATTAAAAACTTCTGACAGGGATAAGAAGATAATTCTCAAGATAATTCTGCATCGAGCTCTACTCTGGCTTCAATCTTTTGCTAGACTTCCCAAGCCCCGGGTTACAAGGTTAGAGAAAACTGTGGGCTGGTTGTGTCATCCTTCAACTGCAGATGCAGCAGAGCTTCCTCATTGCAGTAAACCACCACCAGACTCAGAGAGTCTATCATCACCCTCTTATTGAGGATGACGGTTTCTAAAACATTAACATTCATGTCAGGTCTTCATAGGGATCAGCAGAGGCTTAAATCATTGTCAGGAACAGCTGTGAGATACCTAATCAGTTATTTCCTAAGGAAAATGAGTTTGCATGAATAGTTGTAAATATTTCATTCAGCAGTTCAGCTACTACAGCAATGGTAAACAAGCTTCTGAGGCTGAAGAGAAGTGTTTTGTGGCACTGTACTTGATTTCTTATTCATTTTAACTTCAGTGTAGAAGGAATAAGTTTAGGTACTTTGGATTACATTTTGTGACAGCACTGATCGTTATGAGGGACTCACTTTGAAGACAGACAGAGAATCATTGAAAGGTTTGGGTTGGAAGGGACCTTAAAGATCATCTAAATCCAGCCCCTCTGCCAGGGACAGGGACACCTTCTACCTGACCAGGTTGCCCAGGGCCGCACCCAACCTCGCCTTGAACACTTTCAGGGATGGGTATCCACAGCCTCTCTGGGCAAGCTATGCCAGGGCTTCACCACCCTCACAGTGAAGGATTCCCTCCTAACATCTAATGTAAATCTAATCGCGTTTAGTTTAAAACCATTCCCTCTTGTCCTGTAAATATCTACCTATATAAAAAGTATCTCTCCCTCTTTTTTATAAGCTCCCTGTAGTCTTTGAATGCCACAATGAGGTCTCCCCAGAGCCATCTCTTCTCCAGGCTGAAGAACCCTAGCTCTCTCAACCTGTCTCCATAGCAGAGGTGCCCCAGCCCTCCCATCATTTTTGTGGCCCTTCTCTGGACTTCCTGCAGCACGTCCACGTCTTTCTTGTGCTGAAGACCCCAGAGCTGGATGCAGAACTCCAGGTGGGCTCTCATGAGGGCACAGTAGAGGGGGAGAAGCACAATTCTTAACATCCCTAACCCTGATAAACATGGCCAGCTCAGTCCTGGTTTACAGTGTGCAGCACTTGTCCTCGGGACGAGTGCAAAGCTGGAGGTTCTGCCACTAGGAGGTGTTCATGGCATCAGAGTAAATTCTGGCTTTGAGAGGAAGATGACAGCCTGAGCACGTTAGCTGCCTCAGCTTTGCACTGCCTAGTTTGTGCCAAGCTGTGGTGGTGAGCACAGCCCTTGTGTGGTGGCTGAGCCAGGATTAAGTGTTCTGTGCCCCTTTGAGCATTGGCTACCTGGTATCTCTGCTGGCTCTTTGAAGTATTTGCTCTATGTAAGCAATAATTAATGACATAGCTTTAATTTCTTGTTTTGTTCTTCTTATGTGTTAAAACCGAATTAAATTGGAAGAAACTTCGACACTAAATCAGGGTGGGTGTAATGCCAGTTTCAAAGTAGGTAGGAGTTTTGCTACTGCTCTCTTGCAGAAAGGGTGATGAGAGGAAGGAAAGGAAGGAGGAAGTTAGCTTTTCTCTCTGCCTAATTGAATATTTTCCTTGTTTGAGTTTCAGCTAAAATACTGTGTAGCTTGCTTGTGATTTTTAGCAGATGTGCACATAAGCAGTGCACTAAGGAAGGAGACTGGGAGTACAGATGATGCTTTCCTCTCAAATGTGGTGTGGAATTCTGAGGAAACTGGGACTGCCAGCTAAAAGTCATGGGCATTTTTAACTTCTGCTGCTGGCTTCAGTCTCCTGTGTTAATGTTTGTCAGGAATCTTGCTGGCCTTGGTGGTATTCTATAGTCAGATTATCGCAGAAATAAGCTCCATGTGTTTTTGATGTATGTACATTACAGTGTGATTCCTTTCATCAGCTGATTTTAATGTAGATTTTCTCAGCCAACCTAATTTTGTTCTGTTACATGCAGTAACAGACATTATTAGTGTATGGTTATACAATTTAAGGTTCTTTGGTCAGGAATGCCCTAGGTAAACAACTCATGTTTACCCTAATTCTGGAAAACACAAATATATCCTGCTGTTTTCACCCAAGAATTACATAGATGGTCAAAAATAGAGACATGTGCCAATGGATCTGGCTGAATTGAAGGTCCAAGCTCCAAATGCTCTTTTCGCTCTGTCCCAGGTGAAATATATTCTCACACTGCAGCCTTTTCAGCTGGGCTAGTCTCTTACTTGAAAACCAGGGAGCAGAGGTGTCAAGCATTCAGTTCCACCATCTTTGTCAGTCACATTCATACAGCCAGGATTGCTCAGCAGGATGTCAGTGTCCACTGCTACTGCCATTAACTTACTTAAGTAGAGGAGATTTATCCTTTGAGAGAGAGGGACCCACATACTTCATTTAGTGGTCATACTGGAGTGTTGATTTTGACTGATACTAGGAAGATTCTTGGAACTGGACTATTGCATGTGTGAAATAAATAATACTTTAAAATATTCTATGTGCTTGCACAATTGTGATAATCTAAAGAATTTAGATGTCCAGAAAAACACATATGTCCTTAATATCAAGGATACCCATCCTTGAGGGACATGACCAATTCTCTGTCCTGCATCCTCCTGCCACCCTGAGGAGGGGATTTTGTGAGGAATTCCCCTGTCCACACTGCAGTTGGGGACAAGAGATCCTGCACCCTGAAGCACTGATCAGAGGAGCTGAAGAGACCCGAGCCTCTTTGAGGGCATGGCAGTAGAAATGCTGTTATTTGATCCATTCCCTTTCCTCTGACCTCTGTGTTTAATCAAAACTTTTTTTACATTAACATTATCTGGGTGGGACACATCTTTTCTGGTCTTCAATTGTTAAAAAAAAAAAAACAAACCTTCAAGAAAATCCCCAAAGAGAATTGGACATTCAGCCATGCTGAGTCATATCTTCTTATTATGACTGATTATGCAGCCAGCCATGCAAACAAACTGTAAGGGGGAAAAAAGGATGTGTGTGAATAGCTTATCTATGACAGAATGAAGCCTTGGGTCTTTGTACATAATATGTGTAACAGTAATGACCTAGTATGAAAGTGTTCCAGTGGCTGACATATTTGCAGTAAGAAAGTAATGAGAGAGAGAACTGTGGATATTTATCTTCTCTTTTCTTCTTCCTAAAGGAAAGTTTTACTTTCTCATTATATTTCTAGTGCATAGCCATGGTACCATGCAGTATGATGAATATGATTGCAGTTAATTGTTTAAATATTCCTTTATTCCCAAAGCTTTCAAAGCAAATAACCATCTTTTGAGGAACTAGTTGAGAGGTGATGCGGGCAAGATAGTGCAAAAGAGAATATTGTATGTGAAGATAAAAATGCCTCAGAGAAGAGAAAGAGAAATGTATGGGGGTGTTTTTAAAAAAGGAGAAAATGCCCCAGTTATACTATTACCGAGATCAGCTATATTATTAGTAATACCAGCATAAGTGGTATCAATTCTTGAAAAAAACATGTAAGCCTCAATAGTTCATCCTTGGTGTACCAGAGAAAGAATTGCAGTTGGGACAACCTCTTTTCTGTTGCATAAGTCTTCTAGTGTTACTTAATGCAAATACTACAAATGAGTACAACTTTATCCAAAATACATTTGCTGACTGCTGCTCATCTGTCTTCTTCATAGTAAACAAGAGACATCCGTGGAGAAGGTCTGGTAGCCACAGAAAATATTTTGCATTATAGTCTCTTAGTGCCATTATGAGCTATTCTTACCTCAAAGAGCTGTTCTCTACAGCAGCTGAAACACAGATGGATATTTGGTGTTTGTGCCCCTTTGTGACTGTATTATATATTTATTATGCAAGGAGTAAAACTCTGGATGGAAAAGTGCCACTTCAAGACACCTGTGAGTAATTTTGGAAATTGCGAGTAATGTAGTGGGTTTTCTCACAATAATGCTCAAGTCTAGCCCTTAATCATGCACTTGAAACAAATGGGTTCAGACTTTATGAAAGGTGTTTCTTTACTCAGCTTTAAGGCACAGGCCAATAAATAACTTGATCGGATTAGCTGAGTTTGAATAGGAATAGCAGCAAATACAATCAAATGAGTGTGAATGATATTGCTGTGCTCTCTATTAGAAAAATATCTGCCAGCTGCCATTGCAGAGAATAATCCTGCAAAATGCTGACACCTCTAGTCCGCATTGCCCAAGGGAATTGGACCCGGCCACTTCAGGCATGCAGCTCCCATTACTCAGCTGAACAGTGTTTTTTCTCTGAAATCCTACTTTTCCGTGTTATATAAAGGCTGGCTCTTTTCTGCCTTCTCCTTCTTGAAAGGCTCTTGACGTTTACAGGGACTGAATGTATTGCTGGTTGTTCTCAGCTGTAAGATCACAGAGATGGCAGTGGTCAGGTCAGTGGAACATGAACACGGCTCAGCTGGAGAGCAAATGTGAGCAGATAATTTAAGGAAAGCAGCTGAAATTCTGGGAGCCAAACGAGGATAAGACAAATTTTGAAATATAAGGCCGTTTGTCTTAAGTGCAGATTATACCTGGAATGCTCCAGAATTAGACATACCAAGAGGGTAAGGAAGTTTCTTATTGCTGAACTTGAATGCATGAAGCCAAAGATGTAAAATGAGGCCATTTAGCTCAGCTGCAGTGAATCCTTTGATATTCATTTAAAGGATAAGTAGATATAACTCTGAGCTTGCAGGAAAGACTTTGAATTTTTGAATTTACTAAAGATCTTTGTAATTTTCTCACAGGTCGTTTACATAAACTGGGTATTGGGAAGCCTTTCTTTAAGGAGAGGGTGGTCAATTCCCCAAGCCTGATGGCATTTAGTAGGCGTTTGGACAATGCCCATAATACCACAATTTACCTTTTGGTCAGCCCCGAAGTGGTCAGGCAGATGGACTAGCTGGTCATTGTAGGTCCCTTCTAACTGAAATATTCTGTTTTATTCTATTCTGCTGAGCAGTTAAACTGTACAGACAGGTAGTGCTGTTCCACTTCTGCTGCAATACCACACAGGTCTCCTCAACTTGTTCCCTCTTTTCTTCTGCCTCTGAACCAGAGATGAGAAGTGGTCTGGCTCTGGGAGATCTATTGTTTTTTGCAGTGTTTGGTACTGGTCAAAATGGAAAAGTTGAATAAGGAACTGGATTCTTCTCTGGTATAGGGAGTCTTTCAGTCTTGTTCAGAGCTATCTCTAATCCTTTTGTCATAGTATTTCCTTTTATTTAATAGCTTCCTTATGTATTGAGTTCCAGAAATTCCAGATTGATAATACACATGGGAATCAGATTGCAAGAGAGAGGAGATTTAATTACTCAGGTCTAGAATTACTGAGGCAGAACATTTTTTCTTCATGTTTTTTGAAAAGGGAGAAGAATCTTCCATTTTTATTTATAGGAAGAACTTTGACATCAAATGACTCTGAGCTGCACTGTCGTTCAGTGATCACTTGAGGAAAAAACAATGAACTGGTTTTTTACCCCCCTTTTTCATTTGAAAATCAGGTCTTACCAGTGCTGCATGTTTAAGGGAATTCTAAGACCATAGTCTTAGATGCTTCAGGAAGCTTATTTTAGGAGGGAGGATTTGACTGAATGCTAATAGACAGAGCTAATCATCAGGTCATCTGGATTCATTTCTTAACTCTGCTGCATGACTTTTGGGTCAATGATTTGAGTTTTTCCAAAATGTTCAGTATTTGTAGTTACTTATGCTGGATTTCAGCATTTCTGAAAATCAGGCTGTAACTGCATTCACTGTTTCAAATTCAGCTTCCCAAAACTGGGACAATTGTAAAAAGGAAGCATAAGTCAAATATGTGCCCCTGTTTCCTCATTTGTACAACAAGGATGGATAATTGTTTGTAGAGTGTGCTGAGACTTCCTGAGGTAAAAGCATTAGACAGGAGAAAGGATGGCAGCAAGCTGCTTGCAAAATGTCAGAAAAGAAGGCATTGTTCAGTAGAAATCAAAGGATGCTGAACAAGGACCAAACTTCCAAGAGTTCACCAGCTGAAGGGCTCCCCAGACTATGTAGAGGACCAAGCAGATCTAAAGAAGTGCGGAAATGACAGGGCCAAAGGTCGCTGGCTGTCTGCAGACTGACTGTGCAGCATCCAGCCCATCCAGCTGCCTTCCTACCTGTTCCCAACAGCAGCAGAGGAGCAGCTGAATTGCCCTTTCTTGGAAGGGGGCTCCAGAGACATAGGACTGATCACAGGGTGATGCACGTGGAGCAAGCTGTGTGCTTCTAACAGACTCTGATTTGTGTCCCATGCAGTCAGTCTGAGCATTTCAGAAAGGGGCAGACCTGTTGTGCAGGTGTGGAGCAGTTCTGCTAAACATCTGCTCAGATAGTGGAAGAGTCCTGGTAGTATAAAGCTCCTTTCCTGAATAGGGCTGGGAGCTGCTAGACTTTCTGCTTTGGTACTTTGTGGTGAGTACATCAGTTCCATGGCTGCATCCTGACTCCAGTGTCGACTGTTGCTGCTATCAGGCTTTAAAATGAGCTTAAGGACATTTATAGAGCGATGGCTAGGGAGTAATGCTTGTAGACAGAAGACACTTTCGAAAGAAAATCCTCCAGTCCACAAATAGCTCCTACCGTCTTCTGGTCCTGCAGGCTGGGAGTAGATGCATCATGAAGCCAAGTCATACACAGTGTTTTTGCCCCACTGGAGCAGAGCACTTCTGCCATGTGGTCCTGAAACGGCCTAGGACCCACTTCTGACCCCATTGAAGGCCCCTGCTTTTACTCTACGGAGCAAGCAGCCCCTCAGGCCCTCACATTTTATTTTTGCAATGTGAGTTCAACCTCCAGCACAAGCAAACACAAAGCACAAGTGCCCATCTCCTTATCTGTACAATCCTTGAGCATATGAAATGCATTTTATATACAAGATGGAGAAAGGCAAAGTAAAAACAAAGCAAAAAATGTATTGTTTGAGGAGAAAAAGAGAACAGTAAGGACATGAACGCTACTATTGTCTCTTTCAATGAGCTGGTACTTGCTGGAGGTGTTCTCTTATTCAGAAAAGTAAAGGAGAAGGTATTTAGTTTAATTAGATCACTGTTTTTCTTTGCTGACTAATGGTTACATTTATTCTGTGCACAGGGAGAGCTCAAGGCATAAAAGTAGGCAGTTTAATGACATGTAGACTTTATGTAGCTCTTTGCTTAGGATGAGTTTCACCTGTAGTAAATAGAGGAGTTACACGGGAGATTTCAGGTTGATGCATCCGAACAGGCAGCTTTCACATGTTTGTCCTCATATCTACCCTGTTGCCAAAACAAAATCCAAAACTGAAAGAGAACCCAATGACCTCACTTAATGCACCAATGCAGTTTATGCGAGTTCTGTCCTGTTGGTGGGAGTAATGCATGGCACCTCTCAAGGAGTCTGGTGATTCCTGCTCCAGCTGGCGATTCCCGAAAACAGAGCAGGAGGGGTCAGGGTGCCCAGCAGCAGCTTCGCAGGCAGTTCTGCAGAAGATAACACTGCCCATAGAGCAGAGTGCTGGTTTCTTTTAAAACTGTCCTTTGCTGGTTGGCTCTAATAGTGTCAAAACTCTTCTGAATAAAGCCCTGAAATGAGTCAGAATTTCAGCACCAGGTTTATGATCAGATGGTGTTCAAATTTTTTAAGCTGGAGAATCAATAGCATTAGGTGGAATTTTTTTAGCTTGTTAAGTCACTGTTTTCATTGCTGAAATTCATTGGGTTAACCTTCCCACACCCCTCCCTCCTTTGTGATTTGCCAGAGAAGTGAATATGATAGGAAGTGACCTGAGGCAGGAGTAAGGGCTATCTGCTCACCTCCTTTCCCATGCATCCAGCAGCAATGCTTGCTTAACTCCCAACATCGGGTGGTGAGTGATGCAGGTGTCACTCTGAATGTCACCACTGCTTTCCTGGGTAGAAATTGCTCTCAGTATTTTTTTGCAAATTGCTCTGAAGTAAAATATGTGTTTATGCACTCACCCCCACACACATGCATTTGCATCATTTGGATCAGCCAGGAACAGAACCTGAGCTTTAAAGAGCTGGAAGTTTTGGAGAACTTCTATTCAAAAGAATTTTGGCCATTCCTTTTCGATATTTCTGCCTTCTCTTTAGCTCTATGTACCTTTCCTGGAAGTAGTCCCCTGAAAACACACAATGTCAACTGCTGCTGAGGGATTGACTGTGAACAACTACCTTTCTACCTTTGCTCTCATCCTACATGAGCAAAAGCCATGTTATTATTTGAGGATTATTTGGCTCTTTGTCTGAGTCAGGTATGGTAAAGAATTGTTTATAGGTTGGATATCATCATTTCATACTACAACATACATACCTTTCCTGTAGTAACTGAATGGCAATAAATGAACACAGGTATTCACCCAAGACTGCAGAAGAAATGTTATTTGCATATGTGTTCTTATCCTACGCTGCTTGTACCAAAAGTAGAGTTTTGTATTTCTTAGGGTTGTGAGTTAACATTCTGCTTTTTGCCATGTTTTGGGAATTTTAAGGGGCCATTAGACAAATTGGTAGAATTAATAAGTTGCATGCTCTTCTTTTTACAGAAACCCCAGAAGCATTTTGAATAATATTCTACAGTGTCATATCTTTACCCTGCAAGGATCAGCAATTTGCTAGAACAGAGCAAACTTGGCTAGCTATTTTCTCCAGGATCTGACAAAAATTTTAGAGAATAAAATGTTCCAGTAATCATCTTTTCAAGTATCTGTCAGTTTTTAATCCTTTTCCTCCTTTCTTTTTTCAGAAGCACCATATGTTAGTTTAAAAAAATAACAATCAAAAAAAGAAAAAAATAAACCACAAAAAATCCCCAACATATCACGACTGTTCTTTCATTTCACTTTTGTGCTGAATCATAGTGTTCTGTTACAGCCTTTTTTATGGTGTAATTGTTTTGTATAATCCATTTTCTTTGGACACTTTTTAGCTTCTGTCTGAAGCTGTTACTGCTATAATGAATGTAATCATAAATCTGCAGCAGGTAACAAGCTAAATTTAGAGCTCAATAAATTAGGGGAGAGTATGCTGTAGATAAGTAAGTGCATTGAGATGCAACAGATGGACAAAAAGGTCCACTTCTGGCAGATTAACAAAGGGGAAACTCAGAATATTTGGTTCCCTCCCCCACTGACCACCATCACCCATGTTCTGGTAAATAAAGATGCTGTGTGAAAATACAGGTACAGTCATAGTACTCCCAAAGAGTTCCAGAGTGTGTTGCTGCTGTGGATGGGTGCACTCTGCTGGACCACTTCCTTCAGCCACCCTGTGGATGTAGAGTGGTGTTTCTGTGAAGCTTGGAGCTGCACAGCTCTGCCACTTACCTGAGGGAGATCCCAGTTCCTCCAGGGAGGGTCTAAAACTGGGATTGGGGGCTGTCAGGCAGGACAGGACCCAGTGCTCCTGGAGCTGGACGTAGGTGCCATTGGAGCCAAAACTCTAGCATGATTCCTCAGGCACTGTGTCCCTGAAGAGAACCTGTTAGTCATGTGTGCCTCAGACCTGGGCAAGCCAAGTTCCCACAGTGAAATGGCTGGGTGATTGTCAAAACTGAGCTCGTTGTACATGTTTTCTCTTTTGAGAAGAGGAAAGAACATGGAGAAGAAAAAGCAATGGAAAGATGAAGGCAGGTGATACAAGAAACAACAAGATGGAGAGAAACCGTGTTCAAGAGAGATCCAATTCTCTCATTGTGATCCAATGGATGTTAAGTATGAGGGATAAGTGAGAGAAGGGCAGAAAAGAGTGAAGGACAACAGAAGGCAAGACATGGCAGGGAAAGGAAGAGGGTGAAATAGAGGCAGAAAAAAATAAGCAAGCAGATCAGATAACACAGATATGCAGGTCCTTTGCACACCTGGTTTAGTCTTTGTGTTTCTGTGTGATGCCTTCATGCTGGGTTGTTGACACATTAGTGGTGAGACCGTGCCCTGTGGGATGCTGTGGCAAATGGGAATGCCACAGCTGTGCCAAGCTATCGCTGCTGCTCTTGCCCATTCGCTGTGATATTGGAGCAAAAATCTGCCTCTGTGAGACAGGACGATGGCCAGGAGCACGGCACCAGCAGTGATGAGTGACACAGCACCGGCAGTGGGACCAGGACTTCAGGGCTGCTGGGCATCAGCAGAGATGCTGATCCTTCCTGTGCTAAACAAACAGGGATTCAGCCCCTCTTTGGTTTTTCAAATGCCATTTTCATAAGCGTCTTATAGTTGAACCAGTACCACTTTACTGAAGAGGTTAAATTCTGCCTTTTAAAAAGGAAATCAGCTGTTTTTCTGCTAAGCACAGTCGTACCCTCCTGTTGCCTCAAGAATAATGAAACGTTGACACACTGACATATAAATCATATTGCTGGAGAATGCGCCATCTCTCTTATTTGTGACTGCATCGTGCTACAAAGTGCTGCATCTTGTAATTGAGGGCTCTTTGGTGAATTCATTGCATGAAAAGTCTGTGGAAATTATTAGCATAGCACAATTCCATAATTAAAATGTTTCATACTGTTTAGATTTGAAGACTTCCTAACTGCCATATGTTACTTTAATGCAAAATTCTATGAAAACTTAAATACAAACAGAACAAAGTTCTTATGCATAGACAATGTTTTTCATTAGACCATTTGTTATAGCTGGGAAAAGCAATCAAATCATATGGGTTCAGGGACACTTTTAGGTGATGAATGAAAACTTTATTCATTGCTGATCTCAAAGAAATGGGCAGTATCTCTCATGGAAATATCTTTGCCTTGCCATAAGTGACATAACCAAATAACTAAAATCTGACCTCTAATGAAACGTTTATAGGAACTGTTGGTTTCAGGACACAAGTCTGACATTCCATTAAGAATTATCCTAAGGTAATGTTAATATTTTGATGGTTTGCAGCGAGTCAATAAATAAACATTTTCTTTACTCACAGGTTTGCAGTTTTAGATAGCTCCTGAAGTCAGATAGTTCTGCAAAACAGAAAATTCCTTCTGCCATTCTCTCTTCAGTAAAAAATGTGCCAAAATATAGCAGATAGCATGGAATCATGCTTTAACTATTAGTTGTTGTCTGCAAAGTCCATTTGTCTTCTTAAGGCTGTCATTTGGCTGCATTACCCTTTCTGTAACCCTGGAAACAACATCAAATACTGTGATATTTGAAAAGTCTGAAGTATAATGTACCCTTAAAATGCTATGAGTGGCTTTTGAGATTCCCTGTACAAAGGAAGAAAAAAATAATTTTCCTTTATAGAGGGCATTAAGCAGTGATAGATGTGCACTGCTTTGTGAGAAAGCTGGTCCTCTCCTGTTGTAGGTGGGATGAGAAACAATGCCAGCAGCACTGACAGGTTTCCACTTTACTTGCCCACAGAGTTCAGAGATCCCTTTCTCAAAGTGTTACAGAAGGGGATTTTCAGGAGGTAATAAATAAATTTTGATCCCTCTGGTTAATGCAGTTAAGGTCAAAGAGATTCTATCTGGATCTTTTTAAAATACTCTTAACCTGCAGACATACTGCTGTCTGTAGTGCTAAGTGCCTTAAGTGGATGAGGAGTGTATACAACCTTTATGAAACTATTCTTAAGTATTCTGGTTACTATATTTATCTCTGTCTTATAACAAGACAAAAAGCACTTAGCTAAATGCAGTCCTGAAGTGCTTAATCCAGTTAAGATTATTTTGTCCTTAGGTGTCTTCTACTAAGACTTCTTCTAGCTCACCATCCTGCTGCCTCATGCAAAAAGCTGCTCTGGGTGGCTAGGCCTGTGAATTCTTTAATGGCCATTTATTCTGTGAGCTCCTCCAAGTCTGCTGTTGGCTGAGGGCATTGCTCACATTCATTTGGAAGCCTCTTTCCTCTGCCCCTGGCAGCTCACATCTGCTGTACTGCAGCAGAGTGGTAGCTCTTCCTGAAGACTGGAGAATCCAGGTTTCATTTCCCAGTTTAGGCTCAGTGAGCATTAGCTGGACTGTTGATGCTCTTGGTGGCCAAACACCTTTCCTCAACTTGCTGCTATTCCACCTGAGTAGGAGGCCAACCATTCTAATGAGGCAGAAAACCCACCAGTCTTCCTGGGAGCTTTCAGCTGTTAGACAACCTGTCAACAAAGTTTCCATACAATACACTTTCTTTGAAATAATGCTTTCCACTCCAGGCTTGGAAAAAATCCTTTTCCTTTGGCTGAATTTTTGCATCATCAAGTCTGCATACAAAGAACATTCCCTGAAAAATTTTTATAGATCTTTCTGTGTATCCACAGGCATTTTTTATAATTTAACCTATTGCTTTAAAAAGACATTTCTTTATACCAATATATATCTCTGAACTTTTCCCCAGTCACCAGATCTTCTGTAGGGGTCATTCTTCTAGAGAAGAAACAACTGTGTGATTTTGATAGAACAACGCTGAGGGATGAGCAGCAGTGATAAGAGCCTTAGCTCAATAGGGTAACAAATAAGATCACACGCTCCTTTTGAACTGGAATAAAAGTGTGTCACTTGACCAGGATACCACTGATGTGAGAACAGAGACAGAGCACTGAATTCCACTGAATTTAAGTTTGCTGTGCAGATGGTGTTCCCAGTTGCAGCTTCGCTGAGGGTGTCAGGAGTTACATGATATTTTCCCTAGAATATGTGTGTCCCATCAGTAGCAAGTATTAAGGGAAGGCCTTGAGTCCATTCACAGGTGGGTGGTTGTGGCTTGTGCTGACTTCTGCTGATCATGTTTGTCTTGAAGGAGGTTTTGGTTGCAAGATTTGCTAGATGAGGTACACTCATACTTCTGGTTTTCACAGCACACTAGGTAATCTGTCATACTTTGGAAGAACTCCAGTTGATCCTCAGTGGCTCTAAGCCAGTAGGGTCATTCTGCCACCCTGCTGGGTCAGACAGCTTTCTGGACATGAGAGGTTACATTGGCCTTCCCAGGTGCTTTTGTGGCAGTAGGTGGTGCCTACAGAGCCAGGAGTCTGAGAACTTGGTCCAGTTCCCATTGCTGGAGGCTTTGCTGAGCTTTCATCAGTCATACTTGAGAATGTTTCTAATTTGTGGTAGTAGACTTTTCTCAGCTTGAAGTGATTGCAGCTGTCTAGGCTAAATGTTGCCTGCAACTGTTTTAACTGGACTTTCTTTTCCTTCCAGGATTAATTTCTCTCCGTCTCTATGTACTTGGTGATAAGAAGTGATAATCCCACTCTGTCAGTCCGGACTGATGAATCTGAGGAATAGAACAGGTAATGTCTAATTTGGCTTGTAGCTTTTGGTGACTCAGGCAGTGAGAACCACTCCCTCTCTATGGAGTACATTGATAACAACATAATTCATAGTTTCTTCTGCCTGGGTCATCTGCAGGGAGGGAGATCATTGCCCTGGAGCAGGGAAGGAAGGATAAAATTTTGTAGCTATTGCTGTGAGCATCATCTTTGACTTCCTGAGAGTTGTGGGTGGTTCTGTTTTGTTGTGTTTTTGTAGCTACCAAGTTGTTTGAGTTTGAAGTAGTCTCTAAACAGAGAAAATCTTTTGGATGTACCTACTGAAAAATGCCCCTTGAGTTCTGGGTAGCATGGGGTGTTTTGCAGGGAAAGTGCTCACTGGAGATGTGGGGCAGCTTGGTTCTGATGGTGGGGATAGGAACAATTTCCTCTTTGGAGGTATCAGGTGTCTGAGGGTGTGCAATCCAGTAGAGCTAACCTGGGCAATGTGGAGTGACAGCAGCTGCCTAACCTGTACCTCCCTGCCTCTCTGTCCCTCAGACTGAGCCCATCTGAGTCACAGAAAACAAGTCACCAGTGAAGAAATTACCCTTGTGTTGAATTTCTCATCATTTAATGGGGCTTGAGAGTACTGTGTCCTTACTGAGAGTTGTTGCCACCTGTTCTCCTTCCCTGGTTAGTGCTAGGTGAGGATATTTTAAATTGAAGCCTTGGATGTTTTAAATTGAATCCCAAGACACAGCTCAGATGATGTGTGAGAAGTCCACCAGTGCAAGCAGCAGTCATTGGCTGCAGAATGCTCTGGATGAACCTGTCTATCATATCATATTTTAGATATCCTGATAATATGCTGCTGTTGCCTAATACTAATCCTTTATGGGATTAGCACAGTTTCTTTCTCTTTCTTTCTTTCTTTCTTTCTTTCTTTCTTTCTTTCTTTCTTTCTTTCTTTCTTTCTTTCTTTCTTTCTTTCTTTCTTTCTTTCTTTCTGTCTGTCTGTCTGTCTGTCTGTCTCTCCTTCTCCCATGCCTTACCACTGTAAATCTCAGCTATGTTTCAAGCAGGGCAGGTGGTGACTGAAATCAACCAGTAACCTATCTGATTTCCTAGAACAGGACCAGCTGTCCTGCTGCCTGGTCCAGACACCAGGTGAGATTTCTCTCTTCCATTTGCCAGGAAGATGCTGATTCCTGTGCAGAGATGGGTGCTTCAGCAGGAT
The DNA here is from genome assembly GCF_052056855.1 of Sturnus vulgaris. Taxonomy (NCBI): domain Eukaryota; kingdom Metazoa; phylum Chordata; class Aves; order Passeriformes; family Sturnidae; genus Sturnus; species Sturnus vulgaris. The sequence continues at coordinate 17,669,319 of NC_142256.1, read as the reverse complement.
TCCCTATCCTGGCTCAAAGGGCAGGACAAAGGCAGGCTGAGGGGCTGCTAGCTTTTAGATCTTTCCCTTTTGAAGTCCTGTTGTTGTAGCTGGATGTTTGGGCATGTAGGAGCAGTCTCACTTCTCATGCCTCAGTAGCTGACTGAACAAGCAAGGAAAGACATACCAAGAGTGGAATTTGGGAAAAGGAAGATTGAAACATCCAGGAGGTCTTTCAGTACAAACCACTATGCTCCATGTTTTGACATTCTTAGCAAGATCAGGGAATATGTCTCAGTATGTATTTCTGTCTTCTTGCAGAGCCCTGTGTTGTGTAAACGAACTGATGGATGAAGATGAGAAGGACAGGGCAAAGAGGTATGACTGTATGTACTCCTAGAGGTGAATTGTAAATGCTGTGTTGTCCAGTGCTTGACAATGAACTTGACTCCACTGATGTCAGAGGCAAAGCTACCACACAGTTTACAGGCTGTGTATAGCTGACCACAAGCAGCATAATTTAAGTCACTGTTCAGGCTTCTCACAGAGTTTGGCCACCCCTACAATGAGTTATCTGGCTGAGTGGTCCGTAAATTACACTGCTGTGCCTTTAGGATCTCGTGCTATCCCATGGCTATTTATTATCTTGAAGCAGGATTCCTAACCTGTGATTTTATTGCCATCAAGCAGTACTGCCCACCTGGGGTAGAGTTGCCTTAGCAGTCCTGCTTTAGCACAGGTCTGAGTTGGTCTCCTCTCAGAGAAGCACTTGGCTCAGTTCTATTTAGTCATTGTACATGAGTGCCAAAGCAGAGATGGCTGTGAACATGAACGCTGGATCTGAGAACATCCAAATGCACTCCTGAATATGAATGGAAATGCTTTCTGCATACCACCCTCAGTCTAGATCACAGGAAGTATGTATCATCATGAATACACTCGTAAAGCAAATTAATTACTACTGGAAGAGGTTGTATGAAGTGTTATCTCAGATATAAGCTTTGGAAAGAACACTTTGGAAGAAACTGAATGGATTTGCTTTCTCCTTTATTGTTTTTTATGGAAGAGGAAAGCCTAATAAATATTCTTAATTTGTGAACTAAAAACTGAAAACAGTTGTAGTTCTGCAGCCAGACTCTTAACATTCCCAGTTTCATATATCACAGCAGTAGATTTTCAAGGCCACATACAAGATTTTGTTCTGCAGTTCAGTTGCCTCTGCATAATGCTGGCTCTTGATAAGCACTATTGATAAGCTCCTTTTGCAAGCACAAATTAGAGAAATCCTTCACATTTTGATGTTTATATATGTGTGTACTAACTGCAAAACAGAAATGCATAAAAATTAAGTGAGCAAAACATGATCATGCGTGAACATACTTTTCTCTTACTGGAGGAATTTCTCCCATAACACCTTCACTATCAGGGCTTTTGAAACAGTGGGAACTACTGCTGAAATGTATGTAAGGATATGGTCTTTAAAGTGTTTTGCTGGGGCAGGGCAGATCACCTTGTCCTGGTTTGTGCTGTAAGTCCTTCATTCTGCTTAGTGGCATTTATGTTTTTGTTGCCCAGGGCATCACGCAACAAATCTGAGAAAAAGAGGAGAGACCAGTTCAATGTCCTCATTAAAGAGCTTTGCACGATGCTGCAGGGCCACGGCCACCCTCTCAAGATGGATAAGTCCACAATACTGCAAAGGACCATTGACTTCCTACAGAAACAGAAAGGTACAGGAGTGTGCTGGCTCTGCATCTGCCCAGCAGCCAGTTTCCACTCAGAAAATGCAAGCTGTTTTTCCCAAGCATCTCAGCCACCTAGGGAGGACATGAGCCTAAGTGAGGGGAAGAATAAGGCACAGCAGTTGGCCTCAGGAGATGGACTAGAGCTGAATGCATTGCTGATCAGTTAAACATAGATTTTAAAAGATGCAGTGGTTTATGCTTTTTTCTGTGGATACCCTCACTGGCCTCCACATCCCCTGGCCTGCTTTGTGCACTCTCAAACAGAATATGGGGAGGGAAAAGCTGAGGAACAGCACCCATTACAAAAGTCAGGGGAGAGGGGATTCTATGCCATCTTGCCAGGTCTCTTGGATTAGGAGATGATAAGCCTGTCCTACTGCCTGGGCACTCACAAGAGCAGCCTGTGAAACAGCTTCAGAATTGCAGACACCCTTTGCTCACAGGGATGCTCTACTATTCTAAAATTAGCCTATTGATCTTAATTTTTTTAATGTTATCTTCAGGCCACCCAAAATGTCTCCTTTTTCCTGTCTTGATTTCTAATGCATTTGTATCATGATGGCGTGGAAAATGACTGTTGCATGCAAGAAGGCTCTGTGTGAAGAATGATATGAGGATGATTCCTCTAACAGCCTCTTAGAAAAAATCTAATGTTACTTGAAAATGAAAAAAAAATCCAAGTAGTCTGAGTCATGGTGCTTTTTTGATATTTTCTTTTTAAGAAATCACAGCACAGACAGAAGCCTGTCAAATTAGACAAGACTGGAAACCTTCATTTCTTAGCAACGAGGAGTTCACCCAGTTGATGTTAGAGGTAAGAAGAAATTAAATAGATTAGTGAGAAATAATAAGGTCAGTGGACTAGTTCAGGGATATAGTTCTTTTTCACCTATAGGTCCCATGTTAATGGTTTCATCTCTACTGGCACATTCAATACAAATCTGACAGAGACCAATATTGTACTAAATGCTTTGCAGACACAGAATTAAAAATAAGATTGCTTCCTCTTAAAGATAAATGGCTTTTTGTATGGGAATCAAGACTGATTTGGCCCAGATTTGGCCTGGTGAGAGAGGAAAAAGAGAATTTCCTTTTCTCAGAAGAGCCACAAGAGCTGGCGGTTTTAGGAAAAACTTGAAAGGACCTGAAAAAAGCAGAGCAGCTCTCTTCCTCCCACATTTCATTAGCCAGGCAGCACCACCTGTGCTGCCTCTGTAGCAGCTGCCTGTGCGCTGCTGTCCTCTTGATGGGAGTGCTGCCTCTTCTGCTTGATTGCCTTTAAGTGCATTCAGGAAAACAGCTCTTATACTCCCACCTCTAAAATGCTTTGCCGATCTAGAAACATCCCCCAAGCCTACATTTCTCCCCTCTTAAGGATGCGGCTCTGAGTTTGTGCTGCATGCTCCTCCAGTGGGAGCATCTCTTAACCTGCATGGGCAGCTACTGCTCTTCGCCCCACCAAAAAAAGGGTGTATGGTGGGCATGAGCTAGGAGGTGCTGCTGTGTCTTAGTTATTGCTTTTCATCAGGATGTCATGACTCACCTCTCTGGAAAAGTCTGTTCATTCTTTTGGGAATCTCTCTTGCCAAACAAGCTAGCTTGTTCAGCTGAATCAAAACAAATTCTCCCCTTAGACTGGAAGTGGTGGGGGAGAGCAAGCCCTATAATAACTGCTGGCTTGCTGGACTCTGGTAGACCATTGAACAGTTTGCTTAAAATCAGTGGATTTTTTCCAGAGAGGACTCAATTTGAGCAGAGTCTGGCAGTGAGGTGGGGGAGATGGTGAATACTGTATCTTTGGCTCCCTGTAGCTAAGCTGCAGAGCAGCATAACAGTATCTTTAGAAGAGCTGGCTTTGTGCACAGTGCTGACCAACTATTAAACCTCCCAGATCTTGATGTTAGAGAAGAATAAGGACAGGCACTGCATAAATGGTACAAGGCGATATTGTGAAGAATAGGGAGAACATAACATCCAAAGGAGAAAAGCACAGACGGTAATTTAAAAGGGACGGAGAACTTCAACTCTGGGGCAGAGTTAAAGGGACGGAAACCACTGTGAATGAGAAAGGGGAAAAAAACAAGCCTTGAAATTATTTTGTCACTTGCCTTACAAATCAGTGCTTTAAGCAAAATAAAGAAGGCTTTAGATCTTCTTCATATTGCCAGCAAACTGCTAAAAATACATAATTCTGTAATTTTTCTGTCTCTGCTTATCCGTTCATCTATCCATCCACATTTCTGGGTTTGCCATGATGATATCTGACATCTCCTTAGACATTGAGTTTGTCAACTGTTATGTAATTCAGAACACATAATGAAGTGACTGAAGTCAGCAGGATTATGTGGGTGTTGAAATTCTAAGCATCACTGTCTCTCTTCATGTTAAATAAATACTCACTGGGTGAAAAATACAAGTCAATTTAGTAATAATGAGAATGAGAAAATAAGAATATAAAAAGAATGTTGAATTAGACAGCATGTGTAATTTTTATTTTTCCACATTGAACTGTCATTTCTTGGATTAATTTCTTCTAAGTTTAAGCTGCTAGAAGCATCACTAATGAATCAATTAGTCTAACTTTTTTTTCCCTTGCATAATTCTGTTTTGTTTTTTTTCTCTTTTTTTTTTCTGCCTGTTATCATTAGGCACTAGATGGCTTTCTCATTGCTCTTACAACTGATGGGATTATTATTTATGTATCTGATAGTGTTTCGTCTCTGCTAGGACACTTACCGGTAAGTTCTGACTATGAAATACATTGAAGGCTCATTCCCCTCCTTAATGTAAATCAGTCAGTACAGGGCTGGGGATTGGTTTTGTCCAACCAAAGAGGCAACTGACTGTGGGTGGGAGGTCAACCAATAAACTCTTGTGCAGTTTCTCAAGTTCCTGTGAATAACAGATTCTCTCCCAGGGTCTGAGTTATTTTAAAAAAACCCCAACAATGCAAAATCACTGTACTACTCATAGCTCATCACTTGGCTATACATCTAAAGGTTTGGAAGGTGTTTGATCCACTAGGCTAATGAAAAATCTTATGGTTGTGAAATCCGTGCTGAAGCTCTTCTTAGATAATGTAAATATTATTTCAGATCTCAATCTATGCTCTTCGAATGCCATTGGGTTTTTCTACTTTGAGCCCATAGTATTTAGTAACAAATGCGTGGCCTCAGAGTTTTCTGGGAGAACTTCTAGAAACCAGTTAGTTGTCATGTGCAGAAATTTCAGCTTGGCCCCTCAAAAACATTCTTCTCTTCATCTGGTGCCAAGCATGAAGCACCAACGATGCTGGCAAATTCAAGCACACAGTTACCAGAATGTCATTTATGCAAAGAACAAATCTGTGCTGACATTTTGGTAGAACCCCTTAGTCAGGATATGTGGGTTGATGAGCACTGAATCACTTGCAGGTCAAGCTGATTTTGCCAGATGTTCAGCTTAGAAGACAAATAAAGGATGTAGGGAGGAGCTCTCCCTCTTTCGTGGCATGCTTTCAAAAAAAAAGTTTAACTTCTTATCGTATTATAGTCCCATGATACTAGGGTTTCTTCTCCAGCCTATATCTGTTTGAACTGAAGGGAAACCTCTGGGACTCATTCAGCCTTTTGCAAATAGATAGTAATCCTGGGGTAAAATAGTCTAAGGGTTATATTCTGCCCTAGATCCATCTGCGGATTGACTGGGCTTCCTTGTCGTAGGCATCCAAGGCCAGACTGGCTGCGTCTGTGCTCTGCTGAGGGGTGAAAAGGCATGTGATTTTGTCAGGCTGTACTGCTGAACATGACAAAGCATTCTTTTGTATCAGTCAGATTTGGTGGACCAAAATATATTAAACTTTCTGCCTGATGGGGAGCAGAGCGAGGTGTACAAGCTCCTTTCTCCACATGTGCTCATGACAGATCCTGTTGCAGCTGATTTTCTAAATGGTAAGTTCTGCTCTTGTCTGTCGGTCAGAGAAATTTGCCAAAGGTAAACAGCACCTGGGGAAGTCTGCACAGAGCTCTACAGCTATTTAATGCTCTTGCCTGCCACTTCAGTTTTGCTGCATTTGTGGGTTTTAGTGCATCACATCTCTAATGTTCCTATGTGGTCCCAGTACTTGCTCTTCAATTAGGACAGTCTTTGTTTTACCATCTGTTTTGTGCCTTGGATGGTAGATCCTTTCCCCCAGGTGGATGCTAGACTAAGCCTGAGAAAGGAGTGAGAGCTCAAAGGAAAAAAAAATTAGAGAAATCCCAAACGGTTTTGGCAGAGCCATTATTCCTTAGGAAGCTTGCATGTCTCAGGACACAAGAGAAGCCCTAATGTAACTTAAGCAACAGGCTTTCTGTCTGAACAGTCTATCTGGATCGGTACTGCTGGCTGCTGTCCCATGTCCCTTTCCTGCAGAAAACGTCCCCAGGACCAGAGCAGGCAGCAGCATCTTCCTAACACCTGTATTTTATTAAGCCTGTGCTGAGCCCCTGCCCATTTCTCAGGGGATTTGGCAAGGCCACAAAGCAGCACTGAGCTCCCCTCCCTGCTGCCCCATATGCATGAGTGGGGGCTGAGCAGCCTGCTGATGCTCTGAGCAGTCTGATGATGCTGTGCCCAGGAGATGGTTTCCCTATGGCTGAAGGCCGTGTGGTCTAATCCATAGAGTTCAGATTTGGGGCAGAAAACTGGATTAGAGCTAGGCACAGTGCCCTCCACTGTTAATGGAAAGCTTAGGGTGTTTTCAGTGACCTTTTGGGTCAAGGTTCCACTGAGCAGTGCCAGAGTAGAGTACTGCAATACCATGCAACTGCTTTGCAGACTTCGAATAACATTGTCTGTGTATCCCTCTCTTTCTCTCATTTCAGTGGAAAAACAAATAGAGTTCTGTTGCCATTTTGCAAGAGGCAGCTTAGATCCAAATGAACCTCTGATGTATGAATATGTGAAATTTGTAGTGGATTTTAAATATTTTACTCATGGTAAGTTACTGTTCCAGCCTATCTTTTATCTCTCCACCTCTCTCCTTTAAATTGTCTTGATCTGTAGCATTTTAAAGGCTTTGTTTCTGCTGAAAATGCCCTGTAATTGTCAGGGATGGAATGAACTGTGCATACATTGTATATATTTTTCGTACAAAAGTGGTGGGGAATTTGTTGATCAGAAGAGTGCGCTCTCCTGCATGTTGTGCCTAAAGCAGATACCAGACTGAAAGTGCCTGTTTGACCCACTGCCGGTTTTAAAGCAGCCTACTTATTCAAATAGCCAGTAAAATACAGTGTTCTGTTTCACTTGTGGCAGTGAAATGACACTTTACAGAGATGAAGTACTTTGAGGTGCCTGTAAAATCCTGAATCTTGCAAATGTTGGCCTGGAGAAAGGCTGACAAGGAGACTGTGAGCTGCTCAGAGCTGTCTTGCAAAGCTCCCCTGCAAGCCATGAGTAGGTGGTTATAGCCGTGTAACTTGGAGCCTAAAGGGTCATGCTTTAAATAACATCAGCGTGGATCAGTGTGGCATCACCCTGTGGGTAGGAGTTTGTTGTTTGGGTTTCATCAGTCACTGTACCTGTCTTAACATGAGAACAAAGCGCTCCTTCCTCCTCTTCTTAAATAAATTGTCTCATTGTTTCTAGTGCCTACATCCTCCTGTAATGGCTTTGAGTCAGCTATTGCACGAGCTTTCAGGTCAGCCACGGAGGAGCAGATTTGCTTGGTAGCAACTGTTCGTCTTGTCACGCCACAGTTCTTAAAGGTGAGCTCTGTGCAGCCACTTCTGCCCTGGGGTGCGGAAGCTGCTGCCGGTGTTGTGGCACTGCCAGGAGCAGGGTCAGCAGCACAGGTTACTTATGCACAGGGTTAGTAGAGGAGAGAGGACATGGCTGTAGCTGGGAGTGGGAGATAACATAAGTGTGTATTTTGGAAAGCTAAGGTATAAAGTGGGAGCTGCTTTTGAGAAGAGGTGGTTTTGTGATGGGGTGTCTCAGAAGGGGAGCCTGGGAAGCTCCAGGACCAGCTACACCACTTGGGAATTTGCGGCCTTCAAGACGTGCATCCACCACTCCTTTGTATAAGGAAGCCATCTGTATCTTGAAACATTGAAAACATGTGTCATGGCCTCTTCCTGCTGGTCTGTAAATGTCCCATGGCACTGTGCACTGATGACAGGGATAACAGCCCTAGGTGCTGCTTGCTCAAGAGGGCATTAGCCAGCTTAGTTAGAGTATGGACCTGGAGCTGTCATCCATCTTCAAATACCAGTATTTGCAAAAAGCTGGGGAATTTTTCCTAGAGAGTGCAAGATGAGACTGACTATTTATCTTAGCTCTGAAATTCAGCTCAAGGTAAACTATTCAACCATTTTTCATCAGTTCCTGCATGTGTAAAACAAGTCTTACACATTCCTTAGAGGAAAATAAGTCAAGTACTTTAAAAGCACTGTATTTTGCTATGGTTTATTATATCAACAAGATGCATCCTAGGTTTTGATAGCAGGCTCCTTTTGTCATTTCGTAGAATTAAATGTCTGAACGTGCCCACTATTTTGCAGGAGCTCTGCAACATTGAAGAGCCATGTGAAGAATTTACATCGAGGCATAGTTTAGAATGGAAGTTTTTATTTTTGGACCACAGGTAAGAGATTTGGGTTTAGTCACTGAAGAATAAATAAACTGTAGTTTAAAAATAGAAAACTGTATACCTGTTGCCTGAGATTCCAAATTGAATAGTTCTAATTAAATGCTACTTATTAAGTAGCAGTACTCTGAGCTTAGCTGTTAGGCATCCGTAAATGTTTCACTATTTTCCATATTTTAGGCTACTAAGAAACCATGGAAAATGTCTAGAAAAATGTCTAATCTCCTAACCAGGATAATAAGTCATTGAAAGTGAGCAGTGTGGGTCCCAATACATTCCCCATATTGGTTTAACTCCTCTGTTTTACAGCTACAGCTTCCAGGAATCCTTGTAAATCTTTTTCTGTGTCAATAAACTCTTGACTTTTCACCTTAAGAAATGACAAAATTTCTCAAAATAAAATAAAAAACGGTGGATTTTATTATTTAATTGTAGGTTAATTTTTGACAATGAAATATGGTGGGCTTTGAATTCAGCTTTGTGAATGAATGTGTTGGTTTGAAAGTAAAACCAGTGCGAGACTCCAAGTCAGTAATACAATTTAATAGGAGAAAAGAGAAAAAAATAAAATACATGCAATAATATAAAAGAAACAACCACCAACACAGTCAGAAATACAACCTGACACCCTGTCAGTCAGGGTGTTGGTAGCAGTCCGTATAAATGGTGGCTGCAGTCCTCCTGGATGACAGATGTGGTTCAGTTGAAGCAGTGCTCCTGTAGAAGGTGCAGTTTTCCTCCGAAGATCCAGCAATGATGTGGAAAAAGGTCCGACTTTCCTCTGGGATCCAGTAGAAAGGTCTGCCCTCGGGTCCCAAACCCCAGTTTTTTATCTAGGTAGGGAAGGCTTGGCCCCTGCCCCTGGTTGGGGCATCTCCCAATGGGATGATGTAATCTTATCAGTCACACAATAGGACTTAATGGCCCATTAACAGAATATATCTTCTGGAGGAGGGATGGGTTGTGAAAAGATAACGATGGTCATCCCCCCATCTTATCAGATGGCACATCAGCAGAGGATATCTCCCACAGAGATAAGGATCACCACCCCTCCCACATTTTAACAGATGGTGATAGAATACACATTTTTGCATTGTACCCCAGGACAATGAAACATACTGGAACCAGTTTATTAAGCTATTTAGGATTAATTTTCTTCAAAAGAAGCTGGAGGGTTTTATTCACTCTTTTACTTCTCTGTGTTTGACATATGTGCATAAGCACATAAGCTCCCCTTGTGAGCTGTGCAAAGGTAGTCATTACTAAAAACAGAAGACTAGTAAATAAGGTTCTAAGGAAAAAAGATATTGGTGAGGAAAAAATCTAAATACCATCTGCACATTTAGAGCAAGAAAGAGAGAGAGCAAATAAAAATGAATAATAACTTTCATTTTTATAGAACACAAGGTGTGTGCCTCACATCATACCTTGAAGCATGGAGGAACTGACCCTGCGACAGCCCTACAGTTGATTATGCTTGGTTTGGGACAGTCAGATAATTATTAATTCAGATGAGATCTTGCTGGAGTGACTTTGTTAGACTTTAATTGGCCTGTCTGATAATGCACATTTTTAGAATCAGCTGATTAACGTTAAGATTTGTAAAAGAGCCCTAAGCCTCTCACCTCACTGATTAAGTGAGCTGCTTTTCCACAGGGCTGTGTCCCAGCAGCTCCTGTGAAAAAGGTGAGTAGGAGTGACTTTGAAACTTGTCAAAGAGTCTTTTGATGAATCTGGGCTATGACTCAGAGAGGAATTTCTGTGCTAGGCACTTGGAGATACTCCAGGCCCACTGATATCCCCAGCAAGGAAGCCATTGTTACTGAGAGGAAATTAAGATGATGCAAATGTTGAGGCAGAGTTTGCTACAAACCCAGAAGCAAGCAGTGAGCTCAGACCCAGATCGTGAGAGTTGTCTCATTTAATCACTGATTCCAAGCTCTCTCCAGTACAAATCTGCAGGACACTGGGAAATATTTTCTTGCTGATTTGCATCACCACAGGCTGCCTGACACTGAGGTGTGCCATCAGCAGGAGCAGAGGGTACCCAACAGGAGCTGGAATCAGGACCTTTGCTGTCATGATCACAATTGAAATCAGAGTAAAGATAGATGCAATAAAACATTCCATAGATCTGGATGAACATGAGAAAAATAGGAAAAATCTGTATTCTGGGTCTATATGTAAGTATGGGTAGAGGAAGAAAAACCCATCAGCTTTGATAATGATCTGTTTCTCTTCTGGACTGTGGTACTGTTCTTATTTTCCCTTAATTTATTAAAAGACTGCACCCAAAAAGGATCTCTGAAGACTGTGCATTTGCACAGCAAGTTGCAGATATCAGGACTGAAGCTTAAGCTAACAAGACACTTTAAAATTACTCCGCAAGGCATCTCCTTGTTAAATGACAAATGAGGAGCATTTTGTGGTTGCTTTCTCTTATGAAGAGCTCTGGTAATATTCAGAAAAACATAATACTTTCCTGATCATCTTAAATGTTTATCTGATGTGCATCGGAAAGACATTGCCTTGAATATAAGCATGTAATTAAAAATAGGAGAAACAGTGATGCATTCTGCCAAAGAGACAGCAAGGAAAGACACTTTAATAAATAAACATAGTATCATCATTAAGAGAAATCTGGGTCACATGAAGAAAAGGAACAGAGTGCCGTGAAGTTGCTTGAATAAATAAAGCTGTATTGTGGCAGAGACTACTCTGTGCTCAGTGCACTCTGTTTCAAGGGATTTGCTGTCAAGTGGAGGTCTGGATCTCCCAGCTAACCCCTTGTGCTGGGACTCAGGAGCTCCTGCTCACATCTTGGTCCTCTTGGGACTGCTGTTGAGCAGATCCCTAGATCGTCCTTCTTCTTCCATTGCCCATTTGGTGCCAGACTGCCCCCAGCTGTAGGGAGGAGGGAGGTTATAGACTTGCCTGGGCTCTCTGTGGCTGAATAACTTACGCCCACCATGTCTCTCTAGAGTACAAATGTGGAGCTTCACACAGTAATAACCAAGAAACTCAGGACTGATCCACCCAAACCCACATGTAATACACTGAAATAACTTTTTTCTCATAGCCTTTGCCACTTCATGGCCTTCTTCCCTAAGAGCACTCAACTCACCAGGAGAGGCGCAGCAGAAGAGGCAGGTTTGATAGGCACCATTGCCTTCAGCCTGTCCCATTTTGAGTTGTTTACCATTTTTCCCTGTTCCTGAGAACCACATTGAACTTGGCAGGTGAGCACTGTCAGCACATCTTGCAGCCAGAACAAACAGATGGAGCCAAATTAGCACAGGTCCTGCCTCTCTGAGTGCTTGAGTTGGTGCAGACAGGAGTGTACCTGAGTGCTGGGAGATGGAGAGTGACATGCTAATACAGGGAGCAGAGACAAAGCACTGGTTTTCTCCCCACATTTCAGTGTTGTTTTATAATCATAAGCTATCAGCCTCCAGTGAAGGCTGTGTCAGGATACTTGCTATAAAAAAATCTCATGTTTTGCATAGAAAAAGGAGTACCCAAAATTGATAATGGAATAGTGAGTTAAGTCATGGCAATGTGTTCATCAATTTCTTCTCTACCACCCAAAGCAAAAAACAACCCTAAATCAGCCCTATGCCTATTGCTACTTTCAGTGTACTACCAGCACAGAAGTTTTGTTGGCTATAGCTTCCCAAGCATTTCCAGCGGTGCAATTACTTTTTCCCAAGCTGGTCCTGACACACACTGCAGCTTCCCACTTATTCTCTCTTCTACAGTTACTACCGAAACGACACTTACATCCAATCTACTGAATAATTTTATTCTAGCTCCAAGTTGTTATGTGCAGTATCAGGCATAGCATTTCTCAAGCTGTGTCTCAAGCATCCTTAATGAATTGAGTCACTCACATGTGTACATGCCTTTCTCTACACCCACGTAATGAATAGGCTGTGAAACAGTAAACACACACCTTTTAATTTTCTCAATTTTTACCTCTCCCTCACTGTCTTTTTGTTTGTATATGAAAATACACCATTGCCTATATGAAAATCTACTCCAGATTTCCCTGCCAAGTGAATAAACAAGGTGTTTGTTGCTGGTATCACAGCTTATCTGCCAGGATGTCAAAGTGGCAGGTTTTCTGCTCACTCCCTGCCCTTTGCTTCCTTTCTAGGGCTCCACCTATTATAGGATATTTACCATTTGAGGTTCTGGGAACGTCGGGATATGATTACTACCATGCAGATGACCTGGAGCTTCTTGCTAGGTGCCATGAACACTGTAAGTTTCCCTGCCTCTGCAATGTGTCTGTCTCTGATCTCCTTTGTCAGTTGTGCAAAACCTTTAACTATCATTGCAAAAGGCTTCTTCTTTCAGGGGCATGCGGGAACTCTCCCCATGACAGACTGTCACAGCTGACACTTACCTGGGAGGTTGAAATCTGCAGAATTTACTCAGATCAGGAACTGTTTGTGCAGTTTTCCTAAATTGGGAGATACTTTGTTTGAGCACAGGTTGTCTCAGAGTGAAATGAGATTAAAAGATTGGGAGTCAGAACTATTCCCCCTCTGCCCTGCAAGTTTTGTTGATTTGTCACAATTCATGGGGTCTTACCATCCCCTGGGCTCCAGAGTTAGCCAGGAGGCTCAGCTCACCAAAACACCTTTTGAGAGCATCATTTGGTTTACCTGCCTGTACAATTAGGTGTTGTATCCCTCATTAGTAAAATGCTTCTGAGATTCAGAATTATTTTACATACAAAAGTGCTGAACAGTTTCCCTGTGGGTGAAGATGGCTCATGTTTGGTTGATGTGAAAGGAAAACAACAAAGCAGAAGAGTCAAGTTCAGGCTTATGTGTGAACACCACAGGTCCATGAAGTTTATTTTTGTGCAAGGAGAAGTAGTGTGCGGTTGAAGGAGATTTCCACAGCAGTGCACCCCAATGCTGAAGAACCATGTCCTGCTGAGGGCTGGAGCTAAAGTGAGGAAAGGCAGAAAGTGTTTGCAGATGGCTACATTTAATCAGTGTGCAGTTCCTACCAGATGTGAGATGCTTTATCCCCAAGACACAGATTTTTCCATTTTATTGGGTGCATTTCAGACTGAAACATTGAGCCAGAGCTATGTGCATCCTTTGGTGGTTTTGCATCACCAAGCACTACAATGAAAAGTAACTACATACTTTGCAAAATGCATCTAGGTAATCAGGTATTTTGCTAAGAAATATTACAGTTTTCTGGATGGGGACACTGTCTCTCTGCTATCTCCACTTGAAAGGAGAGTGTTTTGTCAAAAGGAAAAAAGGACACCCCAGCGTGGAGCAAGCAGGATGCTGTAATTGCCCTGAGATGCAGAGCAGCATGATGCTGGGACTAAGAAACACCAACAAGAAACCCCACAGCCCACTGGAGAAAACCCATCTCTGAGCTGCAAACCACCCTCATCTCTACCACAAACCCTTTACCACTTACATATATGAGGAGCTGAGGGACCTGGAAGAGAATGGGGAAAAGTACTTCTCTGTGTGTCAAGTTTCCCTGCTCCACTTCCCTGCTGCTTCTCTTCCCTGTCCAGGCAAAGCACTGGTACAGCAGCTGCCAGGAAAGTGGGTTGCCTGGCTGGAGCACATAGAGGAAGCTGTGACAGGGGGACACACAAGTTGTGTCAAATTCAGCAAAAGTGTAGATGGGAATATTAACAGAGTATTTTCACTGCTCTCAAGTACAGTACTTCTTAGTGCTTAGTGCTTAAAAGACTCAATCAAAAGATTCAGATACAAGTGAGATATTTAACCAGACAGTGGCCTTTTGGTAATGCATGTGCAGTTTGGTATAGACACAAACTGTATTGAGAGTGGGTCAGACCATTCAGCAGAGAATCAATTTGATGGTTTATATTCTACATCTCTATCATCCAGGCATTCATCTTACCTATTAGAAGAATATTTGCACCACACACCTTTAGGAAAGGATCTTTTCATTTTACTGCACAGGGAAACAAAGTAAAGTGCTGGCAAAGTGACTTAGAGAAGTTGCTTCAGGACATGTCTGCTGGGACTAGGAATTGAGGGATCCACAGCATGTCATGTTAGCCAGAAAATCTCTGTTTCATCTAAAGCCCATCACTGTTAATGGGATCGCTAAAGAAGGCATTCCTGATATTTTAACAAAATAGAGGTGTGCAGGTGAGTAAAAAACAACTTGGGTTAGTGTGGCTTGCTAAATTCCTGTTTGTCATGTTGACACTTTGGGCAGACATCTTGCCTACTGTCAAGTGAAATGGGTTTGTTTAAACCAAGTTTGTATTTTGCTTTGCATTAATTGTGCATATTTCAAGTGAGCATGTTTCATCTTGTACTCCCAGCAGTCTGGAACAATTACTGTGGCTATTTAACATAGTTCCCCTTATTATTTTGCAGTTATATTATAGCACCTGAGATTTTTCTGGACATAGCCTGATAATACATACTGGGTTGGAGTAGGCCAGGTTTTGGAAGAAAATTCTTAGTTAAAATCCCACTATCTTGTTGTTTTTTGCCATTATTAGGATTCTTACTTCATATCTTCAGTCTTTGAAATGCATTCTCATGTACCCATGAAAGGCAAATAATTTGTTTAATTAATGTTATTTATGCTTATTTCAGGGAACCCATAAGTTATAAGAATGTAGCTAGTTATACAGTTATATCAATTATAAACGAAATCTCAAAATAGCAAAGGGCACTCCTGAAAGTCAGCAGGAATGACCCCAAACAAGAGCTGAGTACATGGTTGTGAGTACATGTAAACATGTCTTGTTAAAAAAGCTCAAGAACCATTTTAGCACTGCCCCAGTCTGTGCAAGGGGTCTGGGACTGAATGTTTTTTCTAATTACCTTTGCTCTATAAAATCCCTGTTTGCTATAAATTGCTTTCTCTTTTTGTTGAACAGTGATGCAGTTTGGAAAAGGAAAGTCCTGTTACTATCGGTTCCTGACCAAAGGGCAGCAGTGGATATGGCTGCAGACACACTACTACATCACCTACCACCAGTGGAACTCCAAACCCGAGTTCATCGTTTGCACTCATCTGGTAGTTAGGTAGGAGCAAGCACCAAACTCTTCACAGTGTGTTATGTCTCAGTGTTCAGCCATTGTTTTTTCTAGTTCTGTTTCATGTTAACTAAATACTTGCTGTGCCTACTGACACACTGAAATGATATGTAATTCCATGAAACTATTTTGACATGGAATATGTGTTTTATTTACCTCTTAACTTTTTTCTGTCTCTCTTTTTTTTGGGCAACTGAGCCAGAAGCCTGGAAGCCACCTTTGGCTAAATATATCATTGTGTTATATTCCCCTTTTGTCCCTAGTGATGATATGGCCATAGAAAGAATTAAAGCTGTTTGGAATCAGACATCTTTCTGGGCATGAATGAGATCATATAATTCCTACAAAACCTTTTGACCAGAGCTTTAAATATTTATGACTTGAGCTGGCTTAGCAGCCAGTTTAGTTGCTAGCCTGCTGGCCTTATTGCTCACCCAAATCCAGCCCTAGATCCCCTCCTTGACGGAAGCTACTTGTGCTGAGTTGCAACCTGTGCTGGAAAGCAGTGCATGTGTAGCATGCTCTGTGAATGCACCTTCTGGAGGGGAACCTGCTGGATTACAACAGCTATCTCAAAAAAGCCTATGTGAAAAGTAAGAATGTATTTTCTGAAGGGCTTGAAAAAATAGTGACACACTATTTGTTTTTTGGTTTGCTCTATTAACTTGAGTAAATTTATTGCTCACTGTGTGTTTTTTTACTGTCAGGAATCAATTTCTTTCTGGTCCCCCTCTTTTTCTGTCAAACATCTGGAAGAGCGAACACTAGTAAATGTGAAATATATGGGTCTGTTGGAGTGAGCCAGAGGAGGGCCATGAAGATGCTCAGAGGTCTGGAGCATCTCTCCTTTGAAGACCAAGAGAGAGCTGGGGTTGTTCAGCCTGGAGAAGGCTCCTGAGAGACCTTAGAGCCTCTTCCAGTGCCTGAGGGAACTCCAAGAGACCTGAGAAGGAGTTACGGAGTTGTAGAACAAGGGGGAATGGCTTTAAACTGTCAGAGATAGGTTTAGATTAGATCTTAGGTAGAAATTCTTCCCTGTGAGGGTGGTGAGGCGCTGGAAGTCCAGAGAAGCTGTGGCTGCCCCATCCCTGGAAGTATTCAAGGCCAGGTTGGCTGGGGCCCTGAACAACCTCTTCTAGTGGAAGGTGTTCTGCCACAGTAGAGGGCTTGGAACCAGAAAAATTTTAAGGCCCTTTTCAACCCAAATTCTATTGATTCTGATTCTATGATCTATGGTATATACTACATATGAAGTGTTAGCATAAGCAAATGTTACACAGAGAGATTGCTTCTCAGTTGTCTTGCTTCTGCCATCCGGCAGGGAATTCAGCTTCACTTTAAGGACTGAATTTATTGTGCATGAACTTGTTTGTTCTTTCTGCTTCCAGTGCCTCTTAAACCGAACTATGTAGTCCTAAATAGATTTTGAAGTTTAATTCTGTCTCAGATAGTTAAGGCTTAAAATATGTTACTAAAGCACACAAGTTAAAACGTTGTTTCAGGAAAATTCATTGCCACGATGATATAAGTGAGATCAGTTCCTCAACTTCTCTTGCCTCCCACGAAGGTTGCAGCTCATTAATATTTCATCACCCTGAAGTCTGGCACCTCTCAGTGCTCACGATCCATGAGCACTCAGCGAGTCTTTGAAACATCCTCTTCAATTTATCCCAGTGGTGAATCATGTGGCATTTGTTATTGTAAATATTTCATTATTTCAGAGGGAAAAAAGTAAGGAAAGAAAAGATACACTTTCAGAGGCACCTTATAGGGGTTCTTGCATCTCACATTGCACCTGTGTAGCTGCCTGTTTCTATTCGGAGCGTCTACTGGCATGCAGGATGTTAACCCTGATGCATGCACAGTTCTGTGCACCCTCAGAAGGAGGGATCTGACCTCGTCCTGCCCAAGGCACTGGCATAGAGATCACTGAATTACCATGCAAAAAAAAGGATTCTTGTACATCATCATCAGGTTAGAAAATGATTGTTCGCTTGTGGCAGTTTACCTGCGCAGAAGCTGTAAAATAATTTTTTGGCTTTTTTTGTTTTGGGTTCTTTAAGTTATGCAGAAGTTCGGGCTGAGAGAAGGCGAGATCTTGGTCTCGAAGAGTCATCAATTGAACTGGCATCCTCTTCTCTAAAGGTACCATGTTCCTTCACAGTTAAATGAGGAGATGTTTAAACCAAACTGAGTCATAGCTTACCAATCTTAGGGAAATATCTGTTCTTTCTACTCCATTTTCTTTACTCCCATCTCATTCCAAGCCTCGAACTGGGTCATGACTCAGGCAGGCCCTAAGAAGCTTTCTTGTACATGGCTCCAAATTGTCCGTGTTGGTTTAGGACAGGCTGGATGAGCTTTGAACCGCCTGATCTACTGAAATATGTCCCTGCCCGTGGCAGGGGGATTGGAACTAGATGATCTTTAACACTGAGTATTCTCTGATTCTGCAACAACTGTGAATTCAGCAGTTGCATTGCTCTGTTCTGGTCCCTATTATCTTTCTGAGACCGTGAGGCAAACAACAGGTTAAACCACCTCAGCTGAGAAACAGAGAAGTAGAGCTGGAGCTGGAGGCCAGATTGCTGTACTGTCACCCTTAGTAAGGCACAGAGGATCCAAGAATAGGGCAGTACCACAGGGTACTTGTTTTGCTTGTGCCAGCTCATCACTGATACGCAGATGAAGATGGGAAGGCAAGGGAAACACTTACCTAGATTTCAGCTCAGTTGCTGGATCACATCAAGTGTAGGATTGTGACCTGTAACTTCCATGAGCAATAACTTCCATGGCTTGAGTCAGTCTGGCATCACCACACATCAGCCCAAGTAACAGGGTAATTTTCAGTACTTTTAACTTTCTCCTCTTGATAGTTTACAAATAAGACCAGCAATCAGAGTAATTTCAAGTGGATTGTTGTGTAGTTGTCATTTCATCAGCCTCATTGCCTTTCAGACATTATTTCATAGGAGCTCAGGCTGTTCCCCACTTCTGCCCAGGTTCTGCCTAGAACAGGCTGCTGGAGCCACTACTCCCCAGGAAGCAGTGAGTGGGATTGCAGCTCTCAATACTGCCTGGTACCTGTCCCCCTCAGGAGACATTTATTGTAGGTCCTCTTGGGCTGATATCCCCATGCCACTCCTCCCTGTCCCTTCCCAGTTATCTCTCTCCATCTCTTCCATGGATGAAACTATTCCCCAGGTAGCCACCTCCTGCCACCTTCATTTATTCCCCCTGCCACCACCCCCCAGTGCACCACAGCCAACTGGCAGTGACATCCCTGAAGAGATCAGGCAGAAAGAGGCTGATGACAAAAGCTCATTTCCTGTTGCCCACAGCTCTGTGGGCAGGGGAGAAGGAGGTTGGCACACCAGAGTGCAGGCCATGGGCAGCAATCCCCATGGAGGAGCAATCCTCCACTGCTACTCACTGCCATCAGATGGGTGCCCAGGGCATGAGTGTGAGGATCCTGTGTGCCTGGAGGCTTTCACGTGAACGAAGAGGGGCAGAGCAAGCAGGGTTTGGTGGTGTGGTGCCGCAGTGCTGTGCACCCAGCCTGCTGGGTTTGTCTGCAAACAAGGGCTCAAGGAGGTGGAGATGCCTTTCAGAGCCATTTCCTCCTGCTGATGATCTCACTACTTGCGCTTTGCTTCCCACAGAGCCACAGCAGTTACCTGAATGTGAGGCAGTGCGGCAGCAGCCAGGACGCCAGCCGGGAGGGAGTGTCGCTGTCATCGCACAGCTCCCGGCACTCCTCACACACCACCCTCTCCGACTCCACCTGTAGGTGCCGGGGCAGCCCAGCTTGGGTGCAAGGCAGTGGGCTGGAGAGCAGAGCAGCCTCCAAAATGCTGGGGTTCGGCTGGAAGTGACCAAGTCGGGGTGGGAGAGGAATGCTCAGCAGTGGGACTAACATACTGTGTCATGACAAGTCAGAGAGCAGCAACAAAACCACGGCCACCTGCTGTCTCCTCACTCTTAACTCACCACCTGTGTGAGACCAGATTTCCCCTGGCTTGTCACCAGCTGATGGTCATGGCTTTTTGCTGTGTTTTTGGGAGAAGAGATGACTTACTAGCTTGATTGAGCCAAGTTCACTGACAAAAGTTTTGTGTTGGGATAGCATAATTTTATTATGGGGTCTCTCGTGAAATCCCTGTGGAAGGAACAGAGGATGCCTGCCTTGCTGGCAGCTTCATCTCAGCTCCCATCAGTGCCCTCCTTACTCTGGGGAGGCAGCAAGATGACTGCAGTGCCCCGTGTGGGCCATGGATAGGGCACTCGGGGGACTTAATTCTTGAGATACTTGCTGTGGAGACAGTGGGGATCTCATCTGGATACACCCATGGAGGGCAGGCTGAATTGGGGGTGAGCATCAGGAGGGAACCCAGCAAGTCAGGTGGGGAGCCAGAGAGACCATAGAGGGGAAGAGAGCCAAACTGCCCATAGAGGGGCAGTTTGAGGACCCGCTTTGGCACTGGTTGGGTCACTGCCCATGTGCATATGTGGATTCCAAGCTTAGCCAGGGTACCCAAGCATGTGTCTGCTGTATCACAGTGAATGTCTCTTTTCCAGCCACGTCATCCATGCGGCGTACAGACACCAGCACTTCCACCCGGCCATCGGTGCCGGGGGCTCCAGTGGAGAAGGCAGCCCTGCGACTGGCAGCAGTCGGGAGTGCTCAGGTCAGTGGTCCTGAGGAGCAAGAGCCTTCTGAGGCTGTAGTGAAATGAGAAAAACAAGCATTGATCTCACCCTCAGATATGCTGTATCCCATGCTCTGTGTGTGCTGGGACTTCCTGGGGAGTGCCACTGGCTGGCAAAGCCAGTGGAGAGATGCTAGAGGCTCCTCTTCTGCCTTCTTTCAGGATTCAGTTTGTTCCTCCAGGCCAAATGCCTTTTCACACCACCAACCCTCTTTTCTTGGGGTTTGTACATATGGGTTTGTACATATGGTACAAAATGGGTGCTGACACCAAGGATTCTAAATTACCACGGACATGCAGAAGCCTAAATTCTCCCTTCAGACTTATCCTCAGATCTCCAATCTCAGTTGTCCAATTCCCTGCACTTGTTCATTGCTGGTATGGCTGGTAAAAGCACCAGCTCTGCACTAGAGGTGCTGTGGACCTACAGTAAGGCAAAGTTTTCATTTCTAGGTCATAGCCACTCCTCAAGCCCATAGTGAACACCACTCTCAGCATCCCGTGGCTCAGCTGGCAGTACCCTGCCAGCACCCTGTGATGGTATGGGGTTTCTTTTTTTTAAGCGCACTGGTGTGTCCTGTCAGCAGGACAGCCTAGGTGGCTTTGGTTCACTGCCCTCATGTCCTTGCTGGCTCATCCCAGACTGGGGACAAAGTTTCTGTGCTCTTTCTGTTGCTGAGATTTACCTGCAACAACCTTATTGCAACCACTTATTTCAGCGAGCAGAGAGAGCAGGTGGGACACCCAAAGAAATAGCATAGGAGAGGGTTTATACTTATCAAAAGCATTGTGAGCTGCTGAAGGCTTCTCCCTGAATCTCTAGCAGCTACCTACAGGCTGATACAATGCTGAAGAGTTTTAGTAGAGGAAGGGGATGTCATGGAAGGTTCGAGTAAGGCCAGAAAAAGAAAACAAAACGAAAAACCCAAGAAAAATAAACCATAGTCATAATGAGTCATAAACCATAATTATAAGGTCTGTCCTAACAGGGCTTTGATGTCAGTGCAGTAAATGTTCAGACTATAAAACAGAGATTGAAAATGGCCAGTGTGGGTGTGAAGGATGGATCCTCAGGTAGGATTGCAGCCTTATTTGGGCTGGCACCTAATATCATTAGCAGCACAACGGAAAACCCAGCCAGGAGGTGGAGCAAAGGTTTGAATGCAGTGTCTGCCACAAAACACAAGTGGGCCCAAACCAGCAGGGTGTTATTCTGAGGGGACAGGAGAGTCCCATGTATAGACACTGCATTTAGAAATTAATTTGTTATAATTTCATGCAGAAACTATAAAGACCAACACCTGGAGGGAGGTATGGCATGTGAGCCAGATGTGCTGCTGCGCTGGAACTACAAATGGAACTTTGGTTAAATATGCAATTACTGGTTTTTGTCAGCATGATATTTTTTTATGGCAAAAGCTGAAAAGCAGTCATGTTTCTGAATCCAGCATTGCTGGATATGAGTAGCAGGACTGGTCCTCCCCTGTGGTCCTTTTTCTCTATTCTCTGCAGGCAGTGTACCATTTCCCCACCCAACTGGGGATGATGCACCAGCTGAAAGAGCAGCTGGAGGCGAGGACTCGCATACTGCAAGCTGACATCAAAACGCAGCAGGAGGAGCTCCATGTCATCAAGGAGCAGCTCCAGCTGGTGCAGGACTCCAACTTGCAGGTACCTACTGCCCTGGTGTTCCCAAACTCACCTGCCATTTGCTTTTCCTTTGAGCACACAGAGCTGTAACAAAGTTGTCTGTGGCAAAAGCATTCGGGAATGAACTCTTGACAAGTTGTTAACTTGGTTTCAGATGTGGGAGTGGTGTTTCCCAGGAGATGGGTGACATCAATATCTGGCTGAGTATTGAATAAGTAATTTCCGTGAATTAGAAAAAAGCAATTCCAAGTTAATCCAAAGTCTACCATGCATAAAAAGCTTGGTGGGTCTGTGTCTGGCTATTGAATCCCCACTGCCACTCAGGCAAAACACAGCAGGCACAATGGTCCTGGCTCTGAATAAATATTTGACACAAACTAACATTTGATTTTCTGTTATTCATGGTTCATTTTGCCCCCAGATTTAGAGATACTGCTGCTGCAGTGTTATTTCTGCCAGGCAGTACAACCAACAATTCCTGTGCCTCTTTAACTTAAAGATGCTGATGCAGCAGCCGATCCCTGTCATCTTTAACACGGTGCAGCAGCCGAGCCCCCAGAGGCCACCACCCCAGGGGACACCCAGGCAGACCACAACCAAGAAGTCACAGCAGACAGACCTCATGGGGACAAAGCACTACTGCAGCACCCACCTGCTGTCACCACACCCATTCCTCAGGGACCCTTGTGGCACAGCCCCCCAGGTAACTAGCTGCTTCACTGTCTTCATCATCCCCTCTCCCAGCTTCTAAATACTTGTTTGCCATGTCACTCCTCCCCATGGTCCCATGCATCCCCTCTGTACTGATTTTACTGCATACCTGGCATTTAGGAATTTGTGTCAGGAGTCAGTTGTGAACAATGTCACTGAACTGTAAAAATAAAAACCAGATAGCCAAAAAGCATTTAAACCCCAGAGACTGCTGGAGCCCTCCTGGTGACTGTGAAGGAAGTGAATGGGCAGTCTGGGCTCTCATCAGCACGTTGCTCATTCATGGCCAGTGAGAGTTGTAGTTTCATAACACAGGAGCGGGTATCATTTTAAAAGATTAATTTTGCTTTGCCTGAGGAGTCTTGGAAGGCAGCTTTGAAAAAACAATTTTGTCATCACTAGGCCTAAATCCACTATTATAGGAAATACTTGAGTCGTTCATAAACAAAAAAGGGCAAAACTGCTGCTTTAAAGGACAGATGAGATGCTTTCCTTGTAGACCTCTTATTTGCACTTCCCCTCTTAAGCTTTTTTCTTCCTCCTCAAGCCTTTTGTGCCCTTACCCTTTGTCTTGGTTTAATTTAATTTCTCAAAAAAATGTCTTGATTTAATTTCATTTTCCCGGCCAACACCCCAAATAATGTCATGGTTTTGATTTGCCAATTTAAATATACTGATTTTCTGTTGTGAGAAAGAACCAGGAGCAGAAGCAAGGCAGGCCTAAAACTTAAGAGAGTATAAAAAGAAATATATTAACTACACAAAGAGGGAAAAAAAACATTCAGAATAAGATTTTCAGACCAGTCCTTCCTTCCCTCTCCCAACCTTCATAACAACAAAACAAACATACAAAATTACTTCAGTCAGTTCCCAACTCAAACAGTCCTTTTTCAGTTTACTTTTGGAAAGAGAAGCCTCCTCTTGTTAGGCTATAGGGATTTTTTCCACAAAAAAGGAAGAAAACAGTCATCTTGTGGTTTCATTTTCACGATTTGCATCTGCCCAGGACCAGCAAATCATGGCATTCCTCCCAGCTCCACAGCCTTCCCAGAGCTGCGCATGTGGGCCATGTCAGATTCATGGGGTATTACTTTTAAGAACGAAATGTTCTGCAGCAAAGGTTCTCTTCATCTCTTTTCTTTGTGTTCATGCTTCATCCTCAGAAAACCGAGATCCCCTTCTTTCCTCAGGGCAAAGATTCTCAACACAGGTGCTTTTTGGTCAAATGATCTATCAAATGGAACATCTCCAACCCCCCATGTCTTTCTCCATGGTTTATAGGAATATTCAGTACATCAGTTCATCCCTACAATCTTACAAAAGGATTTTCAGCCATCTTCACAGCATCTCCTCACTCTCCTTCCATCTATAAAACTTAGCTCTTGCTTCACTGACTTCAGAATATCTCCTTTTCCCCTTTCACTCCGGGAAGGATTGAAAAGTCTGTAAGTTTTATCTGAACATTGAAAGAGTAAAGATTTTGACCAAGGAAAAGAAAAAAAAACAAGGCTACAATGCTGGAGCTTTACCAGGATCTCCAAAACCGGCCACGCTGGAAGGAGGGTGGCAGGGGGTGGGAAGAAAAGCGACTGGGATCTTAAATCAGCCTGAGTTTTTCTGGCCATTGTCCATGGCCACCCCCTCATCTCTGCCAGGCCATGCCAGTCCCCAGACAGGGGGTCCTGCCCTGCCCCCTGCCAGGCCCGCAGGCCTGCGGTGGAGCCAAGCCTGGGCCCTGTTACCTGCACTGCCAACAGAAAGACAAAGAGACTCAGTTCCGGATTACCTCCTTCGAAATGAGTGTTCACGGAGCGAACTAACTTTCTCCAATTGGCTCTTGAAGCTGTCCCAACCCCCCACAGAGGAAGCCCCCTTAGAGAGAACTTCTCTCTGAGTTTCTTCTTCCCAGGTCAAACCAGCACACCCTTGTACTCTACTTTCTCAAAAGTCTGTCTGGGAATGCCAACACCTGCCCCGTAGGGACAATAAATGCTAATGGGTGAGTGGTCTTGAATAGATTTACTGTTCCTACTGCTGTGTTCAGGGACAATATCCTATTGTTCCTTCTCCTTCTCTCACCTGCCCACTGTAAGTGGTTATTTTATCCTCCATTAGGGGGCTTTAAAATTTAGGTGGTACTTTCAGGTACAGCAGCAGAAGCAGCAGCACCCGATGAGAGGAAGCCAAGGCCAGCAAACGTGTGTGCCAGGGCAGGCGAGCATTTCAGTGCCCTTCTACAACAACCCCATGGTGTTCTCCCAAACACAGCCCATCACCGTGGCTGCACAGGTGCCAACTGACGGCAGCGAGAGGCAACCGCCAGCTGACTACAGCCAGGACAGGAACCTCAGGTACCCACAGCCCTGCTGGGACCGTCCTGGGGGCAGTGACAGAAAACAGCAGTACTTGGGCAGCAAAGAGGGCAGGCGTGGCTGGGCTTGGGGTGATGGGCTTGGGATGCCACAGCCAGCGTAAGGATGTTCCCTCTGCAGGGATGAACCCAGTATGCAGGCAAGCAGGGTGCTGTGCACATCATGCTGTATCATCACGGGCCTTAAATCCTCTTGTCTCCGTATTTCCAAAAATTAGTTCCCTGCCCTCTGTCAATTTAAAGTCATTACACCTTGTCCTCTCACTTCATACCCTTGCCAAAAGTCCCTCTCCTGCTCTCTTTTAGCCCCTTTAGGTACTGAAAGGTGCTATAAGATGTCCCTAAAACCTTCTCTTCTCCAGTCTCAACAATCCAAATCTTTTCAGCATATATTCACAGGAGAGATGTGAGGTGATAGGAAGCATCCTATTTCATTAGCTTGTTTTCAAGGTAGTGGTTTACCTGTTTTTATGAAGGATTTTCAAGGACTTGTTTCTAGAGACTGACAGGACCTTGGACATTGGACCTCTCCGTTCCCTGACCATCCTCTCTTTTCCTCCCACCACAGGATGCTGTTGGATCAGTCCATCCAAGCCATGATGCCCACAACCAACAGCAGTTGCCAGCCTGTGCTGAACAGTGCCAGCAGGCAGCAAGGAAAGTGAGTCTCTGCTTACCCTTATTTTCCTGCACTGTCTTAGCAGGGCACTTTATGGCACTGAAAAAGACATGGATAAACTTGTTCCTGGTCACACAAACACAAACAGTCTCAGTCTGAAATGAAACAAATGTTCAGCCAGTTAGGAGAAAAATGAGAATATTTTTTAATTACAAAGAACTCTATGATAAATAAAGTGCATTGAAAAAAATTAACAATTTTCTGGCTTTTGCAAAGCATAAAATGCTTGTCCAAGACATAGAGAAAATGTACAACCTTAAAAACCTTAATTTTCAGCAGTTCCAATCCATGCTTTGTTGGCAGAGGGGAGTCAGGGGCCTCCTGTCAGCAAGGTCTGCATACTTTGTCCAGCCCTGCTCCAGGCTGGTTCCTGTAGCAGCAGGGCTCCCCTGTGCCCATTCTAAGGGTGGGTCTGGGTGTGGGTTCTCACTCCTGGCTTTCCTCCTTGTGGCAGGTTTGTTGCAGAGCAGCAGACCCTGCCTCTCCCAGCACAGGTGCAGCCAGTCACCTGCAGCACCGTCCGACCTCCAGCCCCGCCACCCATCTTCTCCCCGTCTCTAATGATCCCACACAGCAGCTTCACATCCCACCAGGCCAACACATCGGTTCATCTGCACCAGTGGCCACAGCAGCAGGTTCAGCAGCACTGCCTCTACCTTCAGGTATTGGAGCAGGAGCAAGTTTCTGAGGAGGCACAGGGATGGCTTAGAGATGGGTTAGGGTTTTTTGAAGAAATTGGGCTTATGTAGCTGATCAGACTTGATTAGTGTCGTTGCACATCTCCATTCCCATTGTATCTCCATATAGCCAGGTGCTCAGCGTTTCCAGGCTGACTCTGCACCTGCTCAAGGCCTTATTTTCCAAGAAACTGTTATCACACAGTGTACAGAAGAAATACCAATTTTTCAAACACAGCATTTCATCCAGAGGAGCTCTGCTGGGAAGCTGGTTGTAGTCATGAAAAATTATAAGAGAGAAGCTCTTTGGAAAACATACCTCCTTACATCTCATTAGAGCAAGATTTTTATCAGCTGTCGTCACAGCTTTCTTTTAATAAATGGGTATTTCACTGGACAAGGTGATTTTGGTTTTTCAGAACACAATTTACATCAGTACATGCTGAACTAGTGACACTGCCAAGGAGAGGGGTTGTTGAAACTAATAATTCCTCAGTAACATGCTCTCCAAGACTGAGTGGCAGAGGTTAAGTTACAGTCCTCCAGGCAAGGACAGTAGAGAAGAAAGAGGAGTAGGTTCAGATGAAAGCAGCTACACAGCAGGACTGGATTTAGAGTGAGAAATGAATCGCTGTTATCAGCAAATGTGGGCATGAACTGTCCCTGCTTTGGATATGTGTCCTCGTGTGCTGCATTGCGATCCTGAGGACTAGCAGTGTGGACAGCAGAATGACGATGCTGGAACACATAAATAGCTCCAGGGATGCAGTAAACCAGAGTTTGATGACACAGTGCCTTTAACAGGGGGTGAAACACCAAGTCCAGGTCTTTGAGGTACCAGCAATGAGTGGGTACATGGTTACTCTAGGACATCTTCCTTGGTTGTCTGAAGTTCTTTCGCATGAAAAATGAAAGTCGCACATCCTGCCAATTGGACCTTGCATCCAAGTATATTTTAGAGATCTCTATTTCTGGTGGTCTCCCCATGAGCCTGTTGGGACAGATGGGTCCTGCTTCCCTTCTGTGCTCTCCAGGCATTGTTGGTTTTGCTTGACAGCAGCAGCATCCTGAAGGGCACAGCTCACACCCTCAAGTTTAGGACTTGGTGCACACACTCCTGAGCATGAGTCTCAGCATCAGCCCTGCAGCAAGAGAGGGACAGCTGGGTGATGGGGCAGGTCTGACTGCTCGGATTTGTGTCTCCCAACAGATGCAAGGTCCTGAGCTGGTGCCTGGGGCTCCGACGCAGCGCATTTTCCAGCCGCCCCACACTCCACAGCAGAACCCCTTGAGCTACTTCCTCCACCCGCAGCAGCAGAGCCATCACACACAGGGCCAGCCCTGCAACCTGCCTGACCTGCCTGAGATGCAGCTGCCCTGAAAGTTGGTTCTGGAGACAAAGGTCCACACGGCTGCAGCTGCTGCACCCAGGCGCATGCAGGAGAGCACGACGCCATCAGAGTACGGCACAAGACGGGTCGGGCTCCATGGGGAGGTGGCGGCTGGAGGGATGATCTCTGACAGGGGTGCATGGCTGCAAGGATGTAATTTGTTGGGATTTCCATGCAGCCAGTCCGTGATGCTGTTCCGGCAGCAGGGTGTGCCCTGACCCAGCACCATGGTGCCACTCGAAGTGGTGGCTTTCTTGTTGCAGGGAGGTGAGTTATCAGGTTGTCATGAAACTCGGTTTGCAATGGAAAAAAACCCTTTTCCATTCAGGACTTCAATGGTGAAAGTCACTGTGAATTTAAGCCCAGCATTTGGAGCACATAGACTGTACCAGTCTGCAGGACAGCATTGGATTATCATGTTCACAACTCGTTTTGCTGTAGTAAGTCCATTGTGAATTCTTTTTCCTTTTACTATACCTCAGTCCCACAGGTTTTTTTTTTCCAGGAGTTTGGATAATGCTGCTAATTTATGTAACACCACTTTTGCCTGAATTTCTTACTGTTGTTATACCAGCTCACATCGCAGCTAGTACAATATTTGTCATGTTTTATTTTTGGTTAACAAATGAAGATAAATTTGTATGGTTTTTACTCCCTGTAGCCAAATATTTTTCAAGTTACAGACAAAGAATCTGTACTTTTTTTTTGTTTGTTTGTTTCAAGTGAGGTAGTTGTATATGTTTCTATTCATAAAAACAAACAAACGTGTGTAGAACAGCATATGACAGCAAACTTTGTGGTTTTGCTAGGTCATGTTTCAATTTGGCAAACCCAAAATGTATAATCACAACACACAATGTTACAAGCCTGTAGGGTCAGCAATAAATTGTATTTTTGTAAATTGTCACTTTTTAACTGTAAGTTTATATTTATGAATTGAAAAACCAGTTTATTCCTCAGTGGGTGTATAGTTCAGTGTCCCTACTGTTTTTGTCTTTCCAAAGGAAAAGTTAAAAAGTACATTTTTTAAGTGTTAGTAGCTGAGTACTAACTTTGGGCGTTGTTAGAACCCAAATGTAGTTGAGTTTGGCCATTACTATAAACCTTACAAGGCAGTGGTTAGTTAGGACCAGATCCATCTAGCAGTAAAACTCCACCTTGCAGACAGAGCAAGGTTTAGAGAGGAGTTAGTTCCTAATGTTTAGTTTGTTTAGTCTCTAATGTCTGTTGAAACTAAGCAAAGAATGCTTGGTTTTGCCTTTTTTTTTTTTGTATGGTGTTTTGGGGTTTTTTTTGTTCCCTTATTTTCCTTCTACAAGCCACTTTCTGGGCCCCTTGCAGCACTGCAGCAGCTGGTGTTCCTGATGTTACTGGTGGAGCAGCTTTTGGCATAAACAGCCGAGAGTAGTCCTGTGTTTCAAGAAAAGAGCACAGCGGGGCTCCTTCAGCCCTGGTACACCAGGGGCTGTTTCCCAGCAGTTCTTCTGGGAAAGGGGATGGGTTTTGCTGTGCCACATTGCCTGGGGGGAGTGGCAGTGGGAGGATAGGCTGCTGGAGCTAGAGTCAGCCAGGAGCTTTCAGGGACTGATGCAAGGACATAGGGTGCTTTGGTGTTTTGGCCAGTGCAGAGGTGGATATGTGAACAAAAGCTGTGCCAACCCCTGGCTATTCATGGGTCCCCTCCCTTGGGCAAAAGCAGCTGCACAGGTTAATTTTGACTGGGACATTGAATGCACAGCTCCCAGGCCTACCAGACATGATGGATCATTGGTTGCAGAGCTGGCCACATGCAGCATTTTGGGGAATGTAGTGAGCCACAAAATGGAGGCAGTGAGATGCCCGACAGCCTGGTGTCCAATATCGAGGCTCATGCCTTCTCAGTACAGTCCCTGGCTGGGCCCCAGCCCACACAGCACATGCAGCCCTTGCGTGCTGGGCAGTCAAGCAGTGATTCTTGGACACAGTCTGAGCTAGCCCCTCCATTTCAAACCATGACAAGAAATGGTGGCTACAGCAGAGCCATGGGGCAGGGACACCTCATTGCTGGTAGTGGGATTTGGAACACCTGCCTTTGTGGGGCAATCTGGAGCTGAAATAACACGTGGGGTTTTCCTGCTCTGCAGGTTTGTTCTGCAGTAAGGGCCAGCATAGAGTCTTCAGGGTAGGAAACTTTTGTTTTTAAAGCACTATTAGTTTTACGGTCTCCCTTTCCCCATTCTAAGGCAGCAGGGTTGCTTATGAGGATGCAGTAGGAGGGAGTTTTATTTTTGGGAGTTGTCTGTGGGATTTTTTTCCCACCATAGCTTTGGCACATAACATTAGAGGGGAGGCAAACACATATATCTGTGTTAGGGCTCCAGCTTTGCAGTTTGTGGCTCAAGGTGGCTGTGCTTTCCCTGGCTTCCCCATTACACTTGCATCACCCCAACACATCCCCATGGCTGGTCTGCAGTGTCCCATCACTACACAGCCCAGCCATGGCAGGTGGCAAAAAAAGGGATCTCGGAGGTGGTGGTGACTGGGGTCAGGGGCTTGAGGGGTTTGTTTTTTTAATGGGGCTTGGTAGGGAGGTAGCTGAGCCAGAGCAGCTTTCTGGCATTGCTGTGGCTTTGACAGTGAGTACAAAAAGAAATAGGCTTGGGAAAGGGTTCCAGGGGAGGTGAGTGCACCAGACAAGGCCGTGCCCTGGGCTGTTGGTGGTAGCCCTGGGCTGCAAGGACAGAGGGCTGGGGCACACCACCCCTGCTCACAGCTCCCTGCGGGAAGTATAGGAGGTTGGTGAGGAGGTTAGATCAGCCTTGCTAAAACCAGAGACTTAAAAACGCACTTTATCAACGTGCCCCCTCTTATTCTCAGAGCCCCCCCAGCTGCTGGCCTCCGTGCTAGTGGGTAGGGGCTGCACAGTCCAAGGCACTGCCTCACAGATAGGGCCTTGTTTTCTCAACATTCTCCAAAGGACAAAATCCCACCAACCTTTTCTGGGGCTTGCTTGGTCTTTGCTCAGTCTCCAGACAAGGGCAAGGCTGAGTCAGGTCCAGGGGGGTTTTGCCTTATATTGTCACTCTCAAAGAAACTGATGGATAAAAATCACTTTATTCAGGTTGATTTGTATTTGTTTACCTCGGTGTTAGCTATGACCTGTGTTTCTATGACTCATTTGGAATTGAGGGTTGCTGGTGGGTTTGGCTCACTCCCCCTCCAGGCACCTACAAGAAAATGTATGTGTGACTTGTTGGTGACAAGCAGAGAGCAGGAACATAACTGATGGCAGCAGGGTTGGCCTACAGTGTCGATGTTGACCTATCAGTCACGAATGTTCTGAGGTTTTCTACTACACAAGTACCTATATACTATAACTATATATACGTATTTTAATATACATTTATATGTATGCAGATGTATATCTATATATAAATATATATCGGACATACAATTCCAGACCTCTGAAAACACAGGCAGCTTTAAATAATAAAGTCTTGCACTTTCAGCATATTTGTACATATAAGCTAAAGCCTGATGTGTATAATCAGGCTGATTTGAAAAACACAATAAGTTACTGTACATACTGTATATAGTCCATGCAAGAAAGAAAAAAAAAGAAAATAAGAAAAAGTCTAGAATTGAGTATAAATCTTGGTTTATTTTATATGATGTTGAATATAAATCCATTTGTAAGTGTTACTATTCTTAAAAGTATTTTGTAATGGGAAGAAGTAAGTGTCTTATGAAGATGAACAGTAAAGATTTTATTCTTGTTTTGCATCTATTGAATAGGAGCTCCACTGACTAGGAGCCCATGCATTTTGAAAAGCTTTAAACAGATTGTACGTAGTATTTAAAAAAAAAGAAGAAATAAAATAATACTTGTAGGACCTCTTATACACTATGTACTCTTGTTATTCCCTGAGTGGTGTGGGTCTGTTAAGGATCAGGATCTGATCCCTACTCTCCAGGAGACACAAGAGCAGCAGCCATTGTCTCTATGTGCATGGACAGCTGAAGGGATGGGGCTCAGGACTAGGACTGGGATTTCCGTGACCAGTGCCAGAGGTAATAGGAGCAACACATAAATTAGAAAGAAAAAGGCATCAGGGTCTGCACACTGTGTTTGAACTTGGATGCAAAAAGCAAGTGCCAGGACTCACCAGCTCAGCACTGAAGCCAGCTCAGGCTTGAAAATCCAGGTCTCCATTTTTTCTCTGCTTTTGGGAGGCTGTTGTCCCAGCAGGGCCTTGCTCTTTGTTTTGCAAAGCACTGACTAAATGTGGCTTTAACATGACCAACACTCTTGAAGGAACTTCGCAGCAGGAAATCATAGGAAATAAGAGTGCCTCAAACACAGAGGGTTTTTCTTAAGGGAAACGATATTTTATTTAACACTCCATTTGTCTTACAGTAACTCTGCATACAACATATTGTATAAAAGCCAATCTGTCAACACAAAATATGCTGACATCTTGGTAAAGTGACAAAGCTATAGCAAAGAAGACCAAGTAGCCTATTTTTCTGGAAACAAATCACAGTATTTCCTTCTGGTTTAGTCCAGATATAATAGCCATCACAATCAAGAACCTTGTATGATACAATTGGATGAGAAACTTCTGATAAAATCAACACGCAACCATTTCTTAGTCACTATGGTAGCAAACTCTTCTAAAATTACATTATTATTCAGCCATTAGAGTGATGAACAAGTTTGTTTTAGGCTTGTTTTAGGAATGGATGGAAACAGAAAATGGTTTTTTTTGTATCACATGGCAGCAGCCACTTCCATGTCCTGGAAAATGCTACCAGTTTAATCACCATCAGTTGTCCCCCATGGTGGAAAGAGCTGGTATTTTTATTATTTGAGCTATTCCCTCCCCTCACATGCCCAAGCCCTGAGGTGGGCACAGAGGCCAAGCAGCCAGTTCCTCATGGGGGTCAGGGCTATCAATGGTCCCTCAGAGCACAGGGAGCAGTGTCAGCCTTCAAAGCAGCACATTCCATATGGCAAGACCTGGAACATTATAGCTCTTGCTAGCTGTGAGCCCAGGCTACTGACCATGTCTGACTAAAGCCATCTTACACAGCTACAATGGCTCAGCCACAAGGAAGGACTGTGCAGTGTCCTCCACAGCCACTGTCAATGTTGTGGGGGTAATCATGACACACCTGCCAAGTCACACTGCAGCCGGCACTGCAAATGTCAAACTGGACAAATAGCATCAGTAGTTGCAGCAATCTATAGCCTACCTACAGCTGTCTATTTTGTACTAAATGGTGCACCTTCATTTATTTCCTATGACTAAACCTGAAAATAAAGGCAAAAAACTTCATGGAAACTTACAGAAAAAAAGTAACACAGGTGGGTGAAGTGACAGAACAGAATTCACTTAACCAAGCTGCTTTGTGTTCCTGTGCACACCGAGCGCCCTCAGGTGATATGATGGGAGTCTGGGGCCATCTCTGTATCACTAACTTCACCTGGCCAAGAAGCAGCAGCCACAGGGATCTCTGTCCCTGACTGTGCAGGGCTTTGAAGTCAAGGCATCACTCTTCAGGAGTAAAGGAAGGGAACAATCTGCTGTTGCTCTAGCTTCACCAGTCCCAGCTAAACCTGCATCTATTTGTTAGCCAGCCTGTCTGGAATAGGGATGGGAGGAGCTAGGGAAGGGAAGGGAAGGGAAGGGAAGGGAAGGGAAGGGAAGGGAAGGGAAGGGAAGGGAAGGGAAGGGAAGGGAAGGGAAGGGAAGGGAAGGGAAGGGAAGGGAAGGGAAGGGAAGGGAAGGGAAGGGAAGGGAAGGGAAGGGAAGGGAAGGGAAGGGAAGGGAAGGGAAGGGAAGGGAAGGGAAGGGAAGGGAAGAAGCTAGACACTAACTCCAGAGTTCCTCTGTCACAAGCAATGGTACACTGAGGTAGTAGCTCAGCAAACATATTCTGGGTTGCACTCCTTGGAAATCACTGGCACTTGCTATATCTACATCTCCCCAAACAATCAGTCCATGATCCAGAGGTTCCAAAAGAGGTTGGGCCATTGCCTGAATGCTGCTAGCCTATTGGAAGTGACCTCACTCTACCCCCCACCCTGCTGAGAATGGATGCCTGGTCACTGTGACTAGTCTTCCTGGATCAGCCTGCAGGTGCATTACAGGAACAATTTAAAGACACCACTCCTTTTGGGAAAAAAATATAAACAAATGGAACAAAAAAATTCATGCAGTTAATAAAAGTTAGTGTTCCCCTATATATCCTAGCTTCTCGCCTTAAATCTATATTGATATGTATATATGCTCTTTATACATAGATATGACATCTGACCAAGAGCTACTACCCAACTGGCAAAGGCTCTACAGTCTCTTGGGTGGGCAGTAATAGAAAAGGGTATTGTACAAACTGAGCACCTTTTTACAACCAGGTAACAACAGAAGGTTGTACTTTGCAAGTTCCTTTACCTTCTTCTGCACTTAGATCTTCACATCTTGGCTCTCCATCAAAAAAGTCCTTGAATTTTAAGACATTCATATCTCTGTTACCTTGATTAGTAAATAGTTCACAGCTTTGACTACTTGGACATAAACAGTATCTCTCATAAACCTACAAAATCTTTTGGTATGGGCAGCTGTATCTATTCTCATGAGGCTCTGTTAATTTCATCATGGATATTTGCAGAATTACTCACTGATCAAATCTTATCTGGGTACATCCTGGACTAGAAAAACATTATCATCTGCTTTGTATTTCTAAACAACTTTGTGAAAACATTTTTTAAAAGTCATATAGCGTGGCCCTATCCATATCCACATAAATGGATAAATTAGTTTTATATTTTATATATAAAAATACAAATCAGCACTATATTGTATCAACTGCAATTACTTTGTGAAGGCTTCAGAAAAAAGCTTCCTCATTCTCCACATGCATGATATAGCTTTTGGACTTCTTCAGTAAAACTTTATTTTACATTAATACCTGAGAGTATTGAGGAGTGTGTAAAACAATTCATACATTTAAAACCAACTGCAGTGATGGCATTTCACGAAGTGCCTGTAACACAGTCAGAAATTTATTTTATTCTTCATTCACACTAGTGAAGAGCCTCAGGATACCATCTCAATTCTGCTTCTTATGACAATATGCACAGTATAAAAATAATGCTGCTCTGCAGAGAAAGACTGTCATACAAGCTTTAGAAGCAGACATTTTAAACTAGTTTAGCACAGACTCTCCCCTTACTTTGCTATTATTGTTAAAATACAAGCTCTTACTCTTCTCTAAATGCCTTCTAGCACCAGCTACCAAAGATTCAAGGTCAACGTTTCTTAGCTTTTACACTGGCAGAGCTTTCCTCCACAAGATCTCTACTAAATCATATTTTCTTTTTTAAAATTTCAAGTCAGATTCAAGGGGATTTTCTTGTTGCCTTGAATGCTGGAAAAGATTACAGCAGCAATAATCCAGAATGTTACAGAAAAGCAATAGTAATTACTGGGTTGAGATATAAACTCAGTATAGGCAAAGAAGCAACTGCAATCTGTCCCTAAGCAGATCAATAGTCAACACTAGGCTACAGATGGCCTGTGCTTGGACTTTCCAAACACCAGCAAAACTGCATTTCATCAACATGCTCCTAAGAAGCCAACAATGGCTCCTCTTGCCAGATAAAGTACAACTACCATGTGGTCAGACAGATTTAGCCACTGCTTTCCCTTCATTTTAAACAACCAGTATTAGTTTCTGCATCCTTGTGCAGCCTGGATTACCAAATAAGCTTCCATCTTTTTCACCTTATATTTGTACAAGGACAAATGAAAATGGGACAGAGGAGCTGGAATCTACTAGAGTCCAGACCCATGCGTAACACAGTAAAGCAGAGGAATTATGAGCAGGGCAACTTCCTTTTCTAATCTCATGGTCTTGTGCTACAACAGCCTCTGTTCTTAAGTCTTCAGCCTGCTTTGACCCCAGTCCACAATCAATTTGGAAATAGCTAATAACTAATGACTAATAATGTGGAAGACAACCTCCAAGCTGTTGACACTCCTTTAAAGTGAAAATGGCAAAAAGTCATTCCTTCTATCACAGTAATAGAAAAGAACCTGAAGAACACCTACTCTAACAGTCTCTCACACAGGTTTGCAACAGGTACACATCCAGCATCTCCAAGCAATGCTGCATGTTTTAATAACATGGTAAAGACAGTTCATTATTCAGTCCCTTTTTCTGGAGTGAAACTTATGAACAATGCAAGAAAGTGACTGTGCTTCAAACTGTTTTATTTACATTACAGACCAATAATTGATACTTCAAGGTAATTCTTCAAACTTCATTCCCTATTTGAACACCAGACTGTATTTCCAAAGCTACAGCCTTCATTTGTAAGCACTTCATGTGATTAATTCAGTCAAATGTAAAGAAAATTACACTCTGGTTCTTGCTTTAAGTTGTAAATTTTTAGCACTCTCTATTTTAGCTTTTATGTCATGAGGTTTTTCAAAAAATCTCACAAAGGCTGGCTCATTTAATAAGGATGCCAGAATCTGTTCAAAGGCAAAAGACCACTCATGGTTCGCTTCCAAACTCTGTGCTCTACTGTCTCCAGTCTGCTCAAAGCTGCTTTCCTCCTGCCTCTCTCTGGGCACTTCAGCAGCCATTTCTGTAACAGCAGCTGGACTTCTGACAGATGACATGGGACTCTGCAGTTTTCTGCCAACTTCTTCCATTTTCAGCAGGAGGCTGGTCACCACTGCGATAGCCCGATACAACAGCTCCTCCTCAGGGTCCCCATGGAACAGATTGTAGAGAGTTTTTGAAAACTGGATGAACTGAGACTACGGAAAGATATAGAGAAGACTGTTCAGAGAAGAGCAACACAACTGCCCTGTTTCACTCACTACCTGTTGTATTCTCAGTCTAGTGCCTGTGGCTGTCTGACACCTGGTGCAGCTGCTCTAATGACAGCATGGACTAGCCCTGAGAAACCTATGTGTGCTTCTAAGTCCCTCTCTTGATACATTACAGTAGCTTTAAAAAGCCACAATCTAATGATTGATGTGAAGATTTGAAAATAAAGAGATCCTACAAATCCTTTATAAATATTGTAACAGGTCTTAAAAGGTAAACTTTCATGACAAAATGGATTTAAATAAGACTCAGACAGTTTACCTGATTCATTCTTGGCAAATCCTTGACATTTTCTTCTTTTTTAAGAAGTTCATCTTGCCATTGTTTCAGATATGCCTGAATATCAACCTTCCCCTTCCCTTTTTGAAGGGGAAGAAGTGGGGGAAAAAAAAAAAAAAAATAAAATAAAATTTAAAGAGGAAACAAACAAGAACTAAGAGCTTCCCATACAGGGATGATAAGCAAAGGAACTGACTTCTCCAATGTCATTCCTTCTCAACAGAGTGGTGGGCCAAGGACTACACAGGACCAGAGTTCACTTTTGCCCTTTTGCTTCCATAACTACACTTCTATAAGAGGATAGAATGTTAGCAGCATACTAAGGTTGATGTTACTTAGTATACTCTGTCACCAGACATTTTCCCAGCTCTACTTGCCAAAAGACACAGTTACCAAATGTGCCGCCAGGATTATTTTACCTTTTTCTGGGCTGCTCTTCAAAGAATCACTTTCAAGATTATCCCCAACAGATGAAACTATAATTTAGGGAAAAAAAAGTTATTTATTTCAGAAAAGAGGACAAATGTTGCATTTCCCTTATCAAAAATTCCTTCCTTAAGGGGCAAGACCCACAGTGTTCTCAGCACAGATTAGGTCAATAAGAAACTACATGGTGAAATCTGCATACTTTCTATAAAAACTGAAGGCATTATGGGGCAGAAGATCACAAATGAAACTGCTATCAGTTAAATAATCTTTATAGTCTTCATGGCTCACGACTTGAAGAGCAGCAGGAACAGTACCTATATATTGCCTACTTTGGGCAGATTTTAAAAACCAAAAAGGGATCTGTCTTCCCTATAAAAATCCCTCAGCTTTCACGAGTTTTTGAAACAGATTATTTTATCAACTCCATAAATTTACTAAACCTTATTCAGCTCACTTGGTCTAAAAGCAAAGAATTTTCAAACACTTATTTATGTGCCTCAAAATAAGTATGGATTCAGTATTTTAATTCTTGTGACAGAAAACAGCATTCCTTTATACTCAGGATGCAAAAATGAAACAGCCATCTCTTCAACACCGCAACAGGCCGCCTACAATGCTGGAAAATGCCAACCAAACACACTCCTCTATTTCCATCTAAATACCCAGGGACCTTTGAATTCAACCATCACATGAGTTATCCACAAATTCTGCAAAACTTTATTAAATTGTAACTATCTACAGAAGATCTTCACAAGGGATTCTGTTAACAGGGATATCCTGGATTTAGTGGATTTACTAGTTTTTAGAAGAAAGTTCCCCATTTTTCACAGGATAATTAACAGATTCCTTCTAGTACTCTGCAGGCAAAACCTGACACTCTGGAGCTTACCACTGAGTTGGCTGAAGTGGATCAGTTCTTCTCTTGAAAGATCATTCCCTTTGGAAGGACTTTGAGATTCTACTTCAGTAAAAGCTGCAATAAATGATTGAATAAAGTGGGTTCATTGTGCCCAGGCATTACCAAAGCAGTGATAATGATGACAAAAACCAGGAGACAGCTCTCCCCAAATGCCACTGTTTCTCACTTACCTGGAGGGATATGCACCTTAAAAAGAAGCTTGAGTTTGTCAGTGAAGCTTCCATTATACATCGTATCTGTTAGGGGAAAGGACAGTCTATTCAACTGGACCAAACTTTAAAACACCCTCTTTACCTAAACAATCCAACCCAGGGAGGTTGGAACTGGACACGTGCCCTACCTTACAGGGAATATAATTAGATATGAAGCTTAAGGAAAGCACTATCACCTGTGGCTGAGCCTGGGGTTAGCCTAAACTGATGAAAGAACACTAATAATGTCTATGACTTACTAAAATAAAACCACGGAACACCAAAGAAATATGGCACTAATGTCTCAGCATTTTCCTTAAATTTTTGTTTGCTGAACAATACCACTTTGAAAACAAGATGAAAGGAACAAAGCAGTGAGCCAAGAAAATTTTAATTTCCCCAGAAGTATAAGGCATTGGTCATCCTGCACAATCTGTGTATAAGATGACATAGTATGAAGATTTATCATAAACCAAACAGGCTGGGCAATGAGATCAGACCATTCTTAATTTCCAGATATTTTAATGGTCAAGACATATTTTAACTTAATCTCCAAGAGGGAATTATTCTGTCTGTAATAAAAATCCCACTATTTGACCCTGTGTTAAGAGACTAAGTCTTCTTAGCTGTTTGTATAGTGTATGGAAAGTGATACATGCGAGGACTACTCCCAGGAGCCTTGTGAACGTGCTCATGTATGTTTGTTGCCATACCAAGAACACAGGCAAATTGTTTGAAGTTTATAAGGCAGTTGGAGTTCTCGTCCATCAGTCGGAATGTCCACAGGGCCAGAGAGTCTCTGTTTGCACAGTGTGACCAGGGGCTCAAGAGATGACAGAGAACCCTGAACTGTTGGCAATCAATCCGGTACTGGTCAAGGTAGGGCAGACTGGCATCGTGATGTTGCAGGACAGAACTGTTTACACTCCAGTAACAGGAAAGAAAATGCTCTTTCTGCAAAACAAAGATAAAACATTAGGGCTTAGGAAACTAAAAGTCTCTCTGGGGAAAAGATGTGAGGAGTTAACTATGTAATTAGTAGTACAGCTGGCACATAAAACATTTATGAGTCCACCTTTATTTACTAAAACCATTTCAAAGTCTACCGTTAAGATGGCTGTTTAGTAAGTGAGGAAAATGGCACATTACCTTGAATAATTCATAAAGCTCTTCAAGATCACTAGGACTGAATTTTACTTCTTGAGACACAACACGTAGCTGAAACAAAATTAAGAAAAAATTAATTAATGTGTCTTCCCTCTTTGGAGTAAGCCTGTAGAATAAAATTATGGGAGACTTAAAATTACATTAAGAGACACTGTTTGCATATTCCAGGTTTTGGCATGTTACAATTAGAAGTAAGAATAGCACCTCTTTTATAAAGTAATCAGAAGAGTATAGATTAAAATAAATAATTTCTCAGAAAAAAAGAAAAGCTTAACCCTAATTCTGTTACTAACATACACAGAACCTACACTATGAAACCCAGGAGATAAAACTCAATTATTTATAATGACATAACATATAGCTTCCTTTAAATAGGCAAATGCATGTTCTGCTCTCAACAGTGAAGCTGAATACTCCTTTTTTTAAATTTAAAAAAATTGTTCACAGCTTTTAAAAAAACAAGTTTGCTATAAGACCAGCGTCCAACTTCACAATATATATATGTTTTGTAAAATGAAATACAACAATACCATCTTAGCATAACCACCAGCATTTAGTTTCTGTTGCTACAAGCCACATTTACTACAGAAAGAAGCACTGGGTAGTGAATAGACTAGTGTTATCATCAGGTATTGGAAATGAGACACTTAAGAAAACAGGCAAACAAAAGAAGTCCTCACAACCTCCACCTTCATTGAGCAGTCTGAATTGAAAGGATGAGATAGGCAGATGGAGAACTGCCACATTACCAGACGTTCACAGACAAAAAGCAACACCTGTTGAATGCACTATAATAACCTCTTCAGTACTGCTTCCCAGAGTAAAAATGCAGGTGCTTAATTGTTTTACTGTATGGTGCTCTATGCCTCTAAGAGAAAAGTATTAACATCAGCAGACAGAAATATAGGTCAGCCTGTTCCAATCCACACAAAGTGTGAGAGATGTGCCAGCCTTTAGAAGTGGTTGGCAACAGTGTTACTTATGACACGACTAGAAGGTCATGCTGTGTTTCACAGACTGAAAATATCACAGCCCAAGCCTCATTTAACAGACAGTAAAAAATCATATATTTGGCCCTTGAAACTGCAGGTCTTCTCAGAACCTTCCAAAAGCAAATTAATTTTATCAGGGAGAAGGCTGAAACTCTTCCAAGTCACTCACCACATTCTGCTTGGTCGTAGTTTCCAAGGTCTGGATCACATAAAGCCTGTTCCTGCAGCGCAAGCTCTCAACATCCTCATAGCAAATATCACCGTATCTCTAAGAAGAAAAGCACTATTCCATGCAATCAGCTGTTGGGAGACACATCTAAACAAGTATTTTTGTCTTTCTTGCATCTAAACACAATACAGGCATGGACACAAAGGAAGATCACAGAAACTGAGGAAAAAATAATTTATTAGAGCACTAACACTCCCCTTAACCAGTGTAACTTTCAAAAGTGTGTGGAGAAAGAAGAAACTGGAGTAGTTCCCTGTGTGGGAAGACAAATGAAGGGATTTTCCTGTGTGTTGTCTCTATACCCAACTCTGCTATCACATGGTGACTACTACTGCAAGGCAGCAAAGTCTAAGATGTGCATGTTGCCAGGGACTGAAGTCCACTCTACTGCAATTAAGAAATCAGCTAAGTAGTTTCTAAATCATTCCTGGCTACCTCTGTAATTTCTGAAGAACATGAAAGGTGTCTGAGCACTGGAGTGAATAAATGCATTTATCTTTAAGGAAAAGTGGGATAGGAGGAAAAAACTAGAAACAAATTACCAGAGAAGTCATGGAACAAATTATTAAACAATTAAAAACTAAACAGAAACCAGGAGATCAAAACAGGACAACATTCTTTAGCAAAACCACATCAAATCGATTAAATTTCCATTCACGAGGAAATTCAGTAGATTCAACTTCTCTTCTATAAAGTTTTTAAACACTTTTCAGCAGCACAGGCAATCAAGAAGACATGGCCTAACCATGACCACCAGGCAACATAGGCAAAACTGTTCCTAATAACAAACTTTGAGAACAAATGAATGATAAACAACCAAATTAGGCAAGACTTCCAGAAGCTTTTCTACAGTGCACTTATAACAAGATACGAAAAACTGCAACACAGACAAAAGAGTCTGAGCACATTAACTTTGATGAAAGGAACTGGTTGTATTAAATCTAGAAAAATAATAGATCTGGCAACTCCCTTTTGGAGAGCAATCTGTTAAGACTCATTCTTCTCACTTAGATGAGACTCATGATGAGGCTGGACTCTGACTGAGCAGCCTGATATAGCTGTCCCTGCTCACTGCAGAGGGGATTGCATTAGATGGTCTTTAAAGGACCCTGCCAACCCAAACTATGCTATAATTCATTATGTGACCAGACTTGAAAGCATAAATGATGAGCAACCACCTAATAGCAACAAGCAACTATGGAGAAAACCACAGCCAACTCTCCTCAATAGTGCTTTATGAACATCCAAGAGAAATTGTACTCCATATTTTCCCACATGGGCAGAGAAACCCTATGATGGATTGAAGTTTTTGCAGATTTTCCTTTGTGGAACTGTTTTAACAGCACTAGACTTCTTAAAGGATGATCTGGGTGGATGCTGGACAGGAAGCTGAACTGAAAAAGCTATTGAGTTTTCTTCCAGAACTGTATTTCTATGTTTCTGTGGAGACTGTTACCAGCATCCTTCTGGGTTGAAACGAAGAGGGAGCAGAGAGAAGAAATTGCATCTCTGAATCATAACTCATTCACTGGTCTAGCTTCTGAGCAATGATATTGGGAAATGGCCTTAGTAAGAATATAAACACAATGAATAATGAAAATCTGAATTAATTTAATGTGATGTTATATAGTCTTCCATTTTCTAGGTAAACATGACTTCTTCACGCCTGATTAGACTGCCAAAGAATCTGCATC
Source organism: Sturnus vulgaris (assembly GCF_052056855.1). Classification (NCBI taxonomy): domain Eukaryota; kingdom Metazoa; phylum Chordata; class Aves; order Passeriformes; family Sturnidae; genus Sturnus; species Sturnus vulgaris. Next base: position 17,626,941 of record NC_142256.1, on the reverse strand, counting down.
TGGGCATGAGTTAAAGGAATGAAACTGAACTACATTTTAAAATTCAACTCCATACCTTTTCACTTAAATTCATTTCTCTCGTGAATACTTGTATAAACAACAGTATCACAGAGAGTATCTCTGTTCACTTCTTCATAATTTGCAACTTATTTGCAGAATGACAACTCTCTATTACAGCAATCTTCCCATTTCAAAATTTGTTGTATTTTATTTCCACAGTGTTATGAAAATAAAACCCTTCACTAAGCAGGAAATTGACTCTTACTCTGTATGAGCTGTTCTCAAATATGAGACACTTGCCAGCACTGAAGAAACTCAGTTTCAACTGAAGACAATAATTTCCATTAGGGGCTGTGAGACATAAACTGGGATATGGGCCTAAGAACAGGGCTGTCAGCTTGGAAATGGATCTTCCAAGATCCACTTCCAAAGATCTGCCCAAAACAGTGTTCAAAAGCCATATCAAAGACTATTGATTTGGTGCTGTCTCCTGCAGAATAAAGTGAGTTTTTGTTTTTCAGTTATGATTCCATCTCTGTGAAAGCTTCAACTTACACTTCTGAATGCCATATACATTATTTACCATATGTGGTCTCTATTCTGCAAGTATTAATCCTCACTTTGAGCTCTCAAGGTTTTTTCAAGAATCTTACAGCATTTTCCAAACATGATTATTCTGTGTAACATTCTTGTAAAATAATACTATAGCAGAACAGACTTTTGTATGATTAGCTCAGTGCTATAGAGACAGTTCCAAGCGAAAAGTGAGTTTCTGATTCTTGACATTGTTCACCACATTAAAGGCTTCACCCTCTTTAAAAAAAAAACAAACCAAACAAAAAAAAAAAAAAAAAAAAAAAAAAAAAAAAAAAAAAAAGGAGAATACAGTTTCTAAATTGTAGAAATTACAGTTAGTTAATTTTTTCTGAGTCAAGGTCAGGACATTTTTTCAAAAGAGAAATACCGTGGATTTTTTACGAAAAAGATGACTGAAACAGAAGTATCACACAGATAAAAGAAACCAGTTAAGAGAAAAAGCAAAATGTGAACATATCTTTTCTTTCAGCTTGCCTTTCACTTCCCGTGGGCTGAGCAGAAACCTATCTACAAACAGATTAATACTCTGATTCACATCATGGCAAGGGGAAAAAAATGTCTGATAGAAATCTGGGGACAAAAAGGAGAAATTAGATTTCCTCCCCAATGCAGAGCTCCAAAGCTTAACATTGCAGAAAGTAAATTTGCAAATTGAAAGAAAGTACTAAAAGACCATAGCTGGTCTTCCTCACCCAACGCATCTCTAGATGCTATTTAACCCATACCATAAACTATTCAAGTTCCACAGTTTCCCATATTATGTCAAAAGTTACCAGCATCTGCAATGTGCAGTAATCAGTCTCAAATTAGTGTAACACAAAGGCTGTTTCTGCTGTATTTTGTCATTTAGTTAACATACTAATAATATGAATGAGGGATGGTGTCTTGGGGTACAATGCAAAAATGTGTATTCTATCACCATTTGTTGAAATGTGGGAGGGGTGGTGATCCTTATCTCTGTGGGAGATATCCTCTGCTGATGTGCCATCTGATAAAATCAGGGCGATGACCATCGTTATCTTTTCACAACCCATCCTTCCTCCAGAAGATATATTCTGTTAATGGGCCATTAAGTCCTATTGTGTGACTGATAAGATTACATCATCCCATTGGGAGATGCCCCAGCCAGGGGCAGGAGCCAAGCCTTTCCTACCCAGATAAAAAACTGGGGTTTGGAACGCGAAGGCAGCCCTTTCCACTGGATCCCAGAGGAAAGTCGGACTTTTTCTACATCCTCGCTGGACCTTGGGAGGAAAACTGCACCTTCTACAGGAGCACTGCTTCAACTGAACCACATCTGTCATCCAGGAGGACTGCAGCCACCATTTATACTACCAACACCCTGACTGACGGGGTGTCAGGTTGTATTCTGACTCTGTTGGTGGTTTTTCTTTTGTATTATTGCATGTATTTTATTTTTTCTCTTTTTTCCTATTAAATTGTATTACTGACTTAAGAATCTCTCACTGGTTTTCCTTTCAAACCAATACAGATAGTAATACATGACCTGTGATGAATTTTGGGAACTCCCCACAGACTAGAAAGCACCTTCCCGGCAGTTAAAAACCCAAAACAATAGAAAAGCACACCTATCTCATAACCTATAAGGTTTACAGTGAGGTTCAACAAAAAATACAAAGCCAAAAAAATACAGAGCCAAATACCAATCTAGACAGAATTTCTACCCTAGTTTGTACAATGCAACTTCACTGTTTCAAGGTAGCCCATGAAACATTAACACTGCATGGGATGCAAAAACATGCCCACAAGAATACATACTTCATTTGACTCTCGGATCAAATCAGTGATGTCCACTTTTGGATGGTCACTCTTAGTATCACTGAGATTGGAGCCCTGCTGCACAGCTGGAGGCAAAGGACTGTCTTTGTTAGTGACACTGTCAAAAAATCTGCACAAAGAAAACACATGAGAAATCAGCAGGAGTCAGTTTATCACACTAAAACAATAACATCAGCATCTAGCGAACAAAAAGTGTGCAGAGTATGGGAAAAAACAAAGAATGTCAGAGCCAGTAGCACAAATGTGCTGTAATAGTAACAAAGATACTCAAACTTGTGAACTGCCCACCCAGAGAAGGTTGTAGAGCTTCTGGCCTTGGGAGTTTTTAAGACTCAGCTTATGTGATATAGTGCTAGCAGTAATCCCCATTTGAGTGGGAAGTTAAATTAGACTTTTTTTAAGGTCCCTTCCACTTGGCATTTCCGTGGTTTTCTAATCCATATGGCAAGGCTGTATGAACTGGGACAGTGTTGGGGGTTGAATGCTTCCCTTTTCTTTCTGTGGAATTTCTCCTATTGTTATGCTAAGTGGCTACACCTTAAGGTAATGTTCTCTCGCGGGGGGGGGGGGGGGGAACCGGAAAAAGGAAAGGTGGGACAGGGGTCAGGAGCGGGCTGGAAACTCTCTCGTTTGGCTCGTGGAGGGAGAGGACGCCCCGTGCTTGGATCTGGCAACTCCCCTGCCATCCCAGCACTGAGATCCACGCTCCCTGCTGTTGGACATGGCTCTGCTGCTCTCCCACCTCATTCTACTACCTCCAGACACTCTGCCGAGCACCACGACCGACACCGTGAGGGGGGAGTCACTTTCCCCATCCCTCTCACCCCTGGGCCGCTGCCGCCATCACCCAGCCCTCTTCAACTGCGCGGGACCTGCCCTGCCCACAGCACCGGTAACTGAGCGCAGGGAGACGGCCTGCGGCCAAAAGGGACTGGAACTGAATTATACTGTTCTGTTCTGTTGTCAATTTTTATAGCTGTTGTTGTTTTCTGCCTTGTTAGATATCAGTAAAGAACTGTTATTCTTATCCCCACATCTCCTGCCTGAAGGCCTCTGATTTGGACCTAAAATAATTAACAGGGAGGGGGTTGCACTCTGCATCGCAGGAAAGGGGCTCTTGCCTTTCCTTAGACCACACCTGTCTTTCAAAGCAAGACAGACAGAGAAAAAGGCTTGTCCTGAACTGTGAACAAGATAATCTTAATTCCCCCAGATCTATAAGACAAAGACATGCCTGATCTGCACCTACACAATAACCTACGTAATATATCTATATATCACACCTACATAACCAGCCTAAATAGATCCAGTGCGGAGGCCAGATTTTACAATAAACACCAGACCGCATGGTCTCATAACAAAAATTACATTTTCCTCAATAATTGTGTAGCTCCTACCCCATTCAAACATGCAACATGTAAAAGCCTCACTAAAAAGAAATTCTGATTATCAGTTCTTAACAGTCGTAACTTGTTAACTCCTACAGCACAGTAGTTTTGCTGTTCTAATACTCTATGACACACAACCACAGCATCAACAAGAGAATTTAGTTAGTGAAGAAAAAACTGTACAAGTTTTGTTTGCAGTACGTCAGTTTAAAGCACACTTCATCTTGCTAACATAAAACAAGGATCTCATCATGATTGAACTCATCACATTTTTTTGGTCTTATTTCTGTTTTAAACCATTAACAGCAGAGGATTCAGCATCCTAGACTACAAGAACTAAGCTGAAGAATTTGCTGCCTGTAAGCTGATACCTGAACTGTCTGGAAGAGTCATAATGTACTGTAGATCATCTCACCAAGGCAAGCTGCCTTCTATACATGATATAAATTCAAGGCAAAAAGCACATTGCTTTTTCTTTCAAATTCACAAAATAGTTATGGTTTTAGAAGAACTTGATATAGAATGGGGTTTTCAAAGGATCGAGGCCCACTTTCCAGCTACCTCTTCCAGAATTTCAGCCTCAGATGAACACTAATTCCTTTGAAGCCTTTGGAAGTCTTGGCTAGATGTCTTCTCAGCTACCTCAGAATGACTTATCTATATGCAATTATAGCAGCACTATGTAGCCTGAAAGAGTAACAGTTACACTGATACCTGTTGAGAACAGTGACTGCTTCTGCATCGTCCTTACAAGTGAGCAGCTTCTCCATGTTGTAGTCCAGCACTGCAAGGCCCAGCTGCAATATTGCCTTTATTCCATCATAGAAGAAACAGTCCACCACATTGACTGCACTTTCAATTGGCAGCACACTGATAAAAAGGGTAAGGAACCAGGAGAGAGAGACCGAGGAGAAAAAAGTCATGTTCGTCATGTGGTCTGTCAACTGAGGCAGGTGAACCCTGACGAGCTCCTCAAACACTGCCTGATCTACCAAGGCACCTGCAGGGAAAGGATAATAAAACCACCACCCAAATCTTAACACAGAGAAGCACACTTCTCAGAGCAACAGCCAGAAACAAAATTCCTGTCCTAGTGCAGCTTTGCTGTACAAGCACACACACGTCCAGCTGCACGGAACCATTGCTTTCCACGTATGGGGCCAGAGCCTTGGGCATGCTTGAAGTATAGTGGCACTTTGGTGAGCGCATGGCTGGCTCCAGTGACTCTCCTGACAGCCAATACACTCCCTCTGCATCAAGAGAGAAACTTCACGTCCCATTTTCTTCTAACAACTGTAAGAACTGCATATGAGATCAAAGGCCAAGTCTGGACCTGACTCCTTTTCCTTTATCTAATCTGGCTAAGTTTCAAATAAATAGTATGAATTGCAGTTATAATTCCAAAACAGTACAATGGTCTGTTTGTTTCCTGAGTAGTTATGCCTGGAATACTGACAATATCTGAGAATCATATCCATGCCTATTTAAGGAGGAGTAATGGGATGTTCTCTGTAACCTCCATTTTCCACTCCACAATACCAAAACAAATGCAATGGTTTCTCTCCACTGGACAGTCTTCAGCCCATTCCTTACATTTGTTCTGAATGAACAACCATTGACATTCAATATAGGTAGACATTCCATTCAAGATGGATAAAAAAACAGATGGATGTTACCAATGATTCGGCGATTGAAATAATCAGGGAGCATCCTTTCACACACAGCAACCAAAAGCCAGAATGCTTCCTCCTCTTTAGCATACAGCAGAAGCACTGATGTCAGAATATTCATTGCCTGCAACATTCAAACAAGCAAACAAGCAAAGGAAACATTATGAGAAAAGATGCTGAAAACACAACCAGTATTATTTCTTAGAATTTATATTTCTGAAAGCACTTTATAGCACATTTTTAAAGTGCTGGGATAACCTACAGCCATATCCAGGACAAGAGTTTTACTTGTGTGGTTTTAAATACAGAACAGAGTATCTAAAGTACCTAAAAATATTTTTAAGTGCTGTATGTCTTGTTAGAATGCAAATGCATATATGAAATGGACATGACAGCATTTATAAACTAATTCAAGTACAATTTAAAAACTCATTTTACACAATGGCATGAAATAAGCAAAGTAAGTGAACCACTACGCAAGAAACTATTCCACATTTGTGACAGATTTTATGAGGTGCTACCACACTGGCACCATGAACCAATATTTCAACAACCAACACTAAGACTCTCAAAACTGCTATACCTGACAATATCCAATTTGTGGATTTCTGAATGCATAAGCTGTAAGAACTCTCCTGAGGGCAGAAATTCCTGTGTCACTTTGAAAAGCAGGATGCTCAGGTAAGGAGCGACGTAAATCTCGTTCAATTTCATCAGTAGCCAAAGTGCACGTTCCTAAGGACTTTTCCACCAACTCAGGGTAATAACCAGGGTTAGATGCCATATCATTTACAGCACCTGCCAATACATTGCATTGCAAGGTATTAGAGGACAACAGTAAAGCAGTAATTTGATTGTTTGCAATTTGTATAAGAATTCTGATGACTACTGAAGTACCTTATGATTCTCCAGATATTACTGAAGTAATGGGTCAGAGTAATTCTACCGAAATTAATGAAATCACTAACAATGAAAATTGCCAGTGATGACTCCTAAAATGAACCAATTACACTTGTTATGCAATACCTGAGAAGAGCAGCCAGAGTTCTCCTCTTAATGCCTCTGGGATGCCTCTTACAACTAGGTCTCGAGTCTTCTTTGTTCGAAACATACTGACCCCGCGGCCCCGTTCTGCAAACAGGATGTTCCACGACTGTTCCTTCATTTTTTCTTTCAACTACAAAAAGCAGAAGATAACAAGCATTAAGTATACTGGTAGATTCTCCTCAGGCTACAGAGAAAAAAAGTAAATTTTGCTCCCAGTTATATATACTGGAAACTGCAGCACTGGCATCCATATTGATGTGTGAAATGAGTGCTGAAGCAGATCAGAGCAAAATCCTATGTAGATCACAAATTTAGCATGAAATGCCATCTTATACATGACCTACTATTCTTTAAATTATGTTTATAGAAGATGAGACAGAAGGTAGATCTAATCCAGTATCCTATCTGACAGAAACCAACAACTACCACAGCACAGGAAGGTCAAACAGACATTTCCCTGAAGCAAAGCAATTGTTGATCGGGTACTCCAGCTCCATGAGGCTCCAGGGCTGAGACAGGGTGAATGTCACTACTACAATTTCTGTGCATGAAGCACTAAGATTTAACACTGTTAAAGCAGTTAAAGGTGCTGAAAGGAAAAGTAGATTTTGTTCACTTTTCTTCAACATACTATAAAAAGCAGGATTTAAAAATCTGGACTCCCTTTTGTCCTGCCCTAAGAGTATTTATTTTAGGGTATTTCTAATATAAAAAATTTCATATCTTAATTTACTCAGTTCTGCTCAAAGACTTATTTTGAAATAAAACCTGTCTTCTTGCACATAGTATGGAGAAGCAAAAATTGGATATTCTGCTGCAAAAACAACTACATAAATATTCTCCAGAGCATAACTTTGTTAGACAGTGGTGCAGAAGAAGGAAACATGGAAGAAGTTTAGTCAATTTCTTAGAACATTCTCCTGGCTCCCAGAGTGTTTGTAGTGACTTTGTATCTTGAAAATTCAGATAGAAATGCAACATATTCACTATCATAAAACAAACAGCCAACTCTTCCCTGAGGGGTGGAAGAGCAGGAGAAATGAACTCCATGAAGATAAGGCATATCATTATCAAACAAGATAAGCAGAAAATTGAATGGAGCTATGAAGAAGCACTCTGTGGACTCCAAATACAGAAAATGCAGATGAAAGAAGACTGGCAAAACCCCGGAGGAAATCAGCAGCCTGGCTGGAATTAATTTTGATATACTTCACCCCTTTCCAGTGCAATTCCAAGAAGTGTTGACCATTTTATCCCGTACCATTTTAGAGTCAAGGTTCTCAGCATCCTGAGGATGGTAGACAGTCATCAGTGCTTCTGTACTGACAGTTTTGCTGTTATCTCTCTGGCCCATCTTTGACTGTCCTGCACCAAAATCCTTTGGACTGTCAGTGGCAGAACCAGTTGCAACCTTGAAATAAATTTAACAGCAGTACTCATAAATAGGAAACAATCCTCCAAGAAGTAGCACTGATACCAGACCAGGTACCAGATACAGACTTCTAAAATAAATGATAAAAAGGAGTTCCTGCTCTGCACAGCTGGGCTTTCAGGAGGCTGCACTTGGGAAAAAAAGCCATCTCTCAAAAAACAAAATTATGAAAGGACAAATATTCATAATGAGAACTAAGAATATGAGGATAGGGAGGCCCGACCATCCATCACCACCAAAAAAACCCCATTCATACAGTGAACTATATAGAAAACCTGAGAGCTCTTAAAACCAGCATTACAGCTGGAGTTGCTTTTCAAAACCCGATGAAAAACAAGGTAAAAGAACCCAAACCAGAATGCATTCACAGTAGCACCACTGTCCAACTCATTTCTCTTTCTATTTATTTTTCCAAACCTTAAAGCCTTAAGATGTACGTGACTTATTCCTATGAACCAATACTAAGAAATTAGAATTGCCAGAGCAGTTACCTCAGTACTTACGATGTGCTGTGGACTTGCAGCTGCATTGCATTTCATTCTGAGCTTTGCCACAAGCAGTCCAAAATCTCTCACCTCTATGAAACGAAAAGCTGTTTTCCCTTTGGTACTAATGATGACTCCTCTGTTGGCTGGATCTGCTTTATCCACCCCTGTGACCTATGGAACCAAGGACATATAAATTAAGCAAGGAATTTACCTGCTTACTTATAAAAGAGAAAACCTGTTAAGAAAACGTGTAAATGAAACAGTATATGAAGCATACAAGCAGACTAGGTAACATAAGTTACAAGTTGAAAGCTCAATTGCCTGTAGCTATTTTAGCAAAAGGCACTAAGTATTATGCAACGGATTTTTGACGGAGTACCAGAAATCTTCAAAAAGGTGTTCCCAGTTGTGAGTGTTCAGCTTATTTGAAAACCTTGTCTCCTTCTACCTGCTGAAGCAGCTGCTTTTTTTCCTTACCATCCAAAAGCAGAGAAAACATGACTTTTGTAAGTAATCAAATGAAATAAGTTTTACAAGATTGAATTTCCACTGAGAATACCCTGTCAAAACAGCTGTCATAACACATGACAGCTAGAGCTGACTTTAAATGCCATGATACAGATTAGAGCAGTTCAAACAGTTTAATCCCACAAGTTCAAGTGTGACAATAATGAGAATTTAGACTGATTGGCATTGCTGATGTATTCATGTTGTTAAAGGTAAAGAATGGAAAATCACCAAGTACATTGTTATAGGTAAAGAAGGAAAGACCACTGAAATGAGGTAACTGCAGTCCTGTAGAACGAAGAGTGAGGATTGACAGTCCATAAGAATAAATTTGGAGCCAGATCCTTTAACACAGCCTCTTATGCAATGGAAGTCTCTATTGCTTGCAGCACTATTTAGAGATAATCAAATAAATTGTTTTATGTAGGTGGGGAACACCAAGTGCATTGCTGAAATTAGTACAACTCACCCCCTATGCCAGGCGTCTTATGTTAGGCAGTGTGTACACAGAGCACGTAAAGCAATTACAGAGCAGTTATAGAATCTGGTTTATTAGTAGACTATTGTAAAATGTGTCTGATAAAAAGCTTTTAACACTGGAAGACTGAAATGCGTCAATGTCCCAGATCAGGTGAAGTCAAGACAGGAAATAAGAGAGCTGGCTGTTTCTTCCCAGAAGTTATTCTGCAGTCTACTATAGTATTCCGTAGAAATGCCAAAGCTGTGTCCTTTGCTATATGGTCTTTATTTTATCCTTATAGTCTGTTGAGATTATCAACTGTAATGGCATTGCTACTTGCTCACTTGACAATTGGATTTTCCTACCGACTTTTTAACAGCCAGCACTGCTCAACTGCTGCAAAAAATTGCTCTACTGAGCTAAAAAACACAGGAGTGTGATTACTAATCTTCAAAATCCTCTACCCACTACAATTCTTTACTTCTTAACTTGAGAATGTCTCATTAACTCACCTACAAGTACTAAGCAAAATATTTTTCATTTAATAAAAGGAAGTATTAAAAAATTTGGATTCTGTACCGAGCTACAGAAATAAGAGTAAATAGAAAAGGGAAAGAAAATTGAGAAACAAATCTGAAAAATGAAAGCAGCTCCAGAAACCTACAAATGGAATTCCTACATGTAGTATCCAGGATAGGGGGAAATCCATGACATCACATAAAATAAGGAGATTCTAATTAAAATCTGCTAAACTGGCATTGAAGTACACAAGTGCAAAACTGCTGGTATAACTGACTCTGATTTGTAGTTTGCATTACCTCTCTCAATGGAATGATTACACTGCACAGGCTGCCATCCTGGCTAGCAAAGCAGATATAGTTTTCTGAAATGCACATTTTCCCATGGGTGTTAAAATGACTGAAAGGAACCCATAAGAAGCATTCATGAACTTCCTTCAAGGACTCTTCTTTAGGTAGCCTGAAGAATGCACTAAACTGCTCACTGTGGGCATGGCTCTCCAGACCTCTGGATTAAAAACAAAACACATTGGTAGGAAAGAGAAAATAAAAAATTAAATAAGTTTTAAATGTCTTTACCAATACAAAAGTAAAAAATATATTGGGAAAAGACAGTAATACATCATGCTTTCCTCTCCCAAAATCTATGGAGTCAATCTGGAGGGTTCAATGTTTTTCCTGAAGAGGCAACAAAGGACAGGATCACACCTACCTGTACATCTACTCAAAAAAATATTGAAATATGTCACTAAACAAGACCAGATTCAATAATGTTCCTACACAGTAGAGCACTACAGAGCCTACAGGTAGTGCTAATAGCATAATATTGCTCTGTTTCCCCACACATCAGAATAATCCATTTAAATCTAGAACAAGTTTTAGCTTGATGGAGAGTTAATTAGCTAGAAATGTAGCACATGTCATAACCATCTGCCATGGGGTAATTTTTCATAGACAACTACAACCAGAAACAATATTTTGGTTGTAGAGTAGTATCCCTCTCCAGCATTGCTACCAAACTGAGGAATCAAAGGAAAAGGAACGACCTTAACCATTAAGTTACTGATATTCATGTCTTTCCACCACTCAAAATAACACTGTACATCAGGAAAGCCATGCACCCATCTGCAACTCACTGGTTTTATCACTCACCTCCAGGGGCTTTCAGGAAAGCCATGCAGTTATCATTTACACGTCTATTAAATTATTTCTTCCTCACCTTATCCTTCCTCATCAAGTATCTCTGGAGACACTGTAGCTCTAATCTGAATTTTCTAATCCTAAATGCTGCAAGAACACCTTTTCAAAATTCAAACTAATATAAACCTTTTAGTTGGAAGACCAGCACTGAAGATTTGATCACCTCCTGCTTTCCTACAGACTTTGGATCCTGCCAAGTAACAACAAATTACAACGCGTCACATGGCTTCAGTCCAACATTTTAATGAGACAATTGGTTAAGAAAATATCAGCTTTGCTGATATTTAATATCTCCTTGAGACAAAGAGTCTCTTCCTCTTTACATAAACAAACACTGGGCCCAGAACAGATAAACTATAAGTAATGCATTACCTCTTGGTGATTTGCAGAGGGTCATGAAGGACTGGATCATTCTCAAATGTCTCCTTGTCAAAAAGTCTTCTAACTGCATAATTTGCCAGCTGCTCCATGAGAAGGAATGTTTCACTAATGTGCAAAAACATGGAAAAATAATGATCTTCCCCATGGGAGCACACATGAATGCTCTCTGTCAGAATCACATTGGAAGTTTTCTCAAGTTTTGATATTTCATCCCAGGAGATAATAAGTTTTACTGAAAATAAAAATGTAAGGACATGTGAGTCAGTCCTCAATATCTGCCTGCATTAAAGAAATGCAGTAGTAGCAGCTCTAATAAAATACAATTAAAAAACATTGTCAAATGATAACACACTTGGAAAGGACTACAAACTAAAAATCACAAAATGCATTCTCTTCATATTTCCTAAAAAATTATTACATTAGAAAGAATTTTATAGAAAAACATTAAAACACACACTATGTATGACAACACAAGTTTACACCACCTTCTCCTTGCTCTTATGTGAAACTGCAAACAGTAAACAAACACCATGATACAAGCCAACCCCTTTCAACAGCTCACCAATAGGACTTCTTAAATTAAATCCATCATGTATTGTCATGTAGAGGAACCGTGCCCTTTAGCTATGGCATTTCTCAATACAGATCAAAAACAGCTTTGAAAGGATCCTATTTTCTGTATGTTTTCCATTTTTCACATAAATACAGTTACAGTACACACTATTAGAGGCACTTGTTTGGGCATTTCAAACTAATGTTACACAGGGAAAAAAAGACTTACGTGCAATTATCACCAGTGTGTAGTGCACCCATGTGAAATAGTAAGCCTGTGTGAAGAAATAACTGTAATCCTCGTAGAGTTAATAATACAGCATGAACTAAAGATGATGGACAACTTTTAGCTATAGTCAACTTCTGGAAGTCTGCCTTCTCTCTGAAGCTTGAATTAAGGAAGCATAATAATGGATATTGTGTAGTATGTTACACAAACAGATGCCTTTCCATAAATTATGTTGGCAGTTTCTGCTCATCTGTTGACATCTGCTCACAGTGCAAAATAGCTCCCTTAGCACATAAGAAGAATTCCTCCTATTCTGAAAGATGAGCAGTGAAGCATGAAGGGACACAGCTTAGCATCAAGGCTTACTTACTTTCTGCTCCAAGCAAAAATGAGTAGAAGCTAAGGAAGTTGGTACTAAGATACAGCCATCCTTGACAGGGGACTCTGCCCTTCCAGTAACTGCACGAGTAGTAGGTAATCAACTTCTCTTGCTCTGGTAATCCAAAACACTTCTCAAACTTCATAAGACCTTCACGAAACTTCTCAGGATCATCTTCTTTTACAAAAGAATCTTTTCCCTCTTCAGCAATCAAACCCTACATCAAAAAATCACATTACTTTATGCATGTGTCCATGTGGGTGGTTGTCATATATGCACCTGCATGCATACAGCACAGCGTTCTCCCAACAGGAGAGTAAGCTTTAGAACACGAAGAAGAGTCTGAGGATCAAATCATAGGTCACAAATAAAATGTGCTATTTCAGACTCATCCACCAAGTCTCCCACACAGCTTAGGCAAGACACACATTCCTGCGTCTTCTCTTCTAAAACAGACATATTTTACTCACTTAATCCCAAGGGTTCCTGGGCTAAATATTTACTATGTATAGAGTGAACAGAAATAGACTATATGCTTCCCAGGCACTGTTAAAATTATTGTGAAATAATTTATCAAGAGTTTTAGACCACTATCTAAAGGCATTTGATGTATCATTTACCAAGTGGAGTTTATGTCAAACAACCTTACTTAGCTGTGGGGCAGAGAAATAAGAACAATGGCACATATTAAAGTTAACAGTCACATACTACTTAACCAGAATAGGCAGCATTTCAATGCTGTCCTTGAATATTCTACAGAGGACATATAATTTGTGTAGAGTCAAAGAAAAAAAAAACATAGCCTTTTCCAATTATGCCTGTTACTCACTCTTATCTTTCCCTGGACAAAGCTCGTAATGTCTTCATTTGAATCAAATACTGATAAAGTCTTCATAACATTGTGTTCTAACCATTCCCAATGTTCTGTTATTTCTTCTCTGCTGGATCCTATTGAAAAAGAACGTATTACTTTAAATTAGGACAGATTCAATCATTTCACCAGAACTATTAATCATGAGAATACTTAGCAAATTCCCGAGTGACAGAGTAATTTAGATACACAAGTGAAAATCACAAGTCTTAAATTTCTTAATACCTCTTGTGAACACTGAAAACGTGTTTCAGTGTACACGAAATATGAGCACTGCTGTGTTTTTCTCTTTTAGGTCCTTTATGCTGGTCTATTTCTGGCCTTTAAATACAAAAGAGTCTCAGTTTTGTCAACATTATGTGGCTCAGTGCTGAAGCCTGAATTGGACTGACAGTTCCTCTCAGCAGCACCTCCCCAACACAGACAGCACAGCACCATTGCAACACCCACAGTTTAATAGACCAGAATGGGAAATGTGAGACCAAACCCATGAAGCTCAGAAGGAAATTAAATCTGTGCCTTTGATATCCTCAGCTTTGATCTCCAGTCCACAACAGTTTACAGAGCAGAATTTCAAGACTAGGGCCTGCTGTGCAAAATCCCTAACACGTGTGAGGATGTAAAAGCAAACACCACTGGAACCAGGGAGGAAGCAAGGACTGAGATGCCACGAGTGAAACTGCAGTTTTTCAGTAAATTCAATACAGAGTCTGTACTTTAAAGACAATGACTCCCCATCAAATGCCGGGGGACAGGGAGTGTGAAAGAACTTACATAGGTTTGAATAAAGGCATTCTAGAATATAAATTAATTGGCAGCTTCATCCTCCACAAGAATGCTCACCAATCAAAGCAGTCAGTGTGATCACATACTATTGATACCCTCAAGCAAGAACACGTCTTGAACAATTGCTTTTTCCTCAGCTTACTTTGTAAAGAGTAATTAACCAACTTTCAATGGACTCCACAGAATTAAAGTGGCCCTGTGAATGAACAGAAATGGCTCTAAATATAGTTAAATACTCAGACTGCATTACACTGGATTTGCAACAACACTTAACAAATTATATGAAGAGTAATTAACATAGCAATTACATTGCAAAAGTAATTATTTTTCTCTCTTTTTCTTTTCCAGACTACACATGTAGACCAATTATTTAAGTCACAATGTGAATCAGAGGCCCAGAGGTGACCCAGGAATAATGAAACTTTTTTGCAAGTGTTTAAATGGTTTAGGAGCCCTGTTTCAGACCCTAAATATGTACTAGCAGGAGCGAAGTGTCATCCTTCCATTTCTTCACAGAAGAAACAATCTAACACAATTAGGACAATTACATTAAGTAGCTTTCTATTGTAAAGCATATCTATGCAGCACAAAATCTATATAAATTCACTCCTAAAATTATTACCCTTTGTATTTTCCCAAGGGCTGACCTGATGGCAGTAGAACTCCCCAGAGTACACTTCCAAGATATATATTATACTTTTTTGATAGCCTGTTACCAGGTCTGACTTCTTCAGAAGTGGGCCTGAAATGTTATTTATAGTCAATTCACAAACTGTTCAAATTCTTTAAGGCTGCCCTTTCAAAGTGATATGCAATTACATTAAATTAAAGCTGCAAGAACAAATCTGTATTTACTTTTCCATTCCCTGCTGATTAATAACACGAGAAAGAGATAGAACTTACATTACAAGAACAACAGATATGAGGAAGAATTCAGCTCTGACCATTACTGTGAACCTCCATGTTTTAACATGCGAAGACAAAGTGAATAAAAATATTAGGATAAGCATCTACTGTTATTCCTACCTCAGCGCACTTTGGAATAAGCTGACCCTGGGAGTGCATCCTGAACTGTGTCAAGTTATCCTTGAATCTTACAAAAGAAAGATTGTGCCTCTGTCACTGTAACAGTGCCCAAAGGTTTTGGTACCTGAAGGACTCTTGCGGAAAGTAGGCAATGAGAAGGTGTAATAAGTCCATAGAGCTATTCTGAAAAACTGGAACCACACTCTGCTGTCAAGCTCACACTTGCAAATGTTTTAAAACCATTTAGAGATCACAAGAATGAATAATGATATGAAAGGATTAAGCCAAAAATGGATCCCATACTTCGCACCTTCTTTTTCCACCTTCTGGACTTGGCTGATTCACAGAGCACAGTACGTACCACACGCAATGGACCAGTAGACTTGGGAGTCTGGGGTCTGATGCAGAATGCGGAATGGAGCAACCTTCGACGTTGAGTCCAACACTGCATCTAATGTTCCCACAAGGAGACCTGTTGTGTCCAAGAAAACATAGAGAGCACAGTGAAACTCAAGTTTTGAAATGCACAATCCCCTCTGATTCGTTTCTTGGGGAACAGGAATGCTGCAGGTAAGGACTAATGAACTCTGAGAAAATAGGAACACAATCGAGGAGAGCACAAAGTATTCCCAGAGGAACGTCTTTGGGATGTAATATTTTGATCCACTAAAAGCCACGAGGCACAAATGAGGGTGAAGAAGTTTCTTCAGATGACCCCTGTGGAAGTGATAGCTATGTGGTATGTGAAACCAGAGCACAACAGAAACGTAACAGGGCAGTCCCAGCCTTGAATGAGCACAAGGAGCAATTGAACTACCTCTTAATTAGTCATCTACTATTGTTCTGTTTTCCAAGCAAAGGAAAGAGTCCTTGAAGACCATAATTGTCTGTCACCTCCCTGCCACTAAGTAATGAATTACCTCCCGTTAAACAGAGTTCAGATGAAAATACACTACTTTCACTAAAAAGCCAAATTTCATCCCTCCAGAACCAGGACAAAAACACTGTCTGGGAAAATGAGGATGTATTTTATAATGATTCAAAATAATTCTCTCTCACTGTGCAGTAATAAAGATATTAGCCCAGATATCTTAATTGATCCTTTAAAACCTAAAAGTCAGGAAACTCTAAAAGAAGAAAAATCAATACTGAAGAAACAATTGAAACTTTTGTTTCCTGATGCACCATAAAACTTTTTCGTGTTACAACAGAAACAAAAATACAATCAACAGGATCATATGCTTCTTTCCTGTATTTCCTATGTTTGCACCCTTCTAGCATGGCCACAGAAAGAGAAAAGTCAATTGAAGTGTGAGATGTTACATAGTGATTCGTGTCATAGAAACATGTGCGGGCTTGCTCGGACTTGTACCCCAGCACAGTAGGCATGACACAGCTCCACCAGAAACTGCCTATAAAAAGGGCAGTGACGAGGGATAGGATGGACGTGTTGGTGGAGCACAAACTCCCCGGGTCCCCAGCGCTGTTTGCCCGTTCCTTATCAACGAATTAATAAATTGCCTTATTGATTGACCTGCCCGATTGTGGTGAGTAATTTATAACAGAAGCAAAGCTACCAAAGCAATCACATCAGGCTCTTAGTCTCCTACAGAAGAAAAGCAAAACAAGAGACAAGATTACCCAAAAAAATCATTACACAATTACTCAAAAAGCTGCTGTAAAGTTTCTGTTCCAGAAACTTGTTGAGATCATGGATGCCAAGCATTCCCAAAAAATGCTTTTAAGAGTAGAGAGCTGGAATCAAACGAACATAGCCCTTACAGAACCTTTGTATCTTTAAATACCCTTCCTGCTTTAACGGAAAATGATCCTTTGATTTTGGTTTTTAATATTCTGCAGAAGTACTAGATTTACACTACTTCAAATGCATCCCTCAAAAGTTACTTTGGAATTTTCAGGTTGGCTGCTTTGGTACTTTGGGTTTTACTTTTTCCATCAACTCTCTCTCAAATTCTGAAAAACAGAAATTGTGAAAGAATACAAGGAAACAAAATAAGGCAGAATTGCTAAGTCTAGACACTCATCTGTAGAGCATCCTGAGGATACACTTTCAGCATAGAGCCTGTGGGATTATCTCATTGTGGCTATTCAAATTTCAAATGTATTTGCTTCTCCTCGAAATTATGAAAAAGCATGAAAAAACCCCCAAAACCAACAACGGGGGGGGGGTGGGGGGGGGGGCGGGAAACACAACTAGAGCAGTACATTACATCTCTGGTCTTGTCTGCAATTAACAGTTTCTAAGGTGCTGTTGGAAAGATTATTTTGTAATTCCTGACTGAAGATGGACATTGAATAAGTAACATTTATGTCCCTTTAAGCAGCTTTTGTTTACTGAACGAGCCATGACACTGAGCTGATGTCAAAGATGGCTTTGCTTCAGCAAACATTGCATTATTTAGTTCACAAATCTCCAAATAACATTTTCTATTATACATTAAAAGGATATTATTCACCATTTATAAGGCTAATGCATCTCAGCTTGAGCCAATGGTTACCACAGTGCACTAGAAAGCAGCACTCCTCAAAACGCCATCACAGCTCCTGTATGCTTGGAAGGTGTTGAGGGCTGGGTTTTCTAATACTTGTTACCTGTGGAATTTTTCCCATTGAGTTGTTAAAGAAGCACTGATGGCTGGGTACTTGAGGCAGAGGAGAGGGAAACCCTCTGGGTTTTGGGCGTTTCTCTGGGAGGGACACCTAGAGGTTAGAAGCAGGTAAAAGGAGAGTGGGAGTCAGCTGCTCTACTGCTGGCTCTTGCCTTTGGAGGAGGAGGTGCCACTCCACCGCCATAACCCAGTCGGGAGCTGCCTCTTCTTCTGTTGCTGGACCCCACACCCCTGCCCTGCTAGTGTGCTGTTTGTGAGAGTCCTGCTGCAGCACCGGTACTGACACTGCCCCAGGATTCCTGAAGCAAAGCCTCTCTTCCATCCCTTTCCGTCTTGGCCATGCTGCCATTACCGCATTGTCTTGGTTTCAAAGACAGGTGTTTGCCAAGAAAGGCAGGAGCTTATTATAATTTTGAAATTAAGGGGCTCTCAGGTGAAGATATGGGAATAGGAATAACAGTTCTTTACTAGGAAAATGAAAAGAGAAATACAGTATTACAAAGAACAAACCTAAAAACACTGACAGAGTCAGAATACAACCTGACACCCCGTCAGTCAGGGTGTTGGCAGTAGCCTGATTAAATGGTGGCTGCAGTCCTCTTGGATGACAGATGTGGTTCAGTTGAAGCAGTGGTTCTGTAGAAGGGTGCAGTTTTTTTCCGAAGGTCCAGTGATGACGTGGAAAGGTTCAGGTTTTTTTCTGGAATCTGGTGGGAAAAGGCTGTCTTGGTGTTCCAGATTTCAGTTTTTATCTAAGTAGGAAAGGCTTGGCTCCTTTCCCTGGCTGGAACATTTCCTAATGGGATGATGTAATTTTATCAGTCACACAGTGAGACCTAATGGGATGATGTAATTTTATCAATCATTTCATGGGACTTAATAGTCCATTAACAGATGATATCTTCCTGGAGGAAGGATGCATTGTGGAAAAGATAAGAATGATTGCCCCACCAGATTTTAACAGAGAGCCCATTAGTAGAGAATATCTCCCACAGAGATAAGGATTACTGCCCCACTCGTTTTCAATAGATGGTGATAGAATACATACTTTTGGTCACATCCTGTATTGCAAACTAAGACACGCATGCTCCCCAAGCTCGCACCACAGCGCCCCCTGCAGCCACGCAGAGATCATGGCACCTGCCCTGCCCACCGGGAGCCACCAGCGCCCCTGCTGGCTGTGACTGGAACTGTACCAAAGGGAAAGTACCTGCAGCCAAGGGGAGTGTTACTGGGTGCCTGTTCTGTTTGTTGTTAATTCCATAGTTTTTGTTGTTTTGTTTGCCTTATTATACATACTAGTAAAGAACTGTTATTCCTATCCTCATATGTTTGCCTGAGAGCCCCTTAATTTCAAAATCATAATAATTGGAGGGAGGGAGTTTACATTCTCCAGTCCAGGGGAGGTTTCTGCCTTCCTTAGCAGGCACCTGTCTTTCAAACCGAGACATAAGGTCATCAGATTTTAGAAACAATTAACTGTACCAGGTAAGTATCCATCACCTCAGCATTGCCAGAAGTCATGAATGGGATCTAGACTACAGGTTTGAGCCTAAGGCAATAAATAGCCTGTCAATACAGTACAAACTACTTCCATGGCTATGGACACTGGCATAACTGTGAGTTACAGCAAAGGCTCACTCATATTTGCATCCTAGTCCTGAAAGTCCTCCAGGAGCTGACAATGTTTGGAATACTGCATTACTGGTCGGGGTTGCTATACCTTCAAGTTCTTGTGTGTTTCTCCCCAAGCACTCCCTTGGATTGCTATTTCCCAATGGGAACCAAGAGACAACTACAGAGGGTCTCCTACTTTCATCTCTGCTTAAAACTAAAGTTTCTCCTGGGCATTCCACCTAATCATCCTCTTGCTTTGCTCACAGAATGATTTCAGCTATATCTATGGAAAGTGATACACATTTATACGAAAAAAAGGCTCTGCTTTTAGGAAACATTTTCAGTTTCATAGCTGCCTGAGAACAGCTACTGGGAAATACCCTAGATGCTTCAGTAAATAGGGTAAAATACTCTAGAAACCAAAGTAAATGGCAATGATCCATAATAGCTTTGAAATACAGATATGTAATTCCCAATATGTCTCCAAAAGACTTGGTTAGGAAAATACCAACATTAGCTCAAAGAATACCACAAAACATCAGCCTTGAATTTTGATCTCAGTTGTACCAATATAGGGCACGTATCAATTGACAGTACATGTTAATAACTGCACAGCATTTTGCCATTTGGGGTCAACACCACTTTGTCTTATATTTATTTGACCAAGTACACCAAGAGAATACTAATATTGGTGCTTTATTTCAGTCCTTTTGAAACCACAATTTCAAAGATTTTTATTTTCTTCTCCTGGAATAGCATCAGTTACAGCTTTTTTATTTCTATGGATCTACTTTATTTATAACAATTTGACAACTTCCTATCCTTTGTGGTGCTAGTGTAACGCAAACAGTATCAGTTTCCTTTTACTGATGAAAAATCAGAAGCAAAGAAAACATGCTTCTGTCTTCTTTTTCAAAGAGCACTATTCTTCTGAAGCAAAGTCCACACAGGTCTGGTCACTCCTCTAATGCAGAACAATGCCTTTGAGGTCAACAATTAATTATATAAAAACTGGATCAAACAGCCTGTTTTGCTACATTCAAGGTGTTAAGGAACATAAAATATTTAAGAATGTAAATGTTCCTTACAAACAGAAATGTTCTATTAGCACCACACTGAGCACCCTATTGCAGCAAGGATTTTGAAGAGCAGATAAGCTGGTATACAATTGAGTTCTCACCTTTAGTTTATTTACATCATCATAAAAATAGTTTCTGGAAAATACTGTAAAAGCTCTGCATGAGTGGCAACAACTACAGAAAGTGACATTCTGCACCCAGTTTCATTCCAGCAAAAACTGCTCCCCTTCCATAATCTAAAGAATTCACAGCCTAATGAGAGCAGAACCAAAGAGAAAAAAACAATGTAAAACAGTCAAGTTTGCAATAGAGAGCTGTAGTGGGTTGGCCCTGGCTGGATGTCATGTGCCCACCAAGATGCTCTATCATCCCCCTCCCCAGTGGGACAGAGGGAGGAAAAATGCATCAAAAGCCCAGAAACGCAGATCCATTGGAATCAAAACTTAGCAGATGCTCTGTAACTTCCACTAAGGCTTCTCTGGTACAGGATGCAGTATCAGGGAAGAAACATAACAGCAAATATTTATTTACAGTGACAGGATAAAGCTTCTTTCTATAAGCAACTACTTTTATAGCGCATTTTGGTTCTGTTTTTAAAAAACAAAAAGGACTGAAGCCCCAGATTTCAATGATATAAACCATGAAAAGACATCATCTCTGTGTATTTGATTTAAAATACAGGAATGCAAACTTGTGAATAATACTCCTTTTCCAACATCCTCAAATTAAGCACATAACTATTTTCTGGCTAAATTTAATTTTGTAAGTGAACTTGATTTCACGACTAAGAAATTCCAGCTTAAGGAAAAACTGAGCATGGGCTGAGATGGGGATGTTCTAAGACAGTTTAGACAAAAAATACATCAGTTTAAGCCTTCAGAGCCGAAAGATTTAATTTCCATTTACAGTATTTCAAGTGCATTATGGTCAGTGGTTATGACTCAGGTAAGAAAACAGTAACTCATTAAACTAAGGTGTGTGTCTAATCTTGCCTCTATGCAGCAAGAAAGATATCCTTAGAAATAGGGAAAATTACAAGTGCAACTCTGAAAAAAGTAAGCACTGGTGTACTTGGTAAGAACAGAAAAAAGTACTGCAGATCACAGTTCCTCTTTGTTTTTGTTTCTAAAAAGCTGTCTGACAGGAACTGGGAAGCACATGCTGGTAATTTTTTCCACCAGTCATCCCCAAATGTAAACATGCATCTTAACGGATGTTATTTGTCTCACCAATATAGGCACTGCAAAATAATCTCTGCTACAGCTGCTGAAAAAACTATGTAGCTGACATAATTTCAGAACTTCATTAATTAGCAAATTTCCTATTTGATTCAAGGCTGAGGACCCACAGCAAGGAAGCCACACCAAAAGCTCTGTGTGCTAAAACACCAGCATGGATAAATGATTTCTGCCCAGATCAGGAAGTTTGGAAAAGCAGGCACCTTTGTGCTGCAGACTGGGTCAAGCTAGATCACAAGGTTCCTCTCATTCTGCAGTTCCTACCAAAATAAATTTCTTTTAAGTTTATACATAGATCACCAAGTACTTTTTTAACTGGTCCACCATGAAATTTTATAAGAGACACGGTTCTTGCTATTGACATCCACAACTAGTACTTGAACATTGTTCCTTCTGTCAGATGTCAGAGAAGGAAAATTTCCCCACAGCCCACGTCCCTGCCCAGCTGGGTATCCCCTTCTCCCAACCCCCTATGCATGCAAGCAAACCAGCAATGGCCCACCCAACAAGCCACAGCTTTTAAACAGGGGAAATACCAGCAAGAGCCTTTGACAGATTTGGGATGGCAACAATTACCACAGGAGATCCAGGACTTGGAAGAGTCACAGGTTTTCCCCACCTTTCCAAGCATGGCACAGGGAAGACTAGTTACAACCATATATTTATTTCACTGATATGTTTTTCTCCTCTCACAGTTGCATTTTACTTACC
Source organism: Sturnus vulgaris (assembly GCF_052056855.1). NCBI lineage: Eukaryota > Metazoa > Chordata > Aves > Passeriformes > Sturnidae > Sturnus > Sturnus vulgaris. The sequence continues at coordinate 17,604,335 of NC_142256.1, read as the reverse complement.
TTTCTCAAGCAGAAAGAGGCAAATTGAAACAGCAGAAGCAGAAAATAAACAATCTGTTTGTTCAAATTTCAGTGAAAGGTTGGTATATTATGACACCAAATACTCATTTGTATCACTACTCCCAGCATACCTATCTCCTAATCAAGGTCCTGCCTAAATTAGAACCAAAGGTAGAGCTCTGCGACTAGCATGCTTAATCTCACTAGACTTTAGTTACAGCACATGTATTCATAACTATATTCTTATCCATCCATTCTGGAAAACCTGACCAGCTCACGCAGAGTGGCTCTACAGGAGACAGAATAACCAGAGGACATGGTCACATGGTTGTACTGTCAGACAACATACTTTAGGACAGCCCACTGTATGATGAATTACCCAGTGGAGCACCACTCAGACAGGTTACAGCATCTGTGTCCTTAGGGGAGCTCTAAAACAAGGAGAATGAAGTATAAAGCTAAGCAGGTAGACATCTGCAGGGAAGGAGGCAAGGCTGAGCACATCCAGCACAAGGTATTTCTGGACCTGCTTACAAGTTATCCACACAACCAAACTCAGAAGTCTGGTGTGTGTGTGCAAACAAGCCATAACACTTCCCTGTGTCATCTATAGACTACAAACTGGTCCTGCCACGGTCAGTCCAGAGGGATCATACAAACAAATCCAACTGCAAATTTCACTCTATTCCTAGGACAGCACCAGAATTCCCAGCCTTCCTTCAGGTAAGTACCTCTGTTGACATCCATCTTTTGCTCCTTCGTCTGTACCTTTCTGCAAGTACTAGCTGCTTCCTCAAAACTTCCCTCCGTAAAGCCTGTCTTACCAACTGTACTGTATTTTTGGGAATCCTTTGTCAGGTCTCCATTAGGGCTATTCAAACCCTGCAGCACCACCCATTTTTGTTTCCACTCCTGTCCCTCTTTCACTCCTAACTCCCAGGCCGTCAGTGCTGCCAGACACCTCCAACCTCATCTCACCAGTTGTAAAATGCTCTTCAGGAGAACAAGATTGTACTGAGACATTTGGGATGATTTCATAACACAACAGCTGTGCTTTGCTTTTTCCTAAAGGAAGTGATAATTTTCTCAAGTGACATGCAGCAATATCAAATTAAGCCCGAGCACAGCAAATCATGTTGGCTTATACCTAGGAGGTTTGAATATTTCCAAACCTGCAAACACAAATGTAATTGCATTTTAATGCAACTGTCTTGTTAATCTTTCTTAATCACAATTTTATTTCAATAACATCTCACTCCTTTTGTTTTTGTCCGGGGAAAAACAAAACTTGTACAGAAAAATCTGTAAGAATTTACAAGAAAAGTTACAGAAATAAAATGTGCAATGCCACATCAAAAAACGCATACTACAGCAACTATCCCATCCAAGTGTTTTTCTCACACTGTCAACAGCTACCAAGGATAGAAGAGCAGTTACAGAAGCCTTATCTTCACCAAAACCCAAAGGGCACTTGCTGTAAGCGTATCAGGAGGTTTCCAGAAGAACAACTTATTCCACTTCTCATTGTTCCACTTTAATCACAGTCCTTTTTTCATTTTATCATGCAGAAAATCAACCTACATAGCAACTTAGTTCCCTTGGCTTCCAAATATATCAATTATATTTCAAATATATCAAGGTAGAGAACAGGCCATCAAGCCTGATCCCACAAGACTTCTAAGCTTGCAATATATCACCTTTGGTTCTAAGCCAAAGCCTGACATTACCTATTGCTTATAATACTATGATATGCATAGTATCCTGAGATTTTGGGATGCTTTGTTTTACACTTTTCATGTACCCTGCCAGGGTTCATTTAGATGCCAATGAAGAATGTCCCACCTAGAGCTGCAAGGGCCATTTCTATAGCTGAAATTCATCAGTTTGAGCCTTGTGGTTTTGTCCAGTAAAATTAATAAATGTTTCCACAAGACAATTATACCTCATGTTTAACATAGCTTCCTTTAGGATGACACAAATTAGAGAGAGCCTAGAAAACCTACAAAAATGCAAAACACTCAAGAACCACATCCCACTGAGGAATGACTATGCTGATTCCCTGTAGCATTTCTCCTTTACAGGGTCAATGACAGACACCACCAGCCTATAAAGGAATCAGTTCTAGTCAGCATAGCTGCCACCATCACAGAGGTCTCAAGAGTAGCTGGGGCCCCTGGAGTGCCTGATGATACAAACAGGCAAGAATTATAAATAGAAACTCAGCTCCATACCTTGAAGTTCTCATGGAATAAAGTTTATTCCATTGAATTTTTTTGAAATGGTCACTTTCCTGACTCACCACTGCTGACAAGCTCCGTCAAATCATATGCTTGCTTTTAAAACAAGCAATCAGAAATGCCTGAGCAGGAGTTTATCTCAAGCAGCCCCAGATGCACGGAGAAAAAGGAATTTGGAAATTAGCATCTTGTCAAAGGAAGACAGATCAGTCCTTCTCCAGATGCGTCCACTTCCACCAAGCTGCCCGTGGAGCTCTGCCGGACTCCGCTGGAGCAGAGGCTCTTCAGCCCGTGCCGAGGCTGGGCTGTGCTGCCCACAGTTCTCCGATAACCCGGGGATCCAGCCGCCCCCAACCCTGCCGGGTGCCCGTCCCCGCCGTACTCTGCTGCCCCTAAGGCAGCGCTATCCAGGGAAAGGAAGACAAGAAAAGCCCCACGAGAAACCCAGGAAGGCCCAGGGCTCTAAAACTCGAGCAGGTCCCCTCCTGCCCCTCTGGCTGGGGGTTCCGTGGCCAACAGACCTCCGTCCTCCCGCTTCAGCCCAGCCCCGGCCCCACGGGGGCAGTACCTGCCAACCCGCCTCCGCCCTCCTCGCCATAGCCCCGCCGCCTCTGCAGCACGAAGTACTGGTTGGAGCGCTCCTGTACCCACAGCTTCAGAGCATTTTTCAGCAGCACTTCCTCGGGTTTCAGCCACATCGCGAGGCCCTTCACAGCACAGCACTCCCACCGCCGTGCCCGCTCCGCTCTCGCAGTTGCGGTGCAAGGCAGGAGAGGGCGGGGCTCCCAAGGCATGCTGGGAGCTGTAGTCCTTGCCGCAAGAAGCCGCGCTGCGCTGCTATACTAGGACTACAGCTCCCGTCGGGCCCTGCGCGCCCCAGACTGCGTGGCGGCCGCAAGCCCGGCGGCCTGGCCGGGAGTGGGGTGCCGAATTCCCAGCTTAGCTGTGCCCCGGCGCGGGAATCGGGAGTTCCGAGTCTCGGCTTCGTGTGCCCCGGGGAGCGGCTCTTCTGCCGTTCCTGCACACAGCACTGCACCTTCCTTGCCCCAGGCGGGGCAGAAGGTGCTGTGGCCGTTCTGCCCATCGCACAAGTCTCCTTTTCAGTTCCAGCTAAACCTGACTCCATTTTCAGCCCACAGGACAGACAAATGTCACTGAAGACGGTGTTTGGCACCCAGGGTGTGTTTTCTAGTCAGCGCTGGACCTGGCACTGCAGGTGGGATTTGGGGGCGCAGAGAGAGACTGACAAAAAACACGAACAAAGCTTCAGAGGGCTGGACGCCCCACTGCCTATTCTGTTCCAGTCTCTGGTGCCGAGGACTTCCCAGAGTTACTGTCTTTTCCCACCTCCGTGCAAGATTCGCTCCTGTCCCTAACACAATCTGTCATTCAGTACAAATGGAGTGAGTAGGTCTTGCTGTTTCCCAGGAACTTCTGTGCACTTTCCTATGTTACAGACGACAACATAATATTGGCTTTCACATTCATAGATTAGCTTTTTGCATCACAAGTATTTTGATACTGTGATAATTGATAAAAGATTCGTGTTAATCACAAAAGCATTGGGATTTGTATAAACCAGAATACTAAGCTCTGAAGTGAAGCATGGACACTAGATAAAGGAAATTATATGATAAATTCATTCTGTTTAAAATCACCTTGTTATGTTATGTTGTATTATGTTACATTATGTTATGTTTTCCAAATAAGTTGTATCGGCTACCAGCTTGCAAAATCAGACTTCCCAATAGCCCTTCCTGCCTTTGTCTGATCAATGCTGCCTATCTCAAGGACCAGACTTCCAGAACTTCTTTAGTGGTTATCTACAAGGACCAGATGGCTATCTGTGACTGATTATCACCCAAAGGATTTGTGAATTTAGGTAAGGATGTTTATTCAACCACCACTGCTTACCTGGCAAAATTATGACAGCCAAAAAACCCAAAAATTATTGATTACAACGAGAAACCACAGTATAAGAAGAGGCTGCAAACCAGGGTTCAGTGGAGCGTGGAGTGGACGGCGACCCCTCGCGTTCCCCAGCGCGCTGCTTGTTCTTTCTATATCAAATAAAGCAATCCAAAATTCTGCTGAGTATCGAGACTTTTGTCTCTCATTTATAACAATACAGTACAATTTACTTACTTTTAACTGCTTTTGTAGAGTATAATATCAGTCTATGTATACACTGTATAGTTTATATGAATAGTAGTGTGATAAATATATCGTAGGCTTTAGCAAAATGTTAAAATAGAGACTAAAATATCTCTGTAATCAATTTAGAGACTGGTGTAAAACAATTACTTTTCTTACATCTGTGTACTGTGTACTCTCCAAGTGATAAAATGACAGAAACCAAAGCCTAAGCATCCAGGAGGTATTTATCAACTACTCACTATCAGGGAGTGTAAAACAACAAGATGGAAACACAGGAAGAAATAAAATATATTGACCTAATCTACAGAATGTCCTGCAGACAAGTCAGAGGTTAAAACCAAACAAGGGAGTTCCTAGAATGTCAAAAACTCAAAGGAATGCTTGAATAATGTATAAACTCAAGAATATGCAAGTACCCCCCTACCCCGTTTTACATTGACTGTGTGTTCTATCGCTAATCGCCAAAAACATCCCAGTGCTGGCTATTTTTTCTCCCTTGTTTTATCCCTTATTAAACTTTTAAAATTCTAAATTATGAACTTTGTTTTTCACACTTAGCACTCTATTTCCAGCATAATTAACCTTCCTAAGATTTTCAAGGATAATGCTTTATTGATTGTGTGTCATACAAAACATTCAGCAGGCAGTTGTTTAAACTCAGCCTCTACTTTGAGTTCTTTCTAAAAAAAATTATGCACATTATGCACTAACTGTACATTGGAACTTTAGCACTTTTCTTTATCCTGCCTTCTTTCATGCTTTTCAATAGTACTTCACTCCCAAAAATGCTGCTGCTAGCACTGCTCTATTTGTGAGCACAGGCACAGTGAGGTTTTGCCAAGCAGTCACAGAAATTGGCAATGCCCATCCACTTTCAGCTGCATAAGCAACCACCTACCCAAAGGACCAGTGTGAAAGCTGACCCAAGCGTGCAATCACATTTAACTCACTGGAAGCTTCAAAACTGGGTGAATTGCACTGGCATAAGGCTTTTCTTCCTATTCTTTTAGTCACTCATTGCAACAGCAATAAAAGCTGTAGAATTGAAGAGCTGTGCTTTGGGGACTGAATATAAATTTACCTAATACAATTCTTTCACTTGTTTTTTTTAACAGAAGAGGAAGCAACACATTTCTGGTGGTCTACCTTTACTAAAAAGGAAAAATAAAGTCATTAGCCAGCACGTGGTAACTAACACAGACCAAACATTGAGAGTCCCTGATGAAGAGGCAGCATCTTCAATCCCCCACCTGAAGTCACGAGTAACAGATATTGCTGGGGATGTATGAGCTGAACTGATTGAGTAGTTCCTGCATGGATCCTGCTCCTCTAAGAGCATTCCCAGAGAGAGTGTTTACCATTTAATTTTCCCCAATTAGACAAGCCCCTGGATACAGGAAATTAAGGACCTAACACAGATCTTCTAATTCTGATGCTAATTTTAAGGAGAGATGCCCTTGGCATTTCCTACCCAGAGCTTGCCTTTTGATGACTAACACAATACACTGGACATGTTATGACTGTGTTACTTGCTTATGTAACATTCAAACTTTGTTAATTGGATAAGTATTTAACAGTAAAATGCTACTGCTTAGAAAATACCTGTTTTGTATTTCCATGTTTCAAGGCCTTGAACGTCTGTCTCTTTTCCAGTTCCCTCAGGCACTGGATTCCTAATCAAATGCTATTCAGATGCAAAGAGAGCTCCTCTGTCGGTATCAATGATGAGAGAGACAGGGGGGACACTGAATGGTGATCAGAATCGGATTTTTACTGAGCACTACATGTGCTTATATACCATTTAGAGGAAGGCATGTAATATTTTGCTACAATAATCTAGTTACCCATCACATAGACAAACTTTATACTTCGACTTAGTAGAATCTTATTTCCCGTAACCCAGACTTGATTCAATCTTCTTGCAGTCAGAGCTCTGTTTGCTTTTGCCATGGCATCCTCATTATCAGGCTGCATATGCTGATTGAATCTGCAGAACTATCAGTCTTATTTGCATTACCCATATCCACATATGGGCATGGAGGAATTTATTTATGGCTACTTGGAAACTTTCTTAATCAGTGCACAATTATGTCACATTGTAATCAATGCATTCTACAGCAACACAGATCCATTTAATGCTGCAGAATTTTTCTTTCACATTCAAGACTTATGCTAGAAATTGTAAATTACTTCCCTCAAATAACCATGTCACGATTACATAAATAAATAGCTATATAAATAAATGTTGGCTTTACTCTGTATAAGCAACAGGTGAACAACCAGTGCAGAGTTGCTTTGGGAGTATTACATAATTTTTAGTTCACACAGCATGAATGCTGCAATTTTATTTCAATATTCTCTTGAAACCAAAATTAATTGCTGAGGCCAGTAGATTTTCTTTGATCTCCTCCAAACCGCAAACATTACACCCCTGCAGTAGAGGAGCCCCATTTACATCTGCACAGGAAAGGCATCAGTCTAATCTTGAGCAAAAAGGCAGGGCTACCCTCTGTGCTGGTGTGTTGAAACGTGAGTAACTACACTTGCTTTTAAAATTTTGTGATAATTGATAAAAGGTTTGTGTTAATCATATAAGTTTTGGAGTTTGTATAAACCAGAGTACTTAGATAAAAACATGGACCTAGATAAACGGAAATATATTATTAGAACCAATCTGTTTAAATCCACCTGTTATGAATAGTGTTTTCTAAATAAATTGTATTTGATACCATTTTGTAAAACAAGGTTTTCCACGGCTTGAAAGATTTTGCTATATCAGATTTCCTGCCTTTGTGTAATCAATTGCAACCTATCTGCTAAGACCAGACTTCCCACTTCTGCTGTTCTTTATCTACCAAGACCAGATGGTTACTTGACAAACCGTCCAGAGAGCGGTCCCATGGATGTTTCTTTGACCACCACTGCTTCCTTAGCAGAATTATGACAACAAAAAAATAACAACTATTGATTACTACAAGGAAAACCATACTATAAAAAGGAGCTGCAAACCAAGTTCAGTGGAGCATAGTGTGGGCAGTGACCCCTCACGTTCCCCAGTGCGCTGCTTGCTCTGTCTATATCAAATAAAGCAATCTAAATTTTGATGAATATCAATGTTATAAATGAGAGACAAAAGTCTCGATATTCAGATATGCTTTTGTGATTAACACGAATCTTTTATCAATTATCACAATTTCCCCACTTTTTTTTTTTATCCCATTGATTCGTATTCTGGCTTCAAATTTTGTCAGTACCTCTTGTCCTAGATTTAATTCATTTACTGCCATTAATTTTGTTGCCTTCTCAGGGTCTACTGGTATTGTAGCAACTTGCATTCCTCGAACCACCGACTGGATTAGTCGAATGAAGCATGGAACAAGACAAAGGATGAACAGTAGTCCTAATAATGCACATGTTAACATAAACCCTAATTTCTTCTTCCACCAAGCTCCCTGCAACAGGTTATTCCACCAATTATCATTAAGCATAGAGTTCCAGGTTTGTACAGGTACATGGGCTATTCGTTTTATTTCTTCTGCAATTTTAGTAATTACTTCACCATTATCATCAATTTCTACACAGCATTCAAAATTATTAAACTTCCCACACACTCCCCCTTGTTCAGCTAATAGATAGTCCAGAGCCAGTCAATTTTGATATACTGCTGCTCTAGTTTGGGTAAGTTGTTTAGCTATCAATTCCATTGCTCGGGCTCTCCAGTTGGAAGTAATTTCTACTACGGTTTGTAGCCTGATAATTCTATTTAGCATATAAATTGGAGTGCGATAGCCCCAGCTCCCATCTTGAGCCCAGGTAGCTGGTCCATAATATTTAATAATTCGTTCTGGGTGCCATTCATCATTCTTCCATATTTGTGTTCCCCCTATGACTGGGCTTCTTTTATTTCGATACAAATTTTCATACAAGGGAACTCCTAACACTCTATTACCCTTTTCCTTTGGTAATGTAAAAAATGCAGGCTGGATAATCCCTAGAGTGCATGTCCCTCTCCATCTTTTTGGTAGGGTATTATAAGCTCTTTTCCCACAGATCCAAATATTCCGTCTGGGGCTTTCCAGCTTAGTTTAACTGATTCAGGTTGTTGCCAATAGTTCCTTACACTTTTTACTTCTTCATATGGGTTGGCTCTATTTTTGTTATACCAGCATAGTCCTGTAAAAATGTTCTTTATACAATTACCCTTACTTAACTTTCCCCAATATCCTTCTGGAGCTTTGGGCCACCAAGACTGATTGCTTGCATTTGTAATCAGGATAGTCTTACAGGGGGTGTGCCCCCACATATTGGGTAAAATTAGTTCCCTGACGTGTTATACATACCTCTCCTACTACCTCATGACTTAGAACCCACCCTTCAGGTCTATTGACTCCCCTCGATATTTCCATTTGATTCCACTGTAACAACTGCTCTTTTAAATTTTTTTATTGCTTCTTTTTCTTGAGGAGTAAATAGCTTCTGTAATTCCTGGTTGGGGCTGAGATCTTTAACTGTAGTACTTAATACAGAAACTGGCTTTTGCTCCAGTGTTGCTTTTTTTGCTTCTTTGTCAGCCAGATTATTCCCTCTTGTATGGTAGCTTGTTCCTTTTTGGTACCCTCTTATATGGATGTGTTAGTTTGAAAGTAAAACCAGTGCGAGACTCCAAGTCAGTAATACAATTTAATAGGAGAAAAGAGAAAAAATAAAATACATGCAATAATATAAAAGAAAAACCGCCGACAAAGTCAGAAATACAACCTGACACCCTGTCAGTCAGGGTGTTGGTAGCAGTCCGTATAAATGGTGGCTGCAGTCCTCCTGGATGACAGATGGGGTTCCGTTGAAGCAGTGCTCCTGTAGAAGGTGCAGTTTTCCTCCGAAGATCCAGCGATGATGTGGAAAAGGTCCGACTTTCCTCTGGGATCCAGTGGAAAGGGCTGCCTTCGCGTCCCAAACCCCAGTTTTTTATCTGAGTAGGAAAGGCTTGGCTCCTCCCCCTGGTTGGAGCATCTCCCAATGGGATGATGTAATCTTATCAGTCACACAATAGGACTTAATGGCCCATTAACAGAATATATCTTCTGGAGGAAGGATGGGTTGTGAAAAGATAACGATGATCATCGCCCTGATTTTATCAGATGGCACATCAGCAGAGGATATCTCCCACAGAGATAAGGATCACCACCCCTCCCACATTTCAACAGATGGTGATAGAATACACATTTTTGCATTGTACCCTAGGACAATGGACCACAGCAATTTCAGTGGGGCCCCTGAGAGCCTCTAGTATTCTAACAATTAATTCTTGATGTATCAACCCCCGTCCTTGAGTGTTAATTAACCCCCTTTCTTCCCCAATTTTACCAAATGTGTGGACTATGCCACAGTCACACTTAGAATCCGTATATATCATTCCTTTTTTATCTTCTAAATAAGATAATGCCCTATGAAGAGCAAATAGTTCAGAAGCCTGAGGGGACCATGCTGCATTTAAGGGTCTGGATTCTACTAATTTCAATTCTTCTCCCCCCACTATGGCATATCCCGATTTTCGTTTTCCTTCCACCACTTGAGAAGATCCATCTATAAACAATTTTACTCCATCCTTAAGTTCAACTTCTCCCAAGTCAGGCCTAATTTTTGTTTGTAATTCTATAACGTCTACACAATCATGTTCTAAATTTTCTCCCGGTTCCCCATATAGGAATTGTGCAGGACTTTGAGCATTTGTTGCTTTTAGCTCCAAATCTGGGGAAGTGATTAGAATAGTTCCATATTTTAATATTCGGGCATCGGTTAACCATTTGTCAGCTTTTTGATTCAGAATTCCCCTTACGTTATGAGGGGTGTGGACCACTAGGGGTGCCCCCAAGGTAATTTTTCAGGCTTTTTCAATTAAAAGTGCTGTGGCCACTAGGGCCTGGAGGCATGTGGGCCAACCCCGACTGACAGGGTCGAGCAGTTTAGAATAAAATCCCACTGGCTTTCGACTGCCTGCCCATTCCTGGGTGAGTAACCCATATGCTGTTTGATCAGAGGTGTTTACAAATAACTGAAATGGTCTCTCCAAATCTGGGAGACTGAGTACAGGGGCTTGAATTAAAGCATGTTTGACATTTTCAAAACTTTTATCATCCTCCTCTGTACATTTTAGGCGATTAGTGGTAAGTTTTTCATATAAAAATTTTACTTTCTCACTAAATCCCTCTATCCATTGACGACAATATCCCAGCAATCCCAAAATTTTCCTCACTTCTTTTTTGGTTTTTGGAGGTCCCAGGCTTAATATGCCAGAGACTCTATTAGGATCCAATTTCTTTTTCCCTTTACTTAGCCAATGTCCTAAATATTTTACTTCTGGTTCTGTGAACTGTAATTTGGCTTTGGATACCTTCAATCCCTGTTGTCCCAAAAAGTTTAAAAGTTTTATAGTCCCATTTCTAGTAGATTTCTCGTCTTTTCCTGCCATTAATAGATCATCTACATATTGTAACAATTTCACCCAGTCTGGTGACTCAAAAGATTGCATTAATTCTTCTAGGGCTTGTCCAAAGAGATTAGGGGATTCTGTAAAGCCCTGAGGCAATACTGTCCAACGCAGTTGTTGTTTCCTGCCCTTATCAGGATCTTCCCATTCAAAGGCAAAGTAATCTCTACTACTTTCCTCTAATGGGCATGCCCAGAAGGCATCTTTTAGATCTATTACACTATACCAAGTGTAGTCAGGGGACAACTGGTTTAAGAGAGTGTAAGGGTTTGCTACTACGGGAAATTTGGTAACAGTTCGTTGATTTTTAGCCCTCAAATCCTGTACCAATCTGTAATTCCCATCTGTCTTTTTGACAGGCAGAGTAGGAGTATTATGTGGGGACATACATGGTTCTAAAGCCCCTTGTTGCAAAAGGTTTTCTATGACAGGCTTAAGGCCCCGTCTCCCTTACAGTGATATTGGATATTGATGAACTTGGATAGGCAAATTGGGATCAGTGATTTTCACTTTGATAGGTTTCATTTTTAAATTCTCTATTTCTCCAGGGGTGTACCACACCTCAGGACATATTTGCTCCTCGTCCTTTTGGGTTAAAGTAAAATTTTAAGCTGCCCTTGGGATACTTCAATTTTCAAATCCAATGCTATTATTAAATCCCTCCCCAATGAATTATTTTCTGCCTCTGGCAGTAACAGCAGATTTTTTAATTCAATTTTGGTTTGGGTCTCAATTTGCATATTTTTAATAATAGAGACCCGAAATGGTTCGCCTTTTGCTCCAACCACGAGTGCTCTTTTTCTACTAGGTTTACACCCTTTTGGTAGGTGTTTAATTGTGGATTTTTCAGCTCCTGTATTTACTAAAAATTCCACCTCTTTTCCGTGGGGACCAATCCTTAATTTTATCAAGGGCTCTTTGGATAGTATGGTCTCTAATACATACAGCCTCTGACACCCCTATTCATCCTCCTGGAACATTTTTTCATCCCGTATCTGTTTTTTATAATTTTTCTTTATATGACCTTTCTTGTTACAGTAAAAGCAGGTTCGCCTTGGTGAATTATTTCCTGCTTCATTTCCTTGTTTTGGTGGGGGTTTTCGTGGTTTCCCTCCTCTCTGGTGATACTATCTCTCCTGGTATTTCTTTGACTGGTGCAAGTTCTTAGAGCTATGGGAGTGCCAGGAGGAGAAGTGGGTGCGTGGAGGGGGTCTCCTGTATTTTCTGTATTATACAGAGGTGGGAGATTATCGAGGGATTTCCAGGTAACCTTTTATCTTCATCCTCTTTTTCTTTTAAAGTATATATCAAGGATGGCTTGGACTATGCTGCCCACAGGGCAGCATACTCACATTCCTCTTTGTTCAATGGTTCTTTACGAGCCACATATGTGTTTAATGCCCGACAAATCCAACCCTCAAATGATCCGAAATGGGCCAGTATAGGTTATCTTTACGGATCATTTCTCTGGTCCATTCCACCATGCAATATTGAATAAATTTTTCTTTACTTTTTCCTCTGTATACCGCCCCTGTGTCCCAACATCTTAGTATTACTCCCAAAGGGCTGCCTGCTGGTATTTCTGGCAACCTACTTGTCTTGTCTTTATTTTCCCAGTCTCCTTGTGGACCAAATGAACTTGAACCTCTTTGTGGGTCCCTGGGACTCAGAATCTTACTTCCATTTTGACCTCAAGGGACTGTCTTGAGGTGTTTGTACTCCCCGATGTGTTCCGCCAGAACCCCTGCCTCTCCTTGGGTCAGGATGGACTGGAACCCGCCTCTACCTGGGCTGGGATGGGAAAAGCAGCTTTTCCCTTCTCCCTCCGTGACTGGTGTGTTGCAATCTGCTTTTCTTTTCCTCCCCCTTCCCCCCACCCCTTCCCGGGTCCTGCCTTTGCCTGGACTAGGATGGGAAGGACCTAGCCTCTACCTGGACTAGGATGGGAAGGACCCAGCCTCTACCTGGGCTAGGACAAGAAAATCAGTCTCTCCCTTTGTGCTCACTCGCTTCGTCCGGTCACCGGCCAGGTCCCTCGCGGGATGCTGGAAACGCGGATAGAAGGACTCCGCTCTCGCTTCGCAGCAAAGGCCACTTCTCATTCAGACAAACACACAGTCATCCCCACCAAACCACACAGATACTCACAGTCCGATGCTCCTGTCTGGGTCTTCGTGCACGAGAATTACAGGTGATATTGCCGCGGTCTTCCAGGGAGATTTTCCTTGCTCAGTCTATATGGTGCGGGACGTCGATGGGTCCCGAGAATCACTGACGAACCGGAGCCACAGCAGTGGGGCGCCTCCCCGAAATCGCAGTGCTTCTCAGGGCTCCAAGGACGTCCCGGGTTTCGGCACCAAATTGTTATGAATGAGAGACAAAAGTCTCGATATTCAGCAAAATTTAGATTGCTTTATTTGATATAGAAAGAGCAAGCAGCGCGCTGGGGAACGCGAGGGGTCACCGCCCACTCCACGCTCCACCGAACCTCGGTTTGCAGCCTCTTCTTACACTGTGGTTTCTCGTTGTACACAAATTCACAAAGCCTTTGGGTGATAATCAGTCACAGATAGCCATCCGGTCCTTGTAGATGACCACCAGGGAAGTTCTGGAGGTCTGGTCTTTGTAGATAACCACCAGAGAAGTTCTGGGAGTCTGGTTTTGGGGATAGGCGGTATTGATTAGACAAAGGTAGGAAGGGCTTTTTGGGAAGTCCGATTTTGCAAGCTGGTAGCCGATACAACTTATTTGAAAAACATAACATAACATATTATAATGTAACATAATACAACATAATATAACATAACAAGGTGGTTTTAAACAGAATTATTTAATCATATAATTTCCTTTATCTAGTGTCCATGCTTCACTTTAGAGCTTAGTATTCTGGTTTATACAAACCCTAATGCTTTTGTGATTAACACGAATCTTTTATCAATTGTCACAAAGACAAAGGCGCCAGCACTCCTGATTCATGTAACAAGACTTAAGCAACTTTATTCTTTGTCAGCGCCCTTAAATAGGGTGATTGAGATTTTCCGGGCACACACAGGTAATTGGTTACAATTTCAGTCCCTCGTTTCCTCAGCCAATGATACATACTTAGGGTCCAATAGATGAGCTAGGATTCTCACTTAGGTACCCGCCTGCTTAACAAGCTGTCTGGGTTTCAAATTGCATCTTTTAGAAAAACTGCAATATACACTGCCACAATTCACCCTTTTTCAGTTAAACTTAAAAAATTTAAATTTGTTATTGAATTTAATAAGCTTAGTGTTCCACAGTTAGTGATGTGCTTGATGTATCTTTGAAATTGTGGTGTTTTTATTTAGAAAAACTGTTGACATTATAATTTTTTAACTTAACATGTTACAGGCTCAATGCTTAGAAACTATAACGATACAATCCAACATTAAACAAAAATCATTTAGTTCAAAACCATTAACATTTTAAAAAACAATAAAGTATTTAACTTACTTCAAACCATTTCAATTAAGAACATACATATTTCCTATTTTCCTTACTCCCTTTTCTTTGTTTTATTTAAAAAACAATAAACCATCTAACTTAAAACTTTCAATTAAGAACACACGTTTCCATCTCTCCTTTCTCCTCCTTTGTTTTAGAAATTATAACAGGAACAACACATGCAGTTTTGAATTACCTCAATGTGGTGATAATTATAATTGCTCATATGTTTTACCAATTTTAGTGTTTAATACTGTTGAGGAGTTTTCCTTTATATGATACCTTAGGAGAATCTTCTCCAGATAAGATTATTCATGTTTATCTCAAAGGAAAAAGGTTTTAGCTTTTGCAAGGCTAAATCAGCAAGTCAAAATTACTTGCTTTTATTTTTAGCTCAGAAATATCTGGATTTTATTTTTTCTCCTTGTCAGTCAAATTTCCATCTGGCCATAACTGAAATAGACTGAGAAGGCTTTGATAGTAAACATTTCCTTTTGCTTAGTCAGAATCTCAACGTGGCCAGAGTTGAGACTTTAGACTAGGCAAAATTTTCTATTATATTTTAAAAACAAACTTTTAATTAATTTAAAGCATTGTAAACAGAAGTGATTAGAGGTTGGTATTTTTAAAAACTGTGCAACTGTAATTTGTTAATTAAATATCTTTTAATTAAATGTCTTTTTAAAACTAATCTACATGGATTTGTTTTGTTGGACATATAATATTTGAATAAGCAAGATCTTCGCATTTTTAAGGATGGCTGATTGAGTATGATGCGAGTGAAATGTATATGAATAAAGTTAACAAGCATTCTACTGTGAACTTCAACATACACTTAAAAAACTGCAGACTATATTTGCAACATTGATAAAATCCCTTTTCAGCAACTAAAAGAATTGATTTCTGAAATTTTAGTTTCAGTACCTGTGAACAACAACAGTAAATATTGTACTACAAACTTAGGACATATTTAGTAAACTGCAACCTATATTTGCAGTATTGGTATGGTATTTTCACTGCAGCTGTAAAAAACAGGTTAACAAAGTTAATACTAGCTTAGAAAAGTTTGCAAAATATACAGGCTTTCACAAAGTTAAATTAGACATGGGTGAAACAGCTGTTGAACTCTGTTGGAGACGAATTTTGCTATTTGTATCGTTTTGGGTGGTGGTGTTAAGTTCTCTAATTTGCATTTTCACTGTTCTAAAACAGGCGGCAACTAGTATCTTGGTGATTTTGTCGAGACATAGCTTGTTTTCTGTTGCTGTGTTCTAGCTTTTCTGTGTGTCTGGTGGTATCTTTTCAGGTTGGCTTGTTTGTTATTGTCTCTATGAAGCTTTATTTTGGTAATTCTTTTCTTACTACCTTTCGCTTCGTGGGTATTTTGTAGAGGCTTTTCCCACGCTTTGATTTTTTTATTTTGGTGCTAGTGTATGTTTTTTGGGTCTCACCCCCTATCCAAGACAGTGGCTTTTTGTGTGATCGAGGCTGTTTTAGAATGCTACATGGTTGCAGACATTCCCCTTCTATATTTACGTGGTTTTCCTTCCCCCAGTTTTATGGAAGGTTAGTTGAAAGGTAATTATTTGTCGGATAGAGATTTCTCTGTTCCCACTGACGCTGTTTGTTATGGGGCTGTATTTTTACTGGATTGGGGACTTGAAGATCTTCTCCCTCTTAAACTTATAAACTTACAGTTTTCGGTTGGAGGTGTAGAAAGGTTTGGATGCGTGTTTGCAGGCTTGGCTTTGGAGATTGTAGCAGGATTGGAGCTGTTGCTTGAAGCAGGAGTTGAGATCACGGCTTTGGTGGTTTTGCTTCCTCGTTCCGGTGGGCTTCTAGGTGTGTCGCCACTGACGGTCACTCTTTCTCGGCGGGGGTTTCGATGGCAACTCAGGGCAGAGGCACGCCTTCTTGTCAGGGCGAAGACACACCCTCCAAAGTCTGGATCTGAGGTTGAGACCCCGCCCTTCGGAGGCTGGACTGAAGTGGGAAGGACGATCTTCCAGGGCTGGGCTTCGGGCGGAGTCACGCCCCACCAGGGCTGGTCCAGGGGCAGAGCCACGCCCCACAAGGGAGGCTGAGTTTCTTTTTTCCTGCCGTTGGCCATGCGGTCACCGCAATCTTGGGATTTTTGTTTGTTTTTCCGGGTTTTTTCCTCGCCCCCCCCCCCCCCCCCCGCCCCCCAGAGCAGTTTGGGATGGAGTAGGGGGCTTTGAGACAGCTACCGGGGGTTTGCTGGTCAGTAGAGTCTCTCTGCATGGAGAAGGTATGTTTTCTTCCATGCTGCTGCTAGACAAATTGGCTTTTATATCTTTTAGCAATTTTAAGATAAGTTTCCAAGGTTTTAAATCTTTAATTGCATTTTTATCATATTTTAAACCAGCATTTAATATTTGTTCTCCAATTTTAGTTCAATTATTTATATTAAATGCAGTTTCTTTAGTTAGTTCTGTTATACGTACATGACGTGCTGTTCGCTTTTTGCAAATATTGGGATAAATGCTGTATGTATAATGTTAAAATAGCTTTTCTCTACGAATATAGGTTTTTTTTTCTTTCTTCTTTCTCTTCCAATAGCAAAAGTTAGACATAAGTTTTTTTGAGCTAGTATGCTAAAACTACCCGCTTAGTTGAGATAACAGCCCGTGAACGTGTGATGGGAACCCTGCAGCTGACACAACAATTATCAACACTCACCGGCTGCAAAGGCCGGGACCACCACCCAAATTAAAAGGCGATTAAAAAAAGATTAAAACCACAAGCCAAGAAACACGCATGCTCTACAAAGACGGACTCAAGGAGTGGCCATGCTAAACGGTTCCCAGAAAAAGTTTGACTATGCATGAAAGACTATGAATATGCAATAATTTGATGTATTGTAAAAGGCATTTAAAGGGGCATCGCTGAAGCAGCCGAGTGCTCTTGGCAGCATGCCAAGCACCCTGCCATTTTAACCCTTTCCTTTATGTTTGTCTCCTATTGTATTTTTATTAAACCTTTTAAATTTTACCAAGACAGTGAACCGTGTTTCTCACAGTTCTATCCCTTGGCGTTTTATCCGTGATATTAAATCAAAAAACTCTTTTTCTTCATAATCTATCTCTCATTCTTTTAAAAATTCAATCCATATCTGGATGATTGGATGTTTTTCTGTGGAGATGTTTCCTCCCAAGTTTTTCCTAGCTCTCGGCTAAAGTTTTCTTTGTCTGTTTTTCTGGACGACAATTTTCTTCCCATCTCTTTTTCCAGACGTCTCTGGCTCATGGCCAATTTTTCCTGACTCTCTTTCCGTCCATTTTACCCTGACTTTTGTCCAGAATTTCCCTTCCCGCTCTCTTTCTGCACGAATTTTGTCTCTCCTGCTTTTCGCACGTTTTGGCCAAGTCAAATCAGGTCGGTCAGGGTCGCCCTTATGACAATTGTTTCATTGCTTGAGCGGCTGGGGAGGGGGGTGCTGGGTCCGAGACAAAGACACGGCGCTCTATGATCCATGTAACAAGACTTAAGCACTTTATTCTTTGTGAGCACGCTTAAATAGGGTGATTGAATTTTCCCGGGCATACACAGGTAATTGGTTACGATTTCAGTCACTCATTTCCTCAGCCAATGATACATCTGCAGGTACCTGCCTGCTTAACATGCTGGCTGGTTTTCAAATTGCGTATTTTAGAAAAGCTGCAATATACACTGTCACAAAATTTGATTTTTGGATGAGTCAGAATAGAATCTGTTGTTGTGAGTAAGGACAGTGGAAAAAGGAAAAGAAACCTCGGGTTTTCTCTAAGCAAAATGATTTGTGAGGTTTGTGACATGAATTGGTCTGAGCAGACAAACGGGAGTAATAGAGGTCTAGTACGGCTTCTACCCCCACCTACCATGCCTACAGAGTTGGTGCCCGCCGCAGAGTAATAATCTTCTCAGCGGTGAGCACAGGGGCCAACCTGGTCTTGCCCTCTAGCTCCCAGAGTACTAGTCAGTTCCCAAGCAAATCACCTCAACTTTTCACTGTTCTTTTCTTTAACAGACACTGGTAATCTCCATCCATTTAAAATAGGACAATTACATCAATGACAAATGCAATTTAAATTCTCTGTCCAAAATGTTACTTAAGCAGTCATCTAAAGCATGTGGAGTAGCCCTGTAAGGCCTTCACCTGTCTTTCACAAGGCACTACAGGGGAACAAAATTAGCCCATCAATCTAAAATAATGAATTCACACATTTGCAAGTTCTAACAAGTCTACAGCAAAATTAAGGTACAAGGTAAGAATATAAATAGACACACTGAAACACCACACAACAGCAGTCTGAACGGGCTGGTTTGCAGGCATTCCTCTCAGAATGGTTCAGTGGAAGCAATCCATCTTCTTCATGATCTGTGTCAGTGCACGCAGTCTTTGGGGTTTCACAGAACCTCTAGAATTTCTGCTTCTTTGGAGCTCTCTGGGGCGTTGTACGTGTACTCCTACCTTGCAGTCAGTGGTAGAGACATAAGAATGCTTTCGATTCTTGATCCTAGTGCCAAGAGGCCAAACTTTGTATCTCTGTCATAAACCAAGTTGAACTCTACATACCATAACAGAGTGTACACAGAGAGCTAGGGGCCCCTCCAGCCAATAGAATTCAGTAGTGACACACACACATAGACACACACAAACAGACACTCATCTGTTTTCTCGGGTGGGACAGCAGTTGGATGTATGAAGCTGTGCATCCAGAGCTGTGTTTCTGGGAGTGCTCAGCCCGTGTGTGCACCCAGGGATATGTGCAGAGCCAGTACACACACACAGTTACTTGCCTACCAACACAGAGCCCTGGTGTACGGTGGTACCTCTCAGCAGCACACACCTGCACACACACACACGGAACTGTGCACGTTCAATCTGTGTACGCTAGCACACGTGTGCCATAGTGATTTATGTGCAGTCTCTACCAATGCACACGTACCCACAAGCACGGGACTTGCGTACATTAACATGTGCACACTAATATGTGCAGTGTCATACACATCCACACGCATATCTTACGCAGGGCCATGCTCACACTTGCTGAGTCTGTACACACTCACAAACAGAGAACTGTACAAACACTTACTCATACCTGAGAAGGGGTAATTTAACACATGCACATAGCACTGCACACAACACATGCACACCTTAGCACTTCTGTGTGCACACAAAGCTGTGCACACCAACACATACAGGCACTGCATGTGCAGACACACACTGGCACACACGTACATAGACACTGGCACATACGTGCAAAGCGCTTCCCCAGAGCCCTTCTGGAAACAGAGAAATAGGACATCTACTGCTTGCTACCCCCCCCCCCTTCTAGGCAATATTTCACTCTGTGTGCCTTTGGGGTGGGAACAGACAGTGCTGTCGTAAAGGAAAGAGTCTCAAAGAGAGATTGTGCTGGATTCTTGCCTCCTGCCTCCTACCCTAAAAGGGCAGAAAGGCACAAAACTGAGCACTTTTTGCTGTTTCGTCTTTCCTAGGGGCTTGATCAGCATGAAGAGGGGATTTTATTGAGGATCACTGTTAGTGCATAGCACATATGGCATTCTTCACAACAGCTACACTATTGTGTTTTGTCAAGGGGAACTCTTACCCCATAATTGAAAGGGGGATTCCTGTGGTCCCTATTATTGTGGAGGGGAGCTCACAGTCCCCTGGGGATCAGGCACAAACTGTAAGGAAAGCTCTAGGCTTCTCAGCACAGGTGACAGTGACTTTGAATCAGCTAATCTTTTGACACCTAAGCTTTTCTCTTGAAAAGCTTAACCTGAAAGAGAAGTAGCACTTACTATTGTTAAATAATTGTTTGTGTTATGCTTAATTAAAAATTACTGTTCACAGAGAAAGAGAAAAGGGTAGGAAGTAGCAAAAGGAAGGAGGAAAATAAAGCATACCCCAAGCCAGTGGTTTTTTTTAATCCAGGATTTTCTTTTTTGATAGAATGGGTGCAGAGTAGCTTTCTTTTGAGATTCAGGACTTAGAGGCTAGAGCTAGAAGGGCTGTGCAGTGAGAGATCCCTTCTCCCTCATCTGTACTGGGGTTTTTCTTTAATTTATATATAGATGTTTAAAACTCGACACATCCATTCTTCATTTGATTCACACCATGGCCAGTAGACATACTCGATCTCCATATCAGTCCACTCTATCACACAATACTGCCTTATACCTTATCTTCACTCTTGATGTTGGGGTTACATCTCTACTGGTTTCTTCTTCACAGGGGGTTGTCTAGGGGCATATTTTAATTTCTCCCTCCCCTTGGAGATTATCTACTTGCTCTTAGTCCAAATCAGCCAACCACAGGCCCTCTTCAGAAAAGGCCCGCCTTCCCGACTGGCCAACCACAGGCCTTCTCAACAGAGCTCGCCTTCTCAATCGCAAGGAGAGAAAGAAAGAGAGAAAAGAGAGAAGGAAGAAAGGAAAAGAAAGAAGAAAAAACATGACCTGCCTTCGGGTCCAGGGGCTCCCGTATAACCATGTTGACTCCACTGCTTTTCGCTGCCACGGTCTCGCACTCCAGTGCCCTCTGGTGCCGCACGGGGCCACTGCCAAAAGCCACCCACGTGGTCCCCTCGGCACCGCGGCTTTATGCCGGTCTGCAGAGAAGCCGGCACATTCCAGAGCCCTCTGGCGACACGCAGGGCACCTGCCGAAAGGCACCCACGGGGCCCCCCTCGGCACCGCGGCTTTATGCCAGTCTGTAGAGAAGCCAGCACGTTGCAGCGCCCTCCGCGGAAACTGCCAAGAGCTACCTTCCCATGTAGGCTCCCGTAGTTCCGCTGCTTTTTATGCCAGTGAGAGGAATGTTGAATTTGTCTTTACAAATGAGCTGTGGATCTGCCTGTAGATAAGGCTAGCACTGAGAGATAAAAGAAACAATGGGATGGATTCCATTGATTGATGAATGGAAAAAGATATTTGCCTTTACAAACAAACTGTAGGATGAAAGAAGCAACGGGGGGGGGGGGGGGGGGGGGGAACTATGAATCCTATAAGAATTAAAAATTAAAAGGGAGGGTTATACATTAGAGGGGAATTTCAGGTATCAGGCGTTCCGGGAAGTCTGTGCCTCTCAAGTACCTCAGCCAATGGGGAAAGAGAGAGGGAAATGCGGCCGGGAAAATAGGATAAAAAGGAGGCTGCGTCCTCCAAAAATTTGAGAGATCCCAGGGGAATGTCCCATGGCCTCTCCCTTTATTCGAATAAAGCAAAATGGACTCCTCTGTCTCCTTTTTGGACATAAACCTCTGGTGTTTGTGGACTAATTTTCCTGACACCAGCGTATACCGCAGGGAAGTCGGCACAGCTCGGCGCTCTGGTGCCTTCTGGCGCACCACAGGGCAATTGCCAAAAGCTGCCGCCCTATATGAGCTCCCACAGCAGTTTCCAAGACCTGCACCACCGAGCTCGCCTCCAAACCTCAGCAGCGCTGCGCACGAACCGTGTCCAGCGTCACCACCTCTTCCGCTGGGATGACGAGTGCCAGGAGTTACTGTGCCGGGTGCCCACTGGCCGCTGCCCCTGTGCACCCCCACGGCTCCACGACGGCTGCTGCTGCCACTGCCTGCCCGACCGGCGCGCTAGCACGGTGCAGCTGCCGAAAGTCACTCACGTGGACTCACCCGCCCCTCCCCAGCTTTTGCCGCTGGGTCGCAGAGAAGCCTCTGCAGTCCGGCGCCCCGGTCTGGAAACCCTGCCACCGGGTCAGCCCTGCTGGGCTCTACCACCCAGCGCACCCAAGTCGCCGCAGGCTGGCTAGCTTGCAGCACCGGAGCTTTATTGCACTTAGCACTACTGAACGCTGTCCATGTGAATTCCCCTCCGCTTGTCGTTCCCGTTGCCGGCAACCTAGCACTGCAAGTTTTTCCTATCCCTCTTTCACACGATTCTTGCTGTCCAAAGGGGGTTGCATCAGCCAACCCTGGCCCCTCCCAAAGTCTGTCAGTCAACTCTTTTCTGCTGTCCATTGGTGGAGACTATTTTCTTGCCACTTGATTGGAAGTCAAGTGTTGTCATGCCGTGCCTCCTAGCAACAAGCTTTTCCCATCCCATGCAAGCGGCACATGTACACATCCTCCCTCCCCAAGTCTATCACACCCAAGGCTGTCTCGTGGCAACAATGCCGAGAGGGGGAAGGGGACTATGGGGAGAACAGGGAATGTGTAGACAACAAACCACAATAACATAATCATACATCAATAAAACTCTTCTTAACATATACACAATATTCATCCCTTAATTACAAGAGCCAATCCTTCACATTATCTATCTATAACATTAAACATGTAAAAAAATTACATTAAATAACATAAGCAAGGTAGATGTCTTTATTTATTATGCCTTGAGAAGTGCAGAATTTTCTCTCTGAATACTGAGATGGACTGTATCTCTCCATTTTATGGCAAGAGTCACTACCCTTATGACTCAAACTGCTTTTATATGTTTGCAGCCCTCATCACAAGTCCTGCTTTTCTCATATGAACTCATTCAAAAATTCTCATATGAACTATAGGGACACCTGAAAATTTTTCTCAAGATGAGAAAATGGCTTTATTTTGATTTGAAATTTAAAATTAAGCCCTGCTGTTGAAAAGCTTGGTTTACAAGAGAGCACAGTAATCCAGTACCAGGCAACAAGGCTTCCTCTCCTTCAGGGCTAAAAAAACCTTTCCCAGTCCCCCTTTGAGAGCCCACAAGCGTTTGACTGAAGTGTCTAGATCAGAGCATTCCTCAGGGAGAGGGGTAACTCCCTCCCTTTCCTTGAGGGAGGGAGTAAACACTTAGATGTTGCCAGAGCCTATTCAGTTTGCTCGTTGGGGACAGAAGAATTGACAAGTCTGTGTGACTTAACAGAGTGAACAGGCAGACATTTTAGCAATTGTACCACTTGTGGGCTCATTTCCATTATCTTACACATGAGCATTAGTGTATCTATAGAAAACTCCAAAACTATGGCACAATAACAACAGGTTTTTATTGCTTCTCTAGAACAACCCTTGCCCCAGGCACATTCCTGTTGGCTTCTTGCTTAGAGGAAAGAGTCTGTCATGCCACAGCATGCACATACATGTAAACACATATACACATGACCCAGACCTAGCCCGTGGCATCACCAAAAACAAGTGAACATTTTGCTGCACAGTCCCCTAAGTAGGGTTGGTAAAGACAGCTGCTATGCATGGAAACTTGGAAATACAAAAAAGTGAGAGTGGATCTTTGAAATTCTTTAAGACAGTCTGACACCAACAGACGCAAGTTTAGTATCAAGATGGTGTTCATAAAATTTACACTTTCACTTTTAAACCAAATCCTTTGCATAGCTACTAGTTACAAACAAATCTGCACAGATAAGAACATGGCAGTTAAGCTGCAAAACTGGAGAACTATTAAGTTCTGCCTAGCAGTAGCTCACATACTGCTCAGGAACTTAGCCTGCATTTTTTCCTTTAGCAGTGGGTCACATTAGACAGAAGAATCCCTCTGAAAATTTCCCTGAAATAAGTATCTCTCTGAAAATTAGCATAAGTGCCTTGAGCAAGCAAGCCCCTGCCTAGAGAGATCACATACATATCATCTGTACCTACAGCAGTACAGGTTCAACGTGTCTGCACGACCCCCCCCCCCCCCCCCCCCAGTTCTCCACTAGTGCATTCCTTGAGAAAGGGCTGTGCATTCACATTACCCTTAGAAATACAAGTACTGGGGAAAAGGCAGGTTTGTTGCTCTTAAAAGGCAGCAAATGTAAAGCCTGAATTCTACGTAACCCAAAAAGTGCCTTTCAATATATTGAATTGATCTGAATCCTTTCCCTTTTCTTCTTGAACATCAAATTTTGCTCCTATTGAACACAAATCTGGCAGATGAATTCATGAGACTGTATCCTCATAAGATTCTTGCAGCTTACACACCACAATAAATTTATACCAGCTTTGTGAAATGAAATGATGAGGGGCTGAATATTTACTGCTTGGCTGCTCCTTTCACTGCTCTGCACTTCAGAGGTAGAATAAAAAGGTAATCACAGCAAATGCCAGCTTCAGAGTGGAGTCTGATTATAGTCAGCTTTGCAACTGGAGCTCAGAACCAACTGATATTTTCTAGACTAGACTTGGAACTGAGCCAAAAAGAAAAACAAGACTTAACTGCTCCCAAACCACCCTGGAGAGTAACAAGCTTTTACTGTGTGTCATAGTAGAGTACAGAACAAAGGACAAGTTATAGTTTTTTAAATGTTTTTTCCTCAAAGAAAGCATAGACTTTGGAGTAAGGAAGGGATGCTGAGCAACCTGACAAAGGAAAAGTGAGATGCAGCCAGCCTGGTCTGAAGTGCACATGGCAGACTGCCTTGAGCTGAACATGCCTACAAGCATAATTCAGCAGCTCACTGAACACATCCTAAGGCGCTTGGATTTTCTTTAACATCGAGTACAGCTACTAGGTTTCAGCACCTCAACACAATTTCAATCCATGTAACAGGAGCATCCTGCACATAACTAGCACTCCTTACTCCAATTACTATGAGCAAACACTGCTCCTTTTTGGCCTCCCAAAAGAAGGATGTTTCGAGGCTGTGGGACAGAGCAAATTCAGCATCTGATTCCATGAGAGCTGGTAATATTTTGTGTCAGTCAGGATCATAAAAAATAGAGTTTTATTTACATTTATATTTTCATATTCAAATTCAATATAAATTATGAAATATTTACAACCATTTCATATGTACTATAGCTAAGAAAATGCATTGCTTTTCCCCCAAATTCTTAAGTTATTTATTGGAGCCTCTAAGACAAAATCCTACTGAACAATAGAAATCAGTCAAAGATGCAGAGGTAAAAAAATAAAGTGCATTTATAAGTTGTCCATAGCTACCTCCACTGGACAAGGCCAAGTCACTTACTACTGAGGCACCCAGTGTTCCACTTGAACCCATCTCAACTCCACAGAGGACAGACAGCTTCTCCAACCCTCTGTTACAAGTCACAGGACATCAGCGCTCCCTGCAGCTTGTGCACTTGAGCAAGACAATGTACATCAGGAGTCCAGCACTTTTCAGAGGCTGGATCTTTTCTGAACAAAACACAGAAGATCCTTTTGTAAGAATTTATCTTTTCATCTTCAGCTGAGTCTTTCCTGAAGTCAGTTCCAGACTCCCACAAAGCCAGGACTCTGGCATATTGCTGATGCTAGAGATGGTTATAGCTCCTCAAATCACCGGAGGATCTTTCAGTCTAACAGACTAATGTTAAAAAGGTTTGAAAAGTTCCTGCAGTTGTTCCCTTCACAGTAAGTCAGATTTGGCTTTTCAGCTTGCAGCTTTTCTTCCCCTTTAGGAATGTGTGGTTGGTAGGTTAGAGTTGAGAGGTAGAGAATCAGTTGGTTACTAGAGAGCCAAAGACACTGTGGACAAAATCCAGTTTGAGAAGCATTAGTTTGCATTTTCTCCTATCAAATTAGAGTACTGAAACATTAAATACCATATTGCTTTAAACAAAACTGTCTCATAAATAAATATTAGAACAGATCAAAATAAATTTGTTTACAATGAAAATCCACTTGAGCGAAAATAATAAACAACCAAAAAACTCAACTCAAAATGGTTCCCAGTGGAGACAACTATGACATTAAAAAATCTCACCTAAACAACTCAAACACGGTAGAGAAGCTTTGCTGAAGGTGGAATTTTTGTTTAGTTAAAATCTGCTGGTTTTCTGTATATTTAAGACAGCTTTATCCAGAGAGTGTTAAGACTCCTATGGGAAATACAGTTTTAAGAAAGGCAAACCATACAGTTATGATTCGGACAAGTCTATTTATCTAACCATTGCCAATGCAGTATTTTCTCCAACAGTCTTGCAACTTTTGGTTTATGTGGAATGGCAGTAGGCAGCTCCTTGCAGAAGGCTTGCACCATGTCGCTGGGCATGTTCTTAGAACGTGACTTCACAAACAATCCTGCCTTTGCAAACTTGTGTTTCATCTCCCTCAAAACCTGGGTTGTCACCGTGTGAAAGGACAGCCATAGTGGAGGGCTGAGATTCTTCACTTACAGGACGTGTGTTGTCATCTGTCCAGAAGAAAACCAAGTCAAGACAAGTCAAAAAGTGCCACAGCCAAGCATTACCACCTTAAAGCAAACCACACAAACTTGATTTGCACAAGCTCAACTGCACTTTTCTTGCAGAAATGGAAATCCAAGGCCATGCTCCAACTACCTCTCTCCTGCTTGCCTTTGTTAGTTTGGGAGCCCATTCTTGCCACTGCCTGTCCTTTCTGGAGGTGTCTGCTCAGTTTAGTAGCGCTGAGCAAGCTGAATTTGTGTGCTTAAGCCATAGAAGGCTAAAAAATCCAACTAGGAGGATTTTAGCAGGTCTTGTGTCTTTAGGCTGCTGAATGCAGGCATCAAGAGCAACTCCTAGAGACCAGGCTCAGGATAAAGTGGGGGTGGGTCCATGCTGATTTGGAGAGGAAGGCCTTCCCTACAGACTAACCCTGTCTGGCTGACGTCCCTGTGTGTCCTTCCCACTCCAAGTGAGAATACACGAGAATGACCCATGTAATGTAAGGACTCAGCATGCCTTGAGTTACTTAGAGGGATGCAATTTCAACTTTTGATGTTTAGCTCATAGAAGTGTCCTTTTCTCTACTCGGGTGCTTCAACAGGGCACTCCCAAACACACGCCACTTGCTGTAGCAACATGTCCTGCAAGAGACAGGCAGGAAATCCTAAATTTTCCTATCAGCTAAGCTTCCCATGGGAAATAGAGCATCCCTTTTCAAAGGCCATGCCACAATTCAGAGGATAGTTACTTTCATTTGTTTACCTGCAACCTTTTCATTTTTAAAGCCAATAGCAACACTGCTTACATGTTGGTAAAACTGAGCACTAAAAAGACATTTGCAATTTGTTTGCTCTTGTTCAAAAAGACAAAGTATTTGGAATATCTGATATTCTTTACAAATTAATACTCTCTAAAGTGTTCAAGGATGAGTCAGCCTTGGCAAATCTGAAATTCAATTAAAGTATCTGTCTTCTCTATCTTACACCATCTAAGCTAGAACAAGACTGACTCCGCAAATGTTTTCTGTAAGTAACTACTTAAAGCAGATCTAGTAGCAAAGCAACACTCACTCATCCAAATGAAATCTCCAAAGAGACAAAGGGATAAGAGACATCTTTGGAAAAGTCTCTTTGCTCTTGAAGTATGCCTCTAACTTTGAACTATTCCTTCATAGACTTTGGCTTTTAATTCACATTAAGGTTGTGTTTCATTTGAAAACAAAGACCAAGTGTCAGAGCTAAGGGCTAAAACAAAAGTTAAGATTAAAATAACCCTGAAAAATTCAAGCCCTGTGAGATGCTATGAAGGCAACTCCCCCTAATTCACAGCCTAAGAAGCCAAGTGCAAATGATCTAGCAAGGCAGATGAAAGAGTCGAAGTACTTTCTGATGATGCATGTGCCTCCGGAGCAGATTCATCTGGTCCCTGTACAGAATCATATCCAGATGATGCTGTTTCACTAAGATTGTCCTCTTCATTAACTATAGTGACAGTAGATAGAGGTCTTTGGCCACTGGATCCTGGGGCTTGCACAGGCTCAGACCGTGGTTCTACATCCATCTTTGTGAAAAAAAGAGAAAATGGTTAAATTACAACTTGGCAGGAGGGTGCATCTTTCTGGGAGAACAATGCCTGCAAGGACTGAGTCTGGAGAACTTTTATGCAGGGGGAAAAACATGAAATGGAATAGAGGTTCTGCTGTTAACCTCCAGTATCAGAGGTGAAAACCAGTTACTGCCTAATTGAGTGGGAAGTTCAGGCACAGCTTCTGCATTGTTTTCCCAGTATCAGGAAGAGAGTCTTCCTTCCACTCAGTGCAGATCTGCCTCCCCCAGGCAAACTCTGACTTACATTTTAGCTGGTCCAGGCAGCATCAGGCACTGGCAACAGCATCTTCCTCTGGCACTTGCAACAATGAGCAATTACAGAACACATCAGAATGCATCCTAAGAAATCAGGCAGTTTCAGGAACATCATACATGCTAACACATTCATTTTTCAAGGGCTCCAGGTACTGAGCAACTGAAGAGAAGCTGGTTTCAGGCAGAGTATGAGGTGTCAAAGTCTGCCTGAAGATTTGAGAAACACCCTTAGCTGTAAGCACAAGAGTTAAGAGTAATTCTGTCATTCTGACTCAAGGCATGAGTCACCTTTGGCTGACATTCTGCCCAAGCCTTTAGGCAATACCAACTCATACCAGGTCAGCTGCAGGCTTCCCTAAAAGGGACACCACAATTATTCCTACAGCATCTGGCCACAGACATGGCAACAATACCTGTGCTTATCACCTGCACTCTAGAGACAGCATGAAAAAAGCTCAAGATGTGGTAACAACATCAGTGTACCTGCAGTGGCCACCACAACAACAGCCTCAACACTTACCTCAACACCCAACACTTTGAGGATGTCACATTTGCACAGAGGACATGTCCCATGCTCCAGAAGCCAGGGGTCAATACAGGTCTTGTGGAAGACATGGCTGGTGGAAGAAGGTAGCCAACAGGTTAGGTTTCATACCAGGAAGATTGCTCATGCGCCAGCTATGAAGAAGCCTTTTGTAACACCAAGAATTTATTCTTTCTAGAATGGATGACCTTATTTTGCCACAAGTTTCAGCTGAAAGCTGTGGATAGTTGATCTTCCAACCTGTTTGTGCTTATTTGTATCCCAATACAACTTGCTAGAATTAAGCATTATCATTTTTGCTACACCTGAACAGTCTAAAGCTATTTTTCCAAAACTGTGTACAATACATTCCCAGCTGATATTTAAATGATACAACTATTGACATCTCAGCTTTAGCTTTAAGGTTAACTTCTGTCATGCAGATGACTAAATAGCATTTGTTTATGTTGTAATTAGATAGGCAAATCATCTCACAGAGTTATGTCCTCAAGATAAATTGTACTCCTACCCATTTATGGTGTCTGTGCAATCATGTGTATTCCAAGTGGGTTATTTGGCAGGCTGTACACTCAAGAAAGTAGATATAGCTCAGCCATCACAGATGCAAATGTGTGCTTCTATTAAGACACTCAATTCCACAATGGGTTTAAATTAGGCCACAGATTTAGGGATGACTTGAAATCCTGTAATCTGCCTGTTCCCTCAGCCTGAATAGAAACAGCAAGGCAAACAAGCACTGCTCATTATTCATCAGCCCTATTACGAGGTAAGTGCAAAGATCACCACATCCAGTGTTCAGCAGCCCACTCTCCAGCAGGATCCAAGGATTCTCCAGATCAGCTCACATAATTGGCACTTCTTTCCAGCTGCACCAACATCATGTTTGGAATAAAACTTGAAACTTTCTTGACGCCTGACTATTATTTTAAGTCCTTGAACTTAATACTGGACTTGTGAACCTTTGCAACTATAATGCCTTTCGTTTGACTCCCTGGACAAGAATGTCCTCGGCAAATACCTACACCTGAGGGACTCAGATACCACCAATGTGATTCACAGGAACATTCCTTTGATTGGTTCTTTCATAGATACAGTTAAATGCTTTCAACAAATAGGGGCTTAGTGTTGAGATCAACCACCAAAATCAAGCATGTTCTTGCAGTAAATACCAGTTTATAATTCACATGAGGGAGAGTTTCATATGGTTGATATCACCACTCGTGAAGATTATCAAGTCCATGTAGTCTAGTCATTTTAAGCTAGTGTGCCTCTGAGAGCTACATTTGGGCCACAGAGGAACGAAAAATCACAAATGTACGTAAAAGCAGTCTCAGAGCAAATGCAGCAAATTCGTGTACAAAGAACACAATCAAAAGATGTTACTCTATTCTTACCCAAATAAGTTATGCTTTGTTTGCAGGTTCATACCAAGATTAGCAGCGTTTATAGGGAAATATGAGAAGTCAGGTCTCCTATCAAGCAAAGTGTCTGGAGCCTGTCTACAAGTTTCTGTACTCATGGCACTTAGCCCACTAACAAAACTACCCACGAGTATAAACATGACAACTGGATAATCATTAACATACATGCCTGAAGGGTTATTCAGTTTAGGAGGTTTTTTTAAGTATTAGGCATTAGATCAAGGGAGTTGGTTGATAACACCTTAGCAGACCAACTTTGTATAACCAAAACAGCTTAGAGGTCCTACTGCTTGGGAGGAGAGAAAGCCTTTGGAAAACTGTAGCCTGATGCACAGGTAACTCCAGCTGAGACGTGCTAGTGTTTGACAGCACTGCTTAGCACACAACAGCAGATACCCTTTTTCTATTCTTCAGAACTTCATTTTCCTACATCAAAATGTTTCCAAGTGCTTTTTATAACGCTCCCTAAGGGTTATGACACCTCTTCCTTTGCACAATTTGGGCAGTTTATGTGGCAGCCCTCTGATTTTAGAGGCTTGGCCAGAGCAGTCCCTGTCAGCAGGCACAGGGGGAAATCCCACAGAACAAGTTTCCTTAAGCCGAGGCAGCTTCATTGCTCACCTTAGAAACAATCACATTAAAGCCTTAGTGCTTCACTACTGGGCTTCCACAGCAGCACAGCAGTGAGATACAAGAGGAGAGAATTCTAGAAAAATAAACTGCTATGGCTCTATTTTGGTCTCTGTTTCAGAGGATGCATACAAAAATATAAATGCTTTCTTTTAAACTACAAAAGTCATCATGGTTTAACAAATTTAGCAGAAACACAACCTTCTTAGTAAACAGTAATTTAAGGGACAAGAAATGGACAACATTTTGCTAATTACCTGCAAGTTATTGGTATCATTCTTATACACCAGCAAAGGAAGAAATCCTTAAAAAGTCCTGGCATTCACCTGAAGGACACTATGGTCTGCCAAGTTATGTGTGTCAATCCACTCACGGGGAAGTGATGAACACAGGCCATTGAGGCACACTACAAATGCGTATTCACACAGTTTGTTGTTCAAAATGTTTTGATAGATATTCAAGAATTCTCACTGTACAACAACCTGATGAAAGTTTGTTAACAAACATGGCAGAATTTTGGACAAAGGGACAGTTTGTAAGACAACTTACTTGCAAGTCAGAACACGTATTACATCATTTGGCTTGTACTGCTCAAAGCACACAACACAGGAATCTCCATCTGGACCAGTTTCCTAAAACAGTGAAATGAATTTACAGCTTTAACACACTTCCTCTGAACTCCTCAAGCTTCCTCTGAACTCCAGTCAGATTTACTGCAGATGAAGGGGACTAGCTAGAGTTATCCATGATGCTCCCAAATATAATCTTATATAAACACACTTTGTGGATTACTCACAGTCAAGCTGGCACTTCAAAGCAAGCATTGAAAGTTTAAACTCATGGTTTAGAATTCCAGCTGAAACTGTTACTGGATTACTGGAGGCACTAGTGTAGAGGTTTAGAAACTGCTACTCCAGTTTCAGTTACAAGATCAGCCAGGGAAACTGATTAGATGCTAGTTTATGCTTAAGCATGCATGCCAGCAAATTAGGTCCTCTCACATCAGCAGGACTATGAGCAGCAGCTAAAAAAATAAACTGATTTATATGAATATAAGTCTTAAGGTCTGGAAAAGGACCTGGTCTGAAAGAGGAACTGTCACTGCAACCAAAAGTTACAAGCTCAGAGAGACTTCTGCATCTTGCTCCAGTAGTAGGGAACTTCTTGGGTTCCATGCAAAGGCTGTGCTGTAATGCAGGGGAGATCACAGGGTCAGTCCTACCTTATCCCCTTCCTTCAGGGTGCGCAGCTGCATTTGTTCAATGGCCTTCTTAGCCCTGGCCCTCAGCTGCCGCTGTAACACAAAGCAGTCCTGCTCAGAGACAGCCATTTTTCTATTCACTTACTAATACTTACCCAGGTGCCTACTGCAAGCAGGCAACAGTTTTAAAACCCAGATGTTATCAAAACAAGCCAAGTAAGCATGACCATACTATATGGAGACAACATGAAACAGTTTCGGGACATACTGATGCAGTTACTGACTGGATGACACACCAAGACAGCACTTACGTCTGCTTTGGTTGTACCTAATCTTTTCACAAGGCACAGAAATTGTAAGGATTTTTTAGTTTGAGAAGATGCAAGGTAATACGTTGATCACATTAGACCCAGCCAAAACAAACACAAGCCTTCAAACTGATTAGGTACAGAAGACTGAACATTGAATTAAAAAATTGTTTTATGTTATACTCACTTTAGGACACCTTCCTGAAGGACTATCTTCTCTCTACCCGGTGCACTTCAGGCAATTCTGGCAGTGCCATCCCCAGCACAACAGTAACCTCAGGGACAGACTAGACTCAAGTTTTGCAACTAACCAAAGAGCCTCTTTCCAATTCCACTGCTCTATGCAGGAGCCCCACACTGTTGGCTTTCTAGCATTACATCTCCTCAGGCATTTTAGCTCAGTTACATGAAACTTTTCCAAGTGGAGTACTGGTGGCACAAGTGCAGAAGGACAAGTGGGAGGAGGGCTGTTGCTGACACCTAACAATCTTGCAAGGACTGGCCATTCAAGTCTGCATAAAATTCCTTGTGCTGCAGCAGTTAATAGCAAGCAAACTGATTTATACATCCCCCTGGGACCCTGTCAAATAGTCTTGGCACAAAATGAGCTATTTTGTATTAGCATTGATTTTATGCCCTAAGAGTATCCACGTGCATGCTTTAAGAGTTTAATAGCCGACAGCTACTAACAGCTATCAAGGAAGATATACATACAATCCAAAGGTGAGGGATACAGATGTGCAGATTTATTTAGAAACAAGAACTATTGAGGTTTTCTTGGAAGTTTGTGAAGTTCTGCTGAACACATCAATATATGTTTCTGTATGTCAGTTATGGTTAACTTTGAAATGTTGTCCTTGTCAAGGTTTGAGACTGAAGCCATAGAGCAGCAGCCACATACTCCTTTTTACTGAGGCCCCCAAAAGTCTGAGCAGCAAACGTGGTAACATCAACAGAGCAGGAATGCAGCAATATAAGTACTTCTCATACATGGCCAGAACTGGCACCACTACTTGTTATTAACTGAAAACCAAACTTTCTAGAAATGTACTCCTTCATACAGTATCTAATCTACACATCTGATGTCAGGCCACGCATATTAGACAGGACCCAACTGGCTGCACTGTATAATTTACTTGGAACAATATTTTAAATTTTGCATGGGCACCAGTTTAATTGCTCCTCATTAAATGTATCAATGCCAAAGTCACCTTGAACACTGATTTTGGCAAGTACAGCAGAACACCCCTCCAGGAGATGGAAAAAGGTTGCAGAAGAAGCTTTATGTTGAATAGTCTACCAAGCTGGGAATGTCAAAGTATTTTGAGAAGCCAGGTTTTTCAAGTGAATGTGAAACGTGAATTATGTTAGAACTATAGAAGCCCCAACATACAAAAGCTAGAAAAAATAGCTAAGTTGAGGAAATAGAATCAAGATATTACAAAACAGGTCAGGTCTCAGCTTCTATCCAGGCTCTGGAATGTTGGGAGTAGTGAGGTACCAAAATGGTTTCCCAGATTTGGAGTTGCTTAGTCCTAAGACTCCTTGTTCATAGCTGCCAATTTTGCCTCCAGCCCTTTCTGTAGAAGGGTGCCTTCCTGGCATCTTGTGAGCACAGTCATGGCAGTACAAACCAGACAGCTTCCTGAGGAGGCTGGGAACTCCTGCTTTTCTCCTGTAAGCTAATGAAGTTCTTCCCCACAGGTAGCCACAGTTAGCTACTGCCATTGAAGCAGTTTTGAATTGTTGAAAGTTGAGCAATTTGCCTCCTCCAAAGCCATTAATTAGGTCATTTCTCAGCTGCAACATCTAATCTTTATGAAATCAAAGCAAGCAAAGACTTGAACTGAAATTAGAAACCAGGCCACAGATAACATCATGGGTGATTTTGCTCTGTTAGGAAAGGTTACTATATTGAGAACTGAATTTGTCAGTACTCCACTGACTGGAAAGGTAGAAAGCCAACTATCATACTTCCTCAATTTTCCACCTTCTTGCTCACTGACCTCCCAATGCAGGAAGAGACTGCAGAGGTGGAGACTTGAATTTCAAGCCCAGAAGAAAAGATGCATTCAAGAAGGAACTAGCAGTTTGCACAGTGTAGCTTGCTCATGAGGGAAGAACTACTCCGGTTTAACTGTCAGGTTAGGACAGATGTGCTACTAAACTTCTCTTTTTGCTTGGACCAGAAGCTGACATAACTGGCTTTTCTCAACAGTCACTCAAGTCCAGGTAATTTGGGTTTTCAAAGGGCTGAACAGCGACAGGAAAGCCACCAAGATGTACCATACAAGCCAGGATGTTTTTTGACTAATATTCAGTACGTAATTGGAGCCAAAGCACTTAAAACTCTCAAACTTTGGATCTACACTGGAAATCCAATCAGCAGCTAACAGGGCACATGGTAGCATCACCTTTTACTAGTTCACTTGAATTAACAAGCACTTTCTTGTTATTCTTTACTTACCTAAGCACTGTGAGGTCAGTCTGAGATGCTAGGGTATAAAAACAATTGAAAACAATTCTGGGTTGTCTTTGAGTTTCACTTTGACAGAATAGTATATTTTTACACCCTGATAGCAGAGAAGCTTGCTTCCGTTCTTATATTCTACAAAGCACTTCTTGGGTCTCCTTAATTTCAGTTCTGCTGAAATCATGTGGAACTGGTATATCATTTATCAATATTATTTTTTCAATCTGCAGTAAGCTCCTTGTGTACATGGAACCCAAGACTGCTAGCCAAGCAGACTGCATTTTCCCAGTACCATCTATCACTGAGACATTAATAACATCTGCAGTTTCTTGAAAGCTTGATAACTCACAATGACCTGTTGCACTCTTAAGTACCTTCAAAAGAGGAAACATTTCTATTTGATTTAATGAACAGTGAATAGAGCACCCAAGTTTTCCTGTCCAGATTTATTTAGCAATGTTAAACAGAGATGTGTGACTAAGGTAGATGGCAGGGATTCATCAGCAGGAAACTGCATCTCTGTCCACAAATGTCAGCAAGAGAATCAGATTACAGAGAAAACTCCACATTTCATCCAGGAGTGCCAATGCTACACCTCACAGGCAGATGAAAATTTCCAATACTTCCAACCCTAACTGAATCTGTCACTGTAATTCTCGGAAAGCTTTCAGTCAGAAAGCAGTTTTCAACAAGCGGCAGCCTCCCAACGTGTAGCTAAAGTCATGCCTCATTTTGCAGACAAACTTCCAGTCATGTCTCCTGTTACAGCAAGGACATAGGCAGTGCTATGTGGGAAGGATGAGGGTCAGCTAAATGCAGATTAGCTCTCTCACTACATTAGTCCCCACTACATCAGTATTACAGCTACACTGCAGTTCAGAGAATATTTATAGGAAACACAGCTAGCTGAGCACAATCAACTTTTCTCCACGTAGTTTACTTTTGGCTGTTCTTTAGGGAAGTCTTAAGCTGTGCAAAGATGTATCTCTTAGCATTTTAAAGATCAAACAAACAAATTCAGTAATTTTGGTATTTAACCAAAACTTAACCAAATCTCAAGATCCACACCATGGAGGGATGGGAGGTATAAAAAAACAACGGTCCAAACTCACCTGGTCCCTGGACTGGGCCCTTGCAATAATGAGTCTCCGAGCAGAGTAAGAGACATAGCAGCCCACAGTTGCTGCTGCCACTACGAAAAATGACACAGAGATGAAGAGGATGGTGAAGATATTCATGGAAAGACTGTGCTTTTTGCCCACTTCAATGACCATGGTGACTTTCATGCCGCTCTGAATCTGGCGCAGGATTTCCATGCCTTTCAGGTTGCCAATCATAATTGCAACGATCTTTTCAGCACCTGGAAAGAAGGGGAATCCATGCTCAGTTCCCAAATGTTTCATCAGAGGCATTGTCTTAGTTGTCCTGCTTCAAGTACTAAAGAAACTGCTGTGGGGAGTTTCTAAATAGTATTTATAGATTCAATATGAACTAATGGAACAACTGTCATCACTATATGTTTGTACAGCTGAAAGCATGTCCCATTACCTATGAGCGGCATAAGTGAACCATGTTTAGAATTCATTCATCTCTGCAGCATTCCTCACTCCTATATAGGACACAGACTGTCCTATTTTAGACACAACACTTTGGCAATTTACATTTTAATGTGCCTTTGAATTACATGAAGTTAAAAAGAAATAGTCTGCAGAGTAAGGTCACTGGGGATTGTGATATCTGTATAGGGATTGCTTTCTGTAATGGATCCAACTCCCTCCTTGCTCCACTGCTACTTCTTAACATCTCTCTTTCTAAATTTGACAATAATTTTGAGTACTTCCCCAGATACTGAGCAATCAAAGACACAGATCACCCTTCACTTCTGTATTTTCAGCAGCAATAGAGAAATGATTGAAGGAAATTGCATTGTGAATTCTAAGTGTTTTTGTGAGTTACTACTGCAAATTCAGAGGGAAGCAAATATGAAGGGATATGTGTTTGACTTTTAAACAGTTGGGAGCAAGATGCCAAATGCCATCCTGATTTTAATAACAGGTTTTATTGACTTAGTTGAACACCACAAGTCAAAGGAACCAAGGTGTTTAAGGAAAGAAGAAATTTCAAGCAACTCCAGTCAACAAGCACAGACAAGAGCAAACTGGTTTCCTTTCAGTAACATGCAAGGGCTTGAGGACACTTGATACTGTTTGTAGAAACGTTAGAAAGTCCCAATATTACAGAGAAGCTCTTAAGAGCGGGGGGGGGGGGGGAAAGGGAGAAAGGGTGATAAGTAAATTATCACTGCTCTCTCTAAACTCAATTTGATCACCTGCACAACATTCATAATAGACATTGCATGGGGGAAGAATAAAGACTGTTACAAAGTGCTATTTTTAGCTAACCTCCCAGCCAAACACTCTTTAATGGGAAGACCAACTGTTTTTTCCTCTGCTGAGTTACTCAAGTTGTTTCCCTCTGCTGAAAGTTATTCAATTTTCAGCTACCAAAAAACCCTAGAATTGGTGTTAAACCACAAAGGCTGCTATTGGACAAAGTGTTTATTAGTTTTCTAGCTTGTTCACATAATGCTTGTGATCCAACACAGCAAGCAACTTTCCTCAGTAGGACAAAACTCATATTTTATTCAGAAAGCTCCTTGTAAAGACAATGACATCACACAGAGGAAAAAAAAGCATATCCTAGACTGCAATTACTCTTAAGGATGAACTAGGGCTTATACATCATATATAAAATGAGCTGGAGTAAGGTGTTTGCAGCAAGCAAAGACGTCAGAAACAGAGACTTGCTTTCATAGGCATGGAAGAAAGTCTGGAAGAACAGGCAACAGAAAATAGGAAGCTGCCAAAAAAAAGCAAAAAGGTTTGCTCTACCCTATTCCCCTATATTTCTGTATGTCTCACAGTAAATCTATCTTGTGGTTATGCACAACACAAGACACAGCATAGCAACTCCTATTAATGAAATGTCACCATCAGCCTGCAAAAACATTCCAACTACTAAGCCATCTATTGTGAACAACTTTTACCCTTAAAGAAAGAAACATATTATTATGAATTATGTTCTATTTTTCCAATTTATCAAACAACAAGATTAAATTAATACAATTAAAGTATTGGAGATGAATACAATCAAAGTGCATATATTTGAGAATATACTAAATCTGGCAGTAAGTAATTTAGAATAATTGAGGTTCGTATAAAGCATAAGCAAAACCGGCCGGGGAAGGGCCCCCCCGCGACCGGGGATACGGGGAGTGGCTCCCATTCCTCACGTACCAAAGCATCCAGGCTAACAATCCCACTTATATACTGTAGGCTACAGAAGTTTCTAGAAAACTCCTCCTAGTTTCTATTCCTAAAATCTATGTCACTATGTTGTATGGCACATGCTCTACTAATGGGTTAGGGGGTCTCTCATCCTTTTGAGGGTCTTATTTCTGATGAAGGCTCGTCGTCTTCCTCAGTGACCGAGGTGTGACCTGCAGGTAGCGCAGGTGCACTGTGTGACTGAGCAGATGTTTTCCATAACAAGACTTTAATTGAGTCCCATGCTTGGAATCATCCCATTTTGGCCCATTTCAAGGTCAAAACTTTCTATTTCTAGATGCTGCTTGTCAGACCTACGTCCTTCTACTATTCTTGTTTGACTTTCTTCCAACCTTCTTCTTCGACTCCCAACATCTGGAAGATGTCCTTTGTCCTGTCTCACCCATCTCCCCCCTCACTCTGTTAACAACTGTCTTCTATTGATCTAAATACAATTTTGTTAGTATAGTTACAATTTAATTAGCACGAATCACATTTATCACACTATTCAATTTAAGTTTCAGACTGCATAGTACAAAAAGATGTCATCAGATGACAGCTTTAATCCTCACTGGCATTTCTCAACCCCAGAGATTGGTTGGAATTTCAGCTCTGCTGCACATGCAAATGGCTAGCTGATGGCTTTGACACTGGCACAACAAGGGCAGAAGTGAGTGGCCATTTCCATCAGCACATTTGCAACAATTTCTGTGCTTCTATAACAAAAGCAAGAGGATCATCCCCACCCAATACTTCCTGAGCTGCTACTTGGGTCCCATTATCACAGGTACTGAAACATGTTATGGTGGCCTTGAAACCACCAGCCTAGAGAGAGGCTTCTGAAAGGGCTTGGCCATCACGTGGGAAACAAGGTATTTGAGGGGACATCTGCAGAGAGATATCTCAAGCAGAGTAGCTTCTCTCAACCGTCAGCTTTTTCCCTGCCCAGACTCCAGCCAAGCAGAGAGAAGTCGATTAGTTGTGCACAGTAAAAACCTCACAGAAACCCGAGTCCTTTTCCCAGGTGTCACCTTTTGTGGTTTAGAAGTTTCTGAAACAGTTTTTAAGGGACGCTAGAAGGTGAAATGAATCTGCTGCCTGTTTAGCTGATAATGGGCTAAACACAAGCAAGACCTGTTCAGTTGAAGATTTCCCAGCTAGTTTCCTTTCCCATTTGTGAAACTGGAGAGGGAAAGTTATTAAACTCTTTAGGAAAACACAAGCTGCCTCTTTGGGAACCTCCTAAATTGTAAGGCAGCAGCTGGTCAAAATCTGAAGGAAATTGAAGCACACAGGTAGATGAAACACACAAACCCCAATGGGCAGGGAAGAGCTGGGGCACAGCAAATTGGGCCCACAAGGAGACTGTATGACTGGGATCAAAGTTACACCTTCTTGGATCCGTTTGACTTAGATGTAGAGTGGAGTTGCATCTATTTATAGCACTATCAATACCTATACAAAACTCTGCCCTGCAAAGATTTCACTTGTTCTGCCAGTACACTTCTGCTCCTAAACATGAAGTTACATCTTTGACAATTCAGTAGAGAAATGCGTGAGGGAGTCATAGAGCAGAGAGCATTAACTTTTGCATAATACACACCTGCCTTTTCACATTCATTTAAGGTGATTATTATAATCCATTGCTACATTTTTGTGTGCTACAGATAAATCTATCCTGAACCAAGCAAGCTGTAATGCCTGGAGAACACTTGCCTCACAATATTTAGAATACAATGGTACCTTTAAAATGCTCACTTTTAGCAATAAAACCACAATCTAATAATGCATTAAAACACATCAAGGCAAGATACAGATCTCAAGGTCAGACAAATCCACTGACCAAAGCCATCTCAAGAACTCCCAACTCCCTCACTCAAAAGTAATTTCTCAGCTCGTTCAGGCATTGGAACCATTTTGCATTGTTTAAACCAAACAAATTCAGCTTCAATTAAGTAATGAAAGACCCCTTCATTTTGGTTTAAAGGCCTCAGTGTAACTTTGGGGAAATTCCATAGGTCTTTCTTGGACAGCGAGAGCCAAACCTCTCTAATGTCTCTACCACAATTTATCAAGAACAGGATGTAAAACTGATGGACCCTTTTTCTCTTTGGGAACAGACCAAGCTACAACACAGTTTAGTGAAAATATGTGAGGAAGGCAATAGTTTTGAGTGCATTTTTAAGAAAGAAGATATAAAACACGCTAAGTAGGCAAGTTGTTTCAGAAGAAGGAAAAAGCTAGCATGCCACACACAGCCTCCAACATTTTGGATCCCTTCATTTTTTCCCCCCCAGCTTTCTCAAAGTCTGAAGTTTTGTCTGATCTTTAATCAGACTAAAATTAAGTGCCCCCAGTTTTACCAGTATTCTTTTACTCTGTCCAGAGAGCCCCTTGTGCAACCAGTGCTTCTGCTATGGTACAGC
Organism: Sturnus vulgaris; assembly: GCF_052056855.1. NCBI lineage: Eukaryota > Metazoa > Chordata > Aves > Passeriformes > Sturnidae > Sturnus > Sturnus vulgaris. Next base: position 17,563,713 of record NC_142256.1, on the reverse strand, counting down.
CATGCTACTTCTCGCTGGGACCAGCACAGCTCACCCCAGCACTCCACTTGGGAATACTCCCACCCCATCCTTGCTCCTGGTGGGATCATAAATCCATTCCAACAGCTCTAGGTGGCCACCACATAAGCCATCTGTTCAGAAAAAGCAGAATGGAAGAAATTACTTTTGAGTTTGAATGTTTCATATATTTTAAAAAAGAAAAAAAAAAAAAGGAAGTGCAAAGTTTGGAGTTTGAATTCTCAAAGAATGGACAGGTTCTCTTTAACCACAGCACCACAACAAAAATGCTATCTGAAAGCTCTTTCAGGAGATGAAATACAACTCTAGCCTTGGTGCCTGGATCATTGTTTTTATTTACAAGATATGGTGCTTGAGCACAGATAGTAATAGTTGTGCCTTATGCCTTAGTCAAAGGAGCTAAAGGTATTCCCTTGGCACTCCTCCAACACCACCATCAGCAAAAACGGCATTAGGAGATAGTTTGATCTCCTAATCTTTAACATGAAAGACACTGTCAGTTTACACACCAACCATTTCGTACCAGTTTAGCACACCTGGCAGCTCAGGCATGTAAGAGAAGTATCTGATAGCCTATCTTTCATGTTTAGAAAAAAAATACAATGTCTTGAACATTGCATATCTCACTGTACTTGAATACTAAGAAACAGGATTTCTGGTGGTTATCAAACAGGTTGGTACAAGCTTACTGTTACCTGTTACAGTAGGAGGAAAAAACTAACAGCCTACACAGACTGAGCTGGTATTACCAGTTTACATAATTTGCTTCAGATGACAGGCCAGCACTGCACATAAAAGCCATTAAGTCTCAGCAGCATACCCCACTCTAGGGACACAACGGCTCTCCCCAGCTCAGACACTATGAACCCAGACCCTGCAGGCCAGATCTACTCTCATTCATAGTACAGTGTGGATAAAAAAAATAAAGTGCCGATTGCTGTCATTGCACAAGGCAAAATCTCACCAGGAATGTGCCCATCCCCACACTCATCCATCATCTCAGACATTCTCAGAGGAAATGCCTTTATTGCCTTTATTAGAGCAATAAGCTCTCCCCTTTACAAGAGAGGAGGGTGATTGAACTCATAGTTCAGGAGCAGCATGAGCCTGGCTAAGCTGACGTTGGTAGGCTTGCTCCTTCTTCCCCCGCTTTGCATGTTCTCCACCCCAAACATTACCTGGCACCAAGATTCAGGTTATTTGGCAGTTATTTAAAGCTACAGCCCCATATGATCTAAACTGTTTGACTGAATTGCCTTTTTCCTCACACTCTTACCTAAGCGTAATTAAATCTACTTTCAGCCTGATTTACTTGACATATGGCACTATGTCTGATCTTTTCCTCCTAAACACACAAGACTTTCAGCATACAGGGGCAAGCATTCATACAAAATCATGGAATGACTGGGGTGGGAAAATACCTCTGGAGAACATATAGCTCAATGCCCCTGCTAAAGCAGGTTCACCCAGAGCAGGTTGCAAAGGATCACATCCAGACAGGTTGTGAATATCTCCAGTGAGGGAGATTCCACAACCTCTCTGGGCAGTTTGTTCCAGTGTTCAGTCACCCTCACACTAAAGAAGTTTTTCCTCCTATTCAGATGGGTCTTTCTCTATTTCAGTTTGTGCCCACTGTCCCTTGTCCTGCTCTGGACACGACTGAAAAGAGTCTGGTCCCATCCTCATGACATGCACCCTTAACACATTTGTGTGCCCTGAAGAGGTCCTCTCTCAGTCTTCTCACTTGCAGTCTGAATAGGCCCGGCTCCCTCAACCTTCGGTTGTATGACACATACTCCAATCCCCCATCATCTTCACAGGCCTTCTCTGGACTCACTGCAGATGTTCCATGTCTGTCTTGAGCCAAGGAGCCCAGAACTGCACACAGAACTCCAGATGAGGCCTCACCAGGGCAAAGTAGAGAGGCAGGACCACCTCCCTTATCTCTTCCTAACGCACCCCAAGATCCCATTGGCCTTGGCCACAAGAACACACTGCTGGTCATGGACAGGAGTCCACCAGGATGTGTGGGGTCTTCTCCACAGAGTTGCTTTCCAACAGATCATCCCCAGCCTTTAGGGCTGGCCAGGGTTATTCCTTCCAGGTGCAGACACTTGCCGAACTTCATTAGGTTCCTCTCTGCCCAGCTCTCCAGTCAAGTCCAGGCCTCCCTGAATGGCACCACAGCTTTCAGGTGCATCAGCTACTCCTCCCCAGTCTGTATAATCGGCTCAGGACACCGCTATCCCTTCATACACATCAGGAATGAATAAGGTGAACAAGACAGCAAAACATAAAGAAGGAAGATTTCCACACTAGGAAGTGTGGAGAAACTTCTACCAAACAGGCTAGGTGTATAAAGGGGCACATCAAGACCAAATGTAGTTTTAAATGACGTGAGTTTCCATCAGTCCCCAGGGAATACTGGAGGTTGAAACCAACCTGCACTCTACTTAGTTTAAATAGTGTTATTATTCGTCAAGTGAATCCAGCAGTTACCAACCCTTTTTTTCTCCCCCTCTCCCCTTCTGAGCCTTAAGGTCTTACATAAATGCTCCCACCCCCTAAATCTTAGAACATTTATAACATGAAATCATCCTCTAAAACAGCAGCCAGGACAGTAATATTTTTCAAAGGCACAGAAATGAATGAGATCTTGTACGACGGCTTTCGTCACATGCTATACTATACTACACTGCAATACTAAAGTACCACCTTTCAATCTAGCATACAGCATCTAAAACCTCCTGGAGAAACAGCAAGCAAAATTCCTAATGAAAATTCTTTGGTGAGTTTTCTCAACAGTTTTAAGCAGTTTTGATTTAGCAAATACATTGTTCACCCTCTCTGAATGAGAATGAGCTCATCACTAATATCCCTTGCTGTCCACATGCTGGTGGCAGGTAAGTGTTCACTGGGAACAAGTGAGTTTGAGAAAGATAATGGTAAAATGATGTAAATGTCTCAGTCTCAGTCTCAGCCAGAAAGCATCTGTCCTTGAAAAGACGACAGGTCACACTGGACAGTGGGGAACTGCTGAGCTGACTGCTGTGAGGTCACCAGCACATTCAAGGCTGGAGGCAAACAAGCACTGTCACTGTTTTAGCGACATGATGTTCCTCACAATGAAGCCTCTGCTACCACAGCTGTCACTTAGGATTTTAATTCATCCTTTCACATTTCAGCTGCCCAGTAAACCCAAAGCGCAAGGGCATTTTACAGACCTATTCCAGGCTATATAAGGGGTGATGCCTACCCTACAGTTTTCCATGGCACAGAGGTACCTAAATTATACCATAAAGAGCAAGGGCAGAGATCAGAAGCTGTCAATAGCATCAGTTAGTCTCATTCAGTTTCTCAGTGCCCCTCCTGCTTGCTCACAGACTGTTGTTCTGGGGGCAGCCCCAGTCACTGTCACAGCATCCCCTGAGGGTGGGATATCAGGGTCACCAGCCAGACCCACTTGCTACAGTTGCTTATCTGAATGCCACTACAGCTCTGACATTAATTTACTGTAAACCAGGCAGCCAGGAGAACCAAACTAAGTCTGAGCGCATAAAGACAAAGTTGGAGCACACAGACATCAAAAAGCTATTCTCAGATGCAAAGAGCTACAAACTCCAGACACTACAGCCTGCAAATACCATCCAGGCACAGTAGATGCATGCAAAGTCCTTCTCAGAAAGGGACTGTAGGAAAGGCTTAATGACCTGCAGAGGCTCATCTGGCCATGGCTAAGGAACATGAGAGAGGAAGTGTCATTAATTAGATCCTCCATCCTTATTCCTCTCCTCAGATGTCCTCAGCACAAGTCTTCACTCACTGCAAAGAGAGGTGCACTATTTGCTTACACAATGCTCACAGTCTCAGCACAGTCTGCCTTGGGATTACAATTCTGACTCAATCTTTAACCGATTTACAGCTCACATCAGCCTTTTAAAACATTGGCAAAGTTTTAGCTTGTTTCTGAAGATCATGAATCACAAAAAGCAGTGGAGCACAACTAGACACTTCTGCCATACACTGTTTTCTCTAAGCATACGGATGTAAAGGCTTCACCTCAGTGAAATTCTTGCAGAATAAGTTACGTAGCAGTGCTACATATTTAACATTTTCTTCCCCTTTCACCCACCGATGCAAGTTTACACTTGAACCAGATTTTGTTAGCCTGAGACACTGTTACTCCTAGAGCCAGAATCATTTAGCTCTATTCCCCCAGAATAAGCCCTCTGCAGATCAGGCGATGTGCTTCTCAAGTCTAGAGTTACACCACAAGAGAGAAACCAAAGAAAATTATAACAGTTGCTTTCTGACCTGCAAAGAATCCTTCTTCACCAGCTGCAAGGAAATATTGAACACCAAAGAATACTTCCCATGCGCACCACCATGCCCTCAAGCCAAAGCCACCCAACAGCCTGGTTCTACCTTAAGGCGAGGTCCACCTTTAATACAAACCAACTCTCGCCCTGCACTTTTTCCCCACATGCTGCTGGTTTTCTCCAATCAAATGTTGTCTTGGTTTGAAAGACAGGTATGGTCTAAGGAAAGGCAAGAGCCCCTTTTCTGCGATGCAGAGTGCAACCCCCCTCCCTTTTAATTATTTTAGGTCCAAATCAGACGCCTTCAGGCAGGAGATGTGGGGATAAGAATAACAGTTCTTTACTGGTATCTAACAAGGCAGAAAACAACAACAGCTACAAAAATCGACAACAGAACAGAACAGTCTAGCTCCGCTCCAGTCCCTTTTGGCCGCAGGCCGTCTCCCTGTGCTGTTACCGGTGCTGTGGGCAGGGCAGGTCCCGCGCAGTTGAAGAGGGCTGGGTGATGGCGGCAGCGGCCCAGGGGTGAGAGGGATGGGGAAAGTGACTCCCCCCTCACGGTGTCGGTCGTGGTGCTCAGCAGAGTGTCCGGAGGTAGTAGGGTGAGGTGGGAGAGCAGCAGAGCGGTGTCCAACGGCAGGGAGCGTGGATCTCAGTGCTGGGATGGCAGGGGAGATGCCAGAGCGGAGCCCAGGTTGTCTTCCCACTCCAATGAGCCAACTGAGAGTCCCCCGCTCCAGACCCCCTGTCCCACCTTTCCTTTTCCGGTTCCCCCCCCTCCCCCTCCACCCACCTCCCTGCGAGAGAACATTATCTGTTGTTTTAAGGTGTAGCTACAATTACTTAGCATAACAATGGGAGAAAATTCCATAGAAAGAAAAGGGAACAATTCAACCTCCAACATTATCCACCCCTGAATTTCTCCCATACTAATATGCTATATCAAATTAAACTGTTACATTATATATACATACATGCAGTTAGAGACATAGGCACAGTACTATAGGTATTTCACCCTAAAACAAGGTCTCCTTGGGGTATGCATCGGGTCTCTCCATTCTTTTGCATCACCCACCAAGTGCAACCTGGTCCTTGAGCGAATACAACTCCATGGATGGGATTGTCTTTGCTGGAGGCAGGATTCACCCAAACAGTTTTTCCTAGCATACCTCTCATGTGTACCACTGGAACCTTATCTCCATCTGATATTCCCAAGGGCTCAGATTGGGCAGGGCCTGCTCTGTTAGTGGAACCTCGGGTGTTCACTAACCAGGTGGCCTTTGGTAGATTAATCTCCCAGTTCTTGAAAGTTTCCCCACCCAGTGCCTTCAAGGTGGTTTTAAGCAGGCCATTGCACCGTTCAACTTTCCCTGCAGCTGGTGCATGGTAGGGGATATGGTACACCCACTCAATGCCATGTTCTCTAGACCAGGTGTTTATAAGTCTATTCTTGAAATGAGTCCCATTGTCTGACTCAATTCTCTCAGGGGTACCATGCCTCCAAAGAACTTGCTTTTCCAGGCCCAAGATGGTGTTCCGAGCAGTGGCATGAGGCACAGGGTAGGTCTCCAACCATCCAGTGGTGGCTTCCACCATGGTCAGTACATAGCGCTTGCCCTGGCAAGTTTGAGGCAGTGTGATGCAATCAATCTGCCAGGCCTCTCCATACTTATATTTGACCCATCGCCCCCCATACCAGAGGGGCTTCACCCGCTTGGCTTGATTGATGGCAGCGCACATCTCACAGTCATGGATAACTTGAGAAATACTGTCCATGGTTAGATCCACCCCTCGGTCTCCTGCCCACTTATATGTGGCATATCTGCCCTGATGACCTGAGTCATCATGGGCCCATCGAGCCAGGAACAACTCTCCCTTGTGCTGCCAATCTAAATCTGTCTTCGACACCTCTATCTGTGCCGCCTGATCTACCTGCTCATTGTGTTGGTGTTCCTCATTAGCCCGACTCTTGGGGACATGGGCATCTACATGACGGACTTTCACAGGCAGCTTCTCTATCCGGGTGGCAATGTCTTTCCATTCATCGGCAGCCCAGATTGGTTTTCCCCTACGTTGCCAGTCAGCCTTTTTCCACCTTTCCAGCCATCCCCACAGAGCATTGGCTACCATCCATGAATCAGTGTAAAGGTAGAGTTTTGGCCACTTCTCTCTTTCAGCAATGTCCAGGGCCAGCTGAACAGCTTTGAGTTCAGCAAGTTGACTCGATCCACCTTCTCCTTCGGTAGCTTGTGCGACCTGTCGTGTGGGGCTCCATACGGCTGCTTTCCACTTCCGGTTCATCCCCACGATGCGGCAGGAACCATCAGTGAAAAGAGCATAGCATGTTTCATCTGCTGGCAGTCGGTTATACAGTGGGGCTTCTTCGGCCCGGGTCACTTGTTCCTGTTCCTCTTCGTCGGCAAGACCAAAGTCTTCCCCTTCCGGCCAGTTGGTAATTATCTCCAAAATCCCAGGGCGATTCGGGTTTCCAATACGGGCGCGTTGTGTGATGAGGGCAATCCATTTACTCCATGTGGCGTCAGTGGCATGGTGGGTTGAGGGAAGTTGAGGGAACCTTTCCTTTAAACATCCACCCCAGCACTGGTAGTTGGGGTGCCAGGAGGAGTTGTGTTTCCGTGCCAACCACCTCTGAGGCAGCTTGGACCCCTTCATAGGCGGCCAAGATCTCTCTCTCCGTTGGAGTGTAGTTGGCCTCGGACCCTCTGTAGCTTCGACTCCAGAATCCCAGTGGTCGGCCTCGCGTCTCCCCAGGCACCTTCTGCCACAGGCTCCAGGACAGACCATGGTTCCCGGCTGCAGAGTAGAGCACGTTCTTCACATCTGGTCCCGTCCTGACTGGGCCAAGGGCTACTGCATGAGTGATCTCCTGCTTGATCTGGGCAAAGGCTTGCTGCTGCTCAGGGCCCCAGTGGAAATCGTTCCTCTTGCGGGTGACCAGGTAAAGAGGGCTCACAATCTGGCTGTACTCAGGAATGTGCATTCTCCAAAAGCCTATGGCACCTAGGAAGGCTTGTGTTTCCTTCTTGCTGGTTGGTGGAGACATTGCAGTGATCTTATTGATGACCTCACTGGGGATCTGGCGCCGTCCATCTTGCCACTTTACTCCCAGGAACTGGATCTCTTGGGCAGGCCCTTTGACTTTGCTCTTTTTAATGGCAAAGCTGGCTCCCAGCAGAATCTCAATGATCTTTTCTCCTTTCTGAAATACCTCCATTGTCGTGTCCCCCCACACAATGATGTCATCAATGTACTGCAGATGTTCTGGAGCTCCACCCTTCTCCAGTGTAGCCTGGATCAATCCATGACAGATGGTGGGGCTGTGTTTCCACCCCTGGGGCAGTCGGTTCCACATGTATTGCACACCCCTCCAGGTGAAAGCAAACTGAGGCCTGCACTCTACTGCCAGAGGAATGGAGAAAAATGCATTGGCAATATCAATAGTGGCGTAACACTTTGCTGCCTTGGACTCCAGCTCGTACTGGAGTTCCAGCATGTCTGGCACAGCAGCGCTCAGCGGTGGAGTCACTTCATTCAATGCACAATAGTCCACGGTCAATCTCCATTCTCCTTCAGATTTATGCACAGGCCAGATGGGGCTGTTGAAGGGTGAGTGGGTTTTGCTGACCACCCCTTGGCTCTCCAGCTCACGGATCATCTTGTGGATGGGGATCACGGCATCTCGATTCGTCTGGTACTGCCGGCGGTGCACTGTTGAGGTAGCAATTGGCACCTGTTGCTCTTTCACCCTGAGGAGTCCCACTGCAGATGGGTTTTCTGATAGCCCAGGCAGGGTGTTCAACTGCTTAATGCCCTCTGCCGCCACAGCAGCTATTCCAAAAGCCCACCTGAGTCCCTTTGGGTCTTTGTAATAGCCGTTCCTGAGGAAGTCTATGCCTAGGATACATGGTGCCTCTGGGCCAGTCACAATTGGATGTTTCTGCCACTCTTTCCCAGTCAGGCTCACCTCAGCCTCCAGCAGAGTCAATTCCTGAGATCCCCCTGTAACCCCAGCAATTGAAACAGGTTCCTCTCCGACATGTCCCGATGGTATTAATGTACACTGTGAACCAGTGTCAACCAATGCTCTGTGTTCCTGTGGCTCTGATGTGCCAGGCCATTGGATCCACACCGTCCAAAAGATCCGGTTTTCCCGTGCCTCTCCTTGGCTAGAGGCAGGGCCCCTCTAGCCCTGGTTATTATTTCTCTCCTGGGCATACATACTAGAGGTTCCTTCAAGGGGATCTGACAGATCATCCTCCCTTCTGTAATACCCTGCACCTTGGTCATGGGAGGCTGAGGCTACCCTCACTTTAGTGGAGTTCCCTCTGTTGGTGTTCCCCTTCCTGAGTTGGCGCACCCGTGCTGCCAGGACAGAAGTGGGTTTCCCATCCCACCTTCTCATGTCTTCCCCGTGGTCACATAGAAAAAACCACAGGTCAGCACGTGGGGTATACCCTCTCTCCCTAGCTGGGGGGTGTTGGGCTCTACTTTTGGGGTCCATGACTCGCACTGGTGCTGCACTGATCTTCCTCACCTCTTCCCTTATCTCCTTCATCTCCTCCTTAAACTTCTCTCTGAGGTCCTTAGCCACAGCAGAGACATGAGCCTGCATTGGGCCAGCCATCATACTTTGATAATTCCTGAGCCTGTTGGCAACAGAACCCACTGTCACTTGGTTGGTATCAGCATCAATCATTGCAGTAAAGGGGGTATATTGAGATGGGCCCAGGTTTGCCAGATTCCACAACATCTGCCCTGTGCACCTGACCTTGTCAGGGTCATTGTCATGCTGTCCATCCCTCCCAAAGAGCACCTCCAGTACTGCCACTTCTCTCAGCTTTTGGATCCCTTCCTCAAGGGTATTCCAACGTGTTCTCTGGTGGTACTCCTGCATTCTTTCCCTGTGGACAAATCTCTCTCTCACACTCATTAAAAGTCGCTCCCAGAGGGAAAGGAGACCTGTCTCCCTTACAAATACCTGGTCCACACCTGAGTCCTGGGTCAAGGCTCCCAAATTCCTTGCCTCAGTACCATCCAGTTGCACACCTGTACCCATAAGGTCCCAGACCCGCAGTAACCAGGTTGTAAAAGGCTCACGGCCCCGTCGTACAATGTCTTTTCGCAGGTTACGGAGACTCTCATATGACAGGGACTCGATGATGATCTCAACTTCTGGCTCCCCTGCTGGTTGTGAGGGGCCCCCTTCCTGACCCTTATTATCTAGGTGCCTTGTTTTCATCTTAGACTTCCTAGTTTCCACAGGGGCAACTGCTGCTGGCTGTGAGTGCCCTTGCAGTTCAGCTGGAACCGGGACAGATGTAACATCTGTGGGTCCCACTGCTGCACCATCAGAGTCTCCCTCTTTAAGGCAGGGGGAGGGTTTCTCACCAGCTGGGGAGAGGTACTCCTTCAGCATCTGGCCCATCTCACGTATCTCCTTTGCTAGCACCCCCACCCATTCTGGGTGGTTCCCTTCCGAGGTGGGCTGTGGGGCAGGGTCAAACTCTGGGGTAATATCCCTAGTCTCTGGGATAGGATCAGGCTCTGGGGTAACCTCCCTAGTCTCTTGGACAGGATCAGGCTCTGGGGTAACATCACTATTTCCTGAGGCAGGTATCAGGGTTGCTATCCAAGTCAATCTCCCCTTATCTCTGAATGTTAGATAGAACAGGTTTAACAGGGATATAAGCAACACTAGCCACAATATAATGTCATTAGCATTTAAAGTGGATTGGAACCCCTTGAAGACTGGTGGGGTGGACTTCAAAAACCGTGTGATGGGTTGAGAAAAAATTTCACCTACTGCCCCTTCCTCACAGTAAGTACCATTATTGAAGTAGCCCCAGAAACACACACTTAGAGTGCGATAGCTCTGAATCCATGTGGCCATCTTCCAGAGAAAATTAAAAATCCATGAATTCCTCAACTGATCAACCCACACAATAAACCGGATAATAGCCACAGTAACCTTGGTTATGAGACTCATGTTTAAAAAAGGGCTTGCAAATGGGAGAGATATAGCAGTGACCACATGGAGGCCAATCCAGGGTAAGCTGGACAGCATGGTGTCACCTACCACAAACTTGGGTAACTCAAGAACTGTTATCCCCTTTTCTACCCCTCTCTCAATGCCCTCAGGCAATGCTCCACGTTTCGGGCCCCAAAATCTGTCTTGGTTTGAAAGACAGGTACGGTCTAAGGAAAGGCAAGAGCCCCTTTTCTGCGATGCAGAGTGCAACCCCCCTCCCTGTTAATTATTTTAGGTCCAAATCAGATGCCTTCAGGCAGGAGATGTGGGGATAAGAATAACAGTTCTTTACTGGTATCTAACAAGGCAGAAAACAACAACAGCTACAAAAATCGACAACAGAACAGAACAGTCTAGCTCCGCTCCAGTCCCTTTTGGCCGCAGGCCGTCTCCCTGCGCTCAGTTACCGGTGCTGTGGGCAGGGCAGGTCCCGCGCAGTTGAAGAGGGCTGGGTGATGGCGGCAGCGGCCCAGGGGTGAGAGGGATGGGGAAAGTGACTCCCCCCTCACGGTGTCGGTCGTGGTGCTCAGCAGAGTGTCCGGAGGTAGTAGGGTGAGGTGGGAGAGCAGCAGAGCGATGTCCAAAGGCAGGGAGCGTGGATCTCAGTGCTGGGATGGCAGGGGGAGATGCCAGAGCAGAGCCCAGGTTGTCTTCCCACTCCACGAGCCAAGCGAGAAAGAGTCCCCCGCTCCAGACCCCCTGTCCCACCTTTCCTTTTCCGGTTCCCCCCCCCCCCCCCCCCCCTCCACCCACCCCCCTGCGAGAGAACATTATCTGTCGTTTTAAGGTGTAGCCACAATTACTTAGCATAACAATGGGAGAAAATTCCACAGAAAGAAAAGGGAACAATTCAACCTCCAACAAATGATTTTTTCAGAAGGTCAATAGAGATTACAGAGAGGTGCAATTATAAGCACACAGAACTGTACTTTGAAACCCTGCTCAGCCTGACACAGAGCGGTACCATCTTAAAGTTTGCACAGTTGAAACTCAAGTTTGCTAATTGATATGGGTTTGTGCTTATAAATCACAAAGCAAATTTTACTTTGGACTCCATTAAATTCTTAACATTCTACATGTTGAAGATAATTAGGCAGGATTTGATCATATATGATTTGGCTATTCACTGCCTTCTGTTGCTTTAATTGCCAGAGTGGTTTGCTGTTGTTGGGTTGTTTTTGTTTAAAGGTTGGGGGTTTTTTTAAGTTGGCACACCAAAAGGTTATGTGGAGCACTGCTGCAATAAAGAATTCATCAGACTAAACATGATTATAAGGAAAAAAATGTCTCTGGAAGCAGGATGACTAGGACAAACACTGATGCAAATACACGCCCATTTAACTCTCTAAACAAGAAAGTTGCTTCAAAAGCCAGGTTTGAACGCCCCAGAAAAACGCATACTACACTTTTAAGATAAGTTTCTGTTAACAACTGTGTGTTTTGTTGCTACCAAAGTTCTTTGAAGAAAAGCATATTGTGCCATACATTTTATCAGAGCACACTCATCTTCCTTCTCTGCCAGGCAGATGACAGAAGAGTACTCAGTACTGCTGGCTTAATTGCCCCTCACCCCAGCAAAGCCATCCCCTGCTACTTCCCACTGACTCAGCTTGGAGGAAGTGTTTGGCCTTGTTTGGTTTCACTTGATGGCATACGGCCCCAGTCAGAGCAGAAATGAAGCCAAATAGGAAACCCAGATTGCAAAGTCACTGCACACTAGCACAGCTACAGCCATAATAGACATGGTGGGAGTTGCAGTTGCACAAAGCTCATTCTTTAATGAGCACAGCCACTTTCCCTGCTGGCTCCAGGAGAGCTAGAGCACCCAGTGCCACCAATGAGGCCAGGAGAGGGGAGCCACCCCAAAGCACAGATCAGCAAAGGGCAGTATAACCAGCTCTTACCTCCTAAGTTTGAGGGGTAGTGCTTGTAGGCTGAACTCATCAGCTCACACAGGAAATATCCTGCACCTGGCTGATGACTTGTAGCTTGCTCCATCTTGGCCATGCCATGTTCAAAGCCTGCAACGTTTGTCAAGTTTGACCAGACAGCATTGGCCCCCAGCAGGGGAAGAAGGCAGGAATGGCCCAAGCAGAGCATGGCACCAAAGGCCCAAGAAGGAAGAGCATGGCTGTGGAAAGAGCCAAGAACAGGGACTTGCAGATAGATGCAGTGATAGAAAAATAACTCAAGTACAGAGAAGAAGAAAAGGGATGGTGGAACTGGAAAGAAAGTGAGGGAATAAAATAAGGACAAATAATAAAAACAACAGCAGCAACAAGCTTAGACCAAGCTTAGTTTAGTAATTGTGCTATGACATGGCAAGGAGGAGTCAGGCAGATGAAATAAGTGGTTTGACAGAAGCTGTCTTCTCCAAGAAGTCCCTATCCTATTTTCTACAGTTCAGCTGGGAAGTTTCAACAGGCCCTCTATCTATCCCATCATGCAGGACAATCAGGACAGTTAGAGCCACTCTGACTTAAATGCCTCAGCAGAAAGCTTAAGGACAGCATAGGAAAGGAGGGAGCTCCTCTTGGAGCAAACCCTGCCAAGAGCCCATGGCTCATTTCGAGAGGCAGCTCCCAGCAAGTTCAAGATGCTGTAAGTCTCTCCCAGCAGCCAGGATAGAGGAGGGGCAGGAGCACATGGTCGTTCCTCTCAAAAACAGGTTCAGCAGTGACCTACCCTGCCAGCAGTGCCAAGGCAGCTCCTCCAAGAGCTGCAGTATTAGGCAGGCACACAGTGAACAGGGCTCAGGGCAGAGACACAGGAGGAACTTGCCCAGCAATAGCCAGATCTCAATAGCATTTGTCAGCTGATGATTTAATTACATAAGAAAACCTTGCCTCAGAAAGGCCAGAGCTATCCAGACTGTATGTTTTGAATGCTTAAAGCAGAGTACCAATAGTCCTGCAGCTCTTGAGATTGCAAGCTCATTAAGACAACAAACCTCCAGAGGCAGGTACTGGTTCTTTGTCTTACCAGAACGCTTGCCTCCACTGCCAACAGAAATCCTCTCCACCCCTTCTAAGAGGGTTGCTGCACAGATATAGTCATTTTTCAAACCACTCAGAGCTTTAACACATAGTATTTATTTTCATTGTTCAATTTCTCTCCAGAACATGGGGCTTCCCAAAGCAGTGTCACTTCACAGAACTCCAGCACACCCAGGAGGGTGTGTGTCTGTCTAATAGCTGGACAGAGCCACTAAAGCCGTGCACAGGGCACCTCCTTGGACTGTCACCAGAAGGCATTTACACAGCTTTCAACCTAAGTCTATTTCTCAAGTAACATTAGCCTAAAACACAGCCATGTCTCATTCTTCATTTGAAAGATGGGTAGGTCAGGAAAAAGTAGGAGACTTTCTATAGCAGAAGAGCTATAGAAAGAGACTTTCTATAGAGAAGAGCTCCATCATCAGCCTGTGCAAACTGGAAAACAACCTTTAAAGACCTTCAGTTACTAGCATTAGAAGCAGGATTTTGCTGCTGAAAAGTTACCTACAGCAGAGTCTCATACTTTGCTTATGTCGAAGCTGGTTAGTGTGTAGGGCATAGGGAGAAACAGCGTCTGAGCATGGGAACCCAGCCCATTTTACAGCCCAAATCAACTCCACAGTCTTAACAGGCATTAAAAACCTCAGCATCTATTACCTCTGGCAACTACAGACTCAGGCCAGAAACCCAAACCAATTGGAGACTGTCACCCTCGCACACCTATCGCCAGGGCCCGGAACAGCCCGGCCAGAGCGCTCGGCAAGCGTTCACTCATCCTCTGCCCCAGCAGCAGCTGCAGATTTTGGACACGGTTACTCATTAATCAGAGAAAAAAACCAACATCAGCAGCGCCCGAAACAGCACTGGCCAGTCCGGACAGAAATTCCTATGGTGCGGGAGAGATAGCGGCATTCCCGGCTGTTACCGAGGAGTCGCGCCACGGATGTGCGGCTGGGCTGCGGCTGGGCTGTGTCCTGTTCCCCCAACCCCCGGCCGAAGGGAGACAGAGAGTAGGGGCCGCCTCCAGCGCGGGGACCCCTCTCTTTGTGAGCCGCCCCTCCCCCCCCCCGCCCCCCCCCATTCCCCGGCGCTCACCGTGGTGGGACATGGGCAGCACCTCGTTGCCAGTGCCACCGTAGTTGTAGATGACGGCGGCGGCAGCGCCGCGCTCGGCGGCCAGGCGGATCTTGTCGGCGAAGGAGCAGCCGCCGCCGCGCTGGATGAGGGCGAGCCAGCCCGGGGAGCCGCCGGCCGGGGGGGCCCCGCTGAAGTTGGTAAGCGCGCTGCAGGCATTGAAGGCGTCGGGGCTGTCGGGCAGCACCAGCAGCCCCTCGGCCGACTGCAGCGGCGAGTCTAGCCCGTACAGGCCGCTCTCGCCCGCCTCCCAGCCGCTCTTGTTGCGGTCCACGCCGTTCTCCCATGACACGTTCAGCCAGGCGGTCCACGCCGCTGCCGCCGCTGCCCCGCGGGAACCGGGAGACGGAACGGCATAAAGCAACGTGGCCAGCGCCAGCAGCGCCGACCCCGACGGCATCCCAGCACGGCCCAGTCGCCCCACTGCCTAAAGCCGCCGCCGCGGCTGCCGGGGGAGGATCGGGGCCGCCCCCGCCGCGACACGCCCCCAGGACCGCGCACAACCACACCGCACCGCGCACCATCGCACCGCGCCGCCCGCCGTCGTGGGAACCCCGCCGGGAGTGGACCGCACCGCTGCCTGGGGAGTGGAGACCTCGGACGCTGCGGCCCCGCCGGTGCTGTGGGGGGCGCGCATCCGGGCGTCCCCCTTCGCTATATTCTCTCCGGGCGCAGTGCGCCACCAACCCACGTTTCTCCCGAGGGTATACGGAAGGTCATTATTTGATCTATGAAACTCACGACAAAAAGTCCTGTTTCTCCAGTGCCCCGCAGTTATTTTTGGGACAGCCAGTTCACATGTACCAGCCCCTTGCTCCAGCACTTACACACTTTTGCCAAGTTGTCCTGCATCAGGCAGTGCGATCAGAGTGCTGGCAGAGTCATTGCAATCATGAGTGTGATATGCAGGGAATTTGAGGCCACAAAGGAAAATAACATGAGAAAGAACATTTCGAACTTCTCCAGAGACCCTCTCTTTTGACAGAGAGGCCTTGGCTCCTATCAGCTGCTCTTCAGGAATTGGCCCCAGCCCCAGGAGCCTTTCAAACACATCCCAAACAGCCACATCACTATGCACAGGCTGGAGCTCTGGGTGAGAGCCCATCACTGAGAAAGGAATATTCTTGGACAGTGATTACATGGCCCAGGATCAGCTGCTCCCTATGCAAGCACCAACAAAATAGTGTAAGCATAGAGTTCAACGCTTTCTCATACAAGCCAGCACCACTCAGTTTTTACCCCAGGCGTTGGGCTGATTCTGAACCTGTGTGATTGATAACCAGTACCACACCATCTGTCTGTGCCCATTTTCCTTTCTTTTCCTTGTGCTAAGAGCAGCATACTGAGCATTACATAGCCAAACTCAGCTCAGGTTTGAATTCCCCCTGGGAACAAGGGCTTCAGAATCAGCCCACTCCCCCTGCCAGCCACAGGCGCTTCAAAACCAACCCCTCCACAAACATCCACCCCACCAGCACAGCAGCTACAGGTTTTGGCAGCTCAGTAGCACAGGGAGATTGGTTTGGTTTTGCTGCTGCAATAGCAGCATGCAGAGCAAGTAATAAAGAGCAGATGAAGCAATTTGCTCAAGACCAGTATTGCTTACTAAGTGAACACTTTTGTCCTAACCTAAACAAACCTTCATTTTCCCATTCCACATCTAACTAGAAATCTTATTTCAACAGTGTCAGCTCCAGCTATAATGAGGAGTAAATCCATAAGCAATCAGAGACACCTGTTTTGTTTTGTAACCTGTTCCATGTAAGGGCAGGGAAAAACTTAACACACCTCTGAAAATACAACCAAGCATTCTGCAATCAATAGCAGCAAATCTTCTCAGACTCAAATGCCTACAAAACTTTAGGGATGTTTACCTCTAGCGTTTTCACTCATACAAAACGAACCAAAGTCAAAGGCTGGAACCTTCTCACAATATAAATTTTTCTATAGATCTGGGGATTTTGAGCATAAAACTTGGCTGCAATCTCTTACCCATGTGTGCATTACAGTACATCATACGATTAAAAAGCACAAACACAGGCTGGGTGAAGTATGGATTGAGAGCAGCCCTGAGAAGGATTGGTGATGGAAGGAAGGGTGTTGATTGAGGAGAAGTTCAACCAGCCTTGATTGGTTTGGCAGGGAAGCCAGTTGCAAGGGGCCAGCAGTCCCTGTGCATCCTGGCCTGGTCAGGGAATTGTCTGGGCCAGCGAGGAATGGGTCAGGTGACTGGGAATCCCCAGCAGAGACATATTTTAAAACCTGATGCCAGTTGTACCTATTTGAGGCCACATATCTCACAACCAAGAACTTTCTGGCTCTTGGAATCAGAAAAATTAAGGAAAAAAAAGATCTATCTTGCAATCTGCAAAGCACATACCTATGCTGCAGACACCTGCAGATTCATTTGTGTCCTCTCACCTCAAAAAATACACTGGCGCCTTCAAACACTAAGGATTGATCCGCATCACTGTCTAAATTAATTTGCAGCTTGTACAAGTAAAAAAAAAGGACTAACTTCAGACACTTAGCCCTTTGGCTGCACTGTACCAAGCAGAACATAACAGCAGGGCCTTGCTGACTAAGCACTGAAGTCAAGACTCAAATTGCGTAACGTTATTTTTCTAAGTGAAGAACAACAATCACCCACAAACACCCCCGATTCCGCAGAGCCTGTCTGTTGATTCCCTGAACCAAACTTCAGAGAAAGAAATGACTGGGTGCCTGCACCCTTTCACTCACCTTGATGCATCATCAGGAGGTTGTTACCTTTGCCTCATGAATTGTAAATCACGGCTGCTGTTGCACGCCTTCTGGTCACCACCTGAATTTTTTCAGCAAAACTGCAATTGCCTCTTTCAATCAGGGCTATCCACAGTGCTTTCATGATAGTGAAGTCAGTATTTTTGTCACAGGCATAAGGATCAGCAGATACTGGAATGCCCACCACACCCTGAGCACTGAGGCAAGGAGAATTAAACTCATACAGGCCACATTCACAGCTTTCAAACACAGTCCTATTGTTGGTGCTGTTGAAATAGAATAAACTGAGAGACGCCATCACAGAAATTGCCTCTGTAATGTGGAATGAAATTAAAAAATCCCTCAGGGGAAAGAGAAACCACTTCTCTACTCGCTTCATTGCTTTTCCCCAGCAGCACGAAACGGAGATATCCAGTGCTATTTTCCACTGCTGGTGACCACAGTGAAAGCACAGAATGCTGCCAAGTCCCAGTGTAAATCTGACACCAGCCAGGTGAGCTTCCGCAGTGTCAGGAGCTCAGTGGATGGGGTGCCAGGTCTGAAGCCCTGGGGATGTGCCTGCTGATTGTAGGGCAGGAGCTCAGGCAGAATGTCCTGCAGCCCAAACTTCCTTCTGCTGCCACACAATGCCCATCCTTCTCCCTCTCTTCCTCTCCCAGCACAGCACAAATTTCCCCTTGTTGATGCTTCCCCAGAGAATGCTCAGATGCCCCGCTCCTGTTTCCACCTGAGTGTCACTGCAGAGGAATAGATCATCTTTCATGCAGTTACATAAGCCCATGATTCTCACTTCATGGTTGTCCCGGTTTGAAAGACAGGTGTCAGCTAGGGAAAAGCAAGGCTCTCTCTTGAAATGGAGAAAGTAAAATCCTCTCCCTCTGACTTAATATAATTTTGAAATTAAGGGGGTTCTCAGACAAAGATATAAGGATAGGAATAACAGTTCTTTACTAGTATGTATAACAAGGCAAACAAAACAACAGCTAAGGAATTAATAACAAACAGAACAGGAACACTCCTCTCGGCCGCAGGCACTTTCCCTTTGGTGCAGTTCCAGTCACAGCCAGCAGGGGCGCTGGTGCCATCATCCCCGCGCGGCTGCAGGAGGCTCGGAGAGCACGCGATGATGGCAGCATGGCCGAGACGGGAGGGGATGGAAGAGGGGCTTTGCTTCAGGAGCCCCGGGGCAGTGTCGGTCCCGGTGCCTCTGCAGGATGCTTGGAAACAGCAAGTTGAAGCAGCATGGTGTCCTAGCAGGACTGGGATGCAGGGTCCAGCAACAGAAGAAGAGGCAGCTTCCAGTGTTGGGATGGCGGTGGTAGCAGCGACCCTCCCCCTCCGGAGCCAAGAGCGAGCAAGCGAGCCACTGCCCCCACCCCCCGCTCCTTTTACCTGCTTCTAATTGCGTGGTGTCTGCCCTCTCTCCAAGAGAAACTCCCAAAAAGCCAGGGAGGTTCCCCTTCCCTCCCCCTCAAAGACCTCACCATCAGTGCTTCTTAGTATGTCAATGGAAAAAATTCCACAGGCAGAGAGGAAAGTAAAAACCAACCCTCAACAATGGTGAATCTGTGATGCAAATGTCTTTGTTAAGAAGGTCTAAAGCAAAGGGCAAGTATTAGTAATTATTAGAAAAAACTGCCCTTCTTCCAGGCAAGGTTAACCAAGTTATTTCCTGCATTTCTCCTTTTCAAATACTTTCAGTCATCTACTCGGAGAGGTCCACTTGTTTTGGTGCTTCAAATGAACTGGTTGTACTCTTGATTGATGCACCAATGCATGAGATGTGGAATCATTTACACTGAACTCAGAAACAAACTGCTTCTGTCAGACCATTTTCACATTCCACATCACTTGAAAGATGTCCACTGAGAGGTCTGAATGATTATCACACATCTCTCCACTTCTGGCTACAAGCTCTGGAGATTCATTCTCTGAATTCAACCAGGCTTGTATTCCTTAACAATTCCTGGCACCCCTTCATGTTTTTTTAGTGTAGAACAGTAACAATGAACACCTTACCCATGACACAACTCTAATCCAACAGGAAAACAAAAGAGAAGTTGTCAAGTTCTCAAAACCTTTGTCCTGGTTTGCTGGAAGAGTCAGACTGCAGTATGGAAAGCCAAGAGAAGCTGCAATTTGGAGGCACACCTTGTGACAGGAGCTCAAGCTAGTTCTCCAGGAAAGGGGCTTGAAAAGAGCAGGCATCACTGTGGAGAAGATTCTTGGAAAAGCCAAACAGCTTTCCAGACGGGAAATGAAAATGGAAAGAAACAATCCAACATGTTCACATCTACTATTAATTCCCTTCCTTATATGCTCCCCTTTTCTGTGTTGCACTAGTTCTACATCACAGTAATTCAAAACTGATCTTACTTTGAAGACCTAGGACTTAGCAAGTTTTATACACTCTACAGTATCATTAGCTACACACAGTTTGCCTTCTCCCTGTTTTGCTTTGAAAACAATACTGAAGACACCAGAAAGCTGCAAATGAAAGATTTTAGAGCATAGTGCTTTGGTCGGCTATGAGTTCTAGAGACAGGGTATGTGCTCCCATAGTATTTCCCCCTCAGTAGTGACAATACACAGCAGCAACAGAGGGGATTCCTAGGACATAGTGCAAGGGTCAAGACTTGTGTCTTGGCTTAACATGGCAAAGTTCACCTCTTTTGACAGACTCGGGATCCAAACTAGTTTGTTTTTCTCCCTGTGTCAATGAACAACAGAAGAAATAAAGCAGCCGGCAGTTTCTTTGCAGAGAGGGCCTTTGCTCCTGGCTGAAAGTGCTGGATTGGCACAGAGAAGGCAGACAGGCAGACTGGTGGGACCACAAACTAACACTGTACCACTTCACGAACTGAAGTCAAGGTATCAAGTCCAGCGTAAATTAAGGTGGTGGTGCCTCCACAGATTGATTAGAATAGTAAAATTCCAAGTTTGCTACAAGCATTGGATATTGTCCATCTACACACTGTAGGAGTAATTATCTCTCCTTCCCAGCTTTAGCCATGAATATTTCAAATAACACTTGAGCAAAATAAAATTAAATCCTTTAACGTCTTAAGCAGATTGTCTATATTCTGCACCATTCTGATATTTCTTTGAGTTAGGATGTCCTAACATGTAGGATGAAATGTTCAGTGCTACGTATTTTAAATGTACTAAGCAGTGCAATGTGGTAACAGCCTTTGCTGCAATTTTATGACATCTGCCCAGAGAGAGGCCCACTCACAAATGAACTTCTTTAAGTACCTGCTGTCCTGCTTCTACCTGTGCACCAGTCTGGGAAGGTCCAGCACCTGGCTCTGCTATCCTGCCATGCCACAAGCACAAAAGGCATCTTGCACACCAGCAAAGACTGAAGCTCAGAGATTTTCAAAGAAGTAAAAAAAAAGTTCTTTTTTATGTAATTTCTTGTCTTTGCGCTCTGTTGATTTCACTAGGCACCACTGAAAGAAGTCTGCTTCCATCATATTTATCCTCCCTGGCCCCCTGGGGGATTTGTATACACGGATGAGAACCTCTCAAGCCCTCTCCAGCAGGTCCCTGTTCCCCAGGCCTCCCAAGCTCTCCCAGCAGTGATGATCCTGCTGGTGGAGGAAGGGTATGCTTCACCCTTCCAGCACTTGCCCTCCCTGCAGCTACACCTTTCACTGCATCAAAGATGTGAAGACAAATGGGTGATTCTCTTGGGCAATAAATGGAAGAATTTAAATTACGCTATGAGAACATTGACTTAATGGAGGCATCTGATGACTGTTAGCCACGTCACTGACTTCACAAGAAATAAAGGAAAAGCAAAGTTCATGGTACCTGCTTTTACATGGATGTTTTTGGAAGTTAATTTGTTTTCACATGCAGGTCCCACAGACTGTTCAGAGATCGACCAAAGAGTCCAGTTCTTTATATAGGAAATAGAAGAGTTGATGCAAAATGTGCTCTAAAACATAAATTACTCTGAAAATCACCTAAACAGTATTTTGAAGAGGTAAGTTGGGGAACCTGACCAAAATTTCATACCAGCTTTCAAAACAAAAGATAAATTCAAACTCCTTTGTCAGTCATTCAGCCCACAATTTTAAAATAAGTATTGCACCAGCAGTTAATAAGGTCCTATCTCAAAATGCTTCTGAGATAACAAAAGTTAGACTTGGAGGATACAGAATATCCTGGAAACAATTTGGAAGGAAATGCAGATCTACAACCATTTCTTTCAGGTATTATTAGGCTTTCCAATTATTCCTGTCATACAGGCAAACTGAGGTATCAGCTTGTCCCTGCTAGATGAGAGTCCTGGAGGGGTAAAGGTCTTCCCGAGCCGTGGTGGCTGTAACCAGGAGAGCGCTCCCTTCCACCGTGCCTGAGCAAGTCCCTGGGAGAAAATCCTACAGAACACACCTGGCATTTCAGCTGAGCTGCTATGTTGGATTGGCACCCAAGGGGCAGCAGGGATAGCGGGTTAATTCCATTGTTTTAATCCATCCACAGCTTCCGATTCCCCGCGGCCAGGAAGGAGCAGAGGCCCTGCCGGGGGCACAGCGCCCCCTGGCGGACCCGCGTACGGCAAGGCACCCGGAACACCCCGCTCCAACTCGGCTCTGCTTCCTAAACTGCTGCGTTCCTGCGGCTCCCACTTCAGCTTTAAAGAACGGTGCTGGGAAACTGTTAGTACAGGCACATATTCCGTTTCCTTCCCAGAGAAGATCAAGTGCTGCAATTACTGAAAAGAGATGTTCTTCTTCTTCTAGCACGAGCTCAGTCTCTGCACCATTGGATCAATCTAACTCCACGCAAATAAGAGATGAAACGTGCAGAAAAATCTTCCCGATGACAGCTGTGATAAGACAAAGGGCGTGGCTTCACACTGACACAGGACAGGGATAGATTAGATACTGGGAAGAAATTCTTCCCAGTGAGGGTGGTGAGCCACTGGAAGAGGTCACCCAGAGAAGCTCTGTCTGCCCTGTCCCTGGAAGTGTTCCAGGCCAGGTTGGATGGGGCTCTGAGTAATCTGGACAAGTGGAAGGTGTCCCTGCCCATGGCAGGAGGGTTAGATCAAGATGATCTCTAAGATCCCTTCCAACCCAAACTATTCTATGACAATTCAACGATGATGATGATTATGTTTTCCACCAGTGATTTGTCTAATCAGAGAGGAATGGAAAGTTGTTACTAATATCTTTACCTCTAACATTTTTCATAGTAAAAGCTATTAATAGATCAGTTTTATCTTAGGGGTGTGTGTGTGACAACAAACCAGTAATAGGTAAAACTGATAGCAGGTAAAAGGACTTCTTATAGAGGATGAGGAAGGAGTCATAATTAAGGGAGTTTTTTATCTTTGTTCTTTCTCAGACACTTTAAATTATCTGATTTTCTGCATACCTGAACTTTGCCCAGAACAAACTACTTCATTGTTGTAAGGCTAAGTGTGTGTGTTATGATATGAAAACATACATATTGTATCAGAAAATAAGGTGAGCTGGAAAGTTCTGTTGATTTTATGGTAAAGTCAGCAGGAAGGGAGGAGGATGGAGGGAAACTGTGATCAAGGCCTGAAGGCCTAACACACAGTCAAAGTGCTACAATCCCTGCAGCCCACACAGTAGCAGAGAATACAGACAATGGCCCAAGATGTCAGGTCTGGCCCCAACCAAGAGTCATCTGATAACCCTGGAGGCTGCTGTTTCTGCTTTCATCAGGAGGCCTCGGACTGCTGTCAGTGGCAGCACAGATTTTTCTCTTACTGCTCTGCCAACAGGGCATATCATATGCTAAGATCTCCTACACAAATGGCTGAGAGGATTAAGCACCAAGCCTCCTCAGACCTCTCTGAGAGATGCCACCATAGCAGATTCCAGCCTAACTTTGCCCTGAGGGAAATAGAGACAGGATGCTTCTGCTATTCTGATTAGATAAAAAATCTTATCTCACTTAAGTATTTTGTTCTCACTGTGTATAACATAGGTGACTACTGCCCTGATTTATAGACCCTCTTTGCCACCAAATAAATCATACTGCCCACTAAGGTCCTAGAACACAACTATGGGAAATAGTCTTATAAAAATCACAGTTTGTCTTTGAGAAAACTAAATTAATTAAGAAAGATGGGATTTCATGTCTCATGAAGTACATTCACTCTCAGGTGATACATCTGTTACTTTCAAGAATTAAAATATACTTTTAGTTCTGGGAAAAAAACAAACTAACATGAAAAGTTGGTCTGTTTACAGAACTCAGATAGTTGTCTTCTCTCTGGAGTCTAGTCTAATGGCTGAGTTGGTGACATTAGAGTCAGCCAGCATTCCATCCCCAGGTTCCAATACCCTTCTCCTCAGCTGACCTCCAGAAGAAGTGGCTGTCCTGCTGCCTTCACCTTGGGCCAGCTGGGGCCACCACTGCTTGCAAGTAATGCAGCTGGCACCAGTTTTGCAGCTACATAAACCCAGTATAATTATTTTTTTATTCATCCAGTGTTAATAAACTCTGAAACCAAATTAAAAAAAAAAAAATCTAAATTGTGAAGTGCTGGCTGTTGTAGTCAAAATCACTTTCTCTAGAGGTAGAACAAAAGTTTTGGTTCCTTTGCTACACATTTCCAGTAACACATTGTTGGGGGTTGAATTGTTCCCTTTTATTTCTGTGGAATTTCTCCTATTGTTATGCTAAGTAGTTGTGGCTACACCTTAGAAACTATAATGTTCTCTCGAAGGGGGTGGGTGGAGGGGGGGGGAGACCAGAAAAGGAAAAGGAAAGGGGGGAGAGGGGTCTGGAGCAGGCTGGACTCTCGCTTCGCTCATGGAGTGGGAGGATGGCTCATGCTCCAAGCTAGCATCTCCCCTGCCATCCCAGCACTGAGATCCACGCTCCCTGCCGTTGGACATGGCTCTGCTGCTCTCCCACCTCATCCTACTATCTCCGGACACTCTGCCGAGCACCACGACCGACACCGTGAGGGGGGAGTCACTTTCCCCATCCCTCTCACCCCTGGGCCGCTGCCGCCATCACCCAGCCCTCTTCAACTGCGTGGGACCTGCCCTGCCCCCACAGCACCGGTAACTGAGCGCAGGGAGACGGCCTGCGGCCAAAAGGGACTGGAACTGAGTTATACTGTTCTGTTCTGTTGTCAATTTTTGTAGCTGTTGTTGTTACTGCTATTTTGCCTTGTTAGATATCAGTAAAGAACTGTTATTCCTATCCCCATATCTCCTGCCTGACAGCCTCTGATTTGAAACTAAAATAATTAGAAGGGAGGGGGTTGCACTCTGCATCTAAGGAAAGGGGTTCTCGTCTTTCCTTAGAAAATACCTGTCTTTCAAACTGAGACACACATTTAAGCATCATTTGCAACCACTGACTATGACATGGCATCAAGAGGGTCCAGGCCATTGTAAAATAGCAAGGCATTGCACTGCCAGTACTCTACAGTTCATTTTTGATTGTGTTGTGTAATACCTATCAGGAAAACAAGCCTTAAGCCAAAGGATACCAAATGCAGCTCCATCAAAGTACAGTTCAAGGAACTAGCAATGTAGATATGTACTACAAAGTACATGTACGAAGGACTCAGTAGACAGGTTGACATAGAGGAACACACAGACATAAAAGCTAAGCAATACAGTATCAGAGTAAGATTCTCACACCTCCCCTGATGACAAATCCTATAGCTATAAGGGACACAATGGGGAATTACAATGATTTTGCCTAACATTTCATCAGGGAACTGGGAAATTACAGGACAGGTTGAGCTTAACGTTAATAGAAATAATTAGAAAATCCTAGGAAAGAAAAAAAGACAGCAACATCTATCTTACAATCTGCAAAGCACATACCTATGCTGCAGACACCTGCAGATTCTTTTGTGTCCTCTCACCTCAAAAAATACACTGGCGCCTTCAAACACTAAGGATTGATCCGCATCACTGTCTAAATTAATTTGCAGCTTGTACAGGTAAAAAAAAGGACTAACTTCAGTCACTTAGCCCTTTGGCTGCACTGTACCAAGCAGAACGTAACAGCAGGGCCTTGCTGACTAAGCACTTGAAGTCAAGACTCAAATTGCATAACGTTATTTTTCTAAGTGAATCTCTTGATCAGAACAACAATCACCCACAAACACCCCCGATTCCGCAGAGCCTGTCTGTTGATTCCCTGAACCAAACTTCAGAGAAAGAAATGACTGGGTGCCTGCACCCTTTCACTCACCTTGATGCATCATCAGGAGGGTGTTGTTACCTTTGCCTCATGAATTGTAAATCACGGCTGCTGTTGCACGCCTTCTGGTCACCACCTGAATTTTTTCAGCAAAACTGCAATTGCCTCTTTCAATCAGGGCTATCCACAGTGCTTTCATGATAGTGAAGTCAGTATTTTTGTCACAGGCATAAGGATCAGCAGATACTGGAATGCCCACCACACCCTGAGCACTGAGGCGAACAGTTATCTAGTTCTTGCACAGAACACTGTGCCACCACCAAAGTGTGCACTGCTTCTGATGAAAGATGCCCAGGCCATGCCATTTACTTTTTGATGGTGTGTACCAGCACATTCAGCCTCTCCTGGAGTCCGAATCTAAATGGAAAACTTTTCAGCTATGTCTCACACAGAGGACTGTGCCAGAGCTCCAAGCTTGCCCAGAGTCTGTCCCTGATGCTTAGAAAATTGAATTTGCACCACGTTCTAGAGGCGGTCTTTTTTCCTTTACATCCTGCACAGCACCATCAGATTGCAGTGGTATTGGCATGTTCCTTCTCAGCTTGAAGTACCACTGTGCACACTAGAGCTTGGCAAGGACCAAAGAGCCAGACAGACGTCTCGCACAGAAAAATGTGCCAGGACAAAAGCATGGTCTTTATTGCCCCTTCTCTTCACTCAGATTGTGGTGCTATGTTGGAAGTCTTGGACATTGAAAAACTATTGCAGCAAGTGTTTTTCTCCTGGCACATTTCGCTGAGCAAGAGTTAGATGGACAGTTTGGACTCTGTGAAACAGAAAGAACATGATTGCATGCAATGCTGAGGAAAAACCATACAGAGCACACTGTGGATGCATGCAGTATTGCTGCAGAAGAGCAGCAAAGCTGGATGCCATTGCTGGGCTCCAGTTCTTCCCAGCGCATATTATGTGACAGCTACAGCTTGTCTGTAAGCTACACAGATAAAATTGGCCATAACAGACCCCAACTTGACCAGCCTAATTCGTTAGAGAAAAAAGTAAACAAGTCCCTGGGTAAGACAGTGATAGTCTAGATTTGAGTTCAAGCCAGGGACCCTAGCCAATCCCATTCAATCCTGAATGCAGACATATAATTGGCCAGTGAGCTGGGCGGTGTTAAGACCTCGAACCAATCAGGTATGTAAGAGTGAGAATTTTGAAGCCGCTATAAAAGAGGGCAACCAACAATAAATCTTGGCTGTTGTCACAAGATGTCGGTGTTTTCTGTCATGTGTCTGTCTCCAAAACTGTGACACGTAAGGCAAGGAATGAACCAGCCAACCACTGACCTTGTGTGTGAAGCATACAGGCTGATAGGAGCATGGCTGCCACTTGCCTTTCTGCCTAATTCACGTTACCAGACACAAGCCAAAAGTTTAGTGGTTTTCATCACGTTTTGTGATCCCCATTCCTTTTTGATCCAGCAAAAGCATTGCCAGGTGAATCTGATAGTGAACGCGCTTTTGCTGGACTTTTGCAATTCAGTACACTGTGCACACAAGCCCAGTGCTCTCTGGCTTCATTCTTCACTTTCTGTGGTCTGCACAGAGCTGAAGCCCAGTGATGCCATTCAGCTTTGCTGCTCTACATCCTGTATACTGCATACATCCACAGTGTGCTGTGCACAGCTTTTCCTCAGCTCTCCGTGCATGTATGCTCTTTTGATTTCACAGAGTCCAGATGCTCTACCTAGCTCTCACTCAGCAAAATGTGCCAAGAGAGAAGTACTTTGCTGCATTAGTCTTTCAGTGTGCAAGAGGTTCATCACAGCACCACAATCTGGGTGACAAGAAGGGGCAATGAAGACCGTGCTTTTGCCCTGGCACATTTTTCTGTGTGAGACGTCTGTATGGCTCTTTGGTCCTTGCAAGGCTGTCATGTGGGTGGTGGTAGCTCGAGCTGAAAGGAACATGCATCTAGATAGCACTGCGATCTGATGGTGCTGAGTAGGTTGTAAAGGAATAAGGACTGCCCCTGGAATGTGGTGCAAATACAAATTTCTGTGAGTCAGCAGCAAGCTTGTAGTCCTGATACGGTTCTCTGTGCAGGACGTAGGTGAACATCGTTCCTTCTAGATTCAGACTACAAGAGATGCAGAATGTGGTGGTACGTAGCACTGAGAAGGAAAGTACATGACCCTTGGAGTCTTTCGGCAGAAGAACTGCCCTCGAGTGCTCTGCTGCCAGCTTGATGTTTCCTGTGAGAACTAACTGACCCTTCACCTCTAGGAGAAGGAAAGTGTTGGAGCGTGCCAGGCTTTTGCACCACTAATTAGTGGTTTGTCTCAGTCTCGTCTGTTTCTGTTCAGAGCCAGGATTATTAGAAAGGCAATCGAGCCAGATTCTTGTGTTCGGACTTGGATGTTTATGATATCTTATCAAAATTTACAGAAAGCATAGCAGCACTTCTAGCTCCTTGCTAGAAGTGGCAAAAATGGCTCCAAGCTGAGCCTGCTTCAAGGCATTTAAAGTTAAACACACCAATGAAAGTTTTACACCTATATTATTTATACTTTTAACCCAATAATAGATTCCCATGACCTTTAGAGTGACTTTCAACTGACCAATCCAAAGATAACTACCTAGGTTCTGTGAAGAAGCAGGAAGAGAAGATGAACAAGAAGGACACCACCCAAAATTCTCCATCTTGTCCCATAGCTACCACTATATCATTATCAACATTCTTTAAAAGTGACCCTTCAATTCTTTTAACTATGTTAGCTACATAGGCTGAACCTGTGATCAGATTGAGGGGTTCTTGAAACAATTGAAATGCTCTGACCACTGCTGTCAACTCCACAATTTGAGGAGAACCTTCCACTTGCTGAACACCTGACTCCCATGTTTTTGTTTTTTAATTCAGCCATGTAATGACTGATTTATGTGTTTTTCCTGAACCGTCAGTAAACAATGTTATTGCATCCAAGAGAACTTCACTCAACATGGGCTTTTCCCTGAAATGTAATTTTGCCTGTAACAATCTGTGACATGGAAAATGAATTGAACAAGTGACGTTTCTTCCACCCACTGCCCACCTCACCTGGGCTAACAGCTAGCTCCGGGAAGCCTGCGTCGGTGAGTGGCCCCTCCCCAGCACCACTCCGGGAGCCGCAGAAGGGGTGTAGAAACAGCTACACCTGGGCAAGTCGTCATGGAGGGATAAAGAGTCACAGGAGAGACCTTTTACGGTTCTGGGGGAAGGGATTTATTGAAGGAAGAGGTAACAGGTCCGGAGGTTGGGGGGGGGAACCGCAAAAGGCAGTTTGAAGGGGTTCTACACAGGCTTAAGTACAGGGGAGGAGCAAGGGGAAGGCACAAAACTCTGGCCAATAATGGTTAACGGGGGGAGGTACAGAAGGTGGGGAAAGGGGTACATTGAGCCAATAAGGTAAACCGAGGGTGGGGATACATACAATATAACCAATCATGAATACAAGAGGGAATGCTTGACACAGAAGCTTCTAGAATAAAGGGAGGGGCTACAAAGGATTGACATCCCATGGGGCAGGGTTTAGGGTGAGGGACAGGGAAGGTTCCAGATAAAGGGGAGGGGTTTAGGAAGACTGACTAGGACAAGGGCGGGAAAGGGAAAAACCATTATGTACTTAACTTAGGGGAAAGAAACTGGGATGAACCATCAATACAGAAGGAAAATTAACATTAAACAACATAACACAACATCTCCCCCTTTCTTTTTAAACAGAAGTGTCATTTTCAAAAGTCCTCGCCAGAGGTGAGCCCATCCTTTTCTTCCTCAACTGCTTCCATGTCTTCACCAGTTGGCGGATCTTCAAGATCCCAATCCAGGATAGGCCCCACCTCTGTGCAGTTAACTTGGGGTGATGGGGAGATGCTGCAGACAACTAAGGCCTCAATAACGGGGATAGCAATACAAATGACAATAATAACAAGGACAATAGAAATAACGGTTTTGACAACTGAAGCCAGCCAACCCGAAAGTCCCCAGCCTTTAAAGATGTTTCTCAGCCATTCTTCAGATTCCTCCTTGATGTTCGTGGCAAGGCCTTGTATTTGCTGTATCTTGGAGTGGACACTGCTGCTCCGAGATGACAAGTTGAGACAGCAGAGGCCTTTGAAGTCCTCGCAGCCGTGGCCATGCACAAGCAACAGGAAATCTATTGCTGCCCGATTTTGTAGGGTCGCCTGCCTGGTAATTTCCTCATCTGCTAGGAGGTCGCTTAAGGCCACTGACGTAAGATTTGCCTGTTTTGCTACCTAGCACTCTAGGCGGCCCAATTCACCTAGGGCTTTAGCTGCTGGCACCCACGGTAAAAAGATGGAGACAGCAACTCTTTTGGACTTAGACCAATGAAAAACATCTGCATTACAATTTTCGTCCAAATTATGAGCCTCTCTCTTTTGGATTGCCGATTTTGTTTTTTTAGATTTCCAATTTGAAATTTGGGTACGGTTAGGCGAAAACAGGGTCAGTCGTCCAAGGGTGCACGGCCCTCCTATCAGGCGAGAGGGGATGCCTGCCCACGCCCAGATCGCCACAGATCAAGAAGATCCCCTTACCTAGCTGGAGAGGTTGGTCTACAGGGGTCCCCTCAATCTGGGCGGTGGCGTTGCACCACGCGGCAACTCTATAGTCAAGGTTGGGTTGGATAACGTTTAGCTATGATGCGCGGTTGGACCATCTATAATGATTCTGAACACAAAAAGGGGATGGGGCTGAACCAAGTAACTCTAATTCCTGAGGTTCCTTGGGTGCTTTGGGAAGGTCTTTAGACCACTCCTGCCACGCCCAGAGGGGGTTGGTCATAGGATAGGAGGCATAGGAGGGGTGCCACCACCGGGGGTTAAAATCATCCCGCATGTTGATGATTGTCTTGGGATATTCATCGGGCTGAAATGGGATCCCCACCAGGCAGGTTGAAAGTGGATTCCCTGTTGCCACAGTTGATAAGCAGAGATGGTCCTGCTGCATGGCCTGGGCCAGGGTGACCCACACATTCTTCCTTGGCTGCGGGACTATCCACTCCACTGAAGACTGGCAGAGGCACGCCCAGATGACAAGGGCGTACCACATCCTGGGGCTCCAGGTGGCTGACTAAAACAGAACAGGAAAAGGGAATGGGTTACTCAAATAGATCCTGAACTTCAGGGGGAGGAAACAACTTGGAGAAGGGGCTGTCCCGCCCGCTGGGGGACCCTTGGTGTTCCAGGGAGGGGCGTCGGCGACGACGAAGCACTGCATATTTGACATCTCCAGAGGTTGGCCCTGACAGATGTCCTTGACTGGCAGTATAGGGCCGGACCCACCTTTGAGGGACCCACCTCAAACCAAAGGGCGTGGATATGCAAGCGTACCCATGACCCCAGGTGACTAACTCATGTGGGCCCTCTGTTTTACTGGTCTCCGGGTTCTTCACCATCACGGGAGGGTGTTTTCTCAACCGTAATGATGAAGAGTTCGCGAAGTGCCTCGCAATGGGAGGATTCAACACTTCAAAGGAGCAGTTAAGAAAGTTGATGGTAAAAAGGGCTTTATGCAACTTAGTGTGAGTTAGATACTCGAATTGAGTATCACCCTGTTGCTGCTCCAGGACCCGTTTGAGCGTTTGGTGGGCGCGCTCAACCATTCCCTGACCTGCAGGGGAATACGGGATGCCAGTCTTATGTTTGATTCCCCACCTCTGCAGGAACTCCCGGAAGGCCGTGGAAGCATATGCTGGGCCATTGTCTGATTTCAATTCTCTTGGGATCCCCAACACAGAGAAGGCCTGTACAAGGTGTTTCTGTACGTCCTTGGCCTTCTCCCCTGTGTGGGCAGAAGCGAAGACTGCCCTGGAAAAGGTGTTCACACTCACATGTACATATTTCAACCTGCCGAACTGCGGAACATGGGTGACATCAATCTGCCATAACTCACAGCTCTCCAGGCCTCTAGGATTGACGCCAGAGCTCAGGGTTGGCACCCCAAGCTTCTGGCACTGGGGACACGTGGCCACATTGTCCTTGGCCTGGTCACGGCTTAGTTGGAATTGCCGTACCAAGCCAGGCGCATTCTGATGGAATTTCTGATGGCTCAGTTTTGCCTGTTGGTAAATATCAGGAATCCTGGCCATATCATCTGGTGCAGCCAGGGTGTCCGCTCTCTGATTACCCTCGGCGATAAAGCCTGGCAGGTCTGTATGTGATCTTATGTGCATCACGAAGTACGGATGCTCTCGGTGGGAGACAGCATATATGAGCTTCGAGAGCAGACTGTGGAGGTTCGGATTGGAGGCTTCTTTCAAAACAGCGTTCTCTGCCCTTGACACCACACCCGCCACATAGGCCGAATCTGTAACCAAATTAAGTGGCTCTGAGAACATCGCGAAAGCTCTAACGACTGCATCTAACTCAGCAATTTGAGGGGAACCCTCAACAACCTGAACATCTGCCTCCCACTGCTGAGTCTGGGGGTTCTTCCAAGTCATGACTGACTTGTGTGAAGCCCCAGATGCGTCTGTAAAAACAGTTAGAGCTTTGAGCGGCACCCGGCTCAATTTTTCTTTCGGGACCAGATTGAAATTTGAATTAAATAATTTATGACTTTGGTGGTGGACAGATGTTTGTCCTGTGTAGCTATCAAGGGCAAAGAGAAGAGTCTCATTCTCCTGGAGCAAATGCTCCAAAACCTCCTTAGTCAGCTTGCCTGATGATAAGGCAAGTGGTACTTGGATGAACACAAAATCGCAACCCGCCAGCTCTCGCAAACGGGCCCTGGCCTTCCTGATCAGCTGCGCCATCAGCTCCTGTGGCCTGGTGATACTTTTGGATCTCTGATGACAGAGGAACACCCACTCTATAATCAAGAGGGGGTCCCTCTGGTCCTGGTCCCACTGGTAAATGAGGCCGTGGAGGTGCGGCAGCCGTCCCAGGATAATAAACTCAAATTGCAGGTTCGGCAGGTAGCGATGGGCTTGTCTCGTCCCCATCGCCTTCTCTACCTTTTCCAGAGCTGCCCTCACCTCTGGGGTCAGCACCCTAGGAGAAAGTAACTCATCTCCCCCCTTCAATAAATTGAAAAGGGGAGCTAGGTCCTCGGTGGTCAATCCTAGCCAGGGTCTGACCCAATTCAATGACCCACACAGCTGGTGGAAATCCGCAAGGGTTTTTGGCTTGGTGTTAATTGCCAATTTCTGTGGGACAATAGTCCTGCTGGTAATTTGGAGCCCAAGATATTTCCACGGGGGCATCCTTTGAACTTTCTCCTTCTGGAGCTCAAACCCTGCAGAGATCAAAACCTCAATGACAAGGTCAAGGACATGCTGCAGTATGTCATCCGTGGGGGTACAAATTAGCACGTCATCCATATAGTGCAGGATGACGGCCTCCCCTGCCTTGGCATGGACAGGAGACAGCAATGAGGCCACTTACCATTGACAAATACTGGGGCTGTTCTTCATGCCCTGAGGCAGTACCCACCAATGGAAGCGCCTCATTGGGGCTTCCCGGTTGATGGAAGGAACCGAGAAGGCAAACCGTGGTGCATCCTCGGGGTCAAGGGGAATTTGGAAAAAACAATCCTTGATATCTAGTACTGCCAGATTCCAATTTTGTGGCAGCATTGAGGGTGAGGGCATACCTGGTTGCAGAGACCCCATGTCTTCTATCTTTTTATTTATTTCACGAAGGTTGTGAAGGAGCCACCACTTGTCCTTCCCCGGCTTTTTGATGACGAAGACCGGAGAATTCCATGGGCTACAGGTTGGCTCAATGTTACCTTTGGCCAACTGCTTCTCCAAGAGTTTGTTGAGCACCTGCAATTTCTGTTTGTTAAGCGGCCACTGATCTATCCATACTGGTTCATCAGATAGCCAATTCAGTTTCTGGACAGGGTGCTCCACAGTGGCCGCTAAGAAAAATTCCGCGGGGTTTTCGGGATCTCAATACGAACACCCCATTGCGACATGGCGTCTCTGCCCCACAGGAGAGCTTTATACTCCATAACAAAAGGGTGGACATTAGCCACCTGCCCTTCAGGTCCCTCAATTTTAATTACTTTTTTTGACTGCCGAGCCAATTGGGCCCCCCCAACTCCTTGTATTCTGCCAGCCACGGGTTGCAACTCCCAATGTGACGGCCAATTCTCGGTTGGTATAATTGTCACATCTGCTCCTGTATCGAAGAGTCCATCGAGGTAGAAGTAGTCTTCACCCCGATGGAGTCCGCATCCAATGACTGGTTTATCCTCACCAATGACTTCCGCCCAATAGACACAGGGATTAGCCGGTTTCGCCACGATGGTGTTGGGCACCGGAATCGCCTGCGCTACTAGTTGTTCCTTTGGCAGGAAGTATGGTGGCTGGATGCACTGTGCCAGGAGAGAGAAACCATCCGGACACAAAAGCTGCGTCTGCGGCACAATTTCAATCTCCGGAGGGGTACACTTAGTATCCCCAAGCACGACACATGTGCAGTCGAGTCCGGCAAACAAACCCGGTGACGTGGGCTTCACTGACACCAACCGCCAGTCCTGTGTTTCAAAATAAGTGTTATCTGTCAGGCCCAAGCTCAGGGAGGATGAGGAGTCCACCCTGGCACTATTTGTTGTGTTTGGTAAATGTTGGATCAGGGGGGAATGTCACATCCGGTATTAGTTTCGCCCCCCCCAAGATCCCCCTTGCGGCCTGCCTCATTTTTGTTTTCACGCGAGGTGGGGTCGTGTTCCCCAGTTAGTTTTTTTTGCTTGTGTGTTTCCTCCTGCCTCCCCCTGCCCCTGCCTGTTATCAATTTTATTTCTAAGAGGGCACACGCACACAATGTGACCAAGCTGGTTGCAAAGGAAGCAGCACACAGGGAAAGTCTTTGCAGCTGCAATCATCGCTGCCATCTTCACTCCTCCTCTGGTGGGAATAGGTGGCGCTGTCACAACTGCACGCTTGACACAGGCCTCCACTATAAGCTGGAGAGATGGCTCAGGGTAGAGAGGGAGAGATGTTATAACCCGCTTACATGCATCATTAGCGTTTAACTTTATCATTGCTTTTCAATTTCTATCTTTAGCCTCTCCACGAACTCAATGATAGGTTCTGCCAGCCCGTTTGATGGAGGCATAGTGGACACGAGGCTCAGTGGTCGGCATTACCATGAATGCCTTCTCAGCAGCAGCTTGAATTTTTAAAATCACAGGCTTTGGGATTTTTTCTGCCTGTGCTTCCACCTAGGACCACTGCCCTTCGCCACACAAATGATCCATCATGATCGGCTTTTTGTCTGTGTCAATGGTGCACTTGGGGATCTGTAAGAGCTCAGGCAGGAGTTCCCCTAGCATCCTTTTCCATGTGTCCTCCCACAATCTGTATTCAATTGATAGGAGGAGACATTTAAACAATCCTTTCAAGTCGCTAGGGACCAAGATAGGAGGAGAAAGTAGCTTCCAATAAGCCTTTAAAATATTCACTCTTTCTCCCAAACTCCTTCTGTGCCTTACACAGCTCCTTTTTATGGGAGTATTCAAATGGCCGCCAATTAGGAATACCCCTCTGCCAAGAATAAAAAACCGGAGTGGCAATGAATGTGGTCTCCAGTTCGGGGTTCTGATCTCCTGGCCTGTCACTTCCGGTTTCTGGAGCGTTGGAACCGGAAGGGGAGGCTTGGGAATTGGAAGTCGGAAGCGGAGGGGCGGGACCACTTACCGAGGAGGAGCCAGAACACTGGCAACATTCATGGTGATGGGCGGGACCTGTTGAGCTCGGGGGCCGCCTCTCTGGGGGTGGAGTAAGAGGAGGAGTTTTAGTAGGAGGAGGAGGAGGAGGAGCCTGGGGAGGAGGAACACCCCTCCCGTGGGAGGAGACAGGGGCAGGACATGGGGGAGGAGGCGGAAACAGAAAGGGGTTGGGGGCAGAGCCACAGTCGGAGGAGGGCACAGATCATTGAGGAAGGGATTCTGGGAAGGAGACAGAGCACAAGGGACTGGCGACGCCACGTGGCCAGTGCCATCTTGTGTGTCGGAGTCCGGGACACCATTTCGTGGCTCTGGGAGGGGATGTCTGGAACCTGACTGACTTTGGGGTTTTTGGGGTAGAGCCTGGGATAGGAGCGGGGCAGGGATTCGGGGTACATTTATAAACTTTACAACTCTTTAAAACAGGTTTTGGGGTAGAACTCGGGGTGCAACTGGGAGAGATGGAACTGCGGGAAGAGGGAGTAGGGGAAGGCTCCCTGACGGCTGGCGCCTTGCCGCCCGGGCTCGGGTATCGGGAGGACCGAGAGGGGCCAGGCGAGCAGCGGCTGGTCTCCCTGGCCAGGCTCGCCTGCGATCGCTGCTGAGCTGCTTGTCTCGGATCCCCCGATGCAGGGGAAGAGGGATTGGAACGAGGGTTAGGAGAGGGGGAACAACTGGGGGAACCCGGGATGGCTTGCTTCCCTTCCCCACCCTCACCTGGCAGGGCGGGGCCGCGCGTCCCCCCCCGCCTTTTCTTTTATCGCTGTACGAATTTGAATGTATAAACTGAAAAACCGATCCACAGAGGTGTCATCCTGATTGCTCAATGCCATGAGCCTTTGTCCTACTAGTTCCCAAAATTGGACCGACCCCATTTGCTGAGGTGACACCCCGGGGAATTGGGAAGCAAGCCATTTTATAAATTTCTTTAACAATCCCCGTGAAAACTTTTTTTTCCCTCCCTCCAGGGTACCCACAACTTGGAAAAACATCTCCCACTGCTGTGTGGACAGCTTTGTGCCCATTGTAGTGTGTCTACCCACACAGCAGAACTCACTCTCCCACTGCAGCAAAGGAAAACTGAAACAACTGAGAAAACGGGTCCCAAGGCCAGTGAGTCCCCCACCCTCAGGGACTAAAGGAAGGGGTGTCTTTACGGGCCCCCACACTTAGGGCTGCACACCCCCTCCCCGCCAATGGTAAGCCCCCCTGTACCCCGTTGGGGGATACCTACCTGCTCCGTCGGCCTCTGGAACAGGAGCTGCAACAGGAGGTCCCTCCCTCAAAAGTGATCCTCCAGGCTCCGAGGTTTGCCACCTTCTCCCCGGGAGCGCTGCCGACCTGGCCTGCTCTGACCGGGGTAGTCGACGCCCAATGCCTCTGATCCTCAGATCTTAGAGGCTCTTCGTGGGGTCACTGGCAAAGTGGCCCCACGTTGGGCGCCAAACTGACGTTTCTTCCACCCACTGCCCACCTCACCTGGGCTAACAGCTAGCTCCGGGAAGCCTGCGTCGGTGAGTGGCCCCTCCCCAGCACCACTCCGGGAGCCGCAGAAGGGGTGTAGCAACAGCTACACCTGGGCAAGTCGTCATGGAGGGATAAAGAGTCACAGGAGAGACCTTTTACGGTTCTGGGGGAAGGGATTTATTGAAGGAAGAGGTAACAGGTCCGGAGGTTGGGGGGGGGAACCGCAAAAGGCAGTTTGAAGGGGTTCTACACAGGCTTAAGTACAGGGGAGGAGCAAGGGGAAGGCACAAAACTCTGGCCAATAATGGTTAACGGGGGGAGGTACAGAAGGTGGGGAAAGGGGTACATTGAGCCAATAAGGTAAACCGAGGGTGGGGATACATACAATATAACCAATCATGAATACAAGAGGGAATGCTTGACACAGAAACTTCTAGAATAAATGGAGGGGCTACAAAGGATTGACATCCCATGGGGCAGGGTTTAGGGTGAGGGACAGGGAAGGTTCCAGATAAAGGGGAGGGGTTTAGGATGACTGACTAGGACAAGGGTGGGAAAGGGAAAAACCATTATGTACTTAACTTAGGGGAAAGAAACTGGGATGAACCATCAATACAGAAGGAAAATTAACATTAAACAACATAACACAACAAACAAGCACCTGAATAACCTAATAAAGCAATTTGTAAGTCTTCAGATTTTTGCAATGCCCAATCAAAATACTCCTTTTTCAATGGCAGATAAATCGTTTTGAAATCTTTGCCTGCTATTGCCAACAATCTTGCTCTGTCCCTAATCATAATTTGTGCTGTCATCTCTAATGTAGTGAATATTGGATTTGGGGATCTGTAAGACAAAAAAACCCATTCAATGATCAACAAAGGATCCTTTTTTGAAGTGTCCCACTGAAAGATGAGACCATATAATTGTGTTTTTTCTCCCAACACTGCAAGAAAGAACGGGTGTGACATTGCACAACGGTGTGCCTGTCTTTGTTGAAGGGCTTCAGCAATTCTGTCAAGGGCTTCTTGAGCTTCAGGTGTAAGAGTTCTGTCAAGGGCTTTGATGCTACAATCTCCTCTCAATAAGTCGAAAAGTGGAGCAAGTACATAATTTTTGATTCCCAAAATCGGCCTAATCCAATTGATTTGTCCCAGAAGTTGTTGTAAATCTTGCAAATTTTGGATATTGGTTCTAAGTTGCATTCTCTGTGGCCCGATTGTTTGCTCTGAGATCTTCCATCCCAAGTATTTCCATGGTGCGACTTCTTGTATTTTTGACATTGAAATCTCCAGTCCCGCTTTCTGAACTTCTGCAGTCACACTGTCATGAGTTTCTTGCATTTCTTCCTGTGTCGGTGCTGCAATGAGCAGATCATCCATGTAATGAATGATCATCATCTGTGAATGTTTCTCTTGCACTGGTGACAAGGCTTATGCCACGAACCATTGGCAAATTGTCAGTGAATTCTTGAGTCCTTGAGGTAGGACCACCCAATGGTATCTTTGCAGAGATTCTTCCTTGTTGATGCTCGGGATCAAGAAAGCAAATCGTGGAGCATCATCCAGATGAAGCGGAATGTGGAAAAAGCAATCTTTTAAATCAATGATTACAAGTGGTCACTCTCTCGGTATCATTGAGAGAGATGGAAGTCCGAGCTGAAGAGGACCCATTTCTTCAACGACCTCATTGATTTTCCTGAGATTGTGAAGCAATCTCCATGAATTTGAAGTTTTCTTGTGCATGACAAACACTGGAGAATTCCAAGGACTATTTGTTTCTTTGATCTGGCCTTTTTGCAGTTGGTCTTTCACTAATTTCTTGAGAGCATTCAATTTTTCTTCTTCCAGGGACCACTAGTCCACCCAGACAGGATTATCTGTCTTCCAAGTTAACTTCAGGGTGATGAGTGCTTCAGTGGTCCCTATTAAAAATCTACTTTGATCCTGGCTCCCCATTGTGACAAAATATCTCTTCCCCACACTGTGATCAGCTTCTGCACAAGAAATGGATGGACAATTGCCATCTTGTCTTTTGGTCCTGTGACAATGATTGAATGTTCACTCTGCAGACACACTGTAGATTCTCCAGTCCCTGAGAGGGATTTCAAAGGTGTGATTAGATTCCATTCTCCCGGCCAAAAGTTATACGAAATAACTGTTATATCTGCACCTGTGTTCAACATTCCTGTGATTGTGATTGTCTTATTGTTATATATTAAGTTGCAAGTAATTCATAGTCGGTGTCTGCCTGTCTGTTTCACCCAGGAGACATATGTTTCCTCATCTTCCTTTCCAGACAATGCCTGTTGACTTATGACTGGCATGACCTGAGGTCCAACTGCATTGGCTGGCAAGGCAATGGCTTTGGCGATCGGGGTGTTTTCAGGAATGACCAATGGAGCATGCAAAAATTGAACTAATACTGTTAATTCTTTGTTTTGATTCACCGAGATGGCTGTTGGAAAAATGATGAACCCTAAAATACTACTTCTTTCTTTACCTATGATTAAAAAGTCTTGTCTTTTCCACGATGTTCTGGTGACTGCTGTAGAAATCACTGCATGGATCTCACTCATGAAGAAGGTTGATTTGGAAGCTGCCAATTCACATTGTGCGCCTGGGGATAGCAGGTCTGGGTCACTGGGGAAGTGACAGATTGTCTTGCGTAAGGCATCTGATTGGGGTTCCACACATACTGTAAGTTTTGCTGTTGCTGGTCCACTGGCTGCTGTCCTGTCACCATTACTTCTGTCCTGACGCTCTGGCGACTGGCGCTCCCTTTAATTTTCAAGCAAAAGCAAAGGATTTCCATCCACATCTGCCTTTGAATGGCACTGGCTTGCAAAATGTCTTCCTTTTCTACATCTTGGGCATTGATTTGGTGCTTTTGCATTTTCTCCTGACTCTGGTCAATATTTCTTTATGTGTCCGAATTTTCCACATTTGAAGCATGGTTTTTTGGAAAGTTCTGTTGCCATCTGTTGGGGGTTGGATTGTTCCCTTTTCTTTCTGTGGAATTTTTCCCATTGTTATGCTAAGTATTTGTGGCTACACCTTAGTAGTAATAGTTTTCTCTCGCAGGGGGGTGGGGGATAGGGGGAGTCTGGAAAAGGAAAAGGTGGGACAGGGGCCTGGGCTCTCACTCTCTCTCTCTCCTGCTCGCTGGTGAAGTGGAAGGAAGACAGCTGGAGCTCCTATCTAGCATCCTCCCTGTCATCCCAGCACTGGGAGCCACGTTCCCTGCCATCGAACACCGCTCTGCTGCTTTCCCACTTCATCCTACTACCTCTGGACACTCTGCCGAGCACCACGACCGACACCGTGAGGGGGGAGTCACTTTCCCCATCCCTCTCACCCCTGGGCCGTTGCCACCATCACCCAGCCCTCTTCAACTGTGCGGGACCCGCCCTGCCCACAGCACCGGTAACTGAGCGCAGGGAAAGAGGGTCTGTGGCCAAAAGGGACTGGAACTGAACTATACTGTTCTGTTTTGTTGTTGATGTTTATAGCTGTTGTTGTTTCTGTTGTTTTGCCTAGTTAGATATCAGTAAATAACTGTTATTCCTATCCCCATATCTTCTGCCTGAAAGCCTCTGATTTGAAACTATAATAATTAGAAGGGAGGGGGTTGCACTCTGCATCTCAGAAAAGGGGTTCTCATCTTTTCTTAGTAAATACCTGTTTTTCAAACCAAGACACCATCACTTCTGATGAAGTCTCTTGTTTAGGAGTTAAATGAAGAGCTTCAAGAATCTTCTCCAACCTTTTATCTGAAGCTTCTAAAAGTTTTCCAAATTGTTCCCCCAAAGCATTTGCTTGAATCAGTGCCATATGTTGAGGAGTGCCTATCTTGCTCCGTGCTTCTATCATTTGAGGTACAGTTGGTTGTGGATCGGGCAAAGTATTGATTATGCATTTACATTCACGGTTGGCATTTGCAAAAGCCAAGCTCTGAAGCAGATGTGGATGTGCAATTTCATCACTGCATTGCCTTTCCAATGCTTGGGTTAAACGATCTATAAAAGAAGTGAAAGATTCTGAGGCACCTTGTTTTACTTCTGTGTAAATTCCTTCTGGAATTCCGTCTGGCTATATTTGAAGTATGGTTTCTGAGCTACTTTCTTAATGTCTTTGAGTACATCTAGAGGCAAGACTGCTGCTTGATCTTGAGGTTTGTCATCAGGAGGGTCTCCTGCCAGTTGTCCCACTGTGAAGTGCCTGTGTGGGCCTCTAGCATAGGAATCTCTTAATTTTATGAGAGCTCTCCTCCATCTCATTTCCCACAGCATGAACTGTGCCTCTGTTAGAATTGTCATGGCAATATATTTACAATCAAATGGAACCAAATCATAATTAGCAAAGACACTTTTTAAAATTTGCTTGAAATATGGAGAGCTTAAACCACTCTCTGTCAATGCCTCTCTTAAGTCCTTCACCATATCACGTGTTAGAGATGCCCATCTGGGATTTGCACCTCTTCTTCCATAGGAGACTGGCATAGCTTTTAGCTGTGATGATGCCATATCGAGATCTCCTTCTTTCAAAGCTCTTCTCCTGATTTCATCCCAATCTGTGAGCATTTCTTTCGAGGGTTTCTTTGCCTTTTTCTTCTTCAGGGTGGCTCCTGTTCCTGAAAGAAATAGAACTAATTCTCTATTTGTGGTCTGTAAATTACCTTTATCTTGTGTATTTGAGTCCTGAAAGGATGCTCTTTCTCCCAGCTTCAAAGCTGTATTCATGTCTTCGCGTCCTCCTCTTTCTGTGAAATAACCTGTATTTAACATCTGCTGTTGCCAATTTAAGTATTTGGGAGTGCAGTAATAGAAACTGCCAGAGGTGGCACTGCAGCTGGAGGGCTGGCATCTTGTTGTCTACAAACTGAGCTAGCGGAAGTACATATGCATTGCTTACGGAAGTGAACAGGGCGCCGCCATATTGCACGGAAAACAGAAAAGGGATCCGCCATCTTGTACGTAACCTGAACACATGGCGCCGCCATTTTATGTTCCATAAAGGTTTGCTGCGGCGTCTCTTAGCTGGAACAAAAGATCTCTGAGAAATTATTTTGGGAATACATTCTGATATCTCACTGCCATGCCAAATGGAGGATTAATTGGTGCTGCTGCGATTCCTGTGGGATACCACAGTCCAGGAAAGGTAGGTACAGAGTTTATTTGCCCTGTTTGCTGCTGGGGAAATGCTTGTAGAAAAGTTGGTGCATGATTAATTGCTTGTGTAACTTTTGGCATTAGAAAATTGCTGTGTATATTTTCTGATTCTGTGTTTCCAAGCTCGGATTCAGCATCTGAGTTGTTCCCTTCCCCTTCGTCAGATTCTGAGAAACTGCACTCTCCCTCTGGACATAATTCACCCTCGTTTTCCTCTGCCACTGTCTGTGGGCTTTCCAGAGGAAAAGCCATGCTTGTGATATTTAAAACTTGCATAGGGTTAACTCCAAACCCCGCGGGCTGCACTGCAGATCTCTCAGCCCCACACAGCAGCGGCGGCTGTGTCAGTCCCGATCCTGGCCCCCCCGCGGGGACCAAGTTAACTGTTTCTTGCCTGGGAGTCGCCACCTGTCCCTGCTGTGTTCCGCATGGCTGTGCCCCAGCCTCTGCGGATCTTGGCTGCCCTCCACAAGAAATAAGAGGCGCTGGTGATGATCCCAACTCCCTAGTTTGGATAGGAGCAGGTTTGTTTTGTGATTGTGGTGGCTGCGATGAAATTTTCCCAGCCGCTCCTTTTAAGTCTGGAGCAGAGGGCACTAGGACCACAGCGTCTGCTTTCTGTAGAGGCGCGCATGTTTGAACTGCAGACTGCTGCTCTTTTTCTGCCGAGCAGGCTCCGGGTTTCCCCGATCCGGGGTTGTTTCCCAAGAGTCCTAAAGATCTCGGGTTTGGGGATTCCCCCCTCTATTACCACTTGCTCAGCAGGTGCTGAAGAAGGCATGCTCTCCTTTGGCTGAGACTTTTTTTGTGTTTTTTTTAGATTTTGTACCAACTCTCTCTGGAGTTGGGGGAGATAGAGCTTGTAGTCCCTGCGTCTCCCCTGTTACTTAAATCTCTGCCATAGGAAGTAAATATTTGCTCTCCACTTGCGACTCATGCCTATGTGTTACTACTTCATATACAACCCTACATGGAGAAAGTAGCTTCGCAGCTGCTAGATTACCATATGTGGCTGCATTATACAATTTGAGATTTAGAAAGTCCCATAAATACGGATTAAACAAGCTTTTTGGATC
This sequence comes from Sturnus vulgaris, assembly GCF_052056855.1. Taxonomy (NCBI): domain Eukaryota; kingdom Metazoa; phylum Chordata; class Aves; order Passeriformes; family Sturnidae; genus Sturnus; species Sturnus vulgaris. The sequence continues at coordinate 17,520,826 of NC_142256.1, read as the reverse complement.
CTTATTTGGAATTTGTTCTTGGGCCCGTTTCAAAAGCTCTTTCAATTGGTCTCTAGAGACTTTAATTGGATGCTCTTTTACCATTAATTCTGTTTGATCCAGAATGTCTTTCTGAGATCTGGATAATACATTGCCCATCTTTTTAGCTTCACCTTGAAGAGAACAAAATGCTCCTACCTTATTCTGGTAGATCCGTTTACCCCTCGGGGTCCCTCCTGTCTGTAATGTTCAGCACTACAGGCTCCTGGTTCCTCTCACCAGCGTCTAGGGATCTCCGAGCTCCTTTTCACCCCGGGAATTTTTCCAGCTTCCAGCTGCTTTAGTTATATTCTTTCTCCAGGGAGGTCCTTGACCCCGAGATTTACAGGTGTCTTTCCTTCCTCACACATGGGGCACCAATATGTTGGAGTGTGCCAGGCTTTTGCGCCACTAATTAGTGGTTTGTCTCAGTCTCGTCTGTTTCTGTTCAGAGCCAGGATTATTAGAAAGGCAATCGAGCCAGATTCTTGTGTTCGGACTTGGATGTTTATGATATCTTATCAAAATTTACAGAAAGCATAGCAGCACTTCTAGCTCCTTGCTAGAAGTGGCAAAAATGGCTCCAAGCTGAGCCTGCTTCAAGGCATTTAAAGTTAAACACACCAATGAAAGTTTTACACCTATATTATTTATACTTTTAACCCAATAATAGATTCCCCTGACCCTTAGAGTGACGTTCAACTGACCAATCCAAAGATAACTACCTAGGTTCTGTGAAGAAGCAGGAAGAGAAAATGAACAAGAAGAAACACACCACCCAAAATTCTCCATCTTGTCCCATAGCTACCACTATACATAAAATCCTCAAAATTAAAACCCATCACCCAGTGAAAATACACACATCTAACCTACTACACATTTGTGATTTCTAACTTATTATTCATATTTACAAGTCTTCCCCAAGGTTTCAGGTCCACTGCTGTGTTTTCAAGGGGGTCTGTGCCAGGAAGCACAGAAAGCTCAAAAACTTCAGATTCTTGAGATCCAACAGGAAAGCACTGCAAAAGGCGATGGATGAAGCTGCAGGGCACCGTGTGGTGGGCAGAGGGTACAGTCTGCAAGAGGAGCATGGCTGCCACTTTCCTGCTTGTTGAATTCTAGTTAGCAAGTCGCAGGCGGGGAAGTTCAATGACAGCTACCTATTCCTCTTCCTGCCCTCTGTGGAAACAACGGCACTTTGCTTTTGATGTTGAGATGCAGAGAATACTGTGGTAGGTGCAGCGCGGAGAGTGGAAGTTCAGAGTGCATCGGGGAGCTTATGTGGTTTACATGCAGCAAGGGGAAGGTGCAGCCCAGCACTAACTTTCACAGACTGCTTAACAAGGTAGCTACTGGACATTTGCAACTGTCCAACGAACTGCGAGAGTTAAAAATGAGCCAGTCCATACATGTTAGAAGGAAAAGGCGTATTGCAAGTATGCTGTGCACAATTGGAATGCTGCTAGAAGAAACGGCTGCCTAAGGACATCTTCTGTCCTGATACTTCATTCTCTGTGAGATACAGCTGCTTAGAGTGCGGACTGCACTGAAGCTATGTGAAAGTGATTGCGCTGAAGACAGAAGTTGAGCGAATGCTTTCCGTCCTAGCACATCTCTCAGTCTGAACTGCAACTGGAAATGCTTCACTGTAATGATGGCCTCTGCCACCTTGAGAGAACGTGAGGATGCTCTACATACAGTTGAGCAGAAAAGTGCAGATCACTAGGGTGCTTCACTTAGTTTACAGACTTCAAAGAGACTACGAAAACCAGCATTGCCCTCTTCTTCTAGGACTATTTCTTTGGGTGCAGCTGCTGGATGTTTTGAAGGGGGTTTGGGATCTGCATGAGTGAGAGGGTAAGAAGGTACACAGAGCTTGGCAGAAAGTGCTTATGTCCAGGGAATTTGATGCACTTCAATGGCTGCATGTTAAGACGCTGATGACACAGAAAAGGTTCTGAAGAAAGAGGCCATGCCAGAATTGCCTTTTCTTCTGCAGCCTGCAAACTGCAAAGCCAATAACAAAACGATTCCTCTTTCTTCACTGCTGCATGCAGGATAATGTTGTGTCAGTAGCCAAGAGGCAGGCCCCGCAGTGGAGCTCTCCCCTGATCTGCTTCCACACGAATGGGGGGCTGAGCCAGAAAAGGGCTTGGCTTTTTTCCTGTCAGTGCTCATCAAAACAACCACATGATGGACGGTGCTGTTGAATTGCAAAAGAAGGAAACAGAAGGAAACACACTGAGCCCAGCTCAAAAGCACCCCAAGGAGAGAGAGCCAAGTTGGAAACATGTCTGCTCTCAAATCAAAGGTGTCAGGGCAAAAAGATTCCCCCAGTCTTCCCCTTCCAAGTGCAAAGCCTTCTTTGTACCACACTCAAAGAGCAACATGAACTCCTTTGCCCTAACAAAGCTTTGCACTCTCTCAGAGTCTAGCCACCAACTTGAAAGCATCTGGCAAAAACAGACCTCACAGAGAAAGCTGCCAGCTGAGGAATCTCTTGCTGCCTACAACTTCAGCTGCACCCATCGATTCACCACCCTGCTGTCAGCACTTCTCAGCTCTAGGTACCATCCAAAGCCTTCAGTCTCCCAGAGTCTGGATCCAAAGAGAACGGCACCAGGGACTGCTCCCACACTAAGGGTCCTATGACAAAAATCTCAAGAGCCTGGCATTTGTATTCCCTCTAACAGTTGAACAGCTCTAACCCAAAGAACTGCCTATTGGGAAAAGCCTCTAAATTCACTAAGAACACCCAATGTGTGGCTTCAAACTTGCTTTCCTTGCCAAAGAGAGGAACTACAAGCCATCTCAAAAGAAATGGCATCCCCTCCACTAAATTGTAAAACATCCAGGGACTGATCCCATACCAAGGTGCCGGAGCACTGTTACTGGGCATCATCTACCCAAGGCACTAGATCAGTCACAACCAAGACTCAGAATAGCTGCTTAACTTGTCCAAAAGATGTGTGCTGCCAGAATTTCAGAAGGCCACCTCTGAGAAGTGGAGGCCACATGCCAAATTCAGTCTTTCAGGAAACCACCTTCCAAGGATGGATACCGATTCCTTAGCAAATTAGGCAGTGCTTCCACACTGAATATGCCAGGCCAGAAAGTTGCTGCCACCCCTGACCTCCACTAGGCAGCTTCTTATTTGTGTGTGAAGCACTGAGGCTACGTGATTTCTTTCCCATGAAAAACCATTGGCATTCTGATTCAGGAACTTACCAAGTGAAAGTCACATACCACCTCCAGTATTGTATATGTCCAACAATTGCTCCTTCACAGAAGGGGCCAGGACAGAAATGTCTTGCTAGATTATTCCTCCCCATGCTACCTGAACATCTGCTCCAGCAGCACTGGCACTATGTCCTTTGCTTCCCAAGGAAAGGCACTCCAAGTCACTTGGCCTTGCCTTGACTTCAGTACCTTGTCTAGGTTTTCTTAGCCCACCCTTGCTTTGCTTGCTTGCCTATGTCTGCCTTGCGTGACCCTACCTACATCTTCTTCACTTTGCTTTGCCTTGCCTACCACTCTTTACCTTGCCTTCCATGTGCAGGCAAGGCACTGCAATCCAAGGCAAGTCAAGAGGAAGGTAGGCAAGGTCAGAGCAGTAAGGGGAAAGCAAATAGAGTGGTAGGTGAGAGACAGCCCAGAAGTTGTCAGTCAGGCTGGCCATAGGGTGGTAAGCCCAATGATGGGTAGGCCAGGCAGAAACAGGAAGGGATAGGCAAGGCAAGGCCCTGGAGAAAATCAGTAGGCAGGTCAAGGGTGGGGCATGGGTATGCAAGGGAATGCAAGGTTGGGGGGGGATTAGCAGGGCAAGGCAAGGAAACTGGTGGGTTGCCAAGGCAAGGCAAAGCAAGGCAGGCAACAGGTACATTGTAGGATTGCGGGTACATGAAAGCAGCCAGCACAGACTGCTCTGTCTGGCCTTGATCCCACAAGGGCCATCTCTAATCTGCACCTCAAATACTTGAGCTACTTGCTTTCCTTCAGATGCAGAAGAACTGTCATTCTGGTCCCGGAGGCCAAGGGCAAAATGTGAATTGCCAGTCCAAAATTTAACACGTGCAAGCACTGGTCCCAGACAAAAGCTGCCCAGAAAGACCTGCGTGGGACCTCCCCTGGGTTTCTTCTCACATGCTTCTGAAACACTGGTGATACATGAGAGCTGTGGGAGTCCTCAGGGTTGTAGACAGGGCAGGGTAAGGCTGAGAAATGCCAGAAGAAAAGGGTTCTTGAATTCCAGGTTGGGGAGTGGTGAGCAAGGTAATGTGAGGCAAGGGAGGGATTCAATGGAAAGGCAAGGTACAAAAGGACCTGAACAAATGTGAAGGGAGGTCAGGTGGGGAATGGGTGAGCAAGTGAATGCAAGGCAGTGGAGGGAAGGAAGGCCCAGCAAAGGCTACAGACCAGACAGGAAGGAAATGCAAGATGTGGGGAAGCAAGGCAAAGTAAAGGAAGGGACAGCAAAGGCAAGGAAATGTAAACAAGGTGTATGCCTGGTAAGGCAAGGCCCTGGAGGAAAGCAGCAGGCAGGTCAAGGGTGGGGCATTGGCATGGGCATGCAAGGTAATGCAAGGCTAGGAAAGGTTCGTAGGTTAAGGCAAGGAAACTGTTGACTTGCCAAGGCAAGGCAAGTGGCAGGCACATTGGAGGGCTGCTCATACATAGAACTGGCTAGGACAGACTGCTCTGTCTGGCCTTCATCTCACATGGGCCATCTCTAATCTGCACCTAAAACAGTTGGACTACGTGCTTTCCATGGAATGCAGATGAACTGTCATTCTGGTCCAGAAGACCAAGGGCAAAATATGGATTGCCTGTCCAAAATTCAAGACATGCAAGGATAGGTGCCAGAAAAAAGTTGCCAGGACAGACAGGTGTACTTGCAGGTGATCTCCTCTGGGCTACCCCTCACATGCTCCTGGAACAGTGGATGTGAGTGAAGGCCTTGAGAATCCTAGGAGAAGCAGTCAGGGCAAGGCAAGTTGAAGAAATCCCACAGAAAGAGGAGTTTTGAATTCCAGGTGGGAGAGGGGTGAGCAACATCAAACAGGGCAAGGAATGGCTTCGAGGGCAAGGCAAGACAAAGGAGAGGCAGGCAAGGCAGTGAGAGTCCTAGAAGGAGAAGGAAATGAAAAGAAGGACCTGGACAAATGGGAAGCCAGGTGAGGGTTGAGTGAGCAAGTCAATATAAAGAACTGGATTGGTAAGAAGTGCAAGGGAAGGACATGAATGGGTCAGGAAGGCAAAGGAAAAGAATGGTCAGGAATGACAAGGGAATGCAAGGTTGGGTAAGAAAGTCAAGGCAATGTAAAGGAGGGGTAAGCAATACAATGGGTGTCCTAAGAGGAACAGCCCGTGCATGGAAGACCAAGAGAAAAGCGGTAAAGAAGTCAGGGTGGGGGATGGGTGAGTTCAGCTGAGAAAGAAAGAAGTGCTTAACTCCAGGGTGAGGGTGTGTGTGTGAAGTTTGAAGGATGTAAAGTGAAGAAAGCTGTCATTTGATTGTGGAGTGAATGGACATTTGCAAACCTAAGCAGCAAGGTCCGAGCAACCTTTTCCTCCTGGTACATCTGTGCCTGCAAGACATAGTGAGAAACTTCCTGGTTTAGATTCAGACTGCAAGTGGGACACAGAATGTGATGGTGTGAATAGCTGAGCAGGAAAGTGCATAACATCGACGTGTTTCAACAGAAGCACTTTGTCTCAGCAAGGAGATGGACATATGGAACTCTGGCAACATGACACTACACTCAGCTGAGAAGCAAAGTGCATAGCTTCAGTGCGTGCTCTGAAGAGGAAAGGCTGCAAGGAAAAGGCAAGGAGACAGGTGAGCAAATGCTTCCTATCCCGGCGCATTTAGTGGTTTGAAGTGGAACTGCTGTTACATTTTACTTAGAACTCTGCAACACTGAGAGGATGTGCATTTCCATGTAGCTGAGAAGGAAAGTGAAAATCACCCAAACTCTGGCAGAGTTTGTAGGGTGCAAGGGGAAGGTAAGGCCAGGCCTGGCTTTCGGCTGTGGAACTTGCTGCAAGGAAGTTGTTGCTGAATGCTTTAAGCCTTTTGGAATCTGCAAGAGTGAAAGGTGAAATGAATAATGGCAAGGAGAACAGCTCCTATTTTAATGCCTTTATTGAGAAATCAGCTCTGGGTGGGAGCCCGACAGGTGGTGCACCACCCGCTGCTCCCAATGGACGATCCAGAGGAGGAGGAATTCAGCTTTGCTGTGGAGCAGAGCTGGGCCTTCTGTCCTCACAGGAGTCCCTCAGAAGACCCTGGCTGGCTTGTAGTCCAGGGGTGTCATGTCCATCAGGTGCTGTTCAGGTGATGGTGACAAGGCAAGAGAGTCCTGGTTGGTGATTTCATCTTCTTCATTGTTTTTCTTACTTGGGAGTACCATTTTTAGTTTTTGATGTTATATTGGCTCATTGTTTTTAGGGGTTTTTTATTACTGAGTTGTGTCCCATAAGTACTTGCAGTCTTCTCATTTGCCAGACATCATTTTGGGAGCAGCGAAGGCGAAGGCGTTACCAACACAGGGAGGGAAGGGGCATAAGGGAAAGACAATTCCAGGGAGTGGGGGTCAGAACAGAACAACAGCAACAATTAACATAAAAACAGGGTGTTTTCCACAGTTAACAGAACAAACAGGAGCTTGTTCTTAACAATTCCCCCCTCTATTTCTTTGATCAGGCCTCAGCCTGCATCAACCTATGATTTTAGTTTCTTGGACAGATAATTTCTTTAGTTTTTGATATTGCTCATATATTTCTTTGGCACCTTTTTGTTTTTGTTTTTGACTTCATTGTTCTTGGCTCTCTATTAACATAAATTTGGTTTGGTTTTGGTTAGTCAGTTCTGGGAGTTGTATACTGGCTTGGATAGTGGAGGTTACTACCCGGATTAGGCAGGGAAGCAGGCATGGCAAAAATAATAGTCCGGTGATTGCGCATATTATTGTAAACGCAGCCTTCTTCCACCGTGTTCCTTTGAAGGACCAAAAGTTGTCCCACCAGCTAGTATCCATTAGAGGAGTCCACTCTTGGGCACCCACATATGCTAATTTTTGAATTTCTTTGGAGATGTTTTTAATTACTGAACTTTTATCATCAATTTCTAGGCAGCAGTCAGAGGAATTAAATTTCCCACATATCCCTCCTTCATCTGCTAATAGGTAGTCTACACCTAATCTAATTTGGTATATCACTGCTCTTGTTTGATTTAATTGGTCACTGATATGGTCAAGTGCAAGGGCTGTCTGGTTGGAGATTACCTCGAGTACTGCTTGGAGCCTGATAATTCAGTTCAGCATATAAATTGGGGTACGGTATCCCCATGATCCATCTTGGACCCAAGTAGCTGGCCCGTAAGTTTTAAGAATTTCTTCTGGGGTCCATACTTTTCCATTCCACTTTTGGTTACCTCCTATCTCGATTATACTCCTTTTTTTTCTGCTTGTTTTCTTTAAATGGTCATACACTGGGACTCCTAAGTGTGGTCCTGACTCTTTTGGCCATAGGAAGGAGGCTGGTTTAATAATCCCTATAGCGCAACTCCCTGCCCAATCTCCAGGAAGTTTGGTGTATGCTGTATTACCACAGATCCAAAATAAAGGTTGTGGAGCTTCCCAAAATGCATCCCCTATTTCGGCTGGGGATTCCCAAAACTTTGACAATTCCCTTATGCTCCAAAATGGGTTAACTCCTTTCTCTGTACATTTGTGTAACTCATATTTCTCATGGTAAATACACCCTCTTTCCTTTCTTTCAACATACCAGTATCCATTTGTCTCTCTGGGGATCCACTTTGTGCCTAGATCTTTTATTATTAGGTATCTTTTACATGCCATTTTCCCTATGGGAGTATTATACTTCTTCCCTGTTCTCATGATGCATTCTTCCCCAATTACCTTGGACTTTAAATCCCATTGTTCTCATCCCCTTGCTCCTACAACTTGTGGTTCTTGTGTAATTTGGGTCCATCTCAGTATTTCTAATAGACTTAAACTTATTCCTTCCCATGGCCAGATTTCAGTCATTTGGGTACTTCCACAAATCCAGCAGTCTGTCAAGTTTAATTCTTTACTGCTTCTTTCAACTAGATCTATAAATAAATTTTTTCCCACAGGAATATCTAAATCATTTTTTCCTTGTGTTGTTACTTGTTTTTCTTTTACCAGGTCTACCAATCCGTCTCGGTTTGTTTCATACTCGAAGCAAAGCCAGGTATCTCCTACAGGGCATTCCCCAAGTAGGCGTTGCTTATAAGAAGCAGTATTTTTTACAAGCCAGTAGACTTTCCCATCTTCTTGACAGGTGTTTAATTGGGAGTTATTGAAGCATTTGCAATTTAGGTTGGTATGAACCCTCAAGAGAGACTTCAGATTTTCTCCATCATAGAGAGGGTGGTAGCATTTGGTACAAGCATCCTTTTCACTCCCTTGAGTGTTACCTATGAATAGGATTAACACTATTCTTCCCAAGAGTCCAGTATGAGCCATTTCTCTCTTGACCTCACCTGGTCTTGCCTCTTGGGGAACAAGGAGACTTCCTGGATGTGTATTAGAGTCTTTCTTAGCAGCCGGCTCCTTCTACTCCCACTTCCCTATTAATTTAGTCACCCTTGGAGAGTGCTCTGTAGGAGATTTATTGTGCTAAGTGTTGAAACCTTCCTGGGGGTAGAATTGTGGTTTGCAGGAAGTGCTTGTTTGAAAGCTGAAGTTACTGAAGAACCATGTGTAGTATGTAAGCTATACCTTAAAAGCTCAGGAGAGTATATGAACCCTCCAACATTCTAGTCAATTATCAGGGGAAGCATACAAACAGTAACTTTTAACTTTGCCGACTCTTACTACTTTGACCTTCCAACTATCCAAGCAACAGCAACAGTATCAGAAGAGGTAGAACATGAGTACAAACATTACTGCAGGTAACTTCTGAAAAATATTACAGAACCCTTATTAGAACATAATACTAACTTGTACACAAAAGAAAATGTATCCAGTTTTTTTTTTTTTTAAGGGGTCCTTCAACTGTTTTTTGGTTTTCTTTTTAATGTCAATTTGAGGTCTTTTGAATCTCGGATAGCAGTCCACTCAGGGGCATCTGTCGATGGTGTAACTGGATCTGGTTCACTACCAGGGGGTGATACTGGTCCTTTAACTCGAGAGATGTGTGTCCAGCCACGTTCCTGGGTCTGCACTGCGGTGTGTGTAGTGAGTAACACTTGGAATGGGCCTTCAAACCTAGGGGTTAATGGTGTGTTATTCCAGGATTTTATTAGCATCCAATTTCCAGGACGGATCTGGTGTACATCCGCATCAAGGGGAGAAGTCTGGGGGAGGTACCCCTTTTTTCTAAGATTTCCCAGTGTCCTCCCAATTGCCTCTAGGTATTTTTGGGTTGCTGTTTCCCCTTCCAAGTAGTTCCCTGTACTGAAAGGAGTGATAAGGAAAGGAAGCCCGAACATCATTTCATAGGGGGAAATCCCTATGTCTGACCGGGGTCTGGTTCTTATCCGCAAAAGGGCAAGAGGTAGACACTTAAGCCAATTCACTTGTGTTTCAGAAACTAATTTTGTTAACACGGTTTTGAGAGTTTTATTCATTCTCTCTACTCTCCCTGAACTCTGGGGATGCCATGGGGTATGTAACCTCCATTTCATTCCCAGAGCCTTAATTACTTCATGTAAAGCTTGGGAGATGAAATGTGGACCTCGATCTGAATCAATATTATTTACTAGTCCATACTGTAGAACTATTTCTTCTAAAATTATCTTTGCAACTACCTCTGCTGTTTCCTTCCTGGTGGGGAATGCTTCCACTCAGTGGGTGAGATGGTCTACCATTACTAAGAGATGTTTATATCCTTGTATGGGGGCATTTCAGTGAAGTCCACGTGTATATTTTGAAATGGTCTTGAAGTTAACTCTCTTCCTCCAGGTGTTATTTTTCTCATAACCTTTTGCTCTACTTTTTGGCAGATGACACACCCTTTTGTAATTGCTTTTGCTAGATTATATACCCCGATAACATATGTTCTCTCTTAAGAAGTGGTCACATCACCCTTGGATTCCCCAATGGGTTAATTCATGCATTTCTGATAATATTTTTTGTGCTAAAGCATTGTTTAGGAACTTACCATTCCCATCAAATGTCAACCATTCCCCTTGTTCCCCCGATGTAATTCTAGTTCTTTTATTTCCTTTAACTCCTTCTCACTAAATGTTGGTTTCTTTTCTTCTTCCCCTTTACTTAGTGTTTCCTCTAGTCTCAAGATTTTTATTGGCTCTTTCGGGTCTAAAGCTACTTCTTTAGCCATCTGGTCTGCTAATTGATTCCCTTTTATGTCTAAAGTTTCTCCCTTCTGATGTCCTTTAACATGCACTACTGCTTTTTCTGTTGGTTTATATAGGGATTCGAGTATTAATTTTATCAACTCCTTATGTACCAAGTCCTTTCCTTTCGAATTTAAGTATCCCTGTTCCTCCCAAATCTTACCAAATGTGTGAACAATCCCAAATGCATATTGTGAGTCTGTGTAGATAGTTCCTTTATCTTTCTCTAACAAATCTAACCCTCTTTTCAGTGCGTAGATTTCACAACACTGAACTGACCAGTTTGATGGCAACTTCCCCCTTTTTGCAACCTTCATATCTGTCCCTTTTATAATTGCATATCCTGACACCCTTTTTCCCTCTATTACTCTTGAGGACCCATCAGTGAATAAAATCCTTCCATATGGTAAAGGTGTATCTTCTAGATCTTATTTTAGTTTGTAGATTTATTAATACAATACAATTATGTTCCAAATCAGTTAGGGGTTCCCCAGATAGGAATTGTGCGGGGTTTAGACTTTTGGAGGTATTCAATTCTAAATTGTCATTGTTCATTAGGATAATTTCATAATTTAATGTTCAGGAATCCGTTAGCCACTGTTGGGCTCTGTGACTTAAGACTGTTTTAAGGTCATGTGGTGTGTGTATTCTGATTTTTCCTTGCAAGGTTAACTTTTGAGCTTCTTCTAATAGGATAGCTGTAGCAGCAATTGCTTGTAGGCAAGTTGGCCAACCTGTAGCTACTGGGTCTAGCAGTTTTGATAAAAATGCAACGGGCTTTTTACTTCCTCCCCATTCTTGGGTCAACACTCCATACACTATTCCTTTCTCTGTGTTTACGAATAGCTCAAAGCCCTTCTTAAGGTCAGGCAGGCTTAGCACAGGTGCTGAGGATAATTTGCTTTTTAAATCTTGTAATTGTTCTTCATCTTCTGCTGTCCACTATACTGGCTCAGGGTTGACTAATTTGTCATAGAGAAATTTAACACTTTGGGTGTATTGATCTAACCACAATTTACAATACCCAAACAAGCCTAAGAGCTTCCTTATGTCCTTTTTAGTTTTAGGGGCAAGGATGGATAAAAGGCCTGCAATTCTCTCAGGACTTAATTTCTTACATCCTTTTCCAATAGTGTGGCCAAGATATTTAACTTCAGTTTCTACAAACTTTAATTTGTCCTGGGACACCTTTAAGCCCTTCTCCCCTAAGAAATTTAAAAGCCGGATACTGGCCACTTTAACTTTGCTCTGTTCTTCTCCAGGTATTAACAAGTCATCTACATACTGTAAAACCTGTACCTTTTCTCCAGGGGCAAATTGTTCGAGTAGGCCTTCTAAAGCTTGTCCAAAAAGGTTTGGAGACTCCGTAAACCCCTGGGGTAAACGAGTCCATCATAGTTGTTGTTTTCTTTTCCTATTAAGGTCTTCCCATTCCAATGCAAACCAGTTACGGCATTCCTCTGCCAAAGGACACGCCCAAAAGGCATCTTTTAGATCTATGACTGTAAACCAAGCGTGCTCTTGTGGGATTTGGCTTAAAAGGGTATATGGATTGGACACTACTGGGTGCCTGGTGATAGTTCTTTTATTAACTTCTCTTAGGTCTTGGACTAATCTATATTTACCTTCTGCTTTCTTTACTGCCAGTAAAGGAGTGTTATGGGGAGACATACATGGTTCTAAAATTCCTGCTTTTAGTAAATGGTCAATCACAGGCACTAGCCCTTCTCTACCTTCTGGGGATATTGGGTATTGTCTGACTCGGATGTGGAAGGTATCTTTTTGCATTTCTATTTGGATTGGCGGAATGTCAAGATATCCATACTTTCCTTCTTCTGCCCATACCTTTGGATTGATCTCTCCAACATCTCTATGAGTTAACTTCATGATCTGAACTACCATACTCCCGTCTTTGGGAATAATTCCTACCCCTAGTTGAACTTGAAGATCCCTCCCTAATAAACATCTCTCTACATTTGGTAAATAAATGAAATTGGCTATACACTCTCTGAAATTGCCTCTTATTTCTACTTTCCCAATGACAGGTGCTTTAAATGGTCTCCCTTCTGCCCCTAATATTTCACAGACTTTTGTTCCGATGGTTACTCCCGTTGGGAGCTCATTAATACTAGATTGATCAGCTCCTGTATCTACTAAAAATTCAAATTCTTCATTTTGGGGACCTACTTCAAAGTTTACCAAGGGCTCTTTTTGGTGGCTCGTGAGATCCCCTAATTTGTAGAGCCCCTGACACCCCTAGTCATCTCCCCTCAAAACCTTCTCTAGGGCTTCTTGCTCTCTCGGGCAATAACCTCATCTAATAAGAGCTTCTCACAGTTTCTTTTCAAGTGTCCTTTTTCACCACAGTAATAGCACCTTCGGTTATTTGTAGGTGGTGCCTTGGACTTCTCAAAGTCATTACTCTCTTTATTGACCCCTGGAGGTAGCACTGCTCCACCTTTAGGTTTCTCGAACGGGGGCCTTGGTCTATTCTCATTTATTTTACTGGAGGATTCTGATTGGTCTTTATTCACTCCTAAACTTTCCCTAGCTACTGCTACCATGATCCGTGCTTTTGCCTTAGTTTTCTCTTCTTCCCTCCTCAGATATATCCTGATTATTATATTAAAAGGGCCTCTTTTAATAACTCATTTATACTCTTTTCTTGCCAGTCCTCCATCTTTTCTAATTTTTTCCTGATGTCGGGCCAAGCCTTAGTGACAAATTGTACCTTAAGTAGTACCTGGCCCTCTGGACTATCAGGATCAATGTTTGAATATAATTGGAAATTTCTTCTCAGCCGGTTAAGCCAAGTGTCCGGAGTTTCATCTTTTTCTTGGGTACTGTCAAAAGCTAGTTTTGTATTACTACCAGCAACACAATGTAAAGGTGGGCTTTTATATTTAAATCCTGAGAAACATTTCAGAGGGAGAGACATTTTGTGGGGGAAAGAACCACAACTCTTAAATATTTAAAGTAATAGCTCCATTTCAAAGTAAAAAAAATCTAAAACCTTTTATTTCTAGATGTATTACCAGCACAAATTGTACCAGAATTAATGACACTTCTGATTATGACAGCGTAACTACTGTGGACACTCTTGCTCTGGAACATTCCTTAAGAAGCAAAGCCTTTGCTATAAATTTAAAAAATTATTTGAGTCACTGGACTTGATTTCAAAGACTATGTTCTAAAGGCAAAATGGTTATAATAGTAACTAGTGGACTAAAAGTTAAATCAATAGAGCATAACACAGATCAAAGATGACTTGTGCCCAAATGTCCTCACAGCAGACCATACAAACCTTTACTTTATGGGTTTGTTCTGCACCTTTAGATGTACCTTATACTTATCTCATTCCCACAGTGTGGAGGCTGAAAGCCTCACAGAGAAAGATCCTGTCTCTCTCCCATGGAGGGAATGCCCTTATGTACTCTCTCCTCATAATGGTTATGATAAGGTTTCCCCTGCCACGCCTCCCTGTTTCATGTAAAATGTTTGTAATCTATTGTTCCTTCCCCATTTGTACTGCCCCTGTGGCCTCAGATGATTCATTAGTTGTTCTACCCCGACCCCTGGCTCTCCTATATCAACCCTCCTCCCTCTGCCCCTTGGAGCCATTTCGTCCCTGGACCCTTCGAGAAGGAATAAACTCCACCTTGGATCATCACACATGGCACCCGTCCCTCTCTCCACCATCAGCAAAAGCCGGGCTCTGACAAAAGAGCTGAAATCACTCTCCTCCCAAGAGCGGGAACGTGCCTGTAACCACCAGGACATCTCTCTAAGGACGTGTCTCTGGAAGGTCGCGGCACCAGTGTGCGTCCCGCACCCATCGGCTCCTTCCCGCCGGTGCCACGCCACTCCGCCGCCATGATACCACAGTATTAGAATATTTATGACAAGGTTGAATGACCTCATACAACTTCCTAGAAGTAAAGAAGAAGCCAGAAAAGAGAGGCAAAATCGTTAATTGCAGATGGAAAGAGGGAGGCAGATAAAATAAAAAAAAAAAAAAAAGAGAAACAACCAAACCAACCAAACAAATCAAAGCAAAACAAATTCATATACCTATTTTGAACATTTGATACAATTAATCCCTGTTCCTTATGGAACTTTGAAACTCTTCTAACAGTTGTATGACTACGCATTTATGACGCATTTGAACATTTTACAGAATTTTGCCCTGAACAGGAGAATGAACTGCTGTTCACTGGAAGAATCCTTGGGCAAAAATATGCCCATTTGAAAACACAAATGGCCAACTACCTTTTTGTTGTTGTTGTTCTGGTTTGCTTTTGCGTTGTTTTTGTTTGTTTGTTAAAAGTGAAATGCTTCTGTAGTTAAGTAATGAAGATACTACTTCCATGTTCAATAAAGCCCAGAAAGTAATTTATGGGCTAGCTGAAGTGACTAGCCATTCAATTACAGAGCCAGCATCCCAAGTATACAAAACAACCGCACTGATTTAAGGTAATGAATATAGACTGGAATATTTTTTCTTCTGATAGCAAATCAAACAGTAGATTAGAGTTGAAATAAGACATTTCTTTAGCTTGAGTCTGTCACCTTTAGTTGAACTGTATTGATTTATTAAAATATGAGTATTGGTCTAATACTGGTACCCAACTGTGACGGAAAAAGACTAACAATTTAAAGTTTGAAAGTGTATGTTTATTCAGCGCCGGGCAGCTTTGTGGGGTAACCCCCTAATACACACTGCAAAATCACAGGTGATCGCAGAGTCTATTTATTTACAAAAGTTTTGAATGATTGCATATTCATAACACCAGCACCTCCCATTTCCCACTTCCTATGGTAATTAGCTTGAATGGCTATTAAGCATGTGTGATTGGCTTCTTGAATTAGGTCTGGGCTCATTTTTGTGGGGAGGGATCTTAAAAAGGGGAAGTAAGGCAAGTCTTCCTTGCTCTGAACTCTCAACCTTTTCTATCGATGACAATACAAATGACCTCTGGGACCACTCCAATTTCCTCCCTTCGTGACTTTGAATAAGTTTCTGGTTGCAATTGTTTGTGTCTCTGTGAATATATTTAGTAGTTTCTTATTTTCCCATTGCAAGCACAGCTGAGCAAACATTAAAATGACAGGCAATTAATTATTTAAATCTGAGACATCTCAAGCCCAGTCCCCTCTAACTAACTTCTAAGTTTTGATTATTTTCAGAAGATCTATCCATCTGTTTTTAATTAATTCTAATAAATAACTAACTTTTAACTAAAATCCTAATTTCTCTAAGATTAATGTTTCAGTATGTAACAGCTCACGTCTCAAAAAAATGCCAATAATTTCTGAATCAGGTTTGGGAGCAGGTGCTGGGAGATAGCTATTGAAGGTTGCTTTATTTGTGCTAAAGCCAATAGCTGAATTACAAAGAAAAGTGCTGGCAGGGGAGGCCTTGGGCTGTAAGTCCCTTCCAAAGATGCCACGTGGATTTTACTGAAATGCCCTAAGAGGGAAAGCTTAAATATATTCTGATAATAGTATGTCAGCTAACAAGGTGGCGAGAAGCTTATCCAAGTTGCTTCAGCAACTACAGGATCATTTATGAAGTATTTTTTGAACACGTAACTCCATCATACAGGATTGTGGAAGCAATAGACTTATTGCAATAGCAATAGGGGAACTCATTTTACAGGAAAGATCTTTCAAGGGGTTATGCTGTTTTAGGAATACAATGGAACATCCATACCCACTGGCACACCCAGAGCTTGGGTCAGGTAGAAAGAATGAATAAGAGAAATAAAGAAGGACATTTTGAAGCTGGCAGTGGAAACCAAGATGCCATGGTATGCCAGTGCTTTGGCAAGAATAAGGACCAGACCCAGAGGAGATATTCAATTACCTTCCTTTCAAATTATGTTTGAAATTCCTTATCCTTGTCATTGTCTACCTAGTGGGGAGGTGGAGATAAGTGATGCATATGTAAAACAATATGTGGGCAGGAGAGATCACTTTTGTGAGATCACTTTGATGGGAAGCTCAGCTGGCACGGACTCTGCCTTTGGATTCTTCTGTTCTTAAAATCCAACCAGGAGATTGGATCCTAATTAACGAGTAAAAAGAAGCACCACTGGCAGCATAGTGGCATGGACCATTCCAAATGTCACTGACCACAGAAATGGCTCGGGTCAAGGTCTCTGACGCCCCAGAGACTTAGACATCTTGGCTAGAGGAGAAGGACAGGAGGCTGCCACTGACACTCTGCAGGAATGGACCAGACGGGCAGGCAGTGCATTGACATCAGGGGAAGCCCAGTGTTCCTACCCACAGACTGTCTGCTGAAATGGTCTGTATGGGCATCTCTCCTTTAGAATCTCCAGTCACTGGGGGGCTGATACTTGCTATAATTGTCTTCTTTATGTTAAGTAGTTTCTGTGCCTTCAATGGCCACAGGTGGTGATGAAGACAACATGAGAATTAGATTAGATTATCGGATTACACCATTAGAATGTTTTTCTTGATAATCTTACCTTTATATTATCAGTTAGGTTCAGGCCAGGAGTGGGACAATCGTTTTTTAGTCCTTGAAGAGGAAGGAGCAAAAACCTTAATTTCATTAACCTTAGCATTTGCTGCTTCTGCAGAGGGCCAGAAGAATCTGAAGAGTGGTCACAGATGGCTAGCCCGGTTGAACCTAAATGGTGGGTCAGCACCTCCAGTGAAATTCACATGGGCGTAAGATTTTGGGACAAAGAAGGAAGGCCATGGCAACTTCATTCTTCTCAAACAGGCACTTCTTGCCTAAATAGGACAGGGGTTGTATATATAGAAAAAACATTTGTGGCTGGACTTTATCTTTGGGTTTAGACTGCTGGACCCCCAACTGTCCTCCTTACTATTATTCCAACAATCCAGGCAGAGGGAATCACACCCATGTTAAGCTCCCTAATGGTAGCTGGGTAAAGTGTTTCTACCATAATTACCAAAGAGATTTTGAAGGCTGTAAAGCAATGGGGAGGAGTGGATTTTTTGACCATTTATTTTTAGCTGCTCTGGAGATAGTTCCATAAGTAGAATACAGGTTTTCTGTGACTATCATTGGAAATGGCAACAGTGGAACAGAACTCGAACCCTTTTTAGTGAGTTCTGCTCTGAATCCAACCAATTCACAGCTTGCAGATGTAAATGTAGGTGGGAACCCCACACAGGAGATTGGAAATTCAAATATTGTGACTCTTATGGTGGGTCAACTATTGTTGGAGGACAGTTAGACCTGGGAAACAAACTGTATTTTCACCCATCAATTGATGATGGAAATTGGGAAGGACACTTTGCCAATGGAACCTGGGCTCTGAAAGGACATTATTAGATTTGTGGCCAACGTGCTTATCAGAGGTTGCCTCCAAACTGGTCAGGGATATGTTATGTAGGGTATATTAGACCGTTGTTCTTTTTTGCAGCCACAATTTCAGGGAAATCAGTTAGAAATCAAAACGTGTGGTGATTCATTTAGAGAAAAGCAGTTGATGCAGTCCTGGCTAGAGGGAGCACCCTAAAGTGGGGAAAAAGATGAATGGCAACTAGAATGAATTATACAACATTGTGGACCAGCCACTTGGAATCCTAATAAATTACTATTAGGTGCCAGAGAACCAATTTATAACTTGAATGGAATGCTTAGGTTATAAGCTGTCCTTGAAATAATAACTTACCAGACAGCTCCAGCTCTTGACCTTCTTGTCTACCAATCTGCTTAGATGAGGAATGTGATATTTCAACATTGGATGATATTAGATTATCTATTAGCAGAAGAAGGAGGAGTTTGTGGAAAATCAAATTACTCACACTGTGTTGGGGGTTAGGTTTCTTTTCTTTTGTTCCTTCTTACCTATGGAATTTTTCCCATAAGTTGCTAAGAAACACTGATTACTGGGGACTTATGAGTACTTAAGAAAACAAAGAAGTGGCTAAAGCCAGGGAGAAGGAGGACATCTGGTTGCATTTTCTCATCTGGGCATTTCTCTCTGAAAGACAGAGATACCGTGGGATCTGGGGCAGGAAAATGGGGGCTGGGGCAGCTGCTAGCTCTCTCGATCTGTGGCTTCAGAGGAGCTGCTGTTGCTTGGGGAAAGAATTCGCCATAACCCAGCCCGGACCTGCTGCTGCTGCTTCTTGTTCTTCTGTGGGGTGAGCTTCTGCTCGTGAGAGCAGCCACTGACCTGGGACCTTATTAACACCTACCTCACTAAAAGAGGGACCTATCACCATCTGCTCATGTTCCCGAGAACCCTGAGCCCCCTGTCCCTGCCCTGCTCAGAGCCAGGCTGTCGCTGCCCCAGTCCCGCCGCTCCTTCGGCGCTGCTCTGGGTTTGTCTGCGCTGTAGCCCCGCACCGCCTGCCCTGCCGAGACATCCCTCAGTTCCAGCTACTGCCGCGGAATTCTCTCATACATCTTGTCCACCAGCCTGGGATTTTTGCTCATTCCTGCCGTTCCAACTGAGTGCTTCTCAGAGTTCTGCAGAGGCACTGCAATCAACTGCCCCAGGAATTTGTGAAGCAAAGCCTCTCCTCCATCCTTCCCCTTCTCAGCCGAGAAGGCTGTCACAGAGTCCCTGGTTCTGTTTGTTATTAATTCCACAGTTGTTGTTGTTTGTTTTCCTTGTTATACATACTAGGAAAGAACTGTTGTTACTATCCTCATATCTTTACCTGAGAGCCCCTTAATTTCAAATTTATAATAATTCAGAGGGTGGGGGTTTACATTCTCCATTCCAAAGGAGGCTCCTGCCTTCCCTAGAAGACACCTGTCTTTCAAACCTAGACACACTGCTGTTTGCAAATAGATGACAATAGAAAAGTGGTGAAAAAATCATCAAACAGAATAAGAAAGTTAGCTCACGTAGTGGTCCAAATGGGATACATGTTCTGGTGGACTATGGGTGAAACAAATATTATTTCTTCTTTTACGTGCTATAGCAACTCTAATCTTTTTACCATGCATGACACCTTGCAGCTCATTCAGCAGGTGATCAAGGGGATGCAGGTAGTTGCCCTGCCTACTCATCCAGAAATGGCTACAAAAAGACAGAAAATTATGTCACTGCTAATAACTGCAAAACCAAAAAAGATCTAGGAAGACAAAATTAAGTCAACAGTAACTGAGGTTTGTAAAGACAATTATTGAGAAAATAAGAAAAGGAGGGCTTGAAAGCAATGAGAGGGAGGTGGTCTTACAGCACATTTCTGTGAAAGACAATCTCCTTGTAGGAGTGAAACACTTGGGTAAATAGTGAAGCATTTTCATATTCATATCCTACATTTCTGTGACCAACACCTACATTGTTTCATAGTGCTGGTTTTGGGCACTAGTTCTTTGCACACTATTCTGGAAAAAAAACCCACCCACATCCTCCTTCACCACTGCCTCTCCTTCCTCCCAAAAAACCACTACAACCCTAAAAAAACCAACTTGGAGAATGTTCAGTGTTTCAAATGAGAACAAGCAGAGAGAGAGCATAAAGATATGGATCCTCTTTAACTATCTGCACATGGAGTGCTCTGCAATCATCTCCTAAATTCTGCTTCTCATATGCCAAATATTTGTCTTCAGGACTCCTTGTTCTCTACTCAAACCCTTCTGGGAATGTAATAGTGGAGATACTGTACATATTTTTAGCACATGCTGAATACCAGTCAGTTAAATGCACAGGATAACTTGCCTAAAACTATTAGTGGTAACTGAGGTGATGAAAAAACAAGTATATGTTCATGTCTTAATTTGGAGCTCTTCAAACTGTTTGAAAATGGAAGTCTTTGATGGTAGGCGTAGAAGAAGAGATTACAGGCCACCTTGCTCCTGATAAATTACAGTTGTACTAATTACAAAAGAGGAACAACCTTGCCCTTAATGGATCGCAGCTGTTGCTAATAAAGATAGGTGTGAAAAAAGGGGTGGGTTGGCTGGTCGGGGAGGATATTGGAGGAAGAGTACCTTGAGAAGGAGGAGCTTGAGGAAGTAGAGGAGCCCTGAGGGAGAAGGAACAATCTAGAGAGACACAAAGAAGAACAAAACAAGGGAGAGAGTTGCTGCTGTAAATGATCTGCTGTGAATCTGGGTCTGATGGAGTTAGAGCCTGCCGTTAGAGGCTGCAGTCATAGTCGAGCTAGGTAAAAGCCTGCGGTCCAAGTCTGCAAATCAATACTTGCAGTCATGGTCCAGGAGGAAATAGCCAGCATTTAGAGTCTGCAGTTGGACCCTACAGTAGGAGCTTGGTGTAACTGGAGTCAGGATGGCTAAGCTGTAAAGAAGAATAAACGTTATTCATGTTATTGAATGAGAGTCTGTGTCTTGGCTCATTTCTACCCCAAATGAGAGGTCTGCTGCAACATTGGACAAAGTTTAGACAAGGGAAAATCCAAAAC
Organism: Sturnus vulgaris; assembly: GCF_052056855.1. Taxonomy (NCBI): domain Eukaryota; kingdom Metazoa; phylum Chordata; class Aves; order Passeriformes; family Sturnidae; genus Sturnus; species Sturnus vulgaris. The sequence goes on along the minus strand of NC_142256.1, from coordinate 17,500,074 downwards.
ATGGACTGCATCTCCCTTCTGCTGGAAGCCTTGAACTCCACCACTGCAGTCTACAGCACACACAGATCATCTGAGTATTGTGAAAGTTCACCAAGGAGGACAAGAACAAGGCTAATGCATGCACACAAATGCTGATCAAAAGCACTTGATGGTCTTGGAGAAAAATAGGTAACCTTTACTTTCTTGAAGACAAGGTGGCTGTACTTGTCTCTAGTAGTAGCAGAAAAAAAAAATCTTACTTTTGCAAAACCTATTTTCAGGGTTTTGTTAACTTTACAGAATTGAGGAACACAGAAAGACCTGTCACAGTTTTGCAGAATGCCATATAAACTGCTACACTTACTTCACCACCAAGTAACATTACCTGCAAATACTGACCATATGCAGTGCTTGTTGATACAAATGCCCTTTACCTAAGACAGGAACAACTCAGCAAGCAGTTTCCAAAGATTAACAACTTAGCGTTACTGTGTCTGATTACATGTTCTGAACTTTTTTGCCTTCAGCTATGGATGCTGATGGATACCTTCCTACACTCACACATGCCCCTGAAAGCTCCCTGCATTGAAGCTCTTGCACCACCTATGCCAGTGTCAGCGCCAGGCCGCCCTGCTTCGATTTCACCGAACCTACCGCAAGGTAGCTGAATAAGGGGAATATAGAGGTTGCCGGTGGAAGGAAGTTGCTCCCTCCAACAGCTAAACTCCAGATTCAGTCTCCCTTACGTCTCTTTCCCAGGACAGGTGGGAAAATGCCTCAGGGGAGCATGGCATTGGGTGGGAGTGGCCAACATGGCACTGAGCACGCTCATTTTTATCTTGAGTTCCCAGCCACATCACCCTACCTTTTTTCCACTGGCTGAGGTACTCAGAAGGTATGGATTTCCCAAATCACCTACTCTATGCCCCAATCTGATATGCATCCCCTTTTTGGTATATGAAAGAAAGAAAAAAACCTATTCATTATAATATTTAGTCTTTTTTGTCTTTATGTTCAGGAGTTTAACACAGCCTTCAGTGAGCAACAGTCTGTGTTGATTAGTAACAATTTCTAGAACTAATAGTTTCTTCTATTACTTTACTGTCCCTAGGAAGGTGGAGATACAACTGACACCGAAGAAGGCTTCAAGCATCAGCACTTTATTGATCTCCAGTACAACCTTTTATAGTCTTCATCTTACATGCATTCCACCCGTGTGCCCTCTCTCCCCTTTTTGATTGGTCAATATACCTCAGCAGTCTGTGTTTCATTATCTTCAATACTGTTCACCTGTCCTGCACAGTTGTAGCCCATTACAGATGAGTCTTGTCCACAGCCCCATTCCTAATTACCACAAACTGTATGTCTACATCCATAAGTTCCTAGCCCTATCTATCAGAAGATTAACAAGTTTTATTTGTAAAGACACATTCATCTTACTTCTTTCACTCCCATGTCTGCTTCCCCTGGCACTGCACCCTCCACACCCCCCACCCACCCACACACACCCCCTGCTCACACACATACTCTGCACAACCCCTGCCCACACACATACCTCCTGCACATACACACATGTACCCCACACACCTCCTGCATACACACACAAACCCCGCATTGCCCTGCACACATATATGTGCTGCAGAGCCCTGGACACACACACACACACACGGTAGTCCCCAACACCCCTGCACACATACACACGTGTGTTGCACACCCTCACACATATACAGAGCACACCCCCAGCACACACACTCCCCATATAGCCCAACTAACAACTCCCGTTAAATTGCTTGCAGCCCCTGCTGCCTGGTGCCACAGCCAACTGGCAGCGCCCACTAATTACATGCTTCTCTACATCTTGCATTTCTTTGCTGTCTGGTCTGTAACCTTCGTTGGGCCTTCCTTCCATCCACTTGCTCACCCATTCGCCACCTGACCTCCCTTCATATTTGTCCAGGCCAAGCCTTTCATTTACTTCTCCTTCTCAATCTCTCATTGCCTTGCCTATCTCTCCCTTACCTTATCTTTCCACTGAACCTCTCCCTTGCCTTGCTCACCACTCCCCAGCCTGGAATTCAAGAACCCTTTTCTTCTGGCATTTCTCAGCCTTACCCTTGCCCTGTCTACAACCCTGAGGACTCCCACAGCTCTCATGTATCACCAATGTTTCAGAAGCATGTGAGAAGAAAGCCAGGGGAGGTCCCATGCAGGTCTTTCTGGGCAGCTTTTGTCTGGGACCAGTGCTTGCACGTGTTAAATTTTGGACTGGCAATTCACATTTTGCCCTTGGCCTCCGGGACCAGAATGACAGTTCTTTTGCATCTGAAGGAAAGCAAGTAGCTCAAGTATTTGAGGTGCAGATTAGAGATGGCCCTTGTGGGATCAAGGCCAGACAGTGTTGTAACTCAATGGTTTTTCCCTAAAACCCCCCCTTTTTAAGGTTTTTCTCATGATGTAGCCCCTTCCCCTCCCCTTTTCCCTCTGACCTCTCCTGGTTGGCCAGAAGCCAACCCCTCCCCCTGCCCGAGGTTTGAATACTCGTGCGTTTCCTGTATTCGCTCTCTTTTTCGCCTGAATTCCATCTGGAATAATCTTGGAACATATTCCGAGAAGAGCCTCTTTTGTCTTTTACTGCATCCGTGCAGAAATCCAAGGACCCTCTCCTGAAACTGAGCTAAACCTGGGAGCGGGAGGAGGGCCAAGGTTTTTCTGCAGTTGGCGTTCAACATGTGATGTTTTTCACGTATGTTGAAGAACCCCACGACCAGCTGTGGGTCTCATTTTAGGGATTCAATAAGCTTTTTGAAGTGTCCAACTACCTTAAATCTCTTTGAGCTGCTTTTTGTGCATTTCTGAGACTTGAAGGACGAAACCGGCAGCTCTCCCTTGCCCCAGGCAAGTCAATTTCTAGGACGTGGGCCCTCTGCAGTTGCAGAGACAGGCGAGACCCGCAGGAAGGAGGTGAGATTCCTTTGTGGTAGACGGGGACCCAGACAGCCCTGATTTGGGGAGGGTTCCCTGTGCATACCTCACGGCGGGACACGTGCAGCTACCCCTGCAGCACACGCAAGGGCACGATATTAATTCGGTTGCATTTTGGGATCATATTGGGAATTTATTGACATTAAAATTGGAGAATGGGAATGAGGCAACCTCTCTGTTCATCCTGATATTCTTGCAAAATCGTAAACACTTAATTAACACAGAAAACAACACACGGCAGCAGCAAAGTCCCCTAGACTCCCCTTCCCTTTCTCCACACACCTCTACCCTGGAACTGGGGGGGACCCGCAGGTCATCCCAGGTACTGCAGAGCACCCGGCCTCCCCGTAGTTGCTCTGGGCCCCCGAGCCTCTCCTAGTACCCTGGCTCTGACAATTTTGCGCAGGTTGTCAGAGAAACTTCCCTATACCCCTCTCTCCCAACTATTTTCACTCAAGAACCCAGCTTAGAGAGTTCTAAAATCACTTCCCCCCACCTCAGGGCACTGGCCACATGGCTATGTCTGCGGGCATCAGAGACCACATCCACATGGGTGCTGACCATGTGGCTCGTCCCTTGGGAGGGTTCCAATATGGTGATGGCCGCATGTTAGCTCCTTCACCCCACAATCCTTTTTACCCTCTGGTCCCTGCCCCTAGCCCATTCCCCACTCATAACCCATTCCCTGCCCATTCCAGCCTGTGGCCACCCCGCCCCTTCCTGCCTCCAAGAGTCCGCTCTCCATGACATCACCCTGCAACCCCACCCCCATGTGTTGCAATCCTGGTTCCCACGGTTGCCCCCCGTACCCGAGCAGCCCCGCCCCCTCCCCTGCTCTGGTTTCACATGCATGCCCCCACGGTTGCCATGGAAACGGGGGTGGGGGAGGAGGGGCCCATCCCCCAAGCTACCGCAGCAGCAGGGGAGAGGGTGGACGCCCCAGTGCCGGGGGGATGGGCTGAAGAAAGCCCAACTCACAGCCCCTGCAGGGAAGACGGAATTCCCATGGCAGGGGAGGGTGAACAGACCCCTGGGCCCGGTGGGAGAGGGGGTGCCCAGCCTCTCCCAGAACCCCAGGGGGGAGGTGGGGGCCAGCCTCATCCCGGACCCGAAGGGGTGGGGGGTGGAATGCTTCCTAGCCCCCAGGGGCGTGGAGGAACTGGGGAATTCCCTGGGAGTAACGACCAGGGGGAAGAAAACATGCCTTTAGTTGCTCCGGTGGTTTATCTCGGTAAGAAAAATGGCAAGAGAAGTTACCAGCCTTTATCCTATCAAGATAAAAAGGAAATTTGTAAAGTACAAAGAGAAATTGGCAAAAGCAGTGAAATTTTTAAAGGCATGATGAGAGCCACCTTTCGCTCAAATGAACTAGTACCAAATTATATCTTTTCTGATGCCTGTTAACTCCCTCAGAATATGATCTGTGGGAAAGCCTGTGGAAAAGAGCTTTGAAAGTGCTTTTACAAGAGCTTTTACAAAGCTCTGATGATGTGAAAGATGCAAATGATAATGATATCACATGTGAACACTTATGTGGGGAAGGGAGTTGGCATTGCCCCAAGGCACAAACTCGAGAGTTATCCAAGTCTGTCCTGGATAAAATCTACAATGTGGCAGAAAAGGCTTTTAACCAATTATCAATAGTGGACACGAAGGGTAGTTATGTTAACATTAAACAATTTGCCTCTGAGAATTTCTTACAGTTTGTAGATCGTCTTTGCATGCAAGTGGAAAGACAGGTGCATGATCTGGTGGTACAAGCCAAATTGATTAAGGAGATGGCTCAGAGGAATGCTAATGAAACCTGCCGCAGGGTTATCCTTAGCCTTCCCCTTGAGCCAGCACCTAGCTTAGCACAGATGATAGAAGCCTGCGCCAGGAAAGCAGAACTGCTCAGTGGACACAAGAGAAATCCAGGAATGGCATACCCAAAGACCATGGCAGCTGTGACACCAGGAACAAGGAAGCAACCAATGTCACCAGAGCAGCTGCAGCACATCATCTGCTTCCAGTGCAAAAAGCCAGGACACTTCGCCAGAGACTGTTCACAAAGCCAAAAACAGAAGACCAGCAAACAAAAAAACTGAATATAGAGCACATACCCACCATTAACACAATCACGCACAGGGATAAATATACAGCGGGCTCCACACTGGCAAAAGTCTCTCTCTTAAAAAAAAAGGGGGAGGATGGAATACAGGGTGTGGGTATGCAGGATAACAAAAATGTCAAATGTTCAATTACCAAGGTTTGGCAGCCATGAGGCCGCTTTAGGCTCGTGATTACCAAAGGTTTTCATTTCAGGTCTGCTGACTGGACAGTTATTACAGTGGACTTACCAAATAACTCACTGGGACGTGACGATAAACCACATGGGATTGGACAGTGAATACTTTGTTGTCAGGGATACAGCACACACACCCCCAGAGATTGAGGTAGCTCCCATGACCATCAAAGGAGACATAACTCACCTCCTTCTCCTGGCTTGTTGCCCACAACTACCATATTATCTGGTCGAGGGGCAAATCCTTGCCTAGGCCATTCCCATTCCAGCGGAGGTCCCAGTAGATGGAAAATCACCTGAAGTCTACTGGGCAGAAGTGGTGGGTGAGGAAAAACCCTCTTTGGCATGCAGCCTAACCTGGGGATCAGACCACCTCCATGTGGAAGGGGTACTGGACACAGGGGCCAATGTGACTATCATACCCAAGAGGATGTGGCTGTCACATTGGGAACTGAAACCCGTAGCTGGCAAAATCCAAGGTGTAGGAGGGGTCAAATTGGCAGAGATATCAAAAGGCATCGTGCAAATTGAGAGGCCGGATGGAAAATTGTCTAGTGTCCGTCTGCTTGTTACTGATTGCAAGTGACCCCTGTGGGGAAGAGATACCGTGTCCCAGTGGGGAGTCAAAATTATTTCCCAAAGACCCCCCAGGATTTTTAAAAGCAGTCACTATGGATTGCCCTACCCAAAAATTAACATGGTTGGACAGCACCCCTATATGGGTAGCACAGTGGCCATTGAGTAAGCATAAACTTGAGGTGTTTGAGGAGCTTGTAGAGGAGCAGTTGGCTGAAGGCCACATAGAAGAGACCACGAGTGTGTGGAATGCCTCAGTATTCGTGGTGAAGAAACCAAGGAAGGATAAGTGGAGGCTGCTCCATGACCTCCAAGAAATAAACAAAGTAATTGAGGACATGGGGTCTCTCCAACCTGGGATGCCTTCCCCAACGATGCTTCCCCGAGATTGGCAATTGGCTGTCCTGGATATAAAAGACTGTTTCTTTCAAATTCCCTTACACCCAGAGGATGCCCCACAGTTTGCCTTCTCGGTTCTTAATATCAGTCGAGAAGCTCCAATTAAGCGCTACCACTGGAGAGTTTTGCCGCAGGGAATGAAGTGTAGTCTCTCCATCTGCCAGTGGTACGTGGCCTCATTGCTGTCCCTGGTGCATGCTCAAAGAAGGAAGGTCATCATCTTACACTACATGGATGATGTGCTGGTTTGTGCCCCCGACAACTCTATACTACAACACACACTTGACCTAGTGGTTAAAATTTTAACCTCTGCTGGATTTCAATTGCAGGGTGACAAAGCCCAAAGGATGCTGTAGCCGTGGAAAGGGGTTCTAACCCTTTAAGTGCAGTGGAAATAAGATGCACAGCTACATGGTCGTCTTTCATGACAGGAAGAAAGACAAGTTTATTCAGAAACACACTTGGTTTTATAGCATGACTCGCAATTCCAAGAGTAGAGAAAAGGTGATTGGTTCAGAGAGAAGACACCCCATTCCCAGGGCCTGGTCACACACCACAACAGGTGTTCTACCTTGTTATTAATTCCTTTTTATTTTGACCAAATTATCACCCTGGGAGAAATTCTACCTAGCCTTGAGCTGGACCAGCTTATCAGCTGGGAACAGAGCTGAAAAGCTCCAGCCTGGAATATTTTTCAGGCTGCAATTTTCTTGCTTTCTCAATATGTGTCCCACAGGATGCCACCTTGGAAATACCTGGGCTTGGAAATAACTGCATGGACCATTGTTCTGCAGAAATTGGAAATCAGTTGTAATCCTAAAACCCTAGCAGATCTCCATTCCTTGTGTGGATCTTTAAATTGGATCAGGCCCTGACTAGGCCTCACCTAATGAGGACCTAGACCCCCTCTTCAATTTATTGAAGGGGGAGAGAGAGCTGTTTTCTCCTAGGGAACTGACCCCAGAGGCAAAGACTGCAATCGAAAAGGTACAGAAGACTTTAGCAGAGAGGCAAGCTCATCGTTACCAGCCCAAGCTGCCTTTCAAATTCATTGTCCTGGGAAAACTGCCACACCTGCATGGTTTGATATTCCAATGGATCAAGGGTCAGAGAGATTCACTCTTAATCATAGAGTGTGTCTTCCTCTTCCACCAAAGATCCAAGACCGTCACTAAATCACAAGAGCTGATAGCTCAGCTGATTCAGAAAGCAAGGATGAGACTGTATGAACAGGCTGGTTGTGACTTCACATGTATTCACCTCTCAGTCAAACTTTCTCAGGAGGGAAGGAACTCTCCTGAGAGGCTGACTAAAGAGATGTTTGAACACCTGCTCCAGAGCAATGCCAAACTCCAGTTATCTCTGGACAGCTACAGTGGACAAATATCAGTCCATGCCCCTTCTTACAAACTGTTTCATGAGGAATTCCACCTCATTCCACATGAGAAGAGGAGTCAGAGACCACTCAAAGCTCTCACAGTGTTCACGGATGCTTCTGGGGCATCCCACAAGTCGGTGATAACTTGGAGAAATCCCCAGACCCACCATTGGGAAGCTGATGTTGAATTTGTGGAGGGATCGCCCCAGATTGCTGAACTGGCCGCAGTTGTGAGAGCCTTTGAGAAGTTCTCAGAGCCAATTAATTTGGTAACTGACTCAGCCTACGTGGCAGGGGTGGTGTCCAGGGCGGAGCAGGCAGTGGTCAAAGACATCAAGAATGAACGTCTCTTAAGGTTGCTTTCAAAACTAATTTCCAATAGAGAGCATCTGTTCTATGTGATGCATGTGAGGTCACACACCGATTTGCTAGGCGAGATCGACAGGCAGACTCTCTTGTTGTCTCAGTTGAAAAAGCACGCCTCCCTGACATCTTCCAACAGGCAAAGCTGAGCCACAAGTAATAACATCAAAGTGTGCTGGGTCTGATCCGTCAGTTTCAACTAACACGGATTCAGACTTGGGCCATTGTGGCCACCTGTCCCAGCTGCCAGTTCCAGACCATGCCGTTGCTGGGCATGGGGATTAACCCCCAAGGTCTTGGCAACTGTGAAGTGTGGCAGACAGACATCACACACAGTCCCAGTTTTGCTTCCCTCAAATATGTTCATGTAAGCATTGACACATATTCAGGTGCAGTCTATGCCTCTATGTGATGCACGCCAAACAACACCTAGTGCAAGCCTTTTCAGTGTTGGGGATCCCTAAGGAAATCAAAACTGATAGGAGCCCAGCATATATATCCAAGGAGTTCCTAGAATTCACCCAGCAGTGGGGAGTGGAGCATAAAACTGGCACCTCCCACTCCCCCACAGGCCAAGGTGTAGTTGAGCGTGCCAATCAGACACTCAAGCAGGTCCTGGTTAAACAGAGCAGTTCCACTGTGTGGATGTTGCCACAGCAGAAGCTCTGCAAGGCCATGTTTGCTATCAATTTCCTGAACTGTTCATTTGAAAACAGGAGACCACCTGTGGTACGTCACTTTAACAGTGGGAAACAGTTCAAGTTATCCCAACATCCTCCAGTCTTGATTAGGGACCCAGAAACCTGGGAAATCAAAGGTGTCTACGAGCTCGTTACCTGGGGACGTGGTTATGCATGCGTATCCACTCCCTCAGGCCCTCAGTGGATGCCCCAAAAGTGGGTGAAACCTTATATCCCCAAACATCCCACTCCAGCAGAAGGGGACGAGGAGCAAGTGGCTGTTGCTTCAAAAAGAAGATGTTGCCGAAAAGAGGGAAGAAAATCTTCCTAGAGAGGACTACATTCCGGCTGACACAGAGACTTTTAACATGCTTTAAAATGTTTGTTTTTCCTTGTAGAGAAAATCTACCTCCCACTCAACCCCATGATGAACCCCATGCAAGTTGTCTTCTTATTAACACTGAACAGTCTGATAGCTGCATGGATCATCCCTCAGCCACATCAAAACATCTGAGTGACCCTAGCACAGATGCTCCAGCAGGAGAACATATGCCTGTCTACTGCAGCAGCAAAAGACCCTATGTCCACCTGCCTCTTAGGAATCCCATTGAAGGCTGGAGAATATCCAGCCAGCTTTGACACACCTATGTCCAACCAAGTTCCCGAGTCACACAGCACACCACCATTCAAGAATCATCAGCAGCGAGCTGTCATGATTAAAAACCCCATAGAGCAGTGGCTGCCAAAGTTGCCCAAAGCAGCTCAGGAACCCCAAGAGCTACCGCTGTTGGGTTCCTCTCCAGCACGATACTGCATTCATTTCATCACCATCCCAAAACCCTCTGACACCAAAGAGTTCTACGTCATACGGCAGTATCAGCAGGAATTCATGGCAAAAAGGTGGTGTGATATCCTAAGCCATGTTGCAGCAGACGACCCATATCAATCCAGTCCCAAAAGCCTCCCTAAGGGATTGTTCTTGATCTGTGGGTATTGGGTGTGGGCAGGGATCCCTTCTGGGCTACTAGGAGGGCCATGTACCTTCGGGTGGTTGTTCCTGTTGGCACCCAACCAAACCTAAATTAGCGATTGGATGCACAAAAATAAATAAGCCAATAAAATCCAAAAGCGGAGTGCTGACAATTTGGACCCAAACTGTGATTCTGAAATTTTCCATTGGGCCAAGTCAAAAAGAATTGCTGTGTCCCTGTTCCTTCCATGGGTTGCAGCAGCCAAAGCTCTGGGGGCATTGAGCCACCTAGAGTGCTGGGTAGTCAAACAGGCAAACTTAACATCCACCGCGATCAGCTCCCTCCTAGAAGACGATGAAATTACCAGGCAGACCACACTCCAAAATCGTGCTGCTATAGACTTCCTCCTGCTGCTGCATGGACATGAGTGTCAGGAATTTGAAGGACTTTGCTGCCTGAGCCTGACCTCGAAAACTCCTAACATCCACACTGCCCTCTGAAATATAAACAGCATGATCAGACCAGTGAAGCAAGAATCTGAAGATTGGTTCAATGAACTGTTCAAGGTCTGGGGATGCACAGGGTGGTGGATTTCCATATTTAAAACAATTTTATCCTTTTTGTTGTCCTTTTACTTGTAATAATGGCATTCGGGATCTTACATTGCTTGATTTTCAAAGCTATTAAGGGTCTCATCCCTTCTACCTCAGCAGTCAATCATATAGAATTGAAAAATCTAAAACACTCAAACTTTCCCACAAACTGTAAGTGGTGGGCAAGTTCACACACTGAATCAAAATGAACCCAATACCTTTCCTTCAACCTTGTTAAACAAAAAATGGGGAGATGTTGTAACTCAATGGTTTTTCCCTAAAAAACCCCTGTTGGGAGTTGAATTGTTCCCTTTTCTTTCTGTGGAATTTTTCCCATTGTTATGCTAAGTATTTGTGGCTACACCTTAGTAGCAATAGTTTCCTCTCACAGGGGGGGTGGGGGATAGGGGGAGACCGGAAAAGGAAAGGTGGGACAGGGCCCTGGGCTCTCACTCTCTTGCTTGGCTCGTGGAGTGGAAGTAGGACGGCCAGTGCTCTGATCTAGCACCTTCCCCACCATCCCAGCACTGGGAGCCACGTTCCCAGCCGTCGAACACTGCTCTGCTGCTCTCCCACTTCATCCTACCACCTCCGGACACTCTGCCAAGCACCACGACCGACACCGTGAGGGGGGAGTCACTTTCCCCATCCCTCTCACCCCTGGGCCGCTGCCGCCATCACCCAGCCCTCTTCAACTGCGCGGGACCTGCCCTGCCCACAGCACCGGTAACTGAGCGCAGGGAGACGGCCTGCGGCCAAAAGGGACTGGAACTGAGTTATACTGTTCTGTTTTGTTGTTGATGTTTATAGCTGTTGTTGTTTCTGCTATTTTGCCTTGTTAGATACCAGTAAAGAACTGTTATTCCTATCCCCATATCTTCTGCCTGAAAGCCTCTGATTTGAAACTATAATAATTAGAAGGGAGGGGGTTGCACGCTGCATCTAAGGAAAGGGGTTCTCACCTTTCCTTAGCAAAATACCTGTCTTTCAAACTGAAACACCCCCTTTTAAGGTTTTTCTCATGGTGTAGCCCCTTCCCCTCCCCTTTTCCCTCTGACCTCTCCTGGTTGGCCAGAAGCAAACTCCTCCCCCTCCCGAGGTTTGAATACTTGCGTGTTTCCTGCATCCACTCTCTTTTTCCCCTGGATTTCCTCTGGAATAAATCTTGGAACATATTCCGAGAAGAAGAGCCTCTTTTGTCTTTCAATGCATCCATCCAGAAACCAAGGACCCTCTCGTAAAACTGAGTTAGACCCGGGAGCAGGAGAAGGACAAGGATTTTTCTGCACTTTTTTATTTAATCAATTAATTTAATCGAATTCACTTGAATGGAAAAATTGTCTTATTCATGTAGATTTTAATTTGGAAAACTGATATTTGAGTTCTACTTTTCATTGTTGTTGCTTTTCTGTATTCTTCTATTGCACAGATAGCAGATGTACTGACCAAGTATTCTGTGAAACTGGAGGAAATTTCCTTCCTTCTGGCAGCTGATGTTCACAAACTCATTAACACTAAGGCCATGGTAAATGTTTTACCTGGGGCAAGATAGCAGTCTGAATATTCCAAGAATGTCTTTCTTTCCCCAAATGAAATTCATTTTTTCTGCCTATCAATCACTGAAATATAGAAGAAATTTCTACTTGGCAGGGTATTAGTTATCATTTGTGTTCTTTTCTCCCCTCATTTTCTGTAGGAGAGACAATTTTTTGCTTGTTTTTGCATGTTGTATGCTGCTTGTAGTCCTTTTTGGTTTTTGCATGTTGCATGCTGCTTCTACTTCTGGTTTTATTTTTTAATACACAGAATATAAAGAGAGCACTGCTGGATAATGAGAAGGCAACTGCCAAGCTACTCTTGAATCGAATTAAATCAGGGCTTGAGAAAGAAAAATGGCATCAACTGAAATGTCAAGGGAGAGTCAAGGACTGGAAGCTCATGCAAAAGAAGTGTGTAGTTCAGAGTTTCAGGTCATAAATTTGGCAGTCTTCTTTTGGACAATGAGCAACACAAAGTGGCTAGTGTTCACTTTTGGTTTCTATCAAAGTAATACTTGATCATTTTTTCTTTCTACGTGATATCACGTATGATATCACATGTATCATGTGATTCCATTCTACATATCTACTTTCCATCCTGCAGAGAACTTATGGCAAGTGAAGAAATACAGAATCCCCCAACTGTGAATATGGAAATGGAAAAGATGATAAAGGACCAGATGGTACTCAGTGAAGAGAGACTGAAGGTTTTGCAATATATCGGGTATGGCAAAAGAGGATATAGCATAAAGGAAAACAATTGTTGCTGGAGTTAATGAAGGACTTGGCTACAAAATGCACTTTGCTTCCTGTCAATGTGTGATTGCTAAATGCAGCAGTAAGGCATGGTCTACATCTATTTCTGTACAGCTCTTTTGAATGGAAAAAATGCATTCTTGATTTTCAGTTCAGCCCCAGCTACACTTAATAGGTGGCGATCAAGCTCTAAAAATGGAGGAATGCAGAAGTAAATTTTGAAACCTAGTAGAAAAGGGCAAAGATGGGTGGACAGCTAGAAGTTGATGCTTTTCTCAAGGCATTTTTTCTCCATGGTGTGGGATTTTATTTGAGTAATAAATCAGAAGAATAATAATTAATAAAATAAAATCATAAGTAAGAGGAGTCTGGATAGAAATCTAACACTGATACGTTTGAATATCCATCCTGAACACAAGAAACATTTTTGGGTACAATGCATTACAATCTTTACAGGGAGGTTTTTTACGGTGGATGTAGGAACAAGGTAGATGACAGTTCCTTATCGGGCAGTAAACAGTTGACCTTGAACAACAACAATCTCAGGTTTATTTTCATTGCCAAGATGGCTGTAAATAAAGGAAAGCCCAATAGTATGGATATTTGGATTCATAATTTTATATTTGATGTACTGACTGGTTTGTATTTTAAGATACCTAACTCATTTTTCCTACTTTGATAGCACCTTGTTGCCTCCAACACGTGCCAAATCTGATGGAAACGAATGGTGCAGAACTCTGGAGAATCGAAACAAAAGTCTAGGTAGGTCAGGAAATCCTAAGAACAGTTTGGAATTCAAGCAATATTTTCTTTTCTCCCGGGCATCGATGAGGCAGACGGTTGCTTTGAGAGTGCATGTTTGCTCTATTCTTTGTTCTGTGTTTTCCCACATACCTTCTCAGTTGCCTGGAGGTGGCAGTAAGAGCCAAAGAAGCTGCCTGTGGCATGGCTTTCCTTTGGCCAGTACAAACACCTGTGCATGGTGAGATCTAGCAGGAACTGGCTTGGTTAGAATGAATCTGGGGGAAATCAAAAGTTAATTTTGACATGGATCCCTTCTCAATCATACAAAAATACTCCTTTTTAACTCTTGGAGAAGAAGAGGGGAAGTATTGGAGATACTTCCTTTCTCTGTGTCCTTGCAGCATGCCTTCCCGCTCTGTGTCTGCCTTCTCTTGCTCCAGAGCACATCCTGTTGGGATGTTTGTAGCCTGTATGGTAGCAAAGAAGTTGGTAGCGATTGTAAGTACCTTGCTACTTTGAAGCATAATGATAAACAGCTGTGTATGAAAATGTCTTGATTTCTTTGGCTGGTAGTGTCTGGTGTCTGTAGCCAAAGGTCTGTAGGCACTGCTGGGATCTGTTCCGTGTGCTGAGATTCAGCACATGGCCTCTGTCATGTTTCCATGTCACACTGCACTATGAAAGATGGGAATTTTGACTGTGGTCTGTTCCGTATCATTCAGACAGCCCTAATGTGGAGTGCGTGGAGAAAATGAGCATCCAGTATGAGCTGGTCGAGGGCAAATGTCAGGAGAAAGGGCAGATGTGCAGGTTGAGTGCCACAGCTTTTGGCTGTGATAGCCTTGGTCCAATGTGTCATTAGAGTAAAATGCGTCTGAGGATGCACCAAACATTGAGATAACAAGCGGAATTCCTTTTTAACCTCCGCCTTACTCTGTTCAAAAAGTAAGCCATCCGTTTGGTTTCACAGTAGTAGTTGGTATTTGTACTTGAAATGTGGAAAAGCCATAACAAATGCCAGTAATGAAGGGAGTGCTGTCCTACATGAATGTGGAAGATGCAAGGAGCCTCAGCCCTTGTGCTAAATCTGTCTTATCTGGGGAAAGAAATTCCACCTCTGCCTCAATTTCTCCCTTTGTGTCCAACCAGATGGTATTGTTTACTAATCTAATATGGCATGTGGGAGGCTGAATCTATCTCTGTCCATCACAAGAAAGAAACACTACGTTTAGCCAGGCTCTCTGAAAGCCACACAGTATTTCTTCTGTGCATGTCAATAATTTGTTCTTCTTTTCCTTCAGATGACCCTGTTGGATGTGAACATTTGCACAGCAGAAGATGCTGAAGTTGTGCACTCCAAAATGCTTCAGATGACTGAGAAACTAAAATGTAGGTTTGAAGAAGAAGTGGAGCACGTGGATGTACGTTTCTTTTATTTGATGACATATATTTTCATCACTCCTTGGGATGAGCCTGTTCTTTCTGTGCTCCCACCTGCAATGCCTTCTGCGTGGTAGGCTATTGATGTCACCTTAGAAAGAGGTCCATAGTGTGACAAAACACTCCAGAGAAACAGTTTGGTGTGGAAGAGTTTCATGTGGAAGTGTTCATAATTCTTGTGTTTATTACTTGTAATATAAATAGATTGTATTTTTATGATCATTTCTATCTGAAATACATATGATAGTGATGAATGACGTATGGCCCAGTCTGCTTAAGATCAGACTTCAGGAATAGCTGGAAATGATCTCCCAAATGTCTTCCAATCTTTTCTATACATAAAAAAAGTCGGGCAGTTGTTTCTAAAGGGATAAATTATAGAATGTGATTTGGTGCTTTATGGTGCCAGAATAAAGAGAAGTTTTGAGAATCCGCATTCTTACCAGTTTACTTGGAGACTGATTTTTTTTACTCTCCAGATAGAAGACGCCATGTTGGATACCAGTCGTAAAATTCCAGGCAGCCTTTTATCATGTTACATATCCTCTTACTCATTCATTTCACCTTCCAGCAGTTTAGAAAGAACTTGTTCACTTGAATGTTTTTCTTGGAGTGATTTTAAGGAGACGGCTGAATGGCCATAATCCAGGTAGAAACATAACAACAAGGGTGTGCTATAAAGACAGGACTTCTTAATGCAAAGAGCCCTCTGAAATTCAAAATACCTGCTATAAAATTAAAAATGTAATCTTTGACTTTTAGATGGGAATTTCTCCTCTTCAGTTTCATTCTGTCAGGTGCATTTTTGCTAACTGCTTGATTCATGCTGAATGGACAGTCCTGTCTTATTGTTGGTATGGCAACAGTGATAGAGATCATTGCTGCTTTCTGTAGAAAGTGGCTGCAAGTTGCTATTACGAGACCTTGTGCAGGTCTAGAGTCTGAGTGGATGTGAGGTTCTCATTGTTACAACAGACAACTTGGGGTGTGTGTTGGTTTGAAAGCAAAACCAGTGCGAGACTCCAAGTCAGTAATACAATTTAATAGGAAAAAAGAGAAAAAATAAAATACATGGAATAATACAAAAGAAAAACCACCGACAGAGTCAGAATACAGCCTGACACCCTGTCAGTCAGGGTGTTGGTAGCAGTCCGTATAAATGGTGGCTGCAGTCCTCCTGGATGACAGATGTGGTTCAGTTGAAGCAGTGCTCCTGTAGAAGGTGCAGTTTTCCTCCGAAGATCCAGCGATGATGTGGAAAAGGTCCGACTTCCCTCTGGGATCCAGTGGAAAGGGCTGCCTTCGCGTCCCAAACCCCAGTTTTTTATCTGGGTAGGAAAGGCTTGGCTCCTGCCCCTGGCTGGAGCATCTCCCAATGGGATGATGTAATCTTATCAGTCACACAATAGGACTTAATGGCCCATTAACAGAATATATCTTCTGGAGGAAGGATGGGTTGTGAAAAGATAACGATGATCATCCCCCTGATCTTATCAGATGGCACATCAGCAGAGGATATCTCCCACAGAGATAAGGATCACCACCCCTCCCACATTTTAACAGATGGTGATAGAATACACATTTTTGCATTGTACCCCAGGACAGGGTGGCAGTGTCAGAGGTGTTCATTAAGAAGATTTTCATAGGAGATGAGTTTTGCTAAGGTAGCTTTCTCTTCTGGGTGTAGAATATATGTACGCAATTAACTTACTTGAATCCTAAATAGTTGGGGAGATTTTAGTGTCTACGCAACCATTTTTACTAGCTTTTTTATGTAGCCTTAGATGATGAAAGTGATCTGGATACAATTTTAGAAAAAAGGAAAACAGTGAGCTGTGAGGAAGAGCTGAAGGACTATTTGGAGAACACCGTCTCTTCTTGAGATCAAATTAGAACAAGGTATGAATTTTGTATTGTAAACTTAAAATGTAGAGTGTCGGCTTCTTCTCGGCCCAAAATAGGGTTTTTTTCACCCTTCCTCCGGTCTAGCTCAGGTGTTAGGGTGAAATTCCCCTGGGCCCTAGCCTCAGGGACGTAGCTAAGATATCAAAAGAGGCTCTTTCCCCTAATAAAGTTACAGGTTTATTTCTCGTGGGTAGTGAGTGAAAAAGGGAAGGGAAAAGAGCGGGGGAAGAGGGAAAAGTGCGGGGTAAGAGAAAAAGAGAGGGAAAAAGCAGGGTAAGAGAGAGAGGCCAGGGGGTACTGACCTTTTCTAGGGTCTGGAAAGGGGGGGCGGGGAGAAATTGGATCCCAGCCAGCTCTGTGTGGCCAGGAGGGGAGAGGGACCAAGATACAGGGCACAGCGGGGGTCATGGGATGTACCATTTACAATGTATCTAGGAAACGCAACAGTAGAGCATCTTTGAACATTGGTTGTACTACTTAGGCCTTGTTTTAATGCTGTTGTGTGAAGGTATGGAAAAAGAGTGCTTTTCACTTCATGTAAGAATATAGAATAATGTCCCTACTGAACAAGGTTAAGGGAAATAATGCCCACGGTTTAGGAATGGGACAAAGGAAGACTGCTATCATTCAAAAACCATAGCACATCAGTATTACTGTGCATACCATCACATCCATGCCTTATTCAGAAGGTCAAAGTAGTAGTACAGATGCTTGGATCACCGGAATCAGAAGTTGGTCTGCACCATCACCTCTTCACTCATAGATTTGATCTCATTCAAAGTTCTAGGAACTCAGACGTTTAAGACAGCCAAGCACTTGCAACTTTAAAAACCATCTAAAAATGGGTACAATACCGCTCTCCTTCCTGAAGATCTTAGCAGCAGCTCTGAAGCCGTAGAGGAAGCAGCACTGTTCACACACCCAGGAGGTCTTTCCTACCTGCTCGATCAGAGGCACATTAGAAGAGCAGTATGGACCTGAGGGGCAGATGCACATACCTTCACACACCTCACAGTGGGACTGTGGTTAGAGCTGGAGGTTTGATACTCTTCCTAATAATTTGAGCCGTTAAAACAAAGCCAGAGGTAACAGACCAAGTGAAAATACAATGCCAGGTTGCGGAAAGAGAATGTTACCTATCTGAACACCTACATAAATTCCCCATCATTCTCTTTGTTTAGGAGACCAAGCCAATGTCGGTGTAAATGAAAACAAGTGTGAATATTGATTTTTCTTGAATCAAGACTCAGCTTTATGTCCAACTCAAAGGCAAATAAACCAGAAAGGCTCCGCTGAGCACAGTGCAGAACTAACATGGAAGACAGTCATTCGACCTCTTATGTAAGCAGTGTTGGAATGGTTCCCCATCCAAAAGGAAGGATGTCAAATGCTTCTTTGGAAATATTTTAACTTCTCTGCATTTCTTTCTTTGTAATGAACTAATCTCTAACAAGCCAGGACGTGATTGTGTTCAGTAGAAACAGATCAATGACAACATTTAGCCTAAAGGTTTTATGAGATTGATCAGGAAGTTCGATTTAGATTTAAAGGCACTGTAGTCATATTTAATTTTATTTCTCTCCATACTTGAGTCTCTTAAACAGGGACCTTCAATTGGACAGGAACGGGACACTGAAGCAAATTGTAATGGATGACGTAATGGCTTACCCAGAAGCATTTTGTGGGAATTGATTTCTTCTAGGTATCCATCAGCCAGCATTTTAGTGTGAAGGAAATCTTCAAACAGGTAAACCAAAAATTCCCGTTGGTTTCAAACCTGACTGCTATATTAATTTTTCACTTTGGAGAAAATTTTCATGACCATTAAAATTCAGACTATATCAAGTATTGTTTCAGCCATTGAAGAAAGTGCTTTTGAGAGATAGGAGAGGGAAACCAAAACATTTCTCAGAGCCACACTTTGAGCTCTGTCCTTGTTACAAACGGCACTGAGCAAATTCATTTGCCTTTGGAACAGAAAACGACAAGGTAACAGGCTTATCCTTACGGATTTGAGTGTTCCAGGTTCTTGAGATAGTAAGTGATCTATTCAAGATGATCTCTTCCTGAAATAGATCCATTTTGAGAAGGGATATGGATTTCTTAGAAGAAGGCAAATCCCTATGTTAAAACGGTGTAGTGGGTGTTTTTTGCTTTTAGAACTTGCAAGGCACAATCGACTTCATAGTTCGAGATGCAGATAAGACCACGACATTCCAAACAGGTGTTTCTTTTTGGTTGTTTTTCAACCTGTCTATCTTTGGATTGTAACCAGTAGAACTGTGCTTAAACTGGAAAGAAGTAGCGGAGGTTTCAGAAGTGGAACATGCGGTGGAACAGTAAGCTGAGAGCATTGTGCAAGGAGAGGAAAGAGGGGAAAATGGTAAGAGTTTCCTGAGTCGGAAGGGACCCCTAGGGATCGTCAAAGTCCAACTCCTGGCCCTGCACAGACACTCCAACAGTCCCACCCTCTGCATCCCTGAGAGCATTGGCCAAACGCTCCTGGATCTCTGGCAGCCTTGGGGCTGTGCCCATTGCCTGGAGAACCTATTCAGTGCCCGACCAGCCTCTGAGGAAAAAAACCTTTCCCTGATAGCCAGCCTAATCGTCCCCTGACACAGCTCCTGGCATTCCCTTGGCTCCTGTCCCTGGTCGCAGAGAGCAGAGAGCAAAGCTGTCCCTGTGCTGCCCTTGGGAGGAGCTGAGAGGTCCCAAGTGAGGTGTGAGCTCAGTGTCCTCTCTGCAGCTGAACCAAATGCCCTGAGCCACTCTTTGTATGGCTTTCCCTCCAGCCTCTTCACTATCTCTGTGTCCCTCCTTTGGACATTTCTCCAATAGCCTGAGGTTGTGGCATCCAAAATTGCCCCCAGGGCTTGAAGAGAGCGCAGTCCCAGCCCAGAGCAGAGCGGGACAATCGCCTCTCTCGAGCGAGCGGTGCCAGAAGATAGGGACAGTTGTCAAAAATCAGCTGGAGAAACAAATCTAACAGAGAAACAGGTGATCTTGGCACAGGAAATGGAAGAAGCAGAGGAAGAAGAAGATGAGGAGAGGATTCCTTGTAAAAGTGAAGAAAATGAGCATGCAGAACAGGGACTAAACATTATGCAGGTAAGTGAGCAAGAGAGTAAGTTTGAAGTTGAAGGAGTAATAGGAAGTCTTTTTGCTGAGAATGAATTGAAAATAATTTATTTGTTTAGTTTGTATACAAACCACACCAGGGTTCACAATCATTCTTTTTGATATTTTACCCTTGTACAAACCCTTTGCATAATTTTTTTAAATCTTTCATCACAGTGTTTTCAGCCTGTGGTGAAAAATTTAAGCTTAGTATTTGTACCTAAGTATTAGTTTTTCAATTTCCATTAATTTATTTATATTTTATTACCATAACAAAAATCTTGTAAAACCTTGTTGACTCTGCGTCTGTCTTACTGGCATATATAAATATATAAATATACATATATGTACATATATAAACATATAAATATTGCCAGCACTGTGTAAATGTCCAAATTGACAGTGAGAACATTATTCTAAATATCCTTAGGATTCATACACTAGCTGGTGCACTGTGGCTTCTGTGCTGATACCTTTAAAAGTAAAGTGGTAATTTCCAACCATTTCCAAGTCAGTGTCCAAGAGCAGCAATGCAGAAAGTGCTGAAATTGCCAGGAAGGTTTTCTCCACTGCTACTACACTGTTCTTGGAGTTGAAGAGGCAGGAAAGACTGACCATAGAGAATTATTTTACAAAATATGGAAAAGCAGAAACGCTTCCTATATACCTGAAATATGTACTTCTCACAGAAACCATGTTTGTTAAGCTGTATAAAAGGTGAGTAGAAAACAATTTCTGCTCTTTCTTTCTCTTTATGTAATAGACAAATTTCTGCTATTTAGAAGAAACTTTAGGCCACCGAGGAAAAAGTTAGCTAATTACTGTTATATAAGTAGATATATATTTATATAGCTAGATATTTAATTATAAAATTATGATAATAGAATTATTAAGTTATGCCACTTCTTTAATTGATACAAATATGAGAAAATGTGTATATTGCTTTTTATCCATGGCTGTCAAAGTACCACAAAAACATTTACCTTTACAGAACATTCATATTTTATGCAAAATTATTTAGTGAGAAAACATATTAGAGAAAGACAAGTAATTTGCCCAAATTTCATGCAGAACCATGAAGATAAAATGCCTGGCACTCAGCAATATGCAGCTAGCTCAAAAACTCTACCCATATTGTGAAAATGGTACTGAAACCGTACCTTCCTATAGCCAGAAGTTGAATTCTTAGAAATAGTGTATTCAATAAATTCTTATTTATTATTTACTGTTCCTCACTGTTGTATTTCTTTTTCAATCATTGGATTCACCTCTGCTTTTTTGAACACTTAGAGAAATGGTTTGCAGAATCCTTGTCCAATTCCTATGTCTTTGTAGCTGCCAAGAAACAGGAGCTGAATTCAATACTTCTGCTGCATCTTAAGTTGCACCAACAAAAACAGGAGGATATGCAGACAAATATCTACAATGTTCGAGCTGGTATTGACTTTTTTGTATTCTGAGCATCACATGTCTTCATTTAGAGATGGTCCTAAGTGGGCCAAAATCTGTTTCAGCATTAGTTGACTCAGTAGTAGAGGACAATAGAAAGCAGTAGACTGTCTATGAATTCCCAATATATTATGTTACTCAAATATTTTTAAAATTACATTTCTTTTCTATAGCTCTTCCTGGTTTGTGCTGTGTTATTTTTGGAAAAATAGACAGCAGTGCCTTGATTAACAGCTGGATTGTAGATATTCAACATTCTATTGTCAATATTTGTGAATTTGCATTCACCTTGAAATTATTTAACAAGAATTTGTGTTGTACAAAAATATTTTAAAAGTGTTGTGGAGAAATAAATTAACAAGTTGGAAGAGCCAAAATGTCAGGGTCAAGCTTCTGAAAACATGAGAGGAAGGATTTAACTCTGTGAAGTATCATTCAGCAGCTACAGAGCATCTAGTCAAAATCTTTTTGAATGGGAAGTGTCAAGTTTTTATGGTGAGAAAAAAAAATTTAGACAGGTTTATTGATCTTTAACACATAAGCTAAAAATTTATTCTTTTGGAGAACAGGCAAAAAATTTTTTAATTTTCCTTTTTCTGCAAAGAGGACAGGTGCTTCTTCTGGCAGCTTTCTTGAGGTGATTGGCTGGCTCTTGATTTATCCAGCTATCATTCCAGAAGAGACACCAAAGCTGATTTTTTTATTTCCCTTACAAAACCAGGAAAAGTGGATTTTCCATTAAAAAATATAACATTTAGTTTTATTACAAGACTGAGAAGAGATAGATAATGGAGATGTCAGCAACGATTAAGAATAAAGGAAAAAGAATGCTTAGAGCAAATGAGACATTTGTGGTTAAATGGATTAGAAGCTGTTAAGGATATTTGTCTTAGGAGAAAAGTCAAAGAAACCAAATTGAATGTATTTAATTTGTATGGTTTATCTACTAGTCTGGCTTTGTTTATTTTGCTGCTGCTGCTGCTCACAGGTTTAGTGGGTGTTGTGATAGTTCACAGTAAACAGGGAATAATGTTCGTATTGTAAACTTTATTCTCAGTGGAACTGTCTCTTCACAAAGTGCCACTTGAGTGCCACTGTGCAGTGCTAGCAGAAGGCCTGAAAAAGGAGAAAGCTGAATTCCTCAGATTTTCGGACCAGCTAAATAACCTCAACACAAACTTTCATTCCTGAGTCCGTAACTTGAAGTGACTTGCTCCACACTCCTGTGACTGAGCAGTAAGTGTGCCACTGCTGTTGCTGTGAATCTCCCTAGTTAAATACTCCTGATTGCTGTCTGAGATGTTTATGGTTTGCATTCTGAACCAGTTCTATAGGTCATTGCTCTTCAATGAAGACTACGTCATAAAACTTGAAAACGTGAAGAATTTCTTTCCCTGGAGAAATTAAAATCAGGTCTGAACACGTGGAAATTTTCAGTGCCTTTTGAAGTGCTGGCAGTCTTTAAGTAGAAAAGAGGCTTCATCTGTTTAGATTTTATCCAGTTTACTGAGCGTGCATAGTAATACCAGCTGCCTAATTGTTTTTGGATTAGTCAATAGTATCAGCTGTTGCTGATACCATCCATGGGTTTATCCAAACCATCCCAGCTCGGGGAGTTGCTTTGAGAGTCATAAATCACTTTTGAGTCCTCACATTTTTTCATGTCTTTACAGCCAGCAGTTGATGAATCATCATGTGTGTTCCTCTTCAGACATGTTTTCCCTGTCTTTTATTATTTGCTGTTAGGTCAGCTTCTTCCAACAATAATCTCAAATCAGAGCTCCTCAACATCTGGAATCTATCAGGGTTACTGTGAGAAGCTACCAGCAGCACTTGGAGAAAGCTTTAGGAAAATTAAGGGATTTGAATGTGGGTTTTCTCAAAAGTTGCAGGTATGTAGATTTCATGGAAGTGTTGTTTATAAATGGTGACCTAGTTCTGGGAACTGGTGTTTGTTGAATAGGCAGAACAGTAAAAGTAAAGTTTATTTAATTATTCATCTAGTTTCCTATTTTAAAAAAGAAATGTATATTGTTAAACCGCAGTTATTATGATGTTTTCATCACATTTGTGTTGATATATATGTTCCAGAGCTGTTTATCAAAAATAGTCTTGGAGAAAAAGATGACTCACAGCCAATTGTTTTTGTTTGCTTTCAGATTATTTTCAGAGGTCGATGACTTTTCTTCTGAGGGGGTAAAGCTTTTCAACAAGTGTCTTCAGAAAGAAAGTAAGCAAATTGACTCCTTTGAAAGTTCAGTCAAGACAGATATGGGGAAAATAAAATCAAGCTGCTTGGAGCAGGTATGCAGAATTACATTTTTTCAAATGATGTTTTCTATTGACATATTTGATGCGATTTGCAGTCAGCCTGCTTTCAGATTAGAACTGTAAGTCTGTTCTGTTTGGCAATTACATGATGGGAAAAATTGGTAAAAATGGCAAGTTCTATCTTTTAAGTCTTAAAAAGTGAAAAATTGTTTTGTCCTGTCTTTTGTTTCTGACATTCTTAAAGGCCACTGAACTTTTCAAGCAGTCTGAAAAAATGCTTGCTTCTCTCTCTCCGAGTTGAGCCTTTATGGAGAAGTTCCATCAATCTTTGAGAAAGCTACAACAGCAAATCAAATCAGAGGTACAAACAGAAACATCAGAACTTTGCTTAAATTCATTATTATTATTTTCTTTTATACTTCTCAGGAAATTTTGGCTGAACTCATAGTGGACAAATATTACATTATTTTTTATGTTGATTTAAAACATGTTTTCTGTCACTATCTGTGGAGGGAGCAGAAAACATCTATAAAGAAGAAAGTCTCCCTGCATCCTTAGAACAAGCCCCTTGGAAAACCATAGCTTAGAGATAAGAAATGGCTTGTGAAATGACGAATACAAAAAGGAATCCAGCTTCCCCCCCTTGGTAGACCCTCTTATCTATCTTCAATATTAGTGGCTCATTCTCTTTTAGTATCCATAAGCCATCTTTGAATGTAAAAGCCCTCAGGGATTGGTTAGAATTTAGAATTCCCTTGATAATTGGTGCAAATAGTAAAACCCTCAAAAGATATAAAAACCCCTGTAAAACAATAACCGTTGGTATATGCTAGATAGGATGCCTTCATAGAATAAACTATGGATTTGTGCCTGTCTGCATATGCTGGTCTCTTCACCCTGCTGCTCTGAGAGCTCGCCGCGAGCCAGGATTCTATCTGGGCAAGGCTCGGGGACTTGCTCCGTCACTGAGGACTGCAGAAACAGTCTCAGGGATCCCAAAGGGACCCCAAAACCCAGACAGTGACAACTATCTGCTTAAAAGTTTATTTTTAATACTGCTTCAGCTGTGCTGGAACACTATGACCTTGCAGCACATGGAGTATGTACATCTGAATTCACCAGCATTTTTGTGTGGTGAAGCATTGCTTTTGTGAATTACTGTTTTTCAGCTTTTCCTCTCAGTACTGGGGATTTTTAACCAGTTTTTATCAGTGGTTCTAGTGGTTTGAAAGTGGAGCCTCTGAAACTCCTGTGAATGGACTTGACTTCTCCAGTGTTTACTTCTGCTTTAGGTAGTGAATTCCAATTTGCAGTCAGTCACATTAAAGTCTTACCTGGAAAAGCTCATGTGGAAGAGAGACCCTTATGTTCATTCTACTGCAGAAAAAGAAGTAAGTTCTAATCAGCATGAAATGGTATTTAATTTGACTTGTTATTAATTGTTATTAATTTGGCATAAACTAATATTTTGAGGAAGATTTATGTTTCCTCATATTTGAGGCTGGGTAGAAACATAGAATTTTTGCTCAGAAAGGTCCTTGTCTTGGATTCAGCTGGGATAGAGTTATTTTCTTTTCAGTAGCTGTCAGACTGTTGTGTTTTGGATTCAGAATGAGAATGCTCTTGATAACTCAGTTTTTGCTAAGTTGTGTTGATCCTAAGTCAAGGACTTTTTTTTCCTCGTCTCCTGCTCTGCCACTGAGGAGGTTCACAAAGGAAACTGGGAGGGAGTATAGTTGAGACAGATGACCCAAACTGGCCAAAGGGATATTCCAGCCCATGGAATGTAATGTCCAGTCTATAAACTGGGGGAGTTATCCAGAAGGGACAGCCTGGGTTCAAGAAGGGGGGTCTGGCATCAGTCAGAGGTGGTAAGCAATGGTATTGTGCATCACTTGCTTTTCACTGTTTATTATCATTATTATTATTATTTACCATTATCACTGTATTTCACTTTACTTTCAATTATTCAACTGTTCTTATCTCAAATTACTAGATTCCCGTTGATTCTCCTCCCCATTCCACCAGGGCAAGGACAGAGAGAAGGAAGGTTGAGCTGTGTAGTGCTTAATTTCTAGCTGAGTTTAAAAACACAACACATCTTTTTAGACGGTCAGTACCTGTTTTCCTGTTTGCCAAACCAAAACTTCAGCCTCTTATATAATCTCATTGCTTCCATGTATGTGTCCATATACTGGTGACAGAACTGAGGCAAATTCTGTTGTTCACAAGAGTGAGCATGTTTGAAAAGATTAGAACAAGTAGTTTAGTAAAAATTCCTCCCCAAAAAAACCCTAAAATCAGTCACTAGACACCCAAATTCTACTCTAAAACACCCCAAATCTGCCAAATTTCTAGGATTACGGGAGAAAACAGCAGGAAAAACACGGAAAAATTCAACCGGAAAAATTCAACCGAAAACCCCCCCAAAATCCCTAAAAATTCGCACTAAGAAAAGAAATAATCCCCTAAAAATCTCACTAGAAATGGGAAAAAAACTCCTAAAACCTACACTAAAAACCAAAAATGGCCCCAAAATCCATTGAGATTCGAGGGATTTCTGAGGAAAAAGAGACAGGAGAAGGAGTGGGCAAAAAATCTGAGGGAAATCCAACTTAAAAATAGCCCAAACCCCTTAACATTGCAATAAAACTGGCCCAAAAAGTCCTAAAATCTGCACTTAAACACTCCAAACCTGCCAATATTCTGAGGATGTCTAGGAAAAACATCAGGAAAAATTCAGACTAAAAAACCAAAACAATCTCTAAGACTTCGCAGTAAGAAATGCAAAAATCCCCCAGAAATCGCACTAAAAATGGTCAAACAAAGTCCTAAAATCTGTACTAAAACCAGAAAATGATCCCAAAAGCCAGCCAGATTCCAGGGATTTATGAGGAAAAATCTGGGAAAAAGGCTGGGAAAAAAAATCCAGAGAGAATCGCATGTTGAATGCCCAAAACGCCTCAACAATCATATTAAATATGGCCATTAAAGTAATAAAATCTGCATTAAAACACCCCAAATCTACCAAAATTCCAAGGATTTCTGGGATATATCTCAGGAAAGAACTCCTAAAATAGCAAGAAATTATAGCCAAAAAATCCCAACAAATCCCTCCCAAAAGTCCTGAAATCAGTCACTGTAAATCCAAAACCTGCACTGAGATGCCCCAAACCTGCCAATATTCCAAGGATTACGGGGAAAACTAGCAGGAAAAACATTGAAAAAATTCAGCCTAAAACCCCCCAAAAATTCGCACTTAGAAACTAAATAATCCCCTAAAAATTGCACTAGAATTGGGTAAAAAGCTCCTAAAACCTGCACTAAAGAATCAGAAATGGCCCCAAAATCCATTGAGATTCGAGGGATTTCTGAGGAAAAAGAGATGGGAAAAGGAGTGGGCAAAAAATCTGAGGGAAATCCAACTTAAAAATAGCCCAAACCCCTTAACATTGCAATAAAACTGGCCCAAAAAGTCCTAAAATCTGCACTTAAACACTCCAAATCTACCAAAATTCAGAGGATATGCATCTGGGAAAAAGGCTGGGAAAAATCCCATGTTGAATGGCCAAAAGCCCCCAACAATCATAAGAAAAATGTTCATAAAAGTCCTAAAATCTGTACTCAAACACTCAAAACGCTACCAAAATTCCAAGGATTTCTGGGAAATATCTCAGAAATAACTCCTAAAATATCCAAGCAAAAATAACAAAAAAAAAAAAAAAAAAAAAAAAAAAAAAAAATCCCACAAAAAAAGTGCTAAAATCAGTCAGTGGACAACTAAATACTGCACTGAAACTCCCCAAACACACAAAAATCCCTAGGATTACAGGAGAAAACTGAAAGAAAAACATGCAAAAAATTCAGCCTAAAATTCCCCAAAAATCCCCAAAAATTCACACTAAGAAACGAAATAATCCCCTAAAAATTGCACTAGAAATAGGTAAAAAACTCCTAAATGCTGCACTAAAAAAAACAAAAGTGGCCCCAAAATCCACTGAGATTCGAGGGATTTCTGAGTAAAGAGAATCAGGAAAATGGATTGGCAAAACATTCTGGGGGAAATTTGACATTATATGGCCCAAAACCCCCAAAAACCACATAAAAGTGGCCCCAAAAGTCCTAAAATCTGCACTAAGAACACCAAAAATGGTCAGATAAACCCTGCGACATTCCAGGGATTTCTGAGGAAAAAACTGGGAAAAAAAATTCACAAAAATCTCATGTTGAATGACCAAAAGCCCCCAACAATTATACTAAAAATGGCCATAAAAGTACTAAAGTCTGCACTTAAACACTGCAAACTTGCTAATATTCTGAGAATATCTGGAAAAAAACATTGGGAAACATTCACTCAAAAAACCCACAACAATCCCTGAAAATTCATAAGAAAAAATGCAAAAATCCCCTCAAAATAGTAATAAAATTGGCCAAAGATTCTTAAAGTCTGCACTAAAACACCCCAAAATCTACCAAAATTCCAACGATTTCTGGAAATATCTCAGGAAAGAACTCCTTAAAAATCCACACTAAAATAACCAAAAAACTGCACAACAAAGTCCTGAAATCAGACACTGGACAACCAATAAGTTCACTGAAACACTCCTAACTTGCCAAAAATTTGGAGGAGTACTGTGAAAAACATCAGGAGCAACACAGAAAAAATTCAGCCTAAAAACATGAAAAAATCCCTAAAAAATTGCACTAAGGAAATAATCCCCTAAAACTTGCACTCGATATGAGCAAAAAACTCCTAAAACCTGCAATAAAAAACCAAAAATGGCCACAAAATGCACTGAGATTCGAGGAATTTCTGAGGAAAAAGAAATGGGAAAATGGGTGGGCAAAAATTCCGTGGGAAATTTGACATAAAATGGCCCAAACCCCCAAAAATCACATAAAAGTGGCCCAAAAAGTCTGAAAATCTGTACTAAAACACCCCAAATCTACCAAAATTCCAAGGATTTCCAGGAAATACCTGAGGAAAGAACTCCTATAAAATCCAAGTAAAAATACCTAAAAAACCCCCCAAATCTCACAAAAAAAGTGCTAAAATCAGTCAGTGGACAACCACATTCTGCACTGAAACGACCAAAACCTGCCAAAATTCCAAGGATTTCTGGGAAAAACTTCAGGAAAATTTCAGCCTAAAAAAACAGAGAAATCCCGAAAAATTCACAGGAAGAAATGCAAAAATCCCCTCAAAATCATACTAAAAATCGTCCAAAAAGTCCTAAAATCTGCACTAAAACACCCAAAATTAAAACCAAAATTCCAACGATTTCTGGGAAATAGCTCAGGAAAGAACTCCTTAAAAATCCACACTAAAATAGCCAAAAAATTACAACAAATCCCCCCCCAAAATCCTAAAATAATTCAGTGGACCCCCAAAACCTGCACTGAAACACTCCAAACCTGCCAAAAATTGCTAGGATTACTGCAAAAAACAGGGGGGGAAATACAGGGAAAATTCAGCCTAAAAACTCACCAAAAATCCCTAAAAATTTGCACCAAGGAAAGAAATAATCCCCTAAAAATTAGACTAGAAATGGCCAAAAAACTCCTAAATCCTGCACTAAAAAACCAAAATTGGCCCTAAATTCCACAGAGATTCGAGGGATTTCTGAGGAAAAAGAAACAGGAAAATGGGTGGTCAAAACATTCTGGGGGAAATCTGATCTAAAATGGCCCAAACCCCCCAAATTTCGCACCAAAAGTGGCCAAAATATCCTAAAATCTGCACTTAAATACTGCAAACCTGTCAATATTGCAAGGATATCTGGGAAAAACATCAGGAGAAATTCAGCCTTAAAACCAGAACAATCCCTAAAAATTCGTAGTAAGAAATGCACTAATCCCCTGAAAAGTGCACTAAAAATGGCTCAAAAAGTCCTAAAATCTGCATGAAAAACGCAAAAATCTACCAAAATTCCAATGATTTCTGGGAAATAGCTCAGGAAAGAACACCTTAAAAATCTGAGCAAAAATAGTCAAAAACCCCCAAAATATGCCCCCAAAAAGTCCTAAAATCAGTCAGTGGACACCCAAAATCTGTACTGAAACACCCTTAATCTGCCAAAATCCCTAAGATGACAGCGAATAACAGTGGGAAAAACATGGAAAAAATTCAGGCTAAAATTCCCAAAATATCCTGAAAAATTTGCACTAAGAAATGCGAAGATCCCCTAAAAATCACATTTAAAATGTCCAAAAAACTCCTAAAACCTGCACTAAAAGACCAAAAAAGGCCTCAAAATCCACTGAGATTCGAGGTATTTCTGAGAAAAAAGAAATGGGGAAATGGATGGGCAAAAAATCCGGGGGAAATCCGACATAAAATTACCCCAAAACCCAAAAAATCACACTAAAAATGGACCCAAAAGTCCTAAAATCTGCACTAAAACCACCAGAAATGGTCTGAAAACCCTGCAACATTCCAAGGATTTATGAGGAAAAAAATAAGAAAAAGGCTGGGAAAAAAATCCAAAGAGAATCTCACATTGAACGCAAAAAATGTCTCAACAGTCATAATAAAAATGGCCAGAAATGTTGCAAAATCTGCATTAAAACAACCAAAAATCTACCAAATGCCAATTCTGGGAAATATCTCATGAAATAACTTAAAAATCCATGCAAAAGTAGCCAAAAAAAACCCCAAAAAAAACCCACAAAAATGCCCTAAAATCAGTCAATGGACACCCAAAACCTGCAGTGAAACATTCCAAACTTGCCAAAATTCTGAGGATTTCTGGGAAAAACATCAGGAAATATTCAGCCTAAAAAAAACAAAAAAAATGCCCAAGAATTCACACTAAGAAATGCAAAAGTCCCCTAAAAATCGCACTAAAAATGGCACAAAAATTCCTAAAATCTTCACTAAAATACCCCAAATCTGCCAGAACTCCAAGGATTTCCTGGGAAAATATTGGAAAGAACTCCTTAAAAATCCACACTAAACTATCAAAAAGAATTTCCTAAAATCCCCCTAAAAGTCCCCGAATCATTCACCAGACACCGAAAATCTGTACTGAAACATCCCAAGTCTGCACTTAAACACCTCAAACCTGCCAAAACTCCGAGCATTTCTAGGAAAACCATCTGGGAAAATTCAGCCTAAAAAACCAGAAAAATCCCTTAAAATTTGCACTAAGAAACACAAAAGTCCCCCAGAAATTGCACTAAAAATGGCCAAAAAAAGTCCTACATTTGCACTAAAAAAAAACCCAAAAATGGTCCCAAAACCCTGCAAGATTCCAGTGTTTCCTGGAGGAGAAAAAAACCAGGAAAAAGTTGGGAAACACTGGGAAAAAAATCTGGCAGTAATCCAACTCTAAAAGGCCAAAAATACCACAAAAATCATGATAAAAATAGCCTTGGAGCCCTAAAATCTGCACTTAAACATCCAAAATCTGCAATTAAACACCAAAAAAAGGCCTCAAACCTGGCGAGATTCCAGGGATTCTTAAGGATGAAAACCTGGGAAAAGGCTGGGAAAAAAATACAAGGGAAAATCCATCTTGAAATGGCCAAAAAAAAGCCCGAAAATTCGCACTAAAAATGGCCAAAAAACTCCTAAAATTTACACTAAAAAACTAAAAATGGCTCTAAAATACAGTGAGATTCGAGGGATTTCTGAGGAAAAAAATATGGGAAAATGGGTGGGCAAAAAAATCCAGAGTAAATCTGACTTAAAATGTCCCAAAACTGCCAAGTATCGCACTAAAAATGGCCCCAAAAGTCCTACAATGTGCACTAAAACACCCAAACCCTGCCAAAATTCCAAGGATTTCTGTGGAAAACATCAGGAAAAATCCAGGAAAAACAACCCAGAAAAATCCCTAAAAATTCACACTGAGAAGCGCAGAAATCCTCCAAACATGGCACTAAAAATGGCCATAGAAGTCCTAAAATCAGTCACTGGCCTCCCAAAATCTGCATTGAAACATTCAAAACCTGCCAAATTCCAAAGATTTCTGAGAAAAACTTGTACACTGAGAAGAATCGTGCACCACCCAGGCGTGCTTTGGCAGGAGCAGAGAGCTTGAGCGCTGCACAGCTGTTCCGTGTTCTGTGTTCTGCTCTGTGTGAGTAGCTCACAAAGTCTCGCCTCTAGGGAATGAAAGCGCGATGTGTTCCAAAAAGTGATGAAGCGGCACAAGTACTGTGCTTGTGTGCACCATGTTACAGGCTACAGGAGGAATGTGGCTGCCTCTTGCTTGCCTTCTGAATTCCCATTAGCAGTTGGAAGAAACAAGTGGAAGGACAGGAGCTGCTTGTGCTGCTACTTATTACTCTTTCAGCTCTCTGTGGAAACATTTGCAGTCACCTCTAGGCATCAAGCTGCAGAGAACACAATGGTAAACGCTGCGGAGAAGGGAAATACAGAGTGCAAGGAAGAGTTGGGTGGAACTTACGTGCAACAAGATGAAACTCAGCACTGGCTTTTCATTCTGGCCCCCTTTTCTCCAGTAGCCACTTCTGGAAGTAGGCAACGGAAATGCAAAACTGAAAAATAGAAGGTAGCAAGACGCAGTGTGCTGCGTGCAGCTTTAGGGCTGCTGGCAGAAGGGGTACTTGAAGAAAGCCTTCTGTTTTGACGCATCCTTCTGGGTTAGCTCAAGCTGGATGGACTCTACTACACTGAAGGTGTAAGGAAGCAACACTGAAGGTGTTGGGGTGCAACAGCTGTGTGTTACTCTTTGAAGCAGCAAGAGAATTGAGAGGTGAATGTGATGGTGAAGGAGCTTTTTGGATGGTCTTCTGCTCTTTGGTACAGTGCTCTTGCAAGCCTGGTGCTCTGTGGCTTCCTTCTTCGCCTTTTGTGGTCAGGACAGAACTGAGGTCCAGTGATGAGTTTCAGCTTTGGGGCACTTCTGTGCGTGAGTTTTCCTCAGCTCTACCTTCAATCATGCTCTCTTTCTGTGTCGCAGAGTCCAAACTAGCTAGCTAGCTCTCACTCCGCAAAATGTGCCAGGAGAGATGCACTTGCTCATCTTTCAATGAAGCATTTCCTCACAGCAGCACAAGCTGGCTGATGAGAAGGGGCAATGAAGAACCTGTTTTTGTCCTGGCACATTTTTATGTTCAACATGTCTCTCCAGAAAGAGAAGCACTGTGCTTCATTAGTCTTTCAATGTGTGCAAGAGGTTCATCGCAGCATCATAACCTCAGTGACGAAGAAGGGATGATGAAGACCGTGCTTTTTCCCTGGCATATTTTTCTGTGCAAGACATCTGTCTGCATCTTTGGTCCTTGCGAGGCTGTCATGTGGGCGGTGGTAGCTCAAGCTGAGAAGGACGTGCTTCTAGATTGCACTGTGATCTGAGGGTGCTGAGTAGATTGTAAAGGAAAGAGGACTGCCCCTGGAATGTGGCGCAATACAAGTTTCTGAGTCAGCAGCAAGCTTGTAGTCCCAGTACAGTTCTCTGTGTGGGACACAGGCGAACATAGTTCCTTCTAGATTCAGACTACAAGAGATGCAGAATGTCGTGGTACGTAGCACTGAGAAGGAAATGGCATGACCCAAGGAGTGTTTTGAAAGAAGAAGTGTGCTCAAGTGCTCTGCTGCCATCTCGATGTTTCCTGAGAGAACCAGGTGACCCTTCGCGTCTGGGAGAAGGAAAGTGCCGCAAAAGGTGATGGATGAAGTTGCAGGGCATGGTGTTGTGGGCAGAGCATACAGTCTGCAAGAGGAGCGTGGTTGTCACTTCCGTGCCTGCTGAATTCACATTAGCAGTCACAAGTGGGGAAGTTCAATGACAGCTACCTATTTCTGTTCCAGCCCTCTGTTGAAAGAACAGTGTTTTGCTTTCAGCATTGAGATACAGAGAACACAATGGTAGATGCAGCAGAGACAGGAAGTTCAGAGTGCAGAGGGGGGGTTTATGTGGCTTATGTCTGACAATGGATGGTGCGGCCCAGCACTGGCTTGTACTTCTACAGCAATCTTAAGGGGCCAGCTTCTGGATATTTGTAACTGCCCAGTGAATTGCGAGAATTAAAAATGTGCCAGTCCATATATGTTAGATGGAAAATGTGTATTACAAGTATGCTGTGTGCAATTTAAATGCTGCTAGCAGAAGCGGCTGCCTTAAGAACGTCTTCTGTCCTGAGACTTACTTCTCCGTGAGATATAGATGCTTGGACTGCAGACTACTCTAAAGCTCTGTGAAAGTGATTGCACTGGGAATCAGGTTTTAAAGGGAAGAAGGAAGGTCAGTGAATGCTTTCCATCCTGGCACATGTCTGTCTGAAATGCAACTGGAAATGCTTGGCTGTAATGATGGACTCTGCCACCTTGAGAGAATGTGAGGATGCTCTACATATTGTTGAGAAGGAAAGTGCAGATCACTAGGGTGCTTCGCATGGTTTATAGACTTTAAAGGGTCTACGAAAGCCAGCACTGCCTTCTTGTTCTAGGACTATTTCCTTGGGTGCAACTGTTTGATGTTTTGAAGGGGTTTGGGATCTGCATGAGTTGGAGGGTGAGAAGGTCCACAGAGCTTGGCAGAAAGGGCTTATGTCCAGGGAGTTTGATGCAGTTTAGTGGCTGCGTGTTAAGATGCTGATCTCACAAAGAAGGTTCTAAAGAAAGAGGCCATGCTAGAATTGCCTTTTCTTCTGCAGCCTATAAACTGCAAAGCCAACAATGAAACGATTTCTCTTTCTTTGCTACTGCATGCAGGATAACATTGTGTCAGTCTCAAAGAGGCAGGACCCGCAGCGGAGTTCTCCCCCGAACTGCTCCCACACGAATGGGGAGCTGGGCCAGAAAAGTGCTCGGCTTTTTTCTGGGCACTGTCAGTGCCCATCAAAACAACCACACGATAGATGGCGCTGTCGACTTGCAAAAGGAAACGCACCGAGCCCAGCTCAAAGCCACCCAAGGACAGCGAGCCAAGTTGGAAACGTGCCTGCTCTCGAATCAATGGCATCAGGACAAAAAGATTCCCCCAGTCTTCCCCTTCTAAGTGCAAAGCCTTCTTTGTACCTCACTCAGAGAGCAACATGAACTCCTTTACCCTAACTATGCTTAGTACTCTTCCAGAGTCTGGCCATCAACTTGAAAACATTTGGCAAAAACAGAGCTCACAGAGAAAGCTGACAGCTGAGAAAGCTCTTGTCTTCAGCTTCAACTGCACCTATCGATTTACCAGCACACACCCTGCTGTCAGCACTTTCAGCTCTAGGTACCATCCAAAGGCTTTAGCCTCCAAGACTCTGGATCCAAAGAGAACGTCACTGGGGCCTGCTCCCACACTAAGGGTCCTAGGACAAAAAGCTCAAGACCCTGGCTTTTGAATTGCCCCTAACAATTGAACAGCTCTAACTCAAAGCCTCTAAATTCACTAAGATCAGCCAACGTGTGGCTCCACACTTTCTTTCCTTGCAAGGAAAGGAACTACAAGCCCATCTCAAAAGAAATGGCACCCCCTCCACTAAATTATAAAACATCCAGGGACCGATCCCAAACCAAGGTGTTCGAACACTGTTACTGGGCATCACCTACCCAAGGCACTAGATCAGTCACACACCAAGACTCAGCGTAGCTGCTTACCTTGTCCAAAAGACAAGAATTTCAGGTCACCTCTGAGAATTGAAAGCCACATGCCAAATTCAATCTTTCTGGAGACCACCTTCCAAAGATGGATACTGACTCCTCAGTTGTACAAAATGAGGCAGTGCTTCTACACTGAATATGCCAGGCCAGAAAGTTGATGCCACCCCTGACCTCCACTAGGCAGCTTCTTATTTGCACATTGTGTTGGTTTGAAAGCAAAACCAGTGCGAGACTCCAAGTCAGTAATACAATTTAATAGGAGAAAAGAGAAAAAAAATAAAATACATGCAATAATATAAAAGAAAAACCACCGACAAAGTCAGAAATACAACCTGACATCCTGTCAGTCAGGGTGTTGGTAGCAGTCCGTATAAATGGTGGCTGCAGTCCTCCTGGATGACAGATGTGGTTCTGTTGAAGCAGTGCTCCTGTAGAAGGTGCAGTTTTCCTCCAAAGATCCAGCGATGATGTGGAAAAGGTCCGACTTCCCTCTGGGATCCAGTGGAAAGGGCTGCCTTCGCGTCCCAAACCCCAGTTTTTTATCTGGGTAGGAAAGGCTTGGCTCCTGCCCCTGGCTGGAGCATCTCCCAATGGGATGATGTAATCTTATCAGTCACACAATAGGACTTAATGGCCCATTAACAGAATATATCTTCTGGAGGAAGGATGGGTTATGAAAAGATAACGATGATCATCCCCCTGATCTTATCAGATGGCACATCAGCAGAGGATATCTCCCACAGAGATAAGGATCACCACCCCTCCCACATTTCAACAGATGGTGATAGAATACACATTTTTGCATTGTACCCCAGGACATAATCCACCCCTTATTCTATTACCATCTACATCATACCCAAACCAATACCCTCTTACAGATATATAATGCAAAATGAAATCTTACATACAGTTCACACAAAAAATTAGGTCTCCTGTGGTACACAACGGGTTTCCCCATCTTTCTGCATTACCAAGTGCAACCAGGTCCTTGAGCAAAAATAATCTGACGGATTGGTTTGCCTTTGCCTGTGGTGGGATTAATCCAGTCTTACCTAAAATACCTTTCATGTGTACCACAGGGACCTTGTCCCCATCCACTGTGTGCAGGGGTTCAGAGTGGGCAGGACCGGCTTGATTGATGGACCCTCGGGTGTTAACCATCCAGGTGGCTTTGGCCAAGTTCATTTCCCAATTTCTGAAGGTTCCACCACCAAGTGCTTTCAAAGTAGTCTTAAGGAGTCCATTACACCGTTCAACTTTCCCAGCAGCTGGCGCGTGGTAAGGGATATGATATATCCATTCAATACCATGTTCTTTGGCCCAGGTGTTGATAAGGCCATTATTGAAATGGGTTCCGTTGTCTGACTCAATTCTCTCAGGGGTACCATGCCTCCAAAGAACTTGTTTTTCCAGGCCCAGGATGGTGTTCCGAGCAGTGGCATGAGGCACAGGGTAGGTCTCTAACCATCCAGTGGTGGCTTCCACCATGGTCAGTACACAGTGCTTGCCCTGGCGAGTTTGAGGCAGTGTGATGCAATCAATCTGCCAGGCCTCTCCATACTTATATTTGACCCATCGCCCCCCATACCAGAGGGGCTTCACCCGCTTGGCTTGATTGATGGCAGCGCACATCTCACAGTCATGGATAACTTGAGAAATACTGTCCATGGTTAGATCCACCCCTCGGTCACGGGCCCATCGGTACGTTGCATCTCTCCCCTGATGACCAGAGGCATCATGGGCCCAACGAGCTAGGAATGATTCTCCCTTGTGCTGCCAGTCTAGATCCACCTGTGATACTTTCACTTTGGCAGCTCGGTCCACCTGCTCATTGTTGTGATGTTCTTCATTAGCCCGGCTTTTGGGTACATGTGCATCCACGTGTCGAACCTTTATGGTCAATTTCTCTACTCGGGCAGCAATGTCCTGCCAAATCTCAGCTGCCCAGATGGGTTTCCCTCTGTGCTTCCAGTTGGCCTTTTTCCAGCGATCCAGCCATCCCCACAGAGCATTAGCTACTATCCATGAGTCAGTGTAGAGATAGAGCCTTGGCCACTTCTCTCGTTCAGCAATATCCAAAGCCAACTGGACGGCTTTTAGCTCTGGGACCTGACTCGATCCACCTTGTCCCTCGGTAGCTTGTGCAACTTGTCGTGTGGGGCTCCATACTGCAGCTTTCCATTTCCGGTTAGTGCCTACAGTTCGGCGGGAACCATCAGTGAAGAGGGCATATCGTCTTTCAGTCTCTGGTAGCTCATTATATGGTGGGGCTTCCTCAGCAGGTGCCACTTGCTCCTCTTCTTCTTCAGAAGACAATCCAAAAGTCTCACCTTCAGGCCAGTTTGTAATTATTTCCAGAATCCCAGGGCAATTTGGATTCCCAATACGGGCGCGCTGAGTGATGAGGGCAATCCACTTGCTCTATGTGGTGTCAGTGGCGTGATGTGTGGAAGACACCTTTCCCTTGAACATCCAGCCCAGCACTGGTAGTCGGGGTGCCAGGAGGAGTTTTGTTTCTGTGCCAATCACCTCTGAGGCAGCTTGAACTCCTTCATAGGCGGCCAAGATCTCCTCTGTGGGAGTGTAGTTGGCTTCAGATCCTTTGTAGCTTCTGCTCCAGAATCCCAGTGGTCGACCCCGAGTCTCACCAGGCACCTTCTGCCAAAGGCTCCAGGACAGACCATGGTTACTGGCTGCAGAGTAGAGCACGTTCTTCACATCTGGTCCCGTCCTGACTGGGCCAAGGGCTACTGCATGAGCAATCTCCTGCTTGATCTGGGTGAAGGCTTGCTGCTGCTCAGGGCCCCAGTGGAAATCGTTCTTCTTGCAGGTGACCAGGTAGAGAGGGCTCACAATCTGACTGTACTCAGGAATGTGCATTCTCCAAAAGCCTATGGCACCCAGGAAAGCTTGTGTTTCCTTCTTGTTGGTAGGTGGAGACATAGTGGTGATCTTATTAATTACCTCTGTTGGGATCTGACGACGTCCATCTTGCCACTTGACTCCTAGAAACTGAATTTCCTGAGCCGGTCCCTTAACTTTACTTCGCTTAATGGCAAAACCAGCTTTCAGCAGAATCTGGATAATCTTCTCTCCTTTCTCGAAGACTTGCCCTGCTGTGCTGCCCCATACAATGATGTCATCGATATACTGTAGATGTTCGGGGGCTTCACCCTTTTCCAGTGCAGCCTGGATCAGTCCATGACAGATGGTGGGACTGTGCTTCCACCCCTGGGGCAGACGATTCCAGGTATACTGCACGCCCCTCCAGGTGAAAGCAAACTGCCTGCATTCTGCTGCCAGAGGAATGGAGAAAAATGCATTGGCAATATCGATAGTGGTGTACCACTTTGCTGCCTTGGACTCCAGCTCATACTGCAGTTCCAGCATGTCTGGCACAGTAGCGCTCAACGATGGAGTCACTTCATTCAATGCACAATAGTCTACGGTCAATCTCCATTCTCCTTCAGATTTACACACAGGCCAGATGGGGCTGTTGAAGGGTGAGTGGGTTTTGCTGACCACCCCTTGGCTCTCCAGTTTACGGATCATCTCATGGATGGGAATCACTGAGTCTCTGTCAGTATGGTATTGCCAACGGTGTACTGTTGTTCTGGCGATTGGTACCTGTTGCTCTTCAACTTTCAGTAGTCCCACAGCATAGGGGTCATCTGCAAGACCAGGCAAGGTGTTCAGTTTTCTAATGTCGTCTGTGTCTACAGCAGCTATCCCGAAAGCCCAGCGATATCCTTTTGGGTATTTGAAATATCCATTTCTAAGATAGTCTATGCCAAGGATGCATGGGGCCTCTAGGCCAGTCACGATGGGGTGTTTCTGCCACCTGTTCCCAGTTAAACTCACTTCGGCCTCCACTACAGTCAGCTGCTGGGATCCTCCTGTTACCCCAGAAATAGAGATGGAGTCTTCTCCTACATACTTTGATGGCATCAGAGTACATTGGGCACTGGTGTCAACCAAAGCCTTATGTTTTTGTGGGTCGGATGTGCCAGGCCATCGGATCCACACAGTCCAATAGATCCGATTATCCCTCTCCTATACCTGGCTAGAGGCAGGGCTCCTCTATTCCTGATCTTGGTACACATTGCTCTCTCCCTGTAAATAGGTTCTTGAGGTCCCT
Organism: Sturnus vulgaris; assembly: GCF_052056855.1. Taxonomy (NCBI): domain Eukaryota; kingdom Metazoa; phylum Chordata; class Aves; order Passeriformes; family Sturnidae; genus Sturnus; species Sturnus vulgaris. The sequence goes on along the minus strand of NC_142256.1, from coordinate 17,460,951 downwards.
TCAAGAGGATCAGTCATATCATCATTCTGATACTGTCTGGAGTTTTGTACACGAGAGACTGGAGCAGCATTGACTCTAGATGAACTTCTTGTGGTAGGTGTCCCTCTTTTCAGCTCACGTACCCAGGCTGCTAAGGAGGAGGTGGGTTTTTCATCCCACTTCCTCATGTCTTCTCCATGCTCCTGAAGGAAAAACCAGAGGTTACCTCGTGGAGTGTGTCCTCTCTCCCTGCCTGAGGAACGCCGGCTCCTAATGGCAGAAACTCTTGTTGGTTCGGGAGAGATCTGGTAGTTGTTTTCCTTAACTTCTTTTTTTAGTTTCTGATGGCCCTCTTCAATCAAGCTTTGGACTTGCTCCACCAGCCTTGTTTCCATGGATGAGACATGGGTACGAAATGGGGCTGTGACAGTGTCCTCATAAATTCTTAGTTTATTGGCCAAGATGCCTACCATGTCCTCACCTTCCCTCCACTGCAGCGTTGCCAGGTAACGGGAATACATCTCTGGTCTGAGCCGTGCGAATCTCAACCACATCTGTGACGTGCACCGGACACAGTCTGGGCTCTTACGAAATCTCTCATCTTCTGAGAAAATGATCTCCAGCACGGCCAATTCCCTCAGGCATCGGATACCTTGTTCTATTGTGCTCCATTTTCCTTGGTGCACCTGGAGATCTTCTTTACAAAGGTATCTGTCCTTTACACTTGTCAGCAGTCGCCGCCAGAGGCTGAGAGTTTCTTGGGTTCTCCCAATCCCCTGGTCAATGGCCACATCCTGGGACAGAGATCCCAGTTGCCTGGCCTCACTTCCATCCAGAATGGTGTCATTGGCTGCAGCATCCCAGATGCGGAGCAGCCAGGTCAAGATGGACTCATTTGTCTGGCGGGTGAATTCCCACCGCAGGTCACGCAGCTCACCCAGGGATAGAGAGTGAGTGATGATTTCTGGCTCTGTCACTTCCGCTGGGTGTGAAGGTCCTGCCACATCCTCGTCAGTCACTATGCGGACTGATTTGCTCTTTGATTTCTTCTTCTGAACGGGGGCAACTGCTACTGGTCTAGGCTGTTCTGGTTCAGTGATGGTTTGTGTGGAGATGCTGATGGCGCTTCTGGCTTTTTCCTCCTCTGTGGCAGTCTGCATAGACACTGACACTGTTGCTTTGCTTTTGGCTTTTTCCTCCTCTGTGGCAGTCTGCATAGACACGGACACTGTTGCTTTTTGTTTGGTTCTTCTCCTCTTTGTGACATTCTGTGAAGACATGGACGAAGTTGATTTGTTTCTTTTTTCCTCTTCCTCAAGAATACGCAGCAATGCACCATGTAGTGTTTTGTTTCTAAGCATGTTGTAGGCTGTGCAGAGGAGACAAAGCAGAACTAACAACAATATTATGCTGTCCTTAGCATCCAGCAGGAATTCAACATTTCCAAAAACTACTGTATCAGGCCGGAAAGATTGGAAAAAATCATCCTTTACCCCTCCCCCCAAGGGCTGGGTGTGATTGGTAAAACCCCGGATGTAGCAACCTAGACTAGGACAAGCAAACAAAGTCGAGTATATATTCCAAATTATGTTCATTGCCTCAGAGGTTATCATGCAGTAGACATAATAGGCCAATAAAGCAATTTTTATACCATATCCTGGTCTACACAGGAGCATTACAGCTGGCAGATAGTTCCCCATGTGCGGAAAAATATAGAGAGCAAGATAAAAAACCCATGTAAGCATGTTGAGAATCATGGTGAATACAAAATTGTAATACTGACTTTTCTCAGTACCCTTCTTGCCCCACGTTGGGCGCCAATAAATGTGTTGGTTTGAAAGCAAAACCAGTGCGAGACTCCAAGTCAGTAATACAATTTAATAGGAGAAAAGAGAAAAAAAATAAAATACATGCAATAATATAAAAGAAAAACCACCGACAAAGTCAGAAATACAACCTGACATCCTGTCAGTCAGGGTGTTGGTAGCAGTCCGTATAAATGGTGGCTGCAGTCCTCCTGGATGACAGATGGGGTTCAGGTGAAGCAGTGCTCCTGTAGAAGGTGTAGTTTTCCTCCAAAGATCCAGTGATGATGTGGAAAAGGTCCGACTTCCCTCTGGTATCCAGTGGAAAGGGCTGCCTTCGCGTCCCAAATCCCAGTTTTTTATCTAGGTAGGAAAGGCTTGGCTCCTGCCCCTGGTTGGAGCATCTTCCAATGGGATGATGTAATCTTATCAGTCACACAATAGGACTTAATGGCCCATTAACAGAATATATCTTCTGGAGGAAGGATGGGTTGTGAAAAGATAACGATGATCATCCCCCTGATTTTATCAGATGGCACATCAGCAGAGGATATCTCCCACAGAGATAAGGATCACCACCCCTCCCACATTTTAACAGATGGTGATAGAATACACATTTTTGCATTGTACCCCAGGACACACATGAAACATTGGAACTATGTTTTCCTTCCCATGAAAAAGCATTGGCATTCTCATAGGAATTTACCAGGTAAAAGTTACATACAATCTCCAGTACTGCATATGTCCATCAATTGCTCCTACACAGATGGGGCCAGCACAGAAATATCTCGCTAGATTATTCCTCCCCATGCTATCTTAACATCTGCTCCAGCAATACTAGCATTATGTCCTTTTCTTCCCGAGGAAAGATGCACCGAGTCACTTGGCCTTGCCTTGCCTACCACTCCTTACCTCGCCTTCCATGTGCATGCAAAACACTGCAAATCAAGTGTAGACAATTGTAGGCAAGTCAAGAGAGAGGTAAGCAAGGTCAGAGAAGTAAGGGGAAAGCAAATGGTGTGGTAGATGAGAGAAGGAATGGAAGAAGCAAATAGAGTGGTAGGTGAGAGCATAGTCTGCTGCCCTGTCCCGGTGGCAGCCTGAGCCCAGTCCAGAGAGTTCCTGCAGTGGCAGGAACTCAGCAGATGCAGTGCCAGATCTGGAGCCCACAGGACACACCTGCCGATTGTGGGGCAGCGGTGCAGATGGAATGTCCTGCAGCCTAAACTTCCTGCTGCTGCCATACAACACTCATCCTTCTCCCCCTCCTCCTCTCCCAGCATGGCACAGGAACTGTTCCTTCAGGTCCTGGAGGCCGTGTGGCACTGCATCAGCTGCGAGGACCTACACAGGGACATCCAACCAGAGAACACCTTTTTTGTCCTGGCCAGTGGTCAGGCAAAATTGATTGACTTCGGCTGTGGGCAGCTACCTGCAAGACACAGCCTACACTGCTTTACAGGTGAGCCTATGCAGGGCTATGCTCTCAGTGCCAGCATCTCATGGCCCAACATCTCAGGGTCTAATCTGGGTGTTGTAGGGACACATATTGAGAAAGCTAGAAAATTACAGCTTGAAAAATATTCCAGGCCGGAGCTTTTCAGCTCTGTTCCCAGCTGATAAGCTGGTCCAGCTCAAGGCTAAGGAGAATTTCTCTCAGGGTGATCACTTGGTCAAAATAAAAAGGAATTAATAAAACAGATAGAACACCTGTTGTGGTGCATGACCAGGCCCTGGGTGTCTTCTCTCTGAACCAATCATCTTTTTTCTACTCTTGGAATTGCGAGTCATGCTATAAAACCAAGTGTGTTCCTGAATAAACTTGTCTCTTCCTTTCCTATCATGAAAGATGACCATGTAGCTGTGCATTTTATTTCCACTGCACTTAAAGGGTTAAAACCCCTTTCCACAGCTACAGGGTGTGGCATGGAGATTCTCCCTTTTGCTGCCAGTCTACTGGACTGAGTCTTCAGCCCAGTTGCTTTTGAGCTGGGATGAGTGGGGGGCCAGCTTCCAGCCCTGCTGGTGGCCTTTGCCAGCCACTCTGCCCATGACTGGGCTTGGGCAGCCAGCCTGACAAAAGCACCCATGGGTGGGGGTAGCAGAGATGGGAGGCCAGAACCAGGGCACCAGCAAATTTGCTGTGCAGGCGAGAAAGGGCTTGGACTGCTCTGCTCACTTTGTTTGCCTTGGCTTCATAATTTTTTGGGAGGGCAATGCAGGCAGGGAGGATGAAGGCATGCTTTTCCCCCACACCTGAATGGGTTTTTCTTTTGCATGTAATGGTTGGGCCTTGGCAGGGGTTCGGCTGCACCCTTCCAACACCAGTGGCTTCTTTTCCAATCCCAAGTTTGTACACAAGTCCCAGGTGCTACTGAGAGGGCAGTGGGTCACACCGCGTTCCACTGGGACAGCTCCCACATGCCCAGGGATGCTGGGGCCAGGCTCTGAGACCAGAAGCCCCCCGATGAACTCCATCTTTATTTCATAGGAACACCATCATACAGCCCCCTGGAATGGACCCACTGTGGCTGGTACTAATGGCAAGGCAGCTACCATCTGGTCCTTGGGCATCCTGCTGCACCAGATGGTCTGTGGGGAGCACCCTCTCAGGAGGGGCCGGAGCATCAGCTGGAGTGATCAGCTCTCACTCTCACAATGGCTTTCTCAAGGTGATCCTGATCTCTGCCGCATGGGGGGAATACCAGTGTTGGGAGATGGCAGTAGGCTCATGAGCATCCCACTCTGAGAGCTGCTGAGGAGGTGGCACATGTCCTGCTCTCCTGCTCTTCTCCAAAACAAAGAATTGATGGGAAAGTTTAGGCACAGCACTGAGCACATGCAGCATGGCCTGGGTATGGGAATATTGGGGCAAAGCAGACAGGCTTCCCCAACTGTTCTGGTTTCTGGTTTCTTTCCCCAGAGTGCCAAGATCTGATCATCAGGTGGTGTTTATCCATGCACGACTTGGACAGGTCCTCATTAGAAGACCTGTTCTATGATCCTTGAATGCAGGATATTCATCTGCCATAGAAGAAGGGAGAGAGCCACATGCACACTTTGATCCAGGGACCTGGTAAGTTATAGCTCCACAAATGCCTTGGCAATAAGGAACCCAGACTTTTTTGTCATGCCTGCGTCACTGCACAGGGGTCATCAGATGGGAACACACAGCTCTTGTGGTGGAGCTGAGCTGGTCTGCCCAGCACTGGTGGCCATCATACAAGCTGGTTTTGCTTGTTTTGGTTCACTGACAGCTGGGGCCCTGTGCAGAACACTGACAGCCTGGTCCCACCCCCAGGGAAGAAGGAGCCCCTGGAGAAGCTGTACCAGGTGGGGCTGCTGATGCTGGAGACAGTGAGGATGACATCAAGGATAACGACCTCTTCTTTGACTTGGACACCAGAAAGTTGAAGATAATGGACTTCATTACTGGCAGCTTCTTCAAAGCCAGGCTCCACAGTGAATTTGCAGTTGAGTCCAGAGTCACAGGGATGCTCCCAGATTTGGGCATTGCACAGCCTGGCTGGGAACCTTTGCTGGGGCGAATTCTTCAGTCAGCTGCCAAGCTGCTTTTTGGCAGGGCTAGGAGGATGGGCTGGGGTGGTTATGAAATGGGAGTCGGCTCCTGGTCCTGCCAACAGTTTCTACCATCCACTATGCCACGGGCTGGGGCTGGAGCAGCCAGCCCGACCAAACAAGCCCTCATAGCAGGAGCAGAGGTGGGACTCCAGAACCTGTGCACAGCTGCTTTGCTTTGCAGGCAAGGAAGGGCTTGGGCTGCTCCACTTCCCTTGTTTGCTTTGGGATCACCATTACTTTTGGGGGGCAGTGCAGAGGGGAAGGGAGAAAGCATCGGCTTCCCTCATCCATGGGTGGATTTTTCCCTAGCATGTAGTGGTTGGGGCTTTCCTCAAGCCCCTGACAGAGATAAGATTTTTGACCTTTTTTCTTGTTTCCCCTTTTTGTCAGTAATCTATTTTCAATAATTTGTTTTTCTAAAGGAAGTGTTCTAGGTGATATCCAGTCTGGATTGGGAAGTGCTTGACAGTGGCATGGATGGGCTTGGAGAAGGCTGAGGACATCGTTTGGGACTAGCTATTCTTCCAGAGGCAGATGGCATGAGGTGGGTCCCTGTCTTCTTGGCATGGATGGGATAAGGACTTTTGGGAGATGGCAGCGAGCACAGGAGCATCCTGCTCTGGGCAGCTGCTGAGAAGCAGGCTGGCTGCAGGTGGTGACACATGTCCTATCCTCCTGCTCTCCTGCCAAAGGCAGCAATGATTGGGCATCACTGATCACAGACAGCATGGTCGAAGCACCACGGGTGGCTGGGACAAGGGGGACAGGAGCCTTCAACTGATGGGCGGTTTCTGGTTTCTCTCCTTGCAGCTGGGCTCTCTGGATGCTGAGGCTGCTCTGGGCTCTGCCAGGGCTCTGCTGCAGCTCAGCACTGGGCTGCAATAAGCCAAAAAAGAAACTGTGTGACCTGCAGCAGAGACTTGCTTAAGCATTTTGTCAATGCAGCTCCAGTATGCAGAATGCACACCTCCAAGGGAAAACACGACATCTCCCCCAAAATAAACTTGTTCAATAACTTCTGAAATTAAATCATTCTGGGGTGACCCCATATAACATTTTTCAGCTTGCTCAAGCTGCAGCTCAGCCCTTCTCTGAACAGTTCTCTCTCCCACCTGCCTTTTACTTCACAAATGCTCCCTGTTTTCCTCCAGTGAGTTCCCAGCCCATCAGTCTCCATCACACCTTCCTTCATGTCCCTCACCACAAGGAAGGCCAAGCCTTAGGTTTAGGGACTCATCCTGTAACTGGCTGAAGAGCAGCAATGTCTCAGAGGTCTAGTGGGATTTTAGTGTAATTCAGACCTGCTCTTCAGCCCTCAGCCTGCTCTCCAGCCCAAAGCTCTCCTTACTGCTGAGTTCCCACTCTCTTTTCCTTGTCCTTCCAGCAGGATGAGCTCTGCGACTCCTCTTTATCCTCCCCGCTCTTCCCAGCCCACCCACCCACCTCAGTTAGGCTTAAGCTGAAGCTTCGTCTTCTCTGGCACATCAGTCCAATCCTCTCTGCGGGGAGCACCAGCCCCAGAGCACAGCACACAACAGCGCAGTCTGGACCTGGACCAGCTCCCCTCCACCCATGACTTGGCTGTTTCTGGCAACTAAATGCTCCCTGTTTCCAGCTGTCACTGCAGGATGGCCCCAGGGCACAGCCCAGCCACAATCCCATTGCACCCCCTGAAGCTTGAGGCAGACAGTGCTCCCAGAGCTGAGGTTAATGGTGCGCACCCAGAGCTGTGGCTTGCAGTCAGTGCTTGCAATTGTTGTATTCTCATCTCCAGCAACTTGTGGAGAAAACAACCTGTGCTGCTAGGCCAGCACTGCCCCTCTGGGCAGGGACAAGGCTGAAGGGCTTTCCTATTGCAGAGGAATCAGCATTGAGCTTTAGAAGGGCCTGGCAGGTGTGGAGCTGGATCTCGCCTGCTGTCCAGGACTTGGAGCCCACCAACTGCCCCCACTTGCCATGCTCCGTTCTATAGGGATAGAACCCTGTACAAGGGTTTTCATAATGTTGTTGTACCCATGGGTATGGAACGAACACAGAGAGTCAAAGTGCCAGTCATGTTGGTTGCACACGCCTTCCTTTGTATACAAGACACATCTATATACACCCCTTCGTATAAATATATTAAAAGCATAAGGATGGGTAGATATTTCCCACCGAGCTCTAACTTTGGCATAACTCACCTTGCAAGCCAGCAGCCAGGGAATTTTTTTCCCAATTCTATGTGAGTAGGTGTCTGAGAGCTGAAGCAAGCAGCATTTAGAAGCAGTTTCAAGATTTCTAGGCAGGAAGTGGGGCTGACAACCATCTGTTTAATTTGCTGTAGTCATCGGGATGGGCTGCTGGCTCTTAGGAACACAGCACAATGGAGATACGAGACTTGGAAAAATCATAGCTCTCTGTGGATTTGTGCAAAATGTGGAGCAGCAGAAACACTTTGTGTCTTTGTGCAGACACAAGGTCCAAGGAGCTGGGGTGGCAGAGGGTGACCCAGGCTGGCAGCAGGTCAAGTCCTGAGTCATGACAGCATAGAGTGGCACAGGACAGAGCTAAAAGTATGCACAACCACACTGATTAAGACTTTCTGATGCTGCACATCCTATAGGAAAAGCTGCTGTCACACAGTCTATTGGAATTTATAACTTTTATTTGCAATACTTTAGGGGCAAGTTTCAAACTGCAATATTTTTACACTCAAGACACAGTCATGCACAATCCATATTTCAATTTCCTATTGCTTCAACCACAATTTAAAATAACTTAATATTGGAAACAAAACCCAAAATCTTTAAAAAAAGGATGCTGAGGTCAGTAAGATGGATCCATGCCATCAGCACATTTACAAAGTAAATAACTTAGCTATCTTTTTAAAAAGATCAGTTATCTCTTAATCCAAAGTTACAGAAGATTTTTCACTACACGTTTTTTCTTTCATATTTTTTCTGTTTTTTTTCTTTTTATTTTTTTTAACAGATAACACATCCTAAAAAAGGAATGTACAGCAAAATGAGATATGTTTCTGATAAACAATGAAAATGTAGGCTCCTTCTCTGTTTACTTTTGGATATCCTGAAGAAAAAAATCTAGCACATACCAGCAGAGATGTAAACTGGTTGTTGCTTTGGACTAAACTGGAGTTTAGCACTGGTGACATACTGATCCAGTAAAGAGTTGCAGAATTCTTCTGCAGATCTTGACTCATATGTTTGCAGGCACAGCACCTGCAGTGCTGACACACCAGTGCACGAGAGTAACTGTTAACATTTCCCCACAGAATTTGGGCTCTGCCCAAGAAGGAGGTGCCACAGTCCTTTGCTCCTTGTTCCCGTGTGGAGCAGCTCCCTTCCCGCTGGCTGACTTGCTCACACTGAAGGGCTGAGGCCTTTCCCCTTTGCTGTGCTACAGACGGATTTAGCAGCACTGATTAACATGGGGATACATAGAGGGACCAAAAGCAGTTGCCTTTGTACAGCTTAAGCTCAAAGGTCAAAAATCTCAAGAGACGAGGATGGAAGAGATTCACAGGCTGTCTTTTTGCCGTGCTGACCCACTTGTGACTGGCACAGTTTGTGTGAGGCAGAGTCAGAAAAAGGGGCAGCTCCCTCCCACCCACGAGACCAAGGGGCCCATCCAGCCCCGGGGCTTGGGGCACTGTCAGCACCTGCTGCTTTGGCAAGCAGTTCAGCTGCCATTGAAAGCAACAACCAAATTCTCACTGACTCCAGAGAGAGCAGCAGTGCTTGAATTTGATCCCTAAGCCTGGGGCAGGGCTGGACACACACTGCGTGCAGCAGCAAATGGACCTTTCAAAACAACCCCCTGCCACTATTCCCTCCCATTTGCAGTAGTGTCACACCTGCCTGAGGCATTGGGGAGCTCTCAATGCACTGACTTCAGATGGCAGGCCCTGAGCTCCTGGAGGTTTTGCAAGAAATGGAGGTGGGGATTCCCTCCCCATATCAAGTTTCCAGATGGAAAAGGCTGCTGTGACCAGGCAACTCAAAGGACAGAGAAATTAGGGTCTTGACCATTTTATCTGTGCCAGTTACACAGTCTTGGGCAGCAGCCACTGTGCACAGGGGGAGCAAAGGGCACAGAAAGAGGGACAAAACTAGTCAAGTGCAGAGACTGGAAAGAGACCTGGGAGAAGTAACACGCTGTTTCATTTCACTCTTTAGGAAAGCTCTTTCCTGTTTCAAACCCCTGAGACATGAAGGGCAGAGAGGAGGTTACACATCAACAATAGTCATGTTTTCACACACTTGCCCTCTCAGTGTTATAGAAGAAATTGGATGAAATGTATTCTGCTCTCCGAGTTGTCTCGTTTAGCATGAGCAGCTCAGCACTAGGAGCTAAAGGAGCTGAAGCCATAGGCCACAAGAGCTGACCACGAGGAAACTGATCAAACTAAAGCTACTAACATAGACCTACCTGAATCCAGCAGATAGAATCAGAGAACTGCAGAATACTTTATGTTGGAAAAGATCTCTGGATACCCGGGTCGGAATCTGTTCTAGTGGTTGGCATCCATAAATCTGTAACACCAGGGAATTGTGATTCAAAGGTGTGTGCACATGTGTCTGACAGCTCTTCTGATCTGCATTCATGGCTGCCAACCCAGGCCATGGTGCTCAACCATACTTCTCTTGGCTCTGCACCTAAGTTGGGCAAGGCGAGTGTTGCTTGCAAGCCTCCAGCAGCTGTGAACATGGTGCCAGCAAACAGAGCAAAAGGTACCTTACACACAGGTGCTGAAGCTGATATGTGGTCTACTTGAAAACTAGGGTAAACCCACTGCGATCACAGGCTATTAAATCAATTAGCAGTTTTCACTATTTTCAACTTTAACTAATGGTATTGTCCCCAGTTTCCTCAGTCAGGGTCAGATTCTCGCAGAACTCAAGTGCTTGCCTGTGGGTGAATTGCTAAGCAGCAAGAACAAGGTTTGAAGGCTTGTGCCCATGTGGCAGCCCAGAGGGCACCCACGAAGAGCATATGGGCATCCCTCTTTACTAATAGACCACTTTTTCTTTTGAGATAGCTCTTGTAACTAAAGGTACATGCAACTGTTGGTAGGCTCAGGCCAGTAACGGTTTGCAGGCACAATGCACACCTAAGATTATGGCAATCAGCTCAAAACTGCATCCAAAGACAGACAGGAAAAGTGAGATTCTGTAAGTTTCAGTGAGAAAAATAATATTACCCTGTCAGCTCAAGGAGAGACACAAGGAAAGAGAAGTTTTAAAAATCCCTGAAGTGCAAATCATACTAAAAAAGCTTGGATGGTTTCTCTTGAAAGACAAAGACTATCCTTTGTCTGCTTCCTGAAAACGTGGGATAAAATTGGAGATGTTTACCTGGTATGGGCAGAGGAGAGGAAAAAACTCGAGATGAACACTTGTATTTATAGGTCCTCATCTACCCATCATTAAGTTGCTGCACATCTGGGCATGAATGAACAGTCCAAGAGGAAACAGGAACACGAGGAAGGTGTATGGACCACTGACTTGGCAGCACTTAGCAAGGCAAAGCTGGCACTAGAGTGCATGCCCTATGTGTCAAGCAAAGAAACACTGGCTCCTGCCTTTAATGGTAGATGTCACAGGGCTCTCTCTGGCTATTTGCTCACTGGATTTGCTCAGGACTGGACTAAGAAATATAAATATTTACATACTCAGTGTGAGGAACAGTCAGTAGCCACACCTAGGATTATATACTGGAAATAACTGCTATATGGACAATAGAGTACTGTGACATTTCCTACAATTAGAGGACAGGAGACAGGTACTTCCGTTCTTGTGGTGACTGGAATGTGCTTATTTTTTGGTGGCAGGACACAGGGAAGGACTGACTCAAAGACCTGCACAAGTGCAGCCACTGGTCTCAGAGAAACTCAGCACAAACCCTTGAGTTCTTTTGTCTGTAGTGGAGCAGCCAACCAGTAGCCAAAGACGAAGAATAAATACACATGTATTTACAAAAGCCCTGGACACAAGTGAGAATGTAACCTAGGCCCAAGTTTGGGATCAAACCCTGAGAACATTGTAAGATCCATCCCCATGCAGGTTCCAAGGAGTGCATGCAGGAGCTGTATGGAATTTTACATAGGTATGGTTATATTTTTTTCCTCTTTTCTTAAATAAATAAACTTTTCTGTGCTTCTCAAACTTCCCTGACTTTACTGCTACCGTGCTTCTGTCCCAAAACACATTAAAACCACAGTGAGCTATCAGCTCACTTTCGCACATCTTCATTGCAGGGATGGGAATTATAGTCAAGTTCTTGGATAGAGTATTTCACTGTTTAATTTAAAAATTAAGACAATTAACCAATCTTTTAAAACCTTGTAATAAAAGTGTCTGAAAGTTTTAGTTTTCATTTTGCAACAGAAACAGACTATTTCAAATACGTCAATAATATATATAACTAATTGCTTGATCTGAGGATAGCAGTCAGAAAAACCTGAGGTGACTCCAGAGATTTTACAGTATTTGTCTCTTTCCTTTCTGCAAGACCAATGCTACTGTCAATCCTAATACACTCTGTGAGTCTGTAAATAATGTACAAGACCTGACGACCCCCTCAGGACTGGATTTTTGTGGGTTTGTTTCATTGGGTTTTTAAAAAATACTTGTGTGTTTTCCACATTTAATATCCAGGCTGGGAGGACACAAACAGAGCTGCCATCTTCCAGTATTAGTGGGTGTGAGTCAGCACCAGAGACTGTCCCAAGCATGGAGCCACAGGGATACTGGAGCTACATTCCTTGCATGTCATACAGTCTCAGCTGGGGAAGTACACTCCATACTGAAAAATGCCACTGGCAGAGATTATTTCTGCTGAATCTTGTCTGCCTCCCAGAAATTTGTTTTAGAAGAAAAATCTTTAGATTTGCTGATGCAAAGAAAAGGGAATATAATATTTAATAAAATTAAAAGGCCTCTTAGGACAGGGGCTGTCTTAAAAAAAGTCAATGCCAAAAATATTCTGTATGCTGAGGCATACACTGATTAAGAAAAAAAAAAGCTACCATTTGTTTTCCTTATTTTCCATACCTGCTGCGTTCTGGGAAGTTGTCGTGGTGGGTTTTTTTTTAAAGTAGAGATGCTGAAATACTTAAAGGAAATAAATAGGAAATTCCCCCCTTCCCCAAACAAATAGAGTAGCTTGTCAACAGAAGTATTTAGACTGTATGTCCAGCAAACATATGCCATTACAAAGTGCTTTCCTTTTAAAGGACGGCTGTCTGTTCTTTTGCAGATAGGAAAAAATAAAAGATACACTGGAAAAAGAAACTGCCACTCATCTCTTCACTTCTTACAGGAATACAAACATGTTTCATCCTGATGAATGCTTTACACATTGAGGGCAACCCATCTCCAGCCCAAATTACTCTTTTGCAAAGAAGCTTCTCCTACAGACACAGATCTTGAGCTGACAGACAAAAATGGGACCTCACAAGAGAAACAAAATCTTCTAAACAGAACAGAATCATTCAGAATGATTCTAAATAGAATCATTCTAAACAGAATGTCTTCTAAACAGAACAGAATCATTCACCACCAAGTCTACCACTAAACCTGTCCCCAAGTGCCCCATCTTTTAAATCCCTCCAGAGATGATGATTCAACCACTGCCCTGCACAGCCTGTTCCAATGCTTGACCATCCTTTTGGTGAAGAGATTTTTCCTATATCCAATCTAAACCTTCCCTTGTGCAACTTGCAGCCATTTCTTCTCATCCCATTGCTTGTTATTTGGAAGAGAATGATTCCCCCATTGCTCTAACCTCTTTTCAGGTAGTTGTATACTGCTGGCTCATGTTCAGCTGCTCTCAACCAGCACTCCCAGGTCTTTTCCCACCAGGCATTTTCCAGCCACTCTTTCTCCAGCCTGGAGCCGCATGGGGTTGCTGTGACCCAACTGCAGGATCTGACACTTCGCCTTGTTGAACCTCATAGAACTGGCCTTGGACTAGCATTCCAGCTTGTCCAGATCCTTCTGCAGAGCCCTCCTGTCCTCCAGCAGATCAAGATTCCAACCCAGCTTGGTGTTACCTGAGGGTGCTCTTGATCTCCTTATCCAGATCACTAATACAGATACCTAACACAACTGGCCCCAGTACTCAGTCCTGGTGCACCACTACTGACAGCCCCAGATGGATGTAACTCCATTGCCCATGACTCTGGGCCCAAGCCATCCATCCAGCTTTTTTTACCCAGAGAACAGTGTACCCATCGAAGCAATGAGCAGCCAGTTTCTCCTGGAGAAAGCTGTGGTAAACACTGACACAGGCTTTACTAAATTCCAGATAGACACATCCATAGCCTTTCCCCTCATGCCCTAGGCAAGTCATGCTGTTGTAAAAGGAGATCAGGCTGGTCACGCAGCACATGCCTATCACAAACCCACACTACCTGGGCTTGATCCTGTGGTTGTTCTGTATGTGCCATGTGATGGCACTCCAGGTGATCTGCTCCATGACTTTTCCCAGCAATGAGGTCAGGTCTGTAGTTCCCAAGATCCTCCTTCCAGGTCTTTGTGTAGATCAATGTCACATGTGCCAATCACCTGGGATCTCCCCCTTAGCCAGGACTGCTGGTAAATGATCGAAAGGGGCTCAGTGAGCTTGGATACTCCTGTCCCTATTCATGTCCTGCTGCAGCTCTGGCCCAAAACGGAGGAGTTCCTCTCCCTGGGCACATGTCCTGCAGGTGTACTCATGCTGCTACCACCAGGACTGGCCTAAGAGTAGGGCACAGCCTGCTGCTGACACCTGGCTGGCAGCACAATCCCACCAGAGCTCTGTCTGGGCCGCTGCATGGGTTGTGGTGGGTGCAGAGCTTAGAGAAGGCTTTCTGTTGGGTGGACACCATTGCCCCCTGGCAGGGCTTCAAGCACCTTCCTGCAAACCCTTCTGCACCATCTGCTGTGCTATGGCCTGTTTGCCTGTCCTGACCACTCCCACTCCCCAAGGGCTTCTTTTATAGGGGGAAAGCTTGGCAGCCATTGCTCCAGGTCCTGTCAACCACTGTGACTTCAGATGTGGGTTCATGGTGGCTCCCTCAGCTCCTCCCAATGTTCCCCCAGTTCAGGAAACCAGAGCTGCTCGCCTCAGAATGTTATTTGGCCATCTGAAAAACTGGACCTGTTGTGCTCCCCAGGAAATGAAGAAATGTTAATTTCTGCTTAGCTATGGTAATTCAAGGAGGGTTGTCTCTGTGTGTTGCCTCTGCCAAGGACACTGTGATGGCCAGTGTGAGCGAGGGTAGCAGCAGTAAGGACACTTGCCATACAAAGACTGCAACTGAACAGAATGCCAAAGCTAGACATGCTCCTGGGCTGATTCGAAAACAGCCCAAGCATCTTTCATTCCTACTAGCCAGACATGAAGGCGGTGAGTGCCTTAAAGGCTACTTAACCCTTTGCAGGACCAGGTCAACATGAAGATCTATAGCAGAAAGCTGTTTTACTGCAGGGGTTTTTTGCTCACTAGGGTTTTTTACTCCTGTTGCTTCAGTTGCTGTTTTGAAGGTCTTGCATGAGTTGTACTTCTAAAATACAGCAACAAATATGCCATGCAAATGTTTTTACTGAGTGATAAATAAAACACAAATTGCATTCTAAAAGTATTCTGCTCCCTTCCAAATCTGCTAATCAAGCACAATCCTCAGGCACATCCCCAGTTACCTCTCCTGCAGCAACTCAAGAGCTTCATTGTGCAGTGCTTGCCAAATGTAGGATAGCAAAAACCAGGCTGGCCTGATGCATCCAAGTAATTCTGCAATCCACTTTGAATTTCACACCTTTGTTCTTGCTCAGTGCACAACTCCAGGTTTTAAGGCGCTTTCTTCCAGAGCTGGCTGCTGCACTGGCTCCTGCAGATCTGAACTGTGCAGGTTGCTCTCGGCGTCAGCTTTGGTTCCCAGGGCGGAACTTCTGCGCCTAAAGGACACTCACCTGTGCAGGAGCCTGCAGAGCAGCCTGGTTCCGTCCCCCTCTGCCGAGAATTCTGCAGGCACTACAAACCTTTCCCAGGAGCTACAAGACAGCTAAGAGAACAGGCACCCTCAGAAGCAACACCACCGCTCTGCTCTGTTTGCTCTTCTCTACTTCTTCAGACTCAGGATGTCAATCCCACCAGGCTGCACATTTCTTAGCATGGCCACGATTTCCCTGGAGAACAGCCCCCACCCAATTTGGCTCTGAGACAGGAGGATTAGTCATCTCTCAGGAAGAGGCACCCACAGCCAGGCTGCTGCCACTTGTCGCTTCCAGAGCCTGGCTCTGCAGATGCTCAGGCTGCTCTGGGCTCTGCTAGGGCTCTACTGGTGATCAGCCCTGAGCACAGCTGGGCCCACTCTCCCCTCACATTGCTCTGACAGCTTTGCATCAGACAAACCTGTCTGGGGCACATCGACCAATCTTTCTGCTGTTTCAGCTGCATAAGACTCTCACCCAGGCAAAGAGATTGCAGTTAGGGGTACAAATCCAATTGGCAAGAACTGAACCACTACACAGTCCCAGCTGAATGCCTGTATCTCCACAGGATGTTTTGTCTGACCCACTCTTCATTCCTTTCCGGCTGGAAATGCAATTGCACTTTCTTCTTCATGTAGAAGTACCACAACTGGGCAAAAACTGGCAAGTGGGCCATATTCAAAAGGCAGTCTGGAGTTGATGAATGTAAAATTGCCTTTCTCCAATTCCAAACCATACCAAAAACCCCATAAACATGACTTTACATCGTTAAGAAAGAACAGACAATTTAAAAGTGAATGTACAGCTTATTCACAGGGTGAGAAGGAAGGGAATCTTCCAACTGAATTTGCTTTACCTTGGAAATGGTTGAGGCAGCAAAGCATTTTCTGTCATTACCTCTCTGTCCTTAGCCCCGATTCATCTTAAAAATAAATTAAGGAGCCAGAAAGCAGGAAGAAGACAAATGACAATTTTTTACTCCTTGAGGAACTGGGGTGGTCCTACCACCATGACTGTGACTGTTGGTTTGTTCATCCATCCATCTGTCCCGCAGCATGAGAGTTGAGGTTTTACAGAGTTTGTGTTCTCAGTCCTGCTCTGAGCTGGCAGGGCAGAAAGCCGACCTGCAGTGCTAGCGGCTGCTGTTCTTAATTGCTTCCTTTGCTGCAATGATCAGAGGAGTCAGGCTTGAGAGCGGCTTGGCTAATTTTAAAAATGGATGCTGCCCAAAGAAAAATAAACAAGAAAGGTACCATTACTTTTCAAATACAGTTCCTCACAGGCTCAACCAGGATTCCAGTTGTTACCAGAAATAGGACTGAGGGGACCATCTGCACTTCTACCTTCATGTCCAGGATATTGCTATCACAGGCGAACACGGCCCACATGCCTATCAATCCATTTTTGCAGGTGTCTTCAGCCTGCTGGGATTTTTGCTCTGTCAGTGCTCTGGGAATGCTGCTTGCTGCCCTGAGCTTTGTTCCTTTCAGGAAACTGAAAATACTCACTTAGGTTTCTCCTTTCTAAAGACACAAACTGTGTTAATTGTCAAAAAAGATATGTGTAAGTCATTCCTCAGGAAACTCCAATATCTCTTAGAAATGTTTAACCCAGTAGAATTTAGGCTCGTGTTTTCTCAAGACCTGTATGGAGGTACAGCAGCAAGTCAGGAGAAGGGAAACAAGTGGCAGAATGCTGATGGACTCAGCTCTGTCTTGCAGGGAGAGTAGTGTCTACCCTTCTATCTCCTGGCCCTCCTGTGCTGGCTGGCACCTTCCTTCTCAGCAGGGACAGTCAAGTGGCATGTTCTGCAGCTCCCTCTCTGCCACAAAACCTGGCAGCAAACCCTGAGCAGTTTGACTGTGCCAGGAAGCAAACAGGGCTGGGACAAATCCTGTTCAGCTATCCCTGTTTGGGTAGCAGAAACCTCTAAAAATGGGGCTTAGTGGCAGAAACTTCTAAGAGCAGGAGGGACAAGCTGAGACCCCCTCTGAGGCTCAGGGTAATCTCCCCACAACCTTCTCCTTCCCACAGCCAAATCCCTGACATCTTGGCTGGGACTGCTTTTAGTGGGTTCCTCCCCCACCAACATCATTTCAGGCCTCTATATCTGGTATCATTCTACTTCAGTTCTTTTGTCAAGAATTAAAACTGAATTTACTCCCAGAAGTACAAAACACGGCCACAGAAATGGCCGTATCTCCTCTGAGAAAAAGCTGAGAGAGCTGGGCTTGTTCAGCCTGGAGTAGGGCAGGCCCTGCAGAAACCTCACCTTACAACTCTTCAATACTTCAAGGGGACTTGTAAGAAAGTTGGGGACACATTTTTTAGCAGGGCCTGTTGCAACAGATCAAGAGGGACTGGTTTTTGAGTCAAAGACAATCAATTGAGATTTGATCTAATTAAGAAACAGTTTACAAGGAGAATGGTGAAACACTGCCACAGGTTGCCCAGGGATGTTGTAGGTGGAAGTCCATCCCTGGAAACATCCAAGGTCAGGTCAGATGAAGCTCTGAGCGACATAACCTAGTTTAAGAGATCCCAGCTCAGTCAGACTAGACAGACCTTTAAAGGTATCTTCCAACCCAAACCACTATAGGATTCTACTTAGTTTTTGCTTGAAAGCACCAAGACTAATTACAGAGATGGGGGGTGGGGGGGGCGGCTGTCACCTGATGTCTTTATTTGATGAGAAAACTGATCCCTTGGACATCTATTTCACCTGCAGTTGCTTCATATCTTACCTGCAAAAGTTCCTTGGCAGACCCTCGTCTGTCCACATCCATCTCCAGGCAGCAGTTAAGAAAGTCTCGGAACACAGCTGAGAGTCGCTCTGGGTTCTGCAGCTCTGGTGTCCCATTTGTAGCTATCAGATACAATGCCTAGAGACAAAGGAAACAGAAGACTGTTTTGTTCCTACCTAGAAATATTCACATAGACCTTATTTTTAAGCTCCAATCTCCACTGGCAGTTTCTTCCCTGGCAGACGGCTGGAGATGACTTTCACGTATCAACAACAACAAAAAACCCAACAAAAAAAACCCCCAAAATCCTGATGCAATCACAGCTATTCCAATATTAAAATGATCTTGCCTTGACAGCTGATTTCATTGGCTGGCTTAGAAGGAACTACATCAGAACGTTTTGCTTCTCCAAGTATTGACACAGCTTTACAGGCAATTTTAAAGTCTGTGTGGTCTAAATATATTATTTCAAAAGATTATTACATAAAATGCATCTCTGCAGTGCTCACTGGTCCCTGAAGTATGGCTTCATTACTACTTTTTTGCTCTGTTCTTGATAAAAAATGGTTACTAGATAAAAAAAAAGATAAATCCATCAGCTTATTCCTTGCATAAAAAATCAGAAACACTTGGAGTCTCATGTTCAACAGACACGTCAAGTTGCATGCACAGATATAGTATGATGGAAAGGCATAATGGGGCAGAGACAGGATGCACCTTCAACTATCTTTCAGCAGTCTCTAAATTCCAAATCAGCTTCACTTATGTGGTAAAACTTTTAATAGTCTCATCAGAAAAAGGAGTAATTCCATCCTTATGGTAAGCCTCCACTAGTCTAAGAATTCTCCACTGTAAACAGCTCTGACCACCACCCAGCAGGGATCACTATGACTATTTGCAGGCTTCAGGTGAGATAATAACCCTTTCACTGCACAGATGAGACTTGCAGACCTTCGATTCTCTCTGGAGCGAGAGAAAAGGACAGAGTGAAGACATGTAGAGAAACAACATGAAGACACCAAAGTCAGTAAAGAAGAAGTCAGGTCCCAGATGGGAGGAAAAATGAGGAGGTGTCTTAGGCTTAGGCTGAAATTCTCCTGTAAGCCATGGTGATGGACTATGATATACTGAATATCCCTATATTGAATATCCACAGAAAAAAGCATGGGGGGCTGGAGTGTTCACATTGTAAACATGAGCAAAGGCATCCATGCTGAACAAGCAGATGTTGAAGAAGATGTGATCCTATGAGAAGTTTGAACAGAGAGAAGAGTGATGAACACCCTCTGCCCCCAGGGAAAGAAGATCTCTGTTCCCAGAGATGAGGATGATCTCATAGATAGATAAAGAGAACCTTTGCTTTTGAACAGTTCATCCTTAAAATAGTACTCCATAAGTTTGATATGGCCCATAAACACAGCTGTGGGAAGGCTGCAAAAGATGGGAGAGACTTTATGACTGCAGATTTCCGGGCAGTTGCTATTCGTGGAAATTAAAAGCCATGAGAGAACTGTTTTCTTGAGAAGTATCCATAGCATGACAAGAGAGACTCCTCTCCCTAAGTGAACTGAAGAAAGACTATTCTGGAGGTGATAAACTGACTGAATTGTTTCTTTACATTGTCAGTGGGAAAGAAAAGAGAGTGTGGGGGGGAGGAGAAGTGTTCTGAAAGTTTTATTCTGATTCTTTTAGTTTTGTTAATAAAGTTTTTCTTTATACCCTTTTAAGTTTGAGCCAGCTTTGCCTTCCTCATAATCCTATCTCACAGCAGGAAATAAGTAAATAATTCTAGTGGGTGCACTGGCAATTTGGTCAGCACAAAACCCACCACATAAATTGGTGCATTGGCAGGGAAAGCAAGAGTTTTTTCCCAGGCTTGTTTGTTTATAACGTGTGTTCAGCTTTCTCAGTGGTTTAACAGGTTGCCAGTTCTCAAAACTAATCACTGATTGTTTTTTGTCAGACACTGAGGAAGCTCTTAGCAGCTCCTCTCAGAAAAATCATTTCCATGTGTGGCTTCTTTCCTCCTCACCAAACGTCAAATGTGCAAAACCAGCACACTTTCTAACAGCTGACCTGAGGCTTCTTGAGGAGCCCTAATCAACATTTGAGATTAACGAAGCAGGGAATTTTCAGCATCCAGATCAATAATACTAATTCTTTTCACCTGTTTTTGCTGCCTTATATAAGGCAACTGCATTTTTTGCAAGTGAAATATGGGTTCACAGGAAACAGAAGCAAAACTGTGATGTGTAAGGGTCTCTGCTGGGACAACAGGGCTGCAGTGACAGAGGCCTAATGCCACTCTGCCAGCTACAGTGCACTCTGCTTATCCAGCACCACGCTGAATTCAAACCTGTTTCTTTCTTATCCACCCTAATGAGGTGACATAGTGCACAATACTCGACATGTGCGCCCTGGAACCAAAAACCCCAGGGCACCTATGAAACCAAAGGAAGTCTTCCAAGAAAACTCAGGAACTTTATTCAAGAAGAGTGAAAGACTTGTATAATTGAAAGAGTGAAATCTGTATAATTGATGTATTCTTTTCTTAAGCAGCTGGGAGGTATGTCTTGACTCTTCTGTAGTTTCTTCTGTCAGTCTGCAATACACAGTCTAGGTGCCACAAACCAGAGAAAACACAACCTTACAGTACGGACAAAGCTAAAGATCATGCTCTATTTCAATTCTAGCCTTAAAAAAAAAATCTATGTATACATATAGGTAAAAATTAATTTTCCCATAAATTCCCGCATTAATTAACTGTGCAGCATTTTGCCTTAGCTGTCAGTCATGAGGTTTTATCCTGGTAAATACATTGCTCCACTACTACATACTCATTTAGTGTACGAACTGGCCATTTCATTTTAAGACATTAGGATAAAACTGAAAACTTCAAAATACACTAGTTTATTACAAGTATCTGTGCTAAAAGATACTTGTAGGAATGTGTTTGATAACAAATAATTATGGCATTACTAGAACCAGTGATCTTTCCTGGAAGATTCAGGTAATCAATCAGCACTCGTCTGAGACTGCAGAGTTTTGTGCCTGCAGGTACAGCTCCAATGCTTATCATAAAAATTCCCCAACTGGAGAAGCATGGCACTTGAAAATTTTTGTAATTTGGAGATACAGTTCAAAGATAGTTCAAAAAGGGCATGAAAAATTTCAAGCATTGCTGAAGGCCAAAGTGGCAAGTTTCTGCACAGGTACATGTCGCTTTGCCTCTGAGGTTCTCACAGTGATGCAATCAAAGCTACAGAAGATGCAGATGTGCTGTAGGAACATTTTTAGAAGTGGGCCTTTGTAGAACTAGTTCAAGCTGATGTGAATGTGAATTGGCTGCATTTTGGCCACAATAAGCCCCTGCAACGTTATAGGCTGGGGATGGTGTGACTAGACAGTGCCCAGGCAGAAAGGGACCTAAGGGTACTGGTTGACAGCCAACTGAACATGAGCCAGCAGTGTGCCCTGGTGGCGAAGAGGACCAAAGGCATCCTGGCCTGTATCAGGAATAGTGTGGCCAGCAGGACCACAGAGGTCATTCTTCCCCTATGCCTGGCACTACTAAGGCCCTACCTTGAGTGCTGTATCCAGTTCTGGGCCAGCTTAGGAAGGACGTTGAGACGCTTGAGCACATTCAGAGGAGGGCAACAAGGCTGGTGAGGGACTTGGAACACAAGTCCTGTGAGAAGCGACTGAGGGAGCAGGGGTTGTTTAGCCTGGAGAAAAGGAGACTCAGAGGTGACCTTATCACTCTACAACTGCCTGAAAGGAAGCTGTACTCTAGTGGGGGTTGGTCTCTTTCACCAGGCAGCAACTGACAGAACCAGACAACACAGTCTCAAGTTGCACCAGGGGAGATACAGGTTGGATAATCAGGAAGCAGCTTTTCATGGAAAGAATAATAAAGTATTGGAATGCTTTGCCTGGGGAGGTGGTGGAGTCACCATCCCTTTATGTATTTAAAAAAAGACTTGATTTGGCACTTGGTACCATAGTCTAGTTGAGGTGTTAGGGCATGGGTTGGACTATATGATCTTGGAGGTCTCTTTCAACCTGGTTATTCTGTGATTCTGTGAATGGGATTCTATCTCATGGAAGACAAAATATGGCAATTATAAAGACAGCAGTATCTGATATTTCACCCTACCCTGAGAGGATTTTCATTAAGGTAAGGAGGTTCTCCTTCCACCATTTCTATTGCCATGATCCCAAGTGACCAGATGTCCACTTTGGGGCCATATGCTTTTCTTGTTACAACTTCTGGTGCCATCCAGTAAGGAGTCCCCACCATTGTGCTCCGTTTACTCTGCTCAGGGGTGATCTGAGCACAGAAGCCAAAATCAGCTGAGGAGAAAAACAAATACTGTTAAAGCCAGTTTGAATTCTGAAATCAAGTAAAAGAACCCCTGCTAAGAACCCCCATCTGAGGATGCACTGTGGAATCTACTGGAAAAGCAGCTATGCTGTGTTTCCTCAGGGCTATAGTACCCAAGGTATTATGGAATTTGCCACTTAAAGAAATCCTCAAGTTTCATCCACTGGCTTTTACTTAATCACTACAAGATTTAGACTGCAGCTCCCTCCACTCTGGAAGGATCATACAGAAAGCAAAGCCACTCTTGACACCCTGTTTCTCTCTAGACCTCTCTGCACATTGCAGCTGTGCCCTCACAGCAGGGGTCTAGGCACTCCCACCAGCATCACTTTTGGAGAACTGGCTGTCACTCAAAAGCAATCCCACATCCCACATCCAGGAATGCTGCACTTGACCAAGAATACCTACTCAATTTGACAGATCCGTCCATCCCAAGAAGAATATTGTCGCTTTTGATGTCTCTGTGGATCACTTGATTGGAATGAAGGAAATCCAGGGCTTGCAGGCACTGATAAGAGGAAAAAATAAATATAAGGGTAAAAATTCATGACATGATTTCATCATTCAAGAAAGGAAATAGGTCTACGAGATTTCCTTTCTAGGACAATGGTGAGGAATGGCAGAACACAGTCCAGTCAAGAGAAGAGCTTGCTGCTCAACACTTTTAGTCATGTCTTTCTAGGGGAAGGCACATACTAGCTTTTGAAAGGGAAACATCAATTGTTGCTACAGACTGTCCCCTGCAAACATAGACAGAATGATATCAGCTGCAGTGGATCAGCTCTTTCTTCTCGATTTAATGACAACACCACAGAAACAGAAGCATAATCTTGTCCACACAAACAGAAGCACAAGTGGGATCCCTCACCTCCCGACAGACAGCAGCTATCTGTCCTTCATCCATACATGTCTCGGTGACAACATCGGTTAAAGAGCCTCCAGCCAAGTATTCCATCACCACCCACAGTTCATCACCAACAAGGTAGCTGAAAGGCGAAAACAATGCTGTGGAGATGAATGCGCATAGCTAAACTAAGGAATAATCATAACCTACAACTGATTCTTGTCTCCAGGTCCTTTGCAAATGAAGGCAGAGTAAAATGAAAAGGACATTCCTTCTAGGCTACACAGCTCTTGGAATCTGCACAGTCTACATGAGAAAAACACATCCATGAAAAAGGAAATATTGCAGGTGACAAGCAAGTGAAGAATGCACTTTAATAATATAAGCAAGCAAAGATAAATCTGGAACCAGGACACATGCCAACAGCCAGTTCATCATCTTAACCACGAATTCCACCATTAACCCCAGGAACAAGGCAACATAAGTTTCAAAGTTATCCATGAGAGGAGGGTGTGCACCACTGAGGACAGAAGTTGGTCAAATGTTCAGAAAACCTTGCAAAACATACACTCAGAAACAGGAAAAACTGTCAAATTAGGATGTTTCTGGAAACAAGAACTTAGTCTTCCTGGCATCCCCAGCAATGGAAAATAGTGGAAACAGCCTAAAGGAAAGAATTTCTAGGATAATTTGTCAGCACTTTGCATAAGACATAGAAAATCTGATCAACTTAAAAAAAAAAAAACAAGCCCCAGAACAACATGGAATCACTTGGCACATGGAGTTGACAGACCATTGTTTTAGTAAGATATAGCTGGTTGAAGTTTTTGAAAACAGACTGCAAACTATGTATGCCAGAAAACACTAAAGCAGAGTCAATGCAATCTCCTCCCATCCACTGAAGATGAGGAGAGAAATAATAAAGAGCTCCATGTTCTGCAATGATCAAAGAGTTTTTTAACCTTTGGCCTGCAGTGTGTAAACAAACATTCACACGATAATACCAGAACAACTTACCTGTCTAAATAGTTAACGATATTGGGATTCTTATTTTCCCTCATGACCAGGATTTCATTGATAATTAGCTCCTTTTTGGGCTGCTGTTGGAGATTCATTTGCTTTATGGCCACCTAAAATGACAATTAAAAGCCATTAACCTGAGTAGTCTGTTGCACAAGATCAGAATGAACATGCAGTGGACAATTACATGATTTTTGATTGTATCATATGCTATTCTTGATTGCATAACAAAGCAAATACAGACATACATTATGGATATTGTTCCACAACAAAAATAACAATCCTAGCACTTCCCAACTTCTGAAATTTTGATTTGCTCTTCTAAAGAACACTCTTTAACACAGTTTACATTTGCAGTTTTTGTCAGGCCTAAAAAGAAATAATCCATGTGCTGGAATATTTTATGGATATGCCCAGGGTTATAGGAAGGCTTAGGGCTTTTATACCCCTTGGAGACCCCAATTTAAGTGTGGTTACCAAATGCAGCACAACAGGTGTATAAGGAACTACCAGTAAGATTCAGATCCAAATCTCTTCTGAGAGCCAGAAATGAGAACTCAGGAATCTGAAGTTGGATCCCCAAAGACCAGTGGGATTCTCATAGACATGACCTTGTCTGTTTTTTACTAATATGATCACTGTAATGGGCTGTCACTGAGACCAGACCAAAACACAACTGACTTCTTACCAGCTGCAGTAGGATTGAAACACAAAACTGAGTCTAATACATGGTTTCTCCTTAACTATGTCTTGCAGTATACTTTAATACCAAACGCATGATGGAACAAATGGCAAATAGTATAACTGACCAAACCTACAACTGCGATAAATTGAGCCTGAATGATGGCAGTTGCCTTCGGATTGTGGATGCCTTAACAGATTTAGCAATTAAGACAGAGACTGTGTCCTCTCTGCTGCCCTCCTTTTTTGCTGGCTGTTCTAAGGACACAGTCTTTCAGAAATTAATGTAACAAACCTATTTATTCCTCACAGCAACAGGAGAAACTGTGACCACCTCCAGCATTTTCCCAAGGCCTCTAAGCACAACAGATCTTTTGATTTTACAACCTGCATTGCTAAACCAGTCTGTGGCCACATGCACAGGCGGATTTTATGGTATAAATGTACAGAGTTAAACTGTGTATGTAGACCAACATTCTCGGAAAAGCACAACTTGATGCACAATGAGGAAGA
This sequence comes from Sturnus vulgaris, assembly GCF_052056855.1. NCBI lineage: Eukaryota > Metazoa > Chordata > Aves > Passeriformes > Sturnidae > Sturnus > Sturnus vulgaris. Next base: position 17,435,422 of record NC_142256.1, on the reverse strand, counting down.
GAGATAGAACAATTTCTAGACCAATAAAAAAAATTTATACTGGCAATAAACATTATCTGCTTTTTATCGGCACAAAAGCTCGTTGGGATTTCTTAATAGATTTCTCTCCATTAAAAAAATATTCATGTAACATGGTATCAGGGTGGATCAACAATAGTGTGGAGAGCACGAACCTGCTCTGAAGACAAAGTAAGTAAAAATTTAATCTCTTAAAATTGGCCTTAAAAGTTATGGGTGAAGCATCCAGCCAAGCATAGAGAGCACCAAGGCTCTTATTGATTCTAGGAATTCACAGGCACCTTTTCAGGCATTTACAAAAATCTCAGATCCAGTGTTGCTGGAAAGCATATGACCACACTAGGTGCTCAGTTACTGAGGCACAGAACCACAATGCCTTTAAATGCACCAAAAAGCTGAAGACAGCACATGATGGATTTTACCAGTTGGCATTTGTCAATGCTTCAGAGAAACAGCCTTTGCAGGAAAGCTCTACTGGCCACCCAAAGCTCCAGCCACAGCTCACACCAGAGGGGAAAGCACTCAACAGCTGCAGAATCTGCAGGGATTTTTGACACTTACCTCTTGTCCTGTGGCAATGTCAATTGCTGTATAAACAGTTCCTGAAGCCCTAGAAACAAAACAGCAGGAGAAACTGAGAAACACTTTATTCCCTGGAAGTGAAAGACAGCCCAGACAGAAGAGCTCTGCTGCTTGGAGTGTTTATAAGGGCTCACCCACTCCTCAGCCAACAGTGTGGCAGCCCACCAGTCCTCTGCCATGCATGGTGTCCAAGAGAAAACTCAGGTCCAACATGAAGAAAAAGGGCTGGTGCAAATCTCCAGTATACATGCCACATTATTTTAATTCAAAACCTAAAGGGGAGGGATGCCTACAAAAACTGGAAAATAGTATGTTTAATTCTTTTCCATTTTGCTGTGTTGAATTTCATTTCCCCCCCACCTTTTCCTTTGTGCATCTGTGAGTGTGTTTTTTCCATGAAATGTAACACACAATCTAGTTGGGCTTTCTCACACCTTTAAATTGAATCCATCTGCCAAACTCAGGCAATGTCACAATGTCACTCTGAGAACCATGAACATATGACAGCCATTTGAGGAAAAGATCTAAATACAGCTTTCTCCAGCATTCAAGCAAACAACTTTCCAGCCATCCTGCAAGGTCACTGCTAGAGCAGATTAAGGCATCTATTATTTCACACACAAATTGAGAAGGACTCAGAGCAGAGGATGCTTAAGAGAGTTTCTTTGTGTGTCAAGAACCATAGACAGCTCCATCTGTTGAGCACTCCTAATAAATGAAAGACTCTTTAAGGTGTCCATGTGTTGCTACTGTGGCAAACATAGGTTGTGTTGTAGAGCTACCAGAAATAAATGGTGTGCTCATCTGTAGACTAGATGGGGTGGGCTTCGGTTTGCCATCTGCCTCTCCTTCAAATATGTTCTTTCCCCACTGGGGCCTTTTCAGCCCACGTGAAGGGCTGAAAAGGCTCCAGTCAGAGGCAATGAATTCCTTTGGGTTTCAAAGTAACTAGGGGCTTGAAACACCCTTCCTTCTGAGCTAAACCACAGCTTTACACTGCCATCATTCAAGAAACCCATGTCTGCAGGGGCAGTGAGGCAGTGGAGAGTCAGGGAAGAAATTCTCACACATGGGAATGTGCATCCAGCAAGTGTCCAAGTGACTGAAAGTGCCAAAATCAGTTTGCTCCTTTTCACGTAATCCCCTGGCTTGTTTGTTTACCTACAGGCTGAAATATTTTAGAAGCAGTTTAATTCAACAGAGACCTTATGTCTGCATTGAGAGCAATATTATCACTAGGCATGCTAGGCATTCTCTTAATATAAAGGGAAATGCATTTTCCTGTAACTAATAGACAAGATTAATCCAATTTGTTTTCATAAGAAGTCAACAGTTTATTCAGAATTGCTAACACTGTGATGATTCTCCTGAAGAAAGTCATATCAGGTTTTATTTCAAAACAGTTCTTGAAATTAGAATGCTTTTGGAATGCTCCAGGCCACCTGTGAGGAGTTTAGATAAAGGTAATTTAAGTAAAGCTGTGAATTAATTGCAAAGGCTTTGTGATTCTGCATTACAAACTTTTACTTCCAAGTAACTAATTTCTGATCAGTAACTTTTAATCAGTTCTGCAGCACCCTGTCTTAAGTGCAGTTAGGCAAGTACCAGGACTCACCATTAGATCTGTGTCACTGTGATGCAGTGCAGTACTAACCAGGCTGCTCATGGCTCCATACTAATTTGTCTTGCTACAAGAGCTAACACTGCTTGAGAAAACACAACCTCTTTATCAAGTGCTAGTTAGAACTAAGATTCCTCTGATGTTAGCAACTTTTTCAGTCCTCAGCTGGAGACAGTCCACAAAACAGGGACTCAGCACTGACCTGTTCTGCAGCACAGGCCTGCTGACTACTGTTCACTGCAAAGTGGCTGTAAAACGATCACAGTATTTATCAACTTCCCAGCTTTATGAAGCTATGAAGTGCATGCAATGTGCTGACCAAGTTGCTTTTCCTTATATAAGCAGCTGCTCCCTACCTGCAGTTCTCTGAGCAGCCACACCCCTTCCTGCCTTTCAGTGCTCTTATTAGTAGCTACTAAAAACCTGCTCACTTCCAACACTATAACACTTGCCTGCGGCATAGCTGTACGCAACTGATTGCAGAAGTGGCAGCTCAGGAAGTGGCACCTGCATTAACTGAGCACATCAGCACCTGCCGAGGCAGTGCCACAGCCCAGCACTGTTGCAGATACGCAAACCCCAGCCATGCAGCACTTTGGGTCCTCCTGATCATCTTGTTTGATTACCTTTCTGATGATCTTTCTCTTTAAGCCTGCAGTATCAGAGGCATGATTTAATTATGGTAGCACACTCCTCTCCAAGGAGGCTATGCAATCAATGTTCAGGCTATACTAAAAGCTGGAGGAAATCCCTTTAGATACCCTTTTAGGCCACATACCAGCCACTTGTCTTTCCACCAGTTGTCAGGGCACCTTTGTAAAGCTCACTCCTAAGACTATCAAAATAAAAGACTATAGGGTGTTGGTCACATTCTCACAGTGACAGCAATAACCTGCTTCACATGGATGTTTATTCTGCTCTCACCTGCTCAGCTGACACTTCTTTTCTAAGGGACAGGCACAGCTTGAAGTATCCACTGAGATTTTACAAATAACATTAAGAACCAAAGCTTTGGGTAGGAAGCAAGTTGGAATTTGAGAAAGGGTTTTAATACAACGAATGGAGCATAAATACCTTCCCACAAGGGCCCTACCAAACCAGAGAGATCTCAGACAAAACCTGCCAGAGAAAGAGCATGAGTGTGTCAGCCCTTCTGCAGTACCTTAATTATTCTAGGTTAGCAACAGGCTACTCTGAGTTCAGACGTCACAAACAGTTAAGGCAGAAAAATATCTCCTGATGCCAGTAAACAGCTTCTGTCCTACACTCACAGCAGCGTCCTGGTGTTACACAGATGGTGCCAGTCCTCCTGGAACGACAACACTGCCAAGTAAACATTAATGGTGCAGGCAGTCCATATTTAAAATGCAAGTCAGATACCTAATTTTGAAGTAAGTTCTTTTGTTCTTGCCTCCTCACATAGGAAATATTTCAAATTGATCCAATTTACAGTAAGCAAAGCTGGGGTTCAAAAGGGAACTTGGCTTGGGTGATTATTTTCAATAAATGCCTAGAACCTGCAGGATCCACAAGGGATCCACCATGAGGCAGATGATGTATTTTCCTCTGAAGTGCATTGGCGCTCTGCCCATTACTGAATTTTTGGGTTGTACAACCCCTGCAAGAAAAAAGAGTTTATTATTTAATCTTTGGTTTCAATTTCTAAACTATGCGGCTATAAGCCTGACCATTGAATATTGTTTTAAGCAAATATTTGAAATAAATGTTATAGAGAGCTGTCAGCTGACAGCTATCAGGTAGTAAAGTTTTTTCTCATTTCTTGAGCATGGTAGTATTATTTTGAGGCATACAAAAATGATTTCTCCTAAGAAAATAAGCAAACAAGAGCCACACACTTGAGGGACAGGAGATCTTTCAAGGCCCTCCTTCTTGCTGCAGATAAGATACTGTTAGCATCAAGTTGTCTTTGATGATTACTTTTGACCACAGTTATATATTCTGATCTGAGACAAGGAATTGAAGAGTAAGGAATAGTTCATCAAAAACCAAGACAATAAAGAATGCCTGACATTTACTATGCTTGCAAAAACTGAGAGGCAAACTAGTTTGTGATAAATGAAGCCAGAACTTACAAAGTGAAAAGTGCAAAGCTGTAACAATAAGTAATAAATCCAAAAGCTTAAACCAACAAAAACTCATCTCAAAGTCTAGAATGTGCCCAAAAGGCTAAGACACATGCTCCAAAGACGAAGTTGAAAAGTTCAAGTGCAATAAAGAGTTTGAAAGCCATTGTCAGAGACCACCGACTACCCCTAAATTATTAGAGAAGCACAAGCAAAAAAAAATTTTTAGTTCATTTTAATACAAAGTGAAGGTAAGCGAAACTAAGCAAGACTAGGACATGAATATGTATTAGGCGTATTGCGTAATCCTAGACATTTAAGGAATAAATAAAACAACAGTTTAAAGTTTCAAGGTGCATGCTTCGGGAGAAGCTATCCCCCATGCACCTCAGCACTAAATAAACGCATACCTACTTTATAACTGTCATTTCTCACAAGTTATAGAGTCTTTTCCACGTATCAGTTGGCAAGCACGAGCCAGGAGACCTCTATCCGGCCGCAAGAGTGGGGCGGGGAATGGACTCTGAGGCGCGCCCCTGGATTTCCCTGGAGGGATTCCGTGACTTGGCTCGCTCTATCGGGGACAAACAACAACCTGCTAGCCCACAGATAAACGGTATGTATCAAATTTAAGGAACCTGTAAATCGTAATGCTTGGCTAAGAAAACAGCCAGTATGTTGCATTGTGATGACTTTGCACGTGGGCATAGACCCTGTGTAAGTAAGGTCTGAGCTCGCAAGTGGCCGCCGGCTCAGCTAGGGGTCCGGCCAAGGGATACCGACTAGGGGGGCCCGTGGGGGAGATTTGCTGACCAATAAGGCAACTGCCAACGACCCTCAGGGTGGGTCGAGTGAATCTCTTGTTTTATTACTGCTATTTTGCCAAGGTCCAGACGTGCTGTGTACAAAACTTAAATGAAAAGTACAAAACTTAATGAACTGGTGCATAACATACAACCTAAAGATTATGTATATGTTAAGTCTCTTACAAAAAAACCCTTAAAACTACAATAAAATTCCAATTAAACTTCCCAATTAAAATTCGACAAGCAGTTTAAAATAATGCCACAAATTAAAAAAAAAAAAAGTTCCAATTGTGGTGGACGGTAGTAAATTTCACCTATAATTCCATTAATAATGTGGCCACTACCTTTGTGCTTACTATCCATAATGCCACAATTCATATCATTCACCCCATTATTGCACTAAAATTAAACCATGAAGAGACAGTGCTCCACCCCTCAAAACATAAAATGTGAGCCCAAAAAAATAAATGAAGAATGGCAAACTATAAACCTAAAATCTTGTGTTATCCAAAACCAACAAAAATTCATTTATGAAAGTAGTACAATCAATGCCCAAAATATATATCTTAACACTAAACAAAAAGTCTATAACTTTAAAATTCATCCAAATACTAGCCAAAAAATTATACTTGTATATATCCGCCAAAGCTATATATGCCTAAAAACTGCTTCTACTTTTATAAAAATAAATAATAGCAATTACCTAACCTTGTCTAATAAAAATCACTCTAATTTTTGTATTTGTCATTTTACTAAAGTCGTTGAATGTGACTTCTCATATTTTGCACCCATTGTATCCCACCAACTAATAAGATCTAATTACACAATGTATCACTAATTATTACCTACACCTATTAAAATAAACCTTACAATAGTAAAACAATTAACCAAACATCAAAACCTAACTAAAATCTTAAAAGAGATTAAAAAAAACCCCAAAAAACTCTTTAATTACTGTTTGTCATAATACAAAAAGAATACACAAAGTTATACAAAAGATAAAGCGAAACACAAGTCATCACTAGTAAAATATACTTTTTAAATAGTCACCAACCACAACTAAGATTTTAAACACACTGCTACACCCTATAATTGTCATATTAATATTACTTAATATAAACTTTATAGTATCTATTGTATGTTTAAAATTGAAAAATACTAAAACACATAACAATTTTAACCTCATTATCGAAAGCGCATTAAAAAATACTCAAAAACACCTATCATGGCAATTAGCTAGGTAAAAAATTCGTGTAGTAAGTAACAAAATTTACTTTAAATTTTCCAGAAAAGGGGGAAATGAGACAAAAAATTAAAAAGTAAAGAATAGTTCATCAAAAACCAAAACAATAAAAAATACCTAATATTTACTATGCCTGCAAAAATTAAAAGAAGATGAAAACTGGTTTGTAATAAACAAAGCCAAAACTTGCAAACAAAGTGAAAAGTGCAGAGCTACCAACAATAAGTAATAAATCCAAAACCTTAAACCAACAGAAACTCATCTCAAATTTTAAAATGTGCCCAAAGATCTAAGACGCATGCTCCAAAGACAAAATTAAAAAGTTCAAATGCAATAAAGAGTTTGAAAGCCATCATCAAAGACCCCTGACGACCCCTAAATTAAAGAAACACAAGCACAAAAAAACTTTTAGTTCATTTTAATACAAAGCAAAAGTAAGCGAAACTAAGCAAACCTAAGACGTAAATATGTATTAAGCGTATTGTGTAATCCTAAACTTTTAAGAAATAGATAAAACAATAGTTTAAAGTTTCGAGGTGCATGCTTTGAGAAAAGCTGTCCCCCATGCACCTCAACACTAAATAAATGCATATCTACTTTATAATTCTCATTTCTCACAAGTTATAAAGTCTTTTCCGTGTGTCAGATCAGTACTGAGAGACAGGAGGATCTAAACCTGATCATATCTGAACATGTTTGGGGCTTGCCTATCTTCATGCTTGATATTACACCAGCAGAATACCTGGCCCATGAATTTGCACAAGTAACTGGGATATGACTTACCCTTGGCCAATTTTTTCAAATCGAGTGTACTTCTTCTTAGGATCCCCCACGCTCACAATGCTCCCTGAAAGAAACAAAATCGAAGATTCTCACTTCAAAACAGAGATTCCACCTTTCAGCAGATCTGGAATGCAGCCCCACTGTCTGGGGCTTTCAGTCATTTGCGGTCAGCTGGGTAACAAAACCAGCAACAACAGAGGCAGCTCCATGGCACAGATAACCTCCAAAAACACTGATTTTCTACACTCCTTTAGGGTTATCCTGACAAGAAACTAAACACAAGGAGAAACATTCAGAACAGATAGAGATCAGAAAACAAGAGGCACCAATGCAAGTGTTTGTTCTCTACAAGCATTAAGTAGAGATGGAACAACAGTGCCTTTATTTTCTTGGGAATAAACACACTGTGATTCAACAAAAGGTTTAATACTTCTGAAGATTAAATGTACCTTGTGTTCACTTTTTTATGAACAGGTGCCATTTTTGGAATAGGAGGAGTATTGCAAGTGTTCCTAGGAGAGAAGGAGATCATCTCAACCTTTCAGCAGTTTGCCAAAAGAATGCCTTAATGTTTGCAGTGAACAGCATCTCATGTTACAATCAAGAATGATGGGGTTTGAGAATCAGGGCCCCCATCACTGTTTCCAGACTAAGTTCTGAAGACATCCCTGCCCTGCACCATTTAAAGAACCACACTACTGGTTTTCAATGTAACATGGACCCATCACTCAAACTGGACTTGCCCTCTCATCACCACACACACACATTGTTCTTCTCAAACCAGCAGAAAGGGTTTCAAGGACAGCAGTGCTCCTGGGGTGCTGGTGCAACACAGACAGCTGCCCAAAGGGATGCTGATCCTGAGCCCAGCTGATGTGATGCAGAAGACAGACCAAACAAGGGGCTGCTGCCTCCTGGAAGCTCCATGCTGCAGCAGTGGGATGGTCAAACAATGTGAGCACGACATTTATACCTTCTCATCTCCTATCCCTCCTTCCAGTCAGCTAGAAAGGAGTCCTAGACTCCTCTAGTCATGTTCTTCTCTATTGGAGACTTATTTTGTAGTGAAGACATGCTCTAGAGAAGCAGTATGAGCTTTGTTTCATGCCATGTATTTCAGTGAGATGAAAATATGGAAAGTTAACCAGGGTCTGAAGGCCTCAGCTTGGGCTCCCAACACTCCAGTCCATCTGACTCTTGCAGGCTGACACAGCAGGGCAGGACCACTACAGGGCACTTGAGACAGCGTGGGCATCCCAGGCAGTAGGCAGGCTCACTATGCTATCAGCCCTGGCTGGTGTTCCCAGAGTACTGGGCGAGGGGAGTGAGCACGTGGAGCAAAGGAAACCTCTTCTCCTGCAGCTCCTATTAACACTCTTGCCAAGGACCGCAAAACTGCTTTAGCAGGGAGTGTACCAGATGGTGCTGATGCCCTGTCTTCTTGCTGTGCTGGCAGGAAGGATTCCTGGCTAGGCATCCAGCCAGATGCCCATTTGGATGCTAAAGACCTCTCTGCTCCACAAAAATGGCCTGGACAGGGGGAAGAAGTGTTTGTGACTACTAAGAAGGAATGGTGCATCATCTAGTTTTGTTTTGGATGCACACATAAACAAATACATGTTTGTATTTGTCATACAGGGATAGAGCCAGATCAGTCAAAGGAAATATGCCACAGATCACTGAAGTCTTTCCTTCTGAAGTCATCTTCTTAAACTGTTTCTGTGATGTACGTTCCAAGGTAAGTCTTGAGAAGATATTTGCATTGACCTTAGGCTTCATTGTTTGCATTCTATCAAGGAAACTACCAGACCAGAAAAAACAGTACAATTTATTTAATTAAGCCATTGGATTTGTCTGAGTCTATCAGATTTTGGCTCTTTCATTAGACACAAACAAAATATCCTAATTACAGCTTTTTTTCCTTCCCATCAGATTCCTGGCATCTCCAAATGGGCAAGAAAGTGTCAAACAGGGCAAGGTTTAACTTAAGCTTTCAATGGCATGAAAGCCACAACAGGTGATGGGGCCAGACTGTCCCACATGGGACTGTCTCACAACCCCCACGAGCTCTGCAGCACTAAATCAAACACTGCTCTAATTCTGTGCTGGGCTGGACAAGAACAACACTGTGCTGCCAGTGCTATTATAGTTGCTATTTTCAGCAAGTTAATGGAACAATGTATCTATTAAAATGTATATCAGAAGTTCATTCACTTCAGAAAAGAATACAGATAAGGAGTGAAGAAGAAAGATTTTAAAAAATTTTTTTCCAAATCTGCCACTGATTTTGAAGTCCAGATTTCCAGAGTTTTTCCTCAAGATTTGAGTAGCTGCTTTGCCAAGGCAGTTCTTTGTGGCTGGTTCCCTGTGCATATGCCAATGTACATCAAACATTACAGCATTAAAATCAACGAAGTGACAGGTACACAGTTCCCACTCAGACAAACACTCCCTGCTCTGGACGAAAGACAAACCTATCAGCTATTCTGATGTTTTAAAGCACTTTCCTTTATCAAGTCCTAAATTAAGTGGATAAGAAGCTGAATTGGGCCAGTTCTGTTTTATAGTCAGCAGTGGAATATAGTCCTGATTTCATTACAGACAGAATTTTATTTGATCTTATCTCAATATTACAGGCTTTACTCACTAATAAAACTCTAAAAGCTCTAAAAGAACTCAAGTTATTTCCAGCAGAAAAGAATTATGAAAGCAATCTTAGATAAAAGAGGGTAGGAGACACCTTCCTAGAAGTAGCATAGCAACAGTTGTGGGGGAAGTAGGCAAGGCAGATCAGTCATGCGAGTCAAAATACAACAAGCACCACACTGCTTAAATATAATTAGTTCAAGACTCTAATATAAAAGCATCATGCCTGTTTTCAGATAGCTTCATGAAAGCACAAAAATATTTTCATTGCCCTCATCACAATTTGCCCAAAGCAGACATTCAGATCTTGCTCACTTGGTAGCAATTTGTCAAGAAAGAAGAAGCATGAAAGCATGTAGCATTTCAAGGATATAACTCCGAAAAACTCCAGGGCCCAGTCCCAACCTGGCATATACAACAGCTTGAATAAATGATAGACATACTTGAGCTTGTGGACGCAGGGCACCTGTTGATGTCATGAGGGAAGCCTGCCTTAAACATTTAGTATCAGTTGAAGAGGCAGAATTCCTTTCTCTATAAGCTGACATACCTGCAGGCAAACCACCTGCTCTAGAATTTATTTCATTTTGCCCTCAGCTAAAGCTATTGAATTTATCCCTTGGATACTCCCTAATGTCACTGAGATTCATGTCAACCTGGTAAGGATGAAGGAAACTCTACGCAAGCAGCTGAAATCTCACAGCTAAGGAAGACTTCAGCCTGTGCAGTCACAGCAGCCATCAGTGGCAGGGCAGGTATGACAAGAAGGTTAAGTAACGGCAACCATTGAGAAAAAGCCATAGCCAGACAGGACCCTATTACAAGCAGTTGCCTCCATTAAAGACACATTATTGGCTTTGTGATCTGACAGAAGGAGGTGTAGATCAATCTGCTTTTTTTACTAACAGTTAATGGTAGACACAGAGTAACCTGAGCTCTGTTCTGAACCCAACCATTTAATCTGAGAACACTGCACTGGCAGCTATCACATGCAAGAAGCAAATTAAATTAGTTGCACTGCAGAATCACGAAGGACTTGATGTGCTTCAATAGAGTAAGATCTGCAAAGGGGTTGGGGCCAACGGTTAGGATTCTAATAGTATTAACTGGCTGGGAATTAGCCATGAAAAAGTGCCATGTCATCTGAGGAATATATAGTGGATGCTCCTTTCAAAGGAGAGCACACCGACAAAATTGTAAAGTTCTTATAAAAACAAACTGTAGAAGTAGGAAGAGCAATAACAGTTAGGAAAAGGACAGCAAGAGAAAACCTGGAAGATGCGTAACTCTCTCAAGGAAAGCTCATTAGGGATGAAGGAACCAGCTTAGTGTTGCAATTGTCTACTGGTAAAAAAACCCATACCAATAAAAAGCCTCCCACAAACAAAAACCCAACAGATTTTTGCGAAATATTTTGACCCCGATGACTTGTGAGAGGTTAGGAGTCTAAAGAGAATTTAGGAAACAAAACATTCTGTTCCATTTGGCCATTAGTACACAGCAGTTCCCTACGTCATTCACTAGGTCACAGCCTTTTGCTCAACCAGAAACAATCTCTGCTTTTGCCTTTAACACAGAAGGAAGCTCAGGCAAACCCAACCCAGTCCCAGCTGCCCTCAGAGGCAGCAGGAAGACCCCGAGTGTTCTCTTGATGCCTCAAAGCACAACAGTTTCTGTAGGGAGCTGTAAATGACTCTGTGACACTAAACTGAGAGAAACATTTGGTACAGCTAATGCTGACACATGCAGGAAATACACTGCTCTAGTAGACTCGAAATACCCAATACATACTCAGTTTCTCTAGGATCTCTTCATCTGTCATCTTGGATTTTTTTCGCTGCCGGTCCGTGTTTCTGTACAGAGTGTTTGTGTTTGAGTTTTCAGGTTGGGGAGTGGTGGCTTCTTTAGCTGGTGCTGGTGCAGCAGCAGGTTCAATAACAGAGCGTGTGTAGATCTGTGACAATAAATTATTTTGTGTCAGAAAGGTGGCTGGCAGAGATCCTGGAGATCATATTTCACGTACAAACCCTTAGGAATATCGTGTCAGCCACATCCAGGGCTCTAAAACTGGTTTTGCTGTCCACTTCTCAAATTGAACAAGAAAAAATGAAAGGTTACAAGTTCATAGCAAATTTCATGTTCAATTTTCATGGATTTTCTGATACAGTCCATGGAGAGGGGCAGGTACCTCCAGAAGACAGTGTGTCCTATGTATCTTGCCAGGATATGAAGTTCATCTTTGGACTGCTATCCCTGCTGACAGGAGCCTGCACAGCTGGACAAAGTAGCTCACTTTCACAGTTGTAGCATTAAAGGACACGATGGACCTGATACAAAATGTCATGGCCCCCACCAGAATCCTGGGAAACTGACACGTCAATGTGGAAGTTCAAAACTGATTTTCCCAGTGTCAGTGGCTGGAGTGAAGCTGTGTGTCATGACAGGACTTTCACCCAAGCACCTTCAGCCCCCAGCAGCAAGTGCTGTCTTATCAGAAACTTGCAACTCTGCACTGCACCAAACACAGATCTAAGCAAAGCTGGCACTTACTGATTTTGTGTGTTCAGGTCGTGGGGCGATAACAGGTGGAGGTTCATTGTCATCTTCCTCCTCTTCATCATCTTCATCCTCTTCTTCAGATACAGAGGGAGCCAGAGGAGGTTCTGATGCTGTTTTTGTGCTCTGTGGACAGACAGTACTGTGACTGACAGTTGTTACCTTGCCACTTTGAAACTGATAGCTATCTCCACCCTTAGTCTTCCTAGACATCAGAGGCCAATCGAGATATGGACATGCTCCTATGGGCCTAAGTTCTAAGTTAAACTTAGCACAACACTTAAAGGTTTAGGTTCATTGAACTCCACTAGTCACAGCTGCTGCTCAGCAGCAGGGGTTTTTATCATGTCATCCCAAATTTCCTGGTGAAACAAAAAAATGAAAGTGAAGTGTTTTACCGACTGCTTTAAAGCTGGCTACAAGAGGCACTTAGAGAACTGAAGCAAATTAAAGGCATTCAACATATTCACATGCCATCCCTTTGGTCCAGTACAAATACCAGTAAGGGAAGCCCACAGCAAACAGGGAGACTTGAGTCGGTAATTTTGAAAAGCTGTCATGCTGATTGTCTCATTACTGCCTCTGTCTGCTAGATGAAAATACTACAGCATCTGCCAAGGAAAAGCTACTGGGAAGGCTTACTGTGCTCTGGTGAACACCACACTTCCTCTGAAAAGTGTGTTATTAAAGATAAGGGAAATGGCATTGATTGAAAATCTGAAGTGTGAATATTCAAAGATGATTTTCATTTCATTATACACAGTTGGCTGTGTAATCACAAACATCATATGAAGCTGCTTAACACTTTAAAATAAAAGCCAAATCCCCATTCAGTCACTTGCTATTTAATTCACTAACAATAATCCTAATATATTTGGTCAGTATTAATGTGTATGTCACTCCTACATCTCTGGGATTGTTGTTTGCAATCCAGCATTAATTGGATGGTTATTTAAAACTGCTCTTTAATGGTTCCAGTGATTTACGTATCAATTATAACCTTATATTCAGTTATATATCCAGCTATACTAAGGAGAAATCATAAAACTTGGTAGAAATGGGATTCTAAATTTTAAAAACAAAATTAAAATGGGTTCATTAGGCAGTGCTGCATATTGTTGTGAATGATATACACCATGGCTAAAACCAGCCAGCAATCTTCTGTCTGCTAAACCAGACTTTCACCTTTTTAAAAAGATTTCAAGTGGAAAATCATGAAACAGACAGGGAAAGCTCATGGCTCACTCCACAGTTCTTAAACATTAGGAACATCAGAGGTTACTTTTCTACTCACCGATGGATGGGCTTCTATGTATCCATGGGCGCTTTTATCTGCAATGAGCAAAGAAGAATGAACCAGATGCTGTCACAAATAAACTCTGCCTGTTTTGGGGAATCCCACAGAACAAATCAACCCAAATAGAGATGGTTTTCTTTCACACCATGCCTTCAGGAACAACAGCAAGTAAGAGAACAGGACAAAATTCCATACTGTGTCTATTTTTTGCCCTGTTTGACAGTAAATAAAGCAAATAGAAATTTGGTCATAAAAATGTAAATTTTTCTTTAACTGTCAATGCTTCTGTTCCACCCAGGAGCTAAAGCAGGTCCTTTTTCTCCTTTTCTTCCAGTGTTGGTTTTTTTTTTCAATAAATTGCATGCATTCTCATTACATTGCTGACAAGATTTCTACAGAAAAGCTTCCTTGAAACCCCCCTTAGCCATGGCAGCTCTATGCTGACAAAGTATGAGAACAGCTCCTGGATTCAGGAGCACACATTAGCTGTTTTGAATTCTGCACTTCATCACAAAGGGAATTGCTATTTTAGCACACAGTAAGTGTCAAATTAGTCAAATCCTTTAATTACGGAATTTGGAGGAAAAAAAAGATGCTTTCTCTCAATCCTGGAGGTAAGTGCACAGTTTTTAGAAAGACTTCGGAGAAGCTTCTGCATTTTGGATGTTGTCTCAGTTGAACCTTCAAACTGAGGAAATGACAGTCTCCACTGCCACAGACGATACTGTGGAGGAAATGGAACCCCAGCAGGTTATACTTCAAATGCTGTCCACACTCTGCAGGCTACAGACACCCCCTTTTTTAGCTGAAGCTGTCGACAGGCACTCTACCAAACTAATACTATCTTAATGGCATTTTTGACCACTTGAATGTTGAACGTTGCTCTGACTTGTTTTGGAGCCTGACCTCCCCTGCTGGGAGACATCAACTTACCTCCTGACGTAAAGCTCATGTATTTCTGGTTGTTAACTGTTTCTTTTGAATCATAAAACTTGAGAACATCAAGAACAGCCTGTGGGTTCTTCTTTTGTTCCAGTTTTGTTATGTTGGATGTCTGTAGTAGCCTGGCCCACTGCTCTGGAATGCCCTGTAGATGTTGAGTGGAAACAAAGTGGGTTTAGAGTATTCAAAATCTGCAGCCTCACAGCCTCTATTTACCTAGATCCTATGCTCGCTGTAGGATTACTTGCAGAAATTTTGATTGACACCTTACAATTAAAATTAGATGAAATAATTCATTCTCTATCAAAAATCTAGCTAAAACAAGGAGCCAACTTCAAAAAGAAAATTAATGACTGTGAGAGGCAAAAAAAGGGCATGAAACTTCTTTGGAAATCAACTCTGCTCTACCATAGAATTTAAGGCTTAAGCTTGTTTGCATGGTGATTCAGGACAGACATAACAAGACCATTCTCTATTGGTAGACAACACAGTGCTTTTTAGAAGCTTTATACTGGACTTTTCATGCTTAGGAATGCAAACACATTTTGCTGAAATTATCACTGTTGTCTGATTCAAAGGTAAACCCCACTCTGACACAATTAATTTTTAGCATACCAGGGAACACTGCGGGGTAAAGAATCTGCCTTTCAGCTCTCAAAATCATGACACTGAGGTATACCACAGCTGCAAAGGATGTCTCTAAATTCTCTACTGCAAACATACAGAAACAAAGGACTCGGAAAACAGGCTGAGAGTGCCAAAACCTTGGATGAATTCTTGGACATCTTATGGGTGAGGTAGAATTTGAAAATTGATCCAGTCACTAAAAGCCCCAGCTCTACATTGAGATTCTATTGATGAGAACTTGCTTCTGTTATTCAGGATAATTCTCGACACTTAACAGTATGTCATTTCCCCCCTTTACTGCACAGCTGACACAGACCAGCAAATTGTAGGGCTCTCTGAAGGAAAAGCATGCCACCCTAATTTACTTTTATATAGCTTCTTCTCAGAAGTTGTCCACAAAACAATGTGTGATATGGGCCCCCAAAGTTTAGGACTGATGAAAAAATGTAGGAAAAGCCAAGCAACAAATCTACTGCACAAACATCAACCTGTTGCTGCAGTGCTATGACATCTCAAAGAAGCATTTGGGGCCTGTGACGCACCTCTGGGAGCTTCCCTGGGCATATCTGTAAGCCACAGAGATCTGGCTGTAATGGATGTAAATAAAGAAAAGAAAGTTAAAACAGAATGTGGGAAAACTTAGGAGGTGGTAGGAGGAGGAAACGAATGGGCCAGAATGGGTAAGTCCCATCTAAAATCGGAGTTACAAGGTAGATACCAAATAAATCAGGTGGTAGACAGGCTACAGGAAGTCAGGTTTAGGAGAACAGAAAAATCACAATCGTTCCAAAGTTTGGAAGCATCATTCCCTCTCCTCTCGCTTTTAAACAGTTTTTCTCTCCTCAAAAAAATACATTCCTGAGAACTAATGGCAATTGACTAGAAAAATTACATGTGATTTCTCTTGCCAATTAAAAAAAAAAATCTGGGATTTGCTGTTTGACTAGTTTTGAAGCCAGATTACCACTTTTGAGCTTGGGCATTCTCCAGTCCTGAGATCACCACTGGACCACTGGAGAGACCAGATGGTCAAAGTCAGATTGTGAAATCTGGAAGGTTATGCACTGCCACAACACAAACAATCTGCGTGTGTCAGACTGAAAATCAGGACAATTGTAAAAAAAAATACTTGATTAGATTAGGTAGGTGCAACTTCTTTGGATCTACAGCCACAACTTTTCCAACTTACTAATGTTATAATCTAGAAGCTTTAAAAGTCTAGTGGGTAACTACATTTCCTTCTAGGTTGGGGATGAGGAAATGGTTTCAAACATGTATGCCTCACAAAAAATATTCCCCAAAGGCCTGCTAACCACGCTGTCCTTCATTCAGAAAATGCAACTCCTTTTTCATATAAAGGAGCATAAAGCTCTAGCAACACGCTCCTACCCAACAGTTTCCAACCAATTTTATATTCTATTTTAAAAGCCCCATTTCTTAGCAAATGTGGTTGCTCCAAGCAGAGTGAAATGGAGATGTAATATTTCTTCACGACGGACAACACAGGTTGGTGCTCAAGCCTGAAAGCCAGAACTCAGGAGGCCATGCATCTAACAGCAATCAGGGACTACACCCGGGGGCAATGGTTTGGTGTCAGAAAATGGCCCAGTGCATTGCATATAACCAGGAGAGCAGGCACTGCTGGCATGACAGCTGCAATAGTTCAAACAAAAAAAACCCTGTATGTTTGCACATTGATTGGACAATCCCATGGCACTTCCAAACTTCTGAAAGAGGCAGACAGTGTGATCACTAGACAGTGGAAATACCAGAACAGGATATGGGCTAGTGGCAGTCCCTTTGCAGGATTTACATACCACATGACTACCCAGCTGATACACTGCTTCTATCCAGGTTGGGACAAACTAAACATGCCTAATGTAGTGTGTAATGAAATGCCTGCATCTGGGATTAGTTGGGATCAATATCTTGTTCTTAATGGTGCAAAAATTTCCTTCTTTTGATTGATGTTTGATTTCACTGAGGACTAGAGCATTAAGCCCTGTGCTGGCAAGCTGCACATGGGAAGTCACCTGTCCCTTTGGTTAGTTTTGAATTGGTTATAGCCTTCTCAGACAGTAGCAATGCACTTCCACACTTCAGGAACAAGTATAATTGCAAAACAGCAGACATCTCACTTCCACTGTTTGGAAAAAGAAAAAGTTATTTAAAAAGAAACTGCTACAGCAACAAAGCTGGACCTATTTAACCATGCAGAATTGATTTCCTCTGTGTTTGGCAGCATCTGACAGCAAAAAAACCCAAAAGATCTCCAATGCTAGAGGTGGTTTTGAAACACTGATAGATAATAACAACATTCAAAATGATCCAAACTTTGATCCCTGAAATATACATAGTGAGTGCTTGTGCTTAGAACTGAAGTGTATTAGGCCTGACGTCCCTCCTTTCTGTTCCAGCTGGCTGGGACATGAACTAATGAGGACCCTGACCACCAGTCAGATTATGAGAGAACATGAGTGTGACCCATTGTGTTTGCTTGGAGTCAGAAGAAAAAAGTCTCAAACACAGGACAGAAAAAAAGGTAGAAGGCTGAAAGGAAGAACAGATATAGAGTAAGAACAGCTGGACATCCAGTGGGAAGAGAAAGGAGAGTGGGAGATGACGACAGACAAGAAGTGATGCAAACACAAAAAGGAGAAAAACAAAAGTATAAAGTAACATAATATCATATGAAGATAAGGAGAATAGCACTGAAGATTAACCTGAACAATAAAGTGGATATAGGGAAAGAAAGAGAGGGGAAAAAAAGGAAAAATCAGGATAGACAGCAAGGAAAACACAATTTTTAAACCTTCATGCAAAGCTGTATGCCAAGTTTCTGATCAAAAATGACCACATCTGGACTTTTTAAACAGACATTTAGTCAGGCCCTAGGGTTTGGCACAGAATAAATTTTGAAGTAAGATTTTATGACATCTATTTTAAAATTCCTAATTAACTAGTCTACTTATTTTAAATGTGGCTGTATTTCCTAATTACTAAGGAAAATTCAATTTCACTACTCCTTTGAAGACATGCTGTAATTAAATGTGTCTTTTTTTCTTCTACTGTTATTCCTATTGCTGCAGCTGGTACTGTAGGACACAGGAAGTTTCCAGCTTTCTGAAACATCTTTGTGAAACAAAAGTAGCAATCAAAGTACAAAATTATGAAGAAATCACATTTAGGGCTCAAATTCTGAAAATTAGCCATCCTTTGCCCAGGCAAATGATTTGTCCCATCTGTTTGGTGTATGCTGCCAGTCAACACTAGCACAGTCCACAATGGTAATTACACAGTCTTATCACTCAGCTCATGGGGCACTACTGGCAGCAGCAAAGTTGCTAATGCTCCCTCTCATCTCCACAGCTTAACAAAACCATAAGCTCATTGCCATCTCAGCTTTAAGGAACAATGGTTTCACCAATCTACTAGTAATCTGAGAAAAAATTGCTCTGAAGCCCCCTGCACTCTTCAAAGAGGTTCCATCAGATTAATTTTTCCCAACACTTTGTTGAGATTCAAGAAGCAAAAACTGACAGCTACTTCATTAGTACATAAAGGCTAGAAACACTGATCACCTAATGTATAAACGTATTCTGAAGGATACTAAATTAAAATGAATGGAGTTCCACAGTGCTGCAGTTTTCTGAGTGTCTCCGAGGGTTATCTGCAGAGCAGCTAGACTTTGCACTTGAGGTTGGTTGTCTACTATGCTATATGAGGGGGGCCTTTTTATGCTTTCCCAAAGACACTGAATAACCAACCCTTTTAGCAGCTTGAGGGACTGGTGAAAGCATACACCTACATTCTTTCTAGTTTTCATTTTCCACTGACACTCTGGTGACAATCCTTGGAGGGAAAAAAAAAAAAAAGCAGCCTAAATCACAAGTTAAACACTCCAAATCCTAAGCTCAACAAATAAGTCTCTTTTTTCACAGCCTGCCTGCTGTGATCTGATGCTTCTGGCAATAGGAGGTTATTTTACCAACAAGAAACTAGAAGTTCTGGTAAACACTAAATACAGCAGGTACTTACTGTGAATTCTCCAGTGACGGCATCAAATCCCACATGAATGGTGTGTTCAAAGTCTGAAGGAAGAGAGATCTCAGGACGTTCCTTCTCTTTCTTTTTGTTGGCTAAAGACAAAATGTTAACAAGCACTTATTTTCTGAACAGCTTTTCATTTAAAACTTTTAACAGTCAAGTGTGCTCAAAACAGTGTTTTAAAAGTCAAAAGCAAATCAATTAACATCCATCCAACTTGAGAAACAGACCCAGGTTAAAACAATGCCAGTCTGTTAGCTCGTTAGGGAAGGTTTACAAGGTGCTATTTTATTTTGTTTTTCTTTCAGCCAGTGTGACTGCTACCAAAGCAAGCTTTCAGTAAAGTAGCCTTCTTAGGCTATCTCTAACCAGGATGATTTCTTTTTTCAGTTCTTTTTTTCACTGAGTTTTCATATCTAGAAACCAACTCCTGTTTGACTTTGTGGGTTTCTGAAGAAGTAAATCACACAAGACACGCCATGTGTATATGTGTCTGTTCTCCAACATGGTCTGAATCCATTTCAAAATCAACTAAATCAGAGGAAAGGCTTTCCTAGATAACCATTTTTTTCCTACAAGTTCTGTGAAAACCAGCAGCTCATGCTGTGACTCCTCTTCCAACTAAAAGGCTGAAACAGCAGCTCTCTTTCAGAAAAGACAGAATCTGCCCAGCAGAGCTACACAAAGAACGTAAGGAGGTCAGGTGCTATGGGAAGAGGCAGGACACTACTGCCTAAAAGGTTTATTTCAACTGTAGATGCACAGAAGGGTTCCACAGAGCCATCAGTGGCTTGCCAAAACAAGGTTTTAAACACTAGTGCTCAAACTCTAACTGAAAACACTGCACTCCAGTAGGGGAGGAACTGCAAAAGATTTCTGGTGCCCAGGCACAGCAGTCCTGACACACACCACAGCCTTGGAGAGAACACACCGCACCATATCCATCCTCACATTCCTCCTGTATGGTGAGCAAATGTAAGACAATAAAGTTCCTGCAGGTTCAGGCAGAAATACCCTGCCATGGTGTTTTCTACACAACAACAGTGCAACAGTGATGAACTACGGATTTAACACTGTGATGCTGCAAAGCACTGTACTAGATGAGAGCAGACATATTAATCAACTTCTGTTTTATAAGCAGGAGTCTCAAACATGTCACAGAATCTATGAAGCACTCACAGGCCAGCTGATACCCTGACCCACAAACCAACCCTGCAGTGAAAATACCTCAAGGGATTTGGCAAGCCAAGCTAAATTTCCTCCATTTATTATTTCACCCAACAAAATTAAGCTATAAATCTTACCCGACTTTTCCTTCACAGTCACATTTAAAATCATGACACTTGTATGTTCCCTAAGATTGCTCTGACTGGTAGTTAATTATATTTTTAATGTCGCTGATCATTTCCAGGACAGGTTGTTTCTGGGTCTTCCCTTTCCTGCATGCATTTTATACTGTGTCTCCTACTTAAGAAATGCTTCCTGGGAAAGGGATAATACCATCCTGCTAGCACTTAGGGGAATAAGTGATCCAAGTCTTTCCAGGAATTAAGCAAACTGGGAGAAACTATCATTTTGGCCTTTAAAAAGAATCAATTGAAAATTTTGTTCCCAGAGGGGACATTTGGGGGAACAGTCTGCAGAGGGAACTGGCCAGGTCTGCCTAAGAAATGGGCCCATCCAGTTACAGTCTTCGCATCCGGAAAGTTACAAGGATTGCCTTGTAACTCCCCAAGGCTGAGGGGAGGAATGGGACTGTCACTGTGCCTTCTACTGCCTGTAAGGAATTTTGAATGACAGACTGTCTCCAACTGCTCCACACAACCTCATGATGCCTCATGAATGGGGCAGCCAAGCAGCACAGGTAAGATGGAGCTCCAAGGGAATGACCACAGTTGCATAGTTCTGAGCTCTCTTTGGAGGGACACTGATGGACATTGAAGATAGAATCCCTCTGAAATCCAGCTGTACTTCTTGCTGCTGACCACAACCTCTGAGCCCAGCATTTCAGTCAGTTTTCAGTCTACCTCACTGTACACTTATCTATACTGTACTTCACTAGTCTGTCTGTGAGAATACTGTGGGAAGCTCTGCTCAACACGTTACTAAACAGAAGTAATAACCACTGCTCTCCCTTCACCACCAAGCCTGTCACTTCAAGGTAAAAGGCTGTCAGTACAGTTCAGCATGAATTCCCCTCCACAAATCCATGCTGACTATTCTTAACCACATTCTTATCCTTCATTTGCATGGAAATGGTTTCCAGGAGGATTTTCCCTACCACCTTCCCAAGGACCAAGGGGGGACTTGATGGCCTGCCTTTCCCCAGATCTTCCGTCTTAAAGACATTGACATTTGCTTTGTTTCCATCATCAGGAGCAACCCCCAGTGCCCCCAATCTTCCAAAGATAATCAAGAGTTGCCTTGCAATGACATCAGCCTTGCAGGTGCAGCCCATCAGTTCCCATAGCACTAGAAATTAAAGAAGATCCCTTCCTTTAAACCTGTAAATACGCTAACTCAAACACACTCCTTTCCACAAACGCACTTCAAAGAATGCAAATGAAATGCTGTTTGCTGCACGTTTAAAAGACTCTCTGGCTGCATCCACATCTAGCAGGTTATAGATCATGACATTCTGTGTCCACTTTCACTGCAAAAGGAACAAGCAAGAAGAGTCCTTGTTACTGTTCTTTGAACGTAAGTGCATTAAAAAACCTCAAAGTGTCAGGCCTATTGTCCTGTCACTTCTGTGAATGTATTCTCACAAAGACACGTTCTCATCTCTGTATTTACTGCTAATGCAAAGCAAAATCCAAAGGAAAGGATTCCCAAGCTTAACTCTGTAATTATTTTTAAAAGGCAAGTTGCACAATGTGTGCACGTTTTAGTGTCTTTTCACAGACAAGAAAGTAACTGACTGGGTATTTCCTCCTCTTTTGAAATGTGTTTCTAGAGTAATTGGAACAGAAGGCTTTGGTACCATGTCCTGCAACTGAAACAGAAAGAAAACAGTGGCAGAAAGCAAACATGAAAACCAATGACCACCAGAAAGATTAGAGAAGGAGCTACCCATCCGCAATGCTGATACTTTACTTTTATCCCCTCCTCCTGGAAAGATGGAGCGCAGCCTGGCTTTCTTGTTCTTCTCCTCAGGGGCCATGGGAAGTGGTTTTGAGCTGTGGTTTAGTGCTGAAGAATCACGATTGTTGCTGTTCATTCTCAACGGTGGAGCTGGAGGTTTCTCTTCAATATCCAGACTATCGGACATCTTCAGCAGCCCTCACAGTCTCCTGCAAAGCACAACACAAAACATGCCTGTCATGGGAAGATGCCAAGGCTGGTGGCCTGGGCCGGAAGAGAAGAGGAAAAGCTTTCTAGTGGCCTTAGAAAATCTCTCTGTTAGAAATTTGCTCTGAATAAGGTTGCTGCTGGTTGTGGTAAATAAAACCAGTGGATAATTCCTAAAAAGCAAGGTATTACCCTTAAAATACAGGTTTTTCTTTATCCCTGTTAAATGTTTTTGCAGTTTTTATTTGTAACTATTTCCCTGTAGTTGTTTACAATCCAAATTTTCCTCTAAAACAGACTTCCAAAGTAAAAGTTAAACGACTTACTGAAACTACCTGGCATTGCAGTCAATTATTTTTTATTATGTAAGAAACAAGGTCCTCGTTGAGGGGATATGGGTAGTAAGCAACACCTTATAAAATTAACTAGTTTAAGACCCCAAAATAGAGCATAATTTCAGACAGATGAGAATTGATGTGGGCTATACTGCATCTTTTTAAAGGTTATGATTCTACAGGCACCTTGTCTTCCATCCCTTAAAATCAATGTGGCCCCTTTTACAGAAGGTACATGCACATCACTGTGAATGTGTTCTGGATCTCTCCTCATGCTTCACAGATAACACAAGCTATTGCCCTCATCAGCTACTCTCTTAAATTTAAAGGGAAGTAAGTTGTTTTTCAGCTATGGAAGCTGTAGGTTTTTTTCAGAAGTATCAATCAAACATGGTGACTGTCAGAGAGAGGTCCTGAAGCTCCACTGGCAACAGCAGCACTGCTCTTCCTTTAGTCAGGTAAAGCTGCAATGGTTGAGAGAGTTTTTGGGGTTGCATGGCTGGTCTTGGATTGCCTTGGTTTTTTTTTTTTTTTTTAGAATAGAGATTAACATTTTCAACAACCACATTTATTTTGATAAAACTGTAATTTTGCCAGATGTATGGCTGGTACAGTAATAGGAAATAATGAAATCCACATTGCCTTAACTGACATTACCTTACAAGTAAAAGCTAAACTGAAAACATTTAGAGCTGTTCACTTTAGACTGTTTTTCATTACATGGGCATTTTAGCCTTTGTTACCATTTTAAAATTGCCACACATAAAATGAACACTTTTTAAAATTAGTTGACTTACATTTTCCATTACATCTAAATTACATCCCAAAACATCAGTTTTGAGATTCAAAGCACCAGTCCAGTGAAAAGAACAACAAATGAAATATACCATCACACCTCTAGTTTGCAGCCATCCTTGAATATCTAGATTTCCGTGGGATCCCACGGACCCATCCCAAGGTCACACAGCTGAAAACTCTAGCAACAGCCAGGTCCCAATCCTCTCCCTAGTACAGACAGCATGGAGTAGCGATCCTGGAGATACTGATTCACAAACACACACTTGAAGCTGCTACTGACCCCAGTTGCCCACCTCCATCATGGGAGCAGTTTGAATGGGCACATTCCCAGCTGCCTTCAACTGGTTTGTGTTAAATTAGTGACCTGACCTTTTCTGGCATCTTTTCCCTGCAGCAAATTAGGGAGACCTCAAACAATTGCTCTGCTGGCAGATCAATGTGGTGTTCACCATTCAAAGAGGACGTCTACTCATAGGTTCACACTGTGTCAACTGCCAGACTTCCCCCACACCATGGAGTTGTTCACCTCCACCTGTCACTGCAGGCAACACTGAACCACAGGGAGGCATTGACCAGGTGTTGTTCTCTAGAGCTTTGCCTACAGGCCTAAAAGCACGGAAAAGATCACACACTTGTAACTAATAGAGTAATGTATTGGAGGCAACTGTCAGAGAGAGAGATGTGTTTGTCATTTGGACCACACCATCTGGGAAAGCACAAGTGATCCTTAAAAAAAACCATGGTCCCCAGCATGTGTCTGGCTCCCAAGAGAAGGCTCTGCCCACACAGTCCCACTGTCCATGTAAAGATGTGCTCTGGTGATGGAGGAACACAGCTCACCCTCCTGTTGAAGCACATACACAGGCAGTAACGTGCTTTGTATCACCCAGAAACAGCTGTAATTGTGCCCAGACCAGAGCTTGTGCCGGTCTAGTTTTCATGTGCAGACTAGCCTACTTACCTAGAGAACTAAATGCTTTGTAGATTGAGGTCAAACAGTTAATATTACTAATCTTCGTGATTTCCATCCTGAAATGGTTTTCCAGGTTTTCTAGTAAGGAAAGCGAGGGGGGAGCCAGTAATGAGAACTACAGTATGTTAACAGGGAGATACACAAGTACTGTGTTTGTCATCCTGGTGAAGGGAAAGTCCATGATGCCCAGGTTTCTCTGCAGAGTTCCCAGCTTACAAAGGCCAGCAGAGACATGTGGACACAGCTCCCTATTCCTCCAGCAATCCTCAAAGACCAGGTAGCTTATGCAAGCATGGCTTTTATTTTCTCTCTGAGCCACCTACAAATAGTTTTCCAGTGCTAAACACAGCCTTCAGTCCCAGGATGATCTGTGTGAAGCTGACCACAGGAGCACCAAGGCATGTTTTCAGCTTGTTATCAAAAGCAAGGCAGTTATTCTGAGAAGTCTATTATAGGCTACAATTTCAGTTGTCCCTCAGAATGGGATAACCGTATCTGTCACTGAATCTATTTGTAAACAATAAACCAGTCTGCTGAAATAGGCCCTCCCTTGGGATTTCATCCCACAAAGAATACTATTAATGGTTTCTGGCCAATTTGCCTATGATGTAATTATTTCCAAGATTTTGAAAGAAACACTATATTTTGTTCAGAACTGTTTCAGCTCAGTTTCAACAACTGTACAAAGCTCTTTTATTCACTTCTAAATGAGGGGAAAAAAAAGAGGGGGGAAGATAGCCTAGAAGAATTAACAGTTGATAGTAACTTTCTAAAGCTGGTCTAAATCAAGACTAAGGCAAACCACAAAGCAATACACACCAAGAGACTTAAAATCTATCGTTTTTCTGATCAGAGGAATCTATCTGCTCTTCCATTCATTCTAATTTAGAGATTTTTCATGTGCCACTGCATCACGATGAAAGAACGTACACTATCACATAAGACACCATATTTTAAGCGCTTTGTACTGACTTACTCCAATGCAAACTTAGAGAAAACCTGTAATGAATGGAGGAGCAAGAAGATGTATTCAGCTGGGAAAACTCTCAGGTTTACATTGCAGAGACCTGTCAGCAGCAGATAGTTCAAGTTATACTCTATTCTGGGGCCAGGTTTTCCTGCCATTATAACAAGTCCTTGGTCCTGCTTGTCTAGTTCTGACGAACTCCATCAAAACCCACTTTCTGTCTATTGGAAATTATTATGGCATATCCATATATTCAGTTCATCAAATTCTGGTGTTATTTCTCTTTTTTTCTTTAGACTTTTTTCATTGTTTGGGAGTTTTGGGATGTGGAGTTTCTTTGGTAGGTTTGTGTTGGTTTGTTTTTGTTGGTTTGTAGGCTGAAATACAGCTACTAGAGTTCGACGACACCCCACCTGGGCCATGAGAGCCACCCAGGCTGTCAGTAGGGACAGCTTCTGGAGAGGCCAGCTGGTGCTCACCTAGAGGATAGAGTGCACAATCAACAGGATTTTCTTCATCTCAGTCCCCAAGGACCCCATTAGTGCAACCAAGGCAGTGCTGGTAACCCTTTTAAAAGAAATTTGTAAGATAATCACTCTTGTGCAACAAAGAGGACAGGTCATCTACTTCCAGGGAAAATCTTGTCATTGCCCATCAACTTTAAGGAAGCATTTAAAGAGACAGACTGCTGTACCAAAATACAACAGTGTATTTGAGTGTGTTAGCTAGAGTTTCCCAGCGAAATGGCAAAAGCTAAAATTTAATTCTCACCCAGGTCAGCTGCTTCTACATAACTATTGCAGGGTTACAGAAGATGATCCAACATCTATTTCCTTCCTTCTTACCTCTTCCAATCACCAGTTTTGTTAAGTGAGAAGACAATCACTGACTTTAAATATTTGGCACTGAGCCTCTCTGTGACTCAATTCCCCCTTTGCAAAAGCCTGTCTTGTAATAATTCTGCATCTAGTCCTTGACAAGCTAGGGAGGAGAGGAAGAAAGCTATTTGAAGCGCTCAAATGTCTTCAAAACATAATATACACACAAAAGATTTGTTCTATTCAGTTCAAGTTCAGAGCAGAATCCCACACTGGGCCTTGATCTCAGTAAGCTCTTCACCCCTGTGTATCTAGAGAACACTGTGGATAGATCTTGAATAGCTTTCTTAGGTTAGCCCTGCTATTTCAAAGTCTGCATCATTCAAACATGACTGGTTCCAATTAAAACTCACAAATAGTATCCTGTTAGCAAAGACTGGTGTTCATTTTCAAAGCCTCAGAGATACTACTGCAGCTTGTGATGCAGCAAAACTGTCGCCAAGATCACTTGACTGGAAGGAACCATGCCAATTTTCAGGCAGTAGCTTTGCAAATGTAACTTGAAGATACAAGGCTCACTCTTTGTTTATAAACAGACTTCCTGTAAAAAGATATTGTTACTTAGTTGTATGGGCCAAATTTTGCTCCCAGTAACACTTATCCATTTCAAAAAATCAATGGTGATGTAACTGAGAAGGATTCTCTCTAGATACTGAGTACTGAGACACTCTGTCCAGGTATTTACAAAGTACATCCCAGCCCAGTTCAGAACTGTATCTGCTCTTCTACATTTGCATGTTTACTTGCAGTTTTCTTACAGCTCTTTTAAAGGGCAGTGAGTTGGACAGAACAGATACAGTGACGATTTCACTACTTTTGTGGAAAACGTTTACTGCCTTCTCTCTAATACTTGGGTAAGTTAAAATACAATACTGAGGCCTTTTTGATAAAAAATGGCCATATTCAGCATCAGCTGAAGCAGAGACAACTCTGTCTGGGTACTCAGGGTCTGTAACAGCCCTAGGGCAGTGTGTGCTGAGCTGCTTTCACCCTCAGACTGCACGCCAGGTGCCTGCAGTCTGTGAGCAAGTGTGTGGGGCTGGCTCAACAAGCAGAGCATACACAGCCAAGGTGCCACTTGGTGCGAAGACATCTTTTCTAGGACTTCCCCCACATGCATGTGTTGCAAAACAACTACTGCATCCCTTTTTTATACAACCCTGAAAAAAAGGCTGCATTCACACAAACTACAGAAGGAATTATAACCCTAGAAACAACTAGAATGCTTCCCTTTCATATTGCCTTTCATACAACTGCATCAAAGCACAATACAAACATTTGCCAATTAAACTTCCTCATTCCCTTCACAGCCAGGTAAACATGCTTTGAGCTGAACAAATCACTCAAGCTGAGTAATTTCTTTGATGAATGTACTCTCTACTCCTGTTTGCAAACACCCTGTAAGCAGCTTATGATTTCCTCCAATACATTAATTTATTCAGAAATTATCCTCTGTATTTGCAACTTGCAACTTTTGGCCTCTGAACTAGCGGTTCATAAGAAGTTCTCTGTGTGGAAGGGATAGCATGAATTCAGGTTGTATCCCAGTAAAACTACTTGGGTCTCAAGTACTGGAAATAGAAACATCCACTCTGAGATGGGATAAATAAACTTCTGTTTGGAATTGCAGCATTACGAGTCTTACATAGTGACTTACTTATATTGGTTTAAAATTCCCTCTTGACAGTGCACTTGCAGCAATAATGAATACAGAATGTCAAAGAATACAGAAGGTATATTAATGCAGTAGTCATGAATTTAATGGTTTTGGCTAAACATTTCTTCAAATTTGAAAGATTATGCCCTTGGTCTGGACCTTGAATCACCCAGTCTAATTGCTAGGAGTTGGTAACGAAACAGTGGAGCTTGTCACAACTGATGGAAATAACCTAAAAATATACTTTCCCCCTTGCTTAATTAGCATTCTCAGCATTTCTCAGTTCATGGCCCTCAAGGATCCATCTCCCCTTTTCAAACACATAACCTACCTAACAACACTTAATTTTAACACAACTCTTCAACTTTTTCTCTGCACACTGCCACAGGCAACACTTTACAAAATATATCTGGCTTTCATCTCTGAATACCCCTCAGTGCACCCGCTTTACACACCTCTTCCCACATCGTGAAACTGCTGCTCTGCAGACCCCTAGAACCTCGTACCTGCTCCAACTAAAAAGGCTTCACGGCTCCTCATACAGGATCACTCTTCCAAGTGCAGCTAGTACTGGGACTTGCCCAGGTTTTCTCACGTTCCCCTTCTGTAGAAAGCTGTGGCTGTTCATGCTGTGGCCCCAAAAAAGCAAAACAGAAGTACTTTTGCATAGTAAAGCCAGCAATGTTTAAAATTAGGTGTGTACTTAAAGGCTGTGCTTAACCAGTGCCTAATGTGAGATAACATGAACAAGGATGCTAAGGCTTCAGCATAGCTGCAAGACACTGTGAAAGAAAAACTGGAGAGAGTTCCTCTCCACCCTGCTGGGGAACACCCCTACTCCAATATATTTTCTTTGTGGCTGTTTTTTGATTACATGAAAACAAAAGCAATCCATTCAAATTGTGCTCCTGCTGGAATCCTGGCCACTTACTAGACCACTTGAGCTTTAGGATGGTTACATGACCTGGGAGGGGAAGAAGTGTATTTATAGAGGGTGAACAGCAGAGAGAGATTTTCCCATTAAAGCTTGTCTAGGTATTCAGTAACACATCATCACAGCACAGCAAGGAAAGGAAGCACATTCCTACGTGTTACATCATGTGAGCACCTCTCTCAGCATTGTAAAGTGGCAACTATTTTGATGGAAAAAGTGACTTTACTTCTTATGACAAAGGTTATGGACATATCCTGATGATGCAGAAAAGCCAGCTGGATCACGAGGATGCTTCTGCCACCCAGAGAGAGCAAGGGAAGAGCTTCCTCTCTCCTGACTGCCTTGGGAAGAGCCACCAGCACCTCCACCCACTCATACCCAAACCCAGACAGCTACATAGGTATTTCTGTCATGTGTTTTTCAATCATGGTTTGAAATAAAAAGGTTGTGCTCTAAGCTACTGAATCTGGAGACGTGCCAAGACTGACAGAGCAATGGACACTCCAGAAGCAGCTAAAGGAGAAAAAAAGTGAAGGATACCACAGACCATTTTTTAATTAATGTACTGGGAAACATTTCTCTGGGATAGATAAGAAACTATGAAAAAGTACCTAGAAAAGACATTTATATGCAAGAGGAAAACAAAAAACCCCACTCCCTCCTGTTTTGCTTTTTATTTACACAGCTGAAGGGCTCCACAAAACTAGAAAAGATGTCTCAGAATCAACTATGCCTCTCAAATATCCCACATTCCACAGGATTGCATCCTTTGCCCTTGTCTACACATGAAAGAGACTGTGTGAAATGAAATGCAGATTCAAACCACTGCAGATAGACTGACATAATTCTCCATATGGACCTTATTATTCCTTGTTCAGAGCTTAGGCCTCAGGTTCACTTTTGTTCTCTAGGAGGACTCAAATGTAAACAAAGAAAAGCTACTTGATGGAGACACCAACATCACAACTGCCTCCATAAAAATTTCATTACCTTAATTCAGATTAAAAACTACCAAGACAAATGATTTGATTTCTAATCTGAATCAGCAACTTGGAGCTAATCCTGAAGCACTGTCCAAGATCAGGCATGAGATACCAGCCCTTACGGCAAGTTACAGACAATTAAAATGGACCAGTCTGATTCCAACCCACCTGAAGGGCAGCAATCTCTCGCCACAGGAGGGCTCTGTAACAAGTTGCTGGATCTTTGGCAGGTTCAAGCTGAATGCTTGTGGCTCACTTATTTCATCAGTCAAAGCCCCAGAGTGGTCCAGGAAACCCAAATTTGGGCCTGCTCCTGGAAACAGTAAAGAGCACAATTGCATCTTGATCTGCCAGGGTTAGAACAATACTCATATTCATACGGTGGGAAGCAGACTCTCATTACATTCAAAGATCCCAACAGTTGCAACTCAGGACAAAAAATCGACCTTCTCTCATCTTTTCTGGTAAAGGCATGTTGAAGGTGAATCTACATTAGCCTAGTAGAGGTAACAGGCTACCCCACATGCCCCACCAGTATGTGAGAAATGCCCAGGAAAAATCATGCTGTGATATTGCATCAACGCAAATGTTTTCTTTTACACATCCTGCATGTCCCTTTCTGCAGAAGATAAAAAGCTCCGTTTACACTGATGTATCTGGAATCTCATAAGGGCCACGTCATCATCTCATGCTGTCAGGAATACTCTGCTTTCTTCTGTCAACACAGCTTCAGGATGTGCAGGTTGAACTGCTAGTTCTTCTGCTAGCCTTTCACAGCTTGTGAGTCTCTCTACCATGTTCTCCTGCCTCTTATCTGCTCTTCCCCACTTATTGTGCCTCTCCAGTGTGTATCCATTTGGGTGTAAGGCTTGTCTCCAAGTTCCATGCACAGGACCACACAGCAGGCTCTGTCTACATTCTCAGCACAGCAATATTCACCAACCAACCTCACAGAATCATCTTTAAATGGACCCAAAGCATCCCAAGACAGACACCTCATGTTTTACTCACACAGCCTGTCATGCTGCAGCACAGGAAAGGCTGACAGCACAACAAACCACCAGCACAGGAGCTTGAATTTGGCCACTCACAAATCAGACTTCTGATCCACAGCTACATCCAGACTAAAAACCAGCAATCAGGGCAAAGCAATCAGAGGGCTTGGCAGATGTAAGCTTCCTCCCATCACTGTTCTCTCTCTTACCTTGTGAACAGTATCAAAGGAAACCTCTTCTTGCTTGGACTTCCATAATAAAAACTAGATATATAAGAGTCCCTTAGTTCATATTTTTGGAGACTCTAAACTCCCTCTGAACTCCAGCTGGTGCACTAAAGCTGCCTTTAATAAAACACTTGGCACCTTGCCAATTATGTTTTTCATTTTGTTTACATTAAAAAGTAATTAAAAGTTTGGAAGAAGAAGGAAGGGTAAAAAAGAATAAAGGACCAGTTTCCCTAGTTTCTCTGCAGATGTTGCTGCTCTCTCTGCTTTTCCAGTTTATTCTCTACTTGACACACCTCCAGAAGGTGTGCCATGATAAACATGACCTGTTGAACGCCCAGCCTAGCACCACTCCAGCCCACTAACAGTGCTCGCCAGATAAAGAGCCATGGCCCTTTGCCCTGCAATGGTCCCACACAGGCAGGGCAAGAGCTAGTTTTGCCTCGAGATGTGTGCAGCTCTCCAGCAAGGTAACAAGAGAGAAGGTAGTCTGTCCTAACTACAACTACATGCTGATGAACCACTGGCCCATGCTCAGCAGACACATGCAGACCAAGACAACAATCACCACAGAAATCTGGAAGAGACAAGGAAGCAGCAATAGAGTGCAATAATTGAAACTTATACAGTTGCCATTTCTAGCACCTTCTGGTCACCTTTTAGCTCATTTTGCCTTTGCAATCCTTAGCTGAGAAACTTGCTGTAGTAAACAAGACTAAATCCCAGTACCAGAGGATGAATCTGACAGGTAGTAAAAGACTGACCTCAAGGCCACCCCAGGACTGCCAGGCAGAGTTGGGAGACAAACCACACTGCAAGAAGCAAAAATAAAGGGCAGGGAATCCTCTGGATATAGCTACTGGGGCTGGATAATGACCACTAAAAAGGAGAGCATGGGATGGACTTGAAACCTCCAAATCCCAGAAGCAGAGATCAACACAATGCAAGAAGATTTGCTGTATCAATCTTCTCAAGTCATTATGGCATGTTTGGAAGGACACAGCTCTTACCTCCAAGGAAGGAAAGGGCAAAGCCCAGGCTGCCACATGCCTTTCATGTAGGAGGTGAATATGGTCCAGATCTCACATCATCTCTTTAGAACACTAGGGCAGGAAGGCATCATATCCCCACTTACTTCCTCAGGGAAAACATTTTGCCTTTTATTCTTTGCCAGGCCTTTTATTTACAGCTGACTAACTTCATATATCTAATATTCACCTGCTACGTTAGTGATCTTATTGTGCATAATGGCATATCTACCTTAGGGGTATTATGGATCTGGAGCAGGCAGAGGGGAGAAATGGAGCAGTCATTGCATGTACTTATTCATTTCTAGTTGCCAGCAAGACCTTGGCTTCAGAGCAGCAGGATGGGAAGATTAGGAGAACATATGTACAAATGCTATTCTTAAATAGGTCAGGGAAGAAATGACATCTATGTGCAGAAAGCAAAACAAGATCCACACACAGTTACCACAATGGTATGATATTTTTAAACTGCTTAAACAGGGACTCAGCATTTAAACGCTTCATTGCTCAAAAAACAATCTTCTGCTCCAGAGTAGTGGAGCAGTGGAGATTCCTTCCTGCCTGACTTCACATATACAACAGGAAAACAGTTCACTGTGCTCTTATGACCTAAATGAAAAAATAAAGGTGTTTGGATATCTAGTCACAATTCCTCTGCACTTGTCCATAGCCTCCTACAGAGAGTCTGCAACCACCAAAGTAAGAACAGTAGACTTGGAATGGGACAAAAAGCCCCCAGTGGTGGTGGCATCCAGGACACCTCAGTCTCAGTCCCTGTATGGAAGAATGCTTGAGCCAGCAGAGACTATTCTGGTTTTAGAAATTGCACATGCTACAAAATCTTAGTTAGAGCAACCAACAGGTATTCAGACTCCTAGGATTCATTCCTGTTTCCTGCAAATTTTTGCTAGGACAAACCACTGAACTTCTCTGTCTAGCCACTGATGCCTTGTCTACAGAATGTGGGAGTACTTTTCCAAGTCACTGGTGCAAAAGGACACAAAGTTTCTTAAATAAGCAGACAAGAGCTAAGACATTTCCATTGCCAACACATCAGGGTACTCTCATCTCAAAATCCCTGTCCAAAATTTGCGGAGCCATCTGCAACAGCTTCTGTAAAACGGAACTGCCTCCATTGCTCAGTGAGTGTTTCTAAAGCAGCCTTAGATCCTACTGCAAATTAGTACGAATTAGTACAAAAATACCAATTCCCAGAGCAGCAGCTGACACATGCAATCTTGTATCAGGTCAAAGGCGCACCAAAAATAAGAAACTGAAACCATCAAAATGCACAGAAACAAGTAAATAAAAGAGTAGGGGAAGAGGAAAGAGGACAACAGGACCCAAAATAGATTCATTGTGCCACACACACATCAGATTTATAGCACAAAAGCTTTGCAAAGAAACTTGCTCTTAAAACAGTCCATCAACATTTACTCTGCAGCTGGCTGAAGTCTACTACTGTCTGACACCCTTACTTATTATTTACAACTTCAGGCTTTAAAGAAAACTGAAGTACACTGAGGCTTTCATGAGGCACAAAATGATAGCTCCATTGTTACATGTTCTAGAAGAAGAAAAGCAGGCTGAGAAATGGGAAGGACATCAGAGAAGCAGCACCCAAGGAGAAAAGCTGCCCAAGAAAACCTTAACAGCTCCTCTGCCTGTCTATTCCTCAGTCAAAACAAAC
The DNA here is from genome assembly GCF_052056855.1 of Sturnus vulgaris. Lineage (NCBI taxonomy): Eukaryota > Metazoa > Chordata > Aves > Passeriformes > Sturnidae > Sturnus > Sturnus vulgaris. The sequence goes on along the minus strand of NC_142256.1, from coordinate 17,401,414 downwards.
AAGGGCAAAGGGTCTGGAGGTGCACTGCTGTCCCAGGCACAGATGCCAGGAGGGACAAAAAGCCTCCTGAGCCTGCGTGAGGCCACTGACACAGTCAGTGAGGACCAATCCAGCTGCAGTGACAGCACTGTGTCTGAGCTGTGTCTGACACAGCACCAAGGCACAGACGGCTCGTGACCCTCCAGCTTGGCGAACACACACAGGATGTGAGCATAGGATGAGAGGTCTCCATGCTCGCTTCATATAGAACCACAGCTGGAACCTTCAATAGGCTGGTGCCCCAACGTGTCCCACTCCCAGTATGGACAAACTCCAGGTGATTTTTGGAACTGTAAAGAACATTTCCATGAGCACAGAGACAGCAGTAAATCTGCTGCTCCTCAGCAAAAACTGCCACCTCAAATGGTTACCTGACTACAAGATGCCCACATCCACATTGAACAGCACAGGCATATTCCTTTCCAGACCCCATTCCAGTAGAAGCAATGGGATACACTACCAGTCTCCAGGCTCACAGAACCCTCTGCCTTGTGACAGACTAGTGCATGGAGCTGGTCTTCACCAGGGAAGAGGAGCAGGGATCTGGCTCTTGTTTTTTTTCCTTGCAGAACATATTGATAGGCAGAGCCATGTGCTAAGGGTACAAGCATGGGACACCTGCCACAGACTTCACAAATAACCTCAGACAACTTACTCACTGTCTGTGTGTGTTCTTTCTGGTTCTATGAGGAACTTGGCTCTTTCCCTTGCTGTTAATGTAGGTAAGAGGCTACTTTTATTTTGCCACATCTATCAGACTTTTAAAGAACCCAATAAAGAGCCAGGTTAGTTTCAGAAACCTGACAGCAATCATGTTGTTAGTCAGCACACAGTACATGCAATACAGCATCAACAAACTGGATAGCAAATGAAGAAGAGAAAAAGAAAAACAAAATACCTCCAATGAAGTGAGAAAATAGGAAGTACTGGGGGGTGATATCAAACCTCTGGAAATGCTGGATTGCTAGGATTAATATGTCAACAGAAGTGAGAACAGAGCTTTACACTGATCCATCCTCGAGCAGGAAAAGACAAGAAAACAGGAGGTAAAATAATTTTAATAAGTGGCAGAAAATGATGAGAAATGAGCAAGATGCTGTTGCCAGGGTCAGTATATATAAAAACTCCAACCCAGAACAGCTGACATATTGTTTGATCTCAGACAAAATGAACCTGTCTAAAGGCACTATTGTTTAGGCACAATCATGAAGCAAAGATTAAATGCTCTGGTTACAAAGCTGTGTATCACCATGTCTGTGTGTGACTGAAGGGATACCAGAGGTCCCTCAGTGAAATGGGTGACAGCCCCAGACAGGCACTGTTCCAGGTGAGATGGGAGCCTAATCTGGCTCTTGGGAAATGCCCCCAGACAGCACAGCCTGGACCACGCAGCAGAGCACGGCAGAGTGACAGACTCTGGGAGTAAGACAATTAAAGGAACCCAGGGCACATGAAGAGGCTGCCTGAAAATCTAGGCTCCATGGTCCAGAGCACAGTACAAAGAAACACGCAAAAAGAGCAAGGCTCAGGTCAGAGCAATACGTAAACACACAGAGGAAGCACAATGCAGTTTCTCTAGAATGTAACAATAGTGAATGCAGCACCTGAGGATGATCCCGTAGAAAGAAAGATCTCTGCAATAAAACCTCAGCAGACTCTCTACAGCCAGGCTCTGCACGAGAAGCTGCCAGCCATTCTACAGCTACATTTGCTGCTCTGCCATTAAATCAAAGATGAATCTGATTCCAGCTGGATTGTAGAGCCAGCTGCAGTGATAAGAGGCAATTTTAGATGGGAGAAATACCACCGAATGCTGAAGATGTAGAATAAAAAAAATGTTCTGAGATCAGTGGGCAAATTCAAGCTGTTAATAAAAAAACCATCACAAAATCAGAGGTAGTACCACTTTAGCTTGACAGAAGCTGACAGACAGAACCATTCACTGCTTGGCAGCAGGACTGTGCAAACATGAAATGATAAACATGTTTGATAAAGAAATATTATCGGTTTTGTAGAAACTTATGTCCCTGCAAGGCCTTAAAAAAGAGGTTTTGATTTAAAAACTATAACAGAAAAGGAAGACCACAGAATAAACTAAACCAATTAAAAGTCACACTAAATTACAGGCCACAATGACTTACCACGATCTAAGAATCATCAGTGAGCGAACTTATTCTCAATGAGGTTAATTCCTGGCCTTGCATTTACCTCTGAGGCCTTTAAAGAAATTCTTAGAGCCAAAGATGTGATGAGCATCTTGAGCTGCAGCAGCTCTGCAGACTCTGAAATCTGAGGCCATCAGCACACACTGCAGTGCTCAGAGCCAAGCACCTTCATCCCGGGGGGTTTCTCTGCAGCAGTGGGTGGGGTCAGGGTCACTGCAGGGACACGGCCAGACATGGGTCCCACCCCAGGGAAGGGCTACTCATCATCCTTCTGTTTCTCCTAAGCAGAGCAAGGCTGGAGGCAGCCACAGCCAGAAGCCAGGGACATAGCACAGTCCCACGGCCTCTTCCTGAGCTGGAGACCTACATCAGCCCTTGTCCTTCAGCCACTCAAATAGGCTGGTATACAAGAAGCTGCTCTGCTACTTGTTTGATTTTGTCAGCTCCTCCTTAATTTACAGCCTTAGGCCGATGCCTGCTTTCCCCTGCCCAGCCCTGAGGTACCAAAGCCCTACACAGCAGCTCACAGCAACACCAAGATGCCTCAGCAGCAAACATAATGTTATTAATGATGTTCTATTTTTCCAATTTATCAAGCAACAAGATTAAATTTAATAGTAGATTTTTATTAGTAACAAAATGAATACCATCTAAATATTGGAGATGACAAAGTATTGGAGATGAATACAATCAAAGTGTATATATTTAAGAATATACAAAATTTTGGCAGTAAGTAATTTAGAATAATTGAGGTTCGTATAAAGCATAAGCAAAACCGGCCGGGGAAGGGCCCCCCCGCGACCGGGGATACGGGGAGTGGCTCCCATTCCTCACGTACCAAAGCATCCAGGCTAACAATCCCACTTATATACTGTAGGCTACAGAAGTTTCTAGAAAACTCCTCCTAGTTTCTGTTCCTAAAATCTATGTCACTATGTTGTATGGCACATGCTCTACTAATGGGTTAGGGGGTCTCTCATCCTTTTGAGGGTCTTATTTCTGATGAAGGCTCGTCGTCTTCCTCAATGACCGAGGTGTGACCTGCAGGTAGCGCAGGTGCACTGTGTGACTGAGCAGATGTTTTCCATAACAAGACTTTAATTGAGTCCCATGCTTGGAATCATCCCACTTTGGCCCATTTCAAGGTCGAAACTTTCTATTTCTAGATGCTGCTTGTCAGACCTACGTCCTTCTACTATTCTTGTTTGACTTTTTTCCAACTTCCTTCTTCGACTCCCAACATCTGGAAAATGTCCTTTGTCCTGTCTCACCCATCTCCCCCCTCACTCTGTTAACAACTGTCTTCTATTGATCTAAATACAATTTTGTTAATATAGTTACAATTTAATTAGCACAAATCACATTTGTCACAATAAGAAGAGCAAGTATGGAAAGCCAGTCTCATTCCATTTACCAGCTAATGCCTTAGAGTTCACAAAATGCATTTGCTCGGACAGAAAAGGAGCAAGGAGATACACTCGCTGGAATGTGACATGTCCACGCACACCTTACTAGTCATCAGCACCGTCCGGGTCACAAGCCAAGAGAAAGGACCATGAAAACAACCCCATGGAGTACTTCCAAAGGACACTTGCCCATTCTTCAGAGAGCATCAGCCTTCAGCACTTCCTAGTGGGTCACTAATGGCAGCAAAGACATGCAGAAAGGGCAACTTTACAGAATGATGTGCGCATGTCCCAGTGGAAGATAGTGGATTAACACACGAAATTATCATCTAATTATAATGGGAGACTCCAAATTATTTCAGAGCGTCACAGACTAATGCAATACTGTCTCCCTGATGGGCCAGATCACTGCCTTCTCTTTTTAAGACTACGTCATGATATACCAGCCAGCACCATCCTCAGAACTTTTGCCAACAACATGCATTAGAACATTAGAAGAGTGACCCTGTCCCCTGTGAAACAAGTTACAGCAAGAAAAAGTTACTCTTACTCCCCAGTCTTTGCTAGGACTGCTTGGCAGATTAGAGATGCACCTGTTATAGATAAGAAAGAGATTTAGCTGAATTGAGTATAACCAGAAATAAGTGATAATTTCTTTTGTGGCCGGGATACGGTCTGTGACAGCCACAATCGCAAAGGGCAACGCCGAGCCCGGGATCAGTGCCAGGTGAACACACTATGATCTGAACTCTACCGCTCTGGATCCCCCAATGTTCACAAAACCTCTTTGGTTAGTCCAGTTTAAATACAGTTTTTCCTAGCCTGGAGCAGATGTCTTTGTCTCCTTTCGCTGCTTTGCATATTCATGTGGTTTTCTTTCTCTTCGTTGGGCTGGACAAAACCATATTCTGGGAGACGATGAATTCTGATGAAGGCAGGCCCTGGTTTATGGGAAGCTGGTATTGAAATGTATTTTCTCCGAAGGCTCTGGTTATCTTAATTGTGGGTGCTTGTTGGGCCGCTTATCGTCTGGGTGTTCTCTGGACTTGTTAATCCGGGCTCTCCTGCTTTTTGTTGGCTGTTACAATGTTGTGGTGAAGCAATCTGTGGTTTTTTTTTTTCGTTTGTGGTTTTCTTTTTGGTTTCTGAGTTTATTTTATTCATACAGACACTGTTGATTAATTTACAACTTTACACGAATTATACCATATATTACACACCCCACCACGGAGATAGAGACCTAGAACAGGAGAAAGCTACAGTGGAAAACCAGCCAAGGATCTACTACTGTAAACATTCAGAGTTTTGTTCCCCCCTTGTAATAAATTTCAGAGGAAAACTTAAGAGCAGACTCTAGGAAAAGGCAGTGATCACCCATCCTGTCTGTTTAGTCTTAATACCTGAGTGAAAGTATCCACTCAATTTTAAAAGATGAACAGTTTTATTTGCAAAATTATTAATTTCTTGCAGCTCTAACAGCTTTTGCTTGTCATCAGAAACAAAACAGAACAATAAAACCTTAATGTACTAGAAGAGAGAAAATATTTACCTTGCATTGAGTAAACTTTTCCCAGGGTGCAGGCACAACTGTAAACAGGACGAAATGTTAAGAAGAGACACGATAGAAGTTGTTTACAACTACACACCTCAAAGCTAAAGGGATACGAAACTGGATCTCCTTCCTTCAGGAGTAAAGAAAAGCTGTCACAAAGAACCACAAATTATTTATTAAAGAGAGTATGATACCACAGGGAAACAAAACAAAACCTGAAATAATCTCGATCAGACATTTCTAGAGATTCAAGAGAAACCAAGTAACAGTACAGGGAAGACAGCTCTCTCCTTTATTATCTTTAATTCAATTCTGCTTATCAGAATTGTCATTACAGCTAAAAGTGCAAAGACTTTAGCACATTTCAAGTCTTATTCAATTTCCTCCAAAATATCAGAATAGACTCCAGTAATGTTGTATCAGATTTCTATGGGCCCTTCCAATCTGCGAGCTAAACACTCCTTTAAGAACTAAATGAATTCAGTTTCCTTGCCTTTGTGAGGAAAAGCCCTGGCTGCTTGTCCTTTCTGTGACTCAGATACACTTTGCCCAGCCATGAGAAGGGCTGCCTTCCCTCTGCTCCCACCGAAGTCAAGGGCATCTCTGAGGCTCTGCATGATGAAAACCAGGCTGCCTGCCACAGGCATCAAAGCCAAGCTGCCAGCTAATAAATGCACAAACCCTGGGAGGACAGAAAGTGTGAAGGCAAAGCCCATGGCTCAGAATGGGCAGCCTTGTATCATTTTCTGGGCATGCCAGGCACATGGAAGTCCTGCTGTACAAGTGGGCACACTTCTCCATCTCATCCTGGGACCTGCAAGTCTAATTTGGGCTGATGCAGGATGGTGCACATGGAATTAGCCTCTGCTGGAAGATGTGGGCCATCACATCATGCTTTACTACTATTTCACTATCTTCAGATTCTGGTCTCCTTTCAACAGCTCCTTCTCCTGTATTGCTTCCTGTATTCTAAAATATTTTTCTTCCATTAGAAAATATATATAGAAAATATAGAGAAAATATTTTTACAGAATGCTAACATTTTGGGCATCTGAAGAGTGATTTATTTCAAGTTTATGAAGCCCTTCACCAGCTACATTTAAGTAAATCCCTGGACACCATACAGGTAAATGCCAGTAACAGCCATGCCTAATTCCAATAATCTCGAAGGACTTCTGGAGTAATCAAGCTTATTCTTATTAGACAAATCACACACATGTCTATAGAGCAAGGACCAGAATCCTGGTCTTTCCATGGCTGAAAGTCTCAGCCTTTTAGCCTAAATGAAGAAGGTACTAAGGGCAGACACTGCAGACTGTACACAAAGTCTGTGCCACACAGAGCTCACCCTGGAATCAGAAGCTGAATGCAGCTGAGCCGAGTCAGCCAGAGCACAGGCACCAGTCTTCAAAGAGCTTACAAATTAGGAAATCAATGCAGAGATCAAATTACCATTCCAAATTGTCCTAATAAATCTATGGATGCAAAAATGATATAAATTAACAAACAAGCCACCACCTGTCCCTGATATACACCTCGAGAGCCCAAACTCCTCCTCTTGCAGCTCAGCATTCACCACCAGCAGTTTTAAGGTCCCCAGCCAAGAAATGTGACTGGAGTGCCCTGGTTCTGCCCTCTATACACACAGCACCTAATCTATATTCTGAATTAAATTGCACAAAGCAATTCCCTGTACCCCAGGGAATAGCAATCACTGTCAGTTGAAAACAATGACAGTAAAAACATCTTTTGTCCTGGTGTACTGCTGAACATATTCACCTTCATATTCTGACACTTAAATAGTTGCCTAGAGGCCTAGGAGCAAGTACACCTGGTCACATTCCTTTCAGAATATTCTCCTGCAACATATGTTGATTATATCCTCTCTGCATGTTTACAGGCCCTGACCCCCAGTCCCCGAATCTTCAGCTACATCTCTTAGTGGCTGATTTCTTTCAAAAAATTAATTCTATTATTGACATCCTCATAATTTAATAGAAGCTAAGGCCTTTCAAACAGCCTTCAATACCCACATCAAATCCAAAAATCAGAAGGACTTTTTCCATCCTGCCTCTCTGTGCAGGAGCACAGGAGGAAATGTCAAGAATCAGATTTTCTCTTCTGCTCTGTAACTGACTTATCATGGGGACTCTGGCCAATTGCATAATTACAATGTGCCTTCATTCCTCCTTTCTCAGTGGCTACAATTATGCTGTAACAAATCCCTGGTCACCTGGGACTGATCCTGTGCTTCGGATTCTGCCTCCTTGAAGGCATCTGACAGGAACAGGCCATGCTCATGGAATGGCAAGGTCTCTGACAGGAATTGATCATGAATTTTCATCAGGATACATGTCAGTGGCTTTAAAGATAATTTTTCATGGGAATATGCCACTGTTCAGGAAGGCTTCATCAGAAGGACTTGTCTCTGGAGAAAACAGAGAAGAGCATTTGTGTTCTTTTAGAGAGCACCTGAAGAAAGCACAGATTTTGGGCTGGGAAACCTGGGCTCAGTGCAGGCACCAGCGCTACAGGTGCAAGGCAGGAGATCCTGATTCCCCAGAGCAATTTCTCCAGTCCTCCGTGAAATCTTAATAGCATTTGTTCTTTTCTCAAAAGCTTTAAAATATCCTGGTTCCAGGGAGATGGCAAAGACAGGGCCATTTCCTACCTGGGCCCACAACGGGGAGCTCAGGTTCCACTTACCTGTGAGTGGTGCTGCGTATAAACAGATGTGTATCAAAAGATGAGCTGCCAAGAGGCCAAGGATGTCAGATCTCCACTCAACCTCCCTCCAACAAAAAAACAACCTGCTGGCCATCTCCCAGCAATTCTATTCAGATTATTAATTCATTAATGACTAGTGAGTGTTTAGAAAAGGTAGAAAGTGAGGGACTGCTGTTATTTCCCATCATTCTCATGGCTATCTGACATACATGCCACAGGCAACTTGGATCCTTTGTAGGAACCTGTGATGCTGGACTCAACACAAATCAGTTTCTCCAAGCACAACATGTGAGTTACAACTGAAAAATGATCTTGGCCTAGAACCTTTTAAAAGAGCTCTGGAGATGGGTACAGGGGCACGCGCTCTTCACATGCAAAGGAAGCCGTGTGACATCACTGTGTCCTTTGAGACTCTTTGAAGCAGCACTTCTGCCAAAAGCTCCTGCTCACCCAGAGATGCTGGCAGATAGGAAGATAGCTCTGTACTAAACCATTTCTAGTGTAGCATCTGCTGACTTAAAGTGCTACCAAAGGGATTTGGGATAATTTTCCTACTCCACAGCAACCAATGCTGAGGCAGACATTCTTGCAACTTGGCTCTAAGCATGGTAACTCTCACCAGAAGGGAGGAGAGGAACACCAGGACTTTGATCTACTGGAACTCATCAGCCTTTCCTTCAGCTCTTTCACCCAGCTGACAACATGGAACACACTGGCCAGACTCTCCCTATGAAATTACTTATAATCTAAACTGCAATGCCAACACATCTAAACTCTATCCTAACTCTTTCAAGCAGCCAGTACTACTTAGTTTGACAATCCAATTGCACAAAACGGATCAAGGCAAAGGATGGAATTTGCACAAGCATGTTTACACTGGCTGTCTACACTGCTGAAAGCAGGGGATTTATAAACGAAACGGTTAGGCTGCTCCCATTTTTCTGACAAGCCCAGAACTTCCTTCCAGTACCTAAATGGGCACAAGGGAGCTGGAGAGAGATGTTTTACAAGGGCATACAGTCATAGGAAAAGAAAGAATGGTTTCAAACTGATAGAAAGCAAGTTTAGATTAGATGTCAGTAAGATATTTTTTACTGTGAGGGTGGTGAGACTATCCAGAGAATCTGTGGCTGCCTCATCCCTGGGACTGTTCAAGGTCAGACTGGATGGGGCCCTGAGCAGCCTGGTCTAGTAGAAGGTGTCCCATAGCAGGGGGGTTGGAACTGGACGGTCTTTAAGGTCCTTTCAAACCCAAACCATCCTATGATTTTATGATTCCTCCTCCCACACTGACAAGACAGATCACCTTCATTTTTTTTGTAAGAAAAAGACCAAAGGAACATTGACTCTTCTACCAAAGCTGTGCTTGCAGTTCTGAAAGGTGCTCCCAAGATTGCTTTTCCAGCTGGCACATCAGCACATGACACAGACACCTGCAGCAACAAGCTCCCTGTTAAGCAGCTGGCCCATGCTGACTTCCATGGAGAAGCTGAAGGAGAGATGCACTCCCATCTAGCTGCAGCATCGCCATTTGCCCCAACAAAGAGCACTGCAGCTGTTCTGGTGCCCCAGGAATTACACACCTCTATTCTCTATGTGCTGACTCTCAGTAAAAAATTTGCTTTGATGGTTTGCTGGCAACAGCTGTCAAAAATTCAGTTTATGTGTATGTATGTGCATACATCAAAAGTCAGTGTCTATCATTCAGCTTTCTCACTAATCTTTTTCACAAACTCTGTTGATGTAGGGTAATGTGACAATGAAAGGACTTGGCAAGATGATCAGTGCAGGCAGTATGCAACGCCTTTACTTCTAGGTGTGCAGTTGCCTACAATTTCTGATAATGCACCTTCTAAAAGGCTTTGGCAAAATATGTGTTTGCATTGCAGAACATCAAGAGACAGTGAGGCAATAAATTCTCCTCTCCATATTGCATTCTAAGACATAAAATACTTGGCAAGTTGAGTGATAAAGAACCAGTACAATTATGCGTCATTAAGCTACAACTAATAGTGGTAGAGAATGCGTAAGTGCCTGCTGATTAGAAATGCTATCAAGGAAACTCTAGGGTGTGGCATTAAGGCACACACTGAAAATAGAACACTTTTCATCCTTCTAGAAATAATTTTATTTCAAGAAACCACTTCTTGTTGTTTTACTTAGCATGAGCACTTTCCACCATAAAAAGTTCTTTCTTCCATCAAGGATTTTATGGAGTTAACAAATAGCATCTACCAACAAAACAGAGAGCCTCCATGTCCTCTTTGTCAAAACAAAGCTCTTCCCACTCTTCCTTCAGAAAGACATGCCAGCCTGATCAGAATACACTTCCAGTCCTCACTGCACAGCTCATTTGCTTCCTGTGCAAGACATCCACCTGAATCCATATCTGCACCTCCCTGGGACAACATTCCACTTGCATGTGTCTCATCATCTATGTGGGAAGCAAATACTTCTACTCATCTCCCAAGCAGAAATTACTCAGACTTACTGAGGACATATACCCGGCACATTACCTTCAGGGCCTAGCCAAGATTAACACCTTCCCTTCCAAGAACCCACCTTAATTCATGAAGTATTCCATATTTTTTACAGCTTGCCTAGAAAAGCGGATGTCCCAATCCAGGAAGTGTTCAAGGCCAAGGTGGTTGGGACTCTGAGCAAGCTCCTCTCCTGAAAGGTGTCCTTGCCCATAGCAAAGGGTTGTAATCAGATGATGTTTAAGGTCCCTTCCAACTCAAGCCATTCTCTCATTCCGTGACACTATATGACTGAGACATGTCCTGGTGCTTCCACAGACTATTCAGGTCCTGGCCTCCAAGGTCACCACAGCAGTGGTTAAACAGTGGCTCTGGTATCTGCAATGAAAAAACTAGGAGCTGCTGAAGGATTTGGGACTGCATTCTTTAAGTCTGAAACAGGATTCACGTCGGATAACACAAAACTCTGATGACTTGTGAGCTTAAGAGAAAAGCTGCTCTGCCTCTTTGGCTCTGACTAGTTCCATTGACTTCTATGGTATAGAAGTCTGAGAGAAAAAATGCATAAAGCCTGTTCTAATCTATCTTCTGATCCCACAAAACATTTCCATGTGGCCAGTATCTGACAAGCCACCAAGACCGAATCTGCGCCAGTTTTCTGGGCTTTCACTATTCCCAGTTCAGCAAAATCTCACGACAGTGGCAAGCTGGAGCCTTTATCAGAAGGTTCAGCATTCCTGATGGAACTCAGCCATGATTATATGGGTAATCATTATACTGTTTCAGCAATTATCATCAGCACTAATATAACTTTGGCTGCTGCAAACTGTAAGAGTGTCTTGATCTAATTTACATTCAGGGGCATTATACCATAAAGTGCAACATATGATCCCAGTCTGACAACCTGATACTGAAGACTGTGTAAATGGACGTGAATCACTTCCCAAGTCTTTGCAGAAGGTTTGTTTGCCCTAAAAAAAAACAAGTTTCCATTCTTCTAAAGGCTGCATATTACAGCCTTTAGAATAATACATGGAAAGAACCGTGTATTCCTTCCTCTGTCTATAAGGAAGCACCTCCAGGGTTGAAGCCCTTTTGTGAGTAACTGGCCTGTACAGATCTGAAAAATGCCTGTCCCAAGAACTCTTGACAAAGGTAATCTTGTGAGAGGGAAAGGACTTTGAAGACAGCTACAGAAAGGAAGAATGTGTGCTGGAAAACAGCAGAAATACTGAGACCATGTTCTGATTGCAAATGCCATCTATGATGTCACGTCAACATAAAAATTGATGCATTATTAAACACAGCTATTTTATAAACCTCAGTTCTGTAAATTAAATGAAAAGTTGAGGTCAGACCACATAATTGCAGGCAGAATTTGGCCAATGATCATTATTTTTCATAAGGACTGTCCTCTAGGCTAGAAAGTGTCATGACACCCCAAGGTAGTTAACTCAGACTAAGAAAATGGTACTGACAGACTATTTTTTTGCTGACAGTAATCTCTGTCAGGTCCTCTCTGTGAGAGCTCTAATACAGGCTTAGAAATCCATTCAGATCCCAGAAGTTTAACTGCAAAAGAATTCAACATAGCGCAAGACGCATATCCTCTATATCTAAGATTTAGCTGGGATGCTGCTTAGAGTTTATTTTCCCCTGCTCTCTCAATTCTAACCTGGTTATATGCCTAAAAATTAAAGCTAAAGGACAGAGAGATAATGTTTTTCCCAACATGACAGAAAAAAAAACCCGCAGAAAAACTGGTTTCCTCTAAAGTATCAGGCCAGAATTGCAATTTCATTTTCACTTGTTTTACTAGACCCATAAAACACACTTATGCTGAATGGGTGCAGGAAGAGACATCTCAAGTACTGCTCAAACTGAACAAGAGGATGGGTGAGCCCTTGAGTTGAGAGGCTCAAGGGTGTGGTTCATAACTATTTTTGATTCACTTACAAAGGGATTAAGTGACGTGGTTGCCTGGACAGCAGAGGCTGTACTTGATGACCCAGTGGGTCTCTCCCAGTCCTGTGTAACCTGAGGTGATGCCATCTAAGCTGCAGCAAGATGCCAGTGATGTAATTTCAGACTTTCTGGCCTGAGCACCAGTGAAGGCAGGGAGGCTGCAGATGTGTGAGACAGGCTGAAGAAGAAGATAGACAGGGTTTGATACAAAATGAAACCAGGTAACTGAGCAAAGCAGAGCAGGTGTATTAGTTGCTGGCTCCATCTTTTCACCTGCTCTGAGGTGAGGTGAGCCTGTACTTATTTTACTGAAACAGCTCTGAGTCTGTTGCAGATTAAGACAACTAAGTTGAGTCAGGTTGTAGTGTCTCAACAAACTACTTAAAAAGATGTCAGGTCCTCTGTGTGGGTGGATGCTAAAGTGGCAGAACTATCAGAGAAACATATCTAAAAATCACATGAAGATTTTACTGTTAGCATCATGCCAGGTTTAGGCAGTGACAGAGCACATGTCTTCCAGGCTGGAAGTGAGAGACACCCATAGCTGTCAGCAGGACAGGACTATGATGGACGTCTTGCAGATCGTGCTGGCATGGGCACAGTACTGCATTCACATGCTTTTGCAGCTCTCAGAGCAGACACGTGCACCAACTTGCTTAGAGTGCCGGCAGGGAGCTCAGATCAGGGCCCGTCTCTGGAGACTTAGCTATGGCTGAGCAGTCCCTGCTACAGTCAAAAGGGACTCCAGTAATAACTGTTATATCCTCAAGATAATATTTCTATGCTTTGTACTTTTCTTTAATTTATTAAATCCCCAGATCCAAGAGTCTTCTTATGGAGACTACATGGCTGACAATATTTATATCCATGCTTCATCTGTACTGACTGTTGATACAGGTAGGCTCTGTGTAGTTTTGTCCAATGTCAGTGTTTTAATGGAGAAGGGGAGACTTCTAAATTAGATTAATTGATTCTGCTCTTTTATAATTTTCTAATACTAAAAAAATTCTAGCAACTGAGTGCGTACTAATTTATTTGCGTTATTAGCTTGCATCTGTTGTATTCAGTGCAGGGTCTCAGTGTAGTGCAGATGAGAATGTCTGGACTCAAATTCCAAGAGAATAACCATGTTTGAGAAAAACCATGGCCAAAGCAGCCCATTGACTTTCCACTGACTGACTTTTCAGCAGCCATTTCTTACGGTAGTTTTGACTATTTTTTCCTGCCAGGCTAAACTTCAGAGCAGCATTGATTTTTGTTTCTTCATGTAACTTGTGATTTGCTGAGTTACAGGTGACAGCAGCTTTCCCCCATCCTTAAGGGGTCATTCTGCAGTGTGTGTGTTTAAAAGCTGCAGAATCACATCTTAAAGTCCTCTAAACGTGCTTAGCTGAATGCAACACCTTTCCTTTTGCACTTAGTTTTAAAGCCAAATATTATAAAAACAACTCTCGGTGCTTTGATGTGAGTTCTTAATTTTCTCATTGATGCTATTAATATTGCATGCCCAGTTGCTCCATGGTGGGTGTCAGTGCTCTGTAACAGCAGCCATCTGTGAGAAAGGAGCTACTTCCTGTCATGGAGTAAAATTTAGGCCAGCTGTGGATGCTGGAACCACATCTCAGAGGCTCTTCCTCTGGGCTCTCCTTTCCCTGTCCTTCGCCTGAGCAGAATTTCTGGTACCCAGAATCCCACACTCAGTCTCACACTCTGAAGAGAGAAGGTAGGGCATGAATTGTGCTGGTACTGGTGGCATTCCAGAAGGCTGGTCCCCCTCAAGTCAGGGGGGATTCCCCAGGCTAGCCATGAATGACATATTGTGGTGTAAACTGACTTGGGAAAAAGTACACAGACATATCCAAGACAAATCAGAAACTGTAACAAGCAGGGAGGCAGCTTAGTCTAATGGCCAGGGAATGAGACCGGCAGCAAGATGGCCGGATCCTGCTGCTGGCTCCTGTTCTTCCTTGTTCCACCCACAGTGCCATCACTCCATCCCTCAGGTTCCTCTGGGCTGAGAACAAGATAGCAACATTGTCCTTCCTTTTTTCACAGATTGCTTTGAGCACTACAACAAAAAGAGGGACACAAGAACTAAATATTTTAATCCACTTAATCTCCCCAGCAGGTTTTTAAAGCCCATTTTAAAGCCTTCCTTAGCAATTCAGTCTAAGTCTAAGTCAGGATAAGTTGCTACGTGCATCTCCATAAAGTTTAATCTGTCATAGTCTGGCAAAGGTGTAATTTCATCCCCAGGCTCTTCTGACTTGAGACTCTGGAGCTTCTCTTTGTGGATAAAGTATCAAAGCAATAGCTGTGAGACAACACTCCTTTGCATCTCACAACCCATGCATTATTCTCTCTAAACATAGTTTAACTGGACGGAATCAAAACTTTTTCTCTCCCCTCATGTCTCCTAACCACCGTGCACACAAACACAGATAAAAGCAGCAGACAGAGACACAGCGAGAGTGTGGTTTATCCCACAGACAGGATTACTGCATCAAGATGTAATGACCTTGTTCAGGAAAGGAAAAGGTTAGTTATATATCAGCCTGAGTTGTAAAAATACCAGTTCCTTTTCAAAATGGGGTAAAATAATGTCCATTAAAAGTTATGCTGAAGAAAATAGAAAACACTCGTCCAGTGAACTGGAGAGATAAAGATCACAGCCCAGCTGGCCTGGATACAATCCCCCTCCAGACACATGTAACACATTGAATCAAACAAGTAGGAGTGTTCCTCTGCTAAGTATGCATGGAAAGGAGTACGCTGCTTTGTATGTGTTTGTATCTTCAAACATCCCAGAGTCCTTTCTGTAGCCTACAAATGTATACGGCAAAAAGAGCCATATCTGTGTTTCACTTCAGGTGCAAAATGCTATAGAGCCAACTGTTTCATATGCTCCTTGTAAGACTTTACATTCGTACCTGTTTTCTTCCACCTCAAAACATCTGGAGGGAGGAAGGCCATATACTGCCTGCAATGAAGCAATACCATGAAAAAATAGTTCAAGACCAGGCTAATTCTCTCTTTTTAGACAACACGTAGTGAAGCTTTGGCTTTAACTAAAACTCCCAAGACTGGGATAATAATTTTTGTGACTACGAGTTCCTCAAAGGAACTCACTCATTTTCTAATGAATTTTTAAATGCTATGAAAATAATAGGTACAGTATAGAACACTGATGCTACTGCCCCAGTACAGCATACTAATTTCACTGCACTGTTGATATTCTGCTAAAGTGAAGTGCATGTTATTTAATCCAGTATTTACCAACAGATACTACAGTTGTGAACGCAATATAGTCCTTCCATGCAAAAATAGGCTTCCAGCAGGAAATACAAGGCATTTGGCAAGTCTTAGCCTGCCAAGGGCAACTACTCCATGTCCTGTTTCCAGGACAAGAAAGCCCTCCAGTTACTCCAGATTCTTCCAGTGGTGAATGCTGAGCTTGTCTGGTAAGTTTTCCAAGCCCAGTGGAAATCCTATAGCAGAAAGCTATGAGTCTGAACTGGCATCAGATGCTTTAGAAAACAAGTGATTTTCATTTCTTTACAGGAATATGAGAGGGTCAAAATGCTTTATTTGTCAGCACAGGAACAGTCACTCATCTAAGAGCATGAATATTCTGTTGAAGTTGTTATAAAATCAGACTCTTCCAAGGAAACCCTGCACTGAGTAACAGTGCCATGTGCCAACTTACAGTGCTCTCTACACGTGTATGAGAGAGGAAATGTATTTTCTATAGCAGATGAACAGCAGTGACAGCCTTCAGACTAGAGTATGGAATATCATTTGCAGCAAATTCCAACCTCTCAAGGAGCAGCCTACAGTATCTCCCTACTAGCTCAATGACTCCATACAAAGGTCAACTCAACATAATACATCTACTGCAGTGTTTCTTCTCAATTAACTACGGAAAAGTGTATTAGACATACATCAAAACTGCACTGCAGCTAGAGCTACCAATTACTTATGGCAAAAGGGAGGCTGATTCATCCGACTGCATGTGGGCCTTGGCTGGAGTTTTCCCAAAATGCAATAAGAAAAGAAAAAAACCTCAGTGAACCTCCCCCTCATTCCCACTCCTTCCTCCTCCACAAATCACAGTCAAGGGGCTTGTGCTGGCAAAAGCAGCATTTCCTGGAGGATTTCTTTCTTCAAATCACTCCTTTTCTAAATTCAGACAAAACACACAACTCAAAATCCATTTGCATATGACATATATGCATACAAGGACACCTCTCTCAAACACTTACAAACAAAAGGCAACGCAAAGGGTCTAGAGCACATTTAAATCCCCAGTATCCAGGGATCCCTACATCTTCCATTCCAAATCTCACGTTCTGTGGCCACCTGTGTAGAGTGCAATGGCTACCTGACAACATCCGGCTTAGCACCACCCTACAACAGGTGAGCAAGGGCTGGCTGGGGGGCCTTGTCTTTCTGCTCACAGTAGTCACAGAACAGAATATTTCTGCTAAGCACAAGCACATCCTGAATCCAGACCTTTTCACAAGTTTTCTGTGTCAAATGTATTTAACACCTAAAATATCACAAGTAGCAATTCTCCATTTAACACTTCCCTCCTTCACTTTGTGTGTTTCAAATGAGCCTCATGACCTCAGTGGTGCCAGGACTCTTCTTTCCCTGGCATTGCTGGATGGATATTGTTCTTATTAGTTGCCACGGACCCATCTAGGCACAAGGTCCCCGGCCACACCAACCCCACTATTCCCCACAGTGAGTTCAGGACACAAAACTTCAATCATGTTTACTTCGAACTGCTATCTTTCATTGCTCTGACAGGACCTTACTGATGACCTTGGGCATCTGAGTTCATCCTTTTGTTTCCAGTGTGTTTGACATGAGTCAACCTGACACCCAGCCCCTCTGCAGCAGTCAGACCCTGCCTTAACACGTCTGCTTTTTTTCCAGGCCTGACTTTTAGGCATTTACTGTAAATCTTTTAAACAGTTTTCACACAAGATATGTTTCGAGATCCTCAGAGTGCAGAAAAATGCTAGACACGTGTACCTACTGTTCACTGCCTTCTGGCACCAACAATCAAAATTATAGCAAGCACAGAAGGGAGCCTGAGCTGCCCTTTACATGGCAAGACAGATCAGGAGTCAGACATGGCCCACTCCATGGATCACAATGCAATGCCTCACCAGCACTGCAGAGCAGACTAGTGCAAGGTGTCTTCTGCCTAAAGACCCCACCAACAAAAGCCATCAGTCTGATGAGAACTTGTGGTTTAGAGGCTGTTGGATTATGCAAGAGGACAACTTTTTCCTCTCCTTGCCCGAAAACCAGTCCTATTATAGGTTGATTTTGGGATTACATTCACCAGACTGCTTGTGGGTACATACACAGCTATGTGTAATTCCTGTTCCAGTACACAAGCAATTACACTCAGGATATACGCAATCCCCAGAGAGCCACATGTGTTCAGGTATACCCATGAAAGCAGGTTCTGACATTCTGCTGAGATCAGCAATGCAAACAACGTGAAATGCAGCTCAAAAAGTACTCAAGGAAACAGACCTCTTGTGTCATGTGTGGGCCTAGGAACTTCATCCATGTGCTACTGTGTTCACTAAGCGAGAGGAAAGAGAGATTACCAAATCAAGGACTTAGAACTGGAAAACTCCTCGTAACCCGATTCTTATTGCTTCTCCTTACTACATGAAGAAGACACATTCACCTTGAGAGTCCAGAGTGCTCCAGAGACCACGAGAGAAGACAGGGCATGCACTGAAGAGCAGGTTGCTCAAAAGCCCTGTTTGCATTACAAGTTATGGCATAGAAGTGCCCTCTAATTAGAGATGCTTTGTGGACAATTTACTTCAGAAATACACAAAGGTAGCAGAAGTTTCAGCATTTCAGTATCACAATAGATTTCAAGAACGGTCCAGGACACAACCGCTGTGTGAACTGTCAATACAATGCAGAAAAGAATAAGACTCCACTCCCAGCTTATTCCTTCTGAAATGATAAACATTATTTATTAGTGCCCCTAAAGAGAGGGATTCTGCATTCCCCTAGTGCCAGAAGAAGTGGAGAGAGAACAAGAGCATGGAGAGAAGGTGTGGTACAGGATGTGGGGCAGAAATGAAAGGAGAAGACTGGCCCACAGACTGCCACCCTAGATATTTCCAAATATTACCCCACCTCTTTCTGGTCCACGCATACTACAAAATGCAAGGTACCTTCCTCAAAAAGAAAAAATCAGGGAGCAAATTCTGTCTGTTTTAGTCTTTTTTCTTGCTAGAAATCTCACTTCTTCCCAGCTTGAATTATCTGGAATGAGGAGAGTCATAGCACAGCGCAGCTGATGTAGACCACATCTGTAGGAAATGCCAAACTGAGCTGGTTAGGCTTGCAAAAGAGATCAAACATGGGTGTAAGCAGCTCTTTCCTGGAGCAGGCATCCCATCATTTCAGTCATTAAAATATTCATGCACCAATAGGAGCTGTGGTGCCAATGTCAGTCCCTGATAAAAAACAAACCTGAGCTCAAAGCATGACAATCTGTGTTGTGCAGAGTGGAATCACAATTAAAAGCATTTCCCAAGCCTCCATGTCTGCAAGTGTACATATGACAGCTTTTCTGGTGACACATCAAGAGCATCCCAAATCCAAGTCCACAATCTTTGGCCTGTGAGGGCAGGAGACATTAAAAACAGCTTTAGCAAATGCCCAGGGTTTTAATTGTGTGCCTTCAGTTTTTCCCTCTCAGGTTTACCATGTACCAGCAGCCCTGTGGTTCATCTGGGGAGTGGTTGGATGCACCTGATAAATACAACCTGGCATCTGGGCACTGCAGGTTGAATCAAGACTCTCTGCAGGGAAGTATCTAGAAAATTTCTGATCTGGAGGATTTTCTCCTTCACAATAGGGAATAGACAAGTAGCAGACATAAAATGGAAAACACTAGGCCTTTCACTCCCCTCAAGAGACACAGAGAATTACTTTCCAGTGCCCTTTCTAAATACAGGAAACTGATTTTTTGATGCCAGCAAATGGACAGAGGCCTGGGAGGGGGATGTGCACAGCTGCTGTCCCTTCAACAACACTGTCTGGAGAAATGAGTCCACTCAGGTGATACAGCAGGAAAATGTTTTAGTACTGCCCTTGTCACATGCATCCAACCGTATATACCCTGCAGAGCAACATTGAGCCTGCTAAGTTTATAGAGCATTTTAAACACCTGAGGATTAGAAAGGAAACGAGAATGGTTTGGCTCTGGAGTCTGGGCCATACTGCAATGTCAAAACGGCAGTTTGTTTCAGGCTTATGGGGATCTACGGCTGACAAAAATGACATTGCAGTACCTTGAGTTGTGGCAAAGCAAAGCATATGCATGAGCAGCAAGCTGGACCACAGCACAGAGCTCAGTGGTCCACGTGCCAGGTGCTACTTTCAGAAGTCAAAGGGTCACATCCAAATCTTTGTTTCCATTCCCTGAAAAAACACACTTTTGCCACTGGGACAAGAAAGATGAAATTACCTAAAGATTCTTTGAGCATGTTTTGGATCCAAATTGCCTTAATTTGCTTCTGATGGCAGTAAGACAGTACACATGACCAGAGCAGAGCAAAGGATATATAGATACCTTAACTTTGCCATTCCCCAACTATATGAGCCTTACAGTGCTGTATCAGAGAACCACACCAAGCCCTAAACTCAGCACATGGAGGTACTGAATACTATTCCAACTGTGACAGCAGACTCCAGGGCAGGGATGTGCTCTGCAACACTCAAAGACTCAGTCACATCTGTCGGTACACTACTAGATAAGCAACTGACAATAAAGCTAATATTGGGAAATGAGTACATTTAATATATAACAACACTATTTTACCCTTGAATACTTAATGCACACAGCCATAAGAATAAGTCTTTAGAGCAAAACAAAGCAACATTTGTAGCAGAGGTTTCCTAACTGAGCAGGACGTGCCCATGTTTAAGAGAGACATGATTTCCAAGTCAGCCTCTGGAAGAAATGATACAAGATAGGACATCAGAGTACCTGGAGGTGCACCTAGGCCAGTGCTCCAAGAGCCAGACTTGCAGGTAGGGCTGGTGCCATATGCTGGCACAAAGATCCTCCCAACCCAGAAGCCAACAACCTGGTGTACTTGTAAGCCTGTCTGTTCCTTGCCCAGGGCTTCCTGGGATCAAGAGCTTCAGAAGAGGGGGACATGAGACTGCATCAAAAACATCACAGGCTTCCTGGATGCCTATCAGCAGGACTGCCAGGGCAGATGCCATGGTGCTTGCCCAGAGCAAGGTGCACCCAACCTGCCACATCCTACACCACCTGAGGCAGTGACTGCCACCTTGCAGCCCAATGCCCTGTCTCAGAAAACCTAGGAAGCCAACTCACGAACAGTGCATTATCAGAGCTTAGTTGGAGCAGTGCAATTGAACATGCAAAATGAGAAGTCCTTTAGCTATCTCCAAAAAAGCACAGAGACACACTTGCTGTTCACTGCATACAAGCCACAGCTGCTTATGTTCACCTGGAAACAACCTCCAGAACTCCAAGCACTGAGTCTATCCACTAGCAAAGCACAGACATTTTTGTTGTATTTTTCCATTATAAAATTACTGCTATGAGCAGGAGACAACCAGCAACAGTAGGTCTGATAAGACATTCACATCAGTGTCTCTACCTGTGCTGACCCTGGCCCAGTGAAACCTACTAAGTACTACTCAGTCTAAATGCCATTCTTCAAGTAACAGGAAAATCAAAGCCAACATAAAAGGAAGATATACAAGCTCAACTATTTGTGTCTAAAAGGTAAAGGGCAAAATAGAGCTACAGGGGGAAAATGCTAGCTAAACACAAAATAGCCTTGGTGAAAGAAGAAGTTTATTTCTGCAGGTGAAAGTGAATACATGTTCCTCTCTCCTCTTTCTACTGCTGCCCTCCCCATTAAGTTCCTGGAGAAAAGCTTCAAGCACATTTGGTATGAGCTAAGGATGATAATGAAAGAGGAAGATCACAGTGGGCTCCTGCCTGCTCACTGTGTAGCACAGCAAGAACAGAAATCAGTACTCAAACCAGAGACGCACAAAGTGACACCACTGCTAATGTCTCCAAGTCACAAGGAGTCCAACCAGAGTGGCAGCAAAAGCCAAAACTGGCAACATCCCCCTGCAACTGGTTCCTTGCAGACATGGCTAAAATGAAGGAGGAGTTGCAGGAAGATCTGAAAGACCTTCAGATTCCCAGGTGGTTTTGATCCCAGAACACTGGCAGCTCCAGGGATGCTTGGATCCACAGTCACAATAAAGTATTTAAAGAAAAAGAGAAGAAAGCTTCAGGCAAAGGGAACAGGAACTGAAAATAGGACTATCCCCACAGACCGGCTCTCCTCTAGGAACAAATGCAGCTAAGCCAGGAGATGGCTAACACAAGCTGGGTTTGCTATGGCTAACAGTATGTTGCAGAGCTGAATGTGTCTCACCTATTGCATGTAATTGTATGCACAAATCCCCCAAAGAAATACAGGGGATCGGAGAAAGACAACCTCTTGTGCCCAGTTTTGTTTTTCCAGATTTTGTGAGTCAGCTCAAGACACAGAGGACACTCTGGACTCCAACTTCCACAAGTTTTCTGAGTTTTGGTCAGATCCTTACAGAGAAATTGCCCTGTCAACAGTCTATCTGGAAAGGTAAAGTTCTCTTCCCTGTAGTCAGCAGTACAATGCTCACCAACTTCTGGGAAACCCTCTTATACAGTCTTGCTGGGCCTGTTAGTTTAGAAGGCACAAAGCCCATGGCATCAGTCCCTATGAAAAGCCAGCATGCTTGTGTTAGAACTCTGAGGTGAATGAGGCCCAACCCCAGGGCCTGTGACAACCAAAGCAGCTCATCCTGGGTATTGCCTCCTGCAGCACTGCTGCCACAGATGCCTCTCGAACTGTTGCTGCTGCAAGCGGTGGCCCACGAGGCCTGAAACTTAATCCTGTAACAGGAGCTCAGGGCTCACAGGAGCTACTTACTTTTAGTAAGGAGACTTACTTTTAGTCATCCAGAGTCACTCAATGAAGAAATGCCATCCATGCACATCTTGGTTCAGAGTACAACCTCGTTTGCAGCCCAGAGGAAGCTGCTTGCAGGCCCCCACATATGAAGCCAGACAGCCCCAGCCCCCCGCACTGTGCCTGCCACCAGCTCCTCTGCCCAGTTCCACACTCAAGGAATGCTGCTCCAATCCATGCAGCCCCATACAGCCATAAGCATCGCCCTCCCTCACCAGCCTATGCTCACTGCAGAAAACCCGGCTCAGGGCTATCCTTCCCCTCCACGCACATAACCTGCCACGGCTACCTTCACTCCCTGGCCTCAAACAATCCATCAGTCCATGTCCCAGACCTAAAACCCATCACCCCTGACCCCTAATTTACTCTGCATTCTGCTGACATTGTTAGGTAACCTGTGACTGGAAGCTCGAGGCTCCTCTGCAGCCATGTGCTACACTTCCACTTTTCCCGGCACAGAGTCCTCCTCCCGGGTGGCTCCAGAGCTGGGCCCGAGGCCCCTCCTCCCCGCCTGACAGTCACAGAGAATGTGTATTCACAAGAGAGGAGCCAGGGAAGTCAGTCTCATCAGCCCTCCGGCCGCAGCGTCCTCTTCCCTCTCCCCCTCAGGCAGCCAGGCAGCAGCCTGGCTCCGTCCCTCCCGACAGCCCGTCCCTTCCCCCTCCTCCTCGCTCTGAGGCGGTCCATGTCAGCCCGAGAGTCGCACAGCAAAGCCCATGCTGATCTCCGGCCTCCAGGTTCCCTGTGCAGGCATCCCTGACGTGCCCAGAAAAACTGGGCAAAGCAGCGTCCCCTCTCGGGCAGCCCTGGCGCCGGATCGGATTCGGGCAGGTGGGGCATCAGTCGCACGGAGCCTTTAAGGGGGTTTGCCAAAGTCTCCACACAGATACCCAGGCTGTTCACTCCTGGCACACGTTGTGCCCACCTCGCAAACAGAAGGGCGCGGGGAGAGGCAAAATCCAGCCCCTCAACATCGTTCGGGGTTGCAAGGCCTCAAACTGCTCTTCCCAGCCCGAGCCCACCATCTCTTTTAGATGTTGCTTGCTTTGAAGCCATGACTTCTCCTGTCTGAATTCCCTCAGCTTTCCACGTTAAATACCTCGCTGTATTTCAAACAAGGCTCATTTTCTGGCATCGGTGAAAACTGGATCTAAAAACTGCCTCAATGATTAGCAAAAAGGGCCACTCGTGCCGAGTGCAACCCCCTGCCGGAGGAGGGAAGTCTGGAGCGGCCAGACATCACGCTGGAGCATCTTCTCGGCTGCCTGGTGTACAAGTCTGGGACAAAAGGATAACCCAGCACAGGGACCAGCTCCAGTGTGGCATCAGGCATCAACATGCACGCACAAGGAGAAACCACCCTTCCCTGAACGGATTTCGGGAAAAACTTGAAAACTTGGCAGGTGCCAAGGTCATTCGGATGCGCGTTGCCAATAACGTATTATAAGGTATTAAAAAACAACAACAAAAAAACCCCAAAAAAACACCAAAAAACCACAAAAAAACCATCAAAACAAAACAAAAAAACCCAGCGGAGTTATTTATAGCCCAGAATTTCTCACTCCTCTGCAGAAGCGCAGCCCAGAGGCGGCATTGTTGAGAGATGGGGAACACAAGCACCGCGGCCGCGCTAATGGCCGGTGCCGGCGCTGACACAACTTCAGCTGCGGCTCTGGGAATCCTTCCCGCAGAACACTAGGCTCCGGCCACCGCCGCCTGCCCGGTAACACACGTGTCAGTGACGGCAGCAGCACCTCGGAGACGCAGAGACAACCCCGGCAGCGGAGCACCTCGGCCCTGCCCGCGGCGTCATCCTCCCATCGTCGGGAGGAGGCGAGGAGCCGCAGATGCGGCCACGGGCACCGCGCTTCGCCGGCGGCAGCAGGCCCCGGCCGGGGTTATCTTGAACCGCCCCGGCCGGCGTTACCTGGAACTGCGGTCGCTCATTGCCGCCCGGCCGGGGTTACCTGGAGCCGCGGTCGCTCATTGCCGCCCGGCCGGGGTTACCTGGAGCCGCCGTCGCTCATCGCCGCCTCGCCCGTCCCCCGCCGCCTAGCGCCCCCCGGGCGCGGCCCGTTCCCCTGCGCCGCTAATCGCCGCGCGCGCGCCCGCCCGCCCCGCGCGTCGCGGGGCCGCCGCAGCGGCTCTGGCGCAGCCAATGGGCGCGGCGGGCGGCTGGTGACGACACACGCGCTGGGGCTGAGGCTGGGGGCAAATCTCGTGTTTCAAGGCAGCTCGCAGGGAAAGTGCGGTGCGGGGGGGTGCCTGCCCTACAAGCCCCTTCCCCGGAAGCCCTCTCGGAGGTGTGCGGGCACCTGGGAGGCGGGACCAGCGTCGGCCGGGGGTGAAAGTCGTCCTGAAAGGCATCATCACGCTCCTTGGTCTTCGTCCGCTGGGAATAGGAAATGCACCGTGAAATTCGGGGCTCCTCCGGATGACGTCTGCGTGTGACAGCCTGTGGGCTTCTTCTGTCCACATCCAAACGTGGGAGAAGCCCAGCAGGAGTGAGGCTGGAGTAACCAGCTCCAGCCACTCTTGCGACAAAGAGGGCACTTCCTTGCAAACCTCCCCAATAGAAAAATCTTATTCATGGTCTGTGTTTTCCCTTCTCCTTCATTCTTTTAGAATTATGCTTCCATAGGCAAAGTGTGGTCCTTCTCCTGCTCCTTCTGAATCCACGAGTTCAGCTCCTCCATGAAAGGTATCAAAAGTAGAAGCAGACCCAGCTTTGATGAGGATGATCTCTCATTTACAATATTTCCAGGAACAAAAAACAAGTGCAGCTAAACATGACCAATTTTACAGTCTCTGCGGCAGAGCCTGCAGGGCCATGGGCATGGAGCAGTGCTGGGGCTGAGAGCACCAGCCATGCCCTGAGCTTGAGGCTGTACCTGGTCCCAGGTCTAGCAGGAAACTCTACCAGCTTCAAGTGCCACCAATGGAAAGGGCCGTGCTTTTACATACCAAAGTGAGCATACCATTGATAATTTTTTTGTTTGATTTGCTTCCTGATGGAGATGCACAGAGTATGTGTAGTAACACATTATGGAGCAGCCAAAGGAAGGCAATGAAGACTTACCTTCTGCTAGCTGCTATTGCCAAAGTTAAGGCAAGCCCCATGTATCCAAGAGAAGATAAACTGTCCCAGCCCCACCACATGACATGATTTTCTCTGACCATGAGTGATCAGACTGCTGCTTTACAGCTCGTTCAAAGGATAGTTTCTCCAGAAGCAAGAACTCACTGAGTCACCCAGTCCACACTGACGTTACAAGCAGCCCTGAGTGAATCACTACCGTCCCTTCCTGCTGTAAGCCGAAGTCTCACCAAGGTTTTCTTCCTCAGTATGAGTCAAATCTGTCACTTAGCTGGCTGGTTCTGCAGTGATTACAGTCAAGCCGTAGAGCAAATTATCAGTGTTCTTTCCACTCTCACAAAGAATTAATCCTGTGGATAGATGACTTTCAGGATCCTCTAAGGTTAGCAGGAATTGTGCAAATCTGCTGTCCCTCAATAATGTAAGAAGAAGCCTTCCATTTTCTGCTGCATGTAGTGTCCACCTCAGTGACAGCACTGTGTGTATCCAAGTAATGGGGTAACCCCTGTAGGGGACATAATCCTCCTTGTTGAGCCAAAGCAGGTTAGTTAGCAGACTGCAGGTTTTGGCCTCCAGCTCTTCTCCCATCAAAGTCCATGCAAAGCTTTTGGAGGAATATCCCTTGACTGCAGCGAGGAAGGGAATGCAGCTGAAGGAGCTGTCAGGGTCCCTGCAGGCTCACCCAGCCCTGCAAACCACACTGGCTGCTGCAAACTGCTATTTAAAACATCCCAGAGCTGGAAACGACTGAGCAGATGGGGGACCAGCAGCACCCAGCCATTTTCAGAGTAAAAATCATTCCCGATGGTTTCAGAAAGACTGGTGGGTCATTTACCAGCCCCATGCCTTGAAGTACTACAAGCTGTGGGAAGTGCAAGTCCCACTCATAGGCTTCCAAAACAGGTCAGCAGCTCAAGGAAAATCTGCAGATACAGCATGAAATCAGGCAATTGCAGATGTTAGGACTGAATCTGTGAGTGAATCACTTCCATTCCTTTTAAAAAGTTCACCTAAAATCTAGCTTTAGCATAAACTTTTAGCAGAACTGCTCTTATCAAACAGCTGGGCAACAGCAGATGAATGAAGAGTTTCAGTTTCCTTCCCCCTGTGAAAGAAGAGAAACTTGACTCTGAGTGCATGCAGTGAAAAAGCAGATAAGATCCCTTACGCTCAGCCGTGTCCAAAGCTACAACTCTCCTGGGAGCCAAAGAAACTTTGCAAGCATTGACTGGGCACAGTGGAGTTTTGCCTGAGAATTACAGAGGTTTTTTTAATGTCTGTGCCTTTCAGGTTGGCCTTTGGATACCACAAAGCCCTTGAACCCATGCATTTCAGCCTTCTGGTGTTCTCCAGCTATCTTTAAGCTGCTAAATGGAAGCCAGCTGTCCTATACCTGATAGAAAGCTGATTTTGCATGCCTGTCTTATGCCTTCCTGGCAAAGGAGACAAAGAGAGGAAGCAAAAGCAAAGGCCACAAACCGCAGAGCTCCCTCGTTCCTCATCCCAGCTGTAATGAGGCTAACCCTGTTGGAACTGGAGGGCTCTGCTACACATTATAAGCAGCTGCATGTGCTAACAGTGGGCACATTGCTGAAGTAAGGAAAAATGAAAGAAAAAATTATTGACTGCATGGTCAAGACACCCACACAGTCCCGGGGTGCTGGGCTTGGCAGTGCAAGCTGGATTTGCTCCACGGGTCCACCTGGGATGGGCTGGGCTGGGCCAGACCTGCCCATACATGGACATGGTAATGGCTTTGTCCTCACAGGGCATAAAAAAGCAGGCCAGTCCCTGCTAGACTTCACTTCTGTGTGACTGACACACACATGTCCCAGTGAGTTGGAAATGCCTCGAGAGTCCACGTGCCCATCCACAAGGTCCAGCCTCCAAGACCCACAGGGTCTACCCAAACCCTTTTTTTGTCAGGAGCCACCTTGTCTCTGAGCAAGAATCTCATCCTGCAAAAATAACTTCAGAAGCTGCCCTAATTTGAGCCCTAATGCCCAATGCTTTAGGTGTCTGAGAAGCAGGAGGAAGGACCTGGCTGGACCATGTGCATCACCAACCCAAACAACTCCTTTCTTGTGTACTAAAATAGGCAGGACTGCCTGTATCACAACCATCTGTGTTGGAGTGTCTCTGTGATGGGCTATGCACAAGCTTCCCAGCCCCTCCTTGGGGTGTTCCCAGCCAGGAGTGGCCCAGGGTATACTCCTTCCTGAAGATGCAACCCCACAGAAATTCAGGGCCACGTAGCCAACACCTAGCAAAGCAAGAGAAAGAATTTTTAGCTCTGAGCAACAAATACCCTTCTTGTAGCCTCCAAAATATGCCTGAGGACTTCAAAAGCCCAGTGCCAGGCAACCTCACCTCTTAAATTTAATCAGATAGAACCTCCCAAACTGACTGCAGAGCTGTAGACTTGTACTGCCTGACTAGCAGCATTTCCCTGTACCAGAGGGGTGTGCAATGCTGAATGTCTTAGCAAAGGACACCAAGCACCAGATTTTCAGAAATCAAAGGTACACTTAGATGGGATGGCCAGCGAGTTAAAAAAGTCTTTCTTGAGCAAAAAAAGAGAAATCCTTTCAAAGAGCTGCCTGATCCTGCTTTCACAGGGAATGCACAGAAGCCGGGCAGGAATTCAGGAAAACTCTGCAGATACACATCTGCAAGGAAGCCTTGTTCAGTGCTATATAGGATGTAACCTTAATGGGTTACATGATTCCAGAGGTGGACATGCCCTAGTAAAGGCACAAGGGCAAAGAGTAAACCACTCTACTTCAGCAGGGCAGGAAGGTGGACACAGCCTTCATCTACACCAGAATTGGTTCTGCCACATTTATCACACCTTGCTGGCAAACACGACATAACCTGAGCAATACAGTGTGACTGCTGATTGGGCGTCAGTAGATTTTCATGGGAAGAGGGTATCCTGTTAAGGATCCCAATAACCTCCCAGACTCGGTAGCTGCCAGAGAGCTCATCTTACAAATAAAAATTACTCTGACCATCAATCCATCCCTATTAACAAAACCCCAATAAGAAGCAACCTATTCTGTACTCTAAGAGCTGTGCGTATTACAGTGCCCTGCAGTTTTCCCCCATGCCACGCTGCTGGGGCACCAGCACTTGGCCCCATGGTCCCATGCTTCCCCGAGGCTGCATTACATAGGGGACTGTGGCAGCCAACCCTGCTGAGACCAGGCAGCTCCAGGGGGGTCTGGAATGACACAAGAGCAGTACTCGATCATCTGTGCCAGGGGCTGATGTGGAGAGTACTGGGGGGAGGGACAAGGAGGGATGCTGAAAGCTAACAATTAAATTTGGGGGCCTGCTTGGCCCATGATGTCATGGCTTCGCAGTGCCCTGGCAACTGGCTGTGGGTGAGCATCTGCTGGGAGCTGGGGATGGTTATTTTTCTGAGGTTCAGACCTTTCCCAGTGGCTCTGAATCAAGCTGGTTGTCCTGACAACCTGGATAGTGGCAGCTTCTGATAACCACATAATGAGGTTGTCACAAAAAGGAGCCCCTCCATCAGAAAGGTTTAGGGATCATTAATCTTTCCGAGGGAGTGTGAGAGAAGAAGTAAGGGAACCATCTGATGATGCTGGAGCACGTCAACAGTCTCCCTTGGAAAGGAGCTTCATTAGACAGGAACCAAGTAGGAACCACCTACCAACAAGTAGCAGTGGGAACAGGCAGGCAGCCTGCCAGCAGCAAAAGGTCCCAACTGCTCAGCTACGGAATGCTGAGATCCAGGCAAAGACAGAGCAAAGAGGACACACAGGTGCTGCCTCGGAATGATTCAAGTTGCTGAGCAGTGAAAGTGCCCAGGGATCATCTGAGAACAGGGTGACAGCCTGCAACAAGTGACACACTAAGGCTGGCACATAGAGGCCTTCCCATGGTGCTACAGCTCTCACGTGCTGCCTCTTGGAGGGTAAGGCACTGAAAAACTCTGTGCCTTAGTTTACCCCATTTGCAGGTAGCTTCTGTGAATGGTTAGAATACTTCCCACTCCTGTCCTGCAAATCTTGCTTAGGACAGGGCACAGCAATGCAGCTCATTCAAAGAGAATTCATGCATGACTGCTGTCCTGAGGATCCCTCTCAGCTTAGGTGCAAGATGTCCCCTGAAAACTGAACCCGTGGGATAATGCCAGGCACCAAACACCGTGTCTTCCCCTGGAATCTTCTCAACCCAGGAAACTCTTTGTCCTTCACCTTGTCCTTGTGAAACGTGGATTTCATTCACCCTTTACTCAAGAGACCTGCGAGTTACCTACTGTGGCTGCAATAACAGTGGATTGAGGTGCTGCAGTTTGAAACCTTTGTGGATGGCAGTAACACCATAGCTTGGAGAAGCTCAATTGCCAAACTACTGATCCCCAGGACCAGGTTCCTGGAGAAGAATGCCTACCTTCGTGTCTAATAAAACATTAAAAAAAAAAAAAAAAAAAAAACTTTCCTGTAAAATTATGACATCTGAATCTTTCCCAAGAGGAGCTAGAAATCACCTCCATAGATAAGTCCTTATGAATCTTCCAGCAATAATTGACAGAATGTGTCTTTTATGTAATTTCAATCTGTTTAAAAAATATCTACTAAATGTAAACACTTGCTAAAGTCAGTATAAGACTTTATTAATACACTTAACACTATATTTAGTAATAAAGCTTTTATATTAAAAGCTGCTGTACTTTTAGTACATATTTTTACCTCAAACCATTTCCCTATTCAAAATTAGTGCTTCAACTGTGGATTTAAGTGAGATCTAATAGGACTATTAATACATGTCAATTGAATACCAATCAATTACTAAGGACTGCATTTAATAGATACATCTCTTAATATACTATTGCTATACCTCATTAAAATGGTGTCAAATCTTCACAACTGTTGTAAACAATCAAGTGAGATATAATCCACCTCCAAGAGCTGATAAAACTGAATGTAGTGCTCTCCCACTCTGGGGAAGTGGATGATATAAAATTCAAAGCTAAGACAAAGATATAGTTGATTACACATAACAGAAATACTCTCAGATTAATAATAGGCATCAGGGTCACAAATCCTGCCTCTCTCACAAAGGAAAGGAATGTCTGCAAGGAGATCCCCAACCTGGAAGAGGGTTTTGCAAGAGGGAAACAATATGAGGTGATACTGCTTATACCTGTGCTCTGCAATCCTACCTGAGCTGTCTTTAGTGATTCTTCCCACAGCATTCCTTCTCCAGTTTTGGCAGAGGGGAAACTGAGGCAAAGAGCAGCTCAGTGGCAGCTGTAGAGTAGCTTTGCCTCCCAGGGATCTCCAGTGACACTCACAGCCCCCTTTTTGTTTACTGAATTGCAATTTAAATCATCTCCCAGCAGGAGTAGCAGGACTAACAGCTTCAATGTATCGAGCCCCACCTTAACACAGCTTGTAAACAGAACACGTCACAGCTTCCTGCAGAAACACCAGTGGGATCCAGAATTCTTCAGGAGAATCCCTGTCAAGTCCAACTGTGTCTGGTTTGCACTTAAACATCAACCATTCTCCTTCATGGAGAACATCCTGTTTGACTGAACACAAGCAAAGATGACCCACCTGCCTGCTGAATTTTATCTGCTCAAGTTGTCGCTCAGTCTGCTCCCAGATTGAGAACGCCAAGATCCACCCAATCTATCGAAAGAGCACAGAATCGTTTCCAGTCCTTCCGGGCACCAAAGAATAAGATTCTTCACCCAGATGTGTCTGAGCAAGCCATCACAGCCCAGCACAAATACCAAATTTACTGATAGATGACCATGCCCAACCCCCTGCACTAGAGAATCTCAGCAGAGATGAGAGCCTTCCCCCTGTAGGAACATCTGTACTTGACTATGGTGCAGTACACTCTAAAGGCACAATCTGACAGTAAAACCACCACAGCACGATGGGCAAGTGCAGCAAGTTTATCTTCTCCAAAAACAGCTGTTATTCAACAGTGATTCTTCATTGGAACAGCCACACATCACCATGACTCTGTTTTCAGCTTGCAAAATGTCTAGAGGTGGATGAGACATATAAAAACCATTCTCCAGGCTGTTTATCTTTGTTTTAATACGAAAAGCATTTGCCAACATACTAGATTTTTACACAAGTCATTCTCCAGTTTCTCCCCAGAAACTTGTGAGCAGGAATGATACCAATTTTTGTGCCTGCTGAGAGACATTAAAATAGAGAGGCTCAAGAGGTGAAATGTCACCATTTTATAGGCTGCCACACTGTGGCAGTTCAGGTTTAACCATACTGTGGCAGTGTCTGTATCTGGGGTTTTAATTGACATTCACGTTGATGTAATCATTAAGACTAATTATTGAAGCACTGAAGTGGAGCAAGTGAAGCTGCCCTGTCTGCACAGCCCTCAGCTCTTGATATCTGAGCTCAACTCTGTCAGTGGGAGACCTGCTAAGCTCCCATTTGATGTAGAGAATTGAAAAGGGTAAACTTTTGGTGGTACCTGGCATTCTAGGGTTTTAGAAATGCTGAATATGAAGGCCAGTATTTAATCTGTGACTGTCCAGGGCATCTCAACTTCCCAGACCAAAACCACTTGAAGGTAACATCCAAAAGAAATGAAAATTAATTGATTCAAGTAAATAAGGCTGTTAGAAAATGAAATGGAATTAACAGTTTTTACACTGGGACCACTATTGAATCTTTTTTAAATGCCTGTTTCTGAGCCAGACATGTTTGCAATAAAAAAAAAACCAAACATGCTCTCTGGCTCTTTTCCACTGAATACAGTTATGCTTCAGGAGCAGAAAGGGCTTAGGCAGAGATTCAGACCTCTTTTTTGCACTCCATCCCCAGAAGATTTCACATGGGGATGATTTTGGCCTGAAGATACTAGAGTGCTGTTTGCTGTGGAAGGGAAGCAGTGTCGAGCAGCTGCTAGGAAAACTTTGCCATACCTCATTACCTGCTGCCTTCAGGGTATTCTGGTGAAAGCAGAAATGTCTGATGCCACTGAAGTCCATGATTTCCCTATGAGCCCTGAGACATGCTCCATGGGAACAGGAAGGGAGCCAACCTGTGAGGGACGCAGCAAGGCACTACAGAACAGGGTGGAGATACAGACTTACATGCAGAAACCAACAAGCAGAAGAGAAAATACTCTATTTTCAATTCATCATCCCATAATAAACCAGTCAGAAAGACTCCAAACCTAGGCTGAGTTTCCTCTGGCTGGCCTGTAGCACAGACAAACTCATAAAGGTTTGTACCCTTCACAAACCCTAGACCTTCAACTATGGTATCACAGGGGAGGTCTAAGTCAATCCTTCAAAGAAGATGAGACAGCTGAGGCTGCTTTCATCTCTAGTGGTTCCTTCCCCTTCCACACATGAAAGTGGATCCTTATGCACATGTGCCTCCTCCTGCTCATTCAGCTCTCCCTTGAAAATCCACTTTTCCCAAAACAAATGTTGTGAATCTGAGAATGAATCTCATACTAGATCAGTATGAACTCTGATTTCACAGCTTCACAGGTGTTATGGGTGAATATGAACAAAGGTGTTGTGGATGGCAAACACATAGCTCTGCACAATGGCTTGTGAGGGTTGGAGAATGCGGGTTCCCAGTATGGTGCAATGCAAAGGTACCATAGGCATCAGGATAACATCAGCCCACAGGGTATGAAGACGGTCTTTATGTAGTTCCCTTTCCACAAAGGAAGGTTTCATTGCCTGGAGAATATCCCATGACAGTTAGTTTACTGCCAGGCTAGCTCAGGGTAGTGCTCTCCCAGAACTAGAAGACCAGAAACAAGGGCTGTCTGTACACTTCCACACCAGCCTCCAAGACTGAAGTCTTAAAATTAGAAAAAGCATGATAGAGAATGCCTGACTTGACTTAGAGAATACCCTTCCTAAGCTTACTGGGGTTGTGACCTGGAAAATTAAAATGCAAGAAACTCTCCAGTTGCTGACCAGGCAAAATGGTTGATATTGGATTAAAGATTCAAGGCTCTCTGCTGTAGCACGCAGGCACCAACTGCACTGGCTGAAGTACCCCTCTCTTCTTTCGTGTGCCCAATACCAGCTACAGCAGCAGGACTGAGACCATCTTTGTGATACAAACAATTTTCAACAGCTGAAGAGAAAGGTTCCTCTGAATCCTGATTAAGTGAGACACTTCAAACAGCATTTCAGAAAG
Organism: Sturnus vulgaris; assembly: GCF_052056855.1. Taxonomy (NCBI): domain Eukaryota; kingdom Metazoa; phylum Chordata; class Aves; order Passeriformes; family Sturnidae; genus Sturnus; species Sturnus vulgaris. The sequence goes on along the minus strand of NC_142256.1, from coordinate 17,367,739 downwards.
CTGGCCCAGAGAAAGGACTACTGACTTAGTGAGACTGACCACATCATGACAGTAAATGGAGAATGTGCCAAAAAGCAAACTTACATCTACAGACCACCTCAGTGCACTTACTTCTTTAGAGGAGACTATCCCTTTCTTCTCTTCACTGTGAATCCTCCAGCATCTTCCTTCCCTTTCTCCCCTGCACACACTTGCAGCTCATTTTATATCAGGACACAGCCAGTAAAAAAGTACAAGATCTGTTCATACCAAGCAGTATTTCTGCTGTTTGTCTCTAAATCCTTGGTTTTGTTTGGCCACAAAGGGAACTCCATAGGCAGTAGTGAAGGCTAAGCATGTATGAAGGTACAAACACCAAGGAGAAGTTAATTCCATAGCTTTATCCTCCATATCATTGGGACAGCTACAGTCTACTTTAACATAGCATAGATGGAATCAAATATTAGTTTGAAGACAGAATGCCAATATCCCAGAAATAATCCTTTAATCATAATTTCAGAGTCCAGAAAGCACTGCAGCATGAGTTTTCTGACAAAAGAGTGGGTTTTTGATTCTCATGATTCTTGAATTATGCATTTCAGTGTACAAAACAGCACAGGTTTGACAAGTCTTAAACCTGAACAGTAGAAGAGTTTTGAACCCCAAGATTAAGGAAAGAGATGTTCATGAGACCCTGGCCACATGACAGTGCATAGGAAGAGGGTAAGGCCTGTTGGACATCTTTTCTAAACACTTCCAGTGACCAGCTTCTTTAAGAAGCTCAAGGAAGCGCCAATTTCAGCATGCATCCAGAGGGTGGATGAACATAACTCATGGAAAATATGTGAAAGATTTATTCTCCAATATAGATTGAAATCAAATGTAGTAAGAAAAGATATTTCAAGAATTGTAAATATGACCTTTTGGCCAGCTTGAGTCAAGTGTATAAAACATGACAGTACATTTCAGCCCTCACCTCTGACTGTGAAAGCTGGGTGTTTAGAGAACAGTCAGTCATTAATCTGGTGCTCAAAGATGTCACCTAAACAAGAGCTGGGATCAGGAAGAAATCCTCAGCTGACATTAAAGTGTTAAATGCAATGGACTGAATCCACTTATTATTTCTATTGCAATTGCTAATATGTAAGATGGGGCTGGAGGTCTGATTACCAAGATAAACACATGCCATCAATGCCACTGGAGACAGAGACTGATTGAAGATTTGGATCTGTTCTGCTCTGCGGTGCCAAGTCAGACTCCCCTTCCACCCCAGGCCTGCTGATATTTGAGAATCCAGTAAGCTCCCAGGGCTAAGTGAATCCCGGTCCCAGCGATAGTGTCTGGGCATTCTCATGCATCACAAAGGCTACAAACCTGCATGGTTGCCCAACTATTCTGCTAACCTCCATGTTTCAGGAGATATTTCCTTCTTTTGATACCCATAAAATTCAAAGCTCAGAGATTTATGAACCCGGGTAAACCCAGCATATAAACAGAAACCATCTCCTTCCACGAGCAAGTTAATTTCTCTTGTAAGAGATCTCACATCAGGCTTTCATCTCTTAAGCCAAGGTACTAAGACAGCCTTCCTTGTCATGGAAATGCCTTTGCAGTCAGCTGGTAAGTCTCCCTGTCAGGCTGAGCTCTTCAATGCAAAGATATGTCATAAACCTTCCTCCCAAAAAAAATTCCTTTACTAAATGAGAGGAAAATGACTGGGGTGCATTGATAGCTTTCAACTATCTGAAAAAACTTTGTGAAGTTTTATAGAGACCCAACCCAGCCAAGAACAATCACCTTTAAAACAGAAATTAAAATTAAATATCTTTATTTTTTCATGAAGGAAAAAGCAGCATGTTCCACTGGAGCACCCACTCCACCTCTGTGGCACTGTGACACCTCCACTGGCAGTTACACTTAGCTTCTGCCAGTGCCCCATGGAGACCACCAGAATGGGGCATCACATTCGGTACTCACTTCTCAATATTGTATAGAGCAGGCAATGATTCCATACAAACAATCTTTTCAATTAAAGGTCCCATCCCACATGGAGGCCACTGTCAGAGAGGAACAAAGGCCAGTGGATTTGGTGGTAACCCACTTGCTCTCTAGATCCCATGTATCCACACTGGACTCCAGCCAATAGTATGCAACCAAATGTAATAGATGATTCCATGACATTACTCCAGCTTACACCAGTGTAAATAAGACTGGGCTCCTGCCCTCCCTTTCCTGTGCTACCAGTGTGGCTTTATTTTGCAGCTGCCAGTCTGAATGCCAATCTACTCTGTCTTTGGCTTTCTGCAAGACCCAGACTCTCATGCTTCAGTGCATCCTTGCAGTTGAAACAAGATGTTTGCTCATACATATTTTTAATTCTGTTGCTACCCTGGCTCCTTCTCGTTAGTGGCCTTGCACAGCCATTGGTTCCACACCAGGGGAACAGCCCAATTAGCTTGCATAACTCAGGGGAGAGCCACTACTCCAGGAGAACAGGGGTGCTTGCCCCAGTGGGAACAGCTGCTGTCCCATGGTGAGGGGAAGAAATCCCAGAAGTTCAGAAAGTCTCAACAAGGCAAGGGAGGAAATGCCAGATAAATTCCTCATCATCAGGGGAAGAGAAACACCATCCTTCTGGCACATGCTGTCTTTGTTACATCTCCGAGGACTGCACACAACCCTGCATTTGCAGGTAAGGAGTGATTTCTGAACAGAGCAGCTCCCTGGAGTAGAGCTCCAGGAGCAAAGTGAGGCTGGGCAACTCCAGGGCACACTCACTTTTTACAGGACAAAATGGCACACAGTCACAGACTCAAAGCTGACCAGTAGACACGTATATTGCTGAACAGGATGGGCTTACCCATTACCAATATTTCAGCTACTGTTGACTTGGACTGAAGCTCCCAAGGGACCACCTTAACCAAGCCCAGTCACACTGACCACAGTGTTTCCTTGGAGCTGACACCTACAGGTCAAGCTACAGTCGGGGCTACCAGTAGACACTACCAGTAGACAGCATCATCTCACTCTCTCTGTGCACACGGAAGACACTTCAAGCCTGGGTTGCAGTAGGAGACACAGAAGAAGGTTAAGACAAGCATTATGCATTTTGGCTAAGACAAAATTTCTCCGTTCACTTCTCCACACAGACATCATCACCTCTGCTCCTTCAAGCTTGTCATTAGATGAGACATGGGCTCCACCTCCCATAAGAGATCTGATCTGTCAGCTCAGGCTGAGGCACCCAGCTCCTTCTTCTAAGGAGATAAATGACTGTACAGTGTTAGCTACACTTACTGGTGTCTGTAGTGAGGGAAGAGGAGGCTGACTCACCCTTTGGAGGTCCAGTCCTATGGCCTTAAGCCCAGAAAAACCTAATGTGAGAGTTTTTCCAGTTCAGTTTTCTCAGGCTTAGCCAGGGCTCTTTCTCAAAGCTAGTTGCCTTCCTCTAATGCAAACAGAAGAGAAGAATTAATAACAAAGATAAGGACACCTGCTGGATATGTGTCTAGGCCTGTGAAGAGGTGTTACTTTCTCTGCACCAATCAGCTTTATTCTGTCTTTGGAGTCACAAGAGACTCTACTTAAGCAATGTGTTTTAGAACAAAATTGTCTCTTTCCTATCTTGAAAGATGATCATGTAGCTGTGTGTCTTATTTCTGCCACTTCCGAAGGGTTAAGTCCCTAACCCACGGCTACACAGTCCCTTCACCACCTGCCTTTCCCAGGCTCTGCACCAGCAAAATGGATTTTCACTCTCAGTCCTGTGCACAGTCTTGGGCAATTCCACGTGACTTTGTGTGGCAGCCATGCTCTTTTTGAAACACTGCATGGTCCAGAACAGATTGACTGCATAGCAAGGTGAATCACAGCTGTGAACAAAATGTCTGGACAATTGCTATGGCAAAAAGACTGGCATTGCTTCATATTACTGCTGCCAATTACCTCCTGGTTGCACAATGAATCCCTTATCACCTTCTCTCACCAGGCTGGGCAGGAGGAGCTTTACAGCCTTTGCTTTTGCCTCACTAATCTTTGCTGGACTGACAAGTCCCATGGACCAGGAACAGACTGCTCTTCTGGCTCAGAAACGGAGCCCATACTTTGCCTTCACTGACTGCTGAAAATATACCCTCAGATGTCCTGGTGTGCTCTTTTTGTCTTCTAAGAAAGCTGAATGTCACTATGAGCCCCACCAGGAACAAATGCCAGCAGCATGAAGCCCTAGTTCTGGCCACTTCTTGTACCAGACAGCAGTTGGACTGTCTGTCCCAGAAGACGGGCACTGGGCAGGAACGTGCCATCCCATCTGATGCCAGCATGCCTGGTGCCGTGTAGGCCATCCTGTTGTCAAAAAACCTCAAATTTTGGTGATGTTACTGGTCATCACTGAACTAGCAGGGCTGCATCCCTTCATTGCCCTTGTACCCACCAGGCCTAGAAAGATGAGCTGCTCTGAATGGAAACAGGGTCTTACCAACCCAAGACTCTCTGCTTACTGCAGCACTAGCCATCGGCCCTACAGTGTCTGACATCAACAGGCGAATACTGCTCTATTCTGCACTTTTTGCTACACATGCCAGAAGTGATTGGGGCCCTTCAAAGCACTGAAACAATGTTGTGTGTTCATGAGTGCCACCTGCTGGCACCTTCTCCATTAATATTTCCAAAGTCACTTAATGGAGTGTGGAGTTTTCCAGATCCAGAGCACACAGGTACCATTGGCTCCTATCCCCTTCATAGCAGGGGGAAAATTCTGTGCCTTCTTCAATATCCCAAACTTTCTGGTCTCATCAGCTGCTGCAAATAAATCAGGTAGATCCATTCTATAATCTGCTACACTAATTGTTTAAGTAAAAGGAATATGGTAGGGTTAAGCATAAGACTTAAGGAAACACTTGAGACCTCAAAACACTCTTAGTGATGCTTCCACTATCTGGATAACAAAACGTCAACACAAAAACCGTCCACCCAGCATATATGTGTACTGGCTTCTTCCTCAAAAGACTGCCTGGCCCTCTGGAATCTCAGTGTCTAAGGACTGCAGCTGCAAAGAGAACCCTGAGACTCAGAAAGCCAGGTATGTTGCAGAGTGTGCTGAGGGCCAGAAAGAATGGCTGTGCCATGAGTGACTTACAGTTTCTGCATCCCTACTGGATGTCTATCTAAATGACCTGCTGTAACCTAAGCAGAAATTATTGAGCTTGAAGTAGAAATCTTTGGATGAATGTTTGTGACCCATTCTGCGTGGCAGGTCAGACTATCTGGTCAGAAATTTCCATTCTCTTGTGACCAGGGCCATGATGGGAGAGCTGGAAACTGAGAACTGGCAGCCAAAGAACAGCAGGATACTCTAAGAGTTTCCCTTTACCTGGGATCACAGTACCATTAAATCAGTACTTTAGGAGGGAAAATACTAGTATCTCCTACCCAGGTTTTTCTCAAGCAGTAATGAAATATTAAGGAGATATACAGTACGACTGATATGAACTGTATGTAGTAAACAAATAATTAAAATAAACTATTACAAAATGCAGTGTGGGAACTCCTATACCATATGTGCTATTATTTGTTAATTATATTCACACAGCAATATATGTCTGCAGCACTCTGTAGTCTAAAGCCCCTTCCTTTCTAACTGTTAATTAGGGCTCACAATCAATGCTGAGAAGTGAAGGAAATGTGTTAGTTTCTCTCCTACATTTGCAAAGCCCCAGAAGCAAAATCCAAACAGACACAAAGTCACAAGTGAAGCAATAGCACTGCCAGAAACAGAGTTCAAAACTCCTGGATTCCAGGTTCTTCCCACTGAGAGAGAAAGATTGGTAACGAATCCCCAAAGAGGTGGGAATGAGCAAGAAAATCACAGTGTGCAGTCTGCCTGTTTTCACATGTGAGTTAATTAGATTGTAGCCTAATTAAAATACAGCCTTTGCATCTTGCCTTTCTTCCTTGGTGATGTTGGCAGCAGGTATAGGTTGTCCGTACATTTAAGCTGCAAGCTAGAAAACACCTTCTAACCGTGAAAAGAGTGGAACAGCCCTGTGATGGGGCTGGAAACCAGCAACTGAAGTATGGCACCAACTCTGCTCATGGAAAGCACCACTGGATATAGATGCCTGCAAGGCAGAGGGAGAGAAATGAAAATACAAAAGGCTTACTCCACCTAGTGCTTCCTTCCACAGTAAACTTGGTTTTAGAAGCACCAAACACTTGACATTCCAAATGAAATCGCAGGTCTTTGGCACCTTTAGAAAGCAGCTCCTGTACCTCAGCAATTAAAACTAATTTGAGTCCAATATACTTTTAGTGTCCGGAGTTAAAGACTACTTCTGCCAAAAACTGCAAAAACAAGTGGCATCTCTGTATCACAGGGAAGCTGGAAAAATGAGGGCATTACTTGTGTTATGGTATCTCTCCTCCCTTTCTGCCAGGAACACAGTAGGAACGGAATGGACACAATTTACAAAAGGCCATGGAAACGAAACATTAACCAAAGATTTGACCTTCATACACAACACCTCACAAATGGGACAACTCTAACACAATTTTAAAAAGGGGTTTTGTCTAAAGATCGTTTATAGAGGGCAATGGTCTGGTCAATGAAAAAGCTGGATTTAACTTGCTTAATCTCCAGTGAGGTCTGATTGAGAACTCACTGGAAAAACACAACTGTTGCCACCATTGTGAAGAGGCAAATGTGTCACAAGCACAGGCTGTCACTGCAGGGGGAAGGAGGTGATTAGGTACCAAGAGAAGAGGACAGCCCAGCTTCTTAGGGAAACCTGCAGTTCATATCAGGATGAGCAGTTACAAAATACCAAAATCTCCCGCTACAGAATCATTCATGACTGATCGGAGGTGAAATGCTAAAACCAATACAAATGTACAGAAGGGCTGAGCCACAGAGCCAGAGCACTCAGGAGATGGGCAAGGCAGCTTTACCCAGGCTGCATGGCCAATATAATTTCCCACCAAGACACAACCTCCAGATGCAGACAGTGCTGGAAAGAGTAAGTATTTGGCAGATGAAAAGGCAAAAAACATCTGTAAGCACCAAACGTAAAAGCCATTACTCTCACCCATAATAATTCACAGATGTATTTTTCCCTATCTTGTCTGCAAACGTTTCAAACCAGCATTGCATTTCCTACTGAACTACGATGCCCACAGAAGGGAACTCAAGTGAGATGATACAGTATGTCAAAAATGAAGTTTTCTAAAGCATTTGAGATAATGGAAGAGAAAAGAAGGGATCAGAAGCAGTAATAAATGAACACAGAGACAGGATTCCACTGCACATCAGAATTCTGAGCTTCAAAACCACATGGAAATCCCAGCTTTCCTAGTTGCAACAGGAAACAGCTCAGGAGATAGACTGAAGGCTCTGAGGCAATTAATTTTTCAACAAGACAACGCAGTCTGCAGTCAGACCATCACATTGCAGTCACGCTGCCTGTTACTCAATGTGGAAAAAGATCAAAGAGCAAACACGAAATAATCTAGCGAGGCACAGTGAGAAAGCTGAGCCACATCACTGTTCTATCACAGCTCACCTCCCTGAACGGAGGGAGTGTCTGCACTTACACAGAGAATAAGCTGGTAATGCCTAGCAGCCCCTTTTCCTGCTTGCTGCAGTGCTTTGCATACACTTGCTCAGAGCTCCCCCACAATCTAGCCCAGCAGCACTGCCGGGCAACTCCAGCACAGCAAAGTCAAAAGAGCCAGAACTCCGAAAAGGTCTGGCTGGAAAAAAAAAAAAAAAAAAAGCCAAGGAAGTACATGTCTTTATGAACTTTGATCAGCTTCCATTCTATTTTCTCTTATTTTTTGCTGTCACCTATCATTAAAATTAAATAACATGTGGTCTTGTTGCCATGTTAACCAAGAGACACTGCAGACTCAGAAAGTCAAACTCAGTCCACTCTGCTAGATACTTGCTCCTGGTACACTTAGAAAAGCACAGTATAAGAAGGAGAGAACAGGGGACGCATTCCTGGAAATGTAAATGCCTGATCCTATGCAACTCATAAAAGAAATATTGCAAAGGGGTTGGAGACACATTACATTCGTAATTAGGATGATTCTACGCAGCTGTATCAGGAGCTACTGTTAAACAGTGTGGAAAAAACCTGATTCAGAGATCCATAAAGGATCTGGGACAGAGAACAGCAGCAGCCCAATGTAATGCCCAGCCCTCACCCACTGTCTTTACAACGAGCAGTCAATATTCCTGCAAAAGTGCCTGCTTATGTTCCACATCTGTGTTACCTCTTCCATGCCCATTTCAGTCCTGATCTCAAAAAAGTGCTGTTCATCTCTTCTTCACAAATATCACCTACCCAGTTCTGCATAGCCATGAGTCGATCATATATTTCCTTGCCTTGAGAAGTCAGGATAAGGACACTCCAAAACCCAAAGAAAAATAAAACAGTGCTGGATGCTCCTCAGATCATCAAAAACACAGGGAAGCACTGTAGCATGTACACAAAGCTTTCTGCTAGTGGGACAGCATTTTAGGAGGATTTCTGGTTTTCTTCTCTCTTCCTGATGCTTCTTTACAAATCAGGTTCTTTCCCTGCCTAGTTCTCCTCTGCTAGTAGTCTCATTGCAGCTGCAGGGAAAGACAAGCCATTTTGCTTGCATGGCTGCCTTTGCATTTCAAGCTGATTTGTATGAGACACTGCCACCCAGCACGATTTGCATACATACCAAAATGCAAGACCTGCACAAAATGAAGCAGGAAAACTATTAGTCTCTCCTCTCAGAAAAGGTTAATGGCATGGATTCTTTGCAAATGTTTACTATTAAGTGTTTTCTAAGCCTCTGAGCTATAGAATTGTACATAAAAGGGGGTTCACCCTCTTCCCCCAGTCTCACAATCCTATTTGCTTCAGATTAACATGAATGACCTCTACTTCACTTGAGCTTATTCACTGCCCACAGAGCAGGGCCTGGTTGTACTGAATTATTTCCCTGCCATCATGAAATGCTCTTCAGCTGCATAGGAGGGGACAAGGCTGCAGATGCAGGTGTTAGCTTTCTACAACATTAACTGTTCAACACCCAGACAAGCCTCCTATTTAAACCTTACTCAGATCAGAAGGGCTGCAGAAAACCATGACATAAGTATGAGATACCTTGACTTAACACACCAGAACACTAGGCCCAAACATGTGATAAAGAAAACAGGGGTGAACTACAGCCTGGTAATTACATGTGATCACACATGGCAGGGGACAAAGCAGCCCTGCCATGAAACACTTAATCTCAGCTCCTCCTGCTGCTCCCTCCCTCTCTGTTCTCAACTGTGTCAGTTATCTAATGTGCCCCACACTTTGTCTTAAAAGTGCATCAGAGGTTCTAGGGTGGGTGCTCTTTGAAATGGCTTAATTTAAATTGACATATGAAATGTCACCTCTAAAATAAGCCAGGCCAAAGAAAGCCCTTCAGGACCTTTATGTCCCATCTCTTTTCTATCTCTTCCTTCCCCTCTCACATTACTTTAAAGAGAGCTTGCACATCATTCACCAGTCTGGCCGCCAATAAAAAAATAACTCCTACCTGAAAGGTGTCTTCAGGTGCATACTCTTAAGGGCAGGGAGGATATGCCTTCATTTCCTCAGTCCTCCAAGAATAACAGCGCAGACTGAAGTCCCTCCACAAGTCAGATCTCCTGTGTCAGACACAAACCCAAATTATTCTGGCATATAAGCACAGATCTGTGCTGAAAGAATAGCCATTGGGCAATTAAAATCTGTTTTGCTCCTTTGTTCTCCAGGCAGGCTGCCTGATTGAATGGACCCTTTTACTGGAAAACAAGTATTAGGCCCAATCTTCATCTGGCAGAAAACCACACACTGCCACCAATTTCTCTGTTACGCTGACTGAAATTTTGACCTATGGCTTACAATTACATTGAAGCTCTTAGTTCCTACCTGCACCTCCCATACTTTCAAATGGCACAATAACTCCACTCACTAATTTTTCCAGACCAAAGACTGATTTTCTCAGACCTCACTGCATCAGGCTCACATGGTCACCCTGTGCAGTACCTGGGCTGCCTGGCAAAACTTACTCTGATATGGACTTTATTGCATTGGGTTTGGGAGATTTTGTGGTGATTTGCAAACAATCAGAGAGCTCAGACACAACCCATAACTACTGTATTTAAATGTTCCATTTGTAACTACAAAACAGGATCCTGCCTAGAGAAGTAGAGACTGAAACTTAAAGTAGAGCAGATGAATATAAAGGACTGATGGCAATAACTGTCTGCTCTTACAGAGCAAGGCAATCAAACTGTTTAAATACTTTCAGCAACTGGACTGTCCCAGCAAAAATTCCACCCTCAAACTCACTAAAGAATTACACACCATTCCTTAGTCTGCACAGGCAAGAATTTGATCTTTGCATTCAGTGAATTGTGGTTGGGGTTTCGGTTTAAAAAACAAAACCATGTATTTATTGAAAATCACATGTGATTCTTGTGATGAGCAAATCCATTTAAAATAGTCAGAACCTGGAGGAACCAGCCAGGACACAGAGGGTGTTGTGGGGGCCCCTCTTCAGCACACACATACTGATGTTCAGTACGTGTGTGTTGTAAAAAAGCCACAGTCTGACAAAGACTGGCAGGATAATCAGAATAAGGCATATTCCTCTCAGACAGACCAGAGTAGCCAGCTTTTTTTAGCTTAACCAAACAGAGGCTAAGAAGGGTCATCGCTGCAATCCAGAAATAACTAAAAAGTAAACACCAAGGAAGAAAAATAGCTAGTCAAGATCAGTGACTAGAAATAATCAAAGAGGAATAAAAAGGCATGAGCAAACTTGAACTGGAAATTATAATGTTTCTGTGACCAGAAGGATGAGGCAGAAGCTACTTTTCAATAGAAATAATGGGGGAAAGAAACGTTGAACCATCTTTGGGCATTAATAAAGCAGACTCTAGGACATGATACCTACTGTCAGTAGAGCTGAATCTGACACTCTTGAGCTTCCTCACTCCTGTGTGTGCTCAGCTCAAACTCAAAGAAGAAAAAAAAATAAAATGGAAGAAAAAAAATAAAATGGAAGAAAACGTCAACATTCACAACTATTGTCAAAAATCTCTCACGAAAACTAGGCCACAAAAACAGCAAGCTGTGCAAGGAGGAATGCCCAGGGGAGAAAAATCGCATCTTGCTGAATTCAGGCTCTCTGATAATTTGTGCCTCTCCATCACAGACATTTGCCTCATGCTTGTTCTCCAGCATGAATTGCCAGTTTGAATTTTCCTGTAGCATACTTACAGCGAGGCATCAGGAAACTCTCTAAATGCTGGAAGTAATTACCCAAAAGCACTCTCCTGCAGTGAAACAAACTGTTAGAGAGGAAAAGGAGAAGGATTATATGCTGGGTTGTATGATGGTTTATGTAGATATTCTCATTAAGGAGATATTCATTAAGGAAATGGTAACCTCTGCCTGTAGATCCTTCCTTCTCTGAAAGCCTAGCAGTGCCACTGAATGACTATTTATCATGGTCAAAACACTAGTGAACTCGTCCTTGTCTCCTTGCAGGCATGGAGCTTGTGATGATCTCCTTACTTGCCTCATAAGGTAGAAATATAAAGGAAAAATTAAAGGGGAGAAGGAAATCAAGAAAATTGATAAAACATGTTTGGGGAGAGACACAGCTGAAAGGAACCCACTGTTCAAAGCACACTGGTCAGCAATGGAAGAGATCCTCTAAAGGCATTTGTAGCTCACTTCTTCTACTATCACCCCAAGAAGGAATTAATCAATATATTAGTTTCCAGGCACTTGCTGAGGGACCATAACACCATGGACAATCAGGAAGGATGCCTGCTCCTGTCCTCCACCACTTGTAACCCCTATTACTAGCAGCATACCCATAAAGGCAATGAAAGGACAGAGAGCTGAAACAATGCAGAGCACAGTATCTAAGCCTCAGTTGCTATCAGCCCAGTGTCAGGTAAGTACAACACATCCACTTTCCAGCTGAGAGGGTTTCAAGGAAGTACCAAAGGAAAACAAGCACGATGGTTACCTCATATCTGGTGAGTTTTTCAGACTCACCACAGTGATGTGAGCAGAGAATATCAGCAAGTGGGTTTCTTGCGACTGACAGAGCAAAAGTAATGGTAAACAGCTTGATCAAGTCATAGGTGAGACTGCTTAGAAGATGCTGCCTGGCGAAGAGCTGTAAAGACTGAACTCTCACTTGGAGGAGGTAGTTTTCACAGGGCAGAAGCCAAAAGCCTATCCAAACGTATGATCAACATCCATTTTACCTCAATCATAGGAGCAAGCTCAATTAACATAATTGATATAGTAGAAAGTTGTACAAAATAACTTACTGGACTCCTTTATCTTCTTTCCCACTGAAAAAAAACGTTTTTTGTCAGTCCCATCAGAAAGCCTTTGATCTCAACACTGATCTAAGCAAAAAAACAAGAAAAAATCTGTAGGAGAAGGAAACCTTGCCCCTGATGAGTCACAGCTGTGCTAATTACCAAAAACAGCCTTGTCCTTAATAGGGCACAGCTATAGCTGATAAGGATGAGTGTGATAAAAGGGTGGGTTAGCTGGTCAGGGAAGATTTCTAGGAATGGAAGGAACTGAGAAAGCTGAAGGAATGATCCAGAGGTAGACTAAAAGGTGAGGAAAGAGGGACCAAATGAAGACTGGCCAAATGGAAGAGAGAATCGATGCTGTGAGGTCAGTCTGAATCTGTAGTCAAAGACTGTAAGGGAAGCCTACAGTGTGAGCTTGCTATATTCAGAGTCATTGAGGCGTTAGAGTCTGTAAGCTAAGTTGTGAAGAAGAATAAACTAGGCCCCTTCTCATGTTGTTGAACAAGAGTGTGTGTCTCATCTTGATTCTATCTCTAACATGAGGTTTGCTGTAACAGAAGTCAAAGAAAAAAATGAAAGAGAGAAGTGGCCGAAACTTTACCTCTACACTGATTCATAGATGGTAGCCAATGCTCTGTGGGGATGGCTGGAAAGGTGGAAAGAGGCTAACTGGCAGCATAGAGGGAAACCAATCTGGGCTGCTGAAGAGTGGAAAGACATTGCCACCCAGGTAGGGAGACTACCTGTGAAAGTCTGCCATGTAGATGCCCATGTCCCCAAGAGTAGAGCTGATGAGGAGCACTGAAACAACAAGCAGGTAGATCAGGCTGCACAGATAGAGGTGTCAAAAATAGACTTAGATTGGCAATACAAGGGCGAGTTGTTTCTAGCCCAATGGGCCCATGATGCCTCAGGCCACCAGGGCAGAGATGCCACCTATAAGTGGGCACAAGACTGAGGGCTGGATCTAACCATGGACAGTATTTCTCAGGTTATCCATGACTGTGAGACGTGCGCTGCCATCAAACAGGCCAAGCGGGTGAAGCCCCTCTGGTATGGGGGGCGGTGGTCCAAGTACAAGTATGGGGAGGCCTGGCAGATTGATTACATCACACTGCCCCAGACACGCCAAGGCAAGCGCTACGTGCTCACCATGGTAGAAGCCACCATGAAATGGTTGGAGACCTACCCTGTGCCTCATGCCACTGCCCAGAACACCATCCTGGGTCTAGAAAAACAAGTCCTTTGGAGGCATAGCACCCCTGAGAGAATTGAGTCAGACAATGGGACTCATTTCAAGAATAGAGTTGTCAACACCTGGGCTAGGGAACACGGCATTGAGTGGATGTACCATGTCCTCTACCATGCACCAGCTGCAGGGAAAGTGGAGAGGTAAAATGGACTGTTAAAAACCACCTTGAAGGCATTGGGTGGGTGATCTTTCAAAAACTGGGAGCAGTATCTAGCAAAGGCCACCTGGTTAGTTAACACCTGAGGCTCCATTAACCAAGCAGGCCCTGCCTCCATATAGTAGATAGAGACAAAGTCCCAGTGGTCAGAGCTTTGTTAGGGAAGACAGTTTGGATCAATTCTGCTTCAAGTACAAACCCATTCGTGGAGTTGTCTTTGCTCAGGGACCAGGTTGCACATGGTGGATAATGCAGAAAGATGGAACAACACAATGAGTACCTCAGGGAGATCTGATTGTTGGGTGAGAACCATATGCAAAATATCACTGTTTGCTGAGTGTTACTGCTATTATCTGTACATAGTTGTATACCATATATATGTGTATGCATAAGGGGTGTGTGTGATGAGTTAGAATATATATATTTTTGTTTTGGTAATGAGTTGACAATATGGGGATAAGGGGTGCAATGTCCTGGGGTGACTTTGTCATGTTGAATTGTATTTCCATTTGTCTGTTTAGCCCAGAAGTAAGTTTTGTACCTTTAAGGCTGGAAGGAGGGAGAAGGAGAAGCGCTGGAATGTGGAATGTCTGAGGCGTCTTGTCCTCCTGGACTGTGTTGCAGTGGTGGACAGCAGAGAGAGCTCTCCTTTGCTTTTAGTTAATTTCTGACTAACTGAAGCAGAAAAGTTCCCCGGAAAGTTTATTTTTCCTTTTTTCTTGGAATTATTTGAACCTGCTCTGGACTGGGGACCCGGGGGAGCACCAGGAGCTTGCACCTGTGGCCACCGGGGCCTGGCCTCCAGTGCCAGAAGGACTGAGAACAGACTGAACCGAGTTACCCCCCACAGAAGAGAGACTTTCTGAATTTGTTATCTCTTCAGAGCAGTGATAGGTTTTGTTGTTCAGTATTGGTTTGGGTTTTTTGTGCTGGGCAGTGCTGTGCCTGTTGAATAAACAGGTTTTTTCCACTTCTCTCTGAGGAAATTTCTACCTGAACCAGCTGGGGGGGAGGGACCACTCAGGTCTGCTTCCTTGTGAGGGGGGGTCCCTTTAGAAGTTATCTCCCAAATATGCCCTAAACCAGGACACTGCTCAGAGAAGTCTTTCTCACAATTGCAATTTTTTACCTCTACAACCTCTAATTACCAAAATTTCTGCCTGGGTTTGCACTGGGCCTCTGCAATCTGGAAGCTGTCCAGATGCTCACACTGCAGCAGAGAGCCTGAACACTAATGCTGAGACCTAGGAAAGGTCTTCAGTCTGTCAAAACCTGCTGCTTCAGAGAGTCTAACAAGCTTCCTCTGTGGCAGGGCTGCTGTGCCTGGGTGGTGCAGGAGCAAGCACCAAGTCCATGAAACTGGCAGACAATTTGTGATCCTTTTAGGAAGAACACTCCTACTGGGGGAAATGGAAGGTCCATCTATGTTCAATCCCAATGACAGGCTGTACAGCCACCCCTCCTTGCTGAATATCACGCACCCAGGATCAAACCATAGGCAAGGGAGACACTGGATTGTTAAGCCACAGAAACTCAGTCAACCTGTCCAGTTTTGGGTCTCAGGAAAACATTCAATTCAGAGAGTTTCCTCAGCCCCCCTGTAGCTCTGTTTATGACTGATTAATCTAGACATATAGCGATAATAATAACTTGATAAATCTCCATGTGCACGAGGTCATTTTTAAAGCAACACTATATCCATTTATCACCCATGACACTATAATTATAATCAAGACTCATCTGGCATTACCTAGTATTGGGGAGGAGTGTGGTGGGGGAGAGTTTGTTTTAATTCCCAATCTAATTACAATTATCTTTTGTTCCAGCAGCCAAAGCCATCTTCCATTTTAAAAGCACAGCAATGCCTACCTGCAATTATGAAATAAGTAATTTCATTTAAAAGCAACTGCTGCACACAAGAAACTCCTTCATCTTGGATGTCCTGGTGGAAAAACATGAATTATCCACCTTTATCACAGAGCTGTCCGGCTATGGCTCCCTATAGCCTAGTACTACTGTAAAATAAAACTTTATAAAAAGATGGAAAGCTCACAGCTTTGCAGGGCATAACCACAGCTGTATTTCATACCTCACAAAACCTACTCTTGTGCAGCACAGACCTAAAAGAAAATTTTTGCCTTAAGGCTAGGGGAAGATGCTTGGTTCTCTGCACAGTTGCCAGGTTCTGTTACAAAGCTATTACCCTCAGTGTGAGAATTACAAGGGAAAACACCACATCTTAAATAATTCAGGAACTCAGCTTAAAGGACAGTAGCAATTTCTTCTTACTTTAAATCCTGTCCCCCTCTTTCCCACACTGATCTCCTGAGACTCCACTAAATATAAAGTAGCAGGCAATAAACAAACCAACAGTTACCACAGACAGATGCATCAAGCCCCACCCTCCCTTCTCCCCTATGTGCCCATCAGAAAGGACTCTCCCCTGTCTCTTCTTTCTGCTGACTTCGGAGTCAGAAAGGGAAAGCAAAAGATTATTGATCTGATCTCCAAATTCAAAAGTGCAGAGCATCCCCAGGCTCCAAGAGAAGAAATCCCTGGTAAGGTCGTGTCAACAGTGTCCTCTGCCTGGCAATACCTCTCGTAGCTGACACAACTTTTAAGGCGCCCAACATCAAAGCACAGGGTGAAGTCAGAAACTCTGACTTCCCAGTTTAACACATGCCCACTGCAATTTATTAACATGGTACATTAATGGCTAGGCTCAGTATCACTAAATCAGTCATTCCTGCTACAAGTAAGCTGGATAAATCAGAGAATTTCATTTAGGGTGATTTATATTGTACATAAATCAACATTCATCTGTGAGTGATTTGTTGATACACTGCAAGATCATCTAATCACTTTCTGGCTTTCCATCAAGCAAAACTTTTGGGAATTACATCACTGAATCCCAGACTAGAGAGGCCAGGGCCATGAATCAAGTCTTGGAGGCAGAACAAGCAGGCTTACAATGTGGAGTGATGGTTTGCTTAGGCCGGGCTGGTTTGGTTAGGACTCCCTGCACAAACTGGAACTCAAACTTTGCATGAGATCCATTCTCCTGTCTTGTTCCACAATTCCTCAGTCTCATGCTTCCATGCACAGAAATGAGATGAGAGCATGTCCCTCTGAGGGTTGGATCATGAGGAAAAGTACCTTCAGAAGAGTACAGGGTGTTAAACACTACTCATGCCAACAGTGCAAGGCAGTCAGGGATCCTGGCCACCACAGAGAGCCACAAGAAGAAGCTGAGGTATCCTTCAAGGCGACATTTGATTCAATTATATTCTAATCTATTCTAAAGGTCTCCTAGAAGGAGAATGAGAAAACCATTCAGCCTTTGATGTACTGGTATAATTTTGGAAGACTGTGAAGCAGAGAAGCTGAAGAGAGCAAGCACACAGCTACACACTACAACTACTCCAGCATCTTTACTGGACCATCTCCATAGCTCCAGAATTGGGACCTCGAAGGCAGGGAGACTCTAAGGATAACTTTACTCCTGCATCTCAGGATGAGCAATTTCAGGTCCTGACTCCACCCTGTTAGCCTGTTCCCCATGTCATTCTCCATGACTGCTTGCTCAACTGTTGAACAGGAAATTAGGAAAGCAGCCTCATTTAAGAAGCACTTTGGGATAAGCCGATGACAAATGCTCTAGAGGAGAGATTTGCTCTTCAGGCACAACTTCTGATCTCAGTGGTTGCTCAGTCATCTAAAGATGGCTTAAGACTCAGATCTAAAGTACTTTGGCTGTCTGTGTATCACATCTCACAGACTTGATAAATTCTCTCTTTCCTACTCCTATAAACCAAGAAGTTTGATTTCTTGTGCAAAGCTAACAACTTCTCCATCACAAAAACATTCCAAGTTAAAATTCAAAATATGACATCCAGGTGTGCCTCACTAGGTTTCCATAAAAAAAAAAAAAAATTCCTTTCTCAACAGTTAGGACTTGGCAGCTCCTGCTTTTCAACAGGAAAAACTCCTGCCTGTCTTCTTTGACCAACATTCTGTTTCAGCTTTCCTGTGGGAGTATGGCATTGAGAAAGCAATACTGGAGTAATCTGCAGTTCAGCAGACATGGAGTTGATTAGCATTGTCCATGAATCACTGTTTGACCTGTGCATTCATTTATTTCGGCAGCATTTGAATTGATCTAAAGGACATACGTTCTGAAATGCTGTTACACTGATGCAAATAGTTCTTATAAAATTCCTAAACACAGCAACTGTGCTGTTCAAGAAGCCACAAGCAGCACCATAAAATTAGGACAGACTCTGAAAGTAATTTGGTTGGGTTTGTTTTCTCTTTAGTTTAAGCATACACAGGACAGGTTTGTGCTAGCAAGAGATGTCAGAGGGAATGCTCCATAATGGGGAATGCCAGCACAGAACAGGCAACAACAGCCCTATTTCCAGGGCTGGACACAGCTGCCTCCTACAGCCAAGTGGGATGCATCCCTCTGTGCCAGATAAACCCAGAGCTCGTGGGACACCCTGGGCAGTAACAAGGGGCACAACCACCCCTTCTGCTGCCCTAAGAAAAGCATCCCTGTTTCCTTCCTCACCGTGCCCAGACTGAGAGAAATAAAACTACCACTCAACAGTGCTCTGATTGTTTTACAGTTTATATACATGTCCAGGGCATGTTAGGGCAAATTTGGGGGAAAACCTCAGGAAGGAGCCCCCAGAAAACAAACCCCCACGACTTCTCCCCCCACCACCAGGTTCGGGAAGAATTTCCTCAGAGAGGAGTGGAAAAAAAAAACTGTTTATTTAACAAGTGAAACCACTCCCCAGCACAAAAAAAAACCAACACCAGATGACAAAAAAAACCTCCTTCACCGCTCTGAATAGATGACAAACTCAGAAAGTCTCTGCGGCCAGTGGTCGCCCAGTTATCAGTCTCCGGCGCTGGGGGATGACTGCTGCAGGTCACAGAATGCAGACTCCCGGTGTTTCTTAGTGTTTCCCAGGTCTCCGTCCGGAACAGGTTCAGATGGTATTCAGGAAAGGAAGAGGGAGAAAAAAAAAAAAACAGTCCAGAGAAAAAAAAACTACACTGCCTAGCTGAACTAACTAATAAGCAAAGGCAAGAAAAGCAGGAGCCAAAAGCGAGCAAGCAAGTGAGCAAAGCAAAGCAAGCAAAGCCCAGCCAGACAGCAAGCCTCTCCTAAACACAGACCATGGGGGAGGTGAGCCAGCTGATAACAGGACAAAACAAACCTTCACTTTCAGAGTCAGTCCTGAAAGCACAGGACATAATACCAAGCACAAACAGAACACACGACTGGGGATACAAGCACCATAACGTCACCCTAGGTCAATACATAAACCCACAAATACACACTTATATATACATATAAACAAATGTATGAACATTGTGTTCATACATCCGTGTATATATACGTACACACACACAGAGGGATTCTGGACACAATAGTAGGAACTGAAAGAGCTCACGGTCAAGCGCTTTAGTCAGAGACTTTTCCAAACCCAGAGTGTCTGGCTGTTCCTCCCCTTACTCCCAAATCCTCAGCCTGTAGTCTGATAATTAATAATTATTAATTTAATTAATTAATATTAAATGAATAAAAATTAATTTAATAATTTGGCAATCTAGCTGGATTTTCCCACTTTCAGAATGATTTTACGATTCAGAGATGCTTGCTGAGGACTAAGCAGAACTAGAGTGCCATTTTAAATATAGTCGATTAGGTAACTTGTGCCTTTTAAGTGGACTACATGACTATCTGCACATGAAACACCTCAATACTGATGAACTCTGGTGAGACTTATGCCTTGGATTAACTGCACAAGTTACAAGTCCAGAATTAGTGTGCTTCGGCTCCTGTCCACAGGGCAGATTCAAAACCTTAGGAAGTACTAGCGTGAAGTTATAGCACCTTATTTGTGTAGTCTTGTGGGAGACTTGAGCTCTACTCTTCAAATATTTACACACACACACTTCACACACCAGACTAGACACTGTGGAAGCAGAGCTGCGGATATGTATAATACACCTTTTTTTCCTATGACATTGTTAAAAGTAGGAGGTGAGATTATTCACATATTAGGCCTTCAGTCTCCAGGGAACTGTCTGTGATTTCTATATTTATACTTTCAGTGTTGTCACAAAACACATTGCGAGAGATTTTGATCCTGAATACTGATGCAAATTATAAAAGAAAAAATAAAATCTGGCATTTAAACCTCATCCCCAAAGCTCAGGAATGCATAGACTCTTAGATTTTTGCTCTCTTCATTCTTAAAACAAAAGGACAGAGCAAAGCAGCGGGAGGCTATCACTCAAATGGCAATCAGAAATTGACCAAGCTATCAAACAACTGTTATCAAGAAGCAGAAAATAGATTAATGAGCATTCATTATTGACTGGTCAAGTAATCTGGCAACACTTCACTTCAAAAGCTGATAACAGCAGGACTCTCCAATAATTTCCAAGCAGGACAGGACCTTTCCTATGTCACTGGGCAGCACATCTCTGGCCTTTTTCTCTTCAGCATGTAGGTGAGATTGAACAGGACTTAGTTACATTACTGGCTGCTATCAGAAATATCCCAAAATTTGAATTCCCAATCGTGTAAGCACGAAGACAAATGTGCAAATCTAGATTAAGAGATGAATAATAAATATTTTTAAAAACCTATCATAGGTTGCTGCCCAGTACTGATAATAAAGCTTTGAAGACGAGCAACAAAGAAGTGGTAAGAAAATGTAAGGGTTCCCATGTTGAACATTTATGTCCCTCCATTGTCAGCGCCACTGTGGCCAACACAACTGTTCATGTTGGCTCAATTTTATTATAAGGAAAAGGATGGGCAAACTCTGAGAATATTCATGATTTCTAGTACAGTTCCCAGGTCTCTTGTTTGAGTCTGGGCTCTGAACTACCCTAATTTTACATACAGCCTGGTATCTGTAGCATACATAGAGTTTACTTTTTCTGTATCTGCCCAGTTCAGATAGGATGCAAAAACATTCCAGGTCATCAACCCACATGCTCATGGCTCAGTCCCGGTCAAAACAGCTCAGCTCCAAGGACTTTCCGGCTGCAGAGCAAAGGATATTTATTTTATCAAATTTTTGAACAAGCACAGATAATAATTTAGTCTAAGCCAATATCAATTCCGGTAACTCCAAAGCTCTATCTTCACTGAGATAAAACACCATTATTAGCATAGAAAATTAAAGCCATTTACTTTGAGATCAGTGAGATCACAGCATGTGAGGAAATTGAGCACTGCTATCTCCTTTTAATACCACATATTTTCCTAAACTAATAAATCTTCATGACACAAACCACTGTTTTTTGCTAAGGGGGCAAACACTATCTCTTCATCAGTTCAGTAGTTCCTCCCTGCATCTTTCTTACCAGCTGAACATTTTTTCCTAAACTTTTAAGAGTAGAGGTAAAAATACCACTACCGAAAAGAAAAAACAAACAACCACATTTAAACAGAAAATCCCAGCAGCCACAATGAATCACTCCCAAAGGGAAGATATTCTGCAAAGCTGGTATTTCACAGTGTTATGAAGTTCTGTCTGGGAAAAATTTGAAAATAACTTTTCACCAAAGATCCAAAAAATGCCCCAGGATAACCTTTAGCCCAAATTATCATTTGAGGTGCCAATGGCCTTCACACACACAGTAACCTCTTTCCCTGCCAATACCCTTCTTCTTCTGGCTTCAGATTTTCCACAGAGAAGAAATTAAAAAACCGAATCCCCACAAGCCATTTTATTTATTAATGGGCAAAATTCTCTCAGTTCCTTCACTGCTTTTCCCATAGCTACTAGACAATGTTCAGGTACCCTTCTGTTTGTGTTATCTACGTACAGCTAAATTGCATTTAATTCAATTATAAATGAAAGCCACAGGAAGCCAATATGACAACTCCACTAGATAATCTTCCACTTCACTGCCACAATTTCATCTATAAGGTCCCTTTCTCATTTTATTTCAGGATTCCTGGCTGCCTCAAAGTCTGATTTGTTTATTTCAAGACAAAAGCAATAATGTGCCTTTTTGGTCATGTCAGAGATTTTTAATGTAAGTAGAGATAAATGAAGTCTTGAGATATTACCTTTCTTAAATAGTAAAACAATTCCTTTTTATACCATTAAATTAGAAAAAGTAAACAGTTAATTTTCAGCACTAGGAGGGACATTCATCTTGCTGAGTGCTTCTAACAGAGATGTATGCACAAAAATCACTGTGCATTGCACAAAATATAAATAACTAAAATAAAATACAGTTATTTAATTATATGGCATTTTAATGAGATTTTATAATTATATTGCATTTTAATGGCACATGGACAATTAACTCCCTTCAGCTCTTTGCAAATCTCTGCTTTAGGCAATGACCTTATGCCAATATCCACCCCAAATCAATGTGTAAAACAAAGTCCAGGGTAACCTACATCTCTGCTGAGGTACGGTCGCCTCCAGAATTAATGCAGCTATGGCTGGAACACACAGCAGGAGTACTCCACTTAGCCATGAGCCAGTGGAGGATTTTGCCACACAAGATGTAACACTGAGAGCCTGGGACAATTAATTGCATCCCATCCACTTTCCTGTGCTCCATAGGCCAGCAAGGTTGATTGACAGGGAGGATCATCGTTTCATCAGACACTAATACCATGACTTTAATGAATATGGAAGGGGATGTTGTCTCTGGAATCTCCCTGGTGAATATTAACCTGTGCCAACCTGTCTCTCTTTTAACAGGGAAGGAAGGAGAAGTTCACAGATGCCAACTTATGAACTTACGGGTCAGAAAAATCTAAGTTCTCCCTGGGAACTACTTTTCTAAATAAAACCCATCCTTTCAGTGCAGTGCTATTTATAAGAGCAAGTTTATACTGCTCAGTCCCCATTTAGTTTAGCCTTTCTCATTCATTACCTCACTCTTCATGATATCTCCATATCCATTGTCACCTTTCTTAAAAGGATTCTTAAAAGGATTTAGTCAGCTGTGAATAGCCAAGCTGAGCACTACTGTGCACAGCATAGCCAGGGAAAGAGAAACTCTAGAAATGTCTGGACAGATCTATTCAGATAACCTCCTCTGCAAACAGATCAAGTAGGCAGCCCAAAATAACCCACCTTGAGTCTTTGGGAATTTTACTCCAGAATTTAGGGTCAAATTATTGCTGCTGTCATGCAGACTTTAGATGGGTAAAGGTAAAGGAGCCTTCTCCTCCACTTCATCACTGCCCATCACACCCTTCCTAAGCAGCAGGTATTTATCTCACTCCCCCACATGCAAGAAGCAAACCAGAACATTTCACCATCTGTCCAGCAGTAGTGTTCAAAACCACAGATTTTACCCACTATCCTGTTCTTCTACATGCCATAAAAAGCCTTCCCTGAGGAGGTGACCACATCTGCCCCTTGTTGGGAGCTGCTGGGACAGAGCTGCCTTCTAGTGGGACTCATCTGAACACATGGCTCTGCTAGATCTCATCCCCAGTTTACAGCATCTTCTCTCTTGATGAACTGGCTGGGTTGGTGGCTCACAGGTCTGCAGGGGAATTTGATGGGTGGCTCGTAGGTCCACTCAAAAAGCTACTTATGGCACAGGAGATGAGGAGAAGTGAGCAGCTGCTGTTGGTGCTTGAGGGAAGGGCATCCTGTGCAACCCTTTCATCTGTGGGAAATGACAATGCAGCCTCAGAGTCCAAGATAGCTGAGTACTGTACTGTACTTACTTGGAAAAGGAAAAGTAAGCCCTATATTAAATGAGAATTTACTTTCAGGTTTAAGAGTGTGGCTGGAGATCACAGAGGTGTCCAAAATGCTGTGCTAGCAAAATGCATACAACTTCCTCTTCAAATGAGCCTAATAAACTAGGAAAACTCTGTCGGTCTGAATATACTGTAAGTTAGTGAGGCATACATTTAGTACCTGACAAGGCTGATTTCCATGGTGCAGTCCTGCAGTTCAACCAAAGAGGATGACAAGTTATCCCAACACCTCACCTCTCTGTGCCAAAGTGCCCCTGCTTTGTTTGCTCCTGCTTTTGGGGTTTTGTTCAAAAGGACAAAGTAAGTCTACCTCTATTCTTCATCACCCACACCCCCTGAGCCTGCATGGGCTGGCCGTAGACACAACTCAGCTCTGTCACAATAGAACAGCTTTCTGCAGCCATGGCCATTACAAGGTCAGCTCACCCTCAGACTCTTCTGCCAGTTCCTGGGGCAGAAAAGTCAACTCTGCCTTTCAAATTCCAATCTGCAAAACAAAGCCAACCCAGAGAAAAAAAAATACCCAAAGAGAGATATAGGACTGAAAACAACAAATATTCACCCTGTTCTTCCACCCTTCTTACCAGAAAAGGAGAAAAATCAGAACTGGTTTTGATCAAGGCCCTGTGGCTGAAAGTAGTACATTTGAGGGAAAGAAAATGCAGGCAGATAAATGGTTCTAATTTTGGCATATCCTGCTTACAAATGCACCACACAGTATATCACCTCAACCAAAGCAGACGCAGAACTGATATCACAAGAGCAATGCTGAATCCAGAGCCTGGTTTCAGTACCTACACCAGAACAAACATGCTCACAGATGTCCAAACCAGTACCTTGCTTGAGCTGTGTTCATGCTCCTTTCACCTTCCCCTTGCTCGTGTTTCCTGGCAAATTATATTCCTCACCAAAAAAACCCAACCTGCTGAAACCAGAAAACTGGAATCTTTGCTGAAACCAGATTATAAGACAATTAGAGAGTAAGTGTTCCATCTGCAAAGATGAGCATTTCCCTGCAGAACTAATTCCAGAAGCCATTTTCATTCTATTAATGGGTGAAACAAACTGTTGCTAGGCCAAAGGAATCTGCTTAGCCAATCTATTTGGACCTTGTTTCTGCAGCTTTCAGTGTAAGAAGCTGGCAACATGAGTTCTTTTTCCTGAAATCAGTAGGATTAAACAAGAAATAGCCTCTCATGGATCAAAACCACACATGATGCCAACTGTTACTATCCAAATTACACAGAACTGGACAAATATAGTCAGATAGATCGTGAAACTAAATCTGCTTTAAAAAAAAATAGGTTTTGTTGGATGCAATCCTGTTCAGGTTACAAGTCCTTAAGAATTTGTCACAAGTTTTAGCTCCATCACATTTCTAAGAAAAATAAATTTTGGGAAAGTCACTCAACAAAAACAGGAAAAACAAACAAAAAAGAGAATGGAGAACTCATTTCTTAAATAATAAGAGTTCTCCAAGACATGTTCAGCTTGCTCACTTGCTCCAGTCACAGCTTAGTATGTTTAAAGTAAATTTACTTTCCACATCATAAGTATACTAAATTTAAAAACACTGGCCAGGAAGCTCAGCAGGGAACCCCCATTCCTGCTAGTGCTTTTCCTGCCACAATTTGTAAAAGCCCAGGAAAGTCCCAAAAGAGACGACAAATCTCTTCTCACTAACCTATGCATTATAAGGAAATGCTGGGATGTATGTGGTGTAGATCGTATCACGAAATATAGCAAGAGCTTGCAAGAGGAGTGTTGTGACTCCCCATGGTGGTTGCCTCAGCCCAGCATTAAGAAACAGAAATTCATTTGCACTGATCTCTTGAAAAGTTTGGACATATAGCTTAGTATCTCTTTTGTTCCAAGCAATCAAGTTGCATCTTGAACCATTCCCAGCTCTTGCAACAGTGAACAAACAACCCTAAGCAGCAGGGACTTTTGCTCCTTAGAGAAACTCTTCACCCCTTCAACTTTTACACCCCTCCATTCTGTAATGATACCCCGTCTGAAAAATCAGCCTTGCAATTAGCAACCCAGTCAAATTAAACATTGTTTCTCCTTCAGCTCAACTATGCCTGCAATGCTCTTTAGCTCTAGTTAACCACTTCTTATAAGTCAGGTCCAGCACACAGATGAAATCCCAGCAGCCTCTTCCCTTGTGGCATCAGCAACCTGGATGCTCCCCTCGGTGCTGCTGGAGGAGTCAAGGCAGGAACACACAGCAAACTTCTCTCCCAGGAGACAAAAACACCCAAGGTGCTTCTCATTAGAGCTTTCTGAAACTCACACCCTTCTCTTGTCTTCCAGCCTTCCTCCCTGAAAGCATCCGGAATACAAAACGTATGAAAATCACATGGGGAAGACATGAGGAGGAAGGGGAGCAGAAGTTAACATTGCCATAATGAAAATTTTTCAAAGCTCCTTCTCTTTTCTGGTCCTAGATACAAAATACAGGAGTGAGGTTGCTTTTTATTGTCCTTACCTTTTTATTTTCTACCTTTCCAAGCCTCCCTAATTTTGGCGAAGTTACAGAATTACAAAATTACACAGTGATTATGTGAGTGCACATAAGGCCTGACATGCCTTATGGAAGTTGCCTGGTGTACCATTTCCATGGCTGTCTACTGTGTTACATGTTGAATGTCTGTCCAGTGCACTCCTGGCTACAGAGTGCCTCCAGTTTTCCTCTATCTTGTGAAAATCATGGGACTAACAAACTGCAAACATCCCCGTCCTTCTCAGGCATACTGATCAGTGAGATCACCACACACAGTAAAAATATTGCAAGTGCATTAACAGTCTTCCCCCAAGTCCCCGAATTCCAGCTAAATAACCAGTAAGTTCTGCACTGGACTGCTGTGCACACAGGTTATATCAGACTTTGTAACCAAGTTAAGATTTTCAAACAGTCCAGGGAGCCATTATAAAATCCAAAAAGAAGATTGAACTTTTGTACCAAAAATTCCTGTTCTACACAGCAGAAATTTTATTATAAACATACTCACTTTCCTAAAGGAGCCCACACATGCCCTAACAGTTCACCTTTGAGTTAGGAAATTCCCTTTCACCAGCACTCTGAGCACACGTGCTGCTTGTTTCATCAAACGAAAATTCAACAGCCAGGAAAGGAGGGGGAAAGGTGTTGGTGTTAGGGGAATTTGTCAGCTGCAGAATTAGAGAGTAATTTCTAAAACCCTAATCATTTCAGCAATAAATGTGTATTCCCCAGGAGGCGGAGGTCCTGTGATGGCCTCTCCATCAGCCAGGAGGCCTCAAGAGGGCAAAACGCCTGCTGAAGGACAACCAGGAATGAGAATTCACCTGGCAGAGTGCACAAAACACAGCAGCTAAACAAAACTCGGTATGGAGACATCCTGGGATTCATGACATAACCTGGGCACACACTCAGCCCCCAGCAGTAAGAGGCAGGGCAGGGCTGGCCCCACACTTGGGTCACATCCCAGATGCTTCCAAGCAGAACAGTCTTGTGTGGGAAACCTCCCTCCAGCACTCACAGAGGGCAAGGTACAAAATCCAAAGCCTTGCCAAATGAAGCGTACAACAGGGAGAGCTGTAAATGGAAACCAAAAGCCAGGTTTCCAATGAGCATTTGTTTGTAATGTAGCAAGCCCAAGGCAACCCTCATCTCATCACTGCTCTCCCTGTTCACATACCTCACCTCTCACCAGGTCCCTCTTTCCTGGAAGAGGATGGATTGAAGAGTAAAGACACCCCCACTTTTCCTGCCTCTGCTACCAGCACAACAGCCTCCAGAAATGCAGCAGAGGACCAAGCAGAAAGAAATGAGCTTTAGTTTGCCCCAGTACTCACTGCCAGCACCTCCTGCATCTTCACACTCCACTGCTGGGCTGATCCAAAGTACCCACGCCCTCAGATAAATCCCCCTTGGCTCTGGGAGCAGCCTACAGCTTCATCCTCAGGGAGTTTTGAACTGAAGGTCTGATCCAAGTGCCTTTCTACACAGGCAAATTCAGATCCAAATGAACACCCAAAGTCAGGCCCCACACCCTGTGCTGGTGTGGCATCCAGGTGTGACAGGAGCTGTTTGAGCCCAGGCTGCCTCGGCAGTTCTTCTGATGCCATGAGTGAAAAGTCCACAACTCTGAGGTCTGAGAACTTCCCTTTACCCCACTGACTAGAGGGGGTTTGCAGGAGGTTAAGTGGCCAGAAAACAAGGACCTGGACAAAGGAAAATGAAAATCAAATTACAATGAAACATAGAAAAATGGGAAGAAGGGAGACATGGGATGCATGACCTCAGTTTGCTGTCCCCAGAACTCTTCAGAATGGCAACAAAGCATTTATGGTCCACCCCAAAGCTACCAAGAGCAGTGGGAATCCTCTCACTGGGTTTGCAGGGTTCAGGTTCACAAGGCAACTCATAGATGTGTTTCCCTGAGGGTGTGGGCAGGATTGATGCCAGATCTCAGAATGTCATCCATTTCCCCACTGGAGGGCTGGGGACAGAACTCCCCACCAGCAGCCTCATTATAAGATTCTTCTGGCAATGGCAGATCTTTCCCTGTGGATGCCCAGGAGCATGGACTATCCTCATGATAACAAAGACATGTCTTTCTGCTTGAGACATCCTAGGCATTTCCCAGAAGTCCCTGTGTGGCTCAGAGCAGTTATCTTTCAAAGTAGTATCTTTTTAATTTGCTCAAGGACACTTTGTGGTGCCATTAAAGTTTCTCTCCAGCAAATATGCTATTATACAGCTTGGAAATTTAATTAATTAGACAACATGTACAATTTCTTTCAACAGCTAATGCAGAACAGAGGAAGATGCTCTGCCACGCCCTTAGTTACTTCAGTGCCACTTCTAAGAAACTCTCAAGTCTCTGGGCAGAGAAACAGCCCTGCCCCCCTACTACACCTCTTATCACCATGCAGAATGATGCTGTGCAAAAGGAGATCCTCTCAAATAGCAGACGCTACAGCCTACAAGCTTCACAACTGATCCTCCTTCTATCTCAAGATAAAATAGAGAAGGAAAGAACTGATCAGGATTTTTAACAAAATTCTTCAGATCTTCTCTATTTTTCTGTGAGCTTTAAAAGCAGGCAATGAAAATATGAAAGATTAGCAAACTGTATTTAATTTTTCACACTTTTTGAGACTCTAAACACCATTTTCCATTTAATCTTCACTTGGATTTCTCATAATATTACTACAAATTACTACAAATATTACTACTATTACTAAATTTACTAACAAAGGGTTAAACTAAGTCACAGTTTAATCCATTCCCAATTATATTGCTGAAATGAGCTAAAAAAATGGACAGTCTGGGAGGGGATCAATGCTTTGCTTCCATAGCACAAACAACTCAATTCAGCAGTTTGCTAATTTGTCATTGTTCATTTAAAAAGAAGCTTTATTGGAAGTGCAATACCTTTTGTTTCCCTGGAAATGCAGGGTTTGCCTTGCCCTCACTCCACAGAGTGAGAGAAGAGAGAGCAAATCTACTCAAAGTGATCTGACAGCTCCCCGTGCTACTAATAATACTTCAATACAAGCAGCTCCCTGATTATATCACTAGAAGAAGTCACTGATAAAGAACACCAAGAGGCAATATCCCCTGTGGAGATTGGGAGCATTAAGTAAATTCCTTCATTGTGCTCTTAAGTGCCATGGGCTTATCAGCAAGGCTATTAGGACTGTGTTGCCTTGTCAGGAAAGAATCTGGACCAGCTAGAGCAAAAGACAACTGAATCATCAGAACTGAGCTGAGTAAGTAATTTAGCAGAAGCCCAGTTAGTTGCACTACACTAGTCACACAGGAGGTTTTCCTCTCACTCCTGGAGCTGGTGGAGAGAACACCTGTGTAGGATCTCTGCTGGGATAACACAGCTGGATCCTCACGCTACAGACAACCACCAAGGCAGATGTATTTAGTAGTCACCTCCATACACCTGATGAGATGAATCCAAAAAAAAGTTTAAAGTCCTTAAGGTTCTACCTCTCCCAGAATCCTCCCTTGAGTTTAAACAATGCTGTAGTTCAGCAAAATGTACAGCACTGGTTTGACACAAATCCTGTCTGCAATGAGCAGGAGCAGCTTCCCTACAACCCTCTGCCATGGCCGAACCTCGCCTGAGCCACATGGAAACCTCTCATGCAGAGAGCAGTCCCCAGCCGTCCTCCCCACCCCTCGGAGGGGCTGGGAAAGCAGGAAATCTTTCTTGAGCTTTTGTCAACAAACTCTCTGTCACAAACCCATATTCCAAGGACCAGGGGGAATACTAATTAAAGGAGCAAATATGCCCTGAATGTTCAGGAGGCTCAGGGATGCAGCCTGGATTTTCAACCAGCTGGCTCACTGTGGGGCAAACAGCTGCTTGATTTTTCAGGCTTGTCCAGCCCAGCACACTGAAAGAGACTTCCACCAACACATGTGAGACTCGAACTTTTCCCTCAAGCAGGCATAACAGCCATCCCTTTAAATGGGGTCAGTATTAATTAATCCATTTTAAGCCCCTTTATGCAGAAAAAAGAATACTTTTCACTTTCTGTGAATACAGTTTCACCTGCCAGCTACCACTACTAGCTCCTACTACCACATAATATTTTTACATTAATATTTTACATTATAAAAGACTGTATGAAGAAGCCTTTATTGTTATTTCTTGTTTCTGCCTAAGAGACAACAATGTTGCTTAGCATAGTGCACATTTACCACACTATAGGGAAGGTATGGTACAGCTCTGCATGTGCCCTGTATCAGCATTTCTTCTCTCCACCCCCAGCTGTGGATGTCTGACTACGGGACCCTAGGCATGATTTTAATGGGTTATTTTTATAGGTGTGACAGCTGGAGTAAAGTACTTAGCACTTGAGAAAATCAGGTCTCTGGGCTCCAAAGCCAACCTGGGCATTCAAAAATCATTACTCAGATCCTAAAAAATAATGAGATTGGCTCAGCAATAAAGATGGGTTTAGTTATTAAAGGTTTTATTTGCCTTATGGTGTTTCTGCCTTTTGCATCTTCTAGTCTTTTTTTTTTTTTTTCTCAGTAAGGAGAATTAGAAACCATCTTTTAAATGAAAACAGAGAATCTTCCCATAAATCACCTGACTTCTGGAGCTAGGATCTTCGGAAAAATATACAACTTCATCAGATTGATGGTTCACATAAGTGATTAGCAGCACATATCCCAATTAGAAGCACATTTTCTTGTACAGGTTCCTTCCAGGTAAACAAGGTATCAGAACTGTCTTCTCCCCTTTTGGACACTGTTACCCAGTCTTTCCCAGTTATCACAAAGGAGAGACCTACAATATACGGGCACATTTGCATTTGGACTTACAGACCTACACAGAATATATTTCAGAGGAAACCTCTTATGTCATCAGAATTGTCACACTCACTTCATGCAGCCTGAGATATTAGAGGATATCTGTGCCCTTTGGCTGTATGAGACATCAAGGCTCTCCTAAAAGCACATGTGCCCAAG
Source organism: Sturnus vulgaris (assembly GCF_052056855.1). Classification (NCBI taxonomy): domain Eukaryota; kingdom Metazoa; phylum Chordata; class Aves; order Passeriformes; family Sturnidae; genus Sturnus; species Sturnus vulgaris. The sequence goes on along the minus strand of NC_142256.1, from coordinate 17,336,729 downwards.
TTTCGGATGCAGTGATCATCAAGAAGTCTGAAGCCTGGCTGAGGCCTTGATGCAAAAATTTCCAAAGCTCTGGGGAAAGTATAAGGCAAGTTTTGTGTCTTACTCATTTTGAGGGTGGGAGATGAGGGAGTAGAACATTAACTGTATGTATCCCAACCTATCAGCAAGTTTAAACCAACTTTGTCCTTCAAAACTCCCACACAAAGCAGGACAAACTAGCCCTATGCTGATAAAAGCCTACCAGACATCAGAAAAACTGAAAAGTGGCACACTACGGATAGACTTGCAAGCTCCCTCTGGAATTAAAAACTGCAAATGATTCTAGAGCGAGGGGGAGATTTTAACATACATTAATATATTTCAGACTTGCCACATTCTTTAAGTTCCATTGTTTCATTCTTTTCTGGGAGAAGAAGGATGGCAAGGTGACCTATTGGTGTAAATAATCGAATATAGGCTTGGCCTGAGGCAAGACTCCATCACACTCTGAGGATCTCAAACTGGAAGGAAGGTCACAATTCCATCTCCTCCCTTATCCTTCAGAACTGACACCTCTGCACTGCTTGGCAGTAGCCGGGCCAAATGGCAAGATTTGGTGCTGCTACATCGCCCTGGAATGAGCATTCAACAGGTAGCTAACCTGAAAGCTTTCAACAACCATCATGGCTGTTTCCAAGCCATTCTTCCAAATTTACCTCCTTTTCCAAGAAGTCTTCCAAGAAGTCGAGAAGCAACATACCATTATCGTGATGATGCGGAGGCCCACAGGCCAGGTATCAGGACTTGGCAGCTCTTTTTTGATGTTTCACTTCCAAAATTATAACCAGACTCAGTTTTGGCTGGAGGTGGTATAGCTAAGGACCAATTATGTTCCTACTGAAGTTAATGGAAGTTAATTTCCCCATCATTTTTACCTGTGTTGGATAACTTAAGGATATTCAGCTATCAATGCAATCAGTGATGGAGTCATACAAAGGTGGAGGAGGTACAGCCACTCTGAAAGAAAAAATTAATTCAGGAGCAAAGATCATCACAACCCATCCTGGTTAAGATAATTTGAGAAGCCTGCCTTTATGTAATCTGGTTTGGAAAGAGATACGCACACTTACTGCCTCCCTTTCCTCCCTGCAAAACCCCCATGCTGCTCTAATAAGAGTTCCTTAACAAACTAAACATATACAGCTTTACAAAGAAGACATCAGTGCCCTAAAATAAATAATCCTTTAAACCCTTGTGCATTGCAGCACTTTCTGGGCCTTAGGCAGGGAGAAAACAAGACAAACTGCAGCTGTGAAATATGAAGTAGGACAGGAATGAGAAAACATTCCTTTCTCCTGAGGAAGCAAGTGTTTTGATATACCAGTTTAAATGAGGCCATGCAAAACAACTGCCTCATACACACACTAAACGAGGAAAAGCTCTTGCTGAACACATGCAGTACAGACCTGCCAGCGGAAAATGTCCCACCAGTACCAGGAGAAGAACAGAACCTGCAGGAGGTAAACAGCAGTCCTGCTTTTCCCAGATCCTTTGCTGTTACTATTTTATTCAGCTTTCCACCTTGTCTGTATTCTGCTATGATCTTTTCTGCTTAGAAAGGAGCCATGACTGTGCACAAATGCAAGAATATAAATCATGTTACAAGATGTTTCTTAAGGTTTAAATATGTTTTAATCTGCAGGTATAAGGTGAGTACTCACAGGAATTCTGGGAAAAGAGAAGCTGGTGATTTGGGAGCACACAGTGTAGCTCTCATTTTCCAGCCAACTCATCCCAGCATAACCAGGTAGACTCAGCTCAGGTGCTCTACTGGAAGCATTGATTTGGCAAGGTAGGAGGAAGGCACTGCCACAGCTGTTATAATTAGTAGGTTCCAAAGCCCACCCACTGTATCTAGCCCTATGTGATGTCTGAAAAAGGGTGCAAGAACAAAATCCAATTTCCTAGTGCCAGTTCCTGGTTAACTATGAGACTTTGAGTCCCAGCTGCGACACTGCACCAAGCAGCAGCAAATGTCACTGTGATTAGAGAGAAGGACCATATCTCAAAATATTTGTATAACATTGATACGTCAGCATATCAAAATACCTACCTAGGAACCAAGTATCTTGTTCAGCTTAGATCAAGTCAGAGATATATAAACAATTATAAGCAAAACTGAGCCACTGTCAGCATTCAGTGTCTCTGAGAACAATCTCTGTCCTCTGGCCTCCCCAGCTGTCCTTTCTATAACAAGCAGAACAGAAGACAACCTGTATCTGCTAACAAGGGAACAAATAGAATATACTTCGGCAGTAAGTTAACTCAGCTCGAAGGAAACAATATTAAGCATTCAAAAAGCAAGTAATTACACTCTCCCTAACTAAAGTTGTCACTCTAGAGAGTCTTGCATAGAAGAATGAAGACTTGCTCACTGCGGTTCTGTCATGTCTGAATATATCTCTCTTTACACTTTTACTTCTTTGGACACAAACATTCAATTGCTGTTGTTTGTGTCCAAGTATAAACAGGGCCTTTTTGAAGATGGAGACTTCCAAGCAGTGATAAAGGATTGCAAGGTTGTCTATCACTGCTGCAGTCTCTTCAAGAGTTTATGCATCCTTTGCAGAGATGTTACTTCACAACTTTTCAAAGCACCTCAATAGATTTTGACGGATATTTCTACACCTCATGTTAGCACTAGCATGCTAACAGGATTGCTTTTCCTACCTAGTCAGCAATGAAAACACAAGAAACGCTGCACAGACATGTGCAGACACTAACTCTTAATTTCTAACAATAGTTGCCTCTGGTCATTTCTGATTTCCCTCACTCATCAGAACCTAGTTGTTCCTGTCATGTATCTTCCAATGGAGTGCCACGTTATTTCTAGGGTAGAAACTGAAACTTGTTTCAGAAGTGTTTAATCAACTCTGTCAATATCCTATCTGTCAAGAGAAGATCCAAGTAGGAACACCAGAACTTAACTTGAAAGGTTTACTGTTTCACATTACATACTGCTGTAATTATCAGTGTACAAGCAAGGTACAAGCAGAGCAGATTTTTTTGTCAACCACTAAAAGATGATAAACATTTCTTTAAGTCCTCTCTGCTGTGCATTTATACACACCCTGCAGATACTCTTCAGTCCCAGCTTGTGTGACCTGAAGGTATTCCATACAAGACTTGGTAAGAAGATAACTATTCTGCTTCATGGTACTTTCTGAAGCCTCAGTAATTCAATGTCTTTTACCATGAATTGAAACCAAACCTACTCTGGTATTTTAATGTAGCTAAATCATTCTGAAGCATCATCCACATTTAAATGGGAATCTTTCCAATCCAGACAGGTAAACCCCATAATTCTTGTACTAAGCTGAGTTGTGACAGAGTCAGACACTAGTCCCTGATGTGAGTCGAAATTGTCCTGACAGATGAAGGACTATGAACCTTTTATGTCTGGCTCGGGGGTTGCTCTAGCAAGCACTAGGTCTCTATAGGAACACATTCATAAGCGAATGCACCTATGTGCTGAGCAACTTCCATGTGTGCAGCTGGCCCCGTAATGGCCTGGCAACGCTCCTCTGGTCAGTAAGTGCTCTACTTCCACAAGGATTTGATCATCCTCAATCACTGAGAAACTGAAGAGTAGCCAGCTATCTGTAAGCACGTTTTATATAATCAGATCTCTGCCCAAGTTCAGCACTTCAGCTGAGAAGAGCCAAAGAGGACATTGTTGTCAGCTTTTCCCTCATTATTATGTAGAATGCCACATCTCCCCTTTCTTAACCTCTGTTTTACACCAGCATACCAATAAGATAGTGTCCTAAACAAGAACTCAGACAGTAAGGAAGATGGATAATGTGATTCTACTACCCAGAGGGATTTCTACGACAACCTTCCATATAAAAATGTTTAACTTAATCCTCGAGATACAAATATTTTTTCCTCTATGCATATCTCAGGGACTTCTAGATTTTACAGCAAAAATATTGAAATATAGATTCACCCAGAAACTTTATGGAGTGCAAACACACACTGTTACTCTCCTTTCTAAAATATACACATATGAGATCCACCTCTGCTGGAATTTCACTTGATCTTGGCACAACTTACACGAATGATGACACCAAAAAGAAGCCTGCTACTCATTGTCTTAAATTAAGGGAAAGAGGTCCAGCTTTGTCTTTGTAGTGCTTCCAAAACGAGCAAAGGATAGCAGTGAAGAACTCTGCTGGTTCTGCTGTATTCTCAAGCACCTGAGACAGGGATGGGAAAGAACCAGGACTGTGCAAAATCCCATTCCACAGTGTAATTAACTCTCATTTTCCCTGGCCCTGGAGTGTTTGTCTCCTTCAGCCATAACTAAAACAAACAACAGAAGGCTCTGGAGGCAAGGAAGGGGAAAAAAGGAGCTGCTGAAAGTTGTTCTCCCTATTGGCTGTATTGCTTATTAGGTAACTGGCTAATTTTTTTCATCACAGAAGTCATCATAAATAAATTCTGCATACAGATCAAGTGAAACCAACCAATCAGGAGAGTCGGGAGAGTCGACCCCCCAAAATTATACTCTCACTGGATCACCCAACAGCCTTGAGGGACCTGTTCCATGCCCATTCTGCCATAAAATGTTATTTCACTGGGATACTGCAAAAAGCCAGACATCAGCTGAGACCACAGCTTGTCACATTGTTCACCATGGCCTCACTGCCTCTCTACACCCTGAACACCTCCAGTTCCCCCTGCACCCCCACTGTGGGCAGCCTGGGACTGAATCTGGCACAGTCTCAATATTCTCAGTGCTGGTTCCGGCTTGGGGACACCAGGCACGCATCAGCCATGCCCCACTTCCCTCACCTGGAAAATGGAAGGAAGCCAAGATTCTATTTCCTAGAGAAGGCTGTGGACTGGGTGTCAACTCAAGAACTGCCCTGCACCCCTGACAGGGATGAAGCAGGAGATGTACAGGTTCTGAACTTTGTGTGCTCTGCCTCTTTTGAACCTATGGGCCCAAGCAACAGGGCAGAAGCACATGGCTTGCTGGCTACCAGTTGAACTATCCTGACTTGTATCTGGGGAACTTGACAATGAGTAACTTAAGTACTCACAGTAATTGTTTTTTAATTAGCCATGCACACCAAAGGAAGAACCACATAGCTAATAAGCACAAACAGAATCATCATTCAATGAGACTTTATTAGGTACTTATGACTGAGATTGTAGCCATTTTTCCTGACAATAAGCTTAGGCAAAACTGATGTATGGTGTCCTTTAAATTTCAACTGGTTTAATTAGACTAGTTGAGGATATTTGATAACCCAGCCCTTTAGCCCCTCTAAAAATAATCACATTGTATGTCGTACTTATTAATTTTGATTTGTATCAAGATACTCTTCTGTTTCTCTAGGGGGCACTTACAAAACTTAAAATGCACAGCCAGCTAATAAATCCATCCAGTACCTAATGAAATGACCTTCCAAGGAAGTAAAACTCCATCACCCTGAAAAACCAGAGGCCTTTGTCGGATTTGCTGAAGGTAACTCCAGCTTGAAAGATGGCATCTCTGCCTGAGAGGTTGGAAAGAGTGGTGGCTATTGTGTTTGAGCGAATTATTAAAAGTGACAGTTATCTCTGTATGTTTACAACTGGAACTTCTGATTTCACAAACTATAACAAATGCACCACCACTGTTCTGAATGGCCTAGCATTAATAAAGCAAACCAATTTTGAACGCCCAAGGCCAAAACCTCAGGGACAGCAGATGGTGCCCAGGATATCCATTCCCATATTAGCATAAGAACAGTATGGAGTAGGTCAAGATTGCCTTTGAGCAAGTTTTCAGCTGTCCACACAGTCTCTGCTTCCTACCAAATGAGAAACCACCATCGTTTGGGATTTTTAATTTAGGTAATCGGTGCTTCATGACATAAAATGTATTTCACAAACAAGGCAAGCAATATAGAAATCGATCTCCTTTGTAACTACTTGCACTCCATAAGCACCTTAATCAAACTTTGCACATGCAACAAAAGGAAATTAACAGCCCTTGTTCACATGTGTTAAAACACTTTGGACAAATTACTTAAGAGTTCCTTAAATTAGACCTTTTTTTTCCTTAAAATTGCTTCTAATTTTGTGTGCAATTACAACTGTAATTTCTTGTAAGCACAAAAGGCATATACATTGATTTCCAACTAGATGCTCTCCTTGAGAATCAGAGCAAATACCAAATAGAAAATTGGAAACTATGCCTCAAATTCTTTAAAAAGAGTATGATGAAATATGTTTACCTAGATTCAAAATTAAGACTGTCCTGATTTCAAAAGAGGCAAAACTTCACCCCATTCCTAATTTAAGCCTCAGAGTTAAGTAAAAAGCAACTGAGGACTGGACTCTCCGGAGAGAAGTTCAGAGTGAGATTCAGGATATCATATGCAAACTTTTATGAGATATTTTGTCCTTTCTAGACAACACAGTTAAGTTCCACTTTAAATAAAGTCTCACAGAATGTGCGCTTGATATCTTAACATGAATATGAACAATGTCTTTGTGTTTACACGTCTGTCTTCTTGGCTGAGTCAACACAGATTTCTGAAAAAATAAATCGATAATTAACTTCTGATTTCTGAAAATATGACTCTGTAGTCCTCATATTTTGTGCTCCTTGGACAAAGTTCCTCAGCTGAGTTTGTTTCCTGGCTGTTTATTAACCATCAAGAGAATGCTTCAAGTCATCATACACATCAGTCAAATCAAATCTGGAAAACCTTCAGGAAGAACTCCATCTTTGAAAAAACAGAAAGAACATTAATTGAGAGATTTCCGACTACTTCACAAGCTCTCTGCAAAAAAGATACAGAAGGGCAGAGACAATTTCTTTTTTTCCCCCTCCACCTGAGAAAAAAAAAAAAGGGGTGTTACTTCCACTCCCAAACTTAAAGGATTCAACACAAGTTAAAACAATCCACACACATATTGTGTGCCACATACCTCCTCTTCTTAGCACTGCAATTACTCTAGAAAATTACAATCATGGCTTCACTTGATCCCCCTTGAAATCTCCATGATGGGAGCTTTTGAAGCAAAGACTGGTATTAAAAATCTGCAGAGTGTCCAATGGGGTCAACCTCATTCCAAGTCAAAAGTGCAAAGCTCCAGTAGTGACAGTGCCATGGATTCCCTAGAATAGATCTTGGCAGGCTCAGCAAGCCTTCAGCTTCTCAAGCTGTTCTCCAAAGCAAGCCCAATGAGGAGCTAGCAAAGGCGAGTCACTCATACCACACACACCCCCCCAGATTCCAGACACAGTTGATGGTAAGGCAGCTGAGAATTACAGATTTACACACAACACAGACTGGTACAAGGAACAGACAAAAATCTTTTGTTGATATTGCTGTTCTTGTTTCTCATGTAACACAGTTTTCATTCCCTAAAGCCAATGTACTAATTGCCAACTGAAAATAAGTCATATCATCTTACTTGCATAAATACCAGTAGTTCTGGAGCTTGCCTGGAAAATTCAAAAGACATATCTGAACAGTTAAAGCAAATAATTATTTCTGTGTCTTGATCAGCACATTTCCTTCTCTATGAACTACCTGGACATGATGAATTCTCTAGAAACTTCATGGAATTAAGGAAAATTTTTTAATAACCTGGAGGATATTCTGGGTCACAACATCACTGGACTCCACTGAATTAACAGGGTCTGTTCCTAGACTCACCTTCTGGTGTTCAGAAAGTGCCTAAGGATTTTGTAGTTGATAGATGAACTATGCAAAAACGCCAAGGGGAGGGACAAAAAGCTGGTTCCTTATGTAATCTTGAGCAGAGCTGCTTACGGTTTAATTTCCTGAACTGTTTGGCTTCAAGAATTTCAATTTTCATTGAACTTTCTTCCAGTCAGATACTTCTGAGTATGGAATTTCTAAAAATTATATCAAATGAGAATTACAATCTTGCCACTGGAATGTGGCCCACTGAAAAGACCCTCTGCTTAATACTCAGCAATGTTTAACAGAGAGAAAATGTAAATCTAGTAGCATTTCTGGACTCCACCTTTGGGGGAAGAACTTTCCACTATTGCAGGTGTCTCCTAACTGGTTCCAGAGGGAGAGAGGTAGAAGAAGAGCGATAGTAACTCGTGCTGGAGGGGAAGTGTCATCTTGTCCTGTCAGTGCTAAGACATTTTACATTCATCACAAGAGTGAGAATGAGTGAAAGAAGGAAGACAAACATTATAGTAAAACACTATATAAAGATTTTACACTGCTTTCATGATGGATATTTATAGCCAGAGTAGGGACAAGACTGTAAAAGTATTATTTTTAAATGTTCTCTAATATCTGATTTATTCTTCTCAAATTCCATTGGGGTGGGCTACAGAAAAAACTTACACTGCCGTCAAAGCACTGCAGTGTAAAAACTGTTCTGTAAAAATATTAACTTGTTTTGCCAGCAAATCTGCTCTCCATCATATTTCTCATCTTTCACTCCTCAGTTCCCAAGATACTAGAATTTCCTCTGTTCTGTGGTTACCTAGAGTTTTCTCATGGAGACAAGCCTCAAACACATAATGAAGAAAACAAACAACTATCAAAAATCCCCTAAAAACCACCCTTCAGCTTATTATTCCCTTATTCTTCCTGTGCAGGCTCACAGCCAAAGACACTTCAGCCACCACTGGGGAGATCAGTGGTAACCATTGTTAGCTGTTAGCAGAAGAAAAAACTTAAAATAAACAGGTCTTCAAGGTATAATTTTTCCCCTGATAAATATTAAAGAGGGGCAAAGCCAACAGACCTCTTTATCTCCCCTGTTAATTAATTAATAATATAAGCACTAATCTGAAAATGAAAATGGACAGTTTCTTTGATCCTATGAGCAAGCCCCACAAAACAAGCAGAAGGTTCGTGCCCCATTTGTCACATGGCTGCCATGATTTGCAGGTGGAATAGCAGAAATGAAATCCCACACTGACGAAATCTCATGTCCAGTGCATTCTGTGCTGGACAATGGCCTGGGCAGACACCTGTCTGAAGTGAATATGCAAGAGGAGGATATTCCATTTCAGTACTTCCCGGTATTAAGGAGTCTCAGTGAAACGGTCATTAAAGACCTGTCAAGCCAAAATGTGCTGCACTTAAGGAGCTTTTATATGATTTGACTCTAGCTGACTGTAAAGAATGAGGATGATACATAGCATCCTTTTTGTAGAGATCTCAAAGAGATAAATTAGTTTTCTATCTGGAAGATGCAAAGTGCAGGTAGATTAAGTGAAAAATCCAGTCTCTCACAGCAGGGTAAGAGAAGAATTGGGGACAGAATCCAAATCAGCTGATAATAGTCCTGTGACCTCAGCATTAAGTGGGGACCTTCCTGTACTTACAGCCTATTTCTCAGAAAAGTTTGTCCTGCCAAGGCGTACTCCAAAGACTACCACTGGTCTGGGAGTCCTGTTGCAGGAACATGTGTGGATGAGCAGAGAAGGCTCCTTCAGTAACAGCCTTTCCAGGGCTTCTTCCAGAGGTCAGCGATCTTACTTTGTCTTCCAGACTTCTAATTTAATCTGAAGTCTGTGACTCATTGTTACTCAGCAATAAACTGTTTTCCTTAAAACAGCTAATCAAACTTTGATGAGGCCCTTGACCAATGGGAAGATTGGTACATTAGATACATTAAAGTGTACATTAGGTGTAGTGCAAAACTGAAGACCGGGGCATAAACTCCTAATGAGTTAAGTAGAATTATGAATTGGTATTTCTATACATATATTTTCCCAGTGCTCTATCCCATATTTTTATGCATTTGTAACTACCACAGCATCCTGAAAGAGGGAAATGGTAACCTCTCCCATGCTTTTCTTAGCTCCATACCCTACTCGTTGTGAACTAGTCAGCATGGCAGAAAAGCTGCAGTGATGCAGGCTCTGCGCTGCCCATCAGCCCTGTGCTGTACGTTCACCCATAGGTGGGATGAAATAGATGTTTTTGATGGCAAGACCTGAGAGGTGGGCAAGGAAGAGAGCTTGTCCTGCCGACATTCAGGAGTGACCACCTGTGTGTGAAATAGAAGCTCTCAGCAATGTTTAACTGATGGTGCAGACCTGAATGCCCACTTGAATACTTACATCCTTAGCAATGCTTGCTTTCTTACTCCCCAAAATCTTCAGCAGTGAAGATGCTGCATCCCTAGGTAGCTTGTTGAATTTACTATCACTGCTGCTGGAAAGTGTACTTAAATTGATAAGGATACACTTGAGAAAAGTATACTCATCTGTGTGCTGATCTATGAAGGCAAGAAAATGAGCTACAATGCAGGGAAATTAACTGACCAGCAAGTTCCTATTGTATGGTCTTTACACTGACACCTGAGCCACACAGGACAAGTCATATCAGGCTAGAACAGCAGAGCAGGAGACCTTCAGACCTACTTTAATATTGCAGTCTTTATGCTACCATAAAAATAAATCATTCACACCAACCGCCAGACAGCAGGTCAGTTTTTCTAGCTGATCCTCTGTCTAATTATGTAAGAGACATTATTTTGTTATTGCTTTCTGCTAACCTATGCATAAATCAGCCATTAAGGACTAGAACAGAAATTGTTACTGAAAATTCAATCAGCGTTTCATTGACTTTTTAATACACCACCATGTGTACATCAAAGTACATTAACCTGCTTGAGCCTATTGGAAAAGATTTTATTAGTGAACTCCATACTACCTAACAACGACATAAGAGAAAGGAGCAGTGGTCCAGGACTTGGGAGGGATGGCAAAAGTTAAATACAAATTTCTCAACTTCAGAACTCATAAATGGTGTATTTAGGAGAGGGCATTATTATTTGACCAACAAAGGTGTTTTTATCTCCTACACAGTTTAATTTCCATTTTGTTTTGGCTGACACATGTTCATAGAATCACAAACACAGAATATCCTGAGTTGAAAGGAAACCACAAGGATCATCAAGTCCAACTTGATGGCCCTGCCCAGGACAACCCCAGTAATCTCACCATGTGATGAGAACGTTTTCCAAATGCTTCTTGAGCTCTGTCAGGCTGGTGCTGTGATCACTTCCCTGAGGTGCCTGTTCCAGTGCCCAATCCCCTGGTGAAGAACCTCTTCCTAATATCTAGCCTAAACCACCCCGACAGCTTCATGCTGTTTCAAAGCCCTTGTTTGTGAGGACATTGCAGATGATCCATACCTTCCCTTTCTCCCTTTCCCTTTCCCACAGAAATTTATAACTTCCACAGTGTTTGATGCTCATGATCACAAGCTGCCTTGCAGATATTGTTGCCCCTTGATGGTACCCAAGGTTTAAAATTTGGGAAACTGCTGACACTGACCAGTGACTTTGCTTGGGGCACATTCAGTGTCAGGGAAGGAAATGTCTTAACACCATACAAATATGACAGGATGGATCCACTCCAAAATCGAATTAATCCCTTAGAGGAAAAACATGGGTTTCATTACTGAAAGGGCAAGAAGCTCTTGGAAAACCCCACAGGTAGGAAAGGAGACACATTCATTCAGCACTTCATCCAGTTCAGTAACACGGTCCACTGTCTGTCACATAATACTTCATTCAAAGGCAGGATTTAGGAGACAGGTTCATTGCAAGGCTACAGCTGTGACAATCTTAACTTCACATCAAAGTAAAACACATGGAATATCTTGGCCTCAGCAAAGCTGCCTGTAATGAAAAGCAGCTATGAAAATGCCCTTTTCACATCTCTTTTATCCTCACTCTATATATCAACCTATTTATGTATATACTTTTACCTACCAAGAAGATATAGAAGACAGAATCAGCCCCTTCCAAGACGTGTATAGTGAAAGGTAACAGACTCAAACTGAAACATGGGGAATTCTGATTAGAATTTTTTCTCATGAGGATGGTCTGAAATTGCATCAGAGGGGTTGTAGGATCTCTGGTTCTGGAGATATTGCTAATTTAACTGAACCAAGCCCTGAGTAACCTGCTAAAAATTGGTCCTGCTTTCAGCAGCAGGTTGGACTACATCAACCCCAAAAGTCACATCCATCCTAAATTATTGTTATTTTTCTTGTGTAAATTTGGAACCAGACTGTAGGTCTTTACTAAATATTAATATATTTCTATAATACTTAAACTGACCCTCTGCACTGATCAAGAATGGAGACAGGCTGCCAGTACTCAGCTAAAAGGAATAGTGGCACTACCCACAAAATACCCACAAGGGCCAGCACCCACACTAGAGAGCTCTATACTCAGAAACCTCCTCCAGTGCACACAATGAACACTTCCACCATGGACTCAGTGTGTCCTGGGAGATTCTATAATTACCCTGCTGTGCTCAACAGACCTGTGACTACAGACCCCTGGTTCCATAGTGAAACCATCTAGAATATGATGCACTGAAAGATTACTGAGGAGTTTAAAAAAAAAAAAAAAAAACAAACAAAACTATAGGATCTCAAAATGTATCTTATTCTATCTGAAGGGCTAAGACTTCAACTAGAAGGATTATTTCAAGGGACTCAAGAGAGCACTGTGAGAGACTGAGAGTATTTACATATGCTGAAATAGTTATGATCTGATGATTTAAAGTGGTATATATTGATGCCCAAAGGTATTTTTGGGCCCATACTTTGTTCACTGAATGTTTTTATGTAGTTTGCCAACTACTGACAATCTGTTTAGAAATATCAAGGAACATGAAATCTAGAGGTGTATCAGTGTGTGAGCATCCACTCCAAAACCCCTGTGAAAATAACATTCAGGGATGGGAATTGGCTAGAGAAGCATTTTGAAGCCAGCTAAGGTAAGAATAAATATTCATGGCAGCTAAGGATTTTGCATTTAATACTATTCTGCTAATGTAGATAAATATTCAGATTTCCCTGGCTTCTGGAGAGTAAACCTAGTTTTAAAGAGAAATCCACACAACAGCATTCAAATAACCTTACAAGTGCCGGTAAGGGTTTTAGGGGATGTGTTACCCTAGTTTTTACAGACCAAGATGAAATCTCAGGAATTTAAACATTTACATCAGACAGCAGATGCAGAAAGATTCATGCTCTGTATCACTGCTGCCTATGGCAGAGGGATGACTATCTGTAGCATACTATTCACCACTATGCTGTACTTCTACCTTTCAGAATTGTACTTCATTCACAGGTAAAGCACCTCTCACTCATTTTGACATCTTTGCATTGAATACTATAATCCAAAGCTAATATTTTACTACTTTTACTCCCACCCATTTGTCTCTGTGCTAAGGCAAATGTTTCTGTGCTCACAGTTGAGTGTAACCAACTGAAGTGGTGACTACCTTCACAAGACTCAGTTTACAGGGAAGATATACAGCTGAATTAGAGCTAACCATGCTATTGCAGCTGTCAACCATGTTACAGCAGCAGATCTACATAACCTAACCAGGTAGCACTTTCCTCCCCAGCTGATCAAGAAGGCAAGAGTTGCATCCTATCCCCACCACAAATTCAAGTCACATCACAGGCAGAAGAGAACTCAGAAAAAATTATTCAAAGGGAAGAAGAATCAAAGATTATTTCCCTTCCTCTGCAGATTCACAAGAAAAAGAATAACTGTATTCTACAGCTCATTATTAAACTAACCACACCACCAAACACTTGCACCCCAGCTGGATGCTATGAGGCTATTGACTGCAGGACCACTGAGATATAAGTTAGGAGCTTAATTCACGTTTCAGATCATGAACTTTAAACTGTTTTCAACACACTTTCAGACTTCATGAAAGGAAGTGAGCAAGATGATGGATGGACCAGTTGTCTTTTATTTTTGAGACTGCTTTAGCTCACTGCATCTCATTCCTTCTGTGCCACGCCTTCATTTTTGGATGTCTCTTTAGACTGAATACTCACATTTTCTCTTCCCTCTTCCCTCCTGTGACCATAGTTCCTTTAAAAGATTCAGAAAGAAGGGCAAGTAGCTCCTAAACAATTCTAGCTATCACACTTCTGGCTAGACAAAAGGGGCAAGAGGAATGGAATTTGAAGGGGAAGGGGAGGCACAGGGCAGTAACAGGGCAGGGTTTTTCTTCTCCAGTCTTCACTAGTCTGAAGCAAATCACTTCCCTTATACATTGCTACACATTAAAGTAATATTAAATTGTGCAGACTTCTGGCATAAATATAAACAGAATCAGCACATTTATGATCCTAGTAAAGAACTTACCTTCAACATCAGAGCTATTGAATAGCCTCTTGTCACCCTCTCTACCTTTTAAAAATATACCAGAGATCACAGCAGCCAATAACATTTATTTTCTCATTTAACATATACTTATCCTAACCTGAATCTTTGCATGATCCTGAGAATTCTCACTCCAGTGAGAATGACTTGAAGACATACAGACCACAAGTTTCACCTTTGTGAAGAAAACTATTTACATGTAGGAGTGCAATAGTTTACTAGAGCAGTTACTTTTTTAAAAATAATGGAAAGAGTGTTCCAGCTGTGAATTAGTCATCTCTGCTGGAACTTCTGTCAGTATTAGAGACTTTGCTGCAGAAAGTTTTTACAAGATCTCGGTTCTTACTATCTCTGTTGGACAGAGTATGCCCAGAGTCTGCCAAGAGACAAAACCTGAATGCTGCACTTAAGTGACAGTAACAGGACAGAGGGGAACTCTGCACATGACCCAAGGGGAGGATGACTAATTTAACCTTCTGTCTTGTTTTAGTAGAAGTCCACAGTGCTCATCTCCACTTCTAATATTGTATTTACCATCACCAATCTCTTAAAACTGCTTGCTCAGCCAGTTGACGGTGATCCCTTCAACTACGGATCCAAACTGGGAATGGCTAGATAGGCAGATAGATTATGTCACTGGCAAAATGAGGAGTTTCAGGCTGCGATTGGCTTCAAAGGCAGCCCATTCCAATTACTGTGAGTCTAGAAGTGACTCGTGTAAAGATACTCAAGACCATCCCGCCGAGCCTCTAGACTAAAAATAACAAGTTAAAAGTTGGGAAATGTTTAACATGTGAAAAGCAACGATCCTAAGATATTTGAATGGCAAGTTACTGAATGTGCATCTGGCATGGGAAGGCACTCAACTTGGCCCAATAGGGCAAGCAGCCTGGCTCACACGAGGAGGCTGCAGAGCCCTTGGCCTCCCCTCCCTTCCTGACCTCCGCCAGGCTTCCTGTGCCTGCCTGTAGCGCCAGCCGGCAGAGCGGTATCCCGGGTCCTGAGGCATGCCGGTCCCTCAGAGCTCAGGCCCCACCGGCACCGCCAGGCACATGCTGGAGCCTTTCCCATGAGCCAGTTCTCCATGAAGCCTCAAATAACCAGACCCCCTGCATGCGGACAGGGGTCGGGGCGGCACAGATTTGAGAACTGCCGAAGAGAGCTGGGTGCTGAAAAAGACCTCGGGGCTCTCCGCAGACCCACACGGACCCCTGGCTGGGCTTTGATGCCCGGCTGGCTGCAGGGGGGCCGCGGGCTGCCAGGAGCCCGCCCAGGGCACAGCCTGTTGCCAGGCCCGCTAGGTACAAACGCAAAGAAAGCACAGACCTTCTCCCTAGCCTCTCCGTGGGGAGGCTGCGGCTGTCCTGCCGGCTGCGGCCGCGGTGCCGGCGGGGAGCTGGGGCCGGCCGCGGTGCCTCACCGGCTCCACATCGATACGCCCGCCGACAGCCTCGCTGCTCTGCTCTCCAGCCCCTCCTTCCAGGGGGACAAAAAACGGGGCTGGGGAGAGAGGGAGGGAGGACGGGGACACAAGACCTTCCTGTTATTATTCTGCTAATATATTCTGGGGTCTTGTGGTTCCTGCAGCCAGGCGGAAGTGAACCCGCTTTCGCCCCCCTCCTCCTTCCGCGATGCTCCGGGACTGGATGCGGCCAGCCCCAACAGTACGGGATCCAGTCCCTGGGCCCGGTTTCTCGCAGCCCCCGAGCGGCAGCGGCGTCCCGGTCCCTTGTTCCCCGAGCGGAGTGGGGAGGTGGTGCTGTCCCCGAGAGGCAGAGGTTACTTGGGAGGCAAAATTAGGAGCGAATAATTTTCTCCACCCCAGTGATGGGCGGCTGCCTGGTGCCTGCCGCTGTGCGCTCGGCCGCCCCAGAGCCCGCTGAAGGCAGCGGTGCCTTCAGTGACGCGTGGTCACAGCACCAGAGGAAAAGCTACAAAATGCAGCGAAATATAAAGGTGTCCACTGGCTCCGTAATGACATCCCCTGGTACGGGACCGTTACTGACGATGGCCGGCTGAGCTGGGGGCTTACCCAGGCCCCCGGAGCTTTGCGGGGTTACGTGCTGCCCGCGGGCTCCGTCCGGAGTAGCCTCGCATCCAGCCCGAAGCAGCGCCGAGGGTTTCTGCAGAGGCCCCAATCAACATTAGTGGCTTGCGTTTAAACCAGCCTTCTGCCGCGTGCTGCTGCAGAGCTGCGCTGCTCTCGGGCACTGTGGGTATTTATGCCTTACAAACGTGTCGCATCTTCCACAGAACTCCAGAGCTCCGAGATGAACTGTGCCACTGGTCTCATGCCTAGGCTGAGGGGCAGAGTCAGAGACACCAAATGAGCATCCATCTAACTAAGGTGTTATGAATGATTTTCTATTTTTCCAATTTATCAAACAACAAGATTAAATGTAGCAGCATATTTTTAATAGTAACAATTATAAATTGATACAGTTAAAGTATTAGAGATTAATACAATCAAAATATTGGAGATTAATACAATCAAAGTATTGGAGATTAATACAATCAAAATATTGAATACATATGTTTTAGGATAAGTAAAATCTGAGAGTAAGTAATTTAGTATAATTGAGGTTCGTATAAAGCATAAGCAAAACTGACTGGGGAGGGGCTCCCCTCCGACCAGAGGTACGAGGAGGGGTTAACCCTTCCTCATGTACCAAAGCATCAAGGCTAACAATCCCAATTATATACTGTATGCTAATACATAGTAATACAGAATTTTCTAGAAAACTCCTCCTAGTTTCTATTTCTAAAGTCTACGTCACTATGTTGTGTTGTGCACAAGACATCCTTTTGAGGGTCTTATTTCCAATGAAAGCTCATCGTCTTCATCAATGACCAAGGTGTGACCTGCAGGTAGCGCAGGTGCACTGTGTGACTGAGCAGATGTTTTCCATAATAAGACTTTAATTAAGTCCCACACCAGGAATCATCCCATTTTGGCCCATTTCAAGGTCGAAACTTTCTATTTCTAGATGCTGCTTGTCAAACCTACATCCTTCTATGACTCCCTTCTAATCTAAGCAGGGTTTCATCTGCTTTGTCTCACTCATCTCCTTTTTGCTTCGTAACAATTATTTTCTATTGATTTGAGTACAATTTTACTAATATAGTTACAATTTAGTCAGCACGAATCACATTTATCACATAAGGCAAATGTTAATTTCTTAATTCAGCATGTCGCAACATGTTGAATCAGTTGCAGAACATCTCCCCAGCCAAGAGGCACAATAGAGATGAGTGTTAGGTGCGACAGCGTAGAGTCTGAGACAGAAGATGCTACACTCTGTAATCTACGTGACAAAAAGCCTTTATTCAGTTCTGACCTCGCTTTATATACCCCTTTCAATGTTCCCGGGTAAACGTCTGTGACTGGCTCCCAGGTCAGGCTGCTCAGCCCGCTGACCAATAGCTCTCTGCAGCCAGGGCTGGAAATCATAGGATTAAATCCTTGTCTGTCTCCAATTTTGTCCTATCTCTGTTCTTTGGGGGCCTGCCTTTTAAGCCAGGCTGCTTATCCAGTCAGTGGTCTGATTAACTGCCCAGTACAAGCCAGCTTGTACTGTGACAGATGAGGTAGTGAAACTCTGTCCCTCCATAAGCCTTAGCTACTCTAGAGAACTCTCCTATCCACCTTCCCTGTCACAGAGCACAATGGCATGCTCTGATGGCCTTTGGCAGAAAAGACAAGAGAAAAGATAGTGAAAAAGACCTGAACTCAGGGACCAAAACACCTCAACCTGTCCATAAACAGGAGGAAAGTGTGAAGTCGGCACTTAGGCACAGCTGAGCTGAATGGATTCCAGCTTACAGGATGCTACTAGTAATGAGGACATGGTGGCATTAACCTACAAATGTCTCTACTTACCAAGCCCCTGGCAAGCTTGGTAAGAACCATACCACCATGTTTACAAAGCTCAGATTGCCCAGAGCAGAGAGATTTAGGCTAGCCTGGGCAGGCCTGAACACATAGCAACTGAAACTCCTGATAGTTGTTCTGTGGCATATGGGTGTAAGGTTGTGTGGGTGTAGATGGGTTGTAAAAGGCTCTTCTGAACTCCTCAGCAGGAGTAACTCACATCATATGATGCACATGCTCACAATAAATTACTGGGACACTACTCAGATCTCTGTTGTCCCAGAAGCCAACTGCTCTCAACATCATCATAAAACTTAAATGCTGTAAAATTCTGTCTTGTGGGAACAGTGAAATGGTCAATGAAGCTGATGTCTCTTTGGTCCAGTGTCTTCTTTAGGACCTGCCATTCTTGACTGTGCAGATTCACCTCTGTGCTCAGTTTTGTGTTAAATATTTCCTTCACATCCAAACAGCAGCAGAGTTTCTTAGCTGCTGCATCTGTCTCACAGAGATATGAGATACAGTCAAAGGTTTTCATACATCAGGGAATCCTACAAAACATATAGGAAGAGAACATAAGCACCCAGTGTATCAACCACCCTCTCATAGGCATGTTGTGTCTGCTCTGCGACCTCCCAGCAAAGCTGCCTCATCTGGAATGTGGGAAAACAAATGTGCACTGGCCAGAGAGCTGTAGAAGGCTAGTGAAGTACCCTTAGAAGTGTTTTCCAATAAATGTGTAGGCAGGTTGAGCTTCCTCTCTTCCCTTTCCTCTTCAATACATGCACACACCCCATCTCAGTGTGATTTATGCTGTCATCTTTCTCTGGGTAAACCTCCATGCCCAGAGTACAAGCTGAGAGCAGGAGTCTGAGGAACAGGCAGCACTGGAGATTTGACAGTTCAGCCCTGAAAAATGTCTCCAATTAAATTACAGAGATACCCCACAGACCTCAAGAGGCTACATGTCCAACAACACTGTCCATTAAAAAGGCACCAGCTGTGCTACTCACTGTGTTCGGTTACTCTTCCTGGGAGATTAGTCCCACAGTCCATAAGCCAGCTCTCAGTGTGAGGGTATATGTAGAGCATTACTTATGGAATACGAGGCTACCTGTGGCTATGGGCATCATGAATGTTAGAACTAAAGAGAGAATTGGTCTCTTCTTGAGATCATATCTGGATTAGCTCTGTAACATCCTGTTCTCTGTTCCTGGTTTTGTTTGAGATTTTCTTCTTGAATATGGTAACTGATATCTCACTGTTATTATCAGTAATACTGTCAGTGTCTATAAAAGGTACATATTTCAACTGATAAATGCTACAATATGAAGAAACAATGTGCTGCTAATACAATGCAGATGAATTCTTAGAGGAAATGAATGGTCTTAAACCCTACAAATTTGAGATAAAAATCCATTCTGCTGCATTTCAAGTAATTAAAAGAGAAAAATGATGAAGACTGTTTCTTCTTGAAACTTGGCAATTTTTATGTCATGCTACTATATCCTTATTGAAAAATGGTGCTTTTATTCACTACCACTTTTTTTGGCCAGTGCTGCAGCCAAATATCTGCTTGTTAATTTAGCAGAATAAGTTAATGGTTAGTAACCTTAGTAGCCCAAGAGTTTCCAGGGAAGATCCCCACAGATATTTCCTAAGGAAAATTATCTCTAAAGCTTTGTAAGGATCACTTAGGAGGGGAGAATACTGAATAAACAAAAAGATCCAGATAAAGCATGCATGTGTTTGTTTGGATAGGTTGGGCTCTTCCCCTAAAGAGTCTCAGTAGAGGATTTGGGACAAGTTTTCAGCTGAAGGCAATCAAAAGCTCCATGTGCAAGTTTCACTCTGGATATGCCACTGTGACTGAAGAAAGCTGGGAGTGCAGGAAATGAGGCTAAAAGCAATAGTGAGGTAGCAGATAGTTCACTGCTCACAGGATTCATTCCTTTCTGTCTTTAGAGAGCCGCAGAATAAAATTAATCATGATTATTACAGTTACACATTCTGAGATTCTTCCTGTTCACATGTGACCTATCTCTATACCAGAAAAATTCTTAGGAGCCAGCTCAGCTTCACCTAATATATCAATCCCAATAGATGGAATCCTGTATATCTAGGATTTAAGAGACAAATCCCCCAAAACCCACTGTCTAAGCAGATACAATCTAGACAATCGTCAGCAAGCTTCCCAGGTCCCTGCTTACACTGTCTCTGCATGCTGTGCCAGAGTAATGGAGTAGTGTCAGGCTTTGGGACTCTCCAGGAGCGGGTACAAAAAAGGGACATTACATTGCTAGACTTTAGCAGCAGCACTCCCACCAAATGCCCTTTTGTTCATATTGTTGGCAATCAGTTATCATGTACCAGGGCTGAGAAAGAAAAATACTGCTGGCAAAAATAGTGTATTGACAGAACGATTTTTAAAAGATCTGAAAGAAGCCATGCACATGTGTAAATAGTCTTACTATCCTTATAAGGCAATTACATCTGTTAAACTGAACAGATAAATGCAGAAAACGACAGGTCCTCATTTTTAAGTGGTAGTGAGTTTCTTGCAGGCAAACTACATGGCTCTGGAGACTGAATCCTCAGACTATCTATAGACCATTGCTGCACAGAGAAAAAGGAGCAAGTTTGTCCAGAGCAATGTCTGAAGCCCAGGAATGTCTTCTCCCAAAGGCAGTGAGGAAGCCTGGATGCCAAGAAGAAAAATTACGTGGTTTTGCCTGCCTGTGATATACCTGCCCAAATGCACAGCTTTTTTTCATCCGCACTAGGAAGCGAAGGTGTTGTTTTCATACATCATAAGGGTGTCACACAGTGACTTCAGGACCACTGGTGTAAAAGCGAGGCACTCAGTGGAGTACAAATTATGTTGGGATCAAGTCCTTATACTTTTCAGTCTGTTCTGGAAATAAACAGCCTCTGAGTAGTGCTGGCCTTCTTCTCCAGGCTCCATTGGTTAACATACAATCTCAGGAGATAACACAAGGCTTTGCATGCCGTGTGCTGCTATTAATTGCCAGCAACAGACATTCACTACAATGTCGACAGTAAGATGAACAAGTAGTTGTGCAGCTATTTCCTAAGTAGTACTTCCTCACCACCACTAAGGGACAGTGTTCCCTACATTTCTACTAAAAAGAATGCCATATCTGCAAGTTCAATTTTAATTAGCAATGGTTAATGCCTCCATTTAGTGCTTGAAGTGTTTTACATTCTATATTAGGTTTGTTTAATAAGTTAGTTCTTCACAATGCACTGAATTATACGCCTATTTAATGCACTTTCACTCCAACCGACACACTGAAAAATAAAACAAAATATATTTAGTGAAGGTAATTCCTCCTATGAGTTCCTAAGAGGATGGCTAGTCTAAAATAAATGGTTAACAGTAAGGTGTCAACAAAAGGCATAAACTGCAAAACACATCCACTTTTGCACATTGTTTTTTTTCCAAATTAGTAATTTGTGTCTGTGAAAATCTCCTAAACTGTCCTCATGTGTGTTGGCAATGCAAATATTGAAAAACTGCGACATTATGCTCTTTCATAGGTACTGTTTCCTATTCCTTTTATACTAGAGACACTTCTCCCACTGACTTCACTCAGAGTGAGGATTATGTCTACTATATTCAGAGGCAAAACTTCACTAGCAGTCACATTTCTCTAGGCATATCTTGTGTTCTGGAAAACAGTTTAATCAGCTTGAAAGACTGCTAAATAACCTCCTCTGTCTGTGTTCCTGAAAAATACTCTGAGAGTCTCCCTCTCACCAGAAAGTAATTTAAATACAGTAAGGCTGTGGCTTATTTACAGAAGGCCAAGTTTTTACAGGGCAATATAGCGGAGGTACCTGGTTATCATTATTTTCACACTCACACAAATAAGAAATGCCCATGAAGTAGTTGATTCAGTGATAACAAATGCCTGTACTAAGCCCAGTGCTGTATGATTTCAAGACCACATTCCAATACCTTTTCTGGTGTCTCAAACATTTGAAGACATTCAAATTTGTTGGCTACAAGATCAATAGCTGTACACTCAAGCTGAAAGTGTAGCTGCTCAACCAAACTTCAATCTTCATTTTCTTTTTAGTGTGAGAAAGCACTAAGCACATCATATCCAATTAATAAAGAACAATTAAAAAAAAATCATGAGTCCCATGAACAGAAGGCTTCCCAGATTATGCATTCTTCTGAATAGTACATCTAACCTTACCTGTGCAGATAATCCAGTGCAATTAGCCTCCACTAGCTCTAGCTGTGGCGAGAAGTCGCATAGCCAAGAAATAGATATTTTTAGCGCCCACCATCTAACTGTGCCCTGTAATAAACTGCAGAGCCTCACAGATTTCTGCCTGATTAGCTGTTCAACTAATGAGAGAGTCCAGACTCAGCTACCATGAACCTTGAATTACCTGCCATTCATGGACGACTCTTTGTGACCCCCAGAGCAAAGCACAGGTGCAGAGCTGTGCTGTAAAAGGGACACAAAGAGGAACAAGGGGCCCCCATGCAAAATGTGCACAACTCTTCTGACTCCAGTCACACATACTGAATGTTTTGGATGGTTACACACATGGGAGCAAAACCTGGCAGTTCCTGTATGGTCATTATCCAAGATATAAAATGTTTGGCTTTTAGTTAAGATCTACAATATCAATGTCACAAAATGAGTCTGAAATTACAAGAGCAGAAGCTGATCTGATTGTAAAAAAGCTCTGCTATTCAATTGAAGGCCAATGCTTGGTCATAACCAGAGAAAAGCTGAGGTCAGGAGTCCAAGTTCAGGAATGGAGAAAATAAGAAGCTGAAGGAAACATTATATCCTCCAATAATCCTTGTAGGAGATATTATTTCAGCATGAAAGGATGCAGTCCGGCTTTCAAGTCTCCAAGTAAAAATCATTCTACTATAACTCTGCTCTGAGATAAAAGCAGATATGTGACCTAGTAATACTTGCCTTTCCCTGGTGCTTTTATTGGTGCTGCTCTCCGTATTAAAGAAAAGAAACACTCCACTTTTAATTTTAAAGACAACTCCAACAGGTCTGCTTTAGAGAACTTTTCTGGTTTAATCCATGCCTTTTAATATAGTTAGCCATGTGTAAGTTTGGAAGATGGCCTGTTAAAATAAAAGTAAACAGAAGATTGGCTTTTAAAAAAACTTTTACCAAGCTTTTGGGGGCTTTGGTTTGAGTTTTACTTTTTTGCAATATCAACTGCTTCTCCTGTCTCTTTTAAAGGCTCATGGTAGAAGAATAAATAAGGTTGTCACCTCGTATGTAGTTCTCCTATTTCTTAACTGAGGAAGAGTGAGATTTGAGTCCTCCTGAGATCTGAAATACCCAAAGCAATGCATAAATAGATGAAAGAGTTTTTTAATAGAAATATCACTCAGCTGGTAGCACACTAAGCCAAAACTTGAGACAAGGTCTGTTTTAATTCTGCTTAGAGCTTATGGGTACCTCCACACAAAGCATTTCCTCTCACTGTGTCTCAGTTTCTCTGTTTCTAAAAAGGATAACCTAAAAAGTCTGCAACTTTTAAAGTTTCTTCAGATAAGACAGTGCAGTATAAGAGCAGTGCCAGCCATGAAATCACTGGATGAGCTACGGTCTGGTACCACTCTTGTCATCTGAGCCTCCAATGAAGCACCTACATTTGGGCAGAGCAATATGGAACTAAGAGCTGCTGGTCCCTCTTCATGCCTCTGGATCCAGGTGTAAGGATTGTTAAGGATGCTACAGCAATAACAATTCTGCTCTGTACTGCATCACTGTACTGTGTCAGATGGTAATTTTTGTAGAGTCATAGAATGGTTTGGGTTGGAAAGGACCCTAAAGATCTTCTTGTTCCACCCTTCCGCCATGAGCAGGGACACCTTTTAGTAAACCAGATTGCTCAGAGTCTCATCCAACCTGGCCTTGAACACTTCCAGGGAAGGGGCATCCACAGCTGCTCTGTGCCAGGGCCTCATCCCCTTTACAGGGAAGAATTTCTTCCTAAAATCTAATCTAAACCTTTCTGTGTCATTGTAGAAACATTTTCCCTTGTATTACTGATTTTCTTGTACTTAAATCAGATATTGTCATACATCCTTTAAACCAGTTCTGTCAGGTAGTCAAAAACTGAGGCACAGAAGAACCCAAAAGTGAGTAACTGCTGATGTTAATGAGTTAAAGTAAATTGAACTGGCGCTTTCCTGCCTGCTTCCTCTAGCCATGAATTTGGCCTACAAAATGTCTCATGACCACTCAGTGGTATCATGAATCTCTGAATGCACAAAATAGGGTGGAACTCTTTGAGGACAGAATCAGGATGAAATTTTCCCCTCACAAAGCCTGAACACACTGACTGATATGTCACTTTTGTTATTGATATAATTCTGCCAAGAGTTTAAGTTATTGAATGTTACTGAACAGAAAACCAGACAGTTTTATTAACCATTATGGATGACAGTGTCAATAGAAGAAAAGGTGTATATGCTGAAACAGAAGTTAGAAAAATCTTAATTTCTCTTTTCCATGCATGCTTGTCAGCTGCTTGTAACAATTGACACCACAATTTACATCAGTGATGAATACTTGGATGAGCTGGAGCACAAGACAGGATGCTGTTTTCTTGATCATTTCTGTGACCAAGTAGGTCACACATAACTTTGCAACATTAAGGACATTCAGATTCCAGTTTTCCACAAGGGAGTCCTCATTACTGCATGAGAATTTAACACTATGTATTTGCCATCATGACAACAATCATGAGAGAAGGCAACAAATTAACAGTGAAAACATCGAGGAAACCATCTCTTCTTCAGTTAGAGTGCCACAGCTGCTGCCCAAACGATATCCTCCTACAGGAGGGAGACAGTGGCCTTGGTAATTAGCCAGGCATCAAAACCTTCCTAGGGCACTCCTCCTGAGAGGCACATGCAGATCAGGACAGGCTGTCTAAACACAGCGAGCCTCCTCTCCCTTGCTGGGTTATTTTCTTTCTCCCTAGGGGAGCTCCACCTCTGTTACAAACTCTGCAACAGAGGTGACTTCGTCTCCTCCGTGTTTTTATAGCAAGAACAAGCTACAAAGGCACCCTTTTGGTAATGTCCAGTTCTTCAAAGTCAAGTTCCCTGCAGTACTGAAATATATGAAATTGCAGTTCTGTTTTCACTGCAGTTTTATCTAGCTCCTGTATTTCTAACACAGCTGCAACGCCAGTACCCCCATTTGAAGTGTACAGATGTCAAATAGCAAAAGACAGCTTATGACTCCAGACTCTGCTCATTCCAAGCAAATGCCTAGATCCTCACTCTCATATCAAATAAGGTATGCTCAACAAGTCAGAGATGCAATGTCAGTGGTGACTAGAGATCCAGTCTGGGCTTTCCACCTCTAGGACAGACAGGGGCCCAAAGGAATAAAGGTCTCACCTCCTGGGTCTTGGGCTCCAAGCAGATGAATCCCTGCTCACTGCAGTTCAGATGCCAGGCCTGAAGGTATTTATAGGGGAATTGTATTGGCATTAAAACCATCAAAATTGGATTATACTTAGACACATGATGATAAAGTATTTGCAATGGATCCAGAATAGCTGGAAATTGGCCACATCCACATAATATTCCTAAAGTTGGATAAAATTTAACAGCAGTAAATTCGGAAATTTTGCCAACTCCAAAGCACTACCTCAGACTTGGGCCAAAACGATACACAGGCACCCAAATGCTCTAGAGGGATTTTTTCCTTCTGCCAAAAACTGTTCATCAGATAAGAGCTGGGCTATGGACCACAGGGATAGGGGTGCTGTTTCTGAAGAAGGCTGGGCTTTGGAAAAGAGTCTTTTGGCAAAAACTGAGGAAGTTACAATCAAAACCCTAAAATATTTGCAGAGCTCTGTGTAGAGGGCAAAGGATTGTGGCTGCTGAGGAATCTGTAAGTGTCAGGGAAGAGCCCTCCAGACCATGAATGTACTCCTTAGTCACCACTTTTGTGTCTCTCCTTGATGAGTCTACCAAGGAAAACAGAAAACTGAATTGTTATAGTACATAGAAACATTCCTTTCATAGAGGTATTTGGAGCACAATAAGAGGTGGGAGGGAGAGGAGAAGACAGAAAGAACAAAAAAGTATTAAAGGGGCGAGATAAGCTGCTAGTACCTCTGTCTTTTGTAACATCTCAGGGCTAGTGCCTGTTGAGCTAAACTTGGAAAACTGTATTTACATCGCTGAGCTGGGAGGCTGCTCGCATGCAGCAGTGCTCTGCCCCCAAGCATTTACAGAGTGCCCTGCCTGGCCCCTGGCACCCCTGAAACCAGGGAGACCCTATGCACCCATCCTAGAGAAGCAGTGCAGCCTGTGAGAATCCTTCCCTCCTCTTCAGAATCATTCAGTGCAGTATTTAGAAGATTCTCCCCATCTCTTAGAAGTGAAGGGGATGTATCTGTGACCTTGGCAACTCTTCACAAGCAGAAGCTTGAGTCACTAATATTTAGAAAAATAATATAATTGACTGCATTCAGGCCTGTGGAGGACCCCTGCTGGGTATTCACAGTTAAGCATTAGCAACTCGGTTATTCCTAGCAGTCTTTGTGAAGGGTTGCCTGCGCTATAGATTCAATTATATGTCCTCCGACAAACTGATTTCCGCAGCAAATATCTTTAAAAAAAATACATTAAATCCCAGTAAATACAGTAAAATTGGAGGAGACAGCCCTTCCTACCTCATTGAATGTCCCAAATCATGCCACAATCCCAGCTAGAGGCTTGCCGGGATGTTCTGCATGCCCAGACTCTATTATCACCACTGCCTAATGTGATTTAGTCCTGTCTGTGGATTGCACTCTTTAAATCTAAGAATGTGACAGTGCCCTTGTTGGATGCAGATTAGGATACAAAATGATGTTGAAAAGGTAAAAATATTTTTATGTATCTTTCTTTTCCTTGTCACTGGGCAGAACGGACAATTCTATTACCAATATTTTTTATCTTTAAGCAGCTTTTTTTTCCAGTACTAACCATTGAATTATTTTGATGTAAGGAGAACTGAGATGAATCAGATCCAGTGTTTTGTACTACCCATTACAACATGCTGCACTGGTACCTCACACTGAGCTGGAATATTTATTTTCTTCTCCATTATCTATACTAAAGGTGATTCATGTGCCACTAAGGCTTCTAGGAATGAGATTTTTTAATTCTACCTTATGCATAGAATTTTATGATAAGCTTTACAATAAAACAATGTGGATACTATTTGTTAATACTATCATAATAAAATCAGCTAATACCTAAATTATGCTTTGTAGTTGCTTCTCATAATGTCTGCATCTTCAGACTCCAGGATTTAATTTCAGTCAACATACTCTGCCTGCTAAATTTCTTCTCAGCCCAACTATTTGTTTGCTGCTTTTCTATCCTAAATAATTCTGAACAACTACCAAACCCTCATCTTTCTTGCACACATCCATATTTGAAGAAATAGAAGGAAACAGAGTGTTGGATTCTCAGTATGTCCCTCCAGAGAGAAACCTAATGAAACCATATTTTAAAATAATATATCCTATTGTTGGGGTTACAATGAGATATAAACTAAAAAACAAAAAATAGCAAAATAGCAAAAAAATATGTAACAGGATAACAACTATTATGAAATCCAGAGAACCATCAACAAGAATTTTCTCACACAGCATTGTAATTATTCTTTCTACATGATGCAAAAGAATAAAGTAAGGGTATTTACAGAGAATAAACTTTCCTTTATATATAATGTAAATTGGTATATGGAACACAGACACTCATGGAGCGCCATGATTTTTTTTTTCTCAATGTTCCCTGCTGAGCAGTGCCACAATTAATCAAGCTTTCTAGGTTTTAGTTAATTGCTGGACTCCAATAAATTGGTTTGTACTGGCACTGGTCCAGATCTGATAATTTCACAGCCTTGCAAACTGCTGCATTTTCACACAAGAACCTCGAAAGCAGGGAGCTGGGATAAAAATGAATAAAAGAAACTCTTGTTCTGTGACATTCCATTAATACTTTAAAAGCCAGCCCATTAGCAACAGTGTCTGCACAGTTTGTTTTTCTCCATGTATTTTATACTGATGTTTTTAATGATGAAATGAAGTCGCCCCTTTCATCACTTTAAACTTTATTCTGTAGCGGGTTATTTTTGAAGAGCCATTTCTAATTTCACCATTATCCTCTTTGATATTTCCACTGTTTCCATCCTCTGTTGAAAATTCCTTGTGACTTTTTGATACACCTCAGTTATTTTTCTGTCTCTCTACGTTTTTGTTCACATGAAAGGATCACCATGTTCTGGTGAAGGAAAGTTCAAGACTGGCTTTATTAACTAGACAAGAGAAAGGAGTGGTGTCCCCCTTTGGCCTAACTCAGTGCTGATGAGTGCCCTCATGGTCAGTCGGACAATGAGGCAGAAGCCAGCTTAGATTTTTCTAAGCCTGCAGTCAGAATCAAGCAGGCTAGCATCACAGTTTAGTGCAAGTCAACATGTTAGGGTCTGTTATGAGTAAATACACACTACTGTTATCAGAGGGAAAGACAGCTCCACAGCTATTAGTTCATTTTACAACTGAGCTCAGTTACACGAAGGACTTTGTGTCCTCAGCTCTGACTGGTAGCAATGGGATTTGCAAGTCCTCAGCCCCTGGCAGGCTCTGGCTCCATGCTGGCATATATTTGACATTGTTCTCCCTAGAGAAGAGATCAACCATTTTGCAAACTCAGTTTTACTAATGGGTTTCAAAAGAACTCTCACACCAGCAAATTTCTAGGCAAAAGAATTACATACTCGAGGTGTTTGGTAATGTGTTATTGTTTTTGGCTTACCAAGGTGAGATTAGCAGTATAATCACAGTTTATAAAAGTATTTTTGAATTGCAATTGGAGCCTCATTCAGCCTGCCTTGACTCCTTCTGTCTTGCATTGTGAGACAGGACTGACTGGTTTTATCTGGTGGATGCCAGCTGCAAAGAAATGCCTCAGCAAGTGGATCTTTATCATGGTATGATTAATCTGTAAGATTTGTTCTGGCATTTCTTGTGCATAGCAGGACTAAGAGCTAATCACTGGGATTCTTTTAAACTCCTGAAAATTTTTACCAGTTGTGATTCTAGTCAACAATTGCAATGGCAAGAAAGAACATATGTTGTCTTTATGGGAACTATGCCACCTTCTGCTGTTTTCAAGAATATGTGGCAGTGAAAATACAATTAAGGTGAAGCTGATCCCAGATCTCAGAAATAATCACTTATTCAGATTCTTTAATGTTGCTTTTTAATTGCTGAAAATAGTCACTGAGATACTATTCCATGTTATAGGGATTTACACTTTACTGGAAGCACTAATTGTGCTTCCTGCCCACAAAACACTGTCCATACAGTAATTATAGATGAAAGTTTGAATTTGTTGTTCATGCATCTCATAAATATACCAAAGAAATCTATATTCCTACAAATTGTCTTGAAGTTTTTGACATCACAGACATGAAATTATGGGATCATAATTACAGCTGTACACACACTGGTACATCACTGTGGTGGTAATAGGTATCTTATAAATTTATATCTGGGATAGATTAGATTAGAGTAGAATAGAATAGAATAGAATAGAATAGAATAGAATAGAATAGAATAGAATAGAATAGAATAGAAACATCTGCAGATGAACACTTTGAGGAAATGATGAGCATATGCAAAATTCAGGAGGGCCTCACCTCTGAGTGCATATATTTATTCTACACCTGCACATTGGGATTCTCAACATCCCACCTAGCAAAGTGTCATTTACTCTAGGATGGAATGAAACATTGTGTGGTTCCCTTCTCCTTTTCATTGCTGCTGGCAGGTTTTGTGAGTCTCTTCTCCCTTGTGTGTTTGGAAGTTACATTTAAAGAGGTATATTTTATTTGCATTTTTTGACAGAACAATGAAAGACTTTCAGCTACTCTTCAGAATATATCCACGATAAGGTAATGAGGAATTGGGCTGCAGTTTGACATTTTATGTAATGCTGTTACTGTTTAGCAAACGGAATTGAAATCTTAGGCTCACTACATCCATCTGTCTCACTGGCAAATAAATAAATTAACTTCTAGTGCTAGAGCACTGACAACACACTGTGGATGAAGTCCATGCTACAGGAAAAACAGGAGGGTGGAGAACGCTCACTGAAATAAATAAAAGCTCCTGTTTTAATGGCTTTATTGAAAAATCTGTTCTGTGCTGGGGCCTGATGGGTCACGTGCACCACAGCTGCTCCCGATGGACGATCTAGAGTAGGAGGAATTCAGCTTTCTTGTGCAGCAGAGCTGAGCCTTCTACCCTCACAAGAGTCCTTCAGAAAATATTGATTGGCCAGTAGTCTAGAGGTGTCACGTCGATCGGGTGCTGTTCAGGTCATGGTGACAAGGCAAGAGAGTCCTGTTGGTGATTTCATCTTCTTCACTGTTTTTCTTACTTGGGAGTACCATTTTTAGTTTTCGACATTATATTGGCTCGTTGTTTTAGTTTTTTATACTGAGTTGTGTCCCATAAGCACTTGAGGTTTTCTTATTTGCCAGGCACCATTTTGGGAGCAGCAAGGCGTTACCCGATGGGGAGGGAAAGGGCAAAAGGGCAAGGCAATTCCAGGGAGCGGGAATCAGAACAGAACAATAGCAACAATTAACATAAAAACAGAGTGTTTTCCACAGTTAACAGAACATTAACAGAACAAACAGGAGCTTGTTCATAACACTCATGACCATCCTCTGCCATAATCACAAAATCATGCACATCTGAAACCTTTTTTGTTGAACAGTATATGTGAAGCCTGCTTGGTGAACATCCCAGATTGTATTCCCAGTATGATAACTGGAGGGGCTGATCCAAACCACAAAAAGTAATTTAGAGATTTTTATAAAATCCCAGGAATAATTTTTAGCATCTTAAGATAAATTTTCCAAAGGGCTTCATAGAATTTACGGGAATACAAAAATCAAAGGAATTAATTACACTAAGAATTTCCTTTCATACATTTTTAGAGTGAAAATTTGACCATAGATAAGCAGAGGAAAAAAATAGACAGGGGTGCTGTGTCATGTGTCTAATATGTCTCAGAGCTCAACATATGTTCCAATTAGGAAAACTCCACATGGAGTGTAAACATGTTAGCTTTGGCATGAATCTTTTATCCTGTTTTTTTTTCCCCTCACAAGAACTGACAAATAATAGCAGGATACCTACATGCTGCTCAGTCACTGTGAGGCACAGCACAGAAACACGGACTTCTACTGGTAGTGTCACATTATTTATCTGCTCAATTTCCATTATCTTTAATGAGAATTGCATTAATAAATCTCTGTGTTTTTAAAAACTTAGGGCATCCTTCAATCGGGAGCAATTCTTTCCTGTCTGGACACCAGAATGCAGAGCATATTCAAGTAGAGAGTTCTACTTGCATAATGAAGGGTAACAACCGTGGATCTGATGCTTCTCCAGAGCTCTCTGTGTCACACATGTGCAGCAGCCCTGAACATCAGAAGCTGCAGTAACAGCCCACTGCCGAGAAAGAGCACAGAGCAAGGGGTTTGCTAAGTTGTCAGTGCTGTGGTCTAAGGGGGTAAGACAGACCCCTACCATGGGGCTGTGTTAGATGTAAGACAAGGCACAGCATAACAGGCTGTGGCGACAAGCAAGGAGTAGTGGCTTGTACTTCTTGGTGAGACTTGGCCAGAGCTGGAAGAAAAGGAACAGCTCGGGCATGGGTGTAGTGCTACCAGGATCCAGGGGCGCTGGCAAAACTTGCCAGGTCAGAAGGGTCACTCACCAAGAGGCCATCTGTGAACATTCAACTCATGCACAATGTCCAGTATGTGCCACATTTTCCTTTGGTCTAACAACCGCAAGCCTTGCTGCAGCGCTCTGCCACGGGAAGATGAAGGACAAGAAACAGACACAGCCATTGTATGCAACCAAGAGAGATGCCAGACTGCATCTTCAGTCAAAAGCCCTCAGGGATGTCCCAGCCACTGATGAACAGCTTGAGCAGCAGGACCAGGACTGGGAGTCAGACTAGAGCAGCCTGTCCTTGGAAGTCTAGGTTTCCACCAAGATGCCAGTTCA
This sequence comes from Sturnus vulgaris, assembly GCF_052056855.1. Lineage (NCBI taxonomy): Eukaryota > Metazoa > Chordata > Aves > Passeriformes > Sturnidae > Sturnus > Sturnus vulgaris. The sequence goes on along the minus strand of NC_142256.1, from coordinate 17,304,535 downwards.
GTGACTCCCAAAATCTCACTTGTGAGAAACGCTCTTACAGCCAATTCTCTACAACTGAAATCTGTCAGAATGGGAAAATAACTCCAGTTCAAATATCTCTATGTTCAGCAAAGGTCTTGCACCTGAATTAGTATCTCCAGAGACAGCAGCATCTTCTGAAAGAGTTTTGCAGAATGCAGTGGAAAGTGCTGGCATCTATAGCAACTTTCCCAAAGCACTCTTCAGGCCAAATAAGGAATTTATTTTCAAAGAATCCCTCTGCAAAAGAATTCAGGTCACACAGTCTATAGAAAATATTTCACTTCTCATTACTACTACACTGCCATAAAGAGGACTGCAACAATTACTGTTGTCTTTACACACACTGGACTTTGTATCAGCACAGAGAAGAAAATACATGGAGTAAATGCTGTCTAGAGAACACTGACAGGGTTGAGTAGCTGTGTTGGGTGGATTGTTCTGGGGGATGTCTCTGCAAAAAAATTGAGCTCTGCCCAGGCCCAAAGCTACATTTACTAAAGTCATGCTGCTTCTATCAACCTAAACTACAAAGACCTGTGGATTCCTACTCACAAAGATTTGCAATAAGATCAGTTCAGTCACACATCTGAGTGTCTATGTTATTCATATGCAATTTATCTCACAGGCTGAGCCTGCATGGTCAAACCCAGCATAATATCTAAAGGAAAATCATTACTACAGGCCCACAATTTAAAAGCACATGCATGTGCTTAACTGTGCTCCATGAGTATGGATATCCCTCTGTGGGTCTGGAGCTTGCACAGAGCAGGTTCTCTGCTTTCACGTGCAAGTTACAATCATACTTCTGATTCAGGGTTACCATTTTTTTTTCTCCGTTTATATCCCTGTTTCATACAGCGGCTCTTCCAAAACTATCAGTCTACATGCATCACACTGGGGACTAAGAGCTTTAAGCAATGTTTTTTCCTTAGGAACATGAATTACTGCCAGTGCACAGCAAGACAGACTGGCAGAGTGACACAGAAGTAGGCATGGAGGATTATTTTCAAAATGCTTAGCTCCAGAACTTTCTCTTTTCATTATTTAATATTAAAAGTTATACAGTTGTATTTGACTGACACACAGCCTTGGTTACTCATGAAGTCACACTACAAAAGCCTTAATAAGTCATCTATCCTTTCCTCATGCTAGTATAAGGTTTCACCATACACTGCACTTTCAGTATTTTGTCCAGCTAAGGTACAATAGAGGAAAGAAAAATTCTGCTCAATTTTCAGCCTTCTGAAAGTATCTACTAAGCCTGAGAGATGTATGACCTCCCATCAGTACTTCCCAAGCACCCTGGTCCCAAACTAGGGGAAGTAGGCTGTGATTTGTTTCTCAACATGATGTCTTTTCATACCTCACCCTTTTTCTCAGATCATTTGTCAAGAGTTCACTGATTAGTTACAGGGTCTATAAGAAGACAGAAAAAGAATGTTTGACCAAGCATATAATGAGTCATGGGTTTAATTTAGTTCCACCAGAATCTCAATGTGACCTTGAAACCTTCTAACACAATAAATCAGACCAGAGGGTATCAGCTGAAAGTGTCTGGCAGATCCCAGTGGATGCTAACTCCGTCGGGTCTGCTTCGGAGGGCACCCCGCCCAGGAGAAAGAGCCGTCTCTTTCTTTTTTTGGTGTGTAGACCGCTCTCCAAGAAAGCTACCCGTTGAGCTCTGTTCCCGCGGAGGAAAAGTGGCCACCGTCACTCAATCCGCAGCTCGTTTGAAGGTACCGGAGCACGGGCCCAGCGCCCGGGCGTGGGTCCCTCGACCGGCAGCTGGTTCTGCGGGCGGGAGAACAGCCCGAATCCCCGTGTCCGGTGTCACTCCTCTCGGCGCCCCCCATGGCGGAGCGGCTCCACCCCGGCCGTGTTAGTCACGCCGCTGTGCCGGGCGGCGGGCGCGGGCGAGGAGGGGGCCGGGGCGGAGGCGGACCGGCTCATCCCGCCTCCCGCCGCCGGCACCCGAGCATCCGCCGGCCTCGAGGCCTCGCTGCGCTCCCCGGCGGGGCAGGAGGCGGTGGCAGGTGCCCCAGCCCGGGACCTTCCGGAGCGCCCACCCCGCAGCGGCCCGCAGCTCGGCCGTAGCTAATCCCTCCCTCTCCGCTCCCGTCCATCAGTCGGGGGTCGAGGGCTGGCGGCGGCAGCGGCAGGATCCCGTCCGTCCCCTGCTTGCTCTCCCCCCCCACCGGATCGAAAGGGACACCTAAAAGCTGCGGGAGAAGATTATGGCAACGTGAGGGGACAGCGGAGCCGCCTGGCCGGAGATCCCGTACTCCCGCGGAGAGCAGCGCGGAGCCGCGCGGTTGCCCCAGCTCGAGCGCTGTTCGCGGCGGTCTCCGAGCGGAGTGGAGCTGCCTCCAACCCTGCCCCAGGTTTGTGAGCTTTGCTGTCCGAGACGAGGCCTCGGAAAGGCGCAGTCCCGCTGCCGCAGCTACGCCCGAGGCCGCGGCACAGACCGCTCAGCGCGGGGACTCGACGCCTCGCGGGTGTTCCGTCTGCCCGCGTTTCGCCGGTCGACGTCCCGCCGCCCCTCGGGGCAGCGCCGGCACCTGGTCCGGGCAGGGGGGCAGCCCCGAGCCGAGCTCCCCTCTCGGCCCCGAGCGAGACGGCGGGCGCTCCCCGGGCCGGCGCCTTGCGGCTGTTCTGTCAGAGCAGTGAGAGCCGAGAGCCGGCAGCGGGCGGACGCGCTGCAGGGATAAAGCCTCGGGAAAAGAGGAGGGAGAGGGTTCGCGCTGCGGGTCATGTAGGGGAGCGCGGCCGTCGGGGCTGAGCTGTCCTCGCCGCTGCATCACCGCAGCCCCGCGCCTTGCAGCCTCTGCCAGCTGCCCTCGGCACTGGCATTTTTTGATTTTGTGGGTTTTTTTCACTAATAGTAAAACGTGGCGAGGTCGGACACTGCCTCCTGTAGTTAGCAAACCGGGCTCTTTGGCGGGCGAGGCGTTAAACAGAGCCCCATCTGCTTTATTTCACTAAGTAATTAATATAAGATGTGGATCACTTTAATTGTTTTACAATGCAGAAAATATACCAATAATTAACAGGCTAATGCTAACTAGATTATTTAAATCCATGAATATTTTTAAGGTATTGCCCTTTGGGGAAATTAGAGGGAAATTAGCGCTAATAGTGAAAAGTATGTGTTTACATTTGGCGTAACAACAATACAGAAAGAGAATTAAGAAAGACATCAAAAGTCTCCATCCCGTTTCTGTTATTAACTCTTCCATCTCACATTACTGTGCAGCATTTCTGAGAACAAGCAGTCTTAAAATGTTTTCCAAGTTCTATAATGTTCTTCCTTTTGAAGACCTGGCAGTTAAAATGGGTGGATTTCTGAGCCTTTCTATTCCAACTAACCAACCTAGCTTACAGATAAGGTGCTGCACAAAGGATAATTGTGCGCCATTTATAATTATTGTTTGCTTAAGCAATCCCTGAAAGGCTGAAATATTTAAACATTCACATTTCTGCTAGTCCCAGTGATGTGCTACTGTTGTTCTCAGTCCATGCATGATGGATGTCCTGGGACTAAATTGTGAGGTTTTAATGTTAGACAGGTTCTTAAAATAATTTTGGCTTCAAAAATGCCCTTTGTAATTTGAATATGTTGAAAGGAAAAAATTACTTAAACTCTTCTGAAATTGAAGCATTATTCTCAACTTGCAAAATATTTATTGCAAAATAAATGGAAAGTTACATTTTGTTACTGAGTATGGAGTGTGCTTTAAAGAATGTTTTTTTAAAAACATTTTCAGAGGCAATTTGCATTGTTTTGAATGAGCTTACTTAGAACAGAGTAGTAGCACAGGTTTAGTTAGTTAAGGAAAATGTCCATTGTGGTTGCAGTTTGTGAATACAGAGAATTCTTGAACAGTGAAGGCAATGAAGCCGCTGATAAAATCAGATCACACACCCTTTGTTACAGTATCCTAGGTCTCAACAGTCTTAGTAGGAAGATCTTCATTTTAAGGACTTCTTTTCTTACTGTTTTGTTTCTTTAAGTAATCTACCACTTTACTTATATAAATTATTATTTTTGCCTTGATTATTTGTGAGTTTTAACATATTTATATACAGTTCTGTTATTTGCATGAAATCTGAAGAGGCCAAATTTACATAACAGACTGCTCATTTTTCCAAAAGTGACTCTTTTTGGGTTTTCAAAACTTTTGTAAAACTAATAGTGAATCCATATTAAGGCTTTTAAAATCAAACCCAAAACTTTCCAACATTGTAAATTATGGACAAAGGCACTCTGGAAAGATAACACTTTTGTAGTGAATGCTCATAAACACTGGAGCATCAAAACAGTAGACTCTTAAGTTGGCTGTATTTAAAAAATCTACTTTAGTAATTAGTTAATTATTTCTATAAAATAATTCACTTGTTAAAACCCAGAAAAAATAAACAGAATGGCATATGCAGCAAGTACAATAATAGCTCTGCACCAGACAGAGAAGAATACATTAAGCTTTGCCTCACATGCAGGATTTTGACATTAAAGAGCTACAGGAATGAAGATGGCAAGTCATTCCCCCATTCTGCTCTCGGCTGTCAAGGCAGCAGAAGGATTAACTCTAGAAAAAATTAAATATACACAGTACCAGAACAATAATGGCTGGGAGAGGGACAAAAGGGCATGCTGAATAGTGGTAGAAGCCTACTAGATGTGGTGGGCCAATGGCTCACCCTGAGCAGAGCTTTCCACAGTGCAGGACCTGTACTCCAGGGATACTCAAAGTTAACTTTAGGATGGAACAAACATGATACAACTGACACTAAAGATACATCTAAAAGTGATGCTCTACAAGAACATATCCCAAATAAGTTTATTTGGAAGGAAAACTTATAAGAATTTAGATTGCTTACTTGCCAGATTGCTTTGAAATAAAATAAGGACATTTTTAGAAGGAATATTCAGTTTTCAGCTTTTTTGAATAGGAATGTGGCCCTTTTTCCAAAAATTAAACAATCCAAAGAAAAAGCTGCTTCCATGAAAGAAATATGCATGATGCAGACATACTTTTTTTTCTTTTGGCAGTTTAGGATTTCTGTGTGCTGGATGAAATCATTGAGTATCTTACAAGATTTTAGTTTTATTAATTTTTCTTTTCCCCCAACAGCTCAACATTCTCTTCTTGGAGGCTCTTTCTTTTCCTTTTGATGATAAATATGGAAAGAAAGTGGATATTGGAGGATTTTAATTTTATCTTTTTTGGTGTGCTCTGTCTCCTTTCCATAGATGGAGGTAAACTAGAACAAGTAAAATGTAAGTAGACTTCAAACAAAGCTGTCACATTCACCTAAATTGGACAGTTTCTTTCTATTTTCAGATGTGATTCAGAAAAGAATGTCCTAAGCCTTCTAACATTCTTCCTCCTTCTAATCCTGTATTTAGTAGAATCAGGTCACACCCACATATGGGGTACAGTTTCCTAAAGCTAAACAGGTTATAGTGCATCATAAAGAACATAACACATCAGTTGGAGAATCTGTTTTGTTTCAAATATCCTGAGTCAAGAGCATGCTTAGTTCTATTTAGTAACATCTGTAAACATCTGACAGATTATCTGGATGTGTCCTATGTTTAAGACTATTGTGCTTAAGTTTTCAGCTAGTGTAAAGCTTGTCCAAGACTGTTCTGTTATTTTGAAAAAACAATCTCATATGAACTGGATTAGATTCTCAACATCCTTTGAGAAAATTAGGAGTCTCTTTCTTAAAAAACTGTCAAAAACTTGATGAGAAGAATTGAAAAGAACACAAACAAAATAAAGGGAACATTTCTGCAAAGCTTGTCATCTGTGGGAGATGTTAACACATTTCAGAAGTCATGGCAAGGAGGAATAGCTACCCAAATAAGTCTAGGAGTTATTGACTGCTTCAGCCTTATTACTAGGTCTCTAGAATGCCCTCTCTACCTGCACAGGTTGGGTTTTGGCCTCCTTCTTACAAAAGACATTATTTGCCCTTGAGAAATCATTAAAATTTTTAGCCTGTCTCAGCAGCTTCTGCTTCCAAGGAAGTAGATGGGGGAAAACAAAAGAGACTGAGTTCCAGAAAGGCCCTCTGCTCCATTGAACGTACTCACAGGAAAACTATGTGCAGGAACCTTGTTCAAAGAAAGAACAGTGTGAGAAATTACCAAATTCTGGTTGTCTGCTTTTTCATATCCTGTGTTTCATTTATCATGCTTCTGTGTGAAGGGAAAGTAGATCACGGTTTCTACTAACAGTCCCTAGCTCTGGCTACTTTCTTCTAGCCCAGTAAATGTCTGTAAAAGACTGTCCCTGACTTGGATTATCACATGGAAGATGGGTATTTTGTTAAGATATACTGAAGTATAATGTATATTGTGGGTAATGAATTAAACTGAATTTGGATATCATTAGGGTAACAGAAAGGAATTCCCACATGGAAACACATAAGAAACATCCTTTTATTGTAGAGGTTTGAGGTTTCAATATGAAACCATAATGTGACAGGAAGGGACAGGACAATAATGTCTGACAGGATTCAGATATAAATGGATTTCTGCAACTGCAAGATCAGAAGTGCTTAGTGAACAAAAGATCTTAAAATATTTTGAAAGCTGATGCATAAATTATTTCAATATCTCTCTGCAGTACAACCTGGAATTTTCCTGAGTTGGACCAATTGCTTTGGTTTTGCAGTGAAGAAGTTTTGTTTCCTATAAGCCTGTCTGAGTGATCAGACACTTAAATTTTCTTACCTAAACAGGTGAAAAGATAAACTCATCTGTATGAAAGCCATTTTATCGTCATTTCAGGAGTTGCAGTTTTGGAAAAATGAGAGGCTGTGTCATTTATTTTGGTTTGGGAGGTTAGAAAAAACAGCATGTGGAATTAAGGGTCTTTCTGTTGTGTGTGTTGTGTTAATTCTCTAGGAAAAGAAAAAGTAGTTTACAGAAAACTCTGCACATCTAAATATACTTCATAAACATAGAATGGAAATTTTCATTCATAGCTCTTCCAATTTTTTACTGTTTTACAGATTCAGATACATACTGTGTGTTTCAAGATAAGAAATACCATGTAGGAGAAAGATGGCATCCTTATCTAGAGCCCTATGGCCTTGTTTACTGCGTTAATTGTCTTTGTTCAGAGGTAGGACTGCTGAGTTATTGAACCTACAACTCCTACTTGCTTCATTGATTAGAATTCTTTCTGATGTAGCTAAAATTTGACAAAGCCCAAACCTATTTTCACTAGTGGGTCATGATTATGCTGCAGGTAATAGAGGCAAGTGATCTTAGTGAAAGGAAAATACTAACAGAGAAGACCAATACTGGCAAAAATACTTGCATAGCATAGACAAAACAACTCCTTAATTAGCCAGAACCTTTGTGGGTGCTGGGCATTACATCTCGACTGATCAGGCCCCACTACCTAAGTATAATCTTTGCAGTTCCACCAATATGGATGATTATGCTGAACCTGACTTTGGAACTTTGATCTATATACAGTGCCAACATCTTCATTCAAAGCATCTGCTGCCCTAAAGTGCTGAAGGAAGAGGCTTAGATATCCCTGTTAGTAAAAGTCAAAGAGGAATGAGATGATGAAACATGAGAAAAGGTTATGGAGAGCAGAGAGAATTGGATAGGACATTAAAGGGCTACCATCAGTCGATGGCTGATGCAAAAATACAGCAGCCAGAGATCCCCATAGTATGTCATATTCAGCTGGGAGGAGGCACAAAAATGAGGGCAGTTTATGTCCGTTAGAGTACTTTAAAATAAACAGTAAGGGGTCTTAATCACTAACACATGAGACATTCCAGATGCTGAGTTCTGTCTGCTATATTTAATGCAGAATAAAGTATTCCTTGCTATTTTCCCTCCCTGCAAGTGTAAAATACTGGGCCCCTGTGCAGCATTTGCTCTGAGGGAATCTGCTACTGCAATTCAGTGTACAAACAATAGTCCCACATGTTTAGCTATGTGAGAAGAAATTATGTAGTAGGAAGGGAAGGAAAAGTCTTTGTTTAGAGCAAAAAGGACTTTCCATTCAACTTTTGTTGATGTATATGCAAAGTGGAAAACTCTCTCAAGAGTTTGTGTGGAGTAAAACACTCATTAAATCACTGGAAGAATGTGTCTTGGGAGGGGAAGAAATTAACTGGAAATCCTAGAGGTCTGGATACAAATAAATCCTCGGTGATTTTTAGAGGGATGTTAGACAGTTTAGAGGGATGGGAAAGTGCCTGATCAGGTCCTCTAGACAACATTACTGGGACCCAGACACACCCACACACTATGAGCCTCCAAAAAAGAGAGTCTGTTTAATTTTTAACTTGGGTGTGGGAGACAAAGTGATAGTTCAGGGCAGCAGGTTTAGTAAAGAAGGAAATACTACCATACTGCTTATGGTAGTTCCCAGAGCATGCAGCTCAGAAGTGGATTGCACTCTAATCCCTTGTTTGCTATGTTTTACCTTAGGTGTACCATGAGGGTGCAAAAATTAACCTGGGATAACTTCAGCAGTGAGGATGCTGAGGGATCTCTTGAATGTGATCGTGTAGTCCAGAAGGAAGATTACAAATAACAACTGCAGCATCCCCCCTCTCCTTTGAGCTTTGTCCTGGCCAAAATCATGCCCTCAGAGCACTAATCTACCATAAAATCTCCTGAAGCTTCATTCATTTTAATGAAGTTTCCTTCAGGAAGCACTCAACAATTTATAATTTTAACAAAATAAAGGCATTAGAAAACATATCATGACATAGTATAAGCACAGACCATAAACCAAATATGACAGCATAACAGATGAAAGTAAAGTGTGCTACAGATAGAAAGTAAGAGAGATCTAAGCGTAAACCATGTATGATTCCCTGGCAGGTAGGCAGAGGATCTGTAGAGTCTGATGCAGCAACTGAGTCCCTCACACTGCAGAGAAAAGCAAAAAAATCCCCAGGGGTCTCTATGTCCAGTGTATCAAAATGTCTTTGCTGGCCACAGACGTTGTGATCCACATGATGTCTGCACAAAAGTCACATCAGCCAGGCAGCAGACAGAGATCTCTGCTCTGTCTCTAAACAGTCTGTCTGTCCATCCCCCGAGCACACATGCGTCTGATGTTTAAGAAAAAAGAGAGGCAAATTAACTAAACAGAGGCCAAGTTATTCAGCCTGGAATTTACAAAAAAATAAAAAAAGCTTTCCTGTTTTTGTGTGTATGTAGTATTGTATTTTTACAAGTTATAAGTTACATACTTAAACCAGAATAAAACTAAACATAATTCAGTGCTCTCACCCTGTTTCCCCTTCCTTTTACAACCCCTCCTCCCCCCCAGTTCATAGTGGAGCCTGTTGACTGTTACTGTCAAGTAAAATTGAGAGCTTACAATTTGTCAGATCATTATTTTACTCCCTAAATACAGCAGTTTGTTGCTTTTGCTTGTGTTCATAGTGATATCTGCAGACCTTAGGCTAAATGGCCAACACTCTTTGGTACCTGGTGCAGAAATGTGACCTTGGCCCTGGCTTAGAGATCAGTGAGGCTATTCTCCCAAATATCACTGTGAATGTAGGCATAAGATCAGTCTCACTGATTGGTTAAAATAGCTCTGTCCTGCAGCAGACAGTGGAGTCTGGCTGGCAGCATGGAGCAGCAAAGTTGGCCTGCAGAATTTTATCACACCTGACCATGCACAGAAAGTAAATATTCAACTCAGGAGATTATGCAGGACTTAAAATGAAAAAGAGTAAAGTCATAGAACAGGACACATCAGAAACATGAAGCCAGGTGTGCAGGCAGTGGCAGCCTTTTTTCTACAGCAGTGCTTCACAGGCTTCCACGTCTGCTGGGCAAGCAGCTCTGCTGACTAGGGATAGTCCCTATTCTGTGAAGATCCTACAGTTTAAGATTTGCTCATCTTCTACAAAATCAGTAAATTTCATTTCAGTTCTTATTGGAAACAGATGGTGATAATAATTTTTAGTGTCTCTTTCCAAAGCAGATGCACAACTGTAGTTTGTGGCTAGCAATGATCTAAGTAGGATTCTAGCCTGTGGTCTACAGATATTTGTCAATGAATTGTTTTGAAAGAGATGACTAGAAAGGCCTATACATCTGCTGTCTAGGGAAGTCTGCACATCCACTGAAAACATTTCAGTGTTTCAGAAGGCATATGAAAATAAAGTGGGTTTAGTCCTGAATTTGAAATCGAATCCTGAATTTGTGAATTTGAAATGGATAGTCTTTTCTGGTTACAGACACCAGAGAATGAAAATTCCCTATGTTTTAGTTATAAATCAAACTTAGATGTGGTCAAATAGAATATTGTGTTAATGACATGAATAATGAACCATATTCCCAAGACTTAACTCGTATTTCTTAGAGAAATGGCTACTTACCATCTGAGTTTTTTGTCTACTGGGAAAGCAATAAAATGAAAACAAAGACTCTTCACAGTTTTCAGGAGCAATTACAGATGCTATTGTCTCTTGTGGTCTTGAACTAACCCTCAATAGGGGATGTCTCAGAGACCTACCATTTATCTGTGTCTTAGTTTTGGAAATGCAATTCCTAAGCATAATCTGCTCAAAACGAAAGGACAAATGGAAAGAAAAAGAGAAATGGAGATTGTTGCTATCAATTTTTAGACACTTCCTCAGATTTTAAGATTTTTAACAATTTGTGACCTCCAGCATAAATTCAAAGGCAATGGAAGTATCTGGGCATATCTTGGTGTGAGTGAAAGAAGAATGTTGATAAAAGGCATTTTTTAAAAAAAAAATGTTTGGATATAGAGTAGAGAACGCAGAAATTTGTAAGATAGCGCATTTCATTAAAATACTATGTACTATGTTCCATCTGCAGAATGGAAATGTTTTATGCAGCAGAATAAGATGCCCAAGTCTACACTGTGCTTCCCCTGTGCATGTACCACAGCTGTGCTGCCCACGATGCCCAGGTAATTCCTATTAGTGACAAATAGTCCTCTCTGAAATAATCATTTAATATGCTCAGTAACAACAAAATTAAATATCTGTTCTGGAAAACTTCTGTGAAGTAAACGTCCTCCTGTATCCGTTTAGGTCATGAGAGGCTTGTCCTACAGTAAGTTACAGTATTTCCCATGGTGTTTTCTGTTTAGGAAACAAGAAGTATAGATTTGTGAAAGGATCAGGTAAGCTACCAAGTCCAATCCCTTACAATCCAGGCAGAAAGTAGCAGTTGTTTCATTGACTGTCCATTTCAGACTCCTTATCTCTAGACTCCTTATCTCTAAAGTCTATCACAATAAAACACCATCCCACAAACTTTCTAGGTTTCTGGTTTTAGTGCCTTTCATAAGACCAGGCCAAAATATATGTTTATTTGCAATGGCTGTCTATTAACAAGCAATTCAAAACTGCTTTGGCAAATGTGCATTTGTATAGTGTCACTGTGCAACCAGTCTGGTAACATTCACCTTTTACATCTCAGGTTCCAGGCATAGCTTCATAATTAGTAGAAACTGTTGTAAATCATAGAAGCAGTGCTGTACAAGTTTATGACTATATAAATCCAATTGGATACTGTATAGTAAATTCTCCAGACTGTACATTTATTATATGCTCACTATTAAGAGCCACTGTATGAAAGAGACTAAGCAGGATCTTTCACAAGCCTGTACCAGCATTCCCAACATGGCTTAATGGCTGGTAGATTTGACTGGAGCTTTTCCCTAAACATCTGTCTTAGTGGCACCCCACATTTCCATTTATAAAAGAGTATTCATGCAGCATCATAGAAAGGGGTTCTACTTGGCTTTTTCCAGGGAGTTTAATTGTCTGTGGACAACAGCTGTTCCCTGTGCAAAACGTGTCAAGCAGGAGGCAGTAAGTGCACAATGGCAGAATGCACAAGAAAGTTGCTGTTCGGGTGGGATAGATGTGTTCACTGCACTTACTGGATAAATGGTATCCACATGTCAATTTTGGGTTGGATTCATCTGCCCTAACAATTATATACGCTCTCTATCAGATATTATGTGTATCAATATCTGATATAGGTACCTAGAATCCTCTTTTGGAGCTTATCTGATGCTGTGATGCTGCTTTTGTGTCTTAGGATGAGATTAAGGCCATTCAACTTTGAATCCAACTCTTTGGAGTTGGAACATCCAGCTGATGATTGGAGTTTTCTCTATAATGGTCTACTATGTAAGAAAAAATTTCTAAGGCGAAATGCTTTCTTTGGCCAACTAGAACTTAGTAAAATAGTGAAGTGTTGGGAGCACAAACTCTTCTTTTGTTTCTAGATCAAAAGAAGGACTGGTGTGCTGGCATACCCAAAATCTATTTTTCCAGCTAATCTAAAGTTCAGTTGGGAAGACAATAATCTAGATATCCATTACAGCTGTTAGAAACATGAGGGTGACTCATCTTGTCATCCAGAATGAGAAGACTTTTTTCTCTGGAGATGCCTGTCTCCACTTATTATTGAAGGAACACAGGCAAACTGGATGCTTACTTTTTTGACAGTTTAAGTTAAATCACAGAAGTCCTACTCAATAATATGCATTTGCAGTTGGGAACCTTTCCTATTATTTTTTAGTATCTCTGTATCTTATTTACTGTAGAAGCATAAATGCTTCTAGATTGATTGGTTTTGCTTCAAGTGCTCTTTGGCAATGACCTGTTTTGGCTTTTTTCTGTTCATGAGCTTGTAAATGTCATGATACCTATGAAGATTTTAAAACATTCTACAGTGATCTAGCAAGGAAAAGTAAGACCCCATGTAAACTCTCATATCCATTTTATCAAATTTCTTCCTATTCATAGTCTTCAGTTGGAATTTTGTACTCTATGTTTAAACTGATAAATATGGAAAATTATCAGAATGAGCCTTTCCTGAATTGTGATCTATTATCTTCTCTTAGCTGTTCCTAAAGTCTATTTGTAATCAATCTGCTACAAATGATGAGCCATTACATTGCTAGTTGGCACTATCTCATTAAAAATGTGAGTCCCACTAAGGTCTGTTTTCCCCCTAATCGAATCTATAACAATGTTAGGCAAAAGAGAACCAGGAGTCTCCTGTGATTTCAGGGATTGTTTGAATTCTGCTTTCTGCAATGATTATGTGCATTATATTTGGTGCTCTGTCTTCAGTGGTAATTGTTCATGCCTGATCTGAATAGGTATGTCAAGCATTCTTGCAGATCTTATGCCAGCTTTCCATTCCTATGTGTCTGGCATACAATGTCTTTTGTGCAACATTCTATAATATTCCATGATATTCATTTCTCTGGTTTTCCTGGTTATTTTTTAATGGAACGTGTGAGAGCTTTGGCCATTTGCCATCCATGTGAATTTCTCTCATAAATGGTCATTATATCTGTCACATATGTTTCCCCTCCATTTCTCAAGCTGCATTACAGAAATGCTAGTCAGAGTGACCTGGGGCTCTTCTCTTGCTTCTCTGCAGGCCTTGTACAGTGCAGCTGTGCAAATCACTGTCTCCTTATTTAATGAAGCAGAGGTAATGCCAGGAAGCAGCATATTTCATTGGACATTGAACTTCTTAGCTACCTAAGTGAAGGAGCTGTTGAAAGGATTCCTTTGAGAAAAGTTGGCACTGCTTTCTCCCTAGAATTAATGTCTTCTGCATCCATAGTGATACTGGACTCACTGACACAGAGATGCAGTGTTTGTATCCTGTCTCCCTGGCACCAGACATCATGAATCTTAAGTAGTTTTCAGACTGTGTTGTGAAGCACCTTCTACTTCCATCAGTAGTTCACCAGCTTCTACCACAGATTCTCTGCTAACCTTTTTTTTTTTAAAACCTATTCTTTCTAGCATTGGCAAAATCCAGACCTTGTTTCTTATACAGATCTATATATTCCTTCCTTTTGCAGCTCTGAAAAGTATTTTATCATCTGAACTATATTCTTCTCACCATCACACATATGTAACAAAAAACCTAGGGTCACATGGATTGGGACTCTTTTTATACACTAGTGAGATCCAAAGGACATCACATGCTTCTGAGTTTGATCTCCTTCCTTCCACCTCAGGATGCTCCAGGTATCATCAGAGGCGAGGTGATTTGTAGTCAGGGAGAGAATTCACCATCATTCTTGGATCTGGATCAGCTCTTGACCTAGAATGGACTTCAGAGCTTCAGAGCTTCTATCATGAAAATAAACTTTGTGTATGTGTTCTTCAAGCATTTATCTGTGGCTGTCTTTTATGGGACTTCTATGGACAATGCCTTTAAAGCTGGAACATTTATTGTAGATTGTATAATTTCTACATTCAACAGTTATGAATCAAAGTATTTAGTCTAGTTAAAGATCAAATATGTAAACCTAAGAAAAGCTTACAGCAGAAGCAAAAATTCACAATTGCAGGATTTAGAAAGGGTTTCCACATTGCACTTGATGGTTTGATTTCTCAGCAGATAAGGCTGCACGCTGATGTATGAATCAGCCTGTTTGGCACCAGTGTTTTCTAAGCTTGCTGCCCCGACTAAACACTGCCTTCCAAGAACATTCATTATTAGTAACATGTTTAAGCTCCTTTGGTACTATTGTTTTTCTTTATCAAATTCAAACCACTTTCCTCATGTACTTTTGTTCCTCTTTAGATACAGAAATGCCAGGCAGCACCTATGTACATAGCTGGTCTAAAGATGTACCAGATGAAGTATCTCACAACAGTGGGCTGAGAACACCTAAAAACATGTGTGGCTCTGTCTGCATGGTAGACTACAGCATGACCCAGTAATACCTGAATCTTTGAACTATTTTAGATCCAGAGACAGCGCAGAACTCACTGCACTGCAAAACCTGCTGAAGAAGCATGAAAAATGTACCTGCCATGAGCTCAGTGCTACCTTCACTCAGTGACTGAGCTACTCTAGGTTGACACCCTGCACTCTGCAGTGTAGATAAAGACTCAGCATTGCAAGGTGCAGGGCATGTACAGCACCTATTGATCTGACAGAAATTTTTAAGTAAATACAGAACATGTGTAGTGCAGCACATCTTGCACTGAATTGCAACCAAAATCTTCAACCCTCACTGTTGGAATGCTCTGATGGAGTGATTTTTCTCTTGAAGAATGCACATACGTTAAACCATTTGTTGAAGAGGTTTTGGGTTCTACCCAGCTCACACACTAGAGCTCCCAGGCTCTCAGTTCTAGTCTTCTTACCCTTCCATTCATGAACATTTTTGGGATAGAGGAAGGGATGCTGTGCCCAGCTCTTTCATTCTCTCTTACAGCTCTTCTTGCTACCACCTAACCCTTCACATATCAGCAAGTGAGAGTCCTAAAAATGGGTAGCTGTCAGATAGTTGATAGTTAAAATTAATTATTTATTTGAAAGTAAATTTGGTTTAGAAATATAATAGTATAGGCATTCCAGGGAGATGTATAATTTTTTCCTATTGATGTGTGCTTAGACAATTTGATTTGGTTTGTGATTTGCCTTTGTCACTACCTTCACAAGGAATGTTTGCTATCACAGCCACATTGAGGTTATTGCTTGTTTCCATTCTGCTTTTTTGATCATAAAAATCTATCTGTATATCAGCATCCAAAATGTATTTGAAAAAATACAAATCATCCCACATGAATGACAGAACTTCAGTTCTTTGGACTGACATGATGGGATAGGATAAGTTGCTCAGAATTTTTCCAAGATAATTTCCAAGACCTTCTAAGAGACTTCAGAGAGTATTCAGAATGCACCAAAGCTTCATTTAATTTGTTTCCTTGACAGGAGAGTGATTGGTGGATTCATATAATATTAACTTGAGAGCCGGAATTAAACTAGAGCAACCTAGAAAGTGTTTTATAAGCCCTTCAGAGTTGCTGGGTAATTGATAGGCAATTTTTTATGCAACTATAAAAGAAAACACAGGAAATTAAGCTGCTGAAAATATATTAAAATAATGTTAAGAGCTTGACTTTAGCCCTAGAAAGCTAAAACACAAGCAACAGCCTTTTTAATGTTTAAACTGAATCTACATCTTTGCCTTGAATTTGGATGAAGTTCATATTGTCTAGATAAGGTGCTACTAGTTCCTTCAAGCAATGAATTTCATACACTTTCTACCATCTGACCATATTAAAGAATAGCTGTGGTGATTAACTCTGAGTTACCCTGGAGTTTTTAGAGCTTAACCTGATCCTTGAAGTTTTTTTTGATATTAAGCATTTTGTGGCTTAATATCGTTGACACCTGCACCTCAAAAAGGCACATATGGATTTTATTTAGAACTTGTATTTGCAGTTTTTGGATAGTGCATGACTTTCCCATCCACATTTATTATTAGCCTCCTCCACTGCTTTAAAGACAACATCTTTACGCAGCTTTGGTTGTTTTTTAAAGGAACATTTACATGTCATTTTAATTTGTAATATTACAAATTTACCAAACAGATTTGTAATAATTTGGATTGTGATGCATGACTGAGGGAAAAGGCTAAATGCACATGGACTGAGGCTTGAACCACTTTCTACTGTAGTCAATCAACAGATTTCTCTTAACTTTGATAGTTTTTGGACTCAGTCTTCTGTGAGAACAGATGCAGTTACTGACTATGATATAGTCCTTCTCTCTAGAAATACTAAGAAATATGGTAGAAATATGAGACAGAAGATGAAAGGGGAAGCTGCTTTTTTGCTGTGCCACACAGAGTAGGTGTTTGGGCCAGGTTCCGAATCTATTTAGTTCAGTGGACTTCGTATCAGACCTTGAGGTGACGCATTCATGTAGAGTGGAAAGAAAAGTAGAGGGAAGAAATTAAGCAAAAGAATTTTTAGTAGGAAAGAAATCCATTTGGTCTCTTATGCTGTGGTACAATTCCCCAAGAACCTTCAGCCACAATGATTGCTTAAAATAATCCTAGCGTATCCCTAAAAGCTAACCCTGCACTGAAACAGTGTAACAGATTTTCTCTGTCTGAGTTTCTGTATTTTCATGAGGTGATCAATTAGGACTTAGTTCTGGTGATGAAGTAGCTCTAGAATATTTGTGTTTTGCCCTACTTAATGTGACAACAGTAAAAACTTTTTTATCACTGTAAAAAAAAGTCTCTTTTCAGCAGTTGGTGGTTTTCACCTTGAAACAGTCAATTTGCAATAGCAGTTTATCTCCCCATGTGCTGCTGGCTCTCTGGGATCAGTTTAGATATCCAGCCCTGAAACTGTACTAGGAGCAAGTCTGGAATACTTAGAACTGAGTTAAAGGTGCTGACAGGTTTCCTGCCTTTCTGAGGCAAAGGTATGCAAGAGGCTTTTAGAGATACTGAGGAAAGTTTGGTAGATGGGAAGATTTCTGGAAAAAATGGAACATGTTTTATCCCAGGTCACCATGACGCTTGTGCTCCACAATGTTCCTCGCTGCCTGTAAGACAGACGTTCCCTATCTACTCTCTTTTCTTTAGCACCTCTGCATTTGGCCCCTCTCACCAAGTAGCCCCAGCATAGCACCTCATACCCAAGTGGCAAAAATATGGTCACAGAACATTTCCTGCACTGAAGGTCTTTTTAGGGATGTGAACCACAGTGGCAGAATGTGGAAATCCATGTTCCCACCTATCTGCTTCTTTGCATTGGCCTTTCTGGTACAAATGAGTCAGCAGACAAACATTAATTGGATCTCTAAGTACAAAGCAAACATACTGTTGTTACTGTACCTTAGTTTGACTGGAACTGCAGGAAAATAGGCAAGTGCTCTGTGTTATATAAAGTACTACTATTTCTGCATGAAATGACACTGCATAAACACAGTAGAATATGAATTATGTGATCTTTTTTCCATATACATGCGAGGATCTTTTTTTAAGGAATATTTTTAAAATACAGTTTGGTTTGTACACATAATGTCAAGGTTAATTCAATCACCTGAGTTTTTCCAGATTTATTCAACATAACTATGATCAAAATCTCACTGTCATTCTCCTAGAATTAATCTTTTGCATTGGAGCATGAAGCCTATTATGTGAGCCTTTAACAGTATTATGAAAACCACCAAGAGACTTAATAACCAAAAATTATCCCTATATCTTTCTATGTGTATGTTACCCTACAGGATAGTTTGTTTCTAGGGAAAAGACCTGAACTCCATGAAAGAGGAGAATTAACTGTATTTTTTTAACAAAGAGATCTAGGGATATGTGCAACTCCTACCTGAGCAAAGAGTTTTCCAAAAGCAGATGTCAGGTAATGAAAGTATTTCCCATGTGTTGGGAAGCGTGTGTCCCTGAGCTGATTCAAAGAATCGAAGAAGAGAAATTCAAAGAATTTTCAGTAAGCAAAATAGGAAGAAGCACTTCTATACTTGAGTCCTGCTCCCCTGTGGCATTAGAAATGCTTGTGGTCTGCACATTTCCAAGAATTGTGTTTTATTTAATAATTGCTCTTCATGTGTGGCTTCTGAATGAGTAACCTATAATTCTAGGCACATTTTAAGTTACAAGAAAAGTAATGCAGCCTTGCATGATGCTGTTACAACTTGAGGTGTACAGAAAGCAGCATGTGACATCACTGGTCAGCTGGTGTCCAACAACTGTTTCCTGCACCAGGATACTGCCCAGAGAGCTCTAGAGTCCCTGCTGCAACTAAACTGACACTTTCAGTTCAGTGCATTAAATTGAAAAACTGACTGGGGCTACTAGGAAATGTGCAGAAGAAATGTCAGTGCAAACAGTCCTGGAGTTACAGCAAAATTCAATTGCTTCTGGATATAGTGAATATAGTGAAAATAGTGAATATATAGTGACTATAGTTCCAAAACAATCCTCAGTCTCTTGGCCTGTACATGCTTATGTTCTGTGTTGATTCAGAAAACATGTTTCATAAAATCTTCTCTGAATTCAAATTCATAATCTATCATCTGTCTGCTTTAAAAAAACCCAGATTATCTGCAAAACAATTCCAGTGTGGTAAGTTTCTTAAGGCATTAGACCTTGTGATTAATTTCATATTGTTTAGCACTTGATTGGAGTGATTAATATAATAGACAAAATGTAAAACCCAAGCCAGACTGGGCACCCAGCCTTTCTGCTGGACACTAAAAGTGTATCTTTTTCATTAACTGACAACAGGTGATTCTGAATGTTGCAGTTTAAAAGTAGTTTCTAAACCAGCAAGCCAAGAGTCTGTAGAATTTTTTTAAATGTTCTTTGCCAGATATTTTGATACTAAAATAAGCAACAGTGAGACTGTTAAGTACTAACACAATTGGACAGAATATTGTATGAGAAAAGACTTCATAGAGATGCAATAAAATCCCAGAGACCCTTCCTGAGCTGCTGTGCAGAGTCCCAGCAGACCCTGCTGAGGGTTATGAGTAGCATGAACTTTGATTGCTCCTTCATTGGCCAATGTGTGCAGTGTCCATTTCAGGAGAACTCTCACTGTAACCTGCTACTGACTGCAGGTCAGTACAGCTAAACACAATGACTATCAGAAAGCCAAAATGTCTCCTCTCCAATGGCAAGGACCGCCCAAAAGCATCTGATTTTTCTGTTTTCAGATGTCACATCAAAAACACTTTACTGATCATCATGCCATGACTGTACTGATTCTGAGGTGGTTTTTCCGGTTTGTTAGGTTTTGTACTAAATTGTTCATTAGGAATTATACTTGTACCTCTTGTCTTTATCCAGAAGGATCCAAGTTCAGCACTTAATTGATTGTAGTTAGGCCTGCATCCTAAAGCCATTCCTCAAATAAGACATTCTCCATTTCTCAAAAGGTTAGATTGCTCATATCTGGTTACTGCTTTTCCCACTCTGCACATAAATACTTTTGCAAAAGTTACCAGTGTTTCAAACATCAGGAACTACCCAAGGAATTTGTCTAAGCTATTCAAGGGATTAGTAGCAAATAACTGATGCTCTTCTGCTTCATATCCAAGTAAGTGTAAAGCATCTCAGGACCAAGTTTTTAGAACAATCCAGGAAGGAATAGAATTTTAAACATAAAAACTGAAAGATGGTGTTTCCAAAACTGACTGTGATCCATGTGATACAGAATCTGTTTCTCCTAGAAGACTGAAAAGTCAGGTATGTGTACATTTTTGACTCTTCCCTCAAACCTTGGCCCTAGGACATCTCAAGTCATGGGCAGACCATCAGGAACCCAGACAGACTTCTGTGAAAAAATATGTGGTTGGAGCAGATTCCACTGATCCAGAAAATTTCCATAAAATTTCTGTAGTTTATAAAATTCATATCTAACACTGTTTTGTCAGACTATCAGGAAAGCATTGGTACTGCAGGTCACACTGAGGTAGCATCCCTTCATGGCAAACCTTGCCATACTGTTTCTTCGCATGCTCTGTCAAATGAACTGCAATACATGAAATCTGTGAACTATACTTGTATGCACTTCTAGTTCATAGTTGACTTTCATATCAAGTTGTACTACAGGCTTTAGTTGATACAACTCCTGTTCGTATAGATCAACAGTTCCTCACAGCACAAGCATCAATCTCAAAAAAACAACATTCAAGCACATGTGGTGGCTGAATCCTGAAGGAAACGTTTCTATTGGCTTCAACAAGCCTGAAATTTACCTTGTGTGTATGGGACATCAGTGAAAAACAGCCCAGGTAGACAAAAGAAGCTGGACAGAAGCCCATGTTTGGAAGAGAGGAATGTTTGGATATAAGGATTCAGGCATACCCACCATAGTCTCCAGTTGCTTTTTAAAAAACAATTGTTTCCAAGCTAATCCATTTTTGATACAGTTATATTCTGTTGTCTGTAAAATTTGAAGGATTTATTTAGCCAGGTTTAACCTCTAAATTTACTTCAAGGATAAATTGAAATCCATGTCAGGTCGTTGAAACCCAGGTTGTACATCTTGGCCCCTGACATTACCTAATGCTAATGTTGGTGATAAATCACTGCTATCCATATTGGAGACTCGTGGTCTTATCTTGATCATGCTAAAATCGTAGGCAAATATAAGCATGGCATCTCAACTTCTATGCAGAAGTCTGAGCCCTTACAGAATAAATGCCAACCACAGAAACAGAGATATTTCGTTTTCAATTGATGCTATAACATCTTTACCCTTTACATTGTATATTGTTTCCACTGACGTGCTACGAATGCCAGAGAAAACCCTCAGATTGAACCCAGTTAATTAAAAGGATTCACATAGATGATTTACTTGGTACTTTACAGAGACAGCTAATTAAAGCAATGTTAGCACCATTAAAATGCCAGATAAAGCTTTGGGAACAGTCCTGATTAGGAAGCAAGGTTTAGAAATAGAGCTTTGAGCAATGTGGTATATTTGCAGTTAATTAATCTGATTCTAACCTGTCTTTCTAAGGCACAGAATAATGTATGCTGATAGCAGTATTAATGACAAAATTTTTAAAAGCTCACACATGGCACTTAATAAAATAATCCACATTGACTCTAATTTCACATTCTACAGGAGAATATGATATCATGGGGGAGTCTAAACTCCTCTGATTAGCCATGATTTAAAAAAAAACATTAGAAAACAAACCAAATCTGAGTTGAAGAAACACAACCGCAAAATTAGACAGAGAGAAAAACTGTACCAGACAGAAATTATATTTGGACACAGAAAATAAACAAATCCTCCTCGCAGCTCCAGGCAAATGCTGTGTTTGGAAAGGATCAGTTGTGCTCTCCAATATGCCATCTCCAATATATGACTGTATATATTTTTTTGCAATAACAAGTAATGTGGTCTTGATCTGAAAACTTCTTTAAGATCTGACTCTGTGCAATAATGAAATATGTCCAGTCACTTAATGTGCAGCATAGGACTTAAATCATGGTTTTATGTCCCATAATTAAAACTGACTTTTCTTGCAATTATTTCATCAAAGAAGACTTCAACTCCCTGAAAGGAGATTGTAGTGAAGTAGGTGTCAGTCTCATCTCCCAAGTAACAAGTGACATGATGAGAGGAAATGGCCTCAAGTTGCACCAGGGCAGGTTTACATTACATATGTTTAGAATGTTTTGACAGACAGGGTTGTGAAGCATTGGAACAGACTGCCCAGGGAAGTGGTGGCATCCTCATTCCCTGAATGTCTTCAAAAAACATATGGATATGGCACTTGGTTTAGTGGTAAACTAAGTTGTTTAGTGGTACTAAGTTGACTTGACAATCTTAATGGTTCTTTCCAACCTAAATGATCCTGTGATTCTCTGGTTTAAAATAACTGTAGAATTTCATCTCAAATTCCACACAGGCAGATGTACATGTGTTTTGGAGTACATATAATGAATTAGCTGTCACAGGCCCAACTCTGTGATCGATTAAAAGAAACACAGATGAAAACAACTACCTAGTGCAACTCTCTCTGCCATCATTTTCCAAGCAATAAAAGTTTCAACCTCCTTCTTCCTTATTTAAAAGCTACAGTTTAAGGGCATTTGGTGATTTCCTACAGAACTGATGTGGCATATGCCAAGGTAAATCTGCTGTAAAATTTACTGTCTTCATCCAACACTGAAAAGTCATGGTGAGTCATTCAGGTATGGGTCTTTGCAAATGTCAGACCACAAGCCACACACTGCTTTTGGACAGGCATCCCACATGGGCACAGCAATGTCCTGTAGAGGCTGTGTGAACAGGCTTCGTCTCCAGCCAAAGACCTGTGTTATCCTTTCATTTCTCCTTCCATTTTAATTTCTTTCCAGTCTTCTGCTCTTCTAATTGCCCAAGGGCAAGGAGATAACTAAAGGTTTGTCAGTCTTTCCTCCTGCTTTCTATGAGATGACTCTCAGAAAACCCAAGAAGGAGATTTAAGTTTTGGGAGGCATCACAGTCCTGAAAAGTGCCTCTTTATCCATGTTTTCCGATATTTGTGCCTAAATAGTAGCTGAATTTGCCAATTAAATCTTTTGCTGATGACTTCCAAAGGATGTCTTAATTAGAGCATACATCTTGCCATTCCAGACTGTGCATTACTAGCAAATCATACTGCAAGTGCTGAAAGCAATGCATTTCTATGTCAAACACAGGTGTTGTCAGGGCTCTGTACTCCTTATAAGATTTTGTAAAGGTATCATTCGACACTCTTGATTGTGTTGAAATAATGGTGTATCCAGTGCTTCAGTTGTGGAAGTGCAAATACCAAGCATGTCAGGCAATGAAATATCAGGCGAGGAACCCTAACTAGCTGACTTCTACCAGTCTCCTACAGAATGGACTTTGCTGACCCCATACACTCTCTAATATTGTAGTACATGTATGTTCCACGGACAGATTTCACATTTACCATTTAAAGTATTAATATTTGTTGGACCAATGTAATTACTATATGCTTTTATGAGAAACTAGATTACAGTGTTTAATGCCAGTGCATACCAGCAGGAAACTGTTTTTTCACTTGAGCTCACAGCTGAAAAACATTCTGCAGTGTCATGGTTTCACCAAAAAATAACTCCAGGTTTATCTGATAGGTAATGAAAGGGACTATAGGAAAAGCTGCATTTTCAGGCCTGGTTTGTTTTATGTGAAAGCCCAAACCCACTGATTGAAATTTCAGCTGCATTCTTAGAAATTTGCTGTGATTTGGGCTCCAGAGAATAAACACTCCACTGTTACTTCCACAAACCCCTTGTTTGAAATGTCTTTTTTCATGCTGAGATGCAAAATTCATGTGAATATAAATATATAGTGCCAGGCTCACTGCCCAAGCAGTATCAAGTAACTTACATTTCATGGGGTAACTGTACTTCCTTTACACAGTTTATCAACTGCTAATAGCTAAATTACTTATAATTTAATTAAATCTATGGGATGTTTTAGCATAAGGCATGTATAACTTTATGTCTTAAAAAACATTTAACCCGTGTGGTGCAGAACTCAGTATAGTACTGAGTTGAAGCAGGAGGTTTCAGAGTTGAATTGACAGTGCCATATTGTGCACTTTGTCATATGCACTGAATTCTGCAAAGTTCCCTCACCTGCACATCTGACATTAAAATGCATGTCAGAGAAAAATCAACTTTTGTTAGCTTTTGGCATCTGCCTTTGACAAGTTTTGCCCATTTTGAAAACAACAGCAGCAGTGAATTGTGAAGGCCACTAAGAACAAACACTTAGTACATAGCTCTCTTTGTCAGTCCCATCGTCATTATTGCTGCTCCTCTACC
This sequence comes from Sturnus vulgaris, assembly GCF_052056855.1. NCBI lineage: Eukaryota > Metazoa > Chordata > Aves > Passeriformes > Sturnidae > Sturnus > Sturnus vulgaris. Next base: position 17,280,377 of record NC_142256.1, on the reverse strand, counting down.
AAAAGGTTTGCGCCTGTGGATGGCAAGGAATGATCCATGCCCTGTGGCACAACTTGCTAACCTGCAGTTAAGTCCTCTCTGGGCTATAATGGTAGAAATAATTTTTTTAAAAAAACAATATCAGTACCCAGTACTAAGAAGGAGGAAGCCCTGCTAGAACAGTGCTGTTGATAGTGGGATTCTGTGTGTATGCAGCACCTAATGCCGTTTTACATTAAAGCATGAAAGAGCCATGTACACGTAACAAGTAGGCACATAACCGCACCCTTCTGTCCTAACACCAAATGCTACAGAGCAAGGGAAAACACTGCAGCCTGAGACAGGGCCATTAGTGCTGGCATTGCAGTTGGTCTTCAGCATCCTAGGATTAACTGGGACAGTCAACTCAAAGAGTGATTTACCAAAGTTCAGCATGATAGTATCATATCACTTGTACTTTGAAGTATGACAAAACTTGTCCTTCCATAACAAAGAGAAATGAGAGAGAAGGGAAGTTTATCATCCCGTGCATTTATGACATTGTGAATTATCGAGAACATTTGCATGAAATGTTCCTTTCCCCTTGCTTCCAGAAGACTCTCTTTTCTCAGTAAGCAGCAAAATCACCGGGAAATCCTGTGAATACAATGGCACCACCTACCACCATGGCGAAATGTTTGTGGCTGAGGGGCTTTTCCAAAATAGGCAAGCAAACCAGTGTGCCCAGTGCAGCTGCTCAGTAAGTAATTTGATTTGACAGATCCCTGCTCTGTCAATGCTCCAGTTCTCCTTTCTAGAAAATGTGACACTGAAATATAAGCAGTGCACAGCAAAGGCTGGGAATTGAGAATTAATGCTGAAACTCATGAGAGTGCTCAGAGCTAGTGTGCAGTACCTGTTAAATAAATGCCAGATGACCTCTTAAACAGTGCACAATGCATACCCTGCATCTGCTGTAATTGAGCTTACAGTGCAGAGGCAGCAGGTAAAATATTGCTGCTTGGCACGTATAGAATATTTCCTTCAGCTTAACTGGAAAATATAGCACTAAACCAATGACTGGTTTCATTTAGACTGAGCTGATAAAGAGCCCCAGGGCTGGGAGGGGACAACTCTGAACTGCCACTGGGCCACAGAGCCATTCCTGAGATGTCACAATTCAAATCCAATATATTTGAGCAGTTACCCAGTGACTCTTCAGAGCCAGTGTCTGAACCAAAACATCCCTCTCAATCCAGTCAGCTCTTCAGTACCAACTATTGACAGCTCCCTACTTCCTCTCATAAAATAGTCATCATATTCTTCTTCATGAACTAAGAATTTTGTAGGCCAGGTACTGAACAGACTAATCTAATATTCTGCTTTTGCATAGAGTGGCATTTATGTAAACACAGATTTAAGCATGTCCATAAAAAAATGAATATACAGTACCAGACAATTGACAACTCCTTCTGAATTCTCTTTTGTGTTTTACTGGCAGGAAGGAAATGTGTACTGTGGATTGAAGACATGTCCCAAATTAACTTGCTCTTTCCCAGTTTCTGTTCCAGAATCCTGCTGTCCAGTTTGTAGAGGTACGTTCAAGCACAGTCACAGAAGGATGGGCTCTGAATTTACTCCTTCCCCTTTCAGAGCCTTGTCTGTGCACCAGCACTGTCACTCAGGACACTGTCTGCAAGTTTCCTGTGTAATTACAATCCAATGCATGTTGGGAAATTACCCCGCAGGTGCCAGCAAGGTAACATTGCTACCTTTGTTTTCCTAAATTGAAACAAGGTGGGAATGCTCTGATGATAAAGTCGCAACTCCCTAATGAGGTAAATCAAGGCTTCAAATGATGTATTGAAATAGCTGCCATTACTTTGGGTAGAGAAGCTTTGTAATAAAAGATGAGCTTCTATCTGACAAGTTACCAGACCTACTCAAGTTGTGCAAGACACAAGAATTTCAATTCAGAGGCAAGGGCAATTACTCCAATTTAAATTAGGTGTCAGACAATGGTCAGGTGACTTCAGTATTTTATTAGCAATTGCATTTTCGATCTTGTACACACAGGACACTTGTTTTTGGGGGCCTTCCCAGCCTCTCTGAATGTCTAAACCTAACTGTCTAAAAGCCCAAAAAGTCTGAGAATTTCTGAATGTATTTAATCTCGCTTTTAATATTATGGCACTTGAATCACCACTTCCAAGGTACCTAAGCATCTCTGGCCTGTTCTCAAAGATGCAGATAAGCGCCTGAAGGTACCTGTGCTTTTCAGAAGTGCCCCTCATATTATCCATGATGCTGGGATGCTTTGAAAAACTCTCCTGCTTGCACCTTTGTGCTACCGTATTCTCTTGATACTCTGCTTGTTTAAACTCAGTACTATTGCATGTAAAAATAAGTATTATCTAGTTGGTTGTACAATTTTCCCTATGGTGCAAGAGTTGCAAAACACCAACCAGCATAGTCCCACAGCCCCTGACCTGAGGAGTTGACTGAGTGTATAAACTGAACCAAAAGCTCTGAGCAGTGGAGGGCTGAGCCAGCAAGAAGGTACTTGAGAGTGCATCAGTGCTTATAAAGCAGCAGGATGCAGAGAGAGCCCTGCACACTTTGAAGGAATGAGGTCCTGCACTGAAGCTGTGTAGTCCTGTCAGTGCAGCAGGCTGACAAAGCTGCTTACTCTGGGGACCATGCATTGGTAATTAACTTATGTATGGCACCGTGGAAGACCTGAGCTGATCTCTCGGGAGGGCTCTGCACTGCATGAACATGTCACCGCAGACAGAACAAGGATGAGGATCTCTCTGTAGTGCTCCTTTGCATAGAGATTGTTCCTCTTTTTTGCTGCTTTGCCATGTTACTCCGCAGTATCTTTAAAAATCTTGAAAGTTTTTGCCAGGCAAACTGCTTGTGAAGCCACCTGATCTCAAACAAGCAAAATGATAGTTCTGTTCCCAGGAAGAAATACAGTGGTATACTGTTTTAAATGTACTACACTGACAGTTAATTAAAGTAAATCTTTGTTAATTGTCTGATGTCAGTTACCAGGTAGTTATTTGAACTGTATCTGAAACCAGCCTCTTTCAGTTACAAAAATCAATTTGATTTTCAAAGTACAAAGCTATGCAGTAAACCAGCCTTACACTGGAGAAATCAGTCGCTTCAGACGCAGTCACTAATGAGAAACCGGTTCACTAGCATTTCCATATGAGAGGTGAGATTATATCAGGTTATGCACTAGAGGCAACCCACTGTCTGCAGTGATTCAGGACTTTTTTAATGTATTCTCCTGCACTTATTTAAAAATGTTAAAATGATCATTTATCTCATAATCTACCTTGTTCTTTTCAATACGGCAGAAGCTCTTTTATCTCTTCTCTGTGTTTTCTATGAAATGCAAACCTAAAAACAAGTATTTATAAAGATCTAGCACAGCTCATGGGGAGGAAATTGTGAGTTCAGCTTCTGCTCCCTGCATGGCCAAGTATATTACTATCAAGATTTGCTGATTTTCATATTCATTCCTCTGCTAATGACTAGACCCAAATACAGCTGTCAAGCCAGGTGAGACTTTTCCGTCTGTATCGCCCAAGGTGTTGCACAGTTAATCCTCTAATGGATACTGTTCTGCTTTGTGTACAGGAGATGGAGAATTATCGTGGGAACATTCTGATGGAGATATATTTCGGCAGCCAGCCAACAGGGAAGCTGTAAGTGGGACCTACAGTTTAAAGACATACTTTCTTGCTGTGCAGTACATGGCAGTACATTTGGGGAAAAGAGAAAAGGATAATAATGTGTCTGAATACCTACTGCCTCATTCTAGATTCTGTGAATCTAGCCCAAAATAGGTTTCTTTCACTCAACCTGAAGTCATGAATAATGTTGAATTAGAGCAGGAGCTCCTGAAATCTCTGGAGTTGTTTTTTTCTGTATATGCTCTATAAGAATAAAATTTGACAGTATTGGTTTCCTAGGCAAGAATTGCTTTTAAATAATAATTGCAAATACTTGCTTCCCAGTTCACATACACACATATATATTTACTTAGGCACACATACATATTTACTACAGGGCTTCACTGTCTTTGGTGGTAAAACTATCCATTAACAATTTACTGCTTAAGAGATTATTTTTATCGGAGCATTTGGAGATAATCTGAAGGGTTTTTAAGCATTAGGTGCATACTTAAATACAGGAACCAGCAAATCTTTGGATGAGTGGGAAGAATCATGTCTATAAAATACGGGCTGTAATAGGAAACCTTCAGGTTCATGGGCATTTTGGAAAATTATTCTCTGAAAAGAAGCAGTGTTTTTGCTCTAGAAAACATGCTATGCACTACTACAGCTACTTTTAGTCCAGCAGTACTCATTCCCTACTCATATCCCTTGTTCATTGGAATGAGACGTACTCTCCTGCTCTCTTTCTGTCTCCAAACAGAGACACTCATACCATCGCTCCCATTACGACCTGTTACCCAGCTCTGCCAGGCAGTTAGTCAACATTCCACGATTTCCCAATGCCAGGAGTAACCGTGGAGTCCTACCGGATCCCCAGCAGGCCTCAGGAACAATAGTACAAATCGTCATCAACAACAAGCATAAGCACGGACGAGGTAAAGACAAGCACTTCTTAAAGTATTCCTCTGGGTCAGGAATCAGTCACCTAGAGCTCAAAAAGGCATCTCCAAATATACAGCAGAATCTTGAAAATTTGCACTGGTATTGAGAAATCCAATGCAAATCAGGGAGGCAAAAGCAATAAGCTATTGAGCATATTAAATTCCTTCTTGACTGAGATAAATTCTGCCTACACATGTAGTACAACAATGCATTTCACTCTGCAAAAGCAGTGTTGCTCTCTGAGTTACTTTGTGTGATTGTACCCTATAATTCTGAGAGCTCATGTGTTGGCTGCCAGGGAAGTGAGTGCTTTGTGCCACAAAGGACACCACAATGCCTTTAGATTCACTAACTTGTTCACATAGTGACTTGTCCTGGAGGAAATTGTTTGTGGTTATCTTCTTTACACTCTCTCCTATTTTGTAAATTTTATAGCTGTAAACACCTTATATTTCAACTGCCCCACAAATCTCAGACCATAAAGCTTTTCCACAGTATCAGGAGGTTTTCTGCCGCTGAGACTTAGCAAATTATTCTTATGAAAGACAGTCTCATGTCTTCCCCCACCTTAAACAAGTTTCCTGACACAGTGGGATACAAGGGATGATCTTCCTCCCCCATGACTAACACAAGAGGCAGGATGGGCAATTAGCCTGTACTGGATCCCTGAGCTGTAGAGAGGCAGATTTAGCCAATATAATGAATCTCACTCTATGAATCCTTTAGTGTCTTCTGCTAATAGAATATACGACGTGCTGCATTTTAGGGACAACAGAATTTTAAGCCCATGTGGCAAACCATATTCAAGTCATATTCCTCATGCACTACAAGAAGGACAAAAGTAAAGGGAAAATACCAGCTCACCAGTTAGTGGGACAGCAGGTTTTGTACAGTAAAAAGGGTGGGATGCTCAGTTCCCACAAGGCATGTAACTCAGTGAACAGAGGTCTGCAGAAACAGGCCCAGGAAGCTATAAAAGAAATAGCTGTAAAAACACATGCTCAGAAGAGCATCTATCTACAAATACCAGTCAGCATATACTTAGAAACTACTCACAAAGAGTTAAAATCCCTTGTATTAGGGCCAACTAATCTTTCAAGGTATTAACTAACAGAAGGAATGTTGGCTATAAGATCTTTATTATCCACCTGAACAAGCATGAAAAAGCTTTCAGATCATGCCAGTGTTTTATGGTGAATCTAGGAGCAGGAATCTCCATACAGTGCAATGTTTTTGACATGTAATTCACACATGAAGACATCATCAAAGCAGTTTCTAACTGATTTGTTTCAGCAAATAAAGGGCATACAGATGAACAGCATATTTCTGGATGCAGCATAACTTCAGACACTCACTGCCTGAACAGTGTCTGAGAGATCCCCATGATAGAAACAGGAATGCTGACCATGTGTTTTCTTTTGTTCCTGTGCAATTAACAAGTGTTTTATTAATTAATGCACATGTCCCTTGAGACACATTCAACAAGTTAAACACACAACAACTCTCCTGACATGCAAATACTATGTGGTTGTGTGGATATACATTTATCATTCTGAAGAGCACTAAAACCAGGGTAACTAGAAGTTATTTGCCAGTATTTGGCTTCTGCTAGAGCCTTCATCTGCTACCTCAGAGTATTTATTTAATTGTTCTGTGTCAAATAACCCTAAAAAACCAGAGAGTATGTATCCATGCAATGTCGTGTATTATCCCTTCCCCTGTCAGGGAGAACTCAGAAAGTATTTATGTCCATAAAGGATCTGGAGAACTCTGACTGGAGGAAAAGAAGTCTATGTAAACATACAAATTAGCAATACTATGCTAAATAAGCATGTAAGAAGCCTGCTGAACAACTGAGTACTTATCAGTTTTTTCATTTATAGTTTTCTCACATGTTCTTAGTGTACAGATAAAACTACCATTTTGTTTGAGGAACAAAACTGTTTCCTATCTCTGAAAAAAAACCATGTCTTAAAAAAGAGTTAAAAAGTAGCAAATTATAAACCAAATGATAGCATAAGCTCAGGAAAGACATTGCAAAATACACTCCCCATAAATCTCAGTAACTCACTAAAGTATAAACCAGTTGGTTACATCTGTTACCAGTTAGATATAAATTTCAGATTACAGATGAAAATTAAATTGCTTTTGAAAGTTATAGGCAAAATAGGAAAATATTTTACAAGTAAAAAGGTTAATAAAAATGATGGCGTATTAGAAGAATTGGAAGTATTTACAACATATCCCCACTTCACTTTTGTTGCTTTTACAAATCAGGCAGTGCCCTTTCTTTCACCTTGTTAGGATTAGTTTGCATTTTTCTTTGTGTTTATAAAATATTTTAAAAGAAAGAACTAGGATTTAGAAGACAAATGGAAACATGGTGTAAAGTGATTTAATTCCCATCAACTGCTGGGTGACCCAAAGTGGCTTCTACCAGGCATGGATTTTTCCACTCTCTGTGTCAGCTGTATTTCTCTGACTCCCAGGAGCTCTGATGAATAAATATTCTGAAGTTCTTAGAAAGTTTGGAATGAATTTTCAGTCCCATATGCATCTTTTCATGTTTTCTTGTGATTCCAAAAGCCAAATGAATTTATCTACCTATAAGTGTATCTATTTCTACAAAGGAATTAAACTTCATTTTGCAAGTATTCTGTGTTTTTTTCTGTGTGCTACGTAGCAGAACTCTCATGCACAAGCAATAAAAGGCCCAGGTATCACTAATCCATCCAGTTGATGGCATTTCTCTCACTGCAAAGGCCGTGTCCAGCAAATGGCTGCAGATGTGCAGATGACTCAGTAGCAAATGACATGGACCTCTCATCTGCAAATTCGATTCAAATGCAGCCAAAGCCACTGTAGCAGGCTGTGTCCTGTCTCTGGACTGAGAATAAGAGGGAAAGGGAGTGGGTTTTCTAAGCTGGTTAAAGCATAACTGAAATGCATGAACTGGGGGGGAGCTAGTCAGACACTTGTCTCAAATACCTTCACTGTTTTCCTCAAAACATAATGGACATCAGCGTCAGCAGAGTTGGCATCAAGGAAACCCTGCTCAGGAAAAGGTGACCACGGGCTCAGACTCAAGTAAAGGAACTGCAAGTTAAAATTAACAAGCAGAGAAATGGGCCTGAGATGCTAACAGATGATGTATGGAGACACTACTTTAAACAAATGTGCATGAATTAAATTAATATTTATAGATAGGTAGCCAGTGAACATACGTTTTCCAGTTGTACCTTTTCTTCTTTTTCTTTTCTTCTGTAGTTTGTGTTTCAAATGGCAAAACATACTCACATGGTGAATCTTGGCATCCCAATCTCCGGTCCTTTGGAATCGTAGAGTGTGTGTTGTGCACCTGCAACATCACCAAACAAGAATGTAAGAAAATTCACTGCCCAGAACAATATCCCTGCAAATACCCTCAGAAAGTAGAAGGAAAATGCTGTAAAGTCTGTCCAGGTAAAACAAAGTTGATCACAGACCACCTTTTTGCTGTGCATGTTAAAGGGCTTGGCTCAAGCTTCCTGATCACAAGCTCTGATGTGAACAGCAGCAGCTGTGCCGTGTTCCAGTGTGTGTGTACAGAGACCTTGGTGCCTGGCCACCTCTCCTCTTGCTGCTGCTTCTCACAGGAGACAGGCTCCTGACACGTCTTGAGCAGTCACTACCTTTCTCTTTGCTGTTAACACCACTTTCTGATGCTCATTTCCAAAGAGAGTGTTACAGAAATGTATACAGAAAGTTCATTACTGCCAAAAGACTCCCATCCTTCCCCCACCACAGTGCCCACAGAACCTTAAAATCATTTTCTAGCTTGTAAGATCCACATGACGATCATATAATTTCTGCTTTTTAAAATGTACCAGAAGGATTCAAAACTCTGATTGGTGTCAGTTACATAACTTAAACCTTAAAATAAATACTGACTTAGCACAGATTTGTATCTATGCTGCACTAATGATAAAACTTATTTAGACATTACTAAAATAAATGCATACAACTAGTGAAAAATCTCCTAAAAGGATTCTGCTGATGGTTTGCCAAATGAAAAACCATGTTTCGTGTATTACAAAAGGTAAAGGACTGTCAAGTTCCCTTATGTGCCTTTAAATAGTTCCCTTATGTACCCATTTGTGTGTTTGGTGATGCACTGGGCAAGAATACTCTGAGGAAATGAGTTGCTCAGCCATATATAGAAACATTCGTAAAATGCACACTTCCCATCTTCTCCTGCTAATCTTGCTTACTGGGAAAAAAACACTATGCAGTGGCAGTAGGCAGGCAGGAGATGTGTATCTAGGTCTTTTAGATACTTGTGAAGCAGAGATCCACAGCTTTCTTCTAATTGGAAGAACAGCCAACATAGCCTGACTGACAGGCTTCAATAGAAAAAATAATGGCAAAAAAGAGGATTACTGCATTGTTTTTTGAGATCCTATCTGCCCATTTTTAAGAAAGCTGAACCTTTTCCTGCAGTCTGTCTTGTATATCTGGAGATGTATTCATTATTAGGCGTTTCCACAAACAGTGGTCTGAGCCTCTAAGTTGCATCATCTCTCCTCTATTCCTGTCCAACTTCCAATTGCAAAAAGAATAATTATAGCTTCTACTTGTGCTCTACAACTTTACCAGGTGGGCAAGAGATAATGTGCACTGTGGCTGGCTCAGGCTTGTACTGGCCACATGGCTACTGCCAAGCAAAATGCAAACCTCATAGATTCTTTTCCTCAGCAAAACATTAATTCGGGTCTCTTCACTCTAACCAACCACCAATTTTCATTTAGTTCTTTTATTACCCCAAGATTTCTAACGTAGTTTCAAATATGCTTGAAACATAGACAACAGGTTCAAAACTTGCAAGGAGTCTCCCAGACCACATTGTTGTACACAGCTCATTTCCTTAGGAAACTGGATTACAAGTATAAATACTGTCTTGCCACCATAGACAGGCTACCAGAACCTGGAAGAACACTGTTAAGTGTCTCTGTTAACAGCTGGAGATGGATTTGTGTGGCCATGCAAATGAACATTCTACTTTCAAACTAACCCTTCCTGGCTATTGATGCTACGTAAATTCTGGAAGACTTGATTATAGCTGGTAGTATGTGTTCTGTCCTTTTTGTTTTTTAAATAGAAGATGTGCCAAGTCAAACCTTCGACAACAAAGATTACTCCTGTGGGAAAGAGACATTTCCTGTCTATGAATCCATTGTCACAGAGGAAGGAGACACCATCAGGAAAATTGCAATAGAGATTGAAAAGCCACCTCAAATAGAAATACATGTGTGGACAATTAGAAAAGGTGAGTTGAGAAAGTTCTTTCTTTAAATAGTGTATCATCTTCCATTACAATCCCAGAACAGTGTACAGATCCAAGCATTTTGACACTGCTATTCTTTTGGCTCTTTAGGGTATCACTATTACAGCCACTGCCAACATACATGATTTTTTCTGTACAAAACTCATTAGAAACACACAGAGCTGTAGTTCTGCTAACTCCTAGCCTTCATTGGGAGCAAAAGCACAATGAAAAACAGATTTTCAGTATTACTCTGTGTAATTTATTGGAGATAAATGGGTAGTAGGGTTTGAACCATGTGCCTGGAGGCTCTTTCTTAAGATAGACCAAAAAGCCTTCTATTGAAATCAGTCTGCCCTGTCTGCCATAGTGATGATACACCCATGACAGTACATATAGAATATGGGCAAAATATGTATTAAGGATGGAAACAGTATCTTTTACTAGACTAACAGTAAAGATAGAACAAAATAGAGAAGCGTTCAGAAGCCCAAACACTGCTGCAAATAGTGAACTTTCAGCCTCATAAAAATTATCTCTATTTTAGGCAAAAAGCATATGATCCTCATAGGAAACTCTCACATAGTGTACCCTTTTGCATGGAAATGATACATCTCTAGATGCTTTAAAGGAGAAAGCCAAAGCCAAAGTGGGAGCAGAAAAGAAATGACAGAGCATTGGGTGGTTCACAACTACCTTATGTGTTAAAAAGCCACAAAGCCTAATAATGATTTGACAGTCATGTTGCCTGCTGGCTCAAAATGGTATCTGACTGCAAAATTACAGTATTTTTCTCCAAGACACTGACTTTTGGCTTCTGTTGTAATCTTATATTTACTCATAATAAGGAAGGATTCAGATAATTTGGAAAAGAATTGGCTAATTCTCACACCCCTCACAAACTTGCTGCAATCACGGTTTCACGAGAGGATTTACAGGGGAATGGCAAAAAACCAGAGGGATGGAGAAACAGAATTTAAAAAAGAATAGACTGAAAATTTTACAAAAAGGCAGGACAGCACTCCAGGTTTAGAACAATGGGCACATTTCCAGTAACACGCACTTCTCATTTCTTTGCTGAAGGGATTCTGCGTCACCTCTACATTGAAAAATTGTCCAAGAGAGAATTTGAAGGACTTCCTTACTTCAAGTTGATAACAAGGACAACCCTTAGTAAGTAAAATTCTGACTTACTGAGGTTCCTACTCTCCATATAATCATAGCCATGAAAAACATTCTCTGTTACTCAGCCCAGTCAAATGGATGTACTGAATTTTTCTCTAGCAGATGATCACATTATTTGATAAGTTTCGATTTAAGTAATCAAAATACAGCAGCTTAAAATATAGATACATGTAACAGTAGTTTCTGTACATGCTGTCTTAGACTCTTGTGTTTTGGTAAAGTACAATATATGATCTTTTCTGCCCGTGCTAGCATAAATCTGAAATATGGCTAATGTCAGCACAGCTGCAGAATTTGAATTTATTTATGTAACATGTCAAGTTACCCCAGTGTTTTAGATAGCAATTTAGAAGGGAAAAAATTCAGATATTTTTAAAGGGGTTCTACATACACTTATGTTGTATTTGAAAGATTACTTTCCTATATTCTTAACGACATCTTCATTATTAAAATGTGTTTTATGAAAGGACATGTACTTCTTTTATCACTGTTGATTCAATTTGGTTTGTATTTCATCTAGTTTGGGATTGTGACAGTAGTTAGCAATTACTAATTCAGCTACTTTGCTAAGTGAATTAAGATATATTTTCAATCCCTAGTTCTTTTGCATTACCACTGGTATTTTTTTTCTGTATTTTTTTTTCTAGTTAAAAAGTCTTTTTCCCAGAAAAAATATACTCTCAATTGTTACAGACCTATTGAGATACAGATTATTTTCGTATAAAAGATTCCCTAGTTTTTTGCTGTCAGCTGTCCATAAGCTTGTCGTTGTTGTCTGTAATGTAGTATTCTAGTTACCAGGACAGCATGCATTTCTATTAACACTATCATAAATGTGTAGAAATGTTAATCTCCATTACACTTTGTATTATGCACAGGTAGGAAGAGTTCATTATGCACATGAAACATTTAGCTGTGTTGCTTCCCAGCTTTTAAATACTTTTGTTTACCAGAGTATCCAGTGTCATAAAATGCTTGAATAAACAGAGGCAACTTACAGGACTACTTAATTAAAGAAAATAGCAATATGCTGATCCATATTTATTTTTTTAACAAAGTTGTTTTGCCTGGAATATGTTACATGGTTGTAAGATGCTTTGAATATTTTCCATGGGAGGATTGGACATTCCCTCTTCGACGATTGTGAATCAGTTGGTTTGCAGAGTGCTTGTAAATGTCTTCGAAGTCCCTGTGCCCTTTTCTAAGTCAATACCTGTCTCCTTTGTGTTTTTGTTTTCAGGCCAGTGGAAAATATTTAGTGAGGGAGAAGCTCAGATCAACCGAATGTGTGAAAGCAGAGTGTGCAGGACTGAGCTCGAGGATTTGGTAAAGGTTTTGTACCTTGAAAAGTCTGAAAAGGGTCACTGTTAAAGGAGACAGCATTGGAGGGAAAAACACAAGAAAACTTAAGAAAACTTGGATCTGCAGCTGGACTGCAGGCTTATTTTGCTTGAGTCAACAGTTGCCCTAAACCCCAAAACTATAATGCAATAATTATTCACATCATGCACAGCAAATTTGCTGCTTTATGTGTAGTGGTCTGTGTCAACTGTTCAAGTATCTCCTCCAAGACTAGAAGGCTCTGTATTAGTGGTGGGTTAAGGAGAAAGAAAGACTGCTTTCCTAGTGTTGCATCTCTTTACAAGTTAAAAACAGGAAACAGAACATTTTTACAATTATTATTTGGCAAGTTATTCAAACTAATGAAAAGAAGGACAGCTAATAAATGTACAGGAGCTACGGAGAGCATTATATCCTGTCCTGAATTTATACCATTTCTGGTGTTGAAGTGACTCATGGAATTCTTGTAGTAGTGAAGGAAAAATGCTAGTGATACAATACTCACGTTGGAGACATAAAAACCAGATTTAAACTAACAGACTCCTTAGCAGCCTGCCTTTGGGATGATGTCTTCTAGTTGAGCAAACAAAGTCCATCAACTGAAGAGCAGGTGTTAGTGGCAATCACTATATTTTTGTAGTAATTGGAGCAAACGTTTGCTTTTCAGTGGTTTTCACTGTTTCTTCCACCCACTTCTCTAAAAGTGTTAGCTCCTTATCATAACCCTAATAACTTCATTTTTCTGGGCCCTATTTACACATCCTCTTGGCTGGTAAACCACCTTCTAAAGTGACATGGCAGAAGATAGTGAAGTACTTGCAGTATTTTCAAAAGAACCAAAGCACTAAAATTCGTGATTTATTAATAATGCCTTAAAAGTTGTGACCAAACTTAATTTATTTGTTCTGATTTGTTACAAACATAATCTGCATATTTCTCAGGGTGACTTCTCAATCCTCGTGTTTCAAGGACAGCTCTCTCCCCTGACAAATACCAAACAGCTATAGGCTTGTAGAGCACAACAAGCAACTGCTTGTTGTGACAGCTGTTATCTTTGGGAAAAAAACTCAAATCTGAGAGATTCTGTTAAATTTAGTATAGCATGTCTACAGTGTGTTTAAGAGAGGTGACTTTCATCTCCAGAGGAATTGTAACAATTATAAACTGTTTTCACCAAAATCCTGCACTGCCCCATGACTGCAATGTTGGATTAAGTCCCAAGATGCAAGTGACTCTGCCTGCTTTCGCTCTCATTTTCTACTCCACAAGCAGACGGAAGTAGTGCTGTTTAAACACATGCTAGGAAACAAAGCTTTATGGAAATGACCTGAGCCAGGGGCTGGGGCTTCACAGGGAGTGAAATCAACAGTGACAGCAAGGATTTTCAGTTTTGTCATTCTTCCAGTGACAGCACTCAAGGGTGTCCACATTCCTAAAGGGATGAAGTTGTGGGAGAGCTTGATACTGAACACCAAAAGCCTATTCAGGCAGAGCTTCACCATCGGAAGGGGATTCTTGGCTAGGGCAGCAGACCCTGGCAGTCTCCATCAGCAATGCAGAACTCAGGACCAGGTTTCTCCATGGCACCCAGCACCTGGCCATGCTGCCTGAGCCTCAGGAGGAACGGGGTGCTGGGCTTCTCAACAAAGAGGAGCAAGTGAGGAGAACAGATATGAAGGTGAAGGAAAGGCTGAAGGGAATTAGGAGAAAACATACAGGGGGATCTCAGGACCACTCTGCTGTCCCTAGGCCTGGACAGAGAGCAGGTAGGATTTGGGTATACAGGCTATTTGGAAGTGCAGCAAGTTAAAATGCAGGAACACCTGGCTAAGGGAAATCCGCTATCACTGTTCATTTAAAGGAGAACTAAGTGAACCGTCCCGTCACCTTTCCAGGGGACTGTAGCTTCCATAAGTCCTGTCCTGGTGTTGGAAAGGGGTGTAGCATATCTAAACAAAGGTCCTAAGACCGCACAGAACCAGAGCTGCAGTGTAGCTGTAGAAGAAGCAGTTTGGCATAAGAGGCACTGATTGAAGGTTGCATCTACTAGGTTGAAATGTGCTGCAGGACTGTAAAATTTTATTATAAATCTTTAGGAAGAGGTTCTGAGGAACTGTAGTATTCTGGTGAGAAGACCAACAGTTGATTTCTCACCTAACAGGCATCGTCTGTTTGTAGCAGTAGCTGGTGGAAAAAGACTTAGTGGAAAGTGTACGGTGTTTGTAATTTTTTTTACGAGGAAGGCAACCTGCTTTTTGGATTTGTGACAGGACTGGTGGAATCCAGAATGTGTATTTATTTTATAATAAACACTTCTTAAGAAAAGCAAAAAATAATCATAAGCATTATTTAGTAAAATGCAGTGTTGCATTTTTCCGGTTTCTGGTCACTAAAGTCAACAAAATACACAGTGTCATGTTTTGCATTCTCTTCGTGAGATGTTTGTCTGTTACAGTACTTATTTATGTACTTGTTGTATCACTTTGGCCTGGTTTGATAAATTAATAAACTCTGAAGTTGATAATAAAATAAGATGGTTTGCATAAGGTGCTGTTTGTTCAAGATGCTTGGTTTCAGCTCCCTGTTTGCAGTCCTGCTGCTGACACCTCAGAGAAAGTCTAGAAGCTGTGTGCCCAGCTGGGTGCAGTGCATGACTGCCTGCTGTGAAATCGATACTGAAATATGGAAGAGTCAGACTAGAAAATACCCAATTTAATTCAGCTTTTACCTACCCAGCAAGATTAATTTTGAAAAATCAAAGCATTGACATCCATATATGAAAACCAACTTAAGAAGAAATCAAGCACTGCCAACTGAGAGAACAGTACAGCACTTACTGCTTTCTGGGCAATACATATTCTGAAGCTCAAAAAAACTGGGAAATGTTGATGGAATCAATCTGTGCTTATGCCTAAAAATGAGACAGTTTTCAGAAACATAAGGAAAAAAATGTAACTCACACATGGCTAGCAGTGTAACTAAAATGGCAAAGATGAGTGCTCAAAGCAAATCACTTTGAATCAGTAAGTACATCAAATCTGAAATCCAAAATATCTCTGGAAATCTCTAATGAAATTGATTTCTGTCATTTCATCACACCCTGTATATTCATTTTAGCCATCTTTTAATTTTAGTGAGAAATGTGCTAGGAGAATCCTTTCCATGAGAACACACTCTAGGCACATGGGCCTGCTCTGCTTTCCTACCTATCAGGGACATTGACCTTCCTACTAGCTAAAGACTGAAAGTCATTAACCGTCAGGATCACACAGCTGCATCCCCATTGATTGTATTCTCTTGATTTCATAAGATCCAAATGCCTTTTAGCAACACACTAAATTTTATTTCTCACTTCACTCCTATCCCCTTCTCACATAACAGGGATCATCTCTGGCTCCACATGACTCAGGTCAGGAGGGGGTGGGTATAGAGATGAGAGTCCTATTCACTGCTGTGTCAGCCTAACTAACACTCTCCTCTTTCTATACTCTTCATTTAAAAAAGGTCAAAGCATTTCACAATTCAGATGATGACGCCTTCCAAAATAATTGATAGCACATGAAGCATTTTCGTAATGTTGGTGTGCTCTAGTGCCTATTGTGTTATCCATCTAAGATAAAAGCTAAGATTTTGGTGATTTATTGAGAGAGGGGTGAAAATTGATAGTTAGTCCTTATTTCCATTTATTGCTTTTGTCTGAGGTTCAAAAAATGGCTTCATCTTTTGATCTGAGGTTTTGGACTGTTTTACTTTTTGGATAAAGTATGTCTGCAGCTACATGAGTATGTGAGTATGAACCCACAATCCTCCCTTCTCACATAGCACTAACCCAACCGTGAGCAAGAATGCAAAGCATCCAAAGCAAAACCAAATAATTGATCTTAACTCTGCAAAACAGTTTTTAATGTAGATACAGTGGATGATAGTACATTCAGTAAATGCAGTGAGCCTGATTACACTACTACTTAAAGTAAAAACTCCCAATCTGTCCTCAAGTGACCTCAGCTCAAGAGACAAAGATAGTACATCACGCTAAGCCTAACATGTAGCTAACTACTACAAATAGCACTCATAGTGAGTTATCTCTCCACCAAGATCAAATTTATCTCCTATAGACTTACATTCCTCTTTCTCTCTACTTTGTTTGTTCCAGGATCACACCACCACAAAATCAGCTGTGTTAAGGCCACAATAAATTAAAACTGTATTCTATTCCCACTGAATGAAACAGCAAAAATCCCAACCTCTTTTAAAAGGGGTCATACTGATACATACTGTACTGGCATTAAACCCACTATAGCATGCTCTAGAAATTCACGTGTACCAAAGGTAGATTTTATACTTTTCATAGATTTCCAATCACTTCATATTCTCTAGACAGAACAGTTGCTCTAGCCTGGTTCTCCCCAGTTCAGTTCTCTCCTCTGCCAACAGCTAGGATGGGACAATGAATTTGAGTTCTAACTATAGAGATATAAATAGAAGTCTAGTGATGCTTAAGGTTTATGTAGTGGGGTATTTCTGTTCCACATCTCTAAAAGGGAAGATCCAGACTTTCCAGTTAATACATCAAGCTTGACATTAACATGGCACTTACCTTAATTTCCTGTACTAAAGTGTTGGGCAGCATGGCCCGCTTTTATGCTGTTAAATATACAGTTTGTGGTAGCTGCAGTTAACTATAGACTGAAATAGTTTCTACACAAACTTTTCTTAGAGTACTTATGGTGGAATGGGAAGTATTACAGAAGAATCAAACAAGAAAAGTGAGCTCTTGGGCCAGCTTTTTCCTTAGTGAAATAAAAAGACATTACGTAGAAGTATTTATAGTTATGGCTGCATAGCTATCCATAACCTAATAGACAACAGTCACCAACTAATCTTCACAAAGGTCTTCCTAGAAAAAGGAAGATTAGATTCTAAATGTGGTTATTTATTTAACAAAAAAAAAAAAATCTTCGAGATATGTATACTACTCCAAGTGATGATATGTTCTAGAAAGCTGAATTTTCATATCTGAGATCATGTTTTAAATTCTGTGGTATTAGAAAATATTTCCCTGCTTTGAGTGTCATATTATAAATCTACATAAGCTAAGTCTCACAAAATCTTTGGGTTTAGATCTAGCCAGGCAGTGGCATCCTGTCAAAAATGGCCCAATGACAACATTAAAAAGCATTAGAGGAAGTTTACAATCAGAACTGATTAGCCAATAAGTTTAACTTTACCATTTATATTAATACAAACCAGGTGTAAAATTATGTAACCAAATCCTACCAGTAGCCCTTCTCACTCACTTCACACTATGTAAATTATGATAACAAAGTCAAAATTTAAAAAAAAAAAGGAAAAAAAAGGGGGAAAAAAAGAGTGATTTTGAGCTTCAGCAAAGGTGTCAGAATTCCGGAAATTATAAACCTCTGCTGCTGTTTTGTATGAAAGACTTAGTTTATAAATTATGGATTGTTTTCACTAACAAAACTTCCAAAAAGCAGGTTTTTTTATTAATTTGGCTTGCAGTCTCTTTTATTTTGCAATCATAAGCAACTGAAAGACTCTATTGATAACAATGGTCAAAGCCCATGGAAACTTAAGAATTTACACCAGATTTTCCCATCCTGATTTTTCTTCTTACTTCAAAGTCAGACATTTGTTAGAGACCTTTGCACTGGTGAGTCCCTGCTGAAGAGACTAGACTCTTCCCATGACATCAGTGTATAACAAGCTCCCAATGTCTTTATAGTCTGCATGTGTTGGGAATTATTTATCCCATCTAAATGATGTCCACGATGAGATCACTCTTATTAAGACAAAACTATCATAACCACTGTGCTCACAATGATTGCGGCTCACATTAATGCATTGAGTGTCTAGGTAAATACACTTTTCAAGAAGTTAAGCAAACCCTAGAGAAACTGAGGAGCAGAGAACTCTTGACAGCTGCAAAACTGCATTTGAATACTGAATATTGCAAACTGCAGGTCCTTTTCCTGGCCTCTCTACCAAGTAATGCATTTCTTAAGAGACTTTTTTTTTGCTATGATTAAAATATTGAAAGGAGCTTCTGCTAGAACAGTACCTCTGGAATAAAGCTCCAGCAAAATCTATCTGCTGGAAGATTTCTGAAGGCAAGAATTCACTAACAGACAAATGGGGTTTCCAATTCTTAGATTACATAGCTCAAATATAGCAGAAACTCACTGCCTGCCACTGTTCCCTTAAAATACATTTCTCTATAAAGCTATGTAATAGTCCCTGAAGGTATTTCTGAAATTCAGTAGAAAAAGATACATCAAGTAAGATTTCAAAGGAAATTATGAGATCAAATTCTGTGCAAATCAGTCTATTTGCATTTTAGAGGGTCATCTGACCCAAGAGAGGAAGGAGAACTTCAATCTGGACAGAAGGCACAAAAAATTAGGAAAATATGACATTGTTATAAGTGTAAGGAGAAAGACTTTTCTCATCTTCTCGTTCTCATTTTAAATTGCAGTTTTCAGAGATATTGCAAATCATTAATTTCTACTCCTGCTGAACAACTTGTGAAATCAATAGATTTCCAAACAGCCAGGGGACTGCTTAGTTTAGAGGATTAGTAAAGAGAGTAGAGCAGTTGTCACCTTGAGTTCTACTTCAGGACAGTGGACTGAACCCAGCCGACTAACTTTTATATCTGTCTCAGAAATCACTTTCAAAGACCTTGCTTGTAAAAAAAGATTGATGTGGTCTAGTATCTGAAAAGTAGTCAAGGTGAACCCCAGGATTTCTTTTGGGACTGCCTCCATCCGCCTTAAAGCCACTGCTACTGTTCTATAATATGTTGCCTAACATTAACAAAAAAAATAGCCAAAAACTATACACTGCTCCCAGGCATCAAGATAACCTGATTTCTATCAGGTGTCACCTCTCTACCAGCTTACCTCCAGTCCCAGAGCTAGGGACACCTATTCCACTGTGAAAAAAAATCTAGTGAAACAAGATTTTGTGACCCAAAAAACCAGAAGAGCCAAAATCTGCTTCCTAAGAACTTTTGATGACCTCGCTTGGAGAAATTGCAAAATTTCATTTCTCCTGCCTGGGATCCTGGCCCATTTCTAAAAATGCTTGTGAAAAGTCAGTCTTCCCCTGCCAACAGCATAACTGTTATTGTCAATAATTGCCAGAGAGAGAATCCCAAAAGAAAGCTGGCGATTAGGCTTAGGATAGCTCAGAATGAGGTAACGTTTGACAATAAGCTTTTGACTTGAAACAGGTAGTCCAATAAGTTGAAAGTGCATTCAAATTAAATATTTTATAGATCAAAGGATTTTTCTTTCTGACAAGCTTTCAGGTGCCTCATAAACTCTTCAATTTGAAGATTTCACTGCTGCATAAGAAATGCCAGGCTTGGGGAGGAAATGAGAAAATTTGACATAACCCCTTCAAAATGAACTTTTAAGTAAGTTAAAACAGATTTTGTGCTCTTTTTTTCACCTTTAATTCTGCCCTATAAGCTAACTACTTTGGATATGATTAGATCTTTTTTCTCCATTATAAAATCTCATTAACTCCTCACTTGAAACACATCATTTTCCACTATCCTAATAGAACTTATTTTTCCAAAATAATAAATAAAATAGGGCAAAAGCAAACTTAAGGTAATGATGGAACTCCTTTATGAAGTGAATAGGTGCTGTCTCTGCCAATACTGTCTGTTTACCACAGCCTAACATTTTAATTATGTATATAGCTAAGGATTTGCTTGCATTGGCTGAATATTCTGCATGATAATATGAACAAAGGGCCTCTGTTAAAGTAATCAACAAGAATTTTAGCTGGCTGAGTTTCCTCAAATGTTCCAAGAGCAATGAAAGATCTGATCATTAAGCATTTGCTGCCCCTGAGAGCTATTTGAAATCTGTTCCCTTCATATCACAGCTGGCCTCAAATTCTTTTTATCTGAAAGCCCTAGTAATACAGAACAAAAGAATGTTTCTCATTTGGAGTGAGCTGTCTGTGTCATCTATGTGATGTTCACTAGCAGGAAATGTCTGTCTTAATGAGCTTTTGGCCAGGAACAGCACTGCCACTTTATAACTTTTGTCTAGTTCACAGGGCTCCTGATGCAGGGAACACTGGATGTGTCAGAAATGTAAATGAGTCCCAGAAGTGCACATTGCCCAAGGATCCCACAGTTACAATTAAGCAATAGTCTCTCCTCTCGGAGGTCTCTCCTGCTAAATAACTGACCCCCAGATAATTGACCCCGACAGGAGCTATGCAGAGAACCCACGCTGAAAATAAGGACGCAGAACAGAAGTGAAGGTTCATTATCTTTCAATGAAAGGGAAGTTAGCCCCAATGGGAACTGGGTTTTAAAGGACCAAGGGGTTAAAGCTTTCATTTTCTGAAGGATTTATCATTAATTTCTCCTTTGCCAACAGAAGCTTTGAAATACACCCTATTTTAGTGGGTCACAGGAATCAGATAAGTGGTAGACAAGTAAACACTCTGAGCCTACCCACATGTATGGATAAAGAGAGTCCAAGAATCCTAGAAAGTAGTACAGAATAAGACATAATAATAATAATAATAATAATAATAATAATAACAATAACGACATATCTTGGTTTAAAAGCTAAACACTCTGTAACTTACAAAAGCTTTCCATGTAAAATCTGGAAGCACCAGAAGAAAACCAGCAGTCAATGTATTACAGCCCGAGAGGACCTCTGTGGTTCCCTGCAAGAGCTGAAGTCCAAGTACTTTCTGATCCTGCTTTCCTCTGTAAGTCTCTGCCATCACATTTCCCATCACACAGAACCTGCTCTCACAGGTGAGACACTACAGGTGCACCTGTCCATGCCACATCTGAAAGATTCAGCTCACCTGCCCCGAGATCAGAGATGGGGTGAAGAGAACTGCAAAAGTCATCCAGTACCATGGTGGACATTTATGTAATTTTTATGTTGACTTTTTATTCAAACATCCATTTTTTCAATGAAACAAGAACCTTCTTATCAAAATAAACCAAAACATTTGTGATAAATCCAACAAGAAAGACTTCAAGAAATTCTAAAAACCTGTAAACTTATTATATGAAAGGCAGATTTACTGGGGAGAATAGGGGGACTACTGTACTTGAAGGCAGCCCTGTGGAATATATGTTTAATCTATGTGACTTAGCAGAAGCTGTAGCAGTGTAGAATCCCCATGTCACCACCACAACAAATTCAATCTCACATTCACTATGGATGGAATTGATATTTCTCCTATTCAGTACAGCTTACTCCTGAATCTGTGTTCTTGTTTTGCACTCAGCCATCTGCCTGTTGTGCTGCCCAGTGGCCTCAGCCCCATACCATTAACCCCCATTCCCTGCCCTATCACTCCTGCTAACAGGCCTTATCTTTTTCCTTGGGTTTATAATTTCTCCTTGCTTTTCAGTCCCTCTGCCCCTCAGACTGCAATGTGCATTCCTTTTCAAACATCTTACTTATGCAGTTGATCATATCAGTGAAAAGGCAGTGGTGATGGATGGTCTTTTTGAATAAACTTGTGTCAAAAAGAATGAGCGTAGCTGAAGGGAGCAAGTGTGGTGTTACACTGTGCAGTGGAGAGGCACCAGTCGCATAAGCCTGTTCTGCTGTTCAGGAAAGTGTCTTGAGGTGACAGTTATATTGTTAATAAGTTGCATCATTAAACAAGGTGATAATAAATATGCATTTTTCAATTCCCACTCATTAAAAAAGTCAAAGCCATTACAGAGCTGACTATTCACAGGATCTTACTTGCTTCATCTATGTCCTAGTCCAGTCCCTGAAGGTTTTCCCTTACTTAATCTGCATTTTTTCTCATTATTTTTTCCTTCCACAAATTCAATTGTTTTGGCTACCAATTCAGAAATACCAAAGGCTCTAGGAGAATATTGTGGGGTTTTTTTCTGTCATCTTATTGGCAAGGGCTGCTGTTAAATAGTCTGAAAAATAAAAGCAGAAATAAAATGAGGCAAAACAATGACTGAAATTCCTCTAATGCACCTGTAGTTTTAGAGAGCTGGCTATTTGTGAATGGTTAGTCTGCTTTCCTCAAATCTGCCCTTTGGAGACATGAACATTCACTCGATAGGAGATAGTGAGAAGAAAGAAAGCAAAACTTTTACAGTTGTGGAGATCGCAAACATGAGGCAAGGCTCTGTAATGGGAAAGGTAAAGAAAGTACCACACAGTCTTATCTTGTGTCTTGATGCACAGCTATGGTTGGTTTACTTTGCAAATTCTTGAGCAGTTTCCTGTGCAGCACTTTGTTGCTTGCTTTCATTCAAGCTTGGTCTTGTCTCCCATGTCTGACATAGTTCCTCTCTAGCATGAACCTGATTTCCAAACATATTTCCCCCACCACAGCCTGGGAATATGAAATATTCACAGTCACACAACTGGTCACAACAAAAAAACCTATTCTCTAAACTGTTCACAAATGCAAATATGGCATAGTAATGGCATGATGCCTTGGGGAGAAGGGCATATGTCTGCCAGTCCTACTATAAGAGCTATACTGGGCCAAGCTCTCACAGCTCACATTTCACTATTGTTGAGCGGATGATACCCACCACATGCTGAAAAAAGACAAATAAGGCATCTCAAACTTCATTATGGTCTCACTCCAAAAATGCAAATCCCAGAATCTATCTGGATCTTTGGATTTCATTTGGGGGGGTCCAAAATTATCTATAGAGCTCTGTAAACACCAGAACCTCACCAGAAAATGTACAGAGAAATATTTTCTCATACCATCCATTTCTCTGGCTTGCAAATTTAAAAAAATTTTGGCTAATGGAAGAGTTTTCCCACTGAAGTTATTTTTATGTAATTCACAATAATTTATTAATCCTGGCATCTGAAAATACAGCTCTGTATTAGATATGTTCTTAGATATTAGATACATACAGCTCTGTGTTAGATATGTTATTAGATTTTCATTTGGAACCAATTATAGAATTAATCACCTTTGATTTGGGAGGAAGAACAATCTCAGTTCTCTGTAGTGTGGATTTGCCTCACTACACAGTAGAAGTCAGCAAGAGAATCCCCAGGACAACAGCAGCAAATTCAAAACTGGTAAAAACGAAAAGCTCTTCCACCAGCAATCTTCGAAACCACTGTGGCAGGAGACCACACATAGGAGTCCACAGTGTTAAAAATAGATCAGAAACTTATGTGAATAAGAAAATCAATATTTAAACCCCTGATCATTTTTATATTGTGACAGCAAGAAAGAAGAAAATCTGAACTGATTTCTGGCAGTATGCAGTGTTAGCATTCTGGCATCAGTTTCCATACACAGATCTACCAAAATGGAAACAACTACCATTAAAAGAGTTTTAAAAATAAACTTGCTTTCACTACAGATAATAACACTTCTCCCCACCCTGAAAAAAAACATCCTTTTATTTGTCAAGTCAGGAAAAAAGGTCATGATAGTTTTAATAAAATTTGGACGATTTTCAGCCAGCTCCAATGACAAATGACAGCTAAGAGTCTTAAAGCTCTTCAAGTGTAGGAGGGAGGGAGAGCTCTGCACTGAGGAATTCATAGTTTCCAGTATTTGCATTTCTGTATTATTTCTATTTTACATGTTTATAAAAGAATTTATACACGTAGATCTCCACTCCTTAATTTATGCCTGTTTTCAGGAAAGTTGTCTCTCCTGTCTGCCCTTTCAGGTCTCTTAATATCTCGTCCATCTGTCTTAATTTCTGAAAAAAAACCCAACTGTAGTTTTCTGACAATAAAAAAGAAAAAAAAAAGCTTTTGAGAAATACTGCCTTCATCCTACCTTTCGCCACTTAGTTCTCTTTTCTTACTGCGCTGGTTTTGGCTGGGACACAGTTAATTTTCTCCGTTGTAGCTGGTATGAAGCTGTGGTTTGGATTTCTGCTGGAAACAATGTTGATAATTCAGGGATGTTTTTCTTATTTCTGAGCAGCACTGACACACAGCAAGGCCTTTTCTGTTCCACTCCAGGGAGAGGCTGGGGGTGCACAAGGAGCTGGTAGGAGACAGGGCTGGGGCAGCTGACCCCAACTGATCCAAGGGACACCCCAGACCAAATGGTACCATATAAAATGGGGAGAAGAAGTAAGGGGGCGGGGAAGCTGCCTTCTTGTGTGTAACACTTACAGACAAATGGACTCTGGGCAGCAATGACCTGCAAGAACCAATTTCTAGGAAGCCAACCATATACCGAAGTTTTGAACATATCTCCCAGTGCAAAATCCAGCCTCTTCTGATGGAGCATGTTGAGTAGCACAAGACAGAAACACTGCCTGCCATGCATACGCTCCAAGCAGGAGCCTTTCTGGCCAAATGTTTTTTTTCATAGTTCTTAAGATAGTGGCTACTTACTGACTGTTGGAGTAGCTGCTGTAGTTGAATCTAGTTGTGCAATTCTGCCAACAATTTCCTCCTAAGTGAGAAGACCTCCATCAAGCATGGTTAGATCCACTGCATCCCAGCATTAAGAAAGTACCAGAGCAGAGTAAGCCAGAACAATGTTCACAGGGATTTTGTCCGACGCTTTCAAACTGGATTCTGGTTATGCAGATTCAGTCACCTGGCAGAAATCTCAGACCACCTATTCTTGAAAAAAATTAATCTTTCCCTGGTATCTAAAACTAGACACCCAAAGAATAAATAAATCTGCAGCACTAATATTCAACTTCATATTTTCACTACTAGCAGCTTTTGCAAGGATAATGTAATTATTCTGTTTCATCTAGTATTGCAGCTTGTAAACTCCTTTGAGGATCCCTACAGGAATTCATTAGCATAAAGGATATACGCTTGTAAGATCATAATCAAGTCAATCAAGGGCAGAAATTCAAGGGTTTTGCCACTGAAGGAGTCAAACATAAAAGACTCCCTGCGGGGGGTGCGGGGGGTGGGGGTGGGGGTGGGGGTAGAGGTTTATGTACCATGCCTGGCCTATGTTAAGAAAATTAAAACTCATTTCACAACATAAAAGAACCAAAGTGTCACATCACTAAAACCAGTTTCCAGTACAGATGCCCTGTTCGAGATTGGTTTATAAGGGAAATAGAAATTTATAATGCATTTAAAGAAACACAACTGACAAAAACATAACTAAGGGATATATACAAGGCAGACAGCACAGAACATAAATTAAACAAGGACAATTTAAACATAATTTAGCAGCTGTCCATGTTGCTATAACAAAGAACACTTCTGTTTATATCAGTGGCAAAGTTCTTACTTTTTTTCAAAGGAAATATTTGCAGAGCTGATTCTTTTAAGTATCTGCCTAACATAAGAGTTGAGGTTTGCTCTTAGTATTTCCCAGAATCTTTTCAGATAGGGTAGCAGTGCTTCAGAAAGGGAATCCAGACTGCTCCTGTGTGATGTGTGTCAATGAATGGAAAATGGGTTTGAGTTTGCATTTGCTGCTTTTTGGTTCTGTTGGATAAGTAATTGTCCTCTTCCCTCCCACTTACTCAGCAATTTTGTTTTAAAAGCCTGCATATTTAAGGTGACACATGTTCTAAATACATCATTCAGAGAAGGATGGAAAGAAATCTGTTTTCTGAATAAGGTTGTCAGTGTTCTCCAGAAAAGAACAGGTTATAAACTGATTGTTAAAAGGCACAATTCAAAAAACAAGGTATCATTTATCCTTGCATGCAACAATGATAATCCACTAATCCCTTTGAAATTGTGTCATTTAGAGGACCCGGTAGAAATTAAATAGAAATGTGGCTATATAACTAGGCAAACAATTTGCTGTCTCCAAGAAGAGCCATAAAGAATCTGGTAGAAAATTTTCAAAGCTGCCTTAGGGGATGAATGTCTAGTCCCCATTAACGTTAACAGAAACTGGGTCCTCAAACCCTGTCAATGGCTTTGAAGCATGATCTCTGTCGGGGTAATACACAGTATCAAAGAGCAGGGATGAGTTGTATTGTTCACTGCATCACAAGGGAGTCACTTGTATGTTTGTTTGAATAAAAAGGAAGTGGGGGAAGAAAGACAAAAACAACAGCAATAGTAACGGTAACAACAACAACAGCAACAACAATAGAGATTGAACTAAAAAGCCTAAAAATAGAATTTCCCAATGGACATTAATAACTTCAAACATGTGGAAGGTTTTGTAATGGTAACTGGAATTCTCTGACTGA
This sequence comes from Sturnus vulgaris, assembly GCF_052056855.1. NCBI lineage: Eukaryota > Metazoa > Chordata > Aves > Passeriformes > Sturnidae > Sturnus > Sturnus vulgaris. The sequence goes on along the minus strand of NC_142256.1, from coordinate 17,253,784 downwards.
ACTCAAAACTGAGATCTGTTTTGTTATGATGATACAATTTAGCAAGTCGTTATTGGAAGAACAGTTAGCTATTTTTAAGTTTGCTCATTTTCTTATTTTAATCTCTTAAGGTTAAAGACAAGCTATTAGACAGACATTAGAGAGAAAAAAATTAAAATTTGAATATAAATGGTGAGAAATTCCAGCTATCCAAATCACAGACACATAGGTAGATTTTTAAATGAACTTTATTAATCATAAACACTTTGAAATAATTTCTACTACCTGAACTTATAAAATATTTTTAATTTAAGACTAGTCTTTCTCTCAAATTATTACATATGTTGTGAACTATTCTTACTATGAATTGGTAAGATCTGGTAACTGGTAATATCCATGACAAAGGGGTTGGATCTAGATCATCTTTAAGGTCCCTTCCAACCCAACCCATTCTATGACTCTATAACAAAACTTAGAGATAGCAACTTAAAAAATTTTAAAAGGAAAACCTTTAATGCATAACAACAATCACCAGAACTTACAGGCACAGGACATAGTTGAAAAAAAGTTAATTTGATTTACTGAAATATTGAATAAGTGAATAAAAATATCAACAATTCCATAAGATTGGATCAATAGTTCCCATTTAGGAATTTGTTATCATTTATTTAGGTGGGATTCCCAAAAAATACACAGAGTATGGGCATCACATTTCCCTCTCCTCCTGAATCCACCTGCAGAAGCCTTTGACAGTGCTGAGAAAAACGGACCTGGTTTGAAAAAAATTTCAGCACTGCTGCAGCCAGTTCTCCCAGCCCCACTGAGAGATTTAAAATGAACTCTAATTTAAAAATCCCATGCTCTTACCTTTTTTTACAGGAAAAAACTCTCTTCTGGAAAGATTCCCACAACAAAAGCAAAAATGGCTTGCTTTGAGATTATGTACAAAGCCTTTTTCTTTCAGCCTCTTTAAGTATTTGGAGGTGGCATTTGTTGCAATGCAGAAAAATACACGAGTTGAAATGAGAACTTTGACGTTGAGTTTTCCTTTCAGCTAAACAGCTTCTGTCTTCCAGATAACTCACACTTGGTTCAGAGCATTTCACTCAGCTTTTCTCCTGACCTCTGGGTTAAGGGATTTTATTTCTACTGAGTAAATTGAGAGTGGGTCCATTCTTAGGTGTAAAATTGGGGTGAGAATCACCACAAAAACATGAATAATGTTCAACATAACCAGAGGAAAATTAAGTCTAACTAAACAAGCCATGGCAAACAGAGTAAACTCACACTCTGCAGTGGACTTTCACACAGAAGGCAGCTATAAACTGAGTGTGGCCTGCAAATCGATCAGCCCCCTGCCTCTACCTAATGAGACTCTTTTCTTTATTGCGTTTTTACAGACTTATAAAAGCAACATAGGATGGATTATATGGGCTGTCTGTCTACCCTGTCCATCTGTGGCTCTATTGGTGTTCACTCCCATAGACCAGGATAGTGCCTGGCAGGGGCTGGAACTTAAAGAAGTACAGAGGTGATTGAGAGACTTCTAAAAAAATAACAAAACAACAGACATACAACCACTTCCCCAGTAAAACACTGATTCCAACAATACCACTTTGTAACAAGGACTGTAAAATCAAAATGAGTCAACAAGAAAACATCTTTACAAATGCAGCAAAACACTTCAATAGCCTTTGTGTGAGACCTGTGTGAATGTCAGTCCTAATTCCCATTAAAAGCATAGACAATTTCTCAGAACTCTGAAGGGAACATAATTATTTAAAAAAACAGGTCATGTCTATTTGGATAGACCTATTTCAAAGTTCTAGGATAATGACTTCATTTAATATGCATTACACAAGACATTTTTGGAGCTATTCTCATAGAATCAAAGCCCTCCTGTTCACGTAACTCACTTTTGCGATTCTTAATTTTGTCATTGTTACCATAAACAATGTGCTGCGCATGGCAGGAAGGGGAAAGGAGATATTTTTAAAGGAAAAATAGCAATCCCTGCACAGAATTTTGTAGTTATATATACCAGCTGCATAAGTGTTCTGATAAACTGCCAAAAAGGGTCACTATAAAGCAACACTACTTCAAAGTTTTAATCCCTATTAAAGGAAATTATCTGGACTCTCTCCAGAAATATTTTGAGGGGGAGAAAGGGACAAAAGCTTCGGCAGAAGATCAAATGTTGTAGATTATAGCTGCTAACTTCAGTAAATTAGCAAGGAACTTTTATTATATCCAATCAAGCTCTTGTTAAAGATAACACATTCTTTTTATTCCTTGTATATTTGTATAACAGTCACTTTTCTGGAAGTCATCAAATCTTGTTGCAAACTCATGTGAAAATACCATTCTCTCTTTTAACTTCTTAAAAATAATAATGAAACTTATGATCACAGTGAAAATGCACTGGTTATGTTAAAATATTTCAAAATAAAAGATTGGGAATTACAGAGAAGTCTACCCAGTACCATCAAAGAGACTGATAGTCCACAATAGAAGAGCCCTAAAATGATATATTTTTCACACTTGTTTTTTTTTTGTTTTGTTCATACAGAGGAAGCTTAGCTAAACAGTCTTTTTACGAAATCTGATAGTGTAACAAAGATCCATTATGGTTTCACTTTAGAGAAGGCATTCACTCAAATATTAGTTGCTAAAAAGCTATTTTACATAGTGAGCTTAACCATATGATTATTTTAAGAGTCCTGTCTTAATCAAATAACCAAAAGGGGGGGGGAATGTTTTGCTTTGAAGCTTTTCACTAATAATATATTTTACAGCAAGTTAAGTATTTTCTAAAAAAATAGCTACTTCAAAAGCAAATATCTTGGTGACAGGCTGTTGCACTGAGATCCCTTTCTTACATGCCATGCTCTACATACATATTTTTCATCCATTTCATTTGTCTGCTGTCCAAGTTTACCAGTGATAAAATAAACCTTTCTGGAAACTATTTAAGAAAGTTCCAGTGCCCACTGAAATTAATGTCTGGATGGTATTACTATAATATGAGAATTTTCATTAAAACTTAAAATTATCCCTACAATTAAGTGTGATAAAAGCACAAAATTTATGAGAATAATTTTTTAAAAAGCTATGCAAACCAGTTTTCCTCAGTGCCTCTCTTTTAGCTTACTAAAAGAAAATAAAACCTAATGCATAAACTGTGCCTTTCTAGGTAGGTCAGCTAAAAATCCATGTAATATACAGTAATGTATTTCCACAATTGTAAATGTTTCTTTCCTACAGTCAATCAGTTGCTTATTGCTTATTACTAATATTGCTCAAAGACCTTTGTTCTAATAAGCTAACTAGGAGCTTTTACTGAAAGTGTAGTTCTTTTGTTTATTTATTTTCCATTTCTGTTGGGCAGAATGAAATAGCACAGAGAAGCTGAACAATGAAGGTGGACATTTCTTCTCCTCCCAGTAGGACACAAGTTGTATCTGGGCAGCTTTCCATTGTCTGATGTCCCGGCATGGGAGTGTTTGAAAATCCTCTGCAGCGGCACAGTCCAAAAGTCAAGAGGTGGAGAGAGAAGCCACCTGCAGTCTTTTTATTTCTGCATAATATCAAGTACATTCAACTTAAAATGTTCCTGGACAACTCTTGTATCCTGTAATTCCCGTGTAATGTATCCCTCCTCCCCAAAGCAGTCTGGCTCTGGTTAGATAAAAACAGTCATTGCTACTAACTAACATTATGTAATGGGCTGATGGAAGGCCTATGAAGCAGCAGCACGCTTTGCAGCATAAGCACTCATTGGACTCAGCAGAGTCAGTGCTCAACACTGTTAATCTTCTTCTGTGGAGTCTCAAGCAAGTTTCTTAATTTTTGTGACATCTTTGTGCTGTGCAGATCAAGAAAGGAAGGGTTCTAGCATACCACTGCTGTTTTGGGTCTGGTTTGGCCCTTGCTCTTAGCCAAGGTCCCTCAGCTGCCTCAGGACATGAACAGAGCAGCTCTTTCCTCAGAGACAAAGTACTACAGCACAGTACATGTTGTGTTTGCCCTCCTATCTTGGCTTGTTCCCCTGCAGGTTGCCCTGTTGGTGCCACTCCTTTAGTGACAGGACAAGAGGACATGGCCTCAAGCTGTTCCAGAGAGATTCAGGTTAGACATTAGAAGGAATTTCTTCATACAAAGGGCTGTAAAGCATTGGAATGGGTTGCCTATGGATATGGTGGAGTCACCATCCCTGGAGATACTCAAGAAATGACTGGACCTGGCACTTAGCACCATGGTCTAGATGACAAGATAGTGATCAGTCCAAGGTTAGACTCTGTGATTGCAGAGGTCTTTCCAACATCACTGACTCTGTGATTCCTGAGTAACCCAAGCTGTCTACTTGGACAATGGCAGGTACAGGGGTAATTCACCTTGGTACAGGAGAAGATAAAAAGCCTTGGATTGGGATTTAAGAGGTGAATACTGGTGTCCCATATACACCCAAGTGTCCCATATTTTTCATTGAACTGGAAAGTCTTAGCTCAAGTTGAACTGAGATATGTCGTCCCAGCATTTCTGGAAGATGTGGAGTTCCTTGCAGAACCAGGACACAACGTTCTGCTCTGTCACCACAGCACTGGTTCTCTCCTACAACTGAGAGGTTCTCTGCAAAATACTGCAAGGCAATACCTGTATTCACTATGTGGGTCCTTCCCACCTGTCCTAGGGTGACTATATGATGCTTGTATCCCAAATCACCTGTTCTGTTTATGCTGGATATTAAGTTCTGCATCTTTAAGACTGGTTTTGAGAGCAAAGGCGGGGGGAGAAGAAGCATGCAGTTTTTTTGCAGAAACTGCACTTGCCTCCCTGCATTCCTTCTCACGGACTGTGTTGCCTGCAGTACAGAAGCAGGAGAGAGCTCTCCTTAGCTTTTTAGTTAGTTTTTTTTAGCTCGCTGAGGCAGAGAAGTTCCTCGGACTGTGGCTTTTCTTTTTCTTGGAACTGATCAGCCCTGCTCTGGACTGAAACCCCTGAAAAAACTGGGAGCTCCCACCTGTGGCCCAACAGGGTGGAGACACAGAATTTTCCAGCGCCAGAGGGACTGATAAGAGACTGAGCACGATGAGCTACACCCCACAAAGAGGACTTTCTGAATTTGCCATCTCTTCAGAACAGTAAGAGGTTTTATTGTTTAATATTATTCACTTTTTTATGCTTATGAATACTTTGCTTGCTAAATAAACAGGTTTTTTCTACTTTTGTCCAATGAAATCTTTTCCTGAGCCAGGTGGGGAAGGAGCTGCTTGAATCTGCTTTCTAGAGGGACCCCTTTGGAAGTTTCCTCCCAAATTTGCTCCAAAACAGGACACCACCCAAGGATGCAGAGTCACAGTGAGATCTAGGAAGGAGGAAAAGCACAGATACCTAAGAAAAGACAAAGGAGATGAAAAGAAGCTGTCTAGAAAAGACGAGGGATTGATGATGGAAGAGAAATTGTAGAGAAAGAAGACAAAGTGAACTTGGTTCAGAAAAATCTCTCATAAACAATCATAACAATAAATTGGCTCTGTGTGCCAGAAACTGACACAAATTAGTTATGATTCTTCATTGTGTGTTTAAACAAATATGCTGTAATCTAAGTTTGATGGTATATGATCTGTAACACCAAGAAAATTCAGTCAGCATTCCCTTTAGAAGCAGACTCTTGCTCTAGTAGCAGCCAAGCTTGACAGATGTTCTCCTTAGGTTGGGGACTCTTCCATTCTTTGAAGAAGGCAAAATGTCAGGAAAACTACTCTGACACAGTTAACACATAAAGAAATACACAGAAGATTTTTCTCACAGCAGCAGGCAGAAAGAAACACTAACAATATCTATGCAACTCCCCCCAAAAAAGATAACATGAAGATTTGCTTGTGTATTAAAAATGTTAAAATGCAACAGCCTATGAACAGAAAACATTAAATAATTAGTTACATATAAGATCGGTAACAACACTCATACATCTTCTTTAGATCACAGATTTATTGGTTGATGCAGGTTACGTATGTATTCTCCACCTTGTACAATTCAGAAGCAACAATCTCTGCCAATGATATTTATCATGTACTCAAATGCTGATTGAATTTGAACATTTAAAACTGAAAAATGACCTTTATAGGTAGGGGAAAATGTTCCTTCTAGTACAAGCAGCAATTACACGTTGTTGTGGTTGGGGTTCTTGCTGAAGTGAAACAGGTGAAAAAACAGGAATGGCCTTTGCAAGGGTTTCACAGAGATGTTTATTTCAGCCACGCGTGTGCACAGTCCCGGAGTTCAGAGGCAAAGGCAATGGTCTGGGGCTTTGGGTTAAGTACATGGGGATTTTACAAGGGTGGTGTTAGGGTGTAGGGGCCAACAGGGAACCAGGGTGGGAGTGACCAAAAGGCTGACAGACAGAGAGAGGGCAGGGGGCTGTCCTAAGGAACAGAACAAGGGTTGTCTAGACCTGATAGAACAAGATTTGTTATCAAAAGGAGATAACTGAGAGGCTTCTCCTGTCTTTCTAACTGGGAGTGCCTTTCAAGGTCTCCACAACACATCATTAGATATAAGCTAAAACTTCTACATTTTTTTCTCTTTTCTTTGTTTTCTTTGTTTCTGCACTTGACTTTCATCCCATTAAATTCACTGGCTAAATTAGTCCCTGTTATTTGTTTTAGTAATAATCTCATAATTAACCAAATGGAAAAAAACCCACCAAAACAGGATGTTTCCTATTCCCTAAAACCAGATCTTACCCACCCACTCTAACATCTGCAGACAGTAAACATAGTCCGTCTCTTCTTTAATATCAATGTTAACTGATAATATCTACATACAATAATCTTTTTATCTATACTGGTACTACTTGTTTGGCCCAGTTCTGCACTCATTGCTCAGACAAAGCTAACCCTTGAATCAACGAGAACTTAGTTCAATTAAAGGTTAAAGGAAAGAGTTTTTACTTTGCTCTTGGCAGTAAGGGCACTGAAAGAGTCCCATAAAACACAGCAGTGTTATATGGGTGTATTTGCCTTTGCATTCAGCAGCTGTGAGAAGGTGTCTCAGCTCTGTGAGTCAGCCCTGCTTCAGTAAAGCAACTCATGAAAATATATGAACAGATCTTTTGTGGAGCCAAGAGGTTTTAGTAGGAACTGGTTACGTTCTGCTAGAGTTTCAGTATCTCCTACAATTTTAGAAAGGACATAATTAAGCAGTAATACAGTGTGAGCGATCCATCTCAAGCATTTAAAAAACAAGTCAAATCCAAATACACTTTTTCATTGACCTTGGACTTTCTAAAAGAGAATTTAAGTGTTTGAGGTTTGTGTTTCTGAGTTTTTCTCACAAGGGACTTGAGAAGTCTTTTTGAAAACCAAGATGCTTGCAGAATTAAATTATTCTAGGAGCTGAGGCTTTAGGGAAAAAAAATACTGAAAATCACAAAAAAGCCATTAGCTATTCCTGTTAGGTTAGGTAGTTTAATGACCTAGTTCCCTCCACAGATGTTCTTTTGAGAAATGTTGCTACAACCACTCCAGACGAAAGAGATGCAAGGGAATGTGGGTTTTTGTGACCAGAGTCGTGATTGCAGTCATGCACTGAAGGCTGAGCAGACTGTATTTCACCAGTCGATGGTTATTCCCAGAACATGCAATTAAAATGCAGCAGTAAATTAGGACTATTCTTGCATAAGTAAGGTGTGTCATGAGTAAATAAAGGGGTCGTTTTTGGTCCAAACCCAGTCTGTGAATAAATGCTGGATGGGAGATTTGATATACAATTTGACAATCAGCAATAAAGAGGGAAGACTTGAACTAAGAGCAACAACAAGCCTTTGAACGCTGAAAACATGTCTTGGAAAACATCTTCAAAAATACTTTCAATAGAAAAAAAATCAATACTAGCAACACTTACAGTAAATTTATCTAGTTAAATCATCACATATTTCTAGGAACTTTTTTTCCTTGAAATAAATACAAGCCCAAATGGGGGTTGATCTGGTTGTTAGTTAAAACAGGGGGGGAAAAAACACTTGCTGCAATGCTTTTTATTCATTTTATTCATCTCTGTCTCACATTCCTCTAACTGTTTGTACCTGGGGGAAAGACATCCCCATATTTGCAATCTGGTATTAGCAAATTCTCAGAGGGGGCTATATAATCAAAATTTCACAAAACCTGGTCATGTAGGATTCCTTGTTCATGAGACACAAGTGGCCATTCTCCTAAGATCTGTGGGTTTATCCACAAGTAAGCCCTTTCCTGTCTGGGTTCCCTCACTAAGGTGGCAGGCGTGTTTTTGCATTCTTCATTAAAACTTTTTTTGACTCTATAATTCAAATATCCATCAGTATGTTTAGAGAGGAAGGATTGTTCAATATACCCTATTATAGTGTGTGATAATCGCAGCTCACATGCTACAATGAAATCCATTTGAAGGCAGCAAAATAAAAACCTGACTTTAGAAACTATCAGCCATCTGCATCTCACATTGACTTCAGTATATTTTGCAGGCACTCATTCAAAATAAAGACTTTCTTCAGGTGTACACAACTCCAGTCAGCCAGAGTGCCTTCTCTTTTAAGTGCTTTTGAAAAGACACGTTGAAAAAGCATGTTCCTTCCTCCTTTGCAGTGAATGGATTCTTTGAGGAAATGGGAGTATTAACTGTGATACAGCCACCCTTTTTGTCAAATTCTTTCACAAAGAGATCACTGCCTCTGGGACCCACAGACCCACATATTATTCACAGACCACACACTGGGAGGAGATGCACTGACCTCAGGTCAGTTACATCACCATTAGTGTTACTCCACTCAGGATCTGAATAGTTCATTTAGATGAAGTGTCAGAAGTTATCAAGAGCAGCCATGAACTTGGGCTGATTCAGTTTTGAAAGCCTAAACAGTGCTCAAGGAGACAGAGAGGCCAAATTTTCCATAGCTCTTCTAGGGTTTTGGTGGTATTGATTTTTTAAATTCATATTACAGATTCCCCATTTGATTTCTCAGTCCCAAGGAGAGGCCACATTTTTCATAGTTCTTCTAGGGTTTTGGTGGTATTCGTTTTTTTAAATTCATATTGCAGATTCCCTATTTTATTGCTCAGACCCAAGAAAATGAGAGAAAACCTTCATCTGTACTCATTTCTCTTCTCTGTCATTTAGGAGAATCATACAAACATCCCTTCTGGATGACATGGCCTCTTGAATTCTGCAAGCTAGCTGTGAGCAAAGGCCACAATCTCTAGGGCCAGACCACAAGGTTCTCCTTTTGTAAAGCTGAAAAAACACAGAGCAAGTGCGAAATTACCAAGGATTCCTTCCCTTGACATAGGGGATCCTTTGGGTGGATGGATGACAGGGTAACCTGCTTTACTCAACAAATGCACATGCTTCCCAAAAGGGGCGTCAGGAATTTTAAACAACTAAATTGATTCGGAGCAGACATAATAAGGAAAAAATCTTTGGGTAGCAGAATAAAGGACTGCAGCTCAGCCTTGAATGTGTGATAAATTATGCTAAAAGACAAAATTTTATTAAGCCTGAGGGAACAGGGTTGGCTTCCATATCCTTCCTTCTTCTGATGTACTGAGCATAACCCCAGCAAGAGAGAGAACTGTGCTTTTGGGTTTTCATTTCTCAATCTACTTAGCCTTCCATGTGCCCACAGGACAAAGAGGGGAGAGTAACAGAGACGGTTAATGGCTTCACTACAGTTGACTGGTGTTAAAGCTGGGGCAGATTTTAATTAGAATTAAATTAGATTAAGATTCTAATTTAATTAGATTGGGTTTTAATTAGAAAGCAGCTGTACATACATAAACCACAGCAATCCTAATCCAAAGAGCAATAGCGTGAACAACCTCTTGCAAAAGCACATAACTTTAATCCACATTTGTCTGTGGTTTTACAGGGAAGGGTTTCAGCAGAATTCTATTCTCATAGGAGAGGAGGTCACAGGAGAGAGAAGGAAAAAGTACATATATGTCTAAAAATCAGAACAGGGCACTTAAAACGTAAACAGAAAAGAATAAAAATACATCAAGTACCTCAGCTCCAAAAGAGAATATTAAGTTTTCCACTACCTTTCACAGAATAGATCTCTCCCATTCTGAGCAAGCCTTCAGCTGTTCCCATGGCTTTCTCTTGAGCACTGATTATTCTGGACATCCTGTGAGCCCCCTACAAACTGGTAATTATAATTGAGCCTTTTAGGAACTCAGGTACCCAATTTGCTAGGAATACTGCCAAGGACGAAATCATGAATATCAAATTCACTCTGCTAATATTTACCATGGTGTCTTGGTTTGAAAGACAGGTGTCTGAAAAGAAAGGCAGGAGCCTCCCTTGGAATAAAAAATGTAAACTCCCTTCCTCCGAATCATTATAATTTTGAAATTAAGGGGCTCTCAGGCAAAGATATGAGAATAGGAAAAACAGTTCTTTACTAGTATGTATAATAAAGCAAACAAACAACAACTACAGCATTAACCTCAAACAGAATAGGGACCCAGGAACGCTCCTCTCGGCCGCAGGCGCTTTCCCTTTGGTGCAGTTCCAGTCACAGCCAGCAGGGGCGCTGGTGGCCCCCGGTGGGCAGGGCAGGCGCCATCATCCCCGCGCGGCTGCAGGGGGCGCTGTGGCGCCAGCTCGGAGAGCGCTTGGTAATGGCGGCATGGCCGAGACGGGAAGGGATGGAAGAGAGAGGCTTTGCTTCACAAAACCCTGGGGCAGTCGATCCCAGTGTCCCAGAAAGACTCTCGGAAGCAGCAAGCTGGGCTCGCAATATGTATCGGCAGGCAGGGGCTACAGTGCAGCGAAAACTCAGAGCAGTGCCGAAGAAGCAATGAGGGCAGGACAGTGGCAGCCTGGCTCGCAGCAGGGCAGGAAGAGACAAGCTCAGGATCCTGGGCACCCCAGCAGATGGAGAAAGGTCTCTCCTTTAGTGGAGTAGGTGTCAATAAGGTCCCAGTTCAGTGGCTGCTCTCACAAGCAGAGGCTCTCGCCACAGCAGAAGAAGCGGCTCTGAGCTGGGCTCCGGCCTAGCAGTAAATTCCCTTTCCCCAAGCAGCAGCTCCGACTGTCCTGCTCCGAAGCCGAGAGAGAGAGAGAGCCGGCAGCTACCCCAGCCCTGTCTTCTCCCTGCCCAATTGCTGTGATATCTCTGCCTCTCTGAGATACTCCCAGATAAGAGATGTGCAACCACATGCCCTCCTTCCCTGATCTTGATCACATCTTTTTGTTTTCTTAAGTTCTTAACAACTTTAACTTAACAACTTAAATTTCTTAGCAACTGGGTGTTAGTGTTTCCTAGCAACTTATGGGAAAAATTCTATGAGTAAAAAGGAACAAAAGGAAAGAAATCTAACCCCCAACACAGGGTCCACTGGGTCAATATGTAGGTTTCCTTGCTGGGAAGCAGGTCAGTGCAGAAGAAGCTGTGCTGCTGGACAAGCCAGGTGCTGCACACTCCTTTCCCTGCAGGCTGCAGCAAAACCTTGCACAGCAAAACCCAGAAAAAAAAGTGTGTTACCTACTGAGGCCCAGGAAGTCCTTCAAGTCTGAAGCCCACAGGCTTGTTCAGCCTATGTATAAGAATATACCCAAATACTCCAGACAGGACAATGTCTGGCACTTCTCCATATCCACAGATGAGTATTCATTGCTTCCCCCATCATATGTGCTGCACATCCAGTGTCAAGGGGTGCAATGCACTTTATGCTGTGAACTGCACTCAACTCTAAGAGTCTAAATGTATCTTTTTTTATATCTTAACATGTACTACAGTAAAACATTTCCCTTTCTGTCTTGAGTGATGGTCCATATGCAGTCTTACACTCTGTGGATACTTACTATCCTTTGATTTTCCCACTCCACCAGTGTAGATTACTTGGATGAGAAGTCCCTGGCCCTTAAAAAAAAATAGACAGAGAAGGGGACAATCCTCAATCCTGTCAAGAATTGCAGCAGCCCCAGAAGCTTCTGTATTAGGACTTTGGCTCCTTGCAGGAGCTGTGGATGTGTGGGAAGAGGAACACACACTGGAGTAGGTATCCTGGCAAGACTTGTGACCCCATGGAAAACCCATGTGGGAGTAGCCTATTCCTGAAGGAATGCACCCGTTGGGAAGGATCACACTGGAGCAGTTTGTGAAAAACTGTGGCTCATGGGAAGGATCCATGTTGGGACAAGTTCCCTCAGAAAAAGTTTTTTAAAAAATAGCATGCAGGGGAGATCTTGTGTGGGATCTATACAATGTCTAGGCAAAACTGCCTTATTTCTAAATCCACATTGGAGTCCATCACTTTAGTAGCCTCAGTACACATACACAGACAGCATGACCGCCAGCTGACAGATGAGAGCAATCCAGAATCTTGGATTCTGTTTAAAATTCATCAGTGATTCACTGTCAAAACACAGCTCACTTCTGGCCTGGTTCAATGGGGAAGCCACTCAGGCCCTGAAGCTGGCTGGGTAACACAGGTACCAAAGCAACACATGATATGACACAGAGGGGCAAGAGGGGAAATACCTAATAATAACTCCTTTATTAATTCTTTTCAATTTTCAGCTGTAATAAAGTGCCTATGTATCCATATGTAACCACATTAATGAGGAACCTTATTTCCAGGACCACTGAGTCTCCTGTAGTTTCTGTGGAAACTGCTATATAGAAATCTAGTCTTTTACAAGGGACTAAAAATGCATTTGCATAGCTAAAGTCAGGCCACTGTTCTTAACAAGAACATCTTGATATTTTGGTTTCCATATCTTAACAGCTGGGAATGGCACGTAAGGTTGATCAGCAAACTGAAGTGGGATGACAACATAAACCCAGTATTAAATGTATAAGCAAAAGCCAAGGTTGGTAACCTTTTATGTGGAGACTGTGCAGACTGAATATTAAAGGAGAAAAGCTCCAGAGAAACCTGACAGATACTCTTTGCTGCAGCCACTTGGGGAGTAAGAAACAGGAGAAAACAGCTATTCCTTTGATAGACTGATAAGCTGAAATAATTCAGGATTAGAACATTTTTAAATTCCACACAAACATTTCCATATACAACTCTAACACAGGAAATCTTGGAATCATAGAGTGGTTTAGATTGGGAAGGACCTTAAAGACCATCTTGTTTCAACCCCCCTGCCATGGGCAGGGACACATTTCACTAGACCAGGTTATTCAGGCCCTATCCAGCCTGGTCTTGAATGTTTTCAGGGATGGGGCATCCACAGCTTCTCTGGGCAATCTGTTCCACTGCCTCACTACCCTCACAGGGAAGATTAATATCTAATATAAACTTACTTTCTTTCAGTTTGAAACCATTCCCCCTTGTCCTGTCACTCCAGGCCCTTGTCTCTCTCCATCTTTCCTGTAGACTCCCTTCAGGCGCTGGAAGGCCACAACTTGGTCACCCCAAGGCCTCTTCTTCAGGCTGAACAGTCCCAATTCTCTCAGCCTTTCCTCATAGGACAGGTGTTCCATTTCTCTGATCATCTTTGGTAGCCTCTTCTGGTTTCAATTCAACAGTTGAGTTGAATCAACATGTCCTTCGTGAGCTGGGGATGCCAGAGCTGGATGCAGAACTACAGGTGGGTCTCACCAGAGCTAGGCAGAGGGGCAGTATCCCTTCCATCCCCTGCTGCCCACAGGGTGCTGGATGAAGCCCAGGACACGTGTGGCTTTCTGCACTGTGAGTGCCCACGGCTGGCTCATGTCCAGCCTCTCACCCAGCAGCACCCTACATCCTTCTGGGCAGAGCTGCTCTGCTTCTGTTCATCGCCCAGCCTGGATTGATACCAGGGGTTATCCTGACCCAGGTGCAGCACCAGGACTTGGTCTTATTAAACCTCAAGAGATTTCCATGGGCCACTTCTCTAGCTCGTCCAGGTCCTTCTGGATAGCATCCCATCCTTTAGGTGTGTCAACCACATCACTCAGCTTGGTGTCATCTGCAGTCTGGAGTGTAAGTGTGGATTTCATGGATTCGGAATTCCTGATGATATTGTTACTGAGATTAACAACTCTTCAGAAAGGCAGATGAATCTGAAAGTACTGGTCACCCACATAGCCCTTAACTGGACCGCTGCTTAATGAAGGTTATGATTTGCTCCCATTTCATTTGTGGATATGTACCACATTTCCTTCATTGTCCAAACATCCCAATGGTGGCTGCTGGCATTTCTATGCACAGAAAAGTAACTGGAAAAGTATTTAATACATTGCAGCTTCTTCATTTTAACCTAGCTGCAGAAAATAGACATTTTCTCTGTCAGTGCTTCCGGAACCAATTGCCAGCACCTGGTAAAAATGCTGGGAGATCTCAGAATCAGGACAGGGAGTTATTGGCATAGAGTGAATAATCTGTGAGTGAATTGCAGTGCCTCCAAATACAATCTTTCTGCCCTAATCTTCAGGTATGAAATAAAGTGCTGCAGTAATTTCCTAACATCCATATTATGCTGAAGCTACCTTTTCATGTACCTACTTTTGTACAAAGCACATCGAAGTGAAGAGTGATGTGAAGCTCAGACTTGTTTTAGAAAAGCCCAAAAGCTGCTTCTGCTGTTATTAGGAGAGCTGTGAGAAGGCCCAGTGGCAATGATATGTAGATAAACATCTGCATTCCTTACATACCACAATCATTTTTGCTTCAAGTAGAACTTCACACTTCCAATGCTAAGCAGATTGTGCATGTGCCCGTTAGACACCCAAATACTCTCTCCCCATTTGGTGTCTGGTATCCATTTGATAATTTTCTTTTGCATTGTGAAGAGCTATGACTGACACAGTGATCCTCTGGATTTGTGAAAGCTCTTTTGCATGCTGAGCAAACACTTAGTTCTTTTACAATACTATATGAGCTGATTCTTTAGTCAAAAATATTTCACTATCACAGATTGCATTGCAAAGATCCTCAACTATTTTATGCACTACCTACTTAAAAAATAAATAAAGATTGAATTTCATTCCTGAGCCCAGGATCCTCCTGCACTGTACAAATGTAAGTATTTAATTTGACTTCTCTGTTTATGTTAGTTTGTTTTAGTTGCTCTGTGTCTTACTCAAACACAAGAATGCAGTATAATTTGACTTACTCAGAACTGTGCATTTTTGGCTGCTTTTTGCTTCACAGTAAAAAAAAACCCAGGTTTTAAAGAAGGTCTAAAAGTGTTTTTTGTTCTTTAGTTGTGAAACTAAAAACTAGACAACCAACCAAAAAAATTTCATACCGAGAGCCTGCAAATAAAGGCATAGACTTAAAAAATGAACTGTTTGTAGTATTGGAGAAAGGAAGCAGATTGCCAGCCTGCAGAGTGCTGTTGCTCCCCCCTGTAGAAAGACGTTGGAGGTTAGTACCCACTCCAAAACCCTCTTGCCAGCATAAATTGGTTTATGGCAGGTACAGGAGACAAGAAGACAAAGCTACATAACAGTGATGGGGGACTTTTCTGGGGAAGGTTTATTCTAACCCAAGAGATCTGGGAAGTACCAAAAAGCTGTTCCAGCTCACACTGTAGGAAATGGGAGGAAATAGAGCTGCTGGCTGTAGAAGGAGCTGCCACAGGTCATAGGAGGTTGTCTCGGCACAGCAGCACCTCATGCCCAAGCAGCAGGATTGACAATCCCAGTCACTGAGTCACAGAGTCAATTGGGTTGGAAAAGACATCCAAGATAATTAAGTTCAACCTTGGACTGATCACTACTTTGTCAACTAGACCATGGCACTAAGTGCCATGTCCAGTTGTTTCTTGAACACTCCCAGAGATGGTGATTTTACCACCTTTCTGGGCAGTCCATTCCCATGCTTTACAACTCTTTGTGCTTAGAAATTTCTCCTGATGTCCAACCTGAACCATCCTGGTGCAGCTAGAAGCCATATCCTCTTGTCCTGTCACTTTCTGCCCGGGAGAAGAGGCCAATCCCTTCCTGTTTACAACCTCCTTTCTCAGATCATCACAGATCTCAAAGGCATCAGTAGAGCTTAAAGATGCAGGAACAGCATCTGCAACGATATGGAAGAAACTTTGTGACTGGTATTACTTCTGGAATCTTCGCTTAGATCCATATTAGTTTACAAGTACATAAAGTTTCCCTAAAAAGACATTGAGGATTCTCCTATGAAATGTGGTTTTTCTGCAAGGTAAACTCAGCTTAAGCAATCACTCACATCCAGGTCCACATCAGGCTAGAGAGCTGATAGCATCTCAGTGCCAAGTACATAGTCAGGGTTATGGCTGGAATGTGAAGTTCAGCCCTTCCCAGACACAGGGAGCATCCCTGAGAGCCAGCCTAGCTTCCGCTTAGGGCAGCACTGTAGATGCTTTTGCCCGTTTCTGTGAATTATGTAAAATGAGTAACAACCAAACCAAAATAAATCTCCACGGGAGGCTGAACGTAGCAGCATCCAGAGCAATTATAGTCAAATAATCAGAAGCAGTTCCCAATTTGGAGATGTTCTTAGTTTTTAGGTGCCTGAAAAAGATGTACCACATAGAAGCCCCATTTGCCATATTTTAAAACACTGATTTTCTTATGCTGACTTCTATACCTCAAAGTGCTCTATCTAGCCATAAAAAGCTGAATAATTTTACTGAAATTGCTGGAGTTTCAGATATTTACATTTTGTAATAGTTTACAAATGAAAAAAATCGTAAAAGTACTTGGACTGAAAATTCATTCTAATTATTTTTCTAATGGTTGGTTGTTTATGAGTACTGTGCAAAAAACAGATTATATTCAGTTTTTAAATGCATGTACAGCAAGCATTATATTAGCAAAATAAGAAATAGCCAAAGAGGAGCAACATAAAACAGAGACACACCCTTCTGAGAGAGAATGCAAAGCAACACCCATGAGTAATAAATAAATAAATAAATGGTTATAAATTTTATACTGTACAGTTTTCTGTTTCAGGGGCTAGTACATAAATATTTTGCAAATGCTATCTACAGAGGGAGCAAAAAGTCTTGTAGTAAATAAAATAAATTCAGAAACACTTCTTAAAATCTCGTAATTCCTTTACTTATGTTAGCTGTTGCAACAGGAAGAGTGACCAAGTCAATCGTCTCTTAAGGATTTATGAGGAGCCAAAGAAACTGGAGAAATGTGGACACGTGAATGTTAACATCACTGAGACAGAAATTAAAGTAAAATAGAGAGATTTTGATTAAATACTGATCATGAAACTAAGAAGTCACTGATATTCTTGAAAAGTCCTTTAAATGAGGATTTAAACTCAGAGAGGTTACATGCTCACAGACCTTAAGGTCTCATACTCTTGTTATTTATACTACGCTGCCCTCTAGCAACCAAAGCCAGTGCACAGCATTCATGAAGGGTTTTCTCAGAAGACAAGTTGTTTTCCCTTTCAAAAAAAGTTTGCTGGTTGCCTCATCTATGCTTTAATCTGCATTTTAAAGCTCTTATTTGGTAATTTTTCTCATTAGTTTAATAGAAACAGCAAAAATAGCTACTTAATTGCAATGGTTAAATATATTTGGAGACAGCAACAGCTTTATAAAGATACATATGCTTGACTGATCTTTGCTCCATTAGACCACCTCATTCCCTGATGTATTATCAGGGAATGAGGCTCCAGCCTTTTATTCTTTTTTTACTCATTGCAAACTGAACTATATAAAAAGCAGTCTGGTGCTGGTGGACTCCACAGTGGCTCTCTATCTCTCCAGAAACCTGGCACGACCTCATCATTTTTTCTAGCACAACTTGTACAAGGTACATCCCAGTTCAACACCGGAACTATAAACCCCCAGCACACTAGACCCCACTCACGGGGTCTGACACATCCCAACCCATTTTGCCTTTCCCACACCTTCCCCTGCAAAATTTATGATACTGTTTGCTACTAACTCAATCTACAGAAATTAATCTGCCAATAAAATACATAGTAATTGATTTTTTTTTTTAAGAGAAGTTATAAAACAAATAGTTATTGTTACATTTCTTCTTTGGCTTGATAAAATACATGAAAATTCCCAAGTCCTGTGTTAATATTCAGGCCCTAGGCTAGGAAGACATTGCAGAGCACATTCGCCTCTAAGTAACCTTGAATAGAAGTCAATAAGAGCTAAAGACAGGCTTACAGACCTTTCCAAGTGCCTGACCTAAACTGGAGTTAAGATTCTGTTCTCTAATCGAGTTGAATACCACTGCAAAACGGCTTCCTTTAGAAAATCATGTTCAAATTAAAAGTAACCTAAACTGGCTCCAGTCCTAAACTGTAAACATAATTAAATATTCTGATTAAATGGCTTCTATGATTACAAATAATAAATAATCACAAGTTTTCTGTTAAAAGAAGAAAAAAGAGTATCTGAGGGAAAGCACCGGAAATGCTGAAAAAACAACAAAGACAGACGCTGGGCTAAGGCAGGTTCTTCAGCTACCTACAAGACCACACTGTTCTTTGAAATTATGTATAGTTGGAAAGTTATAGCAAAGTAAAGGTCAGACATCAATAGAAACATAATTCAAATGGCAAAGAAATCCATATTTTACAGAGTATACTCCCTAAGGACTTAACAAAAGATCACTGCTGTCATATTGAACTGAGGAAACACTCAGAGAAAGACATCAATAAGATGCATTTGACTCCCTGCTTCTCTCCCTCCCATTATCCCAAGCTGAATTAGCTGTCACAGCTATAGCATCCTCAGGCTGGGGGGACTTGAGATGGCCAAAGTGTCCTATATGCCCTTCTTCCCCTCTTTCCTTTCAGTATCTTTTGTGGACAGCTGAAGTGGAGGGGTTATGACTACCAGGATAACACTTTGCACTAGAATATCTCAGCTGTGTGTTTGAGGAGGCTTTTGTGTTGCCCAAATAGGACAGCAAGATTGATTGCCACATATCCAATGTTAAATAAACATATGAGGTGCAAAGGCATGGTAATGTATCTGTCTCAGGGACAGCAGTGTACTGACACTTCATTTTAGAGTAAATTGCTGCTTTGCATCTGTTATGAACTTCGTATTAAACTCAAAGCATTTCCATTAACCTTTCCCCCATAAATTTAAACCTTGGGAGGCGTTTATATGTGACACTACTGTAAAGCATGTTGCAGTAGTGGAAAAATATGTTACATGGAACAAATCAGTAGGTTAAAGCCTCCACTCTATTTTTCCAAACAAATACTCTTTTCCATTAACCATGGCACTGGAATCCTGTACCACAGACTTTGAGGCTGATTATGGGGAACTGCTTTTAAATATTAGTTCTGAATTTATCTTTTTCACTAACCAGTGGTGTTGGGAAGGATAAAGATTGGACAGGAAGGTTTCACAGATATGTATGTGTAACAGAAAGATCTTTGAATGTGGAATCTGAAGAAGGAATAGAAATGATAGCAAGTTTTGATATAGAAGAGAAGAATTGCTGAGCCAGTCTGACTGGGTAACTAGAAGGCAAAGAGCAAGTGAGTTGGAAGGGGATTTTATAACTTAGAGCAAAGGATAAACCCACCTCAAACAAAAGATGTTTTTACCAAACAAAAGGATTTTCACAGACAAACAAGAAAGCCAATGTTGCAAGTAGAGAAAAGATCTCAGAATTTTCCACTGCAAGAAAACTGAAAAACAACTTCTAGCTTAAACTGTAACATACTAACCTTTTGTGATTGGAAATAGTAACATGAATATGGTAATGTTAGTAGTTAGGATAGGCTATAGGTAATAGTAAAAGTATTGATTGGTTGTCATGTATTAAGATGCTCTGTAATGAAAAGTATATAATGCATTGTAACCAGAACTGGAAGGGGCTTCCAACGAACCTACAGCTGTGGCTGAAAAGACTGTGGGCTGCACTCTTGTCACCCACGACCCGTGAATTGCTGTATCATTTGGATACAATAAACAGCATTTTAAAGAGCCCCTGGAGCCCCGCATCCCTCTTGGCTCTTACACAGTGGGACATTCTTAAAATGCTATTCTTAAAATACCATCAAATTATTTCCCTTCTTTAATATAAGCAACAACACTTCTTGAAATGTTCAGCTTCTTGTCCACACCCAATTTGCTGAAAGGTCAGAATTAGATCCACTAGGGATTCACACTGGATAATGTTTCAGTGTGTTATAACCAATAATTGTCAAACAGCACAGTTAAATCTTAAATAGGATTCTACAGACCTCAGGCAAAATTCCTATTGAAGTCATGAGAAATTTTTCTTGAGAAAAGACCAAGAACTAAAACTGTTGAAAGAAATAATAATTTTATGAAGCCCTGCTGGCCAGTTTACACATTAGATAAACTGGTGTTGGAACTGGCAGGCTATTTGGACAAGAATGGAAAAACACAATTTAGACCTTATTCAGCTACTGCAAAATCTTATCTCTGGAAATCAAAAGTTTGCACATGTAGGGGGACACCAGAAAGCCCTAATACTGAAACAACTTATGAAAACTACATTGATTCAAAAGAATGGTTAAATATAGTTCTAATAGTCCTGAATAAAGTCCTACTACAGTGTATACTTATCTTCAGGTACATGCTTCAGTGCATATGATTCAATATACCAATGAACACAAAGTTTTCTATTAACAGTACTTTCTAAACTGAGGAATAGAAAACTTCAAGAAGACCTGTAGCCACAGATGTTTGACACTCATAGGAAAAGCAGCATGAGCTGATAAAAATACTGCTTCCACAGAGAAATCAGATGCAGAGCAAAATGCTCCAAATGACAGAAAAAGTAGCAAGGAGTCTCAGAGTCTCTGAGGTAACGGGAAATTGTGAAATGATGGTAGACACCATGAAACCCTAATTTCGAACACTGCATTTTATTCTTCTTAGTTTGCCGCCTCTGACTACAGGCAGCAGAGATATAAAAATATGTTTTAAGAAGAGGGACTTCTAAGCTGTCTTAGATTGCATGGAGACAGATAATGATGGTGAGAGAAGGGAAAGGCATCACAGCACCTTCAATAGCCGATTTTCTCCATAGTCAAAATAGCAGACAGAATGCCACTGATGGGCGTTAGGCTGCAGCTGACTTTTAATGGAACGTCTCCTGATTTGTACACTTCAGATTAAAATCAAGTTCAACAATAAAGCCCTAACTCTTGTCACAGAAGTTTATGCATTAAAACTGGGTTAATCACAACTCTGAGATAAAGATTCTTTCATCTCAAGAAAGGATATATCAATTACAAAACTTACCTTCTTCACATATCTGAAATGTGTAAGTTGAGAAAGAATTACTTGGATTTATAGCTGTTCAATGGAGTAGGACCAGGACTATTTTGCTCAATGTTTTCCCTACCATTTGGAATAAAATTTTAGTAATAGTATTGTTAGTATTCAGGAGTAGGTTGCTTTGGAGTACTCTAGTTTATCCTATTGTACATATAAAATGGAACAAATACAGTAAGATCAAATTGAACATTTCATAGAATGTACATAAGTGTGGATTTGATGGTTGCTAATAGCAATTTCTTAATATAATGTCTCACTTTGCTATGGCAAACCTGCAACGCTTGGGCCAGGCAGATGCAGAATGCATCAAATTACTACCTTAGGGCAAGAAATACTATGTGATGTTTCATTATAAGCTTAGGGAAGCAAACGACATACTTGACATACTCTGCTTCCAGACATTGTTGAGGTAATTGATAATTCTTTATGTGAGGATCATCAGAGGAAATCTCTGGAACTAGTCATTAATCAAACAAAAGCATAACACAGAGCTAGAATTTTCGAAATGGTGCCAAAAGCATTTGTGGAAATTTGCAATGACAACTGATGAGAAACTCAATGCCTAGAGGGAGGGAGGGTTGTGGCTTTCCTCTGGTTTTGTTTTGGCTTTTTTAATTTTCTTTTTTACTGATTGTATAGAACCATTATAGGGAAAACCTTCCAGTCAATCCTTTGTAGAAAACAAAATCAATTTTACAAACAGTTTCTATTATACTGGCAATTTTCCTTTAGTTACATAGAACAAGATTTATCCATTCTAACAACAGGCTTCCAACTAAAGAAGAAAATCAAAATATAAGGCAACAGAATGGGCCTGGAATAGAGTAGGATGGGATGAGCCACAATCAGAATGCACTTGGCAAGAGAAACAGGTATTAAATTTGGTTTAAAAAACAAAGGAGAATGCCCCAGACAGTAGGGCAAAAAATAGGAGAGAAAAAATGAGTGAAGAAACTCTGGTAGATCGCAGCAACTGCCTATGTCTAATTAACCTTAGCTGAAATGGGAGAAATATATTCTAACAAGCCCTTGCAAATCACCTGTCAGGTACAAAGAGAGACCTCACTTCTCAGGTTCCTGGCATAAAATGATATATTTTGCACATTTTTGTACATTGCCTAGGGGAACAGGGCTAGCTATGGGACACTGTACTCTAACATGAAAAAAAGACAGTTGCAGTAATCAAGGCCATTAGCCTCAGGTTTCCTTATACTACCAAACCTGGATCCTTACTGTTCAAACAATCCAGACAGACACAATCTTCTAGGCACTAATACTTATGATACTTCCTAGCCCTTTTTTTTTAAAATTCCAAGTTACTTCAGGTAAATTCATCCTTAAAGTTTTCATGCTGCATTGTCAGGTATAGTGCATTTTCTCTTCCCACTGGTTTTACCAGGGCTGGCATTTGAGGCCTAATTTGGTCACAGTTAAGGATAATGCAAAGTGTCATTTTTGTACCAGCTCTGTCATTGTGATAAAAAGAATTATCTGTCAATCCACTGGGAGTCTTCCTACTTCAGTTACTTAGATGCGCCAGATATAATTTTGAAATTCATGATAAAAGAACTCCCTGAAAAAGAGACTACCTCATAAGAAAAACAATTGGTGACATCCTGCCCAGTGAAGCTCAACAGGTTTCTGTAATAGAATTCTCATTTACATCCACACCAGTCTGGTGACTGGACTGGGCTGGTGGAAACAGGTCTCTGTTCTCTGTTTCTCCAGATCAGCCAGCAATTACAGGCAAAGACCCTCACACCTTCCTGGATGTCCAATACAACCCCTGACGTGCAGATAGGCACAACCGCAGATGATTTATGGCTCTGTGTTGGGTTGACATGGGAAAAAAAAAACTTAGACAAAAGTTCTTTTTATGGGGGTTTTATTTGTAGCTTAATTGGGACTAATTGAAAGCTAGTTTAGTTATTGACAACTTTAACAGCTAATTGCAAAAAGTTAGTTTGTTTTGTGAATACACATTTTGAAGGAGGTAATTTGGAACTGAGTCACTTTTTTTCGGCAACAGTGCAGGTAACAGGGCCCCGGCCTGGTCCCAGTGCAGGGCCTGGCAGGGGGCAGGGCCGGGCCCTTTGTTTGGGGACTGGCATGGCCCGGCAGGGACCAGAGGTGGTTATAAACAGCAGCTAAAAAAACTCAGGCTCATTTAAAATCTTAGCTGCTTTTCTTTCTCCTTTTTAATGTAGTCAGGTTTTAAAGATCTTGACAAAGCTTCAGCTTTGTAGCTTTGGTTTTTTTCTTTTTCTTGTTCAAAATTTTAACTCTTTCAATGCTCAGATAAAACTTATAAACTTTTCAATCTTCCCTGGAGTGAAAGAAAAACAAAGATATTTTGAAGTTAGTAAAGCAAGAGCTAAGTTTTTTAAATGGAAAGAGAATGAAGAAATATTGTGAAGATGGCTAAAATGCTTTTTTGTAAAATTGTAAAAATGAGCTGATGTACTAAATATTTTTATAAAATATTAAAAAAAACATGAAAAGTTAGAAATGTTCTATTTAATAAATCATTTAAACTGAAAAGCACTTGTGTTAAAAATTTTTTGTTCTAAAGAAAAAAAAAGAATTTTAGTCTTTTAAAAATGAATCATGAACAGAAAGAAAAAAAAATGAAAAGAACTTTTGCTTGAAAGCATTTTATTCTTAAAAGTAATACTCCATAAATTTGACATAGCTTACATGTGTAACTTCAGAAAAGTTGTAAAGTTGAAAGAAGTGCCACAATTGCAAGATCTTGAACGGATGCAAATTGTGAAAATAAAACCATGAAAAATGTGGTGTTTTTCCTCCTTGTAGAAAAAAATTCTTATAACCTCACAAAAAATACCTTCTTTCTTTAAAATGAACTGAAAAAAACCTATTTCAGTTAAGAACTAACTGAAATAGTTTTTTATATGTTTGTTTTGTTGTTTTAAAGGTTGGGAGAGGGAAAAAAAGAGTGGTCTGAAAAATCTTATTCTGAATTTTTTTTTTCTTTTCTTTGTATAGTTAATAAATATCTTTTTATAGTCTTTTAAGTTTTAAGCCTGCCTTACTTCTGCTCCTAGTTCTGTCTCACAACAGAAAATGAGTATATTTAAATTGGCAAATCAAAACCATGACATTATTTAGTGCATTGGCCAAAAAATTTAAATTGAAAAAAAAAGCATTTTTTTAAAAAAATTAAATTTAACCAAAACATTTTTTGGTGGAGAATGCAGGCAATTAATAGAGTTGTGAAACAAAATCAATTAAAGGGAGCAAGAGCAAAACATGTATTAGATTATAAAGTAAGAATAATAACAGAAAGTTTATATTATGATTATGGTAAAGTATCTAGGGGTAGTGGTTAATGTTAAATTTTCTTTTTCTCCCTGTTTAATGTAGTAAATTGAATGTAATCTTAATAATATTTTTAAAATGTGTATTCACATTGCAAGGGATAGAATGTGTTGGGTTGACCTGGGAAAAAAAACTTAGAGAAAAGTTCTCTCTATGGGGGCTTCATCTGTAGATTAATTGGGACCAATTGAAAGCTAGTTTAGTTATTGACAACCTCAACAGCCAATGGGAGAAAGTTAGTTCGCTCCGTGAACACTCATTTTGAAGGAGGTAATCCGGAACTGAGTCTCTTTGTCTTTCTGGTGGCAGTGCAGGTAACAGGGCCCAGGCTTGGCTCCACCGCAGGCCTGCGGGCCTGGCAGGGGGCAGGGCAGGACCCCCTGTCTGGGGACTGGCATGGCCTGGCAGAGATCAGGGGGGGTTTTAAACAGCAGCTAAAAAAACTCAGGCTCATTTAAAATCCCAGCCGTTTTCCCCCTACTTTTCCAATGTAGCCAGGTTTCAAAGATCCTGACAAAGCTCCAGCATTGTAGCCTTGTTTTTTTTCTTTTCCCTGTTCAAAATCTTAACTCTTTCAGTGCTCAGATAAAACTCACAAAGTTTTCAATCCTCCCCGGAGTGAAAGAAAAAAAAATATATATTCTGAAGTCAGTAAAGCAAGAGCTAAGTTTTTTTAATGGAAAGAGAATGAAGAAATGCTGTGAAGATGGCTAAAATGTCCTTTTGTAAAATTTTAAAAACGAACTGATGTACTAAATATTCCTATAAACCATAAAGAAAAAAGCCAGTACTTAGCTTACAGTGGATGCTTAGGCAAAACTTATGTCATATGATATTAAAGAAAGGACTCAGATGAAGAAAAGAACAAGAATATTCAAACATTTAACTCCCAGGAGCACATTTAGAAAATTTAGAGGAATCATGACTTAAAGCATCATGCTTAGGCGAAGATGTATTTTCTCCATACATCTATCTGATAAGCACCATAAGCATTAGTGTATTGCTATAAGGATGATGAATGTATGATAACGCCTTTGTTTCCATGCCATTTCCATCTTGTCTCTGCCCAGAATTCTACCACACTCCTTTCTTTTCACTTTTGCCCTATGTTATACTTAAGTCAAAAATGCAAAACTATGCATTATCACATACAAGTAATTTATGGTCTAGACTCTCAGTGTTAATGAGATTCAACAATAACAAAGAGAGAATGGCTTGAATACTAAGTTTCCGATTGTTTGAGATGTAGCACTGCTTTATTGCATTGACTGTGTTACTGTGTTGCATTAACAACCTCTTCATAACAAAGAGAGACAAAAAGTATTTGAATTAATTACACCATTGGTGGGCGGGAAAAGAATCTCTTTTTTTAATGCATAGTTCATTCATCTGCTAACACACAGATATTAATGATAGTCTCATGCTGATATATAACTAGCAATTCACCACACATAATGAGTTACCTTTTAGCCACTATTACTACTGGATTTAGGTTTTATTAATTTATTAAAAAGGTGCTTACAAAGTATTTTGTATTATCACTTGCTGTTTCAAATATGGAAATAGAAATTTTAGGAGATTAGTAATCAGATTTCCTGCACTCACTGTGAAATTTATGTGATATATTTATAAATCAACACGTGTGTAAGTGCTTCCTGCCTGCTGTCTGAGAGTGAATGCTGCAACATGAGTCATAATTATTCAGGCCATAATTTATTATATTCTACATTTCCTTTTGGTCAGCAGCAGTATTTCAGAAAGGTGCTGCTGGGGTATAAATATAGATTAAATGACCAGTGTACTTCAGGGATTGTCTACTCTTCTAGCTTCTAGAAAAACATTTATGATCAGAACAGCTAGAATTGAAGACAGATGAAAAGACCTGATGATGCACCTTTTTCTCCAAAGCACCTACAAATGGGACATTCATAGTTGGGCATTCTTAGCTACCCTTGTATATGTGCAACTTAAATGGTTACTTATTGTCACAATGCTTAGCTCCTGGGCCCCAAAGTGTTGCATATGAGTAAAACCTTACAAAATAAAAGCCTTGTAAAATCATGTCTCAAGCCTACTGTTTTGGCTGGGTACAGCTAACAGCAGGCCTGACAGATACCTATGACAATCAGCCTGTCAGCCTGTCCTGTGGGAGTCAACTCGCATTCTGTGAGAAGAGGGCCTCATAATCGTGTGAAACATCTTCTTCCCAGAAGACAAGAATGTAAACATCTTCTAGAGAAGAAAGTCTTTACAAGCACACACACTAGCAACTACTAACCAATGAACAGACTAGCAAAAAGTCACTAACCAATTAGAATTAAATACGCTGTTTTTAGAAAACCATATAAATATGAGCTGTGAACAATACAGGTGGCTATTATGTATGAAGAAACAAGTGTCTTGTCCGTCTATACAGTGACATCTGGCGACCAACGACGTGATAATACCCAGCCGCGGGAAACACCGCGGCGGGGACGGAGCCTTGCAGAAGATACGCGGCCACCGAGTCTCCGAAGATTTGCCGCCACCGAGCCGTGGAAGACAGCCTGGACTTCAATTTTGAAAAGGTGAGCTACTGGAAAAAAATAGCAACTCAAGTGTCTACCGAAGAAAAAGCTATAGTGAATATATGGATGCTAAAAACTGTTATTATGGTGTAAAAGCCAAGGCCTGGCCCTTGACTCAACAAATGTATTTAGTCAAGCTGGGAGCGGGCGGGAGAATTTATTTTTGGGTCCACTTCTCGTGACGATGAGACTGCTAAAGATATTATGACCACTTTGCTTTGGTCACTTTAAAACTACTAAAGGCAGAAAGAGATGCAAAATTACGAGCCGAAGAAACCCAGGTACCTAGTCCTGGAGACGGAACTGGGAATGCGGACGCTGCGCCGAGCTCACAAAAGAGAAAGGGGGCCAAGCAACAGAACTGGAACTACCCCCGCCACGCACGCCTGCGCAGCGTGCACAATTGCTGCTGCGCCTGCGCGGTGCGCAGAACGATCTGCGCCGCGCGGCGCACCGTGGGTGTTTTGTCATATAGCCCCTGTTTCCACAAACTCGTTCTATAGCAAACCTGGGTGCGGATCCTAGACGTGGATCTTGAGAATGGATCCAAGACAGGATCCTGAGAACGGATCGATCCCCCTGTCCATGGTTGGCCCCATGGCAGGCATTGGTCCCCCAGGCTTGAAAGGTCCCTCCCCAGCCCACCCCCTGTCTCGTCATAGCTCTGCCGCCTCCTCCCGAGCCCGGGCGACAGCATCGACCAGTCTGGAGCCCCCGCGCGGTACAACCGCCCCCAGTGAGGTGTGCCGCCACCCCGCTTGGCACTTGCTAGAAGCCGCCGATCAGCTCTGTTGCACGGCAGGATCACACCCTACACGAAATGCTGAAGCTGTGGCACATCGTTAATCAGAATGTCTTGAAGACGCATTGAAACACATTTGTTAAAATTAACCTTGTGTTTTCAGTGAACTGTGACTTTTAACAGGATTGGTTACTGGAGAGATTTAAAGTTGTCTGTGTGTAATGTGGCAAGATCTAACTTCTTGAACAGAAAAGCTGATATATTGCATGATTGATAGAATTTACTATGTGGAATATACACTCCCTTTTCAAGAATTTTGATTTAAAAGTCTGATTGCACTAAATTAACACTGGTTCTTTGCAAACTTAAATTGGTGTTAGCTATTACGACGATCAGAAATCTATATACTTTAAAAATATTTGCAAGTGGGTGCCCTCAATTGAATGCTGAATTTAAAGGTTTGGAGGACTCCTGTTTGCAAATATTTTAGGAAGATGTAGAACAGCAATTAATTTTCAAGCCTGGACTGAGTCATAGATCAAACATTCCTCTGTTCTCTTCAAGACAATCCTTGAATTTTATCTACAGCAGTTATTTGACACTTAGCTATAATTAGTACATTAAATGCCACTAGAAAGGCAGACAAAATTGTGTTAACTTTACACATTTGCTTGCTTTTTACCCCACAATTTTAATAAGGTAATTTTATTGTGAATCTTTTTGCCGTAAAACCACATGTGGCAACATTTCAGATCAATGCAGCTATTTAGTGATTCACGAGTGGTCATTTTTCCTTACCACGTATAAATTGAAATTGGACTTGATATCAAAACAGTTTCTTGCTGTTTTAGCCTTCAATATTTATATCCTGTTACCTCTATTGGGCCAAGCTCAAATCTATTGTACAAGCACCTGCAAATGGAGCAGGTTTGAAAGGCACTTTGCCAAAATCTACACTGTTGTAATTTTTTTTTTAGTAAAGCTGCACTTAAAAAAAAATCCGACAAGGTTATACATGCACCAGAAAAATCCTCACTACAAACAAGTTATTTTCAATAATATTTGCATTTACTTTAAGTTATTCTCAATACTAAATTACGTAAAATTACAACATACTTGTCACACCTTTATTATCTCTCCAGTAAATCCATGTTGCTCTATTTCAGTCACAGAACTGTTGTTTACCTGTGTATTGTTCTTTGATGTTTAACTGTTGTATAACAGATTTCCAATAACTTTTTTGTAATGATAGTCAAAATTAGTTAAATTCTACTGTATTTGGAACTTTTAAAGAGACACTCTCAACTCTAGTTTTATTAAATTTCGGTGATGTTAATTTTCAGTTCTGTTATATTTCAATTCTGTATAGTTCAAGTGATGATAAGATTCAGTTCTCTTGAATTTAAGTGATTTTAGGTTTACCTTCTGTTAATTTGAAGTTCTGTTACACTTAAGTTCTGCCAGGTTAAGATTTTGGTAAAGTTAAGTTCTATTAAGTAAATTTTTGTTAAGATTAGTTTCTGTCAAAATTAATTTCTGTTAAGTTGAAGTGTTGCTAAATTGAAACAAACTCAAGTTAAGTGTTGCTCAGTTTAACTTATTTTAATTTTTGCTCAAGTTTTATTAAGATCAATTTCTATTCCATTTCAATAATGTTAATTTCCAGTTCTCTTGGGTGTACTTTTTGTTATATTTAATTATATATAAGTGACATTGAATTTCACCGAAATTAGTTTTAAGCTATGTTAAAATCTTCTTGTTTAAATTATAAGATGCAATTCTTTTATTATAGAAATGAGTAATGTGAAGTTTACATGCAACTAACATCTAATGAGGTTCATTTAAATTACAAGGTACTGTTATTTTGTTATAGAGATACAATGGAACCGTCTAAACCATTATGATTAAATATTGGTAAAGATATAAGAACACACAGTTTATTAGATCCTTGATTTCATCGAAGATTCTACAGGTAGAAATACTTGGTACTGGTTAATTAACATAATCATTTATAACAAAGTTTTATCTTCTATAGGTAACACAGAATAATGAGTAATAATTCCAGATTATGGCTGTTATTAGTTGTAAGGTATTTAGTGCTTTCTTTTTCACTTTAATGTCAAATATCCATAAATGTCTAGGAAAACATTATCTTAACTTGTTAAGACAGTTACTGCTGATGTATTAATCTCATCACATAAATGCACTGACCTTTTATAACAGGCATTATCCATAAGATATTATTTAAGGTTACATATATACATTAGTTTAGTTACTTGCAGTTTGTTCATGGTACCATTGATTATTTAGTTAAGGATAAATGACAAAGCCAGCTGCTTTACAAACTTTAACATATCTTTGTGTAGCCACCTGCAAGACATGTATCATTTTAAGGAGCTTTCCTGACTGCTATTACTGAGAGGCTTGTTTCTAAGATATGTTAGGGAGACCCTTCCAGTTAAGGACTGGACTCTGGCCAAGCCCTGGCCTTACTTGGTCGGGAAGTGTGCCAACAGACTCAGGTGTTTTCTGCACCAAAACAATACTCAGGTCACTTTGACTTGCTGATTTGGACTTTTAACAGCTTTTTTTAAACCCCCTTTTGAAGTGAACTTGGTGACCTTACCTGGGAATGGTTTTCCAGGTCCTCACTGTGAAACGAGGCTTGCCAACTGAGGCCAGCTGTTGCAGACTCTGGGTGATGGCACAGTATATAGGGAATTGATGATGTATTGTTCTAAATCAACATCCTATCTCTCATGTGCTACTAATTCCATGCATTACCTATTCTGCTTACTGTAAGTTTATTGTTTTACCACATGTATTGTTTTGCTTTTATGTTGCCTTCATGTTCATAATGAGAGACATGCTGTTGAAAAAATAAAGAAAGGAGGAATATGGCTCCTCAAGAACGTTTAAAGAATGCAATATTTACACTAGAAATTTTGAAAGCAAATCATCCAATTTGATTCCCAGCAGAAGGATGCTGCTCTGAAGATTTGCATGTGCAGAACCAATTTCTAAAAGAGTCTATGTAAACATCCCCAACTGAGTGTGCAATGGCAAGGCTTAGCTGAATTACTAACCTAGGGAGAAGGCATGCATGTGTTTTATTTCCAACAGGTCTAAAGTGGTTACCTGCTGCTCATCTGGACAAACATTGATGGCCTCCGAGAAAATGAGGCCCAGAGAGAAGAAGAATGACCTAATCACCATCCAGCCCTCATAGCCAAGGCAGGAACAGAAGTAGGACTGCAAGGACATGGCTGTGTCTGAATTCTTACAGAGGCAACCTGCCAACAGAGGCCTTATGTCCTACTGCACTCACCACCAGGGTATTGTGTTCCTACTAACCTTCTTCAGTTATTCCCTGTTTCATGCTTCCAGAAAGACATTCAGTAATGTCAAAGTCAACATTTCCAGCTAATGGACTTGCTCCTGCCTAAAGAGCAGGTCCCTTGAACTCCAGCCATATGAACTTTAAAAAAGTAGCCATTTGTTTCCACTTCCTAGGGGACCTTGGACATTATCCTTTTGTTCTCCTATACTGTAAGTCTCTGTCAGTGACAAGTTTGTGTTTGATAAGTTTTTATTGATTGTGATCTGTATCCCATGTATCTTATCCTGTATCTAGCAGATGACCAGTAATAGTCTTGATAATAGCCTTACAGGTGCAAACTGTTTTAACACCAGGGGACACAAACCCTTCGCATAAAATACAAAAAACGGGGAACTGTTGCATATGAGTAAAACCTTACAAAATAAAGGCCTTGTAAAATCATGTCTCAAGCCTACTGTTTTGGCTGGGTACAGCTAACAGCAGGCTTGACAGGTATCTATGACAATCAGCCTGTCAGCCTGTCCTGTGGGAGTCAACTCGCATCTGTGAGAAGAGGGCCTCATAATCGTGTGAAACATCTTCTTCCCAGAAGACAAGAATGTAAACATCTTCTAGAGAAGAAAGTCTTTACAAGCACACACACTAGCAACTACTAACCAATGAACAGACTAGCAAAAAGTCACTAACCAATTAGAATTAAATACGATGTTTTTAGAAAACCATATAAATATGAGCTGTGAACAATACAGGTGGCTATTATGTATGAAGAAACAAGTGTCTTGTCCATCTCTACAGCGACACCAGAGAATGTCATTATGAGGGTGAAGCTACCAGGATATATTAAATATATTCACATATTCATGGCATCTTCAAGATAAAGTGCTCAGACACTCTTAAGTACAGCTTTGTTGCATCAAGTAGACAGTCCTACCATAATGGTGATGACACACTATTATGTTTAAAGCACAGTAAATATTTTGTTCTCTCTATCAGTCCATTATTCTTTTGCACATATCAAAAAACTGATGTTAAACTGAAAGCACATCCTGAATTATGGTGATATTTTCTCAGATGCAGAATTGCTTTCCAAAGAAGCAGCTTCTCATAATCCAGTCCCATGTGGCTTGAATCTAACCCAGTTACAGCACTGAAAACTTTTCCCTTTTCAGTGTCAGTACAAAGAAGCTGGGGACTAGCTCCTTGTCCATGCTCTGGCAGCTTTAATACTGATCTAAATAGGTTACTGAGGATTACTTTTGGCACTGCTTGGGGAACTGAACTGATGTAAAGCCAATGTACCCTGCTTTCTGCCAACTGCTTCTTGTTCTCCTCTAAATCAAGGAAGTACCATTAAAAAGTGTCAGGGAGAAAGCTGAGAACTGGGCTAAAGAATGCTACGCTCTAGTGACCTGTGCAAGCACAAGGGATCCACGGGGAGCACTTACAGATCAGAACAACCTGGAGTAGCTACTGTAATTTGTTCTGGGCATCATATAGAGATGACAGTGTCTCCTCCAAGACTCTACCAAACACTGGCAAATCTTGTCATTTTGTCCTTAAGTCACTGTTTGCAGAAAAGTTTCTAAATATTGTGTTTTCCTTCCATCCTACCTTCATGCCTTCCTGCCTTCCTGCCTTCCTGCCTTCTCACCTTCCTTCCTTCTTCCTTCTCTCCATCCATCCATCCATCCATCCATCCATCCATCGATCCATCCATCCATCCATCCCTCAAAACTTTGCCTGAAATCCATTTCACTGTGTGGGACCACAAACAGTTTAAAGTGAGTATTTAGCTTATACCTTACAACAGACTGAGCTCTCCAGAAGTCAGATATCTGCGAAACATCAACTTCCCTAACTGCTCTGAATTTTTTTAATTTTTTTTTAAATTTGAAATGGGGCACTGCTATGAAATACTGTCACTACATTACAGATGAAAGAGGTGTTTTTTGGATCATATTTCCTATTTCATATTGAAGAACTTTCTTCCACTTGGAACTCTCTTGGAACTCTTAAGAGTTAACTGGCATTGTGTGGAGGAAGGGGAAATCAGAGATCAGCTCATTCTGATATCAGTGATCTCACAAGTTACTCCTTAAGCATGTGGTTTCATCTTAGGTTCTTCCTGCCAGCAATTTCTCACTTTAATCATACACCCACAGCAAGCCAGATCTTTAAATTCAGTAATTCTTTCTCAGGTTTCAGCAAGTCATTGGCAGCCTGAGCTATTTTTGGGATATTTTCTCTACTGCAGATGCAGCTTAGGAAAACGCAGGGAGCATGCTAAAGACCTGCAGCTATTTGCCTTGTACAATTTGCTCATTCCTCTTTATTTCTCTGTTTTCCTACACTCATCACTTAAAGGACAATCTTTCTTGCACACCAAATCCCTGGAGCCTTATTAGAGGGACTGAAGGCTCCCAGACACGGATTGCCTGCCAGCCACAGCACGGTAAGGACATGGACAGTTTTGTCTAGCCTAACATTGCAGCTTTTTAAGCTTTGCTGAATGTTTATTTGTCCATTGCTTCCAAATCAACATTGCTGGCATGGCAGGCAGTCTCCAGCTCTCGGTCTCCATTTTTATTCCCTAAAATCCTCAGCACTTGTAAGTAACACATTTATACTCACTGTCTCTTTGTGTGTTTTAGAAATGACTGACACTAATTTTGATCAGTTCCAGGGGTCAAGGATTTTTCTTTACATTTTGCTATCTTTTGGACATCTGTAATTTCTAATCCTGATTGAAACTGTGGATATTTTATTGCCTGATCTTCCTTGTTGAAGTTATATTGTTAATTTTGTTACTTAGCTCAGAAAATAATACAAATCAGGGAATAGTTTTATGTGCAATAGATGGAAATGTTATTAAAAAGCCCTGCTGCTGCTGATTTACAGTTTTTTACATTTCCTTCCTGTCTTGTGTTCTGGCTCTGCTTTAATACCTTGAGGCTGCCACAGAGCAGTACACTAACATTACAAAGGGATTGGCAGCATAAAACCAATGCAGCAGACAGAGCTGTACTAAAAATGACTAGATTTTTTCATGCAGTTATTTTATTTGCTCACAGAAATGCACCAAGTAATCTCTACAAGAATGGTGAAAATTTATTAAAGTTCTTTAGATTTAGTAGATTTAGCATAAGGTTCTGAAGGTGGTATTTTTATTTCTAAAAGTCTCTTAACAATTTCAAGGCAATTTCTATGATATTGTCAATGTTGCCTTGAACATAAGGCTGACACCTGACCCTGGCTCTCTCATCCAGCTGGTGAGTCTGCCTCAGTTTCACTGAAATCACTGATACTAAATTAGCTGAATGATAAATAGTCATCAGTCCATTAATCCTCAGTTCAATTTTATACCCAATCCCAAATATTAGTACTCAGGTTGCTTGAAATCTTGAGACTCAACACATTTCCCAGAGACCACAGGAAGAAAGATGGATGTGTTTTACTAAAAGTTAGCAAAGCACTCAATTTTTTACTGTTAACAGAGAAACTGTTATGTCATTAGACAAGTTACAGAGCACACATGTAAAGCTAAATCATTCATTTCTCTCTCAAAAAATCAATGTTGCTCTCAGCACAAACAGAATTCAGGTGAAGGAAATTTTACCAACGGGACAGGTCTGTGCAGAATTGAGTGTTTTGGGAATTCAGTGAGATAAACCTTATACAGGGATTATGCCTGTAGAGACAACAATTCAAGTGGTGCTTGTTTGGGTTCATTTCAGAAAATGTTGTCCTAAATTGTGCCACTGATAAAAATTATTATTAGAAAGACAATGCATGTTGTCACAAGATATGCAGAAAAGAAATAATCTGAATAATGAAAAAACAGATGACATATATAACTGTTTATTTTCAAAACAAACTGTTGCATACAGGAGCTCTCTGGAAATTGAAAACCTTGTCTTTGTTAGAGGAGGAATATTGACCATGGAGATTGGCAACTCTCCAGACCTTCCCAACTGAGCATACACTCATACCACGTTAATATACTCATTTTTTTGGTGTGCATATATACTAAATCAGCCACACACAAGATACTAAAGATTAATTGACTCTATAAATGAACCAATTTATAATTCAGCAGCAGCACTCCATAACTCGTACTTGATGATCCTTGCCTAGAAATCAGAATATAAAAGGGCTAATGGATATCAATAACTGCAAAGTGGAACCCATGCTGATGTAAAGTAAAACTAGTTCTAGAGTCAGAACATGAGTCTAAAACTTGATTATTCCTCAGAATATCATAGAAGTGGGTCCCTCTAATTTTAGTGACACCCTCAGACACACACTAAAGCTGAATAACATACTGTACATGAACACTGCCATGGTAATTGGCCAGTTATATTCCATTCAGCTTACTTGGTTTTCTTAAGTTTACACTTTATAATTTTAGCTCAAAAATCAGTTTAGAAAAGGTTAATTGGTGCTGTACTACTCTGCAACTGGCTACACTAAAAGCACCCATAGTTTCAATGGCTCCACTGACATGCGGTAACTTACTACACTGCAACAACCTGATCAATGGCTAAGCCCTTCATTGAAATTGAAGGGACAGTTTTATTTTTCCTGGCTGTCATTTTGCATCAGATTAATTCTATTAAATCCAGTTGAGGGACTGTGTTGAAAGAGGAATCATCAACGAAAAGTGAATAGTAAAAATTCTTTCAAGGACTGCATCTGAATTTTAATAGTCATACAGAGCAGGGCTCTGCAACAAAAAACTGACAAATTAGTGGTGTGCTGGTGTATATTTGGAGGCAGCATCAGTTTAGAGGAGGAATAAAACAGAATTGCAGAAATTACAGAAAATATTGTAGGAAATTAAGGTCTTATTGGAGTCAGGAATAAGCAAACAAGGGGGCAGCTGAGGCCTGCAGGCTGCAGACTTTTATGTGAGGAGGCAGGAGGCACTCGCTTGGTGAGTCCAAGCAGCTGGGCATTCTCTTCTCTGTAGCTGTTGAGTCCTGGCAGCACCAACATTGCCCAGCCCTCTCGCAGATGGCAACAGAAGGATGAAAATGCCCTGCAGCCTGTTTCTCTTGGATCCTCCCATCTCCATTTCTTCCCACATCAGCCCACAGCTGGAGTAGGCCTTGGCCCACTTCTGAGTCTCATTTCAACCTAAACCTGATAACAGTTGGAGAAGCACTAGGTAGTAAGGACTACCTGGGGAGGATCAGAGAGGGTCTACAGGGCCTGGGCAGCAGGATGGAAGTAACAGAGGAATGGAGAGGTAACAGACATTCTGGAGGACTGTGCAAAGAGACAAGTAGACAAACAAAAGCACAGCTGCTTCCACTCAACACTCTGAATGTAAAACAGCTGAGAAAAAGACAAAACCGTATTAGAGTACACCACTAAAGATAGAGATATTAGAGACAGTACAGCACTGATGATATCCTATAAATATAGGTCAGTCCCTATTTAAAACATTATATAGTTTTGGTCACTCACAACACAAAAAGATCAATGTGTATTGTAACAATGAGGCAGGAGTATGAAGGCTATTGGTAAAAATATCATCATGGAAATTAATTATTTAAGATGTATGACAATGTTGGCCCAAGAACAGATAAAAAATCAAACATAGCAATTAGAATTCGGAGAATACAGTGAAGCAGTGAGATGGGAGCAAGAAACATAATTATCAGGTTTTTATGATGAAGAATGATCAATTACCAAAAGCAGTGTCCGTTTTTGCAAGTTGCTGCAACATTATATCATAACATTATATTATAATTGCTCCAGGACTGTTTCTAGGTCACTGTCATACATGTTAATTTAAGTGAGATACAAATCAGTCTCTGGGTGTGATGAACAGATAGGTGCTATAACTTACTTTAGTAATGTTGCTCCTTTTGACATCACTTCTCTCTATTATAAGATAACAAATGCAGTAGCATCAGCCTCTTTCAGATACACAAATAAAACTAGCACTTCAAGTTAAAGAAAAATGAATAGAGCAATCTTGGTTCTTGTTGATATTCTGAATAATCTCGGAAATCTGTTAGGAGACTGCATAGCTTAGGGTATTTTGAATGTATTTTAAGTGTAAATAAGAACCAAAAAGTTACTTCCATGTTAAATTTTTTTATTGTTTAAAAACCAAGTTGACTTGGCCATTGGCATTAATATTACATGAATTTCCATGATAATGTTTTGTAGACTGCAAATATAATCCCTGATGCCACCCTTTGGTCTTTCTAGATATCGGCTTAAACTAAATATAGTTGCAATGGATTCCTTGGCTGTGTCCATCAAATATGGCAACCCTTCTTTAGTCAGTTCTCATGGATATTTCTATAATCTTGCTGATTCTTGACTGACTTTTGTTTTAATACATATAATGATCAAGCTAGCAATCATAAGAAATAGAATCAATAGCAAAGGCACCCAAAAGTTATATTTATACTTGAAAGTCTGAGTCCAGGTCATTAAGGCAAGTCACTGATATATTAATGATATACAGCAGCTTCTAACTCCAATTTATGCAACTTATTATGCAACATCTTTTCCTCTGCCATGTCCTGTTCATTACTGAAGTCACTAACTTTATCTAAAGCTATAAAATATACAAACTCAAAGAATATAATATATCAATTCAGGAATGGTCTACTAAATAAAAAAACTACTTTTAACAAGGATAGCAAATGCAAGTAAAATTTTTTTCTCAGTAACACTGGCTCACATTTATCCCTAAATATTTTATGTTACAATGCCAGACACTGTATTAACCTGTCAGTACTCAAAATTAGAAGGTAAAAAAGTCAGTTTTGTGTTTGGCAAAGAGAAAACATAACATCTCAGTCAGGATGGAGGAAAGAGATTACTATCCCTAAATATGAGAAAGCCTTCAGATAAGATATTGATCCAGTCACATTTATGTCTAATAATTTCACCATTTTAGAGTTAGATGGAAACAAACAATATCTCAGTCTTGCAGAGCATGCTGACATAGCATGGCCCACAGTTTTAATTCTTTAATGTAGTTTGTGCTGGTGTTATTAATAGACAGACTAAAATAGGAACTTTGGCCTGGCTCGGCTTTGGTTCACTGCATGGCCTTGGGCATCACATAACCTCTGTCTCCAGTTCTCTATCTGCATAATGCATTTGTCTATCTAGTGACTTGGCAGAGTCATGGGGCAAATAAATGAGTCACTTCACGGAATTTTTTAATTGAAATACACTGACTTCTCTTCTACACTTTTATAATATATTTCCTGAATTTTAACATAAACTAACTTTTTTCATAAAGGCAACCAAAGTATTTAAATAAACAGAAAGAAGAACTCCTTCACACTTACAAATTAAAATCTCTTGAACTAAAAGAATGGAATCACAGCCACAGCTTGTCACCTCACAGCCCAAAATACCTTTATCTAATGCTTTTTATAAAGGTCTTTACTGTCCAGGGAAGAAGGAAGAAAGAAGGAAGACTAATTTCGCACCATGCAAAGAAATAACAGGTTACATAGTTAGTAAAATCTGCACTGCAAAGTATGGTCTGGGCATAACAGATAATAGAATCTGTGAACCAATCTCCACTATTACACTGGCAGTGAAGACCTGTACTTCTTTTTAATGTAAACTGGCTCTGAGTGCAAGAGAGTCATATTCATTTGACTGCATTCCATGTTGTTGAGATGACTTGCCCAAAGCTAATCAAGTTAGTTATATGCTTAGTTATTTTTGTTGCTTGTTGTCCATTGAAACAAATAAAATTTTCTCTAGAAGATAACTTCTCTGCTGCAAATCTAACCCTTTGTGTCTTAAGGAGAGAAAGAAACCCTCCCTTCAAGGCAGCCCCCGAGGGGACTTTTAAGGCATTGACATGCAATACTCAAACTGAATTACAGAGTCATCTGGCATTTCTTTCAAATGCAAAGATGGACAAAGCAAGTACATTAATTATCAAAAGTTGAAAAGTTCACTACTGATTGCAGTGGATGCTGCAGCTTTACAAAGCCCAGACATCCAGTGAAAAACTGATGCCTCATTAGATAGAAGCAATTGTATCTTTCCAGGCGATGTTCTTGGATGCTCACTCATCCACTGTTTTATTTTTCCTTATGATTTGGTTAATTCTTTGCTTGGATTAGGGTCGAGATCAAAAATGGACCTTAATATAAACGAGTACTTATAACTCTGGGACACACGAGACATATGCTGACCAGTGTTGCTGTACTAAGCAAGCAGTGAGTTGCTCCCAAAGTTAGTCCCTTTCAGCTCTGCTAACCAGGAGCATGGATCTCGTGATAGCACAGCTACCAGAGAATGGTAAATGCCATTCCATTGCTAATTATATCACTACAGAACAGTGAGGAAAAAATAATGTATTGCCCAAATGTATGTAGATATGTTTGCATGCGTAACAGGTTCCTGGTCTTGGAAGTAGCTTGTCCATTCCACAAGTAAAAAGAATTCAGAACTCCAACCTAATTCATAGCTTATGTCCTCATGGAACTTGGCAACAGGACAAAGAATAAAAAAACCCAAAACTCTAAAGCTGATCTAATCACTAATAATGACATAATTATTATGATACAACTACAAATTTATGATAGATCTAGTCTGACAATGCTTTTTTAGGACAACAGGTCAAACGAGGATGCAAAAAACCCAAGCTCTAATTCATTCCCACTGTAAATTGGCAGTATGCCTGCCCTTTGCCTTCAACGTGAGATTTACTTGTTCACTCAGGCTCTAATTTTCAGTTAGCATCTTCCCTGAAATAAATAAGGGCAAGGAGACCAGCTCCTGTTTTAACCCCTTTATGAGAAATCAGCTCTGGGCCAGGGCCCAACCAGTCACACGCACCACTGCTGCTCCTGATGGACGATCCAGAGAAGAAATTCAGCTTTCTTGTGCAGCAGAACTTGACCGTCACTTCTCACAGGAGCCCCTCAGATGAAGCTGATTGGGTCGTAGTCTAGAGTCTAGATCGGGTGCTATTTAGGTCATGGTGACAAGGCAAGAGAGTCCTGGTTGGTGATTTTGTCTTCTTCACTGTTTTTCTTACTTGGGAGTACCATTTTTAGTTTTTGATGGTTTTTGCTTTTTTTTTTTTTTTTTTTTTTTTTTTTTTTACTGAGTTGTGTCCCATAAGCACTTGTGGTTTTCTTATTTGCCAGGCACGATTTTGGGAGCAGGGAAGGCGTTACCCGACGGGGAGGGAAAGGGCAAAAGGGCAAGGCAATTCCAGGGAGTGGGAATCAGAACAGAACAACAGCAACTATTAACATAAAAACAGGGTGTTTTCCACAGTTAACAGAACATTAACAGAACAAACAGGAGCTTGTTTGTAACATTCCCAATATTTATGATTAAGTTGCACCAGCCTAAAAAGTAATCACTTTTAAATCCAAAGCAAGAATCTCCAGAGGAAAGGCATATTTTCATATAAGGGTCTTCATTTAGATAGTACATTTAGATTTACTTTTTCTGGAGTAACTTTCCCATATACAGAGAAAATTTATTAAGAAAAAATTAACAAACTTCAGAGGCACAGCAGCAAGAGCCATCTAAAATATCAGTGTGGCTCTTTTATGTCCAGATAACCAAAAAGTAACACTCAAGGAGGAAAGAATAGAAGGAATCAGTGAAATAGAGAATAAGGAGAAATAATAAACAAGCAGATACATGTAGATTCATGTAATCTGATTGTATTGTTTAAGGAACAATAATACATTCAAACATTAAACCAGAAAGAGTTGCTTCTACTTTCTTGTTTTGTGGAAAATGGGATTTTTGTTTTCATTGTGACACAGCTATTTGAGAGTTTCAAAACAGCAAGTCTTGCTGAGGAAGGGATTTTGAGTTGTTCTAAATTTAATACTTGAGTCATGTTAGTGTGTAAATTGTAGTAAAACATAGAGCAATACTCCATCCTTCTGTAGCTCAAACGGTATCAGCAATGAAGCCAGAGGATCAATACTACCCCACAGTCAACCCAAAAGTATTGTCACAGGAAATTCTTGATTCTGGAGAAAACACTTCACCATAGGTTGAACTGTGATGATAAAAAATGTATTTAAATTATTTACTGTCTTACCAGAGGGATTTTGCCATAGCGTAGCCCTGAAGTAAAAATGAAGAGAGAATTGAGGCAGCCAAGTGGTCCATTATGTCTTCTCAAAAGACAAAACAGTGAATGATTTATGATAAGTTAAATCAGCAAAACCCGTGGTTTATCTCTATAAATACATTTTTAATGTGGTTATTGATTTACTATTTAATGATGGTTGGTTAAAAGATGAGGTCCCATGATCTGTATCCATTACTATTAAAGGATAAGTGTTGACAACTTGTGGATAGGTATTGTTTGTTGACTTCCACATATTGCATAAATATCATGGCCAGGCATCAATGACTCAGGTCAGGGTGTGTTGCTCAAACCTCTGTACAAAAGTCAAGCAAGCAAAATTCCTGAGTCAGTATTTTATATACTAAAATATAAAAAAGAAACATAAGTTTTATAAAAGCACAGGACTTGAACGGCAGTTTCTGAGCTGCCAGGTTACTTTCAATATTGATCAACTAAATTTTCATCCAGGGTAACTATTGCTTCACATCAAAAAGAAAAGAAATTAACTGGGCTCCATTGTCTGAATGGCACTGTGAGCTTTTGCCACTAGAGTGTGTCAAGGCATTTGTGAGGAATAAACCTCTTCACGTGCTGTATCATTCAATTCAAACTATTACCAGAGTCTTGAACAAAGACAAGTAGTTTGAATGTACCATTTTTCTGATTTCCTGCTTGACTGCTAGAACTTGTCTTAAAGATTATACTACTAAGAAAAGGTCTCACCTCATTAGTCTGCTTATGCTGCGCACAGGGATTTTTATATGGATACTGAACACAGGCATCCAGAAACAGTCCAGCCAATTTTAGGATCCATTACACTGTGCCTATGTTTTCAGTTCAATGTCAATGAAACACATCCCTTTCAGGCTAAGACTCTTACTTTGATGCAGCACAATAACCATGCTATTTGTATTGAAAAGTCAGCACAGACAGTCAATGTATGTAAATCTGTCCTTTCCAGCTTCTCTCTCTGCTGGATGTCCGCAGTTGCAGTAAAACTGGGAGGGGAGGAAAGGAGGGGGGAAGGGAT
This sequence comes from Sturnus vulgaris, assembly GCF_052056855.1. Lineage (NCBI taxonomy): Eukaryota > Metazoa > Chordata > Aves > Passeriformes > Sturnidae > Sturnus > Sturnus vulgaris. The sequence goes on along the minus strand of NC_142256.1, from coordinate 17,211,478 downwards.
CCCACATACCTATACAAAAACTGCTGAAAATCTGAAAAGGTACTGAAAATCTGTGCTGAGAAAAGAGATGTTCCAGTGTATTTTAAAAATCCATTTGAAGAGAAACTGTAAAAGCTCCTCTCTTTGATAATAAAAAAAAATCAGAACATTTAAAATTAGAAATGCCTTAGCACAAAGTATTTCCAGGATCAAACAGAGTATGTTGCAATATACACATTTGGTAATGCTAAAAATCAGGATCTGCCTCCACATTTTTCTGAATCAAGGCTTGTCCCTTTCTCCATCTGTAAAATTGCACTGACAGCACTCCCTTTCTCTCTCTTTTCTGCTCACTTTTGTCTCTTCATACTGCAAACTCTTATTAGATGTTTTGACTACGGAGGTTCTTAGTAAGTTTTTCACTGTCCATTATGTCATCTCCATGCTGAAGATTTTAGCTACTAGACCAACCCTAATAACTTTTCTTTGAAAGGCATTAAAAACAAAACAAAAAGCAAACAACATCCAAACAACTACCTATAAGAGATAGGAATCCTACACCCAATTTGTAGTCATTTACATGCTCAAGTGATGTTGTGAATGGAGACATAGTAGTCTCTATTTCATCACCTGTTTTACTTCCCCTAGAAAAGGTCTGATAAGCCTTTCTTGGAGACTGCAGTAGCTTTCGGAACTTCCAGAGGCTGATGCTGTCAATGATGAGTGACAATGATGAGTGAGCAAAACAGCTTCTGAAATCCCTATGCATTCACCCCAGTCAGTCATATAGGATCAATGGGAGAAGAGTCACAGATCAGAAGATTCTGCCTTTTCCCAGATCAGCCTGAGAAAATGAGAGTCTGATAGGGTATCTGGAGTTCTCATCATCTGCTCTGTAACTTTAGATGAAAATTTTGAACATCATATCTATTTGAAATGAACAGATGGCTGACAAAAGAACACGGAACAGGAGAGAAAAGAATAGGAACACAAAGTAGAAGGGAAAGATCTGTGACTAGGTCTCTTTTACTCAGTGTATGCTGAGCTAATGATACCTCATGCAAGTATCCCACAATCACATTAGAATTAAGATATCCTGCTTTTCATGAACAACCTGTTAAAATCACAGATCCCTACCCACTGTATTTTTGTCCCAAAAATCAGAGTACAGCACAGGCAGAGCATGCAGCAAGCCTGAAGGTCCAGCATTGGTACAGTACAGGAAGGAGCTTACACCCTTATGCTCATAACAGTCACCTGAAAACACACAGATCACCTGAAAACTCCCTGGACAGTGTGTCATGAAGATTCCACAAATACAATTGAGCAAGTAAAGTTTTTTCCTGTTCAATAACAAAACTAAAATGTCATAAAGAAGTACAAATCTCAGTTCATATAGAACGCACACAATACTTTTTTTTTATGAAATAAAAACCCAGTAATTTCCATTTGGGGTAAATCTGAAATATTACACCTAATTAAAAACAAAGTGTTTTGTGACTTTCTAAAAAACACACGTATTTTACTTTTCAATTTATATTAACTTGGAAGTGGAAAATGGTATTTCTGTTTCAAAGCTGAAAATTTCATTTCAGCATGTTGAGATATTTCTTTAAAAACTAAGAAGATGTTTCATATTTATTTCAGTTGAAACTATTTTACTTCAACCTAATCTCAAGAATAGTCCCAGTCCTTTCAAACATCTGTTGTTCTAAGAATTTTAAAATCCTTCAAAATTTTTGTCCAGCTCTATTCATAAACTCAAGCAACATTTTGGCCCTAGAATCTTGGGTAAGGAAATACTCAAGAGACTTCACCTTTCCATTTCCCACCACTGTGTCACTAGCTGATATTCCTTCGTATCCTCATGCAGCAATAGCCCTACCTTCGCTGTGGCAGTCCCTTGTGAAACGTTTTCTAGAATTAGAGTGTGAAGGCTGGAAAGTGCCCTTGCCACTTTTATAAAGAGGGAAGAACACCCAGGAGAAGGTATTTAAATTATGTCCTGAGGCAAATGAAGTTGATTTATGTCAGGGATTATTTTTATCTCTCCAGTCAACTAGGAGTTATGTAGCAAAGCCTGTATGGGCACAGCCATGCAGCACTGATCGGTACCAGACTCTGACAGTGCTCGAAAATAAAGCCAGCTTAGCAGCAGGCGGAGCTCTGCCCTTGCGAGCCCTTGGCACGGCTCTACGGGATGGGTTTCCCCGGCCAAGCTCCCAGCGCCTGCTCTCTGCTCAGATAGGCACCACGTGAGCCCACTCCACAGCACTTGGACAGTACAAACCAGACATCACTTGCAGATTGCCACAGGAATTCTGGAGACTGTTGGGTTTGGCTCCTGCATCTACCACTCCACTCATGTCCTGGCATACTGATGAGGGAAAAATGGGATGGTTATGACAGATCCCATGCTCCATTCTTCAGTCACAAACTGCCTCTAAACATCTCTAATCTGTGCTGAGAGCAGGTTATTTGAACCATGGACACCTGGGACCCTTCTCCTTCCTGTTTTTTTGGTCTGGCTCTGACACAGAAGTGAATATATGCTTCCATGCCTGAGACCTCAATCCAAAGTGCACATCCTTTCCATTGATTTCAGAAATTCTTGCATAGAACTCCAACAAAGTATCCTTGCAGAATACCATTAGGAAAACAAAGCAAACCCCCACAACAGTGAAATTACCTCTGGAAGAAAAATGTCTATTTCCTCAAGACTTTTTTCTCTGAAAAAAAGCAGCACATTAGCTGATGTAGATGCATGTATGCAGTTGCCTGTAAGTACATGAAAAAACATTAAATATCTGTATTTAATTTTCATGTGTAGGGAAGGAAAATCAGTAAAAAGTTTGAATAAACAAATTCTCGTGCAGTGCTTGAAATTAAAACTTTGCACCACATTTCCAGTGCTTGCCAGTGTCAGGAAAATTAATCCACAACCACCAGAGGTTTATGTCCAAAAAGGAGACAGAGGAGTCCTTTTTGCTTTATTCGAATAAAGGGAGAGGCCATGGGACATTCCCCTGGGATCTCTCTAATTTTTGGAGGGTGCAGCCTTTTTTTTATCCTATTTTCCCGGTCGCATTTCTTTCTCTCTTTCCCCATTGGCTGAGGTACTTGAGAGGCACAGACTTCCCGGAATGCCTGATACCTGAGATTCCCCTCTTATGTATAACTTTCCCTTTTAATTTTTAATTCTTATAGAATTCATAGTTTTTCCCCGTTGCTTCTTTTATCTTTCGATATCCAATTTCATTTATCAGCAGCCCTACAGTTTGTTTGTAAAGGCAAATATCTTTTTCCATTCATCAATCAGTGGAATCCATCCCATTGTTTCTTTTATCTCTCAGGGCTAGTCTTATCTACAAGCAGATCCACAGCTTATTTGTAAAGACAAATTCGACATTCGTCTCACCAGCAAGAACAAATTCATTATAAACTAACATTAAATTACATTTTCCTGTACCACTGCTGAACAAGCAGTGATGGGCAAAGTCATAAATAAGAAATGCAAACAAATTTGTATATTAACAAATGTAATTATGTATCTAGCTGAATTTTAATCATCTACTGAATGTGACTCCTAAATTACAGAGGGAAAGTAACTAATGGATTCTCCGTGTCTTTTCTTTGTGTCTACAAGTAGTGTATTGTACATTTCCTAGCACTGAAAAAGGTCAATACTGTGGACAAGGAAGGAGTTCCATCCAGAGGCCAGGAGATAACTTGAACTTTATAATGTGCATCTTTTTATCCTTTTTCTTCTTTTAATTTTTCTAAGCAGAAATACAACAATTTAAGAGACACTGTCCCGTCCTTTGAAACAAGTAAAACAGAATCAGTGCGATATGTCATAAATAAAAAGATAATTATCAAAATAGTAGCTAAAAGGAATAGTTTAGAGCTACTCACATATTTCAATCTCTAACATTTCAAACAGCACATCTTCATGAGAGCTAAGAAGTGATTTTACACTATTTAATACAGTGTAGGGATGAAGTGGATATATATATTTTCCTAATAAACCTGTCTCTGAGTTCTTGACATTTTGAAACAGAGCCGCAAAAAGCACTGCATGGGGTAATGCAAAATTAAAAAGAAATTTTAAAATTCTTTACATGTTTTCTGCTAAAGATGCAGTATGCCTATATATTACACTCACAACCTATATTCCTTTCTAGGAATGAATGTTTATGGTGACATTACTTGAAAGGGGAACAGAAAGCTTATATAGCATATTACAGATACAATACATATAAATAAGGTTCTGTCAATTAAAGTCCTAAAATCAATATAAGTCCTATATTATATTTTGTTATTTTTTTGTTATAAGAATCTCCTATCATTCCTATGATCTTATAAAGCAGATGATATTTGCACAGCAGTTTGCAAGAAAGAGAACTATTTTTTAATCTCCATCTGACATAAACAAAGCTGATACTAGCAAACCTTCTAGTGAATAAATTATTAGCAATTACACCTAATTTGGTTATGATACTGTCAGAACATTTCAGCAGTAGACAAATGCAATTTGATTTGAAATTCAGTGTGTTATTAGTATTTCAATCACTGCCAATTGCATTTACTTGCTATAATTATTGTTTCATAAGATTTAGAACAAGCATGTTTTGCTATCTACTGCAAGATACCATTCCACAAATTAAGGTGATTTAGATTAAGACTTGTCTTATAATAAGTACATTCTGAAGCCTAGACTTTAATACTTATAAATTATTTCTATCTCCTCCCAACTGGACCTGTTTCTTTTAAAAAATAATCTTGTATGGATTTGCCCTTTTTTCTCAGAGATGGCTGTTCCTCTGATTCTCTTAGTCAAGACTCATCCATTCCAAGTCCTAATTCTTTCTACCACTTTTCCTTTCCTAATTTTCCAAAAGAAATCCTAGTGACCACAGGTCTCTGATGTTGAAAGGAGTGTTTTATTTACAGCTTTCTACAAACTTTGTGGAGTGAATTCCCTTTTTCCACAAAAAGTTGGTGCAACAGACCATCCTGTTTCACCTAGCAAATTACAAGCAAACATTAGAATAACATGTGCAATCTAATGTGTTGGTAATGAACAGAAACCTATGTAATAAGGTTATGTCATGCCAATTTTTTGTATCCTGATGTTGGATGATGACCAGCAGTGGCCTTGTGAGGGAGCATATAGTTGGAGAAGTCATGATGTGATACTGACTTGTGTGATTTATCCAACATTTTGAAAGCAAACTTTCTTCTGATGTCTTAACCTTAAAGTGGCTACAGTAGATAATGCCATCTGATTTTTATAAATAAAAAGTACATACACTTTCCCTTGTCATCATTTGGAGAACGAGCACAGCATTTCTCTTACTGTGCCCTTGTTTATAATAATGATTACCTCAAATATTGACAACCATTATAATGAGATACATTATAATATTAAAGGCTGTATAAACAAATAACTATCTTTCTGACAGATGTTAAATGTTTTAAAGTAGAAACTTTTAAAGTTTTATAAGTAATAGATTTATAATGTATCAGTTTGGAAAAAGCCAGAACAAATCCACCAAACAAAAAACCTTCAACAAATCTCTGAACTTGGATTTATCTTTCAAGGAAAAAAAGTTATATGTAGCATAATTAGCAGGTATGGCTTATCTCCTTAATTATCTCCCAATTCCTTGAAATGTAGAATTATGTATGATGTGAATGTATGAATACAAGAATTCATACCCCTCACTTCATACATCACAGAACAAGTTTTCTGCATTGTCTTCATGACGCTCGTAAGAATTGAATGTCTGCATTAAGGCAATAATTGTAATCAAACCACATTATTCACCCAGCAATTCACAGGGCTCAGTAAGGAGTTAGTTTCCCAGAAGCACAATTAGTTTCTCTGATACACATGTAGTTTTTATCTGTTGGATTTAGACTGAGTATTTCTCACCTCTCTCTGAAGCATCAGCTCAGTCTTATTGTCTGGACATACATCCAAACTCTATCCACACAGATCAAATCAGAAGTTAAATCAGGGAACACCAAGACTTCTAAAATTAAAAGCAATGTAATTCAGCAGTGCAAAATTCATACTCTTCCATTGGCAGCTATGCAATTTCTAAAACTCACCTGGTAATTCTTGTTCCAAAGCAGAAAGACAAAATTTTATCTTCATTTAACAGTTTCTCAAATAATTTCCCACATTTTTCTACAAGCTTAGTATAGCACAAATGGCTTTTCTGATATTTTGATTAATTTTTCCCTAGTAGTAGCAACTAAACAATTGGACTAGAAAAGTGTATGATTATTTTACAGAATTCTATCTTGCTTAATATATTTCTAGTCTTCATAACCATTTTCACGACTGTGCAGTATGTCCCTCACCCTCCACAATCCTGAGACCCTTCCCTCTCTACTTCCTCCCTGCTCTGCCCTTTTTGGTTTTACAGCACCTTTTCTCAAGCCCACAGCCTAGGTCTCTCATGGAGTCCACTTGATGGCAAACTGCATCTTCAGACCTCTGAGTGAAATAAAATATGAGCAAATCTGATGTTATTTTTTCCCCTTCCTGATCAGCATGACAACACAGTCAATGGCAACACAACTGTGTTAGAGTCTTGGCTGTTGCTAAGGAGAAGGGAGCTAGGAAAAATGTGGGAGCAATGTCACTAAAATCTGCACGTACACAAGGTATTTCATACATCTCCTTACCTCGATACTGTGAAAAGGAATATGGCATTATAATAATGCGAATATATCTCATATGGCATTATTTCTCTGCTCCTTGGATAACCAAGGAGGGCTACCCAAGGGCTCAGTATTTATACAGAAGATAATTATCTTCTTCACTCCATCAATGTTATTTATATGATGTAAGATTTAGGGACATAAGAATTTTGCATTTCTTTGGTGCTGACAGCACTTAGGAGAGTCTTAACTTGGTCTGCTTCTCATCCTTTTTCTATTTATGTTCTTGGAGCAGGTAGTACAAAGAAAAGGATTTTATTTATCCCCCTTCTTCTCTGCAAGTTCTCTTGACTTTGTTCTCAGTCCCTCTCTGCCTGGCAGACAAGGCAACCTTTGGGACCCTGTGCTATTAGCGTCATCACAGGGCAGATGTTCAGTTCATGGAAGAGATGTTTCCTGCCTGGCTGTGAGCTGTACGCTAATGTGACAGCCTGGCAAGTATTTGAGAATGTCACTTCTAGCAAAATAACTGTCCTGAATGGTATTTGTCATATATAAAACCACATATCTATCAACAACAAAAAAACCCAACAAAATTCAACTCTAATATATATTTCAAACGAGATGCCCACAGGCACTTAAAACATGAGTACATGTCAGTAGCCATATGTGCTGTAATCCTCCTCTTTATACACAGACCCAGCATAATCTTTTCATGCACCATGTATCTAATCTCTATTCTCTGCTTTGGAAGCAAGATTAATCTCAAACTTTCAGAATTAATTCAAAGGCATTAAGTAGCTTTCAAATCTTCATTATTTTGGCAACCAAGTAGTTAAACAATGTGGCAAATGACCAAATCATTTGTGATACCACTTCATTTCAGGTTCTTTAAAGCCCTGCAGCTGAACCACAGCTGGGTACTTAATGCAGAGTTTTATCTTTTGGAAGAATGTTGCTTTTAAATACTTAATAATTATGAATTCATTTGCCATTTATTTTATAAGCAGGGGATCATAATGAACTCATCTGTTATTCATGTGAATGTCAAATGTGTTCCCATGGGAGTTTTCTTCTAATTCACTATTAGTTAGTGGACTCATTAAATAAAATGTTATCCATTTTTTACTCTGAACATGTAATGCTTGGTAATTGTTCATCAAAGGGTAAATGTAATATTTTTCTTTGATAACTTTCAGTTCAGATTTAACTAGAAAGAGAACTAGTTTTAGATTAAGTGTACTTCTAGAAACAGAAGTAGATTTGATAAGCTGTGAGTCTTCCATTTAAAATGCAATGAATGAGATTATAATAAGATAGTATTTTAAAAAGTAGATGTATTCTACTATAAGCATTCATGCTTGAACTACACGGATTTAACATAACAAGACAAGCCATATCCAATATATATTGTTTAATGATAGTTCAATGAAAGACATATTTCAGTATTCCTCAACAGTTTACAGGCAGCTGTTCTATTGCAATAGAAAATTTAGAGGTGAGAGACTTACAGGTCATGGAGGAATCTGAATGTGATGACACTGGACATCTGGACTTGGACCTGTGAAAACAACCACAAAGTAGGCAATAGAAAAACAGAGAATTCTAACTCTTACGTGATTTTTTTAAAGACATCAACACATAGGATTGTTATTAAATTATTTTCAAATTTCTTCTATATCCCTAATCTAAACTGAGCATTTATTTCAATGCCTTAGATCTGACATGATATGCTAGGATTCCCCACAACTGTGTTATATGTCCAATCTTGAAATGCTCTTTAGAAATTCTAATCAAAACAAATGAATTATTATTGAGATGCAGTTTAAAGGGAGATGGTACTAAACTCAGAACTTATAATTGGAGCCTCTAGATCAAAATACTTATAGATTTACTCTAAAATACACAAGGAGAGATGTTCTTTTTATTTTCATTTGAAGTAACAAGGATATGTTTTTAGTATTAAGAATGGAAATAATAATTTCCTCAAATCATATGTATGGTATTTAAATAAAAAATATGTTATTATTGTGCAATCTCTGGCAGTCAGTAGATCATTAGAATATTAAGAATGAAGAAAGCACTGAGAAAAACAACCCATGCAAATCAAAGCTCAGCTACAAGTCTTGACACATCTTGATGACAGATATTTTCAGATGTTAGGAACTGTAACTTCACCTTTTATAATGGTTAGCAGGAAACATAATAAGCAACAGTATTTCCTGAATGCTATGACTTCTTTCATAGTTCAAGATATAGTATTTATTTTAATCTTCTAAAATATGTTTTACTTTATTTAAATAATGATCACGTTAAAAACAAAAGGTCTACTTTTACTTGCTGTAATGGCAGGCTGAGTTACATGGATAATGTGAAAAAGGCATATCAGAATTAGTGAATGAAAGGAAGAGTGCACAAGAGAGGTAAGACTTTTGAAATTTGCATGTTTATCAGCTGCTTTTTATTCACAATTAATCCAATGTGTTTATTTTATACATTAAACAACTACGACAGAAATTATCACCACCAGCAGGCAGCCTGAAGGCTTTTCCCTAGAGTGAGAATACAAATGTGAGAGATAACAAAAATGGGAAGACATAAAGTTTTGTGGGGATGGATATTGATCTATAAAAATATCACTTTCCTTGAAAACAGAGGACAGCTCAGGAGACCTAGAAACTGAAAAATCATTCATCAATTTACAAGGGGACCTACCGGCTTAGAAGGCCTGGGTTTGAATTCATCACTCTGTAACAGTGAAATTCTATACACCACACTGGAGTAATTTGATTTATACATGTCTGAAAGGAGAACTGACTTATGCAATAGAAAGAAAGGAGAAAATATGTTGGAGAATATGAATTCTACAGAAAGGAAGCAATAAAACTAATGAAAATGTAACTATGAATAAGTGAGGCCCCGAATTCTACCAGTTCCAACAGATCCAATTTTATTCAGAAACTTGCAGGAAACTTTGGGGTTCAGGATTGCTAGTCCCCTCTAAAGCCACAAAGATAAAAGAATTAGGATTTGGTGCACATGAGTTGTTTGGCTTTTCCTACCCACTTGAAAGAAAAGAGGAATTTGCAGGACTGAATATGTGAAAGCAGATAGGTGTGAGGGTGAGGCTGAGCATCGGCCACACTGGGGCTGCCCTGTCGAAGTGCCAGCGAGGAAAGGGAACGACTGCAATGACAAGGGCTTTTCTGGAGCCCTGCTAGCTTTTTGCCACAGAGGATAACAGCTGCTCTGAAGTAAAATTCAATTTATATCAAGTCTCTTTTAAGACAATGTATTGAGTGGTTTTAGCAGCTCATAGTGCTGAAGGACCATCACCTTTATGGCAAAACACTGGCATAAGTCAGCTTTTACTTTGCACAGAAAAAGAGGGAACTGCAATAAAGTGACATAAGTGGTGATTTTATCAAACCAGTCACAGAAATGAGGATCAACGTATCATTGTGACATGTAGACATTTAGAGATCAGAAGCACTTGAAAATAAAAGGGTAAGTAATCTAGGCACTGAGTAAAAAGAATGCCGATATTTCTAGGGAGAAAGGAAAAAAATACAGTTGATAAATAGCAATGTATTACAATACCAAATATGAAAAAATACTTGAGTGCACTGCTTGCATATTTTTAGAAGCTGCAATAGCCTACCAATGAACACTTTCAAAACAATAGCCAAAATATTACATTAGAAGAAACAAAACCCATCCAATATCAAGTGACTAGATGTTTCCACCTGGAACAGTGGAAGTAGTCCTTGGCCAATCTTAAGATTCACAGATTATTTTATAGAACTGAGAATGGTAAAGGATAGCAGAAGGATTCACTGTGTTTTCACTGCTCACAAAGGTTAAAGAAAAAAGTTCTGCAGTCTTTGGAGAAAAGAACAATATATCTCATTTATCTGAAAGGAACAGAAAGATGCTATATGAACAGTGTAAAATACCAGAGCAAGGGAGCATGAACCTGAGCTAAGAACTGGACATTAGAGGAATGGAAGTGGAATTCCTTAACACCAAAAGCTAGATAACGTGCAAAAAGACAGCAAAAGTAGCAGCCAGGAGAAACCAAATCATTTCACAAGAAAATTAAATAACACCTGAAAAAGGTAGCTCAACACAGTCTCATATCAAAACGAAGATCAGAATTTATGCCTGTTGGCTTCCTTACATGGGAGCACTTCTGTCATCCTCATCAATTAACATCGTTAATAATCAATTGGTATTGTTAACATTCATTTCTTTTCTGAAGTTGCTGCTCCTTTCATTAACTAAATTGATATGAAAGTTTCATTTTGGTATTTTTACCTGAGATATAAAATCAAATGCTGGCCCCTTGGGATGGCCAAAGGTTTAGTGTAACTCTTAGTAATGAGCAGGCTTGTAATTGTGGCGTCCTGGTCAGATTTTAATTCTTAGCAAAATATCACCATGCATTATATCTTCCTAATCCATTCACACACTTGGAAATTAATGATTCCATTTTTTTCCTAATACATCTCAATTGTTGTGTCCTATTTGACTGTTGCTGAGATTCATTAATGGTGTCTGTATAACTGTACTGGATAAACAGACACCAATATTGTTCTATTTAACTTACAACTCTTAAAGCTCTGACTCTTCAGAATTGAGAAGTGCTATTAATACAAAAGGTTCTCCACAGCAGTGGCAAACATTTTGTGAAGGAGACCAACTACAAACAGCCATGTCAAAAAATATATCCTAAGGGTATTATTAATGCATCAGCTAACATAAATCACTGTAGCTCCACTGACCTCAATGAAGTTACAGTAAATTCATATTGAGAATACAGCTACGTAAACTGCATCTCCTTTTATCACTGTACAATGGAAAAATACACGGAAAAAGGACAGGATATGGCATTAACATAATACCTGAGGAACATTGCAGCTCACAGAATTAGTTGAAAAGAATTCTATTAAAAAGCTACTACTAGTCTCACTTTCCATTTATTACAAGTGCTTTGAACCTTATTTTTTAAATTAAATAATTTTTCTGACTTCATTGACACACTTAATACTTTTATCTCTGGTTCAGAAATTGTTCAGTCCTAGATTATTTACTTTGACAAATAACATTCTAGAATGCATGGTGATTTTTTGGTTTATTTGTTTGTTTTAAAGGGTTTATTTAGTGGGGTTTGTTTGTTTGTTTGTTTTGTTGTGGTTTTTAAATGCCCAAACTAATGCTCAGTTTTGCAGTGCAAGCCCAGATGGTTTAACAGGACCAAACTCTAAATTCACATCAGAGTGAAAAATGCCTGTAAAACAACGCAAATTTTAAAGTAATACAGATTGGATTCACAGTATGGTAAAATTATTACATAGCCCGAAATATGAAACAGGACCAGGACTGCAGTAAAATAACATGTGAGGACCTGTTATCTGCTGGCTGTTATCACACTCGGAGATGATTTTTTGTACAAGATTTTTAGAAGAAACTTCAATAAGGGTTTGATACATGGAACAATAGCAGGATATGGCCTCTAACTGGTAGGAACAATTGCTGCTCTCAGACATGTACAAGTTAACTTTCATTAACTTTGTTAGATTTTGTGCACACTTTCCGGCCTAGATTCAGGGCTGCATCTAATTTCTCCTGGGGACAGCTGAGACAAAGAGAGAAGAAGTAAGTGAAGAACAGTAAATATTCTGTCTAAGCAAAATATACTGAGAAATACATGAACCTCAAGAGTGTGACAGACCAGTTTGGGAATGTGATAAATGTGATTCGTGCTAACTAAATTGTAACTACATTGGTAAAATTGTATTTAGATCAATAGAAGACAATTGTTACAGAGTGAGGGGATAGATGGGTGAGACAGGGCAAAGGACATCCTCCAGATGTTGGGAGTCGAACAAGGATGTTGGAAGGGAATAGTAGAAGGCGTAGGTCTGACAAGCAGCATCTAGAAATAGAAAGTTTCGACCTTGAAATGGGCCAAAATCGGATGATTCCAAGCGTGGGACTCAATTAAAGTCTTGTTATGGAAAACATCTGCATACATAGTTACATAGCGCACATGCGCTACTTGCAAGTCACACCTCGGTCATTGATGAAGACGACGAGCCTTCATTGGAAATAAAACCCTCAAAAGGATGAGAGACCCCTAACCCATTAGTAGAGCATGCACCATACAACATAGTGACATAGATTTTAGGAACAAAAACTAGGAGGAGTTTTCTAGAAAATTCTGTAACATATAGTATATAAGTAAGATTGTTAGCCTTGATGCTTTGGTACATGAGGTAGGGTGAGCCCCTCTTCGTACCCCTGGTTGGGGGGGGGGGCCCTCCCTGGTCAGTTTTGCTTATGCTTCATACGAACCTCAATTATACTAAATTACTTACTGCCAAATTTTGTATATTCTCAAATATATGTATCTAATACTTTAATTGTATTCATTTTGTAACTATTAAAATTTACTACAAATTTAATCTTGTTGTTTAATAAATTGAACAAATAGAACGTCATTCATAACAGGAATCATGTGAGAAAGTAATACAACCAAACCCACTTTCTTTCCAGCTGTACCTTTGATGCCTTGTAGGCTGCAGAGTAAGGGAAGAGTTGCCAAGACTGGCTCTAAAATGGGTGGAAACTCCTCAGACCAAAGGAATTTTCAGCATGGAAATCTTCCAGCTTTATTGCAGGCCCATCCAAAAAAACTCATTATGATGAGAAGATAGAAAGATAGAATTTAACCTTTGAATTTCGGAAGATGTATGTACAGACTTTTCTCTAGAATAGTAACTAACAACTCCATAGATATGCTAGCTGTTTACATAGTTCAAATCTTGAAGAGGTTTTTATTTTGTTAAACATAATTATTTGTACTATAATATTTCCTTCAGTTCTCAGAAAGTGGAATATTCTGTATTTTGAAAAGAGGACTTTGTTTCCCTTTCGTCATTGCCTGGCTCTGACTTTTCTACAGTCCCAAGCATAAATGAATCTCCTTCCCATTCAAGGCCCTTTATCTTTCCTTGATTGGTTTTCTTCATCTATTATTTAAAATTCAAACGTTTCTGTGATTTCTGACATTTTCCCCATAAATACGTGAAACGCTGCTTTAGGCTGCATCTTCTAATTTTTCACCAGCACTGTTTAATTTGCCCAAGGCCATTAATTCTCAAATTTGTGTAGCCACTCCAAGAGGCCAACACAGATTTTTGTGCAGCCCTCAGATAAACCACACTGGAGAATTGATTTGGCTGAAAAATAATTGAGGGAAAAGAGTGTTTTTAAACTTGATCTTCTGCCTCACATCTGCACAAACAACTGCATGAACACAACAAAATGGGTGGAGCAGGAAAGAGAACAATTAGCTGAGGTAGAGCTGCTTAAACCAACACTACTACTCCTGCAGAAGTGCACATGGAGCCAAACAGCCTAAATGCGCTATTTTAAGTACCCTTTAAAATCTCTCACCTGTTCCAATGACTATTAAAAGAATTGACACTAATAAGGCAAGGATTATATCACTCCTACTTACTGATGGAGCCAAATTTTGGCTCATTGTTTCCTTGTTCTGGTGATTTGTCTTCTAATTAGATCGTAGGAAACATAATGGGAAAACATAAATGATCTTTTGGCCCACTTGACAACAATCTGACTTCTACTACAGTCAGTGCAAATTTTACCTCAGATTCAAAAGAAATTAGATTGTGTCTGTTAGGATATTATTTCCCTCAGATACTAATAATTCTGATTATTTTGTTTAAAAAAGGCAATCCTTCAGAGCAGGTTCAGATCACTGAAAAATATCTTTCTGCAAATAATTTTGTGTTTCCTATAATAATTTACAGCTCTTTTCAACAATAATGAGCTGTGCTTTTTAATTAAAACATTAATTGTGAACTGTTACTTGTAACAAGTGATTTTTCTCAAATCACTGGAGCTGTTGAACATGAGGTGAGCAATAGCGCTAAACAGTTGAAGTCATGGTTAAGAGCTCCATCCTAAATCGTATTGACCTAATTGCACAACCATTCTGATTCTGTTGATACTGCTAAAGAGCTTGTTTTTCATCTGGAGTTCACTTGGGACTGCATATGAGGCACAGCACCATCATCAACCAACAGGAAAGAATCTGCTAAAGTTGGCAGAGTATAGAAGTACTTTAAGGTACTGAACACATTCCGAGTTCCTTGTAGTAAGAAATGTAAAAGTCCTTAATACTTAACTGAAGCAAAGGACCAATCAAAAACACGTTGCAGTTAAGCAAAACCATATGATCCAAAGAATAAATGCCCATTCAAATAGAAATGGAAAATTTCCACTGAGCTATGAAGAACATTTTGTGAGTCTGCAGTTCCCTCCACTTCAAGATATTTAGTAATACAGTTATGTCTTCCTGATTCCACTAGTTTCCACAGTTTTGTTCGTGTATTTGTTGTTGTCTTTAGAGATTTGGTATGCATTACATGCACTGAGGTAAAATAGGAGCACAACTATAGGCAAATACAGCAAAGAACATCAGCAGAAGTGGAAAAAGTAAGGTGTTTCTAATGATTAAGTAATATACTTAGTTTACCCTTTGATTCAGGGACCATTGCAATACAATATTTAATCAAGAAGTTATCACTATTCGTTATCTTGATAATTCACTGTTCATAGTCTTGATATTGCATAAGGATATCAATCCTAGCTCTGAGTCTTACAATAAACCTTCCAAATACCTGTTCCAGTGGAGTAAGCGATTATTTCTGTCTGTATCGTAAGCTTTTGCACTTACTGAATATTTTCATAAATATTGGTGTTAAATAATATAGGATGTTAAAAAAAAATGAGAA
Source organism: Sturnus vulgaris (assembly GCF_052056855.1). Lineage (NCBI taxonomy): Eukaryota > Metazoa > Chordata > Aves > Passeriformes > Sturnidae > Sturnus > Sturnus vulgaris. The sequence continues at coordinate 17,195,999 of NC_142256.1, read as the reverse complement.
AAAGACAGAATTCAATACCTGAAGAAACTATTTTCCCCAAAGCAACAGAAGGTGTCACTGCTAACTGATTTTAAACAAATGAATTCCTAAGTGGAAAACACTGTTTTAAAACTTCAAAGTTGTTAGAGACCATAATTGAGTTCCCTTTTTAAGTATTCACCAGCTTCAAACACAAATATTAATTTAAAAATGGAAAAGACTGCTTCACACCATCTAATTCTCCTTTCTGTTTGCTATTATTCTCTGCAGCAGTTTTCCTTCAGCCTATGATTCACAGTCAAAGCAAGAGGAGTTTAGGCCAGTATTTGGGTAGAAACCGCCAAAGGGCCTTTTAACCCATTAGTATTAGAGATCTAGTAATTAGGGATTTTCTCTTCAAGTCCATCATTTAAGGTGCAGCCAAAATTAATATAACGAGGATGTTGGAGAAACTACTTCCACCAAGAAATGTAAAACTGAGTCTCTAAGTAGTTTGATACTGAAATCTTTCTGTTTACTGCATTTCAGCTTGTGTAATGGCTGTCTCTCTAAAATTTTGGTATTATTTTAACTCTGCGTGGCAGTCCTCACCCTCATGTCTTCCTTGATACTGTAGTGTTGCTATTCTATGTTAAACAGCTGTAACCTCCCATGCCAGAGATGGCTGCACAACACTGAGGAGTGAGGTGTCATTTTCTAAATATACATACAGATTTTGAAGTACTTTATGGCTGTTTGCAAGTCTCTCCATCCATTCAGATATATCTATATATGAGGCTAACACAAAACAATAATATAAAACACATTTCTCCTCCTTAATAAGCTTCATTTTTTATTTCCGGAGAACAGTAGGAACCCATAACCTTTTTCCTCCGGACTTCCCTTCCCTAGAGGTCCTTCTCGGGCTGCCAGCACCCAGGGCCGTGGTCTCACCGGGTCATGGCTGCTGGCTCTGCCTGCAGCTGTGGATCTACGCTCCGAGCTGCTATTCACTGGTTGTGAAGTAATTGCTAAAACTGTAATTTAAAAAAAGAAATATATATATACATATACATCTAAAGTCCGTGGCTTCTAGCCATCACGATTACATGCTAAATAGCTGCATCCAAGCACTCTCTCCAGGCTCCCAGCCTGTCGGCTCCAACACAGAAGAAGGCATTTCAGGTCACTTGAATTATTTAGCGGGGTGTTTTTAACCATCTCAAGGGCTTTGCTCCTGCCGTGCGGCGCCTGCAGAGCTCGGGTTTGTGGGTTATTTTTTTATTTCTTTTTTTTTAGCACGCGAGGTGGAGTTGCTCCACTTCCTTGGCAGAAGGAGGAGATAAAGCGCGGAGGGAAAGCGAGAGGAACGGCCCGGCGTCTGTAGGGGAGGGGAAAGGCCGCCACACCTGCGGGCCGCGCTGCCCCGGCCGCCAGGGCCACTCACTAGGTCTCTCTAACGCAGCTTTCTCTGTCTCTTCTTACTCCCCCCTCCCTGCCGATCCTCCTCTCCCGCCCGCTCCTCATTCATCTTTCCCTCTCCTGCCCCCTCCCCGTGCAGGCGAAGCGGGCGCGGCAGGAGGCGGAGCAGGCCGCCGCACGTCCCCCGGCCGGCCGGCCGGCCCCCCCGCCATGGGTCGGAAGCGCTGCGTGGGGGGAGACGGCTCCAAGATGGCGGCGGGTTGCTGCGGGGTGAAGAAGCAGAAACTCTCCAGCTCCCCTCCCTCGGGCTCGGCCGGCCCAGGTGGCGGCGGCGGCTCCCACTGCGGCGGGGCGGCGGCGGCGGGGGGCGAGCCAGGGGCGCTGCCCCCGCCGGGGGGCCCCCGCCTGAACGGCCTCGGGGGGCTGGCGGGGGGCGCCGCCGGCTGCGCCCTGTCCTCGCCGCTGCCGCCCAGCTGTGGCGGGGGCCCCGCCGGCCTCTCCCCGCCGACATCCTCGCTGCTCGCCTCCCCCGGCTCCGGCGGGCCCGGCTGCAGGAAGATGGTGGTGTCGGCCGAGATGTGCTGCTTCTGCTTCGATGTGCTTTACTGCCACCTGTATGGATACCAGCCCCCTCGGAGCCCCCGCTTCACCAACGACCCATAGTGAGTATCGCCGCGACCGCCCGCGTGGGCGCCTCGTGCGCGCCCGTCCCGCCCGGCTCCCCCCGGTCGGGCGCCGTCCCTCCCTCTCCGCCGGCTCCCGCCTCCCGCCCGGCACCTTTCCCGCTGCCGCCGCCCGGCCGCTGTCCTCGCCTGGCCCTACGCCTGTCCCCGGGCCCGGCCCGCGGGCGCCCCCGCTCCCTGGGAGCCGCGCTGCCCTCCCGCGCCGGGCTCGCACCGGGAAGCGCCGCGCTGCCCGCCAACCCGGTGACCCCTCCCTGTCCCTACTTGGCCCGTCGCGCCAGGGGCTCGCTGGTGGCATCTATCCTCTATCCCTCACACCCCTGGCAGCGCCCTGCTCCGAGTGGCCGCCTTTGTGGCGGTCTCCGCGCCCCGGGTTCCGCGGCTACCTCCGGCCGCAGTGCCCTGTCCCCGCTTGTGGGCTGTGTTCAGCAGCGCCCGAGTAGCCCACTCCCCGCCCCCCCGCTCGTTTCACTAGTAGTCCTTACTGGGACCCTTCACTAGGCAGCCTCTTGCTGTCCTTGTGTTCCGCATGATTGCAGGCCTCTCCTTCTCCAGTGTTGGATGGTGAGTACCCAGTGTAAGAGCCCTGTCGTGCGAGTACCAGATTTGTGAACACTGGTGTACCTGTACATTCCTTGTGCCAGGCGCTTGTAACGCTGCTTTGGTCTCGTATCGTGCAGAGTCCTTGCTTTGTAATGACTCCTGAATCACCCAGTGTTAGACCTCCTGAGTCCCTGAGTAATCCACCACATCAAATTCTCAGAGTTTTGAACAGATTACATAAATACCTGCTACTCCCATCTTCTCTCTGCCTCCTCAAACTTCCTTGAAAGAGTGTCCAACAAGGCCCTGTTTTATTCCCATCTCTGGCCACTCTTGTTCAGTGTTTATCTTGAACCCTGTGCCCCACCACCTTCGGAAGTGACCCGCCAGGATGATGTTGTCCATCATGTGAGGACCTGCAGCCTGCCTGTGCCAGGGAGCCGGGCATGCTGCTGCAGATAGAGCTCAGACACTTCAGGGAGTAGCTTGTCTCTGACAGGCAGTTACTTCCTCTCAGCTGAGATGAGTTACCGAGTTGCTGCATGATCAAAGTCCATTTGATTGCAGAGTTAACGTAAGGGGTTGTTGAAATTGAGTTTTCACTCGTTTACTTTGCTTTTAAATGGAATGGAGCTCATGTGGTGAGTTTCCAAGCTCCAGCTGAGACTCGACCGTGTTGGTCCACCAAGAGTGCATGTCACTTTTTTCCTCTTGTGTATAGCATGACTGTCAAGTTTGTGAGAGCCTGTGCTTTCTCAGTACTTAATGAATACAAATTTTTCCTGTATGTCCTGGACCCTCGTGCACCTTCACCAATGCAAGCAGTTACCGTGCAGTCTGTGTTTCATTGATGAGATGTAATGTATGCTTCTTGGTGTGTGAAAATGCAATGTATTGATAATCTTGTTTGTAGTCCTTGCTGTTCTAACACCCAGGATCTATACATCTCTTGCATACTTTCAGCTGCTGTCATGACAACCCAGTTCTGTGGATTCCTACTTAACCTGCCACCCCAGCAAGTCTTCTCTATATGCTCTTCATAACTCCTATGTGATTTCATCAGAGTACCAATAATGAAAGGAGGGCAGGGAGACTCCACTGTGAGTTTCTTTACCCAGGTCTTTTGCAAATCCATGTCTGTCCTTTTGTAGATACCAGCTGCTGCTCTGAGTAGCCATTTTGCTGTACATTGTCCTGTGTCTGTTCTCCATGCCAGACCACTATAGGTTGCAACATCAGCTTTGTGCTGTTTCATTCTTTCATTGCTGTAAGAGAGTTGAATTCTATCTGTGTCTCTGTAACAATATTACCTTGGTGTTACGGCTTTTTATCTGTATTGCAGAATGTTTTGTTGAACAGATTAGTTCTACTATCCGTTTTATTAGTGGAAGAAACTGGTGCAGGGGTGAAGATCTAGGCACTGATATGTTTTGATTCCTCTTAGTAAGTGGTAGATCACTTTTTTCCTCCCGCTTCTTACTTTAACAACAACACAATTACAAACGAAGTGAAATTACTTGAATTTTTCTGAAATTCATATGTGTTCTTCGGATTTAGTTGATAGACCTGGTGAAAAGTTCTGAACTTCTAGACTTCAGAACGTGGCACTGTTATTAAAATTATGTAAATTCTGTTTATTCCCATGCTTGTGCCAGCATGCATGGTTGTATAGATTAGGAAATGATCTAACAATAACTTTCTATTTTTCACTGATGGATTACAGAGTTTGGTTCTCTCTGGATCATTGCATGGCTTCACAAACATTTGTGCCTGCACAAGTGTGAGGTAGGAATAAGCAGACAGATGGCAGAACTGCTGCTTTCAGCAGCCTTGTGAGCTGATTATGTTTGTGCAGTTGGGGATGCAACTTCGAAAAAGTTGCTCAGTATTACACGTAAAATTTTAGGTCAGGGAACAAATTGCTCCTTTTAAATGTTCAGAGGTAGCATGATTTCTGGCATTCACAATATTTGCAGGCAGTCTTACCGACAACTGGGTAACTCACAAAGATAAGATGTTGACTTTGAAGCTGGGCTTCATCCTGTACAGCAAAAAAAAACTGAATGAGAAGTGGTGTTTTTCAGTGAATGTGTATTTCAGCTTTCTGCCTCGAATTCATTTGGAGGTTTTGTCCATAGACTGAAATACCTGGTCTAAGAGAAGTATCCTAAAATAAGGGTTTGTATGTAAAGTATAGAATTATTTTTTAAAGTTATGTTAATTACAGGGAGGATGAAAGATCTGTGATCAGGTATCCTCACACAAACATGACTCATATTCATTGCAGGTCTTTGAACAATGAAACTGGTTATGATCAAAGAAAAGCAGGTGGCTGAATCACTTGGACAAGGGGTTCTGACATGTCTTTAGAACAGAACCTGCTTTTGACACCTCTGGATTTTTCTGACTTTCTGATTCCAAGATGAGGACAGTGTCAGGGCAGCAAATTCAAGGCAGTAGGAATGAGTCAAAAAGCTTATTTTGAAAAGGTGCACGTTTTGAACTCTTGGGCAGCCTGTACATGGATGAAATAGTTGGCATTTTCCTATCTCTGAAATTCCTAAACCCCAGAGAATAGGGTGTCGAAGGTATTGCTAGGGAGGTGTTGGGCTGGAGAGGGTGGTGACTCATGGAGTTAAAAGACGATTGCTGGAAGACACAATCTCTCCAGTGGTATTTTGTTGAGAATAGTCTGAGCAAGTGCTTCCAGCCATGGACTTATCTCTTGTAGGCTCCACGGATCTGCTGACATTTTATTCTGTCACTCTTAATTGAAGAACTTTCTCATACCTTTAATATCTCTTCACTTTGGCTTGTTCTCTAAGCCACCCTTCACCTTCTTTGCAGGATATGTCCTGCAGTGCCTGTGTGTTGTTTCCACCAATGTGGTGGCTCTCAAATTACAGGTGCAGAAGGCATGTAGAAATTATCCTGGTGATGTGAACACTGATACAAAATTTGAAAATTGCTGACCCAGACGAAATTGTCTCTTGGACAAAGTGTAATTTAGACTTTGTTTTTGAGACTCAGTTTGATGAATAAGTTATAGAACACTGAACTTGTTTAAAAGCAGATTTTTTAGACGTGTCCATAGAAATGAATTGTAAGGGGATGCAGGAAGAGTTGTAGAAGCATTTTAGCCCACTCATTTATGGAGAAGGAAAACTGAGTAGCCTTTTTCCCTGTATTTCTTGCCTTTCTGACAAATAATTCCTATCCTTTTATTGCTTATCTGGTTTGGTCTTGTGCAATACACAAGATGGACCATCATGATTAGTGGAAACAATATCATGTCCGGCCTTCCATTGTGGAAGTGGAAAGGAAGTGTTTACTAGTGTGAAGGGGCTCAAGGTTCACACTGCCGCTCTCTGCTGTTTTCCTTCTAGTTGGAAAGTGTTTGAGTGGAAGCACAAGAAGGTTGGGACAAGAGAGGGAGGGTGTGTGAAGAGAAGTTCAGTTGAAACTCTGCTGTGGGGAATGAGGAGGACTTTTTTCTTAGAATCTCATGTCTCTGCTCACTGTAATGATTTCCCTTGGGACATAGAAATCACTTTTCTGAGTTTTTCTCCTGCACAGTTTCTGCTTCAAGCTCTTCATCTTGCCTACTTAATTTTAATATCAACATCTTTGTGGAGAAGACATTTTCTGGCAGTTCATCAGGTTAACTCTTTTGCCAGTTGTTTGCTTTTTGTAGTCCCTTCTTGAAGGTTTCCTGCTAGTGAGCAGGATTATTTTAGTGGTGACCGCCTGTACTTGATACAATTTGTAAGGGGAGTAATTTGTTTTGCCCCTGTCATCTGGTACTTGGTGAACAAGAATACAAGTTTGCAGCTGGAATAAGTGATGGGGCCTGTGCCCTGCTTCCCATATGTCTGAACAGCTCTTTAGAAATTGTATTCAAATGCCTAGATGAAGACTGGCTCACATCTTCCTCATCTGTCAAGGGATTGCCTCTGTTCCAGAGGCAATAGGTGCTGCCTGTAGCTGACTTTTGTACCTGTGGTGGTTCTGGTGCTTTAGGGAAGCTAACAGCCCTGTGCACATGTGGAAGTGTTGCTAGCTACCGTGTTCTTTGCCACAGGAATAATCTGTATGGCTTGACCATCTTCTGTGATTGAAGACCTCAGGATTAAAATGTTATCCAGGTGATAGCCAGTTTTGAGCTAAAGACTTAGCTCAAAAATTTATCTGTTCCTTTCTTCATTGATGACTTGTGGTATTTTGCAACAACTGTTTGTTTGGCTGCAGGACAGAGATGCAGATGTGCGGCCATGTTGATGTGCCTGGCTTTTGTATTTCATTGTGTTCTCAGGTCTAAGATCTGTTAATTTACATAATCTGAAAGGATATGGAGTAGCAGTACTACACTACCTTAATAATTTGTTAGTGAAGTTTGGAAACATTTCAATTCAATGCAGCTTAAAAATAGGTAGTTAGAGATAGATAGTCTTGTGCCCATTAGTTTTCTCACTCAAGGAAAGTTGTGATTCTACTCAAAGCAAGTGTAACATAACTATGTAGTAAAGAAACAGTTCTAGGGTTACTGGATATCCAGGATTTTTTCTTAGTTACTATGTCTTGGTAAAGTGTTGGTGGAGAATTGCTGGAAATTTTGATTGAAATAGCTTAAAATCTTCCTGTACAGCCCCAAAGCTGATTTTTTCCTGCAGTGTTAACTGTCCGATGCTTTCTGTTAAGGCACTGAAGAGAAATGAGACTTGTCTGTAGGTGTGTACATATGCTTACAAATACACGTGAATAAAAATGTTACGGCTTGCAGCTGATAGGATTTAATGCTTTTCTCAATTTCTTGTTTTTTGGCTGAAGCCCGACTTCCTGATTTAGTCTCTACAATTTCATGTAATGTTGGAACATTGCTCTTAATTACTTGCTTGCTTTGGTATACGCTTCTTTACCAGCTTTTCTTTGAAACTTTATCTGGAAACCTAGAATTTCATATTGTCTTAAAAAACCCAGCAGTATTCTTTCTCTGCAATTCCTATGCAGAGTTGAGCTGTACCTATTGTCATTACTGCTCTTGATGCCAGGAATGTGAAACTTTGGTTTTTTTCTGCAGGACTTGTTTGTATGGCAGTGGAGACTTACACTGTTTTATGGCAGACTCAGTAATAATTTGTATTTATTGTTACACTCCAATATTACACAGCAGCTATAATGATTGCTGGGACATGGCCAAAGATCAACATGGAAACACACAGGGAAGTTTTCTTTCATGTCTGTGTGTCTGTCTGACTTCATTCTGGTTGTCATGTGGATTTGTATAAGGTTAAGTATTTTCTTCTGAATTAACAGAATTCAGAATTAACAGGGTGTATTGGTCTTTACTGTTAAATGTTGGAATACGAAGTGATGGCTCTTTCAGAGTGGCATTCTGTGGTAGATGCTTTGAAAATATAGTGCAATAGAGAATGTGTATTTTGGCTGGCATTGGCAGTGCTCAGCAGGGAATTCCTAGCATATCTAAAAGCAGATCTGGTGAATGCATCTTGGTGCAGCAGAGGGGCAGAAAGGATAAGGTTGCATGGCTTCAGAAAGTTGTCTTTGCCAGTAGGTTCATCCTCTGATATGACTGGTGAACTAAGAAAATAATGCTATGATAAACTCCAAATTAGGTTATCTGTAATTTGAGGACTTTTTCCTTCATAAGTTCATTTTAGTGAGCTGTTCTTATGTGCAGATGAGGTAGTTCCTATTAGTACAGGAAATGAAATAATTGACAGTCTTAAGGATAGACCCTGATTTTGAGCTAAAAGCAGTCACCACAAAGTTATACTAAGTGCTCTAATTCTCTGCAGTACTAATTCTGTGGAAGTTAATTGTTCTCATACTCCTTGAAGGATGAAGAAGAGTCAGGAACCACCTCTCCTTGTGCTATCAGTCTGGTCATTCATTTTTATTGCCTGCTTTGGTTTAGTTACATTCGTGCTGTTTGTCGTATTTTCTTTTTCCTATTTTGTGCTTTATGTTCTTGCTAAAGATTTTCATGGAAATTCAAATTTTAACATTATTTTTGACATTTAAACTCCCTGTCTGTCAGAAAAATATATTTTCTGTCTAGATTTGGTTTACTTCACACATATGTCTAACTTCAATATTTATTTGCTAGAAATTGTTGAGATGTTAATGATTTAAGAATGCAAATATTTTATTTGGAGCTGCTGAAAGAGTATGCAACTCTACCTTCTCTTCAGTTGTGAGTTAAATATAATAAAAATGTTATCTAGCATGGAACACTAAAACAAGATAAATTTAATGTTGGCACTTTTTGGTTGCTGACAGTTAAAGGATAACCAGAAAATAAAAGTTTGTTACCCTGGGCTAGTTCATTTTGCTTAGTTTACAGATCTAGACTGTGACCAGTCAATGAATGAAACGTAGTCTAGTTTTAGGTTCTCTGAAAACTTATGCCATAATTAATGGAGCAAGCTCAGTACGTGAAGGTGTCTATTTTTGCATTAAGTAACTGTTTACAGTTAAGTGCAGGTTTTCTGCAGCATCAAATTATTATCTTCAGAAGTAGAAGTGTTAGTTCTTTGGTATATAATATATACTGGTGGTTTGTGGCAAGAGTCTCCATGGAAGGCAGGAAATATGTAAATTATTTAAAAATAATAATAGACTCACCAGAGTTTGGCCAATACAGAAACAGTTGCTAGGCTGGAGGCCAAAACAAGTCCAGTCAGGCCCTGACTCTCATTAGCAAGGCATTATGAAAATGCTTGACTTTTTTTTTTTAATATTTATGCTGCTAAGGAGTGGGTTATTAAAATTGGTACTCAGCTTAGCATTGCAAAGTTTGCATTTAAATAACAAGATAGGGCAACTCTACTGTGGTTATAATTGACAAATTCTTAAAAACGTGTCCTTGATAAAAAAGCATGCTGGGAGTGCAATAGCTCTCAAATGGAATATGACTGAGTTGGTCCTAGTGATGCACTACCTCACTGTGTGATAGTACTGTGGTATATGCTGACCAAAAGCCAGGCTGTTTATCAGTCCAGCACTATAAACAAGTCAGCATCATTCCTGGGCTACTTGTATGACCTTCTTAAAAGCCATTCATTTTCATGACTGGGGTGTTGGCTAAAGGAATCAATGTAAAGAGCTTCATTTCTGAAGTGGGATACCTTCCTTTTCCATTGGTCAGAAGCATATTTGCTGAGATCTTTTTTTTGCATTTGTGTTAGCCCTTCACAACTTGTGTCTCCTAACAGACTGCATGTCTGTGTCCATGCCTTACAGGATATTTGAAGTTTTTGTAGTCTGACTGGGCTTTGATAACTTCCTGGAAGGCAGTGTTTGTTGTGAGTACGTGGATATTGCTTTGCCACACTAAGTACTTGCAGCCAGGATTATTTAAGTGCTAATTTCATGAGAATGACATCTTATGGAATGTAGAACAGCTCCATGGAGTTGTGACAAGGTCACTGGGCCAGCAGCCATATAGAGATCTGTATGTCTTCCCAGAGCACTCTTATGTTATAAAGATGGAGTTCTCACAGTCCTTAATGGTATATAAAATCTCACCCTATGCTTTTCTTTCCATTAGCTTGAAATCTGTGGCACCTTTGGTGAAGTTGAACCTAGGGCTGCAGTGATTGTAATATATATGCCATAGACATACTCCTGTAATTTATCTTTTGCTCCTCTGCCACCAAAGATGTCTCCTCTCCAGACTTTGTAGGTACACCATGGGTTCTAGCATCTGTGAGGCTCTCTGCTTTACTGAGTGGTACTTGGAGGCCATGTTTGACACAGAAGAGAGAGGAAGAGAAGGATCCCGGTCATAAGTTTTTATCTTTCGCATCAGTATTGCTTCTGCTTTATATTTTCTGGAAGTTAAAACACTTTCCTTGTTTTCCATGAGGTGCTTTGTACAGAGATAATTCTGTGGGTGAACTTTATGAGATTTAAGTGTATTAAGGTAGAAAGAAGTGTGTGATTCTCCACTGGTGGACAGAAGTGTGGGCCAACTAAGTAAATCTGGTTGCTTCCAGCCCCTTTCTCTAGGTGAATGTAAGAATATAAGGGTTGGGTGCCACACTATTTTCCTTACTCGGTAAGTGAGCACAAGGGTAAGTTCAGCTGCCAAGGAATGGCAAGTTTGCAAGGCTGTTCTTTTCTGTATAAATAAATTTGCTGAAAGATTGGCTTTTGGGAGAGATGATGTGCTAGTCAAGAGGTCCCTTGTAAGGACCTTTATGAGGTAGAAAAAACATATTTTTGTATTCCTCAATACTTTGACTACCACATTAAATATGCAAAGAAAGTGCTGCACCAAACTTCTCCAAGGAGTTTTTCTGCAGAGAGACTGTTGAGCGGGTACTTGAAGAACCCAGAGAAAAGGTGTAGTAGGGAAAGAAGCCCCGTCAAAGAGTGCTGCAGTGCCTGAAGGGAGGTGACTAACTGCAATTGAAGTATCTCTTACGCATGAGGGGAATAAAACTCCAGCAAGCCACTGACACAAATTAAAAACTGCAAGCCAACCAATAGAAGGCAAGTTCTTTTGGTACAGTGTTGCACAAGCAGTTATCCAAACTCTGAAGAACTAAATGGTAATACAGTATTCAAACTGATACCTAATAACATGCTGATAGAATGAGGAGTTGTAGTAATGAGGTTCACTCTTCCTTAAGAAATAGGAGCAGGATTCTAGTTCTGATTCAGTTCACTAAAACTGAAAAATTATCAGATAGAGAAGAGGCAGACAGCAGAAATCTCACATGGGATATTTCCCACCATAGTACCTGAATTCTTCCAAAATACTGGGACTAAAAGTTGAGAGAATATATAAAGATTGGGGCTGTTCATCTGGAAGGAACACTGGATAAACCCAAGCAGTAAAGTGTTATAAAGAAGGATAAACACAAATTACCTTTTCCTTAATTCACAGGGAAAAGGTTCAAGTGAAACAAGTGTTCCTGTGTACATTTAACCACTGTGGTCTCTTTTCACCTCAAGGATGAAGTATTGCAGTTTTCTGTGCTTGGAGAGCTTGAACTTTTAAGATAGAAAATTTAAGCCACTGCATGAAGTAGCTCCCAGCAGTACCTCTTTTTGGGAGAATATGAGATCTGTGCTTCAGGTTGTTTGGTGCCAACTGCTATTTTTTCCCCCCTTTTTTTTTTTTTCTCCTTTTGGAGGATTTCAAGGTGTTAAGTTTATTCACATACATAATGTAAATGTTTTGGAATAATTAACTCAAAGACTATGTACTACCCTTTGCTATCCTGCTAATTTAAGTATGCTTTCTCTTTTTTCAAATGTGTTGAGATGCTCAGCAGCAGCAGATTCTTGTTTGTCCTGAGCTGAAATAGTTACGCTAGACAGGGTAGATGAAGGTAGAGGAACATGATGAACACTTTGCTACTACAATATGAGATAGATATTATTCTTTCTCTGACCAGTGGTCATATAAATGTATGGATGACAGATATACATCCAATAGTTAGGCAACATAAGCATAATACACTTTCTTGGTTGTCATTTTATATAGAATGTTTAATGGAAATTGCTCTGGAGGAGCAAGCTAAGCCGGTTCAGAGTGGACTTCGACATTTTGGCACTAAATTTTAGGGGAGATGACAGAAATTTATTGGAAGAGGCCATTGCAGAGAGATCAGTAATGTTCAGGTGGTTCCACTGATAAGGCCTCCGTTTGTTTTTAAGTGATTAGATTATTAAAAAGAAGAAAAGATATAATCTTACATAAAAACACTGAATGGCTGTCGGATCTGAGTGTTTCTGGGGCTTTGCAGGTTCTGTCCAACTTTTCTATATGCAAGTTGTTAGAGGAGGCAAGCGGGACTTAAATATGAATCACTGCAGTGGTGTTTTGGAGGGTTGTGTTTTGTTTCCTGGCCATGTGATTATGATGAACAGACCTGGATGAGGCCTTCATACCTTTTGTTCTTAATGTAAAAAATAAGGCACCTGAACCTACTTTTCTTTGTCACGTTAGTATAGAGAGAAATTGGCTGTTACTGCAATTGTTCTTTCCCTTGACTGGATTACCCTGCCAAGAAGCTCTCCAGATTTGGCTCAGGATATTTTTGCCTAAATTGGCAACCTGGAGGCATACCCTTTTCCCCTCCTTCTTTTCCCTTCCCCCCCTGTAATCCACTATATCTGAAATGAATCACAGTTGTATTCATGTTAGCTTGACTCCTTTAAGGGCTATTGTTGCTTCTCAGTTAAGTCACAAAATTTGCAATGATTTTTTTTTTCAGAATAGTTTTTTCATTTAGGGTTCTCATAGTCACAGTATCCTCTTTCATATTTTGGGGTACTGTTCAGTGACTCCTTTCCTTGAGAATAGTTCATGCAATTTTAAGTCTGCTAATACAAGCTGAAGACAAGACCTTCTGAAAATCATACTGCATCTTGTGTTTCTGTTCAAGTTGCGTGAGCACCATTCTTTTATGGACATTTTGAAGCTGTGAAGAGGGCATGGTTACACATTCTATTCCCTGCTAGAGCCAGTAAGTTATGGTTGTGTAGAGAGACAAGATCTCTTGATTTACTGAGTGTTGGAAGTGGAGATGAGCAGGAAGAAAAGGAGCCAGTAGTGATGTCTTTTAGCAGTAATTCTCCCCACCACCCCACCCACCCCACTAGCAATGAGTAGATTATAAATGAAGTTTTACTGAGGTGAAGTTGGAAGAAAGATGAGAATGTTTTGCAGGAATAGTTGAAATACTTCAGGGGCTATACTGTTAGAAATTGAATGAAAATTAGTGTTTTTTAGAACAATGCCGTGTACCTCAGGAGGACATAAAAAATGCTTCTGTAAGTTAGGAATTTGTTTCTCTCCTTAATGGTTTTCTGGTATTATCAGTTGACCATCAGATTGCTTAGCTTTCATTATGCTATAGATATATAAAGGGCAAGTGGCTATTTTAAAGAGTAATTATAAGTAAGAATAGAAAAATACTAAATACAGTTTTAAAATGGAGTGACTGAGAGCTTACTAGCAAAAGTTTATGGTTCTGCTGCTCTCAGGAGAAAGACATCTTGTGTTTGCAAAGCAGGGCAGCCAGAATGCTTGAAAGTGTGAAATCAGCCTGTAAAGGAAGATGAGAAGGGTTGGGCTGCTTTAGAGGACCAGAACAGTGACTAAAAGGTAGAAAATTTGATTGAGGAGAGGTGTGTATGTGTGTATACATTCTGGTCTGTCTCTCTATATATATGTATATGTATATCTTTGTGTGTGCATATGTATAGGAAGAGAATGACAAAGGGACACAAATTAACTCTTTAAATCAGATGTACTGTTAGAAGAACAAAAGGATATTAAGAGGCTGAATTAGTTTTAGATTGAGTCTAAGGTTTCTACTTTCTGGAGCAGTGTGGTGTTATTGTAACCACTAATAGGATTAGTGGGGGGAAGCAATCCAAATAGTTTAGACAGATCTTGATTGCTTTATGATAAGATATATATGACACATTGCCTTTGGTAGTAAGCTTACTAGATTTGATAGTTTAAAAGGTCCCTCCGAGTTCATTGGAGTAGACTTGGGCTTTAGGCATCAGTGTAGCGTTTTACCTTCTCATGGGTCCCCTTTGGAAAGGGACTGATAGATGGCAATAATCCTGTTCCTTGTTTGCTTCTGCTTTGGGAATATGTTTTAGATTGAGAAATCTTCTGGTGATTAAGTTTTCAAGAATGAAGACAATATTTTTTCTATGATAATGTGACAAAGCTTGTCTTCTCCATATCATCTTATTGTCTTTATTTCTTGCCTTAAAATTCCTCTTCAGTTTTTTTTTAACTGACACTGTGATCATTGCCAAGTTGTTCATGTCCTCATGTGCAGCCATGCTAATTAGTAATTATTCAGTAATACTTCTGACATGAAGTTAAGTGCTGTCACCAATGAATTCTGTATCTGAATATGGGGATAAGTCAGTTTTTAACTGTGGCAATGATGGTTTTCTTGTCTGAAGAAGATTGTTTATGGGGAATAGTGATGATAGATGAATTTTATTATGTCTAAGGACTTAGATGAACTGTCTTTAGGCAGTTTCTGATAGACCTTATTTTTGAGCAGATTACTTGTTTCACTGTGAGTTCAGAGATGCCCAAGCTCTCTGACCTGGTTGCGTCTAGCAGGATTACTAACTTACTTAGTGGGGGTTGTTCTCTAATAAATTGTTTCGCTTTGACAGAGAAACTTCTACCTTTCTTTCCAGCCTGCTTTTGGTTTGAGTAAGATTTATGACTTTCTTGAAGTGGAGATGAATAGAAGCAAACATTGGTCAATAACAGAGCTCTGTGGAGGTAATGAATTTGGAGAATATTATGTGTATAAATAATTTTTCATTAGATTGAAACTGAACCATAACTCTGCTGTTGTTCACATTGAACTGGGAATGGGGTATTGGTTTTTCTGAACACAGGATCTTTTGCTCTTAATAAGAATGGTTACCAAAATAAAACTCAAGGAAAGGATTCAAATGGCAAACAAAGTATATGTTAAGCAGTAATGGTTTTTTTGAGTAGTGATACTGGAGATTTTACTGCTTACTTCAGCCACCTAATAAAATGGATTTTTATTTGAACAGCATTTCATGACTGCAAAGAAAGGAGCAGTGTAGGAGCACGTTTTCTATGAAAGGGAGTGACAGGGAGCTGAAGAGACAGGCTCACCCTGAGGTGTCAGGGAAAGTTGAGGCTTCCACGTTTATGTTGAAATGTTAGAAGACTTAAAGTTGGTAATTTTGAAATTGTGGTATGTGAAGAACTTTTAAAGCAAAGCTGCGATTTGGTGGGTTGTTTGTGTGGCTTTGTTTATTTATTTATTTTTTAAACCAAAACAACAATAAAGTGATATAATAGGTGATAATTTCTTCTAGAGTTGGTAATATGGTTGTTTATTAGTGTTTTTATATGGTCATCCTGCTGTTCCTCCTCATCTCAGTTTAGGTTTCCCACATCAGCTGAAGTGTGCCAACTGCTACTTGTGTTTTAGGCTTGGATGCAGTTGAGGGAGTGGCAGCCTCTATGGAGCTGAAACTGGAAATGATGATCAGAGAAAGTCTGACCTCACACCATGAAGTGGAACATGCCACCACCTGGTGTGTGGTCTGGCACAGAGCTGAGTGCTGTTCCTGAGGTGGATGCTGTGCCACTGGCTGTATCTTACCAAAGTCAAATGTGTAAATCCATGCTTTAGTTTTCAGTAAACCTTGCTAATCACAGTGTAGACCCATCTTTCTTTCGCAGGTTACTGAAAGAAAAATTAGTGCCAGCCTCCAGCTGTCAGATCTGAGGTTGCAGCCTGAAGTCAGGTCAGGGAGCAAGGTGCCACAATAGTGGAATTATTCTGCTTTGGAGGAGGTGAAAATAGGAGATCTGGCACCTTGAAGTATTGCAGTGAGAAATCCAAAAAGGAGCAATTTGGACTCTGTTGTTTTCAAGGGATTTGTAGTGTTTTTCATAGACCTTTAAAAGCTATCTACCTTTACCTGTGTTGATTAAAAAAAAAAAATGACAGTTGGATGGTTGAATGTTTAGGTTTTTTTGGAGTAATGATAAATCTCCAGTGGTTTCACCTTTAGAAAGTTCCTTGATTAGCCAATGTACAGATTTAATAACAGCAAAATAATATTCATCTTTAGATCTATGATTTGGTCTACAGTTTTATTTTAACTAATTCCTAGAATGGTTGAATCATGGTTGTATGGGATCTGCTCATAGGTGGTGAGTTGGTTTGGGGCTTTTTGGTAGTATAACAAATAACTGTCTTCAACAAACCCAGAAAATTTATACTAAATTAAATACTACACATATTTTTGTGGCATAGTTGTAGGATACAATATTTTCAGAGAACTCCTGATACTACTTTTGAAACGCTGTATATATACTTTGCTGTTGTGCAGTGTAGTTGTATTTTGTGTTAGTTTCAGAAATGTGTCATTTTCAGGGTTAATTTTGAAGATGTTAGCTTTTTGCATTCATAAAATATCTACTGAACAAAAACAAGACATGAACACAAAGATTTTGATATGTCAAAATTAAAATATGCTCTGGTTATTTTCTAGAGTTTTCAGTCTGATAGGATGATTTTTGAAATTCAGTTTTGACATTTGAAAGGATCTCACTGAAGGTTTCTCTACATAGTTATGAAAGACTGTTTGCATCTCGTGGTGTTTGAGAGAATGTTTAATTTTAGAAGGTAGTGTTTCAGCTTTGTTGTGGAAATACTGTACTGTCTTTGAGATTAATTCTGAGTCTTTCAGAATTTTGTTTTTCTTTAGTCTTGTTAGTATTGAATAGCTGACTAACTCATGCAGTGTATTTGTGTCCTGTGAGCCACTTAAATGACATTATAGAACTGGAGTGCAATTTCCCAATCTGACTTTACTCACATACCAAGATTATTGCAGATGTAATTAATGCTCTGACTATGGTTTGCTGGTTTGGGGAAGTAATATGAGTTAAATACAGCCTTTGGATGAGACTCTATGTCCAGGGCAAACAGAACATCCTCATACATGTAACCCACACTCTCCCTTGAACCACTTGCATTCATCAGTGTATGCTGGCTGTGCTGTTTCTGCTTGATAAGTCAACAGCAGATACTCTGCTGCTTTTTGTTAGGTTATTTCTTTTGCTGAGTTTTAAGACTTTTTTCTGCTGAATTTTTTAGAATGTTAAATGCCAGAGCTGGCATTTAGGGATGTGTCTTCTCATGTGGTCTGGGAAAAGATGGCACCCTTGCAAACAGCCAGTATTAATTTTAGGCTGACAAGAGCTGTGGCTTAAGTTGTTTTAACCTGAGTTTGTCTTCTGCTCTGAGAATGTAAATGCTTTTCTGGTTGAGACCGTAAGCCTGTGTCTTGGTTTGAAAGACAGGTATTTTCTAAGGAAAGGCGAGAACCCCTTTCCTGAGATGCAGAGTGCAGCCCCTTCCCTTCTAATTATTATAGTTTCAAATCAGAGGCTGTCAGGCAGGAGATATGGGGATAGGAATAACAGTTCTTTACTGGTATCTAACAAGGTAAAATAGCAGAAACAACAACAGCTATAAAAATTTGACAACAATACAGAACAGTATAACTCAGTTCCAGTCCCTTTTGGCCGCAGGCCGTCTCCCTGCGCTCAGTTACCGGTGCTGTGGGCAGGGCAGGTCCCGCGCAGTTGAAGAGGGCTGGGTGATGGCGGCAGCGGCCCAGGGGTGAGAGGGATGGGGAAAGTGACTCCCCCCTCACGGTGTCGGTCGTGGTGCTCGGCAGAGTGTCCGGAGGTAGTAGGATGAGGTGGGAGAGCAGCAGAGCGATGTCCAACGGCAGGGAGGGTGGCTCTCGGCGCTGGGATGCAGGGGAGATGCCAGGTCGGAGCGCGGGCCATCCTCCTCTCACTCCACGAGCGAAGCGAGAGCCAGCGAGCCCACTCCAGACCCCTGTCCCACTTTTTCCTTTTCCGGTCTCCCCCCATCCCCCCACCCCCCTGCGAGAGAAGACTATTGCTACTAAGGTATAGCCACAACTACTTAGCATAACAATGGGAGAAATTCCACAGAAAGAAAAGGGAACAATTCAACCTCCAACAGCCTGCCTGCTGTACCTAGCAGTGCTAAAGATTACAGTGAAGCGAATTTTTTTTTTTTTGGGTGGACTTACCTCAATGATTTTTTCCAGGTTTTGGCACATTGAGGAGGTAGATTGGTGCTTGCAAGTACCAGAAGCTGTGAAAGAAAAAGCAATCACGTAACAGATTTCCTTTTGTGATTCTGCTGTTAACAGCATTGCCAATTGTTTGCCCTACATCTAATAACTCAGTCATCAGAACAAAGCTTACAGGCTAGAATATAAGGCTAAACAGGGATTTTTTTTCCCCTTATTTAATTCATCTGGGTGCATCATGGTGCTTTTACGCACATAGTTGCAGACATGGCAATATATGGCAAGCCTTTTGGATTATGATTTTAAGGTAGTGAAGGAGCCTGCAATATGTAGCAGAACCATGTGCAGGCTGTCAGAAAGTCTTGAGCATATTTTGGTTGGCTGAAGATTACATTTACTGGTTTATTTGTTCTTCAGAATAGTCCTGATGAATTGCTTCCGCAAGACTATCTGGTGTTCAGCCCAGTAACTCTGTGGATCCAACAGCTGGGTCCCCAAATTCAGAGTTGGCACCAATGTGGGGGAGAAGTATTGTGTCCTTGGTAGGATTTTCTCTCAGAGAAGCTGTGTGTATATCTTTCCAGCAGACTGGTTGTCTGTGCGTAGTGATCTGATCTGCTGCTACTTTGCAGGGATAGAAATTGTGTTTGCTTTTCTGTTGTGTCAGTCCCTTTAGAGTCTTTAGTTTGCTCTGGAGTTACACTGGCAACCTGTTGCCCATCAGTTCCTCAGTGTCAGGTTTGGAACTGTCCTGTGGAAGATCTGTGCTGGCCCCAGTGAACTATGTCTGACTTGTCTGTTCAGCCAAATGATTCCCCTGTACTTAATTCAAATTGACCTCACCCCTCTGACCTATATACTGTGAAGATGAATGTCTCCCCAGTTGCTTCACTGGTAAATAATGGGAATAGTGTTCCACTGAGCTTCTCTCCACTGGTGTTGTCAATCCTCCATTGCTTTCTTATTTTGGTCTGCAAGAGATCTCACTGGTTTTTCTAGTTGGTTTCCTGCTTTTTATGTAGTTAAGTAACTTTGCAAGGTGCTACCCAAACATGTTAAGTTCTATTTCCTGTGTACTTTTGACCTACCATGTATATTCTAATCTCTTCTGTTCTCATTAAGCAAGCTTTCTGTTTTAAAAAAGCTGGCTTCTCAGATTTGCTTCCTAACTTCCCCATTTAATCATGCAGTATATAGGCTTTTATTGCAGGGGCTGATATATTCCTTTGACTGTTTTTGTTTTGCTTCCAACTGTGAGGAGTTTTTACTTGCTCTCTTAATACGCAATTTTGTCTGCTTTTTTTTTTTTTTTCTGTAATTTCCCCCCTGTTTTTAGGGTTGTGTGGTTTTGGGTTAGTTTGTTTGGGTTGTTTTTGAGGGGAAACACGTTTGAGAGGATTGCTAATTACTTTTTTTTTTACACCATTCCCTTAACATTAATTACCCATGTGCCGATAGTTTCTTGTCTCACTGTATTCAACTGTGATGTTGAAATATAATTGCACTGCAGGCACAGTTACAGAGCAGCTTTCATATCCTTTAACTAGGTCTTGTGTGCCACTCAAAACTAAGCCAAAAATTTGATCTTTTCATGTAGGTCCTATCATAGCACTAATTTTCAAGGTAGAAATCATTATTTGGGAAAAAAAAATCTGTGTGTCATTCTAATGAGTCACAGGGTTCACTTTACATCAGGAGATTTCAGTTACCCATTGTTATTACCTTTCTTAAAGTTGAAACTCTGTAATCTTCCTGAACTGGTAGTTGATCATGTATCTTTATTACTTGATGGTGTGACTTCTACCATAAGAAGTTCATTTGGCTTCTCCTTTCCTGTGATAGTTTATGCCATTAAATGTTCATATAACCTTCACAGATTGTGCCATTCTTCACCTGCCTGTTGTTTGTTGCTTCCATTGGAATTGCTGAGTAAGCTGGCAGGCTCTCACAATGGTCCTGTTTTGGTTTGTCTTCTTTCCACCATACCTTAGAGATCCTTTGAGGGTGTCAGGTGAGGCCAAATATTTGGGCTTCCCATGTATTACTTACGAAATTTCTAGCAGTGTAGAAGTGTTTGTAAGTTCCAAAACTCTTATTAGCATGCCAGTCTGGCTGACTCTGGCATGATTAATGTGCGTGCCTAACAAGTTCTTCCTGTTTCCATCATGCCTAAATCCTTGCTGTCTGTATCACTGACTTCCTTTGTCAGCCTCACATGTGGATCTGGCAGCACTTGAGGGAGTAAAACCTGAAATCCTGAGTGTAGTGCTTCTATCCATCAACCTGAGTTTAATTTCAGAGAATCCATCCTGTGATTCCATACACTACTGTTGCTAGTGTGGATTCAGTGGACTACTGGGTTGTTTGGTTGGGGTTTTCTTGTTTGATTGTTTGGGTTTTTTTTGTTGTTGTTGGCGTTTTTTAGTTTGGTTGGTTGTTTTTTGGGTTTTTATTGTTTTGGTTCGGGTTTTTTTTTTTTTTTTTTTGCTGAATCACCAGGTAGTCAGTGTTCAGTGTAGAAGCCCCGTGAGGTTGCTGCCTTTCTATCTGTAGGGTGCTGTGCCAGCCAGTTGTCAGATGTCACAAATACAGCGAGCTGTGTGTTGAGTGAAGTCATCCGATAACCACACTTTCTTCTTCCTAGTCCTAAATCCGTCTACTCCAAGGAGGATTCCTATGTTAACAGGAAGCAGAGATTGTTCCAGAGATTAGCTCTGACCCATCCTAAGTCCACATGAATGTTAGAGATGGCAAAAGGCATGATGAAGCATGGAAGAGAAAGCAAGTAGGCAACACAAGAGCCTTTTTGAATGGTATTGCTTATTATCTACTATAAAACTGCAGTGAGGTTCATACGAGGTAGTGGGCTTTTTAAAATTTTTTAGATTTGTTCCCTCACAATGAAGGCATAACCCTAAAATTGTCAGTCTTCAATCAGGAAAAAAATGCATTTTTGGGAAGCAAAATTGCAGGCAGCATCTCTGTACTTTGTGAACTTGTGTTTGGTGAAAGGCTGTGAAAGAACTGATGTCCCCAGTGAGGATCTGCTTTATTAGTGTCCCAGGGATGGCCAGTGGAAGATCCTGCTGGAAGAATATAACGGCAGGGAGAGCCTCTAAAGATGCTTCTGTATCCGCCAGTAATTTCCTATACTAGAGCTGGTGGTGTATTTTTGTTTATGGGTTGTCTAATTGTATGGCTTTTGATAGCATGTAGTAACCAGTATACTTGCTCAGAAAATGATGCTCTGTTATCGTGGATGCCTGAAAGTAACTAAGTCGAGTCTGTTGCCTGCTTGAAATTGTAGCCTCAGTACTGGCTCTGTGTATTACTGCATCATGTCTCTAACTGCAGCTTATTCCTCTTCCAAGCACATCAGTTACCAGTCATTTGGCTTATTGCTAACACACTTCTCTGGTGCCCGAGTGCTAAGTGTGTTCATCTTCAAGGTTAGCATGGTTATGTTAACTCATGACCAGTTTTGTTCTGTCTTGTGTTGCATAATCTGTTAAAGCAATATATCTGAAAGCTCCTCTGCTTTTTCCAGCAGTATAGTCTGTCCTCGTGAAAGTAATTACGTCTCTTTAATAAACTTAACTGCTCTTCCCTGCTATTTAAGCTATACTGCCATGTCTTTCTTCCTATGAGATACAAATGCAAGCAGTCATCTCCTTGCCCTTTTTTACTACCACTTTTGCCTCTCCTCTTTTTGAGCTGGCATCCCTGTGCGTGCCTTTGCACAGTGAAACAAGGAGAGGTTAAACTGGCAAAAAGGAGAGAGATACTTTTAACCAGATCAGTTCCTCTGTCACGTGTTCATTGCAGAACAAGAGACGAGGCTATCTGGGGCTGGGAGATTAGAGTGAGTCTGTATTTATTTAAGCAACAGCTCTGGACTTCACTGTTACTCAACCCTTGATGCAGTCATTAGTGATTTAAGGGGTGCGAAGACAATGAGAGATCATCCAGTTCATCTGAAGGCATGATACCCTTTGGTCTATAGCTATACTGACTGAGAGATGTCTGTCTTCCTTAAAAGCATCCAGTTTCCATAGACTTTAAACCAGTGAGAACTCTGATTTTGAATCATCTTTGTCCATGCTGTCTTTTATTACATCTTTATCAAAAATATAAATTCCATTTGGCTCTAATTCCAGCCCTATATTTAGACTATCTGTAGTGTCATCTCATTGTTTAAATTACATGGCTAAGTTCTAAACAAGCAGTGCAATCTAGAATGCATTGATTTAATAGTAATTAATTTATTCCAGCTGTTGAGTTAGTGAAGTCTGAATTAGAGGGCAAACTCAGATTCTTCTGAGGCTTGTTTTTTGGTTCCTCCTGCCAAAGGAGCTTCTTGAAACCACTTCCAAAATAATTGAATGTTTACTATATTTTCAAAGTTTAATATTCTGAAAATAAATTTTAAAAATCTAAAAGTAAATGCTAATGTATCTTCTTGTGTGTTTCCTCGTGTTTCAAGTCTCTCGCAAGCTACTGTTATGCTTTAAAATAGGTAATTTAAAATGAGAAGGAGCAATGATTTTTAAAGGAATAATTTTGAATGTTTGGCTGAACTGCAGTCTCTCCTGTCAGTTGGCACCTTGGCGTATAAGTTTTGTAACATATTATTGCTATAAAAAAATCCTGTGTAGTTTCAGTTTTTTCCTTAGGTTTCTTTAAATATTTCTCAATCCTTTGAACCAAGTTCTGCTTAAGCAGGAAACTCCTGTGTTAATTTCTCACAGGCTTGGCAGATTCTAAGTTATTGGCATAAATTGTTCATCTGTTTGTTGTGCCCTTAGGTGCTTCTGTCTCAGCATGCATCATGCATTTGGCAACTAACAGAAAGCATTTTAAAGGTCCAAATGGATGCCTTTACGCCTAGTGTCCTGTATGCATAAAGTGTCGGAACTTAATTAAGACAGTTATTTTCCAGAAGAAATTGCATACATTGCATTGCCTGCTTCTACTCACCGATCTAATATTTTGAATGAACAGCGTCTCACAGCTGAAATTCGTTAAAATATGTTATGATTCGTCTGTAGCAGGAGTTATACCAGTTTTACCAGTTATACCTCTAATAAAAACAAAATTGTGTGACCTTTAGTTAACTGTAACTCCTGATTTTTCACTGATGGCTTGAGTAACTGCTTCAAGTAATACTTCAGCACGACAAGATAGTTTATGGAAATCTAGTGGTCACTGGCAATTTGGGATAAAACTGGCAAGTTTAATCAGAGTGAAAAATTCAGTATAGTCACTGGAAATGAGAACACACTCTTTTAAGGTAGTCTGTGTAGACTCTAAAGGTAGGAGTGGTTTGTTAAAGTGCTGTCTGAAATCTATGCAAAACAATGTTCCCTCTCTCCGGGTTTATAATAAATATGCAGCAACTACTTGTGAGCATGGAATTGTTTTGTGTCTTAAAAGAGTGGAAATAATGTTGTGACACAAAGCTTCCAGACTTTTAGTGCTTGGAGAGTGCTTTTTCTCTATCAAATTTCAAAACCAATTTTATGCCTGTGTCATTCTGCTAGTAATAGAAGGGGAAATATACCAGTGCCTCAAAACTAATGTTTGCTGCATTCTTGCTAGTGACTTCTAAGGAAATAAAAATACAGGAGCTGGAGCTATTTTTACCTGATTTCTTTAACACTGTCTTCTGGTCTTTTATGGGGTAGAAATTCTAAGGATCTTATACAGCTTTCTGACACATGTTGCACATGGTGTTCTTAAAACATGTGCGTTTGGATACATTCATGGAATTTTAGAAAAATTTTCTGCTGAATCTTTTCAAAGCATTAACTGCGAAAATTATTATTGAAAGGAAAATACTTTCAGTGGAAATATTTTGTCTCAATTCCAGTCTGTACCTAGAGTGATCACAAATTATACCTGAGATCTTTGATGGTCCAGAAATTGTTTCACCTTTGACTTTCGACCAGTTATGTTTTGACCAGTTATGTTATTAAGCTGACTATTTTTCCCCCTTTAAAATTAATTTCTTTGATATGACTATCTCTAATTCAGGACTACTTGGTTCTTCTGGAGAGGAGTCTCCATAGTGTTGCTTTGGGTGGATAAGTAGTGCCAGTCCTTGTTAACTTGAAGACTTGTTGGTTTGTTAATGGGTACATGTGTTTGAGCTCATTTTTAGATACAAGAGCTGCTTGTGGTTTGAAGTTGCTCACTTTCTTTGAAACTTGGGTGGGGAGGTGAATTTGGCTGGAACCTATCTACCTTAAAAAACTTCAAATGTACCCAGTTTCTTGATAAGCATTTTCCTGGTGTTTCTATCAAGAGCTACCTACAGGAACATAAAATAGTGTAATGTCTTCTGGGGAATGAGAGAGGTAGAAATACCAGCTTTGCTTTGTGTTTTTGTTAACAAACCAGCAGTTTCAATGTATAATCTGAAGTTAGTTTGATTTGATTTAAAAAAGTGTAATGGATGACTACTAATAAAGGTATCAAGGAAACAAAAGTATATTTCTTCAATACATTTAAAAGTGTCCCATAGAAAGTCATAATCAGGTGATTGCAGATTCTGAAGTAATAATGTTAATAATTTGTAATGACACTGAATTGATTTTTTAGCTTCATAAAGTCTGATTTTTCTGCTCTGATTCGTAATTGCAAATTGAGGAAAGATAATTGCTTAACTAGGTCAGAGCATAAATGTGAAGAGTTCTATAATATGTATATATATTGTCACATAATTTTATTGAATATTGTAAATTATGGTGTCTTAATAACCAAGAATGTAGTGATTCTTGTTCTTGGGTGCTTTTGACATTAGAGCAGAATTTTATCAGGAATTACAGTCCTTACCCTAGATGTGTTTAGTAAGCATGTATACTGTCTTGAAAGATTAAGCATTACTTCGATAAGAGAAGTTCCAAAGAACCTTAAAGTCTGCATTTCAAAAATTCAAACCCCACTTTCTCATAACCGTTTGCTACTATTTTAGGGGAACATGCTGAATGCTCCAGAAGTTTTAATCACAATGAAGGTTCCAGAATTTATGAAACAAATAGGGACTTATTTAGTGAGGGTTGAGGACTTTCTCCCTGGCTTGTAATGGGCATGTGGAATGCAATAACTTGAGTATTATATTATTTCTTCCCCCCCTTTTTAAAAACTGGTTGCAAATGGAGGTTTAAGTGTGAGAAAGGTGGCGGGAGGACAGAAATGGAAGAGGAAATGAAAGGAGTGGGGGAAGGAAAAAAATACCAAAACACACATGGAATACAGAAAGGAGCACAATGAGTAGAAGGATGAATTTTGAAATGTAACGAGTTCAGAGTGTGATGGAGGCAGGATTCTATGCTTATTCTGTAATACGTTGCTTGTCACATCTCAAATTGTGTGAGGGTAATAATGTTCATCAGAGGACTGTTACATGTTTATGGCTTTGTTACAAAACAGTGTATAGTTCAGCAATTCCTGATCTAGTGCATAATAAGAGCCAGAATCATCTAGGCCAAGTGCCGAGCCATCCTATCTGCTCTCCCACATATGGCACTGCACTGCTCAGATAAGCATGCTTGCCTGGAAATAGTCAAGGGATGTTTGTCTTCAAGCTGCATTGTTCCATACCTGTGCTGTATATATGGAACAATAAGCCTTTTTGAAAAGCAAAGCTGATTAATTATTGTCTTTTAATTTTTTGGTGTTGAAATAGAGATGGTTGGTTGGCTTTGAGGAGCAGGTTTCTGTGTGTTTACCTTGCTGGTCAGGACTTGGATAGGATTAGCAGAAGTTTACAAGATTGAAGGCTAAACCTGGCTAGTCAGAGGTAAATATGGAAGAGCAAGGGATCATAGTGTGCATGATCACAGAAAGAACTGTGATTATACCCTGCTGAGGGGCCTTAGCATCACAAGTGCTGTGTTGTAAAGAGGCTGTAACCCCTTGTCCCATTCTGGTAGTTCTGTTCTACATTGTTAGCTTTTATTATTTAAAACTAAGAGACATGTTCTACTCGACATTTAGAAGAAGGTGAAAAGCTCTTCTCTTCCCCCACAGTTCCTTCACTTCTGTAGTCTTTTGAGGAGCATTGAATTTTCCATTTTATTCTTCCTTGGTTTTTTATTCCTCTTATCTACTCTAATCATGTCCTCCCCTCCATGTTTTGTGTGGGTGCTGGCTTCATGCCACTGTTCTTCATCATTGCAAAGAGTATTTTCAGTTTGAAATGACTAATGGCTTCCCTACTGCATGGATGATTCTGACAAGAAATAGTAAACATAAAGGCTGTGCTAATGTTACTGTTGTTAAGATCAGCAGCCAAGGAGCTGGAATAACCTGGTAATACTGCATTGGCTAATACTTGGGTCCTACTTGGAAAGCTTTCTTCACAACTGTGTGGGTTAGAAATATTTTTAAGGCTTGACTGGTTTTGGTTTTTTTTTTTTTTTAATTTTAAAAAGCCCTTCTCAAATAACATAGCCATATCTATACGTATCCCTTCTTACCTAACTACAGAGGATCTCTGTTGGATGCTTATTTGAACTCTTAAATTCTTGGAGATACAAATGTCTTTAGTGACTAAAATACAGCCCTAGGCTTTGAGGTTCTAAAGATACTCAATTTTAGATTACTTCAGTTAATGATTTTGCATCTGTCCAGATATATAAACCTGATACCTGCTGACTGAGGTATAAAACAGCTTGATGATCTTGGAGTTTGTGGTAGGCAAGTCCTGTGGTTGGAACATTGTTGAAGTGTTGTAATTTGAAGCAGTCTGAGCTGATGAACTGGCGTGTCTTCTTGGTTAATATGTGCATACTCAGATGTGTGACACATTAGTCCCTTGTAGAAACACAGTTTATACCCAGTTGAACTTACAATGTTGGGAATTCAGGGAACATGAGCATTTCATTTTAGAGCGCAATTCAAGTGTCTTACCTTAAAACAAGTCATATATAGGCTTAAAGATTCATCAGTAATTCTGAGCAATGAAGTGAATAATTAATTCACCTGTAAGGAAGATGCCATCCTGAGGAATTTCCAGGTGCATTTTGACCTGTAGGACTGGAGACTTAAATTCCCTGACTTAAGTGACTGTACTGCCCTGAGAAATACTGCTATGGAGACTGTCACGATTTTGAAGGTTGTTTCTTGAAAGTGCAGTCTGAGGAACTGTAGATATTCAGATGTTTTTTAGCAATAGTTATACATAACCAACGAAACATAACATATACATACATTATGCGTACAATATACATAACAATATTGCATACAATGTACATAATGTATACCAACATTATGTATATAATATACATAACAAAAGCTATACATAACCAACCTGTGTGATTTTTGAGGCGTTCTGGGTTTTGTTACATGCAAATATTTATTTTAGCAAAGTGAACAGCAAACTTAGGAACATATGTTATAGAAATTCAATTTGTTTCATGAACTTGAGGGATTGTCTTGTGAGAGTTAAAGGGAGAATAATGACTTTTTTCATTTGTTTTGGTGTTTTTGTTGGTCATGTCTGACTGGGCATTCAGCCTGAGAATAGCTAAAATTTCTTGTCATCCCCTTATAAATTGTTACTTGTACCCTCTCTTACATGGAATGCTGCCCATATTGCCTGAGCTCATGTAATAGAGTATACAAGAATAGCAACTCTGATGCTGCATCTGAAGGAGCAGACACATAGTCTGGCTGTATTTGTGAATTTATGTCCTTTTCTGAAATAAATTTGTAATTTGACCTTAGTTAAGGTGTTGTAGGTTCACTTTAGAAAATGACCCAACAGGCAGCAGTCCCTTTATTTTTAATCCTGATTATACTCTTGTTTAAACTAGATATTCTTAAAATAGTAGCTGCTTTCTGACCTTCCTTAAGATAAGCTGCTTAGATAAGCAGAACTTGCTAACAAATTGACACCTAGCAGCTCAGGTTTGAGGCTGATCTCTCTAGGGCATGTGATCATTTTGGGAAAATCACTGAATATACCAAGTGGTTTATATGCCTAAAGAAATCAATCTCTAAATGTTGATTTCTGAAATACAGTAGTTGGAAGAGTTGCTCATTTAGTCCTGAGAATGACTAAAATAATATCCTGTACCCTTGAAGTAACTAATGACGTTTTCAGTAATTGTATAGTATTTTAAATTTAAAATTTGCAGTTCTTTCTTCCGACTTCTGAAGCTGGTAGGTTGTGATTGTCTTTTGATCACTTTGAATTGGCAGTAATGAAGCTTCTTCATTGATTAAATGTGTTGAAGGAGTAGCGCAATGCAGACTTTGAGAAGCCCAGCATGTTTCCCACATGGAAAATAAATGTTATCATGGAATACTTTTCCTTCTCTTTGGGGAAATCTATGCTTGACATGCTCCAATCTTCATGGGTTTTGCTGGATTGACGTCATTGTCTTAGAAAGTTGAGGTTTCTTATGTATGTGTGATGTGATTCGACACAGGGCAGGGGAATGGGTTTAAGACCTTACTCATAGCTAATTCATTTTTTGATTATGTAAAACTAGTCAAGCAAATTGTGTTGTTAACAGCTAGTGTCAAAATATGTGTTAAGTGGCACTGTTGTCAAAAAAACGCAACTTCTTGTTTGCAACTATCGCAAAAGACTCTTTATATTGACTTTCAGAAAAGGAAAAATATCATGTATGGACTTCTCTAAATTTTCACTTTAGAATGTTTTTTGGACTTTAGATGAAGAAACTGATTTCTGTTCTGGATTCAGAAAAAGTTGAAGAATGCCTTGAACCTCAATGAAGCTACTCAGTCTTCTGTTCCTTGAAGCAATAAATAATATTTTCTGATCCTTAAAATATGGTTAATATTACATATCTCTCTTTCTCTACTCAATCCTGCAATACTGCTGCATAGAAGGAAACATACAGAAGTATGATATGAATGTGGGTTTTTTAGTTTTTTTTAACTATGAGATTTATAATGACAGTTCTCTCCTACAGTGTTACACAGTTTCACGTGTGAATTGTCCCTTTGTTCTCTTATATTGCATCATACAAAATCAGAAAAGGAGTCTGCAGTGAACATCAGGAGGCTTTTTGATCTTTTCTCTTGTTAAAGGATGGAATCAAATATATTTACAGCATTCCTGACAGTGGCCTGTTTTTGGAGGCCTTTGAGGATACACTGGTGATGGCAGCTATACATCCTCCAAGGCAGACAATCCCAGCATTCACGTTTCTTACCATTAGGACTTCCTTTAATTGAACATCTTACAGCTTGGGTTTCTTAGCATCTTCTGTTGCCAGATGTTTCCATAAGTCTCTTGAGTTAAGTAGCTGGCAAACAATTTCCTTGTCTTTCTCTTTCTTCTCTTAAATAATTTTATGAGGCGAGTGGGAGTTTTCCCTTTATACTTATTTATATTCATATGTTGCAAATTGATTGTCTTTGTGTCTCTTTTTGTGCTTTGCTGTTTTTCTGTCTGTCTTCTCTAATTTTTCCAAGTGGATGTATTGCTGTGATTAACAGTCTTTATGCACTTATGCATTTTTCCTTTGAGGAAGGAGCTTTGGGCTCCTGTGAGAAGCTAGTGACTTCTTCCTTTTGTTGCTTCTCTCAGCTTCCGGAAAATTGTATGTATTAATTGTCTACGTTTACCAAATTCTGTCTTTATAAATGTGGGTGGAATGCTCTTGCTGTTCTCTCTTATTCTCCTGAACTCTTGTCTTGACTTTCTTGTGTCTTACCAGACTTTTTCTGGAATATATCTGGTGAGCTAAAATGCCCTTCACCCACATTGTGTGCTTGTATAATGATGACTGTTTGAGAAAGACATCAGATGTTTTTGTGGTTGTTGACCAGCTCCACTAAGTTTCCTCTTTCATCACAAACCAGATACTTCCACTATACCTCAGAAGTCTGTGCAGGTGCCCTTAATAAAGCTATTGGGCGATTACAGGGCGGGGTGGTGCCAGGGTGTGTGCTGCCTTCTTCACTCGTGAGCTGTATTCTCTTATATTGAGTAATGAGAGTTAGCTCATGGAATTGTGACAGCTGGAAATGCCCCAGCCTGGAGAGTGCCAGAGTTGAGTGCATAGGAGGGAGGCTCCTCTCTATGCATCCATACAGGGCTGGCACTGCACCTGTGAGGGGTCACAGCAGACTGTTCCAATGACAAATTTGAATTCCTTTTCCTCCAGATGCTTCTAATTGGAAACAGTATTAGGTGAAGGTTTAGTGTTATTAGAAGGTGTAGCGTGATCACAAATAAAACAGAGTAAGCTTTATGTAAAAGAATATAAATCTTAAAATTTCAGGAACTGAGGAGCAGTAGCTTGTTCATTTGTGTGAAACAAAAAGGAAAATGCTGGCAGCACTGCTTTGCTTTTTCCAAGTGCTTCTTGGGCATGTGAGGGCTTGGTGATCCTCAGAGCTGAAGTGGAAGCACTCTGGTCTTACAAAGGGATGAATGTGCAGCTTTTCAAAGTGTCAGATCCTACAGCTCTGGGTGTCAAGTAACATGAGGGCTGTAGACGCTTTATTACCTTCTCTGGTTATAAAAGGTTAAATCACTATAATTAAAATGTCTATCTAAATATAATTTTACCTTCCAGTTCATCAAGTTTAATCCTTTTCACTTCAAAGTCTTCCAAGTTTTTTATTACTTGGAAGTCTTCGAATGAAACAAACATTTCTCACTCATCTTTTATAAAAGTAAAGAAATATTCTTCATCTGTTACCCTTTCTTTCCCCTATTCTTCTCACCTTCCCCCCTTTCTTTTTCTCCATATCCACAGCAAGGAAGAGAAACCTTTCCTATTGGTCATACCAGGACAGGACCAATTTATTCATGGTTCTTGCTTTATCTCACACCCAAACTTAAAGAATCCCTTCACTTTTTTGGTGAAGCAGCTTGTATCTAGTGCTGCAGTATATTAAAAGAAGATATTTTTAACAGTGCATTCTGCATGATGTCAGTGTAAATTATTGGCATGATGACTCTTAACTGTGGTAGCTGATTGCTGAAATAGCTTGCAGACTTATGCTTTCAGTCAAAATATTTTCAGTAATGTATAGCAGCAGGTGAATAATTGGTTTAGGCGATTTTGGCTGTGAAATATTACCAATGAGCTAAGCTCACTTTTTAAGCTTGATGTATCAGAGACTATTCTGATACTTGCTTTCGGTGTTTAGATAGGTTTATACATTGTGGCTTGAATAGGGATTGTAGCAGTTCTCCAGGAGCTGTGATAGATTAATGCTCAAGTGAAGAACAGGGCTATCCTAGTATTTTCATTAATGAGAAGTGTATAGTAGTAGCTGGAGTGTGACATGGGCAGCACTGATCAGGTGACCCAAGCACC
Organism: Sturnus vulgaris; assembly: GCF_052056855.1. NCBI lineage: Eukaryota > Metazoa > Chordata > Aves > Passeriformes > Sturnidae > Sturnus > Sturnus vulgaris. The sequence goes on along the minus strand of NC_142256.1, from coordinate 17,164,435 downwards.
TGGGCTTCAGCCACACATTTTCTGGCTTATCTTTAAGGTCAGTGTTCGGGGTGTTGGATGTATTTTAGAATCTGACAAGGAAACAGAGAGACTGTGTATGTATGCCCCTTTTGATGACTGCAGTTGTATATAAGGAAGTAATATCAGTTTAAACTCACTGTGTTGCAGCGGTCTCTTTAATTCAGTTTTGCAACTGAAAGGAAAAAACTATATATGGTCAGCTGATTTTCATGGAGTAGTGCCTGGCAACCTGTATAGCAAATATCTGAAACAGTTCCTGTTATTTAGATTAGAGCTGGGCAACACTTCTTGATAAATAGCAAGTTATGCAATGTCTGGATGGTGAGTTTATAGTCTTCAGGTTGCTTGTAAGTTTGCTGTGGCAACTATAAATAGTTTTTGATAGAAATACTTTTTCAGTGTCTGGCTCTCAAACAAATCAAAATGTAGATCCTTATGAGAGAAGAAGGATTGTCATCTTTACAGGGGCTTCAAAGGGTCTGGATTTGGTTTCTTCTTCTGTTCCTTTATGGTTTGAAACGTCTTCCACCATCTTTCAGCTACTAATACTTGGTGATGCTTTGCAAAACTCCTGTTAACACTGTCAGCAGCATAGGTTAGAGGTTTCTGACACCACAAAGAGAAGCTGAACAAATAAATTTCCAAGTCCGGTGGTTCAGGATAGCTCACTCCCAAGCCTGAAGCTCTTTTGCTTTTATGCTTCATCCTAAACTGTGTAAGAGAACTGTTTGAAGCTTTAGAGCTTTAGAGCTCCTCACAGGGAAGTGAAAGTCTGGTTTTGTGAATGTTTCTTTTAAAACTAACAAACAACATCTGCAGTTTTCTGACTACATCAAGACGGAACCAGACAGAAAGGTGAGAGCACTCCACCCAGTATGCTCTTTGATTTTTGTGGGATTTGTGACTTCAGGCTTTCTTAAGGTGAAAAGAAGACTGATCTCCAGGATGCCATGCATATCCTTGCTGTACACTGTAGAGTTCCCTGAGAATTCACCCTAGTTCCCGACTTGCTCAGATGTTAGGAAGAGGCCTCTGGGATCCACTACATGGATGTGAATAAGAGATAACAAGAGGCTCTTTCCCCCCTGGGGAGAATCTGAGGTTTATTTCTTGTGGGCCTCCAGGAGCAAAAATAGGGTGAGGTCAGGGGGCATAGGTGTTTTCTAGGGTCTGTAAGGGGGGCAGGAAGAAATTGGATCTCGGCCAACTAAGCAGGGCCAGAGGGGAGAGGGACCAGAGCACAGGACACTACAGGGGTCACGGAATCTACCATTTTCAATACATCTAGTGAGTTACAACAATACATCATTGGATAACAAAGAATCCAAGCATCTGCTGTCTTTCCTGCATATTACTAAAGATTTTTAGGTCTAACAAAGTGTTGCTCAAAAAAAGTTTGTTTTTATTTTAAGAAAAACAGGTAACAGGTGAATTTTTTTTCAAGTTGAAAATGAACCAATTTACTTAGCTACTTTTGACATCACTATCTGTGAAGTTTGGAACTTTAGCTTTACATTTTCGGTTATGTCAGCAAGTTTATTTTAGAACAGAAGAAAAGAATTGCACGCTTGAGGAAGATAGGCTGGCAGCTGAAGCCAAGGATGCCAATAAAAAGCAAAATAACACCACTAGAAAGAAAAATACTCTTTTCTCTCCATAACTTGTCTAGCTTCTGTGAGCAGGTTTTCTATGGTTTTTGTTTCGTGTAAGACTAGACATGCTCTCTGGAGATTTCATATTAGGCTGTAAGAGTCAGTACTAAAAGTAGCAATCAGTGTTCCTAGTTCAGAGATAGACGCATCCATTCCATCCAGGTGCAAGACCCTCCTCTGTAATTCTTTCTGTTGTTCTAAACATGGATGTTCAAGAAGGCAAACTTAAACTGGAAAAAAACTGTAGAGAAGAGATGTCATGGTCAGAATGGAAAGGTCCCCTGAGAGAGAAAACTGAATGAGCACATCCCACTCAGCAAAGTGAAGTCTGAAGAGGCATATGAATTATTTCTATAAATACTTTGGGGAATAATAACCAGGAAGGGAAAGAACTATTTAAACAAAAGGACAATGTTTACACAAGGAGAACTAGGTAGAAGCTGGCTGGGAAAACATTTTGGCAGGAAGTTGGAATGTTTCCAGAGGTTCTGAACTTCAACAAGGTTTTGAGATGACATTCAAATTTTTCATTTTGGGGATTTTGTATCCATTATTTCTACTTCTGATGGAAGAACGTGGATCATTTATGAACAGAATTATATAGTTATTCCTTACACTAGCAGGAGTCCTGAAGGTCTCTTTCAGCCTTATTTCTTGAATTTTAAGAGTTAGAATCCTCTTGGGTCTGTGAGTGTTCTGAACCTGTGGTCCATATTACACTTTGAAGACATCTGTGAGGGTAATTGAGTAATTCTGTTCACTAGGCTTAGATTTCCTGTGTAGACATCCTCATACTTCATGCTCCTGGGGAGCAATGCAGAAGTTGAAAGATCACAAAAACAGCTTAAGTCAGACTACGTGTTGTATATTAATAATGGCTACCAGTGATGGTTCATTTACTCAACTCAGACTGAACAGTATGTTCATACTCCTACTACCAGTAGTCCAAATATATATATATATATATATGTAACTTTTACATTTTGTCATGGTACTCATTGACAAGGACCTTCAATGTGTATGCAAATGTTTCAGTATTATTTGACATTCAGCAAAGTTCTCTGGTCCTCTCTTGTCCTTTTAAAGTAGCAGTAATGATGCATCTTAGAAGGATTTAAGTTTTGACAGGAAAGTAAATATGTATATGCTTCCCGGAATTACAGCCCTCCACTATTACAGCTAATGAATCTCATAATCCAAAGATAAAGGTCAAGAGAATCCTAAAGTCCATTTTGAGTCCTACTCATGCTTATTTCTGTTCAAGGGGAGAGACTGATTTCAGAGCCATTGCGATCTAATAATTTTGTTGGTACCATTAAGGGTGACTGAGATATCTTTCTTGAAAATGTAGTAAAATGCCACTTGTTGATCTGAATGGAAAATAGTGCAATAGCCCACATTTTATTAAATGTTTGGTAATGGGTCCTTCTGGCTTTGTGCTTTTCAGTACTTACTAAACTTTTAAAAAAGGATGCAGGATGGCAGTTAAAAAGAAATAAAAGGAAATACAAAAGAAAACTATGACTTCAGCTTCCTCTTTTATTGATCATCATTGAAAGAGGGGACCTTGTCCAGCTCAATCAAGGAAGGAGGAAGTTGCTGTACCAGCAGGTGATAGATAACAGGTTTTAGCAAGTTAGGAGATGACTGAATGCTGCTGTGTTAGTGCTGCAGACTGAGGCATATCCTCTTCTGCCATCACAGGACAGGTATCTTGTGCCACACTAGATAAAGTGAATGGTATGGAAGGAGAAAAGAGATATGAGTCCCAAAGTGCGCCCATACCCACGTATGGTACCCCCAGTACAGTTACACCTCTCTCTGCTACACTGTGCAGTTGTGCAGTGACTGATCTGCTCATGTAATACAATGCACCCTTCTCTATGTAATACACTTCGATTTGTCACCTTTCTAGAAAAAGAGTAAATATTACATGTGTTTCTTCTCGAAACATCTCTGTTCGTCTCAGTATTAGAAATCTTTGTTAGAATTGGTATCCAGATGCCATGTGCACTCCCTTGAGAAATTAAAGTTAGTATAGTTTTCTCTTGCTTATGTATTAATGCAATTCACTAGGACTGCAATAAAAGGTTTGGTCCCCAAGAGCTGTATGGTTCTCCTCTTTCTGATTAATTTAGTGTATGAATTGGTTTGTTATTAATATTTCTTTGTAACTATCATGGTCGTGTGTTCAACTTAGAGATTTTGCTCTACTTCTGGTCATTTTTGATATTTTTAAATGCTGACTTGGGATTTATGAAGAAAATATCCTTTCCTCTGGTAGCTCTTTAAGTTTAGAGGGCATTCCTAAATTTTTTTGTCTTCCAAGGATTTCTGTATTTAGCCAGCAGTATTAGCGACCAAAGTATTTGTGTTCAGGAGGGGGTGGCTAGTGTGGCAGGGATATTTTTCCCCTCCACAAAGGTTCCTTATACACAGATCTCTAAGGTGAGACGTTTCCCATTTACAGGAGAAGGTTAATGGGTAACAGTAGGGTGCACTGAGCACATCGGATCTGTTACCAAGCATTTTCATTCTGTCCCTAAACTATTCCAGTAATCTTATTTTCTATTATATCACATGAACAGTGTTTCTAGAACAGCGAAAGGAATTGCAAAGGACATTTCTCACTGCTATGGCCTGTTCAGATAGAGTTATTTTAGAGATTTGCCCGTTGTTGCTGAAATGGAAGGGCCCTGTTGCTGAAATTTCACACCATCAAAATTGCTCCTATGATCATGTCTGTCTTTTCCTCCCTAACACAGCCCACTGTTTGTAACGTGGAAGATCGGTCGGGATAAACGATTGCGTGGATGCATAGGTACTTTTTCCGCCATGAACCTGCATTCAGGACTCAGGGAGTACACACTTACTAGGTAAGAATTTGTTTTCTGTAGCTTTGACTTACATATTTAACTAGTCTGTTGAGGAGTTGATAGGTGTGCTTTGTTTTGTTTTGGGTTTTTTGGCTGTGTCACTGTACGGGTCAATGAAAATCTGTGTCTCCTTTTGATGCTAAGAGTATTGCCTGGATATTTGACTACTGCTGTCATGAGCCCATGCTTGCAGTTAAAAAACGTAAGTTGAGCCTATTCTTATTTTATTGGTCTAAACTACTCTCCAGTAGCTTATTGTAACTGATTATTAGTATTTTTCCAGTCTTCGGACAAATTTTAACCTTAGTAGTTAATTTCAGGCCAGAAGACCAGAAAGTCAGATTTGGGGATTATCCTATTCTCACTTCTAAAACAGCAGGTATTTTCACCTCTTCTCCATCAGGTGCTTCCAATCAGCTGCAGTTAATTTAATGCTACAAATTTCCATTACATGTTACTCTTCAGATACATCCCAGCCCCTGAGTGGGAAGCTTCTGGATGAGGGAGGTAAGTGATGATAATCCTTCACTCCCTGGTGGCATAATCTTCATGTTTCAATCTACACCTAAATTCATTCACCTTAATACTGTTCCATTTCCTTTGTATAGAGTGAGAACTAATAAGTTTATCACTAGAGGTAGTAGAAAGCTTCTACTTCTTTTTCTAAGAGTTTTCTTAAGTTTATTCTCTAAAGAATCAATGGAATTTTGTTCATCTCAGTTACAATAGACTTTATTGTGCTTTAAAATAGAAGCTGCATTCTGGCATTTGTAGACCTCTAGAACTGTCATCACTTAAAATAATTAGTGCTTCCAGATCACTTTAGATTTGAGGCTTTTGTCCATTACAGGATCTTCCTCTTTGCTATTAAAATACCTTGTCCATCCTGGCATTAAATAATATTAGAATGGGAGATGTTCTTTTGACATGTCTGCCTAGTTAATTGCAACCTAAAGTTCATTTCATGCTTCTCTGCTGAGCTTAAGGAAGATAACTGCTCATCTTCTGGAGCCCGTACAAACTTCTGAAAGACCTAGTTACCCTTATTATGTTCAATTTATTTATTATGCACTGTAGAATGTTTCTGCTTGTGTTTTTTAAAACCTCAGCATTCAAAATGGCCAGTGAGAAGAACCTTTTAATAAAATTCAAACCGATTTCTTTGTTGAGGGTTAAAAGGCTTAAAATCTTAACCATTCGTGAGTCAGACCGAATGAAAAATAACTTTCCCCCTGTACTGGAGAGCGTTTCATTTAGGTATATGCTTTATCGTGCATGACCAAGAACAATGAGCTTGTACAGAAAATTTCCCACTGAGATTAGGAATAAGGCTCAAGAAAACAGTTTTTGTTCCTTGTAGATTTTTTCCATTCTCACAAATCAGACAGGACTGTACTCTTAAATACCTTCAAAACTGGTTATGTGATTCCTGTCACTGCATTCCAGCTCTGAAAGCAGAAGTCAAAATACATGAAAAGTGATGAAAATTTAAGGCAATTGAAATAACTTCAGTGCAGTATTTACAGGATGGCTACATGCTGTGGAAGTTTATACTAGGCTATTCAGAGGATAGGTCAGTAATTTTCAAGATGAGGAAAATTGAACTAATATCAACCTATTTTAAAAAAAAGTTCATAAGCACATAAGTTGCTTTGAAATAAAATATAACATTTAGTGCATATTGGATTTTCTTACCTTTTATGGTAAATCTTTTTTATGCTTATGGTACCTAAAATGTTTCCAGACTGCTTTTTTTTTTTTTAATAGCAACCAAACTTCAAATATGATCACTGAAATATAGAGTTCATATCAGAATGTACAAAAAAGGTGTTCCCTTCTATCAGTCATTATATAAAAAATGAAAGAGAGGGTTACGTGTGATCAGTTTCCTTCTTGAGGGGTCAGTCTTTTCAATTATAGGGCTTCTAGAGGAGAGCATTTGAGGAATAAAAGAAGCACTGTTGAAATGTCCATGGGCTTTGAGAGTTTGGAGCTCAATGGGCCTCCCTACGAAGAATTAGAAACTAGGACATTATAGCTTGCTCCAGCAGTATATGGGCAATAGGCTGCTGCAGAAAACGTGACAATTCCTAAAAGGGAAAAACTTACTCAGGAAAGGCAGAAATTAATCAACAAAGTAGGTAGAATGAGAATGGGCTCTACTGTAGAAAGTGGAACTTGACCAAAACTTTCAGTTGATGATGCAGTCATACGACTGCTGACTTTATTTTCCTTTGACACTGGGAGGCACTTTTCTTCAGTTTTTTGAAGCTATGGTGTGGATAAGCAGAACCAGGTCTCATTCACTCTTTTCTCATTCATTCATTCTTACTCTTTTCAGCACCTTCTGAAGAACTTTGGCCCAGCTTTCAGTCAGTAAAATGGTACAAAAGAACAGCTGTTTTTAAATGCCCTGGTGCTTAGCAATCAAAAATCCACAATTCCCTTCACACATAATTTTACTGCAAATATGCTGAATAGTCCTTAGGATCACAGTAAATAAATTTTGTTATTTCTAATGGTGATCTCTGGCTGTATATCGTATCTGATGTGTAACATACACCTCTCTATCTGCATATGTTAGTATTGTTCCTTTGAAGCAGCATAATGATAGTTCATCTAGGAATCTGGAATGAACAGTTTCTTTCTTGGGAAACTCCCACCCTACACTTTTTCAGGTGACCAAAAATGATGGTATCTGTGACCATTTTGAGCTCTGTAGGTTGTTGTGCTGATATTACCAGTATGTTCTCAACAGGAAAGTTATGTGGAATGATTCATCATTAATTGGATGCATCTGCCCAAGTTCTGAGGAGGGATGAGAATACACTTAGTTAAAAAAGCTATTACTGTATTCCTTACAAAATCTACATATTAAATTCATTTTTCTCTGCAGTTATATCAGTGAAACCCAGGGGAAAGGATGTGTATTATTAAAATCTAATGCAGAACTTTATGGAGAGAGAGGTTCAGACTTGGTGATTTCTGTTTCATTTTACTGGAAAGTAAACCATGTCCAAATGCTCTACAGTGTTGAATACTGCATTTTAGAATGAAGAAATTTTACCATGGGCAAGCTAGTCCTTTAGACTGAATGTGTTAAATTGACTATCCTACCTGAATGCATAAAAATAAACCAATCCAGATTGTGGGGTGTATGCTGGGCTTTTCACCACTTATTAGTGGTTTGTCATCAGTCTCGTCTGTTTTTCCTCTGAGCCAGCATTATTAGAAAGGCAATTGAGACGGTTCTCGTGTTTGGACTTGGGTGTTTATTATATCTTATCAAAGAATTACAGAAAGTACGACAGCACCTCTAGCTCCTTGCTAGAAGTGGGAAAAATGGTTACAGCTGAGTCTGCTTCAAGGCCTTAAAAAGCTAAACAAACCAATAGAAATTTAACACCTATATGATTTATCTTTTTGACCCAATAATAGATTCCCACGACCCTTAGAGTGACAATTGACTGACCAACCAAAGGTTACTACCTAAGTTCTGTGAAGAAGGAAGAAGATGAACAAAGAAAAAGACACCACCTAAAATTCTCCATCTTGTCCCATATCCACCACTATACTATAAAACCCTCAAATTTAAAACCATCATCCAGTGAAAATACACACATCTAACCCACTACACATTTGTGATTTCTAACTCATTATTTATATTTACAAGCCTTCTCCAACGTTTCAGGTCCAGAGCAGTGTTTTCCAGGGGGCCTGTGCCTGGAAGCACAGAAAGCTCAAAAACTCCAGATTCCTGAGATACAACACCAGCTTATGAAAAATACCTTAGATTTTACAGCTCCTTCAAGAAAATGCTCTGAACTTGGAAACAGGTTACCACAGAATTTCATAACAGGTTGATAAATTATTTTTTCATGTATTTTGTACAGTAGTAAGACTTAGGTTTTGGCACTGAAGTTTTAAACTCTTGCTTTTACACATTTGAGATAATGAACAAAATGGTTTCAGTTCTATATTTCAGTTTTAGTTTTTAATTGTTTCATGGAATTTGAAGTAATATTTTATACCTATTGGATATAAAAGTATAGGTGCATAGATTTTAACTCTGTGTTGGTTTAGCCCATCAAAGCTAGAATATGTATCTGGGGAGGGAGATACTAGCAAACAGGCAGGTAAATGGAGATGTTACATGTCAATTTGCTGTCCCAGAGGAAAGTTGAAAGAAAAATTGGTGGACTCCAAGGCTTAAGTGTATTAACATAAAGGCTGAAAACTGGATTTAACCCACCTTCCTTTAGCTAGCATAGACCTGTCTCTACTGACTATGTGATGTAATCAGTCTTTTTGTTGTGTTCTACTTACCGCTCCACCTGAGGGAAATAGGACTGCTGTCAGACATTTAGCCTAGATGTGGCTGATCAAGTAAAGAAAACAAAGAGAAGCTTGGGATGAGAAGCACAAGAGAGAAGGAAATGAAACCTTTCATTTCCATCCTTTCTCGTAGCTGAATTTCAGTGTACATGCCATATGAGGATTTGGCTACTGCTGGCATCAAGTACTGCTCTGTCCTTGTCAGCAATTTCAAGAGTCTTAGTCCTTGTTGCTGCAATACTGCCTGCTCTCTCTGGCAAAAACACTAACCCTTTCCTCCTGTTCCAAAGTTTATCTCCCAACTGTAAGACAAGCTTACAGTAAGGCAAGCTAATTTAAGAGGTAAAACTGAAAAATATTTAATGACTGATTACATTAAAATTGATGCTGGCCTTATTTAATAAAGACTAGTGACAAGTATTTGTACAGACAGGACAAACTCCTTCATGTGTTGAGTTTACTACTCTAACCCTGTAATTACTCCCACAGGTCAGTGCTAGCTTTCCAAAACCTTTACCACCAAGCAGTTCTGCTATGGGTGTAGGTAGTCATTCCCATTGATCTAGGGCAAAGCATACTCATTCATCTGACTGCAATTTTTTGAACTGCAGAGTTGAGAATTAAATGTTTCTGACAGTTGTTGTGGCCTTCACTATTGACAGAAATCATAGGTTGAATTAATTTGTGCAAATAACATTTCATGTAATATTTCAGAGCACACTGTTGCTTCTGTGTTGCCCACTGATAATACCTTGCAGGCTGTCTTGTTTTTGGCTTTGATTTATAGTAGACCACTGCTGCAAGTTGGCTTTTAAAAATTCTGTTAATACACTGTCTCATGGCCATCAGTGGCAAAACGCCTGATAGTGAGATGAAGCTTACATTATCACACTTGAAATTAAACTCTGCAGAGAGCAGTGTAAGTTCATGACAGCCTGAACTCACCAGGGTTATGCTGTTTAATGTTTATGTTTAATGTTTTATGTTTCATACTGTTTCTAAAGACCGAAAGCTTCCTTTCTGTTTGTGTCTGTGAAAAGCAGGTGCCTGCTGCTTGCCTCTGAGTTCTCAGGGTTGCCTTATACAGGTAGAGGGCGCAAATCTCCAAGTGAGAAGAGGTATTTAGGGCCATATGTGGCAACATGATTCTGTGTCCAGTTGAGTGGACAGACAACCACTGTGTACCACAGAGCATGTGAGAAACCAGTGGCAATAACCCCTCTGGAATGTGCAACTCCTACCTTCCACTTAACAGCGAGTTGCAGTCATGAAGGGTAAAATTTTTAGGGGGTGGTTCAACCTATAAAATCCACTAAGTTTTAAGAATAAAAATGCCCTACATGCTGCCAAAGCTTCTTGAACTAATAAGACTACAGGCAGCTGGGACACCACAGATACTCATCTTTCACACTGGATCACAGAATTGTTTACTTTGGAAAACAGCTTTAAGGTCATCAATTCCGACCATTAACTCCACTCCAACAAGCCCACCACTCCAGCATATCTCCAAGTGCCACATCTATATGGCTTCTAAATCCCTCTAGGGCTGAGGACTCTGCCACTTGTTTGGGCAACCTGTTTCAATGGTTGACAACCCTTTTGGTGAAAAAATGTTTCCTAATAGCCAGTCTAAATTATGCCTGCTGCAACTTGAGGCAGTTTTTTCTTATCCTATCACTTGCTGTTTGGGAGAAGAGGCTGACCCCACCTGGCTGCGGACTCCTTGCAGGTAGAGAGCAGTAAGGTCTCCCCTGACCCTCTTCTTCTCCAGGCTAAAAATCTCCAGTGTAAGCAACTCTCAGTTACATCATCATATTCCCTTACTGAGTTACAAGGTTCTGTAGGAGTGATTTCAGAGCATCCTGCATTCCTGGGGAGGTAGGAAGTGGAGTGCCAAATGGACACTTTAGAGGGTATACTGAGTGCTTTTTGCTTAGACCAGGAATGAGGCTCCCTGGCCTAAGGAGAGTTCAAGGATGCTGAAGTTCAGGGATGTCGCAGGACTGCTATTCTGCTCTACCAGCCTTAGGTTGGTAGTTGATAGTGTTGCCATGATATGTGCATCACCCAGTGCCCAGTATAAGGCAGGTTCTGCTCACCTGCTAGGCAGCAGCAGAGAGAGGGGTTTATTCTCATCACTTTGTAGCAGTTTCATATCACTAAAATTCCTTAGCAAAAGAAAGATGTCTGAGCCAGAGCTGTATTTGAAAGACATTTGGAAATACCCAAGTACTGAACACATTTATTATATATGCATGTATATTTGTATATAGCTTATAATATATAGCCCATATGTGTTCTGAGTCAGAACTGGGCTGAAGTATATTAAGGCAGTTCAGCATTCAACTTCACTTTACAAATTAGAAGATGTATATAGATACGTATGTATTTATGATGGTGTTGCCCTCCAGGGGTTCTAATAATACTGTATCTTAGAATTCCTTTTTGCTTTCAAAAATGCATTTGTTAAAATATAAAATTAAGGTATTAGCACTGTGATTTTTAAATATTTACTAATTACCTCTATTGAAACCGAGGCAAAATTATTTTAACATCTAGACATTTTGTACTGGCTCATGGCTTTCACTGCCATATCATCAGTATATATGACGCGGACAGCCTTGATCACTCTGACTCTAGCAAGCCCAGCTAGCTCAACGGGCTGCCAATGTCAAGAGTGGGCTATCTCTTAGGTTTCCAGAACCCAGAGTATAGCTAAGGCTCCAAGCCCCTTTGCCCACTTATGATGTCCGAGGGAAGGTGAAGGATGAGAGGGAGACCTTTCTAGGTTCCAGGATAGGGTTTATTGGGAGGACAGGGAAGAGGACTAGACGCAAGGGAAGGGAACCCAAAAAGGTGAGGAGAATGGGTTTACATCAACTTAAATAGGGGACCTCCCCTGAGGGAGGGTACAAAGCATCAACCTATTGGGAGAAACAGGGAGTGTAGCACAAGGCGGGATTGCATATTTACATAACCAATAGGGGATAACATAGGCGGGGATTTCAACATGGTAACAAATCGTAAACCGAGAAAGGGATGACAGATACAGAACATTCTAGAATAAAGGGAGGGGCCAGGAGGGATTGGCAGGGATTAGGGTGAAGGACAGGGAAGTTTCCGGATAAAGGGGCGGGGTTTAGGGTGATGGGCAAGGACAAGTGGGAAAGGGAGAAACCATTTTATCACAACATAGGGGTACAACTGGGAAAAACCATTATAATGGGAAATATTACAACCAAATAACATGCAAATTAAACACAAACTACAGCATATATAGATGAGACTTTAGAAATATGAATAGCTCCGAGTTTCAGTAAATTTTATCCAAGTCAACGAAAGCTAGTTGCTTTGACTCTGCTTGTAGACACTGACTTCACAAATAACAAGCCCTTTAATTTGGGCAAATCCTAAGGTCTGTTCTAGTGGAATGTATGTTCATTAGTAAAGTGGTTTGTGGTGTAAACCCACAGTAACAGAAAGTCCAATTGAAGTATATAAATCTGAATTTATTGAGCCTGGCTTAGTTACTCTGTGTGAGTCAGTTCAGTAAATAGATCTGTAATGATTTTGTGCACACAGTGCCAGATCATTACTTCAGGGAGCTGTTGTTTAACAGAACTGTTTGCTGCCTTCTCTCAAAGGGTAAAGCTAAATACCATACTTACTCTTTAAGTGAAAAAAAAATGAACAAATTTTTGTTTTATTGGTGGGTTAAATGCTTCTTCTTATTTTGTTAGGAAGGAAGATCTTCTTGTTAGAAGAGAGGAGCAGGCCCTAGGGAATACATGTTTTTTGCATATTACATGTGTTGATAATGTAATAATTTGTACTTTTTTTTTTCTTTATTTAAAATCAAACAATCAAGACTTCCCTGTTTTTGTAATTGTTACTCTGTTATTCCTGAGAAAAACTTTGCTAGACCCTTGGACCTAATGGTAGATGAGAGTCTATTTCCTTAGCAACACTTCTTGAAAGAAAGCAAAGGAAAATGCCACAAATGGAAGGACAATCCTTAGATTATTATCTTTAGGAAAGGAGGAGAGCATAATGATGCTCTCCCAAAGCTTTTTCAATAGATCCAGGGAAATATTGGGAACCATTTTACTGTTTTGCTGGGAAACGGAATTACAGAATATGAATGCTTTGGCACAGGAAAATGCATTACTGTGTCTTGTAGAGTAAACTTAGTCTGGGAGTTGACTGTTTATGAAAGGTACCTGAAAATCAAGGAAAAATAAATTTTAAAATTAAAAATTACTACAAAAGTTCTGTATCTGTAGAAAATGGCTCAATAAAGTTTAGAGGTGGTTTTACTGAGACAAACTTACTGTGGTAAGTTTAAGGTCTCAGCAGTAGAATTTGGTGTAACTAAGCAAATGGCCAGATTTGAAATACTTCATCATCTTATTTAAAAAACATGCATTAAAAATTGTGAGTTTCAAAAATGTACTTATGAAATGCATGCTTAGAAAAGACATGCTCAAGCAAGATAACTTTCATTGGTTGATGTAATTTGTGGTATTTGGAATAAATCAAATGTTGCTGAAATTTGATTGAACTGGCGCTATGCAGCAGTTACTCAGACTTTCCAGATGGGTTTCAGGGAGGAGCCATGTCCTTTGTGACTCCAGTCTTTCCCATGACTATCTTGCATTTCATCTTCTTCCCACACAGTCTCCTATTATGTGACCAAAATGGTGCATGTAAGTTCAAAGACAGACTTGTAGTTGAGGTGAAGCACTAGTTTGGTTCTAAGTCAGATATTTATTTGTCTTTGCATATTACTTGACAGAAGTGTTTGGGAGGGAGGGTGGAGGTATGGGAACTGGCCACTCTGGCTTTCCTAGCAAAGCTCTATATTTCCATAACTTACTTTTCCTTTACTAGTACAGGTTACTAGTGTTGGTACTTCAATGGGTTTTAGTCAACTTTTTAGTCTCTTTATATGGTAAGGGGAACAGCATCAAAACATTGCCGAAAAATATTTTATAATGATACTTGCTTTCTTTTGAGACTCTGGGTGACTTACTGATTTCTGAAGCACTACAAAGATGTGCTGAGCTATGGGCCAGTGCCACAGAATACAAGATAGGACTGTGCTCACAGCAGACAGAGGCATAGGTGAAGTGTGTCTCAGAGCACTTATGTTGTAAAGAAAGGATTTGTCTGTTTGGAAACAGGACAGAATGGAAAAAGTTGACATAGAAGTTATCTGCTTCTAGGTGAGAGTTTTTCTCTCTGTCTGTTCTTGGCTTAGCAGTAGGTATTAGTTTTTAATACAGACCAAGGGATGTTTTCCAGAACTTTCTTGTGAGTAAAACATCCCACTTGCACAGACTGGCCAGTGCTTCTATGTACTAAATATGAAACACCCTAAGTAAGACTCTGGGAATTGAGGTGCAGCTGTGGTATATTAGATACCTTGCCCTGTAGAAGTACACTTTGGCTCAAGGAACTGATTTTTACTGAAATCTGATGTTTTAATACCAGTTAGCAAAGATTAAGCAAGGTCACAGGAAAAAGAATTCTCTTGCTTACGAGCTGTTAAAAACTTCAAACTATGGAGCTTTGTGTGTGAGGCACTGTGGGAAAGGAGTCTCAATTAAAGTTTTCAGTCTGTCAGCACCTCCTCCATTTAGGTATTTCCGGCCTTTTAAGACTATAAAGAAGAAATAGCACAAACAGTGTGGGGAAATGGGCTCCAAAAGCCCTTGTTATCCCTGTTCACTTTAACACAAAGGTGTTGAAGCTTTTGAAATTTTTTTTAACATTTTCCATAGATCAGAATAATGACAGTTACAGTGCTCTTGTAAACTGTAGCAGTGTATTCTGGAATTTTTAAATAGTACTGACAGATAACCTGTTTCTAGAATTTGTTCCTGTTGACACCAGGAAGGGAGAAGTTAGGTCCTTAACAAGAGCTGTGCAGTTAAGATGGTGGAAAAGCCCTTGGAAGAAGAAGAAATAGCCTATCCACTGCTGGAACACAAGCAGCCATATAAATGCTGAAGAATGTCTGAAGACATTTGAAGTTAAGCATACTTCTGAGGTAGTCATAAAGTCTTAGAGGCCCAATCACTCTGCACTATTTCAACTCATATGTGTCTATTTGTGAGCAAGTGGCCTGGAGTGGGCAGGGAGAAACAACACACAGGAAAGTCTTGAAAGACTTCTTGAACTTCATTGTTTACAAATGACTGGAGTTTTACTCCAGTTCATTGTAGGGAGGAATATATACCTATGTCTTGTTTAGTTTGAATTTCCCAGCCAATGCACCAATAAATGTTATAGTTTAGGTTTCCCAATTTCAATATACTCATTTTCTGTTGTGAGATAGAATTAGGAGCAAAAGCACAGCAGGCCTAAAACTTAAAAGGGTATAAAGAAAAACTTTATTAACAACACAAAGAAAATAATAAAGTCAGAATAAGATCTTCAGACCACTCCCTCCTCCCCCCTCCCCCACTTTCTTAACAACAACATACAGAAACACTTCAGACAGTTCCCAACTGAAATAATGTTTCTCAGTTCACTTTTGGGAGAGGAGTTTCTCCTTGTTCAGCTATTCTTTCCCCAAGATAAAAAAAAATCCAGTTCTGTCGTGACTTCACTTTTCACGAATAGCAGCTGTCCAGGAATTTGCAATAGGGAAACTCCTCCCAACTTCACAGCCTTCCCAGAGCTGTACTTGTGGGCCACGTCAAACTCATGGGGTATTACTTTTAAGGATGAGCTGTTCAAAAGCAAAAGTTCTCTTCATCTCTCTTTTCTCTGTTCATACTTCATTCCCAGGAACAGAGATCCCCTTTTTCCCTCGGGGCAAAGGATCTTCTGAACACTTCAACCGCCTTTTAAACCGTCTTTTCTACGGTTTATAGGAATTTTTAGTGTAGTACAGTCCACCCCTATAGCTTACAAAAGGATTTTTCAGCCAACCTTCACGGCATCTCATCATTCTCCTTCCATCTACAAACTTAGCTCTTGCTTCACTGACCGGTGACTCTCTGTTGTTTTTCCTCTCACTCAAGGGAGGATTAAAAGTCTGCGAGTCTTATCTGAGCGTTAGAAGGGTTAAAATTTCACAGAGACGTTGCAGGGGCTGGGCCAGGCCAAGCTGGAGTTGTGTTAGGACCTCAGGCTGCTCAGGCCACCGGGAGGGGCCGGACGAAAACTGGAAAGTCCAGCCAGGGGAAAAAAACACGGTGACAAGCCTCTGACTTCATGGTTGCCCTTCGGCGCTGACCAGACCCAGTTCCAGCCGCGGGCTGGGGGGTGTTCCTTCTACCTTGCCCAGCAAATAAAGGCGTGTAGGGGCTCCGCCAAAATGGGGCCTGGCTGCCTCCCCCCCAGGCCGCGTGGGCAGCTGGGCCGGCTCGGCTACCCCACGGCTGCTCCGAGCCAGTGGCAGGGTAAGGCGCCACCGAGCCGCGGCCACACCGGGGGAGGAGGGAGGGCTAGGATCTTAACAACGGGCCTCTCCCCTGGCCATCGGGGCCTATGGTTGAAAATGGGCCCAGCTGCCTCCTGAGCCCACCCCTTGCCTGGCCCAGGCCACATGGGAGGGGGCCTGGGCTAGGTCGGAGTTACCTTGTGAGAGGCCGGAAATGAAAGACCTTTTCCCGCGTTTTACTTGCTTCAAAAAATGTCGATTCACAGAGCGAACTAACTGCTCCAATTGGTTTCTCAGGCTGTCAACAACTAAACCAGCCTCCAGTTGGTCCCATCAATTCACAGAGGAAGTTCTCATGGAGAAAAACTTCTGAGTGTGCCCTCCCCCCAGGTGCCTTCAATACATAACCAGCACAACCTACCTGAAAATAACCAGTTTGTTCTTTTCTAACATTAATTAAAAAATATAATATTAGAGACAGAAGCACTTCAGATTTATCTCTTTTCTTTGAATTGCAGATGCAGTTTTCAGATTCTGCCATTTTCAGCTGTACTCCCTAGAAAAATGTATGGAGTTCTATATACACTCTAAACTAGTGTATATTTGTGGTAGCTTTTTTTTCCCTAAACAAACTGAATGTACTTTAATTATTTTTTTAACTCTAAATAATTGTGTTGATGCAGTTCACAAAGCATCTACTGCTGCAAAAGTATGTAAATAAACCATTCCTTAGGAGTAGTTGTTGTATAACCAAAAAGCATTTCTAATCTCAAAGATTCCTACTTTTATTTGAGTTTTCAAGACTTTTAATTAGAACTGCTCTAAATATAGTTGTAATTTACATGTGGAGAATAGCTTTTTGCCATGGTGGAGAAGAGCTTTTTTTGGTCATCAGTACAAATTTCCATAGGACTGGTAACAGTCAGCTCTTCAAGCAAGGATGTTCTCTGTGGGGGAATGGTGACATGTGCCTGCGTCTTAAATATAATACGTAGGCTACAAAGTGTCAGCTCACATGCTTAAATTTAGGTTTGCTGTTCCAGTGCAATGGTATAATCTTTATTTCTTAGTGCAGATTACTTGTATTAAAGGGTCAGTTGTCAGGCAAAGAGTCTCTCAGGTTGGAGAAGTACAGTATATAACTACCACAAGAACTTGGGGATCTGGTGCAGATGTTAAGAAGTGCTCTGCTGAGCCTGGACACAGCTCCTGTGAACTTCCCATCTCTGCAACCCCAGCTTCAGTGCAAGAGCTCTTTGTGATCATGACAGTTACTAACAGTTGTGGTTTAAGTCTGTATATGAAATCAGGTGTTGCAAACTTTTGCTAGCAAGGAAAGGTGGCTTTTTATTTTTACTGTATTTTTCAGTTCATTGGAATTCCCTTAGTTTTGATTCTACAGGAGAAAAGAAGAAAATCTCCTGGTTTTTTTTGGATAGTACAACTTTCTGGTACTTTTGGTTCAAGTAATCTTATGACTTCGATAATGCCACAAACTGAAATAGGTGTTGTGCTTCTTGTAACATGCAGTTAATTCGCTACTTTAAATACCAGCCTAATTCTAACATTTTCAGTGTTTTATTGGTAAATAAAAGACAGATGCATTCACACTGGTACATTCAAACAGTATTTCTTACTTCAGGAGATTCTTAATTTCTTTCATTTAATGTTGCTAAAGTGAATTATGTAGAATAAAAATATATTTAGTATGTAATAAAAGGTTAAACAATTATTTTCTTCAAATATTGGCTTATATCCCATTTAACTGAAGTGTCAATGTAAAGCCAAAACGTAATATGACTCAGTTGTACAAAGGTTGAAAGAGATATGTCTCTATGGAAGAAAAAAGTTCTCTGTGAATATGTATATGCATTTAACAGCTTCAGTTCTTATTGAAGTAGAGTTAAAAGAGCTGTTTATCTCTAGACCAGTTATTTCCAGGTATTGTTGTTAAAGCCCCACATGTGATGTGTTCATTTGGCCATGAAGAAAGAATGCTTGTTATGTAAGTGAACACAAAGAAGAGAAAGGAGAAATGTAATTTTAAAGTAATTGAGAGGTCATTGTGACCTCGGTTCTACGGCAGGGCATCACTGCTTTTCACCAGGAATATTTTACATGCTCTGTCAAGAAATTAATGCTGGTTTTGTTTCTGTTCCAGAAGCTTCTGCACAATTTGCAAGCTGGTTAGTTTAGCTTTCTCATCTATGCTGAGGATGCAGTCTGCAGTTTGCTCACTTAGCTACAGGGAGGCTTTTTTCCTTTGACCTAGACTGCTAATCCCTCATTGCAAAGAGCAGCAGCTGTGCTTTGTCTGTGAAGGTCTCTGCACTGCATGCAGCCTCATTTGCCAGGGTCACCCCTCTTTGTATGCTCAGCTTTTTCAATCACTGAAAGGGTGACTTTCTGGTTTGTTGCTCAGAAAACTCTCTTCAGGTTTGGGGAAGTCTACAATTCGTGTTCTTTTTTTTTTTTTCCCCTCAGAAAATGTAAATTTCCAAGAGCTGTTACATATGATTTCACAAGACTGTTTCACTAAAGCATTCCTGACATTCAGGAAGTTAAAACATTTAGTGAGTTGTTTTTTAGAAAGGTGATGAAATCTCTTTCCATTTAAATGCTAATCACTTTAGATAGATGTGTTGAATTGTATCTCTAATGGTATGATTATGACTAAACCAATTTGTTGTGTGTCCACACTGTATCCTCATTTAACATTGAATAGTTGGGCTTCAGTTGGTCTTGGTACAAGTCCCTTAGTTAAACATATGGAGCAATGCAAGATGTTCCAAGGTTAAAAGCTGAATAGATACATGGACAAAACAGTCCTTTGCGCTGGTTTAGGCTTTACTGCAGTGAATGGCAAAATTCTGCTACCTTCAAGGGTAGAAGAATTTGGCCTGTAGTTTCTTTAAGATGATGTGATTTAAAATAGGTAATTCATAAGCAGACTTTTCAAATGTTTGTGATGCTTTTGATTTAAATGCATTCCTTGAATACATGAGTTATAGTTTCTGAGGCTACGGACAGATGTGCCCTAACCTGGACCTTTTGCCTTTCCTTCATTTCAGATCTTCCTTTTCATTCCACTTCAGCTGTTTTTATCTGCTACTCAAAGCCTGGTTTAGAATGAAAAACATACAGAGTGACAGCTGGCAGACTTGGAACTGAATGTACTGTCACAAGCTGAGCTTGCGAACGTTCTGTTGCTTGGGCATCTTGACCTTAGATAAGAGTGGTTTGTGAGTGCTCCATCCAGGCACTTCTGTAAGCTGAGTAGGTTGCAGGTGGTACAGAACGTGCCACTCCAAGCAGACAGAATTGTGACAGGAATCTGGAAGGAATAAAAGGATGAAATCGTGACCTGCTCTCATGAGTGAGAGAGAAGTGGCACGCTTGCTAAAAGGAGAATAAGAAGATGGCTTACAGATAACTTCCTTGTGTGTGGAAGGTAAAGGGAAGGAAATGCAGGAAGCAAAGTTTCCAGACATATAGAATGTGTTTATGTATCTAAAACATACTTTACTTTTTATTTGAGGATTTGTAGAGGTAATGAACAATGATAGCTTGATCTGTTAATGAAATTTATAGATGAAATAAAAACCTGCACATGTACAAAATGAACAGAAAAAATGTTAAGCCTTTTTGTTGCCTTAAATAGGAATTAAGTTCTGTTGATGCAGCAGTTCTGATGGCTGCATTCTAGAAGTTTCATGATAGCAGGAGCAAGTGTCTAGAAACCAAGTGTCTCATGAAGTAAGGATGGACCATTTTTTTCCCTGAGGTCTTGTTACATGTGATGTGCCACAAGGGATCCATCTTGTGCCTATCTTTTACTGTATTTATAAAAACACTAAGAATTAGTACGATGCTATGAGCTCATTTACCATCCTCTACACTGACAGCACTCAGATCTGCATGTCTGCAGATGAACTCACAAAATGTGTAAGAGATTGTGCTTAGCTAAAAACCAGCTAGTTTGCACATAATCCAAGTTGAGTTGTGATATTGGTGAAACACATATTGGGGAACAAGCCAGGATATTGTTGTGTATTCCCTATTTGGAGTGGTCATATTCCAGTCTATAAGGCAGTGTGGACCTTGGGTTATTCTCAGTTTATGTGTTTGTTGAAGGATTTCAAGACTGGATTCTGTCACTTTTCATTTCTCAGACTATATTTGCTAATACCTTCGTATTTCAGTGTATTTTCTTGTCCTAATCTTCTTGTATGAACCATTTACTGCAATACCTCACATAAGCAAATGTGATTGAGCAACCTGGTCTGGTGGAAGGTGTCCCTGCCTACAGCAGGGGGTTGGAATGAAATGATCTTTAGGGTCTCTTCCAGAACTGTTCTGTGGTTCTGCAATGTTTGTCCTTCTTAATTGATTTACTGCATAATCTTTTGCTTTCCTTGTATTTGACCTGATTATATTTAATTAATTTGTCCATCACTGTGATTTGAAAGTCCTGATTGAAAAACAATTTCAGTGTTTGTGGCAAATAGTACTGAAACTGAGCAATAGAAATTCAACTATCATATTTTTATATAAAAATACAGTGTTTCTGGTGACAGAAGAAATGTTGAGAAAATGAAGCACTCTTTTGTTCTAGAATCTCAGCAGCATAATTTAAAAAGACCCCCTTTTTTACAAGCTGCAAGAATTTGAAGATGTAAATGTTTAAATTATCCTCCTGTATTTATATATAACTACATTGCTGACACATTTAGAAACATTTTTCTGTATGTACTTAAGATGAGGTATTTTCAAAATTGGTACTAAATTAAAAATACCTGAGTGATTTGTTCTTTTATAAAATTATGACTTGAATGCAGCTTTAGAGGGGGAGCAATATTTTGTGAATTGCTTAAATGGGAGTTGACCTCAGCTATTATGTGGCCTTAAAGATTTTTGTCTTGACTTCAGTATCTGTTTTGGGGTAAAATATTGATTTCAGGTCAATATTGAGAGATGTGCTGGATATATAAAGAATTCTAGAGATCTCATTTTATATTCCTAGAGATTTGAGTGGTTAATGTTGCTCAAGCTGTGTGGTTCTAAGTGTAATTGAGCAGTTCATTTTTGTTCAATATCTAAACTTTGCCATCTGTTGGAAAGCCTTTTAGTGACATTATAATTTAGTCCAGTTGGAGCTCAACTAGAGTTTTCTGACTAGTCTGGTATCGTGTTTTCACCAAACAAAAACCTACAAGGCAAACCCTGGTCAGTTTTGTTGTTCAGTTTTTAAACAAGCATTTGGAATCACAGTGACAAGCTTACTGTGTTATGCTGGAAGATTGTTTTAAGTGTTGTGGATTTAGGGTTTTTTTGGCAAACCAAGACATTTCCGTGGCAGTTGACACCTTTTAGCCTCCTGAATATTTGACAAAAACTGTCACATGTTTTTGAATTCCATTGTCATTTATCCCAGCAGGATGTATGATGCAGGGACAGGTGAGGGACAATACAGGAAAAGGCAGAAAAGAAGCTGCCCCCTATGAAGAAATTCATGTATACAGCTGCTAACCTGATGTTCCCTTACAGTCAGAAGATGTTCAGGGTCTGTGCTGAGCAATTCCCAGTGCAGGCAGCTGTGGGGCAGTGGATGTTCCAAACTGCCTTGATTTAATTCCTGCAGTATGGAGTGGATGGAACAAGCAGTTGCAGCTCTCCACCTACACCTAGGCAAATGCACAGTAACTGCTTACTCTGGGCTGTTGTGTGCTCCAAGCTGCCCCTCTCACTGCCCCATGTAATGGGAAGATTTTGGATTTAGCACACCTCTGTCAGGGTGTACTTCTGAGCTGTTACTGAAGCTCTGTTGCATCTTGAGGTTAATGCAATTGAAGATTTTGATTTTTTTTTTTTTTTTGTATTGTAGGGTGTATTGTATAGTAACACAAAATAATACCTTGTGCCCTGCAGGACTAAAACTGTGAGGAAAATGAAGTACTTTACCTTATTTGGCCTTTTGAAAGGCCAGTAAGTCCTTTAGAACCACAGAAGCACTATAGTCTAAGATTTCTGATTTCAGGAAACAGTAAGGAAGTTGAAGCCATAGAAACTTGACTCTCTTAGATATAATCAGGAACCTACAGTATCACTTTGTGGATCTTTTTAGTTTTAACTGAACTTTTTGATGGGAGCAGGTTGCAAGAGCTGTGACTTTTGTGATCACTCTGATGCCTAAAGGAGCTGGAACAGAGGCTACACAGAGTTAAGGACAATAAAATGGATATTTACTGAGAGGCCTTTAAAGGCCACACCCTTGGCACCACCAGTGCCACAGTTGTGGCCCCTGTCTGGATGGCTTCAAGATGGAAGCAAAAGAGGGCTTGGTCACGAGATCTCACACCTTTATAGATTTTAGTCCATTTGCATGCAGGAGTCAATTGTCCAATTAATAGTCACAAATCGTCAAGTTTCATCCTCCTTGCTTGCCTGCTTGCCCACCCTCCTCTTTTCACAATGTTTATGCTTCGGGCCTGAAGTTTGAGGAAATTGTCCTTGAGTCCTTAGCTGGAATAGGACTGTTTTCTCTTCACCGCCCAAGCACAACAGAAAAGCACACCTAAGCAGAACAGAAAAACTTAAAACTTAAAGCATCAATACTTTTTCTCTTGAAGTCCATAACAGCACATACACAAGCCTTTTTTGTTTCCTTGATACTTTATGGCAGAAAGAAAGGGAAATTAATTTCAGACATCATGTCCACACAGTGTAACATCATCATGGCATAATGATAAGCTAAATTTATTTGGAAGAATCCAATGTGATAGAATATTTCTCGGAGTAATTGTCAGAGCAGTAGAAAAAACATCTTTGTTTCTTTATGGTAAAAAGTCCTGAATTTATGGGAGTGTTGGCTTTTAGAGATTCATGCTTGTGAGCTTTCTTTTCTTAAAAGAAATTTTGTAATGGTGAATCTGTGAGGAGTTTGTTTTCATCTGCTACGTATACAAGGCTGACAGATCCAACTGAAGAACCAGCAGTAGTGATACCCCCAGGAGTTTCAGCCCATGGTCATTGGGCAAGTGCACATTAGCTCTGTGTCTTAACAGGTACTCACAGTGACTGCAGAGTCCCTGAGCAGCATCTTAGATGGTGTCAATCCTTCGTGTGTGCTCTAGAATGGATATGTACCATGTAGCCAGAATAAGAAATTAAATAAAGATTTGTCTGGAAATTTTAAGTACTCCTAGAAATATTCTGTAAAGGCTTCTTTTGATTTAAACAACTCGTGGACTGTTTTATGGAAAAAGAAGGACCCAGAACCTTACCAGTAATACCAGTAGGGTTTTGTGGATATGGTTTCCGCAATACATGTGTGCAGATAAAAATACTCTTCATATAGTTAAAGACATTAAATAAGGAGAACATACAGACAGCTTATTTTAGGAGCTACCGGCCGGAGACTTGTCTTAGATAGCCAATGTAGGTTGCCTTTTCTGATGAGCTTTTCTAAATGCTTCACTTATATATGTCCTCTGATTTGTCTTAGAAGAGACATTTTTTCAAACCTAAAATAAATGTTTAAAATAGAGTAGCAGGTTTTTCCTTCTTCCTGTTGTTACATGTCTAATTTCAGACAGATTGAGAGAAGAGACACTTTCTGGCATACTTCACTTTTGTGGATTAAAAAAATAAATAAATAGATTCAAGACCCAAATTGCCAGATCAGTATTTTATTTGTCCCACCTAGAATGCTGTTGCTGTTACCTGCTGCACGATAAAATCAGCTGAGAACTTCAGAGATGTACTTCCCTGACACACAACAAATTCTATTTCTTTTTTTATCCCGTGACTACCACTTCAGCAGTATTATGTGCAGGAAGAATATATGTTGTTCTTTCCCTTTCTGTCTCCTAAATGTAAGGGAGGGTTCAGGAAAAACACGTCACAGTTGTTTTGTTTCCTGGAAACTTTTCCAGTCTGACACAAAAAAAGAACAACCATATAAATAAATGCTTTTTGCTTGAATTCAAGTGATTTGATGTTGCGTTTAAATTACTCCTTGAAATCTCCATTTAAATTGGCAAAATTCTGCTGGTCATAAATAAAAGTCGGTAAAAGGCTGAACCTGTTGGCCTGCCTGATAGCTTATGCTGACAGCTACGATTGTATTCATAATAATTTCTGTTTTCTGAAGTAGAGCATACTCTGCCCTGCTTTTCTGGCTTAAAAATTGATTGCATGTCATGACTTGGAAGCTGTTAGTTTTCTCTGGTCTCTGCCAAACCAAGCTATGAGAGCTGATTTTCATTAGGAAAACACTAGCGGTCTGCTTAAGTGTTCTTTAATTTCTTCCTCTTGTTACTGAAAGAAAAAGTAAAAACCTGAACTAACTTCACTGCTCAGTAACCCAGCAATGGAACAATAAATACTGTCTTTCTTTTTGTTCTGAAGCCCTGGCACCAAGTGTCTCTTGCTGTTGTCTTTTCTTCAATGTTCCCTAAAATCTAGTGAGTTTGCCACTCATTAATTTAAGGAGATTTTGAATTAATTGAAGTACAATATCTGGGCCCTTTGGGCTGAGTTCATTGACAAACAGCCATTTCTTTGTTAAATACATCTTCAAAGGTAATTCTACTAAGCTTAGTTTGCTCAGTGAAAAAATTCCAGAATCTCAGGGTTACACTTACTGAGCTAGATGAAGAGCTGGTAGGATTTAAGTCTTTTCCCTACCATCTGAAAGTATTGCCAAGGTACTGTTTATCAGAAGAGGGTAATAGTTTGTAAAATAAGGTATTTACCCTACTTTTCATATGTCTACTGATGATATCTGAAGAATTATTTAGATGCCAGAAAGTTATGGTTTGGGTCAACTGTGTTCAATATCAGAAATTGGTTAAGAGAAAATTGATTGCAATAGAGTAAACTAAAAAAGTAATGGAAAATTAAATTTTAAATTGGATTAAATTTATCGATTCTGTTTGGTTATTTGGGAGCTACATTTCTACAGGGTAGGATGAGTAGACTAAAAGAGAGGCTGTCGCAAAAAGAAGATTTTTAGGAGTCAGAGATCTTGAATTCTGTTCTCAATTCTGTCACTGTTTCACTGTGTAAGCCTCCTAAATTGCATGAGTCGCTTAATGTCTCTGCCTCATTCACACTTCCTATAAAAGTGAGTATTACTTACATCATGCCTAGCTTCCTTTGCATCTCCTCCTCCCATATCATGTTTAAGCCTTCGAAGTAATTTCTAGCAATGTACAGAACTGTATCCAGTTTTATCTAAACTCTCTGTCCAGTATAGGTCTGTAGATGTAACTATCCCCAAAGAGGAGCTTTAGTGGGAAATTTCATTGTTAATGTTGTTGTTAAATAAAAATGAGCTAAATACTAGGAATTTAATTCATTTAATGCCACCATTCATCTGCTATTCAAAATCTTTCTATGGCTTATATGCCATCAAACTTTTCTAAAGGATCTTTTTAATTCAGTCATAAGGATTTTGAGGGATTTCTAAAGAGAGTAATTAAACTCCACTACTCCTTCTCATTTTCCCAATTTTTGTTCTGTTCTTTATTACCCGTCTGCCACTTCACATGTAAGAGCCCTAGGTTCTTAAAGACTGAAGCCTACTTTTTTTTTCTTTCTTAAGGCATTTTTATAGCCTACAGAAATTACAGATGGAGAACACGATGTATTTCATTTTGGTTTACCTGCGTGTACTATTGTTTCAAGTTGTTCTAAGAGCTTCTCTAGTGGTATTTTATAGAAAACAACATGTAGTCTTAAGGAACATAAATACGTAAGGAATATAAATTTTTTTAATCATCATGCTGTTTGTCAAAACACTCAAAATACTTAAAACAATTCCCTTTTCTTTATATACTTTCAGTGTCTTTAAAGTGTCTGCAAGCCTTTTTATATTCCACATAGAAAGAGGAGTGGTCCTCGGCAAATGAAATTACTGATAAACTTTTCTTATAGCCAAATAAACTTAATTTGAAGAAAAGCTGCGATTTTTATAGTATGGCTCAGCTGAAGAAAAATCGATAGTTGAGTAACACTTTGTTTTGGCTTTTTTCCTAACTAGCAATTACTTGATCTTAGTAGGACATCCAGGACTGCATAAATATGTAAATAGAAAGGCCCTGCATATGCGTGCATGCATTCAGTATCTAAAAATAGTTTTCCTTGAACAGGATTCAATTCTGACTTTACTTGCTTCACTTTAAACATGGAGCAGACTCTGTGTGGAAAAACTAATGCCCTTTTATTGGCCAGCTAGAATTCGTGTTGCTTGGCACTACCTATTTTCAACTCTTCAGTACTATTTACTTCCATTTAGTCAGCAGCAATATATTAATCTATTTCTGTACATGAAGGAATAAAGAACATATGGCCTAGGAAAAGCATTTGCAATTATTTGGCTTTTTCTTTCTTTTCTATATTTTCCAGCTTCTTTTGCTGATTTCCACCTACCCTTCCTTAATTCTAAGTTCAACATAAAAATTGTGGAGTTAATATTTTTTAAACATGGTATTTAATATACCAGATTTAATTCCTTTTTCTAACAGAAGAATTGACAGAAAAATACAGCATTGAATAAGACTGTAAAATCACATTCTGAGGGTTCAAAAGTACAGACACGTAGAGATTCTCCTGTGCCAGTTAAGAATGTTGATGACCCGTGGTTGCATGGTGATTTTTTGTTCTGAGTTCAGACCAGTAACAAGTTTTTGAGGAAGGCAAGCATTTCCTTGTCTTGTTTTCTGCTTGCTGGGAGTTGGTTAACAGGGAGCACATGGCAAGTGCAGTGAAATGTCAGGGGAGGCACAGGTCTGAATTTCCATCCATAGATGTATGTAGAGTGTGTGAATTGTATGGTAAGGGCTAAACTGCTGCCCGTAGAAAATGTTTCTCTTTCTTCCCAGAACAGGAATGGCAAAAGTAAAAGCTCATGTAAGGATTTTTATCCTTGATGACTAAATGTTGATATCTGCTGGCCCTTCTGAGAGCGATGCCAGTCCGTCAAGCACTGAGAGCTGGGATTTGTATAAAGTGGAAGCTGCCGTTGAGGAGCTACTGGGCACCATCCACTTGTTCCACTGGCACCATCAGAACAGTCATAGATGGTGATTTATTTGCAACCCACAGAGATGAAGTTTAAACTCAAGGATAATGGCTGAGTTCTGAAGGGAAGCATCTCTAATGCCATGTCTCCTGCTAACTAGGCATTGAGAAATACAAAAATGAAAGCAGTTTATCAATGAAGAGATTTTACAAAGCTGGTGTGCTTTTAGGCTTTGCAAGGGTATCTGGAACTTACTGTAGAGTTTGGTGGGCCATGGTAGCAATAATTGAATGAGAAGATGACTGTTATTCTAACTTTGATATAGAGCACAATAAAACAAATCTTGATTTTTGAAGTAGTATGTGATGTCCAAACTCATTAGGAAAAGGCTATAAAGTTTTAAGGTAGTTCTTCTAAAACTGGCACCTGATACAATTTTTGTTTCATGAATTTTGATAGGTGATAGTATTTCATGTGTAGCTAATCAGTATATGTTCTCTTGTTGGCATTTCCCTGCAGTAGGTTTTATTCCAGTTCTGATTGTCAACACAAATTTCTCCAGTTAAATTCAGGTTTTACTTATAAAACAACAGAAGCAAAGCTATTTTAAAAGACCAAAAGGGTCTGAAGACAGGAAGAGGAAGAATAAAATCACAGCAATACTCTGTGTAGCGTAGTCACAGTGGTGTCAGAGGCTGTTACTCAAATCTCTGGTCTATTCTGCCAATGTTCTCACCTCCAGCAGCAAGAGTTTTGAGACAGGATCTGTGCACCAGAGTCTGTAGCCTTAGAGGTGTTGAGGAGGAATTTTCCAGCATGCTGTACAGATAGAATAGCACCTGGCAGTTCAGCAGGAGTTAGTTATAATTGAAATCGCTCTATCATTTGATAGCAATATTTTAGTTCTCATGAAGTGGTTACATGAAGACCAGGTATTTGTGCCAATGTCATTACTGAAGAATGGAGTAGGTCAGCTGAGCTTGCCGCTCAGCGTGTGCTGATCACTGCATGGCACTGCTTTCACTGGAACTGAACCACTTGTCTGTCTCTGTGTGCCTGAGGCTTTTACACCTATGTGTGCCTTCCTACTCCTGCTGTTCACCTGAAGGTTTCATATCTCAGCTTTTTATCGATATTTAAATTTGTCATGATTTCGCTCATCTTGTTTCAATTTATTAGCTCAGAGTTTAAGTGGGGTAGCTGAGCTGAGGTGTCCTGCACAGGGCCAGGAGTTGATGATCCTGATGGGTCCTTTCCAGCTTAGGATATTCTATAGTTCCATGAGGCGTGGCTTACACGAGCATGGGATGAGGGTTGTTTCTGCACAGCTTGAAGAATGTTAAATTACAGATGGTTTATCATCTAGCAATGCCAGTGCAGCAGATCTTCAGTGAGTGGGAATTTGCTGGAGACTTCTACTGTTATCTTTGTGGAGATCAGGCTTACACCCACAGCATACAGACAACCTTTGCCTCAAAAAGTTGAAATTTACGTAGGTTTTGGCAGCTATAGGAATTGGAATTCAAAGACAAACTCCTGGGACCAAGTTGTGCAAAAAAAAAGAAAAAAAAATATTTTGAGGGTTTTAAATTCTTGCAATATGGGAAGTGTTTTGCTTGGTAAGATGGTTGCATAAATTTCGAGAAACAGATTTAAAGTAATATTAGCAGTATCTGTGCATACAGTTATTTGTAGGGATAACTGAATTTGTTGTTTGTTGATGAAATAATGCTTGTCTGTCTGGGTGTTTCTCAGTAGAGTATTCACATAGATTGATTATATGACAGAGATGCAGGAAACCGTGGGGAAATGAGCCACCTGCAAATAAGCAAACCTGTAGTAGCAATGTACTTGAGGATTAGGGTTTCCAGGCATAAATTTTTATTTAAAAGGGGGTAAAATGTTATAAGTGTGTATACATGAACTTACAAAATAAAATTCTGACGAGCTTTAAAGTACAATGATCCCATCTCTGACCCAAAATACCTAAGCTATAAATAACTGGATTCCTGGAGACTATTCTAGGAAGGTACCCTGGACATGTGCTGTGATCATGTTGTTCTATTCATTCATTTTGCTAACTGCTGTTGGTAATGACTTACTACTGGATAGACTTAAAACTAGATAGGCTTTTGGTTTGAGCTCTCCCTGTGTTCCGAGTGTCCTCCCTTTACATACATTCATTTATTTATTTTCCCCACCATGTGGGGGGATTTGAAAGCTGAATTAGGTTATTACTCTTTGGGGATGTTGTTGGTATGCTATGGCTATAGGAGTTATTGCTGATGTTGCTTTGAACACCAGAGGGTAGAGGATGGCAATTCTGCCTTGTTCCAGCAGTTTGAAAGCTAGCCTGGAAAATCCCATCAGCATGACCTACTTTAGATACATCTTCAGTGGAAGTCATTAGTTAAATATCATAGGCCTTATGCTTTAAATTTCTTTACTGATTTCTCCCAGTTCTTCACATGTCTGTGTAGAAAAGGACTTTGGAGTCTGAATTTCAGTATTATGTTGTGTTTTGTAATATCTGCAACAACAAATTTTCCTCCCCCCCACCTCAGAAAAACGAAGGTTCTGTTTTAACTCTTCAGTGTATAGTAATAATTCTTGATGGGAAGCTATTTCTGGTTATACATAGTTAAACTCCTTTAGTTAAACTCTACATGGTGTTTTGTTTTGTTTTGTTTTGTTTTCTCGTGTGTCCTTATGTGGTCTGCTTTAATGAAGTTCTATGATACAAAACCCGGTGAATTCTGGTGAGAGTCTGCAGCCATTATTCTAACACCATAGTGACTGTGATAAGGCTAAGGGGCAGCCACTGGCCCTATGCCAAGTAAAACGATCAAGAACAGTCTAATTGTTAGATGAAACAATGAGACATGAAGAGCTTGGTAGTATTTCAGTAAGTCTCTTAAATTCTCTTTACTCATCCAAAAGCTCAGTTAGCAGATCACTGTTTTTCTTGGAGATGAGCATATTTGTATTCACATCATATTTCAAAACTTAAGAGAATAAAATATTGAGATGCTATCCACACTTTAACATTTCCTTCGCCAATTTAACTGGTTCTTAACCAAACTTATGCAAGTAGGTTTTTACAAATGTTCTTATTGCACTGCTTGTTGTGTGTTTCCTGGCGTGCTGGCCTGTGCACAGGTAGCTCCCTTTGGTGTGGATTTTACACCCCCACTAGGTGTGTTTGTCTCTAGAACGGTGCATCATCCATGGATTAGCTGTTTGCAAGCTTCCCTGTTACTAATCATGACATCTGCTTTGCAGAACCTCCTCAAGTCCTGTAGGTTTATAGGTCTGTAGAGCCCTTGGATGTTTTCACCTTTTTATATTCACCTTTGCTAGTAAGCATGGCTATTAGTCTTTTTTAGAGAATATTCTACTTGTTTCGATTTTTTTTCCCACTGAATAATTAAGTCCTACAATTTGATTGCTGTAACAAGTATTCGATCACTGCAGGCTATAGAACTTCCCCTTCCACTGTGTATTGAGAAGTTTAATTCTTTTTGAAAGGGGTTTACAAGTTTCAGGTGGAAGAGCTATTGCTTTTGTAACTTTTTTCAAAAGCTTTCTAGTGCTGTAATAATAAGATTGTCACAGTAGCAAAAGCAGCTCAGGAGGGAATGATCCTCAGAACATCATCTGATTGGCCAGCCAAGAACCAAAACAAATGTCTAAGGAAGAAATTGAGAATGTTGATCAGCTTGTTACACTGGTGACTGGATTATCAAACTGGTCATTATTTCATCAGGATTTTCTTTTTTCTCCTTTATGCTCTTCAGATTAGATCCTTGAAATTTAAAAAAAAAAAACCTTTGAAATTCTGTTTTGTCGCCAACAGTGCCCTTAAAGATAGTCGTTTCCCCCCAATGACAAGGGATGAGCTGCCACGACTTTTCTGCTCAGTGTCTCTACTCACTAACTTTGAAGATGTGTGTGACTACATGGATTGGGAGGTAAGAATGTCAGATATCTTTCATGGAAGTTTATAGCTGAAGTCACACTGTTTAAATGATCTGAATATATTATACCTGTCACCATTTTGCACTCTGTACACATGGTTTTGTGCCTAGATTCCAAAGACACTTTTTCATAAAACTGTCATCATCTCAAGAGTCTGAGCCATGCAAATGGAATAAAGTTGTGGTTTTGCCCATAAAGACACTCTTGAGTGGTCTGCACAATTGTCGTGATGTTTAAGATTCCATCAAGGAGGGTGATGTCTCTAAGCAAGGGTGTCCTGAGGCCTCATTTGCAGTGTCTACCTGGTAGATCAGTCCATTGACTCTGGAAAGGGATGTTCCAGTATGGAAGTTAACAGTCTGATGTATCCTTCTGGAAACAAGCACTGCACAAAATTGTAATCCCAGAACAAGCTGCTTCATTTAGCTTGTAGAGACATTCATCTTCCCCCAAACTTTGTTTACTTTCAGAGTGAGTGTCCTGCACAGACTCACAAAGCCTTTATGTAGTCAGGCCACATAAATCATTGCTTTCATGCTGCTTACGCATGGAGCTGAATCTATTCTAATTGCCAGGTTCTAGGAAACCTGCATGCATCCTCTTGGAACAGCAGCATAAAAGAGATTAAGAAGCAAATGCTGATGTGTGTATGACAGTGTACGCTGATGGAAGTGTTAGTCTATAATGTTCTTTTCCCCAAATTATTTGGCATTAGACACTTGCGAAAAACAAGGTACTGGACTTAAGATGAATGCCTCATCTCAGTCATGATGTTACATTCCACATTCCTCTTTGAATCTGTTTCTGAGTGGACATAAGAAAACATTTGAAATTGTCATAGAATAGCAGACATAATGCCAGAGACACCACAAAAGCTACAGTATTTCCCTTTAATAACAACAGCCTGACTAAATATTTAGAACTTCTTAGGAGAAAAAGTGGTTTTTGTGTTTAGACACAAAAAAATGCATATTCAATAGAAACTGCACTTGTTAGAACTCTAAGAGGCCCTGCTATCTCTGAAGGAGGGTATCAGCAGTAACCTCAGCATTATGAATTTTACAGTAGCTGAAAATTGACAGAGATGTCTTTCCTGTTCACCTCATAGTAATAAGGGCTTCTTAACTTCTGATATGTAATTCTGAATTGGGATGAATCCAGGTTTTCTTTGGGGTTCAGGAGCATTTATTTTCACCATAATCAGAAATACTAATTTTTTATGTAATGTCAGACCAAAAATAAATCTTAGCAAAAATTGTGTCTGCATTCTCAACAAGAAGCTTTTACAGAGTAGTCTGCCTTGTCATTGAGCCATTTGAGACTTCAAACAGTGTTTTCAAGTAATCAAACTAGTGACTATTGGTACTAAAGCTAGATATCAAAATGGTAGAATTTTTTACCTCTATTAGTTTGGCTTCTGGTAGCCAGCACTGTGATGTTTTTAATTTCATTTATTATAATTCATTAAAAATGAGACTGTGAAGACACTCAGAAAATGTTATGTGCATAATTAAATAGCATTTGAGCTCTTTGCATGCCATAGTCTATAAATATTACTATGTGCTGTTTCATCGTGTCAATAACAAACTTCTAAGATGACCCAAGTATTCATCCTTAAGGAAAAGCTGAAAGATCAGCCTGAGTTCAAAAATCCACTTTTCCTTGGAAAGAATGGTTTTAGCTTTGTTCCTTGGGCAACTGCTGATTCATAACTTAATACTGTGTGAAAAAAGCAGGCTTTTACTTTCTATGCCCTTTCTATATTTTGCTACGGAACTTGTGAGAGTGTAACAACAGTGTAAGCATAGTGCAGAACTCTGGTGTTTCTGAATTCTGATTGATTTTATGGATTCTTACAATTATTCTTATTGGAAAGCCCTGACTTACAAGGGAAGAATGCATGGATGAAAAATATAAAAGGCCTTGTGTTGCTTAGTTGCTCTCTCCCATTTCTAATGATAAGTTTTTAAAACTCTTCGTAAATTTCTCCAGTTCTAAGAAGTGGTCGCAAACTAGGTTTCCATGCAAAAGGGCCCAGAGGAGGGGGGGTGACATATAAATATGAGATTATAAAATTCGTAATTGTTAGTCCTTAAAAGAGTGAATGATCACTGTGTGTGCCTGGCAGTGAGATAGCTTATGTCACCGATGTGTCTTTTAAGGGAGCTGCAGTTACGTAATATTAATGGCAAAAGGATATTTTAGGATGTCTAGAGTATGATGTAAAGAGAGATTCTGCATCTTTCATCTCTTGTCATGCTGAGATCATCCTGAAAAACATCAGCCTAATTAGGAATCCCTGCCTTTTTTAGGTATGCTACTGACGATCTTATGGGAACCAGGTCAGCAGTTTGCTGACACGGGTCACAGTATTTCAAAATTGTCAATTCAGACAGCTCAGTGCTCTGAGGGGCTGAGTCTGAAGTCAGGAGTGAAGCTGTCTGAAGACAGTTCAGGACTGTCTTCTTTATCCTGAAGCAGAGTGGTGGATGTTTTCTCGCATTAAGGAATTACCTTCCCAAACTAAATAAATTAGTATTTCAGCTGTGAAAAGCAATGTGAGATCCTTTTGCAGCAGAAACTTTCATCAAGTAAACAGGAGATGTGTGTGAATTCACTGCTGTTAGCTCCCACATGACTTCTCAAATGGCTGCATTTTCACCTTTTATAAATCTTTTAAGGGCCACTTCAATGCCATGTTCCCAAGGATGCTTCCTAAAATACAACTTAGCATTCTTACTACCTGTTACTTTGTCTAAATTGCAGTGCTCAACAGATGTAGGGCTTTGAAAGGAACACTGGGAGTGTTAAGAACTGCATCTCCAGTTCTGCTTCATGGAACCCATGAGAGACCACTGTGGTCCAGTTGCTGCTGGGGTGGAGTTGCACAGCCTTTCCACCTCAGAGAAATGGACAGCATGAAAAATTCAGAGATATGGGGGTTTTTGCTGATAATACTGCTCTTTTATTAAAGATATCACAGGAAAGGACTAGTTACAAAACAAGTCGTAAAGACCAGTTGTTTCTAAACACATGTGCTGTCGATAGCAGTCATTCCTTCCCTACATAAACTAATTCGGACCTAATTCAGGTTCTCTCATTTTTTATTAGAAGATCCTAAAGCATTGCAATTTTATGTAATTATAACAAAGAACCGTTTGGCTAGACTTGAGCAGTACCTCTTCCTTAAAATACCTTGAAAGAGGTCTTTGCCCCGAAGTTGCTGTTCTTCATTAAAGTAAAATCTGCAGAATTGTACGTGCTGTCTTGATAGAAAAGGCCTTCAGCCTTTGTGCACTGCTTTCAACATTAGCTTCAATAGTTGTAGCCAGAAATGTTGACTGAAAGGTGGCTTTTCATTGTTGACAAAGTGGATATATTCAAGAGTTATGGAAGTTCTTTCCTGCCTGCACGTGCAGTGACACCAGTGGTTCTCAGCTTCTATTCTGTAGAACTGAGAAGTCTGGATCTCAATGCTATTCTCTTTGGACAATATTCAGTGATTCCATGTATGTAAATGAATGATTATGCTTGACATGAAGTAGAGAACAAACCTCCTGAGGAGTCTTTTGCCTCTGTTGTTAAATCAATATGTAGTATTTAGATGCTACTAAAGATGGTGAGAAAGAAGCCAGCATATTTGCTAAAAAGCTGTAGAATTCAGCTAACACAAAGTGAGATCAGCTTCAAGAAAGTAGCAATAGTCACTTAATCTGAAGGTTTCCATTTCCAGAAACATTTGCGTACAGCTATTTCGACAGTATTACTCAGGTAAACAGGGAGGAAAATTACTGTTCTGTGGTGTCATAAGGAATATTGTGCTCGTTCTAGGCCAGCATTTTTGTTGGAAAACATTTCTAGGTTGCTGCAGAGATTCAGCTGACAAACGAAGGGCTGTCCTGACGCGGCAGCCTGAACCACTCCGAACCTGGCAAGCCCAGCTAGCTCCGCAGGCTGCCGGCACTGAGAGTGGGCTATCTCCCAGGTTCTCGGAACCAGGAGTATAGCTAGGGCTCCAAGCCCCCTTTGGCCGCTTCCAACCTCTGAGGAGAGGCAAAGCAGCAGAGGGAGACCTTTTCAAGTTCCAGGGTAGGGTTTATTAGGAGGGTGGGGGGGAGGCAACTGGACACGAGGGAAGGGAACGCAAAAAGGCAGGGAGCACCGACCAATCAGAACTTCTTGGGGGAGGTACACAGTAAGGGGGGGAATACATAATCGACCAATGGAGGATAACATAGGCGTGGACTTATACATAACATCAAATCACATACTTAAGAGGGGATGACTGGTGCAGAAGGTGCTGGAACAATAGGAGGGGCCAGGGGGGATTGACAGGGGTTTGGGAGGGGATTAAGGAAATTTGGCAGGGAAAACTCTGGAAGAATAGGCGAGGCTTATGGTAACAGACAGGGGTACCTGCGGGAAAAGGTGAAACCATTATACACTGAACTAGGGGTAACAACCAAGGAAGAAACCATTACCAACAAAGGGGTGCAGCAATCCATATAATATATCAACTAACACTCGAACCGCAACACTGTCCCTAACCCAGAGCAGGGTGTCACAGTGGCACTGGCATGTAGGCATGAGCTGTGCAGTGGGTCTAGGTGCAGGAGAACACAGAAAGTGAGTGGAAATAAGGAATAGGCAGATGCTTGTTCCTGATACCAAGGGGGTGTTGCAGTGCTCCAGCTGTGGAGCATTCCATGTGGATTCTCTGTAACAGGCTCTTTGTTACCTGCTTTAAGGTATTTCTGAACAACTGTTTTACGATTTATTAATCTTAAAACGAATTAGTGGTGAATGCATGCAAATCACTTACAGATTTCAGTGCAGTAGATATAACTGAACAGAATCATTATTGGATGATAATTTACTGCACAGTGGAGTCCACAGAAACTTAAATGTCAACAAGGCCTGATGTTTAGGTACTTACCCAAGTTCCCCTTGGACAGTCTAATAAGAATAATGTAATTTCTTTCAAATTTCATTTCAACCATATGGTTGGAGAGTCAGTCCAATAGGGACAAATTAGTGAACTGTGTTTGGAGTCTTGGGGCAGAGCAGTCCATCAGGAGAGTTGCTTCAGCTTTGGTGTTACAGGGGGCTTTGGAACAATATTTTCTTACATATAGAGAGAGGTATTGTGGGCAGTAATCTGGCAAGTGCCATAGGCACTTGGCAAAAAAGTAAATCTGGCATCTACATGTTTTCTCTCATCCCAAGGTGTATGAGAATAAATAATTCATTAAAAAATAATGTGAATAAATGAATATGAATATGTTTAAATACACAAAAAAGTCTGAAGTTTTGTAAAGGTAATTTCAGAAGTAAAATAATGTAGTTTAATGCAATCTTTAGATGTAATGAAAGGTCTGTTAATTTAATTAGTATTGTCATGGAACCTAATTTTAAGTAGCCTCTGGCCACTTACACAACTGATCAGGAAGTTTATATCTACAAGTACTGCTTATATAGGACACAGTATTTCATGCACTATAACCCCATAGAAATATTTCTATTGGCAGAGATTGTTTTTTGCCTAAGTCTCTCTCCTTATCTTGCTTTCCTCTCCCAATAGCAACAATTTAAATAGATTCCTATCCACGTGGGAGGCTGAAGTAGCAATTATGTGGTCCCTTTTCAGCTCCAGAGGATACCTGTAGGCAGTCATTTCCCTAATATATGGTAATGGGCGAGACAGAACTCCAGCTCCATCTGCACAAGATTGGTTTATTTTTCTAAACTTCACAGACAGATGTTGTTGTTCTACAGAATGCTGCCTGTAGTGTATCAGTATTTTTAGTCTGTGAAGCAGACCCGAGGCTTTGTAGGAAGGTGTGTGCTGGTCCTGGTAGCAGGGCAGTTAATGCCTTCCACAGACCCAACCCTTACCTCCCATCTTGGAGAGGGCCATTTTGGAAAATCTCACAGAAGTTTGTATCAGTTGAGCACTAGTCTCTTGAGGAAGTCAAAATAAATTACACACTGTGCCCATGCCAGTCTTAATGTGAATCGTTTTTATTTTGCTTGTGTGTGGCTTCCATTTATTCAACTCAAGCCTGGTAGCTGGAGTTGAACGATGAAAAGCTGTTTATCCTGCTCAGCTACGTAGTTTGAATTAATGCTCCACGGGATGCTGTTTTTCCCATGCTGTACATACCTTTTTTCTACAGATATGGACCTGAAAGTCCATTAAAATGGTTAATTGGAAACATCCAGAGCAGTGATGCAACTTTAATGTTGCGTCATACTTAATACATCACTTGTGCTTCTGGTTATATTGAATATTATGTTGTCACTATTATGCAAAACACTTGTATAGCATTTAGAGTCTTATATTCTGCAGAATTTCAAGGTGTGCAAACCCTGGAAATATTTAATCTTAGTATTGAATATACAGTTACAAAATCACCAGCTGCGCAAACTTACTGGTTTGGGTATAAACTCTGTAGGCTTTTTTCAGCTTCTAACACAATTTCATTTTACTTTCAGGCCTTTGGGCTCATAATTATATTTTCTGAGTATACAGATTTGATCTCTCTAGTGATTATATATATATATATATATATATGTAATGAAAGTTGGGGTTTAGGCGTGTCTAGTAATGAAATAACATGTTAAAAGTTGCAGTGAATGAAATTAATTAGTCACAAAGTTACATTTTTCCTATTTATGAACAATGTTAGATTCATAGGGAAAAATGGCTGTGGCCATGGCCAGCCAGAAGAGACTTTTCCTCCCATTTCCCCTGCTTATATCATGCATAAAAAGTCTTAATATAAGCAAATAAGTTAATTGAAGAAGTGATAGAGCTTGTAAATCTTGCTTATTTGTTTTTTGACTGCCCTGTAGTTAAAGGAGGTAAAGTAAGTAAATTGTCACTGGAGAAGCTGTTAAGCATTTTTTTATTAAATTTATTAAATTATTAATTTAAGGATGTGCCACACCAAACAATGCAGTGTTGGGACCTTTGGATTCAAATGGAAATAACATCTTGGTTATGGGGGCATAAAAATGTCCATCTAATAATGCTTTGTGTTTGTGCACAGAATTCAAAAGCAACTGAAAACCTTCTGGCAATGGAATATCTTTTATGGCCTGATCCAGTACAGGTACTCTTCACAGAATGATTATAATCTGAAAACGGCGGCTTTAACAATGCCCCGGAAAGGTGTCCAGCCTCTTTGTTCATTTTTTACCAATATTTTTGGCATTTTGATTTTTATCTGCATCCAGCTCCTTGGTATTAGTAATCTTGGTTTCCATGCTGCCATTTTGTCACCTTACAGTTCTTAGTAGCAGAGAAATAGGAGTTTGAAGCTGGGTGTTTTGTAATATTTCTGTTTCCTCCTCATACATGAGGAGAAATTTTGAAGGCTCCAGTCTTGAGTCCATAGTGTGACAAATCTTTGATCGTTCAGTTGCTGCTTTGAACATAATTAATGCTCTTAATTGAAGCTGCATTTGGCAGCTGTTTCACCTGCAGATTATAGCTGGTGACCAGGTGATTTTATCAGCCAGAACAATAGTGACAGTGTCAAAGGAGACAGAACAACCTTAGCTCCTCAGCTGGATTTCCTCCAGCCCAGGAATGAAGCTCCATGGTGGGGAGGAGAGGAACATCTTGTGTACCTGTGCTGCTGCTGAGCTTTCCTGGCTGTAAGTGAACACCTTTCAAAAGGATGACACCTACTGCAGTGCCACCTCCTGAAACTGTATGAAATGCTGTTAACCACTGAAAGGTTCATGGTTTGGGTGTTGCCATGTCAGAAAGCTGTTGTATCTTTTCTCTGGTAATGTATACTAATGAAGCTGCCAATCTCTTGCAGGTGGGTGTACATGGCATTAGAATAGAATTCATCAACGAGAAAGGATCAAAGCGCACGGCCACCTACTTACCAGAGGTTGCAAAGGAGCAAGGTCATTGTTGCACTTTATTTCATATGATCTGGTGAAGAATTTAAACATACCTATAAATCTAAAATGCAATATTTGACCTTGCACTGATGTCAGATGATGGAGCAGTATTTAATTGTAAGAAGACTCTTAAATAAAATGCCAATTACATGCTTGTGTCAGTCTCCTAGAGGGATTCAGTAAACTGTAGCTGTTTTTTAAGCCAGTCATAAATGCAGCATAGCTATAGGAAAATAAAATGTGGAGGGGTGGTACAGTGCTGTCAGCCAGGCTAACAGTTGTTAAAAGCTGTCAGTTTCTGTGGCTGCTAGGCTGGGCTATAAGGGAGATGCAGAAGCCCTGTTAAGCGTTGGGAAGGCTGGGCAATTATCTTAACCATGATTTATTCCTGAATTCCTGGTGATCAAATTGTTTTTCAGTTAGGTACTTTCTGTTAGTACTCAGTTCCTGTTAAAAATACTGACTTCCTGGGGTTTTTAATGGATGGAAGGAAATTATTTTCAGTATGGAAGTACAAAATAATGTTGTTAAAAGTCCCTTTTAATAGAGACACAGACTTAAGTTTGTGCATTTAAAAAACTAGAATAGATTTTGTTGAACAGTCTTGAGCTGAGCTTTCACTTTGTATTTTTATTTCCAAGTGTGTCTCAGTCTGTCCCAATCTTTTACAGTTTGTGTTACTGCTGCTTTGGTTTTTTTTACCTTTTATATATAAGTTTGTCTACAAAGGGTTCAGCTGATATCTTTACTGAGAATTCTTTTAAATTAATAATTCTGTTTCCAGATAGTTTCTTAAAAGTCTAGAGGTGTTCCAAACTATTTTTTTTTAAATTCAGGAACTGTGGGGGGAATGTGTCTAAATTTCGGAATAGCTTTAGTAGACCATGAATTGCAATCTGATTCTTTAAAGTCTCCAGAACTACTCATTTGTATTTTGTATGTGCCCGAATCGACTGTGGTTTTTGCAGGTT
Organism: Sturnus vulgaris; assembly: GCF_052056855.1. Lineage (NCBI taxonomy): Eukaryota > Metazoa > Chordata > Aves > Passeriformes > Sturnidae > Sturnus > Sturnus vulgaris. The sequence continues at coordinate 17,124,263 of NC_142256.1, read as the reverse complement.
TTTTAATGTAACAATGTGACTAATTATTGCATCTTTAGGAAATAACATGTCTAACAGCTATTTAAAATAGAAGAGTTCTTAAATAAATAGGTTTGAATAGCATGAAGATTTTATTGAGAACAGTAATGAATCTGTTTTTTAATCCATCACTTCTTTCATTATCCAGACACATATAATATATAGTTGTTCTAAAATCAGCCATATCTCTGTAAAGTGAAGAAGTCTGATTTCAAGTTCTCTGTACATGTTCAACTAATAATTATTTTAAATGTTATACAGAAATATAGTTTTCCATATTGTCATAACCATTTATAGTATCTTAAGTGGCTGTGATACATGACCATACCTGAATGTTTTGGAAAAGTTTAGTTTTGTATCACATACCCAGTCTAGGACACTTGGATAGAATGGGTTCACTTTTAATGTATTTCGATTATGAGATGAAAAATATATGTTGTTTGTAGAGTGTATGTAATGAAATCTTAAATGTGGTATTTCCTTCAGCTGCTCTGAAGTAGGGAAGAATGTTTTAGTTTATCCCAAATGCCAGCAGAGCCCTTGCACTCTCAACAGCACCACATACTGTACTGTGCTTTTGCAACATCTGTTCCTATTGCTTCATTTCTCACTAATTTGTGCTACTGTAAAATTCAACAGGATGGGACCACATTCAAACGATAGATTCCTTGTTGAGGAAAGGAGGCTACAAAGCTCCGATTACTAATGAATTCAGGAAAACAATAAAGCTAACCAGGTATGCACTGGGATACTGCACATAGCCCTATTGTTGTAATGCTGGGAGGTGTTCCTTCCTGGTAAGTGCTCCTGCAGATGGTAATGGTAAACTCTCCTGGATGTATCATTCATGATTGCTTTGTTTCCACAAGGGCAGTACAGACTTAGGAGAAGCTTTGCACAGGGATGAGTGGCACTAAGCAAGGAGTAAGAGGCAGCTGTTCAATATCAGGACATGTCAGGGTACCTGCACATTTGGGTTGATAACTCTGCACGTTCACAGCAGTGTTTTAGCTCTAGCTTCTCACAGAGGATTTTTTGGCTGTAGTAAGTGTCCAGGCCTGTGGTCAAGAGGGATTACTTGCTCTTGTTAGATTTATTTGGGAAGATGGTGTGTGGTGGGGCTGCTGTTGTATTGTCATGGAGGCCCTTCAGATCCCTAATCTGCTGGATCCTCAGAGAAAGCTTTGGGTTATGCCCTGTGGAGTGCAAGTTTCCCTAATCTTAAGGTGTGAGACATGCTAGCCATGCACTGCTTTGACAGCCAGTGTACTAGCGAAACTATGTCAGGGTATTCCCAGGAGTGGGGACAAGAATTTAATATTTTATTTCATACTAGTTTAGTTTGGTTTTGCTAATTTAATACAAAGTGTTATTGAAAAATAACACTTAGTGTGTGGCAGCCAAGGTATTTCAGAATTAGCAGCAGATATTCTGCCCATAATGGTGGTGAAGGGTAGAGGAGTCTGTATGAATGTCTATAGGAATGGCTCTAAAGCTATTTATTCATATAAACCTGCAGTGTAAAACGACTGGTGAACTCCAGTTGTTTAGTCATGCATGGAGAAATAAGATTTTTTTAAATCTTAGGTTGTAAGGAAGTTTTGACCATTTATCTTCTTCAAGGAGATAAAGACTTTGGGTCTCAATGAGTATTTGGAATTCTGGATTCTCATAGGAACCTAGCTACTGTGGAGTAGCTGAGTAAGAGAAACATTTTTTCTGAAGGTTAAATTTGGGAGGAAGGATTTAGAAGACAGCTAAATTACCAAGTGCAGAACCCAAATCTTGCTTTAATTTATTTCAGCTGTACACTTGATATCTTATTTTCAAAAACAATATTCAAAAAGAGTATCTGGAGATAGCTGAGGGCAAGAGTAATAATGTTGTAGATCATTTCTGTATACCTCAGCAAATAAGGAATATATTTTTCTATTAAAACAAAAACTCTATAGTTTTTTCTCCTGCTGCATGATTTTGCGTGGAGCAATGGCATGGAGCACAAAACAAAAAAGCCCCAAAGGTTCACCCCTAGTCCCCCCCAAAAACCCCACAAGAAGCCTTATATTTAGTGTAATTAAGTTCACAATAATGAAACTGCTACCAAAATGAGTTTCCCGATAAGTTAAATGAGAAACCGTAATTTTTTTAATGGTCAGAAAAACGATTTTTTGACTGCCTGTTTTACTTGCTTAAAATCTCAGGTACTGCTGGCAGATTAGAGACAGTATTATTAAAATACTAATTGTTTTCCAGCATTAGACAACCTGATTTAGAACTTAATTTTAATAATTTATTTTCATACATGAAAATAATTTATTTTCATACAATATCTGTTGGAGGAGTGAGTAAGGGCTTTTAACTTATTTTTCAAGACTTCTGAATTGAAGTAAACATCCTGTGTGTGAAGAAAGCTTTAGACTGATCACGAGTCTGCACTCTCTTCAGGTTCACACCCAGCAGTTCTGGCCATGTTTTGAAAGAGAGAGCTAAACAATAGTGGCACTGAGGGACTCATAGCAGTCAGAGGGGTCTGGAATGCAGAGGGTCAGCAGCTGGGGATCCTCTGCCATCTGCAGAGCTATGCAGGGGCTGTGCAGCTGCCCCGATTGTGCACAGCCAGCTGTTACCTGCAGAGCCCCTCATTGTTTCCCTAGAGTGGGAATTCCATTCACTGAGTGCCATGTACCATCCCCATGGATTCCAGAAGAGCTGCTGCTTTCTCAGCAATGCCCAGCAGCCACTAGTTCCTTGTATTCCTCGTTGTCAGACAATACTGATGCAGATGTATTCAGAATATGTGTTGTCAAGACCTGGATTCTGCTTTTAGTTACACAGAGCTTGGTGATGTTCTTGTTGAGAGCATTCTTCATTATTTTTCAACTGACTCGGGAGTCAGGAGAGATCCTAGTTGAGTGGAAGCTGGCAAATGTTGTCCCATTTGGAAGAAGGAAGACCCTTGTTATTACAGGCCTGCCGGTCTCACTTAAATGCCTGGTAAAATGAGAGGTGCCTCTCTGTAAGGAGTACGTCATACTATAAAGTATGACGAGAGGAAAGTGATCAGAAATGGTGAAAAGCCTTAAGGACAAGATGCAGAAGGAGTAGCTGAGGTCACATGTTTGTTCAGTTTGGAGAGGGCTGAGAAAGACCTTATTGGGGTTTACAGGTTCCTTGAGGGGGGCAGTGGAATGGAGCTGCTTATCTCCTCTTTCAGATGACCAGCAGTAGAACATGAAGAAAGGGAATGAAGTTGCCTCAGGGGAAGTTCAGACTGGACATTAGGAAAATATTCTTTACTGAGAAGGTAGTTAGGCACTGGAACGAGTTGTCCAGAGTCATGGCATCAAGATGCCCGTTGGAGGCCAAATAGTGTCCGAACAATGCTTTTAATCATATGGTTTAGTTTTAGGTAGTTGCATGAGGAGTAGGGAGTTGGACTTGGTGTTCCTGATGGGTCCTTTCTAACTGGAGATATTCTGTGATTCTAGTCTAAAAATAATGTAGCTACATTTAATGTAGCTGGGATAATTTTAAAAGCAGAATTTAGCAGACAGTTGATACGGATTGTTTAAAAACAGCCTAAAAATCTGTAGTGCTTGTTTATGTTTTCCCTATTAGGTTTTTGTAGAGTTGGCTGAAGAGACAGGATATTCTCTATTCCCTGTACGTCAACCAACATAGTAGGCAACCATTTTTAACAATTCTGTTTGCTTAAAGTATTTTTTCATAAGTAGTTACGTTGTGATTTCTCATATGATTCAGGAAATGACCCTGACAATTGTGGCAGTTCCCTTGTGCAGCTGAAGTCAGTCTTATTCCCAGCATAAGAAGTACAGAGCTCTTCTCTCTAAACAAGGCAGCACTGCAGCATTTCTGGTGCTACTTGCAGCTTCCTGGTAACAGTTCCTGAATTGGCCTCTCTGCTTTTTGCCAGGTACCGCAGTGAGAAGATGACGATGAGCTACACAGAGTACGTTGCCCATCGTCCGCATCATCACTTCCAGAATGGTATTGGGCACCCCCTTCCAGCATACAACCATTATTCCTGACACTAAGCCACATGACCAGTCACTGGACCTCTCTGCAGACCTCTTCCCAGGAGACCCTGCCCCTTCTTGGTCTAGCTATCTCTATTACTGTACCATTTTATGATGTTAGTTTCCGTTGCCATGTTGAGGCTTCTTAGTCGGTTCAGCTTATCATGGCAACGGGAGGGAAAACTGCATTACTACAAAGATCCCATACCTTTTTATTATTGATTCTCTGCAGATTTTTTTGCAGCATATACCCTTAGGTTTTTTATGAAAATTTAAATTTCTACTTCATTAACATTGAATTAGATCAATCAAGGCTTTCTGTAACTATGGATGGAAGGAAGAGTTTAAGGATTGCAGTTAGGGATGCTTTGCTTAGCAAAAAGGCATTCATTGCTTTTGCATTAATGGGTGTGATAGAGAATGAAACATATCAGATTCAGGTATTGAAGTAGACAATTAATTGCATTTTTATAACATTCTTAATGACATTGTGTGTACAATATCTCACCTTCACAGCAAAGATTCCATGTAGCTCTGTACAGGATCTCCAGATCCAGCACAAACAGCCAGAACACCAAGGCTGACAGAATGCTTTTTTGGGATGAAGAGAAGCAACTCATGTACAGCGAGAGGTGATATTAACATGGCAGTATTTTCAGAATCAAGTGGCATAAATGATAGTGCACAATCCAATCCAGGACCCCTTTGTGTCCCATCCTGTGCTGGGAATCATGGGCAGTCCAGGTCTGTCAGGATTAGTCAGGAAAATGCATTTGTAATGAGACTATGCCTATCTGATGATCCAAATTAGGAGTAACTCAAATTTGTCCTAAAAACAAGTTGGTGAGTAGCAGATGTCATATTAGGAAGAAAATGGATTTAGATTTTAGTGCCTTTGACTAAAACATAATTATATACTTACATATATAAAATTAATAGAAAATATACTCCAGACATTCTAGCAAACCCTGATGAGACTGCTCTGGCATCAGGGTTTTGGACACTTTTTTTTCTCTTTAAAGTGAGATTTTTTTTTTTGTTCTTTCATTTGCTCTTGAACTTAGTGAGTTTTATCAAGTCATGAATAGTTGGATCAAGTTAACGTTTTTTTTAATAAAAGATAAGAGACTGTTATGAGAGAACTAGGACAAGTATGCCATAATGTTACATGTTTTCATCTATTGCAGGAATAGTGCTTGAGAGCTGTAAGTACTGTGTAATAATTCTGATACCCCTCCACACGGTAGAAGAAAGAAAACCGATTGGAACTTTTTCCTGCTGTAAAAATAGCATTTAGTAAAAGGTATGTGTGGTCTATTTGTAAGGCCAGTTGATGGCAGGAGCTTACTCCTTCCTCCTGTGCCTGCAGAAGTCCCACTGCTGCCTGTTGCAGCACAGGTTGCCTGTTACAGAAAAGACCTTCCTAATCTGCGTGAGTAAACCACAGCAGAAATTCCTGTTACTTTGAATAATGAATGTTTGTAAATACATAGATATATAAAAATCAAATAGATAAATTCAGTTGTTTAAAAAAATTGGATTAACTATAAAAGTTTTTAAATAGTGTTTCAAAGTCAGATAAGAATAAATTATGCTCATCCCTTATGTGAGGTTAGGTCTGCCACTTAATTTCTATGGAGGTTCTTGTAGAAGGTCTTTGGTATTCCTTCATCCACAGCACTAACGTCCAAATATTACCATTTTCAGTTGCGATGCCTTAATTTTTAAGAGAGGGCCTGAAATTTCAGGAGCCAAAAGATGCCAGCCAGAAGCTGCAAAAATGACATGTTTATACAGAGGCTATTTTGGATGATAATGTTGTCTTGTTTCAACTTGGGGAACACTTTTCGATGAATTAGTCTTCAAGTGGAAATATGAACAAGTGGCTACCTGATAGAGTTGTGTTGGTTTTTTTTCTTGCCCTTATAGGGAACCTGAGCACAAACTGAATCATTCTGCTGCGAAAAATAGTCGTCCAACCCCATCTTTATCAGTCATCTCGTTACAGCTTGCTCGTGCTTCTGCATGAGTTCATTGTTAGAAGTTTTTTAAAAAGGTCTATTATATATAAAAATATATATGTATTGAAAGGTGCTAATCAACCTCAAGAAGGTCACGTGACTGGTCATGCGGATCTAAAATCATATCAGATTTTTAAAGAAATCTTCGATATATGCAGATGTTATACAGAATTTCTTACCAGTGTAATAATGATATACTGATGCATAAACAATCCTGCAGGATTTTAAGGACAAGGTCAGCAATACTTCCCACCATGGCTTGGGGGAGAAAAGGATCGTTTTGTCTCCTTTTTTGTATACAGCATAATGCACAATGCATTTTTGTCTATCTCTTAGTAGCTGTTGCTTAAAAATATAGTTCAAGGGTGTTATACAAACTGTAAAGGTGTGCTTTTGAACTGAGCTCATGCCAGACCCTTCTGGACCAGAGTTTTGTATCATTAATTAAAAAACTGTTACAGAGTCTGTGGTCAATCAGATTGTATGATTTTTATTTTTTTAAGACTGGAATAATCAGTCTACCTACAGTGTTTCTAGGGCACCTACCTCCTCAGCACACTGTGCTGAACTGCTGCAGATTGTTTGTAATTGTGGGATTCTTTGAACCAAACTTGCAGCTCACTGTGACATGCACTGGCACAGAATAGGTCTGTTTGCTTAAAGCTGATCAGCAATTGCTCTCACAAATGTCATTCTCTTGTAGTTACATTTAGTAACTTTTAGCTGTATTGTTGGGGTTAGCTACAGATTTGTTTTTCATTTGGGGTACTTTATAGAAATTAAGGTACAACCAAGTAGCTTATTTCACTGTTTATTAAGTTGAAATGCTGATTTTTTTTTATGAGCACTACTCAGTTTGCCTTATTCCATTGAAGAGATTGTTGACTTTTTTTTTTCATTCTCTTGCCTAATGTTCCTAAAAACTCTGTTCTGTAAACTGAGTTATACAACCAAACCATAGACTTGACATGAAGCTGTTACTTGGTGATGCTTCAAGTGTCCTTCCTGCTGCCATCCCAGTGGATGCTGCTCCGGCAGGGGTGGACGCTCCTGTCCTGACCTCAGCCCCACTCTGGAACCAAGGTGGGCACGGCCCTGGCACACCTGGAGTTTGTATATGGACCTCTACTTGTCTTCAACTGTGCGGGTTTTTGAAATTGTTGTCTGGAGTAGGTTACATCTCTTACGTGTGTTAAATCAAACCAAAGAAGCCTCCAGCCATGCCCAAATGCTGCTCCTAAAGCCTGCCTTCCAGTCCTTACAAAATCCCTGCAGGATTAAATGTGTTAACTTTTTTATTTTTGTACAGTTTCTAACTGATTTTTGCTAGTGATGTTAATTGAATTAAGTTTATTTGGGGAGTCTGAGTATCTCCTCCATTTAAATAAACTGGTGACTTTTGTTTTATGCTAAAAAAAAAAAAAGTTTAAAAAAAAAAAAAGAGAGAAACCCAGTGTGCCTCTCAGATTTAAGGGTTTCTGGTTACATTTATTCTTAAGACCAGCAATGATTCTTTATATACAAAGATGTTTTCCTCCTTTTTTATTACTGTTAAAGAAAAAAATAAAAATGAAAAACCTCTTTCTTTGCTCTGGACTCAATAATTGCGCTGGTACATAAACGCACTGAGAAAGCAAACTTTTGTTTGAAACTTTTGTAACAACTTATGACTGTTTTTGTATATCAAAGTTGATTCTTTTCAAGATATCTGGATCTAGTTTCTAAATTATTTTAGTGTTTTATATGTTACAAGAAAAAAAACAGCTTACTTTAAATTGTTCACCAGCATCTCGAGTTATTTTCAATGCCATGGTGACACAAGTGGGCTCTTAGAGCTACCTGGAGTAGCTTGTAACGCCTCGGTCTTTTCCTTCCTTTCTTAGCAACTCAGTTGATTACAGTAATATCACAGATTACCTGAACCCCCTTCTTTCATAACTAGATCCTTCTTCCTTCCACATTTAATTGCTATTAGTGTGAAGAAACTGTTGCAATGGGCATTTTAATATAAGTATGGCTTAAAAAGAGAAAAATGAGGAAAAAGAAAAAAAATGCTAGAAGGTTATCTGTGGGTCTGTGAGATATGGCTGTGGAAAAATATATTGTAGTAGTTTTAACACTATTGTTATTACCTTTTAAATCATTTACCCAATAAAATAATGAAAAATAATCGCCATTTCTTTTTATGTTTCTCTGCTTAATTGTGTGGCTTGGTCAATGTTTTTATTGAAGCATTTGTACCTGGTGTTAATGTCAAAGGCTAATGCTATGTTAGCAATATTTTCCTGTCTTTCCCTTTTGTCTGCTGTACAAGCAAACTGGGGACAGGTACATGCAGCTTTCACTAAACACTCCCAGTGAAAACACCATTTGTCTCAGCTACATCAGTTATTTATCTCAGTATATTTATCAGTATTTCTATCAATTGCCAGTTCAGTTTTATACTTCTTATGTCTAACTTTACATGTGGAATTCTGTCCAGGCCTGAGCTCCCTCCTGTGAGAGGCAGAAGTGGTTTCAATCTTTTGAAGCAAAACTTACTTGCAGAACCTATTATACTGGTGTCAGCAACACAGAAGTGGTACCCCATACAGCCAGGTTGTTCAGCAGAACATTGTGCCAACATGCGCTGAAGAATCTCTTTCAAAGCAACAGTACAGTTGAGGCCAAAATTCAGTTGGAGAACTTCGCTCTCTCAGCCAAATTCTTGGTGCACTGAGAGACACTTTCTACTGAGTCTGAGTTAGAAGGAGCATATTTCCTCTGTAGGATAATTCCTGAGACAAAGCATTCCATCTCCCTGGACTCAGCTCTAAGTTTAGAAGGGCTTTGCCTCATGCTCTGCATCTACAGCCAGCAGAGTTATTAACAAAGTCTTTGAAAGCAGAGCAACAGAATCCATGTAACCTTTGGATGTTGAAGTCTGATGTAGCCATTACTTCACTTGCTCTGAAGCTTTCATTTATGAGACTAACAGACATCTGGAGGGAAACCTGCCTGGGTAAATACTAAACCATTGCTGGAAGCAGGTTCACAGATTTGGTATCATTAGTCTGAACTGTGCAAAACTTACACTAAACCTAATCTAATACCCTGAGGCAGTTGAAAGGCAGAGTTAGTTAGTTACTACTTCCTACAATGAGTTTCCATTCTTCTCGCTGCTTTAGCCAACTCTCCAATCCCCATGCTGTAAAGATCAAAGCAAGCCAGTAGCAGTAAGGGTGTTTCAGATGTATAAACTTGCTTTTTCTTACACAGTTGTTGGTATTAAAAATAAAAGGCTGATTTCTAATTAGTAATAGCTGCTGACAATCATCAGCAGTGCCTGCAATGGGAAATTGCTTGCTTGGTTCAGCACAGGCTGCCATACAGCACTTTACATTGGATTTCTACTTAAGCTGTTTCATCAGACTTTATACTCTTCCAGAGAAATTAAGTTGGAGAATTGATTCTTTTCCCCAACCATATGAAAAATCAAATCCTCTGCAATGGATACATAATAATACAGGGTGGGCATATCCAGTATGTTCCATTTGCCAAGAACTGCACACAAGGCAATAACCAGCTTGTCTGAGATATACTGGGTCACAAGAACACATTTAACTAGGCTGCAATCATGCTTATTACATCCAGAAGCATTTGCAAAGTGCATTAAAACTACTTTTCCATCCTGTGGTGGGAGGCTGAGTGCAGTCTTGTAGCTGCTATAGCAGCTTTCTGAACAAAGGTGTGAGCTGAAAACTTCTGTGCATGTTCTACCATCTTCTGCTAAAGTGCTGCGAAATGGGAACTACAGGACATTGCCCAAGCTGGGGTAGGAACAGTGAGGAAGCATGAAGAAACATCCTTGTATTTCAGGTGCAGAGCTCAGGGAACTGTTACAATACAAGGACAGGATTTATACCCCACAGTAAGTTCTGCCAGTAAACTGCTGTTAACTGACAGGTAACAGGCACAAATCAGACTGAACTGCTTAAAATTCCAGAAATCTCAGTACCCATTGTCCTCCCAGGAACGGCTATGTGCAAGGTAGACAACATCAGGCTGTACAGACTGTTTCAGACAGGAGCCTCCATCTTCTTATCTGATTTTATAAAGAGATAATATTATGTGCCTCTGTGATTCTTACCTAGTTATAAAAAGTCCTAAGCAAGACAGACTCAGACATGGCACAATTAAAATGATAACAAAACTATCCAGTAAAATGCATTTATTTGCTTTAATGCCAAGATTTAACAACTATTTGTCCAATGATCTGGACTTAGGGCACAACAACAAAAAAGCTTACCAGAGCAAAATATGAAAACAAGTACACAAATTAACCCTTATTTATAAATGTTATCTCATAACCAAAGTTTAGCACATTACAAAATTTACAAAATTTAGAACACTCTTACAAATTATTCAGAACTAACAGCATATGTGGCAGTTGAGCCTCTCCACATTCATCCTTGCCCTTGCCAACCCATTCATGTCCCTGCCATGCTGAGACTAGAGCATGGGGTAAGCAGCCCTGCAGGTTCCTCCAGCCCCCCAGTGCTCCAGCCCAGCCCCTGGCACAGCATGGTCGGGGAGAGTGGGGTGTGGTCACTGCTCTGCCTATTGTGTCCTCTGCAGCATTGGAATAATGACTCAGGAAATGCATAAATAGTTTTTAAAAGTAGAAAATTGACCCTGAAGAAAAATAAAATTATTTATAAAACAGCTTGGCTTTGACTAAGTTACGCCAACAGCTGCAAGAGATATTTACAGCAATATCACTTGAAGTACGAGATCACAATCAACAGATTTGTTATGAGTCCTGTCACTTTAGAACTGAAAACACCAAAGCTGACCTGTCTGCCTGCAGGAACCTCCCACCAGGGCTGACATACGCCCTCTTCCTGGGTTTTGGCTTTTTCAGAGCTTTGGCTAACTTGTTGATGAATTTGATTCCTAATCCACCTAGAGTGAAACAATTGCAACACAGAAGAAAACACCACAACTCCACTTTCCGTTAGCTGTGGATGCATAGATCCATATGTAAAACTTAGACATAAAAGTACAGTCAGTTAACAGATGTAAATAGCCATTTCTGAAAAATACAATTGAACTTTGTAAAATTATTTCAAATATACAGAAGCATCACAACTCTGTGGCCAGAAACAGAAACCTACAATTAGGTACTCTCTGACCTCAAGGCTTGATTGGACTGCAAATGGACTGACTGTTCCTGCTTCCCAGACTCACCAAGGCAGCAGCTGCTCAAGCACACATAACCTTTGCTTATGGGCAGCATCTTTGAACTAAGAAGCTGAACCAAAACCAGCTCCAGGTGCATGCTCATTGACTGTGGCTTTTCATCGATTTATAAACACATGGGCAAGAGCTATTCATTTGCACCTTTCAAGAGAAAAAAAGATGCAAATTCAGCTGAGGTGCTTAAAAGAAGAACGTGAAGAAATAGATCCAGCTCAGACACTGTACAGTGTCTGAATCCCTGGAAAAATTGCACTGCAGGCATCCTGGACAGCTGAAGCCATGGCACAGGGTGGTGGGGGCAGAAATGTTTTGTCAGGGCTACTTACTTCAAGGTTGCATAAACAAACCCATCAGTAAACAGGTTTATTACAGCTAATAATGCTTCATTCATGGGTACACGTGGAGGGAAATGAAGCCAGTGGTAGCTGGAGTAATGAGTTTGCTTAACTCTTTGTTTCTTTTGAAATGCCTACAATACAAACACTTGGAGGGCATTCGGACCCCTTAACCCATACCAGCATCTCTCAGGCAGTGGCACTGCACAAGAATTTTTTTTGGTATTCTGGCCAGCAAATGAAGTCACTCTGGGGTGAGATTTTACACTCTGCTTCAGCTGCTGCTGCTGGGAACAGTGGGTCTTGGCTGTGCAGCCCCACTCCTGCTCTGCCCCACAGCTACTGCCACTGCTGCTGAAATTCCCAGTGCCATGACACATTTGGGCACATTTGACCAGGAGGCCTAGGACAACCCTTTCAATTGTGCATTGCACTGCAGCAGTGTTAAATCTCATCACCAGGTACTGGGCAACAGCTTCAAGATGTTTTGACACGGACTGAGTGTGTAACACCCCAGGAGAGAATGCAGTTGCCTCCCAAGAAGAGCAGTAGAGTTTTGTGCTTTCATTTCCAGCATAAAGCAACCAAAGAAGTCTGTATAATGTAACTCCCTATAAAATAAACCATTCATGGAAAAGAAAAATCAGCCTCTGCCAGGAAAAGCAACGAATAACTGCTATAGAGATTAAGTACTCTGCTTTCCCATTTCCTGCATATATAGCAAGCTCTGGCTAATGCACATTCCCAACAGATACTAGAGCTAGGTGAGTAACGAAGGATGTGGAGTTCCACAACAATTGCTTCAAAAGTTTTTTCCTTTTCTGCTCCCATTCTGACCTGCCCTTCTTCCCCTTCTGTGAAGCCTATCTCAGCTACACTTAGGCAGTTTTGAGTGGTGGGTCACCATAAATCAAAATGAAGCTCTAAAAGCCTTCAAAGAAGGGCATGAGGAAGGAGGAAATAATTTTAAGTTTGGGCCTGTCACAGGAAAGACACTGAGGATGTGGAGCACATCCAAAGTAAAGTATTAGAGCTGGGGAAGGGTCTGGAACACACATCAGAGGAATGGCTGAGAGTGTTTAGCCTGGGGAAAAGGAGGCTCAGGGTTGACCTTGTGACTGCAACTGTCTAAAAGGAAGGTGGGAGTCAGCCTCTTCTCCCAGGAAATAAGCAACATGTCAAGAGGAAACAGCTTCAAGTGGCACCTTGAAATTGGACATTAGGAAAAACTTCTTTACCAGAAGGGTTATCAAACCTTGAACAGGCTGCTCAGGGAAGTGGTGGAGTCACCAACCCTAGAGGGATTTAAAAGACATGCAGGTGTGGCACTTGGGGATGTGGGTTAGTGGTGTGCTTGGCAGTACTGGGTTAACCTGTGAGTTCATCAAGCCAAGCATTTTCTCCTACCTATATGATTCTGTACTTACTCAACCAGCCTCACTAATATTGCACAACAAAAAAGCAGCAGCTCATGTTGAAAACGTGAAGGTTGCACTGCCTGCGTTCCCATCTGACTCCAGCTGCACCATTTGATTCCTTCACTGCAGCTCCAATACTTCTAAAATCTTTACTGAGTGCACTAGTTGGTATTCTCTACTTTTTTGCCTTGTTTAGCGAGACATTTTCGCAGCTTAAATTGATATGAAAGATTCAACAAGCTCCAAGAACGTGCCCACATAAGGTTTAGGACGTAAGGACAGTACAAATGCCACACAGGCTCTGATGAGTGGCTCCATCAGCAAACTCCATGTCATCAAATTACACTCTGAATTTGTGTGACTCAAAACAACTGGAGCAGCGTATGAGGGAAAAGCACAGGTGGGCCCAATAACCAGCAGCAAGGGAGAGAGGGCAGGGGCAACCACTTCCAGCAGTTCTGCACCAGGAATCCCTTTCCATTGCCCAGAGGTGGCCCTGTCAGCTCTGTTCACATTCCTGCTACTGCATTTTAAGTCAACCGGAAGAACTTGCAAATTCTGCTTTCCATGCAAAGAGCCTGCACTGACACCTGAGCTCATTTAAATGCTCCTGCAGTTTTAGTTGACCAGAGGCAGTCAATAGTGGCAAACAGCAGCTGCTTTATACTTGTTTGGAATGCCCTGAAGCAGATGATTACAGATAGGGAATGCTATAATTTAAAAAAGGAAAAAAGAAAAGGCTCCTACTTAGAGAAGTGTTTCCAGTAACTACAATATCCTGATGGGAGAAAAAAAGGGAAGATGCTTTTAAAAAATTACTTTTTTTAAAAAAAAGAACCAAAAACCATAAGTTAAGCAAATAATAATGTTAAATAGTATTTGCAAAATTTGTCTAAAGTCCTTCTGTTGTAATAGTAACACCAGCTGTATATGCCCGAGGGATAGTTTAGGTACATGCTGCATATTCTCAAGTTGTGAGCATACAGTATATTTATATTTTTATATGTATATATACACACACATAGAGAGAGAGAAAGCAAGGCATGGAAGAAAGCCAGAAAACAGTTTGTAAATCAGAATATGGGACAATGTATATCTGATTGAGGTTACCTTTTTTAATGGCATGGAGTAGAAATGCTTGAATAGTTTGTTCCCTCACCAAAGAAAGTTTTTTTCTTTTTTAAGGAAAAAAAAAAGTCAACTTACTTTTGCTTCCTGAGGTGTAAGCATCTGTACCTTTACTTCAGCACATACCTTCAGGTGATCTAGCTGGAGGAGGTATGATGGTCTTGGTTTATCTTACAAGTCATAGCTTTGACAACACAATGAATCTATAAATTCCCACAAACTTCTGTATAACAAAAGCCTGCAGCCCTGAAACACAACAGTCTGCATAATGGACTCACAATTCTGGAAGAACACAGTCAGGATTTCCCATCTTTCTGCCCAATGGTTTCTCCTCCTGCAAAATTTGAGCAGGTACACACAGTTGATCATTCTGCCCATCTACATCCTGGTTCTCCAGAAGACATACTGATGGGTCACGCTGCTAAACTGGAACATATTCTTTGCAATAGAGACCTACACTGATGTGACATTCCTTTTTATACCGGTATTTTAAAATCAGTACACATGATATAGCAGAGCTGTAGGGGGGAACAGAATTTCATTTGGTTTCTTCACCAGCCAGTCTGGTCAGTGAGGGTCAGAATAAACACAGCAGGAATGTTTCAAAAGCTACTAAGTATAAAAAAAGCCTTGATATTTACACTGTACTTTGTATCTCCACTCCTTCTCTGGTCTAAGGTAAGTGAAAAAAACACGTTTTGTTCGAAGTCAGGACAGAACAGTGGATGCAGTATCTTATTATGGCCTATACATAACATGGTCTTTTGAAATTATTTCAACATTCTTTTTTTCCTCTCACCAAAACAAAAGCATCTCCAAAACATAATGATGGGACTTCACTAGATAGGTACTTATCCACTTAGAAATTAAGTAGTTGATTAATTTTTTCTTTTTTTAAATGAGTTATTGTTCCCCAACATTTTCAACCAGCTTAAAGAAAATACAGTAGAACCCCACTGGTTTGTACTTCTGACTGGAAGATTAAGTATGGACAGTTTCCTGTGACCATTTTGGAACATTCAAGCCTTAAGAGTTAAGCCAGAATGATGCAGTTCAGCATGTTGATTCACATCAGTGGAATGCTACAATTCAGCATTATTTCCTACCCTAGAAGTGTAATATTCTTTAATGGAAAATGAGTCAAAACGAGGTAGCACTGCCACTCTCCTTGCTCAAATGTGCACAAGTCCTGGCCTAATTTTAAATGGTGGCTTAGCAAGATTCTACTATAATCAATACAAAATGTATAAAGCACAAACTTTTCCCAGAATAAGGCCACGAATTTTTGCCATTGGCAATAGGCAGTGAGAAACAGCAGGTGTAAAAAAACCTCACTTCATTACAGAGTTGGTTTTGAGGCAAAAAACTATGGGAAGAAGTATAAAGCCGTTGTCCTCTCATCCCCCTCTATTTTCCAGTGTATCTCTGCTTCCTGTATTAACTACTCTGTGGGGAGAAATCTCAGTCTATTTTCTTAGCTGGGAGTTTAAGTAAGTCCATGCTCCATTTGAAGGTGGGGACAGCACTCTGAAACAGCAGGATTATGAGCTTCCCATGAGTCATGGTCATGACAGTCTGATGTCCAGATGCCCAGATTCGGTACCAGGGCCCATAAAAAGGATCTGAGATGGCTGGGCACAACATGTTGTTCAAATTCACTTCTGTAACCTGAGGAAGCAACAAAAAATTTATCAATTAACAATATTCTTATCTTGCACGGATTCACCTAAAAACAGTGAAAATTTAGAGAATTACCATAATAATAAAAACTGTTCAGGTGACCCACATTTGCTCAACACAAGAAGGGCAGCTTTCAGAAAAAAAAAAAAAGCAGACACAAATTTAATAAATGGATTTATGCAGGTACATAACCAATCTATGAAATATTTCACCAGTACTTGCAAGATAGAATATACAAATTATCATTAGAACACAAGATTTGCATACTAGTAGCCTTATCAAAAATTTTCATGCAAGTAGTCTTATTCATGTAGACTGGACACTCAAACTACTCAGTGTTTTTACTCTGAATGTACTTGCAGACTATCCATTTATTAACCTGGGTTTACTTACCAATCCCAGGATCTGCAAGATGCTAAAATGATACACAAACATAAACCCCGTGGATAAAAGAGCCCACCAGAAATTGCAGAGCGGTTCAGGGGTGTAGACACCTTGAAAAGAAAGGAATATATTAATGTTCAGCTGCACTGCTGCGCCCATCACACTCTCAATGAATAATCCTCTCTCTCCTACTCTCTGGATGTCAGGGCATCTGGCTTGAGCTGATAACCTCCTTAATACCATTACAGTAATTAATATTTGAGAGCTTTATTTCTTACTTGAAGCATCCTGATTAGCTTCTTCCCTCCTTCTTGTCCAGCAGTGAAATTTACAGTATGTTACCTTGCTAAATTTGTCTATTTTTTAACCAACATCAATGATTTTTACTTCATTCTTCCTTCTACCACAGAAGTAATAATGCAATAATGGTGTACAATGAATCATTTAAAAAATCATGTTATTTATACTTAAACACTGCTTCTTGCAGGGATTATGATTTCAGCATGCACAGAACTGATTTCGGCAGCATCAGGTCCTGCACAACCTATATTAGAGCACAGCTTAATTGTAATTTCCTAATTTTATGGTTGTTTAACAACTATTAATAAGGAACTTACACCAATAATGCCAAGGAACAGAAAAGCTGTATCAGATGGTCAATCCATTAATGACAGGCTTTTAAATTAAAGCTGCTGTGGAAATATTTTCAGATACACACTGCAAACAGTTTTATAATCAGTAGATATCACACACACTGTAAAATACTTTTTCCCTTCAAATGAAGTAGCAGATATATTATTCCAGCCTTTCTCTACCCTCTTAAAACCAGGTTTTGCTAACAAAACACAACGTTCCCTGATCTAGAATGTACCAACGAAACCAGATTTAATAAAATTACTCATAGATACAAGACTATCTTGGGAATTAAATATTGAAATTTCATATGGTAAGAACAAAACCAGTTTAAAGAGTTCTCTAGATTCTTACTAGCAGACATGAAACTTGTACTGTAAGGTATGTGGAAAAATACTATTTTCCTTATGACTTAATAACTTAGCCTCAGAACACAAAAGAAAGATGCACAATGTCATGCTGTTAGTCTGCTCCAAGAGTTTCAGAGGATTATAAAAATCCACTGGCAATTTTTATCTGCTCTCTGATCCATTAGATATTATTAAATACTGGAACATGTATCCAGTACTCAAAGGACAGCTTAGAGCACAGAGTGCAATACTGATACTTGCCTTGGCTAGCCAGCACACTCGGTAATTACCAGGAAGTAATTAAAGATTTCAGCATACACTGTACAAGGCTACTGGGAACTTAAATAACTTCACATGCAGAGTAGCTACCACAGCATCCATCACACCAAAGCTGCTATGAAAATGCTGTGTATGGAATCTTGTGGAGATAAATACAAGTAAGTGCTGTGACCACATCACTGTTTAATGCTGCATCCCAGTTCAGGTTTAAGATCTCTAGAGCAATGCTTCCTCAAGCTCTGTGACCCTTTCAAAATTATTTTCTGTATGGCTTCCTTCCATAATTTGTACCCGTCAAGCCAGTTCAAATTGATTTTGCAGTAGCTACCTGAAATAAGTTCAATTAAATAGCATTTTGTGAATGCTACAGATTCAAAATCACCTACACGCACATCCACACAGTATCCACTCCCAAGAACACAAGTGCTGTGCTGCTGATTGCACAGGGTAAGACTGTGTGTGTGAGTGCCAGCAGCCTATCTGCACCCACGCCTGGTTCTAATGAGGAACTGGCAGCAGTGTCATGACTCCAGGTATCTCTGTACACCATGGTTCAGTGAGCAAGCTGGGACTTGGGGAGCCCATGATAAACTCGGGCATGGGAGCTACTTGGAAAGCACAGGGCAACTTGTAAGGTTTCTTAATGCAGTGGGAAGGTGAAGGCCAGAAGTGTCTGAACAGCTAGTAAAACCAAAGGTAAAAGCAAACGCTCCAGGAATCACTTAAGTTCTCCAGGTAAAGGGAAAAAATTCCCAACAGTAATTCTTGGGATGCACTTGGCAAGTCTAAGCTAAAAGCTGGCATCCTATTTAGAAAACGGTGCAGAAGTCTTGACTTTGATAGCAATGATAGTTATTTAACTGCATGGCCTGAAAACATCAGATAGGTGATACCACCTTGAATATGCTTTTTCATTATAGAGAGAAGAGGAGGAGGAGGAATGAGCCCTGGTGTCAGAGTGGAGGAGATCACGGCTCTATTTTTGGCTGCACCAACTTAAGGTCACCTGGTCAAGCTTTACAGAAACTATCTGTGCTCCCTCTGCTGTAAAGAAAACACTGCTTGACTTCCAAAATTTATTTATATTGTCCTTGCAGTTTTAGGTGCATATTTAACCTAAATACAAAACACAACATTTAAATTTAAAAAGCAGCTCCCAGGAGCTGGCTGAGCAGTGCTAAATCAAATTAGGTTTCTGTTGGAAGTTGCTTGTGTTATTTCAAAAGTATTTGACAAAGCCGGATGAGAGTCTGAAGGGGTGAACACTCAGGAAAGCTAAAATACAGATACCTCCATATTCAGGTGACTTACAGTACAGGTAGGGTATAAATACTAATATAGGCAAGACCTGTAGACCCAAGCTACAAAATGAGACTGGAGGGAGACAGCAGTCATTAAAAGACTAAGGAAATTGCACAAGATGGCAACATAAATCCATGGCACAATTTGGCTTTAAACCCAGGCTTCTCATGTCCAGCTTCAGTCTAATCAAGGAATGGTATTTCAGAGGTCCCTTAGCAGAGTTGTTCAGATTCTCCCAGCAAGGAATTGCACTCTGCTACATTCTCGCTCTGTTGCAAAATTAAAAAAAAAAAAAAAAAACAAACATCAGCAACTTTTGCTCTCTACAGATTTTTGGTATTGCTTTCTACTAAAAATATCTATCCTTATTAGACTTCGCAATCCTGAAAATAATGGTGTTATTTTCAGCAGTAGCACTATTTGGACATCAAAGGACAAAAAGGAAACACTGACCTCCAAAGAAAAACATTTTGGAACATTCTAGATTCCACAGTGTGCTTTTGGAAAGTAATTTTAAATTCATACCTGGGAAATTTTCTGCACATTTCTCATTAGATAAATACCCACCATAGATTTTTTTTTTACTTTTGAGCCCTGCTATTTAACAGATTGCTGTTTAATGGACCAGTGTGGTCCATTTTTTCCATAGTATGGTCTGTTAAAAAAAAAAAACCAGCACAAACAGGAAAACTGAGAGCCAGCTGACTGGTTGTTTGAAGGGCCTGTGTTGGCTTTGGCAAAAGCTACTTGCATAGGAAATCAGTTTCAATAGGTGGGAGCAGAAAGTTTCACACTCTATTTATAAAGGATTATGGGCAGTTCTTATACATTAAGCACTTACAGAAATTTAGTCCAAGTACCAGTCTGACACTGATCTCATTCTCAAAAACACGCCCAAGACAGCTGAGATCATTCCAAGCTGGGGCCATCTTGGTAGGCTGCATGTTTGCTTCTGTGTTGAAATAGCATGGCAGAGGATACCTCCATTTAAATTAAACTTCATTACTTCAACAGCATTGATACAAATGATTCCATAAAGACTGAAGAGTTTGGGGGTTCTTCATCTGTTTCTAAACAAGATTTTGTTGACCCTGAATATGCCAAGTTGTTCATTTTGCCATCTAGGAAATGGAAGCATGGCTTTAAAAAACTAAAGATCAACAAAGAGATGCCATTTTTTAAAATAATGCTCTGTCTTGGTTTAATTTTGATTTCCCGGCCAATGCACCGAATTAATGTCTCCGTTTTGAGTTGCCAATTTAAATAAACTTGTTTTTCCTGTTGTGAGACAGAACCAGGAGCAAAAGAGCAAGGCAGGCCTAAAACTTGAGAGAGTATAAAAGAAAATTTATTAACTATACAAACAAAGAGAAAGGAAAAAAAGAATTCAGAATAAGATTTTTCAGATCACTCCTTCCCTCCCTCTCCCAATCTTCATAACAACAAAACAAACATATAACAAATACTTCGGTCAGTCCCCAATTTAGTCTTTCTCAGTTCACTTCTGGAGAGAGAAGCCTCTTCTTGTTGAAGTTGTAGGGATTTTTCCCACAAGAAGGAAAAAGACAGTTCTCTTGTGGTTTTATCTTTCACGATTTGCATCCTCCCGGGAACCTGCAACCGTGACGCTCCTCCCAACTCCACAGCCACCCCAAAGCTGTAGATGTGGGCCATGTCTGTCCCATGGGGTATTGCTTTTAAGAATGAAATGTTCGACAGCAAAGATTCTCTCTGTCTCCTTTCTCTCTGCTCAGGCTTCATTTCCAGAAAACTGAAATCCCCTTCTTTTCTCAGGGCAAAAATTCTCAACACGGGTGCTCTTTAGTCAAATCATCTATTAAATGGAACATTTCCATCCCCCCATGTCTCTTTCCATGGTTTATAGGAATATTCAGTACATCAGTTCATCCCTACAATTTCACAAAAAGATTTTCAGCCATTTCAGCATCTTCTCATTCTCCTTCCATCTTAAAAACTTAGCTCTTACATCACTGACTTCAGAAATCTTCTTATTCCCTTTCATATTCAAAGGAAAGGCTGGAGGCTTTGCAAATCTTATCTGAACACTTAAGAGTTAAAGTTTAACACAACTACTAAAGTTAGGCCAGGCTCAGGCCGCGCTGGGAGGCAGCTGAGGTGTCAATCAGCCTTTCTGGGGCTGGGCTGCAGCCCCACAGTGCTCATGGCCACCCGGGCAGGCCCGGCCCGGCCGGCAGCAGCAAGAGTCGGCCTCCCCCCACGCCAGAGCCGCGGGCCCGTGGAGGAGGAAGCCGTGAAGGTGTCATCACACAACCTTTTCTCCCCCCTGCCATCGGGTCCCCTCGTTGGCAAACGGGGCCCAAGCGGCCTCCTGAGCCTCCCCCGGCATGGGGGAAGGGGAATCTCGGGTTGGTGTTACCTGCTCAGCCACCAGAAAGACAAAGAGGCTCAGTTCTGGATTGTCTCCTTCAAAATGAGTGTGCACGGAGCAAACTAACTTTCTCTAACTGGCTGTTGCAGCTGTCACAACCCCCACAGAGGAAATACTCTTAGAGAAAACCTCTCTCTGAGTTTCTTCTTCCTAAGTCAACCTATCACATGCTCCCTCCCCACAATGTGCTAGTTCAAATGCTCTTATGAACTATTATTTTTATTTAAAATTCTCAATACACAGGTTTCTGAAAATTTGAACACAACTTAATAGAAAGTGAAAACATAATGCAGGATAAAATTAATCTCTGTTTGAATTAGAGAATTCGAATCTAAATATAGTACACAACTTTAATTTAGTAGGGTTTAAAATAATCTCTTTAATGACTTGCTTTCATTCCCACTACTTTTGATAGAGCTTTATGACTTTTCCAGTGCTGCACACTCTCATTCAGCTGTCTTACAATTACAAGTAGACCTGCTTAATTCAAAACTCAGAGCAACTATTACAATAGTCTTATTTTCAAGCTTACAAAAATGTGAGGGCAAATTTATTTTCCTTTTATTTCCCTTGATTAGAGGGTTAATTGTAGTTGAGTGGCCTATTGAGCTAGCCTAAAGATAAAACCTCCTTTGCAGGGGAAAACAGGAAAAAAAGTTTTCAAGAGGATGATCCTGAAATCCGTGTTTCCCCTATAGCCGTTCTAACTCCATCTGTAGGTTTCAAACTAGTATCATCTGCCAGGAGGTTTCTGTTTCCCCTCAGTGCCAGCTACTCTCATCAGAACCAGCTCAGACAGAGCTCTTACAGTACTTGCTTCTCTTTATATTCCATAAAGCAGTAGGAGTAGCTCTTCCTCTACCTTCATATAGTAACAGCACACAGAGCTACCATGCTGCTCAAGGTGCCATGGCACAAGCACAGCTCAACAGCAAACCACACATTTATATCTAATACATGGCATTCAGCAGGTAGAGAAATGTGGAATAGGAACATGGAATTGCTAGAAGCAGAGCAGGGAAATAAAACACAAGAGTCAACAGGTCTCTAAGTAATTCAGTTTCAGCAAAAGAGTTGTATAACACATTATCAAGTATTTCAATGAAGATTGAAATGGACTAGATTTATGACAACCTAATTTTATCTAAATATAAAGTGGTATTTCTCCTGGATTACTACTAAAGGTATATAATAAAGACTGTTTGGTAACTCCTTTAAAAAGCTAAGGAAAGAATTACCTAAAGATAGTAAGCGTCACAAAGTGGGAAAGCGGCTGACATAGGGTGCAACAGCTAAAAAAGTCTTTAAATATGGTAATCCCCCACTCTAGCCAGAAAGTCCTAACAGCCAATGGAAAACACAAGTTTAGTGTTTTAATTGCACTTTCCTAATTTACAACCAAAGGAAAAATTATCCTTTCATCTGTACTTGGTATCTGTGTGCTGCATCTACCAACAAGTCCAGGTGGTCATGAAGTCAGGAACGCTGCCCTGCTCTGAGGGAGCTGCCTTTACTGGGCTGCTTCTGCCCAGCTGCTGAGCACAACAGAAGCATTCTCTGTGAGAAGGGAAAAAAGGAAAATAAAATCAACAACTTCAACTGACTGTGTGATAATGCCACAGAGTTTCTCCTTTGGCGCCACTTTTGAAGACATTTAGATCAACAAAGAAAAGGGCTTTAGGACTTGAGTCGGACCCTGGCTCTTCTTTGCCTATAAAGATAACAGCACTTGCCTAAGAAGAAAATTCTGTTTCTATTCCCTGCAAATAGCTCATTTATTTAGCGGCAAATCGGCTCTTAAGACACACAGGGCCAACCCAGAGGGATGCTCGGCACTCGCAAGGCCATCACTGCACGGTCCGGCTCACGAAGGGAACTTCCTGCGTCCGCCCCGCACCCAAACCGCGGAGCTTCCCTCCCCGCGCGGCCTCACGGGAGAGGCCGGACACAGCCCCACCTGCCGGCCGCGCCCCGCGGCGCAGCCCCTGTGACAGCAGCCCCGGGCCGAGCGCGGGCTTTGCCCGCAGCTGCAGGACAGACGCTCAGCATCGCTCCCTGCAGCCACAGAATCCTAAACACCTTAATGCCAGCCTTTTCTACCTACTGGAGTTACTAACTCAAATAAATAAGACTGGAGATATCAAAACACAGGGCAGATCATCTCCTGAGGTGTGCTGCTACGGAGCTGCTACAAATTTACCCTTATTTCAACCTGTGGTGGAATAATGTAATTTAGAATATAATTTGATCACTGCATTAAGGAAATAACAATTCCACCGTGATTAAATTTCAATATGAATGGATATTCTGAAATAAGGTGTACACCTGATCTTGTCAAATCCATTGGAAAACCTGACCAAACAAACTCAAGACAGTCAGAAAGAGTCATCATCAGTCTCTAAAGCTGATGTTGGTAAAGTCCCCACACTTACAGGGTCAGGAGGGACATGCAGGTTGCCAGTGCAGCATGAACAGTCTGCACCACCGTAATAAATAGCAGGAAAAGAGACAAATAATATAAAATAACAATAATATAAATAATAAATTATTACAGCCCTTGCTTATTGTCACCCGTTTCCTTTCAAAGCAGAAACACTTCAGCAAGGAGTTGGATGTGTGTGCATGGCTGGTGCAATACTTGATTAGAGAATTGCAAGCAAACTTGAGGGTGCAGTTCTCTATAGCCTGAGCATCAAATCCACTCTGCTTCAGGTGTTCTGCTCATCCTGTCTTTGAGAAACATTTGGATCCTATCAAGGTCACCAGTAATATGGGCAGATTCCAAATAAAACTGAAGTAGTGTGTTTTTCCAAATACAAGCCATTCCTTTTAATTTTTTTCAATTTTCTACCCTTCAATTACTTCTCTCAGTCATAATCCACAGATTCACTGATGGAAATTTCTATTTACAATACTGAAATCAAGCTGCACGTGGATCAAGGTCAGCAATGAAAAAGCAATTTTCACAAGATACAGAACTCAGGACAAAGGCCTGTGCAATCTACTCAGGAAGTACTTAAACAGAGGTAGTAGTGAAATGACAACATTAAGAAATATTTTTAGGTTGCATAATTTTTCCATCAAAAATGGTACATTAGGTCACCTGGGGCAGGAGTTCATCTGTGTTTTGCTAATTACAGCTAGTCAGGTGATGAGGAGCCAAGTGCCTAAGAAATGGAGCAGTTATAACTTAAAACAGCCCAGCACAATTGACAGGTTTAGACAGTGAAGTTCTTTTAGCAATTTTACTGCCCTTACGTCAACATTAGATGGCAGCAAATACCTGTACATTAATACAAGGCAGGCATTCAGAATACTGAATCAGGGTGACAACTGTCTGACATCAAACCCTTCAAACTGCAAATCCAGATCTTTTCAGTCCCAGGTCCTGAAGAACCCTCAGAACCTCTACGTCAAAATAAGCAAAAAGCCAAACCAAACCAAACCACCAAACAATCAAAACTTAACACATCAAGTGTCATACAAGACCAAGCCTGTTTAAAGCAAAGGACGTACATGTCTTAAAGTGACCTCAGATGGGAACTCCAAGGCCACCAAGTGATTTATGACATCACAAGAGCCTTGTCTGTCATTACCTACAGTTCACTCCACAGCTGCTTATGTCTTCTGCCCCCTGCTCCTCACCCTCCTCCTGCAAAAATTATGAGTTTGTGTAACTCCTACAATTACCCTGCACTTTGGCATTATTTGCCAGAATTTTAGGATATCAAGGGTGGATTAAAATTAAACATGATAAAAGAAACAGAATCATCTTTTGAAGTATGAGACTTCATTTTTCCTTTGAATAATTTTTCTTAATTTCACTCAGCAGGTCACAGTGCAATCAGGTCACTGCAACACAAAGGTTACAGTGAAATAGGGTGAAGGATTGTAAGTGACTGCTGGTATAAAACACAATGCATTCAGCAGGATGGAAGAGCCTGACTGTATCCCATTGCTTGACAATGTGGAAAATGCAGGCACAGAAAGCTCCCAAGGCCTTGTGCATACAGGCTTAGAAACAGAGATCGATACAATGTTTGACCTAAGACCTTGGAGAAGGCTTGGAGAATTAGAGCCTTGAAGTGAAACAGACATGAAACAAGAATATAAGTTTAAGTTTGTAGTTAAAGTAGAAATATATTTTAAGCAAACAGAAATATGTATAATGTAAGCAAAGCAATATGTTAAGTAAGATAGTAAAAAATTTTAAAGTTTAGCAATAGAACCTGTTATAAAGTTAGAATTTTAAGATATATCAATGTGAGTTTATAAAGTGCTATATGATTGGTTGAAAAATGACACATTGCAGTAAAGCCATGAAAGAAAAAGTAATTAATGATTGGTGTAAAAAGACACTAGCAAACTTTGAGGAAGCATTTGATTGGCTAAAAAACTGATATAACACATTGTGACTAAGAATTAGATTGGTTTCTGATGTTACAGCGTTGAATCTAACACCTTTAATGTCTCACCCTTCCATGAGACTTATAATGCCATAAAGCAATAAACCATCTTTTACAACGTCTCTCAGTAGTCTCATCTCTCATAAAGTAATCCTGATAGACACCACATCCTCAGGCCTTTCATTAAAGGCTACTGAACGTGTGGATCACAAATGTTTATATTTTATTTCCTGGATGTAACAGTGAAGCTCTGCTACAAAATGCAGCTGAAGGCATGTCAGCACTAGAGGGGGGCAGAGCATCACACCAGCTGAATGTCTATTGCATTCCCTTTGAAGATCTGCAACTGGACTTTATTTAGGACTCCCAGACTTACTGGACTATTATGGCATAAGTGAATGCAAGATGACAATATTGTTAGAAGAGATAACAAGCAATCTAGTTCATTCAGTGATATGTGTCACTACATTTCACTGGAGCTTCAGAATTTCTAGGATTTATCTAACTAGACAACCAATTTTCTT
This sequence comes from Sturnus vulgaris, assembly GCF_052056855.1. Taxonomy (NCBI): domain Eukaryota; kingdom Metazoa; phylum Chordata; class Aves; order Passeriformes; family Sturnidae; genus Sturnus; species Sturnus vulgaris. The sequence continues at coordinate 17,098,097 of NC_142256.1, read as the reverse complement.
TTATTTTTTTTTCCTCATTGCTTATTTTGAGTTCCAGTAGTTCTCAAGAGACATTCAAGAAGGTAAAGATCTTAAAAATACATCCCACCAACAACTGAGAATATTTCAAGATGGCAGAGATGCTGCTCAAGAAGACAATGCACATTGTGCAACTACATTCTAAATACCCTTCAGGCAAAAGACCATTTTTACAGTTTTTGTTTTGTACCTGACACAATTCATTACCTGGGTTAAAACTCCTGGGTTAAACATTAGAACACTAGAACATCAGGAACTATTCACTAAAAACAGAGAAAATTGGTTAAAAAAAAGGGTAAGAATAAAACTGACTGTATCCAGTAAATACAGTGTTTTCATTCCACAGGACCAGTTCAATCCATACAGAGTAAACTGCCTACCTACCTCCTTTCTGCAGCAGATAGATGGGCACAACATAGAGCATCACATGCTGGATGTAATAAATCTCTGTTTCAAATGGAAGCTGTGGAATAAGGAAAATATTTGTAAGTATTTTCCTCACTAAAAACCAAGTTCCTAGGAACAATTCTCTTTCTAACCCATGACAATGCCTTCAGTTATTTTATCACCTATGTATAATAACTAACATTAATGGTCAGTGCCTTGAAAGTGCAGCTAACTGTACACATTGCATACCCCTTAACACAAACACAACACTTCCAGCAGGTAATTCCCTGCTAGAAACTAACCAAAGAAGGAATAACAAAAGATTGCTCTTTCCCTTTCTTTGCTAGCACGAATTACCAATACTAATGCAAACCACTCACGTAATTAAATCAGAAACTACGAATACCCCCACAGCATAGAAGCCTTTTTAGAAAAATATACTTGCCACTTGTGAGAGAACTCTATAAATGAGGTCTTCTGTATATAAAAGTATATAAATACATATATACAACTAATTACTGAGGAGGCCTGTGCAAAAAATCAAAAGACCCAATTTATAGCAACCTGCATGCATGTACAAAACTGCTAAGCTTGATCAAATATAAATTCAAATAGAAAATGACCAGTCATTTATTGGTTTTAAAGACAAGCTGCAGAATTATGTGCAAACAAGTTACCAGTTAATAGTGAATCAGATATTTCTCACCTGCTGCTAACTTTTGGGAAATTACAATTAGCCATTTGTGTTTTTATTTGAATTAGTGTAACTGCTCTTCTAAGAAGTCAAATACCTAAAATAATACTAAAAATATCTTCAACCATAACTCTGCATTTGAGCCTCCTAATCCAGACCCAATTATTTCTAGCTCTTTATCAGTTAGAAAAGGGGATGCACTGTATTTGAAAGTTACTCCCATCTCTAAGTACCCTACCTTATATCTAGTTATTATACTAAAGCAGCACATTTAAAACTGAACAAAATTTAACGTAGTAGAAAACAATCAAAAATTCAGAATTCATCTTTTTACTGCATCTGACTTAGAGAACTGAAAAGCCACACTGTTGCATTATTTTTCTGAATTGAAAATTGGACAATACCACAAATATAAAATCTCATGGGAATAATGAAAAGCTTTGGTTCAAACGCAGACTTGTTCTGTCATTTTACAGCCAGAAGAATTCAGACCTACCACTGTGGTTTGCATGTTGGAAAGCAGGGAGTGGTGAGAAAAGCCTTCCTTTTCTATGTCTCTTCTGAGACACTAAAGTCACAGCCTTGAAACTGAATCGCTACAGAAATTTCTACAACAACAGAAGAGAGGTTGAAAGAGTTTGATTTTCTTCCTAAACAGTAGTCAAACAGTTGGTAAATAACATAGTGATCTTTTAAATTCAACTACAATTCTTATATCCTATTTTGAACATAGAAGATTTTAAAACCAACAACTGAATTATGCTAGTCCTGGCATTCCCCCACTGAATACTGTCTGTGTCCTGATGGCAACCTCCAAGGTTGTCAGCCACCTGGTGTGGGGACTAAACTAAAACAATCCTCCTGTACAATCTGTTGGGTTATTTCATTGCAAGTATTCTATATCAAAACGAACACAAGCAAGGTAACAGTATGCAAAAGCAAGAACTTAATGAAAATAGTGAGATTTCCTAAATCTGAACCTTTCCTGCTGTCCTTTGTTAAACAACACAGAGAGCAAGGTGAGGGAATTAAAATTATTTGCGATGAGGCTAAAGCAGTGTTCCTAACTGGAGAAAAAGCTGTACCTCTCCCACTTCAGAAACAATTGCTCCTGATATAAGCACCACAACATGAGGCACTCAATCCTGCCAAGAAGCATTCCCCATTTATCTGTGATGTCAAAAGGGCTTCAACAGCCATGGAGTTGTGAGGATCTGTTACACAAACACTGTGCTAGGACACTCCCGAAAACAGAGTAACAGTTGTTATGCTACAGTAGGGTTGACAGTATTTTTTTTGTGTATTAAACAAAACATCTTTATCCCACTGTAAAAGATGGATTGTTCTGAAGCCTGGCTGATTCTGCAAGTGCATTTCCTGCTACAGAGCTGCAAAGTTGCTGTACAACCAAGCACTGAAGTTGTACAGTCAGGCTGCAGAAAAAGCAAGCTGTACTGAGCAACTAACTCACCTGCATCTTGTGCCTTGTCTATAAACAGTTTTATCAATAAAAGACTCACTCAGCATAAGCACCTTTCACATGCAAGGAGAAACTGGAAATGAAAACAGGCACAAGGGATCATCCATCAATGAAGGATTTACAGAATCTTTTTGTGAAAACAAGTAAGACTTCACGTGCTAGTTTAAACCAGCTACTGCCCAAAGAGAACAATGAGATCTTTCCATGCATTGAACTCAGCTTTAGAAAAATCTCTTCAAGGCAGCAGTAGAGTGGAGCCCAGAAGTCAGATATTTTGAGTTCACCCCAAAAGAGTATGGACATAATACTAATTTTGATTAAACACTCAGACACAACAGTTTGTTTTCAGTGGGCTCACAGGTTAACACTTTGCTCTGGTTTCTCACAGTAGCATGCCACTCTCTGTAAATATTTACACCCTGGCTCAAGAACTGCACTGTACAAGAGCACCTACTCCATCATTCTCTACAAAGACTGCAGAGTGTAGCAGAAAAGGAATAGAAGGAACTCAGTTCTCAGATTCTGGTCTTTCCTGTATTACATCTAGAACACAGCCTAATAAACAACAAATGTTGTACTGTACCAGCCACCTTCTTAGATGTTATCAGTAAATTACACAGTCATACCATTTTAATGCACGCAGCATGTACAAGTGCCCAAATATGCACAAACTTTGGCCTTATCACCTATCAGCCACCCAAGCACAATCTCTCAACGGTCCCCCCCACTGTTCCTGTTGTTTTCCCTTGTGCCAGTTAGATTAAGACAGTTTAGAGATGACAGTATGCTACCACAACCTATTCTATTCTGCTCTGCAGGTACAGCCATTACAGGCAAACTATTTAGTGCAGTGAATTATGACTCTAACAATTAACAACAACACAGCAGCCAATGATTAGAGCATACATGGAATACACTCACAAAGTTTTGCTCAGAGTATGATTCTGCTACTAACAGATTTAGAATGTGGACCTCCCAGGCCATATAGTCCTAAGAACAGAACATAGCAGCTTCTAGAAACATTAAAACTGCACCATCACAGCCATGTGAGCTGACACCCATATAGCCAACACTTCTGAGACATGTCCTGTTTTTTACTTTATCTATATCAACATATTCAGGACACCAGCTTACAAAAAACGCACACTTCTAAATCAGTGGAAAGATTTATCTTTAAAATTTGATAAATGCAACAGGAAAGCTCAAAAAAACCCAGCTACTTTCCCAACAGTTGGAGTCTTTGTGACAGTTAAATGAATTTACATGTGCAGCCAGGTTATCAAGACCTACACTAAATATAGATACAAAGAAAGAATAGAATATAAAGACAAAATCTTCCTACTCCTGTATATCCTCTTATACCTTGCTGGCTCCCTTTTGGGAGCCTAACAAGCCAATTCCCTCAGCATCTTCTTCTCCTTTATTTCTGAAAAGGTAAGAAGAACTCACAAAAACACTGACTGGACAAGGAACAGTTTTATCTTTATCCAATGCCTAGCCCAAAGCACAGAATTTAATTCCATCAGCACATGGCAAATAATGTAGCAAATAACTGCAATATTTAGGTGCCAAACAAATACAAGTGGGTGCATCTGTTGCTTAAGCCTGCCAATTGTTGGCACCTCAACCTCATGCCAAAGCAGGAAAATATTTTCTTGGAAAGAACAGAATAGACTGAACTCACCTTTCAGGCCACTTTTTTTTTTAACACCATCCCAGCTGCCTGTTATAGTCCATAAAAAAATTTAAATGCATTGTTTAGCATAGTTTGACTGAAAGATTAAAATAACAGAAGGTAGAAACTTTCTACTGTTGTTTCAGTGATTATCTCAATTCTCCATTTTCACTGGCAATATGCTACTATTTCAAAAGAATTTTGAAATTACTGAGGTTCTAAAAAAATAAAGAACAAAAAAATTAACAGATGCATTACAAGAAAATGGAAACCATGAAATTATGCCAGAAGTTTCCACTTCAGGATAACTTAACACTGAAGCATATTTACAAAAAGATACTAGCATTTCATTAAGTAATTTAATTGGTACCAAAAGCACATGACCCTAACAGACTGTGCCACAAAATGTAAGAGATGTTCTCGAAAATAATTTGAACAAATTAACACTTACAATCCAAATCCTGATACCCACTAAAACATCCATCATCTGCTGAAGCAACGACTGTCATTCTGAATGACTGAATCAAAAGTTTTTCACTTCAGTATGACAACAGAGATCAGACAACTTAGAAAAAAATGAGGTTTTTAAATTCCTACTAGGTTTTAGGAGACATTTCCTGCTTTCAGGAAAAAAAATCTGCTGTGCCTAATCTTGGGGGAGAGGGAATGACAATCAACAACAACATTTGGCATTTTCTGGGCCTAAGGAATCTTACATTTACACAGTTTCAAAGGTCTGAAACTGAATTTTGACCACAGGGCACAAGGTTAACCTGGGAAAGCCTCTTTCAAAGCCATCAAGTTTTCCCTCCATTAGTGGCTAGAACGGAACCAACACTCAATACAACACTGCCGTCTTTTTACACTGAGTTATTAACTTACAAAAATCCAAGATTGCCATTTTGGCTCCACTGTAGTAACCAGGAGTCTACAGCCTGGTAAAAAGAACTTTAAAAGGCCAAGCAAAGTAAACATCTGACATCTCCCCAAAAATAATGTTTCAGAAATAAATAAAAAAGGAAGAGGAGGGAAACCACAGTTCACTCACCAGACGTGTATTAACAACAGGAAACAGCAATGCTAAGAGGGCCCCATTCAGCATATGCATCTGCAACCTTAGGAAAGAGATGGGATATTATTTTCACAGATTAAAATAAAATGCAATATTTTCACGTCTTTCATGTAGTATCTCCTCAATAAAAGATAGCAAGACACTTAAAAAGAGTTTGGGCTTGAATTTGAATTAAGTCACTATTCAATGCAATAAAACAGAACAAAAACTTATCTTTAAATACACTCTTAAAGAATTTCCTAAAGGACTGCTTTCTATAATGAGCTTTGGATTCCTAGAAAGCCTGGACTGCCCATAATCCTGTTCACGATGTAAGCTGCTAAATAGTAGGAATTCTGCTGTTCATTTGTTTTCCAGAGCTTAAAATAGCATCTTTGATAATGGATTTTACTCCCCTTTAATGCTGTGCACGAACAGCTTTAAAGTAAAGCTTTAAGAATTTGAAAGAAATCCCTTAAATAAAAGAATTACATTTATCAAAATACAACAGCAAGTCCTTAGCAAAGCACAAGGCAGGAAAGTAGTATTATACAGTGCAATTTTACAGCTTTCAGCCATCTTTTTTCTGAACTACTGTTGGATGGCAGGAACAGAAAAGTAGTATCAGAACTGTTTCAGTATATTTTACATCAGACACAAAGTAAAGAATAAACTATCTCCCACCACTGTTTGTCAAACTCCTAGGAATTTGAAAGTAACTTGAGGAAGGAAAAGGTATTAGTCTTAAAACAGATTTTCAAATATAATTTGTATGCTGTCAGGGTGTTGTAAATGGATACACCCATTCTGGAAAACAACAGATATGGTGGTCTCTGCTCTACAACTGGTCTTCAGCAGAGATTTCCTGGACATAGCAGACATATTTTTCCATACTCTCCAAGACAGAGATGCTAATACAGGGTCTTTGTTCAGCATAATCCCTGCAGAAACAAGGAACAGCAGGGAAAAGCTGCAGAAAGCCTGTCTAAGGCATTCCCCCAGCATCATTTTTGCCTAGACCAAGACAAGGAGAGCAGAGTTTAATGTCACAGTGGCAACTACAGCCATTCCCAAGTACCACTGCCCAGGAAGTCCCTGACTCTCCCCACAACACTTCAGCTGCACCCTCAGCTGCACACTGGAATCTGCTGCTGCAGCCCATTAGAGACTCCTGCACATCAGAGACTCTTGTGGTTCCTGAAGTTAGTAACAATATGCAGTATTTTAGAAAAGACTGCACAGATCTGAGAAATGCCCAACCAAGCCAGAGGGAATTTGCTTTGCCTATTTAACTTTACCTATCCACAATTTTGCAATCAGACCCAGACTGCCTGCACGGCTTCCAGCAAGGCCTAGTTTACTAACTTCTACTGAGGATGGTAAAAAGGTTCAAGGCCCATGACACAAATTACAGTAGCTCGTACATTAATCTGCATTAATCTACTGTTACTGAGCTAATTCCTGTTCATAAGCGAGGCCAAACCCACTAAACACTCAAGAAGCAAGGATAAGGAGCCCAACACCCCAATTTAAGCCCTGACCCTTTTCAAGGTGTCATTTTTCAATCCAACCAATATGCCTTTACTACTTGATATTTCCCTTAGTATTTTATAAATTCAGCAGTGATTAGCTTCTAAAATATATCGAACAAGTAGACAAATACAGTAAGGAAGAGGTATTACCTGAAGACAATCATTGCAGTCTGACAGGGGGGACAGGCAAGAAGAAAAATCTGAAATGTTAGAAACAAATTTAAATTAATGACAGTGACCTCTTTTAGAATCCATTTTCTAGTTCTTTCCTACTCTGTTCTGTATGCCACAAATCATTTCTTGCCCAAAGATGCACTTTACAGCAGAGCTGGAAAAGACTTAAAGTCTTTAACAAATCAAAAGGTCTCCTATTACCTACAGATAATAAGATTTAAGCAGTATGAGCAGCACTGAGGGTTCAGCTTCTCCCAGTGCCTACGAAACCAGCCAAATTCTAGCCAGTTATTACTGGCATTATAAAAGTTCTCTCAAGAACCTGATTACTGTATCACCAATCTTCTACTACAACAGTTCCCTCAATAATGGTAAAGTCCTTGCTGTGGTATCAGCATTTGCAACAACATCACCACAGTCCTCCTCTTCACCAGTGCCTTCACAGTAACTTTAAAAACTTCATATTAGCAAGTCTTGCTCTAGATATGAGGAGATTACTACATAAATGTTCAGTAATAAATATTCTCTTTTTTATGATGTCCACTACTGCAAAGACAAGACTCTGGTTTACTGTTCAGTGTTTCAGCAAAATATGGATCACAGTTTTCACTGCTGGTCCTAAAATAAAGTCACAATACCTTATTTCATTGACAACCAACAAAACAAATTATCACTAAATCGAGTGAGAACATTTGGAGAGTATGTCTACTTTTGTGGATGCCAAGTTGGACAATTCACCAAAAGTGTTTCTTTCAAGCATTGCAGAGTTAGGAAGAGGCCTCCAATGGATACTGAAATGAATCAGTACCAGACCATGTACTTGCAAGCAATAGAAGATGTGTTGAAATCTGGATCATCCTACTGAGCCCTTTCATACACAAGGGGCTTCCTATCATTACTATACACATAAATGTACAAGTTCCAAATATTTTATTTCTAGGTCAAGTTCTTAATATACAGGCATCTGTATGTTCTATTCGACTCTCAACAACAGCTTAGAACAGAACACACACTCAAATTGTTTTTCCCAAGTCATAAAACACTCTAACAAAGGCACAGTAAGAGAGGCAGCAATTAAATTTAATGGAATGTACCTCAAGACATTTTCTTACTGAATACTGTTAAAATCCAACCAGTTTCTCTGAAGTCTTGCATTTAAACAGCAAGCAATTTCAACTCATTAGGGCAAGTTAAGGAGGAGGAGAACAGGTGCATTATTAGAATCACTAATGGATGTTTTCCTGTGCTAACGGAAACAAAGAAGAAAAAAGTACATGCCAGAAAAATCTTATGAGACCTCTGTATATCACCTTGCATATAAGACCCATACAGCTTCTGGGAAAAGTGTAACACTTAGTATGCTTCATTATTCCATTGTTGCATATTTTGGAATAAACTTTGTTTACTAACTAAAGTCCCTTGAATTATGAACTACATTTTCCTTTCTTTGGAGACCATAAGTATCTTCTACAGCTCTCCTGTGATGAGTATTTTTTCACATGCGACCTGTGTGCATGGTCAAACTTTTTAAACACTTCATGTTGTATGCTAGCAAATGGAGATATGGTATCTAGAGTTTTAAATTGGATTATTTTATCATTTCCTTAAATTCAGAAATCCGACAGGAGATACATGTTATTGTTGAAGCATGGTTAATACTTTCCATATATTTTTATCTCCTACATCTTAAAAAAAAACAAAACAAAAAAACAAACCCCAACCCTATAAATTGATCATTTTCTCTGTATACACAAAATAAACTATAAATATGTCTTAATGACATTAGACCCTTCTTTTTCTGACACACTGCAGAGTGCCAACTACTACATGGTAGAGCAGAAGCTACAATCTGAGTCTGAGTGCTGTCTGAATCTCAGCACTGAAGGTTAAAACAGCCCACATTTAAAAAGGATAGCACTGTTACAAGGACTGAGATGGACATACCAATTTAAATCACTGCACTACCATGGCAACGGGCAAAAAAGGGAACACGATTCACAGCTGATTATTTTTATTTCAACTCTACTGAAAGAAACAGTTTCAAAACCTGATGAGGGGAAAACCAAATGCTTAACATCTTTAAGCATGAAAATGCCTCTGTTAAAGGGATCTTTCAGAAAATAAGCTTGACTTCCATTTTTCATGACAGCAGAGAAATCGTAACCAGAATTTTTATGCTAAAAGTTTAGGATCATGGAAGACATCTTCAAATGATTCAGCTACAGCAGCTTAATATCAACACTTTATCTCTACATATGCAGATACTTGCCTTGATCAATAAATGTCAACCTCTTAAAGGGAAATTTTAAAGGAAACACCTGTATCTGATTTTCAAAGATCTGTATACAAAGTGTCATTACTCAGTTCAGAGTATCAGCAAACTACACAGTTCACAGCAAACAAGCTCAATAAGCCCCAACGCAAGTGTTTCCACACTGATCTCATAATCCTACTACTTTTCACTGTCATAGGGGAAATCCAATCCTTTGCCTTGCTGGAGGGAACAGCTCTGTTCCATAAACCGAAGAATCCCGAGTTCAATCAGCAGCAGGGCTGTGCAGAGCTCCCAGCCTCTGTGCTCCCGCAGAACTCTTGAGTTTTGAGGCACTGGGGCTCAGAGTCTCCCCAGCCCATCTGGGGCTGCAGAGCTCCAGCAGACACAGGCGGTGTGTATGGTAAAGCACAATGAAGGGGATTCTCCTTACCCAAGGCAGAGTAACTCAACTTTCAATTTAGAAGAAACACTACGAAACAACTTCAATGTCCTCCCTTCTTCTGTCAATTCTGTCACCTATTGCATTTTTACCTTACAAATGAAAGAAGGACAAAAGAATTAGCCCAAAATAGACAAAATTAGCTATTTTGGATGGGAAAATTTAACATTGTCTCATGGACTGGATTATGAGCATAGTTCTGATCACTGCCTTTCCCTTCCACCGCTCAAAGACTAAAAAAAAAAAGTTATGGAACATCTTCCACACAGGGATTAATATCTGTAAAAGACTACAGGCTAATGGGTATGAGAGAAAGACAAAGTACAAAATCGTGTGTGGCACTGAGGAAATGCAGAGATAAGTCCTAGATGGGGACAATAGTGAGAGTCAGGATGGCTGAGCCTTTCAGAAGCACAGGATCAGAAGATTCTACAACTGTTCTCAGGCAGTAAATTGCAGAGAATCTTATAACACTGGTTAATCCACAGAAGTTCACTTCAACCTTGAAGACCCAGATGAAAATGAAAAATCAGAAATTCTGTCACTATACTTGACAACTGATCTGCAAGACCATAAGTACAATTACTTAGAAAATGTTACTGGCATGAAGAACTGCATGGCCAGCACTGCTTTGCATAAGCCCAGAGACAAAGGTCACACCACCACTCATGATGGATCAGCAACGCTGGAGAGTCTGGGAATGCCAGTGTCCAATACAACACTAATCAACTATTCCTTTCTTGAGATAGGAGCATAGGGACACTGAACTCATGGCTGGTCTGAACTAACACAGGACTGGGCTGTAAATAATTTCTGGCACTTTCACTATTATATGTGCTGCAATTATCACATTAATTTGGAGATATTAGTGGGTTTGACTTTTTTTTTTTAGATTAATATAGAAATAGTTTTTTCAAGAAACCTATTTTACAGTTTGAATATCTGGACTTCAGCAATGGGTAAGTGCACCAGTTTAAAGAGGTGGAAAAAAGTGCACAAGCCATCGAACATTGCTGGTTTCCTATTTTACATTTCACTGTACTGCTAGATTGAAACCAGTACTAAAGGAAAACACTTTTCTTGTTCTGTCATTGCAATTTTTTAATCCAACAGTCCCTTGACAATACATCTGTAGTCAGCTACTACCTACAGTAGCTAAAATCTACAATACGAGAATGCCTGCAAGCATTTTTCCCATGGATTATGAGCCATGACTTACCTAAAAACAGCTGATGAGAAACTGTGGAACATGCTAGATTTATGTCTAGGAAAATTCTCAGAGGCTGACAAGTAGATGTGTATATAGATTTACTTTCTGTTACAGGTTCCAAAAGCTTTGAGACCATCTCCATAAGTTTTGTCAGCTGCAAATTTTCATTTGCCTAATATTTCCTAGTTTCTTTGACCTGTAAGCATTCTGTTAGTTATAATAATCAAGATTTCAAAAATAAAAACTAGTAAAAATCTCAAGAGCTGTTCTCCAAAGATATACAGAATCTTTTGCTCAAAAAGAGTTTAACAGCAATACTGTCTCTGAAGAAAAATACCTCTTCAAATATCTGTTAATTGAATGCTATTGTCTCACTCCAGGCATTAAATAGGAAGAGCTCACTGATTTGTTTGTTTGGTCCTATGAGTCAGCTGCATCTCTGCTTTTCTTTTATTCCAGACCATTCCAAATCTCTACAAATATAAGAGCTTCCCTTGAAACTGTGTTAATTTTGACACTAATTTTCAGTCAGTACACTGAGGCAGACAGTGCAGTCAAAACTTGCTATGAAAGGCTTTTCGTCTACCAGTCCTAGCCCTGCTGAGACAGAAACATACATAAACATCATCTTTTTTTCATCAAAAACCTAAAGAGATAAAAGACAATTCAAAAGGTAGCAGAGAAGAACAGAGCAAGTCACACAGTTCCAACCACTCCAGATGTAACATCACAGTCGCACTTAGGGATGTCTGAGTAGCTGCTGGCAGAAGACAGCTGAGCACACTGCCCCTGAAACCCCTGGATCTGTAGCACATCTTTCATTTACCTTTCAGAATAGCAGCTTGTCTGTCCCTGAGCAGCCTGTTTGATTAGTATCTCCTTGCAGCAGACTGGAAACACATCCTTCTTTTTCAAACAATTCAGTCATGATTACTTAACCAGATCATAAATTGATTGGTTTATTGTACTATTTCAAAATGAAAACTTGAAGAGGTTATATTTTAATTTCTACTGGCAATGTTAAGAGCAATGTGAAAAGTTAATGGAAACTGGATTCATCCAAAACTGGAATGAATTTAAAACCAAAAGAAACAAGAGATAGACATAGGCTTTAATAAATCTGTATTGAAATAAAATTTTTCACCCTGTTAGGTCTATCAAAGTACTTTCCAGAGCAGAAGAGATTAAAAAGGTATGTTTAAAAGGCCAAGATGTAGTGAAGTACACTTACCTCAGGATGGTAAGTTTAAGTGTACTTCACTGTACTTGTGAAAATCATCTGTTTTCCCTCACAATAAGGCAAGGAAGATCCAAGCAGATGGACAACTTAAAAGATGCAAAAGATTTTGTCAATCAACTCTAAAATTAATTTTTAAGTAAGTTCAAAACAATCATTCTATCATTTATCAGAAAGCAATAAATTAACAGCTCCATCATGCAGCTTTGAGTCAGCATTTCTTTCTGTACAAGCTATCAGCATAGAACAGCTATTATTTAAAAGCCATCACTTGCCTTCTAAAAGGGAATTTAAATAAAAAAAATAAAAATCACAAGTTCAGACTGCTAAATCTGGAAAAAAAAATAGATACCAAAAGATGTTGCATTCTAATTGCTAAATAGGAGCAAGTTGAATGCATTTAATATTTTAGCAGAAAAATCACTGCTGCCTCACTGCAGTTGTCAGACAGGTTCAGGTATTAATGTGTCCTGTGTTAATCTAGTACTAAGGATACTCATGATTCAAAGCAACACTGCTGGCAGAGTATTAAGGAATACTACAGTAAAAGTAGTTTCTGTGTTACATAAACCAGACTCTGGAACACAAAGAACTGCCTGTCCCTGGTTCCCACCCCCAGCTTCCCAGTTCTACCCAGGGATGGAAGAAGTATAGCAAGCTGAACAGCTTCCATCCTCTACAGTCTAATGTATTGTAAATGATACATGTTCATTGGGACATTCTAGGTTAGCCTCCCCTTCCACAGGCTTAGTTTGTTTAATCAGCAAGCTCATATTCACTTTCTTTTCTTTTAGAGTCTTAGGTCAAAGATTTCTAGACTTCTCATAGTTCAGGATTAATTATTAATACATGACTCAGATTTTTCTATGAGTGCGTTAGCATTAGCTATCACACCTTAGGAATCAGTATTTCAGAGGTCAGTGAAGTTACTTTTCCTTTTTCTCTAACTACTGTCTGCACCAGTCCTTCACTAGTAGTGGGTTACTTCATTCCCGTTCTAAAAATCAGTGCTTAAACAAAACCTGACAATTAAAAACATATCTGAGGTAAAAGAACAAAGAGGCTGAATTTAAAAAAAAAAAAAAATCCTAATTCAAATTTCTTAAGAAAATTTAATTTTCCCTGAATTTAGATTAATTTGCATTTCCCTCTGTCAGTGAAGTTCACAAGAAGATTCTCACATGCATATTCACTTTTGTTAGTTTTCCCCCCGAGCAGGATATTTTGTATTGGTTTCCTGCAAAACCAAAATCATCATAGAAAAGCCCTGCTCTACTCTGCCTTGATTCACCAACACCTTTTTTCTTGTCACAGTTCAAAATTCCTCATTTTGTAGGATCTTACAACAGAAATTTTTAGTCTTTAAAAATACAAGACTAATAGCCTAACTAATGCCAACTTTTACCAATGAAATAGTAACACAATCATAAAAAGCTAAGGCATACAACATTTTATTCCTGATAATTTAAGTTGGCATTTCACTAACCAACAAAGTATTACAATACAAACCGTTAAATTTGCACGCTAATTACTTGGCCATCTGAATATACATAAACCCTCACCACATCAATCTAAAGCCCTGAGGAAGTGCCACCAGAAACATGAATCCATCACACTCTGCAGGTTCCAATTCATGGCACAGGACTTGTTCCTGGTGAACACTGACACAGTTCAAATGGCTGCAAGGGATGTGGCTGGTATAAAACACCTTCAGTAAAACTCATCATCTGTGACTGGGACTGCCAACATTGACAGCAGGGCAAGGAGACAGCAAACAAAGGCTTCTTAGACTGGAAATCTTGAGATGAAAGACATTCCAGTCCCTGGAATCTATAAGGTGTCCAGTGTGGTTACCACTGCTGTTTTCCTTCACTACTCCATTGAAACCCTAATGGACTCAGGACTTCTGAAACATCAGCTTAAGTTACTAGCAAACAACCTACATGAAATGATGTAACTGCCAAATAGGATAAAAAAAAAATCCATCCTAAAAATATATTACAGCCAACAGCAATATATCATAACACTGGATAGTACACTAAAACAATTATTAATAGCTCTATTCTGAAAAAATTAATCTAAACAGAAGAAGAAAAAAAGAAAGAGGCCTTTACTTCCCTAATACATTGCTTAAACTACATATGCCACACTTTGAATGATATTTGCTTTAAATCTGTGATGATCTCATCAAAACAAACCAATATATGGTTACCTAATCATAAAGGTCATCATAGTGGCCTTTAGATGATAACACTCAGTGTAAATATTGGGGGTCAGAGAAAGCTAAGCTTTTTCATCCAGATTTCAATCATGCAGTTCCTATTCCTGCTTAGAGAGCAAGATATCCCTTGTCAAGTCCTCACTTTTATATTCTTTTCTCCTAAGAATACTCAGAGTAAAGGAGAGAATTATCTAAGAATGCATTATAGCCTGAAGCACATCAGTATTTCCAAATTCTAGCAACTTCAAAACAAAGGCTTAACTAAGAGCTTTAGACTCCAATTCCTGAACTAGAACATTCACCAGCACCATGATGTGTTCCTGTGGTACCTGTCATCGGGATTCAAGCTTAGGATAAAGCATCACTTGCTAATAAAGCCAAATCTTGTTTCAATTAAAAAGGCTGGCCCATAATCTCTTCAAACAAAAAAAAAAAAGAATCACAGCCTTAGGACACATTTACTATCCTCTTTATATTAAACAAAAAATTACTCTTATTTCTGACTAAGAAACCCTGCCTTGACTCATATGAATATTTCCCGATTTCTCTACTATATGCTAGGATACTTAAAGTAAACACAATGGTGAAACAAAGTATATACAGTGTTAAAGCTATCACAGAAAAGCTTTTCCTCAGTCCTATATGTATTATTACAATAATTACAGTATCAGTAAAAGCCTCTAAACTTCAGTTGATTATGTTTTTTAAACACAACAAAAACATTGCTTTAAAAATAGGACAAATAAAACAAATTAAGTAACTTAATTAAAAGTAATTAAGAAAAAACCTGACAGTTCTGGGAACGAGGGGCAGATTAACCTGCTTATCCAAGCATGTCCTGGTGTTCTGAAGGCCAGACCAATGGTTCTGGAGCACTGCAGACCCAGGGATAAAGGAACTGATGGATTGTCCCCTGAGCTGTCATTTCCTATCTGTGTCGCTGATGCTGCTATCATCTTCCTGGACGGAAAATGCACTCCTTTGTAAGAAATGAGGTTTGCCACCAAGAAACACAGGTACCGTCAGCACTTTAATTCTTCTTCGTCTGCCCTTTTCCACCACACACCTGCATGAATTTCCTCTCTAGCTATAAGAAAAAGCAACACAAGTTAACCTGCAGCAGTAAAAAGACTTATACAGATCCAGGTCACTAAAGATGCCAGAACTGGAAATAAGGAACACAGAATTTAGTATTTACTGAGCTGCAGATGCACTTAACACTCATTTTATTTATGCAAACATCAGACCAAAATCACTGGGTGAAAGCTATAGTTCCTTCCACCTATTGCTTCCCCTTTATTTTTCTTTGCCTAAAAAGATCACCACAGCAATAACCCAGCAAAACAGATGCTTCCTACAAACACACTTTTCTCAATTCCAAACAAATATCAGTCCTTAACTGGCTGAAGTGGAATAATTGATGAAGAACTGGAAGAGAATTACAACTGACCAGCTGAGAATTTATCATTGAGAAATTATCCTTGCAAAACTCTTTCTATAATAAAATAGAATTACAAAAATTATTTTAAGATTGGTATTAAACCACCATTCTGGAAGAAGGCCTAGAGATATTAAAGTCACGTTCAAAATCCACAACAGTTTACAAGAACAACTGACCTGTCATTTTATGATTAGACTAGAGTCATGTTTCTGCCACATCCTTAAGGTTTCAATAAAATACACATGCAGTTTTAATTTCTACAGACTAGTCAGTCATAACCTTCAGTGTTCAAAACTGAAGATCCTTTTTAAAAAGAAAAACATTATAATAATCACATAATCATTAGGGTTGGAAAGGACCTTTTGAGATCACTTCACCCTACCAGTGTTTCCTACAACCTCTGCTTTAGATGATTTTTTCCTTACTTTTTTGGTTACAAATTTCTCTTTTGCAATACAAAGTTCAGCTCTGGCTCCTATCTACACCTAATCTTAACTGCCTGTTAACTCCAGCTGAGTGTCTTCAGGACATCAAGAGACACCTGTGTTTATTCATTTGCATTCAATTACCTTGATTGTGAATAGAAGGTTGCAAATTCTGTACATCAAATTACAAACTGGGGGTATAGGAACAAATAATGGAGAACAAGTTTTTGATATAAATTCAAACTGCTCCTTCACAAAATCTGAAACGAAGAACTGCTACATAAACAGTATGACTGAAAAGTAATGTCGGAGGTTACAATGTGAGATGTAACCAAAAGTATGTATTCTATTACCATCTGTTAAAATAAGGTGGGGCAGTGTTCTTTATCTCTTCCATGACCCATCCTTCCTCCAGGCAGATATCTTCTGTTAATGGGCCACTGAGTCTTATTGCATGACTGATAAAATTACACCATCTCATTGTGAAATACTCCACCCAGGGGGAGAAGCCAAGCATTCCTACCTGGATATAATCTGAGGTTTGGAACACCACAGTCTTTTTCCACAGCATTCCCAGAGGAAGACCAGATCCTTCAACACCACCACTCGACCTTCAGAGGAAAACCATACACTTCTACAGTGGATCTGTTTCAACAGATCCATATGTATCACTCCAGGAGGACTGCAGCCACCATTTAATTGGACTGCTACCAATACCCTGACTAACAGGGTGTCAGGTTGTATTCTGACTCCATCACTGTTTTTGTACTATTGCATTTATTTTAATTTTCCTATTAAATTGTAGCTCTGACTTAGAATCTCTCACTCTTTTGCTTTCAAACTAGAACAAGTAAAAAAATATAGTTTAAAGAATACAGAACAGATAAAGAAAATTGATTTGAAATCATTTGGTTTGACATTGCAAAGAGTGAAATTTTCACCTCACTAAAGCAATGCTCATGGACAGGACACAACACTTGCATGTATACTTCTCAACAAGCACGCTGGCTGCTGCTCAAAATCTCCTTCACAAAGCTTGTAAAGAAATCAATAGTGCTGTTCTTTGCTCTTGAGGGAATCCTCCCTCTCACACCACTCACTCAGAAACTTCAAAGATTTCCTTCACATAGCAAATTTCAATACCACAATGATGTTCCCTAAAATACTAGAAAGGATTAATGTCTCGAAAATATAACACCTGGTTCCTTAAACATATGCTGATTTTTGTTTCCTGCTATGGAAAGGCAAATAGGTTTTAAATAGCCTAGAGATTTAATGCTTCCTTTTTATGTCAGGTCTGCAGCGGCAGTGGTCCAATCATATTGCCAGTCCTAAAAGGAGAGTGGTTTGTGGCCTATTTTTGTTTTCTTTTTTAACAGAAGTATTCAAATAATTTTCACAAAGACCATTTTTTTATGTAAAGGAGTTCAGTATGAATTCCTTCACAGGCTTCTCCCCTTGCTGCACCACACACTAACTAAACACATGCTGCACAAACAAGCCCCATCCCACAGCTGGCAGAGAAACAGCACCAGTTTCCATTCACCTTTGTTACAAAATATATATAATTTTTTAAGACTTGAAGGATTTCTCTCTCAATGATGCTGCATGCATGACACTGGTGAAGGGTGAAGAAACACCCTTCTTCCTCCAAAAGCTAAGCAAGAAGACAAAACCCAGAACAGGAAATGAGTGCCATGGCTTCTAGGTAATTCAGCAAGATGGCAGGATGGCAACAAATTCTGGGAAGCTGATTAGCCATGAGACCTGTTGAGGCAGATAAATATATTCACTTGATCAACACTTCGTCCTTGCAATGACACATCTGAATTAGTTCTTTCCACTTACAAAAATATTTGAATGCAGGTTGGCATGATAGACAGAAATTAGACACCTGGTCAGAACAGACGTTGCTGTCATGGCAACTTTTATCAAAGCCTTTTTGACATTCTTCAATTAATTCTTGACCTTAAATTTTTTAAGCTATTCAGTGCTGAGGGTATAAAATTAGCAAAATAATAATATTTTTGACATCTCCCACACTCCTTAACAAGCTCAGCGAAACTGATAGTTAAGTACATGCATAGGACTATAAAGAAACACAGCTTATAAGCTTTAGATAGCCTAACTCAGTAACTGTTTGTCTATGTATCCATTATTTTGAAATCTACACAAACTGCACATTATTATACATCAACAACCATTCCACAAGTCATTAAAGGAAATGCTTTATCCACACGTGTCAGGCCAGATCAGTTTGTTCACCTCACACATAAGAAACAGGTAACACCTGTTTCTTTATTATTCAGCCTCTAAAATTAGAAAGGTAAAACAACATTATCTGCACAATGAGTAATTTGTTTCTCCAACATCTTCACAAAATAGAATCACACCCCCTAGAAGGCACTTGCTTGAAAAAGCTGCACATAAATTGAATAGCTGGTTTTGCATTAATCTTCTTTTCATTAGACTTGGTGCAAATTTTAGCACCGCTGTCAGTGAAAACAGCACCTTCTATTCATGAAGCAAGGATCAGGTGAAGGCAAGTGATGAGAAAGCCTCCCTTGAGGCTTTCTGGTTGAAAGTGTAATTACTTACACTTTTAACCAGAGACCTGGACATTAGTTATAGCTACAATTTCACCTTTTCATCTGACTTGTTTTTTTTATAGATTTCCATTTAACTGACTAAAAAGCTTAGTTTTAAAATATTTATACCATTCTGGGCATTTGTACTTTTGATAGGCACTTTTGGTCCACAAACCGACTATGAGGAAAAAAAAATACTGTTTTGCAAGTACATCACAAAAGCAAACTTCCAGGTGCCCCTGCACAAGCCTTACCTGCATCATGGTCACCAAGTGGCAGGGATTCAGGAGGTAAATGACAGTCCTGGTGGCAAACTTGAACCCCACCTCCAGCCCAAAGATGAGGCAGAGCAGCACCAGCAACACATTCTTGCCCACGCTCTCCTGCTTAGTCTGGGGCTGCTGCAGCAGATTCTCCAGCTCCCGGACATGCTGCTGCCTGAGCTTCCACAGGGACACGAGGATTTCCACGGTACCCACACTGAGGAAGACCAAACTCTCCAGCAAGCGCTGCCGGCCGGAGAGAAAGGCGGCGCATTCCGGCCCTCCATTGCCGGCAAAGCTGGGGTCCACCCCGCCATACATCCAGTCCAAGAGGTTGTGGAAGCTGTAGCGAGACATGGCGTGACGGTACCTCTTCTCAAGGAACAGGTAGGAGCAAGACGGAATCAAAGCCAAAATACTGCTGGGCTGACGAAGCACGAAACGCCAAGACGCTCCCGCTGCAGCCCTTCCTTGCCAGGCTCCGTGAGAAACGGGCAGCTTCGCTCGGGGCACGGGCAGTTCTTCCCTTCCGCTGCCCGGAAGAGTCCCGCACGCAGCAGCCTGAGAGGAGGCAGAGGCCGCAGCTCTATGGAGCCTGCCAGCTCCAGATCCCCCAACCCCGGGCCCCCTCCTCTCCCCGCCCGGCTCTGCCGCCCGGTCCTGGGCTGCCCTTATCCGCGGCCAGCGCCGTATCCAGCCCCCTCACGCCGCCCCGCTGTCCCTCCACAGTCCCTCCCCCCCACCCCGCGCATCCCCCGCATCCACGGCGCGGTACCTCCTCCGCGGGCGGGCAGGTGTCAGGGAGCGGCAGGCCCGGCGCCCCCGGCCATGGCGCCGGCCCCGACCTCGGCGAGGGGCGGGAAGGAGGAAGCACCACTACGCTCAGCGGCAGCGCCGACACGGCCGAGACTCCGGGCCCGAGCGGGCAGGCCGCTGCCCGCAGCTGGCCCGGCCCTTGCCCGACGCTGCAGCATCACCCCACCAACATGCCTGACGCACGCCGAAAAATGGACGAGTTCCCCGAATTGGCTGCCCCCAGCCGCCCGCTCCTCCCTCCTTCACGGCTGCGCCCGCCTCCCTCGGCGGGTGCGCGCACCCCGTCTCCGGCTCCCCCTCGCCTGCTGCCGCTTATTTCGCGCAGCTGCGCCCCTTCCTTTTCCTCCTCCCCTTTATCGTAGCTGCCTGCGTTTCGGCCAGGAGGGCGGCAAGGACCGGGCACAACTCTGCACGCCCGTCAGCGCGATCCTGTTCGCCGACCTGATCGGCAGCGACCTTAACTCGATAAACGAGTTTTTCAAGTGCCATTGCAGCAGATCTAGGTAGGCCGGCCGAAGAAGGGACAAACCCGAGCGGGGCTCCAGCTCAGCTCCGATCTGCACATGGGCAGGTCCCTCCAGCCAGGTGTGCCTAGAGTCGCACACAGGTGCCTGCAGCCAGGTGTGCCCAGTGCCATGTACAGAGCGCAGATTCCATTTGTCTTTGTGCTTAGACGATTTACTGCCATGTGTGCCCTGTGCAGCAGAGTCCGGTTTGGTTCCTGGTTTGTGGCATTGTGAAGAGGTTGTATTGCAAATATGTAATTCTGTGTCTGAAAGGCAAAGGTCTGTGGAGAGAGTAGTAGGTTAAGGGAGTATTTTCAAGGCAATCAGAGCCATGGGCATCCCCTGAGAGCTGCCTCCTACAGATTTTATTTCACATTGCCTTCATGCAGCACATTGCTCTCCCCATCCTGATCATTTCAGGGCTTCCTGCTTCATAGGACAGCATTAAGACTGCACCATCAGTGGCCAAACTGTTGAGCCTGATTAATTGAAAATAAAAGCTTAGTTCCACAAATAAGTTTGAAAAGTCCAGATATCAGTACTGGGTGAGTCAAAGTGATTTCTATATAGACACAGGGGCAGGCTTTACCTGGTCTGTAAAGCTGGAGGCTGTATGTCACTGTCATTCTGCTGTGGAAGAAATTACTCCCTTTTTGGGAAAGAAGGGGTCCCACCCGGCTTTTCCAAAATCTTCAAGAACTCCTTTCCACAATTTGAGCTTAATAAGAATTCTACAAACTGCTGTTTTTTCAGTCATTGCTGATTGATTAAGATGCCTATTGTTGATCTAAACCTGCAGCGCAATGTTCCTGTAAATGCCTCCCTGATTAAACAGACACACACACACACATACCTGCAACACCCTGCTTCACAACCTGAATACTCAAAACAAGCAGTTCACCACTAATACCAATATTTGGCAGTTTTCTTCTTCATCCATTTCTAAGGTGCAGGATTATTATTCAAAAATATACTCTATTTCTAAAACACAGGATTACTGCTCACAAAGCACAGAGTATTTTCTCTTAGGGGTCTACCAACTGGATTATCTGCTGCCATGAACCACCTGGGACAGATCTGTCCCTTTCCACTCCCTCAGTCACGTACAAGAGAACAGCTATTACTGCTAGAAGCAATTCCTGCCAGTTTTATACCTGTCTCTGCATTTCAGTCTCTCACCTTTGGCAGTGCCGGGGGTCTGTTTCTTTGACTTCTTTCCTGAGCTTATCTTTGGTGAAGTGAAAAAGCCTTTCCATTAGAACAGCAGTACATTGTCAGGTGCTGGTGTTTCAGATGTAGTGATTTATTTAGTATATGGCCTAGCCTCAGGAATATGAGGGCTTGGTTGGGTGGTTTGGGGTTGCTGTTGTTTTATCAGAGACTGCCGGTGAAGAATAACTGGCTGAAGACATGAAAGTGGGCAGCATTTTGCTCACAAAAAAAAGAGCATTTGCAAAATGACAGCTTGTTGTCCATTGAAGAGGAAGGAAAGAGAATAGCTAAATAAGGACAGAAGTCATGAAAGCTAAAGGTTTAAGCAATCAATAGTTATGACCTCATAGGAAGGAAGTTTAAAGAAAGGAGTTAAGAAAAGGAATGATGCTTTAGAAAATAATTTAAAGGACCATTTATCCCAATTGTGAGTGGAATAGAAATAGCAGTAAGCTTAGATTGGCTACATCATGAGGTCTCTATTGACCTTAAGCACATGAAGAAAATACAAAGGAAGATGGGTCAAATCACTAAGAATAAGAAAGAAATACTAAAAAAGGTATTCCTGCAAAACGATTGAACTGTCAAGAGCTACCATATAAAAATTGCTCTTTACATATATTTGTACTAAGAAGGATATAGAGAAATTATTAACCCCCTACTCAACAGAGAAGAAAATCTATTAACAAATTATGAAGACAGCTAAAGGGATTGGTGTCTCTGTTGTATTAGACTTTAAAAAAAGACCTTGCAAAAGCAGATAGTTGTGACTGGTGATGCTGAGAACAAAATAGCTCAGAGTAGGTAAAGAACAGATAAGGAGCACTCAGATGGACCAAATGTTTTCAGTTTGAGTCTAATGAAAGTGATTGAAAGACAGTTGAAGAATTAAGAAGGTGAATGAGATGCTGGAAGAACAGAAGAGGAAACTGTACATTGCTGTTATCAGAGGGGAAGTGAAGCCAGAGAAATACATCTCGATTTAAGTGTAACTAACTTAAATTCATTTAAAAGTCCTTGGGCAAGTAAGCCTCAAGAACTATTATTAGCACCTAGATGATAACCAGAGAACAATTGCAGTCAACATGGATCTGTCAAAAATAAATCACAACAGATAACTTGATGTTTTTCTTCCAATAGGGAACAGGCCTTATGGATAGGACAAAGCCTGTTGTCAGTTTGATTATGTTTATGACACTTACTTGACATTTTCTTTAAAAAGTTAAAGAAATGCAGTCTGGATAAATGTATTATGAGGTCTGTACAAAACTTCCTGCATAGCAAGGAGTACTTCACAGTGAGAAATAGTTCACTGACCAAAGGAAAGGATATATTGCTGGTTTTCCAGACTCTGTCTTCGGTCTGGGGCTCTGTGTTATTGATATTAACAATTTAAATAATGGAACAGAGAAAATTCTTATTAATTTTGCAAGTGAGGCAAAGCTGGGGGGAGGACACAGAATTACATTTCAAAACATTTTTTGACCATTCAGGAAACATTTAAAATAAAGAATAACTTTAAAATAAATAATAAAGAAGATATTCAGTAAGATCAAGTAGCATCATAGTTCAGCACATTATACTGGTATAAATCATCTCTGCCTTTCCTTTTCCCTTGCTATTCATTTTCCGCCTCACTGTCTTATGCCAGAATTAATTTTTCTGGGGCTCTGGTTGACTGTATGAGGAAGCTGATTAATGTTACAATTGTAATTCCAGAGTTAGGTGTAACCTGGAGCACTCTGCTGATCTATATGATCCTACTTCAGGTTGTGGCAATGGATGAGGTAACCTGCTGATTTCTTGTCTTGCTGTGATACTCCACTTGTCACAGTACAAGCTGGCTTGTGCTGGGCAGTTAATCTGACCACTGACTGGATAAGCAGCCTGGCTTAAAAGGCAGGCCCCCAAAGAACAGAGATAGGACAAAATTGGAGACAGACAAGGATTTAATCCTATGAGTTCCAGCCCTGGCTGCAGAGAGCTATTGGTCAGCGGGCTGAGCAGCCTGACCTGGGAGCCAGTCACAGACGTTTACCCGGGAACATTGAAAGGGGTATATAAAGCAAGGTCAGAACTGAATAAAGGCTTTTTGTCACGTGGATTACAGAGTGTAGCATCTTCTGTCTCAGATTCTACGCCGTTGCACCTCACAATTGGTGAGTCCCGATGTGATCTGACATAGCCATACCGCCACGAGCGGGGGAGACAGGCCGTCCTTGAGACGGTGAATTCTGTCCGAGAGCCAAAGAGCTGCCCAAGAGGCAGGAGAAGTACTGGCCGAGAGCCAGGGCTGTCCTTGAGATGGGTTCTGCCCTAGAGGCAGGGGGAGCGCTGGCCAGAGTCAGGAATTCGTCCAAGAGATGAGAAAGACGCCCAACAAGAGAGGTGACAGGAACTGACCAGAGCCAGAAATGTCCTGGAGACAAAAACCTTCAGCCGAAAAGCTACAAGAAAATCATAGAAAGCGTCTTTTCTACAAACACATACCCAGTAATGGAGGTATGGATAGAGTTTTTGGAGGAGTGGGAAATTGAATATAAACAAGAATCTCTCTTTAATACTATGGACAAAAGAAAAGAGATAGAGCCGACTGTAGAAACTGCATTAGATACAGTCTATTGGACTAAAATTGGAGAAAAAATATTAAATGCTGCTTTAAAAAATGGTAAAAATGCAATCAAAGCTTTAAAAACTTGGAGAACTGTCTTAAAGTTGATAAAAGAGATAAAAGCTGATTTATCTAGTCACAGCATGGAAGAAAATGTACTTACTCCATGCAGAGAGACTTTACTGACTGACGAATCCTCAGTAGCCAGCTCAGAAACCCCTAATCCACCCCAAACCACTATGGGGAAACCCGAAGAAAACCCCCAAGATGGCGGCGGCTGCGTGGCCAAGGGAGGGATCCGAGAACAATACCAAAATGGCAGCAACCTCATGGCCAGGGGAGGGAGAAGGGAAACACAGCCTCCCTCATGGAGCGTACTTCCACCACAAGCCCAGCCCGGAGGGGTGCGCCTTTGCCCCAAGCCCAGCCCTGGTGGGATGTGCCTCCAGCTCCAACCACGCCTTGGTGGGAGGTTCCCACAGTCTCAGTCCAGCCTCAGGAAGGTGGGGTCCCGACCCAAGGCTAGCCCTGAGCAGGCATGCATTGGCCCCAAGTAGCCCTGCCTCCGGGGGGAGAGGTTTCAGCCCCAGCCCCAGCCCCAGCCCAGCCTTTGCAGGGCGTGTCTCCGCCCCGGCAAGAGGGCGTGGCGCCGCCCCGAGTCGCCATGGAAACCCCCACCGACCCCCAAGCAGACGCACGCCGTGATGACATCATACAAGGTGCAACACAAGGAAAAACCCAGAAGTGCATCGGGACCGAAAGATATTAACACCAAAGCTCTGAAAACGACTCCAGAACCAAGCTTAAGCCCCAATCCTGCTGCAACCAGAATACCCACCGCTTCTTCACATCAGAAGCCAAGCACGGAACAGCTCCAAGAGGTCTCCTCACAGAGGAACGGCCGAAACACCCAGGAAAAGAACACAAGCTGCACCTCGGCAGCCAGCCTTCAAACAGCAGCTCCAGCCCCACTAATGTTTAAATCAGAAGCCGTCTCTTCCTGGGACCCGGCTCTCTTCTGGATGAAGGTAAAGCAAAAGGATCTAGAATCTGGTGATTTAGAAGTGGCTGAACTGATTGCAGTGCCTTCATCAGTGCAGTGTCTTCACCAATAGAAGAGGACTGGCAGGGTGGGGGAGATACGATAATGGCATTCCCAGTAATAAGGGGAAATGGAACTACTCCAGATAAATATGTACCCTTTAATTGGCAAATTCTTGCAGAATTACGCCAGTTAGCTGCTAAGCATGGGTTGGGATCCCCTGCAGTGACAAATAAGCTTAGATTTGTGACTGCTAATGAACTAACACCCTATGATATAAAGCAGATTGTGAAATTAATCTGTGCTCCAGTGCAGTATATGATGTTTGAATCGGCCTGGAGAACATATGCAGAAGAACAGGAGTTGAAAAACTCGAGGCTATCACAGCAAGACCCGTGCTTTGGAGCAGGGGTCCCTCAACTCATGGGAGTGCGCCCCATGGAAGATCCTCAAACTCAAGCACACTTAAACTCTGCAATATAAAATCAGGTAAAAGAACTGGGGATGAGAGCACTAAATAAAGTTACAAACATGTCTGTACCAACCCAGAGATATACAAATATAAAACAAAATCCTAGTGAGTTGTACATGCACTTCATAGAACAATTACAAGATGCCATGGAAAAACAAATAGCTAATGAAGATGCAAGGAATCAGGTATTGTTACAACTGGCGCGGGATAATGCCAATGAGGATTGTAGAAAAATTGTAAGTGCATTGCCCAAAGAAAGTCCATCCTTGGAAGAAATGATTAATGCATGTGCCAGGGTTGGGACTGCATCACACAATATGGATATGTTAGCTAACTCTTTTGCAGCTGCAGTAAAGATTAATGTGAATTGGTTCAATTGTGGACAACCAGGCCATGTGAAAATGAGCTGCCCCACGAAACCAGCCTCACAGAAGAAGGCTCAGGGACAGGGCAACGGCAAGTTACTCTGTAAGTGATGTGGAAAACTTGGACATGAAACTAAGGTATGCAGATCCAAATATCATATTAATGATCAGCTTATTAAGGAAGAGGGAAACTTGGGACCCAGCGCAATGAGGGAACGCGCCCAGACAGAAATGTTTCCTCAACCTCTTGCTCAAGCCTTTGTGACCAGCTCACAGCCAGAACAAGGGGATCAGCCAGCCTGGATGTTTACACCTCAGCCACAGTAACTATAAACTCACTAGAAGTGCACAGAGTCCCCCTTGAGGCTCAGGGGCCCATAGGGAAAGGACTAAGTGCCCTTCTTTTGGGAAGATCCAGTGCTACATTACAAGGTATCTTTGTGCATCCTGGTGTGATAGATGCTGACTTCACAGGGCAGATATATGCCATGGTATCCACTCCCTCTCCACCTGTAACTATTCCTGAAAAAACTAGGATTGCACAGAAAAGAACTTGTTCTTTTTAAGTCTTGTGTCCCCAATGCAGATGCAAAGGAGCAGGGAGACCAAGGCTTCGGATCAACAGGACAACCAGAGGTATTTTGGACTCAAATCATAGGTAAAGACAGACCTGTCATAAAATGTACTGTTACTATGCCTAAAGCCAAGCCCTCACAGATAGAGATTAAGGGTTTGGTTGACACTGAATCTGATGTTACTATCATTGCTGCTTACAAATGGCCTCTCTCTTGGCCCACTACACTCTCAGGAACCGCTATTGCTGGTATTGGAGGGACTACACAAAGTTATCTTAGTGATAATCCTGTGCTGATTAAAAGTGATAAAAGGCAGACAGCCACAGTGAGGCCATACGTGCTAGCAGATTATATAGGTGTGTGGGGGAGGGATGTGTTGTCAGCATGGGGGGTCTGGGTGGGGACGGATTTTTAACAGGGGCTGTTGTGATAGAGGGCGAACACCGTCCCACATTTGCTTTGAAATGGCTCACTACTCAGCCAGTGTGGGTTCCACAGTGGCCCCTAACAGAAGAGAAATTAGAGGCCCTCAAAATCCTAGTTCAAGAACAATTGGTTCAAGGGCACATAGAACGATCCACAAGTCCATGGAATAGCCCAATATTCGTTATAAAAAAGAAATCTGGAAAGTGGAGGTTACTCCATGACTTAAGAAAAATTAATGCTATTATGGAAAGCATGGGTGCCTTACAGCCAGGTATGCCATCCCCTACAATGATACCTGTCTCTTGGGATATCCTGATTGTGGACTTGAAAGACTGTTTCTTTACTATTCCATTACACCCAGATGATGCCCCAAAGTTTGCTTTTACAGTGCCTTCTATTAACAATGCTGCACCAGGGCAACATTATCAATGGCGAGTGCTTCCGCAGGGCATGCGAAATAGTCCAGTGATCTGTCAGGAGTACGTGGCTCAAACAGTCTCATCAGTGAGAGAGCAATTTCCAGGGGCATATTGCTACCATTGTATGGATGATATTTTGGTAGCAACCCAGACAAAAGAAGAACTTACAGAAATTCAGCCAAGCTTGTTAAAGGCACTGAAAACATTTGGGCTGCAAATAGTTCCTGAAAAGGTGCAGCAGCAAGCACCATGGAAATATTTGGGACTAAAAATCTTAAATCAGACCATATAACCACAAACTATTCAATTCTCAACAAAAATTGAAACCCTAAATGATGCACAGAAACTTTTGGGTTCTATCAACTGGGTTAGATGGTATTTAGGATTAACTGATTCACAATTGGCACCATTATTCGACCTGTTAAAGGGTGATCCAGAACTGACTTCACCGAGAAAGTTAATTATAAAAGCAAAAGCTGCTCTTGAAATAGTAGAGCAGGCTATAACAAAGAAACAAGTCCACCGGATATGCCCAGAGGTGTGTGTTACTGTGTTTATTATAATTGTTAAGTTTCATCCAACAGGAATCATCAGGCAGTGGAACTGACACTGGCCTGATCCTTTGCATGTATTAGAATGGATGTTTTTGCCTCACCAGCCCAAAAAGATGGCTCCCACCATCTTTGAGTTAATAGCACAATTGATTATCAAATGTCGTTACAGGTGCATGCAGTTAGGTGCTAAAGATCCCTCAAAAATTATTATTCCTGTGAAGCAAGAACAGTTTGAATGGTGTTTTGCAAACAGCACAGCTTTACAAAGTGCTTTGCAAGGTTTCTTGGGTCAGATTTCCAATCATTTGCCAAGCCATAGACTGCTTAAGCTAAGTGGGGAGACTGAACTCTCTCTCAAACCTCTGAGTAGCCGCATACCTTTAAAAGGTGTCACAGTGTTCACAGATGGCTCTGGGAGAACAGGGAAAGCCATTGTAACATGGAAAGAGGGGAGTGATTGGCAAACCCTAGAAGGATACGAGAGTAGATCATCTCAAATGGTAGAGCTACGAGCTGTAGCTATGGCTTTTCAGTATTTCCCTCACACTCCTCTAAATGTGGTAACAGACTCTGCATATGTAGCTGATATCACTCAAAGATTAGACCAAGCTCTGTTAAAGGAAGTTGAAAATGCACAACTGTTTAAGCTACTTAAAACTCTGTGCCTTGCCATACAAGCTAGAAGTTGTCCTTACTATGTATTACACATCAGAAGCCACACAAATTTGCCAGGTTTCATCACAGAAAGCAATGCTCGAGCAGATAAGTTAGCTGCTCCTGCCTGGACAGCACCACAGCCAGATATGCTTACACAAGCAAGAATGTCACATGATTTCTTCCACCAAGGTGTCCGAGCCTTGCAGTGGCAGTTTCAGCTGTCAAACACAGAAGCTCGTAACATTGTTAACACCTGCACTGACTGCCAAGGCCACACTGCACCACTGCAGATGGGGTAAACCCTCGTGGACTGCGTGCTTTGCAAATCTGGCAGACTGACGTGACACATATTGCCGAATTTGCCCATTTAAAGTATGTACATGTCTCAATTGACACGTTTTCATCAGCAATCTGGGCTACAGTACACACAGGAGAAAAGGGTCGGGATGCTATTGCACATTGGCGATCTGCATTTGCTGCCTTAGGAATCCCCCATCTCATCAAAACTGATAATGGTGCTGCCTACATTTCACAGAGAACAAGAAATTTCTTACAGCTCTGGGGAGTGTCACACCACACTGGCATTGCACACGTATCAACAGGACAAGCCATCGTGGAAAGAGCACAGGGCACCTTAAAAATTACACTTAAAAAAACAAAAGAGAGGAATGTGTGGTGAAACCCCATAGAGCAGAATAGCAAAGGCTGTATACACACTAAATCACTTGAGAGTAATAGAAAATTCCCAGAATCCAGTTATCCTAAATCACTTCCTATCATTACAATCATCTGGTGATAAACCTTTACCTAAGCCTAAGGTGATGGTGCGAGACCTCGACACCAATAAGTGGGGGGGTCCGTGGAATCTCATCACCTGGGGACGGGGGTATGCATGTGTAACCACGGACACAGGTACACATTGGGTACCTGCTAGATGTGTTCGTCCTGCACGGAACCACAGACAACGTCCCCGTAAGAGCTCCTCGACGGACGTGGGGGAGCCAGATGCAGAAGGACAGCACCCTCCCGAGAGCTCCTCGACAGATGTGGAGGAGCAAAATGCAGAAAGATAAATGGGAAAACTCACCTACCTCACAGAGTTATAAGACACTGAAATAACAGAGTTGTTTGTTTACAAAATGTTTTACTGTTTACAAATTGTCTTGTTAAGTTGGAATTTTGCACAGTTCTAAAACTGAATGTTATATTAAGTTATAATTTCAGAAGAAAAGTTTGAAGTTTTATTGATGTATGTGAAACCAAAAGTGCTAAATTCACCTGACTGCTCCTGAACAAAAGCACTGCAGCTTGTGGTATGTGGAACTCATCACTATCCAAAAAAGCCAAATTTATTAGGCTAGGTAAAACCCCATTCCAACTGAATAGATGCTGTTAATGTAATTTTGCATGCAAAAGGGCCCTTGCAGGCAAGATTACAGAGAACATTCAGAGTATTATTTGTTCTAAACATACCAATTCCCATGAAATTTGGTAGCAGGTTTCTCCCTCCTCCCAAAGTTCTTGTCTCAGCTTTAATGAAACACAAAATGCCTGTCAACAGAGCAGTAGTTATAATGCACTTAGCAACTTAATTTTTTGGTTGCCTTGAAGAGCTTTTTATACATAGACATTAATGGATGGCTGGATAAAGAAATTCTTCTACAGAAGGAATTAATTTTGCTTAATCCTTTTGAAATTAAGAGATGATATGGAGAGGTAGGTAATGAAGTGCACTCTCTAATTGTAACATTGCACATTTGTGTTTCAAAATTTGTTTTCAAATTAATAAAAAAGAAACGGGGAATTGTCACAGTGCAAGCTGGCTTGTACTGGGCAGTTAATCTGACCACTGATTGGATAAGTAACCTGGCTAAAAGGCAGGCCCCCAAAGAACAGAGATAGGACAAAATTGGAGACAGACAAGGATTTAATCCTATGAGTTCCAGCCCTGGCTGCAGAGAGCTATTGGTCAGCGGGCTGAGCAGCCTGACCTGGGAGCCAGTCACAGACGTTTACCCGGGAACATTGAAAGGGGTATATAAAGCGAGGTCAGACCTGAATAAAGGCTTTTGTCATATGGATTACAGAGTGTAGCATCTTCTGTCTCAGACTCTGCGCCGTCGCACCTAACACCACTCATTAGAAAAAAGGAATATGGTTGGTATAAAACTTTGTATCTTGGTACAACTGATACTTCTTTGCAACAACACAATATGGATCATTCATGTTCAGACTGTGATCCAAAGTAAATCCAGAAGATCTGGTTCTCTGATCTCGATCTGTTGGATGGCTTGGGCACAGTTCCTTCATTCTCTCTGAGTTTCTTCAGCTTCTTTGAAAAGCACCCTGAAATTTGTGAAAAACAATTTAGCATTATTGACTGAACACTAAGCTATTGCATTTTTTTTGTTTATTAATAATTTGTTCTCACCATTTGTCTAAGTTAGGATCTTACTAAGATCCACCATAAACATATGTATCTCCTATGTCAATAGAAATGGTTTTCTAAAAGCAGTAATTTCCTGCAACTAAAATGTTTGACGAGAGCCTGGGGCTTGTTCTTGCATCTAGCATGAGAATTATTTTTCTGTCAATGTCTTCTTTAAATACAAAAATGGTGAAATTTAATGTTAATCCCTGAAGAAATACCAGGCCCTGGGCATAGCAGGAGTCCTTGACCAGCCAGAGCCCCAGTCCTCTCCCAGGCTGGGCTTGTCCTGGGGTACAATGCAAAAATGTGTATTCTATCACCATCTGTTAAAATGTGGGAGGGGTGGTGATCCTTATCTCTGTGGGAGATATCCTCTGCTGATGTGCCATCTGATAAGATCAGGGGGATGATCATCATTATCTTTTCACAACCCATCCTTCCTCCAGAAGATATATTCTGTTAATGGGCCATTAAGTCCTATTGTGTGACTGATAAGATTACATCGTCCCATTGGGAGATGCCCCAGCCAGGGGCAGGAGCCAAGCCTTTCCTACCTAGATAAAAAACTGGGGTTTGGGACCAGAGGAGAGACCTTTCTACTGGATCCCAGAGGGAAGTCGGACCTTTTCCACATCATCGCTGGATCTTCAGAGGAAAACTGCACCTTCTACAGGAGCACTGCTTCAACGGAACCACATCTGTCATCCAGGACTGCAGCCACCATTTATACGGACTGCTACCAACACCCTGACTGACAGGGTGTCAGGTTGTATTTCTGACTGTGTTGGTGGTTGTTTATTTTATATTATTGCATGTATTTTATTTTTTCTCTTTTCTCCTATTAAATTGTATTACTGACTTGGAGTCTCGCACTGGTTTTACTTTCAAACTGATACCGAAATAATGAGAAAAAGGACTAATGTAGATATAGTAGTAGTCATGCTAAGGCTTAGAAAACTGCAGTTCTCGGACAGGCCCTGGGAACCAGCCCTGGGAATGAGCTGGGGACTGTGGAAACAATAATTAAAGATAATTAAAGAATTTAGTGGAGCATATAAGAACATCTAGAAACTTTCAGGATAAGGCTAAAGTATAATAATAAATAAAGGGTTCTGGTGATGGGAAAACATGCAAGGGGGAATTAAAGGGGGGTAGCCTATAGTTTTTAATAGACAAGCATGCAAAATTTATAACTTTTAGGAATGATATCTACAAGATTTATGTATCTGTATTGTCTTGAAGAATGTGTACCTCTGCACGTGGACTACTTTGTAAAAAGGTATAAAAAACTTGACGAAAAAGGGAACTGTGGGACCCTGACTTTGGATGCTAGTCCGCAGGTTCCCCGGGCCCTGAATAAAGCACCGCATAAACTGACACTCTGTTAGTTTGTGTTCTGTTTGGGGCATCGGGCAGCAGTTTTCTGGCGACCCAGATGGGACTCCGGAGGCGGCAGGGGCGGTTCGCGAGCTGATCCACTCCACGCCGGCACCAGGTGATTTCTGGGGAGGACATCAACCCGTGCCCGACCCCACGCCTGACGGACGACCAGGAGGTAAGCCCGAAGGTGCTTTATTCCTTTTATCGAGGGAAAGGGGGGCCTGCCGATTAAGTCGGAACGGCGTTTCCGCACGGGGGTCACAGACGTCTTTAAGGTTGTGGAAAAAGCCTAGGCGCTGACCGTCAGACGCAGCAGTGACTGCGCAGGTTCAGCACTTGCCACTCGCAGAGACGAGAAAGGCAAGATTTGTGGAAAGGGTGTGAGTGTAAAGGGTGTGAGTGTTGTGTGTGGTGTGTATTGGAAAGGGTGTGAGTGTTGTGTGTGGTGTGTATTGTGTATAAAAAAAAAAAAAAAAAAAAAAAAAAAAAAAAAAAAAGTGTAATGATGCCTTTAAAAACGTTTAAAACTCTAGCAAGTACCAGGATGGAAATCCCGGACGATTCACCATTGGGCTGTTTATTACAACACTGGAATGCGGGGAATTTTGGTCAAGAATTAAGTAAAAGGAAATTGATTGATTTCTGTAATCATGTATGGCCTTTATATGAACCCGATGGTATGCAATGGCCTAGGAACGGTACACTGAATCCTGACATTATTACACCTTTGATGCATTTCCTGCAAAGTAATGAAAAATGGGATGAAATACCGTACCTAGACCTCTTTTATTATTTGAAAGATAAACCAGAGTGGCAAAAGGAGTGTGGGATCATGGTTTTGAAAACATTAAACCTTTGTGAAGGATGTAAGGGGTGGCAGAAAGAGAAGGAATGCTCATTTAATGGTTCTGCTTCGTGAAGCAGTCGGGCCGCAGGGGGAACGGGTCATAGTGAAAGTTCCCTTTTCTCCGAATGATTTGCTAATTTGGAAACAATCAGTGGGGGCGTATCGGGAGGATCCTGAACGAACTGCGCGGGTGGTAAAAATGGTAATTAAGACTCAGAACCCAGATTGGAATGATTTACAAGTTCTGTTAGACACAATAATGGATTCTACTGAAAAGGAAATGGTGTTTAAAGCCATGACAGAGAAAGCACGGGAAATGATTAGGTTGCGGCTTGCGGATGGTACAGTAAATGACTTAGTGCCTAGGGAAGATCCGGAGTGGGATCCCAACTCGACGGGCGGGTCTCGGAGACTTAAAGCTTATCAGGATTTGTTAACAGAAGGAATACGGAATGGAATACCAAAAACTTTGAATTGGTCTAAGTTATATTCGGTCAGACAGGAAAAGAATGAGTCTCCATTAACCTTTTTAGAGCGGCTTAAGGAGACAGCTCGTAGATACACTAATTTAGAAGTTGAGGGAGAATCGGGAAAATTACAGCTAGCATTAATTTTATGGGGCAGTCCCAGGAAGATATTAGAAAGAAATTACAAAAATTGGAGGGAGAAGATACTCGGAATTTAGATAAACTATTGGAAGTTGCGTGGAAAGTATATAATAACAGGGAAAAAGAAACGGCCAGGAAACAACAGGCTACTATGTTAGCGGTGTTACAGCAAGTGGCTGGAAATAATATGAGAGGAGGGAGTCGTGGACGTGGACGAGGAAGGGGTAGAGGAATAGCAAAGGGGGAAATGCCAATGGGGGCGGGAGGACTCATGGGACAATTGAATATGGGAAGAGGAAGAATGCAGCTGGGGATAGATCAATGTGCTCTATGTAAAATAGAGGACATTGGAAAAATGAGTGTCCTCTCAACCAAGGAATGGGTTTTGGGGGAGGAATTATAGCCAGTGGGGATGGAAATCAGGGACTGATGAATAATACAGGTGCTTTCCCGGGAAATCCACAAGGTGCCGCCCAGGCCTTTATGATGGGGAATTACCAGAATCAGAGCTGACTAGACCAGGATTTAAAGGTAATAATGGAAGTAGATGGGGAACCGTTAGAATTTAGAGTAGATACTGGGGCATCATTCTCAGCTGTCAACACTAAGATAGGACCTTTGAGTGATTCTACTATTCAAGTAGTGGGAGTTACGGGACAAGTTGAGGAACGAACATTTTTGCGGCCATTAGATATAAAATTTGGGGGGAAGGAATTTGACCATCGATTTTTATATATGCCAAATAGCCCAGAATCACTATTTGGGAGGGATTTATTGTCAATGTTAGAAGCAAAGATAATATTTGAAAAAGGTAGAGTAAGATTGGAATTTCCTGAGGAGAATATTGCTAAGCTGTTTGTAGTGAAAGAAGTAGAAGCAGTAGAAATACCACAAGAAATAGAGCAAGCTGTAGTACCATGGGTATGGGAAACAGGAGTAGCTGGAAAATCAAAAGCGGCACAACCGGTTGTAATAGAACTAAAAGAAGGAGCCTCCCCAGTAAGGGTAAAACAATATCCTTTGAAATTGGAAGCACGAATAGGAATAGCACCTATGATTGAACAATTTCTTAGCTTAGGAATTTTACAGGAATGTGAGTCAGAATTCAATACTCCGATATTCCCAGTTAGAAAGCCAAATGGTAAGTATAGATTAGTTCAAGATTTAAGAGCAATTAATAATATCACTAAAGATATACACCCAGTAGTAGCTAATCCGTATACATTGTTGACAGCTGTGTCAGAAAAGTTTAAGTGGTTCACAGTGATTGATTTGAAAGATGCATTTTTCTGTATCCCCTTGGCACTTGAAAGTAGGAAATACTTTGCTTTTGAGTGGGAGAACCCAGACACGGGACGCAAGAAGCAGCTCACCTGGACGCGTCTACCACAAGGATTCAAAAACTCACCAACTATTTTTGGAAATCAATTGGCTCGAGAGTTAGAAGAATGGAAGATGACTCAGGTAAAAGAATCACCTTTTTTATATGTTCTCCTACAATATGTTGATAATATCTTTATAGCCTCCGCAGAAAAGGATGTTTGCCTTAGACTCACCATTGAATTACTTAATATGCTGGGACAAGCTGGATACCGAGTATCGAGAGAAAAAGCTCAGCTGGTAAGAACCCAAGTGATTTACTTAGGCTGCGAAATTTCACAAGGGGTGCGAAAGTTAGGAATCAATCGAGTACAAGCAATTTGCACCATACCCACACCACGAAATCCACAAGAGTTAAGATCCTTTTTGGGCATGATAGGGTGGTGCCGCTTGTGGATTCCGGAATTTGGACTGAAAGCAAAACCCTTGTATGAAGCAGCCAAAAGCCCTGTGTTTCAGTGGGGACAAACGCAAGAAAAGGCATTTCAGAGTCTGAAACAAGCTTTAAAGGAAGCCCCAGCACTAGGATTGCCAGATCTCACAAAACCTTTTCAACTATACGTAAATGAAAGACAGAGACTGGCAATAGGGGTTCTCACCCAAAAATTGGGCTCATGGAAACGCCCGGTGGGGTACTTCTCAAAGCAGCTAGACTCTGTAAGTGCCGGATGGCCCAGTTGTCTTAGGGCTGTGACAGCAACAGTGCTCCTAATTCGAGAAGCCAGAAAATTGACTTTGGGAAAAAGGATGGAAGTATTTGTTCCCCATATGGTCATTGCAGTTTTGGAACAAAAAGGGGGGCATTGGCTCTCGTCGAGTCGCATGTTACAATATCAGGCACTCCTCCGAGAACAGGATGACATTGAATTAAAAATAACCAATCATCTTAATCCAGCAGAATTTCTTAGGAGCAGCAGCCAGGAAGAAGGAGGCGAATTGACACATGATTGCGTAGAAATCATTGAACAGGTATATGCCAGCCGGAAGGACCTGAAAGATGAGCCTTTGGAAAATCCGGAATGGGAACTGTTTACAGATGGATCCAGCTTTGTGGAAAACGGAATCAGGTATGCGGGATACGCAGTAGTGACTTTGACACAAATAATAGAAGCTCGAGCTTTAACCTCGGGAACTTCAGCCCAGAAAGCCGAGATACAAGCTCTGGTAAGAGCCTTAGAATTGAGTCAGGGGAAAAGAGTAAACATTTGGACTGATTCAAAATATGCCTTTGGAGTAATACATGTACATGGAGCACTGTGGAAAGAAAGAGGACTGTTGAATTCTCAAGGATCAGAAATTAAGCACAAAGAACAAATATTAGCACTATTGGAAGCAGTGCATAAACCTCAGGCAGTAGCAGTGATGCATGTAAAAGGACATCAAAAGGAAGAGGGAAAAGCGTTCCAAGGAAACCAGCTGGCTGACAGAGTTGCCAAACAGGTTGCTCGAGAGGTATGGACACAATTAGCTTTACTGCCAGTGCGAATTAACCCTGCCACTTCTTTTCTTGAGCAGAAACCATGGTATACACATGAAGATGAGAAGCTTGCTCAATTTGTTCAGGCCCAGAAGAATGAAAAAGGATGGTATGTCACAGCTGAAGGTCAGGTTGTATTGCCAACAAAAGTAATGAAAACAATTTTAGAAATCGAACATAACAAGTGCCATTGGGGAGCAGACGCATTGGTACAATTTTTAAAACGTGAGATAATTTCCAATCGGATGTTAACAATGGCAAAACGGATTAACGCCATGTGTCCAGTCTGTATTAAAAATAACCCAGTGACACGAAGGCAGATACAACTAGGAAAGTTACAAGTGGGGCCGCAACCAGGAGACTATTGGCAAATAGATTTCTCAGAGCTACCAAAAGCACAAGGGTACCGTTATTTACTGGTGTATGTGTGTACCTTTTCAGGGTGGCCAGAAGCCTTCCCATGCAGGACTAACCAAGCAAAAGAAGTAATTAAAACTTTACTACGGGAAATCATCCCTAGATTTGGAATCCCATTAGGAATGTCCTCAGATAGAGGACCTCACTTTGTAGCTAGAGTAGTCCAAGAGGTAGCCAGAGTGTTAGGGATAGTTTGGAATCTCCATACGCCCTGGAGACCACATCTAGTGGCCAAGTGGAACGGATGAATCAGACATTAAAAGGGCAAATTAAGAAAATTTGTCAGGAAGCGAAGATACAGTGGCCTCAGGCACTACCTCTAGCCTTGCTAAGAATCAGGATTAAACCCAGAGAAAGGATAGGAGTAAGTCCATACGAAATTTTGTATGGCAAACCATATCATGCTACAACCTACAAAGGGGACCCTCACTTAGTAGGAGATCAAGTATTGTTGAGTTACATTTTGTCTTTAAATAAAGTCCTTACAGCGCCGCGAGGAGCATTGCAGTGGAACCGGCCTCTGCCCTTGGAGAATCCTGTCCATGACATACAGCCAGGAGATCAAGTATATGTGAAAAACTGGAATACGGAACCCTTGAAAGAAGTATGGGACGGTCCTCACCAGGTGATCATGACTACCTACACGGCAGTGAAAGTCCAAGGGATCGAAAACTGGATTCACTACACTCGAATCAAGAAGGTCCCGTCAAGATGGGAAGTACAGCCTCTGTCAGCAACAAAGCTGGTGTTCAGGGCAAGGCCTTAGTTCTTTTAACATTAGTCTGTATAATGCAGGTGGGAGAAGCGTTTGTTAAAATTACAGTTCCGGAGCCAGATGTAATGGTGCCTGAGGGTGCGGGAGTAAATTTAACCTGTTTGTTTTCTGACAACCAGAGAACTGGATTAAAAGAAGTACATGCAGCCTGGAGACAAATCACCACAGACGAGGTATTTACAGAAGGAATTGTGACACTTTGGGATATGGAACAGCAAAGAGGTAACACCACATTGACAATATCTCATATGCAAGCTGATCAGGTAGGACAATTCTCATGCATTGTGCGGATTAGAGAAAGTTTTGATTATGGGAACATAAATGTAGGTATTCTAAAAGAGAATGGGAGAACATGGCAGGTGACAGAAGCTGGAAAAACACAACAAGAATTGGGACAAGAAAATTTAATAGTGGGATTAGTTAGGGATTTTGGACAAGTACAAAATACTACGTCCATCACTGCATGTTTACCTTTACCTAAAGCTGCGGGAGATCCAATACCATGGGGCATCATTCCCGTTGGGGAAATGCCTCCAGTAACTATAAATGGGACAAAAAGATGTAATAAAGAAGTACGGAATCACACTAAGATGATAGAGGAAACCTATACAGTTCGAGGGAAATGGTCAACACCGGGACAAAAGAGTGAGTGCCTAAAATTACTAAATCCAGTTTTTACAAGAATTGGACGGTTCAAGAATGTAGGATGGTGTACTTATGACATAAGACAAAAAAAGACAAAAACCAGTCACAGAATTTTCTTATGAGATAGTATGTCAAGAAGGGAAGGAAGAATGGGAACATTGGAAAACGATTTGGGGTCCTAGTTTGTTAGAACCTTACAGTTACATAGGACCAGTACATTGGTGTGTCGAATGGTCAGGCCAGAGAGAGCAAGGACATCTAGGAGTGTTAGGAACTGAAACAGTAAGACGAGATCGAGTGACCCTCACACCTAGCTGGAATTGTAGCAAAATCATCACCTGTGATACCCCTGAATCCCA
This sequence comes from Sturnus vulgaris, assembly GCF_052056855.1. Taxonomy (NCBI): domain Eukaryota; kingdom Metazoa; phylum Chordata; class Aves; order Passeriformes; family Sturnidae; genus Sturnus; species Sturnus vulgaris. Next base: position 17,059,013 of record NC_142256.1, on the reverse strand, counting down.
AATTGGTTTAGTGCCAGTACGGATACTATTAAAATGGGGCTGTGAATGTCAAAGGTATAATCATACAATAACAGGTGAAATAAAAGGGGCATGGAAAGATTGTCAGACGACTACCATCAGGAGTCCAGGGCATTCAGTGTGGGTAATGGGGCACGGACAGTGGACTACTCATATGCCTATTAATGGCCCGGTCACACAGATTACTTTAGGAGTCCCTACACTTTGCCCTTTTTGGAAACAGTCTAAATTAACGCAGAAAGAGATGCAGTCACGAACAAAGAGAGAAACAAATGAAGTGGCAGAAGAACTAGGATTGGGAAATGAAGATGAATGGCATGAACCCTCATCAGGAGTTAAATTTGGATGGGTATTGGAGTCCTTGTTTGCACCAATTTCTACATATAGAAACCGGGAGATGCTGTACAAATTAGTAGGACAAACTGAGAGGCTAGCCGCAGTTACAAAGAAAGGATTTAGGGATCTAAACTTACAGTTGCAGGCAACGACAAGAATGACAATTCAAAATAGAATGGCATTAGATTTGCTTTTATTAAAAGAACATGGAGTCTGTGGGTACCTCCAAGGAAAGGTTGACCATTGCTGCGTACATATCCCAAATGTCACAGAAGAAGTAGAAAAAGACATAAGTCAATTAGAACAAATTGAAACAAAAGTGCATGAAGTCCAGGAGGAAGCTGAACATAACTGGGTAGGAGCACTGTTTAGCTCCCTAGGAATCCAAGTCTCTGGTTGGATATCATCAATTGTACAATATGTAATAATGATTGTATTGATTATTGTAGTATGCATGATTATGTATAGATGTCTTTTAGGAATGATTGCCAGAGAAGGAACTCATACTCAACGTGTTATGAGAGCACTGACCCGGAAAGAAGTAATCCTGCCAACTCGAAAAGAAGACTCACCATCCTACTTAGAAACCATAACTTGAAGAATTGAGCATCCTTGCAGAAAATCTGAAGAATGCTCAAAAGGGGGGAGTTGATACCGAAATAATGAGAAAAAGGACTAATGTAGATATAGTAGTAGTCATGCTAAGGCTTAGAAAACTGCAGTTCTCGGACAGGCCCTGGGAACCAGCCCTGGGAATGAGCTGGGGACTGTGGAAACAATAATTAAAGATAATTAAAGAATTTAGTGGAGCATATAAGAACATCTAGAAACTTTCAGGATAAGGCTAAAGTATAATAATAAATAAAGGGTTCTGGTGATGGGAAAACATGCAAGGGGGAATTAAAGGGGGGTAGCCTATAGTTTTTAATAGACAAGCATGCAAAATTTATAACTTTTAGGAATGATATCTACAAGATTTATGTATCTGTATTGTCTTGAAGAATGTGTACCTCTGCACGTGGACTACTTTGTAAAAAGGTATAAAAAACTTGACGAAAAAGGGAACTGTGGGACCCTGACTTTGGACGCTAGTCCGCAGGTTCCCCGGGCCCTGAATAAAGCACCGCATAAACTGACACTCTGTTAGTTTGTGTTCTGTTTGGGGCATCGGGCAGCAAAACCAACACAGGGCTTTAGGCAGATTCTGCCCTCAGCTCTAGCATTTGCTGTTCCTGACTTGTTGAGTGGGCTTCCTGGACTGACCCTGGACCTGACTTGTCCCCCACCACTTTCTCAGTGATTGCTGGACTCTTACAGCCCCTGTCACCATTCCAGCCCTGTTCTCCTGGCCTGGCTGGATGCTCTGGGATGAGCCCTTGTTCAAGTCAGTGCCTCTGTGTAGTTGCCCTCGGCTCCTGTGGGGCAGCTCCACTCTGACAAGCTACGAAAGTAGCAGCTTATGCTCTCTCTGGAAAACAAAACTCTGCATCTTGTCTCTCTCTAATGTATCATTCGCAAATTCTAAAGTGAGTCTGAAAGTAAAGGCAAGGCCTGAGATCTTGCATGTGGTGCATATCAACAAGCATCACAAGTTGGACTTCAAAGCAGAAGGAGTAAAAGACCTCAATTCTTATTCAAAAGAGCATTTAAATATCAGCAATGGAGAGATGGGGACATCAGAGTTTGGATCAGAAGCCAATTTTATTGAGTATACAAGGCGTTTATATAGGGTTTTACTTCATGGCACTTTTATAGAGTTCTATTTTTTGTAACAATTTTCCATTGGTTATGTATTCTTCATGACATCATGTCAACTGGTAACATTATCTTATCACAAAGTTTCACAACATGTTTCTTGGTCACTTCTTTCCCAGGGAGCATTAATCTGTGTCTATCTCTCCCATGGTTTCTACTTGATGAGGCCTAAGATATCAGGCCCCTTTATCAGTTCCATTGTACTCTCTGTTTTATTCCCTGTATTTAAGCACATGCTTAGCTTTAACCTGTCCTCAAATACTTTGAACTTAATTATATTGATTAAGACCCTTCCTCAGTATCAAGCTCTGTTGCTGTACTTTAGAAATGTGACTGTACACATCTGTATGTAGTTACACCTGTAGAAGCACTAGAGACTGTGCCCTTGTTGTATAGGAGGTATTACAAGAAAACAAAACAACAAGAACCCATGAGCTAAATGAGCAACAAAGCAAATTATCTTTTAAGTCCTGAAATATTTCTGGTGAATAACAATATTCACAGATCTTCCTTGTTGTAATTTTTTTTGGCTGAAGAACAGTACTGGGCACATAACTGCAGTCTGAAAATGCTTTGAGCAGTCAAAATGAGACTTAAAGCAGTTCTGGGCAGCACTTGAAGACTATGGGCATGAATATATTTCAAGTTGTATATGTGGAAAGCAACAACAGTTGTAAACCAGAAGGCCTGTTGCTGTACAAAAGAGAAATCACAGTCTCTTTGGCTTCCTACTTACATCCTATCTCTTTTCACTTTTCACTTGGCCTTCCTGTTTCATTCCTTGTAGCCCAGGAATTAAATAAAATGTACTTTCTGTTCACAAATTAGGACATTTTCTTCCCTACCAAGGTTGAATCTTCAGGAGTCTATACATCTACATCCTTATTCTGACCTTATTTTCAATGTGCTTTTTGTTGTTGGGATGGCTTTGACACCCCAGGCTGAGTTCTGCTGACTCCTGAAGTGCTTTTATAGTCTTAAGAAAAATTCTCATTTTATCCACTTTTCAGAAAGTAATCAAACCCTGGATCACTTGTGAAAGCAGTGGGACCACAAGCAATGCTTTACTGGCTGTGGCAAGGGCTGATTACTTGCTTTGAACACAGGACATACGCTGTGATAGTCTGCTAGCCGTCAAACCTGCTGCTGGCTGCCCTGCTCATAGTGAAGCTGTAGCTGGATATAGATCCATGTCAGGAGCATGCAATGCACGTTCAGATGTGACATCAAACATTCTTACCTTGCTGCAGATATGAGATGCTGGCTCTACGAGCCTCAAGGGACACCCTGAGAGTATCCCTACCCCAGGAAGATCATCACCATGAGCTGCCATGAAGGACACCTCAGTGGTCTCGAGGATGCAGATACTTACAGCAAGCCTCTCACTACAGGGTGGATTTGTTTGTTCTTATTTTTTCTGTTTTGCTGGGGTTTTTTTCCTCTTGCTACAAATCTAGGTTCATAGAGATTCTTCCATCACTTATTCTGACTTCCTTTTATTGAGTCAGTTGCTCACATGTGTTTTTTATTAATTTAAAGAAAGGCTTGCGGTAGCATAATTGCTTAATTCCTCTCAAGGAATTTTCTTGAGAGAAAGATGGAAGTCTGTTGCATTTATCATCTCTCTCGCTGTCAGCTAATTTAGCTAGAACTTATGCTAAACAATACCAAAAAATGAGTAAATGTCAACTAGAAACATTCAAAATAGAAGTTTAAAAAGCGTATCACATTGTCATGTTTTTAACCAGATGGACTGAAAATAATATAAAGCACCAGCAGAAACTTGCTAGATGGCACTCCATGAACCAGCTTCTCACTGATTCACATTTCTGTCACATTTGCACTATTAGATTTATTTTTTCCATAATATAAAATGCTGCATTATTAATAGACACAAAATATAGGTGGATGTAAATTAGGGGAAAGTACAGAACTATCATGAATCAGCAAAGTTTGCTTTGAGATAAAGAAAACAGTTTATCTGCACATTGATTACTTGTGTTGAAATGAAGAGGTCAAACAGTATAGTGAAGGAGCCACCTGAACAATGAGAATATTTCTTTGTAGTTTCATATGCTAAATGACTAAACACAGTCTCTGAAGTTGTTTGGAGGGAAAATATATTTTTGTTGAGTCTGAAAAAATGGATTTGCTGTAAAACACATGTGTTCTTAAGAAAACTAAAGTTTCCATCCAGATATTCTCCTTAAACTTGAAGTATCTTGAGAACTAACAAAAAGATGACTGCTCTTTTCACACATCAGCAACTAAACATTTATGCCATAAAACGCTCCCTTTTGTGTTTGTGTCCTGTGTTGCTTAGCCATTTTTCAGTTTTCAAGGCATGTGCTTTATTTAATGTCCAGTACTAGCCCCATTTTATTGCTAAGTATAATAAAACGCATTTTACAAGGAACCATCCAAACTCTCTCTTGGAAGCTGAGCCTTAACAGCGCTTCTCTCAGTCTCTAATTGTTACAGTTCATTTAAGCTGTGACTGGTATACGTAGGAGGTCCACTCTAAATCTACATAGATATGCAGGTAGAAGAATGTGTGCTTTCTATTTTTCTTCTGTTTTTCCATAGTTTATTGAGCACCATGATGAATTACTGAAAACCCTTTTGGCTACAACTGAGTTCTTACTTTTAAAACTAATTTCAGATTATGAGACGCTGTCAATATTTATGAACCTCAACCCGAGAGATTCAGAATACTGTGTCTTCCCTAACCTTCTATGTAGAATTTACTTTTGTTATTAAAACCACAGTGATATTTGGTGTTCAGAGAACTGCTGTAATTTAACATAATGTAAAACAAATGTAATGGCAGTCTCAGAAACATGAAAGGTGGGAAGGAGAACTATAACATGATGTAATTTCTGGTTAATTCTATTGTGTGAAATTTGTACCATTTCATTATATCATGGAATATTATGTGGCCATATATTATGTTATGTAATTGTGTTATCACAGTGTATTTTTATGTCTTGTGATATTTGGGAAGGAGGTGTTGGATACCTCAGCTTTACAGTGAGTGATCAAGCAGTATCCATTTTTCACAAAGATTTCTGAGCCAAACCTGGGTTCTGTTAGAACTTCCCATTATTTATTAGCATGCACAGGTATCAGTCACACACTTGAACATTTCTGTGAATGTAACCCCTGAAACTAGATGGTTTAAAATGCCAAAAAGCTGCTCTTATACCTTTGTATTGGGTTTGCGTAACAAGGCTTTGGTAGTTGAGGGGGCTAAAGGGTGGTGGCTTCTGTGAAGCTGTCAGAAGATTCCCTGATGTCCAACAGAGCCAAGGCTGTCTTGAGTCCAGGACAGACCCGCTGCTGGACAAGGCTGTGCCCAGCACCAACAGAGACAACAGCTCCGGGATAACAGATTTCACAAGAGGCAATAACCCCGGTGTAACTGCAGTGGAAGACAGAAGTGAGAATAATTGAGAGGAACAATTGTAGACAGTGAAGAAGGAGGTGCTGGAGCAGAGATTCCCCTGTAGCCTGTAGTAAGGACTGACGAGGTTCCCACCTAATGCACCCACTCCTCTTGGGCTCCCGGCTCGCTCCGGGGAACCACATCAAGGTGTGGCCTCTCCCCAGCACCACTCTGGGAGCCGCAGGAGGGGTACAGCGCTCACGCTGTAGCTAGGGCGGTCCGTCAGGGTGAGATAAAAGGCTGCGTGAGAGACCTCTCACTGTTCCAGAGAGAGGGTTTTATTAGGGAATGGAAACAGGACCGGAGGTCGAGGGAAGGGAACCGAAAAAAGGCGGTGTGACGCGTTTGCACAAGCTTAAATATGGGGGAGACACAAGGGGAGGGTACATAACTTTGGCCAATTACGGCGAACTAGGGGAGGTACCGAAGGCGAGGAAAGGGATACATCAAACCAATAGGGAAATACGTGGGCGTCAACTGGGGGTACAACAACTAATTGTCTAACAGAGTAGGGAGAACTTTCCAGAACTCGGGGCAGGGTCCAGGGAGGATTGACAGCGCTAGGGGCAGAGATTAAGGTGAGGGACAGGGAAGAATCTGGAAGCTGGGAGTGGTTTAGGGTTGAAGGACAGGGGGGTAGGCGGGTAAGGGCTAAACCATTATTCACATAATTTAGGGGAACGAACCTGGGACAAACCATTAACATATGAAAAAGCTTAACATTAAATAACACAACACAACAAAGGACCATGGTGACGTATGTCTTTAGTGTGCCTTAATAAGTTATTGAGGAAAAGTAGGTATACTGCAATGTTTTCTGTGCAAGCTAATGCATTTCACAAAGAGTAGGAGCCTCACACGGGATACAGGTCATGTTTAAGTGATTTGTTACAGAAGGTTTAACATTTCATGTAACAGTCTGGAATGAGCTGTGAGCCCTCTGGTGGTTGCTCACCCCCTGAAATTCTGTTATATAACTGATATAATAACCCACACACACACTTTGCTTTCAGTAACAGCGCAAGTTTTGTTGGTTTATCCCTTGAGAATGTTGCTATGCCAACTTTTCAGCACAGAGGAAATGAAATAGTAACAATTTATTGTTAATCAGGCTGAAAGAGTTGGGAGTGTTCAGTCGGGAGAAGAGAAGGCTCCAGGGAGGCCTTAGAGCACCTTCTAGTGCCTAAAGGGGTTCCAAGAGATCTGGAGAGTGAGTTTTGACAAAGGCATGGAGTGACAGGACAAGGAAGAATGGCTTTAAATTGAAAAAGAGCTGGTTTAGGTTAGATACTAGGTAGTAATTCTTCCCTGTGAGGATGAAGCAGCCTGATCTGGTGGAAGGAATGAAATTCCAACCCTGGCCATTCTATGATTCTATGTTTCTATGAATTGAACTAGTTCTGTTCTAACAATATATGACACGCCTGCATGAGACACAATACTCTTCTATAAGGGAGTTTTACTTTAAATTCCAAGAATATGTGCCTGTTTCTGAAAAAGGGATGATGGCCATGTGGTCACTGAGATCTTGGCTGGGGCCTTGGCACACCAAGCATTTTGATAGAACAGAGATTAGGAAAAGGAGTCAGTGTTTGCAGGAAGGAAGGCAGGAATTGTGTTTTCATCTTAGTTCTCAGATGAGATGGGGTAGAAAAGGGCTAACTCTAAACTGCAGCAATCACTGGACTGATATTTCGTGATAAAACTTGAACTAAGTTTTCTAGAAATATGTAAGGATTGCATTTATTGTAAAGGAGGTTATGCTTAATTCTAAGAGGGGTTTTTTGGTGTTATTTGCTGAGGCCAATGTAGTGCACTGCATTTGAAGGAAACAAGAAAATATATATCTCATGCAAATTTAATAGCTTATCTTCTCATATTGGTATCCAGATGAATCACATAGTCATTGGCTCCTTTATTCATCCCACATCAGTGGATTGCTGCTAACAGTTTCCAGTAATAGAACAGGGGATGCAAAAGAGTTTTTCAGGTCTAGATCAGCTTTTCAGGATCAGTTTTTCAGGAGATAGATCAGCCCCTCTTAGGCTTTTTCATAAATCTTAAAAATATTTGCCACAGAGATTTCTGTATTTATCAGGATTCATGGCTTGTGTACATGTGAGCATTTTCACAGCTTGGCTGACGGTATCCATGTTTCAGAGCTGGGGACTGAGTTTTCTCCTGTGTCTGATTACTGGGAAGATTTCTTCAACAGTCTCAACCCTGACACAATCCCTTCTTGCCTGGATGGGAGGTCAGTGCTACGGTACTCAGTACAGCTTGTTACCCAGCATATCATATGGACACTGCAGCAGATTTTTCTGTTTATCCAGCAGCATGTCATTGAAAAAGTTATCCAAAGAAGGGGAAAAGAAGAATAAAACTCCTTACATTCCAGCTTAAAACATTTCAGGCTATTCCTGTTTTTCAGATCTGTTTGCTGCTGTTCTATGAAGTCCAAAGAGCACAAATGGCTGCTATATAAGCTAAAAAATTCTAGAAGTTCAGCCACACAAACAGAATAAAGTAGTTTTCTCTTTAAAAGATTCTTTAAAATCTTCATCACAATACTAATGCATGCCTTCTCTTATTTCTGTAGTGTAGTGAGATTCCAGGATCTACAAATTAAGTGAAACAAGGGTATTTTAAAAATACTTGATATCTATATAAAGTCTGCTTTTCTTAAAACAAAACAAAACAAACAAAACCCAAACCAACAGGAAAGAAATCATCAGTTAAGCAGACAAGTGCAATTTGGTGAGCATTTAGCAGAAAGCTGTAGGGTGACAGACAGTTCTTATGCATTCATTCACGTGCTGTATAAAATAGTTCCAATGTCCCCAGGAGTTGGTATTTTGAGATATTTCTTTTGTAGAGGTTGAAGTACATTGGGTTATACACATGTAGACAGTACCACATGAACTAATGTCGCAAAGCAGGTGTGTGTGACCCGCTCAGCTGAGGCACCTACCACTGTGATCTTGCCTGAGACCCTGAGTGTGCACCAGTGAACATGCCTGTGCTTCAAGACATTTTTCCCATTGTCACATGTCAAACTCTTCTCTAGATGTTTTTTTTATGAAGGAAGTCAGACTAGACACCTGCCTAGTGCAATTAAACTTTTGTTACAAAATCACTCACTACTTTAACAGAGAACAAAATTAACCATGCACAGCAGGTGGCAGCCCCGGTCCTGCTTGTCTTTAGCCTAGCTTGCACCTAAGAGGAAAAGAGTCTTCCAGAACTACAGCAGTTACTGGTATTAAACAGCTGTCCTTTCCTTCCTTGGAAGCAGGTGATTTTTAGCAAAGATGTCATTGGTCACTGCCATACTACAAAGGCAGAGCGGTTCAAGGGAAGCTCATTTGAAAATAAAATGAGTAAACTATGTGATCAGCACCACTCACTGGCAATTTGGGATGGTACCTTGTCTTAGTTTGTGAGACGTGTCTGCTAAGGAAGGCAGGAGCCTCCCTTGGAATGGAAAATGTAAAGCCCTTATTTCTGAATTATTATAATTTTCAAATGAAAGGGCTCTCAGGCAAAGATATGAGAATAGGAAAAACAATTCTTTACTAGTATGTATAAAAAAGCAAACAAACAACAACTACATTATTAACAACAAACACAACCACAAACCCAGTGACCCTTCTTGGCCACACTTTCCCTTTGGTGCAGTTCCAGTCACAGCCAGCAGGGGCGCTGGTGGCCCCCGGTGGGCAGGGCAGGCGCCATCATCCCCGCGCGGCTGCAGGGGGCGCTGTGGCGCCAGCTCGGAGAGCGCTTGGTAATGGCGGCAAGGCTGAGACAGGAAGGGATGGAAGAGAGAGGCTTTGCTTCACAAAACCCTGGGGCAGGCGATCCCAGTGTCCCAGAAAGACTCTCAGAAGCAGCAAGCTGGGCCGGCAATATGTATCGGCAGGCAGGGGGTACGGAGCTGCAGTGCCGAAGAAGCTTCAGGGGCAGGTAGTGGCAGCGCGGCTCCCAGCAGGGCAGGGAGAGGCAATAGTGATCAAGATCCCAGGTACCAAGCAGATGGTGATGGGTCCCTTTTTTTAGTGGAGTAGCTGTTAATAAGGTCCCAGTTCAGTGGCTGCTCTCACAGGCAGAGAGTCAACCGACGACAGAAGAAGCAGCTCTGGGCTGGGCTCTGGTGGCAGCAAATTCGCTTTCCTCAAGCAGCAGCTCCAACTGTCCTCTGAAGCCAAGTTGCCGAATTCTCGAGGTATCTCTACTTCTCTCTTGCCTTATCTGGAAGAGAAACTCACAGATAAGAGAAGTGTAATCAGATGCCCTCTTCTCTGGAGCTTGGCCACTTCTTTTATTTTCCTTTAGTACTTAGTCGTTAGTGTTTCCTAGCAACTTATGGGAAAAAATTCTATAGGTAAAAAAGAACAAAAGGAAAATAACCTAACTCCTGTTGTGGTTTGCTATTTTATTGTTGTTTTCCCCTGCACTGATGGTTTGTTCCAGTGTTGTTCCTCCCTATTTGTTGTAATACCAGCTGTCCAAGTTCCCGCCCTTACCCTATCAATCTACCCTTGTCCTGTCCCATTTTCCCAGATTGTTCCCCACCAGTCTCCTAAATCCCCTCCCATCCCATTGTCAATCCTCCCTATCTCCTCCCAACCTTCCAGAAACCTCCATGTCAGTTACCCTTCCCTTAAGATACTATTGGTTGTTACAAGTTGTTCCCCACCCAGGTTTTCCCTTATTGGTTAGTTATGTATTCCTCCCCGCCTTGTGTTCCTCCCCCAAGCTACTGTGGTTGGTTTATGCGCTGTACCCTCCCTTGGGACCTCCCCCGCATTTAAGCTGCTGCACAGTAGTGATTTTTGCCTTTTGTTGGATCCTCCCTTGTGGTTTCCTCGTCCCTTCGGACCCTACAATAAACCTTTTCCTTGGACGAACACAAGGACTCCGTCTCGTTCTTCACCTCTCCCAGACGTGGACTTTACCAGAAGGGCCTCACAGCTCTAGCTGCATTCCTGGGATATTTGTATCCGGGAAGCAGCCCACTCTTGGTGACAGTTCCCACCTGTGTGAGCTAGCCAGGTGGGCCGGAGGGCCAGACTTTGGAGCAGGTGGGCTGCGTCAAACCCCCAATATACCTGTAGTAATGTAGATTCAAGTTAAGTCAATAGAATGACAAAATAAGCAGTAAGTCAAACTCTTGATAATCCTCCTTGAATAATGCTCCACAGCCACCCCAATACATCTGCCTGTTAGCAGAAGCAAGAGGTTCCCACAGTGTATTTTCGGATATTGAATGGTATCTGAATATGATATCTGAATATATGTTATCAATAATCTGAAATATTTTGGTTAAATTGTAAGGAGTAAAGTGTTAGTCTAAATCTTGTAGAACCAATGGTGGGAAATTCTCTAGCAGATTGTGAAATTTAATTCCTGAAATGGAATTCTTACCCCTCCTCTCTTCTCTGAATCTTAAAAGGTGTGTTAAAGAAAGGAGGAGGAGGGGGCTCATACCTTCTCTGCAAATGGGGCAGTTTGCTTTGAAATATAATGAATAATACTTCTTAGAAAGCCCTCTTATCAGCTCCAGATGGATTTGTACCAATTCTGTCTTCAGACAGCCTAAAACCCATGATGTTATCATTGAATGTTATATATCCTTGTTCCGTCTCCTCACCTGGCCTGTGGGGGAAAAAAAAAGGAATCCTTCTGGGAATATGTTGATCATGAGATAAAAACCTGACAGTGTAATATATGATATAACGTAATCCGTGTAAAGCTGTAAACTAATGTGGAATAAGCAATGTTTGTATTAATAAAATAATAAAGAAAACTCAGAAACCAAAATGAGAACCACGGACAAAAAGGACACAGATTGCTTCATCACAACATTCTAACAGCCAACAAAAGCAGGACAGCCCAGATTAACAGCTGAATGGATGTGGCCGAAATGGAGATGGCTCTCTCGGAAACTGTCCAGGAAACACCCAAACGATGAGCTCCCTGAGCTCTTGACAAGCACCCACGATTAAGATAACCAGAGCCATCGGGGAAAAATACATCTCAATACCAGCTTTCCCTAAACCAAGACCTGCCTTCATCAGAATTCATTGTCTCCCAGAATATGGTTTTGTCCAGCCCAACACAGAGAAAGGAAACTGCATGAATATGCGAAACAACGAAAGGAGACAAAGACATCTGCTCCAGGCTAGGAAAAACTGTATTTAAACTGGACTAACCAAAGAGGTTTTGTGAACATTGGGGGATCCGGAGCAGTAGAGTTTGGATCATAGTGTGTTCACCCAGCACCGATCCCAGGCTCGGCGCTGCTCTTTGCAATTGTGGCTGTTGTGGACTGTATCCCGGTCCCGAAATAAATTATCGCTTGTTTTTGATTATACCAAATTCGGCTGAATCTCTTTATTATCTCTTTATTTTGGGTTGGCAAAATAATGAAATATGGCCTAGGTGGCAGGCATTTTAAACTTGATATGCTAAAACTGTTTACTTGCTTGAGTGGGACATTTCAGCGTTTGACTGAACTATTACCTAGTTCTAACTATTACTATTACCCCTGTACCAGGGGAATGTCTTAGACCTACAGACTTAGGTGGTTATTAGGCTTAATTGGTATTATTACTGTAGACCTCCTGAGATACTATGTCTTATTATGGCTTATTTTAAACTTTTAAATCCAGTATTAGGAGGAATTGCCATCAAGTTATACCATAGAAAAATAAGTCTAAAGTTAAATATTGCATTGTTGGTTTAAAACTGTTTAAGCCTCCTGTTCATCACAAATCCTCTAACATTTTTACTGCACTTCCTTATGCTTATGCCAACACTTTTTATAGCCTGTGAGCCATCCTTGGGCCCAGTGTAGAACCACAGAAGTCAGTGGGGTCATAACGGAGATGAATTTCACAACATTTCAGGATGAATTTCACAACATTTCAGTCATCTAAGCTGATTCCCTCCAAGTAAGCACAGGGCCCTGTGCTGCTAAAGGCAGTGGAAGCTCATTAAATGCCTGTTGCAGCCCTTATGGAGTCTCTTTTTTGTGGAAATCCTGTGTACTTGTTCTTGTTTGTTTTGTGTGATAACTTCCCCAGGTTAATTATGTCTATTTGCAAGATCAGTTCTGAAAGGCCCTACATTTTGTACATGGGATGTAAGGTAATGGAAATTGCATTGAGGTAGCATTTGCTGGCTTTGCTATGTAAAAAAAGGTGGAAATTGGAAACAAGTATCAGAAATTAATTGATAGTTTTAGCATTAAATGAGTAGCAAAAGTAAAAAGAAATACTTAGAAATTAGGGTGTAAATTCCGTCTGTAGTGTTTCTGCTGCACTTCAAGGATTCTATGAACTTCAAGTGCTCTTATAGCACTTTGCAGAGGTAAAACAAAACAAAACAAAACGAAAAGTGTGTAATGTTTGAAATTTTTATGCAAAATAGGGAAAAAGATGAAACAGTTTCATTGATTATAGATTTAATTTTGTGAGTAAACTCGAACAAGAAGTTGGGTTCTTTTATCTGAAATTCCTACCTGAAGCATGGGACAAAGGTTCTTTCACAGGATAACTAGGACAGACTCAAGACTTGACAATAAAAGCTCTATGAGGAAAGGGTGTCCACATTATAAATTTGCATTTTTGATAAGAATTTTATATTGGGTCAATGTTGAAGACACATGGGATTTGCATGCGCAGTCACTTGGCAATCTGGTTTAGTATGGAAATGGTGAATAATGTTGAATGATCTTTTATAGTAACAGAATTAGTTGAGCACTGAGAGGTTATCCTTATTAAACAGGGAATCCATGGAAAGAAAAGAGCTAGGGTCTCAATCTGTTAAAAACCTGGAAGGTTTCATCAGCTCTGTGCTCATAGGAGTTCTTATTTACTCTGCATAGCAATATTTCTGTCCAAACGCCTTTCTCCTGTGGGAAGCCATTTCTGGGAAGGGAGGTGAATGTCAGTGTAACATTGAATGACACTGAATAGGGACTTAGCTTTTAATTCTCCAGCTACAGCAGTGTTTAGTCAAGTTCCAGTATAAAACAAAATTTGATAGACAGCAGAGATAAAAAAAGGAAAGAGGGAATTTATGTTTAATTATGTGTTTTGTCTTCTGTGGAGGCCAGTGGGCTGACTGAGAAAGAATCTACTGTGCTTCCCTGGAGGGAATGCCCTTAGGCACTAACCTCCACTGTTACAGTGAGGAAAATTCTTCCCAGCATGCTTCCTTGCTCTGCATTTTGCTTGTACCTCATTACCTCCTTTGCCCCACCCCTGAGCCCTCAGCCTCACTCCCTGTTTTCCTTATATGAACCCTGCTCCCTCAGACCCTTTTGGAGCTGTCTTTTTCCCTGGTTCCCTCTGTGGTAGAAGCTCAATAAATTTCTCCGTGGAACACCATATGATGCTCCTGTCCCTCTCTTCAGCGTCACCCAAAGCGGATTCACAGAAGAGCTGAAATCACTCACCCGGGAGTGCAGACGTGCCTGTGCTACCTGGACGTCCTTTTCAGGGTGATTCTCTGGGAAGGTCATGGCATTCCAACCACCAGTGCCCCACTGTGACAGCTGGTGCACAAACATGGACCTCTATTAGGGGGTCCCTGGAGAAGCAGCTCCTGCAGCATCAGCTGCAGGACTCAAGTCGCTTTCGGGTTAGCTGGCTCCCTGAGGAGAGCCCTTCACATTTCAGTGGAGGCTATCTGAGGGGCGACCGGGACCATCTGAAGACATCTGGGAAGAAGAGCCCTGCAGACCAGTTGATGGGCTGACCACCTGCTCAGCAGTGTTTTGTTGACCCAGCGGGCTTTGATTGGCCCAGAGAGAAAAAGGGAGTTTGTGGATATTAGGGTCTTTTCTTAGGGGGTCTTTGTTTTTTATTTTACTGCTGGGTGTGGGATTGAAGTTTTGAGGATGGGTATTCAGTTCAGCCATCCTAAATTTAGCCTCCTCAACAGGACATATACTACCAAGTTGTGGGCACCGTTGTTGGGGGAAATTTTAAGTTCTCAAAAGGGGAACTTAAAAGATTTATTCACTGGGTTTTAAAGTGCTTTCCTAATACAAATCAGGATTCTGTTTGTTTAAGTTCATTTTGGGATAATGTGGGGAGAAAATTATATAATGTTCAAGTGTGTGGGGATCTTTCCGTTGCGAAATTTTTTCCATTATTGCATATTATCGTTGAGTTGGTAGAGTTATTGGGGAAAAGTTTGGGTGATGTTTTGTGCCCCCTGGAAAACCCCTTCCCCTCTTTCCTCTCTCCATGTTCCCAAACCCTCTTCCCCGCTGAGGGGCAATTGGCAGGTGGTTGTCACTATGATGCACAGGGCTGCTTCCGGATCCCTGACACCTCCTGAACCCCTCTCTCCCCTCGCCAGAGTGGCCCTGGCCATGCTGTCCTGGACCTTTCCCTCAATCTCCTACCAATACCCACATACCCAGTTTCATCCTCTGTTTCTGACTTACAAAATGGTGTTGGCAATGTGGCCAGCCCGGCCATTTTGCCTCCCTCATTTCCAAGTCTTCCTGCCCTTCCACCCCAAAATGGCCACCTTCCCACCTCCATCACACCCAGCTCCTCCCCCCCTGCATCAATGGGTGTAACCATGTTGGGACCCTTCCCTTCCACCGAGAAACCCCTTCCTATCACGGACCCCATCCTTTCCCCTCCCCCTTCTGCTGTTGTCTCCTCCCCCACTGACCAATTCTCTTCTGGTTCCCACAACACCCAAACAGGAAGTGGCAATGATGGTGACCAGAAGGAGCCATCTTGGCCTCCAGTGCCACCCACCACCCAGCAGCTCCAGTCCAGCTGAAAAGGCCCTGCCCTGTAATGAAGCGCTCTTCATCCTCTTTGGAGGATGAGTAGCAATTCCTCGGACTCAGATTCCAACCCCAAGTCCAAAGATTGCTGGGCAACAACTCAAACGGAGGTTACCTGGGAGGGAGACTGGGAATTGGCTAACAAAATTTCAGCTTTCCCAATTGTTTATAAGTGGGGGAGGAAGTCAACAATACCTGGGAGCCCCTCCCCTATGGGGAGCTTAAAGAACTCTGCAAGGTGGCCAAGGAGTATGGTCGGGGTTCACATTATTTTAAAAATCTATTGGAGGCCACCTTCTCTGCCTGTGTTTTGGTCCCACATGACATCAAAAATATCATAAGCTGCCTCCTTTCCCCAGCTGAATATATGCTGTGGGAGAGGCAATGGAAAAGGCATCTAAAAACCCTATCCGACACCTATTCAAAAGACACCAATAGACCAAATTTATCAATTGATTAAATGGCAGGAGAAGGAGACCTCCAAAAACCAATAAATCAAGCCCAACAATTACCTGCACTGCATTACAGGGCCACCGCAGCAAAAGTATCTCTGCTCCTCACCCCTGATGATTCCATCCCACCCAAAGTTTTACAAACATTAAACAGAGGGTAGATGAGTCCTTCATAAAATCTGTAGACTGATTAAAGTTTGCACTCAAAAGTCAAATTGGAAGTCCTGAGGGACAGAGAGAGGTATTAAATAAAATTGCTATGGCAAATGCCAATCAGGAGTGCAAAACTATTTTTAGGGCTCTACCCCTGGACTCTGAACCCACCATCAAACGGATGGTTGAAGCCTGCACAAGACATATCTCCAGCAAAAGCACAATAGCACAGGCAATTGCAAAGGGCATTGCGGTGGGGGTAGCAGGAGCCTTTGCAGTGGTTGCAGTGAAAGACAGTCAAAAATGCTTTAATTGTGGGGAACTTGGTCACTTTCTAAAAGACTGCCCCGAGAGACAGACTATACAAGACCATCGCAAACACCATCCGTGGCCCCAACGGCAATCACCTTACCAACAGCACCTGGGAAACTCCCAGCAGAGTGCGGAGCGTCCCTGTGCTACAACATTAAATTGGAAGCTGTTTCAACCCACTCTGTCCACCATCACAGAGCGGCAGGAGGACCAGACACCAGTCCTGACAGCTCCAGAGGTTCCAGCCCACCTCCAGATGACGTCACATATGGAGCAACTCAGGTGGGAACCCGGGTGCCAGCTGGTAAGTGTGCTGTCAATTGACTTTACAGATAAATGCATGCACCAAATTCCAACAGGAAAGTATGGGCCACCAGATGGTCCTTGGGACATTTTAATTATCGGGGACACATTCAATGGACCTGACCAAATTCATGCTTTCCCTGAGGTGCAGACAGTGAACCCAGGAGACTAAATCTTCATTTCCCTCCGCTGCACTAAACTACCATTCTACTTATCTCAGGGAGCACCGATTGCACAAGTTTTCCTTTTGCCTTGAGACTATTTGGAACAGCATCCTTTCAACCCTATGATTATGTGGGTACAGATTGTGGGCTCCAATAAGCCAATTATTGAGAGTGGCTTGTTCTGTAAGGGAGAAAAGATCCACTGCCCAGGAATGATGGACACCAGAGCAGTGTTGGACCAGAGGGTGATGGACATCATTGCCTGCTCCAAGTGGCCATCAAATTGGGAACTGCAACCTGTGGCGGGATGATCTTGGGGATTGGAGGGGTCACTGTCTCCATGAGGAGCAAGCAAAATAGTAGTAGAAGGTCCCAAGGGTAAAATGGCAACCATCAGGCCATATGTGGTGAGGGCACATATCACTCTCTGGTGCAGGGACCTCTTGTCCCAAACTGGGGGGCTTCCATACATATTCCTAATAGGGATTTTTAACTGGGGCCACTGTAGAGTGTGCAACATCCACCACCCCTCGACTCACTTGGAAACAAGACTATCCAGTGTGGATAGACAAATGGCCCCTCTCTAATGAAAAACTGAGCACCCTGGAAGCTCTCGTGGAGGAGCAGCTTTCCAAGGGCCACATTACTGAAGCCAATAGTTGATGCAACCACTGGAGTCTTTAGCTAACTCTTAGAACACCAGCAGCCACACCAAGGTGTGTGAAACAATTCCAAGATAATTTCAGCAGGTGGGATTAGCTTTACCAGCATCAGGGAGAAAAGTAAAAGAGTCAACAGATGCCCTCTGCCTGATATTCCAGAAGGTTTTTTAATCCGGAGATTCAGAAGTGAAAGAGAGCAGCTCTGCAGTGGCTTATACACAGGCCAAAACTGGTGGACGGGTACAAAAGCCAGCCAATGGGATAACCTTAGGGGAGGAGTGAGGGGAGTGATTTACAGAGCCAGTTCCAATGAGAGCGAAGGGGAGGAGAAAGGGGAGGTTTACATCAGGGGTGGATACAACTTAGGGAAAAACTAACTTGGAATGACATAGGGAGGGCTTTGGAAGCAACCATTATCAGACAACCTGATCACTTGAAACTGAAAACTGAGGTAACACAAACACTTAGCGCAACAAATAGTCCTCGCAACTCCCCATCTTAGTTTTGAAAAAACCTGGCAAGGACAGGTGGAAAATCCTCCATGACCTCAGAAAGATTAATGAGGCCATTGAGAACATGGGTCCCCTGCAGTCCAGCTTGCCCTCATCATTAATACTACCCCGGGACTGGAAATTAGCTATAATTAATATTAAAGATTGTTTTTTTAACATCCCTCTCCATCCTCAGGACGCCCCTAGGTTTGCATTTTCAGTTCCCTCCCCCAGCAGACAGGCCCCTCTGAAATGTTAACACTGGCTGGTCTTGCCACAACAAATTAAAAACTCCCCGACAATATGCCAGTGGTATGTAGCAAACATTCTGTCGCCCACAAGGAGCCTGTTCCCAGCGGCAATCATTCTACATTATATGGACGATATTCTCGTTTGTGCACTGGAACAAGCATACCTGGATGTGAACTTAAAAAACCCATCCAAGTTATAAAAAGAGCAGGCTTCGAAATCAGCAAGGACAAGATCCAACACACCAGCCCCTGGACCTACCTCGGACTTAGGATACATGAGCGGACTGTCACATCCCAGCAGCTGGTCATCCGGGACAACCCGAAGACCCTGCAAGACCTCCACCAGTTCTGCGGGTCCATCATCTGGGTATTTCCTCTGCTGGGGATAATGACGGAGGACCTTGTGCCGCTGTTCAACATTTTTCGCAGCAGCAAGGACCTGGATTCACCACGCACCCTCACACAGGAAGCCCAGGAGTCCATCACCAAGGTCCAGGAAGCCTTGTCCTCGTAGCAAGCACAGCAGTACGAGCTGAGCCTACCTTTCCAGATGACCATCCTAGGTAAGGCTCCTTGATTCCACAGCCTTATTTTCCAGTGGGATACCCAATTAAAAGACGACCCTCTAATCATTCTGGAATGTGTATTCCCCCACCACCAGCTGACCAAGACTATAACCACCCCTCAGGAGCTAATAGGGAAATTAATAAAAAAGGACAGATCTTGCCTCTGCTCTCTTGCAGGTTGTGAGTTCAGATGCATTTTTATACCGTTGGCATATTGGGAATTTGGAACATTTGTTCCAGTCCATTGAGAACCTCCATTTTGCCCTGGATAGCTACCAGGCTAAATCTCAATTCATCTACCCAGCCACAAATTATTCAAATCAAATTTCAATCTGGTCCCAAAATTCATACAAAGTAAAACACCTCTCAAAGCCTTGACCATTTTTGATGATGGCTCAGGGTCATCCCACAAATCAGTAATGACTTGGATGGACCCCAGGACATAGAAGTGGGAGTCTGATGTTCAAGTGGTTGAAGACTCACCACAAATGGCAGCTATTATAAGAATGTTCCATCTGCCACAGGAGCAGGCCTGAGCAATTATAGCCACCTGCCCCAACGGCCAGAATTGCCAAGTGCCATCTATGGGCTCTGGAGCTAACCTCTGAGGCCTAAACAGCTGCCAACTTTGGCAAACCAGTGTTACCCACTTCCCATCCTTTGGGAGGTTAAAATATATACACATGTCGGTGGACACTTTCTCAGAAATGGTGTTTGCATCAGCCCATACAGAAGAAAATGCCAAACACACCATCAGGCATCTTCTCCTTGCATTTGCCACCCTGGGAGTCCCCACATAAAGACAGATAATGGGCCCACTAACACCTTCTACAAACTCAAATATTTTTTTACCAGTGAGGGATAAAACATACTACAGGTATACCATTCAATCCCACAAGGCAGTCAATCATGGAAAGGACCCATGGCACCATCAAACGAGTACTCAATCAGTGTGGAGAGGGCTTACAGCTGGTCTATGAGCCAGAGAGAGTTAATTGATAAGGTTTACTTCTGAAAGGAATTTTATCAAGGCTGTTGGTATAGAGAACAAGAAGAGAAGAGGAGAAGATAAGCAAGAAGAAACTTGCAGCTGGAAAAAGTATTTTTAGAGAAGTTTTGTGAAAAACAGAGGTGGGGATGGTTTTCCACCAATGAACATAATATTGATCTATTGTAACCAATTAATAAAGTGCAAACTTTGTAGAGTGTATAAAAGACAGCATGCTGTTGTAATAAACAGGATTTTAGCCTTTTGAAATGTAGTGCGTCCTTTCATATGTCGCGTCTGTCCCAACAGCAACAAATCAGCAGCGGGGAGAGACAGAGACTGTGTTTCCCATTGAGAGACTCTGTAGGGCTCTGTATGATATAAATTTCCTAAACTGCTCTTTCTCTGAGCTGACCCTCCCTGTACTCCAGCACTTCTCGAATTTGGCTCGAGCAAAGCTCGATGAGAAACCGCTGGTGCTGATGAAGGACCCTGAAACTCAACAAATATCGGGGCCTTTCCCACTGATTACCTGGGGAAGAAGATATACCTGTGTGTTAGCTCCATCTGGCCCTAAATGGCTCCCAGGGAAATAAGTTAAGCTGTATTTAGGGCCAGCAAACACCACCCCCACCAATACTAACAAGGACATTCCTGAGATTAACACCACAGGACCAGAAAACCAAAGACATGTCACCTGGAGACGAAGACGTCATCGAACACTGAATCAGAAAAGACTGAACTGTCCCATCAAGAGGTCACAAACAAAGCAAAACCTTAAACCAGACTCGACTGAACAAGAAAAATGGCAAACTACAGGCTAGGCACAACCTAGCCACAGTTGCTCCCTGACGTCGATCAACAAAAGAGATGGGACCTCCACTTGCATAACAAAGAGACAAGACCCCCGTTTGATGCAAGCATGAAGCCAGTTTATTGATTTCACACATCAATATATATACCTTTTCAACTATAGCTAAAAATAGCACAATCACACAATTGGTGTTTCTAAGTAACATTACTTAATCAGAGCTCTGCACAGACCCTCTGCACAGACCTATACAGACCAGCATAGGCATGATTCTTCTTAAACAAAGCAGGCCAAGCACACCTTCTGCTTCCCCATTCAGGGTTCTGCCTCGGCTTGCCAGGGTTTGTGGCCTACCAAACCTGGTACATCCACTTCAGTCATGAGTTGAGCAGTGCTCTGAGCCCTGCTCTGCAGCTGTATTTCTCCAGCTCCTCGCCGTAATCCCCCAAAAACCCTACTCACCTTAAAGAAATCTCCAAACCCCACTTACCTCCATACTTATCTTTCTGTTCAAGTCAGTAAGTCAGGAGTTTCTCTGATTTCTTCAGAGAAATCAAAGTGCAGGGATTGAATTAAAGCCTTTGGATGGAATGAGTAAGTGAATAGATGGAGTGAATAAGTAAGTAAATGGAATAAGTTTTAAGTGCTTTTAGTGAGTAAAAGGTCTTAGATACCTGAGAAGTAGTACGTGTTCTGGTGAAGGTTGAAAAACTTACTAGTGTTTCCTTAGAGTCTCCAAGAACCTAGCTTCAGACATAATAGAGTTAGAGTTAAGAATATTGCTTACATTTTTCAGTTAGAACAAGATAGGCCATGAACGCAGTTTATACGTAGCCTGGTGTGCTAAGAAACTAGAATTCTAATAGGTTAAGAAGTAGTGGTCCGAGTTTGTGTCTTAGCTAGTTGGAAACTGTCTATAAAAGAATATGCATTAGGGAGAGCTGGTGCTCTATGCCGTGACTTTAGGCATGTGCATTCTGCCATTACATTTTGCCACTGCAGTTTTGCCATTGCTTTAGGCCATTGCTTTTGCCATTGTTTTATGCCATTGCTTTGCTTTGTTTTTGCCTTTGAGATGATGTGCTTCTACAATAAATAACTTTATAGCAACTATTAACTTGCTTGGCTTTTTAAAGAAGAAAATAACCCAACAGTGTGGGTGCCCAAGAGGCACCCGGAGGTCTGCAAAACCTCACACCTTTCCACTCCTTCCCCTTTTCCTCTTTTTACCCTGAGTTTCCCAATACCCTTTACCACCCCTACCCACTGTGTTTGTAATTAATGGAGAATGAAAGGGGTAGAGAGAGAACAAGTTAGTGTGAGAAAGAAAAGAAAACCCCTCTCCACACGAACTAAAGATTTTGTTTACTTCCCCTAACAGAAGCCCCATTCCTGCCCAAGATGAAAGGTGCTGTCCTCACAGCTGCTTGGATGCTCCTCGTTGTGCAATACACCCTTGGTTGGGTAATCCCACAACTTAGCCAAAATGTATGGATCACCCTAGCTAAGTCCCTCCAACAACAAGGCATGTGCCTGTCCTTGGGCTCAGTCGATAACCCGTTCGCATTGTGTCTAGTCAGAATTCCCTTTATGCCCAGCGAAGACCCTTCCTTAGGGAAGTTGCCCAAACCAATGGGCAGCTGGGTGGAGTGCCTACACCCTTCCAAGCTAGGGAAAAAGTGGTCGAGAGCCCTTCCACCCACACAAGCAGAACCACAAGAATTGGATTTGTTTGGACCAGCTAAGGTTAGTTATTGTATTAATTTTTACTTCTGGAATCCATCTTCCTGGCCTCAAGACATAACCCCAACCAAAAAAGTATATAAATTGGCCAATTGGTATGATTATACCACCATAACATGGTCCGAAACTTCTGCTTCTTTCCATCCCAGAAAACCTCCTCAAGGTGTGTTCCTAATGTGTGGAGACCGGGCTTGGGCAGGGATCCCCTCCTGTATTCGGGGAGGTCTGTGTACCCTTGCCTGGCTTACTACCCTCACCCCAAACACAACACTTCTGCAAGACTGTAAAAACAAAAAGGAATTAGCACACTAAAAAAGATCACCCACAGAATTTGATGAAAATTGCGATCCCACAGTAACTAATTGGTCAAAAGGTAAGAGATTTGCAGCCTCAGTATTTCTCCCGTGGGTGGTGGCTGCAAGGTCTTATGGTGAACTCGATCACCTGGGCTGTTGGCTTAGTAGGCAGGCCAACACAATATCAAAGGTGCTCAGTGACCTCCTCAAAGATGAGGGGATGAGCAGGCATGCCACCTTACAAAATCAAGCGGTACTGACTTTCTCCTCCTAGTTCATGGACATGGTTCCCAAGACTTTGAAGGTCTCTGTTGCTTTCATTTATCATCGCATGCAGAGTCAATTTCAAAGAGCATCCAGCTACTAAAGAAACAAGAAATCAAGACTGAAGGAAAGATTACAGATAAGTTCAGTAATTTCCTTGGACAATGGGGACTCAAAGGGTGGGTGCTTTCTTTAGTTAAGGGTGTCATATGGATTTGTGTTGTAATTTTCATTATGTTGCTCATGTTTTCATGTTTTGTACAGTGCCTCAAAAGAGCAGTTGGAGAGGTTTTTTTAATAAACAAAGACAGAGGAATTGTGGGCTGACTGAGATAGCGTCTACCACCTTTACCTGGAGGGAATGCTCTTAGGCTCTAACCTCCATTGCTACAGTGAGGAAAATTCTTCCCAGCATGCTTCCCTGCTCTATGCAACTTGCTTGTACCCCATTGGTCCTTCCCCCTTTGGTCCACCCCTGAGCCCTCAGCCAATTTGTTCTACCCTGCCCTTTGCTTTCCCTATATGAACCCTGCTCACCCAGACCCTTTTGGAGCTGCCTTTTTCCCCTCATCCCCTTTGTAGTAGAAGCTCAAAAAACTTCTCTGTGGAACACCGTATGATGCTCCTGTCCCTCTCTTCAGTGTTGCCCAAAGTGTTTTCACAGAAGAGCTGAAATCACTCACCCAGAAGCACAGATATAACTGTGCTACCTGGATGTCCTTTTCAGGACACTTCACTGGGAAGGTTGCAGCACTCCAACCACCAGCACCTCACCATGACAGTCTCCAAATTATAAGAGTTCCTTTCTAATATGACAAGTTTGCTTATAAGAAGGAATTAACTTATTATACCAGCTTGACACATAGCTGGTATTGGGGGAGTTCAGATCTTACTGTAACATACATAAGTCCAGTGTAAAAGCATATCTTAGAAAGACATATATAACTGCTTTGCTTTAAGCAACCCTTTAAATTCTGAGAACTAGGTTCTAGAGAACTAGAACTGAAAATCCTGTGCTACACACTGCACATGTTCTGTTTGCTGAGCAGCCTCTGCAGGCAGAACTGACCCTCACTTGTGCGTGAGGGGAGAGAGGGTGCTGTCACTGCCGTGCTCTTGTGTCCTGGACTGACACTTGGGCTGCTCCCCACTTTTCTCCTGAAGGGTGGTATTTTCAATGCTGATCAATAATATTTAAAGGAAAAACAGCCCTACTGCTGTTTGTATCCTTGATAATGAGGAGATAAGCAAGGCATCTCTCATTAGGCCTGATAATACAGTTGGATGAAGTAATGAAAAATAATATTTTAAAATTTGGTAAGAGATGGGGTTTCTCAGGGTGCTTGTCCAGTGGATATAATGTAGCTTTTGTTATCCTGCCTATTTTTGCACTGCCTTCTCATTTTCTCAAACTGCTACAAGTCTTTCATGTGAGGATGCTTCCTTTGTATACCAATGAAGGAGTTAAATTATCTAGGCAGCAGAGGCTAAAGCTGAAACTCCCTAGCATCACCTAAAGTATCATTGTCTGGTAAGAAAATAGGTCTGAAAGTGATACTATTCATCTGAGCAAGAAGAAACTGTTATCGGGGTACTTGTCACCTGTGTAATACTGATACCTGGGCTGGCCTCTGGAGCCAGATACAGCAGATAACAGGAGGGTGAGGTGAACGGGTGGGATGATGGTGATGACTGCTTTTGAACAATGTTGGACCTTGAGTACCAGAGTAGCAGGGGCAGAGAGCACCTCACAATGCAGTCATTCCCTTCCCCGGCCCCAGGGCCTGTGAATTTCAGAACTCGCCTTCATTCACAAGCATTTACTTCTTCTGTAGCTACAACAACAGTAACAGTTATTTTTTGCACACAGTTAGCACATATGGTCATATGAATAAATTGAATAACTGACTCCAATAATTAACTTGTAATAGAACTACCAACAGAAACAAAAGTATAGCAATTTTAGAAGTATTGTGTAAATTAAGTATATTCCATTTATATTTTTTGCTTACGTCATTTAACAATGACATTAATTGTAAACCTGAGGAATGTGCACAAGTAGGTAGCAGCCAATAAAATGACAAACCGATTGTGCAAGTAGAATTCTCTCCTGTTTTGCTGCCAAAAGGGAAGTCAATGTTACAAGTGCAAGCATTTAAGAGTCAGTTTTGTTAACTTCACCACAGCATTACAGACTGACTCACCTGGACTCTTCATTACAAATGCTTTTACTTTACAAATCGGAGTGCTGAGTCAAATCCTTCATCTCACAGAAAGCACTTTTTAAGGCAAGAATTCAAATACCTTTTTTACACTTTGAGCTGCATTTCCCATCTTTATATGACATTTCTGTTTTTTTCCATGGACAAATGTTTTGTGTACCACAAATATTATGAATGGAAACAGAGCAATTTAGACCCAAAAGATTTTGGCAATGCAGTTACTGTGCAAAGGAAATGTTGACTTGTTGACTGAAAAATGCTATTAAGAATGTAGAAACTTGTTATTCTGGCATCTTTGTTCATGTAAGCAAGAGCTTATACAGATCTAAGTGGATGGGAGAGGCAAAAGTGTATGTGGGGAATGTTTTACGGGTGACTCCTAAAGGGTCTGAAAAAGATGACCAAATAATCATATACCTTTCTTATAACGTTCAGTGTAATAGCCAAAATTGCTGAAGACGTCTGTATCACTACAGCAAACTGTCTATAAATTACATTTTAAAATACATTCTTCCTGGAATTTGTGTTCCTTTTTCGATGTTCCATAGTACTATGGAGGTAATTGTATTGGGCTGATGGGAAACAGTCCAGTGATCAATCAGCCTCTGAAGAAAGGGGTTGTGCTAGAAAAAACAAGCTGACTCAAAGCTTTGCTGCAAAGACAGAATTAAAAGAATACAAATTGAACTCCAGCAAAATCCTGACTTTTTCACAAGATGGGTAAATGAGATTCTTACAGGTGCAGTGTCTTGTAAATCATTAAAGAATGGAAGCTGCAAGGTTGTCTTCTTGTAAGTACTCCCTTACCATTTCAGGAACAGGCTGAAACAGAACTCATGGAGCATGTCAGGGCAGACTGGCAGCTTGCTGGAATTAAGACCGGATGCACAGAGTATTTTAGTACTTGAAGACTACCCACTTGCTTTAAAGCATATGCAATACTTCTGTCCTTGGGCTAGAATTCTGTGTTGTGACTCCATAATTTTACCCTCTGGGCACAGCAATCTCTGATACAAAAATAAAGTATATCTGTTGAAAGCAGGATTAGTTTGTACTGATTTTTATAGGGATTTACAACCATAGAAACAGATGTTCCAAGAGGAACATTTACAGGTCGTTTAAAAAATCACACAACACAGTTCACAATAACAAGAAAACTTCATAAGGTTTGCATATAAGTAGATTGCCAGTCTATCATCAAATAATTTTTGACGCAGCACAGCCTCTCAACACTCGGACCTGCAAGCCCAGCTAGCTTTAGGCCGCTGTCATCACGAGTGGGCCAGCTCCAGGACACTGAGGACCTGGAGTCTGGCTAAGGCACTCAGCCTTTGGCACTGCTTTCCGCATCCGAAAGAGAGTAAAGGATTAGGAGGAGGCCTTCTTGGATTCCAGCAGGGAAGGATTTATTATGGGGGAACAGGGAGGACACCGAACGCTGCGAAAGGGAACCTCAAAAAGGCAAGGGACACAGGCGTGCAGCAACTTAAATAGCGGCCCTCCCCCCAGGGGAGGGTACAAGCATAAACCAATCAGGGAAAGAGATGGGCGTTACATAGGGAGGAGTCATGGATACACAGAGCCAATGGGGTAAACCGAGGGTGGGGATACATACAGTACAACCAATCATTGATACAACAGGGAATGATTGACATGGAAACTTCTAGAACAAAGGGAGGGGCTACAAGGGATTGACGCTCACTGGGGCAGGGCTTAGGGTGAGGGACAGGGAAGGTTCCAGATAAAGGGGAGGATGACTGACTAGGGCAAATGCAGGAAAGGGAAAAACCATTTTACAATAACAAGGGGTACAACAAGGGGAACAAACCATTACAACATGAACACATTACAATTAAATAACATTCAAATAAAACGCGAACCGCAACAAATTTTTAGGAATTTCTCTTAGATTTTTGTTATTATATATAGAAGAGAGCTCAGTCTGTCAGTGTGTCCTGGGGTACAATGCAAAAATGTGTATTCTATCACCATCTGTTGAAATGTGGGAGGGGTGGTGATCCTTATCTCTGTGGGAGATATCCTCTGCTGATGTGCCATCTGATAAGATCAGGGGGATGATCATCGTTATCTTTTCACAACCCATCCTTCCTCCAGAAGATATATTCTGTTAATGGGTCATTAAGTCCTATTGTGTGACTGATAAGATTACATCATCCCATTGGGAGATGCTCCAACCAGGGGGAGGAGCCAAGCCTTTCCTACCTAGATAAAAAACTGGGGTTTGGGACGCGAAGGCAGACCTTTCCACTGGATCCCAGAGGAAAGTTGGACCATTTCCACATCATCGCTGGATCTTTGGAGGAAAACTGCACCTTCTACAGGAGCACTGCTTCAACTGAACCACATCTGTCATCCAGGAGGACTGCAGCCACCATTTAATGGGACTGCTACCAACACCCTGACTGACAGGGTGTCAGGTTGTATTTCTGACTTTGTTGGTGGTTTTTTCTTTTGTATTATTGCATGTATTTTATTTCTCTTTTTTCCTATTAAATTGTATTACTGACTTGGAGTCTCTCACTGGTTTTACTTTCAAACCAACACACAGTGTTAAGGACTATGTGTTGATTTGTTTTTTTCACTTTAAGAAATGAAATACCAAAACCCAAATAAACACACAATTTAATATTTCTGTAATAGGTAAATTGTTACACAGGAAGCCAGTTACTCTAAAATGAGTCAAGTACTTATTTTTGCACCAAAATATGTTTTGGACACAAGATGGTATCTGTCCCTCATGCAATCTACTGATGTGTATTTTCCTCCAAGGCTTATGGTAATGGCTACAAACAGATTAGCAATAAGTTGAGTCATTCTAACCTTACCAACGTTACTTCTCATTGGGCAAATTCGGAGGAATATATACACATGCAACTGCTCCCTGTGAGAACAACATGTACAGGAACACCACAGAGGATATTGTTTGTTCTTCCCTGTTCCACGTTCCTCTGAAATACAGCTGAAGCAGCAGCCAGCCCACAAACATGCATTAGGACTACTGCTACTTATTAAAATGAAATATTGCTTTTTTTTTTTTTGTAAATTGAGCTCAAATTAAAAACTGGAACAAAGTTAAGGTGAACAAGTACTTTTTTTCTATCTAGGTTCTAAATAAATTTTAAAAATGTGGAAAAAAGTATCAGTTAGGAACTGGCATTGTTGTTCCTGTCAAAAACTTCTGCCATCACATATGTAAACAGAAAAACTATTGAAGTCAAGGTCCTCACTGAAGTCTAGTCTTTGCTCTAATGAATTCCCCAAATAGTTTCATACTAAATTAGGGCACCATATTTAAAATGTTATGATTCCTTTAAAGGAAACTATAAGACTCAAGAGGTCCTGGTGAGAAGAGTACAGAAATGCTGAAAGAAGACAATATTTAAACATATTTTTAGCCATAACGTATCCTAATCTCATGGGCTCTTTGTAGTATGTCTGGCCTGTTGTGGCTACTGTTAGCTGTGTTTATGCACTTTAGACTGGATCTTGTGAAAAATTAAATAAAACATTTATTTTCCATAGCACTTAATTTTCTCTCTTGTGAATGTCTCTAGGCAGCATAGGATATATTTCATGATGAGCTACCTGCTCAATCTTTTGCAATGGCTGTTCAAAGTTTCCTCTGAAGTCTACTTTTAGGAATTTTGTTTTCTATGGTGATCTACTGATTGTCCTGTTGATAAGACATGTAACTGTTAGCACCAACAAAATTAAATTTAGAATTCCACATCTTTCCCTAGATTTTTTGTGGTATATATCAGAAACCTCTCTGTCAATACTGCTTTCCTTTCTAAAAATGTGTATTCTTCAGTTAGGAATTCCTGGTCCATACTGCATCCTATTTGTGATCTAATACTTTCAGGCTATGCTTCAGATAGGGCTTTTCAGTTTTGTGATAAACTGGACAGTAAGAGAACACTGAAACTACATTCTCCTTTGGCTTCGTGTAGTCTGTGACACAACCACTCTCAGTGGAACTCTCTGTGAGTGCTGATTTGACCCAAGATCAGTAAATAACCAGGTGCCCACTTGGAGGAAAGAATCAGGGGAAAGAGAAAACCAGAAAATGTGTACTGTCATTGGTCTGATATCTTGAAGCCTAAGCAGGCAGAGTGTTACTGTCAGGCATTACTTCTAGAAAGCAAAGTAGCTCTAACCTCTGCACACATCTGAGCAGGTAATGAAGCTGACGGTTTTGCAAAATACAAATGTTATGTCTGCAAGCAGGTACACGTTTCTGTTGCACACATGGAATAGGGCCCAAACCATTTAATTATGTAATGCAAGTATTTGTTCACTACTCACAAGCTGCTGTTCATTTTTCAACACGACTCAAAGTGAGAAGTCATATTTGGGTATATGAGGGGAACAAAACTGATTGCAGTTTTTTTTTCAGAGAATCTATCAGACTTTGTCTCTACATTTCTCCTATTCCTTCCCCTAAAGGCCCAGTATTATGATTAGAGATTCAATAAAGGGATTTTTATTTTTCATAAAAATATAGAAATTTGTTATTCTTTGACAACTGTTGTAAACAGATTTGCAGATAATCTAAAATCTGTATAAGACTAAGAGAGGAATGGAACTAGCTTGAACAAAAAGCATCAAGAAACAAAACAATTAATACGTTTGGTAGCAGCCCCCTCTCTTAAAATACTGCCTTTTATTCACAGCCATCCCTCAGTTCCCCCTACTGGAAATTCCTTCTTGGAATGCACTCACTTGGAGATTTCAGTAAGCCTTTTTGTCATCAAATGTGTATGACTG
Organism: Sturnus vulgaris; assembly: GCF_052056855.1. Taxonomy (NCBI): domain Eukaryota; kingdom Metazoa; phylum Chordata; class Aves; order Passeriformes; family Sturnidae; genus Sturnus; species Sturnus vulgaris. The sequence continues at coordinate 17,029,173 of NC_142256.1, read as the reverse complement.
ACTGCTATGCTGGTTTTTGTTTTCTTTTAAAACGCAAGAGTCAGTTTAAAAAGGTCTAGAGTAAACAAAAGTGCTTTACTCCTGATGGGCAGAATTCAATGTGCAAAAAGGGGCACACTAAAACTTCGCCAGCCTGAGACGAAACACAGGTAACTTTTCTGGGAGAATGCTTGCTCCAAATTTTGTTTTTTTGTTGTTTTGATTCTAACTGTCCACTCTGTGAAGACAAACAGGATTGTATTTAGGATCAGTCACTTCTCCTAATCAGTCACTTCTCCTAATATAAATAAATACATAAATAAATCACAAGGTTCCAGATATTGATTTATTACTTAGATTAGAAGTGCTAAGATTGTGCAATTCCTTTGCTGATATCAGGAATGAGATGATAAGCTCTTTACTCTTTGCACTGAATCTTAGGTTAAAAACAGAGACCTTCTAGGCCTTGGCTTCAGCCTCTCCTCAAGATCCCTTTCTCTTCTTTTAACGTCTGTGATAAGGCTGAAAATCAGCATCAGTACAGAGTGACTTCACTGTCTGGGAAGTGCTGTTACACTCATCACATCCCACAGAGATCTTCAGTGAGTATTTCTTACTGGAAAGATACAGAAGAGTTGCAACACAAGAGACAGGGAAAATCCTTTCAGATTTGGTTTTGAGGATACTGAGTCATTCTGTTTTATAAAGATAATTATAATTTTTGTTTAAAGACTTCTCTAAAAGTTTGCGAAGACATTTTACACATCTTGTAGTGAATATCAGCTTCCTGACCATAGCCTTCCTGTTTTAAAGCTTTTGGAAGTATCACACATCCTCAGGGAATTACAAGTTGATCACAGCTTTATTTATAAAGAGCGAGTAAATCCGTTTCAAAACAGAATGTTTGGCGTCTTTCAAAGAACTTGTTTAAATGAAATTGTGTCTCATGACAAACAAAAGAGCATATTCTACATCAGTAAATCCTATGAAAATCAGGCAGGTATTTGTATACATGTAGCTGCAGGAGAGGTTTCCCATGGTGCTCCTTCTAAAGCCTTGGCAGAACAAGGTGTATTTGACCCTTTACCCTGTCTGTAGTAAGTACAATTTTAGGACTCATTATTCTAATGATAACTTGAGAGGCTATATTTTTCCTTAATTGTAATTAACCAGAATTTGCTTCCAACTTTGCTGAAATTATTAGTTTGACCTAGGCGTTCATCCTTCTGAAACAGACAAAGTATTTTGTTGAGCATCCACTGAGGCCTGGATGTCAGTCAGTGGTGCCTGGCCTGGGGACATGAGTGGACAGACCCTGCAGGCACTGGGGTTCCCCACAGAGCTTCTTGCTGTGGCACACAAGTCAGCTTGTCCAGGGCCATGAAGAGGTGGTCCCATGGCTTGGTGAGATGTCCAGCAGGGAGGGCATAAAGGGACAAGAGAGGGAAAAGTTACACTCAGCAGAGGTGCACAACCTGAAGCACCTGAAATCCAGGTGGCAGCAAGGACATGCAGTCAGCAATGGAGAGATGGAAGCTCTGACTTATTGGGAGGTACTCTGAAACTGTACCTGGAAAATGTGAGACTTATCAGCCTAGAAGAGAGATGAGTAAGGTAGTAGTGCAAGGAATCTGTGTTACAAATCTGTAAAACAAGGAGTGGCATGGAGAGAGATAAGAGAGAATGGTTAACTAATGCAAAAGTCAGGGGATATGATAGGGAGATCCCAGACAGAAGGCACAGAACATATAGAAGTGATTTCCATCCAGCATGAAGTTAGACTGTGGAACAACATCAAGCTATAGATGCTGGAAGCTTATAGGACTAAGAAAGCAATTGGATTTCTTTTCCATTGTCTATCAAGAGCAGAAACAGGCTACTTCTAGCTAAATGTCTCAAAGTTGCAGAAGTCCTCATCTTTCCAGGAGATGGCCAGCTACTCTTTTGAACAGCATCGTGTTCTACCTTGGGCATTGCTCTGATCCACTGTGGCCATTCCCGTGCTTTAGCTGGCTTAGGCAGAAGACATGCTTCCTGACCCACCAGGAGGATACATCAAGGTAAATCTATACTCACTTAATTCAAAATCTAAGACTATAAGAAGTACAAAATAGCTGAAAGGAATTGCAAATAGATTTTCTTGCCTATTTACTGTATTTGACAAAGATTTAGAAAAGAGGCTGTGTCAGTGTTCTAATTGTGAAAAAAAACTGTAGCAAGTTGGTTTGCCCAACTTTTTCTAAGTATTTAGCTTGTGCAATCTAGGTTGTCTTATAAGTGATGATGTGACATTAAGAAAAGCAATGAGGTTTGAGACAAATTAGAACAAAGTGAGAATGTAACAGACTGCCCCAAGTGTCATACAGTCCAAACAGAGCAAAACCCACAGTGATTCAGCTCAGCCTCTATCCAAGGAAGTGATGCGCTTTTTGCTACTCTGAGAATTATTAAATGTAACATCCACATTGCATGTGCAGTTGTTGCCAGAACATTTTAGACTCCTGCAAGATGTTGTCTTTTATGGCAGCAAACTTGCTACCAAATATAGCAATGGCTACATAACGTATGCCAATTTTGTTTTTTTTCACACTCTGACCCACTCCATATGGGTGCAAGGGAGAATTCTGCTGGGCTTCTGTACCACATTGATGGAACATAGAATGTTTTCTCTTCCTTTACATGCTATTAAGAAGTGGCGTTTTCAGAAGCAAGTTATTTTGTGCCAGTTCTCTTCTGAAGAAGCCTCAGACTCCAAAACAGCTAAAACCATCTGGCAAACTCTTGCATGAATCATGGGGATATTTGTAGCCTCTGGCTTTTTGAAGCGCGCTGTGAGTAATCCCAGTCGCTCTTGTCAGCACTGCTGCCCGTTTATTGTGTTTTGAATAAAGACCAAAGGGGCCTCCGACCGGGCCTGGTGGTCTCTAGACTGCCAGGAGGCAAACCTGGGCTACAAACATCTGAGCTGTCTGTTCCGGCCTGAAAGATCATGACTGGCGGCTTTGCTGCTTCCAGCTAGAGCCTGCCCGGGAGGCTGTGCCCGAGGGTGGGGACTGGGGTTCCTGGAGCGGCTTTTGCCGTGTGCCCGCACATCGGCCTCTCCCGCGGCCTGTACATGAGCCTTAGCGGAACCGTAACAAGCCCCGCAGAAGGGCCTCGCTAATCGAGCTCTGCCCGAAGTCCGAGGTCCCGTGCCACCCCCTCACGAGCCTGGGAAGCCCAGGGTCACTTCGAGACGCGGCTGCAGCAGCACCCACCGGGTCCACGGGCTCGGGTCCGCGACCGCCCCTTCCCCGGTGCGTCACGGTGGCGGAGGGAGGGAGGGAGGGAGGGAGGCGCCCTGGCGGCGGCGGCGGCGCGGGGCTCGCTCCTCCCCCGCGCCCTCAGCCATTTTAACAAGCCGGTACCAACACCGATAGCGCCGTGATCTCCGTCGGTAGCGCCGGGGCTGGGCACGGTGAGTGCGGGCTCTGCGCGGCAGGACAGACGGGATGGGATGGGACGGGACGGGACGGGACGGGATGGGATGGGATGGTCCCCCTTTGGTGCCCCTCGGAGCATCTGGGGAGTGACGAGGGCTGGGAGGATCGACCCATGCACGAAGAGGGGGCGCGGGGCTGGCGCTGCCCCCGGCTCGGAGGTCTGCGGAGCTCCCGCCGGAGCAGAGGTGGCTGGGTCAGCCGGGAAGGAGCGGGGGTTACGCGGGGTCAGGTCCGTTCCCGCGGCAGTGGTTCTGGGGGGCCGGGCCGAGAGGATGCGCCGAGGCTTGGCGCTCCGGTATGGACGGGCAGGAGCTGTTTCTTCCGCTGCCCGGAACAGGTAGGCGGCGCGGAAAGGTCTCCTAGAAGTGCTACGAGGGGGGTCGGGTAGGGCGGCCCGGCGTGCAGCCGGCAGGGAAGCAACCTTGCTCGCCCCAGCACCATCCCGGGGCCTTGGCTTCGCTCCGGGTCTTCTCCACAACACCGGGCTAGCGCCGTCGCTTCTCGCCGTTCCCGTCCCGCCCGCAGCCCGCGGGGTCGAGCGCGGTCGTTCCCGCTGCGAGCCGGACCCGCCGCCCGCCACTTCCCTGCTCCGCGCTGGGCGGGAGCTCGTCCCCGGCAGCTCCCTGGGCCTGCCCGGGCCTTGCCCAGTGGTTTGGCGGTATTCTGGCCTCCTCCTCCGGAGCCCCTCGGCCTTTGGAGCCCTCCGGCCCCCGCCTGGATGCAGGGGAGGAGGCTGGGCTCGGGAGATAGGCTGATGCTGATCAGGAGAGGTGATTCACTCCTCAGCGCATGCTTCTCAGCTCCGCGTCACAAAAGCACCTGTTGAAGGAAAGCAAGAAACTGGCTGAATGTTTTTGTTGTCGTCTTCCTCTGTGATAAATTTTGCTTTTTGCTGTTCTAGAACATTCTCATTTGTGGATTTCTGAAGCTTATTTGAAAGCAAGTGCATGTGCACTGCCTGGCTCCCCTGCCCTGGCTGCACAGACCTCTCCTGATCCAGTGCTGCTGTTTGCCGAGTCCCTTAATGAAATTATTGTAGCATATGCCTTTATAGCATATAATATTTGGGGAAAAAATGAAATGTGAAACGTTTATGTTGGGGAAAAAAAAAGGAGTGATAGTACAAAATATTTCAGTGAGGATGTTCAGTAAATACAGATGGAGGTTACAGAGAGCATTGGTGTCAAGGAATGTTTTATAGAAAGTAAATGGAGAGTTGAAGTCCCTGATGGTGGTAAAAGATGATTGTTCCAGTAAGGATAGTGTTGGTCCTTGCTTGCTTACTCTTTACATCTTAGATTGTTGCACAAAAATAAGTATATGACCTGTGTTGTTATTTACTATTATAGACAATCTTGCAATTGTAGCATTGCCAATTTCAAGTGCAAAAACGAGCAAATAAAGCTGCAGATAGACCTTAGAAACGTACAGTTTTTTTCTTTAAGTTCTGCTTTTTGAATGTTGGGAATTTTTCATCTCAGACTAACTGTAATGATTAAAGACATGGATTATGTTTTTCCCTAAGATATGATTAAGATTTTCATGTCTCCTGTCTTTTCACCCAATTAAAAGACAGCAAAGTTCCACAGTCTCTGACAAGATGACGGGTTTCATGTTTTATTTCTTTTGCTCTTTGTGCATGGATACAGTTTTTATTCTAATACAGTTCTACAGAAGCCTTAAATATTTTCTCATAAAAGTTATTTTGGAAACTATTTAATGCATTTTTAACATAGCTGTCATTTCTTTATAATTACCAGTTCCCCCTTCATTGTTGTCTTAAATTATAGAATTCTATAAACTTGAAACGCACAATTTCAGCAGAGTTCAGTAGATGACACCTTCTCCTAATGCAAGGGTGATGCTTCAGCCCTTTTATAAAACTAGAGAAACCACTTCCAAACAAACTATTAAGGCAAGGCTTTGCGTACAGAAATACGCCAGGTGATGTTACAATGGTGCAGCCTATTACACTGTTGTAAATGAAGTTAGTACTCAGATATCAAACAGTAACCTGAACCAAGTAAACATGCAAAATATACTGAAGTTAATGTTAGAGTGAGGTAGTTAACATGACAAATGAATGAGTGCTCTTTTATAAGAAAATCCTTCTGAGTAAGGCATTACTTAAACTAAAAAAGAGTTGGAATTAATCATTAAGGGAAATTTCGTTGTATACTCTAATAAGCATATGGTCACTGTGCTTCAGGACATTTATTTTCTCAGGAGAGAAGGAAGTTGAACGGAAGGAGGAAAGCAATTTCCTGGGAAACAGAATGTATAGTTCCATTGTGTTTGTTCACAGATTGGATTCTTATTTGGATGGTGCAAGTTCTTCAACCTTGTTTTGGAAGTCCTATCTCAAAAGCTGTCCACACTTTAATTTTACTACCTTCTGGAGCAGCTGCAGAGTGACTGCTTTGATGTTAATCTTTCTTCCAAAGTCTCTTCCTCTCCTCCCTGTAACTTGGGTTGCTACCCTTTGCGTTTCCATTTGGAATAGGCTAGCTGTATGGAAAGGAAGGCTTAAGAAAGGTGTTTTTTTTTTTCCTCTACTGGTAGAGTGATGTTTGCAGTGAATAGGGGTTATTAGTACTTTGCTGTTGTTTCATTGTTTTTTTTGGTCGGGAGTGGGGGAGGGAAATTAGGATTGCCTATAATCTGCCGACACTGTTTCTTCAAAATGTTGAACTCTGTAGGTAGGCACATGCAAACAAACGCTGAGTGCAGCACTGGTTATTCCTTCTGTGGCCACTCACTCAGGGTAACCTGTGTTGCACTGCAAGTAAGGCACACATTGACATGTGTGTGACAGGTTTCTCCTATGACCTGTAGTGCTTGTGGAGCCTGACAGCACCAATACTCAGACTTCTCTGCGGTCTGAGTGGTGCATGGGGAGGACCTTGCCTTAATCCTGGACATGCTGGAGCTGTGAGTTGGTTTTTCTTGTTTTATATGGACATGAGCTAGAAGACACTGTTTGGAAAAAGATTTGGCCAGTGGCCAGCATTGTCTAGGAGCTGTGGTTTCAGTTTCCTTCTCTGCAGAAAGTACCTAGTATGATCTGCATAGGAATCAATAAAAATGGTTGGGCAGAATGTAAATAAACTACAGTAGCTCTGCTTTCCCTACCCCACTTCTTATCAGGCCTATCAGTTCTTACCTAGCACTGCATATGAAGTGCATTCATAATCAAGATATAGCTTCGATTGTGTGCCAGGTGTTCATAACATTATTTACCTGACCAAGTGTGTGAGACCTAGGTTAGGAATGAGTGGTGGAGTTGGAAATTCCTCATGCTGTTGTTATTGCCCTAGATAGGGAGCCTGTCTCCTCTCCACATTGCTGTCTTGCTACAGCCCAGAGTAGCTTCTGAGTCAGGACTGACCCAGGGCTGGGATCAGCTTCTTTTTTACTGTGAGGATGATGATATGTTGGCACAGGTTATCCAGGAGGGCTGTGAATGTCCCAACCCTGGCAATGTCCAAAGCCAGGTTGGATAAGGCCTTGAGCCTGCACAGCTTCATTGCAAGGAGTGTGTGAGTGTGAGGCTTGATGGTACAGTTGTCTGGAGAGTTATTTAAGATGATCCCAAATATAGCAGAAGACTCAAAGGCAAATTGAACAATTTTTTAGTAAGGAAATAAATAGCAGAGGCAGTGTTGGGAAATGGAGGAGCAGAACACGCAAGGAAAGATGACTGTGGGCATGGGAGGAGTAGGAAGTGTTTTCCTTCAGCCAACATGTTGCCAGATTGTCAGTTTGTATAATGGATGATTTTTCAAGTTTGAATGCATAAGTTGCTTATGGATGTGATGTGAGGTTGGAGCAAATGCTACAGCTTCAAAAAGTCATTGTGCAGTTTTACTTGCTTTACATTTGGAGTAACAGCTGTGTAACGTGAAGGATGCGGAAAATTGTTTTCCTTTTTTTTTGCTTCAGAGAACTAAGCACTTGGACTTGCCCCTGAAATCAAAAGGTACTTTCCACCTCAGTAAAGTGGTTTTAAGGAATCCTAGAGATTGAGAAATTATTATTTTTTTTTTAATTCATTTTTGCATGGGTTTTATAGTACAGTTAATACTAAACCAAGTTGTATGTCTGGGAATTCACCAAGCTTCAAGGTGAGATATCTTTATCTCCAAGGCAGAGATAAGTGATCCACCAATTATCACAGAATTAAGAGTCTCGGATTTAAAGTGATCCAAAGTGGATCCTTAGTTATCACTTTAAATCTGAGACTGTTAAATCTGTTATGCTTGAATACCACTGTTATTCATCAAGGACTAAATTAATGTACTAGGATTTCTAGGATTTCCTTCAATGCATATTGGTGTGACTATTGATTCCCTATAGTAAGTTACTGCTTCATCAGTAGAGCATCTTTTTTTTTAAAGGATACTTGTAACTTTCCTTTTAGGCTAACAGGTTTATATTTATTTTAAAATTCTTCCTATAAACTCATTGGCCTGGCAATGGCAGCTGTTAAATGTCAGAACTCAGAGCAGAAGACCTGTATGCATGTCTGTTTTACTTTAAGCTGTAATGATGCTCATTGCATGATTTTTGCTTGTCACTTTTGTTAGTGTACAGGGAATATGCCCTTATTTCCAAACCCTGATGTTTGCTGTATAGCACAGGTGTATAATGGCAGTTAGTATATTAATATATGTGTCAATTTAAAAAATAATCTAGGTATGCTTGGAAGACTGTGAAATTAGAAACAAGTTAACATGGCAAGGACAGACTTAAAATAGCACATTACACCCCAGTACTTTTTCTCTTACAGCTTGTACTAGTTAAGAGATGTTTAAATGATCGTTTTAATAACACTGAAGTGGTATTCTGTTCTAACTCTTCTTACAACAGAAGATAAGATTGTAAGTGAGCAATACCAAGACAGTTACAGAAATGTTCAAGATGATTTTAAAAAATTTAAATTTATAATAAATGAGTGCTTTATTTCAAAAATATGTGTTAATGACACATTTACCCTACCCCCTTCCTTTGTTGTAGTATAAGCTTGGCCAACATGTGACAGTTTTGACATTAAGCTAATGGTTATGTTTGGCAGAAGTACTCTTAGAGCTGTACAGCAGACCTAGTTTTTATTTTGGTTTTTTCAAGCTATTTTACAAGACAGTGCAACCCATTTCATTTAATACAGTGTACTCTGATTTTTGCACCACTTGGCAATGTGTTTCACCCAACTGCATAACATTTTCAATTTAAATTGTGCTTAATAATGGTGACATATTCTAGGAGACAGAGAAGTAGATTGAAGAGACATGAAAGGATGGCGCTTTTAAAAACTGGTTTTGGCACATTATAAGCTACAAGAGGTGCATCCTGCATTACACCTTCACTGAGGTTTTCCTCTGTATGTGCAGTGGCTCCATTTCAGCTGTTCAATATCCAGTTTATACAGCTACTTGTTTGGGTGCTTGCTGTGTAACTTCAGAGAAGTAAGTGGAGTGTCAGTATGCCTTTACTAAGGTTCTTACTGACTGCTGCATGGCAGTCTGTGAGTGTGTTGTGGGTGCAAGACTGTGCTCTGGTGCTGTCAGCAGTGTCCACTACACACCCATATGTGGTTTGACATCACTGGGGTTGGGGTTATTGGGGACCAAGAGCTTGAACACTAATTTCTATGCTGGAATTTTTGACCTTTAAACATCATGACTCAAAAAAAAAGTAAAGCATCCACATGGTGCTGCTTATTTCATGAAGTATTTCCTCCCATCCCCAAATAGTTGTGTCTTCAACAATGTCTCTGCTCACCTTGGCACTGCTGTAATTTATACATCCCTCATTCCACCTCCTCAGCTCGTTATCAGAGTAGCCTCTGAAATAGCTGGGTAACTGCCCTTCTTGGTAAGTGACCCTTAAGCTTTCTTAAAAGTCTTACTTGGTCCTGCTCACAGAAAAAAATGGGCATAGAGAGGAAGTGAATAAATTATAATACTGAATGTGTAATACCACAAAGAGAAAATTCTTTTCTGTGTTAGTAGTTTATAAACATGATTATTTGGTATTCCCCAGTTCAGGTTCTTGGAAAAGAAATATAAAGCAAATAACTGATTTCTTCAGAGCACCTGTATGCCCTAAAGCACTTCTTTCAAAGCTGCCTGAAAATCTTTGTTGCATAGCACAGTAAGAACAGCCTTAACACTTGTGTTAGGTTTGCTTTAAGAGTCTCTTAGTGCAAGTGAATTTTTACTATCCTTCAGTGCACAGATGCTTTTGCAGACATATCAGCAGAGCAGTGTTTCTATCTGATAGCTTTTCCTGTGATTGTTTTCCAACTTATCCGTGTCCTGCTGTGGCACCTAAAGGCCCCCAGCTACAAACCGTTAGACTCTATGCCCAGTGCAGGCAGCTCTCACCATGAGCCTGGTACTGGAGAAGCCTGATGTCCTTCATTACATCATCTCTCTGTTCTCCACAACACACACTGGGCACACCAGCTGATTCTTGTGCTTGAGTTTTTTTATAGGAGGTGTTCTCCTCTAACATAAGAGCTGTCCTCTGTGGTTCAGGATAAAATGTACTGATTAGCCTGAAAAAAAGTGAATCTTCTGCTGGTCTTTTAAAGACTAAGCTAAAGGTATGAAGTGTTTATGGAAACTGAGCAGCTAAGTTGCCCATTCTATATCAAACTTACTCAGCTCAATATCAAGTCTCCTATACCACAGTGTTTGCTAAAATAAGAACTTTCTCAAAATAAATACATTTTTGTGTTCATATAGTGATTGGTTATCTGGCAACAAGTCTTGATTGGAGATGTTATAATTTACAAAATAGTAATTTATTTATTAGGTCTGTTTCTGTGCACTAAAGCCACTGTACAACTTGAACCAAAAAGTACAGTAAGGATGTATTTAGAGAAACAGTAGATTATAAATAATGATTAGCATCAGTTCCTCACATGCAGTGGAATACAAAGAGCACTCACTACTCCTAACTTGTCAAGTTAGGCAGGTACTACAAAGTGTTTGCTCTAACTTTGCCCTGTGTTGTAGTTCACCATTTTATTGCACATATTTATGGCAGGTAGCACATACAACAGAATGAGTCTTTGCATATTTAAATGTGCACCAGTGTCCTGTTGAGTGGGTAGGGCTATAGCAAGCTAGTAAGAACACAAGGAGCATGTGTTGTCCTTGCTGGTAATAGGATGCAAGTGTCTTTCTGAAAAAAAAAAAAAAAAATGGACATACTGATATAACTGGTCAGGTTTACTGAAACACTTCACCGTGTCTAAGTGATCCATCAGGTACTTTGTTGTTTCCTCCCCAGCAGTCATACATGCAGTAGTTCTGGAAAAGATCACATTAAGTTCAGTTTATCTAAAACACTTGATAAGTAGAATACACAATGGGTCATTCTCCCATTTGTCTTGGTAGCTAGAGGAGTTGAGCAGCCTATGAAATGTTCACTGTTTCAAATGTCCCAGTTCAGTCTGAGGAGCTGTATCACAGCACGCTGAGTGGCTCACAGCAAAATCTCAAGAATTTATGAATGAGGGCATTCGTCTCATAGCTTAAGCTGACAACTTGGCAGCCAAATACCATACAGTCACTTTGGATTAGGAAAATTACTAACTCCTGACCTTCCACAAATAAAAAATTATGCCTGTGAAAGTATTTTGGAGTCTATAAAATTAATCTGCAATAAAATTTTTAAAGTGGCTAGGTATAGGAGGTTGGGCCTGGTTTTTTGGCTTTCAGTAAAGATGAAAGTAGGTTATATATCACGGTACAGCTTCTGGTTGCTTTTTTTTTTTCCCCCTAGTACGCTTCTGTGGATGCACTAAGCTTGTAAAGGCTGCAAGTCTGGGCAGCCTCTCACTCTTGCTCCTGGTAAAAGGAGAGGACAGGCTGGGGCAGCAACAAATAGGTAGATGTAACAAATAGGTAAATGCAACCAAAGGTTGTGTGACCAGGCGCTTGCAAACTCTGCAGCCCAGGGGCATAGCCAGTGCACCCCAGGTGGGACCATCTCAGTTCAGAACTGCATTCAGTTACCCGCCATGAGCCCAAACTTGAAGACTCAAGGAGCTAACCCCCCTGTTGCACTGTTCACTTCTCATTTGGAGTCTCCCTTACGCTGAGGTAATTTTTATGCCAATTCAGCAAAGTAATTTGCTGATGTTGTGTTGTATCCTAAAAATTGCTTTGAGTACTCTCTTAACTTTTCTAACATCTTTTCTATTCCTAGTATGGCGCTTCTTGTTCTGGTTTTCTTACACAATGAAAATGCATGTACTGAAAGAACTACAGTACTGTATAGATAAAGGGTAGTTTTCAACAGTATTTTCTATAGCTTTGAATGTTATGTAAAAGAGTAAGCAGTTAGTGGTAATGTCAACTAAGAGTGAAGTGATACAAAAATATAAAGAAAAATTTAAAAGAAGAGATCTTGGTTTGTGGTGTCTGTGATCTTTTTGCACTAGGTATAGAAGTAGGAAGGATGGAGTAGTTTCTATCTGCTCATAGTAGCCCATTAGTTCATCGTTCCGCATATTACTTTCCATGAAGGCAGTTGTGCGTACTGTTGAGTCATACTGTATATTTACACAGGATAAATTGATACTGAACTTGATAGCCTCGGCTTTGTCTTTGTTTGATAGTTGCGTTTTAATTTTAATTATGAAAATGGATTATCTGTTTATTTCATAAGCGTGCAAATACTTCTGCATTTTTATGAGCTCCTCTGTTTGAACAAGTTAGTCAAAAGTGCTTTCCTTCTGAAATGTATTGCCACAGGCAAGAGGCACAATTAGAAAGTGAAACTAAGCTTGCTGTGCTTAAGTAAAAAGCAGGGTGAGAATGTGAGGGCAGGAATAGGGTTCAGAGCAAGGTTATGCCTTAGAAAACTATGCAGAGCACCCTCCTTGTATGAGTGTGCTGCGTTTTTCCATTCTGGGATTGCCAGTTCTCCATCTGGCTGGTCTTTCACTCCTGTTTTTCTTTCATGTCTTTCAATAACAGTACCTATGCATGGTGTTTTATGGCTCTATGAACTCTACAAGGAGGAGAGATGATGAACATCTGGCAGTTTCTCTCTGACATAACTGAAGGAAAAACCCTCATGCCAGCCTTGAATGAGTCCAGGCTATTTGCACGCTCAAAGGTGTTTTGATGAATGATAATCACATAGACTTATTTCTGACTGTTATGTGTAAGACTCTATCCTTATCATATTACCACACTAGCTGTTTTCCCACCTTTCTGGGTCTGTGTCCAGACGTTGGATGAAAAGGTAAAGGGAGGTTGTGTTATTCCCTGAAAGGCAATGGTGGATAAGGTTTCTGTTGTCTAAGTTGATTCACTGGTGTTCCTCAGACAGAACAAATAGTTTGAGAAATTTGTTACATATTACCTCTTAGCTTTTAGTTTTGTTAATTAATTAATGACAATTAATTAAATTAGCTGATTAATTTAATTAATTAAATTTAATTAATTAAAATGAGATTTGCATTTGTAACTTGCATAGCATTAAGTAGATTTATCTTTCAGAAAGGTAAGCTTTGAATATTGGGTTGCTGAAGCTTTACTGTTGAGGCTGTTAAAAGCAATCTGATGCCAGATTTAACCATGAGTACACATGAAAACTTTGTCTGGCATGTTTTTGGCAGCATGTTATATCATTCAAACTCCTGAAGATTCTCAAAACATAAATCTGAGGTGAAAACTGCAAATGATAATGTAATGAGTTTCTAGTGGTATCCCCTGACCTACACCTCATTCCATATTTACAAGGAGGAGGTAGTGTTTGCCAGTTGTACAAATGGCATTGACAACCAACAGCTGACAAAGGTCTTTTTACCAAGCCAGGAAAAGTTTGGGTTGAGTGGTCTATCCAGTTATGTTTGTAACTTAAGAGGGCCTAGAACTTCCACTATTTAATGTTTCTTTTCTAGATTTTTTGTGAGTTTATCAACCTGCTTACCTAGAAACATTTGAATTGCAGTTGTGTTCAAGGTAAAGTGACTTGTTTTTTGTGTCTGCTAGTGAGCAGCAAGATTGACAATAACTAGAATGGGCATTTAAATAACCCTTACTCAAAACTTCAGCAGAGAACTTTGTCCTCCCATCACTGTAAGGATCAATCTCATAGACTTGAAGTGGGGACTGTGTATTTTTAAGTTGAATTGGAAATATTTTCTCACAATGTTAGCTTTTTGAGTATCATTGTATTTGTTAATAAACTAAATTACTAATTGTTTATTATTACTAACCATGAATTGTTGTGATGCACAGTGTCATGCTAAGGATTCTTCAGTCCCTTTTTCAGAACAAAAAGTTCCTAAAAATAAGTGGAAGGAATGGTCAGCAGCATCAGTTTCCTCTTGAGACTTCCTTCAGAATTTGTCTGAGACCACTTTACTGTGTGTTTAGTCTAGTGCTGCAGTTTTTCTTCTGCAGTTGCTACTGTGACTGCTGCTTTATTCATATTCAGAATTATCCAGTTAGCTAAATGAATAAAAGTCATGCCATTGAAGCTATATACTTTGCTGAAAATGTCACACTGTCAGGATTTGAACAAATTTCTTTCAGGAAGCTTTGTGGCTGTGTTAGCACCCAGCTGTCCTGTGCTAATGTGTTCTGCTGAGGGTAAGACATGTACACAGGTGTGACCATGATAATGTGGTTACAAAGCTCCTTGGCCAGAGCCAGCACCAGCTTGGGCCTGGAGCATGTGATCCTCTGACCCCTCTGCTGCTTTGCAAAAGGTACTTGGATATTTTGGAGTAAGAACATCAAATGCTTCTGCCTTTGCAACTGTACACCATAAACACTTTCATGTCAGTGCAATAAATGTGCCTGCACATTTATTGGGGTGTGGTAAAGTTCAAAACTTTGTTGTTTAAAACTGTTTCAGAGGTATTTTTTTTCCTGCATATTTTTTTAAGACATCTTGAAGAACTGTGCCAATTTCTGCTGTGTTCTCCTTAGTATAAATGATTATGTTCAGAGTACTTTTGAACAAACTATTGTTGAGAGCTTTTAAATCTAAAAACTTGAATGTTCACTTTGCCTTGTAGGGGAAAATGTTTGGTCACCTTACTTCCTCTTTGAAGTGCAGATAAAAATCAAAGAACTGTTATGATACAGTAAGGAAGTAAATGCCAGAAAATGGCAGAAAAGGCCAGATAATGTTATTTATTAACAGGAATGTACCCTAAAGGTATCTCTCTCTACCATACAGCACATGAAGGGAGCAGAAAGCAAGTTCACTCACATGAAGTTTAGTCAGTCAGCAAAAAGTTGCAGGATGTAGTACTGTCTTATCTAAGTTATGACTTGGGAATTCCACATATGGATCTAGAGATGATGAATGCTTAAAAATGAATCTAGGTATGTTTAGCTAGAAAGTAATGGGGTAGGTTCAACATGAACCAAGCAATAGGCTGTGCTAAAGTTTTGCATTAAGACTATAATAAAATTCAGTTCCTTAAACATGCAAAAAACATCGTCACTTTTTCACTGGAAGATACTGTGAATCTGTTCAAAAGATTAAACGGTGCTTGCTCCCAAAGCTCATAGTGTTTATTGACCCTCAAAGCATTTTTATTACACAATGAAAATTAAAAATAGAGATGACTCATGCTTGAAATCTCAGGGGCTATAATCCCCAATGACCATGGGTGGGGGCAACTTTCTTAAAACTTGTATTTTTTTAACTGCAAGGAGAGAATTTCTTTAAAATTCAAATAAGAAAGCCTATTTTCTTTCTTTTTTTTTTTCTTAGTCAAAAAAGGGAGACATTTGCATTTGAATGTGAGCTCCTAAGAGAAAAAGGAAGGTGTATTTTCCAGCTCTAGTGATCTTCTTGTTGACGTCCCCACAGAATTTTGAAAAACCTATACAAACCTTAGAAAAATCTCTCCCAGCCTACAGTATGCATTTTGGTAGACAAAAGACTACTGGTGCAGTACACAGGAGGAACATTTACTCTCCCCTCTTCTGTTTTTTAAGCATGTAATTAATTTCACTTCCTAACTCACAACCCATGTCTGAAAGGAAAACACCCTAATGTGAATGATGAGATGGAGTTTTTGAAAAGCAAGGAAGGTTAATGTAAAGTCAATGCCAGCATTTCTTGCCAAAATGAAAGCTGAAGAGCAAGTCAGGTTCCCAGAAGGAATAGAGAATTATATTTAGAGCTGGGACAAGTATAAGTACATTTTCTGTGAATCAAATTCTGAAAAACGCTTATCTGGGAGATTATTTTCTCCATCTTTATTTGCAAAACAAAAAGCACCTGCCATCCTAATTTCCTTACATTGTCAAAGGCTGTTGTTGAAATGATCATCGGAAGCATAAGAGGGGGCGATGAGCACCCTGATTCTTAAACAGTGAGTTTAAGAATTCTCAAACAAAGCATTTGTCAATGCTTATGTTTCTAGTGCTGACAATATCTGAAAATAGATAAAAAAGAATGTCACCAGGACCAGCGAAGCACCTAGCAATTAGAAACAAAAAATAAGTTAGAAAGTATTAATGCAACTTTTATCTCCAATATCCAGTAATATGCCAGAAACAGGAATATTACATCTGGGTTTGAAGACTGTCAAGCACTGTGATGCCCAAAAAAAAACCCCATAGACCAGTGTCTGTAGAATAGATATTTGTTTATTGTGGTGCTGGAGGTGAGGGGGATTTCTACTCCTTTGTCAAGTGCTGTGGTATATCTATACAGTAAGTATTGCTTAGTGTTACTATGTCACTATAACATCATCACACATGTGCTGGAACTAATTTACATAGTATGATCTCATGATTTTTAGATAGTGCTTTTGAACTGCGCTTGTGCCTCCCCAGTTCAGGGGTTGCTGGGGGTCTTAGATGAAGGCTTCCAAGGTTGTCTTCGCATCTGAGCCTTTCAACTTTGTCTTTGGAGCATGTGCAGTTACAGTGTTCCTTGGTCTGTCTCATCTTAACTGGCCTAAATTCTTTGTTTTGTGGCTAATTGGCTTTATTTTTCATTAGTACTATACTTAGTTTCTCCAAAGCTATCCACCTGGTGAGTTTTTTCTTCTTTTTTTGTCTATTCAGCACTGAGCAACTAGTTAACCATATACTAGCCACTACATTGTATAGAAAGTTATTTATATCAAGTAATATAAGTATAAAAGTTATGATTCAGGTTGTATAGGTATAAAAAGCTATGATTGTGGTTATATTGATATCAGGTTATATAGATATATAAAAAAAGTCAGGATTTAGGTTATATTGATACCAGGTTTTATAGATATATCAGGTTATATGGATATCTTATAACTCAAGCTATATAACCACCTTGTAACTCTGACCTAAGTTACATAGGCACCAACTGTAAGTTGGTTAAATAAATTATTTGCTTTTATTGTGCCCTGAAAATGCAGGGGAAGATGTGGCAAATAGGGCTTTACATCTTGAAGATCAAATCAATTTGAGACTTATACACTGTATAATTCAGCAGTCTTAGGAGAGGCCTCTCTTTTTGTGAAGCAGTTTGCTACCAAGAGTTTGCTTCCAAGAAAGAATTGGAAAGTTAAAGCGGTAACTTAAATCTCACTATTTGAATCATCAGAGCCATGCAAGTCACAACCTTTCCACTGTGAAATGGTTGTGTGGCTAAACACAGAACTAGCCAGTCTGTCCACTGTATATTCTGCGTGGGAGGGAAGACTATCAGCTCTTATTTGGCTGTTTACAGAGCTTTTGCTGAAGTCTTCTATGGCCACACGTCCTCTGAAATTTGTCCTTGTTTGTACTGCTTGTCTTTTCGTGTCCTTGTTTAAAAAAGTTGAGTGGAAATGGTACATTCATCTCTGCTTTGGAACAGCAGAGTAACACTGGTCATATTGCCTGATGATATGGGGTATATGTTGGGGGATTAGACTGAAATACTTCGTTATTAGTATAGAATATGCATTTTCTTTTTTTTTTTCCCATTTAGTCCAAGTATATTTTGTAGATGTTGGTAATAACAGTATTTTTCAGTTGCACATTTTCTCTTTTTCCATCTACTTCTGGAACACCCTCTGTCCAAGCTACCAGGTTTTAGCCTAGTCATTAATTAAAATGCCAGTGAAACAGAAAGATGCCTCTCACTTTCCGTATCACAAAAAAAGATACTGAAGCAGCTGTGTTTGTCATCACTCACAGTGAGTGCATTCACAGTGCTGTGTGTAACTCAGATTGACCTGGTGATTTTCTGCCCTGCGCTTGTGAGACCCAGCCTGGACTATCACACAGTTCTGGGGTGTCCAACATAAGAAGGATATGGAGCTGTTGGAGCAAGTCCAGAGGAGGCCATGGAGTGCTAAGAGGATGACTGGAGCACCTCCTTTATGGAGACAGCCCAGGAGAGTTGGGGCTGTTCAGTTGGGAGAAGAGAAGATTGTGTGGAGACCTCACAGCCCCTTCCAGTACCTGAAAGGGGCTTTCAGGGGAGCCAGAGCTCCTCATCATGAGGAACTGTAGTGACAGGATAAGGAGGAATGGGTGCAAATTGAAAGAGGGAAAGATTAGTTTAGGTAATAGGAAGAATTTTTCTAGTGAGGGTGGTGAGGCCTGGAACAGGCTGCCTAGAGAGGCTGTAGATGCCCCATTCCTGGAGTTATTCAAGACCATTCTTGATGGGGCCTTGAGCAACCTATTCTGGTAGAAGGTATCTGCCCAGGGCAGGGGGATGGAACAAAATTAGCTTTGAGGTCCATTCCAACCCCTTAACATTCTATGATTCTGTGGTTTTGTGACTTGACAGCCTGTGCAGCCCAGGTTGTGTGTGACCAGAGCACAGCACAGGTTGGGTACAGCTTTTGGGAGAGGCATTGCTGCAGTGAAAAAGCCTCAGGTACTCACAGGACAGGTTCTGGATAGAATTTGAGACAAAGGAACAGGTGAGTCAGAGGAAGTACTTTCCCAAATCAATGTAGTCGCAATGGACGGTTTTCAGTTGTGGAATCTTGCCGTGGTCTTTAAAGTTTTCTGCCTTTGGGGCATGCAAACAGCTCTTAGCCTTTCACCAAATATTTGCTCGCACTCAAGTTACAAATTAGGAGAGAGTTTCAAACCAGGCTCTTAGATAATTGAGAACTACTGGGTCAGTGTGGCTGGGCTAGCTTCTACTACAGTACTTGTTGCAGAAATAGATGTTGGACACAAATTGATTTTTTTTCTGATTGACTTTAAGTACATATATGTTGTGAGGTAGTAAGCAGAAGCAACGAACATAAAGGACAACAATAATATTTTTCTTAAAACCAAAAATAAATCTTACCTTTGCTGTTAGCTGAGTATCATATTAAGCAGCAGTATTTTTTAAGCAGCAGTAAGAGAAACAGTTTCCTAATACTACTTGTTATTTTGCTATTTCAAGTAGAATGTATATATTTAAACTTGTATCAGGATCCACTACAACTGATTTCCCCTCTCCCTGTTTGTTGGGACATAGGTACCAGTATTTACACTGTACAGACATAGTGAGAGCTCTCAAACTCTCAGGCTTTGAGCTTCTATTGCATTCCCAGAGCACAGAAGTACTTCTGAAAATTGGTTAGGTTTGGTTAGGCTTTCTCTGAATTTTCACTGCCCTTTGTGATGTGCCAAAATGTGCAAGAGGAAAATACCTAGAAATCTGCCTGTGAGAAAGAAAGAAAGAAAGAAAAATAAGACCTCATGAACTTTGCTTCCTACCATGAGTAACTTGAATTAATATTGCTGAAGTTTGTTTTTATAAAAACACCAATATGATGCAAAAAACAGAATAATTTCTTCTTTTTTTTTTTTTTTCAATCTTTCTAACCTGAACTAAGTTGTAATTAGCGACCAGATTCTTCTAATTCTTACTGCTATTTCATCACAGTCTTCTCAGCTCTGGAAAATGGTTTCTCATTCCTGTGTGTGTTAGGTATAAGTCTGGAATATCAAAACTTGCAGAGAGCCTGACCATATGCACTCATTTGCTTAATGTGCTACATCTTCCTTGCTATGGTGGTATTTCTTAGTCTTTGTGTCATCTCTTTTTGAAATCCCAGCCTTGTTCTGTCCTGTACTGGAACAAATTCAGGATGGCTAAATACCAACTAAGTTCCCTTCCAAAAATGGACTAACTGAACACCACATACTTACTCAGGTCAACTCTTTTTCTTTTTTTTTTTTTTTTGCTGCATAAAACCACTTTTCCAGTTACAAATCCTGAATGCTCAGTCATTCCAAAATATTTAGATGTGCCTGGATGCTAGAGAAATTCCAGAAATGGTTGTTACTTACACATACTGGATTGTTTTGGAAGATTTCAGAACTTCCTGACAGGAGTGAGCCCTGAACACTTACGCTAAAGTCAGAATTGTGTCTCCATTTGAAGTTGGCAAGAGCTCAAAGAGCTCTGATGCAGAGGAACCAGATTTCCTGTGGTGTTGCTTCTAAACTAAAATCAGTCTGCTTTGCAGATGGCAGTTTTCTTCACAAACTAGAACACAACCCTTTTCTTCTCTAATGTCATCTTTCTTACTAGATGATTTTACTAACACTATATTCGAAGCAGACAGAAAATGAAGTTGTGTTTTCTTCTAATCATGTTATTCCATAGTAAACTGGATCCCTGGCAAGCTTTTTAATACCTGAGCAAGGATTATAAACAGTGTTGCCAATATTCTTTCACTATTAAGCCTTTAGAGTGTTTTGGGCTTGGGCTAATTAAAGCCTTTCCTAGTGAAAATAATAATTTTCTACCTTATTAAAGTTAAACTGCAAAGTATAAAATTTCTAGCTATAGGTACTTAGATTTTTGATTTACACTTAAAAATTCTAGTAGTGTATGTAAATGTTGAATAATTGGTTCTGTTCAGGTTGGAGAATCAAATGCAGAGAAGATCAGGGCATTTCCTCCTCTGAGAATAGTCACTTCCAGAGGCATAAACCCTTTCTCTGTTTCCCATACAGACTTTTGCTCTTAGTCTCATAAGCTTTTCTAACTATTTAAAAGGCTTTTTTCTATATTAAAAAATATAATTGCTAGTTGTTTCTTAGATTTGAGTTAAATTAGGAAGAGAGGAATGTCTTTTCTGTTCTAGAACTGTGCTTTGATTTCAGACTCTCTTCTGTGATCCTGGCTACAGGACAGAAGTAGAGTATTAGCTGTCAGAGTATTCAGCATATTATCTGTCTGCAACTTTTAATTAAGGATATAGAAGTCAGATTATACTTGGATAACATCTCTTCCATCTTTGGCAGCCCATAAAGTACAGTGCCAGTCAGGAGTAAGCTTGGACTACAGAATTTTTGTAAACACTCAGCGTATAAAATCCATAAGTGAAACATTACTTCATGAGTAAGATTTCCAGCATGTAACAACTGCAAATTTTAAATGAACTCCAGACTACTTCAGAGTTAATAGAAGCTGCTTCACCTGAGGAAAATCCTTTGGAAATGCTGAAAACCAGCTATCTAGGAGAGAAATGTCTGGTTTTGTTTGGTTTGTTTTTTTTCTTGTAGTCATGCCTGACGCACACTGCTCTTTCTGAGAACATGCATTTCCTGCATCAAGAACGGGAAGCTCTGCTGTTTCTGAAACAGCTACATAAGTATCTAAAGAGGCTAGTTCTGTTCAACAGGCAAGAGAAATAGAAAGCTTTGTAAACCAATAGAAAATGTTACATATTCTAAATATTCCAGTGTTAAATAAGTTTTATCTTGTTATTGTGAATATTTTAATGAATGCTAGATTTTATTTGTAAGGAATGAGGAAATTTATGAAGAACATAACTTATACTTCAGTAATATGTAGTTGTCTTACCTTCAAGTGTCTTTGGTGCATTGATGTAAGCATTGCACCTCATCCTTGCTCTTAAAGTCTAAGGAGAAGATTGAAGGCATAAGTGTAATTTGAGTAGCTAAATTTGGCTTCTAACTGAATACAACTGGTGTGGAGATACCTTTGCATGTTGAGTATGTCAGTCTGTTATATGCAGTATATTTAACAGATGATAAATATTTATTTAGCATGAGCTTGGGATGATCCTGCAATGGATCAAAATCTTATACAGCCACATGCAAATGCAAGCAACTCTAAAAACATTATAGGATCTCTTTATATTTCAAGAGAAAAATCTTTGTAGGAGAACTTTGCAAGGGACATTTAACTCAGTTTCTGACATGGCCCGCCCCTTTGTCCACTCCTGAATGACACCCTGGCTAGCTCCGGGCAAGCCTGTGCCGAGTGGCCCCTCTTCAGGATCTCAATGGAGAACCCGGAGTAGGGGTGTGTAGCCCAAGCTACAGTGCTGATGGCCGGTCCAGGAGAGAGCAAAGAGCACGAGGGAATCCTTTCGTGCATCCAGGGAAGGGTTTATTGGAAAGGGACAGGGTACCGAACTGGAGCTGGGGAGGAGGAACACAAAAGGCACAGAACAGGGCTGTGCACCAACTTGAATAGGGGACCTCCCCCATGGGAGGGTACAAACCATAGACCAATCAGGGAGAGCAAGGGGTGTAACATAAGGTGGGATCACATAAGCACTGAACCAATAAGGGGAAACATAAGCGGGGATACACTTGTAACACCAAATCATATGCCGAGAAGGGGATGACTGATACAGAAACTACTAGAAGGATAGGAGGGGCCAGGAGGGGATTTGGGGGAAGGACAAGGAACAATCTGGAAAATGGGTCAGGACTAGGGTTGATTGGTTTGTTCCCTTCCCGCCTTTCTCTAATCATTCAGTACATAACTTGGGGGTGGAATTTGGGAACAAACCATATAACATGGGAGAGAAACCAAACTAAATGGTGCACTGCAACAAGTTTCAGCTTGTAAAGACTGATTAAAATCTTAGACTTATGGGGAAGGCCTTTAAAATATAACTAGGTTAAACATCAGTTAAAGCGTTCTGCAGTAGACTTATTGGAGCCTTCTCTGCAGTTACACACTGCCATCTTTTATTGCACTGGTCATGAGACCAATGAGGCCTCACTGCTTCTATAGACATGCTTTTGTTCTGGAAACTCTTCTCTTACCACAATACTCCAAATCCACTTCATGTTCTCTTGGGCAATGTGTGCCATGGGTCGTCCTGAGTTCATGTTTTTACTGATACCCATCTCTCAAGAGTGACAAAGGGCTTCTTTTTCTGCCTTAAGTCAGAAGAATAGACCATATGCAATATGAAAGTTTCTTCCTTGTCTTTCTGGGTTTCATTGGTAATTAAATTGCATTAAGCTTCTGTTCTTAATTTTATTCAGAACATGTTTAAATACAAAAGGGAGGAAGTAGTGTCACATAAAAATTAAGCTCCTTTTTGGCAGTTTCGTCTCTTGTTTGTCCGCTTAAGTTTGGAAGCTTAATCTTTTCCTGTATTGTAATTGCTCTCCTTTGTATGGGTTGTATTGCACCTCTGTCTGAATTTATAGTCTGTGCTTCTTAGGAGTAGTAGGGTGGAAGTTCTAAAGATTTCTCCTTTCTTCAAGGCAAAAAACATCCCAAATTCTACTATGTTCTTTCTTTCCTGTTTTACTATAGATCTATTCAACCTGAAAAAACCTTGGTCATCATTGTGAGCTCCCTTGTAAGTACACCTCTGCGTGTGTGTGCATGTGTGTGTGTTAGCTTTTGCATGAGCATGTTCAAAGGAGAAAGCCAGGGTGGTCTTTTTGGGACTCACTAAGTTTTCCCAACTGATGTCTTTTAAGAATTACATTTCTATCCTGACAAAAATCAGTTGTGATTATCTTTTAAATTACTACAAATATTCATAAATTAGCTAAATTTTCTGGTTTTATAAACACTTTTTAAAGTATTTCAAATCAACCTGAAATTCCAAAATTAAAGAAATGCAACCTTCTCTTCCCTTCCTAAATTATCCAGTTCTTGATTATTAGCCACTAGTGTTTCACAGTAAGACCACTTCTGAACAAGCTCCTATGCAGCCCAAAGAAAAACTGTGGTACTGTCTCATTGTGTTAAATAGTTTCCAGTACTCTGACAACTCTGCTTTTTATCCAAGTCAGTGTGCCTGGTCGTATGTTCATTGTTGGAAGGTGAGGAGCAGCCAGAGTTCCCCCTGGGGTTTATCTTAACTTGTTGCATTATGTGTAACCATGGGTGTGTCCTGACATTTCGTTACCATATCTTAGAGCCAAGGGTTGTCTGAAATAGAAGCTCAACTGCTGTGCTTGGAGCACTGAATTAGCTGGAATGAAAGTATGATACAAGATTTGTGTTATAAACGAATAATTCTTAATTTTAGAGAACTGAAGCCTTGGGAAGTAAACTCTTCTCTTTTCTGCTAAGGTTGATTGTGAGGTTCACCAGAGCAGAATAAACATGTACGTTTTGAAAAGAATGTAGCATTCATAATTTTTTATAAAAAGAAATATGCAGAATACTTTCATCCATACAAGTATGAGTTTAGTTTGGCTTAGTTTATTATACTATTATTCAGTAGTAATTTTATTCTGTAGTTGTAATTACAAAATTAATGTGGTAGTCTTGTTGTTTTAAATACCTGCAGATCTCTATTTTATATTAATTAAAGCTGTTGATATTGGCAACAACACAACTGCTTATGTTGAAATTCTCATTAAATAACCCACCAACTTGTTAACTGATTTCTGTCTGCTGTTAGTAGCAGTTGTCTTGTTTAACCTGAAATGTTAATCGTAGCCTCCCTCATCACCTGAGGGTGGCAAATATATCAATAAAGATGTATTTTGAGGTGTGCCTACATTCTTTTAATTCTTGATGGAGCCCTGAGAATTTTCCTATTCTCAGCCATTCTGTTTGTCAGATGGTGTCCATGACAGCCTGGGCTCCCTGATGGTGGTTGTCAGTGTCACTGGCTCCCTTGCCTGTGTGAGGTTCTGCCCTTGGTTAGCGCACCTGTGCCTTCTATTTTCCCCACTGTGGCAGTGCGGGTGATGTAGTAGCAGGCCGTGTTTGCACAGCAGCCAGGTGAAGAAAACCACCCCTCTCTCACATGCCAGTGCAAACTGGTCCCAGGCCAGTGAGCTGGCCATGACTGGGGTTTGCTGTGATGGTTGTTTTTCTTCCACTCACCACTAGTCCTTATTTAGGCCCAGCTCTCCTTAATGAGGAAAGATTTCTGATATGCAGACAAAATCTTGCCAAATTGTACTTTACTGTAAATTGAGTTTAAATTTTTATTTTAAATTGCATTTAATTGGTCAAATTTTATTCTATTTTCTGTACTTGGAGTTTGAAATGCACGTATTGAAGTAGATTTTGAAATTAGAAAAGCAGATCTGCATAATACCTTTCCAAGAGTCTGACATTCAGAGTTGAAAAGTAAAAGATGAAAAATGCAGTTGCTTGGAGCAAAGTTAATAAAGCAGTTTTGGAATATTATATAATTTTTAGATTACGGCTTGTAGATTTGAGTCTATATATTATTTTTTAGTATATCAAGATACATCTTAATCTGAATAGAAGTTGATGGAATATTCTGAAAAGCAGTTAAGTGATCTCCTGTACATTTTCTGTTGTACAAATATTTAGTGGGAAAACAACTGTTGACCTTTCCCATAATTACACAATTGTATCATTACGCAAGTGCTTAAACACAATATTATGTTGTGAAGGACAGACTTCATCTCAACAGCCCTGAACTATTCAAACAGAAATAGCGAGGAAAAGTCTGTGAAAAGTAAATATTTGTGGATGCAAGAAGTAAGTACGGAAAAGATTCATCTTCTTTCATCCCCAGAGCAGTTCAGTGCTCTGTTGTGCAGTGATGCTTATGAAGTGGTTCTTAGAAGTACTAAAACTAATTAACTGACTGTAATATTACTAATTATTTTTTCTTTTCTTTCCTGCTCTCTGCTTGGCACTGGTTTTCGCCCACAGGTGTCTACTGTTGGCTCTCAAAGGTTGCTAAAATTTCTGCAGCTGCTCTGAATCAGCACTACCTAAGCTTCACCTACTGTTGCTTCTCCCTACACCACTCTGCACTGCTGCCTTGCTCTTGCCTGCTTCAGAACCCCATAGGAATTTCTTTTTCAAATACCCACAATGAAATTTAGGTTAGAAGTGTGTGCCATTTTCTTGCTGCCTGTGTACTTGTTAATCTGGTTGTACAGTATGCTGGTATTTATTCCCTGGTATTTTCTTACCAATGCCAAGAAGAAAAAGGCTATGGCAAAACGGTTAAAAGCTAAACCCATCTCAGACAAGCCAGGGAGCCCCTACCGCTCTGTCACTCACCTGGACTCACTAGCAAACATAAACATCCCTGGAGCAGACACGCTGGACAAGCTCTTTGACCATGCTTTAGCAAAGTTTGGGAAGAAGGACTGTCTTGGAACCAGGGAAATTCTGAGTGAAGAAAATGAAATGCAGCCAAACGGAAAAGTATTCAAAAAGGTAAAACTTACAATTTTTTACTTAATTCTGATTTGGTTTTGAGCTGCTTTGTATCTTGCTTCAACAATGCATGTCCCTTTAGAGTTCATTAGAGTCATCGTCTAATAAACCATTCATTTTATGGTAGTTGAGGAAAAGCAGAATATACAGGATGCATTATTTATTCTACTTCGAGTAAGAGGAAAGCAATTTCTTAATGAATGCCAGACTGTGTACTTACGATGTTATGCACCAACTCACATCAGCCAGTAGACCTATACCAGAAGCTTCTTGTCATGAAAATTCATTGTTTTTTCCTCTCAAGTTAATTTTAGGAACGTATAGATGGTTATCCTATGAAGAAGTAAATGAGAAAATTACTTGCTTGGGGAATGGACTGACCGCCCTGGGACTAACTCCGAAAAGCACTGTTGTTATATTTTGTGAGACCCGAGCTGAGTGGATGATTGTAGCTCTCACCTGCTTCAAGTACAACTTCCCTCGTGAGTGCTCACCTTCGTTACTTCTAATGGATTTTAGAACCATTTCTCAGCACAGATATAGCTGGTTTTTTGCCAGTCTTGTCATTGGAGGTGTAAGAATTTCATAAACTTTCTGATGATGGTCTGATTCTTAGAAGTTTTCGGTCTATTCTATGCGTCGAGATCCTTAAAATTAACTTGCTGATACTTATGAAACTGTTTTTTATTATTTTATTGTACTAATGTTCTAGATGTTAAAATCACAGAATAGTACACTTACTATTCAGGTTGTTTTAAATATTCTGAAGATGTCAGTAGTTGTATTTTTCCCCACAAAATATGGGATGTTTTTATTATATTTTCTGACTGAATCCTAAATTATACGTCCAAAAGATGAAATGGTTATCAGAAGACAAGAATGGTAAACAAAATCATGTGATAGTCTGTGGGTAGTCTGTTTTGGTGACATTTGTAAGCAGCTCAAATTCATTACAATTATGTATGATTTTTCTTTTTTTTTTTTTTTTTTTAATTCAAGCTTTCAGAAATCTCTAATGAGAGTTAATGCATGCAGACTCCCTGGTGAGCTGCAGTGGTTACTGAGCACTCCAGTGCCCATTTTGCACACAACACACTGTGACCCACAGTCCATTTTTTTTTGCTTGCACTGGGCCATCTCTTTTTCTCCCAGCAGCAGTAGAAGCTGCCTGTGCAAGGAGCAGCTCCTACAGCAGAGTGTGCAGAGAGGCTGTTCAGGGGCAGTAGTGGAAAAGATGACCTTGGTACTGAAGTAGGAGACTATGGTTAATTTGGTCTGGATCCCTATACTTTGAAAGGCAATAAGAAATAGCTGTATAACATGAGTCTTTTAATTCTTCTGCATGGGTCCTGTCTCACAGCACTGTTAAATTCCCTTAATGGTCTTTGGAGGTTACAGTTTGAGATAACAAAAGATATTAAAGAAGGGTTTTTCTCAGTAGAGAGATAGTGGGGAGAGGTGAACTCCATTGTGCCTGTAAGGCACTTAATGGCATATCTGTAGCCAGTCTGGGTTAAAAATAATCTGGCAGCGTGAAAAACAGTCTTAATTCCTTAGTCTGATTCTCTATCTTGCCAGCATCACTAATTCCATGGGAGTAAGGGAAGTAGCTGACCGTGTGCAATTAGCTGCCTGTAGCTGTGCCTAGCTTTAAACTGGTGCCCTGTAATGCCTGAGTGTCATTTCTCCCCCAAGTTATGGTTGCAGAGAGCTCAGGGGCAGAACACCTGCTCTTAGTGGCTTATTCTGGGATTGCTTTGTACATTATTGTTGGGTTTTGGTGCATTTGTTGTTCTGATAATTTCTTTTTTGCTATAGAAAAAGTAGAATTATTTTAGGAGGATGTAGATGACCATTATAGGTTCCTTCCTTCCAACTGCCTGACCACTTCAGGGCTGACTAAAAGTTACCTGTTAGCTAGAGCGTTGTTCAAAGGCCTCCTAAACAATGACAGTCTTGGGGTATCAGCCAATTTGACCATGCTTTTATCCTGTCAAGCTGTCCTCCTTGTTCCAGAGGTCTCTTGTGCCATAAAATTTCTGATGTGGAAAAATTAAAAGCTGGTTTATTTCCAAATTAGAAAATTCCCAACTGAGTGCTTTGCAGTAAACTAAAGCAAGAGCTTTTGTATTTAGTATTACTTTTACCCTTCTTTCATGTCCTCTCCCATCCCTGTGACAGTTGTCACTCTCTATGCCACCCTGGGTGAAGAGGCAGTGACCTATGGTCTCAACGAGTGTGGAGCATCATATCTGGTCACAAGTGTGGAACTCCTTGAGAGCAAACTTAAGGTAATTTGGTATCATCTTCACCTGCTATAAGCAACCTTACAGTTCAGTCAGTACACTACTAAAAATTTCATTTCTCTTCTGTAGACTGCGCTGCCACAAGTCTCCTGTCTGAAACATGTAATTTATGTGGACACAAAGATGATAAATAAATCAGAATACCCTGAAAACGTGGAGATTCATAGTATGCAGGCAGTAAAAGAGCTGGGAGCCAAACCAGAAAACTGTAAGTGAATCTCTTCACAGCGGACTGACTAATAAAGCAGTGTTAACAGTGAAATCAGACCTGGGTTAAGAGGAATGTGTAGCAGAAAACCCCCCACCCAGCAAAGGGTGGCCTTTGTCACCAACAAAGGCAGTGGCAGGTTGCCAGTTCATCCTCCACCTCCCTTTAAATAAACAAAAAAATTAGTTTTATATTCTTTTGTTCATGTGTTATGTATGTCGGGATAAAACTTGTTTTTTAACTTATAAACCATAACAGAATAATTTAATACTTCATCTTTGTTTTAGGAAATGAAATGGAAACTGTTTTAATGTTTCATTTTCTGCTACTCTTACCTTTTGTTTATCTTACTGTCACTATTTTTTCTAAGAAAAGAGGAGAAAGCACTTTTCTAGTTTTCTGCTTGGAAATGTCCATTGTCTTAACCAAGATGTAGCTAAAAAAGCGCTTAAGGCCAGAGGAATAACGTTTACATTCCTTGCTCCATTGGGCAGCCAGGAATGACTTTAAACATCTGCTT
Organism: Sturnus vulgaris; assembly: GCF_052056855.1. NCBI lineage: Eukaryota > Metazoa > Chordata > Aves > Passeriformes > Sturnidae > Sturnus > Sturnus vulgaris. Next base: position 17,000,304 of record NC_142256.1, on the reverse strand, counting down.
TAAGGAAGGAAAACTCAACCCTGATGACCTGTTCTCCTTACATCAGCAGTCTGTAATTATAACCACATCTCTCTGGAATAAAGGAGGAGATAAACTGGCAAAGGAGCTTTGGGAAACACACGTTCATCACAGCTGCTAATCTCTGATCAGCCTGAGGTGCTGGTACAGACCCTAGTGGGTGTGTTTTCTTGGGGTTATTCTCTAAAAAAACCCACTTCCTTGCAGACACTGTAAAAGCCATGAAAAGCTGATGATTGTCATCCTAAGAATAAAGAGGACTAAAACAAAAATCAGAAGTCAAGTGTTCCCGCTTACTGCTTTTCTACTAAACCTGCAGCTTACCTGAGAAAGGTTTATTAAAAATAAAAAAAAAAAAAAAAGGGGGGGGGTTAGTTAAAAGGAATCGTACCTCTACAACCTTGGCTTTGAAAGACTGATGGACAGAAAAGCAGACTTGCAGCTTTTTGGGGTATTGGTTTTTTGTTTTATTTTTTACTCAACTTGCTGTTTATCATCAGTACTGTATTCTCCCCTTTGTTGCCTTTGACAGTTTTATTTGGTCTCCAGAAAGCTCCTTCTATGAAACTTTCAGTCGGCTATAAACCACAATGACAAAACTGTCACCCAGATCGTGTAGATGCTCAAATACTCATCATTCCTTTCAAAATGAGCCTTCCCTCTCTTCCTCTTAAAACCAGATGACTATTCTCTCCAGTACTGACATTGCAACAGCTCACTGTACTGGCCTTCCATGAAGCACCTATTTCACAATTATTACAGACGTTTTCACATTGATCAATTACAGAAATGACTTGGAAAGTAGGTAAGAATAAATAACAGTTTTTCTCCTGAATTTTTCAGCAAGCATTCTGCCAAGCAGACCTGTTCCTACAGACTTGGCTTTAGTAATGTACACCAGTGGCTCTACTGGGAGACCCAAAGGAGTGATGATGATGCATAAAAACTTAATAGCTGGAATGACAGGACAGTGTGAGAGAATACCTGGACTGGGGTAAGAAACACTTCGTTGTCTCATGTACAGAGAGCTAAAACAACTTCCAAAAGTGTCACATTTATAGAGTCTGCTGCTGGCACTGTGTTAACAAGTTTCTTCATATTATTGTGAGGCCACTACTCTTTAATTTATAAGAAATATGTCTTGTGTGTGTGAACTTCTCTTGTTTGAAAAATATGCTCTTCTAGCTGTTTTCTCACATGCTGTTGCTTTTTTTATTATTGTTACCCTTAGCTCTAAGTCTGATGGATTTTTGCACTTCTAAGTATCAGAGAATACCACTAGATAAGAGATGCCTCCTCTGGTGCAACTTGGGAAATGTTTTTAGACATTTTCAGGTACCTAGAATCAGTTTAGGAAGCATGTCAGAGCCTAGCACTTCATTGACCTGGAGATACCACTCTAGGTGCACATGCTGCAGAATCTACTCAAGTACAGTTCACTGAAGGACCAAAAAAGTAATAGATTATGCATTGACAACAGTAAAACCAAGTGCAAGTTCTCTCACATTAGTGTTTTGAGGAAGTTTTTCATGGAAGCATGTGTATTTGTCTCTGCATTCACAAAGGGTTCAATAGCTGAAATAAGCCTTGTTGCCAGACTGCTGTTGTGAGAGGATATAAACCCAGTTCTGGCTGGGTGCTGAAAGCTGCTGTTCAGTGACAGTTCTAAGGTTCTTGCTGAGAAATCTCTGGGCAATTACTTTCTGCAGCCAGCCTCAGTACTTCAGTAATCAGCTGTCTTTCTAGTAATGTATCCTAGAAGAAAACTACTTACAGGGCTTTGTAAATCATTTGTCATTATTTTAAAATAATTATTTCATCCTTAATTTCATAATTGGAATGAAACCTCCCACAAGGAGAGGAAGTAGCAGTAAAGGACTAAGGAATTGGAGTTTCCTAGAAAACAAGGCAAATCTTGTAACTCATACTGATTTCAGTAAGGGCAGATTTCCCCAATTTGTTCATATACTGAAATCACACCTGTCTTGTGTGCAGGAGAATAAGCTCAGATGTGATTCAGGTCAATCAAAAATTAATAACTAACCACACAATAAAATGGTTAAATGGTATTTTCAGTTCACTTGTGATTCATGGTTAATTTTTTTTTTCTTTCCCAGACCCAAGGACACTTATATTGGTTATTTGCCTCTGGCCCATGTGTTAGAACTGACAGCAGAAGTTTCTTGCATCACTTACGGCTGCAGGATTGGTTACTCCTCTCCTCTCACTCTGTCAGATCAGGTGAGGGCTAGCAGAGCAAGGTGGGGAGCAAACTGCACCTTTTGCAGCCTGTTCTCTCCTTGCTCAGCTTCCTCTTTCAGTAAAGAAATGCTGACGTATATGGGACACTTCAGAAATGTAATTTTTTTTCAGAAAATGATGCAAATTAACATTCGTGGTGAACAACAGCAGTGGGTTGTACCATATAAATTTTATTAGAACCTTTGCTTTTACGATACTTAGGAAATCTAAAAGCGATCCTAATAAATGCCTATAGCGTTATCCACTGGATAACAGCGTAAGAACAGCTCTTAATAGATCAGCTGAACTGTTTAAAGCGGTTCTAAGTTTTGGTCTCCCTTTATCAGTTCTTTATCCAGGTATTGCAGATCTTTTATTTAGTCCTTTGCCTTTTTCCCTTTAACAATTCAGATAAATAAGAGTAAATTAAGCCAGAATAGATACCTCTGTATGTTTTGCTTGTAGAGAGATTTGCATCAAGCAAAACAAGCTCCCAGAGGAAGATGGAGGAGAAAGGAAGTACTAGAGGGAGGAAGTAAGAGAAAGATAGATAAACAAAGTGAACTTGTAAAAGATTATTTCAGTTGAAATAGATGTTAATCATTACCCTTTCCATAACAGTGTGGGCAAAATGACACAGGAACAGGGGAAGATATTTGAACAAACTGCATGCTAATGTATCTCCTTTTTTTTGTTAGTCCTTTAGTTTTCAAGTGCTGTTTCATTTTCAGCTTCATAAATTGACATTTTTTTCCTTATTACAGTCAAGTAAAATAAAGAAGGGAAGCAAAGGAGACTGTACTGTACTTAAGCCTACACTGATGGCAGCTGTGCCTGTAAGTATGCAGAAGCAGAATGTCCAGTAAAAAACGTTGTCTTTTTTATGCTAGACAAATATATTTACTAGCGTGTTTTTCTCTTCACATGCAAGTAACTATCACTAATAGGAAAAGAGCAAACACAGACATTCGAGCTGTTGATGGATTGAACTGATGGATGAACTGATTGATGCTGCAGTTGAGCACAAGAGTTTGCCTCTACTAAAGCCAAGATCCTTTTTGATCCAAACCTGTAAATGTTTCAGTAGTTACAAGTGGTGTTTTACTGACACAGCAATAGGATACAGTCACAGTCTGGACCTCCTTTTTCCACAGGGACAAATAGGGTGGTTCTGGCCAAGAGGGAATTCTCTTTAAGGATATGGGCATTTGGCTCAGTCACAGACTTAGCAAGTCAAGGTGACACTGAGGCTGAGTCTCTCTTGCTGTTCTCAGGGTTAGCAGGCCAGGCTTAGCCTTCTCTCAGAGGAAAGAGTGATCAGGAGACTGTAACTCCTCTTGCTTCTGCAGGTTACATTGCTCTGGGAGTGACCAGGCTCCTACAGTCCACAAAGCTGTGGTGCTGTCCAAAAACTCTACAAATGTTTGTGTCTTTTTGGTGCCAAGGCCTTCCCCAAATGTGCTGCTTTTAGGATCCTGTCACATCTGTGGCTCATAAAACTGGTAGCACTGGGTGATGCCACATGGTGGTGGGGAGTGAATAGGAGGATTTAATCTCATTTAGGAATAGTGAGTTTTGGTTGGATCTGGTTGTTCTGCAACATCTTAGAATAGCCAAGAGTTGTAAAATCAATTTAGTCACTTGCATTCTTCTGTTTTATAAAATCATAGGCACATATAGAGGCTTGGTCATCTTCTTAATAATTAACAGAGTGACAATTAGTGTGTCTGAGAACTCCAACCTTTTGGAAAATATCCATTTAAATTTATTTCATGGGGAGAAAGCACATAAACACTTCAAAACATTGGCTCCTTCAAGTTTGTTTTGAAGCACAATCTTTAAACTTCCATTAAATACTTCACCAATCTGAACAGTGTTTCAGGTTCTGTGTATTTGGGTGACCGTAATCTTATTATTTTAATGGAAATTAATCTCTGGTCCGTTACAAAATTGTGGTGGGTTTTTGTCAGATAATTAGAATTACTGCAACCATGTTGCTCTGAAAGTTGAAGAACTCTCTTGGAAAAGGAATGGTTAAATGAATTCTCTTAGTTTATTCCCTTGCACTTAACAATTGCTATGGATAAATTACAGCATCAGCACTCCCAAGCATGAGACATCTTGAGGGGACTATACCAACCTTTAGCAAAGAGACTGTGTTAAACTTGAATTCAAAATTTTCTAAATCAGTTTATTACAGTTTAAGTATAGGTTCAGGTGTAATAGCTCCAAGCTGCAATGGTCTATAAATTGGCTCATTGATCACATGTTAAAAGCATTGCACTCGAGCACTACCTAACCTCATGATGCAAGATTTTCACTTTTATTATCCATTTTAAAGGAAGAATAATGGGGGGGGATTACTTATACTTAATTTACACATGCTGGTCTGTCCCATGTGGTAATCTTCTTTTTTTTTTAACACTTTGTAGGAAATAATGGACAGAATTTATAAAAATGTCATGAGTAAAGTTCAAGAGATGAACTATATTCAGAGAACACTGTTCAAGATAGGCTATGACTACAAATTGGAACAGATCAAGAGGGGATATGATGCACCTCTGTGTAATATGTAAGTAGCGTTCATGGGCCAAGGGTGCATTTTGCCTTGGGATCTGTTAGGACAGTCTAAAAGAATGATCCTCTGAGCTATCAGACAGTTCTCATATGACATGCAAATAACACCTAATGAGTAACTGAAGTAGTCCAAGTTCTTACTGGAAACAGGTGAGATATTTCATGGTAATGACTAATCTTCCAAACAGCTGCCTGGTTAATTTTCATTGCATTGTTGTTTTTTTTTCTGAGTGCTAAAACTGGAATGTCTATTAAGCTACGGGAACTCTGGCTCCTCAGGTGTTACACAAGAGCTAATGGGTTTGGATTAGTCCTGCTGTATACTAAAATCTGGGAAAAAATTAATTTTTAAGGTGTTCCAAATAGAAAGGAAGGAAGAAGGTTTGTGTCTTCTTATAAGAGTGAGCTAAGTGAATAATTTTTAATGCTTTTTGCCTTCTTTCAAGACTACTGTTTAAAAAAGTAAAGGCCCTGCTGGGAGGGAATGTCCGTATGATGCTTTCTGGAGGAGCACCGCTCTCACCTCAAACACAAAGATTCATGAACATCTGTTTTTGCTGTCCTGTTGGTCAAGGCTATGGACTGACAGAAACGTGTGGAGCCGGAACCATTACAGAAGGTAGTTAAAACACCTGTGGAAATATGTAAGTTAAGGAATAGAAATGTATGGACGTTTGATGGTTTTAATTTTTTTTTAAATAAGTCAAAATACAGCTACAATACTATACCTGTAGTTCTGAAGTAAAGTAACTTGAGATAAGATACACCCTATTCGTATTTCAAATAACAAAAAATCTTGCTTTTCTTTCTTGTTCTGTCCCTAAGTTGCTGATTACAGCACTGGCAGAGTTGGAGCTCCTCTTATTTGTTGTGAAATAAAACTGAGAGACTGGCAAGAAGGTGAGAGTAGTAATTGTTCTGATTTCAGAATAATTAATTTAGCCCCTGCTTAGCTGGTATCTTTGCCTATCTGCTTAGCTAGGTGCAGCATATGAAGTAATTGTTCTTTATCTTTGATAATAGTCATCAGTTAGTGTGCTTTAACTTCAAGCTGAAGTTTCAAAGTATTTTCTTGGCAGAAAGATACATATAAGTTAAAAATAATTGCTTGGGATTGTTGTTTTCAGGGGGCTATACTAATAAAGACAAGCCTAATCCTAGAGGAGAAATTATAATTGGTGGACCAAATGTCTCCATGGGATATTTTAAAAATGAAGAGAAGACAACAGAAGAGTTTTATGTTGATGAGAATGGCCAGAGATGGTTCTGTACAGGAGATATTGGGGAATTTCATCCAGATGGGTGTCTGCAGATCATAGGTGGGCCTCAGCTTTTGATACCTTAATATATTACAAGATATTGACTGACTAATTATTATAAACATGTTATTAATACTGTTGGCTTTGCCTGGGCTAATCTACTTAAAGTTACCTATTTACAGAATAGGTGTAAAATACATTTCCAAAAGTCCTCATAGCTGTAGTAAAATTTTGGAAGTGATGCCATTTCCTGTGACATTATCATCATCTAAATTTAGCACATGGACTTTAAAGAATAAATACAAGATTAATTTTTGTATTAATTACAAAGCTTTAAAATCAGAATATTTTTCTACAAGCTATGTGACAAAAAGTGTAGCAGCTATTAGCTGCTTTTAAATTTGTCTGTTAAGATCTGGTATAGCACAAAATACATATGTGGTATGTAATGGTATGGTATGGAAATGAGTTTTTGGAAAAATGGTGAAGTTTAAATGAAACGAGGCTTTTGGGTTTGTTTTTTTTTTGTTTTGTTTTCCCTGACTCCTAGATCGTAAGAAGGACTTGGTAAAGCTCCAAGCAGGAGAATATGTATCTCTGGGCAAAGTAGAGGCAGCACTGAAGAACTGCCCATTGATTGACAATATCTGTGCTTATGCCAAAAGGTAAGAGTGGTATTAATTTAGAAACTCTGTTTAGAGTAAACATGAAGTACAGGCTCTGATCCACATCTCTGATCCAACTATAGTTTTTCATGGTTTCCTTCTAATAACCCCCTCCATTAGAGTACAAGTTAGAAACACCATGTCTGAAGAAGCCCAGGTTCCCAGATTCCCTAAAAGCTGAAGAAATTGCCTATTTTTCTGTTGGCATTTCTCCTATCCCGATACACTTCTGTTCCATTTCATCCCTTTTCACTAAACTACATATATCATTATATGTTGTTATATTTAGCATGTGTTTTGGCTAGAATATCAGTGAAAAGTTAATCTGGACACTTTGCACCCGATTCAAAGCTTTCCAATGAGTTTGGGAAATAGTCCCAATATCTTCCCCTCTCTCCCTATGTGAGGGGGAACTGAGGAGAAGTAATTAAACCCCAGGTCTAGCTGGGGAGCTAAATGGAGATGTGCATGAGTGAAATGACAGCAAAGGCTCATTCTGATCAAACCTGATGATGTAAACCAGCTTAGAATATCTTCTTGATAAGCCATCAGATGTGAAGACTTAATGCTCAAGAAGGATTCTGTATGGTGGAATAACTCCAGTTCAGAAAGCCCTGGGCATTTGTGGGTCCAACAGCTGGTAGTTTACAACCTGAAATGAAAGTCTTGACTGGACCTTTTTTCCTTCCTTCTCTTGCCACTCTGTGTAGTGATCAGTCCTATGTGATCAGTTTTGTGGTCCCTAACCAGAAGAAGCTGACAGCATTGGCTGAGCAGAAAGGCATCAGTGGAACCTGGGTGGACATTTGTAACCATCCTACAATGGAAGCAGAAATACTGCAAGAGATTAAAGAAGTGGCAAACAAGAGTAAGTACCACAGCACATCCTGCTGGCCATGGAGGCTTATCCAGCAAAAACTGTCATTATCTTCACTGAATGCTCCTCCTTCTTCCAGTTTCTCTGTATCTCACAAAACTTAATAGTTTATCAAGGCAAAGACCGTGTGAAATTGTTGCATATTATTATTACATAATACTGGTTGTATTGATTACTATGCTTCTTATCTCCAGAGTTTAGTTGAAAAAAAACCTTCAGATATTTTGTAAAAAATACAAATTGCTTGTCTAATATGGTTAAAATAAGGTCCAAAAGAGCTGTCAGTTGGAAGAAAAGTTGCAAGGCATTTGCTGTCAAGGAAACTAGTTAAGCAAGATATTTCAAAGCATTTTTTCCCCAATATAATTTTGTTCCCTACTGCTTTGAACAGCCATGATCCTTGTGGTTGTAGAGGCTTAAAAGCCTGCTATTCTTTGCTGTGGTACTGAATGATCAAAAGTGTCCATCAGCCCTTTATGGGACAAAAAAATGAATAAACTCAGTGTGGAAGAGTCTAAAGCACTTGGCACCTCATACAAGGAAGCAGTAAAAGCTGCACTTAAGCACATGCTAAGCACTTTCTCTTGAACATAGAGGAGAATCTACCTTTTGAAAATGAGAAAACAAGGATGAAAGGCACTATTAAGGCTTACCTTGAAAAAATAAATCAATCCATATGTTTAAGGCTTAGGTTTAAACACTTTAATCCATGGGGGTTTTTATTGTGAATTAGGCAAATTACTATCCATATAGCTTTGTGTACTTAAATCCTTTGCTTATGTATTCTTTCTGATTTCCAGATAGTGATCTACTCTTGAGATACAGCTAATTTATGTGAAACTTTTTTCAAAACTGTTTTAAAGTGGTAATTCTTGTTCTTAGCAGAGCATGATGCACCTTCATCATGAGCAGGCATGCATCTGAGTGAGAGGCATCAGCACATCCTGATAGCAGCTGAAGTTAGAAAGGCAGAGGAGCTGCTGGGTCCCACTTCTGCTGCCCCCAGAGGCTGTGCTGGAATTCAGCTACAAGGCCATGTCTGTGGAGCCCATTCCCAGCCTACATGCAGGAGCTGGTAGTAAACCATGCAGTACTGGGCACATGCAGTAGCTCCCTGTGCTGTTCCTGCTGCTCCTGCCCTTACCCCTGAAGCAGTTCCCTTTCTGCTCCCTTGCTCCCCCCTCTTAGGCTATTACCTGTGCAAGAGAGAAACAGCCTTGGCTGCAATGAGGCTGTGCATGTGCCAAGCCACTGATTCCAGCTGAAGGGAAAATAAGTGGCTAATGTAAAAAAAATACAAAGTAGTCCCTTAGTTTTAAACTCTAATCAGACTTTTAGAAATAAAAAAATAGGAAAGAAACATTCAACCAGGGAAAGTGTACAAGTACTTCATTATAATTTAAATATGATGCATGTCCAGCTAGTCCAAGTTAACCTAGTTATTCCATTCCTTTAACAAAGATACAACTGTAGATTTCAGTGTATTCTCTTGTGGCAGTAGTCTCAGAGCTTCAGGCTACTCAGTCATTTGTTTCAAGCTTTAGATTTTGCCTTGTCATATCCAATACAACCTCTAAACACAGAGTGTTATTAAAGTATTTGCACACTAACTAGCAGTCAATGATGGGACAGGAAGAAATTTGCCTGTGGCCCTTCTGTAAGGTTATTTCATTAAGTAGGACAGTATATTATACAAGCTACAGGGTGCTGACCAGATTTTTAGGGAACTTGAATTAGTATTTCATTTGGCTTTGTAATCACAGTCATGCTTTTCTTTGTTCTTGTCTCTGCAGTGAAATTAGAAAGATTTGAAATACCCATCAAGGTCCGGTTAAGCCCTGAACCGTGGACCCCCGAGACTGGGTTAGTAACAGATGCTTTCAAGCTGAAAAGGAAAGAACTGAAAAATCATTACCTCAACGACATTGAAAGAATGTATGGAGGCAAATAAACAGCTCTGCTGATCTGGCACTTGTGCAGCTGGTTCCTTCTCATGCCTCAGTTTTGGATGTCTGTGTATACTGTAGATATCACACATTTCAAAAAAATACACCAAATGGATGACTGTTTCTATAATTGCTATAAAGCAAAAAAGATAATATCTTAGACTCCAAATTCTTAATTATTAGCAGATTAGACATTAGTCTTCACAGAGTTTTGTGTGATCATCTCCAGTTTTGAGACAGACATCATGATGTGAAGCAGTGTGACCAGGTGTTTTTATTGTTTCTCTAGCATATTCAGACTGCTTATAACTTCTCTTTAACTCATGCTGAAGTCTGGCCTATATTTCAAAGAAGAAAAAATAATGTAATTGTGATGATTCTTCTGTCATAATAGGACACTTGTAATAGGATACTTCCTTCTAGCAAGGAGGGAAAAGGAGTATCTAATGTCTACCCTTCTCCATTTAAAAACAAAACCAAGACAACAGCAGTAGTCAAGAACTTGCTAGAGATCACTAGAAACACACTGCTTGAGAATGGATTCCTCTGCACATCAGTATCTTGAATATTTACAGTGCCTACAAAATAATAGAAAGTACACTTATTGAAACAAAGGTGAACTGAAAAGCTTTCTACAAACAAGTCATAAGAAATTTCACTCGAGAGCATTGAATTAACTATTTCAACTTCCAACTCACCAAATAGCTTTCCACTGAACACAGAGTGTAAAAGAAAACAAAGACTTGCACTGTTCCGGGGGTGCTGATGAGAAATCAGTGCCTGAATGCAGAACTTGCATCTGGACTGGCAAACAGCTGTGAAAATGATGAGCAGTGGTCTCTAAACAGATGTGAAACTCGGAGTTTTGGTGGGTTTTTTTGAGGGGTTATTGATGTTTTTAAGGCACTGATTCTCTAGACAAGAGTACTGGTACAGGTTACCTGGACATAAGCTAGAGGATCAGGTTTTAAATGTCTGCATTCCTTTATGGAAGGTATTTCTGTTCACCTTTTAACTGTGGTAAGCATGACAAGACAACCAGAAACCAACAGGAGTTTCCCCTGTCTAGTTTTGTTTTACTTACAGAAAAGTAGTCTGTGGCCAAGGAATCTTTGTTTCCTGGAAACTTGTAAAAAGGGACAAATCACTCTTTCCAGAAATTCATTACAAAAATGTTATCTTATTAACTGGAAGTCATAGATGTGAAGGAGGATGATATAATTTAATAATAGTTCATAATTTTGTGTGCTGAATCCTATACTGTGTCTTTTGAATTGTAACTGAGCTTCTGCATCCCTGCCAGCTCTTCACATTTGAACCATAAGTGCTGTAAAAAGTGGAGGCTCTTGATACTGTTCTACTTTGCACTTTCTTAATCGTTTTATATATGTTGCTTACATTTTGTACAGCTGTGGCCCTCGACTGCTCTATATTGCAAATTCATTTGAAAGTATTTATAGCTTTCTATTCATAATATTTGTGTTGTGTATATTATGGTTAAAAAATTATTTCATATTGTCATTGTACAGAAAGTAAAAGATTTTGTACATTGCTTCTCTTGAACACACAAGCTTGCAATTTCAGGACAAGTTTTTCCTTTTCTGCATGTATATGTATTTTTATTTTCCAGTTAAAATAGACTTTGGCAAAAATAAATGATGGCTCTACAATCTTCAAGTAAACCATCCATTCTCCTGGGACCAACTTCAAACTTCACCATGCATAATTTTCTCTGGCTAGTCCAGAACACTGCCAGCTCACATTCCAAAAACCCCAAGGGGAAATGGGGAAAGAAAATCTGGTATATAAAGGTGACAGTATCCAGTTGTGCATGGGACTACAAGAGTCATTAAAAGAAACAAGAAAATAGCTTTTCTAAAAAAAAAAAAATTTTTTTTAGATACAGACAGTTGTTTTTTGACAACAGGGAATACTTCCTGTATCAGTAGCAACTTTTAAAATTACTTGGTCCTAGAGACATGGTACCAAGTTTTCCATGTTTTAGAACTGGTCTCTATTAAATAGCCTTTAGTCAGCCTGTAAGTACCACAAAAGTGAAATACATGTAAGAAAGTACTTACACTTTGAGTCTGTCAGCAGGTTATGAGACTTTTTTTTTTAAGCCATGAATGTATTTATATGAAATGCATTTTATTTTCTGTGTCTTGGTTGACTGAGGATCGCTATTTTCAAAGTATGTATACACAAATACATAATGTTAATATTTCAAAAGTGGAATACAACTTAAATGATTCAACAAGTTTGTGTTTCAGAATATCTTCATATTACACAGGTGCTCTTGTTCCTGTTCTGTGCCTCACATTCTGTCTAAAACTGAGCCTACCTTACAAAGACCGCTCAAAAACAGCAGCAATGAGTCCATACTTCAGGTAATAAAAACCAAGCCTCCAAGCAGGTCTGATTTTTCTTGTAAGGAATGAACTAGAGGTGGATGTACTGCAAAAGACAATTTGCTACATCATCAGCTTTTCAAGCACATTTGGAGAAAGGGAAGGATTGCATCAGACTGCCTTCAAGTACAGGGATTGTTTGCAAATACCTTGCAGTTGGACAAGAACTTTATCCTTCATTTTAATGAATTCTAAATCCTTTTTGTGACAGCTTGTGGAGGAGGAACAGAATGAGCAAGAATGTTTAATTCTTGCTATTAAAAAGAAGGAACTAGGATGCAGATGAAGAGATAGTAAATCACTTCAAAATCATTGTGATAGTTACAGATGTTACAGGTGCTGTTTATCTTCTGCTGGGCTGAAAGGACATACACCATGGGACTGAAGTGTGTCAGAAAGGTTCATGTACTGCTGAGGGTTCTGGAATGCTGGAAGTTCTTCAGAAAGCAGGTTAAGAATTTTAAGTCATCCTTCTAAGACTGAGGAAACGAGGTCAAAGAGAAACAAAATTCAGTTTGGGCATATCTTGTCTAAGATTATATTTAGGCCCTCTACCTGAAAATACACTGTCTGTCTAGATGTGTAAAGCCAGAGTGTAACTACCACAACAGCGGGTGTAGAAAGCTTTAGCAGTGAAGGAAGATTAGAGTTGTCTAGCTGGCCTGAGGAGGGATTGGCACATGCCACTAGATGATTAACCTGCAACTCCATGTACAGTTACTCTGATGAAAGCACACAGAGCTGCCCTCAGGGAAAGAGGAAGAACAGAGTATAAGTTTGCACAAAGTGAAATGGATGATTTAGTGTTTTAAAAAAACCACAGGATTTTAAACTAATTCCTTACTAAATACTGAACTAGTTGCCCAAGATCTTTCCCACTGAAAGTCTGCAGAGCCTCAGTGCCAATGAAAGCTCAACAAAGCCTTTGAGGAACAGCCTTGGCACAGACCTGTGGGTGGGGCTGGCAGGGACAGGTCCTGCATCTGACACAACAGGAACCGTGCCTGTAATAGGCACAGACATCATTAAGTGGCTTGAAAAGTAAAAAAAGAGCCTAAACATGGAGAGGAAGGAGTTACTCCCTTAGGAGCAGGTGAGTTGGTGTTTAACCACCTCATGCCATCACAGTGCCCCTGATAGCCGCTCAGAACATAACCTGCAGGGTGCTTCCTACCATCTCCCCCAGCACAAACTGCAATTCCTAGCACAGTGGTAGGCTATAAAAGGAACAGAACACCAGTTCAGAATGTGGGTCACTCATTTTCACTAGCTAAAAAAAAAAGACCGTATCTACCACATCTCAGAACAATAGCTTCAAATAACTATGTTGTATTCTAACAATAAATGTTGTTTTGCGATTACATGCAAAACAAGAAATAAATTCTAATTATGTATTTGGTTGTGGTGTGTTGGGGGTTTTGTTTGTTCATACCTTGGCTTTTTTTGGTTAATTTTGTTTCTGGTGGGGTTTCTTTTCAGTCATACTGAGCCTACCCAATGGCTAAGCTCTATTTACGTGACAGTAAAGCAATTTCCTTTTTGAAGGCTAAAATTTACACACTCAAAGCTTAGAAATAATAAATCTAGTGCGTTTTTTGCATAAGATGGTACCTAGATAATCTACAAAATGCAGTCAGCCAAACTTGCAGTCACTGGTTACATGCAGAGTAAAATTGTGTGTGAACTTACCTGGATTATTAAAACACCTTTCCAGTTAACTCAGTGCTCTGCAAAGTGGATTAGTGATTGCTTTATGATAGGAGTACATCAGCCATGGAGGATCAGAGCTGACTATATTAAATATACATTTGTACTTAGCCTGTCATTTTCACATAATTTAATGTGAATGAGCTCTGACTGAAACGAGGTAATGTTTGCACTATTGCTTTGCTACTGGGTGCTGTAATAGATTGGATCTTGCTACAGCTTTACTGGGGAGAGACATGTTTTGAAGAACATTAAACCCATTCTAGATTGATAAAGTGTTCTAATGAAGCTGAATATCACAGATAATTTATCCAAAGTTGGTTTTGGCTGGAAGCATGTAGCCTTGACATTAGAGCAGTGGTAATTTAGACAGAGCTCTGGCCACAGTGATCCTCACAGACTTGACTTGCACTTTTAAAGCAAAAAATAACTAAAGCACCAAAAGAAAAAATGAAACCAAAAACACACCACAAACTGCTGAGCTTTCTCCTTGTTCTTCCATTTTGAAACACCAGTAACCTGGTTAATGATGAACGCTACTGGAGATGTCAGAGGTCACTACATGTTTATCACGCCTGCTTTCTGCATTTACTCTCACGTCTCCAAATACAGAAGTTTGCCCACCACCTCTATGTTATCTCTTATTTCTGAGCATCCAGACCCTGGGCAGGGATGCCCATCACTCCAAGACATGACCTCCTATCAATCTAAATGCTAAAACAAGAAGGTGTCGTATAAGTTTTACTTTTTTAAAACACAGAAAAGACTTCAATCTGAAGCAGTTCTGGACTACTTCTAATAGGTCAATTGAAATTATGACCTCAGTTCACATGTTGTTCCAGCCCTGGGAGTTGTTTCTAGGATTTTTAATTGTTTTTAAACAACAAACCTAAGCTTTTCCTACCAGATATAAATCAGCCTATATCATGCTCCCCCAGGGAGTGAACATAAAGAATGGATCACTGTTCTCTATAGTTGCCTGCCCTACTTTACTTTCTGCCTTTTGGGTCAAAGCAAACCAAATCTCTCCCAGTGAGCCCATTCCTATGGCATTTAATCAGGGTCATTAAACCAGGCCCCTCTGCTCCCATGTTCAAGACAAAACACCTGCCTCACCCCCCGACACAGCTTACGAAAATTACTTCCCAAAGCCTTTACCTTCACCCCAGAACATATCTGCTGCTTAGGCAATGGGTGAACTATCACCTTGGGACTTTTTTTTTGTTCCTTGTTATTTTTAAAATCTGGATCTCAGCTCAAACATTTGAAGTACCACAAGAACTGTATTGCTGTGAGGAGGGGAAATGCACAGGTGATGACTGACTTTTTCAGGAGCTCTGCAAACAAACGCTACACCTCAACCCAAGCTGAATTTCTAACAAGTCAGTCTGGATCAGTTTTAACCTATGTGCAGATCATTTCTGAGCATTTACTGGCAAGCAGACTCCTTACTTTCAGAGGAAAGATGCCAAGAAAATTGTTCATGCCAATAAAAAAACATACCATAGGAAAGCAAACTAAAACCTATCTCTGTGTGATATGCATCAGACTCTGGGGTTTGGCTATCTTGAGATTCTAAATTGATACGCAGCCGTTCTAACTGTGGTAAAAACTATGGTCTGTTGTACTTTTTATTTTATTTCCATGCCCAGCCACCACTATGCTTTCAGTAGGTCACCTGCAAACAATGAAAATGCAATATGTCTGCAATGTATCCGATCCACAAATTTCACTTAAGAGACATGAACTGTAGGATTCATAAGTGAAAAACACCACCTTACTATGCCCAGACCCCCCATGTCTTCTTGACTAGACAGCAACCTCTCACTTGTGTCCTGGAGAGTGTAAATTCCACTGTGCTGTGGTTGTGGGGCAGTAACTATCCTGAAACCAGAGGGTCTCTGCATTGTATTTTTCTGATAGAGAAACAAGAAATTATTAATTGAAGCTCTTAGGGGAAAAAAATTAAAAATTGGGAAAAAAATAGGAAGCATGTATTGCTACAGAAACATCCCATTTACTTGTGTTGCTTCTGAAGCAACTTTAAAAGAGAAGCATTATGGAAAATCAACCTCTATTCTTTCAATACTTAACTCAGTATTGCACACTTGCCTAATAGAATAGAAAGCCCAAGTCAACACTACAGCATTTTACCTTTTCAGATGGGTACTCATTCTGGTCTGTGTCAAAATACATTTTTTTCCCCCGAAAACAATGAGAGGAAGATGAAATAGACCACAATGATCAGCCCCAGCCACCTCCTGGAAAGGAGCAAAGAAACTGCACAAGATAAAAACTACTCTAAATGCTGGCAAGATTGTGAATCTCTAAGACATGCAACTGCCACACTCACCTCTATGAATAATGACAATTAAAATTAGAATTACCAGATAAACAACTTGGGAGCACGGAAAAATTTGAGACTCTCAGACCGTTTACAAGATTTCAAAAAAACCTTAACTATAGGCACAGACCTTTGCAAGGGGGAAAAAAGAATATGGAGAAAACTCACCTGTCTTGCCTCAGGACCCTCTCCAGCCCATCCAGACTGGGGACCACCCAGAAATCACCTGGTCACATTCAATTCTTTCCAGGCTTTTCTGATTAAGGAAAAGACCCTCTGTAGCAGATTACCAAATGTTTTAATGACCCATATTAATTCTGCTCCTGGGTATTGAATCACTACAGCTGTTGCTGCTCAAGTTCCAATACCCCACCACCACTGTTCCTTCCAAACTTTCTTGCTTTTTTCTATGTGCCCCTCAACAGCAAACCTGCTCTGGGAGCCTGCCCAGGGTTTTTGCTTGACTGCTCTTGTTTTGTCAGCTGGGTGCTGGATGATGTTCTCCTGCAGGAGAGGTTTGGATTAAATATTAGGAAGAAATTCATTACTGTAAGGGTGGTGAGGCCCTGGCACTGGCTGGCCAAGAGAGCTGTGGATGTCCCATCCCTGAAGTGCTCAAAGCCAGGTTGGATGGAGCTTGGAGCAATCTTATCTGGTGGAAGGTGTCCCTGCCCATGGCAAAGGATTGGAAGGAGGTGAGGTCTCTTCCAACCCAAACCATTCTGTGATTCTGTGACTAGAACCAGCTTCTCCCTGTCTTTATTTTGGCAGACCTGCATTTTCCCAAGCATGAAATATCTCGCATCTCTAATTCAGGGAGCCTGACAAGCGATGTCATTTCGCACCGCTCTGAGCCCCATGGAAGCTCCCCTCAGCTCTGTCCAGCCCTGGCAGCGGGAGTCCCGCCGCCCTCCGCGCTGTCAGGACTGTGCCCGGGTGGCTCCGCTCCGCGGTGCCCGTGCCACCATGAACTGCAGCAAGGCAAGGCGCCTGCCGGCGCTGTTCGGGGCGGTGCTGCGGGAGATGCGCCGCGCCAACACCAGAACGGCCCCGCCGGGCCCCGGCTCGCTCTACATTCTGCTCAGCCTGATCTTCTACGGCTGTCTGGCCGGGGCGCTCATCCTGGCGTACACCCGCTCGCAGAAGCTGGAGTCCAGGCACGACTCCTACCACCTGTACATCAAGCGGGACTGGGGCCCCGTCGGCGCCGCACAGGAGGCGGAGGAGGGCGGCCCCCCAAGGGGTAGCGCGCAAGAGAGCGGCGGGAGCGGCGGCCAGAGCTCGGCAACACGAAGGGTCCCTCCTGCGATAGCAGCGCTTCTGCTGCCCTCCCAGCTGGGGACTGCGGGCAGCGAGCGACTGCGGTGGATGAGAAATTGTTCTGTTCTTGTGCAGCGGCTTTTACAGCGCCCAAGGCTTGTCATGCGGTGGGAGTTCTTCAATTCTTTGGATCCGTTTGTGCTGCTCTTGAACAATAAATACCTGCATTACATACTTTCAGTAGTCAGAGGGGGTTTATAAAAAGGAGGGAGAGTAAGTTTTTATACGGGCAGGTGATGGGTCAAAGGGGAACGGTTTTAAACTGAAAGCTGAGAAATTCAGTTTAGCTGTTGGGAAAAAATTCTTTAATGTGAGTGTGGTGAGGCAATAGAACAAGCTGCCCTCAGACGTTTTGAATGCTCCATCCCTGGAAATGTTCAAGGATGGGGTCCTGGACAACCTGGCCCCTGGCAGGGCTTTGGAAGTAGATGAAGTTTGAGATCCCTTCCAAACAAATCCATTCTGTGATTACTTATGCACAGAGATCTCTCTCATCAATTATCTTTAGATCTTAGTTTTCGGGTTTTTTTCTTTAAAATCTGTTTGTATTACACCTTGTTATCTGACCTCAGTGCTGTTGGTGGGGGCAGCATATTATGGAATTAAAAGCAGGTCTGTTATTGCTGTAGGATGCTTTCTTCTGTTACTTTGGAGGATTGACAGCTATGTCACGGGTTGGAAGGGTCAGGTCTCCTTTTGTTAAAGTAAGATGGGTTTGACTTACATGGAAACATTTCTTGAAACAAGAAGAGCTTAGAAAAAAGCACCAGTACTGTGGCTTTGATGATGCACAGAAACTTCTCAAGCCATCAAAAATACTCTTACATGCAGAGATGTGTGATTCCAAGCTTTGTACAAATTAAACTTTGTGATTAAACCAACATACAGCATATGCTTTCTATAGAAAAAGTGGGGCTGGCAGAGATTGTTTTGGATGTTCGTTTTTAGCCATGTCAGTAGTTTGGAGTGAGGCTTTTTCAGATAAAGACTAATGAACAATTCCAAGGAACAAATGCTGTCACTAGGAATTCTTCACTACGCAATTCAAATTACCACTTGGATTTTATCCACACCACACTGCTGGGAAAAGAAGCTTTGACATTAACTTCAAAGGAGGGGAGATTTTTGTTATACACTTAAACTTCCTAAGACTCATTAATATTTTTTCCAACAGAAAAACAGTTGTCTTGTATCTGGCAACAACTGCATCTTGCTGTCTCTGACTTTGTGAGGAATCATATACTGAACACCTGAAGTGATGAATTAAAAAAAAATCCTGGAGAGGACTGACAGTTACCAAGTCAATGTTGTCACTTCAGAAAAACACTCCAATGTTCACAGACCAAATTAAAAAGTATCCTTAAATATCAAACTGCATCTTGTGAATACCCAGACTTTCTAATAATTGAAAAGTATGAGGCAGAGAAAAAGTTCAAGTTCCATAAACAATTTCAATAGGAGTATATGCCATAGAACTACTTGCTAGCATTGTAGCTATACAGTAGATATATGTGAAGTGTAGCTCAGCAAAGCAAATGTAGTAGTATCATGTGAGAAAAGGATGTCAGAGAAACCAACAAACTGACCCTATTCTTAAAATCCCCTATCAAACAGACAACAGTAAAAGTTCTAGTCAGCTATTTCCATCTGCCAGAATTCTGACAGTATCTCTGGAAAATGAAAGCACTAATTTCAACTTGGACTTCTTGAAGAGTCACAAACAGTATATATATATACACACATAATATATTTACAGCTGCAGAAGCCGACTATCTAATGAGCTTTCACACTGGGATAACTAAAACACTGTATCAGTCCCATTAGCAGATTTTGTGAGGATTTCTTTCAGTAGAATCAGAATTAAGCTATGAGCAAAGTTTCCCCCTAAGAATGAGGGGATCATTATGCATATCCCAAACCTTTTACTTATTCTATCTCAGTGATTAACTTCTCTTTTTCTACCTGACCACTGCCTATAAGCAGGACTCTGGGAGGTCTTACAGGCTAATAGCTTAGGACTACTGAATTCAGCTACATTGGACATTAATAGGGAAGGACTGTTTAAAGTTTTTTGAGTATGAAAGATCTGAAAGTTTCAATGCACCGGACACTAAAATGCATATGCTTAGCACATTTTATTTAGTATCAACTAGTTACTAACTGCTTGCCACTGCTTCATCCCATAAACAAATCTGAAGGAAGGTTGTGGCAGTCCTTCTGTTGGGGGTTGAATTGTTCCCTTTTCTTTCTGTGGAATTTTCTCCCATTGTTATGCTAAGTAATTGTGGCTACACCTTAAAACGACAGATAATGTTCTCTCGTAGGGGGGTGGGTGGAGGGGGAGGGGGGGAACCGGAAAGGGAAAGGTGGATGGGGGGGTCTGGAGCAGGGGACTCTCTCTCGCTTGGCTCGTGGAGTGGGAGGACAGCCTGGGCTCCGCTCTGGCATCTCCCCTGTCATCCCAGCGCTGAGATCCATGCTCCCTGCCTTTGGACATCGCTCTGCTGCTCTCCCATCTCACCCTACTATCTCCGGACACTCTGCTGAGCACCACGACCGACACCGTGAGGGGGGAGTCACTTTCCCCATCCCTCTCACCCCTGGGCCGCTGCCGCCATCACCCAGCCCTCTTCAACTGCGCGGGCCCTGCCCTGCCCACAGCACCGGTAACTGAGCGCAGGGAGACGGCCTGCGGCCAAAAGGGACTGGAACTGAATTATACTGTTCTGTTCTGTTGCCAATTTTTATACCTGTTGTTGGTTTTTTTCTGCCTTGTTGGATATCAGTAAAGAACTGTTACCCTTATCCCCACATCTCCTGCCTGAAGGCTTCTGATTTGGACCTAAAATAATTAACAGGGAGGGGGTTGCATTCTGCATCACAGGAAAGGGGCTCTTGCCTTTCCTTAGACCATACCTGTCTTTCAAACCAAGACAGATTTTGGCACCCAGAACGTCAGGCGTTGCCTGAGGGCATTGAGAGAGGGGTAGAAAAGGGGATAACAGTTCTTGAATTACCCAAGCTTGTGGTAGGTGACACCATGCTGTCCAGCTTACCCTGGATTGGCCTCCATGTGGTCACTGCTATATCTCTCCCATTTGCAAGCCCTTTTTTAAACATGAGTTTCATATCAAGGTTACTGTGGCTATTATCCGGTTCATTTTGTGGGTTGATCAGTTGAGGAATTCATGGATTTTTAATTTTCTCTGGAAGATGGCCACATGGATTCAGAGCTATCACACTCTAAGTTGTGTGTTTCTGGGGCTACTTCAATAATGGTACTTACTGTGAGGAAGTGGCAGCAGGTGAAATTTTCTCCCAACCCATCACACCGTTTTTGAAGTTCACCCCACCAGTCTTCAAGGGGTTCCAATCTGCTTTAAATGCTAATGACATTATACTGTGGCTAGTGTTGCTTATATCCCTGTTAAACCTGTTCTATCTAACATTCAGAGATAAGGGGAGATTGACTTGGATAGCAACCCTGATACCTACCTCAGGATATAGTGATGTTACCCCAGAGCCTGATCCTGTCCCAGAGACTAGGGAGGTTACCCCAGAGCCTGATCTTGTCCCAGAGACTAGGGAGATTACCCCAGAGCCTGATCCTGTCCAAGAGACTAGGGAGATTACCCCAGAGCCTGACCCTGTCCAAGAGACTAGGAAGGTTACCCCAGAGCCTGACCCTGTTCCAGAGACTAGGGATTTTACCCCAGAGTTTGAACCTGCCCCACAGCCCACCTCGGAAAGGAACCACCCAGAATGGGTGGGGGTGCTAGCGAAGAAGATAAGTGAGATGGGCCAGATGCTGAAGGAGTACCTCTCCCCAGCTGGTGAGAAACCCTCCCCCTGCCTTAAAGAGGGAGACTCTGATGGTGCAGCAGTGGGACCCACAGATGTTACATCTGTCCAGGTTCCAGCTGAACTGCAAGGGCACTCACAGCCAGCACTCACAGCCAGCAGCAGTTGCCCCTGTGGAAACTAGGAAGTCTAAGATGAAAACAAGGCACCTAGATAATAAGGGTCAGGAAGGGGGCCCCTCACAACCAGCAGGGGAGCCAGAAGTTGAGATCATCACCGAGTCCCTGTCATACGAGAGTCTCCGTAACCTGCGAAAAGACATTGTACGACGGGGCCGTGAGCCTTTTACAACCTGGTTACTGCGGGTCTGGGACCTTATGGGTACAGGTGTGCAACTGGATGGTACTGAGGCAAGGAATTTGGGAGCCTTGACCCAGGACTCAGGTGTGGACCAGGTATTTGTAAGGGAGACAGGTCTCCTTTCCCTCTGGGAGTGACTTTTAATGAGTGTGAGAGAGAGATTTGTCCACAGGGAAAGAATGCAGGAGTACCACCAGAGAACACATTGGAATACCCTTGAGGAAGGGATCCAAAAGCTGAGAGAAGTGGCAGTACTGGAGGTGCTCTTTGGGAGGGATGGACAGCATGACAATGATCCTGACAAGGTCAGGTGCACAAGGGCAGATGTTGTGGAATCTGGCAAACCTGGGCCCATCTCAATATACCCCCTTTATTGCAATGATTGATGCTGATACCAACCAAGTGACAGTGGGTTCTGTTGCCAACAGGCTCAGGAATTATCAAAGTGTGATGGCTGGCCCAATGCAGGCTCATGTCTCTGCTGTGGCTAAGGACCTCAGAGAGGAGTTTAAGGAGGAGATGAAGGAGATAAGGGAAGAGGTGAGGAAGATCAGTGCAGCACCGGTGAGAGTCATGGACCCCAAAAGTAGAGCCAAACACCCCCCAGCTAGGGAGAGAGGGTACACCCCACGTGCTGACCTGTGGTTTTTTCTACGTGACCACGGGGAAGACATGAGAAGGTGGGATGGGAAACCCACTTCTGTCCTGGCAGCATAGGTGCGCCAACTCAGGGAGGGGAACACCAACAGAGGGAACTCCACTAAAGTGAAGGTAGCCTCAGCCTCCCATGACCAAGGTGCAGGCTATTACAGAAGGGAAGATGATCTGTCAGATCCCCTTGAAGGAACCTCCACTATGTATGCCCAGGAGAGAAATAATAACCAGGGCTAGAGGGGCCCTGCCTCTAGCCAGGGAGAGGCACGGGAAAACCGGATCTTTTGGACGGTGTGGATCCAATGGCCTGGCACATCAGAGCCACAGGAACACAGTGCATTGGTTGACACTGGTTCACAGTGCACATTAATACCATCGGGACATGTCGGGGAGGAACCTGTTTCAATTGCTGGGGTTACAGGGGGATCTCAGGAATTGACTCTGCTGGAGGCTGAGGTGAGCCTGACTGGGAAAGAGTGGCAGAAACATCCAATTGTGACTGGCCCAGAGGCACCATGTATCCTAGGCATAGACTTCCTCAGGAATGGCTATTACAAAGACCCAAAGGGACTCAGGTGGGCTTTTGGAATAGCTGCTGTGGCGGCAGAGGGCATTAAGCAGTTGAACACCCTGCCTGGGCTATCAGAAAACCCATCTGCAGTGGGACTCCTCAGGGTGAAAGAGCAACAGGTGCCAATTGCTACCTCAACAGTGCACCGCCGGCAGTACCGGACGAATCGAGATGCCGTGATCCCCATCCACAAGATGATCCGTGAGCTGGAGAGCCAAGGGGTGGTCAGCAAAACCCACTCACCCTTCAACAGCCCCATCTGGCCTGTGCGTAAATCTGAAGGAGAATGGAGATTGACCGTGGACTATTGTGCATTGAATGAAGTGACTCCATCGTTGAGCGCTGCCATGCCGGACATGCTGGAACTGCAGTACGAGCTGGAGTCCAAGGCAGCAAAGTGGTACGCCACTATTGATATTGCCAATGCATTTTTCTCCATTCCTCTGGCAGCAGAGTGCAGGCCTCAGTTTGATTTCACCTGGAGGGGTGTGCAATACATGTGGAACCGACTGCCCCAGGGGTGAAAACACAGCCCCACCATCTGTCATGGATTGATCCAGGCTACACTGGAGAGGGGTGGAGCTCCAGAACATCTGCAGTACATTGATGACATCATTGTGTGGGGGGACACGGCAATGGAGGTATTTCAGAAAGGAGAAAAGATCATTGAGATTCTGCTGGGAGCCAGCTTCGCCATTAAGAAGAGCAAAGTCAAAGGGCCTGCCCAAGAGATCCAGTTCCTGGGAGTAAAGTGGCAAGATGGACGGTGCCAGATCCCCAGTGAGGTCATCAATAAGATCACTGCAATGTCTCCACCTACCAGCAAGAAGGAAACACAAGCCTTCCTAGGTGCCATAGGCTTTTGGAGAATGCACATTCCTGAGTACAGCCAGATTGTGAGCCCTCTTTACCTGGTCAACCGCAAGAGGAACGATTTCCACTGGGGCCCTGAGCAGCAGCAAGCCTTTGCCCAGATCAAGCAGGAGATCGCTCATGCAGTAGCCCTTGGCCCAGTCAGGACGGGACCAGATGTGAAGAACGTGCTCTACTCTGCAGCCGGGAACCATGGTCTGTCCTGGAGCCTGTGGCAGAAGGTGCCTGGTGAGACGTGAGGCCGACCACTGGGATTCTGGAGTCGAAGCTACAGAGGGTCCGAGGCCAACTACACTCCAACAGAGAGGGAGATCTTGGCCGCCTATGAAGGGGTCCAAGCTGCCTCAGAGGTGGTTGGCACGGAAACACAACTCCTCCTGGCACCCCGACTGCCAGTGCTGGGGTGGATGTTTAAAGGAAAGGTTCCCTCAACCCACCATGCCACTGACGCCACATGGAGCAAATAGATTGCCCTCATCACACAACACACCCGTATTGGAAACCCGAATCGCCCTGGGATTTTGGAGATAATTACCAACTGGCCGGAAGGGGAAGACTTTGGTCTTGCCGATGAAGAGGAACAGGAACAAGTGACCCGGGCCGAAGAAGCCCCACTGTATAACCAACTGCCAGCAGCTGAAACACGCTATGCTCTTTTCACTGATGGTTCCTGCCGCATCGTGGGGATGAACCGGAAGTGGAAAGCAGCCGTATGGAGCCCCACACGACAGGTCACACAAGCTACTGAAGGAGAAGGTGGATCGAGTCAACTTGCTGAACTCAAAGCTGTTCAGCTGGCCCTGGACATTGCTGAAAGAGAGAAGTGGCCAAAACTCTACCTTTACACTGATTCATGGATGGTAGCCAATGCTCTGTGGGGATGGCTGGAAAGGTGGAAAAAGGCTGGCTGGCAACGTAGGGGAAAACCAATCTGGGCTGCCAATGAATGGAAAGACATTGCCACCTGGATAGAGAAGCTGCCTGTGAAAGTCCGTCACGTAGATGCCCATGTCCCCAAGAGTCGGGCTAATGAGGAACACCGACACAATGAGCAGGTAGATCAGGCGGCACAGATAGAGGTGTCGCAGATAGATTTAGACTGGCAGCACAAGGGAGAGTTGTTCCTGGCTCGATGGGCCCATGATGACTCAGGTCATCAGGGCAGAGATGCCACATATAAGTGGGCACGAGACCGAGGGGTGGATCTAACCATGGACAGTATTTCTCAAGTTATCCATGACTGTGAGACGTGTGCTGCCATCAAGCAAGCCAAGCGGGTGAAGCCCCTCTGGTATGGGGGGCGATGGTCCAAGTACAAGTATGGGGAGGCCTGGCAGATTGACTACATCACACTGCCTCAAACTCTCCAGGGCAAGCACTATGTACTGACCATGGTGGAAGCCACCACTGGATGGTTGGAGACCTACCCTGTGCCTCATGCCACTGCTCGGAACACCATCCTGGGCCTGGAAAAACAAGTTCTTTGGAGGCATGGTACCCCTGAGAGAATTGAGTCAGACAATGGGACTCATTTCAAGAACAGCCTTATAAACTCTTGGGCTAGAGAACACGGCATTGAGTGGGTGTACCATATCCCCTACCATGCACCAGCTGCAGGGAAAGTTGAACAGTGCAATGGCCTGCTTAAAACCACCTTGAAGGCACTGGGTGGGGGAACTTTCAAGAACTGGGAGATTAATCTACCAAAGGCCACCTGGTTAGTGAACACCTGAGATTCCACTAACCGAGCAGGCCCTGCCCAATCTGAGCCCTTGGTAATACCAGATGGAGATAGGGTTCCAGTGGTACACATGAGAGGTATGCTAGGAAAAACTGTTTGGGTGAATCCTGCCTCCAGCAAAGACAATCCCATCCATGGAGTTGTATTCGCACAAGGACCAGGTTGCACCTGGTGGGTGATGCAAAAGAATGGAGAGACCCAATGCATACCCCAAGGAGACCTTGTTTTAGGGTGAAATACCTATAGTACTGTGCCTATGTCTCTAACTGCATGTATGTATATATAATGTAACAGTTTAATTTGATATAGCATATTAGTATGGGAGAAATTCAGGGGTGGATAATGTTGGGGGTTGAATTGTTCCCTTTTCTTTCTGTGGAATTTTTTCCCATTGTTATGCTAAGTAATTGTGGCTACACCTTAAAACGACAGATAATGTTCTCTCGTAGGGGGGTGGCTGGAGGGGGAGGGGGGGGAACCGGAAAAGGAAAGGTGGGACAGGGGGTCTGGAGCGGGGGACTCTCTCTCGCTTGGCTCGTGGAGTGGGAGGACAGCCTGGGCTCCGCTCTGGCATCTCCCCTGCCATCCCAGCACTGAGATCCACGCTCCCTGCCTTTGGACATCGCTCTGCTGCTCTCCCATCTCACCCTACTACCTCCGGACACTCTGCCGAGCACCACGACCGACACCGTGAGGGGGGAGTCACTTTCCCCATCCCTCTCACCCCTGGGCCGCTGCCGCCATCACCCAGCCCTCTTCAACTGCGCGGGACCTGCCCTGCCCACAGCACCGGTAACTGAGCGCAGGGAGACGGCCTGCGGCCAAAAGGGACTGGAGCGGAGCTAGACTGTTCTGTTCTGTTGCCAATTTTTATACCTGTTGTTGGTTTTTTTCTGCCTTGTTGGATATCAGTCAAGAACTGTTACCCTTATCCCCACATCTCCTGCCTGAAGGCTTCTGATTTGGACCTAAAATAATTAACAGGGAGGGGGTTGCATTCTGCATCTCAGGAAAGGGGCTCTTGCCTTTCCTTAGACCATACCTGTCTTTCAAACCAAGACACCTTCCAAGTACCGATTTCTTCACCAGACTATCTTTATAGTCCATTTCTCTTACTCACTCAAATTGCAAAGTACATGCAACACACTGTATTTAGAGCCTAACTAAAACCAAGGGCTGCCCATGTGAAAAAGTTTGCCCTGCATTACACAGTTCACAAATAAAGCACAAGACCTCCTGCCACGTAACTAAACATCTTATTATCTGCTGTTCTATCAGAGCCTTTCAACGCCTGACCACAAGGTCTCAGTGAAGTGTAGTAATTTCTGATTTACATCAGTCCATCTGTTCTTGTAGTTAACAGTTCAACCAGCTGTTTAAAGAAGATAACATCATTGAGCATTAAGACATACCAAAGTACTTGAAACACTCAAGAAGAATTCATATTGTGGCATATAGACCTTGATATATAAGTATTAAGTCCAGCAGCAACGTTAATTTCTTTTTGCTTTAGTAAGTTCAATACATTGTGTAGTGGTTGAAATCTTGAAAAACCAAAAAACCAAACCCAGTGGGGTTTGGGAACTGAAATAGGCTGCAAGAAGACAAAAATCAGCCACTGCAATCCAACAGAATTTTGCCATCAACAGTATATTTGAAGGCACATGTATTACTGATGCAGGGCAAAATGGCCTGTAGTACATTCAGTCACAAAGTGTAATAAGATAGATTTATTTATATTATTAAACCCAGTCTTCTGAAGGAGTAAGCCCAGCTGTCCATGTCCTATCTTTCTGCAGTTAGGAACAATAAAAGAGAAGCTCACTTTTCTAGGAAGACTAATATTCTTTTCTTCAGCCCAATTCTGCAAAATGAGCAATTTCTGGATCCACTTTCAACACATCTGCAAAAATATCTTCTGGTTTGGGCTGATTTATTTTTCCCAGCACTCATAAATCTTTACACTGCATCAGCTGTCAGAGCCTTGCTCAGGATCATTACCAAGAGCAACTGCCAGCAAAACCTTACTGAAATCTATACCCTCACACACAGCAAGAACTTTCCAATATATTTGGCATGGTTTCCAGAATACATTTCTAGAACAAGATTTGTTTCCATGCAACTGTTGACTTTGCACGAGCATCTTCATCTTTGCAGTGTTAGCATTTAAAAGCTAATGTCTACACTGAGCAAGTGTGCATCAGTAATTTAATGTTCTAAACAGCAAAATAGTGAATAAATCACTGGAATTATCACAAAAAGCATTTCTCATTTCAGAGTTTCATTTCTTCTTAGAGAAACAGCAGAAGCATAATATGTTCTCAGTGCAAATATTTACAACCCAAGAATCTGGCTCAAATTTTGTTTGACTTCATCCAGGTATGTGTTGGAGAACAGTCTAAACTCTAAAAAATTTTAGAGGGATATGTTAATTTGAAATAGTTACTTTGAGCAGCTCAACATGTACTGCCTTGAGAGTGCTTTTGGCAAGGCATTTGCCATAGGGTTATTCACATTTTACCCGGACAGAGAGCTGCCAGCCTGTTTTGTAGTGTCCCCACACCACTCAGAACTCAGACCTACAACACAAGTAGTAAAGATAAGGAAGCCACAAATTATTTCTTGCACTTTTAATATCATAAGAACAAGCTATGAAAATTTCTAACAATAATAATAATAAAAGTTAGAGTAACCTGTAGGTTTGGGGGTTTTTTCCCTTGTTTTTTTTGTTTGGTTCTTTTAGATTTTTTTTTAATTAAACTTACAAGAGGTATTAAACAATTTCAAAAACTTACAAAATACATTCAAGTGTGGAAAGTTATTTTACTGGTAAAACAGCATTTCTTTATAATGTGCTTTTCTCCAGACAGGTTAAGGAAGCATAGGCATATCAGAACAAATCATTCATACCATCAGAACAAATCCCTTTTCTCCAACATAGGCATTTTAAATCCATTTAATTGTAGTATGCTAAAACAACACAGCAACAGAAAGCAGTGACTGCTATAGACAATATAGAGAACATACACAAAAGAGATCTCTCAAGTCTTCAGTTGCTACAATTTCACATGTGGAAGTGCTTAGCTCTTCAGCTGGCTTTCACTGACTGGTTGCACAGGAGTAATTTGGTCTTGAACAAAAAAATGGAAGCAGTAACTCCAGTTCAGTGTCTGGAGCAAAAACATAGATTCCCATTGTAAATTTTGGATATTGCAGTAGAGTCAGCAATGGTCACACCAAACCAGCTGTATGGGTTTGTACAGAACAAAATTAAAGCATTTTTGTGTTTTCTGCTAATTTCAGCACAGAATATTAACAAGCAGCACAGAGCTAGTAACAAAGAGGGGTTTTTGTGCCATTAGTTACTCCATTGTAAAACAACCACTTGACCCTAATAGCTACATTCTCACGTAATATAATAAATAAAAATATTTTGCAAACCAGCATTTTCAGTTATAAAGAGCAAGAGCTAATTATGGTAGTACTGAATCACCCCAAGTAATCCTCACTGAAGAGGACAGAAATAGGCAGGAGTAACTGGCACCTCCCCGTAGCCTGAAGCAATTGTGTTCCAATAAATTTCCCAACAAAACCTCTGGGTATGCACACCAAGTCCTACTCCATCTACAGATCTTACTCAGTAAGAGTTTTAACTGAGTTTGTCCAGCTAGGCCAGTGAGTTATCTTCCTCAGTCATATTCCAGGTAGTGGTAAGGTTTTTTGTTTGGTCGGGTTTTTTAATATTAATTGCAAAAGGCAGATTTAAAAGCAGCTTGCATTTAAATAGCATGAAAATAATTGAGAATAAACATCTGATTGACTGAAACATTGCCTCATATATTTTGAATCTTCTAGTCTGCCTAGAAAAAGCTTAAAATTATTATACAAATTCAAACTTGGATAAAAATATCCAGTAAGTATATATTCACAGCACAAGCTTATCAGGTACTGATATAAGTGTGTGTTCTGGTGACCGCCTTCAAAGTCCAACAAGCCAATGCCACAGCTGCACCCATTGCTGCATTTTAAAAGGCAAAACCTGTTTTGTGTATGCAAAGCAGATCTATAACACCATGTACACAATCAACAGCTAGTAGAATACACCACGCCAGTGTCACAGCTCAACAATGCTGTACCAGTTACAGGCATTCTTAGGTTATGTCTTCTTTTCAATCGTGTAGAGGAAACACAAGTATATGAACATCACATATTCTCTTAAGAACAAACAGTAATTAAATAGAATGATCCTTTCTTTACTACATACAGAAATAATAATGTATTTACAATATTTACAGTTTTCAAAAATTCTGTCCTTGCACTGTTCTGCAGGAATTCAAATTCTTCAGCCTGAAAAATAGGTGCACACAATAGTTTTGACTATAAACAGCCTCTGAACAGAGGATACCAATTCTAACTTACTGGTGAAAAGACTAGAGGGTCTGAAAAAGAAATAAAGCCACTCATTTCAGCTAAACATTCCATTGTTTGTAGGATTACATCACAAACTACAGATGCTTTAAGATATTTCACACAAGTGAGATATTGCTCATTTTCAGTTTTCTCCATTTCAGTCACTGAACAAGTGAGCTGCAGTTATAACTACTTTCAGACTGCTGTTGTCATTGAAACAGGCTATGACAAAAGTTACAAGCTCCACTCGTGTATTTTCAGTTACAAGCAAATGTCTGCTCAGGGATACAGCTACATTTTGGGTTTGTTTTTTTGCTTTACTCAGCTTAAAACAGAAATGCACCAGTTTGAAACAAAGCTGCTGATACTCAGATTTGCTCTTAAGTTCCAAAGTTAAGGTGGACTCTCTTAACTTACAGTCTTGAAAAAAGTGTTTCAAAGCAGCTGTAAGCTTTAAACTACAAATTTAAAGCAAGACACACAAAAACCCCAGAATCAATAATTAAAGGCAATGTTTAAAAAGAACATGAAAAATACAGTAAAAATCTGCATGAGAGAAAGATAGTGTTAGTGGTGCAGAGCTGCTGTTCTCAATTGAAAATAATGCAAGCACCTGTTCTAAATAACAGTACCGATGAGAAAAATTGAAGGCTTCACAGTAATGCACACTTTCAGTGCCACTTTTAACTACGTTTCCTGAAAAGACAGAAAGGATTCAAAACTTGCAGACTTTATATGGGAAAAATAATCCAAACCTCATAGCAACAGAATGCGGAACCTAAAGACAACAGAAAACTGAAATTTCAATTCATGTATGTGACCTATTTCTAGGCTACAGCAAGGCTTCAAAAGAAAAATAATCAGTTTGAAGTCCTTCACATGCATGTGAAGAGTTACTGGCACAGGAGCTCTGAATCATTCAGTATGCCCTACATATGAATCCATGGAATTAACAACCAAAGTCAAGGAAGCTCAGACCTAGAGGAAACCCAAAGATATACAGTCCTTTGGCATCAGAGAAGGTAAAAATTACCTTTCTAATGGATTGAGAGATTACAAATTTAGGAGCTGTATTTGCTCCTTTCAATAACAGTATAAACCATAGCAATCCTTCCCAGCCTCTTACAACTGGGAGTAGGGAGCTTTCTCACGCCACAAGCATCTTCTTCAAAAGAGAGAAGATGCTACTGTAAAAACAGATCTTTTCAAGTTGAAAAAAATTATGTTTGGTCAGAATTGTACATGAATAGGATTTTGTGTTCAAACAGAACAGTTTGAGCACTCAGCAGTGGCAGCATAGCTGCATGTAAGGCATTTTAGGAATGATTCGAATACAGCTCACTGCCTTTAGCACTTTACTAAATTCAAATAACACGAGCAACCTCTCACATTTTATTACTAAAGCTATTGTCACTGGAATCAACCCCAAAACATCTGTAGACCATCCATAACATCAGATGCAACACAAAGAGTGCGTGCATTCCCTGCATGGGAACAGCTGCCTGCACAGTGGACTTGTTGGTGCTGAATGAGAGGTCACTCCCCATGCCAGGCCCTGCTAACTGGCCCAGTCCTGGAAGCGGAAGCAGTCCCCGGCGATCTTCCACACGGTGTTGGTGGGGGTGGCCTGTGCCGTCAGTAGGAAGTTCTGATTGAAGTAGCGCTGCTTATCCCCATCAAATTTGACAGTCCCACTTGTCACCACGAGGACTGTTGTCTGGCCTTGAGTAGCTTGCTCTTCACAAGGAGGTATGAAATGATGAAGAAAACAACTCAAACAAAGACTAGCAGGTAAAGAGGCAGGAAATGTACACAGAAGCTTGGATCAACTCTGGTTACACTGCGCCAGGCTAACAGCTGGGTACAGGCAGGGAAGTGCAGCTCTGGTGCAGAGTTTCTACACAGACAGCGGTGGGTTCACCAACACGGCATGGCAATGGCTTTGCCATTTTCATCTCCTGCTCTTCATTTTAGAGCATTGACAAACACCTCCGTTTGTGCTTAGAATAAGCTCTCATTACTTGAGATATACACACATATAGATATTTAGCAACTTGCATATACTTTTCCCCCCGTTATTAGAAATGTTATCTTTTTCACAGCAGAGCAAAACAAGTGTGTTTGACCACAGGCTTTTCCCTTACTTTTATACCCAAAACATTCTTTAGAAGCAATTCATTAATTTCTCCTATGTAAGCCTTTCTTTAGGAGCTGTTAATCAGAAATCTAAATAACTTACTTAATACCTATTCCAGATGTAAAGAAATCAAAGTACATAGAGGTTATATGGCAGGTCAGTACAAGAGGCCATAGGGGTCTCCCAAGCACAACATAACCTGGTAAGCCAGACTTTTTCCATACATGAAAATAGATCACATCTGAATATGATCTAAACAAAAAAAGTCCTTCAAATATTTTCCCAGACATGAAAAAAAGTGTATAGCTGCTCCGTCTCTTGATTTGTGCTTTATTTAAGCACAATTTGACATTTCAACCCTCAGTATTTTCTCTAAAAGCACTATTATAATTGCTCACTTTCAATAGTTATAAAAAAATGAAAAATAACTAAATAAATTATAATACAACCTTACCGTGAACAGGCTGGCAGTCCAACACATTAACCTGGAATTCACTTGATGGCAACATTTCAAAAAACTTATTTAATTCTTCTTGCCCAGACACTGCATTTCCATTCCAAACTAATGTTGCTTTGTCCAAATACAATCTTGTTAAAGCCTGAGTGATTATGAAAACACACATTTAGGAAAAACAGGCAGACATACAATGGACAACATATAAAGCTCACACTGTGAATTACTGATTTCTTCTGTTACTTTGACAGATAAAACACCTTCCTGACACAGTAGCTCCTTTTAACAACTAATGCTTCTGACCAAGAATTAAAACTAACAAACACATTTTCCTTTATGAGTGGCACAGTGACTCACGTCTCAAATATTGATAATATCCCTTTAACAAAAGTGTCCTAGTGTGACGATATGGTGTTTGTATCTCCAATCGTGTGTTCTGTTTATGCTTGGTATTATGTCCTGTGCTTTCAGGACTGAATCTAAAAGTGAAAGTTTGTTTTGTCTTGTTATCAGCTGGATCACCTCCCCCATGGTCTGTGTTTAGGAGAGGCTGGCTCGCTGCTGGCTGGCGGGGCTTTGCTTTGCTTTGCTCGCTTAGCTTTGCTTGCTGCTCGCTTAGCTTTGCTTGTTTAGCTTGCTTTGCTTTGCTTGAAACTGAATACCATCTGAACCTGTTCTGGACGGGGACCTGGGAAACACTAAGAAACACCAGGAGTCTGCATTCTGTGACCTGCAGCAGTCATACCCCAGTGCCGGAGACTGATAACTGGGTGACCACTCGCTGCAGACACTTTCTGAGTTTGTCATCCCTTCAGAACGGTGAAAGAGGTTTTTTTTGTCAGCTGGTGTTGGGGTTTTTTTGTGCTGGGGAGTGGTTTCGCTTGTTAAATAAACAGGTTTTTTTTTCCACTCCTCTCTGAGGAAATTCTTCCCGAACCCGGTGGTGGGGGAAGGAGTCATGGGGGTTTGCTTTCTGGGGGCTCCTTCCGGAGGTTTTCCCCCAAAATTTGCCCTAAACCAGGACAAAAAGTAATGACAGAACTGAAGTGATTGCTAACAAAAGGCCAGTGCTACTTTTCCACAGTAAGTTTATCACTGATTTTCTTTTTTTTCTTCTGAGAGGGAGAGTGTGTACACAACACAGTTTAGGTCACGAAATTAAAATTTCAGGTTAATAAAAAGAAGTGAACAAGACTAGGAACAAGTGAAACTTGAAAAGGACAGCAGCATACCAGAACTTCCCAAATGCTTAATAAGCTATCACAGCTGAGTATCTGCCCAACTCTCCTTTAAGTTGCTAACACATACCTGTCCAATCTACTCATGTGCAAAGTGACTGTGAAGTAACATGGGACTGCTGGTAATTTCACATAAAAAATTGTGACTACAGTACATGTAAAATTCCAAAGACTAGCCTCCAAGACACTTCAGGCACTCTGAAGAACCCCAGAACCAAAAGTGGTAACTGCTATTGAAAGAAGTTTGGGAAAAAAGAAGTTAAATCCTGACCTCAAGGGAAAATAAAGCAAGTTCTGCTTCCCTATACTGACCAAATCCTGCACCTGTAAGACATAGCTGCACACCAACTGAATGAGGGTCATGAGAAGTCTAAGGCACTTTCTGAACAGCCCTTTTTATAGCAAGGCTACACAGGAGCACAAAATCCTCTGCAGGGCAGCCTGTGGAACAGCTGCCCTATTCTACCATGGACAGTATAGCACATGGCAACCAATGTTCAGTTGCTTTCTGTGTAATGACAGTTAGAAACGCAAACAAAAAGTGCCAAGACAGTTTTAACTACGGTCAAAACAGCTACATACCCTTCTTCTTTTGTCCATTGTCTCATAGTAAATGTTGACAAACTCATCTGCAGCTCTACAAGCTTGATCCACGTAGGTTTTGAAATCCTGGAGGGAAGAAATCGTATCAAAATTCTTTAGTTATGCAACCCAATCATTGACTCAATTTCTCCTGCAAGTCACTTTGACTGGTCTTTTCCATCCTCACCAAAAGATGACATCAAATAATGTTGAAATTTATTCTAAGCTCCTTTTTACTACTTGCAGAAGTACCAGCTGTTAGGCAGGTGACAGTTTCAGCATTAGTTTTGAATGCTGATATATTTATTGTACTTAAATTGCTAATATTTACATTGGAAAATGGGCTACAGATGTTGCAGGTAGTGTGGTCATGCAATTATTCAAGGAAAACAGTTGTTGCTGTGATGGCTCTTCTGAAATAAAGGTAAGGAACAACACTTATTAATGTACTTCCCATCATACCGCCATCCAAGTCTCATTGTTTAACATACCTTTACACATAGAAATATATAGTAAAAGAGAGAACATCAACATGTGGATGTGTTCCTTCTAGTATCAATCAGTGCTACATACACAGGTCAAAGCCAAACACTTCTCCCCACACCTTGCGTTTTCCTTATATCTCTCTACTTTCATTCATCCCCAGGTAACAGCCTTTGTTGTCCCACGACTGCACTGTGATCTCACTGGGTTATTTGCTCAGTTTGTTCATCTGTTTGGCCCTTGATCTCTTACAGATCCTGAACTGAGACATCCTGGAAAGGAGACTCTGAATTTCCTGTCCATACATCCATAAACCTGCATCTGGTTCTCTTATCATCAGTTGTTTAAAATGCTATTATTTATCATTATCCTATTTCAGTATTATAGGCTCAATATCTGCATCTCAATCAGTGCTGAACAATTTCACTGCTTGTATTTACTTGGCTGCTTTTACTGAATATATTCCAGAACCACCAGGAACTCATCCAGTATTAAGACAAGAAATATTCATAATCAGAGAAACCTTCAATCTGAAAAGTAACTAAGGCCTATCAAATAGTCCCTGTTTATTCAACAAAGCCAAACATGTTTCTGTGCACAATCCTTTCTCTCCCCCTGCAATGACACAAACTGCTCTTCATCTTCCTACCTTCCCCAGCAATTCCCAAAGTCACAGGCTAATGCCAATCCCAAAAAGTGCCCAGAGAAATTCTGGAGTCAGGAGTGTCAAACCTGCCCCTGGGAACAGAGACTGCAGCTCTGCCTGTTGTACCAGTGAGAGCAGGGGCCTGTGAGCCCTCAGCCAGCTTACACTGCACACCAAACCTTCCAAACCAGCACCAAACATTCTCATTCAGCTCCCAACAGAGGGAATGGCCATGAGCTTGGGCAGTGGAGAAATATCAGGAGACTGGAATGAGTTGTTGAGATCCCTTCAATGGTAGTCTAATAGGAAATAAGCTCCGTCGGTTTTGGCTAGTTTTTACAGCCATAACCACCAAACAGTTTAAACTCTGTGAAGAATTTAGGCTGGAATAAACTTCTGGAGGTCATCTGGTCCTAATCCCTTTTCAAAGCAGAGCTGACTCCAAAGGTTGATCCACTTTCCAGGTTGTATCTGACAGCTCTGTGTCCTCTGTCCTGTCTCCTGCCACGTTTGGACATCTCCGAGGATGGAGACGGTCACAGTTCCTTCGGGTTCCAACGTTCACCTACCTCACTCAAAAACCCTCCTTCGAAGCTTTTAACAAGAAAGCCGTAATTGAAAAAACCAACCAACCAACCCCCAAATCAACTTCTCGAAGACCCTGGTGGCAACTCCAGGCAGTTTCCCAACGCACACGGCTGCTGCTGACAGCCTCACTGAGCTCCTCTCTGCCCTAAGGCTCCTGTACGAAGACGCTGAAGCCGCAACTCACGGGCCCCCGCCCTGCCCCGGGGACCCTCCAGAGGGTGGGAGGGACCCCTGCCCGCACCCCACGCTGAGGCACTGCCGCCCTGCCCGTTCCGTCTCTCAAGCAGCCGGGACACTCTGGCGGCCTCCCCCCGCTCCCACGCCAGCCCTCTGACACGCAGCACCCTCCCGAGACGGACACCCCGCGCTCCCCTCTCCCCGGCCACGGTTCCTGGCGGTTCCTGGACCGGCCCGGACTCACCACGGATGCAGCCATGGGGCGGCGAGGCGGGAGGGCGCCGGAAGTGCGCTGTCCGCTACTTCCGGCCGCACGTCCCTCGCCGAAAGCGTTCCGCCGCGGTACCCTGAGGAGCGTTCTGCCTACAAACAAGGTCCGGCTGCGGGCGGGGCTTTCCTTCCAGAATCAACCTTTCAAATCACTGCTGTTGGAAATCTCCCCAAAGAGCTGATACTAGGGAAAATGAAAGCATGGACACTAAATAAAGGAAATTACATGATAAAATCATTCTGTTTAAAATCACCTTGTTATGTTATATTATGTTGTATTATGTTACAGTATATTATGTTATGTTTTCCAAATAAGCTGTATCTTCTACCAGCTTGCAAAATCAGACTTCCCAATAGGCTTTCCTGCCTTTGTCTGATCAATGCTGCCTATCTCAAGGACCAGACTTCCAGAACTTCTCTGGTGGTTATGTACAAGGACCAGATGGCTATCTGTGACTGATTATCACCCGGAGGTTTTGTGAATTTGTGTAAGGATGTTTATTCGACCACCACTGCTTACCTGGCAAAATTATGACAGCAAAAAAACCCAAAAATTATTGATTACAACGAGAAATCATAGTGTAAGAAGAGGCTGCAAACCAGGGTTCAGTGGAGTGTGGAGTGGGCGGTGACCCCTCGCGTTCCCCAGTGCGCTGCTTGCTCTTTCTATATTAAATAAAGCAATCTAAATTTTGCTGAATATTGAGACTTTTGTCTCTCATTCATAACAGTATTATATATTTCTCTATTTGTATGGAGTAATTCTTAGAAGTGACTGTTTTAGACCTTCAATCAAATTCAGTCAAAAACCCTAAATTCAGTCGAAAAATCTAAAAATATCTTTACTGAAGTTAGGATGTATCAAGATTTCAGAAATGCATTCAGCCATATGGGTTTGGCCATATTTTCTTATGTTTTCAGCCATTGAGTAAAATCAATCAAAATTTATAACAAAGCACTGAATAATTTTAGAATCACTGACAAACTGCATAGATTTTTTTATTGTAAATTATTTGATACTGGGCAAGGAATGACCACTGAATGAAAATGGAATTCAATCTCCAGTAAGGTGAAGAGTTCACAGTTTCTCATAGAACCCTCCTGTGACAATCATGCACATTTGTATTAAGACTTATGCAAAAATGAAGACAGGCCACATCTTACCCAGGCCACTCTTCAAATGAACCTTGCTCTGTGTCACAGCAAACTCTTGGCATTTCTGTAATGACCTCAGTTACAGACTGAAATTAGGCCTTTGGGTCCTGATTATCTTGAATAGTCCTTAGTTTTCCAAATAGTCTTGCTGGACTTGGATTAATGGATTTGTAACTTTCAATGGGTTATAATTTGTTTTCCTCTTTTATGCAATTAATACTGACAGATTTCCATTGAAAATTGTCTATTAAAAGAACCCAACAAACTACAATACTTCTTAATTTATTGATTCGAAATATACATTACATCACTGGAATCATAACACGCTTGAACCCTGCAGCCTCAAAATCTCACTGAAACATTGTAACCAACACTGAAGGACAAGTCCAGGGGGCAGCAGAAGGCAAATCTTTCAAATTTCTTCCAAATTTCAGATAGAGACCAAAGCACTAACGCATGGCCTGTGTCAGTGATTGAATTAAGCTGGTAGGTTGACTATTCTTGAGAGGTTCCTAGGCCTTCACTTGACATGCAGCATCCCTGCTCCCAAAGTCCAGCTGCCAAAGCTTCAGCAGAACTCTGATGTAAACAGTGATGTTTACCCGAAGAATTCCCTCCCAGACAGCAATTCACACAACACTTCAGCTTTCAAGCTGCTAAAGCAACATCTGCAAAGGCTGTCTTGAGGCCAGACTGTTCTCTACTCACATCTTTGTGAATAGTGAGGGTCTTGTGAAAGGCAGGACTCTCAACTGTTGATAAAGTTAACAGAGAGTACAGTAATGTTCCCATATGTACAGAAATTTGATGAACTATCTCCTAAAACAAGGGAAGCAACTGACACTGGCCAAATCCAGACAGACTCTGATTAATGGGATTCTTGTGAAACTGGATCATGACTCAGTGTTTGAGGGTTTTGCCTAAGCAAGAGCTGAATGAGAACTCAAAGATTTGATCTGTTGATTTTAATGAGAACTGGGAGTAGGTCTCAGATGTTTGACTTATAGGCTGGATAAAAAATTAATGCTAAAGCTGGATTTGGGATTTACTAAACTACAGTTGAATTAAGAAAGTCTATTTTGGCCTGTTCCCAGCATAAAAGGTGGACCTAGGCAGAAACTGTTACTGTTACAGTCCCATGAGGACTCTAAACTGTGACCACTCCACCTCAAATTTCTTCTATACCAGAACTAGAGGAATGCAATGACTCTTATGCTGATAACTACCTCCCTTGTTTTTTAAGAAAAACAGGACTTGCTATATATTGAAGTGGTAATTGTATCCAACAGGATATGCTGAGATCAAGTACAAATAACTGTTCCATTTTACTGAAAATAAATTTTCAGAACAGGTCAGTTCAAAGTGTCATCACATTTGCTGGTTAAAGAAATTTTAAAATCCTCTTAATTTCATTAGGTAATGATGCATTATTTGAGCTCTTGAGAAAATATGACCATGTGTATGTAAAACATATGGCCAGGTAAACATACTTGTGGAGTTTTTTTCCTCCAATATCTTTCCCCTTTTAAAAAAGAGACATCCTTTGAGAACAGGCAATTTTAAAGTAAATTTTCATTAATTTTCTTTTTTTTTAATGAATAATTATGGATCAGCTACAGATGGAGCACTAACTACTGCACATTATAGATTTAACAGAACTTCTGTGCAGAGTTCACTTGGATGAGAAAAGCCTGCAGGGCTGGAACTGTAGTTTATGTGCTCTCTGAAACTGTTAGCTCAGGTCAGCTTGTAGCATATTCTGAGCTCAGTTTGTGTTTAGTGCAATAATAAGGCCGGAATGCTGGGCCCTGGGTGGTAGCCCACAACAATTAACTGGTTTGTGGGAGTGTTTAAGATCAATCAAATGCTAAGTAATATTTATCCAGGCCAAACATACCTGTGACTTTTTAAGGAATCATCTTCCAGTGAAGAACAATTTACCTCCAGCTGCAAGTAAAGAGTTTTATCATTTGCTTTTCTTTACAAATGGAAGAGTTAGGAGAATCCGGTATGATTATTGAGTATATGTCTGCAGATGTTTCACTTCTATTCCTGAATAAACCAAACTATTTAGCTTTGTCTGAGCATCTGACCTGTGGTTCTGTGCTCAGATGATCTGGCACAACAGCTCTGCAGCAGAGAAGGCAGCATACCTTTCTTTTGGACTGTCCCTGCTCTCTGTGTTATTACAGTGGTACCCAATGTTCCCTACAATATCAGTAATTCAATAGCCAACTGTTAAAAAAAAGGCAAAATCCCACTAACTCTAGTGGAAGCCAGATCTGGCCTTTGGTTTATTTGTTTTGGCTAAATAGGGAATAAACAAAGTTTCTTCAAAATGTACCTTTAGCCACTACATCAGTTCCACAGCCCCAGTGCTCCAGCTCCAGTTTTAGGAAATATCATGGCGAAATGTCTAATAATTCCAGCAGCTCTTTGAAGGCAAATATTAGACAGAGATTGCATCTGAAAGAATTACCCAAGCACCATTCAATTAACCTACTTGGCTAAAAGGTAATGCACTAATCAATAGTTTGTAACAGAGGCATGTGTTTCAGATCAGACTAATCAATAGGCATCAGAGTAATTTTAAATTACAGACAAGTACAGACAAAGTTAAAATTCAAGGAATTTAGATACCAAATGTATTGCAACTTAAAAGAGCTCTTTTAGACAGGGTATTCCCCAGGTACAGTTTCAACATATCATTGCTTTTATTGAACTATTTTGTCTCTTTTCTAAAATAAAAATAATTACTGTCATTTGGGGAGAACTCAAAACAGGTGCAAGTTTCCCTGTTGGTCCTTGGCCAGCTAGTAACTAAAACTGTGCATTAGGATTCCCCTGAGCACAGCAATTGAAATAGACCTGACTATTCGGAATTTTTCTGTTTGCTTTTCATAACCACTTTTCTCCCCATTTACCTTCTAACCCTTGTACATGTGTAATGAAAGGGAACAACAGCAGACTCAGCTCAGAGCTCAAAGGATAAATTTTAGCATCAGAGGTCTTGCTATTTTCTACCTACCATAAGAAAAGTTTGTTGTTCACAAGCCTTTTAACTTGACAAGGGCTGTCAGCGAATGAAGAGGAGCTGTACAATATGAGCTGATTGTCATCTCTCTTTTCCTTTATACTATAAATATACTTCCAGTGGATTGTCTCGGTTCCATGGAATCATTGGCACATTTCTGGCCTGTGGCTGCAACAACATGTTGCTCTCTGTAAGCATTAATAACTCACTTTTTACAATTTGTAGGCAGAAGATCAACATCTTCCAAACAAATAATCCCAGTATGTTACATACATGTATCTTTGCATGTGCATTCTTTACATTGGAAGGCAACTGCCACTCTGTGCTTCCTTTAAGTAGTCAGAGTTGATGTGTGACAACCATGGGGATTCTAGAACTCCCACATGGCCCCAAGGGTTGCCTGCAGTGACAAAACAGTGAGTCTGCCATCTTTGCTAGTGATGACTTGCATGGAGGGCACCACCTACCCTTCTTTTTCCTGAATATTCTCAGCCCTCAACTAGATCAAAAGTAAAATATAAGATCTGATTGTGAATGCTCCCATCTCTCCAATAATTTTAAGGAATAGCCATTAAATTAGTGATATTTGGTCCCAATGATGAAAAGAAAGGCTGAAGAGCAAGCCTAGATACAAGTTTCCTTTTTACCTTTACTCTTTTCACAGGTTCTATTTATTACAAAGACCCAAAACGAGGTCAGTGTCTAATGTCATGTGTAACAGCCTGTTATGAGTAAGGTATCGTGGTTGGCTCATGCAAATGAGGAGGAGTTGTTGAGCGTGGTGGGGAGAGGTTGTGTTGGGATTGGCCTTTCTTTTGACATGTACTTTTGTTGTTCCAGTGTGGTTTTGAATCCTTTTCTGTTCTCCCTTCAATCTGCCGCCACGTGCGGTGGCTGCCCGGCAGCTCTGGCAGATGGAAGCGGAACTGTCGGGGCATGCGGTGGCGGGCGTGTGCTCGCCGCTGGTGCGGGGCGGCGGGAGGGCGATGCTGGGAGGCCGGGCAGGGTAACATAGCACCACCAATCAAGACGCCAGAAGAGCT
Source organism: Sturnus vulgaris (assembly GCF_052056855.1). Taxonomy (NCBI): domain Eukaryota; kingdom Metazoa; phylum Chordata; class Aves; order Passeriformes; family Sturnidae; genus Sturnus; species Sturnus vulgaris. Next base: position 16,958,722 of record NC_142256.1, on the reverse strand, counting down.
CCACCAGTGAAAAGCGCGGAAGGACAATAAGCCCTGCTCGTGAATATGAATGAGGCTAATGCGATCTTGGAGGTATTTGGTAAGGCGGGCCTCTGGTGAACAGGAGTCTTGCTACGCTCCCAGCGCTGGTTTGGGTCATTTGTAACAAGCCTAATCTATTTTTCTTCGACAAGTTTGCCTTTGGAGTGGATTGTATATAATGGTCCTGCAGCATTTGTACTGCACTTACCAAATACTCAGTAGGATGAACTCCTATTCCCACTGCAGTTATTAATAACAAATCTTGCATTGCTGCAGTGTAAATACCGATACACCAAAGAACACTAAATCTGATTATTTACTCCCATGGTTGCACTAGTCTGCCAATGAGGAATATATTTAAAAATCACAGTAGTAAGCAGTGGAGAAACAAGAGTAATTTACAAGAATCTTTTTGATTTTATCAACAGACAGACAAGTAAGGTAAATAGAAAAAAACAAGCCCTATGACAGTTCAAAAATCGTTTTTCTGCATTCTTTCAGAGTTTACATCAAAGCAAGAAAAGGGATTATCATCTTTAAAAATGCTATTTCTTCATTTAGATTTTCTTCAATGAAGAGGTTTAAGCATATGAAGGTGCCTTTCAGAAAGAAGACCAAACATGAGAGATTTCCTAGACAATCTTTGGATTTATATTTCAAGATTATTTTGTATGGATAATAAGAGATACTATTTCCTTTCAGGCACTAAAGCAGATCAGGTATGAGGACTCAGGGTCCTGATGAAAGGCTGCAGAACCTCACACATTTAGATGTTGAGCCAAATCCATCCAACTTATTTAGGGACATAGGTGGCATTTACTGTCAATCCTTGTTCAGTTCTCAGAAAGCAGACAATGTCCTCTAAAAGGTTCAGACATTGTTTCACACATTGGGCATAGTGTCCCAATCAGGAAAATTAGGATACAGACAAGCTGTCTTTAGGTAAAATGCTCTAATTGCTTTTGTACCACTTCAGTATATCTAATGACCAAAGTACAGGAAATATGAGAATCTCCTGTAATGGTGGTTTAAAAAATCAAGGTGAACGTGCTCATGGAATTATAACAGGCCGTGTCCCTAAATTCTTGTCAAGATTATAAGTCAGGACTTTAAGTCTTCTCCTTATTATATACATTTCAACCCATTAATACACTACTGTGCAAAAAATTAAAATTGTTTCTTAAGTATTGAGAGAAGAACACCCAAGAAATTGGCTTAAATACCAATCAAAACAGGCAGGAATAAACCAACATGCCAATGCTCTGTTGATTTATTCCAGAGCAATGCACCTGAACCCAAACATATTCCCCCTGGAGAAACAGCTGTTTGCTCAGTAGTTGTCATATTGTCTGACACAAACAATTGCTTGTTAAATTTTTCATCAGGGATTCTCTTTGGGATTTGAAATACTTGAAAATGTCACATTTTGTTTCTATCCTTAGGTTTGGAGCATTCTTTTCCTACGTAGTGTGCAGGGTAACTTCTGTCAGAATTATAGGGCCTGTAGCATCTCCAAAAAGGTCAAGTTCAAGGTGGTTCACTGTGAGCTATGGATGCCTAAGTAAGGGGAAGTGGAAAGTAATGTTTAGTGGATCAAATTATGTGTCAGAGACAGTGGAAGGATCCAGTCTAATCACCAAGCTAAGAACATGAGACAACAAATACATTTTATATAAATTATGGGGGAAAAGAGAGAGGGAAATTCCAGATCATGGAAATTGTGGAATATGTTACAACAGTCAGGGCTGGGGAGTGACCTTAGAGAGTCATAGCTATGGGGAAAGAACAAACATGTTTGCTATAAGTCTTATTAAGGAATGTTTTGAAAGAAGCAGTGAAATATAAATACTTGATTAATGAAATAGCATGTACAGGGTTGAGCAACTGGGAGGACTGTGGTTAAGAAGATACTCAACAGGAAATGAACCAACATTATGTGATAGGAAAGTGCTTAGAAATGGAGAGGTAGACCTGAAAAACATTTGAAGCTGAGGGTTGATGGAATCACCACACAAATATGTGTAAGAATAAAATGTGGGAATTGATGACAATCATACAATACCTCTGAAGAACTGAGAGACTAGAACTGTACCCATCCAAACAGATGTTTTATGAACTGTAGGAGATAAGCACCAGGAATTTAAGTAATGAAAACAGTACATCAAGTTGCATCCTGAAAAAAATGGTTTGAAAGTATATTCCAGTGGGTAATAATAGAGTCAGTAAAGTGCATAATGGAGGGAAATCTAGTTAGCAGAGAGAGAACTTGCCAATTATCCATCTAATTTCTTCTTTACAAGTACTGTTTGTGGCACAGGAGAAACTGGCATGAATGATCATACTCAACATGTTAACTTAAACTGCCCACAACATACAACTAATCAAGAGACAGGAAAACTCCCTTCAAAAAACCTTTTCACTGACAGCATGCACTATTAGAAATGTGTGTTTTATGAAACTCTACACAAGCAGGTCCTTGAGAATGACCTGCTTTCCTCTCAGCTGTGTGCATACTGGGCTTGCTGATGCCTCATAACAGATTTGCTTCCTTTTTTGACCTAAACTGAAGAATAATGAATACCATAAAGTCAACTTTTAAAATCATCTTTTTTAATGAACATTGTGGACTTATCATAACAAGTCACCCAGAATGTTATTCCTCCAAAAATGGGATTTAATTAAACATCACTAAACTCAAGGATTTTTAAAGGGGAAACTGTGGTGAAAATGAACACAGTCAAAGATATACAGCAGATAACCTATGTCTCCATCATTCAAGTGAAGAAGGATAGGTTTTCTGCTGAACTTACTGACGTTGATCTTTAAATTCACTGAATATAGAAAAGACAGAGCGATTGAAAGACAGACACATTGCCTGCAAAAGAGGCTGAGAGAGTTGGAATTGTTCAGTCTGGAGAAAAAAAAGTCTCTGCTGCATTCCAGTAAAGAGGCCTTAAAGAGGACTTATAAGAAAGATGGAGACAGGCGTTTTAGCAGGACCTGTTGTGACAGGACAAGGGGTAAGGACTTTGAAAAAGGGTAGATGTAGATTAGAAGTTTGGAACTCGTGGTGCTGAGGCCCTGGCACAGCATGCCCGGAGAAGCTGTGGCTACCTCATCCCTGAAGTATTCAAAGCTCGGCTAGACGGGGCTTGGAGTAATTTGGTGCAGTGGGAGGTGTCCCAGCCCCGCGGGGCTTGGGACGAGCTGGTCCCTGAGTCGCTTCTCACGGCACCCCCAGCTCGCGCGGCCCCGGCGCCATTCCCCTCCTCACCCACAGGTGGCGCGCGCGCAGCACCCGGGTCAGGCGCGCGGCGATGACGTCAGGCACTGTTGATGGCGTCACGGGCGGAGCGGCCTTCGCCCAGCGAGCCGTAAATGGGGCGTGACTGAGGCAAACACGGGGATCGCTTTTGGTCATCGCGTGTCAGAACAAAGTCTAAAGGACAGCATTTAGCGCAATGTATTTACTTTGCACCAGTGCAAGGACTTTCCAGAAGTATGGAATGAAGAACAGGAAGATGTGTTTGTCCCCTGTAGACACAGCCATGGATACAAGTATGGCTCCCTGGGCATACATTGTCAATGTACTGATCACGCCAGAACACTGATGGAACAAGACCCTGGATAGCAAGTATCCAAATTACTTGTCCCAGAACTACCAAAACTTAGAGCACATTTATTCACCTTAGATGGAGACCTGAAAGCATTCATATTTTCAAAGCTTGTAAAAACTTTCAGGCTGGTCTTGGGACACTGGTAGAAGTTTAAAAGCTTTACTGCAACAAAACTTTATCTAAAGTTGTTCTTGCAAACTCCTTTTGCCACTGGCAACCACTGTGATAATTGATAAAAGATTTGTGTTAATCACAAAAGTGTTGAGGTTTGTATAAGCCGGAATACTAAGCTCTGAAGTGAAGCATGGACACTAGATAAAGGAAAATATATGATTAAATCATTCTGTTTAAAATCACCTTGTTATGTTATGTGATGTTATGTTATGTTTTCCAAATGAGCTGTATCTACTACCAGCTTGCAAAATCAGACTTCCCAATAATCTTTCCTGCCTTTGTCTGATCAATGATGCCTATCTCAAGGACCAGACTTCCAGATTTTGCTTGTGGTTATCTACAAAGACCAGATGGTTATCTGTGAGACTGACTATCGCCCAGAGACTTTGTGAATTTGGAAATGGATGTTTATTCGACCACCACTGCTTACCTGGCAAAATTATGACAGCAAAAAACCAAAAATTATTGATTACAACGAGAAACCACAGTATAAGAAGAGGCTGCAAACCAGGGTTCGGTGGAGCGTGGAGTGGGCAGTGACCTCTCACGTTCCCCAGTGCTGCTTTGCTCTGTCTATATCAAATAAAGCAATCTAAACTTTGCTGAATATTGAGACTTTAGTTTCTCACTTGTAAGAATCACCATCTAAGCCAAGTCCTCAGGCTTCCCAAAACCAACTGCATCCCTCTGCAAAATTAGTAATTAACAGTAACATAAATAATTTCATTCCAAGCACAGCACTCTATGAATGGGAGAGCAAAAGAACCAGTAGCCTCATGGAATTCAAGTGGGGTGCCTGTTGCAATCTGGTGGATCTTTGATGAAATGACGTTGAGAACCTGTGAACAATCAAACAGATGCCTCTGGAAGGAGAATGAAGTGATTTTTGTGTCTTTAGTGAAGATACCTGCTTGTTATTCAAACCATTCTTGAGATAGAAAGAGCAAAAGGAGAAGGAAGAAGAATATTTATGTATTTAAGATCTGACAACACTGTGGAATATTTTTCATTTTTGCAATTCAGCAGATTGCACAAAATGTTAGATATTTTCAAGCACATAATGAGGGACTGTTCTGTAAAATCAGATTTTTTTCTTTAGGTACCCAAAAGGCCACACACACCTGTGGTGTTTTAGTATATTACGTCTGAGTATAACATCCTAGCCATGAAAACAAAAGAATATTAGTACTACTGAAGTTTGAAAATCTCTTCAAATACAGACAGTACCTTTGCATGTCTCACAAATATCACTAAAGCATAAGTATAGGATAATATCGGAAAAGTGAATTATTTTTCTATTACCAGATATTTGGAATAAGGTTATGTGGCGCTTAAGTACAGAAGCAGAATAAACACTTCCAAGTTATTTTTCAGTTTCAAGCAGGAAGACAAGAAGGTACAATGACAGTGATGGAACACACCTTTCTGCATTCCACTGCCAAAAAAGAACAAATTATGATAATTTAAAGTGGGCTCCGGAGTATGCAATAGTCTGATAATTAATAGAGACAGATAATTTTGTTATTATTTGCACTAGATGCTCCAAACAATGAAGGCTGCTCAGAGCCAAGGAAATGTTGTCATTGATCTGTGAAGGTGTCTGTGCATATTGAGTACAAACTTCAATTTCTGCTCTCACAGAGAGTTCTGCAAAGAACGCATCTCTTCCCAGCAGTTACACTCAGGTTACAGGGCCAGTCCTTTGCCAGCAGGAATCAAGTGGCCATTGTGCACCCAGAGCAGCACTCACTGGCGCCCTGGTGTATTCAGCAATGTTCTATATCCAACCAAGACTCCAAGTATAGGTGTCATTTGATCACTGGCTGATCTCATTTGAGAAAGGAGACAGAAGTGTGCCTGAGGGACTTGTTCTAATTTTTATTTTAAGGCAGATCTTCACAACCTTGAACAACTATCAAGAAAAAGAAGCCAGTGCTGTAAACAAACTCTGAACTAGAAATTATAACACAATTAAAATTCAGACAGTAGGATCAGGAGATTGCAAACGGTCTGTGAAATAAAATGCACAGGGCTTCCTCAATTCCATTTCTGTGCTATCAGAGTGTGTCCCATCTATCCATCCACCTTCCTGTAGGTACCATCTGCCTCCCTCTGTGAAAAACTTGACTGTCACTTGCTTTACAAGTCTGTCTGATTTTCAAGGCTGTACATATTCAGGTCAGAAATATTAAAACAGGCATGAGAAATTGTATCTTCATTTGCATCCCAGTGAAGATTTGAACTATAATGAAAACATGGCTTTTAAAAATTGGTTTACCTTAAGGAAGGTTTAGAGGATAAGATTCCAGAAAGAGAAATGTGTTGATTTTCTCAAGTTACTTTAAAAGTTTTCTTAAGCAGCTTGTAAGGATTCTTTACAACAATGAGATGCTTGTATGAAAGGGTAATAAACTTTCAGAAGTGTGACATGGACTAGATTAGCTTCAGATAAATCTATGTGACTTTTAAAGCAACAGTCAATTGTACACTTAGTGTACCAGTGTGGATGGATTAGCAGTACAATCTAAAACAAATTAAATGATTAAGGACTTTAGGCTTAGTGTAGGTGCATGTAATGTCTACTCATTTGAGAATGGAAGTTTATAGACAGATGGCAATTTATTAACTTGAACAATATTTTTGTCTTCCTTCATAATGTTTAGGGTACAAACATAAAAGTCAAGGTCTAAAGAGGCACTACAAGGACAATAAGTTCTGTTTATTAACTCCACATAACCTTTTATATTAATCCTCAGCAGACGTGAAGAAATCAACAACAATGGTTTCAGCACAGTAGTTAAATTACTCTGAAAAATAGACGTAGATTTTACTGAAGGAAAATGATGGAGAGGAGTACAGAATATTGTAATACTGCAGGGCAGAACGCTTAGAGGGAGGATATCCCATTGCAAAGTGAAATGGTGAGGTAATGGTAACATTATTTTATATACTGCATACACATCAATGACAACTTAAAGCTTAGTGTACTGGAATGTCTTGAAATAACAGGAAAATAATTAATCTGACCACGTAACAGGCACAGAATACTGTTAATGATAATGCCAGCAGTAAAACCAAGAGGAATTTTTTTCAGCTTATATTGACCTCTGTTGCAGACCAACGTTCCTTGTGTGTGTGTCAGTTATTTATTTTTTGCTTCCTCAAGATGTTAGTATAAGAAAATATAAGAAAATCTCAGATGAATCTACCATATGCTATTGTCTACTAGCAATGAAGGCTCATGAAAAATGAGCCCAAATTATGCTGCACATTTTCTAAGAAAATACACTGGAAGTTCCTGAATGTACGTAGAAAAGTAGTGCAATACAAATCTAAATAGTAACGGTGTCCTGAATACTCTTGTTATTGTGCTATCAAAGCATCAGTCTCTTCCTGAAAGCAACACCCAGGAAACTGCTGTGACCAGGGAAAACAGAAATGTGGTCAGAACCATATCTAGTATGAAATGATGATGTTGACAATCACACGATTTGTTATTTTGTTATTTTCAGTGTGGTAAGTGAAGGAACATTTGTCAGCATAACGTACAGAAGTTCTGCTAAAAACATCAACTACCATTTAGCAGTTCCTGACAACTAGTGGTGCTTGGTGTTGTAAAAGGTCACACCTGGCAGACCCCATCAGCTTTACCAAGAGATGATTGCCTCAGCCAAGGCTGTTATGGAGTTCATTATGTGATGTCACACTATTAATGTTGCCACTGATTCCCACAGGAGCCCCTCGGGTCTAAAGATATCCTACAATCTCTGTTTGATGGCCCCAGCACCAGCCCAACTGTTCCAAAACTTAGCATTTCTTATGTCCTTTATTCAACTTATTCTGATACATTGCGCTGTGTATAGTCTTTGCTCAGCTTTTCTCATTGCAGATATCCTGTCCTACAGGACTTTCATGTATTCACTCCTCTCTCTCTTTACAGTCACTCTTGACCAAGCCCTCTCCTCACTTTCCAGCTGTGTCCAGCCATGCTCAAGAGGCAAAAGAATACAACTTTTATCACATTACTGGGTCTTGCTATTTTTTCACTATCAAGACTGGGGGTTTTTTTGTTTGTTTTGTTTTTTGTTTTTTGTCTTTTTATTTTTATTTTTTTGTTTGTTGGTTTGTTTTTGTGGGGGTTTTTGTGGTTTTTGGGTTTTTTTGGGGGGGGGTGTTGGTTGGGTTTGGTTTTCTTTGTTTGGGTTTTTGGTTTTGTATGGGGTTTTTTTTGCCAGTATACATTATTTCTCTTTGACTTCCCAAGGGTTTGATTTTGTAAAATGCTGAGAACTTTCCATTCCCACTGGCTTCTGTGGAACATAAAGAAGTCTGCATTATATGGGACAGACCCATTATGTTTACATATTTAAACTCAAGCTTAAATTGTTTTAAACTGATCCTACACTGTTAGGATGTGCCCTTTGTTAGACATTACAGGTGTACACTTAACAGCAAATATTTTAATATAGCTATTTCAAAATCTCTCTTCCCTTTACTTCTTAGGCTTCTGAGTTTCTACACTTTCCCAAAATATATCTACTATATTTTATCTCTGTAAATGCTTCCCGTAATGCCATCTTCAGTCCACTTTCTTTAAATAATGTCTTTTCGCATTTCTCCTTAGCCACAAACACAAGTGCTTTTGCATACTCTAATGCTGTTCAACTAGTGCTTCCACTCAAGTGGAGGAAGAGCTATAATTCAACTCTCCTCTTATAAAGCATTTAAAAATTTAAGAAGTAACAATCACATCAGGCTGATATTTCTTGTGTCCTCAGCCTAAGGGTAAAATAAAATGTAAGGACATTTTGAAAAATTTTGTATGGCTGCTTTTTTAATTTTGGAGCTTGAAAACTAAATAATGTTTTCATCATTGAAGAACATTTTTCATGGTTTCTTTGACAATAACTGACTCAAAAATAGCTTTATTGTTGGATTTTCTCTCCCTTTGAGCCTATGTATCAATTAAGGAAGTTGAAATTCTAATAAATAAACACATAGGCACAAGAGGAACCAGTGCTACTCATTGTTTAGGGAAACAATTTGGCATGTAATGAGTTCTTTATGGCAGGTGAAGAGGATGGTAATTAACAATTCATGTTGAGAGGGGCCTGGGCACTTCTTTCTAGGAAGCACTGTAGTTGTGGGTTTATTTGTAATACAAGCTTTCATATTTGCTAATCATATGTGTTTATGTTGCCCTAGCTGTTGTTAGATGAACAAATTAAATGCATATGTAAAATGAAACAACTGGAAAACAACTGAAATGTTGTGGTTGTGGGTTCAATCCCTGCATGGCCATTCACTTAGGTGTTGGACTTGATGATTCTTATGGGTCCCTTCCAACTCAGAAGATTCTGTGAATCTGTTATCTATGAAAGGCTGATTTGGTACTATCCATCTTGCAGAATGCTCTTGTGAGCAATAGCTGAAAAATAAAGGAAACTCTGACAGAGGAATTATATCAAAAAGTGAAAGGCGTTAGGGATTCTTCCTTCCATCACCATGAATTCAATCAGGAATTACTGACACTGGAGAAATAATTATGTGCTTAGTGGAAAGTAGTGGTAGCTAGTACAGCTATAAAAAGTAATTTTTATTTTCTGCACTGCTCTATATGGAAGTTCTTTATTTACAGTGGAGAGTTGCTAGTAGCTGGTACAGAGCTGTGCTTTAGTTTTAGTGTAAGATTAATGGACTCGTACTGAGTTCTGTGTTTTTTATTTTTCCTATTCTCCCTATTTTGGAAGAATAATAATTGAAACAAAGTCTAGACCTGGAAATATAGACTTCCATTGATTTATAGTCTAGAAAAGAGAGAGGAAGTAAAGAGCAGAAAACAGACAAATACATGCTGAAATGTTGAAACTGTTAAGTCTAACATATACTAATATATTTTTTTAACCATCTTAATTTGGTTACACTGGTTCTAAATAATTTTGATTTGCTGTGGAAATCTGTTTCTAGCAGCAAAAAAATTCCTAAGAATGGTGCTCAACATTCTTTAGAATGATTTTGTTATATCAAGGCTCAGGAGATACTCTTAAGAATAACAGCACTGTACAGTCTTAATTACTAACATTTTTAGATAAATGTGCTCAAAAATTTTCTGTCTCATGCTTTTATAGATCTAACTTACCTGAGTAAATCCAACTACACATTCCACTGACTAAATGTCTAGGTATCATTTAGATAAAAAGAGTGTAAACCAAATCAGTGGCACTCTACAAGAAAGCCAAATATGAAAAAAAAGCCTGTACATTCTTTTCTCATTGCTAATCTATTGGTTTATAGTAAGGAAGGCAGCCAGGGAGTGGGCACAGTAGAAGGGAGCAGCATTCCCTCTGAGAGGGCTGAATTCAGTGTCTATGGATGAGCCCACTGATGAAGGCAGACAACACAGACTCTAACACAGACTGTTCCTCTCCTCCCAGAGGGGACTGGAAGTGATCTGAAGTGCAAAAAGAGATAGAAACTGCTGACTTCAGTGGAATGTGAGGCGTGCTTTCTCCTTCGTTTTCCAGCATGTTTGACTGTTAAAGAAAACATTATCTCAAACTTTGAATCTTACCAGCTATAATATTGGTCAAAGCTAAAAGGTGCTGAGCCCTTTCTGAGACAGTGCATAGCCCCATGAATTCCCGGTAAGGCAGGAAATGCTAAAGGAACAGCCTTCCAACACTGAAACATGTTTGCAGCTTTCAAACTGTAGTAATAAAACTGTAGTAATAAAACTAATAAAACTGCCCTGCTGGTACTAAATCTAATCAGTACCACGTACCCCATCTCCCATGTAAGCATACTTTGGAGAATGCTTTTTACAATAACTCATCTGTGGATTCAACCACAAGTGAAATGTTTTGCTTACATTGAACGCCCTTTCCTGTCTGCCTGCACAGAGTAAAATGAAATGTTTCTTCAGTTATCAGGCAGTTTGTCTTTCTCTCTTCTTCAGTCCCAATATATTCAGCATCTCTCCGGGGTTATTGTATTTCTAACTTCACTGTATGCACATAGATGCATACACGTGCAAATATAAAGATAGCATGACAGTTTCCTATAGCAATACAAATGGGATACAAATACGGAATTCTTCTGACTGAAAAGTTTTTATGAAGCATTCTGTCACTGAAAAGCTTTTAGTTCTGATTTTACATACCTGAAATCAACAGAGTCCTGTAAATTGCTAAGTATTTTAGTTAACAAAAATAATAAATTTCCAGTCAGACTTTAAATCTTGTAAAAAAAAGCGGAAATAGAAATTATTAAAATTTTTTTAAAGTCTAGCTGTTTTCTTACTTATACACTCCCACTGTCCACTAAGCCATTTCACCATTCTCCAGCATCTCTGAGGAACTTTTCTATTCACAGTTAGAACTTACTACCATTTCCTAGGAAAAATGTTTTGGGAAAAAAAAAAGATTGTAATCCTTCATCCATGTTAAAAGCTTGCAGGTTCTCTTTTTATTATCTCACTTTTTATTTATTGGATTCCTGGGAAAATTTGCCTTTTCTGACCCTTCCACACTGGCCTCTCCATATACTTTCCTGCACTAAAATTCTCCATGTTCCTTACGCAGTATACAGCAAGATTCCCTAATTCTTGGTTTCCTGAGGGATCAAAGACTAGATCGTTCCTTGTGGATTTGTGGTAATATTATCAATGGACTGCCAGCCCAACTCCAATGCCTTATATTGCTAAAATGAGTCAGCTTTTGATACAAAATTGTTTCATTTTCTTGATTGAAATTTGAACAGTTTGCTGGTGCGCTTGCCTGGTATAGTTTGAGAAAAGTGTTTAACGAGCTAAATCTTTTTAAATTGTGTCTAAATCAATTAACCTATTTCTTAGTGTCAGATTCAATTGTAATTTGACCTAAATGAAGAACTAAAACCTGTGCTACACCAAATTACATTTTTCTGTTGAACCTGAAAAAACATCACATTTGAATCGGGCTGTACACATATGAATGAAACAAACTCAAACGAGGGGCTGCTTTAGGATCAGTATTTGGGAGGCTAAATTTTTTTTTTTTTTAGTCAAGGGTATAATATATGATGTAATTCGTGTAAAGTTGTAAATTAATAAACAGTGTTTGTATGAATAAAATAAACTCAGAAACCAAAAAGAAAACTACAAACCGAAAAAAACACAGATTGCTTCACCACAACATTGTAACAGCCAACAAAAAGCAGGAGAGCCCGGATTAAAACTGAGTGGACGTGGCCACAACGGAGCTGGTCTCTTCTCTTCGGAGACTGGAGACCGTCCAGAGAACACCCAGACGATAAGCGGCCCGACAAGCACCCACAATTAAGATAACCAGAGCCTTCGGAGAAAATACATTTCAATACCAGCTTCCCATAAACCAGGGCCTGCCTTCATCAGAATTCATCGTCTCCCAGAATATGGTTTTGTCCAGCCCAACGAAGAGAAAGAAAACCACATGAATATGCAAAGCAGCGAAAGGAGACAAAGACATCTGCTCCAGGCTAGGAAAAACTGTATTTAAACTGGACTAACCAAAGAGGTTTTGTGAACATTGGGGGATCCAGAGCAGTAGAGTTCGGGTCATAGTGTGTTCACCTGGCGCTGTATCCCGGTCACAAAATAAATTATCACTTACTTCTAATTATACTCAATTCAGCTAAATCTTTTTTTTTATCTATAACAAGGGTAAATCATATAATCAGAAATTCAGTGTGTAATTTGTATTGTGTTTTAGGTTTTTTTTAAAAAAGTATTTTGAGAAGTCCTTTAATGGCACAGTTTATTCAGTGTTTAAGCTGACTAATCAGGGGACACACACACATACACATGTATATATGTATATGACAGGTTACACCTATAAACAATGCAAAAATCTCCTCCTCGCCTGAGCTTGTTTGGAGAATGCCCAGATGCGTTCCCTTTCCATTTTAGTGTTCTGCCCTGAATTACAGACAACCACAAGTGAGAGGCAGTGTGAATATGTACTAAAAAAAAAGTTAAAGTACTTTGCAGCAGCTTGTTAGAGCAGAGGAAATCACTTGACTGGACCAAAGTCTGTGGGATTTGCCATTCCAATAGAGCTTATTTTGATTCTACTGGAGATTGCATGGGATGATTGAGTACTTAGGTTTCTACCTCGTTTGCCTGAAAAATGACCAGAAATCAGGATTATCACATTTTGACAGATGGAAAACAAGTGTTATTCTATAAGAATTGTCTTGATGAGTGTTCAATGATGCAGTTCCATGCCTGTCTCTTCATATTATTGAAGTGAATAATGGCAAGGAGACCAGCTCCCGTTTACTGCCTTTATTGAGAAATAAGCTGCACCACTGAATCCTCCTGATGGACAATCCCGAAGAGGAGGAATTCACTTTTGCTGTGCAGCAGAGCTGGGCCTTCTATCCTCACAGGAGTCCCACAGAAAACATGGCTTGGCTCGTAGTCCAGGGGTGTCACGTCGATCGGGTGCTGTTCAAGTCATGGTGACAAGGCAGGAGGGTCCTGGTTGGTGATTTCATCTTCTTCACTGCTTTTCTTACTTGGGAGTACCATTCTTGGTTTTCGATGTTATATTGGCTCGTTGTTTTTAGGGGTTTTTTATTACTGAGTTGTGTCCCATAAGCACTTGCAGTCTTCTCATTTGCCAGGCATCATTTTGGGAGCAGCAAAGGCGTTACCGATGGGGAGGGAAAGGGCATAAGGGCAAGGCAATTCCAGGGAGTGGGAATCAGAACAGAACAACAGCAACAATTAACATAAAAACAGGGTGTTTTCCACAGTTAACAGAACATTAACAGAACAAACAGGAGCTTGTTCTTAACAGTTATAACAGGAGAAGGATAGAGGAGCAACATTTTGAAATTTGACTTAACTCTTTTATTGCTGACCTACAGCATAACTGCACAAAGACCTGCACAAAGAGAACCCATGACCCCATAAATCCTGCAAGTTGCAAAAAGCCATGGCTGTGTCAACTGATTAATTTCTGTTGCTGGAAAACCAACTTTGCTACAGTAACATGTTGTACTTTAAAGGTCACGATGATCAGGGCTCTGATAAATCAGGCTTAGCAGCCACATAGTGAGTCCATGATAACAAAATAAGCTTTAAAATAAGTGAACAAAAAAGTAGGTAGAATAGCCAGAATTCCGTCTTAGACTGATTGGAACAGAAAAATCATAAATAAGAAAGCAGCACATTTTCTGCTGTCTGGGGCATTTTTCAGGTGCCCATCACAGTATTAATTCCAGGAAGGTGGGAATCTCATACAGTTCTATATTCTATACACGTACTACAAGACATATGTAGACAATCTGCTCATTTCTTCAGAGAAAAACATTTAAATTCGTAAAAAGAAATTATGTTTCAAACTTCCTGCCCATAATGGCAACTTCAGTTGTCACCTGTAAGACTGAAAATAGAGGGATGAAATCAAGTACATTCAAATGAAATTTTAACAACCAGATCATCTGGAATAACAAAGCAATGTTAGATAGATGACCAAGTCTGAGAGAGCCTGGCAAGAATATGCTTCTGGATTTCACAGAGAGACAGTAAACAAACATTTTACTCACAAGATATACTAAACTGAGTGCCGTGTTTTTGATTATTGCTGTGTTTTAAGCATGCACAGACTCACCATTTATATAATCTAGCCATCTGCATACTCACTGTGCTCATTTGTCTCAGAAGTGAGAAAGACACTTGCATCCACAAGGCCTTGCTCAGACTTTCAAGCTTCTTACTGAAGTTCAAATGTAAGAATTTAATGTATTAAAATACAAGGTGTATATTGCACTTGTGTGGCATTAATATCATTAATTAAAATTAATATAGCAGGAAAATGTGGGCACACATATTGAGAAAGCAAGAAAATTACAGCCTGAAAAATATTCCATGCTGGAGCTTCTCAGCTCTGTTCCCAGCCTGATAAGCTGGTCCAGCTGAAGGCTAGGGAGAATTTCTCCCAGGGTGATAACTTGGTCAAAATAGAGAGGAATTTAATAACAAAGACAGAACACCTGTTGTGGTGTGTGCTCAGGCCCTGGGAATGGGGTGTCTTCCCTCTGAACCAATCACCTTTTCCTGCTCTTGGAATTGCGAGTCATGCTACAAAAACAAGTGTGTTTCTGAATAAACTTGTCTCTTTCTTTTCTATCATGAAAGACGACCATGTAGCTCTGTGTTTTATTTCCACTGCATCCAAAGGGTTAATACCCCATTCCATGGCCACATGAAGATACATGTATTTAGCATTAACCAGGATCTCTACATTTAAAGAAAAATGTCTGCTTATCAAAATCCTAACTACCCATATGATTGAAATACTACAATGTTTTGATTTTGTCTGAATGTATATTTTGTTCTATATCTCAAGATTTAGTCTGAAATTAACTTACTATTATCAAATTATCACAGAGTATAGACCTAAGGAAACAATGCCAGACTCTCTTTTCCCCTAGACTTCCTTGAGCTACTCCAACAATCCCAACAGTGCTAAATCCAGCTAATTAAATTTGGATTATGTTTGTTTTCCATTATCACAGCAATCACAGTATGATAGATTAGTTTGCTAGAGAGAACATAAGGCATGGTTATGTCTGTTATGTAAAATAAGGTACACTGCAGAGATTCGTGAGATACTGCTACTTCAAACTACTATTTTTATATGGCATGACTGTCAGTAGAGATACCACCTTAGGAACAAACCCCCAAAGTAACTGTATTTAGTATTTCATCTGAGTATTAGTAATTGGATTTTTGAATTAAAAATAAGACCAAAATGTCAAAATACTCTGTGCAATGGTGACTAAAAATCTGATTTCATTACATGAATGGAAAAAAAACCCAGGGTGGCTGCAGCAGGATCTTTTCATAGAAAATGTCAAGTGATCCACTGTGGAGAAGTTTGTCACAAACTGTAAAAAATTCTGCTTTGATGTCACAAATACAGCCCTTCATACAGGCTGGAATGCTTGGTTAATTGAATGTGACTTTTTCATTGATGTGATATGAAAACTCCCAAGGCAACATCTGTATTTTATCTAAGACTTCCTATTCCTCATTTAAAGCTAAATTATTTCCTTCCATGGTTTTATCAATGGGCCACAAAGGCTGATAATATTGCTTCCTTCCCCTGTTAGATGTGTTTGGACTTTTGCCATACTGACTTGAAAAGTAGTAAGTTTGATTTCCTGTCCTGGGTAGAGCAACTGCCTTCATTCATAAAATGGAAGATTAACGTAAGCAATGGAAAATCAAGTTAAGAGACAATTTTTTTTGAGCTATTTGAATTCCCAGCCATTGCTCCCCAGTAATTTACTGCCATGATTACACTGAATGAGAAGCATGAAGCAAATGTCTCCTCACAAGACTGACTGCTGTGAACTACTGTGACCTCTCTCCAGGAGGGAGGTGCTAGGGGTCTGAAACTCTCCTCCCACCTCTCCCTTATGGTTCCACTCCTCCCTCCTCTTCTCCATTACACACTTTTGATACAGAACTCTCTTCTTATCAGCCCTTTGCACACCAAAATGAAGTAGGTGCGAGGGAGATGAAAGCATGACCTCATTTAATCCTTCACTGTACCTCTCCTGTGAAGGAGAATTTCTAGGGCTACGGCCAAAAGTGATTCTGCACTTTTGAGGCATAATAGAAAAGCTCTTTCCCTTCGTACTTCATCTCCTCGCAGGAAGAGTAATTTTGGACTTAACAGAATCTTCAGTATTTATCATAAATGTTCTTACATACTCTATTGGACCTCAGCTCAACACATGAGGAAGTGCAGCAGGTACAGGGAGCTTGACACAGCTCCTGTATATAAATGCTACGAGGCATGAATCATTACATTTATCTGGTTCCTGAACACAAGCACAAATGCAACAGCTGTTTTCACAAGATACACAATATTACATCCTACTGCACCTAAAAGAAAGAATCAGTCCTGAACTGCTGCATTAAATAAAAAATACCCCATTGATTAATATAAAGTTTCCCTGGCTTGTTTTTTGTGTCAGTTTGAGACATTGAATTTGTTAGACAGTTTTCTAGTAGAATTAGCCTCAGTCTGGTGTAGCATTCTCATTTCTTTGCCAAAAACACCTTTTGCAGCACGCAATGCAATCCGAATTTCATATTCTCACTTCAGAAAGGGAAGTATTTCATTGAGGAGTGATCTCTATTCACATAGGCAAGACACAGCTCATGACTGCCTCATAGCTCATCAGCCTGCAATGCAAACTTCTATTGCAGCAGCATAAGTGAAGCCATCTGTGGTGCTGGCTGCCCACCCTGAAACACGTGCCCAAATTGGCAGCTACTTCATGCTGCTTTACTGTGTGCCTTCCTCAGGGTCAAAGAACCCCAATGTCCCTTCTCAGCCCCCTCTACATTCCTGTTAGTACATTCCCACTTCTCCTCTAAATTCTCTTATATTTTTCTAGTTACAGTTCCAATCCTCTGCTCCTATTTTCCTCTCCCCAGATACTTCCCTTTCCTTCATGCCCACCACCCATCCTCTGAATTTTTTCTTGGCTACAGTTGGATCAAAGCACAGTGTGTAGAGCACCGAGCTGCTCTCCTGATGAGACTGCACTGGAACTACCAGGATGTCCTTTGTGGTTACTCAGCAGCCCTGCTCCAACAAACACTGAGATGCTGCAGAGCTCCGCACATTTCTGTGACTGTCTCAGAAAACATTCAATATGTTTCCTGCCCATAAAACTAATTTGGGAAGGGTGGAATAGGCTGCCTGTGCTTATGTCATTTTACACAAAAAAATTATTTTCATGCAAGGCTTTTTCTTAGAGGCAGCATCTGCACAATAATACAAATACAATATAAAACTATCAACCAGGTTACATTCAAACAAAAAATACACACATATGCAAGTACTTAAAAGCATATATAAATATGTAGTTATGGACATATACATAACCACTTATATAGAAGTGGATTAATAATTTTGGTTTTTAAAAATTATTAAATTCTATAAAAACCTTAGCAAACTAATTTTATGCTCCCAAGATTAAAAAAAAAAAAAAAAGAAAAAAGTGCCATCCATTCAACTGCTGAGACCTACAGTTGAAAGAACACAGAACAAATTAAACTCCTAAATTATGATATAGTTAAGTTGAATATAGCTTGGAAAAAACTGCACTTCTGGTGAAAATCAGCCTCTTGAGGAAGTTTAAGATGTGAAGTCATAATCTGGGCAATTTATTGCCAGAAGAGAACACTATCATCCCATGCTGAAATTCTGACTGATCTGGCAGTAATCTGAATACATTAAAAGTATTATTCTTCAAAATGTTTCAGTTTTCAGATTCATTAAAAGTTTAATTTTAACTCTAAAATTTGAATCCTTTCTCTTTACCACAGCAGAAAGTAATCAAATATGGTAAAGGAAGAAACACATCAAGAAATCTTGCAAAGTAATTTGGTCTAACTTTCAATGACATATAAATATATGTGGTCTGGTGGTCTGGGTGCAGTAGCAAAAGCCAGGCTTTTTGTATTTCCAGACCTGCCTGATGAATCAACGGCCTTAAGAGAGCTCTGTGTATGTATCTACTTTAGCTTTTCAGCGTGGTTAAATTTCATTAAGAAGCAATCATATTTTAATGACATTTTTAATACAAAAGAAGGTATTTATAACTTCCTTTTTATATCTATGACATCCTCATTCCTTCTGCTATGTTTTAATGTAACTCATGATATGCCTTATCTTAGCATCAAAGGTGGTAAATCCCCTCATAGATGCCATTATGATTTGTCTCTCTTTCCTTGGAACTTCTTGATAATTTAGCTCTTCTCCAGAACTTAGCTTTGTAAATTGGGACTCTTTTCCCCATTTCTTGAAATCCTGCCTAGAACTGAAAGCAACTCCAAGTAAATTGGATATATTGCCTTTCCAGCCACATGTTGGTTGGGAATGTATGGCATTCACAGTCTCAGAAGCATAACTGTCAAAGTTGGAAAATGGAGCAACTGTACACATCAGTAATTGCTTATTTAATGATTTCTGTCTATATGCAGCTTGAAAATCTATGGAGACTTACTTAAATAATTGGCAATTATGCATGAAAATGTACAAATTTTCAGCACAATAATTCTTGGTCTGTTGTTTGAATAAATCTTTAAGCCTTTGTCATTCCAAATGTGCATTTTGAGAGGTGTTCCCAGAATCTTAGGTCAGCAGACTGTTTTTTTTTTTTTACCTTTGTTGAGAAATGGAAATAAGTACCAGACAATAATACCTGAACACTATCTAAATACCAGATAGGTAATTAGAGTATGTAAGTATGGAAAATTGATTTTTATGTGCTTTATAAAGATTTTTTTATTTTAGTATTCTTCCAATTTCTGTCAGTCCTTTTCATACCCTCACCCACACCTGCAGGTATTCACCCAATACCTCAGGTCCTTCCAGAATATCCTCTAAAATTTAAAAAAGTAATCCAGAGTAACAATCACCCTCTCTCTTTAAATCAGTCTTTCCTCTTTCTCTTACAATACATACACTTTCAAGCAATGATGGATATAGAGGTTAGGCTAAGACATTTCTTTGGGTGTTTCCCTGATTGACTTGCTCTCATCCTGTGTGTTCCTTAACTAAACACAACCTGAACAGCAGGTTCTTCTGTTTCTTTGAATAACTTACATAAGTTTTCATTCTCAAGGGTTAGTGAAACAGTCTTATTTTAATGCCATTTGAATTGTGATAGTATCTAGAATCTTCATCTCTACATACTGTGATATGTCCTGTACGAAGTAATAAATTATAGTCCCTGATAATAAAAAGCAGTCATTAGCTCTGCCACGGCATGATGGGCCCCTTGAATTTCCAGTGGATTTTGTTCATCAGCTCCTAAATGTTCCTAGTGATTTTGTTTCCAGCACTTATTCTGGGGGACTATTTCACAATCAAATATATCACTCTGTCACAAAGTACTTCTTGCTATTCAGATGACAATTTCCATTTCCTTTTAAAGTGTAACGTTTCTGTTTGTATTGCCCAATACACATCAGAACAGAACCTCTGGTAAGAGCCACAACAGGATTTTGACTCATTGGGTTCTTTCACATCTGGGAAAACTGTACAGGAAGTAATATGCTTCTCCAAATTTTCTCATTTTATATTTTGAAGTATAACCTATAGTTGTCTATGAACATCCATAATGAGCCATGCTCAGGAACAGAAGAGTATCAGTTTGTAGTTACATAGATACTAAAAGTTCTTTATCCAAGGCTTAATCTGCAATATTTTCGTTATTTCCTATCCTGCTTCCCTCTGGACTGCTTTTGCTGTCATCATTCTTGCACTATATTTTGTTGACAGCCCTACTGTCCAAATTCTATCACATTGTGACAGTCAAAAATGCTCAATCTTCCCTTTTTCCTGTTCAATTAATATTAAAGGAATTTATTTTTGGTTTATAATTTGGAAGAAAATTGAGGCAACCTGCACAAAAACTTTGCCTGTACTCAGACCGGATCTAAGCTTTTGAACACCTGGTTTTTAAATTCAATTCTTCTGTAACAAAGAGGAAAAAAAGAGCTGTGTTTTTGAGTTACAAACATTTTTGAGTTACAACATTGTAACTACAGTTACAACATTTTTGGTAATTTAACATGATAATTGGCAACTGTGAAGCTCTGAGTGTCCTAAGAGAAATTAAGAATGTTGTATTTAATGCCTCAGTTTTCAGATTGTAATTTTAAAAACTAAGTGGCAGCGAAAAAAAACCATTCCTTTTTTTGTAAACTGGGCATATGTACAGTTTCTAACTCTATGTTTTTCCTAATCCTTAAAGAGCCTTTACAAATACAGTCTGACATTACATTTAAAGGCATAATTAATACCTGGAAAAAGTCTAGTGAGAAATTTCATTCTACATGAAAGAAACATTTGAACCCCCAAACTTTAAAAGAAGATGTGCCAGGTTTGAAGAAGTTAATACATTTAGAAAGACCATAGTCCTAGTGATCATTGTTTGATAAACCTAAACCACAGCAGATGGAATTCTGTATGTGTCTGTATGTCTACATGTCATTCTTCAGGCAGAAGAAATCCTGCTTGTGATTAGAGTGAAAGCAGAGCAGCTGCCAAACGTCTGTGAGACATTGAACATTTTTCATCCATAACCTGAAACCTGAGTGGACAGCTAGTCATTGGCCTCTTTTGTCTAGACTGGTGTTGTTCTCCACCCCCAACTCCATGTATAAGGCTCAGCCAGGAACCTGCAGGATGGAAAGAAAATGGTCCAAAATGACTAACACTTTTTATTCAAGTAATCAGAGTTCACTTCTCCACTCATTTCTTCCACCTCTATCAAAGCATAAGTAAGAGAAAAGCATGATATTAGAGTTGACACCTATGAAAATAAAATGCCTGGCACAGGTTCTAAGAAAAGGCATGCCTTAGTTTTAATTTGTGTTATGTAGAAGATCTCTAAAAGTGAAAAAGCATGTGGGGTGCTCAAGGCTCCTTGCAGCTATGAGACTGCAATGGGAGTAAATTCTTTATGCCCTCACTTTATTTACAGTCCTTTCCCAATGAAGGTGATTTTTTAATTGCTCAAAGTTTCATCCTTAACTCTTTCTTTGAGCTTTTACCTCTAATAAAAAGCTCTCTTACAAAGGACACTGTGGCATGTTAGTTAAGCTTCTCAAATAATTCCTAGGCCAAAAAAGTTAATTATAGTCCTTCCTTTGACTGGAAAAGTGAGTTGTGACAATGTATTTTTAGAAAAAAGTGGTGAGAAAGATGTTTAAACTTACATGCCAATATTTCAAATTAACTATAGCAACTATAAGTAGTTAGAGGCTGAATTTTGAAAGGTTGATCATTCAGAAACTCAACTAAGTTTAATAACTAATTAATAACACAAGCCTAGCTATGAAATTGTACTATGAAATTTTATAAATTAAATGTATAAGAGTGCTACATCCACTGTATCAGTGTATGCATAATCAATTAAAGAAACAGTGTTACATGGGAAAGATGGAAAGATTTGGATGCAGCTAATATCAGCATGAAGCCAGCATAGCACAGCTCATAGGTCATGATATCACCAGAGAGGATTCCCACTGAAGCTGGAGTCATGCCACAATAGATCACAGCATCAGTGGCAGGAAGTTGGAGAAAGATGGTGCTGATGTGATCTCATATGTTTAATCCACTTCAAATATGTATCCTTTTTGCCAATAATAGCTGTAATTCTACATCTATGAGATGGGAGAATATCAGCCTGCAAGATGACCTTATTGTTATTTAAATGAAGCTTTTAGCATTTAATCATTATAATACAGTTTTGTAGGTGCAGATTAGATACAAGAATTTGTATAGTAACATCTGTGATTAACATGACAAATTACCTCTTTTTTAGTTCCCATGGCGTTATCTCTACAGAGAACTAGATTTTTTCTTTCAAAAATATTAAGTAAATATGTGAATTCTATTGTACTTTTATCCATTTAACAGTGCATATGTTCTGATTCATGGGAAGTGCTTTTTGCTAACAATGACACAGTATCTAAGAGTTTGTGTTAAATCTTTAATCAAATTCCTTCTGGTTTACTTTTGCTCTTGGGTATAAAACCAGAAATGGTCACAGCATTGCCAGCTTGGAGAAAGATCAAAGGGACAGTAGAAAAATAAAGCAAATACACATAACTGCAATGAATATTGCTAATAAGCATATCCCAGTGGGTGCAGAAATCACACAATACTGTTATAACCACTCTCAAAGTTTGAGTTGAAACTTGATATTTGGCTGAACAGAGACACAAAGCTTGTAAATACATTACAGCTTATTTCTAGTAAAATCCGTTTTTATTATCATAGAGTCTAGACTGAATTGAGATTGGAATTCAAATCTTCATAGGTAGCATGCAGCTAAAAAAAAGATAGAAGGAAATGTTGAAGAAAGGTGGTAATTTTTTCCATTTTATAGGTTGGAAGCTAAAACACAAAATGGCTTCAAGCTTAACTCCAGCCCTAGTGATTTCTATGGGCTATGGTTAGACTCTTGGATTATATCCATGGTGTAGCACCTGCTCAGCTGCAGGCAGGACAGTGCAAGGACGTTGGCAGGATGGGGCAATAATGCAGGTGGCTCTGCTCAGTATGGGATAAGGCAGCAGAGACATTGCTGACCAGGACCATGGAGGTCTGCAAGGACTCACAGGAGGAGTGGGTGTTTCTGGAGACATCCCTTAGTTTACTCACAGTGTGTCTTTATGACTGCCCAGGCGTAGGATCATATTTATAGGAAAATGGACATGTACTAAATGAAGCAGCCTAAACCTTCTGAAATAGGTCATGTCTGTCGGTAAAGAAGCTGATGTTGCAAGAAGAAAGAAGCAGAAACTTGCTAACAGAACACAGGGGTGTCAACCCGAGTAAAATGATACATATACTATTAACCAATTAGATGAAAAAAAAAAAGATGCGTGCTTGCCTCGTGGACAATATAGAACTACTAATCAAAAGATGCAACAAAGCGTGGACAAAGCAGAGCAACCAATAAAATAATCTATGGCTGTATAATAAAAGATAAGAAGTAAATATAAACAATATTTAGAGGCACAGTAAATGGCTTTTGCTTGATTCACATTGAATCGTGCAGAGTCCTTTGTCTTCTCACCCAGGGGCAATCAAAATTTAAGACTGAGATCATGAGGGAATTTGGCTTGAAGGACACTCTAACAGGCATACTTTTATCCACACACAATATAACTCAATGTTATATGAGCATTTGAATTCAGACCCAAGCTTCCCATAATTCAGGAATAGCCCATTCCTCTAGTTTGAGTCCTTCAGAAATCCAACAGTTCAGTTCATTGAAACATGCAAGTTTGCATGCTTCTCTAACTCTTCAGAGTCTGCAAAAGTAGGGCAAGAAATCTCATAAAAATGTGTGTGACTTCAAGGAGAGTTCCCTACCCGTGTGGCTGCAGAATCAGACCTGATGAAGCACTCCTTTTGATCCAACTTCATTTTCCAGAACTCTCCCAGTAGGATTTGGTTACATGCACATGATCCTGAGTATATGTGTATGAGCTATACAGACATTCCCTCATCACCCAAAAGTGGGCTGCATTCATGGAAGACTGAGAGAAATTCTCATTCCAATGATTTAAAAAGATTGCAGTTAATGATCTGAATCCATGCCACTGCAAATGAATCTATATTAAACTAAAGAATTTGAGTGTTTCAGGACATTCCATTCTTGACTGAAAGTTTGGCAGTCAGCTCACACTTTCTGCAAACACAATGGATTCACGATCATTAGATTTAGTTTTGTATTTTATCACTTAAATCACTATTTTGCAAAAAATAGAAACTACTATGTATATTGTAATTTATATTCTCATTTAGTCCACACTGCATTTCTCAATGTATTCTTTAAATTTTAAAATTGAAATTATTCTGTATTAATATTGCATTTTCCATTTTCTTCCATGTATAAATCCCACCATCACTGCAATATGATTTCTGATTCGTGTGGAACAAAGCACTTGCAGAAGATGTGTTCAGTGCTCATTTTTAGCATGGCACACTAGTCCAGCATTTTCAAGTTATAGAATGAATAGACCCTTACAATCTCAGATGAATTCAGACCCTTTTCTTTAGATTTTAACCAGCAATGTCTAGCCATGGGTTCCCTGCAAAATCAAAGTCCAACCTGTTTACCACATACCTTACAAAAGTCTTTAACGCTGCAAGTTCTGCAGACTATGTGGCCTATTAAAAACTTCACAATAGGTCCAAAATAACAAAGTGCAGCATTTTTATTATTTCAGTGTTCCATACGATTGTTTGCTTATTGCACTTGGTGTTCTTGAATTTAAATGACAAATTTTGTAATCCTCCAGCCTTTGACAGCTGCAGTTGCTCTGCTACTTTGCTCTTTAAAAATGTCTGTCATCATCTTCTTCTTTTAGTATTTCGTGAATTTCCAACTCTGCAAATAATCTGCCTCTATAAAGTGATGTAGAGATATGACTAAATATTAGGACTCAGATCAGCATGCAAGAATTATGATAATATTTTAAATAATTATTTTTATTTTCTTTTTATCTTTGACAGTATTCCTCATATATACAAGACATGCTGATCCCCAAAAACTATCTCTAGGAGACCTATGTCTATATAATGTGCTATATCCATACAATAATGCAATGACATGCAGAGTGTGTTTGCAACTGCAGCATGAAACATGCACTAACATTGCTTAAAGCCTACCACCTTTTCATAATTTTTACCGCCTCATTTAGGAAAGCATTAAAAAATTGAATAATGCAAAGGTATTTTAAAACTGAAATGTATAGCTTATAGTGTTTGCCACTAATGGGAACAAGCAGTACTATAAGATGCTCAGCCAGTGAAAAACTCTTGAATTATCACAATCTTTTAGTCAGACATTCAAGTGAAATCTGTAAAAATTGTTTCCAACAATTCTGAGGACATCAATCTTTCCTTAAATTGACATACCAACTTCCATCATTCTTTTCAGATTAGGATTATCTTCTCTTCTGTCTGGTTATAACCTCTTGAAGGTTATATTATGCATAGATATGTATAAATCACATTTATGTTCATATTTCATAAATACTAATTCTATTTCCTCTGAAAGTCTACTCCACATGTACAGTACTTTTATTTTGCATTGACTTTTAATATAAATTTCTTCAACTCCAGATTTTTAAGATATCTGCTTGCTTTACACAATTTATTCTAGTGCATTTACTCATTTATTTTTGCTGTAGACACCATATGAGCACACACTGAACTCTTCCCCACTGCCCTCTGCCACAGCTGCCAACTTCCCCTCCTCAGGCTCTGGTCTGGCAGTAATAAAGCTGCAGAGGACCATGTAAGCCCCTCAGTGGGATTTGTCAGTCACAGACTTTTTCCAGCAGGACAAGGAAAGCAGGAGAGCTTCACCCTCCTGGCAGAGAAGCCTGCAGAGCTCTGTATAGCTCTGCTGCAATAGTGCAGAGTTGTACAGAGAGGACCCATTGTCTGTGGTTACCCTGCAGCAGGTGAGCACTGGGGGCGAGTCTCACTGCTCACCCTGGGAGAAATGTCTGCATTCTTCCATATGTAGTCCTGTTTTATTCCACAAAGTATAGCCACAGATTTAAGAACTGCAGCTAAAAGCAAGCCCATGAGAAGTTTCAGATGTTAGGAGCTTGGAGAAAGGTCAGATGAC
This sequence comes from Sturnus vulgaris, assembly GCF_052056855.1. Taxonomy (NCBI): domain Eukaryota; kingdom Metazoa; phylum Chordata; class Aves; order Passeriformes; family Sturnidae; genus Sturnus; species Sturnus vulgaris. Next base: position 16,932,695 of record NC_142256.1, on the reverse strand, counting down.
TCTGCTCTATCTGACAATGTGTTTTATATCATCTGTCTGTAGTAAGCACTTTTTAAAAGTGGGTTAAAGTACCTCCTTTCCTACTACTACTCAAGTCCAAACCTCTTCATGTAAATCCGAGTCTGCCCTCAGTTTGTTCTTGATAATCAGGAATTCTTGGAACAATACAAACACATTTGTATTTTTTGCACACATTATGTCTTTTCCATCTGCAAGACACTTATTTAAGCTACTTCCCTTTTCTACTGACTAAATTATTTTACTACTGTGAGAAACATGGCTCACTATTTAAAAATGTTATAAAAGTTTATTAAGGGATAAAAGGGACAATATCCAGTGCTGGGGTGCTTTGGCAATCTGCCAAAGGCACCCTGTTAGCTTAAAACAATGTTCTTATATATTTTTCACATTACACGGGTTAATGCATATTCATGAGAGTTTATACATATTCAATCATTCTTGTGAGTGTAGATGTTCTAGGAGTTTTTTTCTTGGTTTTAACCTTTGACTTGTATGCATGCCATCTTGTAGATTAGATTTATATTTTATTTCTTTTCGTGGTTCTATCCTGTTGTTTTTACACTTCCTGATAATGAAGAGTTAATACAATTTTCTCTCAGTGCTCTGTTTTTTGTCACTGTTATATTCAGGTAGTTCATAAATGTGAGAAACAACATAATTATTTTACACTATCCTCTGAGTTAGTTACATGAATAAAAGAATTTTAACATTACATAGTTTCTATTTTAATATTATGCTAAGGCCTAAGCTACAATATATTTATCACATTACTATTTATATAAGCTATATGGCGCACACAAAAACTGACAGTTTATACTATATCAAAAAGCAGTTAAAAGGAATTACAAATTGTACTATATCAAAATCGTTATGATTAATAATAACTTGTAAAAGCTAATATATAAATGTGAAAGCCAATATTTATATGGTCATTTATAACACTATTCTGTATTGATTATATGGATTTATTGTCATAGTAGAGTTTGAGATAATATTAGGATTTCTGACTTCATAAAACAAGCCAAAGACGTAGGATAGCAGAAATAAAAATTAAATTAGTGCCTTTTATACTTTTAGCATTTGTTCTCACTGGAACAAAACGTATGACTTATGAACAACTTAGCAATTTAAGAAACTATTCCTTATAGAGCACGGCCAGTGCACAGAGCAGAGGCTGAACGCGGTGCAATGATAGAAGATGCCGGCATTTTGGGATCTGCAGGGGCCACCTCCAAGGACAGGCAGAGGGAAGACCGGAGTAGAAGGAAAAGGAAGAGCCGGCAGCAGAGATGCAGTGTACCCTGGTGGGCTCGCTGGTCATAACAACTTGCTAATCACTGGCCTAACCCACCTCCTGCTAAGCTGACACTGCGCTTCAGTTGATAATGCAACTTCTCAGCACTTTATTTCAGAACAAGCTGTACTTGGCAGAGTGCCATGATGCTCAGTGATCCTTCTCCTGCGGGATTCCAAAACTTCCACAAACACAACAAGTCACTTTCCACTAATGTGACATAAAAGAAATAGACTGAAAATGTCAGTGTTGACATTGGCTGCCTGATGAAATCAGTACGCAGAACCAAGCTCTGTTTACAAGGCCAGAGTTTAAGGGAACTCATGTAACTCCCTCTGTCCCACGAACTTCCCCTCTCCTACACATGTATTCACCACCACACTGAACAGCTGGCTGGTGCCTGACCTGAATGACCACAAAGTAATGAATTGAATCTGAACCATTTTTAATGAGCACACAGCTAGTTTAGGATGAGAATGGCTGAATATCAAAGCTGCATTGTCCTGCTGCACAAGCAAAACCAGTACTTGATGTTTGAATATTACTTATGAATGAGGAGAATGGCATACAAATAAATTGATGACCTGCAAAAATTACCTACGTTTGATTGTAGGAAATGCGATCACAAAACTATGAAATGGAGAGGAAAATTGCTAATATGCTGTGGAACACCATTCATCAGGGTTACTTTTTACAATTCATATCACACTTCAGAAGAGGATATGTCAAATTATTATTGATTCAACTCTACCTGGTTTACAGCTATCTGGATTAATTACCCAAAGCTGCACTGTGTTCATACCAAGGAGAGTAAATTATTTAAAGAAATCATGAGAACTAGATCAATTCGCACAATGGCAGGTAAAAAACAGAGTATTCAGGAAGGAATAACAATTTAAATCAGGATGGTTTTGCTTCCTAAACACACTTTGGAAACAGCAAAAGCCTTGGTAGGCCATTCTGTAAAAACCACCACTATATGAATGCTAATATTTCTGTCATGTGCCATCCTCTATATCCCATTACTTTTACATTAATGAGTAAATGAACTGTGAAAAGACATTAGAAAACACAGGAGACATGTACATGCATTTGTTCACAGCCATGTTTTTAGATTTTTAAAAATTTCATTTATGCTATGTTTCTCTCATCCACTTGTGTCACTGTTAGCTATCAGATTAGCTGTTGGAACAGCAAAGGGAACAGCGACACGGTATCTTCTCAAGATAGGAAAAGGGCAGTTTATTTTAAGACTAGATTCCCTTATATACACTAGATCGCTAAACCAAGAGTAGAATACAGCTCTTTGGTGAGAGCAGGCAACACCTCTTGCACAGATGTTTTCACTATAAACAAGAGTTCTCACAATACACATTCTGTAACAGTAGCAGATGCATATTGTTTAAGATTCTTTCCTTTCTGTTTTCCTCCAAGTTCCTGGGAAAGCTTCTGCTTTCCCAGACCAGTGTATCTACACACTTGTATGGCACAGCATACCTGGCTCACTACTCTTGCTTAAATGGCTTTATTTCTACCCACTTGTATTAGTACTGGAGCTGGCTGCTTAACAATCTCCATAACTCTGTCACAGTGCAAGCTGGCTTGTACTGGGCAGTTAATCTGACCACTGACTGGATAAGCAGCCTGGCTTAAAAGGCAGGCCCCCAAAGAACAGAGATAGGACAAAATTGGAGACAGACAAGGATTTAATCCAATGAGTTCCAGCCCTGGCTGCAGAGAGCTATTGGTCAGCGGGCTGAGCAGCCTGACCTGGGAGCCAGTCACAGACGTTTACCCGGGAACATTGAAAGGGGTATATAAAGCGAGGTCAGAACTGAATAAAGGCTTTTGTCACGTGGATTACAGAGTGTAGCATCTTCTGTCTCAGACTCTACGCTGTCGCACCTAACATAACTCCACAGATTATCTCTTCTATTTTCATTCATTTTCTGAAGCTCTAGGGCAAGTGAATATTAAAATCAATCTAGAGTCTGTTTTTGAATCCTTGCAGTGAAATTAGTAATTCAGTTAGTAAAAATTTTGCCTATTGTGGGATTCCAAATCAATCAATAGGTAATCACTATGTAATTTTTATTTTAGAAACAGTAATAGAACACTGTATCAACTATTTTTAGTGGAATGTTGGTATTAAAAATCTTCTTACTTTCCTATTATCTCAATTTAAAATAATTATTAATATTAATATATTAATTGGTAAGTTATTATTAATGTGCATTCTTTTGATATGATATGATATTTATTATACTTATTATATTATATTTATTATATTCATTGAGACTCTTACCATAGCAGTACAAATAAAGAAGAAGATACAGTCGCGTCCTGTGCTTACAATTCTTCATCCCATTTTTGCGAAAAACTGGTTGAGTACACTGATCCAATCCACAACTAAAAATTGTATTCACATTTATGTGTGTTCTTAAATCACAGTTACAGTACAGCTAAGATTTGCATCTCAGATGCTGTTCTGTTGCTGAATGTTTGCATCTCCTGCTACATTGGTCTGACCTAACATGTTTCATAGACGTGAGACATTGCAAATGAAGAAAACAACAGAAGTTCGCTCATTTATTGTACTTTAATTATTAATCCTGCAAGAGTTTGAGCCAGTTTTTTTCTGTGGATCTAAGGATGGAAATTTGAGCAGTAATTCTTCTCCAAAAAAAAGCGGTCAACTCCATTTGAGCCCAGGAATGAAACACTACCAGCCCAGGTTAACATTTAAATGGGAGATCATAAAGTAAAGAATCGTGGCAGATGAAGAACAAAGACTTGTGACCAATTAGTCAAGAAATGTTATGCCTCATATATCAAAAGATTGGCTTTATTTAGTCCTACCGTTCCTGCTAAATTGCTACAGAAGTAAAAAAAAAAAATCAAGAATGATGAATTTCTATGCTCTAGAAATGTAATAATTTCACAGATAATTTTTACCCTTTCTAGAAAAGACAGGCAAAAAATACCATGGTAATTTCTTTCTTCCTTCCTATAGTTTAGTTTTCAAAACTGAAAATATACAGTTAACAGTTTAGTTTCAAGCAAAGATGTAAAAGTAAAGCAAAGAAAAAAGGAAGAGGTATTTCAAGGAATGTAGCACCTTTTACACTAAGCCACTATTTACAGTTAATCATAAAAACCAGTCTATTAAAATACAATTATCTGCAACTGATTTTAGCCTAAAGGTTTTAACTGTAAACAGTTTGCTCTCTAATAGGATAAATGATATTTTAAAAGTTAATAAATTGCATGAAATGATCATTACTTGCCAATAGGATGGAAGAAAGAAAAAGTATGTTATTATAATTAGGGACATGTATCATCTTTCGGCAGAAACAAAAATACAGTTTTTCTCAAGACAGGATAGAAATATTTTCTACTTTATCGATTATAAACATATTATTATAACATTTAATATATTTAATATAGATTAATATAACATTTTTAATTCCAGTGATTGAATGCAAGATAAATACAGCATTGAAATGCCACTCTTTTCTATTGACTGACAATAAATTACTTATTCAGTTCACTATTAGGCAAATAGTGCTTTGATACAGCTGACCTGTTGGAAAAGTAATTAGTAATAAAACAAATTTAAAGATTTTGAAGGGACTGAGCCTATCAGCATGTCTGAGCTGAGCACAGCAGCTTTGTGAATTAAGTTTACTTTATAAGGTGTAAGTGCTGGGTTTTCTAGACATCCATAGAATATGAGATAGGATCTCCCTAACAGCTCTCAAAATTAGATTTGTCCATCTTTACATAGAACCTAAAAGGAAATAAAAAGTCAAAGATCTCTGTTGATTTAAATTGTTTATATTGATCTTAATTTAGTTTACAGATTTGTTTATATGAATTTTAGTAGATCTATTAGCAATTTATTGTCTATAGAAGATCAGAAAACCATTCAGTTTTGCCTGAATAAAAACTGCCCCAGAGAGTTTACAATTACATTCTTACGTGCTGTTAACATATTTTCACAATTAAGACTTTTGCTGATCTTTTATATAATTATTTATGTTTGGGAGTATATACATCCTAACTAATATACTAGTTAAAGGTCCATAGAACCAGACTGGGTTCTATGGATCTTGAGCTAGCATGTTTCTCATTACTTTATTGTTGTTACACAGCCAGTGGAAACAGGCCACAACAGATATAAATATTGTTGCACCAGAGCTGCCTTGGTGTAAACATCCAGTTTTTTAGTTAATAAAAAAGAGACTTAAAAAAAAAAAAAAAAGTTAAAAAGAAATTGTGCTTCTGGATTCAGTTACTCTTGCAAATTCTGAAATATTTTATAAAGCCACAGCAAGCAGTTGACTTCTGGAATGCTCTGCTGCTGTCCCGTGCCTACAGCAGGCTGCACTCCTGCCCAGTCTATTGACTCATGAACTTAGTGCCTGCTGGTATTCCTACAAAACCTTGTTCTTGCATGTGAGACACAAGTTTTCAAACAACACATTTCTAGAGTCTCATTCTTGGTTGTCAGCTTATCGCATGTGAACTCCCTACAAATATTTTAAAAAACAAGCCAGGACAGTTGTGTTGACTCAATGGTGCCAGCACCTTTCGGTCAGGTAATGCTCAAAAGGGAAGTCTCTCTTATTAAAGACCCTTTGGCAGTCCAAAGGGTCAAAATCTTGCCTTTTCTGGTAAGTCAGAAGAATAGCTCTGTTAGATGCTTTAAAATTTGGAGAAATGTATAAATCCTTGGCATTCTTACTTGCTTCTGTTTACACAGGCAGACTCTAACACCCTTTATCCTCTTCAAATTAAACCCTAAATGCATGGGATCACAGACAAAAGAAAGCCACTTACCAAAACCTCTATCTTTCCTTTTTACAATTCTAAATATTTAAGTCTAACATCTAAATGCAATTTCATCTTAATATTTTCATGCATCAGTTGTTACATATGCACAAACATTCCAATTTGTACAGACAGATCATAACCAATTATTTTAGGATTCTATAGATTCAACAGCAAGTCCAAAAATTTACCAGCAGCTATGGAAATAATGAGTGCACCAATTTTTGCATAAGACTTTAGACAAACAAGTTCAGACTTCATATAAGCAAACATCCACGGGTGTAAAGTTTTAGAAGATGCTTGTGAAAAATACAGTTCTTATCTGAGATTTAACAGGGTAGGTTTTCCTACTGTATTGGAATCAAAAAGTTAGTCTTTGTCACCTATTCTTCAGTTTTGAATAAATTTTTATCTGACTTTCATCAAAGAAGCTTTACACATCACCAGCTTTCACTGCTTTGAGATCCTAACCAGTAGGGAGCTTGTCAAACTTTTAGAAATATTTCCTGTAACATTAATCAAGAAATCATTTCACAAATATGATCCTACATAAAGCATACACTATCATATTTGCATGAAAGCACTAAAGTTCAGAGATAAGGCAGGTGAAAAACAGACAGAAATATCCAGTTTCAAGATACAAAACTTTTAATGAAACATAAATGTATATTTCAAAGTATTTCCTGTCTCTGTCAAGTGATCTTTCTTTCCACTAAGCTGCTCTAGATTTACTACGCAGCTCAGTCTCACAAGGAAGTTGCTCATACTGTAAGTAACTTCTTTGCAATGAAAGCACAACTTTCCCTCCCTTTTTGCTCTAAAAGTGTAAGACTGATTTCTCTTTCCAATGCTTGCAAATAGAAAACAAGCATGCAGAAGCACACGACTCCACCCTGACCTTGCAGTTCAGGCTGCATCCACTCCCAAAACAGCAGTGCTTGAGCCATGCAGCAATTCACTCCCAGCAGTTCTAGTACAGGACTGTAGACATAAGCAGAGAACTCTAATAACTCTGTGAGTAGTAAAAATATTTACATTTATAATTGGATTTAAAAAATCAAGCATGTTTACCTAAGAAATGTAATACTTATTTACAAGAACTTTGAGAATTATTGCAATTAAACACATATTTTGGCTTGCCCATGCAAATATGAGCAGCCTTATGCTTACGTCCTGGTTTAGGGCAAATTTTGGGGGGAAAACCTCCGGAAGGAGCCCCCAGACAGCAAACCCTCACGACTCCTCCCCCCCACCACCGGGTTCGGGAATAATTTCCTCAGAGAGGAGTGGAAAAAGAACATGTTTATTTAACAAGCGAAACCACTCCCCAGCACAAAAAAAAACAATACCAGCTGACAAAAAAACTTTTTCACCAAGGGATGACAAACTCAGAAAGTCTCTGCGGCCAGTGGTCGCCCAGTTATCAGTCTCCGGCGCTGGGGGATGACTGCTGCAGGTCACAGAATGCAGACTCCCAGTGTTTCTTGGTGTTTCCCAGGTCCCCGTCCGGAACAGGTTCAGATGGTATTCAGGAAAGGGAAAGAAAAAAAAAACAGTCCAGGGAAAAAATTGGACTGCCTAGCTAAACTAACTAATAAGCAAAAGCAAGGGCAAAGCAAAGAAAAAGAGGCAGAAGCGAGAGAGCAAGCCTGCAAGCAAGCCAGCAAAACCAGCCAGCCTCTCCTAAACACAGACCATGGGGGAGGTGAGCCAGTTGATAACAGGACAAAACAAAGCTTCACTTTCAGATTCAGTCCTGAAAGCACAGGACATAATACCAAGCATAAACAGAACACACGATTGGAGATACAAACACTATAACATCACCCTAGGACAGTTGTCTTTGTTTTATGTACTTCTTCAGTACTCCAGCAGGTAATTGTTTAAAAAATATCACGACATGTTGTTGTTGCAGAATATTATCTGATATTCATTTGAAAACTAATCTCTGTCAGCTCTCCCATGAAATAGAGTAAGACTTTCTGTGAAAAAAAACCTACCCAAAGTAACATTTTTTCTACTCTATTGCAAGTTACTTCACCCCAAAATTTGGAAACACATTAAAACTCCTCTAAAAATACCTTGTTTCATTTTCCACATGAGAGGTAAAGATAGTTTAAGTGATTTAAGTGTGACTATAATCCAACAACTCATTATCAACAGATTATACAATCTTTCCAGAAAACACCAAAGCCATCAGGAAATTATTTCTAATTGCAGATATATTTCTGAGACTATTCCCCAAAGATATTATGAAACACTATTCTGCTTTTTAAATCTTCAGATTCATGATAGATAATAATGTTAACTTCATGAATGACATTTAAATCTTGTTCTCACGAGCAGGCAAACTACTTTGCAGACCTTGTAACTATCCATTATAGTTTCTTTCGGCTTCTAATCTAAAGAGAAGTGCAACATTGTTTCATGAATGGGCAATTTCCAGACACATCAGCTTTCTGGATCATAGCATTCGGAGTCTTGTGTAAGTAAAAGCCAAATTCCTCTAAAGCAGTGCTTTTCAGACCTAGACACACTGGCATGGCTGGGTGCCTCATGGACTCAATAATAGGGCATTTACTCTGACAACTACTGAAAAGATGTTTTCAAGACAGAGAACTGTAATGAAACAGCAGAACATGTATTTCACAACTGAGTAGGAGCATGAGATTTCTGGATAAAGGTAAAAGGGTTTTGAATTAATCAATAGCAGCAAAATAAAGGGGAATAGAAGAAGGGATTTTATATTGAAAAAATCCATGCAAATTTTATTTTCCCAAGTTTCAAAAATTAACTTTCCCTTTTATCTTCAGCAATGTTAATGTTAAATTAATATATTTTTTTATGTGTGAAAGGTTGATAGCTATGCCACTGACAGAGCGAACCATCAACAGAAATTAAATTTGGAATCTTATGGATTCCAAAGAAGCTTTGGAAAAACAAGAAAAAATAAATTTCAATCTAATAAAAACAATTATAATTTTGGGACCACAATGTGGTTCTAAACGTGTGTATCCACAAAGGTGAATTTTACATCACATCCTAATTGTCATATTTGGAGGAAATTTTGAAGCAGACAGAATGCAATTTCAAAAGTGCAATTATTATACTCTCCTTGTACAAGTCTATCTTTCTTGTATTTGTCTGAAGTAATAGGCTAATAGACTAAATAATTTTTTGATTCATTCTGCACAAATACCATCAATTTTTTGTCAGTGCTGCCATTATTCTCCTTTTATCTTCTTCAGTTTTCTACAATTCTTTATTTTCAGCTCATTTGAAGCATCATTTTTGGCGTTTATATTTGTATTGTAGATGTAATACAATGAACATTTCCTTATTATAAAAACTTTTTATCAATTTTTCTCTACATTTTTTTACAAGTAAAAAATCTATGAGCAACAAAGAGATCAGCAGACAGGGAAACTGTAATGAGGACCACATTCTCCTACTGACTTATGCTGAAGATGAAAGGAAAGGTATCAAACATTCAAAATACCTGATGTATATTTACATTATTTTAACACTGTATCCCAGTGTCAAACTTTGCACATTTCCTATTGTTGTTATGGGAATACAGCTGAAAATTCAAGACAAAAAGCTTTCCTAAATGTAATGCCACACACTGTGGATCCTAATTTAACCTAACCACTGAATGAATCTGGGATCCAATTCCAAGACTGAAATGTTGTCCTGGGGTACAATGCAAAAATGTGTATTCTATCACCATCTGTTGAAATGTGGGAGGGGTGGTGATCCTTATCTCTGTGGGAGATATCCTCTGCTGATGTGCCATCTGATAAGATCAGGGGGATGATCATCGTTATCTTTTCACAACCCATCCTTCCTCCAGAAGATATATTCTGTTAATGGGCCATTAAGTCCTATTGTGTGACTGATAAGATTACATCATCCCATTGGGAGATGCTCCAGCCAGGGGCAGGAGCCAAGCCTTTCCTACCCAGATAAAAAACTGGGGTTTGGAACACCAAAGCAGCCTCTTTCCACTGAATCTCAGAGGAAAGTCGGACCCTTTCCACATCATCACTGGATCTTGGGAGGAAAACTGCACCTTCTACAGGAGCACTGCTTCAACTGAACCCCATCTGTCATCCAGGAGGATGCAGCCACCATTTAATTGGACTGCTACCAACACCCTGACTGACAGGGTGTCAGGTTGTATTCTGACTCTGTCAGTGGGTTTTTTTGTATTATTGCATGTATTTTATTTTTTATCTTTTTTTTTTTTTTCTTATTAAATTGTATTACTGAGTTGGAGTCTCTCATTGGTTTTGCTTTCAAATCAGTACAAATATTTCCTTAACACCAGAGCAGGCATGACTGCTGGACTGACTCAGTGATAACCATCAAACTTACCCAACCATGGACATCCTTTCTAGTAATAAGATGAATTTTTGTTACACATCCTCCATTCAAGTACAGACTAGGCCCAAATCTGCTCAGTCTCTGAGATAACACATGATCCTTCTTCAAGCAAAAAAAGCATTTAAACTAACATCCTTTCTTAACATTAAAATAATTGTTCTTGCTAATTTTGTGACTCAAAGAACAAGACATTGTTAATTTCAGAAGTTTTTTTAGATTTATGTACTTTTACCACTATTGCAGCAATTGCAGCCTGTATGAAATGAGACACTAAATGAGACTATTACTATAAAAATCTTTTTCAATACCTATATATATATTAATTACAGAGATGTAGCAGTATGTCTAAGAAACCAAGTTATTTCCTCAAGCCCTATAATATACTCACTGATTACCTAATGACTAAATCTATTAATGATTAAATCTATTAATTTAGATACCCATAATTTATGTTTATAAGTTGGATATGAATGCTCTTTTCTTTTCTGAAATACTTGCTTCCTAGTGAAGATGTCTTGTGCATGGATATTGGGCATTACTACACAGACCCACTAGCAGACCTGAACTCATTACATTGAGGTAAAGCAGCTCTGGAAAACAAAGTCACAAACCACTCATCAATTTCAGAAGAGATTCTGGCTCCACTTGTACTAATATTTACTATTAAGATAGCAGCATAAAGACAAGAGGAACATAAATTTGTAACACAAAGAGAATTGCCAAATAACATACAATTAATGTTACTGTTTATTTTAGTTATTTATTTATTTGATCTTAGAATGTGATGGAATAATTAAGGGTGGCTAAAATATGTTTGGAACAGGCAAACTTCTAAAGATCTCTCTTACCTCTTCCCTACGCAGTCTAATGCCACCAATTCCCATTTTATTCTTTCAGTTCCATTCTTTCTACTAGCCAAATGCCTGCTCCCACTCTCTTTGTGTGGCACTCTTAATTGGTAAGAAAATATTTTTGCCTTCCTTCTTTCATCCATATTTTCCCTTAACTTCTTGGGCTCCACGTTAAGTCTTCTAGAGATTTGAAATTACCCTGCATATCAGTGACACTTTGCTGTAAAATAGGGTTAATGAGGTCACTTTGAAGGGACCAGAAGTAATGTTTGTTTTGAAAGTGAGCACTCTGTTTAAATATATTTATTTCTGCACTAAATCAAGGCACTTAGAGCTGTCATGATGACTCAGAGCAAAGTTGCAAAGCCTTGGTTCTGCAAAGAGATTAGTCACTGTTTTCTTGCACTGAGCTGCTCTGAGTCAGATGTAAATTGTTTTACATCGAGTATCTGGGTATAACTTCAAATGGTGCAGTTAACTTCAGTGCAAATTCCTGAAAGAAAAGCTCTCTGTATCTGAGCAAATTATTGACTAGGTCTACCTTCTCCAGTATAGAACTGGGTTTTACAATGAAAGAAATTAGAACTGCCTGAACATTGATTTACATTTTTTCCCTTAGCCAAGGAGAAATGTCAGGGTTAGCAGGCTGAGTTTAATAAACTCTGAGTACACGGAACAATCAGTTGAACTGTGCTCTTAATTCATTAATTATGTCAGAGATAAAAAATCTAGACATCAAAAGGCTTAGGTTGTTTTTTTTTTGTGTCAATCTATAAATGTAAACTTTAAACTTAATAAATATACTAACCCAAACTGTCTCCCTAGACAGCAATACCACCCTAATGCTTTTTGGAGAAAAAACCCACAAGAGACAGTATAGAAGAAATGTGACTTTTCTCTGAACCACTCAACTCTATTAATGCTTTCATATGGATCCAAAGAGAAGAATGTAAAAATAATGTGAAGGCTAAGAGTGGTGAGCTTCCTGAGAAAGAGGATGACCCAATCCACTGGTCAGTTATGGCAAATTAGTGTTGCTCTAAGGACATTTTGAGTTATTTCCACCTGTACAAAGCCTGCATTTGTTCCCGTCTCCTAATAGTATAGTTACCTTCCCATAAAGGCTGTCCTTACTAGTTTTTCTTTTTTTCAAACCCTTTGACTCGTGCTGCTGTTTTACTGGGGAATCAGAAGGCTCTAGCACATTTTCTATTCATAGTACAGTAAAGAACAAGCCAATACTCCTGTCTTTATTAAACCTAAAATAATAATGTCACTAAAAGATTTTCAGGAGAAATGTTGTGTTATTTACTTTTATTTCATTTATTTTCTAGAGAAGGTACTATGGCCAGTACTCCTCAAATGAGCAATCACTGTGTGAAGGAATTCCATCAAATACAACTTTTCCTGCACACTTACTCACCACTTGCTTTCAGTCTGACTTATTTGAAAACTGCCATCTACTTATTATTAACTAACAATAGGCATTCAAATATGCAAATAAGAATAAATATAGGAGTAATATCTGCTGCACTTGTTCATTCTTTAAACTTATGTCATTTATATGTATACCCTAGATTTTGTTCTGTAACTACCCATGCAAATAGTAATGAATTCTATAAACCTATTTGGAACATAATGTGTTAATTAAACTGTATGAAAGACAGTTTGATTATGTCATACCATACTTTATTATTGAAGGGATTAGCATCCAATACCACATCTTCTTTGCAAGATTCAAAATAATTGAGATTTGGAACATTAACACTTTAGAATATGATTGAGGAAGCAAGAACAGATCGTTAGTAAGAATTTTGACATTTTCTGTACACTACTCCTTTATACACAGCCTGAAGATAAGAAATACATTGCTATGAAATGAAGTGATGCAAATGAATACCCTGCACATTTTGTCTTCAGGAATCTTATGATAGTTTTGGAAAGGCTTAATTAAAAATAATGAAAAAATACTTTATTTCAAAATATATCAAATGTCTTTCTGAAAAATAAATATGTAAACCTGTTCTAATCTAGTATGTAATATAATTTAGAGATTCACTGTTACTGTATTATTTATTAATTTATTTATTATGTTGTGGTAATTGTGCTAAGTATTATGCTAAATATTAATATTGTATATTGTACCAATACACAGAAATAACATTGAACTGATAGCAGTTCTAAATAACAGAATGTTCTATTACTGATAGCACAGTAGTAAGGGAAGTCTTGAAAAGCATTGATTGATTCTGCCCTGATACAACATATTTACACACACTCTTTCCTCTCCCCTATTCTCACTCACATCAAGCCACATTTATAGGGCAAAATTGCCCCGTTGTCCAAGATGCATCAGTACCAAAAAGCATTGGTTTAGTCTATACTGATGTAGTAAAAAAAATAGAATGTAAAATAAATAATATAAATGACGTCACAGCTACTTAGAAAGGCACTATAGATAATGTTTCTTCCCAGAGCTCCAAAAAACTATGGTTAATCCCATAGAAGCAGACTAAGCCTTGTTCACTGGTCTCATTATATGTCAGCCATAAAAACAGATGAGATCAGTTTTATCAGTTTTACTTCTACACCCTAAAGCTTTATCTTACAGAATGAATGCTAGCTTCCTGAAAAAAAAAAAACACTGGCACATTATAATGTTTATGATTGTGATAACTCATTAATCACTCTATTCTTAATTTTAAGAAAAAGCAATGGAAAGTAAAGTTTGGCAAGCATAGATTAGCAAGAATAACAATTGAATATCAGGAGGCAGAAAACACTCAGCAACAATCTCCTGTCCTTCCAGTTTATTGCCATGTGACTTTTCTCCTGGCTTTACTATTAATTACTTTCTTTAGTAAAAAGTTTTAGTTGTTGCGAAAACTGCTTGTGAATCTGTGAAAGCTCTTTCTGAAGAACAAATGCAGGTGTAACGATCATACAGAATGGAATTTCAAGTTACATACTTAAAATTAGATTGTACAATCTATATCTCTGTTGGTGAGACCTACTCACCCAAGCTGTCCTACAGGCTAAACTGAGCAAATTGGTATTTCCTTATATATTTCCTCTTTCCAGGGGCATAATTTGTCCCTTAAGTAAATGGTTCAGGTAAAGCCCTCTGAAAATTTCACTAGAGAACTATAGATGTTTAAGACTGAAATAACCTATTTCAACACACACTATCCTATTTACTATAGATTTTCCTTCTTCATAAACCAATAAATAAAAAAAATGCCATTCACTGCCAGGCTTCACGAAGAATTACTGTTGCTACCAAATTAGGAATTCTCAGTGCTTGATTCCTAGTTGCCTACCAGAATCATTAACCTGTTTAGACCTCAAGAACAATGGATCTTTGCATTGCTAGCTGATCTAATATTAACAAATGAGTACTTTAAACTCAATTTTATTTACAGGTAAATCACTGTTCATCTGCAAAATCTGCTGCCTGAATCTGTTAGAAGTCATTGCAGAGCTTAATCAGCTGATTGGCTGGTTGTTTGATTATGCTAGTCTTAATTCTTAAATTTAACTGACAAAAAGTTTATTTTTGTTTTTGTGTGAGTGCAACTCATTTGCTTAAAAATGCATAAGAACTCAGATTTGTCTAATCATATTGGTGATTATTGCCAAGTCCGCTGGGAATCAAACTTGAATGGTCCTTTGCAAGTCATGTATGTGTTGCTGATATAATTTCTCACTGTGACAGATTTACCTCCTATAGGATGAAAAGTGAGTGTGCAAGGAACAAGCATTAGTTTCAGAGCTGACAAGTAAGTAGAATGTCTCACCTACCTACACATCAGCAGATAAACTGTACTCTGGACATCTGATGGTTACAGAGTTCTGCATGGAAGTAGTAAGGCATTCCTACATTCTATGCCACCCTTCCTCAAAGCTGTGCTAAGGGCACTAAATTAATGAGCCAGCCTTGAAGAGAAATTATTTCCTTCCACGAGCAAGTGGAGAAGTGGAGGGAATTTGGGTCAGAAAGAAACATAATCGTCATTCTGCTCCCTTCTGTGTCAGCACAGGGAGCTGGCTGGACACGAAGGAAGGAACGTGCTCTGGCAGGGTCTGATGGCACACTCCCCACTTGTGCAACGCTAAAGCTCGGGGGGAATATGATTCAGAGGATGCTTCTGAGTCACAACTTCTCACTGAGCCGCTCCGAGCGGGCATGGCCACATTTTGTCCCTTCTTGGAACAGATCATCCTCACCCTCCATTCTCAAATGTGTCAAGCAAGCACTGACTTTGTGAGGGGCACTAAAGCACTGGGCACTAATTCCCTTTGCAATAATTAAACCAGACTCATATATATTAACGAAAAGGCAACCACTCTCTGCTAATGACGTCAAACTGTAAAGAAGCATTCAGTATGTATGCTGTCCGAGATGTCTGTGGTGTAATGCTACACATTTAAAATAGTTCCTTACAGACGGACGCAAGTATTTTCACTGCACCTTTCGGAAGCGGAAGTTGTGACTTCTCTGGAGCTCACGGCATTCCCACAGCCAGGGGCACTCCCTGAAGCTTGCTACGAGAGCTTCAAGCGGGGCGCGCCGTCCGTCCGCCCCTGCGGGTCCGAAGGCGCTCCCGGCCACCGCCCGGCGCTCCCCCAACGGGACGGGTACAAAGTCACGTCCTCGGCACTCGCCAGAACGGCCGTGGCCCCTCGACAGAGCTGCCATGGGAACACGCCGCCGCCCAGGTGCCAGAGCCTGTCCCAGGGAGCGGGTGGCAGCGCGGGAGGAGCGGATCGAGCGGTGGCCGAGGAGGCTGATTAGCTCATACTGCTGGTAGTGCTGCGAGCGAAGAGATGAAGGAGCATCGGGGAGTTTCAGAAAGAGACTGGCGGAATCAAGCTCCGCCGTCTCTGAGATGGAAACAGGGACGACCACCAGAGAAAACCCATAATCACACTTCTTAAATACATTTATTTAAATACATAAATAACCCCTTCTTAAATACAGTATCCCTGAGGCGCTAGCACCGCGTGGGCTGGCATTGGCTATACTGGACATGGGGGAAATTTCTGGCAGTTCCTCACAGAAGCACCCGTGTAGCCCCTACTCCCAGCTACCCAAACCTACCAAAATAAACAACCCACTGCATGTCACCAAAACCACAGTGCCTCTGCCAGCAAACCAAACACATTCCATCCCTCACCTCTGGGTACCATATGTTTAAGAACTATCATTAAAATACACATTCATCACAAACTTCACTTACATCAACCAAAATAATTTCCTGCACTGAAGTCAAAATAACATGAACACCAACAAAAGTTACAGACAATACTTCCCTCATTGCTTCACCACGATTACAACTACCAAAATGCTCCAGAATCATTCTGCTCTTCCCTCTCTGGCATAGTTCATCTATGTTTGGTCCGTTACCTTTTCCTCTGTCCTTATCTGAAATTCCTCCTATCCCCATTTGGGCATCAAAAAGGCCTTTATTTTTTTGGTGGGGGAAGATGAAATTAATCCCACTCTCTGGTATTGCTATAGATGACTACAAGTCCTATAAACCCCGCCGACACAGTCTATCAGCCCAGTCTTTAGTAGCAGCGCTCAGCACACTGCCGACCCTGGGAGCCACACCTCCAGAGCAGCGATCCTCATCTTTGCCTGTGGCATCTGTAGAGGCATTGCCTGGAATTCTGACTACATCATCAACCAACCACCAAACAGTGGGCAATTAGCATCTAGCAGCAGACTCACTTCTCCAAGTCATGTCAGTCTTTCACTGAACACAGTCCCAGATTTTTCTTACTCAGGCAGTGAGGATGGATTCTGTAATTCATCAAACTTGTGCAAAAAGCTGAAACTTCTCATTTATAAACTGTCTAGAGGGCATTTACTTCTACTAATAATTTTTTCAAAACCAAAGACTTAAAGACATACTGGCTAATTGATATAAAACACCTTTTGGTAGACACGATGTACTGCAAAGAAGGTAATAGGAAAGGTTCTTTTCTACTCAGTTTGGGAAAAAAATGCTTTTGATTTACAAAAACAGTCCTGTCTGCTCATTATCATGAATAGTTGAAAAGTGATATTAATTATATCATTTTCATTTCCAGTTATATAAATGGGTATCTTTAGTTTCTGTCCCACTCTGCTATTCTCCAAAGACAATCTGTGAAATTAGTGAAGAAGAGTCTGGTTGCTTTAGTAGCTTCCCTATCTTAATGACCTGGATATATGGCCAAATCTGTGTCCAGCAAGAGGGTACAGTTATGTTTCTTTCACTAGCAGAGTTGCATAATATAGCACATAATCCTAAATCTATATATCACAAACAGCAACTATCTATCAATAGGAAAAGAAACAGGCAGAATAATCTTACTATTCATTCATGACCCAGTGAGAAAATGTGCAAATGCGTGCGTATGCCTTTGAAAAACAGCATTCTGTGGCTCTTTTCACTGCGTGGTGACACCATCCCCAATTATACAGAACAGCAAAGAAACCAAGCGTCTGAGTATTTCTGTAGACAATGATGTGATAGGATTAGTTGCATGGTGAAAGGAGTATAATGGAACAAGTAAACAACCAAATCCTCATTATCAGAGAAGTGCTGAGCACCCACAGCTCCCTCTAACTTAAACTGGCAACTCTTTAATATGTCTGCCTTTAATCTTTGTGCCTGAAAATCTTAAATTCAAATCTATACATTTTCATAAGTGAGCAACATCACAATTGCTGTGAAGATTCCAGCATCTTATTTCAACACAGCAAGGAAGGCCTGGATGAGAGACATAAGACCCCATGTAACTTATGGCGGGAAATGCATGTGTAGAGGACTCTTATAGCACAGTGGATTCTACACAACTGTAGGGATGATGGAAGCCCTCAGGTTGGCTTTAACATAATTTTATACAACCCTTGATAGCAAAATGTGTGTGGTTCTTTGTCATTAACAGACTTTATCTCTAAAAACACTCTTTTGAGAAAGGGAGGAATTCTTATTTCCATTAAATGACCAAGAGATTGAAACAACATAGAGGGAGAGATTTGCCCAAGGAATTAGGGCAAGACTGCCACAAACTGAAGTGACAACTTAGAACTCCCTATTTGTACCTTAAACAGAGGGTATTATGTCCTCTGGATCTTGGTTAAGAAATGGCACAATAATTTCATTTTCTTATTCCACTGACATACAATGGACAGGGACGTTTCTCCATCTGCAGAATAACCCATGATAACTGGTAATTTAAAACCACTGATCTATTTGATTTTGTAAGCTAACTTTGCCTCTTGTAAAAATAATCATATGACCTACTGTGAGAGCAGAACTACTAAGAAGTTAATGAGAGCAGACTACTTTGGAGATGTAAAGTTAAAATGAGGGAAGAGTTTGGGCCATAAATATGCATTATGAACAATTACATTAATTTATTTTGCACAAATGTATAGAAATATATGATTAGTAAAAATGTAACGCATACAATTAAAAACTGTTAACTTACCTTTCACTTATCATCCTTTGGTTGCTAAATACTTCTGGGATATTTTTATTATAAATTTCTACAGAGGTAATTTCTCCTGTTACTTTTCTTTTATGAACATGTCACAAGTATGACTGAGCCAGGATTGTGTTTTACTACTCAACAAAACTGCTTTCCTTCCTGTTTTTTTATGGGTAATTACTCCTGTAGATGTAAGTGAGGATGGGTATCGACAATTGAGAGAGAGATGGGGACTACTGACTCGTGATCAGAATCCAAATTTATTGTGAGCTACATATGCTTATATACCATTTTTAGGAAGGCTACTAATTTTTTACTACATTCATTGGGTTAAACATCACCCAGACAAACTTTATATTTCTACCTAGTTCAATCTTCTTTCCTGTCACCAGTCTTGATCCAATCTTCTTGTAATCTTCAAAGCTCGGTTTGCTCTTGCCAAGGCATCTTGGTTATCAAACTGCATATGGAGCTAATTAAATCCACAGTACTCCCTGTTTTAGCTTCCACAGATGGGCATAAGATAGGCTGTTGTAACTAGAAAAAATGAGCAATAAATCACGCAACATCACACCCAAAACCATTTACTTCTTATATCTTAACTAAATTAATAATATCACTCCTTGTAGAATTTCAGAGATCCCTACAGGAACCCATTCCTTGTTCCTCATTACTTCAGCCACAGATGGTACATCTGGCCCTCCATTTGGGTCAACAATATGACTACCAGTAGCTTAATTGCTTTATATTATAGACATTATAGCCACTTGTGGAAATTGTAATGAAAAAACTGGTTTTAAATTTCTGGCCTTTGATAGTGACTGCCTCATGCAGACACTTGGTAGGGTAGAAAGAACAAATACATGAAACATAAAGCAAACATACCTCCAGCTCTAAGAGCTACACGTTCTTCAAGTCTGGCAAAGATCAAGAGACATGTGGAGGGGATCTTGACTTCTCTTTCGTTTCTGAAAAACAGTGTACCCACAGCTAATGAAACATTTCATGCACAGGCTATGTTGGTTTCTGTAAGCAAAACTGAAGAATATAAAGCTGATTCTATATAAAAAGTGGGGCATAGACTTTACAGAGCAAACTATGGCTATGTGACTTACAACTAGCCAGAGAAACAGTAAGAAAAAAACCTAGAGAAGCTTGTGAAAAGTATAATAATTTGTGACAAAAAAGATAGTAAAATTAGATCCAATCCCATAGCAAAATAATTATTTCAGTAATAGAAGGGTATCATACACTAACAGGTATACTTAAATGTTTTATATAAGCTAAAAAATAAAAATTGTAACTACAGGAAACCAGTAATTTTGATTCCACAACTGCACAAAAGACTCTAAACAATATATATTCAAAGAGAGAGAAAACAAATAGTTGCTCTTTTTACTAATGAAAGTTGAGAAAGACTATGCAAACTATAGATTAGCTTGTACTTTCGATAAGTATTTTTTAGTAGTCACATAGGAAAACATGAACAAATTAAGTTTTCAGGAATACTAAGCACTCCTTTTAAGCCAGAGAGAACCCAGTGGGAAAATCCATTTCTATTAATTCTGTTTCTGCAGGTCCCTGTGAGTCTGATCACATGTGTTCACCCTCCCAAAATTCTGCATAACTTAATTATGCATAGGTCACTTTCTCAACTCCCTATCAAAAACACTGTAAGCGCAATGTAAGCGCAAAGGACCTAAAAAGAGACCAGAATACAATGGTACGTTTCTTTTTACAGGGACAGATTATTCATCCTTACTGTCAAACAAGCCCAGAGGTTGATGACTAAAAAAAACCCATAAACAAAAAAGAGAACCCAAGCCCTTTCTTTCAAAAGTGTTCCTTTCTTCTTCCCAAGTATAAACTTCAGCAACCAGCCCAAATAAGCATCCAATGAACAAAGTTCACCGTGCTCTATATATTTAAAACCACTTTAAATTCTCATGTAAAAGTACACAATGAAACCCAAACAATTGCAGAAATCTCAGCCTCGCCAAACTGACAGACCAGGCAGAAAAGAATAAAAAATAAAAGGAACTAATCTTCAAAAACCAGTTTAATTCTACCAAGGGCTATCAACAATATAATGCAATATAATTGTATAGTTAATTCATGACACCATTAACTAATGGGGAGTTAAGTTGTGTGTTTTTGTGCCAACATGTCTGAATGGCTTTAAAAACTATATTTAATCTCAGTTTTCTAGTGTTAATAATTCTTGTTTTAGGAAAAATTACGTTTCTGTAGTTACAACTTATTTACTGTATTGCCGTAACACTTAGGCACTCTAATAATGTACAGGAATATACAATGTTATATGATGTAAAAACATAAACCAAAAAGAGTGCAGCTTGAACACTGTGAGCAGGCAGTGAGTAGAGAATTATGGGGAAAAAAAAGAGACATTAACAATCAATATGGCAAGTACAAAGTTTGGCATGTCAACTTCCAAACTGAGTTCCTGAAGCCTTCAAAAATATCTTTTCCCACACCTGAGAGGCAGAATGAAAGAAAACATAGAGCTATTTATCCCAAAACAAAATAAGTGGATGACGGAAGTTGGTGTCAGGAATTGTTGAGAGCTGTCATCTCATAATGAATCATAGGTGAGGTAGCCCAAGAATGACCTTGAAAGCAAATCAAGACAGAAAGTATAGAGACCTGTGGTCAAAATTACTGGCTAGGAAAATAATCTTTGCTGTTGTATTACAGGAAAAGGATTACTTTTACACTTGACATCACTGGTGCACACAAACTCCTAACTCAAATAAAACGTACCTTTGGCAGTGACGCTTTTCTTAAGAGTGAGAACGCACCAGAAAAAGCATCCGTGGCCAACACCCTGCCCTGCCCTGCACTTTATGCACCCCCACACCACAGCACAGGAACATGGCTTGGGTTCTGGGCTGTAACGGACCTGCCGTGTGCTCTGCCCACCAACTTGGACAGTGTCCTCTGTGAGCACATAGGCGAGCTGGCAAAAGGAGGAATTAATTACCAGACGAAGAAAGTGTTGGGGAAGTGGATAGAGGACTGGAAGTGGCTCCCTGCCCTCCAACACTGCTTCTGAAATGGTGGGGCAGCCGTGTAATGACATCCAGCGCTGTATTTTATCAGTACAATTAATCTAGATGGAGCAGAGATTTTTACGACACACAAGTGCCCATTAACTGTGAAACAGAATGAATTTGCTCTTCACTCTTCGCATTTCGACCAAAACCCTAGGAATTATGTCAGTGGCCTGCTGGCATCCCACAAGCACACTATAGTAACAAGAGTAACACGGATTGTCATCCCACCAACCCCCACTGCGACTGGCACCGGGCAATCCCGAACCCGAGACAAGTTACATCAGTGCATCGGAAATAAACAACCCACTGCATGTCAACAACACCGCGCTGCCTCTGCCAGCAGAGGAAGTGGGGAATGAGTGCGCTGTGAGGAGGTCTCTGGAGTTGTGAGGGTTCTAAGCGTGCTATGGGGGCTTGTGAGGGTGCTGCGGAGGCTATGAGAAATTCTGTGAGGGCTTTGAGGGGGCTCTGGAGGCTGAGGAGATGTATAGGGTCCGTGAGGCCGAGTGAAGCAAAACTCCGAGATCGGACATAGCGTTCTGTGGGGAGACACGAGCGGCCGCGCGCCGCACACCGCACACTGTACACCGTACACCGTACACCGTACACCGTACACCACTCAACTCAACTGCGCAGCCGACGCCGCCGCCCGCTTCCGCGCTGACAGGTTGTTTACTTCCTCCGGGGCTCGCGCACCGCCCACCCAGCCCTGCTGCCCTGCCCTCAGCCCCCGCCCCCACCCGCGCGCCCTCCTGGCCGGTCAACGGCAGCCGGCGCCAGCCCCGCGCGCTAGGGGCGGGCCCCGCCCCGAAGGAACCGGGTGAACTCAACGTCAGCCGGTAATACTCGTCAGCCGGGGCTTTGCGCTGATTAGGCAAGCATCCTGCCCATCTTCTCAAGGCCCCACATTCCCCTTTACTCTCGCCGCTGAATACACAGCTCCCCGGCTTTGCCTCCCCTGTCCATGTGTGTGAGGCGCGGATTGGCTGTCAGACCCGCCGCTCAACACTCCTGCCAATCACAGTCAGCCCCGCCTCTTTCCCTAGCACAGGAAACACCCCTGCAGGTCGCGGCCAGCCCGGGACGGCCGCCACCTCCCATTGGTCCGCCGCGTTGTCCGTCCGCCGTAGCCCCTCCTCTCCGAACAGGGCGTAGCGAAACCTGTCTCTCCTCCCTGCTCCGCCCACTGATTGGCTCGCTGGCGAAGGACTGCCTTTTGCTATTGGCTCGGCTACTGCCACTCTGGCGCGCGGCCCCGTCGGCTCGCCGTTGCCCCCTCGGCCCGCGCACTGGGCGCCCCGCCCTCCGCGGCCCCGCCTTCCTCGGCGTCACGTGATGTTTTCGCCGTGCTGCTGCCGCCGCCGCCCGTGAGTGCGAGTGGCCCGAGCGACTGCCGGAAGCGGGGACCGGGCTGGGGCGCAGGAGGCAACGCCCGCTTCCCATGCAACAGGGCGCTTCTCCGGTGAGCGTGGATTCCCGCTGCCCGTCCTGTCCCCAGCGGCACCGGACCCTGCGTGGTCCCTAAGATGGCGAGCGGGATGAATGGCCCGGGCGGCGGCGGCGGCGGCGGCAGCAACGAGGAGGAGCCGGGCGCCCGGCATACGGGAGGCGGAGCCGCGCCCCAGCGGGAGCCCAGCGTGCTCGGCGCAGCGGCGGGCGAGGGGGAGCCGGCGGCGGGCGAGGGCGGGCGCTGCCCGTCCCCTCAGCCGCACCACCTGATGCTGCTGCTGCGGCGCTCGCCCAGCACCTCGCTGTGCCCGGCGCCCGAGGCCGCCTCCGCACCGGGCCGGGCCGTTTCCTCGGCGGGCCGCGGCGGGCAGCCCCCCCCGACGGGCCGCGGCGCCGGCGAGGACGTGAGGAAGTGCGGGTACCTGCGGAAGCAGAAGCACGGGCACAAACGTTACTTCGTCCTGCGGGCCGAGAGCCACCTGGCCCCCGCCCGGCTGGAGTACTATGACAGCGAGAAGAAGTTCAAGAGCAGCCTGCGGCCGGCGGGGGCCGGCGGGGCGGCTGCGCTGTGCTGCCCCCCACCCAAGCGGGTCATCCCCCTGTACCAGTGCTTCACCGTGAGCCGCCGGGCCGACGCTAAGCACAAGCACATCATCGCCCTGTACACTAAGGATGAGTACTTTGCCATGCTGGCCGAGAACGATGCCGAGCAGGAGGCCTGGTACGAGGCCATCAGCGAGCTCATGAATCAGAGCAAGAGGGGATTTCTGGAGCAGGAGGACCACGCTGATCAGCAGGTGGATGAGGATGATGAGCACTACGGGGCCGCTCTGAGGCCTGGCACCGTGTTCAAGGAGGTATGGCAGGTCAACGTGAAGCCCAAAGGCTTGGGACAAACAAAGAACCTCACTGGAGTGTATAGGTTGTGCCTTTCCAGCAAGGCCATCCACCTTGTCAAGCTGAACTCGGAGGTGCCCTCTGTTCACTTGCAGCTTATGAACATTCGCCGCTGCGGACACTCAGAGAACTTCTTCTTTATTGAAGTGGGCAGATCTGCCTCTATTGGACCTGGAGAACTCTGGATGCAAGTGGATGATTCAGTTGTTGCCCAAAATATGCACGAGACTTTTCTGGATACCATGAAAGCTCTAAAGGCCTTTGCAGAGTTCAGGCCCCGAAGCAAGAGCCAGTCTTCTGGTGGTGGCAGTGGTACCAATCCCATATCCTTCATCACCACCAGGAGGCACTTGGGCAACCTACCCCCTAGCCAGACAGGCTTGCAGAGAAGATCTAGAACTGAGAGTGTTGCTGGCGGGACTCCTCCTACCACCAAAAGCAACAGCTCCTATCGTTTCAGAACATCCAGTGAAGGAGAAGGAACCATGACTAGACCTTTTAGGTCAGTGACTGGGAGCCTGATCCACCTGAATACTGCAAGGATGAATCTGGGCCGGCAAGAAGGGAGTGGAAGGTACGTGAGAGCTGCTTTCAGCTCATCTTACCACACCAGGTCTGCTTCGCTGCCCGTTTCTCATTTTCCTTCCACCACAAGTCCCATCAGTGTTTCTTCCAGTAGTGGCCATGGTTCTGCTTCAGACATGCTGACCAGACCTTCTAGCTCATCTGTTTGTGGTTCCCCAAGTGATGGGGGATTCATCTCCTCTGATGAGTATGGCTCCAGCCCTGGAGATTTCAGGTACTTTAGGGTGAGGAGTAATACACCAGATTCTTTGGGAAACACACCACCTATCAGAGAGGAGAACTGTCTGAGTGAGTACATGTCCATGAATAAGCATCAGGGAGATGATGGTTCAAGAGATGATTATATGGAGGCTGAAAAATGTTTCAGGAAAAGAACTTATTCTCTAACAAAGCCAACTTCTGTAGCAGTGCAGCAGAAGACAACACAAACTACAGCTTTGTTGGATGAAGATACTGCAGGAAATCACGGACGATCACTTCATTCTGAAATACCAAAATTGAACGATAACCATGAATTGGAGTACAGTGACACTAACCTTGATTCCATGTGTAACCAAAGCAGGAGTAGGGTCAGGGATGATGGGTACATGCCAATGATGCCAGGAGTTGCATCTTCTCTATCCAGCAACAGTGGTTATTTGCCAGTGACTCCTAAAAGCATATCTGTTCCAAAACAGATTAACAATTCATGGTCGCCATCTCAGGTTGATTCCCGAGGCTATATGATGATGTTTCCGAAGGGCAGCTCTTCACCTGTACGGAGTCCTTTAACTGGATTTGCTTCTAAAGGAAGTAATGAGAAGATCGTAAACAACGAATATATGGATATGTCACCTGGTAATTCAGTTCCAAAGCACCCCAGTGATTCAAATTATATTCTTACCAGTTCTGTTTCCAAAGGTTTTAGTTCATATTTTTCTTTGCCCCGAAGCTTTAAGGCATTATCAGGACAAAATGGTGACCACAGTGAATATGTTCCAATGTCTTCACCTGGAAAACTCTTGTATGGTGCACCAGAAAATGTAAAGGAGGTCAGCAGTGAGACTCTGGCTAATGGCATCTCTAAATTGCCGACGTTGAAAGGTTCAGATGAAGGACTTTTGCAGAACAGGGCTACCAGGCCCACACGACTGCCCCTAGGTACAAGAGGGAGTAATACCATCCCCAGAATGTATGATCGTACAGTTCCACCTGAGCCAGCGAGTCCTGGTGAATACATAAATATTGATTTTAATGAAAAGGCAAGTAACACACCGTATTCCTTATCTGCAGAAGGATCTCCATCATCTCTAGGCTCAAGTAGTGACCACAGACAATCACCGCTCTCTGATTACATGAGTGTTGACTTGGATGTGCAGTCACCAAAAGCAGTGAAAGAGCTGTCAAACTCTCTTACAGATATTTCAGTTTATGCAAGTTCCAGTATTCCTAGAAACCAACCAAACCCTGACTATGCCAGGCTTTCATTTGGTGCTGCTTGTGTTAGCACGGCAAGTAACAGGACTGATGACTACACTGAGATGACGTTCAACATAGCAGCAACACCACCAAGGCCATTTGCCACTGAATCTGACAATACTCTAAAGATGGATAGTCCTTCTTCCATCGTTAATAGACTCTGCATTGTTGATAGATATGCTGGTAGCAGTAGCTTCTCTGTCCCTAGCTCTGACCCTCCTATAGGACCGAAAGTGATTCGAGCTGACCCTCAAGGCAGGAGGAGACACAGTTCTGAAACGTTCTCTTCTGCTGGGACTGTGATGTCCTCATCCTCTTTCTTTACTGACAGTAGCAAAAGACACAGCTCTGCCTCATTCGACAATGTTTGGTTAAAACCGGATGAAAACATTGCTGATGGTCAGGAAAGCAAAATGTCCAGGGATACCTCAACTGGATTTCAGAACGGCTTAAACTACATTGCTCTGAATTTACGCAATGACCCTCTAAGCTGTGAGGCGAGTACTACAGTGCCAGCTTGCCATCTCCGAAATGGTACTTCAGGTTTGGACAGTGGAGCTTACGTAAGCATAGATTTCAGCAGATCAGATGGGCTGAAGTGTCACGCTGCGAGAAAAGGTTTGTAACTTTAAAAGCACTTCCCTTTAATGCTTGCTTAACCATAGGAATTAGATTGTCTGCTTAGCACTGTTTTCAGAGTTGGGTAAATGCTTTTTATAATCTCCTGTTTTATTCTAGTACAACCAGTTTTGTTGTAGTGCAGCATCTGAACCACTGAACAGCAGTGAAAGGGGATGTGATCCTTGGCCTAAAGGATTTATGTGCCTCTTCTAGGCAGTCAAAGGTGTTACCAAACTGTCATCTGCCTTTTTTATTTTTTATTAATTTTGCTAGTATGAACATTAATGGTATGTCACGTTGTGAATTCTTGTTCTGAAGTTATGGTAGCTCTTGCCTTCACTTCTGTTTTGCTATTTTTCCCTTATTAGAGATAAATGACTCTTCATTTTTTTTCCTGAACTGAAATTTTTGTAATTGGAAAGCTCAAAATGGCTAAATTTGGTTTAGACCTCAAAATTTGAGGCTTAAATATATTTCCTGTTTCTTTTTAAGGTAGTTGAAATAGATATTAGAGCAGTTTCTTTATGTGCAAATCTATCTGGATCTATTTAGCTGACTCTTATATAAACAGAACTCAGTTTTTTTCTCTTGAAGGTTTGGTGTCTCTTTTGAGCTCTGGTCTCCACTACATCCGTGTGTCCTCTGGAGAAGCCTGAGGACCTGGCTGACCAGTGTGGAGGCGGGCTCAGGCAGCTCATGGCCTTTACATTCACCACCTAGGGCTCAGCTGAGCTGTAACTTTTCCCTGGGATCTGCCTTTTGTGTAGCAGGTGAGGAATGCCTGTGGTTGAGGAAAAGCAGGCTCTGAGGAGTGTCTTCCAGGTCAGAAACTTGGGAAGGGAGGCTGCTGCCTTTCAAATTGTCAGTGGTCTTACCCAGCTGTAAGGCAATGCAGTTTGAAGTGTGCATAAAAATAAAGGTGTTGCAGGTGGGGAGAAAGTATGGGAAAGAGGAGGGACACTCCTGTTCATATGATAAGCTCTCATGGTGGGAGCAAAGCCAGTAATTAGGGGTGTCGTGCAGGTACCCCGACTGAGTGGCGGTTTATGTGAGTGCTGTGCTGGAACTGTGGAAGAGTAATCATAGCTTTGGTGCCATTAATCCATTGAACTTCTTACAATAATTCACTCTCCTGGTAGAAGACCATTTCTGTTGGAAATTATGTTTTCCTCTCTTTGCAAATGTACATATAGTCAGTAATTGTTGGATACTAAGAGGAAATACTTAATCTGGTTGGGCATTATTACTTGTCTACTCTGTCCACAGATAAAGCAGTAAGGGGGCAGGCTGCTGCTGACATAGTTTTAATTAAAGTCTTATATGCTGGAAGGATTTTTTTTTTCTTATTTTGCTGTAAAACTAAGTTTCTAAAGGTAGAAGGTGTTACAGGTGTTGCTTAAAATTGTATAGGCTTTTCTAGTGAAAAGTATAAGCCTGACTCAGCTCACATGCTGTTCAGAATCTGGCAGCACTGCTTGGGGCTGCTCAGAAATGTGTGGTTTGCCTTAGTGGTTTTTTGTCCTCTGCTTTGTTTTGTTGGTTGGAATCAGATTTAGAAGATGTTGAAGGTTGCCAGTCTAAGAAGTGCTTTCTTCCAAAGTCAGTCTTTCAGCCCTTCAAAGACTTGTTTGCTAAATCTGCAGTCAGAGACACACTGATTGCTGCAGCTGGTTTGGTTTTGGTTTTTTGTGTTTTTTTTTTTTTTAAGCACCTCCAAAACCAGCAGAATTTTTAACTTGATCTTATTCCCCTTATATGACTAAAATCTGTGTTATAAAATTTTTTACAGAATTAAGATGAAAAAAGAACAAATATATTTTCAGCTGTATTGTAAATATTACATTGAAAAATACTTTACAAGAGATACTGTGTTTAGAAATTTTATTTATGATAAGCATTTTGCTTACTATTGCTGCAGCAAAGTATCTACAGCCCCACGCTTGGGGTTTTTCCCTTCTCTATTACAAGCTGCAAAGGAGCAAGAGGCATAACAGCTGCTGGCTTTTGTTGGGAATTGAGGTTTTCTAGAAATGCATTAAAAGGAGGCAAAACCAGCTCTGTGCAAAAAACATAGGCTTTGCCAGGAAATCAAGCATTTTTCTAGTCCTAATAAGAAACACAAAATTATACAAGACCTAACAGTTTTCTATAAAGGTATTGTAAAATATTTCTGGTATATAGTAGGAGGGTAGGTGGAGTGTGGACACTGGTCACTTGTAGGGGCTCATGAAGGGGTGAACAGATTTTGGAATGCTCCAGGCTAAAAGCAGCTTGCCAGACTTAAATACTGTAAATTGGTGGTGTTTATCTGTTTCTCAGGAATGACTTAAAATTCTTGATTATAAGGATAGGTGTTTACTTTCACATATGAAATCATGTCTCTGAGCTATAGCAAGCACAATTTTAGAAGTCTATATTCTTCAAACAGCTTATTGGTTACTGTGGTAATAAAGCTTTTATTTTAATATTTTAAAATTTTTCTGTAATTCAGAAAAACATTTTTATATTCCATTAAGTAGTTAAAATGAAGCTACACTCTTAAACCTCTTGTCTTCTGAAGAGGTGTAGTGTGCCTTTAGGTAATTGATATTTTTAATACTTTTGGAGACTCAGCAGAACTGTGTGCTGTCTTTCTTACTGCATTTCACTTTTTCAGTCTCTCTACCTGAAAAAGTGCTCTGTGGCTAAATCAATTCTTAAGGAAGATATTTAGCAGATGTATTTACTGTTTACTTCCTAGAAAGGCGCTATCCCATCTCTGTCAGGTAGAGAATTTAATCTCTTCTCTCTGAACCACAGTTTTATTAGAAGGAAAACACTTCCCAGCTTTGGATTGTTTGCTTTTTGTTTTTGTTCGCTTAAATGGTATATTGTGTTCCGTGACTCAGCTGTGTTCTCCAAACTGCCGAGGGTGGTGGAGTGATTTCCAATGCATCACTGCTCCTTCATTGTAATTCCCAAACTACTTCTGGTTCTGGTTCACTGATGTGAATCAAACTTTTTTTTTCCCCTTCTCCATTCATGACATGCATGGAGGAGGGGGAGAGCACAAACTTGGAATGGTAACTAGGGATGACTTGTTATTAAACTTTTTTGGGGGGCTTAGGCAAAGCTGAGCTCAGGTTTTATGTTGATAATGATAAAAAGAACATAAGATCCTGATTTTCAATGCTTGCAATTTAAGGAGGTCATTAGCAAAACAATTTCATCATGAAATTGTTACACAATATTGAAGTAAGTAGTTTGCAGTTTTGATTACATGAATCTGAGTCATGACATTTTGTGCTAGGAATACAGAACGCTAAAACTACTTCAAACGATTTAGCTAATGTATAGTTTGTTATTGGACCTTGTAGAAACTAAGCAGGATGAGAATGGGCAGTAATAAAATGCATAATGAGTCCTGTGTAATACAAGTTTCTTCAATCTTACTAGAAATATTATACCTGCAAAGATACCCTGGACTCAAAAAACAGCTGTTTAGTGTAAATGTAATGTTCAGCTTAATAGCAGCTCGGCTATTTTACACCCACTCTTCAATCTTATCTACTGCTCTGTGATACTTACCTGATACTCTAACACTGTGCTGAGATATTATTCAAGATGTTCTGTAAAGTGTAGGATTATAATATAATTGTTCCTCACCATTTTAATCTCTCCTGTGCTAGACTGGGTGAGAGTGCTGTGTATGCTTTGGGAAGCTGAGAGGAAGGAAAACAAGAACAGCTATAAACCAAAATTTATGTTCCAAATTGTCCAAATCCTTTCAGGTAACTTGCATATTTCAAATGCAGAATCTTGAAGAATATAAGGAACAATATAAACTGAAAAATTCAGAAGCTGAAAATTTTAGCTATTACTAATATAGTAAATTGCAATTTATGGGATATGAAGCAAATAACCACTCCTTTTGGGTTTCTAAGTAGTGGTTTTAAAGTTTGTTTTAAACTGAAGCTCTTCTGTATTGGCAGAATACTTAAGGCAGGGGCCCATTTAAAAATAATTTGAAGAACTCTGCTGCAGCACATCCAAATGCTGCTGTGTATCCTACATCTCTGAGATAGTGCTGGGATAATAATTCTTAAAAAAACCCAAACAACTCAAACCATTTTAATCTTGCTGCAACAGATGCTACTTGAATAATATTGGGTAATTTACAGCTATGCTTAAAAATACCCAGGAAATTTCTTCTTAAGTAGTATGTGAGCTACTGAAGGCAGAAGAGATTTTGCTGTATGGTGTGGGAGTGAGTTAATTATGACATATTTGACCAAGAATCAGTTCGGTTTTACTTGTACTTTGGTGAGAAAGTCTGCGACAAGAATGTTCCCCCGCCATTGAAAGAGAATGCTTACTTAGAGTCAGTGTTGAAATACTTTTGGAAATGAGCTTTCCAGACTTTAAATCCATAGTTGCAGCTGATGATGACATTTGTCTTTTTGGAAGTCTAAAACCTTTTGCTTGTAGTTGTCTAGTGGATGAAAGCATTGGCTGCAGAATGCAGGAAGGTCTGGGAGTAATCCAGCATAGGTTCAGGGTGGTTTTTTGGGTTGTTTCTGCATTTGTTTTGTTCTTTATTTTAAAGTCTTTTGTTGAAATCTTAAATGCATTATTATCCTTTTACTCTTCTCTCTACAACTTCACATTTTCCCTCCTCCTTTGATGTTGAGGACCCCTTGTTCCCCTGTTGCTGGGGCAGCAAGTTGGATTTGCAGAGGGTGGGCAGTGCTCATTTGGTCTTTCCAGAGGTTGTATTCCAGCATGTGATTACTGGGGTGGTTTGTCACTAGGTATGTCTTTGGGTTTTTTTTATGTCCAGTGGTATGTTAGCAGTAGATAGTGCTTGGGCTTGTTTTTTTCTGCATATGGCCTTTCTTAATGAAAGGATCTTTATACATTTTGTAATTTTGATTGGTTGGGGGGGATTTATACCTTGAGGTTTTGGGTGGTACTAAAAAGAGCTTATAATGCTGTTTTGTAACTTGGTGTGTGTGCGCTGTTTGTGGATCTGTGGTGCTCCCAAAACCATGCTGAATTCTGTTGATTGCACTAACAAGTTTGTTTTTCTGAGCTGAAGAAGGAAACAAACTCCACAGTTCTATTTTAGGTACTGATCAAATGTGGCATTCTTCAACTCAAAGGAAAATGGAGTGATAAAACTGGAAGGCATGTGTGAGAGTGTCAAGCTTTCTGGAGCCTGGGGAGGTACTGGTACTGCTGTTTTCTCTTAAAAATAGCCTATTATCTTACAATGCATCCTTAAATGGTGTGTAATGACTTGGCTGGAGAACTGTTCGATGGTCCACCCTGAAAATTTGCTGTTTAAGTTTTTCAGTTTAGGTTCTGCATATTCACAACAATCCTATGCTCAAGTTGCACTATTGTCTTGCAGGTTTAGGCAGTGACAAGGGAAAAATGGAGCCGTATGTTCCAGTTGTAATCAAGCCCTGCAACTCTGTGAAGGTCACTCAAGCTTAGGGATGGGTTATGATTTACTTTAGAGGCAGAGCTGTGATCAGGAAGGAATTTCTGACATACTTGAGCACAGTGGGAAGACAAATGTAAATGAGCCTGACTCATCAAAGGCATTTCAGAGGTGTTGCTGAGTATCTTATCTAAATGATCTGGAACATATATAAGTGTTTGGATTTGTGGCAATTTTGCTTCAGGTGTAGCATTACCCCAATAGCAACAGTGTTAGTAGACTTAGCAGAATTTTCTGCCCTTTTCAAGCCATGAGCTGTATGTTAAGGGCCAGAGGTTGCTTATTTCCAAACATTATTTTTCTGTTGATTTAGATCTGTGGTTGGATGGAAACCATTGAGACTGCACCTGTGTGTGTGAATACATGTATTTTGTCTGCCAGTGATTCGTGAGTTAAGTGTGAGGTCTAATCTTTTTTATTCTTCCAAGAAGAGAGGGTTTTTGAAAGAAGTGACTTTTACTGAAATTACTATAGGTGAGGTTTGGCTGTAGTTCCAAGGTAAAGATACAACTTAATGTGACTCAAGAAAATTGAAAACTTTAATAAATTAGTACAGAAGGTAAACAGGGGTTGTATTCACTGCATAGCGTATGTATGTTATGAACTTCTGTAAATACCAAACTGATTTATTATTTAGGGCATGAAATAGGTAAGAATAGTACTTCCTTTTTGCTAGGGTATGAAAGGCTGATAAATATGCTGCCTACTTGGAGAAAGATTTCCTTTTTAGTAGAACAGAATTTTGCTGAAAAACTGAGAATATCAAAATGCTTGGGTTTTCTTCTTCTGGTGATTGTAGGAAATAAAATGAAAAGGGCTGCAAAAAACCCTATTAAAATTGGTTTCTGAATTTATCGAGGCACTGTTGAGGGATACTCTCCTTCCACAGGGAATAGTGTGATTTTGTTCCTGTACTCTTGCTGACCCAGCTTTATTGTTTATTATTTATGGTTCTTGCTGACCAGATGAATTTTCCATGTAACTTTTTTTTCCTGCTGGATAGCCTGAGCCTGAATTATTTCTTGGGAACTTGTGCTTCTTCTTACCCAGATCTTGAGGTTAGCAGGAGTTTGGGAAATTCTTAGTGATAGTGAAGCAGATGTTGCATCATTGATAAATATTGATTGCGTACTAGCCCAAGAGCTTTTCTTGTGAGCTGTGGATATGCCATTTGTATGAAACCCCTGTTTAAGCTATTGACAGGCACTGGCGTTTCTGTTTCCTGTATAGAATTCTTTTGAATCTCAAGTTGATCTGTTAGAACAATTTGTAAGCTCTCTACTTTTCCAGTAGTACGATTGCTCCTTAACAACGTTTGTTTTTTGTTGTGTGAAATGCTTTGGGAGGCCTTTTTTGTCTATATTTCACCGTGTGATGTTTTCTTGGAGTGAGTCAGATTTGTATGTAGGTGTTTTTAGAAAAAGGTGTTTTTAGAAAAAGATGTTTTTAAATTGCAGATTGTGGTGAACAGGAAATCAGTTAGAAAAAACTAACAGATTTGATCTTGGGGTTATTCAGACATTATTATGACAGACTGTTAATGAAAGTATGTAGCTTCAGACAGGATCTTTCCAGACATGATCTCTACTTGTTGTGGAACCTGAACAGGTAGACAGGATGGAGGTCCCCATACGGTGCCACAAATGTTAATGTGTTGATCCCTCTCCTAAGGAGCTTAGAGTTTAAAGATGAAACTAAAGAGATGGATGAAACCTAATGTGCTGGGGTGGAGAGTAAGATAGAGATCAAGGCTGCTGCCATTGGCAGAGTCCAGATAAGAGCCTGGAAGAGATAAAAGGCTGCTGAGAGTGGTTGTGGGGCAGGAAGCTGGTGGAGGTACTTGGAAGGATATGCACATGGCAGGGAGCAAGGGAAGGTAATGAGCTATAAATACAGTGGTTGTAATGGTTTAAATGACTTGAAAAGGATGAGGTAAATGTCAGACCACAGGCCAGGATATTAATCGTGGTAAGAAGAATGTGGGCCAACATGTATCTCTTGAGTTAAGGAGCATGTCCCAATGTTTACTTCTCTCTTTTAGATGTGGTATGTGATTTTTTTCTGTTTTTATTTCTTTTTCCTTTCTGTCAGTTAATTTTCCTGCAGACATATGGCTAGTAGATTTGGTGTGAGCAGATGTGCAGAAATGCATAGCAAAACGCTGGATCACCCTGTGCAACATCCCTTGGCACTTAATGTTGTGTGGACTGGAGCCTCTGTTCTTGGTGAGACTTTGCTCCAGAAGCAGCAAAGCTGGTGGAACTGCCTTGGCATTACTACTGGTTCATTCTTGGGGTTTTATTAGGTGGTATCTCTGAGTTTCAGGCAGGCAGTCTTCTGGCATTGGAGAGAAGGCACAGTGGGGCTTGGAAATTACTTTTAGTATTTGTAACCAATGCACCAGAGCATTTGGAGCTCACCTCTAGGTGCGGAGGTCTGCATGGGGCCTGCTCATTGCTGCTGCTCTTGCAGGTGTCAGCTGCAAGAATGACGCCTGTGGAGGCTGGAGTACAGCACAGTCATTTTCACAGGAGAAAATTACTTTATTTCTGTGTCTGTAGATCAGGTTGAACAGATGCTACAGTGGTTTTGGGTAAATCTGGAAGTGGTGTCAACATCGAGGCTTGATTCACTGTTGAGGGTATGAGTGATTGAAACATTAATGTTGACATGTTCCACAAGGTAGACACTAAACAAGAGTTGGACACCGTTGATTAAATGTTGTCTGTGTTTCGAGTCAGTTTAACTCTGTCCTTGTCAACTCCCAAACTGCTTCTGGAAGCTGAAGGTGCAGTCCTTGGCTCTTGGGCATGTCCTGGGGTTTGAGAAGATATTGCTTCACACATGCAGTCCAATATGAACCTTTATTTTCCTCCCCTGTGTGAGCCAGGGTTTGGGGTGTCCTGATATTAATGGAGAGTCAATAATGTAATGGTTAGGAAATGTAAAAAACTGATGCATGCCACTGTTCTGTGTGTGATAGCGGAGAGTGACTGTTAGCAAAGATATATTTATTTTTCTGTGCAGGCACACATGAGCCTGCACAGGTGTGTAACTATGTGGGTATGTGGCTTTGTAGTAACTTTCTGCCTTGGACAGTCATTTTTGGCACTATAGAAGTGAAAGAAAAAGGTAGTGCTGAATGCTTACAGGTGTCGATGTCTAAAGTGATTGAGAAGAGGGAAGGGATGAATTACAACAGGTGAAATTTCGTGTAGAAAGGAAGTTTTCGGAAAGGTAGTTTGAAAGGTGGGGAGCTGTTTCATTAGTCACTGACCTTTCTCTTGGTTGTGTTCCTAAGAATAGTTTGGCTCAAGCCCCAGACCTATGCCTGCAAGCAGACACTACCCAGCAGAGGAAGAGCAGGGCAGGCATGTATACCTCCCACAAACATACACCCAAGCCTCTGATTTTTTTCTTTTTTTTTCAGCTTCGGGGATTTCTTAAGCCTGATGTTGTTTGTCTGTTTTGTAATTCTTTATTTCTCTTTAATCCAAGTACTTTTCCAATCTCTTTGATCCTGTGTAAACTCCTTGTATCCACAGCAACCTCCAATCCATCAGGACGTGCTGCATGCAGACCTCGGTCCATTTTGGACCCTGCTCTTTACCAGCTTTGTTTGGCAGCCTCTGGTCTGTGTAGTCAAAGAGATAACGAATCTTATCTTTTTTCTCCAAGCCTCTTAGGATTGTGTAGATGCTGTGCCCTCCTCTGCAGTACACTTGTCCAGTGTCACGTAGTGTGGACCTGTGGTATAATCTGGGCTTTTAAAATTTCCTGTTATGTCCCAATACTTCTCTGCAGGCTGAAGAGTTCTTGTTAACAGTCTGTTCCTCACTGGGAAGCTATGTCACACCTTGCAGGAGTTTTTTTGCACTACTGAAACTTCCCAAGTATTCCAGGTCCTTTCTGGATGCACGAAGCAGGGCTGTGCATGCAGAAGTGGTGTTTGCTGTGGCTGTTTTCTTTCCTGTTTGTTTCCAAACAGTTCATAATGCCCTTCTTTGCAGCAAGAGCACAGACAGGAAATATTCCTCCCTTTTGGCACTGAGGACTCTTGACCTTTGTCACGGTAGCAGAGGGAATTGCAGTAGGTGGTACTCTCAGAAGCCACACAAACAACTTTGTATTTTTTGGCTAAAATTCACTCATATTTTTTGTGGTTCAGGTCAGGTGCAGTAACTCACACACTTGTTGTGAGAATGCTTTTTCAGAAGCAGAACCTTTTTTACATTTTTCTGCAACATGAAAATCTGAAGTTCTGAGCTATGTATTTTGAGGTGGAGAAGAATTAATTTTTCATGTTGTTGTTGAAATTTAGTTTAAAACCTCCAAACAAACTCAAAAAAACCTCCAACAACTTCTTGTCAAGTTGTCCAGTGCAATTTGAGTTGGTATGAGACTTCTGCAAAAACTGCAGGCAAGTTTACTAATTCTAGGAATACTTTCAGCAAAGAGATGACATTAGGGAGTGTGCATAAGGCCTTCCTAGAAACAACTCTGCTGTTTATTTGAACAGGAAAAAAAGCCACTGTTGCAAGAGATAAGGCATTTCTGCAAAGTGAGTAGAAGTTATCTGAAAGCATGGGAGAGGTTTTTAGCTCGTGAAATTGCTGAGCACTAATAATAGCAAACCCATGTTTTGAATGAATAGTTGTGCATAAAGTTTATTTGTAAGAGTAACTTTACCTTCTAAATTTTAGAAACACAGCTTGAAGAGAAGTCTGATTCGCTGGGATATTGTTACTAGTTGCTGTGTTTAAATAGTTTATCCAGTGTAAAGTGGGTCCTGCAACAGGTTTTTTTTAAACCAAATTTTGCTTTTTTTGCTTGTGGAAAGTCAGTAAAATTATAGGTTCAACATATATTAATTACCTGATTTTGAGCATCATTAGTCTGTTGTTGGCTGAAGAAAGTACATGGAGCATGTGCTTGGTGGTCAGCAGGTAGTGGAACTCCTTGCAAAATCAGGATGTCTCTGTCGGGGCCTCGTTTGGGCACCTTAACTGCACATGTGAGGGATGCAGCAAGTGTGTCCGGTTTTGATTTGTATTTGGAGACTTGGTGTTCTGCCAGGTGCAAATTAAGTAGGAAATCTGCTTTTCACTGCTTGCCTCTAGCAATGTCTAAGGGTATTCCATTAAAATAAGAATTCCACGAAATAGGACAATGGCATGGGATGGTGACTGTGTATTTGGTAAGATCTGGAGCAAAAGAAAATTTTTCACTAAGTTGTGAATAATGTATTTGGACAAATGATCCCTTCCTGCCCTGCCTGCCATGAGGAGAGCTCCATGTGGAACTCGCTGCTGTGCTCCTGCCCCAGCCTGGCTGCTGAACGAGATGCTTTTGGATGCTACACAGTATCCTGAGATTGTGCTGGGTTTAGTTCTTTCCTGAACAACTGGAATATTGTGTGGCTGTATGCACAAAAAATCTAAGATTGCTCTGCTGCTTTTGGTCTGTGTAAATCAGATTAATTCTGATTTCCCCCTAACCTGAAGTTCAAGAAATGGAGAACTTCAGCAGTGTTCTCCAGAAAGCATTAAGCTGTCTTATTCTTTGACATGGAGATTTTAATAATTTAATTATATTAAATTTATATCTTCTGCAAGCAAAGCTTTTATCCTTTTAAGAACCAATTGCAGAATTATGTCAGTAAAAGCCTTCCCTGTAAAACCAGGTATTATTTAAGATGGATTTCTTCGAGAGAATTAGGGTATGTCTGCTGTGTTCTCAGGGCCTCTCAGTATGTTTCAAAGTGTCCTGACTTGTATGGGCTTGACAAGATGCAGGAAATGAAGTGTAAATTTGGTATATTCTCATCTCGTACATTTTCAAGTGAAACACACTGGGTATGCATCTGATGAATTACAACTGATTTATATTTCTGCTCCTAATTTTTATAAAAGTATGTGATTTTTGCATAGAAAATTTGCAGAGTGCTTTCTCAGTGTGTTCCTTAATTTTAAATAAAACTTTTTTGAGCAATGGCATGCTCCCGTCCCATTTTAAATATTTGCCCCTTAGTTTCTCTTCTGCCTCGTGATCTTTTTCCTCTGATTGTTCCTCAGCAAAATTCAGACAAATAAACAAGACCAAACTTTGCTTATATATTTTGCGCGATGAACTTTGAAGATGTTTGGATGCTTTCTAGATTTGTTTTCTATATTGAACATTGATAAGAAGTTGAATTTGTATTGTCAATAGTCTGAAGCAGTAGAACTCACTTTTGAATAAAGGTTAAAATTTTTGTGCAAAATCTGTTAATGGAGCTGAAGTTCTGATAGAAAAGCCTGGTGTAGGGTGCAATGCAGTGAAAACTACTTAGAGCAGTGTATTTCTGGGCTGCCTTGGAAAGTTTTTTGCAGAGGTTTTTTGGTTTCTTTTTCGTGTACTAATCAGTTACCAGATTTTTTTTTTTTTTTTTTTTTTAAGACTGAGTAGGTTTTCTTGGAAGAGCTTATGACAGTCCAGGAAGAGCTGTGTGTTTACACTGCGAGCGAAAGTTCTGAAGTTCTGAGTTCTGCCTGATTGGGCCACCATGTTTTATTTGGTGGCATTTTTGTTTGAGAACTTCAGGGGAATGCTGGGTTACTTGGTGAGAGTTGTACCTCTTGTCTCTGCTAGTTCACATCTCATAATTTGTTTACCTTATAGAAGAGTTTCTTCTTCCTTTTTTCTGGCAGTTTCCTTTACTGTTTGGTCAGTGCTGAGTTAAATCCGTTCATATGGGATCTGGTATGAAGTGTTAATGTGATATTTATTGTTGATCAACAATTCTCATATCTGTACCATTAACATAGGAAATTGATGTCTGAGAAATCTTACATTATGAGACTGAAATAAGATTATTCAGCTTCACAGAAGCACTGCTGTTTTATTCAAGCACTGCATGGCCTCATTAGGTTTCCTTCACCAACTAGTTAATGAAACAATGGAAGCAGCTCAGGTGTGGGAGAGAAGAATCGTCAAGAAGCTTAATGTGCAAGTCCTTTTGCAACCTCTCAAATTAAGGCCAGTCCCTTGAAAAGGATCCTTCTGGTATGGGCCACAGAGGTGGGAAATCCAGTATCAACAGCACAACACACTGGCCTTGTTCTCACATTAAATCCATTTTACACCTCTTT
Organism: Sturnus vulgaris; assembly: GCF_052056855.1. Classification (NCBI taxonomy): domain Eukaryota; kingdom Metazoa; phylum Chordata; class Aves; order Passeriformes; family Sturnidae; genus Sturnus; species Sturnus vulgaris. Next base: position 16,893,126 of record NC_142256.1, on the reverse strand, counting down.
TGATGAACAGCTTCGCTTGATAAAACCTCCCTAGTGCCCAGGTGACGCCGAGTGGGCAGTGGGAGCAGTGACCTGTGAGACTCAGTAAGGGGGCGGTGTGATCCAGCACAGCTCTGGGGAATGTGGGGGAAGCTCCGGCAGCTCTGTGGTTTAGGAATTGTGCCAGGGATCATGACAGTGACTACACAGCTGGTTTTGTCTGGGCTGCAGACCCCACTCGCCCCTAGGTGCAGACTCCACCGGTCGTGACATGGGATTTCTGTGATGCCTGGAGGTTCATGCTGGGTGACGTGCAGGCCTTTGGCTGGAGCATGAATGGACTCCTGAGGATGGCCCTTGGGAATTGTGGTAACTGAAGCACTTTGTGGGAGGGATCTTGCAAGACTTCAATCTCTTAGATTTCAGATGAAAAGTTTTTCTTTTATGTGGTCAAGCTGCACAAGTTGCTCTTCGCCTTTTCTGTCTGACACTGATATATGCACGCACATGCGCATGCTCATGCGTATGCACCTACACGCACGTACACATGCACGCATACACATGCACGCGCGTACACGTGCACACACACGCACATGCACACGCACACGTGAACACGTGCGCGCACATACACATGCCCGCGCACACGTGAACACGTGCGCGCACATACACATGCCCGCGCACACGTGAACACAATCACATGCACACAGGCACACACGCGCATGCACGCACACATGCACACGCACGCGTGCAACTGCACGTGCGTGCGCACGCGCGTGCCCACGCACGTGCACACGTGCACACACGCACGTGACAACACGCGCATGCACACACACATGCAACTGCACGCGCGTGCACACGCGAATGCACACGCATACACACGCACGTGCCCACGCGCATACGCACATGCACGCACGTGCGAATACACACACGTGTGCACACACGCACGTGAACACATGCACACACGCGCACGCACACATACACACGCGCGCATACGCACGCACACGCACATACACGTACTCCTACACATGCACACGTGCACACATCTACATGTGCATATATGTGCACACATGCACACCCATACACATGCACACCTCCACACACATACACATGCATGCACACACACATACACATGCACGCACATAAACCCAGGCACATGCGCACACATACACGTGCACACGCACATAAATGCACTCACATGAACGCGCCTGCACATGCACACACATTCACCTGCATGCACACGCATAAACACATAAAATGCACACGCAAACACGTGCATACACATAAACTTGCAAACACGCGCGCACCTACACACGCGCATACACATATCCACAGGCACTTACATGCATATACATGCGCATACACATATGCGCACACACAGGCACTTACACGCATATACACAAGCACATACGCGCATACACACGCACATACATGCCTACACAATCACGCATTCGCACTTTGTACATGCAAACGCACATACACGCGCATACACAGGCACGTACATGCATATACACAAGCACATACGTGCATACATGTGCACGTACACACATACGCACGTACGCGCATACACTCGTACGTTCACTTATGCAAACGCACATACACAGGCCATTACGCGCATATACACACGCATGCGCACCTGCTCATGCGCATACGTGCGTACACAGGCTCTCGCATCTACACACGCGCTTACGTGCATACACAGGCACATACGCACATACAGAGGCACTTACGTGCGTGCACAGGCACTTAGGCATATATACACTCACATGCGCATGCACACGCAGATACGCGCGTACACAGGCATGCGCATATACACGTGCACATATGTGCATACAAAGGCACTGACATGCATATGCACACGCACATACGCACATATACACATGCTCATGCACACATGCACATACGTGCATGCACAGGCACTTACATGCATATATACGCACGCAGGTACGTGCATGCACACGCGCGTACTTGTATACACAGGCACGCGCATATACGTGCATACACACACGTATGCGCATACACAGGCACTTACGCACATACGCACATGCGCATACACACACACGCACGCACATATACACATGCACTATGCGCACACCACACAGACGTGCACTTACACCACTTACACATACATATACACACACGTGTGTATATGTATATATATATATGTATGTTGGCTTTATAACAAAGAAGTGGTGATGCCTCAGGACTCCAGACAATTGTACTGCTCCAATTGCAATATTGTAGTTTCCAGCTTTAATAAGGGAGATTAGAGAAGTGGTGACAACTAATAGCTCCATGTATGAAAGACTCAAGGCTTTATGAGACTGATATCTGCTTGTGGGTAATGTTTATATGAAGCTTGCTTATGTTTATTTCCAGTTCCTACAATTCTGTTTTTCCTTGAGAATAAAGGAGAAACATGTTGAAGTGTACTTTATAATCATGGGGGCAGGAAATTAATGAGCACTTATTCAGGATGTGCAGAGTTTTGGGGAGATGCTGCAGGGAGGTCCCAGCCTTTCTTCTGGTTTCTGATAAATTAATCTGTGCTGTTTGGGGTTCTGCCCAGAGTTACCTGATGCTCTTACTTTAGAATAGGTTGCTGTGCTGTCTCAGTACATCAGGCTGCTTCAGAGAATTAAACTTAGGACTTAAGCAGACTTGGGTTTTTTTTGCTCTTAAGCCCTTCCTCTTCCCATCCAAATATCTTAAATGTAATTTGGCAGTAGTTTGTGAAAAAATTCAAAACATTTTAGGTGTAAATACTGAGTTCTGCCATGTGGGATTGTCTGATTCAGGCAACTGGGCCTTTGCTCTTCAAAATGTTTTGGGGCATGTGCTTGGAGAGATTAGAATAACTTGTCAAACAGCTTTCAGGTGTGCCTTGTATGTAAGGCGTGGAGGAAAAATGTCCCGACAAAAGCAGAGATCGTTTTTGAAGTTCTTTTTATATGAGCTTACAGGTCCACAGTAAGGAAAGGGTGGGGAGATGCTGGTAAAGTTAATTTTTATTGAGTATAAGTTTAATATAGAAGCTTTAACTGTTTTAATGTTTGACTTGCATGTGTCACTGAGGTGTGATTCATTGCAAACGATGGTGCATATTTTCATCCTTTGGTCTTAGAACAAAACAATATTTTTGTAAAGAGGAAAAATAATTCAGAAATAATAGTTTCAATGGGCTTTTGTGAAAACAAGGCCATTGCTGACCACATCACGCTCTGTGTGTACCAAGCAGTAACTTTTTGTAGTGATCTTATGATATCTATATCTATGTGTTATGTATATCTCTATGTGTTATGAAATAACAGAAATAGAGATTCTCAAGTTGTAGGTGTATTTTGGATGCTTCTTCCTTTAATTGTGGAAAACTAAGTTATTGTAATTTTGAAATCACTGAAATATTTGAAAAATGAAACATAGCAGCCTGGACCTTGGTGAGGCCTAGGTAGGGATAAAAGGGAGTTTCTCCTGAAGTGGAAGAGATGCCTCTATACTTCCAGCCCTGCCGTACCTTTGCCTGTCTTGTCTCTGGAGCCACAGGCAGCCTTTGCTGAGTGCTGGGATGGGGCAGGGCTGCTCAGCTGAGCTTTGGTCTTTTTTCTATTTTTTTTTCTTTCTTTTTTCTTTTGGAGGGACAGTACTTTAAGCTGGACAGAAATACGAAGTTCTTTAGCACAGGGTGGAGTTTGTGTGTGCATACCTCATGATTGGTTTGTAAGTAAACATACAGGTTTGCATTATTACACATAATGCTTATTCTTTACATGATCATCTTTTCTTTGGCATATCCCTGGAGTAGAGGCAAGGAAGAACTATGAGATCTTCAGCAGTGAGATGTGATTTTCTTGTGACCCACTAGAAGAGCATGGGCAGGATTAAGCCCCAAAACCCCTTCCTCTGTTCCAGGGGCCTGTGCTGTCTTGCTGTGCTGTGTAATGAAGTGTTCCAATATTGCAGCTCGGGTAGCTCCCAGAACAGGGTGAGAGCTGGCATTGTGTGGCTTTGAGGGAAAAAGTAGCTGACATTTTTGTATCTGTTGTTTTCTGAAGACTCAACCTCTTACACTCATTGTTTCTCAGTATTGTTCACTTCTTTGCTGTACTGCAAGGAAACATCCTGCAGGTACGTACTTCAAACCTTGGAGGGAAGGCGAGCAAAAACACCTGCCTGGCAGAGGACAATGTCCTCAGTCTTGGCTGAGAGGACAAAAATGGTCGAAGAGTCTGACTCAGCTTGGAGACAGTGTGATTCAGAGTGAGTGGATTGGCAGTAGCCCTCCAGACTGAAAATTACTGTTCATGTTGACTCAACTGGGAGCAGAAGGGGTTTTGTAGAGAGTTGGAAAGTGACTTCTTATATGTTCCTCATTTGTGCTCATGCAATTGCAGAAAGCATTTGCATGCCCTTCATCACTCTTTCTTCCATCTCAGGAAACTCCTGAGTTGTTTTCACCTTGGCATGGGCGTGGTTAATTGCAGGGTTGATATTGTGCTTTGAGGGCAGACTCCCTCCTACTTTCATTTCTGCCTTGTCACCCATCTGTATCTTCCTGCAATACAAGAGTATATTTTTTGCCCGTCATTCTAGCAAGCACTTGGACTTCTGTCTTTTCCAGTTTGAAGCCCCTGAAGAAGGGAGCTTGGACGTAGTTGTGTGCTTTTGTCTTTGGGTGTTGCCTAGTAGTGAGACTTTATTCAGAAAGGGATGAGTGTACTCTGAGGTGTTTCTGCTTATAAATAAATAGAGCTTTTTCCTGAAAAGCTGAAGACAGGGCATGTAGCTGTCACGACTTGCTGCTTCTTGCTTGGAGCTGGAATTGCAAGCAGTGTTGGTGTTGCAGCTCTGCCCTGCTGTGAGTGGGAGTGTTGGCTGGAGCCTCCATCACACCTGGTGAGTGGCACTGCTGGGGTTCTCTCCACTGTGCAGCCTCAGCAGGGGAGTCGGGGACAGTGGAGTGGGCAGCTGTGAGATGTGGTCTGTCCTCAGCATGGGCTGGCAGGATGGGCTGGCTGCTGCACCAGTTTCTGTCCTATGTACACATGTCACTCTGGCTGCAGTGGCTCTTCAGTGCTTGCTTCAGACTCCATCATTCTTCCTTCCCTCAGGATCTCTGAAGGGTTGGCATCTGGGAGTGTCCCCTCCCTCTGCGAGGGACCTACATTCTGCAGTCAGCAGCTCTCTGCAGTGGATAAACTCCATGTGTTCTCCTCCCTAGAAAACATTTTTTTCTGATATAACTTGTACCTGAAATGTCACTGACTTTTTTCCCCCCTCCTTTCTAGACTGATTGCATTGCCATGGAAACCATTGTTGGAAAAGAAGACTTTCTGCTGGTAACTCCAGAAACTGTGTGGTGCTTTTGGAAGCAAAGCTCAACTCCAGCCGGCTACTTTCATTTCCACCAGCACGGACATAGACACACATCCTTTTAATTATTTTTTTTCATAGACATCGACTTTCTACAATTTAATTAATTTGAATTGACATTTTTTCATAGCTGTGCTTTGATGGTGGAATTTGGTCTTTCAATCCTATCTGTTTGGGAGGCAGTGTGAATGCTAATAGGAGATCTCTGTATGTCCCTTTCTTCTTCCTGCCTCTCTTGTTAATTAAAAAAAAAAATCCTATTCTGAGAAGTCAAAGCTGGTTTCTGATTGTCTGTTTAACATGGGTTTTATTTCTCTGGTACATTAACGTGTATTAGAAATACTTTGGCAGTTCAAGATTTTTCCAGGTGACTGGGCAGAAGGAGGGAGGGAGAGGTGCACATAAGCTTGAGGGATGAACCCGTGGAACTGGACGGGTCTGAGGAAAAGAGACCTCTTCTGCCTTTTTTTTTTTTTTTCTTTTTAAGGTTTTGTTTTTATGGTACAGGAAGTACTTCTTGAGCATAGGCTAGAGGCTTTTAATCTGTCAGAGCTTAAACAGATTTTTTTTTTTGCTCAGAATTTTGGTATGTACAAAGTAGGATTAATGGGCTGGTTGTCTTGTAGATTGTTTTTGTTCTTGTTCATAAATATTAGTTGTGTAAAATGAGGTTCTTGTTCATGGATTCGAATGGAGAACTGCGGAGTCATATCCAATGTTTGTGACTTCTGCATTAGACTTGTCAGCTGTAGCTTTTTAAAGGGAAACCACCCTAATTGATCTTACTTTCAACCAAAGTCCCACTTTTAATTTGGGACTATTTTTGTTCTTTCTTTCTTTCTGGCATAATGGGGTAAAAAAGTAAAATTAAAATGTTGGCTCATCATTTGTCTTTATTCCCCTGACAGAAATGTGAACAATGACTATTTGACATTTTAAAAATAAGCCCTGATTTTTCTACAATTTAAGTGCTTCACTCTTGTACTGAATTTTTTTTTTGGTTGAAATGAGTTTAGCTTTTTAACACTGCTATGAACTTAAAAGAGCATGACACTAGTCATTGGTACATGCAATGGATTATAAAAGGCACTGATGATTGCTAAAGGGTTTTAAAGTGGTACACAAATCCTCATGCTGTACTGCACCACACAGCTGGGAATCCTCCACGTGTATATTGTACAACGGATGTGCCAGACTGCCTCACCTCCAACAACCTTCAGATTGCTGGTACAGTTTGTGTAACAAATTAGACACTGTCAGCTTGGATTGCTCAGTGATGTGTACCAAGATCTATTTCTGAGTAGTAATGAAATGTATATGTCACTAAAATAAGAGGTGATTGTTTTGGGGTTTTTTTAGGAAACATGGTACCAATCAACTTACACAATGTCTAGTGACAGGAAAAACTGTTGCTACAGGGTTTAAAAGCACAGACCTGGTTTTGATTCTGGAAGAGAAGTTTCAGTTGGTACAATTACTTGCTGCTAAACGTACAGGAATTAAAAACACGACCACTCTTAAAGACCATGATACTGTCTTGCCATATAGCTGTTGGTTGGTCTCATAAATGAATAATGCAATACATAGACAGCTTTTTATAAAGCTTTACATCTTTTCTAAGAAATCAAAATTTGGGTGAAGATAGTTCTAAACATTTAATGTGAAAGGAAAAGGTTGTTTTGAAGAAATTTGTTACATACTTATTTCATATTAGATTCCCTGAGGCTGCCATTGTACAATATACAGCACTGATTTAATACATGCTGAATAAATAAGTAAATAGGTAACCTCAAATATAGTGGTACAAATGCTAATAGGTACGGCATAATAAATATGCAATCTTTTTGACTCTCTTAGTTTACAGCAACTATTTATTCAGTATTGTGCTGGAAGAACATTTTCAGATGATGTAAAACATATCACTATATATATTACCTTCCAGCTACCCGTTTATGCTGCTGTATAGTACGAAAATACCAATGATAGAACAATGTTTGTCCTGTAAATTTAATTTGATATTGGACAGTTATTGTCTGTACAAACAAAAACATATATGGTTGAAACTGTTCATTATATTTGCTATTTCTGCTCCACAGATCTGTTTTAAAGTTGGGCTGATTGATCTGGCTTTGTCTTCCATTGTAAATATTGTTCTGTTGTTTTCTTTGTAAAACACATCATGTTTGCGGTTTTGGGAGACTGGCTTGAAGCTCTGTATAGTGTTTATATTTATCTGACTTGGCTTTCCATAGAGCTACTTGCAGTAAATACGTGTTCATGTAGCTCCGTGTCTGGGTTTTATTTTTAAACAAACTTTTGGGTTTTTCCCTCAGACCTCCTGCTGCAGCTGCTGTTTCTGAAAGTGGTTTTGTCACCCCGTATCCCTGAAGATTTGGAGAAGTTTTAGCACTGTTTCAGGGTAGTGATTCCCCATCTCTCCAGTTTTCTTTGCCTTTCCGCTTAGTTTAAAAGGTAACATACAGAAGTTTTCTTTGCCATGGATTCACAGTTCCTGTAAACAATTAAGCTTTGGAATGAAAAAAAAAAGATGTTTTCTGCTTTACATGTAGAAGACATGAACAAAAAATTGTCACAAACTTTGTCCAAGACTGGATATGAAAGTCTCATGATCAAAAAGTACTAGTCCTGGAAGAAATTTTTAGAAGTGTGTTATCAGATAGGGGCCTGACTTGAGGGTAGGAGGGAACAAGAGTGTTTTGGTCTATCTTTTGCAGTGACACTTTGGTTTTAAAGATACGGTAAGTAGGTCTCAGTATGTGAAACCCAAAAACAAATAGATAATCTCATCATTTCAAGTAATGCACCACCTGTAAAAACAACTGAAGTCAAAATGCCAACAAAAGGTAGTGCTTTTTCAGATTCCTTGCTGACATGAAGGCTATAGCAAATATTTTTCTACAGAAAGAGGCTTTTATCCATAGATGTGAAGGTGTATATCTCCATAAATGTGGATGATTACTGTGATAGGTTGGATAAGACCTTTCTTTAAAATTACCTGACTTAATTCTTACCCTGTTACTCAGAACAGTACATTGAAACAACTCCCGGAAAGTTCAAGTTTGCTATATAAGAATAGGGTTTTCCTCAAATAAACCAGCCCCTTTCTTAGCATCCCTTTGCATAGTGTGTAGCCTGTATTGAGAGGGAAAAGAGCATAGGGCTGCTTAACCACAGCAGAAAGAGCCCTACAAGCAGTATGAACAGTGACAATTATCCAAACTCAGTCCAGATTTGTGCCGGTGTCACAGTAAGTCAAACTACCTTTGACTGATTGGATTTGAAATGGGCCAACTGCTGGAGGGTTGTGGCGTTTTGTATGTGAGGGGGACACAGTTTTACTCTGATTTTTCAAGCCCTTTTGGGTGCCAGAACCCTCTCGAATCTGAAGGATAGTGAAAGCTCTCAACTAAAGCCAAAAGGAAAGTAAAACTTCCTGACTGAATCCAGACAGTCACTAGAATACATCTTAAAAGTCTTTGTTTGGAAATGCATTGCCCAATTCTCATGGCCTGTGCATCTCCCTGAGCTGTGTGGTACTGGAAATGACCAAATACTGGGGAGTGAGTGGTTCACAACACTGGAAGAAGGACCTTGTTAGAGGTACCAGGTATCAGTTCAATCTGTATTGCATTTTTTTTTTTTTAGTCCCTGCATCCTCTTTTGGCTATAGCAAGTGTTTCCTCAAATAACTATAGAAGTTTCTTCCCTCCTTTGTCCATGCAGAACTGTGAAGCAGCATGTCTTGGGGAGAGCTTGCTGTACATGTCTGGAAGATAGAAACTTCTCCCCATCATCCCCTTTTGCTAAAGCAACACACCAAATCTTTGGTTACTTTGGTTTCCTTCTGAGTTAATTCACAACTTTTTAAAGCAGGATTATGGTTACAGCCTGAGTGTGAGGTAACAGCTAAGTGGGCACCAAAGCTACTGTTGGCAGAGCACCCTCAGCCCCCATCCTGTGCTATACCCAAGGGGCAGAGAGCCCTTGTAAGGACAGCAGGTGTCTGGTACTGACCAGTTATGGTCATCTCCTGTCCTTAGGCAGTGCTCACCTGTCTGCTGCAAAGGGGTAGAGTTAATATTTTTTTCCAAAGCTTAGGAGTTCTAGATACTTACCCTACATTTTAAATGTAGAACACTTAATGCTCCCCTGAGCTCATCACTGCCCTTGTCTCCCATTAGCAAGTGTTGCACTTTTTTTCACCAGACCAACCTGGAAAGACTAAATTATTCCTGTCTCTTGTGCAGTTTTCAGCTTGTGCTTCTAGTGGAAGTAGCAGAAGGATTGTGTGCCCAGCAGTGCTGGGTTATCTAAAGCATCTGGGAAGGACCTGTTGAAAACACATAATACTACTCCCAGCAGCATGGTCCTGAATCTGGCACAACAGCCCTCCCTCAGGTGTGTCCCACGGATGGCACAGCAGCACAGTTCAGGCAGCAAACTGACTACGGAAGTACTGCAGTTGGGTATCAAAGTATATAGAAAATATTTGAAGAACATCAGATTTTAGAACTTGAGCATTTGTTGCTTGCAAAATCAGTATGTTGTTTTTTTTAAGTTGTAGAACTACTTTTTCAAACAGATCCTTCCTGCACCCTCTGTTGGAAATAGGCACTAGAGAGGAAATGACTTACACAGCAGAGAACAAAATGCTGCAGACTTCAGGGCTTCTGCAGCTCATTTGTGTGTGACATCTAGTTCAGGGTACAGAAGTGCTGCTGCAGAAGTGTTTAAAAAGTTTAAATCCCACTTTAGCAGTGAATATGATGTTGAAGGAAGCTTTTTCCGCTTTGTAATGGGATTTCTAGAGGGACTCCAAATCTACCTTAAGCACAGCATTTTCTTTTTTAACACTAGAACAGTGTAAATCCAGCCTAGGCACAAGATTGCTAAATCCTGGTTTTAGGATCAAAACTAGTATTCCTTAAGAAAAACTGCACTTTCTCACTCATCATTCTGGTTGCAATTTACCGTGCCCCACCTGCAGCAGATTACAAGAATTGAGCCTGAGTAGTGGGCAACGCCCTCTCCTGCTGAGCTTTCCCTCCTGCACAGGCAGGGCCAGACCTGGCCGTGCTGCTGTCCCAGCTCCTGTCAAAGCCACATGGTGCCCTCGAGTGGCTTCGGCATGCCCCCAACGGCTCAGCCCGGTGCCTGCTGAGATTAAGTGAAATAGCACAAGTCTAGGTGATTAGTTATGAGACTAAAAACTTTTGCAAAAACATAGCAGACATCAGGAAAGAGCCTTAACTGGAGCTGAAGTGGTGTCTGGAGCTGCATTCTTAAGTGTTGAAAACTATTTTAAGGCTCCAATGGTCAAAGCAATATTTTCCTTTTTTAACAATAAAGCTGCAAACACAAACTTTTACCTGTATTTTAATGTTTATAGTGACAGATAGCACCTAGAGGCCCCGACCAACATTTGAGCCCCCTCAATGTCTCTGCCCCAAGGAGCTTACAGTCTAAGCATCAAGAAGCAGGAGAGAATAATAACAACCATGTTTTCTTTTATAGATCAGTAAGGTCAAGTGATTTACCTTCTCTAAGGCACAGAAGGTGTGGTGGGAATTAACCCAACATCTCTTGACTCGCTGCTGCAGATCTCAAAAGATGTTCCTTCATATCTAGACCACTTTTCTCTTGGTAAAATTGGAATTCTGTGCCTGAAGCTGATTAACGTTCAGGACTCTTGCCCAGAGAACGGACCTGTCACAAGCACAGCTGCTTTACATGCTTTAATTTTCTGTGGTCATCTCACAGCTTTGGGCCCTTAAGCTGCCACAGGACCAGCAGGTCTGGGTGCTCTGTACCTTAGCCTGGAATAGGCTCTCTTGTCTTGGTTTTACATGCTTCAGGAGAAGCCCAGATCTTACAAAGAAGCACCAGTTACGCACTGGTTTACTAAACATGGTCCACTCCATTCCATGTCCCCACATCCAAGCACTTTGTTTTGGTAATCACAAGATGGGGTTTTGGTAGGGAAGGCTGGGAGTACCCTTTCCTTTTAGATCTCCTTCGCCTTAGCATCCATTCTTCTGCTGTTTTAGGAGTAGGGAGTGGCTGCTACATTCATGTTAGACTTCTGCAGAGCCAGCAGCAAGATAAGGGCTTGTGTTTACAATGAAGAGACTTTATATTTTATTTCAGCTTTGGTAACAAATTCCTGACTTGGAGGTAGCAGCAGGTTTAGTTTATTACTACATGCATCAGCAAACCAAACTAAACTGAAAGATACACATGGCTGAATTCCCACTCTCTACCAACATATATAACTGCAGCTAATGGAAAAAAAGACAAAGCTATTATCATTTTGCACTTTAAACTAAAGAACTTCAGTTTCATACTTCAAAGCTTTAGAAATCAGCACCAATCTCATCGTATATCACTGCCACCTGTGTAGTCACCAGTCCTATGGCTTTTGTCAAATGTGTAAAACAAGGAGATGTCAGATGCTCCATGTTTACAGGGATAACTGGAAGGTAAGAATGAACCGCCATTAGCAGATAAATTACTTAACAGTATTCAATAAAAAAACACATCACCTTTATGGAGGTGATTCATTAATTTACAAGTTAGGTTGTATTGATAGTCAAGGTGGCAATATACAACGAAAATATTAAAGTATTGTCACTTGACAGTCCTGCATTGTCAGGGAGCTGTTTATACATGAGGGTAAATGAAATGCTCTGACCATAGAAGCTGAACAGTCATGCATATTAAAGTGATCACTTTTCAGCTATTGCACAAGTAGTGACACTCTTCAGACATACATAGGTGATTCTTACAAACTGACATCAGAAAGACTGCATGCACCATCTTTTAAGGCCTTATATGAACTATACATACACAAGAGTTGCTGTATACTGTGAATACATTATGGATGTATACAAATTCACATAAGATAAAAAGATTAATTTGTAAATAGGAAGGTTTCCACCAGCATATGCTTTATTTTCTTCAGAAGGTTTCTTAGCATGTATACTATTTTGGATAAAACATATGATTACACCATTTCAGAGTTGAAGTTTCATATAAGCGTCACCCTAAATGCTTTGGTAACTGGATATTCCCAGAGGACAATTTTGGTTAAACCAAACTGATTACTGACTTGTATTCTTAAAAGAGAGATATAGAATATGGCTAATAATGTCACATATTTTCACAAGATTAAAAATCCCTTTTCAAGTCATTGGGATTTCTAAGCACAAATAAAACCACTGATAGTATGGTGTACAACATTTAAAACCCTGATCAAAATTACTTGAGAAAAATTGTGCATTCCCCAAATGTATCAGATTGGCAACTGAGGAAGGAAATGAAAAATTAAATGAATAAGTTGGCATAAGAGGGGTAAATTCTCTCTGTACCACAAGTTTCATAATAAAATAGTGTCTTATCTTTTAATTTTAAACATAAGGATTTTTAGATCAGTCTGGTTTGTTTCTAAATGACTGAAAATTTAGATTTAAAAGGTGTTTACACAATATACACATTTAATTACTTACAAAGAGATAATAAGCTTAAAATTTCATATTAAAAATACAGTAGGGTTAGTAGCACCATGAAAAATGTTTTTCAAAACTGCAGTCTTGTTACTTTAAACATACTCAGTGCGTCGTGTTCTCCTCTATTCTCTTGGTAGATCAAAGAGGTGCCATTTTGGTACAGGGAGAGAAATGAAAAATTTCATCTTCTGATCCTTTGTGAACCTCAAGTGTTCTTTTCTGTTTCCAAGAGGTCAATTCTTTCATCTTAGTCCTGTTGTCAAATATGTACTGAACAACCCTTAGTTTGGCACACGAGTGAGGTACACTTGAATTTGCATGGTTAAAACAGTTTGGATTTGTTTTTTCTTTTCTTTCTGCACAGTAGCACCATTGTGGCAGCTGGAAGACAGTGCATCTTAGGAATTTTCAACGGTTTTATAAACCATTCTCCAAGATGTTACGTCGTCTTCATACAAACTTGACAGCGACTAATACGTGTCCTCAGGTCTCCGGCTTTCAGTGTCTCAGACTGAGGTTTGCTGGTTGACAGACACAAAGGAAAGGTTGGATTAGGTTTTTCTGTTTGCAGTTCCTTTCAACTTCTACTGAATTCACTGTTTCATATAAAACTGAAGTATGTGAGGAGGGATGAATCCTGAATTTGAGGGTTTTTCTAAAAGAGATAATTCTGTCTGTTTGCCAGCACCAGGTGACAGATGCTCAGTTGTGTCAATGTCTCAGTGTCCCCAAAGTGTGCTAAGCACCTGTTTCAGTCTGGCAGGTGATGGAGCACAAACATAACCTGAGGGGAAGGTGAATTGTGTACATTCGAGTCTATTTCTGGGGTCTGTTTCTGGCCTTTGGGTTGCTTAGTTGAAGGGTACTGCTACAGTCAGAGCTGTATTTAAGTAGTAGCTTTACCAAATAATTTATTTTTATTTTAAAAGGGTAACAAGATGAGAGATTAATATAGTTAGTGTAATATGTGTACACAAATAAGTCAAAGGCTTAAAAGTTTCTTTAAAAAAATAGAATGAAGAAGGAAGATGTTTTAATGGGAAGGAGAAAACAACAGAGACAGAAATCTCAAGGGTGCATGGCAGTTACTAATAGGAAGTTTTCACTGGTGAATTACCAATAATCAACTACACAGAAAACTGAAGAGTGATGAATTATCATGTCAAGTACCCTGATTGTAGGGGTTTCACGAAACCAGTTTAGGGGCCACCACTGCTCAGAGCACAGTGCCAGCCTGTGCCACAAAGCTACACTTTTCAATCAGGTGGCAGTGGGAATCTTAAGAGTTTTATCAGAAAACAAACAGGGCAGTAGCTATTTATTCTATGAAAGGAGATGATTTTTCAGTGAAGAAATGATTTGCTACTCAACTTGAAAGGGAAAAAGTTGGAGGAGCTGAGAGACTTCAGCTGAAATGCTGACTGCAGAGAAGTTGAGGACAGAATGGCCACTGGCTTTCTTGCAGCCAAAATGTTATCCTGTTCCTTCTGCAAAGTGTGGAAGAAAATGCTGGCCGTGGAGGGTAGGAAACCTTCATACAAAATCATTAAAAACAAGTCATGTGAACCTTTGCCTTAAAAGGCTGAAGTAAAGTTGATCTTGCCCTTCAGTCCTATCCCTTACATATCTGTGAACTACCTTTCCAAATATTTGAGTTTATTGAAGGGTTTGGCAAGAAAAAAAAAGGAAAATTGTTCTTTTGGGCTCCAAATACAGTAAACACAGTAGGACTACTTTCAGAGAAGGTACTACAACAAAATGTGAATAAGAATTGACACACCAAGAATCTGCCTCCTTACAAAGCAGAATATGCCCTAGCATATTTTAACATAATATTAAAGGTTTACCAAAGAAACACTTGAAAAACTGGTTGTGAGGGGAAAAACAAGCTAAATTTCCCTACACCCCTATAAACAAATCTCTTTTAATCTTTGGAATAATTTCCAAAGCATTCATTCTGGAATAAAGCAATAGACAAACAACGGGTTTTCTTACCTGAACATTTCTGACACCTCCACAGTTGCCAGCCAGAAACTGTATGAATTGGCATAATAATTACAGGTGCCCCGACCATGGCATTCAATGAATGGTGCTGAGCGGAATTCTTCCAGACAGGATCCAGGCGATGCCAAGGCCTGTCCAGAGCCCTCTGCTCCAGCACTCGTGTGCTAGTGGAGGAAAGAAAGACACAAACAAGGATCTTAGGTGTTAAAAATTGCATAGCACAGCAGTCAGCTATGAAAAGTCACTGTTCATTCTTGGCAGAGACAATGTGGTGTCAGACACCTCCATAAACATCAGTGACGCTGAGATCTGTGTACTGTCAATCTTGGCTGCCTTGGTTAGTGATTGAAGGTAAAAGCTTTCAAATGACAACCCTTGCAGTTCTTATCAGTGTCCTAAAGCAGCTGAGGACACAGGTGGGCAGTAGCTGCTTCTGGAGTAGCAGGCAATTCTTACCATCATGAAAGAGTAACCAATCCAGAGGGAGTCCCAGCCTGGAGGACATGAAGGGATCTGAATGGTTTGACTGTGGACAGCTATCACCATAGCAGGAGCTTCACACACAACACATCTGGACACAGGGGAAGCACCAGAGAAGCATGTCATGACATTAAAATAGGAGTATGTTTTATTAAGAATTCTTACACTGAAAAAGGGAACAAAAAATACTGAAAATGGAAGCTCAAAGTCCCCATGTGAGTGCCTTAATCCTAAAGCCAATGGCTCCCATATTCTTCCTGTCCATGATCTAGCACTGCTGGCTACAGACAGTGCTTGTTTGAAAAGAGCTGGTACAGCCTCTTATCACTGCTGCAGGGAGATGAACCTCTGCAGACAACGAATACTTTAAAACAAACTATTTTTCTAGTCTCTCCCAGAACAAAACATGACAGATTTATCTCTTAATACCCAACCTGCATGTTGGAAACACATGGGTAAGATGTACTATTTATCCAGATATTAAGAGGCCTGATGGCCTGCTTTGCCTCACCGGCTAATGAATGGCTGGATGCTTTGCCCAATCAGTGGCTCCATGCTCATTGGCATCGACTCTGGGGTTGACAGCCAGTAGGAATAGTCATTCCTTGATGCAAAGTTACAAACATTGTTGATGTTGCAGAACATGAAGGGCATGGTGCTGAAACGTCTAAGACAGCTCCCAGCAGTACCTACAGAGTAAAACATAAGAGTTTTCACTTCATTGCGTTTTACAGAAATTACAATTATATAGCAATTGCTTTTTATAGCAATTCTTTGAGAAGGAGTACTTGTGGATCCTTCCTCTCCTTCCTATGAGTGTACAGCAAGTGCTATCAGAGTGTCACATGGGGGAAACCACTTCTCCATTTTGGTTTACATTCTTTCATCCTGAATTACAATGTGCATCCTCTAGAGATAGCAGGTATTAGTATGCAATCCCCATCCTCATTTAGGAAATCTCCAAGACTGCTGTGTCTTCAGAGAACCTGAGCATTTAAAGAAGCAGCTACAACATTTTTCCTCTTAAAGAGAGAGCATACAGAATATCTCACCTAAATCTTGGCCATGTGCTCTCTCATTTCCTTGCACATATAGAAGAGAGAATCCATCATATATTCTTGATGTTCCCTGTGGACATAGTGGTGTATCCTTGGTCTGGCTGTGCCGAGTTATAAGGAATCCATGAGCAACAGAAGCTGTTCCAGGTGGACCAGGTGGGCCTTGTGAGCCATCAGGACCAGGAGGTCCTTGTATTCCTCGTGAACCTATTCACAGGAGAGAAACACAATACACAGTATTGATTAACACCATTGCCTGCTCTTTTAGGATTAACATAGCTCTGAAAGGTTGTTGGTCTTGTGATTGAGTGCTTGTGTGTTAAGGCACCTGATATTTGCTAACACTGTCTTCCCAGCTTTTTTTTTTTTTTTTTTTTTAAGTTTGGTTGAGTCAGGGAGATTGTCATAGGTGGTTGTAACAATGGAACTTCTCTGTGTTGCAGGGGTATTTTGAAGTTAAATATTCTCAGGGCTGTCAGGCACTATGATAACTGCAGAGGACATGGCAGCCAATGGAATGACTTCAATCAGCTTCCCACTTCCAAAACATATCTGCGTGTGCAGCTTAAGATAATGTTGAAATATCTTAAGTAAGATCACAAAATAAATGGCAGAGCCAGAAATGGGCAAGTCTCACTCCAGGCCATGGTGTGGTAACACCTGAGCCAAAGCCCATCAAAATGAATAGAAAAGCTGGTGCCAGTTTTGGCATAGGTTACTATAAGTGGAAATAAGCTATAACAGCCTTGAATGGAAGCAAAAATGAGTCAAGTCACTGAGAAATGTATCAGAAAAAGCTATTCTTAAACAGCAATATCAGGAAATACAAATATTTAGACTGTGTTATTCTGGAGTCATTATTTACATTTTTTTACTAAAATAATGCTATCAGATTTCATACAGCTGTTCAGAGAAAAAGAGGTGTTATGAATTTTTGTCTCCTTTTTAACTGTTTTAATTTTAATACTTTTTCTCACAAGTTGCAATAGAGAGCTACTTAATATCTGTCACCTTTAGAAAATTGTCCCAGTGCCTAGTCTGATTTCTCAAATCGTAGTTCAGTAGTTGTAAATAATATCTAAACAGTAGTCCAATCTCTGACTTTGGTGAACTCTTTTATGAAGTCTGTTTTTCTCCATTCATAATTTCCATGCAAAATAAGCATTATTTTACTAATGACTCTCTTCAGTTTCTTATAGTTTTCATTATCTCTTCTGTATCATCTGTGCTGCAAAGGGGATGCCATTAAACTTGAGGTAAAGCATTTGACAATGCTATTCAGCAATTATCAGCAACGTATTGGTGCTGAGAATATTCCAAATCAAAGTATGTTCATTTGCTTATATTTTTGCATTAAGAAAATCCTAAAATTATGGTTTTATCATTATTGCCATGAAGCAAAGATCTTACTTCCCAGTATTAGCCTCCATTCAGAAATGGAAGTCTCTTTTTCCAGTGAGTCATCATAGCATAAACACCATACCTGGTTGGCCTGGAAGACCTCTCTCTCCTTTTCGTCCTGCTGGACCATCAAAACCAGGAAGTCCATCTCTGCCTGGGTCACCAGGAAGACCAATTGGACCTAGAACACACAAAAGCATAACTGAAATAAAAGCTCTTGAAATCTCACTTACAGTAATCTTCAAGTTGTCAGTGACTCATCTGTTGCTTCTTTCTAATACATAAGAACAGCCCATTAAACCAGAGGTAAATAGTGGAATCCTGTGTTCATCTATTAACCTGCATTTCTCTCTTGCCCCTTACTGAGCTCAATAACTTATCTCTGCAGCTTGTGTCATGTCACTGGCACTGCCACCTGCACTTCTAGTCATGTCCTCATGCCACCTTGGATCGTACCTGGCAATCCCTGTGGCCCTGGCAATCCAGGTGGCCCTTTGGACCCAGGCTGTCCTGGAGGACCCGGGGAACCAGGATCACCTTTGACAACTATGTTTCGTCCAATGGTACCTGGTAATCCTGGTGGGCCTGAGAGAAGAAAGATTGGTATTAGATAAACCAAGGTGGAAGACACCATTAGAAACAGTTTATTTCAAAATCAGAAGCCAAGAGCTCCATCATTGCGAAAAAGAATAAGTGTATATATAGGACAAAAAAGTACTTTTGGTGACCCCCTCTAAGAACCCCTCTCACAGGAGTTAATCCATATAGACTAGATACAGAGTATAAAACACATTAGAATTACTTGTAGGGGCTAAAATGTATAGGTTGGAATTGTGTTGAAGATCTTGCTCGCTTCACTTTGACTGTTGGCTGAGACCAACTCAGTCTTACATCTGTGTAACAAATTCTACTGACAGCGAGCAAAAGTGACAGTGCCACTACCCAAGACTCCTACCTGGCGGGCCTGGCAGACCCTGGCTGCCCGTGAGGCCAGCAGGTCCTGTGGGTCCAGTGGGACCTTTCATACCTGAAACATCAAATTCACACAGTTACCCAGTGAAAGAACATGCTGTTCTACAAAGTCTGCTGCAGGAATGGCCTAAACAGACTTGTTATTGTGTCTGGAGGTTTTCACTCAAAATGCTGGTTAAATACCTGGGAATACCCAGTGAAATACCTGGGAATCCTGGAACGCCTGGAACCCCGGGGTCACCCTTCATTCCATTCAGGCCTGGACGACCAGGATCCCCCTGAAGAGAAGAGCCTCATGTTATTCTTTCATCTCAGCAGTTCCAGAGAACCAGAATGGAACAGGTGGTTGGGGGACAACCAAGCACACTGGGGGCTGTGGAGGGCTGAGGCCATGGGCACTGTCAGCAAGTGGGAACACAAGGCTGCAATAGCTCCAGCTCCCATGGGAATATAGCAGGGACATCCTGCCTAGATATTGGGGGATAGCTAGGGAAAGATCCTCTACCTTGCTACAAGACAACATATTAGCTACCACATTTTAGTTTTTATTTTATTATGTTAAATTGCATGTTCCACCCAAATATATTCCATTTTTATTGGATTTAAAAATTAACTAGGGGAAAACTCCTTTTCTTGTCCTACCTGGCGTCCAGGTGGTCCTTGATCTCCCTTTGGACCAGTCAGGCCAGGTGGACCAGGTGGACCTGGATTCCCTTTTTCCCCTTTAAGTCCTCCACTGCCTGGTGGCCCTCGTGGACCTTCTGGGCCTGGTGGACCTTAACATTGCAGAACAAATATGCACACATCAGTATATGCCATTCATTCTTCCCAAATTTGTGCCTTCGGTGTTGAAAAAAACAAAAGAGAAAGATAGTTTGGCTTAACTTCCCAGCTCTATTTCAATGCTAAATTCAGGGTAAACTAGAAGGAAAACAATTAAGAGGAATTTGCACTACCCAAATCAGGAACCAAGGCCCCTTATCTAGCTGATGAAGCAGGTCTTTCCAGAAGACAGTGCAGCTCACCTGCATTAGCAGCTTACTGGTAACCAGACCAGTGCCTTTACTAGGAGCCAAGAAACCCAAAATTAGATGGTACAAATATCCCCTCTGCTGATCTGCATTACATTCACTATGTCTTAAATGCCTCTTAACAGCCTGAAATCCTTTTACAAGCTAGTTTCAACACTAACACAGTACAGTGTAAACACTTGTAGTGCTCCTTTCTTCTTAGAATTTGACGTACCTATTAACGAGCACATGTGTACTGTCTCCTGACTGCTGGGCAGCAGGAAGTTCATCGTTCTGCCTTGCCTACATAACAACGTGAGTTCCAGAAACTCTTTCATCGAATGACTGTCTCTCCAGCTGATTTTTTTGTTCTTTATTAGACTTACTCAGTGTAAATCTAATAGAGAAACTGGGCTGGTCTTTTAAATATTTTGCCCTTGCTACAGCCAGATTAATCCAAAGCAAAGCAGTGGGTATAAAAGAAACTATGATATCTGGAAAACTGAAAAATGAGACCTCCACCTTTGTCCCACCATCTAAATGGAAAGTAACTAGTATTAATTTGTGGCAAAATAAACAATAAGCAAGTGCAGCAATAGCTAATAACATTTTACAAGTTAGAGCTCACAATTGGATTAACAAAAGTTTTTTTTGCAGGACAGTGTTATGACATTCTCTCCCGTAGTACAAATCTAACAACATTTATCAATGAGCTGGATTTTCAGTCCTCCTGCAACCTTGAATAACTTAACACCTCCTTTGACATCCTCATAGTCTATACCAAATGGATAAATTTGATGATTTATATTTCTGCATGCAAATCTGAGTATAGAATTCCTTCCCTTTTTAAATCAATAGCAATTTTGTACCAGATTTCACACATATCCTGTAGCAGTTTCAGCTACAGAAAACATCCCATCGTGCAAGGATTTTTTTGTGTTCATTTTGCTCTTTCATACTGGTTTAGTACTGTACGTATGGAAAATTGTACCAGGTTACCATCTGGGGCATGACCCATATGATCTGCAGAGTAATCATAGCCCTTAAAAAGACAATCACAGAATTACAGGAGAACATCTGTTTCTCTTACATCAAGTGCAACGCAATAAAACAAATTGCCCAAGTTAAAGAGTCTAACCTGGAGGCCCTGGAAGGATCAGAGTTCACCAAAGCCCAATGATCGATGTTAGAAGGGTCAGACATCACACAGTACAAAACAAGATTACTAGTTAGAAATAGTACAGATGACAGCATATACACTACACAACAACCCATTTCACCAGCATATTTTGTATTTACAGTATAATCCACATGCATGCATAAAACCACACATGAATACACAAACATCGGTATTTTCAGATACAAGTTATTCTGTCCGCTAGGCTCTACTGAAACAAATTTAACTGAAATTCTACTGAAACTTCATTTAACAGCAAACTTAAAGCTTCACTAGAGAATGTATTATTGCTTTAACATTACAGCTTAAGACCTATAACTGGTTAGTCCTGCTCACAATAGGGCCTGGAGTACGTAACCATTTCACTGACAGTATTCAGCCACACAGGGCCAGGAGCTTGGCAAATAGTGAATTACAACTTACTCTTGAGCAAAATTCTGCTTTGGGCAGGAGGGAAGTGTGACTAACAGAAGGACTTATTACCACTAATCAAGTATGAGCCTCAACTATCTGTGAACACAATTCCAGTACTGAAAAGTAGGCTTTGAAACTGTAAGCAGGATTAATATGAATCAACAGGGCTGCAAGTGCTGCAAACAAAAATACATCAGAACTTGCAAATTTAGAATGTTGTCTTCACTGCTGGCATTTTTTTGTCTTGATAAAAATATTTCGATATGCCAATTTGCCTGTTCAAGGTTATATGGAGAATGGCATGCAATAACATCCTTAGAAAAATGATTAAAATTTCCTCTCTCGAAAGATAAGCTGGTTGTCCCTACAATGCTCCTAAATTAATATGTATTTTAGCTCCTGTGTCACTTGTGTAGTTCATGTCAATGAAATTATTTAAATATATCAACTTATCACCATGCAATTTGCAGCTAAAAACGACAATAAATACACATCAGGTTTATTATCAGGTATTTTGAATGCTAACTGTAATACCGTTGTTAAAAATAATGACATGGACATTTCATTGTTAATGTTAAGTACTTATAAACTATATTTCACTGATAGGTAAGTTTTGCTATGATTTATAAATCGTAGAATTCATCACTGAATTTTGGCTGATCACAGTCACAGGATGGAGCAAAGCATGATGCAATTGCTCAGTTCCTCTCAGCACCCCGTGAGGGCAGCTGTCTTTGAAAGTGTGGTTACTGCTTGGGTGACCACAGTTAAATTAAAAGGTAAAGCCACATTCCCTTTTTTTGACATGGCTGCATAAAGATAGGATTCAAACATCAGGGACTACCACATTTCCTACCTTGTGGTGCTTAGGACAGCAGGCTGAAAACTAAAATTTATTCCTTTATTAAATTTTCATATCAGTTCTTTGCTGCCTGAAAGTCATCATAGCAAAACCTAAAGACATCATTATTATTATATAGATATACCAAGTCATTTTCAGTCTGGACACAAATGTTAAGATCTTCCCAAGTGCTAGTTTGTGCTCCGTGCTAATACACTAAATTTACAATTAACATCTGGAAATTACTATGTTCTCACGAATTCTGTCCCACTGCCCTAGTGCCAGGGAGGGCATGGCTGTGAGCTTTATTTTCATTAAATACTTGTGAAGGGAAGGACTTTCCTCATTTCCTCTAAATGGGCTGGTGAAGCTAAACAATGGAAATACGGATTTCTCTGCACTGAAAACTTAAAAGGCTCTAAGTTGGGAATCTAAAGCATCACTGTTAGTCTATATAAATTTTCCTACAGATACTGTTGGTATAAAAGAAACATCTAATTTAAGTCACTTGAGAGTGTTCAAAAATCAACAGTAGCAGGTGCTACAAAAATTTACAAAAATTGCTACTGTCACTTGCCCAAGCTGCAACATGCAATTATGCAGCAAGTCATGGGAGCACAATGCAACGTGCTTTTTTAAAAAAAGCTCAAAATGAGAATATATTTTTTCCAATTGCACTGAGGAAGAAAAAAAGCTAAAACAAGTTTCACAGCTGGGGACTCTTTATACAAGCCTTGCAAATCTAGACCCACATGGTCTTTCACCATGTTGCAGAGCAACTGTGTCCTTCCAATGTCAGTCCCACAACAACATGAAAGAGATGGCTGAAAGCCAACTCTGAGCACTTTTTTCCCACCACAAATTAAAAGGTATGTCTGAAACATGACTCCACATATCTACATTTAGACACTACAAAAGTAATACATTCATTTTCATGCAAAGTTATTATGTTGGAGTTATGGGGCTAACCTGAGGGACCTGGGAGTAGGGGGTCAGAATTCACCAAGGTCATCATTAGAACAAAGGGAAAAATATCAAAATTGTTAGAAATACCAACAAACTAACATATTCAACTAAACCTTTGTTTTTAGATTTAGCTCAATATTCCTTTACATATAGTATACAAAACACCAAACTATTATTATTCATAGCAAGGAAAATAGACATATGGAGTAACAGCACTGTTCTGTTGCCCTAGAAATTGGCTTGATTTTATAATGAATTAATAAATCTATCAATGTTTATTTTAAGGGTAGCTCAACTGGAGCCAGAGAGCTACATCATGTTTTACTTCATCTCTTTTACTAATCTTAGAATATATCCAGAAGTCAACAACAAACAGTACATGCAAACAGCTTCTGGTTTTATTTCTGTCCCTAGAAGGGGCAATTTGACAGCCACACAGCTGCTTTTATGAGTAACTGTCTTATGTTGTAATGTTACAAAATCAGCATTCCAACAATAGACTCTGTTATCATCAGAAACAAAAGGCTGGAGTGCTGATTGTACCAGAACTGCAATAATAGTTTGGTTTATCCACATTAGTTCACACATAACTGAGCAAAACAAATGCTTCACTTTATACATTGCATGCAACAAAATTGGAAATAAGAAAAAGAAAGAGAAAAAGAGAGAGAACATGGCTGAGCAGAACCTCACTGGTTGTTTCCCCTGCTCATAAATCTACACAAAATGAGTCCCACCATTGCTCCACCTTCCCAGCTGATCAGAATCAGTAAACACTTGATTTAGACAGGGAAGTGTGAACAGGATGAGCAGCTTCATAAACCCCCAATGCTACAACAGAGCAGAGAATCTCAGTTGGTACTTTTATTATACCCCAGAGGTTGCTTAGCCTGATTTACTTTTAAAATCATCTTTAAAGTCTGGAGATATCCTCTTAATAAGAAACTTTTAAAAATGAAAGCCCTACACTGTTATGGACCAATCACTGTCCTGGGCCAAAATTTTAATTGCTGTAGTACTCTATATACAGAAGAATTAACAGAAAGTCAAAAGCAAACTGGGGCTACAAACGTGCTGCAGGGATGTTTCACTGCCTGGTTAGAGCCCCTGGGGCACAGCAGGGAGCCAGTTTCTTCAAGAAAAAGGGGGAAGGCATTCCTCATTCCACTAACCAAATAGGAAACCAGGAAGACATTGTGACTGGCTGGGGATTATTAACCCACAGGGTGGTTGTTTCACATCAGTCACACACAAAGCAGGTTTAGGATGAAACACAATGGAAGTATTTTTACTAGGACTAAAAGAAAACCTCATTATACCAGCAAACAGCACCTCAGTTCTAAGGTGTTATAGATTAAAACCAAATGTTTATAATGACTCGTTTTTTAAATACACAGGGTATATGACTTCATAGCATGCTCTACAAAAGAAAAAACTCATATTGCTATTGATAATAACATGAATTTGAGCTCTAGGGAAAATATTTTGATAGAATTCCATTAAAAAAAACCCATTATTCAGTGTGACTGCTTCCTCTTGTGTCAGAAGCAAGCATGAGGAAAAAGTGAACCTTTAAATCTTTCCAAGTGTATACTGCAAAGCTAAACTCTCCCTTGATACCCAAAAATCAACAATATCTGTGTTGGAGTTATTTTACAAATGTACTAATTCAAAACTAACTTTCCTCAGAAAGTCTTTAAATAAAAGAATAATTTGAGGGCAATAAATAAAAATATTACTTCACCATTAATATGCAAAGGAAAAAATCCATGTCATCAACCAATGGCTTGGTTTGAAAGCGGCCTCCATTAGGGAGAATATCAAGCCTGTTATGTGAGATGAATCTTAGATGTAGCAAAGTACTTCTGGATTAAAGATCCAGCAATAAGCTTGAGCTGGAGCTGTGGCAGGTTTATTTAAATTAGATTTTTTTCAAGAGCAGTATCTAAATGCAAATAAACATTCTATAACAAAATAGAAATCAATTTCTAACACAGGCCAGGTAATTGCTCAGCAATGTTAACTCAGTGTAGTGTTTTCTCATTTCCCGAATTAGTTGGTGCAGGAATACAATGCAAACATGGAATGGAAAGATGAACACAGCACGATGGAGCAGAGTCCATGGGAGCCACGTGACACAATGGAGCAATGACTTGTGTTACATGGCCTGGAGATGAGGAGCAGTATCCAATCTGATCATGCTGGGATGCTAGTGGGAATTTGATTTTCATGACTCTTAGATTGATGGGGTTTGTTACTTTTGGTTTTTTGTGTGCAGTGACGTTTGCTGATTGTGTGACAATACTGCAAAGTTCTCAGGTGTTCAAAGGTCGTATCGTGCTTGTGAGTGATTATTGAGGCAGCATGCGGAAAATTTCCTGCGTGGGAACACCTTTGATTTTTGCTGCCAGGCATCAGAAATTTAGAGAAACTGAGGCTGGTTTATTTATAGACACTGAGGTTTTTTGGTAACAAAACTCTCTGGTTGCCCACACACCTATTCCATGAGGCTTGACCTTATCCATCCAAATAAACTGAGCCAATTTAAAGGCTGATGACCTACCAGCAAAATATCAAAGTACTGGCAGATGTTCACAGGTATGGATCATGCTCTTACCTGGCCTTCCTGGAACACCTGGTGGACCAGGGCTACCTTTAGGACCTTCCAGAGGTGGTCCTGGTATTCCTGGTGGACCTGGTGGACCCTGCAGACCAGGGAATCCCTGGAAACCTGGTTCCCCCTTCAGACCTGGAAGTCCAGGGGGTCCCGGTGGGCCAGGTAACCCCAGTTCTCCTTTTTGCCCTGCAAAAAGTCATGTTTATGAATACTGTTACAAAGTTATGTAAAGCCCAAAAGCCAGCTTGCAAAGTCGTTTCTCTCTCTTGCAGAACACACAAGTCTGGCCAGAACTCCCCTTATTTGCAGACTGAGACAGTGCAAAATTATCTAACATTCAGAAAAGAGTGAGGGCTAATAATTCTTGCAGGAGAAAGCACTATAGCTTATAACATGTTAAAACGTCTAAGTCAATGATGTTGCAATTCATAAACATCCTTGGAGACTGTAAGCCTACAAATAAGGCTTTCTGTGAAGAAACCTGTCAATATTAAGACTTCATCCTTTTTTTTTTGAGCTATTGCTGAAAATTAAGACATATTTGCAAAATTTTCAAATAAGCCTGAAGAATTCAGGAGCTTTAATTCAATGAAGAAGAGCAACGTATCAAGTACCTATACTTCCAAAGCAGCTTCATTTGTCATCTGTTGTATGAATGCTTTATTTACTGATAGAAATCAGCAAAGTTCCACACAATGCAGTAGGCTCTTGCTCTGTACATTTATTCTGGCTGCATAATTGCTAACTTACAAAATACAGTAGTCAGTAATAAAATGTCTTTATTGCTGTGGTTAATTTAAAACAGTCAGCTGAGGAAAAAAATTACTTGTAGCTATAGCATGTATTTGTTACAGAAAATACAACACACCTTTCTTGGTTTTGGTGTGTAAATGTATTTTACATTGACCCTTTTAATAAAGGGCAACAAAAAAGCTTTACCTGACAATCCTGGGAGTCCTGGAGGTCCTGGATGCCCAAAACCTGGTAGACCTGAAAATAAGATGGATTTAGAGAAAAATGAGTATTTAGCTTTCAGGTCTTTAGGAACAGAAACATGAGGCTTCGAGCAACGAAAGTGGTTTTCGTCTAAATAAGCAATCCCTTGAAATTACTTGGATTCTCATTCACTCACGAGTCTTCCCCAAAGTTGGGGGTTTTGCTATTGAATGCATCTGTAACTTTCATAAGTGTTTCCATCCCCTAGCAATCCATGTTCTTTCAAATTTTGGGAGTTACTATGTTTGCATTTTTGTTTGAAGATCTATCTTTAGAGCAGGGATTACACTGTTTATCCACTGTGTAACTGAGCTGAAGCAATACAGCTACCATAGAATACAGGAACAGGGACTAATGTTAAAGCCAGGTAATAAAACCCAGAAGAGCTGACTGAATTCTTGTCCTGTGCTTCTCTGGCAGCTTGCCAGCACTCTTTGTGAGCCACCCAGCAGCCAGAAACGACAGGAGCAGCTTTGACCGTGCAAAGGCAGTTACAGGAAAGAAAGAACAGAGCAAGCAGGACATGTCAGTGCAGAGTGAAGAGGAGGAAAGAAACAGGAAGGACACCTAACCTGGTTCACCCTTCTGACCCGCTGGTCCAGGGATACCATCTCGACCAGGTTGTCCCTTTTCCCCTGAAGGACCAGGAGGGCCAGGATGACCAATATCACCTAAAACAGGGACAGAACACATTAGCACAGTCTTGCCTAAACTGCAGTAAAGAAAACCAGCATCCCCTTCACCACCATCTGAATCTAAAAGTATAGTAATGCAATAAAAGTTTTACGGGGTATAATCTAAAAATTAACCCATTTTCTCTCTCCTTTGACAATTTAGAAAAGGCCTTTAGGTCTGGGAATTTTCAAGCAATCACTGTTTGCTAAAATATAATGCTTCCCTTTAGAATAAATTAGGATTTTGCTTCTTTAAAAACAGATTAGACCACTGTAATACGTAGCATAAATAAAGCTGGTAAGTACAGAAACACTTCTTGTTTCAATAGCTAATGAATTGACAGCAAATACAAGTCCTCAAAAGAAAGTTAAAATTTCTTTCTTTGCTGTTTAATTTCAGAAAATTAAGTGTATGCAATGGTGTTTGAACACCCATATACATACATTTCCATGATGCTAAAAATATAAGAAAGGAAGTGCTATGTTTTTCACAGAAGCAGCTGATCTCTGCTGCACTGTCCATGCTCACCTGCTGGCCCAGGCGGTCCAGGCAGGCCAGGATTACCTGGAGGGCCCTCAATACCTTTTGGTCCTGGAATTCCTGGTGTTCCTGTAAAGTACAAGCATTTCAATCAAATAATGAACAAAACTGACTTTTCAGCAGATCTTGAAATGCTACAATCTGAGATGCCCTGAGTAACAAATGAGCCAATTCTACCAAGATACTGTATGCTCGTTTTTGCAGGCTTATAGCTGCAAAGATGAATTATACAGCAAAGAATGTACAGAAACAAAACATACTGGTACAGCTGCCCTTATTGCTACTCTCAAGCTTCCTCTTAACTGTTGAGTGCTCGTGGCCAAGCACACAGCAACTCTGTTTGGCGGTCTGTTAGAAAGTTACTATTTTAGAGACAGGTGTTTCTGCTTGACAAGAAAATGAAAGCATGATGAACTGGGATTGAATGCAAGTTCCCCAACCCTTTTTTCCTTTCCTGCGACAGGAACTTAATAAAAATGGTCCTAAGAGTTTACACTAGATTCTCACCCCTACAGCGTGAGCTGAGTGGGAAGTAGGAAAAACACTTGATCTGTTGCAGTGTCTGTTCTGAACAGCACCTGAGCCTGATCAAGGCAGTGTCACAATACACGTTGTAGCTGCTCAGTCTTTTAGGCATGACATGGAAGAGAGCAAAAAGTCAGGTTCATGGTCAGGTTTTGTTTTCTTCTAAGCTTCCTGCTGTCACAACCACAGTTGTAAATTCCCTAATTTTCTACATCAAGGCAGCTCAAGCATATTTGTAAAACAGTCTTTAGTGCTGTTAATGCAGCAGAGGTAAAAGCTTTGTTTTTTTAAATTTTGAATGAAAAAACTGACATACACCTGTGAACAACCTCTATTAATATTTTTATAAAGAACAAAGTGCAAAACCTAATTTAATTATATTTCAGAGATTTCTCTTTAGAACACATTTTTTGGACAATAAATGCTATGAAAAGAAGTGCTAAATTTTCCAGGATGGTACTTTTTTATTGATTCATGAAGAAAAAACATGGATACTTTTTTTTGACCCCAATATTTGTGTGTTAGAGAAGGTAAGAGTGAGTGCTATGGAGAGCATTAACTAACATAGCTGCTCTATCCCCTCAGAGGAGATAATTTCAGAAGGCACTCATAACAGAAGCATTCCCACACTTTTGCAGTGACAATTCCAACAGCACAAAGCTTACAAGCACCAGATTGCCAGAAAATCTGAGGAGCTGGAGTCTCCCCAAGTTACCCAATGTGTTTAGCTACCATGTGTTACAATGTGTTTGTACCAATATTAGCAAGAGGGGAAATGAAAAGAAATCTGTTGAGAATTACCTGGGAATCCAGGAAGGCCTGGTTCTCCTTTTGCACCTGGACTGCCTGGAAATCCAGGCAAACCAGGATTTCCAGCTACACCTTTAGAGCCTGGACTGCCTGGGTATCCAGGCAAGCCAAGATCTCCCTAGAAAAATTAAGCAGAAATAAGAACCCAGACTCTTTAGGATAGGAAGGACATTATTGTATGTTCCCCATTCTACCATCACATCAAGGTCACAAATATGTTGTGTACACCTCTCCTTACATCCAGTTAATATGAATCATCTCAACACAAAATTAAGCAAAAACAGCAATAGTAAAACTTCAACAATTTTCCCCTATAATTTTGTGTACAGTATCATAGTTCTTCTTCAGAACTGGCCTTATTTAAAGAAAAAAAAAAGTATCTTCCTTTCTTCCAGCAGGATCAGAGATTTTTTGATGATAATGCAGAATAAAAAAGAAACCAGTGCAGCTTTGATTATGCAATGTTTTTGCTAAGTTAATTGTGTGCAACATTAATTGCAAGGCTGTGAAGTGATCAGTAATCAGTGAAGACTGTTAGACATTCTTTTTGATCTTTTAGATCTTTGTCACTTTTTTGTGGATGGCAGAAAGGATGACATTGGTAAATACTAATTCAAATATTTTATACAGACTTTAAAATTTTAAGCAGCAGTAACCATGCTATATTATTAGTAATTTGTCATTAAATGCATATCTTAATTTTTTAGGCATTAACTACGTAATTAGACAGGGGGACAATGATATTAATTGTATAAATCCCTAGCAACTGTGAAAGTGTCACAGCGAAGATAAGGCCACTAAGTAAACCCAACTTGAAAAGTCTGGTAAACAATCTTCTCCTTTAACCTGATTAAGTTATATATAACTATTTTCATCTTTAAAAGGAGAAATTTTTATTTCACCTGAAAAGTCAACCCTGCTTGTTACTAATCTATTTATATACATATTTGCAGTTATACATAGAATATATTAAGTAATAATTGGGGAGAAAAAAATCAACACAAAATTTAATTTGCTCATGGAATTTTCGATTGAAGAATTTTGTTAAGGTACCTTTGGTCCAGGGGGACCAGGAATACCAGTGCTTGAAAGACCAGGGTCACCTTTCTGCCCTTTCAGTCCAGGAAATCCTGCAGGCCCAGGCTGCCCTGGACGTCCTGCTAGTCCTTGGTTGCCTTTAAGCCCGGGGGGACCTGTCCAAAATATAAAATGAAATTTAAAAAAATATAAATAAAATTTCTGCAGTAATTTACAGAAATCAAAGTACAGCAACCAAACTAGAAAGGCCTAACAATTTGACTGGCTGGCCTTGAATACCTAATGTTTTTTTCCTTTTAAAACCAAACTAAAACAATTACCTAAAAATCTCAATTATGTATGTAGGGCTTTATGCAATCTTCATCTATATTGTTATTATTACATACTAGACACAAGCAAAGTCATCTTTGGAGTATATAAAAGAACACTGGCCCAAATGAAGTGAAATTGAAGCACTGAAACTAACCTGGAAGGCCCATCTCTCCCATAGCACCTTTTAATCCTGGAGGTCCTGTTGGTCCTGGCTGCCCAGGAAGCCCCATGTCTCCCTTGATGCCTAGGAAATGTGTGATTGAATTAATTAATGGCAGTAATTACAGGTTACCAATATCCCTGCATTCTCATGTGAACATGCTTATCATCTGATTACAAGCAATGGATTTGGAGTTGCTTTAAGCCTCATACTGCTCCTACTTGCTTTTCCAGACTTATTTGTAGTAAGTTTGTTGCAAGCCAAGATTTGATCAGGGCCACTGCTTATTTGTTTTGAAGATAAGTCTAATGAAATAGGTCAAATCTCAGTCCAGGATTTAGTCACCATCTGAAAGGATTCAGTACTGGTGTGATATAGTCTCTCAAGTTCCTCTGCAGAATGAACACATTATCTCTTTCTTATGTGCAACAAATATTCAGTAGCTTCTATTACAGAATTAAATGCAACCTACAATGCCCAAACTAGTTTGAGTCCTGAATGGTTAACAATATTCCCCAAGCCCAACAAAATATTTAGAGCAAGGCCTACATTAGACACAGCAAGCAAAGACTCAAGACTTCAGATAAATTGTTATAGCTGTACAGAGAACTGGTGCGAAACAGAATTAGTTTTCTTTTTCCTTGCAATTCTTTAAAGCAAATATTTGACTCCCAGACAGCCTTTGCAATACATCAGTTTGGCCATTTTCAAAATATAATGCTTATCAATACACAAAATAAACATATGAAATTAAAGTCCTATTGACAGATTCTGCAGTCACCTTGCTTGCTCAAGCAGCAAGTACTTTTCCAGTTATCTTAGAAGACACCTTAGTCTTTAATGGGATCAGTTTAAATCTGCTCTTGGGTCTGTTTGAAGGAAAGGGCTTCAACAAACCAGTGCTTGGATAATGATTTTAAATGTCCCAAAACTGTGCTACAGTTTTTAACACAAATCCCTAAGGTTAGTCTAGATATAAGCGTATTAACATCCCAACTCCATGTGATAAAAACATATGCAAATCTTTATTCATCAAAGCTGTCCAGCTGAGGCCTTATTTACTGACCTGACAATCCTGGCACACCTGGTGGGCCACTAATTCCTGGTGGGCCTGGGTCACCTGGGAGACCTTGATAACCTTTCTGGCCTGATAAACCAGGAATACCTTAAGGGAAAAAGACACATTCTATTATTACTGGTATTACTACTACTGTATGTTTTCTTTTACCTTAAGAGATCAGATGTAGCTATGGATGAAAAAAAAAAAAACAAATTGGGATTTTTCTTCAGTAAATATAATTCCTCCTAGTTTAGCAAAGAAAAGTATCACAGAACACAAAATATTTGTTCTGGAAAACTTAAAATTACTACAGAACAGGAACAATAAGTAAGTAGAGAGAAAAGTAACTTCATGACTAATGCCAGTATACTTCATTCAAAGGGCTGTCTTCTGTATGAGCAGACTTCATTCTAACCTTTGCATTCAGCTAGATTATTTATATATAAGTTAAATTACAAAATCACTTTGAGACTAATCCATTATAAAAATTAACGAAGGTGTTTTAGCAGATTTTTACAAATTCTATGTGGCTGTTATCTCATAAGAACTTTATGTTGCTCTGCTGACATAGTTAAACCTGCCTTCCACAGAGAAAGAAAAATAGTGTCTTAGGATCCTATCTAGGCTTGCAAGAAATTAATACAATAGGTAAATTAGCACAATAATGGCTGGGACAACATTAGGGGAAAGCATTCTGGCTCTCTCTAGGGTAGAATATTTTTCAGTCTTCTCAAGACTAAATTAGAGTTCAAAGGAGACCCCTTGATGGGGGAGGAGGGGGAAGCCTGCAGGAATGAGAGAACACAGACTTGAGAAAGACTTCCAGGCTGCCAACTTCCCAAGCAGAAACACACACAGAGATGACATTTAGCTCACAGGTGGTACAGAGAGACACCCAAAGGGAGAATATAGAGGTGGTGCATGAGCAGATGACCTGAGCAATTTCAACCTATATGGCAAAGACCCAACGGCCTTTGAGATAGCAGGAATGCAGCCAGCACAGCAACTATGAAAACTCTCTCACCATGCTTAGGAATAACCCCAAGAAGGCTGAAGTGTAATCCTGCTGAAAGCACCTTAGTGCTATTACAAAACTGCCACGTGCAAAATAATAGTAACAGTTAATGAGCAAGGACATTGCAAACTAACCATAAACAGGAAATAGTCACAAAATCCCTATAGAAAGTACAAGACCCTTAAACCACATCTACATTCCAAATTATTTTTTTTTCCTCTACGAGTGAATGAACAGTAATGGATTCAGTCACAGCTCACCACTATGTGTAGAGGACAAACCACCTCCCCATATCCACATGCAAAATTCTTTACCTGGAACACCTGGCTCCCCTTTTTCTCCTTTTGCTCCCAGCTGTTTGGGATCAAGTGTTCCGGGTGGACCTGGCAGACCTGCTTCACCTTTGATTCCTTTCTGCCCCACTGGTCCAGGAGGCCCTGGTGGACCAGGTAATCCACTATTACCTACAGTAAGTACAGCCAACAAAAGAGGAAAAAAACCAAAAAAAACCCGTAAGGTAGGCGAATTTGTCATGCTTTTTCTTACATAGGCATTCCATGATTTATTCACGAAGCTGGAATTCACCAAATGAGTAGGCAGTTTATGGAAGGTGCTCCACAGCACGGGCATGTCTGTCAGCTCTGGACAGCAGAGGAAGCAGCTGTGCCTATCTGAGCCACTTCAAGAGCTTCCAGAGCCCCACCAAGCTGTTCCACCAACACAAAAGGGTCACAACAGCTATGGCAGCTTTGGATTCAGAGCCTCTTTGTTATGGAGAGGTAAATCAGGTTTTCTTCTACTAAACTCTTTCAAAATTCATCTCCAGCAGGAGGTTTGGGAAAATGCAGAAAGAAGAGACTCTTTGTGATACTTATATAGATAATTCTTGATGACTCCATAACACTAACCTACTGATTTTCTTCTTTCTGCTATTTTAAGCAGATTTCAAAATACACTTCGGGGAACATTGCCCCATTTCAATGCCATCAATCCAAAGGAAACGTTTCTAAAATAGCTAACAATTCATGACATCAACTAAATAGTGGTTGAATGCTATGGCTTAAAATTGCAAAGCAATTCTGAACATCAGCACTATCACAAGACAATAACTTAGGCAGGTCCCAGAAATTAAAACCTAGATGTTAGTATTACAAAGCCTCTTTCAACACAGGACAGGGAAAACAGCATTCTGCATTCTTTTCAGGGGTAAATAAAACAAACATTACCTTTCAAGCCAGGCAGACCATTTCTTCCAGGAGTTCCTGGAGGCCCTGGAGGACCAGGAGCTCCCATGACACCTGTCTCACCTTTGGCACCTGAAAGCATTGAACCACATTGTCATTCTGAGCAGAAGCTCAAAACCTATCAGGTACCTTAAATTTGCTTCCCTGGATCTCTATTGTATTTATTAACCAGCACATGGCTATTTTAAGGGAATTACAAGCACTCATTTTTTGTACAAATTAAAACCAGATCAAATGACACTTGAAAACTGTGGCAATTTTTCCAGTTAGGTCCTGAGAAGAAAATTTGCACTGCTCTGCTATGGTAGAAAGCATATTTATATCTCCAAGAGGTTTAGTTCTCTGGTTTGAAACACAAATAGTAAGTGGAACAAACTTGAATTTATTGAAAGGCAAGAAGACAATTAAGTATATACTACTTCTAGAATTGTATTGCTCCCTCTCTTCAAGAGATTATCAAAAATTCATTTTTAATATTTCTATTTCAAAAGGCAAAACAGACTAGCTTAACTGAATAGTTGAACACTTAGAATAAGGAAATTAATACTTAAAACTAAATAGTATTTATCAATACTTTCTTTAAACATTTTAATTATAGCAGTGACTAGAAAAAAACCGCACAAAATAAATTAGAGAAGTAACATAACAATGATGATCAAAACCATGTCTGAAAGTTGAAAAAGAATAATGAAGTATGAAAAAGAATAATGTGTGAAATATTGGTAACAAGGATTTTGATGCAACAAATTTTTTTACAATTTTTTTTTTTTTTAAAGTATGAGATGTAATGGTTACATATATCTAACTTTAAATAGGTAGGATACACACCTAATCGCATTAAGCTGGCATGGCCAAGCATAAAGAACTTACCACCTGTAACTGCAGTTTGGTCTTTCCCCACAGGTAAAATACATGAACTTACCTGGAAGTCCAGGTATTCCATCCCTGCCAGGTGGCCCAGGTGAGCCCTGAGGCCCTGGTAGTCCAGGGGGTCCTGGATATCCTGGAGCTCCTTGGTCACCTGGAGGACCGGGAATATCGAAGCCTGGAGGACCTGGATCCCCTTTCTCCCCTGGAATGCCTTGCAGCCCTAGACAATGTTGTTAAGACACAACCTTTTAGTAAAAGGTCAGACAAGGCTGAGATTTGTATGTCTGGGTATAGTACCATAGGAATAGTTTTAGTTGCAGTCCATTCCTAGCACTGATGAAAACCCTGCAATTCTTCTAAAACCATTTATTTTTTAATGATTTCTAAGTGTTAGAAGGCCGTATTCCCCTGAAGAGAAACATGACTAAAATTTTACTAAGATGCAGCAAATGCAATTCAAATAAAACCCAAAAGGAAAACAACTCTCTTTAACAACTTATTAAGTCTGATTATTAAAAGAAAAAGCCAAATATATTAGACTAGTTTGTATTTTATATTTAGGTATTCAGATTCACATATTTCCATGAATTATTGCATTTTCCTACATTCTAAGATAACATTAGCTGAATATTTTTGAAGGTTAGCAAAATTCTGCACTGCATTGTATTTTCCCTGAATGAAAAATAATAATTGTCAAAATATGCTTAAGATTGTTCAATGCCAATGACCCTGAGCTCAAGGCATTGCTGAAGCAAGCAGATGGCTCATTTCCCTCCAGTGCACAGTGTCAGTGAAGATGCTCACTCTGGAAATGTAGCTCACCAAAAGGGAGAATTCATAAATCTCAAGTTAAGAAAAGGCTTTGGTAAACAAACCACAGTACCTGGGGGACCTGAGGTTCAAAAGCCAACGAGTTAGAGCTCATCAGGAAGTTGAGACAGGTAGCAGTAAGCAGTTGTAATGGTCATTAAGTTAGGAAACAAAATAAAGCACATATAGATTAGAACAAAGACAAAAAAAAACCCTCTATCTAAAGTTTCTGAAAACAGATCTAAATACAAAGAATTCAATGCTAGTGCAGCTAAGAGAAACCAGACGCAAGGAAACTTGGAGATCATTTTCAAAGTGCAGCCACCACTGTATGCAGAAACCCCAAACACTGAGATATTTTCAAGTATTGATGGTACATTTTAAAAATAATTTCCCCCCCCTTTCTCCTTGTCTAGTATTCTCTACAAAAGTGAGGAACAAGCTTTTTCTGATGTGTTTCCTACAAAATTCTCATTTCTAGGTACTGGCTTGGACCCCTTCTGAACACCAGAGTACACCCTATCAATCAGCTTCTCATTGATTGGCCCCACATTCTATTAAATCCCTCCAAATAGGGATTTTCAAAAGAGGTTCCTTCGTTATTGCACAAAAAAAAACTTGCAATATTTTCCCACATTCTTTTAGTTTTATTATGTAAGCGTATATTGTTATGCTCACAGATGGTATATTGCATTTTGCATGCCCTGGCATAGTCTGAAATAATTGACACTACCATGCCAAAACCTCATAAATAACTCCAAGGCAGCAGTATTCCAACTCTGTAATGGTGACCCCACTCTCAGCTGCAGGAACAAGTTTAGGAGTGATGTCATCATGTGTTCTTTGCACGTTGAAAAGGCAGATTGAACTTTCTTGACGGCATTAGCTGTAGATTTCCATTTATTCAATTCTAAGCATGTTTCCCTCTGGCAGCAGCTTATCACTGCTTTAAACCATGGTGTCATGTGCCTGGAGTGGTTATTTTGCAGAGGAAAAAGAACCAGTACCAGATGATGAACAGGGGATACATATGCGCTGTGTTCAAGGGCTTTCTATCAGCAAGTAGGAAAAAAAAAGAGAACATAATATATAGGACAAACTCCGAACTTAGAATGGTAAAGATAGGGACTTCTAAGAATTTTCCAAAATACCTGAAAAAACAGAGTCCTAGAAACTTTACCCTAATGCTGCATAAAGGAACAGAATCAAAACAGCCCAGTAAAAAACACAAGGGATGAGAGAAGGCATTCTGCACAAAACAGAGACAGAGCAGTACCAAGAGAAATAAGGATTTCTCAAGCAGGACCTTCCTGCATGCACCAGATTTCAGAGCCCCATGCTGTTAATAGCCACACTGATTAGTCGGTACACACATAAAGAGGGAAAATAGAGGCATTTCAAATCCATCAACTCTAGTAATCATTGTGCATTTGTCAACATTGGCATTTTGTAGAATTGTGATCACATGAAATCAAACTGGCTAGCACCAGAGGAGATGTTACAGACAAAAGAACATGCATTAGATGAAACATTCAAACCTGCACTAGTACGTCCCTCCCTCACCCCAAAACCTGGAGTGTATTGCCCTTCTGTTTCAGTTTAGCCTCCAGTGCATCTCAGGACTCTACAGTCAGAACAGCAAGCCAGGCACAGGACCCACTGCTGCCCCAGGGAACCCCTGTGTGCCTTGTCCCAACCCCTTTTATCCCTAGCTCCCAACACTGGGCACATTCCAGGCTTTCTGAATGCCCTGACCACATGTTTTTTGCCTCACTCAGGAAGAACAGATCTAAACATGATCTACACTATGCTTACAAGCAGAATGCAAGCTCCATAGGTCTATTTACTCAAGTGCTTACCTACCTTCAAGTTCAAAACTTTGCTGAATCTCAGCTCACCATTCATAAAAATCTGAATACAACCAACCAATCCATGATCCATAGTCTTAGAGCTGGCCATGACTTTGTCAGCATGCATTGCAAACAATGCCAAGCCCAGTGCTGACAAACAAACACATTCAAACAGTGTAGGTCACAGACATGCAACACACACATTCTACAGGCATGGCAGAATTCAATATTTAATTTAATACTGGAACTGGATAGGTTTGGAAACGCTTCAGTGCAAGGCATGCTTAAGACCACAATAAGTGTTCTCACTGTGGTGACTGCCACCTATCTGCAACATCAAGACTTGGTGCATGGCAAGCCCATGAAAGGAAAAGAAATTTCCCTGGACAAACTTTATGAATAGAATTACGTACATGCATGCATATGTACCCTTCTGTGCAGAGATGGAACAAGACCTTCATCACCAGTCATTTTAGACAAAAGGCAGCCAAACTCCCTTCAGATATATGTACTTAATTATCACTGTCTATCTGTCAAGTTGGATTTTAAGCATCTTCTGTACCTGCTTGCATATGCCAGAAATAATCTATGGGAACCATTCGTGTAAGTTTTACCTGGGGGGCCAACAGGACCTGGAGGTCCTGGAGATCCAGGAGGACCTTGACCACCAATGCCAGGGATGCCTGGTGGGCCTGGAAGTCCTGGTGGTCCACTTGGTCCAGGGTCACCTAAAAGAACACTCTTGTTTATTCAAATACTGAACTCATTTCAGAGACATTGCTTTTAGAGCAGAGTCCCTGAACATTGTACTTGAAATCTTGTCCTTGTGTGGAAACAAACATTGACCTAAAAGAAAAAAAAATAATTCACACTCCAGAGGCTATTTCTCAAAGCCAGAGATTTGTCCTCACTCAACATAGACTGTATTAAGTTTATGGTTCTAGGCTATACATACATATATTGTGCCATCATCCACATCAAACTCAAAAGATGCTCTCCGGCAAATCAGGCATGTACAGATGATGGTCAGTTATTCTGGGGTAAATGAATTGCTAACTCTGTGCATGTGGAAGCACAGTGGATCTAAATGACAATTATTCTATTGATAAAGTTTTACCCCCATATAAACATTATTTGTCTTTAGAATACAGACCTTCAGGTACTGACCCACATATTGGGATTTATTCCCTTTTGAGAACACAAACTTCCATTTACACAGTTGTGTCTGCTTTGGAAAAATTGATTTTGAAGTAATGGCTCTAAAGTCAGCACTGCTTGTATTTAACTGTTATATTCCTTCCAGCATAGCTACATTTTTAAAAGTTCAGTAGGGAACAAAACAGGAAAGTTCTCAATACCTTTTGGCCCTGGGATTCCATCAAAGCCTGCCCGGCCTGGGAGACCAGGGCTTCCTGGGAAGCCAGGATCACCTTTAGGTCCTTGAACTCCTTTTATGCCTGGGGGTCCTGGGGACCCAGGTGGTCCTGGAACTCCAAATCCACGGTCTCCCTATAACAAATAGATTTTAAAAAAATTGAAAGGGAGTTTTATAAGTTTAACCTCTCCTAAAAATGTTAAAAGTAACAAATTAAAAATGGCCACCATCTTAGAGTTCAATTTCTATTATACTACCCACACTCAAGTAAAACATTTTACTTGCCCACCATCAAAGACTGAGAACAAGAGTTGAAATCCTCCTCATCATCTTTCCAGTGACACAGAAAAACCTCTAAGGAAAGTTTTATAACAAACACAAACACAGACCTTCTGTCCTGGGAAACCAGGTGGTCCAGGAGGTCCATCCAGACCAGGGCGACCTGGAGTTCCTGGAGCTCCAGGCAGGCCTGGAGTCCCTGGGAAACCTACAAATGACATGAAAATTAGGGCAGTAGAAAGGACACCAGAGAGCATTACAGCAACTCCTCCAGACGTGCCTAAAGCTCATGAAGTTCTGTCCTAGCTCAAGCATACTTGAAGGGGTGCCCATTCAGCTGAGAGAATTTCTGAGCATTCAGTCTTTGCCACAAAGGGTCTCTGGGACTCTCAGAGGGGGCACTCCCTATGCCATGAATTTTTACAAAAATCACAAGCAGTTCACATCAGAAACATTAGCATCTTGAGGCAGCATTTGGAGACCATATATTGATTCAAGCTCATTTCCCAAAGTTTTACCCACTTGTGTGTTGTTGGTTTACTGAAGAATGTAAGCTACTGAGAAGGAGCAGGACAGTGAACAGAATAATAAGAGCTCAGTAGTTTTTTCTCCTGGTATTTCTCAAACTGTTATACGGATGTATAGCTTTAGGACAAACATTTTTTAAAGGATTCTAGAGACAGAAGTCAACTCACTAGTAAAAAGTGAAGAGACACTAGCCCTTTTGTCCCCTCTTCCAGCCAGTACAATACAGTAACAGGGCAGTAAACGTACCCTTTGGGCCTGGTGGACCTGGGAGTCCAATGCCAGGAATACCTGGCTCTCCCTTTGTACCTGGGATGCCAGGTAAACCACGCTGACCTGGCTGACCAGGATCTCCTGTAAAAAGAACATCAACATAGTTATCCAGAATCAGAACAAAAAGCTCTTGGAATTCCCTGGCTATCTAGCTGCTGCTTTACCTGGAAGACCTGGATCACCATTTCTTCCTGGAGGACCAGGGGGACCTGGAACTCCTGGTTCTGTAATAGTCTGGCCAGGGTCACCTTTTGGACCTAAAACCAAAAACTAGAAATATGAATCACGCAATAGGAGCTTTTCTGCTTTTCTTTTAGCAGAAAAAGATGCCTGTCCATCCCAAGTTTACAAAGAACTCAGACACCAGCAATACTTTATTCAATAGATTCTCAGGTCCCAAGCCCCACAAAGCACATAGGGGCTTGGAAGCCCTGTTCAGTGTTCAGACAGTATTTCTGAACTGTTATTTTTTAATAGTTTCATCCTCTGTACAATCATGTGAATAGTATTTTCCATAGCTGACACCAACACAACTGAGGATCTGTGTAGTTTACAAGAAAGTAACAAAAGCAAACTTGTTCAAAGCAGCCCCTTTTTTCCCAAATCTGTTGTAGCTGCAGTATAACCAAGCATACAGTGGAAGTTACAATGCATTTCCACTTCAGTCAGTGGGGAAGAAGAACCGTGGAGGTCAGAGCAGAAGGTGAGGCACATGCCTAAAGTGACATGGTACAAATGCTGCTCTCCCTGTGAGGACCCTCACTAAGGGAGCTCACAAATAACAATAGGTCATACAAAGCTTCTAGGAAAAGTTTAGAAGCAGCATTATGTTCTGAGAACTATCTGGAGTAAAAGAGGCAAAGTTCTACTTTGCAGTACTTGCTCAACAGCACACAGGGACCAACTCACCTGGAACACCAGGAGGCCCTGGACGGCCGGATACACCTTGGATACCTTTTTCACCAGGTGAGCCTTGTGGACCAAAACCAGGAGGTCCAGGAAGCCCTTTTTCTCCCGGAAGACCTGGTATCCCTGGGTCACCAGGAATACCCATTTCTCCTTTGAATGCAACACTTCCCTGAAAATAGAAAGAGCATAATGAGAAAGATTATGTATTTACTATCAGAAGAGTAAAGTGTTTCATTGCTTCTGCTTTGAAACTCTGGCAGTTTCCATCCTTCCAGCTCTCATTAGCTGCCTACACCTTACTAACATAGTAGAGAGCAGGCCTGAACCTGGCTACTGAGTTCCCTCCAGTACATAGGTGAAGTGTAGATGATGGCAGAAGAGACCCTCTGACATCACCCAAGAGAAGCCTCAACTTATTTCTAGAACTCTGGCAGATTGGGAAGGTACCTCAGTGTATCATCACTAGATTGGCACTTTCTGAAGAGAATTCCTGCCTTATCACATAAAGTGCATTTGTGCCAGTTCACTTATCTGCATTATGTCAAATGCATGCAGGACTTGCCCTAACATCCATCCAGTCAAAGACAGCCTAAAATGGAACTCACAGGTTCCCCCTTAGGGCCAGGCAAACCTGGCAGTCCATCTCGTCCAGGAGTGCCATCTATGCCAGGGAGACCTGGAGGTCCTGGGAAGCCAGGGTCTCCTTTGTCACCTTTCAATCTTGGAGAAATCAGGACATCCCCTGGGTCTCCTTTAGGACCAGGTCTGCCAGGAGCACCTGGGGTGCCTGGAAAGCCCTGAGGGAGAAAAAAAAAAAAACAAACCAAGAAGGAGTTTTTCTTTCACTCCCTCTGAGTATGGAACAATATATGAATCATGCATTCAAGGTAGTTATGGACAAAAAAATATTAGACAAATTAAATATACTGTTTACAGATCTATCTATCATGCAAGACAAATGAGAAGAGAACACCACCACTTACTGGTGGCCCTACAAGGCCAGTTAATCCAGGAAGCCCCTTTTCACCTTTTGGTCCAGGAAAACCAGGAGAACCTGAGTAGCACAGAAAAACATAAAAGAAAAACAAATCTGGAGAGGCTGCAGTATCAAGCATGATATTTCATTGATAATGGCTAAGTTGCTTTAAAACCGGACAAAGTTTACTCTTTTTTTTTGAGAGCTTCATTTTATTTCAGCAGAAACAAATTTGTTACTCTAAGTTGAAACAGTAGCACCAAAAAATAGAATGCTTTTAAAAGGCTTCAGCTTCTTCATTACTCCAGGAATAGCAGTAGTAGAAGTTAATTTTTCTCTCTCAGTTAAATCTACAGCAGACCCTAAACCTTCAATATGCAGAATGCTTGCAAGCTGTATTTGAACAGAGAAATACTTTTCAAATACTAGATTTTCAGAGAATGAGTGTTTGTTTTACACATGCCCATCTTGTTCCTTTCCAACTGCGCAAAATACAACACGTACCAACTCTGCACTGGAGCTGACAAATGCACATTTGAACTTGTACACAATATATTGTTACCATTGTATACAGACACGCTGATAAAAAAGTGACTTTATGGAACATATTAAGCAAACTAGTGAAGACTGTAGCCCTACCTGGACTACCTGGAGGTCCTGGTGGTCCTCTCTCCCCAGGAGGACCAGTTACTCCAGTTCCTATGCAGTTGAAGCATGTGTCTCCTCGATCACCTAAAAAGATTTGCATTGAAAAACTTACTTGAACATCAGGTTTTAGAAAATATTAAAAGAATTAAGCACAACAGCAACTGTTTTCTTGCTACTAATCTATAATACCAGGTTCAAAGTGACTACTTCAAATAATTACTGCTTAAATATTAGAAACCTCCCCCCCTGCACCCACAAGTTAAACTGAAGCTTTTTGGTGGCTTGGAGTCAGACAACCAATATTAGCTATGATCAGAATGCATTTATGACAGTATGGCAGTGCAAAATAATTAAAACAAAATCAATGCTTTCAAAAATAGAAAATAGAACCATGGACTTTTGTTTTCTCAGCAGAAATGTCCTATTTTAAAGTAGGTACTTGACACTTCTAACCATAACTCTAAAATACATACACCAGAATTCCAAACTTAATTAAACTCCAAGA
Source organism: Sturnus vulgaris (assembly GCF_052056855.1). NCBI lineage: Eukaryota > Metazoa > Chordata > Aves > Passeriformes > Sturnidae > Sturnus > Sturnus vulgaris. Next base: position 16,849,919 of record NC_142256.1, on the reverse strand, counting down.
GTGTAAAATAAATACTGGGAATGTTTTATTGATTTGAAAATAGACTAAAAGTATTTAATTAGAACAAAAAGATTTGTTTCAAGAAGCTTAGGAATTTCCTTCACATACAGACTTATGTGACATTCATCAGTGAAATATTTGAGCATTTAATTTAGGTTAATTAGCTAATCCTTACAGTCTCCATGAGAAAAAATATTTCTCTTTGAAGAGAGTACAAAATTAAGTGAGATGTCTAAAGTCATGATGTCCATGGTTGGGCTAGGAAAAGATTCTCACTTACCCATATCAGCATCCTCATTGCAAGGTTGTCTTTTTGGAAACAAGGATATATATTAAATATGACTCTGTTTTGCTTAACAAACAAACCCACTGCAGACTGACCAACTCAAATTAGGAATCTTGTATTTATAATTTTAATGCTGTTTTCCATAAAAAATTTCAAATTTATTCATGAACTAGAAAACATTTTCACACAGACTTGGCCAGTACTATTACAAAGTACCCAGTTTCTGTCTGCCTCAAGTTCCATTTTACTTTATTTAAGATCCATGCTAGACATTGGTTGTGCCCTCAGTCAATACTATGCTTTAATATTAGGTGAAGTAGTATCCTACACTCAAAGCAAACAGGTTTCTTATTCAGAGACATAAAATATCTGCACTCAACCCTACCAGGAAGGGCACCGTTAACCATTATGTAATGCAGTCTTTTCATTTGTTACCAAGCTTCCAAAAAAAGAGAAAAATAGAAAATATAGCCATGACACTGCACCTTTTTGGCCTCGCTCCCCTGTAAAACCTTGTTGTCCTGGAATTCCTGGAGGACCTGGTGGCCCTTGCTCACATAACCCATCACCTAAGGAGCATCATGAGAGGTTTTATTATCTATTTGTGTTAGACTGACAGCAACACCAAATACATGTATTCAGTACAAAAATGTATTTGTGTAGATATTCTAATCATAATCACAGACCAAACATTTTGGCAATTCAGACAGGACTGCTCGTGAAAACCCACACATGTAATTCAATCTCAAAAGGAAACAGTGATAATACACAACGATCATAAATTCTTTACAACCTCAACCATCTCCCACTGCTTCCCACAGCCTACATAATTCCAGCTCTACACTTCATTCTGATATTCAGCCTCATGTCATAAGCATGTTTTTATGAATCATCATCAGAGCAAGGGCACTTCAGATGCTAATGTCATCTAGACACTAAATTCCCCCCTGAACCATGTTAGCCCCTCTCCACTGCAGCTTTCCAGTTCTTACATTCCATCTGCCATTCCCCACTCTCCCTATACCAAAAAGAGAGCTAAGTGCTTTCATCCAAAGTGTCCACTCCGAAGCTAATTTCATGTGATCTATACACTAGAATATTTATGAAATGAAACTGGAATTCTGTGAAAAGTTACACTTTTGACTCTCCTGCTATCTATCACAACTCTTAGTAGGGAACAAATTCTGTATCTTAAGCCTAAGGTTCTCCTACAGATGTTTTGATTTGCAATGGGAGCAACTAGGAGAATGTATAGAAATAGAATCTCATGGACTTCAGCTGCTGATAAATGACATCTTTGGAGGTGGAATTTAAAAAACACAAACAAGCAAACAAACAGAAACCCAAACGTAAGCAAATGTCAAAGCTGTTTAGTCTCTTCTGCTTGCTGTTTGTGTGATCTGCTTGTTGTTCATGTGATCATCACTTACCAGGAGCAACAGATGGAGCAGGTGGCCCTGGGGGACCTGGTGGTCCTGGTGGTCCTGGTGGTCCTTCAACTCCTGGTTGCCCAGGAATAGAAACCCCAGGTAAACCTGGATCTCCCTTCTGTCCTCTCTCACCAGGTAAGCCAGGTGGGCCAGGAGGTCCAACAGTAGTGGTCCCTAAGATGGGAAGGACTTAGTTCCTTGCTAGCTTAATGGCTTACATCACATTTTTGCAAGGATGACAATGATATACATTTCACATTTTTAGAGGTGTTTCTTTGAAAAATTGAGATTCAACAACTAAGTTTATGATGAGGAAAAAAACCCAAAACAAACCAAGACTAATGAAAGAAGCACATATAGGTGTCACTGCTCACTCCCACTGTAGACTCAAATAATCTCCTACCAGACTTGTGGTACACAAAACTTTCTCTGTGTAATGCAATGGACAACATATAGTATAGATAAGTGATATGAGATAATTACCCCTAGGAGTATTAAGCTAGTATCTGAATAGCATCCTCAGTTCACCACAGCAAGGGCAATGAATGTTGAGAATTCCTCACACTATCCCCAGAAGTTCAAGACTACCCTTGAAGCTTAAAAGTAGCTCTGAATATTCTACCTTCTGTTAAAAGGAGTGTGTAGAGACTGTGAAGCCAAATATCCAATCACATGTTTGACCATACAGCTTAATTTAAAGCTTGCACTCCTACCTGGAGATCCTGGCAAGCCAGGTGGTCCTGGCCTACCAGAGAACCCACGCTCCCCTTTGGCTCCTGGAACTCCTGGCAATCCTTTGCTACCTTTTGGTCCCACTGTTGCATCAATGCCTGGTCTTGGAACAACCTGTAAATGTTTCATGCTCATGTGAAACTACTTGCCAAGAAAAGAGTCATTGGAATCATAGAGAGATGTGAGGGAGGGAAAGTTCAACATACTTTGAACCTTATGCCAATGACAGGATGCTTTTCCCACTCCATTGAATTACCAGGGAAAATTCCAGTAAAGAGCACTCCCCAATAGGAAGCTGTTTGCCTGCCAAGCCAGCAGTTACAACAGGCTTCAGTGAGGCTGACTCAATCCTGCTGGTCTGAGGTTACAGTCTAGCCTTTGTTTGTAACCTAACAAATCCCAGAGTACAGAATTGATATTGAAAGTAGGAAACACTTGTTTCTGTTAGTGTATATATGAAACATTTTCTGGTGCTCTTGGTGTGGTACCCAGAGACAGGACTCTCAGTCAGCCAAGAGCTACAATAAAACAACACTGTCAACCAAATGCAGAAGAAAATAAAGGATCAGCAACTTACAATTCCAGGAGGACCAGGGGGACCCATATCACCTTTTTCACCCTACCAATGAAATTAAGAGCATTTCTAATATGGTGCAGCAGTACATCAATTATTGCAAATATTCCTCAACAGTGTAATAGCATAGGCAATGCAATTACTACTCAGGCAGAAATGAACTCAGTGATGGCAAATTTTCAATCCATTACAGCAATACTGACAAAAATCCTGGCATACCTTTTCACCATCTCTTCCTGGAGCACCGTTTATTCCAGGCCCACCAGGTAAACCCTTCAAGAAAAGGGAAATATAATCACACTAAGATCTTCTCCAAAATACCAAAAGAAAAGCTTATAGAGAGTCTGCTTAAACTAAAAACATATGAATTACTCACATCTCTACCAGGCTGACCAGGTTCTCCATCTTTGCCAGGCTTTCCCTTCAAAGACAAATATGCATTGAAATAAAATGCTTCAGTGGTGAAGAATTCTTATTGAAACTATGTTACTTGTTTCCCATTATTCAGTAAACCAAACTATCAAGAATGCAGTCCTTGGGACAACACAAAGACATCAGCCATAATCAATGGAGTTACCTAAACTGAGATTTCCATTTTGAAAACCAGAGCACAAAACCATGACAGTCTCAGAGAAATGCTGGGTGAATACAACACAAAATGATCTCCAGTTAACTACTGCTGATTCATTGTGTTTACTACTCCCTTTATTTTAGCATTAGAGAAATTCTGTATTTGGAAAACAGATCCTAACTCCCTAAATAGTAGAACACTATATTTAATTAGGAAATTAGTATAATGTGACCAGTGAAACTAAATAAAACTTTGTGTTTGAATTTTAACTCTCCTTTAAATCAACCCAATTTTCTCAATAGTATCTATGAAAATATAAGATGAACTTCTGTTCAAAGAAGTGACTTCTAAAATATATATTCTTGCTGAACAGATTTGTCATTGCTGTAATAAAAGCAGGGCAAGCTTCACTTTATTCCAAACCATTCACTGGGCAGACAAATGGCACTTTATCATCAGAGTTACAGAAGCCATGTCTGGGGGCACCTGCTGGAACAGAACTAGAGCAGGTGATTGAACTTCACCTAGTGAACCTTCTTCAGTATGGAGATCAGCTTTCATTCATTGAGACGTTGATAAGACCTCACAGATTTAGTGAATCAGAGTATAATGTGATTTGTAGAGTTTGTTTTCACTGGTGATGAGCTCTAACTCTCAAAACTGAGCTTTTAAGATACCCTGCGAATGTGCAGAGCTATATGCTTGAATACGTAGACTGACATTTTTATGAATATATCTATAATGGCTTTGAGCCTCATCAAATCATATGGAGCCCTAAAATGCAACTTTAAAGTAACTTAACAGCAAAACTGCACTTCAAGTATGCAACGTGCCCAGATCCAGAGTAATAAAACCAAAAATACTGGTAAACAAGCTTTTGGCAAAAGGCATCTGACATATCCCCTCAGGACTTTTATCCTTTCAGATAATTGCAAATTTATGTGGTTCCCATTCACTGTTGCAGAGAGAAGCAACAATTCAAAATCTACTCAAAATATGATGAGACTTTTGGCTTGGTAAATCTGATTTTTATGTTCTTTAAAAGAGACAAATCAAAGCCCTTCTATACATCTCAGCAACTAAGGAGTACCAAACACTTATCTGGAGTACCAAACAGTTTCCAGTGTATTTATTTCCTATGGAAATTGGAAAACCTACTACCAGCATGTTTCTAAACAGTGTTTGTATATTGCCCAATTAACTCGAGTAGAACTTGCGTCTTGGTTTTCAAAGGGGCCCATTTTATTGATGAAACAATGCACTCAGAAGCTGTGGACGTGAAGATACTGAATGCTTTGAGCTGGTTACAGCCTCTTTTCTTTGTTGGTCCAGTCCATGTTATTTTTATCCTATTTCTTAGCACTTCTACAATCTTCTTCAGCTTTTCCAAGTTGTGATATCCAAGTACATTTAAATTCCAGCATTGATTTAAATCTGGTCGGGAACAAAGTGACTCTTGCTATCCCTAGATAAAACTATCTCGTGCCCTCCCCAGATAGCACATAAATTGAGGCAGTCTCTTGGAAAGTGACAAATGGACTACTTTTGATCTTAACAGTGTTCAGAGACTTGGTTTTGCTCACAAGCAAACCAGCTTTTATTTATATATATACACACACAGCAATCTCATGCTGCTTGGCAGCCCAGTACATAGCAAACTGAATGAAAACCCTTTCTAAAAGGAAACAAAACTGCTGCTTCAGACATGCAGTCCAACCACTTTAAAGGTTTTCATATGTTAACCACATAATATAAACTATTTTCTCTTGCCCCCCAAACTAAGATCTACATGTAGATAATTCTATCATTAGAATTAGAGCCATAGCTAGGAGCACTGTTATGAGCCCTGTGTGCCATCTACAAGTTACCAGGTTATAGAGAGAAAAAAAATGTAGTCTCTTACCCATAAGCTGATGGCCCCACATTTGCTTAATTGTCAAAGATAACAATGAACTGAAAGATAAATCTTTGGTTAAACAGACTACTTACTCTTTTGCCTGGTTCTCCTTGCTCACCTTTCTCACCTTTTACACCACCGGGAAGACCCTGGACACACAAACATCATCTTAAACTGAGCCCGCAAGCCAGAGTGGAATGAAGCTATAGTTCTGATACAGATGCAACAAACTAGAACTAAATTCTACTCACAGGAGGGCCTGGTGGCCCAGGAAGTCCTGGTGGGCCTGGATCACCTGGAATACCCTGTCAAGCATGGGCAGAGAAAAAGAGGATTAAAGCCTCCATGACTCTAGCAGCTCAGTTGACTTTTTCTTAAATAGGATATTATTGCTATCATTTAGATTCCAAGTTATAAAGCTCATATTTATTCTTTCTTTGTGTGGAATTTAAAGTGAATCTATAAATTTTATTAACTGTTCATCGTGTTTATTTAGATGATTCATTCCACTAAAAGCACAACTGTCTCCTGCATGCACTGCAGTAGCTGGTTTGGTGGCCTGAAGGTGCTATCCAGTAGTAAAGAGAAGAAAGGAAAAAAGGAAGAAAGAACAAACAGATGCCAGATCCTGCTGAAATTACAGGAGCAACAGCCATTAGATTATTGGTAACTGTTGAAATTGAGAGGCCATCAAGATCAAAGTGTGTTTGTCAGAAAAGTGTCACAAGATCATTGTGTTAAAAAGTTCTCATTCCTATTTTGTCTTATTACACCTTTGTATAAGTTACTAAATCTTTTCACCATTAACCCAAAGAAAAGTTACATGCTACTGAATCCACAAAAAGTTTCTGTGCAGTTTCCATTACTTTCTTGGAGTCATCCCAGACTCAAATCCATCTACAAACTTAATTTTAGTCAGAGATCATAGGTGAAGGTACACACCAGAACTCCACGTGCATTTCACAAACAAGTAACTGCAATGTTGATAGTTTTACTGATTGTGTTCTACGAAGCATAAACTTTGTTGAAATAAAAACCGATTTGCAAACTTGGAAATCATTATAAATGTTGGTCATAGGCAATGCACTCAGTGTTTATAATTCTTAGTGCTTTAAAAGGAATGTAGGTAGAATGCTTTTACTTTGTACATTTACACAAATTAGTGCCAGTATAATTAGTCCTTCAGGGGTCCCTGATGACAGAAGCAAATTACTCTGACCCCAATAAAATCAGATGAATTTTTGCTTCAACAATAGTGCGGTCAAAATGTCACCTTGTGTTTTCTTAGAATTATAAGGACACACAATGCTGCTCTTTACTTTCTGTTCTATCACCCAGTTACAGACAAAACCAGAGACCTTTCTAGGATGACTGTGCACTGCAAGTGTACACCAGCACCTAGTTCTAGTTAATGCCTTAGTGGTGCTTAATGCTCTTCTGAAAGGACAAGTAACAAATGATTTTGATCAAGATGAAGGGCAGAATTGCCCTACACCTTACTAAAATAAAATACTGCTATGTCTCAAAGCTTTCTCTGACACATTTCCCAAGATAAGAAGATGGAAAGGAAGAAATTGATCCAAAAACCAATGGAGAAACAAATAGTTAAAATTTCAGTTACTACGGTATCATTTGCAAAATAATCAGAGCACAAAAATGATCACTCAACACTTTTTCCTCGAAGTATCTACCTCAACTCTTCTATTACTCAGGGTGATATTTGAGAATATCACAAACTTCAAGGAAAATGTGACATCCACACACCCATGATCCTGCTGGTTTTGCTCAGACTGTCTATGGCACCCAGAATTAAACAGTACTACAGAATGTTCCTCAGTGAAAAGGAAAGAGGAAAAAAATGTACTAACTTTTAAATGCTAACTCTCCCAATGACCTTCTCGCATTTATGGGTAGGGAGGGATCCATACAAATCAAACCAGTATTTTGAGCTTGTTTGTAACAATATGACTGATTCACTTTTGAGATGCCAGAAACAGGGAAAGCACTTTATTCAGACCACAAGGAATAAAGATCTTGGGCATCAAGATCTTTTGGGCACCACTAATAATAAAAAAAGAAGAAATTGAATTAAAATTTTTCAAAGACTTCTTCACAATGGATGACACAACTGGTTAATTAGTAGGAATCTGAATCCCCAGACTGCTTTGAAAATTGCAATTTTGGGTGTCAAAGGAATGGCAGTATTTTAGCTGCTTTTAATGTTATTGTGAACTGCCTTTAAGAGAGTTTCTTTTGAATAGTTATTTTACTAAGGGAAGTAACAACTAATATGACTGGCATGCTTTCTATTAAAGGAAAAGTACTCAAGCCTGGAATATCAGTACTCTGAGAAAAAAAATAAAACCTCTGCAGTAAAAAAGATGTGAGCATAACAGAGGCTGCAGCTTGATCACACGCTCACTGCAGACAGGTGTAGTGTCCCACTCACCTGATCTCCTTTCTGAAACTCAATGTCATTTGGTCTTTTCTGTTCTCCAATTTGTCCTGGTGGCCCTGGAGGTCCCTGAAGACCTTGTTCACCCTAATGTGTAGGAAGATGCAGTTCATTACAGGCAATACAAGCAAAAATGGCAAGCATAAGTATTTTGAAAGTAATAAGTAAAAATATTATGTGATCACTGACTCACTTTTTCACCTTTGGGTCCTTGGAAATTCAAACCCATATTACCCTGCAAAAAGTACAACTCATCAGCCCTTAGAAGTTACAAGGAGAAAGAAAACAGTCCACCAGCACCATCAATATGAGAAAGCCAATACCTTGGGTCCTGTCAGCCCTGGTGGACCAGGAGGTCCCTATTGAAAAAGGAAACCAAAAACCAAGTCACTTAAAAGCACTTTACAAACCCCTGTAGAAAAAAGCCCCCCAATAAAGTTGCGGCTTTGATTCCTGTGAATTATCTCCATGCTGACAATGCACATTGCCTGCCTTTGCAAACTCATGCTATTCAACTTGATAAATATGTAAGAAACTAGTTCTTCAATTAAGTGAGACCATAAAATGAAATTAAACAGTCGGGTATTAAACATCATAGTCTAAATAAGGCAAATCTTGTCTTATGTTTCACACAACTAAGAAGCCTGCACAACAATTCAGCACAATCTAAAGCAAAAAGATGTCTGGAAACAGGATGTTTTAGAAGTATCTTATTAAAATGTGCATAGCAACAGCTCCAGGCTGAACTGAATGCATGGTTGCTGCTGTCCTCATACCAAGTCCTGACTATCATGATCTCTGCACTTTACTGACCTGCCTCTGAGAACCTGAAATGAAGTAGTTACTGTCCCATTTAAGGCTTTATGAGCAACAGGTTAAAGAAACTTACTGTCAAACCTGGGGGCCCTGGAGGGCCAATTGGACCTGGTATTCCCATGGAACCAGGTGGACCCTGTTGAGGAAGGGGAGGAGGCCATGAGAAGCACCTTTTTATAAAACAAACAAACAAACAAAACCCCAATGAGAGCTTTAAGCTAAAATAACCCCAACAGCTGGCACCCCATACATGTCAAATCAATGTAGCTGACCACTAACCTACCAATCTGTCCTTGGGGAAAAGCCTAAAGGAGCGTACGTCATGTTAGGAGAGTTCTGCTTTTAAAATCAATGCATCTCTTTGGCTAGGATAAGGGACTGCTTTTTTGTTTGAACTACTTTTGCACTTCCTTTCTCTTCATGCTCTGAGAGAGAACAACAAAACACTTAGTATTTGTGATTCCTTCCAGCCAGAAACAGACAATAGGAAAGCACAGATCAGAGGACCAGAAATGCTAACAGGCCCAGTCTGGTCACAGAATAGCATGGGGCTTGCGTCTCTGTACCAGGAAATGGGAGTCTGACTTCTGTCCAGTTCAGATCAATAGACTCATTTTCGGCTCCCTTTGTTCTTCCACTAAAGCAATGAATGGCTCAGTGGGGAAGTACAGTGCCTGGAGTCACTAGCTGTTTTCACAGAGCACTGCTGGGAGAGCACAAACACTGTTAGGAGTTTCACTGTCAGGAAACATGAGGAGAACAGCTGAGGCATTACCCTCTCCTTCCCACCACCCAAAACAGAAGCTATACCCAGGAATGTCAGATGTGACTGACAGAGTGAAGAAGGGAACTCCAGAACTGATACAAAGAATGTCTATGAAGTGGGAAGAGGCAGGGAAAGCAGAGAAGCAAATCTCTGAGTACTGCTGTCTGCTGGATACTACCTTCCTGCTCAGGGGACCTTTCTGGCTTCTGTGGGCCACCCTATTAAGAGCAATATGGAATCACACACCTTCCCTCAAGCCATAAATCGGAGGTACATGAAATGTGAGCCCTTCATCTCCAAGAAAATGTATCCAAGCACCAAGTTGCCAATTGTACTGCAATAAAAGTACTTTTCATGTTATCTTTTTGGCAGAACACAGCCTAATAATACTTTATGCAACTTACAGGTATCCCTGGAAGACCTGGAAATCCTGGGTCACCTTTCTGTCCTGGCAGCAAGGATGTAATTATTTCACCTGCTTCGCCCTAGAAAAAATACAGCTGACTTTAATTAACAACGCATTTTACAATTCCTTACCCCTATTTTTACTCCAAAGGGTACATAGTGGCTCCTAAGACTCTAAGAAACTCTGAGCTATGCTACACCCTAGCAGTACACTTTAATATGAGCACTAGATTCTCCAAGAATTGCTCTGTTTGAGAGATGACGATTCTAAATGACTAACAACAATTAAAAGGTTTCTTTAGCACAAAGATATCAGCATTGATTAAAACTCCAAAGGACTGGGGGATTAAAACACAAATTCTTCACGAAAGAGACATCCCAGCTTCATGTGAAAGCAGTGGATAGGACACAACAGAAAAAAGGGCTGATTCAGCTTTTTCTTATGACCCAGCTCATGAGATTAGTGCTGAGTGTGCTGTTACAACAATTATGCTTTGTGGTCCATATTGAAGTAGTTTCTTATTGACTTCAGGGAATATCTTTGTTTTGAAGGTATATATTCTGATGAGATTGTCCTTTAATATCTTGAAAACAACTGGAAAGAAAAGGAGCAAAGAAAGGCAATTCAGTTTAATAGTCCCAATTTTCCAGTAAGTGTTATGCTGTCCTCTTAGGAGTTTATTAGTGTAATTCTTTGGGTTGAGTTTCCTCTTAAATAGATTTGAATCAAAACTGATGTTTTGGCCCATGCTTAATCGGTCAAAGGCACAACAAATCCGTTAAAAAATAAAAGGTTCAGCATCAGATATGAGACTCTACATTAGGAGAAAAGGCCATATATGTAGCACAGAGTTCAAAAAAAAATTTTCAATATGAACAAAAGATTGTACTATTCTTGTCACTGGGTATTTTAGGTGACTATTATTTAGTCTTTAAGAGTGTTTTGAGTATGCACAGGCAGACTAACGGTGCATTTGAGTGTTGTAGACATTTTGTTAACTTGATGCGTCACAGTCCCAAGGAAACAGCTTCAGGAAACACTGCTACTTTTCAAGCTACTGACCCGATTTCCAGTTAGCTGCACTGGAGTGGCCTGGAAACACCAAGAATGTCACTCCAGGTTCCAGTGGATGCATGTAGTCTTTCATGAAACAAACAGGTTACTCATGGCAGATCACACTGCGCACACATGTTGGGTAAGTACCTGGACGTGACAGTACAGCACCACTCACCTTCATACCTGGCAGACCAGGAGGTCCCTTTGTTTAAAAGAAACAAAAAATAAAAGGAAGATCAATAGAAATAAATCACTGGTGTGTTGTTTTCAAATCACTAATCAGATCTACACCATGAGGCAACCATTAAAGACAGAAACTTAGAACAATATATAGAACAGAGGACAATAAATTTTTTTGAACTTCAGAATCAAATGGAAAAATTAGAGAAGCACTCCCATAGTAAATGTTGAGCATTAGAAGGATTATATTTTCCTTTCTTAGCAATTTGTTTCTATCTTGCCTCCTATTATCCATCCTGTCTACTACATCTGTTTGTACTTTGCTTCTGACATCCTTGTGTTTTATACTGAAAACACCCTACCCTGGTTCTTCTGACCCATTAATCACTGGTAATACTCTTTCGATATATGAGATATCAGTATCAAGATCTTCCTTCTCTGACAGATATGCATATATTTGTATTTCTCTGCAAGTGGTAAAGCATTTCAGCATGTGAGAATTCAAAGAGGTTTTTAAGCTTTACCACAGCATGCAGCAGAAAAATTCACTTTCACTCACTCACTTGGACAATTAAAATGCTCTGATTAAATTTTTTAAATTCCTGTTTATTAAAAGCAAAACTGCAAAAAGAGGCTGATATTTATTTTACTTTTCACAGTAGAAGTCTTTCAGTGGATAACAAGATTGGGAAATCTTTTACTTACAGGAGGCCCTTGTAAACCAGGAAAACCTGGACTGCCTGGGAATCCACGCTCTCCCTTAGGAATTAAGAAAATTATTAGCAGAAACCAAACCAAAATATAGCAAAACCAGATAAACAAATTTTGATTCAAAAGTCTAGTGTAATTGTTAGCTTAAGACTCCAGAAAAGAAAATTGTATTGGAATAAGATAGAATAATCACTTAGTTAATTCATACAACTGTTGGAAACAGATTTCCTCAGTCAGGTGTTTCTGCATTCTTCCAGGCAAAGTACTACACTACAGAGATGGAAAACTCATGGAATGTTATAGAACATCAACTTCTGGGACAATCTCAACGTGAAGCTAAGTAGCAAATCAGAATAAAATTATTCCCTCCAACAAGGACAGTGAATCAGTATTTTCAATATAATATTAAAAAATAATAATTAAAAACTCTCACTATTAAGTAATGAGTTTTCCTTAGTAGCAGAAGTTTACTACAACCATGAGACACAGCACCTGAGCTAATTATCAGACACACCTCTCAGCTGTAACTTATATAGGTAAGGATTAGAACAGAGTTTAACTACATTGGCTGCAGAGCACACAATGCTGTGCCTTGGTGCTGGCAATTTCTGGCAAAACTTACGCTTTAAGTAGCAGACCGTGACCCCTTCTCTCAAATGGGTGCGTAAGTCTGAATTATCTTGGAATTACCTTCACAACTCAGTAACAGCAAGTACTGTTGCATATGACAGACTACATCTATTTGGTACAGACAGGAGAACAAGAGCTCTTTACTATATTATTGTTGCATTAAGATTTTTTAAGGAATTCCACCTTTGTTCCATTGCATCCTGGGATACCCTGAGGTCCTGGTGGCCCATCTTGCCCAGGCAATCCCTTTAAAGTAGAAAAGAGGAAAAAAGAGTTAGATTGCAGGATGCTCTTCTGGGCTTGAAAGCCAAATGGGAACAGATTTGTATCTATACAGCCCATTCCTACTCACAGGAAGTCCTGGTGTTCCGGGAAACCCAGGAAGCCCTGGTGGTCCCTAGAAGGACAGTAACCATGTGTTTGAAACAGTACAGTACATGTTGACATAGCATTCAAAGTTCTTCCCAATTTTTAAGTGAAATAGCCACAAAAACATAGAAAAGACAATGCAGAACTACTAAAGTAATAGATTATAGATACAAAGAGGAAATAAATAAACTCTCATGGTGTAAAAAATGGATGTGGCCCAATGAAGTCAGAGATGTATCAATTATTACCAGCTAAGGTATGTGACAGAAAAAGCAAAGGCATAAAATCTAAAGGACTTCCAGACAAGTACATCTCTCTTGTATGGACTGTAGACATACTGCCTCTCCTTCAGAATACATTGAAAAAAACGTACTGGCACTTGCTTAGGTCCTGTATTGCAAATCAGACCAAATGAATATTGGGACTGCTCTCCCTTAAAGAGTTTATGAAATACAAAAAATACGTAAGCTTGCATGAGCAATACTATTTTGTATTTAATATAAAAAGTAGTACAAATCTCTCTGGTGGGTAGATTACTCTTCAGATTTAAGTCAATTTTTTTTCTTGTCAGTCACCACTTCTGTTAGGACCCACCAAATGCCTATCAATCTTTACTCATTATTCCAACGTACACTGTAAAACTGCATCAATACTTACTCTGATTCCTTTGGGTCCAATAGGCCCTGGAAGACCATTGTCACCCTAAAAAACAAAAATAGAAAAAGAAACAAGACCCCACACTCAAGCTAGAGTTTGTCTTTCTATCAAATTAAACAATAAGCCTAAACTTTCTCTTACATGTTCACAGTAAGTGGGTTAAAGTTGTAGTTATCATTTCCTGAGTTAAAGGATTCAAAATGATTTTAACTTTTGGCATTGGACTCTGAGCTGAAAAGTATTTGTTCCAGCTGATTAAACATGACTTCGAGGAAAGTTTTCCTTAAGGCCACTGTCAGGTTGCTGTCAGGTCACTGACAATCACGGGTCAGCCCTCCCACGGAGAATCCTCCAGCGGCCCCTTGTGGGCAGAGCAGCCCCTTGTGAGCCACGATTCAACATGGATCAGACTGTACCAGTGTTACTTTGCATTATGGTCATCGCAGAATCACAACGCAGAACTCTGCATCAAAATCTTAAAAAACTGCGTTTCTGGAATAAAAGTGTAGCAAAAGTTTCTAGTCCAAGACCCCTATGCCATTTCACTTTTGTTATATCCAATTAATCTTCTCTTTCAGTGTAGACCTCCTTTATTTTTTTTCTTATGACCTGCCTATTTTTTCCTTTGCTTCTTTTTGATGGGCTTTTGTTAGGTTTATACTGTGAGCAATTATAAAAGAAATGGCACATACTGAATATCCTTATGTATGTTAAAGGCAAATATGTTCAGAGGAATTTTACTGCTGAATTACACCATCTGAGTGTAAGGAGGCAATTCAGTAGTAAATAGAAATAAACGGAACCCCTCCAGGGAAAGCCAGGAGCATTCCTCAGCTCTCTGCACACAGGTTCAATGAGGCCATCATTTGCATCACCCCACCCAAACCCAACCCAGGAATCCCATCCCAGGAATGCTACCAGGTGCAAACAACAGTTTACCTACCTGGCAGGAGCCCCCAGGGCAGCTGAGAGCAAAACTCTGCTCTTATCATTAAGCTCAGCTAAGCCGAGATCTCCTTAGTGCAGGGACTAACAAAGCTACATCACAGCACCTTACCAAACCTGTTCTTTGACCTTAATGTGCAGCACCTAATGAAAGGCAGTGCTGGCAAGCACCTGTGTAGGTAAAGAACTGGATAGGAAATTCAGAGCAATCTTTTTCCACTGGCTGGCTATTCAAACTAATCAACTGAAAAACCTGTTATATCCCAACACCTAAAGATTTTGACTATTAAGCCAATGATAATCAGGAGTTCTGAAATTGCTTAGGATCACCACAACAATTAAGCTAACACTGCCCAGCACCTTCATACCATTCAAGAGAATTGTGACCTACCTTTGAGCCTCTTGGACCAGGTGGTCCTTCTGGTCCTGGAAATCCAGGCAAACCTGGCTGTCCTTCCAAGCCTGGGAATCCCCTTTCACCCTACAAAAAGAATAGGTGGTGGTGGAGGTGAAATATGACAGAAACAAAATATAAGATAGAAAAACTTAGAACACACATTATCTTTCTGCTTTTCTGTAGAAAGTCATAATGCTAACTAACACTGACTAAACATCTCACCTGCTTAACTAAAGAAATTCCTGAACACGGACAGATTTACCTTTAATTATAGCACTCAAACAGATTTCATAGGTTTACGGTTTCACAGGTGTTATCCCATGCAAACCTAATACAAATACTTTTGCATGGAGCTATACAGTTGGTCTGCTACCTCATCTGAAAAGCGACACTCTGGAGGAGTATTACTATCTCAGGCCAGCATATGAAAGGGTTAGCGTATCCTTGAAGGAGAGAGAATTAGGAATTTGGGAGTGCCGGATAAGGAAAACATTAGGCAAAACCTAATTGGAGCAAGCTCTGGCATGAACTGTGTTTGCACACTAAGAAACCACACCTGTGTACAAGAGGCATGTCAGATGTGTGAGGGGCAAGCCAGGCTATAGAGTGTCTACTAATCTCAACCCAGTCACTCTTCTTCACATTTTTTTAAACCAAGTAGCATCTACAAATGGTTGCTAGAACAGACTTCTAGCAGAGGGTTGGCCTTGTGTGTCATCTAAGGTTGAAGAACTGTTCTCTAAAATGCAACTATGCAAAAGTCTCCACTCTAAACAGTTATGGAATGGGGAAGCCAAGGCTTTGAAAGAAGAGAAACATGAAGCCAAACAGCTAAGCAGAATAGAAGAGGCAAAAACAAACTAGTGACAGTAGTACTGAAAGTGATTTGAGTATTTTCCAAGCCTGCTTTGAAATTGAGCAGCAAAAATGAGAGCCTTGCATGAGGAAACTGTTGCCAGGGCAACCCCTGTGGAGTTTGCCAGCAAATTACCCCCAAAAGCAAATAGATTGTTTGAAGGATTATGCTTGGGGACAGCTGAGGGAGTCTATTAGACATGTCCTAAGGGAACTTATATCAAAGGTAAAATAATTACAGTGGAAATAGCTGCACTATAATCCCTACTTTTGATTAAAAAATTGGTTAAAGAAATGTGGGCAAATTTTGTGGGGAGAGAAACTATGCTGATCCAGTTCTCTTTGAGGTTTTTTTGATAACTTTTTCTACTTAAACAATCTATAGACAATTCCATAAGTGACAACCGTTTTCAGATGTTGTTTCTGCCTCCATATTTTTCCTGTGGCCCACACCACACTGATTTTCATGAAGATTTGGCAGAAAAAACTGCCTGCTCACTGCTGGAACATACTAAAACAGAAAATAAATTTAACAAGTCTGTCACAAAAAGTAGTGCTAAAAAGGACATTGTTGGGGATAGAATGAGATTGAAGTCCCTGGTTAATGTGCAGTAAATTTTCTTATAAATGCAAAAACTCACTAGCCAGTTCTGCTTACACAGAGAAAACTGAGGAACATAGGATACTTCTTGTTTCAAACTGGAAGCTACTAAACTAAAAGATAAATAGCAGAGGTTCAGGTCAACTCAGATCTCCTCTTCCAATCCTGAAAATACAGGATTGTTTCCATACCCAAATATAGAACCATCATTTGCTTGGGGAATGGGCAAGGAGTCAGATTCTGATCTCAATTGCTCTCAATCAGCTACATCAATATGGCAAAACTGCCAGCTCACGAGCTTGAACATGACCGTTGCTTAGGTCATAGAAAGAAAAAAATATAGTTGGGAAACACCCTAAAATTATGCTTTGCTGCAGCAAGATATAGCCAATTAAATAAGGATACAGAAAAGTTTGGCAGAGTTCCATGTACTTTAATAATAGGACACAAGCAGGGATACATGCAATTTTAAAGTATGCACAAGTAATTCACATTTCTAGAATTTGTTCTCCAAAATCCCGTATTTATAAATACAGTATGGAGAGAGAAACCAGAATAATTACTTACATTGATGTGATATACTCACAGCAAAAAAAAACCCCAAACCAACAAACAAACAAACAAAAATCAGAAAAGTAGTAGTTGAAGAGTCCATTTTAATGTCTAAACACATACAAGAACATGGCTGTAACATTTGACAAAAGAGGCACGTACTTGCTTCCTGCCCTTGCTATAAAAATAGTGAACTTTAAACAAAAAGAGTCCAAAACCACATAACTATGGGAGGCTGCTTAAAACTAAATTAATGTACACATGTCCATAGTAATATTAAGATACACAGCATGGAAGAAGTGGTGCCACAGCCACCCATATTGTTCTCCACCTTTCTAAACAAATGGAAAGTAGGGTATAAGTAATAGCTGCCTTAGGTAATCATTGTAGCCAACAAATTCTTCTTCAACTCGAAGAGCCCTAATTCAACACATTTAAAACTACAGTATCTAATCAAAACAAACATAGACATCCCCTCTAATAGAACCTGCATTTTTCAAAACATCAAAATTTTTCAGGATGTCATTTGTGACTTGTTTTGGAAGATGGAACAGTTGAGGTTTAATGTTCAGTGGTTACTTATCAGGATTGTAAACATTTCAGTATACAGGGCCATATTTGTACAGTTCAGGTCAACAGTTATGAAGCGCATACACCAATCATGGAATTATTCTTGACAAAGTGATTAAAATCTGAGAAGTTTTAACTATTTCTTAGGAATTTTTATACAACATTGAAAAGAAAAGCTTAATTTGGGTCACAACTGTACTGAATTTTACCATGATAAAGGCAGAAGGAAATAAGGATCTTGAGGACAAACATTGATAATTTTCATCTGAGACTCAGAATTCCAGGAATATCCACCCAATGAGACCAAGAGTATGATATCACAGAATATGTGGCCTCACCTTGAGGTGGTCAAATTAGATCAAGGGTCCCCAGTATTTGTCAAAAATAGCACAATTTGCAGCTATTTTGAGGGGAAACTGCGTCTTAGGTTCTGTGAAAAAGTCTCAACTTAAGCAATGTGCTGCTACCACAGCCACATCATTGTGCTGCAACATAAACTGTGTGAAGGAATTGATTAGGCTGAAAACAAGTAAAACTTACAAGGAATTTTATTTTCAGTGAGATCACTTCACCAACTGCTTTGAGCAGGGCCTCCCAAGCCCCAGAGGAGAATAGGAATACCTGACATGGGGAAGGTATGAAAGCCATTTCAGCAGCAGCACTTATGCAAAACCCGCAGTAGCCTTGGGCTAAGTACCCTCAGCCCTGGGCTCTCAGGCTTCATCAGCTGTAGTAGCTGAGACTCAGTACCACCCCCTCCTCTTCCCCAGTCTTTATCAAGCTGATCTTATCAGCAGCTTTGGATCATCTTTTCAGATGAGATAAAACCAGCCCAAGTCTTACTGGTTACTAGAAATTGCTCTGTGTGCAGCATCTCATCCTGTTTATTTCTTTAGCCAGCTTTTACTCAGGAACCAGCTTTTAAGTATTAAAGCAGATTAATCTCAAAAGTGTGAAGCAATATTTATTTTAAACTCAGTTGCTGAAGTGGAAAGTATACACTTCCTATGGTTTAAGAGTGAGAGCAATTCCTATGATCACCTGTATGTAACATTTTAATAATACACTTCAGATTTAATACTCTTGCCAAATCCAGTTCACTTTTGAGCTGCTTACTTCAAGTAACAGCAAAATGGCTCCCAGCTGCAATCGATTTTTACTGACTTCTTTCTTCATTATTTCATTTTAGACATATTTGAACTTTATCCATTTTACATTTAAGTTCAGTAAGGTGGGTTTACAAAGAGGAAGAAAACTCAAGTGTGCTGATTTTTGTCAGCTGTTGTACTGTGAGTTTCAAAAAAAAAAGCTTAAAATGCTTTGATTCTTTTAGAGATAATGTGCTACTGATGCTACAGGGGCACATGGCAGAGGCAGAGTTAAAGAACAATCACTGGTAGAATGGGAGCAATTAAATTAGAGCTGTGGCTCCCCAAAGCAAGACAAGAAGATAGTCTTCCTATTTGTTACAGTTCAGTTTATAGTCCTGGGCCTGACCTGTTAAAATTGGGATATCCTAAAGGGAATGCTATGATGCTTAGGAAGAAGGCTATTTTTGAGTCTCAGAAGGAATGCATTAGGCTCTGCTAAGATGAACAAAGCAGCACTTCTTAGCTGACTTAATGCAAGTGAGCAGCAACTTGGGCACATATGCTGGTATAGGGCCAGAACGGAAGCCCAGTGGAACAGAAAGGCAGGGCTCAGCCAAGTGCATTAGACATGGCCCTTCCTGTCTTCCTAATACAGAGCCAGGTTCCATACATTTGACTTCCAGTACATCTTCAAATACATTGTCACATCCCTAATGGGAGAATCAAAGAAGGGAGATTATACAGACAGCTCTTTGTCTAACGCTTTTCCCACACCAATTAGGTAAGGAGCTATAGAATGTGACTCCTGGTTCAGAGGTCACTGCAGAAAGAAACAGTATTGGATTTGGAAACTTATATCAAATGTATACAAGTGATACACTGAGGGATCAAGGTAATAATTTTAAAACAGCCTTTGATGTCTTGTAGTAGTACAAGAATCTAGGAAGATTCAAACAATAATTCAAAACCTAAGCAAAGCAAAAACCTTATAAGATAAAGCATTAGGATTTCAGTGACAGACCTTGGGGTTCCCCAGAGCTGAGCTGCTGAATCCAGCAACACATCAAATACTGAGGGCTTTGTAATTATAGGGTGACTAACATAATGAGGTGTGTACACATATGCTCAAACAAATTCCACAAGCTACACATCATACCTAGGAAATATGGGCTTCGCTTTTCATCCTTCCTTTACATACATAACGTAGATGATGGTCTGCAAGCTTCAGGAGGACTATTTAAAAACCCTCTGGCATGCTTCAGGAGCATGCTGTGTTTACCTCGACTGCAGTGGAAATTAATCAGTTCCCCTATTTCATATCCATTCTAAGGACAGATTGCATTAGATCCACATTAACCAGACAACAGCTACTTGCTCAGTGAATTCACAAAATAGCTGTGACAAGTGGGAAGGGAAAAAAAAAAAAAAAAGAGCCAACTTAGAATCACAGAAAAGTCCTCCAAAGTTGTACCTGCAATAACTGTAACAGGCATAGAAATCTGATGTTTAAGTGCCTTCAAGCTGAACCTGAAATAACTTGTGACTAGTTATAATCCATCTGGTTTGGGCACCTGCATCTGAGATCCTCTAGGAACATTAACCAGGTTCATGTTTGGCTAACCAAACCTAACTTAGAAATTTTGCCATCAAGAGAATAGTGTTCTTCACTAGGTATGTAAATTGGGAATACACTCAGTGAACTAAAAGCAAGTAAATGCCAAAGAATGACCTCATCTGTCTGGAGCTATCTGGATGGCAGGTGTGGCATTGAGCATTACCTTGAATTTTGGACAGTTGCCTTGTTTAACCTGAGCCAATAGTAAAACTCTGCACCAGACATTATAGTGCCAGTGCCAGCTTTTTGAATTACTTTTGTTCATTTAAGGTTAAGTTTACACAAGTCAAAAGCCACCCTTGAAATGTGTCAGAAATTAATCTAGAGCACTGAAACCCTCCTAGAAACTTGCTAAGATAGGGTAAGTGGTTTGGTAGGACATGTTTCTCAAACTCTTATCAGTTCACATCTTTAGGACGACTCCATTGTATCTCAAGCAAACTGTTTACAAGACTAAAGAGCTGCATTTTGAGTAGCCTCTGCCCCTTGCAATGATCACATCCTATTCATTCTGTGACAACTGCAGTTACATGGGAACAATTTAAACACAATTTACTTACAACCAGGCTCCCCCACACTGGAGAAAGAACCAAGTACTTGCTCGGTTCACAGTACTGAGCTGTTTATCTACAGTGCATTGTAACTAAAGGAAATTCTGGGCACCTGCTGTTTCCTCAAAGAAAAAAAGTTGTAAAACGGTAAGAAATAATGTCGACAAACTTGAAGTACTGTACACATATACTGAGAACAGGGAGTGAGACTGGAAGTCAAAGCTGCAAGGAAGAAGAAAGCTCCAATATGTCAACGTGCATCTCTCGGCCTTAGAATACCATCTAGGCAGACCAAAACAGCTTGTTGCACCTAAATGAGGCACACAGAGATGCTTTTTGCAGTGGGGGTGGATTTTACTCTGCTTCATCCAAGAATACATGCTTGGCCATTAACTAGCTGCTTACTTGGGTGGCAGCTGTGTTGGGAAAGCTGTATCTGAATTTTGTTACTTCCATGGTCCAGTTCACATCTAGACAGTGACAGCAATCATTATCTTTCCATATGGCTATACAAATTACAAGGTGAAAAGCAGTACAAGTTTAGAACATTAGTGAGCATCAACTGGCAGTTCAAGAAAAAAGAAAACAACCCATATTCACTCAATTTTAAAATCTCACTGAAGCATTACTAGCATAGCTGTTATGGTACATTCCACACCTTAGCTTGTCAACACTAAGCAGTTAGTATAGACAGGCCTTGGCTGTAAATAGGAATTCTTTCTATTTTACTAGAATTTGTCTCATCTCTGTTTTTTGGGTTTTTTTTTTAATTGTCAGATAGATGGAAAAAAATCTGTGCATCAATGCCCCATTCTAAAGAAAATAATGATATGATAATCTTACACTGTCATATGGACCAGTCAGTCTTACTCAATATCTAAAACTGCTAATACAGCTTCGCTCTTTGGTGCATGCCCACGCTACCATCAAAGAAAAAAGATATGAGCTAGAAGCAAAGAACTATCATCCATAAGCTTCAGTTATCTGGAGCTCTCAAATGGTTCAGTGGTTTGTGTGCTGGTCTAACAGTTTAAAAAAAAAAGGAATATTTACCTTTTCACCTTTTACTCCACTGCAATCACATTTGGGTAAAGACGTACATCCATGGCAAGCCTTTAAAGACATAAGGGGGAAAAATTGTTTTTAATTGGCATAGGACTATATGAAGTATTTAATATTGTCACAAAAAGTTAAAACGTTTGTCTAAAATGTAAACTTACAAAGTGTCCTCTAGCCATTATACAAGTGCTCAAAGCCGACACAGTTAACTAAAAGTTCATTACCCTTTAATAATACCTATGTTTGTTTGTAAGTATTTTACAGTTCATTTTAGACTTCCAAATTTATGCTTAATCAGAACAATGCAATACCTAACACCAAAAGCACCAGTACTTTCTGAAACAGTCTCTTTGGCTCATCTCCAACTGAGAAGAGCTCAGTTATGCTTCCCACCAGTAGATGTCAGGTTTTGCACAAGAGTTTAATCAAGCCTGAAGATTATGAGAACATTTGCAATAGTTACGAGACAAATACTTGCTACGCTGTAGCTCAGTTACTGAGAAAACATATTTTAAAACCTCTATATTTCCTGTAGCTGCATTCACACACCAGTGCAAAGCATGACAAACCAGCTACAACAGTCTCTAGCATAAGGTGGCTGAGTGGTAGTCAGATTTCAAGGGGTTAAAGGAGAGGGATATAGAAGTTTGGTTTACAGAGAAGATCCAAGTTAAGTAACCATTCCATACCACATTTGCTTAGATTGTATTCTTCTACCCTCATTCTAACATGGGATATTCATTAGAGTCCTGTGTTGATCTCGGAGATTAATAGATGTGTTTACAGAAGTGCAATTTCTGGAAGAAATCCTTTTTTTCTTAGAATGTTTCTACATAATACAAGCTTCAGACCTCTTTAAAGTTAAAAACTATGAGCCATGTTAGAAGATACACTAGCTGAAACACTTCAGGGTTCAACTTGTTCTGAGAATAGGTGTGGCATTGTATTAAAAACATAGAGCTTATGCTTTAGAAGTTTGAAAAGCTAAGCATTTGAGGTCCTCCCCTACAGTAATTGACATTATGTCGATTCAAGAGAACATTATGTACATGTTCAAGAGAACATTATGTACAAAGTTTCAACCAAGCAAGAAACCTGTCAGTATGTCAGACCCGAAATACACTCGAATTCTAGCCTTCATTACCACAGAAACATTTAGGGACATGACCCATCCTCTACCTGGCATTAGGAATAGCCTGGCTCTTAGCCTAAACATACTACCAAGCATCAGATTGAAAACACAGAAGTAGCTTAATTCAGTTGGAGCTACAAAACCCCAGGATCAATTAAAGCATCTTGCAGCAAAAGGCAGAGCTTTGAGATTTAAGCCTAGCAGTGGTGCTACATGACATGACCAGGGTGTCCCTCCTGATCTTCCACGTGGCTTCTGTAACCAGTTTCTTGATGTTATCTATGTGAAAACTCAAAATTCTTGGTTAACAGGGATTTATTGAACCATTTCCTAGAATGAAATTGAGCCTTCCTAGCCCAGCTTTCAGAGATCAGACTGGATGAAGGCCTGAGTAAGGTGGCCTGACCTCATTGCTGTCCTTGTTTGGAACAGTGTTTGCCTAGATGTCCTTCTGATGCCGCCTTCAATCCCAGCTATCCTGTGAATTTGGTATCTGATCTCTTTTACTTTTCAAAATGGATTTTAAAAAAGCAATTTCCTTGTGAACCAGTTTTAGGATTAAACCCTTTAACAAAGCTTTGTTTAAAAGGGATTAACCTTAGTTACATGCAATATTCTCTTCCTTCACAGTACAAACCAGTGCTGTGCTGCAGCACTGATTCTGTATTACAAGGATGGAACAGTGAGAGCAACATGGAAAACCTCTGCCTCCAAGAGACGAGGGAAAAAAATAAACTCTATCAGTACTTACCAAAACCCACCATAAACTGTGGTAGAACACACAGGCTAAAACAGCACATACACAAAAAGCACAAACAGGATTTATTCAGCCTATGGAACAGAAGAGATTCATTTAGTCTTCCTTCCAACTTTCACAAAATGTTACTAGAGAAATCTTTTCTGTTTTCAGGTACAAGGCAACTCTTGGGGTAAATAGGGAGAAAGAGAAGTTGGGAGGGAAAAAGATGGTATGAGATTACATGGCCCCTTCACAAAACAAGTTAGAGGTGCACAATGTTGTGAAGGTGTTTTCCGACATTTAAACTCAGGAGTCTCTGCCCTTTGTTACTGTATGCAGAAAGCTACTTTGTTAGTGCTTACACATCTTAAACAGAAATCCAGCATCAAGACCACATGAAATAGAGCTGATTAATGAAACAAATTAAGTAATGAGATTATTTGGTATGGAAGGAATCACTCAAAGCGGGGCAGTTTAGGCAGTTTGCACAGGTCCTTGTTCAGTTGCCTATTGAATAACTACAGTAGTGGAGATCCCGCAGCCCCCTCAGGACTCAGATTTGGCGTCTGCTTGCCTTCACTACGAAGTCGTTTTCCACAAAATATCTCACCTCAATTCCTTATGTTGCAACTTGTATCGATTAAAAGTTTCATATACAAAGTTTCTGAAAAATGTACTTCTCTCCCTTATTTTGTTTGCACCAAAGTGCTTTATTTATCAATGCAAGGGTTCTTTTTAAACCGGTGACTGTCTTCCAACGCAATTTATATATTCAGACTATATTTATTATGCTTTGAATAGCTTCTTAATCTACATAATTAGCCTGTCTCGGAGAGTCAGGAGTACTCACTGAATGCTTTTTGACAAATGATTTTGGATATCCAGTTCAGATGCATTACCTGCAGGAAGGAAACATGGTCTTTCCCAGACAGCAGTGAAGGGAAGCTAAAGGTCTGTAATCAGAAAACTCTTCAAATACCCACTGTAATCAAACGGTAGTAAGTTTTTGGCATAAATCCTGGGAAGATCTATTTACCCACAAGCTTATCAAGAAGTACTCCCCCAGAAGTCTCACTTCTTGTACAAAAGGTGTGTTTGGCAGACTGTTTTTCTCATTTGCATTACCTTGTATCCACACCAAATTAAGGTATTCTTAATTAAAGTCTGAAGTAAAAAAAAGCCCTGAGAATCTGTATTATCTCAAGATCAATGCATGCCACTTAAAGGTCTTATTGCTTAAAAAAAACTGAAGTAAAATATGATGGCACAGAGGGGAAAAAAAACGTAATGACCTACTCTGAGTGAAAGCCTTCTTGTTTAGACTTTTCAGTAATCTCAAGGCCACTTTTTTTTAACTTTGCAAAGCAGAGTTAACAAAAATTGCACTACAGGAAATTGCATACTGCATAACAAGTAAGTACAAGTTTCAAAGCCGCTCAGCAGCCACAGGCTAGAGATTTTTGATGTCACAGAATCAGTTGTTTATCCCATATGAATGCAAGAAAATCTAGGCTCCATGCTATGCATAGAAACACTTTAAATTTCTCCTGCACATGGACAGTAAGTTATCTACACTTCAATTAATCAGTCAAAGAAAATGGATGCAATGACATTCCAAACACAGAAAAACCTACATTAAGAGCAAGACTTAGATGGTTACCATCAGTACTTTACCCTTAGGAACAAGTAAACCATCACTAGTTCTGAAAACTACGTTTCCTCTTCTGGGTTTCCAGATATGGAAAATTGAATGACTCCAAACCTCAGGGGAACTCCAAGTTACACTCAGCACATAATGCAGTTGGAAAACCAAGCAAGACTCTTGGCTTGTATTATTACTTGGCAGCCAGAAGCCTTCAGCAACAGTTCATTTCCCAGCTCTGGCCAATAGGCCACATTGTCTTATGTGACAGAATAAAAAATATTTGATACAATAGTGAGTTGTAGCTTGATTGTAAGGAGCTGGTCACAATCTCCATATCTATCAAAATCTTTTAGTTTTCAAGTACACCAAGATAAATAAGGAATCAAAGTAGCTTTTAAGTGTTGGTATTGAACAGGATGAAGAGTTCTGCCTGAGGCCATGGGAAAAATCGCCATAGTCACAGCGAGTAGAAGTCTGCCTGCATTGTCCCCTGGGAGCTGTTATGTTAATGCTTCTAGTAAGTTCTTTGCTTTCCCTGTTACCATTGTTTAAAAAATGATGCAGCGTTTTACATAGTAATCCCCAGTTTTCACTGGATTCTCATCCTCAGACTCCGTCTCTAACCTACCTTATTTAAGTTACTGTTTCACCCTGGCCTTTGCCCTTTCTGGTGCACCCTACATTGAGCTTGCATTCTACTATTTGCTGTTTTCTCCTTATTAAAGTTCTTCTGTTTGGGGTCACTGAATTGTGCCTATCTCTCTTGTATTCGCTGCCTTCAGACTTTTGCTGGTTCTGACATAACACTTGGCTGTACCATCCGGGCCCGGGCTGTTACATTTAAGAACTCAAGACAAACTGCTTAGATTTGCTCCTTACTGTGTTCCTGCTGCCTCCCTGCTCATGTACCTGTAAAGATGAATATACTATCACTGCTTATTTCCTATGCTGTGACTTTCCCATAGCAAGACACAACCAAAGGCTCTAATTAATCTATTCAAGTTTAGCTAATCCTTTCTCTGGATTTTCCTGACAGCTTCTACCCATTGAATCTCTGTGTGGAGAACAAGTTCTTTTCATTAGTATATAAAAGGAGGGATGGTATTGGTTTACTGATCAAAGGATAATTCTTCCAGAACAAGCTTGGTTTTTTGTGTCTTACATGGACTGAGGAAAACTGCTTTATGCCACCAACAGAATGCAGTTTTGTTTGTTGTTTTTCAATTTGAAGGGAAAAAGTACACAAAAGTACACAAAATATGTACAAAAGTACACAAAATATGTACAAAAGTACACTCTTGGTTTGTTACAGTCAGCTCAGTGAAATGAATAGTCTACGTCATCCTCAAAATGTGTTATGGTTAGAAGTTTGCCTTATGCATCGGGCATATTCCACTCCTCTCTCATCAGGCCCAAAGACCTTGGTTACAAGGCAATTTCAGCATATTCCATTCCCACCCCACCTCCCAGCTGCCATTCACAACAGTATTGGACAAAATGTTGGTAAGAACTACCAGGAAGATGAATGCTGTTGCTGGAGAGAACAGTAACTTGGGACTTTGCAAAACTATGAAATGAAAAAGTGATTTACCACTACATACACACAGCTGCAGGGAAACTTAACAGCTAATAGTGTGCGCATAGGGACGAGTTTTAGGGAGCACCCAAACCCCTATGCTAAAGTATTTCATTAATGTATTAGTATTAAAACATATAGGAGTTTAAGAGTAATTTCATATTCTTGCCATAAGCAAGATTATAGAGGGAAGCCAATTATTTCCAAACCTTGACACTTACAAATTACCAATCAAGAGAAAGTGAGGCTGCTTACAAAAGCATGGTAGGTGACTCAATGAGAGTTCTGACATGACCCAAGTTGCTTACAGATGAATTTTCAATTCAGGTATCAGAAAATTGGATAAGAAAAAGAAAAGAGAAATAAATAGCTTGAAGAATTTCTTTATTCTGACATCCTCCTTATATATAATTTCATCACAAATCCAGAATTTCTTGTTTGATAACTCCTCTCATTTCTAGAGGAGCAAAGTGACATTACTGAATCCAGCAATTCAGTTTGTACTAATAGACTGAATGCTTTTCTTGAAAGCTCCATTCTGATAGCTGCAGAAGGTCGAGAAAGAATCAAAAGCCTGATTGTGGGCAGCCACTGATTTTAAATGCTGGTGTCACCTGTAATGCATTAAGACCCCCTCAGAGACTTAAATGATGGAGCTTCACTGAGGGTTAACTTGCACACACTACCTTCATAAACAGATGTTGTCCTGAAGGGAACCAGATAGTTATTTGACACCACAACATTGTCAGGCCCCTCACTAGGTAAGGATGGTTCCCTCTAGTTGGAAAAATATGTACAGAAGTCATTGAAATAAATTCTGCCCAAGTAAAGATGGCCAGAGTTTTAAAACAAATTGAAAACTGCAACAGACACTGATGACAGGAGGTTAACTGAATAGTAGAACAATGTGAATGAAGAGCAGAGAGCAAGCAGTAAAGGCTAGAAAAAAAAAGTTAATATACATTCACATCACAGCGTGTAGCAATAGGTGTTTGTGTCCTGTATTTGTATTTTCCCATACTTTTCCCTAATTACTTCCTCAGGATTTATTTGCTACATATAATGAAGCCCTTTGATTGTTTGGTTTTACTAACCCTTCCATTCACTAGGATAGTGAAAGGAAGAACCATCCATAAATCCTATTCAAAAGCAATTCATCTCCGAGGGCTTCCACACAGCACACAGTCTGTCTCCCATAACAGTTCTTGAACCTGAGACTTGCAACTCAGATTTTTCACTGATAAAAATAACAGAAGCACTTCTGCAAGGCTGATGCAGTTATGAGTCCTTTCACTACCTGCGGGTATGACTGCACAGCCACTCAGGCAATGAATTGCTGTGATTCAAATACAGTCTCAACTTGAGAATGGACACATAGTATATTTATATTTTCCTTTCCTTCCAAGCGTTTTTAAAAGCTAATAGAGCACTTGCTCCTATTAGTTTTAGATTATCAAGAGCCTCAGGTCTCTCCCTTCTGTATTCACAAGCAATATGTGACCAGATACTCTTCTTAGCAAGTCAATCACATAATGAAGTTATCGTAGTACTAAAAAGAAAGCTGAATGAAACATGGAGTTTTGCATTCAGATTGCTTTGTGGTTTAGTGTGATTCAATGTCAAAAGAACTGCAGGTACATCAAACCCTTCAAGTTCTAGCACAGCATGCATTTTAAGTTTTAACTGTGGAAATTGCATTTTCAAGCAGACTTTCAAGCTGCTCTCATTCATGATTTAGGGTTGGCAGAAGAGAATTTTCACAGTAGGGGCTGCAATTACCTGTTAGACATCTGTGAAAGCTATTCCTAGAAAAACAGCTTATACACAGTGAACAAATCGTGCACCTCTCATAGTTATCCTGCTGCTACACAAGTTCTCTTAATGCTATTAACATCACTCTCTGCATTCAAATATGACAGCTTACCAGTTGTCAGCATAAGCTCAGCATCGAAAAAAAAGGAGCATAAATACTGGATAATTCTATCAAATATAAAGACTTGTTAGAAATTCACTCTGATTAAAATCAGCAAATTCAATATACAGTAAAGCATCAGTTACATATGCCTTTGCTCTGGGAGGATGACCTTAAGTAATCTTCCTGCTGTAACCATGCAAAAGCCACAAACTTAATTATTCATGCCTCTATTTATAATGCAAATAAATTCAGCCCTTCAGTTCCAAGCAGACAAAGATTAAACTCTATTTTAGTGGTGGTCCCAAAGAGCATCCTCATATTCATTAGCTTGCCAAGATCTGTGTAACAGAACACCTAGCTTTCTAGCTAAGGATTTACTACTCATCCAAGTCAGATCTCAGCATTTATCTTCAGCAAGTTGATTTTCCCTTCACCTGCCTGGACAGAAATATAACCAACAAACAAAAGGTTTTGCAGGGATTTGACAAGCAGAGCTAAAAGAGCTATTTTGAGTTCTAATTATGATTTCACATCCATGCTCTTTAGGCTTAAGACGGAGTACATATTTGCAGGTAATTTATTACTCATATATCCGTGTGAAGTCAGCTATGGCAGCAAAGCCATCAAAGGTTTCTAATCCAAATGGCCATCCTTTGCTCACTAAAGTGGTGCACTTATGAGCAATAACATTGCCAAAGCAGAATCTGAATTAAAAGCCTATTACATGCCCTTCTAAGGAATTGTTTCCCTCAATCTACCCAAAGATGTGAAAAGAATAAATATCATGTAAAAATGTAAGAATCAAAATATGTTTGCAGAAGTTCTTGACTTTTTTTAAACTAAGGGAACTTCTGACATGCAATTTCATCTGTTGCACCTCGAAGCATTTTCTTTCTTTGAAATCTGTACAGCATAAGACCTGTTCAGACTAGCAGAGGAAACTTTTAGTTGTAGTAGCTACAGCTCTGGCCACAGTGAATGAGAACACAAGAGGCGGGTTCTCGAACATTCTCAAGCATTTGATGGATAAACGACCCTTATTTTTCCTCTGAAGGGGTAGCACTATATGCTTGTTATTTAGACACATGACTAGCTACTAATACTAACATCATGGAACAACTGTAAGAGATCTGCTAAGTATAGTAATCACATCCCAAATGAATGGTCTGATTAAATGGAAAGTTTAAGAATTAATAAATTCTCTTAAAATACAGTTACTACAAATTGGTTGGAATTAAATTGGTACTTAAAAAAACCCTAAAATTATAAGCAAGGAAACCTTGGCATAACTACCTTCAGAATATGTAAAAACTGAAGCAACTTTGTCTGTGTTAAAAATATTTTGTGCCACAAGACATGGGCAGGAGATCTTATCTAAAGAGAATTGAACTTTACTGCCTGTACCTTGTACTAAAACTATATAGAATTGATTGCTTTAAACTGAACTAATTATGGTTCTTCAACATACAATTTTTCATGAAAGGTATCTTTCACAGAAGCTTCTAGTTAAAATAACAGCAATACTTGCAGCAACATATCTTCTTCTGTCTAACTACAGTCAATTTTTTGGAGTAAAAGACTCTTTACTGAGTGGATGCCCCAGAACTTGAACAGCTTTGATTAATCCCCAAACTGCAAAGATTCACCCATTAAGAACGGGAGGTATCACAACCTGACGATTTCTCTGTATCTGACTCCTGAGCCAGAAAAGAAGATAGAAGCCAGAAAGTAGAAGACCCCATCTGGGCATCTAACTCTTCCAAAATCCCAGACTTTACTCCCTTTCTCAATACTTGGGTATGGCTGACAACTTTTCAGGACACAAAGAAACATTAGGTAGAAAATTTAAGAACAGAGTTTAAGGAACAGAGTTAGCCCGTGCAACTCACAGTAGTTCACTCTTACTTTCTACACATACTTCCATCTTCAAAAATGGTTATTGCTCCTCTGCTTTAAGGGGCACTGCCAGCCTTGCACTCAAGTGAAGAAAAGGAAATGGACAGTTCTTAACACTTCTGAAAACCCTTAGGTTTCTGCAATCTATTAGTCTTACAATACAGAGAATGGGCTTCAGTGCAGTATATTTTACTGGGTGAGACACACACAAAGTAAAATAATTAGAAGATCAAGCTCTGCTGCCCTTCTCACAAGCATTTCACAGCTACAATTGAAGAGACCTGAGAAGCCAAGTACTTCTGAACATGGATTTCCAAACAGCTCCACATCAGATGTATGAATTGGCAAAAATTTCCTTCTACAGCAACTTAGAACTGTCTTTATGCTGCCATCCAGAGGCAGCATCTTACACAGCATCTATGTTTAGATTTGGCAAACAGTGCAAGCTAAGAGCATTAAACCAGCATGTAAACTACTGGGTGGCCTTGTCAATCCACTCCATCTCCACATTAATGAACTGACTGATGCCAACATCACATTCATTTGCTTCTTTAGCAAGCACTGCAGCTGCATGAATCTCTAAATATACAGCATATCTAGAGAAACATCCTAAACAAAGTAACTCTGGTTGGGTTTGCAGTTTGGGAACAGATTAATTTTATACCACCTTTGTAGGTGGTATCTACAGCTCACTACTGCTCATTTCACTTCTAAATGCAGAACTCTGAATGCAAGCCATCTTCTAACTTTTATACAGATCATAAGTGAACCCTTAAACAAGTACTCGGCAAATTAGAGGAATGGTTAGTTTTAAGCATGCCTCCATCTTCGCTTGAAGAGCTACAGATCTCTGCAACTCACACCGTCCCTGAGACACCCACATGGAGCACTGGCAGTCAGTCAGTGGCAGGATACAGTAAGCCACTTGACTTTTCAGGATGCCTCAGTTTTACTTTTATTTTACACACAAGTCTCTAATCACCAGCCTCTTGGGGCTTCCTAATTTTTTCCAGCTGCAAATAAGAAGTGTCATATGGTACTCATTACAGGTTAAGACTTACCAGTCATTTAGGACCTTTCCCATGTGACAGGTGTTAGATGTTGCCACGTTTTATAACCACGACCAAATGTGGCACAAACCTAGACCAAACAGCCAGTTAGGCTTCCAAGTCCCAGATAAGCTTGCAAGCCAAGAATTATACCGTCATAACGCCAGTCATTCTGGCACTCTGTTTTTACAGTTAAAGAAATGGAATAAAGACACACATTAATTCCCCAGAAAATGTCCTGTTCCTCACCTTCATCCATATAACATGCAATAGAAGAAGCTCCAATTCCAGAGTCCTGTTAATAGAGGTCAGACATTTGTCACTGACAACTGCACTTTCAAGTGTCAAGAGCATGAAGCAGACCACACAAGAACAGAAACCCACTTCTTCCTTGAAGACAGGAGAGGCAAAATAGAATAGCATTTCAGATTAAAAATAGACCCGAACGGGGTTGGATTAAACTACCGAGAGCACTAAATTAATACCAAAGATTAAGTAAGTATATATGCTAAAAAGAATTGAGGCTGTGCAGAGTGATGTTATCTGAAGAAGTCCACACCCTCTTAACTGCCAGAACAAGACCTAACTCACTCTAAGTCTTGGTGGGTGTCTGAGGGATTGTTTTCGTGGTAGAAGCTATTATCAGCTCTATTCTTCAGTTCTTGGACCAAGTATCATAGCTTCAAGGTTCTTCTAGTTTGAGCTGTTTTATCATTTGTTTATGCCTGTGGCAGCAGTGCACTCTGTGCGTGCACTTTAACACCTAAAGAGAGCACTACAGGCAACACTTTCTCTGTATTGCTCAATGTTAACAAGGAACTACTCTCCAGCCTCAGGTAATCAAAGCTTAAAAAGTAAGTGGCACTGAAGAAGGCCAAGCTAAACAAGGCAACAGTGGAGACCGAACAATTCTCCTAACTGTGTAAATCAGAGACACTCAAAAAAATGGAACATCAGGATATGATGAGATGGGAGACCCTTTTTTATCCACATGGGTTCAGAAATCCCTTAAGCTGATAGAAGCTGAATATTTAGTGAGAGGTCTCAGATGCCTGTTCAGGAACTTACATGTTGAACTTCAGCAGATATGGAGTACCCTCAGTGTCAGCCTCTCTAGTTCATTTACTTAAGCACTGGTTATGTGCTATAGCAATAGCTCAGGGCTCCTCAGAGCATCTGCCACTTAAAGTGAAGGACTTCTGTGAAAAATGCACCTTCCTATGAAAAAGTGGCCTTACAATGAATAGAGAATCACAACAGTAATTTCCCAGACTATCTCACAGGAAAAAAAGCAAAAGGGGTCTCAATGTATTTTATTGCCTTTAAAATGCTGTAAGACAGCCCCAGGCTAGTGCTAATAGAACATTCTATTTAGCACATGCAGATCTTGGAATTCAATACTCAACTTTGATTAGAAGAAAAAGTTTGCACTGCCTTACACCAGAGAAATTACATCTAGAGACTATAAATTACATTAACCTGAGAATCATTACATTTGGATTGCACTGATCATCACTAAGCAGAAAGCAAGCCTAGGGAATTAAGTCAGGCTTCTCAGAAACTTGCTACATTAAAAAATTTGAACCCATGCAAGGAAGTAGCTGAAAGAGCCATAGATCAGATCTTTAAACAGAATATTAAAAAGCCAACGAAATTTTTAAAGTATTAACATTGTATCAATTACAGGACAGGCAAGAAAAATCTGATCTGTGCTAGAGAAAGGGGGTGCAGAGGGACAGGAGAGACACTATATATATTTATTTCAAAGGGAAACAAAAGGGGAGGGAGGAAATCTTCAGTAGCAGCACTGAGCTCTTCCTTACTTTGACACTTGTAAATTTACGTTATTGCTTTTGTCAGCAATTGATTTTATTCTCAGTCACATTCAGGAGGCTCCTCGGTAGCAAGTGGACGATATGTAACCTAAAGTTACCACACTGTTCTTGCGGTGATTCTCTGACCAGGTCCAAGGATGTCAGTGACCTGTTTTCCTTACAACACCACACTAAAATACTGCCAGTTTAAAAAAGTGGGGGGCAGGCAAGAAGAGAGCACATGTGGTTCCAACACCCCAACACAATAATTAAAGTGAGGTGATCCATTCATAAGGAATAGCTGTCAAGTATTATTAAAACTAAAGACACAGTTCAGTCTGAAGCTTGGCAGGAGTAAGAAACAGTCCCTGGCATATATACTCATTCCAAAACTAAGTCACTTTCTCTAAGAGAAAGTATTCCCTCAGGCACCCCATTTTAGGGAGTATACCATCTTCCACGAGTGTTATTTGGAGCCGAACATATGCCAAGAAAGTAATCTGCTTCAAGTTTGTGATACATGCTCTGCATCCTGCAGTAATCAGTAAATTAACTGCAAATACTGAATTAGGAGCTTTCCCACCAAGTTTTAACACTATTCCTACAGCAAGCAAGGTTTGGAATAGAAGATAGTGTTTCAATATCCTTTTATATCCAACTATTTGAACAACAAACAGAAATTCCAAGTCAGCTCTACTTTGAGCAAGAGGTCCCCAAATCTAGACTCTAGAACAGAAGGTTTATGCTTCCAGCTTAAGTTTTACTATCTGCAATAAATTAGCTTGGAACACCACCACTTCTTAGTTTTGTTATATACATCTAAGTAAAATTTTTCAGAATATTAAATCCAGCAATACTTTTGTGGTGGGTGCCAGGTGCCCACCAAGTTCCACTATTACTCCTTAACTGGACAGGAAAGAGAAAATATAACAAAAGGCTCCTGGGCCAAGACAAGGACATGGAGAGATCATTCAGCAATTAGCTTCACAAGCAAATCAGACTAGGGGAAATAAATTTTATTGCAAATCAAAAGTCAGTGTAGGGTAATGAGAAATTTAAAAAACCCAACACCTTGCTCCTTCCTTACTTTTTCCCAGGCTTAACTTCACTCTCAGTTTTTCCACTCCTATCCCCCAGCAGCACAGGAAGACTGGGAATGAGGGTTCTGGTCAGTTCATACACATTGTCTCTTCATTATCAGTTTCTAATGATTTCATTCATAAAATTAATCTTTACACTTTAAGTATCAACCTTCTGTATTGATTCTTTTAGCAACTGATGATTATGCTCCTGAACACCACCAAAAAGCCTAAGGGTGTTCTTATTGTTTTAAGTAATTTTCTGCGAAAATTATCAGCCTACTCAGTCACAGAGTGAGTTGGAAGGGACCTCAAGAATTAAAGTCCAGCTCCTGGCCCTGCTTAGCATCATCCCCAAGAGTCAAACCATGTGCCCTTTTCTTACTTACTCCTTTCTGCTATCAAGACAAGAATAGTTACTGAACAGCTTCCACCAAAATTTAGAACAATACATTTCAGATTCATCTGCTTATTATGATAAACATATCTGTTTAGTCCAACTGTTTAAAAAGACA
Source organism: Sturnus vulgaris (assembly GCF_052056855.1). Taxonomy (NCBI): domain Eukaryota; kingdom Metazoa; phylum Chordata; class Aves; order Passeriformes; family Sturnidae; genus Sturnus; species Sturnus vulgaris. The sequence continues at coordinate 16,814,787 of NC_142256.1, read as the reverse complement.
GAGAAAAACTACTACTATTTCCATTACTATTTCTATAACAGGCTGCGTTCTTCCTCTGCAATTACTTCTGCAGCATATCAGCTTCATATCAATCTAATGTTCTTTAAAGAGGCCTGTTTCATTATTCTGATTTTTGGGTGCAGTATACTAATGTCCTGAAAATACGTATTTCCTGAGCATGACTAGACCTGTCAAGCATTTCCTCATTCAAGCGTAAAGAAGTTTACTAGGTTCACTTAGGATACAAAAATTCATAGGTTACACAGACAGATGTTTTGACACTTTGTTACTACCACTGCTTTAAGAATTTGAAAGATTCTAGAACAGGAAAGTGACTTTCTATTGATACAAGAATGTTATCCATTCTATTGCCAAGAAGTTTCCATTAGCATTCTGGCTCAGAAACTAAATGAAATTATGAATATACTTTTCCTTCAATCAAAATTACAAAAAAAAAAAAACCCATTTCCACCCAGACAAATACCAATTCCTGCACTGTGTGTCTGAGTAGACTCCGGGCACAGCCTTCTAGCAACTTTCATGGCACTACCTTCCTTATTAAAAAAAGCATCAAATGAATATTGGAAATTAAACTACCAAAACAAAACACACTCAAGCCTTACAACTTACACAATCATAGAACGAACTATGTTGGAAAGGACCTTAAGATCATCTAGTCCAACCTATGACTTAACCTAACATCTCATCAAATCAACCATGGCACTGTGCTACGTCCAGTCTTTTTTTAAACACCTCCAGAGATGGTGACTCCACCATTTCCCTGGGCAGACAATTCCATTGCCCAATCACTCTTTCAGTGAAGAATTTCTTTCTAACGTCTAACCTAAACTTCCCTTGGTGCAGTTAAGACTGTGTCCTCTGGTTCTGTCAGTTGTTGCCTGGGAGAAGAGACTGACCCTCATCTGGCTACAGCCACCTTTCAGGTAGTTGTAGAGAGTGATAAGGTCACCCCAAGCTACCCTTTTTCCAGGTTAACTTCTTATCCTCTCTAGATTTTCTCCTTATTATTTTAAATATTTTTAAATCCTAAGTCATTAAATAAGTGATGGTTTTGCATAGATCTCAAGGTTTTTCCTCATGTCTGATGACACAGTGAATGGATGAAAAGAGATGGCAAAGTAAAATATAAATTCTCATTTCTCAGTGCCATGCAGAAGCTTCCTTTTTCTTCTGAATAGCTTTGCCCTTTAAGGTTGAATATACAAGAGAAGTGAACTAATTCAGAATAAGTATTTTCTGTTATTAAGCCAATTCCTATTGTCTGGATGACAGCTAGAAATCACCTTTCAGAAACAATGGATTCTGCTGTCTTTCTGTGTGACAGGTTGGTTCTAAGTAAGTTCACTCAAAAAAACCCCCACTGCCTCATAAAAAAGACTATTTTTAAAAGATTTAAAAACTGAGTTCATAAGCTCCTTCACCCAGACATTGTTTTCAGTGGCATTTCTTGTCAGGATATCATAATTTCTGGGAGCTGGAGGCTTGTCTAGCCTTGCCTACAAGCCACATTAGTTTTCATTGCTTTAAGTAAAGAGATTTAATTGTAGGTTTTAATAATTGCTACTTTAATTTACAATGTAAAAAGAATGGAGTTCATAGTTCAGGGTGGTCATTTTTTTCCTTTCTATCAGATTCCTGGGGGATTTAAGTACATGAAGATAAAGGTTCGCTTTTGTAGAATTGATGCTGCGTTTAACAGACAGACTGATGTTAGATAGAAATATATTTATGATTCATTAAATAAAGACTTTCCTAAGGAAAAAAAGAAGACAAGTCTTCATTGCTAAGATGGTGAATTCCAAAAAATGAGCTATAACTGTGGAATTAATAGTTGCTTAAGCTTGACAGCTTTATGTAGTTAATAACTAATGCTTGTTATATTTTCACACAGAATGCAGCAATTAGGATGCATAAGAAGCAGAATAGATAGAAATAAAACTATTATGAATACAGTGTAGACTTTTGACATTCCAGAGTACTGGAGAAATACAGGCAAGTCCAGTATATATAATCACTCCTTATTTCCCTAACTACTTTTAAGTAGTCCTGGATTCCAAATCACAAGTTTTGCATCACACTGCTTATACAATAATACAAATTAAGTTACTACTTCATACAAATTAAGACTCAGTCATATCTCTCTAGATTAAGACAAAAAAGTAGAAAACTCCTACTATAAGCAAAGCATGAAGGAATTGATAATGGGAAAATAAAACTTCCAGCCTACAGCACTGCAGGCAAGCAAAAAACCACAGCACCAACTAGTAACTGATTATTCCAAACATCTAGTTAATGATTTCAAATAGCATTCAAAACCCATCACTATTATAAGGGCTCAGTCTCTCAGTACAAATGTAGGTTACTTCACTGTAGCACTACAGTTGCCAGACAAAGCCAAAATTTTAAACTTTGCATAATAAAGTTCTATATTTTTGTCCAGCCCAGTAACCATATAAAAAGACAGTCAAACTGAAAAATAAGCTAGAAAGGAACATGTGCATAGTTCTGTTTTCCCTACAAAAGCACTAAGATATTGTAACTTCTGTCACTTACAGCAGTAGTTCTTAAAACAAGCTGAGTTAAAGAGTGTCTATGAAGCTTTATCTTTCTCATGAATGGCTCTGAATCTCTGAAATGAAGCCATTCCACTGCAGCTCTGGTTATTTGCCATGGCTCTCAGGTGAGTCTGTGCAGCAAACAGCACCAAGAGCAATCTGCCAAACCTCTATTTCTACTACCAGAGCCAATGAGGTGATCTTGTCTATTGGAATTGTATTTCCAAATACAACAGCAGGAGAGATACAACTATTGCAGCAGAGAAAGATGTCAAGAGATGAAAGTCTTGGTTTCATACCAGTGAAGCACATCAACAGAAACCAAGGATTTCCTCTGTGCTCACTACTCCTCCTGGAGAGGGGGTGTCTACCACATCCATAGACCCTGCAGCAGCCAAAGGCTGTGCAAGTCTGGTTTCTAAAAACATCTATATCCTCTACGAAGCAGTACAGCATAAATATCTCTCTAAATCAATGGTGTGGTTTAAAATTAAGATTCACTTTCCTAACAATAAAGCCACTCCTAGAACAAATATACTTTCCAACATGTTTAATGCATTTCAACAGAAAATCCTGACAGACACAGACACTGGCAAAAAGACTTACTAACCTGTGTTCTGGCAGGGAAGTGAATAAGCCTTGACTTACCTTGAGGAAAGAGGAGGAAAAGCAGGATTTCAGCAGAGCTGCAGTAGCAGAGCTTATCTAGTATGTACTGGAGTCATGTTAGACTAGAATAGGACAGTTCTGCAGGTCTTGCTACGCCTCAATAAAAGGAATCATTCTCTAGATAAACTAGAACCAAAAGTAAAACAGCAAAGTGTGTTGCACACATATGCCTTTTACAATGCTAGGAGAGAGGAGATTGAAATTCAACTCTGACATTTTAATTCTCTGTAGAGATTAGGTAAAAGAAAATACAAATGAGAGACTAAACTATTTCCCTTGCCCTCCAGAGGGGACAAAGAATCCAACAACAGAGCTGTAATAAACAAGAGCCTTCAAAGTGAGCTGAAATCCATAGCTTTAAAGCTCCTTTCTTTCCAACTTCTAACACACACTACTCAAGTAAAAAAAAATCCCAAACCAAAACCCCCAAATATTGCCACTACAATTTCTCTTCTGTTCCATTATAACAGAATAATAACAAACACTTCATAAGACACCTCCACAAAGAAGAATACAAAATTAAAATTCTGAATGCTATGTGCTGACACCTCAAGAGACAATTTCTTGACTAGTTGAAACTAATTTTTTTTAAAAAACCATTTAATCTGATACCTTCCAATCTGCAATTTAACTTAATGGATTATGATTAACTTTTGATTACTGGATATGAAAATTGTCTTAACAAAAATTATACTTGAAGCCTCCTAGGCATCACACCTAGGAGCACAACCGTACTTCCACATAATTTTAGACTTTTAGAATAATTCAGACTGGAAGGTGCCTTGGGGTTATTTAGTCCAGTTTATTACTTAAAATATGGAAAAAGAGAGGCAGATTTTCATAACTAGGAATCACACAACATTAGTCTTTTTGAAGCAGACTGAAGATATGTCTACTAATACGTTGGTTTCATCATCATGCCTTCTGGAAGAAGAGAGAGTAAAGGATTAACAGGCTTAAGCTACAATGTAAAACTTGTAATACAGCTTTGCAATTATCTAATTGTGCTTCATTCATCTCTCCTAAAATTAAGATCACATCTTGCAGTCTTTGCTTCTTGCAGCTCCTCACAAGTTGTCCAAGAAAGACTTAAGCTCTGCAAGAAAGACTCAGTCAATTGCAAAGCAATTTATTTAAAATAAGCAATAGATTTCTTTTTATAAATAGGACCCTTTCCTCTTAATCTCAACTACATTTACTCGTGTGACAATTTCACATTATATTGAAGCTTTTCCTCCCCATCCTTGGCAATTACATACCCAGGATGATCAGCACACTGCCTTTTTTTCCAGACGCTGCACTGTACCAATGACCTTTAATAAGGTTTAATTGCATTGCAAACCTTTCACAGGACAGTAGAGAATGCTGCTTAGTGATCCTTAAAACTGCATCAGCACTCTATCTTTTGAACAAGTTTTATTTCAAGTACTCTTGAGAATAGACGATTTACAGCACTAAAAATCTGCAGTCAACACTAGATTGCCAAACACTGCATTGAGCAGGAACTTCAAAGCACCCCAGTGTTTTTTAATGTTACTGAGTCCACATAGCCTTATGAAACAGACAAGCAAGAAGTGTCTTAATTCAAAGCAATTTTGTCTGGTATTATCACCATTGGCAGAGGCTACTTTCCATTCAGTACCCTTGTGCAATACCATTCCTGGAATATATATGTGAGTATTTCCTGGGTGTCTTGTTCTGGGGTGATCAGTGGAGAGTTTGCACAACTGATGCAATTGGAAAAGCAAGCTTTTTAATCTCAGTGAATGAAAGGTAAAAATGCACAATGAATCTTCACTGCATGTGAAACATGCACATTCCTCCCTGTACTTTGCCCCAGACTGAAAATATGTACGTTAGATTTGCTGGGATGCCCTTAATGATTTCAGTAGTTTTGTAATACAGAAAAGTTTACACAGGTTCTAGTAAACCCAACAACAGCTAATTGCATTGCAGTAAGCATCATTGCTTATTCATAGTAGGAAAGAAAAAAATCACTACATAAATTTATATTTGCTTTTAAATAAATTAACTTTGTCCTAGGAAGATTTCCCTTTCTACTTTAAGAAACATAACTAATAATTGCTTCCAGTGTGTAGATTATTCATTCACGACCAAGAAAATGAAAGGAAGTTCCACTGAAATATCACTATTTCCATCACGTGGAAAACCTGAAAAAATACATAATGATTTTATAAAATATTCTGTTATGCTCTAAATTGCTCTCACATTCTGCTTCATTCAGGATTTCTCGGATTTGTTAGCATTTTAGTACTAACTAAACATATGCTAGAATACAACTTGAGATACAACTTTTACTATATATCTTCAACTAAAAGCCATGAAAGCTCAAAAATCAAAATACATGACAAATGATAAGTTGCAAGCAGGAGGCCTTAGAGCCTTGATGTTACAAAACCAAATCTTGCGCATGACTAATCAAGACACATCTACAGAATTTCAGGATGAATACCTTCTGAATCCTAAAAGCCAGCATCCACTTCTTTTTGCTTTTACAGACCTAGCTTTTGTAACTAGAAAGAGCCACTGCCAGTTATGAAACCTAAAATAATAACAACTACCACCACTACCATGATAAAAGTTAGGACAAACAAGAAACACAGACGGCCATCAAATTAACCACATTAATTATGTACATTGTAATTACTGAGATGGTACCATGTATTCATACATTTGGTAACTTCTGAAAGGAAGAAAAGAAATCTCAACTAAACTTAAGGGAACTTTCACAAATAATATATTACTTCCTTAAACACAAATTATATCCATCATGCCAGCCTGCCTTACCATACTTGAAGAACTGTTTTCATCCCTATACTTTTAGTCAAACTGGAATTATAATGGAAGGCAAAGAAAAATGACATGGCAAACACTAAATTTTTGCTAACTGTTCGACTGACAAAGTCTATTTACTATAAAAATCTAGGCCTTAGCTATGGGGGAAATTTTTCCAATATAAGCCAATAGTCAGTCACTAACTTCTGGTGAGTTTCATAGACAGAACAACTGAAGAATCTAGTCCATCTATGTTCTTTAATTAAACAGATTTACAAGTCACAGCTTGCAATCACTTTTCTATAACACAGTGCAAGTGTAAACGTGCCAGGAGAGGAAAAATATTCTGCTTATATGCATGTATGTAGATTTATATTAAAACTAGCAAGGCAGTTAAGTAATAATTGAAATTTTTCATTGGAATAAGCCCTCATACCCTCTGCTGAAAGCAGATAAATTAATTTAAATTTAAATACAAATAAGCACTTTTAAAAAATATTCTAACTTCATTAATTGATGAAACCATCTTCCATCTCGTTCATTCTCCTAAAGCAAAACCTTTTTCAAAATCCAAGTTACTTTTACACTGCTCATCAGTAGTTACACGCTTTGCTCTATATCAACAATGAGTCTGCACAAGAGTGCATAGCATGATCCATATACAACTCACCAAGTTTAGACTATGGACTGTGAAAATCCAGCAATAAAATCTGAACAATGAAATCCATCCCTACTTGAGTATGAAATGTTGGTTTGGATTTTTTTTAATAAGTCACAGGGATTTCTCTGTGATGGGCACACTGGCAGATGATTCTTAACTATATTCTGTCACCTGGTAGCTGATCACATAACAATACACACTATTACAACAATCTGGAGCAAAGAAGATACAAATTTTTTTATTGGAAACGTGGATTGTGATGTTGAATGATAATTTCAGGTATTATTTTAACAGGCACCGGAATGACTTGAAGTCATTTGACCAAACTTGCCCTTTTGAGGGGAGGATTCTGACACAGGGTCTCAAAACAAAATTCACAGAACAGACACAGACTGTGTGTATCAAACATACTGCTACAGCATTTAGTCAACCCTTTCTGACAATGGGTAGAATAAATTGCTGATCCCCGTTAATAAGGATCAGCAACATTTAGTGCTATCAACAGGAAATTCAAAAACATCACAACACCAAAGTATTGAGAAACCATTAGAAAAAAGCGTATTACAAAAGACCAGTGGGATTTATGTAGTTAGAGACAGCTCTCTTCTTCCCCCACCCCCACTTAGCCCTTGGGTCTTCAGTTAATCTTATCTCACTGCAAATCCTGAAAGAGAAGCTGCAGCACAAGGTGGTGTTAAGAAACAGAAATTCTATCACTGGTTTTGCTCCTTTCTTCATTTCTCCCGACGTAGGGGACTGCCTACAGGGTCACCATAGAGTGCTTCCCACACCCCACAGATTCACAGTAATTGCACACACAGAACTCTGCTTGGACACTTTCCTGTAGAAAGAAAAGGGCCACATTTACGCACACAAATCTCCCTATCTTCAACCCCTACCTGCTAAAAGGGTGAGGTCCTGTAGGTGGGACTACCTGGGTCCTTCTTTGGGGTGGGGGTTATGGCAGGCAGGCTGGGGTAAGGCCTTATTGAACATAGCATCAGACCCAGTATTACAGACAACGTGGAGTCGAGCAGCTCTCCGTATCAGTGAGCACTGCTGGCACACCAGTACCACTTACACTTCGGTTCCCACCTGGGCACAGTTAGGAGGGGTGGAAGGAAGTAGCTTATTTTTCAGAGGGCAGATAAAAGGTCTACAAAGTTTCACTGTAAAGGAATGCACTTCAAAGGAGAGTTAAATAAGATTTTGTCAGCACTAACTACAGAATTGAAGGGGAGGGGGGGAGTAGGAGAATTATACTCTACGCCTATTACCATAACATATTATGACTTTTCAATTAGAAAGGAGTTCTAAACAACAGAAATCTGCAATTTTTTTTTCCTTTCCAAGTAAACTTTAAAAAGTTTAAAAAGGTACGTAAATCTGAAATTAATGCAGGTTAAAGTGGGAGCCTTTTTAGATCATTTCACCACTTGTTAGGTGAAGAGGTCTTAGTCAAATAGCCTGAAACCTGAAGCTAGCGATCGCCTCGCAGTTCCAAGGCCCTGCACTCCAGCGAAGCCGGGATAACATCCCTTTTCCAAATAGAGACCCAAAGTCTCCTCGAGGCGGCCTGCCGTGCGCTCTCTACTATGCTGCACACATTTACCACCTCCGCTAGCACTTCTACTTTAGTTTTAAGAAAGCAGAAATACAACCCTCAAGAAAATCAAGTCTCAGTGTGAGGTACAGTCCTGCAACAAACCATGCCTACATGGCTCCATGGCCCTGCCACATCCAAGTGTTACTCACGGCTGCAGGTGATGGTTCAGAGGAAAGAGCTCAGACACCTCTTCACAGAATTCTTTGCGGGGGGGGGGGGGGAGCGGGGGAAAACCTTTCCTCCTTTGTCCCGGAGAAACAGCGGGTTCAGAGACCACACTAATCTCACCCGGGCTTCCCTCGCCTAGTACTCTCTCCCTCCCCGGAGCCGCCGGCAAACCCAGACGTGCGGCGGCTCTCTGGTCCCGCGGGGAGCGGTCCGGCCCGACGGGGCAGCACCGCGGGGCTCTACCCAGAAAGAGCGGCCCGGGAGCCCCAATACCAGCGGGCAGAGCGAGAGACCCTCCCGCGGCCCGGCCCAGCCTCGCCACCGACCCCAAGGAGCCGCCGGGCTCATATCAGGGGTTTTTCACCTTCAGCCACTCCAGCCCCAAAGGAGCTCCAAAGCTCCCCCCACAAGGCTCCACACCGCGGCCTTGCCCGGCAGGGACCTCGCGCCCGAGAAGAGCAGAGAGGGCGCCTCGCACTCACCGCCGCCGCCGCCTCCTGGGACCCCCAGCACCCCAGCAGCAGCACCAGGCAGCCAGCGGCCAGGTTAAAGCTCCACCGCCACGGCTTCATCCTGCCCGCTCAGGAGCTCTGGGGCCGGCCCTGCGGCGCGGGCATAGCCCGGCGAGGCAGCCCGGCTCCCTGCAGGCGGCTCCCACCAGCCGCCCCGATGCCAGCGCCCGCCCCTCTACCACACTCTCCCGCTTCTCCTAGCTCAAGTCCGCCCGGGACTACAGTATTCCTCCGCTCGGGGGTGATTGGGGTGGGCGGTATAGGGCATGGTGCTGGTGCTGCTGCTGCTACCGCCCCTCTCCTCTCCAAGGAGACCACAGCCCTCCTCCCTTCCCTCAGGCGCCGCGGCTTTGTCGGCTCGAAGAGCGGGCACCGCCTCTCCCCGCCCCGCACCTCCACCGGGCGGGCAGCTGGACTCCGGACTATTTTCTGTAGCGGAAGTCGCCGGGGTGAGTGGGTGGAGGGGGAGTTGTTGCCAGTGCCGGGTCGCCCCTCTGGAGGGGCGGGCGGCAGGCGAGGGGCTCGCCTGGCTCAGTCTTGGCTCATCCGGCCCCGCTCAGGTGCGACGCCTCGGGAGAATTGTGCAAACTTCCTGCCTGGGCACGCTGTGAGTGCCTGGAGGGGCTGCGGTGCCTCGGAAAGCGAGCAGTGACCGACCCAGAGCGGGCACCGCTGGCGGTTTCAGCCCGGCCGCTGCCCCGGGGCTGGGCGCCCTCTGTGCTTCGTCGTGCTGGGGGAAGGAGCCCGAGAAGCGGGCGCACCGTGCCCTGCCCGCCTCGAGTGACTGCAGTCCCTCCTCTTCCTCCGGCGGGTGCAGCGGCGTGAACCCGTCTGTGCTGTGTCCCCCGCGGGCTGTCCGGGCCATGGGGCGCACAGGGTGAGTGCCAAGCGCGGTCGCGCCCTTCCCGCACTGCCCTCCGCATCGCCGTGACTCTGTTCCTTTGCCTCCCGCAGGGCGCTGGTGCTGCTGCTTCTCTGGCTGGGCGCGGAGCTGGCGAGTGCGGTAAGTGTGCTCAGGTTCGGACCGCAACAGTGCTCGCTGGAGGTGAACGTGCCTGGTCAAACCTGTCGGGGTTTGGGCATCCTTCGGCCAGAAAAACGACCCATCTCCGCCCCCTCTAAAAGTTGCGCGGATTTTTTTTATTTATTTATTTTTTAACTGCCGTATACCTCTCTCTGCTCTGGAGTTCCTTTGTGCCTTTCTTCTACTCTACTTTGACTAGCTTTTGAAAAGTACACTGGGTGGAAGACCGTCCGTGTGCGGTGTAACAGCTTTTAGTGTCTGATAGCGTGATCAGTGTCTCTCTTTACAACTGACTGCCTTTAGCTCTTTTTAAACATCTTCTCAAACCTTGCTTTAAAAGCGGACCGCCTCGGTCCTTGTTCGCAAGGGATCCAATCCAGAACTCGTCGTAACTAAGTAAAAGAGATGTGAGAAATTAAAGGATTAAGCTTTTAGGTGTTGTATCAAGGTTCATGACTATGGATTAGTAAATGTGTTTTAAATTCTAAGTTGGTATACAGGAACAATGACTTTATCATCTGTCTATCTGTCAACTTTAGGACATAAACATGGATTTTCTGATTTTCTCTTGCTGTTCCTAATTAATGTTTAAACAGACTAGTAGGGGACGGCAGATTTTTAAAATGTTCATAATTTTCTTATTTTTTGGTGTTACAAGAGGTTTTCTGCAACTGGAATCTGCAATTGTTAGCCCACTTAACTAGTGAATAAATCTGTAGCCTAAATTAAGTGTCCAACTGATGTTCAGTCAGCAGTTAAAAAACCACCTCTTTGTTACATTGTAATGTTAATTAAGACTGGACAATAATGTTTGTGGTGTGGATTTGATAGTGTAAATACAATATTAATGTTAGTATAATATTTTTTAAGCATGTTAATTTTGATTCAACTTCAGACAGATTTCTAACAAAACTAGTTGAAACATGGGTTCTTGACTTGTTATTCAATGTTTTTCTACCGCTTTTGCTACTTTTTGATTAAAATTTCTCTATAATCTTTCTATAGTCTATAATCTTTCTGTGCAACTGGGAAGAAATCTTCTGAAAAGGCTTTAATAGCAGAGGGATTTATACATTTCATAAATAGGAAAGGCTTGATTATGTTTTGCATTTTTCATAATCAATTGCACTAGTAGAATTTCATCATCCTGATCAGGTGGTAGTTACAAGCTCTGATCTTCTCAAAGATTAAAAGATTAGAGAGTTTTATTCAACAAAACCAAGAACTGTTCTATTAAGAGTTCTTACTGCAGTGGAATCTAGGTAGAAATTGCTTTTATAAAGCAGGTATGTTAAAAGCAAATGTTGAAGTTATTTTGAGACAAATGTGCTGGATTTTGCAATAATTTATATAAATTTATGCAACATGGCAGTGAAATTATTGCTGATTGATGCAGATGTAGCTAACAGCAGATTTTCAATTGTTTGCTCCATACCTTTTGGGAAACATCTCTTAAGCAGTCAGATTTCTGTTAGTTCTTTAACATCTTTCACTGCCCATAAAGGGACTCTTGTCAATTAAGTCATCACAATAATTAAAATTAATATCTACATTGTATTTCTAAGTCTTCCTGAGAGTTTTCTTCAGGGTTGCTGTGTAATCACTCTAAAAATATGAAGAAGAATCAGAAATAGGTCCATAAAATACTTAGTGCTTTATGTAGCTAACCAGATAATGGATTTAATTATTTCTATTAAAATCGTGTCAAACATGCCCAGCAGGAAAGAGTAAAACTATATTTTGGTCAACTTCAGATACAGCAGTATCACTGATTTAAAAACACATCCTAACGCCTTCCAGCATGAAATAAGCTGTTAAGAAAAAGGACTGGTGATTGAACTTGCATTAAACAGGACTTTTTTTTAGGAAAACTAAGATCTCTGAAACACTTCTTAATAGATCTCTGATGTATAATTTGAAGTGCTGGAGCACAGTGAAGTATGTCAATAAAATGAGGTTAAAGCTTTAGGTTAAGGAATAACAACTTCTGGAAGACTATTCACAGAGACAGTCAACTTGTTGCTGAAGATGATGTAATTTATAACTTTGTTCATTTTTTTTCTTTTAAATAATCTTATTTCAGTAACTTACCTGTTGTAAAAGAAACACCACTAAAATGTTGTTCCAAGTTCTTGAGCACTTTTCAGGAATGGTACTGTGGACATGACTAATGTACACAGTGGCTGGCACATCAGGCCAGCATCTTGTATCAAAGCTGGCTTTGATTCAGAGGTCTCAGTTATGAGATGTAGTCATCTCCCTTTCGGTAAGAATAAGATTTTAATATGTATCTGAATTAATATCTCAGTTAATAATTATTTTTCTTGCATATAAATGATGATCTATTTTGTATGGCAGTACAAAATTAGTCTTGTGACAAGATCTCTGCTTTCTTGAAGCAAATGTTGAAAACATGAATGACTTGCTGTTACACATGGGATTACATGGTAGAGAGATTGTTACCTGTAGACTAATTGCTGGGAGTGATCTAAGAGTTTCCTCTAACAGCTTTCACCCTGGAATCCCTCCAGAACCTATGCTTCATTCATGGTTTCAGTCTTTTATTATCAATAATTTTCGTTAATAATGAACCAGGAGCAAATCAGTGCAAAATGCTGTGCAAATACAAAACGATGTACTGCTATCTTTGAGAAGTTCATTGCACTAAGACAAGTGACAAAAGTTTGTCCAAAGGTAGAGGAGATAACACAAAATATTGGAACACTGAAGGAGAGGCAGGGATTCACCTTGGCTAAGCACTGTCCTCCCCTGAGGCTTTTGCAGGCTACAGTGCAAAGTAGAGTTTTTAGGAGAGGGACTTTTAAAAGCATAATCAGAGTTTTGCTGATGCTTCTGAGGTGTCATAAATGTGAGATGGAACATGTGCTGAAAATGGTCACTAAATTGAGAGACAGACTCTTGCAATAAAATTTGAGATTCGTGTCCCTTCACAAAGCTCTCAGGTGAGCTGCATCCTCGTCCTGTGCAGTTATTCTGTGCCCCCTTGAGAGCACACCAGGCATATAGGTGAGATGGTAACTCCTCATTTATTTGCTTTCTGTTGTTGTTGAGCTAGTTGAGTACACCTGGAATACATCCTAGTTTTGATGTGATATCCTAAAGAACTACTTTTAGGACTTATTGTCAGACATGTTCTGTTGGAACAACTGAGGTTTCAGGTGGACTTCAGTAAGATTTCTTCTATGAGTGGACTTCATGTACTGTTGCAACTCTTTCAAATCTGGATGGGGTTTTTTGTTGTTTTGTGGTCTTTTTGTTTGGTTTTGTTTATTTCTTTTTGGTTGTTTGTTTTTTTGGTTTTTTTTAGCTAATAGATGTGCAGATTAACTACAGCCACTTCCTTTTCCTAGCACTTGATATCTTCTTCAGCAAGAACACCTTCACTATCCAAGTAAGGCTAACAAAAACTGTGCTTAAACCAGTTCTAGGAAGTCTGCTTTATTTTCGGTAACTGAAGCTCTGCTAGTTTATGACAAGCTAGCCCGAGTGATCTTGTTTATCTATGTCTTAATACATCCTAGGTTTTCCATGTATTTTCTATTATTTTTATATCTATGATACAAATGCTTCATAGTGTCTTTTCCTTTATTATGTACTGGACCAGCTTAATTGAATTCAACTCCTTGTTTTCAACGGCCAAAAATAAATTTTGTTATAGAGCGGGTGACAGAGGGGAAATAATAGCAGTTTAATTATGGATATTTAAAACCAGATTTGCAACTCTTAACTGTAACTCTTTCCAATTGAGTTTCTGTAAATATGATATAATCCTTTAAGAGGTATTTATAAAGTTTTGACCTTTCCTTTGCCATTTTAATCAGTATTTTTAAGTATGCAACCCTTCTGTAACTTGACCTTTACAGCTGTATCTTTATGTAGCCGTAAACTTTATTGGAAAAAAAATATTATCTACAGTAAAGTTACTTTCACAAGGAGGGAGTCTACAGAATTCAAGAAATAATATAAAATACCAACCTAATCTTATAAATCTCAGGATTTGTTTACCAGATAAGGCAGCTTCTAATCTGTAAGAATGCATGTGGAGACACTTGTTGGTGAAGATTCACTACTGCATTGAGAATGATCCTTCTGTAAAGGTCAAGTTTGAATAACAATAGGTCTATGGTAAAATAATAAGAATTATACTCTGGTTCTGTAGCAAAATAAGGAGAATTACTAAAAAAAGAAACTGATTGTTGATGACAGTGCTATTTTTCTAGCTCTTGCTAAGGTGTTACATTTTAGGGGAAATTTTCATTTAAAGATGAATATATTTTCCCAGTTGAAGAAATAATTGCTTATTTGCTGAATATTTTCTATGTGCTGAAGACAATTGAGCAAGTTGAATTTTATTTGGCACTCGGATACCATGTCAGGTTACAGCAGCTATGAAATTAAGTAATGCATGTGATTTATTCTGAAGAACTTTTGTAATATAATTATCCATTTAAGGCTGTGGCTGCTTTTTGTATAGGTATGAGGCACTGTGTGACCTGAAGAAGCATTTAATTTCCTTTTGTGGACAATCATTGGCATCAGCCACTGTGTTCCCTTGATTTAAGCACTGCTATTGTTATGCTGGTATCCCTGAAGGAGGCAGAGTATTTCATGCTGGGGATTCTCTCCACTTTCTCCATCTTTGCTGTACAGAATCTCTTCATGAGTAGGGTTTGATAACGCCTGTATCTCAGCTTAAATGTTATAATGATGACTAAGAACAAAAATAAGATTTTTTTTAAGCTGTCATTGATAGGTTATTTTCAAACTCTCTGAAAATCAAGTCTCAAAATAAGGACTATTATTGTGGAAAAAAATAAAATGAAAGCTTTTCTGTTGTTAGCTGTGGAAGGGAATGTTCTAGCAAGGTCAATCTGTGTTTTAAAAGGGCTTAGAAGGAGACTGAATTGCTTGTTAGAGGGTATCTGCAAAATGCAGTCTTGATAGTGACTGCAGTGTTGACTATTATTGGAAGAAGATCAGTGGGGAGATCAGGCACTGACATTATGCACTTAATTTCTTTACATCGCTGGGGCTTTGTTTTGCTTTTTTGTTCTTTTTTTC
Organism: Sturnus vulgaris; assembly: GCF_052056855.1. Lineage (NCBI taxonomy): Eukaryota > Metazoa > Chordata > Aves > Passeriformes > Sturnidae > Sturnus > Sturnus vulgaris. Next base: position 16,799,693 of record NC_142256.1, on the reverse strand, counting down.
TAGCTACCCATATAATCCAAAAGGGCTATAAACCTTGACTGAGCTTTACATACTTATTTCCATTTACATGTCTGAACAGAAAGAGCATTTAGAGTGGAATCGTGCCATTCTCGTTCCCTTTACTCTGCAAAAAAGGAAATTTAGAGGTGTAAGCAATAAATCTGAAAATACATGGGAAAAGCAAATAATTTGTTCCTGTGCTTTTTGCACAGACTTCCTGCAGTTCAGCCTGCCTTGGGTCTTTCCATATGACCTCCCCTTCTCTGATCGTGCGATTTTTATGGAAGTTGTATTGCTGCAGTTTCCAGGAGTGTTTAAAGTGTCTACTTTAAAAAGTTGTTGACAATAATCTACTACTTATAATCAAATTAATCTTTTCTTTTCAGAATGGTTTCCTCTTCTATCAGGTCTAAAGAAACACAAAGAGGAAACACAAATATCAAGTCAAAGGAGCTGTTCCATGGATCTGCTTCTTCTTTGACTTTGCCACATTTTTAACTGTTCTTGCTGGTCAGAGGTGACTTTGCTGGCCTTCTGATGCTGCTCATATCCAAACAGATACGAAGCTGTAGACATCCCGCTGTTTTGGGCTTCCCTTCTTGTTGTTTCTGCAGAATTTTGATTTGCTTTGATTATGTCAACCTCTTGGGGGCCACTAAACCAGCACCATCCAGTTTGCATAGTCTCTGCTCATGTGGTTACCTTAACACTGACAGACTCAACTCTGTGAACCAAACTGGTCTGATTTGCTTCAGTCCACTGAGATGTCAATAGTTACTGAATTCTGAGTTTGCATTATTCACTCACTACTCTATTTTCTCCTATTTGGCTAGAATCTACTGTACTTTATACAGCCTCCAGCCCTTGCCTCAACGTGCTCATAAGCTCCTCTGCCTTTCTGTCTCTCCTTTGTGCTTTAATAGTCAGGGAGGCTGCCAGTATCACTGCTGTTAATCCTGCATTGCTTTCTCTGATGCCTTACTCCCAGCAGCAGCGAGGACATGTCAGTGCCTGTTACCCAGGAATCTCTGTTGCACAAATCTCTTTAAGAGGTTTGCACCTAATGTTCATTGCTTTCCCCATAAGTGTAGAAACAAATGATTCCATGCTTGACACAAGCATTTGACAAAACCCCAGTGTGATGCATAACTCAGGTCAAATCTACTCTCTAGGTGTGGTAGATGGACTAATTTGGAATTAGTTAGAAAAGGCAATACATCAAAGTTTCTGTAAAAAATGAAATTAATATTTAATTTTCTTCAGTTTTGCATATTTGTAATTTTTCTAATTCCATTAAAGGAGAAAGGTTGTAAGCAAGGTGGCAACAGCAACATTAACTGTTTCCTTTGCATTTTTTTTTTGGCTGGTAGATAGATCAAAACCTTCAGCTTTCTGGAGATTAAGATAGTGTTAGTACAGAGTAAGCTGAAAGCCAACTGCATAAATTAATTTCTAGCACTGTTTGGAGGGGTTGGTTTTGACCTAAAAATCAGGAGAGAGGAAAATGGAAAGTGCGGTTAAGCAAGAAATGGACTTATGAATGCTCCTGTGCGTCTTCAAATCTCCACAAATTAAATATCACCAACTCTATTTTGCAAGCAGCACCACTTTAAAGCTCTATATAGTGACAAGTCAGTGCTTTGTCTTTTCCCAACTCTCAAAAATTACTGCATGTGCTTTACCTTCTCACATTGTATTAGTGTTTTCAAATCAATTTCTTACATTCCTTATGCATTTGTTTGAATCATTGAAGTTATTATTTCTTATTAAGGTCATGCCCTTGCAAGTTGTAAGGTATCTCTCTGGACATGAAATAATGCTTAGTTCTTAAAAGAATCTTGAAACCATAAAAGATAACTATAAAATTGTAGAAGAAGTGATGGAACTATTACTCTTAATACTTTAAGTTAACGTCTATTTAGAATTTGTAAGCTGGCAAGTCGTTTTTTTAGAAATGCATATAGAAATGCATATCATTACTGTAACAAAGTTAAATAGATTAAGTGACACACTGAATAATGGCTTGACTTTCTCAAAGAGGAGCAACATTTAAAAGTTGTAGTAGTTTTCCTTATATAAAACTTTTGCTGTGAAGTATTGTGCAGATACCTCTTGCTCTGTAAAATATATATTTTAAAAATATTTTTAAAACAACTTGGAATTATTGCTACTACTGTAGTGGAAGCACATCAAAACTATAGGAAGGGGAATCGTATTGTACTTGGATGACTAAAACTCTTCACAAAGCACATTGTAACTCAACTGGAAGAACATAGTCTTGCAGGATCAAAATCAAGCTTGGAAAATTAAGAATTTATAGTAGTCTTCAGACTTTTCCATAAAAGGAACCTGTAGGCTTTCAGCTTCAGCCTTGTGAAGTTTTAGACTATGATCAAAGTGTGTGTGAGGGGTTGAAAAGTTGGAAAATTATCTGTAAAATCAACATATCTCTGTAAATGCCTTCTCTACATATATGAAGTGTGGGTTTGGCTGGAAGGTGAGGTTGGCAGGTCCTGTATTGCACTGCACAGTGTATACAGCATTTTGCATAGAAAATGCTGAGCCTTTATTACCAGAAATGATAGAAGTGTGCTGTCTTGATCTCGTGTGATGGCTGAGGTGGTTTCTAGTAAGCCCTGGGTGCCAAAAGTAAGGTGCTTCGTTTCTGGGGTACTTTTTAAATGTGTGTGCTTTTTGGTCTGCTAGGGAAATAGGTGTAACACAAACACATTGACTACTATTTAGCAAAAACTTTGTACCTCTTTTCAGATAGAAGTGGATTTTTAATATACTTTTAATGTATTTTTAATAATTTTAATAGCTGTCTCTTCTTGTAAACTTTGTGATCATTTTTGCAAAGGAAGAGTAGTGCATTTTTAACCTAATAAAGTAGTTTTGGCTTAAACTGGTAACAGCCTGTGAAATCTTTCTACATATGGTGCTTGGCTTTGCTGTGACTTGAAAAGCTGTAAGATGTAAGAAAAATGTAGAGAAAATATGTTAATATGGTGACTAAAAGAAGAAGCTTTCAAACCACTCCTGTAACAAATGTGTTCTTGTCACCAAAGTAAATGTCAGTTCCTTGGCTTTTACCATAAATAGAAACAGAAAATTCCTTGGAATACTACAGAGGTTTTAAAATTTAAGGAGTTGGTGACCATAAACAGAATAGTTAATGATCTCTTCAATATAGTGATTATATGGTTTGCTCTGTGGTACTTTTAACAACCTTAATCTCTGTGAATGTATAATCTTGTGAGGATTAAACCAAAATCTGCCTAGATAATTAGTGAGCTCCAAACTGTGGTTTGACCTGTATCTCTTAGGGGAGCAATTTCCATGTGAATGTCCTGGCCCTGGGGCGTGTGGAGTGTTGGGAGCCTTCATCAGAGTCTCGGGGCACTGAGGGGCCCCCATGCCTCAAGTGGCCTGTGGGAAATCACCCGGGAGGTTTTGCAAAGACTGCCCTTCTTAAACTATACGAACCGAGGGCTGGGTCAGAACATCTTTCAATGTGGCAGAGCACATTTTCCATTGAAGGTAAAATGTGTTGCAGACCCTCCATTGTGCAGAGGTACAGGATAGGTTGAATCCTGAAACGAACATGCTGTTGAAGTTAAAACATTTGATCTGTTTCGACTCTTCTCTAGGGTTCATTTTTTTCATTCATTTCATGCTGTTTCCTTATGTAATACAAAGAAACAAGTTGCAGCTTTTGCTTTAAAGCGATTTTTCTTTAAAGCCTGAGCGATTTTCAGATATCTTTGCACTGGCCCAGGCTGAGTACTGGTCTTAATGTCCTGGATGTGTGAAGAAGGCTTTGCCTCAAGTCATGCATCTTTGAACTGTTGCACCGTGTGCTTTGTAAGGCTCCTCTCTAAATGAGGGGAACTTGTACAATCTACCTTTGGAAATCTTGAAAGCTTGAACCTCTAACCTGTAAGGCACAAAACTGTAAAATGTTAATTATGGCTACTTAAAGACTCTTCATTCAATTGTACTTTCTTCTATGGGCAAGCATGAGACTGTGAAGTTTCCAAAGAATCTGCTTGATTTTTATTTTTCAGATTTGTGCTATCCAGCCAAGTTCTGCACATCTTTCAGAGTGGAGGGGCAAGATTAAAATCCAGCTAATGAGTCTTAACTACAGTTAGTCAGTCGTAGAGTAGAATTAATATTTATATTGGATCTCCAGTGCTACTATAACTTTTCAACTCCGTTCAAGGATACTTTATGAATCACAAACCAAAGTGTTTACCAAGTATTTTGGATAGAAGTAAATAAAGGCTATGAGAAGGCAACTTTAAGATTTTTTTGGTTGTTCAGTTGAAGTTTTTATTTTTACTAAGTTACTGTCCACATTGGGAATAACTGTTTTACAGTTTTCTCTATACAGAAGACTGTCAGCCCGGGCATCTTCATGAAGTAATATTGGCTACAGATTTCATTTGGATTATATAATAACATTGAACTTAACAGAGACAAATTTTCCTGAAGTAGTTCTATGTTTTCTATATATAATAATACGTTTTCTTTGTGAATAACCAGGCAAAATACTTCCAGCATATCTTTCATCAAGATGTGTTCTTATAATTTCCATTAAAGAAATTCCAGTGAGAAAGTTACTTCCCTCCTCTTCATTCTGGTATTATGAACTCACTCAGAGGAGGACAGAGGGGTACCAGGTTTCAGGCCTGAATTCCTTTGCCAGAGGAATGTGCAATGAGACACAGGTACAGACTAGCTCCACGACATACTTGTTTAGAGGGGCCTTTCTGCAACCCAGCAGCTCACAGATCTAAGATTTACAACATTTTCTTATCTGGTTTTATTTTAAAAAATGAAAAGCACGATTAGTCTTTGTGAAGAAAGTCATCAGTTTTCTTTACTTTTCAAAGGGTAGATAGTTTCCTAGATAGGCAGTAGAGGTATTTTGTAAGACACTTAAAACATATGGATGCAACTGTGAGAAAGGTAAAGACGATTGAAAAGCATTTATACTGCTGTCAGGTGTACTCTGGCTACTGTGTTCAATTGAGGTCACTGAGAATTTAGTCTGCACCTTACATACTGTGTCCCTGGGGGCCTCACTTTCTTTTGGAATTTATTTAGAGTCTGGCATAAGTAATCCTGATTTTCCTTATTTATCGAATCTCAGTGGCATCTTAAACTTGATTATTTAGATGTTACATCACACTGTATCAAAGTAGCACTAGTATCAACTTGTATCTCAAAAAAGTTGCACAGAAGCACTGAACTGCTTCCATTAAGTTAATCATAAAACTGCTGTGGGAAAGGAATTCAAATTCTGTTTGGAACCAGATTATCTTTGTAAGATGAAACCACACAATTCATTCAATTACTTGACAGAATTGTGAAATTTACTGTCCTTGCTCAGTTCATAACCACTGCAGCGTCTGCCCTTGATAAGACTGAAATCACTAATTGCTGTGTGATGATATCAAGAAACTGTAGCAGGATATTGACTTCTATCAAATATTTTATGGTTAGGGCAGGAAGCTAGTATTTTGTAGATAAAACACGAGTGGCATAAAGTATCCTAGATTCTATTAGCAATATAGGTTGATAAATGGCTTTGTGTAACTTTCTTAAATGCTCCTCACCATGTTTGTAGCTATCTGTAAAGTAATCATACTGCTCTCATTGCTTTGTCTGCCTGTTTATCAAAAATTGCATGTATTTTTCTTTTCTTTCAAGGCATTGTGCTGGAGGGAGGCGCTCCCAGAGGGGAAGGTATTCCTCAAGGCAGATAACTGTGGGTAATTCTCAAACAAATTTAGTGGGGAGTTGAATGAGTGCTTATTTGTGTTTTTCTCAAATTCCTAAGGTGATGCAAGTATTTTTCTTTCTTGGTTTTCGTAACTAATCTAGTAGCTCTTCTAATATGCATGAATAGAGAATTAGGATAATAATATACAATATACATATTTCGTAAAAGCTGATCTGAATGCAGGTTTGAATTTCAGTTTTAATTTCACAAAATTGAAGACTTTACCTAAATCTTGTAATATTCTTTTCATGTATTTGTGTTGGTGTGTTGGTTTGAAAGTAAAACCAGTGCGAGACTCCAAGTCAGTAATACAATTTAATAGGAGAAAAGAGAAAAAAATAAAATACATGCAATAATATAAAAGAAACAACCACCAACACAGTCAGAAATACAACCTGACACCCTGTCAGTCAGGGTGTTGGTAGCAGTCCGTATAAATGGTGGCTGCAGTCCTCCTGGATGACAGATGTGGTTCTGTTGAAGCAGTGCTCCTGTAGAAGGTGCAGTTTTCCTCCGAAGATCCAGCAATGATGTGGAAAAAGGTCCGACTTTCCTCTGGGATCCAGTAGAAAGGTCTGCCCTCGGGTCCCAAACCCCAGTTTTTTTATCTAGGTAGGAAAGGCTTGGCTCCTGCCCCTGGTTGGGGCATCTCCCAATGGGGTGATGTAATCTTATCAGTCACACAATAGGACTTAATGGCCCATTAACAGAATATATCTTCTGGAGGAGGGATGGGTTGTGAATAGATAACGATGATCATCCCCCCATCTTATCAGATGGCACATCAGCAGAGGATATCTCCCACAGAGATAAGGATCACCACCCCTCCCACATTTTAACAGATGGTGATAGAATACACATTTTTGCATTGTACCCCAGGACATAATCCACCCCTTATTCTATTACCATCTACATCACACCCAAACCAATACCCTCTTACAGATATATAATACAAAATGAAACCTTACATACAGTTCTCACTAAAAATTAGGTCTCTTTGCGGTACACAACGGGTTTCCCCATCTTTCTGCATTACCCACCAAGTGCAACCAGGTCCTTGAGCAAAAACAATCCCACGGATTGGTTTGCCTTTGCCTGTGGTGGGATTAATCCAAACAGTCTTTCCTAAAATACCTTTCATGTGTACCACTGGGACCTTGTCCCCATCCACTGTGTGTAGGGGTTCAGAGTGGGCAGGACCGGCTCGATTGATGGACCCTCGGGTGTTAACCATCCAGGTGGCTTTGGCCAAGTTCATTTCCCAATTTCTGAAGGTTCCACCACCAAGTGCTTTCAAAGTAGTCTTAAGGAGTCCATTACACCGTTCAACTTTCCCGGCAGCTGGCGCATGGTAAGGAATATGATATATCCATTCAATGCCATGTTCTTTGGCCCACGTGTTGATAAGGCCGTTCTTGAAATGGGTTCCGTTGTCTGATTCAATTCTCTCAGGGGTACCATGCCTCCAAAGGACTTGTTTTTCTAGGCCCAAGATGGTGTTCCGGGCAGTGGCATGAGGCACAGGGTAGGTCTCTAACCATCCTGTGGTTGCTTCTACCATGGTCAGTACGTAGCGTTTGCCCTGGCGGGTTTGGGGAAGGGTGATGTAGTCAATTTGCCAGGCTTCCCCATACCTGTACTTTGACCATCGTCCACCATACCACAGAGGCTTCACCCGCTTGGCCTGTTTGATTGCGGCACAGGTCTCGCAGTCGTGGATGACCTGTGAGATACTGTCCATGGTAAGGTCCACCCCTCGGTCACGGGCCCATCGGTACGTCGCATCTCTCCCCTGATGACCAGAGGCATCATGGGCCCAACGAGCTAGGAATGATTCTCCCTTGTGCTGCCAGTCTAGATCCACCTGTGATACTTTCACTTTGGCAGCTCGGTCCACCTGCTCGTTGTTGTGATGTTCTTCGTTAGCCCGGCTTTTGGGTACATGTGCATCCACGTGTCGAACCTTTATGGTCAGTTTCTCTATTCGGGCAGCAATGTCCTGCCAAATCTCAGCTGCCCATATGGGTTTCCCTCTGCGTTGCCAGTTGGCCTTTTTCCAGCGATCCAGCCAACCCCACAGAGCATTAGCTACCATCCATGAGTCAGTGTAGAGATAGAGCCTTGGCCACTTCTCTCGTTCAGCAATATCCAAAGCCAACTGGATGGCTTTTAGCTCTGCGACCTGACTCGATCCACCTTGTCCCTCGGTAGCTTGTGCAACTTGTCGTGTGGGGCTCCATACTGCAGCTTTCCATTTCCGGTTAGTGCCTACAATTCGGCAGGAACCATCAGTGAAGAGGGCATATCGTCTTTCAGTCTCTGGTAGCTCATTATATGGTGGGGCTTCCTCAGCACGTGCCACTTGCTCCTCTTCTTCTTCAGAAGACAATCCAAAAGTCTCACCTTCAGGCCAGTTTGTAATTATTTCCAGAATCCCAGGGCGATTTGGATTCCCAATACGGGCGCGCTGAGTGATGAGGGCAATCCACTTGCTCCATGTGGTGTCAGTGGCGTGATGTGTGGAAGGCACCTTTCCCTTGAACATCCAGCCCAGCACTGGTAGTCGGGGTGCCAGGAGGAGTTGTGTTTCTGTGCCAATCACCTCTGAGGCAGCTTGAACTCCTTCATAGGCGGCCAAGATCTCCTTCTCTGTGGGAGTGTAGTTGGCTTCAGATCCTTTGTAGCTTCTGCTCCAGAATCCCAGTGGTCGACCCCGAGTCTCACCAGGCACCTTCTGCCACAGGCTCCAAGACAAACCATGGTTCCCGGCTGCAGAGTAGAGCACGTTCTTCACATCTGGTCCCGTTCTGACTGGGCCAAGGGCTACTGCATGAGCAATCTCCTGCTTGATCTGGGCGAAGGCTTGCTGCTGCTCAGGGCCCCAGTGGAAATCGTTCTTCTTGCAGGTAACCAGGTAGAGAGGGCTCACGATCTGACTGTACTCAGGAATGTGCATCCTCCAAAAGCCTATGGCACCTAGGAAGGCTTGTGTTTCCTTCTTGTTGGTAGGTGGAGACATAGCAGTGATCTTATTAATTACCTCTGTTGGGATCTGACGACGTCCATCTTGCCACTTGACTCCTAGAAACTGAATTTCCTGAGCTGGTCCCTTAACTTTACTTCGCTTAATGGCAAAACCAGCTTTCAGCAGAATCTGGATAATCTTCTCTCCTTTCTCGAAGACTTCCCCTGCTGTGCTGCCCCATACAATGATGTCATCGATATACTGTAGATGTTCGGGGGCCTCACCCTTCTCCAGTGCAGCCTGGATCAGTCCATGACAGATGGTGGGACTGTGCTTCCACCCCTGGGGCAGACGATTCCAGGTGTACTGCACACCCCTCCAGGTGAAAGCAAACTGAGGCCTGCATTCTGCTGCCAGAGGAATGGAGAAAAATGCATTGGCGATATCGATAGTGGCGTACCACTTTGCTGCCTTGGACTCCAGCTCGTACTGCAGTTCCAGCATGTCTGGCACAGCAGCGCTCAGCGGTGGAGTCACCTCATTCAATGCACGATAGTCTACGGTCAATCTCCATTCTCCTTCAGATTTACGCACAGGCCAGATGGGGCTGTTGAAGGGTGAGTGGGTTTTGCTGACCACCCCTTGGCTCTCCAGTTTACGGATCATTTCATGGATGGGAATCACTGAGTCTCTGTCAGTACGGTATTGCCGGCGGTGTACTGTTGTTCTGGCGATTGGTACCTGTTGCCCTTCAACTCTCAGTAGTCCCACAGCAGAGGGGTCATCTGCAAGACCAGGCAAGGTGCTCAGTTTTCTAATGCCGTCTGTCTCTACAGCAGCTATCCCGAAAGCCCAGCGATATCCTTTTGGGTCTTTGAAGTATCCATTTCTAAGATAGTCTATGCCAAGGATGCATGGGGCCTCTGGGCCAGTCACGATGGGGTGTTTCTGCCACCTGTTCCCAGTTAAACTCACTTCGGCCTCCACTACAGTCAGCTGCTGGGATCCTCCTGTTACCCCAGAAATAGAGATGGATTCTTCTCCTACATACTTTGATGGCATCAGAGTACACTGGGCGCCGGTGTCAACCAAAGCCTTATGTTTTTGTGGGTCGGATGTGCCAGGCCATCGGATCCACACAGTCCAATAGATCCGATTATCCCTCTCCTCTACCTGGCTAGAGGCAGGGCTCCTCTATTCCTGATCCTGGTACACGTTGCTCTCTCCCTGTAAATAGGTTCTTGAGGTTCCTTCAAGAGGATCAGTCATATCATCATTCTGATACTGTCTGGAGTTCTGTACACGAGAGACTGGAGCAGCATTGACTCTAGATGAACTTCTTGGGGTAGGTGTCCCTCTTTTCAGCTCACGTACCCGGGCTGCTAAGGAGGAGGTGGGTTTTCCATCCCACTTCCTCATGTCTTCTCCATGCTCCTGAAGGAAAAACCAGAGGTTACCTCGTGGAGTGTGTCCTCTCTCCCTGCCTGAGGAACGCCGGCTCCTAATGGCAGAAACTCTTGTTGGTTCAGGAGAGATCTGGTAGTTGTTTTCCTTAAGTTCTTTTTTTAGTTTCTGATGGCCCTCTTCAATCAGGCTTCGGACTTGCTCCACCAGCCTTGTTTCCACGGATGAGACATGGGTACGAAATGGGGCTGTGACAGTGTCCTCATAAATCCTTAGTTTATTGGCCAAGACGCCTACCATGTCCTCACCTTCCCTCCACTGCAGCGTTGCCAGGTAACGGGAATACATCTCTGGTCCAAGTCGTGCAAATCTCAACCACATCTGTGACGTGCACCGGACACAGTCTGGGCTCTTAGGAAATCTCTCATCTTCTGAGAAAATTATCTCCAGCACGGCCAATTCCCTCAGGCATCGGATACCTTGTTCTATTGTGCTCCATTTTCCTTGGTGCACCTGAAGATCTTCTTTACAAAGGTATCTGTCCTTCACACTTGTCAGCAGTCGCCGCCAGAGGCTGAGAGTTTCTTGGGTTCTCCCAATCCCCTGGTCAATGACCACATCCCGGGACAGAGATCCCAGTTGCCTGGCCTCACATCCATCCAGAATGGTGTCATTGGCTGCAGCGTCCCAGGTGCGGAGCAGCCAGGTCAAGATGGACTCATTTGTCTGGCGGGTGAATTCCCTCCGCAGGTCACGCAGCTCACCCAGGGATAGAGAGCGAGTGATGATTTCTGGCTCTGTCACTTCTGCTGGGTGCGAAGGTCCTGCCACGTCCTCGTCAGTCACTATGCGAACTGATTTGCTCTTTGATTTCTTCTTCTGAACGGGCGCAACTGCTACTGGTCTAGGCTGTTCTGGCTCAGTGATGGTTTGTGTGGAGATGCTGATGGTGCTTCTGTCTTTTTTCTCCTCTGTGGCAGACTGCATAGACACGGACACTGTTGCTTTGCTTTTGGCTTTTTCCTCCTCTGTGGCAGTCTGCGTAGACACGGACACTGTTGCTTTGCTTTTGGCTTTTTCCTCCTTTGTGGCAGTCTGCATAGACACGGGCACTGTTGCTTTTTGTTTGGTTCTTCTCCTCTTTGTGACATTCTGTGCAGTCGTGGACGAAGTTGATTTGTTTCTTTTTTCCTCTTCCTCAAGAATACGCATCAATACGCCATGTAGTGTTCTGTTTCTAAGCATGTTGTAGGCTGTAAAGGCTGTGCAGAGGAGACAAAGCAGAACTAACAACAATATTATGCTGTCCTTAGCATCCAGCGGGAACTCAACATTTCCAAAAACTACTGTATCAGGCCGGAAAGATTGGAAAAAATCATCCTTTACCCCTCCCCCCAAGGGCTGGGTGTGATTGTTAAAACCCCGGATGTAGCAACCTAGACTAGGACAAGCAAACAAAGTCGAGTATATATTCCGGATTATGTTCATTGCCTCAGAGGTTATCATGCAGTAGACATAATAGGCCAGTAAAGCAATTTTTATACCATATCCTGGTCTACACAGGAGCATTACAGCTGGCAGATAGTTCCCCATGTGTGGAAAAATATAGAGAGCAAGATATAAAACCCATGTAAGCATGTTGAGAATCATGGTGAAAACAAAATTGTAATACTGACTTTCCTCAGTACCCTTCGTGCCCCACGTTGGGCGCCAATTAATGTGTTGGTTTGAAAGTAAAACCAGTGCGAGACTCCAAGTCAGTAATACAATTTAATAGGAGAAAAGAGAAAAAAATAAAATACATGCAATAATATAAAAGAAACAACCACCAACACAGTCAGAAATACAACCTGACACCCTGTCAGTCAGGGTGTTGGTAGCAGTCCGTATAAATGGTGGCTGCAGTCCTCCTGGATGACAGATGTGGTTCTGTTGAAGCAGTGCTCCTGTAGAAGGTGCAGTTTTCCTCCGAAGATCCAGCAATGATGTGGAAAAAGGTCCGACTTTCCTCTGGGATCCAGTAGAAAGGTCTGCCCTCGGGTCCCAAACCCCAGTTTTTTTATCTAGGTAGGAAAGGCTTGGCTCCTGCCCCTGGTTGGGGCATCTCCCAATGGGGTGATGTAATCTTATCAGTCACACAATAGGACTTAATGGCCCATTAACAGAATATATCTTCTGGAGGAGGGATGGGTTGTGAATAGATAACGATGATCATCCCCCCATCTTATCAGATGGCACATCAGCAGAGGATATCTCCCACAGAGATAAGGATCACCACCCCTCCCACATTTTAACAGATGGTGATAGAATACACATTTTTGCATTGTACCCCAGGACAGTTGGTTTGAAAGCAAAACCGGTGAGAGACTCCAAGTCAGTAATACAATTTAATAGGAAAAAAGAGAAAATAAAATACATGCAGTAATACAAAAGAAAAACCACCGACAGAATCAGAATACAACCTGACACCCTGTCAGTCAGGGTGTTGGTAGCAGTCCCATTAAATGGTGGCTGCATCCTCCTGGATGACAGATGGGGTTCAGTTGAAGCAGTGCTCCTGTAGAAGGTGCAGTTTTCCTCCCAAGATCCAGCGATGATGTGGAAATGGTCCAACTTTCCTCTGGGATCCAGTGGAAAGGGCTGCTTTGGTGTTCCAAATCTCAGTTTTTATCTAGGTAGGAAAGGCTTGGCTCCTCCCCCTGGTTGGAGCATCTCCCAATGGGATGATGTAATCTTATCAGTCACACAGTAGGACTTAATGGCCCATTAACAGAATATATCTTCTGGAGGAAGGATGGGTTGTGAAAAGATAACGATGATCATCCCCCTGATTTTATCAGATGGCACATCAGCAGAGGATATCTCCCACAGAGATAAGGATCACCACCCCTCCTACATTTTAACAGATGGTGATAGAATACACATTTTTGCATTGTACCCCAGGGCAGTATTCCACTCAGGTGCCATGAGGCTGGCTAGAAATTAGTATTACTTTAAAAATTAGACTGTACCAAACAAATAGCATCTGTGTAAAGAAATAGAACAACGTTAGCGTTATTTTAATTTGTTCAAATTATAAAGGCATAATGTAAATAAAACAAAAGTGTTGTAGTATTTTGCACAGGGATACAGATGATGCCACATTTTTTCCTTGAAGTACAAGAGAGCTGGGTTTAAAAGAACCAAGGATTGAGTGTCTTAACTCTACTAGATTTAGAAAGCTATTGTTTTAACAGTAGCATAAGCTATTTTTTTAGTTTATAAAATAAAATATCAGTTTCTATCTCTAAAGCTTATTTGAGGAAACTAGGAGAAAATAAAATAGTCTTGAAAGTATCAGGTTACTTCTACAGCTTTTAGGTCAGGTGCTTGCCTGTAGGGATCTGTCATGTAACATCTGGATGTTTGACTTAAGCACTGTTGAGGAAATCAGGAGATGGTTTTCTGAGACTGGATTATCTCAGACCTGTCAACTGTGTGGTTTCCTTCATCTTTGTAGGAAGTAATTGGCACCTGGACCTGTTTCAGTTAGGGTATCTGACAAGCTGGATGGAGATCTGTTTAGAAAGGTCTGAGTTGGACAGCAGGAAAAAAAAGTATAAATCATACTTTCTGGCCTGCAGGATCTGGTGTTTTGGTTATGGCATGCTTGTTGCACACTGGACACAGTTAAGTGTTCAGAACAAAGTTCACTTTTTAAAAAGCAGTAATTGATTGAACCTTTTCTAAATAATGCTTTTAATTGCTGTGTCTTTGGATAAGCTGGAGTGGGAGGAGAAAAGCTGTTAAATGGAGTGAGAAACTCCAGCAGAGAAGCCTGCCAGGTGCCAGGAATCTTGCTTGCTGTTGCCATTTCCTAGCAGGAGGCTGTGCCTGGCCTGCGTGTGGGTCCACATGTCTGTAGGGAGGATGGAGGGCAACTGGTACTGACTGGTCCTCAGTAAGCTTCTGCTGCGCCCCTTTTGGCAGTTCAGTGTGTGATTTGGTGCAAACTTTTGCAAGCACAAAGTGTTTTCTTCAGTGTGAGGCAGGGAATATTTCTGTACCTGGGTTAAATACCAATAAGTTGGACAACTTAAGATAATTTATCTAACTAAATAAATTGAGTAACATCTTAATTCATTCTTTATTTCCCATTTGCTCCACTCTGAAAGCCTATGTGCTTTAAAAGTAATCAAATAAAGTATGTTCTTTCTTTCAGTTACTCTTTCCATACTGTTTTTTATCAAAGGTCTTAGCTGAAATTAGTTTAGTGGAAAAACTAATTTGAAACCTTTTTTAGTATGTGGTTCTGTCATACATTTGGTTGAAACTTGATATTAATTAATTTAGCCTTGTTTGCAGAGTACCTGTGGTATATAAGCTGCCATTGTTAGGATACTTTGGCAAAATCTGAAATGAAATACTTTCTTTTGAGCTCACTGCTCGTCGATAAATGAACACTCATGTAACCTTTTGTTTGGTTTTCTATAGAATTTGATTTGCAAACTTTGCTGGAAAATAACCTTTTGCCCTTATTAATGTATTCCATACTGCAAAGAATCTGCAGGGTGTCAGGGTGTATAATGTACAACCCCTACACTGCAGTGTGAAGTTGCTGTTTGTCTCTCATGGGGGGAGGTTAGGAACTTAATGTTTGGGTCAGTTCACAGCTGAATTTTTAGCTCTGATACTATTTCTCCCACGGCAAGTGTAGGGCTTGTGCCTGTCACAGCAAGTTTGTCTGTGTGATGAATGTGGGAGTATAGATAGCTGTGAATTGTTTTTCTTGTGGTTAGAGGAAGGAAATCTAGCACTTATCAGAAGTCCAGAGCATATAATCTTATTCAGATTTTACTTTTCAAAAGCACTCTTTAGATAGTACTTATATCAGCTTTGTTAAAAATCTGTGAGATTTAGGTATCTCTCTGTACACATGGAATACTTTTTTCTCTGAAACTCACAACTTTGTGAAGCTGTGACTTTTCTTGCACGTTTATCTAGGTTTGTAATGCTCCCACCTGTGAACTCTGGTCACCACATCTGACCCTAGTGTGCTCTCATACATGAAAAGTCAAAGTTAAAATAGAATCTCTACTTCAAAAGATGTGCAACCTGTTAGATACATGTGAAATCTAAAAACATCCTGGGAAAATATTGCTCAGCAAGGGGCAGTCTCATCACACCAACTGTAGAATTGTGCTGCTGCTGTTTAAGAAACTGTGTACACACAGCTTCCTCTGATATTCATTCTGGTTAAGGATGGCAGCTTCTCTGTCTCTAAAAACCTAGAGAATACCTGAGCTAAATGTTGTTCATGGGTATAGAAGTGGAGTTTCAAGACTGATTCTAATTTAAAATCACTTACTGCAGTAGGAAGGTGTTGGTAATCATTTGTCTGTGGGAAAGTCTTGGAAACAACTGTCATTGTTCCCAAAACTGTTCTTTCTCAGTCTTGTGGCAGGATGGTGTGCTCAGAGCAAAGCTGTGCTTTATGCTGCTGCTGTGTAAAGAGAGAGCAAAAAAAAGGAGCCTTTCTGCAGCAGGGTTTTATTGTTAAGCTGATTGTTGATGTGATAGCTCAGATCATAAATCTTTTGACTCAATGATCAGCAATCCAAAAGGATCATTCTCTTCTCTTCTTGCAACAACAGAAACATTAGTCTTCTAGAAAACATCAAATTATTTCATTTACTGAGGGAAAATCTGCCCCAGCCAGAAAAGACATCTAGTTTTTCACTCTGAGAACATTGCAAACCCCTCTTACAAATAGAAAAATTAATCAGGGTTATAATCCTTGGGTCAGACTAACATTAGAGTAGCTGAAGTTATTATACTTGATTCAAGTAAAAATTCGTGTGGGTGTATGTTTATGTACAGATATTGCTTAGTTTTGACCTCCTGGGAATCTCAAAGAAGAGTAACAGCAGATGGAAAGAGTTTTCAGGGTAAATTTGACATATCCAGCTTAGTTATTCAGTACCTCTCACTGACACTTTCGATCTCTAGAAGAAGGTTAAAGGAGAAGAGGATATTTAGACAATCTAATTTTGGTGCTAATTTATCCATTTAACCGAGGCATGACTTGGACAATAACTATTAGTAACCTGAGTCCTTTTATGACCAAAGGAGGATGGTAAGAGGGGTAATTTTATGAGGACCAAGGTCAGATGACTGACATAAGGAATGTCAGTACTCACCTCTGATACAAAGATTGTTTTTCTTAGTGTACACAAGTGTTGTAAACTGGCATGTGAGTGTGGATGAGAGATCTACAGAAGGATGGGACACAGCACAGCTGGGCACATATTCTCTCCTTGCAGTGATACTCCAGCAACTCTAAAGGATTCCATCCATGTAAGCTATTTCTCTAGGTCCCCACTGCAGGGTGTGCAGCCTGTCCACGTTCTATCACTCTGGAGAATGGGGGTTCAGGGTAGTTATGCTGGTAACAAAACCAAATATAGCTGTTACCAGACAACAGATAAAACAGATGAAACAAATGTTTTGTCATTGTGGAGTGCAATGTGTTCCTGTAATATTAGTGGTTTCTTTTGCAGCATACCAATAAACATTGCACAGCACCTTTGGGTGCTGTGGCTAGAAGAATATATGATTTTCTCCAAAACAGTAAGGAATTTTTTAGGAAGGTTGAATAAACTTATCTGTCTTGGAATATGACCAGGATTTAATGTCTAATAACTCCAGTATCTCTAGCTTCCTAATGGCCACCGGATGCTAGGACCTCTGGTTTTTATCTCATCTGAAAGAGAGTCTAAGTCATCAGAGCGCCTGATAGCTCAGGATGGTCTAAGATATAAATGCTTCCTGCTAATTCCCAGTCCAATCTGTTCTATCACTTATGTTTCTGGTGAAACTTCTTATGACAACACAGTTGTGCTGAGATTAGGATTTTTGAGATGGGGTTAGGTGCAAAAGGTTGCAACTTTCCTATGAGATACACACATTCCTTCATGTCAAGGCAAGGGCTATGGTCACTATTATCATAACAAAGTCAAAATGCATCTAAACACATTTCTCGAAGATGTTAACAATATTGGATCATTCCCTCAAGAATATCTTAATGGTCAGTCTTTAAAATAAGGATTTGTGATCAGTTATGAATTCAGAAGTAGTTTTTGGGCCAGAATGAATTAAAAAACATTGCTGCTGATTTCAAGGAAGGATTTTATTACTAAGTCTTTTCTTTTGCCCCCTTTTCCCCTCTTTTTCTTTTCCAGACATTAAGAAAGGAATCAAATACTAGATCATGTGCAAGAAATTAAGTATTTAATGAAGTTTTCTTCAGAAGGCTACATTCTGGGATGTTTTGCAAATCTCTGTATTTGTTGGCATTGTAAGGAAAATATGTAAACAACAACATTCCAACTTCAGTCCAAGTGAAGGTGTCATGCTCTTGTGTCACAATATTGAACAATAGTTTGTGAAATTCTTCTCCTGGCTTGTAGTCAGTGAACGATATAAAAGCTTTAATTATTACTAAGTGCACAAATTTCCCTCACCTCTTAGGTTCAATAGTGATTATATTACATTACCTGCTAGCAAGAGGATAAAACCAATGTTGTTTGTGAACGGGAAAATACATAGTATTCCTTTAATATGGTAATTTGATAGAAAGAGACTCATACAGCATTGTTTTTGCTTTCTGTATTTCTTTAGCTATCTAGATACATGTAAAATACATAACCAGGCATATTTCAGACACATGAAATAATTTTATTATTTTATATTTGTTAATGTTGTGCTGGCTATAATCAACTACCATTGTTTATAAAGAAAGCAGATCTTCTCTTCTAAACTTTCTTGTAAGTTGTGTGGCCAGAAATTTAAGCCTTGCAGCCCCTGAAATTTTGGGCACAAACTAGTGTTAAAAATGAGAGTGAACAGCAACCATAGTTCCCTCACTGAGCCTCCAAATAGCTGGTTCATGTTTTAAGCCACTACAATTACCTATAAATGCAGAAACTTAGCACATAGTTTCCAGGTGAATAAGAAGGAACTTTCTTTTTGACCACTATTTTGAAGGGTCAGCTTAAATTCCATATATGCTATGCTGTGCATCTTTGTTAGTGGAGCTTGGAGGGTCGCCAAAATCAGTTTGTTGTCTCTCTCCTCTTTAGTGGGGAGTGGGACTAGAAAACAGCTACTGATACTGTGGGACAGTAATGAGTCTGTGAAGAGTCATCCTACCACGTGCTGCATGACAGGGTATTGAACTCCAGCTCCTGCACAACTTGAGTGCAGTGAATGGTTCATCTAAACTCACCTCAGGAGTAGAAAAAGGGACCTTTCAGTCCTGTCCTCCTCTTTCTACAAATCCTAGGAAATGTCTTCTGATCCTGCATCTCTAACTATTGGGCCTCTTTTATTCCTTTGTTTAAGAACTATTAAAGTTCAGCAATAGTTGCAAACTAGAGCAACAAGGTTTGTAACAGTCTTACTTATAGGGGAAAATGGGGAGCAGCAGAGAGTCATATCTCTTAGAGAGATGCATCTACTTATACTAGAGGAAGAATGATAAAAGGTGAACTTGACTGCAGATCTGAAGGTCAAAAGAAAGTCTATGTCCTGGGGAGAGTGAAAACTGTATAGCACTTTTGGCAGCTGAGAGTAAGGTGAATGAACTTGGGAGTTAGACTAACTAGAGAGGTGCAATAGCTGTTTATGGAAATGGAAAAGCTATTTTATTTATTTTTACTACAAATGCCAATACAGTATTTCAGCAAGAACTTTAATCCTTAAAGCCTTGCAAATGAGTTTCATATAAGTCAGCATTTGTAGAAGATCTGAGAGCAGATTGAATTATTTTTTTCTTCCCCATTTCTTTTCCTGATCTCCAACTAAATTCCAGCCTACATCTGCCCTTCCACTGAAAACTTAAAACCCTTTGTTTTCTGAGTGACCTTTGCCCCCTCCTTTTAAGCAAGTGCAGGAGCAGGGATCAGAGGTGTTGTCATCTCCCAGCAGCAAGAGTTCTTCCTGAACAAGGGAAAAATCCAATGAGAAAATGAGGATTCACGTTCAGGCCAGTCCAGCATATGTTAAAACCTTGACACTTGGATGTTATCAAAATATTGTTGCCAATAGTGAGCTCTTTTTAGTAGTGTACAATTTTTCTTTTCTTCTTAAAATTTAGGTGGGTACTTCTACTCTTATTTTTGGAATCAAAGTACTAAAAGCAGTGGGTGATTTGAATACTTCCATTTTTAATAGGTCCATTAAGAAGACAGTACTGTTGCTGTCAAAGTACAATTATTCACACAGCTCTTATATGTCTAATCTGATATGAAAATGCCTTAGACAATGTAGGGTATCTTTGCACTTCAAGGAATCTGACAAGATCGAGACCTACATGTTTCTTTTTACAAACTACGTGCAGGTTTTTTTTTCCTTTTTAATGTTAATGATTCTTTTCCTTTTCATTCTGACCTTTAAAGAGGGATGCGAAAAACGGGAACTGCAGCTTTTGAAAAATACTTCTGAATACCAAATGATTGAAGCTGATTGTTTTATATTCAATTAGATCGTATGAATGCTTTTCAACATACATGAGCCATAGGCTGATGGTCAAGGTTGTAAGAATGACTAAAGAAATGTACCTCCTCTAGTCAAAATTCTGCTTTAAGCCACATGAGAAATGAGTACATGTTTTAACATTTTAGATATTAGGTATGTGAAAAATTGAGCATTCTTTGTGTTCTGCCTCTTTTTCTGTATGTACCATCCTAGCAGTTTTTACTGAGCACAGAAGCAGGGTGGGGTACTTTACAGCGTCCAAGCTGTGAGGTGGCTCCCTCTTAGTCTATTTTGGTATTTTGCTGACCTGTACTAATGCCAGACTCATACATTTGCTATATTATTTAGATCTGTTAAGAGACACATTTGTCTCTGCTAGTAGTTACTAAACTTAAAGTGGCTTACGTATAGCAACTCAGAGGAGTTGCTCAGATAAATAATACTCAGAGACTGTTTGGCCTTGTGTAGATTTAAATGACCCATTACATCATGGTGACATGTTTTGTAATGAGTAGTACTGTGGTTCTGTACAAAAGAAGGTGACCATTCTTATTTGCTCTATGTACAATGCCAAGGTACAAGATGATATACTAAATAATTTTCTATATTCTGTTCTGGACATGTGAGTGTAAAACAACTCAAAGCAAACATGAATTAGGAAAATGAGCCACATGCGTTCTTGGTTGTGTTGACTTCAAAGTTGCCCTTGCCTTCCCTGACTCTCTTGAGATTTTGAAAAAGTAGTTTCTAAGAACGTCCTGCATACTGGGAGGAGCATATAGTATTCAGACAAGATTGTGTGCAAGTGTTTGGCCAGTAAGATTCTAGAGCTCTCCTAGTGAAATCAAAGTTAAACGTCTATGTGGTGAGTAGCTTTAAATACATTGATTTATGACAGGCATTGATACTTGGTGTTCTTATTGATAAATTTTACTCTCTGTATTTTATTTCATGTGTAAAGAAGAATGTTGAGAAAGAATGTTCAGAGGACCAGGAATTCTTCAAGAGTGTCAGGGAAGTGGGATCCTGGCTATATTACCTAGGCTAGCAATGTTTATGAGTGTGATTACAAGAGGTACTATTTTCAGTTCAAAGGAACTGTATTTAAAAAGTTTCAAGGTGTTGGGTTTTTTTGTTTGGTTGTTTGTTGTTGTTTTTGTTTGGGTTTTGTTTGTTTGTTTGGGTGTTTTTTGGTTTTGGTTTGTTTTTTGTTTTTTTTGCATGTGTGTGTTTGTTAAAAAGATCTAAAATCCGCACATTTCAACTGCTGGCATGCAATCTTTCAATCATGGTCAAGGGTACCTGAGTATTTCCCTATATTCTTGTGCTTCTACCTTCAACTCCTTGATTTCTTCTGCTGCATTCAAGGCGGGTAGAAGTCACAGAACAGCCAGTTTTTCCCATAGTCCATTGAGCTGAGTGGGGAGGTTTTATGATTTAAGAAGCCCTGGAGTCTTCAGGTAAACAGTCTTCACTGTTTGAAATGTCAGTGTTTGTAAAGCTCTCCTGAAGCTGTCTTTTTTAAACATGCTGTTCAAATTCCAAACTGAAGAAACAAAGAGCAATTCTAACAGATGTCCCTGACAGAATTCTGTTTACTTTGCTCTAACAATGACACCATATATTTGTTTAAAGACAGAAAATATATGTGTATGAATGAAGGCAGAATTGGCCTAACCAAAATGTGAGTGGGAGGAAAGTGAATAACCTTACTCTGTGAATGAATGTAAATTTCTGTAGTGGTCTTTTTAGATATGTTCTCAGATGTGTTCTCATCATTGTTTACATCTCATTAGTTCCTGTTTTCTGAAAGCACTATTTTGCTTCACATTGCTGACATAAAATAAGTCTTTGAAGATGGTCTACTGTAAGAGAAACAACCTTGTGTCATAACGGAAGTGCCAAGCTGGAATTAAAAAATCAGAATTTTGATTATGGAAGCACTAGGTGACCATTAGTAATTTTGCTAATGTGCCTCTGTATTTCCTTCTACAGCTGTCAATGGGAATAGTGATAAAGGTGATGGAAAAGCTATTGGCTAATACTGATGAAATATATAATATTTCCAGCATACTGTAAGTATTAGCAGATGCTGTGTATGAAAAAACATTTTGCCAGGAAACCAAGTTTTAAACATTTAACTGTTCTTGACACTGATGTTGTCCTTAAGCCTTATGCTGCATTTGCATGTTGATTTCAGGCTCTGATTTCTGCAATATAATTTCTGTAGCCATTCTAAAATCAACAATTAGAAACAGCATTTGCAGAGGAGAGGAAAAGAATCCAGCTAAGTAAATTACTTTTCTGAAATATTTGTGCAGTAGGTAGAGCTTTTAATGAAGTCTAAGGATTTGGACAGTGCTAAAACTTATCTTCTACAAGATAATACAGTACAGCATAATTGAAAAACCATGGAGAGATGTATTTCGGATGATGCTTCAGCAAATTATTTGTTAGCCTTCAAATGGCAATGCACTGAGGCTAGGTCATAAAGAAGACCTGAGCTGGCTGTCACATGTTCTGTGTACCTTTATCACCGCTGCAGCTGGACTGGATCAGGTAGATCCTCTTAAAGTTGAAACCATTGAAATAAAGAGCTTCATCCTTTATGATACTAAGCTTCTTCAGTCATGGTGACTTCATTCACATGTTCTCATATAAACGAAGAGTAAAACTTAATTCACTTTATTTTTCAAGTCAGCTGAACCTGGCAATTGAGCCAGTTTTCAGTGTCTCTCGTTGTCCACTTGTCTGACCCGTGCTTTATTATTTTCTCTGTAAGGATCTTGAGGCACTGTTGAGCATCTCACTAAGGTTAGGGTAAACAACAATAACTCTCTTCTCATCCATCAAGCCTGACATCTCATCCTAAAAGGCCATCAGGATAATTAGGCATCATTTTCCATTTACAAATCTGTGCTGACAGTTTCTGATTATGTTCTTGTTCTTCATGTGTTTGGAATAGGATTTCAGAAGAATTTGCTCTGTTAACTTCCCAGGGACTGAGAGGAGGCTGTGTGCCTTGTAGTCCCCCAGATCTTCCTTCATGCCTTTCTTGAAGATAGGAATGAGATTTGCTTTCTTAGAGACCATAGAAACATCTGGTCACCGCGACTTTTCAGAGATAATCAAGAGTAGCCATGCAACATTAGTTGGCTCCCTCAGTACTTTCGGGCACACTTCTAGGTTTTATGAACTTGTGTATGTCCAGTTTGTTTACAAGTCCTATATCCAGCAAGCTTAAGTCTTACAGACTGCAATTAGGATCTAAAAGATCCCAGATCCACAAGCAGGTTAATATTCAGTAGAGTGCTAAAATATTGGCTTTGCAAATGTGGTTGCGAAAAGAAGGAACATTACTATCATGATTTAGTTTATAAAATGATATAATGTAACCTTTAAACATCTGCTTATAAAGAGAGGGTGTTAAGCTGGACTATAGGCCAGAGCACTTTGTTCTTAAAATGACACTTCTGGAATTTTCATTACAAGGACTGGCTGTTCCTTGTTTTATGAGAGGCCCCTACAAAACTGTACTGACATGTGAAATTCTTCTCTCATACTGCTGCCTCTCATGCTGCTGTCCTTCTGCCATATGGTCAGTCAGAAGGATTATTTGCTTATAGGTTTGACAATAACAGGAAAGCTATTCAAATGGCGAAAGTTTACTAGTACTGTAAAAATGTGTTTAGTCTTGGCTTAGCTTCCAACAGCTGAGGCAAGGAAGTTTATCAATCTCAATATAATTATTTACTGTCTTATAATGATGACTCTGATGGCCTAGTAGCTCATGCATTGTTGGGAAATATGCTATTCCACCATATGTACACTTTATATTAAAATTAATTATGTGCAGGAAAGAGCAGCATAAGCAGTCCTGTTGTTCCAGTCTTACAACAGCATCAGCAGTTCCTCCACACCACAGTTCAATTTTGTGAGACAAGTAGACTGGAGGGTATGTATGCAGAGATTGCTGTCCTTCCTTGCCATGTTTGTCCAGTCATCTCATGGGTCAGGTGCACCCACTGCTCCCTTCCCTGCATGGCTTTTGGTATGGATTGAAATGAAATGTGAATTCTCTCACAGTATGAGAAGAAAGTAACCCTGAATAGGGTCTAAACCTCCCAATATTGAGAGCTGAGTAGCTGTGGATCTTTCCTTTGCTTTGGCAGGAGATGACAGGGAGGAAATTCCAAATGTCAGGGAGCAGCAGTGTAACAAATGCAAGAGATGGCAAATTATTTTTGTTCCTTGGTCACTAATAAGAGGTTAAAAGGAAGCATGGAGCTGAATATGTACACTACTTCTTTCCTATAACAGACTGTATTTGTGGACTTTAAAATCCACAGGTCCTGTCATGATGCTGGTAAACACAAAGGTACCCTCAAAATAACATTTAAATCTTGTTCATGGCTGGTTCCTATACATAGCTTTAAATGTATGGAAAATGTTTTGGTAGTTTTATATCTATAGTTTTGTATATGTGTGTATATATATAAAAACTACAATTTCTGGTGTGTGCACGAGGTTCTTTGTCTAAATATCAGCTTAGGGTTGGGCAAACAGTACAAAATACTCCTTTGAGACACAGCCAGTACTCAGTCACCAGATAAAATGGCATTTGAATTTGCATGAGAAGGACATTTTGGTAACAAGCTCAATTTCACCACTGTTGGAGTCTGTCAGAAATTTCCACTGACCCCTGTGAATGCAGGATTCACAAGTACTTGCAAACCTTTAGTGAGGTCAGATTCTTTGCCCCTCATGCCAGTGCACCCAGCAAAGAAAAAGACCAATCCCATGAGGACCTGAGCCCATCAAAGTGAGAGAAGTAAATACAATTGAATACTTAAATTCAAACCTTATATCCCCTATCTTCTATGAAGTGCAGTCTTGCATTGCACTTAATCCGATCTAAGTGTGGGCTACCCTGTGTCCTGATTGTGGTTTCCTGCCCCTCTTTTTCTGGCTCAGTTGAGTAGATGGTGAGGTGGATCAGTTTATTGTTCTGACAGAAAAATACTCTCTGCTCTTCTTCTGACCCTCTGTTACCACAGACTCTCAGTTTGCTGGCTCTGAAGAGGTGAGAATGGGGAGAGAAATCTGTGAGAGTGGAAATGAGACTTGGGACAGCAGCCTGCAGTCCAGAGGAATTAATGTGAAACTAAGAATGATTGTATGAGCAAAACTTGCCAAATCAAACTATTAACTGGCCTATTCAGGTACCAAAAACGTACTCAAACTTCTATTGACTGAGCAGAGTGAAGGAACCAAGTCAGTTAGAATCACTTCAGTGAAAATAATCTGAATGTTGTCACAGCAGCTGTGTTTTGTCCCTTGTCCCTATGTGTTTAAGGAGTAACGTAGCACCCGTTTCTAGTTGCGTCAGGCTGAGACAAGCCTAAGTATTTGTGTAGTTTTCTTGAAGAAAGTTTCATAGCTGTTTAAACACTGTTCTAACTAATCTTAAAAGTGTTACATCCTTTCAAACTCTTTTCATTGACCTTTGTTACTGAAATTTAAGATAGGGGAAGGAAGAATTATAGCAGTTCATATTGAAGTAGTTTGGTTGGAAAAGGGTGGAAAGAATAGTTAAAGGTACATATAGGTGGTTTTTTTTTTCTATTTAGATGTAACAACTTTCCAGTCACTTCATGTCGTGACAAATACATGATGATTTCAACAGTTATCAAGAGACTATATTAATAATTGTCTTAAAGCAAATGAGTGAGTTGCAGAAACTTTAACTTCAAAGTGCTGTAGAAATAAAGAGGGCCTCTCAAACAAACATGCTTTTTCTGTTTAGTGCTATTGAAACCAGATAATGCTGTGTGTGTCTCATAAGTGATAAGGTGGCAAAAATACTCAGGAGTTGTCTGGTGGAGATTGTTGCTAGCAGGATGCTTTCAGGGACTGAAGGACTATACATCTTTTTCTCACTTTTGCTTTATATTCACCTCTGGACAATAATGCAGTGGCTACATTGTGTTGTAGATGTTCTCAGCTCAGGTCTGGAGAATTGACTTTTTTTCTTGTGTGAGGCTTTTAAGCAAAAGAAAATTGTGGAAAACTATTTTAATAACTTTCTTACTCAGTTATTTGTTATGAAAATTTCTCTGTTTCATTGTGTTGTGAGCTCAGATGTCAGTCCTTTTGAGGAAGATTATCTACGGGTTTTTTTACATATTCAGGTCCCTAATATTAACTTGAATAGAGGCCAATAGTCCTTATACTTACCTAGAATTGTCCTGTGCATGTATTAATAGTCTGTCCTGTTGATATAGTCTGACTGATGTACTGAATGTCTTTGCTCTGTACTGTTTCTGCGTGTTAATAATGCTATATACAAAGCACTGTAATAATGCCTGCAGTACAAAGCATTCTCTCAGGAAACACTGATTTTCTTCACCAAAATGGCTTTTGTTTGGTTTGTGGGCCTGTAACTATAACACTATTTAAATTTTCCTCACTAGATTTCAGATTTTAATTTTTTTTCTGCTTTTCTGTGCTAAGAACAATCACAGTAAGAGTTAAAAACAAGGCTTTCAAGACATAGCTTTTTAAAAATTGGTTTGAAATGGTTTTGACATCTTCAAGAATTTGAACTAGACTTTGTGGCTAGTTGTTTTGGGGATTTTGCTTATTACCATAATAGTAAATAATATTTTCTAGAGCTTTTATGGGTTTCTTGAATGTTTGTGTCCTGCAAACCCAGGAAGGTGATGTCTCTGCCTCTGCATTCACTGTCTCCTGAGCCTTCTGTAGCTGAAGTAAAAAAGCAGCTAGGGAAGAAAGGAGGCTAGGGAGTTTAACTAAAGTATGTAACTAAAGTATGTTCATTGGCAGAACACACCTGGTCTGCTCATCGTGTAGGGGAGGTAGATGTGGTCTGTAATTACAACCTACAAGGTAATGGCCAGGTCTATCTGTAGGTACATGGCTGTTGTAATCTTGCAGCTCTGGGAGTCACATCTGTTGAGAGCTGATAAGGAAAATAATCTCGTAAAAAGAAAATTATTTTATCAGAAGTTACCTAAATAACTCAGTCTTGCTGGACAGTTCAAAGTTTAAATTCATTCCACTCCTGCATTTTCAGAAATTCTAGGCAACATGAAACACTAATATTTAAGTTATTCCTTTTCAAGATCTAAACTCTTTGTTGCTCCCTAGTTTATCCCTTCACAGGGCCATGCAATAGGAGTCTTGAAATATTCTCCTAAATTGCAGTGCACATAAATATTACTAAGCCTGTTCTGGTGCTAGGACAGAGGTGGCTTTGGGAAATTCATTACAGGTCTATAAATTGTCTATCAGTTCAGATGGATAGGTTTTCTTTTTTCACGCTAAAGTTGCTGATGTTTTGCCAAAATTCTCTATGAATTTTCTTCTTTGGGATATAATTATATTATAAATATATTAATAATTATATTATAAATATATTAATAATTATAGGCCATTTCTTTTTTTTTTTTTTCTGATGGTTGTAGGATCAGAATTTTTCATTGTGTCATGTTGCAACTGTGTATCCCTGAAGAAAGCAATAGGTCTGCAAGGAGATTGGCTTTCACTGTGATCTGCGCTGCTGCTTTTTGGGGCAGGTTTGCTCAAGGGGAATTCAACAGTCTTGGTAATAGGCTCCAAAATCAAAAGAACTTGCGCAAGGCAAATTTACAGCGTGCCTTTTCTCCTTAAGAAAATCCTCACTGGGAAACAATCTGAAAGGACTCAACACCTCAATAAGACACAGTCCCTCCCCTCTGCTCCCTGTCCTGAAAGGGCCCATTGTTTCCAGGTTTCAAGGTGGGCTCGTTGACTTTCATGTTACCATGGAACCGGCGTGTCTTTCTTCCTGAATTATATTTGCTGGTAATCTCCACAGCTTTTTCAGCAAATTAACACAGGTGATTTGTGAGTGGACTTGGTTGGACTAAAGGCCAGTGAAGAACCTGTTTGATTAACCAGGTGAAGAAATAAAAGGTGTAAAAATAAAGTTCTGGGATAAGCCTTGGTTGAAAGAGAGAGGGCAGCTAACCAGAAATGCTGTTAACTCCTAGTTTCTATTATATGTAACAGAGGAAGGCTGGTGTTGAATGTACATGCTGGAAAGCTTAAATACAATTAAATCTGTTAAAGCATAGAATTTAAAATTGACAACATACCTTAGATGAAAAAGGAAGAGGTACTTTCATGTTAATTCATGGTTCACACAGTTAAAAACTAGATTATCCTAATTTGTTCAATAAAACCTATGCATACATTTACTATTTTTTCTCTATATTTGTCAGCCTGATGTCCAATAATACTTGTGCATTTAGCAATTTAGATGGAATGGTTTTTTCTCCCAAAAATTCTGATTGAGTGAATTTGAGGAATTTGATGAAATGGACCAATTTTGTTAACCTTCTGTACAGGAAATTATGAACATTTTCAGAAAATCAGACCACTTTGCATCTAGTCCTGTTGTGAAAGTTTTACACCTAGCTATTCAGAGGAAGATTGCATGATTTCCTAGAAGATACATTGTAGTTCAAACAGGAGTTAAATTGTGAGATGGTACAAGATGATTACATAGAATCACAGAATGTTTAGGGTTGGAAAGGGACCTCAGGAGTTCCCCTAATCCAACCCCCTGCTGCAGCAGGTTCATCCAGAGCTGGCTGCACAGAATCACGTTGTTCAGGTGGGGTTTGGACATCTCCAGAGACGGATATTCCGCAACCTTTCTGAGCAGCCTGTTCCAGTGCTCCGTCATCCTCACAACAAGTTTTTCCTCCTATTCAGGGGGTGAAACTTCGTGATTCAGTTTGTTCCCACTGTCCCTTGTCCTGTGCTGGGCACTACTGAAAGGAGTCTGGTCCCATCCTCTTGACACCCACTCTTAACACACTTGTTGTCTTGTCGCCAGCCTGCTCAGGTCCAGGTCCCTCAGTCTTTCTTTCTATTAGAAATGCTGCAGTTCCTCATCATCTGCTTTACAGCCCTCCATTGCACCTTCTCCAATAGTTCCTTGGCTTTCTTGTTCTGTGGAGCCCAGAACTGGATATAGCACTCTAGATGTGGCCTCAGCAGTACAGAGTAGTTCACAGAAATAGTACTGGCAAATATGTACCTCACTTGAGCTGGGAGGTTCATTCTGGCTGAGGACAGGCTGGGCTGGTTATGGCCAGCTTTGAGCCAGGACTCACAGGTACTTTGTTTGGGTTCATGTGGTTACTGTGCTGCAAAGAGAGAGAAAACACACACGGACCTCTTTTGGGGAAAAAAGGCCAACTTTATTGTACAGACATCCTGTATTTAAAGTGTGTTACGTGCAGCTAGGACAGGACAGTAGTTCATTGGACAATTGGGACAAACATCCCTGGGACAACATGTCTGAATGTCCCATGGGAGACACCAGGTGGTGTTAATCTTTATTATGAATTCCCTTCTGTTTTTCACCATGTTATCACTCTGGGAGACTGCCTCCCTTAACTGAAGCTGTAGTCAGCTTGTCAGCCTGGGAATGGACCTGAGAGACAGGAGAAATCCAGGCCTGAAAAGAATTGCCAAGCTGTAATTTCCTAGCTCTCTAAATGTGTGTGTCCACAGGTTCAGACTGAGACCTCTGAGATTCCACTCACTACACATTGTTCCACATTCCCAATCAACTTGGAAGAGATGAGTTTAGAGATGGGGTAGCAGGGTTTGAAGACAAGGTACCAGCACAAACCCATTAAACCATCCTGCTGGGCAAAGAGGTCATCATTGCAAATGAGTCTGCTCAAGTCTGGCAGTGCTGTGCAGTTCAGTGCTGGGAATGACAGGCTTGGCTGTCAGGATGGATGATGCAGGTGCATTTGACATTTGGTAGAATATGATTTTTTATCAGTACTGTGTTATACATATTTTCTGTTGGTTTGATTTGCTGAGTGTGCTGTCATCTCATTG
Source organism: Sturnus vulgaris (assembly GCF_052056855.1). Classification (NCBI taxonomy): domain Eukaryota; kingdom Metazoa; phylum Chordata; class Aves; order Passeriformes; family Sturnidae; genus Sturnus; species Sturnus vulgaris. The sequence continues at coordinate 16,770,090 of NC_142256.1, read as the reverse complement.
AATCTCAGGGTGCTCAGCACTTTGTAGGGCAGGTTCCTGGTGGGTCCAGTGTCAATAAGAACGGTTCCTTTCTCTGCCTGGCATTTCCTTGTGAGTGATAGCAGTTGGAAATATCTGAGCCTGTTATTTTAGGAACAACTGTTGTTTTGTGTCACAAACCGTGATATTTTTCAACAGGAGCCAGTGTAAAAGTTAGAATGCAGTTTACCAACTAAGGAAAAAATGGAGTAGTCTTTTCTTAATACAATACAATTTGAACTAAATAGCATGCAAGCGAAAGTACGATAAGACAGGTTGTACAAAATCACATAGGAAAAATTAATATCCAGTATAGAGAAGGATTGTTTGCTCTTCCATTAGAATTTTTACTTATGTTTGTCATGTTACCATTATGCACGTGCCAAAAAAAATTAAAATAAACTGCTTAAGCTGGCAAAGTCCTTGAAAAAATTGTTTGAAATAGAGTGGGTGTTTTTTTCTCAGGAGGGACAGCTGTGCTTAGCTAGCATGTTTCTCAATGAGACCATAAATTTTAGCACTAGTCTTTGTTTCACTAATTGTTTGGTTTGCTGTTTTGAGTGGTAATGTTCAAGGTTGGATATTAAGTTACTAAGAATTTTTTAGTAGTATGTTTTCTATATTGCATGTACAGCAATTTTTAATCTCCTGGGTAGGTGCTGTATGTGTAGTGTAGGTAATCCCTTATCACACTATGCCTGACAGCTAAGAAATAAATGAACTCGAAGCACAATTTAGGACATTTTGAAAGCTTCAGATGAGTTATTTGGTGGTATTGTTTCAAATGTGACAGTGTCCATTCTGAGCAGTAATTCCTTTTTATTTTTTTTTTTTTTAATTTTGTTTCTTTTTAGTAAAACTTACTTTTGATTATGGTGGCAGCTGGTTCTTAAATGAAAAGCCTTACCCTCTGAGTCATCCATGTCTGAGTAATTCTAACTTCACAACGGTGGAGTCAATCCTGAGGGACTGCTTGAGAGGATTTATAAAAAGATCATAAGATGTTGATTTCAGTGAAATTTTGTGATTTTTGTCTCCACTGTATTAGTTTCTCTGTTTAAGTGGCATCTGTCCATTATCATCTCTAGTGGGTTTCAGGGAAGACAGAACAAGGTAATGCCTTAAGTAGAATGAATGTACTCTTACAGGACAACTATTATTTTACAAACTAACTTCTGTAAACATACTTGCTTGGACTTCCAGAATTAAATAACTGTTTAACCTTGTCCATTTTTTAATGTTAATTGGTTAAGACTTCATTTTAGCTGCTTTTACTTCCTGAGTTGCTTTTTGTCATCTCCCAAATGAGAAGTCCAAGCAGCATGGCTTTAGATTGGATAGTGGTAAAAGGGGATTAGAGGGTTAAAAATTTTAAAAAGTCGGTATTTCAAACAATTGCTTGCAGGGGCACACACACCTATTGATAAAGATCAATGCCTTTGGCATAAAAGAGTTTTGAAGATTATATTAAGTAGGCATTTCTGTTCTAAATTGCATCAGACTCCACAATCTGATTTTGTAGATAGTTTTAGTCTTTCTGATGACAGATTTTCCTTTGCATGGTTTAATAAAGACTGAAAAAAATGTTTTTCGAATTTTATGTCAGGTTCTGTGACAAACTGGGCATCCAAAGGTTGATGTTGCATATGCTCACTGTATGCCTTTTCTTTTCTGTAAAACAGTCTGAAAACAAAAGCCTTGTCTTCTGTCCCCCAACATATAAAATAGTATGTGAAACAAAATATCTAGAAGAAGTTTTACTTACATAGAGGGGGAAAAAAAGGAAATTAAAAGATTAAATTAATATTTGCATTATTTTCTACTTGAGAAGTTGTGATAATGGTGTCTCCAAAGACATATTTTCAGTTTTTTTAGCTGTTGCTAAGAATAGTTTTCTTTTGTCTCAGTTTTTCCTTTCCTTATCCAGTAGTGGCTAACTGAGACATTTGTTTCTGTGTTTTCTAATATATCATTCTAAAGTTCACACTCTGCTTAGTAGCCTAGAAACACACTTTTAAAAAATAGATTATTTTAAAATAAAATGATACATTTATTCTGCCAGTTCTATGTTTTGTCCTTTTTTGGTTTCCAGGGAGAAATGTTTGTGATACACTTTGTCTCAGAATTAATCAGTTCCTATTCCTCAGCAAACATACTCTTATCCTGTCAAAATACTGCATCAAGCTATACCTCCTCTGATCTGTTTAATCTAGATAAATATTATAAAGGCTTTTTGTCTTTTTCCACTCCAGACAGGTAAGATTATCCGTAATGGATAGTGTACATTTTGTCTTGGCAAAAGTTTGCGAGATCCACAGTTGGTGAATAGACATCTGCTCTGCTTAGAAGTGTTACTTGAAATTAAATAGGTGTAACACTAAATGAAATACATGGCTACACAATGGAACTAATTACATTTCCTTTGACATTTTATTTGACTTTCTTTGTTTACCTCAGTTTATATTTTCTCACTTCTCCTTTATCAGTGTCACTAGGAAGAGAAGTTATCACGATAAACCAGGGTCTTCTCCAACTTTTTTGGTTTCTCGAGTTGCTGTCTAATTTACATATGGCTCAACCATCTAGTGAGTATGCAGTGTGCTTGTTTGGCTGACTACAGGGTAATCCTTAAGCAAAGCAGTTGTGCCCTGCAGGGAAGGGCTTGACTGGCTGAATTACTACAAGGGATTGTTTTACCATGAAAGGACAGGTTGCTTGAAAGTCTCAGTGAATTGAGAAGGGCAACAAAGAAAACAAATCTGAACCAACAGCTGTAATAGTAAATACAACATCTTGTTGTGCACTTTATATGCTATTTCTAGGTATGCTGAAAGTGTGATTATTCTGTAGCAATAAAGTCACAGGTTGATTGTACATCTTGGATTCATCAGATAAACCAGAATCCTCAGAGTCCTAAGTGATCATCTAACACCGTGGACTGTGGTGCTATGTTTGTTCTGCACATGTGTCCAACCAGATTCAGAGACAGGTCCAGGAACCTCTTCCAGGGACTATGCCATTGCTGCTCCACAGAGCAGAAGAAGTGCAGAAAAGCACACTTGCATTGTTTCTTTGTGAATTTTTCTTGGTCCCTTCTTTGAATTTTCAGGCCCTGGGATGACCTCCACTCAGAGCTGTTGTGTAAATGTGAGGTGAGGGTGGGAATCTGGAGAATGTGCAGGACCTGCATCTCTCAAAGCAACCCAGGCATACTCAGCTGGAGAATAGGGAGCAAGCAGTCTTGGCTGTAGCTGTTTATTCGGGTTGGGCAGAATTTGGAGAATTTGGTTTTATTTCTGTTATCTCAAAGTCTTGAATTCCCGGTCTTGTGTCCTCCAACCCCTTGTTATTCTTCTCTGCCTGATCTGAAGTTGTTCTGTTTCTTCCTTGCACCCCTTCACCCCTGCCATCTATATCTGCATTTTGGGATGTTACTAGCTTTTGTTCACTTCCAACTGATGGACAGATATTTTATTTGCTCTCATGGGTTTGAAAAAGTGATTTTCATTGGGAATATTGCTGGGGGTAAAACTTGAAAGACTCCAAAGAATCTGTTATTGTAGATGAATGCTAGGAAATATCTTTTTTCTGTAGAAAACCTGCCTGGTCTCTGCCTGGTGGGTTTTTTTTTTTTTGTTTTGTTTTCATCAGCAGCCAGAGCCTGCAGGCTTTTGGATTCACATGCTGCTGAAACCCAAGGTCCTGGACCTTGCTGCAGAATGTGAAAAGTGTGCCTAGATCTCTTTCTCCAGTATAAAAAACATCTATTTTATTTTATCCTGAAATAACTAATTTTTCAGGTTTTCTTTTTTCCTAACCTTTGTTCCGTATGGAATGAAAAAAAGATATGAAATGTAGTATTTCCAGTAGATAAAATTTTTGCCCTCCTTGTCTCTTCCCAGAGATAGTCTGTTTGAAAAATACTTTTCAGGACCACCACTGTGTTTGTAGAGAACGTTAAGATGAATATGTTTATAGATAAGCTGTGTTTAGAAACATATGGTTATTTTCATCAGTATGATAGGAGGGCTCATCAAAGTCACTCTTTACAACTATAGCTATGAAAGGGAATTACTTTAGTAAATCCATGGTCAGTTATGTAAGTCTGCTTGCATGATGATATAGTATCTCAAATGCATACTCTTGGTTTTTTAACATAATTTACTTTTATGATTTTCCACCTATTGCTTACTCTTTGTAATTCTGGTATTTTTATAGCGTTGGAAAATTCTTAATTGCCAACTGATTTATCCTCTGTTAGGGACTAAATGGGGAGCCTTTGGACTTCAAAGGGCATTTAGACTGCATTTTCTGTTTGGATGGGCCTTTTATGCAACTTTTCTTTTGTTGTAGTACTACAGACAAACAATATATCTGATTTTTACTCTTTAATTTGTTTGCTTTGTTGAAGATGCTCACAGATGTACATACAATTTTAAGATGTACTATATGCATAATTCATTCTTTTTCATTTTAACATAGAGGAACTGATTCGTCACTGACATTTGTGCTAGTACAAGATGTTTGTAAATGGTACTGATATCCTGGTGGCATTCCACATTTCTCATAAAGGATAAATGACCAATCAAGAGTCCAAAGTTAACAGCCAACAGCAGACAGTTGTATGCTCCTGGGACGTGTTGTGACTTGATAAGTCTCACTCCCTGAAGATAGAAATAGTATACTAGAAATAGCATAGGGGATAGAGGAACAGCTCCAAAGATGTTTACTTTTGTAAAAAAACGTATTTTTTCTTAATTATGTTTACTACTATGATGCCCAAATGTTAGTTAACAACAAGGACCAATTGTGCAAGGATGAAATCAAACATAGTAGCAGACATCTTCTTCCCCTAAAGGAGAGCAATTTCTCTGTGGTTCTACTCTTTGAAGTATTTTGTGGGTGGAGCACATAGTGTCTCCCTAGTTTCTTTTGTGATTTAATTAACCAAAACCACAGTATGTGCATGGTACTTTCCAAAGCTGATGTAGTAAATCTTTCCTAGAGGACTTTAAACACAGTGGGATGTCTCACTGTGCTGTTTGCAATGACTTTATTCTGTTCTTGCTTCAGTCAATGATGAAACCTCCAGGGAAATTAGTGAGATGCATCCACATACAAGCCAGCTCTTATTTTCAGGATCACAAGGTGCAAGGGAATAGAATGCCTACACACATGGAGGTTAAAGAGTTAATCATGTTGGTACTATAACAGGTAGTCTTCTGACAGTTCCAGGAGATGACTGTGTATGTCCTTATTTAGATACTCTATATAGACTTTCAGCTATTTGGGTCTTTTGGCCCTTCTGTAACATATTTAAAAAAATAGGATGAAAGGTTAGTTGAGAGCAAATGAGTTGCTGAGTTGTTCATCTGTCCCACCCCAAAAAGGAAGGAGTGACCTTGATGTAGATATTGTAAGTGAACTGGAAAAGATGGGTGAACTTTATACCTGTGGGCCAGAATACTTTGCTAACTTTTGCTGCTCATGAGAGGGGTTCTTGGCAGATTTCATCGTGTCTGCAGCTGAATGTGTGCTGTCGATTTTGGGAATTTAATCTGGGACCTGAACAGACAAATATTGTATCTGTAACCATTAGTTTGGGACACAGGCATAGCTAATTGCTTTTGTATAACATGGAGATGCCCAGCCCATCTCTTTATAAATTACATTATTAATGACAAGCTCCAGCAGCAATAATCTCTGTTACCGGAACATTTTTTTAAAGTAAACCCAGTTCTTAGTCACTCATTTTCATTTTTAAAACTGTAGTCCTCTGGTAATTAAGCATGGGACATCAGGGTTTCTTAATGACTAGCTTGATAATGTGACCAGCAATTTGAATATAAGGCTCTGTGTGAGATTATTTAGTGCAGATTTTGAGTCCCTACTGCAGTTAGGAGGAGTGCTTGCATTCCCTCCCCAAAATATGGAATTTGTAGAATACTAATTATTTGTCAGAATAATGTGGTAGTTGAAGTAGTCCCAGACATTTTTATCATGTACTATGTCGTGGGATGGGGATGCAGGAGCTTTCCTATGTATGCATTCTGGTAAATCTAGTGGTATAAAAATGGCTATGGCTAATCAGGATTATTTCTGTCACTTTGCTGTGGAGAAAAATTGCTGTCAACGTTGTTCCAATGTCTGTGGAAATGTGCATACCTGGGCATTCAGTGCTGAGGGCAACCTTTTCCTAATCTGACAGGGAAGGAATTCGGAATATTCCAAACATTTTATTTTGTCCTATGGGCTAATCAAAAGAAACATGTGCCACATTCCAGCAAAAAGCTACATGGCATATTTATTTAAAATTAAAGTGTCAGATAAAAGAGGGAGTTTCACACACTTCTCTTATGTGTTTTGGAATAACATTCCGTCTCTTATAGAGGTATTTTCATCTTTCTCAAGGTGACTATTCCTAAAGAAGGAATAGTGCTATTTGGTTTTTTCTTTCCATGTCATGTTCAGAGTCATCTGTGGCAGGGAAGAGCAGTCTGCTGTACTGCTTTGGCCTTTGTGGAAGCTGAGGCAAATCCAGGAGGAACTAATACATATCCTTATTTCTTTGCAGGATTGCTCTGTGCTGAGGGTGTTACTGAGGCCTTCTCTGAGGAAAGCCAGCATGTACCCACGTTCATCTCTGTTTAGGAGGGCATTCAGCTGTGTTCTTTGGTCTCAATGATGTCATCAGAATTAAGCATGGAATTGTAGAATGGATTTTTTTTTTTTCACTACAGATATGTCTAACAGTGTACAGCAGTGTGCAGAGTTGTTCTTGGGAAGGTCATGCTTTTATTAGGGAAATAAAGTAGTAGTTAATAAATAAATTAATACTAATGTGTGCCATATATGCACGAACAAGCAGACCTGAGGGGATTCTGGTTGGGGTTTTTTTTGGTTGTTTGATTGGGGGGGGGGGTTTGTGTGTTTTTGTGTGTGTGTGTGTGTGTGTTTTTTGGTTGGTTGGTTGGTTTTTTGCCACAAGTTGATTTACTTTGCTTAGGAGAGAATTTAATGGAAGAAACTGACATGAAAATCATTGAAACCAAGGTATTCCTTGAACAGGATTAGTGATGACTTCAGTGACCTTGGTGGTTCCACAAATTGTCCTTCTTTGACAATACCTTGAAGGATGCAAACAGAACAGCAAATGACTAGAGTCAAGTGCATTGAGGTTTGTCTGGCTGAAGCTCCCATTCTGCAGCTTCCATCTGTGTTTTAGACAGTGTTTAATGCTGAGTCAGCTGAGCCTGCAGACCAAATTGTCCATGTGAAGAAATTACTCAAAAGCCCCTTGGCTAAGAGACTCTGGTCATGTCCCTTGCTGTGTAGTTCCTTCTGCTCATCCTGCTCATCACAGTCTCACCAGCAGAAAGATCAAGCATCCTTCTCCCAGCTCTCTCCCACACGTAAGGCTGCATTGACCCCTAGTGTGTCTTCACTGGAGAAAGCTGTTACAGCAAAGATTTTTTTCACCTGACTCAAATCCAAAAGATACAGAGAGAGAGTTTAGTAGATAACTTTAGTGTGGGAAGTCAGATGCAGCTCCTACCTTCACTTCTCTAATCCATCAGCATTTTGCCTCAAGTATCACTAAAAGTGTGGCCAGATTCTACCAATATTTTTCTTGGGTTTTACTATTTAATAGTCAGCTCTGGAGCTTTCAATTCGAAAAGGTTTTTAATAGATGGCTTGAGGAATGATGCATTAAAAAATAAAATACGAATAAAAAGTTACTGTCATATTTTCAAACTATGTGGTCTGTGTTATGTACAAATTTGTAAGATGAATCACAGGGGACACATGCCAGCTTACCTTCTGATAAATATTTACCTTTGATAAATACTGTGAGCATCCCTTTAACTTTAGGTGAAGGTTTTCCTTCTCTAGTAATTTTGTTAGAACTGTTTGCACAGTGGAGAAGCAGAGATACTTTCGAGGCTGATGCCCTGAAGATGGAGCTGTTCAGAGCCAGATTCAAATCTGTTAACATGGAATAACCAGTATATGACACTCTTACTCCTGTAAGGGTAAGAGAGCGGCTAAAAGCCTGACTTTATGTGTGGTATGTGAGTTAGTATTTAAACTACATTCTCTTACTTTTGAAGGTGTGTTTTTAACATTCTAATTCTGTTAAAGTCAATGAAAAATGCTTTTTCAGACTTTTTAGAATTTTACAGCAGATTTTAGTGTAGCGGGTCATAGAAATTTGGAGGTGTAGAAAGCAGAGACCTTGAGGTCTGCTTCTACACATTTTTATTTTATGAGGTCAGTTGCTTTGGGTTTTTTCCCACTTTTTTGCCATCCAGACACTATTGGTGCTAAGGGCTGGAACTGGAGTGGATGGGAAGGTGATGCTTTGACATGAACTGCTTTAGGAACAAAGAAAAAGTGGCAGTCATTGAATACTGTCTCATACTGTGACTGACCACTGTGTCGTATCAATCTCTGTCAAAATGCATTACCAGTTCAACAGAATTGTTAAGTGTCTTGACTTTGTAATTGGAAGGATGTTACCCTCTGCTTAAAAACTTCAATTCTGCAAATATATATGGAAACTTATACTTACTGCTTTTGTGCCAGATTGTTCTTTCCTGTGACTATTTAGTATAGGACAAGCCAATGTTCTGTCCGTGACAGTCACTCCTGTTGCTGATTTATATATTCTTGCCAGAGATCTGATTCTGTATCTTCTCATTTGCTCTCACTTGTATCAATACTGCTCAAATAGAGTGGTTTTTTCTACATTGAAATCATGGTAGTGAGTCTTATGTAAGCCTGAAATCACTCAGTTAAAATCAGGATGTCAGTTGATCTGGTTACTTGAATCTCAGAGTATGTGTTTTTGTAAGTGCTGCTATTTTGTTTTTAAGATCTTGGTATGCTTCCATGCAAAGAAATGAAATGGTTTAATTAATTTCTCTTATAATGATGGAGCTTACTACTATAACTAATAGTTAAATTTTTAAAAATTATTTTTTTCAAGAGCGTATTCATCTATCTGAAATGTAGAGCAGTAGGAAAAAAACTCTTACCTGAATACATGCACAGAACAAGTATGACAGGCTCATGTTTACAGGATCAGGTTACAATCTCTAAATGTTTGAATGACCTTGCATTCATATATTTGAATGGGAAAATGTATTAACCTTTTCCGAAAAGAACGCTGTTGTCTAGAATCTTATATGCAGTCTTTAGAGTTGTGTTCACAAATATTGTGCACATGGCTGTTTGCAATTTAAATAGCCATGGAGTGCCTGATGTCAGCTACTTCCCCTAAATAAAACACTCAGGACATGTACACCTGGTTTTGAGCCAACTGGCTTTGCTTTGCTTCCTTTCCAAATGCCTTCATTCACAAGTGAGCAAAACGACTCCTCATATTGTGAAGAAGAAACCTAGAAGTACATGGTGAACACAATTTTGCACGAAATAGGGACATAGAATTACAGAATCACTAGGTTTGAAGAGACGGTCAAGATCGGATCCAACCCACGCCCTTATACCTCAACTAAGCCATGGCACCAACTACCATATTCAGTCTTTTTTCAAATACATGCAGGGATGATGACTCCACCACCTCAGCAGGCAGATAATTCCAGTACTTGATCACTCTTTCTGTAAAATCTTTTTCCTAATATCCAACCTATATTTCCTTTGGCAGAACTTAAGACTGTGTCCTCTCGTTCTGTCAGTTACTGCTTGGAGAAAGAGACCAACCCCCACCTGACTATGACCTCTTTCAGGAAGTTGTAGAGAGTGATAAGGTCACCTCTAAGGCTCCCTTTCTCCAGGCTAAACAACCCCACTCCCTTAGTCATTCCTCATAAGGCTTGTGTTCCAAGCCCCTCACCAGCCGTGTTGCCCTTCTCTGATGTGCTCAAGCATCTCAACATCCGGCATACTTTCAGTTTTTCACAAATCTCAGTGAGAGTTTTATCCAGCTTCCAATAAATTAACGAGAAATATTTCTTTTTACTTCAGTGGGATTTTGACTGGAGCCATATTTACTACACTGTATCACTGATGGGAGCAGCAGGAGCCTGAGGGATAGAAGGAATAATGGATTTTTGTCTAGTCTTCTGCCACTGGGAAAGACCTGACTGCCACCAGAGGCAGGGGCGTAGTGCTCCGAGACAGCAACTATTATAGAGCAGTGACCTTAGAGGGATACAGAGCTATGGTGAAAGGAAGTTTGCTCACTCCTAGGAGGTATCTGAATGAGCAGAACCATGGGCCCCAAGAGCTTTGCAGAAGACTGCTGGAGAAAAAGTTCACTGGAAGTTTAAATCTCTAAGGAATTTAAGGTTGAATAAGCGTCTGGAAGAGCAGAATCTGACCACCTGGAGGCATAAAGCTGTGTGTGAAGAGTTTAAACGTAAGGTTAAGTGTCAAGAATAGAGATACATATTGCTTAGCAATGTGTCCAAATTTCCACTGTGAAATGTGCATATAAAAATGGCAAAATATGTCTCTCAGTGCACTTCACTCTAAAAACAAGTTCACAAAAAAATGACCTCTCGGCAGGTTGTCCATTAAGATAGGGACCAGTTTTTATGTACTGAGCCCTTGCTGTTGCACATTGCAGACTCAAGTGGCGATCATTTCTTGTCTGAGTAAAAAGCTTGGAGATGCACTTACAGTCTATAACCTCTAGATACAGTTTGTCTCCTTCTCTTTGCTTTTGGGTAGTTTGTAGGCTGGTTGGTAATTTTTGCTTTGTTAGCTGTTTGGGAAGTTTTTTTGCCTCTACTTCATTCTTTATCTTCTGCTGCTGACCGCTAGAATTGTCTGTGATGTGTTTCCTGTCATGGTGCCTCTCTTGTGGTTCCTTTCTTCAGTTCGAATTGTGTGTTAGATCTTACCATAGGATTTTAATGAGTAGTCTAAAAGCCCCATATCTAATGTGGCCTCATCTGAACAAAGCTGGCAAAAAGTCTGCAAAGTGGTTTCACTTGATGCCTCTTAGAATTGCTTGAAAGTTGTTGTGATTATTTTACAGCAAGAGATAACACTCCTTTCTGGATAAGGAAGTATGGGAGATTGGATCTAAGGCTTTCTGTTAATACCTGTTTGTTCTAAAACCAAAAAGTGTTTAATTTAGCAAAACAGTATCAACATCGGTGTGTATAGAGGGTTTTATTTACCTGCAGCAGAACGCTGAATAAGTGATGTTAGACTAGTTACTTTCTTTGAGAGAGCTGATTCAAAGAAGCTCAAGAGTTGAGAAGGTTGCATGAATTGTCTTTCATTTTTCACATTCCTCACTCTCAGGGAATTTTAAAGGCTTTAAAAATATTTCCTGTGAATGCTTGTAGTAAGGAAATCTTTTGGTTCCAGTCTGAACTTGTTTTGGCACTTAGTTTGAACACCTTGATATAAGAAGCTTAAATGTTTATTCGTTTCAGAATTTCAAAGCCTAGGGACTGTACCTGAGCATGCTGGACAGTGAAAGTTTCCTTAGAGAGGGGTGTTCATAGTGTGTCACAAAAGTACATTGCTAAAGGGGACCTTCTTTCCAGGACTTACAGTATTGTCAGTAGCATTGCAGGGCTTTGGGAAGCCCATTTCTTCAAACCTGTTCAGTGTGGAAGCAGATCAAACTCTCTAAACTAAATTCGTGTAGTTAGCTTTCATGTACTCTATTAAATGGTAATTAAGTTTGTGATATAGGGACTTCAGATTGACATAAATATTGTAATTATTCCTGAAACAACTAATGCCAGTGCAGCAAGTTTGGACTATATTTTCAGTTTAAATCCAAATCCATGATGATTTCCTAAACACTTCCTTGCACATGTGTTCATATTTAAAAATGCCATTTTCTCTCATCTAGAAGTTTTTGTTCTCATGGTTTAGCAGCTTCTTGTTCTTAGAAAAATGCAAAGGTCCCCAAATTAAATTTGTCTTGATAGTTCCTATTGAAGTAAAGAAACTTGTTTATGCAAGATAGCTGAGACACAAGTTGCAGTTACCAATTATGATCCTAGTCTAATAGTGTACTGATTATCTCAAAACATCATCTAGTTTTGTGGGTTTGAGAGCCCTAGGAAGCACTCTGCACCTTGCAGAAGAGCACCAACTTGTGTAAATTCACTTGTCCTCAAAGAATTTCTAACCCAACTTTTTTTGTTTATTTGGTGATTCCAAAAAGGACCCAATTGTGGAGAAGTTAAAATGTAATTACATTTTGTCCAATTACTTCCCAGCAATTTCACACAACAAAAGTAATGTAGGTAAGAAGTGTTGATATCAAGCGTTTTAATTAAAGGAGATCTTCAGCTAACAAATAGTTATGAAATTCAATTTTTAATTTTTTTTTTTATTTTTAAATTTTTAGGGTGGAAAAAAGTCCAACAATGGGCCATGTGGGGGCCGCGATTGCAGTGCTGGATGCAAATGTTTTCCAGAGAAGGGTGCACGGGTAAGTTTGTTTACACAAATATAACTTGTCCTTGCCTCTTATAAATATTTTTATAAATAAATAAATGCCGTGTTAATATGTGTAATTCTCAATCTAATGACCTCATGAAATGACAAATAATGAAGACCAGCTGCATTTCAAATGTCCCTGGCCAACATTGCAAAAGCTGTTCTAAAGATTTACAAATGGCTCACTTTGTAATGAGTCGTCAATAAAATCCTATTTCTTTGTGTGATCTGAGCCCTAGTTCAAAAGAAGTCAGATGGTTTTTAAGTAGATTACAACAATTAAAATTAGGAAAATCAAAGTAGTGTGGGCTTCTAGTACAGATTTTGCCCAGGCTTCACTATAATAGCTTCTTTATTTGTGGAAGTGTTTTTGATTTGTGTATTTGGTTGTGGAGGAATAATAACTTGGAATGGATCTAAGCAATTGCCTTTGAGAAAGTTGCTTGTGTAGCTGAAGTCTCTCTCTCTGAAGTCTTCCTTTGAAGAAACCAAATGTTTAAGAAAGATTTCTGTAAAATCTTTAATTTCTTTTGCTTGTATGAACAGACTATAACTTAATGCAGCTGCTTATCTCCTGTCTTAGGGGAATGCAGTAACTGACTTCACCCTGCCTTCAATTGCAATGTTAATTTTTGTCCAGACACCATCTATTTAATGTTTTATCTTAAACTCTAGAGCATTTTAAAATGTATGAAAATGATTTACAGATTTTGCTTTGGAAATGAAAGGAGGAAAGAGCACATAGTAAGTACTTGAGGAACTGGAAAAGCTTAAAGAGAAGGGAAATAATACTAGTTGTCTTGTTAAATTATCAGCTGTACTTCCCAAAATCATATTGAAAACTCATCTGAGCGAAAACAAAAGAAATTAAGTCTTATTTAAACACTAGCAATCCTGATTTTTTCCTGTCTATTTCAATGACACAGCATGTTTGGACTGAATTTAGAAAAATGTTGCTATTTAAAAATAATTGTTTTTAAAATAAGAAGTTTTTTCTAGTTTCAGACAGAAGTTGAGCATGAATGCTTAATTGATAACTGGTGATGTGTTTGCTCTGGAAATACAAAAAATTGTTTTAATTTATTATGTGGCAAACCGGTCTAAACAGATAAGCAGAACTTTGTGAGGAAGTTCTCAATATACCCTATGATATGAGCTAAAGTGAATTGCTCAATGCCTTTTGTGATTAGATACAGTAAGGGGCAGACCTAATTTGGTTCTGGAACACAATATCCTGTAAATGCTTTGACCTTTAGACAGCAGTGAGCATCATTCTTCTGTCTCTTTACATTCCCGGGGTCCAGCTTGATTGTTTGAAGTGTCCACAACGCTGTTGACCTTGCAGTTTGAGCTCTTGGCATCTCTTTTGTTAAGATGTCACAAAGATTTTAGGCTGTTTTCATTGCTGACCTGAGAACTCATTTGGCTTTTAGCTTATTTCTTATGTGACCTGTGTCGGTAGGGCATTTTCAGTCCTTCAAACACGTCCTGCTGAGATATGTCCATGGAGTAAACTGTCTGCTACAAGTGCTTATCTTTCCGTTTTACAACAGTACTTCCATCAAGTGTGCTGAGCCCTCCTGACACCTTCTTGGACATTGGCAGGCAGCTACTGGAGGCCTGCCATGCCTGAGGATATGGAGGTGACTGGCTGAACTGGGAAAGTGGATGGTGTGATTATGTATCCTACAGCACACCTTGTTTCTTGCAGGACACTGTACGGCCTGAGGCTAATTCCTTGGTTTCCTGCCTAGCTGCTTCTCCACTGCTGCACAGCCTTTAAGTTCAGAAATGGAGACACGACTTTGTCAGTAACCTGAATCCATATTTTGTTTAAAAAAATGCTTCAGCTGTCAATTTTCCTCAATTAGCCGGATCAGAATAAAGCTAAGCTTTCTTTTTAAAAGAAAGAAATAGCTAAAAAGTGCAGAAAAAATTACAATAAGCTGACACCTTAATGAAAATAATATAGACAATGTCCTTAAATGTCCTCCCTGAATGCACTTCTGATCAGATCAAGCTTTAAAAATTTTATTTCTTTTATTTATTTAAGCAATAAAAATGTCAAAACTGCCTCAGACTTTTTGATTAGTGGGAGATATTTCTAGAAATGGGATGCAGATATGTGTAATCCACAGGTACCCATGTTCTTATTATTGCTATAGACTGCTGCTGTATGTGCAGGATATATTAAAAAAACACCAAAAACCACAAAGAAACACCAACCAACAAAAAAAAACCTATCCCAAAACTCAACAAACCAATATAATCTCACTATCTGTAAAACTGACCTAGTCAGAAGACTTACCTCTATGCAGTGAGTCAGCAACTTGGGGAATAATTGATATTATTTTCTGAAGGAAGGGTGGTACAGTACTTGTCTAGCAGCCCCTTAGGGAGGTCTCCTAGCAGAGTGGTAGGGCACATCTCCTAAAAGAGCAAAATTTCCATTTTGTTGTCTGAATGCATGCATTACATTTGAAAAGTCATAATGTTACCTTATATCAATTTTAGGCTGTGCATTGACTCTTGATATGATCCAATTTACTGTGAAGCCTGCACAAGAAGAAATCTGTTATGGAAGCATTCTTCATCTTAGCCAGTGATTGAGAATTGGTTCTTTTATCTAATGATGAGTTAATGAAAAGCCTGTCTCTATGCAATTCAAACTCCTGGCCATTGCAACCATTCTCCCCTCCTTATCAGTTTTTATCTTGTAAAGATTTGTGAGTAGCAATCCAATGATTTGTGCAGAAGTCCAGTTCTTCATGGAGAAGTATTTCCTTCACCCAAGCGTGCCAGCTAGGATTTTGTCTGGAGGTTTTCTCAGAGATCAAGTTAAAAGATTAAACTGAGTGTGTGGCTCTTACTACTTACTACTTAAGTGCATAAGAAGATATCTACACATCGTATGATAGTGTAACAGTAAATGTAATGGCAAGTGAAGCCCGGGAAACTGATTTTAAACCTAGGAGTTTTGCATCTGATTGTTCCCTTCCCCTAAACTGCATTGTTAGAACTTGTACTGATTTTGATGTGAAAGCTAATGTAATGCTCTGCAAAGAAAATGCCAGGGAACATCCCAGAGGTTACATGAGACCCTGCCTAGCTGGAGTCTCTAGGTGAATGTGCAGATCTAAATCTCTGTGTTCCTACTCCCATTTTTCTGGCCAGCTGAGATACCAGTTATCTGATTAAGGCAAGGGAATTCTGCTGTGGTAATACCCAAATGAACCCTAGTACATTCAATTTTTTGGGGCAGGAGGCAGTCTGAACACAAACTTATACTGAACCCACTTTTCCATACAAGACTTACATACAGTCATCTTTAGGAACAACAACTGATGGGTAGAAAAAGTGCTTTATGTTAAATTATGAAGCACAAGAAGAAAGGTGAAAGAAAAGCAACCATAAGAAATTATAAGCTAAACGAGGAGGTAAATGTAAATTCTCATACTAGTCCCTATCCTAGTGCAAGAATATGTTCAGTTTCAGTGCAGGTGAGTGATCTACAGCTAGAAGATTTTTGTGACTGTCGGAATAATTTATTGTGTTTAAAACAGTGTTTTTCATTCCACTTGCTCACTGTTTGTCCACAGTTTATGAGCAGGGACAATGCTGCTGAAAGTTTCATGCTGTATTGATAGCTGTCTTGCTAGGAAATGCGCTGCAGATAAATCAGCAGGGAACAGGAAGCATTTTTCATTCTTTCAGAGTATCAAGAGGCACTAAATAGTTGGCAGCCTGCACCATGTCATTTTGCAGCTCATTTGTAATTTATTTGTTATAATGTTGGCATTTTTGTTTTTATATAATGTCATCAAATTTTAAACACTCACGAAGATAAAGTAGTGGACGCAGTCTTTGTTGCATGTATACCTTCTCTTGTTGCCTGTTCGCTTACCTTGGAATTTATAACAATATTAGAGTTTGTTTTAAACTTTACTCAACATGTGCTGGAGCTAATATTTTGGTTTTTTTAATTCTCCCTCTTCAAAAAAACAAATTAAGGAAAAAAAATTACAAATTGTTTCCAAGGCTTCACAAACTACTCAGAGGAGGCTGACTCCTAGGCAGCTTTTACAGCTGTAATTTGAGAAAACTTGATATTACTAATTATATTTCTTTTTTCCCTGTAATATGTAATCATGTCAAATAATATATATTTTTACATGCTCTTTAAAGCCCATTGAAATATTATGATATAATCAATTAGAAAACTATTAATGCCATTATAGAACTACTTTCCTGTCTCAAAAAATATTTCTGCAGAGACTGTTTCTAGCAACTGGTGTCGTTGGAAGGGGGTGTGTCTGTAGAATGAGGTAGTTGGTTCTGTGGACATGGTGGACACTTTACACTGGATTGAGTCTGATCCAGTAAAGTAAAGGACCACTAGAGTGTATCAGGTATGCCAGGAAACCCATTCCCTGACCTGATCCCACTCAAACAAAATCCTCTTTGTTTACTCCAAGACTACACTGCAAGGTGAAATAAAGCTTCATGAGTAGGAGGAATTTACTAAGATTGAGAGATTTGCTCAAAAACTTGGTTGCCATCTGAATGAAAGGTTAGTGTAACCAGAGATACATGTGATTCCCCACAGTTTTTCTGAAGTTCAAATGATGACAGTAAATGTAGTGTAAATGATCTCTGGGCAATCAAAGAAGTTTTGGTAGAATTACTGCAGATCAAATAAGCAAGAAAAGATAGACAGATCCTTAACATCCATGCAGTGAACAGTGTAACCTGAGGTCAAAACTTTGGATGATTAATCTAATTGTTATCTAGCATAAACTAATGTCAGATTGGCAAGAGATCTTAGATTAACTTTTGTCTGGAACTAATCCCCTCAACTTAATACTGGGTGTACAAAGTGTCTCTCTTGTGATAATTAGTGAAGATTGGTTGACCTTTCTTTGTTATGAGATTGTAATAATTATAAATTGTATTTTTAATAATGTTTGCTGATTTCTGCTTTAACTGGTTAATTACCTTATTTGGAACAGTCAGGAATTTCCTGATGAAAGACAATTTCTTTGGAAGTGTTGACTCAAAATGATTTTTTTTTGCAGAAGTGCTTTACACAAACATATTTGCTGGTGACAGAATTCTTTAATGCTGTTGTTTCAAACTTCTCTCTGTTTCAATGTGGCTTCCTACTCCCTGGCTTGACACTGTTGGACATAGTGCTGCTATTTTGATACCATGGCCTGCAGGTTGACCAGTTAAAAAAAAGAACAGACTGGTGGATACTACCATTTCTTTCAAAGTGGCAATGCCAAGGTATGAGCAGTGCTAAATGCACTGACCATGGATACAGGTATAAGTAATTCTGGGATTGTTATCTAGTTGTTTTTGTAAAGATGGACTAAATAATGTCTAATAAATAATAAGGTAAATAATGTCTAGTTCTTGTTCAAATTCACTTCTGGTTAAACATATAAAATGCCATAATTTTGTTTGGAAAGAGATTATCTATAACACTGAAAAATGTTGACCATCTGTGTGCAGTAATTAAGAAGTTCTGGCAATATTTTGGAAGAAAATGAGGTAATAGTTAAATCAAACAACTTATGTACCAGCTGTTTTTTTTTTAACAACTGACAAGGTTTGGTTTTTTTTAAGTAATAAAACAAATTTTGCCAAATATTGTATTAAACAATTATTGTACATGTCCTCCTGACCAAACCTAAATACACTGAGCTTAGCTCTCTAATGAAAACCACACTAATACTAAATACTAAAACACATAAATAAAACCAAACTAATTGCATTTGAAAGGGTTCCTTATGCAGTGGGTATAAAGACCAAACCTGTTCCTATGTGCAGTCTTACATCACCTCTTTGGGAAGAGTTCTCAAGGGGACAGGCCCCCGTCTTATCATAGAATTCAGTAACAGTAGCAGCTGTGTTCAAGCAGGGTAATCAAAGAGGCTCTGGTAGCAAACCCTGTCTCTGTGATTTAGTTTGCAGTTTTGTCTGAGAGGACATGGGTACTAAGTGAGGCTAAATATATTCTAGGAAATGTATCTTGTTAGGAAGATTTCCACTTTTCAGAACTAACTAGGATCCATGGCATTTCTGTGTCACCAGAGTGGGTGAGGTGACTGTGACCTGAAACTTTCTCAGTCTGCCTGCAAGGGCAGCAGATTTTGTAATTGCAGTGGGGACCTTTGAAATCAACCAGAACGTGGGCCCTCAAGCTGTGCTCCATAGAGTACTTCCAGATGGCTTGGAAAAGCCCAGCAAAGAAGCATGTGTCACTGTTCAAGTAATTGTGCTTCATGTGACCTTTAACCCAGGATTTTAAAGTCTTTACAGTATTTTGGAAGCAAATGGAACATTTAAAAAGCTCCTTGTTTAATCCTACGCTGTGAGTTGTCTTAGTTTAAGAAGTTGCGTAGCCTCACTGTACCAAGTGAATGTCCTTTTTGTTTCTCCTTTGTAGCCTGAAAGTTTCTAGTTTTCTCAAACTGAGCTTCTCAGAGGTGAGGTGTTACTGATATGGATGTAAGCTGAGATGACTCCTGGAAGTCCCACTCAGCTGGCAGAGAGTCGGAACCCTCTGCTTGTGCTGCGCTAAGTCCTCCTCTAAGATACTGCTCTGTTGCTAGCATGAGCTGAGGGTGTAGGCATGTTGCCCTGGGAATAGGAACTGTATAATTTCTTGTTTGTATGAGGTGCCATGGCTACACCTGGTAATCTGCAAGAGGTAGGTGCTGTTCCCCTTGAAGGCAATGCTGTCACTCCCACTGATTTCATTTTAGGTGTGTAGACAGATGGGAAAACAGAACCAGACTAGCCTTGTCTCTCCCTCTTTGGAGCCTTGCCACGACTAACTTATTCTAACTTTATATCTGTGGCACTTTCTCCAAGATCAAAAGTGATAACCTGTGCTGCGGATTTGCTCCATATGGACAAAACAGAGAGTTCAGCAAGAGTTTCCTAGTACTGACCCCCTCAGCTTCCTAAGTACTGGAGAATAAAAACATGTATCCAAATTATTTCTTCGTTAAAATTGTTGTCTTTCTTGGCCATAGAATGGAGACTTTGATGAGTTTGTGATGTTTTACTTGTCATGTAACTCCTTAGAATAGGATTAGAATCAACCTTTCAATTTCTCTTGTGTTTTCATTTATTCTCTGCAGGAGAAGAATTGTAAATATTCTTAAAATTGTTTTCTGTCAGCCACTCCACCTTGAAGTCAGAAAGAAAACTAAGAATTTCTGCAGGAAGATAAACTCTCTAGTGTTCTGCCCAGGGCAAGGAAAACATATGTTATCGTGAGTCTTTGAAATATATAAGTGGCTGGTTGGGCTTTTGCCTAATGAAAGCTGTAGAATTTTGTGCAATTAGTCTTGCAATGATGTCTCAGTTGAATCGAAATTTTTGATGCCTTCTTACATTTGAGAAATGGCACAAGACTTTCCTCTCCAAGCATTTGATAGACAAGAGGAGGTAACTTATATCCTGCCTTGAAATTACCCCATTGGCATTTTCTTCCAGCACATTCTATATTACTCATGTATAGTACTCACCACCTAGAGTATGTCTTAGTAGCCTTTTTGTCCAGGTTAAATTTTCTTAAATACCTCATTTTTGTCATGCCTCTTTCCTCTCACCCCACTCCAAAACTTGCCCATCTTCTAACTAAGTGTAATTGTCTCAGAATATTCCTGCTACTAATTATTTTTTAAGCTTCTTAAAATGAGATGTCCTTTGCAGAAACACGAGTCTTTTTTTAAAGACTTTCCACTTGCAGCAAGTGAAAGGTGTGACAGTGATTTCCAGTGTGATCCCTTGAGTAAGTCAGCCTTGGAAACAGAAGGATCACAGAACCAATCTGTGAGCAAGGCCCAGTTTGAAGAGATTTGGCTGACAGTCAGGTTAGCTGGTTCATGAGCCAGGAAAACAGCAAACAGCAGGGATTACTACAAAGCAAACTTAATTAGGCAACAGATAGGCAGGAAGTACATCAGTCATGGAGCCTTCAGCCAGAGAGCACACAATGAAGACAGCTAACCAGGCAAAACTGTGTTTGTAGTGGTAGAAGAGGCTGAAGTGCCAATTAGTTGGAAGTAAAGCTGAATGCATAGGTGTCTCAGGCTACTTATTTTCTGGGAAATGTGTGCAGTATTTTTTGTGCTTTTCCTGGTAGGAGATGGGAGATTTTAGAAGACAGGAGAACAGACTATACATTGTCCATCAGTGATACTCAAGGAAAATGGGGAGAGATGCTGTCTCCTTGTGAATGAGGAGCATGTATGTTTGCTGGTGTCCAGCAAAGTGTTAAGGCTTTTTTTTTTAACAAGTAAAGCAACATCCAAATAACAGAACGTAGTGGGAATAAGAGAAGAATTAATAGCATGTAGGATACAGAGTAGTCTAGCTGAGAATCTGGGTATAAGTGTAAATTATATAACTTTTCCTTTGATTTTACTTATTCTGCAAAAATAGGAGGAATATTCAGGTGTTTACCAGTCTCCTCCTTCTAGGCGGTTGATTAGAGACATTTTAGCTGTTGCTCTCTAATCAGTCATAAATCCATTGATAGAACAAGCATTTTTTTGCAACTCTCCTGATTTGATAGGTGACATATTAGGTTACTCTGACCTTCTGTGGAGTTGCCAAAATAGAAAACAAATTTGGTGGAAAGATGCAATGTAGTAAGAATGGGATACTATGAATTTTATCAGGTATCTCATCCAGCTACTTGTTTTGGAAATAGAAACATTTTAGTAGTCTGAAAAGTAGCATAGATGCAAATGTCCTTGTTCATAATGGGTGATTTTTGGAAGGGTTTTTTTGTGGGTCTTTTTTTAAAACAGCAGTATTGCCAAAGCTAATAAACAGAAAGTTAAAATAATTTCAAAATTTCTGGGTTTGATCCATAATAAATACAGTACAAATAGTGCACAAGTTTTGAAGGACTATTAGAAAGAAACATCTGGTTGTCTTTTTAAAGGTGGATGATACTTCTTTTAGATGATTAAAGAAAGCTGTCTAATGTCTAAATGACCTCAGCATGTGCTGAATTCTTAGTATATAGTAAAGGAAGAATTTTTTAGTACCTAGTGTTTAGCACTAAGGGTGGTACAATTCTGCACTAAATTTTGTTTTTTCGAAGTTCTATAAAGCTGCTATCTCTTAAGACAGATCTGTCAGATTTATTTTCGCATCCACAATATACTGCTGGAACAGTATAGGAGAACTTGTTCTGCTTTATAGCTGAGCTGTGTTCACCTGCCCCTGAAGCTGGGATACATTTTAACTGTGGCAAATCCCCCTGAACACCAAATTTCTTCTGCTTCCATCTCTATTGCCAGACCAGCACCATCTGCCTACTTGTGTGTCTGGGTAGTTCTATTTCCTATCAGGTTCTAAGAATAAAAATTTCTAAATGAAGGGAAAAAAAAAAAGAGAAATGCATCAGCCAGGGCATTCTTGCCGTAGCTGTTTGCTGCAACTGCTACACTTAGGGAATAGATTTTAGTGTAAAAAGGACTGTAAGCTCCAGGTGTGTGCACATGCAGAGCCTGTGCTCTGGAAGGCAAAGTCACTACATACAGCAATTTTAGACTTTTCCTCTGTACTAGTGAATGTAGGCCATAGAACTAAAGAATTGTTTTGGGTCTGGACATCCTGTCCTCTGATAGTTGCAAGATACATAAATAATCCTATTCAGTAAAGTGAGATGGGGGTTTTTTGTTTATAGTGATTTTATTATTTGTGACTTGAACTCCTAACTGCACTGTTGGTGGTTTGGATTGATAAACACTGATATCACTCTCAAAAGTGCAGAAACTGTAGCCCAAACTCCTGGACAGATACTCTGTGGGACCTGCACAGCACACTGGCTCCCACTGGTTTGGAGTGGTTCAGGAATGTTTCACCTCAGCCCTTCCTGGGGGTCACCGTGCAGGCATACCAGCAATCTCACTGGAAATACCGGTTAATGTTGCTCCCCGAATATATTGAAGACTGCTTATCCTGGCATCATGAATTATCTAGGAAGAGTTGCAATGTAAATCAGGATGTTTTTATATGAGAAATATAGGTGATAGGTATATTCTAGAAAAATTTTAAACAAATTTTGTTTCTTCTTTGTGTAGCTTCATTTCCCTTGATATTCACTGTGTTGTGTGTTCTGAATACCTACAAGATGTTGTTGTCTCATTTCCTTTATTGTGATGACTAATGACTGAGGATCCAGATGGAGTGCATGCATGGATGCAGTGCAGGGCAGTTACAAACATACAGTAGGAGAAAGTTGATGCTCCAAAGTGATTTTACTCTGTGAGAATTACTTTAGTTATATGTTTCTTCAAGTTTGAGTCAAGAAATCTGTTGCTTACTCAACTATATTTGCAGGAAAGTAAGTTACTTCACAGAAAATATTTTGATAAAAAACTCTAAAAAATTAGCCTTCTGTACTCCTTAATAAGACACCTCTGAAAATAGTTAATCACTTCTTCTGGAATACATTTTCTCTCCAAACTTAGAGACATTTGAAAGAGAAGATAGCAAAAGAGGTTGTCTTGTCTCATTTTAATTAGGGCATATCTTCCTAAGAGGACAAAATGTTTTTGGAAGATGTCAACCTTTGGAATATCCTTAGCAGTGGAAACATAGCCCAGCCTGTCTCACAGCAAATTTAAAATAAAGAAGTAAAGTCTGCATGCAAAATCAAGGCAGCAGTGGTTATTCTCTGTATAACTCCAGCTGTACTTGAATTGTAAATCCAAAAGCATTACAAAACTAGCAATGGGGCACCCAGTGAATCCTTGCAGGCTTGGATCAGTGTTTCTGGGACCTTTAAGGAAATTTTCCTGAGATTGATTTAATGTTTTCTCTTGAAACAATAAATGACATAAGTGTTATCTCCAGATTTTTTCCAGAGCTGTGAAGTAATTCACTTGTTTTTCCAACATCAGAACTAAAACCTGAACTAATCTAGTTTAATCATTCCCTTGTCTTTTATTAGCTGGAATGTGCTAATATACAAGAATAATGAGAACACTTGGATCAATAGAAGTTCTGCTTGCAGTGGCTGTATTTTGTACACTGGGTAACAAAAAGTAGTCAGGGTTTTCTTCACAGTTAATGTAGATGCAGAATCATGTGTCAGATGTTCCACATTTAGATGTCCTTAGCTTTATTTCATCAGTATCTGCTGTAAGCGGAGCCTGGGCTCTGTCACACTTTTGTTGTATTGTGTATCAGTATTATCAGCTCTCCAGTCTGGACTGAAGAGGAAAGCTGGGTTCCATTGGTGTTATTGAGGGGTTTCCCAACAGCTATGAAAAAGCCAGGATTTCAATTTTCAAACCTTTAAAGCAAAGTGCTTTCAGGCTTCTAAGAATGACTGCTCAAACAACCATTTATGTGAATTTTATGTGAAATTTGTGTTAAGGGAAGCAATTTCAAGGGAAGTACCTCCTGACATATTTTTCTTCACATTTGTTTAGAAAAGTGTGAATGCTTCATATAGTGTTGGCAGGATGTTATAGCTGGAGGAAGTGCATTACTTGAAACTGGATCTTCTCTGCAAAATTAAGACTTTATCTTTGCAAAATGATGTTCAACTGTGACCATACTGGATCAATGTCACATTTCAGAACTTCATCCTGCTTCACTGAGTTCCAGGGCAGGGTGTTACCCTGGGAGGTTTCAGCTCTGTGACCTGCCTGCTAGAAACATATACAAGTTCCTAATGCTGAGTTTTTTATGAGATCAATTACTCTAAAGAGGTGAAGATTTTCTCTTCAGCACGTGGACAAACAGGAATGGGCAGGAGGAAAGGAGGAACACTGGGATTTTTCATGTTTTAAATTATCACAGTATAGTTTGCTCTGGAGAAAAAAAGACAAACTGTGTGTCCCTCAAGGATATGGAAATTAAATGATCCTCCCATCTTTTATAATAACCTTCTTTGGAACCTACAGATGTGTGATCTTTTCCTGACCTTCTCTTTAAGCAGCACAATTCTGCCATGTTTCCAGACTGTCACTTGGAGTGCCTCATGAGAAATGTTTAATGGTGGTTTTCTTGCCCTTGCAAAAGGGGTTTGAGATTTTTATTGTTATTTCATAAAATGTCTTAGCAACTTGTGAGCAACTGTGGTGCTTGTTGTACCCATTTTAATGATGTTTCAATTTTTAGAAATATCAATCTTCTATCTTACATTTTTTTCAGTAAATACATCTCTTGGCACAAGGGAAATTGAAGTGGGAGTGTTTTTCATTAAAAAAAATAACATCCTTGTCAAATAAATCTGTACTTAATTAAATTTCCTCTGTTTTAACTGCCCATAGAAACAGATAACTGTGACAAACAAAAACAAAGAATCTTAAGGAATACTGACTTACATCTGATAAAAGCCATCTGGCATATACATATTATTTTTTTAGCTTATGCTTTAGTAACAACTTTTTTTAGCTTATGCTTTAATCAGCATTTGGTTCATATTTCTTCCTTCTACTTTGGGCTTACCTAATAGATTAAAGATATATGACTTGAAGTTTAAACCCCTGTTTTCAGAATTTTTAAATCACTTTTTTCTCATATACTAAAAAGCATATGGTACAGCTAGCTTTTGCCTAGAAATTACATGAGCACAAAGAAGTATTTGATAATTTGTAATTTTTAATTTTGTAATTAAAAGTAATTTGATAATTTCCCATTTGATAATTGTTAAGAGACTGCGAAGAAAACGGTAACTGGTTTTCATATTGTTAATAGTTGTCTTGGTTTAATTTAATTTTCCCAAAAAAAGCCTTCATTTAATTTGAATTTTCTGGCCAATGCACTAAATAATGTCATAGTTTTGATTTGCTAATTTAAATATACTCATTTTCTGTTGTGAGACAGAACTAGGAGCAGAAGCAAGGCAGGCTTAAAACTTAAAAGACTATAAAAAGAAATGTATTAACTACATAAACAGGGAGAAAAAAAACCAAATTCAGAATAAGATTTTTAGACTACTCCTTCCTTTCTTCTCTTAACTTTCATAACAATAAAACAAACATACAAAAAACTACTTCAGTCAGTTCCCAACTTAAATAGTCTTTTTTTCAGTTCACTTCCGAGAGAGAAGTTTCCTCTTGTCAGGCTATAGGGATTTTTTTACAAGCAGGAAGAAAAGAGTCTTATCGTGGTTTTATTTTGTTTGCATCCACCTGGGAACTTGCAATCGTGGCACTCCTCCCAACTCCACAGCCTTCCCAGAGCTGTGCATGCAGGCCATGTCGGACTCATGGGGTATTACTTTTAAGAATGAAATGTTCCAAAGCAAAGGTTTTCTTCCATCTTTTTTTTTTTTCTTCCTGTTCATGCTTTATCCTCAGAAAACCGAGATCCTCTTCTTTCCTCGGGGCAAAGATTCTCAACACAGGTACTTTAGTCAAATGATTTATCAAATGGAACACTCTAACTCTCCCTATGTCTTTTTTTCCACGGTTTATAGGAATTTTCAGTGTGATATCAGTCCATTTCTACAACTTTACAAAAGGATTTTCAGCCAACTTTTACAGCATTTTCTCATTCTCTTTCTATCTAAAAAAACTTAGCTCTTGCTTTACTGACTTCAGGGTATCTCCTTACCCCCCTCTCATATTTAAAGGAAAGCTGGAGGTTTTGCAAAATTTTATCTGAGCACAAAGAGTCAAAGTTTTACACAGCTACAAGCGTTAGGCCAGGCCCAGGCCTGCGGGGTGAGGGGCGGCTGAAATCTTAATAAGCCTTTTCTGGGGCTCAGCTGCAGCAGCCCCACTGTCCATGGCCACCCTTGCTTCCCAAACAGGGGCCCGGCTGCCTCCCCCACAGGCCATGCAGGGGCTGGCCAGGCCCGGCCCCTCCGAAGCTGCCGAAGCCAACAACAGGAGCCGAGCCCGAACCGTGGGCTAAGGTCTTATCAACGAGCCTTTCCTCCCTCCGGCCATCAGGTCCCTTGATTTGCAAACGGGGCCCAGGCGGCCTCTCGGGCCCCCCCGGCATGGGAGGGAGCCCGGGCCGAGCCGATGTTACTTGACCAGTCACCGGAAATCAGAGAACTCTTTTCTTGGGTAACGTCCTTTAAAATGTGTGTTCACGGAGCGAACTAACTTTCTCTAATTGGCTGTTGAAGCTGTCAATAACTAAACCAGCCCTCAATTGGTCCCAATCAACCTACAGAGGAAGCCCCCATAGAGAGAACCTCTCTCTGATTTTCTTTTTCCCAAGTAAACCCAGCTGTGGTTATTGTCTTGGTAGCCAGCTATGTTAATAGGGATTGCTTTCAGTGTTTCGGACTGTGGCCATAAAAATCTTTGATGACCTCGCAAAATGACCCTGGAAAAATAATTTCATGTTCCTGTGACTGTTTCCATTTCCACATATTGCTGGTCTCAGCTGTTTGTCCCAGGGCTGTGTGGATATCTGCAGGAGCATGGGTCAGAGGCTCCCCAGTGCAGGAGTGTGTGACTTGCACATCAGTGCTCAGGTCACCCAGAATGCAGGGAGCTCCCAGCTCCCTTCAACTTTGCATTTCCTGTCTTTTAGAGAGGGCCAACTGCCTCTACTTCCCACACTGGTTGTGCTGTTGTTCAAATTGGGAATGTGGAGCTGTCCTTTCCAAGTTGCATGGGAGGGAGTGTAGAGTTTTCCTTTAATGTACACCCAAACTTATCCAACACCTCCAGCTACACAGACACCTGCATCTGCCTCTCTGGGTGCCAGCAAAGCACAGGCTTCAACTTGGAATCAGGTCTATGTTCAGAATACAATGTTTATCTGTCTTATAAGCTTGCTGCTCAAAATGGCTGAGCGCATGGATGGAGTTCAGCTCGGAAAATAGCCTGGCACTCTGTTTGGCGATGGAAATTCTGTTAGTGAAAAAAGGCAACTTCAGTTCCTGGTAACTCTGTAATTTCTGTTTCTGGCCACATTAGAATCTAAGTTGAGTCATGGGCACACACAGTGAAAAATTGGCTCTTTGGATGGCGAGTGATCATATTATTAAGTGTAAGTTGAATCACTTCAACCAAGAGTTTAAATGATTTCTCATATACTTCTCATTATTTTTTGCTTGGAAATGTTGGTCTGAAAATAGATGTGAAGTAAACTGTGAACGCAAGAGTTATGAGGCTTTTATACTTTCATTGGATTTGTAGCTAGTTTTCCATTCCCTGAAGAGATCAGCCATAGAAATATCTCCTATGAAGAAGCTTCCTCTCTTCAGTCTTTGATTAATTAGGGAGCACTGGGGCCAATACAGTTTTAATGTATTACTGGTTTTGGCGTATTAAAACTTGCATGCAAAAAAGCTCTGACAGAACAACTGTGTTTTGGTCTTATCTCATTGCAAGGCCACACAAAAATGGTCTGATTTTACTGAAGACAAATAGAATTGATTCAAGAGATGGGAGAGGAAATATATTGCCACTCATCTTTTGGTGGGTCTTTTCTGAAGGAGAGTAACAGAAATTTTCAGTTCCTTCTAAGATGAAACAGTACATTTTTAATGTCTCAAAATTTTTGGCTGCTCTTGGTCCCATCTGAATTGTCTTTAGCAAATACTTGTTGTGACTTCAGGCTGAGATTTTTTTGTGGAAAGCAGAACATATTTTTTAATATGAAGCAGAGCAGCATCTTCTGTTGGCATCTGCCATTGATTTTTAACTGTCATCATGTTCCTCTTTGCCAGTAGAAAGAAGAATGATGCACAGGGAACTTCTTGAGATGCTTCAGGAAAAGGCATCATCAAGTGAGAGTAGGTTGCAAAATTGGACTTTTCCACATGCTGTCTTCAGAGTAAACTCTTCCTCCGTTCCTATACATTACATTATTAGTGAAATACATCAGCAAATGTTTATAGTCAAGGGAAGTTTGTACTAACACTGTCATGCAACTAATCTGTGTGCGTTCTAAAGAGGGAACACTAAGTTCCTAAGAAACTAAGCATTTTCCTCCAGACTCAAGTGTCTTATTAAATATTTATACATGGATTAGACTGTTTACTTTCCATCTCATACTATAGTTGTATTGGGGAGATCCAGAACACCTGGGTTTTAGTGAGGTCTTAAGGAAAGTTTGCTTCAACTTTCCAAATTAAAGATTAAGAGCTCACTGAATTACTGAGTATATGTGGGAGAATTTTAAACCAAGAAATATGAGTTCTAGAAGCATGTTTCTAAAATTGTGAATAACAAAATATTCATGAATACCAGATCTTGAATCTTGATTTCACTGTATTCTGCTGCATTTCTACACTTCTCAGAGCAGTGACAGAAATATCAAAGAAATACCAGTTTCTCCTGGTTTAGCTTTGCTGGAGGTCTGATCTTTACATTAATGGAAAATGATTGCTAGGATTAAGAAGTCACTTGGCTGACTTAGGTGATGCTACTTTAGCTTTGTGCAAAAAATGGTAAATGAACAGGATCCTGGATCACAGTATTTCAGGTATGCTGGCTATGTAAAATATCCTTTTTTAAAAAGAGAGGCTGTAGATCTACCCTTACTTTCCGTATTTAGGTGTAACTACATGTATGTAATTGGTATCCAGAAGTAAAGCCGAAGTGAGAACAGTTTGACTGTCTAGGCAGAAAGCAGAAAAGAATAGCCCAAACTTATTTTGCAGAGGATAATCCAGGCTCTTGGTGTGGAAACACAGATTCTCTGTGTATTTAACAGCTGTATACCCTGGAAGAAACATGTAAAAACCTTAATGTTCTTTAAACTACAGAAGCGTGAGTGAAAAGCTTCTCTTGAAGAATGAAAGCTACAGCTAAACAAAGTTGAAAGCTGGTTATTTATGTGTAAGTCATCCTGGGCTGTGCGTTTTATTAGAGAAACTAGGGAGCACTACTTTTAAGCCATCACCAGCAGCTTTTAGTATTCTCTCTCATCTTGCTCAACACTGGGAATGTTGATGCTGTTCAATCATTTCACAAATCAGCAAGAACTTGTCTGATCAGCACTCACCTCCAGCAAGTGTCTGCTGGAGGTGAGTATCACTTCACCATGAGGTGAACATAGAAGACCTTTAACTCTTTCGTTTGAGTGTGGTGGTTTGGGGTCTCGGGCAGCTTTGAATGTAAATGGCCTCTGAACAAATTTACACTTTTCTAGGATCTAGTGCCTATTGCCTGCTCCTAAATGTCACTGCATATCAGAAACTTCCTCCTAAACACAACTAGCTATTCAAGTTACACACTTCAGAGGACATCCAAAAACCATAGCAAGTACTGCTTGTCAAAACTGGTAGATTTTGCTAATTTTTGCTAAACATATAGGATTTGATCTCATTTCAGCTTTACAAGAATTAATGTTTTAACCACTGCCTTACAAGAGTAAAAGAGCCTTATTCTTGCAAGATGAAGAAATAATGAAATATGGCTATGAGTAATAATGCACTTTGCTTTCTTTCTGCTGATTCTGAGCTAATGCTTCCTATGTTTAAATTAATTTCCAAATATTTTGTGCAAGTTTTGGAAGTAAATAAAACGTGAATTTCTAGGTATGTACTCTTAAAATCTACTTTTCCCCTGAGTTTGTTCGGATAGGATTTAAGAGTTGTATGTGCTGTGTAAAATTTGTATTCCAGACTAAACAAAAAATATATTTACAAATTGTCTGCTTAGTTTAATTTTTAAGGTGCTTTCCATATTTTGTTGATATATCAATAAAAAAAATTAATATATTTTCACATAACTTTTGTGCTGAAACCTAACCAGAAAAATTAATTGTGGAAGAGATTTTGTTTCAATCAATTACTTTATCACTTGATTACTTTTTCCTTGCATTGAACTTACATGCTACTAGAAGTACTACACAGATTTTGTACACTATCTCTGGAGAAGAATCAATTTATTCCAATTATCTAGAGATATATTTGTCCTGTAGCAGCTAGGTTAATATGGAAGGTATAATGCTATTTCTGGTAAAATTGGAAGACACCATGCAAATGGATCATATTTTAAAAAGAGTATTTGTGCAAAGACTGTAGTTGCTTTAGTTTGATGATTGTTTTCAATATTTGCAGTACAGCAGGGTCTGAGGCCTCAGTTACACATGAGGATCAGTTGTACTTTATATAAACAATTAAAAAGCCTTGCACCAAATAACTTTTCTTCTAAGCATTAAATGTCCTGATTTTTTAAGGAAAACACACAGCTGGGACAAAAACATGGAATGATCTCAAACCAGCTGGACATAAGGACAGATCTTGATTTTCATCCATCTGTGTTCAACTGTGGAGCATTTGGATTTAGTGCTCACTGGAGACATAATGGGAACATTTAAAGATGCATTTCATGGATCCTCAATTTAATTAAAATAAAATATTCCAAATATACACCCAAGCAAAGCTGAAGGATAAGACACTTGGTTTGAAAGACAGGTATGGTCTAAGGAAAGGCAAGAGCCCCTTTCCTGCGATGCAGAGTGCAACCCCCCTCCCTTTTAATTATTTTAGGTC
This sequence comes from Sturnus vulgaris, assembly GCF_052056855.1. Classification (NCBI taxonomy): domain Eukaryota; kingdom Metazoa; phylum Chordata; class Aves; order Passeriformes; family Sturnidae; genus Sturnus; species Sturnus vulgaris. The sequence continues at coordinate 16,739,177 of NC_142256.1, read as the reverse complement.
CAAATCAGAGGCCTTCAGGCAGGAGATGTGGGGATAAGAATAACAGTCCTTTACTGATATCTAACAAGGCAGAAAACAACAACAGCTACAAAAATCGACAACAGAACAGAACAGTCTAGCTCAGCTCCAGTCCCTTTTGGCCGCAGGCCGTCTCCCTGTGCTGTTACCGGTGCTGTGGGCAGGGCAGGTCCCGCGCAGTTGAAGAGGGCTGGGTGATGGCGGCAGCGGCCCAGGGGTGAGAGGGATGGGGAAAGTGACTCCCCCCTCACGGTGTCGGTCGTGGTGCTCGGCAGAGTGTCCGGAGGTAGTAGGGTGAGGTGGGAGAGCAGCAGAGCGGTGTCCAACGGCAGGGAGCGTGGATCTCAGTGCTGGGATGGCAGGGGAGATGCCAGATCCGAGCACGGGGCGTCCTCTCCCTCCACGAGCCAAACGAGAGAGTTTCCAGCCCGCTCCCGACCCCCGTCCCACCTTTCCTTTTTCTGGTTTCCCCCCCCTCTCCCTCCACCCACCTCCCTGTGAGAGAACATTACCTTAAGGTGTAGCCACTTAGCATAACAATGGGAGAAATTCCACAGAAAGAAAAGGGAAGCATTCAACCCCCAACAGACACTCAGTGAAGAAGAGCCTGAGAGTATCTTGATACAGTCTGATTCAGGTAAGCATAGGAGTTCAAGAGGCCTCTGCCCTGGAGCTGACTCTGGACTTGGAGTGGGACAGCAGCCAACTGGCCATACCTGACTGGGTGAGTGTGCGCTCAGATCATGCAGCCTCTCAACGGAGTTAAGGAGCCATAAAAGCACCACATGACTCTGTGGAATGTCCTGTTTCTAATCATCACAGAGTGGGTCAAGTTTTAGCATTCTTTTATTTAATTTTGAGAAAGATACGTCACTAATTTGACCCTTGTTGGATGACTGAATGTATATACACCACATAATTAGATTGATTTACAGTCAGGGGTACAAATACCTTCAAGATGGTGTTATCTTTCTGAGTGCTGGCCTGCTAAATATAGGGGGGATCTGATCTGTCTTGTTTTCATGGAAGGTTGCTAGATTTGGAGATACATACAAAAAAACCCCCAAACCTTTGGAGCTGCTGATATTTGGAAAAGGATGTACACTTCACATATTGCTGTAGTGGAGAGGAAAATAAAATAGTTGGTAGTAATAGTCAATTGTTTCTTTGATAAATATGGTATGAGGATGTTGGAACCCTGAAGCCTGGGAGTTTTGAGCTTTCTGTGCTGCCAGGCACTGATCTCCAGGGGAGCACTGCTTTTGACCTGAAGCTTTGGAGAAGGCTTCCAAAACGGAATGATAGAACTAGAATCACTGGTGTGTAGTTTGAATAGAAGTGTGTAATATCACATGGTGAAGAGTTTGGAATTTGGGGGTTTAGAATATAGTAATAGGTATAGGACAAGATGGAGGTTTTAGGGTGTTGGTTTTTCTTCCCTCTTGTCCTTCTTCTTGGGTTTAGGTAGTATTTTCTAATTGGATAGAAGATGCTGCACTGCGGGTCATGGGTGTTTGGTCATGGGGTCCAAAGTAAAAATAATGTAGGTGTTAGCTTTTAATTGGACTGTTTGGCTTTAAAAGACCTTGTAACAAGCAAGATACATCACCATTTCTTCCTTTTTAGCTTGTTAGCTAGAAGTGCTGTAGCACTCACTGTACTATAGGTAAGAATTAATAAACAACTGAGTCTGAACACGAAATTCCATCTCTTGTGCCCTTAATCCCAACTCTGACTGAAGAGGAAAAAAGAATATAAAACGTAATATAGTGGTGCCTCATGTGAGAATCAAACTCACAACCTTCAGATTATGAGACTGAAGCACTAAAAAGATGTAGTGATAGAAAAAATCTATCAAAATAATGTTGATTTGATACTGGTAATCACAATCTAAAGGAGTCCCAGATTTCTTCCCCTCTTGCTGCTGCATCTAGTATTGCAAAGACAAGGAAAAAAATACTTTTATTTTCTTTTATTTTTTCAGCAAAGACAAAATTTCTGGATAGTTAGGATAAACTATCTGTTATTCAAGTTGACCAATAAGTGCTTTGACACTGCAACATTACTTGTGTCAGTGGAAAAATGTTTCTGGAAAGCAGAGATGAGTGAGGATGCAGCTTTTGAGACTCAAGTAAAATCCTGGTGTTTAGGATGCAAGTTCTGTGCTCGGGCATGTCCTCTGTGAGAGCTGGGAAAATGAAAGCGAGGCTTTCCCATGACCACCTGTGGAACTGCAGCTCAGCATTTGTGGGTCTGTTTCTTGGACTTACCACTTGGAGCAATATTATCGTTGCTTTAATGAAGGGATGGGACTACGATCGTGCTAAAAATGATTTATTTTTCCAATGTGCATCAGCCTCAAGGCTGTATTTAGAGAAGCAAGAATTCGGCCATAGCTCAAAAGTAGTCACAGATTTCATCATTACAAGGCAATATATAGCATTCTAATCCAATGGAAAGTTGCTACGAAGTTTATTTTGTTTTTCTAACCTATCACTTTTACTTAATTCTGCTGCAATGCGTATACATTTATCCAATGAATTACTATTACACGTACACACATATACTTCTATTATAACACTTTAACTCCTAGCTTACCCTATACAATTATATTACTACACTATAAAACCCTTCACCATCTTGTCCAATACAGCTTCTTACTTACTTAAGACATATTCTTACTTACAACTATAGAAACATAAGTTTCTAATTTTTCTGCTTAATGTCTGTGTACTTTTATTTTTACATCAATCCAAGTTTCTTCCAAGGCTGCAAATCAAACCTTTCAGTATCTATGGAAGTTTCTATTTCTCCATTTCCTACAAAACAGCAGTAAGATCAAGGAAGTGGCCACCAGAATCACATAATAAGCAACCAGCAACAGTCTCTGATACACATCCTTGCTGCTTAGTTTCACGCTGGAAACAAGGACCGCACATGCAGAACTGTTTGTTGACTTATGTGGGCTTCTCTCATGTATACCCTTCAGCCTGTGCTGTAAACTGAAGGTGGACAGTATAGTTGTGCCTCCTCTGTACTTCCTATCTCCTTTAATTTCTCAGATTCTTTTTCCTTTATTCTGCTTTTAAGCCTTGACTATTTAGCCTTCCTCAGTGGCATGATTCCTCTCAGGCTTTGGTGGCAGACTGCCAGACTGGCATTTCCAGTCAGTGGCAGATATAAGAGAACATTTCTGCTGATGCTGATACAGCCAAGCGAAGATTGGCTGCGTTGGCAAGAGCAGTAGGCAGTGATGCCTATCTCTGACATCAGAGCTGTACTTCACTGCAGCCATCATTTATTTGTAGGTTTGTTACTGAGAAGATACTGGAATCTTTATGTGACCTAAAACTCTGTAGAAGTGAATGTGTGTTCATTGAACCAGTTCACTGTTTTGCTGTTCTTGCTGGCTAAAAGGCCGTTATAAATGCCTGTGGGGATTATCAAGAATGTAGCCTAGTGTGAGAAGGGTGGTATAGATGCGTGGGCTGAGGGTAGTTTGTTGCATGCTATGCAGCATAGTGTGAGGCTTTAAAAAATACCCTATGGGAAAACATTGCTGCAGCTAGCTGTGGTTTAACTGAAATTGGAGTGAGTGCAATTTAACTGAAAATGGAGTGAGGGAAATACAAAGCCAGTTTGCAGCAGTGATCAACACACGATTCTTTTTTTTCTCTATTCTTTTAAAATCTGCTTTGCTTATTTTTCTCAAATGGCAGTCGAATGGTTGTTCCCTGGCTGATGGCTCTAGGAAAAGGGCTTAGAGTAGTTTGTGTAGTTCAACAGTGGCTGTCCTGGCTGGGAAAGGAGCACTGGCAGCAACTTCCAAAGAGTCCTGCTGAGTCTGTGCAGACCAGATCTGCTTCCAGTGCTTGTCATCCCAGGGTTTCTGGGGGGCTGCATTTTTTATGAGCTGCGAGGAGGCTATTTGCAGATCTGAGACAGTTTTGGTTTCTCTAAAATGACATGTCATCATGTTGGTATGTAGTAACACTACTCTTTGATGTAATAGGATGATGTTGAACTAAAGCATCATTTTATTGTGGTGTACTGGTCCCCATTTGTTATTTTTTAGCAGAGTTTGCAGCCTGAAACAAATCCGTGGAAGTGGCTATGCTATGAACTTTGTGTCTTTCAGACCTTAGATAATGCTCATCATTCACTGTGCTCCAAGTGACTGCAAAATACATGGGAAATACAATATCATCTTTCAGAACACTATGGCTACATCGACATAATTAATAAAACATGGGAGATGTCAGTATTTGCTATTAGAAGAATATATAAAGAGGAGAAAAGCAAAAAAAATTTTAACACCTACTATCTCTTAAAAAAATAAAAAGGGAAACACCTTGCTTTTGTAAAATGTAGTGTCTCTCTACAGACTATTCCTGATTTCCATCATTATACTGTCCTGGTAATTTCTGAACTACTAAACAGACTTAGCCAAAACTTGGAGTTGCCAACCTTCTGTAAGCTACCTTGGGGTAAAGACTACTTTGCTCTCCTCAGTCTCATCTTGACATCAAGCTTAAGGCCTACTAAAGGCTTCTGTTTTTTCAAGTGAAAAGCAATGGATGAAAGGCATGCAATATCCTTAAGGTGTTTATATTTATGCTTATGTTACTTCAGGACTTGTTTCCATTGTTTTCAGAATGTTTTAAAGTTACATATTTAAAAGAATTAAAAATAAAACCATCAGAAACAAATGCAGCTTTGATTAGCAGCTAAATTAAAACAACTGATGAGCTACCCTACCTCTCCCTTTGTCTTGTTGGCTAGTTTCTTAACTGCAGGATACATTCCTATCCCTTACACTTTTCAGATCTGCTAGGTGCAGTGAAGGCCATATTCTGGCTTGCCATCCATCAGAACAGGGAATGATTTCACCTTTTATTTTGAGGAAGAAGAAGCTGCTGAGCTGATTTGGAAATAGTAGGCTGGTTATTGTCGTGTAAAGCTGCTGAGACCTGTGTGCAGGATGTCCCCAGTCAGGTTATCCTGTCATCATACACAGATCGCTGATTATCACACAGTGTTTGTGATCTTCTGCAGTGCTGCTTCCTTCTGTCTCTCATCAAGGCCCAGTGAGCACAGACCATGACAGGTAAAATCTTCTTCCAGACCTCAGATGCTCCCATACAAAGAGCCATGCTTAATCCCTGGCCTAGTGTGTAATTTAGTAATCTGCATGGTCATGAATTCCAGGGATATATGGGCAGGAAGCACGGAGCAGTGTGGGTAGCAGAGCAGGCCTACAGTGTCATTTAAGTCTTTGTTGTATTGTGTAGTGGGGGATTTTGGGGACAATGAGACCTGTCTGTCAAAGATTAAACAGACTGGAAGTGTGGTTTATACCAACAAATGAATGAGGCTTTTTGGAGTGTTAATACAGCCATATAGTAACTGTCCAATGACTAAAACATACAATTTATGGGATGACAAGCAACATTGGAATTGATAATTTATTCTATATACCTTAGCCAGTGGGAATTCAAGTAGGTGAAAAGTTCATTTCCGTCCTTACCTCGATCAATATGCAACACTTATGTATGACAAGTGAAAAATCCCCTATTTTTTCTCTCCCAGACTTTGGTTTGAAGTAATTTTTGCTAACTGCAGTTTATTCTCTGACACTGCCCAGTAAACCAGCCACTGACTGACTGACGCTTCATGTTTATCAGGCACTGCAGTAAAATTTTTCCCAGACCTGCTCTGCTTTAGCCTCTAGAGATAACTAGAATATTGCCAAATGTTATGTTAGCAGATTTGCAGACCTGTACTACTCTCCACTCCTGCTTTGACCTGTATATTTCCAAGCAATGTATACATGAGAATTCAGACTCCATTTTTTCCTTTAAAGTGAATTGTTTACATGTTTGCAAAGCTCCCTCAGCTTTGCTGTGTAACAGGTCTCTGGGAAGAGGTTTTGTTCTAAATCTGCTATCTTGAATAAGCATCAGATGGTTCCCATCTGAGTTTTAAATCTTGACTAATATCTGTTCCAACAGATACTTTCGGTTTTAGCAGAACCCTATGCAAGGAAAGTTGCTCAGACCTTTCTGAAGTGCCAGGAGCACGCTGGGAAGGTTATGGAAGGCAAAATGTAAGGGAAACTGTTTTCAGGGAATCTATTGTTTGCTGCTGACCCTGTACTGGCCAGATCTGTGCATGGCCTACTTTCCCTGCCTGCCTTTCTAACTAGAAGAATCCTTTGGGGCTGAATGACCTTAGTGGATAATGAGAAGTTTTGCTGTGTTTCTCCCTTGTAAACAGAATATTTAGCATGTGGAACATGGTCTGATGACTAAAATGGATACAGTTTTAAAGGTGTAGAGGGGCTTTTTTGTTGTTGTTAGGTTTTTTGTGTTTTTTTTTTTTTTTTTCCCAAAGAAAGAGGCTACTTTATTTACTAGACGATTAATATTATACATGATATGGTAGTAAGTCTTAGAGGCAGTCATGCTGCATATATCGCATGTCAGGCTCAGACTTGCTTTCAGAATTTCACTGTACTCAGCACTAATTTTGTTGTAATAGCATAAACACTGAATATCAGACAGGGGAAGGGACATAATAGTGCACCAGTAAGAACAAAGGGAAAAAGACATGATTGTTTTTCTGGAAAATTGCTTAACTTATGGCAATTTATAGATACACATTTTCTGTGTAACAGTGAAATGCCATAGAATAATTAGATTAGAAAAATAATAGGACAATCCAGTATGATAAAAGTGAGCCAAAAAAGCAGTCATAAGATTGTTGTCTAGAATAGGTTAGGCTGTGACTTGGATTGCTAACTAAGCTAGAGGAAAGGTTCAGGTTTTAGATTCAGTTATCAGCATTTTGCACACTTTTTCTCTCAGGAATTTGAGACAAATTGAGAGAAACTCCTGGAAGCATAAACGGATACAGACATTTAAATCTGCTTTTAGAATAGCAGTGTTATGCTTGGGATCCAAATCTCTGTTGTTCATATTCTAGTGATCCACTTTACATTCTGCAGAAACAGAGAACACAATAACAATAATTGAAAAGTTTTAATTAATTATGGTATTATTAAACTGAAAAACCACAGCTATGTTTTATTCCAAATATGAAAAGAAATCTCTATTATTTTAGTAAATATTAAGTAGTCTCTACAAAAAATTCACCTCAGTATTTAATTTATTGCAAAATGCTGTAAAACAAGTATCATTGATATGAGCAGCCACATTACTGACTAGAATATCTGCAGATAGACAAAGAGTAGAAAGCAAAGATTGAGCTTTAAAGAGATTTAAAGAGATTTGAGATTATAAAGATTCAAACACAAGCTGTTAAATATAAAGATTGTTCTCTTAGTTGTTAATTTTACAGCATTTAAACCAAGATAGGTTGTTCTGTTTTAGCTGGAATACCATTAGATGGTTGACAGCAACACAGGAAACTTCTGTAAGAAGTGTGAAAAATAGGGAAGTAACAACTTCAGTAGAGCTACTGCTGCAAATTAAGGAATTAATATGATATTTTGATATCTCCATTCCCCAGTTATGATCCTTGAAGAGAATGTTTTGCTCTAGAATAATTACCATGGAAAAAAATTATCACCCTCCTTTGAGATGTGTTCTATTATCACTTCTTGCTCTGATTACACCTATGAATAAACAGATACTATATTGAATAAAATTTCATTGAATGACCAAACCCCTACAGCTCCTTAATATAATTTAATAATGGGTCTGATCTGGCATCACAGCAATGTGGGGACGGATAAGCCTAGCCCAGAGAGCATACCTCAGATCTGGGTTTAAAATTTTCCAGAGAGAGGGAACGTTCCTATTAGTAGCCCAGAAAAAAACAGGGCACCATCTTGCTTATCCACTCCAGTGCCGAGCAGGGAACCCAGCTGGTGAGCACAAAAGGATTGTCCTAAAGACTGGTACCCTTTAACTTCTTCCTGGGTCCTGTTGATTCGTGGGTGGTTTCTTTCTAGAAACGCATGAGACTAAATCTTTGCTTCAAGTCTTTAACTGACGTTTTTGCAACTGTTCTTGTACATCTCTGTATTTTCCTCAGTTTGGCTATCCCTGTAAAAATACTCTTAGATTGCTCATCTTAGATGCATCTTGTGGAACTGAGTTCCCCAGAATAATTGCCAGGATTTAAATGGAGTGGAAACTTAGTTTAGCTGCTGATAGAAACTAAAACTGGGAATAGCTTATCTGTAGGTGAAACTGCAATAGAAAGCTCCAGTGTGTGAAGTTTCTCTGAAAGATTCATGAAGTACTTTTTGTCTCCAGCATTAGGACCTTTAGAAGGGCCAAGAAAGCATCATGTAAGGTAAGGGTTGTGACTATTCCTGTCCATGGAAGCCTCAAAGGGTTCTTGTTTTATTCATTCCTGTTTTCGTCATCTTTGTTCCTTTCTTTACTGGTTCAATCTCATGTTTGGGGAAGTTCTGATACAAGAGGACATCTCTGTTCCCACAGCATGAGGTAAATGGAAAGCTCTCTGTATTATCCACAGAGCAGAAAGGGCTTCTGTAGCTCCTTTTCCCTATCTTCTTCTCACACTTCTGGGTCTGTTCCTTATCTCCGAGTTATCTCCTGGTCTCTGCATAATTGAAGTTACAGGACATGTCTTGACCATACTTGATTTCCAGTTCCCAGACAGAAAGAGATAGGTAGTCATGTGAGGAAACACTAACATTTCATAGCCTTTGCTTGAAAAGGGGAATTAGACATTTAAAAAAAAATGGGTTTGTTGTAAAGGAAAGAACTGGAGGGGAGCCCAAAGCAAACTAACAGATCTGGGCCCGGAAGACCCTGTGGATGTTTGGAGTCTGTCCGCCTTCAGCATGTGGCTGAACCCTCCCTGCCTTTCTAGATACAATGTCCTTTTAATAGTCTTTACAGGCCTGACACTGACAGGATTTCACTTGTTCAGTGCACTAGTTAATAGAGCTAATTTTCCACTGACAACATGTTTTTGCAACAATGAATCTTCTGTCACTTGAGTCCATGGGGAAGGCAGCTTGAAAATACCAGCCAGAGAGGGAGGGAGCAAGTTCATTGTCACTGTTCATTTAAACAGTTCTTTAAAAACACATTGAGCTTTTTATTTGGTTTATTCTCTGGGGTGCTAGGGATAAGTGGAAGGGAAAATAACACAACTGCATGTTCTTGTTTCCTCATGAGCCCATAGGAGATCTCTGAATGTTGTGTGTTTTAGGGGGTATCTTAAGGAGGATCAGAAGATGCGGTTTTGTGGGTGGCAGTCCTGATGTGGCTGCCCATGAAATTACTACGATTCAACATCTGATTTCCCCAGGAGACTTGTATCTATGATTAGTGTTGTATCTTCCTCAGTAATGAGTTAAGTAAAACCCCTTTAAATTATTGGTAATAATTTAATAATTGTTTGTAATAATTTAATGATTGTTGTAATAACTTGCTTATCTTACCAAATGTGTGGGAGAGATGATACATATACACGCATATGTACTCATGGCAGCTAGAGCCAGGGGAGAGAGGGGCCGTGACCCTCACTTTTCATTCAGCCCATCTCTCCTTTTGGGTACTGACTGCCAAGGAGCTGCCATTTGGTCATTTCCACTGCCCATCTCTCACCAGAGATTACTTGTGTGCATCCTGGGAAGGAAAATACTTTGCATATGCTACCTTGTCTACTTTCCTGTACAGCCATCAGGAGAATGGAAAGAAGTTCTAAGGAAACCCTGTGTTTTCTTCTGAAATAATGAATTCTTTTGTATTAAAATTCAGCTCAGGACTTACTCTGCTGTCAAGAGATACACACAATACTCAAATTCTCTTCCTTCAGTTAAGGGCAGGAAAATGTTATGACAGCTGCTGTCCTATTTGAAGAGGTTGGGGAACTGTAAAGGCTTTCTAAAACATTTTTTAGAGATTAGGCAGTGAAGACTTGAGGGAGAGAATATGAACTGAGGTTGCAAAAGACCATAAAATCTCATAAACCATTCAAACCTTTGGCTGTACTATGCGCTTTTGTTAAAAAAAAAAAAAAAAAAAAAAAAAAAAAAAAAAAAAAAAAAAAAGCAAGCTTAATTCATAAGTAAATTCCAGTCAGTCAGTCAGTTAGACCTCACTTGCTTCAGCATTTTTGTTAACATTTCTTAAATTAATATTTCAGTATAAGCCCTATTTTTTTGAATGATGAGTGTAATGTAGTGCCAGAGCTCCATGAGGTGCAGCAGCAGTTCCTGCCTATTTTACCTCCTCCTTCATGTTTCATTTCTTCAGCTGCCTCTAATTCAGGCTTAAACATGTGCATGCGTTCAGAAGTGTGCCTTTTAGTCTCATGTGTTGCCTACATTAACTGTCTTCATTTGTGTATGAAGGTTATACTGCCAAGTGAAAACACAAAAAGGCCCTAAAGATGTCAGTCAAGGAAGCAAAAAACCGCTTTTGCTGTGGCAAATAGCAAAAATTTAATCTCAGATAACAACCTATTACCTGAGACTCACAACCAATTGGCTTTAACAAGCAGTGGGTAAGTTGGGGACTCAGGGGTGATCACCTTGGTTCTGGTGATACCCTGCAATGCAATTCATCAGGATCTAGTCTCTACAAATCTTTTTTTCCTGCTTAGAAAAGGCATAATTTTAGCTGCTGCTGATGAAAAGGCAAGTAAATTAAATTCAAATATATAATATAGCTCCTTAAAAATAAGCTTTAATTCATAATTTTCATGCATTGGTTATTTGTTTAATTGAAATACAATATGTCATTACTCTGCTTTGTAAACTCTGCTGCTTATTCCTTATTTAAAAAAATCTCTATAACTCAAATCTTTCTGTTCCTCTAGTGCTCATCATTGTGGGGTGTTACCCATGGCTCTCCTCCTGTCTGGAGCTCACCACAGCAAGGCTGTTGCCTCAGTGGTGCATCTCTCACACAGATGTTACAGCCCACAAAGGGCTTTCACAGGCTTTCATGTTATCTGTGCTCTCTGTGGCCTGGAACCTTTCCACAGCAGCTTCTTTCTTATCTAGCTTGGACATTTCACAACATCAAAGCAAAAAAGCAATCAAAGTTAAAGTCATGCTTTTTGACTTTTATACATTTTTCATAGTTGCTTTGGAAAGTTGTGAAGTATAAAATGGAGTAATTACTCTCCGTTGATATTAAGTCACTTCTGGCATTGTCCATGGTGGGAAAAAGATAACTATGAGGTCTCTTTTGTGTTTTGAATAGAAGTAGCAAATATGTGGAATTGATTGGATCAGGCTGTTTCATGAAAGCTTTTAACTGTAAATCAAACTTTTCATAGATTTAAATATCCAATTAAAATAAAGGTATTCTTAAAAATTGTCTAGGGTTCATATACAGTTGTATATTGATAGTGTGGTAAATTGAGGCGGCTCGCCTCACCACCGTGCTGTGACTGGCCCAGCTAGCCCTGAAGGCGAGAGCAGCGCCGAGCGCGGGCTGTGTCCCAGCGGCTCTGAAGCCCGAGTGCAGCCAGGGCGCTCTGCCCTTAGTGCGGCAATGTCCACGTCCGAGGGGAGGCAAAGGAATGAGGAATAGACCTTTCCAGGTTCCAGGCTAAGCTTTATTAGGGAAGCAGGGACATACACTGGGCCACTAAGGAAGGGAACCCAAAAAGGCAGGGAACACAGGCGTGCAGCAACTTAAATAGGGGACCTCCCACAAGGGAGGGGACAATACACAACCAATCGCTACAACTTAGGGGTGTAACATAAGGCAGGGCTGATTATACATACAACCAATAGGGGAAACATAGGCGGGGAAATACATGTAACATCAAATCATGCGCTAGGAAGGGGATGACTGATACAGAAGATACTGGAAGGATAGGAGGGGCTAGGAGGGATTGGCATAGGCCTGGGAGGGGATTAGGGAGAAGGACAGGGAACAGTCTGGAAGGTGGGTTGGGACTACGGTTGCCTTGGGAAAGGCGGGAATTAGGGCAACTGAACTACAACAAGGGGGGGGTACAAACAACGGAACAAACCATCTAACAAAGAAAAACAGCAGTAAAATAACACGATGCAACATCCATTGCAACTTTGTTACTGAATTATGGGATTCATCAAATGGTTAGTGGAATCCAATTTCAATAATTTTTTAAGCAGTTAAAAAATAGGGTGCAAAACTATATATATATATATATATATATATATATATATATATATATATATATATATATATATATATATATATATATATATATATATATATATATATATACACACATATATACATACATACACATACACATTACCTAGATTTTCTATTTGCAGTCATGTCTAGTCAGGCTTTGTGGAAATAACAGAACTATTTTTTGAAAATGGAGTTTATCACATGAACTAAAATTTAAAATTGTTGTGAGACCCAGCCAGCAGTTGCTCATTACTACATTAAAAGATTGGTCCTGAGATGACCAGAGCAGCCTTGACAGTCAGCAGTGTGAGCATGCTAAAGGCTGCTTTGCATAAACAGAAAACTTCTGAAAGGCTTTGTGATACTAAAGAATTTTACGTCATACATGAAAAAAATTGTCTCTTTTGTTAAAATTAAATGAAAAAAACCACATTATCACCCTAATATCCTTTCTTAAACAGAGAACAAAACAGAAAAATACCCAAACAATGGCATTTTTGGGAGGATGCTGAATGAAGCAAGATTGCTGCACAGGATTTTTTTCTGGTCCATTATTTCTGTGTGCACATATAGTTCTTTGTATTCTTCTCATGCTGTGTAGGTAAAAAGCTTTGTAGAGGAACAGTGAATTATATGACAGAAATAAAGGAGCCATTTTTAACTTGGAACTTCCCTATAGTTTTTAGAAGAACAACTGAATAATTTTCTTTAAAAGTACAAAGCGTTTTTCAGTAGGGAGAATAATTACTTACTTTGGAATGTGAGCAGGGCACTGGATACCTGACCTGTTATTTAGGAAAACAGTGAACGGTTTTCATCAGTAATTATTATTATTACAGTAGAACAGTGGGGCCCCAGTTGAGAGCAGGACTCTGTTGTGCTACTCACTGTCTATCTAGCAAGAGAGAACCAGTGCTGTGGGAATCTTGCTGTGAAGGCAGGGCAGACCAAAAAGGAGAAGGGAGGAAATAGAGGTAGAAAGTTGAAAGTTGGCCCAAGGCTGTGCTGCTCCCAGTGGACACAGCTGCCTTGCACTGGTAAGTCACTGACTGACCCCTCATCTGAGTTCTATGATATTCCTGGGTCAACTTTTGTAACCTGGTGTCACTCATCAGAGAGAATGTCTCTGGCTTGAATGGGAAATGCAATTTGTGTGTGTGAAAGAGCATCTTGAGGGATCAGTCCCTTGTAGAGGCTGTCCTGCCCAACAGGAATCGGGTACACAGATCTTAAAAGTTTCAGGCTTTAGAGTATGCAGTATATGAGAATATGCATGTTTAGGGCCATAATGTAATGAGTTAATGGTTGGCTGTTTGGTTCACCTTTATGTAATCAAACAAGCAAAAGATGCTTCAAGCTACAAAGCATTTGCTCATGAATAAATATTTCACTAACAATCTTTTTGTGTCAAAAAATATGTTTTATGGGGAAGATAATTGCTGAAGGAATAGACAATGTGAATAAGACTCTTAAAAAATATGGTCACTGAATTCTCGTAGAGAAGAAACCACACGTTAATTTCAGAAGTCATGAGCATATTTAAATTCAGTTGCTCTTTTCATACACAGGACCTTTTTTTTGCTTAGAAAATGAATAGTGCTGTGCTGCTTGAAATATGGCAGTCTACAAATTTACTAACAAAAATTGGAATCAGTTCTGCCCTTCCTGATCAGTAGCATTTCCTACTTAGTTACCAGAGCTGCTAGATTTATCTTAGTGGGTTCCAGTGTTCTTTATGGTGATCAATAACTGAGTTGGTATTCGACAGTTAGTTAGTTCCCAAGTAAATATGTACTTGCTTTTTTTTTTTGTCCCGGAAATAAGGGACATATCCAGTGGTGCCATACCACTTCCACATGTGTTCCTTTACACAGCGACAAATCAAATAGATTTACGCTTTATTCTTCAAGCTCACAGAGGCAATGAGAAATAAAAGAATGTTTGGAATCTGCAATGTGTAGCAGCTCTGCTTCAGTGGGCGAAAATTTATGTGGGGTATTAGATTTAGCAAAAGGGGTAGGGACAATAGAGAAACTGTGATGTGTTGGATTGTGCAGCAGCAGAGGCCCCATCATTAGCCATTGTACAAGCCTTTCCTCATGACACCCTGGGATGCAGATGAATTTAAAAGGGTATAAGGAAGAAGGGACATGTTACAGAACCTTTTCCATCTTGAAAGACACTGCCATCAAATTACACTTTCAGGCTGTTTGGTTTCACTGCCTTCTGCAGTGTGGTGACTGAGAAGCAATGGGAAGTTCCTTTTCAGGGCATTTTTTGCTCTTGCTTACTACACATTGAGAATGGAAACCTGAATGTCTGAGCCAGCTGTGTATTTGTAATGGTGTGGTTTTTACACACATAATTGATATGTGTGTAACAGAGATGCATATGATTCGTGCAGAACTTGTGACACAAACTTAGTCAGAATCCAAAATTATCTATGAAAATGCCTAGGTATATAAAAAACCCTACTATTTTTACCAGCATCATATTCATTACAGACAGGCATCTCATTTATTTTTACAATGCTGCTGCATTGTAAAAGCCTAGTGCACAAATATGTTTGTGAATACGGGTCATAGATTTCAAATATATGAAATTCTAGTGGGCATTTGAGAGAACATTCACAAGTCATGGTAATTTCATTGATTTTGTTATTGATGTTACTAGCATTCTATAATTTTCCTCTTTTTAAAACGATTGTCATACATCTGGGAAACCAAAATGATACCACTTGCATTAATTGCTAATGGCTTTTCTGCAGGCTATTGTGTAATATATGTTGAATATTAAAGATTAAAAATTGGGAGCTCTGTTGATTCGTTGTAGTTTTTGTTTGATGTAATCCTAATTTCATATTTCAGCTTGTCCTCACTGCTGAGAGATGTTTATTCTTTTTACCCTTTGGATAAGTAAAAGCACTCCTGGTGCTAAAGCACAGTAAAAGACTAGGTAAGTGCATTGAGGTCAGAAAGAAGTTCCACCTGGCATTGAGCTCTGTAAGTTTACCTTATGGTAAAACCTGAATCTTCATTGTGCTCTTATCCTCGAATTGCTCCTGCATCCGACCGACCGTGCTTGCTCTTTATAATGCTCTAATCTTGAAACAGTTCATGGGAGTGCTGCTGAGTGACGAAAAATACTGCTTTTTTAGCAGTGAAGGCAAATCCTTTGTTTCAGCATAAAAAACATTATTTCCATCCACACAGACTTCAAAAGAAACAGTGAGAATTCTCGAGAGCCTGATTATCATGGCATAATCACATTATCAGAGAGATTAGAAGCACTTTACTGTGTCCTTATGCTTTAGTGACATTCCAAGGCACTAGACAAAATCTTCAAGTGCTGTTAAAATCTTTCTTGTAGGGCACTAATGCAGGAGAGAGTTATTTAGCTGTGGACCTTGAAATCACAGAGAACATACTTAATTCTTCTGTCAGAGAGTTGCTCATTCAAACACAAGCAGAAGATGTAGTTGCTGGTCTTTACTCTCCAGTCTAGATATTTTTCTCAGAGCCACCTGCAGCAGAGCAAAACAAAAGCCTCCTAAAATGTTAATTCCCATCAGTTCCAGACATTGTGAAACACTGTCATTAACCAGGCAATCAAGCTAATGGAACACAGAAGTATTAGCAATTCAAACAAAAGAGAAATTCACAGTGTGTTTTCTCTACAAACCTGGTGGGCTCTTGGATGCCGTTTCTTTTGTGAGAGGTAAGACTGTAAGTTACTGTAATGTGCCCATTTTTAGGTTATGCCTCAGCACTGCTGTGGTGCCTTGGGGTAAATAATTCACCATCCATGCTTTGCAAGTGAATTGTTGCCTGAAAGCCTCTGAAT
The DNA here is from genome assembly GCF_052056855.1 of Sturnus vulgaris. NCBI lineage: Eukaryota > Metazoa > Chordata > Aves > Passeriformes > Sturnidae > Sturnus > Sturnus vulgaris. The sequence goes on along the minus strand of NC_142256.1, from coordinate 16,723,170 downwards.
TGCTTGTGATTATGGGAAATTCAGTTTCAGCTTTAACTTTTTAAAGTGAGAGCAAAGCACGTGATTTTTAACGTTTCTTGTTGTATATGGTTGCCAAGGACCACTGAAGATGTGGGGATTAATGTTCTGATTATATAGTTTCCAATATAAAGGATTCCATTGATAATTAGAGTGAAGAAAGCTAAAAATAATCAACATAAAAGCTTTTTCAGATGTGAGTCTGTGGTTCTGGAAGTGCACACTATGGGCAGTGTCTAGACAGAAAAGATATGAAATATCAAACATACACTTGACCTCAGTTAAAAGGCCAGGATGAAAAAATCACAACAGAAAAAAGTGATGTGGGAGAATTGTTGCAGTTAAAAGAAAACTGCTCCAACAGTGAAGACACATAGAATACAGGAAAAAATATTTTAGCCTGAATAGGTACTAAAAATGATCCTGGAAAAAGAATTTTTAAAATCATGTACAGTTTGTTTCACTTTGCTTGATTTTAAACGTGCAAGAATGCATTTTTAAATTAACAATAAAGTCTTTTACCTGCCAAGCCATGAGTCAGGGCTTTGTATGTCTCCAGCTGGGATTATTAAAACACTTGCAGCAGGGAGCTGCATTCCTTCTGCTGTTTTACTGCGTTAGGGAAGTAGAAGGGATACACACTTCCATGGACAAGAGAATTAAAAGGAGGAGAAATTGTGTGGTGGAATTATTAAGGTGTAGGGGTTTTAATCTTCCTCCTCCATTCTACTTTACTGTAAATCTTGATTCTTTACGGGGGTAACTTTGTGTAATCCGCTGTCTTGCCAGTAGAAAGCATAGGCATAAACTGCATTTTCTGCTGGTACTTTGGGGCCTGAGCCTGGTCTCTTTGATGCTCTCTCAGCACGCCCCGGGAGCGGAGTGTAAACGCGTTAGCGCGGGGCGGTGCTGGGCCCTCGGGGGCATCGCCCGCGCAGGGGAGCGGCCTCGCCCCCTGCCGGCAGCGCCCGGCACGGCACCCGCGGGAGCCCGCCGAGCGCGCTGCTCCTTCCTGCGCTTGGGATCTTGCAGGTAAAGGGGGATTTCTTACTGTAATCACGGATACTGAGGTGCTGGAGCGTGTCCAGAGAAGGGCAGCAAAGCAGCTGTACGGTCTGGAAGCACAAGTCTGATGAGAAGAGGCTGATGGAGCTGGGCTTGTTTAGCCTGGAGAAAAGGAGGCTCAGTGGGGACTTCATGTCTTTCTGAAAGGAGGTTGTGGTGAGGTGGGGATCAGCTTCTTCTAGGCAGAAAGCGATTGTACAAGGAAAAATGGCCTCAAGTTGGGCCAGGCGAGACTCAGGTTGGATATTAGAAAAAATTTCTTCACTGCAAGAGTGGTTAAGAACTGGAACATAGTGAAGTCACCGTGCCTGGAATTGTTAAAAAATGAACAGATATGGCACTTGGCAATATGGTTTAGTGTGCATGGTGGTATTCGGTCAAAGGTTGGACTTGATCTTGGAGGAATTTTCCAACCTTAATGATTCAGCACATCGCCAGCCAGTTTAGGGAGGTGGTTGTACTTCTCTACTCTGTGCTGGTGTGGCCCCATCTTGAATCCTGTGTGCAGTTTTGGACAGTCTTTGTCTGAGAATGGACAGGGAAAACTTTAGGATGTCCTAAGTACCCAGAGAGGTATCAAATTGCATTAAAAGTTGAATTGGAAAGAGTAATTACAAAGGAGCTTGTGGACATGATGCATTGACTTGTTTTTAATGTATATTAGGGTCGACCAGGACTGATTGGGCTTCAAGGACCAATAGGAGCACCTGGATTTACTGGCCCAGAAGGTTTGCCTGGAGCAAAAGGTGAGAGAGGAGCAATGGGCCCTCCTGGACCAGCTGGACAGAAAGGTGACAAGGTAGGCTCAACAGTGACTTTTCTGTCCCTGCGATAGTTCTATGGCCTTGTATATATTTTTGAGTGAATAAAAATAATCTTGGGCTATATGTCCAGGGATAAAGATATATTGGCATTTCAACAGTATCCTTAGAGAATTGTTTGCATTTGTTTTTGAATGAGAATACAGATGCTAAAGCTACTGAACAGTATAGCCATCCTGGTAGCTACAGCCAAATGAGTGTTGCTGTCCCAAGTAGTCTGTCACTTCACACGGGCAGGGGTAGATGGCTATTATTCACACTCTTTCCAGGGAGACATGGTGCTGGTTCCTGTGTAGAAGATCCTGAGTTGGTGTCTAGAAAGAAAAAGAATGGGTACTAAACAAGATTTGCAGTTCAGTTTTGCAGGTGCAAAGTTATTTCTAACAAAAAGAATACAATAAACGACATCATAATAAATGGAGTATCCCATAAGCTGTATGTGTCAATGAATGCAATGTGCAAGATTGGAAACAATTTCTTTTCACTGAAAAAAATCCATTTACTCCAGAACTGTTTCTATCTCGTGAAATGGTACATATGCAATACCAACGTGCCATAAGATTCTCTCTCTTCATCCCTTGTGGGAGAAATATATTTTACCTTTCCAAAGCAAGAACAGTTTAGGCTGGGTACCCTGCTTACACATTCTGTTTTGCTACTATTCAGAGCAGAGCAAGGTGTGGTAATTACTTTCAGCTTGGGCAGTCTGAAGTTAATGCAGTGGTCTGCTTATCTCTGGGGATCCTATCCTAGTATAGACAGAAAAATATGTAAGTTTTGTTGCAATTCTTGGAAAGACAAGGGTTACATTTATAGCAGATTGTTTATTTTCCTGGCATCTTGTTTTCCCCAGATGTGCAGTAGGAGATTATATTTTTACTTTAAATTGCCTGATTAAAACATTCCTGAAACACTCATTTGGCATCCAGTCAAGCTCAGATGTTCAGTTCCTATATTCACTCACCCCTGTGGTCAGAGAAAATCTGCATGAGATAGTTAGCTCCTTTTGGTTTTGAAGACAGAAGTCCAAGACTGAAAGTCTTGGAGTGAAAAATATCTCACAGGTAACTGAAATAGACAGACCAATGAAGTGAAATATAATGTGTATTCTTTTTCTTCAGGGTCCAATGGGAGTTCCAGGATTTCAGGGCATCAACGGGATCCCAGTAAGTTTGCATATGTAAATATAAATCACCAGAATGGTAATCACAGCTAAAAGCACCTGAACATTATTAGATTGTCCTAGCACATGCAAAGTGTACCTTGCAATTGCTTGCTTCTATCTGGAGGAAAATGGCAGTGTTTGTTAATCTACCTGGTGATTCCATGCTGTTTTATAAGAGAATAGGAATTTGATACATATCAGAAAGTGAGCCTGAGTTACATGGGGATCGTTTGCATGATTAGCTCTTCTTTCTGCACCATGTTCCCTCAGCACTGCCTAAAAAACACTAAATCATAAAATCATAGACTTGCAGAATTGAAAGGGACCTCAGGGAGTCAAACAGGCATGATGAGCTGTACTTCAAGCCCTTTTTAGCATGTGTTTCCTAGCCAGTTCTTAAAACCTTGTGATGATGAAGACTAACTTCTCTATTAGAAAAGCTTTGCTAATGCCTAACTTCAGTCTTTCTTTCTGCAGTTTAAAGCTCTTAGTGCTCATGTTGCTGATCAGGGACACAGAGAGATTGTTCACTTTTACTTTGTAGTAGCTTTCTTTTATATGATAGCCGTTATCAGGCCTCCCTCAATCATCTTTTGCTGTGACATGAATGAAAACAGTGATAAGAACTGAGGCCCTCCAGATAACCCTTAATTCTCTTCTAGGTTCTAGTCCTGGTTTAGATCAGGTGACAGGTAGGTAACCACTTTCCCTGACCATCAGGAACTTTTTGTTTCTTTCATTCTTTAGAACTTTACATTCTATAGGCAGTTTACAAAAAATCATGTGCCTATAGTGTTTTTGCCAGCTTTCTTTTGCTTGGTTTCTCCAGTGATTTTTGCAAAGGTATCTTGCTGTATCTCAGGGGTACTTTAGCTGGATCAGCTTTAGAAGTTGCCTCAAGCTTTCTTGTTCTTTCTACACTATTTGACTCATCCTGCTTTCTCCTTCTGATATTAGAATAATTTTTATTTTCTTGATGACATTTTTCTATCCTATGTGTCATTGTCCGTTTAGACTATGCTCATACTCTTTCTCATCTTCCTTGCTTTCTCAGATGACCAGGAGCTCCAACAATTGAGCTGTTTTCTTACTTCATATCAAAAATTGAATTGTTGTAATAGATTCGCTGAAAATGCACAGTTGGCCTTGTAAATGAGCTTGTTTGATTCCAATTCCTTCCTGGCCCTTGTCCTTTAGTCCCCCTCTGTTCATCCTTGCCTGTTTTCTCTCTTGCTCTACTCCCTTGCTGCTATTTTTTTTTCTTTTACCACCAGCCAACTGTTCAGGTCTGAAGACCACAAGCTGTTCTCATAATACTTAATTTAACTGAACACACTGTGGGAACATGCTGTTCTCAGGATATTTTTTCAGATGAGGCTCTGGAGAAAGGGGATTCCCAACAATGAGGGGAGGCAGAGATACAGCAGTTGGCAGTGACAGGCATTCCAGGGAGAGAGCAGGGGAGGCAGATGGGAGGATTCAAAGCCTCCAGCATATGCAGATATACTCTGCTTTGCAACATTCTGGAGGTGGGTGAATGGGAAAGAAGCAGATTTTCTGGTCATGAATAGCAAAGTGCTCAGCACTGTGGGTCTTCTCTGCCACAACTGCAGGGCAGAAAAAGGGGAAATGGAAACTTGTTCATACTGTTTACATTATAACCACTGAGATAAATGCTTTCATTGTAGGGTGAAAATAGCAACTGCCACTGCTTGTGTAAATATTTTTACTTTTGTGATTACATTTCAGGTTAGGGAGCAACTTAGATTTTTTTGAAATGTATACAAATATAGGCACTTCGAATGGATGTGTGAAAGGCAGAGGAGAGAGCATGTGTGTGTGAGAAAGATGGGAGAAGTAAAAATATATTGCTGTATCTGCACATCCAGTGAAGAGAGATTCTTTGTAGTATGCAGGTATGTTAGTGTGGGCAGGTGTAGTTTAGTCATGGCCATGGGCAAGGCCGTTATTCAGAGGGTAATCCCACTGTTGATCATAAGGCAAGTGGTATTCCACAGAATTCCCTTGGGGAACGCTGGTGGCAAGTAAATTATGTTGTTGCAGCTGGCCTGACTAATCCCTTTAACCTAGTAAATACAGCAGCTACATGTGTTTATTGCTAGACTTTCATGTCATGCTATAGTAGAAGCCCTCAAATCCTTTGCCCTACTTGGGAAGTTTATTTTTTCCTATAGGACAAGATTCAAGGAGACCTCTGGCAACGGCTGAAACTGAAGCTGGGAGATGTATATAGCTTTTCATGAACTATCCAAGGAGTTCCAGAAGGAAATATTTTTATGATAAGTGAACCCTTGTCTGTGCCATATAGCCAGAGTATATGAAGAGGCAGTTTTGTGACCTTCCTAGAGTAAATGCAAGCACTTGGTGATGTCTGTAGAAAGGCCACTTGCCTTAGCAGCCCATTAAACTGTTTAGTCAATTAGTTTTGTATTCATCCTTAATTGCATTTGTTTCTCTCTTTTTAATTTTCGTGGAGCTCTCCTGTTGGGATTTCCTTTTCACTGCTGATTTAGAAAAGAGGCCCCTTGGAATCAAAGTGTCAGTGTACAAGCAAGAGTCAGATAAAAGAGGGCCCAAGATAACAAGTTCAAGTTTCCTTATCTCTCTCACGCCAAATGCCTCCTTTTGTGAGTACAGAGAGCACAAGCATCTCTCCAGCCTGTGTTTTAACTCAGATCTGTAAACTAATCATCCTGATACATATAAGTCTGTGAAAGTCTGTGAAAGTCTTCTTTCTTAGTCAATGGAGATGCTTGTGTTCAATTGGCACATCTGCCAAAACAGGAATTAGAGGAGGTGAGAGCAATTAAACTACTTTTCCAGGTAAAACCAGCTCTTTCAATCAGTATTTTAAACCCCTGGGAAAAAGGTTCTTTTAAGGCAGGACTTAGCAACTCTCAAGAAAGTCAGCTGTGGGTGTTCAATATTTCCTCAGATAAGGGTCTTAAAACGAAATATTATGAATTCTGTTTGCAGATTAGCTTTAAAGTGGGAAATCCTGTGGATTGTTTTCCTAAAGCAGAAGACATAGAATGTGTGTGTCATGCTTTGGCACAGAATGACACACATGGATGCCATGGGATTAAGTGTCGGGGCGCAGATTTATTTAGCACACATAAGAAATCACTGTGATCAGCATATTTTATGTCCTCTCTCTGTGAGCCCTACTCACATTTTAAGAGGATACCAAAGTCCTCTGGGCCTCTTACAGGCTGTCTTGGTCTGAGAGATAGGAGATCTCACCCAAAGTGTTTCCCAGGACATGGCTCACCCGGCAGCTGCATGCCACAAGCTGGCTCTCGGCCAGCATGAAAGCTGGAGCAGCTTGGCTCCCTGTTGTCTCACGCTGAGGGCAGATGTTGGCCCTTTAAGCTTCACTAAACCTTGCAGCTGGTTACCTTGTGATGTAACCAGATACGTGTGCACCTGCCCCACATAGCTCCTGGTTTTGTTGATACTGTAAACAAAATGAAAAACATGGTAGACCCTGACAACTCTGGCCTCTGACTCTGCAGTCACTGCCTGTCCTGTCAGAGACTTGATGCTCTTGGCTATGACATCCTGCATGGATCAAATTAACTAAGTAATTTCTAAGAGAAAAATGTAAGTGGCAATAAATTGCTGCTTCAGCCTACTCCAGTTGCTTTACCAGGGCCTGGCAAGTCCCTGCTTGCACACTACATGTGGTTATTTTGACAAGCAGACTAACCATCAGAGCAACTAGTACTGTTAATGCAGTGGTCTCTGATGGCAATGCTTTAGGATTACTTCATTCCTTTCCTTGTTAAATCTCAAATTTATATTTACCTGGGTGAGCTGCCTTAATCGTTCGGTTGAGACACACTTGACATTGATTCAGTTTGTACCGTGTTGACTGACAGAAAGCAGACCAGATCTCTCTCGATTTTGTTGGCACAAATCTCAATGCAGTTGCCAGATGAACTGGACCAAGGACTTTATCTGACTGAAAATTAACCCCATTAAGAAACAGAACAGTTATTTCTCTGCTGTGTTTGTTTCCTATTCTGCCAGCACAGGGAGGAGGTACTTGTGAGTAAGCTGCAATGTGGAATAGCCTTCCTGGCAGCAGCTGAGATCAGCTCGAGTATTTACACAACTATGGCCTAAGTTGTTCTGCATCCTTGAGAAAATCACTCTACTACTGTGTGTCCCAAGCTTCCCATCTATAAAATTAAGATTATAGCATTCCCACATTTTTTCAAGGTATTTAAAAATCCTTAGATAAAAGACTTTACATTACTGCAAAATTCTCGTTGAGTTTCATCACAGAATATGCTATTGGCTTGGACTAGGAAGACCTTTAGTGTTGCAAATGTGTTTACTTAAAGTGTCAGGCATGAAGGATTGTTAATGTTCTGCTTTATCTCCATTTTATCCATGTTTTGTTTTTTTTACTTTCCTAATGTGAGCCATAACTTGCTTAGTGCCATATCTTAAGGACAGATCTTTGGGATCAAACAAAACTACTTTTGGGATGAGTCAAGATCACTGTGTACAGAGGGGGGAGAGAACTGTCAAGTTACCAATACTATCCCCATAAGTTTAATTTTTCTTCTTGCCTTAAAACAATGTTTTTGAGTGCCACAGGACACATTTATAGGAAAAGCAGTATAGAATAAGGAGCTGCCTGACACTGCCTGACACTTGGGCATTGTGACTGACAGAAGGCTTTTCTGCCTTCTGCACTCAAATACTCATATGGCACTGAAGTAAAACTACCTGAAGTTGCAAACTTTGATCTCCTTTGCACTAGTACCATGCTGAGTAAACTCCAGCCAAATTAGCAGAGCTATACCAGGACAAAAGACATGTGAAATCAGAATTAGCTGCCATTGTATTTTGCTCTGCTTGATTAATAATTGACCATTGCAAATACTTTTAAAAAATGTTGTTAGTTTAATTGTATCTTTCTCCCAGTTGCTTTGCCTCAGGCCTTATATTTAATATAACAAATAGAGCTGTTCTACTTGAATGGTCTGATAATGGAGCTTTAACATCTGTTGATCTATTAAAAGAAAGAATCCTCACCGGAGAGGAAGAGAAGTCACTGAAACTCAAAGCAGATTGGAATTATAAATGCTCAGTATTTTTGAGTCTGCCTCTGCACTTTCTTTCACATGAGCAGCCTCCATTCCTGGTGTCAGGTGCACCCTTGCGTGCTGCTTGACACTGTTACATTCCATATGGTTCACACTGCTGTGAGATGAGTACTGCCCTTTTGGGACCTACTCATGCACAAGTTCTGTACTTCAGAAAACTATCCCTTGGAGAAAAAGGTGAATCAGATGAATGCAGCCAATGTTCTAGGACTTAACCTCTAGGGAGGATAAACAAAGCTGGCTAAAGAAGCTTGTTCTGTTGCACTCTGCCATACATTGAACTTGGCTGGGATTTGTGCAATTCTTTTTGTTTGTGTTACCGTTTGGAAGGAAGACATCAATTTTATGGTGACAACAATATTACTAACAAAATAATGGATCCCGTTGGTTATTCTCTCTCTTTCCCTTTACACAGGGTCACCCTGGGCAGTCTGGACCTAGAGGCCTGGCTGGCCTAGATGGCTGCAATGGTACCACTGGGAGTCATGGCATTTCTGGACCAGATGGATTTCCTGGCCTGCCTGGACTGCCTGTATGTCCCAACTCAAATATGGTGTTCTGTAGTCACTAAAACAGGATTTGCTTTTTGTGGCATTGTTGGAGAAGTAACTGCCAAGTACTTAGGAAGAACCCAAAGAATCTTGAGTTTATTAGAATTGTTAGAGCTCAATTTTCTTATCCACTCCGAGAATAAAATGAAGATTCTGTGGATAATATCCTTTCCCTCACCTGCTGCCATCACTGCTTTGGATGCAGCCCAGGATATGTGTGGCTGTCTTGGCTGTGAACTCACACTGACAATTTTTCAGCTACAAGTACCCCCAAGTCCTTCTCCGGGGCTGCTTTAAATCCATTCATTGCCCAGACTGAATCTATGGTTGGGATTGCCCCAACTCAGTTGCAGTGTCCTGCACTTGAGGTTTACATGGGCCCATCCCTCAAGCCTGCCAAGGTTCCTCTAAAAGACATTGATGTGTATTTGAACAGAGGAGTTATACCATATCAAACAGGTTCACGTTGGTTGTCAAAGGCCTAAAATGAAAGGGAAATCTAGTATGAACAGTAAGATACCAGAGAAAATGTTTGTAGAACCCTGTTTTTCTAAAGCTGCAGGAAGTCTTTACTTCTCATAATAGCACAGCTTCTCTAAAGAAGCAGAGGTGGTACTTTTACAGTTAAAAAGTGGGAGCCAGGAGTTTGTCTTGTTCATTACACTAATTAGATATTCTTTCAAAATGAAAGCAGTATTTTATTGAAGAAATTTTTTTTTTGCTTTTATTTTTCTTTTTAATCAGGGTCGTCCTGGCCCAAAAGGCCTTAAAGGAGAACCTGTTTTTGCTCAAGGGAGTCTTAAAGGAATGAAGGTAAGACTTGTCATCACACAGGAGAAAATGCAGTACACTAAACTCTTTAATGTCCCACGGGCTGCAGGGCTGATACTGCAGGTTTAGTTGCTTGTGGTATCAGTCCTGAGTGAGTGCAGAGCTGTGGAAAAAGCCTTGTAATAACTTCATTAATGACAGCACAGAATACCCTCAGAACCTGGAATTGCTTGGTCTTTGAAGAGATTTTGTTCATCCCATACTGGGATGCTGGGACATTGCTCATCCTGTTACTGTTCAGTGCATGTTACCACTTCTACTGTGAGATTCCAGCTTCCTCTCATTGTTTCTTGTACTGGAAGGTACTAGAAATTTATCAGTCACATTCTCAGTTTACATACATGCTTCATTAAATATTGAAAATATTAAAAACTTCACTCTGTGATGTAAGGCCTCTCACACTGGCTTTACAGGTTAAAATTAGGAACTCTTCTAAAATTCTATCCACATTATATACCCTTATAAGTTCATAAAATTAAAATAGGTCTTTATTAATTTACTTCTGTATTTATGATAAATTAAGGTAATTTCATATTATGATCACATGCTTTTGCAAATTTTATAGCAGTCATATAGTATGAGTTTTTATAGTGTATTTTCGGTGGTTTTGTAGTTATTATTTTTTATGCCACTTTATTTTCTCTTGTTACTCATAAATAAAATGGTTCTAATTTCTCTAGAGGTCTCCATTACCCAATTCATATATGGAAGCACAGATTTCAAGATATTTTCCCATTTATACTTGATCTTATATTAAGTGATAGCAAATATTTCTATTTATACAAAACTTGATGTTCCTTATAGTTCGTAGCAATAATGTTGTGTAATTTTTATATATGCATTTATGATTTTTAGGGTGAAAATGGTCTTCCTGGACTGGATGGAGTTCTTGTAAGTTATTTAATTTGGAGCATAATGATTTTAAACAATATTAAGTAGGTACATTTTCAGGTATTGGTTCTCAAGGATCCTTTTCAAATTGATGGGAAGTATATTTACATGTGTGACACCAGTAGCAGTTCTAGATTTGTAAGGGTATGAGTGGATCCACATTATGGTGGATGAAGTCTAATTTTTCCTATTGCTTATTTCATTATTCCTTTTTCAAATCAAACTCCCTTCTACTATTGAACTCTGTGACTAATCATATGAAATAAATTGCTTTATTTAAATATTTAAATTGGCTTACTTAACTAGAGGATATTACTTATTATTCCCTGGGACTCACTTTCGGTATGGTATGATGGAGTAAATGCTACACATTGTCTATTTGTCTCTGTTGTCCTATTTGTTTCTATTTGTCTCTATTTGTCCTCTGTTATTTTTACAGGGCCCAAAAGGTTTTCCAGGTCCAATAGGTCCTGCAGGGCCCATAGGATTACCAGGTTTGCAGGTATGAGACCTCTGCTGTTGTGCTGTTTTACTTGTTGATGGAACAGTTCAAACTGTTGGCAGTTTTCCCTCCCCTTTCCCTTGTATTTGTGTCATGACAATGAGCAAGACAGCCTGTGCATCTGAAAAGACTGAGAACAGCTGACTTCTAGCATAGGATGCTCTGTCTTGGGTAGTTTAATCTGATCACAAGAGCAAAAATTTCTCTCTGGAGAATCCAGAGCAGCAAACAGGACTGAGGGCTTCAGCAGAGCTCTGCAGTGCTCTCTGCAGACACCTTGTTACACTGTTCTGAGTACTTTCTCATCTCAGGGCTTGGGGGTAATAGGCTGATCTCTGATGTTTGGAGCCTTTGTTGTCATAAGCTATGTTGAAGAGTTGCTTTTTCAAGATCCTGCAAGAAAATTTCTATTGGGCAAAGGTAAAACCAAACTACTTTTTTGTTTGGTTTAAGTTGAAGTTTTCTCTTAATTGACGATGTTTCTGAAAAGGTGTGCTATTAGAGATCTGAAGACTGGAGGGCATGTGTCTTGCTTTTGCTTTGGAGGCAAGAAAGGTCAGGTACCACTGTAGAGCCCAGCTTTGCTCCAATTATTTGCATCCTAATTAAGTCAAAAGGAATAAAATCTTGATCTCGTTTACATTTAGGGTCCAGTGGGTCCCCCTGGGCCACCAGGTCCAAAAGTAAGTAGCTACCTTTCCTGTTTTCTTTTTAATTTTTTGGTGTTTAACAGTGCTGTGGGCTCAGATGATAGGGATGGTGTTGTTTCCTGTTGTTTTATTATTCATTCATCCATTAATGATTTTTTCTCTCTTAGGGTAACATGGGATTAGGCTTTCAAGGAGAGAAAGGAGAAAAGGTAAGTGAAGCTTGTTTTAATATGGAAAGAGTATTAAACAATGCTCCAGAGTTCCATCATAGCTTGATCCTCTAGGAAGTGGCTAGATTCCAGCATTTTCTTCTCTTTGACTGACTGGCAGTTTAAATACTAAAGAATCTTGCTGCTTCCTTATTTGTTGGTACACTAAAAAGGATGGGAGCCTTTTCTGAGTGAAGAGGAATGTCTTGGTTTGAAAGACAGGTGTCTGCTCAGGAGCCTCTCTTGAAATGGAAAATGCAAACCCTCTCCATCCAAATTATTATAATTTTGAAATTAATAAGCTCTCGGGCAAAGATATGGGAATGAGAATGATAGTTCTTTACTAGGAAAATTAAAATAAAAATACAGTAATACAAAAAACCAAAACACTGACAGAGCTAGAATACAACCTGATGCCCCGTTAGTCAGGGTACTGGTAGCAGTCCAATTAAGTGGTGGCTGCAGTCCTCCTGGAGTGACAGATGTCGTTCTGTTGAAGCAGTGGTCCTGCAGAAGGGTGCAGTTTTCCTCCAAAGGTCCAGTGATGATTTATCCTCTGGGAATCCAGTGGAAAAAGCTGCTCTGATGTTCCAAATGTCATTTTTTATCTAGGTAGGAAATGCTTGGCTCCTCCCCCTGGGTGGAGCATCTCACAATGGGATGATGTAATCTTATCAGTCATGCAGTGGGACTCAATGACCCATTAACAGAAGATATCTCCCTGGAGGAAGGATGGGTTGTGGAAAAGATAAAGAACAATGCCTCACCTGGTTTTAACAGATGGCTCATTCAGAGAAGATACCTCCCCTGGAGATAAGGATCACAGTCCCACCTGGTTTCAACATATGGTGATAGAATACATACTTTTGGTTACATCCTGCATTGCAACCCAAGACAAAGAAGAAGGGGAAATCTCAAGTCAGTGCAGTGTTTTCATGGTTATCAAGACCTGAGGTCATTAGACATATTTTGAATCTCCATTTTTCAGTTTCTTTGGACCATCACCTCTTGAATTGAGTTATTCCAATGACTTCATTCTTCCTGACTTTCATTACATTATTTGGGTCAACTGGTATGAATTTATAGTCTCACTATCCTAAATGAGTGTCTTGCAGTCTGTGTCAGAATTTACACAGGCAAAAATAGGGCTTCAAGTTCTCAGTCGAAGACTTGATTCTGCTGATTGATTCTCCTTCCACAATTCTAATTGTTCATTCTCTTCTTTTATTTCATATTTCTCCCCAAAGTTTTTCTGAAATGTTTTCGTGTTGGTTCAATAGCTGAGCCCTTTCTTTATTTCTTGTCATGTTTTATTATCCACAAGGCTTTGGAAACATGCATTTTTTTCACCCTGATTTTCCATCTGATTTTTTAATTCCCATAACCAGAGTTCCATGGCAGCATTCAGGTGCACAGATTTATATACCTGAGATATAACTTAAGTGTTTTTTCTTCTGATCTGTAGGCCATTTCAATAGAAAATCAAAGCATGGTCTGCTATGCTAATATCTTCCTCTTTTGTCTACAGGGTGATGTAGGGCTGCCTGGGCCCCCAGGTCCCCCACCATCCACTGGAATACTGGAATTCATGGGATTTCCAAAGGGGAAGCAAGGAGAAAAGGTCTGTAAAATCAGTTTACATGCACTCTCCTTCTCCATGCTCTTTCATTCAAAATGAACCAAATTATTGAACAGTGAGAGCTGTTATATTTCCAAATGAAAATAATTTTCTGTACCAGTTTATTCTGTCAAATGATTATTGAATAAATATATTCATAGTTCAGGGCATTGTGGACCACTAGTGAATACACATCTCTCAGAAGACGAAATCTGGAAGCTATTTAAAGGTTTTTTGTCATTAATCCTAAAAATAAGTGAACTGTAGTTTGTTTTTGTTGGACCCGTGAAATTGTGTCAGCTGAAGCAAAAAAATCAATTTAGAAAAATAAATGGAATCTCCAGATCTTTTGCCTTAGTGCACACTACTCTGAAATAATCCGATTTTGTGACCTTTGCATTGTTATTACTGAGATATATATTTAGGTCATCAGTGTTTTTATGAAAGCTGTGTGGTCCTTGAGTTAACGATTCTCTAGACACATGAAATTTAGGCATATTGAATTAATCTGGGACTTATACAGGCTGGTTTGGGAGCCCAGTCTGACCTTGCCTGAGCCCCTGTGTAAAGTCATGAGAGAGATTGTTGCATTTGGTCGATTTACATTAGTGTGAGGTAAGGCTCAAACAAACCCCATTCCTTTGGGCTCACTCTGGAGTTTGTAAATAAAGTTGTGAAAACATTGCTGTCTCATCATGTGTTCTTTTGCTGCTTTCATGAAGCACTGTGCATGTTGCAGTCTCCTAGATGATGATATGAAATGCCTGTAGTTTGACTTGTAGTAGTTGTGGACACTAGAGCAGCAGTTCCCAGGCAGTGGTATTTGAAGCCGTGGGAAGTGGCCAGAGGATGCACTAGCACTGGGCTGAGAGCCTCTGATCTGACACATGGTGACACAAACCCAGTGCACTCGCTGACAAACAAATTACAAAGCTTTACTTTAGGTGTCAGGTGTGTGGCAGGTGGATAGGGGAAGGTCTTGCTTCCACAGGCACAGTGATTATTGTGTTTATCTCTTTCCCCTTGCTAGGGTGAGCAAGGTCCTCAAGGATTTCCTGGAGACCAAGGATTGCCTGGCATCCCGGTAAGGACAAAGGAGTGTTTTTAACATGTACCTAATAGAGGTTAGACCGTTCAGTAACCTCCGAATAGCTCACAAGACCTCTACAGGAGTTTCTAGGCACCAAAGAACTTTGAAAATCTGATAAAAATGTTCACAAGACTTTTTGAAGAGTGTAACTGTAATCTGATAGTTTTTTGTTCTGTAGATACAAAGAATATAATGCTGTCCTAGTACAGACTTACAAATCTGCCCAGATTTCAGTACTTGCAGCCTGCTGTTCGCAGACTTGCTCAGAGTTCTACCCGTGGCATGGCCACTTGATGGCAGTGTTCCTTGTCCCATAGACATTTTTAAAAATCCTATTTTTTTTCCTTTTATTATATCTAAGCATGTATTTTGTTGTTTTACTTTAAAGCTGCAGAGCCATGCAGATCTTTCTTTCTATCCGTATACACCCTGTTAAAATGGGCTATTTAATATGAGTGCTCATCAACTCAGCCTGGTGTTGCATCATCTCTATATGAATTAAGAAAAACCGTTTACTCCTGAATTCCAGAGAGGTATTTCCGAGCTTAAAACTTTTTGTAAACAGGGGTTGTTCCAATAAGTTTAGGGAATAAATACTTTTGGGAACTTCTGGCTAATAAGATACATTGTTTGCCAGTTTCTTCTGTGTACAGATGATCTTAGGAGAAATATGTGCAAGAAAAACCTGTTCATGAAGCACAATTTGTTATTAGCCTTTCTGGACATGTTCCATTATGTGCATATTTAGCTTTATGCATCATAAGAGACCTGTTGAAGCTGCTGAAATTGAACATATGTACAACCTTAACCACAACTGTAAGGTATTTTAAGATTGAATCCTGGAAATTGCTTAACTACTGTAACTCTTCCTGAAATTAAATCCTAGTGTTCTATCTCTGAATTTGATGCTTCTTGCTGAGATTTCCAAATGTTGAGTGTGAAAATACTAGTTTTGTGTCATTCTTGGGCTTTGGAAGGGAAAAGCATGCTTTGAGCATTCCCTTGAGCTGCTGCTGTTAAGAAATGAGACTTTAAATAATTTCTCAAAGTAGAATAGAATACAGAGTAGCATTGGCAAGTCTTTGCTGCCTATAACACACGAACACTTACAGTTGGTACTGAAATATGTGCCATTGTTTAAATGGATGGAAGTCTTGGGGAATAAAGCAGGTACTGTACTGCAGATACTGCCAGGTCTGATTGATAGAAGTTTTTCTTCCTGGTACAAAGTAGTCCCAGCAGAAACAGTATGTTCCTTTTGTCTTGCTGTTGTACTGTATGCATAAGTAAATGGGTTTATGTTGTCTTTACTTGGGGATATGTTGTTCAATTCCAAACAGATCACAGAGATTAAATGTTGACATTTTTTCTCAGGGCTTTGGAGGCGCTGGAGAAAAAGGAGAAAAAGGTGTGCCTGGCTTACCGGGTGGCAGGGTAGGTAACTTCAAAAAAGACTTTAAATACCTGTTCTCAAACACGTGAAGTGGGCCTTTCATCAACAGATGCATTCCCTGCAGTGATATCTATGCAACAGGAAGACAAAGACATTCTGTTCTTTGTGTACAGAATAAATTGATAAAAAGTCTTAAACACACTAAGATTTATTTGTGATTATAACACCTAAGTTCCTAGTAAGTTGAGACCCCATGACTTCCTTAACTTGAACTGCCAATTAGAAAAACAATGGTTAAATAGGATAAGCCTGCTTTTATCAGTTATTTTGTTAAATTCTTTATATTGTAATTGGTATTAATTGTGACATAAGAAAAGCAGTGGTAGCTTCTCCTTTTGAAAATTTTAATTATTTGATGCTGAGATATTTGAAGCCTCATCAAACTGAGATGGAGCTTCTAAAAGTTACTGTCTTTACTGTTCTAGGGTCTTTTGGGACTTGATGGATCTGAAGGAATCCCAGGAAGAAAGGTGAAATTTCTTTTATTTTTTACTGTACTTAGTCACAGAAGCCTTTAAGATCTACTGACTTCCTTATATTGTGGCTTCAGGTTCTCTGACGGATAAATATACCTGCCTTATTTAAATACTTAAGCTAAGTAGAAAGTCCACAAAAAACAGTAGATCCTGCATCTCCCAGTGTTACTTTAAATGTTTTGGTGCCAATAAATTTTTAGAAGGGGAAAACAATGGGGGCAAAATGTGTGGGACAAGGAAAAGAATGTTTTAGACTCTTCATTTTGCAAGCATTTCTACAGTTCTGTGAGAACTCCTAGTGTTCTCCTGATTTGCACACCTTCCTCCTGCTCGTGAATTCTCACCATCTTCACAGCACAGGGAGGCCAGAAGGAGCTCTGGTATTTTGTGAGTGCTGAGAAATTGATGCTTGATTACTTGAGGACTTTTCTCTTTAATTCTTCTTCAAATGTGTGGTAGGACAAAAACTCTGCAACAAAACTCTTGGGTTCAAGGTATTGAGGGTTTAAATGGCAAAAATAAAGGAGCAGGAACAACAGAGCTGGCCAAAAACTAAAGAACTTTAATGGAAAATTAAACAGGGACAATGGCCAGAAACCACACGCTGTATGGGGACAAACTCCGAGGACCAGAAACAAGGGAGGAGTGACAATATATACACTTGGGGGGAGAACTTTCTGGATTTATAACCATATAGGGTGAATGAGTAACCAATAGGGGAATAGAACTTGGACCACTTAACATAAGAGCACTAAGGACTGTGGGAAGAACATTTAGATTCATCCTAAGTTAAACAAATGTTTCCCAGGGGTTGAACCTGGTTCTTTTTTGGTGAAATTTGGCTGATTCACTGTCCCAGGCAGGCTGACTCCCATAGAATTTAGTTTGTGGTTTGAGTCCACGCTCTGCAGATGTTTTAGCTAAAAGATAATGCCATGTACTGTCTCACCGTGTATCATTGTTCCCTGGGATTTTGCAGGGCCATCCGGGTGTTCCAGGCTATCCAGGACTGGATGGAGTTGAAGGCATGAAGGTAACTTCTCACTAGAATATTTTTTTTTTTAAGGTAATTGCATGAATAAATTACTATCATTGCTCCAATCAAATCTCCTGTTTGCCCTTATATCACTGTCATTTTCAGTATGTTTCAGTTCCTCGTTCACTTTATCGTTAAGCATAAAATGAGTGGTTGCTGAGCCATGAACACTTGGGTATTTTAATAATTTTTCAGTTCTAATCATTGAACTTCATGACTTAGTACTGTAGGTGTAGCCTTTCTCATCTCCTTAATCCTTACACCAAATTTATTGGACTGTTGAGGCAAGATTAGGTGGAAGTAAGTGAATGTTAAGATAGTTGCCAAGGCTATCTGAAGTCTGGGATCACACATCAACAAGTATGGACAAGCCTGAGAATGTGTTCAATTTCTTGTACTAGACAGAGGTGACGCATAGCAGACATTTTGTGGGTATCTTATAATTTGGGCAGTCAGACAGCTGGAAACTGAGTGGAAAATGATGGGGTAGTAGTTTGCTGTGAAAACACAGATCTGCCACCAAGATTGCAGACTTGTGAAATGCAAGTACTGAAGGGATTTTCTGTGCAGAGTACATGGAAGAAGTAGTATTAGACGTTTCTGTACAGAGAAGTATTACTGGAAGAAGCAACAAAGTGTGCACTGCCTTGGCTCACTGCATGGTGTTTATATGATAAATATGATGGCAATTTGGACAACAGTAAAATTTTGTGCTTGCGATGTCAAGGAGGATCTGATAGTCTTTGAGAGTGTCAGTGAGATGAGGGAATGACACTGCAGTTTGTCACAACTTGCTTGTTCTATCTGGATGATTTTATGAAGGAATCAATTTTTCTGTAAGCTTCTATTTTTGAAATTCAGTATTCCAAGGCAACAGATAGCTGCAGTGATGAAAGCTTTTGAAAATAAGATAGGTCAAAGCAACTTTTACCATGAAGTGAACAGATATTATCTACCTGATTATTTACCATTGGTCAGTGTGCTGACATAACTGGTCTCCAGTACACATTGTGTATACATGTCTGTGCTTCCTATTGAGGTAATTGGAGACCTTCAGAGGATAGCTGGATAGTAGCAGCCATCTTAATTGAAGCAGCCATCAGTTTCATCAGACAGGAACAATGTAAGTCAAGACAGCAGATGATTATGAATAGCAGAAAAAAGTGAATTCTTCAGCAAGACAAATTATGGTTACTCAGTGAATGGTCACATACCATAATACAGTCTGCTTCCTGACAAGCAGCCTCCTCTCCATCACCTATCTGAATGTGGTGCTTATCTGTTTTCTTTACAGGGTGAATTAGGTGACATTGGTCCCCCAGGTCCACCTGTCATTATTGACAGGGAAGGTGTAGTCATTTCAGGTACACATTTCCATTTTGTTTTGGAACTCATCTAAAGCACTTCTTCCGATCCAACTTTCTTACTATATTTTACCACTTCCCCACATTGTATATTGAGTCTAATCCTTCCCTTGTTATTTTTTTCTTTATTTGTATTGTTTGACTACATATATATTTAGTCCTTTGTTTATAACTTCAGAATTTAAAGAAAGCCATCCATCCCCATATTGCAGAATGATGTATTTCAAGGCAGAATGAAATGTCTTGCCTGGGAGAGACTGTGCATAAGCACAGGCAAGTGCTTGTCTGCTCTGTAGAAACACTTCAATCTGTCTTCAGTGTACCAAGGAAAAATTAATTCCTGGTGCTGTGTGGTAAAGGGTCCTCTAAATGTCATTCTACTGTTATTTGTTGTCCAATGTGGTAAGAATATTGTTGAGAAAAATTAGCTTCATTAATGCCACAGATGACTGAAGCCTGAATGGGAACAGTCTCTGAATCCATAAAGGTAGGGGACAAATTGCATGGTCTCCTTTTTCCTTCATATATATAGTCAAGTTTGAAACAATCTCTGTAACAGCTCAGGAGGAATTTTCCCCAATATTATTAACTTTGACTAACAGGCTTCCTGCTCACAGCTTGGCAGCTTTTGCTATCTGTGAGATCAGTGGCCACTACAGTAATTGACTGAAGAGTATTTCAGCAGAAATTTGGATGAGATTTTCTTCCTTGTTTTCCTCTTTCTCTAATAGGTGCCCCAGGTGACCCTGGAAACGTGGGAATACCTGG
Organism: Sturnus vulgaris; assembly: GCF_052056855.1. Taxonomy (NCBI): domain Eukaryota; kingdom Metazoa; phylum Chordata; class Aves; order Passeriformes; family Sturnidae; genus Sturnus; species Sturnus vulgaris. Next base: position 16,703,521 of record NC_142256.1, on the reverse strand, counting down.
TCCTCCAGGAGATGAAGGGATCATTGGTTTACCTGGCCTTCCAGGGGCTCCAGGGTTTCCAGGCCTGGAGAGAGGTAAAGCAACTGCTCCCAGTACTCTTGGCAGGCTGTTTGCTGTGGGTTTTGTGGAGAAGTTTCTGAATAGTGGCCTGGAGATGGTGAAAGTATTGGAGCAAGCCTCTCCCTGCTCCTTCAGCTGGCTGATTTGCAGGCTGCTGTATGAGAAATAAGAGGCAGGGATGAGACATAGGGAAGCCAATTGTGTTGACTTGGATGGGAGCAGAATTAGCGCCACAATTATTACAGCTCAGCTAAGTCTTCATGTGTCAGTATTTGATGTGGCAGTGTACACAGGAGGCTGTGGTTTGATTTCCATTCTGAATGTGTTGATTGGAATAACTTTTCCTACCTTTTAAATGATAATGATTTTTTTTTAAATTTTTAATGACTTTTTATATTTATAGTAAAGGGCTAACTGATTGGCTTGATAAACCCACTAGGGGTGCAACCTATTTGTCCCATCTGAGATCTCACTCAAAAGTTTTTGTTTTACTTAAATGTCATCTGGGAAATTCTGGCCTGCAATAATCCAGAGACTAGGAACAACTAAGAAAATCAGAAAATAAACCCCCCTCAGTCTTTCATAGTTAATTGTCTGATTGATCACAGTGCTCTGAAGTTTTTTGGATGACCAAAGCAGGGTGTAAATGAGAGCCAGTTGGTCCCTCCAATTAGTACTTTTTCCTTGGTGTAAAATTATGAATTGTTCTGTCCTAACATGATTGCAGTTCAGGGTACAATAGTAATTATCTTAATATTAAAAATACTTCAGTGTGTTTGCTGCTGGAGAGCTGCTCATTGTTTTGTTATTGTCTAGATGGAATGGGCCCTGGAGGGTCTCCAGGTATTCCAGGAGTCAAGGGTGAAGTGGGAGAGCCAGGAAGAGCAACGATTGGAATACCAGGCCCTCCTGGCAGAGGTGGCTTACCGGGTCTGCCAGGAGCACCAGGATTGCCTGGTTCACCACGTATGTAGTATTTTTACAACTATTTTTGTATTGGATTCAAAGTGAAATAGGATAAATAATCATTTATGTATTTAGTTATTTTTCAGCAAGAATTATTAATCTGAAAATTGTTAATGCTTGACTGACACCTCATTGTGATTGTAGCTTACAAATTTATATATATATATATCAATAGACACTCCTATAAAGTAAGACAATGGACCTAATTATTGTTAAGCATGGTAGCCTGAGAGACTGAAACACAAAGTTGTGTAGACACAATTTATGACACAAAGGACTTTGAAGGTCCAGGCTAGTCTCCTGTTTGCTTAGGTAAAGAACAGACCATGACCTTATGAACAACTGAGGTAAATGTCTGTCTTGTGAGCAAGTAGTTTGGGTATCAGGAGTCAGATAGGATGCCTGAAGACACAGTTTCCAGACCTAAGGAAATGGGATTTTGTTTTCACATGTTCATTTGTATGAGTGTCCTGATTAAATTAATTATGCATTATTTTGTTTTCATCAGAAATTGAGTATTACAGCTTTATCACGGTTGAATTTATGAAACTTTGTTTTACCATTCTGCCATAAGCTGGTGTTTTTGAGAGCTGACCCTTTGGGACAGGGGACAATGATGGAGCCAGCGAGCATGGTCTGATAAAATGGTTTTCTGTGGAGAATAAATAAGTGTTCTCTTATCAATAGCTTTTTGCTAGTCAAATCTGTCAGACTTTTCTGCAGAGTCAGTAAAGCTCCTGTGGCTAAGTTTAGCTGATGGCTGTGGGTTGTTTCCATGGAGCAACAGACGGTGCTGGTCAGCATTGCATCTTACTGTTGTCACAGAGAGGAAGGGTTTTCAGACAGTGTAGTGTTAGATTATCTTTGATTGCTTTCTGCTTCTGTTTTCATCAGCTTATGTTTCATTCTATTCAGCATATAAAGAGTTGTAGATGACAATCCTGCAGTCATGAAGTGAGGGACAGGGAAAGTCTCCTTAACCCTTTTGCCCTTTAGTATCTTTCCTGATCTGCAACCACTGAATGAAAATCATTTGCCCTTTTTTTACACTATGTGTCCACAGTTTGGTGAGTTCTTTGGTCAGCTGGTAAATCTGTGAAGAAGTGCAGTGGCAGAGTAGAGGAATGAAACTCTGTTGTATCCACACTGTGAGAACTTTTGCTTTTCTGTGTGAGGAGCTAGAAGAAAATGTGACAGAGAACTGTACTTGGTACCAACCAAGATCAATCTCCTTGTGCTACATCCACAGTTGCAGTTTTGTCTGGTGCCAGTTGCATCACTAATTTTATAAATCAGTAATGAGCTGGAGATCAGCCTTCTCATGGCTTTTCCTTGCCTTCTTTCTGCATATAGGCCCTTCATTCTCCCCAGTGATAATCCTGAGTGGAAGGACTGGGGCCCTGGGGGAGCCTGGGCAAAGAGGGCTTCCAGGAGCTTTGGGTCCAAAGGGCTACAAAGGTAATTGACTCTTGTTTTGAGAGATCTTTTCAGCAGACATCAGGCTGAAAGATATTTACACGTGGTTAATATTCTAAGGGATGGGTCGTCAGTGTTATTATGAGAAATCACAGGAGGGATTGAAGGAGCCAACAGGCTTTGCAATTTAGAGAGAGTTGTGCCCAGCACTGTCAGTAAAGTCTTATTTCTTCTTACTCTCCTCAGGCAAATAAGCTGATAAACATATCACGCCCAGAAAATTAGCTAAGTAAGTTATACTTTAAAGCCATGAGAAATAAATAGAAATAAAATCTTGCTCGTTGCTTTTTGCAATAGAGGCTGTAAATGACAGAAAAACTTAATTTTATTCTCCTCTGTGCTAAAAATGGTGAGAATTTGGGTCCTAGTGTGTGACAGAAGCAGCAGCAAAAGCCACGATGGCACAGATATCACTGTGCTTGGTGATTGTTTGGGTCCATGGCCAGTAACAATTCAGGGGGTCATTGTAACCTACTGTGCGGGGGAGTATAGATTTGCTTTCTTTGATAACTATCTCTTAAAAAATGCGCAAGACCTCCCTAAAACTCCCCTAAACCCATCTGTATAGGAAAGCTGAAACCTTTGGGAAGAGGTCTAGAACTGCTGAGGTTCGTGCTTCACATGGTTATTTGGTGATGGGCATTGCATGGAAATTAAACTGGAGAAAACCTGAGCTCCACTTGCTTGGCACTCACATCACATGAGCAGAGGAGGCATAAAATCAAATCATATGAGAATGGCTTTGTCTTAATTGAATTAAATACTGCTTTTGGAGCTCTTGCAACTGAAAAGGGTCTTTATCCAAATGAAACTCAGTTTGGAGAGTTGACTATTTTCCAGGAGAGGCAGGTGATTGTGCTTGTGATGGAGGAGGTACAAGAGCTGGTCTTAAAGGCATCTCAGGTCCACCAGGTCCGTCAGGAAGACCTGGTGTACCTGGTGCCAAGGGCGTTTGTGGAGACCCTGGCTCTGTGGGAGCACCAGGACTGCGAGGCCATCCGGTAAGCCAAGAAGAGTTTATGTTGGTTGTTGTGAATTACAGGAGTGGCCATGTGCAGTTGCTGGTCTTGAATGTAATGAAAGCAGAGCACTTTTTTTTTTTTTCATAATTACTTCTATTTGTGTGGATTTAAAAAAAAAAAAGCAACCTAGAAACTGATCTGTGTAAATAAACGCAGTAGAGATACTATCATACTATAAAAATGGGAGAACAAATGGTTCTTAATGGTTCTGAGAACTCCACATTCATCAGTCACGACAAAAACCAGTAAGAGTTATTAATCTCAGGACTTCTTAGAAGTAGACATACATGGATTAGACCCCGGCCTCTCCCTAAGTGAGGGCTGGCTGGGGAAGCAATTATACATGTGCATGAAGAGAAGATCCATAAAATCAAACAGGGAGATCTTTCCACATCATTACTCATAGCTATAAAAACTGTGCACCACAGATGGAGTCTGCTTCCTAACTGCAGTGTGCTAAATACATTAATGAGAGTTGAGCTCTGCTCTTTATCAAACTACGACCATAACAAATAGGATTTTCCAAAGTGCTGAGCATTGATCATTGCAAGTATTTACTTCTGAAAATTGTAGTCCACAAACATACTAGTCTATTGTCTTCAGAGTGTCTTTATCAGTGTCAGTAAGTGCAGCACACCAAACAATAGGGAAGAAGATTCATTACTTGGGTCTCATTATATCATGAGTGATGTAAAGTTCCCAGATGCCATGCAAGATTGCTATCATTATTACCAAGGCTTGGCTTGCCACTATGAAGCTGCAATGACAGAAACAGCTGAAAACAAACAAGCCTTTTCCCCCACCTCCTCCTCCCCCCTGCCCCTCCAAGTTAACGTATAAAATAGGAAATCCTCTGGAGATTCTTTCTGATCTGGTCATTGTGTCCTGTCCTCGTATGACGTTTTTAAGAAGCAAACCTTTTCTCTGCATGTTCTTTATGTATTGGTCTTTAGGCTTCAGCTGGTCAGCAAGGACTTCCAGGTCCTAAGGGAGAAAAAGGGGATCCGTCCTATGCAACAGTCAAAGGTGTTAGTGGGGATCGTGGTGCGACAGCACCCAGAGGACCTTCAGGCATCCCAGGAACTCCGGGCAGGGATGGACTTCCAGGCTTGCCAGGCCCACCAGGCCTTCCAGTAAGTTCAGATTAACTTAGCAGCAGTGGTTCTGGAATAAGGAGCAGAGAAAATGGCCAGGCCTGGCAAACTAGTCCTGATTAGCCCTGTGGTAAATCTTCAAATACATAAAAAGCTCACGGTCCCTGAGCACAAATTTGTCTTGGTCAAGTTTAATAATTGGCATTCCTAATGTCTCTATCAAAAGATAAACCTCAGTAGACCCTAACACTATTCTATGTTGAGTCTTAAAAGACAAAAGATATTGTAGGCATAATTATGTGTGAAATCTTGAAATAAAAAAATCACACCAGAACCTTATCAGTTAAAAAAAAAGTAAATGTCTTTCAGAATCTGTAAGATTTGCATTTTGGCAAATACAGCATAAAATATTCTTTGTAATATTTACCAAGTTTTGCTGCGTTTTAAAATAAAGATGGATGATTTACAGTGATATCTATGTATCTTTTCAGACTCATGTGAACCTTGCACAGAATCAACCAAACTCTTTTGCACTTTTTAAAGTTATAGTGGTGGATATTCTTTCTGCATCCCTTTGATTTTCAGCTGTAATTGTCTTTGTTGTGCACAGGGTGATGGTGGACTGGGTTTCCCAGGTGAAAAAGGTCTGCCAGGATTACCTGGCTCCAAGGGCCATCGTGGAGAAACTGGTTCTCCTGGCATTGGATACCCAGGTCCTAGTGGAGTTCGTGGACCACCGGGTGACACTGGAATGGATGGGTTGCCAGGACAAGCAGGTCTTCCAGGCCCTCCAGGTAGGTATTCCTGGGTCTGCTCTTATTTTAAAAAGAATAAAGTTGCAAGTCAAATGGTACTCAATTTACTACTGAGCCTGTGGCCAGGCCAGAAGATTGCATTGTGGGCTCACCAGGCCTCACATAGCAGTCACAGCTTTCTCAACTTGTCATGTTCTTGAGGATACAGATACTCAAGCAGTGCTGAAATACTAAGAGTATTAGATGGACTTACTCCCTGACTATTGTTGGAGAGCCATTTTACACCAAAGGTAGTTAGGAAGAGTGATAAAATGAGGCTTTTGGAAACACCAAATTCATTGTCCAAATAAAAATAGTAATTCACTGATATCTGAGGTGTCTGATTCAGTTTTCAGAACTATTACTCTTATTGAAATAAGAGTTCCAGATTTTATTTTTAGAAGAAATGGTAATACATTGTATGAATGAACAGGTGTTGATGAATATGATATTGAGGTTGTCAAGACAGTCAGGTAGGGAGTTCAGTTAAGACTTATGTGACCAGCTCTGGGCTGTGTTTGCTTCCTGAAGTACTATAGTTTGGCTCAATTGATGTGTCATTATATGCACCTAAAGCATACCATAATGATAAGTGATAAAGTAAGTAAATATGGGTTTGATAATACTTTAAATATGATGTTTTATGCTTGGGTTACATGGAAATTCATGTCTAAACATTTATGGAAAATGTTTTCATTACAAAATGACTGCAGAAAGCTGGTCCCAGTGTCTTGATTCCATGTCAGCCATTTAAATATGACTTAAAGGTAACAGTACTTTTTCTTTGTCACTGCTGATTTTCAGTGTGTTTTGTATGCTGTGTATACTTGGCTTCTAGGTTTGTAATTATGTCTGTGTCAATAATGCAGAGCCAGTAATGGATTTGGAGACGTAATATAGTAGCATAGATTTTCTCGACTGATAAAGTGGTGCTCTGAGTTCAAAACCCTTGGTGTTAGACCACCACAGTGAGAAGAGTTGGCAGAGGAATCTCAAACCCAGAGGGAGGTGAGAGCAAGGCCAGGGCAGCACCGGGAGGTTGCCAGATGTGCCAGATGGCGATAGTACCTCACACCAGTGTCACTGTGTAAACTGTGTAAACTTCTTTCTAATTCAAGTCACATGCAAATGCTAAAAGGCTTTACTAATCCCTAGAATGCTGACATATTTGTTCAGTAAATTTTCTCTTACAGAATCCACTAAATTAAAATTGCATTGTGAGATAAGTAAAAGTAAAATGTTCTGTGCATGATCTGAACTCCATTTATTTTGTGCAGCACATCAGAAGCCAGCTTCTTATGAATGCTACATTAAACTTTGGGAACAATGAACAGTCCTTTGGGAAGGGAGAGTATTTATAGCCAGAATACTGGGGAACGTGAGTAGTGGTTAGCCAGTTCAGTTTGCACCTCCACAGAGATGTATAAGAAAACTTGTGAGTGCATTTTTCCTCCCATACTAGGAAATAATTTGCATACCTTAAAAGATCTTTTGACTTAGTAAATGTGTGTGAGTAGAAGAAATAATAATTTATTATACTGTCCAAATTGAAAGGCCTTATCATGAAAATGAAGAAAGACCTTTAAAGAGTCTGTGATTTTGTACTAGTTTGAAAGCAAACCAGTGGGAGATCCCAAGTCAGAACTACAATTTAGTAAGAAAATTAAGATAAAGGTAGTAATACGGTATCACTGGCTTAAACTGACAGAGTCAGAATACAACCTGACACCCTGTGAGTCAAGATGGTGGTAGCAGTCTGATTAAATGGAGTTTGCAGTCCTGGTGTGATAGATGTGGTTCTGTTAAAGTGGTGATCCTGTAGAAGGGTCTGGTCTTCCACTGAAGGTCCAGTGGAGGTTATGCAGCTCTTCTCTGGGAATCCAGTAGATAAGGCTACTGTGGTGTCTCAGTTTATATCCAGGTAGGAATGCTTGGTTCCTCCCCCTGGGCAGAGTATCTCACAACAGGATGATGTAATTTTATGAGTAATTCGGTGAGGCTTGATGGCCCATTAACAGAAGATATACCTCCTGGGAATTATCAGGGATGAATCATGGGAGAGATGAAGAACACTGCCCCACCTGTTTTTAACAGATGGTGATGGAATATATGCTTTTGCTTACATCTTACACTGTAACCTAAGACAGACTTACTGAAGTTACCAGGTCAAAGGCACCATTGAGGAATTTTCAAATTTGTGTCTTAAAACAGGGTGAAACAGTCTGGCTTTGGAAGTCTGACTCTGTTTCTACCTGGCATTATGTAATTACTCCAAAATGTTAGAATTGCCCGTATTTCACTTTAATGCCTGACATTATGGTTTCCTAATTGTTTAATTTCCTTGACACTCAGATATTATTGTGCCAACTGTGAGAAGGTAAAGTATTAAGTAGCTGGGGAAGGTAAAGTTTTGATTATTTAATTTGTACAGTAAACCCTACTTACATAATTATAAGGATACAGTTTATTTACATTTTGGTTATTCTCACATGAAGTATCCATTGTTCAAGTATTCTACTGCTAACTAATGTAAAATACAGAATATGCTCTTGTACAGAGGCATTTTTTGAAAACTTGCATAAGATAGTTCTTAGGGTCATGTGATGTGAATGGAATTCTATTAATTAAAATTTCCCCTTCTATGCCAGGTGTACCCCAAACGCCTGGTTTTTGAAAAATGTAATTTTTATTGTACTGTATGTCTCAGAGAAGGACCTTAATGCTTTATTTTACAATCATTCAGCATCAGGCCCACATAGGATTGCAGAAAACCAGAAATAGAATGTTTCTTTTGTGTTGGAGATTGTTCAGTCAAATGTGATGTGCTGGCAACTGATAATGACCCGTAAATTTCATTCTGCTCAAGGTGGATTGCTAGTGCAAACAGAGCCTTTTTTTGGGAGGTGGGAGTCAGTCAAAGAGCTCTGCAATTGCTGAGTCTTGTTTGCTGCTAATAAGCTTTTAAGCCATGTGGTTATTTCTTAGTCTGGGAAACTGTAGAAAAAAACAGTTTTAGAGTAAGGCTGAAAGAAAAAAAACCCTTGCTATTCCACGCTCCATGCATGCACATCTCTGCCCTAACCTCTTGGGGGGAGGTTTGTTTTAAACACCTGTCAGTATTCTCTCTCAATGGATATATTTCACTTTGCCAAGTGCACATTTGTTTTAGAATTTCATGCAATAGCAAACTGGTTTTACACAGTTTAGAAACTTGCTCAAGTATTAACAGTTAAGAATACCTGTCAGCTCCCACTGACTTCGAAAGCTCTGAGCCTGGATCTGTTGGAGTCACAGAGCCCCTGCCGTAGGGAGGACAAGGTGCTGGGTGAAATCCTGAGTGTCATACTACAAGAAGTCCACAGCAAGAGATACTGACTTTTACTCATCATGCAGCAAGTCAGTAAGTAGGGATGAGGTCAGACAATTACCAGGTTCTGAATGCCTTTTACTTAACTTCACATATTTGAGATGTCAGCAATGCTTGATGTGCTTAAGTTCACTCAAAGCCACTTATGATGTGTCCTGTAAAAAACATCTGGGCACTCGATGTTCCTCTTCTGTCTCTGAAAGGGGCTGTGTGCAATCTCAGTGTTTCTTTGTTGTAGGTATCACCTTACCCTGCATAGTCCCTGGAGCATATGGGCCCCCAGGGATTCCCGGCTTCCCAGGACTGCCAGGTAGGGAGACAAGATGATGTAATGCATTGGCTGACTGCCAAGGAACACTTATTTTTCAAAGATGATAATACCTCCTAATTAATCCTCCTCCAAGTGGTGGTTATTCCAGAGGGTTAACAATGCCTTTTTTTCTCCCCAAAGTGACTAGGCCTAAATCCCATGGAGGATCATATTGACTGCACCGTTTTTTAGCCTTCGTGTAGCCTTTAACACAAACACTCTGCTTCTGTCTTTATGTAGCTCATGAACAGCCATAGCTTTGAGACTTTATTTAGCTTAAATTGTGAATCCAGCACCAGCTTTGCAAAAACATTTGATCCCATTTTCTTGTGCTGTGTTTTTGTCTTCTGCTATTAGTTTGTTGATATTATTAATTAATATGTTTTTACCCTTAGGTCCTAAAGGCAGCAAAGGCTTTTCTGGCATTCCGGGCCAACCTGGGTTACATGGGTCTAAAGGACAGCCAGGGTCTCCAGGAATAATAGGCTTGCTAGGGGAACCTGGTAAGAGGGAAGTTGCTGGGGTTTTTTTTATTGTCTGATCAATGTGTACAATACTTTATCAAAAGAGTTGTCTGACCTTCTTCGTCACTTCTGCCTCATACATTCATAATGCTTCACTGAGTGTTCCATTGTGCTCCTTGCAAATGCAAGCAAGGGACTGCAGCTTGAGAGAAAGCAAAGGAAATATTCGGGATGTTTATCACCTGCCTGTAACACTGTATCACTACTGGGAGAAGACAGTCAACAGTTTGTTTCTCCGGAGACCATTGTAAAGTGCTTTATTCCAGTTTAGATTAACCACAACCTTAGTGTAACACTTATTTTAAGCCCTGTGGTAAAGGCACGCTGTACAGTATTTAGACTCATTTTAGCCATGAGAATTTCTGATGGTTGTGTAAAGAAAGAGCAAGAAACAAAGGTGATGAGGGTTAGGGGTTTTGTCCTTTTGCTTAACCTGTGACCTAGTGAAACCAAGCTTGAAATACTTTCTACAGCTGCAGCTCCTACATGCTTCTACAGCATTCTTTTCTTGAAAAAATCCCCCCAAAACCAAAATCTTTCAACAGTTTCATCACTTTCTATCATCAATTATTGTTTCTAATTCAGTACTGAAAAACTTTGCAACTTTTCTAGCAACTTTTTCTTTCATGGAAATTTTTTAAATGTATATTTTATTTGAGATGCTATTGGAAGTAGTACTCTGTACTTCTATTGAGTGACTTTTATGGGTCTTCTCTTCAAGGCTTCCCTGGACCTCGAGGAGAGCAAGGCTCACAAGGACTTCCAGGACTGGATGGAACAGATGGTTTACCTGGGAAAATGGGTGCTCCAGGCTTAGCTGGAATAAAAGGAGCTCTTGGAGATCTATTTGGTGCTGAGAGTGGAACCTTGGGAGAGCGTGGCCGACCTGGACTTCCAGGTGATAAAGGGGTTACAGGTGATACTGGATTTCCAGGACCAAAAGGTAAGCACTGATACTGCTTGTATCTGAGAATATCAAACTGTTTTTCTTTCAAAGACCCTGCCTCTTTGCAATCTCTTTGGATTGATAAGATAATGCAACTCCCCATACCTATTCATTGATGGTGATTTGCTGGTTTTCTGTTAGAATCTAAAGCAACTCAAAGGCTTTTATTAAAACTCACTTTTTAATTAAAAGTGTGAATTTCTCTTTATTTGTTCTGTAACCTCCCATCTCTCTGTTTCCAGGGCTGGATGGAAGACCAGGCCTCCTGGGTGTTAAAGGTGAACAGGGTCATCCAGGATATTCAGGTGTCCCTGGAATGCGGGGACCTCCTGGCCCTGGAGGTACTTTTGGCATTAAGGGAAAACCAGGACCCTTGGGGTCAGCTGGCCTTGCAGGAGCACCAGGTATGTAATGTTTTCAAATGAAGATAGGTAGCTGAGCTGAGCTCTGTGGTGTTGAAGTGTGGGAGAAGTTTGGCATTTGCTCAGAGGAAGCTCTGACCACTGGTTAGGGGTAACAGTGCAGAATTTGAGCCTGTTGACCCTGACTGCTGGGCAATTCCAGCCAGGAAATGTTACCTCAATACTGTAGAAAGTACAACAGAAAGATAGAAGAAAGCATCTTAAATGTCATGATGTTTTTAACATCTTTGCTCTTACATGTTGGCTGTATCATTAACTAATCTTCATTTTCCATTTTCATGACAATTAATTTCTACTGTGTGAGGTTGCTTGAAATGTGATTTAGATTGAAAAATTGTTGACTTTCTCAGGACAAGCACTTGTCTTTTCTGTTTTCTCTTTGCTGGGGCAGAAGGCGACTTTATTTATCTTCACTTCAGAGGAGTTTAAAAACCACCACTTGAGTATAGCGGTATCTGTCAAGCTGCACTGACTAAGTGTTTCATGACAGTATGTGAAAAGACTTGACAACCAAGCAAAGAGAGACCTGGGAATTGGTAGATACTGGTCTGGGACATATAAGTACTCTTCTGACATGTTGAATGACAGTGCTGAAGCACAATGGCAACAAATGAATGAAAGCAGTAACATCACTTGACATGAAAATTACAGAGTTTTTAATTTTTAAAACTTTTAATATTAGTATTCCTTCTGCCTCTCTATTGTTTTACATTTATGGTCTGTATGCCATATTTGATTTTTCTTCAACTGTTTTTAAAAACCTCCCATTGCTAGGATGATAAGCTCCAAATTATGAAGTTTTTTTGCAGCTGTTGTCTCCCTGAATCATTAATTTCTTTTGTAGCTTTGTTCTTTCTGTTTACATATTTTGTCTGTTTTTTCCTTCACCATGTTTCTATTCCCTTTATCATCAACTCTCCATTTCTGATGTCACACTGTTTGGTTATGGGTCCTTCACATAGGCTGTCAAGGTGAGAAAATGCAGTGTAGCATAAAAGCTCATGGACTAACAACCCAGCTTTTAATGCTACATGAATTGCATTGACCATAGGTGATACCCCTTATCATTGCTAATCAAAGCAGAAGTCAAAGAACCATTGTAATGAGAATGCTCAGATAGTAACAAAGTCTCAAACCTATAAGGAAATCATTAATATGTGGAGATTTTTAAGTGTGTGTTTTGTCTTCTTAAATGAGGCAACTCTTTCATCTGATTAAGAAAATGCTGGGGTGTAGCATAAAGCCCTGAGTATAACAGAGCTTGAATACTGACTGCTACTGCAGCAAATGTAATTTTTCAGAAGCCACCTGAGTTTTCCTTCTCTTCATTCCTTTGGATCTGAACATTCTGTTTTCAATGGTTTGAGCCTTTTTTAAAAATTGTAAATCATTACAAAGCTTCAGCTAGAAACAATTAGAGGCAAAATAGTACATATGGTATTGGTTTTGTGACAGCACAATCAGCTTTCTGTAGTGGGCAATTGGCTCTTGAAAAGTACAGTTCAACTATCAAGGTGAAAATGAACTTGTGAATATAAGCTTGTCTAGCTGATTGATCTCTATTTCACCCGGATGATGGGGTAGGGAGCAGAAGATGGCATTAATGATGTTCCCCATTTATCTTGGCTGATGAAGGTAAGACTGCATTACAGGTCAGTGTCTGGTGGTCAAAAATGGGTACATCATAAGGGTTTCACTCTCGCCAGTTGTGTAGTGATGTAGGCAGTAACCCTCCTTGTAGGTATTTTAGATGACTAATGCTTTTGCAGTTCTAAACTTTATGCCTTCTAGTAGGCTGCATGTGCCATAAGGTCCATTTGTCATTAAAAGCAACACTGTGTTTAAAGAGCTTGGGAAGCTGCCACAAATTGTCCTAGTTTTGTGCAATACACTCTATTGAGTTATTTCTTGTATTGATTCAGGACCTCCTGGAGTCAAAGGCATGGCTGGGGATATAGGACCACAAGGCCCTGCTGGTATGAAAGGCTTCCTAGGTCTTGATGGTGCTCCAGGATCTCCTGGGGAAAGAGGATTCTTAGGGCCACCTGGACCTCTTGGTCAAGATGGACATCCAGGTTTCTCTGGGCCAAAAGGTAGGTGTTTCAGTCTTGAGATTGCTGTGCACACACAAAGAAACCTTGCTGGTGCTGATTTTAGGCCCAACTTGCTGGAAAGGAATGAATCCCCAGCTAGTGTTGGGATGCATTTGTTTTGCTGCTGGGTTACAAACTATGAATTTAATTATCAAATAATGTTTATAAGGCAATCTATCTAAGGGTCTTAGGTCCTTGTGGACAAAGGATTGTGTAAATCAGAATAGAACGATAAGAAAATTGAGGAAATGAACAGTGAATGAAATTTATAGAAAGAAGGGAGAGAATCAAACACAAATCAAATGGGAAGTCAAAATTTACAAACTGTGTGATCCTTAAGCACCAATAAAGTAGTTGGTTACCTGGAGAATAACACAAAGCAATAGAGCTGTGGAACTGCATGTTGTTCTCTTGGAATTTGATTGTGTTTGATCTCTACTGGAAGCAGGACCAGGGTCTCAGAGTGAACGAGAAGTACTGGTTGAAAGTATCATACATGGAGACCTGTGACAGAAGTGACAGTGTTGTGCCTGTGCCATGTGCTTGTTTAAGTACTTAGATTTGGTTGATTGGCCAGACCCAGGCAGCCTCTACCTGCCCCAGAGTGGGTGTGCAGTGTACCAGGAGAGACTAATATTCCCTTTTTATTTCTCAACATCTCTATGCAGGTGAGAAAGGGTCTTCTGGCCTGCTTGGTTTCCCTGGCATGCCAGGACTGCCTGGTGTCCCTGGAGTGAATGGGATTAAAGGAACTCCTGGCACAGCTGGAGGAAAAGGAAGTCCAGGAGTTGTGGGACTTCAAGGTCAAAAAGGTGAGAAACAGCTGAATGGCTTTTGCTGGCTGTGCAGCAGAGGGACTTATAGGCAGTTCTGAGACGGCTGTGCCTGGTATCATTCTGGTATCATTCTTCTAAATATTGTAATCTTGCAAAGTATTTTTCAACACTTTGGCCTCTTTACCAAAGATTACTAATGAATTCGCATCAGGAGATGTGGAAGTTCTGTTTTCTCTGTTTTTCTCTGCTAGATTATTTTGTGACAAGATTTTCTGACTTTTTTATTTCTTCAGGTGACAGAGGTGATATAGGTCCACCAGGTCTTCCTGTTCTTTGGACTTCAGAACAGGCACTGCAAATCAAAGGAGACAAAGGAGATCCTGGATTAGCTGGACTTGGAGGATTCCCAGGACCTAGAGGTATTTGCAGTTAATTGCCAGTATCAGTTGTTCAGTATCTGGGCTTGTTATTGGTGGAGCATGGTCTGTCCTTTTGACAGTGCCTACAGTGTTACTGTTTTCTGTTCTGCCATTCCCATTCTAGTAAGACTTGCATATGGCATATCTGAATTTTGAGAAAAGAGTTTTCCTTTGAAGTTCTGTTCTGTAGATCTAATGCCATCCCTTCTTCCTCTTTAGGGTCACAGGTCAACTGACCCAAATGAGCTGGATGTCTGTATTATTGAATTAAATTACACTCTTCTCTATTACCCAGGTGATAAAGGAATCCCAGGAAACCGTGGACAGCCTGGTCTCCCTGGTCCAGTTGGGTCACCAAGCAAAGAGAGAGGTCTTCATGGTGACCCAGGCTTCCCTGGTCCACCTGGACAACCTGGCCTGCCAGGACAGAAGGGTGCACATGGTATCATAGGATTTCCAGGAATGCCAGGAGAGAGGGTAAATATCTCTGAAGTATCATCTTCTTCTCTGGCTGCTCTTAGGAAAACCCTGGTACTTCTGGAGCACAGCAGCAGAAGCTGGCAGGATTTTTCCTTACAAAACTTCCAGATTGTTTTTGTTTGGCTCATACCATTAAATTACATTTTACATAGTATTTCTTCCTAGACCTTTGTGTTCTGTTATTCCACATGACCCAAGCTTGGAACAGCAAGAATAAAAAGCAAAGATTAATTTTGGTTGGATTGGTTTCTTTCAGGGTTCAGATGGCACCACAGGAACACTTGGATTTCCAGGACCTATTGGCCTTCCTGGTCCAAAGGGTAAAAAAATCTTTCACAGTGTATATGGCCTTTCATTATACACAGTCCTAATATTAATGACACAAAGGAATAAATATTGTTCTCGAAGTGTCCGTTGCTCTCCAGTGACTGGTTCCAACTACAAATCCCCTTGTAAGAGGCTTAATTCAGATGAGGTCCATACCAAGCCTAAATACTTTATGGTCCTCTGAAAGTTTGACCAGAGCACTGTGTGTAACCTGTTGGACAGTGCAAGAAGCACCCTTTTCTCTCATCTTCTCATGTCAAAAGTGCAGGATGTTGTGGAATTATGTGTAAACGTGTTGTACATTTGCATGAGTGGATCTGCATCCATTGATGATTATAAGCATTTTCAGACTCAGATGCATAATTTGCTCTTGTCTTTGTTTGCACCATGAATTTGAAATATAGCAAGATTTATTTTCTTATACAAGCCCTGGAAACTGATCTCTACACTCAATGATAGAATGCCCTTTCCTTCCTTCCTTTTCCAGGTGAGCAGGGAGAGTCTGTTCGTGTTCCTGGCATTGCTGGACCAAAAGGAGAGAGAGGAGACCCCGGGTTTCCAGGTAAAGTAGGCCTTGATAGCTCACTTCAAGAATACAAAATTCTAGAGACTAAACAGATTGGCATTGCCAAATTTGGGTATTTTTGTAATCCTGAAAGTGAGACATGAGAGTCTGAAATCCAGATAGGGTGCAAATCTGGATGATAGTGAACACATCTGAGACCATCCCACTTCTAATGCTGGGTTCACTTTGCTTCTTGAGGAGGCACCTGTGAACTTGCACTGGCACTTGGCTCCCTGGGAGTCCAGCCCAGGTGATGGCTGAGCAAACACAAGTGCTGCAACCTCAGCACACCATGTTTCTCACCCTCTTCATGCCTTCCTCCAGTTTGACTTGTATGTTTATATCTTTTTAGGAGAGAGAGGAAGAGAAGGACTCAAGGGTGAACCAGGCTACCCAGGAAACACTGGGGTGAATGGACCCAAAGGCAGCCCAGGAGATCTTGGCCAAGAAGGACCAGCAGGTACTGGACTGAGTTCTGCAGTTCATGTTGTGACTATGACAACCTCACATTGATGCTTCCTTAGCCCTGTTTGGCCTGTGTCAGGTGAGGCTTAAATAAGAAGTTTGGCAAGAAAATGAGAGTTTTCTTTGACAGTAGTGTAAGTTGTTACCTTGTCCTGCTGGTCAAATATGGTGAATCCTGCAACACTGAAACCCAAAGGAATCCCATTAACAAATAGGGAAGATCTCAGTTAGATACAACCGGCAGCAGCTTCTTTACAGCTCTTCCATCGCAACATTTTTGTCTGTTCCCTCTCTAGAGCCAAACCTACCCAGAAGAATGGCTACAAGTGTCTTTGGGTTGTGGGGTAATTAACAGGTAGATTCCCAAATAGTTATCAAGATCAAAGGCTGGAGAACAGTGAAAGTTGTTATTGAATTGTTTCATTTGAAGAACAATTTAATTAGTTATTTAGTGTGTGAATTGTTCATGTGCTACTTAGTGGATGATGAAGAATGTCAGTGATATGATTAAAAATTCCCCCATCAAATAAATAGTTTGATAAATGTGATGCTAATGGTGGCCATGAGGAGAGATTTGGATCTGATTTTGCTTTATTTAAACAGTAGTTTGTTCACCCATCTTATGAGTTAAGTGAGGAACAGAAGCTGTGAGATGGAACTGCTTCTATTTCAGCCTGGACGTGAGGTGTAGTACAGGAATATTTTTCTGCTTGCTTTTAGGAATCCCTGGAAATGCTGGGCTGAGAGGAGCCCCTGGCCCACCAGGATCCCCCGGACAGCCAGGATCTGTTGGATTCCCTGGAGCTCATGGAATAGCAGGACCTAAAGGTATATGTGCAATCTGCACATGGAGAGACAAGTTGGATCAGAAAAGCAGTGTTTCAGCCAAGTGTCTCCAGCAGGCAGCATGTGACGGGCCAGCTGTGCATGGGAAAGAGCTCCCTCTTGGCAACGTTGTGCAGCTGTTAGGAATGAGAAGAGGAACAGCTGGAAAAGGAGCTCTCACTTGGTTTGAGTCACTAGTGGGTGTTCATGGAGGGTGAAACTGGAGAGAGCAGTGGGAAGAGTTTCTGGGAAGGGCACTTGTGTGAAGGAAGACTTTACAGCTTTACAAACTGTGATCCCCTGTTGGGAAAGATGAAACAGGAAAACCTTATAAATATGATCGCCTGGCAAAAGATTTTGAGAATATAGAAACTATAAGCGAGATTGAAATGAAAGCCATCTTTGAGATACCAAACCTGAGTTACTGAACAACTAGAAAACAATAGTATGGCCAGCTGAAAGTAATCTCCTCTTGATTGAACAATTCCCTCTGCTTGCAGACAGGTCCAAGGGTCAGAGAAGACCCTACTAGCTTGGTAAAGGGGGTCCAAAGAGTAGTTTTTAGGGTTTAAAGTGTAACACAGTATGGTAATGTAATGATTCTTATAGGCTGTATGTAAATGCTATAGGATTTGTATCTTGTATTAGATTGGTTAGTGAAAATTAGAATATTCAACACAGAAGAAGATTTATTGTATTGTAACGGGAACCTCGTTTTTTTTACCTCTTACTCTCTTACCTCTTACTTCCTTAACTCTTACTGTCTTAACTCTTTACTCTTACTCCCTCAGCCTTCTTCGTACTCTTGCTCTCTTGCTCTCACAGGCCTGCTCCGAGCTGCGGCTGGCAGCTCCAAGCAGGGCCCTTTCACCCACGCCCTTTGCAATAAACCACAAGTTCCAAGGCCTGGCTTTAGAGATCTCTCGTCTCCGTTAGTCCCGACCGTCCTGCCCACCGTCGCTCCTACAGTCCCCTATGTGTCAGGTTTCTCTTATGTGTTATATTCTCTATGAGCCATCTTATGCATTTCCACCTAACTAGATTGTTTGCTCACATATGTATTCCCAATGTCTCCTCAGGCTTTCATGGATTTCCAGGTTTAAATGGTCTGAATGGCTTGCAAGGCACAAAAGGGTCTCCTGGGACACCAGGTAAATGAAATGTGTAGTAGAAGTGTCATAGCTAGGGAAATACTTAACTGCTCCACCATGGGAGGGCTGTTTCCCACAAAATTTCCATATTTCACCCAGTTCAGGCTTTAATTATGACCTGAAGAAAAACCTCAAGATGCTGAATGTGCATGAACTAATTCTTCTTCAATGCCAGTAAGAACAGGATGCAGCCTGTGGAGTTGGTGGTTCTGGTGGCCTGTTCTGGTGATGGTTCTCCTTGAATTCCTGAAAGACTGTTACTTCTGGAAAACTAATGGAATGAAGTCATAAAACGCTTTCTAATGGATGTTTGATTTGAACAGGGCAACACCAAATGCTTGCTTTGAATTGGACTTAGCAATGAAATATTTCTGTACTGCTTTTCAGAGCCCTCCATTATATGGAGCTCAAGGAAGGCATCAATAAAATCGGAAGCTGATTTCTTTGATTTGTTTGCAGATTCTGCTTTTAGGGAGCTTTTGCTGGACTTTTTCATATTTTGAATCATATGAAATGGAATGCAGTTCTGTGTTGCAAACAGAGTTTTACTAAAGTAAAGAAGCGAAGAAAGACCTTACCAAAAATACTTGTTTAGTTACAGTCATGTTGTAAAATAGCACCTAAAATTTGTGGCAGCTGTTTTATGCATGAAAATGGACAGACTTCACGTGTACAACTCCAACAATATCTGTGTTTTCTTTGTTTAAGACATTATCAGAAGAAGGCAATGATTTGCAGCATATAGATCCTCCACAATTTTCCTGAGAGAGCTGCTTTTAGTGTATACTATTCCCAGAGTGACATGTTGAACATCTCCCTGCAGCTTTTCCTGGGAGCCTCTGTCCTGCACCACTTGTGCCTGTGTGCATTCTGCAGCAGTCTGTACAAACTGAGCTCCCTTCCTGTGTTTCAGCATGAAGCCCACAAGGTTATTTAAAGACCAGAAGCTTGAGTCTGGTGTGTCCTCATGAGAGACACAGCATACGGGCTGTCAGCAGATCCTGTCACAGGACTGCTTTATTCCCATTCTTGTGCAAGAGCTTGTGGGGAGACCAGAACAGTCATATGCTTTTCTCTCAGCATCTCAGAGATTGTTTAAATTCACTTTGCACAACCAGAGTAGCATGTGAGACACCAAATCACCAATTTCAGCTGCTCTACTGAAAACAGCAGAGACAGTAGTAAATGGCTAGTTTTAAAATCATCACGTGTTTTGTGTAATAATTTGACTGCTATTAGGAAATTTGAATAGGCTCTCTTTGTTAACCATGTTTAATTAGGTCTGAGTGAAGCTGGACTGAAAGGACCTGCAGGTCTCCCAGGTGCAAAGGGTGAAGAAGGCTCTCCAGGCTTGGGAAGAGGACCTGCGGGATTCCCTGGAACAAAAGGCTCATCGGGAGACATGGGTAAATACTGATGTTCTGAAAGCAGGATGTATTGCAGCTGAGGTTAATGGGTTTCATGGTCAGCAGAACTACCAAGACAATTCCTGAAGCCTCAAAGGTGGTTAGAAGCTTGACAGATAAACTGTGATGTTGCTCTGTATTTTGAGAAACAGTTGGTTGCACAGTTCTGAAAGTATCTATATCTCTCCTGAACAGCACAATATGTATCGTTTCCCCTCCTGTAATGAGATGTCTCTTTATTTTCCTCAGTATAACTGATTCTGTCAATGTCTGTGAAGACCTTTTGTTGTCCCTCACTTTTTGTTTCTTATTCTAGGTCCCCCTGGTCCTATGGGACTGCCTGGCCTGCCAGGAAAACCTGGAGTTTCTCTTCCATCTGATATACGTGGGAGACCTGGAGATGCTGGCATTCCAGGCACTGATGGGAGTGCAGGTGTGTGCAGCTTGGAAGCTTTGTCATGATGGCACCGGTACCCATTCAGTACCTCACAGCCTTGCTGGAGAGGCTGAGACTCCAGTCTTTTCCCAGATAGAAAAAAATGCTGGGGATAGCCCCAGAATTTACTTTGCCCCAGGAATAGATTTTGCCAGTTAACTCTGTTGTCTCTAGGTTTTCCAGGTCCTCCAGGACCACGAGGGACCTCTGGCCCAGCTTCTGACCAAGGTGACACAGGCACTACAGGTTTCCCGGGTGTTCTTGGCTTGCGAGGCATTAAGGGTGACGTGGGGCCCACTGGTCCAGTTGGACTCCCTGGAGCATCTGGATTCAAAGGTAATCTTGCTTTGCTGAGAGTCGTTTGGCAGCTGTCATCTTGACAGTGGGAATGGCTGCTGGGTGGTTAGTATGGCCTCCTCATTCAGGTGTAACAGCTGAATTTGATGTCTCAATTTTTCCTTTTGGCTCCTGCAGATTTTACCTACTGACTCCAAAAGCAGCAAAGTGGGGCCAGCTTCAGTGTTCTTCAATGTGTTCCTAATTATTTTTTCCCCTTATCTTTGTTTTTTTCTGAGTAGATGGTGTCCACCTGCAATGTTGCTGTGCTTGCTGACCACAGTTACCCATTTGTGCTCTCTAGGCAAAACTGGAGTTGCTGTTGCATCCAACCTGTCCTGTATGCTCAGAGGCATTAGTGCAGTGAATTTAGGTCTCCACAAGAGGCAAGAGGATTGTAGGAGTTCAGAGATGTTATTATGGGCTAAGGCAGGGAGCATGTTGGTCTCTCTTTGGTCTGTATGAAAGGAGGCCAAAGGGCAGCTGCACACAGAGACTCCAGGAGTAAGGTTTGAGAGACACCACACAACTCAAAAGCCAGGGCAGGATGGAGAACCACTGCTAGATGAACAATTGTCTGCTGTCTTTGTAGGCTGGCAGATCTCATCCCTCTGTGCTGTGCATAGAGATGGATTTCAAATTGTAAAGATGTGTACTCTCCAAACCCTGTCCCTGGGTTACCCAAGGAAGGGTAAGAGTACTCTCAATAAAGTACAGTTAAGTAGCAAATCTTGTCAAATTCTTGTCTTGAGGTTCTGCAGCCATTGTGGATGTGAAATTAGGCACAGACTGCCTTGAGGGTTGTGGTGCCCTCCATGTCGGAGCCCCAGTGCTGTTGCTGCTATCAGTGAGAGCCGCAGCTATGGGTCAGAATTAGTGCTTAGCCCCAGTCTTAGCTGTGTGTCTTTGCAGGTGCAAGAGGCGAGCCTGGCCTGATGGGGATGCCAGGCAAAGATGGGCCTCCGGGGGATCCTGGCTATGCTGGGCTGAAAGGTGAAATGGGCCATCGAGGTGAGTGCTGGAGGATTTTAAAAGCTGTCATTTATTCACCTGGTTTGGGCTGGGGATGACTTCAGAGTTCCCTTACAAGGCTTATTTGGGAGACTCTAGATTTGTTAGAAACTGAAATAAGTTAGAAAGAGCTTGACATACTTTTTACAAGATACTCAGTGCTGATGTACAAAAATGGTCTTAATTTCACATTTTTCTCCTTTGTGTCAAATCTGTGTGGTTTTTGTGGGGTACTTACACACCTTTTGCCCCATATCCAGGTCTCCCTGGCAGACCAGGGGCTCCGGGAATAACCCCACAGCCAGAAGAAGTGACAGCCCCTGCAGGATTACCTGGTCTGCCAGGAATTGATGGTGTTCCTGGCTTTGATGGAGATCCTGGATTCCACGGCCCAGCTGGAAAACCAGGTAGAAAGTACACTCAGATCACCAAAATGCTATTCTGGAAGAAAAACACTACTTTATCAAATGCATTAGGAGTGTTTACAGGGTTTTTTAATTAAGAAGATAATTCCATCAAAATGCATACAAATATAATATATACAAATATAATGCTGCCTTTTAAACCACGTGATACTCAGCTGTACCTCTCAGTCATTTTACAGACAACTAGATCAGGTGGAGTCTCTTTTGGAAACAGCTGTTTATAACCATAGCTGGTGAAGAGCGAGCTTTTGGCATGGCGGCTGACATCTTATTTCCCTTCTAGAATATGATTGCAGGAGTCAAGGCAATAGTATGAGGAAATAATGATACTAATGATTGTATTTTATTTCAGGCCCAAAAGGTTTGCCAGGAAGATCTGGTTTGAAAGGACGTGATGGCTTACCTGGAACTCCTGGCATAGATGGGGATCCAGGACTTTCAGGTGCCCCAGGACCACAGGGATTTGAAGGTAATTTTATGATTTGGGGAGCACAGATCAAAAAGAAGCAAGCAGTAGAATTGTGTTTGTTTACAGCTTCTCCAGAGACCCTCCCCAACACCCAATTACCTTAGGGAAACCAGGGGACGTCTGTGGTACTGTGTTTTGGATCTGTAATGAAGGAAATTTAATCTGCAGTGAGGAAAGTTCTGTCACATGTCCTTGTTGCTGTCACTGCTGGTGTTTCTGTAGGTGCAATTCTAAACACCTTTTGATGTTAATGTTTTATGATGTTAATGTTTATAATGTTTAATGTGGGAATCATCTTGAAGATCTAGAAGAGTGATATAGTATTCAAAGTAACCATAGCTGTGAGGCTTGGACAGTAGAGGAAAGGCACAGTGAGAAAGAAGAGGAATATCATTAAGAAGAGTGCTATAGCAAAAATGAATGAATTAGGTTTTGGTTGGTACTTTGAGATCCTCAGAACTACTGTACTGTGAGTACCTAACACACTGGCACCAGAGTTGTTGGGCAAAGAAAGAAAACTAAAAGAGCAAGTGAATGGGTGGGTGGTTCTGTGAAATGACTGCTTTTGGAGCTGTTAAGTCTAGTAATTCATATAACAACCATATAGCTTGGGCTCCTCATTGTACAAGACTGCCATAAGCAATGCCAAATGGGGTATAGAGCCAGCTGATGTCCACACTGTGCACTAGCAATAGTGATTCTTCTTCTGTCTCCTAGGTGTTGCTGGGAAGCCGGGTTCCCTTGGTTTACCGGGAATGCCTGGTCGGAGTGTGGCCGTTGGATACACTCTAGTGAAGCACAGTCAGTCAGATCAGATCCCCCCATGTCCCATAGGAATGAATAAACTCTGGGACGGCTACAGCTTATTGTATGTGGAGGGGCAGGAGAAGTCACACAACCAGGATCTCGGTGAGTTGACAGAATTCTCTCAAGAATTAACAATACAGGCCAAAATTACATTTAAAAAGCCATCCTCCCTGGCAGTGCAGAGGGCTGTAGTGAAGGTGGTAGCAGTTGGCTTGGCCAGATCTGCACTGGGAGTGGTGTCACTCGTGCCATCCTCACCACTAAATATTGGTGTGTATGACTTGGAATGTTTGGCCGATGCTTGGTATGACCACTTCTCCCATTTTTCCAGGTTTTGCTGGCTCATGTTTGCCTCGCTTCAGCACCATGCCTTTTATTTACTGCAACATCAATGAAGTGTGCTACTATGCCAGCCGAAATGACAAGTCCTACTGGCTGTCCACCACTGCTCCCATCCCCATGATGCCCGTGGACAGCGTCCAGATCCCACAGTACATCAGCCGGTGCTCTGTGTGTGAAGCACCTTCCCAGGCTGTGGCTGTGCATAGCCAGGACATCACCATCCCACAGTGTCCCCTGGGCTGGCGCAGCCTGTGGATAGGATACTCCTTCCTTATGGTAACCTATGGTGCACAACTGCTAGTTCAAAGGCAGCTTTAAACATTTAGATCTCTCCTCTCTGATGAGGTCACTGAGACTATGTTCTGTGAGTTACAGGAACTTGGAACCCTGTCTCTTCTTGCCTCAGTGCCTATCTTCATCAGCTGAGTTGCTGTAGCTCTGAGTTTGCTCTGTTTAACACCTGCCCTGATTAGTTTTGGTGGTAACACTGCTGCTTAAGTTCTGTATTGCCACAGATGTTTTTTTCTTCAAACCTTTAAATGTGGGAACAGTAATTAAGCTACAGTATTGACTTAATCCTCTTTCACAGTGGAAAAAGTTCTCTGTTGCACTCTCCTAGAAGTTTATTAGTGTAAGATTGTTGGAAAAACATGATATCAGCATTATTGTTTCCAGATTTTCCCAACTTTCAAGGGAAAAGCTGGTTTTCCATTATTCCAGGCCTTCATATTCAGCCTAACTATGGTCCTTTGATTTTTGCCTTCTAGCCCTGATTTAAGAGACAGATATACATAGCCAGAGTATAATTTTGGTTGCCAGTTTCACTCCTTTTAGCAATGGAGCCAAGAGACTCCTCTGTTTTCCTCTTTCTATTCCTTTGAGCTTACTCAGCTTACCATCTTTATTTCAGCACACTGCAGCAGGGGCGGAAGGTGGAGGCCAGTCCCTTGTCTCACCTGGTTCTTGCCTGGAGGATTTCCGAGCTACTCCATTCATTGAGTGCAATGGTGCTCAGGGAACGTGCCATTACTTTGCCAACAAGTACAGCTTTTGGCTGACCACAGTGGAGCAGGAACAGCAGTTTGTCAGTGCTCCTCCCTCAGAGACTCTGAAAGCAGGGCAGCTTCGGACTCGCGTCAGCCGCTGCCAGGTGTGCATGAAGAACTTGTAGTGACAGAAATGCAGTTATGGGAACAGTCTTTGTTACCCCAGATTAAACATCACTGACTGGACAAGGATAAATTCACAAATGTGTGTGTTTGATGGGTGAATTAAGACAGCCAGAACTCTGCAAGGATCAAGTTTCAAGTCCAGGAGTTTGTGCACAGAGGAGGGAAAGACCAGTGTTCTGAAGCCATTTTTTAAATGAAACGTGGTGCTATATTTTTATTTCAATGTTTTTTCCCCTCCTTTATGGCTACCTCAGAAAGTCTCAGTGAGGAGAAGACTGAAGAGCAGCTGACACCTCGTACCACTCTGTCTGAGGCACATCCAGTGGTCACCCAGAGACACTTTGCAAAAGCTATGCTTAATTGATGTCTTTGCAAACAGTATTTGTTCTAGTCTAAGGGAGTGGAGACTCATTCTCCTGTGAAACACAGAACTAGCTAAAATTTATCAGTATATGCTGGATGACTCAGAAACACTATGTACTAATGGTTGAAAATGGATTTTCTAAGAAAAATTGAAAAATTAGTGTTTTGCTTTGCTTATTACACAGATGGAACATTCTTTCCTCCAGTGACAGGTAACCAGTTCTAATCCAGACTGATATCCATAACAGACCTTAAAGAGCTACACCAATGAAAAATGCAATTTTTCATGTGAAGATAAATGCAAAACACCTCTACCATTTTTCATTGTTTTCTATTGAAATATATTCTGGGTCTGTTGGCTTTAAGGTCTGTGCTTATCTCCTTGCAGCCAGTGATATGCAGCCATACTTTATTAGTCAACATTTTATTACTATGAACATAAATTTCCTTTCTGAGGCACCTTTGGAACACTTACTTTGTAATTATTCAAGCTGTGTGTGTTTGAAAAGTAGAGCCTTTACTAGATGGTATGCAAGCTTATGCAGATACAGGAGTAAGCAGTTATGAGATGTACATTTTTTACTCCTGCAGTCACCATGTGTTGTATTCTGCTTCCTCTGAGTTTTATTGCTGTTAGTTTAAAAAAATTGTATCTCTACTGTATGCACTGTTAACTTTCATTCAGGGTGTAATTAAAGAAAAGTACCACTAATTGGATTTTCCTTGTATATTTTAAGGGAAACCCATGACAAAGGTATGCTTATACCTATAATGAATTCATTCAGTAGGACTAAAGTTACTACCATTAACCTCTCTGGAGTGAAGTGTGTGAAATCCTTGGCTACTGACATTCCAGGGCATTTCAAAAGAGTGCCTTGCAAATACACTGTCACCTTGGCTTAAAAATCTTCAGAAAAAAATTATTAAAAAAATTATTATTAATGCATGACTTAGACATTATTTTAAACAGATAATAATCAGTAAAGATGTGTTACTTGCATAACACATTATTATCTTCATAGATGGAGGTCAGAGTTCTCCAAGTTCTGGAGTTGAACCACACTAGAGATGAACAGGGAAGTTATGAAGAACAATGTAGTCTTTTCATCTCATTCCTAATTGTGAAAGATCAGCAACTGCTTTGGATGTATTTTGCAAGTATCTTTAAGCATTTTAACAATCCTAAGCAGCAGTCCTTTCCTGCAGGATATCCAGTCTAGCTGTCCTGGCACAGACAGAGCATGTTGGATTTAAATCCTGGGTTATGCACATGCAAATTTAAAACACTTTTGTGCACAGAGCAAAGCTCAAGATTTTTGAAAATCACGCAGATACCTGACAAAGTACAATGAAATTTTCAGCCACTGGGTTCTCGTGGTGCTACAAAGAGACATGTTCAGGACTTATCTGCAGGGACTTGGCTTTATTTTTGAACATGACACATGCAAACACAATTAATTTATTCCCCAGGATCAGAGCTTTATGCATTTTAAACACCACTGTCTTTAGAGAGCTGATTCTCTTGAAGTAACTGGCTCCACTGCTGTCCCTGTCCAAGCTCCCATCATTCCACCAGCCACTCCCTGTCAGGTGCATGGAGCAGGAATTCCAGTCACCAGCTGTTTTGCCATCAGCCCCATTTCCATCCAGTTACCCCCACCCAGAATCCTTCAAGAGCTCTGCAAGGCTCATGCTGCTCTCTGAAGAAGCTAAGGGTGGCTTGGGGAAAAAGCACGTGGTACTCTACTGAGGGTCTTTTAATTACTTTTTTTAGCAGGTACTGCTCAAGCCTGAGCATTTCAGAGCAAGGGCTCATTTTAATTTTTTGTCCGTGGGGAGGAGAGGGCTGCAACTAATGTCATAAGCACAGTAACTTAATGTATTAATGAAAAATAAATACTTTGTTTAAAAAAAAAAAGCCTAAACTTGAACAGCTAATCCATGGAAAGGGCAAGAAAATGACATTTTTCCTACATGTATAGTTTCCAAATATGGCTATTACACATCGAAGGCAAACTAGATGAACCGTGCCCAGGTAATGACTATTTTCTTGGAAATCACAATAGCCCTAATCCAGAAGTGCAAGTGAGAGGAGACAGGATTCAGGATTTCTCTACGTGGTCATTTATTACTGAAGCTGAAAGTGTGCGTCCATTCACATCCATTACACTATTGTGACAATTATCAGAATGGTTCCTGTCTGATAGTAAAAAGGAACTGTAGAGTGAATTTAAAAGATCTTTGCCTTTATTCTGAGCTGGTTTTTGTACAGCTGCTACAGCGATACTCTAAGAAACAAAATTGTACCAGCTCTTCTGATAAACCTGGAGAATTTTAAGGCACTTTTACCAAAGAGATTTTAAAAGGCAACAAGTCAAAACTCGACAATTAAGTGATTTGCATATACCTATATATTAAGTTTTATAATAACCTGGGTTATATTTAGTTCACACAAATTAACGAAATATAGCAGCATACAACCTATGAAAAGCTTAAGAAATTTATTAGATGCACAGATAAAGTGCAGTAACAGAGATACTTGTGTAAATCTTTTTTAAAATAAATAAGGTACAGTTAAACCACCTTTGACTCGCTTTAGCTCCAAAAGAAAAGTCAGCCTAAGTTTTAATGATTGAACTTTAAGGTCAAGGTGAAATATAACTATAACAGTGGTTGTGATCTGTATCAACTATTTGAGGCTCCTGTTCCTCTTTAGGTCTCCCAGAAACAGGAAGGCTATTGCAAAATGGATATGTTAAACATAGTTCCTTTCACAGAAACATTTTTGTCATAAAGTGTGGTTGCTCAAATACATGTTAAAATATTTAACAAGGAAACAATTTTCTCCTGATCCAGTTGATCTTTTAAACAAGACAATGCATTTTGTCTATGATGCAGCCCACGGGAAGGAACAGAAATAAACATCTTCCTTAACTGAAGACTGTTTTACTTTAAGAACTAAACTATTGCATTATATGAGAGCAAGAAATACCCATTTTGTGTTATCCCTTTCTCCAAACATAAAGCCCACTGACAGACTTATTTTTGCCTTAATCTCAGAGATCTATTTGTCTTCAAGAAAGACATACATTAAAAAGAAGTTCCCTTTCAGGGTCTTACAATAAAATCTTTCACTGCCTTTCCATCTGGGGAAGCTCTCTGACAGAAGAAACTGTCCCTGCTGGAGTTTTGGATGATACCAGGTGTTTGTGCTCGGTTATCCATGATTTCAGGCACTTTTGGGCTAACATGGCTGTGTAATTTAAGTCAATGCAATAATATTAGCAATATGTTCAATACTCAGAAGGGTCACTATACTTTCCTTCATACACTGAGTATTTCAAATTCTTCTTCCAATTCAAATAGCTTGTCAGTAGATTCAATGAGTTCTGAAAAATAAATTAAACAATTGAGAATGTAAAGACCTGCCTGATTTTGTTTACTAAAAAAACCCTCAAACCCTCCCCCCCTACACTTTGGAAATGCTGCCTTTGAAATATTTTCAAAGATTTAAAAATATATTGTGCTAACACTTGTAAATTGGACATGGCCTGTTTGGATAACTGATACTCTGTAAGAGTAAGGCACTTAATCATGCAGTGATTGCTTGATCCTCAGAAAAGCCCAGTTATTCCACCTGCAATGGTTCTCCTGTTCGCTGAGGAGCCCCACTCTGCTGCCCAGCAGCACTTTCAGTGGTACCACACCTGCTCCCGTGGTCGTCACTTCTGGCTTGGTAGGAGGTATGAAAGGCGGCCAGTGTGGTGGGTGCTTCTGGACCAGCTCAAACATCCGTAGGCTCTGTTGCTTTAGAATCTCCTGAGGACAGAATACAAATCAAAAAACTGCCTGCTTAATTAAAAACATTTCAAATACTGTATATCTATCAAAGAAAAAAGGCTGTAAATTGCTGTTATTTCAGGTACCTGTCGTCATGAATCACTGCTTCACACATCTCTAGTATTGTACTACTTGAAAACACACCTGGAAGATGGATCTCTTAAACTCTCCTACAAGTTATCACTGCATTATAATGAACTTTGATGTCCATACATTTATAATTTTGTTTACATGGAGCAAATAGATACCAAGAACATACCTGCCTTTTAAAAGTAAATTACTTGCTTGGACCTCTCTGTGTTCAAGTTTTCTGTTGATCAATGGGAACAAAAGACAGATTTATCTACCAAAAAATAATCCAACATATTTTGGAAGATAGGTTTTGATCAGGAGAAACAAGTTATTACAGAAGCAAAATTTCACTGCTATCAGGTGAGCTACACCATATCTTCTACTTCAGTTATTTACAAACTACTTTCTGTAGCCTTTTTTTAAATAAATGCTTTTGGTTGGTGGTACCTCATATTCACATTCCTGTTGCTTAATATTCCAACTGCTTGCTGTGTTTCTCAATAAATGACTTAGGTATGAGCCATGAACACAGTACTGCTAACAGAACACAAACTCAGGAAGGGGGTGTATGTACTTGTTCTCCCAGTGCCAGGGCTCAGGATTGCAAAATGATGAACAAGCTCCATAAGCAGTGTCAGCTCTCCCCGATCATTAGTACCACCTTCACTGGGGATCATTTGATTTGCAGGCAGTAAATTTCCATTAACCAAAAAAGAACAGTATCCATGATTTCATACAGAGCAAAAAAAGATAGTAGTATTACCTTTTGTACAAGACTACACCAGTTATCAAAATCACATTCTTCTTTGCAAAAGAAGCCCTAAGGAAAGAATACACATTGTAATATTAAATACGTCAATGAGCAAAGATGCTGTAGTATCTATGTATAGATTTTATCTCAAGTGACAATCACCAATAACAGAACCAAAGTATATTTCTCTTCAACTACCATAGTATTCTTGTGACCTATACTAGATGACTTCTACAAGTAATTCCACTTGAAGATTTGTAGATTAAATAAAACAAGCTCAGGTAAATATCTTCTCGAGAGCAACCAACACACAGATGATAGTGATGGAATAAAATAAGGAAACCTGATTCAGTTCCTTACTTTGACTTTCAAACGACTTCTTGGAAAAGGTCTATGTTGCCCAGGAAAGCTACTTAATTGGCTCCCTGGGATATAAAAAGTTGATCCCCTGCTTGAGCTAAAATTAATGTATCCTATGCAGTTAATATGTAAACTACTGTGTGGTGAATTTTAGATTGTAGAAGAGTGCCCTGTGAGCAAGGAAACATGTTTCTGTCCTCACCAGTACACAAAAGTACTGCTATGAATAAAGTACACACATTTATTATTTTCTAACACCTACTAAAGCTACTGAAGGGTCCAAATTCATGATCTTCATTCTGTGTGGGGCTTGCTGGCAGTGGAAGCTCTTGTCATCAACTGTGCCATTTTCTTCTGAATCTACAAAACTCTGAGTGGTGTGAGGGTCCAAGTAGATCAGCTCATTGCCTGGAGGGGTAAAATCTATATGGTGATAACAAGCAAGAGGCAGTAATAAACACTTATTCCGTCCAGACTTGTAAAACAAAAATTGGATTATCATCACAGTTATCTTAACCCTCTAGCTACGGAGTCTTTAAGAGAACTGGAAAGCCAGGCACAACAGTATCCCACAGGGCATTTAGTATAATTTTTCACTGTTACCTTTTAGGGTAGATTTTTTGGATGTTTTTTCCTAGCTTTGTCACATACTTTCCTTTCTCTACATAAGGTCCAGTACATTTTAAAAAAAATTTCAACTGCAATAATCCCCAACATTCCTCAGATCAAAGATACAGGATGACCACAAATGCAATCTGTAATCCCATTAGGCATTCACTCAGAAATTGAACAAATAAGTCTGACTAAAACAGCTCAGGTTTTACAAAAGAAAGAACAAAATATCCAAGAAGTTACAGATCAAACCAGGGTGAAATATGAAAAACTGAATCTAGGATCAACTATTGCATTAATTAATAAAGAAGACATAGAAGAAGGTGAAAGACATACTGCTTTGAGAAAAAAATTGAAAAATATGACACAATAATTTAAGAAAGCCAGGAAGCAAAAGAATAAAACAAGACACTCTTCACTAGAAAGTATTAATGATTAGAAAAAATACAGTATTTAAGCAGCAGTGACATCTGACACTTGTTGTATGCTATCAACTTTTCTTAGTGTCTTGTTCTTGCTTATATCATTCCGTATTTTTATGTCAAGCTTTGCTGCTCCTTTTCTCTTCTAACGGTCTCATACCATTACTGAAGTGTCTGAGGTATGTTTCTTCTTGTCCATTCTCATGCTTAAAATGCTTACTACTGCCCCTTCCCAAAGAAAATCCTTTTTCTTTCAGTCATATGGATATTTGGAGTAAGTTTCTTTCTTCCTTACCTAAAAATCCTATAAAATAATAGGCATTATTGGGTTTCCCTCCTAATGCTCCCAAAGACTGTGGCATCTTAAAGCATTCCTAGGAGTCCAAAGAGAGAAAAATTAAATTTATTTGTTTATTGATGTAACAGATACCTGAACTTTTTCACAAGTCACACACACACAAGTCACTGAAGAATCCCTTACTTTAAAAGCATCAATATACACTGGATTAATGTGATTAATCCCTAGCCGGAGAGGGATAATGAGCAAGAGGGGCTTCCAGCCTGGGCACAATCCTGCTGTGTTCTTGTTTTGGCCAAGAGCACTTCTGTGCAAATGTGCACTGCTGTGGGCAACGCCGCTGCTCTGGGCAGGGGACCAGCACATCTTCTCTGGGGGAATGAAAAGAAAGATCAGTGAATGCAGAGGAACACATAGCAGATCTTCCTCTCAATCATGAATTAAATTACTTTTCCAGACATCTTTATAGAGCTCCTGTCTTAAGACAAAAGAAGCAGGACATGGAAATCCTGACTATTTAGTAGAAGTAATTCTGGCAGTCAGAGTAGGTGCTGGCACATTAGTGAGATATGAGAAAAAAGACTGAAGTTACATTTACTACTTGCAGTACTAAGGCTGTCATGCTTTGCCTGGGAGATGATAAAGCAGAGAGGAAGCAGTAGAAATTCTTCAGGGAACTCTTCACTTCCAGTGATGTAGACATAAAATAAGCAGAAGGGAGTAAAGTAGAACCAGGCTGTGGCTAAATACCACTTGTAAACCCACGCTTCTTACAACTGAAAATGGGGCACGTTTCTGAAGGATCTGCCCCTCATTTCCCTTTTGCTTGACAAAAGCAAATTTCCAGCAAACTCTATTATTACTAGCAATTCTCTGTATTTTTACATACTGCAACTTGATTCCATTGCTGTAGTGGAAGTTAAGGTAGCACAAATCAAACTCCACCATCTCATCCACATGGTATGTAAGTTGGTCACCAAAAATGCCCCACTGTTCTGTGCTAACTTTACTTTTGGAAACTCCAAACCTGAGTATCCATTTCCTTTATTCCTTTTCTTACCCTGGGAACAAACAGGGATCATCCCAAGATTTTGCTCATACTTAGACACATTCAAGAGAGTGAACTCAAATAAAAAACTGTCACCAAGGAAATAATCACAGAATCATCAAAGCATTTAGGCCAGAAGAGACCTTTAATGTCATCAAATCCAACCATTACCGTAATGCTCCCAGAAGTAGTTTGTGCAAACAATTAAATTTGCCTTGAGCTTGAGTTACTCTTTAACACCTGCTGAAATACTAAAGCAGTCCTGCAAAAACTCCTGTTTCACTTACTGATGTCTTCGATGACCACTGTATTGTCCATAGATACATAAACTGCTAATGAATTCCATTCATCAAATAAAGCAAGCTTCCTAGAAAACACAGAGGCAATAATTAATAAAAGCTTACTAGGACCATGAGAGTAGCTTTTAACTCAGGACAGTTAAATGGTTCTTGAGTAAAAAAATTCATTTATTTGGAAAAAAATTGGGATTTTTTTAAGTCTCCATGTAATAGAAAGATAACTTTTAGTTTAACATATTTAGAAAAAAATAACAATGAGTAGTTCCAGGAGAAGTACACACCTTGTACCATGTGAAAACTGTTTTGTCCTTTTGCCAAATGCAGGGATAGTAACAGCTCAACCACATAATTAGGTGTATTATTTTTTATTGCAATTAATGGATTCTGCTGTGGGATTCTGCCTATGGTGCCTGACATTATATAGAGAAGAAAGAAAATTCTTATACCAGTTTTTCACATTACTTTGTGCTTAAGAAGTTCCACTAAACTAAGTGGAATTATTTCAGGTTGTTAAAAGCCAGAGCAGCTCAAGATTTTGGCACCCAAAAGCTAGGAGGGTGGCATAATAGGACATAGGTTTCCGTCCACTTTGTGTGACATCCAGAACTCTGGGGAAGGGAGCTCTTAGGCTGAAAAAGCGGTGTTGTTAGTTTAAAATAAGCCTGAAAAACTGGTAGTGAGTTATGAAGAATCTGTAAGGGAAAGGAGCTGGAGGCCAGGACATCCTTTATCTGCTTTCTCTCTCCAGAAATTGTTTGTCCCAGGGCTGCAGCAAATGGTACCCAGGACCTGCAGTCCAGGCTCCACCTGAAATCTGGCATGGTCGCCTATCCCTCAGCAAAGTCAGCTCTAGTGCAGCTTCCAGACTAGGAGGAGTTTCCATGTTTTCTCCAGCAGCCTCGGGCAGCACTGCACAGTCTCCGAACCCAGCAGCCCCGGGAGCACATTCCAAGGGAGCCACTGACATGACTTACTTCAGTACTTGAGCAACTGTATTTGGTCCAAACCATTCTCCAATGGACTTCCCCTCTCCAACACCCATCTGTGCTGTTTTTGTAAGGGAAAACACACACAGAAAAAGACCACAGAGAGGCTGGTCATAGTCTATGTCAAATAGCATAGCCTACTAATACCTTGACAAACATTCTAGAGCAAGTGCAAGCTGTATTTAGCAACAATTATTTTCTCTATCTATACTTTTTTCAAAACTTAATGACTGTTAGTTCCCTTACAAAAAGTTCCTAAACTGTACTGACAATTACAAATATGTCCTTACTTACAAATTACAGCAATAAGTTTTATGACTGTCTATTTTAATACTATCAACTCTGCTACCCAAAACTTGTACACTTTATCAAGAGCTAGATTCTAGATTATAGATTTATTTAGGTCTTAGTGAATAATATTCCTGAATTATTATACTTTGTACCCACTTGCATACATTTCTATTTATATATAAACATATACATTGTCTTCATAATCACCTTTTAAAATTTTTAATTAACTTATTTCAAATGAGAAAGTTTCAACACCACAGGAATTTCAGTAGACAAATGGAAGTTGATGTGTGTTCTTACCCATCTGGTGGATGGAATAACAGCAATCTTTTCGATCCAGAAAGCACCGTAAGATTCTATGATATTCTTCTGGTTGTTTTTTGTGTTTTTCCCATTGCCAATCTTACAGGAAAAAAGTTATGCTGATTAAAAAATAATGTTTTCATTGTACTGATCAAATTTCTAGATGGCAGAAAGCCATACAATGAGAGCTTAAGAGACAATGCATTTCTAATATTATTTAGATTAATATAATTTTATTTAGAGTAGAAGTCACACCCTGTCATTTATTATCGAGCTGTCCTTTATCATCAAATGCTATCATGTGAAAATTGGGAAATTAAAATAACAATGCCAACTGCAAGTATACTCTGAGTAATCACTGCTGAGAATTGATTGCTAGTGCTCCGTGTGAGCTTCAAAGACTATTTAAAACTATCTGTTCTGTTTGGACTTTATTAGATTTGCAAGCATTTGGAGGATAATAAGACTCATAAAACAAAGTTCAAACACAACGCTGGCCCTCTCCCACAGCAAAACCCAAACCATGGCTTTGCCATGTGAGCTTCTGCTTCTAACATAAGGTAGTTACCTCACATTTACTAATAGAGAAGCACATACAGAAGGCTAATGCTATTTAGACCCATACTGCAAGTTCAAGGTCTAGTTTTTCTCAGGTAATATGTTTATTTGCCTACTCTTTCAGTTAAATCTTTGCACTACCGTTCTGTGGATTCAGTTATTCAAGTGGATAAATCCTTCTGTGGATTCAGTTATTAAAGTAGTAAATCCACAAATCATGCTGCCATAGAAACCATGTCAAAAGAGCATAAGAATCACAGACCCAACCATAGCAAGGTAATTGACAGAAGAGTGACACACAGAGCAGACTTAGACACTCACGTGTGACCCGGGGATATGGAGTGTTAGTACAGGATTAAGAGCAGGCACTAGTGGGTTCTACTGTGGGGTTTGGACTCAGGCTGATGATGGGTGAGTGGTTTGTGAAGTACTTTGTGTGGTGTCTATTACTCGGTCACTATTCACACCATCACCCTGGGCTAGCATTTTGGTGGCTATGAAAAGAGGGGAAGAACTCAGACCCATGGTGGCAAGTTTTCCCTTGGCTTCAACTTCAACTATAAACCA
Source organism: Sturnus vulgaris (assembly GCF_052056855.1). Classification (NCBI taxonomy): domain Eukaryota; kingdom Metazoa; phylum Chordata; class Aves; order Passeriformes; family Sturnidae; genus Sturnus; species Sturnus vulgaris. Next base: position 16,668,265 of record NC_142256.1, on the reverse strand, counting down.
AAATATATATCAAATAACAGCAGGATTCCCTATTTGTCTGTCCTTCCTCTGTTTTTGTTTCTCTGCTTAAGGCTGACATGATTTTGCCTCATCAGACAAGAACAGTTCACTAACAACTTTATCAGGGCATCACAGAAAGTTTCATTAACAAATTTAAGTTTTATGCTTTTATGGAAAATTACAACAAAAATTAAACAACCTCCAAATAACACAAAAGTTGCCTCAGCAACAGTACTCACCTCTTCCTAAATGTCTGCAGATCAGTGCCTGGGCCAGCATCATCTGCCCACACCTCAGCATGCATCCCCAGCCCGCGTCAGATGAGGGACCGGTGCCTCCTGGGAACAGAGTTGCTCACAGTCAGCAAGGGCTCTACACAGAGCCCAGCTTCTGAAAGAACCTCACATTCAAACCTCTAACAACTGTCATACAGGTTAAAGACACTGAACCAGCTCCTTTCTCTCCACAGTGCTGGTGTCACTTCACAGCTCACTCCACAAACATGAAGATGTGATTATATACAGGTACAAGCAAACACTGATTTTAATAGTTTTAATCTTTTGTTTGCATACACAGTTAAATTATGATCAAAACGTTCTAGTACTGTAAAAATAACTTTTCAGTCCCCAACATCATCACTAATCCTGCTAATCCATAATGAGGCAGCTGGAATGCTGCATACTCACCAATGGGCGAAAACTTTCTTCTATACGTAAACCAGAGACGAGCGCTTATATCCAACAATAACTTAGATTTGTCTGGAATGATTTTAAGAGGAAATAAATTATTAAAACAGACTTAAAACTGAAAAATTAAAATTATCCCTGCATAGTCAATATAGAGAGTGCATGGAAGGCTCCTGTTAGCTTTTACATACAAGACCTTTAATACTTAAAACATTTTTAGCAGTTTAAACACAGAGATCTTATGCAGACTGCTAATTAAAGTTAACTTATTAGGTATTAAATCATTATTAGCCAATTAAACTTTACAAGGTGTTTGGAATGACTATGCTCAGCCTGAATAAAACAACTATGGAGAACCATGCCCTCAGGAAAGAACTGGTAAAGGTTAAGATGTTCTACATGCAAATCAACATGGAATTATACTTTACCTCCGAACCCAACAGAAAGTAATTTTAAGAAAAGGTTAATAATGTTAAATTGAATTAAACCTCTCTCTTCTTTTTTGTTTGTTTAATCATATGCACTTACAGAATTCTCCAAAGGCTCTGAATAATGCTTAAGAATCCTATTTGCTGCATTTTCCCTTAGCTGCGGCTCAGACTGGCTGGCTTTTCCAAAGGATTCTCCAGCTGATCAAGGCTGCATGCAGCACCCTCGGCTGTCCTGAACACCATGCCTGCATTGGTGGCCACTGCTTTTGACATGTACCACAGGAAGATGCCCCTGTCTTCTCCCCAGGGAGCAAAACTCATTTCTGAAATCTTATTTTTATATAAACACATTACTTTGCTCCAACTTTTACATCATGTATTTATTTTCACTAAAATGCAATATGTACCAGAGATTAACTTATTATTGTTATTTGAAATATCATTGTAGTTGCAAGTAACAGGCTGCAGACAGCACCCCTCATAGGAAAATGATTTCAGTAATGCTGAACATTTCCAGGAAGTTATTTATATATTTTATTTCTGAGGCCCTGATGTTGTGAAGTGACAAGGCTCTCATCTGACAGCCTTTGCTATGAGTGTGGTCGTATTTCATGAATTACAGCTGGAAGCACATTGGCCTTGGTTCTGATTGCTGTACAGGAGGAATTCCACTGCTTATATCTGGTGTCTCACTGATGAAGAAGAACAAACTTCCCTCATGAGACATTTAGGGAACACAAGGAAATCAGGAGCTGTTGCTGCATGTGAATCTATGAATATTCTACAGGTATTACAGACCATTTAATTCTAAAGATACCTGTGTTTAGGTGGTGTTGCCTTCCTAAAATCCACACTGGCTCATCAGTTTCTGGAAACTCTTCTAAGTAGTCTGACAAAATAGTGATCTGGTTTTCATACCTAGATAAAACTGAATAGGAATACACAAAATTCAAACTCTATTTTATCCCCTTGCTCTTTTATGCACAACTTGGAGCTCTCAAACCAGTTGTAGCGAGTCTTTGCAGCTTTTGGGGCTTCTGAGCAATGCGGCCAGCTGCTTTTAATTTTCTCCCTTAAAAGCTGTTCTGACACTAAAATAGTCAATGCCTTGGTTTTTATTTAGATCCTCTGTGAGTGCTGAGAACACTAGGAATAACACCTTGATTATAAGCAGTCTCACTGAAGCCAGTGACAGAAGTCCAGGATGACTGCAGTGAGGATGAGATTTGATTCAAGATAATAAGAAAAGGAAAAAAAAAATTAGGCACCACAGCTTGATCTGAAATGTAGGAAAAATACAAATCAGAGTGCTTACAGCCTCATGCTTAATGGGAAGCATGTGAAAAATGTTAGCAAGACTCGGCTTCACTGGCCCTTACTTTACCAATTGGAGATTTGAAACACTTAAGAAAAAAAATAAGCCTATTAATGTTATTATTCAATACCACATCTATTTAGTGAAAAATAACAAATTATCATTAACACCAAAATAAGCCAATCCCACCATTTTCTAGATCATTAAAATGGTGATTTTTTTGGAAGAGTGAAACAAACCTTCAATTTAAAAATTAATGTAAAGTTATTTAAGGAATATACTGCTAAAAAGCAGAAGTTAAACATGAAAGCAAACAATTTATCCTACTCTTCAAGTAAGTGGACATATATCCAGTAGAAATAATGAATAGTCACCCAGTAAATAAATATATATATAAACAGTAAGATTCCATTAAAAAAAATATACATTTCAACAATCAAAAAGGAGCTGCACCATCCTCTGGCTGGAGCACCAGGGCCAGCACTGCCGAGCCCCGACATTCACCGTCCTCGTAGGCAGTAGTTAAAACACCACGACAGCCTCCTCTAGGGCTGTCAGCTCAGCAAAACAACTTCTCGCACCGTGCTCTGCATTCTCCGTCAGAAAAGCCGTCGCTCACTGCACTTCGAGAGCAAATTACCTATTTTTGACTCTAAAGCCTTAAGACACTTTCGACCCCCGAAATCCAACCAGAGGCACCTGCGCCCCCTTCGTGGCCACTTCTCTCGTCCTCGCTTCCGTAGGACACCTCGGACCACAGGAGAACATGCCGCCAGGGCTTCTTTTCCCTTCCCGGGGTCTCACTCCCCTTGCCGGCACTCCCCCCACAGCGCTCTCCGCCGAGCTGCAGCGCCTCACGGAGCGGAGCTGGCAGATCCAGCTCCGGTCCCTCGGCTCAGGCCGCCCCGCGCCCCGGCCGAGCCCCCTCGAGCCCGGGCCCCCACCCGCTGGCCCCAGGAGAGGCCAGGCAACCCCTCAGGACAGACCGGACGGTACCGCACGGTGCCACCCACGCCACCCCCCTGCCCCTTAGCCCGCGGGCGTCTCCCGCTGCCGGTGGCTCCACTGGATCCCCGGAGCCCCGGCCTGGCCCCTCAGCGCCGTCCCGCCAACCTGCCCGCGCCGCTCACCGGCCTCCATCCTCCCGCTGTCACCATCCTCCTCCCCTTCGCCCCGACGCGGAGGCACAACACGGCCAAGCCGCGGGGCGCCCTGGGAACTGCAGTCCCGCCGCCCGCCGGGAGAGCACCAACCCCGCCCCCACGGGACTACAAACCCCAGCAGCCCTCGCTGTCGGAGAGGCAGGCGGAACAGGCGGGCAGGCGCGATTGGCTGGACTGGGCCTCGGCGCTCTTCTGACTGGCGGCTTGCGGGCTTGGCCCCGCCCCGTGGGCGGGGTGGCGTGGGGGCAGCATGGAGGGTGCGGTGTCGGACGTGGCTGTGTGTAACCTGGCGTTCGCGGGGCGCCTCGAGGAGTTGCGGGCGCTGCTGCTCCGCGACAGGACCCAGGCCACGCGGGCTGATCAGGTCAGCTGGCTGCGGTCCCGGGCGGTCTGGGGGTAGCTCCCCGCCGGGCGGCTCATGCCAGCCATTCCCCGTCCTTGCCCCGCTCACCGCTTCCTTCCCGCAGGATCACCGCACCGCACTGCACTGGGCCTGCTCGGCGGGACACACGGACGTCGCAGACCTCCTCCTCGGGCTTGGCGTGCCTGTGAACGATAAGGACGATGTGAGTGCCGCGGCCCTACCCTTGTGCGGCTGAGGGAGCCGTGGGCCGCTACGTAGGGACAGTCCGGGTGCGCAGATGCTGCCGGGGCCCGTTGCTGTCATGGTTTCAGCCGCAAAAGGGCCTTGAGAGCGGCCAGGGCCTGTTGTGCGGCTCCCTTCCGCCCTCTTCCCTCTTCTCCCGTCGGCTGGTGAGCCCGGCGCGATATGTGACACTTGGGAGAGTCCAGGCTGCTCTGTGTGCGCTGGGGAGACAGGATGAAGTATTTCACAGTTCGTGTGGAAATAGGCCTGAGGAGGAGATTTGAGACCTGTTCATTGTCCCGGAATTTTTAGGAGAATTCTTGCATAAAGAAGGAAATGTCTCATCAGTTTAGAGAATAGGATATAGAAAAAGTTTTTACTACTTTTCTACTACTGCTGTTTGTTCTTAAAAAGACACTAGTGTAAATACTGCAGGGACAAAGTGTTCTGCGAAGATACCATGCATAGCTGCATAGCAGAAGTGATTTCTCTCGTTTAACTGGCAGCTTTTCCCAGGTACTGAATGCAGGCATGTAAGAAGACATGAGCCTTGCATATAGTGAAAATCAATGTTTAGCTTTACACTGGTATGAATATGTGCAGTGTGAAAATAGTTCAGGTTTGTCTGGGTTATGCATTATCATGTTTTTCTGCCTGAAACTCGTGATTTGAATAATGTGGATTTCTTCTTGCCTCTGTAGGCTGGTTGGACTCCCTTGCACATTTCTGCTTCAGCAGGCCGTGATGAAATTGTGAAAGCCCTTATTGCTAAGGGTGCTCATGTAAATGCTGTCAATCAGAATGGCTGCACGCCCCTGCATTATGCAGCCTCCAAAAATAAGCAGGAGGTATGTTTACCTAAGCTACTGAAGCTGGTAGTGTTCTTGGAAGAAGGATTTAGGTATATTAAGTCCACATCCTCCTCCCCTGCTCCTTTCTCTTTCAACATACTCAGATTGCAATCATGCTTTTGGAGAATGGAGCAGATCCGGATGCAACGGATCATTTTGAGTCCACCCCGTTACACAGAGCAGCAGCCAAAGGAAACCTAAAAATGGTACAGATCCTTGTGCAGCACAATGCAACTGTGGATATGCGGGACTCTGAAGGAAATACTCCTCTGTAAGTAATTTTAAAATTTTGTTTAATATGGCATAATTTCCGTGAAGTGAAACTCCATTACTTCAATGTCTTTTTCTTTTTTTAATTTTTCAGTTCCTCAAAATACTCTCTTGTTTCACATCCCTGTGCAATTAAAAAGTATTTGAGAAAGTCATACTTAGTATTTTGCCTTAGCAGTCTGCATATGCATACTTTAATGTGTATTACTGTATCTACTTAAAGAGTGTGGAACATGTTTTGTATTAATCTGGAACATGGTTGCTGCTACAGGGTAGAAAGTGAGCAAATGACATCAGAGTCAAAGGAAACTGGTCTTGCAGGCTGGTCTACTCTGTCCTGCCAAGCAAGAACTCATTTCAGAAGCTTTTCTTCACCTCTAAAGAAAATAAGTTGCAATTGAAGTACAATCAGCCCAGTGTTTGTTGTTACCGTAGAGATCAATTTGAATCTGTAAGGGTTACAGCTACTTTGAAGTTGGTGTCAAAACCACAGTGGAATACAGATTTTGCTGTGAATAAGATCAAGCAGTATGTTTTAGCTGTACTTAAACCGCAGTATAGCCCTGGAATGCACACAGTTCTTCCTAGGACTCTGTGCCAAATGGAAAAAAGCATTTACAGTAACTCATTATATTTTAGCATTGGACAATTTATTTCTCACCTTCAATTTAATAAAGATTGCCATTTTCCATTCTCACCATGGATTATGTTCTGTTTAGCTTTGTTGTCTGCAGAGCCAAATCCTAACCCAAAGAACTGTCTTAACATTGCAAGGAGAGCAGTGAGAGGAATGTTCTTGAGTTGCTTAATGACAGCAGAGTGACTGGACAGCAAGCTTTGGAATCTGTCTAGGTAGTTGGCTGCTTGTGGATTTGTTGTTCTCAGATGTGTCTCCCCCTAATATTCACACTGTCTTTTTGGCATGGGGTAATTATTGCTCTTTAAACTTTTAACAGTGGCTGTGGGTTTCTTGTTCTCACTGCAGTCATTTAGCCTGTGATGAAGAGAGAGTGGAGGAGGCAAAGCTGCTGGTGTCTCATGGTGCAAGTATTCACATTGAGAATAAAGAAGAGCTGACCCCACTGAAAGTGGCAAAGGGTGGCCTGGGAGCCATCCTTAAAAAAATGGTGGAAGGCTAGAGAGGGGCTTCCCACTTGAGTCTCTCCTGTTGTACTTCTACTTAAGACTGCGAACTTCATATTTTGATAGTTCAACTAGGATGTTATGTGTAGTATCAGCATGGTAACAAAATGTTTTTATTGAAGCTGTCCTTCAAGTGCAGTGCCAAACAATTCTTTGTACTTCCTGTTAATTAAATAGTTCACTGATTTTAAAGTATTTTTCAATATCTCGCAGTTTTCTTTCATAAGTGTGATGTGTATAAATGTGGTATTCCTTCTACTTCAGATCCCAGTTTAGAATTATTTCTTTCAAGAAAAGGACCAAAAATGTTCTAACCATGTAAAGCCAATTTTTGTTTTATTCTAGAGTCTTTGTTTTTTGTCTTAGCCTTTGTGATTTCTGTGTGTGGTTTTGTGGGTACAAAAACCCCACAAAATTGCCTTTCTCCAGATGATACTAAGCTACACTGTATTTCTCTTTGTAGAATGCAGTTTGTTCATTTACTTAGATAACTGTATCGATTTTTGCTACTCTTGATGTATTAAGTGAAATGTGAGTGTTTAAAGCTTTTCTGTTGTTACTGTTGTTATCCTGTTTTTCTCTGAGTCTTTAAATACATGTATTTGATGACGTGCACTGGACACAGGCACTTGCAGACTTTCAGGGTTACCTCTGCAAATACACTGTGTTATAATGGATGGCTCTGGATACTCCTCTGGGATGTACTTCGACTTTAATATTTTTCTTCTTGCTCCTTTTGTAGGTTTCTCCTTCTGTTCTCTTTGACTCTCATATGCAGCACTGACACTCGCAGTTTACCATCTTATTTTATAACAGAAGCCTGGTTTAACCTTTATTTACTTTAATTATTTGTAAGTTATTGCAAGGCAGAGTCTCAAAAGTGCTTCTGTCCTGATGTTGATAAGATTATTTTTGACACCAGTGAATAGATTTCCCCTTGAACAAAAGACAAAATTTGTAATAGACAGGTAGAAGAATTATAAAAGAAAGGCCTCATAAAATCAGGCCTTGCTCTGCTAAATTAATAGCTGGCTTTTTGCTTCTTCTAAAGTGCAGCTAAGTGGTTTGCAAGTTCCCGTGTGAAAACAGTCTTGGGAATGAGAGTTTGTTAACACAACAAACTATTCCTGGGTGAAAAACAACTGCACCTGGGTAAGCAATGGATTTGTCCCATGAGAATCAGTGAAGAAATATGTAAACAATTCAAGAATAGGGAGATTTTATGGACAAGTAAAATATCTTTTACTAACCAATAGAGTGATTAGCAGGAAAGCTATTAACCAATTATAGTTGCACACAAGGTCTGTAAAACCTGTATAAAGTGAGTTGTGTGAATAAAGAATTGGCTTTTCCTGCATGAAGAAAATGGAGTTTTGGCTGAATTATTACAACAGAAATTCTGTGAAATAAAGAACTTTCCTAAACAACAGTCTTTGGTGCTATAAAATTTTATTAAAGTTACATGTAAGAAAACCAGTATTTTTTAAATCACTTGTATGTTTGGGATGTGAATGACAAGATGAAACCCTGCCATCCATTACACATCCATTATGGATATGCAACATGCTTGACCTTCAGCCTCAAGGAATAGGTGACATGCAAGCTGGCAGTTTCTACAGTTTGACTTGGATTAAGATAATGCAGTTTATTTTGATAAGCAAGACAGGAGCTAACAACCAAACACATACCTTCAGCTAGGACTTTAAATATATCTTAGAATACAAAATGCAGGTTAAATTTCACTGAGGGGACTCATGAACAAGAGGGATAACTTGCCTGTACATGTAAATGTTTCTTATGTACTGCACAGGCACTGCTGAAAATTTGATTGGAGAGCAGCTGAAGCTAAGAGTTCTGTGTTCATTCTTGATCTTTGTGTAGCAAAAGACCCCTGTTCTGTAGCTTTGTAAATCCACTTCCTTAGGAGATGGTGGCTTGAATGTTGGCTTAATGTCTGGTGTCCGTATAAATGATCCCTACTCCCTATGGGAAGATAAATGGGCCATGCAGCAAAGACTGTTGGAACATCTAAAGCATATTCTGAAAAATGTTTCTGCATCCTGCGTAGCTTTTCAGGGTTTTAGAGCTACACACTCTGGATCAGTACCTAATTTGACTTGTGCTTTGCCAAGAGTATCAGTGGGAAGCTAGAATGGTGCCCCATCCTTTTAGAAAAACTTTAGATACTAAACTCCGTAACAAGAACAAACGTCTGCCAGAAGGCTTATAGAAAACACCACGCTATAGTAAGTAACTCCAAATACATGTTATTTTCCTTACCTCCTTATTCTCAGCAGCCTGTTTTGCTTCTTATTTTGCCTTTTTACTAACCTCTGTTACTCACTAATGGTTAAAAGTATGAGAGGAATCATTAGTCAGGAATGTGGTCAACTGTTCCTATCTTTTATATAAAAACTTTAACATAACTTGAGCAATTTCTACTTTTTGAACAAATATAAAACCTGTGGTGTTCTAGGAAGACTATACTATCTATAGAAATTACTGACAACTTCACCAGCATAAGCACTTATCTTACTGTAGCAAGTTATGTAAGGAATAGCCGCATATAAATGTGTGGAAGTGAGATGAAGGAAAGACGAAAAGAAATATGACCACATAATAGAGTCGCCTCTTCAATCACAATAGTGCTGTTGCAGAGATGTGGAAGTTGGAAAGGTGTAGCAGTAAGAACAATGTGACAATAGCATGTACCTATGCAGGAAATGCTTTAGAAGAGCTAATACAGCTGTAGTGGTGACATGAAGACATTCATGTTTTCCTATGAAGGGCAAGAGTAAAAGAATGCTGAGGAATGTCAGATAAATTATTGCTGCTGTCAGTCAAGCCTTTGGACCAATAACTGGTTTGAATTGTGTCATCAGGAAACATCTTCAGTAAGAAATAGCACCCAAAGAGCAGCAGGTAGTACTGACTGTTCCCTTGCTGTTTCTGAGTGTGTTTAATGTCATCATCCTGCAGGTTTATACAAATCGGCTGTCAATATCATATTTTCAGTAAGCTGCTTAACCTGGATGGCAGGATGTGAGTTATGAATTTGGCCTGGCACAGTTGTCACAAGAGTCAATAAGAGCTACCTGATTAAGGAGACTTCTCTATAGATCCCAGTTTGAAATTTACCCTGGATATTTTGAGGAGAGAGGAGTCTGAGGATCCACTGCTACAACATGGCAGTATTGGTATTAACAGGGGTGTGACCTTCACAGTCTGGCACAAACAGCTTTTGGCTAAAATAGTGCTAGAAGAACACCATTAATGCTCTTTTACTCTGGAATGAAGTAAAACACTTTGATAGGACATGTCTATCAAAGACAAATATTTGGAAGTCAGAAAACTGAGGAAAGGGCAATGAATACAGTTATGCTTGAGGATCCAAAATAAATCTTAACTAGGCTCTCATGCCTTACATCCTTAAATATTGCCATGTATTTATCTTTTTTCCTTTTTCCTTTAATTTTTTTTGACTCAGTATTTTTATAAATACACTTAGAGCTGTAGGAACTGAACCGGAAAAATTTGGCCCAGAAATCTTAAAGATAAATGTTGTATATAACTAATGTTTATAGTCTAGGAACAGTCATCAAGGAATTTATGAATATTAGATCCTGTGAAAATTTAAGTGCCAAAAAACTCCAGATCTCTGAGCCAGATATATTTTCCTGCAATGTATGGTACTGAAACCAGTGTCTGGCTGTGTCAGCAAGGTTGTGGGTCTGTATTTGCCCAAGTCCCATGGTTCTTGAGCTTTTCTGAAAGTATTATCTTCACCTTTTTGAAAAACTGAGTTTGTGTAACCTTAGAAATGAGGCCCAGGGAGAAGGATTGTCTAGTGACCCAGGTGTATATGGTTCAATTCCCTTATCTCCTTACAAAAGGGCACTCATTGCTCGATTGCTGGCTGTCGGTGTGCATTGCACCACTTACCTTCCCTCTTGATGCTTTGACCTATAGAAGATAGATTGTTATACTGTTATAAGAGACCAAAAGAAGTGTGTTTGTTGCTTAGTGGGTAGGACTAGCCTGGAAAGAGATTTAAATAATTTAAGAAAATAAGAAAGCAATCAAAACTCATGTGCTGCATAGAAGGCAGTATCACTGCTAAGTTTTGAAAGCATCTGTATCTGTGTGTCAAGAGGAATGTGATGCTGTGCATGCCTATAGGAAGAAGCCTTGCAAAAGATTTAGATCTCCAGCTCCTGTTATGTGGAACAGGAATCTGTGTCTGAACTGGGTACCTAAATGCCAGTTCCATTAAACTGAAAACCAGAATTGCTGAAACAGACAACTCTGGAATGCCGGTGCCCTTGGGAACTTTAAGCCAAGAAGGTCACTGTTAACAGAATGCTTTCCAGGTCAGGCAGCAATGGGGTAAGATTTTCCAGGATTTTTTTTTGTTTTTTTTAGCTTAAGTGCAATTCAGACACACAAGATTTTGACTCAGGTTTTAACATCTCTTTCAGCATTTTGATGACATTAATGTAACTTCTTTTTACTTCTGATGTTCAAAATCAGTTTCTTGAAACACTGCAATGTACTGGCCATGATTACTGCTCTCATGCACACAGAGCAGGTTGAGCCAACAGCACTGTTTCTGGAGATGGCTGCTGTGGTTTTGCATACACAGCAAAACACAGCATACTGGAAGTTGACTGGAAAGCTCTTACTTTGACAAATGCTTCAGCCCATTTCCTAATTAGTTTTGCAAAATAGGTTGGATAAATATATATGATACTCCTTTTATACTTAAATTTTTGTACAGTATAACTAGATGACAAAAGAAGGCCAAATCTTCTGCTATTCACAAAGTGCCTGTTTAAGAGACCCTTTTTGATCCACCCCAGTGGCTCACAATACAAATACCTTGAATACAAGTTTTAGTCATGCTTCTATGTTAATTCAATTACAACAATTTTTATATAAAGGGGTCCAAAAGTGACAAAGAAATCTCTATTACAAACTCTAGACTCTTTCTTCTTTTTCTGCTTCTTGCTTCTCATCATTTTCAGGTGTTGCTGGAGCTGCTGTTTCATCAATGCTTGGGTATTCATTTGTTGCATTGCTTGATGGAGCTGTGGTTGTAGGAATGTTTTCTTCATTGGGTACCTGAACATAGTCTGCGTTGGATTGTTTCTGAGCCATTTCTCTGCAGAAAGACAGGATTAGGATTGTGATCTCACATGTTGAAATCCTGTGTACATTAGATTCTTTCAAAATAATGAATCTTTGTATTTGCTATCTGAACAGTAACCCGAGTGCTATTATGACTTTTTCAAGATTGTGTGAAAAGCTTACAACTCCTTTGTGCTGAGACAGAGAGAGTGATAGCATATTAGCTAGAAAGACATCTGCATTGCTGGTTTAAGTGATCCCATTAGAATAAAATGGATTTTAGTATATTTAAATGTTGTGCCAGGAAAGTGGAAAGGGAAAGTGAGCGCTGGTAGTGTCTGAGGAGCAATAACAAAACTCACTGCTTGGTGTGAGCTTTCTGGGAAATTCCATGCAGATCTGGTGTCCCATTGAAGTGCATGAAAAATAGAGTTCAGTCAGAAAAGAATTATGAAAAAACTGAAATCTGGAAAAGTAATATAAAATATGTTTAGTGTTCTAGAAAATATGGAAGTTAGAAAAATACTTTTAATAACAGGTATTAATTCCACTTATCAAAACGTTAATAAACCAACTCTCAATATTGAAGCACTTTCACATGGCAAAAAATATCAGATGCTAGTGGATTAATTAAGTACAGTAAGATTTATTAGGACCCAAGTACAAAACTAGATGTTAATGCTACATCAATTGAAAGCAGAACTCAGGTGCTTGAGTGACTGATCACTGGTCTGGGTTAGCAGAATTCCATATTAGGAAGTCTTAAACTTGTGCTACAGGGACATCACATTTTTTTTCTGGCCTCAGCTGCATGTAGTTATTTAGCATTTAACATCAATGGCCTGAATGCAATCTATATATAGTCTATACAGTATATATGTAATGCGATTATCCCTATTCTGAACATTTGGCAATTTAAGGGAAAAGTGAGCAACCAAAGCACAGAGAAGAAAACATCTCCAAGGCAGGAGCAAAATGGACATTTTGGGCTCCATTCTGTTGTTTAAACCTTGTGTTTCCTGCAATCTGAGATGCCCAGGAGTATCTCAAGTGTGTGTCCTGTAATTTCAGATAGCGCTGACCTGAGCCCTCTGTGTTTAAATCCCAATAAATTTATTGAGGTGACCCCTAGCTGCTCTTTCTTTTTACGTCTTCCACTGGCTTTTAAAAGACCCCATTAACTTTAAATCTAAATAGCTGTTTTTATAACTTGCCACTTTAGTTTGTTTTGTTTAAAAATACTTATTCCACTGTTTTAGATACTGCTAAGTGGTAGCTGCCTGTTAAAATAGGGAAGAGGGCAATGACACTTTCTGTTAAAAGAGCAACAGGTAAAAAGTCCCCCAAAAGCAGATGTTCACTCTGGAAGTTTTCTCTAAACTTGTATTATGCATTTTACTTTACTTCTGGATTAGCAGCAGTGCTTTACAGAAATAATTGTCTTAAAATTAGGCGAACAGAAATTCTTACTGGATCTCATAATTTGGTGACTTCCTATTTTTTGCCTTCTTGGTTAAGACCCAGATGATAATGCAGATTATAGCAGCTGCCAAAATTGCTCCAATCAGTGCTCCAGCAACAATGCCACCATCTGAATCTGCAAAAGAAAAAAAAAAAAAGATTACTTGAGTTTTTAAAAAGTAGTAGTAAAGGAAAATCCCATGAAAATTTGGTGCAACAGCCTTTAGCAGAAAGAAGGGATTAGGTGCAAAGAACTCTTTCCAGGAGGGTAGCCAAAGATTCTCCATGAAAGTGAGAGCTGTGTACTTGGATGGTCTTTGCTGCCTCCTTTTTCATTGGGTAGCTCCCTATCCCAACAAATTCTCTGTTTATGCCTGGCTAAGGGAATCATTGGGCTGTCATACTGACAAGAGGTGAAAGCCTTTGCTTTTCAATCATTGCAAACAGATATTGAAATCCAGGTTGCCTTTGTTTCTGTCTTTCAGCTAGTGGTCACATCTACAATGCCCCAGTCCTTGTACTACCACATTTCACTGATGGTTGTAATTTCTGGGGTGGGCAGACCTCAGTGGGACAGTTGGCTGAAAGAAATTGCTCAAATCTCCTTGTCTGTCTGTCCTCAGTAAAATCTCTGCAGTCAGAACAAGGTCCAGCTTCTGCTCCTTGCAAGAAATTAAGGTGGGGATGTTAAATCAGTTTTCTAGGTCATTGTTAAGTCTAGGCAGGCCTGGATGAAAACTCCAGAGCTCTCCAAATCCTGTTCTGTTCTTACTTGAAAAAAAACCTAAGCTTCAAAGTTGTTAAACTTGCTCCTGCCAGCTGTGTATGACCTCCATCAACGATACTTTCATGCCTTCCACTTACGTTTTGCCGTTAGGTCAAGCTCACAGGTGCTGTTCCCCAGGAGGTTGCTGGCTATGCACCGATAGTAGCCAGTTTCAAAAGTGGTGAGGTTGCCAATGTAGAGGATGCCAGAGTTTGGATCTGTGACAAGCAGGGAGCAGGTACACATTACTGTTTGTATTCTGTAGAGGCAAACAGTTCTCTGTAGTGGGTAACATAGAGCTATTCAGACATTAGGAAAAGGGTTCACCAATTATTGTTTTATTTGTGTGTTTTTTAATATTCTTTAAATATAAAACATTTACCTTCCTTGAAAATTGCTCCAGTGGATTCTTTGGGGGTGTATTAGAAGCCCCTACTCTGCCAACCACTCTGCCTGATGTTTTATCTACATTGATACTGTGGTTGCCTGTGTAACTCCACAAATGAAAATGTGACAGGTCCAGAAAATTACTGTGAGGGAAGGATGTGCTAGTATTTGAATGACAAATTGATTCAACTTAAATTCACTCAAAATTTCAAGGGAAGAGAGATGTAAAGACGTAAATATTTCTCTCATTTTAACAATTTAAAGGCATGGACAGGACTTCAACTTTTTTTTTTAATAGGAAAAGCATCCTGTGGTTTTGACAGCTGTCAGTTGATTTGAATAAGTAAAAATATGATTCTGTGACATTGACTATTGGAAGAAGAGAATAAATTTTAATTAGCCTATGGGATACACAGCATTTGATATACTGGAATTTCAAAACCTGGACATGGTACGTTAGTCCTGCAGTTACATACTAAGTTGTTCTGTCACAGGCTTGAGGGTGTTCTCATCAACTTTGTACCAGCGGTAGGTGGGGCGAGGCAATCCCTCTTCACAGTTGCATAGGAGGTAGATTAGATGGCCTTTTTCAGGTGTTCCTTCTACTTTGCAAAAAGGTTTTGATGGTTTGACTGTAAAATAAGAATGGAAACATCGGAAGTGCATACCCAGGGCTCCAAACATTCACCTCAAGTTCATCTCTCTGAGCAAAGACCTGAACCCCATCTACATGTTTCCTTCCAAGAGCAGAATCTAATTTATGAAACTGACCAAAGCCTCTCCCATTAAAAAATTGAGTAATATTAAATATGTGTACATGGCCTAGGATACAGTCTTATTATCTTCAATTTGCATACTAACTGTTGTTAAGGAGGTGTTGAGACTACAACTATCAATTATTTTCATTCTAATGGGCCACTGAATATTCACCATACACCATTCTGCCACATAGCAACATAATTTTCTTTAGAGACATGTTAGGAGCTTTTCCAGTGAGAGGGAGAAGATCAAGGCCCGATTCTTTCCACATATTAACAGTTCTGAAGGAAATAAGGCAGCTATAGTTCTGTTAAAAAATGTATCTGTTTTTATATAATGTCCTCACTTTGCACAAAAGGGAAGATTCTGTCTTCACTTATATACCCATTGTTTTTAATTTCCTACCTCCAGATAAGATTTTGTGGTTCTTTAGAGCACTATCAAGGGAAACTACCAGCAATGAACATAACCTAAACCAACAACTTTTCCTAGTTTTCATATTAAAAGTGCAATCTTTTACTCAACTGCTCCAAGGTTTACCGTTTATTTTGGGAATTTTACATGAGAATTATCAGTAGTAGTTTGATTTTCAGGAAATGAGTTTACATGTATCTTTTTCTTATCCCTAGAAGGTAGGCAAGTGATGTTGGAATCATGTTCCCACATGTCTATGATTTGTCACTCTGATCAGGTATGAATTCTCAAGATAAAAGAATTATTAGACATGGTTAGTACAATCTTCTATCTTATTAGGAAACAAAATATCTCATTCCGCTGCTTTTGATTCTTTCTGTTCTGCCTGTTCATGGTTGAACTGTTGCTTTCTTCCATACAAAACAGACTTTGTACTGCTTTCATCCAACACGTACTAAGTTTCTAGAGGTTTTGGGAATTGATGTGAGTCAGAACTCTTGGGCTATGCTGCTACCTAGATTTATACAAGTCACCATGATCAACATTAGGTAAAATTAGCAAAGTTTAGGACTGTGCTGGGGATGCATGTAATGGTTTCAGTGAGAAGTTGTCACTCCCAGCTAAAATGGTGTTTTATTTTAACTTAAACTAGTATCATTTTGTTTTGCAGTATGAAAAATGGAGTGAAGTTGGGTAATTCTAGCCACCCTCTTACCTGCTTATAGAAGGGAACTTTTTGAGAGCACAAAGTGATTCTGAAGGCCAGTGGTGGGAGAATGAGATTTGACTGCAGTTGAGGCAAAGGCAGCTGTGGAGTGGAACCAGGTCAGCTGTGACTGGAAGCTAGAGGGCACCCAGGCTCTGCCTTCCTCCAGAGCCCTTGGAAACACTGCAGCAGTGACTCAGGGAGCTTCCCTCTGCATCATGGACCTTGTTTACCACAGCCTGTTATTCCTTCAGTCCCTACGTATTTTGAGCTGTGAATTCAGTGTTTCATAATATGGGAAGAAAAAGACAATACAGCAATAGAGAGGGAAGGCACTTACCCAGCACATTGACGATCACAGATTTTTGACTCTGTCCAGAATCACCCTGAGGGCTGAAAACTTCACAGGTGTAGGAACCAGTGTCTGAGGGCTGCATGTTGGAGATTGTTATTGATGCATTCCCTGGACTTGATGAAGCTGTTATCCTGTTCTTAAATGCTCCATAGAAATAAGAATGGCCTCCTGAATAATAATAGATCTGTGATAAAGAAACAATTGTTTGTTTAATAACAAAAGATCTTCTTTCTGCTTTGTTTGGTACTCAGAATATATTTGATTTCTGATTAAAGCCAAGCAATGTTACCCTCTTTCTTGCCTCTTCCCCCAAGAAATCAGAAATTAAAACATAGTACATTTGAATACATACTTCTAAAGGTTCTTAAAAGACAAGTTTTCAGAAATGGCATTTTTAATTGTGTAATTGACAGTAGCTAAATATTTGTGGATACTCCAAACACAGATTGATGCAATTGCAAAATCAAAGGTGAGACCATTGACCATCATTTGAAAATTTTGTGAAAAAATGCTAAGTCATGAACAGTGAATAATGGTATTAAGTGAAGCACTGATAATTGGTGATAGCATTAATAAGTAGCTCGCTAGAAGATTGTGACAAGGATGGACCTGTCATTGGGAAAGTTGGTAGCTGCAGAACTTTCCAAATACAGAGTCTGGCAAACGGAGGACTGAAATGAATTCACAAGACGAAGGTCTAAGCAAACAAGGCACTTGATTGGATTGCAATAAATTTGAAATCCATAAGGATGCAGTACAAGAACAGAGCAGTGTCATCTCACATGCAATTAGAGCAGCCATGCTGTTCTTGTTTGTGTCATCAGCGTTGGAGGCAGTGTCATGGACTATCTTGATTTTTTGAATTTATACCAGGGAGGCAGTAAAGAATACCTGCTGGCCTCAGTGCCTGGGGGAGTTCCTATTGGGGATCAAGAAGTTCCCCTTTTATTAAATAATAAAAAAATGTTTTGCAAAATGATAGACACACTAAGGATAAATGTTTCTAAGGAATGCAACATTTCCTCTCAAATAAAAATTGCTGATTTAACATTGACTGATTTCACTGATTTCAGTAGCATCAATTGCTCTTAGCAGCATTGTGGAGCAGAATTGGCCTCATAAGCCTGAACTTGTTGTCTGATGATGGAAAGGAGAGGTAGAATAGTGTTCACTGCAGAGCCTGGATGGCAGTCTGAGCCTTGGGCCCTGAATCTGTTCAGGAACTGTGGTATCTCATCTGCTCTGGGGTAAATATAATAGTTCTTAAAGAGTACCTACCTTCTATCCAATCTAATTGTGCTCTGAAACAACAAAGATGCGGAGAACTACGATTCTTTAATTGTTTTTCTGAAGTGTTAATGATAGTGTTGTATGAAAATGACAGTGTCTGGGATAGGCAATATGTTTCCCCAGCGTCTGCATGCACACACTAGGCAAAGTGAACAGTTCCAGCACACTCAGTCATTTCTGTAAACTGGTGAGAGGTGTCCGTAGAGAATTACAGATTATGACCCAAATAGATCTAACATTGTTCCTACTGGCAGCATTCCAGAACTATCAATGTAAATGTATTTACTGAAGTTGAAGTAACAGCATGTTTTTTAATGGAAATATTGAGAAAATGCTTGTAGGAAAAAGTTTCACAGGCTCCTCTTCACAGGCCATTCTCACTTGACTAGTATCAAAATTTCCTTTTGGTCAAAGTTCCCTGGCTTTTAGGGATACTGCAGATCCCCAGGTGAGAGGTATAATTTGCTTTACTTTCAGATCAACTGATTGCATTTTGAATTAAGAATATTAATTCTTAATTCTATTTATCCTCTCTGATATGGTGTTGACTGAAGTCTTTAAGAAATGTTATCTAAAATCCTTTGTTATCTTAAGGCAAGGTACACTCCAAAACTGCCAGAGCACAGCCGGCTTATGCAAACATATAGCTTTGAAATGAAGGTCAGAATCGAGCTTGTGCAGCACCAGCAGCTCCAAGACTACAGCTTGGCCCTATCTCAAGAGCAGTTTTGCATACTCCTCAGCCAGACTTTATCTTTCCCTGTTCCAGGATTACAAACACCAGGTACAATTGATGTAGGGCTCTGAACACCAAAGCACTCCCAGGGTGTGGAACACTGGTGGTACAGTGGGGAAGCATAACAGGTCCAGGGTTAACTCGATGACAGACCTGGTTGGAAAGTTTTAAAACTGGTTTTAGGCTTTGCAAATATCTAGAGATGGAACTCTATTGCCAAACCAGAGTTTGGATGGACACACTGTATTCCCTGAGGAAGGAGAGTGTTCAAAATAAGGAGCTTGGTTTAAACAAATCACTCATCAAAAAGTTGTCTACCTGGAATTACAAAAACACACTGACCACATTAGTTTCATTCTACATTTATCTGGGTGTGAGCAATAGCAGAATATTATTCATCACCGTTTCTTGCAAGAGTTTGAAGTTACAAGAACTGTGACTTCTGACTTCAGCCTCTTCTGAGGCTGATGTCCCTGAATACCTCTCAATAGTGATAGGCTGGATTTGCATCTCCTCTCCATCAACTGCACTGTTGTAGTAGGGCAGTGAAAGGGGTTCCATCAGCTCTTTACACTAATGTCAAATTAAGCTCTACAATGATTTCAATGAAGTAATGTGTGTCTTGCTGCAGCATGAGGAGTGGCAGGCCCATCACACCCTATTAAAGGTTTGATTGTTGGAAAAAGGGGCTAAATTCTACTCAATCTACCTCAGAGTAATCTGAGAGTATGTGAGAGTAAAGAGCAGCAGAAGGAATCCACTGAATGCTCATTTAGATACAGTACATCTTCCTAAGAATAAGACTGGCATTTCAAGTCATAAATGCAGTTAGGGCATGCCAGTAAACACTGTAGAGGAGCAAGTGCTCCTCTGTATATTTGACCTGGAGTCAGGGTGAATTACATGCTTAAGTCCTCATTCAATGCACTGAAAAGCTAATCCCCTGTGTTCTCTCTTTCTGAGTCAATGAAAGCAGAGAAAATATTTTGTGTACGCTGTTAAATCTGAGGCAGGTATCAACACAGCCGAGACTATTTCTTCTCTTCATACATTCAAACAGAGTCTTCCTGGGTCATTTTTGTCAGCCATGAACATAAAGGCAGTGATACATTCTCAGGCAATGCGTTCAGCTCCTCTGCAGGCTCCTGCCTGTCCTCTGTTCTCTCCTGTTCTATGCTTATCTCCCTGGCTCTGGAGTTCATTGCCTGAAGGAAAGTGATAAACACCAAAAAGGCTGAATAAGTTCTGATTAATTGCTGAGTGCATATCTTGTCCCAGAGGTATGATTGGATTGTGTACACAGGAACTTTAATTTAAAAGAAATATGTTTCAGTTAATTGGCTGTGAATTCATAGTCCATTTTAAACAATACACTCGAAATGGGTATTTTAAACCCTGGTGCAAAGTAGTTTTATGCTGTCCTTGAAAAACTGGTTTGTGGCTTTTGGAGAACTGAAATGAAAACCTTTGCAAAAGTGTTTCTGTTTCATCTCAAAAGTAAAAAACCTTATTTTCTGCTGAAGGTATAGGAAGATTTTGGGGCAACTGCCAACTAATGTTTCCTCCTACAGACACACATGTCATTGACTTTTCTTTCCATATTACCTAAAATGTGTGTATGGGAAAACTGGATATTTAGTCAATGGTAGACTTTTTCTGGAAACCCGTTTAATCTGGTGTGATAAATATGTTTTAAGTATACCATCTTGAATGCAAAAAAAAAGAAAAAAAAAAGAAATCTGCTGTGCTTCTCTTCAAACAATAAGCTTTTCATCAAACAAATGGTCCTCAAGCAAATCATGAGCAGCTCTAGTGAAGTCAGTGATTTACCAGAGCAGAAACAATATTGAGGGTGCATTAATGGTTGTTGGTCTTCCTTACCAGCTAATTTTTTCAGGCAAGTTATTATATATAATAGTGCCTTTTCACATTTCATGGAAGCAGCTGCCTGGGTGACTAATCAAACACCTGGCAGAAAAAGGAGCGGAGATTATCACTCCTAAAACTGTTGTCCCGAATAATTCATAATCTGAGACACTAGTTTCTGCTAAATGGCAAAGTTGCCCAGAAGACATCTCCCTAGCCTTAGAAAGGGTTGCAGTTTAGTTGGTTGTTCAACCTGTGGGCCAGGCAGTGCTGCCTCCAGGCAGACAGCAGCCAGCCACACTTCCATGCCTTCTGAGGCAGTGCTGTGGTTACCCTTCATGTCCACAGGCAGTTTCTTCTAGAGTGATGGTGTGGAAAGTATTTGCCTGAAGAGGAAGCAGTCAGCAGAGCTGATGCTGAGTTGAGGACTTTCAAAGGCTGCCAGATGTTTGGCAGAGTGTGAGGAACCCACCTATAGGTTTTTGTTGTATAGCTTCTGTAGAAAGATCTTCCTTAGGCTGTGAAGGGGGTGTGTGAAGAAGCAGGCAGGAAAATAGAAGAAATATGCCTCCCTCTGCTTCTCTTCTTCTTTTGACAGGACAAATACATACCAGAATTTGCGTAAAAATGTGCCTTTCAGATGGCTTTGGATGGACTCATTCATAATTTCAGGTCAATACTCCTCCCTCCTCCCATCTCCTGGAGTTACTGCATCACAAGGTTGTACATGCCTAGTACTTATGGATATCAAAGTTATAAGATGAGATGTACTTGAAGGTGCCTTACAAAATGTCCTGCTTAATCTCCACAGAATCCTGACTTCCTGACTGGAGGGCAGTTTCAGGACATGACCTCTTCTCTAGTACCTGTCTTTCCTCCTCCAGCATCTTCTCCCTTTCCCCCACCAGCACATGTAAAGCTCTAGCATTCTGTTAGATGACGTTTTTCTGATGGATTCAGTTTGTGACTCAGTCTGCCTGGAGAGCTGGAAAGCTACAGCATCCAGAGGGCCCTGTCATTGTGCTGGTTTGTCACTTTCTGTTTGACATTTTCTCAAACTACTAGAAAATGGAGGACATTAACAATTTTACTGGTTGGAGATCATGATCTCTTTTTGAATTCTGAGGATGGATAGAATTTATAAAATAACAAGAGGAGAAAATGTTCATCACTTCCTTAAGCATCTTACCATCAAAATAGAGAACAAATGCTGCACAGAGTATTAGTGAAGGCCCAAAGCTCAGATTCAGCTAGCTAAGAAAGCAAATATTCACACGTGTTGGTTTCTTTGACACGTGTCACATGACTGAGTTTGGGCCCAAATCTCTTATTTCATCCACAGTTTCTTTTCACACATTTTTGTCAAAACTCTGATCTGCCTGAAGGTAGTAGGGATAATATAGGGATATCCCTTACTGGGTTTTTTGCGTAGGGAATTGAGGATATTAACAATGACAAGAAGTGTCTTGCCACAATAGTGCATTGAAGAAGAAGAAAGGGAGTCAGAAGCCTTTAGAGGATTATTCATTCAGCAGCTTTAACTGATGCAAATATATTGAAGGAGCAGCTCTTTCATGTTCTCATAGTATCGTTCTTGTGGCTCAACTATTAGTGAATAATTCCTACAGTGCATCAAGAACAAATGTGTTTTCTTAGTGCATTTGGTGTAACTGATCTTCATCAATTATTACCAAACCTCAGTTTACATTGGGCTGCACCCTGTACTTCATAGTGAGATAGGAATCCTGCTGCAGTCAGAGAGTTCAGAACAGATTATGGCTGGAATACTGAGCTGACAGCTGAGAGGAAGCTGGTTCAGCTCAGTGTCCTCGGTATCCATCATATCTCAAAATGTTTTTATATTCTAGAAAGGAGATCCAGGATGATTTTTTTCTATGTAAATATGTAGCCCCAAGTTTGGGCTATCCAGTCTTGCTCACATTCAGCCCAGAGGCTCCTGGTGGATGTACACTCCCTTCAGATACCCTTTGGATAGAATATTCCTAAAGGTGCCAGTTCAGCCACCTAGAATAGGTGGAGGGAAAACACCCCAACACAACAGCTACATCCAAAATAATTTTGACAGAGAAAAGTACAATAAAAATAGGGTGAATTAAAAATTCTGAATCATGCATCTGATTCAACTTATTTCAGTCATGCACTGGTTTTGAGATTTCAATACAGAATTTGAATACAGGTTTCACAGTAGCATAAATCTAGTAGAAGCTATTTAGCTCTGGTTTCCCTCTTAAGATTATGGGATTGTTTTCTTACCTTGTATCTCCAGCTACATCTTCCCCGTGCATCTGTCACATACACCATCTTTTGACAAAGACTGACTGACTTTTCGTCCATACTCAGAATACCGTGACACGGGGAATGCTGCATTTGAGTAAAAATGTGCTGATCTGAGAGTTAAATGAGACTTTAAATGTTCCCCCAAAATCAAAGAGCCACTTCTCCACACAGCTACTATCTCAGCTGATCACAAGGGCAGGGTGCCTCATGTTCAGTGTTTTGTGCAGAAAGTATTTCAAGCCTTGTCTACTGCAAGATGCAATAGAAGCTTATTCCTAAATTCTACTTAAAATTAGGCAAACTAAGATAAAATTCTAATATTTGCTCCAAACACTCCAGTTACAACCTGATTATTTTCTACTTGTCTGCACTTCCTTTTGTGATAACCACAGGCAGTCCACCATAGTCCCACTGACATCCAGAGTCACTCCAACTTCAGTGACATGACAACTGCATCTCCATTCCTCTGCATTGGAGGTGTTGCTACTGCTTTCCATGAAGTTGTTCCATACAGTGCCCTGTTCAGTCATCTAACTGCTAGATAAAATTCAGTTTTAAAAAATCACCTCTAGGCAGAAAAGAAATGCTTATGGATGAGAGCGGCCATTTCCAGGAAGTTTTCCTCTACTGCCTCAGGAGGGGGCTTCTCACAGGCTCATCTTTCTCATGGGCAGGAATGGACTGCTCTGCTCCCAAGCTGGTGTCCCCTGCAGCACTGACAGCCTCTGCAACACAAGATCTCAGGTGTCTTGTGGCTGAAAATATGTGAAGGTGTCCCCTGAACTGCTCAGACTACATGGAGGGGAATATGTTCTTTCAGAAGCTTTTATGGAAAGCCCCCACATGCAGGGCTGGCTGGCCTCTGGCTCTCACCCTGGGTAGACCAGAGCCCACAGCCGTGCCTTGCTTTGCACCGGGCAGCAGAGTTGTGCTGGTATTGCGACTACTGATAATCTGAATTTGGGATATCAGGGTGGAAGGAGCTGACACATCTGTGCTCAGGTCACTCTTCTTGCCTCTTTCCTGCTTTGGGCTTTCTCTCCTTGTCCCCTGTTGCTGACCAAAGTGCCACAAGTTCACTTTTAAAAAAGAGAAGGTTTTCATAAGAGGTCTACCAATAATTCTGCTTTGCCTAAAAGTAACAGGCATCCATGAGCTTTACTCAATTTTTCAATCAAGAATCCTGCCCTATGCACATCTTAGTTAGCCAGGTAGTGTCCCTGATCATTTCACTGACTTTAGCTGTGAGTGGCTCGGGCTGGAGGCTCAAGGTGTGGCCTGGGTTAGGTTCAAGAGTTGTATTAACTTTACAAGGCTGCAGCCTCGCCTTTGAAGAATCAACAAGGGCTTCAGCTTTCAAACATTTACTTAGGTGCTTTACACTGGGGCCAGCCAAGTGACTCAGAGCATGAAATGAAGCACAGATGTAGGTCTCAGCAGGAACTGAGACTTTACCTTATGAACCAGGCCAAGCTAGGATGTACCCTGGGTGAGCAGAATAGTGTTAGCCACAGTTTGTCTAGATGTAAAATAGATATCACTCAGTGTTGGAAAGTTCTCAAGATCCTTGGCTGGGAGTTATTATCTAAAACTTAAATTCAGCATTAAAGAACATGTTGCTAAGGGGTAAATGACAAAAAGAAGAAGTTAAAAATATGTATGACATTTTATTTTCCATTATTTTATACTTACATTATTAAGTTCAAGTGAGGGAAATTATTTCTACTAGACACACTTCTCAGGAAAAGAGCAGAGTTAGGCTCAGTTAGTAAAAAAGTTTATATTCACCCACTAAAGCTGTGCTGTTTTCAAAACAGTGCTGTGAACTCCTGGCTCTGTTTGCTTCCTCCCTTTTCTTTTTGCTGCCTGTGAGCAGCCTGGCTATGGTATCTCCTCCTTGCCCATGGTGCAGCTGCCATGGCCAGAGCTGTCGAGCACCTGTGGCAGCCTGAGGAGGAGGGTGGGCAAGGCAGAACAGGGCATGAAAACACCAGAACAAGCAGCAAAAGATGAAACCAACCTCACAAAGGCTGTGCTGGGAGGTAGATCTGCATCAGTAGCAGGGCTGCAAAGTACTGAAAAGCACAGCATCCCCTTGAGGCAAGGTAAAATCTGTGGCTGAGTACTTAGGGACATTAAATTAACACTGGCCCTAGTCCTGATCCTGGCCTTACTGATTTCACTCCAGCCAGGACTGTACCTGAGCTTATGGATCTCAAAACACTGCAAAATCTGTACTGTAAGTGGCAGTGTAAAATAAAGGGCCTCTGGCCTTTGCTTTTTATGTTATATCCTAAAATCTAGTAATTTAACTCTCCCATTCATTAATGCTTAAAGCCTAAAGCTTCTTGATGGTATAGTTTTCCTTAATTATATTTAACGTTTATAAATGTATATAATGTTTACAACTTGCTCTGTTATTTGTTGCCTCTGTAGAGAGAAAAGGCCATGTTCTCAATTGTTTGAATAAACAATATTTATTAAAATCAATTTTTTTTCCCCACACACATTTGATATTGAGAATGTCTCCTCTGCTTAATCTAATTATTTTGAGTATAGTGACCATGTGAATAACATGGTCATCAAGACCTCTAGCACTTAGTAAGATGTCAGGAATATTTTAAAATTTAGTAGGTGGGAGAAGATGTATTTTCTGTAATTTTTTGCAAAAATTGTAAGTCTCATGTCTTCAAAATATTTGGCAGAATTTTCCAATATTGAAAAATAGAATTAGAAAATGTTATTCAACTAGTTGCTGAAAAAAAATGGCAATTTTGAGTAGAGCCAGAATTTTCAACAAATTTTTCAGGGCAAATATATGCTATTTTGAAGGAAGTGTTTGGTATTTTTTTATGGATGTGTTAGAAGAAGCTAAATATCTCATCAAATGAAATTATTTTATTCCAGTTAAAATTCAAGCTATTGTTCTAGTATTAAGATGTCGTGCCAGTCTTTCCAATACAGTTGGGTTTGTCATCTTACTTGCATATTAAATACATTTTTGAATTGTGAAACTTAATTCAGCTATGTGCCAAACCACCAGGGCAAAGCCAGATTATCTTTTGTGTTTAAACTTGTGGGAGAAAAACATGTAGGCTTTCAGGCTCCCAGTCCTTTCTGAAAGTCAGAACAATAATTAGCCTGAAATAGAAATACCAGCTTCATTCAGAGGGAGATTGAAAATCCAACTTCATGTTCAGCTGTGTTGTGTGATTTCTTAAACCATATTTTCCACAAGTGATCACAAGCCTTTCTTCCCAGTGTTTGCATTAACACCATTAATTTTGTTGTGAATAGGTTCAAAATAGTAAGGAGTGGTAAAAGGATACAGGGTCAAGTAATACAAGACTGAATGAGCAGCAGAAAGAATTTTAAAAAGAGCAATGCCCCTGTCCTGCACCCTTCAGGGACACAGCAGGTTCTAGGGAGAAAAGGGAACGCTCTGAGCCTCACGGAGCATGCCAGCCCAGGAGAACTGGAGCTGCAGTGAGGGGAGATTGTGCCTTGGTGTTCAAGGAGTACGGGGTATGCACTAACCCATGGCCTTCCCAGATTGAACTGACTTTATGTAATGAAAATGCAAATCATCCATCACAAACACAGCTATTACAAATGTGTGAAAGTGAAGTTGCCGTGAAATTAGTTTCAGACGGGGAAATCCACCTGCAATTTTTCCCAGTAGTGTTTCTCATGGACCTTATAGGTTCAGCTTTCCCATTGCCTGTAATAGGAGCCTCTAGAATCTGGGAGGGAGCACTAGAGGGATTGATCCATCTGGTAGTCTTGCATCAGTTGGTTCTGTTTGAGCGTATTCTGAACTACCCACAGTGTTTTATGATTATAGTTTTCAGGGGGTATTTTTATCATCATTAGCCACTGTTTACAAACGGTTTTCCCCTCCCGAATCTCTTGAAATGGTGTGATTCTCTCCCTAAAATACTTATAACTGCTATCTGCTTATTTCCCTTGATTGTGACCAGAAAGATATATGACATTTAGTGTGTTGCAATATGGAAAATTTGATGCAAGTAGAACAGAAAGATTCTAACCAAACCTGGAGAAGACAAGGTTGATCCTGTGTCAGTGCTGTACTTCCCACTTGAACAAGCAATTAAAATTTAAGATGTAATATATTGGATCAGAATTATAATATATTGTTCTATATACAGCTTAGGAAACCTGCAGCTACCACCCTTGCAGGAATCATTCTTCATTTAGTGAAATCGTTTTAACTTGAGGAAAGCAAACAATGAATTACAACTATTCAACTACACAATCGGGCAAGGTATGCATACATAAGTCTGGCATTCAGCTAGAGTCAGAATTTGGGATGGGCCCAGAGTTTGTACTTAGCACTGATACAGGCTTTATCTGTGGCTGTGATATACTGCAGGTGAGTGAACAATTCTGTCTTAGGTTAAATTGCCATTTCTTACTTTTTGGCTCTTGCTATTCAATGCCAAATACATTACAACCTGCACATTCTGCAAATTACAGGCTAATTCTGCTGTTATTGGTAAACCAGATAGAAAGAAAGTACAACTGTATCAGCAATGGCAAACCTCCTACTATAATATTATTAAGAAACTTGTGAACAGGACAAAAATATCCTGAATGTGGACTGTGACACTCCTCTAAGTCAAATCTTTTTACATGAACTCTCAGCTCTAACATCAGGCAGGAGAACTGAACTTCCAGAAAAAAAATGTTGGCAACAGGATAAAAACAATGGGAAATTATTGTCCCACAAGCACAGGCCTGACACCAGGGCATGGAAAAGGAATCCCAGTCATCTTCAAGGATTCAGCAACACTTCTAATCAGGATTTCTCCTTATAAAGGAACGTGTTGTTGACTGCTCACCACCTGTCAGGACTGAGCTGATGGGAGGCCATACCTTTTGTGTTATGCTGGGAATTCAATTAATGGGTTCATTTCCCCACCAAAACATGAGATTAACAGATAGTTCTTGAAGTCTGGGCAGTAGTGTGAGTATGTATAGGCAGATATACGTCCCTGACTCCTTCCAGGCAGACCAGGCTGCTCTGCAAGGTCTTTACAGCCACATGAGAGGCTCAGGCAGTGTTTAGACCAAGTCACTGCCTGGTACTGGTGTCTTTCCCGTTCCCATCTGTGCTGACACTCCAGCCTACAACATGATCTCATTACACCCCCAGAGTAAGATATTGTTTGGCTCTACAGCCTCTCGGGGTCTCAGAAAAGGCAGGGACGATTTGCCCCAACATGTAACTGTTCTGTTTCCACAGTGACAGTCGTGGGATGCCAGGGAATACCAATGCAAGTTTGCTATGGCGAGTTTCCTGCTGTAATAAGTTTCTGCAGAGTGCTGCAGCACTCTTGCTGCTCATTTGTGCCCACAGTCCACTGTCATGCACAACACCTCTTACAGGGTTGCAAAAAGGCAACTGCAGTGCCTGAGTCAAGGAGCTCTCATCTGACCCTTAAATGAGGAACAACACATTGTCATAGGCAAGGGCGTCTCACCAGGAAAGCAGCTTTCACAATGGCAGGAAATATCTGCCAGACGAGAAAAGGGAGCTGGTCCAGGAGCTGCAGCGCTTGTGTGATTTTTGTACACCTGGTCTTTGCTTCACACTTCCTGTGTGACTTGGAGTAAGTTGAGCATCTGAATCGCTTTTGTACTTTCTCATCAGTTTGTGGAGGCATTCAGACATGTCAGTGGGAGCTAGGAGCTTAGATAACTTGTTCATCTGCCCTTAAATTTCACTGCACCCCAATCCTTAATCTTTAGGATAGGAACCCCAACATGACCTGATCTGTAATAAGGATAACCCTCTCAAACATAACAAGACTCTTTGAGGACTTAAGGATATTTCAAATATAATTTCATAGTAATAATAAATAAATGTCTTACGGTATGCAGCTGGCTCTCTTTGGCACTGTAAAAACTCCACTGAATAAAGAAATTTCCCAGTGGTCCAGAACTGGTGTATGTGCAGAGGAGGGTTGCGTTTCCACCTGTTGTGACATTCACTGTCTTCTCAGGGATGGTCACCACGACCCCCCCGCTGGTGTGGCCTGTGGACAGTAAGTGTGGTGAGAAGAGATCAGCTGGGGCTGGCCCTGGGAGCCATGCAGGAATGCCTTACTCACTCTGTTATTGAAGAAACCTGTAGTATGTATCTGGCTGTTCTCTTTTTCAGTACAGTTTCCCTTGGGCTTTGTGTGGAAATTTCAGAGATAACAAGCTGGGACTGGGTAAAAGCTAGAAAGCAAATAAATCTCCCAGAATACTTGTGCCCTTACAACAAATAATATTCTTAAATATTTTTAAAAAGTAGAGTTCCTAAGGCCATACTTGTTCTCATTGGCTGATACTCATCTTCTCACTAAGAGTCTGTGGTTAAACTGAACATTTCTTCTGCACTCACAGTGCTCTTCTGTGCTTGCACTCTCATTCACAACTGTCTACCCCTCTCTTACACCTTTCTTGCCTTTGTTTGCTTTGGTTTTTTTTCCAGTTATTTCGTTAGATAGCTGATCTCCTTCACTGTGGAGCATCATCACCTACAGTGTTCTCACTTCATACACCCTTATGTTCTGACCAGGATTCGGTGGCACTGTTGCATCCCTCAAGCTGGAGCCCAGAAGATTTTCTCTGCTTTTCTTTTGCTAATTACTTTGCTTTTGTTTAGGTTTCTAAGGTTTTACTTCCAGAAGCTGTTTTTTTTTCCAATGCTATTACATTCGAAAAGTCAAACTAAACTTTCTGGAAGTGCCTTTACTTGGAAGTTGTAGGGAGTTCTTTGATAACTTGATCAACCTATTCTATTGTGCTCAAAGCAGAAAGGGAGCAAATGCAACTTGAGAGCCCTTCCCCACAGTGTTCTGATCAGTCTCAACTACACAATCATAGTAATGAAAGGAATCAAGCACCACCTTACAGTATTTATCTGTTTCTATCCTCTGTGAATTACTAGCCATGACAGCAAAGATAGAGCTGTCAGAAAAATAAGTCTGAATTTCAGGGTTTTGGTATGTCACTGAGTCCAGTTTGAAAGCTAATGTCTAAAGATTCAAACTGAGAATGCATTTTTTCTGAATGGGATGAAAAACATAAAACATTTTGGAGTCTTCTATGCAAAACAGGCAAGGTGAGAATTTCATATTATAACAATTTTCATGTGGGTTTATTGCATATATTAATGATTGATACAAACATGCACAATGTTTTGCTCAATGCAGAATCTGTGTATCTTATGTTGGGGTGCTGCTTTTGAGAGTTTAAGCAGAATCTGCAGTAATACTAAAGAGTATTTTGCTGAAATTAACATCCCAGTGTGAGAAAACATTGTTTATAAAAAGAAACTATTTTGTCAATTTCAAATATGTAAATATTGCAAAATCATGAGTTAATACAGTATGCAAACCTATCTGAACTGTTTACCTTGTTTGATGGCTTCAATAGTAAAAGCTCACTTCAAGGAAGAAAGGAATAATATACTTTACATGTTGATGGTGGCTAGGATGAAAATTAATGGGTTTAAACTACAACAAGATTTATATTATATATGAAGACATATAATATAGTGTCACAGGAATGGCTGGAGACTGGCCTAAATACGTCAAACCTGCCTTTGTTTCTGCCTTGGGGAAAGAGGGGATCCCAGGACTGGCTGCCACTCCTACTTGTCTTGTGAGTTCACAGCAGCTTAATCCTTACTGACATCTAGTATAAAAGCTGTGCCAAATTATTTCAGGTATCTCGGTTCACTGTTCTCAGCTTTAAGAATTAGTGTTGGCCAGAGGATGATAGTTTCTTCCCACAGTTTACGTGTATTTATTTTCTGCTCTTTGTATAATTAAAGGTACTTTCTTTCAACACAATGTTATTCTACTGAAAACATCCATTTTCTAGTCATCTGCTCCACATATTTACTTTATCATTCTCTGGTTTTAGAGTAAGGAGTGCCACAGAGCCTGACTGTTAGAAGCTTTTCCTGAAGAAATTATTTTTAGCAGAAATTACTCCACAAAGCATTCTAGTTTACATAAAACTATATTTTGACGAAATACAATTAATTGAAATAATCTTCACTCAGGTAAAAAGGCTTTTTAAAACCAATATTAATTGCAACATGAATCTTTTGATTGACAGCAGAGTGAACGGACCCCACAGAGCCTGTTCCCTCACCATGAATGTTAACGGGAGTTTCACTTTGCATTTATGGCTTCCAACTCCTAATCCCATTTCATACATACAGGTCTTTTGGTTTGAATTAAAAAAGAGTGAACAAATAAGAATTAACTCAGTGAAAACAGCTAGTGTGAACAGGACCATAACTTGCTAAAAATGGCTGATCCATGTCTTTACTCATCAGTATTATAGTGCGACTGTTTCCTTCCCACAGAGAAAGTCATTGCAGTTAATTAGGAATCTCCCACTTTCACTGAAGTCCTTTGTAGTTTTTAACACTGATGAATTAAATCCGAGTTTGCTGATCTTTTCTGAGCCACAACAGAAACCCCCAGTTAGTAATGCCCACCAATATGGGCACATTGCTAGTCTTAAATCCAGAACTTTCAAATTAGAGAACTTAGCTTTGAAAAGTATATATGGTACCAATTCTGACTTACTTTTCATATCTAAGGTAAAAGTCTGCTGGGTTTATATGTGTGTGAGAGTAAGAACACTGAAACTCCAGGAGCAGCTACTTAAAATATTTCTATGACACCCAAACCAGGTAATTCCATCTGGAAAAGAAGATGTAGAAACTAACTTTCATTTTCTGTAGTGGATACAAGGGCTGTTAATCTCGTTGGAGCATTAAAATGACTGCTTCTGTATATATTAAAAGTAAAGTTTAGCACAATAAAATGCCCTTGAAATATGAATAATATATGGTTTTTACTGTACCATAAAATTCCTGGATTCCACAAAGTATTATGTCCTCATTTAATTTCAGAGAAATCCAAAAATTATTTGCATGCTTAAAGTTAAGCATCCCCCCCAATTTTTTTGGTGGTTGAGGGACTGAGGCATCATTTTCCAGCCCTGTTATTAAGGGGAACAAAAGCCAAATGTGGAAAAACCTGGCCTTAAAACACTTGAAAGACCTGAATGCTCCATACAAGAGCTCTTCCTGACATCAGAGCAAAGTATTAATCTACCAAATACAACATTCTGTTCTTGAGCAAAAAGCTCTTACCGGGCAGGGGTCAGTTTGTGGATTTCCATAGATTGGTCTGGCAGTGATTTTTATTCCATGAAATAATTAATCTTGAATGTTCTCCTAGTTTGCTAGTCAGATTTACTTGCTCCCTTACTTCAACAGGTTCCTTTGTTCCAGTGCTATTTTGATCAGCTTGTTATTCTTACCTGCAAGGATGGCTAGAATTGGTAATATCTTCAGCATTGTTGCAGACACCTTCTTGATGCTGTGAGAGAAAAGAGACCAGATGCTGCTTCTGGCTTTGACTGAAACTCAACTGTTTTATTTTGTGAAGTCGGTTTTTTGTTTTCCTTATCAGCTGTGTATCAACACGTCAGTGAGCTGTTTCATTCTTTATCACATGTGTGCCTTTCTCCAACTAGTGGTGTGACTGTTCACTTGAAACCATTTTGTGGGATTTCAGCAACCAAGGGTTTTGTTAATAATAAACCTTTGAAACAGAGAAGCCCAAATTCTCCCACTTTTGCCAGGGCCCTGCAGTATTTGCCTACCTAAGTACTTCCACTGAGTACAAGAAAAGTATTTGTGGAGCTATTTAACAGTCAATCTGATTACTAGCATTGGGGCCGGGCCTAATATGAATAATCTTTATTTCCTGTTAATTCTGTAATTTCCTTTGAAAAATGGGCATGTGTAGATAATACATTGTCTTATACATTTTCAATTCAAAACATGTGTCTTATACAGTTTCTTCAGCTTCCTGGGGGAGCCAGGTTTGCTTTTTGTGCTCCTTGTTGTTTGACTGAGGCTGATTCAGAGCCCTGAGCTGCAATGGGACTACCTGGCTCTGGTACACAGCCAAAGTGAGTGAGTGCCTGAAGACAGAGCAGAGGGCAGCATTGCTTTGTAGATGTGTGCCTGCACTTGGGATCAAGGCAGGTAACAACAGGGACTTTTTCTATGCTTGTTGAAAATATGAGACTAATTCATTCCTGATGATCCTATCTTTCTAGTGGCAGGCAAGGGCAGCCACCTCTTCCATGGCAGGAGCCATGCTGCAACATAAGAAGCCCTTTTGGAAGGTGGGGTTCAGCATCAGACCATGTGAGGTTGGAGGGGAAAGGTATGACCAGGCTCTCCCTTGTCTCACGTGTAATGTGGTGGCAGATTCTTCAGCAAAGAAGTCAGGTTGCTGGTTGCATCAGTTACTATTGGGATCAGATTTATGGACTATTTTATTTTGCCAGATATTTCTGTGCATGGCAGATGCCTGAATAATCTCTGGGCAGATGGCAGGGTTTGGTGATATTTTTATATGAGCCATCTCCAAAAGTTTTGGAGATGTCTTCTCCTTAGTTCTGACTGTCAGCACTTCACACAGTATTCCCACAGAGTGGGCAGTGCCCGTCTTTAAGCTATGGGAAGGATAAGTCTTGGGACTGTTAAATGTCTTGTCCAAGAATCACAGGGGACCCAGAGTCCAAAAAGGAATATGTACATTGAAAGACTGAAATTCAAATTCAGATTTCTTCCAAAAGTTGAAAAGCATTTAGACTCACCTTCACTGAGGAAGCATGGAGGGATCACAAGCTCTCATGGGAAGTTCTCACTGGCTTTCCCCAAAGCCTAAAATGGGAGCTGCTGCTGATTTCTAGTCATTTAACTATGGATGAGTGCAAATGATCTGAACATGAGACAACCTGCAGACACACTTCAGTGATTGCCTGTGGCAGCTCTATAGTACCCAGGAGTCTGACTGATAGCTCACAAAGGCCTGATCCTTTGCATAAGATAGCAATTTGCAAGAATATGCGAAAAAACCCACTGCCACCCTGCTGAGTAAGTCAGCACCTGCATGATCCTGTATCTTTACCACAGAACCAATGTGTCCTCTAACTCCCTCGCACCTATCAACACCAAAACCCTTTCTCTGGCATTTAAAGCTCTCTCAGCTAATATGTATTTTTGCTTTGTTACATTCACTTCTTGCCAATTAAAAAAATTACAGAGATACATTCCTGAAGGGTGAAATGCTCACTTTGACCAGAGAATGGGAGCCAAGAACACAAATTCTGTATCAACATGTGCACCTTTAAACTTGGGAGGAATGTCTGAGATTACCAGTTACAAAATGGGTATAGTTCACAGCGAAAGATTACAACCTGTTTTACAGAGGATTCTGAACAGCAGGAGTGTTTATGTTTGACTATTACCCACCTGGGGCTCATTTCACTCAAATCAGAGTTTCCTCAGAACTAAATCTGCAGGCCCTCCAGGGTTATTCTCCTGTGAAGGAAATAGATGATACCTGTAAACTGCTGACTTTGCTTCTAACTCATTGCTCCTGGAGAGCAGCACTGCCTGTTCAGGATAACTGAATGCATACAACAAAATCTGCTTTGGTTTGATATTTTAAATTACAGTGGGACAACAAAGAAGCTCTTACACTGCTCAGCTAAGAGAAGAAAGCCCAGAGTGCAGCAGCACAGGAGTCACTTTGCTATGGGTGGAGAAAAGACTCCTATCTCGAGATAAAATGGAAGGGGCCGCTACCAGGAGCTGTGTGTTAACAGACTTTGTGACTCAAGTCTGTGTACACTGAAATGTATTCAGAAATGTTCCCTTTCAAGCAGCTCCCATGTATTCACTCTCTAAATAGAAGCGTCAGTCATTAAAAAGCGAAGCCCAGAGGTAAACACCAAGCAAGGCAGCATCATCCAGAAAAAGCACTGCCATGATATACAGAAGTTGCTTCTGTTGGCCTGAAACCTAATTTAAGAACTTCCTGTAGAAGTCCATGTTTCACTTGACAAAGCTCAGCAGTGCTCCAACTGCTCTGTCTTCCTGAAATAAGCTAAATCTGTAATTGTGTGATGACAGTAAACCCTGTCTAACCCAGTGATTTATAAAGCTCCCTAGTTCAGTATCACAGCTGATGGCCTAGGATGAAGAGAAGTGTGTAATTAAAGATTCCAACAAGTGCAGTGAAAGAGTTGCTTTAAGCATCTAAGTCCATCATTAGGTTGATTTTCAAATGCACAGTACAGTTTGATTGCTTCTTGCTCAGCTTCATTTTTGGTTTAAAAATATTTATAAGCTTTTTTGGAGTGTTTGCAGCCTAAAAGCTAATTAATGAACTCACTGTTATTTTTAATCTTTTATAGGGTGAAAGTCTGTAAGGTTACAAAAATATAAACTCTTCTGAGGAGAGCACTGTGGCTTGTCACTTCAAAGTAACTTGGTCAGAAACACACCTAACCCTCTGTAATCAATCCCCAGAATGAGCGCTGTTTATTATCAAAAATCACAATTCCATTTCCTAGAATAGTCTCTCTTTTTAATGTTTTTCTCTCTCCAGAAAAAAGGTCTATTTCCCTTTTAGCCATTCAAAAGCCAGAATTTCCTAGAGCAAAATCCTTGTCCAACAAGCTTTCCTCTTTCTGGGGGAAAGAAACAAAAAAAATAAGAACTGAAATGAGATGAAGCACCCATGCACTGATCTTGTCCTGCCACAGAGGATGCTTCTGGAGTGCATTTGCCTGCCTGCTCACTGCACTGGCCTCCACACATGCAGGCAGGGAGGGGAGGAGATCCAGCCTCTTTGACAGACACAGACCATGTAGGAAGTTTTATTATTCTGTATTGCTTTAAGAAACTGATGCCTGCTGCAGTCAAAAGGATTTGTTTTTGTGCAACACCTTGCAATAGAAGTGTGACACCTGTACCTGCAGCAGTGCATCACCAAGTTCCATGTGAAATTTATGTGAATGTAAACATCTGGATAAATTTGTGGATCTGGTGTAGGCTTTTTGGGTTGATAGGAACACTCCTCTGGTCTTCCCTACCTTCTGACCTGAGAAAAAAATGAAAAGCAGAGAAACAGCTGCTCATGATGCTGCCCCAGACCTCCTGGGGATGCTGGTGAGCATTCACATACCCTAGGATAAGGCTGTCTTGGGCTGTGCTGGACCAGGATGATGGAAGTGTTGGAGGTAGTTTTGTTGCAGAAGCAGGGGATGGTTCTGCAGCAGTTGTGGTGTTAATATATATGGTAAATTTAAACACCTCGTGTGCAGGTGAGCTGAGCACCACGAGTGCCCTGATGGATGCAGTATAAAATAATGACTTTCTAACATAAAGTGCCACCTTCAGAGAATCCATTTCTGCTTTGTGGCTCAAGTGTCAAAGCCAAAGCAAGCTCTTCCCTGTGTGGTAAATCACAGTAAAATGGTTATGCCTTTCTACCACTGCTGTTCCCTTGAATTTGCATTGGCTGCATAACCTTTTCCCTGCATATGATTAACTCTCCTTATGTCTTTTTTTCTTTTGATCTATTTCTTTTTCATGTAGTTTCACAATTAAAACTAATCAAACAAAAACAAACCAAAACCAAAACAACCATCAAACAGACAACAACAAAGGAAAGTAAGGAAAATTCACCCTGAGGATCTGGGGATTAAACTGTCTATCAAGCTTATCAGAGGGAAAGGTCTTTTTTCTAACCATTATTTGCATTTTCGTAGATTAACCATTTTTGAAACTAGAAAGTGGTTTTGTTCTTTCAGTTTTGCAGTATTTGTTGTCCTTGTCTAAAAGGAAAAATGCTTTCAGCTTGAGAATGCATGGAATTGCATGATTTATATGGTGGCTGCTTGCCTTAACAGGTGTGATAATGTAATTTTAGGATTACTCTGCCATATTAAAACCTAGCGTAAAATTCATGCAATTTGGCTTAACTCTAGGCTTTCCACATGCTCCTGCTGCCTCTGAATAAGAGGATTCAGGTGCATTAATGTTAAAAGGATGCATTTTTTGCTTTGACACACAACAGTTTATGCTTTCAAATGACTACAAGGTGATCTCATTCTTTACTTTATAAAATAGCCTGGTTTTTAATTCTCACTATTTCAAGGAAATTTGTGGACTCAGTGCTGATCTCAACTGCTCTCTACTCCATGTATGTCTACAAATCTCTTTCCTATTGGCATGCTCCAGTTTAGGAGACAGACTAAAGCAGCCTCTGTGTCTGAGCATTGCTTTGCCTGCCTGAGTATGACCGGGCTGAGAATCCCTTTCACTTTAATTCACATATTTGGTTCGCAGAAGGAGCTGAGAAAATGTTTCTGCATCCAGGCTCTGCAACTCAGCTGCTTTCTGAAGGAGACTGAATTTAGTGGATCTGTGTGTCCTTTTTCTTGGGGAGGCAGAATAATATTTGTATATGCCATTAATTATTAATTAATGGTTGTATAGCTGGTTTTG
This sequence comes from Sturnus vulgaris, assembly GCF_052056855.1. Classification (NCBI taxonomy): domain Eukaryota; kingdom Metazoa; phylum Chordata; class Aves; order Passeriformes; family Sturnidae; genus Sturnus; species Sturnus vulgaris. The sequence continues at coordinate 16,631,239 of NC_142256.1, read as the reverse complement.
CCCCAGCTACCCTTCTCCCAGCAGAAACGCCGTGGAGTCCCTGGTGACAGCAGTAGCCTGGCTCTGTCTCCCAGCAGCCAGCTTCCCAAAGTGCTCTGGCATTGGCTCCTTGAGGTGGTATATAAAGGGGCATTTTCCTGGCAAACTCTGGGTTCCCAGAAGCTGGGCAGTTCTTTGGAAATGCTCCAATATATTAAGGTGAACAAGCTAACATGAAGTGAACCACGAGCAGCTGCTTGCTTGGTGCCTGGCTTCATGAGACTTTTCCTTTTGATTCCCAGGTGCTTCCCAGGACAAAGTTGCTTGTTTACTTGGTTTTAATTCTCAGAAAGAATTATAAGATGCCTCCTTTCCTGCTTTGCTAATAATCTCATTAGATTTGTCTTAATTATTTTCATTACACTGAGTATGGCAACACGATGACGTGATGAAGTTGTAGAGCAGAGGATCTGCAATCCTGAATACAAAAGTGTAGGAGACCAGCCAAGATAAGCCTAAGCACTTGCTTTGTCCTGACTCTGACTTACTTGTGACAGGCAACCAAAGTTGTTAATCAACTGATCGGGACTCAGATTCTTAGTTCAACTTTGTTACACACCACTGTTAAAATTATTTGGAAGCAATTGTTATCCTTCAGTGATCTAGTGGGCACTGAGTTTGCAAAGTGTAGGGAAGTAATGGAAAATGAAACTGTCAGCAGCCTGTACACCGTGGGAACAGCTGGGATAAGAAATAGCTCAGATGACTTCAGATGGAAAACATGAATCTTAATAGTGTTTCGGGTGAAACCTTTGAAAAACAACTGTCTAATCCAGTTGTACGCAGCAATTTGATTCAAACGAGCTAATCAAAGCCGTGGGGCAGTTCAGCCTAGCGCAGTTACATCCCTGTCACGCCTTCCCTCGCGGTCCCAGAGGTTTGCAGCTGTGCAAACCCGTCCCGTAGTGAAGCCCTGGCCCGTGGCCGATGGCAGTGGCACACTACACACAGCCGTGTCCCACAGCCCAGCTCCGTGTGTACCTGCATCCCGGCTGTCCTGCACGCCTGCCGCGTGTGGCCGCGTCCTTGGTCCCGTGTCATGGCTGGGTTGGCCGTGCCAGGCAGGAGGTGCTGCAGAGCCCCGGGCAGTGCCTCTTGTGCCGCCCCTGCCACGAGAACTCCTCGTTCTGCAGCAGCCTCCCCTCGCCCGGCCCGGCTCTTCCTGCCTCTGCACCTGCACTTGCTGCACCAATCTTGGTTTATAAACTACCCTCTAATTCCCACTCTCACAAGGGAAAAGCAAAAAGCCACAGGCTTGTACAGGCTTTCCCAAAGAATGAAATGGCCTTGTAAAATTATCAGAAATGCAGTTGGGCTCTTTGCCCTTTTCCTTCCCAAGCATTGAGTACTGATTCTGTGCTAGAGATGATGTAAAACTGGATGGCCTTTTCTGTAATGTTCAATAAGTGATGTGTTCTTGGAGCCTATATGAAATGCTGAAAAGCTTCCAATTTCTATAAACACACAGTCCTCAGAAAGAATGAACAGCTTTAAACCCAGTTCAGGGACTTATCTATCAGCACCACTGATGTGACTGGTATTTAATTAGCATCAGCTTTTCATTTTTCCCCTTTTCCTTCTACAAGTTAATGTCATGTATCCAACTGTGACTGTTCTTTTTGGCATCCATCATGGTCACTGTCTATGCATATACAGAAAAAACTGATTTTGGTTCACTGTGATTTTGAGAGATAGGTCACACCCCAGATGACAACTGACCTGTAGCAGATAGATTAGAGTGGTTGTATCTTGCTAACAGTAATTACATGTAATTAGTGTCTTCCTGGGACAGGAAGCCCCTACCTTACGAGTGATCACTTGCAGTCTTGATTTGAGTCCTGGTGAGATTCCTGCAGCACTGGAGCTATCCACGTGCATGCAGCTGTGGGAGCAGGGCTGAGGCCTGGAGAAGAGGATGACACCACTGAGCATATGTGCTGTAGAAAGTTAGTTCTTAGCCTCTGTGTTCTGTCATTAAAATATGTTGTAGATCAGAGACACCTAAGGTGCACTAGGACTGTCAAATTTATCATGACCCATGCAATAATTAATGGTTTCCCCTACATTTCCACCTCTGGCAAGGTGTTGGTGAATAATGACATGAAAGGTCAGTTTCATTTGCTCTTTCATTAAGGAAAGGCTGCTTCTGTCCTGTGGATTGCAAGGAAAAAAAAATCTTAAAATAGTTCCAAGTATACACTAAAAGAGCAAAAATCAGAAAGCAAATCAATGACCTGCATAATTTTTATCTTTAAAATGTACAGCCCTTCTGAAGCACACAATGACTTTGAATATGTCATCATTATAATGGATCAAAAACTATTAGCAGCTTCTTGCAGTTTGGACTTTAAATCCAAACAGGACAATGAATCTTCTTAATATTTCTACTTCAACATAATAATAATAATAATAATAATAATAATAATAATAATAATAATAATGGTAATATACTTGACAGTTACTAAGTTCTAGAAAGAATTTTTTTTTAATATAATCTCTCTTGGTGTTCAACTGTCATTCATAGGGTGCTTGCATTTTTTGCAAATGTTTCCTATTTTAGGACATGAACTGAACAAATAGATAATCAAATGGTGTGCGAGTTCAATACAATGGCTGAAAATGAGAAAGGACTTTTTTGTTGTGAATGAGCACAAATTCATGTTTTTAAATACTTTTTGTGTGTTATCCCTCATGTAGCAGCTTAATTTGTACTTCCAAAGAACATCAGCAAATCTTTTCTGTTTCCTTAGAAAATGCTATTTTTGTGATCTTATTCCTGTAAGCCACATTCATCTTGTTCAGCAGTCCCTCAGGTCAAATACAGCAAAGGCAATACTTTCTCTAAGTAAATATCAGCATAATGCGGTTAGGCATCTTTTTTCATGTTTTAATAATATAAAAGTTTGGCAGAGTCCTGGTTTATTTCATGTATGTTAAGTAAACGACCTATTTTGATAGCCTTTTTTTGCAATACAAAAGCTTTATGTACATTAGTGGCTTAAAACCTCCTTGGACCCTTTTGAGATGGGAATGTACTTGGGTGAGTGATTCAGCCTTGCTTGGATTGATGGAACCAGGGGGGGAAGGAAGGGGTCAGGAAAAAATGTTCTGATATTTCATAATGAGAAATCATCTTCAAACTAAGGTTCCCTTTTCCTTTTTAAATAATTATTCATAAGAATTGTCCTTTCTGCTTTGACTGCTTGTTAAGGCACTAGATACTAAAAGCATTTTGTCCTTCAAAATTATGGGTATATAAGCAATTCTGAAACCCATTTGAGTAGAGTTCTCACCCTGATGTCTGGTAGTTCAGTGGGACTTCTCTCAAGACAGGTGTTTACTTATAGTACTTCAAAAATAACTGGGAAAATGTGGACTTTTAGTCCAAAAAAGAAATTCTAGAGCTGACCATGTGTGGTTCTGATTGTGACAAGTAGTCTTATGCACCTGAAATGCTGACTCTCTGTTGGAGCAGAGCATGGTTTCATATCGCTAAGCAGTATTTCTGTTAGATTTGCTATTTTACATGACAGATCCATGAACAAATCCAGCCTCTGCTTACCCCAGAGGTTGGAGGTTGGGTTGGAAACGCCTTGCTCTCCAGGGTGCTGGTATCCTGCTGGTACAAGCTTTCTCATAATGAAATGCAACAAGCTGTGCAGTGCTGGTGGCAAAACAGCAGCTGGGGAGAATGTTGTGCCACTGTAGGTAATTTTACCCTTCACTTTTATTCACTGGAGTTTGTTCAGTAATCTAACTGCAGATATTCTCATTAAGTAGAGAAAAATCTACTCCTGTTTTTGTATCTTGCAAACAGCTTTGTCTCTGTGCTACCTTTCCTAGTGTGGTACTGTGCAGCAGTGTAGTCTTTGCTTAGGATATCCTGTCAGAACCAAAGAGAAATCCATTTCTTAAATGTGATTTGGACTGCAAAGGGGGCAGCAAACTCACTAATATTTCAAAGAAACCTGTATATGCAAGAAGATTTATTGTTTGCTTGTTTTAAAGGAATGCCAGGATGTGTTCCCAACAGGAGAGACTGTATTATTTCCTCTTACAACATAGTGCAATTTTAAAGCCAGTTAACAGCAAACATGTATCTCTCAGGGCTTCCTGCTGACAAGAAGGGAACATGCGGGGCATCCAGAGGGCAGGAATGGAATAGTGTGTGGAAGGGATATCAGGCAGTGTCACTTAACCATCAAGAGAACGTTTCGGTCTGAAAATAATAAAATTTTGCTAATTGTCTCTCTTTGATCAAAGTTACTTTCTGCTCCATGTTTTCTTCTGCTGTAAGCTGGGTTACTGCATTATTGGAAGCCAGAGAACAGATTTCTCAGGATGCTTTTTGCCATGTATCTAGTCTAAATCTTCAGTTCAGCACAGCAAACCTGGAGTGACAGTAGTGGTATGAGCAATTGTGTGGTATTTCCTTCTCTATGCTGGTTTCACTCTGGCCAGAAATAAATGCATTGCAACAGAGCAGTACAGAAACAACCTATGCTGGTGTATGTCATGCATGTGGAAACTCTCCCATTTCCTTTATGAACACTGATCAATACCAGTCTTGAGATATGGCTGGAGGTCTCAGGCTTGTAGGTCTGTTTTCCTGAAGGATTTTGCTTTTCTACAGATGACTCTGTTTCTCTTTTCTGCAGTGAAACCTCAGAAACCTTTAGTAACCATCTCTTCTCACTACAGAGTGTAGTCTGGACCTTGCCCCGAACCTGATACAAACTCAAGCCCCTCGTGTTTCTTGAACCATGGGTGACTGTGTGCACTTTGTCATCCCACTATGTCACTGGTAGTTGGGATGGATGTGGCCTTACAAAAACTGTTGGCTTTGCTGTAAGAAATTAGCAACATCTTTCCCATGACTTGGGTTACATGATTTGTAAGTCTCTCAGAAAGTTCCCTGAAACATGAGCCATTTCAAAGCCTTTAAAAACTCTTATTGCATTAAAAGAATAAAATTGCACTGCTGAGCAAGACAGTATCAAAAATGTAGTTCTTGCTGCCAACCAATGCAGATTTACATCTTACAGTAGAAAGGGCACAGAACCTCATTTTTTTATTAAAACAGCTCAGCTTTTTGTCAGTAAAAACTAAGATCCATAGTGCCAAATAAAATAAGGCCAGGTTCTTAGCTGGTTTTAACTGGGTGACCTCCCTGTGGTGTCACTTGACTGTGGCCTAATGGCACAAAAGGAAAGACACACTCTGACCAATCAAGCAGGAAAAGAACCCTTTATTTACATTTCATGTCTATTTATAGAATTCCAGCAATGACCATGGATTGGCCAGTGAGGATAATACCTCCTGACCCCATAGGTCCCATCAACAGTCCATCCATTCTCTCTTCCTCCAAAGAGGAATGCAAAACAGTCATTATTTACAAGGAAGGGTGTGAGAAATTGTAAAAAGAATCTGTTAAGAATCAGAAGGCTGAAACACAAGGCAACATCTCACCCTTTTACCATTTAAAATAAGAAAAAGAAAAAAGAAAAATGAATAGTTTAGAAAGGGAAAATGAACAATGATCAGTCTCTGGTCGTGGTCAGCTCATTGGAGTGATGACTCGTGTCGTCTGCATCTGAGTCCTCACTCGATGAGTCGTCCACTAGGTGACTTTCAGTTTGGTCATGGCTTCCACCCTGCCTGTCTGCCGGATTCTGTCTCTGCAGTTGCAGGTCAGGACGGACACGCCTCGAAGGTACCCAGTGCACCCCAGTATCTGTGGACACACATGCATACCCATGCCCTGAAGCGACAAGGTCATAAGGACCTTCCCACTGTTTGGTGACTAGATTTTGCACCCAAACTTTGGCTTGAGGCAGGTCTGTCTCATCCGAAGCCTGTAACGAGAAGTGGTGATTCAAAATGACAGGGTTATTTGAGTTCTGCAGCACTGTAAGGTAATTGATGGTGTACAAAGCTTTCACCAACCAACTGTGCGGGGTTTCACCCTGCATTCCCTGTTTTTTTTTTTTAAGAACTCGATTCAGAGTACTGTGAGCGTGTTCTACAATGGCTTGACCAGTTGGGCAATGAGGGATACCAAACTTGTGTGACACACCCCACGACTGTAAGAACTGCCGCACGCTTTGCGATGCACAAGCAGGACCATTGTTGGTTTTTCACAGCAGAGGGTACACCTAGAGAGGCAAAGGCCTGCCTCCAGTGGGCAATGACATCTCGGCCCTTTTCTTCAGTGTGAGCAGAAGCCCACATTGCAGAGGAGAACGTGTCCACTGTCACATGCACATACTTGAGCCAACCAGTCTCAGCAATCTGGGTGACATCGGTCTGCCAAAGCTCCAAGGCTCTTAGGCCTTTAGGGTTTAACCCTGTCGGCAAAGGTGGAGCCAGCGCATGACAGTTGTCACACGCCTCGACAATGTCACAAGCCTCAGTTGGTGACAGCTGAAACTGCTTCTGCAACGTTTGTGTGTTCTGATGGAAAAACCCATGTGATGCCTTGGCCTGTGTGAGTGTATCAGGCTGAGGTGCTACCCCATGCTGGGTTAGCCAACTTGTCAACCCTCATGTTACCTTCTGCTAGAAATCCTGGCAAATTGGTGTGACTCCTTACATGCAGAACGTAGTACGGATGAACCCTGGCCTGAATTGCACACCACAAAGTTTTCAGTAAATGAAACAAGGCAGGATTACTGACTGCCTTCAAAACTGAATAACTCAACCGCCGTGTGATATCGGCCACATATGTGGAATCCGTGACCAAACTGAAAGGTTCCTGAGAAAATATCTCAAACACCATGACAGCAGCCCTCAGTCCAACCAATTGGGCTGAGCCAGCCTTACGACCTTCCAGAACCTGCCACCCAGATCCATCCTGCCTGGTCTTCCTGAGCCGTCAGGAAAGACAGTGGGTCCTTGCACCAGCCCCTGGCTATGTCTGGGCCACAGCAAAAAGACCCATTCCAAAACGTGCAAGGGATCAGACCATTTGTCATCCCATTGGCCAATGATACCTGTAGGTTGTTGATCTGGAGCGATAATGAAAACAGTGACATCAAAGGAAGGATCAATGCGACAAACTTGGCAAGCAGAAATCGCTTGCTGAACTTCCTCCAGCACTCATCGTGACTCCGGAGTCAATGTGCAGGGTGACTTCAAATCAGAGTCCCCCTTCAACAAATCAAACAATGGAGACAATCGTGTCGTGGTCAGTCCCAAATATGGATGTAACCAACTGACCACACCCACCAATTTTTGCACATCGTTCAGTGTCCTGACCGAACACTCGAATTGCACTTCTTGGTGCTGAATTGTTTTCTCCATGATTCTGACTCCTAAATATTTCCAAGGAGGTTGCACTTGAACCTTTTCTGGAGCCACCTGCAGCCCATGTGAATGCAGAGCATCGAACAGCTGAGGCTTTATTCTCAGCAGCTCATCCTGAATGGATGCTGCCACCAGGATATCACCCACGTAAGGAGAAATTCAGGCATCAGGGAACTGTTTGCGAACTCTAGACAAGGAACGGGCCACTGGCAAGTGGCTGGCTAGTGTCCCGTGCCCTGGGAAAGAATCTTCCATTGATATCTCAGTGTTGAGAGCTGGCACTGTGAGAGCAAATTTGGGTTTATCATGAGGATACAAAAGAATCGAAAAGAAACAATCTTTCAAATCAATTATGAAAAGTGGCCAGTCTGCGGAAAGCATGGTGGGCGACGGCATACCAGACTGCAGCGCCCCCATCTGTTCTATCACCGCAATGGCCCCCATTAAAAATCCGTCCCAATGCACACTCCCCACGGGAACAGAACATCCCTCGCCCAGAGGGTAATAGAAGTGGAAGCAATGAGAGGACGAATCTTGGCCGTTTGTTCCTCTTGGTTTTTGACCATCATGGACCGCTGACTCACGTAGCATCGCTTCGTTCCGCCCAGTCCCGCACCAGGCGTCCCCAGAGGATCCAGGGGGGACACGGCACACAGCATCTTGGGACATTCTTCAGCCAGGATCACTGGCCAGTGAAGTCCAGGCGGCCCAGTGGACGCAAAGCCGCCATCTCCTCGCGACTGGTCGTCCACCCTGCGAACACAAAACTCAAAAGGGACAAGTTGAGCAATCCGTATTCCTTTCGGAATTGCTGTTCTCCCATCTGCTTTTGCGGGAGGCAGAAGCAGCGCGGCCCATCTGGCCGCCACTGGGGCCGCGCCAGCCTCAGCAGAGCCTGCGCTCGCCACCACCAAGGCTGCTCCAGCGGAGCTCACAGTCGGCGGGACGGCTCGCGAGCCTCGAGTGAGTTGGCACGGAGCCACCTCAGATTCACCCCCTTGTTGGGCGGGGGCGGGACGGAGCGCAGAGGAAGCAGGCTCGCGGGGAGCCGTGTCCCCGCCCCGTGCTGCGGACATGGGGGCCGGCCCGGCCACCACCGGGTCGCCCCAGCCCCGGCGGAGCCTGTGTTTGCCAACTCGGCTCGCAAATCTGGCGCAAGCTGGCGCGGAGCCATCCCAGGCTCATCCCCCTCCATGGCACGCTGGGGAGAGAGCGCTGAGGAAGCAGGTTCCCGGGGAGCCGCGACCCCGTCCCGCGCTCCAGTCACAGGAGCCGGCCCCAATGGGAGGGGCATCCCGGATGGCAAAGGTGGCTGCGGGAGGCCACTCCCACCTGGGGCGCAGGAAGAGCCGGGCGCAGGAAAGATTGACACACGGGGGGCCGCACCCCCATCCTGCTCCCCGGCCACGGTCTGCGGCAGAGACCGCGCAGGCGGCGGAGACTGCACAGGGCCAACTAGGGCCGAGGCCGCTCCCCCGCAGCTTGTGGCAGCTCCCACGGAGCAGGAGGAAGCGGAAGCACCCCGGGCAGCAAAGGGGACTGCGCAGGGCCAGCCAAGGCTGGAGCCAACACCTTCCCCCCCCCGCAGCCCGTGCGGCCCCCACCATGTCAGGCGGAGGTGGCGGAGGGGGCGGGGGGGGCGGGGGGGGTCCGAAATTGCTCCAAGGAGGGCACTTCCCGCAGCCAGCCGGCCCATGGGGGGGGCAGCCCTCCGCCCAGGCGGGGCGAGGCCACCCGCCTCTCCATCGGGACGGAGCCGCCCCGACCTGGTGGCCTCACGCACCTGCGCATGCCCAGCAGATTGCGACTCCTCTGGGCCAGCAATCCTAAAGCCCTCCGCCGCTCGCAGCACGGAGCGGGCAGATCCGGTCCAGCTGTGTCCAGCGCGTTACGCGCGGACACTCCGCAGTTTGGACACAGTGTTGTGACCTACTTTGAGCCCAGAAAAAGCAGCGGCCGGGCCAGAGGCCCCCCGCAGCCCCCAAGCGCCAGGAACAAGCAGAGGGAGGGCGTCCCTCCCCACCGGCAGCCTCTGCGCTGGAAAGCAGCTGGCCATGGGCGGCCCCCCCGCCCCTAGCCTGGGGGGAACGGGGAAGTCCTGGCCAGGGTAAGAACTAAAAACTCCTGTCAGATTCGCTTGTCCATCTGCACAGTAGGATACGGGATCTCGCCACGAAGGTCCTCCATGGACCCTCGGGCACTGAAAACATCGTCCAGAAGGCTATCAGTCCTTTTCCACCGCAGCAAAAATTGTACCCCATCTACCTCATAGGCAGAGAGAGTACCCCAGAGATGGTCACCCAAGAGAGACTACGCCTCCCTAGAGAAGGCTTTCGCAGGCACAGAGAAAAAGCCCTGGCTCCGAGCCCATAAAAACAGCCGTTGGAACTCCATCAGGGAGATGGAAGGCCCAGGTCTGTCCAGGAGATCCCCCCAGAGGCTGAGAACCAACGTGTCCTTCGAAGAGACCAAAAAGTTCTCCATGGCTAAAACCACCAAATTAGAGAAAAGGGAGAGAGAAAAATCTCACCCACACTTGGTCCTTCACTCGGGGTCACCATTGTGGCCTAATGGCACAAAAGGAAAGACACTCATATTCTGAGCAATCAAGCAGGAAAAGAACCCTTTATTTACATTTCATGTCTATTTATAGAATTCCAGCAATGACCATGGATTGGCCAGTGAGGATACCTCCTGACCCCATCAACAGTCCATCAATTCTCTCTTCCTCCAAAGAGGAATGCAAAACAATCATTATTTACAAGGAAGAGTGTGAGAAACTGTAAAAAGAATCTGTTAACAATCAGAAGGCTGAAACACAAGGCAACACTTGACCTGCACTGAATTTTACTTGCTGAAATTTGGCTGTTACGTGACTTACCATCTCTAACCAAGTAAGACATACAGCAGGATTGCAAAGGATGTATCTAAAGAGATATGTTACTATTCTGCTTCTATCCAGTCCTAGATGCCCAGTTCTTCCAGATAGAAGTAGGCCTTTCCTCATATACACATTTTTCAGGGCTTTTTTTCTCCTTTGGAGTCTATGTTTATGGTTTGCTGGTGGAGCATTTGTCTTGATGGAGTGGGGATTTTATCTGTTTCTTAATTCTGGCAAGCTGTAAACCAAAATTTTAACACCTAGTAAACAAAACTGAGAACCAGTTTGTTCTCAGTAAAATATTTTTGTGATAAGACAGCAGGACATAAATGACATCTCCAAAGTACCATGTTCTTCCCTTGGTGCTTTCAGTAATTTTAGCACTGCAGTCATGTAGCTGGGTATTATGTTTTATCTTTTTTTTTCTTTTGCTATAGTTGGGATTAAAAGTTCGAGAGATGGCATTTCATGTTAGGACTTAGAGGTTTGTTAATTTTTATCTGTTACAGTGAGTGCTATAGTGTGGCTTTGACCCTTTGAGTCTTCACCCTTTCGTCTGGACTAGCTCAGATGTTAGGGTGAAGCCTCAGGATCCGCCACATGAACGTGAATAAAAGATAACAAAAGAGGCTCTTTCCCCCTGGGGAGGTTGCAGGGGTTTATTTCTTGTGGTTCCCCAGGAGCGACAGGAGAGAAAAAAGGAAAGAGAGAGAGAAAAGAGAGAAAGAGAGGGCGAAAGAGCGAGGGAAAGAGGGAAAGAGAGCGAGGTCAGGGGGCACAGGTCTTTTCTAGGGTCTGAAAGGGGGGTGGGAAGAAATTGGATCTCGGCCAGCTAGGTATGGCCAGGAGGGGAGAGGAACCAGACCACAGGACATTGCAGGGGTCACAGAATCTACCATTTCCAATACATCTAGGGAGATGCAACGTCTCCCCGTTTTTTGTTTAACAAAGTTGAAAGAAGGATATTAGGTTCATCTTGATTCAAATTATGATTTTGCCCACCACCCTGTGAGTCCCCAGCCTTTGAACAGTTCATTGAACCAATCTTCAGATTCTTGCTTCACTTGTCCGATCAAGTTGTTCATGTTTTGGAGGTTAGCATGGATGTTAGGAGCTCTCGAGGTCAGGTCCATGCAGCAAAGTCCTTCAAATTCCTGGCACTCATGTCCATGCAGCAGTAGGAGAAAATCTATAGCAGCACGATTTTGGAGTGTGTGTGCCAGGGTCACCCAGATGTTCTGACGTGGCTGAGGGACGATCCATGCAGGTGCCAAACTGTTCAGTGTTAACAGGAAGACAACTTGGATGGGGTTCATCACAGGACTGAGTGGAGGGAAGGTTTTCTCTTAAAGGAAAGACAAACATTATAAAACCTGTTAAAAGTCTCTATCTGCCAGAATGTCATCCTCTATGAGGATTTCCTTTCCTTTTTTCCGGTGGCGTCTTCTTATTGAAGCCACAGCTACTTGCTCCTTGTTCCCCTCAGTTGGAGCAGGATGTCTGGGGCCATACGGTTTCACCTACTTTTGGGGAATCCACCGAGGGCCTGAGGGAGTGGATACACATGCATAGTCACGTCCCCAGGTAACGAGCTCATAGGGACCTTTGGTTTCCCAGGTTTCTGGGTCCCTAATCAAGACTGGAGGATGTTGGGATAACTTGAACTGTTTACCACTGTTAAAATGACGTACCACAGGTGGACTCATGTTCTCAAATGAACAATTCAGGAAATTGATAGTAAACATGGGTTTGCAGAGCTTCTGCTGTGGAGACATCCACGCAGTTGAACTGCTCTGTTTAGCCAAGACCTGCTTGAGTGTCTGATTGGCACGCTCTACTACACCTTGGCCTGTGGGGGAGTGGTAGGTGCCAGTTTTATGTTCCACTTCCCACTGCTGGACAAATTCCAGGAACTCCTTGGACTCATACACTGGGCCCTGATCAGTTTTGATTTCCCTAGGGATCCCCAACACTGAAAAGGCTTGCACTAGGTGTTGTTTGGCGTGCATTGCCCTTTCTCCCACGTGGGCAGAGGCATAGACTGCACCTGAATATGTGTCAATGCTAACATGCACATATTTGAGGCGACCGAAACTAGGAATGTGTGTGATGTCTGTCTGCCATACCTCACAACTGCCAAGACCTCGGGGGTTAACCCCCATGCCCATTGAGGGCATGGTGTGCAGCTGACAGTTGGGACAGGTGGTCACAATGGCTCGAGCCTGACTCCGTGTTAGCTGGAACTGACGCATCAGACCTGGTGCATTCTGATAATACTGCTGGTGGCTCAGCTTTGCCTGTTGGAAGATGTCAGGAAGGCGTGCTTGTTCTGCTGGGGTTGCTTGTTCTGCTGGGGTTGCAAGGGAGTCTGCCTGACGGTTCCCTTCTGCAATTTCGCCTGGCAAATCTGTGTGTGACCTCACATGCATCACATAGAAAGGGTATTCTCTATAAGAAATCAAATAAATTAGTTTGGAAAGCAACCTGAAAAGCTGCTCATTCTCGATGTCTCTGAGCACTGCCTGCTCCGCCCTGGACACCACCCCTGCCACATAGGCTGAGTCTGTTACCAAGTTGATTGGCTCTGAGAACTTCTCAAAGGCTCTCACGACTGCTGCCAGTTCAGCTACCTGGGGTGACCCTTCCACAAACTCAACATCAGCTTCCCAATGCTGAGTCTGGGGATTTCTCCAAGTCATCACCAACTTGTGGGACGCTCCGGATGCATCCGTGAACACTGTGAGAGCTTTGAGTGGTCTCCGACTCCTCACAAGGAATGAGGTGGAATTCCTCATTAAACAGCTTGTGAGATGGGGCATGGACTGATATTTGTCCTCTATACCTGTCCAGAGGTAATTGGAGACTGGCATTGCTCTGGAGCAAATGCTCAAACATCTCTTTAGTCAGTCTCTCAGGAGAGTTCCTCCCCTCCTCAGACAGTTTAACTGGGAGGTGAATACATGTGAAGTCACAACCAGCTAGTTCATACAGTTTCTTTGGTGGGAGAGGAAGACCCACTCTATGATTAAGAGTGACTCTCTCTGCCCCTTGATCCAATGGAATATCAACCCGTGTAAGTGTGGCAGTTTTCTTAGGACAATGAATTTGAAGGACAGCTTGGGCCGGTAACAATGAGCTTGTCTCTCTCCTAAAGTCTTTTGTATCTTTTCAATTGCAGTCTTTGCCTCTGGGGTCAGTTCCCTGGGAGAAAGCAGCTCTCTCCCCACCTTCAATAAATTGAAGAGAGGTTGGAGGTCCTCATTAGTGAGGCCTAGCCAGGGCCTAACCCAATTCAATGACCCACACAGGGAATGCTAAGGTTTTTGGATTACAATTAATTTCAATTTCTGCGGAACAATGGTCCGTGCAGTAATTTCCAAGCCCAGGTACTTCCAAGGTGGCATCCTTTGGACTTTGTACTCCTGCAATTGAAATCCAGCAGAGGTTAAAACTTTAACCACTAGGTCAAGTATGTCTTGGAGTAGAGAGTTATCGGGGGCACACACAAGCACATCATCCATTTAATGCAAGGTGATGGCTTCCCTTCTCTGAGCATGCAGCGGGGACAGCAATGAGGCCACATGCCACTGGCAGATGGAGGGACTACATTTCATGCCTTGCAGCAGAACTCTCCAGTGGTAGCGCTTCATTGGGGCCTCCCGATTGATGGTAGGAACTGAGAAGGCAAACCGTGGGGCATCCTCTGGGTGTAGGGGAATGTGGAAGAACCAGTCCTGGATGTCCAGGACAGCCAATTGCCAATCTCTGGGAAGTGTCATTGGAGAAGGCATCCCAGGTTGGAGTGACCCCATGTCCTCAATCACTTTGTTTATTTCCCAGAGGTCGTGGAGCAGCCTCCACTTGTCTTTCCCCGGCTTCTTTATTACAAAGACTGGAAAATTCCACGGACTTGTGGTCTCCTCTATGTGGCCTTTAGCCAATTGCTCCTCCACAAGCTCTTCAAGCGTTTTGAGCTTCTCCTTACTCATTGGCCACTGTGCTACCCACTTTGGGGTATCATCTAGCCATGTCAATTTTTGGGTAGGGCGCTCTACAGTGGCCACCTCTAAAAATCCCGAGGAGTTTTAGGAATAATCAATTTCACCCCCCACTGGGACATGGTGTCTCTCCCCCACAGAGGGCATTTATAGTCTGTAACAAATGGACGGATGCTAGCCAGTTTTCCATCCGGCCCTTCAATTTGCACGATGCTTTTTGATATTTTTGCCAATTTTACTCCTCCTACACCTTGGATTTTGCCTGCCACAGGCTGAAGTTCCCAATGTGACGGCCACATCCTTTTGGGTATGATAGTCACATCAGCACCTGTGTCCAGTACCCCCTCCACATGGAGGTGGTCTGATCCATGGGTTAGGTTGCATGCCAGGGAAGGTTTGTGCTCACCCACCACTTCTGCCCAGTAGCCTTCAGGTGATTTTCCATCTACTGGGACCTCCACTGGGATGGGAATGGCCTGGGCAAGGATTTGTCCCTCAACCAGGTAATATGGTGGTAGAGGACTTCGTGCCAGGAGAATGAGGCTGGTTATGCTTCCCTTGATGGTCATGGGAGCCACCTCAATCTCTGGGGGTGTGTGTGCTGTGTCCCTGACAACAAAGTACTCACTGTCCAGTTTCATGTGGTTTAATGTCACGTCCTGTGTGCTGTTAGGTAAGTCCACTGTTATGACTGTCCAATCAGGTGACCTGAAATGAAAACCTTTGGTAGTCATGAGCCTAAAACGGCCTAGTGGCTTCCAAACCTTGTTAATTGAACATTTAATATTTTGATTGCCATGCATCCCCACACCCTCTATTCCATCCTCCCCTTTTTTTTTTTAAGAGAGAGTCTTTTGCCAGTGTGGAGCCTGCAGTATTTATAGCCGAGCGCGCTATGGTGTTAATGGCAGGTACGCGCTGTAAAGTTAGTTTTTTTGTTTGTTGGTCTTCTTCTGTTTCTGGTTGTGTGGACAGTCCCTGGTGAAGTATCCTGGCTGCTTGCACTGGAAGCAGATGATGTGCTGCAGCTGCTCTGGTGACATTGGTTGCTTCTTGGCTTCTGGTGTCACAGCTGCCATGGTCTTTGGGTGTACCAGTCCTGGATTTCTCTCGTGTCCATTGAGCAGCTCTGCTTTCCTGGCGCAGGCTTCTATCATCTGTGCTAAGCTAGGTGCTGGCTCCAGGGGAAGGCTAAGGATAACCCTGCAGCAGGTTTCATTAGCATTCCTCTGAGCCATCTCTTTAATCAATTCGGCTTGTACCACTGGATCAGACACCTGTCTTTCCACTTGCACACGAAGACGATCTACAAACTGTAAGAAATTCTCAGAAGCAAACTGTTTAATGTTAACATAACTACCCTTGGCATCTACTGTTGGTAATTGATTAAAAGCTTTTTCTGCAACATTGCATAATTTATCCAGGACAGACTTGGATAGTACTCTGGTTTGGCTCTCGGGGCAATGTCAATTTTTTTCCCTACATAGGTGTTCATATGTTATATCATTATTATCAGCATCTTTTGTATCATCTGAGCTTTGTAAAAGCTCTTGTAAAAGCACTTTCAAAGATCTTTTCCACAGGCTTTCCCATAGATCATATTCTGAGGGAGTTAACAGACATCAGAAAAGCTCCTTGATATCATATGGAACCAGTTTGTTTGAGCTAAATGTGGCTCTCATCATGCCTTTAAAGATTTCACTATTTCTGCCAAATTCTCTCTGTACTTGACAAATTTCCTTCTTATCTTGATAGGACAAAGGTTGATAACTTCTCCTACCGTTTCTCCTACCCAGATAAACTACAGGAGCAACTGATGGTACATATTCTTCTACCAGGTGTTGACTTCCAGGGCTGGGCACCCCCCCCCCCACCGGGCCCGGGAGGCTGCCCACCACGGGGACATCATCCATCCCGCAGGGGCTGTGAGCTGATCCCCCCCCACCCCTGCCCCCACCGGCACTGAACCCAGCAGGGGCTCCACTGCCCCCCCCGCAGTAGCTTGGAGGGCAGGCATGTGAAACCAGAGCAGGGGTGTGGTGGTGGGATCCAGGGTTGCAACACGTGTGGGTGGGGTTGCAGGGTGCCGTCATGCAGGGCAGGGTCTTGGAGGGGGGAGGGGGCAAGGCAGCCGAGGGCAGGGATGGGTTATGGGAGGGAACAGGGTTAGGGGCAGGGACCAGAGGGTAAAGGGGGTTGTGGGATGAAGGAGGAAACACGTGACTGCCAACATATGGGACCCCCCCCACTCGGTCTACCGCATGGCCAAAGCTATCTTGGACCTTGACCCCGAACCCTTCAGGCTTAGCCATGTGGCTGTTGCCCAGAAGGGAAGGGAAGTCACTTGTATAGCTTTCTGAACACTGCTCCGAAGGAAAAACCCTTGGGTGGGCAGGGTACAAGGAAGGAGAGCTGACAATTTTCGAAAAATCATCAGAACCGGGATACTGGGGAGGACCCAGGGACTCAGAGCAGCTACAGCTGTGCTGGGTGCCCTGCGGTTCCTGGGGAGACCCATGAGTCCCCTCCAGTTCTAGGTTATAGGGTTTTGGGGAAAGGGAAGGTGAATTTGAACTGTTTTGCTGCTGCTGCCTGTTGTTTTCTGTCTGAATTAAAAGTTTCCGAATTTGTAAGAATATTGGGAGGAATACAGAGGCTGTTTTATCTCCATTTTCCACTTTTAAAGTTAATAAGTCCCCTATTTTATCCCAAAATGAAATTGAATTTATATCGTGCAATTCAAGGTCCGATTTTTCAACAGCCAGCCAGCTTGCAAAACGGGCTAATCTTTTCTTAGATATTAAAACATTTCCTGAACTTAATATTTCCCTGAGCTGGGATCTTACACTCTTTTGTAGGGCAGGTTGCTGTAAGCCCATGATGTTTAACAACAATTTGCCACTATATCTACCCCACTACAGTTAAAACACAGGAAAAGAGTTAGTTGTTAAAATGTGCCAGGTACAGCATGGTTTTCGGGCTTTACTGGCTGCGGATCTGATGTTAATTTCGCCATTTTTGTCGGTAAAACCCACGTGGCGCCGGTGCCGCTTTTGGGACCAATCTGGCCTGGCCGAGCCGCAAAAAGCCACAATAAAACATAAAAAGCCACAAAAAACCCAGTGCCGCCGCTTTGAAACCGATCAAAGCTGTCTGCCTGCCGCTCTGCGCTTGAGGTGGCCGCGTCCAGCCCCCCCCAGCCTGCGCGCCGCGCCCCGAACGCTGCACGAATCGCGTGCCCGCCAGGTTGTGGAGCCACGCGTGCCACGCACACCCCCGCGCCGCTGCCTCTCCCGAGAGCGGCGCCGCGCTGGCCAAATGCCACTGGTGACACTGCCCCGTGGAGCTCCGGGAAGCCACCCCGCCGCAAAAGGAGGCTTTCAATCACCCTTTATCTTGCAGGCATAGACTTCTGTGTAACTGTAGTGGGTCTCCGTCCAGAACCGACCTGCCTGGGCTCCTGACAGGCTCCCGGTTCTTCCTTAAAATCTTCGAACTGCACAAAATGCAGCTCAAAGAAATTTAAGGTAGTTGATCAGCTCAAAAGTTTCTTGAATCCCGAAAATGGGAGTCACAGCCGGTCATGGGGTTCTCTGTAGAGACCAGCCACGTGAGCGCCAACTGTGGCTTTGACGCTTTGAATCTTCACCCTTTTGTCCAGACTAGCTCAGATGTTAGGGTGAAGCCTCAGGATCCGCCACATGAACGTGAATAAAAGATAACAAAAGAGGCTCTTTCCCCCTGGGGAGGTTGCAGGGGTTTATTTCTTGTGGTTCCCCAGGAGCGACAGGAGAGAAAAAAGGAAAGAGAGAGAGAAAAGAGAGAAAGAGAGGGCGAAAGAGCGAGGGAAAGAGGGAAAGAGAGCGAGGTCAGGGGGCACAGGTCTTTTCTAGGGTCTGAAAGGGGGGCGGGAAGAAATTGGATCTCAGCCAGCTAGGTATGGCCAGGAGGGGAGAGGAACCAGACCACAGGACATTGCAGGGGTCACAGAATCTATAATTTTTAATACATCTAGGGAGATGCAACACTATAGCACTTTATCTTGGTTTGAAAGACAGGTATTTGCTAAGAAAAGGCAAGAGCCCCTTTCCTGAGATGGAGAGTGCAACTCCTTCCCTTCCAATTATTATAATTTTGGAATCAGGGGCTTTCAGGCAAAAGATATGGGGATAGGAATAACAGTTCTTTACTAATATATCTAACAAGGCAAACAAAAGAAACAACAACAGCTATAAAAATTGACAGCAAAACAGAACAGTATAGCTCAGTTCCAGTCCCTTTTGGCCAAGGCCTTCTCTCCCTGCACTCAGTTCCCGGTGCTGTGGGCAGGGCAGGGCCCGTGTAGCTGAATGGGGCTGGGTGATGGCGGCAGCGGCCCAGGGGTGAGAGGGATGGAGGAGCGACTCCCCCCTCACGGTGCCGGCCGTGGTGCTCGGCAGAGTGCCTGGAGGTAGTAGGGTGAGGCGGGAAGGCAGCACTGCAATGTCTGACGGCAGGGAACGTGGCTCCCGGCATTGGGATTGCGGGGAGGACGCTGGGTAGGAGCCCTGGCCGTCTTCCTTTGACTCCACGAGCGAGCAAGAGAGTGAGAGTGAGAGCCCAGGCCCCTGTCCCACCTTTTCTTTTCTGGTATTCCCCCTGTTCCCCACCCCACTTAGAGAGAAAACTCTTACTACTAAGGTATAGCCACAAATACTTAGCATAACAATAGGAAAAATTCCACAGAAAGAAAAGGGAACAATTCAACCCACAACATAGAGCCAAATCATGAAGAAACACTGAAAGCATTAATCACACTGATATATACTTTTCAGCTATCTTTTTGCAGCCTTTTGAAAGTCACAGCTGAAAATACTGAAAACACTTTAGGCTTAATGGGATTTGAGTTAAGAAAAAGGACACAGAAAGAAAATCATTAGAACAATGGGTTTTGCTATGAGTGTACTTGCAGAGATCCGAACATAGATGAGATAACGAAAGGATTGTTCAGCTGAACTAGAGGTGCACCTTATCTAAAGGGGAGTCCTGTATTGTACTCTGAAAAGTCGTGTAGGTTTTGAGGGACTTTTCACTGTGATGAGACTATGAATGAACAAACATTTTGGTGGTGGGTTTACCTGGGCTGGTGCTTACCAGCTAGGTGCTGCTCTATCACCACCTTCCTCAGTAGGACAAGGTGGGGTGGAGGAAATAAGATGGAAAAAACACGTGTGTCAAGATATAGGCAGTTTAATAAAGCAAAAGCAAAGGATGCACATGGAAGAAAAGGAAAACAAAAGACTTATTCTTACTTTCCATCAGCAGGCAATGTCCAGTCACTTCCCAGGAATCAGGGCTTCAGTACACAGAGCAGTTGTTCTGGAAGACAAAAGTCATAATAATGAATGACATAGGGGCAGGCAGCAATCAGCATCTCTCAGACTCAGAAGACCTCCTGAGGCTTTAAGCTTAATAGCCGGTCTTAGACTTGAATTAGCAGTTCATTTTAGGATATGGACCATGAAAGCCTAAATAGAAATCAGCAAGTAAATCAAATTTTTTCCCCACCTCTGCCTACTATTTTAATGTTTCATGTAATTTCTGCCAGTTGTTCTCCTGAAGATACTAAGAGACTGAAATATGGGAAAAACATGGGAAGCACAGGCTGTGGCAATAAAACACATTTCTTCACTGATTTTACAGGCTGTTTTAAAGTCCCCATGGGACTGTATTTACTTATTCCCAAGTCACGGTTTTTTCTAGCATTGAACAGGAGTGGCCAGAAAGAAACCCTACACTAAGCCCTTGTTCCTGCCACAACTTGGCGCAGAATCATTGACTGCCCAGCAGCTAGAAATTCAAACTTTTAGTGATGTCAAAGTGTGACTGGTTTTGCTTCAACCTTCTCTGTTGTAGACGATGGAAACTGGGGGAGCTGCCGTGTCTGCGGCGGGTCGGGGCAGCAGGGACAGCCAGCAGCTGCGTGCTGCTTTTCGTGCCTGGGCGCTGCATCCTTTCAGGGATGCACTGCTTTTCTTCTAACGTGGCACTGGCACATTGTAAACTACCCCTGGGGAATTAGCGAGGTAGGCACATTCCCTAGGTCTCCTGGAGCCTCCCGATTTTTCCTCCCCATCTAAGATTTATCTAGTGTATCCTTTACTGTGTCTTCTTGGGAGCAGTGCCCTTGTGAGAGGAATCGCGGAAGCGCTGTAGGGGGCAGAGTCATACGTCTAGATTGAGTTACCGAGGTAATCAGCAGGGAGCAGAAATTCCAATAAACTGGTGATTTGGGTTAGAACAGGGGCTGGGTGGGTTCACTCTTGGTTACCTGCCTGAGTTGAACACTGGAATAACGCTCGTTCCCCAGCATCTCTCTTCACCAGGCACAGACCGAGGGGAGAGCGACAGGTTTTGTTTCAGAAGGAAGCAACTTTGCTATGCTAAGGTGAGATGGGGCGGCTGCTCTGCCTACTCCGAGGCTGCTCCGAGCCCTGGGGGTGCCTCACACAGAGCGCTGGGGCTAAGGTGGCCTTCCTGCCTACATCTCCTCTCCAAATACCTAATAATTTATATCTGTTCTTCTAACACCTTACATCTCTCCTAACACCTTTCATTTCCAAGGCGGGTCCTGCCGTGGCTGAGACAAGGGTAGCACCAATTACTTTGCCTTAATATACAATGACAGTATTCGGCAAGACTGAAAGGATCCCAAGCCCAGGCTGCCTCCAACCCCACCGTGCCCCTCACAGGTCCCGCTGACCTGCCTGACCCCCACCGCTGCTCCGGCCCGGGTTTTCCGCGTGGCTGCCGCGGGACGGGCTCGGCTCCGCCTCGGAATAGCCCCGCCCCGGGATGGATAGCCCCGCCCCGGGATTACCCCGCTCCTGCCCCGCGCCGCCGAGGGCAGGTAAGGGTTGTGGGGCTTCGCCGTGCCGGGCACAGCTCCGGTGTGCGGGGAGTGGGGAGCGCAGCCCCGGGCCGGGCTCGGTGCGAGAGCTCCGTGTCCGCGTCCACGTCCGTGTCCGTGTCTGTGTCCGCGTCCGTGTCCGTGTCCGTGTCCGTGTCCGTGTCCGTGTCCGTGTCCGTGTCCGTGTCCGTGTCCGTGTCCGTGTCCGTGTGCCGGGTTCAGCCGCCGGACGAGATAGACCGGTGCCTGCCAGACCTCGTTCGCCGGCCGGGCCGGGCGGCGCTTGGAGTGGGCGGCGGTGCCGCTGTCCTCCTTGTCCCCCGCTTCAGGCCAGCCGTGCCGCGCGTGCCCGCGGGTCCCCACAGGGGTCCGGGACTGCCCCTCCAGGGAGGTTCTAGCCTGGGGGGCATCGTGCGCTGGGCCCGGCGGTGGGTGGGAATGTGGAGTCGGGCGGCTGCACGGGAGCAACTGCCTGGCAGTTCAGTGGGCAGAACACGGGGGCAGCCTCGGCGGCCGTGGCGGGAGCGGCAGTGCCGGTGGGGACACGGGTTACAGGTGCCCGTGTGCTCCGCGGCTGCGCTCGGGGTCAGGACAGCGCCTGGCGCAGCGACAGTGCGGCATCCGGCGGGGCCGAGGACAAGGAGGTGGCCGTGCCTTTCGCAGCCCTGCAGGTGAGGGCTCGGGGCTGATTCCACAGACCAGGCTGTCGGCCCCTGCTTTGACATGGGGCATCATTCCCGTGGGTCCGGCCGGAACTTTGAGCTGTTCAAATCAAAGCGTATCTTATCTTGCACTGATGAATTGTGTTATCAAAGCCGTTCACAATTAGTCACATAGTAGTTTTGTCCCATCTATTAAAATTAAGTTTGTGAGGCAATTGCTGGTTTTCAGAGGAGATATCGTATAAACAGAATAGTTCGGGTTGGAAGATCATCTCATTCCAACCCTCCTGCCATGGGCAGAGACACCTTACTCTAGACCAGGTTGCTCAAAGCCCTACCCAGCCTGGCCTTAGACACTTCCAGGGATGTAGAAAAAATCTGATATAAAAAACTTTCCTTTTTATAAAGGAAATAAAAAAATAAGGAGTACTTTTGATGATTTATAGTGTACTTTTGTTATTGCTTCCCCACTTTGTATTCTTAATTACTTGTAAAAACATGGAACATGATGTGTCACTTTCCTGTGACTTCTGCTGTTGTGTCTGTATTTTCCTAGTCTAGTTCCCTCTCTATCCTAGTTTTATTTACTTCCGTGTTCATTCTTCATTGTTGTAAATGCTCAGAATGGCAATAAAAACAGCATTTATTAATTTCTGCTCCCTTTGCAGCCATCTCTCCAGTGTGATCAATGCTGTTTTATAAGCCATGGTAATCTATGGCCTATGACCTATTTGGTTCTTATGTCTTTCTTGGATTGCTCTGGCAGTGAGTCATTTTCACATAAAATAGTTTGCAGTGGGGCTTTTTCTCTCCAGTGATGCTATAGACCATTCTAGGCCCCTGCATCTCTGGCCCTGGAGCAGACCACAGGGCATGGTCAGATAGTGGAGATCTACTGACTTGTCCCTGTGAAACTTCTGTAAGGGTGTCAGCAGGCAAGAGTTAGTTGGTTCTCCACATGGTGACCCAAGTTTCTGTTCTTCTGCACAGTTCTGTAATTGAAGTGTAAATATGTTTTTTTTCTCCTGAACTCATAAATTGTGTCCCTTTAATGGGCCTCCATCCCTGGGAAAGGGGCAGCTCTGCCACAGTACGGCACAACATGGGACAGAGTTCATTGTACATCAGCCTCACTTTGATTGCATTTAAATCAATGTTGTTATCTGCATTCAGAGATGTAGCAGGGGAGTGTGTGTGTTGGGGGGGGAGAAAAAAAAGTAATAAAATGTTTGCAATAAACTTGAAAGGAGTATAAGGCTGTCTTGGGGTGTGAGCAGGCATCAGAGCCTGAGAAAAATAAGGGTTTGTTAGTAACACTTGATTCAGAACCAAGTTACTTTTTTTTTTGCAAGTTAAACTTAATGATGCAGTTCATCTTGGAGAGCCGAAACAGACGGGATTAGAAACTCACCCGGGGAGGATGCTGCTGGGAACTGCCCTGCATGTCTGCTTGGCTGAGCCTCCATTGCTTCAAGAGCTTCAGCCCAAGCTGTTCCCTTCTTGCAAGCCTGCAGCTCATAGGGCTGATGCCACAAAGCAGTCACCAGTGTGGCGTGTCCCTGGACAAGCATCTTACCCTCTGCAGCATAACATGCATTTTACACAACAGCATCATCATTCAGTTGTGTCTGGGCAGAATTAGAGTTATCACTACTCATATAAAAGCTCCCAATCTTATTCAGCTTAAGCACCTAGAAATAAAACTACATAGTTCAAACAGTTCAGATGATCTTATTATTTTTATCCAAAAAGTCTGTTTTCTGTACCTTCCTTCAAGATTTGCTAAGTATTCATGGAGCTGCACAGATGGAAGAAACACCTTGTCCGTGCAAGGAAGTGGCACCAGATGATCATCTGATACTGAATTTATTTTTAGTGATTTAATTAAATCAGTGCAATCTGTGTTTGGACTTCTTACTCAAGTTTGTCTAAATTTTTATATCTAGCTAAACAAAATGACAGGCCATGTCCACATGCAGATTTGTGCGAGTTTAAGCACATCTGTTTATAGCTGTGCTTGTAGGTAATTAACCTACTGCAACTTTATCCAGTAGAAAGAAGCTGGTAGTATGAGAACTATGGATTTGTGTTGAAATTAGTGTGGCATCTGGTTTACTTTTAATCTCTTTGTGAATTGAGACTGTTCATCAGGTAGTATTAGCCTCTTGATGGCTGTGGGTGTTGGATGTCATCCTTCACTGGACTGACTTAAATCTTTCACCTACCTCTAAGCATTGCAGAGAACAGACAGTGGAAGCAGGTGCCTTCTTCCTTCTTGTAAGTAATGACTACTGCCAGGGCCTCCTGTCCCACTCAGGTCATCCTGCTCCTAGAGCATATACATGCTACATAAGGTGAATTAATGACTGACTTGGCGTGTGTATTGGAAAGTTGCATTATTTCTGGAAGGAAAGTGGCCAGTATTAAAAAAAAATACTCACATGTATGAGTTTGTTTTCTCATGGAACAAGGTCTGTGAAAGCAGGTGATGTGGCAGATTCGGCAATAGGCTTAATCTTCCTGGAGTTTCCTTTCACTGTATGTCAGGGTGGCAAAGTAAAACAGCTTCAGTTAAAATTTTAGTGTAGAGCATTTCTGTGCTAGAACTAGGCCCAGCACAGACCAGTCTAGACCTTGGGAATTAGAAGAGAAAAAGGCATGGATCCCAGATCAGACATGGATGGACTTGGGCATCATTTTTCTCCCCTTCCATCATGTTGGGGGTGGCCCCAGCCTCTGGATGTAGAATCTATTTGTTTTGGCATCAATAACTAGAAACTACAGATCAGGTGATTACTTCCTAAGAGTGTTTCTAAAACTCCTTTTCCTGGATGTTGGAGGGAATTATACCTGCCAGATATCTCAAACAATGAGATGCACTCTGCTATTTTACAGTTAACTCAAAACTGGGATTAAGGTATTTCAGAATCATCCAGGCATGTCTGAGGCTTAAAAATAATCAGTGACCAGAAGGAAGGATTCGTCAGTATGCAAAGTTTCCTAAACAAACAGCACTGTTTTCCCTTGGGATTTATTACCACGCCTCATGCCGTTGAGCTCAGCAGGAATTTCCTCACAAAGGAATTGGGCCCTACATATTTTTAACTTCTCCATTATGTTGCAAAGTGACATAAATGTGGTTTAAGCATTGTGTTTTTTTAATAAAATGGCTTCTGATTTGGAGGGCTCCTTGCCATAGTAGGTGTTGCAAGCTCACAATTATTGGGGCATAACAAGCAAGGTCAGGAAAGCAATTCAAGACATGTCACCACTGCGGGCAAACACAGAGAAATTCTGTTTGGAAGAAAGCACAGTTGAGGTTAGCAAATATTTTTCTCGGTCAAAAATAAAAGACAGAAGTTCTCATGGGTGGTTGCTTTTTTCTTAATCTTCCATTTCTGCAGTTTGAACTCAGCCAAAAACTTACCTTCCACCTCCCATTTTTCATATTGAAAATATCTGAGGATGAGTGGGTGACAAAGGGGGACAGGGAAGTGATTACATACTCGTAGTGTTCTAGCTTTAGTCTGTTAACTGCTGAGTTTCAGATACTGTACATTTAATTATCGTTGCCTTTTCAAGTGTAACAGCTGAGAAGATGCTTTTAGGAGTACCCATCATACCACGTGGCATCTAGAAACCTTGCTAGCAGGACAGATGAGTTTTAAAAGGTAATATAACATGCCGTTCTCCTTTGGCTGAGAGGGAAGCCTGGACACTGGGATGTTTCTCTGATAGAAATGCCAGTGTAGCGGAAACGCAGCACGATGTCCATGAGAAGCCTTGAACTGTCTCACAGCTAAGCTGTGGAGGTGAAGAATTGTTACAAACTAATAAATTGGGAATGCAAATTCTTTTAGAACTAATTTTCTTGAGGACACAAGCGTAGATTTAGAGCAAACCTCAGCACAAGCCCCTGCCACACCCCAAAGCCACGTGCATTTAGTGGGGGTGTGGGAGCGCTTCCCTCTCACCTCCACCAGAGCTCTTGGGAGTGGAATATCTGTGCTGGGAATGAACGGAAGCAGAGCGGGTGACAGAGCAAAGTCTCTGAAGTACTGGAATCCTCTCTGGAGATCTACCCATCCCTGTTCACTGGGATATTAGGGGATTTCTTGGTGTCCCAGGTGGCTGTGCTTGTTTATTTATGTATTGGCAATCTGCAGAATTGAAATGAACTACATCCTGCAAGCTCTGCTAATAGTTCCCACCTATGAAATAAACAGAACTCTCAAATATTTAGACTACATCATTGCATTATCAGTTTATTGCCAATAAAAAGACTTGTTGACCTTAAGGAGTCTGAGTCAGACTTCTCCTCTGATGGGTGTTTTTATTTTGGCAGTGTTAGTTCTAGGAAGTAATGATAGAGACTGAGAAGCTCAATCTTTTGTTTACCCTAGGTGGTAACCGTAGGATGATTAATTTAATTAAAAATGGCTAAAAGGAAGTAAATTGTGTGTACTGGAAATTCCACCCATTGCAGTTCCTTGTTAGAAGGAGATGAGTAGAGTTCAGGGGAGATAATTGTTCATGTGGTGATTACATTGCATTGGGTAGAAAATGTAGAGGGGAGGAAAAATCCTTATGCATCTTTAATTGAACCTTTTATTATGTCCTGGATCTGGGACGTTCTTTGGAAGCCGAGGTATTTCTGAGGCTGAGTGCAAATAGGGAGAATTCACCCATTTCCTCAGTTATGCATTCCTCACATACACTGAATAGGGCTGTTTGCCCTTTTTTTTGGCTTAGCATTGTATTATTGTTCTAAAATATCTTCTACTGACTACTCTTGAGGGGCTGGGCTAGAGACTTCCTTGTTCTGATAAATTCCTGCAATTCCTCTGTGCCATCTCAGAGCAATTCTAGATCAGTGGATGTCCTTCACTAAAACTAAGGGGAGGGGAAGAGATTTTAATAAAACTGCAGAGATTCTCCATCGTGCTGGACATTATTGGAAAGTGTGATGTGAAAAAATGACTTGATCTGAGAGAAACCACCCAGGGCTGTGCTCAGAATGAACTGAGCAGTAGTTTTTTGTTCTAGGATGCACACTGGAGTGAAGAGCTATCTCTAGGGTCAGAGCTGCTCTCTTCCAGCTGCCCCTCAGGGCCTGCCAAAGCTGCCCTCGAATGGGAGTTATCAGCAACATGAGCTGCTCATCATTCTGTCTGAGGTCGGAATGGCACATTGTCATGTACAGCCCTCACTGAATAGAAGAAAATATGTATAAAGTCTGTGAGTAGTTGAGCTTGAGCAATTGTGGCATTTGTACCTGGCATTGCCAGAATTTGGCCTTGACATTTCCTGTGTGATGGTAACAGATGTGTTTAGATGTGGACTGCTCTGGGAAACCACAACTGCCTGCTTTGTTGGAAGTTACTCTTTATCTTATCAGCTGTCTCTCATCTGAAGGCCATTTGTAGCTGCTTAGGAGGTTTTTTGGGTAGGAACTGTAGGCCTCTAATTTCTCTGCCATGAGTCAGACAAAATATCATTGCAGTCAGTGAAGTGACAGCATTTTTAGTGGAATAGCTTTTCAGAAAGGAATTCAATATATTCTCTGTTCTTGTAGTTCACAGCTGTTCCTAGTCTGCAGAGGAGTAGACAGTTCAGAGCTGCAAGTGTTTTATTGCAAATTAGGATAGTGCACCTTGGAAGAGCTCTTGTGATGCTGTGGAGCTCCACAACAACTAAACAAAAGGCAAGTATTTTATACATTCATTTCATTACAGTGAGAGGGGAGATGTGAGCACAGAGAAAGAGGGTTAGTTAGAAAGAGGGCATGAGTGTGGCCACAGGCAGAATAGACTGGGGTAGGAGTGTCTGCTGTTCAGCCATGTGCCTTCTCAGTGGGACAACCTTTGGCTGCCTTAGGAACACTGTCGTACTTCCCAGCAATTTAATTATTTAAGAGCAGTGCTTTTAAGCTTGTGCAATACCTTTCCCCTCTGTATTTATGTACCTTGAGGTCTTGTCTGTGTGTAAAAGGGAGCACTTGGATCAATTGAGCTACCACAGGTCCAAGTGGGACTCACACCTGGCCCGCTGCAGCTGTCCCATCACTCAGCCTCCCAGACTGGGACTGCCCTTTCTCTTGGTGACCGTGACCAGTGCCAGCATTTGGCACAAATACAGGGCACAAACTAGGATCACACCTCTCCCTCTGTAGCTGCAGCACTGGACTCCAGGCAGGGAGAGACAGCCCATCCTCACAGACAGGAAGTTTTATGCTGGTTTTCAGCCCATCCCTTCCAAAGAGAAAGACCATCCTACAGTTTGCTTTTTATTTTTTCTTTGCTGACAAAGGACATCCATTAAAAATTATAATATTACGCCAATGAGCATTATAATGGCTGTCAGTGTTTTGCCTGTAAAATAATGATGGCAATGCCTCCTCATGTTTCACTGATTGCAGAAGAAATCAGAGGGGAGGAAGAGTGGGGTTGGACTTTCCAGCATGAGAGGCACATGGCTGATCATGGACTCTACAGGTACGGCAATTTTGGCACTAAATCTTTGTGGTGCTGTTAACTACAGCACATACTGGGAACTGCAGTATGACTGTAGGTGCCAGGACCACATCCATCATTCTTAAAACAATGCTACTCTTGGTTTTGACCTGCCCTGGCTGTCTTGACTAATAAAGGTACTGGAAGTGTCCACACATTTTAAAGCAAAAGGAGGTTATTTCCTTACATTGTGACCTGATGTGTGATAAAGAGATATGGGCAACAGCCTTTTCAGATAGTGGCTATTTTCATTGGGTAATGAATAGTCTCATGAGATCAGTATTATGTGTTCCAGGTTTTGTTAAGAGGTTTTCATATCTTTATTACATGGACCTATGTGCAGCTCCAGGTCTAAAGGGTGAGGTGGGTCTAAATGGTCCTATGCTCACCTAGGTGATGAAATGGGGTCTTGCCTACCAATTTGTCAGGTTACAGTTCCTAAATTCCTCCTCTCCCTTTACATGCCACTCAATGTCTAGTCAATGAAATCTGCTTGGCCCATGGTGTATATTATTAATCTGTGCATGTCCCAGGGCTGAGGAAGATGTGCAGCATTTTGAAGGAAAAGGTACATGCTGAGAAATCAGAAACAAGATTGGAGTGCCCTGCAGATGGCCCACAAATAATTTGTGTCTGTAGGCAAATGTCAGCAAGAGCACTGAGCTGTACTGGGTATCTGAGCAGTTTGTGCATGAGTTAGTTATGCAGAGTATTAACATAGTTCTGTTTTGAGCTGGAGCTCAGTTCAGCCTCCAGAAATAAAATTAAAATGCAGCAAAAAGAAGGGGTCAGCCCCTTCATCTGCCTTTCCAAAAAGGAATGTTTCATACCTGCTAGGCCAAGCTAGCTTTTAATTTTCCCCTGATCAAACTATTTGAAAGAGAGTTACTTTAAAAAACCCAAACCGCTTCCGGAACAGCAGCCTTCTCCACTACTTTTGTTAGTAACCTTCTTAGCTGTTCTGCAGGTGATCAGAGCTCTCCTCTCTCCGAGAGCTTGGCAGAGCCATTTGCTGTGCCCTGTGTGAAGGCTGGCATTGCCTGTCTCCCTCCTGGCTGCAGAGCTGCAGTTGGGCATAGCTTACACCAAGCCTCCTGGCACTGCAAAACCAGTCCCACAGGTGAATAACCTGAGGGCTGCAGCTGTTGGAAAGAGCCATTTTGCACCTGAACGCTGCTAAGCAGTTCTGTAGTAAACTAGATATGGGGCTGAGAAGGGTGTGAGGAATGAGCAAAGCTTCCTGAGTAACACCTAGAATGAGCAAACAATAAACTTCCTTTGTCTGTGAAGAGAAGCCATGGCTGTGACACAGGTCTGCAAAATGTGCAAGATGGAGCAGGTGATTACAGAGTGATCTTTACTGGGTTTTCTAATAAAATACTTGAGGATATAAAATGAAACAAGCAAGTGGCAGGTAAAAACAAATCAAGGACAAGTACTTTTGTGTTTAAAACTTAGTGAAGCTGTGTGACTGTGGGGCTTTGAGGATATCGTGAATGCTTAAAATTAATGTGAGTTCAGAAAGTAATTGGAAAAACTGCAAAATGCAGGGACAGTGCTCCTGTTTCAAGGCATCCCTGCCTGGTACCTTGCAGGAAACTGGAGCACAGGATGGTTCTTGCTATATGCTCTTAGCCCTTGTGGAAGACCAGCTGGTGCATTACAGGACCTTCAGTCCAGCTGTATACGGCCTTCCCTGTACTACACTGGGCACTGACAATCTGCTGGGAGATGAAACACACATGCCAGGGCAGACCTCACTTCTCCACCCATGCCTGGGCTCTGTTTATGAGCTGTACAGCAGTGTCATACATCATCACAGATCTTTTCTGGAGTCTGAAGTTTTGGCTTCTTCTTGGGGAGGTGGCCACAAGAAATCAAAAGTTGTCACAGTAGGGGATGCAGCCAGTTATGCCACATGATGGGTCCTGTTGTGACATGTCTCCACACCCCGTCCACCCCCAGTATTTGTCAACATGGCCGGGCATCTGAGTTAATCTTTGTGATGTTCTTTTCCCCAGAAAAGCAGTCAGAAGAGTGAAATCCCTTTGGACATCCAGTGCTTCTCTGATCAGATTTATGGTTTTTCCTGTAGCCATGACAATACATTTTACCCATCTACTTTGCTGTGAAATGCCAGGACCCCCTCTGTTGGGATGTCGTGGTGGTGCAGTACCTGAGGGCAGCCCAGATTTGTTCTGCATGGTGGGCCACAGGCTTTGGGCAGAAGTTGCCTATCCGGACACAAACAATTCACTTCTTTATGACTCCATTTTGTTCCTGTCACTAGAGAGTCATTGTGATCTAGGAAGGGTCTCCCACTGGTGAAAGAGAAGGAGAGTGCAACAGTTTCTCCAAAACCAGCTTACATCAGTGAGCTAAATAAAGGGCTTGCACTGAAGAAGTCTCAATCTGGGGTAAAACCTGCCCCAGCACTGTGAAATGACTCCTGTCATTGCCCTACAAAGCTGCAAGGCTTTTGTGTTTCCCTTCCTGGCTGTTTGCAGAGATGGCAAGGCCAGGGCTGGGCAGAACATGCAGAAATTTTTTCTATCTGTGTAGGACCCATAGGGTCTTGACTTTCCTATTGATCTGCTGATTTAGGTGTTTGTACTATATCACCTCTGTTGTGTCCAAACTGGCTATTAACAAGGCTTTGATAGGGGAGAGGATTATGTGCAATCTAACAGAACAAATCCAAGCTGTGTGGTGCTGCAGCAGCAGTGTGAGCATGCCTCAGGGATTAAGCAATCCGATGAGCTGGCAGTGGTTGGGCACCAAGCACTGTGCCTGCCTGATAACGTCCTGTACCTGTCATGTTATTCTTATCCTTAATCTATTGTGCTTATAGACCCAGGTAAACAGTTAGCACACTCTCCCTTAATGCTCTGCATCTGAGTGGTTCATGATGGGCTTCTCCTTTCGAGCCTCTGCACTGCCCAAGACACACATGGGGCTCCCATCAGAGGCTGCCCAAGCTCAGTGGAGCAGCAGCATCCCTGTGGCCATGCTGCAGATTAAGATAATTTCACAGGCTTGTTTATTCCTGCAGGTCTGGGTCAACAGCTTTGCAGCTCCTGACACTTCCAGCAAAACCTCCACCTCTAGTGGAGCAGACCAGCTCACTTTCCCACAGCAGGTGCATCAAGTGGTTTGATTTTTAACACAAATGAAGGAGTTGGTTGTTTGGTTTCTGTTAACCTTTTCCTTGAAATGTAGCTATTTCAGTAAGATAAAACATTTTAATGGGAAAGAAAGAAAAAAGACTCTTTACAAAGAAGTAGCATTTTTCCCAAGAAGAAGCCTTTATTTTTAATTGACTGCCATACTGATGAATAAATATGAGTCTTCACTGAAAATATTTTCTGAAATAGTAGAAGTTTCAGCCCACTTGTTATGGGATTTGTTAAAAATAAATAAAAGTTCTTGAGAAGCAAATATGATGATATGTCCCTAGATACCTTTTCAAAAATAAAATCTGTCCCAGAAAATTCTGTGAGTGTCTTTGTAGAAGTAGGATTGTGCCTGAGAGCCCGAGAAGAGTAGATGGAACTAAGCATGGAAAAGCCATGCCAAGTTGGATGAAATGTAGGTTTAAACAGTAGAGATTCACCGTGGCTTTTTATTATTGTTTCTGTTTAAACTATTTAGAGTGGTATTGATAGTTTCTCACATGATAAAGGCAATAATTGTAGTGTGACAAACACAGCCATTCTTGCCTTAAAGAAATAGGAAATGCTGTTTCCTTTCCTCCAACAATTTTTTACAAAAAATTAAGGGGTTTTATGACAATGCTATTCCTTTTATTAACTTCTTAATGCAGTGTTCTGTGGTATTTATTTGTAAACAGTATGGTCAGATGCCTGTTCTTTCTTTAAACATATTGTTACATTCACAAATGTTTGTCTTTTTGCTAACAGTGTATCATCTGTAAAATAAGGTAAGTCTGTGAAATGATGTTAAATGAGCGAAGTTCAGCTCTGGTTCTCAGCTTTGGATGGGTCACTTGACGAAAGAGATGCACCATGTAGACAGTCCAAAGAAGTGACAAAAATTATGAAAAAGCTGGCTTTGAGGAATCTGAAGGAGCTGTGGTTGGTTAACATGGAGGCTGAGGTGTCAAGCCCAGTGAGGATGACTGCAAAGGGTTAATTCCTGTGTTAGCCAGGATGGGCTGACACCTATCAGGGAGATCTCGGATAGGCAATAGGAAGAAGTTTCTTGCTGACAGCAAAGCACTGAAATAGGTGGCCTGAAAGGGCTGAGGTTGGTATCCTCAAAGGCACTGATTAGAGACTAACCATGATACAAGCTTTGAGTTTAGGGAATGGGCGTGATGACCTTCAGATCATGTTTGCCATGAAAGCTGGGATTTATTAATTTTTAATGATCTGACTCCTAAGGCTGTAGCTTTGGAAGAAATAGCAGAGTATCATGAAAACCGCAATCACTTGAAAGGTTTGGAAACAGTAGAAAAATTGAGTAAGGTAGAAACTGCCTGCATGGACAGGAGCAGAACTTTTCTTCCCTCAAAGGTGGGCCTTACTGCCCTCAAGTTTTCCAGGAGAGAGGAAAAGGAATAAAGTGGCAAAGCAGTGCTTGATTTACCTTGCCTTCATGCCCTGCAGCCTCTGGCCATTTTTGCTGTCTTTTGAAACACAAAGTGATCTGCACCAATAGTGTTTGAATAGCAAATATCAGTGCAGCATAAAGCAAAGGGCATGCATGTTAGAAAATGAGCAACCCCTGGTATTTCATAGCATAACATACAGCAGAAATGCTTGCAGGTTGCTGTTCTGTCATCTTCTGATTGCTGTACAAAGGTTGGTTGCTTTTCCTTGGTCTCATTTAGGGCACAAAGAAGTGAGAATAAGAAGAATGGAGGTAAAAAGCAAGCAAGTCATTTGGTAATTTATATGCGTATTTTGTTTGTAGCATGCTGAGTCAATTGTTTACCTGTTAGTAGGAAAGGGCTAAAATAAAACATTACCTTGGTTAGGTTAATACCACATGAGGAGCTCTAGGATGCAGAGAAAAGTAGAGCAGCTTGTTTTGGAACTTGTGCTGTAGAACAAATAAAAACCCTGAATGTACACATTCTGTTACCATATGTCACGCTTATCATAAAAGGCATCTCGGTGTTATTTCTTTGCAGGGATGTTTGAACTCCACAGAGCAGACTTCCCTATGAGGAGAGCGCATGCCAGGGGTGCTGGGATTGCCATTGGTGCCTGTTGAGGCAGCTCCAGCGGGTGTCAGGAGCTCGTTCCTTCCTTTGCTTTCCTCTGTGATTGACACTGGCATCTGAATCGCTGCAACTGTGCCTGAAGAAAAGCAAAGGAGCCTAATTTTGTTTAGAGAATTTTCCTGACAGGGGAAGGTATGCAGTGCAGAGAGATGTGCCAGCCAAGAGCCTGGAAGTGTAAGTCCAGATGCTAGGGTGAGTTCCACTCAAGCCATGCTGTGGTGAATCTTTTCTCTCCAACCATATCTTGCTCGGCACCAGGGCATCTGTGAGGGGCTGCCCATGGCACTGTGGCAGCCTAGGCTGCTTTAGTCCCTGCTCTGTCTTCACTTGAGCCATCTGAAGAACTGAAGATTGTAGGGAAGATGTTGGACTTGAGCTTCCTGACCGAGGAGGAGTATGAAAAGCTGATGAAGGTTCTGCAGAGAGATGCAGAGCTGAAGAAGAAGGATGTGGATCGCATCAGGTGAGAGAGCATGTGATAGCAGGATGTGAGCTTCCCTTGGGGAAGACTTTTTTCATTTCTTTGAGAGAGGAGCATGTGTATGTGTGTGTGTGTGTGTGTGTGTGAACAAGGAGAGGTGCAGGTTGCAGCAGTGCTGTCCCTTTTGCTCAGATTCTGATAGATCTTTTCATTGTACTTCGCCTTTCTCAGCCATCGTTCTGTTGCTGCTCTCCTTTCCTTATGAGAGTGTTTTGAGTTAATGATCAGTCCTCAGAGATGCCAAGGGCAATCACCCCTTTCCTGCTCAGTGGAGGAAGATACTGCTTTCTTGGTGGTAGAGGTCTGAGCAGGGGAGTAGCTGCTACCTTGTTTTACTCACTCCATAGCACAGAAAGTCCATAGTGTGTTTTAAAATGAGATTTTACAAAATGAGATTTTATATCCCCTTCTCTGTTTGCCCCATTGCTTTTTGAGGTGGATGTGTGTGCACCATCTGTCATACAGAGAGGGGTGATTAAAGGCTGCATGATCTGCCAGAGGTTTGCAGGGAGCTGCTCCAGAGCCAGGGATTCTCGCTCAGTTCAGCTCCTCTGCCACTGGCTATTCTGGAGCTCAGGTCTGGTTGATCAGGATTGCTTGTTGCTGCTGTTGCTTTTTAAATGACATCCATTCGACCATCTGGGCTTACAGTATGCACCAGACTCAGGGAGCTGGCACTGAATTCTCTATGGCAAGAAATTAGTAACTCAGTGAGTGTGGATGGCACTGTGCCAGTTTACTCCAACTAAGGATGTGAATCTTCGATTTGTTGTCGAGCCAAAAAAAGAATAAGCCCTGTATAGAAAGGATGCCCAAGGCTTTAAGGAGGAGCAGGAAGCTTTGCTGCAGGCTCCTGGGAACCTGTGTGCCCTGGCCTCTGCTTGGAGGTGGGAGCTGGGAAAACAACTGGAAGCCAGAAGTCTGGACTTGTGGTGTATGTGTCTGCATATTCTTGCCTCTCCTCTGAATTGAAACAATTTCAAAAAGGTTTGTTTTTAATTTCTTTTGGGTTTTGTTTGTTTGTTTCTGAAATTGAGTAAATTTTTCCTCTGAAGTGGAGGTTTGGTAAAAAGACTGTTTGGATTATTTTGGTTTTGTTTCACTTGTCTTTGAAAGCTGTTACACAAGAGGCTTTGATTTGGGAGTGAAGTGAATTAGGTCCTGCCCAGAGCCCCTTGCTGTCAGTTTGGCTATCTGCAGTAAGACATACTTGGTTTCAACACAACCTGTCTGCTGGGCAAAATGAAGTCAATGGCATTTCCTTGATCTGCTGTCAGCAAGATTAGAATAAGTATTTCCTCTGGCCCAACACTTTGAGACCCTCATGGAGGCAGTGCAGCCCTGGTCTAGATGGGAGCTTCTGTTGAGTCCCCAGCATGGCCTGCAGAGGTTTGAGCCCAGTTATTCCTGTTCCCTCCTAGCCTTTAGGCAACCAAATGTGACCCTTCAAGGCTCCAGGGTTATCTGGGGGTTTGCCCCCTTTTCTTGCTGAGAACTGGGCTGAGATGGGAGCTTCCTCTGACCTCCCAGGTTCCACAGGGATCCTGAACTGTGGTAGGCTGTGTCAGCTGAAAGGCAGCTAATTCAGCAAGCCATGGTGAAGGGGATTAGAGTATGGGCTGGCAATAGAGCACTGACAGGTTTAGGTGTCAGAAACCAGCCCTGGGTGTGCCCAAGTGAGGTACAGTAGAAGTCATGCTTTGGAGGAAGAGCTAACCACACGAGTGCCAAAATAGGCATGGCAGGAGGAGCAGGGAGAGGAGCAGTGTCCAGGGACAATGCTACAAGGACAGGTTGTTTCCCTAAATACCATTATTTGTTTCTGTGGTTTGCAGCAAATTTGATCCAAAAGGTTTTGCTGTTCATAAAAAGATAATTAGACAAATAAAATGGAGAAGTGCAAGACAGACAAATAGCCCCACCCCTTCCTTAACCCTCAGGGCAGCCAAGCAAGTGGGCAGGTGAATGATTTGGATTTGTGAAATTTGGAAGAGGTGAAAGCCTGTGTTTACAAGGTGCTGTTCCCATTTTAGACAAAGAATAAATCAGCTGCTGTTTTAATGCTGGTTTGGCTCTTGTGATTGCAGAGTATAATCTCTGGATCCTTTGTAGTGCCAGACAGGTGAACCCATGGGCATATTACAAAAGTAGCTCAGAGGAAGTTGAAACTTTGCAGATCTTTTTGGTGTGTAATGCTTGCACTGACTTTCAGGCGAATACAAGACTCCATCAAGGATGAAAAGAAGAAGAAGTTTGTGACAGGTGAATGGTTTTCAGAAGTGAAGGCAAAACGGTTTCAGGAAGACTTGGAGGGGCCAGATCTACTTCGTGCATCAATTAGAAGGAAAAAGGGCAAACTAGAAAGTAAGTATGTTAGTGTATATCTTAAGAAAACAAATTGATGGACGAGGAAAAAATTGGTCCAGGATGGGAGTATCCCTGTACTGGGAGTCTGTTGAGAACCAATCCCTGTGTTATGGTAAGGGAATTCTCATCTATGTTTTCAGTACCAAAGAAACATCTCTTGTTATCAAAATCAGGACCCAAAGAAAAAATTACAGTGTGGCAGAGGACCAAGGCAAAAGCCATGTGCAGTGAATGCCTTTTCTCCACTTCAGCTGATTTTTTCTTTTTTTGCTTCTTTTTCCCAAAATTTCTGTTTGCTAGAGGTCATCGGTATGATTTCTTACCACAGAAGTAAAAAGAGAAGGGGATGATGTAGAACAGTTTCTGGCATGAAGTTGGCATGTGTGGGTCAAACTTATCAGTTCCTGAAGTGGTCTGACAAGAGCTGCTCTCACAGGCCTCTGGAGTGGTGAGGTCAGTCACATTTCTGCAAAGTGAGAGGGTGCCTCTCTTCTCCTGGCATGTATTTGCCCACTTGAGAGGGTTCATGCATCGCTTTTTACATGGAAATAATTCCAAGGCAAAATGTGGTTTACAAAGTAAAAAGGGCTTTGTGGCCAAGTCTGAATGGTACCCAGGCTGTGTGCCACTTGTGCTAATTGGAAGCAGATATTTTGCTTGTTTGACATGCAGATAAACTTTCATGGTGCTGTGTAAAACAGATCAAAATTTGTCAGCTCAGGGCAAGAGGTCAGCCCTGTGTGAAAGAGGCAGGACCATGCTTAGAGTCCAAATGTAACTAGCCTGGAGCTGGAACTTTGTGCTGAACATCTGTGCAAAGCAGAACTGGGGATGATTCACATCCAGTCCTCAACATGAGGACAGGCCAGCCACCCCTGCAGCCCAGTGTCACACAACCTCCTGGATGATTTGTCAGGGTGGGCAGTCACAGATGCTCAGCCATGGCTGGGGAGTTACTGGGTGCTGGTGCCCTGGGGAAGCCTTGGCCCTTAACACTGTCTCTAACACAAGGGCCCCATAGTTGGGCTCTGCATTTTGCAGTAAAGGCTACTGCCCCAGCAGAGGGGCATCTGTCCAGCACTCAAATGTCACCTCCAGAAGTTCAGTTCAGCCATCATTCCTGGAAACAGCTTCCCATTCCTGCCAGGGGGAGCAGCAGTATAGATCACTCCTTTTTTGGTAAGCTTCCTTGGCCAGGATGTGTCTGTAGCAGGAATTGCTTGGATTTAGATATCCCTCCTTGCCCCATGTTACTTAGACATTCTGAAAGCTAAATGCTGACTAGGGACTTCACTGAGAGCCTTATTTTCTTTTTGCTCTTTACCTATTCTTGACAGCTCTTATAACTTAGCATAGATTTATTGGAGCCTCTCATACAGAACTGGCCCATCATATTTCATATGAAGTTGCTTTGATCCTTGGTATTATGAATTCATGATGTCATTGAATTTACTATTTTATCATACCTCCAGAATGCTAAAACATATAAAACCTTTTCCATTTGGAAAAGACGCCTGGCTTTTCTGCAGAGCACATTCTTCTTTTTGAGGATGTGCATTTGTGCTTGCACCCTCTTGGCATGAAGGGGCAGAGCTTCAGCAGCTTCTCTGCCAGGGCCCAGGTCAGACAAATGCTCTGTCACCTACCCAGCTACCAGCCTGCAGTGAATAGGATTGTCTGCCTTTGCCTTGCACTCTTAGCTCTCTGCCCACTTCAGGAAAGCAGAATTTGAAGTACTGTTTATTTTATATTTAACTTATAGGGCTGATGTGCACATATCAGATGATGTCTCAGGTCATCATATAAAATAATCTCTTTACTAGTGCAGCAGTATTATGCAAGATAATCATTGCACGTGCATTACTTGACTCTTGATGTTTTAAGAAGGAAAAAGCAAATGTTTTTAAATTACTATAATAATTATGTCTAGATTTAGCCTTTATTCCTTTTTCAACATTTTTTCCTTCTTTTTTCCCTCTATTTGTATTCTCAGACTTATTTTGATAAAGCACAGTATAACATGTGACTTTACTCCATCCTCTTACTTTTTCCACTGCCATTCCACATCTCGTGCAATCTTGTTCATCAAGATTCCACAGCTAATATATTCGCCTTAGATAAGGGCCTTTGCTTGCCATATTGACACATTTTTCCTTCCCCTGGAAAGATCAGTCATTCACCTCTGCTGGCTTTTAAGGTGATGAAGAGGTGCATGTTCATTTAGTCAAATCTGTGTTTGTACCTCCTTATTTAAGTCTTTAGACTAAAGTCTGTGTTAGGGAGTAAAATGAGAAAATTCCTGCATGGAAAAGCCCCACTGAGATAATTGCTGGCATTCCCTTTGCAAGGTAGGTGGGCTGAGGAGGAGTGGAAATTTGTGCTTGCAAAGGAAAATTCCCAGTGATCTTTTCTGAAGGAGGGTTTTAGCCTTCAGAAGGGAGGGTTGTGGGGATCTCTAAGGGTTTTCACAAGTGATACTGATTGTAGTAGAAATCACTAGTCATGGGCAGTCATAAAAATCTATAAAACAGATAGATATCCTATATTTAAACTACAGCCTGCGGAGCAGCACAAATGGATGAATTTGACGATAATTTCTCCTTGCGGTTATGTGCAATACTTGAGGGGTAAAAATCACCTACAAGAGAGACCATTTTATTCACCTGCTGTGGCAAGTGAGCCCTGATGCACAGTTAGTTATGAATATCTTTGTTTTAGAGTAGTAGGAAATGAGTAAAAGTGTTAAGAGTAGGAGTGCCTGTCAGTTTTATAGACGTGTATAAGAATACATGTATGGGCAAGTTAATGCAGTCTTTGGTTGTCAAGGTCTTTTCAACCATGACAGGCAAAGGGAAAGTGTGGGAACTCTGTGTTTGGTTCCTTTACTTCTAGCACAGCTACCTGCTGGTACCTCCCTCCCCCAGGTCTGAGGCAGAAGAGGAGTATCAATACTATATCAATAAATCTCCTCAGTGTGCCTTCCTGTGCCTGCATATGCCCTGGCCTGCACGTGCCACCAACCGTGCCTCGGGTTCTCTCTCCTAAAACAATGTTCAGTGATGCTTTGTGCACACTGGTGTTGGCATGGGCAAAACAGTCCCTCTCTCGAAACCATGCTCTCTAAAACTGGCTCATTCCAACACAACCAGATTCATGTTTTTCAGCAGGAGCAGTTCCCTGACTTCCTGCTGCTGTGGAAACCATGGGGCCCCTCAGCTGCCACCACCCATGTATGCCAGACATTTAGTCCTAATGCAGACAGCTCTGAGCAGTGGCTGCTGTGTCCCCACACTTCAGGGTCAGGTGCTGGGCAGGCCGGAAGATTGGGAATGCAGCATTTTTCTCCATAGGAATGCACAGGCAAGGGGGAGTGAATCTTTGGATATTCCTATGACTTGCAGGCTGACTGTGCTAATGCTGGATGGCACCATGCAGGCAGTCTTGAGTCTTCTCAGCATAAGACTGGCCTGCTTTTGGGCCTCATGTGGTTTTCCAACCAGATAACGAGCAAGGGTATACTATTTAATATTACTTCTGAATCCTCTGAACTTCCTTTTCTATTGCATTTTTTAATGAAATATATCCTAAAATGGTTTGGCAGTTCTTGAAAGAGGTAGATTTTCTCTTTAAAATAGACCTAGCTGCATGAATAAATAAGTGTAGATCTTGTTAACCAGACTAAACTTATTTTTTATTTACTGTTTGAGAGTTTAATCCTTTTGGTTTTGCAGTAGCAAGAAAACCCATTTGCTAACAAAATATCTAATGCAAAGTTATACCCTGCAGTCTGCTGTAAAAGTTGCTGTCCTCTATTGTTTTTTATTTGGGGTCTTTGGAGGCTTAGAAGATCTCGCTGGGTCTTGTGCCAGTAAAAATAACAGGAATCTCCTCATTATCTGTATTGGCCTCCTCCTTTGTTTGCAAAGATTGGATGACTTGAGTCAAAACAGGAAATGGCTGAATTTAAATCCTGGAACAGATTAACTTTATTGACAGTCAGTGGCAGTGTCCTGTGGAGGTTTCCAGTGATGCGACAGCTCCTGGCACAAGTTGGGCATTGGGCAGCTTTGTCCTCTTGGACCTGTGGGGTCTGGAAGTGCTTTTGCTACCCTGGGGCCTCCCAATCCCTGAAGAGAGCAGGCAGAACCCCTGAACTCCTCTCCTCTTAAACCTCCAGGAATTAAAAGTCCCAGTGCTGGTGGGTCTCTTTTTCACTGGGCAAAGCATTTTCTTACCCCAAACAAAACACACCAAACATTACAAGTTTAATGAAATGCTGTTTCTCAGTTGTCTCTGTTATATTACAGATGAAGCCAACAAGCTAATCCAGATGAGTCTGGAAAGCAAAGCTGCCCCAAGTCCTGCCTTTCCTGAGGACATTGCTGATGCAGGAGAGGGAAGGTAACACTGCTGCGTTTGCAATGCTCAGGCTGCTGCTCTTACTTCTAATGAAAATTGCATGCTACCCATTAAACCCTGATCTCTGAGTTTCTGAGACTGTATAAGTAATATGTACTATAGGATTATTTTTATTTATTATTCATCTTCCAGGAATTGTGAGGATATCAATCCACCCCTCATAATCAAGTGCTAATGTGCTTATCTCACAAAGGTCTTTTCCTGCATGATTTGATAAGGGATCAGTAAAATGGAAGCTGTCTCTAATGTCAGGATATGCTGGTTAGTTTTTCAAAGTAATTATGGTTTTATTTGTTTTATTTTTGCTGTGGAGCAACACTAAGGAAATGAACTGTCTGAGGAAACTGCTCATTTCCTGCTGATGCCATACTCTGTGTCCAGTGCTCACCACTCTCCATCAAGGCTTGGTAGGATTTTATATTGTGCTGACTGAGTAGAAATATCTATTAAAAGCACTCCAGTGAGCAAGTCAGTGACCTCACTCAATATCCATGGACTATGGAGAAGCAATTAAAATATTCACATATTCATGTATTGTTGTTCCCATCTAATTTGCCTTTTTTGTCAGCAGAATGAGGAATCATTCTCCACAGGTGGCAGTTGCTCCAGTTAAATATTAAATATTGGCCTTGACAACACTTGGAAACCTCTTGTAGCTGATTAGTGAGTGTTGTTTAATGAAGGATGCAGAGGCCCTAGGTACTCCTGCTTTGATGGCACAACACCCAGTTGTTTTTTTTGGGAGTGTTGGTTAAATCTTGAAAAGCTAGCTTTGTTTTTCTCATTCAGTCTTAAGCAAGGTGTGGCCTGTTCCTTCCTGGGCCATAGCATAAAAATGTCTCTCCTTTCTGCATGGCCTTGGGGTTCTTCTAGCACTTCCAAGAAGGGGAAAGTCTGAATAAACCTAGTAGTTGACACACTTTGTTTTTGTTATAAATGAGAGGCAAAAGTCTCGATATTCAGCAAAATTTAGATTGCTTTATTTGATATAGAAAGAGCAAGCAGCGCGCTGGGGAACGTGAGGGGTCACCGCCCACTCCACACTCCACTGAACCCTGGTTTGCAGCCTCGTCTTATACTGTGGTTTCTCGTTGTAATCAATAATTTTTGGGTTTTTTGGCTGTCATAATTTTGCCAGCTAAGCAGTGGTGATTGAATAAACATCCTTACCTAAACTCACAAAGCCTTTGGGTGATAATCAGTCACAGATAGCCATCTGGTCCTTGTAGATAACCACTAAAGAAGTTCTGGAAGTCTGGTCTTTGTAGATAACCACCAGAGAAGTTCTGGGAGTCTGGTTTTTGGGATAGGCAGTATTGATTAGACAAAGGTAGGAAGGGCTTTTTGGGAAGTCTGATTTTGCAAGCTGGTAGCCGATACAACTTATTTGGAAAACATAACATAATATAACATAATGTAATGTAACATAATACAACATAATATAACATAACAAGGTGATTTTAAACAGAATTATTGAATCATATAATTTTCTTTATCTAGTGTCCATGCTTCACTTCAGAGCTTAGTATTCTGGTTTATACAAACCCCAATGCTTTTGTGATTAACACGA
The DNA here is from genome assembly GCF_052056855.1 of Sturnus vulgaris. Classification (NCBI taxonomy): domain Eukaryota; kingdom Metazoa; phylum Chordata; class Aves; order Passeriformes; family Sturnidae; genus Sturnus; species Sturnus vulgaris. The sequence goes on along the minus strand of NC_142256.1, from coordinate 16,588,868 downwards.
ATCTTTTATCAATTATCACATTTTTATTGAGCAAATTCTACATCTGAGCAGAACTGAGGTGATTTTGAAGACTGCCTGAGCACCCAAACAGGCACATTATTACCACAGACCTCCTTGTTCAGACATTTCTCCTCTCCCACAGATCCAGTACACCTACTCTTGAAGCCACAGAGCAAAAAATTTTCCCAAAACTGAAGCCAAGACTTCCTGTCCAGTTGTCTGCATCATACAAGGTAGTACAGGAACAGCCTCTTGTCTCTATTTAAAAGACAGGTGTCTGCTAGGGAAAGCAGGACCCTCCCTTGAAATGGAAAAAGTCAACCCCCTCCCTCTGAATTAGTAAAATTTTGAAATTAAGGGGCTCTCAGGCAAAGATATGGGGATAGGAATAACAGTTCTTTACTAGTATGTATAACAAGGCAAACAAAACAACAACAGCTAAGGAATTAATAACAAACAGAACAGGAACACTCCTCTTTCCCTTTGGTGCAGTTCCAGTCACAGCCAGCAGGGGCGCTGGTGGCCCCCGGTGGGCAGGGCAGGCGCCATCATCCCCGCGCGGCTGCAGGGGGCGCTGTGGCGCCAGCTCGGAGAGCGCGTGGTAATGGCGGCATGGCCGAGATGGGAAAGGATGGAAGAGAGAGGCTTTGCTTCAGGAATCCCGGTGCTCCAGCAGAACTCTTGGAAACAGAAAACTGAAACGGCAGGGCGTCCCGGCAGGGCGCGGGTGCTGTGTGCAGCAGCAGAAGACGCAGCTCCCGGCTGGGTTATGGCGGTGGTAGCGGCAACGCACGGCCTCCAAAGGCAGGAGCAAGCGAGAGAGCAACTGCCCCCCGCCCCCCGCCTTTTACCTGCTTCTAATCTGGGGTGTCTCTGACCCTCCCTCTGAGAGAAACTCCCAAAAACCAGAGAGGTTCCCCCCTCCCCTATCTCAAGTACTTTAGGCATCAGTGCTTCTATAGTAAGTCAATGGGAAAAATTCCACAGGCAATGAGTAAAAGAAAAACCAACCCCCAACACCTCTGCACTTTGTTTTGTTACTCATTGAAGCTTCGCACAATCTATACCTACTAACAGGGACTCCACAGGCTGCCTGCCCTGATGTCTCTGCTCAAATAAAATACTTTTTTCCAGTCTTGCCAGTATTTATACACTGATAAGATTTGTTTTCTGTTCAGAGATCCGGCATACATGGTATCTCTTCCTCAGAGAGTGACACTGGAATAAGTCCATTTGTGACTGCAACAAACAGCTTTCATTTGTATAGAAAAGGTAGGTATTTTGTTCAGTGAGCCATTGGTGTTTTTGTTACTCAACATCAAACTCCAAGAGACAAGATGACAATATGTGTACAAATAAATAACAAAGAGTACCTTGGCATATAAGAGTGGGCTGACAACACTTTGTGAATTGCAGCCAAGGCAGCAGGGACCAAGGCAGAAAGCAATCTAATAACTGAAACTTCTCTGTACATATTGAACTGGGTGCTTGGCTCTCAGCTCTTTAATCCAGAAGAGGACTTACCCTCTCTTTCTGGCATTGATTGTATAATGTAGTTTTGGAACATTGCAAATAGCCAGTAGGGAAGCTGTCAAATTGAAAGAGAAACTGGAAACAAATCCACAATTCTCAGCAACAGTTTAGAGCTCAGTGGATTTTTTTCTGTGCCCTGTTGCAGGGAGAAAGACTGGGGTTTTCAGGGCTTTCTTCAGATGGAAGGGAGCTTTCTAGAGTCTGAATATGGAATAGAACTAGGAATATATTGATGATTTCTGAAAATTCCCTGTCTTCTCATTGAGAAATTGCAGCCCAGACCTTCTGAGGAGATTGGATGTGATGCAGTAGGACAGGCTCTGAACATTTGTTGTTGTTGTAGGTCATGGAGTATCTCCATTGCCCACTAAGATTTCAGAGGATGCTGTGCCTCAGCCCACCACTGCAGCTGGAGGAGAAGCTTGTGATGGGGCCACTGGCACCACAGAGGGGCCAAAAATTCCACCTGAAGAAACTTATGCTCCCAGCAAAATACCAGTTAAGAAGAAACCAAGCAGAACCCTCCCCAGATCTGAGCAGTTTGTGAATCACGTGGGGCCAGCACAAAATAGCCTTGCAAAGAAAGAGCCACTGGCAAGCCCCCGACCACTGCCCACAGAAGGGGAAAGCAGCGGGGCTGGTAAGCAAAGCGTGAACTACACAATCTCATCCATGAGTAACAAAGAGGAGGATATTGGCCTCAACCGTGAACACTTCAGGAACCTGAAGAACTTTTGGGAGAAGGCAGCAGACTCGGTGGCAGTGGAGAGCATGGAGGCAGAGCTGGGCTGGATGGAGGCAGATGGCTGGCAGTTCAAGCTGTGCCGCTCGCTGTCTATGCAGTCTGGGCAAGGCCAGGATGCTGAAGAAAAACCTGGTGCCTTCACCAAAACAAGGGCCCCCTACAGAAGGACAATAATGTTGTCTTCTAGTGAGGAAGAGCCAAGCTATGCCACTCCTGCAAGGAAGGGCTCGGTTTCCATCACTCCCAGATCCACATATGCCAAGAGCAAAGGTGACCTGGTTACAAGGAATGACTTGCTGAGTGAAAGCAATGGGAAGCTGCTGATGCCAGAGGAAGAGAAGGTGGTGCAGCACTGCTCCAAGAAATCCAGATTGCCTGTGCGAGCACCTTCCAACCAACTTGAATTGCCTACCAAGGATGTGTCTGGCAGCACGCTGGAGCCAGGGACGCCTGTGGAGGAGCTGGTTGCAGTAGAAGGGCATAAGCCCACAGCGAGGTCCCTGGCAAGCAGGGTACAGATACTGATCGAGCCTGTACTCACAGATGGTGAAAGTGATAATGAGAAAGAGGAAAGATCTGATTTGGGCACTCAAGACAACATGGAAATAAATGGAGAGCTACCTGAGGAAAAAATGTGCAAGCCTTCAGACCAGCCAACACCCAGTAAACCATCTGGAGAGAGAGAAGCTGTTCAGGGGACAGACTCAGCTGTTTACTCAGGTATTGAGGGCTCTGACTGCACCCTGTGAAATCCAAATAGAAAGCCATCCCTAAGCCTGTTTTCTTCCCTAACCCTTCTGCATTTTGCACATTTTCTTCATTGTCCATTTGTCCTATATTACAATTTGTGCAGAGTTAGCTTGTGTAGAATGTATTCTGCAGACAGCTCTGGAAACAAATCTTGTGTAGCCTAGTGTGAGTGTAGAAGGGGACTGGTGCCATGTTCCCTTGCTTTCCTCCCCACACCCAGCCCCTGTGCTTTACCTGCAAGCACCTCATCTTGGGACAGCCCTGCACTACCTACAACACATCACAGGAACTCACTTTATTTCACTCACTGGCAAGACTGTATTTTCTTCAAATGCGGGACTGAAGGAATTCTTTGTGGTAGTAGAGATAAGTCTAACACAAGTACGGGAAATAAAATGTGAAGCAAACTGTTTAATAAATACACTAGCTCTTTTAGTACCTTGATATAGCCGTTGGCTGTCAGTGCCTAAATAACATTTTGTATTTTTGGAATGCGCAAGTGAACTTTGATAATAAACTTTAAGCAAAGCTGACTGAACAAGGAATCTGCTCTTTCTGGGTTCTGATACCATGTTCTCAACCGTGATGGTGTCAATAGCATCATCATTTTAGCAGCCTCTTCTTCTGGGTTTGGTGGGCTCTTGTAGTGACTATTACTATGAGAAAACATTATTGTTATTTGCAACTCACTTTACATTTAGGCTCTGATTACCCACTGCTCTGCATAGGAATACAACATTCCTATGAAAATCCTGAGTTGTGCTTCATGTCATTGTAAATATTTTCTTTATGGAATATTATGGGTTGTGAAAGACATCTAAGCTCATTAAGTCCAACCATTTATACACTAGATCATTCTTGTATTTTACAAGGCTTTTTCCTTTATTAATTCATTAATTTCAGGATGATATTAAGAAATGGCTGTGTTTCACTGGAAGCTCTTTGCAAGGGTTGGTCTGTCTTGGGGACTGGGTTAATCCAGTATTTACATTTCCTGACACAGTGTGAAGAGGTTTTCTCAGGGGAGACATCAGAGCACCCGGACAATTGGGAAGGAGCCCTGTGCAATGCAACTGCAGTATGCTCTAGGCAGAGTGACCAAGGGAGGCACACACACACACGGGCTTGTTGATGCACTGCCCATTTGTGTTTGTTTATTTATTTACCATGTTGATTTGGCTTTTTGTGTATTCCAGAGGAAGATGGGGATCATTCTCCTGCTGTTCAGGCAGTGGCCCGAGCAAATAGCATTAATCTAGCAAAGAGCATGGTGAACATTTACACAACCACAGAGAGTGAGTAACATCTTTCTTTCTTCTTTTTGGTTTATATTTGCTGAAGGTAATATATTATGCCAGTTTTTCATCACCATGCTTCTGTGCATGTACCAGGCTAGGAAAATGACATATTGTTTCATCATCAAATTAGAGAGTTTATACTGCCTAAAATTAAATTCAGAGCCAGGAAAATACAGCTAGATTGATGGTTTGTTACTTCAACAAAAAACACAAAGGCTTCAAAGGGTTGGCAAGAAGCTCATGCTCATCTCTTCTGTTCCTGCACAAGGGATGTGGGACCTGCTGGCAGCCTGTGGATTGATCCGAGGTGCCAGACCTGGTGTCATCATGTGAGTCGTGCCACTGACTCCTGCTTATGAGGTCTCTCCCCTCACCCAGAGCAGAGCCCGTGGCTGGACTGATGTCCCCAAGCTGCCAGCTGGGACATGTTTTCTGGTGACAGTCTCTCCTTGAGAAACCCAGAGAAGCTGAGGAGAAGGAAGGAAGCAACCAAGGAAGCAGCAGCCTGCCTAAAGAAGCCCAAGAAAGCTGCAGCCAGGGAAAACACCTGAGGGAAGGCAGCAGCAACCTCTGTGCCCAAGAAAGCCAATGACAATCCCCAGAGGGTGAAACCTGGCAAGCTCAAAAAGACAGCTAAAGAGCTTGCCTCAAAAGAAAGTGGTGAGGCCAAAGCTGCCAGGACTGAAATGAGAAGGATGGGAAAGCAATGCCCAAGGAAAGGTAAAGGTAAAGCCACTTAGAGGCTTTGATTAAGCCGATTTAAGTCCAACGCTGGTTATAGGAGGCAGGCAGCTTGCTGGCACATCACACTGCACAGCCCTGTGGCTGTGCCCACCTTGGCTGGCACCTCGTGCCAAGCACTGTCCCATCATGTGGTCCCCGACATGTCACAGGGCATATTGGCTCAAAGCTCTAAGGCCTGTTCAGGGATTTGGTCTCCACCAAGACAACCGAGATTTCAGCTTCCCCTTATTTAGAGACCCAAACCTCATCCTTGGAAACTCTCCTGTAACAGTTAAGTTTCATGTTTGCAGTATAGCAAATAGTCTGTGAAGAGGGGTAGATACAATTATTTATTCAGGTTTGGAAATAAAAATAGTAAATATCAAATGAAGGGTAAATCAAGAATCTCTTGGGCATTTTGAGCACCAAAGAATGTATCATCATGCCTAAAATGCTATACCAGTGTGTATATGAACATGCATGTTCGTATACATATATCTTCAAAACAAATTCTTCTGGGATGGAGAAATTAATCTTCAAGAGAGTTATTGGGAGAAGATAAAGATACAAAAAATAAGTTTAATTAGACATCTAAGCAGTCCAGTAGCCATCTTTCTATTGATAGGAAACTTCCTAACTTTATTTTAGATAATCTGGCTATTGTCCACCTCTGTGTCTAGCAGAGTCTTTGACAGATGTATGCAGTGGTGAAATTGTAGATAAAAATATTTTAGTGCTCTTTTCTATAGGGCAGTGTGCTATGAGATAAAAATGTGAACAATCATGTTTTCTTTGACAAGGAGGCAGATTTGTGTGGTTTTAGAGTAAGTTCAGTCTATACAAAGCAGGCAACATCCATGTCCTTGTGCTGATAAGGGAATTAGATGAGCCACTAGAGGGAGTTCCACACTCTCACACAGTGAATGAAAAGATACTGAATATAGCTCTAGGATGTTAATAGCAGTTTTTTGGGGAGGATCAGCTTCAATGTCAGGTGACACAGACAGGGCAAGTAGGTACTTCAGTGCCTTCCACAAGCTTTTCCTCCTTACTTGTACCCTTTAACAAGAGTGTGACTTATAATTTCCTGATTCTGACAAGCTATCTTGATGCTTTTTTTTTTGTACCTGCAGCATACAATAAACCTCATTTGATACCACATCAATTTCTTGAACCTGAAAGAGTCAAAGAACTGAGCATATCCTCTCCTCTCCTGTTGTCTGAGGTGGGTTGATGCCAAAAATGGCTGAAATAGTGTTCACAGCATTCCCTGAATGGCAGTTGGTGTCATGAAAATGTTTCTCCTGGAGACCAACAGTACTTGCTTTAGAGCATGCCTTGGTTATGTCATGAATGAATGAGAAATGCCTGAGGAAAAAAGCCCCCAGAAACCTAGAGCAGCTGTTCCATCCTGGAGGATGTTGGCTCTGTGTGTCAAACCATGCTGTTCTGTGCCCTTTCCCAGAGGCATGCAACTCTGTTTGGAGGCAGTTCATGATGACGTTCAGTGCTGGTTGGAGGGGATGCCCTGGGGAGGCTCCCTGCACTCTCCTCCACTCTCCTAATCTGATCTCTGCTTAATGGGACTCTGCTGAGCAATTCCTTTTTCTCTGTAGTGCTGCAAACTGCTCATTCGGCAGAGCTTAAAGATACTTCTTATTTTTTGAGCAGACTGAATCAGACACGGCTTCGGAAATCAGCTTCCAGTTTAACAGGCACAAAAAGACACCCAGCATTGGCAGCCACTCGTCTGACATGGCTTCCGTCTCTTCGGTAGGTACCAAGCGCCAGTGGCTCCTGGACAGGGCTCCTCAGTCAGATGCAGTGACACTGCATTTAGACTGGTGCTGATGATGTGGCCTCCAGAGTATCCTGTTGGTTTCTGCAGGGTACATTATTAAAGGAATAGGGGTGATTAATTACTTGCTTAGGTTAAAGGAGTGAATCCAGGTACCACCTCAAAATAGAGACCCACTGAGTTGTCCTTGGTCAAATTCCCTGTAAGTGACAGCCCCCACTCCCAGGTGTGAATACCCTAAATCCTGGCAGTGCAGAAGGTGGGGGAGGGAGTTTCTAGGTGGGAAAATGAGGCACACAGCAATTAAGGAACATGTTTGTGTTTCAGGGCTGCAGATGGGTTCCCTCTGCAAGCTCATCCTTTATCAGCAGATAGGGAAGTCAGAGTTAGACAGCAAAAGCTTGTTTTGGAGCTTCAGCTTCTAAGGAAAGCTGAAAAAAGCTGAACGTATTCAGTTGAGTGTTTTTAAAAGTTTTCTTAATATCTGGGGAGAGAGCTGCTTAAAAGTGCTTGAATTTGCTGTATTACTGTTATGGATTTCTCCAAGGAGTATATTTGTATATATCACAGAATATATCTGAAGAAAAGCTGGTAAGGAGAGGTCATGGATGTAAATAAATATTGTCCTGGTTTGAAAGACAGGTATCTGCTAGAGGAAAGCAGGGTGTCCCCACCTTGAAATAGAGAAAGTAAATCCTCTCCCTCTGAATTAGTATAACTTTGAAATTAAGGGGCTCTCAGGCAAAGATATGGGGATAGGAATAACAGTTATTTAATAGTATGTATAACAAGGCAAACAAAACAACAACAACTAAGGAATTAATAACAAGCAGAACAGGAACACTCCTCTTTCCCTTTGGTGCAGTTCCAGTCACAGCCAGCAGGGGCGCTGGTGGCTCCCGGTGGGCAGGGCAGGCGCCATCATCCCCGCGCGGCTGCAGGGGGCGCTGTGGTGATGGCCGCTGTGTCCCGGACGGGAAGAGATGGAGGACAGGCTTTGCTTCAGGAATCCCGGGGCAGTGTCGGTCCCAGTGCTCCAACAGTACTCTTGGAAACAGCATGCTAAAGCAGGAGGGTGTCCTAGCAGAGCATGGGTGCAGGGTCCAGCAGAAGAAGAGGCAGCTCCCAGCTGGGTTATGGTGGTGGTAGCAGCGACCCTCCTCCTCCGAAGGCAGCAGCAAGCGGGAAACAGCAACTGCTCCCCACCCTCCTTTTACCTGCTTCTAATCTGGGATGTCCCCTGCCTCCTCCCTCCGAGAGAAACTCCCAAAAAACTAGGGAAGTTCCCCCTCCCCCCATCTCACAGACCTAGCCATCAGTGCTTCTTAGCATGTCAATGGGAAAAAATTCCACAGGCAAAGAGAAAAGGAAAAACCAACCCCCATTAAAGATACTAAAAATTTGGGGCACATGAATTCTTCTAATCTGGAGCATCTGGGTGCTGAAAACGAGTCCAGGTCATGCAAGTGTTCTGGAAAATCTTGTTCAGGATTCTCTGCTGGGGTGAGTATCCTGATGGGATGGTAAATGCAGCTCCAAAGACTGACAGGAGATGTTTAGCAGGTTTTTGGAGGTTATAATAAAATTCAGAACCAAAGTAAGTAGGGAAAGACAGAGAAGAATTGGGTTAATTACTAGGAAGGTTTTTTGATAAGTGTTCATCACGGCACCACAGAAAAATGCCAAGAGGGTTAATTATTTGCTTTGTAAACAGCATTAGTTTTTATGATATCCTGTCAGGAATCATGAGTGATTGGTGCAAGAGAAAATCATCTCATCTTTCTGTAGCTGAGCTTTGCTTGTGCTTTGTGACTTTCTACCAGTGAAAGACAAAGACTTGAAAAAAGAAGTCCAAGTTGTCTGGGCAAAATGCAATTTATTTTGAGAAAGCAAAAAACTCTTGGGTGCCTAGCTTCATATTTATAGCTGGAGAAACCTCATGTTCCTGTTCCTTTGGGGCAAGCACAGGCTGTCTCTGGTGGGGCAGTGGCTCTTCAGAACAGGGTTGTATCTGTTTTGTGCTGCTCCATACACATTGTGAGTAAGCAACAAGATAGGAATAGTTCTTTCTAGTCTGATAGGGTTCTTATTAACCTGTTTTATAAATGGATTGACAATTGTGTGCTATATCTACCTGAAATAACAAGTTCTTATAATATAGTTCAAGTTCTCTCAATATCTTTATTTCTTAGTGATGAGATTGGGTCAGGATATCAGTTATTTATTCCCTATAAGCATAGGGAAGAGACATATGTGGTCTCCCCAGGAATATCTGAGTCCATTTCCCAAAGTTTTGGGATTTAGGAGTGAAAAAACTTCGGTATTTCTTGAGCATTCAGTGCTTCCAAGTCCTGGTTTAGGATAGCACACCCATGTGAGATCCTAACTTGGATTCCCCAGCCTGGCTTGCTTGAGAACAGCCACAGCTGTGAACCATCTCTGTGTCAAGAACACTGCATAGCACGAGGACAGGAACACCAGATTTTTTTCTCTGGGAATGCATGTCTCATCCTATTGTCTCTGTCCAGAACCGAGTCAGACTGTGCCTTTTTCAGTGGCACTGACCTTGCTCTTCCCCCTGGCAGGTGAGTGGCAGTGTGCTCAGTGTCTACAGTGGTGATTTTGGGAGTGTGGATGCCCAAGGAACTGTGGAATTTGCTCTAGACTATGACGAGAAGAACCGGGAGTTCCAGGTCCATGTGTCCCAGTGCAAGGACCTGGCTATAGTGGATGAGAAGAAAGGAAGATCTGACCCGTGAGTGATGTTTTAGTGCCTTGTGACTTCTACATTGCTGAATTTTGTGTTCCGGAGGATTTTTCTATTTTCTTTAAATGTAATCCCTCCCTCCCTCCCTCCCTTCCTTCCTTCCTTCCTTCCTTCCTTCCTTCCTTCCTTCCTTCCTTCCTTCCTTCCTTCCTTCCTTCCTTCCTTCCTTCCTTCCTTCCTTCCTTCCTTCCTTCCTTCCTTCCTTCCTTCCTTCCTTCCTCCCTTCCTCCCTTCCTCCCTTCCTCCCTTCCTCCCTTCCTCCCTCCCTCCCTCCCTTCCCCCTTCCCTTTTCTCCCTGTCCAACTAGAGTTTGTTTTCTAGGTATGTAAAAACTTACCTGCTCCCAGACAAAGCTAAGATGGGTAAGAGGAAAACGTCAGTGAAGAAGAGGACAGTGAACCCCATTTACAACGAGGTGTTACGGGTAAGAACAAATACACACTCTGAAAACCTCTGTTGTAGTAGGCACCTCTATCAGGCAGGTCTGGAAATATCCTGCCTTCTTGGCCAGATTCTTTGCCTACCTCCTGCCAGTACTGCAATGCTTTTGCCTGGGATTTGAGAGGCCTGGGATGTTAAAGGTTTCTCTGCACCCATCTGTGTGGCACCAAAGATTTCTCTTCCAAGACCACAGACATCTTTGGATGTAATAGGGGCCTGCAGTCAGAGCAAGGGCTGGTTGTCCTCCCCTTCTCTGGCATGCAGGCACAAGGCACAGGACTGGTAAGAAAGCTCTGCATTATGTGATCACACTTATCAAAGCATAAAGAATTATTTAATAATGCCCAGGCCTGTGTTAATAATTCTTGAAAAAATATTGGTTTTACACTGTGATGAATGGAATGCCAGGTTTCCCTGTGCTCAGAAGAAAAGCTTTGTCAGGATGGTAGTACTGCTACAAGATGAAAAAAGAGATGTTCAGACTGAAGCCAGTCCATTGGTAGTGCATGTGTGTGGTGGGTTTGAGTGTCTCAGAGCTTATTCAAGCTTTTAAGTCGTTTATTTCTGTTTATGAAAGAAACAGAAGAAAAATTTGAACAATCTGACTTCTCTTTCTTCCTCTAGTATAAAATAGAGAAAATGGTATTGCTGATCCAAAAATTAAATCTCTCTGTTTGGCACAATGATCCATTGGGACGCAACAGCTTTTTGGGAGAGATTGAAATAGATTTGGCCAGCTGGGACTGGAGCAACAGGAAACTCAACTGGTACTCACTGAAGCCTCGGGTAAGTGTGCTTCAGCTGCAGTTCTGCTTTCTAGCCCAGTCGTGAAGCCTTGAGGGTGGCAGAAGTCCTTCCTGACTCCTCTGAGGTCTTTGGGTATGGTGGAGCAGAACAATCTGAACTGTACTAAGGAACAACCCCTGGACACCTTAGTGCAGTTCAGTGCTTGGAACAATGGCCTTCTTGGGTCTGTTTTGGTGACCAATCTGTAGGGACACTTTCATAAGTGCAACCTGACACTAATCACAGCAACTTTGATATGACTTTGCCATTCTCCCCACTCACATGGATACATCCCTTAAAAACAGCAGAGTACTAGCTGAAGCAGCTGACGTGCCTTGAGAGGTAAATATTCAGGTGCCATTGTTTGTAAAGCCTGTTAAGCTTCCTGCATGCTTCTGGATTCACAGGTCTGATATGTGGTCCCTTTTAGGCAAATAGAGGACCTTTATCTTTCAGAACCAAGATGCTTAATTATATCCAGCTGAGCATGTCTGGAAGGGCAGCCTTGTACTCTGAATCCTCAGGCTTTTGCTTCTGAGAGACTGAGAACAAACCCACAGAGAAACGACCTGTCCTAAGAAAGGGCTGCTCCAACCATGGAAAATCAGTTTGTCCATTTGTGCGTCTTCACTGAAGTCAGAAACTGTTTGTCTTGCTGTGTTTCCACAATCCTCCATTTAGTCAGTCATAACTCTGTTTCAGAGCCTTTCTGCTGTTAATGGTGTGGATCATCGAGGAGTGATGAGTTTGTCCATTAAGTATGTCCCTCCTGGCAGCCTAGGTAAGTGTGGTTCATGCATTAAGGGCTGCTGCCCAAGCGCAAACACACAACTTGCAATGCCTCATCTGCTTAGGGGCTGCTTAAAGAGGAATCTAATTAGATTAAGATCTTAGAGATCAACACAAAGGCAGTGCCTCTAGCCTACATCTGATTTCCACATCTGAATTTACAGGGAAAGTGTTAGGGAGAGAGAAAGGGCTCAACAACCTCTAACTCATTACCTGTTACGAGCATGTGGGCACTGTAGGGTGCTGAAACGTGATAGGAGTAGCACAAAACCCATGTTACTATGGGTCTGGCACAAGGTTGGTTTGGCTCATCAGTTCTTTCTCTTTTCCTGTCTGTTACAGCACTGGCAGCATGTGTCAGGAGCCTCTACAGATGCAGGAGTGATGGAGCTGGCTGAAGGGCTGAGATCCCCAGGGAGGGTGTAGTGACTTTGATTTGCCAATTTGAGATTTCCCAGCCGATGCACCAATTTATGTGGTGGATTTAGCGCTGGCCAAGTTGCCACTGCACCTTATTTACTCATTTCTTGCTGTGGGATGGGGTTAGGAGATGAATGAAGCAGGTCAAACTTTATAGGGTATAAAGAAAAATTTTATTAACAGAAACTAAAAGAAAATAGTAAGAATCAGAATAAAACCTTCAGAACAACTTTCCTCCCCCCATATCCTCTTTTCTTTCACACTGACAATGTGCAGAAACAAATCAGCCAGTTTACCATGTCTAAAATAGTCTTTCTCCAAGTTACTTAGGGAGAGGAATCTCTCTCTTCAGTCTATGGAGACTTTTCCACAAGAAACATTTCTCTCGTTGCTTCAATGTCACAGTGAATCAACTGCCTGGGAGAATGGAAATCTGATCACTGTGTAAAAATCCCTTTCCATGACTTACAGTTTTCCCCACAACTGTTTTCAAGGACCATGTCAACTTACGGGGTACCATTTTTAGGGATGAAACTCTTCACCTAACTCTGAGATCATCAGCTCTGGGAACAGAGGTCTTCTTCCCTGGGGGCAAAGGGTCTTCATCACTCTTCTCTCTCTCTCTGTTCAAACTTGTTATGGGATCACAGCTACTTCAATATCTGCTTACTTCAGCTCTGGTGCTTCTGCTCATAACTGTAGTTAGTTAGTCTGACAGTCTGATATATCAATCATATCTTCTCCATAGCTTACAAGAGAATTTCAGTCCAAGATATCTTTTCATCCCCTCCCATCAAGGACCCGACTCTTCCTTCTTGTCTTACCTTGATGTCTCCATGCTCTTTCTGTCTGTGTCTTTCATCTCTGTCCTTTTTCACGAGAGAGAGAGAAAACAGATGTTTGCAGGTTTCATCTGTGCAGTGAAAGAGTTAATGTCTCGCCTGAGACCTGCTCATGTGATCCCTGCTGGGTGGCGGCCCGGAGCTAAACCGCTCTCCGGTGGAGAGTTTTTCGGCGGCCGCGCTGGGGGCTGGGCTGGGCCAGGATAGCAGGGACTAGAAACGGTGGTGGTTGCTCTGGCTGCATGACCATTTTCTGCTTTTGGCTGCATTCGATTGCAGGGAGGCCCGACGCGGCCCCCGCTGGGCCACGTGGGCTGCAGCACAGTGGGCCCGGCCTAGCCTGGAACCACTTCCGGCGTCCAGCAGACCCCCGGCTCGGCCTGGGCTGGCGGCAGGGCAGGGCTTAATGTCGGCTAGATGTTAGCAGCGGCAGTATTCCAGCCGTGTTGTGGGCCCGGTCTGGCCGTGCTGGGGGAAGGGGTACCCTGTGAAATAAATGGGCCAGGAGACCAGCCTTTTTAAGGCCTTTATTAGAGGTCAGCTTGGGTGGGGAGCTTGAGGGGTCGTGCACACCGCCGGGAACGCAGAAGAGAAGATGAACAGCTGTGTCTTCCAGCAGACGGGGGGGCTTCCGTCCTCACGGGAGTCCTCAGGAATACGATGGTTGCCTCTTAGTCTAGGCATGTCCTGTCGACCAGTACTGTAGGACCATAATGACGAGGTGAAAAAGCCCTGGTTGGTGATTTCATTTTCTCCACTATTTTCCCTACCTGGGAGTACCATTTTTAGTCTTGGATGTTATATTGGCTCATGGTTTTTAGGGGTTCTTATTACCGCGTTGCGTCCCATAAGCACTTGCTGTTTCCCTATTTGTATATTATGTCGGGCGCCATTTTGGGAGGGGGTGGTGGAGGTGTGCATCGGTGTGAGAGTGAGTACTGGGACAGGGTAAGGGACAGACAACCAGGAGTATTAACAATTTACAAAGACATACAACATTAACAACAAATAGTCAATACAAACATCAACAATTACGGTCAACTAGGTGGACACACATTAACACAAACATCAACAACTGTAGTCAACTGGGTGGACACCTTGTAGAGAAAAACCTGTGTTTGGGAATTCATTCCCCACACCCTGGTCCTGCCAGCGCTACAATGGAGGCAGGGCCTGGCTCTGCCTCCCCCACCAGGCCCATGGGCTGCACAGGCCTGGCCTGGCCTGCAGCAGCCTCCCACCCACCCAGCCAGCCTGTTGGCTGTACTTAGGCAGAAGAAAGAAGAGAGTTTTCTGGGGTTTGTTCATTTTAAAATGTGTGTTCACAGAGACGTGTTCAACTTTCTTAGTGGTTTAACAGGTTGTCAGTTCCCAAAACCAATCAATGTGCAAAACCAGCACAGAGGGGCAGTGAGCTCACAGGAGCCATGTGGGTCCCACGGGTCCCTGTAGAGCAGGCCTGTCATTCTGAGAGCTATGGCTTCAACTGGCATGACAGTTTTTCTCTTCTCATAAATGGCAGGGCCCAAGAATCCTCCTTCTGGTGAAGTTCACATTTGGGTCAAAGACGTCAAGGACCTGCTGCAGTTGCGTCCATCTGGAGTTGACTCCTTTGTGAAGTGGTGAGTGCATGAGCACAGTGCTCCTCCTGCTCTATGCCCCCACAAAGGGCTGTGTTTCGTACTCTGTTCTCAGGCTCACCAAGCTGTGCCTCCATACTGGAAAGCCTTTGCATTGCACTGGGAGAATTGTAGGGGAGAATTGCCCTTGTTATTCACCGGTGGCCAAACTAGGAAAATCCTTGCTGTGATAAAACTCTTGGTCAATGTTCAATGGTTCATGCTGTGTGTTTTTTTCTCTTAAAGCTATGTGCTTCCAGATACCAGTAAGAAGAGCTACCAAAAGACCCGAGTCATAAAAAGAGACACAAACCCTGTTTTCAATCACACCATTGTGTATGATGGCTTTCATACGGAAGATCTGAAGGATGCCTGTGTTGAACTGACTGTGTGGGATCATGAAAAGCTTACCAATCATTTCCTTGGAGGAATCAGGCTGGGCCTTGGGACAGGTGAGAATTTTCCTTTATATTAACTCAATTACTGTATTGCTGAGCTACAAGGTAAAGTGGGAAGTCACAGAGTATTTTCCTGTTGGAGAGAAACCAGGGATCAGATGTCTCAGTAACTGGTACCTGCACTATTCCTTGGATGGAGGGGGCCCTGGTACCATGGTAACAACCCTCTGTTCCCACATTTTCTGCCAACATCTGATCTGAGGTCTGGCAAAACTCAGGAATCTCCTTGGGTGCCTCAGAGAGTTTCCCTGCTATTACAAGAAAACAGGCTGCATGACAAACCAACATTATATTGGTGCTCTTCCTAGGGAAGAGTGCTCAGGGATGGACTGGAATGTCACACAGGACAGCACCATCTGGTGACTGTCCAGCCTTGAAGTGCTCTCCAAGAGATTTCACAATGTTGCAATCAAGGATAATTGTTGCTTGGGGGACAAGGCTCATGATAGCTGGAAGGTCTGCTTTGCAGGTGCACTGTGGCTATTGGATTTGCCAGTATGTTCTCTGTTTTCCACCTCTAATGCCACCGGGTAGGTTATGAACTCTACAAAGGGAAGGGGCAACAAGAATAAGACATAAAAATACCAAATCCGAGATTAGCTGTGATCTAGACTTCTCACTCACTGACAAGTAATTGGCACCTAAAAATTTGGTTGAATTGGAACTGATGTACACTTTTCTGCTTTGGTATGCTTGATTCGTATAGAAATGAAACAAGAGAATTTTGGTTAGTATTCCACCTTATCCACAAGGAAATCTTTCAAGGGGAAAACCAAGCCTTTAAGACCTTTGCCGTCCAAAAGATGCAGAAAGGGCTTGAGCTCAGTATTGCTTTCCTTGGTATGTGATGTTTAGGGCTCTTGCATTTTATGGCTTTTGCAGTGACTTCATTCTGAACTTGGTGTAGAATGGGCATTTACAGGAAAACAGGAGGTGCTCAGGGTACAGCTTGCTGAGAGGGAGTCAGCAGCTTTTATGTTAGGACATTGTCTGCAGCAGCTACATCCCATTGACTATTTTTGCATGGAGTGGGAACTCTGTGTAACTCCCAAAGTTTTCTTGTTCTTTTCAGGTTTGAGCTATGGCATCTCTGTAGACTGGATGGACTCCACACAGGAGGAGGTGGCATTTTGGCAGGAGATGATGTTGGCTGCCAATGAATGGATCGAGGGATTGCTGCCACTGCGCTCACTGGCAGGGAGGAAGAAACTGAAATAATCCATTGCTGGTGCCATAGAACCATAGAAATGCCCAGTGTGTTCATTAGAATTAGAAAACTTCCTGCACCAGGGAGAAAGAGACCATCCACAGGGCTGCAAGTGTCAGGGTAGTAATGCAATTAATGGACATCACCTTGGAGGTGTTAATGTTAAGTACTAATCCACTCATGGAGGACATGGAACATGCCAAACTGATGCTATATATGATTTTGACTAAGAAGAAACTTAATTTGCCTTTTTGTTTAATCATTTATGTATTCAGTATATTTTAATTCCATTAAGCTCTTGGGAACATTTGCAAAAGGAAAAGGAGATACAGATACATTTTTTTTTTACCATTTCTTGTGCTGTTCTTCTTCTGTGCAGAGATGTAGTTGTACTGAAGCAGCAGCGTGGTATTATTCATACTCCTTGCAAGGGGTACACCTTGTACGTGGTGTACAATTGCTCCAAGTCACAGCACAGTTTGAGAATGGGAGCTTTGTGTTTGTCACCAGTGATAACACCTCTTTAACATGAGGAAAATTGAGTTCCAAGGTGCATCTAAAGAAAGAGAGGACTATTTGCAGCAGAAAATGGAGAATCCTGAGGAGGATGACAATGAGGAATTTGATATATTAATTTCTTTCTGGTTTAATTTAAAAGAGTGCAGGGATGCTTTTAGAGATAGTGGGATTTTGCAAGCAGGGGCTGTTTTACTGTCTTTCCCACAGACTTCCTAAGTGCCCTCACGCAAGTTTCTTTGTGAAAGGAGAGTTTTGAGTGCAATATAAACTAAAATGTTTGCCCAAATGTAAAATATGGCTACATTGCTAGCAGGCCTAAGCACACCTTTGCAATGCCTTATGTGCAAAACATTTCAATATGAACTAATGAGGTAGGAGACAGTCTCATGTTAGCCTGGTGTCAGGGATGAAAGGTCAAAATCACACTGGAATGCAGGAGATACTGGAAGCTGATGGGAGAGGTAAGTAGGGAGTGAGTGAATATGAAGGGAGTGCAAAACTACAGTTTCCTTGGGGTCTCCTGCCTCTGCATCTCCTGCTGCCTCTCTAGTGTTCCTTTCACCTGATGCCTGTTAGTGAGTTGTCTGCAGCTGGAATTTCCCTATTGCCAGTAGCTTGCAAAAAACTTTGCGTCTGGCACATTGACCACTGGTGGAGTGGTGTTGTGAATACATTTTGAATTGCAGCTTTGTAATTTTTATTTCGGATGTACATATTGTGATTAAATAGAATGTTTTTCTTTAGTTATCAGTTGGTCGTGTTGTACCTATTTTTATCATTTTTATCAAGCAAAAGAGGTGTTAAATTTTGTTGTGCCATTTTTGCCAAAGGGCAAGTGAAATGTCATGAAGAAATAATTTTTATAACTATCCCATTTTAGATTTTGGCTCTCTGATTATTTTGATATTCTTCCTTAATGGATTTATTTTATTTAACTCAAGCCTACTGTGAATTTTCAGCTTAGAAAAGATGGTTATAAGTAAATGAATAGAAAAATGTACACTTACAGTAACAAGACCTTTTCTTTAAATGGAAACATTTGGGAGACAATCACCAACTTTCATGGGGAAAATAAAGAATTAAAGTGATTTTGCAGTTGGAAAAAGACAATACTTGGAAATGCACCAGACATAGTAATAAAAGCACTAGAGCAAGAGAATTAAGCAATGACTGTCTAATGAAGGAGCTGATACATCTGTAACATCAGCCCAAAAATACGTTGTAGGGAGCCCAGCCTGACATGTTTTGTTACCAAGATTTAGTCATTTGTAGCAATGGGGAACAAAGCGACAGGGACCCCCTTATTCATCCAAAGAAGATCACTTGATTGTAGTAATTGCACCCTTTTTATACCTATAATCTCTGCCTGACAGAAACCAAAACAAAGCCTAACAGAACCTAACAGAAAGAGGGCACCCATTGGCTGGCTCAGCTGCAGTGCTGCTGTCCACGTGTCCTTCCACCCAATCAGCTTCCCACTCATCCGCTGTCCACGCGTTCCTCCAGCCAATCACAGTCTCACTTCCCGCTGTCACTAACTGACTCTCCTCACTTATAATCATTGCTCACCCCTCAGCCGACTTCCAACGTCCAGCCTGCAGCTGTGCCTTCCCCACAGGGCCTTCTGGTGAGCAAAAGCCTTAACCACTTTAACAATTATAACCCCATATCCTACAGTCATTTATTACCTTTGTGGGATAAAATAACAATACGAGGCCTAAGTTGAGAGTTTCAAAAAATATTATCTTTACCTTATGAATGGGCCAGGAGCCAAAAGTCCTTTAAAAAAGGCCTTTATTAAAACAGCCCCGAGTGGGGAACCCGAGGGGTCGCGCACACCGCCACTGCTCCCTAGTTGTGACAAGAAAGGACATGGTGATCAGTTTTGTCTGGTGACAGAGCTGGGGCTTCCATACTCACGGGAGTCCTCAGGAAGACAATTGTGGCTCATGGTCAAGGGAGGTCATGTTGGTCGGGTGCTGTTGGGTCATGGCGATGGGACAAAGCAGCTCCGGATGGTAAGTTTGTTCTCTCCACTAATTTCCTGACCTGGGAACACTATTCTCAGTTCCAGATGTTATTTGGGCTCGTTGTTTTAAGGGTTTTAAACTCTGAATAGTGTCCCATGAGCACTTGGGGTTGCATACTGTGCGCCATTTTAGGGAGCAGTGGAGATGGAACCCGCCGCAAAAGGATACAGGTACGGGGTTGGGGATAGACAACTGGGAACATTAACAATCAACAAGAACATTAACAACAGGGTGATTAAGGCATTAACAAAACTTTTACTTGGGGATTTATTCCCCACACCTTAAGTGCTGAACTTGTGAATATTTATACATATGTATGACTTACCTACTACAAGGAGCCCTGATCACAGGGGTGGGTGGTAGCTTGTTGCAGTGAAGTTACCCACAGGACTGCTGCTTTCTTCCCTGGGTGCTTCCCTATTCTCAGGAATAGGGATATTCCTGGGGGACAACTTTCTGGGAAAGTGGTTGATAATGCCACAGGCTCCTTCTCAGGTCCAGGTCTCTTCCTGGTGTGTTCAGCTGATTCCATCATGAAAGTGGAGTTAACCCACCTCCTTCTCCTCATGCAGCATTAGTACATGCCAATGTTGCCAAAAGTGCTGTTTGCATCAATAGAACTGGAAATGGTTGTGTTGATCTTTCAGAAAATTAACATCTTTTTCATTGGTGGTGTCAGTAAGGGGAGAAAAAGTGGGCCAGTTCATCCCAGCAGAGTTACTTTTATGAACTTGGCACGGGACTTTGTGAGACTATTTTTGTATTCAGGTTCCAATGAGGATTTTTTGTTAATCTTTTGCTGGCTTGTTTATTTAAATTAAACCCTGATTAACTTAAGAAGCTTTCTTTGGCACTTAATAGTTTATCAGAGTAAAAGATTATACTGCCAAACTGCACACACTTTTGACACACAGCTGATTCTGAGGCAGTAAAATTTGCTATGCTCTGTTTCACTTACTGCACAGAAAGCACTTTATCATAAAATGATTTAAGGCACATTTTTTGCCAGTGTCCTCTGGAGAAGCAGAGGATCTTGTGGGTATAAGGTTAATGACCGGTTTGTATATGGTTTATGATGCTGACATTTGTTGTCTGTGAATGCTGAACCTCACAGAGACTGGCCTGTAGGTGTGTGCTGATGTCAACAAGGGTTGTAACTGGAGAAAAAAAAAAGAAAAAACAGATGGAAAGTTTTCTGACTGTATTTACTAGTTCGTTGTAGAATGGGTCAAGCAAAGCTACATGAAAAGTAAGACTTTGTGCCAGTGAATGTGGTTTATATCTCTCGTTTCCCTGCACATGAAGGTGTCCAGCACTGCAGTGGGAGCTGACTGTGACCCCTGGGCTCTTGCTGGACACAGAAGTGACCCCACGGTCTGAGTGGGCCCAGGGAATGCTGCCTGACAGCCTGGGACCCTTGGGCACCATCCTTTTAATATCAAACACAAACCTCAGCATCTACAGTAGACCTGGCAGCTGCTATCCATGAGGCCTTCTGCATTTGCGAGTCAATGTGCTTTCTTCCAGGTTATGTCTGATTTATATAACTTTTTCTTGGAAATCTTCCAGGATTTAAAAAAAATGAAGAAAAAGCAAAATGCTAGAAAGTATTTCTGCTTCATCAGGAGAATATAATGTATGGCCTATGGCCATTCAAAATTATTCATATGACAGGTATCAGAAACTATTAAAAATAGTTTAGGAGCTAACTACAGAAGAGAAAGAAAGAATTTTTGAATCCTGAATGAGTGTTTCAGCAGAGATGGAAAGAAGTGGCTGAATTAATTATCCATTATTTTATATTTGCCTAGCTTTATCCTTCACCAAGGCGGGGAAAAACCTGAAGTACTGTAGAGATTTGGAGAAAAAAAAAAAAGCTGGCTAAATAAACCCTTCTAATAATGCAATCTGTTGAAATTAAAAATGCTGCATTATTTTCAAGCTTGTTAAGTCAAAAAGGTATCAAATAGACTGGTGTATCAAAAATTGAATAAATAGATTTCTGATCCTGATAACTAAGCATGAGTAAATTCAGCACCAGGTTTGATTATTTGTTTTAGTTGTCTGTTTTGTATGTGAAGATTTTTCGTGGCTCAATCCTTTTTCTTTTCCACCTGCTTACTTTGCACCCCTCGGGTGCTAGAGGGGACACCTGGGAACAAATGTCCCTCTGAGCACTGTTACAGAGGTTGTCAGCAGAAATTGGGAAGCTCACTGTGAAGGCCCATGCAAAATCAGTGCACATATGTGCAAGGTACATGTCCCTGGAGCTCCCAACAGCATTGCTGCTGCACAAGATCCACTGACCACTGGAGAGCCCTTGAAACAGAAATCCCTTCTCATTAGGTCAGCCAGGAGCAGCCACTGCTTCCAGGGGATGCATTTTTGGGAGGTTCCTGGTACTGGTGGCTTTGCCAGAAGGAGCAGGTCTGCCAGGGTGAAGTTTGTGGGGCTGCAGGAGGGGTTGCTCAGAGTGTTTGGGACAGCAGGACCAGCTCCTGGCCTGTCCTGAGCAGGAGATGGCTGATTTGGAGAAATGAGGTTTGAGCAACAGTGGGCAACTCCAGAGTGGCCATTCCCACTTTTGGAGTGCTTTCCACCTTCACCCGCACTTCTAAACAGGTTGGTTGGTTGGTTGAAGGTGCAAAAACTGAGCATAAATCTCCAGAAGACCCATGGAGAAATTATAAATGGTTTAGAAGAGATCTTTTTCTTCTGAGAGAGAGATGGGAATGATGAGGAGCTGGATATGTCTCCGGGAGCCTTGCAGGAGTCTAGCAGCCCCAAATCAAGCTCCTTTATTTTGCATTAATTTCCCATTCACTCAGCTTAAAAAGCCTCATCTCAGATAGTAAAGTCTGAATGAAGGCTGAAGCTGCCAGCAGGCAGCAGCATCCTGGAAGGAGTGCAAAAACACAAACAGGAGCAGGGGCTGAGCTTGCTAGGGTCTTACCAGGTTCATGCTTGAGAGCTCCAGTAAATATTCCTGCTGGAAAGGGACTGATTGTCCTGGCTTAGGGCAAATTTGGGGGAAAACCTCTGGAAGGAACCCCCAGAAAGCAAACCCCCACGGCTCCTCCCCCCACCACCGGGTTTGGGAAGAATTTCCTCACAGAGAAGTGGAAAAAAACCCCCTGTTTATTTAACAAGCGAAACCACTCCCCAGCACAAAAAAATAAATGAACAACACCAGATGACAAAACCTCTTTCACCGCTCTGAAAGGATGACAAACTCAGAAAGTCTCTGTGGCGAGTGGTCGCTCAGTTATCAGTCTCCGGCGCTGGGGGATGACTGCTGCAGGTCACAGAATGCAGACTCCCAGTGTTTCTGGGTGTTTCCCAGGTCCCCATCCAGAACAGGTTCAGATGGTATTCAGGAAAGGGAAAGAAAAAAAAAAAAACAGTCCAGGGAAAAAGTTGGACTGCCTAGCTAAACTAACTAATAAGCAAAAGCAAAAGCAAGGGCAAAAGCAAGAAGTAGGAGTGAGAGCAAAGTGACAGCAAGCAAGCCTGCAAGCAAGCAAGCAAGCCAAGCCTAGCCTCTCCTAAACACAGACCATGGGGAAGGTGAGCTGGATGATAACAAGACAAAACAAACCTTCACTTTCAGAGTCAGTCCTGAAAGCACAGGACATAATACCAAGCACAAACAGAACACACGACTGGGGATACAAGCACCATAACGTCACCCTAGGACATTCCACCCCTTATCTCCATATCGTGAACATACTACTAAACACCATGTAAAAACTTCATCAAGTAAAAACTTCCATCTTTCACTTACTCAGACACATTTCCTTCTATCTCACTTGCTCAGACCTTCGACACTTACACATTTCCTTCTGTCTCATGTCTGTGTGATCTAACGTACAGACAATGGTAGTAACATCCAGCAAACAATGATATTTGCATATGTCTCACCCCACAATCAGATCTCCCTGAGGTACACATCGTGTTGTTCCATCTCTCTGCATTATCCACCATGTACAACCTGGTCCTTGAGCAAAGACAATCCCACAAATGGGTTTGTCTGTACTCGAGGCAGAATTGATCCAAACTGCCTTCCCTAACAAACCTCTGACATGTGCCACTGGGACTTTATCCCCGTCTACAATATTCAGGGACTCAGTCTGGGCAGGACCTGCTTGGTTGGTGGAACCTTGGGTGTTAACTAACCAAGTGGCCTTTGATAAATGCTGCTCCCAGTTTTTGAAAGATCACCCACCCAATGCTCTCAAGGTGGTTTTTAACAGTCCATTGTACCTCTCCACTTTCCCTGCAGCTGGTGCATGGTAGGGGATATGGTACACCCACTCACTGCCATGTTACCTAGCCCAGGTGTTGATAAGTCTATTCTTGAAATGAGTCCCATTGTCTGACTCAATCCTCTCAGGGGTACCATGCCTCCAAAGGACCTGCTTTTCAAGGCCCAGGATGGTGTTCCAGGCCGTACCATGAGACACAGGGTAGGTCTCCAACCATTTCGTGGTGGCTTCTACCATGGTGAGCATCTAGCACTTGCCTTGGCGTGTCTGGGGCAGTGTGATGTAATCAATCTGCCAGGCCTCCCCATACTTGTACTTGGACCACCGCCCCCCATACCAGAGGGGCTTGACCCGCTTGGCCTGTTTGATGGCAGCGCACGTCTCACAGTCATGGATAACCTGAGAAATACTGTCCATGGTTAGATCCACCCCTCGGTCTCGTCCCCACTTATAGGTGGCATCTCTACCCTGGTGGCCTGAGGCATCATGGGCCCATCGAGCCAGGAACAACTCTCCCTTGTATTCCCAATCAAGGTCTATCTTTGACACCCCCATCTTTGCAGCCTGATCTACCTGCTGATTGTTTTTCTGCTCTTCATTAGCTCTGCTTCTGGGAACATGGGCATCTACATGGCAAACCTTCACAGGTAGTTTTTCTAACTGGGTAGCGATATCTTTCCACTCTTCAGCAGCCCAAATTGGTTTTCCTCTATGCTGCCAGTTAGCTTCTTTCCATCTCTCCAACCATCCCCACAGAGCATTGGCTACCATCTATGAATCATTGTAGAAATAAAGCTTTGGCCACTTCTCTCTTTCTGCAATGTCTAAGGCCAGTTGAACCACTTTGAGTTCAGCAAGTTGACTGGATCCACCCTCTCCTTCAGTGGCCTCTGCTACCCGTCGTGTGGGGCTCCATACGGCTGCTTTCCACCTCCAATTCATCCCTACAATGTGACAGGAACTGTCGGTGAATAGAGCATAGCGTGTTTCCTCTGCTGGCAGTTGGTTATATGGTGGAGCTTCTTCAGCCCGTGTCACTGGTTCTTGTTCCTCATCTGTGACACCAAAACTTTCACCTTCAGGCCAATTTGTAATTACTTCCAAAATCCCAGGGCGATTCAGTTTTCCAATCCGGGTGCGCTGTATGATGAGTGCAATCCACTTGCTCCATGTAGCACTGGTGGCATGGTGGGTGGAGGGAACCTTTCCTCTGAACATCCACCCCAGCACTGGTAGTCAGGGTGCCAGGAGGAGTTGTGCTTATGTACCAGTAACCTCTGAGGTGGCTCGGACTCCTTCGTAGGCAGCCAAGATCTCCTTCTCTGTTGGGGTGTAGTTAGCTTCAGACCCTCTGTAGCTCCAACTCCAAAATCCTAATGGTCAGCCTCGAGTCTCCCCAGGCACCTTCTGCCACAGGCTCCAGGACAGACCATGGTTCCCAGCTGCAGAATAGAGCACGTTCTTCACATCTGGCCCCGTCCTGACTGGGCCAAGGGCTACTGCATGAGCAATCTCCTGCTTGATCTGGGCAAAGGCTTGCTGCTGCTCAGGACCCCAATGGAAATTGTTCTTCTTGCAGGTGACCAGGTAAAGAGGGCTCACCATCTGACTGTACTCAGGAATGTGCATTCTCCAAAAACCTATGGTGCCTAAGAAAGCTTGTGTCTCCTTCTTGTTGGTTGGTGGGGACATAGCTGTGATTTTGTTGATGACATCAGTAGGAATCTGATGCCGTCCATCTTGCCACTTCACTCCCAGGAACTGGCTCTCTCAAGCAGGTCCCTTAACTTTATCTTCTTGATGATGAAGCCGGCTTCCAGGAGGATTCGGATGATTTTCTCTCCTTTCTCAAACACTTCTGCTGCTGTGTTCCCCAACACAATGATATCATCAATATATTGTAAATGTTCTGGAGCCTCACCCTTTTCTAGTGTAGTCTGGATCAGTCCACGGCAGATGGTAGGACTGTGCTTCCACCCCTGGGGCAGTCGATTCCAGGTGTACTGCACTCCCCTCCATGTAAAGGCAAACTGAGGCCTGCACTCTGCTGCCAGAGGAATGGAGAAAAATGCATTGTCGATGTCAATGGTGGCGTACCACTTTGCTGCCTTGGACTCCAGCTCGTACTGCAGTTCCAGCATGTCCAGCACAGCAGTGCTCAGTGGTGGAGTCACTTCATTCAATTGCATGATAGTCCACTGTTAATCTCCATTCTCCTTCAGATTTACGCACAGGCCAGATGGGGCTGTTGAAGGGTGAGTGGGTTTTGCTGACCACCCCTTGGCTCTCCAGCTCACGGATCATCTTGTGGATGGGAACCACAGCATCTCGAGTTGTTCTGTATTGTCGGCAATGCACTATGGAAGTGGCAATTGGTACCTTTTGCTCTTCTCCCTTCAGAAGTCCTACTGTAGTTGGATTCTCAGACAGTCCAGACAAGGTGTTCAATTGCTAGATGCTCTCTGTCACTGCAGCTGCTATCCCAAATGCCCACCTGAGTCCTTTTGGATCTTTAAAATATCCTCTTCGGAGGAAATCTATGCCCAAAATGCATGAGGCCTCTGGGCCAGTCACAATAGGGTGTTTTTTCCATTCATTTCGTCAGGCTCACATCAGCTTCCACCAAGGTAAAATCCTGTGATCCACCTGTCACGCCACTGATAGAGACAGATTCTGCCCCCACATATCTTGCTGGGACTAATGTGCACCAGTATCAACCAAAGCTTTATACTTTTGTGGTTCCGATGTGCCAGGCCAACGAATCCACACAGTCCAGAAAACACGATTTTCCCTCACCTCTCCCTGGCTAGAGGCAGGACCCCTCTAAGCCTGGTTATCCTTCTTTCCTTGGGCATATGTCTTAGAGGTTCCTTCAAGGGGATTGGACATATCATCATCATCATACTTGGCAGCTTGGCTACGGGCAACTGGAGCTGCTCTCCTTTTGGTGGAACTTCCTCTTTGAGTGTTGCCTTCCTTCAGTTCACACACCCATTGTGCCAGAGCAGCAGTAGATTTTCCATCCCATCTCCTCATGTTTTCTCCGCAATCACGCAGGAAGAACCACAGCTCAGCTTGTGGGGTGTACCTTCTCTCCCCATCGGGGGAAGGTCTGCGTTGGATACCAGGGCCTCTAATTATTACTGCCGAGATTTGGAGAAGATCCTCTTTAATCTCTTCCCTGAGTCTCTTATGATTCTCCTCTATCTTGTCTTCTAATTTCTGCAGATGTGTTTCCACAGCTGCAATTCTGGCATGTGTTGGGCCATGCATGGCATCTGCATATGCTTGGAGCTTCTTCACCATATCGAGCACAGTCTCATCCCTGTCATCCCACTTCATTATTGCTAAAGCAGAAGCATATTCATGTGGCCCAAGCTGTACAAGGTTTTGCCACATCACAGATGTACGTGGTACCAAGTCCGGATTCCTAATTGTTATGTCATCTGAGAAGATAATCTCTGCCACTGCCATTTCTCTCAGGCATTGGATCCCTTGTTCTATTGTCTTCCACTGGGTCTGCTGCATATAAAGATCATCTGCACACAGGTATCTTTGTGCTACACTGTCCAGGACCCGTGCCCAGAGGCTGTGAGGATTAGCCCCCCTCATCATTCCTTGGTCGATGACAGGATCATGTGATCCCAAATGCCTGGCTTCAGTGCCATCCAGAATTGTAGCCTTGCCTGCAGCATCCCAAAGACGGACCAACCAACTAATTATAGACTCATCAGGTCGTCGGGTGTAATCCTTTCTTAGGCCATGGAGGTCCTTTAGGGAAAAGGACTCAATATTGGCCTCTGATCTTGTACCAGTTGCTTTGACTTCTGGTTTTATGTCAGGAGGCGTTGAGGGTTCTTCTTCTGCATCATCATCATCATCGTCATCCACTGGTCAATCCGTCTTGTCTGTGCACTTTCCACTTCTCATGCTGGTAGCAACAGCCATTGGTTGAGGCTTACTGTCTCGTTTAGCTGCTGGCTTAGGTTTGCTGTCTGGTTTAGCTGCTGGCCTCGAGCCTGGGGTGTTGGCTGCAGCCTGAGTGACTGGGATAGTGGCTGATTTATCTGCCTGTCCCCCTTCCTCTGTCTGCTGCCCTACAGTATCTAGCAGGGTGCGATAACCATATGCCAGGGCCCAGCTCACTGCAATGATTTTTTTCTCCTTAGAGTTATCATGGCACTTCTCTTTCAGGTACTTTGCCACCTCAGCTGGGTTCTGAATTTGTTCACATGGAAAATCCCAGGCTATAGGGTTAGAAAATTCCTTTAAGATTTGGCCCATATCCTCCCATTTCCCACACCACTCAGGATTTCTCATGCCTGGCTCTACTCCTGGGTCAGGGGTCTCATCAGCCCCTCTAAAAAACTCAGCTCTCATTCTAGAGAAACTGCAGACTGTATAGAGAAAGCTTACCAGATTAAACACCAGAAAGATGGTGTCTTTAACATTCAGGGGAAACTGAACATTGTCTAATAGGGATGTAACAAATTCAGAGGAGAAGGAAAACAAAGGCTGAAAAGCCTCATCCCCTGCTTCTCCTCTAACAAACTGGGTGCACAACCATAACCATGAACCATACATTCCTGGAACAGACTCCAGCAGCTTTATAAACCTCCTGCAAGCCATCACAGCCAAGCCCAGCCCGATGGATATTCTGGTCAGTGCCCCTGTGCAGCAGAAATTACATATTAGGGACAATACCGGAGCTATTTCTGGATAAGAAAATAAACCTAGGGGCTATAGAGGTATTAAGACCTCAAAAAAACCTAGGGACAAGAAACATGCAGGCCTCCACCCCAAGAGGCATTATGAATTCAAACAACATAGCCAGTAACTGCTCTATACCAACACAAAGTACTTGGAACCAAAATATTATTAGAACAGGTTTTTTTTTCACTTTCTCGAGCCCCGAGTTGGGTGCCAAAATATCTGTCCTGGCTTAGGGCAAATTTGGGGGAAAACCTCTGGAAGGAACCCCCAGAAAGCAAACCCCCACGCTTCCTCCCCCCACCACTGGGTTCGGGAAGAATTTCCTCACAGAGAAGTGGAAAAAAAACCCCTGTTTATTTAACAAGAGAAACCACTTCCCAGCACAAAAAAAAAAATGAACAACACCAGATGACAAAAAAAAAAACCTCTTTCACCGCTCTGAAAGGATGACAAACTCAGAAAGTCTCTGCGGCGAGTGGTCGCCCAGTTATCAGTCTCCGGCGCTGGGGGATGACTGCTGCAGGTCACAGAATGCAGACTCCCAGTGTTTCTGGGTGTTTCCCAGGTCCCCATCCAGAACAGGTTCAGATGGTATTCAGGAAAGGGAAAGAAAAAAAAAAACAGTCCAGGGAAAAAGTTGGACTGCCTAGCTAAACTAACTAATAAGCAAAAGCAAAAGCAAGGGCAAAAGCAAGAAGTAGGAGTGAGAGCAAAGTGACAGCAAGCAAGCCTGCAAGCAAGCAAGCAAGCCAAGCCTAGCCTCTCCTAAACACAGACCATGGGGAAGGTGAGCTGGATGATAACAAGACAAAACAAACCTTCACTTTCAGAGTCAGTCCTGAAAGCACAGGACATAATACCAAGCACAAACAGAACACACGACTGGGGATACAAGCACCATAACGTCACCCTAGGACACTGATGTACAGTCATTGCCCTGTAAGTGACCTGAAATATGTACTCGCTTAAGCAGGCAGATATTTGCTTTTTAGAATGTTGTAAAATCATATTATGGTGGAACTTGTGTCTGCGCTGTGGCAATTCAGCCTCTTGTGGACCCAAACTAGGTAAAGCAGCCCTGCTTTAGTTTGCTTTAGGAGGAAAGGAAGGAATCCTGTGCATGAAGGCATTTCTGTGGGTCAGTTTTCCGTTTTTTTCCAGGACTGCTGTCAGGGTTTAGTGAATTTCTTTGCATCCTGTATATTACAAAATGGAAACTATACAACACCACAGAGCCACAAGTCCTATCCCCTGCAGCACCTTAAAGACTTCCACAACTAATCCTCAACAGGTGTGGCAGCTTGTGATGAAAAGGTGCTGAACAGAACGACTGCAAGCGTGTTTTGCCTTTTCTCTGCAGACTAGCCTGTGCAGCTGCTAAGCTTGAGACACTACCGGCAGGAGTAGAAATCAGATTTCATGCATCTAACAACCCATAATACCATTAAAGTAGTTGTTAACAATCCAAAGTAACTCTTGAGCTGTAACCAAGCACTCTGGACTCAGAGGGGAAGCCAGGGAGCTGTTTTCTGGCAATATAAGTAGCTCAGACACCCACTTGATAGCAAGAAAAATCACAATAATCTCTTTCCCTTCCCTCCTCTCTCTCTCCCACTCACCATTACTAATTTATCTTGATTGTAATGGCTTCTATTTGCTCTAAGCAGATCCAGTTCTCTTCCCGGGAAGAACAGCTACAAGGACATAATATTCCCAGTGGAGAATCTGTGCTAGGATTCAGACAGCCGCAGGCAGATATAATGATCTCTTGATAGGAAGCCCCCTTTTCGATCAGCCAGCCCATGACCATTTTAATGTGATCATAATCTGAAATAAGACACCAGGAGCTGCATCTGGAGTGAGCCCTCCCGTGGTAAGGAGCTATTGTTTAATTTATTGTCGCAGGGAAACATTTTGCAAATGTTTTGTGTCTCTTCAAAAAGCCCAGCTAACTTGCTTGTATTTGCCTGCTGTTGGGGCTAGAGGCTGTGTCATGGGTGCTGAGTGGCACCAGAGGGTGGCTCTGCCACTTGGAGGGATGTGGGGACAACCTCATTCTCTGTACACATCCACGCAAGTGGGTCACACTGTAAGAGAGTTTAATCTTCCCAGTCCATTCTGGCTGCAAAGCAAATACTAACAATGCCCTGGAGCACTGCTACTGACTCAAAAGGATTCTCTGGTTATTTCTGAAGTTTCTCTGCATTTGTGTCTATCCTACTGTCATGGATCCTGGCTGGCTTTGCAGCCCTGTCTCTGTGCCATTGTTAACCTCCTTGTGAAGAGGCAGAGCCTCCTGCTTAGGGGGTGGGGCAATTGAAGCTGTCTGAAGTTGGGCAACTACTCTGTGTTGGGCCCTTTGTTCCTCTGTAGCCAAGGGAGAGAGAAGTGGTAGTGGAGGACAGTTCTTCCCATCAAGCTGAATGGGATAAATAGCTCTCAAGATGTTCTTGCCTCTCTCAGCTGGGTACAGAAGGAGCCTGGGCACCAAGTGTAAGAGAGCCATTTATGAAATGGGTTCCTATATTGATGGGGGCCCATTAACGGAACAGCCAGCATCACTCAGCCAGGATTCTCTTTATCAATCCTGTGTCTGCTTTACTGCTTTTGTTTTGATTCCAGTGTGACATTGGGGAACTCGTGGTAGCTCGGCAGGATGCCACCCCTGGAGCACAAGCCAGCATGCCTGCAGCTGTCTTGGTGGGCAGTGCTCACTCCCTTGTGCACTAGAAACATTTTGGTGACAGGGGGGTGTTTGGGCAGGGAGAACAGACAAGTTTCCTGAGGACAGAGGCTGCCAGACTTCCAGAGAACTCCACCTCTCCAAAAGCCACTTTAGGCCAGCCAAAAGCCAAGGTGGAACAGAAGCTACACCATGTGCCTCCTGGCACTCAGCCCTGCCTGCTCTCCCCTCCTGCTACTGCTGCTGAAGGCTATAAGGCTGTCACCTCATCACAAAGTCGTAAATTATGCTCCTAGTGCCTGCTGTCAGCTGGGCTGTCAGTTCCCGAGCAATGCGTGGTGCCCTTGACTTTATGCTTGTCTGCACCACACTGACTAACTGTGGGCATCATATAAATAATAAACACTAATTCGCCTTAATACCTTCCCTCTGTCCTGGGTTTTACAGCAACACAGTCAGCCACAGGTCGTGTGTGCAATCACATCCCTGTCAACAGTGTAATCTGTCTCCATGTCGCATCTAGACAGGTCTAATTTAACAGCGATGTTTTTTAGAACTAGCTCATAAATGGTTTGCTCCATGCTGCTCCCAGCCCTGCTCTCAGCACTCCCATCATCCTGGTGTATGGCCCATGACTGTTTTCAGAGATGGTCTCTGGCTTGTTTGGTTGTGGAGGAACTCAGGGCTCTACTTGGGTGCAGTTCATCTCTGCAACCATGAGCAGCTCCACGGTGCATGTGGCTGGAATATGATACCTGCAGAGGCCAGGGATGACAGCCTGTGGATGTCGGTGCTACAGCTCAACAGTGTGTTGTGATCACTGCTCTGTCCCAGGCTGGGGCACAGGCATGGGTTGCCTCATAGAGCTTCTATGCAGCCAGACCCGCAGCGAGGGATTGTGGCTGATTGATTTTGTTTTGTATCCTTGGAAACTGAAAAGGCATTAAAATTGCATGGTGTATGCTGTGCTGATGCACTCTGCTCCTTATAGTGCAGCTTTGGGCTTGGAGATGGCTTCAGCCTCCAGCTGCAGGCTGTAAAGGGCACTGGTTTGAGAGAAAAGCTAAGCTACAACTGAACACTGAACTATTTAGAGGGAGTCCAACCAAGGCCAGGTTGGATGGGCCTTTGAGCAACCTGGTCTAGTGAAAAGTGGCCTTGCACACGGCAGGGGTTTGGAACTGCGATTCCCTTTCAATCCAAACCATTCCATGATTCTGTGAAATACCTTTGTGAATTGCAGTGCTAAGGTCCAGGAGGGTGTCTGGCTCTGAGACATCCCTGACCATGGCTCAGTACCTTCTCTGTTTTGTTTCTCACAGCAGAGTTCCGGTCCAAGAGGAGTTTCCTGCCTCCAGACCATCCCCCCCCATAGCCATAGGGACTGCTGGGGCTGGGGCCGGGCCTAAGGTGAAATTCCTGCCACTTGGAGCATGCACAGCCTGAAGAACAGGACTTGCAAAAAGCCCAAGTATCTGCTTAGGGCTTCATTATCTGACACTAAAAGGGAATTAATATAATCCCTCTGAGATAGAGACTACAGAGTACAGGGTAAAAATGGGGTCGTTCTCCAGCCTTTTACACCTTAAAATAAATTTACTAAATCAGAAATACTTGCTACAGTGGCTGATGTGTGGATGTTTGTCATCTAGTGCAAGGTGTGCACAGAGCCCTTGGGCAGGGCTGTCACCCGTATTTGGCTGTACACAGCAAAGGGTGTAGGCCAGCACTGCCTACACGAGAGCTCCCCTTGGCTTCCCAGTGTGTTACTGGCTGCTGGATTGGACCCTGCTTGTGGAGTCCCACAGGTGCTGCCAACAGGTGAGAAAGCTCTGAGATCAGCCCTGCCCTCACCTGTTCTCAGGTGGTTATCAGGCAGCTCTCCTCAGCACTGGGGAAAGAGGCTTCTCTGGAATCAAACCAGGGCCATGGGAAGGAGTGCTGAAGGGTTGTCCCCAGTCTGGAGCTGCCATCAGCCCACGGGGACTGCTCCCAATGCTGCCATCAGTGTACAGAGTCTCATGGTGTCTCACTAGCACTTGCCGTCCTGTCCTCAGCCAACAAACCTCATTTTGCATCAAAGCTGGGCTACTGTCTCTCAGACACCAAATTTTCCATTTTCTAAAATGGTACCAGAACAAAGGCTCTCCTACCTTCTCACTTGCTGGTAATTAATGCCATGGCTGCCTAGTCACACAGTGGGTGTTCATCTTTATGCATGTGTTCAGAGAAGATGAACATAATATCTGCATCACAGGGTCCTGCAAGTTGATTTGCTGGGGAAGAGAGATGCCTGATGCTTCAGGAATTCCTCTAGCTACGACAGGATCTGCTGGGCACCTTGGTGGTCTCCTCAGCTCTGCACAGCCCTGCAAGTCAAGGCGCTCTGGCTGCTCCTTGTTGAAGGTCACGCCAGGAAATGTCCACTGTCAGTGGGCCTTGAGCTGCTCCTGGAGATGCTGCCGGTGGGTAACGCATAGGATGTTACTGAGTGCCCTGTGCCTGCTTGAGCATGGTCAGAGCTGTGGAAGAAAGGGAATGGGGCAACTGTGTGTGCGAGTGCATGGGGAGGAGAGAAAAGCAGTGAAGAGAAGCCACAGCTGGTTGTGGGCTTCAACTATTGGGCATGGACTACTCGGAAATAATTTGGTGAAGTGTACCAGATCCCCACAAAGCCTTGCTGGCAATGAGTCACTGGTTAATGTACCACTAACTTGGATTTATAGGTTTAATATTTTTCTGTTGCACTGCTGCTGTTGCTGTGTAAATTGCTTCATCAATTTTCTTTCCTGTCCTGAGGTATGTTAAGATAGGATCTTTTGGGGTTGTTATTTTTTTAATAAATAGATTATATTTCAAAGAATATTGAAAAATTTCATTGTCATTTATTCCTCAAGACTCAAAATGGTCTCTCTAATGTCCTAGTCCAATTTCAAGGTGGCTAACTGTCTCATGCCTATATAAATCTCCTTTTTCTAAGGACTTAATGAATATAACAGCCACTCTCGATGCATTTATTTAAATAGTAGTCATGAAGGAGGAGCTTTTAATGAAACCATCTTTATTTTTTAAAAAACCCACCAACATATTTATAAAATTTTTAAAAGTGTCAATATTCTTCCTTTCTGTGTCTGACTGAATACAGGCATTTTACTCACTGTTTTTAGTAATATACGTGTCAATTTTCCCTTCCAGAGATCAAAACTCTGCTCTGGCAAGAGATTTAAAAGTAGGTGCTCAAACTCGGCCATATCCCACGGAGCCAGGGGAGAGTGGCTGTGTGCTGTCGTGGCAGTGACGCTCCCTGTTTGGGACAGGTTGGGCAAAACTGGGACTGGCAGTCCGAGGTGTCTGTGCTTGCACTGTTGGATGTTCACGGCCGCCCGGGCTCCTGAACACTGCGTTTCACCCTGCGGAGCCCAAAACCCACTTGAGCAAAGTGAGGGAAAATGGATTTAGGACTTGTGGTATTTAAGTTGCTGGGTATTTAATGTCTGTAATTACTAATTTTTGAGACTGTACACACATCGTGTATACACACACTATATATATCTGTACACAGACACATACGTATGTGTGAGCATGTGTATTTGTTAGGGTTCATGAGTAAGACGCCTTCTGCTGCCATTGCCTCTTTCCAGACAGGCTGGTGCGGTGCAGGCGACCCTGGGGCCGTGCAGAGGCTCTAGAGAAGTGCCAGGAGCACTTGGCTCCTCCGGTAGATTTCAATGGGAACGAAGCCCTCAGTTCAGTAGTGAGGAGCCTTAAATGAGTCTCGGCTTTAAAATACAGAAGGGTATTGCGCACCCTGCTCGACTCTCCTTTCCCTTGGCGAAGCGCTGAGGAAGGTGAGTTCTCCCCGGCCATGGGCTCAGCACAGTTTCGCCCAGCCAGCCTCCGGGTTCCCTTCGGCCGCCGGGGATTCCTCCGGCCCCCAGTCCCCTCGGCCCGGGCTCCCCGGCCGCCCCACACCGCCCCGTCCCGCCCCGCCCCGCCCCGCCCGGCTCCCGCACCGCCGCGTTCTGGGGTTGGCGGCTCCTCCCGGCAGTGCGGTACCGCGCGGCCGCCATTGCATCACCAGCACCCGCGCCAGCCGCGCCTGCAGCCCGCACCCCGCATCTCGCACTCCGGCACCGGCTGCAGCTCCGGCTGGGAGCGGCGGGGCGAGCACGGGCTGCCCGGCAGCTGGGGAGCAACTCGCGGCCGGGCTTCAGAGCCGGTTCGGCGGCTTCGGGGCCGCGCCGGCAGAGCCGCCGTCCCCCCAGCCCCGCGTTCGGCGCAGCGCTGAGGCGGCGGGAGCTCGGAGAGATGCGCCGGTGGTGACGAGGCAGTGGCAGCCGCGCAGGGCCAGCGCCACTCGCCATGGGCCCCGCCTGAGCGGCGCTGCCGCGGCCGCCCCAGGGCCCGCGGACCGGGCATGGGCGGCGCGGCGGCGGGCGGGCGCTGAGGGGCCAGCGGCAGAAGGATGGAGGCGATCTGGCTGTACCAGTTCCGCCTGATCGTCATCGGCGACTCCACAGTGGGAAAATCCTGCCTCATCCGCCGCTTCACCGAGGGGCGCTTCGCCCAGATCTCCGACCCCACCGTGGGCGTGGATTTCTTCTCCAGGCTGGTGGAGATCGAGCCTGGCAAGAGGATCAAGCTCCAGATCTGGGACACGGCCGGGCAGGAGCGGTTCCGGTGAGACCCGCGGCGCGGGGCCAGGGGCTGCGGGCCGGGCCCTGGCTTGGGCGGGGGGCCCGCAGCCGGGTGAGTCGTGTGGAAATGAGACAAAGAAGAGTAAAATTGGCACCTTTTGTGCCCCCCCGTCCCTCCCCCCCATATCCCTGGGATCCGTGTCCATCCCAAATGACCGAATGCAGGCGTGCAGGATGTGCAGGGGTGGATGTCGAGGAGCGGCCCCGCTGCCGCTGGGGAGAGGTACGAGGCCCGAGGCAGAACTGAGTCGGCGTTTTACCAGCCTGGAGGTGTCCGTGCATCAGCAGATGTAGCTGGCAGGGAAAGCGCCTGCTTCCTCCCGGTGGGGAGGCAATGACCAGGATGTCTCACAGACGAACACTTACGCTGAGGCTCACGAAATACAGTGGAATATGTGTTTTGGTGCTCTGCTTCGACAGCGGAGCTCAGCTCTCCGTAGAACAGAGAAAGGTCGGGATAAACCCTTGGCTGTGGCTGTGTAGGGATGACAGGTGCTTTCTGAAGAGTGCCACGCCAAGCGCTGCATGGGCACAGACAATTTGGGAGCTTAAGCAACAGTAACCAAGTCTCGATGAAGTAAAATAAAGGCAGCGTGTGGGACTGTGCCAGGTTTCCCACAGGACTTTGTGGGAAAAACAGCAGCCCTGGTTGGAGCAGACTCGGCCCCAGCCAAAGAGGGGCTCAGACCTGCTGCTCAGACAGCGCTCATTTTGAAGGGGTGTCAGTGTATCCGCAGCTCCTGGCCTCCTGTTTGCTTGTATTTTTCATCTGTCTTTAACCCTGATCCGCTTTTCCATCCTGCTCCCTCTGGAGCTCCCTCTGTTTCCTGTGTTCCACATCTCTGTGTAGCATCACAGAGTTTCTACTTCTGTGCAGTAATGACTTGCCTGAGGAATGTTTTGGTTTCATTCAGTAGATGAAAACTTTCTTACCCTCACCTCTCTCACCTCCTTCCCTTGCATCTGTGGCATTGGTGTCTGGCCCAGGATGTGCAGTAGTTGGTCCTTATCCACTGAAAAGTTTTTCCTTTGCTACCTTGAAGCCTTGCAGGCAAGGAGCTGGTGCTTTATTCCACTGAGAGAGGAGGTGCTTTAGCTTGCAGTTGCATCAGCTTCCAGCTGCATCAGCTTCCAGCTTTGGATCTCTGAGGTCTATAGAAAACCTGAGTCTGTAGATGCCACCTGAGTGATGTCCCCTCTTCCTGCCGTTGCTGTGAAGAACAAGAGCTATTGGATGGCTTCAATTTCCTTTCTTTTAAACATTAGAAAGTTAAGGGCCTCTTCTTGCCCTCGGTGCTGGGGCTGACCTGGCCAGGCACTCGGGTTGTCAGCATGATGAGCAGGTGACCTTCAGCTCAAGGGCAACTGCACTGCTGCGGTGGGCAGCAGCTTGCAAAGGCAGGAAGAGTGCAAGGGGCAGGAATGGTCAGTGACATTAAAAAAACTCACTGTGCAACTTTGCAATGCCCTTGCCTAAGTGCAGATTTGAATTCCCAATGTGAAAACCCAGAGCAAACCCAAGGGCCCTTATGGTGCACTTTGAAATGTGGAAGGAAAAAAAAAAAAGAGAAAGATAAAATCTGGTTTGTGTTTATCCCTTTCAAATCACTCAGCTCTGTGACAAAGACAAATTGTGCCCCATGAAGACAACTCATTGAGTTCCTCCTACAAGATATGTTTCTTGGCCAGAGACAAGAATTAGCTGTTACTGGAATAGGCCAAAGCCCCTTGGACTTGTCATAGGCAAGAAGCACAATGGAGCAGGTGCTGTCCAGAAACCTGAAACCTTTTTTGTCATTTGTCAAGTACAGAGAATTTCTTAAGAGGGAAATCTGTAAGAATGAGCTTCCCTTTTTCAGATTTGAGTATTTCCAGTCTGCTTCACATAGTTTAACAGCTGTCCCACGAGGGCAAACCACTGTAGTTATTTTGAAAACACCTTGGCATTCTCTGAGCAGCAGCTGTGTTACAATTTTGCTCTTCCTGACCCCCTGTTGTGAGCTGTTTCACTCTCCATAAATTAGCAGCAATTTCTGTGCAGTCAAGGCTTAAATTACAGTTAAACATGTGCCACTCTGTTTTCCAGACCAGGCTCCAAAACATGCTGCCTGAGGCAGTGTTTAGGCTACTTTGGAGGTGTAGAAGAGCAGGATCCAATTCTTCCCGGATCCAGCAGGTTTTGCCCATCTCTTGTTGCTCAAATACTGTTATTTCCTTGTCTGAAATGTGATGTTGTGTAATACTAGCAAAAACAAAAGCCTGTGCAGCTCTCACTCCCTGGAGCTGTGTCCCATCACCTACAGAAGAGCTGTTTCCTTCCAGCCAGCAGCTCTTCCTTAACCGAGAAGGAAAAACTCAAACAAACAGGCATGTTTGTGACTCCTGAGTGCAGGAGTCCCTGCCATGGGTACAGAGCAGGGGACAGTTCCCAGACAGAGACATTGCCTGTATGTTAAAATTTGGCCAAAGTAGGTGCAAGTCCCTGTACTGCTCTGCGGCAGTGTGTGAGTGTGGCAAGAGGAGGGAAGGTAGAAATCTTGGAAGGGAAGTGGGGAGGGATGTGCAGTATGAAGGCAATATGCTTTGCCTCCTGCAGATCGGTGAGGGAAATAGTTGAGGAAAAGGCTTTAAGAAAAGGCACCGAGACCTTCACCTGATTTTAGCTTGAAGCAGCATTCAGCTTAGATCTCATCATGTCTTTCAGAAATACCTGAGGCCTTGTTGTTGCTGGCAGGAGGAGCCAGGGCTGATGGCACAGGACACAAGGGAGAAGCAGAAATGTCTGTGACAGTGTGGGGGTGAATTCTAAGTGCCAATATCTGTTTGCAGCTGGCCAGATAGGAAAAGGCAGATCTAATTCCCTCAGTGCCAAATGTGTAGAGTGACTATTGTCCCTAAGCCAAACAGTTGAAGAGGAGAAATTATCCAAACATAGCCAACTATGGTTTTTTCCCCTGCTTCTGGCTTTCTTCAGTTTTGCCTGTGAATTTTCACCCATCACTGTATGTTTGTTGATAAAACAATTCTTGAAAACTCTAGTTCATCCTTTTTTGGGGCAATTTTGACAGATACACACACTACAGGACCAAACGGCACCTAACAACAGTCTTTGCATAGCCAAAAAAAGACTTTTCCTAAGGTAAAAATGCAGCAGTGCTTATATTACTCCAGCAAGGAGAGTTCAGGCCTGAGTGTGAATTCCTCCAAGGACTGAAATCGATCATTGCTTCTGGATTTAGAGTGAATCCATGACATGCAGAAACACTACTGTTCATCAGCTTCTTGGTTTTCCCTTATGTAGTCGCTGAACTGTAGCTCTGCTTAGCCTCGTGGCCTCAGCTTTGTTCCATCGCCTTGTTTGCTGATTTCCTGTGCTGCTTCTGGGCTGCCTTGGGCTGACCTGACTCGGAAGAGCTGTGGGAGATGTACTCCATTTTCCAGCCTGCAGTTCTGGGGTCTTTTTGTTGGCTATTTAATGTTACCAGTATTTGGCAGGAACATGACCAGTGTTAGTGCAGATTCTCTTTGGAAGCTCTTGTATCATTTTGCTGTTTCTCGGGAGGTCAGATGGGCTGCTCCTGTCAGTGCCACTAACAGTAACAGTGTCCTATCACTGCAATGTCACTTTAATCCAGTCGTGTAGTGGAAGACGCTGTATAGATGGGTGGATGTTCCCATCCCAGTGCCTTAGGTGTGTGGAGGGGACCTACAGCCCCATGGTCAGCCTTCCAGATCTCTGACCTTCTGCTTTTATGTGGCTGTCAGAGAGTGGGTGTTTGGTTTCAACTGAATCCTTTGATTTGTCATGGTTCTTCTAAATCAGTGGGTTAGATGAGGTGTCCAGAGAACTGACATGGTGGGCAGTGGGACTCAACAGCCAGGGCCATACAGAAATCCATGGGAGTGAAAAGTGGTGGGAGAGATTTTGAAGAGAGCCATAATAAATCAGTGGGGCAGTTACCCAAGTGTGAAATCTTTAAGCCAAAATAAATATTCCTTTTAAATGACAAGTTCTAAAGAGCACAAGCTAGAAAGTCTAAGACATTGCCTGAATAGTTTTGTCTTGCCCAGAATTCTGCAGGGTAGACAGGGTGGTGGTAATGCTGCTTTCTTAAAGGATATATATTAAGACAGCTGTAACTTAACACTGTTGTGGCTCCTTGGCTTGCAGGTCCATCACCAGAGCCTACTACAGGAACTCGGTTGGAGGACTCCTCCTCTTTGACATTACAAACCGCAGGTCTTTCCAGAACGTCCACGAGTGGCTGGAGGAGACCAAGGTGCATGTCCAGCCATACCAGATCGTCTTTGTTCTGGTAGGTCACAAGTGTGACCTTGACACACAGCGTCAAGTGACCAGGCACGAGGCAGAGAAACTGGCGGCTGCATATGGTATGAAGTACATTGAGACCTCAGCTCGGGATGCTATTAACGTGGAGAAGGCCTTCACTGATCTGACTCGTGATATATACGAGCTAGTGAAAAGGGGGGACATTTCAATCCAGGAGGGATGGGAAGGGGTAAAGAGTGGGTTTGTCCCAAATGTAGTGCACTCTTCAGAAGAAGTGGTGAAATCAGATAGACGGTGCTTGTGCTGAGCTCCTCTAGAGAGGTGAGTGGTGATGAACTCTACTAACCAAATGTACTTTACTTAGTGAACTCAGTATGACAGAAGGGAGAGCAACACTCCCGTTGTGAACAGCCTCCCACATTGTTTTGGACACCAGGACAAACCCTGGAAAGAAATGTTCTGTTCCAAATAACCTTTCAGAACTGGGGGCTACAAAACTGAAGGAGAATGAGTGAGGGTGCGTGTGGATGTTGTAAGGACAGAGGAAGCAGAAATGAGGGGCTGCACAACACAGGAGAGAGTATACAGAGCTGAATGGGCTGGTACATGCCAGGGTACTGTACACGTTACCTTTTAAGTAAACCTATAGCTCCCTGCTGGCTTTTGGAGCCACAGGATGGATACTCAGGCTTATGACAAACAGGCAGACAGAGGGAAAGCAGGAGGACATCTTGGTTTGTGTCAGCTATTTCTTTCCAGGAAGGTCTAAAGGCAGCACAGATACCATTTCCTCATAAGGTCAGTTCCACAGGAGAAGTTTACTGACATGGTATGCACACTTGTAAGTTTTCTTTCGTATGTTCTTGAACCTAGTTCGATAGCAAAGAATATTTTGTGGGATTTAAAGAAAACAGTAGTTATTTGATTGGTAATTAAAATTTAAATTATTCCTCCCTTAACAGTGTTTTTCTTGCTGTGCTGTACCAAGACTCCAAGTGGCAACTCTTACTGCAGTAGGGATTATTCAGTGCAATTTTTACTCATTTACTGTCTGGGTGAGTACCTTGAAAGTACCCCAAGTTCAGGGCTTTCTAGTTGAATTAAGTGATCAAGAGCATAAAGAGAGAACCATGTCCTCAGGTGTTATGTGTTAAGACTGGGGTGTTGCAGCCAGGTGGGACACACCATTTCTGTCTCAGTAATAGCACTGTGCTGACCTTACCAGCCAGGTCACAAGGAGGAATGGAAAGGAGGGCGGGAAAAAAGAAACCCAACAAAATAAGAAACTTGAAAAGCTAACTCAGGTGCATCAGACATCCTAAAAGCTGTGATTTGCTCTTAAAGAAGTTAAATAGCATTGAAAGCAACAGCTTCCATTGATACTTTCTGCTGTTAAAGTGTAATTCTCTGTCTTGGCCTCTGTGGAAGAGAACTGGCACTGGAAAGGTGGAACACGCAGCAGGAGTATCTGAGCAGGTGTAAAGGAAAGCCTCAAGACACACTCAAGAATAAAATTTGTTTTCCTCCTGACAAAAGAGGATCCATCTCAGGCTGGCCATCATGGGATGGCAGCCATGTCACAAAAGCTGTATGGAGGTGGATGTGTCCTGGGAATGCCATTCACCACTTAAAAGCTTTGCTTCTGCCAAATTTTAACCCAAGCTTTTGAAGTGCAATGGGTTGACTGTGCTGTAGCAAATTAGGGACGTTCAGCCTATTGAAAGTGAACAAACAAAACTATAGTGACTTTTTAACTTGTGTTTGAAAGCTTTATACACCAACCTGCAAATGGGCAGGAGGAAGATATTAGGCAAAAGCTGCAGGAAGCATCTAGTATTTATTTTAGGCCTCTGAGTAGAGAAAAAAAAAAATTGTTCCAGCTTTTTAATCTGTCCCATCTACAGAAATACAGGTCTTGATTGCTATTGAGTTCAGACTGTTTCTCCTGAACCTGTTCTCTCAGTTTGCAGCAGCACATGGGCAGATCTGTATTAAGAAAAAACATGCCGTTTCCATATTGAAGCTGTATAAAAACCCCAAACCCGCAGCAAACCCAACCCAACAACCCAAGCCCTGAACACTTTTGTTTTTGGTGTTCTAGGAACAACTTCAGTTCCTGGGCTCTGCCGGGGAGCAGCAGCACTGCACCTGCTAGGAGGGCACAGGGAGCAAATGCCAGGAAAGGGGTGGCATTGGCCTGGTGCTTCTTGGTGAGCTTGTCACTGCTGTGAATGTATCTTCGTGCTAAAGATCAGTCAGTGAGTGCCAGGCACTTGTGGTTGAGTGCCCTGAACATTAAAAAAAAAAAAAAAAAAAAAAAAAAAAAAAAAAAAAAAAAGAAAAGTATGCCCTTTACAAAATCTGTTTCTGGGTAAGCAAAGGTGGGTGCAGGGAGCACCCCAGGAACTGGGCAGATGCCAGGGCAGACTGCGGGGTTTGCTCAGACCAGCTCAGTCAGTTGCATTTCACAAAGGCAGGGACAGACAGTACCAAAGGGTCACTTTCTTTGTTCTGTGGA
Source organism: Sturnus vulgaris (assembly GCF_052056855.1). NCBI lineage: Eukaryota > Metazoa > Chordata > Aves > Passeriformes > Sturnidae > Sturnus > Sturnus vulgaris. Next base: position 16,546,976 of record NC_142256.1, on the reverse strand, counting down.
TGGAAAGTCCACCAAACTGCTTCAGCTTTTCAGGGGCTAGCTGGATACTAGGTGTGTCTGGGGGTGTCTGGCTGAGGATAGCAGCAGCCACAAGGGCAGAGCCAGAGTGTGACATGAGGGGCAGTGAGGAGTTGGATCAGGTATTTTAGCAGTAGTCAAATTCTATAATTCCCTATGCGAGAGCCTGGCCAGTGGGGAAAGATCACTTTTCACGAGACAGACAATATTTTATTTAATGGGTTTTGGACATTCCCCTTTGCTGCTCCAGGGAGAAATTGCAGAAAGCCTAAGCCAGTAAGTGCATTCAGGCCTTCAGAGTAAATCTTCAATTTAAATACAGAAGTGTTCTAATTCTAAAGAGGAACAGTACAGAAGGAAAATGTACATGGTCTTAACTACTTAGAGTTAATAAATTGTTATATTAAATGATAGAGAAATCATTATCTAGATCTTTTTCTAATTCCTTGCATTTTCTAGACAGCTTACTAAAATATAGGAAATGTAGATTCATCTGTACAAAATTTGGAATGTTTTTTCTAAGATGAAGAACTTACTGGATATGCTAAGAATTCTTTTCTAACAACTGGTTTTAATGCTTTGATTTAGAGGGACTTTGACAAATCAGAAGGTGATACCTCTCACAGGCTAAAGGTCAGGAGCTCTTATACTCTAGGAGAAAAAAGAGAAAAAAAAAGCAAACGCTAACTTTGTGGTCTCTACCACATGTTAAAAATAATCTGCATGTTAAACTGAACTTGCTCAGAACCTCCAGAATAAAAGCATACTTTACACTGTCCTCGCTTTGTTATGCACTGTAATGAAATGTGAAAATAATGCTGTATTTAGCTGTCTGTGATTGAAAATATGCTTGTATTTAGCAAAATGGTTACTATGTGATAATGTGAAATTCAAAACTTGTAAAGAAACTTTGGTGGTTTTGTTTTTTTCCCTTTCCCCCTGCCCATTCTCTCTGTGTGTTCTCTGCTCCCTGTCCCTGCTCTATATTCCAGCCAGGGCTGGATCCACCATTCCCAGGCACTCCTCACAGCCACTGGACACTCTTCCCTGCAGGGCCTGCCTCACTCTGCAGAACCCGTCTTCTGCCTTGCTGAGAAAAAACAGACCCTGCTCCCAGCAGTTGCAGCCACTGCAGCCTTGGCCCTTCCCGGAGGCCTCTGCAGGTCTGGTGGCACGGCAGAACAGCAAAGGGCAGAGCAGACCTAGGCAAGGATTAGTCATTGAGCTCATCTGAGTTTTTGAGTTACTTACCTCAGATCAAACACAAAAATGCCAAACCCTGAGATCTGGACACAGCCACCTCCCATCCCCCAGGAACCAGACACCTTTGAACAAAGGAGCCATTTCAGCTCCAACGCTGTCACCGTCCCCTCTTGACACACAGCAGCAGGCTCCTGGCACTGGCATATGGTGGGGTTGATTTTGCTCAGTTCTGCTTTTGCTGTGCAAAAATGCTTAACTGGTAGTTTCGTTGTGCACAACAAAGGCAGGCAATTGCTGCCTTAGGACTAGCCAGGGGTGGGGGCAGGGGAGGGAAGCACAGGCTGTTGGAATCTCATTAATCCAAACTGAAGAAAAAACTGGAAGAGAAATCAGGCTGTGTTTGCAGCTGCCTTTCCATCATTCCTGATGCCAGAAAAAGGAAAGCAGTAGCCTGCAGCCTGACTGGCGTCACATCCTGCTGCTGTAGCAGATACCTGTTGGAGAATACAGCAGAGCTCCACGTTCCTCTGCTGCAGCCACAGACACTGAAACAAACAGCATAGCCCTGGGGAAGGATGAGCCCAGGCACTTACTGGTGACCAGTGCTAAGGGTTTAGCTACTCTGCCCTTCCCTGCAGCTCACTTTTTGACAGGCACAGTGCTGATAAATCACTTGCTTTCAGTCACCAATTCATGCTGACTCACACTCCTCCTTTCATTCATGCCAGGATCCAGCAGCCACACTTTTCAAAGTCTGCTGCTTCCACGGAATTTTTCACCCCCCCACCCAGTTAAGGGAGGGAAACAGTATTAGATCACACATCACATTCATGACTTTCACACAAAGAAAGATGCACAAAAACAGCTGTTTGCCACAACTGTTTAGTTTTGTTATTTTAATATCATGAAATAAAAGTACAAAAATTTTACAAGTATATTGTTTCTTACATGAAGAGTTAACATCTGCATGTATTTTGCAGTGAAACCTATACTCTCAGTCACAGAATGTGATTATTAGCCACTGACATCACCACCGTGCATTTCATTTTAGAAAGGAACTGCAAAGGTAAGAGGCAACAATCTCGCAAGGCTTCGTAAGGACCAAAAAAATACTCCAGCTGTACCACCAGAGGTCATGTTCCAATCAGCCATTCTGATTTAACAGAGGTTTCATCACCTGGGAGGCTGTGTTCAGACATTTGAACTGGACCTCTGGGCCTATGGGGTGGAAATGGGAGGCTCTTGCAAGCTGTGGACTCTTGGGTCCTTGTTCAATGCATTCGCCGAAACAACCAACGTATGCACGTGTATGAAAAACAAGGGGTCAGAGCTGCAGGCTTGACATCCCCTGTGCGGCTCATTCCTTTCCCATTGCTCTCTGAGGACAAATCACAAACTGCTGCATGTAAAGTGCTGAGAGCTCAGTAACAGGCAGTAAGCTAACCCAGAGTTACGAGTTTATCCAAAACAGATATCCAGGAATGCCTGCAGACTGATGCTGCCATTAACTGACTAAAACAAACCCCAATATTCCACTCTATCTTTTGTTGTTTCCTGGAGCATTACAGTTGCACCCATCTTCCCATCCCAAGTCAAAGTTAACTTCATCAGCTGTACAGAGATGAAAAAGCAAAACCCTGCATTGCCTTAGCCTGTGAACATGTCAGGCTCCATTTCCTACTTGCCCCTCAGCTTTTCAGACAGGCTTTCAGGTAGAAATTTATTTATGACAGACTGGTCTGATCAAAATACTACATCCTTTGCTGGACTGTGTGGTGCCTTTTCAAATAATTAATTTCATGAAGCATGCATGAAACCAAATTTTGAGTTTACAAATAAATAAAATGGTGCTCACCATTAGTTTTTATACACTTTACCATTTACTGAAATGCTGAAAGTAAGTCAGTCCTGAATGAAGTTTGGGGGTGTTTAAATAAAAAATACTTGGCAATTGAAACCACATTTAAAATTGGAAAAATTATGCTTTGTTTTTGGAAGGGTCTTGTTTGTTTCTTCTCTTTACGTCCCAGTTATAAACTCTAGCCATATCTGAGGATGTGGAATTAAGGAAACAGTTCATGCTATCAGAAAAGAGAGAAAAAGAGAGATTTTCAAAAAAGGAGAAAAAGCAGATTACAGAGTTGGCAACTTAGTTACAACAGTCAGTATAGAAACCATTTCATGAAAGGGCTGACTTGCTGCAAAGCTTCAGCTTTCAGGAACACTGGTAGCTGTTGGTAAATGCAGTATTTATATCATTACTTGAAAAACCTCCAAAAAGATACTGCACAGAAACACAATTTCAGTTTTTCCTAACTCTTTGCTGATTTCTGTCAAGCTGCTCATATCAGCTGTATTTGCCTCTTTCAGGCATCCCAAACTCCTGCAGCACTAAGACAGCTCAAGTGTCAACTTCAAAAAACAAGCAGTTGTGCCTTCATGAAACTACATCTAATGCTTCAGTTAATGGCTACACTCATTAAAATAGTTTTTAACTAGAAAGTATAAAAAACAACCCACATACCCAGGAGGTGGTTCATGACAATATAAAGAGATTTAAAAAACAATGAGCACAGCCCAAGCCAGTCTCAAGTCTGCTGCAGTAAGGCTTGTCCTGCTTGGAGACAGCTGCAAAGGGTGTGATGGGCAACAAAGAACAATATTCATATGCTCTAGAGGAAAGCTCACTGTGCTTTAAGGTGGTAACCAGAGCATCAATCCACACTTCTAACTCACTCTGGAGTCAGTCTGGGTTGCAACCACTGCAGTAGATTTCATGAGGACACAAACACAAGTTTTGTAACCTCTCACACATCAACTTCCAACTCAGCCCTGCAAACACAATATTCCATTTCATTGCTAGGACAATAAAGTTCACAGGTGCTACAGAATTTTAAGGCAGCCAGTCTAAGATAAAAACACATCAGAAAGTTGGTCGTTACCTGGATGTTGGCTTTCACATACATCTCCTCCCTCACATTAATGAAAAGGATACTGACTTCTGTAGTGGTGAACTGATCTCTGAGAAAATCCAGGTCTTCCTCTAGAAGATCGAGGTTTTTTGTGGCTGTTGACAAATTCTTCTCTAAAAGAGCCTGAGCTTCATCAATATCATATTCAAGCATCACATTGGCCTAAAAAAAGAAAAGACTGATAAAAGCTCCTACTCTTGCATTGTACGGACTAAGCCACACCAAGTGTATTTTAGGCTGTTGTTCGCAAATGATCACGTTAGCAATAGACTGTCCTGACAGGCCAAGACAAGATTCAGGACAGGCAATGTCCAAATCCACATGAGGCCTCCACCCCTTCAGTAACTGAGTAATAAATCTCCCTAGTGACTTAAAGTCCTATAGCTAAGCAAAGAGGGATTTCTTCCCCTGTGGATCACATTCAGTCTTTCAGGCATTAGGATCTCATCCTCACTGCATCTGGAAAGTGAGAGACCTTATATTTCTTAGCAGCACCGTTCAGGTGCCACACAGCTCTAGAAACAGTTTTTGCTGGATTTAAGATAAACCTCAGGCTCTGTGTGGAATGCTGAGAAACAGCTAGCACTGTCAGTAACAAGAGCTACTACAAGTATTAAAGATACCACAGGTGTAAAAGTCCTCTCTGATGCTGATGCTGTGTGATGCTTTTAATCCACACATGGTTGTTTCAGGAAGAAGCTACCACAGGACGAGATAAAAGAGCAGTATCAGGTGAAAATGCACCAATTTCAAGAACTGTACCCTGAAGGGAGCCACAGTCTGTGACTGTCAGCATCCCACAGAGGGTTACACTGAGCTGCCAGAGCTAGATAAGTTGTTCTCTAAAGCAAGTGGAGGGGCGAGATCTCCAGTAACAGTGACACGCACAGCCCAACACAGAGTGTAGGCAGCAAGCAGGAGAAAGGCAGAAGGCCAACAACACCTAAATAAAATGAAATGTGCATGACATTTCATTACAGCTTTTCAGTGTGAACTGTCAGTAAGATGAACCTTCTCTGATGTTCTGTTAGACAATAAACCTGGGATGCTCCATAAAAGTCAGTGTTTATGAATTCTGAAGACAGCCTCCTAATGGCAACAGGTATCAGGAATTGTTTTTCTTTTTATGATAGAAGTGGGAGAGGTTGGGAGCAACTGTCCAGTTAGTCTCGATTGTTCATGTATCAACAGTGTTTCTGTCCTAACCAAGAGGTTTTGTTTGGCAGCCAACACTGGGACTTAGGAATATCCATGATTTAAAAGTCTCAAAATAAGCATCAGCAGGTTAATCTCCATATATAACGAAGCCTCTAAATACAAAATACTCCAACCTGATATTGCTTAAGTACTTAGGAATCTGGGTTGTGAATGCTGATCCCAGCAGGCTTTAGTGCAAAGTCCACTGTAAATGCTGGCAGATACCTGTGAGCAACAGAAATCCCATCTTTCCCTAAAAAGGTGCATGAAAAGGGAAAGCAAGATGCTGAATACAAATAACATACAGAAGATGGGAAGTTACTTGCCAAACTAAGTTATTTTTCTAGGCACATTCCCATGCCAAGCAATGCTGGATGTTAATTTGAACCAAGAAGTGACAGAAATTTTAAGAAAACCACAAACAAGCTTTTTGGAAAGAACAATCCAGAAAAAAGACAGTTCTCTGAAGTTTTACTGTTCACGAACCACATAAAATGGAACAAGAACTCTTCACTAACACACAGAAGTTGCCTGGTTAGATGCGCTCTGCTGCCAGGGTGCAGCACCACCACGCCATAACAGAATCATGCCTACTACAACCAGGGGAGACAGCAACCAAAACTCTCTTTACCAAAACTCTCTTTCACAAGCCTTTTTTAAGTTATTGAAACACTTTTAGAGAAAGTTCTATTTTACTTACCCCCAGCCACAAACAAACTTTATCTGTAGGAGGAACTGAAGCTTTGCAGTAGAGATTATCTGCCAATAAAAATCTGGTTTCCATTGGATGTGTAGAATCCTTAAGACAAATGATAAAACTTACAATTGCTATTTTCACTGGCAGCATGTTAATGACATAAAACTTAGAATAAAGAGCACACTTTTCTGCTTTCTGCCATTGATACAGTATTACCTTCTGTGGAATTCTACATAACTTTACTTCAACATTAAAGTTAGAGCTCCAAGAATAATGCATTTTTAAAAGATATATTTAAAAGCAATATCTAAAAATATCTATAAAGAATGGAGATGAAGTCAAAGCTTAGCTGCAATCTATACACTATTAAAAATGAAGTTTGTAATACAAACATTAACTAGCTTTCAAAAAGTACTACATACCTTTAAAAACAATTCTGTTATTTATAAAGGCATATTAAGTGTGCTCTCCAAAACATTTCTTGCAATGTGTTCTGTTAGGGTGGAAAGGTAATTAGGTTTTCTCATACTCATTAGATATTCAAAATAATTTACCTTTTTCTTCTGCATGTGTTTTAAAATTTCTAATGTCTGTTTAATTTCAGGAATCTGACTTTTTAGCCTGTGAATTAACAACAGTCATAATTTATTATTTTACAGAGACACAAAGTTTCCTAAACAAGTAATCAGTTTTATTATACAGTCCACCCTCCATTTTAAAACTTGTTAACAGCTTTTTCCACCTTACAAAGTGCAGGTTTGAAAGACATGGCATGTAAAGGCAGCTCAGCTCCAGCTTCACCTGCCCCTCACCACACCGAAGCTTGCTGGCTTTGGAAGCACAGCAATCCACTGAGCTTTCACATCAGAACAACGCACAGTAACAGTAACAGACCTCCTTTTACTAAAATGGTACATTTTGCATATTTGTAATCTCCCAGAGGACAGGGGAACCTCAGAAGAAATACAGGTTGAAACCACTTCAAGTACAACAGAACAAGTGTTTCTTCTGAGGTTCATGGACTATTCTGACAGTGAGAGCCACAGGACTCTGCACCGTTCAAGTAAAAGCTCTCCAAAGCTGAGGGCATCACTCTCCCCGACAGGCCTGGCAGAGGCACTGGGATCCCCAGGGCCTTCGTGGCCACTAGACTTATTATTTAAAAAAACACAGAACTATGCTAAACATTTCCCAATTCTGCAAAAATTACAACTTACCTCCTCTTCTTTTGAGCAAGATTAAGTTCCAGAAATTTATACTTCTGATACTGCTCATCCAACTTCTTAAGAACTACATCTGCTGTCTCATTTCCAGGCTGTTTCATAAAAGAATCTACATCTTCCTTTAAGGGGAGAAAGAAATCCTCAATGTTACAAGAGTTTTATGGAAATCCTAAACACAGACACGCTATCATCTTACTTCAGCTACATCTAAAGGGGGTTTGAAAGGTAAACAAACTTTTTTTCTGGACTGGAGTACAAAAGCATTTTGTTTCTTAGTAATTTCTTCATTTCCCTCTCCCTGCTTTTTTCGGTAGGGAACTAAGGGATAGGTGCAAGGATTATTTCATAACCGTGTTTGTGGGTACATGGCTAGTGGTGCTTTCAGTCCTGGTTGATGTCAAGTGACACTTTACAGGGGCGGGTATCCATGGAGCATGGCTAAACCCTGGGAATCCTACCTGTAAAGCAGGGATAATGCTTCTCTGTGGCTACCCAGACTATGAACTTTTTTGGATAAAACTGATGAAGGAAAAGAGCAGCCTGATCAAGCATGTTGTGGCAGAGAAATATACAAAAGGGGAAAAACTGAGGTATCTGTTCAGACAGGCATTATGGAAGTGAACAGCCTGGCTTCAAAAGTTCCCTCTATAGTTAGCAGAAGCCATAGAAACCTCTAGAGAGCAACTCTAGCCAGTCCTACCATCAACTGAGATGTTGAAAGCCACGGGATTGGCAGGAAAAGCTGCCAGAGAAGAAAGGCCTGAGCCAGCAAGGACGTCAACCTTGGCATGTGCCTCCTTCAGAATCTCAGGAAGCAGCTCATCTGCTGGGGGACAATGTTCCCAGCTTCTGAAAGGTACATTAGGCCAGGGATCAGCCATATATTTCTGGCCTCGCCACCATTTACACACATAATTCCAGATGACTCCACTCCCCATTGAAGTAATTCTGCCCTGGTCTACACAAGTAAAACCTCAGTAAAACCTGATGGAAGCCCTACCACAGGCCTCTTCAGCTTCTCCTTTTGAACTTGGTGTCTCCATTCTAGAAGTTTCTCACCAGCAAAAGACTGTAATATGTTACTAAAGTGATATCAGACATGGAGCTGCTCCCCTTATTATGATGCCTTAACTCCCTTACTTACTTAACTTACTAGGAAATTACTAAATCTGGTAAGAAGTCCCTGCCTTCCTTATCGTTAAGGAAATCTGTAGCAGAACATGAACTCCACAACCTGCAGCAGGCAGCACTGTCCAGGTGCTAGATCCAAACTCAAGAGACCACACCTCAGACTGCCTGAAAAATGCCTCGAGCTACCTCACAGTCCAGGAAGCATTCTTGCCTCTGGATAAAGCTCCTAGAGAAGCCTTCAACAAATTAAAAACAAGGATTAGGTTTGGGAAAGTGTAGTTGAAGTGAGGCCTGAGGATACTGTGAAATGAAACTCCCACTTGTGGAAGCAGCTCTGCTCGTTTAAACCTCCTGGGGCAAAAAGCAAAAGCAGGTGGGCAGCAGCTCCCCCCACACCCGGCCTGGCATCCAGCTCTGCCTTAGCTCCCGTCTGTCTGTGCACGTGGACAGGACACAATCCATGTTATCCTGAAACTAAGATGCTGAGAAGTGAATCCAGAAGTAAATCCAGGTCCGTATATACTGGCGATCTCCTTCCACTACATAATGCCCCAGTTCAAGGTAAGCTCAGATTTACTCCCAAGGTTTTCCAACTGCGGCTTCCAAGCCTGCTGGTCAGCCTCTTGTCCCACCTCCCCATCTGCAAGGCTGAGGCACAGTCACTTCTCTAGGCTTGACCAGAACAGCTCTGAGGCACAGCTGGCTGTCAAAGCCATTAGGTTCCCCACTTTGTGGTGTATTCCACAGCACCTTCACTGCAGAATTCTTACAACACTTACAGGTTCTGCAAAGACCGCCAAAACTCATCTAGCTCTCTTTAGGAAGAAAATTCACTGGTAAAGCATCATTTTGCAAACTTCACACCAAGCCACAAAAATGTTCTCTTAAAAGCCCTGAAATGCAGCAGGATAGCACATTCCCACGTGCCCCTACGGTTCTCTTCTGAGTGATGACCCAAATAAAGAGCTGCAGGCTCTTTATTTGCAGACCTGCATCCTCACACCTGTTGAAGAAGGCAGAACAAAGAAGGCATTTTATTTGGAAATGTCTGGGCAACAGCTCAAAACCACCACAGCTGAAAGTTCTGTTTGGCCAGTCTGTTATCCAGTAAAACCCTGTGTCTTAACATTACTTATTCTGAGTGCTTAACATCACTTGAAACCTGGAGCAGGACAAGAATTTACAGAACAACGGCCTCAGAGAAGACATGAGCCATAAATTTTGTGAAGAGCCTCTAAGGAACCAAGACACTTACAGAAAACATCTCTGATGACAAGATTCACAATAAGACTGTCCATGCAGCATGTGGGGGGATATACCAAGCAGGAGATCAGCAATTCTTCAAATGTTTTTGAAATAGAAACCTGCCTTCTGAAATAAAAAAAGCTCTAGTAAAACCTACCCTCAAGACAGTAGGGCAGAATACCATACAACTTTTCAGTGCAGGCCTACTTTGAATAAAAGAAAGTCTGTCTTGACATCTACATCCAAGTAGTCTATGACCACCATTGAAGATCTCTTCTGCATACACCTGTATTTGATCAGAGCACCTCTCAAACTAAGAATTAAGATGCTTCCAAGATGTTTAGATCCAGAAGTTATGAAGATCCATAAGGTAATGAAGAATTCAAGAGAAGCACAAGACTAAGCCCCAGAACTCTTGGAGCCACGTGATACAGCATGCAAGATACTTTAGACACAGGTACTGAAAGGAAACAACATGGAACCAAACACAACAATTACAAAGGCAGCCACTAGCATGGAATGAGGGATGTGACAGATGCCCTTACAGTGTTTCCTGAGGCTGTTTATGTTCTGCTTCCTGCCAGTGTGCCCACCTGCACTGCACAGTTAGCACAGACCACAAGTTCTCCTCTGTCAATATCAGGAGGTCTCACAGGACAGCTGAAGACATGGCCCTTCCCTTTCACTTTCACTTATGCTGGTCTCCCATGAGGCATGGAAGGAAGTTAGCTGGAAGCACCAATGGTTTTCCAGCCCAGTAAGGATTTGCCAGATCCTAATTATTGTTAAAAAACCTTAAAGGAGGAACTGGATCACTGAAAGTAAATGCACTGTACCTGTCTGGTCAGGCCCTATACCCAGACAAAACACATCAGCAGTACAAGCACTACATCTAGAAACATCAAAATGCAAGAGAAAACAATTTATTTCTATAAAAGCAATTGTATCAGATGGGGCAGACATCCAACACTTTCCGAGATTACCAAGCCAGCTAGGTACAGCCACTCCAATCAATAGTTATCGATTAAAGGAAATAAAACAACAATCAAGACCGTGTACCAAGAGTGAGCTCACTACTGAAAGTGAACAAGAGATGATTGCGAGATTATGTCACTGCATAAGTCATTGATTTCGCTCAACAGAATCATCAAACGCTCGGTTGATTAAACAAGTTCGGCCTGTTTTCCAGAAGATACACATTTACCGTTTTTTAAGAACACAGGGGCGCTTCTGAAAAGTGAAACTTCTCAGTAGTGTAAAACTTGATTAAGAGAGAAAGATGTATGGAAAGGTGCTTGGAGCATGGCACGTTACCCGTGGAGCAGGAGCGGCAATGCATGCTCCGTATACTGTGTGCCGGGAGGGCTCTCAAAACACGCTGCTCACTGCCCTGAGTCTATGATATTGCTTAATGCCGGGAGCTGAGCTTCTTGTAAGGTAAAGCGCCAGTCGGGATCGAAACAGGGCAGTGCAGCTGGGAAAAGGCCCAGGACTGAAGCCGTAAAGAGCCTCCGCCATCCGCGCCCGCCGAGGTGCCGCCTCACGGGGACCGAGCCCGGCTGGCGGAACCGGGCCCCACTCCTCGGCCCCGCTCCCCACGAACGCTGCCTCGGGGATGCCCAGCCCTACGCCCCAGACCCTCTCCCCAGGAACACCACCTCAGGGTTGCCCAGCCCCGCTCACCACGAACGCCGCCTCAGGGATGCCGAGCGGGCCGCGCCTCCCGCCCGCCGTCTCCTCGCTGCCTCCGGCCGCCGCCATTTGGGAACGGACGGTGCATGCGCGGCGTGCGCCAGAACGCCAGGGCCGTGCGTCATCACGTCGGCGCCGAGCGGGACGCGAGACGGGGTGGGCGGGGCGTGGCAGCCCCGGGCACCGCCCATTGCCCACGAGGATGAGGAAGTCGGGGCAGGAGGGAGAAGGCTCTGGCAGCGGAGGCTGCCTGGGGTGGCAGGAGCTGCGAGTTCCTTGCTTGCCGTGTTCCGGGAAGGAGATGTCGCTTATCCCACCCTCTGCTTCCTGCCTATGGAGGAACCGCCCTTGTTTCTAAATGCAGCCGCTCTGCCTTTCCCACAGCGTAGATGATAAGCCAAATAGAGCAAACAGGAGCAATGCCTTTAACAATTTACAATAAACATTTCTAAAGGATCACGAATAATGCTTGCCCTGTATAAGATCCTGCTCCAGGATCCCTGCTCCTCGCCCCTTGCAGTCAGTTCATTGAATTGCTGACTCTCCAGGGAGGGTCGGAGCAATTCCAAGAGCGCCAGGCGGAGCCCCTGGACCCCACAGCTCATTGCTACTGCCCGGTGCTTCAGCACCGAGATGGAAGACGAGTGAACTATTAAGTTAATAGTCAACTGAAAACAGATCTCTGAAACCTAAAGAAACAAAAATACAACTATTAAAAATAGAATTTTCTGATTTACAAAGAAGGAGCACCTGCAGCAGCCACACTTCCTTAGCCTATCTGTACCAGGCTCTCCACACTCTGCTGCAATGGTGCTGGCTGGGGAATGAATCCAGCTGTAGGCAAACTCAACCAAACTCAGTTTCCCTAGAGCCTTCTCTTCTCCAATGTAAACACAGAGGAGGAACAAGCCAATTGAGCATCCTAATTCAGCCACGTATCACCAGCATTACAGAAAGCCTTAAGCCTGAGAACACAAAAAATGATCACATAGACACACCTTGCAAACGCCAAAGTTTATTTTTTCCAAAATTTGTTTCATCAAATATGTGGATATGAGCAGTCCTTTAAAAAAATGGACAATATGCATTTTAACAATTTGTGAAGCTCCACAATTAAAATATCAACACAGCCAGTCTTGTGCTTAGGCTTATTAAAAAAAAATATATTCATAGAACATAAAGCCTTAGATTTTTTTTCCAGTTTGTGGCTAGTATGTTTTCCACACATTCTGTATTCTTATAAAATGAAGAAACTCACATAAAGGAACAGCTGTACAAGAACATATCTGAAAAAAAGCAACCTAAATTATCATAGCTTCTTTTAAATAAATATCCAAGAAAAGGCACAAACCTGTTATGGGGGAAAACATAACATACAAAACAAGACTTATTAAATAAATAAAGTGTGGGTTGGGGTGAGGGACCTCTGTTCCAGCACCTATTTTTTCATTGCTCCAAGATGAGATTCCAGCCAGACATTTGGTAAAGGATTAAGCTTAATCACAAGGATACACATCTAAGATTCAGTGAAAGACTTGACGTTACAATTCCTGTTGTAACTGTACCAGTTATTACAATCTCTTTAAATAAATGATCATGAGAATCTGCATAAAGTAGTGATGCAGCAATGTACAGATCAATGACAAGTTAGATACAGCTTCAGTCATAGCAACAGGTTTTCTATATTCTATCAGTAATGTATAAATGATAACATGTACAGTTTCCATTGCTCAAAAATATAATCTTTTCAATGGAAATCTGTGACTGATACAGTGCCTTTAGATGTTATCCTTACAATACAAACTACCCTGAACAAAGTTTTCCTTTTTATGTACAAATTAAGCACTGATCCACAGTGCATACTATTCTATTTGTAATCCCCTGTCCCTGCCACACATCAAAATATCCAGCTGGGGATAGATGCACCCTGTATTCAATCTTGTAGTCAGAAGTTCTGTTGTTGTTACTTTTGTGTGTGTGGTTTTTGCTGTTGGTTTTGTTTGTTTCTTAAACACAAGTCCATTTGTTATTTTACTTACAAATATTCCACCACTATGTGCACAGAGATTTTTCTAGTACACATGTCCAAATTTTATTAAAAAAAAAAAAAAATCAGTAACTTCTTGGAGGCAAAGTCAAACTATATCTAGAGAACATCAGAAAACCCTAGTTACTTAGAGAGGTACACGCTCAAGTCCAAGAGGCCTCACACAATCCACCTTTCCAAAGTCCCTCAGAAGTCATCCTACAGCATATTCCATGATAGCCTGCCTGTAGCAGCAGCAAGTCCCAACAGTGAGGCTCAAGAGACCCACTAAAGTACAATAATGCAAAGTATACAGCATACATCAAAGTCTTCCTCCTTGGTCAGACAAACATAGAGAGACATCTTAGTTATGAGCTTCCTGAAATATTCAGAACATGATTCTGATCCAACGAGTTGGAAGGAAAGTCACATTTATATACATGTCTCTTCACTCATCACAATTACTGTTGGCAGCTTCTGCAGGCTGGTACAGTCTCCGTCAAGAACAACCTTGGTGTTGAAAGTGGGGTTTTTTTGTGGGCAATAGCCATAAAAGCCTTGACAGTATCCTAAGTCCTTGGTTTTCACTTCTCATGTGTGTTATTTAAACACATACCGTGCCATTTGATGTGTTCCAATACATGCACAAGGAAGAGGTGGGCAAAACCCAGTCCTGTGCACTAGTGTGCAGAGAGAAGGTACAAAATAATCTTGGCTTCACAAGGATCAAGCTGAAAGCTGTGTTTCAAAGCATCAAAAGAAGGTAGGTTTTAAAAGATACTTTGTGGCTGTTTCTCCTCTTTAATACTAATAAATTGGTATCAGACAGCTTTGCTACAAGAAAGCAGACCAAAAGAACCATTAAAAGATCCAAAGCAGATTGGAAGTAGTGCAAGCTATTATCCAGAACTAAATCCATATCTAGGCCAGGTATTCAGAATGCTCTGAAATAAAGTTATAACAAATATATACTGCTTGCCAGGCATTTATTTGCATATTTTATTAAAATAATGTGTTATTACTTATACAACTCAGTATAAGAAAGAGACCTAACTGCTTACAGTGCTAGGAACTGCCTGCTTGTAGCACTCTCCCTTCTGCCATTAATGCCCAGACATTTATAACTACATTGACTGATCTAATTTGAACACAAGACTTTTGATTACTGAATGAATCTATAGAATTCACTGTTTCTTAAATAAACAGTCCCCTCAACACAATGACCCATCTAAATGGCATCTATTCTCTCATCATGTGGAGGGCAACTATAGGCACTGAAGAACTCATTGGCTTAAAATTGTACAATTGTTCAACCCAATAAAGGTGGATTAAAGCTTGAAGCCCTTTGTAATTAAAACTTGAACATTAAACTACCATATACTGGTTCAAATTCTTTCAAAATCAATATATAGCAAGGAACACTGAGTTTTAAATTTCTGCAAGGTTCATTTTCCAGGAAATTAGCAGTTACAAATTTCAAGGGTTGGGGAGAAGAGTTTTATTTTGTTTCTTTTGTATTGATTCATTGGGCAAAGTATTTACCATAGGGTCAAATGATACTACTTTTGCATTCTTTGGACAGAATTAAGCATTTGGAAAAATAGAAGGGTTGTTCTCACTCTGAGGATTGTGCCTAATTTAGAAGTTCTCTACAGGAGTTTGACAAGATTCTCAGGCCCATCTGAATTTATGGTGAGAGTGAGAGATATTTCTGCAATTACAGACTCTCCAAAGGATAAAAGACATACTACGCTGGAGGTCTATTTATTGTAACAATAAAAAACTCAGCTTTAATATTAATCATTATTAGAAGTAATTTTACAGCAGAGCTTTTCATTGCATTTTGCCTCAAAACTTCTGGAGGAAAGGTTCCCACTTCTATCTACTTAATTATAACAATTGGGTTTTTTTAATGCTATCACTTTTTATCAAACAGTGAAAAATACAAGATAAGGCATTTTCATAGCCAATTTCAGTTCTGGAGGAAGATTAAGTACAAAATATGTCCCAGAGTCTGCACACATCTAACCCATTGTGAACAGCAATACTTATAAATTAGTTGATTTTAAAGATTTTCCTCTCAAAAAGAGTCCAGATTTCTTAATGTAGCATTCTTACCTTGAAATTACTACGGAAGAAAAAGATTACTGCAGCATCAACGAAACAACTATCTAAAAGTTTACACGTATTTACACATTTAAAAATAATTATTTTTATATTGTTTACAACTTATTTCAAAAAAGAAGCACAAGCTATTCTCTACAGCTGGATAATTTCAAAATAGTTGCCAGTTCACAAGTGTTAGCATGATTGCAAGGTTGGAGTCTTTTGACTTTAGAAAGAAGAATTGGCTCTCTTGCCTCTACTGAAGTTATCAACAAGACTCTCAGACTGCTCCTGTGTGCTGTGGCACCAACAGACACGGGCTCCCAAGGTTGCTCTTCCCTGAGCCCATGGTGGGAGATGCCACTTGCAGAGAAGGTACCTATGGAAGTGCAGGTGCTGGCACCTCTTGGAGGCTGCATGAGCTGTTCTGGAACACACTCATTCCCCCTTCTCAATCACAGACTTGCAGCTGCTGGCTCTTTTTACTTAGCCCTGTAATATTGACATACCAATGGAGCAATTTATTATTTTTACTATATCTATCTGTGCAATGTGTCTTGTTGATTCAAAGCATTTCAAACTCACATTATAAAGCTTGCAAATTACTATAAGCTATTCTGATGTGAAAAAGCTGATTTCACACAATGTTGGCCTTATGATAATGCAAGCATTGCTCTATCAGAGTATTTATTAAAACACATAATTTTATTGCTCAACTTGATTTCGTGTTGTGTCTTGGTTACAACAGCCACAGAACTTACAAATAAAATAAATAGCTTTGACATTCTCAGTCAATTCCTAAGGTAATCCACTGATGATTAAGGTTGTAGAGCAATCATGTAAACTTCTCCTTGATTTTGAAGATGATAATCCAGCATGCACCTTGAGTCAACCTCAGTAAAAATACAGTTTTCTGCTGAGCAGTTTAAAAAAAAATAAAAATCAGGAAACAAACATGACTTCACACTGCAGTGACTGTTATAAACAGGAATCTCTAAAGCATTGCAGTTCAAAAATAGTATTGTATTATACAGGGAATAAACAGTTGCCCTGTTCAGGAATACATCATGGAAAGATTGAAATTCAGTCTTTTCATTTTTTTACCAGTATTTGGTTGTTCTCACATCGTGTTGCTTTGGTGGCTCTACATAAACTGTATCTGTGAAACAAAGATTGCATATTAATGCCACTTACATAGCAAATGGTTTCCCAGTGTTTTACAGTCAAGAATCTATTTGGCTGCCTTGTTACTTTTAAGTCTATAGGCTTTGGCACTTTAAAAAAAACCCTAAGAATATTAATATGTAATATATAAGAATATGTATTTGGATGACAGGAGTACAGTTTCTCCAGCGTGAATGATCTTTTGTCCATGCCTTTTTCATTCCCACATCACCTGATCCGTCAAGAAGCTTCCAACACTGGTCTGGTCAGCATGACTAAACCAAGTATCCAGCTAATGTCATAGACAGATTAAAACCTACATACCTTTACCACTCTGTTTACTTAATATTGAAACAGTGAGAGGTAAAAATACGATTTTTAATTTCTTCCTTGATTCCTGCAATTTCATCATTTGAATTTGCCTCCTCACCAGCCCTTGACTGAGGAACCCCTCACTTTCACACGCAGAAATACACTAGCATTTCACAAAGCATTTGGCTGTGTTTGAAACTTCAGCCTTGGCAGTGTCAACAAGATTTAAGAGCACCATTCACCTGAGTTTCAGAAACAGGTGCAAAAGGATTTGTTGGCCTCAGACCAGATTGTGTATACATCATTGACTGGGGTGCCATCAAAGGAGTAGTTCCAACCTGAGGAGTTACCTATGAGAAAAACAAAAACCGCACAAAAACAAATATATAAAATCCAAACCACTTCCACAAGATACATCTTTTTGCATTTTAAGTATGTAGAAAAAAAACATATAGACACACACAGAATAAAGTCAAAGCTTTTAAAAACTGTCGCTATATCAAACTCAGAGTCATCTCTTTCAACGCAGTGTGAGAAACATATCAGATTTCACATGCTATTGCCAATACATTTAATTTGCAGAATGGTTTGAACATCATACTTCATGACATGAAACCCACTGGTAGAGACAACTCAGTTTTCAGGAATACAAAACAAATCATGCTTCTTACCATTCCATATATAGGCACTTGAGGTGTGGTCAATGGGTATGTGATAGGAGCAGGTACCTTTAACCAAGAAAATTTTAAATTTTAGAGAAACTCATGCATGCTTAGTAATAAATATATATATAAAACTTTGAAAAATACGTATTTTTCAGTACTAAAAATAACCAATGTATTTACAAGAAATTGACTTACATATCCAGGATAGTGTACTCCATTCTGGCATAGCAAAAGGATAAGATAGAAAATTATTTAATAGGTATTCATGCTGGAAATTCTAACTAAGGGATGGATTCAAGTCCAGTACCATAACAGTTTTTAACTATGCTCATTTATTAAAACAATTAAAGTGTGAGGGGAAAAAAGTGCAAGGACAGTAACATTAGTTATTATGCTTAGAAAGTTACCACTTATACAACTTACAGCAAAATTAGCAATTTTACTACACTTAGCCAGATTTGAGTATATTGCTTGCACAAGCATGTGTGTGAGAAGCTTTTAGAGGGCATGGCATGCAATGCTCTTTCTTCCTCTCATTATTAGAGAAGGGCAGAGAAAAGAAAGCCAAGAAAGCCACTGACTATTCAGCTTAAGAAGTGAATAGCAACAGATGTTTAGTCAGGTTGATGTTGCCCACGTACTAACATCTGATGCCAGCACACATCACAATACGAAAAAAGAAAAAATGAAGAGCATTTTAAGACTTATATCAGGTTATGTTCACAGGCATGGCAATGCATATGCTTCCTAAAGCCATGCTTTGTTAAGCAGTGCTAATTACACTGAAACCTAAGTGCTAGATGAAACACTTGGCTATGGGATAGGATACAGTGGTACATTAATTGGAGGGTTGGTTCTGAGTGCCAGAGGCCACCCAGGACACTGAGACCTTTGCAGTTCTGGGGCACAGATTTTAAGGAGGCTCATAGCTGAGCTAGATTTTCACATCAGTAATTGCTGGGAGTTCCAGGAAAATGCATGACCAGACACATAGCATAAACCAGTCAAATGCTTAGACCTGATGAACACATGAAATAAAAACATATCTTTAAATCCACAGTGATCAATGGGTACTAAGGCACCCTCTATGTTTCAGAAATAAAAATGCACCAGCACTCTAACAACACATTCTAGAGCACCTAGAGGGGATAAAGAGATTGCATGGTCTCAAAAAACTCACATAAAAGTGCAATACAACTGTGCCCTCTCATCAAAATTTTTAATCTCACTTTCGAGTCCAATACTGGATTTAATACTGTATTCAACTTCTCTAATTGTGAATGAGCATAGTCATACAGGACAAGGAAAATAGGCATTAGAGGCAAAACTATGCTTATTGAAAAATTAAGTCAGACAGCAGTCCAAAATTCACAGCAAATGTGGCAATTATCTTAGTTGTCTATGTAACTGAGATGAACATCTACTTCCCTCTAAGACAGCTATATTTTAGAAGTGATTCATATTTCTATGAGTGTATTATGAATGCAACACACTTGAAAAATCTCTTTTAAAAGCATAGGAAAATCAGGTGCCTACAAATATCCCTCCTAGAAATGAAAATTCTTCATTTAAATAACTATAAAAGATACACTTAAAATTTTGGACTGTGCTAAAAATATGAAGTTGCTGTTGAGCATTATCAAAAGTCCAAAGTGCTGCTTGACCTCATTATTAAGGTACCTTACAAGGATTGCAGCAGTGTTTCATGATAAAACTGAAAAAGGAGTAAAGACTGGAAGGAACAGCAGTTTTGCCCTTAAAACATTCTCTGAATTCTTAAAGGTGAATTTTTGTGTGCACATGTGTGTGTGAGGGGGAGTGGGAGCACCTCAAACATACACATCAGGAATTTTCTGGACTGGGATAATTTGTTTCAATTCCAAAAGAATTTATAAACTGAGACAGGTAATCAGCCTTTCACCTGAGATATAAGTCTTTAATGGACAAGCTTTTCAGTGAGAGGAAATAAAGCATGCTAAAACCTCTACCTCATTCAGTAAGATCCTATAATCCTGTAAGCATTCCCTGCTACCCCCACTATTGTATCAAATGCCTTTGCTACTCTTTATAATGCAAGCAGGGAAGCAGCATTTCCTAGAATGAAGTGTGATTTCACAGTACAGAAATTACCATGTGTGGAATAGTGGGTAAGGGAGTTGGGTTCCATGTGGTCGATGTGCTTGTTTTTGCTTGCCAGTTTGTTCCACCAGTAAGTTTTTTCTCTGGAGGCTGAGACCACTGCATAGCTGATCTAAAATGAAGCCATGGTGTTAGTTTTCATGGAGAGGCAACAGCTAGAGTAAAACAACATAACAGGGAACCAAAAATGCCTTAATGCATGCGCAGAGCTGAAATCTAAGAAGAAACACTCAGAATTTCAATAATCACTTATGTATCTCTTCTCCAGTAAGTGTTAAGTCTGGGGGTTCTGTTTGTGTTAAAAGCAAACTATCAGTACTGCACTGTGCATATAATGATTAACTGGAGTTCGATGTAACTTTCATAGTATTTAATAAAAATACTTCAATAAAAATACAGCAATTGCAAAACTAATTAAAGTGAGCTACTTTAAAAGTTAAGGTTGGCCGTGTTATGGTGACTGACCGCAAATACATTGTTCCAATGTGCTTCTCAGTTATTTCAGATTGTTTCAAGAGATGAGATCCTTGCCATGTTAGTGCCAGAGGCTATCAAATGCATCAAATGTATCAAATGAGACTAATCATGTGAGAATATTCTAAGTACTTATATACACTTACTTTTTGGATGGAGTTCCTCCAAAGCCAAGATCTGTGGGGGAAAAGAAACAGACAAAATCCTTAAGAATTTTAATTTGAGAGGGAAAAGAAGCTTGTTTTGCTTTCAGTAACAAATGGGAAAGTTAATTTTAAAAGCTTCACACTTACTTCCTACTAGATTAGCAAGTGAAGAATCGAGGTCATTTGCCAAAATTTTTCTACTTTGCTGGCTGGCTACAGTGTCTCTTTGACTTTGTGGTGGTACTGTGGGTTGCAATACATCATCTAGAAAGTTAAAACCTAAACAAAGAAAATAAAAGCAAGTGTTAACAAAATAGTTACATTGCACTTAATAAATGACATCCATAGGCCAGGGAGGAATTTTCTTTATAGAACACTAATTTGAGTATTTATGTGTGAAGGTTCAACATGATGGAAGCATTTAAGACTTTGATAGAAGCACAGTTTAACTTCTTATTTTTTATGGAATATTATATTGCACCTGCTAATCTAAAAGAATCTTTAACTGTACTTCAACAATACTTTGCTACATAGAAGAGAAAGACTAACTCAGGTATTCTCCAAGAAACGCAGAAAACCAGTTCTGCTAGTGCTGTGCCTCTGAAGGGAGTCAGAGGGAAGTCATCACCATATATCAAGAGAAAGCACAGAAGACAAATGAACGTGAGCTTACCCATTATGAGACATCCAGTGGGCCGTGTTCAAAGTTTGTTCCCCCAGAAAGAGAGGAAACAGGTATTACACGGAGAATGACATCAGTCAACGCTAATTTTAAAGTAAATAACTAACGACTGAACTGATTGCCTCTTATCAGCCCATAATCACCTTGCAAATATATTAAGTTATTAAATTTCCAACTGCAATAGCAATTATGATAAATTAAGAAGTTTTTGCCTGTAGGGTATAAATTAGTCATAAGACAGTTTTTACCACTTGCAGTCCTGTACTCTGGTGCTGTAGATTTTCCTCCAAAAACAGCATCAAAGTCCACATTAATTGTTGAAGAGGTGGTACTCGGAGAAGCTGAATGAAGAGGAAAACCTGAAAAATAAGTTAAATAATGAAATACACCCATGAAGTAGTATCACTCATTCCAGTGAAACCAGAAAGTTTTAAAAAACAAAAACATCAAATTACCATCAACAGTCACAGGATGATACACAGAAGCATATGCTGGTTTATGACCACTAAAGTCATCTTTGCAAAAAGAGGGATGAAAATAAGATCAGTTTTAAAGAGAAAAAGGAAGAGGGAATCCAACAATTAAATCTGCAGCTAAAAAGTAGGGAATTTTACTATTATAAAAAGGGGTTTTTTTATTTCACAGATTTGAAAAGCCAAGTAACTCCTGCATTCCCCTTTACAAAAGGGAAAGGAGGTTCCAGTTTGAAAGAAATCAGCAGATTTCTGCAGTTTGAAAGAAATCAGCTGCAAGTCTTAGGATATCTAGACTGGCCAAGCAGAACAAAATAATAGTTTATTTCAACTGTAGAAATAAACGTTTAAGGAAACATATAATTTACTACCTGGAATTAATGCACCATTTTCACTTGTTAATAAGAAGTGAAGATTGGCCCAAACCACAAAACATGGCCCACATTATTAGCATTATTATCTCCAGTTGCAAATAAATTACGTGGGGAATGTTTTTTTTTTTTTTTACCACTAAACAGTTCCACTCTTTGTTTGGAGGAAAAAGAAGAATTGATGAAAGGGGTGGCAGATTTTACAGCTTCTTCAACTGGCTTCATGTCAAAGATGTCCAGATGAGGTGGAGAACCAACACAACCATTTGAAGACGAGAAAGGACCTTTCAGATGCAGAAGTAAAAGAAAGAATACAGAATACAAATAATGGAAAAGAAAAACAGACTGAAATGATTGAATATGAGAATCCCTAGATGAAGCCATATTGCAAATATTCCACCTAATAATCAAGTTAAATATAAATTTTAGATAGATATTATCTAGATACAAATTTTTAGTTTCATATAAAAATCCTAACAACTCTCTATTTAGGGAAAATAATAACAGAATAATAACATTGGGTGGGAGGGGAAGAATGACCAAACATATATCAAAGAAGTTAGATAGCAAATTTTTAGCTTGAATAATCTACCTTTAAAATAGTATATAAGAGTATCAATTCCACCTATTTAAAGGCTAACATTTACCATGGTGTTAACACTGCCTTTTTTTGACATTTAAGCCATTTCTTTGACACCTAACCTGACCATTCTTCGGAAGGATGGGTGAAGAAATGGGAGGCCACAGCTTTTTTACAAGAACTCTGAAGTTACCAACACCTTTTAAGTGAGAAGTATATTAAATGTTGCTTAATTAAATGGAAATACTAGTCCAGGATCTTTTCAGTTATACTGTCTAGGTTTTATCTCCCAGTATTTTTCAACTTTGATCTTTAGTTATAGTAGTTCTTCCTGTCACCTTTACTGAACAGTTCTACTCCTTTGTTCCATCAACACTAATGCTATGTGTTCAAGAAAGTTTGTTGGAATTTTCAGATAATTTACTTTGCATTTTGTTATGAATGTTTGGATGCAAAATAGTTAAGGTTTAAGATGCAGAATCAATTAAGTGTGAACCTTGTATTCTAAGAATTCCCTTATCATTTAGACAGTCAAATCAGAGTATGAGCTCACCTCCCCAAGCACTGCTTGCTGATGTTGATATAGCTGGAGTACTTTGCACAGTTGGAACAAATGCAGGCTGAAGATCAAAAAGTTCACTAGAAAGGTTGGGCATGCTGAATAAAAAAATGAGAGAGAGAGAGAAATATGAATATATGTAACAGACATTGTATTCTTGCTTTTATGAACACCACCAATCTCATTTTCTCTTATTTGCTAGCAGCCCATCAACAACAGTGGTGCAACAAACTGCTAATTAAACACTTACTGACAAAATTCCTGTGGGTACACCAAGAAAACATCAGCAAAAAGTACCTGAGAGGTAACTAGGATCACAGTTTTGCAGTTGATTGTGGAACTACAGGTCAGTGCAGTAATTTCCATTTATTTTGGAAAGCAAAATATCTCTCACCTATTTGTTGTGGGTGCTGGTGCAGCAAAGAGGTCAACAGCTACAGTGGTATTTACACTTCTTCCCGATAAAGTGCTTGGGGATGCTGATGTGGAAGTGGAATTTGATACTACAGAGATTTCTCTTAATCGCTGCTCCTGAAAGATGAGAAAGGCATTTAGCATTTTAGTCTTAGTAATTTATCAACATTTCAGTCCTGGAGATCTTTTCCAAGAAGAAAATTTTAATTATGGTCTTAATAAATAAAACACTCTTTCTTCTGTAAAGTCCTAAAACCAGAAAAATAATTGAAATTAGAGATAAGAGTATTTGTTTTAACAAAGCATGTAAAAATCAAGGTGAGACTTGATGTTTTAAATAACTTTTTAAAAATCCATATCTGCCTAGAAGTAAATCACTTTTAGTCAAGCTATACGTTCCAGGCTCCCTCCACAGTCACTCAGAGAAACAGCTCAATGGACCTTTGTTCAGGAAGACTCATCTCCCTACTTAACGAGTCTCTTCATGGTTCAATTCAGACATTCAGAAATCAGTGTGACAACATGCAATCCAATAATAAGGTAGCAACCTTTGTTTAAATTAATTTCAGGTTTACATCCCTCACTACTCCTATATATGTTCACTGCATTTTGATGGCACCTGTCAAAGCACGGGTGTATGTTTTACACAGCTCACATTTCTCACATAAAATTCTGAGTGACCTTGCAAGCTTCCTCACCATACACTATTTTATCCAATTACAAGAAGTCTTGGAATACAAAACTTGTTAAAAACATCGTACCTTAAGTGCCTGCAGTCTAACTTGTTCCTCCTCCAATGCCTGTTGCTTTTCTTTCTCATCCATCCGGCTGAATGACATTCCTGTATTGGCAAGTGTGGAAACAGCACTGGATAGGGCACTGGCTCTAAAAAGAGCAATAATTTTAAAAAACATTATTAAAAACCCACAGTCAGTTATACATCACTCACAATTTAATCATCAAGTGCCTTATCTAGTCATGTGTCACCCTCCTCCCCAGTCACTTCTTCTCTTACTCTCTGGTACATAAGAGCAGACACCCCAAAAAAAGTTTGGTGACAAAAGAGGCATGAGTACACAGAGTGACTCCCTCGAGTTTCAGCGGGTAGGAACTGGAAAATGTGGAACAGAAGAGCTGTCTTTCCTCTTTTAAAGTTGTCTAGACTAGACTGGAATGTTATTCAAATGGCAGAGGCACAGAAAGCTTGTTTGTACACTATGTAACAGCAAAGAAAGCACAGCATTATACATATACATTCTGCATATACAGAACATTGTAGTAGTGAATCCTTAGATTCTTGAAAAAATAATCTGATGAGAAAGACAGCAAATTGGAAACATTTAATTACCTGATACATTTATCAATATTTACCAAGTTTCTGTGGGAGACTGTCTATGCCAAAAGAGATCTCTCATTATTCAGCCAGAAGTATTTTCATACCTACTGATACCGTACTTGACAGAAAGAATAACAATTTTTTTCAGCACAATATATCTAAGCTAATTTGGCTGTTCTGAGGATGGGCTGAAGAACTTTTACAAGAAGGTTAAGATAAGTTCATGGCCTGAGAGATAGACCATGAATACGTAAATAATTCAGATAAATGCCGTCCTATTTTGGTTAAGAACAGTATCAAAATCCAAACACCTTATAAATGTTACAAGTCAAAGGACTTTAAAAAAGCAAAAGCTAAAAAGAATAATATCCGTGGTCTCAGTTCAGTGGTTTATTACAGCATAATCAAAAACCTACTGGAGATACAGGCAGACATCGCTACATTTCAAATGTGGCTAAGAGAGACATTTAATTTATATTTCTAGGATTATACATTCAGAAGTGAATAAAAATCAGTAACACCACATGACTGAATCCTGAAAATTGTCAGAATGACAAATCTTAAGTACGGGCATTGTTGTAATTCATTGGGTGCTCACCTGCTGGCAGCAGAGACTTCCTTTGTTTTCTTTCCCTCCACAGAAGCCAAATGCTGTTCGAGTGCCTCAAGCAAGCTGCTGGGTGCCTAAAATTAAAAGTATTTATAGAACACTGCTTCTATCAACACATCGTTGTTTAGTACACGGAGTTGTTTTCTCCAACTAAACACAAACCATCTCATACACCAGTAATAGTGCCTTTGGGTTTTGTTGCCATTCTACACACCCAAATTCCATCTACTCAGTGGTAGTTCCTTAAAAGGAGTGAGACTACAGAGGCAGGAAGGAAGGATTCCCCAGAGTGGCTCTGCTTCTGTGCACGCGAGTTAGATTCTTGGTTTTGGTAACAGTATTTGCTACGTTAGAATTGATGAAGCACTACTCCCTTAAACTCACAGAAGCCCCAAAACAAAGACCTGGCATTTTTGATCTACTTTCCCAAGCAACAACAAAAACCCAATCACTCTCCATTCAAACATTTTCAGTCAAAGGCTTGCAGTAGAAACACCTGACAACAGCAGGATGCTAGGTTGGATATAATAGGGAATCAAATATAATCTGATCCCAAGGACACTACTCCAGACTGAGTAGATATTCAACGTGTAACTGTACAATAAACCAACCCCATTACTCTAAGTGAAATAAATCCTACTGTAGATTTATATTAAGGGAATGTACCTCCAAAATTTAAATCTATTTGCCGGCTCAGTCCTCCTCACCTGGCAGGGTTTCAGAGACATTAAGCCTCTCTTACCACTTGCCAACTTTCAGAAGGTAGAACAGATGTAACAGGCATTGTTTGGAAGAAAAACAAACTTGCCCTTGCTAGCCCTTCTGTACCAAAAGCTAGAACAAGGCATTTCCCGAAAAGAGGAAAATATTATTCACACAAGGCCGAGGTAGGCAAGCTTCCCTTTGAAATACTGAGCACAATTCTAGCTTCTCACTTTCATTGAAGGCAAATTCAAGCTAGATTAATCGAGAAATGCAAAAAAAAAAAAAAAAAAAAAAAAAAAAAAAAAAAAAAAAAAAAAAAAAAAGGCAATCAGAATAATCCTATAAAACTGCTTGTCTTAAAATGAAGACCTGAGCTTAGCTTACCTCACTCTACTTAAGAAATATAAGACAGTGTATTTACCTCAACAACAGGTCATGAATAAATTCAGCATTTGACTCAGACAGCTAAATCCCAAGGGGGACACTTTGAAATACCCTTTTGGAAAGGTACCAAGGACAAAAAAACCCAAACAAAACAAAAAAAACCAAACAAAAACAATAAGCAAAAAACGAAACAACAAAAAAAAAAAGGCAATCAAACCAAATCTCCCCATACTTTTACTTTTCAGGAGGCACAATAGCTTGCAAAAGGCATTGCATAGTACAACTACTTAGATAATCTTAGTAGCAGGAGACTATGCCCTAATTCCAGAAAGCTTTTCCTTGTCTTTTTTTCCTCCCGAAAACTTATTTGTATGGAAATGCATATTCTGTACTTATTTTTTCTAAAACCCTCTGAACAACCCCCTCAATCACAAGAATTAAACCAAACAATCCAGTAACCTCCTCTGAACTATCTCACTACTGCAGATATCCTCCAACAAAACATCAAACTTGGAGTGAACAGGGTAGTTTTATGTCAGAAATTATACTTCGGCTAATCCAGCCACTGACTTGAGAAAGGCTATATTTCATGATTCACCTCCATCCCCCACCCCCGAAAACACATGACAGACTAACATCCATACAGAGGGAAACAACCCAGTTATGTTCATGAAATACAGGAACAGCTATTAACAGAAAGCAACATCACTGTGAAACAGGGCACCTACAAAGGAAAAGACTTTCTTCACAGAAACAGGCAAAAGTGGCAGTATTAAGAAATTCCAGCAAATCCTTTTGAAGTGGCACTAATGGACGTACAATTATTCAACTCATATTAAATGTAATGCAATTTTCTAAGTGGAATGTTTAATAGTGGCACTACAATTGCCAAAATGCATAGGATGCTGAGGTCTACCACCAGCTCAGAAGTGCATTTCTCATATAAGTGCACTTAAAACAAAAGAGCTGAGCTATTAGAAATAAAATGTTGTAGGCACAGTAGATATTAAGTATTTTCTCACTGAAAGTTTCAGATAAAAAAAGCAGCAAAATGAAGTTAAATACCCCTATTCCCAGCAAATAAAAAAACCCCACTTGCTTTCAAGAACCTTATAATGACCCAATTAAGTGGACAAGTGCACACTAACCTAGTGAGGTATAAATAACTTCAGACTTGAGTATAATGTGATTAGCATAATACAGGCCAGCTGAATACTGCAGTACTAATCAAAAGACAAAGTATGACGCTAAGATCAAACATCAAGAGAAAACTTCAAACTACTGTTTTAATCATTACCTGCTTTTACCCTGATGGTTTCAGTCATATTTCTTTTATACCACAAAGGCAAGTTCTTAAAGTGATTAATATTAAATGCTAGGAGTAAGCATTAAAGATCTGTACTTTGAAGCATGCATGATTTCAGATGGGATTCATACTGCAGGCAGTAATGAACATCACTAACAATGGAAGTTTGTGGCTTAGGTTTGATTTTCCATTTTAAAAAGACACTGATTAAGGTTAGGCAAATCTTCACATTAGATTTTTTTTTTCATGATTAACCCATGAAATTCAATTTCAAGAAGTTCATGTAGGATTAGATGTGACTGTTCAAACATTACACATTAGATTTTTAGTTTCTCACTGACTGCCCTCCAACAGCTCCAGTACTCGAGCTCTAAGGCACTGCAGTTTGTGCCCGAGTCTCCTCAGGTTGTATATTGTACCCTGCAGGTTGCTTGGTGCTACAGAAATAATGACAAACACTCTGCTCTGTTGGGTTGGCCCTAGGTAGAAATAAAACACCCTATAAACAGAAGGGACTCACAAAGAATAACCTTGTTGACCTCTGTGGACTATCAGTGTTTCCTGCTCACCAGGTCAAACCATATTGTCACCACCCTTCCTGCCCCTCAGTTTATCCTCACTGGAAGGTGTTTCCCTGCATTCCACCTTTCAGACTGAGTTTTCCAGCACACAACCTGCATTGCAGGTGTCCCTCATACTACTGAGTAAAATAAAAGCCAGCATTAACAGCTGATATAGAAACATCAAGTTTATTCTTCAGACTTAAGGGGACGGAAAAAAATTTCAACTGAACCTGCTGACTGTCATATTTAAGTGTGTTGGAACACATTAAATTAGAGTGAAATAGAAAGTTTTCCTCTAGGTATGGCAAGACACTTCTGGCTTATCTGCCAAGGAATCCTCTGTGATAAAGACCGGAAGTTATTGAAAAATAGGTTTTTTTGTGGGTTTTATTGCTTTAAACAATCAAAAAAAATCTCATTAAGAACTGCAAAGTGTAAGTATTGAATACATTTAATCCATGTGAGAAGTTACTATACATATTTCCCACATATAAATACATAGAAGAGAATACAGTCTTGAGAAGAATGATTACTACAATACATACCAACCTTTAAAAACCGAAAGAACAAAATAATTGGGTTAATCAATATGCAGTGTACACTGACCTGAGTAAGATCTGGAATGTCACCCTGATCAATTCCAACTTGCTAGATTTACAAAATAAGAAGGAAAAGAAAGCACATTACTACATGCAGTGGCAATGAAAAAAACTAGCAGAGTCTGAATAGAAGCTAGCATATTAAAAGAGGATATTATAACTTTCTGAACTGGTATAAGTTTCACTAGGAACACACCTTAAAATCACAAATGCATTAAACAGCACATCAAGGCAAGCTTAGCTTTTCATCCAGCCTAACTTTCATGCAGAAAAGCCTGCTAGAAGCATTAGAAACAGCCACATAACTTACTGAAACCAATTATCAATTTTTAAGTACTTACAGTAAAGGAGAGCCATAAATATCTTTAAATAGACTGTAATAATCAGTTTATACACTTTGGAACATTCATAAAATTTGTAATGATACTTCAGAAAGTTTACTATGTGGTCTGGCTAATAGAAAGGATACCCAAGAATCCCACTCCATGTTAATAAACATATACAATCTTTAAAATACCTAATATCTAGAATACTTCCTTGTATAGTGAAGTTAAGCAAACAATCTGTTTAAAGGTGTTTCTATGAATATTGATACTATACCAATACAGACAGCTAAATTATATCCTTTCCATACATGTAGATTTATTTACCTCTGCTACTTTGAGGAACTCTGACAATTTGGTCATTCTGGCTAGAAATTTTTTGTAAATATCCAAGCCTTCTTTGCACTGGTTCTTCTTCATATCAAAATATCTTTCTGAGGATGCAAATAATACTCTTGTAAGATAATACCTTCCCCAGCAAAAAGCTGATACAGTATTATAGAAGTTGACATAAGCTTCAATAAAAGAACAGATAGCAGTAACTAAAACTATTCAGATTTTACAGGAATACCTGAAACCTTTCATAAGTCAGTCAATATAAAACCACTGATTTTTCTGTTTCAGTGTATTAGACTATAATGCAAAAATTTATTAAACATGGATGTGAATCAGTGCAAATTGTTAAATTAGGTATTATGGTGAATATTTTCAAAAAGTCAGCTTATTAGCTGGCAATGAGACAAATTATGTTATCATTTGAAAATATTCCTGGTATTTATTTACCTTTTTAGACCCTTTATCAATACATTTTGATACCGAAGTGGCTACATACACTGAACTGACCTACCAAAAGGAGCATCAACCACATCCTTCACTTTTTTCACTATATACTTACAAATATGGCACCGAGTAAAAACTAATGGATTAACAGAACAAAATGATGGTTTCATTCATAAATTTGCTTAAATGGTAATGAAAAGACTTTGCTAGGAGCTTATCACCCTTTTAAAAAAATTCCCGACATTTCATCTCATCAGCTCAGGCAGATTCAGGTACCAGTCAAAGGTGACCAGTTAAGTTTTAAAGAAAGTACAGGAAAACAGAATTCAGCCATACTGTGAGTGTATTAAATACTCAAAACGCCACATATCTCACCAAACCCTTACAGTCCAATTGCAATGGTTATCCATTGCACTTTCATGGTATTTTTGTTTAAGTCTCACCAATCAGCCTCTCATTTCACTTTGTTTCAAGATGTATTCTTCCAGGTAGAAGTGGATGTGTAAGCCTATGCTCCTGGTCACTAAAACTAAGATAGGCTTAATTTAATAACAATAGAGCAGAGAGAATTTTTTAAGAAACTGCAGCCAGAAATTGTCTGTCTTCTTTAGTTTTCTCAATATCTTTCACAAAATTCAAAAGCTAAAAAAATTCTCACATACCTAAAAGATTAATAATCCCCTCATTGTATGCTGCAAAAAGTCTAATGGAATCTTTAAAGAGGAGCATAAAGGCAGCATTTATAACACCATTTGTTAGTTCATTTGGATTTGCCTGTGTAGAAAGCAATGAGAAAGTAAATTAGTATTTAACAAAATAATGAAACTCTCACTTCAAAATGAGAGAGTGTTACTTAACATTGAGTTTAAAGTACATACATCAAAATCAAGGAGTGCATCAAGCTGGTTCTGTATTATTGGAAGGGTTTTCAGAAGCTTTTCAGGATTCATAGTTCTCATCACTCCATCTATCCTACAGAGTAGAACACACACATTTACATAAGATACAGAGATCTCACCTCACATTGTATTGTTTCAACAATACAATATTGTTTCAAAGGGCCAGAAGAAAACCGTTCTATGACAAGCTCAAGAACAACTGTGTTCCTCGTTGTCCTGCCCCCTGCAACAGGAAGGATCAAACAGAAGTAGCAGTAGTAGTCTTACCCTCTTTTCATTTTGGTGAAGTCAACTGCTACAAGTCTATATGAAAGTGCTTTTTCATTCAAGTATCTGCTGTATCGCCGAATGAAGGTAGACATATCATAGCCTAAAAGTTAAGCATTTGTAAGTTAGACATTATGAAGGGGTACAGTTTTTCAGTTCTTCTCAAGAACGTCCTCCTACTAGCCTATTTCATGTTAGCTTGCATAAAAAGTCCTTCCTAGGCACTTCCCAGGATCTTGAGATGTGACGTTAGTTTCTTCCCAAGTTGCTAAGATTAGGAAAGCATTTGTTGCAATTATGAAAACAAACATCTAAACACATTAAAATATTAGACAAGAACTGAGCATAAAAGATTAGGCAAGCACCAAGCAGTTCTTGTTAAGATGTTCTTGAAATTAGAATAAAAATGTACTCCTAGTAAAATGATGAAGTTTGGTAACTTATCTGCCATCCCTCAAAACCCACATAAAGACCTAAAAACGTGTTCTATCACTAGCAAGTAAAGGACTTATCAGAGATTTGAAAAAGTTCTCTTTATTCATACAGCACATCCTAGTTACCGTTCCATGCACTCTAACAGTAAATATTTACTCCTGAGGCTTTAAAATGTAACAACAAAAATTATTATTGTGCTGATAATTCATCAGGTTTATTCTAATGAGCATCAATAGCTCACTTTGTAAAATTTACAGCTGTGTGTGCAATCCTACATACATTACAGACAGATTTCTAGCACTCACCTAGGTAACTCAATCTCACCTGACTCATGTCTACATTCTTTGATGTCTCACACAATAAAATCAAAACACTCTTTCATTTAAGTGTAATTTAGCTCCTGGTATGCACTGACACATGCACCATCACAGAGAAAAAAAATCAGTACAGTTATTTCCTTCAGTGAAAGATCCTTACCCTGCATGGCACTTTTGTCTAGGTAGTTATTTAAGTTGAACAAAGTGTTCCGGGATGCAAGATACTGGATAAAGCGCTGTTGGTGAAGAAAAAGTTGAGAATGTAATTGTTGTGAGTCAAAACAGAAGCATATGACAAGCAAGCTACACTCATCTTGTAACTGTTTCTAGTAACCTCCATCTACAATAGAAATTAGTTAAAAGGGAAAAATTTAGAGGAAAACCTGAAAATACTTACTAGCAAAGCCTTTGAAGTCCAAAACTAGATTGAGCAAAATATAAATTTAAACTAAACAAACAGACATCACTGCTCATGAATAACGTACTAATACTAAAATACTAATAATCCTAAAGGAAGCTGCTTATTTAACTTTGTACTTTAGAACAGACAAGCTGGAAAACACAAAACAAAAATACTCC
Organism: Sturnus vulgaris; assembly: GCF_052056855.1. Classification (NCBI taxonomy): domain Eukaryota; kingdom Metazoa; phylum Chordata; class Aves; order Passeriformes; family Sturnidae; genus Sturnus; species Sturnus vulgaris. The sequence goes on along the minus strand of NC_142256.1, from coordinate 16,514,384 downwards.
TTGCATTATCCAAACTCCTGAAGTTTGACCTAGTTCAACTGCTGTAGTGTGAAGAGCACACTAAGTTTTACAGGTCATTTCAATCAAGTTCACATAGCTTTGCAGAGAGGAGGAACACCAAGCTTTCACAGCAGTTTAATGGCTGGAAAGCACTTTTAAGAATCATAATTTCGAAGTTACCAGTGGTCAACAATAATTTCTTAGGTCAATGACCACACACGGGTTCAGGGCTGTCACCTGACCAAAGTTTATTTTTTAACATAAGGCTTGTGCAAGAGAGGCTGCATTTCTAACTCCATGTTATTGACTAGGAAGCTTTTAATAAACTGTGATGAAAATTTAAGTGAATTAAATGCAGTAGGACGATGTTTCAGAGGAATGTTAACAGCAACAACATTTGAAGACTCAGCCAATTAGATGATGTCTTGCAAGATCTAATATTCTAGTCACCATATTCGTCTCCCCTTTAGCAAGTATTCTTATCTGTTATTAGGTTGGCTGCACATTTATGGAGTGCTAACAAGACTCTTCTGCTGTGCTCTTACTGATAAGCACTACCCTAATGAAATAAAGGTCTTCAGAAGTTTTCAAGCCTTTATTCTAGAAAGGTCACTCATTATTTCCTCACAGACCAATCCAGATACCTGCAGGTAAATTGCAAACGCTGATATATTTTGGTATTGAAATAATGAAGGAATATTTTCTTTCCTCTGGACAAATACTTCAGAGCCATCAGCAGAAGAAAAACAAAATCTTTGAAAAACTGAAGTGTATATCTAATGCTTTACAGATTGAGACAATTTTTAAAAGCTGTCAAGTAAGCTTTAACAGAATGAATCATGTCTTACCTCATTTCCATACATCATGAGGTGGTGTGTTGTAATTAGAGCTTTGAACACTACAACCCAGCTACTGTTTGCAGTTCTCTCAAAGAGTGTATCTGCCAACTGTGGAATATTCACATTCATTTCATTTGTGCACTGTATTAGATCTAAGTCAAAGGAAAAAAAAAAAATCAAAGCATTACAATGAGTTACATGCTCAGAGGATCAACAGGTTATTTTGTGGTTTTTATACTGAGAATTCATACTGGAAGCATTAACTTCAGTTCTTTGTTTAAGAAATAATTGAGCTCCTTTATCCTCCTTGCTCAGATTTACTACATTTTACTGAAACATTCCAAGTATGAACTTCAAAGGCATTTCAATAATTTTATGGAGTCCAAGTATCTCATTAATAAATAACCTGTTCCACTAAAGTGGAGCCCAAATTAGTATCTGAAAGCCGGTGTGAGCAACCTTCTGGACGCTCAATGCCCAAAGCTACTCAATCTAACAAAAAAAAAAAAAAAAAAGAAAATCTGAGAAGCAAGGAAAAGCTGAGACATCCCAACCTCATGAGATCAATAGGCAGCACAACCCTGCCACTGTGACCTAGGCCCAGGTAGTCACACTTTTTTATATTAAAGCCTGAGATATACCAATGATCCATCACAAAATACTCAGTAGACTTGTGATGGATCATTGGTATATCTCAGGCTAAAATATAAAAAAGCTTTGTGTGTCCTAGACTGACAATAAACTCAATACTAGAACATTAACTCGGGAGGTCAGAGACAGAGAGGTTTAAGACTCTGCCTGAGATTTAATTTAGTACAAAACCAGAACAGGCTCCAGCAGACACATGGCAAGAGCACTTGCCTGAGAAGGCTAAAGAAGGTACTTGCTAAGAAAAGAGCAGAGAACTGAATCCAGGACTACTCTAAACCACCTCAAGACATGCGCATCAGACATTTATTCTCTCTCTGTGCTAAATTTGGCTCAGGTGTGATCAAAGTACACCCTTAGGACTGGTCAAGGCCAGTAAAACAAACATCTGGTTTGAAAAGCTTCCTTTGTGGCCTCTCATTTAAGCTGAGCCTGTGAGCAGCCCATTGGTAGCAGAGCCCATTGCTGTTTGTGCAGCTTGTCTGCACAAGGACCTGAAGAAGGGCAGGTACCTGGGAAGCCGGGCAGCAACTGAGTTCTGAAGTGTTGGCACCACTGAAACAGCCAACTGCTCTGCCTTAGCAGCAGCATGGAGAGGACAGACTGTGCCATCATAAGCACTTTAAACGGCAACTTAGAGCTCATACATTGATAATTTAAGACAAAATATTTCACAGAAATAGTGCACTTAAAATTTGTATCTTTCTAGTGCACAGAGTATATTACAGATGGACCTGAACTAAAGATTGCTTTATTAAGGAAAAAGTGCTTTGATTAAGGATTGCTCTTTAAAATAGTTTAATAACCAGAGTAATTTTGACAGAGTAAAGAACTTTAGTATCTCATCAAGGTAAAAATCTATGAAATGCAAGTTATAATAAGTTACTAATTTCATTCAGATGTCAGAGATTTCCAAATACATACAAAACATAAAAGCTGGGATTAAAACTTTCACTCTTATTAGCAACACACAAAAATGCTGAAATAACTGCACAAAAAGAAGAGCACTAGAAAGAAGCTTTAAGCAAGCTATACATCAAAACCTTATTGATGAGTAGTATTCTTGTACATTGAGTATACTTCAATTATTTACAAATGCGAACTTGCTCAAAACCCAAGTAATCTGTTAGCTACTGCTCCCTACTCATGGTTATATCATCAGATGCTCTGTCAAATTAAGAAATATTTTAACTTAGAAGTCCAAACAGTCTATAGGCAATTATTGTCCCATATAATGAAGCAAGCCCCAGAATTTAAACATAGAAAAAATATTAAATTATAATTTAACAGCCTCATCAATTGAATGAGAATTTTGTTGTGACATTTCTAAGCAGTTCTCTCAAAACACACTAGGGCAACTAAGTCTTCCTAAATCCAATCAGTTTATAATCAAGTATTATAGAAATACATGGAAAACACTGAGCAGTATCTAAGCGCAGCAGTTGATGTGTCTGTACCCTCTACAGAAGTGTTATAGGACTATAACCAGTCCTACTCTCAGTTTATAAAAACCAACCAACAAAAATCTCACAAACTCTTTTCAAGAGCAATACCTATAAAACTAGGCAACAGTTAAAGAAGTTCCATTATCTGCTGAGGTCAAAGACCACACAGCCTATCAAAAATATTAATTCAGCACAAAGTCCTTTTGCTTCACATAACCAGTAAGCAAGTCATATTTTTTACTGACGATTTTTCAATATTAAATGTGCTTATTAAATAACAGATGAAACTCGGAAGGAATATCCAGGTTAAAAACCAAAATCTTGCTGCTGTCCAGTCAAGCTAGCCAAGCTGTTTTCATTTGTATTTTGCCAGTGCTCCCCAGAGACATTTCTGTACTGTCACCTTCCCTCAAGCTAAAGTCTCCCAGCAGATGTTCCAGCAGACCTCGAGATGATGCTAACACTGGGAGATCCTCTGCACATTCTAATGTCTGCATCTGCTATTGACTGTTGTTACAGTGCTGCTCGGGCACAATGTGACAGGAATACTACTGTTAGCACCTGCATGCAGTGCTCTAACTGGTGAACTCTCCTTAAGCCCCACATCCATAAAACAAGTTTTGGCTTATACCAGAATAAAGGTTTACTTCCACAAGAAATCATGCAGATGTCTTCTGTCAAGTGTCAGTAACAGAGTGGAGCTGACAGAACTCTGCTGTATTTGAGAAGCTCTTTCGTTATTGTTTCATTCTCAAGTGTGTGCACTTCTGTGTAAGATACGTGTCTGTCCATTTCAAAAGGCAACCAAAAATGAAATACTTCACATAGGAAGGGCCACTAGGAGTCTAATTCAAGACATGGCTGAGGTTCGAGGGCCTGAGTGAGCTGCCAGCCCCATGGACTCGAGACATGCGCTGAAGACAACACTCACTGGCTTCCCTGAAGACAATTTTTACAGGGGGTACTCAGCATAGCATGGTCTTTGATTCCAAAATCTACTTCAAAACCCAAGCACATAAGTCACAGTTACCAATATCAAAGAACACATGCTTAGACAAACAAAATGTATCTCAAAAATACTAAACTAAGCAAAAAATGTCAGTGCATTTTATAGACTAAAATTGGGCTTTCTTAAGAGCATGTTGCAAAAGAACAAGTTTAAAAATAAGGCTACTTCAAGACTTCAATAAGGCTGCTTGGGGAAATTTTAGAAGTTATTTTACAGCTAGCAATAAAAATAAAGCTGGTATTATATTTTAATTCTACAATTGAGACCCATATTTGAGAAATGGCACTTGCATTTCTTTTTATGTTTCTTCTAAGTCTGCAAAAGGAGTATCTATATAGAGACAACTGTAGTGATCTATTACAGCTGGTGACACAGAAGGAAAAGGCTATTATCCCCATACATCTGGAAGTATAAAGGAACACATGCACCTGAGAGACTGACAGCTGGGCAATGGTAACATGGATGTTGGCAGCAAAAACTGCAATGAAATGCACAGGGTGAATGATGCTAATTTTCTTATCACAATACTTATCTAAATACTTCGCAATTCAAAGGATTCTGCCAATTACCCAGAGGAATAATTTCAACTGCAAGTGAATCTGCAGTGCTATTTCTAGAATGGACTTTAGAAACATGTTAACATCACACAGGAAAAAAAACAACCAAACAAAAAAATTAAAATAAATAAATAAATCTAACAGCTTTAAGCCAGAAGACTACCATAGGGGTTTTCAAGCAGCCTGGAAGAGCTCTGGAAATCTTACTGCCTAATAGAATACTGAGTATTTCATTTCCAGAACTCATCTGAAATACTGGCACATTATCTATGAAGTTATACAGCTCTTTGGAGAGCAGCATGCACAAATCCAGATATTAAAAACAAAATAAAATATACATCAGGTTTTTGGAAAATTCTCAGCCAGGCACCAACAATAACTGACATATTTTTCAACTTTTAAGTAAGAGGAAAAGATTTTCTTGAGTCAAGAATCTCTCTCAAGAGAGCTGTAAATACATAAGATAAAGGCAACCATAACATAATGTATTTCTTCCGTTTTGTCACAGGACTGAAACTTCCCTAAGACAGAATGTAAGAATTCAGACCATTTTCCTCAGTCCCAGCAGTCTTAAAAAAATACATGTTCTTCTAAAAAGTTGCATCATAGATGGCACATTATAAAAATGTAAAACATCAGAGCCACTTCAGCCAGCTTTCTCAATGTAGCCTAGAAATGTAACAATTTTTGCTGGAAGTCTTAAAAGATAGTACTCAACTGTTTGCTCATAGTGCATGTTTTGAGAGCAATCTTTAAATTTCAGTTAGAGAGTAACAGCTAAATCTGAATTTGGAGTTACTTTACCACAAGCAAAGCAACTCAGCTATTCCATCCCACTCCCCCACTAAACAAGGATGCAGGACAGACAGCCCATAATCGTTTTAAGAAAAGCTATATACAATCCCCATTTATAGATCCCAACAATATTAACTATTTTTTCATTCGAGGTATTGTATTGAAAAACTTCACAAATTGCTGAAGAACTTCAAATGAATGACAGGCACTGGTCTGTGTAATGAGTTCAAGAAAATGCCTTTGTTCTGTATCACAACTTACACATCTCTGCAAGAACCACACTGCATCAGCATTTATTTGACAGTCAAAAGCTCTGGTTGCCAAAAGAGTGGGCAGTACCAGAATTACAGCGCCGGAATTACCACTTCTTAGAAGGTTTCCAAAGCTTGTATACATATGGGAGTTTTAAGTTTTGATTAGCCCTTCCCCTCCCTTGTGCTTCTTAAGTGGGCTATATACAAGTTAAACAGAAACTGTTTTTTCATTACTGTTTAAGCTGCAATTAATTTAGGGGTTTGTTTTCTCCAAGTTTTGGTCTACACACAAGTCTACTCTGCCAGTTCCCAGCTTGGCTACAGCTTTAATTTATTCTTTTTTCTTGTAAATCTTCAGTAGTTAGACAAGAGGAGGTTTGCCTCCAAAAGCATAACAGCCCCACTCTGCTGCAAACTAGACTGTGAAGGCTGAGGAAGTCACAGAATGCACACTGAGAAAGAAGAGACAAGACCTTCTGGTGCTCCACTAAGAGCAACGATCAGACTCTATATAACATTTTATATTACCTGAAAATATTACAAAATACTACAGAAATAGATCTGTTTACTTATTTAGGACACCATGACCTACTTTAAAGGTTAAGTCCCCAAGTATGCCCATTGACATTGCTTAGGTTTTGGGTGGGTTTTTTGTGGGTGTTTTTTCACTCTTAAAGTAAAATATGACTACACTACTCAGCAGTTAGTAGTCAGACAAACCGCAAGACTCTTAAATATTAGTTCAGACCCTGCATATGTAACACCTTTCTATAAAAACTTATATTGTAATACTACAGTTTTTCTTGCAGAGGAAACTTGGCAGTAAGGGAATTTTAAGAATTAATCTGAGCAGAGGACACAAACGGATACTCCTCCACAATCCCTGATACAACTGCAGCAACTCTCAAAAAACCGTTCCTGGTAAAGCTTTTTCCTGAGCAGCAATTACAAATAATACCAGATGGTGTAGCATTTTGAATGACATACACATGTAGTGACTAGAGTACAACTACCAGAGTTTTATATTAAATCCAAGCTATATTTTCAACTTCATAATGTACTTAAATTGGGAAGCACTTGCACAGTGTCTTGGAAAAACATACTGTATGTCTTTTTCCTCCAGAGATTACAATATTTCATATCTACCTGCCCACATTTAATACAAGTAAATCTTGTGCAAAAGTGAAAAAATAAGAAGTGCTACTCAAAGGGTTGTGGATGTTTCAAAAGCAGTCCTGGGTATGCTCAGTGAAGACAGGAGCATGTTCACTGGGATTTTTCGAACCCCTTACAGACATATTTAATGTTCTATATTTGACATCTTTTTTTCCCTACCCCACCAAAGCATTCCTCTCCTTCAGATACCAAGTGACAACACATGCCAAAGTCATAGCAAATGAATTACACCAGAATACAGAACTCATCTGTCACAGAAGGAGATGGTCAGGAGACTGACTGACAGCTCTAAACAGCCTGGGATTAAAAGGAATTTGTTAGTCAAAAGGCAGTCTCAGTTTATGGTATTCTCAAGTTAAGAATTGTTCCATTTTCTTATTTTGTAAGGGTGACTTATAGCAGATGACATTATTTCAATAAGATTTTCAAACAACATACTAGCTTTTTTAGGATTCAGAAGCTTTCAAACTATTGAGCAAACTGCCACCACTTTCTGGCTTCCTGTTATGTTGCCATTTCTGGACTCAAATGTTACTTCATTTAACTTGTACCACAGGCAGAACCAGACCAGGACAAATAAGGTAACTTTAAAAAGGCATTTTTAAAAAACAAGTTATCAGTTACCCAGTTTTAAGGCTTTTAATTTCAACACAACAGCTGTAATGTTCACTACTGTAGCTGGATGCCACACATTCAGATCAATAACAAATGAAATATATATTTGGCTGGTTTTAACTGTTTGAACCACACCGAAAGCTCCCACACAAGCCAATACGAGCAGACCAGTGTCCCGGGGTCACACATCCCAACTATTCTCAAACAGTATAACCCAGAACGCTTCTGCCGAGAGCCTGAACCAGAAGCCCCTTTAGTACCATCAACTTGTACGAATCCTGCAAAACTACCAGACTGTCTTTGAAGAAACCAGCAAAAGGCTTCAAGCCTTTTTTCCTCTCTTTAATGGCAACACACACGCACTTACTTCGCTTTTACGAGCTGGAGAACGTACTTCGTGCACTTTTGAGCAGTCAGACAGGAACTCCAATTGCTACTCTGTTACTAAAGCCTGAAGCGGAGCAACACCACTGATACTTCTGCAGATTTCAGGGGTAACTCTCTGCATCTTTTGTTATAGAGAAAGAAGTTTTAACACACTAAGTTTAAACGTATTAGCGGCAACATACTCTCAATCAGAAGAAACGCACTGATCAATGTCGCCCTTCCCTTCGCTTTTAATCTTCTACCTCGTTTCGCGATCCGTAAGACAGAAAACTATGATATTTCGGGAAATATTCAAAATATTTAAAGGCTTTAGTCCACAGGATACAAGGGAGAACGAAAGAGTAGTTAAAAAATTAAATTCTGGCTTGCAACAGTAAACACACCTTTTTCCCAGGTGCCCGATTAATAAACAACACTGTATCCAGAGCACAAGAGCTAGGCAGCTCTCACCGGGAACAGCTAATGAGGTTGGATATTTTTGCTCCCCGGGCGCGACAGGGTATTACAAACCTCACATCCTCCACGTGGAAAGTAATTTCTGGAGATCATGCCAGTCAAGTCCACCCAGATTTACACGACAACCCCCTCCAGGTGCAAGCAGCAGGCTCTCCCCTCTCCCCCGCCCGTGGCCGGAGGGCCCGGCTGACGGGCTGCCGCGAGCTCGGAGCTCCTACTCCGGGTCCACCCGGCCCCGCCGCCAGCTCCTACTCACAGTCCAGGTGCTTCTTCTTGGGGCCCATCACCTCGTGAGTCGTCGCCTTGCACACAGCCTTGGCGACGGCCGAACCAGTCACACTGTGCTGCGCCGCCGTGATGCGGTCGGTGATCGACTGCCCCGACATCATCGCCGCGGCCCTGGCGGCGGCTCTGTCGCGGTGCCCCCGCAAGCCGGGGCGGCGGCTCCCCCGCGGCCGGGAGCGAGGGCAGGCTCCCGGAGGAAGGGCGCCGGCGGCTCCCTCCGACGGGAGCACTCGCCAGGCTCCGCCTCAGCGGCTCCTCTCGGCGGCCACCGCCGCCGCGGGGGCTCTTCCCGCTGCTCTGCGGAGCGGCGGCGATGATCGCTCGGCTCCCAGCACCGCTCGGCGCTGCCACCTCCACCCGCGGGTGTGCCCCGGCTTTCCCTTTCACATTACGCTCACAGACAAAATGGCGGCGGCCGCGGCGTCAGGTGACCGCGCGCCCGCCCCGCTCCCGCCCCGCCGCAGCCGAGCGGGGCCGGGGCCCGGCTGGATCGGGACTGCGAGAGGATCGGGAGCGGGATTCGAGCGGGGCAGGAGCCGAGGCCGCCACCCACGCCGGGCCTCAGGTGTCCGCGGGCGGTGGGGACCCACATCCGCAGCGCCGAGGCGCTCTGTGACTCGCCGCCTCCAGCAACACAGAATCACAGAATCAACTTGAATGGAAAAGGCCTCTGCCATCATTGACCCCTACCTGTGACTGAACACCAACATGTCAACCACACCATGGCACTGAGTCTTTTCTTAAACACCTCCAGGCTCGGTAACTCCACCACCTCCCTGGGCAGCCCATTCCAATGTCTAATCACCTTTTATGTGAAGAAATTCCTCCTAATGTCCAATCTAGACCTCCCCTGGTGCAGCTCGAGATTATAATCTTTTATTCTGTCGCTATCTGCCTGGGAGAAGAGGCCACTCCCCAGCTGGCTACTGCCTCCTTTCAGGGAATTGCCCTCTGGCTCTTTGTTTCGTGGGTGGGTGAGAATGAAAAATAAAACGTGCCGAGTCGTCACGGCGATTTAACGGTGGGAGAAGCACCGGCAGGGGAGGCGGGGCCCAGCTGTGGCGGGGTGGGCGAGGGGAATGAGCGAGATGAGATCACAGATCACAAGGTTTGGGTTGAAAAGGACCTCAAGGATAGTCTAGTTCCACCTACCTGCCATGGGCAGGGACATCTGCTAGACGCGATTACATTAGTTTTTGTGGTGATGAGTTTTCTTTCTCTTGCGGGCTTTACTTTCAGAAAAAAAAAAAAAAAAAAAAAAAAAAAAAAAAAAAAAAAAAAAAAAAAAAAAAGCCCAGCCTTCAAGGGGCTATAGAAGCATTTCGGTTGGAAAAGACCTTTGAACTCATCGAGTCAAACCCTTAACCCGGCACTGCCAAGCCCACTACTAAAACCTGTCACTAAGTGGTGCCACGTTTTATGTGTCTTTTGAATCCCTCCAGGGTTGGTGACTCCACCACTGTCCTGCGGAGCCTGTTCCTGGGCTTGACAACCCTTTTGGTGAAGAAATTTTTCATAATATCCAATCTAAACCTCCCCTGACACAGCTGGAGGCAAATTGCTCTTGTCCTATCACTTGTTGCTTGGGAGAAGAGACTGAGCTGCAGCCTAGATGCTGTAGAGCAGTACTCACATGTAGCCAAACCACGGGTGGGTTCTCAAAACCTTTCCAGATACTGATACGCAGCAAAACCCTGTGAAGGCTGCCATGAGGGAAATCTGTCCCAGCCAGACTCAGTACTGTGACAAAAAAAATGCAGCACCACTACTTCTCAGTCAGAAAAAACACTCTTCCCAGGCCATTCCACAGAGGAGTACATTTTTAACTTCTGCATTTACAGTACACTAATATAAGTGTGAACTCTCATACAAACAGAAGATAGAACACAGCAATAGTTATTTTTACTCTGAAGTAAAAATACAAAAAATAAGGAGAGTAAAAAGGAGGCAGCTGAATATGAGTGTTATAAACAAAAATCTAGCAGTTTCTGACAGTCAACTCATATTTTAGGGTGCTGATTAAAACTGTATTGCTTACATTATCCCTAAAGTGAAATACTCCATAAATATGTGGGTAAACTGCCACATACCAATCGTCTGCTATTGCAGTACACATATGTAAGCAATAAAGCAGGAAACACTTGCATTCATAGTATTGTGTATTTCACTAGTACATAAAACTTTTGTCTTTTCATAATATTTGTATGATATAGAGGGCGTTTCTTAAGTGCTTCAGCATATTCCTTATTGACTGTGAGATGACCACAGGGAACAAGGACTACTGAAATATCTTCTTACTAATTTATGCTGTGTGGATGCTGGTGAGAGCCAAAAACAACAGCAGTTTGATTTTTCCCAAGCTACTCAAAGGAAAACAGAAAGAAAATAATTAATAACAAAGTTTAGCACCCAGTGTTGTAGATAAGAGGAGTGTGCGAGGAACGTGATGTTTTGGTAAGAGCATGTTTACAAGAAGTGTTGCCTTCCTTAAACCACTGAACTTATTCTATTCTTGGTTCAGTGAACCAGTTTATAAAAATGTGCCTACTCCTGCAATGAATTGCTTCTGCTTTCTGGATGAAGCCTGTATTGCTGTATTTTTTCACCACTCCCTAGCCTTACAGGGACAATGCTGCATACTTAAACCATCTTCATACCCAGCACACAGGTTTATACATTCTCATTAACTACTATCCCCTGTCCTTTAACAGACACTCCCATTCTGTGCGTTTCCTCTATTCCTCCAAATGTCCACGAGAACAGGCTATAGTTTGAGCCTGTCTTTCAAGATGGGTGCTCAGGACAGGAGAAGCAGCATATTAAGTTCTTGGGCACCAACACCAGCTTGGTTTGTGTCATCATTACAGTCACTCAATTCCTTGTGAAACTCACTCTTTTTCAGCCCAGTTCATTCCTGATAGTTGCTCCTACTGTGGTGAGTATGTAGCACTCACCTTGGAATTTTCGTGGCTCTATTCAGAATTGTCCATTGCCAGGACTTGCCATATCAAAACCCAGCCATCACCCTCTCTTACAAGAGGATTTAACTTGCTTGATTGCAGCACGTTTCACATCCATGATTGACCAGTGTGATGGCCTCCATGGTCAGGTTCTCTCCTCGATCATGAGCCCATCTGTATGTTCAGTCTCTCCCTAATTGTTTCATGGGCCTAGTGAGCTATAAATAGCTCGTGCTTATGCTCCTAGACCAGGTCCACCTGAACTACTTTAATTTTGACTGTTTTGTCCACTTTTTCATAGTTTCCATGTTCTTCAATGATATGGCTTTTGGGCATGTGATCATGCACGTGGCATATCTCCAGAGCGATGTTTTCTGGCCATGCAGCCATGTCCTGGCACAATGCAGCAGCCTAGAGGGTTTAACCCTGTGCTGCCCATTGTCTTCTTCCACTGCTGTAGCCACTCCCACAGTGCATGACCTACCACCCAGGAGTCAGTGTAGAGAGAGAGTATGACCACTTTTCTCATTCAAGAGTCTCAAGGGCTCAATAGGGTAGCTTTCAATTCTGCAAATTGACTTGGCTTACCTTCTCCTTCAGTGGCTTCAATGAATTATCATGTGGGACTCCACCCAACAGCTTTCCACTTCCAAAGGTTTCCTACAACATGACAAGTTCCATCAGTAAATAAAGCATAATGTTTTCCATCTTTTGATAACTCATTACATGGTAGTGCCTCTTGGGCACAATCTGCTTCCTCAGGCAACGTTTCAAATTCTCTGCCTTCTGGCCAGTCCATGATATATTCCAGGATACCTGTGCAGTTGGATGGAACTTGTTCCTAAGCTTAGCAAAATAGGGACTCAGTGACTGAACAGACTCCATGATCCACACAGAACCTTGTAATTTATAATCTGCTGCAACTACAGCATGCTTCATATAAAGCTGCCCTTGTCTTGGGCCCATGTTGGGCACCAAAATGGGCTGTGGTGTGTTATATTGGCTGCACACCAGATGCCCACCCAGCAGCTGTATCACTCTCCCTCCTCAGCTGGAGGGATAGGAGAAAATTAAAATGGAATACCAGTACACAGCACAACCCTATGAGGGCTGCTCTGATGAAGATCAACTCCATTCCAGCCAGACTCAATAAAGTGTAAAGAGAACAACAAAGGCAAGTAGGGTCAGCAGCAGAGATATCTATTTTGATACCATTGAAAAGCACAATAACACTGAACAAATATTACTGGTCCTATGAACCAGGGTGTGTAATGTTCTGAATTAAGGATTTCTATAGACCTAAGGGCATAAATGCATTAATATATGGTCACTGATATTAAATTATTGAACATTTCCTGTGCTGAGAAAAGTTACAACCTCTTTAGTCTGACTGGCAGCAGGCAATTTCCAGCTGCCTTATTTTTGTTTTAAGTCTTGTAGTTTCTGGAAAAAAAAGTGATCTTGAATCTTCAAAGCCTGAGGGAACATCAAAACAGTAAGAAAAGAAGAAATGGAAACATTAAATACACATTACAAATGTCTACATGTCCTTGGGCCTATCTAAACACGGAAGCTCTTTTGTAATAAGGGAGAGTGTGAGCTGAAGCACATCAGCTATTCTGTACTACCTCCCCCCAGCAGGGACTTGTGGTTACTGCACTAAAAAAGAGAGAGAGAGAAAGAAAGGACAGCAGCACACATGAACCTCTTTAGGGAAAAAAGGCCAACTTCATTGAATGGACAGCCTGTATTTAAAGCATATTACATAGAGCTAGGACAGGACAGTAGCTCATTGGACAATTGGGAAAAACATCCATGGGACCGTACCTCAGGGTGTGTCCCACGGGAAAAACACCAGGTGTTAATCTTTATTATGAATTCCATTCTGTTTTTCACCATATTATCACCTTGGGAGACTTCCTCCCTAACTGAAGCCATAGTTAGCTTATCAGCCTGGGAATGGACCTGAGAGTCAGGAGAAATTCAGGCCTGAAAAAGAATTTTCAAGCTGTAATTCCTTAGCTCGCTAAATGTGTGTGTCCATAGGGACTCACTTATTTTATTCTGTTTTAGAAAGCTTAAATTCCACATAAAAGTGCCTGAGTTTAATGTTTCCCATAGCCATGGCCCTGTCTTTACTTGATGTGCTGGTCAGGCCCAAATCTGAGTTCAAATGTTCCTCTTCAGTCAGTACTTTGACTTGCTCTGGGTTCAGGCCATCCTGTGCACTCCCTGGATGGCTGCAGGTAGAATCATAGGATAATTTAAGTTGGAAATGACCTTTAAGATCATTAAGTCCAGCCATTAACCCAGTATTGCTGCAGCCACCTCTAAACCACCTCTACACAGCTTTTAAATATCTCCAGGAATGGTGCCTCCACCACTGCCCTGGGCAACCTGTTCCAATGCTTGACAATCTTTCTGGTGAAGAAATTTTTCCTAATATCAAACCTAAACCTCCCCTGACACAACTTGAGGCTATTTGCTCTTGTCCTGTCCCTTGTTACTTGGAGGAGGAAACTGCCCTGAATTGAGACCCTGATGTCTGCTCAGGCTAACGCAAAAAGCCTTGCTCTTGGCCACTCTCCTGTACCTATGCTTTAGTTCATTTTAGTAAAGGTGAAAAGTGGAAATTATATGTACAATTTGCATCTCACTCATTTTGCTGCCCTATGTTTACTATAAGTAATGAAGGCTTCAAACAGGAAATGTGGTCCAGGCTTGGATGCATATGAATAGTGCTTGGGGATAGTGGCAATGGAGAGAATGGATAGTTCTGTGCTTCTGCCATGACTGAATGACACAGATGGTTTTCCAGGGAAATGAGTATTTTAGCAACGAGTAGTGAATGTGCTGTGGGCTGACTGTACCTACAGCTCTGGGAATGCAAACACTTTAGCAGCAGGTTTGTCAATAAATACAATCTGCTCAGTATCACTAAATCCAAAGTATAGCAGAACCTACCTTACTGGAAGGTGTTGTTTTGCTGATAGAGTTGAGATAAAAATCACAACTAAATTATTTTTTTAATATTGTGACTGTGATCTGAAATTATAAAACTAAATTTATTCAGGCTGGTTCAATCCCAGTTTAAACCTAGAGAGTTAAAATGTTGTCATTAGCATTTTTTCTGGTGGCCAGTAAGAAATCTGCATGGAAGAGTGAGCTGTAAACAAGACTGCTTCTCTCACAGTTCAGACCACTATAGTGTCTGAGAAACACTTCGATTTCACGCTGCCTGCAAGGGAAGGAAACAAACCATGGCAGCAGCAGAGTTGGGATTCCTGGGGGCTGAGATGGGGGTTTGAGGCTGATTTCCTTATTCAGCACTCCAGTCATGAACAATGAGTGAATCCTTGCCCCAGCGTTTCTCCATGCAGAACCAAGAGTTCTTTCTTCTTGACTCCCAGTGTTCCATGAGTTTTGCCAAAGCAGAGTGTTTTGGGGATCTTTACTGCTGTCAGGTGTAGTTGAAATTGGATGAGGAGATTTCTGGGAGAGTAACAAGGCATCAGCATAATCTAAATAGCCTAATACCAGAAGGAGTTTCAATGTTAGTTAACTAATTCTTATGTGAACAGAGACATGACAGGAACAAACTCCACACACTGTTGTCCAACTTGGATTTATATTCTTCTGGTTTCTATTTTAAAGATCTATGTTTCCCTCTCTCTGGTTTATAAAATTTTGATAAGAAATTGAGCTTCAGAACTGGGACTCTCTACAGCTGGATTCATTCAAACCTTACATAACCGCAAAATTTGAGAAGATCAGATCATGAGCTCCTTCCTCCAGGACCTCACCTCAAGAGACCCTGAGTAGTGCCTAGGTCTGTCTCAGGGCTGTTTTTGGAGTCTGTAAGATGCAAAAAATGTACACAATCCCTGGGCTTTTAAGCCTCTTTTCCAAGCCCCCTGCAGACATGAAATTTATGCTCAACGGTGTAGGAGGACTAAAAGCCACACGCTGGTTTTTGCCTCTCCTGTCACATGCAGGAAGAAAGTCACACTTCCTCTGTCCCTCCCATTCAGCCCCTGCGGAGGAGCAGTGACCTGGGGCAGGACTTGGCTCTGGGAGCTCTCTGTCCTCTTCCCAGCCATCTCAAACTTCTGCCTCTCAAACTTGACTGCTGGTGAAGTTTGAACTTTTAAATTGCTGGCGTTGTATAGAGAAGAGAGAAAGGAAAGGAAAAGAAAGAAAGGGAAGTGTGGACACACACATTTAGAGAGCTAGGGAATTACAGCTTGAAAATTCTTTTTCAGGCCTGAATTTCTCCTGACTCTCAGGTCCATTCCCAGGCTGATAAGCTAACTATGGCTTCAGTTAGGGAGGAAGTCTCCCAAGGTGATAATATGGTGAAAAACAGAATGGAATTCATAATAAAGATTAACACCTGGTGTTTTTCCCGTGGGACACACCCTGAGGTACGGTCCCATGGATGTTTTTCCCAATTGTCCAATGAGCTACTGTCCTGTCCTAGCTCTATGTAATATGCTTTAAATACAGGCTGTCCATTCAATGAAGTTGGCCTTTTTTCCCTAAAGAGGTTCATGTGTGCTGCTGTCCTTTCTTTCTCTCTTTTTTAGTGCAGTAACCACAGGGAAGGAAAACCAATCTGGAGTTAAGTCACTGTTGCAAAAACTGCTGGGAGGCAGAAAGGCAGAACTCTCGTGGCTCCCATTGCAGCAGCTGGTTGCTGCTTCTGCCCTTAGGCTCCTTGTATTGTTTGCAGGTGTATGGCTGTCAATGACAACATATTTGAGACGATTTTTGATTTGTTTCTGAAATAGTTCTCTGTGAAAGAGTTTCTTTTTGGTGAAGAAGCTGTTCTGGTTCCGTCTACTGAGCAATTGACCAAGGTTCATGGAAGTCTCCTTTGCCGGACTTCTCTGTTTAACATTAAAATTCTTTTTTTTTTAAGGGAAAACAGAATAGATACTACAATATGATGCAATTGGTGTAATATAATTACTCCAGCCTGTCCTGGTTTGATCTGTTACTTCCTTTGTAGATTTATGAGAAGGGTTTTCAAAAGCAGGAACTGAATATGGTATCTCATACAAATTCAGGATCAAGGCTCAGGCTTGGAAGATTAGTCATGGTTTATGGGGGAAGGGCTCAGTTTTGGCTTTGGGACAGTCCCAGGACAAACCTTGCTTATTTTCCAGAACCGTACCTCTGTTTCTGTGTGTGTGTGTGTGTGTGTGTGTGTGTGTACACTGAGCAGTTCTGATACAGACAGTCACTGCTGGCATTAGCACACACTTATGGAAGTGTAATTGTCACTTGAGGAAATGGCATGGTTAGCCCTTCTCCAAACATTTCAGAGGGTTTGGATTGACAGATGACCAGTGTATTCATCCATTGTTTCCATCACCTTGGCATTCGTTCCAGGGGCCTGTTTGTGGGGGGTGATAAGGCAAGGTGTGATGCAGGTGCTGGAGCTGTTTTGGAAACATCAGAGATTGCAGCTTGGAGAATCCTTGGTCAGGACCAGGAGAGCCATTTCCTGCCCTTACACTCATCATTTTAACCATAGACCCAATAAAACCTGCAGAAGCAAGAAAGCTAAATTCATTGGCCTAATAAAATTATACAAGTTGTGGACCAAAGCAGATTCACAATGTTTCCGTTCATGCCAAGGAAAAGGAGCATACCTGGCTTGGGGAAAAAGGATTTGGTGAGAGTGGGGGGAGCGGGGGGGGGGGGGGGGGAGGGGGCGGAGCTGATGGGGGCTTTGCCATGGCAACAGAGGAAGGAGATTGCAGCTCAGCCTCCAAAAAATGTAACACTGCCAATGGAAATCAGTCTTGTATTAAAATCAATTTAAAGCACTCCTGGAAATTACAGTCCATCAGGCATTAGTTTCATATCAAATAAATAAATGGGAACAAAAAATAACAATAGAAATGAGACACTTGGCTAAGCAGGAATAAATAGGGACAAAGCTGCAGATGCTTATAAAGGAAAATGTTCCATTTCAGTTTCTTAAGTGTGTCAGTGAAATGGAAGATAAGGGCAAGCCAGCACATACCTTTTATCTAGAGTTGCAAAAAAACCCTCCAAACAAACCAGAAAAAGGCTTGGACAAATCAGCTTAGGCATTTGTGAGATGCCATCAAGGCATCTCACTGTGTTACTAAGTATTCACAAGCCTCTGTGAAAAGCTGATCCTGAAAGGGAGAAACAGAATTAGATGCAAACAGTAGAGTTATAAGTACTTAGAGACTGAAATGCTTGTTTGCAATACCTTGCTGATAGAATGAGCACCAAGTCAATGCCATTGAAATACAGTGGTTTCAAAATTGTCCAAGAGGTGAATTTTTTAATGTGGAACTAATTTTTTTAATGCAGGACTAATTTTTTACAGGCAAACTAAAATAAACCAAATACAGATAATTGAATTTAGCACAAGCACTAAGAATGTAACCAAACCTGGGGTGTTCACAGACGTACTTGAGAGCCTCTAGAGACAGATGGGAGGCTGGTCATAGTGGGGGAAGGAGCCTGAGCTGGTGTTGCAGCATCTACTATCAGATGGGGTGGCTCTCACCGTACACAACCTGCCTTCGCCACTTGTCCTTTTGCCTGTTTTTATGGGAAATGCTGCATCTAACAATGTGCCACAGAACTAATAAATAAACAAATGAATAATTTTGTTTATTAATTATGACTGGGAACTGGCAGACTGAGCTCTCCAAGTCTGCAGCACAACTCTGCTGCTTAAAAGACATCACAGAAGCCACACACTGGGAATGATCTAACCAGAGGAAAAACTCAAATGGAAGTTCATGCTTTATTAAACACTAGAGAACCCACATGAGAGAGAATCTTTACGTGAAGAGTGGATTTTCCAGTGTCTAATAGCCACTGACTCCCATTCAAATTTTTTTCCCGGGGTTTCATTCATTCATTCTCTTGCCTCTTTTTTTTTTTTTTTTTCTTCCCCAGCCTAATAACCTGCTCTCACAAAATTTCTAAGTAAGACATTTACTTCTTTGAAAATTAGGTGGGCAGTGGGCTCAAGAATTACTGGGGAGGGGAGTGGATGGATGGAGTGTGATCTTATGGGAAAACTTTGAAAATCAGATCCCATCAGCCTGGCAGAGTCAGGAGATGCTGCTGTGCTGAGTGTGCAGATGAGAGAGCTGAGCATGGTATTTTTAGAAAGTCAGCCAAGCAGACAGTGACACATTCCTTTCTGTGCTCTTCCCTTCTTTTTACAGAAGCCATCATCATCCCAAAGGTGAGAATGGGTGTACCAAGCATCAGCTGTAAAATAGTTTCACTAAGTAGCATTGCTGGGGAGGTGAAGTTTTGTTATTCACCCCATTGCCTAGGAGGCAAAAAAATGTCAAAGGTTGGACATGTTTCAGGGCACAAGAATGCTGAACACAAGACAGTACCCTGTGCTCCATAGGCAGCTGGCACAAGAATGCTCTGGCTGCTGCTGAAAGCCCTGTGGCCAAATTTCATGCACATTTCCAAAGCGATCAACACAGACATGTTAACAGCACAAGCCAGTGTACATGCTTTGCTCTCAGCAAGCATGGGTTTATTTCACATTTCTTTGTGATCAGCTAAAATTAAAATGTTTATTAGCTGTCCGTTGTTATTACCTTCGCAGCTACGAATTGGCCTTTGCATTACAATCAGTTTCTTTGGCTGCTATTGTTTTTTGGTGTTAAGGTTGTGCAGGCTGAAAGAGTGTGCAGGCAGTGACAGAGCCATTTGCTGAAAAGCCATTTGCTGTGTTTTCCAACTACACCGTCATGCCTATCCCCTCTTCCCCTGGGTTTCATCATCCCTACGCCCTTAAACATCAGAGCACAACTGCAGTCCTGTTTTTTGCAAGAATTACCTTTCTGTGAATAAAATTAATCAGCAAAAATGGAAAGGGAGTGAATCCCTCATGAATCCCCACTTCTGACAGCTTTTTTTCTCCGATGAATGCAAGTGTGGAATTTAGTATGCAAGTACACACACCATCTTAGTGATGGATGAGCCTTCCATTCCTCACACAGTGGTGGGGTTGGTGTTACAGAGCAATGCAGTCATAGGCACTAGGCTCTGCAGTGTCATGAAAAGACAGTCTTTTTCTGCACACAGCATAAGATGCACCAGAGAAGGTGATGGTAGTTTCTGTGTCCCCTCTTTCATCCCCAGGAAAGCCACAGTGTCCCTGCATTGGGAGAACACAAAATCCCACTCAAGAACTGATAGTGGCAGCATTGCCACAGCAGGGCTACCTGTGAATTGAGCTCATGAAAGAAATGGCATCACTTTCTTCTTCAGGCAGCAGCTGAGAAGGGCATGGGGCTGTGAGGGCTGCAGAGGCTGCCAGGCAGCCAGAGTGTTAATTGCAAACACCATCAGTTGGGCCATCCTTCACCAGGGTGCCACCCACCCCTGGAGGTCGTGGGTTTGGAGTGGGGGGCAATTGGCCAACATCAGACCAGGATTAGCTGTGATAGGTGCTGTGTTCCTGAGTCGATGGATATCTCCGAGTCTGGGCCCAGGAACACCATCTGCCATGGGGTGTCTGGGGAACCAGCCAGCAACCACAGAAGTGCCAGTGCCAGAGTGTAAAAACAACTACATTAACAGTAGTACATGGACAGTTTTCTGCCTGCTTCAGAAGGTAAAACACGGCAGAAGACTGCAAAAACAGGGACTGCAAAGATTCTTGCATGCAAAACTGTCATGGAGTGGACAGCTGTGGTACAGCTTGGGGCCCTTCCACCTTAAAGCTTCTGGGTGTTGGCAGGTTCCCACCCTATGGCTGGTGCACCCACATTCAGAGCAGCCCTGTGTCTGGGCACAGTCAGATACTGCTGGTTATCTCCCTGGGGCAAGGAACCCAAGACACTGCAGGGGAGATATATGTACGAGGACATTTCCAGCTCATGCAGTACTCGCATATCTGTCTTGCTATGTGCCAGAACTCTATGACTGCAGCACTGGCACTGCTGGTGTTGAGGAGCTGCAGAGTGGGTGTCACCAGTCCCATCCAAGTTCTGCAGTAGTGGCCACTTCTAACAAACCAAAACTGATAATCAATATTGCAATGAATCCCACAGACAACATGGGAACTGGTATGAGTGAACCTGGCTGTAGTCATCCATCACTGACCTGATAAGGGAACAAGAGAAAAATTGTTACAAGTGGCTGCACCTCATTTATCTTAAGCGACCCTTAACACCCTGACCCTAGGAGCCACAACACGGGCTCAGACCTGCAAGATACCAAGAGCATGAGAGCACGTTTCCCATAGCAATAAAAGCAGTTGAAAACTGAAGTCACCATGGCTGGTGTTTTCCATCATCCCTGTTACAGCACAAGCTGCTGGTGGTGGTGGTCACACTGCTCCCAGGCAGCTCTGCGTGAGAAGAGGTGACAGGGAAAACAGGCTGCTCCTGTCCCTTCCCCAGTCAGCACAGGGAGCTGCTGGAGTGGGCACAGCCTCCAAGGTTTTGGTGTATACAAGCATAGCAAAGCAGGCACTGGGCAGCCAGGCAGACACAGAAATGGAAACTCTGGTCTTTTCACAAGAACAGAGCAGCTCCAGGCCGGTCCCCACATGCCTCTGTGTCCCAGTGTAAGAGACAGATGTCTTCTGCTTCTCGAGAATATATACATAGATGTGTCCTCAAGCTATATATAACACACATTATAAAGATAAAAATCTTTTATACAGATAGAGGTCTGCTTGCTTTTCAGTTCCAGTATGTGCTGCTTCACAGGCAGCCCCTCAGGGCTGGGAGTCTTTCAGATGGGTTGTGAATTGAAGAAGCAGCTCGTAAGGACAGCATGAGACATGGGGAGGACGAGGTAAGCCCTGCCTGATGGTTGACCTTGAGCTCTGTCCTGTGTGTCTAACTTGGTGTCACAAACAACTATACATACCAGAAATTCTGGCTTTGATAAATCCAAGAGTCAGGTTGCTCAGCCTTGGTAGAAGCAGACTGGACATAATGGACCTTGGTAGTGGAGCAGGCAACTGCAGCAGTGATTCTACATTCAATTTAACATCAGCCAAAACAGCACGCCGACTGATTTAATTACCAAGCAGCTGATGAAAACATGCCCTTTTATGAGAAACAATCCAGGTGAATTGCCTTAGCTTGAGGGCCTGAGTCCTAGATTTCCCCCCAGCTTTGCCCATGGCTCCACGAGTTACTGCTGGACTTGTTTCCATCTGCTGTGGGCACACGTGGGTGTGCAGGGAGCAAGAGAAATACAGTTGAACTTCATCCACTTCAGTACCATCATCAACAAAATGTGGTTTGTGATAACAGCATTTTGTTTATTTTTCTAAGAAATGCCATCTTCAGCACTGAGACGTAAGATCTATTTGGACACTTCCATGAAAATGATTCCAAACAACATCTTGAGATCGACCACTTCCCTCTGAAAGGTTTCACTACTTAAGATGGAAGATCAGCATTTAAGGTGGCAGTGGAAGCTGTTCCCCTTCTCTGCCTTGGTAGCAGAGAAGGTTGGATTTGGGCTTACCTGCACCTGCAGGTTTGGCTGCAAAGACAAGAGAGAGATACTGGCCTAAAGAAATCCACTGGCTCTCTCTCCCCTCTGGCTTTGCCTTATGATGCTTTCTGAGGTTTGTGTCACCGATGGAGTGACACACTTCACCTGTAAGAGAGAAGTAGCAATATGGCAAGGTATGCTTGATTACTTACTGCAGAGAGGACAGGTCAGCCACAGGCATCAGGGAGACTCTCCTGTTGAGACACAAGATTCAAGAAGGACCCCTTGCATTGTAAACTCATTTCTCAGGGGAGTCTTTGTGCAGCTGTATCCAGACATAGACACAGACAGACTTGGTCAATGGTTTATATCTGAAGGACTGTAAGTGCCCAACCAATTTTTTGCATCACTTAGCTAAGATTTCAAAGTTTCAGCACACTTATTCCTAATTCACTTCATCTGATATGACAAGGATTCTCTCAGCCTTGAGGAGTAGGTGCTCCAAATCAAGGGCAGCTCTAGTCCTGCAGCCTGTTGTGATGCAGGAGAGCTCAACAGGCATTGGGCTGCCTACTGTTTATGGAGTAAGATGACTAACTTACGGTCATATTTACATACCAGCTATATTTTGGTTGGCACATGCTCAAGCAGCCCTCAGCTATTGAGCAAGACTAATGGCCCCTAGCTATTGCTGTTATCTGTCTTCCCAGAGTCCAAAACCATCCACCACTGGTGGCTGTCCTTAAGCAGAAAGTGGGGGAGCTCATCACCATAGCTGGTTATTAAAAAAAGCAATCACAGCACAAAATATATTCTACGACTACTGAAAGTCTTTGCCAGCACCAAGCACTTTCTTTCACCTAAGTAGTTTTCTTTTTCTCTCCCCTCTGCTTGGGGTGATGGCCACACATGATGTGAACAGCAGATAAGGATTATCTATAGACCTTTTGAAGAACAAATATTTGCATGATTTACAAGTCAAAATAAAAGGTGATGTTTTGGGATATGGAAGTTGTGTTCTCCTGAGCTCCTACCTGCTTAGCCACAGACATTTTTGGACACCTCGTGCCCACCCTAAAGCTGTTGCCAACCTCCCACCAAAGTGGGATTGAATGCACTGGGGGCTCCTGGGCTGTAATTTCCCAGGAGAAGCAGCAGATACACATTGGGCACAGCAGGGTTGGGTTTGCATTTTGCTCAGCACTGTCTCACCCTCACTGGGTTTCCCCTGTCTGCCCTGCCCTTAGTCCTTTGTACTGGGAGGTTGGTGGGAAAGGGAAGTGAACACCTCCCCGGGGAAGTGGCCAAATCACAATTTTACAAACAGGTTGCTCAGCCCTGGGCTGGAGTTACTGATCCCATCTGACACTGACCCCTGCTCTGCAGCACCAGGAAGACTTTGAGTCAATGTTTTCCAAGCAGAGGACTCTGCTTGGCTGCAGTGCAAGTGTCAGAGTTATCAGAGAAATCTCGTTTTTAAGTATTTTCTGACCATTGAGTATTAAAAAGTTGTTGAGAAAGCACATCCCACCAGCTGCCTAGGTACAGTACTTGTAGCAAGGCTTCTGCTGGAATATGATTTTTTTCTGCCTCCTCCTGAGGCTGCAGGTTTCCCTCCCCCCAGGTACAAGATAGGAACTTTTCCCCAGGGTGTAAGCAGCTGGGTGTGTTCTCCTCTAGATCCACAGAGCAAAAGGAGCTTGCACAGAGCTTCTACACAGAGCAAAGCCAATTCCCCATGCCGGAGGCTGGTGGGCACAGAGCTGTTCCCACAGCCAGGCATGGGGTCCATGCTCAGCCTTTTCCTGGCAGAAGGATCTTGGGAGTTTCCTTATGCCACAGAGCTCCTTGAACCTGCTGCTTCCCTGGGAAGCAGATCATAGACAGCCATAGCAAAAGTAATCCAGATAAATGCAAGATGCATTTCAGAACTGTTTTTCCTTTCTGAGTGTACACTTTGGATACAGGCTGGGACACACCTGATTTTCAGTCTGTAGAGAGTATTTTCTGTATCTGTTTTGGAGCAGCCTGGGGACCTGCCAGCCCGAGTCAGACTCTGCTCTCTGTGACACCAAAGAGGCCATGAGGGTGAGTCTGTCTCCTCAGGGGAAGCACAAATGAGAGAGCTAGAGTGGTGGAAGAGCAAAATCACTGATATAGAATAATGTAGTGCAGGTACAGTTCTAAACAGAAACATGGACAATGCTCTCAGGCACATGGTGTGACTATTGGGGATGGTCCTGTGCAGGGACAGGAGTTTGACTAAATGATCCTTGTGGGTCCCTTCCCACTTAGATTATTCTGTGATTCTATGATCTCTTTCTAGAAAAGATACAGACTTTGTATTAGCCTGTATAAATGAGGTTTGAGGTTTTCTACCTACTCAAACTTTTCTATGCAGTGTCTCATCTGCAGGATGGAAATAAACGTCATGGATACAGCTGGTCTTCTCCCCCAGCTCCTGCATATCTGTTTCCTCTTTCTCACCTCCTCCCAGTACAGACCAGCCACTTTATGTGCTCCTCCCTCTGTTTTTTCCAGTGAACTGTGGTCAGCAGTTAGCAAGAGCTCTTTAGGAGGATCAACGTTACATTGCCAATGGAAAAGGACGGCGTTTTCACTTAGACATCTCTGTTTTTGCAGCCACAAATGTACAGGTAACCAAAACTGATGGAGTAACACCAAAACATCCTTTCCTCCCAGCTTGATCCACGGAGGCTGGAGATAAAAAAATACATTCAAGCATTTTTTGAGCCAGTCCAATCCAGCTGTGGATTGCAGAAAGATTAATGGTGTGGTCACTGGTAAGACGAGCACAGAGAGATAGGCAGGCCTGCAGTAGAAAAGAATCTATTTGTTGAGCCTTGGGTATCATTTAAAAGCCAGAGCTGTTTAGAGAAAAGTCTGAAGAGGTGTATGGATGGTAAAGTATGTGATTTGTTTATTTTTTGTTTTGTTTTGTTTTTGTTATTTTTTGCCTCCCCCTATATATAAACAGGGAAGAAAGAATTACTGACATTTCTGGTTATTCCGAATTTTAATTTAGAGCAAAAGTCAGATTCTGGGTGAGCTGATTGTGGAAATCCATCTTTATTCTTTCTCCCTGTCATTTTGTCTTTATATGTCATGTAAGTTCACTCTTGAGCAGTCTCTGGTGTGTTGCTCAGCTTTGCCTGGGAAGAGGCAGAGCCTCCCCCACCCCTGCCACTGTCCTCTGCACGAGCACCTTCTTTGTGCTGACCAGGCAGAACAGGACGGATTTCCTTAGGTGCCATTTCCTGATGATTTCTGACTAACTGTGGAGGAAGTTAAACCAAAGAAATGATGAATCTTCTATTTTTTATTTTAAAAACACTTTAAAAAGACATCTCTTATTTTGAACTTTAAACAGACTGCCTTGCTGTCCTGCTGCCTGCCTCATCTTCATGGATGAAATTTACACCAAAAGCTACATAAATTTTCTTCTGGGAAGCCCTTATCATTTGGGGGGAACTTCATTTGCCAGTGTCAGTACATTGGGCTTGCTCAGTGCTTTGAAATAAATTGTTCATAGTCTGAATGAACATACCCTAAGATGTGACTGGCTGAGTCACCTGCTCCTATGGCCAAGGGCAAATCTCTCAACCTCTGGATTTTTGGGGCCTCAAGGGTCCTGGGCACAGCCCTGTGGATGTGAGGTTGCTTGACAGGAGAAGCAGCAGGAGCAGGAGGCAGGAGAGGGTTAGTCTGTCCCTGTAGCCCTCCTGGGGCTGCCTGTACCTGGGCACAGCTGTGCTGGGGTTAACCAGTCCCTGGTTGGGCATGTCCTAAGGCAGTTCAGGTTTGAAGGGGAACAGCCCAGTGTCTCAAACTCGGGCTGTTTACAGGGATCTCAGCTGGATACCACTGTGTGGGGGCACCTAAGCCCTGCTTGGACTCCTGGACACTTTGTCTCCCTTTGCCTGATAAGCCTGGCTGCTTCCTGAAAGCTACATTAGTGCTAAACAGAGACATGGAATAGTTATGGAGACCTCAGGGATTTTATGAATCCTTGTATTGCTCAATCCTCGATGTCTTTCTGTAGAGGAATTCTCACTTTCAGGCTGCATAAAAGGTTCCACTTAAAGCTTGTCTTGAATTTTGATCTGGAAATTAAAGGAAAAAGCTCTATTTGCCTTCTGGCACTTTCTCAAGTGCTTGCAGACACCTGTCAGAGCTGCCTCTATTTGATATCATGTCCTTTTCATTGTTGTGTAACTCTACAAAAACTCTGTGCCTTCCCAGAGAAAACCAAGATGCTGGCAGAGTGATAGTCTCCTGGAGTAGGTGGAAGAATGGATGCTTCGTGGGAGGGATCTGTGGTTTTTGTCTTCTGGGGGAAAATACAGAGCAGGTCTCCCTCATGCTGCTTGTGTGCATTTCTTTCATGCAAAGAAATAAGAGCAGCAGTAGCAAACCCAGCCATTTGAAGATAGCATCATAGTCAGAGGCAATTCCAAGAAACTGAGCTCTTGGACAAAGAATGGAACATTTCTGAATGAAGGAGCAAACTGAACTGCAACAACCACGACAAACACCCCCTCAAATTGCTCAAAACTTTAAAGCCTTCAGTGTGAGCCATCCAGAGAGCAGGCTTTCCAGGCTCTTAGACAGTGATGGATACACCAATGCCAAGATCCCAAAGCTGTCAGAGCAGGATGTTGGGACTGTTTAATAATGAGTTTATGCTAAAATCGGATGTGAAAGAAAAATCAAAGTAGAACAAAATAGGACAGTGAACGAAAGGCCGGGCTGCTCCCTGCTCACTCTTGCATTACAACAGGGCCTGGGATCAGCTCCCCAGGTGGGATTGGGCTGAGCTTCTGCCAGTGCATCCTTTGTTTGCACTGGATGTGGTACCACTGGCTCCCAGTGTGCTCCTATAAATATGTATAACCTTATAGCCAAGTCCCTCTGCACTCTCTGCCCTAAACAACTGGAAGAGGAACTTTAGATGCTGTTTAATGGGGAAATGCAGATCTTAAGACCTGTCAAGACACAGTGTGAAGGCTGCATAAGTTGCTAACGAAAGTGCGGGACCAAGACCCCACAAATTCAGTGTTGTTTCTGCTACTGCCATTGGTCTGGGGGGGTCACTGTCCTGCAAACCCACATGAAAAATTGGAAGCAAAGTATGGCTCCGTTGCCAAAACCCTTGGAGATCTCCTGGAGAGAAATGAGATGTCACCACTGTGGCCTTGAGTTGATACAGAACCCAGGGACTAAAAAGGAATGCCTGCATCTAAGGCAGATGCTCTCCTGAGCAGCTCCGGCTAAAAAAGATCAAAGCAATTGCACTTTAAAAGAGTTAAAGAGACAAAAAAGTATTGGGCTGAAAGGCTGGATATGAGAAAAAGGTTCCTCACCAGAGGGTGAGCACTGGAACAGCCTCTGTAAGGAAGTGGTCACAGTACTCAGCCTGCCAGAGCTCAAGAAGTTTGGACAATGCTCTCAGGCACATGATGTGATCCTTGGAGCTGTGCTGTGCAGGACCTGGAGTTGGACTTTAATGTTTGTTTTGGGTCTCTTCCAACTCAAGGTATATTCTAGGATTCTATGACAGGGAATTACTGCCTGTTTGAGGAGGCATTAAGATAACCTGGTTTTGTTACCTGGCTGGCTGCTCTGTGGCTTTTTGCTTCAGGGAAGTATTTGATGTGGTTTGAAATTGCAGATGTAACTAGAGGGGCCAGCATCTATAGAGCCAAGTGCTTACATATCCAGACATTTTGCTGTCAGTTTTCTGTTATTGTTATTGTTACTGTTATTGTTATCCAATCACTAAAGTACTTTGCACGGAGGTGAGAGAAGTCTGAGAGCTTCCTGGCTCACTCCATGGTGGCAGGGCTGATGGTGGCTTTGACGCAGCCTCCGAGGCTCTGGGAGGAGTTCCAGTTGAGGGAGGTCTCTTTTTTCAGCAGAAGTGCTCTCTGATGAAAGGGCTGTTGCCATCTCTACTGGGCAGAGGACATGGAAGAGCTGTGAACCGGCAGTCACTTTATTTGACCTTTTATTTTTCTGACCCGCCGTCTCTTGAAGACCAAACACAAAATGTCACAGAATTCCCTTCTATCAAGCCTGCAGGCAAAGGCTTATCTAAGTCACGTGTGTCTGTATCTTGAGCTGTGCAGCCAAATTTCCATCATTGGCTCTCTAAGCACTACACCTCCCTCAATCCACAACGGTGGGTCTCCAGCCAGGATTACAAAGCATGCAGATCCAAAAGTGGCACTCACCTGAAGCAATAAATAAATTATTTCCAAACTACCTGGCTTGTTAGCAGCAAGGCTTACTCAGCTCTGCTCCCATGGACTGCCTTGTTTCATCTTCTAAATCCTGAGAGGTGCACATTGAAAGCATCCCATGTCCTTAGCTTGCTGCATGTGGAAATTATATTACCAGCAACTACACTCGTCAGCACAGAGCATTAAAAGATCAGGTTAAATAACAACTAGCCTTTGTATCTAAGCCCGGAGCATGTGCTGAATAAATTTGTGCTTGTGATCCACATGGTCAGTCAGGAGTTGTGGCCCCTTCCTGCCCCTTGGCTGTGGCAGCAGGAGCTGGGGCTGGGACTGGGGGACTGCAGCTCACCCTGTCCCAGGAGGATACAGACGTAAGTCACAACTTCATAGTTCTTTGCTGTTCTGCAAATAATCTCTCTGATACACAGGTGTATGACATTTGTTTGCAAATTCGTTTGAATTTGCATCCAAATATTTTATATGAACAAGTCACTGCCTAGTAAGAGAATCAAAAAATGGGAAAAGCTTTAAATTAAAAGTGTAGGAGCTTATCCCATGAGCACTTTCACATATCAAAATAATTAAAGATCACAGCTACTTTTTATATTAATTTATTAGAAAAAAGATACAGTTTAATGTGCAAATATATACACCAAACATGACAATGAAACATGAGGAAGGTGAGGCCCTTCCCTCTAGTAATGACTTGTCCCTTCGTAACAGAGATGACTGTTTAATGCCTCCCTACAGATTAACAGATACAAAAAAAAAAGTATAATGCTTCATTTGCACAAGAAAAAGTTTATTTTTATTTGAAAACAAAAAATATCCTGGCCTTGACATGGCAAATGTCTGCTATTTTGGCGGCTTTTCTTTTTTTTAAACCTGAGCAAGTTTTGTGGAAGAGGGGAACAAAGGGAAGGCATTGCCCTATACTTCATTCTCATCACAGCATCTGATGGTCTTTGAATTACTAAACTTCTGAATCACTGCAAGTGAATACAACTCAAAAATCTACATCTAGGATGTAGTTAGTGACAATGAAGAAAGCAGGTGCTACCACTGGCAAAGTGAGCTGGCTGAAAAGACCTTGCTCCAGTTACATGGCTGCTGGCATTTCTCAGGTTAAGTGCTCATTTCTGCCAGTAAGGAAATTAATGCTGCCTCCTGTCATAAAGGAATTATAAATGTAAAATGTAGTTTAGTCCAAAAAGCAAATGAGTTGTGGACCTGCTATGCCTTGGTCAAATGTGTGGTGATTGAAGGAGAGAGTAAGGCCATATTAAACACATCAGTGGTGAGAACCAGCTGAGGGCCCCAACAATAACCACACAACTCAAACCATTGAGCTTGCTTGTTTTCCATGTCCTCCTGCAAGCAAGCTTGATCCAGACATTTCCAATTGAACTAAAGCTGTTCTGCTTGTTTAGCGCTCTCCCCATTTTTAACAGGGAGCAGGGCTGGAGAAGGCACTACAATACCTGGGCGGGGCAATGCCAATTCCCTCAGCAGAGTTTGCTAAGGGACCTCTCGATGCTCATTTAGGTGCAGGGTGTCTCTCTGCATCAGCTCTCACCACACCACACTTTTGAAAAAAACACATGCAAATAACAGACTCATAGCAAAAAGAGGACACCAACAGGAGTGTGCCTGGCTGGCCCTAGTACCAACACTAACCAAGGGCTCTGGCCTGGGGTATATTTTCAGACATGACACTGTCAAAAGCTGACTCAGTTTTCAGGTTTTCTTTCCTCTTTGGCCAAGGGATTAGGATTTAAGAACAGACTTAACTAAACAGTAACTCCTTTTTGCTCTGTAACGCTCCTCCACTCGCACCTGTTGACTTTATGGGTACTGGCCCACAGTCGTGGCAGTCGTGGCTGCTGCAGCTCCCTTCACACCCAAATCCTTAGTGATGAGGTGACCACTGCAGATTTGGCCTTTGCCATTCTCCCACCATCCTCCTCCTCTTTACCCTCTTTGAAGTATTGTGGAATTTGACTAAAACAAAAGGAAAAAAAAAGCTTTTGAGAAGGACTGCTCTGCTTTTAATTTTTTTCCCCTGGTATTTTTTAATTGCTCCTGCTTCATGTATTGTACTTGCACAAGAATGTATGTCACGGGCCCTGGAGCAGCTGGTAAAAACAGATGTTACGTGAAAAATCAAAATAAATCCTCAAACTTAGCTCTTAGTTAAAAGTGAAAGTTAGAAACCAGTGAGCAGCATTTGATCAAGGTAAGAGTGTTGTGAGGGCAAGAAGAGGACACAGGAAGTTGAAAGGGGCCACTCTGATCTTGCCAAGCTATAAGCTTATGTCCTTTAAGGGAGTAAAAATCCCAATACAGCTCTTTTTTCTCTAAACTTCTGAACGATCTGTTAACCAGGCTTGTTGAAGTTTAAATATTTTTACAGTGAACTAGAATACCAAGTGAGTCAGTTTTCTTCAATAACTTGGTGGTTTTCCACTTCAGAAGATTTTCTGACAGCATGAAAGGAAGCACACCAGTCAAACACGAGTTGATCTGTATGTGATTCTGATCCGCATCAGAGGCTGCCCTGCCATCACTCCACAATCTGGGATCTGCAGTATCTGAACATAAGTTCACTCACCCTTTGTGGAGGTTGTCCCTCTGTAATTTAAAACACTTTTTAGCTGGTCTTCTAACCCCTTCAGTACGTCAGCGCATACCAAGAGCTTTCAGCAACACGTGTTATTTGCACACTTTGAAATTATTTTGAGCAGAAAGGCAAAGGTCTCAGTATCCATGGCCCTTCTATGCTTCCCTCTCTCTGCCACCTCTGTGCAGGTGCAGATCTCCACTGCCTCTCCCCAAATGCCCTGCCCCTGTCACAATATCACTCCCAGGGCATGGGTACTCACAGCTCTGTTAAATCAGTTAGAGGACAAAATAGCTGGGTTTTAACAAGGTAAATTTCACACCAGACAGACAAGATACATATGGAAAAGTTGGAGTTATTTTCAAAATTTTATGAACATCAATTTTCATTTGAGAGCTTTGGTGAGGAGGGGGGAGGAGCAGAGTAGGAGGGAACAGCAGGTCAGCTATCTGCAGGACTAACCCTGGTTTTCCAAGCAGCTCTGCTCCAGGACACTTCATGCTCACAGGCCTGGGTGCCCAGCTTGTCCCAGTCAGTGAAGGCGCTGGTGAACCTTGTTCTTGCAGTGTAACCTAGTGAGATCCTGGTCACCACAGATCCCCAGAGGCTGGGCTAAAGAAACAGTGAGACTTGCAAGCCTCTCAGCACTCTTGAGGTAGGAGGAAAACTTTCTGTTAGCTATGCTGCCTGTCCCACAGGATGTGCAACTCGGCCTCCCAGAGTGCCTGAATGATTGGTGCAGACAGGGTGTAGGGAAGAAGTTGAGCAGGAGCCTCGAAATGCCAGTGGTTTCTGCAAAGACGTTTCTATGACCTCTTTCATAGATCAGAATTTTTAGGATGTCAAGTTACAGCAATGTAACGTGGTAACAACGGGCACATGGAAGGAGGCCAGTGAATTGGCACTATCAGAGAAGAAATCTTTTTAAAGGGTCCTGTCTATCTGTCCATGTTGACAGGATCAGACCTCTTATGGCTATTGGGACTCACCTACAGGAGCAAAACCCGTGAGACCAAATCCAGGGTTACTCAGCATCACTGCCTACTTCCATGAGTCAAGTGGCTGTGTGCCACTGTAAAATAAAGACTGCAGCCAAGTGTTTAAAGTTAAATATCTTATAAACTATACACATATGTCATCCTGAGATAGTGCCTGTAACAAGTCCCAAGGCAGAGAAACTTCCCGAGCCCAGAGGTCATGCTGCATGAATGCAGTGCTGTGCTGTTTTGGCAGGCTCCTGTCCTCTCTCAGAGCATGCTGCACTTCCTAATGCTCTTTTTTATTTTGGGGTGGGTCTAGTGAAACAATCAGATTGACGACTGCTACCAGCAATTCCAATGGCATTTCTTCTGCTGTTCAGATGAAAGCAATCTTGATCCTTTGCCAGTTCTCTCAAGGCTTGCAGAAACAGGCTCACAGCTTCCCTTTCTAATTTTTGGCCAGCCAAAACTGTGTGGCTGCAGCCTCCTACTAGAAGAGCAGCTGTGCTGTGCCAAAGACACTTCCCAAGACAGGGGAGAAAACATCCGTAGGAATCAGACAGAAAAACGACAAGTATGTGCCACAATGGAGGGAAGAAGCTTAATGCAATGACGATCATCCAGAGGGTCAAAGACCATGCATTCCAGTCACATGGGTACATAGTCCTGTTTTGAGTTCTGACAGCATCAGCTCACAGCCAGACTTTTTAAACCCGGGGAAAAATACTTTTCAAAATTCTCTTTGTTTAAGTACTATATATTCAAAAAGTTCTTTTAATTGTTTCAGTATTTAGCCCTTAGTTGATTAGTCACCAAAACCTGTCAGATGCCTGCTGCCATAAAAGCACTCCAAGCAGCTGCAGCATTTGTAGGAATGTCAAAAAATAGCTTTAGCAACTAGGAATTATGCAACAAAAGGAGAAGGCAGGATGAACTAGATTAATAATACTTGTAGTGGATTTGTTAACGTTAAGTGTATGACTTGTTGCAGAATCATGCCAGAAAATGGTACCATGTAGCATACTGGTAAGGGCAGGAAAAAAGTCTAATGCATTACTTTAGTCATCAGTGAACCATTCACCCACTCAATATACTTTTTCCAGCTGAAACCAAAGGTTTCCAGTAAAAATGCCTCTACAGACTGGAAGCATCTTACAACTCTCTCTGCCTTTGAGCTCTACTGTGAGAGCTGCTTCATTAAAATTGTGGTTCCAGTGCAAAAAAACCCTTCCAGATCCCAAATCTTCTTTCTTTACACTTTTGATTGTCTTTCATCTGTCCATTCCTGCTTAGTGTTCTGTAAAGCTTGAGTCTTCTGTTCATCTACCTGGACATAGTCCACTCTCTGTTCCTCAGACAGAAAAGGTTTCTATGGGACAGAGAGGGAAAAAAACAATGTTTTAATTTTCAGGTTGAAAAGGGGTGCTAGTGAAACTTCGCTTGATTTTCTCTTTTCCCTTTGCCTCATTCCTTGATTGCTTCACTTCACCTTGAAGCTCACAGTAACATTAGCTGACAGAAAACCATTGCTTTAGAGCCTGCTTTAGCTGTAATTATCCATCTGTCACCCTGTCACTCAGCCCAGCACAGCAAGGAAGGGAAACAGGCTGTACTGGCTATTTCCATGCAGATAATAATTATCTCCTCATCTGAGTGATCCTGCTGCAGGAATAACCTAAATGATTTTAGATACAGGGACGGTTTAAATA
Source organism: Sturnus vulgaris (assembly GCF_052056855.1). NCBI lineage: Eukaryota > Metazoa > Chordata > Aves > Passeriformes > Sturnidae > Sturnus > Sturnus vulgaris. The sequence goes on along the minus strand of NC_142256.1, from coordinate 16,480,901 downwards.
AGAAAGCTTAAGAGTCTTGAGTCTTTTGCATCTGTGAGTATTGGCTGATGGGGAAAATGATACATAGGACATAAAACGATCCAAACTGACAACAGTTCATTGCTTTGCAGTGGTACCTACCCACCACCTGGACAGGTTAGAAGTTCTTTGGAACAAGGAATGTATTTTCTCAGCATTGAAAAGGAAATTGAAATGGATTTGGTGATGCAAAAATAAAGATGCACATTTTGCCAGATTATAAGAGATAGTACAGTTTTACCCCATGAATTTATCATGGCCTGCAAACTTGTTATTGCAAAGAGATTTGGGAAAAACTAGCAGGAAAGGCTTTATGGAGACTTGATGAAAATGAAGGAGCATGCAGAGATCGTGCAAGCATCAACCCGCTTGCCCACGAGCCCTCATGGCTGCACGTCCCAGTGCAGTCTCATATCCTGTGCTGAGCTCGTGGCAGCAGCATCCCTATGAGTCACACTAAGGACACCTTGTCAGCACCCTCATCATGCTTTTATCATATTAATCTTGGGCCTGACACAAATACACCTGTAAACACGACTGGCTTCATCATGGCACTTAGGCACCTAGCAGAATGCAACCCTGAGTCTCAATTTCCTCCCAGCAGACAAAAAGACAGGAGGCTGTGGGGTTTTTCAGATTACTCGTACCTTCTGCACAGGGGATGGGGAAGCAGAATTGAAATCCAGTGCCAAGTAATCAAGGTTAGATTTCCTTGTCCATGGAAAGACACCACTGTATGGAGAGGTGGCCTGTCTGTGTTCCTGTCAGGAAAGAAGAAAAACTTTTAATGTTCTAAAAACATGATCCTAGAAGGAAACAGGATCACAACAGTGAGTTGGGAGATTCGCCTGGCAGAATATGGATGAGAACAGTCAGGGCCCACATAATTTTCTATGCCAAGGGAGCATTTGGTTACTAACAGCAGCATAACACTGATAATTGTGAGATGGCATAAAGAAACTGTGAGATCCTTTTTCTTCTGATAATTCTGGCAAAACAAACAAAACAGGCTGATTTACACTCAATTTTATCAAGAAGGACTTGTGCCCAGCTTCTTAATTTGAGCCCTTGGAAAGCTCAGATTTGCAGTAGTGCCCACTTAAATATTATCATTCAATGAATTTAAAGAAATTGTGAAAATTCAGTTCAAATCTAGAAACTGAAAATTATTCTCATGAAATGACAGATAACCACAAACATATGTCAGGTTTTCCTAGACTAGAAAAATCAAATGGGGAACGGTTACAACTGAAACTGCCCTCTTGAGCAGATTTCACTCTGGTAGAGATGTGGGTTAAAATTTGAAACTATGGTTCATGGAGACTGTGGTCAATTTTGCAATATATTTTTATAGCTATTGGTATTGGGCTTTGGCTATGGAGCAGATCTGTAGATGTTGGCTCAGATGAATGGATTTGAGATCCATTTCCACCTAAAATTCAAAGTAAAACAAGATTCAGGTCTTTTGCAAGATATGGCTAAGGAGTAAATGAAAAAAAGGAAGCCACAAAGCCAGATGTTCTCCTTTCATTGGATGGGAACTGGGGCTATGCCACCAGCCAAAGCAGAAGCAATGAGACTTTAATGGGAGTTCTGTTACTGCACAATATTTGGTGTGTTTCTTTAGGAAGTGCACCACTGGCTTTCTGCTATTTCCTAGGAGATTTTGCAAGGCACACTTTTAAAAGGTGAAAAGATTTCATTTCCTTTGTCTTAATGAGTTCTCATGTAAATATGGCTGATCCCTGTGATTTCTTGGAACTGCTTAGCAACATTTGTGGGTGAACAGCTGAGTTCTGCTGAGCAGGAAAAGGGCTTCCCTTATCTCTCTGTAAATTGGTCCCAGTGTCTCTGGTTTAAAACCATTTCATCATTTGAAAAAAAAAAAAACCAAACCAGAAGGCAGAGGATAAACCTCCTCAACGTTTTTTCTTAGAAAACAAACTTCTGCATTCTCCATCAATGTGACAGAGAAGAATAAAGCAAAGGATGGCTGTGTGAAAATGACATTACCATATGAATGTAACTTTCTTCCTCTTCTCCGGAAACTGAATTGGCAAATATTCTTGCTGAATTAATAACGTCTCTTTCTGGTGAGATAAAGCTCATTCGATTGCTATGAAGAAAAACACAGGAGAGGTTAAGGAAGCATCTTACAGATGCACTGAAATGAAGCCAAAGCCTGACGCAGTCCATAAGGTGAATAAACTCACACTAAGGCTGTGGCCCGTGTGGAGAGGATGTCCAAAGCCACTCCTTAGTTCTAGAAATAGTGTGCTGCATCGCTGACTGATTTTGTTGATTCTTTTCTCTGGGATTTATGAAAGTTTGCTATCTGGTATGGCAGAAAGTGTAAAACGTTGAAGCAATTCTCTATCAAGGGGCATAGAACTATCATTCATTTGGGTAATAACTGGGACAGTTACTTGGCTGTGCAGGTATCCACATTTTGGAGACTGATATGAATTAATCAGCTGCTGGAGGTACATGCAAACAGTTGCACACAGTGTCAACGCCTGCCACCCATGCTGTGGAAATAGCTCTGTCTCAGCCCTTGCACAAGGAAATCTCTCCCATGAACACAACTCTCAGAGGTGCATGGTGAATAAATTACCACAGGCAAGCACAATTGGCTTGGTTAATAGGAAGTCAGATGTCCTCTCTGTACAGCATGAAGAGCATAATTCCTTTTGCTGTATTAGTTTTAGGCATAAATTCTTTTTTATTTTTGTTAGTGTAAAACATGCAAATTCACCCTAAGCTTGTTATCCTTCAGGACTCTGCACTGTGTCAGCACTGATTAACCTCAGTGCTCTGGCAGGGATGCTTGGGAGGCAGGGTATTCCCTAAACGGCAGTGTCAAGGGACTTAACCAGCCTTGGACTGGATGTGAGAGAGGGCTCTGCAACTAGGAAACTGCTCATCTTGTGTTTCTTTTGCCCTTCACATGATAACCTGAAATGGGGGAGTGGAAATGCCCTGTCTGGCACTCATACCAGCAAAACTCTGCATTTTCTGGAGTGCCTGGGATGTGCAGAGGAGGCTGATGGAAATTTCTAGCTTTTGCATGCATTCTTCAGCACAGCAGCTTTTTCTTTCTTTGTGCCAAGACTCCCCCAGCCAGCAAGCTGAAGTCTTCCCCTGCACAAAAGCTCCCTGAAGATGAGTCTTCTGCTGCCCTTGGAGCCCAACAGTGTCATCTGTTCATACTACCTGGACTTTGGGATCAAAAGCATTTATTTTACCAACAACTAATTTCTAGCAACAAAAGGCCATGCCAAAAGTTCAAGTCTGGATTGCTGTGTGGCAGTGCAGAATTCTACACCCAGTCTACAGTTCAGGCACTTCTTTATCAGATCTGGTTCTCCTTTGCTATATTAATTTCCAGGAGCAAAACTGTCTCTATCATAGTTTAGGCATGCCAAGCTTTTAGCCATCATAGCAGCCACACCAGAGTGCAGGCCAGCTCCAGGCTGTTTAAAAGGAACCTTTAAATTATAACACTAAATTCTCTGGAGCTGCCCATTGTGAAAGGGAGCCCTGCTTTTTAGAGACAGCAAAAGCCTGGCAGATACTGAAAGGAACCTTGGGGAACTTTTGTTTGTGGACTTGCCAGGAATCTTTCTTGTGGAATGGGATAAGTTATTTTTAACTCTATTTCATGCTAATGCTCAGAAGATTAGAATGGCAGTTTCTTGTTGACTTACTAAGGCACAGTCCACATCCTGGTCACGGCAGCATGCTCCCGGATTGTGGAGAGGTTCCTCAAGTCCAGAGGAGGTGGTCGTGCTGTAAGTAAATACAAAAGGAACTATGTTTTCAATGAAAAGTATAGACTGTTTAGAAAAATGCAGTTTTGTATTAACAGAAAGAAACTAACAGAGTATTTCACAGAACATAACTAAGACAGAAATCAGTAACAAATGACCTCTTCGGTCAGTACTGGAAAGCAAAGTCCCCCAGTCACTCTAAAATAACAGAATAAACATAGTGGGCATAAAGAGACCAAAAGTCACACAAGATAAATATAAGCTTGCCCCAAATATGCTCTGTATATGCTGCCTTGGAGAGGTTGGTTCAGCCTACAGGTTATAACAGGTTTTGGATTCTGTTCTAAACAAAAAGGTCCTGTACATGGAGATCAGGATCATTCCTCTTACCACTCCATGTACATGTGTCCACCATTCTCAAAACCCTTCAAGAAAGGATATAAGTTTGTTTTTCTTCATGGCAATGGTCTAAATGTCTGTCCCCACTTTACAGTAGCACTGCCTGAACCAATTTCTGAGTAATCCTGTGGCTCTGCAACCTTAAGGGCTTTATTTTAGGCTAGGTTTAGGCAATTTCTCCACTTCAAAGTTGAATTTTGTCCCCAGTATATTCTCTAGAAGTGCAACCCAGATTTTGGACATGCCATGAAAACCAGGAGTGGAAAACTACCATCAGAAAAAGCATCTGCAGAAAATTCCTAATTAAGCTAAGACAGCAATGCCTACCCAACAGAGGTTTAACCGACAGCCAACACATCAAGTTTGAGTACTTGAGTTTGGATGTCCCATTTCTGGCCGGCCAGAAACCTGGTAAGACAGGAGTATGTGTACTTCAGAGTGGCAAGACTCAGTCAGCTGTCTCTCCCAGGCTATGTCCCTTTGGCTGTTTGCAGTCACGGTGGAAAAGCCAGGCATTGTGCTTATGGAGCCACCTGGGCTTTGACTGCAAAAGCAGCCATGGAAGCTCTTCCTCCACTCACCAACCACCCTACAAGCACAGCCTAGGTTACAGTGCTGTAAGTCACTCAAACAGCTTATCAACCCATCCTCCAGAAGAGGAATTGCTTTAAGACATGCCAAGGACACTATCAAAGGAGGTGACCCATGTCCCCACCATTAGAACCCCCAGGCTTTGCACTTTAGGTCTGGGCTCACACTTCCTACGAGGCTTGAGGTCTCGGTTCACTGGGGGGGGCTCCACGTCGGAGGGAAGTTCAGGCAACGGGCTGGTGAGCTTTTCAGTGCTGATGACAGGGAAGGTGAAGGTGGCCGAGCCAGGGCTCATGGGGATGTAGCCATCAGGAGAACAGTCGGAGCCAGGCACAGAGGGAGAGGTGCTGGGGCGCATGGGCACGTAGCTGTCCTCTGTGCTGTCCGCAGCCGTCGAGTACAGCGGCGAGAATCTGCATGGCTGCACAAGCAAAGGAGAAGCAGAAAGGGAAACAGCTCAATTAATGCACAGCCAGCCGCCTCCCAGCTGGGAGCTGCTGTGAGGTGGGAACACACCTGGACTGAGTCCAGGCCAGGATTGTTCTGATGGGGCCTTTCAGAGAGGCACAAGACAGAGCGACAAAACACATAAGTTCAGATGAACACTCCAGCTCTGGAGCAGTCCACTCTGAGATTCGCAAGTCACTGGTGGAAACTAGAACCAAACTGATTGGTGACTTTATTGGTTAAATCCTCCAGCTTCGGTGATGCTGTACTTGCCTCTCACAGCAGTAATTCTCACCTATAAAATGTGGGAGGATCCTGAATACAAAAAAGTCTGAAAGGAGAACACCTGATGAGCTAGACTTTGGCAAATGTGGAAGCTGAGAAAGCTGACACAGATCTACAACTCAGTTCTGATCGCTGAGAATTAGTATTAGAAAAATCACTTCATGCAGGTTAGTGCCAGCTGAGTGATGAGAGGGAACAATTACAATCCTTGGAAGCTTTCAAAAAGGAGAAAAATATAACTTGCCCACCACCACCAAAGGCTGTCCCACAGAAGATAACATTCAGTACCAGGCAGAAGACTGCCTATGTGGTGTGAGATAGTGTTGCTTAGAACCGTGTCTGTCAAAGGCTGAGGCAGGAAGCTGTGGACTGATAGAGCCTTCAATCACAGACACTTTGAGAGCAGACATTTTACAATGTCCTAAAGAAGAGATATCCCTCAGGACCACGAAGTGATAGGCTTCTTCAGACCCTTTTTCCAGGGAATAAGCCATTTGCTCTGGCTGAGCTCTTGGTCAACAGTTTAATTCTCGAGACTGCTGATAACCTTTTTCATAACAGACTCAGCTTCATCTTCTTTAAAAACAGGGTGCTCAGTATTGAGACCTCAACCTCCCTCTTCTCTCAAAGGCTGCCTGAGGCCACAAAGCAGCCAGCACAGAAGTTGTCCAAAGCCAGGCAATTTTTCAATTTCTAAAATTCTTCTGCTGAACAGAGGAGAATATCAGGGTGTAAAATGATTCACTCTGAAGTTTATGTGCCAATATTTTAAATTTGTGCAAACAGAGTACTTACCAAATTCAAGCTAAGCCTCTTGTCTCGACTTCTTAGGGAACTGCCTTCCATGTCTGCTGCAAGGGAAAAAAAGTGATTAAAAATGGGATAAGGCAGTGCAACCTTACAGAGATAATTCTGGAGTAAAACATATAGCTCTAAAATAGGGTTTTATAATGATTCTGTAACTCCTAAATGAGGAAATACAATGACACATAATACCAGATCTAACTCAGCAGCACTTCAAGAGCAATTACATCTATTTTAAGTATGATAAAACCAAGGGACCTGTTCACGTATAATGCAGCTGTAACTTTTGCTTCCTGTAACACTAGCAATTGGGGAAAAAAGACTGTTGTGGGAGCAAGCAAGCAAGAATTTAAATGCAGCTCCTTCTCTAGTTGTTCTCTGTTTGCCTATCTGTCAAACTGCAGAAATTACATGAAAAGGGGCGATTATAGATAATATTATTTCTTGGAAATTTATTTAGAAGCCTTTTAAGATGCCAGCAAAGTACTCGTCATTGTACAGAAGGTGGTGCATGGGAGAACTTAATGGTAGGAGAAAAATTCTTTGCTTTGTCATCCAGAAGGGCTGATGTGGTGCAAGTGGCTCAAGGGGATGGAGCATGAACAGCTGGAGACAATCACAAGTCTCCATGTCTCCTTGTGCTGGTGGGCCTTTGTCTTGGTATAAGTCAATTTTATTTTCCAAGGAAAACCCAAAAATGGCTAGAATCCAGCATTCAGCACATAGAAGATCAGCTGTGAGAGATGCTTACAACCACCATCCTTTTCTAAAAGGGGATTTTCTGTGCAAAAAATGGCTTTTCTGTGGGAATGCCTTAAATCCCTGCAGCCATGTTTATCTATTTCCCACTCTTATGGTGGAGATGTCAGTACTGCAATTGGGGGCATTTTTGGAGGTATCAGCAAAAATGGCTAAACAACAGCAAAGCAATTCTGTTAGTGCAGATACATATTTGGATAGACACAGTCACTGTCCTGGGATAGCTACATTTATTTCTTATGGCAAAAAGACATTGAGGCATGAGGCTGTGGCAGATGCCAGGATAGAGGTATCTTACAGCTCATCTTCCTTCATGGCACTTCCACCAGCTCATGCTGCTTTTGCCCTGGGCTAATTACATCTGTGCACCTTTTGCAGGTTAGCAAGGGCAAAACATTAAGTCTATAACTTGAATGCAGTCGCTGGGGAAGCTGGTGAGGAACTGCTGCTTTCTCCCTGTTTATTTTTCTGATCTTTCCTGTTAAACACATTTTAATTCAGAGTTTAACCCTTCAAATGGTTTCAGCTACACTTAGGGTAGGAAAAAGTAGCAACACTTATTAATTCATTGCTGCCCCCATCAGGCAGACACAACCCTGCAGCACAACATGACATTTGGCCACTTAATCATCTTAGAGACATTTTGGTGTAAATTGGGTTGGAGGATCATAAACCTGCTGCATTGAAGCCACACATGTGCAGAAGCAAGAGCAGCACCTCTCAGGGAACAATCAAATGTAGCTGATAATTAAGAATGCCAATTCCACTGATGGGTGTTTCTCCAAAAACCTTCTGTACACTGTCTGTACACTGATAAATAGTCTGAGCAGAGATCTCCTTGCTTTAGCTTCTGCTTTAAGAGCAAGATCTAACAGCACCACACACGGTCTGGTCATTCAAACTGTAAGAGTCGAAAGGATGCTTACCCTTAAAAACCTACACTTTTTTCTTCATAAAAAATGAAGGTTTTCACATCACTACAATATACTTGATGATTTCCAGCCAGTTTTTCCAGCTGCCTCCCTCTGCTCTGTGGCTCCATGTAATACAGGTTTCTCATACTGCATATGCTGCTTTTTGACACCATGATGTTCTGGGTTTTGACTGTTGCTCTTATTTGTGATGATGGTGTTTCAGGAGCAAGTGGAAAAGCCAGCTCAGCTCAGAGTAGAATTTGCTTTGCAGCCTTGCCTTGCTCTGCAGCAGCAGGTTTTCAGACTTCCCTGACAGAAGTGCAAGGACAGAGTGGAATTTGTTCAAGGACATGCAGAGCCCCTGGTTCAACCAGGATTACATCCCATCCCCTGTGGGAAGTCAGTGTCTCTCTGACTTCCTGGTCTTTAAGCTGTGAAAAACACACTGCTCTCATACAACAGACTAGGTGTAGCAAAGCACCACAGCTCCAGAGGCAATTCCCACATGCAAGTCCACACTTTGACCTGTATAAAGAGTTTGGCATTGCCCAATTCGATGACTGACTTCTCATTTTGGTTTTTCTACGGCCTTCTCTTCCGAAGAGGGAGGGGGGAAATTAACAAGGCATAAGGCACCCTGGAAGAATCAGAGTCAAATTGCTGCCCATCTGTACACATACTGAGAGGCTTCTACACAGCAGGAGCTGAACCAAAGGGGCAGGCCTGAATCCTGTTTGCTAATTCATTTGAAAGCAGCATTTTGTGTTACACTGGGTAGTGTAAGATTTCAGAGGGGAGGATAGAGAAGCACAACAGGAAGTCAAAACCGCTCTGTATGTGTGGGCAGCTCCACCCCTCCCATTGGTGCTGCTTTCCTGGCTCTTGGAAATGCACTCACCTTTCCAGTTCCTCACGTTGTCCAAGCTGGACAAGGAGATCCTTCTGGGAACCAGAGCAACCTGAGCCTGGTAGATCCCTGCATGCCCATTCTGGAGGGCCATGTCATCTCCTCTCCTGTCTGAAAAGTGGGTTGGCTTGGGCGGCCGTGGTGGGGGAGTGTTGGACAGCACATCCAGCTGCGTTACACCATAGGGCAGTGAGTTTTGGCTCTTGTCAATCTGAAACGTTGGTGTTAGCGGTGTCCCCAGCAGTGGAGAAGAGGAGGAAAAGTCACTGGATGGCCTACCAATGTCTATGTTCCTGGAGACAATGCTGGGATTTGCCACTGGGGCTCCAACCTGGTGCACAGTGCCAGCACTGGTTGGCTGTACAAGGTACAAGGAGGGCTGGGATTGCAATGAGTCAACAAAAACCTCATCTGATGATGTTTGCTCCAGAGATCTGTCTGAATTTGACCAGCTGTCACACCTGCAAGGAGACAGAGGTCAGGACCTGCGCTTTCCTTTTCTCCTGGCTGTAAGAACATAGAAAACAAAAAACCCCAACCACACAGTTTGGGACAAGATCTGTCCCTTCCCTCTGAGCTGGACCAAAGGTTGGGGAACTTTGTGGAGCACCTTAAGCAACAGCAGGTGTCTGAAGGGAGGCTGTGTGTCAGATCCTCAGCCACCCACTTTGGAATGGGACAGGACCAACATATGATGCTCAACCACTGATCTGTGCTATGAAAAGCACCCTGTAAATTGGATTTGGCTGGTGATCCCCGGTTGTGTTTGGGAGCCAGCACTGAGTGGCAGGGCTCCCTGGAACTATGTGCCCCAGTTTCATGCCTGGACAGGCAGAGCGGAGCTCCAGCCTGACACATCTGGCAGACCCGAGACTCACCTGTTGTGGTTGAGCTTGCCCGACTCACAGTTGGATAGGAAGAGGTAGTCAGGGAGGAAGACTGACTCGGACTCGCTGGGGGTCTCCTCTGTGGCAGCATCAGCAGTGTGGTTGACTGAGAAGGAAGGGTCAGCGATGTGGGAGGCGTGGGTGGAGGCAGCCGGTGAGGGCTGAGGGGATGAGGTCGTGTGAGACAGGCTCTCCACAGAACCTGCAATGGATGGCACGGCTGAGGAACGGCTCTCACCCCCTGACTGTCCTGGCTGTCACCACCTTGCTTTTGCACCAGGGATGTCTTACACCAGAGCAGCAGTGAATCAAGGCAAACACTGGTTCTGGGTAGAGAGGAGCCTGATTTTGCTCCTCCTGCCCAGGCTGTCAAAGTCTTCCAGGCTACAGGAAGTGCAGACCCCTTGCTCTGCGGTCCCCCTCTCCTGCAGGGCAGAGGCATCCCTCCTGCAGCCAGCAATGAAGAACAGACTCTGCTGAAGAAAGAGCTGGTTTTTTTTTTAGTATCTAATGCAAATAATTAATTATTCATCTCCAAAACGTCAAATTAATGGCGACAAGGAAAGGAATTGATTTCTTGCCACTTTCTAGATCTCAGTAGGCAAAACAGCTTTCCAGCTTGTGGAGTAGCCAGACAAGCTCTGAACTTGTCTGCAAGCTTTTTATGCCTCTCGAGGCTGGACAAAACCACAAGAGCAGTGCTGTGGCTGTTACTGCCCAGCTGGAGGCTTTCTGCTGAGAAAAGTGACACTACTTTTCTGGAGGCCACAAGGCATGGGGAGCCTGAGCTCAGTGACACCTTCTCTGGGCATAACACTTCAATGTCCCCAACCCAGAGTGGGATGGCAGTGGGACAGGAGGGGATCTGGACTGCAGGCAGTGGGGCTGCCCCAGAGTTGGCTGCCTGCTCACACCACAAGGCCACCCTTCAGTAGCAGCGTGTGGCTGAGACACTCAGACCCATCTGGCCTGAGCACTGCCAGGCAGCAGACAAGTCTGGTTCTATTCCTCTCCCAACCTCTCTCCCTGCTAGAGAGCTAGGACAGAAGAGAAGAAGGAGTGATGGATGAGCCACACAGAGTCAAGCAAAACAAAGCTTCTGGGGCATTTCAACTCAAAAAAATCAAGTGCTAGCCAGATCTCCCACAATGGGTAGCTGTGGAGTGGGAAGGATGTCTTTACAGAACAGCTCTCCAAAAACATCTGCTCCTGGCAGCAAGCTCAAACAGTGGCACCAAGAGCACAAGTCCTCAGTCAGGGAATATGATTTTTCTAATGAAATTTCAGGTTGCTGCATGGCAGTTCCTTCACCAGATCTGTGTGCGGATGGGGCAGTGCTCACTGGGTCCCTGACACCTGCAAGACTTAGCAGTGGATGCCCATCTCTCTGGCTCAGACACTGCCTGAATCAAAGTTGCAAAACTCTTCTCCAAAATGAAAAACCCCACAGCAAAAACAAACTCAAGAAACCAGCAACTGCTGATAAACCCACACTGAGAATTAACAGGTCTTCAAAGTGCAGCAGAATGGCAGATTTCTCTAATGCTGATATCCAGAACTTGACGGAAGTGCTGGAAACCAGCCCCTGACCTCTGCATGCATCCTGTGGCCCAGATCCTGCACTGTGTGATGAGGTCCTGAGACCCTCCAGCAGGTCCAGTCTAGTCCAACCTCAACAGAGCCACAAGGCTTGGCACTGTATCAGGTTGTTGTAGTCACCTCTCAACCCTGGGAGGTGCTGTGTATATGTACAAACAGACCAGGAGGGATGAAAAGGGCTGCCGAAACTTGAGTGGATAGACAGCAACATCACTAAACACAAACTTTCAGGCACATGGTGCAATTCTTGGGGCCACCCTGTACAGGGCCAGGAGTTCGGCTTGATGATCCTTGCAGGTCCCTTCCAACTGAGGATAGTCTATGATTCTCGTGATCCAGGGTCCCATGTCAGCCAGAGCAGGCTTCAGCCCTCATCTTTCTGATAGCAGCAGAATAATAAAACAGCTGATCTTCCCCTCCCCTCACTATCCTTTATCTCATCCCTTTCAACCTGGGAGGGAGCTGCCTCTTTCCTTCCCATCTACCAGTATTGACTCCCTGCTGCTTCCTCCAGTTGGCTTCAGAGATCTTGGCTGTGGTTGACCTCAGACCAGCAAAGCATATAAGAACATGCTTAAATTCAAATGTAAGCAAAGGATTTGCTTTAATTTTGAACTGGTGCTTATAGCAGCAGGGTTTTATCAGTGATCATCTGGAAGGAAAGGCTTTTACAGGGTGTCACATTTACAAAGTAGAGCTGAGGGCTGCAGCCTTCCCATCTGAAAAGTAACTTTTGTTCATCATGTTCATCATCAGACAGTAATTCTGCTTTTAAATCTTGGACTCTAAGAGCTGTCTTGCAAGTTGACAATGATCAAATATATACTGGGCTAACTCCCTAGGGATCTCAGAAAAACACTTCACCATCTGACTACATAAAAAAAAAACTCCAACAAACCAACAACTAAAACTGCCACAATATATAAGAAAGAAATTAATGACATTCTGGGTTATTAACACAGAGAACAAACAGGCCTGAACTCCATCTGGTACTCACAGGGTTTAGCCATGGATTATCCCATCAGGAAAGGCTATGTGCTGCAGACCACATGGCAACGGCTGTGAGCAGGAGGGAGGGATGGGGACAGTGCAGACTTGCCCTTTTCTGACCTTCAGGGGCTCAGGGACCTGCAGCCAGCTCCTCACAGACTGTTCCTGTCCCTGCCAGCTCTGCTGGTAACAAAATCACGTGCATTAAATTTACCACAACAGCAGCTGGGCGGAATAAATTATGCATGGCTACTTTCAACAGTGAGAAGGCAAAGAATAGGTTTGGTGCCTGCCTCCCCTTTGCCAGAGAGACAGCAGAAGGCTTGAGTTGCCAAAATAACTCCTTTGGTGGGTACTAACACAAAACATTTCTGCCCTGCAATTATGGAGAAAGTCACCACAGAGGCTGCACAGCATCTTCCACAGTGACTTCTCCCATCAATTAAGGGCCATTGCTTGGAGAAACAAAGGGTTTTCCCCTTCTGCTACAGACGCCAGCCCCCTCCCCAAGAATTGTTATGGTACAACAGCAGCGCAGGGACATGGTGGAATAGGGGTGTTCTTCTCACATCAACCACCCCTGAAGGTGCATTGACATACCAAGGAGGTAGAAATAATGACAGTAAGGCTTCCTAATGAAACTGGTTAAATAACCTTCCCACTAGTTTCTCCAGTGAAAAGCTGTTACATTGGACTGTGTCGATTAGTCACGGCTTCAATTTGCACATGGGATAAACTGTGTCCCTGATGTCCCACAGCCATTTCATCCCCTCCCCTGCTCCAGACACTTGAGCCAAGCATCCTCTCAATCCCCTGTAGGTCTGTGAGTCCCATGGGGCTGGGGAACGATGGCTCTATTGGGAGATTTCACCAAAGATGGAAGCAGGATTTTGCTTAGATAGGTTAGGAAAACCAGGAACAAGGCCTCTTCCTCTCTCCTCCAGCTGAGTCCCCAAAGGTGCCAGCTCCCCTGTCATTTCCAGCACAGCCAGCGTCACTTTCTCGTGGCAGCAGTGTCTGAGTGCTGCTGGCAAATCCTTCCTGGCAGCCGCCCTCCCAGGTGCTTCCTGACATCTGCCTGGAGCTGCCATGTCATCTCTGCCTCTCAGCTGTCCTCTTTCTTGTTGGCTACAGAGCTGTGCTCACAGGAGCCATGGCTTTCATAACTTTGCTCCTCATCTGGCTGCCAGCACCTCTGGTGTGGGGACCTGGATGTCCATCCAGCTTCTTTGCTGCTGGAAGGGACTAACTGGGAACCACAGGACAGTGCTTAAAGCTAAGTCACTGCATAAACCTGTGGCTACACTTTTGGCACTAAGCAGAGAAAGCAGCAGATTGTCTTTGGCATCAGTCACAGCAAATTTTCAGTGATGCACAGATTAAGAGTGATATGATTCATAGCAAGGACTAGTATTTTTTTAAAACAGTAGCATTCAAGTTTAAAAAGTATGTGGCATTTAATAGGGCTTTTCTCTTCAAATGTTAGTTTTTAAGGGTAATTTGTTTAAACCTACAGGCCCTTGGAGAATTTAGGAGATCCTGAAAAGCTGAAGCAATTAGCAACAGTTTGAAATGTGATGTGCAACTTCTGGAGCTATGCAGTTTTAAATCAGAGGATCTGGATGTGCTTGGCAGCCTGACCTGGACACACCCCAGACCTGAGCTCATTGGCAGGAGCTGCAGGATAAATGGAAGCTCTTAGGAGCTATTTGGCATTAGAGACACAGTAAGTGCATGTCTGGAGGATTAGCTCACACCACCCTTGATGAGTGCTACAAGTTCAGGTGCCAGACTTGGTACTGAACCAAGGCAAGTGATCAGCACTGCTGAACTTCTTGGGTGGTAATATCCACCTTGGAAAGCTGGAGTGTCAGCTTTCCCAACTGCTGCTGCAAGAGCTGTCATTTCTCATCCATCACTGCCCACACAGGCGATCTTTGCTGGGAGAGAAACCCCAACGTGCAATACTCTAAGTATTGTCCATATGCAAGTCTTAAAAGCAATAGTGCCCTGCACCAGCAAAACAGAGAAGGCATTTCCCAGTATAAATGCATCAGATATAAATGCCACAGATCACATCCCCTGTGAACATCCTCACACAGTGCCAGGAGAAGGCTGCCTACATGTTTGAGAGATGAAAATTATTTTTCTCTTTTGCATAGAATAGTTTACCTTAATTTCAGAGTAATTGGTAAAACTATATCTAAAATAATCCTGCACCAGAAATAACAACCCAAGAGCAACTACTCAGTGTCAACAAAGGCAGAACAGCAGGAAGGTGGTTGCTGAATAGCCCTAATGCCATCCAAGCTCCAAAGGGCAGTAGACTCCAATCCCTACCAGCCCGACTTTGAAATTTGTATTCATGGGCAGCTTGTACTGACACAATCTGTCAGCAAGTTTTCATGGTAGTTTCTGAAGTGAATGGGAAAAGAACAGACATCACATTGGTAACAGGATCACTGCAGTGTTCTCGCCACTCCCATTTCCCTCAGAAGACACTACTCAAAAGGCAGCTAAGTAATGCCAGGAACCATGATAGATTAAAATAAAACCTTTCCCATGGCCTTTTGTTTCCTATCAAGTTTCTTGGTAATGGTGCGGCCATGCAGCACTTGCAGACACCAGCAGCACAAAGACCATGGAAGGATAAACTGTGTGGCCACACTACCATACTCCCAAACACAGTACTGCCCTGGGGCTCATGCCCCTCCATTCGCCCCCCTTTTCTACTCTTGCACTGCCTTTTTATCACATTGAAAGGCTTCATTCTGACTCACTTCCTCTGAAACTCTCAAATTGCTGCTGTATCTGCCACTTGGAATTGTCAAGGGAAAGACAGATTGCCATTATAATTTAAAAGGTAAGTTAATGATGGTACAGGTCCCCACTTTAATTACTAGCTACATCCATCTTGGAGTGGTTAATTCTTGGCAGATTTTCAAGAAATTCACTCTATGGAGTATATACAGGTGTAGGGCCTGGCAAAAGAGCTGCCTTTATGCTTCACTGGCAGGACTCTCTCTTATCCTCTGCCTTTTCTTTAATTTCTCTTATTAACAGACTAAGGCAGCTTATTATTTCTGTCACTGATCTATGTACACACATATACACCCAAGTCTGTGCACATTCCACATCCAGCAAAGCCTGAGAAAATGGGAGTTATACAGGATGCTTTCCTGGAGCAGGTGCATTATATTAAAGTTTAACTAAATAAATAGAGGACATGTAACGAAATAAATGGCCCCAGAAGATAATAGTCAGCTTTTCACATAAACAACACCTTTTCTTAACGACCTGCTGTTTGCTCCAGCAGGAATTGCTTCATCAAAGTGAGATCAAGCAGCCAATGAGTATTTCCTCCCAGCAGCAGTGAGGTCCCTGAGAACTTTCAGATCAGGGTTTAGTATCATCTCAGTGCTGTATGGAGATACAGGAACAACAGTCCTCTTCTACCTGCCCAGCCCAGCCTGACAGCAAGGTCCATACCTCCTGTCACCCCTGGGCATTCTCCCAGCATCCAAGATGAGCATGATCCTACCTCTGCCATCTTCTAGATGTCCAAAGTTACAGATCTGGCTGATATTGTGCACCCAGATCTGCATCTCCTCCTCAGTCTTGGCTACCAGGTAGAAGGTGCGGTAGGTGGTTCTCACAATGAACACAAAGTTGTTCTGAAATTCCTTCTTGATGAAATTAGGTCCTGAGTGCTTCAGCACTTCACATTCATTGAGGTCTATGATGCGGATGGGCTTTTTGGAGTGGTTATTCCTGTAGTATTCCAGCACGTCCGGGTTCCCACTCATGCGGCCCCTGCGCAGCACGAACCAGCGCTTCCGCCAGGCCTGCAAGGGGCACAAACAAAGCTTTTAGTGCCAACACCTACCACAGCAACAGCCCACACACAGAATCATCAGGGTTTGAAAACACCCCTCAGCTCACTGAATCCAGTCATCAACCCAGCATTGCCAACCCATCACTAAACCATGTCCCTAAACACCGTAGCTGCATGTTTTTTCAAGAATTCCAGGAATAGTGAATCCACCAATTCCCTGGGCAGCCTGTTCCAATGCTTAGCCACCCTTTCAGTGAAGACATTTTTCCTAACATCCAAAGTAAACTTCCCCTGAAGCAATCTGAGGCTGTTTCCTCTTGTCCTGTTGCTTATTACCTGGGAGAAGAGCCCAACCCCCACCTGGCCACAACCTTATTTCAGGTAGTTCTAGAGTAATAAGGTCCTCCCTCAGGCCTCTCCAGGCTGAAAAACCCGGCTTCCTTTAGCTGCTTCTCATGGGACTTGTGCTCCATGCTTATTTTCTTTAAGGTTATATAGTTGTTTTGAAAAGCTAGCCAAATTGTGATTTTTATTTCATGCATTTGCTATCAACTTGCATTGGAGATTGGAAAACAGGCACAGAGTTGCCCCTGGGAGGTCAAGATGAACATTCTCCTTTCCCCTCACCCTGCCAACGTGATGCAATCAAAATGATCCAATATATCACCACCTCATCCATAGAAGAGAGAACACATTTTCCTTTGTAAAACAAAAACACCAAGAACTGCACATACCTAGAAACAAGTGCCTTTTGCCCAGCAAAGCCTAGGGCTTCAGATACCCTGTGCAGCTTCCCTCCTATAGTTTTCAGTGCTATTACAAGGCTGCTAATGAGCTGCCAGTTACTTCTGAAAGCCTAGAACAAAGCTTAAGGGAGTTGTAGTGCTAAAAATTAAACAGAACACTTCAGCATCTTACAAAAGGACAATTATTTACACGGGCACTGTCAACCTAAAATAAACCTGGCCAGCACTGATGCTTTCTGACCCTTGTGACTGAAGGTACAGGTCCCATAGAGCCTTAAATGAAGTCCTGGCAGCATCACTCTATAAAGCCACATCCCTGTTTCTGGGCACAAAAAAATATACTTTCCCTTTTTTCCCCAGCAGCTGTTTTTGTTCATCAACAGTATAAGCGCCTCTGTGTTGGTTATATTTGTCACCAACACCTACTCTGAGGACCAGAAGAAATCAATCCTGATCTTTGTCCCACAGAGAAAAGCCAAAATAAGACATTAAGACCTTCACCCTTGCCAAACTCCATAAAACTGTTGGATACATCATGCCCAAACCAGCCAGGCCAGGGAGCAGCCAAAGCTAAGGCTGCAGCTGCCTCAGGTCCGATGGAAAAGGTGCAGGTGCTCACATACTGCCCAGAGACCTCCAACACCTGCCCAGACACTGGCTGCTTTACCTACCTTCATTTGAGTTAAAAGTTAATTGAAAGAAACATCTGAACAACCATTACTACAACTTCCCTACCTGAATCTTACCCAAGAACTCTTTGCAAAAGGACTTTGTCACAATGATGTAAATTTGGGTGGTAGCTTGCTTTTGAGTTGAAAATCACACTTATTTTGCAAAGAGTGGATCTGTCAGTTTAAAGACAGGCAACTATTCAATTTTAAGACAAAATAACTGAGTGCAGGCTGCTTTCAATAAGATGTAAGAGTCCTTACTGGCACAGTTTAAGATAATCTAGGCACTACATATTTTGCTCATGCTGAGTTCCCATAGGCATGTGATAGTTAAAATGAGCAACAAAAAAAATATCAACGATCATTATGTCAGTAAAAAGCATTTCTTTTTGTACTCCAAATAAATTTATTTGTATTTTTTTTTGCATTGCAGCCAACTTTTCACAGTCTATCAATATTCACCCAAAAATTTATCTAAGAAGTAAGTCTGTTCAGCCTGGCAGTACCTCAATCTATTTTGAAAGCAAATGATTCTTCAAATACAGAGAACAAAATATCATGGAAAAAGCTCTTGCAAGGCTGAGCAAGCCTGTTTACAGGAGAGGCTTACAGACTAGGGCATTACATCAGGAATAAACAGGAAGCAGAGATGAGGTACGAAGTGCGGTACACAAAGAAAACTAAGTCTTGCCCCCACTTGACCTATTAGATTTGTTCTCTGTTGGAAGTAGTTAGAGATAACAGATTACTGACACTTCTTAGACAAGCATAGTTTTGTGGAAGCCAGAGAAAAGGAGAAACATACACAGGAAACAGAAACAAAAGAAAAATGTTTAATGGAAAAGGAACTTGGTAGACTTGCCAGATATAACACTGGAACACAGGCCAGCAGGTACCACATGTATAGTACCAAAAAGAGCCCAAATCTCTGTCACCTGCAATCCAAGTCCTGCTCAGGCTCAATGCACTCCCCACAGACAAATCAGGACAGAAAGGTCCCAACCCCTAACACACTCTCACCCCTAAAAATCCAAAGAGAAATATTTCAGAAGGTGTAAGACAAGAGCTGCTCTTTCACCACCCAGAGAAGCAGGCTGCTAAGGCATCTGAGCAAGCTGATGAGCCAGGGGATGGGAGAACAACTGTCTGCCTGGCACCCTAGCCATCAGCTGGGGAAAAGTGGAAGCTCAGAGCTACCTGCTGGTAATTGCTACGACACCGCGAGGCAGGACAGCCCAGTCAGAACCTGCTTTCATATCCAAGCAATTTTATTTTCATGATTCTAAAGGAGTGTGTAGGTTGTGTTCAGCACAACCCGGGCAGCTGGTGAGAGAAAAGAGAAAACTGCTGCTGTGCTTTGTGGAAAAGCCCATAGTGTATACATTTAGGAGGCAAAGGCTGGCTGTGTGCTGTGAGGGCTCTGTGGCTCTGTTGGTTTGGGTCTGTCTCTGAGAAGGTGCCTGCTAACCTGTTTCCCTCTGGATACAGAATTTGATCACGTTTATCATCGGGCTGGTGCTGCAAGACTGGAGAAGGAGAGGTGCCCAGTCAGAGTGGCTCATGATGGGAGAGGAGAGCAAGGCTGAGTCTTTGAGAGAAAACACTGGCTATCATAGCTGAGCAGCCGTGAGAACAAGGCTGAGGGGAAACAATGCCAGATAGCTGCCTAAATCGGCACTGCCCCTGGGAAGGGTGGTGCCCTCAGCACCTTCTCCAGGCCCGTGGTGGGGCCCATGTAGCCAAACAGCCCCTGGCTACCTGAAAAACAAGTAGATTTTTCTTGTGGGGGTTATACAGAGACTATTGAAACATGCAGGAAAGGGGAGGGGGTGGAGTGAGACAGAGGAACTGCCCTTTAGTGATATCACAAGCTCAAACAAGTCAACAGCCTTGGCTGCCACTGTGGAGTGCCCCAAATATTAATGTGCTCTCAGCCTCATGGAGCTGCTGGGACCAAAGTAAATACCTTCCCTTGCTGCCAATTGCTGCTCTGGAGTACAGAGGAGGGAGAGGCACTGAGGGATGGCAGCCTGAGCCAGCAGTGCAGGTGAATCAACATTTTCACACTCATCTTCATTAACATTTATGTACTCAAGCCCTCTTGAAATCAGGTGCCATGGCAGAGTGGCAGTGGCATGGACAACAGGGAGCCTGTTGGAGCCACCTGGTGAGCTCACCTGCTGCCTTGTGCCAGGGATGTTCTGTGCCTGACACCAAAGAGTCATCTGAGGGAGCAAAACCAGCAGACACCACCACATCCAACACTGGGATATGGGGAGTCAATGGGAGCCAGCCCACTGCCCCAGCACCCAGTCTTGGCTGGACACAGGCAGGCCAGCACCAGGGAGAATGTAGAAGGGTGGGAGGAGATGGGACCACCTCTTCCCTGGGTGCTTGCTCTTAACATCAGCTTCATTTTACCATCGAACTGCATCTGCATGCACTTCAACTCTCTGGGCTCCTTTTTCTGTCCTCCACTTTCTAAGGAAAAAGTGGCACCAGCTGCTGACATGACACAGTTACCTGCGTGAATGGGGTTGAAGGACCATCTTTTGCACATCCTCTTACATTTGACATATCCAGTCCCATCACTGTCTCCCAGACTAATTTCCATTCTGAAACTTTCCCCTATATGTGCCTTTACCCACAAAATGTTGGCTGCAAGACCCTTTTTCTTATCCTACAATGCTGAGTGACAATGCACAGGGTTTTTGAGCTACTTGCAGCATGCCTGCAAGTGGACTGGAGCAGGTTTGCCATTGCAGGTTTGCCTGTGTAAGGACTTGCCCTGTTCCATGGCATAGGCAAAGCAGGGTTTTTGGTTCTGGCACACCTTTCAGCAGGAGTCTCTTATCTCTGAGTCAAATATCCTCTCCTCATTTTCCTGGCATTTGCCTGCAATCTGCTGTATACCTCCTTTCCCCAGGGTAAGGGGATGCAGCACAACGGGGTCACTGGAAGCCCAGCAGTGACAAGCCCTGGCCAGATGAGTTAGCAGCAGCAGCTTCTATCTCTCAAGACCTCAGCAGCTCATACACCCTGGTGCTGAGGGTGCTTGGCCCCTCATAGTCCCCATCCACAGGGCAGGGACTTGTGCCTCTCTCCAGTGCCCACCCCAGCCCCACAGCAGAGCTGTACATCCTCAGTAGCTTCCTTTTTACCATTTACCAGTCACAAAACTGCCTCCTCCTTTCCCTCTTACAGGACTGTCTCCTTGTCTGCTGAGGGTGTTGGTACCAGGCTAAGAGAGTCCTTGTGAGCCCCTGCAGTGGCTTGAGGCTAACAGGGACACTCAGGCAGGTGGCAGGCCAGAGTGGCTGGGCCGTGGTGAGGAGAGATTTATTTCAGCTGGTCAGAGCCAATAATATCTGCCAATATTTAGTCCAGAGCTGCACATTCTGCCAAATTTACAAGAGAACACGGATCAATTTAAGGGTGAAAGACTGGCTGAGATGAAGTATATACTTCAATAGGTACTGATTCCTGGCATTCAGTTTAGGATCCTCAATCACACTATAAAAAGGTTCTATGCATCCAGGCTATTACATCCAAACTATTACATATATTTTGGGGCCTCCTGAAATTATTATTTTCTTGATGAAGGAGTGATAGGATGATTAGAAGTTTACATGTCCTCCAAAGCTCTGTGGGCACTAGAGAGAAGGCTGTATCAGAGAAACACAACTACCATCAGACAAGAGCCAACATCAATCTAGAACTTTCATCTGCCCTTCGTAAGTGAAACAATTTGATGCCAAAAGAAAGAAAGAATTTGCAGCAGCATTGGTTGGCTGCCAGCACATTCCTTTGTGTAATACAAGCTATCAGTGTTTTTGTCTTGCTCCTGAATTTTTGACTTTGGGAATTCCAGAGTCACATCTGAAAGAAAGAGGAACAGCTCTGTTTCCATTTCAGTAGGGTTTCTAAGAAAGAGGTTGCTCTTTCCACAATCTGACTTCTCTGCTTCTGCTGAGTGAGTGGTGTGAGGTTTAGAGGGCTGCTCTTACATGTAAGCATTTGATCTACCTCAGCACTGTCAGACAAAACAAGCCTTGAGCAAACATATTCCGAGCTGAAAAGCAGCTGGCTAGTGAACAAGGCAGAATGAACACTGAAAAGGTTTAGCCAAGGACCTTAATCACTTATCTTCTGCCTGAGGACCACGTTCTTATTTGCTTGTACAATATATCCAGCATTTGAGATCTAAATAATTTATTAGAGAACATACAAGCTCGGTGAGGTAAATTGGCCTGAAATGTAATTCGCCCTGTGGGTTTTGATTTTTTTCTGATTTTAACAACAAAACACAGAACAACCAACAAACCAACAAATGTGAAATTCTTGACCAGCTGTATTAATGCTTACAACTCCCCCATGAGGATAATCTTCATTTTACAGAATGCAGCAAAGGAGATGGCAGGGTGAAGTAGAAAGAAGGGTGGCTGTGTGCTGGTTTGTTGCCTGTCTGGTGGCCTTGCAGCTGTGCTTATGGCACTGGACATGTGCTGGTCCCCAGGCCTGCTGCAGGGGCTCTGGCACTCAAAGAAGTGTTTGAGAGCTCACTGATAGGGATGACTGCAATAGGCTTGACTATTTGGAATTGTTCTCATCCCACAAAATCCATTGGAGAGGGGAAGGCTGCAAATCCCACCAGAGAAGGGTTTGGCTTGGCTTCTCTCCCACAGCTGGTTGAGGGCTGGGAGCTTCAGCGCACAGTGTTCCTGCAGCCATTCACTGTGGGTCCACAGTTTAAATCACCATCCCTGGGGCAAGAGAACTAGCAGAGCTGCAGGATGATAATCCCATGGGAGTGCCAGCACTTGAGACAAGTTTTCACAGCTTGTCTTTTTTAAAGAACAGTTTTTAAACATATTCCTGTGGAAAAAAGAAGTTAAGCAGAACTTTATAGCATTTCCTATAAAAAGCCCAAAAGAGGAAGTTAAAATTCATATGTAGTCAGGTTTTTAAGTAGCTGATTCTAAGCCCACTAAGACCATGTATGTTAACGGAGGTTCCCTGCCTGCACAGAGCAGGAGGTGCCGGGGCTGCAGAGCACAGTCCCTGCAAGAGGAATCTGGGCACCGGCAAGGAGTCAGTGCCAGCTCCCAGCAAACAATGTCATGGTGTTCAAAGAGGACGTTGTTGGGAGCTCTGTGGAGCACTCTGGGAGCAGATGAGATCACTGCCCATCACTTACTGGTTTAATGCTTCTCCTGGATTTTGTCTCCCTTACTTTCCACTCAGCTCTCACAAATGTCTTCAGCAGTGAGAGGCTGAAACTCATGGTTTATGACTGGGAAAGAAAAATCAATAAATACTCAATTTCTGAGAGGGGTACTCCTCCCTTAGGCCCGTCCCCTGCCTCCACAGTCAAGCACTTCTATTTAATCTAGAGAATAGAATAAGATATTTTTTTGCAGTAATTTTTCTCCCTTTGCTTGAGTGCAAAGGAAGTTGAGGGGCATTCTCGATTGTGCTGGAAAGGTATTCAGTCTCCCTTTCCCTGCCTGTTCATGCCCACTGCACCTCTTCTTTCTCTGGTGGGGAAAAGCTCTGAGCTAACCAGTGTTTCCATACAAAACAACTTTCCACACAGACTGGCACAAATGGTCTGGCTCATCCTGTGCAAAGGGCTATCATACAACGATTTCAGGACAGACTACAGACTAACAATGGATTTCCATCTGCTACATTCTGACCGCAGTAGTTTCAGAATGACTCTAAACGAACCTTGTTTCAAGAAAGACAGCATGAGCCCTCAGAAGACATGTGATGGGTGAATAGTGCAAGGGGAAATACCTTCTTCCTTTCAAGGTGATACAGGGATGTTAATAGATTAAAAGTGACAATTTTCTGACCAGTCAGAAAATTTTATGCACTTTAAGTGCAATGAGAACTTAGTCATAAAGCACCTTAGAGGACACCTTGTAGAAGGAGAGAGGTGTTCTTTGTTTCTCTTTCTTTACATGAAGAAATCTGTGGTTTGTGAAGAAAAGATGACACACATTTTAAAAAAGTAGAAAAATGTCCCCCAGTCATATGTTACCTGCTACACACATTCCCATTGCCTGCTAGACATCCTAATCCATAATATTTATGGTGCTTTACATAAACAAACATCTGCATTTGAGTCAGTCACTGATATTTAATAAACATGAAAATTCTTTGTTACTCTACTGGATTTGTTCGGGCATGGAGGGTCAAAGATATAGAGACCTAAAAACTTGAGAACTGTAAGTTCTTAAAATACTTGCATAAAATAAGAAAACAAGTTCTGACGGTAAAATCAATAATGAATTCACTTCATTTTGTGGAGGGAGAAAGAAGCCACCCATTTGGATGAAGAAATATAATTTCACTCATGTGCCCTGTCCTTTAATAAGAGCAATAAAAAACTGCTCCTCACAGTCATTTTGATGAGAGATTTTCCCCGAGGACACTGGCAAGGCGGTACAGCATCCCTTTGCTCCTCAAGCAAGTAGGAATTGCTCACAGCTCTGCGGGCTGAAGGGGAGCAGCAGTGCTGTGCCCTACTCACTTTCTCCATGGCTTCTGGTAGGTGGGTGTCAAGGGGCTCTCCCACAGAGAAGAAATGTAGGTGCTGTGGTCATGCTGCCCAGATGGGTCCCTGGAGTTTGCAGGGGAATATGCTGATGGAGTATCTTATCCCACAAGATCTTGCTGTGCGGAAAAGCTCACTGACTGATCCCAGCTATAACAAACATTGCCACACAGCTACAACAAACACTGCCACAGCAGAAAACCACCACAGCTCCACCTCAGCCAGGGGGCTGCAATATGTCAAATGGCTTCACAGGGTCTTGTCCTGAGGTCTGAAGCGCAGGCAGGACCTGTCACCCCAACACTTGACAGACCTCACTGCTCACCACTGTTCTGAGACTACGGAGATGGCTCTGGGCTGATAAAGCCTTGCCTGTGAAACACACAACAGCAAAACACCGGAGAAATGGTGGCAGGGTGGCAATCCATTTTCCATGTATTTCTTTAACAGTGACATCCTGCAACAGGCATGGAGTCAATGACCTGCCCTCTCCACTGCCAGTGCAGAGCATCACATCTCTATTCTTCCTCCTATTTTGACAGCAGTGGTGTTGAAAGCTTGGAGCTTCCCTTGCAAATATGTGCAGGCCACTTTGAGCTCATTTACAGAAAGTATAAGGCTCAATGAATATGAAATTAGCACTGCCACCCCAGGGCAGAAGCCCAGCTCTTCCCTGAGGGCTGCACCTCCCAGAGAGAGGCTTGTGGCCGAGAGGAATTTGTCAGGATCACCAAGGGACCAGGGCCAGCTGATAAACCTGGCAATACCTGTGGGGCACCAGGAAAGGACATAGCTGGTATTAATAAAAAATTAAGAAACTCCTCAGCTTCACATGGCTGGGGTTCATTGGGACTAATAAGATGGTAAAGATGATGTCACTCGCTTTCAGGAAACAACTGGAAGTTTTGTGACTCAGCATCAATGTAAAGCAGATCCCAAAGTAATCCAGAGAACTGATGTAAAATCAGGCTAAGGAAAAGAAAGCCAGCTGTGTTGTGATATCTGCACAGGTCTGGGAACAGCCTTGTCCCCAGAATGGCCACTTTCCATCTGGGCTGCCAGCACTTCTAGTGCACCTCCAGTTCTCATCAAGAGGATGCTGCAATGGGTGAACAAAAGCCCTGGGTGGAGGGAAGCTGATTTTGGCCAGCTGACCTTGCCTGGGCAGGCAGGTGGACCCTGTGTCACCTGTATCCCTGCATGCTGCAGCCTGTGATGCTAGGCAGGGGGTACCAAAGTATTGGGGCATCAGGGTTGGACTTGATTCACAGCATGAGTATTCTCATACCTTCTGTTTCATTTTGTCTTTCTTTTTCACTTTTAGTGGGGATGTAAAATAGGTCACAGGTCAGAGCAGAGTTCCCAGCAGCAGAAGATAACATTGCAGTGATTATTGCCATTCAAGGACCTCCTCCCACCCAGAGCCCTCCGCTCCTCCAGGACAATTTTCCTTCACAAGTCAGGCACTGCGAAGCAGTAATTCCTTTAATCTGCCCCTCAAACGACACCTTCTGACTGCTGCTACAATTTTGCAAGCATTTAAGCTCCCTGACAGTGAAGAGTTACAGGCAGGACTCTTTACATGAGGATGTTTACAGCCTCACCCGCTAGCCAAGAGTTTTAGTTCCATATTCCCTCACAGCATGTTTATATGTAGCATTTAAAATGACATTGTTATCATCCTGAATGCATTTTAAGTTTCTGGAGTGCTTTTTTTCACCTTTGAATCCTAAAGCACTTGACAACTGGTGCATCGTGGTTACAGCCTCCATATGTTGTGATTTGTTCATCCGTCACAGGATACACCTGCCTCTGAAGTTATACTGTACTCCTGATAATCGGGCTGCTTCTCCACACACCCACAGGGATGCACTCCCATCTGTGTGTTTGGTTTCAGCCAATCTGCAGTGACACTTTCGCATCTGAAACCCTTTTTTAGCTGCATAAGGTGGCAGAGGTTGATGGACAGAGTACTGCTGGTCTGGCTTGGCACCACTCCTCTGGTCAGTTAAAAAACAAAATTTGTATTTCTCAGGATGCAGGATTGGGCTTTTTACGGAAACAAGTTGAAAACAGAGAGAAAGGAGAAACTTAATACACTGACACAGGTCTTCCTGGATTTAACCATACTTTGTTTTCTGTAAGTGGAAAAAATGCTACTGAAGCTTTAAGTTGCCTGATAGGAATTCCTACTTTTACATAAAAAGTACTTGTGTAAAATGGTCTGGAAACTCTTAAGATCCCTCTGACTTTTTCACAATAAATTCTTTAATACCAACTTTAGTAATAAGACATAATTTTGAACAGAGGTAAATTTTGATTTCTTAGAATGTCTTCAATCAAAAGGCCTTGCACAGTATTAAAGGATTTTTTGAAGACTCTGCATAGATCTTTGAGATCTTAATGAAAAATAGGCTGCTCCCAGGTTGTTTAAGAAACAGTTCTGAAATACTAATTCTGGATATAAGCATCTGCTGAATAACTGAATCTAGCTAAGTCACAGGAGTCTTCAGTCATTTTTGGAAACAAGCATAGGAAAATGTATATACCAAAGGGACTGAAGTTTGGACAAATTTTGAGCAAATTTGCTAGTAGCTTTCATGGAAGGACTCCAAACCTGCTTTGCTAAGGAAAGGAGTAAGGGCTAATCCCATTTCTTGTTACTTGCAAGCACAATGTGAATACAGATGTGCAAAGCAGTTAAAGACTAGAAAAAAACTGCCTGGAGATTGTGTCCTGCCTCACGCTATCGGGAGTCCCTCTCCCTCTGTTTTACTTGGAACTCGTAGTTTTCTCAGCATTCTTTACACAAACAGAGCAAATTTTGCTGTTTCACCTAGTTAACTGAACATGTGGTGTGAGGTCAGCAACAGTCACCAGCCTATCTACAACTGTCTGTGCTCACATGATGCTGCAGCAGCTCCAGCATAAACAGGAAATTGGGCAAAGTGACTCTTTTAGTAGGGAACCACACCACCACCTTTTTTTTTAAGAAAAGTGTTCAGCAACACACTGTCAGGCCTAATGAAGAAAAGCGAGTAGCCAGCAGGAGCAGAATAAAAGCTGCAAATGTTCAGGCTGTAGCACTTTTGCCTGATCATAACAACGAGGTTCAAGAAATGCCTCCATGTTCAGTGTCCTGCTCAGCTGATCTGGGTGCACATGAAGTAAAGAGCTGTATCCTCCACATCCCCTTGAGGCCAAATCTGGGCTGTTCTTTTTTACAACCTTATTGGCTTCATGGCTACATGCCACAAAGACTTTGACCTTTGCACTTCATTTCACTTCTAAAATTGCCTGGAGAAAGGAAGTGTGCGGGAGGCAGGCAGAAAAACAGGGAGGAGGTGCATATGTGTGGGAGAACTTGCCGTAGAGAACAGGCCACTTTTGTTGAAAATAAGTACCAACCTTTCTGCACATATGGACAAAGAAAGAAAAATAGGAATTGGTCCAATCTCACAACAGCATCTATATAGTATCCAGATGAGCTCTGGTTTTAGGCATGTGGAGGGGGGCACTGATTTAATTGCATGCTCCAAGGTGCACAGACTCAGACATCTCCTCTGGGATCTATATATTGGCTTGAAATCAGTCCTGTAGGAACCAATTGGCCTTTGCGGAGACATTTAAACTCCACTGATGTAAATGGCAAAGCTCCCATTTGCTCTGAGGGGCAAATTTGCTCTGAGGGCAGGCCCTCCTCTTGACAGGAAGCTTTGAGAAATTCTGAGATTCCCAAAAATGGAAACATGATATGAAGAAATTATCTGAATAAACGAAATCTGCCTCTGGACTTATGAGGAGCATTTCTACCAAACACATCAGAAGATTACCTCTCCTTTCATGGGTCTAGCCTGGGTTTTGTGGGTTGCACACAGGCTGCCCTCAACTGATTTTTTTTTCAGTCAAAGAACAAGTATCTGCTGGTGACTTCAGGCATGGTAAAAGCCCCTGTTGGGGGAAGGCAGACTGCCCCCATAGGTCTCACCCTGGCCATACCTGGACAGAGCAGGCACTGTGCAGCACAGGCACTCAGCTCTTACAGCAACACGGGCAGACTGGCAAGCCGGGTACCACAGTGGGCTGCCAGGGCTCCTGCAGGAGCAGAGAGTGTCTGGTGCACTGGGAAGAACTATCGGAATGCAACCAGAAAACAAACCAATTATGGTGAAATAAAGTGAAGTTTGGAAAGGTCTGTATTTGTCCCAGAAATGCAGTTTGAGCAATCAGGTCTCCGCAGCCTCCAACTGGAAGCAGTGCTGTGTGATTCAGATGCTCAGCCAAAGCCAGTCATCACTGGCCATATTCCCTTGGTGAATATTTACAGAAAACAAAACAGATTATAAACTAAGAGTTATTTGTCAGACCTACTTAGTAAATACTATAATTGTATTTAAGAGCACACCAAGTGTGTGGGCAAGGCACAAACCGAAACAGACGGTGGAATGTGCTGGATGAAGTCCTTACATTGCATATACGCAAGTACTGATGTTTTTTAAAGGGGGTATATTTAGGTGGCCCATGCTTCCTTTAAAGCAGGTTGAGTTGAACCTCAACAACACTGAAGGTGGCTGAATAGTACTCAATAGCTGGTTTTACACCCATTTGTTCATTTCAAAGTACATTACTAGAAAACCATCTACACTATGGAATTTATAATTTTCTTTTTTAATTTTAATTTAATTTTAATTTTAATTTTATTTTTATTGCAGTTATGCAGTTTTCACCTGTCTTCTCATCAACTAAATTGTGATGCTTAACCTTTTATTATTCTCTAGGCAGTGTTACATCTCCAGACCTGGGTTTACTTCTTTAAAAGCTGTCTTAAATTAGTATCTGCTTTACACTTGACAGGAGGCAGAGCTAGTTTTTAAATATTTTTAGACTTATTTTTTTGTTCTCCTTAGCTTGTGTAGAAGTGGTCATAATATGCAGCATCCACTGCCTCTCATTTTTTATTTTAAAATACATAAAAGTTAGAAAACATATAAACAATGCTCCTTGTGCCAGGTTTTCCTTTTGCTTTTTTTTGTTTAAGAATTCTCTCTGAGTTGTCAGCACTTTCTTTTTCTGTTGCTTGAGCCCTGTGTGTCATCCAAGAAAAGAGGGTTTCAGGATGATGGGTTTGAAGAAACAGCACCCTGTGAGCTCCACTTTCCTTTACATTTTAAGTGTGCTTCAAAAAGTCAGCTGGTTAAAGTCAGCTCAAGTATCCAAACATTGCTTGTGTAAACTTCCCATGCTTAGGAGATAACTGTGCGTTCCTCTGCTCCACTCTGGGAAGGCAATGCTGCCTGTGAAATTCTGCAGACCTGCACTTTTTTTTCTCAGCACTCTGCCTACTCCACACTGGCCCATGGAGCATAATGCTCCAGTGGAACCGGGAATGAGCAGCAGGGCACAAATCTGTGGCTTCTGGCATGGACTCGGGACTGGCACCTGGGTCCTGAGCTGTGCTGCTCACAGAATCACAGAACACCCTGTGTTCATCGAGTCCAGCTCCTGGCTCTGCAAAGCAGCATCCTCAAAAGTCACACCCTCTGCCTGAGAGCATTGTCCAAACATTTCCTGAACTCTGTCAGGCTTGGTGCTGTGACTACTTCCCTAGGGAGCCTGTTACAGTGCCCAGCCACCCTCTGGGTGAAGAAGTTTTTCCTGATATCCAACCAAAACCTACCCTGACACAGTTTCATGTTGTTCTTTGGTCCTCTTACTGGTCACCAGACAGGAGATCAGTGTAGGAGATCAGTGTCTGCATCTCTTTTTCCTCTCATGAGGAAGCATCTTCATCATCAGCCCTTTCTCCTCTCACCTCCTGAGACTAGTCCTTCCCATTGCAAATCACATATAGGTTAAGCTTTTTCAGCCCCCTGTTACTGCTGAAACTTTTGCCTGGATGTGGGGATATGAAAGTAGCCAGGGCTGGCATATGCTGTATAGCACTGCTATTGAAAAAACTCAGCATGGAAAATAAGGTCCTACGAGCATATGTAAAGTTTATCTCCATTTCCATGACTTCTCAAACTTCCCTTGCTGAACCAAACGGTGAAATCATAACATATTCAGAAATATTAAATCATTTCCTCAACATCTGAATATAACAGGCTGCAGAAGGAAAACAATTACTTCTGGCATGCTGCACACTTTAACACTCCAAATTCTGGTATCCCAGCATATTTACAGGCTTGCACTCTGATGACAGCACCATTAAAACAGCTATGGACCATGACTTATTTCATAGAAAATGCCCCAGACTTGCCGAACCCAGCTTTGCCTGGACATTGAATATTTTAGACCACACAGTGCACATGCAAGTAGTAACTTCAGGATGCCCCAAATTAGCTTCCTACTGCTGGCCTGTGGGCAGGAGACTGATGCTACTCAGGAATCTGCCTAACCCAGAACTGGGTAGTGTCCTGCTGTCTCTGTGGTGCAGAAGGCCCAAATTATTTGTGACACTAAAAGGATGAGGTGTGATGCAAGGATTGCCCTGCCTGGCTGTGTACCCACCTCTGCCTCCCCACCTGTGATAGGTTGACTTAGGAAGAAGAAACTCAGAGAGAGGTTTTCTCTAAGAGAATTTCCTCTGTGGGGGTTGTGACACCTGCAACAGCCAGTTAGAGAAAGTTAGTTTGCTCCGTGCACACACATTTTGAAGGAGGTAATCCGGAACTGAGCCTCTTTGTCTTTCTGGTGGCTGAGCAGGTAACACCAACCCGAGATTCCCCTTCCCCCATGCCGGGGGAGGCTCGGGAGGCCGCTTGGGCCCCGTTTGCCAACGAGGGGACCCGATGGCCAGGGGGAGAAAAGGTTGTGTGATGAGACCTTCACGGCTTCCTCCTCCACGGGCCCGCGGCTCTGGCGTGGGGGGAGGCCGACTCTTGCTGCTGCCGGACGGGCCGGGCCTGCCCGGGTGGCCATGAGCAGTGTGGGGCTGCAGCCCAGCCCCAGAAAGGCTGATTGACACCTCAGCTGCCTCCCAGCGCGGCCTGAGCCTGGCCCAACTTTAGTAGTTGTGTTAAACTTGAACTCTTAAGTGTTCAGATAAGATTTGCAAAGCCTTCAGCCTTTCCTTTGAATATGAAAGGGAATAAGAAGATTTCTGAAGTCAGTGATGTAAGAGCTAAGTTTTTAAGATGGAAGAAGAATGAGAAGATGCTGAAATGGCTGAAAATCTTTTTGTAAAATTGTAGGGATGAACTGATGTACTGAATATTCCTATAAACCATGGAAAGAGACATGGGGGGATGGAAATGTTCCATTTAATAGATGATTTGACTAAAGAGCACCATGTTGAGAATTTTTGCCCTGAGAAAAGAAGGGGATTTCAGTTTTCTGGAAATGAAGCCTGAGCAGAGAAAAAGGAGACAGAGAGAATCTTTGCTGTCGAACATTTCATTCTTAAAAGTAATACCCCATGGGACAGACATGGCCCACATCTACAGCTTTGGGACAGCTGTAGAGTTGGGAGGAATGTCACGGTTGCAGGTTCCCGGGCGGATGCAAATCGTGAAAGATAAAACCACAAGAGAACTGTCTTTTTCCTTCTTGTGGGAAAAATCCCTACAACTTCAACAAGAAGAGGCTTCTCTCTCCAGAAGTGAACTGAGAAAGACTAAATTGGGGACTGACCGAAATATTTGTTATATGTTTGTTTTGTTGTTATGAAGATTGGGAGAGGGAGGGAAGGAGTGATCTGAAAAATCTTATTCTGATTTTTTTTTCTTTTCCTTTCTCTTTGTTTGTGTAGTTAATAAATTTTCTTTTATACTCTCTCAAGTTTTAGGCCTGCCTTGCTCTTTTGCTCCTGGTTCTGTCTCACAACAGGAAAAATAAGTTTATTTAAATTGGCAACTCAAAACGGAGACACCACCTCTCGCTTTACCCTGTGTGAGCACCTGAGCTTCCCCACTCTGGCCATGGGGAAAGGGAAGGGCAGGAGCAGGGCTTCTCCTCACAGCTGGCTGTGGTCCTCCTTGTGCTATGAAAGGCCAGGTCCCACATGTGAAATCCCAGGAGGGCTGCCGATGCCAGGGAGAGCAACAGGGCCTCCCCAAACAGAAAGGAGACAAAGAGTGAAAAATAAAAGTGCTCATTTCTGCAGAATCCCATGGATTTCCCAGAAGGGTTCATTGCTGCAAGATGGTGAAGATGCCACTTGCAAGAGGACAGGCCAGCTTTCCTGAGCAGGTTCCTTTTCTTTGGGGTTATGTTCAGCCAGTTGACAGGGATTTGTAATGCAGGTTTTTTGTGAGTACAGCAGAACTAAAACTAGCTGCCAAACTCCACAAATAGTGGAACAATTTGAGAGTAAAGACAGATTTCAGAAATTAAAGTTCAACTTGATGTCCTGGGTTCAACTTGCAATTAATGTGCTCAGCAATGTCTTAAATATGAGCAATGTGGCAGAAGGGTACTAGCTCCCTTTCTATAATTTTTCAACCTGCCAGCACACTAATCTATGAAACACCAAAATCCAGATTCTTAGTAATGTAAACTGGTAAACGTGGTTGAAGGCAGTGATATTGTGCAGCCTATCTGTATCTACGTATTTTTTAAACAGAAAAGCTATCAGAAGAGTATGTGCTTGTGGGATGGTGAAATAGTATCAATGTTACTGTTACAAAAGTGAGGACAATGAGCCAGCTGGGTTTTTCCACAAGCATTTTCAAAACTACAGCGTTTATTTCTGCTTTTCTGCAACTTCTTTTCTATCTCTTCTCCCCCCTTCCCTATCCCCACCCCCCCCTTTTTTTTTGTGGTTTATACACTCTGAGCTACACCCAGAAAATGAGGTCACCAGGGAGCAGTAAGGAGGTGGATGCAGACTGTGACTGCATCATTTGCTCTGTGCATGCTGATGGCTGTCTTGTCTCACCAGGGCTCCCTGGAAGCAGCGAGAAAAAGGACAAGGAAGGAGGAGAAGGCATCGAGACTGGACTGCTTCTGTGTGATGATGTGCCCCTGCCTCTGCTGCTGGTGCTGTTTGAACAGGCACTGGGGAAAAAGAGAGACAGATGGGATGTGCTCCATGGAGAGGTGCCTTCTTGTGCCCTCCTGGTGTCTGCAGTTAAAGAATGAGGGATCCCTCACATATAGGCTGCTGTGTCCCATGAACATGTGGCAGTAAGGGTCTGTCATGCCTCCAACCAGCCACCCTCTCCTATGCCAAGGCTGCAAGAAAATGGGGAATATGAAGAGCTGCACAAGGTCCTTGGCCATTCCCTTTCCTGCCCATTCACCTGCCTCACCTTAGTGTGACCTGTGCCCTCCCTGCCCCTCCCAGCTGGTCATGGCAGGTCAGTGCCACCGCCTTTGTGCACTGTCACCTACACACCCTCTGCCCTGAAGGAATTATCTGTACACTTGTTCCCTCTGCATCCTGATGTCTGGGAAAGACCTGAAGCACATCTGGGGCACCTGAATCACATCTGGCTCTAGCCCTAGTGAGGCTCCAGTGAGGGCTGCCCAGGATGATGCAATCCCAACCAGCTGGTGAGGCCATGCTGCTATGTTGGGATGAAAGGCCCCCACATGACCTTGGAAATGACCAAGGTGTGTTCTGCTTTCCTCTGATGAGAAGAGTTGTTAGTTAGCTTTAAAACCATACCTCAGCTAGCCCAAATTCTATAAATCTTCAAAGCCAAAAGTGTACAGTCATCTGCATAGTCTGCAGTGCTTGCACATGCTTCTGAAGGAAGCAAATGTAAGTGTGGCTGATGCTAATACTTGAACTGTGAATGCTGTCAACTTGAATTGCAAAACAGGAATTGAAGTGAAATTCCAGCTGCTTTGGAATTCCTCTGTTGAATTTTGAAATAATTTTCAGTTTTGAAGTGGGTTTTATTGCTTCTAACCCTATAGGAAAGATTAATAAAGACAGAGAAGCTAGCAGCAGAAATGCCAAGACAGCATTACACACTAAGATCTGCTCCAACCAAAATGCAGACACATAAAAATTCAAAACTCTCCACAGATATGACCATTTCATGATCAGCTGAATGTGCAAGTAGAGTTGATCCACAGGGTTCTCCCGTGTTGAGGAACTGCACTCCCTTCCTAGGCACTGTTGAGTTCTCCTCCTCCTCTCACCAGTGATGGCCGAGCCACAGAATGGTTAAATAACTGAAGATCTGTGCCCAACAATGTGCTTTCAGCTTGTTTCAAAGAGTGCAAATCCTGGACAGTCAGTACCCTCACACTGGCTAGGAAAGCCCTGCTCAAAGCATTTATTTTAGGGAGGGTGTGGACACAGGCACATTCACAACAAGAAATCGTATGCAACATCCTCAACTCTGCACTGAAGCTACAGTGCTCAGCCTATTAGAGAAAAACAAAGCAGACTTTCTCTGTGGCTGCCTTCAGTTGAAATGTGGTGCTTGGGAGCCATGCAGATTATTCTTTTTATTAGAGGTCTCAAATCCACTTCTGTTTTAGTAGGCAATGTTTTGCTCCCTGGCTCTGCCATTTAGGCTCCTGCCTGATGCTATTTTAGGAGCAACAGCATGTGGGTATCAACAGGCCTGTTGATGCTTACAGGTAGTGATGGGAGGAGCAGGAAAGCTGAAGGAAGACGGACAAATTAAAAAAGAACTGTGGGGACCATGCAGAGAAAGGACTGGGTGCTACAGCTCTATGGGGAGGTCACAGAGGAGCAGCTTCATCCCCAGCAGCACACATACAGCACAACCTGCAGAACGCTGATAGCAGATCCCTGGTCCCAGCATGAGGAAGGCATAGCTCCTCCAGGAAGGGCTTCTCAAAATTAGACCCAGTTTTTATTAGGGGTGGAGTAGACCCATCACATTCTGAATCATTGGGCCGTGGGCCGGCCATTTTATGCATTGTTATGAGGTATCTCCTTTGCTAAAGCCAAGCAGAAAAGCCAGCAATGCAACAGGAGGGAAGAGGCCATTACTGAAATCCTATGAGAACAGTGAGGAATGATGACAGACAATGCCTCACATCCCTGCTTCCACTGCAGGAGCTGCCAGTGCAACAGCGCCGTGTCCAAAGCATGGTGTAACAGGCACGACTTGCCAGGGTAGCTGAGAGAGCTGGCACCTCTGGCTGCTACTAAAAAATTGCAGAGAGCCCTAGAAACCTCCTGTTTCACTAGTACACTGCAAGTAGAGGGCAAGAGCTACTCAGGACTTGTGCTAATTAAGCTGCCTACTGCTGGGAGAGGATGGGGATGTGGCTGGATGCCAAGAGTAATTATGGTAGGCGGGACCAGAGGGCTCCGCTGACTCCCAGGGAAAGTCTGCTTAACCTGGTCCTTATGCATTCTTTCTTCCTTCTCCTGGGGTTGCCTGTGGAATGACACAGCCTGTGAAGCCCTTTCGGAGCCCCACGCACCTCCTGGAGACATATGGGCAGGAGCCACTGGTCCCTGCAGGAGGCCAGAGCTTTGGTGGGAGGCAGCGCTGGGCTCGCGTCCCCCTCTGCTCAGCCCCGCCGTGGGCTGTGACGGCTGGGGCTGGTGTTGCTGGCAGAGGTACAGCCTCATGTTTTTTGACCTTTTACTCTTCCAGAGATAGAAATGGGATTTGTCTGAGGCTTGGAATAACTTCCTGCGATTGTGCTGGAGAGCTTGCTAGATAGCTGTGTCTGTCGGAGCTGGCTCAGGAATGAAGAAAGCCTCTGCTCTGTAACTAAGCTGAAGACAGATTTAAAGGAGCCCAAAGACACAGCTGTGCCTTAGAGAAAAATAAGCTGAGAGCACTATACATTGTCCCCGGTAGGACAACTGGGCCGGGGCTGTTTCTGGCTTTGGGCATTAGCCATTACCGGAGAATCACAAACAACCCTAAAGCAAATGGTGTCTGTGTTTTGATAGTGATTCCTCAGATGGCAACTTATAAATCCTCTCTGGACCAGTGATGTATATGTGTCTGCATGTGTGGGAAAGTAGGTAATAGTCTGAAAATTGATCCTTTGGGATGATGAGAGCAAGCAATAGTTGTGCAAGCCTCCCCCTCCTCCTCCACCATTCCTCTGCCTCTGCTGCCAGCACAGGCAGTGACACTGGGCAGGCACTGAGCCTGAGGTGATGGCTGCTCTGCGTTTTCTGCAACTTCTGATGTTCTTCTGCATCTCTTTCGTTCCATCTTAAATTGGCTTCTAGCAGTCTTTACAGATGACATTAACAGATGTTTTCAGCACAACATTGAACAGATCTGTTGAATTCCCAAAGAATTAAGAAAATGTTCTTCAAATAAAGCCTTTTCTATGCAAGCTTTTAGTTGTTTCTTGTATTTTACTCATCAGTACTCAAAATCACTATGTACAAGATGTGTGCTAGTGTATTCCTGTGTGACTCACTCACAGCCTGGCTGCCTCTGACTCTTCTTTCTTGAAGTTTGGAATAGGAATTATCTTAGCCCTTTACTGATATTCTTTGAACAACTGAACATAGAGCACCTGGTGGGCAGGATCCTTGACTGAAAGATGGTAATTTTTTAGTCTTCTGGCCAACAGCAGTACCAGCTGGAGATCTTCTGGCATATACCAAGGAATACTCAGGCTATATCCTGCCCAGCCCAACTATAAGCCCCCTCTCCTCCTGGACTGGGTCTCCACAGGCGCTTGCTGGAGGTGTCAGCCCTCCCTCCTTGACACTGCTTGGAGAGGACAGGGAAAACTGCTCTCCCCATCTCTGCAACTGGTGGTTGGATCGGTGCTGTTCCTGAGCATGAGTGTTTCACAGTGAGGAAGAAATAGAAATTTGGGTCTTCCTGCTCACCAGAAGCAGAGCTGTCCCAAAGTCAAGTCACATTTCTGTTGCAAACAAGTCCTAACACACAAGTTCAACATACTTAACACTTCTGTGCTAACATACCATTCACAGTTTTCAGCCTCAGGGGAATTCAGGGTGTTAGTGATATCTATCAACAAATGTGATTTATAATGTAATTGTATAATATAGTAAGAGGGTAACACTTGAGCCTTTGAGCCTCAGTGCACAGCAGGTCTCTTAGGCAGCAGAAGCAAGCACTGCTGGACAGCACTATTTATCTGTTTGCATCATATTCTGGCTCCTACATTTCACTTACTGCTTTCTACATAGGAAATGTGAAACAAACTGGAATTTTGAATACGTTTTTATTAAAAAACTTGCAACCCAAACAGTGATAAATTAACAAAGAAAACCCACTTAGTTTATTTGTAGGTAATCTAATATAATTCATTAATTTTAAATCCTTTAAAAAACGTTTAAATGCTTTTGTATATTTTCCCCATTCTGTTCAAATGCAGCTTGTTTCAAATCACATAAAATAATCCTCACAGGGGGAAAGCAAGCTTTTCACAGTAATACCTCTTTAACATAAAAATTGTACCATAAAGAACATGAGTAATTGTATATTAAGCTACACCAATGCCTTGATATTTATGGATGAAGACAAAGTACACCTGTTAGCAGAAATAAGCACTACATTTGTCCTAAAAACTCCACTTAGTGGTAAATCATTGCACATCAACTAATGAAACTGTATTTCAAGGAAATAAATGGAAAAGGGCCTATGGCAAAAAAATTAAACTAAGAAATTACAATTTAATTCAAAGATTTATACTTTTCATTTAAGTTATTATAAAAATCTATGTTAACGCTACTCTATGTGAATTAATGCTCTTTATGGGAAGTTTACTCAGGATGACTGGACTAGATTGAGGAAGTATCATGAGGGGGAGCTGTTGAAATTAAAAATAAAAGTACTAGTGCTCCCAGACTGAACAAAACTTTCAGCCTGTGATGCATGGTGTTGCATGCAATGCTTTTTTTCTACTCTTAATCATGTATGACAAAAAGACAGTGATGGACTGTCACAACACAGGGCATCTGTTAACCCACAGATTAAAAGGTATCTGAGGGCTAAGTAATCTTTCTCACCACGCCTTATTTCCAACAATTGAACTCAGTTATTTTACTTGTGGTACAGCAGGCAGCTACCACATGTTTTCACAAGGACTCTGAGAATAATGCACATTAACAGTCTTTGGAGCTTCTCATGCATGTGGGTTTCCCCCGGGGTCTCAGTGTTCACAGATTTTGAGCTGGTGGCTACAGCCACAATTCAGACACACCTAGAATTTCATCTGAGAACAAACATGGAGACAATGCCTAATACCACTTTTTCATTAAAAAGACCAGGTCACACTTTGATGAGCATGTGTGAAGTAGGTCAGCACTGAGGGTGTCTTCTAGGCATGATCAAAGGCGTGTGTAGATGTGAGAGCAGTCTTTCCAGAACTAAAACAAGAAATCCCCCAAATAAACAACACCACAAAAAGATGCAAAGCATTGCAGTTCAGCTTCCTATAAGCTTAGGTTTTCTCTACTACACCAGGAAAACAAAACACAGAAGAGAATGTCTGTTACTCAGACTTGTTCAGACTGCAGATCTTGATCTTTACAGTTTTGCAACCCATCACAAAGCAAGTGTTTTTCCATCCACTGCTCTTGGGCCATTGCCAGCAATCCTGATACACACTGTGCACTGCAACACAAACCCAGCTACCATGGCCCTGCATGGTTCTTCTACACTGAGAGGCTCTCTCAACGTAACAAACAAATTTCATATCAGCAAAGATGTTACATCATCCTGAATGTCTGTGTGCATTCTCATGAAGTTTCTGTAATTCTTTGCAAAAAGCAGGTTGGCCACAGAGCTGAGAACTTCCTACCCCATTCTTGAAGGTAGATGTCTTCTAACACTTCACCAACCCCTTGCTGTCACTGTCTGACCCAGTTCCAGGAGCAGGAAGCTCTGTATTGTCACCTGACAGTCAAACTCCACACGATCTGCCCTGCCTGCAGAGCAGAGATGGTGGCAAGAGCTGTAAGCAGAAGTGTGAAGTTCACAGTGCTAACTGAATCCCATAAAAAGTGATGTGAGATAAAGGTTGTTTGTGCACAGAGCAAACAAACATGCTACACAGATCCTGAGACTCCAGCGAGCTTAGCACAGTTAGAAGAGTCTCTATCTCTCACGTCCAAAAGATAACTTCTGAAATTCAGCCTGGCAGAAATTCTTCCGTCAAAAGCTGTTTCCTGAGAGTACCAGAAAATGTCCAATCATTCATGACCAAATAATTTGCCCTTCAAGTTTAGGTCCCAGTTCCAGAAAGTGCTTAAGCACGTGCTTCACAGCAAACTCAGGTCATTGACCTCATTTAAACTAAAATTTGAGGAATTGAGCCTGCTTATTTTTTTGCCATTGTCCAAGTTTTCCCTACCATTTTCACTGCCCAAAGCGTGAGCAGCACCTGGAAAGATTAAAGGAGAGTCTTGACTCCAATTAAGTGAAGTGCTCCTATTTAACCATCTTCTCGCTTCAGAGACAGTGAAGATTTTCTTTCAGAAAAATGCTATTTCACAGGATGTATTTAACATATACACATTTTGTATGGTAGGAAACTGAAAGGACACTTCCTCTTCTAAAGCAAAAGCCATGCAGCAAGAGGCAAGCGAGCACCATGCATGAAGATGTGCATGAGAGGGACGCAGAAGTCTTCTTGGGTATTGAAGGTTTGACATCTAGTAATTTTGATTTGCAAATGGGCCATACAAAATCAGCAGCACAATTAACCTCTCTCTGTCTGGGAGCTGCATGGGAAAAAGTATTCTCCTGGTTCAGCAGAGAGAGTGAGGCAGAGTTTGCTTCTGCTAGCCTTGCAATGATCCCTTAAGTATTTGGAAGTGGTGGACTCACTATCCCTGGAGGTATTTAAAAGACATGCAGATGTGGTACTTCGAGACATGGTTTAGTGGTAGGCTTGGAAGTGTTGGGTTAATTGGTTGGACTCCATGATTTTGAAGGTTTTTGTACAACCTAAATGATTCTATAATTCTGTGGGACTTGGCCTTTGGGAGCTCAAACTGTGTAAATGGAAGAGCTGTTTGTGCTCTGAGTAAGGAAGTTTAAATTTGACCTGAAATGAGAGTGTAAGGCTGCAGAGAGGAAGGGCTTTCTCTACTGCTGCACTCAGAGCAGAGCAGAGACTCTTTTGTCTAATGGCCACTGTGGCTGTGACCCACACATAGCCATCCGATTATTAACACTTTTATTCCAACTAGTTATTTCTGGCTTTTGGCAGTCAAAATACCCAAATGCCCAGAGTGCTTCCAGGGTAACTATAGTAATTACAAAAACAAACAACCACAGTTGACCCATGGGTCAGCTGAAGCCAAACTCTGAATCACACACTTATTTTTACCTATAGTTATGAAAAGGAATTTATTCTGGACAACAGGGCAGTTCATTTCCTAGCCACCTCAGGGATGCTTAGCCAGACAAGCTCAGCACAGATGGTGTGACTGCTCACCCCCTCCATGGGAGATGCAGAGAGGTGGGTGCTGCACAGCTTCCCTGAGCAACAGGCAGCTGCCAAGCAGAACTTCATCAGACATGCTTTGTAAATCCACTGGAGGCTGATGGACTGTATGAATGATCTTTCTTCTTCTGGGTATTCATAATCTATATGTTTCAGAGAGCACTGAAGGTCAGAGTTCTGAAGTTAGGAGAAAGACTGTTCAAGTTCCAGACCTCTTTTACACTTTCAGTTCTTCCTATTCCTGCAACAGTGGTCAATTCACTCTCAGCTGTGCCAGTAATTAGCAACTTCATGTTGGAAGGGGTAGGGCCCCTTCTAGAAGAAGCCATAATGTAGTCAAATTAATTACCTTGCATCTCAAAAATGTCACATTTTATTTTGAACCAAAATACTTTTGCTGATGTAAGGCTGCATTGTGTTGCTGCTTCACCACAATGGGTTCTTCAATTCCTCTCCCTCTCTAAAACAAGTCAAAATTTACTATATATTTTGATTATTTAGGACATTGTAAAGTCAGATGGTTCAGTAGCCAAACACTTTTCAAGTACATAATCCAAAGCTAAAGTGCTATGTGAGAAACCAGATCAATCACAAATAATGAGCACATATATTACAGCAGATAATACATATTTTAAAGATAGACAATGGTCATTGATCCTTCAGTTGTGCTTCTTTAAAATCAATTTTGCTAAACTAGAGGGCCATGAGGTGTGTATTATCAGCAAATAAAAAAGATCAGAATACAATAGAGCAAGATCTTTTTGATTCACTACTAAACCATGAGGAAGAAACCACCAGTCTGGAAGCATCAAACCTTCCAGAAGAACAAGATGCAATAAAATGTGTAACAGGAACA
The DNA here is from genome assembly GCF_052056855.1 of Sturnus vulgaris. Taxonomy (NCBI): domain Eukaryota; kingdom Metazoa; phylum Chordata; class Aves; order Passeriformes; family Sturnidae; genus Sturnus; species Sturnus vulgaris. The sequence continues at coordinate 16,439,526 of NC_142256.1, read as the reverse complement.
TCCAAGCTAACTTGCAGACAGCTCCTGGTTGTCTAAAGCTGTGTGCCTCATCTTAACCAAACAAGATCTAAATCCAATTAAATCCAAAATCTCAAGGTTGAAAAAACACCCCAAACCTAACACACTAAAGAGGAAAAGGAAAAATATAACGAAGTTTTTGTTTCTTCTTCTGGCTTTCATTAAAACACACCAGTGCAAAATACTGTCTACAGACATGAAGCCAGATTTGCACAGAAGAGAGAAATTCTGTGTAGGCTGAGATAATTCTTGCACGGGATATGCAAAAGTGTGGCCCTGAATGAGAAAAGAGATTTTCTTTTAAGGTATTGCCCTTGTTGTCTGGGTGCTGTTCACAGCAACAATGCAGGAAACAGTACACAGAAAGGGTGTTGTGAAACCATGGGTGCTGTCAGGGGCATTTAGGGATGGGCACCGTGGAACCTTTACAACTTTCTACTGTGGATTAACTGACATTTTGAATAACAAATCTTTTGAATTCTATAGGGAAAGACAAGGTTTACCCTTGTGCCATTACCCATGTCCTTGCTGGTTTCCAGAGAAGGAATACTGCAGGAATTCTCTTCAAGGAGAAAACCAAGCTAGTAAAATCCCTTCCCCTGATCCCTCCTACCCCAACAATGCAGAATATCGTTGAGTAAAAATAAGAGTCATAGTCACAGGCAGCACATATAAAAGAGACTTATGAAAGCAGTGGTGTACACAGAAAGCAGTAACTACTTCCCTTTTTTTAGATTTAATGCTTATTTGTTTAAGCCACTAAGCGACATTTGCATGTTACCCTTTTCTGCTCAGACATGAAAAAAATAATGTAGAAATAAAGGCAAGAGCAAATAACACCTCCTGCTAACTTTCAAGTTTAATTTTAACTCATGAAACACTTTAGTGAAGATTTTACGTTTTACTTGATTTTACGTTTTTAAAGAAGCAAAGAGTATGATCAAACATGACTTTACTAAGAGGTGGAAAGAAACAACAGAACCCCAACTATTATATTTTCTTATTTTAAGCCTCATCCCACACTTGACACAGATTTAGAACTGAATGCGGAATTACTCCTACTCTTCTCCTTCACTTATGACTCTTCCTTACCATGTTTTTCAGTGAAGGAGATTGTAAATGTTCCTTGTGAGGGTCCAGTGCAACAAGAAACATGTAGGGTGTGTGCTGCAGGCAGCAGCCCCATCAGGTTGCGTGTTGCTGATGTGGTGACTGACAGTTAAGGCTAATTGTTAGATTTAAATGAAGCCTGCTGAGAGGTAAAATACCCTCCAGCCAGGACAAAGATCTGTGTTACAGAAACAGTGATGCTAAACCAGCCAGAAGTGAGTGGATTCTAAACCCTAACATTATGGAGGTTTTCAGCCACAGTGTTAAGAGTGGCTGTAGCACAGATGTGCCCATTCAGAGGGCACTGGCCCAGAACTGGTGGTTTTAGGAGAATTTAAAAAGCAGGCTGAGAGAGATGGCAAAAGACAAGCGTAAATGTGAACTTGTGAGTGTTTAATGATTCATCTAGTCCTTCTGCTGATAGAAAAGCCTTTTCTCAGCAGAAAATATATCTTTTTATTACTTTACAATGACCAGGAAGAATCATGTGGTGATGCTGTCTTGATGTCTGTGTTAAAAGTCATTGCAGAATCCCAGGGAGCTGTTTTTCAGGGTTATGCCAAGGGAAGTGCCTCTTCCATTTGTAAAGACTCTGATTTAGAGGGAAGACCATAAAGAGAGAAAACAGTATCACATGGGAAAATGAATGGCATCCTGGTCTTAGAGAAACAAGGAGAAAAATTTCTTTTCTGACTTCAGCAGGTTACAAGAATAATCAGACACACACAAAAGTCGTGTGTTCTGTGCATGGTAAAGATAAGCAATATAATGTGATGTCTCAAACTAGACAAGTTGTTTGAAAAGCAGTCTAACCCCTGAGAGCTGATGGGTTGACTATAAGATATAGAAGAATACTGAAAAAGCTTCCAAAGAAGGCAAGGAAGGTTTTGATGACAAATTTGGGGAAATTTCAAGGATTGCAACATACAGAAAAATTTCAGACAGTGGCCACTTTCTGACACTCAACACTATCTGAAATTGGTGGGATGAGTATGGTCTGTGCTAAGTACAACCCAAAGAATTTTGCTCTGACTTGGGCCCTGCCTGTGGTGCTGCCATAGCTATTGTGTGCAATCAGAGGAGGAGTTGGACAGATGATGACTTGAGGAGAAACACAAAACATTAATTTTCCCAGGCAGCTCCAAACTTACAGTATTTGCTCAGCTGGGTTCCAGGAGATTTTCAAGAAAAATCAACTGTACTGATTTTTATGGAATCCCAATGTGCTTCTTGTTTCAGATGAAAAACAGTGCTAGTGCCGTTATTTAATGTTCATATCACTGAACATTATTATTTTTCACAAAATGAAAGATTGTGTGATGCTGATTTTCTTTCACCCTCTCAGCATGGATACTCAGACTATCTTTGATACTCCTATTACCTTTTTATTATGGACCAAACCACCATCAAAGCAACCCATACAGGAAACAAAATGAATTTAGGTGCTGAAATAACTTATACAATCTAGCCTGGGAGCAATGGGATGTTTGTATCTGTATTACTCAAAAGGGCACTTCTAAACCAATAATGCAGCAGAGTCATGATGCTGCACTCTTTTGCACAGTTTACCCTGCTTTGCAAAAGTAAGAATTTGCATTATCCTTTTCACTTCTGAAAAAGAGTTTGAACTGTTTTCCAATAATTTATTCATGCAGTGTAATTAAGCACGGAATCTGACCCAACTTAGCAGAGGCACGATTTCCAACTCTGTGATTTTTCACCTCTGAGACTATTTACTATTTGCTTGCCAGTAATTACCACAACCATCTCCTGCTTCGAATTCTGGGACAGAAGAGGGTTTCCTATTAGTTTCCTTAAACTTAAAGGGAATTTAATTTTAAACTCAGCTGAATAGAGACCCTCCATGAATCAGATGATAAAACCATTTGCAAGTTTTTCTTCTTGCTTGTCACCAGGTCAGGCGTTATTGGTTTCTGTCTTAAATGCCCTGGCTGGCATTTCTTTTCAGTCCCTGAAGTATTTTTTGTTGTTTTTTAATACACTCTGTGCCTAAAGGGACAGATGCTTGGAAATGTTTACATTTTTCACTTGTTTCTTGGAAATCATGACCCATAGATAAAAAGAATATTTCTGCAGCAATAATTTGGCACTTAAAGAGTTTCTAGTCTTACTGATTGTTTGAATTAATTTTTAAACCCATCACAGATGTCCATATTTTATTCTGTGACTTCCTTATTACTTAAAATAAGTTGAGAATTATGATGTTTATTAACATTATTGCATTGCTACTGTCATGAGATTATAATATACATAATTTAAACAATGATTTATTGAAAAAAAAGGGAAATAGAACTTAAAGTCTGTCTAGGAATTTGGGGTATTTTGAGTAGTCATCTTTCAATAAATCCAAAATAAATATTATAGCTATGCCAAAGGACATTTCTACCTCTTTGAATACTAATATTGTTCCTGTAACTTCAGTGTCCTCTCCACAGTGGTTTATTTCAATTTTACTAAAATTAGGCAGAACAATCAAATTGCCTTGAATTCAGCTGGATTAGGACTTTGTGTTTGTTTAATCCAAGGTTCCTTCTCCCTGGCTGATTTTGTGTTTCTTCTTATTTGACAATTAAAAGGAAAACGAAAGCTTTTCTTGGGTACAAAATCATGTGCAAAATCAGACCCATAATGTACCACTAAAGCTGAAGATGAACGAAGCACTAAAATCATCCCATGCCCCTTCCTTGTACCACTTCTTGTGCCCAATCTGAAAAATAAGTATTTTTGCAGGCCAGAGCACTCTTTATTGTTTTTCAGGATATTTTCACTTTCATTCTTCTGCTGCAAAGAATCTATGTCTCTAGAGACAGACTGTTGCTTGCATGTTTTCCAATCCACATTTAAATCAGAACCCATGACATATACCTAGGATTAATTTCACACATTGCTTCAGCTCTGAGGTAGAAATACTGTTTTCTCACAGCATTATGTGACAGGTGTCACGTGCTTTTTGTGTCAGAAAACCTTCTGAGAGAGACAGCAGCTCTTCTAGAGCTCCAGGACCACAGCCCTACTCCTAGGAATACGATCATGTTCCAAGACCCTCTTAACAGCCCTGATTAAAGGAGCTGCCATTCAAGGGACAGAAGCAGCAAGAAGAGATCTTTTTGCTTGTTTGCCATTTCCTAAGCCTGGGGTTACTTCACTTTTATGTGGACTAGCATGGGCCACAGCCACCCAAGGGGCCAGAGAATTATTTGCATGGATGCTGAGGGTTAGCCATGAAAATCACAAAAGGAGGAATGTGGGAGGGGTGGAGGTGGCTGGATGGAGTCAAAAGCAGGAGAGCCAAAGGCCTCTGAAGAGACATTCACGTCCTGGGCTGCACTGAGTGTAAGACTCTTTTGGTTTGTTTTTTGCATGTGTGTGTCTTGCATTCCCACACCACAAAGCTGCTGCCTCTATCCTGATAGCTCCAGAGTTCTCTGTGTCAGACACAGCTGAGCATGGATTGTACCTGAGCATAGATTTGGTGGCTCTGCCTTGCCTTTGCACAGGCAAAAAGCACCAGCCCTGCATTTACAGCCATGGGATGGTGTAACTGGAAGGGAAGTCCTCCAACTGCAGCTGAGCAATGTTTCCACAGAGATTTACTACCAGTGACTTCCAATGCCTAACACTCTTCTCCAGAGTTCTCTGCTTCTGGTTTGGTCCTTGATTAATTAAGGGCTTGACACTGTGAAACTAAGAATTTTTCCCAATAGCATTATGTACAGGAAAGAGCAATTACAGGCTCAGGATTGAAATCACTAAATGCACTGCACATACACTGTTGGATTCATTCCACTGAACTAAATTCGTAATTAATGGTATTTTCACCAAAAAAAAAGCAAATACAGTAATAACAGTAAGTCAAATATATTACATTGTGAGACATGGGTTTCAAAAGAACAGGCACCGAAGTTGCCAAGGCCTCCTGTATTTAGACAACTACCTCAGCTCTTCTTTCCACTCAGCTGAGATCTTCCCAGCATTTACCACAGTTGTACCCTGACCTTAGAAGCTGATTGTTATTATCATCATGTCAGAGTTCCCTTCTGACTTAACAGGTGATTGGTTAGAAGTTCGTCAAGCCAAGTCAACATTTATTTTTAACAACTGGATTACCAACAGGCACTGGATATGCCCCCATTTCCCTGTTCCCTGATGTAGAGTCCCTGCCCTGGGGCTCTGGTATTTGCTGACTAAGGAGAGTGCTTGTAGCCTGTTCCCAGAACAGACCCCAGCCACAGCTCAGAGTTGTTACTGGGAACAGAAGAGGCAACACCCTGCATCAGCAGAGTGATAACTGGTAGTTTTAGACAGTTTTTCAAGTAAGTTGCTACAGGCAGAAGGTATCTGCACTGGCAGAGCCCTTGCCACAAGCAGTCTGTGCTTTCTACAAGATCTTTCCACAAAAGGATAAGCTTTTTTTCCCAGCACTTGGGCATTTCCCTTTGCTGCTCTGGAGGCTCCTCCTATGTCTTTACCAGGAATATGACAGCCAGGCCTGCTTCCACCATTGCTATTTGAAGACAGCTGCTGGATGAGTCAGGCAGCTCTGGACTGGGTTTGAGAGAATACAAGGAACACACAGTTTTCCAGACAGCCACTAATGGTCAAGCATGGAAGAAACATAGTTTGATTATTGAATGCTGACTACTCTATTGCACAAGCATGTTAGGAACAAAAAAGTTATGCAAAACTAATAGTAGATTTCACTTTTCATATTTAACTGTTTTATTGTAAGCATGTACAATGCCCCAAAAATATTTTTTGTTGAGAATAAAATGAGCCAGCATAGCATAGATTTTAACATCCTTCTGCTTCTTTACAGTAAGACAGATGATCATGATGTTTAAGTTTTCCCTTTACTAGTTTAAAACTTTCCACTTTATCTCATAGTCCTTATGCTGAGATACTTCAGAGTTCGATTGTACAAACAGTGAATAGAGACTTGGATTTTTTGTTGTTGGTTGGCTTTTATATATACCGAATTTAATTATGGAAAATCATAACATTCTCGTTGCTAAACACTCTCTATAGATCCAGTAGTGAAATATCATCAACCATGCAACCTAGTCCACCACCTGGTCCAAAGAATTTTCACTGAGGACTCACAAAATTACTGTCCCAATGATGGGCCAACAGTACCCTTGGATGAGCTTAGTAAATTGGAAAGACTAAGTGCAGTCTCCAAGGGACCATAGAAAAATAGGAGGGATCAAAGAATCTCTTTGTTTGCAATTCAAGTAAATACACCACAGGCAAAGGAGACACAAAACCTGAACTATGCTCTTAAGACTTGGAGATAGCAAAAGGAATCTGACAAGATAGTGTGTGAGAAAGCAGGGATTACCACTGCCTGTGTTGCTGCTGCTTGAATCAAAGGGCTGTCTGCATTTTTACTGGCATAGATGAGCTGCCATGTATCTGCTGGCACAAGTATGATATTGATAAAAAGAACATTGTTCCCAGTCTAATTTATATAGCTCCAGAAACAGTTAAAGGAAAAAGATGTCACTCACCCCAAGAATATCCGAGGAGATCTTTATCAGCCTAATTATAATGATTTGAATTTATGTATCATGATACATCTATGTGGGTTTCCTGCAGATTACATTGGAAATGGAGCTTCTTAGAACAAGTCAGTGCAATCATTTTATCAATGTTACACACAAACTGGTTACTGAAGCAGATTTTTGCTGTATCACTAAACATGGATTATTGGAATTTCCCACAGGAATATATTGCCCTGAATTAACAGCCTGGAAAAAAAGAAGCTTCTAACACTGCTGTGCTGAGTAGCATCACAATATGACTGTGAGATGTCAGTGGCCACTCTAAGCTATTAGGGGTAAAAATGTTTTTTCCTGGATCTAGCCATAAGTGCTTAGGTGATTTGCAAATGGAGCCCTAAGGACTCACAAACAGCAAGCAGCAAGACAGATCCTCTGGAAAAAGTCAGTTGAAAACCTTCCAGTTCTTAAACAAAGAGATTTAGAGATTTTTCAAGATTTTCTGAAGTTTTTTCCTAGAACTCCCAAGGAGCTGAAGTTGTTAGGGAAGGTGCAAGCCACAAAGGATGTACATGAAATATCTCTGGCCGCTAGACCTCACCACTGGAAGAACTGGAATTCTAGGAAATAACCCCAAAACAAGGCTGTTCTGTGGCCCAAAGCATGAGGTTTTCCTCCTCAAGAGGTGCCTCAGGCAGAAGTCAATGATGTGACTCTGGTGCCACTGTGACTGGCAATGACCTCCACTGCTGGAGATGGGCTCTGCTTTATTTGGAGAGGGAAGACAAAGCATGATGGAGGAAATGGCTGTAATGCAGAATAGAAACATGAAACACGGCTGTGGGAAGCTCGGTGAGCAAGACAGGAAAGCACCCTGATAGGGGATGGAGGGCACAGCTGGGGTAAGGAATATGACATCTGATGGCATCCTGTACCACACACAGGGCAGGGCTCTGTGCCTGCTGGTGCATCACCACCACTCTCATGTTAGGATTTGATGTTAGGAAGTTCTTTACTCAGAGGGCAGTGAGGCACTGCAACAGTCTGCCCAGAGCTGTGGCTGCCTCTTCTCTGGAAGTGATGAAGGGCAGGTTGGATGGGGCCCTGCACAACCTGATCTAGTGGGTGTCATCCTGGCAGGGGGCTGGAACGAGATGATCTTTAAGGTCCCCTCCAACCCAAGTCATTCTGTGATTCTGTGCTCTCACACATGCTGTGGTGCATAGCAACTCGCCTGCTGGGCCATCTGCTGAGCTGCCTGGTACTTGGATTAGGACTGCGACTCCTCATTCCTATGTGCAGCTTTTCAAATCCTCTTCACTGCAAACCTTCTTCTCCTGCTTGATCCATTACATTATCCATCCTCATCAGCTGGGACTGGCTGCTAGGACAGGAGGTGTTTGGCAGCCTTTGTATTGTCTCTTACCCCTCAGATCAATACCCTCACCTGGGGAGAAGCATTACACACACTTAGCTTCACTCTGTGTGCTGCCCTATCAAAAAGAGTCATCATTTCAAAGGTGGTGCAGGAATCTCCCAGCCAGCAGCCAGCATCTGCTTTTGCATTCTGTATTTCTAGGTCTCCAGCATACTGTTGGCCATGAGTCATGCAAATCTTATGCCAGGCAAAGCAAAAATGGCTGCACCATGCATAGATTTAATCTCTCAAATAGAAAGTGAGATGTTTCAGTGAATTTTCTCTTTCTAAGAAGTTACCATTTCTCTGCAACTCTGCATTTATTTCTCACCATAATTCTATCTGGCTGAAATATCTTTTTGTGGAAAACTTTGTGAGCGAGATGTTACATAAAATGAACTGAAACTGTGCATACATATTCATATCCATTCATTGCCTCCAGTTTCCAATCACAAGCTGGTAAATGCTGCCGTTTCTGTACCACATACCATCTCTCCCAGTGTCACTGGAGCTACCAGGAGCTCTGATAATACTGGCAGATCTGGGGGTTTTCACTGGGATGCAAAATCCTCCTACCTGCTTTTCTCTTCCCACACCCTTGTTGCTGAGGACCACGGCTTTGTACTTGATCTGTATTCAGCCAATTCATAGAAGAGCTAAAGACAAAAGCCTCGAGCTCAACCTGATATTCAAGTTCAGTGTTTAAAGGCAATGAGATATCACCTGTCACAAGGTACTGTTGTTACTCGTAAGGAATATATAGGAAAACAGTTCAGATAATTTAAATGCTCCTCATAAATATGGTCATTATAGGTTAGTATTTGAGACTACATTTTTTAGCTTCTGGTTTCTCTCTAAGCTCCTGTTTTGCTAAAGAACGTGAGGTGCCATTTCTATTTCAAGGGTTTTTTCTGATGAGTCTAAGTACTTTGTACAGGAAACCTTTTCAGAGAGGACAGAGAGGTATTCCAAGCAGATTTGTGCAAACTCATAAAGGCAAATGAAAGCTTCACATCTAACCCTCCAGTCCGACTGTACAACTGCCCGACTCCAGCAGCTTATTAAAGCCAGTGCTTACTTGGCCTTTCTGTTCTTTATGAATTCACTTGACTCTGGAAAGGAAAAGTTTAATGTTAGATGGTATAGACTCAGTTGTGCTACAACACCATATTTCATTGCTGCTGTTGCTGTGCAGGCTCATGTGCCTTCTCTTGTTATCCCAGCATGGAGCCACAAAGGTTGTGCCCCATGAATGGAATCTGGAGTGATTCTGCACAACCATGTTTCCACTCAAAACAAGTACTCTGACTGCAGCAACCAGAGCTGGAAGTCAGAAGTGACCAGCTGCCCTACAACGAACTGATCTTATGCTTTATGCCCATTAATAGTATAAGGTCTTACATCTGAGTGCTCTCCTTTATCTTTTATTCATATGCATAGATGACACATAAAATACCTGCTTTCTTTAAAAAACCCCAATCTCTGAACTAAAATCTACAACAATATGCTCATACAGAGATCCCAGTTCCATTTCCAAATCCAGTAAGCCCGAGAAACAAGTCAAACTGAAACCTGTCTGTGGGTGCATTGTGAGTTCTGAGTATATCAGAATTAGACCCATGACTGCTGATGCCTTTACATAGCTGAGGTTGCTAAACTACAGGCAAATCATTCCTTAGACCTGTCACCGGAGTGCATCTCTATGACTACCCCTCTCCATCACTGTGTTCTGGAAAGGGCTGCACAGCTACAGCTTCACACAAGCTCCCCTTGACTCTTCACCTCCCAGACTTTTGTCACCCATTCTCAAATGGCAAGTTTCACTAAAGCATCTCTGACCCCACGATAAGGTAAGTGCCACAGTGAGGAGAGTTTGTAGAGACTGAGAGCAGCAATGCAAATAAGCTTAATCTTCACCCAGCTAACTACAGCTTATCTGAAAGCTGTCCATGTCTCCCAGCTTCTGCCTTGGCACAATTTCATCCAGTTTAACAATCAAGCTGTTTGCCCCAACAAAGAGCACTGGCAAACATCTCTGCAGCCCATCTGGACTACCCTAATGGGTAAACTGCTTTAATCTACCAACCAGCAAAACAAGCTTACTTACAAGTTTTAGAAGATCATTTCAAGGACCAGGAAATATAATGAAATGCATATAGGTCCCTTAGGAGGACAACGTAACAAAACTGCAGAGGGCATAATTCATATTGCGTTCCACTTAGCAATGCTGCTGTTGCTGATTAAAACTGGGCAGTTTGCTGAGCATATGCAACCCTGCCCTGGAAAGGACAGGCTGTAAGTTTGCTCTTCTCCCAGCTGCAGACTTCTGTGGAGAAAATGCCTGTTAAAATCTTATTCACTCCAAAGAGAGATTAATCATAGTAATTCCACTTAAGGGTTTGAGATAAATGCAATCTCTGGCAATGGTAAAGGGTTTGACGGAGTCCAAATGAGGGTTTGAACTCCACAGGGGACAAGAAAGCCTCTAACATCCTCTCCTTCAGTGTGAGGCTGAATACTGGTTGAGGTAGAAAACAACCAATTACAGCAGCAAACTTGTGATGAAAGTAAATAAACAACCCAGATGAGTCCTAAACTACTTGTTTACTTTCTGACACAGAAAGTCAGACACACCCCAAGGTCTAAGGCACTAGGGGTTGGCTTGGGACTGAAAATTAGGAAAGTATCTTATTAAACCAGCTATTCACATCCACCATAATAGGAAATGCTGCTAGTCATTCAAGTTCTATCCCTTCACTCAAGGAGGGTTAACGAAGAAAATTTTAAACCTTGTGCAGTTTAGGATCAAGACTTGTTGCATCTTTGGCTCTCTTTGTACCTCTAATTTAATCCTCTTCTATAAATTTTATGCTAAATTCGGGATTTTCTGGAATGCTTCAAATCCAAAGGTCTCTTGCATAGGGGGAACTTATCTGCAGAAAAGTAACAAATTTGTGTAACTACAAAAATAACACCAAGAAATCTCTAATAGGATTGCATGCACTGAACTGGTTAAGGTTTTTGCCGTGGGCTTCTTCCCTAACACACAAAGCAATTAGAGGCCTCATATGTCACATTCATATGTCGCATGAATAATTTGTTTATAAGTAAACATATATATTTAAAGAGAAGATCTTCCAGATTAATTACAAATCGGCTAAATTAACTCATGGCTCGGTGCCATTCCATGTCCCACCTCCTGCCAGGGGAAGGTCTGGCAGCTTCCAGCTGCTCTGCTGTGGGTTCAGAACTACTGATGCTCCTGGGATCAGTGGGGCCAAGGGCAAGGCAACGCTCATCAGGGCATAGTGCTGAGAGGGGCGAGGGGTTTGGTGCTCAAGATGCTTCTAGCATCTGCCATAACATCTTGGCTATAAAGTAAGAGGCCTCCCTCTGCAAGTAAGGAGGCTGCTGGGCTCATTCCTGGGGACAAGGGTGCTTCTGCCACAGCTCATGTGGGTGGAGGGAGGGCTGGGCTCTACTTTTCACCTAAGTGATTTGCAGTGCCCCTCATTTACTGAATCAACCCCTGGAGCTTGAACAAAAGCTCGTGGTGCCAAGGTATAGAGGGAGCACACAGAGGCAGCAGAGGAGGATGAAATGACCCTGCTCTTGTTCAGGTTCACAAGCCAGCCTCACAAAGATATTCAGGCAGCTGAAGGTGCAGGCAGGTACCTGGAGCTACTTACAAAGAGCCTCGGCACATTTCTGTATATCTGGTATTTGGGAACCTGCCAGACTACCCCAAAAAGGACAATGGACTCAAATTTCCTGTTTTTTTTCCTCAAAGCTTGCTCTCTCTGACAGATTTTCCCTTCCGCGCATGCCTTTGCAGAGTGAATTTTCAGCAGTCCCTGTGTCCTTTGATGCCTCCAAGTACCTGCTCAGTTCACTGGAGTGTGAGGTGCCACTGTTTTACTCTGTGAATTTGATCTTGCAGAGAACAAAGCAAAAAGACTTAGAACTGCCAAGGTGTCATTTTTTAATACTCTGGCATGCTCAGAAATTCTGTTGTGATTTCCTTCTATGTAGTCTAGGGTTAATGAGTCTGAAAAGAATAATGGAAAGAAAATAAATAATTATATAGCCTCTTTTTTTTTTTTTTTCCCAACATGTCCCAAATGTCACCTTTGACCTGGTTTTCTATTTCTGGCATGGACTAAACTCCCTCTATTTATTTAGCAGCTCACATACCATTACAGTAACATAGCAACAGTACTTTCAGTTGTGAATATGGAAAAAAAAAAAAGCAAATAAAAAAAAAAGAACATATGAATATACCAAAACTCTTGAAGCATTACAGTCTAGTAACACTTCAATAAATGCTTCTTTATTCCCCCCCCTTAAATAACAGAATTATTAAGCTTCCAGTCTGCAAACTCAAAAGAGAGGGATGCAAAAGGGAACCAAAGCAGAGTCACCACCACGAAGCCTGCTTTTCCTATAACAATCTGATTGTTGCCCAACCTTTGTGTTTGTTTGTTTTAATGATGTTTCAGCTTGACTATTTATGAGGTTCAGAGCAGATGAAAGCAGGAGTTTGGGGAAGATTCTGAAATAATGATGGGGTTTAGCTGGTGGTTTTCCACCACTTTTCAAAACCAGTTCACCATTATTCTATAATCCATAGCTCAAGGCTGATGTGACACTCAGTCATCTGTCCAAAAGGAATATTTGAAAAAGTATTAAGGGTAACAGTAATAGGAGTAATGGGAGTAACAGTCCCATTTTCAGTTAACAGTCCAAATCTCACTGTTTTACTGGGAAAAGTGAAGAAAACCAGTGAAGACCTGTAAAAGTAATTCTGGAGTCAGGGAAAAGGACCCAGTGAAAACATGTTGCAAACCTTTTTTCAGTGGGAGTAAAGCACTTGAAAATCTCAAAAAAACGAATTCCCCGAACTACTTGAGTTCTTCTTATTTTTAAACCTAAGGCCTCAGTGAGAATGCAGTTATTTTCTTAGAATGGGTTCAAAATGTTGAACTTATCAAAAATAAAACTTCTTAAGCTTGCAAAGCTTCCACTATAAATATTAGTAAACAATCCAGATGATGTAGCTGGAACAGCAGTGAACACTTGGTGAAGGAGTGTATCACTTCTCCTGAAACTGTTTCTTCATTGCTACTGTACACTCAGCTGGCATCTCTTCAGATGTTTCTCCTCCTCCCATAGTGATCTGATCAGCTCACAGTCCCCTCTAAATGCTGGAGGCTTCTCTGTGGAACCAGCAACAGCCCCTGGAAGCGCAGCTTTACAGCAGGCACACAAAGCCGGCTTTCCCAGGGCTTAGAAACCAAGGACTTTGGTAAGGTTTGTGGCTTTACTGCTCAGTTTGTAAAGTCTACAAGTAAAACACAGTTCATGCTTGTTCTGAACTATTGGCTTCTCCTTGGCACGACCAGTTTGTGTCAGCTTGAAAAAATGGCTTCACAACTGTAAAAACTTTGAACTTCTACAAACAGTTTGCAAGTCTGGTATGTAAAAATAGATTGTTCACTAACTATGTGCTCTGCTAACATCACAACAGTTGCAAAATTAGAAAGGGTCCCCTTATGGCCATTATTCTGTCCAACAGAAATAGGAATACGTAACCCACAGTCTCAAGACTTGGGAGTCACAGGATGGACATTTATCACTAACAGGCCTTACAGAAAGTATGGTATTTTAAAAAAAGCATTGTCAAAAATGAGCCAAAAACTTTCATATGACATTCTAAGTTCAGTTTAAATTAACACTCTCATATAAGTAATTTCAAATTCATACTAATAACAACATTTTACTGCCTTTATGTAAAATGCTCTATGAAAAGGGATCCTGGATAACTGAAATGTGTTGTTCAGGGCTTTTGTGGAAAGCTACAATACAGTTTTGACTGCAGGGGTCAGGTGGGGTTTTTGGCATCAGGAGGGAAGGGAATAACAAAATCTCTAAGAACAGTTGTCTCATTCTGACAATTACAAAGCTATGAATGAAGTAGCCTCAGAAAGGGAGTATTTTTCTGGCACAAAGACTAGGCACCAGTTTTGGTTTATTTTGAACAAATACTAAGCTGCAGCAGATTTAAAAACTGAGTTTTGCATGGCTATGTGTTTGTTAGCTTGTTCGTTCGTTTATTTTCCTGATGCAACACAAACTGAAACAATTCAAGGACCTTATTGTACAGAAGAAAAAATTTAAAAGTTAAAGTATTGCATTTTATTTAACACTTAAATGAGAGAGAAGAAAATGTATTTAATCTGGCTGGAAGTAATGTTTTGACATGCAAATTTTATTTCAAAACGAGCATTTTTTCCTTGTCTTATCACATTACTAATTCATTTCCAAATCAAATAAAAAGGACAAAAAAACAAACAAAATTACTGTTTTTCTAACAAGTAACATTTTAGGAAGAAACTTGTCCCTTTCCCTAAAAACCTATCAAATTTCATAACCAATACTCATAGCACTTTAATGCATCATTGGTTGAAGTAATGTGTTTTTGAATATTTCCATAGATTTCATGCTACAACAAAGATTTCACCAAAGTACGACTTGTACTGCATTTTCCTCTGAGCCATGTTTGACTGCATCACTTGCTTAATTACCACTTGAGTTAACATTTCCTTCTCTATTTCAAATTAGCATTTTTAAGGCTCTATTTTTGAATGCAAAGACCTGATAACTCGTGGGTTTCTGTTTTGAATAGAAACCAATAGCTGGACATTCTTGTGCACTGAAAACATGCAGTCAAAGATTAAGCTGGGGCTTCAGGACTATTATGGCTCCACCCAAATAAAGAGTTTAAGGGAAATTATTCTGATACACAGGTTGCCAAGAACAGCAGTGTTTTTAGAAATTATTTTTTTCTTAGAAGTCAACCTATCTCTTTAAACATTGCAATTAAACTATCAAAACATCGTTACAATGGAAGAAAATGGTCTAGAATAAACATCACATTTAACCTACCAAAACGAGGCCTGATTTGCACATAGCTAATTACAAATGTTTATTTCCAGTGATGGAAACTCCTTCCTTGAGTTCAATTGTATCAATCTGTACATGATTTCACAGAGAAGGGAACATGTAGACTGCCACACAGGAACTTCTGTTTGAAAGTCTTAATGTTCTCAAAATTCAGTTATTTTTTAAATATAAAAACAGATAGATAGAATATACACTGGGTTTTAAAGTGAAGTAACAACAGAAAAAAATATAGGGACAAAACTTACAACTGGAATGAGCTAAAAGGCTCTGACAACTTTCTGCACCCCATGTGACTCCTACTTCCACCCAGCCTATGAACCACAGTTACAAAATCTGTGCAAATTGGTTAAATAAACTCAGGGAACTTGGGATATTTATCCCAGGAAAGTATAAAAGGTACTCAGAATTCTCTGTTCAGAAGGGACAGGACTCATGAGGTGAGGCCTTCTAAGAAGCATTTGGAAATAAAAAGATTTAAGGTTAAAAATTAAATTCGGGTTTCTTCTGGATAATATTTTTCAGAAACCTCCCCCAAACCCCAAACCAGCAGAAGTACTTGACTTCACAAAGCACTTGGGTATTTCTTTCAGGGAAGGGTGGCAGTGTCCTCTGGTGATGGCAGCCCAAGACTGGATCAGAGAACAGATGCTATCCATCCCACATGCCCTTCGCAGTGCTCTGTGACTCCTGGTCCTATTACTTGAGCAAAGTCTTCCACAATTCTACTTTACTCTTTCTACTTAGTAACTTCCTGTTTGTTCTCCTGATAAATACCAGAACTTCAGCTAAAAATGGAGAAGTTGCCTAGATTCTCTTATCTTCTAAACCCCCAGCCTTGGTGTGCTGCGGTTGGGTCCTGGCAGATCCTCCAACAGTCAGAGATGCTGGGCTGGGCTCTGCTGTACCCTTCTGGCAGCACTTACTGCCCCACACACAGACACAGCAGCAAAGAACACTGCTCCACCAGCTTTTGCCATCGGATACATTTATTTACACCTCTGTTTGTCTTTACAGAGCAGACACTCCACAAAGAAGTGTGGTAGGAAGTGCAAAGCTACATTTTCTAATATGGGTCCATTTGGGACTCTTGCTCTAGAGATGCTGAAAAGGAATTTTGATTTTCAACAACGTTTGAAGAAATCAGTCACTCAAGTGGGAAACTTGCCCTTTTTTGAGCAAGTGGTCTTTCCTCATCAATTTGTATAGTACTGAAGATCAAAAATAGCTCTTCAGTGGGGGTACAGCTGCATAGTGTTGATTTAAATAGAGCTGCAGTGACTCACTGCAAGCAAGCATCTGTATACGGCCCTTTACTACTGCAAACCATGTAACAACACTAACAGCAAATAAACACTAGCAGGGCATTCAGAGGAGCTACCACTGCTGTTCCACACTTGTGTGACAAACAGTGGGACAGGGATTTGAGGAGATGTTGCAATTAGCTGTGTGTTAAAAATCCCATCCTTCTTCTTATCAGCACATGAGCAATGTGTCTTCTCAATAGCACTGGTCTCTTATTTAATTAGACATTCTCTGGGTCATCTTCTATATTGTTTTTCCTTTCATCTTGACTTTTTGCACTGGCTGTGTTAAACCCGTTTTTGCAAGGCCGTGAAACCATTCCTTCCTTCCACCTCGCCCAATAAATAAACAACAAATAATAACAGTCAGCGATCAGATATATTTCCACATGAAAACTATCAAGGAGCCAGCTATTCAATGCTGACATTACAGAATTGGGATGGATGTACTCAGCACCAATATAAGGAAGTGTAAACCCATCAAATTTAAAGCAGATTCCCCCATTACATCTAATTTCCTACAGAGGCTAGTATTCACTCATCCACTAACATGAACAGCAAAAACCTTAAGTGGGTTTTTCCTCCTGTGGGGTTAAATGTCAAGTTATGACTGATACTTTCATATTTTTGGTCTAAAGCAGGATGGACTTTACCTCCATCGCCACCACTTAGTTTTTGTTATAGCTTCTTCCTCTCTGTCTTCTGCCCCATACCCAGCTTCCCTCCAGCTTTGGCTGTTCCCTGGCACCCCTCAGGCCCACGCAGACCTGGTTGGTGAGAAAAGCTGGAACCAAGTGGGGAAATGAAAGCAGCATAGCTTTCGGGTCACACTTAGAGGACAAAGAACTGCAAAGCACACCAAATACTCTCCTGGGAGACTCCTTGCACAACTGCCTCTATAGATAGGCTGACATGGTGGTTTCATGGCTCAAGTATCAGATTGAGAGAAAAGCATTGTCCCTGCCATTAAATCACTATTAAAGTTTTTTCCTGCTGTAGAAAAGCTCCCTGTGCTTTCTAATGAATTCTTTGTGTTTAGCATTAAGCTCTCTGTTTTTACAGAAAGTTACACTTGGGTAATTAATCTCATGTTCGTTTCCTGCACATGCATGAGAGCAGCCTTTGTTAGGGAATGATAAGACACTTCTAAGAATAGTGCTACTAAGAGCATCGGCTTTGTGAGACATTACAGGAAAAATATAGACTCTTAACACCTGCTTTTCACTTTCAAAGTTTTGAAAATAATGTTCTGCTTACCTAGAGGAAAATTCTAACTTATTTATGCATAGAAAGCCTAATTGCTTTCATCAGAGAACGAATATAAATGAAGGCATACTTTGGTCTTTAGGTTCTAATCTTGGAAAGATTAATTTGTTTAATTTTATAAACACTGCAAATATTCCCAGTGGCTTCAGCAGGACTATTGCAATCTCACAACCTGAATTCATTGCTTTGTCTGATTGTTTAACTACATATTCCATTGAAATTAAATAGATTTTCTTAGTGATAGATGTAATGGAAGAAGGATTAAGAATTTATCTGTGTGTAAAACACTGGACCCTCCAGTCAGAGCTTACAAAGGCCGGATGCTGAACTCAGGAAAATGTAAACTGAGATACAACCCCATGAGAGCAAACGAGGCTGGGCAGTGTCTGAGAGGTCCCATGAACAGCAGGCCAAGCAGGGACTTGAAGCTCCCTGAAAGGTCGGCTCAGACCATGGGCTTTTCCAGCTGAACACAAAGGGTGGTGTTGAACTCGGGGATTTATGTATGTTGTCAGTTCAGAACCAGAGCCAACACCATTCTCCTGTAAGCGGTTGACACTTGACACCTACTGAAGTCAGTTTGAAAAGTCATTGTTTTAAAACTCTGTTGTTTTTAAGCAATCACTGTGGTTCAGCCCGAGTTATCTGCTACCCCACTGCAAGATGCACTAGCTGCCATGCTGGTGACATTCTATGAAAAATAGGGGAAAAGTAGTTTACAACAGGTGAGAGACAATTTCCATTTGGTTTGTAGCATCCACTGTGTAACCAGTCATATGAGAAAGAACATTAAGCTTTGCTGTACTTGCACCAGATTTCTTTCTGCTTTTTTATGGGCAAAGGACTACCTTATCCTCCTAACCAGTAAACAAAGCTTAATCTGCAGAGATCTGGCTAATCTAGTGGTTGATGTTTGGAGAATAATGTAGACCAAATTTCCCCTGGTTTTGTAGAGCAGAATTTGGGCAGAGCACACTGCAAGTAGCCTTGTGAGTTGATCAGAGCCCCTGTTGTAACTACTATCTTTCCTGTATAATGGGGGCTTTCAAATCCCAGCTTTATCACATTCTGTTTTCTCTGCTTTGCCCTTTTTTGAATATTGAGTCATCAAAAATAGCTTCACTGACAGAGTTACTAATAATACCAGGTGAATCAGTGGCTCTTACACTGTGCCTGCCATACAATGCTATTAGTACACTCGTTACAAAATATAGCAAAAATGAGATGCCCATAATTTATTTGCAGCTTCCACGAGAAACATCATAGTTCGAATTATTTTCGAATTGGAAAGTGCTACTGAACTAGGCAAATATTCAGCCACTGCAATGCAATACTGCAGTCTACAGGAAGAAACTCTGTCTTAGAATAAGTTAAAAATAATTCTAACATCAGTAAATTATCCTTTCTGCTAGTTTTTAGCCAAAGAAAAAATGCACTACCAAATGATATTCACAAGATATTCGTCCACAAGACAGTTATGCCTCATATTACTGAGAAAAGCTAACATCAGCACTCCAGAGAAAATGCTGATAAACAGAAGTGAATACGACAAATGATGTAAGCTGTGCATACGGCCTGGAGTGCCAGAGGCATGTCCAGTGGCATCCTTCGAGTACGGTGCAGAGCTCTAGAGGAAGTCAGGTTAGGGCATGACTCAACGGGTATTACCGATTCCATAAGTGTCACAGCAGAACATAACAGCGCACCTAATGAAGAACCATCACAAATGAGTATGTAAAATGGCCCACGAGGGGCTTACATTTTTAATGCTGCCCCAAGCAAATTTTTAAGGGTCATTTATTCCTATCCAGAGTGCTTTCCTCGCACTCCTGTAATGAGACAGTTTCCTATGCTTGCAACACTTTTTGTTTTCCTTTTTTTTTTTAGTTTAGACTAACAGCCAAGCAGATAGAGAATGAAACAAGGGGGCTCATAGCGCAGTTGCAGATCTCCATGCAAGGCTCGCTTCTTCTCCCCAGCCCCCTTCACCTTTCAGCTCTCAGGAACCTTACAGCACAGCATCTTCCAGCACCTCTTTATCACAGATCAGAAAGCTTTCTGAAGCTTTCTGCTAACAAATGCATTTTTCATTGGTAAATAAAACTATTGTATATGTTACCTTTAGCAAGTGTCACAGAAATTACAGACCATCTTAACAAAGCCAAGCCTCAGAATTTAAGTTATTAGAATTTTGGCTGTTTGGGGTTTTTTTCCCCCGCCTTTTTTAGGATGTTCTTGTCCTTCCCTGGAAAAGTGACATCTGCAATTCTATTGCAAAAATTCTGTTAGTTACGGCAACGTTAACTGAAACCGAAATGTGGTTTTTAACCTAAAACAGGTTGCATAACAGCTGAAGCACTATAATCTTACGAGTTAGGAAAGGTTAATTCCAGAGGGCACAAGAATGTCGGTGGAAATTAAAATACTTCATAGGCGCATGGACTTGGAAGTCTTTTTGTTTTGGTCAAAGGTTAAGCCGAAACGGGAGAGATATTTCAAAGGAAGAGCCAGACAGCGACCACATGCCGAAATCCCTTTAGCGAAAAAAAAAAATCAGAAAAGCCTCTGCACTTACGTATCTCTTGAGTTTCTTCTCGGGGGGTGATTTGATGAGCCATCCAGTGCAAACCACGTCCCCCGAACTCATCTTCCCCCCCGTGCACGGAGCGGCGGAGCGGGAGCCAGGGTGCGGGCTTCCTGTGCGTGCGTGCTTGTTATGTGGGTATGTGTACGGATGTGTGTCCGTGCGTGCGTGTGTGGGCGCTTGTGTGTGCTGGGATGCGTGTGTGTGTGCTGGGATGTGAGTGCGTGTGCTGGGATGCGTGTGTGTGTGCTAGGACGCGTGTGCCTGGATGCGCGTGTATGCGTGTCGTGTTCGCCCGTGTGTGCGCCGGTGTATGCGGGCGTGTGTCCGCCCGTGCGGGTGCGCGTCTTTGTGTATTGTTCCCAGCCAGTTCGCACCCGCAGCAATCAGCTTCCTTCAGCTGCGTTCTGCTGCGGCTCCAGCCCGCGGAAGAAGTCATGACATTGATCACTGACATGGCCAGCCCTCCCTCCGCCGCCAGCACAATGCAACACACCGAGCACGTGATGGGCGGCCGGGGCTCGCCGCCGTCGGCTGCGACACCCGCGGCAGCGGCAGCGGGCGGCTCCCGCGCCCGGCCGCGCATCGCCCCGGACAGCCCGTCCCTGCACCGCGGGAATGCCAGCTATCCCTGCCCGGAGCCCCGCGGATGCTGGCAGCCTCTGCCCGGCGGAGCGAGGTGGGCGAGCCCCGCGGCTTAGCCGTGAGAGCGCCGGAGGCAGCGGTGACAGCGGAGATCCCCATGAAGTGGCTTGGGGACGAGAAGGGCTCTGGCCGGAACGGGAGGCAAAACCGGAGCTAGTGGGGTCAGTCCCCCTCCAGTCTTCACTACAGCTTCCAACATCAAACAAACTTCGTTATGGGTTTTCCAGTAGCATTTAGCTGCCTGTATGAATTTAATAGGAATTAACTTGTTTTTTCTGCCCACATAATCACAGATTTTTTAGAAACATACTTTTTCAGAAAGTGACTTCAAGGAGACTGCCGCTCCGCTGTCACAACTAAAAAATACGCCCGCAGAGTGCATAATATTGCTGATATCTTGTAGTTTGTGCCTCTTTCCAGGGTGGGAAACTCTTGCCTTTTCAAGGACAGGGCAATCTGCGTTCATTTTTCAGAAGACTTTTAAAACTCTGACTTATTTAAAGTGGACGCAGTGGTTCTTCACTGATTTCTCGAGTCTGTTATTCCTCTGAAATAAACTCACGTGCCCCTGGTCAGGCACAGCACTCCCAGTGCAGCCTGACTCTGCAAGGCGTGATCAGCACCAGCAGGCCCATGGGAGAGTTTAATGTTTTCACAGAATTTTCCAGGTCTCTGCTGGTGCTCTTTGGCAGGGTAGAGATATAGCTTGCAGTATCGCTTCTGAAATCTCACAAACTAGAAATGTGTTTTTCAAGTTTTTAAGCAAAAATGTGATTGCAATATGTATTTATTATATTTAATATAATATGTACTATAAATGACAAAACCGTATAAATATAGGGCCTATGTAAATTCACACAAAAAATATATAAATCTCATACAACCTCATAGATTCCTGTTGCTAATGCTTTACATTTTCACTGGTCTCAAAAGAATCCTATGATAAATGAAAATGGTCATGAATAAACTGTAAACATATTTCAAATATGCTCTGACTTCTAGATATGTTTTTGTTTGAGAATGGTTTTCATGCAGTCTTGCACTATTATTTAATTCCCAACCTTCTATTTTACTACCACCTTCACTCAGCTCCATTTATCCACAGTGATGCTTTAACAACGTCACATGTTTAATAGCAGGTTTGTGAACAAGGCTTCGCAACACTTCTTCTTGGAGAGATATATTCAGCTATGGAACTTATTTAGGGAAGGAAAGTCACACTTTCCTTCCATATGTGACTTGCCTGTGTCACCCGGACAGATACAGTAGCCTTAAAGTAAAGGCTTTAAAAAGTCCAAATGCCAAAATAAAATGAGTTGGGATACACTTCATGTGTTATCCCTGCACTGTCCTAACAACATCCACTTTTACTGGATCATGCTTCAGACAGCTTCCCTTGTGCAGCTGTATAACCACGTGCAGAAAGGTAGCAGAGGGAATGGGGAGGGGACAGGACAGGGGAAAAAGGAGCCTGGGCTACCAAATGAATTTAAACATTGAATAGTAGACCACAGCCTTAAGGAGAGCTCTTGCTCTGTCTTTGCTATGGTCAGTGATAACACTGCTTTAATCACCAGCAGTCCTTGTCCCTGCACTTCTGCCATCTCCTCCACTGTGCAGACATGGTGTATTTGTGTGTCTGCGTGAGGAACTGAATCACAAACTTGACTCTTTGGAAAAGAATGAGTCAAAAAAAGAGAGACGTTATTTTCCAGCTGTATCAGGACTAGTTTCCTGATCTGATAAATGCTGTGGCCTGCAAGAGCACGTACCTTGTCAAGGGAGGGGGTGATGCAGGGGCAACAAGAAGAAATCAGCATTTGCTTGAACTGGCATTTTCTGCCCAAAACACGCTTGCTGAGTGGTAGCCATGGTGATAGAGAGGGGTGCAGCGATTCTGTTTCCTGCTCGATGTGTCACTCCTCTGTCAGACAGCTCCTGTCCTCTGGAACCGCTGCAATGGCTCAGCTGCCTGTGAAGCACCTGCCCAGCCACTTGCACTCAGCACATTCAGAATAAATAAAATCTGTGCCAGCTTACTTATGGTGCCAGTAGCCTGAGGAGAAATACAGGAAGCCATAATTAAGTAGAGCATGTGGGGGTTAACGTGTTTGTTATGAAAGCTGCTGTGCCTTCTTGGTATTTGTGTTCCAAACCTTAAAAGAGCAAATAAAGTTATTTTCTTACACTGACAACATTCATTGTGCTGATAATGTATCACTAACACGCGTTTGACAATAACAGGATTAAAAATTAATGGTATCTCATCCTGATGGAAGAAGCGGGATTTAATTTTTGTCCTGATCCATGCACAAATTTTTCAGCTACATTTAAATCATAAAATTATTTTCTTAAATCCATCATCATGATGGTGAATGACAACAACTTTGTTTTAAAAATCTTACATTTTTTCAACAAAATTAGTTGAAGACAAATGTAGAGGGTGAACTGATGTTGGAAACTGAATGGAAAGTTCTCAGTCCTCTCTTCTACTGCTAAACAGGTTTTCCCCTTCCTAAGTACATTAACCCAGAGGCACTACCACTGTCACAGATCAGCTTGGCCTTGGCCAGTGTCATGTCCATCTTGGAGCCAGCTGGTCTTGGCTCTGTTAGACATGGAGGAAGCATCTGGCAGCTTCTCACAGATGCCACCCCTGCAGCCCCGCTGCTGTCAAAACCTTGCCACACAAACCAACACTGCCCTCACTAGACTAACCTCATATGTGCCACTAGCAAAGATCAGAGCGACCATGATCAGTTTTACCCTGGATGTGTGTGCAATTCATATCAGCCAGAACCCTAGGAGAATTCTCTGCTTGTCATAGACGTACTGGTGTACTCCTTTCATTTCCTGACTTAAGCTACTTGTGTTTCAGAGGAAAACAACACTTGACTACTAATAAATCATGAGAGAACAAAATGGCTACTTGCATTGATGGGAAATTCCTTCATGACTTGACAGACCATTGATAGAAGTTAAATTTGCTATTTAAGAGGGATTTATTTAATTGACAAATTTATAGGTATAAAAGGAGAAAGAGATGCCACAGTCATCTCAACTAACATTTCCACAAGCAGATAGTTTTCTGAGACTCTAGCCTCACATTTAATTTACAACACCACACAGGCCTTATGAAGGTCGAGGTGCATGCAAGAGACAGCCACAGACCTCTGAGAACAGCCTTTTTCTTTCATCTAGCAACTGATCCCTGTTTACACATGGAACTCGCACCACACTTACTCAGCAGAATGCTAACATGCCTCTGCAGCATTCTCTCAGCAAGCAGAAAAGCCCAGTTCTACAAAAAGACATGACACAGTATACATGTTCCAGCTGTTCCTGACAGTTACCACTCTGCTCTCCCCTGCAGACAAGTATTTCACTCTCTCCATTCACAAGGACAAATTTAGCAAAGTCATGGGATAATTCAGCCCCTGCTCTTCCTTTCAACAGCCTGTCCTCACCATACAAATCAGGTCTAATGGAGGAAAGCACTCAGATCTTCAGAGAGACATAATTTGTTGCTGTTGTTTAAACAACTAACTACCAGAACTGGAGCTTGACCACAGGCCAGGGTGATGCTGACCCATCTGCACTGTGCTGTTTGATTGATGAATATATTCTGCCTGGTTCATACTCTGTCACCTCCAGGACCTTGGTGGCAGTGACACCCCATGGGCAGACACCTGATTTCAGAGTAGGAGCCATTGTGAAAATAAAAAAAGAAAACAGATGAACGTTGCTGTGGTTTTGCTCCAGGAAGCGTTGAACTATGTAAGCTGCATGTGAGTACGGCTTTTATTGTTGTGGACAGGGCAGAATCTAATTTTACCAAAAGCTCTCATGACACATAGGGAGAACTCTGTCAATCCCTTTCAGAAAACAGACCAACGCCCTCTGGCACTAATTTCCTCAGCAAAACAGCAACAGACATCTAGCATCTCATAGGAAAGTCTCCTGTTTAGGAGAGTAACTGGTGGAAGACTGGAATTGTGCTGAATAGTGCATTTATTTGCAAATGTAAAATTGTCTTTTTCTGAAGTGGGAGTGGCAACAAACAGGCTCACTTTGGTTCAAACCTCTGCCCTCTTTTGCCAGACAAAAGGTTTCACTGTTCTCTGTCATCCACAAAAGGATGCACTAAAAACTGTGTATTTGCTAATTTTCAGCTTCTGTTTGCAGACTAGTAAACAATTTTATGATGTCTACACGGGTGATGAAGTAAGTCATGGCTGTTCCTTTCTACATGTGAATCAGTAGCAAATATTTTGTGAAGATTGCCTCATGGGTTAATGATATTACTGGCCCCTTAAGGTTAGCAAATAATCCTTGCAGTTGAGGGAGGAGATACAAAGGCTTTTTTAAAGATCCAAAATCTGTATCATAATTGTCCTAGTTACTTTTATGACTTAAGAAAAATCTACTTCATTTTTCATACACAACAGTGATCAGTACTGAGCTCACATGTGAGGTCTACTTTATATGGCAATTTGAGGGAGTTTACCTTCTTTACTTTATTAAAGGAATCCAAAATCATCTATTTGACATCAAGATTATGTTATGACTCTTCCAGATATGAAATAACAAATAATTATTTCAATTTTAATATCCCAAAAGTGAGGATTTGCTGAAACCAGTTTACTCTAGACTATCTGGAGCAGCCTGAAGTTTGGATGTGAAGCTTAAAAAAGGGTCTCAGGTAGGCCTGAAGAAACAGATGGAAAAAGAAGTCTGTAGTTTTATGTTTAGATGAAAAAATATCTATCTAGCTATTTTCAGACTCATAAATGTGGAAGACTTACCATGAAGTGCAGGATGGGTCTCATCTTCCCCCAAATAGTCCTGCTGAGACCAGAGAACACTCTGGAGTCATGAGAAAATGAACCCAGGAAAATTAATGGAGGACACTGCCTGCCTCTCTTCTCTAGATTGCCCCAAAATGCCTAAGAATAAATAGGAATCCCATTTGTTGCTTGGGAGAAATTCTCATGCTGATGGCAGAAGCTTCCCCCTCCAGGCAATTAACTATATTTAATTATTATTGAATAGAGCAAAATACAGCAAATAGAGCATAAAGCAATACACCAAAATACAGCAAACAGACCAGATTTCTGAACTCTGTGTGTAAAAGATTGCTCTGTGTGAAGAATGTAAATGCAGGAAAGGAGGGATTGTTTTGATGGCAGCTGTATGTTTGAGGCTGTTACAAAAAAGGAAGAATCAGTACAGGATGAGGAAGAAAGAAGGCCCAGGCAGTCAGGGAAGCAAAATAACAGGAAAAAAAAAACAAAAAAAGGACAGCAAGGGGAAAAGCAGACATACTTTTGTCTAACAGACCCCTCAGCAGAAATGGATAGTACTCTGGAAAATATAATACCTTCAGTCTAGTTTTTCACAGTGTGGAGATGTTTACAAGTAAAAATAGATATAAATGACAAGATTACAAGTATTTTCACAGCAGAGTAAAGCCTGTGGCAACTGAAGTGATGGCTTTTGGCTTATGGAATGAATCTGCCATGTTTGCAAGGCTAAGGCATGCAGTACTTTGCAGCATTTTGTGCATTTCCTGCATTTAAAGGAAATCCTGGTGCATGCTAAAACCTTTAAACAAGAACTGTTGTGTTTACAAATAATCTGTGATCAGTGTGAAATCCAACCCATAGGCTTTTGGCTAAGAGAGAGATAATTTGTTTTGGGCAAAGAAGTAACAGAATTCTTTGTGAAGAAAAAATCTCAACCATCATCTAAGAGAGTTAAAGGCTGTTCTACACCAACCTGCTCACTGGATTCTCACAGATATTCCACATTTTATAATACATGTTGTTAAGAGCAGCTTGTTTATAGGTTTTCGATATTGCAAAATGATTTTTGTAGGTGAGAAAAAGATATAATTTCATGGAGTAGCAAATTATGCTTCAGCTTTATTTCAGTTGGAGGAAACTTTTGACAGATTTTGCTTTGATCTAAAATCTCTTCTAAAGATTTGCTTTGATCTAAAAATCTCTTCTTTTGGTCAGGGACTGTCTTCTTGAGACAATGCTCAGATTTTGGCAAAGTAATAGCTTATTACAGCATGAAATATTTTATGACCTCCAAAGGAATCACCAATCATTGTTATACCTGGAAGACATCATTGTTTGTAGGTGGGCAAAAGCTGGCACTCAGGACAGAATACACAATTGTAAAACTGTGTTTATTAAAGCCTGGTTGTGGTAGCTTAAACTGATACAAAATAGTGTGGCTGCAATCCCACCCTTCATCTTGCCGTAGATCTGTTTTGCTGCTGTACTGGCCCTGGCCCTTGTGTGCATGGCCAGTTGAGTTCTTTTGCTGTGCTGATCACTCTCTTTATTAGGATCAATTTTATTTTTTAGAATCTTGAACTAACCCATTGCCCACCTGCAGAAACACCAGTAACAGTGCAAGGGATCAGGAATACAAACTGTCAGAGTTCCTGGCTATCCCAGTGTGAAAATGAACACATAGCCATAAAGGATAAAAAAAAAAAAAAAAAAAAAAAAAAAAAAAAAAGAAGAAAAAAAGAAAAAAAGAAAAAAACCCGGCATGGTTGGGAAATGTATGGATATTAGAAAACTTTCCAGTACCACAATAAAGCACTGGCTACTAAAGCCTGGATTAGAAATGCAATATTGTGATAAAGTTGTAAAAACAAAGAGTATTTGTACAGCTATCAGCTCTTTGAACCAGAT
Organism: Sturnus vulgaris; assembly: GCF_052056855.1. NCBI lineage: Eukaryota > Metazoa > Chordata > Aves > Passeriformes > Sturnidae > Sturnus > Sturnus vulgaris. Next base: position 16,411,990 of record NC_142256.1, on the reverse strand, counting down.
ACAAAGGACACATTAGCTATTTTGTTATAGCTCCCAATGCTGAATATGATCCTGAATTTGCAAACCCTCTTGGCAATGCCAGAGGCTCTCTGTTGGGTGAAATGAAAACTTGATACAGAAAAGTGATGTATTGATATGAAGCCTGCACCAGAAAAAAACCCCAACAAATGAGAAAAAATACCAAGCAAAAAAAAAGAAGGCAAGAAAACCCCAACTCTCACAAAACCCCCAAGCAACAACAACAAAAGCAAACCCTTTTCTATAAGAATATTCAATATCAAGTCTATTAGGGCACATTGTTACCTATTACTGATGCAGAATCAGGAAGCATTTGTTTGTAGCCATGAACTGGGCTCCTCTCATCTGCTCGGCTGCTGCAAAGCCCTGCAGCCATGGAAATGCCATCTTCAGCAAAATCTGGCTTACAAATGAGTGGCACATAAACCAAGAGCACACTTTTGAAATATCTTCTTTATTGTAAGCTCTAGAGGAGGAGTCCTAGGCTTCTTTCTAATCCTATGAACAAGAAAATAATCTGGAACCCTGAAGTCTGTAAACTTGGAAGGGAACCTGTGAAATAAGGAACTGAATGAAACAGGGCTGCACAAGTAAGTGCAAGAATGCACGGAATTGTGGTACTGGACATAGCCAAGGCTACTTGTAGAGAAATAACCTGTTACCAACAGCAATATTAAAATAGCAACACTAGATACAAGCATTGTAAGCAAGATGGTAACACTGCTGCAGTCAGGGTAACGTGGTTACTGTGGTTGATCACACTTGGAAGCTTGTGTAGGCAGAGAGACAAAGGTGGCAACTATTCAAGTCAGCTTAAAAAAACTCCAGAGATAGCTGTATTACTTCCAATTCTGCTAGTTTCTGAATTATAAAGTTGTTTATGGCTTACAGTTAAGATGTATTGCAGAGCTGTGGTTTAAGCTCATTGCTGGTATGATTAAGCTAGAAATGACCAGTGTCCTAGAAGTGGATTTTGGACTCTGGCATTCAATGGAGAGCCTCCTGAATGTGCACGTGGGAGTGAACAGATCCCACAGTAACAGGATCCTACCTTCCCAAGGCCCTTCTTAACAAAACCCTTTTGTCATTCTAAGGAAAAGTGCTATATGTACGTGATACAGTTATAGAGTTAATTAAACTACAGCAAGTAAAAGATAGTTTACAAAGTAATTTTTATTATTTTTTTTCCTATTCTTGATAAAATTAGTTTCAAGACTGAGCAGCATTCACATCAAATAGTCCTCAGGCTGCCGGATCCCCTTGTCAGGATTCCCGCGGACGAGTACTCGGTCAGTGCTACCACCTGGTGGCAACTGACAGCCGCACTGCCACTTGGAGATGGGATTTTCAAGTCAGCAAAGACACACATCACAACTGATATCTAAGACACATTTTATTATTTAAGCTGTTGTTTTCTACAAAATCCAGGTTTTACTGCTCACAGTAGATTACCATCCCCGCGGTGCATTCTTATGGTTCCATTTCACCAACACTGAGTTACTTGGTTGGAGTGACAGGTGGGAGGCAAAACCCACCTGCTTATTAAAGGGCTCAGAAGGTCTTTGAAGGCTCCTCTTTTTTCAGCAGGTGCCTACATAATCCTCTCACTTCATTTATAGTTAGGAGCCATAGCCACTGCTCTTCAGCTGTGGTCTGAGTTACAAACCTGTTGCTACTGGTGGCCTTGCATGGATTTGGCAGATTCTTGGTGTGTTGAGTTTATTTGTTCTCATGAATTTAGCAGCCTGCTTACAGGTCCAGTGCTTATCAACTCACACAAAGGGGCTTGTACAGCAACTTGGCTTAGAAAGTAATTCTGCAGAATACTAAGATTTATTTAAGAAGTTACCCAAAACCAGTTATATCTGTGCTAGAGGAATGAAGACTGCTACAATTAGACTCCTGTTTGGAAAAGATTGAGTAATCACTGTCCAAAATTTTAAAATCTTATAGAATTACCTGAATAGTATATAAAAATGTCACTGGATCAATATCTTATCAGCTCTTTACATATTTTGGCAGTGTTTAAAACATACAAGTGGGTAACAGTGAGCCTGCAATTTCTCGTTTTAAATCTGACAAGAAAACATAATTCTCATCATACAGACCACACATTCAGCCCTGGTGATTATATCTGGCAGACTGTAAAATATGGAGTAAAAAACCTGGGAAAACAAGGAGCTAATAGCTAAATCTACAATGTTAACAACACAACTAGCCCCTTGCCCCCAACACATGAAAAAGAACCCAAACCAGTTGGATATATTCAGTAGAATTTTTCAAATATGACTACAAACTCTAATATGCAAACTAAGGACAAAAAAGCACTTCCTATTTTTAAAAATAATTAGTTAAATTATCATGATAATACTGTTGTGTGCCTGATTTTTTCAGCCACTGCTGTAGATCCACAAGGATTCACAGCATAATCTAAGAGACGCAGCTAAGAGCATCACTGCAAAATGTCAAATGCAAATGTGAAGCACACAAGCAAAAAATAGCCAAAGGAGATCTTTCATCAAAGCAGCAGCTTGATTGTTTTGTACAGCATGCAATGTTCCTGTGAATTTCAAGGGAAAAACAAGCTGTGACAAACACTTGAGAGTGTTTTGTGTAAACAGAAGCTTCAAGCATTTGAAAGTGGAGAAGGAAAGTCAGGTATTAAAAATTGTTAGTGTGCTATTTGCTCTAAAGGTTAAGAACAACCATGTCATGGACTAGAATTTTCCCACCTTAGAGACTTTCTCATAGCTAACGATAAACTTCGTTTTCTACAGAGCTGCTTGGAAAAACTACTTGGAGTACTCTCAAAACCAGTCACATCACTCTTCTCAACTGCTCTATGAAAAATGTACTTCCCAAAGCTTTTTAAAAAAATAATGTTGGAAGGACTACTGCAGACGCTGTGGGCCTTGCTTTTTTTGTGGACAATGTAGCATAAGCAGAAGGTGCTAAATAATTTGGAACAGCACTGTTACTGCTTTGCAGCTGTTTCACAACATGAAAAGGGGAAGTTTGGAGCTTAAATTTTCTGTGACAGGCCATAATCTAGATACTGAATTTCAGAGTAATCAGGCAGTCATGGAAACAGTTCAGACACATGTTACTGGCACTTCATTGGAACCAATGCATAGATGGAAAAGAGGTCTCAAAAGATTTTCTAAATGCAGTATATGAGATCTGCAATAACCCATTTGGTCAGCTTAGTTGTTGAGTTATGAAAAAATACTTTGATAATAGCCACTGAGCTTTTTACTGGACTAAAGTAGTGTGTTTTGCCCATTCTGCCCACTGGGTTAATGTTTCATTGCTGCCACTGGACAAAATGCTCATGATACTGCCTCTGTAAGTAATCGCCAGGTAATGTAGCAAATTTGGAGCTATGTTTTTTAAGTCTACCAGCTCAAGGACTGTTTTGAGATTCTTTAGCACTATGAGCAAAGTTACAGCTCAGCAGCTGAAAATCTGAATGTCTTGCACAGGCAGTCTAAAATATGTCCACTGTCAGTAACTAAATAGAGTGGCTTCATTATTGCAATTTTCAAAAGAAATCTGTCTCGATTTAAAAGACAGGTGTCTACTAGGGAAGGCAGAAACCTCCCTGGATTGGAGAATGTAAACCCCCTCCCTCTGATTATTATTTTATTGTTATTATTATTATTATTTCAAAATTAAGGGGCTCTCAGGCAAAGATATGGGGATAGGAATAACAGTTCTTTACTAGTATGTATAGCAAGGCAAACAAAACAACAACACCTATGGAATTAATAACAAACAGATCAGGGACCTGCTAACACTCCCCTCAGCTGCAGGCGCTTTCCCTTTGGTGCAGTTCCAGTCACAGCCAGCAGGGGCGCTGGTGGCCCCCGGTGGGCAGGGCAGGCGCCATCATCCCCGCGCGGCTGCAGGGGGCGCTGTGGCGCCAGCTCGGAGAGCGCGTGGTAATGGCGGCATGGCCGAGACGGGAAGGGATGGAAGAGAGAGGCTTTGCTTCAGGAATCCCGGGGCAGTGTCGGTCCCGGTGGTCCAGCAGAACTCTTGGAAAGAGCAAACTGAAAATGGCAGGGCGTCCCGGCAGGGCGGGGGTGCTGTGTGCAGCAGCAGCAGAAAAAGAGGCAGCTCCTGGCTGGGTTATGGCGGTGGTGGTGGTGGTAGCGGCGACGCTCCTGCTGCGAAGGCAAGAGTGAGCAACTTCCCCCTCCACTCTCCTTTTACTTGCTTCTAATCTTGCAGTGTCTCTCTTCCTCCGAGTGAAACTCCCAAAAATCAGAGGAGTTCCTCCTCCCCCATCTCAAGGACCCAGCCATTAGTGCTTCTTAGCATATCAGTAGGAAAAATTCCACAGGTAACAAGGAAAAGAAAACCCAACCCCCAACATTATGGGGAATTTTTTCCCATACCAACATGTTACATCAAATTTAAACCTTTAAATTATATACATACATACAACACATTATATATAATTATATACACATGCAGATACAGATACACAGTGTCATGGGTAATTCATCCTAAAACAAGGTCTCCTTGAGGTATGCATCAGGTGTCTCCATCCTTTCGCATCACTCACCAGGTGCAACCTGGTTCCTGAGCAAAGGCAATCCCAGGGATGGGATTGTCTTTGCTGGAGGAGGAATTACCCCAACAGTTTTTCCTAGCATACCTCTCATGTGTAGCACTGGAACCTTATCTTTATCTGTTGATCTCAAGGGCTCAGATAGAGCAGGGCCTGTTCTATTGGTGGAACTTTGGGTGTTCACTAACCATGTGGTCTTTTGTTGATTAATCTCCCAGTTCTTGAAAGTCCCCCCACCAAGTACTTTCTAGGTGGTTTTAAGCAGGCCATTGCATCGTTCAGCTTTCCCAGACACTGGTGCATGATAAGGAATGTGGTACACCCACTCAATGCCGTGTTCCCTAGCCCAGGTGTTTATAAGGCTGTTCTTGAAATGAGTCCTGTTGTCTGACTCAATTCTCTCAGGGGTCCCATGCTTCCAAAGGACCTGCTTTTCAAGGCCTAGGATGGTGTTCCAGGTAGTGATGTGAGCTACAGGGTAGGTCTCCAACCATCCAGTGGTGGTTTCTACCAAGGTTAGCACCTAGAGCTTGCCTTGGTGGGTTTGAGGCAGTGTGATGTAGTCAATCTGCCAAGGCCTCTCCATACTTATATTTGGATCGTTGCCCCCCATACCAGAGGGGCTTCACCCGCTTGGCTTGCTTGATGGCAGCGCACGTCTCACAGTCATGGATAACTTGAGCAATACTGTCCATGGTTAGATCCACCCCTCGGTCTTGTGCCCACTTATAGGTGGCGTTTCTGCCCTGATGACCTGAGGCATCATGGGCCCATTGAACTCCCCCTTGTGGTGCCAATCAAAATCTATCTGTGACACCTCGATGTTCACAGCTTGATCCACCTGCTTGTTGTGTCAGTGTTCCTCACTAGCCCAACTCTGGGGGACATGAGCATCTACATGATGAACTTTCACAGGCAGCTTCTCTACCCAGGTGGCAATGTCTTTCCACTCATCAGCAGCCTAGATTGGTTTTCCCCTACATTGCCAGTTGGCTTTTTTCCAACTTTCCAGCCAACCCCACAGAGCATTGGCTACCATCCATGAATCAGTATAAAGAGAGATCTTCAGCCACTTCTCTCAGCAATGTCCAGGGCCAGCTGAACAGCTTTGAGTTCAGCAAGTTGACTCGATCCACCTTCTCCTTCAGTAGCTTCTGTGACCTGCCGTGTGGTGCTCCATATGGCTGCTTTCCACTTCCAGTTCATCCCCACGATGCGACAGGAACCATCAGTGAAAACAGTGTAGAGTGTTTCATCTGCTGGCAGTATGGTGGGGCCTCTTCAGCCTGTCATTTGTTCCTGCTTCTCTTGAAGTTTTCACCTTCTGGTCAGTTTGTAATTACTTCCAAAATCCCAGGGCAATTTGGGTTCCCAATACGGGCACACTGTGTGATGAGGGCAATTCACCATATGGCGTCGGTGGCATGGTGGGTAGAGGGAACCTTTCCTTTAAACATCCACCCCAGCACTGGTAGTTGTGCCAAGAGGAGCTGTGCTTCCGTGCCAATTACCTCCAAGGTGGCTTGAACTACTTCATAGGTGGCCAAGATTTCCTTCTCTGTTGGCTTTGGACCCTCTGTAACTTCGGCTCCAGAATCCTAGTGGTCGGCCTCAAGTCTCACCAGGCACCTTCTGCCAAAGGCTCTAGGACAAACCCTTGTTCCCAGCTGCTGCAGAGTAAAGTACATTCCTCACCTCTGGTCCCATCCTGACTGGGCCAAACACTACCGCATGAGCGATCTCCTGCTTGTTCTGGGCAAAGGTTTGTTGCTATTCTGGCCCCAGTGGAAATCGTTCTTCTTGCAGGTAACCAGGTAGAGAGGGCTCACAATCTGGCTGTACTCAGGAATGTGCATTCTCCAAAAGCCTAGGAAAGCTTATGTTTCCTTCTTGCTGGTCGATGGAGACATCGCGGTGATCTTGTTGATGACCTCAATGGGAATCTGTCATTGTCTGTCTTGCCACTTTACCCCCAGGAACTGGATCTCTTGGGCAGGTCCTTTCACTTTGGTTTTCTTGACAGCGATGCTGGCTTCCAGGAGAATAAATATGATCCTCTCTCATTTCTCAAATATTTCTGCTGCTGTGTTCCCCCACACAATGATGTCATTGATGTACTGCACATGTTCTGGAGTGTAACCCTTTCCCAGTGCAGCCCGGATCAGTCCATGGCAGATGATGGGGCTGTGTTTCCACCCATGGGGCAGTCAGTTCCAGGTGTCCTGCATGCGTCTCCAGATGAAAGCAAACTGAGGCCTGCACTCTGCTGCCAGAGGAATGGAGAAAAATGCATTGGCAATATCAATAGTGGCGTACCACTTTGCTGCTTTGGACTCCAGCTTGTACTGGAGTTCCAGCATGTTTGGCACGGCAGTGCTCAGTGGTGAAGTCACTTCATTCAATGCACAATAGTCCACAGTCAGTCTCCATACACTATCAGACTTGCGCACAGGCCAGATGGGGTTGTTGAAGGGTGAATGGGCCTCACTGAACACCCCTTGGCTCTCCAGCTCGTGGATCATTTTGTGGATGGGGGTCATGGCATCTTGATTCGTCTCATATTGCCTGCGGTGCACTGTTGAGGTGGGAATTGGTACTCGTTGCTCTTCTGTCTTCAGGAGTCCTACTGCAGATGGGTTTTCTGATAGTCCAGGCAAAGTGTTCAATTTGTTAATGCCCTCTTTCCCTACAGAAGCTATTCTAAAAGCCCACCTGAATCCCTTTGGGTCTTTGTAATAGCCGTTTCTGAGGAAGTCTATGCCTAGAATACATGGTGCTTCTGGGCCAGTTAAAATAGGATGTTTCTGGCACTCCCTCCCAGTCAGGCTCACCCCAGCTTCCAGCAGTCAATTCCTGCGACCCCCCTGGTCACCCTAGCATTGGAAACAGGTTCTGCCCCCACATGTCCTGATGGTATAGGGTACACTGTGAACCAGTATCAACTAACACTTCATATTTCTGTGCCAGGCCATCAGACCCACACCTTCCAAAAGACCTGTTTTTCCCGTGCCTCTTTCCGGCTAGAGGCAGGGTGTTGTAGTGTGCCACCTTTTCTTGTTTTACTTTAGGTTTCCCCTATGTTATAATGGCTTATCCTGATGTTGTACCCCCCCCCCCCCCGTTTGGTATATTCCAAGTTGTCCTCCTTCCCGCCACTGCCCTGTCAGTTGTCCCTAAGCCCCTCCCACTCTTCCAGATCCTTCCCTATCTGTCTCCCTAATCCCTTCCCACCAAGCTGCCAATCCTCCCTACCCACTCCCCTTGTTCTAGAAAGATCTGTGCCAGTTACCTGTTTGCTGTGATATGGTTGGATATTGTGAGTTGAACCCCGCCTATGTTTCCCCCCATTGGCCTGATATATTGGTTTCCCCGCCCTATGTTACTCCCCTGAGTTGTCGTGATTCGTTTGTATATTGTAGCCTCCCCTGGGGGAGGTCCCCTATTTAAGTTGATGCATGATTATTTTCTTTGCCTTCTGTGGTTCCCTGTCCCTGATCCTGGTTGTCTCCCTCCCACCTCCCTAATAAACCCTCACTTGGAATCTCAGAAGGACCCTCTCAGACTCTTCATTCTTCCTCAGACGCCGGCAGCCGCTACAAAGGCTTCGGGCCTTACCCGTATCCTGGGTTTTCTGGATCCCAGAAACGTGCCACTCTTGGCGTGACCCCGCCTTGCGGGTTAGCTGAGCAGGCTAATCGTGAGTGGAAAAAGGTGGGCAGTGTCAGCAGGGCCCCTCTAGCCCTGGTTATTATTTCCTTCCTGGGCATACATACTAGAGGTTCCTTCAAGGGGGTCTGACAGATCATCCTTCTTTCTGTAATACCCAGAAGGCTTGGTCATGGGAGGTGGAGGCTACCTTCACTTTAGTGGAACTCCCTCAGTTAGTGTTTCCCTCCCTGAGTTGATGCATTCATACTGCCAGGACAGAAGTGGGTTTTCCCATCCCATTTTCCCATGCCTTCCCCATGGCCATGCAGAAAGAACCACAGGTCAGCTCGTGGGCTTTATCCTCTCTCCCTAGCTGTGGGATGTTGGGCTCTGACTTTGGGGCCTGTGACTCGTACTGGTTCTGCACTGATCTTCCTCATCTCCTCCTTCATCTCCCTCATCTCCATTTCAAACTCCTCTTTGAGTTCCTTAACCACACCAGAGACATGAGCCTGCATCGGACCACTAATTATACTCTCAAATTTTTAAGCTTGTTGGAGACAGAACCCACTGTCTCTTGGTTATCAGCATTAATTGTCACAATGAAGGTGGTGTATTGAGATGGCCCTAGCTTTGCCAGATTCCATAATATTTGTCCTGTACACCTGACCTTGTCAGGGTCATTGTCATGCTGTCCATCCCTTCCAAAGAGCACCTCCAGCACTGCCACTTCTCTCAACTGTTGGACCCCTTCCTCAAGCGTCTTCCAGTGCATTCTATGATGGTGCTCCTGCATTCTCTCTCTGTGGACAAACCTCTCTCTTACACTCATTAAAAGCTGCTCCCAGAGGGAAAGGGCGCTCGGCTCCCTTATGAATTCACACCTGAGTCCTGGGTCAAGGGTCTCAAATTCCTTGCCTCAGTACCATTCAGTTGCACACCTGTACCCATAAGGTCCCAGACCTGAAGTAAGCAGGTTATATAAACCTCACGCCCCCATCGTGTAATGTCTTTTCGCAGATTAGGGAGACTTTCATATGACATGGATTCAGCGATGACCTCAACTTCTGGCTCCTCTGTGGGTTGTGAGGGCCTTCCTTTCTTACCATTATTGACTGAGTGCCCTGATTTCATCTTAGATTTCTTTGTTTCCACAGTGGTGACTGCTGCTGGCTGTGACTGCCCTTGATGTTCAGCTGGAACCTGGATGGTTGTAATGTCTGTGGATTCCATTGCTGCACTATCAGACTCTCCCTCTTTGAGGCAGGGGGAGGGCTTCTTACCAGCTAAGGGAGTGTATTCCTTCAGCACCTGGCCCATCTCGCATATCTCCAATCGGTTGGTTCATTTCTGAAGTCAGCTGTGGGGCAGGGTCAGGCTGTGGGGCAGCATCCCTAGTCTCTGGGGCAATGTCAGGCTCTAGGGGAGCATACCTAGTCTCTGGGGCAGGTCTCTGTGTGGTTATCCAAGTCGACTTCACCCTATCTCTGAATGCTAAATAGACTAGGACTATCAGCAACACTTGGTTAGTATCCAGAGAAAATTTAAACCCTTCAAAAGCTGGTTGGATAGGCACAAAGAACTGGTTGAAGGGTTGGGAGAAAACTTCCCCCACTGTCATTTCCTCACAGTAGGTACCAATCTTAAAATAACCCCGAAAACATACATTTAGTCTGTGATAGCCATGTATCCATGTGCCTGCCTTCCAAAGGCAGTTAAAAATCCACTAATTCCTTACCTTATCAACGCAGAAAACAAGCTAGATAGTAGCTAGTGCTAACACTCCCCTCAGCTGCAGGCGCTTTCCCTTTGGTGCAGTTCCAGTCACAGCCAGCAGGGGCGCTGGTGGCCCCCGGTGGGCAGGGCAGGCGCCATCATCCCCGCGCGGCTGCAGGGGGCGCTGTGGCGCCAGCTCGGAGAGCGCGTGGTAATGGCGGCATGGCCGAGACGGGAAGGGATGGAAGAGAGAGGCTTTGCTTCAGGAATCCCGGGGCAGTGTCGGTCCCGGTGGTCCAGCAGAACTCTTGGAAAGAGCAAACTGAAAATGGCAGGGCATCTCGGCAGGGCGGGGGTGCTGTGTGCAGCAGCAGAAAAAGAGGCAGCTCCTGGCTGGGTTATGGCGGTGGTGGTGGTGGTAGCGGCGACGCTCCTGCTGCGAAGGCAAGAGTGAGCAACTTCCCCCTCCACTCTCCTTTTACTTGCTTCTAATCTTGCAGTGTCTCTCTTCCTCCGAGTGAAACTCCCAAAAATCAGAGGAGTTCCTCCTCCCCCATCTCAAGGACCCAGCCATTAGTGCTTCTTAGCATGTCAGTAGGAAAAATTCCACAGGTAACAAGGAAAAGAAAACCCAATCCTCAACATATGGAAACACTGATGAATTTAGAATCGGTCAGGAGAAAAAAAAATCCCGTAAGCTATTTTTGCTCCATTCGTACTTCTTAGACCTGCAGATGCTAACCAATTATTTTCTCTCTACCGCCTGGGACGGTTTAGGAAAACACATTTGCCATTTGCAACAGGGTTTGGAACTGCTGGGCTGAATCCAAAGCGTTGAGGACAGTAGGTCGAGGTCCTGCCCCTCTGACCTGCTCTCGTGATACGCCCACCCAGCTCTGGGGTGCCCAGCATGACATGGACATGATTGCAGAGGAGGCCACGGAGAAGGTCTGGAGGCTGGAGCACCTTTGCTGTGGGGAAAGGCTGCTCAGCCTGAAGAGGAGACTCTGGGGAAGATCTTGTAGCCCTTCAGTTCTTAAAGGGGGCTCATGAAGATGAGAGAGTAATTTGTACATGGGCAGATAGAACAAGGGGAAGTAGCTTTAAACCAAGAGGAGAGATTTGGTTAATTATTAGTAATAAATTCTTTGATGTGAGGGTGGTGAGGCACTGGCACAGGTTTCCCAGAGAAGCTGTGGCTGCCTCTGGATCCCAGGAAGTGTTCAATGCCAGTCTGGATGGAGCTTGGTGCAACCTAGGATAGTGTAAAGTGTCCCTGCCTATGGCAGAGGGGTGGAACAAGATGATCTTTAAAGTCCATTCGGCCCCAAACGAGTGTGTGGCGTCATGCAGCGGCCCTGGCCGCGTTCTCTCTTGAGAGCTGCGGTGTCACTCGGGAGAAAAGGAGCAGCAGAGCCGCCGATCCCGCGTCGTTGACCGCCGGCAGCACTGGCCCTGACCAAGCGAGAGCCGCTTGCCGATCCCTCCCCGTCCGCCTCAGGCGGCGCGGGAGGCGCGAACCCGGCCCCGGGAGGTATCGCGAGAGCCGCGCGGCGCGGGCCGGGCGGAGGGGCGGGCCTGCGCGGCGCGAGGGGCAGTGAGGCCGCCCCCGCCCCCCCGTGGCTCCAGCACCCGCCGAGCTCAACATGGACCCGGGTCCCGGCCCCAGCGAGGAGCCTTGCGCCTCCACATCCTCCGCCACGGCCGCCGCGCAGGAGCCCGGCGCTGAGGAGGTACCGCTCCGCTCCGGGGAGATGCTGCGGGTGGTGACGCCTGGCCCAGTCGCCCCCTCCTGTAGCCGCTGCTCGGCCCGCGCCGCCTCGGCCCTGAGGCTCTCCGGGCCCCTCCGCCGCGGCCCGCGAGGGCCCTGCGGGCCGGCCTCGCCCGGATACACCCCCGCCCCTGTGTCTGCCCTTCGGCATCGCCTTGGCAGCGGCCGCCGTCTGCGCGGCCCTGCGATGCCCCTCACCCTGCCCCGCATCCCGGGCACGCGGCTAGTGCCGTTGAGCCCGTGCGGACCCCCTGCCAGCCCCACGACCTGGGTGCTCCTGCAGGGCCCGTCTCCCGGAGCCCCCCCGCCTTCTTGTTTCCTTTCCCGTGCTCTGGAGAAAGCTGTCCCGGAGTCGGGAGCTCTGAAGGCTCGGGGTAGGAGTGTCGCGGGGACGGCCTGGAGAATTCGCGACTGACAGGGCTCAGGGCCGACCCCTGCCCAGCTCGAATTGTGCCCTGATGCAGCATACATCCCCGAGAAAACACGTATGGCTGCCAGCCGCCTCTTCTTAGTTTTTGCAAGGAAGACACAAGGCATGTAGAAAGTGACGTATTCAGGTATCCTTGGAAACAGAACAAGATTTAACCCGAAGAATTAATCTTAAAAAAAACTTAGTAAGAATGAGGACCGTTCATCATATATTTATGATACTGAAGAAAATTGCGGAGCTAGTGATAACAGTGCATTCAGATTTTTTATCCAGTTTTATCCCAGAAGCTTTATTATGTATACAGTTATGGGACACAGTGCAGTGTAATCCTGAACTTTACTTTGCTGCTCAATGGAAAATGTTTAAGGGCTATTTCTCTATTGTATACAACTTACTCTGCAAAATTTTATGCATGTCAACTGTACAGTTACAGCGCCTGCATAACAGCCGCAGTCATGCAACCTGTTGTGCTCTGCTCCTCTCGCAGTGTTTTACTTTATAGTCTTTGTACTACCAAAACTGTGTTACTGACTATTTGGAAATTTCCACCTTGTATATGTGAGTTAAACACAGAAGGAATCCTAATTATTCTTAGTGCATCTGTTGCAAGAGTAAAGTCGACTAAAGCAGTTCTTGTTCCCAGTTGTTTGTTTAGGTCTTCGTGGAGCCTCCTCACTTTGTGACTGTTAAAACTTTCTGCATAGAAATCTCTCAGCCTGAATTTAGGACTCTGTTTAGGGTAGTTATTAGAGATTTTGTATCCTTTGACTACTCAGGGTCTTTTGAAAGTGCTGCCTGGATGTTGTAAGATGTTTAAATGACACCGGTTTTCAGGGGACTGTTTAATCTATAATGGAAATAGTTTCTAGAGTAGAGACAAATTGTTGCTGGCGAGTTTCCTGAATTAAAAATGAAAGTGCTTTTGTGGTGGTGAATTGCACCGAGACTTCTGCTGTCCTGGTTCCTGACAAGTCAGCCTTCTAAGTGATGAAGAAAGGTTGTATAATGTTTCTAGGGAAAAACTCTCTGACTTCCCGAAGTATTTTATGTGTCTGTGTTGCATAAAGTTACATGGTCCAGTTTTTAGGGGGAAGTATTCTTCCTCATATCAAAATCTAGTAATTGTCAAGGTATAGATTTTTGTAATTCAGAGCGTTATGCAGAAGCAAGTTTGGGTATGATGCTTGTCCCTGCCTGCCTGGCACCACTAGCACAGAGCAGTACTTTAGCGAACCTTCAGCATATTCTCCCTGTTGTGAGGAAGAGAAGGGGCATGGGGATGCATGTGTCTTGTTTGTCTCGTTCACTGGCTTTTGATAACCTCCTGTTTGTTATATCTGATACTGTTGAGCCATCAATATTCAACAGAAACACTGCAATAAGACGGGGGGGCGTGGGAGGGCAGTGTGTTTTTGAAGGGTAAGGTGTATGGTGTGATTTTATTGTGCTGTGGCTGCAGTAATACGTCAGCTCGTTTACTGTTTTAACTCAGAGTGTGTTATTCAGAAATACTTATTTCAGAATAAATTTGATTTGTATGCCACCATAAGTTTTATCTTTCTAGGATAATCTGAGTGACAACAGAACTAGCATTGCAGCTATCTGCCTTGGGGCTTAGAAAAATAATATTGCATTGCAATTTACTTGGAAGACTTTCAGTTTTAAGGGATTCTCATAATATTGAGTTATTCTGGTTGAAGAAACACCATACTTACCTGAGATAGAGAGGTTTTTTCCAGTAACACTTATCTATCTAATTTGTTTCTAGGGCAAGCGAGGGAGATGCCCGAAATGGCCTACTGTCAATTTGTTTTCAGTTTGTTTTGTATTCCTTTAAGGAATAATTTGACTCTTCAGTTGAAGGACTGGACCTGATACTGGCAATGTCAGTCTCTCTTTTTGGAGTGTATGTTGTCTAGTAATATAATGGAGGTGTGAATATACACATCTGTATGATCTGCTCTTTGGCATGTTGGAGTAGCTTTGCTTTATGAGATGAGCTGATTTCCTGTATGATTGAAGAACATTTAAGTGAATAGAATATTTCTAATGCCACCTATTTGCAACATTTGGCCTTGCAAAGGTGAGCTGGAGCACTTACAAAATTGTTAAGCTGTCAAGCAGTTTCATTATACACTTAGTACTGTTCACCTCTGCAGAGAATTATGGCTTTGGGCCGAACTTGAAACAGTAATCTCTGACTTCAGAAAATATTCCTCCCATTTTCATGATTTTGCTTAAGTTAGAAGCTGGCATGTGTATTTATTCAGTTCTGAAATTTAAATGTGATGTTGCTTGACAGATTTTTAAATATTTGGTACCATTTTGGCCTGGTTTTGCTACTGGACCCTGAATAGTTTAGGTTAATTATTGTTCTAATTTAATGTATTTAATAGTAATCTAATACTCAAAACACTTAAAGGAGATTAATACTCTGCACTGTTACATTTTATGCAGACATGCACTCTGGCAGCTCCTTTCAGTTTATTCAGAACTTTTCAAAAACATTTTTATAATTCAATGCATTTCAAAATAGATTTATTTTTTATTGGCATATTTCAAAGATCAATTTGGAAAATTTTCCTGAATTAGGGGGGAAAAAAATCTACCATTTTACCAGTATGGTAAATAGTTGTGGAAATAGTTGTGGAAAACTTGCTTTGAGCTTCACAATTGAAGACAGATATCAATCTACAAAACTACAAAATCTGCCATTTTAGTTACAATTCCTTAGATTTCTTTCATATATAGTAAATAAGGTGGTTCTTTAGCTAAGAGTGTACCATGGAGTTGTTGCTGCATGGGTTGAATTGGTTGGCTGTGTATCTTCCTAGGTTTATGGTTAAGTGTGGTTAAGTTGTGTTTCCAACTGAACTTGTGACTATTCATCTAGAAGCGGAAACAGACAAAACCCAACCAAAATGCAAGTGCCAGGAACTTACAGTTAGGAATCTGACATTTGGAAACCAAAAATTTTAAATTTTTAAAAATGTTTTTTCAAGATATTAAACTTAATTATGCATTTAAAGTGAGATCTCTGTGAAAGATTAAATTTTGTGCTCTTTCAGTAATTTCTTTTTGTGGAGATAAATATGAAGATCTTTAGTTTCATCGTGGTCATGAGGTTTTGCTTTGGGTGAAATAATATTAATGCACTCATTTAATTTTGACATAATTATTTTTTAAAGTAGCATGCTTGTCTTGCTGTTTGTAGGTTTGTTCAGTTTGATACATTTTGCTAAAAAAGTAAATAAGCTGGTATTTATAAAATGTTTAACTTTTGAATTCCAGAAAAATGATCCCCCATTTCAACTCAAACTTCCTCCAAAGGCAGCTAGACCTGAAAAAGAAGTTGACCCAGAATATGAAGAGAAGATGGTAAGTGCTTTCATGACAAAACATACTGCAGCTTTTTATGACACTTGGTTGTTGGAACAGGATCAGCATAGTTACAAGGAGTTATTGCAGCCTGGATGCATAAGAAAAGAAAAACAAATCAAGATTCATTTAGCTGTCTAGGCCCAAGTTGTGTTTCTCACAGTGACTAACAGGTCGGATAGTGGTCGTTCTGTTAAATACTATCCCATTCTTCCAAGTGTTTTTGTCTGCATGATTTTTGGAGTTGTAGCCTGTGTTTTTTATAGCCAGTAGTTGTCAGTGGATTTTTAGTTTTGTGGTTTCTTTTTTAAGTTATCCACACCCATCTGTCGTGAGGAGTTAGTATTCAATGACATTTTGTATTTAGAACTCTCCCCATTTTGTTTTGAATCTGTCTCTGCCAGTTTTATTTGATGACTCCTTGAATCGTGTCAGAGGCACCCTTAAGCAACTTCTTACTTAACTGAAATACTGAAAGTGCCAGTTCTCTCATATGAAAACATAAAGGTTTTCAATATTTAAGTGCCGTATAATATGTGTGCCATAACAATGCAAAAGGGGATCACGACACCAGTGTTGGGAGCTTGTAGTGCTGGAGAGGAGATGTGACAGTAACTTCTGTGTTACAAAGAGGCAAAAACCAGGAAGACCTTATAAGACTCCTTGAATGACATTTGTAGTAAGTTCTTGGTTTAAGGTGGTACCTCTATCCTGCATTGTTTTTAAAAGCTTTAAAGTTAAATGTATGCCTGATAATTGCAATAGAGTCTGAAAGGACTGGATATCACAGAGGGCAGGGAAGAATACAACTGTTAGATATAGAAAAACTGATACCTGCATGTATGAATACCTAATTTCTAGCCAAAGAGAAGAGCCACAGTGAATCTCTTCTTCAAGAATGAATTGAGTAAACAGTTAAACTTGTTTTACAGTAATACATGACTTTACAGCTTTCCTAAATTACAGTTTTAGTTTAGTTGTCCTAAGAGACAAAGGGATTAGATATCAAAAAATCCACCTTTTATCAATCGTGCAGTTGTGAGCTAGACCTTTACAATTTTATCAAAACATATTGCTTATACTAAGCCAATAATATTGCAGGCAGAAAATTATATTGTATTGTATTACGTTCAATATAGGTCCTAACCAAGAATGGTTATTTTGCCAAAATGGTCATATATTATTTGTTAACTATGAATCCTCTGAATTGGTTTTATTCCAGTGATCATAAACATCAATGTCTCTACTTCCTCCTTCTAGAATTTCTGTTTCATAAAGTTTTTACTTGATATTTGCATTTTATTCAGTTGTCAAGTTATTTACAGAAATGGTCCAATAATAATGCAAGGGGGGAAAAAGCAGTAATTTTTTTTTCCGAGGAGATCTTAGTAAAGATGTTCCTTTGCTGGTAAGTGGGATGCTGTTAAAGAAGCGCAGTGCTCTCGTGTGGCGGAGATCGTGCATTGCACGTCAGGATTGTTCTTGCTGCCCTTTGGTTGGCGGTTCTACTGTTGTGGGAGACTTGCTTATTGCAAATGACCTGCAGAAAGGCAGGTGGTCTGTGGGTCGAGTATTTCTTGGAAAGGTTGCAATGCAGAGCTACAGTTTCACTTCTGTCGTTTATATCATGATGTGTAAATGAGATCACATGGAAATTGCCTTATATGGTGCAGTGTTATGTGATGCTTAGATTTCTCATAGAGAAACGGGTAACAATTGCATTGTCTCAGATAGAATTTCGATTTTTAAAATATTTTTCTTAAAAAGGTTGTAACATATTATCTTCTTAATATAAGGAAGGCCATGTTTTGCTGTGTGACATAGTGAAGTGCATGTGCCCCATTGAGATGGCAAAAGTGAAATGCTTGAAATTTGAAATCTGACAGGAAAATTCACAAATTTGAGTGAAAGCAGAAATACTACAGAACTATTACTTCAGAAATAGTTCTAAAAGTTGTCTTTGCTCAAATCCTCATAGTCTTGAAGCTGATAAAAGTTCTGCCACTAATGAGCGAGGTTAGGATTTCATCCCTTACTGTAAGTCATAACTTTATTTTTGTCTTTCTCTTTTGTAGACAAAGATTAAAGCGTCCCTTCACCACTGCTAGTGTGCCATGAAGCAGCTCCATCTCTGTTTCACAATGCTTGTAGCCCTCTGAGTTGTCTAACAGATGGTCTTGTCAATCTTTCCTCATATAAGTTGTTCTCATGAGTGTCTGAATTCTGTTTCTTAACAGAAATACGTTTTTATAAAGACAAGTTATCTATTTTTCTTTTTTTTATTTTTTATTTTATTCTCTTCTCTGCTTTGGAAACTAGAAAGCAGATCGAGCAAAAAGGTTTGAATTCCTCCTGAAGCAGACGGAACTTTTTGCACATTTTATTCAACCTGCAGCACAAAAATCACCAACGTCTCCACTGAAAGTCAAGCTGGGACGGCCACGGATGAAGAAAGATGAAAAACAGAGTTTGATTTCAGCTGGGGAGTATGTTTTATTTTTATTTCTGATTTCTTACATATTCAAACAACTCAGACGTTTTAACATAATCTTTTTAGAGATTGTACATAGAAATTGTACTTTCAGTAAATTCAGACAATTTCCTATTGGTGGTGTATCAATTTCTTTAAAAGCTGGTTGGTTTGAAAGCATCTGCTACATCAACTTAAGTGTGACCTTGGATCAGAAATGCACTTTTAAAGCAAGTTGCCTGATTCTTGCCATGGAAAAGGCTTTGGTCTGTATTGTGGAGTGACTTTGGAGCACACAAATTGAATTTCTTTTGCATAATGCTGAAGGGGGCACTGCTGAAGTTCACCTGATGTGACCCAGCTGGTAGTGGACCAATCAGTGGGACCAGGGTGGGGCAAGACCGGGTTATGACGAGGCAGTGTCCTTATAGTGAGGATATTGGGTCCTTGGCACCAAATGACTCTCTCCACCAGTGTGTCTGTGTTAGAATTGCAGTAGAGCCTACCTGTGATGCCTCTGAGCGGTCTTGAAATAAAAAACAGATTAAAAAAACCCAACTTTTTTTTAATGTTGGCAGAATGACATTCTATTTTAGAAATTTTAATTTTTTAAAAATTTGATTTTTTGATTTTTCTGAACTTTGTAATTACCAAGTAATTGAGTCTAAGGCCACCACTGATGTGTCACGCATTTATGTGTTGCTCATTAAAAAGTGCCTCAGAGAACTCACAATATTGTCAGATTATAGTTGTGGCTGTTAAAGAGAGGGCTTCATGTCAGCCTTCGCAATTAAAGCTGGAATAATGTATTAACAGGATGAGAGTTTGGTCAGGATACCAGAACATTCACACTGTGGGTCAATGATTGCTTCTGTTGTAATTTGTCTTTGGAGTTTGTTGCAATGTTTTGAAGTGATTTTGCTCACACATCAGTGTTGGGTCCTTTCTTTAGGTATCGCCACAGGCGCACAGAGCAGGAGGAGGATGAAGAGCTCTTGTCTGAGAGTCGGAAAATGTCCAATGTGTGTATTCGGTTTGAGGAGTCTCCTTCATGTAAGTGTGGTGTTAACAGTTCTCTGGTTTGATGTAATTAAGATCTGACCATATCACAATTAAAATTTCTACTTAGAGGAATTTTATATTTACAGATGTGAAAGGAGGAACACTAAGAGATTATCAGGTTAGAGGTTTGAACTGGATGATCTCATTGTATGAAAATGGAGTTAATGGTATTCTGGCAGATGAAATGGTAAGCAGTAATCTTTTGTATTTTTTGTGGTAATTATTGAGCAAAATACAACATTGAAGTGCTTAGAGTATTTCATGTATGTTCAGTAGTATGCTTCATTCTACAGCAGTCTGGTTTTCAAATCTGAAATTGTAATGAAAGAAATTCTATTGCAAACATCTTTTGTGTAGTTTGCTTTAAACAAATGTCAGAATTATATAGTAAGAGAATGATTTGAAAGTATTTCTGTATTTCTTTATGGTATTTCACTTTAGCAAGTTTCTTCCCTCTCTCCCCCCTTTGTTAATGCAGGGGCTCGGTAAGACTCTGCAAACAATAGCTTTATTAGGCTATCTGAAGCATTACCGAAACATTCCTGGGCCACACATGGTCCTGGTTCCAAAATCAACTTTGCATAACTGGATGAATGAATTTAAGCGCTGGGTTCCATCTTTACGTGCTGTTTGCCTTATTGGAGATAAAGATGCCAGAGTAAGTGTTGTACATTTCTGAAATGCAGTATTTGGCAAAAAATGTCAGTTGGGTACATGGAATTCTCTCCAAGCTATTTCCTTAATTACAGTATATTTTAGTAATCTTTAACTATATTAATGTTGAAAATGCAATATCTTGTGCTTGTGATTCTGAGGAAAAATTGAAAATTAGTAGATAAAATAATAGACTGGGATCAAAGTACAGCTCTTTGAGTTGTCTGTTTTTCTGTTGTCTTTCTCTTTGATTTTTGCACTTATTTTTTATCTTCCATATTTGTAATGTGACAGTGTGTACTGATTTTTCTTTATTGCACTCACTTTTTTACCTCTTTCTTCGCCTTTTTTTGGGTGACTTTTCCCACTCTTGTATTTCATAAGCCTGCCTGGCCTTGTAACTAGGATTCTGTTGTAGAGCTTTTAATCTTTCATTGTGAAGGCTTTAAAATAGATATGGAATGTTTTTCTAACTGAAGGTGATGAACGAGCTGGATGTTTCTGCAAATTCTGTGGTTGCTCGTATGGATTGCATGGCTGCCTGTTATTGCTTGAGGGTAGAAAGGGAATACGAGCTGGCAATATGGCCAGGATGGCCAGTGGCATCCTTGCCCAGCAGGAGCAGGACGATGACTGTCCCCCTGCACTGGGCACTGGTGACATTGGGGTGCTGGAGTGTGTTCAGAGAAGGGAACAGAGCTTAGGAGGAGCAGCTGAGGGAACTTGTTTTTTTAAGTGGTAGAACAAGAGGGAATGGCGTCAGGTTGACTAGGGGAGACCTGTCTGCATGGCTTTCCTATATTCTTTCATGTGAAATGATTTATATGCCTTGAAGTGGGCCTTGCAAAACAAAGATGGGACAGAGGAGGGAGGTATTTGGGGAAGAGAGAAGTTAGTTGAGAGTGGGCTATGTGAGTTCTTTTGACACACTTTTGTGGATTATATCTTTGGACAAGTTAATTTAGAAAGTTTTTCCCCTTTTGATTGTAGGTACTCTATTTGAATTACAGAGAAATGCTGCTGAAGAACAAATAGTTAGTTTTAAGTAGGAAGTAATTTGTGTTTTGCTTAACTCCAGCCTTCTCTGTGCTTAAAGTACAAAGGATTAAAAGCTTTTGTTATAGTAACTTTCAGTTACTGAGAAGATGTTTCACAGTCTTTTGTGTACTAGTTTAGTGCATCAGTTAGGGTGGTGGAACTTTCCCTGAACACCATAAAAATTGTTCATATTTATAAATGTTTATTAATCCAGTTCTTTTGCTTTAGGCTGCATTTATCCGTGATGTTATGATGCCTGGTGAATGGGATGTTTGTGTTACATCATATGAAATGGTAATTAAAGAGAAATCAGTCTTCAAGAAATTTAACTGGAGGTACCTGGTAATCGATGAAGCCCACAGAATAAAGAATGAGAAGTCTAAGGTAAATTTGAAATTGTTTGATACTTTGAAGTTAGTTTGATACAAAAATATGCATTTGATTTGAGCAGATTTTAAGTGTTAGGTGTGGTGTTTTTTTGAAATAGAAGTGATAAGCTCTTGGGTGGTTAATATGAATTTCATAGGTAGTTCACTGTGTCTAAGTTTAACTGACATTGTTTTAGGTTTCAAAAACTGATTCACTGTGCTTTAGTGTAGATGGTGTTGATAACTCTGTTGTGTTTCCAGCTGTCAGAGATTGTACGTGAGTTCAAGACAACAAATCGATTGCTGCTTACAGGAACTCCTTTGCAGAATAACCTCCATGAGCTGTGGGCATTACTCAATTTCCTTTTACCTGATGTCTTCAATTCTGCAGATGTAAGTTGATGGTTGGAAGTACAGTGTTGTTATTTTGATCCTAGGCTGCTGTCAATAGAGGAGAATAATGACCAGTCTAGTAGGAGATGTACGTTGTGCATGACCCAGGTTCAGGGAAAGCTCTGTGGCTTACTGTAGACTATTTCTTTTACTGTACCTAGTTAAAACTGTGCATTCTGCTGGTGTGGATGAGGCCTCAGACCATTAATAGCAAATGTAATATTTTAAATAGTTCAAGAATTATGCAAAATTTGAAAAAGTAATGAAATATCAAGAATATGAAGCATCCAAATAGGCAGAAGCCTTTTTTTTTTTTTAATTTAGAACTTGAGTAATCTTTCTTCTCTTTTACTGTTAATGTTTCTTTGTGCTTGTATTACTTGCTTATGTTATTTTTTCTCTGCTGTCCATCTAATTTTCTCCAGGATTCAAATTGTTTTTTTTAAAATTTCTTGCCCCATCATCACATAAGCACTGAGGGGAAGCACTTGGACACTGCAGTGATGAGCATGAAAAGTTGTTTAATATTAATAAAGAGTATAATAGTATTTTGTCTTCAGGGTGATGCAGTTGACTCGAATGTTACAACATAGTGGAGAGATGGCACAGAATGGCAGACTGATTTTTCTTTCACAGAAGTCATTTGTCTCAAGATTTATGCCTCTCAGCTGAAATGAAAGAGAGTAATATGTGTCTGTTAAAAGTACAGGTGATAAACTGTTAATACCAATTGTGTTGTTTCTCACCACAGGATTTTGACTCATGGTTTGACACTAAAAATTGTCTTGGTGATCAGAAACTTGTAGAAAGACTTCATGCTGTAAGTAATTAAAGCTATAATCACATGTCATCATTAGCATGCATGCTGTAAAGAAAAACAGATTATTTTTCCCTTCATCTCAAAGGGGTGTTTATGAAGGTATTTAGTTACAGGAATGCCTAGCACAGTGTTCGTGAATAGTATCATAGGTACTACTTTTTGTGTGTTACTATTTGAAGCAGATAAAATCTGAACATAAAATGTAAAAATTAAGAACTTCGAGATCTTTTTGAAACCATTTATTACTGTGAATAGTACACTGATACACGCCATGCTAGTTTGAATATAGGCATGCCTTTACCTTTGTTTTACTGTGCATGCGATAAGACTTTTTTGCAGTAGCAAAAGAGGTCAGAGAAACTGTAACGTGCATTGATTATACTTGAAATATTGGTGTGTTTTGTCTCTGCTAGTGGAAATGAAACAGGGCTTATGTTAAAGAGGATTAGATTTTATAAACTTAGGGATTTGGCCCCTTCTTAAGATAAAAACTGAGATGATTATGGCAATCCTTATATAGGGATACACATATTTATGTGTGAGTTTAGTCATTGCTGGACGACTTCGTTTTGCGGAATTTAGCAGAATTATTTTCATGGAGTCACTGAGACAGCAATAGATACCGATTAGTTCTGAATAAGTATCAGATAATTGAATCTGTTAGTTTTGTATTTGTGGCAGTCAATTTTATACATTTATCTGTGTAAAACATCTTAATTTGTGTAGGTTTTGAAGCCATTTCTCTTACGTCGCATAAAAGGTGAAGTGGAAAAGAGTTTGCCTCCAAAGAAGGAAGTAAAAATTTATCTTGGACTCAGCAAAATGCAGAGAGAATGGTGAGTTATTTACATCAAAGTAAGATTCTATTTTGATAGATGCTACAGCTCTTCACACTGATACTTTTTTCCCTTATAGTTGCATGTTGAGAACGTCAGATATAGAAACTTAATTATAGCTGTCTTAGGACTTTTGTAAAAAATACACAAGTTTCAGGGAGCTCAGGAAGGGTAATGAAAAGAGCCGGGATGAAGAAAGCAGAAACTTTTTTCCTTCCTTAAATTTATTTGAAAGAACAAATGCCTCCTAAGCTTCCTCCTTTGATCCAAATATGTATGCACCAAAAAGTCTTACCTGAAATTAGAATAAAACCTTGAGGAACTACATACCCAGAAGAGCCATGAGACAAGGAGCCAGGTCAGAGTAGCTGTTTCTGTCAAATAAGTGATATTTTTAATCCACTTTGTACTACTAAAATGAAAGTGTAAAATAATCCAGTGAATGACAGATGATTGTCACTTGCGGAGAGATTCCCTTTCATATTTAGGTATGAATTTAGAAGTCCTTATTATCAGTCAGATGTTTTTGTCAAGTTTCATAGTAATATAGCTCATTATTATATAAACAAAGCCAATCCCCACATCCAGAAATAAGAATTGGGATATTGCAGGGATTCATTCATTCATTCATTCATTCATTCATTCATTCATTCATTCATTCATTCATTCATTCAAATAAAAACCAGAAAGTTGTTGAAAACTGCCCTTAAAACTTCAGGTATACCAGGATCCTGATGAAAGATATTGATATCCTGAATTCAGCTGGCAAAATGGATAAGATGCGTCTGCTGAATATTCTGATGCAGCTGCGGAAGTGCTGTAACCATCCTTACCTGTTTGATGGTGCTGAGCCAGGCCCTCCTTACACCACTGACACTCATCTCATCACCAACAGTGGTAAAATGTTAGTTTTGGATAAACTGCTGGCAAAACTCAGAGAGCAGGGTGAGTACTGTTTATGGACAGAAGTGATCTGAATGCTCCTTGGAAGTTAAAGTATTTTTCAAAAATAGTACAGGTTTAGTCTTTCCAACAGCAAATGTATTCATCACTTTCTGTAAGGTTTTTGTTGAAAATTAATTTTCTGTAGATCTTAACACATGAAGGGAAAGAAGTCTTATGGGAATGAGGAGTTAAACTAAAAATATGGAGAAGCAGAAGGAAAGGAAAGGTAGAGCCTCCCTTCTCCTTTTTGTAAGTAAATTTCTGATGATAGGGTTACTTCATCTATGCACATCAATCGGCACCAGATTTCCTTACAATGGCTTGAAGTGTTCTGTTTCTTTGGTTGTCTGTTTCTCCTGCATAATTTATCAAACAATATTCTTGAGTGATTAAATCACTACCAGAAAAGTAACTTCAGAAGAAAGACTTATTTAAGTTAGACATAGTACAGAGTATTTCACATGAATTCTCAGTAATAGCTCTGTGGTAAGATCAATGTGAAAACATAAAATGAATGTCAAAACCTGTATTCTGTCAGGTTCGAGAGTTCTGCTGTTCAGTCAGATGACTCGCTTGCTGGATATTTTGGAAGACTATTGCATGTGGCGTGGTTATGAGTACTGCAGACTTGATGGGCAGACACCACACGAGGAAAGAGAGGTGGGAAAGATATATGCAAATGAGAAAAGCCTTTGGTTTCAGTTAGTAAGTTATTTACATATACATATGTAGCCAGATCATTGTTTAAAGGAAAGCAGACATGCTACAAGGCTGCTAAGGGTATGTTTCTCCTAACCAAAGTCCACAGCATGTTGTATTTGATCCTCAGCTAAATGAAAAATACAGGATATTGTGGAATCAGTACGGATTTTATCACCTGTCCAAATATACAGTTTCTAACTTTGATAAAATTATTTTTTATATAAAAATTGTGTAAATTTTAAAGAAATGTAAAGAAATTTAATTGGAAAATCACCAACATACTGGAAACTTCTTTGAAAGATCTGATACTTTAGTGGCACCTTTTTTTTTTTCTTTCAGGAAGCAATTGACACATTTAATGCTCCCAACAGCAGTAAATTCATTTTCATGCTGAGTACCAGAGCTGGAGGTCTTGGAATTAATTTGGCAACTGCTGATGTGGTTATTCTCTATGATTCAGATTGGAACCCTCAAGTAGATCTGCAAGCCATGGTGAGTTAACTCCGTAATACATATTTGTTTATTTAAGTTGTCAGTGTTCTATTTTGTATAACTGTTTTTGGAACTTGTATTTTTGTTATTTTGCTTCACTTTTTGTATATAAAAGGCAATACCAAGAAACAAAGGAATTGAATAAAAGGGCATGAACAGAATTGAGGAACAAATTGTAGATTTTTGTCTGTAAATATTTGCCTTAATTATTTTCATAATGAGAGAATACTTTTATCAAAATACTGTATTAATACTGTTAATAGAAGTACATTCTTAATTCTGTATTATCAGAAGAGAACAGTAAATGAATAATAGAGGACTGTTTCCAAAATAATAACAGATAATTAAAAGCATGCAGTCTTATGCTTCTCTCATTTGGGAAGTTTATGCTTTTACTTTTTGTTTCTACATAAGCATAAAGGCATTTGGTGGTGATGCCAGGGGTGGGAGAAAGTTTCCTTTCGGTTAAACATACCAAAATGTTCTCTTTCTGAGTGCTGAATGTAAAAAACCACACAAATTACTAATCTGTCATTTGTTTCATGTGGAATAAAACTTGTGATCCTTCTTGCATGATTAGGAGGATTGGCATTTGTTTAGTGGTTTGTAATTTTTTATTTTCTTTTAATGCACTTCAGCACATCAAATATTTAATATGAATAGCTCATCCTTTAGATATGCATGTTGGCTGCCAATAGTTGACCAACTTCCTGGAGACTGTAAGTGTGATTTGTGAACTTAGTAGGGTTTTCAGGAAGAAATTAATATTATGCAGGAAAGTAAAAGATTTAACAACTTGTGTTTAAAGACAGTCAGAAAATTCTGGTACCCACAGCTTGAAGGACAGTTGTTAAACCTTTTTTTTATTTAAAAGGACATGTTTTCCAGAGAGGATAAGCACAAGTTTTGTTACAAATGAGTATAGTGTATCAGTTATAAACCTCGTTTGCTGGCTTGGGGCAAGGACAGTATTTGAGCTGTGACTGCAGAAACTCTGCACATGGAATTAATGTGCTTAAGCCAGGGATGCAGAATATCAATACCTGTGTCAAGTGAGAGAATTCATTTGAGGGCAATGCAAGTGAATGCATGTATGTACTGTTGTATGTCCACTTCCCAGCTGCAGTCTGGGCAGACATTCAGTTATCTTCATTTACAGCGAGGGAGATGCATTTACTGCTATGGAATGACTCAAAAGTGTAACAGCTGTGTATAAGTAAATATTAGAATACTGGTTTTATAGTGATCTGTGCTCTTGAATAGGCAAGGGACCAAGAAGTACAATGCTAGTTTGAGGCTGCTATATCTGCAAGCTAACTGTCTATTGCTTGTGAGTTCTTGTTGCTGAACACTCACTGATTTATGTTTGTTAGGATCGTGCGCATCGTATTGGTCAAAAGAAACCAGTACGGGTGTTTCGACTTATCACTGATAATACTGTTGAAGAGAGGATTGTAGAAAGAGCTGAAATAAAACTGAGACTGGACTCTATAGTTATACAACAAGGTATCAACTGCTATATATGTTTGTCTGCAACAGAATTGTTCAGTCCCTTAAATATGGTTAAATAACTGTACAAATGTGCAGTGTTAAGAGAAAGCAGGCCTTGTGTATAATAGCAGTGTACTCAATCAACCTAACGTTCAAGATATTGACTTGTTCAGCTGAATTATTTTTAAATTGTTTTCCTGATTAATGTAGACATAGACTTACAGTGAATCTAAATTAAGAGAGTAAGCTACAGCTGAATAGATGTTTCTTAGTTTTGTGATATGTTAAAAAAAAAAAAAGAAAATCAGGTATGTTCTGTGGCAGTTGAAATAGTTATATACATATGCTTCTTACCACGTAAGAGGTAACTGAACAATAAAACACCTTTGTCTATTTTTGTTTAGAAGCACTTGGAGAAATAGTTTATCAAAACTAAGGTACTCAAGCTAAGTCTTAGGGCTGGTTGTATTTACTAAAGGGTGGGCTACTGAAAGGATGATGGTCAAAATTTTGATAGCATGAGAAGAGATGGGTAAGTGAAATTTTGGGACAGAAATTCAAATTTTGGGAAAAATAATTAGAAAAATGGGCTGAAATCAGTGATGTGAATGTTGAAAATATCAAGCACTTCTTAGTGGTTATTATAGAATACTTTGTAGTTTTTCCTCTTGAGATAAGATTGTGATCTTAAAAGTTCAGCTAACTTTGTAAGAATAAGATCTTAAATATAAAATTCAGATTATGTGAATTTGAAACTTTTTTTGTTATGGTTTGAGTCAAACTTGTTTTTTTAATTTTCCCCTGAGTTCCTGACTTCCATTTATTCTCATCTCAAGTGAAGTGTATTTTTCTGTATGGTTGTTCTGTTTTTCCTTTCTTGTTCTGTCAGAAAAAAATCCACTGCTTGCATTGTCCTACTAGAACTCCCATGTTATAACTTCCAACACATTCCTTGTGATTGTAGGAAGGCTTATAGACCAACAGTCCAACAAACTGGCAAAGGATGAAATGCTGCAGATGATCCGGCACGGAGCCACACATGTGTTTGCTTCCAAAGATAGTGAGCTAACAGAAGAAGATATAACCACAATTTTAGAAAGAGGTGAAAAAAAGGTAAGAGAACTGTTTAATATGGTTTCAAAATACATATGCACAAAATGGAATGAGATCTGATTATGTACATCTATTATTACTCTACTATTTGTGAAGATTTTAAATATTATGAAAGTTTTGAAAAAGTAGAATTAGTGTTTGTAATTATTTTCAAGGTTCATGCTGTGTGCATCATATCTTAAGCGCTGCTTATTTTGTGATCTTTTAGAAAAATGAAAATTGAATGCTGACAATTCTGATAGATACAAAGTCTTTATGGAACTTCATTAGGTAATAGATACCTCTATGAAAAGATGAACTGCCATTTCAGCTCCAAGGAGATGGGCATAAATTTAATTCAAATTTTTAAGTTAATTTCTACAGTTGTGGGACTACATCCCAGCATAATAAATTTAGTTTAATGGAGAGTCTTGAAATGCTCTAAAATGAAAAGGTTTTCTCTTTAGAAGAAAACGTAAGTAAAAGTTAAAATCGGAAAAAGGTGTTGAGAATGTTGTAGTAATGATGAAATGATGAAAGCTGTTATTTCAGAAAAGATAAAATAGCTTGAGTGAGTCTAAAAATACCTTCCTCTTTTTAGACAGCTGAAATGAATGAACGATTGCAGAAAATGGGAGAGAGCTCCCTACGAAATTTCACTATGGACACAGAGATGAGCTTATACAACTTTGAAGGTGAAGATTACAGAGAAAAGCAAAAGGTAATTTTTCATAGCATTTAAGACTTCAGTTTAGAGGTGCAAGCACAAAAGCCACACTATAAATGTTATGAGTGAAGGTTTCTAGGTTCTAGAGAAGTAAAGAACTATTGAAAAACTCACGTGGCTCTGCCCGAGCATTAATGTTCTGAATTTTTGTTAAACAATCTTCAGCTCCACTGTTTTTATCATGATAAAATCCCATATTGCTCAGATGTTATCCCTTCTGGAGCAAAATCTGCAGCACTGTGTTGCATGCTACTGCTGCAATCAGAATCATTTTGCTGTCACATAACTGAGGGGAAAAAATAGGCCTGATAGTGATTTTTTTATGTGGATCTTGGACTGGAGTCTGTTTTTGCAGTGAAGGTTTGTCTTAGTTTGAAAGACAGGTGTTTGCTAAGGAACGACTGAGGGACCTGGGTTTGTTTAGCCTGGAGGAGACTCAGGGGTGACTTCATCACTCTCTACAACTTCCTGAAAGGTGGCTGTAGTCAGGTGGGGGTTGGTCTCTTTCTTGAAGCAGTAACTGACTGAATGAGAGGACACAGTCTTAAGCTGTGCCAAGGCAAATATAGATTGGATATTAGGAAAAAGGTTTTTATGGAAAGAGTGATCAAGTACTGGAATTGTCTGCCACTGAGGAGGTGGTGGAGTCATCATCTCTAGATGTGTTTAAAAAAAGACTGGATATGGCATTGATTAGTAGATGATCAGTGCCATTGATTAGTAGAAGTGTTAGGGCACGGTTAGACTTGATGATGTTGAAGGTCTCTTCTAACCTAATGATTCTGTGTGAATGCAGGAGCCTCCCTTGGAATGGAAAATGTAAAAACCCCTTCTTTCCAAATTACTGTAATTTGAAATTAAGGGGCTCTCAGGCAAAGATATGAGAATAGGAAAAACAGTTCTTTACTAGTATGTATAAAAAAGCAAACAAACAACAACTACATTATTAACAACAAACACAACCACAAACCCAGTGACCCTTCTTGGCCACACTTTCCCTTTGGTGCAGTTCCAGTCACAGCCAGCAGGGGCGCTGGTGGCCCCCGGTGGGCAGGGCAGGCGCCATCATCCCCGCGCGGCTGCAGGGGGCGCTGTGGCGCCAGCTCGGAGAGCGCGTGGTAATGGCGGCATGGCCGAGACGGGAAGGGATGGAAGAGAGAGGCTTTGCTTCACAAAACCCTGGGGCAGGCGATCCCAGTGTCCCAGCAGGACTCTCGGAAGCAGCAAGCTGGGCTCGCAATATGTATCGGCAGGCAGGGGCTACAGTGCAGCGAAAACTCAGAGCAGTGCCGAAGAAGCAATGAGGGCAGGACAGTGGCAGCCTGGCTCGCAGCAGGGCAGGAAGAGACAAGCTCAGGATCCTGGGCACCCCAGCAGATGGAGAAAGGTCTCTCCTTTAGTGGAGTAGGTGTCAATAAGGTCCCAGTTCAGTGGCTGCTCTCACAAGCAGAGGCTCTCGCCACAGCAGAAGAAGCGGCTCTGAGCTGGGCTCCGGCCTAGCAGTAAATTCCCTTTCCCCAAGCAGCAGCTCCGACTGTCCTGCTCCGAAGCCGAGAGAGAGAGAGAGAGCCGGCAGCTACCCCAGCCCTGTCTTCTCCCTGCCCAATTGCTGTGATATCTCTGCCTCTCTGAGATACTCCCAGATAAGAGATGTGCAACCAGATGCCCTCCTCCCCTGAGCTTCCCACTTTGTTTTTCTTAAGTATCCAGTTGTTAATATTTCCTAGCAACTTAGGGGGAAAAAATTCCCTAAGTAAAAAGAAAGAAAAGGAAAGAAGCATAACCTCCAACAAGGTTTTAGTTTGTACATTGATTTTACCTAATAATAGAAGGATCATCCATACAAAGAGGTATTACTGAGTCCCACAGTATTCCCTCTGTGTCTGTTTTGTATGAGATGTATAGTGAAGATATCCTTAAGGTCTTACATGGAATCAGATATGTGAATTCTTACTTGTTAACTACAAAATGCCCTTCTAACTCAGGTTTTTTATTGATTTTGAAGAAACATTTAGAAAAATAATTTGTTTGATGAGATTATATAGTACAGTGTGTGCGTATACATATAAAATCCTTGGCATTAATAATTTCATTACAAGAAGTGAGTTAAATGCTGCATGGTATGAAATAACTTTAAGGATTTAGTTAAGATTAATTGATAGCTAATGGACTTTTTGTCTGTGTTGTAGCCTTTATAGAGGTTTTTCATTGTGATTTAGAGGAGAAGCGATTTATTCATATCACAAGAAATTAGAGAATTCAGAGCCCAGGTCCTCAGCCCTTCCATTGTGTTTTGGTGGATGGAATCATAACCCTACTCAGGTGTCTGAAATACTTAGAGTACTGTAAAAGAATCTGTTCTTGCCACTGCACTGCTTTACTTGTGTATTATCTTTTAAGTACTTAAATAGTTGTTATAATCAGCTATAATTTCTAGCTTATTTTTGAGCTCTGTTGTAGTATCCAAATTATTGAGCACAATCATTAGATTTGCTGTGCAAAAATACATTCCTGTTTTGCAGTGCCATATTAGTCACTATGCTTGTGACTTTAGGGAAGCAAACTTTAACTAGCTTTTTATTCTGTTCTGTGTATAGCTGAGCATGATGGAATGGATTGAGCCTCCAAAAAGAGAACGCAAAGCCAATTATGCAGTGGATGCTTATTTCAGAGAAGCCCTACGTGTCAGTGAACCAAAAGTCCCAAAGGTAAGAAGTTGGCAAGTATGGAAGGGTTTTATGTTGTTCTTTTGTTCCTCTACTCCCATGCTGCATCCCCTGCTCTACCCCTGTATATTTACAAAGTCAAAGATTGCCACTGTTGCTGAATTATGGTAGCTTACTTGCAGAAAAGTTAAGCTTCTATAATGTTGATTTATCTGTATATTTTTGAAGGCTCCACGACCTCCAAAACAACCAAATATTCAGGATTTTCAGTTTTTCCCACCACGATTATTTGAACTTCTGGAAAAAGAAATTCTGTATTACCGTAAAACTATAGGATATAAGGTAATAATGCATTTTTTTTCTTTTCAAACCAGTGTAATATATTTGTATTCCTATTTGTAAATTTGTTATAACCTGCAACCTTGACTTACCAAGTTTTTGTGAAAGAAATGGCTTAAAGCTTCTATTCTTCTGTTTCTGTTCCACTGAGGAGCAGAAAAAATTCTTTCCTTCACTATAAATTCTGTATCTGTGTAGCTTTGTGTTTTGTGGTGGATGCATAACAATAAAATAGAGCAGAAAAAAGACAGTTCTGATGCTTCATATACTCAAAACCAAAGGTGTGACATGTGGTCTAAGGTGAGGAAGATTTGACTAATATAAAGTCATCTTCCAGAGTATGATTTTTTTCCATAAAAACTTTCATAAGTCTTATTTAGAAAATAAGATAATAGTGACTTTGTGTTGATATGAAGGTAAGTAAAATTACATCAATTTTCCTTGGATTTGTGTGGGATTTTAAAAGGTTTAAAGGTGTGGAGAAGTCTGAATGCATTACTACTATGAAAAGGAAACCAGACAACAGACTTCTCTCTTTTCCTTTTATTTTTTCTTTCTACTGTGCCTTTTCCATGCTGACATTACTGGACAAGCAGTGAACAGATTCTGTTTTAATGTTGGTTATCCTTACTTGGATCAGTATTGATTGAGTAAACCAAATGGATTCTGTACTTCCAGCCAGACATGTCTGTAACTTACTTTAAAAAGCCTTGGGTTTCATGACAGGTTGCTGCAAGAAAAAAAAATCACCTATAAAATGTGTTGGAGAACATAAAAGTGTCATACAAAGCAACAGATAGAAAATTGCTGCTACCAGAGAATAGAACAAATATTAGCAAAATGTATTTTTAAGAAAAAGCAGAAGGTTTTTTAGAATCTTGTTTGCAGCCAAAAGAATTTCATGGGGTTATCAGGATAGAATTAAGATAAATATGCAGTTAGTTAAGAAAAGAATTTATTTAATTAATGTTCCAACAAAAAAGGATGAGAGAATTGCTAATGTTGACAATATGCATGTAAAAAGAGGTGTTTCAGACCTGTTATGGAAACCTGTCAGCCTGGAAAGGTTGAACATGGTGGTTATTATCTTAAAAGGTTAATATGACTGTTTACTGGTAGTGAAAGTGATAAATATAATTAAATTTGTTTGGCTTTGAAATGGAAGTATAACTTCCAATCTGAAGAGAGTTTATTATTAAAAGTGGAAACTGCCATAAACAATAGGCAGAGACCAGGCTTTATGTGTCAGTCTTAATTTAAACCAGTAAAGTCAAGAAGATTTCTTACATATTAAAACCGGCTTAACAGTTTGTATCTTCCACTGCCTTTTGCTGCAGGAATAAGTAAGGTCTGCTAAACCTTTACTGCATACTGGTTTCTGACTTGTTTGCTATTGTGTGCAGTGGAATTGGAGTATGGTTTAAAGGTCACAAATACTAAATTGGTCAGTGTGGAGAGGGACAGATAAAATGTTGCTTGTTCTTGTCTACATCGTGTGGTGTGTCTGGTACTTACTTTGGCAGTGTGCGTGGCTTTACAGTAAACCTGGCAGAACTTAGTGTTTCACTCTAGTTATAAAACATTCTAAACTAATGGATGTAGGAAAGCAGGTCCTTTGCTAGTGAGAAGTACCACTGAAATTAGTGACCTGTGACAGCTCTGCCTCTCAAAATATCCCAAAGTCATTGTGTGCAGGAGAGGTGGGTTCAGGGCATAATGAACTTCGAAATTAAATCCAGTCCTATTTTTGGGAGGAGGAATTTAAGCAATAAGATCTGAATCTAGGTAGAGCACATTTGGTAACTTACACAAACTAGTGCTTTTAAAATGCAGTCTTTGAAATAACATTGCTGCACTACTGCTTTTTGATACCCCTGATTTTAGGTCCCCAGGAATCCTGACCTTCCAAATGCAGCTCAGGTACAAAAAGAGGAACAGAAGAAGATAGATGAGTCTATGCCTCTGAATAGTGAGGAAAGTGAAGAGAAAGAAAAGCTTCTAACACAGGTAATATAAAATCAGCTGAAGTATTTCATATGTTTTTGCTAGTATGGAATATAAGTGGTGGTAAATACACACAGGAAAGCTATGCTGACGTTATTGAAAGAAGAAAGTACAGAACATGCAATGATTTTGATTGGTTTTGCTTTGAGGGACCTTTCCTGTCCTTGAACAAGTTTACATCTTAATCATCTACTGTTTCCTTGAAACTCCTTGAAATATCTGAGGCAACAGCTTGTATACTAGATGAACTACCCAGCAATACATGCAGAAATCCAATGAGTGGGTTTCTTGTACATGCATAAAGTTTGTGGGTTTTTTAAATCAGAAAGGATTTGAATCAGGACAAGCCTGTGTCAACATACATGGCGTTTATGCAGGTGTTTAAGGCATGTCACATCCATTAATTTTGTCCCAGTCAAGTTGTTAGGCATATTATTTTTATACTGGGACTGAATTTCTGTCACTGACTACTTTCTTGACCTTTTGGCTGATTACCCTCCTGAGTGGGCTTATTAAAAGCTGATTGTGAAGGAGAAAGGTGTAAAGTTAACAGGATCTTTTGATTCAGAAAATTTTCAGTAAAAGAATTGTGGATAGTGTACCTTGGAAGAAAATTGCAAGGTCACAATTTCACTATTAATTTCACCTCTGTATAGCAGAGGCAATATTTAAGCTGGTGCTGATAGGCATGTCAGTACTGCTATTGATGATTAAAAAGAAATAGTTGTGTATGTTAGACTCACTCTGAACATGCTAATTGTGGAGTGAGCTTATTCAGCTGGAGAACTGACAAAGTTCCTTATAAATACATTTCTGTGATGAAAGAAACTCAATGCAATACAGATTATTGCCCAGGCATGTGATTGTCTTGTTTGTTCTTGGCATTTTCTGCTTTCCCTGTCTTTAAATTGTAATATCTCTTTCTTGGATGATTTTTTTGTGCATTGCATCTCGCTTGTTCAGTTTTGGATTGATTTCTTTGGTACATAACAAATTCTCTGTTTGACAGTGCTTTGGAGTTTCCATTTGATTGCATCTTTTTGGACTAGAGATCTTTTCTTGACATGCTTGTGCTTTCATCCAGCTGTTTGTTTGGTTCCAGGTTTGTAAATGTCTGAAGTAGGAGCTCTTGCTTTAGATACTTGCACTGCTCTAAGAACTTGTGATGACACTTGCATTGCTACACCTTGTAGTCCTCTGAAGTGTGGTGCTTGTGTCTGCAGAAATGCAACTGTCACTGAGCTTGTTTCTTTGGAAAAATACCACAAAAACTTTTAAAAGAAAGGATAAAAGCTCTTACTAATGCACGTGAAGTCATGCCCAAAAATAACTCTTTAGACTTCCAGTGATTCAGTAATAAGCCCTGGATAATGCAAGTCCGTGGAAATTCTGAAAGACCATTAGCCACTGTAATTATGTGGTTTTACAGAGGGGCAAATGGTACATACATAAATCAAAATTTTGGAAAATGCTTCCCTTCGACCTGATAATGCCTTTTTGATCTCTTGGTGCTTACAGGGTTTTACAAACTGGAATAAAAGAGATTTTAACCAGTTTATTAAAGCTAATGAGAAATATGGTCGTGATGATATAGACAATATTGCCCGTGAGGTGGAAGGAAAGTCACCTGAGGAGGTCATTGAGTACTCAGGTTTGTGATATTTTGAAATGTGCTTATTTTCTAATACCAGAATATTACCATGATTTTTTGCTACATGCTCTTTTAAAATTGCAAGGTAGAGAATTTGGATGCATTTAAGATTTTTTTTTTTTTTTTGCTAAAGTATGCAATTTTCTTTTTTTTAGTAGACTTAATTATATTTAAAAGGTTGATTTTGCAGAGGTTGATAACTAACACCTCCAGCTGCCTTTAGCCCTCCTTAGTCAAGATTTAGAATTCGACATAGCTAATTCTCACTGGCAACGTGGACTTCTGAAATTGTGAATCTGCCTTATAGTGATTCTTTATGCTGTATCTCTGCTATCTTACCTAGTATACTGTATCTTTGTCCTTTGTATTTATACAGTGCTTTTGAGATTTCTTCCTCTTTCACCCTTGGATGTAATTTTACTAAACACTTTAATAAAATCAACTTTGCAATGTTCTTCCTGTGGTTAAAAAGGAAGAGCTCCACAAGAGTTCCCTTCAAAGTGTTGAATTTATTTTGCAATTAATTATGTTGGATGTAAATTTTGTTGGAATTTTTACTAAGCCTTTACTTACAGTGAACTCTTAAAGATACTGAATAAAGAGACAGTGCTAGCTTTTTTTTTTTGGCTAGCATAGTAGGCTGAAGAGCATTAGCTCACTGTTCAAGATTTAATGGACCCACAAGCTAAATTCTTTTTTTTTGCCAGAGTATCTTAACAGTAAAATTGTAAGAGCAGAGGAAAAGATTCTATTCAGCAATTTTGTTTTGGTTTTTTAGCTGTTTTCTGGGAACGTTGTAATGAACTACAGGACATTGAGAGGATTATGGCTCAAATTGAACGAGGAGAGGCAAGAATTCAACGGAGGATCAGTATCAAGAAAGCTCTTGATGCCAAAGTAATTATTCCAGGTTTTTTGTTTTCTGCATTTGACTTCTTCCAAAATTTCCTTCAGAAAAGGAATAATTTGAGATGAGAGTTCTGTCTTTTTATGCAGCTTGGGTAGTACACCATCTAGCAGTGATCTACAGTATCATGTAATAATTCCTGTAGCATTGTATGTTTATTAGTCCTTATTTTGGTTTTGCATTCAGATTGCAAGGTACAAAGCACCTTTTCATCAGCTGCGTATTCAGTATGGAACAAACAAAGGGAAAAATTACACGGAAGAAGAAGACAGATTTTTGATCTGTATGTTACACAAAATGGGCTTTGACAAGGAGAACGTGTATGAGGAGCTGAGGCAGTGTGTGCGCAATGCTCCTCAGTTCAGGTTCGACTGGTTTATCAAGTCCAGAACTGCGATGGTAGGTACCACTTAAGGGACTAGAGCATGACATGAGGTATCGTTCTTTTTTTTTTAAGCACCACCACATAAAATTTGTTTAGGAAACTAATGCTGTAAGAATAACTTTGGGGTTTATTTTAATTTCTATTTTTTTTTAAGTAACCTTTTGCCTTAGTACAGAAAAAACACAATAAAACTGAAACAAAAAGATGAGAAAACCTGCCAAACTGAAGTCCCATGTTACCGAAAGGGATTAATGCAGACTAGATTTACAAATATCCTTGTTACTTTCAGTGCAAACTGAGTGTTTTACCAAACAACATCTCTTAAAATACGACTTTTTTAAGGTTGTTGGATAATATTAAAGACCAAAAACATCTGAATAATAGGCTTGGAGAAGGGAGCAGCTTTTCTAATACAGTATTTAATTTCTAACAGCTTGAGGAAAGTTAGTGATTTACATAGAAATTACCCATTGAAGCAATAGGTTTAAAATGCGCGTTGTAGTTGTGAATGTGGATTATCCGATGCAAGTGCTTAAATTTCTTCAGGTATACATGATTGAAAATTTTGTTTGTATGTAGAGAATATAATACAAGGTTAATAGCAAGTAGACTAGTACTCAGAATTTTAGAGCAGAGCCATTAATTTTTAATTCAGTCATTAAGCAGGAATTGATAACAGTAACAGAGGCTTTGGTAGTTGCAAATATTAAGGTATGTAGATACCAACATCAGAATATAGGACTCTTTCAATGATAAAAAGCTATTGGATCTGCCCCAAAATTTTTGTTCAGTTCTTTCTACTTGTTATTTGTCTTCATTGCCTGACTTCAGGATTTGTTTATCTGAAAGAATGTTCTTTCAGAGTTCTGAGTACTGTACTAAGAATAAATAAAAAATAGGATAAAATATTTAAAATGTGTGTTTGAACAGATAGGTATATTTGCTTTTTCCAGTACTACTTATAATTATGCAATACACTTTTTACTTGATATTTCAGCAATTGAAGTGTTTGTGGATAGTGCAGCAGTTAGCCCTTACTTTAAAAGAATTGCAAGTGTTTCTTACTAAAATGTCTGTTTGAAGAAATACTGGATTTTAAAATTACGTCCATAAAGAGAGAAGTCTGCAATATTTAGTACACTAAGAAGTTTCTTTTAAGTTGTCTATGCAGGAATCCATTTAAATAAATCTTAGAAATGGGTACTGGAAATTAAAAATGTAGCTCAGCGTTTAATATTAGTTCATATATAGTTGTCAGGGGTAGAGTTAAATACTCAGTTTAAGTCTTGCAGATCCTTATGTTCAGTGTACTTTTTTTAAAGGGGATAGAAATCATTTGCTCAAGTATAGAAATACGTTTCTCTGTGTCGTAATGATGAAACTGAGACACTGGGAATATAGTGAATCTTTTGGCTTAGGTTTTCTTTTAAAATTCTATCCATTAATAATTTTACGTTTTCTGCTACTACATGGTTGAAAAAGAATATTATGGAAATACAAACTTAAAACAATGGTTCACTTTCAATGTGCATTTAATTTTCTGAAATGTTCTAAATTATCATGCTCTGTGTGGTTTAGTAATATAGCTGATATAGTTGTATATCCTGACATTTGTGGAGGTCTTAATTTCTACAGGTCCATTTTGCACTAGTTCAGTGATATTTTTTTTTTTATTTTTTATTTTTTATTTTTTATTTTTTATTTTTTTTTTTTTTTTTTTTTTTTTTTTTTTTTTTTTGTAAAGAAATGTGCTGGAAAATCACATGATAATAATAATGAGAGAAGTATAGATACCAATATTTATAGAGGAATAAATAAGTTCAGTGAAAGTGGAGGTGGCTTCCTAAAATGCTGAAATTCACAAGTGATCGTTTAAACTCTTACAAGATAAAAAGGGCAGCATAATTCTGAAAAGGGCTTAGGAGGCTCTTAGAGAAAGCTTTGTGTTCTAACCACTAGATGTCTCTTGAATTCCATATAAATAACTAATTTATCTTCCATTATTTCCATTTGTTCTCCTGAAAATTTCTCGTTGAAAAACCAATTCTTCTGCTTCATTTAATTATTTCAAAATCAAATGGTTTACCCAAAATGTAAGTTCTTAAAGATTTGTGCCTAAGTTTGTAATTTTTCTTTTTTTGCTTTTTTAAGCAAAATTGAGCACAGGTGTTTTTTGTTTTTTTTTTTTTTTTCTGTCCATGCGGGAAGAATGTAAAATATCATGCCAGTAGTGAAGCATGTATCTGTTCTCTCAAGTCATAAATTATGCATATTTTCCTTTTGCTTTCTGCAAAACTTCCCAACATAAGACAAATTTCCCTTTAGTAAATGCAGGAATAGCCAGGCCTGTGGACAGAGTTGAGGGCTGCATTTGCTCCCAAGTCAGCATCTCTGCCTCCAGCCATGCGGAAGGCAATGGTTCAGTGCTCCCATCTTATTTATTGCAATCCAAGTCTTTATAGCTCCAAAAGAGAAAAGTATCAGACCACACAGAATAAAAACTCATCTCTGAAAGTGCAAGGCATTTTAAATAAGTGTATTTTTGTAGTACTAAAATGGAATGCAGTAGTCCATATTGAAATTTCAGTAGCTTAGTGCAGGATTTGTCACTCAGATTCCTTTTCATGGTAGGTGTACAAGAAACCTGTGTGCATGTCATGTCTTACTGTCAACTGATTCTGTGATTCTCCAGAGAAAATTTTTCTTGAGTCCATCCTCTGTCCACAGCAGATGCTTTGGAGCAGTAGCCCATCTGGAAAGACTAACCATGAACCTGAACACTTTGTAAATGTATGTATTTATGCAAGCATTTGTTCCCAGAAAAAAGAAGGATCTTTCTGAGTGCCGTAGGCAAGTGGATCAAGGTTATTTCTTAGTCCTTTCTTGTTTTAACACAATCCCATTTCTCATATGCTAGAAGAAAATCCAGATTGTGATGATGAAGCAGCTTGTCATCACTCTTTACCTCAGCTCCTAAGTCTGAGTGCAATATGCACAAATTTAAATGATGTAAAATACTTCTGTCGTATTGACAATCCTTGTTCTATTTTGGTCTTTTTTCATGTCTGTTTATCTGTAGAATGTAGGTTTTTGGGACAGAAGCTCTCTTTTGTTCTGTGTTTGGGGTTGCAATATATGTTGGGATGGCTTGAACTCAAGTTCAGAGTTGTTGTTTTTTTATCTAAAAGTTGTTGTTTGGATGGAAACTGAAGGAGTTTATTTATTGAAGTGAGAGTATTTTGGCTCCAGAAGGATTGTCACATACCAAAGCACAAGCATGGCACTCTAATTCATGGCTTAACCTTTACTGGAGGGTGTTGTTGCTACAGGGATGTGATAAAAGTGACTTATTACAGTACTGTGTTGGTGGAGCTATAAGCATGACACTGGAACGTTTCTGGAAGGGGGTTGTAAAGAAAAACGTCCTGAAGATTTTTTTGTCTGTGTGCCTGATAAAAAGAATTCAAGTGGTGGTAGGATTCTCTATGTCCATTCTGAACTACACAGTTTTTGCCCAAGACCATGGAGCATCCTTTGTAGAGTAATCTGTGGAAACTGTAGAATTTAAAGAATGTGGTTAAACTTGAGGGTTTGAATGTCTCAAAGATGAGTCACGTTCCTATCTGTTCCTGAAGGTTCAGGGTCAGGAAAGCAGAGAGGCCATCTTATCTGTTGCCATGATGGACCATGATAGCTGAGGCAATACCCAGTTTACAGATGCTGAGAAAATATAGACTAATTTCTGGGCAGAAAGGTCACCTGTTCACTTCATTGCAAATGGACCCATTGTCAGTTAAGATACATGGTACTAGGTAATTCTAGGATAGCCTATGTTTCAAAAATGGCTTCACTGAGTTTAGCAGAGATGAGGCATATGTTTTGGGCTTTTTTTTTTCCTCAGCTTCCTGCTTTGAGTTGGAAAGAAAAGCCCATGGAATCATGTTCTCAAAAATATGTAGAATATATTGAATAATGATAATAAAAATAGGCAGTGTTAGAGATCTTAGTTGTAAGAGATCTTTCTTTTAAATGTGGTACAAGAAACTATCCAAGTCAAGTGAGTTCTGTTAAGCAAGCCAGCCATTAGTAACTGCAATGCAGATATTTTGAGTTGTATTAGAAATACTTTTTAATGTGTAAACAGCCTGATGGCTTTCAGATGGCTTGCAAGTCTTGATGCTAAGAGCATTTAGGACCTACTATCTCTTGGGTCCTCTTTGAATAAAAATACAGCAATGAGTTCACAATTTAGGACTAAATAGATTTTTGGCCTATTTGCAGCTCTGTGTCTTTTCACAAAAAAAACCCGCCCTAGTCTGTTTGCCTATATACAGAATATATATATATAATATATAAAAGAAATTATATATTCTATACAATATATAATTTTTTATATATAATATATATATAAGAATATATACAGAAAAGTATTGCTTAAGATAGCTTTGCTTCCTTTTCTCTCTGCTTTAAAGATCTACTTAAGACTTCTTTCCTGAAATCTGGCATACAATGCTGGCAGGCTGTAATTTGCTTCATTAACCAAGATGAAAGATCACATCAGTCTTTGGGATATCACTTTAGAAGATAATCCTGAAAACTCCTTTTCAAGAGGACAGTAAATACTTTTCTGCTTCTAAAGGTTACACTGAGGGAAAGACAGATAATAGTAACTAAGCTAATGATTAGTATTTTTGAATATTTTAGGAAAATGTGCTTTGAAATTAAAAAAAATTTAACATACTTACGTAAGCAAGAGAAGTTGTATAATTTACTTAAGAATTTGATGTGTTCTCTTTCCTTAGGAGTTTCAGAGACGCTGCAATACTCTCATATCATTAATAGAAAAAGAAAATATGGAAATTGAGGAAAAGGAAAGAGCTGAAAAGAAGAAAAGAGGAGCAAAAGTTACAGCAGTATGTTTAGCAGCACTTACTTTACTTCCAGTGGGGTAGAATTCAATTATGTATTTTTTTAGAAAATGTAAAAGATGATTGTAGGCACTGATTGTGTTAAGAAACCATGTAGAAACCATGAGGTGAGAGATTAAACTGAAATATTTGTTTATTCACAGCTCTCCTAGATTTGCTCAGGTAGGTATTCCCAATGCATAGTGTTTGGGGGGCTTCCTTTTTTTTTCTTTTTTTTCTTTTTTTTTTTTTTTTTGAGAAGTCTTGTTTAAGTAGCAGAGGAAGACACTTTTTAGAAAGTTGCACTGCCTATTTTCTGCCTACTTATGTACATCGCATGTTGCTTCAATTTCTTCTCTGAGTTTTTTTTTCCTGCCCTACATAGTAGTTGCTGGAAGAAGAAATGGAAGTGCTTCTTTTATTTTGAAGGGTTGTCATCTTTAGAACAGAATTGTGTGTAAGTCAAGGTCCTGGTCTTTTCACCCAGTTCATGATATATGTGGTGCCTGCACCACTGAGACCATGTAATGATTTTAAGGATATAAAAGGGTAGGAAAATTAAGGGTGTACATCAGGGATTAATGTTTGCCTTTCCATTATGTCCTACGAAGATGAACTTAAATCCAGAATGCATTGGGGTCATACATTCCCTTTTGAATAGTTATTTACGTATATTTTTCTTATAATGCCACCATCTTGTTAAATTTATACTTTTTTTCACTTTAGTCACAGAAGAGAAAAGCGGATTTGGCTACTGAGAACTCTGGAAAAAAAGATGCTAAGAAAGTGAAGTCGTGAACCTGAAAACTGAGCACTAAATATTAAACTGCCACTTTCTTCACTCCATCTATGTGTATTAATTGCCAATTTCTTTATATTCATGGTACTCTTCCCCAAGTTCCATGCTTTAATTTCGCAAATTTTGTATCCTTTACAATGCCTTTCTTTACCTAAAATGTGTAGCTTTATATCTTATGCATTCCAGTATTTTTGGGTACTGTATTTTGTGAGTTTCATGTCTTTGGCAAAATTCACTCAGTCCTTGGTTTTATATGTTTTATATGCTGCTGCTTTGAAAGAAAACCTAGATTCTATAGCTGTATTATTGTTGTTTCATATTTTAAATTTATATGGCTGTTGGAAAATAAACTGACTTAATTATTTGAAGAGAAATATACTTCACCTTTGTTTTCCCTACCCTCTCATTTTTTGCATAGCTACATTTAGAGAGAATGTTAAGGTTTGTCTAATTGTGCCTTCATCATCAGTCAGATTTTTTTCAGAGGGGTACTTAGATAGGATCAGGAGCATGACAGAACAAAATCTAATTAGACTGACATCCTTATTTGTTCTGTGCATTAAATGGACGTATTCTCTGAAATGTTCAGAAGGAACCCCCCCCCAGCAAATACAAACACTGTTTGTTTTTCTTTATCAGTGATTTCTGCTGGGCTACATAAACACAGGGTGAGGTGTTTTTCAGAATGGCCTTAGATGAAAACTTTTTTATGCCTCATAAAAGGAAGTCAGCTCACAGTTTCTGGCTGTTTAAGTAGCAAACAAAATAATTCTCTTTCTGGTTGGTAGGCTCCTCAGCTCTACTGCCTTAACGCTGAAAGATCTTTGTTGCTCTAATTATCTCTGCTAAAGTTCTTCTTTTACCTTTTCCTTTTTATTCCACATATCAGTCAGAAGCAATGGGGATATGTTATGGAGTGCTCCTTTTTAGTATTTCTGTTTTAATGAAGGGATGAAAGTGTTGGATGTATGATTTTTTGACTTTGCAAGAATGGCTTTATTAAGCAGGTTCACAGTTCCTGCTCACTTTGGAGTCTCTGCCTTTCCCAGATCAGTAGAACAGTGACTGTGACATCTGATGTGTTGCTTTAATGTTCTGTCTCTGATCTGATGTTTAGTACAGACCTTGCTACAGTGAGACATGCCCTCATAATGTCTAGATTAATGCAGTGTGCTTTACATGGTACTTCCCTTGAAGACTACTTGTAAACTTCTTCTAGTGCAGTTTGCTTCCTTCAGTGGTTTGAGGTGTTTTGAGATAAAGAAACCTCTTTACTCTTTGTATTTTGTGCTTTGCATTGGCTACCTTCTTCTATGTTTGTAAAATATAGGACTTTATAAAATAAAGTTCTTGAGCTCTGCCCATATTCTTCTATGTCATTTAAAATGTATTGGTATGTCTTTGAAGTTTTCTGGGATTAGTATCTCTAAGTTTGAGGAATTCCCGGATTTCTTTCATAGTGTCTGTTAAAGGTTTGGGGCAAAACAGGTGTCATGACTGGTTGAGCATTTCAAAAGATAATTCAAAAGATTCTGTATTTTGGAATGTAGCTTTTGTCCAGGGACGATGTTCATTATTTAACTGGGCTGATATTTGTAAGACTTGGTATTCGTCTGTCAAACTTCGTCTGATGAGTTGAGAGGTACATCTGGTAGTGATGGGGCACAGCTTCCAGGCAGGAGACTGGTCATAGGAGTCAGTGCATGCTTTTAAATGAGTGTGCAACCCTGGTGGGATAGGTGTGCTCAGGAAAGAAAAATGTCTCCTTAGAAT
Source organism: Sturnus vulgaris (assembly GCF_052056855.1). Classification (NCBI taxonomy): domain Eukaryota; kingdom Metazoa; phylum Chordata; class Aves; order Passeriformes; family Sturnidae; genus Sturnus; species Sturnus vulgaris. The sequence continues at coordinate 16,367,932 of NC_142256.1, read as the reverse complement.
GTGGTTCTGGTATTGGAGCAGTTAACATCCCGCATTATCCTTGGGAGGACATCCCATGTAGTTATGGAAAAAGGCTGTGCAGCTACGTGCATATATAACCACAAATCCCTCGAGCATTGCTATTAATAGAGAGAGGAAGATGCCTTATTTACATTTGCATTTTGTCTCATGTGCCACTCACTAACTTTATGGCCTGAAACGATAAGAACAATTTAAAAGAAATAGGAAAAAAAGGCTGAAAGAGCTAATTGAAATGTTTATGGAATTACATGGCTAGGACTAGAGCTTATTCTATTGCTCCTATTTTAGCATTGGATGAATATTTTAGTGTTTTAAGTCTTGAAATAAGTGTATTCTGGTTTTGTTTATTGTAGATTAGCTTTGTTTGACTTGCATGTTTTTGTGTATCCAGTTTCTGTCTTGCAAAGTGTATGGGAAATTTTAAAATGGTAATATCTCAACATGTTTTATGCAGATTTCTTTAGTTAACCACTTGAGTTAATGTTCATCCTTCTCAATGACATGATACACAAATATATAGCAAAAGATCATGCAATTGTTCTTTCAGGTATTATCTATTGATCAGACAGCTTCTCTGAAGAATGATAGATTCTCCCAGGAACTATCAGTTACCTCTTGGAGTCTGTAGTCCCTAGTTAAACTGAATGTGCTGTTGAACAGTCCTTGAGAGCATTTGGACACTGTAAACCAATTCCTAGTGGATTGATCCTTCCCATCCATCATGTCCTACAGTGATAACTAAGGAAAATTGCTAACAGTTGCTGGTCAGGATTAAAGGAAAATTGATCTTTCTTTTCCCTTTTTCATTCTTCCAGTTGCATATATCCACACAGTGTGTGCCTAGCAGTATCTTAAATTACATGCTTTTGTGACTCAGAATTAGTTGACAGAAATGAAAGAATCTTCCTACTTTTAACTGCTATTTTCTTAGGCGAGGAATACTGTTTGTAAGAAATTCTAAGTGCTGAACGTTATGTGATAGAAAACTTCTGAAAAGTTTGGGCCTTTAGGCAATTTTAGAGTTTTCAAAAATGCTTCAAGATAAAACATTTTGAAAATTAGTTTAATTCTTTTTCAATGGACAAGTAAAATTTGATTGTGCAAACATCAGGCTTGAAGAAAGTCAGGCAGTGCACATAACATCCTGGGAGAGGTCACAGCAATTGCGGTGGTTTCCTTTTCACATATTCATCATTTCAAGCTATTAGTCCTTTTATTTTTGAGTTATATTAGTGATGACACCAAAAAAATAATTCTGCTAACCACCTTCATTGTATTTCAGTTTGTTACAATGACACAGAGAAGAAAAGAACTTTGTTCATGCTGGTAATGTTAGATCATCTTTAGATGCTGGTTTGCATAAGTGGTGTTACTGTGCTAAAACATTAAGTAAGAATTTTTTTTTCTTGTAGATCAGCATTGCTTGTTTGATTTAGTGCTAATGCTGGTTAGGGTTTAAAATAGAAGCAGCTATCACTCTGAGATGATGAGCAAGGAGTACAGTAACAGAAATTAATCAGAATCTTTCTAAGTGCCTGATAGTGATGCTGAACTGATTTTTGCTTTTATATAGTCTTCATATATATATTTGTAGCTTTGCAGCTATATGAAGGATATATAACAGCAAAAATCAGTTTGGCATCAATGGAAGTAACTTTTTGTGCAGTTCCTGCTGTGTGCTGCTGTGTTACAAGCACTCTCTGTACATGCCTCCTGCCCATGTTCAGTAGGGGGATTAAATACTTTGATGAAAAATAAATGCCAAAACGTTACAGGTTGAAAAAAGATGGAATTTTGCAGTCAATGCCAGTTTATATGAATGCAAAATGATGAGGTTGATGTACACATTGGCACTTGTGATGCTGGAAGGGATTGATCACCAGCTGTAGTTCTGATCTGACTAAAGAGAGGTTGACAGTTGTTACATTTTACTTAGTTTTATCTGGTCCACACATTTAGCTTCAAGCATGTATGTAAATGCGTTTGTGGCTCATAGTTCTAATGTTTGATATGTTTTTTTTTCTGAAAGACTTAAAGTTGAACTTAGTTTGCATATTTTGAAATGTCATGTACTCTTTAATTGCATTTACATGGTATCCATCCTTTCATGAGAAAAGGAGTAATATTTGCTGCCTCAAAGGTATGTCAGTGTTGTGTTGTTCAAGATAACTTCAGAACTTTTTCAATCTGGAATTTGTTTCTTATACATACAGGAAAATAAAAGTTAATATGAGTCTGATGTCTTCTGATCATTGTGGTATACAGGGGTCTGTTACTTGGATACTTTCAAGATAGTTTGATTTGGTTTAATTGCTGTTGTGTCTCCCATAACCTTCAGGCCATGGTGGCTGAATGTAAGGGGAGTGTGTGACTGTTCCACATCTGCTTTGAAGTTACAGTTTCTTGTAATCTAAAACTATACTAGTAGTGTCTATGTTTTTGTGACAACCTTGCTTGTGTTGTCTCATAGTACAGTGTTACACAATGTATGTTGATCCTATATTAAAATGTATTGCTGGTTCCCTTTTATTTCATACCTCTGGTGTGTTCCTAAAATGAAATACTTTGAAGCTTAAGTCCAGCTGACACAATGGTAGGAACCATGAATTTTGTTGTTATAGCTGATCACTAGTAGCTTTGGAAGATACTGTACTTGGAGAGGTGCATGCCCTAAATGAATGCTTAGTTTCCTACCTTTTTTTCCCTCAGGATAACCTGGAAAAAAAAGACAGACTGAAGGACCAGTTTCTCTGGTGTTGGTTGGTATCAGTTCTGTCTGCTCCACAGTGAACTTTTGATAGACCTCACTCTTTTTCAGGTGAGGCACCTAGGCCAGGATGGAGGAGCTGGGAAAAGAGCTGGGAAAACACATGTGGTACTAGCTTACCTGGTCCTCAGTAGCAGCCAAAGCAACTTTTGGGTTCATTACAAGAGCTATAGTTCTTCCAGATAGCTTTGCTTCCTGTCAGACTGAGCAGGATTTCATAACTAGTTTCTACTTCTTGCATATTCTCATGGACTGTTTACGAGAACAAAGTCTATTGTTTCCAAGATTTTCTTAGAAGCAGTACCTGCCAACCCTCCTGAAGGAGATACTCTGTTCGTACAACAGAACTTCTGGATGGGAACAGTGATCCTGTCTGCAGAGCTACTCAGTGGCTGTGAGGTTTGGTGTTGACACAGGATGATCGTTCTCATGCAGTCTGTCTTGGGGAAGGTCAGGCTGTAGACAGATTCCTGGCAGTCTCTTGCTGTAAGAGGACAGACTGAAAAGTCATCTTCATTTATATTCTCAGTTGTTAATTACGTAGACAGTGCTGAAGGCCACAAAATATTAAATACCACCCATCAACTTGGTAATTGGCATTTGTTATGTGTTTTCTTTTTTTAGCTTAACAGGTGGATATTACTCGAGAGATGACTTTACATTGAGAGTTCAGAGTCCAGTAAGGCTTTTGTTACTTCTGTTTCCTTAAAACTGTAGCACTTGTATTTTCGTAAATTGACCCAGTTTTCTAGATGCCCTAATTTTCATGTCTTTGTTCATGGAGGGCTGTTGGTCAGGATTTTTTTTGTTATTGTTGTTTTAATTGACTTAAAGGGTGTTTTAGCTGGGAGTGTAACCTGGGTGAAGGTGTGGGATGATGCTGACTTCAGGAGCCCTGATGCTACAGGGGCCCTTTTAGCCTAGGTATTCGTGCAAGCACTTGTGTGTTCCCTACCTACTCTGCCCCACCTCCCCTTGCCTTCAGTCAGTTCCTCTCAAAAAACCTCAACCTGACGTGGCTTTGTGCTTGCTGAATTTCTGCTCTGGGTGGCAGGAAAAGTCGTCTGTCCCTGTCTGTTGGGAGGTGACACTTGTGCCTGGTCCTTAAGCTGAACAAGATCATTTATTAGCTTGGAAGCCTTAAGTGCCCTGTATGATTACACAAATGTGGATTGTTATTTTCACTCAGTGTCCTGTACCCTGGCACAAAGGGAGCTGTGGTTTGTCTGATGCTCCCTTCAGCTCCGTGGTCCATGTGAGACTGCCTTTGGTTACAGTGTCCTGGCTGGAGGCTGCAAACACTTGCTGTGCTGTGGAGAGTCTGCCTGTCCTCTGGACACACTAATTGGACCATCCTGGAGCCTGATGCTAAGCTGTGCTGCTAAATAGTGCTCATGAGGGTGGAAAATGGAGGAGAGACAAGAAGTTGCCAGTTGTTACTATGACCTACTTTAAATTCTGACTGATGTTGGGATGGAAGGGTGGTGAAGTCAGCAGCAGGAAGATGCACAGGTATGTGATGTGCTCTTTGTTGGGACTAAGCCTTTGCTTCTAGGCCTTATTTCAAATCCTGCTGGGTCAGTGGACATCATGGATATTTTCATATGGAGACTCCTTGGAAAGCTGTCCAAACTAACAGACAGGGTGTCTTGGCACAGTGCCCAGTCCCTGTGCAAACCCTGCTCTCACAGCAGGCTACCTATCCAACATTTGAAATGGGGAGCAAAAAGGCTGAATCCTGGAAAAAATTACCTGGATTAGGCAGAGGTCAGAGCAGGGCTGGGAAAATCTGTAATTATCTGTAATAATTTATGTGTAATTCACTGGAGATGGATGGCTAAATGTATCTATTGTTATTGGTATTAAATGGAAATTCAAAGTAAAGCCACTGTAACTTGCTCCTGAGTGAGTGGATTTAGGAAGGCACTGGCGCTGTCCATATGCCTCGTGTGGAGTGCAGCTTGTGAAGACACTGTAGGTTGGGCTTTGCTCCTCTCTGCATTTCCTGCCTGCAGTGCTCCATTCAGACTCCGGTGATGATGTTGGATCTGAAAGGAGGAAATGTGAAGATGGAGAAGCTCCATTTGCTGTGAACAAGGTCAGTGGTGTGGCAATACTGAGGTGCTCTATGCAAGTCCTTTGTTTCTGTGTTGACAGGGCTGTAGTCCAGCTGTCTCCTCAGAGTTGCCATTCCTTTCCAAACATGCACACAAACTGCGTGGCTGGCTGTTTAGTTGCCATGTAGGAGATGATTTGATGGGGTCTTCCCATCAAGAAGTTGCATTATGTTAAACTTAAGGGCTCTACCAAAGTTTAAACTATAGCTATAGCTAATGTGGCACTCGATGTGATGCTCAGAGCCAGCCAGCAAGGTCTGTGTTGGCTTTGTATTAGAGCACATTCAGTGCCTGTTTGAAGGCAGGCATGTCTGCACCACAAAAAGCAGGACTTTTCTTCACGGACTTACTATTAAAGTTATGTTGCTATAATTAAAAAAGGCCAAAATCCCCTACCCTTTCAAAATGCGTCAGCATTAATTTATGGCTTCTATAGACACATGTCTCTGAAATACTTTTACTTATTTATTTTACAAAGGATTGATTAATGTTATGTGACTGAACATGTGGAAGAGGTACAAGAAATTTCTTTTTCTTAAGTGTCAGCCTTGGAGACCCAGCATTTTCTTTCAGTATTCAAAAAGAAATTTAATTTTTGCTTTTTGTGATACTCACTGGTAATTAACTGCTCCATGTACTGCATCTTATTATGCTATGGACCTGGAGATTTTCTGTTGGAAACAAAAATCGATTTCAACAAATTCAGTTGTTGCCATCTTATTAGGTTATGGTACTCAATGTAAATTAAAGTTTTGAATTTGTCATTGATCAATAGATGTAATTATTGATTTGGGATGTATGAGGTAAAAAGTGAATCAATAAGCTTTTGTCTTTGTTTTTATAACATGAAAACATGTCAAAGTTTATTGAACTGCAAGTTACTTTGTGGTGAACCTGAGGCAGAATCAGAAACACAAGAGTAATGTTAGTCTATTTATTTCTTGGGTGCTGCAGGATTTTCTTAAAATGCTGGCTGTCAGGCATCCTGGTTTACAAGTTTGTTTAGAAGCCTAGGCTGCAAGGATTGGTTGGCTGTCTGATCCCAGGTCCCAGTTGCCCATCCATGAATATTGTACACAGGCAGACCCATCACCCTTCAGAAACTGACGTCTCAGCACAGAAGGCTCCTTGCAGTGTTCAGTGTATCTGGAGGTAGGTGGAAAGTCTTCCTCACTGGAGGAAACTAAAAGAAATACAGAGCTAATAACACCCTATTGATACACCCCATGCAAATCAGTACTATCTTCTGGATTTAAATGAAACCATTGATTGCACTGTGACTTGTTCCTGTAGTTTGGATGTGCCATTCCTTGCTCAGAACTAGATGTTCTGGTGTGGGCCCGATGAAGCAATGTGGGAAGGCTGTCACTCCAAGCCTGCCCACATGTGCAGGAGACCTGAGAGGAGGCTTCTTGGTAATTAGTGCAGCAGGATGAGTGTGTTCAGCCTTGCTCAGGCTCTGGTAGTGGATTATGTTCCTTGATTTTCTGAGTTGCTCTTGGTTAAACAAAGGTGCCTAAAACCCTGAGGTCAGCAATATTGCCAGTTTCTCTGCATTAATAAATTATTTTTAATTTAAAGGGCTTTGAGGGCTTTGTTTAAGGGTTGCTATAGAAATGTTTTTTCTCATCAAAAATTAGTAATAAAAGTTAGTAATAAGTAATAAAAGTTGAGAAAATGCAATATTTTTTTACTGCTTTCACGGTCTTGGGCTGTTGCTTTTAAAAAATAGAGAGGAAAAAAAAAAAGAAGAGTTGATTGAAGATATAGTTCACTTGATCAAATGGATACAGAACCCAGCTGGCAGGAAACCGATTAAAATAAAAGACAAAGTAGATAGTTTTGTCAGATGGAGACCACATTCCTGTGGGACATGAGAGGATTTATATCAATCAGCAGCAGAAACTGCAGGTTGTATGTAACAGGGCTTGTATAAACACTATAGTTTGTGTCTATCTTATATAGGTGGAAATAGATAGAGGTATCTTGACAGAGTAAGTGACATCAGAAAGAAAAGTGTGTATGAAGTGATGTATTAGACCTTGGAAGACGCTCTAATGTTTTAGATGTTTTAGCTGTTGAGACAGATTTGAGGAGGTATCTCTAAGTTTTGCTGTATTCTCCAAATAGAAAAATGAAGACAACACTCTCTTCCAGTTTCCTAGTCACCTAGTAGCTATTGATTTCATTAGAATGAAATAAAAATCAGTGTTTTGGAATTGAAGTGACTCTTAAAACCTCAGACCCCATAGGAAAGTCCTTGGCTGCTGTGTCAGGTCTTTATTATCCTGCTGCTGTCAGAGGTGGTTGTGTGCAGTTTCCTGGTGCTGGAGAGACTCTTTACTGGTTTAAGTGTTGAGAAGAACTTCACAGAGAACCCACGATCTTACTTTTAAATGTGGTGACACAGTCCAGCCCACTTTGTGCTCACTGCTGGAGTACTAGTGCCTAGGTTCCCTGAAACTGTGGATAGAGACAGAGACCAAGACTGGCTTGGATTTTCTGTTCTTTCCAATAATTTCTTTGGTCAAATTCAGCAGGATTTCTCTGGTGTGGCTGTAGAGAATTGAGCTTATGATGTCTAGATATTATATCAAGATTGATGTAGGACTGACAGTTCTTTTTCCAAGTGTGAGGTCTCATGTTCACCTGAGTTGGGTAAAACCACCGAGAAGCAGCAGAGTACATTTGTGCTCATACAGTATGGACTTGGGCAGCCATGGCTATGACAAGGAACTGGGTAAGAACGAAATGGTGTAACTGCAGCTTGTGGGAGTCCCTGGTTGTGCCTGCAGGATTTGTGTCAGGCAATGTAGGAGAGCGGCAGCCTGGGACTCTGAGCTGGGACACTGCCATACTGTTCTGTGTCTCTTCTGGGACTGCAGCAAGCTCCTTTCTCTGCAGATTCGCTGTTTTATCTTCTGCTAAGGTCTGTTTATGTCATGTATTTACTTTAGGATGTATATTTATCTCTGGGTTATGGTAGCACTAAGTGATTTGGGCTATGATCTTGGGTAGGGTCTCTAGGTGCTGCTGTAATATTAATAAGAGCCTTGTAATAAGATTCAGTGTCTACAGTTCTTTCCAATTCATGGCTGTTCTGAGTAGTTGACAGTATCAGGGCCTTAGCTATATAAAAATAATTAATTGATTTTCTTTCTACTGAATAAATGACATGCCGGTGGAATGATTAATGAATAAGAAATCATGAGTATCACTGGCACACAAATGGAAATCATCATTCCCTTAACAATTTTTTTCTAGTTGGTTTTAAGTTTCTGTTGGGAATTACGGTTTCACTAATTCAACAAAACCACCTGATAAATAACTCATCATTTTTTATAGATGTCCATTAAATAAATCTATATTGGAGTACCAAGAAATGACACTTGTAGAAGAAACATTGCTGCAAATAATTAGAAAATTGCAGACGTATTTTATACCTCTTCCAAAAATCAAAAGGTCTCATAAATACAGTCTGTAAAAATGTCTGTGGAAGAGTTAACATAACTGTACAAGCAATAAGCCTGACCTTTCAGTGTAATTTATTTTAGATTTGCTCAATCCTTTTTTATTAAAACTAGCACATCTGAAGCAGAATTAAATCCTATTATACCAGCTCTGTGATTGTATCAATTTTTCTCTGCCATGGCACACTTTATTAAAAATTACTTTGTTTCATATTGGTTAACACAATCAGGGGAGTAAATGAATTTTTGTGGTCTTTGGAAAAGAAAGAAGTGTGTGGTTTCTATCCTTGAGAGCAATGTAAATTGCTGTGAGGATCAGCTGAGTTCCAGCCCTGCAAAAATCAGTTCAGGTATTTCCTCTGTGGTAGTAAGACCCAGGTCCCCATCTCGTCCAGTGTCTTCACTGATCCAGGGACGAGGTTACGCAAGACTATCTGCATTAGATGTTTTTGTCTTAGCAAAAACATTCCTGTAAACTAAATACCACATATTGTTTCTGCCTCCTCCACAGTTCTGTGTTCTGGTGCAACATCACCAGTTACCACCCGTGCAGCTTGTTCTTGTTTCTGTTGCCTGAGATGGCTCAGATGCACCTTTGATCTGAACAAGGATGCGTGCTCATAGGCATCCCCTGCCTCTGTTTCATCCCTCTTTCAGAGAAGTGTTTGTCATACTGGTGTTGGTGTTTGCTCCAGCAGCCAGCAGCTATGAAGTATATTCTGTCCTTGTGTGGGTTTTACCTGCTTGCTTTTTTCCACTCAATTTCCTGCAGTGCAGCATTGGGTTGGATTGCAAGAAAGGGATTTAGATGGAGACAAGTATTTTTTTTTTCTGGTTTAAAGTCTATCTAGTGCTTTTTAACTGACCAAGATCTACAGCACTTTGGAGTATTTACTGTTCCTATTTAATGGGCTGTTTACAATTTCAGGACCAACCTCAGTAGCCTTGCGGAGCATATTTCCATGCTGATGACATGTTTACAGTGAATAATAAGAACTGACACATTTTGTGTGCACAGGTTAATGCCCCCAAATCAGATGCTATAAATTGTTGCGGGTGGGTAGCTGGTTCAAGAACCTGTTTTTATTTTATAAAGCATCATAGTGAGATCTGGAAAACACATTAATTAATTACTTGCCTTCTCTACTCATTGCCGGCAAAGTGCAAGGTTGCCTTTTTCTTCCCCTCTCCTATCTCATGTGCATAGACTGGAGGGAAAAGGTATGGCTATCCTGAAAGGATGCACTTTGTGGGAGAAAGTGACCAGAATAGCCTCAGAGGAGCTCTTGATCCTTTGAGGATGACATTGGTATCTGCAGCGTGGGTTTAAGAGGCCCTGAGGCTGGGAGGATGCAGCAGTGTCTCTGCATTCCCCCTCCAGTGCCTCCCCTTCCCGCAGAGCACCGTGTTCAGCGCAGCTGTGCTCAGTGACTGTCTGCACTGCTTTTATTGCTGCTGCAGCTTACTGTGGCCGGCAGAGCAGCTTTCCTGGGAGCAGTCCTCTTCTCCCTGAAACAAAATGTCTCAAGTTCTGGCCTTTAAAACAGTGTTTCAATATGGGAAATCTCGAGTAGCCTTTTGCTTTTAAATACATTAAGTGTCTTATGTCACAGGAGTGAAAGTAACTTATTATGCATATCAGGTAGGGAATGAGGCCTCTGGGCAGTGTTATGGTGGTGTGGGATTACATAAAGGAAAAATGGCTTATTGCTTATTTCCATTTGTCCACAGCAGACCTTTCCAGGTGCAATGTGTTTCATCTGGTGCTTCTGGAAATACTCCAAAACTGCAGTCTCCTAGGCTTTGGCACTGCATATATTTCTTTTAGAGAAAGCAACATATCTGCAAATAGAAAGAAAAGTAGAAACTTCTAGAGGAGAGCAGCCTATACATCTCTTAATCAGATCTGAGTTTTAACTGGTTCTTTTGAGTTATAAATGCTGCCTTCAGCATTCACTTGAAACAATTTTAATTCTGGTGACAAGCAATGAGCTAATAAGCCCCAGTGTCAAGAAATCCTTTGTTTTGTTACTGAACAACTGTATTACAGCCAGCTCAAGAACAGACTTTCTTTTATGGAAAAGAAACTCGGGAGGGTTCACTGTTCACTGCACTTACCCAGTCCTTGGCCTCACCAGTAGTGTTAACTTGAAGTGAAGGCAAAACAACAAAACTCATTTCACATAGACCATTGAACATCATACATTAAATCTTCTGTCCCTACCTCCAGATGGAAGCTGAACAAGTGACTTGGAGGTGAAATGCTCTCCTGCAATCTTCTGGAGCCTGCAGTGTTTGTGTTCATCCCACAGTGCACTGGTTCTGTATCAAAAAGCAAATTAATCTGTCACTGAGACTAATCCTGCTTGTCTCAGAAGTAAACACAATTTTCAAGTGTAGATGGGCTATTGGAGATGATTTTTACATTCTGAGTCAGAATGTCAGAAAAAATTGTCAATTAATCTGGTCTTGTACTGATAAGACTCCACAAATGACTGCTTGGATACCTTGTCTGGTATGGGGTCTGTGACTGAGGAAGATTTTGTTAACACAGCTCAGTTTCAGTGCAGTTTCTGAGCACACTATTAGAACAGCATCTCACTGCTGAGGGAGTCCATCTTCTTATGTCTCTGGACAGCACAGGAAGGGGAAGCTGTTTGTATTCCTGTAGTTTATATCAAATGACAGTGATGTGCATAAAAAATAATTAGTGAAATAAATACTCGGGGGTCGATGCTCTGACAGGAGGTAGCCAAAGGAATTATCTGTATGCAAAAGGATGATTTCAGTTGAGAGCATCTACAGGGATAATTGATGCAAAATCTGTCATTACCATTGATTTGGGCATAATTAGTTTGGATGAAAACAAAATACTGTCATCAAAAATAATAAATTGAAGCATAGCAGGTAATTCAAGAGTCAGAAACCTTCATCAAAGATGTCTGAGGAAGGTGTTTTGATCCTTCTACACTGATTATGTGACTTGATGCACTGTGTCTGTCTGGTTTGCACTACGGTTGCACACAGACTCTGTACTACAAGAAAATTATTGTGACTCTCAGCATTAGCAAGCTTGTTTGTTGTATTGTATTTAGAGAGCTCTACAGTGAAACAACCTTTCTGACCTGTTACTATGTTGGGGATTTCATGTCTCCTTTACAACTCACTTTAAGATTGGCTTTTATTTCTGGAACTGCTACTAGTTTTTAAAGGCTCATGTAGCCACTCTTTATTCTGAGCTTTTGTAACTGGCTCTGAAGTAACCTCAATTTCTTGATATTGCCCTTTCATTGGTACATATTTCCAAGCTCTTTCCCTTTACCTGATGGACCAGTTTTTTCTTGACTCTGTTCCCTACTTGCCCTGCAGGTTTTTTGTCTTCTATATAAGGAAGCCCAGTGCAGTCATGTGATCCCCTAATCCCCTGAAGAATATGTGGTTCACAGAGGGTGTATGTTATAGACTCAGCTACATTGAAATCACAGATTTAATTCTTTCTCATGTATTTAGTAACAGAGATCTCCAGTTCATACCTCCTGCATCAGCCACAGTGTTGGTTACCCCACCAATGTTTTGATTGTCTGGTGAGCATCCAGTGAAGGTACCCTATGGCAGCTGGCTCTGTAGGATGTAAAGTAACCTTACAGCTGCTAAATTAGTACCTACTCTTTTATTTTGCAGAGTGGAGGAGGATAAAATGACCGTGGTTAAAGTGTAGGTGAGTTGTCAATGGACTGATATGGTGAGGGAGGTGCAGGCTTCCCAGCTGTCTTGGTTCGAAAGACAGGTGTCTGCCAAGAAAGGCAGGAGCCTCTTTTTAAAATGGGGAATGTAAACCCCCTCCCTCTTAATTATTATAATTTTGAAATTAAGGGGGTTCTCAGACAAAGGTATGGGAATAGGAATAACAGTTCTTTACTAGAAAAATTAAAACAGAAATACAGTATTACAAAGAACAGAGAACAAACCCAAAACCACTGACAGAGTCAGAATACAACCTGACACCCTGTCAGTCAGGGTGTTGGTAGCAGTCCCATTAAATGGTGGCTGCATCCTCCTGGATGACAGATGTGGTTCAGTTGAAGCAGTGCTCCTGTAGAAGGGGCAGTTTTCCTCCGAAGGTCCAGGGATGATGTGGAAAGGTCGGGTTTTTCCTCTGGAATCCAGTGGGAAAAAAGGCTGCCTTGGTGTTCCAGATGTCAGTTTTTATCTCGGTAGGAAAGGCTTGGCTCCTGCCCCTCGCTGGAGCATCTCCCAATGGGATGATGAAATTTTATCAGTCATACAGTGGAATTCAATGGCCCATTAACAGACAATATCTTACTGGAGGAAGGATGGGTTGTGGAAAAGATAAGGATGATAAGGTCATCAATTATTTCTGGCAGAATTTCTTCCAGGCTGCATAAATTTAATGTGGCCTTTTGTTCTGTTGTGTGGCTACTTCTTCCAAGGGGCATTTCTTTATTGTTGGAGCAGATCATGTAGACAGCACTGCTCCAAGGAAAGGGGAGGAGGAGGAGACTTGCACAGATAGTCTCCTAGGGTTTAGATAGTAAGAGGCCACAAGAGATTGTTTATAGTCTGGCCTAGTAAATGAATTTAATCTATATAAGCTCTTGATAAGGAGCTGGTTCCTCAGACACTAAGTGTCAGAGTAATTCACTGGTACCAGGTTCAGTTTATGCTGATAGAGGAACTGGTTCATATATATTTCCTTTTTAATTTATATTTTGCTGTTTTCTGTTTCTGGGAAATGAATTAAGGAGAGCTAACGCCACTTAGGGGAAGTGTCTGAGGCTGGAGGAAAATCTGACTGGACAATTCTGCTAGTTCAAATTTGTAGCTGTACTCAATTTGAATTAGGCCTTTCAAATATCTTGGTTTAAACGAGCTGAAAAGGTGGGCTGGAGGAGCAGGATAGGGAGAAACTGGCTTTATCCTCTCTGCTAACATCCCCTTTTACACTATGTGCATGGTCAGCACTGGATGGCAGACCTGGATTTACTGGGAAGTCATCGATCCTGAGAGAAAAGAAAAGTAGGGATAATGCTGTCGTCACATGTGGTCAAGGCTTTTTAGATCAATATTAGAAGAAGACCAGTTGTGGCTGTGAGGGTAAGAGACAACACATGAATGAATTTGCTTCCCATGGCCTGGAAGGTATTTTTCTTCCTATTGAGAAAGAACTTTGAGGAGTGCTGTGCATAGTGCTGCTGCCTGGTCCTTACGTACTGCAGTAGGGCCTATAGTCCCACAAAGCCATTATTTTGGAGGGGGACTAGGAGGTAAAGATTTAAAATAAAAATATTTTCTGAAATACAAACAGTGTGGTTTATAATAAGAAAGTATAAATTAACTAAGGAGAAGAAAATAGCCTATGTTGAAAACAGATTAGTAAGGAGTGTATCTGTGGATGGCTGGGTAGCCTTACCAAGTAGTCAATTAGAGTCAATTATCATCCTGAAACTCCTCACCCTGTGTTTAGTATGCTTGCAGTATGTCCAATTTAGCTTGTGCTGTTTCATAGGTTCACAATTTTCTCTGTGTCTGCAATGATCTAGCTGGAGACACCAGGAAAGTGCCAAGCTTTAAATATATGACAATTGTAATTCTTTTGACTGAAACCTGATTTGATTCAGTTGAAAATGACTTTAGTGTATTGGATTTACGGTTCATTTAACACGTGCTGTAGATGTCAATACATTAGTGTAAACCTGATGCAGGTAGTAATTTGGTTTCTAATGAGGTTCCCCAGCAGCATCCAACTATGAAAAATGGGACATTCTTCCTTGGAGCACAAAGTGCACCTGCCTGATGGCAGATGTTTTCCAGGGCCCTGCTACTTCACTTTCTGGGAAGAGAGTGGTGTTATATCTTGCTGTGGACTTTAAAAGTGCTTTAAACTGATAAAATGTTAAAAGAACAGACTGGAAAGAATAAAGGATTGCTCTTTAGAAGTTTTGTTTTAATTATTGGTTTAAATTACAACTTTATCTCCTACAGTCTTAATTGTGCAGTTGCTGCAGATGCAAAATTTCAGCCAGATTTAATAGAACTTTAAAGAGAAACCTTTTATTTTTATGTGACTGTGTGATCAGGATCTCCTTATCTCTCTATTCCCGTCAAACAATTTCACTGAATGATCCTCCTGGTGTAGTATGGGAATAGGTGTAGTACAGAGAGGCCAGGTCAGAGAAGGCAGTGATACCTCCCTGTCCCCTGACCCTCCTCTGCCCTCTTTAGACATGAGATAAGATTCAGAAAAACAATATTGTCCCCTTTCAAGGCAAAGTGTGTGGCCAAAAGCCTGTCAGGTCTCACAGTAGCTCTAAGTAGCCTTTTCCCTTTGGGAGAGACCACAGACACACCTTCATTCAGCACTTGTGCTCAAAAAATGCTCTTAAATTTTTTATGTGCTGTCAGATAGCTTTTGTTTCAGCATTAAGCTGATTTCCACAGGTTGGGATATTTCTGATCAATATGAGGGTATCTGAGAGCCTGACCCCAGCAGATTGTGTTGGTGTGAGTAAGGGTACAGAAGATATGTTCGGTCTTACACAAAGCAGCCTTTCACCATTTCTCAATTCTCTCCACGTCTCAGCTGGAAATACAATTCCTTTTGCTCCTCTATACTTCTTAATTTCCTTCCTTTGCTGTTATTTAGCTGCTAAGTGCAGTGGTGCACTAGATAATGGAAGAAGCTGTTCAGAATGAAATGGTGTGGCATTTTCTGCCCTTTTGTAAACTAAATAAAATAAAGATGAACTTTTCTGCCCATTTCAGCCAAGGCACAGCTTTCTGTAGGGTGTTGGCTCTTTTCCCCTGGATAATGGCTGACTCCAGCCCGCTGTGTGTTAGGAGCACTCTTCACAGCCTCTGTGTAAAGACCAGTGTGGAGGGACTGCTTGCCCATGGGCGCAATTAAAAGTGTCTCCTTAGGGTATGTCATCTCCAGAAGAAGGAAAAAGAGTAAACTGAATTCGCTAGCTGCAGAGAGGTGGCTCAAGGGTTATGTGAGTACTCAGCACTGCAGTCTCTGTAAAGTGTCTGAAAAGACATTGCAGTCTGCAAATGCTGCTCTAGATGGGAGCCCTTAGGAAAATTATTCCAAAGTACCTTTTAAACCAAATAATGAAATTCTCACCATACTTGTTACTTCAGAATTAAAGTGACAAAAAAATCATAATAAGTTTTATTTTCCCTTTGGAATCAATAGGCCCCACTTGAATCAGGGGTACTTTTTAATTCTGAGTGAGAGTGTCTATGCAAAAGCTTAATGCAGTTTAACTGAGCCTTTCAATCTGTGGTTTTTAGATCTGTTTAGATTCCTTAACAGTGCACTGGTCTAGGCAAATCTCAAGTTTTGTGTTCCTCTGCTTCAGAGAGAATTTCTGTTCTGAGGTACTGACTTGGAGGGTGGCACACAACAGTTGCCAAGCAGAATTTACAGGCAGGTTGTGTGTGTTAGTTCTATTGTCTCATTTTGTATATTCATGTTTAATGAATCCAGATATAATTAATAGTATGGGCATACCCAACTGCTAATCTAAAATCAGAAAAACGTACCTGTTGGAGTCTCAAAAGGCGGAGTTCACACCTCAGTACCTTTCTTAGCTCCCCTTTCCTTCATGAGATGAAGGAGCAACAACCTTGTGGCAGAAGAACATGCTGCCTGCCTGAGTCATATTTCCTGCAGGATTTGCAGCAAACAGCATCTTTCTATCATCACTGTGAAATATTTGTGTGGCCACCAGATAGCAGTAACACCTGCATAACGTTTTGCAGCAGCCAGAACTTCAGCCTTTGGTGATTTTGTGTCCTCATATGTTTGTTCCTATTTCTGAACTTGTAGGACTGTGAAGGTATGAGAGGGAAGATATACCAGCACCATCTCCTAATGGTCTAAAATCAAGGTCAAAACAGTTACAGAATTACAATACATAAATTCATGTGAAGTTACTTTCCTTGTCATCCTCTTTCTGCTTTGATAATTCCTGTTTTCTAGGCTTTTAGCAAGCCACAAATGAGTTGATGGGTTTTCACTCAGGCTGCTTTAATAATGGTATGAGTCTGAGACAACCTCAGGTTTCCAAGCTCTGGAAATTTAGAATAAAGAGCCTTGTTGTTCATGTCTGAGATCTGGAAAAACTGCTTATCCCTTCTGGTCCCTTTTATCATGCAGCTTGACAGAAATATTTTGTTTGTTATTTTAAAATATGTGTTTGTTAAAAGATAATATTTTTCTTGTAAAGGCTCATCCATCCTCGTATTACATTAGCAATTCTACTTTGTTCTTCTGTGAAGCAAGTTTCAGTTTACAGGTACATCTACTTTCCATTCCACAGCTTAAAGAAAGTTGTCAAAAAATCTTAAAACCTACTTAATGAAGCCTTTAAAATGCTCATCCTGCACTTTTGAGTGAAGAGCAATTTATATTTAATAAAAGTAGAAGCAGAGCTGCAAGCTGTAAGTAATTATCATATAATTAAATGTCTACTATGAAAGAAATGAAAACTCAGGCTTCTTGGGAGGCTTCCGTGACTGGTTTATGCAATCACAAATTAAATTACATTTCTTTACCTTATGAATGTTCTGGAAGTACATTAATCTAGTTTGGAGGTGCACCTTGGAGACTGCTAAGCTGTGTTAAAAGGGGAAGGGAGCTTATCAAACCAGTAAATTCCATGGGCCGAGAAGAAGAATGTGTAAATATCTGTGATGGGTTCTGCAAATGTGATTGTGCTTTTCTTGTCTGGAAATGTTTGCATCTAATAATGAAGAAAACCCCTATATGAGTAGCAGTTTAAGTGAACTGTTGTGGTGTTAGATTGTTGAGTTCCAGTGAACATGTCTTTCGCTGCAGAAGAGAAAAATATTGTCCATTTTTTAAAAGTGTGGTGGGGGGTGTTGGGTATCAGGCAACTTGGACAGAGGATTAACTCTTCATGTGTTTAAACTTCCTGTGTGCTTAGCTAGGAATCCCCTTCTACCACCCAAAGGGCAGTGAATTTGTGGGTGGCACATCTGCTGGAATGTTGAAGAAAGGAGTCTCAGTTCTGTATTTGAACACTTCCTGTCATTTCACAGGGCCCTACTTCTGTCAGTGCTTATTGGAATGACAGTGTTTACTGAAGAAAATGCCATGGTAAGAAAAGTGATGAAGTAGTAGCACATCAACAGGTGCACTTCGTATTCTTGTATGTTGGCATTTTAGATGGTACTTGGTTGACTTTCACCTGAATGTGGGAAAAGCTGATATATTTAAAGACAGGAAGCCCTGAGTTGGAGCTGTTCTAATTTAAGGAGCTGCTGCCAAAACAACCTGTCATGGCTTTATGCAAAAATGAGGGAAGTATTTTCCTGAACTGATGGCAGTTTTTGGCTTGGCTTAAAGAACTGGAAGAGTGAATGTTGCATCATATTTTTGCAATGTATTTGGCTTGCACAAAACTCTTTACAATGAAAAGGACTGTTTCACTCATGGCTCTCTGAGAAGCTCTGGCACTGTGCTGCTAAAGGGGTTTCTCTTAGATCAGGTGTCTCTAGACAAAAAGAATATAATTTTTATCTCCTCAAATGAAGATAAATTTCATGGTGCCTTCAGCGTACAGTAGAGTGATGTTTAATAATCTGATTCACAACTGTATGCAGTAGGGTGATGACAATGTAATGATATTCTTTATGGTGTGTCAAGGGGACATATAATTGGTGTTGGCTTTTCTTTCCCCTCTTTTTCCTAAGATTAACCACTTTAACCTTGATTTCAGGCTGTATTTTTTTCTCACTGCATTTTTCCATTATACATTATTTGGTTTGGTTACAGTCACTAGACTTTAAATGCTCTGACATAATAATTTTTAAGGGCACAAATGACTTCATTAAAATAATGTACTTCAGATAAGTACACTTGGCATTGTGATTGGAAGTGGACTAAAGGAAATATGAAGCATCAACTCCTCTACATTAAGAATTTATTATGGGAACTAAACCCAGTAGAATATGTATTTGAAATGCTTCTTTGTTAACTTTTAGAAGCTCAGTGTGTAGCCTACATCCATGAATTGGTTAGGAGCTTCTTTTCTAATATACATTAGTCAAAGATTTGTTTTATGTTTACAGTCTCAATTATGCAGAATACTGCTTTCTTAATATCACAGAATCATAGAATGGTTTAGGTTGGAAGGGACTTTGAAGATTCCTATTCTCACCCCTCTGCCATGGGCAGAGACATCTTCCACTAGGCCAGGTTGCTCAGGGCCCCATCCAGCCTGGCCTTGAACACTTCCAGGGCTGGGGCAGCCACAGCTTCTCTGGACAGCCTGTGCCAGGGCCTCACCTGCCCACAGTCCAGAATATCTTCCTAGTTTCTAATTTACAACCACTCTCTTTCTGATTTCCCTTCTGTCAGACTCTTTTCTGTCTGTGCTGCCTGTGAGTGCTCCCAGAGCCACAGTGGTATCTCGTCTGTGGCTGGAGGGGGATCATGCAAAGCTTCCTCAGGGACTGCAGGCTCACCTGGGGCTTCCATGGCATCCTGTCAGCTTGTTTTGAGGTGTCCTGAACTGAAAAGTTATCCCAGATGTGTACTAATGCAACTGAAAACTTTTAGCTGAGTGGTAATTTCTGCTTACCCTTCTCCAGGGCTGTCCTTAGCTCTTGGAAGGGCTTTTAGATTTTTTCATTAATCAGCAAGTTTGTAGAAGTGAAATGCTTTGAGAAAGTAATGGTCCAATGGGCCCATGAACATGTGCTTGCTGCAGAGCACGTCCTGACATCCACCATCACCCAGCAGCGATTTTACCTCGTGCTGGAGGCTGGGGAGGACCTGAGCTAGAATTACAGCCTATTTTTCTGTCTCCCCCAGACCCTCACAGCACATTTGATGAACACAGTGCACTGCTTTGGGGTGATGAAGCCGCTTCCAGAGCAACACTGTAAAATGAAGTATATAAATGCTGAGCTGCTGCAGATTAAAAAACATTTCCTAAAAAATAAAGTTAAAATTGAAGCTGACCCAAGTTAAAAAGCAATTTTCTGAGAATGCAAAGGCATAAAGGAAGGTGCCTTAGCATGATTTTAAGTGGTCCTCTGAATGTGGGAGATAGACGGCAGGAATAAAAGGACGCACTCCGTGGTGGGGTGCTGCAGATGGAGAGACCCTAGAGTAAAATGCTAGAAGCAAATTTCAATTAAATGAGCATACTTCTTACAACTATTAAATTCTTCCTAGATAAATGGATTTTAGAAGAATATGTGTATTTTTTGAAACCATGAAGTCACTTGATAAGGTAGTAATAAATCTGTCAGAATTTCTGCTTTGACCAAAGCTTATCTGTAATACAGGATTCATTTCAATACCTAAAGCCATTTTGGGGTGGGAAATGACTTTCCCACCTTTGGAATTATATTTCTCTGCAATGGGTATTATGTTCTTGACCCCATATCATTGCCTTTGAGGAGCAGCAGTATTTAAAATCCACTGTAAACTGAGCAGCTCGGTGTGTGCTGCGCTGTTACGAGGCAGCACTGATGGTGGCTCTTGTTAAGGCACTGAACGTGTGTGAGGTAAACACATGACTTTATCCAGGATAATTAATAATTTAATCTCTGTGAAGAAGAGGTTTATCTTCATTTATCCCAGCTACTCTTTGATTTTTCTCTTCAGCCCATTTTAGCTGGCTTTCTTCCCTCCTCACCCACACAAGTTGCCTTTTATAATAAACTCTTTCAGCAAAGACCAGATTTTATTTCTTTCAGATTGCAGTAAGCTTTTATTTCTAGTAAAAGATAATTGAAACTTATTGTAAAAGACAATCTCTGATTGAACAGACTACCTTTTAAGAAAATGGCATGACAAAAAAGGCTGCCTGTGGCTGGTATGAAGTGGCACCTGCTTTGCCATAACCATCGTGGCCAGGCCAGGCTCTGGAGATCTGGACTAACATGTGAGTGAGTGTGAGTGTGCAAAGCTGCAAGAAATCCTGGGACAGAAATTCAGCATAACCTGGGGAGTCAGGGTAGGGAGATATTTCCCTAGTTTATGTTTATCCTGTAACATGCAAGCGATTTAACTGTTCTAGCAGGTGCTGATTGCAAAGTGACTGACAAATATTTTGAATATATATTTCCAAAGTATTTCCATTGACACATTTAAATTGAGCTAACAATTCTTTTAGTACACCAAACTAAATTGGCTATGGCAGAGTTAGTTGGCTTTAAGTATTGCCTTTACCACTCCTGGTAGCTGGAACTGTTGTGCTTTTGTTTTACAATTAATATTTCAATGAAAACTTGTAAGGTACTGTAGGCATAAATATTGAATATCTTCCCTCCATGTTTCTTTATTGCTGAGCTTGATGATAAGTTAGTAATTCAGACTGAAATGCAGATAAAACAGTAATGTGAACAGTTTAAATCTGCATTTTTCCAAAGCTCCTGAGGTCAAGATGACTGCATTCTAGCAAGAATATTGCTATTTAAAATTGTTTACCTCTACACTTCAGCTGAATGCTGCTGTATATGATAAATGAGGTAAATAAAGGTGCCTTTCGGGTCCCAATAACTGCACAAGAAACCTGATCATTCTCACTAACGTAAAAATAATTTAACAAATGGAACAGTGGCATAGCAGCCTAGAAAGAAATTTCTGAATATGGCAGCATATATAGCCAATGTCTCTTCAGGCATAATTCAAGCTTTTTTTTTTAACTTCCCTGTTTTTAGTAGGTTTGTTTAATATTTAATGCAGACTAAAACTATATGTTTTCAGGGTTTGCTGTCGCTTTTCCAGAGCTTACCTAATTTTTGGTCTGGACATGAAACATGATTTATTTTTCTCCCATGATAACTGGTACCACTTCACCTTGTGGGTAAAAGATATTGAAATTTGTGGTGCTGTTCCTCAGGAAAAGGCAGACAGTTGATATTAGGCTCAGATTTTCATCTCTTTAGAAACACAGCTATGTCACTTTTACCAAATAGAACAATGTCTTTAAAGGCATGGGTTATCACCTCTGTCCCACTCTCATTTCCTCCTCCACCTCCCCCAGATGATGGTAATTTCTGGGCAGATGGAAATATTACTATTTAATTAGAGTAATCTTTGCACAAAACTGATGGGCTTTTTCTAGGAAACACAGTGTCACTTGACTTTGTGTTTTAACAGCATTACCATCTGAGGGAGAAAAAGTTAATCCATTGCTTTGTTAGCATAATCTGAGTTATCTGCTGTGGAAATGTGCTTTGGTCTGAGAGACTTTGTATGGAATTTAACTACTGCTTGCTTAAGCAGGATAAAAGTCTTGAGTGTCTGTCTTGAGTACACAGTCAGAGAGCACCAAACAGATTTAATAAAATTTAAAATTCTTCTTCAAAGGACACTTTAGTTGCAGGTTTTGTATATTTATCTGAAGAGTCAATTTGTGCCCTAATCCACACTTTGATCCACTTTGTAAGCCTGTTGGTTTTGTCTTGCAGATGCCAAGGTACCTCCTGTAGCAATGCAAGTAAAAATAGAGCTGAGGGGAAATGAAACTTTATTAGAGCCTTGGGATCCTGAAGACAGTTATCCCAATGTCTACTGGCTAAACCACAACAAAAGCAAACATAACAGACATCTGTGAGAGTCTGTCTCAATTCCAGCTGTTTGAATCCAATCATTACTTGAAATTTATGGATGCTAGAATCTCCTTGGCCTCATTACATCTGAATTGTGAGAGGCTGGAGGTTGCTGGTGGGTTTTTCACAACCTTCTTCAGACAGCTCCTGGCAGCTGTGGGGATGAGCTTTTCCAGGTGGAAAGGTGGATGTGCCATTACCACACGCTACTTACAGTCACAGCTGCAACTCCTGGGTTCGGGTTCCCACCTACTGGTACATTTAAAATCACTGCTCCAAAAGAACCAAGAGGCAGGTTTCACTAACACATCGTGGTAGAAGTACAGATGGTGCATTTCAAAAACAAACCAGGAAACACCTTAAAATAAATGAGGAACTGTTAATCTCTCCTTTGGTGGCTCTTTTAATGGGGTTGGGCAGAGGCTGTGTATGTGCCAGATATTTCTGTCTTCACTGTGATCGGAGCAAATTAAGACAAAGCGGGGGTTAATCTAACTATATCTATCCATCTCAATCCCCATCTTTGCAGAGAACGACTCTGAGCTTTCCTGATGAGCACCTCTTCTAGGAAGGCAGAGTGAGGCAACAGCTAAAAATCCTGATGAAGCAGCACCAAGTCTGACCATGCTGTGGAAAAAAGGCTGTATGGGAATGCCTGGGTGGTAGGGCACTGAGAGATGTTTTCAGATGGCCAGATTAGGAATATCCTCTCATTAGAGGATACAGAATTCAGAATGGAGTTGTGGGTGTATTTTATGCTGACATTCTTCTGTCAAAGCCAAGCCTGTTTATGGGAAAATGGTTAGTATTAGTGAATGTCTCATTTTGAAAAGGATTTTTTTACAATGTATTTTCAGTTCAAAGTGCATTTATAACTTGACATTTAAGTTAAAGTACATAAAAAACCTCCGGATTTACTGAAAGTACCAAGGCCAAAGCCACTCTTCAGTAGTTTTAAAACAAGTACTGAAAGCATTTTTTATCGATAAGACCATTTTGTTTTAACCTTTATTGGATCTGTCTTTTTATTAACTCAGTAACATTTTCTAGGGTTTGACCTTATCTAATTGATGTGTATTGATATTTATTTACTTTTTCATTCTCAAAATTTCTTTTAGGATGGCAGAGCAGTTTCTTTGAGTGCAGCTGCTCTCAACCTGTCATGGCCTCAAGGATGTCATGCCAGCCCACTGGCACTGGGTGAATCAAGGACACGGCTGAATTCTAGACACTGAATTCTGGAGTGTTGACACTGTGCAGGAGAGGGACAGCACTGAAATCTGGCCTGTTCACTCTGCTCTTAAAATGAGCTTCAGATAGGCACACTTCCTCTGCAGGGGGAGCACAGTTAAGCTTTTCTGCACTGAGAAAACCCATCTGCATGTTGAGATCTTATCAATACTACCTCACAGGAAACCTGTTGTGGTTTAACTGGGCAGTTCATAGCAAAAATAACAAGTGTGTGTTGCCTCTGAGTTTTTGCCTTCTGATCTTGAAACATTCTTTTATACTTTCTCACACTCTCTTCTGATAAACAGAGGTTGTTTGTATTCTTCTTTGGAGGAAGAGAAATTGACATAGTAACAAGCCAATTGGAGTCAGAGATTCTTTTAGCATTGTCCAATCCAGGATCATTGTTAGATGTCTCTAAATAGACATCTCATGTAAATAAAGTTGTCTTTTCCTGTTCACCTAACCTAGTGTGAGGTGTGTGTCTGTCTCCCTCTTTTCTGTGTGCGTCACAAGACCCACAAATGTGCCTATGGGATGTTTTGGGCTTGTATTGTTTGCAATTAGCAGATAAAATTCTGCTTGGAAGCAGCATAAGCCTGAGTCTGGCTCTGTGTGCAGTTGTGAAGATGTGCTGTCTGTGTGAATATGGAACGAGCGTGGGTCCAGGAGAGTTTCTGATGTCTCACTTAGCAAAAGCAGGTGATTTGACATCCAGGATGAACTTGTGCCCTTCAAAGGGCTTGGGGAACAATTCTAAGTTCAGATGTCAGTGGAAGAGAGAAGATGAGGAGCTTGGTTTGGGTGGTCGTCCATGAGCACTGATTGTATGAAAACATCCCTTCCTCATCACAGTCAGCATGTGACTCCTAACAAACATGGCAGCATGCCTGTTAATGAGACAACATTTTCTCATGGCTACTTTTGCTGCTGTACTATTTTTTCTGTTATTCTACAAAGCATCTAGACTTAGTGGTATTCACTTTACGTGTAGATTTTTTTGCTGTTCTTCAGTGCATTGGCATCATGCCTTCTATGTGCTTTTCCCTAGAAGTCCCATATAATCAGCTTGTGTTAAATTAGTGGGATTTCCCCCGGACTGTAAACAGTTTCTTTTGCTTTTATTAGTTTGTTTGGAAAGTTGGAAAGCTGGAGTAATAATCATTGGTGTCAAACTATTATGAATTATTAAAAGGAGCACAGCAATGGGAGCTACAGATAATTCCCATTCTGAAAATGAGCATGACTCATGTTATTGCTGCAGTAATTACCTAAAAATACTTAATTACTTCCAAGGTGTCAATCTTCATAACAGTTTATTAAAAGATTCTAATGGGTGTAGCAGCTGCTTCCACAAGCAAATCTATTTGTGGCTGAACCTGAAATTCTGCTCTAAATGTTATTCCACCTCAATCAACACTTTTTCTCCACACATATCTTGTTATGCTGTAACAGATTGGGAAGGGAGGGTTTTTCCAGCTGCAGTGAGAATTATTCTGCTCACTCATGACTTCCAACCTCATACTGCTAGAGCCAGTAGAAATGTTTGCAAGCAATTTATCACAAAAAAGAACTTGGAACAGTTGTTTATGGTGCTGGTATTGACTTATTGCTATTTCAGCTGTGCAAATGGCTGCTTGATTATTCAAATGCTCCTCTTTTGAGAATTGTCAACTGGGTAGAGAGTTGGTGTGAGGAAACAATATTCACCTGTGTGATGCAAGATAGGTAGCCTTAGGGAAAGGGCTGTGGGCAGGGGTCTGTGTTGTGGTGCCAGTGATGGCAGGGCTGTTCCATGGGGCTCCCGGGCATCAGGATGCAAGTTAGAAGCCCATAATATCTATTAGTTACCAAGGCAGAATTCCTGCTTGTGCATTTTTATTGGTCTTCATTGCCAAAATACCTACTTAGCATTTTGAGCAGACTCAGTCTGGAGCTCCTTGGAAATAGTGAAGTAGGACAGAGCATAGTTCAGAATTGAAAATCAATTTCTCTCTTTTTTTTTTTCCCTGCACAGAAAATGTCTAAAAGTACCCAAATTAATAAATATATGAACAGAAGCAACTTGAAGGGCAATAGTTTCTAATAGCAAGCTCTTAATTTGATTAGTATTGAAATCTATTAACCTGTGCCTTCAAACCCTGCTGTGTTCCTGCATTGCTTTCTTTTTTCTTTTTTTTTCTTTTCTTTTCTTTTCTTTTCTTTTCTTTTCTTTTCTTTTCTTTTCTTTTCTTTTCTTTTCTTTTCTTTTCTTTTCTTTTCTTTTCTTTTCTTTTCTTTTCTTTTCTTTTCTTTTCTTTTCTTTTCTTTTCTTTTCTTTTCTTTTCTTTTCTTTTCTTTTCTTCGTCAGGTATTACTAAGAACTGCAGGACTGTCCTTTCTCCATTTCAGCAGCTGGAGTGTCATACTTTTGAAACACAAGGGTGTGAGTTCAATTCTCCTACTTCTGCAATGTTTTTAGAGACCAACACTGCATTACAATTTACTTCTTTAGGCCTTGCACTATCCTTAGTGTCACATCAGTGATTGAGACTTATTGTCCTTTATCGCCTTCTGAGCTGTCCTTCAAACATCCCTACACCTTGACCAAGTTAAGATTGGTTCCAGGTTTTGCTGTCTGCTTGGCTTTCTCCCACTGACTGAATTTGGGACAGCAATAGTTTTGGCCCAACCAGAGAGGTCTGATTGGCTGACAGTGCAGAATAGAGTAGTAAATGATGAACACCTATTCTGATTTCTGGTAGTTTTCCATTCATTCTCTGAGCAAGTAATGGGTGTCTTGAGACATAAAGTTTGTTATTTTGAAAACCTGTATTTTTCATTTATCACTATGGATGCTTCTCTGTACAGCCTCACTAAATCTTCAGAGCTGCCACACTGCATTATGCAGTTTGAAGATACTAATTTAACCAAGTGTTCTATTTAAAAATGTGCTGCAAATCTTGTTAGAGGAGGCGCCTGGTATGAGCAGCACTTGAGTGGTGTCAGCAAACTAAGCTGACTTTGCACAGGTTTTTCTGTATTAGTTGGCCCTTGTGCTTGCAGGATATAACTAACATAGCACAGTGGTATCTCATTGGAGGGGAACTGGGTTTTTCTTAAATATGAGTATTGAGTTCAATCTAGTTCACCTGAGGAGAGAAGCTGATATCATAGTGGTAGGCAGTGAGCTTTAATTCAGCAATAGTGGGCGAATATTAGGGGTTCTGCTGACTTCCATGAGATGATCTGTATCAATTATACATGCAAATAGCCTATGGATAGATGTGTAAGGAAAATGAGAATAGTCGTCAACATTGATGTCCATGAAACTGGTAACATACGGGTGGGCTAAAGTTCTCTTTACATATTGACCACTAAGTTGTTTTCACTCCCTTAAATGACTTTGGCTGGACTATGCTGAATTAAAACTGGTGTCATAATTACATTTTTTGACCTTCTCATGGATTTTTCAGCACCTCAGATGTTACATAGACTGGCTGATCCTCAGAGCAGTCCAGGCAGGAGGAAAAATATCTCACTTGAAAATGCTCCCTCTTAAATTGTGAAAATGATTGAAAATGGAGATATGACTTTTTAAATGTGTTCCTGTTCTTAGGGATAAATCTGCTACTGGATTATTTCTTGGCATCCTCATCTGCATAAAAAAGGTTTGACTTGGGTGGGATTTTTTAAAATAATTTATAAAATATTAAAATAAGGAAGACAATTAATTCAAATCCAAAGAATAGAAACAGAGAAGCTTAAGCTTAGTTATAGCTTCCTAACAGTTAAATAAAGAAAATGTGTTGTGATGGTTCACTGGCTTGCATCTTATCATGCAAAGGATAGCTACCATGAGCAGGGTAGTATATTCTGCAGAAGATCCAGTTTATTTGGATTGTTCCCTTGGTCTCCCTGTTACCCCGAATAATGAATATTCTTCAGAAGAGAATGCAAATGTTTTTTCTTATTCCTGTCTCTAAAATTGGGACAGAGAGTTTGTTTAAAAGCTAACAAAAAGATTAAAATGGGATTGAAAGTCTGCAATTATCTGTGATAAACAATGCATTATGGTTTGGTTTGTGGGCTGCGAGTCTGTCACTGAAATGTTCCTCATCTCATGTAATATTTTGTGCTACTGCATTGCTTTTCAATTATGTAGCCCAAAAGAAAGTTTCCACTGACAAAAACAGTGGAAGAACATTGCTTTTAGTATTGGGTTTGGGGTTTTTTCCCTTCTTTTATAGGTCTGAAGTGTCTTGTCAAATATAAGTCCAAATGACAGGAGTCCGGGAGTTTGAAAGTTATTAGAGAGATATGGATATATGCAACTAATGAAATATGCTTGCTTACAATATATCAAGACATGCAGAACATTGAGAAAACTCAGTGATCTCAATATTTAATATAAGCTGGAGTTAAAGTATTTTTTTTTTGCAAATGCAGCATATGTTAATCTATTGCTGAGCATTTGTCTAGCAGATTCAATTTCCACTCATAATTTTTCATTTATTAGTTTCTCTTTTGCATAGACACAGCTGTGTATTCTGATCTATGCTGTTGAGATCTGATGTGCTCCAGTATATGGGGAGCCCAAGTGATTTATTGTGGCGAGCTGGGGAGTAGATGGAATGGACAGAGGAACAATCTTGGAATAAATATTGGTTCTGACTTAAATTCATCTGTGCAGAGTTTTTACCCCAAAATTTTCACTGGTTGTTCATATTGGAGATGGACCAATAAATATAGGAATGGTTAATGAACTGGGGTAAATGGATAGAGGGATGGTTTTGAGTCATGTTACAGCTCAGGAATAATGAGCAGTTTCGCTATATTTGGCTTCAAATATCTCTGGTATGCAAATTCATTTGTAGTGTGGCTATATTGCTGAGGATCATACAAAGCTGGTAACAAGCCTGGCCGCCAGCATCATACCTCTTAATCTGAGGTTTTCTGAGAAAGGTGTTTGCAATACAGAAGCTTGTAATTTTGAAGGCACAATGAGAAACAAATGAGTGTTTCATTTAAAATGTAGTATTGACTCTGCCACTTCATATATAGCTGCTTGTTTTGAAGTGGTGTTATTGCAAAATTGTTTCAAAACAAAACCAAAAGCCAAAAAAACAAGCAAGGCTTTCCATCATCTCCAGTGGTTTCCTTACTGTAACATGTGTCTGAAAACCATTATGTATTTTATTTAAAATGTCACACTAGGCTACTTTCTTCAGGTGCAACAGCTGACTTGCACACAGCTACTGCCCAGCTGAGTTGGAAGGGCTTTTGGAGCTAACACCAAAACCTGTCTCAAGTTATCAAATAACTTTCCTATGACTTGAGCACCCTGCAGTTTGACCCCCCACAGGTGGCTGTGTCTGTGCTATCAGGAATGTGAAGCACAGAATAAAAGTGTCCATGTAGGTCTGAGGGAAATTAGTTCAGCCATATCCCCTTGGTTTTTTTACCCATCTCCCTGGTGCTTGATTGTCAACTTGCTGGTGATTCCACCTAATGTCATCACTGCTGTTTCCACTCTATTTTCTCAAGAGTGGTGAGAAACAGACTTATTTAATAGATTCCACTGTAACTTCACCCGTCCTTTTCCCACCAAGGGAATATTTTTCCCATTGCTGGTAAATGAACTTTAATTCCCAGGTCTTGCTTGAGGCCCATCCTTTCCGTGGCTGCTGCAGAGTGGGGAGCAGGAGCAATGGCACTAAACTGACCTGCTCCCTGTTGTTCCTGCACCTAGCACTGCTCAGTCAAGGCAAATCTCTGGGAAGAGATGATACAGTTTAATAGGAGAGCTGATTGAACTGAGGATTTATGTCTTGATAAGCTTGTCTTGTTTTCATTTTTAATGTCTGCTGGTTGGTTTTAATGAAATCTAATGTTTATCTACAAACCATCTCCTGATTGCATCCTTTGGTTATATGGCAAATGCTGCAGTGACAGTATTTTTAAAAGCTATGGGAAATCATTAGACTATAGAAGATGCATTACCTGCTGTTGTCTCACTTGTGAGCCCTTTTCTTAGCAAAGTAACACTCAGCACTTGGCTAAAGGAGTGCTCTAGTGTAGATGAAATTATGGCAGAAAAGGGACATAATATCTTCCCTGAGGCTCTTATGCACAACTCTGTATATGGCTGGGAGAATGATGACACTGAGCTACCCCTGAATAGGCTGCATGAGAAAGTACAGTAAAGTAACAACAGTAAGCAGATGGGAAGGTACATTAAAGTAGCAAATAAGTAAATAGACGTGCAGGGAAAGTACAGCAAAGTAGCAAATAGGTAGAGCAGACGTGACTAGACTAGGCTGCTAGACTGCTTGAGCCAAGGGCTGGGGAAGATGCCATAAAAGCGTGTGAAATCAATCAAGAAGTAACAAGTAATATGTAGACAGTGCTTAATAACCAATTGTATGCTTGCTAGATTCGCGTGATCACTGTAACAAACCCTATAAAATATGTATGCTTTGATACAATAAAGAGGAATATTAGAGATTCACTCATGCCTCCATGAGGACTCCGTGAATACTCAGCTAAGATCTCCTGCTGTCTGGACAAGATTTCTCCCATTACTCTAGTCCTATGATACCATGAGCTCATGCAGTGATGCTGAGAGAATTGTCTCAAGTAAGCAAAGAAATAGTGCTACATGCAGAACTTGCCTGTATTCTCTGGGACTTGGCCTTTGAGGCACAGGCAGAGATGTTCTGCAGAGCAAAAGGAGTTCGTGGGTGCTGCTGGGTGCCAGCTGCTCAGGTGCATAGCCCTGGCAGGAGTCTTTGGCTCAGGAAATTTCTCAGCTGTGAGCCATTGGAAGAATGTTCAGGGAAAGCTTTGCTTGATGCCTACTTCGCCCTTGCAAATGCATTTCCAAGCATTTGCTGCTGACAGTTGTTGGAAACGGGACAGTTGGTTAGTTAAATCTTTGGGCTGATCCATATGTTACTTCTGTATTCATAAATAATTGGCATGCTAACCACTGCTGTTAATTGCAATGGAACTTGCAACGATTAATTCAAATTACTATTCATTATTTCTCTAGTGTGTCAAATGTACTAGAAACAAAATCTGGTAGGTGCTGAGCATTAAGATCTGGCTGCAGTAAGAGATAACTCCTGATTTTTGTCTGTTCTCTGCTGCTTTGGGAAGCTTGGCCTAGGCGTTCTGGGATGCTTGCCTGTGCAATGCGGTGCAAAGATTGCTGGGTACAAAGGTTGGGTCCCTAACTGCCTGTAAATTACTGTATTTTCTGACTGGGGGAGTTTTGCTGGCTTAATATCAGTTTAAATCTGACCTCTGAGTTTGGGGTGGCTGCTCACAGCACTGTTATTACCAGGCTTGATGACAAGTTACCTTTGTTTTGTAGCAGCAGGTAAGGCAGAGATCTCAGAGAGGTGGTTGGTACTTGGAAGAAGTTCTCCAGTTACCTCTGTTACTCAGAGGTGTTTGGCTAAATGGATAGACTCTTCATTCTTTTTAAGTTCTCCTGCAATCATTTGCTGGGGAAACATAGGTGTCAGCCTCAAAATGGGAATTCTACACTGAGATGCTTGGTAAATTTTACCTATTACAGGAACACTTAGCTCACCTTTTTTACAGCCGAGACAGCTGGAAGGATGAGATGTGGGGTTTTGAACAAGGCATAGCAGGGAAAGCGGGGCTATATCAGCTGCTTACAGTAAACATAGGGTAAATTACTGCTTTATTGCTTGGAATTACTTGCAATTTACTTCAGGATTAGCATATGCATGACAACTCCTGCAGAGAAGCTGATGTACTGGAAGCATGTGTTTTCTTGCAGTAGTGAACATTTACTTGCGTACCCATTCTTGATAGTTTTCTTTTGTAAAGATGATTTTTAATGTCTGTGCTGACCCAGGTAGGGGGTCCCGAGTTGTTCCCAAGGTGTGCAAGAGTTAGAGAATGAAGTTTCCTGGGGCATTGCAGGTGATTTCTGGGACAGCACCTGTATCTAGCCACAGCCACAGGCTGAGGGTGGATTGTTGCAGCAGAATAAACAAGAAAGCAGTTGATTAGGCAGAAACAACTTTCAGGCAGCTTATTTCAGCTGATAATTTTAAAACATTTAACAGGCAATGCATAAGCAAAATTTTAGTCCTCACAGAGATGTTTTATTTCTCTTTTTGCTTCCTCTGGCAATCTTGCCTGAATTAATATATAGCTGAATAGCTACTGACTGTGGCCACATAGACATTGCTTACAATATAGTACTTGGCCTTTGGTTAGACCTGAAGCAATTTTTAAACATTAATTTGGTATTGGGGGTGTTGGGGTAGTGATAAACATAGCTACAACTCTTCACTTAAAGGAAACATCTGATCTAAGCAGAATTAAAAGAGTGGATGGGGTAAGGAATGTTTTCCAATCCAGTCTTGCTGAACAGACAATTAGCAAGATCATTAAACTGCCTCATTATAACCATGATAATTACAGGATTAACA
Source organism: Sturnus vulgaris (assembly GCF_052056855.1). Taxonomy (NCBI): domain Eukaryota; kingdom Metazoa; phylum Chordata; class Aves; order Passeriformes; family Sturnidae; genus Sturnus; species Sturnus vulgaris. The sequence continues at coordinate 16,336,257 of NC_142256.1, read as the reverse complement.
CACTTCAATATCTCTAATTTGTTTTGTAATATAAGGAAGATAGGGAGATGATTATATGTGAGACTTCGGACAGCTAGTATCAGAAATTATGGATTCTTGGTAGTTAAAGAACAAGCAAAGGTGAGACAGCTGGTGGAGGAGGGTGTGGGAAGGAGCAAGGGCTGCCAGCCCCCAAATTATGCCATAGGAAGTTCTTGAGTTTTGAATTAAATCTAGCTATGGTGCTAGATGCTCTTTTGGGTCTGGGAGAAAATTTCAGATGAGTTCCCTGTGGGCAATTAATTTCATCAAGGGAAAACGCTGTGCAGCAGGTTTTGATAGCTCCAGCGACAAAGATGAGGAAATGCACACCCTGAAGCAACTTAGTGAAACTTTGTCTAGGTCAGGTCACTGAAAGTACCAGAAAAGCAGTAGTTGCAGCTCTTCCAGAGTCTGTGAGAGCAGGCACCTTCTCCAGTGCCCCACTTGCCTAGGCTGCTGTGGAGAGACAGGGGCTGCAGGGCTGGCGCCTTTTGACACTGCTGGATGTGCTCATTAAATAATCCAGGCCACCTTCCCTTACATCTGCAGCAAAAATAATGGGAGATTGACAGCAAACCTTCTCTCTTATGTTCTGCACGATACAAAGTCTGTTTATAATGTGCAGTGGGATGCAGAGCAGCTTGTCAGGGTGAGTACAGGCATCCTAGAGAGGGAAACAAGGTTGTTAAACCTGAGGCTACCTGTGGCACCTGCTAGAATTGCTAGCACCCGTGAGGCAGGGTTTGCTATCAGTGTTTTTATTGCAGAACTTCCTTCATGTAGTCCATCAGAAACCTGCTGCAGGCTGGTGCAGGCAGGTTCCCAGCCAGGTGTTTGCAGCTGGGGCAGTGCATGCTTCAATCACCACACTGCTGCATTCAGTGAGATTGTGGGGTCAGACAGATGTAATTTGAAATTCAAGGAAGTTAATGTGGCTCACAGGGAGTCTGGGGTAAAAATCTCAAAGGTAGGAGTCTTCTGGGATCTTTCAGGAACTTGGTACTTCTTATACTGCACTGGAGATGTGAACTGGGGATAAAACACAGGGAACTGTGTTTGGGAGAAGATTAGACACCACCACAACCATGTTGGTATCCACTGGGAAACTATTTTTAAGAGAGAGAAGTCAGCCTGAGGCTTATGAGAGAAAGGTATCCAAATATAACAGCTTGTCGTAGTGTGTGGATAAACTGTTAATTAATTTAAATTATACAACATATAACATGAAAATTTTCCTTTATCTGCCAGAAGGGGAAAGGGAAAATAGTCAGTCTGTGTGGCTGGCTAGCAGGAGTCACCTATTTTTTTGATGAGCTGCTCAGAGCAACTGCTGTGACCCTGTCCAGTTAGAAAACTCTGATCCTTGAGGCCAGCCTAATGGGAATTTGCCTGAGAATCCCTTTGGATATCAGAATAGGACAAGGAATAGGTAAAATATACAGTATAAAAAAATATCCGTATGCAGCTAAACAGAATAATATATATCAAATAGATATAAAAAGAACTACGTATGCTAATACATGACATGTACACGAGCTCCAAAGATCATTTACTCCAGACATAAAGTTGTAGGTACCAAGTTTGAGCAGGGTGTCAAAGGTATTTTAGGACTTGTCAAGTGTTGCTTCCTCCACTTTCTTCTGAAAATTTTAACATGGAAAGGCAAGGCAGAAAAGGGTCTGACATTATTGATGATGACAAGATCCTTCCCCAGCACTCCTTGCTTATTTCTCCCTAATGAGCTTTGGTAGGAGAGATGCTCTGACAAGGAGCTATTGCTGTAGCAGCAGCAGCAGCTCGGTGTGATGTTGAGATGTGAGCTGGTCCCTGTCTGTTCCACACCTACTGGCTCGTGGATGGTGAGACAGAGCCCGTACAGCTGTTTGCTAGGGGCAGGGAAACCCCAGGGCAAGCTCCAGTTTGTCAGCAAACAAACAATGTGAGTGTATTGCCTGGCAGTGGGAAAAGGAATTGAAGCACACTGACAAGAGTTCGGACGTCTGGCAGAATTGGAAATGCTGGGAGAAGTTTCAAGTGTTGGGAAGCAGGTGAATGTGGGAATGTTTTTAGAGGAAAATGGACAAGATATGAAAGGAATATGAATGCTTCTATGAGCCTGAGCTAGGCCTGTAGCTTTGCCCTTGAAGTCACCCTGAAAGAGTGTCAAACAACTGACACCATCATCAGTCCCTTATTATCTTAAAAACTTCTCATGCCTTCTCTCTGTGGACTTCTCACAGGCAGGTCCACACAATAGTGTCTCCTTCTCCCACAGGCAGCTCCATGAAGCACTGACTCCTTTTCCTGTTCTCTCTGCAAGTTTCTTTCTTCATGACCAGCTAACGCCATCCTGTCCCTTACCTGGTCACCTAGCCCTGTCTGTCCCTTGCATGACCACATGTCCCTTCATCCTCACAGCACAGCCAGCAGACTCCAACCCTCTGATAACTAGCTAACCCACTTTTTTATAACACTCATCCTCATTGGACAGGCAAGGCTGTTTTCACTCCTCAGTAATCAGTACAGCTGTAATTCATTGAAGGATATTGCCTTCAGCACTATCCTTACAAACCATCCTCCCACAAAAGAGAGATAAGAACAGCTGCAGCTTAATGAGAAAACAAGGGGTGAGATAAGAAGAGCTGAAGGTGATTGGTGAATGCCAAGAAACTCTGAAGCCAATGAAAAGGAGAAAAGTCCACGTTTGCCTCATGCAAGAAGGCTTCTATCAGTGATAAGTTGTATGATAGGGTGTAGGGGTAGAGAAATTGTATTGTTAGAAGAGAATAATAAAATGGCATTTGCTTGATTCCTATTGAAACGTGCAGTGTCCAGCTCTTTATCTTCTCAAGTGAAAATTTAAAATTAGCTCTCTTTAAATGAAACTATTTGCAATGATAGATGCATGGCAGGATAATAATCCTATTGGACATAACCCTACCTTTATTTAGGTTGAAAGGTCACTGTTTTGTGCCATAGGCTTATTTCTACATTGCACCCCTCCCACATTACAGCCATATAATCAGAGCTGGATTGGAGCATGAGGAGGTCAGAAACCTTGCACAAAACCTGTATCCAAATACAGCACCAGGAGGATGGTCTGCTAGGGGCTGAGTATGACAGAAAGAGCCTCAACTTAATAAGGAAAGATAATGTTATCAGCTGTAGATGTGAAGATTGATTTATGGTATCTATAGAATGAAAAGGAGGCTGGTCAGAAAGGCACGGGTATTTCTCAGAGTAGTTTGCAAGGATCACAGCTCTTTGGGAAATATCTGTTGCAAAAAATATTATTCCTCTCACTAGGCAGATGAGGTGGTGGCTGCACCTTCCTGGCAGCCTTGCTGTCTGATGCTGTTTGGTTTGCCTGCAGGCTGTATGAGCAGTAATGCTATCATTATAACTCAGGCTTGACAGCAGCAACAGTAACTAATGTGTCATCTGACTGGGAGAAGGGGCATCTCACTTGTTTTTGTAGACCAAGCAGGACTAGAAGTTCAGCTGTTTGATAGCACATTAAAAAGCTTTTGTCTAGAGTGCCATGTCAGTACTAAGCTGCAGTGCAGTTATTGAGCACTGAATAAAATATTTCTCCCCCTTCTGTATGTTGTCGGCTAAGGAGAGCAAAGCTATCAAAATTAGCAATTAGGATGAGAGATTGGTAGCAAACTCATGGTTTTCCCCTTCTTGCTTATTCTAATATAATTTTAGTTACGTATTCTTTATTTTCTGAGTCATTATTCCACTTTGACAGTATTGCCAAAGGAAGGAGGAAGGCAAAGCCTTGCTGCATCAACTTCCATCTTCCATTGTACATTGTAACATTGGATTTTTGCTGTTTTATTGTTCTCCTTGTGCTTACAGCTAAGGATTCCTGCATGATTATTAACTGGATCTGCAATTGCAGAGTTGATCTGCAAATAGAACAAACCAGTGAATCATACCATTTGTTTCTTCTCAGCTGCTAGATCTTTTACCTCTAGAGTTTATAAATGTAGAGCTTGACTTGAATCCCCATTTTCTTCTCTTGATATTATTTATTACAGTGATTCATTATCTGGTATCCCTTTATATCCAGCTTCATACAAGACCTCTGTTATTTTTAGCCTGGTCAGAGGAGAATTGTTGGGTGCATGGGTCCAGTTTGGTGGCAATGTGCCCACAGATTTCAGTGTAAGTTGGATCAGGCCAGTGATGAATGAGGCTGTGACTACATTTTTACCAACTTTCATGCAGAGGAAGCATATGTATCCAAACCCACTAAAATTCATCTGCCCATAAGTGCTAAAATTCATCTGTGTTCTGAGACCATGTTAAACAAAAAAGTGGTACATGCACAGAGCTCCTTCTTGCTCTAAATACCAGAGCAATGTCCCTAGATTTTCTTAGGAGAAATAAAGTTGGTTTGCACAACCAACCTTGAACCAAAAGTCCAGTAATCAATGGGTGCTGTAGTTGTATTCTGGAAAGAAAAAGGCAAATCTCTTCTGTACTTTTGCTCTCATTTCATTTCTTGAATCAATGAAGAAAATAAATATATCCAAAGCAGAGGAAAAAATATCTCCATAAATGTAAATCTATAACATGTAGTCTAGCACAGAATTAAAGAATTTCTGGCAAATTGGGAGGTGGTAAAATGAATTTTATTTTATTTTATTTTATTTTATTTTATTTTATTTTATTTTATTTTATTTTATTTTATTTTATTTTATTTTATTTTATTTTATTTTATTTTATTTTATTTTATTTTATTTTATTTTATTTTTCTTTGTCCAAATGTAAGGAAGTTAAATCTCCGGTACCTGCAATACCCTGCAATGTGCCTTGCTTTTATTGCAAATTGATAAGGCAAGTGAATTTCAGTAGTATCATACCCTAAACAGCATTTCTGCTGTCATCTAGGGGCTCTGCCTTCTTTCACATTTAATGTTTGAGCAGCAGATGGAGCAAAGGACCAGACAAATACTTTCTGGATCAATGTGCTTAGAGGAAGTGACAGGACAGGAGGGAGAGAGAAAAGAGAAGAGCTGCAGTGTGGTCCCTTGGAGCCAAGGGGATGATGGTAACAAGGGCTGGGGGCCATAGGGCATGAGATGAGGGGCACAGGGTACCTAGAGGCACCTTCCCTTGGCCTCCAGATGACTGCAGTGCAAAAGGCAGGATTTCTGGGAGCTTTTAAGCCCTGAGAGGTCAAAGGACAATGGACTATTATTCTCTCCACCCTGGTTGCAAGAAATAAAATTAATACTGTCAGCACTTGGAAGAAGTACATATTTTTGCTTCCCAAGTTTCAGTGTCTAGACTCAAATGATTATGGAAAGCTATCAGTTTTGAAAAAAAAAAAACCAACCATATTTCACAGAGGCTGGGTAATGCAAACTTTCAAGGTTCAAAAACTAAGTTGGAAAGTATAAGAACTCAAGGAAAGTCATCTTAAAACCTGACACAAGACTTCCAAGTATTTGAATTGGGCGACCTGGGGTAAACTTATTGGCACATCACTGGAACAGGTTCCCTAGGTAAGAAGTCTACATGCTGAGGATTTTTTAGGATAAAATTTTGGCAAAGTTGAGTCAGGAATTATTATGTTCTAGCTTTTTCTGTGATAAGGATGAGGGATTAGACACGACTAATTTAATGTGTGTTCTAGCTTTATTGCTTGTTGTGTCCCTCCTGATTTGAAGAAACTTTTCTGTGCTAAAATCTTCTGCAGAGGGGAAGAAATTATTTCATTTTCAGGTATGCTGTTAATGATTTAACATAATCGTGTTATGATTTGACAAAATTCAGAAGAAAATTTTCATTCAAACTGGGAGAGAGAAAAGACTTGCTCATTTGTTGAAGTGCAATTTGGTCTTTTATATGCACACTCTTCCTCATTAGATAAATAAACAGCACAAGATTTTTTATTTATTTAGGACAATGAGTCAGAAACAAATGTGAAATTGCTCTGAGTCTACACAAAGTACTGGCTGTCTTGTATATTAAAAAAAATCCATTACATACTTCCAAACAACTGTAAAGCTCTGTATTTTTAAATTATTTCCTAAGCAGTGACAACTTTAGTGACTTATTGGTTCATATAAGTTATTTTGTTATCACAATAAGTAAGTTTTTCTAAGCACCTCAACATTTCAATTGTAGACCTGACTGCAATTATTTTTCAACCCATTTATATTCCCATTAAGTTTGGTTGAAAGGTGTCACATTTTCTGCTTTGCTTGGGTTCAGTGCTGACACTTATACCAATGAATTGGAGCAGCTTTTTCATCTGCCATCAGACACCCATGAGATCATTCCCTGCTAGTCAATAAATTAAAACTGCTAAAATCTCTGCTTGTTTTTTGCCCGTTGCTTGTATTTTGGAGATGTTTGCTGCCATGTCCTACCTGAAGGTTGTGTGGTGGTTTGCATTTGGTAATTTGGTAATAATGCATTGGAAAGGTAGGTAAGTAATTGTCTCCTTAATAGTGCAGATGTAGAACCAGATGAAAATGATAAATGTTAATAGGAGGGTGGTTATGGAGGGTCCTTATAACCTCTTTAAAAATTATTTATTAGTATATCAGAAACCTGTTTAAGACAACTGTAAATTGATGAATAAAGGATATTCTTAGACTTTTAATAACACTGCTAGTAGGCCACTAGACTGCTCTGACTGCAAGATCTTCAGCATGACTGGCATTAAAAAAGAAAGTATTTTTTAAGAAAAGGTGAATTTTTAATGAGACTGTGCTGTGATGTTTATGAAAAAGCTGCTCCTCTGTGGCAGCTGTTCTATCAGAACAGATGTAGTGGTTGTATTTATGTTGTACCCCTCTCCAACCTGCTCCAGCCACCCCAGGATGCAGAGCATGAGGTACCCATTGTGGGCACTCTCTCTGTCGTGGTGGTGTAACTCTGGCCCTGCAGCACCCTCACTGTGATGGAGTAGCTGCATCTGTGTGTGTCTCTGTCTGCAGTTTCCTACTTAGTGATAATAGGAACTCAGACTCTGATCTGTGCATAATATTGCCTTGTTTCCATCCAAATTCTTCTGAAGAACAGCTATTTCACAGACATCTATGTGCATATGAATCTGCTCGTGGAAAGATTTGCAGGTTGCAGATAAAACGGGGAGATAAGACGAAGGATCAGAGTCTAACTTCAAATGCACGTGAAGAGTTAGTGTATTTTAGGATCCTACTCTCTGACTGATCTTTTTACTGCTCTCTGTGCGTAAAAATGGACCTCGAAAAAAGCTTCCCAGCTGATGTTAAGCTCTAGTAAAATGTTTAGGCTTAAGTAGCAAACTTTTATTATTGTTTTCCCCTGCAGAGACAGTGGCATCCAAGCCAGGCTGGGCCTCAGGGGCAGATCATGACAAGATTTAGAGACCTGAAGGAGCAGCCAGGAACTTAATGGATTTGAAGGCAGTAAGAGTTAATCTTCAGTTCCTCTCTTTTGGTACCAAACCCCTGCTATAAATTTGTCCATGGATCAATCGTAAGTTTTTACATGTGCCTGCTACAAGAAGGAAAACTATTTTTCTGCCCACATACTGTTTTGAAAAGGAAATAGCCCTGGAAAGTAGATAAGACACAGCTGAAGGACAACAGTTTTCAGCCTTTCTGTTGGGCAGATTTCATTAACTTTCCAAAGTACATCATGGATGCTCCTATCTGAGGCTACTGATCACATTAATAGAATTCTTTCACAGGCCAAAAAATGCTGTATGTAGCCACTGTGCTGCAGGGAGTGTGGACCAATACTGGGGGAAGGATGAATGAGGGTTGGCATCTTGTTCCTATTTTGGGACAGCTGCACCTTTCATACGCCTCCTGATAGGCTGATAGATATTTCTGTGGTGAGTGTTCCCTGAGAAATGTTTCTGTTCTCTCTGTAAGTCCCTCATGCAAGCCATGCTGGGACTGGTATTCTATCAGCATTGGCTGGTTAAGCTTCTTGTAAGTTCAGGATTTCCCTGAACAACCAAGTTTAGAGAAGACATTGGAGAGAGCAAACATCTGCCTACAGATGCCCTCGTTCCTCATAGGCATTTATATGAGCATTATTTTCACCATGTCATTGCATGCACTGCTTGATTACTTCAGGTGCCTGAATGCTGTAATAAGAATGTGTGGACACACTGCTAGAGGCCTAGGAGGATTACAGCCAGAGAAATAATTTCCAGGCTGAGGTCTCTCCTGGTTCTCTCAGATCCTTTCCCAAGATGATAACATGCTCAGCTCAAGCAGGGAGTTTTTTCCCAGGACGATAGTTTTGTCAAAATAGAATGGAATCAATAACAGATTAACACCTGGTGTTGACCATGGGACCCGTCCTGAAGTACTGTCCCAGAGGCGTTTTCCCAATTATCCAATGAACTACTGTCTTGTCTTAGTTCAGTGAAACACCCTATAAATGTGAACTGTGTTCTCAATAAAATGCCTTCTTTTCCCCAAGGAGGTCTGTGTTGCTATCATTGCTTTCTCTAGTGCAGTAGAAACACAAATGTCCAGCATTTAATTCTGTTTCTTGTCACATATGCTTTAAAGAAGATTGAGAGTTAATTTATCAGTGTCACTGAAGGTCATAAATAATATGGAATATGTCAGGAATAATTAAGAGAGACAATGGTGAACAGTACAACCCCTGAAACAGACATTATATGCAAATAAGTTTTGGTTAAATTCATGAGTATCTCCATTAACAGTGAGAATTTGTTATAGGTGCATGAGCTGTCCTTTAGTTTTCTTAGCAGTGCTTGCTATTCCCTTGTCTTTAGACCTGAGTGGAATCAAGAGCAATTTCACATGACACTTTTGAAAGAACAGGAAAAATCTCTAGAAATTTTATCTTTCAAAACATTTTACTACACTTTCCCAATTATTAATTTCCAAAACTCAGCTTGTGGCCAGACAGTTCTAAGTTTTGTTTGTATTCAAGCAAAGACACTTTTCTACTTGCCTGAATTGCAAGATTTTCTTGTCCTTGTGCTGAGTTGAATCTGAAGCCATAGAGTTGGTGGGACTGAAATGCTGCTGCAGGCACACCTAGGAAGCAGTTTGGGCTGTGCTGCTCAGCCTCAGAACAGACCATTGTCATGGATTTGAGGGTGTGCTGTGGGGCCAGTATGGCCAGAGTGACATTGCACGTGACTGTCCTTCTCCTTGGTTTGGCAAAATGGGCCTTGCAACTCCACCAGCTGAGGCTGCTCATGGTGATTGGGATTTCAGGCCTCTTTTACCTTACAAGTGAAATACATGGTTTATAGCACAGGTGTCAAGGATGAAATTATAGAGCAAACACAGTTTTCCAGTGTTGTGTGCTGGTAAATCCATCCTCTCCATGTGTACCCCTGGCACTCTGTGCCCACCACTGGGGCCCCTGGTGAGGACTCCAGTGAGAAGGGTCCCATGGGCTGGGGTAGGATGCAGTGGCTATAGCAGGACAGAGCTGCCTCATCTGACAACCCTGCATGTCTTCATTTTCTCCCAGAGCAGGAGGCTGTAGTGGTTTTGAAACAGTCCATCCCAGCATTTTCTGGCAAATGCAGAGCAAACAGACTGCCTTTCCTGCAGACAGCATCCTGGCAGCTGCCTCCTTTACCTGTGCCCTGGGCACGCTGTGTGTCAGCTGCTGTGGTGTAACACCCTAATGGACACGTGATGGGGTTGCTTTTTGCTGGGAGAGGATAGTGCTGTGTCCACCTCCCTGAAATATTCCTCATGATAAAATGACAGGTCTGGGTCTCCACAGAAATGGAGTTGTACTGCCTAGAAGCAGCTTTGGGGTTTGGCAGTGAAAATAAATCCCCAATTGGTGCAGAGACCTGCAGCTCCTGGTGACTTTGCAGAGAGCACATAGTGCAAGACAGAGCGTCTGCTGCTGCATAGGGAATAGCTCTGTGTGATGGAAAACCTTTAATCACCAGGAAAAAAAAAACCAACCTGAAGAAAGAACAGATTATACTAAAGAAACTTGACGGGGTAAGGCAGAGCAAACCAAAATGTTGGTGTTACAATTACAATCTGGCTACTTAGGTATTTGCATTTCAAAATCATATACTGCATTTTTTTTTCTGCTTTGACTTAGATCAGTTATTAGTATACAAAACAATCAAACTATGTGATTTACTTATTACAGAGGCTGGACAGCATACAACGCATAAGAGGAGCATCAGAGAGATAATCATGGTCAATGCTGATATGCTTTTTTCACTTGTTTGAACTCAAGATTGTATCAGAAATTTTGTCTGTACTGGTTTATTTAGAGGCTCACTGAGGTAGTTGGGCTATCTGAAAGTTTTCAGCTGGACATTTCTACATCTCAGAGCTGCACCCAGCAGATTTATGGCTTTTTAATGGTGTTTTTTGGCATAGGACCTACTTCCTGAGGATTTGAAAAGCTACCTTTATTTTTAGCATTAATTACTGAATAATAAGACAGATGTGCAGAATAGTAAAGCTGAACAAGAAAAGCAGAGTTTTTTCAATAATTAAGAAAATGATTTAGAATTGTTTAACCTTTCCCTCTAGTTTCTTTAGTGAGAGTCATTGTTTTTCATTCAAGTACAAATATTCAGGAAATACTAACTAGCAAGTAGCAAAATGATCTTGCAGGGGAAGAACTCGCTAACTTTGTTCTCAGAGACTTGGCACAAGGTATTTCTGGGCTAGGCAGAAGATAAAAGAGAGGTTATCAACATGATAGATTCCTTTAAAAATTTGTTTACTGAAAATCATTGAGAAAGGCCTGTAAACTCTTCCCTGTGGAAATAAAGATTTCTCTCAGTTGAAGGAATGGTTAGAAGCTTTTTGTTTTCCTTCCAAATCCCATCTGTTTTTTGTGCAGCCCTCTTGGCAGTTACAGGATCTTATTCCCTTGTTAGCAGAAAAACATCTTATCTGCACCTTCTCTTTTGTGCCACGGCCAACAGGACGGTGTAACTCAGGTGTGTGTGGTGAGTTCTCTAATGGGAATCTTTCTAATGGGAGTCTGCCGTGACTGGAAGTCAGTGGGATTCAGATTTCATTCAGTATTCCCCACAAAACAGAGAGTCTAACCTCTGGGTTTAAATAGGTACCAAGAAATCTTGTCCAGTTTTTATTTCAGTGTTGTAGACCTTCAGGGATTGATCCAAAGCCTCTCTGATGGTTTTCCACTGTGTATTTGGTATGAAGGACATGAGTTGGGAAATATGAGTAAGGAATTAGGATTGAGAAGTTCCATTTCATTTAGCGGTTCAGGATATTTCTGTTGAATAGCTGAAATATGTTAAACCTAGGACATTAATGAAATAGGCATTTAAATTAGATGTTGAGGTGTTAAGATATATTGAAACATCTAGGATCCACTGCTTTTTGGTAGACTGGCTGTGAATCATTTAAACATTGAGGTTCTTTATTTGATGTATTTTTCTGATAGATCACACAGGGCTTTTAAACAAGGGCATAGTAATGCTAGGAACAAACTAATTTTCCATAGTCCCTTGTTGAAGTTTCTCAGAGCTGCCAAAAGGTGCTGTATTTACACTGGACCAAAAAACACATCAGCAAGGAGAGGAAAATGAAAAGGATTTTCTGTATAGTAGTTTATCAAAGGTCAAATATATAAAACAAATTCCTTTCCATTTCCAAGCAGACAGAAATAATCCAGGTATTAGGCTGAACTTTCTTGTTCCAAAAGACAAGAATGACTTTTTCTTCATGTAAAAGAAATACCACCTCAATTGGAGGCGGGAGAGGAATTTTTTTCTGAAAAACCTCCAAGCCCTATAAAAATCAGCCTGTTACCTAAATAAATTTGATTATTAACTATATATACATTTTCTTTAGTATAATCTTATTTACTTCTCTCTTGTTCTGTAGACCAGGGAAAATAATAAATTGTGCTACTCCTGTATCACTGCTTCACTGGAATGTTTCATTGACACAGAGCTGTGGCACTACCTTTCCATCCCCTCTTGAAAATTCAAAGCAGGAATTAATACCTCCTTTGGAATTAAAAATCTAACCTTAAACATTGGAAGTGCCACTGGCCAATGGTAAAACAAATCTTCCAGGTTTGTTTTGGCCATATTAGGCTGTGTGTCCTGGGACCAGTAATGAATTGCCCATGCCTTGAACTCCACCATGTGCAGTCTGCTGTGTAAGCTTATCAAACAGCCAGTGCTGATTGTGGCTTGAGATCCAACATGTGTGAAAGTGCAAACTCTTCCTTGGCACTGGCATACAAATTTTGCCAGTCTGGAATAACAATATAATTTTTTTAAATGGATGGATAATTTTATTATATTCTTATGGTAATCTTCTGTTAGTAACAATGTTAGTTATAACATTAACATAACGTTGATAACAGTGCTCAAGCTATGAGGATGCAAATTTAATGTTCTGAAGAGAAAACTAGTCAGATATAAACAAGTAAGATTATTCAGACCAAAGTGGAGCACTGTATCATTGTATTAGTACATTTGAATATGGATAAAGGCAATAGAACTTCAAATTCTCCTAAAAATCCACCAGAAATGCATTATGGTGATGTAAGGTTTACTTGACATTCCATGTACACATTAATGATGTGCACAGTCCCTGACTGGGTTACCCTGTACCTTCATGTGGAAAATTGTTTATTCCCCATGCTTTGATGTGAGAGTGAGTTGCTATGGGAAGCTGAAGACTGTATCAACCAGTTCTGCCACCCTGATTCTGCACGAAGATCACTCAGCTGTACACTCATGCTAATTTATTTTCCTTCAACCCTTAGATTGTGCAGATAAGTCAAAATATTAACAGCACAAAAATATCTAAACTCTTAGCCTGACATTCCCTCACTTATAGTAGAAGACAGCTTGAGATATTATGGATATGTCAGAGCTCTTATGGCCAAAAACCTCTAAAAACAATTAAATGCATGTGGTCTGGATGCTAGGGGCCTCCTTCCCATAAGAAATTATTGTTTGGTTTAGGGCTCTGTGTTTTAAATTTTTTTTTTTTGCTTTCACCTACTTAGCTGGTATAGGCCTATTTTCCTGTTATATGTATGATGTTCAGTGCCATCAGAGTGAAAACCTCAAAGGACAGAATTTGGGTAAGGAACAAGGAATTTAAATGAAATAACAATCCCCAGGATTTTTCACAGGTAATAGTTTGAGGGGAAGAAGTGCATGTTGGTGTTGGGGGTTGAGTTTTTTGGTTTGTTTTTTCTCCCTTTTCTCTCTGTGGAATTTTTCCCATTGTAATGCTAAGAGTCTGTTGGCCACACTTAGCTCAGATGGCTAGTAAGCTTCTCTCGAAGGGGGCAGTGGGGATGGAGGAAGAGGGAAAACACCGCGATATCCAGGCAGCAGGTAACGGAGAGGTTTGGGAGTCGCTGGCTCAGAAAAGGACGGTCGCTAGGAAAAACTTCGCCCTGCCACACCGATGCCAGGAGCTGCCTTCCTTGGCTGTGGGATCCTGCAACTTCCCTGCTCGGATGCTCTCTCCTGCATCTCCTGCCAACTTCAAACATCGTTTTGGAGCATCGGGACCGACACTGCCCCAGTACCAGTGAGCAGCGTCTCCCCTCCGCCCTGCCGATCTGGGACGCAGCCGCCACCACCGCAGCGCCCCTGCAGCCACGCGGGATCGCGGCATCGCTTCCCTGCTCTCTGGGAGCTGGCCAGCGCTCCTGCCAGCTGGAACGGTAACTGCACCACAGGGGAAAGGTGGCCACAACCGAGGGAACTGTTTACTGGGTTTTCTGCTCTGTTGTTGTTAATCTCGTAGTTATTGGTGTTGTGTTTTGTTTGCCTTGTTACACACACATATATATATATATATCCGTAAAGAACTGCTATTCCTACCCCCCATATCTTTGCCTGAGAGCCCCTTAGTTTCAAAATAATAGTAAAGTGAAGGGAGGGGGATTTATAGAGGCTCCTGTCTCTTTTAGCAAATACCTGTCTTTCAAACCAAGACAGATTTTGATGCCCCAATGTTGGGGCATTGAGAGGAAAGGGTAAAAAAGGAATAACAGTTCTCTTGAGTTACCTAAGTTGAGTGGTAGGTGACACCATGCCGTCCAGCTTACCCTAGTTTGGGCTCTGTGTGGTCACTGCTATATCTCTCCCATTTGCAAGCCCTTTTTTGAACATGGGTCTCTTCACTAAGGTTACTGTGGCTATTATTTGGTTTGTTTTGTGGATTGATCAGTTGAGGAATTAATGGATTTTTAACTTCCTCTGGAAGGTGGCCACATGGATGTGGACACACACATTTAGAGAACTAGGGAATTACAGCTTGGCAATTCTTTTCAGGCCTGGCTCTCCTGTCTCTCAGGTCCATTTCCAGGCTGACAAGCTGACTGCAGCTTCAGTTAAGGGAGGCAGTCTCCCAGAGTGATAACATGGTGAAAACCAGAAGGGAATTCATAATAAAGATTAACACCTGGTGTCTTTCCCATGGGACATCCAGACATGTTGTCCCAGGGATGTTTGTCCCGATTATCCATTAAACTTCTGTCCTGTCCTAGCTGCACGTAACACACTTTAAATACAGGATGTCTGTACAATAAAGTTGGCCTTTTTTCCCCAAAAGAGGTCCGTGTGTGTTGGTGTCTTTTCTCTCTTTGCAGTGCAGTAACCATGCATGGATCCAGAGCTATCTTACTCTAACTGTGAGTTTTTGGTGTTTCGTCAATAATGGCACTTACTGTGAGGAAGTGACAGCAGCAGAAATTTTCTCCCAACCCATCACCCAGTTTTTTAAGTCCACTCTACCAGTTTTCAAGGAGTTCAGATCCGCTCTAAATGCTAATGATATCATACAGTGACTGGTGTTGCTGATAGGCCTGTTCTATTTAGCATTTAGAGATAAAGGGGGACTGACTTGGATAAGAAATCTGATACCTACCCTAGGAAATCGAGATGCTGCCCCAGAGCCTGGCTCTGCCCCACAGCCCGCTTCAGAAAGGAACCACCCAGAGTGGGTAGGGGTTCTAGTGAAGGAGATACATGAGATGGGCCAGATGCTGAAGGAGTACCTCTCCCCAGCTGGTGAGAAACCCTCCCCCTGCCTTAAAGAGGGAGACTCTGATGGTGCAGCAGTGGGACCCACAGATGTTACATCTGTCCAGGTTCCAGCTGAACTGCAAGGGCACTCACAGCCAGCAGCAGTTGCCCCTGTGGAAACTAGGAAGTCTAAGATGAAAACAAGGCACCTAGATAATAAGGGTCAGGAAGGGGGCCCCTCACAACCAGCAGGGGAGCCAGAAGTTGAGATCATCACCGAGTCCCTATTATATGAAAGTCTCTGTAATTTGCAAAAAGACATTGTACAATGGGGTCGTGAAGCCTTTACAACTTGGTTACTGTGGGTCTAGGACCTTATGGGTACAGGTGTGGAACTGGATGGTACTGAGGCAAGGAATTTGGGATCCTTGACAGAGGACTCAGGTGTGGACCAGGTATTCGTATGGGAGTGTTTTGGTTTAATTTGAATTTTTTGGCTAATTTACTAGTAAGGTAATAGTTTTGATTTATTAAATTATTTAATCATATAATAATTTTTTGTTGTGAGGCAGAACTAGGAGTAAAAGCAAGGCAGGTTTAAAACTTCAAAAGGGTATAAAAAAGTTTATTAACTACACGAATCAAGGAAAAAAACTAATTTAGAATAAGATCTTTAGACTACTCCTTTTTCTCTTCTAACTTTTTTAACAATAAAACAAACATACAAAAAACTACTTCATTCAGTTCTTAACTTAAATAGTCCTTTTCAGTTTACTTTAGAGAGAGAAGGGTTTTTTTGTTAGGTTATAGAGATTTTTTTCACAAGGAGGGAAAAAAAATTAGTTTTCTCGTGGTTTTACTGTTATGATTTGCATCCGCCCAGGAAAACCTGTAAGTTGTGAAGCTCTTTTTATTTTCACAGCTTTCCTATAGCTGTGCTTATGGCCATGTTAAACTTATGAGGTATTTACTTTTAAGAATGAACTGTTTTTAAACAAAAATTTTCTTCTTGTTTTTTTTTTTTTTTTCTCTGCTTATGCTTTATTTTTAGAAAGAGAGATCTCTTTTTTTCCTCGGGGCGAAGGATTCTCAACACAGATGGTTTCGGTCAACAATTTATTAAATGGAACACTCTAACCTCTCCATGTTTTTCTCCATGGTTTAGAGGAATATTCAGCACAATATTAGTTCATTTCTACAACTTACAAAAGGATTTTCAGCCAACCTTCACAGCATTTTTTAAATTTGTTTTTTTTTTAATTTAAAGAAACTTAGCTATTTTATTCTTTTTTCCCTCTACTCAGCGGAGGATTGAAAGTCTGTAAGTTTTATTTGAGCATTAAAAGAGTTAAAATCTCACACGGGGAATATAAGACTGTGGCCAATGCCGGAGCTGTGCCAGGATCTCAGAACATTTTGGCCACGCTGAAGGGGCTGGCCCAAGCTAGAACCGGCAGCGGCCGTGCTGGAAAGGGGGAGGCAGGGGAATGGCTGGGACCTCACTCAGCCTCCCTGGGTCTCAGCTACAGCACCCGCTGTTGATGGCCACCCCTCTTCCCTGCCGGGCCATGCCAGCTCCCCACATGAGGGGCCTGGCCCTGCCCCCCTGCCAGGCCCGGGCCCTGTTACCTGCACTGCTGCTGGAAGAGAAAGAGAGTTTTTTTCCAGGTTACCTCTTTCAAAATGTGTTTTCACGGAGCAACTGTTTTTTCAGGCTGTCAATAACCAAACCAGCCTCCAATTGGTCCTAATAACTCACACAGGAAGTTCTCATGAAAAAAAACCTCTGTAATTCTGCCCTCCTCTAAATATAACCAGCATAGGGAGCCAGGCCTCCATTCCCTCTGGGAGCGGCTTTTAATGAGTGTGAGAGAGAGGTTTGTCTGCAGAGAGAGAATGCAGGAGCACCATCATAGAATGCGTTGGAATACCCTTGAGGAAGGGATCCAGCAGCTGAGAGAAGTGGCAGTACTGGAGGTGCTCTTTGGGAGGGATGGACAGCACGACAATGACCCTGACAAGGTCAGGTGCACAGGGCAGATGTTGTGGAATCTGGCAAACCTGGGCCCATCTCAATATACCCCCTTTATTGCAATGATTGATGCTGATACCAACCAAGTGACAGTGGGTTCTGTTGCCAACAGGCTCAGGAATTTTGAGAGTATGATGGCTGGCCCAATGCAGGCTCATGTTTCTGCTGTGGTTAAGGAACTCAAAGAGGAGTTTAAGGAGGAGATGAAGGAGATAAGGGAAGAGGTGAGGAAGATCAGTGCAGCACCAGTGCGAGTCATGGACCCCAAAATTAGAGCCCAACACCCCCCAGCTAGAGGGGGACCCCATGAGCTGACCTGTGCTTATTTGGGATGGGAAAACCCACTTCTGTCCTGGCAGCATGGGTGCGTCAACTCAGAAAAGAAAACACTAACAGAGGGAACTCCACTAAAGTGAAGGTAGCCTCAGCCTCCCATGACCAAGGTGCAGGCTATTACAGAAGGGAAGATGATCTGTCAGATCCCCTTGAAGGAACCTCTAGTATGTATGCCCAGGAGAGAAATAATAACCAGGGCTAGAGGGGCCCTGCTCTAGCCAGGGAGAGGCACGGGAAAACCGGATCTTTTGGACGGTGTGGATCCAATGGCCTGGCACATCAGAGCCACAGGAACACAGAGCATTGGTTGACACTGGTTCACAGTGTACATTAATACCATCGGGACATGTCGGGGAGGAACCTGTTTCAATTGCTGGGGTTACGGGGGGATCTCAGGAATTGACTTTGCTGGAGGCTGAGGTGAGCCTGACTGGGAAGGAGTGCCAGACGCTCTCCAGTGTCTCCCACCCTTCCCGATCTGGGACGCAGCCGCCACCACCGCAGCGCCCCTGCAGCCACGCGGGATCGCGGCATCTCTTCCCTGCTCACTGGGAGCTGGCCAGCGCTCCTGCCAGCTGGAACGGTAACTGCACCACAGGGGAAAGGTGGCCACAACCGAGGGAACTGTTTACTGGGTTTTCTGCTCTGTTGTTGTTAATCTCGTAGTTATTGGTGTTGTGTTTTGTTTGCCTAGTTACACATATATATATATATATCAGTAAAGAACTGCTATTCCTACCCCCCATATCTTTGCCTGAGAGCCCCTTAATTTCAAAATAATAGTAAAGTGAAGGGAGGGGGATTTATAGTCTCCCTTTGAAAGAGAGGCTCCTGTCTCTTTTAGCAAATACCTGTCTTTCAAACCAAGAGAGTTGGTTATTGAAGGCAACCCAGCTTTCTGTTCCCTGATTATTTTTCTTCTTGGAATACATGTGTTAGAGCTGCTTAGGGTCAGTATTCTCAGTGTGACTCAGTTCAGTCTTTAAACTCGGAAATCAATTACTCCTTTCATTTTGCTTGGGATATTGCTGCTGGTGGCAAGGAATGAAGTTCAGACTGGCTGTATTGAATGACTTGAAGGTCCAGACTTCAGCTGAAATCTCCTGACTGGTCCTGGGCAGAGGGAATTAGCAGTAGGGATGGCATTTTGTGGCTGGTATTCAGACAAGGTGTCCCACCTGCCTGGGATGTCTACTCTGAAATGCAGGTGGGTGAGGCAGCTGCTCATAGGGACGCACGAGTGTGTGCATTTTCACAGAAACAGCTTTTAAAGTGATATCTGGGAGGGGAAAGAGTGTTTTGAAGCTCAGTGTTAGCTACAAGAAAAGTGGGTAATTTGCTCTCCATGCACGAAGTTTTAATGCTGACTTGATCCACTGCAGGGGAATATGCAAAAGTCCAGTATGGATTGACAGCTATTTATTTTAGGAGCTAAAATATGAATCTTGAATGTTTGTCAAATGTTTTGCCCCATTCTTGGTGAAGAGATACTGTTTAATCAATAAAAATGAATAATTTAAATTCAATATCTTCCTGTCGTTATCAATAATAGTTTTGTGAGTGATGTATTACTATTGTAATTGAATTTGTCAGACACCACCGGTTTTACATGACAGTTTGTTAAAATTTTAAACTTAATTTACTATAGGCAGTTGACTCGGTCTGTTTGAATTACATTGATGTTTCATCTTAAAAACATTGATTTTCCTAAAACTATCTTTTCTACCTTTGTGTTTATTGCATTATCAACCAGGGAGAGGAAAACTAGTAGGAAGGCATGGTCAGAGCTGGAGTTTCATTCCCCAGCATCCCAGCTGGTTTTGTCAAAGCAAGGAGAGTTTTTTGAATTACTTTCCACAGAGATGTATCGACCTGTGGCTTTCCTCTATTTCTTCTCTCTCCTTTTGCAGTATTTTACCTTTTTCTGGTGGTTAGCTTTCAGTTGCTGCTCTTTTCTACCCTGCACCTCTGTGTTCATCTCTTACTGGATCTGAGGAGATACTTGCTCTGTAAATTGGGTTCATCATGTATGGATCTCTTCTATTTTGCAGAGGTGATTGGATGAATACAGCCCACCATGTGTTTAAAAAATAAAATCAGTGGTCACCAGAAGATGACAGAACTCTCAACTAGTGTTCAGGCACTTAGGGAAAACAGATTCTGTTTAAAGGCATTATGAATAATAAGTATGCACATAGCCATATCCACCTTTTGAAAGTGAAACTTAACTTCCTAAAAATTTGGTTAAAGTGATTGATGTTTTTGTCCACTGTATAGAAAGGAATAATCAAATGATTACAGTAATCCTGATAAGAAGGTGAGAGGGACAGAAAACTTATCAGTCAGCAGCTGACTCCTCCTGAGAAAGGAAAAGGCACAGTGTGACTGATGAAGGCATCTTTTGAGGATTTACAGCATGTGGTAGCTCTTGTTGAATTCTTTCCCCCCTCATTTTCTTCTAGAGCCATAATGTAATCTGAGTATAATTTCATCCTGGAAAAGGAAAGTAGAGAGTAGCAATTTGACGGCTGCAGTGAAAGCTCCCTCTGGGGCAGGCCCTTTGATAACAACGTGATTTGTATCTTTGCGTGGGAATGAACATACAGGGAAAAATTCAGGCCCTTTGGAGGGCCAGCACAATGACTGTGCCACTTACATTGCTCTGACCTAATTTTTTCCCACATATAGTTGGTTCTTGCTCCATCTCTGCTGGGGTAAATCTCCTTGGCTGCATTCTTGCAGAAATATTCTCCCTGGGAAGTCAAATGTTCCAGCTTTAAACTAGAAAACATTTTTCTGTCTTAGTTTTACACTAGGAAAAATGACTGGACAGAGTCCAACAGATCTTATTTCACCATAAACATAATTTCTTTTTTGTTGACTTGCTGTTTAGGGAGCAAAAACAGTGAGAAATGGGTGAAATGAGCATATGCCTGTGCTTTCCATATTGCATCCTTGCTTATTATGTATGTGCAGTGTTTTTTGTGCCAGAGCAAACCGGAGCATTATCCATGCACCAGAATCCCAGTGGAAAAAGTGATGGGATTTACCCAAGAGAAGACACAGCCTGGAGCATGAGCCAACTGATGGATGTAATCCTGACAGCACCAGGGAAGCACAGACAGATCAGCCAGGAGAAGTGACTTGCTTGTGCTGAGGTTCTTTGTTGCCACTGAGGAATTAAAAGAAAATGGGAACAGATACAGTGGACAAATGGACAGTGACACAGAGAGGAAAGGAGTGAGAGCTGAGTGTCAGTAACCTCTGCAGAGTGAAAGCGGTGGGTTAGGAAAATGCTTGCTGCTGTAGTCTGCTGAGTGAGTGGATTTGAGCAAAGATGCAAAAGAAGTGGTGTTTGAAGGGTTGTCTCACACACCTATGATGGTTCCTGCTTGTGTGTGACTTCAGAGGGGCATCTCCAGAGACTTTGGTTGTCTGTGCTGTCCCCGGAGGGAAGTAGAAGGGAAGAGGCAGAGGTTATCTGGCTCCAGGTGGTGTGCAACACCGTGGAGATGGATGTGCTCCACGCCTGCAGAAATTCCAGCCCCACTTACGGCTGTCAGCTGACAGTCAGAAAACTGCTACTGAAGGTGGCAAAATTTTAGATGTTAGCATCTGCCCATTTGGTTTCTGTGCTGAGTACTGAGGCCAGCATTAGCCCTCAGCCTTCCTTCTGAGAACTCATCAGCAGCTACATTTTATTCTTTTCTGCTTATACCACCGTCATTTTCACAGCATTCCACTGTAGCTACACCAAAAGCAGATTATGAGTTCAAGTGCAGGAAAAAAAAATAGCAGCAGCAGAAACAAGTGAACTTTTTGAAAAAGAAAGATGCTATTTTTCACGCAAATGTTCTTAGTAATGAAGTGCAAGGGAAAGGAAAAACAGAACATACATCACGCAAAGGCAAAATTGTTTCAAAAAAGGACATTTTTCATAGGTTGCCAGGAGGTGTTGGCTGCTGTTTATAGTGGCTTTATGATGTACTGGGAGTCACTGCATGGAGTGCAGGCCCAGGACTGAGCAATATCAGTGTCTAGCACAAGATATCTAATTGCAACATCCTGAGGAGGACGTGTAACTACTGCCAGGTGACCAAAATGAAAAAAAAAAGTAATAATAAAATCCACCACATGGATAATGAAAGCTTGAGTTTAATTTTAGAGTATGGTCTGCAATAGATGCTTTATTCTGAAAAAGGATGAAAACTGTTAGCTATCTGTAGCAGTACATTAAGACCAGGATGACTAAGGGCTTGACTTGCCCTGTAAGTCAGGGATAATAGTGAGTGTTACAGTGTTGTCAGATTTTAGATGAGTGAATTCATTTGTTTTGTTTCTTGTTTCAGCACTATTGAAAGATTCTGGCCTGGGGGCCTTTGAGGGTTGAGATCCTCTATTTGCAAGGCACAGTGGAAACAAGAGGTCAGGCTTCACTCAGGCCCTTCAATAATACCTGTACTGGAGCACTAAGGGCTGCACCTGTTTTTCTTTTTGTTGTTGTTGTTTGTAGAATTGACCCTGGGTAGAGGTGGGACTGGGACATGGAAACTCAAGCTGTCATTAAGCAGTTTAAATAGTACTATTCAGTGTTCTACAAAAACTTAATTAGCTGAAGTTGCCCATTTTGGTGTGTTCTTGTAGAATTTACTTTTAGAGTAAGATTATTTCAGTGGTATTAGAGAACTAACCAAGAAAGGAACTTTAATGAAGTCTTAGGAAGAGTCTGTGGCACTCACATATCTGAAAACCTTTGTATGTCTGCCTTGCTGGAAAAAGTAGGGCT
Source organism: Sturnus vulgaris (assembly GCF_052056855.1). NCBI lineage: Eukaryota > Metazoa > Chordata > Aves > Passeriformes > Sturnidae > Sturnus > Sturnus vulgaris. The sequence continues at coordinate 16,314,111 of NC_142256.1, read as the reverse complement.
TCATGTTAGTAGTTAAAAAAACACTACAGAGGTTGCTTTGGATGCACTTGTAATCAGAGTTTTTTTCTGATCTTATTAGTGAATTTGTAATGTAAATATCATACCAGCTTTAATTACTTTGCAACTTGATATGGGTAGGATTTATTGCTGTGTTTTGTGACCTGTGATTTATTTGGTTTACTGTAGCATGCCTAATAGATCTTATGGGGTAGTGCGAGAAAGAGCACATGTTGCTACAGTAATTATATGCCCAAATATCTAAATCTCCCTGTCTTATTCATTAACTTCTAAGGTTTCTACTGCACGTCTTACTGGTACATATATGAAAGACACCAAGTCAGATTCATTGCAAAATTAAAGCTGTTGAAGCCCCAAGGCATCCTCATCTCTACAGAGTCCTGATAGAGTGTCAGAAATTCGGTGTCTGAGAGATTTCTTGCTAGGGGCTCAAACTAGTATTTGGAATAGGCCTTTTAAGCACTTCTTTAGATCAACAAACCTCTCTGGCAAATGCTGCATCTCAAAAGAACTTTAGTTTTTGCCCAAGGAGAACAAGATTTGGTATTTATACATGACTGCAGCCAAGCACCCCCCACACAAATGCTAATGCCCAAAGCTGCTCCACTGCAAGCTCTGTAACAGGCATTTACATCCATTTATATCCATTGCTCTTCTGTGCCCCATGACAAAGTTCTGGAGTACCATGAATGCAGTGAAGGATGCTGCAATTTACAGCAGCAAAGGTGGGTGTTGCCCGTGGGATGTACCCTTCCAGCAGCTGACAGCCACCCTGTGGTCTGGGAGGGCAGGGACCCAGACACTGCATGGCCAGTCTGGCCTGTTGAGAAAGCCAAGATATGCTCAAATGAACTCAATTTCATAATTTGTTGAGTTACCAAACCAAGGACCTGGATTCAGTTTTTTCTATGACTTCTCTCATTGTTCATAGGATGTGTAGCACAGATTCCTTCTCCATTAGAAAGGCCTTCTGTGCTGAAATGAATGCTTATCAAGCACATCATCTTTGCTTTAGAAACGGTGGATTAAGGATAAATATACTGATCTACCTGTCTCCCCAGCCTCAGCAGGTGTATGAACAGAGGAGATAAGACAGAAAGCCTGTGAGAGCCACATAAACCTGAAACTGGCCTCTGCTTTATTGTGCTCCTTGTACTTTTATGTGGCCAATTCTAAAAATTTTCTGACCTCTGTGTCTGAAGTTTTACAGTTAAAGCATGTTATGACAGCGAACAGCTGGACTGTGAGCCTCATAGACTCCTGACTTGTCCTAGGGTGACGTTATGGTGTTTGTATCCCCAATCGTGTGTTCTGTTTGTGCTTGGTATTATGTCCTGTGCTTTCAGGACTGACTCTGAAAGTGAAGGTTTGTTTTGTCTTGTTATCATCCAGCTCACCTCCCCCATGGTCTGTGTTTAGGAGAGGCTAGGCTTGGCTTGCTTGCAGGCTTGCTTGCTGTCACTTTGCTCTCGCTCCTACTTTTTGCTTTTCCCCTTGCTTTTGCTTTTGTGTATTAGTTAGTTTAGCTAGGCAGTCCAACTTTTTCCCTGGTTTTTTTCTTTCCCTTTCCTGAATACCATCTGAACCTGTTCCGGACGGGGACCTGGGAAACACTAAGAAACACCGGGAGTCTGCATTCTGTGACCTGCAGCAGTCATTCCCCAGCGCCAGAGACTGATAACTGGGCAACCACTCGCCACAGAGACTTTCTGAGTTTGTCATCCTTTCAGAGCAGTGAAAGAATTTTTGCCATCTGGTGTTGTTCATTTTTTTGTGCTGGGGAGTATTTTGCTTGTTAAATAAACAGGTTTTTTTCTACTTCTCTCTGAGAAAATTCTTCCTGAACCCGGTGGTGGGGGGAGGAAGCATGGAGGTTTGCTTTCTGGGGGTTCCTTCCAGAGGTTTTCCCCAAAATTTGCCCTAAACCAGGACATGACTTTAACCTGATAAGTCTAGAGAGAGTACTGAGAGAAGGGATTTGGCTACAGAGAGCCAGCCAAGCAGGTATCTATTGGCCAGTGAGCTGAGTGGTAACTATAAAACCAAATCATAGCCAAACAGGTTGGAAGGCAAAGCCGTTTGAATAACTGATGTAAGAGCTGTGCACTCTATTAAAAAGCTCTCTCTGAGCATGTTGTGCCATCCCTCTGTCTCCCATGACCACGACATTGTGTTTGGGGAATCCAGATGGAAGTTGATTTGTCAGGCTGTGAAGGCCAAAGAGAATTAGGAATTAAATGCACCATAATTTCCCCCCCTCATTGGTACGTTTACAGGATGTAAAATGTACATTCTGCATGTGAGACAGTGATGTGAGGGAAAGCTTTTTCTGACAACCTTCTTTAACTCCTACAATGTCCCTCTTTTATTTGGAAGGAACAATGCCAACTGATAATGAACTACTTTCTATTCAAGGCTTCAAGTCAAATATTCATTCCTCATTAATAATTCAATGTGACAAATTTATTATCTTGAAGGTGCTGTGAGGCAATTAGACAATGGGAAATTGTGTCTTCCTTTCAGCCCACTTAATTGGCTTTCAAGTGTGACATTCATCAAAACCTTGACTTTTCATGTAAACTTTCTGTTATTCAAGGCATGGTTCTAACACTGGAAGTACATGCATTTGGAAAAATTCACCTGGGGGGGTAACTTCACAGGTTATTTTTAATAGCAAAAAGAGTGAGAAGGACAACATGTGAGTCCAAGAAGCTTTATTTTTAATCAGCAGAGAAATTATCATCACTTGGTAATTTTCACATGACAAAATGTCCTGTAGTTGCAATGTAATTTTAGGAGTTAGGGCTGTATGCTCTCTCTCTCTCCCAAGTAGTGTTACAAAATTACCAGTAATTAACATCTTTATAATTTCTTTCCCATTTTTATGTATTGTTTGGGATGTAATAGAATAAATTAATTTTAAATATAATCTTTTGTACTCCAGGTACTTTAAAACACTTCACATAGTAATGATATGTTGTTAAACAGTGATACAAAAGAGATTACCTTTCTAATAAGGACCCTGGGCAAAGAAATAATTTGAACACTGGATTTCATATTCTTCAACTTCATTTATAATGTGACTGCCTTCAGTGTTGACCTTTAAAAGACTGCTATATGAGCTCTTGAGTGTAAGGAGCAGCTTTGACTATAGTAATTTATTTTGCAGCAGTTGCATGTATGTTTTCCATTTCTGACATTCAACCTGAGTTTTTGTTATTTACAGGGCGCTTTTCTTTGGGTACCCTGTAACTTATAGATGGCTGCAGTCTTTCAAGGACACCCTTAAAAATGAAATTGTTGGTTTCAAAGGTCTGATTTGTCCTTGTAAACTTACATGCAGTTGAAAAATAGAAAAAGTTGTCTTAGGGATGTGCAAAATTCATCTATTTTTTTATTATTTCACTTAATGATAACAAATTTTGTTTATTGAAAATGCATGTCACAAGCATCTTCTTTCATCTAGTCTGCTTTAAAAAATGAATGTGCTTTTAAAAAGTTAATTAAAACTTCACATTTGTGACTTAGCAATTTCTCCATTAGCATGTATTCATCCTTTCATGTTCTGTGCTTTCTCTCCTTGAAACACTGAAGGACTACAATCGACTTTTCCAGCTATGAGCTGAATGTTGTTCATGCATGGAAGGATTGTGGCTCAATCAGGATCACCATTCAGAAGGGGAGTAGGACAGAGAGTCTCAAGCAGAGGCTGTGCCTTGTTGCTACTACACTGGCCTTTGTCCTTTTGAAGTTGCTGGTCCTTCTAACCCTCCACATTTCCACCAACAAATGTCTGGGGGTTTTTAATATTGTTTCTTACCAAGTTAATGCAGAGAAGCAGCTGTGTCTATGTTTGAATGCTCCCAGTTAGCTCACTGACCTGCAGAGCACTAACAGCCTGGATGAAGAACTGGTTAAATGAAGGTCCACTTTTATCTTAGGACAGTAGTGAACTCCACCTTTCAGACAAAACAGAGAAGGAAAGGAACTGGAAACATTGTGATGTTTGATCCAACACCCAATAGCATAAATGAGATTCTACTCCAGCTAAAGAGGTATGCAAAAGAAAGTAGACACAGTCAATTGTAAAGATGATATTTTTATATTCTCTGGGGAAGTTAAGTCCACTGGGATGTCCTGTTTGCAACTATTCACTTTGAATAGAATTTCAATAAAATAAGGTCTATTTCTTTCTATAGACATACAGTTCCTGTTTTTCAGGCTTCTTTCTTTATGTAAACTGTCCAAATTTAGTCTAACCTGTTATTTAGCTTTCCTGACCTTTGCAGAGACTTCACCACTTGTACAAGTTTTATGTGAGCATCAAACATCATGGAGATAAGCAGTCCTAGAATTTGTACTTACCATGTACACATATTATTCATATGGGGAAAATTATTAGTCTTAGTAACATCTGGGCAAAATGAAGATAATAGGAGTTCATGATTGAAAGGCACAAGGTTTACTCACTTTTAGGGCTTTTTTAAAAAGTTGTAAGTTAATGACTAAAAGAGAGATTGTATTGTGTTAAAATTATGATTTCACTAAAAAAAAAAAAGCAAAGTCTGAAACAAAGTGGCCCATAAGAATAGCGTTGACTTCAGGGGGAGCTTAACATTCAAGGCATATGTTATTCTATTTGGAAATCTAATTTAGGCTCTAGTCCAGAACAGTTGGGCATATCTTCAGCTTTTACTATTTCTATGGTGATATTTGCTACCAGAATAGTCATATTTATGGATACTGAGATAATGGCCTGATTTAATTTGTATTCTAAGAGAAGACCATTATACTCTTTAGCAAATGGAGTTCATACACCTGCATATCTGGCAGGTGTAACAATGCATTTACCAGACCCCTGAGTACTTACTGTTATTATATTCTATTGGAGTGAAAACAAGGCAGTACATTTGCAAGAGAAAATCTAAATATTTATTACTTCCACATAATATTTTATTTATATGGATGCAGGTTTCTTAGTGAAAATCTGAGGCCAGTGAAAATCTGGAGGGTCTTTAATGAACTGCATGGTCTTTAATGAAGGTAGTGCATATCCTAGAACAGAATCACTAGAATCACTAGAACAGAAAAGATACGAGAAATATTAACAGTTTCAGTGGTAAGTGCCCAGACCAGCATGGCTGGTAGGTTACTGTGCAGTGTTTTGCTATTTGGAAGGTGGATGGGGTCAGAGCTGGTAACATTTATATCTTGAGAGCAACTTTCTCATTTGGCAAAGCTGAAGTTGTCAAAATTGCTCTTTCAGGCTGAATGGAAACTTTTAAAATATTCAGGTACCTTGGTAGATAGATTGAGAGCAGTTGTTTGAATTGCCTGTTCATTTTTTTTGCAGAAATGTTGCGTTTTAGTGACTGTGATATTCATGTCTCTTAGTGCACCTTGGTAATCCACCTCATGCCTCTGACAGCTGAAGTGAGTACAATGTTCCACATATTTATCTGTTGGCTTAATGCCTGTCTGCATCTAAACCTATATGATTTTTTTTACCAGTTATTTGTGCTCTATACTCTAGGTAGTGTTGCCAAGTATCTAAAAAGTTCTTAGAATAATATCTTGTGTTTTTCCATCAAGAGACCTCAAAACATTCCTTGATTAGGTAGATGTTATTTACCTTACCTCCTCTAACACTCAGCCACAGAGAGGTAGGGACAGCATCTATTATTGACTACATATGTTCTGAACTTGCACATCATATGTACAGCCTGGATGAGGTCTTGTTTCCCTCTGGAAGCAGGCCTAAGGCATCCCTGGTTTGAATTGGACTGGAGCTGGTGCTTTGCCCTGGCTGTGTTTCCCTGCGAGCCCAAGTCATTTGCCCACAATGATATAAAAAACTCTCTTCAAGAAATAGAATCTTTGTCTCCCAGTTTGTTTCAGACAATCTTTTTCTACATTTGTCACAGCTTTTCTACTTGTTTTTATTGCTTAGCAAACCTTTTATGGAGCAAATGAAGAGGTGTTCAGGCAGTCAGAACATTTGTTAATAAAAACAAACAAACCAGTTTTTAAATAGGAGCCTGATAGAGAATGATGAGGAAAATATTTATAACGATTCTCACACTTAAAACGGCTTATTTTTATTTTCTAGAAACATCTTACTCATTTTCTAAAGCTTTAGTCAAATTAAACCATGATTAACATGTCAAAATCAATCTTCTTCCTTTCTTTCCTTTCTAGTCAATCAAAAATGTTCTAACGTCAACAAGAGAAGGGGCAAAAATGAAGGTCAACATTGCATCAGTCTTTTCAAAAAGCTCCGCATTGTAAATTATTTAGGGGCTCAAATAATTCCATTTTTTCTTTTCAGTGGTTGGACAATAAAAGCAAGATTTACTGCGGCAAGTGAATAATAAAAAAAGAATCAACAGAAAACAAACAAAATGCCATTCACTTGGCAACCTTCTGCGTTAATCAGAACCTGAAGAGTAAACTGAAAGATCAATATTTGGCTTCAAGATGAAACATAGCAAAGCTTTCATTAAAAAAAATTTGGAATAAAATGAAACATAGGCTGTGTTAATCGAAAATAGGCAAATATAAAAATCCATCTAGTCTTTTGGTTATCTGTGATAAAATGGCCTCATTGGAGCTTGACAAATTACAGTATTTTTATGCACATACCAAAGTTCAACTTGATTGTCTCATATGGGGGAAAACTCCATCTGTCCGTATTCTAGAAATAATCTGCATAATTGACTTCCAAACAAGTCTCAAAGAAACAAGCATTTATCACCTTAATTGTGACAGGCAGAATGTGTGTCCCTGCTATTTTATCAAGATGATAGTAATAGCACTGTGGATACCTGGTATCTTGTCTCACCCTACTTTTTTTTTTTCAATTTGTGTGTGTGGGAACTGGATCCTTTGAGTTACAACTACTCTGTCAAATTACAGAGGAGTCAGAATCACCTAGGACAAAAACAGCAGAGTAAGACACTGCCAAAGGTAGGGCTTGGTGTGCAGACTTAAGGTACTTAAGGGCTTGCTGGAATTTGTAGAGGGGAGCAAAAGCTATTGCTGGAAATGTGTGAGAGGACAGCTTGAACACCATAGGCTCATCCACAACATCCACTGCATATAAAATCCAGTTATGAGGGAATCTATTTGGGTTTTAAACCCAGACATGCAAACTCAAGTTCAGTGCTGTGACATACCAACAGCGAGCTTTGGCCTCTGAGCTGAAACATCCTGGAGAGTCTTACTCAGCTCTCTCTGTGGCTGAAGAATTTTGCTCCTACGAACCAGCAGCAGAGGCAACTCTCAAATTTGAAACCAGTGAGTTCAGAGTAATGGAAAATATTTAAAATTGACCAGTAGGTAGAAATCTTGACACCAGTATCTGAAACATGAGGGTGCAGCAGATATTATAACCTCTGCCGCATGAGTACCTAAGCGCCTCACTCCATAAAATTTTGTAATAACAACCCCTTTATGACTTACACCTGGTTATAACATAAAGGACTGATTAGGTCTTGAATCTTACAAGGAGAGTAGACAGCATTTAATATATATAGCCTAACAATATATTTTCACAAGATGAAACAACCTATTCTCCTGTAAAGTCAAGCTGGCAAACATGGCTGAGGCTCAGGGCAGTAAATAAGGAGATCCGGGCCACAGCTGGGCTCACTCATGTCCTCCAGGCCACGTGTCTCCTCTTTGTAGCCAGGGATGAATTACAAGAATGAATAGTAACTCTTCCCACCATGCTTGATTTTATTTATTCTTTTGGTCTCCTGCTGAAGGATTGCAAGGAAAATAGCCCACTCTCTCCTCACCTTCCATTTGGCAAGTTTATGTTAATGTGGCCCAGTATTTACAAGTGGGGCATAAACAACTGACAATTTTATGTTGCTAATAAACAAAGGTTTTTGTAAGCAAAATGTTCTTGCATTATATTCAGAAACTAAATTTGGAGAAATGCACTTGCATGTAGGAAATAGCAGAGTTGTTGTGTAAATCTGAGATGAGATACTGGGTATCGTATGCACACACAGCATTAAAGAAATCACTGAGAGAAATAAAATCATCACCATGAACATGGCTGGAGGTGATATTTCCAGTGGTGTGGACTAGTTAATACAGGCTGCTGGGGAGAGGATAACATTGAGGTGGACAAAAGTATGATGGTACCATAAAAAACAGTCAGAAGACCTGGAAGCTGATCTTCTCCATGTCAGTAATGTTTTTTTTTCTTTTCATTAAGTGCTGAGTTTCATTTCTTATATCACATCTATTTCGAAAAATCTAATGTTTTAATGATTTTTTATAAATGAAAATTTCTTCTGTAAATGAAAATTATTTCTTTGTGCATTGTGTTTTAACATGAAGGAGGAAGGAGAAAATAGAAGAGGAATGCTTTAGTATGTAATTTTTGGTTTTATGTATTTATACATGTGTGTGCCCCTTTGTGATCTAAAAAGGTATGCTGTGTCCGTAGTTCCTCCCTAGCAGTCTATGTGCCCTGCTTCTTGTAGTAAAATTGTAACACTTCCATCCATTCTGGATTTCCTTTATATCTTGCTATGCCCCGAGGCATCAGAAATTAGTTATTATGTATTTTGGAAAAGTTTATGGTTCATCTGCATGGAAGAGAATCTATTTGCAACACAGACAAAAAGACTGGCTTTATTGTGCCAGGCTTACTCAGCAAAGTCAGACCTGATACTTGAACTGTTAAGTTTCCTTGCATATACTTATCTAGTTTGAACATAAGACACTTGTAGAGGCCTCCAGCCCCCCAAACATGCTGTTGTCATCTGGTCCCTCCGTGTTGAAGAGGCTCTGTGCCCTTCATCTATCATCCCCTTAAGGGAAAGGGTCCTTAGGGGGTGCCCCAGGGACACCCCTGTTGGCCTCGGTCTCTCTGAGCTTGTGATGAGGAGTAGCCTCAAAATTGTTTACAAACACCCTGGAAGCAGGAGTGTGGCTGGTCTGTCACCAGCACAGGGCCAAAGACCAGCAACATAGGTCTCCTGCACAGGTGTGGGCCAGCCAACACCCTGAGAACAACCCAGACAGGATTTGCCACTTCCTGTACCAAATACAAATGGTTAATACAATACTCTGTTAGTTTAACGACACGGGATCACCTGAGGCTTGCCTTGCCTTGTCTTGTCTGCCTCATTCTGTGTGAGCTCCTCTGAAATATATATAGTGCACTGCTGGCACCCAACAAATGAGATCTGAGCTTTCTCTTGTTTTATGGGGCTCCTTGTTGTTTTATGTTTGCTTGGTAGAATTAGAGATAGTCCTGTTTATAGCTTCAGCTGTGTTAGTGGAGAAGCCCATCTGAATGCAGACTGCTACTTTTTCTGTAATAAAAAGAAAAAAATCCTTAAATTAGCCTTTCACTTCACAGCCAAAAACTTTGCAACCTGTTTTTGTTGTGACATTTTTCCTCGTTGCAAACCCTTAGAAGTTATTATGCTTTGATTTGCCTACTACATGTTGTATGATTTTCAGGGAAGGCCTCTGTTAGATTTTTATTTGTTTTTAGAAAACTCTGTACACCTTAAGTATAGTTTAAATTATGCTAATAATAAATAGAAATATGCCATATGACCCAGATGACTTTTCTTTATTACGATTGCTACCTAAAGGGCTGTATATCCATTTCACACGTTGAGCATATGGGAAATTATGGTATTTTTTTCTCTATGTTTTGTGGTTTAATGTTGTTTTTGTTTTGCAATAAATCTCTAGACCTCCTGTAGGCTATTTTTCAGATTGCTTTAAAATAATTTCCAAGTGCGTAGTCATTTGTTACAGATAATGTTTGCTTAATTTGTAAATGTGGGTGCCTGAGGATTCCCATTTCTTCATATTGGTGGGAGAGTGAGACTGTGAGGCACAAATATCTACTTCAGTGCCACTTGAGTGTTCAAATAAGGACAGAATATCATAATTTCTGTACTAGCATTTGGAAGACAACTTGCATGGGGATAAATCTGTTCTAGCTCTTGTCTGGCAACACCACTGTAATGGATGGCATGGTGAGGAATGTAAGTCAAACGATGTTTTATTTCCTTTGTACGATATAACTCTTATATAAGAGCCTGGATCCACAGCTCCACACTGTGCTTTCAGACTTCCTTTATTTTTCTAACCCGTTTCAATCTGTTCACTGGATGTCACTGCCTTAGTGATGCAGTACTTTGCTTCTGTCTCTCTTGGTTTAGTTTTACTTTTCCAACCCAGCTGGAGTTATCTCCCTTGCTTCTTCAGAAAACATAAATCCTCAGCTGGCCTCAAAATTCTGATGTATACAAGTAAGGTGCATACTCATTCTCCTCTGTAGGGAATCATAAAAGTTTGTGGTTAAGATTCAGCAAGGCATGCAAATAACACAGAACATGCCACTGCAGTGCTAAATGCTACAGGTCTTTTTTTAAACTCTATTTCACTGCTTCTTTTGTCAAGTTATCCTAATCCTGCCAAATGCTGAGTGGCTTTTGAAGCTTACACATATCTCATTGATATTAATGAGAGATTGGCACACTGTGTAGTGAAAAAAAAAGGTTCATAATTCCCAGAACACTGAATCAATTACAATGAAATTAGAACAAAAATATATGAGGTAACTAAGAACAAATATTTCTATTAAGCACCACATTCAGAGATCTTCCCAAAGTATCTGAAACACAGAAGATGTAATTTCCTACAACCCAAGTAAGACTTCAGCTTCATGAAGGCAATCTTTACTTTGAATCAAGTTGATCCTAGTGAATAAATGCTGGAGACTCTAATGACAAGCAGTTTGTTCCACTTTATTTGCTATAGATTCTTCACCTGGTCTCTGCAGTTCACCAACTGACATTACAATAATTTACTACTGAGTCTAGAATATGCTACTGAGACCTGTAGGGTGTAAGTTAGAGAGAATGTGTTTATACGGTTCTATATATCAAATTACACTATAGGATCATACAATTAGAAGTATTAGACTTGTATGAATTCAGTGTGCCATGTTTTCCGGGCTAAAAAAACTTAAAGAGCATAAGATCAAAACACTTCTGTGGCCCCCGTGTTTCTTACATGTCAGTTGATGCATGTTGCTTCTTCCACTGATGGAAGTCCTCTTGTTGCCATGTAGCCAGTTTCTCTTCTCAGCTGTTTGCTTGCCATGTCAGCCTTACAAGTTCTTGTAAGTTAGATTCAATGTTAGCAACACAATAAAACATAGTATCTGCTATATCTTTATTACAAAATTTACTGCTCTTCCCCTTGTTTCACTGACATTGTTAATGCATCGCCCTCTTTTGGGTGGCTGTTCTAGTTAAGACTGAGTATTTTTGATCTCTAAAGCCTTTCAATTCTGTAGTAATTCTGCAATTTCAATAGCAGGCAATTAGAAGTTCAAAGCTCTGTTATTTCAAGTTTATATCACAGTATCACAGTATAACTAGGTTGGAAGAGACCTCCAAGATGATCAAGTCCAACCCACACCCTACCACCTCAACTAAACCATGGCATCAAGTGCCACATCCAGCCTCGTTTTAAATACAGCCAAGGATGGTGATTCCACCACCTCCCCAGGCAAAGCATCCCAATACTTCATTATTCTTTCCACAAAAAACTTCTTTCTAATATCCAGCCTCTATCTCCCCTGGCACAGCTTGAGACTGTGTCCTCTGGTTCTGTCAGTTGCTGCTTGGAGAAAGAGACCAACCCCACCTGACCACAGCCTCCTTTCAGGCAGTTGTAGAGTGACAAGGTCACCCCTGAGCCTCATTTTCTCCAGGCTGAACAACCCCTGCTCCGTCAGCCATTCCTCACAGGGTTTGTGTTCCAAGCCCCTCCCCAGCCTCGTTGCCTCCTCTGGACACGCTCAAGCGTCTCAAGGTCCTTCCTAAACTGAGGGGACAGAACTGGACACAGCACTCAAGGTGTGGCCTCAGCAGTGCCGAGTGCAGGGGAAGAATGACCTCCCTGCTCCTGCTGGCCACACTATTCCTGTTACAGGCCAGGAGCCATTGGCCTTCTTGGCCACCAGGGCACACTGCTGGCTCATGTGCCATATGCAGAAGTATATGCTTTTAATGCTTGAAAAGCCATTGGGTCTTGGATCTGAAATGAACAAAATAATTCCCAATGCTTGTTTGGGTGCGAGGGTTAAACTTCAGAGTGCTCTTAGGCACCCAACTTGTTGAGTTGTTTTCTTCAATGAGCCAAGCAGCTAATAGTTGCTATAAAGTTGTTTATTACAGAAGCACATCAATCTCAAAGGCAAAAGCAAAACAAGCAATGGTAAAAAGCAAATGGCATAAAAGCACATGGCATAAAAAGCAAGTGGCAAAAAGCAATGGCAAAATGCAATGGCAAAATGTGCCATCTCTTCTTAATGCATGTTCTTATATAGAAACTTTCCAAGAAGCTAAGACACAAACTCAGACCACTACTTCTTAACCTATTAGAATTCTACTTTCTTATCATGCCAGGCTACATATAAACTACGTATATGGTCTATCTTGTTCTATTTGAAAAATGTAAGCAATATTCTTATTATAGCTTTATTATGTCTAAAACTATGTTCTTGGAACCTCCACGGAAACACTAGTATCTAGGACTATGTTTTTCAACCTTCTCTAGAACATGTCCTACTACTCTGGCGTCCGAGACCTTTTACTCACTAAAAGCACTTAAAATCCATTCTACTTACTTACTTACTTATACTAAAACTTAAACTTTTACCTTTGCCTTATGTGTGAGTGGCTTAACATTCTTCAATCCATCCAAAGGCTTTAATTCAATCCCTGCACTCTGATTTCTCTCTGAAGAATTCAGAGACTCCTGACTTACTGAATCCAACATCTCCCCCTCCTCTTAGAACATAAATATTTCCTTAACAGATTTACTGATCATTTGTCAAAAACATTGGAGGCAACAGGGCACCATGATTAGTACCTTTGCTATAATAACTACAAACCCATTCTTAAAAGCTTTTTTGCCCATGATGTTAAATTCAATCTATTAAACAAACCATCCAACCTCAACTATTTTGTGACTCATATCATCTGCAGGTTATTTGGCCTATTTTCTCCTTCTGGATTGCCCTCTGGTAGCAGAGAAGGCTATCCTTTTCATCAGGGTCTGGCATGTGTCTTCAACGCTTAATGCCTACTGCGTTGCATCTAGCAGCAGAGCTAAAATTCTTCTTGATTTAATTGATTATGTTGTCTCTGCAGTTAAAAAATGGTTAAACTTTATGCTTACAAAACAAGATTCTATAAGCTATTGCAGAAAATAGGACTTGGAATCAATTATTAAGTTATGAGTGCAGTGCATTGAAGTCCATGAATTTGGATGAGATTAATCACTACACTCTATCCAGAAAATTCCACAGGATGTTTCATGTACCATAGCAAAAATTGGATATTTAAATAAATGCGGTCAAATTTTAGACTAGTTCTGTTTCTCCTTAACAATATTAATTAAATAATTAAAAATACCGTAAAACCAGAATGCACGTCTCAGTGTAAACCAGTAAAGTAATGGTTACTTTTCAGCTGTCTTCATAAGAAGCACTTAGAGACTGGTATCAGACTTCCAAGTGCAGTAAGACTTCTCTATTGACTAAATACCATGTGGCAATAATAGGAAGATATTAAAAGGTTACCTGTTGAAGCAAAGGAGTGCTACAGGGTAAATTTCTTGGATGGTTTTACTCAGATTCTAAAGGCAGATGGGGCTGGTCCTGATGTTGGTCAAATTTCCAGTGCAGTTCTTTTCCCAAGTGCAGAGTCTCCAGGCTGCAGTTGGACTTCTCAGTGGTTTAGTTTTACACAGTGACTCTGCCTGACACCAGGTAGAGCCAAAAGTCAAATTATGACAATTGGTACCTTTAGTCACAATACTCACTCATACTGCTGTTACTCTTGGTGGGAGATTTTTCTGTAGGCCACAGACAGTCACATGGCTGTAGGATACTCCAGGAAGGTGGCAAGGAGAAACTCAGGAGTTCCTGCTGCAGGTCACTGGGAGATTCTCCCTTGCGTGTATGTGATAGTTCATTTAATGGACTGCTATCAGCTGAATTTCCATGAACTTCATACAATGGGATAAATTGTGACTGAATTTATACAAGGGTTGGTGAGAATCTTCCCTGCCTCTGTTCCTTGCCTAATACCCAGAGAAGGAAAGTGGAGCCCTGAGCTGCACATGTGCTGTTTCACTTAGACAGAAAATACGTGCCATGCCAACCCAACTCTAGTAGCTCAAGAAGGGGACAGCTGAAATGGTTCTGAAATGGTGAAGGTCATCTTCATTACTAGCTCACCCTCCTCTGGCAAAAACTGAGCCTAATTTGGAGGTAAAACTGGTGGATGTCCAGGTAAATACCTTCCAGCTGCAGGTGAAGATATATGATGACCTTTTGAGAAAAAGTTGCATGAGCAGTATCCCGCAGTGCACTTTATGCTGTCAAGTCCAGTATGCTCCACTTGGTCATTATTGCTGTTGTCTATGTTCTTGCAAAAAAAATGTAGATATTGCAGCTCTGTGATCTGGCAACAGAACATTTTTTCTTGGGTTCTCTGCAGCTCTTAATGACATAGGTAAGGCCAAATAACATTTTTTCAATGAAAAATATATTTAACCTGATTCCTTATATTTCTTGTACCCATTGATATGAAGATTATATAGACCCTTTTCAGAATGGAGATAATTGCAGAACATGTCTTTTTGGTCCAGCTGACAAGCAATGTGTGAAAATGATAAATTATTGCATGATTGCTCAGAAGGCACAGGCACAGAGCAAGCATTTCAAAGACTTCTCTTGTCTAAACAGCTTATTAAATTGTTAATGACTCTGGAAGTTTCGTGTATTTTTCTTTAAAAACATAAACCTGTATGTGTGCAGTGTATTTAATGATTAATTAAAATTTTAAATTACTTACTGCAGACAACTGCTACAATATTTCTTGGGACTACGTAAACATATTTGTTTTGTCCTAGATTGAAATTTGGATAAAATTGTTAACCACATTATGTTATCTACAAACCATAAATTTTTCACACATTGAGCAACTGGTATATTTTTCTTTGTCTGTTCACATCAGTTAAGTAAATACGATCCTGGTTAGCTGAGGAGAATTACTCAATTCGTGAGCCTATTTGCATGACACTTGAGATGGGAGAGCTGTATTTTGTGGAATATCAAATGCATTTGATCTTGAAAAAGTCTTGCCTATGAGTTTTGAATATAGATGTATTTAAAAATTGAATCCAAGACTGGAATAATTCCAGGAGTTTGAGCATCTCAATCTGCAGGGGATACCAAAAAGGTGAGGGCAAGGGTATGTGCCCTGATTTCAGGTGAGTACATGGCTACATACAGAGTTCCTATTGCTGCCATACCTGTGTCAGCACAGGCTCCAATCTAAGCATTTGCTGCAATGTCTGCTGGAAAGTGGTGCTGGAAGTCAAGGGAATGCTTAAGCACAGGCTTAGCACGGGCCATGCTGTGTCTAGCTCCACATGGGGCAGGAATTCTCTGCCTCATTAGCATAGACACAGAGATGGCCAAAGATCAGTCTTGACATTTGCATCCACTTTGTGAAGCACTCAGTGTGGAGAAAAGGATCTAAGGTAGTGAATAATTACTTGGTGAAAGGTAATTTTGCCAACTAGAGTAAAAATAATATCTTTCACCTCACAACAGAATGCATCTTACTTTCATTTACATCATCAGTAAATGGATTTCCTAATTTCCAGTAAATTATTTTGCAGTCATTAGGATAGACTACTTGTCACTCTGCTGCTGTCACTCCACCCAAACGCAGGAGGTATGTGCACCCAAATGTAGGCTGAATAGCAATGAGGGGTATTTTAGTGCCTTGGTATTAATATTTCAAATGTTTTTGTTTTGTTGTCTTACTTAATATTTTATTATCAGATTTCTACTCATTATGCATATGGCCTTATTCCCTGTGTGGATTGATGAAGTTATGTTGCAGTAAATTGAAAAAGAGAACTATACATACAGGATGATTTATTGTTAATATGAAATTCAGCATAAACCTGCAAATGCACTAGCAGAAATCCCTAGCTATTTCAAAATTCGTATTATGAGACAGACAATCAGATGCCCAATAAACAGAACATCTTGTACTCTATTAATCCTGCAGTGACAGATCCCTTGCACGCATTTAGCTTTCCAAATAATGCAAACATATGTCACCATTTTGCTTTTATTGATTTTGGACTTTCAAAGTACAGCTACAGCATAAGGCATTATGAAGACATTTATTGCAGAGTTTGCTTTGATTTGTTGTAGTCAATTGAAATTGTGTCAAAGTAAATTCTTTAATATTAAATATGATGAATTCCCTTAGGCCTTAACCCTGCAGAATCATCCAGCTCAAGGTGACTCCTGCCAAGTGGAGCAGAAGAGCACTGGGCTGGGCAGTGCTTCCCAAAGTGCTGTCCAGTAGCCTGCCAATGCAGGGAATTCACATCAACAAACTCCAGTCACATCATACAAAATATTGCCATTCACAAACATATTAAACTCAAGCTACTTCCTCTTCAGCTGTTTCCATTATTTGAAGACTGTTGCCGAATATTTTTCTTAGATAATATTTCCCCGCCTAGTTTTTGTTTTCAGTCAAGTTTTTGGTCAATATATACCCATTCATTTGGCAGCAAAAAAATGACATTTAAGAGATTTTCTTTAATTACAAATGTAATGACAATAACCATCACTATTCTCAGCCTTGACTTTCCCTCAATGCTTGGAGAGTTGCATTAGTACCTGTGTGTCCCTGCTGAAGTTGCTGGCTGATGAACACTAGCACTGTTTGCCACGTCTGTAGCCACACACCCGTCTTTCTCAATTCTCCCACAGTTTCCACTTTACAGCAAAACCATTGTAGTTCTTAAACACTTGGTTGTTCAGCTTTCATCTTGTAGTTCTAGTGTGATACTGTCTTGGTTTGAAAAGACAGGTATCTGCTAAGGAAACCCCCCTCCCTCCAATTTATTATAATTTGGAAATTAAGGGACTCTCAGTCAAAGATATAGGGATAGGAATAACAGTCCTTTACTAATATATCTAACAAGACAAACAAACAAACAAAACCCCCAATAACATTTATGTAATTAACACCAAACAGAGCAGCAACCCAGTTCCAGTCCTTTCCCGGCCGCACACGCCCTGTGCCGGCACCGCAGTTACCGGCGGCGGGGCAGGGTAGGCCTCGCGCAGCTGCCTCAGGGCTGGGGGGATGGCGGCGCCGGCGGCAGCGGCCCAGGTGGGAGAGGGATGGGGGAGAGACTGCTCTGCTCACGGTGTCGGTCGCGGTGCTCAGCAGGGTGCCCCGGGTGGTGGCATGCTGAAAGCGGGAAGGCAGCAGTGCGGTGTCCAACAGCAGAGGATTTGGCTCCCAGCGTTGGGATGGCGGGGGGTGGTAGGTAGCAGCACCGGCCCTGTTCCCTTCAACTCCATGGATAGGAGACAGAGCAACTGCCCAAAACCTCTCCTTTACCTGACCCCCTGATCTCGCGGTTTTCTCCCCTCCCTGTGACAGAAACTTCAAAAAAAAAACCCCAAAAACCCAAAAGAAAGGGACTGGGAGTCTCTCCCTTCCCCTTTTCACTAGCCATCCGTGGTAGGGTGTAGCCAACAAATTCTTAGCATGACAATGGGGAAAATTCCACAGAGAGAAAAGGGGAAAAAAGCCAACACCCAACAGATACTCAGTCCCTCCTTTGAGTATTGATCATGTCTTGTAACCTGATATCATCAACTAATGATTTTTCATTAGCACACTTACTGGTATCCTTAAATATATTTAAGTAAGGAAAAGCACTCAGAGCTATTCTTTGAGTATCTGAAAAGAACATTGTTTTCTTTTCTTCACCTTAGCTGTTCTATCCTCTTTTCCTTACATTAATGTCTCACTTTTAACTAATATTTTACATGTAGCATCAAGTTGTCAGAGGGGCAAACTGCATTCTCTTCTGCTAGCAGAGTCCTGAATTTATATTTGTGGTGGTTTGTATTAATTAATTTTTTTAGTAAGGAAGGAAAGGAACCAATTATGGAAATAATTCCTAAGGGCCTTGGGAGTTTCCTTTAGACCTGTCAAAAATCAATCAGTGGTTAATTTTTAATACTGACTCCTTGTTACACCGATGAAAAAGTTAGACCCACCTTTGTGAACACACATTTCAACACAAACAAACCCCAGAAAACTCTCTTCTTTCTTCTGCCTAAGTACAGCCAACAGGCTGGCTGGGTGGGTGGGAGGCTGCTGCAGGCCAGGCCAGGCCTGTGCAGCCCATGGGCCTGGTGGGGGAGGCAGAACCAGGCCCTGCCTCTGCTGCAGCGCTGGCAGGACCAGGGTACCCCTCCCCAAACACCTTCTTCCCGTGGAGGGAGGTGGGCCATCAGACCCAGGGATATCTGCGCTGCCTTGGAGAGACAAGGCCTGAAGGCCAAAAGGTTTAAGATACTCCTCTAAAGAGAGGCACTTAGGTGGCCAAAACCCTTGAGTCATGGGGACACAAAAAATAACCCCAGCGTGCCTTGCAACTTATGTAGATTCTCTATATCCTATTTGCCCTACCCCTCTTACTCTGCCCCTGTACCCTCAGATGATTTGCCAGTTGCTCTACCCCGCTTCCTGCCTTTCCCATATAACTCCAGCTCCCTGTGAATTCCCGGGCTTCTTTCATCCCTGGGACCCTTTGTGGCAAGACCTAACTAATAAAGGCTCTCAGCGGAACCCCATACGAAGACCCTGTCTCTTGCTTCTGTGTAGTCTGAAAGCACTTATCACAAAGGAGCTGATAATCACACTGGTGAGGCTAGTGTGGCTGTGTACCTGAGAACGTCTTTCTAAACACGCTTCTCTAGGGAAGTCGCAGCAGCACCTTGACCACCACCTGCCGTGACACCCCCCCAGCGTGGCTAGGTGGGTCTGCAGACATTAGCTGACATTAAGTGTTGCCCTGCTGCCAGCCAGAACTGAGCTGGGGTCCACTGGGCCCCTAGAGCAGCCAAAAAATAGTGCTGCAGCTAGAGCAACCACCACCGTTTCTCACTAAGCCCCTACTATCCTGGCCCACCCTGCAGCGCAGCCAGAAATACTCCACCCCAACTACTCCAGCAAAATATTAAGTCTTTCACTCCACAAATAAAACCTACAGACATCAATTATTCTCTCTTGAGTGAAAGAAAAAGACAAAGACATGCACGGGAACAACATAGAGTCATTGAAGTCAGACAAGAAAGAAGAGTTAGGTCCCAGATAAGAGGGGATGAGGAGATGTCTTGGACTAAAATTCTCTTATGAACTATAGAGAAGGTACGATTGATACATCCGAATCTTTTTCCGTACAACTCATGAAAAGTATAGGGTAGATGAAAGGCTCTAACCATAGTCATATGTGTTATGAACAAACTCCTGTTCTGTTAATGTTCTGTTAACTGTGGAAAACACTCTGTTTTTATGTTAATTGTTGCTATCGTTCTGTTCTGATTCCCACTCCCTGGAAGCCTTGCCCTTATACCCTTTCCCTCCCTGTCAGTAACGCCTTCACTGCTCCCAAAATGATGCCTGGCAAATGAGAAAACTACAAGTGCTTATGGGACACAACTCAGTAATAAAAAACCCCTAAAAACAACGAGCCAGTGTAACATCGAAAACTAAAAATGGTACTCCCAAGTAAGAAAAACAGTGAAGAAGATGAAATCACCAACCAGGACTCTCCTGCCTTGTCACCATGACTTGAACAGCACCTGATCGACATGACACCCCTAGAGTACGAGCCAACCAGTGTCTTCTGAGGGACTCCTGTGAGGATAGAAGGCCCAGCTCTGCTACACAGCAAAGCTGAATTCCTCCTCCTCTGGATCATCCATTAGGAGAAGCAGTGGTGCACACGACCTGTTGGGCTCCCACCCAGAGCTCATTTCTCAATGAAGGCATTAAAACAGGACCTGGTCTCCTTGCTCTTATTTATTTCACTTTGGAGGCTCGTCAGGGATCGTTGCACCTGAAGAGGACCAGAGACGGGATGGCTGCCCATCTTCGGACCTCCAGGACAGCTGGCTACTTGGACCAGAAGATCAGCCTGGGATGCTGGTGAGTATAGCTGGTGGTGGGAGTAGGAGGTGAGTGAGTGATGTGTGAATGAGAAGGGAGTTGGTAGTCCAGACCCCCGAAATGAGTGGGACCCCTCATACTGTGGTTCTGGACTCTTGCAAGAGGGCCGGCCAGAAACGGGGGAAGCGAGAGAGGTCTCTCCTAAGGGATAGAATGGTTTCCCCCGTGAGTGGTGCGCATTTTTACAGGGTACCCCCAGGTACTGCCAGGGGCGAGGCGTGGTGGGGGTTTGGTCACTAGGACAAGCCCCAAGGGCCCAACGGGAAGGTTTGGGCCTTAAGCCTAGAAAGGCTATTGAAAGTTTGGGTTTAAAGAGATGGGAGGGTGCTGTAGTAAAAGAACAAGCTCCTCCAAGAAAAAGATAAAGAACATTCCACCTAATAGCCCTCTTTCGCAATTGCTTGACAAATGGGATACTCTGGAAGTCACAAAAGGCCTAGATAGAATTAAACTAGTTCATTACTGTACAGAGATTTGGCCTAAACTACAACTGCAAGGGGATTGGCCTTGTTATGGGACCCAAGACCAACTAAGCCAATACCTGAGAGTTCAAAGTTGTCCCGACCTTGAACAGCTAGCCTATGCCGCCTGTTGGCAGGAAATTGCCACAGGCTGTGATAGTGCAAAGATACATAAATTACAAATAAACGAAAAAGATAAGGGGAATGAGGGAGGAAAAGAAACAGGCAAGCCATGGGTCCCTCTCCAATATCTACCATCTCCCCTTCTTATCTACCCAGCGGTACCTGAAGCCCCTCTTCTAGCTCCCCTGGTTATGCCCCAAGTTCCTCCCCCAACTTACTCTGCAAAAACTTCAGTCTCCCGTTTGACCTCTACTGCAAAACCTTTGATTCCCTTCCCCTCAGAACCATAATCTCCATTCCTCCACCACCAGTGATCCAGTGATCACCTGCTCTTAGTGTTCCTACCCAAAACCTGACTGCTTTACCTATCCAGTCCACCGCCCTAACACCTTCCCCTAATCTACCCGTGCCTCCAGCCCCCTCTGTTGTCCCTTCACCTATTTCCTTAACCCATCCCCAGTGTCCCCTGTAGTAGATTCAATTTCCTCTCTGTTGCCCAATACCTTTCCTCCTCCTCCTCTAGATTGGGAATTAAACTTATTATCGTCAAATACCACTACAACCTCCAATATATCCGCTTCCCGAGGTGATGACTGGGCAGAAGGACCTTATTGCCACACCAAGTCTAAAACATCAAAGGCAGAAAGACCCTTTCCCCTCAGAGAGGTCCCTATGGGTGGAATGGCCAGAGGAGTCGGATTTGTAAATGCTCCTTTGACAGCCTCTGAGGTTCGGGGATTTAAAAAGGATCTAGGGAATTTAGCAGAAGAGCCAGTAGGAATATCAAGTCAAGTAGACCAGTTTTTAGGGCCTAATATCTATACTTGGGGAGAGTTGAATTCTCTTCTTAATATACTATTCTGTCTAGAAGAGGTCAAGATGATTCGGGCAGCCGGCATGAAGATTTGGGAGAAGGAAAATAGATTAGGGCCCCCAGGAGACGACAAAATGCCCCCAGTAGATCCTGGGTGGGACCCAAACCACGAGGAGGGAAGGAGAAATATGAAAGACTATCGATCCCTCATAGTCAGAAGAATAAAAGAGTCTGTTCCCCGATGTAGTAATACAAAACTAGCTTTACCCCAGGGGTTTACAGAGTCTCCAAACCTTTTCAGGCAAGCTTTAGAAGGCCTACTTGAACAATTTGCCCCTGGAGAAAAGGTACAGGTTTTACAGTACGTAGATGATCTGTTAATACCTGGAGAAGAACAGAGCAAAGTTAAAGTGGCCAGTATCCGGCTTTTAAATTTCTTAGGGGAGAAGGGCTTAAAGGTGTCCCAGGACAAATTAAAGTTTGTAGAAACTGAAGTTAAATATCTTGGCCACATTATCGGAAAAGGATAAGAAATTAAGCCCTGAGAGAATTGTAGGCCTTTTATCCATCCTTGCCCCTAAAACTAAAAAAGACATAAGGAAGCTCTTAGGCTTGTTTGGGTATTGTAAGTTGTGGTTGGACCAATACACACAAAGTGTTAAATTTCTCTATGACAAATTAGTCAACCCTGAGCCAGTAAAGTGGACAGCAGAAGATGAAAAACCATTACAAGATTTAAAAAGCAAATTATCCTCAGCACCTGTGCTAAGCCTGCCTGACCTTAAGAAGGGCTTTGAGCTATTTGTAAACACAGAGAAAGGAATAGTGAATGGAGTGTTGACCCAAGAATAGGGAGGAAGTAAAAAGCCCGTTGCATTTTTATCAAAACTGCTAGACCCAGTAGCTAGAGGTTGGCCAACTTGCCTACAAGCAATTGCTGCTACAGCTATCCTATTAGAAGAAGCTCAAAAGTTAACCTTGCAAGGAAAAATCAGAATACACACATCACATGACCTTAAAACAGTCTTAAGTCACAGAGCCCAACAGTGGCTAACAGATTCCCGAATATTAAAGTATGAAATTATCCTAATGAACAATGACAATTTAGAATTGAATACCTCCAAAAGTCTAAACCCCGCACAATTCCTATCTGGGGAACCCCTAACTAATTTTGAACATAATTGTATTCAATTAATAAACCTACAAACTAAAATAAGAGAAGATCTAGAAGATACACCTTTGCCATATGGAAGGATTTTGTTCAGTGATGGGTCCTCAAGAGTAATAGAGGCGAAAAGGGTGTCAGGATATGCAATTATAGAAGGGATAGACATGAAGGTTGCAGAAAGGGGGAAGTTGCCATCAAACTGGTCAGCTCAGTGTTGTGAAATCTACGCACTGAAGAGAGGGTTAGATTTGTTAGAGAAAGATCAAGGAACTATTTACACAGACTCACAATATGCATTTGGGATTGTTCATACATTTGGTAAGATTTGGGAGGAACAGGGATACTTAAATTCGAAAGGAAAGGACTTGGTACGTAAGGAGTTGATAAAATTAATACTCGAATCCCTATATAAACCAGCAGAAATAGCAGTAGTGCATGTTAAAGGACATCAGAGGGGAGACACTTTAGAAATAAAAGGGAATCAATTAGCAGACCAGATGGCTAAAGAAGTAGCTTTAGGCCTGAAAGAGCCAATAAAAATATTGAGATTAGAGGAAACACCAAGTAAAGGGGAAGAAGAAAAGAAACCAACATTTTGTGAGAAGGAGTTAAAGGAAATAAAAGAACTAGGATTACATCAGGGGGAACAAGGGGAATGGTTGACATCTGATGGGCGTAAGTTCCTAAACAGGGTTTTAGCCTGAAAAATATTATCAGAAATGAATGAATTAACCCATTGGGGAATCCAAGAGTTATGTGACCACTTCCTAAGAGAGAATATACATATCGGGGTATATAATCTAGGAGAAGCAGTTACAAAAGGGTGTGTTATCTGCCAAAAAGTAGACCAAAAGGTTATGAGAAAAGTAACACCTGGAGGAAGAGAGTTACCTTTAAGACCATTTCAAAATATGCAAGTGGACTTCACTGAAATGCCCCCCATACAAGGATATAAACATCTCTTAGTAATGGTAGACCATCTCACCCACTGGGTGGAAGCATTCCCCACCAGGAAGGAAACAGCAGAGGTAGTTGCAAAGATCATTTTAGAGGAAATAGTTCCACAGAATGGACTAGTAAATAATATTGATTCAGATCGAGGTCCACATTTCATTGCCCAAGCTTTACACGAAGTAATCAAGGCTCTGGGCATGAAATGGAGGTTACATATCCCATGGCATCCCCAGAGTTCAGGGAGGGTAGAGAGAATGAACAAAACTCTCAAAACCGTGTTAACAAAATTAATTTCTGAAACACAAGTGAATTGGCTTAAGTGTCTACCTCTTGCCCTTTTGCGGACAACAACCAGACCCCGGTCAGACATAGGGGTTTCCCCCTCTGAAATTATGTTCGGGCTTCCTTTCCTTATCACTCCTTTCAGTACAGGGAACTACTTGGAAGGGGAAATAGCAACCCAAAAATACCTAGAGGCAATTGGGAGGACACTGGGAAATCTTAGAAAAAAGGGGTACCTCCCCCAGACTTCTCCCCTTGATGCGGATGTACACCAGATCCGTCCTGGAGATTGGGTGCTAATAAAATCCTGGAATAACACACCATTAACCCCTAGGTTTGAAGGCCCATTCCAAGTGTTACTCACTACACACACTGCAGTGCAGACCCAGGAACGATGCTGGACACACATCTCTTGAGTTAAAGGACCAGTACCACCCCCTGGTAGTGAACCAGATCCAGTCACACCATTGACAGAGGCCCCTGAGTGGACTGCTATCTGAGATCCAAAAAACCTCAAATTGACATTAAAAAGAAAACCAAAAAACAGTTGAAGAACTCCTGCAAAAGATTAACTGGATAAATTTTTTTTTGTGTACAAGTTAATATTATGTTCCAATAAGGGTTCCGTAACAAGACAAAGAGTAGTATTTTTCAGAAGTTACCTGAAGTCATGTCTGTACTCATGCTCTACCTGTTCTGATACTGTTGCTGTTGCTTGGATAGTTGGAAGGTCAAAGAAGTAAGAGTTGGAAAAGTTAAAAGTTATTGTTTATATGCTTCCCCTGATAATTAACTAGAATGTTGGAAGATTTGTATACTCTTCTGAGCTTTAAAGGTGGAGCTTACATACTACACATGGTTCTTCATTAACTTCAGCTTTCAAACAAGCACTTCCTGCAAACGGCAATTCCACCCCCAGGAAGGTTTCAACACTTAGCACAATAAATCTCCTACAGAGCACTCTCCAAGGGTGACTAAATTAGTAGGGAAGTGGGAGTAGAAGGAGCCGGCTGCTAAGAAAGACTCTAATACACATCCAGGAAGTCTCCTTGTTCCCCAAGAGGCAAGACCAGGTGAGGTCAAGAGAGAAATGGCTCATACTGGACTCTTGGGAAGAATAGTGTTAATCCTATTCATAGGTAACACTCAAGGGAGTGAAGAGGATGCTTGTACCAAATGCTACCACCCTCTCTATGATGGAGAAAACCTGAAGTCTCTCTTGAGGGTTCATACCAACCTAAATTGCAAATGCTTCAATAACTCCCAATTAAACACCTGTCAAGAAGACGGGAGAGTCTATTGGCTTGTAAAAATTACTGCTTCTTATAAGCAACGCCTACTTGGAGAATGCCCTGTAGGAGATACCTGACTTTACTTTGAGTATGAACCAAACTGAGACAGGTTGGTAGACCTGGTAAAAGAAAAACAAGTAACAACACAAGGAAAAGATGATTTTGATATTCCTGTGGGGAAAAAATGTATTTATAGATCTAGTTGAAAGACTCAGTAAAGAATTAAACTTGACAGACTGCTGGATTTATGGAAGTACCCAAATGACTGAAATCTGGCCATGGGAAGGAATAAGTTTAAACCCATTAAAAATACTGAGATGGACCCAAATTACACAAGAACCACAAGTTGTAGGAGCAAGGGGAAGAGAGCAATGGGACTTAAAGTCAAGGGTAATTGGGGAGGAATGCATCATGAGAACATGGAAGAGATATAATACTCCCATGTGGAAAATGGCATGTAAAAGATACCTAATAATAAAAGATCTAGGCACAAAGTGGATCCCCAGAGAGCCAAATAGATACTGGTCTGTTGAAAGAAAGGAAAAAGGGTGTATTTACCATGAAAAATATGAATTATATGAATGTACAGAGAAAGGAGTTAACCCATTTTGGGGCATAAGGGAACTGTCGAAGTTTTGGGAATCCCCAACCGAAATAGGGGATGCATTTTGGGAAGCTCCCCAACCTTTATTTTGGATCTGTGGTAATACAGCATACACCAAACTTCCTGGAGATTGGGTAGGGAGTTGCGCTATAGGGATTATTAAACCAGCCTTCTTCCTATGGCCAAAAGAGTCAGGAGCACACTTAGGAGTCCCAGTGTATGACCATTTGAAAAAAGCAAGCAGAAAAAAAAGAATAATCTAGATAGGGGGTAACCAAAAGTGGAATGGAAAAGTATGGACCCCAGAAGAAATTATTAAAACTTACGGGCCAGCTACTTGGGTCCAAGATGGATCATGGGGATACCGTACCCCAATTTATATGCTGAACTGAATTATCAGGCTCCAAGCAGTACTCGAGGTAATCTCCAACCAGACAGCCCTTGTACTTGACCATATCAGTGACCAATTAACTCAAACAAGAGCAGTGATATACCAAATTAGATTAGGTGTAGACTACCTATTAGCAGATGAAGGAGGGATATGTGGAAAATTTAATTCCTCTGAGTGCTGCCTGGAAATTGATGATAAGAGTTCAGTAATTAAAAACATCTCCAAAGAAATTAGAAAATTAGCATATGTGGGTGTCCAAGAGTGGACTCCTCTAATGGATACTAGCTGGTGGGGACAACTTTTGGTCCTTCAAAGGAACATGGTGGAAGAAGGCTGCGTTTATAATAATATGTGCAACCACTGGACTATTACTTTTCCCATGCCTACTTCCCTGCCTAATCTGGGTAGTAACCTCCACTATCCAAGCCAGTATACAACTCCCAGAACTAATTAACCAAAACCAAACCAAAATTATGTTAATAGAGAGCCAAAAACAAGGAAGTCAAAACCAAAAAGGTTCCAAAGAAATATATGAGCAATATCAAAAACTAAAGAGATTTTCTGTTCAAGAAACTAAAATCATAGGTTGATGCAGGCTAAGGCCTGATCAAAGAAATAGAGGGGGGAATTGTTACGAACAAGCTCCTGTTTGTTCTGTTAATGTTCTGTTAACTGTGGAAAACACTCTGTTTTTATGTTAATTGTTGCTGTTGTTCTGTTCTGATTCCCACTCCCTGGAATTGTCTTGCCCCTATGCCCTTTCCCTCCACGTTGGGTAACGCCTTCGCTGCTCCCAAAACAATGCCTGGCAATGAGAAAATCGCAAGTGCTTATGGGACACAAGTCTGTAATGAAAAAAACCCTAAAAACAACGTGCCAATATAACATCAAAAACTAAAAATGGTACTCCCAAGTAAGAAAAACAATGAAGAAGATGAAATCACCAACCAGGACTCTCTTGCCTTGTCACTATGACTTGAACAGCACCCGATCGACATGACACCCCTAGAGTACGAGCCAACCAGTGTCTTCTGAGGGACTCCAGGTCTCCTTGCCCTTATTTGTTTCAATAAGCAGAGGCACCAGTGCTAAAGAAGCAGATGTTGAATTAGCTGTAATCCCATAGGGAGAATTGGGTGATGACTCCTTGCCCCCAGGGAAGAAGAAGATGACCTCTATTCCCAGAGATAAAGATGATCTCAGAGTTAGATGAAGAGAATCTTTGCTTTTGAACTGCTGATCCTTAAAGTGTGCCCCCTAAGTTGACATAGCCTATGAACTCAGCTGTGGGAAGGCTGTGAAAAGATGGCAGGGATTTCACAATTGCAGATTTCCCAGGTGGCTGCTATTCATGGAAATTAAATCCACAAGGAAACTATTTTCTTGTGGAGAAGTCTCCATAAACTAGTGAGAGAGACTCCTCTCCCTAAGAAAATTGGAGAAAGACTTTTAGAGATGGTAAGCTGCTAATTTGTTTCTACACGTTGTCAGTGTGAAACAAAAGAGGATGTGGGGGGAGAAATGTTCTGAAGTTTTATCATTTTTTAATTTTAGTTTCTGTTAATAAAGTTTTCTTTATACCCTTCAAAATTTGAGCCTGCTTTGTATTCCCTCCTAACCCTATCTCACAGCAAGAAATGAATAAATAATTCTAGTAGGTGCATTAGTGATTTAGCCAATTCTAGATCCACCACTTCAATTAGTGCATTAGCCAAAAAAATCTCAAATGAGCAAATCAAAACCACTACAGTACTCTTCTTTTTTTTGAGATTTTTGCCAGGGAGGTAGTTTTATCTGCACTGTATCTGCCAAGATGGAGGGGTGCTGACCTTTCTTAATTCTGTTCTACATCATGCACTGAGCAACTATTATAGAAAGGCGACTATTTGAGGCAATTATTTTCAAAACATAATTGGTTGCTTCAGTTTTCAACTTGTCATTCAGCTTGGCGAGAGAAACCAGATAAATCAGTTTTGGGTTGATTTGCAGTGATCTCATGTAGTGGCCCAACTGTTCAATCACAAATGTTAAAGCAGAATATTGTAATTGTTAAAATGTTATTGTTTATCTTAGAAGAAAGTTTCTAGTCCAAATGCATATTTACATGAATGTCTGGTGGTATGGGTAATCTCACTGCTTGGAAGCTGGAATAGATGCAAGTTTGGGGGCATTTCTTGCAATCCTGTTGTGCAAAGTCATGGTAACACATCAACAGCAACTTGTGGGACTGTTGTATGGAATATGCTGTATGGAGCAATCCCTGCAGACTGCCAGCTTATCAACAGGCAATAAAGGAAATATTCCACTGCCTAGCTTTGGTTTTATGTAGCCTCTAGCACAGATAGGAGTACTAAGGGAAAAAACGAATTGGAGATCTTGGCAAGGGAAAAGTAAACAATAGAATGAGTTGAAACAACATTTTATCACCAGAAAATTAATGGAGTTTATCCCTTTGACTCAAAAAACCCAGCCAATGACAAGCTAAATGTCACTATAACTTTTGTTCATGAACAGGAGGTATGAAACGTGGGTTTCTCCTTTTAGAAATCACTCTAAGACTTATGTTAAATACTTATCGTTTGTCTATTGGCCTGAGTTGTGGCAATATTCATTAAAGTTTATTTGTGTCCTCTCAGTGACTACAGCGATTGCAACCTCTGTTGCTCCCTGTAAACGTGTTTAAATCGGGTGAGGTGAGAAAGCTTTTGATGCTGATCCCATTCTCCTTGCCCTGGCAGCCTGGTGGCAGATTTCAGTGGGAATGTGCTTGGAGTCAGGAATGCACCACTGAACCCGTCACTGCTGGCTAAGAAAAGCCAGTTTGATCCACACAGTGCCAACACAGTTTATATATAACATTAAATTGCTCATTATCACTGGGCTATGCTGGACCCAGAGAGGGAGGAAGAGGGGAAAGGGCCTGCATTGAGAGAAAGGACAGCAGGGCATCTTCTGCCTCAGGCTTACGATGCTATTGGAGATGTCGTCTTGCTGCCAAACCCTTGCAGAGCTGCCGGCAGTGGGGAGCAGGCTGCCTTCCTGTCTCAGGTAGTGGGGGATTCCTGTCTTTTCCCTGTGTTTCTCTGCAGCACAGATTACCTTTCCCAGTGTCACACTGCAGATATCTCCCGTAGGAAGGAGCCTTGTGGGCACCCAGCGGGTCAAATCATTCCTTTCTCCCGGCAGCACTGGGCAGAAGTATGACAGACAGTGATTGATTCTGAAATATAGAGTGCCAGGAGATATTGTCTGTCCTGGTGCCTTCACTACTTTGCTTTCATACAGGGCAACAGTGGGAAGCAGACACCTGGTCTAGCAGCTGGTCTGCTTTCATGTCTGCGTTTGTGGGTGTGAGCCTGTGCAAAGTGCAGGCATGGGATTTTGGGTTTTGTTGTTTTATTTGTCTTGTGGTTTTTTTTTTTCCAAGTTGTCCCTGATTCTTGACATCTATGAACTAATGAATTTCAGCATGCTTGGGCTGAATTCTTCTATGTGTTGACAGAGATGAAGGTCATCTGAGCTGTCCTGAGCAGTAAAAGTCTGTTAATCAAGATTAAAACATTACTTTTTTGTTGGCTTGCCTTTTTTTTTTTTTTTTTTTTTCTTCAAATTAGGTCTAGTGGCACTTCCAAGCAATAAGCACAAGTGATATTTTGATAATTGCATGGTGATTTGGCAAATTTCCTGGTATCTCCTGGTGGAGAACCTTCCTTCCCCCTTCTGTAAAGACACACGAGCACACATGCATTCATACTTTTTATAATTAGAGAATCACACCTTGATCCGATAAAATAGCCATCTGTTGCAGGATACTGATTTCATCCATCTGAAAATGAGGGGCCTTTTTGAGCAGCAGTTGGTGGCTTTTCCAAGAACTCTCCATACTTCTATCAAATCACTGTCTAAAACACTAGAATTCGGAAAATACCATTATCAGTTGTTTCATAAAAAGTATATTTCCAGGTCAGTTGGAAAAATATTCTCCAAAATATGATTTTTGTAATTACTAATCTCTTTTTCCATCATTTTCAGGAGCGCATGAGGGAGATTACTGAGAGGAGTGGCCTCCATTGCTATCCCAGGTGCTTAGGTTGTGTGAGCTTTTTTTTTATGACAGATTCCAGGGTGGGGTAAGTGACTGCAAAAACATAATTATTCATCTGGGACAACTGGTTACTTTTAGCTCAGTGTTTGTTGATTTGCCATTTAATCTAGCTATACCCAATTTTTCCACAGCTCCAAAGTAAAAAATAAACCCCTCCATAATACTTATAATGGGGGATAGTTAGAAAATCCTGCTATCTGTTATCATTCACTTTGGCAGAAGAATAAGGATGATGATACATTTCAATTAGAATTACCTTCCTGACCTCAGCAACAGTTGTAAGTTAATTCATTTTTCTTTTGACTGAAATCCTACTCTGTAAATATTAATGGAAGGTCTCTCTGAATTGTCCTGTTGGGATGCTGAAACTGTCATAATTTGATGATAATTTTGAAAGATGTGAGTAAAAAGCTGGATTTATTATTTTGATTATTGGAAACAACATCAAAACAGAAATCAAAGGCACACCAATAGAAAGTGAACTGAAAGTAGAAATGAAAATTTGTCATGGATCACTGGAAAGGGCCAACATTATTTCCACCTTCCCAGATGGGGAGACAGGACTGTAAGATACTCAGCAGGTATAAAACATCTAAGGTTGGTTTAGTGTGAGTGTCAGAAATATTTCTGCTGTCTGAAAGTGTCAGCAATCACAGAGAAAATCAGATGGCAATTCAGAACTGGATGATGTATAGAGAGGAGAGTAGTGGGTTTTTTTTAAATCCATTTTCTAATTTATTAACAGCAGTGAGAGCAGTAAGGGGAACAAGTCTGTTCAAGCACATCCAGGGTAAAATCAACTAAATTAAGTAACCGGACAGGCAAAGGCTTTTGTGGAGTGTCAGCAGGAGGTGCAGCACAGAAGATCAGTGATCACTGAGTTTTGCCATGTGTGTTATGGAAAATTGGGTCACCGTGTGTGGCTGCTAGACACCCCCCTCAGTTGGGTGACCTTGTGTGGCTGTTAGACACCCCCTCAGTTGCTTGCTCATGGAGAGTAGTTTTTTGAAAGTTGTATGTTGTTTTTATTTGTTTAGGAAGGTTTTTGTGGGGGTGGATGGCAGATATCGACACTACTGAATTTATTCTTTTGGAAAAAATATTGTTTTCAAAATTTATTAAAAGAGGCGCATTTCCTTTCTGAACACCAGATTACAACAAAACAAAAGGTCACTACAGATTTTAGTGATGCTTAGAAGAAAATACAGAGGAAAATAAAAAGGGGAAAACCTTACAAACGTTCTCATTTTAAATATTCTGAAATAGAAATAACTTTGAAAAGTACCTTTTTATGAAGCCTCAGTTTTAGTTACAAGAGTCATGACATGAGTACCAGTCTGGATCACACACTTGTAAGATGGATAGATGGGTAAGGTGGAGTGTAGCAGTGAACTGCTGGAGGATTTTGGTGAAACTGCAGCAGAGCAGGCTCCCCTGACTTTGCAGCTTTACTCCTCCTCATTTGCCATTATCCTCATGTTTTTTTAAGAATAGAACTCCTACACCACCAGTTTGTTCCATCTGAACCAGTGAAGGGCAAGAAGTGCAGATGAGCCTCAGTGTGTTATGAGTCTCACTTGGTGTGTCATGTTTATCATCTTCAAAGTGGTGCTTGATTGTGACAGAATTAGAACAAAAGCAAGGTAGAAATTTAAAACTAAAAAAACCTTTCTTGATTGTCTTCAAATGAACAATACAACAGTGTCTTAGACACATCAAGATTGTGTTTCAGTGATGGAACCCCACAGCTCATTGCTTGAGTCAGCCAGCTGAAGCCTGAGGAATCCTTAAAAATTAGCACAGGAACAGAATCATGGATTCATAGCATGTCCCTGGTTGGAAGGGACCCACAAGGATCACCAAGTCCAGCTTGCATAGGACAGCCCCGAAAATATCTGCATGGAATATCCATATGGATTTGTTATCCTCTGAATTTCTTGTAACTGTGTTGCATGAGCCAGACTTTTTTTGAGATATGTTAATCTTTTAAAACCACTTAGCTTATTCATGCCAATGTCATGACAACAGACACAAACCTGCATGTTTAGTAGACCTGCACAGAAGTCTAAGTGTTTGCACAAACACAGCTCAGAGGGGTGAGTTCACCTCTGCTCATGCACAGCTCTCAATATTAAAGTGTTTTCATTACTTTCAATGAGAGAATAGTTCATTTTTACCATTTGAGAGTCGGGTACTTCCTTGATTATTCTTTGAATCTGAATAGCCTCTCCTTGAAAGGTGTGAGTGCTTTTCCACTGACACATGTAGAAGGGTAGTGGATGATAGCCTGTTGTGACATTTATATTTCTTCTTTGACATGCAAGCTTTCAGAGTGTATCTGGCTGGTGCTCTAATGCCCTGGGGAAGCATGAAGATTTACAATTCTAAACCTCCGTTCATCCAAATTTTTGGCATTCAGTCAAACAGAAATTTGTCATAGTTTATAAACCTTGTTAACAAGGAACATCAAAAATTAATGCTCATTAGGGTGCTCATTAATATGCATGGTAGTCTTAGTTTTGACTTAATTTAGTGAAGCACCACTTCATAGTGGTATTGAGCCACTGCAGTAAAGTTTGAACGTGTGCTGCAGGAACAGGATGGAGCATTGATCCCTTCAGACAGTGTTAGCCCAGGTTTTGTTGTGGGGTGTTGCTCATCTCCTGCTCTCCTGCTTCCTGACAGTGGCTGAGAGCAGCTGCTGTGGAGGTCCTGTTGATAGTTGTTACTCCATGTTGTTGCTACTCAAAGTCCTCAGAATTTTCCGAATACAGTGCATGATGCAGAGGTAGTTACTAGATAGATTTGTTCATGTATGTGCCTGCCCTTACATTACTTTGATAAAGATTATTTCTGGGGAGACCACGGGTGTTTTTTGCTTTACGAAAGTCTTAGAGGTCCCTTAAATCCATAGCACAGTTTTAAAGCAGCATTGTCAAATGCATAGGGGTGAAAATTGATCTGACTGGCACATGGAAAGAAATATGTTCTAAGCAGAGTCTGTGGCCCTCATGACTGCTGTGTTCTGAGCTCAGCTGTGTACATCAGCTTGAAATAGCCTCAGTGATGTCCACTGGACTCTGCTGAGCTCTGCTGCCTCACTGAAGTGGGGTCAACACAGGTAAATGCAGTTCAGAGCATGGCAGGATTTCTGCCTCCTTGGAATATTACATAATTAAACAACTGTCATTAATGCTTTACCCCTCAAGCCATGGGAAATGCAAGAGTAATTAAAAAACAAAACAAAACATCCACATAGGGATTTGAATTTGTGAAGCAGAATTTAGCACACAGGGAGCACACCAGCCGAGAGTTTCCTGTCTCCATGTCCCCTTCTCTGCCTGTCTGCCCGCCCTTCCACCCTGTGGTCTCTCTCCTGCCAAGGATGCACTGGCCATGTCCTGGCCATAGCTCTTGCCATGTTCTCCTGGGGCAGGTATTGCACTGCTATTACTTCAGCAGAGAGAGGGCTGAGAGGAGGCGGTACAAGCTGACAAGTTGTGAGGAACAGATAAAATTGGTACTGAGGCAGAAATGAGGCTGCTACTCATGGGTAAATTATTCTGATGAAGAGATCCAGAGCTAATTGATCAAGGGTAGGACAGAGCTCCGAGGTGGTAGAAAACACCCCACCAGACTAAGGTACGGAACAGGCTCCCCTTTCCTCTAAGAAACCGCTACTCTGGTGATAATGCTGGGTAGACAACAGGCTCAGATTTTTCTTCTTCCCTGTTGGAGGTTAGGATTTTTTTTCTTTTTTTTTCTTTCTTTCTCTAAGGGAATTTTCTCCCATTTGTTGCCGAGGAGATGATAACAACGATACTCAAGAGAGACAAAAGAAGCAGCCAAGGTGGGGGGAAGAGGTGCAGCTGGCTCCAGTCTCTTGGCTGGGAGGATTTCTCTTGGGAAGAGAAGACACTGTGATATTTTGGCCGGGGAGTGAGGGGCTTAGCTCAGCTGCTGTGGGGAGAATTCGCTGCCACCGCCGAGTCCTGCACTGCTTTTTCCTTAATGTGGATGAGCACCTTTTGAACTGGGACCTTTTTGACACCCAGCCTCACTGGGAATGGACCAAGACCCCCGATCCCTTCCTGGAGGGCATGTCTCCTGGCTGCTTGTCTGCCCCGCTGTTTTTTGCTGCTGCTCTGGGCTTTTTTGCTAGTATTTATCCTGATATCCCGTGTTCGCTGGGACTCCCTCCCTGCTTCCGCTTCGGCCACTGCTTGGGGCTTAGTGCTACACTTTGATTCACTGCCCCCAGGAGTCTGCTTGCCTCTGCCATCCCAGCTGCGCTCCCAGGTCGCTGCTGCAGCCCATTTCACTCCCCGGCCCGCCCGGCCGCCATCACCGCGTGAGGGAGACGCGGCCGAGCTCGCGCCACAGCGCCCCCTGCAGGCGCGGGGGAATCCTGGCCCCTGCCCGGCCGGGAGCCACCAGCGCCCCTGCTGGCTGTGCCCGGAACTGCAGCGCAGGGGAAGGGGCCGCAGCCGAGAGCGGCTGTCCCTGGGTTTGTGTTCTGTTCCTCGGGGCTGCTGCTCTTTGTTTGCCTTGTTCTACACACACACATTAGCAAAGAACTGTTGTTCCTTTTCTCGTATCTTTGCCTGAAAGCCCTGTGATTTCAAAGCTGTGATAATCTGGAGGGAAGCGTGTCATATTTTCCATTCCAAGAGAGATTCCTGCCTTCCTTGTCAGACACCTGTCTTTCAAACCAGGACATCTCCCTATTCAGCTTTGTTTCTCACATTCTTAATATAAATTTGAGTGGTCTGGTGGCTGAAGTGCCACACACAGACAAGTTGCCTACTTTAACATCAGACCTTAAAGCTACAATGCAATTAAGTTCTACCATACAGCAGAAAAGCCCAAAACACACCCAATATGCCTCAAACTTGAATATCAATGGCCAGTGTAGGAGCACAAGTGACCACAGACCTAATTTTTTTCCTGTGTCACTCTGGCTTTTTCTTGGACATTGCTTCATTGCCTTTTTAATTAGAGGTACTTCTCATACCAGCCCACTTTAGGTGATAAACAGGCTGAGTAAGGAGCAGAGACTCTCTCTGCATTTCCAGAGCACATCAGCAGAGTTTTTTAGCACAAGGGTTCCATGATTTTGATTCACTAAGAGCTCATGAGGTTCTGAAATTCTTATTCCACAATGGCAATCAACTGGCCCATTTTTAATAGTCAGGACTGTAATAAAACAATGCAGGCACACTAATTAATTCAGGTTTTGACATTGGGATGTGCTCTTTCTTCATTCACTCAGGTACTTCCACTTGTGTTTAAACTCCCTTCCCCTGCATTTCTGGAGGGGATTCGACAGTGCTGGCATTAAAGGTGCTAGTGGAAATTACCTGCTTTTGCAGAAATTATGGAAAGGCTGGCTAGAAAAATACAGCTTAAAATGGCCCTGCAACCCCAGGGAACAAAAGGTAGAATCTTTCAAACAGAGGTGATGAAATACCAGCTACTACCTGGTCAGGTGAAAATGTTATAGGGGATAGATTGCAATTTCAACACAGAGAGCACACATCCTATGAAGTTTTGGAATATATGTGATCTGTAGAATTCAGTGTTTTTTATTTGTACTCTCCTTTAAACTAAAATCGGTTGATTTCAAAGGAAGAGAATGGTAGGATTGGGGGAGGAATCAATGTCAGGTGTGCCTGCAAAAAAAGAAGGTAGCTATGAGGCTGATAAAAAGTCAGTTGATCTTCTGCACATATTGACCTTGATGAGTATGGCCTTCCCATGCCAGAATCCTTTCAGGGTGACGTGGCTCACTTTCTGTCGAATCACAAGTGATAAAGTCTGAATCTACCTGGAAAATGCTGGCAAATGACTATTTGGTCACTTTATTAGAACAAACATAGAACAAATGTCCCGTGACCTTCTTTAGGCAACTTTTTCTCCTGTTTCTCCATTTCAAGACGACTAATGGGAAATATGAATGCAAAGGACTCACTGTAGAGCTGCAAACAGATCTTGCCCATATCTTGCTGTACAACTGGTGAGTATAACACCAGTGTGAGTGAGGCACATATGGCTGGTCCCCTCTGTTGGGATTCCTCTTGCCTAGTTCAGCAGGTTTGTGCCCCACCAACCAGCTCTCTGCTGGGGGAACCAGAAGGAGAAGAGAGGCCACAGAACTGTGTATCAGCTTTGCAGCAGATGTTTTCAGTTAATCATCAGGATGCTGCTTTGAAAAAGTGTTTTTAGCACATTGAATTTAGTCAATTGCAGGGAGTGTGGTGCACATGTGTACCCCTGCAGGTGTGCCACAGGGCTCAGTGCATGAGACAGGCATGTTAACAGGAAAAGGTTGAGACATATAAGGAGTAAGAACTGGAAATTTGGATATTTTTTCAGATTTCAGAAAAGACTGCTACCTCAAACCAACATCACCTCAGTGGTATATGGCTGAGTAAAATAAATTCCTGATCCACTTTTCTAAATTCATGCAGTGTGGACAGCTCAGAGAGGATGTAAAATTTTCATCTCTTTGTTTCAGCCTGCTAATGTTTTGTCAGAAGGATTTGTCTTTAAATAGGTATTGGTTATACTTTCCATTCTGACCCCTACTACAGACAGCTCAGAGTCTATGTCTGTACATTCTCTGTCTCCCTCCCTGCAAGGCAGCTGGGCATCCCATTCCAGGAATGACTTACATTGGACATTAGAAATTGCATGTCAGTGGTCTGACACAACTTTTTCAGGCAATTGCAATCTGGAGATTTGCACTCACTGAAGAAACTGAGAGCTGTTTCCCCTGACTTTCACAAGATGTGGCCATTACCATCTCCTACCAATCCACTCTGGCACAGAAGTGCTAAGAGCAGACATCCGAGTTGTTTTTCTGCCCATCTAAGGAAACTCTTATTAGTTTTTCACCCAGTGAAGACATATGCAGCAGCTTTGCATGCAAACAGCAATTACTGGCAGGATAAAGGACTTTAGTTGGGTATTGATTTTATGTCAGGGAATTTTCTCTGGCTGAGAACTGTAGGATTTTCTGAATACAATAATATCTAAGGAATGGCATCAACTCTTGACATCTGATGTTGTCAGAATTCCTTTTCAGCCCCTTTTTATTAAATGTGATCCCTTTAACAGGCTTGTGTTTGTTTGGTTTTTTTCCACTAAGAAAGCAAAGGCATGCAAAGACAGAGTATAGAGGTGGTAAAGGAAGGGAAACTTGCATTTTCTTGAAAACATGCCACCTGCTTTCAGTATCAAATTGAAGACATTTGCCTTTTTATATTCCTGAACCATGAAAATAATTCTCAAAATGCTCTTGAATACTGGTCTGTCAATGCTTATATCTATGTGTTTCCCTGTTTGTTTTTAGGTATTTTAAAACACTGGTTTATGTTAGTTCTTTGTCTGCCTTCAGGGATCTTTACTCAGCTGAGCTTGTCAAAATGCCTCCTACAGATTTTCCAATTTCTGTCTCCATTTCCATTAGCACTTTTGGATGAGTGTCACTTGGAGTTGGTGCCTTGTCAATTGGAATGATCTCTGACCTTTTAATAACCACATTGAACTGTTAACTGCACTGGAGATATGCCAATTAGGGGAGTCAGTTGATACTCACTTTACATCCGCCTGCCACTTTCATTTAGGGACAGAGATATTGATACAGCCCCTGGGAAATTTGGGGAAAAGAAATACTTCTGATAAAGTTAACAGACAATTTGATGTCAGTACTGATGTATACAGATGTAGCCAAAAGAGGAGATGTGTGGATGAATTAATTAGAAAATGATTGTCCTTGTGACTACCCAAGAGTATCCCTATGTGCTCAGCATATAGAAATATCAATTCAGAGGAGCCATGTTTCCTTATTAGTAAACCAACACTTTTGGCACTAAAATTCTATCATTGGAGAAACCTGTCTGAAGAGATCAGCAAGTTGAATCATACAATGCAGCATCTCTCCTGAGACTGAGCAGTGGGGACAGATAAGTAATTTATTCTCCACTCAGCACCTGCAGGCTGATGGGTTGCTGCCCAATTTCTAAAGCCATTGCTGTTAAAAAGCCAACACTTGCCAACAATTATTATATAATGCCCCCTAAACTACTTCATGTCTTTCTCTTTCCATGTGTCTGCCTACATTAGCACATGGATATGTTCCCTCCCTTACTGATGTGCTGCATAAATGTAAAGTGCAGACTCATTCTGTCAGTTTTCTAAGTGTAGATGGAGTATGCCAGGTGGTGATTACCATTTTTAAGATACAGACTTTGTAATGGAGCACTGTTTTGTAATGCCTAGCAAAAGCTTTAAAAACTGTATAAAGCATTTGGTTGATCTCTCACCCCTGATATTCCATACTAGTTTCCTAGTGAGGGCAAGTTAATTTCTAAAATTAGCAAAGTGAGATAAATGCTACAGAGTTTCAGTGCTGCTCCAATAACATATATTTCTTTTTTACAAAATAGGAGAAAAACAAAAAGTATTTTATAGAAGTTCCATTTCACTAATGTTCTACCCTGAGGCATTTAGCTTAAGTTAGCAAACCTGTGTTCCTATATTAGTCTAACACAGATGCATCAAGGGGAGCTAAAAATCTGTCAGGTGGCATTTGGTCATCCAAAATTGGAGATTACCCATCACGTTAGAGTCTTTAAGTTGTATTCCTCACACGGAGAATCAGGTGGAAGTTCTTATTAAATTCTACCCTAAATTCAGGCAGGTCCTTTTGCACTTCGGCAGCCTTTTCTGCTGTGAAACTTTGGGGAAACTATTGAGCAATACACAAGTAAGAGCACTGGCTGCATTATCTACAAATTCATTTCAGTGTGCTTTTGTGCACCTGTGTGGGCTTTGTGACAATATGAAATATGGAGAACTGTTTGATTCTCTTTCTTACGTTGCAGGAAAATTCATCCTTTGTGTTTTCTTTTACCTCCCCTTTCCCAAGAGAGGGGTAAGATCTGCATTTTAGCCTTACACTTTCCTCTGACATTTCCTTGGTCTCTTCTGACTTCTCTGTTTAGGGAAGAGATGTGCCACAACACAATATCGATCAGAGCCATTAACACTTGCCATAATTTGAGATGCACTAAAAAAAGGCTTAGGAAAACATGGATTTCTAGGGACTGGACGTGGTCCCCAGGCAGTCACCTTGAAGAAGGGCTGTTCATTTGCATAACTAGTTTGAAACACAGGGTGTTAAAAATACTTGAGGCTTTTGGGGCAAAGATAACTTGTGGGTACCTTTGTGTGGATTTCTTGTTGGATTTCTCAGTTGAAAAGCAGTTGGAGGAAGCACTTAAGAATAGAAAATGTCAGCAAAAAGCTTATTTTTCATGAGAAATTGTTTGAAAAATATTTTTATGTGTCTTTGTTTTTAAGAATTCTTATCTGATGTTAATATGGCTTCCAGTTTATACAGATGTTCCTGCCATCCACAACAATGGGTGATAGTGACTGCCTGGTGCAGTGTGGTACTGCTTTCCATTTGGGCAATTGAGCTGATGTTTGTAGGAATTGCATGAATGGGAGAGGATCATGTGTTATTTCTGTGCTCCTTTCTAGTGGACTGGCATCCTTGCTTTGGCAGATTGTGTCCCTAGAGAGGCTCTTCTAACCTTACCTTGTTGAGAGGAGAAAAGAGATATTAAGGCAGAATTTTGACATCAGTGGAATAGTGGTTTTGCGTGCCTGAGAAATCAGAGATCTGACATTCCCTCCTAGTCTTTGTTGAAGTGTTTATCTTTGCACTTGAAGTGGGTTTATTCCGCACGGTTCCCTTGACTTCTGAAAGGTTATTCCTGGCTGATGGCAGAGTGCTTGAGCAAAGTGCCTGGTTCACATTACATATGTGGGGCAGGAGTGCTGAACAGTCAGTTGGTAGTACAGAGTTATTTATAGTTGAAATTTGACATTAACGTCAGGTTTGTTATGGCTGTATTTCATAAAGCAAATAGACATAGCCATGGAGCACTCTATGCTGTGGCAGCTCTGCATAAAGGAATAGGTAAAATATTACTGAGCCCCTGAATAGAGAGAACTTGTATAGTAAATTAAGTTTAGAGGAGCAAATAAGATTTTCAAGGCATGCAGAAGATTTACTTTTCATTCATTTTTGTTACAGATGAGTAATGCAATGGTTGGCTCTCACAATCAAAGGATGAATATTGTGTGTATATTAAGATAAATTTTGTAGATGTATAATTCTGTTATTGCAATATATCCTCTCATAGTCCTCTTTCCCCTCCCCCTTGTACGAGATGGCTTGGGGAGCTGGGGCATTTGGGGAGGGCCAGCTTGTTACTATACCTGGCCTCCAGTCAAGATGTAAGAAAGTAGTCTCTACCAATGGATGGCAGAGAAGGAGCTGACCAAGAAGACTTTAGGAGGCCCTAGGGGTATAAAGGGCAGAACATCCATTCTGTTAGTGAGCATGTGGCTGCCAACCACAGAGACTCACAGCACTGCTTTTTCTCCTTATTCAGTCTTTTGTTGTGTTTTTGTTAAGGTTTAATAAACCTTTAAAATTCTAAAAGTGAGCATAATTTCTCACAATTTTGATGCAATGTGTATCCAAATCCCTCTGAGTAGCTCAACCTCATTTCTACAACCTGTGTCCTCTCACTAACTTGAAAGAAATATCTATACGAGAAGATAGGGTTGGCTCTAGGTTAGTCTCAAAGAAACTGGGAAATTGTACCATGCACACAAATTATTGTAAACTACAGTAAATAATAGATTATTTATATGATGGATGGCTATCTAGACATAAATAAAAGGAAGCTTAGTTTAATTTATGTACAAAAAGAAACTGTGTGCTGCTTCCTTCTCCTTCCCTCCCCTCCCTTCAATTTTACAGTGCTCAGTTTCTAAAGAGGAGAAGAAATTATTTTAAAGCAATGCTCTTACTGTCCTAGATCGATCATTTATTTTGAGTCTTCCACAGGATTCAGTATTGCTTATGTTATTTTAACAAAATATTTTAAAATACTTTTATTGAGGTAGTAATTATATGTCAATTACTGTCTCAGGGAGAACATTTTGATTTTTAATATTTTTTCCAACACTGATAATCAATAGATATCTCAAAAGACTTTCATGCTATTGGGCCTGGAAAACCTGTAGTTTTAGAGGACTAGTTGTAATATTCATAAGTGAAAGCAAACATCATGAATATCAAACCCCAGCTGAAACATGTGAGTGTAATTAAACATGAGGGGAGCTTTGGCATGTGTCTGCAGCTGAAGCTGCTTCTTAGAAAGACTTATACATTGAATCTATCTTTATTAAGGCCTTGTCCAAATGATAAATATACGCTGCCTGCTTGGTATCTGCCACTTGGAAATAAATCACTTTAGGATTGATTTGCTAACGGCTTTCTTCACTTTGTGTCCTTCTGCCCAGGAGGACATACTGGAGCTCTTCACAGAAGCACACAAATAAGTGGAGCTGCTGAGAGAAGAAAGCCAGCAGCAGCAGCATGAGAAAATACAGCATGTTCACTGGCACAGATGTCATCATGACTGTCATGATTTAAAACTTGTGGAACTGCAAACATTACAGGAATTTTGCATAGGCTCTTCTGATAGTCTAATTTCAAGCTTGTTCTGCTTCAGTGCAGAGATGGAATGTGGATGTGTATAGCTCCACTTCCGTCATTCCTGCTTCCTAAATTATAATATCATGTGTGGAGCAACCCAGTTTTGCAGTCTTAGTCACTGGGCAATAAACCAGGTAAAACTGAAACCTGGATTGTTTGCTGATTTTGGGGTCAGCTCACACAAAAGGTTTTGCACTATGAAGCTATTCAAGACAGAGACTGCTTTTGTGCAAGGAAGAAGTAAAATCCAAAATACTAAAGCTTTTAAATGTTAGAAGTTATATTATTTTCTCCTAAATTCTGATTAATTTCTATTGCTGTGGCTAATCTCTGTGCAGAGAGATGCAGCTAAAATGTGAGAGCCTTGATGGGGAAATGACTCATGCAGCAGCCGAGGTTCAAACAGAGCTGGGCAGCAGCAGAGAAAAGCCATTTCTTTTCCAACCTGGTACAAAGCCACCTTCTCTGGCAGTGCCTGAACTGGGACCTACAGCAGCCTCTGTGTCAGTGTCTTCCACCCAGCTCCTTATGAGGATTTTCATTTTCTTTTGAGAGAGAGCAGTAGGAATGCATTGCTCTGTCAGCATAAGGATAGTCAAAGTGCTTTGAAAGGAAAGTAGGACCCATTGCTAAGATCCCACAGTTCTTACTGGAATCAGCCTAAGTGAGACTTAAATATGCTTAAATTATCACAGGCTGAAGTGCTCTATGGAACTGGGGTGATACATGTCATATGTTTAAACCTGGTGCTTGAGAAAGTTTTTGGCTGACTCTGGATCTAAAAATCGTTTTATGGAAGTGATTCTGAGAACTGGTAGAATTGAATAGGTTGTGGGAACTCTTGTAACTTTTAAACAGTACAGTACTAGTTGATAGAAACATATTTCTCTAAAATATTGTTTTTTAAAAGCCCATTATGTTTTATATAATTCTCTTGAGATTTGCCATAATAGTACTTAAAATGTAGTGTAATGTAGTGCTTGATAGGTCTGCGCTATAACTTGATTTTCATGATACTACCAGCTCTGTGTTTGTGACATTGTATTTTGGAGAATAAGAATTACACTAAAGTGCAGCAATTTTATATTACATCAAACAGAACTTCAGAAATCAACTCTTTAGCCTGAAAAACCCCTAGAGTCTGATTTCAGAGTAAATAAGATAAAATGGTTTTGCATTTTGATCTACCTGGCACACAGAGCTAATCTGAAAAAGCTCACTGGTGTTTCTGTGGGAAGCTATGCTGTTTGACTGTGTAATAACTGAAGTAAAAAATCTTGTTTTGGACAAAGTGTGCAGGAACTTTGACAGAATTGTAGCTAAAAGCCTTTGTGAAAGAGTTCAGGTTGTACACTTTACCTTCTTTCTGAGTCGGGGCTGTGGCAGGTGACTTCCAGGCTTAGGAGTCCAGTAATGAGCTTCACTGATATAACCTGGAAAGAAGCAACTTG
The DNA here is from genome assembly GCF_052056855.1 of Sturnus vulgaris. Classification (NCBI taxonomy): domain Eukaryota; kingdom Metazoa; phylum Chordata; class Aves; order Passeriformes; family Sturnidae; genus Sturnus; species Sturnus vulgaris. The sequence continues at coordinate 16,270,732 of NC_142256.1, read as the reverse complement.
TGCCCATGTTTCACATTAATTTTGAAAATAAGAAAACAAAAACTTCAAGTTTTCAAGATACTTTTGCAGATGCTTTTTTAAATACGAGGAAAACAATTTAAATTTCCAGAAAAAAAATTTATGCCTTGTGTACTCAATTCTGTGATTTGCATGTCTATTTTAAAGTACATGGAGAAACTTCTAGCAACTTCTACAAGATACTGACTAGTAGATCCATGATTTTAAAACTGAGAAGCATTTCACTTTTAAGCGCTTTATCAAGTTAACAGTTTATGAGCCGGGCCATGACAGGTGAACATGAAAACTGAAATAATATTTTATACACTGTGGGGTTCCTATTTTTCCACTGTGATATCATTGACTAGGGCATATAAGTAACTGTGCAAGTAATGCTTCTTGGTGGAAAGAGAATGTTTCTATTCAGTGCTCCTGGTGAGAACTGATCTGTTTTGAGCACGAATGGAATAAGGACAATTTTTTTTTTTTAATATTTTTTCCCCCCTTCGTGTTTGCTTAAGATCAGCATGAATATTGAAATGTTATTTCCAGGTTGTGGTTGAATCCAGGAAGTTGTAACAAATGAGTGGTGATGGGCAATTGTCTCCGGCATGTTTATGGGAAAGCATATGTGTTTCTTTCTAATTTCATTAAGTATTGGTTCCTGTAATAGATGCCTCCCTTAAAGGCATCAGCAAAATCAATAATAATGATTGTTACAATGGATTGTGGGTATGTATGTATTTTGCAAACTTTTCCAGGTTCCCGTTTTCCTTTGCTGATTTGCATATCCTGAAGACTGCCTTGCAGCCGGGCCATTGTCTCTGCTGGGAGACCTGTTGTGTTCTCAGTTTGGCAGCATTTTCCATCAGATTGTCCCTCCCTGACTGCTGCCAGGAGCTCTGCGCCATCTCTGCGCTTCTGTTGTCGGAGCTGCCTCTTCTGAAAGGCCATTTACAAAGAACAGCTGATGTTTCACATCAAGATCTGGAAGTGATTCTGCCCAGTGGCTGTTTTACCCAAGAATCCGATGGCTTTTTCCTGGCTAATTCTCTTCTAACTGCTCTTAATTACACAGAAGAGGTTGAGGAAAAAGGAGAATGGGGAGTAGAAAAATTTGTTCATTTAAAAAAAAAAAGTAAACCCCACCCCTTTGATCAGTTAGCTCAGGGATTTTAATCTCCCGAGGCAGAAGCAGCTGATCCTCCTCAGTGGCAGCTGCAGTCCTGGAGCTGAGCTGGACAGGGCCGTGGAACTGCAGCTGAGGGCGAAGTGCTGTCCGCATCCCTGATGCTAAAGGAAATGGTTCCTTTGCAAAATCATCACTTCCCAAGAAAGAAGAGCAGTTGTTGCTCTCATGTAGTGGAAGGGCATGGCAAAAAGGCTCACACTTTTTAAAATAAATTTTAAATTTTTAATTTTTTTTTCTGAGATCCTAGAAACTTACGATTTAAAACAATCTGAGGTTTTCTAACAGTGTGGTTATGTGAGCTGTGCAGGTTCTTCTCAAACTGGCCTCAGCCCTCCTCTGGCTGCCAGCTGTTTCCAGCACTGCTCAGCCAACCTTTCCCAAACTGGTTCAATTTTCAGCTGCATCAATGAGCTAAAAGGGCCACATGTGATATGCGTGCAGGGATAAATGGAAGGAAGAGGGGGTACATTCCTTTTGGCTACAGTGGGGTCTTAGCTTGACAACCCACATCAAGGATACCTCAAAGCAGCTACTATCACTATGGAGTTGTCTGCTCATTCCTTAGCCAGTCCCAACACATCTTTCATATTGAGACAGTTTTCGGCTTTCTCTTCTTTTCTGGCATCAATTTCTGCCTAAATTGATGATAATTAGGTGCCAGCATATATATTGTGCCTTTCTGTATGGCTTGAGTAATTTCTGTATGGATTTAATTAATTAAACCAAGTGTAAATGTGTAAATTCTGTATTTGTAAAAGTAAAGTGCTGGATTCCATTTTCAGAAAAGTTTTATTCTCTGAAACTGTTAATGTATTTTCTCTGCTATCACACTTTAAATGAACTCATGAGTTAAGAAGAGTGGCAGAGAATAAATTATCATACAGCTGGTAGGAGTGAGATAAATAAAAGAATATACATAAAAAATAAATGGATTATGTCCCTGCGTGTGTATGCAGAAGAACCAATCCTTGATGACGAAATGCTATTAACTAGCTTAATGTAATTAACTGTTTTAGTGTTGCTTCAGGAAGAGAGGTTTGTAGTTCTTTTTTTGAAGTCAAGTGTCACAAATGTGCAGTGTGGAATAACAGCTCTTTTGCACTTGGGAAATACACAAAAGAAGAAGGTGGGGACAGGTTATTTCAGAAAGGAAACAGAAGGTTTCATCTGGAACAGAAGGGTTATTTCAGTCCCTTAATTTTTTTTTCCCTATGAAAAAGAGATCTCTAAAAAATTGCCAGTGAAACAGAGAATTTGAAACTGAATTTGGTGCTGTGAACATCATCTTGCAATAAGCTCCAGGCCAGTGGGAAGGTCCTTGTGTGTGTGTGTGTCATCCTAGGGTCAGTCAAAAAAGATCCAATATAAAGAGCACATTTCATCCTGAGATGAAGGCAGAAGGAAAGCTAAGGCCAGCTCATGATTCTCATCCCAGTGATTCATGGCATATATTGAGTTTGTGGAATCTGCTGCTTGAAGTTAAAGGAGGGTTGTTAGCCTGTGAGTTGGTGTCACGAAGCTTCTTTACTGTGTCCCCTGTCCTGCTGGTTGTGAGTGAAGACTGTAGGAGAGACACATGATGGAAGGTGCTGTGGTGGCTTCACATCCTGTACAGTGCCCTTGCTAAGGCAGACACTTCTCTCTGTGAGAGAATGGCCCATCTTTCAGTGACTGGGTGTGTCTGCACCTAGTGATACCAATATTTGCAATTCAAGAAAACATCTGTTTTACTGATGAATCAGCCCTGTTTTTTGCTTAAGAAAATGAAGTGTATGGGGTGATAATGAGTGTTTGCCTGCATGCCTATGTCTTATCTGTGGCAAAAGCTGTCACACACACAGGCTACATGGTGACACAGGGACTGTATTCCTGAGATAAGTAAGATCCTATAAGCTCCCTGAGCAGAGGGAGAGCAAACAAGTTGGTGTTGCAGCATGAGAAATGTCTTCAGATGGACCCACTCTGACTCTATCTGCACCCAGGCAGGTGGGGAGCAGCCAGGCCACTTGAGTCCTTGCTGGAGCCATTCCTGCCACCTCCCTAATTTACTTTTCCTGTGAAATTGCCCCCTAAAACACATTTAGTGGCTAAGATGATGCATTGAGGCAATGATGTTTTGTTCCTTGTGCTTTTTCTGAGGATCCCTGTATGTTCTGTGATGAAGATGTAGGAGGTTCCCTTCCTCTGCTGGTCAGTGGCTGCTGTCTCTGAGCTCCTCTTTGCTGATTCCCTCATCATGTGGAGGGATTAGAGCTGGGTCTGTAATAACTCCAGCTAAAGTGAACATCTAAATAACATAGGGTGGGGGTTTTTATATCCTTTTAATATTTTATTCTTTTAAGTTCAGTGCTCCAGTTCCAGCAAAGCCTCCCATGACAAAGAGGCAGATTTGCAGGGATCTGGGCCCCTGCTTCCAGAGGTGGGTGTTGCCTTGTGTTCCAGCCTTCTGATTGTTGACAGATTCTTTTGCACTTTCTCAAACTCTTTCTTATAAATAATGATTGTTTTGCATTCCTTTTTGGAGGAAGAGAGGATTGATGGACTGTTGATGGGACCTATGGAGTCAGGAGGAATTACTCTCACTGTCCAATCCATGGTCGTTGTTGGAAATCTATAAATAGACATGTAATGTAAATAAAGTGGTTCTTGTCCTGCATGAATCATCAGAGTCAAGAGTGTGAGTCTCTCTGTCATAATGGCTACAGGTGGGCAAATCCTGCTCACTCCCTCTACTCTTCCTTCCCCCGTGAATCACTGCATGTCTCTGAACAATGGTAGCAAGTGGGTCTCTTGAGTCATGGGGCTTTCTGTTTCTTTTAGAAGTCTGTATCACCATGGAATGCATCCGGTGCTTTTCTGGGGTTCCCAGGCTGTGTGAGGGGGCAGGAGATATGAGTTTGGCTTACCTGAGGGACAGTGACACCAAATCTGTCCCTCACCAAAGAAATAAGTGTGCCAATCCAGACTGTTTACGCCGTGGTACCATGCAGGTGGAGATCTAAGATTCTGGTTGCAGAAGAAAAAGGGAATAGGAGGAAGAGCATTCTTGCCAGAAAAACATGAAAATACTATGCTCTTTTGCCTTTCACCCACCCGCCCACCCACAGAAATCTAGCCCCAGATCTTTATGCACCTTTTCTTTTAATACAGAAAATGTGCATATACATATAATTTCAATAGTGAAGTTTAATAAATTGATGCTTGAAAGTAGTGCCAGATTCTCTGCTGAAAAGCACTACAGAAATGAAAAGCATTATTGTTATTAGTCAATGTTGTTCTTGGTGAGGGCTCTAAGCCTCGCATTGAGCTGAGATTTTCTACTGAAAAAAACACTGATCTTATTTTTCTCCTACCAGCTTCCTTGAACTGGAAATTCTTGTGTAAGGAAAGGAGGGACTCAGGATTTAACCGGATTTAAATTTAAATTGTATTTAAATTTAGCTTGAGACTTATTTCCTAACCAGCTCCTTGTGGTTAATTTCCAGGTTAATGCGTTTCTGTGAATGTATTTCTTGTATCATTTAAATTTCCTCTTGTTCTATATCTTGAATTCCTTAAGAGCAAATGATTTATTTCACTGATATTTACTCCTGTCACTTTTCTTTCCAATGCTCTTAAAAAAAAGTTGTGCAGAAGGGCACAAAATCCATACATAGAGGAAAAAAGTGCTGGTCTTTGCCTACAAGGTGATGCTATTGTCAGTGAATGTGAATAATCCTTTTTTCTTTTATGTAAAGGTCTGATCTTTCTACCCCCATCTAAGATAAAACAGTCTGTCTGTCCTATAAATGCACAGTGAAATGTAATTTCACATCAAATCTCTGTCCTGTGGTCCAGTAATGTGATGTTCACCTAAAGGATAAGAGAGCTTGACAAGCTTCAGCTCGCCAGAATGGTAATGTTCATCGCTGCCTGAATCTAAGCTTCCTTTCTAGTTTGCTTTCTGGGGAAGCAGACCTGAGAGACTGAATATGTAGAGGACAGGCTGTTGAGAGACGTTATTACAAAGAACTGGAGAAAGAGAGCCATCCTCTGAGGGATGTGACATTTTCAGTCTCTTCTTCTGTTTGCTATTAGAAAATCAGTTGAGCCCTAGGACTCTATAAAAAGCACTAAAGTAACCTGATTCTTGGGCTGTTTGGTTGAGATTTTTTTTTATTTGTTGGAGGGTCTTTTTTTGGATCAGAAGACCTTTGCCAGTGTATGTGATTTGTATTTTCTATTGAGCTGTGGTGGTGTTAATCAGTTTGTTCTATTCTAGCAGGTTTGTCAGTACGCCTGCTACACTTTTTATACTTGCTTTTTCTAATGTATAGATCAAACACTTTAAAAAAAATTCACTCTGAAAATTTGTATGAATTGCTCTTATTGACGTTCTTACAGTTAGACAAACTTTAATTAGGTGTCATACGCAAAATCTCTTATAAAAGGAGAAAAGGTAAATGGGTATTTTTGTTTATATCAGTCTGGGTCAAGGACACTCAAATGTTTCCAAGACCTTATTGATAATTTATGAGTCATTTGTTCTAAAGTCTGTCACAGATTATGGATCTGTTTTCCTGGGGGTCTGCAAGGACAGTAATTATCCATTTTCTGTTTAGATCAAGATGCAACATGTTCAGACAATGGTAGTCCTAGAACGATGAAACTGGCTTGTAGAATTCAGCAGGGTTCTGCTTATGATGGCTTCCAAAGGTAATGAGCCATACATATGGTGTGTCATACATTGGCAAAAGTTTATTAGCTTTAGTGAAGCTGCTTGTATTGGCTGGGGATCTGATGTTTACCCTATGCCTCATTTATTGTATAACATTTACGTATTGTAAAAAACCACCACCACAAAAAAAAAGAAAGAAAAAATAAAGTAGGCAACACATTTGAAAGCTATTTCATTGGACATCTGTGCAGTACAGGTGTAAAACCTTTCAGAACACTTTACATTCAAATAAACTTATGTCACACACAGAGATGTTCACTCATTAATTCTCCTTACAGAGGGAAAAGCAGAATTTGACTTATTGCCTATAATTCCTGAAAATGCATGAAATCTTGTGAGCAAGTCCCTGTCCATAAATTAAAGAATAATACTAATTCATGTGGAGCCCTGTAGGGAGGAAGTGACTGAGGGATCTGTCTGATGTGCTCACAACACATGAACCTTGGTCCTTGCCAGTCATTAGGAGCAGCATTTAAAACAATCACATAGCAGGATTGCCACAAAGGTTTATAATAATGATTAGGAAGCACATAATTAAAGCCACTCCCAAACTGGAAAAGCATTCTCAGCAGACTTCAGAAACTGTAAAATGCTTGTTTATTCAATAATTATGGACCATAATTATGGTAATGAGGTTAGCTCAGATTTACATGTTAGCAATGCATTTTAATGATCTGATTATATGAAAGTGAGAAACAATAGATTAAATTTTATATGGAAATTTTTTTGCCAGACCATAATCATAAGACAACTCCCCTCCTATCCCCAAATAGATTTATGAGAGCTCAGGGAATTACCATGTAATAAGTCTTGTGGTTGTAATGAAATAACTAGAGCAGAAAAAACTTTAAACCATTGTATGAACAGAAATCCTCAGCTGCAGAAGTACTGCTGAGTGACATTAAAGAATGTAGTTTTCTTTTTCTTCAAACTATTTTAAAAAATATCACCAAATGGGCTATAGAGTCCTTGGAGACAATTTTGTGAAGAACAGTCGCTGCCTTTGTTTCTGAACACTGAAGTTAGCAAGTTTAGATAAAGAAATGACCTTTCTGTTTTCTCACCCAGCTGTCGTCTTTTCTTTCATCTGTCTCATTCTTTCTTCCTTTCATCCGGTTTTTGCTTCTCTTGCTTTCATTCAGTGATGTTCTCTCAAAAAGCCCTGTTATGTTTTCTACCAATAACATTTGTATTTCTATGGTTAAAATTATTGTATTTCCTTCATGTATGCCTTTTTTGTTTTCTTGGGCTCTGTAAAGCTTTCAAATCTTATTTTAAATTAGCAACTTAGTTCCTTTAATCTTTATTTTGGTAATGCAATATTGTCTTTGACTCATTAAATGTCATCCTTTTTTGCTCTATGAAGTCAGTGATTTATTTTGTGCAGCATTGCAACAAATTGGATGATCCTTAAGGCAGGGAAATCAAAGCAAGGCTGCATGTGATGTACTAACTGGCAAAGGGGAATAACTGAAACATTCGGGGTTTTTTGAGGAGGTTTTTTGTTGTTGTTGTTGTTTCTTTTTGTTAGTTTTTTGTTTGTTTGTTTTTTGGTTTTTTTTTTTTTTTGGTGGTAAATACTTACAAGATTAGGTGGAATAATGTGAATAATAATGAAATTGTGAGAATTAAGCAATACTGAGGATGCTTGGACTGAGACAGTGATGCTGTTTGTCCACAAGGCAGAGTGATTCGTGCTGGTTTTGTCATTTGGATTCAGTCTAGGCACCAGTTTAGTCTGCTGGAGATACCCTCTGCTCCAGCCCATCACTCTGGGTCCAAGGACTATCAAAGCACAGGGGTTCCTGCAGGGAACAGAAACTGCTGAGAGGACGGGAGTGGGAAAGTCTGGCACAGTAAATTACACCTTTGGGAAAAGTAACTGGTTTGCTGTCCGCTCCAAAGAGCATCCTGGGACACTCAGCTCTGCCCAGAGATTGTCCCAGAGCTGTCAAGAACTCCAGCTTGCATTTTCCAGCATCAAACTCCAGCCTGAACCAGTGCATCCAAGACTCCTGGCCCGGAATTTAAGTGCCCAACTCTGAAAACTTCAATCCTTAAGTACAATTTTGTATTTTACTCAAGGAAAACAACATTTTTCTGAAATTCAGGGGACCTTCAGTTACCGTAGGCTGACTGCTGGGATGAAGAAGTAGCAAATGTCTTGGATTAGGGGGAAGATAAGGAATTTTGCCTGGTTTTGGGTTAATCTTAATTATCTATATGGCCACTGCTCATTCTTTCAAGTAACAAATGGATACAAAGAAAGTGTTTATTACTCTTGCTTGAATCCACATAGTTCTAGCACACAACCTAAACTGCTATTTTATGCACATCTTTAAAATTTTATGAAAAAGCAGATCCCCCAGAGGTTGCGCCTTAGCCAAACCCTCTTTGCATTATTTTTCAGATACAGTCTTTGAGGTTGCATTAACAAGATTGTAATTTGTTCTTTTAGACAGCAGCCTTTGAAAATCTAGTCTAAAATCTGTCGTCAAGAAAACTTAGGCTGTAGTATTAAATTTAAGATTTTTGTCATCTCTTTTTGCTTGTTTACATTTCCTTGCAGATGGTCATTTCATCCTTGTGTATCAGGACACGAGGGACGGACTTTGCCAGATCTTGTGTTGTCTTTTTCCTGGAGGGGGAAATAAAATCTTGCACTCTCTTTGTCTTTATTTACGTGCAGGTGTTTCAGAGCAAAGCTAATCACGCTGCTTGCTGGGATTGTTTGCGCTTGTTTTAGGGTTTGCTTGCTGTTTGCCGTGAGCCAAGGAAGAAGACTGAATTGTGCTGTTTACACTCTTCTCTGACAGTGCTAGACAAGGGCCTCTCTCAATGCAAGGCACAGTATTTGACTGACATATTTTTGCAGGGGACTCTATTAAATAAAGAAGTATCTGCTTCAACTCTTAGGAGCAGCACTTGTGAGAACTAAAGCATCCCTGTCCCAAAAACCTATTATCTTTCATATTTTATTTCTGTGATAATAGCCTCATAAGTTTCCACATGAACATCTCTTACTTTCCTCAGTATTTAAAGTGTTTAAATATTGACTATGGATTTAACATTAGATTTTTGTCTTTGATAAAACTGGATGAGAAATAAAATTTGCATTTAAAGTTTTCTACTTACTACTAAATTCAGAAGGAGATGAGTCACAAAAGTGCAAAGGTGGCAATGTTTGTGAAGAGTGAGCTCTTTATCATCCTTCTCTGCAGTTCCTTGAGGGAACATCAATGGTGGTTGTCTAAGCAGGTTCATTGTCACACATTCAATACAGCCTGTCCTTTTAACAAAAGAAGATATGCTTCTTTAACTCTCTAATTAAAGCTGAGACTTCAAAACATTATATATTGTCTGGCTTCTAAAAGAAGAAGAAGAATCCTTTATTCAGAGGAAAAAGGTCTCAGTGCCATCTATACCTCTTGGATTTTGAAGTCAGCACATGAGCATTGTGAGTTGCCTTAATCTGATGGATGTTCAGTACTTCCACACAGACACACGTCACCCAGGACATTATTGCCTGAGGCTTGGGATAGAGAAGCTGCAAGTCCCTGCCAGCCACACTATAGACATACTGATACATCTCTGAAATATATTCTTACTGTCCAAATACTAGCTTTAAAGGTTCATATAAAAGTCAAGCAATAAAAATATCTCCACACCAGGCTGAGGATAGTAATATCCTCTCTTTTTGAAATCAAATAAAAATGATCCTGCTCATTTAAAAATTTCCCTGCTGTGTTGCCCTAACCAGTCTTTCTTATCCTACTACTCTAACTGTGCTCATTGTTCTGGTCCATCTTTGCCATATTGAGAGGAGAGCTTTCTTTATTTTTTTCCTTTTTTTTCCCCCCTGCCTGCATGATATGCCTGGGAATGCTCTGTTACATATATTTGCAGAGCCAGCTTGCTTCAGAGATTTCCTTTCAAGCTATCTTTGTTGATCTTTTCAGCTTTCAGATCCTTCTTCCCAAGAAGGATATGGTTAGAAGGAAGATGTTTAGGATTCTGTCCATGAAAAGTAATTGAGCTTTGAGGCCTTTCATCTGTCCATGAACTTCTGAGTTTGTGTGAGTTCAGTGTTAGCTCTGCTGCTTTTGAGTGAGGCTGGTTAACTGTAATTGGCAGTGAAACATTTTTGTAATCTTTCTGGTGCAAAAGATGCCAGACAAGCAATAAATCACACCATGTTCTGCTTTATGAAACATGGAAAAAACATGGTGAAAATAAAGCAACTCTATAAATCCACCTTCTCTATATCCAAAGCATGTGATTTCTTGCAAGGTGACTGGTGAAACTTCTGTGCCAAGTAGAGTTATTTTTAGGGGGAATAGTCTCACAACAGCTCAAATATGTATGACAAATCTATCTATATACATATACACTTGCATATCTAATATGTATAACTATAATTTATTACTTCTCTGCACTTCCCAGAAGCTGTTATACTTTACTCCTCTGTCTTGGGGTGACTCCCTAAGCCAGGACATCCTCCCTGAGGTTTTAGGTACTGCTCAATGGGTGTGTCAGAGGAGAGGACAATTTCTTGAGGTGAAAATGCACTCAAGGGACTCTGCAACCACGAGAGGGACAAGTGTCAGGACACTTCTCAGGCTACAGTTTCAGTCCCCAGGGAAACCGTGTCCCCCAGGGGAACTGTGGGCTCCCTACAGAGCATTGGCCCCAGCTGAGCTGCTCTCATGGGGGCAGCTCAGCTCCCTGAGCAGTTTCTCTTCTTGTAAATCCAGAGTGAAGAGTTTTTCTTTCACTCTGTATAACAAACCTGAATTTACTCAAAATTATAGTCATTGCAGTCTACGGTGAGGGTTCCCATGCAGCTGTAGAGCTGCAGTGTCAGGGAATACTGGAACGTGCTCTGACCTGCTGGGTCAGAGGCAAGGCCAGCAGATCAGATCATGTTCCAGTCAGTCCTCGTCTGGTGGTGCCCCTTGTGTTAGGCTGACATAGAAAGACACTTGATTTAGAAATTAAATTGCAGATTTACATGAATTCATTGTACAAAAGAAGTGGAACAATGAAGTCATGCCTAAGTTATCAAGAAGGGACTTGAGGGCTCTCTAGAAACAGGGGTATCAAGCACCTACTGCCTCAGGGCTGCTATGCCGATCCCAGTTTCAACAGACTGAGAATGGACTTGGTTTCCCAGCCAAAGGTGGGGTGACAGGAAGGCCTTGTGGACATACAGTGTTGAAAATCAGGGCCACCTATTTTGTGGGGTTTAAATGAATGAAAATAAATTCACTAACTCTGTCTCTTAAATATAAATACAATTTTTTACCAGTGGGTTTCTGCTACTTCCAATTCAAGTGTGTCACTTATCTGTCCCCTGTGCCTAGGGACAGGGACTATTTCACCCTATTCCCCTTCCAGGATTGCATCCAGTGACAATTGGAGCCAATGGTTGGCCTGGCTGAGCCACCTAGTTTTGAGTTGTTGGTTTTTTTTCTTCTTGTGGCCAGATTTCCTTTCCTTGGGATAGGTGACTGTTGGTGGCAGGTGGGAGAGCCTTGCAGTGAGTTAAGAGGTAGGACCTGGCCAAGGGACACTGGTGCTTTTAGTCTGGCTCATATTATGCCATAACCTTGACATCAGGTGTGTGCTCGTAGCTCTGGTGATTTCAGCAGTGCTAAGGACTGGCTCCAGTAGATTGGTTGGGCCAGAAAGAAGGACGACTGGAAGCTTCCTTGGTGAAAAGCAATGAAATTGATAACATTGGACAACGATGGCCAGTAGCTCTTCCCACTCTGAAGCCTCACGTAGATGAGATTAAATTAACCCTGGAATAAGCAGATTATTAGCACACCGGTATCTCTGCTTACTGCAGAGGTGCAGAGAGAAACAAAAAATCTTGCAGTATATCTGGGGAGTGAATCCAGACCCCAGTCTCCTTTTCCACTGTAACATTTAAGCCATTTCCACATTCAAATCCTGTCTTTTTTCTCACTTGCTGTAGGAAAGGTACAGAGTAGTAAACAACTGCTGGGGATACATGAGTTTGTTATTATAAGTGTATTCCTAGAGGAGTGCTGTGCTGCCTCTTTATTCTTGATAAAAAAAAGCTGGCCCACAGTGGTTGTAGTATCTAATCCTATGATAAAAACAGGATTTAAGTCCCCCAGTCCTAGTAGAGCATCTCACGCTGCCTCGTGTCCTGCTGTTGATGGAGAGCACCTATGGCTCTGCTGTGCACAGCGCATGAGCTGCTCACTGACATCTTTTCCAGCAGCAGCCTTTGCTCCATAGGAAGGAGGTTTCTCTTCCATCGCTACCTCAGAGCCTGCTTTACTTTCCCTTCTGTTGACTTGGGTATGGCATAGGCAGAATAATTCCAGGAGTACAGCCTGGAAGGTTAGGGCAAGCTGATTTGGGTAGTAACAGAATGATCCTTAGGGTAGAAACTCAGAGGAAGAAATTTTAATCCTGATTAGCTGTTTGTTTGGGTTGGTTTTTTTCCTTTCTGCAGAAGATATCTGTGAAGAATAAGGCAGTGGCAATAAGTGATTTCATGAAGGGCAAAATAATGAAAGTCACTGCCCAGTGAGAAAAGAATGTTTGTTTGCTAAGTGGTTTGTGGCTTTTGAAGGCTGGATTTTTGAATACTGTTACAGTAATAATGGGTAATTAGAGTAATAATAGCTGTATTACATCTGAAAGCAAACATTCATGAAATATAATTAATCTTAAAATTCATATGCCGCTGCACAGAGAGATTTTAACACTGTAAAAAAGAAATAATTTTAACCAGCAGGATACTCTGTATCTAAGCCAGCACAACTTTTTCCAGCACTAATGTTAAATTCGTTGAGCAATTTTGTTCAGGATTTCACAGGTACTTATGACTGAGGATCTTTCAGTATTTTATCCCTGTCCTGTCCCACCAGGGTCCTGCAACCATGGGATCAGGTCAGCTGGGAGCCACATGGCACAAAGAAGGGGAGGGTCAGATGGGTTGTCTGAAAACAAGTAACTTGAATGGGTAAAATAACAAAGGTGCAGTATTGGGTCAACTCCAAAAGACCTCGAATGGGTATGTTAAACTATATATATATCTGGTAGAACTGGAGGCAGATCTGAGGGCACAGATCCAACCACAAACTGGGATTATGAATATGCAAAATAATGCAGTGAACAACAACCAATCAGGGGAGAGAATCTGGGAACATTTTGGAAGCACAACCTTATATGGGCAGGCCTGTTAGCATATCCACTCCCATGGGTCCTTGCTTCTCCAACTTTGCTCACCCTAACTTAACATTAGTCTCTCTGCCTACAGGCCTGATTCCCATGGCTTTAAATTGATGGCTATCTCAGGTTGGCCAACTCTCACATCTCTTTCTTTTGTACTAAAAACAATGAATGTAGAGAGCTCCAAAAAACTTTCAACATAGAACTCAAGGTAGTAATAACATGAACATAACTACAACAACACTACTGAAGAATTAACAAGGCAAGAATTAACAATCCCATCTTAATTAAACACAGCGGCCAGCTTGGCCAACTTAAACCCTTGAAAAGTCCATCAAACCAGTCTGTTCTGTCTTCCTTTTGGAGCTTCTGGACTCCCTCTTTAAGAATTTTTATGCTGTGATGGATGGACTCACTGTGGTTGGAAAGGTTCATATAGCACATGCCCTTAAAGTCCTCACAGCCATGCCCTTGAGCTAGCAAAAGGAAGTCTATCACAGCTCTGTTCTGTAGGATGGTGTGTCTGATGCTGCCAACGTCTGTCAGTAGCCCACTCAACGCTTTAAATGTAGTGTAGGTTTACCTACTCAGCCAACACCCAAGGCTGTCTAACATTTTTAAAACTCTTGCCACAGCACCCCAAGGAACCAATGCGGATGATGCTATTCATTGCCTGAAATTCCAAAAGTAAATTTTGTCATCACAATCTTCTTCAAATTGATGAACAAATCTTTTCTTTCATGCCAGTTGTTTATTATGAATCATTGTGAGGTTGGATGTTGACAGGGTAAGCCTCCCCAAGCTACATGTGTGAAGTGTGATGGAATGATGGGCCATGCCCTTCCCCACAGATGAGAAACTCAGTTCCCGATGGTAACTGCAGTGGGAAATCAGTGGACCAGGAAAAGATGAGTGAGGTGTAATTACACCATGTGCTGTCGTTCCTATAGATGACTGGGGGAAACATCCCACCATATTTTTTGCCTGTCTCTTATTTGTTGAATATCAATGCCACTCTGTATTTCCTGCATTGCTTCCATTTTGTCAATGTAATGAAATTTAACACAGAAATCCATTTTAGCAGAACCCAAAATTTCCAATTCTTGGGGTTCTAGTGGTGCATGCAGTAGTTCCCAGGCCCAGTAATTCCAGTTATCAACAGGATTGTGGATCCACTTATTGTGGCAATGCAATTTGTGGATGGAATTTTTGGTTAATGGCCACTCATCTCCTGGCAATCTCACCAAACAGGTGGTAAGAGGGTTGCCTGGAGTGGCTACTGACAGGACACAGTGTTTCTTAATGCATGGTATTAGCCAATGTTACCCAGACATCTTCTTTCTGTGGGACTTCCCAGTTCTTTGCTAGGAGCACAGCATTAACCAGGATGGAAATAGCAAGCAGGAGTCCTTTGGGAGTCATGTCTGGTCACGGTCTTGAATCTGTAAAATAAGACTGCAAAACAGTGGACACACAATTAAGGATTGTTTTCTGTAGATCTTTCTTTGGATGCCTGTCTCTCCTTCACTTGGGGATATTTCTTGGGAATCTTCTTGTGGATGTTCTAGCAATGTTTGTAGATATGGTTTTACATTTTTTGCTGGTATCCACCAAGGTCCTTTACCTGTGGAAACACAAGCATATTCTGTCCCCAGGTAGTCAGTGGAAATGGCCCCAAAATTTGGTTTGTTTGTAGGTCTTTAATTAAAACTGGGGGTCTCTTCTTTAACTGTGCTTGCATAGTGTTTGGAAAATGTAATAATAAGGGGGTAAGGTCCCACAAATGAATTGTTTAAAAAATTGAAAACATATAGAGCTTTACTGAGCCTCTCTATAATGGACAGGGTCTCTACTCCTCCTTTCTGTTGTTCTAATAAGTTTTTGAGAGACCCATGGGCTCTTTCAAAAATTGATTGTCCTGTAGGGGAGTGAGGGATGTCTGTTGTATGTTTAATTTCCCATAGGTTGAAAATAGGTGACATGTGAGCAGGTCCATTATCTGTTTTTATGTCTTGTGGTATGCCTAATGTTGCGAATGCCTGAAGGAAGTGCTTGGTGGTATCACTAGCTGTTTCACCCACATGTGCAGAAGTAAATATTGCTCCTGAAAAGGTGTCTATTGATACATTTAAGCATTTGAATTTTCTGAAGGATGCATAGTGGGCTACATCAGAATGCCAAATTTGTAGACTGTGAAGCCCTCTAGGGTTTACTCCTGCCCCTATAGGTGATAAGGAGTACTTTTGGCAGCTAGGGCAGGTGTTAACAATTGCTTTAGCTTGATCTTTTGAGATTTTAAACATATAATGTAATGCAGGAGCATTTTGGTGGAAGAACAAATTGCAAAGCTTTGCTTGTTCAAAGATGTTCAGTAGTGTTACTTGTGTTTTCATGGCAAGTGTATCAACCTGTTTGTTACCTTTTGTCAGTGTCTGGGTAATGAAATGTGGGAAATGTATATGCATGAAAAAGTAAGGATGCTGCCTTTGGGAAAGAATAAAAATTATATTTTTAAGCATCATATATAACTGATCCTTGTCAATAGTTTTTAAAAATGAATTTTCTGATTTTTGAACTATACCAGTAACGTAAGTAGAATCAGTAACTAGATTAAAAGGACAGGTAAATCTTGGTAAAGCTCTAACAACAGCTGCTAACTTGACTATTTGGGAAGAACCTTCTACTATTTCAATGTCTGACTCCAAGCATGTGTTCTGCCATGTTATCACTGATTTATGGGATTTTCCTGATCCGTCTGAAAATACAATGAGTGCATCCAAAGGCATATTACTTAGGAGTGGTTTGGGAAGTAGTTAAAATTTCGAGTGCAACAATTTATGCTTAAGGTAGTGGATAGAAATTTGGCCTAAACAATTTATTTTGTAGGGATCCGGATTGCTGGAGGAGCCAGTCTGAAGACATTGTAGTTAGGGACAGAAATACAGTAGGAAAGTCTTTCCCTGAAAGGGAAATCAGGCAGGATCGGCCATGATAAACTGATCCATTATTTTTTTGATTGAATAGTAATAGTCTTGTACATCTGATGTGGTAGAAAAAACCATTCTAGAGCTAACAAAGGGTCAGGTAACTCAAGATCTCACTGAAAAATCAAAGCATAAAGTTGAGGTTCCTTCCCCAGAACAGCTAGCAGAAAGGGTAACTTGGGATTTATTCGATGTGCTTGATGATTTTGAATGGCTGTAGATACTTTCTTTAAAGCTTTTTTCACTTTCATATTCAGTTGCTTGATTGAATCTAGTGCTGAGTCTCCTCTTAATAAGTTAAACAAAGGGGCTAGATCTTCATTGGTAATTTCTAATAAGGGTCTGACCCAATTGATGGTTCCTAGCAATATTTGCATATTGTGGAGCATTTGTGGACCTTCATTCAACTGTAAGGGCTGTGGCTAAATCATCTGGGAAGAGATCTGATGTCCCAAGTATTTCCATGGTGGTATCCTCTGTATTTTTTCTTTGGTGATGGTAAAGCCAGCTGTTTGAATGGCTGCAGTGGTGGTTGTCAGGGCCTCATTTAGCAGTAGATAATTTTTGGCCATGATGAGTATATCATCCATGTAATGGTAGATAGTCACCTGTGGATGTTTTTCCCTGACTGGATTTAATACCTTGGCCACATACTACTGACAGATGGTGGGATTGTTCTTCATTCCCTGCTGTAGCATTGTCCAATGGTATCACCGTAAGGGGCCTTGACAGTTGATAGTTGGGATGGAAAAAGCAGACTGTGGAGCATTGTTAGGATGTAAAAGTATGTTGAAAAAACAGTCCTTTAAATCTATCACTGTAAGCTTACAGTCTCTGGGAATCATTGGAGATGATGGAAAGCCTGGTTGTAGGGTGCCCATGTCTCCTCTATGACTCTGTTGATCCACCTTAGGTCATGGAGGAGTCGCCATTTATTGTTTCCCTTTTTCAAAATGATGAAGATAGGACTGTTCCAAAGACTGGTGGTTGGAATCATATGTCCTTTTTCCAGCTGTTCTTGTATTAGGGTATTGAATGTGATGAGTTTTTCTTCAGGGAGTGTAGCCGTGGAAAGCGGTTTTAACCCTTTAAGTGTGGCGGAAATAAGATGCACAGTTACATGGTCATCTTTCATGACAGGAAGAAAGAGACAAGTTTATTCAGAAACACAGTTGGTTTTATAGCATGACTTGCAATTCCAAGAGTAGAGAAAAAGTGATTGGTTTAGAGAGAAGACACCCCATTGCCAGGGCCTGGTCACACACCACAACAGGTGTTCTATCTTGTTATTAATTCCTTTTTATTTTGACCAAATTATCACCCTGGGAGAAATTCTCCCTCGCCTTGAGCTGGACCAGCTTATTGGCTGGGAACAGAGCTGAAAAGCTCCAGCCTGGAATGTTTTTCAGCCTGTAGTTTTCTTACTTTCTCAATATGTGTCCCACAAGGGAGGAGCCACAATCTATATGTTTGACGGTCTTCCAAGTTATTTTAAGGGGGTTGCTCTGCTCAATGGCCCCTATCAAAAATTTGTTTCTAGGTGGACTCCCCACTGGGACAAAATGTCCCTCCCCCACAAAACTATGGGCATTCTTGTCTTTACCACGAAGGGTCTTGTCCTGGTGATACAGCCTTTGGGTCATAAATTTGATCAATTCCACACTTCTGAGACTGTTGCTGTCACGTTCAATTCCTCACAGTGTTCCTGGACTAGCTGTGAAGGCCCAGTCAGGAGGCGACTTGGATTGTGAGATTACCATCACATCTGCACCTTTAGCTACCAGTCCTGTCAGAAAAACACTTTTGGTGTGAATTCCAATGCACAGATGATTTGTGGTCAATTGTGGCTTATTATTTGAGTCCACATCACCAAGGACTCTGAAGCATGGTTGACAGTTTATTCAGGGTGTAAAATCACCTGAGCAATTACCAATCCCTGAGGTATAAAGCAAGGTGATCAGGACACATTGCCAACACTATGATCTCCTGCTGCAATGTTACTGACAGCACTGAAGTTAAAACAGAAAATCCCTCAGTCCTTGATTTGCAATGGCCAAGAATCAACAGTTCCCGGGGCTGGTCTTCAGGCCCAAATTCACCAGTGGATATCACATGGGTGAAAAAGTCTTTTGGCATCACTGTTTTGGCACTTGCCAACTCCAGCTTGGCACCTGGGGGCAGGGTTGTTGACAGCCCTGAGAGAAGCTGTTGGAGTTCCGAGCCACATGGCCTCCAGTGGTTGTGTGCACACTTGGCTGGGGCATTTGTATCATCTTGCAGAACCATCCTATGCTCTGCTGGGAATTTCCCAATGGCTGTTTTGGTCTGAACTGGTTAATGTTATGATTAGTTCCTCTGCACCCCCAGGTCTTAGGAGCAAATTTTTCTCCTTGCCAGGGGCAGTTCTTTATGAAGTGTCCCTTTTGGCTGTATGCAAAGCACAGCTTTGAACTCTGTTGTTGCTGTTGAGGGATTATTTGCATAGCTGCTACAACTTCTTCAATCCCTTGTCCCACTGCCTGTACTTGTAGGGCAGTGGAGTGCTCTATTTTTCCCAGGCAATTACAGGCCTCAATCACCTGAGCCAAGGTAGATTCTAGCTGCCTGAGAGGGCGTGCAGCACCCTTTTGCACTTGGGATTTGCATTGGCCACAGCCAACCTTTTAAATAATTCCTTTCCAGCTCTCTCTTGCACCACCTGTCTTTCCAGGGCCTGCTTAAAACAGTCTATGAATTTCATGTATTGTTTGCCAGGCTCCTATTTGATGTACACGAAATCAAGTGTTGGTGTGCAAATGCTAGGCACTTGTGCGAGAGCCTTTCTGGCTGCATCTTTGATATCATCTAAAATGGACTTAGGGACGTTTGCAGCCTGATAATCTGGTTGACTGTGTGCTCCTTCACCCATAAGATGTTCTAAAGTCAATGCTGCTCTAGCTTTATCATTAACATAGTCCTTAAGTAATTGATTTATCAGTTTTTTCCACCCTCCTTCCCATAGGGTAAATTCTGTTGGGGACAGCAGCATTGTCATAATATATTTCAAATTGTGGGGTGTTAACACATGGCTGGTGAAGGTAGCCCTAGGTTGTTGAAATAGGGCAATTCCCTCCCATATTCTTTACCGGCTCCCATCTAGGATTTTCATTACCCCTTCTGTACTGCACCAGAGCAACAATAAATTTAGAGACCATCTCCCAGTCCTCCTCCTTTACTGCTGTCATCTGAATCCTCTCCCATGGGTCCTTGGAGTCACTGGATCTGGAGATGCTGAGATCGTCTTCTTCCAAGGAGGAAGAAGAATAATCAGACATGAGCATAACTTTTTTTTGTTGATGGAGTGGTTCATCTCCAGGATAGGCCTTGGTATTGGCTGCTTGGGGGCTGTCATGTTGGAGGTGGGCACTTCTGGAACCCAGGTGGGTAGGGTTGCGGCCTCCCAGGAAGGGGTGTGGTCTGGGGGTGTGGTTGCAGTCTTCCCGGAAGGGGTGTGGCCCAAGGTAGGAGGGGCATGTCCTGGAACAGAAAGGGTAGAGCCAAGGGAGGAGCCTTGGGGCAATGTGGCATCTTGGGCAGATGGTGATGGAAGATGGTGGTTAGTGTAGGAATGAGGCTGAGGAGAATGCACGGACAAAAGAAGGACAGAGCGGGAAGGATCCAAGATGGAGTGGCCATCTTGGGCCCCAAATGGAGGAGTTGGAGGTGGACACAGGACGGCAGAGTAACAGAGCAAACCACTCTTCCTCTGAGCATGCATGCAATATTGGCCCTCTATCCCCCCCGGGGTAGTCTGAAGGGGGAGAAGAAGGGGGGGCACAAAATGGCAGGAATTGCAGTATGCAAACACTCCCACATATGTAACAGGCTCTGATCTTGTGTTCCAATCCCAGGGTTAGAGGGTTGAGGCGGAGTCTCAGTTTGGGAAGTGGTATTGGAGCTAGGGTCGTGACTCTTTTCTTCAAATTTTGAGGCTTCTATGATTGCACAGAAAGTGGGGAGCATGTGAGGTGTGCCTGAACCTTTTTTGTTGTTAAATCATGTAACTTTACCTCCACCGAGTCCTAAAAGTCCACTATTATAATTTTACCATCCATTGCATTGAGGATGTTGTGGAATACTCATTTTACTATTTTCTTTAGCTCCTTTTTCCTGACCTTTTTCCCACAGGCTTTCAACATAATTTTTAAGTGTCAGTATACATCCCTTTCTACAGTTGATAATCCAGACACCATCTCACAACGAGCAAAACTTGGATTGGGGTGGGATATACCCCCTGGTTTGGGTAGGGTGATGGGGGGATTATCCCCTTTCCACTTGCTTACCTGCCTCCCTGCAGGTGTCCTTAGGTTGACTGGCCACTCCTGTGAAGGTTGCCCAGAATTCGTCTGTCAGGCCTGACATTATTTAAATCCATGCTGGAGAGGGATGACCTGCTGGTCAGCTTTCTCCTTGCTGACACTATCCTGACAGGCCCCTCAATATGAGGGATCCCTGATCAGGAGTCACTTGTCGTGGCAGGGTCCTGCAACCTCGGGATTGAGTCAGGTGGAAGCCACGTGGCACAAAGAGGAGACAGATTGGACAGGTTATCCAAAAACAAGTAACTTGAATGGGTAAAATAACAAAGGTGCAGTATTGGGTCAACTCCAAAAGACCTCGAATGGGTATGTTAAACTATATATATATCTGGTAGAACTGGAGGCAGATCTGAGGGCATGGATCCAATCACAAACCAGGATTATGAATATGGAAAACAATGCAGCAAACAACCAGTCAGGGGAGGGAACTTGGGAACATTCTGGAAGCACAACCTTATATGGGCAGGCCTGTTAGCATATCCATTCCCATGGGTCCTTGCTTCTCTAACTTTGCTCACCCTAACTTAACATTAGTCTCTCTGCCTACAGGCCCAATTCCCATGGCCTTAAATTGATGGTTACCTCAGGTTGACCAACTCCCACACCATCCCCACAGCAAATTCTGTTCAATCTCTTTCACAGACAAAGAATTGAGACCAGAGCCCAAGTTGAGAATAGGTGCTTAGTGAGGGGTTCGGTGACCCATCCAAGCTTATGATCCTGAAAGTCTGCTTGTATACCACTTAGCCCTGAAGACGATTGAAGATTTATGGCTGATTGACTCATGTCTTTATTTTGTTTTCCAGCATAAAGACTTCTGCTGTGGCTCAGCACAGAACTGAGACATTATATCCAGTTTGCTTCTGTGTGAAATGTGTCACCAAATTAGGTGTCCTTCTATTTATGACTTCTTATGAGCTCTTGGAACATGAAAATCCACAGTGAATTAAAACTTTCTGTGGCAAAATCCATGTTGGTCTGGTCTTTGTAAGTATTGCACAAGCAGTGTGGAAAAAAGTGAAAGATCTTAAGTCTGGCAGCAAAACCTCAGGCATGTGATTGCAGTACCTGATTTTATCTACAAGTTCACTTGTAGCTGTATTTGTAAGGCACCTGCTTAGAGTAAAAAGAAAAGCCTTCATAATTGTAATGAACTTCCTGGGTCACTAACAAGGTGAGTTAAACAGCAGATCCATTTGTTTTCTACTTCTACACTGTGGTGCTTTGCTTCTTGTGAATTCTGGCTCCACAAGTTTTGCTAGAACCCTGAAGGTAGGAGTGTCTGTGGTAAAAGTGTTTCAAGAGGGACTTGATTTTTTTTTTAAGCCCCACCTTTAGGTTTCTTACCTGTCATAGTCTCTTCCACAATATGTCACAAAGAAAAACTTCATTCTTGCAGTACCTGCAGACCTTCAGCGGCACTCTGTTACCAGTTAAAACTGAGGAATTGCCCAGAGGAGAGTGGAAAAAATGGTGCAGGACTTGAGAACCAGGTATCTGCCTGATGCCCAAATGCTGTCACTGTTAAAAAAACCTGCAATGCCTCTTCCATCAGGTGAGACATTGCTGGATTCACTTCACTGCATCTCTTTGATGGATGATTTTTAGAGCATTTTCCATCTGCCTGAAGTAAAAGTTTAGTTAGACATTTAATCAGCTGTTGCACATACAATTTAAGAATTTGGAAAATGCATATTTTTGCCAGTAGAATAAAGTATTCTGCAAGACAGATTGTGATATTATGTGCTTTGATATGTTTTGCTTCCTCAAATACCTGACAATATGCAAAATTCTGGTATGTCTCAACAGAAAACTTGGTAATACAGATTGCAAGGACATTGTCACAAGCAGAGCTGCATGCCTGTGCTTCTTGGGAAAGGGTCTGGAGGAGGTGACATCCCACTGCTGTAATTTCAGCTCCTTACCAGCCAAACTTGCCCAGGAGGGCTAATTGCTTCTTTCTGGGAGCAAGGCAGAACAAAGCAGTTTCCCTCTGATTCTGTTCCTGTGGATTTTCCTGCAATTAGTTGGAAGTGGGTGGTTTGACACTTCCAAATGAAAAAGTAGTTGCAAATTGTGCAGAACAAGACACTTAAAGCTTTTCAGCCTTCATGCTCTTCCTCCTCACAAATATTTGGGTGAGATGAGGGGTATGCATGCCTAGTGAGTTACGGGGAGAAAGAAATTTGAGACTTGAACATGTTTCATTCCTTGGTTTGTTTAGACCTAGCCTAACTCCAAATTTAATTCTCTGTGGGATTTTTCCAAACTGAAATTCTTTCATGTATGTGACTTTTGCCCAGACACAAGCTCCATGCCATTTGAAGTGTTTGAATTTGGATAGCAATATTTCCATTATTCTGGAGGACCTCAGTGAGGAGGTTTAATGCCTTTGTTTAACAAAGAAATGTGCCTTGGGAGGAATAGTGAGCCACAAGTGCGCATGCACTGCTTCTGTTTGTTGTAGGCATTAGGATGCACAGTGACATTTCCAACATAAATGCAAAAGCTACATTTTGGGGTAGAAAAATGTATTGCTTGAGATAATCGGTAATGTGAGTAGTAAGATGACTTGTGCAGATATGGACTCAAGTGCACACCATGCTGATAATCTGAGTGTTCTGCTCACTCTTCACCAGGGAGGTGTATTATGTCATTACTTTTTTGCTGATGTTTAATTTAGCTGCACAACTTATATTGTGTTGCTTTGTTCTAACTCTTTTGCAATAAGGTCCATGATTGCATGAAATTGTTCCCTTACTCAGTTAAAAAATTAATTTCTGTTCTTCCTGCATGCATTTGTAGACTTTTTCTTCTTCCCCACTCCCTTGGGACCAATATTGTTTGCTCCATTTGTATGCCACTGAAAATACTTCTTTTTTTCCCCGATCTGAAAATGCAGACGAAACAGTGAAGGAGATCTGCAAAAGCTGTGCAAATATTCAAATAAATCAGTCAGCTTCCTTGGCAAATATGCTTTTGGTATTATGCATTCCTTTTTACTAAAAGATAACGCCTGAAATGTTAAAATATACTCCTTTCTGTGACATTCTAAAATACTTCAGAGAATGAGCCTAGTGGTGTTGACATGCAGTGGAGTAGTTACTTGAGAACATAGCCTTAAGAAAGGGCATATCCTGGTGCTGCAACACGTTTTTGAGATAAGAAGGAAGCCCCAAGTCTTTAGCAAACAGAGCTTGTGCTTAATTTGAAGAAATGCCATGTGCATCTCCTTTAAGAAACCTCTAATTACCATTAGAAAATAAAGACGGGACTGCTAATCAGCTGCTGCTCCACATTCTACAGCGTGTCTTGTTTGCATGTCTTGACATTGTTCTTTCAGCTATTTTCAGTGTGTTTCATTAACAAGATTGTCTACTCTTCCAGTTTGTTTACTTGAATAAAAAATAGTTTTGACTTCCATTTTCTTTCATGAAGCTCTTGAGAAAACAGTTTATTTTGCAATGATTTAAATAGTCACAATTAAATTGGGACTTGAATCTCTCTGTATTTTTGCTGTCAATAGAGATTGGTGTTCCTCTTCTCCAGGGCAGAACTTGGCTCAAGTGTCATGAACAGAGAAGGGAAATGGTCTCAATGAATGACTTATCTTTTGTTACCTCCACAGACTTAAACAGAATTAAACCTGTAAATCTATACAGCCCCTGGAAATAGTTTGGGTGAAAAAGACCTGAGAGAATGGCACAGCACCCTTGGTTACAGACTGTTTAACAGCAGGGGTAGTTTGCTTTTAATTTGTAAAAGATTTTGTTTCTTTCTTTTTCTCCCCCCCCTTGTTTTAATGTTCTCCTTTTCTTAATACTTCTGTTCTTATAAATACTCAGTTACTTAGTCTCAAGGGGCAATGCAAGATGAAGAATAAACCGGTGGAGCAGAGGGGTGAGACACCAGACCACTGGCTGCTGTTGGACCCAGGTGGCAGCCACAAAGTAGTCTTCATTTTTTTTTACTTCAGCTTCCCTGTTGCTAAAATGGAGAGGATTAATTTCTTCACACAGCATCTCTTAGTTTTCATTAAAAATGGTAGTATATGGCAGGTCTGGTTCATCCTGCTTGGTTTCTGGGTTTTAGAAGAGATTTACCAGAAAAATTACAGTATTTTTTTGGTGACTTAAGTCTCTTGTGCTCAAGGATGGCAGTGCTTGAGCTGCACAGCCCAGTTGTGCAGAACAGGATTATAAGCAGTAGTGATCTTTTGTTGAACTATTTGCTGGACCACTCAACTATACCTGAGCAATGCAGGTAACATTTCTCTTTCTCTACTAGTTATATGATTCTGCATTTATGAATGACAGACATAGCTGACAAAAGGGTGTCTTGCAAAGCAGGAAAGCACTGCTTAGTACAACAAAGTTGTTGCTGCTTTCTCCATTTCTTTAATTTGTCACACAGTCTTGGAGACTTAAGTCACTGAGACTTAAATAGATGTTTCTGCTGTGTACTTTTTGTTACTGTTCATCAAAAATCCATTACGGAGAATCCATGCTTTTGGCAGAAATCCTGCCTCTTACTGGCTGCTACAGAGAAGTGCTCTCTGATTGCTACAGCTTTTGATTTGGTTCAGTGATGATCAGTATTTGTGAAATTGGAACAAGCAAGGGAGGTGCAGTGGTTAGCCAAGTAGGTGTTTATTCAGCAGCAGCACCAATGTTACAAGGACCTGAATTAATGTCACTAGATGCTTGTGGAGGCTGAAAGCCTCTCAGCCAAACAGTCCACTTCTCTCTCCCGTGGAGGTCATGCCCTTTGGCACTCACTCCTTTCATGGCTACAAAAAGTTACTCCCAGCATGCCTCCCTGTTTCATGTAAATTGCCTGTACCCCATTGGCCCTTCCCCCTTTGTACCGCCCCTGAGCCCTCAGTTGATTGGCTTAATGCTCTACCCCGCCCCCTGCCTTTCCTATATCAACCCTGCTCCCTCACACCCCCTTGAGCCAGTTCGTACCTGGATCCCTTTGTGGAAAGAAGAATAAAGCTTTGCCTTGGACCACCACAACAGCTCCTGTCTGTTCTCTCCTGTGCTGGCCGAAGCGGGGAGCTCACAAAAGAGCTGAAATCACTCTCCACCCGGGAGTGAGCACAGAGGACGTGCCTGTGCCCAGAGGACATCCTCCACGGGATGCTTCTTCAGAAGGTCATGGCACTCCACCACAGCCCCAGGGCCTGCCATGACAGCTGCTGTAACATATTTATGAAAGACATCACTTTAAGCATGTTGATCTTTGCAATCCTTATGTTATTTTACACAAACGTTTGGATTAGGCATAACTTCATGGAAATATGAAAAGGAAATAGAGAAATGTAACAGTGATTTTACAGTCTTTGCACATGCAACTGAGAATTGCATTGCTGGTTACCATCTCATTTTTTTTAAGCTTTTGGTCTGTAGTCCAATTCTTTCTGAGCAGATCAAGAGAATTAGTGTAATTCTTCAGCTATGCTTTTCATTGCTGTAGGCCTATGGAAGGGCTTCTTATATAGTCACCAGCCTTGTTAATCCAGCTCTCCCTCTCCCCCATTGCTGCCTCACACTCCAGATTTGGAGGTAGCTTGTACAATGGCTGCTGCTGGACTCGCTCCTCTGCCTGATGTGAGATCTGTGTGACATTCTCTCTGCAACTTGCCTGACCACCTTGAAGATTAGCTGACCTGAGCAGAAAGTAAAAGGCAGCTAATTCCCTCTTTTTGGCTTGTTAGAGACCACAATTACACTAACTCTCCATGCTCTTTGGAGGGGCAGGATGGCAAACGGAAATGCCATGCAGAGACTCTTACACAGGACTAAGAAGTGGCAAAGGGCTATGCAAGCTTGCCACAATTCTTCTCTTTAGGGAAGATGCCACCCTGAATGGTCATGTACTATCTTCTCTTTGCTGATTCATGGCTGGAATAAGTATCAGCCATTTTCTTCCCATCCCCACCACCCCCAGCTGAAGGTAATAATGAGGAGGAGACTGACACAGTTAAGAAAATAAAATAACAGTATAGAACCCCGCATGGTTAGCCCTGATGCTTGCAATATAAACTATTTGGCTCCAATTTCCAATTGTTGCTTCCTCTGCTTGGAATATATATAACTAGATAAAGATTGTCTGTAATTTATTTTTGGAGACTGACTGCACATCTGTGCATTAGGATGTAAAAGTTCATGCTTGAGGAGAGGCAGCTTGCTTCACCAAAACTGTGGGCAGTGGGAGCCACTGACTGCAGTGGAAGAGTAGAGATGATGTAGGCTCTTGTTTCAGGAGGAGAAGATGGAGACCAAGAAGCTCTAGCCAAGTCTTTAAAACAATTTTTCACCTTTGTCTGATTTCTCTAAGGTGTAAATAAAAAATTAAGACCTAACTGCTTTCTTCAAAAGGTCAATACACAAGGTAAAGTGTCTTGGCTTCCCATGATCTGCAGAGGGGCCAGATCCTGCCCTGTCCTGCCACCTCTGCTCCCTCCCTCGCTCCCTAAGGGGCAGGATGAAGCAGGCATTGATTTCCAGGCACTGCACCACCCAAAGGTACTTCACACCTGCTCAAGTACCTTTTTGATTTTACTAGCACATACTGAAAAATTTTTAAAGAAAAGAAAAAGGAACTCCATTTGACATATGCTCTTAAGGATTCAGAAGAATGTTCAGTTAAATTATTACTAATACATTGCAAATCACTTTTGAGACAGCTGGATAAAGACAGCTGCAATGGTTTCAGTCAATGTAACAGATTAAGATGATAAATCCAACAAGGCCTTCCTAGCAAAGCTAGCACTGAACTAACATATTCTTTTCTCTCCCCCAAGAATTGCCTCCATTGATGGATAATCTTTGCATAACAGGAGGCTTTTAAATCTCCAGACAGTGTATAATAGATGCAAATTTGTGAATGTCATATGCAGTGAACTAATAAGCTTGGCTGATCAGGGAACACGATAAGTGTGACACTTTATCAGGCAGCAGTAAAAGCTGATTAGTTTGTGCATGTTTAGCTGTCCATATGCCTCATTATTGGAAAGGTTTTAGATAGTACTAATAATTGGAATGGATGTGGCTTCATTTCCTTCAATATAGAAAAGGAAAAAGAAAGTGAATGCAAAGCATTCTTCTTCACACCTGGAATGAAACAGATTGAGCAAAGTAATTGTGGAGGTTTTCAGAGTAACTCGATCTTTGGCTGCACCTGTAAATTGAGTGACAGAGCTATTTTCTCATGCTGCAGTTTGGTGCAGTCTGGGAGGAAAAGGAAGTGAAGTTGGGGTCACTGAAGTTCCTGCACAGGTCAGCTGGAGTAGGTGAATGTGTCAAGCGAGTGTGATAGCACCACAAGCCAAGAGGAAAAATAACCCCATGAATGGCATTGATATTATTTATAGATAAATACTTACAGAGACAGAAATGAGTCATTTTATAGCAAGCAGCTATATTTATGCAGCTTATCATTATGCTTGAAATGGAGCCTTTTCCATTTCCTGTCCTGTGTTATAAAGCATCACCTGAGAACAATCAAGGCTGCACTGTCCTTGTCCATCCTGGGCTGATTGAGGTTGTTGCTTTTTGTGTATTTTTTATCCTGTCCTGTGGTGGAAGACTCTCGGAGCACAAGACAGTAAACAAAGTCGTGTTCACCCACTGAACAATGTGTGTGGCCTCACAAGGTTTTGACAGTAAAAAAGACTCAAAGTTCTGAAAATCCAGGTGAGGCGTTGGGAAGGGATGCTCTGGTGCAGCAGGTCCAGTGTGTCTGGTTGTACATAGGACAGTCTTGGAAAATGTCTCAGCAACAGCTATAGTTATCAGCAGAGTGAAAAGCAACCCTGTTGATTATACAATAATTTGTGTTAGGAAATATCAGGTGAGGCTCTGAAGGTCAGTCAAAGCTCACAACCAGTTCCCCCTAAGAATTTAGAGCAGCGATCTTGTCTGCCTTCTTTGTTGTATTTCTAATTTCTGCCTGATCTGTTATTAAACAGTATGAGTCTTATGACAGGTGGTATGAGCTAAAATACAAAGGAATTATGAACTCTTACAGAAGTTTTAGCCAGCAATCTTTGAATAAAGCTGGAGTGTGAGGCTTTCCTTTAACTGAACCAGTACAAGAAGCTGAAGAATGGTACTTTTTCTGTAATTCAGGCAGCAACCTGTGGAAATGGATCTAGTGGCGAAGGTCAGGGAACTGGCTTCATCTGCATAGGCAAAAAGCTTCAACTTCAGACCCTAGAAGGAGAAGGAGAGAAGACATCCTTTACATCGTGGCAAGAAAATAGAAAGGTGAGTTGTCTCATGGGAGCTAATATGTTAATCAGTTTGTTGCAAATAAGGTGATATTCTTAGTTTCCATACATGGTTGGCTGACATCTAGTTGCATATATGGTTCTGTTTCTTATCCTCACTATTGATTGGATCCTGGGCCCTCTATCCTACCCTCTACATTGTTGTGATTTCCTGGTTCCGGGGTCCTCGAGATCCAACCCGTTGTACTGTGCACAGCTTCTTTTTTTGTTGTTTTAACCATTATTAAATTCCTTTGTTTTCTGGGTTGGTCTCATTGTTCTCGTTGCTTTACTTTTGCCACTAACCTCCCTGTCTGGACTGGTCCTGGTATTGCTGCTCACTGGCAGTGATAAGTGGCACCCGAAACAGGGACCCACATACTGGAGGATCTCTCAGGATCGTGTCAGTGGGGAAGAGCTGACCAGTAGGACCTTTATCTCCACTATGGATTACAAATTCATCAGGCCTGATGTGTATTCTGTGAGTTTTGGCTGACCTTTGGAATGGACCAGTCAACCCAACTACCTGTGAGAGAAGCAGGTGAATGGAGAAGCAATAGCTTGCCCCATCACTCTATTCCAATGGGGAAGGGGGAAGCATATTCCACCTCATCCAAATTGTGCTTGTTGCACGATGGGGGCCAAAGTATCATCTGTAGAGAAGGATATATATGGACCATTTAAAGTTCTTTCAGCAGACCATGGAAAGGAGGTTGGAAAACGTGAACTGAAAACCCTTTTAAAATGGGTCTTGTGCAATTTTCTGGCAATCATGGCCAGCTCTGCCACACTGGGAAGTTGCCAAAGGGGTGGCACAGACTGTGATATCTTTACCTCTGCGTTTTGGGACTCAGTGAGGACCAGGCTATATGATCTGACTACTTGCAGGGACCCTCTAGCTCCTCACATGTTGCCTGCTTTCTGCATGATACTCGAGACCCTGAAGGTAGAACAGAAGTGGTGGGATTCCACTTCTACACACCACCTCCCAACATGGGACTGCCCTCAACCCCTCTAACTCTGGAAGTGGGATCCAGGATCGAAGCCCATCAAGTCGCTGGACCCCATGCAAACTGCAATTCAGCCATCTTGAGTCTCCCTCCTTCTCACCCCTTGGACCTTCCCAGAGGTGGATATGAGGCTGACATTGCCAGTGTGCTCAGAGGAAACACTGGTTCTCCCTGTTACTCCACCGCCTTGTGTCCCCCTTCCACACTTCCACTCGGAGCTCAAGATGGCAAAGGCCATGCCATCTTGGACTCTTCCCACTCCATTTCCCCCATTCCTGCACTTTTTCCTCACCCCTCTTTGTTTAATCTCAGCAACCACCATCTTAATTAAGCTGCCAGTCATCTCCAATGTTCCATCTTCGGTTCCACCCCTCTCCCTCCATTCCACACCCCCTCTGCTTTGGGCAGCACCCCTACCTTGGGCTCCCCCCCTCCCAGCTCAGACCACGCCTCGGGCTGTGTCTCTTTTGCATCTGGCCACACCCCTACTGGGGAAGCTGGAACTACATCTACCAGGATTCCAGAAGGGATGCCCTCCAACATGGCAGGGCCCATGAAACCCGTGCCAGAGGACAAACACCGGTTCTACTGTTACCATTCTAACAAAAAGAAAGCCTTCCTTGTGTCCCGTCATTCCTCCTCCTCAGCTTCCTCCTCATCATCATCATATGAAGAGGACCTCAGCCCCTCCAGACCCCGTAACACCAAAGACCCTTGGGAAAAGGTTCGGAAAGTGGCAGTAAGGGGGAGAGATTGGGAATTGGTCTCAAAATTCACTGTATTTCCACTGATTCACCAAGGGAGGGGAGCTAACCCAAAATGAGAGCCTTTGGTATAAGGGAAAGTGAAGGAATTATATATACAAGGCTGCAAGAGAGTATGGGAGGAAGTCACTTTATTTTAATAATCTGATTAGGGCCACCTTCTCTGCACATGTGCTGACCCCACAGAAAGCATGTTTCAGCTGCGCCGAGGATGGACACTTTAGAAAGAACTGCCCCCAGTCTCTCAAGGCAGATATCAGATAACATCCAAATGCAGCAGACAGAGACATTTTAGAAAGGACTGTCCTCAGCCAGGAACAAAACCTAAGGACACTTTACAGTATGCAAAAGTTTCTCAGGACCATCACCTGGGCTAGACTTTTGCTTAGAATTACAAACAAGGATTTAACTTCAGTATTTGACTTACTGAAGGGAGATCCTACATTGAATTCACCAAAACAACTGACCAATGAGGCAAAAGGCACCTTAAATAAACCATCTCAAACCATCCAAGAACAAGCACTGCTCCAATTTTTGCTTCAGCAAGCACTGGACAACAAAATAAGATAAGACTCTGTGTTCCTTTACTACATTTTTGCACTGATTTTACCATAGCTGTATTTTCCTAATGTATATAGAAAGGTCATTTATTCACTATTCATGTATTTTTATTTTGTGGCAAGCTGCAGCATAGCAGAACCACATGTCCTCTGTTCTCTGATTTTATATTATTCTAGTTAATGTACTGTTTAACATTGTGTTCTTAATAAGCTGTACATGTTACTTTTACAGTCTATGTTCTACAGTGACAGCTGGTAGTCCAAACCTGTAACATACAAGTACTTAGCCTTGCCTCCTGGAGTAACTTCAACATTCCAATGTTTCTAAACTTGCTTCAGCTGAACTTTGAGCGTGGCTGCAGTGTCAAACTGTTAAATATTTACAACCGGTTGCAGTCTTTTTCTAGGTGAATCAGCCAAAAGTGTTATTAAGCATTTCCTGCAGGCCTTCTTAATGTTGATGACCTAGGTTAAAATGTAAAGATGTGCCCAAAAGTATGTATTCTACCACTGTCTTCAAGAACTTGTTGAAACCAGGAGGGACAGTGTTTTCCTTATCTCCTGTTAATCAATACCATCAATACCTTGCTGCATGACTCATAGATAACTCCCTCTGGGGAGCCATTTCTGTTTAATGGGCAATCAAGGACCCACTGCATGACTCATAGAATGACATCAGCCCATTGTGAGATGCTCCACCCAGGGGGGATTAGCCAAGCATCCCCACCTGAATATAATCTGGGGTTTGGGACAGAACAAACTGCCCTTACCCACTGGTTTTCAGAAGACGAGAGTACCAGACCTTTCTATGGGATCACTACTTCAACAAGTCCACTTCATCTGGACTGCTACCACCACCCTAACTAGTGGGGTGTCAGGTTGTATTCTGACTCTGTCAGTGGTTTTCTTTTGTACTATTGTATGTATTTTATTTTTTCCAATTAAATTATATTTCTGATTTGGAGTCTCTCACTGGTTTTGCTTTCAAACCAGTACAGTTGGGTATCCCACAAGAAATTGGAATGGATAATGGTCCAACTTATGTTTCTCAGGAGTGCAGCAGTTTTTTAATTTATGGGGAATTGTACACATAGCAGGTATTCCTCACTCCCCCACAGGCCAATCTATTACTGAGAAGGCCCATGGTTCCCTTAACAACAAGAAAGGGGGAGTAGAGACTCCTCTCTAGCCACTGTAGAGAGGCTCAGTAAAGCAGTGTATGTTTTCAGTTTTTTAAATAATTCATTAATGGAACCTAACCTCCTAATCATCAGGCATTTTTCCAACACGACTCATGCACAGCTAAAAGAAGGACCCCCAGTTTTATTTAAAGACCTGCAAACACACCAAATTTTAGGACCAGTTCCACTAATTACCTGGGGAGAGTGTTATGCTTGGGTTTCAACAGTTGAAGGGCCTCGGTGGGTTATTGCTAATAACATCAAGCCATTCCAACAGCCATTGGAAAAACACCAGCAAGAAGAACCACAAGGAAGACCCAGGGAAATAGCATCCTGAGGACTACCACCTACCCACTGTGAAATCTCCCTATGTTGTCAGTTTCTCAATCTTACCTAATCTTTTAAGTATAACTTAATTTCTTAAATTTCTTCACAGATTATCCTATTGAACATGACCCCTTAGAGGACTCCTGTCAGCCACTGCCAACCTGGTCTATGCCATACTCCTTGCAAGGACTTGGAAAGTCCAGCAGCCAAAACAAAACGTCTGGGTAACACTGGTCAACACCATTTAACAAGAAACCCTTTGTCTATCAGTTGCTACCCCAAACAACCCCTTTTCCACCTGCTTAGTGAGGTCAC
Source organism: Sturnus vulgaris (assembly GCF_052056855.1). NCBI lineage: Eukaryota > Metazoa > Chordata > Aves > Passeriformes > Sturnidae > Sturnus > Sturnus vulgaris. The sequence goes on along the minus strand of NC_142256.1, from coordinate 16,237,840 downwards.
CAGCAGATAAGTTAAGTGGCTGTTAACCAAAAATGACATCTGCAAACTGGGTCCCTGCAATAAACAGATTCATAGCCCCGTTGGAAACTGGGATTACTGGGACTGGGACCTGCAGTATGCGCCACTAGAACCTCAAGAATTGAAAATCCTGGGTTCTGTCACAATATACAATATATTTGTGCTAAATTTCATTACATTGGTAAGATAGAAGGGATACAAAAAGTACATAGTAGCATTGACATACAGCAAATAAGAGATGAGCAAAATGTATGGTGAGATGTTTCCCTCCATCCTGTCTACAGAAATGAAAGCATATGGTGTAACTACACCTCACCCATTCTCTCCTGGTCCAGTGATTCCCCTTTACAATTACCATCAGGAATTTAATTCTCATTGGAGACAGAGCATGGCCTGGTATTCCATCACACATCAAGGGCAGACCATGCAGCCTGGACAGGCTTGCCCTGCTAAAACACCCAACCTCACAATGATCTGTAACAGAAAGATCCGGCAAAAAAGGTTCATTCATCACTTTGAAGCAGATGGCAAAGATAAAATTAATTTTTGGAATTTCGGACAAAGAGTAGCAGCATCCACATTGGTTCCTTGGGGTTCTGTGGCAAAAGCTGTAAAACTGTTAGACAGCCTTGGGTGTTGACTACGTAGGCAAACCAATGCTACATCTAAAGCACTGAGCAAGCTACTGACAGACGTTGACAGCATCAGACACACCACCCTACAGAACAGAGCTGTGATAGACTTCCTTTTGCTAGCTCAAGGGCATGGCTGTGAGGACTTTGAGGGCATGTGCTATATGAACTTTTCCAACCACAGTGAGTCCATCCATCACAGTATTGAAATTCTTAAAGAAGGGGGTCAAGAAACTCCAAAAAGAAGATGAGAAGGATTGGTCTTTTGGAGTATTTGGAAACGGGGGTCTACCAGGGTGGGTGGCTTTGCTGGGCAAGACAGGATTATTGATTGTTATAATCGTTGTAGTGTTGATCTTGTTTTCATGTTAGTTAGGATGCATGTTTAAGGCTTTTGAGGGTTATTTAGGGATTTTGAGTTTAAAAGGAAGAGGGAGATGTGGAAATGGATCTGGTGGGGAGTGAGAAGGAACTGGCTTCACCTGCATATTACAGACAGCTTCAACCTCAGACCCGTAGCTAGGAGAGAGGACATCCTTTAACATCGTGGCAAGAGAATGGAAAGAAGGGTTGTCTCATGGGAGCTAATATGTTAATCAGTTTGTTGCAAATAAGGTGGTATTCTTCGTTTCCATACATGGTTGGCTGACATCTAGTTGCATATATGGTTCTGTTTCTTATCCTCACTATTGATTGGATCCTGGGCCCTCTATCCTACCCTCTACATTGTTGTGATTTCCTGGTTCCTGGGTTCTTGAGATCCTTGTACTGTGCACGGCTTTTTTTTTTGTTTTGTTTTAACCATTATTAAATTCCTTTGTTTTCTGGGTTGGTCTCATTGTTCTTGTTGCTTTACTTTTGCCACTAACCTCCCTGTCTGGACTGGTCCTGGTATCGCTGCTCGCTGGCAATGATAGCAACCATTGCATTTCACCTGTGGAGAATTTTAAATTTTAGTGTCCCTATTTATGGACTTTATCTTGGAACTACCAAATCCAGCTCTAGATGTAGAATGGAAATTATAACATAATTCAGAGAGGGGAGCTGGTGTCATTGTGTGAGCCTTAAGCAACCTATCACAGGGTGTGGGAAGAAGCTGGATTCCAACACAAGTTAGTCTATTCTGCCTCCATAAAATAGAGCTGAAAGCAATTTTATGCTTGGTGAATTTTGCCATCAGAATTTGCTTACTGTACTGATAGGATCTGGTTTGCTCTATGAAAATTCACAAAAAGACCTTGCTTAAGGCCCATTCTGAGTAAAACTGGTGGTGCCTTAAAATGTGCTTTGTAGCCATAGAATATTTTTAAGTGTTTACCTTTCTGAAATCAGCTTTGTTTCCTTTGGTGGGCTCTTTCTCTGAGACACTGAAGGCAATAATGCATTCTGTCCAGAGTATGTTTCTCCACCTGTAAGCTCTTTAGGCATCATTTGCTAGTAACACTAGGCATGACTTGAACATGAGAACATCCTTTTTCATTCTGAAGCAAACTGAGAAGTGATGCATCATGGATGATGAGGCTGGCTCATCAGTGGCATAGATAGCAAATGCACCCCACCTCTCCATGGTCCTACAGTGAATTGGAACAAATTGCTCATCCACTAATACTTTTACTTTTGTTCAAAGCAGTGGAGCATCCAGAAAGATATATCAAGGGCTTGGGGTTATGCCCTGATCATCCCTTTCCTACCTTGCACATATTCCTGATTCTGTTGGATCTTCTTCCTGAAGCTTAGACTCTGTGGGTGTGGCAGTGCAGGAGAGCTGGCCAGCATCCAGTACAGAGGAATAAATTCACTGGGATGTTTCTCAGAAAACAACTGCTTTTTAATTCAGTGATAGAAATGTGATGAGTTCAGAGCTCTGGCTATTTAATGTTTCCTGTGTATCCAGTAGGAAGGAGGAGGGGCAGCTTTTACCTTCCAACCACATCTTTTGTCTTTGTCTCTCATTGCGAGTCTTCATCACTTTTCATAATTCTTATGAAGCACTGTCAACAAGGACATCAGAAAGCCACTTGGTTTGCTAGAGAGACTCTGTGTGGTTTCTTTTGGATCTTATTACTTGTTCAATATACACCACTCTAAAGCAGATCAATTGATAGTACAGGTATCAGATGAAAAAGCTTGCACATTCTACCAGCAAATATGAGATTTGACCAGAATTCAGATTTGTGTTTGGTTTAGAAATATGCTGCTGTAGTTTGAAAACTCTGCTACATCTTTTATATCAGTGTTTTATTTCAGTGGAAAGTATCTTCTGGCTATTTCCATTTTATCTCCATAATGTTAGGGTTGTTGTGTTGAAACAAATTAATTTTTTTTTTAGTTAAGCCTTTTGTTCATTAATGGTGAAGTCTTCAGGAGAAAAGTATATATACATATGAGAAAAAAGCCAAGTGGCTCAATGGTGAAAAAATGTAACATTTTGCCTGGGTCTGGTATCATGTTCATGCATAATAGGGGATTTGATGGATGGTATCCATCTGAAAGTTCTCCAAGCCAAAAGCCTCACAGCCCTGCCCTAATTTTGCCTTTATTTTTACCTTTGATCAGGTGCAGATTTTCTGTACACCTGTGAGCTGCCATTACCTAGTCAATGGGTTTTGTACTGCCTGTGACATGTAGTAATTCGTCTGGGATAATTCAAGCCTTGTAGCACGTAGCTTCTTCCAAACCACACAGGTCCTCAATTTCTCAAAACCCCTTGGATTGTTTAAAATCTGGGTTTCTTTGCAACTTTGTGTTTACCTCAAAATTAATAGCTAGGTTTTCTTCTCTGTTTTGTTCACAGAATTTTTCCCTTGTTGCTAGGCATCACCTCAGTTTTGGGTGACAAGTTGTGACAATGCGTGTCTTTTTCTTAGGTCTCTGGATTGCCATGCTGGGAAGGAAATAATGCTTTTCTGCCTCACCACCTGTGGCCTGTGAGTCAGTGGTGACGGGGGTGTAAGTCTGATCTAGAGTTCTAGGTGAGCTTGGATTTGTAGAACTCAGCTGTGGTGTGCAGCCAGAACAGCAAGAAATGGTATGTGGTGAGCCTGGCATTTCTTGGCATTGTTTTCCTTTAGGTCTTTTTGGGAGGTTCCCCTTGGCTTTGTGCTGTTCATGCTCACAGAGTAACTGCACAAGACTGTACACCCTGCTGAGACTCTGTACTTCCCAGTGCATTTATTTATTCATTAAGTTTTGAGCACAACATAAAATACTCTAGAGACAAAGCAAAATGAGAAGCTATGTTCAGAGTAAGAAAAAAACTTAGTAGTTATGAACATGTGAGGTTAATTATGAAGAAGGGCTGGTCACAGATTGATGTCTTATAGAGCAAGGCCCAAAAATAGAAAGGACATACAAGGATAGAAAGGAGTAATAAAACAAAGTATTTTAAAAGAAGCAAGGTACCTTAGGACATACAGCTTTTTATTTTATATGTCTGTGGTGAACTTAACTCAGGAATGGAAAGTGAGTAAGGATTGTGTGGCAGCTTAAGTGAATCAAGAGAGATTTTCTCTTGAAGAGAAAATTGGAGATTTTCTCTTTTCGACAGTGTCATGTTCAATTTCTTTATGTGGGAGAGTTTTGGCGTAATTAAAAGAATGAAAGTGAAGAGTGTATAAGTACTTGGGAGTGAACACAGTCCTGACTTCATGTAGATGTACTAAGAGAGAGTTTGCAAAGGTTAGCTAGAGGAACTTTTAATGCTACCTGGTATTTTTGCTTTCTGTGAAATAAAATGAAAGGAAGTCTTGGGGTTATTCTGTGGCAATTCTCCTTTCAAACTAGAACTTAAGCCACCAAGTACCTAAAAGCTATTGTATTGTTAAAAACTCTGGTAGTAACATGCATGGGAAACCCTGGCAGCGCCTTGCTCCTGCAAAAGTGCATAGGGTAGGCGCTAATCTAGATATGTCTTTATTTTCCTGAGAGATTCTTCCGTTCAGGGGTGTGCTAGGGAATGAAGGACTGTAGTCACTCTCTCTGCAGAGTCTCTGAAATCCATGAACTGCAGAAAACATCACAATATTGCAGGTCTCTGGTGCAAGTATGAAAACGTTGTTTTACAGAATAAAGTGAGTCCCAAAGCCCACCCAGGGCTCGCAGACTGCAATGAGTGCCAAGTGATGGCTTTCATGTGTATGTTTCTCATTTGAACCTGATTTTCTGAAATGTCCCTTGTTTCAGCTGAAAAATTCTTTTAGCCTCTAAATTGTCCTTGACTCAGTAGTGACATTTTCAAATCAGAAAAAGTCTAAATCTAAAGGAGGGCATTTACAGTTTTCAGAATATTTAACCTCCCCTTTCAGATTTCATGTTCTCGGTTTAGGCCATTTGTTGCTGATCGTTTATTTTATCCTTATTTCGGTATCATAAAGTTCAAGGCATGTGTGGGGAAAAAAGGGAGTCCCAGAATGGCCCTGAACAGTATGTTTATTACAGACAATCAGTGCAGTTGTTTAAGTCATTGCATTTTAGAGAGCAATGATCAGGCACTTTTATCACCTTCTTTCTTTATACATAAATGTACCCTGTGAGGATAGCATCTGTCAGAGGCTATTGGATTGCCCATAAACATTCCCTCTGCCTGCCTTCCCTGAGGAGCAGCAGTGGCTGCTCTTGGCTCTCAGTGGAGCCGGGCTCTGCCTGTGTGGTTGTGCTGCTGCTGTTGGTCACTGGAGGGTGCTTGAGCCAAAAGCCAGCTGCCATCAGATGAAAAAGCTGATTGCTATGACTGACTCCATGATTTGGGAATGTGTGCTCCCTCCTCTGGGCCCAAGCTTTGATAAAAGGTCAGTGTCTGAAGGTGGAAAAGAAAACAGATGGATAGCCTCAGCCACCCAGTCCCCTGATGATGGCGGTGGAGTGCAGAGGGAAATCCAGATTTCTAGATGAAAACACTGTGGGATTGCTAACCAGCCTCTTTGTCTCCATGTAAGCTGAAAAGGAAAGTTTGCTGCTGCTCAGTAGCTTTCCTCTGAGGATGTGAAAGCATCTAACAAGAGTGGGCACTGGAAATATTGTCCCACTCTTCTCCTTGGTGGAAATGCAAACCCTGCAAGCATTACAATTGCCTGCTCAAGGTCAGTATGGAATAAAAATCTGAAATTTCAATTCCTTTATTATTGTTGCATGTCTGGGAATTTGCTACATGCACTAAGAGCTCACTTTTACAAGTCCATCATGGCAGTGGAATGGATGCTCAACGGGAAGAAGATAATTACCATTTGCAGACAATCATGTCACTCCGATTTAAACATGAGAACTTGACTGCAAAAATGTGTAGAAAGAAAGCCCTAACCTTTTGTCAAATGACACACTGTGATTTATAATTAGATAATAGCTGTTGTCTCCTAGGCATACTGACAACATTGAATGATTTTCACCAGATTATTGTGGGATCAATACCAGCTGAATAATTAAAATTCAATACTGCTATGTCTCTATCAGTAACATTGTAGGAATGATGTATGACATATTTAATTGAATTTGTCAGACACTACACTACATGCGTAGATCAGGGGGATATTTTTAGAGTTCTGTATTTCATTTCCTCGTTATACTTGCCTTGTACCTTTTAACATTCATGGTTACTTCCAAGCAATAAGACTGCTTGCTCAGAGAGCACTGTAAACAGTGACCCTGAGTTTATGCTGACCTTTCACTCTAAATGTTAAGAGTCTTAATGGAGACTTCCAGTAATAAATTCATGGTAAATGTTAAATTGCAAAACAGTCACAAAGGAGAGGAAAAGAAAAGGTTTTTGTTTCTTTTTCCTGGTGGCTGGGTTGTTAACTCCTTCATTACTAGTGCTAGGGAGTTTGTATTTCATTCATCAACAGCAGAAATGTGAGGTGTGAAATGATAAAGCTGGTGGAACGTTCTGTGGATTCATTGGGCAGGCAGAGTTCATGCTTTTAGAGTAATGGGTTGCATTTTGTGTTGAGAACTGTACAAAGTGTGAATTGGCAGTATTTTGGTCCTGACTATTCAATATAGATGTTGTACTCCTGATGAGTATTTGATATTAGCATCCAGTTATTCCTCTCTGGAGGCCTGTCTGTTATCAGAATGAAATGGCAAGACACCTTTTCACACTGCCAAAATACCCCAGAGAATGAGAGAAGTAACATCTCCACTGATTGTTCATCATGTCCCAGGATCAAGGCCTGTCTCTTGTTGCTTACCTTGGACTGATAAACTGTGCTGTGCTCTGAATTCTAACATTGGGTTTTAACTAATAAGCTACTGTGATGACCCAGACCATCTACTATAAAGAAGCTGCCTGCCTCTTCTTAAGGCTCACATACTGCTCAGTTTGTGGCATTATGATTAAAATTAATTTAAAGATTTGTTATCTTTCACCATAGAAAAGAAGGAAAGAAAATTAAGCTTAGGTACACTTGAATATTATTATTTTTCCCACTGATTATTATCAGTTGCAGTTTTAGATTTCACCCTTGATCTTTTTAATATTCATGCTGTTAATTAACCAATTTCTATTCACCTGCTCTGCCCGGTTTTATACATGTGAGTGTGATTTGTTTCTTGCTGTACACCGCCCCCACCCCATGCTCCACCAGTCTGGCACAGTGTTACCCAAGCCAAGATTCGAGTCTGCTCAGCATAATCAAATATACTTTTTCTTATTTCTTTTAAAGTGAGTTTATTCACACTTATTTTCTGCATTGAGTTCCTTTTAGTTACAGTTGTCTCAATTTTTCTCTTGCCAACTCAAGGACTGAATATTTAATTTATAAATTCAAGTTGATGATTTTATGAAATATTAAATGTTGAGACACTAGGGAAAGTCTTTGCTGCAGCTTTCAGGTACTGAACTTTCTTAAAGATGACAGGCAATGCCAAATGATTCTGTGAAATAGTTTTGTTGGTCCACAAGGAGATGGGTTGAAAATACAAGATTTGGGATTGAATGCTGCTTCCTTCACAGCTATTGTAGATGGGGTTTTATTCCTCTGAACTTCTAATTTTTCTACTTTTAAAATACTTTTCTAAATTTTCTACTAAATTTCTTCTTTTATTCCTCTGAACTTCAGTAAAAAACCCCCAACCCAAACACGCAAAGATAGATGAAGACAAATGCGATGCATAGTTATAGGTATTTACAGACTCCCCTAAGTTCTATATAGAACAGTGATATCATATTGGGGCCTTAGGACCTAGTTTCAGCTTTTGTGCTTCTGCCATGCCCATCTTTTGCTGTTTCTCCTTCACTGCCTCTTGCTGTGATTCCTGGGTTGAGTCTTGTTCCCTGGAAGTTAACGGGAGTTTGATTATTTGAGTTCAGTGAGATCAAGATTATTTGCTCTTAACCTTTGGTCATTTTCCAGGATACTTTGTGAAGTAGTGCAGCTGAGAGATTGTGTTTTTTTGGTTTTTCTTTTGAATACAGATAGACTCAGAATGCACTTTATCCAGGGCTTTCCTACAAGAGTTGTACTGAGGCAAGGACTTTCCAGCCATGTTTCTCACTTTTTCGCTTGTCCTAAGCTTTTCTTAGCTGCACTGATGAAACAGCAGTGCTGAAGGCATGAAGCCTGCCACACTATAGTCAGAACATTTGGGAGATAGTTTGTATTTTCAGAAATGGCATCTTCTTGTTGGGGATCCCTCTCAAAGGTAGCCTTTTTTGTGGGAGAGCAAACCATGTCCTATTCCTGCCCCTCAGAATTGGCTGGTACCAGCTGTGTCAGAGCTGGAGTGCTCAGAAACTCATCCAGCACACTAGGAATAACAACTCTCTCTCTCTTGCTCTCTTTTGTTTTCTTATAAAAGTAGTTAGCATTCACTTCCCCCTAAGCAGAAGGCTTTCATCCTTAAAATATATGGCTTTTATCTTTATTGAACTGTTTTTTCTTGCAAATACTCCACACCAAACAGGATAATCTTGTTTGGCTATACAGGCCCCATGTTTACACTGAACATCTTTCCCTCATATTAACATTGGGTAAGGATCTTCTTGATCATCATGTCCATGTCAAATCCCCTGCTATTACAAGGGTGTATGATATATTTTCTTCTTTAAGATAGTCAAGCCTCAGTTTTAAGAGGAAATAATTAGAAAATATTTTTTGTATCCTTACTGCTACCATGTTTCTCTGGTGATGCAGAATCTTTTAATAACTTTTAAAAAGAATGCTTTTGCTTCTCAGTTCATATCTTTAGTATGTATGATGTTGCTTCTGTTCTGATGTGTGTCCCAATGATACACTGATAGTGGATTTTTATATCTTTCATCAGGTAAACAAGTAAAATTCTTTACTTTTTTCTTTTATAATGAACTTTTGCTGTTAAATCCCCCTCTTTCCTTGCTGAACACAACCCCCCAAACTCTAGGCAGGTGTTTTAAATCCTCTCCCTCAGATCTGGAAGTAGCATTTCTGATATGTGAAAGGTTTTTGTGGTATTGGTGGTTTATGGTCAGATTTTTTTTCATATTGTCCTTTCAGTTGATGAGTGTATTAATTCAGGTGATCACTCGAAAGAGGACATTTCTTGTTTTAATGAAGCAATCAAGAAGTGATTGACAGGAGAGGCAGGGTTAGATTAGAAAAGGGAAAGAGTAATTTTAAATAGCTGTAAGGCTGTTTTTGAGAAGCAAACAGATGCTTCTGTAACATGGGTGAAGAAATGAGTTTTAAAACACAGCAGCAAATACGGATAAAGTGAGAGACAAAATGCTAATATATGTGATATGATAATATAAGAATTGTTTGTGATGAAACACATTTAGTGACATTTAGTGGACAGAAAAATCCCCAATCCTAATCCCAACATTCAAATTTATGTATAGAAATTCAAGTATCTCTTTCTTTATAAGGAATGTAGATAAACTATGCTAATGAGAATGTATTTAAACCCTTTGAACTTCTTCTATTCAAATAAAACGAAGTTTTTGCATTGGGTGTTCATTTTTGTTTTCTAATGTTATTCATTCTTATGTGTGATACAGTCTTACCAAGACCTCACCAATACCAATATCTTGTTTGACACACAGCTGTCTGTCTTGTAGCTGGAGTGCCCAGGTGATGAGCCCCAGGCATGCTATGTGTATGCTATGTACTACCCATGCATGGCAAATCCTTTCCTGTTAATAAAATAAAATGCAGCAAATTAGCAAAAGCCTAAGGAATAGAATAGGACTGATTTCTGCCTAGCTTCAGATTTTAGTTTGGTCACTTAGCTCACTGAACTAATAAATAATGTGCTATTCACTCTGGTATAATAGGAGCAAGAACACAAAAATGACCTGATCATCCCTTTTGGTGAAGGTTAGCCAACATGAAACATATTCAAGTGCCCACTTCATAGGTTTTTATCACATAAATAACTCTTCATCTTAATACTTCAGAGTAATTTCTGGGAAACAGTCACTACATTCTTGGCATTGTATGAAATATAAGTGAAAATATTGCCATGATGTGCATGAACAAAGCTACTGTTGTGCAATCTCTCAGATGCTAGAGGTGCTCTTTTAAATGTTATATAAAGTTAAAAGCAAGTGGAAGAAGTAGGAACAAATGCATTATGTGAGGTGGTGACTGGCTCAGAACTTGAGCTCGAGCATCAACCTTGAAGACATTCAAATATAGACTTTTCACAATTGTTTTTATTTATGGATGTGCTTGAAATGTAAGATGTGACATTTACTTTTGGGTATGTAGGAGTAAAGTTGATTCCCCATTACAGTTACATTTGGGAATTTTATTCTCATTGGAGACAGAGCATGGCCTGGTATTCCATCACACATCAAGGGCAGACCATGCAGCCTGGACAGGCTTGCCCTGCTAAAACACCCAACCTCACAATGATCTGTAACAGAAAGATCAGGCAAAAAAGGTTCATTCATCACTTTGAAGCAGATTGCAAAGATAAAATTAATTTTTGGAATTTTGGTCAAAGAGTAGCAGCATCCACATTGGTTCCTTGGGGTTCTGTGGCAAAAGCTGTAAAACTGTTAGACAGCCTTGGGTGTTGACTAAGTAGGCAAACCAATGCTACATCTAAAGCACTGAGCAAGCTACTGACAGACGTTGACAGCATCAGACACACCACCCTACAGAACAGAGCTGTGATAGACTTCCTTTTGCTAGCTCAAGGGCATGGCTGTGAGGACTTTGAGGGCATGTGCTATATGAACCTTTCCAACCACAGTGAGTCCATCCATCACAGTATTGGAATTCTTAAAGAAGGGGGTCAAGAAACTCCAAAAAGAAGAAGAGAAGGATTGGTCTTTTGGATTATTTGGAAACGGGGGTCTACCAGGGTGGCTGGCTTCGCTGGGCAAGACAGGTTTATTGATTGTTATAATCATTGTTGTAGTGTTATTATTGTTGCTGTGTTTGACAGGATGTATGTTTAAGGTTTTTAAGGGATATATACAGGTAGTGTTTTTGGTACAAATGGAAGGGGGAGATGTGAAAATTGGGGTCGACAGGGAGCTGGCTTCACCTGCAGATGCAGAGATCTTCAGCTTCAAACCCTGGGAGACACCTAGCTAGGAGGAAGGACATCCTTTACGTCATGGTGAGAGAATAGAGAGAAGAGTTGTCTCATGGGAACTAACATGTTAACCACTTTGTTCCAAATAAGGCGTTGTTCTTAGTTTCAATATATGGTTGGCTGACTGCCAGCTACATGTATGGTTTTGTTCCTTATCCTCTTTATTGACTGGTTCCTGTGCCCTCCACCCTGTCGATATACCTCTGTGCTTTCTGGGTTTCGAGGTCTTTGGAGGTTATCCTTGTACTGTGCAGTTTCTACGTTTGTTATTTTTGTTACATTAAAAGCCTTTATGTTTCGAGGCAACTCAGTTGTTCCCATCTCTCTCTATATAATCAGATTTAAATAGGAAAAAATGGATTAAAAGGGTGAGAATGTGCTTGATTGGCATTTCCAAGGCTTATAAATACACATTTTGATGGGCCATATGGTCTCTTGTCTCTGATATGTCTCTTTATGCGAATATCCCTAATCTTTATTTTAATTGTTTTTAAATGTTCTTGTTTATAGAAAAGAGAAAATATCCAATACACACAGGACTGGAAATGGCCTTTGTGCCATGCATAGCACTTTGTCTGCAGATGGGAGCTTTATGGCAGTCAGCCTGGCTTGCCCATAGGGTGGCCTGTGTGCCAAAAGTTTCTTGTGTAGACAGGGTGCTGGTGTCTGTTTCCTTTTACTGTATGTATAGTCAATGCTTTTCATTTTGAAGTTCAATGCAGCTTAATTTCCTTCATTCTTATATCCAGTCTTTTGCTGTATGTTTCAATATAAAGTGGATTTTCAATTCTGTGACTAATTCTCTCTTTATAGCATTATTGCTGGAGAATGACATTTAAATGGAGTCTTGTTCCATAAAGGATACAGTACAGGAGGGGAATGATTTAAAAATTTGCCATGAGTCCTTGGAGATGCAAAGTTGAATACTGTTTGCTGAAGTCAATAAGATTGTTGTACACAGGCTTTGTGTGTGTGAGCACAGGAGGCTGAAACAAATCAATTTCCATTGACTTGTCTAGCAAAGGAGCCATTATTTAGAACTGAATAGCCATTGCTCCTGTAATATAATGTGAAAACTTATTTTAGTTTTACTAAGAAGTAGGTTATGATGAAATTATTTGTTTAAAAGTGAAGTGAAGGTATCTTCTGAATATAAATTTTGGATGTATTGATTGAAATTTTTTGATGAATAAATTGTATTTGTTTTTTAAAGCTGTTATCAAGAGTAATATCAATCTCACATTGACAATGGAGTTTATTGGTATAGTAATTTTTCTGGCAGTTATTCAAATAGAAGAAGCAATTACAGTCCTAGTGAAAACAACACTGGTTCAAGAAATGCAATAGTAATGCTTGAAGCACCAGACTCCTTTATGAGTCTCTCCTTGCATTAATTTTCCTGCTTGGTATTTTGCCAGTTGAAATTCCCTGTACTAGTAATATTTAAGGTCTGAATTGCTGGAGAAGTTTTTATGCCTCCCTTTGTGCACAGTTTATGTTAACAGAGTGAGATATTTGAGGTCTGAAAGTGATTTATACAGTAAAACTGGCTGATCACATCTTTTTAGTGTTCTCTGTGTGTCTTTGTGCATCTTTTCCCAACCCATGCCACAGGTCAGGGGGATAAGTAGTAAGTCACTGGAGTCCACTTATGGGAACTCCTGTGAAAAGAATAACTGTCAACAAAACCAGTTTCAGCACAGCAAATCATTCCAATGCAGAAAAAAATAATTTTAACAAAAATTCCATGAAGTCCATAGAAATGAACACTTACAACAGGAGAACTTGATTAAAAGGAGCAAATGCCACTCTAAGAGGTACATAGTAAATATAATGTAAATGAATGTGAAAGGGCAGTGATCTGCCTGCTACATGACTGCTACATTACTGCTCATTATTCACCCTTTGGATAAAAAACCCCACAAACCTACCCAAACAACAGCCCTCCCCAGTTTAGCCCTCCCTTCCACCTGAATGTATTAGTTTTGCAGTGAATTTATAAATTTAAATGAATTCTGCTCTTAGACGGCACAGAACATGCCTAGCTCCAGCAGAATAAGATTTCCCCATGGTATTTGTATTAAAATGTTATTCCATCCGTTTTCATTTACTCTCAGAATGAATGTGCAGTAGAGGGAATTGCATCTGGCAGGTGTCTGTCTGTGGCTGGAGCACTGCATGTGCCACCACATCTGTGACTTTGTGCTGTAAACTGCTATCAGTGGGAATCACACTTGTGACATATATCTCTCCTGCTGCACAGTAATGGCATCCATAAATTCTCATTTGGGTCTAAGCCTCTATTAATCTGAGATTTCTTTGTTTAGTGGAAAAAGTGAAGAAATTAAAAACCAACCCTAGACCCAACAAATGAATGATTGTAAACTGAAAGTAGAGGTAGCTATGAATATTATTTATAGTCAAGTCAGCTGTCAGAGTTTTTCTAAGAGTAAAGCATTTGAAATATAGGAAAAGCTTTCTTGTGTTTTCACTTTATAAAACAAAATTTTTCTTCAGTGATCAAATGCCTTTAACTGAAGGTAAGTGGTGACCCGAATATTAGAAATGTGGCAAAGGAAATGTTAACCTAGGACATGCTTCTTGCTTGAATGAGAGAAACTGAATTCAAATTGGAAACAAAACTCTACACTTTCTGTTGCTGTAGGTAAAATAAACTCTTTCAAATGATTTTAAGTAAGAATCCAGTCCTTAGAAACCAATATGTGTTTTAGTTCCTATTGTTTCTTGCCAAAGCAACAGAGGAGAGGGATAAGATATTAGCTGTCATTAACGAAGGGTATTTTTAAGACTGCTCTGTTTTGGTAAGCTCTGCATGGAGCCATAGCTCATGATCAGTTTGTTTCCTCCTTGCTCTCTCATAACTTGGGGTTACAGTTTGAATGCCCTAGTTCTGGAAATGCCCTACAGTGAAACAAAATTGAAAAGTTTTACATTGTTTTCTGAATTATCAGCATGAATCCACGAGAATGTGAGAAATGCATGAGATTGAAGAGTAGGTATGTATGTGTTCTTTAACGTGTTTGGATAAATCCTCAGTGGTTACAAGGAGCCAGAGTAACTCTTCTATTGGCAACTTCCCCAGCTTTGCACCATCACAGAGAAGAGCTGACCAAGCTGGCTTGCTTGTACTTGATTAACATATTCTTTTGACATTCTGTGTGTGCAGCATGTGTTTTAAATTTTAATAATACATAAACCTTATGCTGCTTGTTTGTCAGCATTCTCCTCAAGAATTCTCTGCGCATAATAAAAATTGAGTGAAATATACTGCAAATCAAGCAATGCCATTTGTAAGCCTCTGCTTTCAGAAGTTAATTATTATTTATACACTGGAGCCTCTCTAGCAGCCTCAAAAGTTATACCAGGAAAGCAGGTGAACTTCACGCTGAGAAGAGGCCATAGAAACATGCAGTCAAAGCAGTGTTGGTAGAAATGAGCTGCAGGTGTTCCTGTCTCTCAGGTTGCTGTTTGTACAGTGGATCTATGCTTGAAAGTGCTATGCTGGGTCTGATTTTGTTCTAATTTAAGTAGTTTTGCCCTTGATTTTTTGTCATTCACCTTGGCAATGAACGTAAATTAATGTAATGATCAGTTATCTTTCTCTTTGCTGTGTATTTCCTTGCTCTTCCAGGAATCAGTCTGATACTTCAAACTAAGTTGTGGAAAAATAATGAGTCTTGGAGAGGAAGGGGAAAAAAATAGTGAATAGTCTCCTGTAAATTCAGCTTCACAAACACAACCTCTGTGGTATCAGAGAGTGGACAGGGGAGGGGACAGAATGGGACAAAACTAAGTCTTCTTAAAGCCAGCTATTAAATATGTCTAACTTTAGGCTAGAAGTCACCTTTTCAAGGATTAAAGTTTGGATTCATAGTAGATCCTTAGAGACAGTTAAAATTAGGCTTTAAACTATTTTGGCACTTTATGTACACAAATCTGATTGCAATAGAAAATTTAACTGCTTAATACATATATACCCTGTGAAGACCACACATACGAAGGAGCATAAAAACTGCCCAGGTGAAACTGTAGTGTAGTTCTAAAAGCCAGATCTGAAAATGTTTATGAATAAGATATGGAAGTGAAAGGAACTGTTTAGTGCAGAAAATCTACAGGAATGGGGAGGACAGGAACTTATCTGTGTGATTTACATTAATGAAAGCACATGCTATTAAGTTGGCTGTGCCATTTTCAATTACTATTAGATTAATGAGACAACTTTCAGCTTGCTCACTGAGTCAGAGTTTGAAAGGACTGTGGTAGACTATTTGCAACTCGGGGCTCAGTCTTGGCTCAAACTCTTCTGATGTCCCAATTTCTGAGGAGGGCATGATCTCCTCCAACAAGGAAAGGCATTATTTCCAGCCCTCCCATTCCTAGCTCTCTGTCTCTGTAATGCAGAAATGCGGGATGCAGCCCACCAGCACAGTGCCTGCTGTGGGCTCTGTTGCCTCATCAGTGCCTGGACTCTTGATAAGAGGGATGAGAAAAAAGAGAGTGTCTGGGGCTCTGCAGGGCCTGGGAAGCTGAGCTCTCCTTGTTTCTGTTCATGAACATGGTATAACACAGAGGGGTGAGATGGTGCCATGCAATATTCACCACTCACATCGAAATCTAAACACCAAAATTGAAAAATCCTGCTTTTACTTCTGCCAAAGATAAATATGACATAATGACCAGTTACAGAGAATTGAAGAAGAAAGGATTTTATATTCTCACTCTTTGTGACTTTTCCCATATGTTAACTCAGGTATTAGCTTATCCTGTGAACAAAGGCAGGTTTTCCTTTCTTATGTATCAAGAGTAATCTTAACTACAAGAGGAGGAGATAAAACAGGGGCTTAAGTGCTTAAAGGATGGCAATAAGTTCCTGCAATGCATCGGGAATTAGGTGGCCTCTGTTGAAGCTGATAAATTGCTCTCCATGTGTACAGTCAATGGAGATACATGGACACAGCTCTAAACATAGCCCTAAATTGATATGCATCTATCCAGCTGGAGGCAAATTGTAACATAAAGATAGTTTTCACTGGCTGGTAGGGTTGCCAAGTTACCTACCACATAGATTCTGTGAAATTGCTATCCTGGTGGTAGTAAGCAGACAGGAGTACAAAATACACAACAGCAAAGGCAAGCAGAGCATAGAGCCATGGAGCAGAGGAAACATAACAGCTTTTTTTTTCCTGGATCATATAATCAGATCTGCGTTAGTTCATCGTTGAAGCAGTATCACAGTGACTTTCTATGGTTATTTAATACAAAACCTAGGACAAAACAGAGTGTGCCGAACCCACTAAAAGCAGCATTTGGAAAAATGAGTGTGGCACTGTACAGCCTTTGAAATTGTTTTTTCTAAAGTATCTCTCACTAATCAAATGAAACTTGTGAGGGACTGAAAAGAACCAAGCAGGATGTGAGAGGTGCTTCCTTTAAGAAGAAAGTGGATATTGTATTGCACTAAGGAATTGTTTTATATTTGCACTGAATGGTTTATCCCATTCTTCGCCCCCAAGTTGCGGCGTGGTAGAGTCCTTCCTTTCGCCCCTCCCTGTTGGCGGAGTCCCATTGGTCGCGGGTCTGTTCCTCCCCTTTCCCTGAGTTTAAAAATGCCCATCATCTTCTCTCTCTCTCTCTCTCTCTCTCTCTTTCTCCTCTTGCCATGTGCATGACACAATAAACTGTGGATTAATTTTCCCATGGGAGAAAGGAGCCTCCTTTGATTTTTTGCCTTTGTCTATGAGGATTTCCCATCCTCTCTGGTCCAGAGCTAGCCAGAGGGGCCGGAGAGATTTACTTCAGCTGGTGCTCCAAACATAAGGCTTTCCATAAAGTTAGAGGCCCACGGGAACAGCTGGATTCCACTCGTGAATTATAAGCCTTTAGATTGTACATCTACTCTGATGGCAAGAGCTGCCTTTTTACGCAGCAGTCGTCGACAGAGGCGGACTGGCATCCTGCCTGAGCCTGAGGCGGATCGGTTTCCAGATGGGGACTTTCTTTGCAATGACTCTGCAGCACCGAGGTCCCCAGAAAGGGGTGAGTATCCCTTGCAAGTAGTAGCGGGGACCCCAAAACAGCCCCCAGTCGTGGCGGGGGTGGGTTCCTGCCAGGGGGACAAAAGTGGCGTGGGGCTGGAGTGGCACGAGTTTGGGGCAGCGTGCGGGGACAGAGTTAGCTGGCGGCAATGAGCGTGGTGTGCTCTCGGAGCACAGCATAGGGGGTGGGGCGCCTGCCTCCCATCTCCTGTGCAGGGGGGGATTGGTGTCCCTCCCGGTCCCAGTGGAGGGAGGGATAGACCCTTTCCCAATCCCAGCTCAGGGGTGGGGGTGAAGCCACCTCTTCATTCCCACGGTGCGGGGGGGGGGAGGGTAGGCTTCTTCCTGGTTCCCACAGTGGTGGGGGCAGGGGGAGGAGACCCCGGGGGGAGATATCCTGGGGATCAAAGCCAAGTAGAGGAAGCCATACCATCAGTTGCCCCTGTCGTATATACTGGTAGGAGAAATGGAATTAGAAGCTATCAGCCTTTCTCCTACCAAAACAAAAATGAAATTTGTAAGACCCAAAGGGAGTTTGGCTGAGGTAGGGGGATCTTTAAGGGAATGTTGAAAGCTACCCTAACATCCCATGAATTAACTGACCTCTGAGACCACAGTGTCTCCTAACCCTCTCAGAGTTTGACCTGTGGGAAAACACTTGGAAGAGATATCTGAAGGGATTCCTGGGGGAGCTTAAGCACCCATGGTGCAACAGATGCTGATGGGAATAACATCACCTACGAACATCTATGAAGGGGAGTGGGCTAATCCCGAGGACCAAGCTCAGGTGTTATTCAAATCCATTCTAAATAAATCTGTGAGGTCGTAGAAAAGGTTTTAAACCAGATACCTACTGTAGAGACTATGGATAGTTATGTTAATATTGAACATTTTACCTTTGAGCCTATTTTTGCATTTTGTGGATTGCCTTCGTGCACAAGTGGAAAGACAAGTGGAAGACCCAATGGCACAGGCAGAACTTATTAAGGAGATAGCTCACAGAAATGCCAATGAAGCCTGCCTCAGGGTTATCCTAGATCTGCCTATCAATCCTCTGCCTATACTAGCACAGATGATCAAAGCATTTGTCAAGAAAGCAGAGTTCTTCAGTGCACCAGAGAAAAGATTTGGACTGGCAAACCCAAAAACTGCAGCAGCCGTAATACCAGAAGTAAAGAGGCAACAGACGACACCAGAACAGCTTCCATATGTCATCTGCTTCTAGTGTAGGAAGCCAGGAGACTTTGCCAGAGACTGTCCTCAAAGCCAAGAGCAGAGGAAGAAACACCAAAAATAGGGAACAACCAACAAACAAAAAAACTAAGACCAGAGCGCGGACCCGCCCCGCACCATGATATAAATACAGTGAGCTCCACAGTAGGGAAAGCCTCTCCCTTAACAAAAAAGGGGGAGCAAGGGAAGCAGGGTACAGGACAGCTGGAAAATAAAAATGAAAACTGTAGTAATGAAGTTTGGTAGCCTCACGGGCGTTTCAGGCTCATGACTACCAAAGCTTTCCTTTTCAGATCTACCGGTTGGACAATCATTGCAGTGGACCGGCCAGACAACTCACAGGATGTGATGATAAACTATACGGGACTGGACAGTGAGTATTTTCTTATCGGGGATGCTGCACATACCCCTGGAGATTGAGGTGGCTCCCATGGCCATCAAGGGAGACATAACTCATGTCATTCTCCTGGCGTGCTGCCCTCAACCATCGTTCTATTTGGCCAAGGGGCAAATCCTAGCACAGGCCATTCCTGTTCCAGTGGAGGTCCCAGTAGATGACAAAGCACCTGACGTCTACTGGGCAGAAGTGGTTGGCGAGGACAAACCCTCTATGGCATGCAGCCTAACCCACAGGTTAGACCATCTCCATGTGGAAGGGTTGCTTGACATAGGGGCAGATGTGATGATCGTACTTGAAAGGATGTGGCCTTCACATTGGGAGTTGCAACCTGTGGCTGGCAAAATCCAAGGTGTAGGAGGGATCAAATTGGCAAAGATTTAAAAAAGCATCATGCAAATCGAAGGGCTGGACAGAAGATTGGCCAGTGTCTGTCCCTTTGTCACTGACTTACAAGTGCCCCCTGTGGGGGAGAGACACCATGTCCCAGTGGTGGGTGAAAATTAGTTATCCCTAAGACTCCCCAGGATTTTTAGAGATGGCCACTGTGGAGTGCCCTACACACAAGTTAACATGGCTAGATGACGCTCCAAGATGAGTAGGTCAGTGGCCACTAAGTAAGGAAAAGCTTAAGGCACTCGAGGAGCTCGTGGAGGAGCAGTTGGCCAAAGGCCACACAGAAGAGACAACTAGCCCTTGGTCTTTGTGATTAAGAAGCCAGGGAAGGATAAGTGGTGGCTCCTCCATGACCTCCGGGAAATAAACAAAGTAATTGAGGACATGGGGTCCTTCCAGCCTGGGATGCCTTCCCCAAAACTGGCAATTGGCTGTCCTGGACATCCAGGACTGTTTCTTCCAAATTCCCCTACACCCAGAGGATGCCCCACGGTTTGCCTTCTTGGTTCCTACCATCAATCGAGAAGCCCCAATGAAGCACTACCACTGGAAAGTATTGCCACAAGGCATGAAATGTAGGCCTGCCATCTGCCAGTGGTACATGGCCTCATTGCTGTCCCTGGTGCTTGCCCAAAAAAGGGAGGCCATCATCCTCCACTACATGGATGATGTGCTTGTGTGCACCCCTGATGACTCTATACTCCAACACACACTTGACCTACTGGTTAAAGTTTTAACCTCTGCTGGATTCCAACTGCAGAAAGACAAAGTCCAAAGGATGCCACCTTGGAAGTACCTGGGCTTGGAGATCACTGCATGAACCATTGCCCCGCAGAAATTGGAAATCATTAGTGATCCCAAAACCCTAGCAGATCTCCATTCGCTGTGTGGGTCTTTGAACTGGGTTAGGCCCTCGTTAGGCCTCACCAATGAGGATCTAGGCCCCCTCCTCAATTTATTGAAGGGGAAAAGAGAACTGATCTCTCCCAGGGAACTAATCCCAGAAGCAAATCCGCAATGCAAAAGGCACAAATGGCTTTGACTGAGAGACAGGCTCATCATTATCAGCCAGAGCTGCCTTTCAAATTGATTGTACCAGGGAAAGCTGCCACACTTGCATGGTCTAATATTCCAATGGGTCAAAGGGCATAAAGATCCACTGTTAATTATAGAGTGGGTTTTCTTCTCCCATCAACAATCCAAGGCCATCACCAAGCCACAAGAGCTGATGGCTCAGCTGATCAGGAAAGCCAGGGTAAGACTGCATGAGCTGGCTGGTTGTGACTTTGTGTGTATTTACTTCCCAGTCAAACTTTCTGAGGAGGGAAAGAACTCTCTTGAGAGGTTGACCAAAGAGATGTTTGAGCACCTGCTCCAGAGCAATGCCAACCTCCAGTTATCTCTGGACAGCTACAGTGGACAAATATCAGCTCATGCCCCATCACACAAACTATTTAATGAGGAATTCCATCTCATTCCTCATGAGCAAAGGAGGCATCCGGGGCATCCCACATGTAGGTGATGACTTGGAGAAATCCCCAGACTCAGCATTGGGAAGCCGATGTTGAGTTTGTGGAGGGGTCGCCCCAGGTTGCCGAACTGGTCACAGTCATGAGAGCCTTTGAGAAGTTCTCAGACCCAATTAATTTGGTAACCGTCTCAGCCTACGTGGCTGGGGTCATGTCCAAGGCGGAGCAGGCAGTTCTCAAAGACATTGAGAATGACAACCTCTTCAGGTTGCTTTTGAAACTAATTTATTTAGTTTCACATCGAGAGCATCCATTCTATGTGATGCATGTGAGGTCACACACCGATTTGCCAGGTGAAATCGCAGAAGGGAATCATAAAGCAGACTCCCTTGCTGCCCCAGCAAAAAAGGCACGCCTCCCAGATGTCTTCCAACAGGCAAAGCTGAGTCACCAGCACTACCAACAGAATGTGCCAGGTCTGATCCATCAGTTTCAATTAACATGGAGTCAGGCCTGGGCCATTATGGCTACCTGTCCCAGTTGCCAGCTTCAGGCCATGCCATTTCTGGGTGTTGGGGTTAACCCCCGAGGCCTTGGGAGCTGAGAAGTGTGGCAGGCAGACATTACACACATTCCCAGTTTTGGTTGCCTCAAATATGTACATACAAGCATTGACACATACTCAGGTGAGGTCTATGCCTCTGCCCACACAGGAGAAAGGGCTGTGCATGCCAAACAACAGCTAGTTCAAGCCTTTTCAGTGCTGGGGATCCCTAGGGAAATCAAGACTGGTAATGGCCCAGCGTACACATCCAGGGAATTCCTAGAGTTTGTCCAGCAGTGGGGAGTGGAACATAAAACTGGCATCCTCCACTCCCCCACAGGCCAAGGTGTGGTTGAGCATGTCCACCAGACACTCGAGCAAGTGCTGGCTAGACAGAGCAGTTCAACAGTGTGGATGTCACCATAACAAAAGCTCTGCAAAGCCATGTTTATACTACTAATTTTCTACATTGTTCATTTGAAAATATGAGTCCTCTGGTGGTATGTCACTTTAACAGCAGTGATCAGTTTAAGTTGTCCCAGCATCCACCTGTCCTAATTAGGGACCCAGAAACTTGGGAAACCAAGGGCCCTTATGAACTTGTTACCTGGGGCGTGGCTACGCATGCGTATCCACCCCCTCAGGCCCACCTTGGATACCCCAAAAGTGGGTAAAACCTCTCATCCACAAAAATCCAGCTCTAGCAGAAAGGGGATGAGAAGCAAGTAGCAGTTGCTTCAAAAAGAAGATGACGCTGGAAAGAGGAGAGAAAACCTTCCTAAGATCTGGGTACATTGTGGCAGAAACAATGACTTTTAATGTGCTTTAAAATGTTTGTTTTCCTTTTTAGAAAAAACCTTCTTCGCACCCAACCTCACGATGAGCCCTACCCAAATTTTCATCCTGTTTGCACTGAGTAGTCTGACAGCTGCGTGGATCATCCCTCAGCCGTGCCAAAACATCTGGGTGACCCTGGCACAGACACTCCAATGCCAGGAATTTGAAGGACTTTGCTGCATGAACTTGACCTCAAGAGCCCCCAACATCCACGCAGCCCTCCGAGTCATGAAAAGCTTGATCAGACAAGTGAAGCAAGAATCTGAGGCTGGGTTCAGTGCACTTTTCAAAGGCTGGGGACTCATAGGGTGGTGGACTTCAATAGTTAAAACAATTTTGTTGTTTTTTGTTGTTCTTTTCATTATAGTGTTGGCGTTCGGCTTAATTTTCAAAGCAATTAATGGTCTAATTTCTACTGCCTCAGAAGTCAGCCACCTGGAGTTGACAAACCAAAAGCAGTCTAACTTGCCCACAAATCATAAGTGGTGGGCAAGTCCATATTCTGAATCAGAATAAACCCCGACGCCTTTCTTGTAACTTTATTTCACAAAAAGGAGGAGATGTTGTATTGCACTAAGGAATTGTTTTATATTTGCAATGAATGGTTTATTCCATTCTTCCCCCCCCCACCAAGTTGTGGCGTGGTAGAGTCATTCCTTTTGTCCCTTGCTCGTCAGTGGCATCCCATTGGTAAGTGGGACTGTTCTTCCCTCCCCTTCCCCTGAGTTTAAAAGTGCCTGCCATCTTCTCTCTCTTTTTCTCCTCTCGCCATGTGCGTGACACAAGAAACTGTGGATTGTTTTTCCCACAGGAGAAAAGGTCCTCCTGCCTTTGTCTATGAGGATTTCCCATCCTCTCTGGTCCAAAGCTAGACAGAGGGACCGGAAAGAAAAGGGATTTACCTCAAGTGGATGTCTGTGTTATTGTTTTCTATGACCATAAAAATCAAAGTAATTGTAAAAGGTATTTTTCTGTACCTTAAATTCAAGTAGTTAGCATATTAAGCCCTTCCACACCCTGACCTCTCTCTAAGTTACCATCAGGAGCATCTTCCTCCTTTATCTTTTATCTACTGGCTGTTACATGTTGGTATGTTTATGGATTTTTGTTTTGTAGGGATGATGCTTTGCTTTATTCCCAGTGAGAGATTTGAGGCTGCATATACAGGGATGCATGACAAGGTGCCAGTAGCTTTCGTGACAGTTTCTCTGGGTGCAGATAAGCATTAAGTCAATATGCCTGGTGGTTTTCTGCTTTCTCAGAGCATTGCCGAATCCTCCTGAGAGGTTTACAGGGAGGTGCTGGGATGGGGAAAGGTGCATCTGCAGTGCTGAGCAGCCAGGAGGTCAGATTGCATCTTTCTCTAGTGATGACTTCTGCTGTGAAGGTGCAGAGTCTAGAGTCACCAAGTTTTAAACCTGCCTTGAGAAGGAGGCATAGCTGTAATGCTGAGGCTGCTGGACACTTCAGCTGTCATCTGTTTTGTAGGAACAAGTAATCAGGCCATTGAAATCTTTGCCCAGTGTGTTGGTTTGAAAGTAAAACCAGTGCGAGACTCCAAGTCAGTAATACAATTTAATAGGAGAAAAGAGAAAAAATAAAATACATGCAATAATGTAAAAGAAAAACCACTGACAAAGTCAGAAATACAACCTGACACCCTGTCAGTCAGGGTGTTGGTAGCAGTTCCATTAAATGGTGGCTGCAGTCCTCCTGGATGACAGATGGGGTTCAGGTGAAGCAGTGCTCCTGTAGAAGGTGCAGTTTTCCTCCAAAGGTCCAGGGATGATGTGGAAAGGGTCCAACTTTCCTCTGAGATTCAGTGGAAAGAGGCTGCTTTGGTGTTCCAAACCCCAGTTTTTTATCTAGGTAGGAAAGGCTTGGCTCCTGCCCCTGGCTGGAGCATCTCCCAATGGGATGATGTAATCTTATTAGTCATACAATAGGACTTAATGGCCCATTAACAGAATATATCTTCTGGAGGAAGGATGGGTTGGGAAAAGATAACGATGATCATCCCCCTGATCTTATCAGATGGCACATCAGCAGAGGATATCTCCCACAGAGATAAGGATCACCACCCCTCCCACATTTCAACAGATGGTGATAGAATACACATTTTTGCATTATACCCCAGGACACCCAGTCTCTATGTGTCTGTGCTGGGAGATGGAGCTGTCAGGTGGGCAGGTGTAGAGAGCCTGGTGCAGGAATAGCTGGAAGAAAAAGGCCATAGTCAGATCAACTTAGTAAAGCTAGCAAAGTGGGCCTCAGTCTCACGGATACAGTGTCCTTGAGATAAGGAAGACACGCAGAATTGAGAAAAACATGAATGCCGAAGTGCTTAGCTAAGCCGCACAGCTAGACCAATGATGAGCTCAGATTTTGCACTATGCATGAGCTAATTAAGCACTGTATTTAATCGCCACTCTGCGTATCAATAAACGAGACTTTGCTGATGACCGAATTGGTGTCCGCGTCTCCCTTCTCCGACATTTGGTGAACCCCGACGTGCCTCCGTCGCTGAAAAGAAAACGGTTTCAGAAAACGGGGGAGAACGCGCCACGGTCGGTGAAGTAGAGTTGGGGCCTGCCGCAACCGGGTCGGTGTCAAACGACGTAGGGAAGACACCCCCAGGAGCCATAAAGGTGGTCCTGGGCCATACGTGCTGCCGAAGCCGGAGAGTTGCAACAGCGCTGACGACGAAAAATGGACAGGCAAGCAGCATATGATTTATTTATAGCACATATAGATAAGTTAGGGTTAAAAGAGATTAATCCCAGGAAGGATATACCGGGGTTGTTAGTCTGGGGTTATGCTAAAGGTTTATTCTCTAATCCTCACACCGTGCATGATTTAAATGAGTGGCGTAAGTTAGGGGATGCACTGTGGGAGGCGGTATTACAGGATGATAAAACAGCAAAAAAGCTGGGAAAGATCTGGCGGGTAGTTCATAATGCGCTGCTAAAGCAGCAAGCAGAGAGAAGGGCGGCTCGGGAGGCAGTAGAGGCATATAAAAGGAATGCTCAGTATGGCGATAATGAGCCCCGAGCACCCAGCACGACCAGAGTAGAAATACCTATCTCTGGGGAGGCGGCAGGAATGACAGACATGGCTAGCTGCGCTTGGCCCTCGGCACCCCCCTTAGAAGAGCTCGAGGAGGATTCCGCCGCGGCGGCGGAGACAATTGCAGAAGGCGGAGTAACCCCGCCTTCCGACAGCGAAGGGCCCCAGACCGGCGGCGAAAAATCCCCTTGCCAGTCTGAGCCTACCGCCCCTAAGCCCACCGTGGAGCCAGCTCCGGTCCCTAGGGCGGAAAGCGACCTGTGGGAGGAGATGGCAAGACGGCGGGGGGAGGCGTGGAGTATGCTAGCCAGACACGGCTTGGAGACTGGGGACGAGAGCGCTGTTGACGCAGCGAAAACCTGGGCTTTCCCCGTCACGTATACACAGGGAATAAACCAGCAAGGACAAGCCGTCCAAGTAGGAGCATACTCGCCTCCCGACTGGAAGCTGCTAGCCCAGCTAAGACAGACAGTGAGTCAGTTTGGTTTCCAAAGTGAGCCAGCTAAGCAAATGCTAGATTTCTTGTTCGATACATACCTGCTGTTGCCAAATGATATGAGAAGTATAGTGAAACTGATTTTCACGCAACATCAGCAGTTGCTATTTAACGCCCACTGGCAAGCTCTTGTTCAGGAGTCAGTTGCAACACAGAGGGGCCCGGGAGATCCGTTAGCTGGAATTACCATAGACGAACTGATGGGATTGGGTCAATACCGCAGGACAGAAGCTCAAATGATTTCGGGACCCGACAAGGTTAGGGAAGCCATGCGTCTAGTAAGGAGTGCCATCGGTCGGGTCAAAGATAGCTCAGGCATACCCATGTATATGGGGATAAAACAGGGAAGAAATGAATCCTTTGGGGACTTTGTAGATAAGGCTGCTGCTGCTATTGAAAAGGCAGGAGTCCCAGAGTATATGAGAGGGGCGCTACTAAAGCAATGTGCGCTGCAGAATAGCAATGAGGCAACAAAAAGGGTATTATCAACTTTAGGAGCCAATTGGTCGATAGAAGAGGCATTGGAAAGGATGGCTTTACAGCCGACAGGGGCACAGGTTTTCTTAGTTAATGCACTAAAAGAAATAGGCTTAGGGCTACAGAAACAAGCCGAGTCCACACAGTCACAGGTGCTAGCCGCTCTTGCTCCTCTCCGTGCTTCCACAGCGGCCCCAGCCACGTCGAATGATCACCGACCTCCCTCAGCGCGCTGCTACAGATGCGGAGCAAGAGGCCACTTCCGACGTGAGTGCCGTGCCCCAGGAGTATGGTGCCAAAACTGCCAGAACAACACGCATAACACATCAGCTTGTCGCCGCAAGTCGGAAAACTCCCAGCGAAGCGCGCCCGGCAGCCGCGCCCGAACACAAGTAGCCGCCGTGACATCAGCGCCATCTCCTGTCTACAACCAGCCACAACAGGGAGCCTGGGACTCGACCTGGCAGCCGCAGTAAAAACATCTTTGATAACAGATCGCCCTGTCAAAGTCCCAACTGGAGTTTATAGCCCGATAAATATCAAAGAACAAGCTTATGGAGGACTAATAGTGGGACGCTCGTCGAGCTCCATTGTAGGACTGTTTGTGCTGCCAGGTGTCATCGATGCAGACTACACGGGAGAAATACAAATAATGGTTTATACTCCTTTTCCTCCTCTGACAATTGAGGCAGGTCAGCGTATTGCTCAATTTATTCCACTTCCACAGTTGAGCCGGGGTGTTCAACCACAAAGACAAACCCCACGTGGAGACCAAGGATTCGGATCATCAGGCATTGCTATGCTCACAATGGATCTCCATACCAGACCCAAAAAGAAGGTGAAACTAACCTATGCAGGAGAGACAATAGAAATGATAGGACTCCTAGACACTGGGGCAGATACCAGCATTGTCTCACCAGAAAAATGGCCCCACAACTGGCCATCAATGCAAACTACGGATACCGTGACAGGTGTCGGAGGATTCACCCTTGCCAGAAAAACTCCTCCAATAAAGGTCACTATAGATGGGCAAGATTTGGTGACTGTGTTGTCCGTAGTTGCTTTACCACCATCGGTACATTGCTTGATTGGAAGGGACATTTTGGCTCAGATGGGGGTCGTTTTATCCAATGAGCACCCTTTGGGGTAATTGCCATTGCTTGGACTTTCCCAATCCCAATCACCTGGACTACCAATGAACCGGTAATGGTTAAGCAATGGCCTCTAAAAAGGGAAAGTCTAATACAAGCACATCAACTCGTAAAAGATCAATTCCAACAAGGACATTTAAAACTCTCAACAAGCCCATGGAACACGCCAATTTTTGTGATCAAAAAGAAGTCAGGAAAATATCGTCTTCTACATGATTTAAGGGCAGTAAATAATCAGATGGAGGCAATGGGGGCATTACAGCCAGGCCTCCCCAACCCAGCAATGCTCCCACAGCATTGGCCTCTTCTAATCATTGATCTAAAGGACTGCTTCTTCACTATTGCCTTACACCCTCAAGACACTAAAAGATTTGCGTTCACCCTACCAGCAATAAACAGAGAAGAACCTGATAAACGGTATGAATGGACTGTTCTTCCACAAGGAATGAAAAACTCGCCTACCCTGTGCCAACTGTATGTGGATGCCGCACTACAACCATTGAGGATACAGTGGCCCAACACAATTATTTATCATTATATGGATGATATCCTCTTTGCTCAAGAATCAGCATTTACAGACACTCAGATGCAGGAAATTCAAAGCACCCTAGCAAAGGCATCCCTCATAATAGCTCAAGAAAAAATACAGCGATCCACACCATGGAGGTACTTGGGGTGGTCTATCACAGACCAAATCGTACGGCCGCAGAAGCTCCAGCTTACAACAAAAATCACCACTCTAAATGAGGCACAGCGACTGCTAGGAGATCTGCAATGGCTCAAGCCGATTGTTGGGATACCCAACTCCTTGCTAGACTCCCTCAGGCCACTACTTAAAGGAACTGACCCAACCGCACCCGTAACCGTGACCCCACAACAACATGAAGCCCTCAAGGGTATTATACGCTGCATCGATGAGGGGTTTGTCTCTCGCCGAGATATCTCCTCGCCCATCGATCTTACCATCTGGAGTACTGCCAACCACCTACTCGGTGCACTCACACAGCTACAAAAGAAAACGCGGGAGACACGGGTACTAGAATGGATAACCCCACCTTTACAATCAAAAAGGACAATCAGCACAAAAATCGAACAAGTAGCCACCTTGATTCGTAAGGGTCGCGTAAGGATCATGGAAATCACCGGAACGAGCCCAACAACAATTTATTTGCCCATGAAAAAGGAGGACTTAGATTGGTATCTCCTCAATTCAGGAGATCTACAAACGGCCTTGCTGGAAGTCGGAGCAGCCATCCACACCGGACCGCTGATGCCACGTCACCTTCAGTGGCTAGGAAATTGGGACTGGATAGCAAAGCCAATGCGCTCGGAGCAGCCGATAGCGGGCGCCACCACAGCCTTCACGGATGCCGGAAAAAAGACGAGAAGAGCAGCGATCACCTGGAAAGAAGGCCCTTGGTGGAGGAGTAAAACCATAGATGCAGCTCCAGAGGACAGCTTACAAACATTGGAATTGCTTGCTGTTGTGTGGGCACTAAGTGAACTGCAGGGGTCTTTAAATGTGGTCACTGACTCGTTTTATGTAGCAGGAGTAGCACAGAGAATTGAGGACGCCTCTGTGAAAGAGGTGCAAAACAAGAGACTCTATGAACTCTTGCTGCAGCTAAAGCGAGCAGTAGGAGCAAGGTTCAAGCCTTATTGTATAATACACATCAGGAGTCATAAGTGGGACGTAGGCTTGGGAGAAGGCAACGCCAGGGCGGATAGACTGGTTATGAATGTAGCTGATGACAGGGGGATTGAAGCAAGGGAGTCACACACACGATTTCACCAAAATGCTAAAGGATTGGTGCGTGAGTTCAAAATAGGCATACAAGAGGCTAAGGCAATAGTGAGAGCCTGCCCCACCTGCAGTCATCACAATAGTGGGGTAGGTCTTGGGTGTGGGGTAAATCCTCGGGGTCTGAAGAGTAATGAAATTTGGCAAATGGACATCACACATGTGGCAGAGTTTGGTAGACTCAAGTATGTGCACGTTACCATAGACACTTATAGTAAGTATATCTGGGCCACAGCACAGACAGGGGAAAAAGCAATCCATGTAATTAGACACCTAACAAGTTGCTTTGCAGTTATGGGAACGCCTAAGGAAGTAAAGACCGACAACGGACCTGCATATGTCAGTGGGAAAGTAAGTCAGTTTATGAGACTCTGGGGAATCAGACATATTACAGGAGTACCACACTCACCCACAGGACAGGCCATAGTAGAAAGAGCCAATGGGACACTCAAACAGTATTTATTCAAACACAAATCCGTAGATGATCCACAAGAAAGACTAGCCAAGGTTCTTTATGTCATGAATTATTTGTGTGTGTTCGGGGATGAATCTGAGCCGCCTGCAATCAGGCATAGAGGGAAAAGGGAAGGTAACAGAAGAGAACGCATGAGGGCATGGGTAAAGTACCGGGATCCAAAGACAGGAATATGGAATGGACCAGCGGAAGTGGTATATTGGGGGAGAGGCTATGTTTGTGTTTCTACCCCCACAGGAACACTTTGGGTCCCTGCTAGGTGGGTGAAGCCCGTTCTAAATGACCGAACTGGTGGAAAGATTCCTGAGGAGGCGGCTGGCTCCAGCCGACCAGGAGCGGATTCAGCAGAAGTTGACGGTGACCTCACAGCCCTATTTGCGGAGGCTAGCACAATTTAACAACGCTGCCCGTGAGGCGCTAAGGCAGCCACCACCGAATTGGGCTGATTGGATTGAGAGCCACGTCCACCAAGAAGAACAGCCTCTCAGCAGCCGTCCTTGTTGTGCGTGTGGGGGGTCATGGTGTGAAGCCTGGATAGCCCTAAAGTGCGGGGGCTGTGGGGACTGCTCGTGGGTGGAACAGAACCAGAACAGCTCCTGTTAGCTTGGGCCCGGTGGGAACTTACCAACTGGATTAAGAGGCAGCACATCTATGCAAATTCACACATTATCGCTGCAAGATGCAGACATAAAGTCCCACACCTGCCTTGGCCTCAGGTAGGACCAATTAAGCCCGGTACAGACCCAGAGGAGGTATTAAATCAAAGTATAGAAGAGGTAAAACAACTGCAGATAACAGGGAGCAATACAGGGCGTAAAAAAAAAAAAAAAAAAATAGGCCGCCAAAGAAATCAAAATGATGATCATTACACTGCTTATGCTTGCTAACTTTGCTCACACAAAATCTTTTCCAATGCAGCATGCGCCTCGGGAAAACGTATAGGTAACATTCACTAACATAACAAGACAAGAATCAATCTGCTTAAGTCTAGGAGGAGTACAAAATCCTTTTAAAACCTGTCTAGTAAGGTTGCCAGTATGGTTGCAAGAAGTTCAAGGGAATGTGCTGCATGAATTTATCTAACCACTCTGAGTCCATCCACAAAAAGATACAAAACACGCAGCAGAAATTACACAACCTAAAAGAAAAAGATGGTTGGGGCATTGACGAGTGGTTAAAAAGCCTAGGTCTTAGGAGATGGATTCAAACCGTTATTAAGTATGTTATTATGGTGTTAGATATATTCTTGTGCTTAGCTTTATTGCTACCTTGCTTGATAACTTGCTTACAAAATTTTATTCAAAAGACTGTCAGCAAAGCTTGACATACCACTCTTCTAGCTCAAAAAGAAAACGGGGGAAGTGTAGAGAGCCTGGTGCAGGAATAGCTGGAAGAAAAAGGCCATAGTCAGATCAACTTAGTAAAGCTAGCAAAGTGGGCCTCAGTCTCACGGATACAGTGTCCTTGAGATAAGGAAGACACGCAGAATTGAGAAAAACATGAATGCCGAAGTGCTTAGCTAAGCCGCACAGCTAGACCAATGATGAGCTCAGATTTTGCACTATGCATGAGCTAATTAAGCACTGTATTTAATCGCCACTCTGCGTATCAATAAACGAGACTTTGCTGATGACCGAATTGGTGTCCGCGTCTCCCTTCTCCGACAGGCAGGTGGCCATGTCCCCTGTGAGCCACACAGACCCTGAGATTTGCCTGCCCAGAGAGAACTGTGCAGAGCTCAGATGCAGTTGACTTTGTTGTAAGAATTAAAATCCAGTTTAGTGATCTTGTGGTCACTCTTTGTCTTCAGATGGAAGATGTTATATCCCAAATATGAGCAGAGTGATGCTTAAAGCCTGCCTCATATGACTAAGATGCAAACCTCTTCAACAGAGAGCTAACTCAATACATACATACATATATATATATATAATATATGAAATATATAACATATATTATATGTTATATTTTATATATTTTATATATTATATTTTATATGTGTATATATATATACATATATACATATATATATATATATATATATAGTCTAAAGAAAACTTTATAGATTACATATTAGCAAAACACTGCCAGAATAACTTTTTATGTGGGTATGTTCAGTGAGTAAATTTTATATGCATTTCAAAATCTAGATTTCAGAAATTGATGGGTTTGCAGGGCATGTCTATATTCTTTTTTTTTACATGATAAAATATTCAAGAGGTGTAGGCTCAGATAAAAATAAATGTGATCACATAATGTATTTGATTTAATTTATGGAGCACTACCTGTCCTCCTTTAACAGGCTACTCAAGACATGTTAAAATGCTCTAATTCTATGCGCGTACAAGCTTATCGCCTGAGAATATTAATGCATTTGTTAACCTTAAGTGCTGTCCTTGGTTATAAGTGTAGATGGCACTTTTGTACCACTGTTTACCTGTGCTTTCTCTTATTCTCTCTTCTTTTGCTTCCTCCTCAGCTTTGATGCTGTTCACTTACAGTTCCTATTAGCACCTGCTGTTGTACACCTGTGGTGGGACTGTAATGATAGTACCTTCTTGCACCCTTCACCTGATCTTTCCACCCCCTTTTGCATAGCACTTTTCTTTCATTTAAAATCTTGAATCTATAAAAAAATATGTTGGACTACTTGTCATCATTAATGCCTAGTGGACTTTCTACACTTTATGGTTCTCTGACTGGGGTAAAACATCTCTAAGACTTATATTTTGTCTAGGACAGGTTTCACAGAGAGCCAAAAGCTCCCAAAACTTGATAAAATTCACAAACTTTCAGATGTCAAAAGTACATGAAATTTGCATTCCCCATATGGTGTCCTCTGGGTCAGGTATATTAGCAGGCTCACCAGGTACTATGCCAGACAATTCTTCCCCCTGGCACAGCAGACCTCCAACACAGGAGAAGCATTTGTCACCAAATGAAGCATTAGTACTGGGTTAAGTAACCATCTCAGTAAGCAAAATGCTCTCAGGTCTTGGTAAGGTCTTGTGACCACTGTCAGCATCTATTGTATGGTCTATAAAGAGTCCTGGAAATTGAAATAAAGTGCTTCCTTTGGCTGTAAACACCTTTTTTCTTATCTGACACTAAAAATCAAAAGAGGAGACTGTATTAAAGGGAGCATGTACTTCATCAGCAGAACTGCAGACTCTTTTCCCCTTTTAGGCTTTGACTTCTTGCTGCTTCACAGATCTAAGCCTTCCACATCAGAAATGTTAGTGATCATGTAGCTGTTACACTGTCCCTGTTTCCGGAAATAATTGTAATTGCTTGGAGGGAAATTGACTGATGGATGAACAAAGTTCAGACAGGTAGCTGCACACCTTCAGACTGACAAGGCTTATCTCTGACGTGGAGAGGCCACAAAAACATGGCTTGAATTGCGGGGGCTGGGGAACCAGCCAAAGAAAAGCCTACTGCACTTCCCTGGAGGACCAATCCCTAAGCCATAACCCTTATTGCCCCTGGAATCCATTGCTGCTTTATGTTGATTCCTTGCACTCCATGGGTCCTTCCTCCATGCCCTCATCCCATTGCTCCCAGTGTTCTGCCCTGCCCCTCACTATTCCTACATAAACTGCTGTTTCCCCAGCTGCTTTGGTTTTTCATCCCTGGATCCTTTTGAGGCTGAAGCAATGAAAACTTTCCTTGGAACTCCACACAAGGACTCCGTCTCCATCTTCTGCATTGCCCGAATTCACAAAAGAGCTAGTCACCTGGTGAGACCTCAGACATGCCTGTGCTCCCAGGATGTCCTTCTAAGGACAGTTCTCAGGGAAGGTCACAGCACTCCTACCAATGCCTGCCGTGACTGAATAGCACAGGGATTTTGGAAGATGCCATTGTGTTTGCAGAAAGCCCCCAGAATACACAGGCTGCATGGCTGCAAGCAAGTCCGCCTGTTGAAAAAACAGCTGGTGAGAAATTGCAAATAGGGTAAACACATAGTTTATCCCCTCCAGCCAGTACATATCTTGGGACAGATGTTGGATAGAAAGAGTTTGTTTTCCATCCCCCCAGCCTTTTCTTAATTTGCATTATTTGAAAGGTAATGATCAGAATTATGAAGTTGTTGGAGGAGCAAGGGTCAGTAAAAGTTAATTTAAAAATTGTATGTTTGCCAAAATGAAACAATTAGAATGCCTGGAGAAAGGATGGCTATGTTGGAACAAGAAAATACTCCTGGCAGGCACATGATCATGTTCTGTGCACTTCTATTTATGACCAGAATCTTGCTCTTGACCTAGCATGATGCTGAATTATTGAATCATCTTAGTTAATTTGCTTCAATGCAATCTATGGAGTCTAAAAAAAGTGTCTGGATAGAGTTTAATTTTGCATGGAGTCTGTTTTAAGCTGTTTAGCTCTTTATGTCTAAAGCATGACTTTTAAAAAATATATTTACTCTATGATCCCCATTTTGAGCTATTGATGTCAATAGGAATCATGTAACTGATTTAAGGGAATTAGATCAGGTTTTATGTATTTCTTTTCAAGACATATCTATAGACTTTGATAATAAATTACTTTGCACTTGGGTAATCTTAACACTGCAAACTCAATATAGCTTTGGGAGAGGGAGGTGAATTCTGTTCTTCTTCATGTATAAATGGAACCATGAGTTAAGTCCTAATTCTTTATTATTGACTAAATACTTGTTGATAGTGATTTTTGTGAAATAGAGTAGAAGTACCACTTCATTTTCAGTTTCCAGCTTGCATTTCTAATTCATAGTTAAAGCAAGAGTAAAATGGCTACAACCAAACAGACTCACAAACTGAACAGTCTTATGTAAAAGTCACAGAAATGTGCCAGTATTTTAACAAAGGGATTTAATTAGTTTGAAGAACCTAGATTTGGTACAAGAAAGTTATTATGCTTGTTCTTAAATGAATCATCAAATACCTAATTTTTTGATATACATCAGCACAGTTCTCTAAAGAGATCACTGAAGATTGGCACCTGCTGGTTTTTGTGCATATAAAAACGAGAGGTGTCTTAACTGGCTTACTGGAGCAGTTGGATGGTTTTATGGTATCCTTTGCAATCACGAGCTACACATATTAATAGTGTTGTTTTAACATTTGGTCTGTGCATTCTGGACTGTGAACTGATCTGGAGAATGCCTTAGGATATGAAAATCGGAAAATAATGGCAAAGCTTATTACAGGCTAGTTGGTTTTTTTTTTTTTTTTTTTTTTTTTAAGAAAGAAAATATCCTACTATTTCCCTTAATTTTAATCTGGGTTCCCCTTTATATTTTTTTGAGAGAGAGGGGGAGGGAGAAAAGCATTTGGTTAGGCTAAAATATCAAGGTCAATAAGTCATCAATGACAGGTTAGATCAATACATGCTAAATTTGGAGTTTTAGTGGAAGCGGAAAAGAATCAGCAAAAAGATTTCTATTTTGTCTGTGTCTGCAAAAGGAAAGAAGTGCTGGAACCTATAGGTTAAATCCTGCTTGTACACATCTGCTGAGATGTGTATAGAATTTTTGAATGCTGGAGTATTTAATGGGAATATGAATAACATGACCAGTCTGTTCCTTGGATTTATGATATATTGTAGGCTGTTAAAAAAGGGGGAGGAAAGAGGTATAAAGAGTGGAGGAAATGAGTGCTGCTTTCAAGACTTCACAATAAGTTATTTTTGACATCAGGCTGTAGAAAGTTAAGTTTTCTGAAACGTAGAACTTTGAGCTTGGCTGAGAAAACTAATGAAAGGATACGGACACATATTTGAAACTGGGACATGGAAATTATTAGTCAGAAGGGCAAGAATGTGTTTTCCCTCCTTTTGACCCTTTATCATGGAAGAAAGCTACCAGTAATATACAGAGGTGGCTTGTCTACCATGACTCCAAGAGAGCAGGATTTCAAAAGACTCCTTGCTTGGGCTTAAAGTGCATTTTGCCTTTGCATTGAGTTCAAAGCAAGCCTGAAATTGCAAGTAGAACTCAAAATCATTGCGATTTCACCTCATTTTTACACTGAGCCTCTTGAGATTTGAGCGATTTAATCCTAAAGCTGTAAATCTGGGTAGGTTCACACAGAACTTAGTAAAGGTTATTTGAAAGAATTGCAAACTCCAGGAGACATCAGAGAACTTAGGCTGAGCTTGTTAATTGAAAGTAATGGAGCACAAGGTCGGGGGACTTTTCCAGTGTTTTCAAAATTGCTGAGAAAATTTTTCAGAGCTCTGCTGTTATTAAGTCTGTGTCCAGCTGCATTGTAGGTGCTGTCTGGGGTCAAAACACTTGTGCTGAATTTATAGTAGGGAACATTTATGAATCTCGTTATCTAAAATGCCCTTGATTTCAAAGAGGAGAATTAAAACAAGGCAAAAATATTAAATGTAGAGTTGTGCTTATAAGGCTGTTTGCAAGCTGAAAAAAGGCAGATAGAGCAAGGGGAGTGGAGTGAGTATTTTCACACCAGGTGGAGTGGAAGTTTTCCAAGATTCAAGATCCTTGGTTTCTGGCTGAGGCTGCAGTGTCACTACCTCGACACATTTCCTTGAGCTCTTTTTCTGCTGTTACTTCCTATGTAGTGACAGCTGCTTGTTTCCCAGTTTAAATTGATCAGGAAATGTTTTTAAATGGCTGCCTTGCAATGCTTGTGTTTAGCTTATATTATGATTAAGTAAAACTTTTTCTCATGCTCCATGGTGGCCATGACAGTTCTGCATATTTCTCTAGCACAAATTAAACTGTTGGATGATTAAATCCCTCCCGGAGTTCAATGACTTTCCCTTAAAAAATCTCCCCTCCCTACTAGTCCTTCTTAGTCTTCACATCAGCAGCAAGCCCTGAACTGTGCTGGTGTTTTTTGGGAAACTGCTGTTCCAGGTCTCCTGTTGACAAATATTGAGACCATCAGCCCAAGGAAGTGTGGACAGTGTCATTCCCCGTTTCCATGCCACAGGACTCTGTGTTGTCTCTATTAACTGCTTGCTAATTTACGGTTATGGATTATTTAAAATCTGAAATAGAGGTTTCCTAACTGATTAGGTGTATGGCTGTACTGGGACCATTTGGAGAAATGTTTACTTTGATTAGTGACTAAATTTTCTTTCTTCCTCCATAAAAAATAAACAGAAAATAACGTCAAAAAGAATTATTTTGTCCTAGAATTACTTTTTTTCCTCTTTTGAATAAGAGCAGTAGTGTTACATGCAGGTTTAATATTTTGTGTCTTGGTGGAAATAATTCGTATAGATTACTCAATTTTAGTAAATATATTTGCCTCTAACATTAATAACACTATTATGGCTTTAAGTAAGCTGTGTAAAGCACCTTTAAATGGGTGCATCTGTTGAAAAACCAGGTTAAATCTTGAGGAAATACACACATAGTTGAATTGTCAGAATCACTTGTTTTTTAAAATCTTGGTCAAACTTGTCCCTGAATATAGAACTGAAACAGAGGTACAAAGTGTATGTTTCTTGGGGATAATTTTTGCCTTTATTGAATAAAGGAGTTGTTACTAGACATAAATTTTGGATCACTCTCTTTTTGTCAAGGTTGTGTGCTACACCTCTAGAAAATTACCACCTACAGAAGCAGAACTATGGAAACATCTGAGTGTCTTACTAAATTCTTTAATCCTTTAAAAACAAAAGCTTTTAATAGATTGAGATCTTGCTTCCAGTCATGTTGGTATCAATCTTGGATAACAATACTGACGTCAATATAATTACAGTAGCTTGACACTTGTGTTAAAATCTGACATGATATCCAAGACTTTCTAACTCAAAAGCCAAATAGATTGTTTCAAAATGTCATTTATAACTCTGCCAAACTTTACTTTCTACAGAAAATCTGTCATTACTTCTTCAAATCTATGTGACCTAGATATAGTAATGGCAAGAGCCTTTTCTTTACACTCATAATCATATTGGTTATGAGATGAAGAGTCCTCTGATAGAATAACATTGCTATCTGATTTAATAAGATAATTGATATCTTTTTTCATAAATACTGTGTTTTATTGCTTTCTGTTAGTGTGGCACATGTGGGATTCATAATTTATTTCAATTAAGCCAACCAGTGAAATGTGATATTAGTAATGCTGCTTTTACTGTATCACCACAGATTTTCTGGAAATGGACAAGGCAATTCTCTATGGGACAAGAGCTCTTTTCCTGTCTTTCAAAAGCACCTGGTATACCTGCTGATCAGGTCTAAATAGGAAAGGAAAATTAATCTTGATAGCTCGAGATACTTTCAATCCAAGTACCAGGAATTTGAGCTAAAAGGAAGAAGTGGGGGATGAAGGAGGGAGAGGGAAATGAGAAATTGAAAGAGAGCAGGCAGGAGAGAAGAAACATCTGAAGTTCTGAGGTCAGAGAGACAACAAAGGCTAAGAAAGAGAGATGGTGTAAAATGCTGCAAAAGCAGTAGTAAAAGTATTTTGGGCATTTTCTATGCACAAAATACTTTTGGCCAGACAAAAGAAATGGAAGGCAATAATAAATAGAGGAGAATAAAAAGCTGGTTTTCCTCTGATTCCTACATCTGGGGGCTAACAGCAAATTTCTCCTAATTTACTTTTCTCAAGAAATGTAACACTCCCAAGCTTTCTGCAGCTTTACTTCACACCCTGGTATTGCAGCCCATAGTCTCTGAGTCATGCTCTCCCTTTTAGCACATCTTGGAGCTCGTGCAGCTCAAGTTGAATAGGAAATGCACTTGCTGGTTCCTGTCAGGTAATTTTTGGGGCCCTCTGGATTCTGTACCTGAATTCTGCTGGGACAGACTGAAGTCCCTTCTTCTGATTTGGTTTGGTGGCAGGGTCAAAGGTAGCAGTCATGGGCTGTGGGCAGCAGACTCCCCTAGCAGCTACTTGGAAGAACAGTGAAGAAAAATTGGGGTGATTTCGAGACAGGAAAGAGGAATGTTGTTAGAAGTGTTCCCAATCTGTGCTTAGGGTGTTGTGGAAAAGCAGCTGCTCCAGTGCTCTCCTTCTCATCTTCTTCCCAGGGGCAAAGCCTCTTGGAGACTGCATCTGGGTTTTGGGGGGAATATCTGATGAGATTCTTCCTTCTATCTTTTCCTGCATTAAGCTTGGCAATTGAGTCTTGGCATGAATTTTTTTTCAATGGCAATTATAACACTAATAGCAATTTGCATGGAAATTAAGATTGGAAATAAGTGCTTCTGTCCTATGCTTACATCATTTTGCAATCTTAGAAGTTCTTAGGTGGCCAGCTAGCTCTTCAGGGCTCCTGATGGATGGTGCCCCAGAACACCAAGAGGGGGAACTTCTAGAAACTGTAGTAAATTTTTGTGATGCTATAACACATCATAATGACCAAAACCATAATTTTCGGGTTAGTGTGATGCACTCTTGGCATTATACAGCTTTCATGCAATGTCATTTATTGCTCACTATCTTCTGCTATTTTCAAAAGAGATTTGTTGGTTTTTTTATCATGATAGAAGAGACTGCTTTGTTACTCTCTGAAGTTCAGGGAGATCAGGAGAGAATACTTGAAAATTGAACTTTTCAACCTGGTGGCTCCTGCTGTCTTGGCAGGCAGCAGTCTGACAGGAACACAAGTTCAGCAACAGAGACAAGTAATGAAAAATGTGGATTTGCAACATTTCTCTGTCAATAACAAAGCTCATCTTTTTGTGTCAGCAAGACATTGCATGCAGCACACCTTTCAAATTCAGTTAATCTCAAAATAATTCAAAAATCAAAAAGCTTATTCAACCAACAAGACATACCAGATTGACTCACTGTGTATTCATTGAGGGGACAGCAGAGAGAAAGAGAATTCAATATCAGAATCAGAAAAGCAGCCCTAGTTTTTGCTCAGTCTAAATTGTTTTTAGACCGCACAAGCAGAAAGTGAATGCTAAAAGAGTTACCACAAGAATATGTTATGATTGCATTGTTTGCATTACTCATCTGGAATAAAATTGACAAAGTTCTGCATGCGAGCATGCTCTTTCTGCCTCACTGCAAGGTCTTGCATATTTTTAATACTATTTCAGGACTGTGTCTGCTGTCACCACACACCTGACATTCAAATCTGGTGTCAAAGGGCATGTACGCACACAGTGATAGGGTAGGGGAGTTTGTTTTGGTACTAGTATTTGCTTACTGTGGTTTAATGCTTCCTGTTTGGGATGTTGCATGAAGAACAATTCAGATACTGCTAGAAATAGGATTGCTGGTGCCAAATTAATATGTTTTTATGACAGGACACCTGCTAGAGAATGCCTATAGTGGGTGAAGGCACACAAATGGCATTTTCTTGTTAATTAGAAGAATGTATTTACCTGTGAATGTAAAGGTCTGGATGCAGGACTGCCCCTCAGACTAACAGCAGGTCCCATGGACAGCAGAGAGTTAGGAGTGTCAGCACGGGGTCATTGGGATTAGGACCAGGAGCTGTG
The DNA here is from genome assembly GCF_052056855.1 of Sturnus vulgaris. Taxonomy (NCBI): domain Eukaryota; kingdom Metazoa; phylum Chordata; class Aves; order Passeriformes; family Sturnidae; genus Sturnus; species Sturnus vulgaris. The sequence goes on along the minus strand of NC_142256.1, from coordinate 16,197,848 downwards.
TGATGTGGCACTGCAGAATCTGTCCTTACAGCTGAGCACACAGAATACTGGGAGCCCATGGGCACTCTTGGTTGTGCTACTTCCTCAGTACTCAGCTTGGACTGAGCTGCTGTATGATTTATAAAACAAAGGCTCCCCTCACTTCTCCAACTAATGGTTATTCTGAGCAAGAATAGATTATTTGGCAATAAATGGCTCTCATCTCTTAGGTTCTGAATTTATGTAATTCACATTTTATCCTTTATTGACGCGATTCGCCGTCTGCCCACTCCGATGGGTGACCCAGCTAGCCCTGGGCAAATCCGCGCTGAGAGTGGCTTGCCTTCGGGACCTGGCAGAACCCAAAGTGGAAGTATAGCTCCAAGATATAGCTCAGAAACCTGTCTGGAGGCAAATAAAGAGTGCAGAAGAGTCCTTTTATGGTCCACAGAAAAGGTTTATTGGATGGGGTTAGGGTAGACAACTGGAGTCTGGGAGAAGGGACCACAAAAGGCAGGGTGAACTTCCTAACACGGACTTAAATAGGGGACCTCCCCCATGAACCAATGGACACAATCAGGAGGCGTAACAATGGTTTGGGCTTCATACAGAACTAACCAATGGGGGAGACATAGGCACGGAAATCCAAGTACAACCAATGAGACACTTGGGAAAGGATGGCAAGCAGGGAATATTCGGGTATAAAGGGAGGCGTCAAGGAGGATTGACAGGGCTCTGGGAGGAGATTGGGGAGACGGGCAGGGAAGACTCTGGAAGGTGGGTTGGGATTAGGGTTGATGGACAAGGGTCGAGGCAGGTAGGGAGAAAATCATTATATACAGAACTAGGGGGCACAACACAGGGACAAACCATTTCAACAGAGGGAATAACAACATCATCACAACAGAAAACAACGAACAGCAACACTTTATATGTGTCTTAGAAGTTTTCCAGACACTGAGCACTGAATTGCTGCAGACACGTGGCATAGTTCCACCGTTCTCCTGCATGAGGTGTGAAGGGCTTTTATTCTTGAAGCTTGTAGACAGCTGAATAAGCTACTTCTTTCCATCTGTCATCAAAGCTTTGTTTGTCTTTGCAGAATGTAATCCAATATAAGTAAATTACAGAACCCTCTTTTAATTGTCAGTCAACAGTGAAGACAGGAACAGTCATGAAACACTTACCTTTATTCAATAGGGAAGGGAAAAGGCAGGATGTACCATGAGATGACTTCAATTTCCATGGAGATTTCAACAAGGGGGTGCTGGCAGCCTTAGGGTCACATGATAAGCATTTAAGCAGCTAACAGACACAAGTAATGAAAAAACCCACAAACCCCATATGATTTCTGGATTACCTGGAAAGATAAGTGGTTTTTCCTTTCACATATTTTATACAGTATTTCATACAGTATTTCATTACTAATTAATAGGGCTGCTGCAGAACAGAGATTCTAACCTTCTGCTTGGAGCAGGAGCTCTTGGGTCCTGCAAATGAACACAAGTACTTCACTAGCTTCTAGCCTACTCAGTAGGGGAAGGAAAAACATTTGGGATTATCCCTGAGCTGTACTTTTAAAAATGAGTAGTATTTTCAGAACAGGTGGTGTGTATCATATGTGAAGCAATCCTCTTCTCTGATCTGTTATGGCAGCGACCAAACATCAAGACTTACAGGGAAAATATGATTGTCTCTCTTGGTCTCCAAAAGCTAGACATTTTCTCTAGTCTGCAGAGATCTGCAAATTACTTTAGGAGTATAGTATTGTTTGCATTCTTTCCAGTACTTGTGAGATCTTCAGTTGTTTGCTGAATCGACATCAACAATGATGTGTCATGCCAGAGAGAGCCTGGTAAGGTGTAGTATGCCAGTTTGCTGGGATAACAGTCCCATAAACCTGGCTTTGGTGCATTTTGATAAGATTTATTCAATTTCCCCTGATGAAAGGTTTTTTCTTACCTTACACTACACAAAACTACCTAAAACTTCATCAGACTTGTACATCAGACTTCCCAGGCATCTCTGTGGCAGATCTCTCAACTCACTCCAGTTCATGGAGTCGTTATGAAACTGGATCATGCCCATGAGGGAGAATAAAAGATAGAGAAGATTACAAAAGTATATTTGCTGTTGAACTCTTGCTTTAGTTATTCCCTGTTGACATGAGTGCTGCTACATGTTCGTTATATAAACATCAATTATTAATCTTCCTTTGGCAGCATTCTGCTCTTCCTCTCGCTTTCAGGTGATTGAATGGAGTGGTGAAAGAGGGAGGGCACAGTGTGCACCAGCAGTCCCCAGCTTAGCTAGGGGAACAGGAGTGAAGAGTGGATGCCCAGCTTTCACACATACCTTTTATGTTTTAACAATGTAGATGGGGTCCCACAGCACTGGTTGGTCCACTTGTGTACCCTGATTGCATGTGACATGGAGAAGATGAACCAAGCAAAAACTGATGTCTCCAGTTGCTCCATTTTCTGCCTTTTCACTTTTTGAAAAGGGCTCCTCAGGAACGCAGGACTAGGCTAGTTTCTAGACTTTTGCTCACCCAGTACCAAGAGCTGAAGGAAGTATGGCAAGGTCCCTGTCCCCTGCCTGCCAATAAAACAAAAGCCAGTGAAGCTCTTGGTGCTCTATGTGGGCATTGATCCTGGAGGGTTACAGTTGTTGCTATTGACAAACTGAATCAAATTAAAAACTGCTATTGACTGTTCCAGCTCTTTGGTGAGTGAGAGAGACAAAGTTTCCAAAGATAATATAGAGGAATAGTCCCCAAAATAAGGACAAAGCATTAATGGGACAGAAAATAGATCGAAGTTCATTCACCAGTGATCATCTTTGCAAAGTTGTGTCTTTCTTTTCTTCTTTAAGCTCAAAGTTTTAGAATTTTTCTCTTTGATACTGTCAACTACAAGGAAATAAAACCTTTTACCTGTCTAGCTTATGTTTAGTGTAAAAGACATAGGCAACTAATAGCAAATAATAATGGAAATGTACTATAAATGTTAGAGATTCTAAGCAGGCAATATGTTATAAAACTTTATGCATTTTATGCCTATTACACATGCACAGCTCTCTTCAGATGAAATGACAAGGCCTAGTTAACATTATTTCTTATATTTTCTTTGTCATGAATGCTTTTTTCACATCCCAGCACATTGTAGTTCATCCAATGCCACATGAGAAATATGTACACTTTTACATAACATAAGGCTATTTCTATAGGCTCTGTAAAGCTTTCTGATTACAAAAGATTACTGATTGCCTTGCAGAAAAGAAGTTTGGTCTGTCAGCTTACAAAAGTGTTAAGGAAAAGATGATTCCTAACAAAGCCTTGAGCATTTATCCAATTGTTTTAAGTTGTGCTGCTCAGAAAGGCTGAAACTTCTAACTGTATTAGTAAAAGCACATTAAAACAATATAGATTTTAAGGTTGTTAATATGGGGTTTTTTGGCTATGATGGCTATTGCTTTTTCTGAAACATTAGGTCAAATATATGGATGCTTAAAATTTCATCTCCTTGTGCCGAATTCCTAATTAGTACAAGGACCAAAGAAGGCCTGTGGAAAGTCAGTCTCTCATGCCTGCAACATGTACACAACATGCTTTCTCTTGGAAGAAGGTTCAGCTCAGATTTGTTGCTCTAACTTCTGGTGAAAGTTTAACGTTTGTAACAAAGTCCATCATCCAGTCCTTGCTGCTGAGTGTAATGAAAATCCCTTCCCTCTGCTAATGACGTGTGAAATTTGGAGTGCAGGGGTTTATGTGATGCTCTTTATTGGCTGCATGGAAAGAGCAGACTGGAAAGATCCACTAATATTGCTCTTCAAACACCCTGTCCTTTCAGATAGGTGGTTGGAATGTTAGGTATTGGACTAGAATTACCTGCAGATCTGAAGAATATGCTTTTATTATATTGTTTACTGTGTTTTGATATTTATGTTTCTCGTGTTTTCAGGTAAAATATCTGGCATTACTTGTGCCAAGCAGGACCTGTTGAGTGCCCTGGACAGCTCTGGTTCTGTTGTCCCAGCTGTGCTGAGCTACACTTGGCCTTTGTGAACCCAGGCATGGGCTGAGCAGAAGCACAATGAGGAACTGAGTGTATGGAAAAAAAGTGATAAAGGAGAATATCCAAAGAAAACTCATTTCTCCAATTCCCTCTGCTGGCTCCCCAGCAGACATCAGGAGCTGGTTGTTGCAGTTTAAAGGTGTTTTCTAAATAGAATACTTTATAGAATCGCTGGGCTATTTAAGTAGCATAACTCATTTCCATCCTATTCAGGTATCTAAATGTGTTTACCCTCTCTCTTGAAGGGCTTTGTTCTTGTTTATGAAGACAAACAATTACATGACTACTTTCAAATCCTTTTGCATTCTAATGTTCTAATGTACATAAATTCCCCTGTAGGTGATTTACTAATTAAAACAAAGTTTGTAATTGATAATTTATTTGGTCAAACACACTTTTCCACCAATTCACCATAAATAAATCCTTTGTTTTTCAAAATTGCTCACCAGATGAGTAAGATGAATAATTCTCCACATGTTCTTTGATCATAAGCAGTTACAAGCAAATTCCATTGAAAATTAGAAGATTTAATTTTTTTGATTTAATGAACAAATCCCATAATATTTTGTTGCTGATCTTAGACTTCATTTAGTTGTGGGGTTACACTTCCATACGTCATTTTTGTTTCAATTTTACTAGAATTTTCAAGGGTATTGAGGAGAAGGAAAAAACATTCATGTGAGTCTGCTGAATCTTTGAGCAACTAAGCTGTTAGGCATAAAATGTCTCCAATAAGACAGACAGATAAATGATAAAACACTTTTCTAGTAACAACTAAAGATAGGAAATATTATGTGAAAGGGGCAGGAAGTGTTTCAAAAGGCACTAGATAATAAAGGGTCTGCAAGTGTTACTGGTAAGTGATTTATTGATTTGTTCAGTGTAGCATGCGAGACTGTACTGATTTATACAGAGTATATACAAGAACCATGTCATTACAAACTGCAAACCAATCTTTAAAATCAGTTACTGTCCAAAAGGTTTTGGAAAGATATACCTGTCCTGCTGCCACCCAGTCTGGAGCACAGTTGAAGATGGAAGTTGATGTGAGTAGATCAAAGCTCATTATATTAGTTCAAGCGATTTTAACACAGATTTATAAACCAAAATTCTGGTTCATTTTGTTTTCTCTTTGGAAAGAAAAATTGAAGTTCTCCAAGGATTTTCCTTTTCAATATTTGTAACTTTCTTGCACTTTTCTAATGACATTTCCCTTTCTCTCTCCTTCTGCTTTTCCTAGGTTATCCAAACTCCTCTTTTTGCCTCTACTCTTGGGGTGCCAGTACACTGGAAGTCTATATCTGAAGATGTCTTTACCAGTCCCCAGGCATGTGTATTAATCTTCATTTCAAGATGCATGACCTGCTTTTTCGTTCTTGATGTTTTATTTTCAGTCTAAATTGATAACCCAGGTTACCATTACTATAGTTTTTATCTAGTTTTTAATAAAATTCCATCTTATTTTTATTGAGTACATATAATAAGTTACCTGAGCATCTATCACTTGCCAAGGGTGCAGAATCTGCAGAATTGATTCTGCAAGATATAAAGACCTTCAACTTTAAAAGAAAGTCTGTTGCTCTGGAAATTATTGGTGGGGCAAAGAAATGCCTTTTGGCAGATTTCTGATCTTTAGAAGCAAAACTCTCATGACTCAAAATGAAAGCTTGTGGCATACGTGTTTCTTAAAAGAAGACCAAGACCTGCAGTGTTCCATATTTCTCCAATATAAAAGCTTTTACCTGTCAATACTTGATCTGAAAATCCTTTGAGCCCTTAGCACTCACCAAGAGCCTGGACTGCACTGGAAACACGTGGCACTCTCAGGTGTTCACATTGTGCTCCGAGGAGCAGCAGAGCTGGAGCTTAATGTGGCTTCACATTAACCTGTTCCATAAGCAGCAGCACAGCCAAGTGCAGGGGAAAGGCAGAAATTTTGTTTATTGCACAGTGCCCAGCAGCCCAGCCGTGGGCTGTGCAGGAAAGAAGTGTGCTCTGTTCTGCAGTAACTCTGAACAGACAGAAGAGACAAAAGTGGTTGCTAAAAGGCACGGGGACACGAAGCAGAGTGGTGGCATGCTACTTCCTGGTATACAGCTCTCCAAGGCTGGCCACTCCCTAGCTGTATCAGAAAGGAAATCTTTGTGTGGAGAATGGAAGGACTGTAAGTAACTTTAGAGATGTTCAAAGTGTGTTGTTTCCCACAACAAAGGGCACTGGCAGAGAGGATGAAGCTGCTTTTGTATATTTGTAGGAAGTGGAAGTCACTGCCTGAGGATAAGTGAAAGCCTGTTTCTCAGTGTGGAATGAGAGATGACAAGGCTGGGACAGGCAAGGGAAAGCTTAGAAAATGAAGATGCTTTTTGTTTGATGGAACATAAAAGGAGGAAAAAATGATGTGAAAGATGACAGAGAGGACAGCTGATGTGGTCAAAGTGACAGAGTAATAAAATCATATTTTCAAAAATATTGCTAATGGATGTGAGCAGGGACAGAATTGCATTTGTCAAACCCCAGGAAAAATACTCCATGTTGCTCTAATAAAGCGAAAAGGTGCTTGGAGCCCAGAGACAGCTTTTCCAGTGTGATCTGACAAGAAAAGCCATATCTGAATTTGTTATGCAGAGAGCACCTGTAGGATTTACACACAAACTGGATGTGGGGACAGAGAAAAGGATGGGAGATGAAGGTTATCCTAGATTATGGATTGCAACAAGTGGCGCTGTACTGTTGGCAGTGACTGAGGAAAGAGAAAAAAATATTCGAGCAGTCTTGCTATGTTAAGCTGAAACTAATGAGTAGGTATCTCTGAAAAGATTTTAATTCAGTCAGGATATGTTGGAGCAGAGAGATACTTTGTGTTGCTAGGATAAAAATATAAATTGAATTTATGTTTTTAAATCAGGCCTGGGCATAAAGTTGACAGTTCCTCTCTCATAGGAAAAGGAGGGGAAGGCATTTAGGTTTCACTGGTGGAATAACTGAGCTGGAAAATACATCACAGTCTAGATCATTTGTGGAAGGTCACCAGGTTTGCTGTGGTTTCATGTGGCTCACATGATTTAAAGAATTATGACTATGGAGCAGCTGTGGATTCCTTTTTGCTTTTACAGTTGCAAAAGATAGTTAGCTGGTCTGTTGCTGCCTTAGCGAATATAGATGCTGGCTGTAGAAGCAATTTGAAGTGCTGTTTTATCCTTGGGGAGAGGAGGTGGTTCACATGGTAGTATATTTTTTCTCACTGTATCAAGTTTTCATCTGGCTGTTGAATATAATTTCTGAGCCCAGTGTGTATGTTATTTCCTATTTGGCTTTGTATATATAATTTTAATTTGGGTCATAGATTCAGACTGTTATCCTTTCTTTGTTTTACAGCATATTAATGAGAAACAGGAGGGCAGAGGAAACCAGAATATTTTTGGTCTAGTTCCTTCAATTTAGTATTTTGTGTGCACTTCATTAGCTGAAGCTGTTAACAAAGTCGGGTCTTTGTTTTTAATAGAAACCGAATTCTGAAAAGTGCATACTATACTCCCACTAGGTAAAATGCATGCTGCTCCTCTGTGCTGCTGGCTTCTGGGCTGAAAAATTCCAACTGCCTCCACTGGAAGGACTCTCCTAGGCTGTATGAGATGGATCCAAGCGCACACTGGTGCAGGAGCTGATCCCAGCTGTGGCATTCAGCAGGGAGTGCTGGTTAGATTTCCAGAGCAGGTGCCAGGATGGATTGCAGCAGGCACAGTCTCTTGGTGAACTGAAGGAAGGGGCTGCTGTGCAGGGCATGAACAGCAGCAACCCAGCTGTGGCTGCTTGGGGGAGATAAAGGCGAGGCTGAAAGAACATAACAAAGTTAATGAACTTTGTTATGACATAAGTTCATATTTTTATCACAGCTGACCTCAGTTACACAATTTCTGGCTTGATGGATGGCCTACATGCCACTGAACCTCGGTTTTTTGAACTTTCAGAACACCAGGTGTTAGAAAACCAAATTCTGGTCACTGATGCACTGCACTCTGGCCCTACTTTATCCTTTGCTTTCCTTTTTACTAGGAGTGACATAAAGCTACCTAAGGCTGGAGTCACAGTTGATCCTGAACTATCATTTGATTATCATTTTAGTTACCTCACAAACCCCATATTCCTTGTTTTCTGGGATACTGGAAAGATGGGATACTGGAAAGCACTGGTCTTAACAGTGCTGCTGCAGGAGGATGAGGTGCTGTTAATTCATTTCTCTGTTATGTTCCTGTTGGGCCACTGGAATGTGGGGCTTTTAACTTTTCATGTTAGAGCTCAACTGCAACCCTGCTCCTGGCATTCAAACTGTAACATATTATTGCACTGCTTGGAAGCTGTTCATGTTGCCTTGCAGCATGTTGGGATAATTCTAGGATGCCACTAGGTACACTGAAGTTCTCGGGCTGGTTTATGGCACAGTAAAAGCATTTTCATGTGTTGCAAAAATGTATTTGCATTAAAGGTGCAGTTCAGATCTGGAGCTGGCTTCTGAAATGAGTCTCCCAACAATCCCCAGTTTCTTTCATTTGCTTCACAGAACAGCCTTGGACAGCAAAGCAACCACATTATTCTGTGATACAAGTGGACTAGGAGAAGGTGCTGCATGTACCCTGTGCACTGGATCAGAGTAGTCAGTCCAAGCTGCCTCCCCCCTCATCCCTGAATGCACACAATTGGTTATTGTCCATCAGAACCAGCTGTTTACTTTAAAGCAATCCCATCTGCTGTGTTGCATTACTTATTACTTTGGACTATGTGTATATTAGACAGGATTCTGTGACATTTGTGTGATTTGGTGGAATACATTGCCAAAAGAATTACTCTTGTAGGCTGTCTTTTGGGTTGTCTTTTTTCCCCCCAGCGAATGCAGATTTCATCTTATTGTGTTACTGGCAGTCGTTTGTCCCATCTCACACAGGCAGCTGCACATAATTTGGCTGAGGTTTATGAATAGCTTTCTAGTTTATGCTTAGACTGTGTGCTAGATTTCTGGCAGAAAAGGTATCACCTTTGAAAGCATTAGAAGGTGAAGGCAGATAATGAGCAAAGACTGCCTGTCATGGTAAATCCTGCTGGGTACTACAGTTCTGGTCCATATCCCTGTAGTACTGGAGCATCTGACACCTCTGAGGGGGAAATGGGAATAATCAATTTTAGGGCATTGAGAACAAGGAACAGTGTGAATGTATGACTTGCTCAGGCAAGAGGTGGTCTGTATCAATATGGGGAATTAAGTCTGAGCCTAAGATCAGCTCAGACTAAATATCTGAATCACTAGATTGTAGTTTCATTTTTAATGGTTTCTCAGTGGGAATGAATGAGAAAAAAAATGGGGATGAAAAATAGAAACCAGTGTTAGTGTCCTTATGTCACTGTGTTTCAAGTACCTGCTGTTGTATGTGTTTTCTTTGCCTCTGCCTTACCAATTTGCATAGTATTTTATTATGTAATTTAAGGGCCTTTATCCTGCATTAGGCAGAATTAATATCCCGTGGCATCTCAACTATCTGCTTCTGTACCTCCTTATGAGACACTTTTCTCTAGGGAAAAGGTTTTGTGTCGCACAAAACATTTCTTGAAGCATATTCACTGCTGTTTCTTAAATGTGAGTAATAACAGACAGCATTACCTTATATGTATGGCAAAAGAACAGCAGCAGGATTTTGGGAAGAAACCATCCATACAGCAGTTACTGGAACTTCATTGTGTCTGGATACAATACGTGTAAAACTGACCACCTCCAAATTTCTTGCCACTTGCTTTAATGTTTTATCATTCATGGACTGAGATATCTCTCAAGTAACCAGTCAGTGCATTTGCTCTTGTTGTGCATAACATTCAGATTAATAATAATAAAAAGAGTTCTTTACACAATTTTGCAGATAAATAATTGTTTTTACCTTCAGCTTCTAGTGTCAAGACCTATTTATTTGGCATTAATATTTGCATACTGATGGGTTAAAATGTTAAAATTAACAGAAATTACTATGCTCCCAGTTATCTGCTCCCTATGAAAAAAGACAAATACAGTCTCACAATGTATTATTGGGATCACTAAGAATGAAACATTGCTATGAAAGAAAAGTCCACTCATCAGCATTTTTCCTGACTAGCTTCTCTTTGCAGATAGGCTAATGCTTTCAGAGTTCTTATTAAGCTTATTTATGTATTTCCATTTTCTCTGCATGAATTAGAAAAACAGATAAGAAAAAAAAATCCTAATTTAAAGTATAATTTATGATAAAATTTTTGGCACTGCAAAGGTTGATCATGGAAAAAAAATTTAAATATTGGAACTTCATTTCATACTTATGATGTCTGTTGTGACAATGGAGTTTAACTGCAAGAATTCTTTTCTTTCTGAAAATACTGATTGGATTTTCAACAGGATGTTCATGAGTAAAAAATGGTGCTACACAGTGAGACTTTCTTTTTCTTTAAGTAGTTCTGTTTAATGAAATGTATAAAAATCTTATATTGTTCTGTCAAAACTGAAGTAATGTGCTTACTCTGTTTCCTGCTGTGATCAACCAGTCTGGTAATTTAAATCTAAATGTGCCATAATCTTAAACATTGGGAGGATTAGAAAAAAATGATAAAGAAAACACCCATGTTTCCATTTAAAAGATGGCCTTTTGAGCTCATTTCCAATTTAGTGCTGTCTTTCCTTGCTGAAAACAAAAAGAAATTTCCTGCAAATAATATCAAAACAACAAAAGTGTATCAATTAAGCCACAAGATTCAACAGGGCATCTTTTAATGGGCCATTAAGCCTGGGGTGTATTGTGAAATACCAAAGTAAAGGACAGATTTCTTAAAGTGCCCATAGCATATATTAATGAGTCATTAAAACATGCCATGTAAACAAATAGTCATATCATAACTAAGTGGCCTGATTATGCAATCACTTTTAGTGGTGTATTAAAGACTGAGATCTACAAACAGCAAGTCTGAATTTGATCCAACCTGTTAAAATGAAGACTAAAGTTGTTTTTAAAACCTGAAATACATAATACCTATAATTTTCCAAGTAATATCCTACGCTGATTGAGGGAAACAAATCTGTTAGGCAAATTATTTTCCCAAGCAATAATTTGATTGAGTGCCTGGCAGTGTAGCTGTAGTTAAATTTAGATTTCTCATTGGCAATCCTGAGGCTGGAGTCACCAGTGATCCTGAACAATCATTTAATTACCATTTCAATTGTCTCATAAAATATGTGTTTGTTGTTCTCTGGGATACTGGAAATATAAGAAAACCAGTGCTGTTGCCACAATGGCAATTCATGTCTATTATATAATGCCACAAAAAGCATTACGTGAACCCTCCATAGATGAAGGAGATGTCTGGAAAAATAGAGTTCCAAAGGTGTTCCTTTTCAGTTCACATCAAGCGCAAGAGCAGCAGTTTATGAGAAGCAAGTAATCCCTGTTTCATAGAGGAGTCTAGCTTTGTTTTTCAAGGGATGGGTTTCATTTTACTTTTACACACATTATTCAAATGGTATAAAAACTGGCTCCAAGACGGGAGACGGGAAGGAAAATTTCTGCCTCCAGTTGATGAATTACCTCAGACACAAGTGTCTAAGACTGAACCTGAACTCCACTATGTGTAATCGAGTGAATGGTAGTTCTAATTAGTAGTTCTTAAGAAAGGACTTATAATAAACTCTTCTATTTTATTTGGTTGCATCAATTTGCAGCAAATGGATTGCAATGAAATTCAACATTACAGCAATTTCATGCATAACACCATCCCTTACACACTTAGAATCAACAGCATATAATGGTTGATACACGTCTCCCAGAAAATCGTTTTCACTCTGTAGCTGGTCCCCCATTTATATGAACCAGGACAGTAAAAAAAAGAGAAGATAGAAAAAAACACATTGAAAATAATGGGCAGCATGCACTTTCTTCTTGATGGCTTTTAATGCATTACTGATCTGAACATATAGTAAATAGTGTAGGCTCTTTGTTTTTGGTAGTGCTGCCTCTAGTGAGGCCTTTTCCTTGCCTTTAACTAATGAGTGCTCTTAAGCCTACACTGAGCATCTATCAAAGACCAGGCTGGAAGGGGCTCTGAGAGACATGACCTACTGGAAGGTGTCCCTGCCCATGGCAAGGGCTTGTAACGAGATGGTTTTTCCGATTCCTTCCAACACAAACCATTCTGAGAGTCTGTGATGGATTTAGATAAAGCTATTTAATGTGTGATTCTTTCTGAGCTTGATTCAACTCCTTTAGAGAACAAAGAGATTTGTGAAACTGTCGTACGTAAAAACAAGCTGTAATTGAGAGTGTTGGTGCCTGAACTTTAGAAATACATTGGTGGTAAATATTGGTGCTGGTAAGTGAGATGGTCTTTTGCCTGCTCACCTCTGAAATGTAAGAACCCAAAGAAAAGGAGCTGTCTGTATTCAGTTCCAGTTTCGTTTCGCAGAACTAGAAATTCACAGTATGTTTTGCTTTTGTACAGGTGATTTTCCTCCATTTTTTTTCTATTTGGGATGAGAAGTAATTGCTGAGAAGTTAATTCTGTTTTTTTCCAGACAGTTCTTCCATTTCCCTTTGACCCTTCCATTTCCACTGAAAACCTGTGTTTACAGCCTTTCTCCTAACTACTTCGCACCTCCAGAGTTCTCTATTAGTTCTTTTTTTTTTGTCCTACATTTCTGCAGTGTGGACACACACACACTTGAGAGAGCTAGAAAATTACATCCTGAAAAATATTCCAGGCCGGAGCTTCTCATCTCTGTTCCCAGCCTGATAAGCTGGTCCAGCTGAAGGCTAGGGAGAATTTCTCCCAGGGTGATAACTTGGTCAAAATAGAGAGGAATTTAATAACAAAGATAGAACACCTGTTGTGGTGTGTGACCAGGCCCTGGGAATGGGGTGTTTTCTCTCTGAACCAATCATCTTTTTTCTGCTCTTAGAGTTGCATGCTATTTAAGAAAGTGTGTTTCTGAGTAAACTCTCTTTCCTATCATGCAAGTGGACCATGTAGCTGTGCATCTTATTTCTGCTGCACCTAAAGGGTTAATACCCCTTTCCACGGCTATACTGCAACTCCTTCCCTTTTAGAGAACTGTGTTCATTATGCTTTTGCCTTCCCCTTCTCACTGAATTCAGTAGCAAAACTGCCAGTAATTCCTCCTAGAGCCATGCTGACCCTGCCCTGCTCCCTGGGACACAACTCTCTATCCACTTTTAAGGGCTGTGAGCTACTGGCTGACTTCTCTGCTATAAGCAGCCTCTTCTTTGACCTTGTACAATGTGTTAAAGGTTGTGTATAGCATATAAAATAAAATCTCACCTGCAAAGTAAGCCAAGTCATTATTATCTAACCCTGGTGCTCTGCAGGGTCAGCAAGAGGCAGCTGTTACTGTCAGAATGAGGATGATACTGGAGTGCTCTGTTACCTCTAGAAACCAGTGGAAAATAAACCCTTCAGGCAGCAGCAGTGTTTCCCTTTTCGTGCAGAGCAATATTTGTATACTGGAGAAAACTGCAGCACAATAATGACGGTGTTATCCAGCTTTTACAAACTACTTGTTTTGACGTGATCACCAAAAGTTGGGAGGCTGCTGAGTTGCTGTGTGGGGTTTCTGGGATGGAAAAGTGCTCTGTTGCCTTGGGCTTGAGTAACTGTGTATTCTTAATGACATTAACTCCCATAACCTTCATTGCAAATTTAAGTGATTGGAGTTTTGCAACCACCTTGTTTATTTGACTTACTGGTCTTTTAGAAAGCTGTCTCCTCACTTCATCAGAAAATACTTGCAGTGGTGAAATAGAAGGTTTTCTTTAGGAGAAGCTAGAAGAGTGGAAGTCAGAGAGTAGCTCTAGGATCAATCCAGTTTTGTATTTTTGATAAGGTGGTAATAACTTTCAGATCCAAGTGCCTGCAAAGTTTTCTTATGGGTCTGAACTAGAAATGTCAGCCAGCCTCAGTCTCTAATTCAGCATCTGCCCGCATTTCTGAAACTGGTAAAATCCTGCTTCAACCAGGTAACGGGCCAAAATAGACCAACTGTGCCTTTTCCTTAACTTCTTTAAGAAGAATTAATTCATTCCAGTTGTTCATCATTCTCTTTCCTCAGGGCATGTGGCCCTCCTCTCCTCTGAGTCCAGGGCTGGATACGGTTCACTGCTACCAGTTCTCCAGACCCTGTATTTCACCAGGCATGTGAAATAAGACAGCTGAGCCTCTCAGGCTTATGGCAACTGCAGCAGGCCCTGATAAATCCCATTTTATACCTCCCACCTCCACAAATGAGTCCAACCCAATTTCTCCTTCTAGCATTCATAAAAATTCTTCTTCAAAAATGGTTTTTAAACAAGCCTTTCAGCTCAAGCTGAATTCAATGTTTGGAGGTTTTTTTTTTAAGATTGATGATGGTAGGTATTTAGGAAATATTGGTGGGTAACATTTTATGACTGCAAATATGAAGCTTTTTTACCTTCATTGTTAGCAGTCTTGGGAAACTATGAAAGTTTCAACAGTTTGATTTTTTTTTCTGCTCCTCTAGTTTCCTAAGCCAGAAAGGCCAGAGAGGCTTTTTGAATCTCAGGCAGCTGCTGGTGTTAAAAGTTCTTCTTAATTGCATATTTTTAAAAGTTATAATGGCCCAGTGATTTCCTAGATTTGCAGGCCAGAAGACATTACTGTGATCATCTACTCTGACCTCCTTCAGAGATGTAGGAATCACAGGATGAAATCCCATTAAATGGATTAAGCAGTAAGTGTAAAATTGAAAATATAATAAAATTTAATATTTTTTTCTTGATGCTGGTCCAGAATTTAAGGTAGTGAGGTAGTGCAGTGCAAATGTACCTGATTTCCATGTTCCTGCACTGCAGAAAAGAAAATTTTTCTCTCACTTTAGCAAGTGTCGCCTTTTTTCCTCTGCTGAGAATCTTCTACTTTAATAAGGAAATGTAATCTTGTTGGATGTTAGGCTACCCATTCGTCTGTAACAACTCTGGTGTATCATCCCTGTCACACCTATAGCTTGAGGCCTAGTGTATATGTGAAACATCACTTAGCAAAGATGATGGAGAGGACATGTTTGACATGCTCAGGATCCAGAAGTAGATCTGATACTTACATATTATCTGCCAGCTTGTATAGACCCAAACACACCTCAGAATCCTGCACTGGAAACTTGGGCATGGTGTGTTACCAAAAATGAGAGCAGTCCTGGAGGCACCTTGTAACATGCCACAGGACAGACTCTTGAGCTCTCTGACTCTTCAGATTCTGCTTACTTTGGAAAGGATCAAGTATGGGTGCTTTTCCCATTATCTTTATTTTCTAGCAGTGCAGTGGGTTTTGCACAGCACCTGCTGGGCAGCTGTTAAGGTGGTTGTTTGAAAGAAAATAGCACCAATCCTGTATTGCAAAAGTCAAACTAACGAGGCAAAAGTAACTCCCAGACTGACATAGACTGGGTTCCAATAAAGCTGAAGTCAATACCAAGGCAACTTAAAGTGTAGTATTTGCTTTTCCTGCCATTGATTATACATTTCCTCCTGACTTAACATGGGTGATTTGTAGTCAATAGTGTGAGGGTGTGCGTGATGATCCACTGTAATTCAGCAAGGAGCTTCTTCAGGAAAGACCTAACATATTGGGGTTTATGTATTCCTCTGAAATGAACTGGAGAAATATGACTCCTGGTGTTGTTCTGTGAATTCAAACAAAGTCTAGGAACACTTTTCCAGCTATTCCCAGTAGCATAGTCATTGGAGGCCACAATCAGAAATGTAAATATTGCATGTTTCTGTGCCCGTTCTGGTGCATCCCATGTGAAATTTCTCCCAGCACTGGCAGGCACAAATAACCTTGCACACTGCTGGTAGTGGAGTGAGAGTTCTTGTAAAATAATTTTTGTCAATCAGAAAGATTGTTAGTCTTGTTCAGATTCTCTGCAGGGGAGAGAAAGTCTTTAGAGCACAGGAAATTTCCCTGGTGTATAAAAGGCATTCTGTGTCATTCATTACTCAAATGAAGGCCAGTTTGTGCTTGAAGGAGTGGTGAAATGAAAGCAAAATATATATCAATTTATTTAATTCCCATACCTATTCTAATGAAGACCAGAAATGTCTTGCTGAGAAACAAACTTTGGGTATTTCTAGTTTGGAAAATTTGATGTCTGTAGAGTAGGGGGGAAAACAAAAAAGGAACAGTGACTGTAGACAAATAGTTGGTCAGCACAGTGTCTTTGCAGGTGGGTAAAGAAGAGTTTGGTTTTTCCCTGGCTGGTGGAATTGGTGACCTGGTCTAGTAAATATTTGTGCTGCACTGGTTTATTTCCAGTGGTCACATCTCAAGTTTTTGTGGACTTCATGAGTTGCTTATAGTTGTCAGACGTAATAAATTTCCTTCAACATCACAAATATTGTGGAAATATCCACACAGAAATGCAAAATGTGCTAGAACTGCAAGAGGTGCTCACTTGAATAAATGTTTTGGATAATGCAAAAGAGGTTATGAATTAACAGGCTGGGAGAGTAAACAAGATTAGAGCTAAGTGCTTTCAGGGACTGTGTTAAAAAATAGTCAAAGGCTAATTACAAAGTAGTGGGTGAGGTAAGCCCATAAATTAGAAGGGATGAGAATGGAAAATGGAGAGGTCAGGAGTAAGATGGCCAGGTAAAACAAGCAGTGAAGGAAATGAGAAGGAGGAAAAAAGACTGTGAGTGTTTCTTTAGGTAGAAATACCAAAAAAATACAGAGTAGTGTTTAAATTGTGGGTACAGTGAAAAGCATCCCAGAAAGAATATTAAAGTATATAAAATGGCATATAGAATAAAAGAGTTAAAAGATTAGATGGAGTAGGAAAGAAAGATGAAAGATGAGAAATTGAAAACACTATCTGAAGTAGAAAATTTATATATGTTGTAATATTGAAGGAGAAAGAGGGAAGAAAGTCAAAGTGGAAGATACTTGTGAATGAGTGAAAAAGCAAGATAAAATAGGGGGGAAAATTCTGCATTCTCCTGTAAAAACAAAGGGAAAGAAAATGATCATGTGTTTTATAGGGCATTAAGAATCCAGCAAGCAGGAACGATGGTAAATTTCCTTTCATAGTCCTTGAACAGTTTGAAAAGCTTTGTGTAAGTCATTGTTCCTAAGATGCAAACTGTAAGACAAAAGATGCTCCTCATAACCAACCAGAACATAATTTCTTATGCATCTGTTTTCTAACCTTGAGCATAAATCACTACTACTGTCATTTTGTAGCCTCCATCATACTAGAAAAGTCTAAGTCTCAAGACAGCAGCTACAAAACAATAGGGACTCTGCATTTAAACACATATATTACATTGTACACTGCATTTTGTCTTGTAGCTAACTACCTTTCTGATAATAATTAGTTCAGCAACACTGTGTCTACTGGAGAAAGGAGATGAAAGCAAAGGAACAGGAAGACTCAGGATACTGAAGCTCTTGGCTCTGGTGTAGACACTAATATGGAAAGCTTTGAATTTTAGAATGCCCTGTAAGGTTTATAGCATTCAGTCTTCGTGATTTTAAAACCAAAGTGGCTCTTCCAAATGAGAGACCATGGTCACCTATAGTTTCTCAATATATTTGCTATATCCCAGATTTGAAGAAGATAAAAATTCAAGTCAAGCATTGTATGTAATTAGCAGAACTTCAGCCACAATGTCTTCTGAAGAAACCCATTCACTTAGTGACTTGTTACTGAGATGAATGAGGATTGGCAAATGAATGAAATATGTCCTGAAAATTAGAGTAAGAAAAATTATCTCTTATGAACCTGCAGTAGCTAAAACAGAGATGTGTCCAAGGCTCTTGGGAAACTTGCTTCTCTCTCCTGATGCTTTTGGGTTGCATCAAGTCTTACATGTGACCTTGTCCATATGAGAGGTAGGATTATTTTCTGGACTGTTTCTTCTGAGGTAGTATGGAGTAGCTCTTCAGAGCTAACTCAGAAAAAAAATGATTCGGAAGCAGTAGAATTGTGATTCTCATCTCCAAATATCTAGTAATCCTACCTCTTATTCATCCTGCCTTTTGTTTTTTGCACTTGTCTTCTGCCATTCTTCTCTGTGCTCTGGAGCATTCATCCTGAATCTGAACAAATGTGAAGAGTGATGTATGGACTGTAAATATCGTTTTCTCTGCTGCCTTTGGGCCATTGGTAGTAAATGCATTATCTGGAGCAGCAGATTCTATAGAGAACATTATGCAAGCACACAGGAACTGTTGTTGACTGTGCAAGTATCAAAGCCTATTGATTAGCTGCTACATGGACCATAATAAAACTATCATTATTAATTATGATAGAACAGTATATGTGTGTACAAGTAGCAAGCCACCTCTTTTATTTTTTTCTCAATTTATTGCTGAGGCACAGTAGATTGTAAGTCACCTTTGCATTTTGAGAGAGGAAAAAAAGAACCTAACATTACCGCATTATTTCAGACTAAAGGGGTTCGTGCCTTATTGTCTTCCCAGTTTCTACTGCAAGAAATTGGTATTTGTGAGCTGTTCCACAAATAAATAAATGGTTTTATAACCTCTGTTTTATAGGAGAGCAGTAATCTGTTTTTCAATATTAGGTCAAGTTGTGCTCATCTAATCTTGTCTATTCCTTTCTTGCAGTTTCTATGCTAGAAATTGTAAAAGGAAGCACTCTTATAAAAGATACATTTATTGAGTGAAGATTAGTTGTTTGTTGCTATTGACAGCACTAGGGATATGAAACATGTTCTTTAGAGCCTTTCGTTAGAGCTATCCTTTTTTTTTATGGCTACAGGTATAAAATGCAAAATATATACCAAAATGCTCTATTTTATACAATATGAAAAAGGTAATGCATCTTTAATCTTGACCTTGAAGCAGTTACTCTCTGTGTGGTGAACTATATATGGTTTCTGTTATAATAAACCTTTGAACTTCAGCTGATTTGTCTCTATATTGTTTAATTTAACTAAACATTGTATTGTGAATAAAACAACTATCAGTAAAAATTACAATATTGGGGGAGGTAAAAGGATTATTTCAAAGTGGATAAACTCGATTACTTCTGCATAAGTCTTTTTTGCTCACGTATCACATATACAAGAGAGCTTCCAAATTAATTCTTCTGTCCTGTATGTCCCCAAAGAGTGCCAAAGGAGCTATTATTTTAGGAGATTAAGATATCTTTTAGACTTGTAGCTCTAGATTTAAGATCTTCTTACTTTAATCTTCTTGGTTTTCTCTTCCCTTCCTCTTTTCCCTTCTCAAAAGTGGTAATGTAAGTAGTCATTATTTCAAATGAACAACATTTATTAAGATGTGTGAGAGTACCAAGGAAGGGAGGAGCTGCAAAGGCTTTCTCCTTAATAAGGATATGGTGCAAAAGCACTGATATGGAGACATATTAAGATTATTAATTTTCTCTGGCATTTGGGAAATGCCTTTAGCTGGAATAAACCTGCAAAACTGATTTGCAATGAGGGTATAGTTATTTTAGCTTGGAACAAGAGATCTTCTGTCTGTTGCATAGGTGTGATCTGCAGACCTTGCTGCACTTCTTCCCACCTTCCACAGCAGCTCTATTGCATTTTTGATTTAGATAATTCTATCTACTTTGGTTTGCAAAGATACACATTTCTATTCTTCAGTATAATTTTTAATAAATTCATTGATAAATAGCAACATCAAATGATTAGAGAATGGAGGTGGCTGAATGGTAGGTGCTTGAAGTTTAATTCTGTTTTATTCCTTCACTGTACTTCAGTCAAAGCAACAATTATACAAATAAATGTTTGATTGTATAATCTGATTCCACCTTTCCACTTTTGATTAAGAAATTCTGTCTCTATGTATTTATTGCAAGCTTCTTGTTTCAACTGTGCATTAAATGACTTTTAAAAGTGAGCTCAATTGATAAGTTTAGGTAACCAAAGCCTCGCAAACCGAGGCTTGGTGATGTCTGGCACAGATGTAGCAGAGAGGAGTGACTGGGGTTTGGGTCACTCCTGCTGAGCCCTGGTCACACTGGCACTTTGGGCAGGTTATTTTCAATGCAGTGAGCAACACTGAGCCTTCCGTCCTTTGGACATTTTCCTTCATCCTGTTTCTGGTTCACATGTGGCTTTCTTTATATTGCACACCCAGATGAGAGTGTTGGAGACCTAGATCTCATGGAATAAGGGAAAAGAAGGTGAATACATGCTGTAATAGTCTATTATGTTTTGGGGAGGAAGCTGTGTATCGTATTATTCTTTCATATATTAGTGCTGGAATAGAAAATCCCAGTACTGATATAGTTCTCTGTGCACCTGGCAGGGTAACAATCCATGTACTGGAGAACGTGCTGCTTGTGATGCTGAGGGTGTCTCCAAGAATTAGAATTTATTTTTAACAGAGAAGAAAGCCTTTTTTCCCCTCATCTCAGGTAGATTTCAAGCCCCCAGTTCAGTATCTGTTTTACATCACTTTCATCAAGTCCTACTTTAGTAATTTTTCCTTAATGTAAACAATCTTGATCTTTTCCATCTCCATTTTATGAGAAGCTCTGCTCTGCTTCTCTCCAGAGTCTTTTTTGGGAGGTGTATGTAAGAACTATGAGGGGCAAACTGCAGGGTGTGAAGGAAAGATGTTGTTCTGGGGAGTAACTGATGCTTCATTAGGGATAGAGGTTTTCTGTTCAAAGGTGCACAGGGCGTAAATGGACAAAGGATTTTCAAAATTATTTCCTAACAGAAACATTTTCAGCAGAGAAAATGCATTTGTCTGTGTATTTGAGATACATATGTAATACCATTAATGTATACGCAGATGTATTCACTACAGTTATGCATTAAAATTTTGGCTCTCTATTGCAAGGTCAAGAATTGGAGAACTGAGAAAATCTAAATTTGTAATTCTTTGTACAACCTTAATTCTATGCATGCTGGATTCCTTCCCACACTTATCTTCCAAAACTGAGCTCTTATCTTTCTCAAAGCCCAAAGTATTTGAAAGAGAAGGTCGGATCATGGAATTTGAAAAATGTGTCATAATCCTGAAAGGGCAGAATAAAGGCTGTGTGGCAGCATAAATCTGCTATTTCTTAAGCTGAAGAGTGTGATTTGCAATTGAAGCATTTTAATGTGGTTTATTGGATGTCATTTCCAATTTATTTTGTTAAAGGCAAAGAGAAAACCGAGTCTGTTTTGAGTAATTGCAGAAGCTGTTACATGGCACATCATCAGGGTCTGAGAGCCTTCGCTCCAGCTCTGCCATGGCACGGCCGGCAGCAGGAACGGGCTGCAGCTGCCTGGCTCCAAAACTGGGGAAGAAAAGTAGTTTTTGCACGTTGAGGTTTCTTTTTTTTTGTAAGAAGGGATGTTTCCTCCCTGTGGGGTTCTGGAAAGGGAGGAGGCAGCAGTGAGGACATGGATGCAGGAGTGTTGGCATTTGGTTGCTGTCACCAAGGTTGGGAAGGATGTTCAGCTGGCATTGCCTTGTCCCAAGAAAAGCAAATGCAAAATGGTGACCTCTGGAATTTTGACATCTCTTGAAGACGGGAACAAACTGGCTGTCCTAACATTCTTCATCGCTGCATTTGCTTTTTAGGTTGAGAAAATATGTGATAACTTGTGGAGAGGATATAGATTTTATTTTAGACGTTGTTGAGTTTTTCCTCCTCCTATAACAAAAGGGTATATTGTCTCTGTTTCTCTACATACAGCAACATTTCTTTGATGAAATTGAGAAAATACTTTCCCAGAATTCAAGATATTTATATTTATCTCTGTCCACAAACAAAATACCACTTTTTGAATAATATTTTATTCAGGTTCCTATCATGTCACTGATAATTGCTATTAATGGAGTATGTGTTACTCTTCCTAGTAGACCTGCCAAGTCAAAGAATAAAAGTGTAAGGAAGTAGAATTAATAGTTCTGTTGCAATGCATCATATGATAAGGCAGTAATTGCAAGGTCAGATGGGTGTAGATAGATGGTTAACTGGTTGTGCTGTAATGAAAGCACAGGCCTTTTACATATGTTTATGAATAATGTTTCTCATAAAGACACTAGATTGATTGTCTACAAAACCATCTTCTGAGCCAGAAATGATCAACACTCATGGCAATGAAATATTAAAGAAAAATTTTTGAATCTATATTAGAAGTAAATTTCAAGCCCTTATAACTTGCTGCTCAGAAATTACTTATTCCAGAAATGAAAAATTCTGATAAAAGAATATTCCATTTCTTTTTCTGTTAACATATTTACGAATCTCTTTTTAAGTGATGTGCCTCCTCTTAGGCCTAAATGAAAGAAAATAAAGCTTCAAATCACTGACAAAAGGTGAAGTTGAAAAATATGTAGCATGAGTTTTTCTGAGAGAATCAGTATGTAGTTATATTTTTGTGTTATAAGAGGCACAGGAATTAGATTTGCTGGTTTCCTAGCAACTAAGAATCTCAGAATTCTAAATCTGCAGATCAAACTTCTATCACCTGCTTAGAAGTACAGATGGATGTGTATTAATAAAAACAACTTCTGAAATAATTTGAATACAAACCACTGAAGTATATTGCAGGAATCTAGAAAAAAGATGTGGCTTTCCTAGATCAATATCAACTGTAATCACAGGTTGGAAGTAACTAACATCTTTTTCATGATATTTAAGATATTTATCAAATTCTATTAAATTTGTGCTTTGAGCTCTTCAGGGGAAAAATAAGACCAACTGTTGGGAGAAAGGAAGATGGAACTCCAGAAAAAATAATTTTTTTTTAATGCATCTAGTTGAGTATTTTAAACGTCAGTTTGTTTTTCATCCTTTCTCGTGCTAATAGTTTTTCATGTTTTGAAATTCAAACTATAATTTGGGGTTTTTTTCTAAAATACTTTGTAGCATTGGCACATACAAATTCTGTGTAGTAGCTTCCTAATCAGTGTGTTTCACTGCTCAAATGGAGAATGTTCTTCAGGATGAAAAGATGGCCTTTGGCCACATCTCCTGTCAGTGACAAGTCTGAAAACCTGGGCATTTTTGTTCAGTCACCCTTCCAGGCACTGGAGCTTGGCACAGTGCAGGTCCTTCCAGCTGGTCCTTGCAGTGCCCCTGGTTCCTGGGCAGGGAACAGTGAGGTTTCCTTGCTGCATGAAATGCTTTGCACAGCATTCCCTTATTTACACAAGAGAGCACAGCAGTTCAGAGGAAACTCTTGATTCCAAGATTGTAAATACAAACTTAATGGTGGATAATATATTCATGAATTGAATTCTGGGTTGAATAAGCATGGATGCTTCCGCTTGATGCCTCACTCTAGCAGTTTGAAATACAAAATGCATTATTGGGAAGTACCAAACAAAAGGCTGAAAAAATTTTCAGGAAATGATAACGAAATAAAAATAGAACAGAATCACAGAATGATTTGGTTTGAAAGGGACTTTATACATCATCTTGTTAAAAGCTCTTGCTATGGGCAGGGACATCTTCCATTCTCCCAGGCTGCTCTAAGCCCCATCCAACCTGGCCTTGGACACTTCCAGGGATGGGGCAGCCACAGCTTCTCTGTGCATCCTGTGCCAGTGCCTCTCCACCCTCACAGGGAAGATGACAAATGACTGAAGGCTATGACATTTACAAATGAAGGACAAACTAAATTTGATTAATATTGTTTTGGACATAAATAAATAGTTTTGAAATGTATTTGTGTGGTGAAAAAACAGTTACTTAAGATACATTCTGTTACTTACAGTTTTCCTGGACCCTTTACTGGCTTTTAGCAGGAATCAAAGGGCCTAGATATTATGTGTGAACAACAGTAATATCTAGAGGTAAATAACTAGTGCTAACATTGTTTTAGGATCAATGTTGAGGCATATTAATAGTTGGTATAAACTTCCAATGTACTATGGTCTGGGGCAAATTGCTCCATAGTTATTGCAGATTTATTGTCTTATTTCTGGAACGAGATGTAGTATGTGGAACATGGGACATAAAATCTAATCTGTCTGAAATAGCTTTCTGTTCTTGATGGTATAGCTCATACTCCTTTTTATGGGTGTTGCTTTTATATTGTGTCTTTTCATCTAAATCTAAACTTTTTTCCAGCTTGATCAAAGCCACTTTCCCTACCTTGAGAATACATACATTTTTTCTTTTGTCGTAGTTGTGTATGACTCTTGGGCTGTGAGAAAGGAGTTAGGAGCCTGAGATAAGGCAGGCAGGATGCTCCTTCTGAGCTAAAATTACAATTTAATGCATTTGGACTGTCACAATACCTTTCCTACTACGTAAAGTGTCTTCCGGTGTGCCACAGCATTTTTTA
Organism: Sturnus vulgaris; assembly: GCF_052056855.1. Lineage (NCBI taxonomy): Eukaryota > Metazoa > Chordata > Aves > Passeriformes > Sturnidae > Sturnus > Sturnus vulgaris. Next base: position 16,173,472 of record NC_142256.1, on the reverse strand, counting down.
AACATGGCAAATTGATTTATTTTTGCAGATTATCTGTGTGATTTGAATCTAAGCAATCTCCAAATGTGATAGGATCCAAGGAAGCACAAACATCCATTGTCCATAGCTCAGTCTTTGGCATTACTGGTGTTCTATCCACTGCAGTGAAGTCCTGGGAACATGGGAAATTCTGCAGTATTTCAGCATATTGTGCTTAAATGCACACTCTGCTGCACACTCTGTCCCTTGGGCTTTCCCGGCCCTTCCTCCAGGAAAGGCACTCAGGGCTGTGCCATCAGCCTTGGCCCTTAGTGCAGCTTCCCTTCTCCCTGCAGCTCTCCTTCCAAACAGGGAGCAGGAAGGGCCAGGCTCACCTGCTGCAGTCAGGTCCCTCTGGTTTGGATCACACTCCAGTAACCTGATAGTTTCTCTCACTTGTCATCACAATGTTGATCTACTCAGCTCCTGGATTCAGTAGTTTCCTTCTGTTCTTTTTTTTCCTTTTTTTCCCTTTTCTTTAATTTTAATTTTTGGTAATGAGTATCATTGCAAGCTGTCACAGAAAACAACAAAGGAATGGCAAAGTCCATCTCTTAAATTTCTGTCCTACTTGCAGAATGAACACAGTGTTAAATAAAGGTTGTTTTCATTAAGAAAACATGGACACTTTGTGGCAAGAGTATAATGTGTATTTATTAATTGATTTCTGCCATGCATAAATACAGCTGAGATTTTTCTTGACTTCTAGTCTATCTGAGAAACTATAATTTTGCCCAGACAGGTTTTTCCATGCAGAAGCTATTGCTGTGTTGCCCTTGAAACTTTTAACACACTGAGTACAGGAAGTTGGCCTAAGAATGCAACACTCCCTACACAGAAATGTGAACTATTAAGCAAATGGCACAGAGTAATGTTCTTCCACTGAGCAAAAATGCTCTCATTTAGGTAAAACTGCAGGCTGCTGTTGGCTGTTACAAGCCAGAATGGCAAAGAGAAATGAAATGTAAAAGCAATATGAGTTTGAATCAAATTATGGTAAGAGTCAGATGGTGTCATTACATAGATGTCCCCATAGGCAGGCATTAGGAAAATTTGCCATAATGGTATGCTGAAATATCATTCCCTGGTGGGAAGGCCACTGCGATTATAAAATCAACATTTAACTCTTTCACAAACCTCAGACAAAACCTGGACACTTGAGTAGAGAGGAGCCCCACTGATAGCAATGCTTGTACTACACTGGATTGGAGCTATGAACCAAACTGGACAATTTTCTGCAGTGAATTATTTGCTTTGGAACTGATGGTGTCATGCCTGGATATGATGTGCAGAGTGACTGTGCAAGTGACCAAGAGAAACCTGGGTGACAGAACTGAGTCCTTCACAAAGGACAGTGAACCATTTCTACTGATGTGCTCCTTCTGATGCCAACAACCCCACCCAAGGCAGTCAAATTTCTTCTGTGAGCATCTTGAGAAGTGAGAAGTTTGCAGTCTGAACCATAAAAATAAGTACTGCTTTGTACTGCAGGGAAATGTAGAGTTAAATGAGTGTGACTAATTAAAATGTTTTGAAGTAGGATATGTTTTCTCTGGGCTTTTTGCTTGAGTTTGATGTCAGGCTTAAGTGAAAGAATTTAGGCACACAAGCATTCTACATCTGTGTGTTCTACTTAGAGAAGGAATGTTTGGTTGAATTAGATGAATTTTTGGAGCACATGAAATTCTACAGATTTCCACAAGGGAAAATATACCCTGTGCTGTCTTACAGGCATTTTCATGTCACTTTGCAGGCAGGACGAGGACTTGAGGAAGCAATGAACTATGAAGCAGTGGTCATCAGGCAAATATTTGAGAGGTTTGACTTCTGAGCAGCAGAGCTGCTCCGTGAGCCATTGGCTGCCTTTGTGCCTCTGTTTCTGCATTTGCCATCTGCCTTCTTCAAACACAGCCTAACCTCTCGGGGGCAAATACCATTTTTTGCTTCTGTTTGCAGTGTCTTGCATAATGAGACACCATTCCTGGCTACATTAGTAATGAGAACAATATTTGAAAAGAGGCATAAGTTTGTGAGTAACTGTTCAGAATTTATTAGAGACCAGAACGTTTTATACTTCACACTGTTTCTTGTCTTCAGGCTAGGGCAGTTCACAGACTGACCTAAGTGGCATACCCAGACTCTGTGACTTTGGGAGGACTTTGTTTCCCTGTCTTTATTTGCTTGGGCTTTTTTTTGTTTTTTGGGTTTTTTGGTAACAGGCTACTTGAAGAGCCACATCACCTGGTACAGGAGCAAAAGAGTCTATTAATTTCTTATTCATTAACGAGATCTGTCCAAGCATTTTTGAATAATTGGTATGAGAAATGTTACAGCTGGCCCTGACACTGTTAGTTCTTCTCAGCCTCTCTCAGGCTCATTGGGTCATCCCCCTCCCTGCATGACATGAGTATCCTGAACTTTCGGACATGACAAAATGTTCTTAACTGAATTATGAAATGCCAGGAAGGGCTGAATTACTCACTATAAACGACTAGGCTAGAAAGGAAATGAAAAAGTTACACAGGAGTGGTGTTCTGGTTTCTCTCCATAAACAGGACCTCTCCCTGTATCTCCCTGCTCCACTGCACACCTTTCATGTGTGGGATTCCCATGGGTTTAATGCCTGTATTTTGGTTTGAAGCATCCCATCAAGTGTGCCAGGCTCCCTATGCTTCTGCCAGATGAGAGAGAGGATTTCCACTAATCTCCAGATCCTGATGTGGTAAAGGGACTTGGAGGATTTGCCTGTTTTCCATGCTCCAGACAGGTCCTTTTGGAAATGCTTCTTTTCTGTTAGCCTTCAGAAGTATGGCTTTTAGGAACCACATGAGAATTTGAAACCACCCAGAATTTGAAAGTGTCTAGTGGGGTTAGATTCCCATGAACAGCATGAAGTACAGATGCCCTTATCTGCGTGGGTGACTTAGAAAATCCTGTATTAGGAGCCAAAGTCACCTTGAAAGCTGAGAATCAAATTCTATCTTTAATCTCTGTGTGTTTTGACGTTCTGTTCGAGCTGTGTAACTATTAAACCTATGTTGCTTCTGCATGTGTTCTCAAGAATTTGTGAGAAGTAGTTAAGGAAAAACATGTATTTCAGATTGAAAGTTGTAGAAAAGCACCCAACTGAGGCAGAGTGTTCTATGGCATAACAGGGGTACTAGAGGAAAAGGGGTACTAGTTAAGGAAAAGTTTTTTTGTGTCTTTGAACACTTTAATTCACATCCTGCTTTAACTTGAAGATAAAGATAGATGTGTAAGCAGCCCTCTATCTAACCAAGCCCATGTTCCCTCCTGGCTAGAATAATTCATGCTAACTGTGCAAAAATATTCTTGTTACTTGGGCTAATAGCAACAAAATGATAGACACCTACTTTGAAATACAGCCTCCATTAATAAAGGTCTGGGCATTCAGTGGTGTCATGCCAGATGCCTCTCTTTTTTATGGAATGTTCATTCTGAAACACAAGGAAAGTAATTTCTTATTGTATTTTTTTCCCAGAGTATTCATCAAATTATGTTGAGTATCTGCAGAGCAATAACTCAGGATTGACTGGTGGAAAGCTTATAATCCAGGAACGTGATCCAGCACAATATCATCTTAATTTCCTCTGTGTAGATTAATTCTGCTGTTTGCTTCCTCCATGACAGTGAATTGAGCATGTAGCAGACTGTGCATAGTGAATGCATCCTGATCCCCTGTAATCTTTGCAAACACTTCAAGTGACCTTTTTGTTGAATGTCCTTTAAAAGCTTCTAAGATATTATCAAAAATAGCCAAAGAAATTACTGGCAGAGCAAGCAAGACTCCATTTCTTCTCCAGCTTTGCTGTATAGCTCACATCTTTGCTTTGGGAGGAAACTTTTGAATGGGGTTTTTCTAGGAAAAAAAAGATTTAAGCAGTCCTTTCCTCAGTCAGCTCGGGGAAAAAAAAAATCAACTTTCTCGGAGAGAAGTAGAAAAAAGAAAAACTGTTTATTCAACAGGCAACACACTTTCCAGCACAAAATGAACAATACTAAACAGTAAAACATTTTGCCGTTTTGAAGAGATGACAGATTTAGAAGAGTTTTTTCTGTGGCTGCCCGGCTCACTCAGTCTGCTCTCAGCCCCTCCTGTGCTGGGGAACGCCCAGGCCAGGCCTGGTGGGACACAGGTGTGAGCTCCTGGTGCTCTTCTGGGCTTTTAGTCTAGAGCAGGTTCAAACAGTTCTAGGAAAAGAGAAAAAAAAAAGAAAATAAAAATCTAGGGAGCTTTTCTGACTCAGCTAGCTGGAAAAAACTAACCAAGAGCAAAGAAAAGCTCTCTCTTGCTGTCCACCCCAGACAACACCGTCTGTCAGCAGGAATGTGGGGGAGCCAGTGCAGTCTCTGATAACAAACTCTGCACTTCTTTTTTTCCCCCTTCACTCCTGGAACCAGTCTTAAAGTTGCAGAATTTAATATTCAACACCAGCAGATCAGACGATTTGGGGATACAGGCATCATACAGTCACCCCAACACAGCTATGCAAAGGTTTGTCTTCTTCACTGATGGAGCTTGGTTTTGCTTTCTCTGGATTAATCAACTGTATGTTTATTTTAAACTGAATGCAAGTAGAATGAATGCTAAGCTAAAGGAAAATTCCTGGATGTGTAGTGAGGCAGCATTTCTTCTCTCTTTCATGCTGGAGTGCCTGTACACCAGTGGAATAGTGTTTCACCTGCACACCTTGTGCTGTAGACAGAGGCTGACCAGGTACATCCAGAGAAGGCCGTGTGTGACAGATGCCAGTGGCAAACTGGATCACTGACTAATGCTACACTACAAACATGAGCCATGAGCCACACTACTGCTTCTCCAGCCTGCCTTACTACTCCTCCAGGAGGCACTGTTTCCAACATGGACACTTCACTGATCTTTCCACTTGTGTAAATGGACTTTATTTTTGTCTGACTAGGCAAAAATTTCATTTTTGGCAAGGCAGACCATTTACCAGAGTTCCCCAGATGCTTCCTGCATGTCAAACACATTGGGTCACTCTGGTATACACCTGAGCACCCCCCAGCATCTGTGTGTGCAACAAGAACACTTGTGTCAAGAAAATACTTCATCAAGTTCTTAAACACCTGCGATTCTGCCCAATAAAGTCTATGTAGCATATAGCTTTTATACTGAAGTTAATGATGCTTTAATGCAGTGTGTTAGATCTTCTTTGGCTGGAACAGCTGCCATCAATTTCCCGTGTGCTGTTGGTCTGTGTGTTTGACAATCCACCCATTTGTTTTTCTGGTCTCATTTATCATTTGCTCACAGTGCTTTCCAACAGTTGTTGTCTTGCTACCAGCTTCTAATTTCACATCCTTAAATTCATCAACAGGTTTTATATATCTTGATTGACAATTCATCACAATTACTCCTGCAATGGAGAACCAGTATTAAAAAAGTAAGTCCCTTTCATGTGCTGTAGCTTATGTGGAACTTATCATCCCTGTTGGAAAGGAAAACTAGAGAAAATAGGACTTCATCATAGGTCCTACACTTCAGTCCTCCCCAAAATCTTTAACAAAACACAGTTTAATACTTATAACCTTGGAAGGAGCTCAGTTTGCTCTGTTGGGGCCATTTTCTCACCTGCTGGCTTCTGCTTTACTTATGCCTGCACGAATCGAGAGCTCATTTAGACAATCTCTCAAGCTTTTATCACCATGACAGCTGAATACCACTGTCCTTGATCTTGACTAAACCTCTTCTTTCAATACATAGAGTTTGAGATGTTATTTGGAAAAATTACAGAATGTAACTGTATTGTCTGCAGATAACAGATGGGACAGGGGTTGAGTGAGCTGCTTCTTAGCAGCAGCCTGTTTTGCCCATCAGTTCTGTCCAGTTTAGCACATTGATCTGAAAGAAATTTGTCTGTCTGGGTGTTTTTACACTTCATTTTTCATGTGGCTTTCCCGAGGGGTTTTAGAGCAGGACTGAGCCTTTTGGTGGCTGTCACAGTATAGACATCTCTATGCTGGTCACTGCTGGCATTTGCTGAAGACATTTCTCAGTGAGTAAATCAGTGTTGTGCTGTAGAAGCAAAGAGCAATGAGATCTGAAAGAAAGGATATGGAAGTGTTTATAGATCTGTCCCCTCCATTTGTCTTACCCTGGCAGATCTGAAAGACCTGCTGAGCTCAGTTTGGTTGCCCCACTCCTCCTTGGCCTGCAAATGCTCTTTCCCTATCCCTTCTGCCTGGCTGGTGGCTCTAGTTGTAGCTTCTACCACCACAGGCTCTGGACACTGGACCCACACACCCAATCCCACTCAGGCTTCGGAGGACAGAAGCAGCTTTACTTCCCCTCCGAAATACTTTTCCTAATTCATTTCCAATGGCTGGAATGACTGTAATACAACTATTGACAACCTCCACCCCAACAAAATCCTGTCACTTGCTGGAAAGTCATCTACTCCCACTAAGAGCACCAAGAATTAAAATTTCTTTGCATTAAAGTGATCCTGACAAGCAGAGGCCCATTGCAGTAGAGGCAATGGTCACCAGAAAGTCACAGCTCCAAATTGTTTGCACAGAAGCAAAAACCTCAAAGCCTTGATAACCTTGTTATTTCTCTTAGTTGGATAAGGAACTTGATGCATAAGGGGCCAAAAGAACTAACCAAAATCTCTCAGTATCTTGTGCCAGAAGAAATTCTTCTCTGAGATTGTTCAAATTTATTTCCTATCTCACCAGAGCGGTTTCCTCCCATTTGATTTACATAAACGGTTTTTATAGTATAGATTTTGCTCTGATTTTCTTGATGAGATTACTGCCGTGTTTGAGATACCTGCTGTTCTGGTTCTTGTCTGGGTGAGCAGGATAACCAGCTGGGGATTTTTCAAAGAGTTTCAAATGAGTTATGTCTCTGTCAATAGTAAGAAGTGATTCTATATAAATAAAATTCACAGAAGAGTGAAATACCCAGAAAGCCCTGTGATTATACAATGACTTGTATTATGTAAATATGCAGAGTACTTTTCTGAAATTGTGGTTTAAAAAGGTGATTTTAGTGTCCAATTGAAAGTCTGTCCTTTGTCCTGAGCAAATCCTAGGAACTTGCAAGAAGGTTTCTCTGACTTTGGCTTTTCTTTCTTTCTTTTCTGTCTTGTTTTCTTGTTGTTGTTTTGGGTTTTTTATTTGTTTGTTTTGTTTTTGTTTGTTTTTGTCTTTGTTTTGGTTTTGGTTGTTTTTTTTTCTCTTCAGTTCACTTTGTGAGAGAAAGGAAGACACATCTTTCACATTTTTCTTGGTCACTTCAAATCCCATTAATACCCTTCTGCCGAGCAGGGGTCTGAGGTGGTCCAGAACAATTTCCTATTCATCTTCCTTTCCTGTCCAAGCTGCTATCGACCTTCTTTCAATTCTTCTCTTTGATGATAGTTAACCTTGTCCCTTGCATGTTTCTCTGTCTGATTTCTGGCTTTTTAATAGGCACTTAGTTCTACGGTTTCTCAAGTGCGAGTTTGGCGCTTCAGTTCATTGGTGCAACTTTCATCTCCTTTCTGATTGCAGGCTGTAATAACTTCCCATTTTGAAAGTAGAAACATTCTCTGATTTTACTGTGCCAAGTTTCTGTGCTCTACAGTTCTTACAGATAGTTCCAGTTCTTCATTGATAGAAGTACTTTTCTTTTCCCTCAGGTCTTCTTTCCCAGTATTCTCTCTTGTAGTGGGGCTCTTTCTGACATCCTTAAATAGAGATGAAGTTTTATTAGATTATTTTAAGTTGTTACTAAAGCTGCTTCCAAAAGAGAAAGGGTAACAAAAGCTTGCTTATCAGAATTGTGATTCCCAATGTTTCTTTAATATTTACCATAGGTCTCTTACCCACAACCAACTAATTTTAAGCCGTGCTGAGTTAGTGAGTTGCATTGAGTTCCAAGTTTCACCAGATATTTCCTTTGAGCTAAGTAAAGGTGAGCTAGAAGCATGATAAACTTGTGCTGGAGATGGTTGAATAAAATGGGGCATTTTTCTACAGGTTAGGGAGGAAGCCACTTGCCATGATTTGCTAGGGAGCTGCTAAGGGAGAAGAGCCTGCCAAGAAGAGGTGCACCTGAGTACCTGCTGCTGCTGCATCTGCAATGTCACATCTCTTGATGACTTCCAGGGGTTTCCAAATTTTCTTCTATTTTACTTATCAGCAAATCAATCTCTAGACTTATGTCTCTGCCTCATTTCCACTTGAGTGCTAATTTCTGAATTTTTTTTTTTCTAAGTCTCATTGCTTGATGCAGTGGCAACTTTTCTTTTGGTTCCAGTGCTTCCCATAAAGCTCAGGAGTGCAAAGAAAAAGCTTCAGGCTAAGGCAGAATTGCTACCATTTTGTTTTGCTTAATCTATCGATTTGGATCCTTTAATGAAGACTAACATAGAAGGCCTCCTGCAGAGGTACTTTGTTAGTGACTTTCAAAATACAAAGGCTCATTATCATGCAAAGTGAAACTCACTCTTTTATGCAGGGTAGAGTGTATTGCTCTTTGTGTGCCACGGAGACCACCAGTCCTACAGGCGCAGTAATTTGCACTCATCAGGGAAAAATCTTGCGTCTGCTGTGATGATGTGCTCAGAAGTTAAAAGTTTCTTGGCAGGTCACTTTTAACTATCTTACCTATTAATCTGGAAGGAGTATAATAGCAGATTGATGTTTTATACGCAGGAGTCAGGGTGAAAAGAGCAGTCCAAACACCTGGTTATGCATATTTTTGCACATTTCATTTCTTATCTTTTTATTTCCATATGCTACACTTTGATGGTTATAAAAGAAGTCGACACTTGTAAAGACACTCCTTGAAGCACTCTATTCTTGTTTTCTGAAAAGACTTTTGTAAGCAAGATATGCCAGAAAGGCAGGGTGGGCTCCTAGTGTGACTAAGGCTCTTTTCCACTTGTAAGTAAGTGGTTGTTTTTCTCTCTCCTGTTTGTAAGGGAGGGCTTTATCCTGAAAAGAACAGGACACCTGCTCCATTGCTAAGTGTTCTTTTTAAAAATAGCATCTATATTGAAAGTTTCATTTCACCTGAGATGCCTATACCTCCAGTCCTCAGGAGAGAACAGATCTTTTATGAAAACTAAATGAGGCTGTCAAGAGTAAGGAAGTACATTTGTTTACTCACTGAAACAATTTTCACAAATCAACTCACAAAGGTGTTTTTCTGTCCCTTTAGATCAGTTTATCTTCCAAGAATGTATCCCAGATTGGCAGAACAGAGGGATCTGTGCAGGGAAGTTTCTTCCAAGTTCCTATAAAATGTGCCATGCTTCTAAGTGTTGTGAGATTCAAGTAAGATGGAGCAGAAATAGATGCACTTTTAAAAAGTGCATAACTAAAGAAAATCATCTTCATAACTGATAGAAGTTCTACTTTCCCCATACACTTCTACTAAACTTCTCCCTTTGCTAAAAGCTTGAAACCCTGTGACCTGATTTACAAATAGATCCCTCTCTCAGCCAATACTTTTTTCAAGCCAGATTTTCCTACAGCTCCCAGGTTTTTGGCACACAGGTATCAGGATATTCAGAGGGACCTGTTGATATGGCAGCTTTAAAGCAATTAAAATATGCCATCATATGCCAGAAGAGAATGTAAATGTCTTTGGGTCAAGCTTTTAAGAATAAGTCTATTTGATTTGCTCCCAAAATATTGTCAATGGGCTTCAATGTGGGAACTGGTTGAAGCAGAAAGCTAGTATTGTGTCACACCATGGGTCTTGTCACTCTTTGTAACCATCTTTCTGGAGAGAAAATTGTTTGTAGTGTTTCAACAATTGAATTGCTAGTTGTGGAATGTGTCTCTGTGCTGACTAAAAGGTTCAGGGCTGTTATTGTTTGAAAATACAGCCCCAAGTAATGAGGAAATCCCCCCAGGTTACAGGATGCACTTGTTCTTCAGCAGTTTTGAAGATCTTCCAGCATCCCCAGAGGACCAATGTCACTCTAATTTATATTGTCAGCATAGCTCTTTGCCCAAGGAGTATGATTGCCAGGAACACAGATGGCAAAGCCATGAGAGAAGTCTAAATATTTTTCCAAATATACAGAAATTCCACATGGCTTGTCTTTGGAGGGAGCATTTCCTGTGCAAATCTCTCAACAAGTATAACTAATCACATGGTCTTCTTTGGGGATACGAAAATGACTCTAAAAATCATGGAGCTTTCTTTTGTTCATTCATTCAAGAGAGATTTTTGAGATTTGAAACATTTGGACTTTGTGGCTGGTAACAGATCTTAGCTGAGAAATGATGAGCGAGTTAGAGGGTGGCATCTGTGCGAAGACTCAGCATGCAGTGTAACACAGTGTGAACATCTCCCTGCAGGAGAGATGCCGAGCCTCTCCTTTACAGGAGACTTGTAGGACACTTCTCTAACTTAGTTTAGAAACAATTCAGGGAGCAGGTATCCCACAAAGATGGTGAGACGCTGAGTAACAGTTGCATTCTCAGACAGCTGTCATCTTAGTTATTTGTTAGGCACAGGTCCCTAATCCCATCAAATAGATTTGGAATAGCACAGATCTATCAAGAGTTCAGATTTAGCTCCAGTCACTTCTGTGGTGTGTTTCTCTAAAATGAAGTTGGTCTAAAGCCTTTAAAAGAAAACCCAAAAGCACTAATGATGCTGATATTTTTTTCTCCAGAAAACCTATACAAGAAGGAGTTTGCCTGAAATGTTTGACTTTCACAGGAGGTACCTACAGGTATTTTTATCTCAGCAAATTGCACCATACGCATTTGGAATGCAGAAAATTTAACAACTCTCTCATCAACTTGCCTTTTAAGAATTAATAAATACTGTCATTTAGTACTCTCTATTTTGTACCATCAATGTTTAAAATTCAGCAGACTGAATTTCATACCAGGTTTGGTGTAAGCTTTTAATCATAATAATGATCCCTTGATCTACCATGGTCCATCCAACTTGGAGGTTGTTAGAGGTCCCTTCTGGGAACTTTCCAGCTGTTTCTGTTTAATTCATGTATATTTATTTACATGACTTTTAAACCCCATTTGATAACAGAAAAATAGAGTATGATTTAGCTGCAACTACTGTTGATCATTTTCCAGAAAACTAAGTACAGCAAGGGAAAAGCAACATATGGCACCATTTTCTTTACTGATCGCTTATTATGTACTGTTATGACCTCATCAGTGCCTTTGTCTGTACTGCTATAGGTTAAAGAAAAAGGCTGGAATATCTTTCCCCTTAAGCTTTTAGACAAAAGCAAATGTGACCTGGAGGTAATTTGTGCATTTATCACACCACACTGAAAGGAGCGTACTTTCTGTCTGGGAAAATGAAATAGACTTTTTAGTATTGTGTTTATAATTATATTTTAAAATCTTATTTTTGTTAAGTTGGAACTCATCTTCCTTCATTGCTGTTCATTTGTGCTGAGAACTCACATTTTCATCATGACAACCCCCCCTGAATTCAGCTAACAGCTTTTTAGTTTAATATTAATATTTTGCCTCTAACGCTATACCAGGATCCTGTGTAATTTCTAAATATTATTAGACTTGTTCTGCTACTCCTGTATCAGAATAGTTCTGCTATTCTTGCAGAATAACTTGCAAAAAAAATACCTTGCAAAATTGCTTTGTCAAATTGCCATCAAAGCAGTCATGTTGTTCAGCAGAAGATGGCTCAATGTGAGCTCGAATGAATAATTCTAAAAAATACATGAATTAAAAATAATAAATTCTAATAATTTTCAGAAAGGAAGGAAGGAAGGAAGGAAGGAAGGAAGGAAAGAAAGAAAGAAAGAAAGAAAGAAAGAAAGAAAGAAAGAAAGAAAGAAAGAAAGAAAGAAAGAAAGAAAGAAAGAAAGAAAGAAAGAAAGAAAGAAAGAAAGAAAGAAAGAAAGAAAGAAAGAAAGAAAGAAAGAAGAAGGAAGGAAGGAAGGAAGGAAGGAAGGAAGGAAGGAAGGAAGGAAGGAAGGAAGGAAGGAAGGAAGGAAGGAAGGAAGGAAGGAAGGAAGGAAGGAAGGAAGGAAGGAAGGAAGGAAGGAAGGAAGGAAGGAAGGAAGGAAATATGGGGAAATTCAAGGTAGAAGTTGCAGAGAACATGAGGCAAATTCTAGGCACTCAGTTATGCCAGAGTAGCTTTGTTGTCTCCCCAGTCCATCAGTGCCACTCCGTTGAGCTGCTGGTGGTAATTTGTCTCATGAAGATTAAGGACCTGGGGAGAACAGAATAAATTACTTGGGTTTGATTTTTCAGACTGCCTAATTCAACTTATTCCTGTGCAGAATTCTGAAAGCAATGGACCAACACTTCAAAATGCTCTATCATAGGCATTGGAGGTAATTAGTGACTGTATGTATGAAATTTTTCATACGCTATGATAAACACATTCATTTCTGTGCTATTGATCACAAAAGCATTATGTAGTCAAAAGGTCAGGGCCCTGCTATGTGATCACATCCTGAGTTGTTCCTGGTAGTTGTAAAGCAACATTAACTTTGGTAGCATTGAAAGAACAAAATCTGGAATTTAGCTCCTTGTGTTCGATGGTCTAGAGAGGGCATGGCCTGTGAAGCCATGAGCTCTGGCTCTATTTTCCCATGTGGAGTTACAATGCAGTTTCTAATTGAATTATTAGGAATCAGCTACTTTTCATGTAAAGAGTATTTTCTATACCTGATCCCTACACTATTTTTATGTACTGACATATAGGGAGAAGTGATTTATATAGTGACACTCTTACTCTCATTCAATAAGGTTTTTTCTCTCCTTTCTTTTTTTTTGTTTTTCTGGTATATGCTGAAAATCAAACAAGTCGTCTTCTGTTGGCATAAAATTAATCAGGAAAAAACCCCAAAGAATATCTGTGAAATCTGCACAGAGAAAAAGATTCATAGTTCTTCGATATGCAGCTTGATATTCTGTGAGCTGCTGACCTTTCTTGCATTATTAAAGATGCCTTGACTAATATTGAATAGTGTCTCTGGCAGATTTTGATGGTAATGTGCTCTGGAGAGTCTTCCATAGGCAAAAATTGCTATCAGGACTAGGACAGGAGAGATTCAAAAGCCTGAATTTGAAATATGTCACTTGAACTATATATTCTGTGTACTCAGGTGTAAGCATGGGGAATAATTTAATATGAGAGTAAGAAAAAAACCTTGTAAAAAGACTGCCAGAGTGTACAGAGGGCTATGGAAATAACACTGAGGAAAAAAATGATACTTTGTTAACTACCTCTGCCACAGTGGTGTTAGCCACACATTCAATACCCTTACAAAAATAATCAGAACTGGATAAAATGAAAAAATTTCCATTCTTATTCTTGTGCCTGAGGATATAATATTGCATCCTATAATATAAAATTACATGGATACACAGAGAAAAGATAATGGTATTCATGTCCAAACTGAAAATGAGATTTTGAGGTTTGTATTTAATTGTATTCAAATCTTTAAAGATGTTTCCCTGATATTTTTTGAGTGAAATACATTATTTTCAATTTTTTTCCTGGTAAGTGAAATAGAAGATTACTTCCTGCAAAAATCCATGTGGAAATTCAAGGGGACCAGATCTAGCGATGTGGTATTAAATGCCATGAAAGCTCTGAGATTTGAACTTGATATTCTTTGTCCTAAAAGCCTTTTTACAGAGAGAGCCATCATATGGGCAGTTGCAGAGCTGCTGTTGTGCTATTTCCAATCTGGCAGAAGAGGATGATGCCAAAACAAATGTGGTGAAACACAGCAGAATAAACATGGGGAATGGCTCTCTCAGATGTGTGTAAAGAGTTGCTTTAAAGCCTGACTACAGCTGTGGTCTGGAGAACTCTGAGACTGAAAAACAACACAAGATACAGGTAGGTCCTAAAGGATCTGGTAAGGAATAACCTCTTTAAGTGCTGGAAAAGCAAGAGAGGCTGTTCGGTATTTGGGTTGAATTTGAAAATGCATCAAGAACCACGGCAGCCCTGCAGGAAGGGATGTATAGCAGAGGGATTAAAGCTCTGCTCAGAGGCCTGGGAATAAAAGGTTCTACAGGTGAGCAATTTTTAATTAATTAGGGCATTAATTGGGCAGTGGGGGAACATCCCTGGGAGATGCAGAGGGAACAGATCAGGGAGGTTGGTGCTGGAGGAACATGTAAAAGGTATTGCCCAGCTCTGTGGAAAAGAGTGGTTGAACTTTATGGCTTCCTCACACAAATGTGGTTGCCAATTTCTTGAGCAATTTATGTAATTTTACAGATGAAAACATGATTGTGGGTAGATAAGTGACCTGTTCATATTCCACCCTAAGTCATGCAAATGAGCACCAAACCCTGAAAGCACACTTTATCAATTTGAATCTCGCATAATTAATAATAAATTTGCTTAACTGTGGGAGAGTGATGAATCTATTTTGTAGCATATTTACAAAACATTTTAGACTGTTTATCTGAGGTTATTGCATTGCCACAGTGCTGTTTGGGGAATGCAAAGCACTACAGAATGAGGGACAATTATAATCCCTTATTTATACCCTTGCAGATCCTGCCATAAGTGTCCGTGTTGTTTGAGGCAATAGCCCTGGCTAACTTAGCAGGTGCACTCACCATATGTCAGAGGACTATAACTGATCACAGACATATGTGCAAAAATTAGCAATAAAGCAATGTGAAGACTGTAGTGGCTATAGTGTAGATTTAATCCTCTGCTGTGCTGGGCTTATTGTCTCTTGCTGTGCTAAAGCATCTAAATGTGTGTTTAGCTTCCAGCCTGACATCAGTCCTAAAAACGTCAATGCAAAACTCAAGCCTTAAATACTCTGGACAGTAAACATTAAACACTGAGAAGGAAAAAAAATACATTGACAACAGGATTTTTCTCCAAGGCATTCAGCCACTTTGCCTTATGTGCAGTTCTTTAGGTAGTACCTCTGCTCTTTGCATCTCACAGAGGCATTGAGGCATTTGCCCTCATTGTGCTGAACAAAGAATAAAGAAGAATCCCTGCTCTGAAGTGTTTAAGTCTAAACAAAAATGAAACTAGTAGCTCACCTCACTTTTAATTCTACTGTCTGAACTGGGTGCAAAAAGCACACATGGGCCTTACATCCTCATTCTCCTTTCTTATTTTGGGGACGTTTTGAAATTTTCCATCAAGTCTTCTGCCATGGGAGCAGGGGGCCACAGCCTCCTTTAGCTCTTCTTTCCTCATTTCCATACTGCAGCTCTCAGCATTCTGCATGTTGACATCTCATTTCTTCTTGGACTCCTCCCAGAGTGGCAAAGATGAGGTGGGATTCCTGTTCCAAACAGTCCTGTGATGTGTAGGGCAGCAGTAAGTTCCTTTTTTTGTGGTCTCAGATGTAAAGGTGTCTGCAGGGACACAGATGACTTTCGGTTTTCTATTTCGATTATTTGTTTCCATTTTCTGTAAAATCAAATTGATTCTTCTCTGCCATTGTACTGGGTTGAAAGCAAAACCAGTGAGAGACTCCAAGTCAGTAATACAATTTAATAGGAAAAAAAAAGGAAAAAAAAATAAAATACATGCAATAATACAAAAGAAAACCACTGACAGAGCCAGAATACAACCTGACACCCTATCAGTCAGGGTGTTGGTAGTATAAATGGTGGATGCATCCTCCTGGATGACAGATGTGGTTCAGTTGAAGCAGTGCTCCTGTAGAAGGTGCAGTTTTCCTCCGAAGATCCGGGGATGATGTGGAAAAGGTCCAACTTTCCTCTGGGATCCAGTGGAAAAAGTCTGCCTTAGTGCTCCAAACTTCAGTTTTTATCTAGGAAAGGCTTGGCTCCTGCCCCTGGCTGGGGCATCTCCCAATGGGGTGATGTAATCTTATCAGTCACACAATAGGACTTAATGGCCCATTAACAGAATATATCTTCTGGAGGAAGGATGGGTTGTGGAAAGATAACGATGATCATCCCCCTGATTTTATCAGATGGCACATCAGCAGAGGATATCTCCCACAGAGATAAGGATCACCACCCCTCCCACATTTCAACAGATGGTGATAGAATACACATTTTTGCATTGTACCCCAGGACAGCCATGCTTATTGTAATCCTAGAAATATGGACCTTCATGAAGTGCCAAGTGTAAAATTTCTACATTACATTTAAGTAGAAAAATACAATAGAAAGGAGCATGAGACCTCACAAGTTTTGCAGTGCTAGTGGACCAGTTATGTGACTGGGGACAAGGACGTGGATAATTTGTTTTGTTCCTTCACTTAATCTACTTCCGGACCTCTCCTGAAATGTATGAAGGTAAAAGGAGAAAATCAAAGTGAAGGCAGTTTTCATTGTTCCTTAGCAAGGACTGTAAATCTTGCCGAGTTTCTTGGTAAGACTGCTGTGATATACACCTGTGTAGAAGTTTAAATTGAATTTGATGAGAAAAGGCCTTATTTTACTCCATTGCTAGCAGAAGACTTAATCTATGCAAAGCAAGGCAAGCCTATTCACTTAACTGAGTTTGTGTTGAAATCCAGTTAAGAGATTTTTAAACAAACCAACCGAAAAAGACCTTGCAGATAGAATCCAATATTGGCAACATTAATCTGAATTTCAACCAATGAAAAAGACAAGAACAAAGACATGGGAAGAGAAGCCACATGCCTTACTATTGTAGCAAGCAGGATTGTATATTTTGCAGGAGTGTGTAACTGAGCTGGAGACACTCCTTGTGCAAGAACTGCAACAGGTGCTGAGTGTTTCTGTCAATGGGAAAGATGGTGTTGATACTTGATAGTTTTTCAAACCATATGACAAGCACTGCACAGTGCCTTGTTATGAGCATACACAATTAGAGATGCTAAAATGCTTTGGTAGGACCTTTGTCCTCATAATTAAACGTGCATGATGGTAATTGATGTGTAATGATAATGAAAAAAACCAATAGAAAGACTGATGTTAGGGCTTTTAAATTTGCTGTCTGATAGGGGACTTCCTTTTAAGGAGAACAATATCTTATTATTTAAGCCATTATACTAGATTGCACTTGTTGTAAATGATAAAATTATAAATAATAAAATTATAAATTAAAAAAACAGTATCGTGCAGTTAGATGATTGATTAATTTATTAGTTCAAAGATAAAGTTTTACTTCTGTTTTCAATTTATTCGAAGTCTAGAGATGTTTTCTCAGCAGGTTACCAGTTCTTAATTACCAGCTTCTTGGTCTCTGATGATATAAAAATTTTGAAATCAAAATATTTTTCAAAGTGTTCTCAGTGCTTCTACCTCTGCTCTGCACCAGCCTGAGTTGAAATGCTTATTTGAAACTCAGTTTTGTCCAGTTTTATTGGAACTTTCAGTTGTATAGAGAAATTAACTAAAACAGATCAGATTATAAATTGTGTGTTTTGATGCAGAGAAATGGGTACAAAGAATTTAGCATCAGTGACTATTGCTGTAAGTTTTTGCTAATGAAATTTTACCTGAGTGATGAACATTATTAAGCTGAGGATGTATGTGTTATTCCAGCTGCAGACTGCAGTTGACTGGCTTATACTCTTTCTTATCTTCTATCACACAAAAGACCTGCTTAGTAGGAGGTTTTTAAATATTCAAAGACTACAAAAAAAAAAAACAACAAATGGAACAGAACGTGAAAAACTCTACTGATAAAACATTTTGTGAATGAGATGAGACTAGTCTACGCATTCAGTAGCTCATAATTTCAAAACTATTTCTTATGGGTGACTGATTTTGTAAACCAGGAAAATGGTAACATAATTTTGTAAAATGGCCATCAGTCAGATACTGAAAGGATAAAACTGCAGCTCCTCCTCCTCTATAATTTGCAAGCTGGTACATATGAAACATCAGAATATAGCTCTTCTGTCTTGTGGCACTGATTTTGAGTGTGAGGTGCAAATGATATATCAATCAGCTCTGTCAAGAACAGTAAAAAACCTTTCAACGACAGAATTTTCCTTTTTTTTTTAGGTCAGCTGTTCTCGAGGCTGCATTTTGAGCCCAGAACTAGAAATGGTGAATTCTGGAGTCCTCCTCTGCTGTTCATTTTTGGATGTCCCAAGGACCAGCATTTATTAGACAAGCACACTGAATGGAGTTCGGCAAATTCCAAGAAACTTTCCTGTGGGAACACACATTTGGAGAGCTAGGGAATTACAGCGTGGAAATTCTTTTCAGGCCTGAATTTCTCCTGACTCTCAGGTCCATTCCCAGGCTGACAAGCTGACTGCAGCTTCAGTTAAGGAGGAAGTCTCCCAGGGTGATAACATGGTGAAAAACAGAGTGGAATTCATAATAAAGATTAACACCTGGTGTCTTTCCCATGGGATACATCCTGAGGTACTGTCCCAAGGATGCTTTTCCCAATTGTCCAATGAACTTCTGTCCTGTCCTAGCTGCACGTAACACACTTTAAATACAAGATGTCCGTACAAAAAAGTTGGCCTTTTCTCCCCAAAAGAAGTCCGTGTGTGTTGCTGTCTTTTCTCTCTATTTGCAGTGCAGTAACCACACTTTCCCTTGTCTTTCACTGGAGTTTTGAATAGATTAATTATTTAGGGCACTGTGTACAATCAGCTATGTTGCTTTCCATGGCCCTTTCCTAACTTTACTTTCCGGAGATGTGACCTGATATAATCATAGTGAAAAAAAAATATTACTTGTGCACCCATTAAATTGTATTTTTTCAAAATGCTATAATCTCCAGATAGTGTTCTGCTATTGGAATTCTCCTTGAACAGAGTTTTTGAAGGAAGACAGATTTATTTCAGCAGGGCTGAGGGGGATGGGAACCTGTGGGGTACAGGTAGGAGGATTCAGAAGTAAAACAATGTGAAAGCCAGAAGAGGTGTCTGGCTCCCTGTGATTAGCTGTGAACTCCTGAGGCTGTGAGCTGCTATTGGCTGGTATTTTTTGGTTCAGTGACTTGAAACACCCATTCTTCAAAGTGAGCCCATTTCAGGGAATCTAGGAGTCTCAAACTATTTTGGAGGCAAGATAGTTTCACCACTTCTAAAACACTGGGGTTCAGAAAGCCAGAACAGCTGAACTGAAAAAGTTGGGACTCTCCTTGTTTCTGTGTCTGGTACAAAGGAAAAGTGTAAGAACTCTGAGATTGAAAAACAACACAATTTTCAGTCAGTTGCCCATGGTATCAGGATGAATTTTGGAAGCATAGTGTTTCTGAAGCAAGAACATTTCTATTAAAGGTTCCTTTTAGAAGTAAAAATGCCAATTTACCCTGAGTATGAGCTAAACAAAATCTACAATCTCATTACTTCAGGCCAATTGAAAATCTAAGTTTTGACCAGATTGACTTTGTTTCTTTTATTTTTTTTTTCTTTGATCTTTTGCCCATAATAAAAGCTGCTTTTCAGGGCAACATGAGACCATACCAGATACTGTGTTATGTGAAGCAGCAACACATTTTGGATGTGTGCCACTTCCATGCATGTGTCATCTAGAAATTGCCCGTCTGGAAAACACCAGATGCAATAAGGAATAGGATGACTTGGATAAAATAAATCAAGAGCAGAGTAGGTGACCTCTCTGAATTGTATTGCATACATTTCCATATGATGAGTTTATGGAAATCCAAGAAGAGGCAGAAGGTTTGGCAGAGTGGAAGAAGTGTGGGAAGAGGGAGAGAGGAAAACATCATGGGCTTTAACAGAGAGAAGTAGAAGCAAAGAAAAACCAAAAGTAAAAAGGCACAGAAGATCTGTGGGATCAGAAAGGCAATACAATGTAAAAAATGCACAAGGCAGGGACTTTTCTGGGATTTTGGACAGTGCTTAAAGCCATAGGTTTTGTTGTGGATGTCCCAATGTAGCAGAGCTCAAAATCAGGCTGGAAAAACCTTGAGGAGCCTGGTCTAGTGAGAGATGTCCCTGCCCATGGCAGGAGAGTTGTGACTAGATAATCTTTAAGGTCCATTCCAACCCCTTTCTATTAATCATGTAAAACTCCCACAATGAGGAAGTAACTTTGTGCTGCTAAAATACTTGGTGATGACAAGCCTGGAAGACAGAATGGAAAGAACACATGCCAAAAGCAAAACAGTGCAAATCTTAGTTCTGCACTATAAACTGATTGGATTGCATTGGCTCAAGGTGAACAAAATTGTGTCAGTGTGTGCTGACCCTGGTAATTCATGAGCCACCCTATGGAGACAGGCAAGTTAGGCCAGGCAAGTCTGGGGAGTCTTTCTTGTGCTCATTCTTGGCAACAGCCCCCAAATCGGGGAGAGCACAGCAGAGCAATGATGCAAAGGACGTGTCCTGGGCTGCACCTGCTCAAGGGCTGTTCGAACAGCACAGCAGGGGGGTCAGCACTGCCCTCACCTGCCACAGGTCAGGTCACACCTGGAGGAGTTCTGTCCTGAGCTAGGGACATGTTGTAGCATGTGAAAAATCAAAGTTCTATAAACCAGTTAAAAAACACAGCCAGCTTTGTTCCTGCACAGACACACCAGCTCTTGATTGCATGACTTGCTTCTGCCTTCCCATGGGCATGGAGATCTTTTAAAGTGAGAAATGCAAAAATAAGATACATGACAAATACTAGAGGCTACTGACTGCTACGAACTTTGCCTGAGGGAGATTTCCACATGGCTTGCCAGCAGAGGTCTGCCTCCAGCTGCTCGATTTTCAACATTTAAGCCTTGCCTGCAATGAGCTACAAAGCATCTGAGGTAAATGAAGCAGTGGGACAGCAGTCCCAGGGATGAATATATCGACATGGATGCATCTCAGCTGTCATTCTGTAATGGTTTCTGCTTCAACATGAGGTCTTGCTTGTGTACACCTTTGAAGTGTTGCTTTTGTGCCTTGCATGCAACTTTAGCAGCAAACTACTTGCCCTCCAGGTGAGACTGTGGCCCAGGTCACTGACAGTCATGGAAGGACAGCAGAATGCTTGGGGTAACTCATATCCCTCTTCCATTACCACTGCTTCCAGGCATCCTGTGCCCCTGAAGTCCTCCTACCTAACGAGAAATAGATACCATAGTAGAAAACGACAAATCTTGGACATTATGTGCTTCAATATTGGAGCTTTATTGAGCCATTTTGGTGTTACACCTTTCTACTTTCCCTTTTCCATGGTGCGAATCCTTTTCAAGGAAAGAGACAAAAAGGAGGCTTGACTGTGCTTGATTAAGAGAGGCACTTCAGAGAATGCCACTGTGCAGTGCACTAAAACTATGGGTGTTCTGGTTTTTTAATTATTGTTTTAAGCATATTTCTTTATGCTACCAACCAGCTTGGCTCTTTGAGAAATATCTGGACCTCTTGCTCTGCAATAATTTATAGGCAGCTCCATCAAAAGAGAGATCTTGGAATGCCCATAAACTGTTCTCTGTTCACTGTGGCCACCCCAGAGGCCAGTGCTGATGAGTTAGTCTCTATGTGTCATCGCAAAACATGACGCAGGACACTGAGATAACCCTAGAGCTCACCTGATTCATTTTTCCCCCCGATCTAAAGAGAGTTTTCTTTCTTGTTTAGGCCCAGACTATTATGTCAGTGGACTGAAAAGGGAAAGAAGCAGGGGTAAAATGCTGTACTCCTTTTAGACTGCTAACTGAAAGTGAGGAAGTGCTGGAAATCTGTCCTTAAGAGTCTGGTGCAAATACTCGTTTATGTGAAATTGTGTTGGTGTAATATTAAACTTACAGAATGGATCCTTCTGAAAATACACATTTCTTATATTTGCTTTTCTGTTCTAGTTTCTAGCTAGAAGAGGCTCTATTTAGCAATTGTGATAATGAATGAAAAGATTAGCTCTCCCAAGCTGTGAGCAGAACAACTGTGTACTCACTCTCTGAGAAGTGTAGTCAAGAGTTTTATCTGCTAGCTGATTTGAATTAATGTTACATTCACCCCTGTAGTCAGCAAACAATGAGCCCATCTCCTTATTTTTATGTACAGCCAGGAACAGAGGAGCAGAGAATGGTCTTCATACAAACAAAAAGATAGAGATTGCCATGGCGAGAAAATGCTGCAGGAGCTGGAATGGCTGTGTCATTGAAGCCAGCATTGATCTAACCCTTTTTATTTTTTTTCTAAGGGACTAACTGAAAGTGAGTTGCAAAAGAAAATCAATTCCGAGAATCATTAGGGTTGGAAGGAACCTCTCCTGGGTCGCACAGTCCATCACTCCTATGATTGTTCTTAAACCAACTCTAACAACTGGGTATCTACTTGTATTTTTTATGGTGGCTCTACATTTTTCTTTGGCTGGTTGTAACAATAAGGTTAGAACAAACATTCTTTAAAAAAGAAGCATTGCAAAGCAAGTTCTTGGGTGCATTTTAGCTGCCAGGTAATCTTCAAGGCTCATTTACTTAAAAAAAGTTACAGTACTCAGATGTCAATGTGTATTCATCTTTGTAGGTGCCAGGAAAATTAGAAATATTACTGCCTCTTTTTGTTCTTGTGAGTGGGTCTTAGGCTCCTTGAACAAACTCAGAGTTTTAAATGAATGTCTAAATCTCTAGTGCTCTTGAAAAAATTAAAAAGCAGTTTGTGATTCTTGTCAAGGACAGGGAAACCTTGCTTTGAGTCAGAACTGCAGGATCATAGAACAAAATTTCACTAACATGGATGGGACAGTTCCAGGAAGGTGACACTAGTCTTGTTTTGTGTGAGATCCAGTTGAAATCTTGCAGAAGATGCAGGTTAATTTGTAGCATAATGTCACTCTGATCTCCTGGGCTGCTTGGTGTTTTCTGCAGTGTACTCCAGCAGCTTCTCTCTTGAACCGTATTTTGTTTTGTGTTGGGAAAGGTAGTTGACAAATCATACTAAAATGCCTCTGTAGTGTGGAATGGGAAGATGCTTTACTTGAAAGCTTGGATAAGGGAAGCCCACCCGTTGAGCTTTTGTTTTACTTGTTTTGTGTGCTTTCCTTCAAACGCCATGCAGGCATCTGTCCATGGGTTTGTGGGTTTAGTGCATGACAGATAAGAATCACAGAATCCTAGAATGGTTTGGGTTGACAGGCACCTTAGGGACCATGCAGCCCTGCTCCTGACATGGCCCACTAGATGAGGCTGCTCAGGGCCCTGGCGCAATGGCCGGGGCTGCGCTTGGCCACTATGGCCCCGGGCCTAGAGAGAGTTGAGGCTTTTTCTCAGCCCTAAAATGGGGCTCTTCACCCTTCCTCCGGTCTAGCTCAAGTGTTAGGGTGAAAATCCCTGGGCCCTTGCCTCATGGAAAGAAGAGGCTCTTTCCCCTGATGAAGTTACAGGGTTTATTTCTCATGGGTAGCGAGGGAAAGAGAGAGGGGGACAAAAAGAGGGGAAAAGAGCAAGAGGTCAGGGGGCACAGACCTTTTCTAGGGTCTGGAAAGGGGGGCGGGGAGAAATGGGATCCCAGCCAGTCCTGCATGGCCAGGAGGGGAGAGGGACCAAGCTACAGGGCACAGCAGTGGTCACAGAATGTACCATTCACAATGCAGCTCAGAAATGCAACAGCGAGTCACAGCCCAGGAGCAGATGACCTGAGATTTGGCTAGAGTAATTTCTCTACAGCCTTTTTGCTGTCAATTTTGTGTTCTGAGGAGGCAAGGAAGAGTGGGAGGTCTTTTGCATAGGATAAAGGAAGATTTATTATTCTGGGGAATTTGGGGGCAAAAGACAAAAAAGGCAAGGGTGCAACAGTTGAAATAGGGGTGAGGTTCATGGGGAGGGAACAAATCCTCAGCAAATTGGAGAAATTCTGAGGAGGGGTAAAGGCAGAGTTTACAAAAGCATCCCAATGAGGGAGGTAGGGGGGAAACTGGGTCACATGGACTAATGAGATGTCCAGTTTTTAGGGGATTTCCAAAGGGGAATTCCAAGCAGGGGGTTGGCACAAGGTAGGATTGACAGGTAATTCAGGATAGATTGACAAGGAGCATGGGAGGGTATGATTTGGACTAAGACATTAACTTGGGGAGAACATACCTTTAACAAGGAGAGCACTGCAACCAGGCCCCATCCAACCTGACCTTGAACACTTGCAGGGATTGGCATCCACAGTTTCTCTGAGCAATTTATTCCACTCCTCACTACCTAATAGAAAGAATAACAACCACCACCACCTATTCAGTTCTCTAATAAGAGCTTATTTGGCTATCTCTGTCCATTGGTGTAGGAATTACATTCTTTGTTGGGGTAGCAAGTCAGGAAGGGTGGGCAATTTTCCCATCTTGGACTTCATTTTGGAGCAGTGAAAAAGTGCACCCAGAGAGGACTTTGGGGGTTATGATGTGGGCACTCTCATAGCACTGCAGAGTCATCTATTTATTTCTCACCGCATACTTCCAGAGATAGAACATAAAATAATTCAGTAATAACCTAATACTTTGCCCTAATCTGGCATCTCACACTTTCGTGATTTAGAAAAGAGGCAGTTAAATTATAATATCAAGAAAAATCCTGCATAACGCTTACTTTAGTTGCATAATTTTGCAACAGCAATTACCTCAGCTTCAAATTTAATTTAAAAACTCTTTGAAAGTACATACTCTGTTATCACAAAATATACTTGAAATCAATGAAGGGTGATTTCCTTCCAAGTCTGAAGATACTATTCAATAGCCAGGAAAGAAACCTGCACATAGACACACACTCTTGTTAATAAATTCTGCTGTGGCAATTACAAATTTTGACTTCCACAAATTCATTTGCTCTTGGCAAAACATGAATTATAAACAATATTTACTGTCTTAGTGCAGTTGCATTCTTGCACCTGGCTAGAAAATAGACAGGAACTCTTGAAAATGATCCTAATCATGATGCTATTAAGTGAGATGCAGAGAACATACTCTGATAAACATCACAGTGACTGCCTACCATTATCTTATATTTTCCTTCAAGATTCATGGTATCTTAGCAACCATATAGGCCTGATAACCTCTAATGGCTCTAAAAATGATGCACTTGGAATCTATCACTTAAGGCCTGGTGCTCAAGTAATGACACTCTTTTCTTTGATGGCAGATCTCAAGTCAAATAAATACACAGGAAACTGGTGCTGCTTTCTTTGTCTGGATATTCATCATTTCCATGGTTACTCAGAATGAGCAAGGATAGGACTCTGTAATCCAGGCTTAATCAGTATAGATTTTTGGATAGACATTCATACCTTAATTAAGTATATGGATTCAGAAGAATGTCAAAAGAGCAGCGGGTTATTGACTGTCAAAGAGTGGTGTTTGTGCATTACCTGGGGGCATGAAAAGGGCATTCTCTTATCAGACTGAGTGAAAATGTACAGATTTGGCAACAGAGCCTGAATATGTGAGTGTTGCTGATCGGGCTGTGGAGCTGCTCTCTGCCTGGTCATTACTAATGAGTCCTGGGACGCTTAAGCTGTGGAACAGTGGGAGATAATGTATTGATGTATTAGTGTCCCTGTGTCATCAAGAGAACAGGCTAAAAATGAACAGTGGGAGGCAAGGTGGCTCTGCTAATGTGATTCAAATTTCTGCCAGTATCCACCCGTTCTTAAAATTGGGGAATTTAGAGTCAGGTAGGATTTGTTCCTGTTTCCTTCTGGATTTTTTGTATTTGTAGAGTTAAGTACTATTGCATTCATTAAGTTAGAGCTAAAGCATAAAGTCTTTCTGCTTTGGACTTCAGAAAAGGGATCCCTGTTTCGGGGTCTGTGACAAAGGCTCAGAGGTGAGGACGAGGTGTGTGGCTGCCCAGGTGTGTGGAGGCCACTGCAGCCAGGCTCTGTGTGCTTGTCACAGGACAGAAGTTAGCACAAGAGGATTCCAGAAACCAGGTGGCATGAAACTATCTCTGTCCTGTCTGGAAAGAAAACAGGTGAGGGTTTGGCCTCTGGATATATGCTTGCAAAGTGTGGGATTCCCCACCTGCAGTATATCCAAGATCAAGAGTTCACTAAAAATATTTTCTCTAGACATATCGTGGCCTACTATGCTCAGAGGAGAGGAGGATTCACTGATGCTGGGAGTGCTTCTGCATGGAATCTGAATTGCTACTTTCAGGAGAAAATGGAGCTGGGGACATGCACAAAGTAAGTCACAGGCTATCAGTGCTGTGCTGGCACTGCCAGGGAACCCCAGAACCCTCTGTCAAAGACTAACACCTTGGAAAATTACATCTGAAATCCCCAAGTCTGAGAAACAGAAGCTATTGCCTTTTGGAATAGTTTTCTTTTACCATGATGAATATTATCCAAATAAAATGTGCAGAATCAGAGGTATTGTCAAGCTTCAGAACAGGGAGCTGAATGTCAATGACACTTACTGACTGTACTGGTATAATTCCATCAGATGCTGAGCAGACAACATTTACATTTAAAAATACAAGTAATCAATGTATGTTAATGCATGCCCTTCATGCATTCTGCACTGAAGCATTTTACCAGACACTTTAAAGAGCCTTTCTCTTGCAAGCAAAAAAACCGTTCAGAAATATACCAACAACAAAAGCTTTCTCATGTTTGGGAAAGAGACAAAAACAAAACAAATCACAGATGTTTTCTGTGCCAGGTCCTGTCCTCTGCATAACACTAATGCCATGTCTGTATGGCAAACACCACTTTAACTTTGCACTTAAAAATTGTTTAGCCTCTTTTTATAAGATGTATGTCAACAGTGTACGTGTAGAAAAAGGCACACAGTGCAGCAGTTGCCCAAAAAACAGAGTCCCTAAGGAAGGTGTGCCTTTACCTGTCTTTAGGCCCTGCAAATGTTACCACTTTGCAAATATGATTATCCAAATGCTGATGAAGTATTCACTACCATGATTCCAAATTAAAGAGACACCTGCCACAATCCTGTTAGTAAAATCTGACATATGTCTGTGTTACTTTCAGGTGTGTGGGCAAACAATTACATTAGAGCAGGAGGAGGCAGGGTGTGAATTTGTGAGAACTCAGAACAGCTGTTTGTGTGCAAGTTTCTACCTCGTTGTGAGTGCAAAGCAAAGAGAGAGCACTAAAAGCATTGCTCTAGGAAAGATACATCACTGATATCACCCCAGGGTGGGCTGGGGTAACAGCTCGCACCCGGAGGTGGTGTGGAGATGCTCACATCTGTTCATGTCATAACTTAACATCTCTGTGGGCCATAATTCTGTAAGAATTATTAAACTCAGAATTCTGTCAATGTATGACATGAAACAAATTGCTGCAGGCTTTTTTTGAGTTCACTGTTGTCTTCAAATGATTACCTGTATCTCAGTTGGTTTCATCCCTTCCAGAGCTTATCAGCACATAATTGATAGTCCCCTATTCTGCCTTGGGTAGAAACACACAGGCCCTCTCAGCAAAGATGTCACTGGGAACTTGAACCTAAAGCCAAAACTTACTTTGTTACAAATCATGGGGAGTAGGATCTGTGGCTGCTGATAGCAGCTAACAGTGTTTGGTTGTTCCCTGGCTAGTGACAGGAACTCTCGTTTACATCCCAGTCCCTCTGGAAAAGAACTGAACTGAATGATCTTAGGTTTTAATTTTTTAAAAAAATTTCAAAAGATGGAGTTTTTTACACTAGGTGAAAAATTTCCCCCACAATTTGATCAGCTTCAATAGAATCTTAAAAGCCTTGTAAATGGATGTTGAGGCTTGTTTACAACATCCCACAAAAATGCTTTAAGTGGGCCCATGACAGAGTGACTTTGCCCTTCATGATGGGATTTTCAGAGTTTATACATTTTGGTGAGATATCCTACTGTTTTATTCTCAGAAGCTCTGCTGCCAAAAACACCTTTGCTGAGCAGTTATGTATTCACAGCCAGAGAATGTTTCAGGTTGTACATGAAAGAAGCCTAATTTCTCACATGAGTCCTCACATGAGGAATATTTGAGCTATCATGCAATTATGATATAAAGTTTGGAGACTATGTTACAAGATGCCTGAAAAAAAAGCCCAGAAACCAGACATGCTGTCAAAAATTCATCAGCAGTCCCTTCTGTATAACATACTTTTCAAGAGACAAGTAAAAAATGTCAAAATCAAGTGAAGACTCCTTAGTTACAACAGCTATTCAAGATCCAATGTAGTGGTTCTTGTACACTTCCCTTCCTGTAAACCACTCTTCTCATGGTTTCTTCTAGTAAATGAGATGTGCATAATTCAGTCTTATTAGAGAATGGATCCCTTTCAGGAAAAAAAAAATCTTCTGAATGTTAGGGTAGGAAAAACCCAATTGTACTAATTTCATAATACTTTGTCTCACATTCCTAGCTTTCCCTCTGCCTGCAAGATGTGCTGAGATAAACTGATAGGAACACTGATCACATTAGATTTCTAACAATTTTCTTAATGAAATGCATTCACATGCACATTTTTCTGTGCACCAGGTGAAAAACCCCTTATTTAGAAGCTCCACACCCCCAATTTTTAATTTATAACTAAATAATTTCGGGTAAATACCTCTCTTTCTTGCACTGGGATGTATTGGGAATAGTTGTCTTCAAGCAAATAGTATTATGTTGGAAAATTAGTGTGTTGACAAGAGGAGAAATAGTGTAGTCATTAAGTTTTATGATGTTATATTTTAAAATGACACATTTGTCCACTATAAGGTGACTGAAATGCAGATTGGGGGCTCAACAGAAATATTTTTTATAAATACTGAAGTATTTCTGCCACAAATCTTCTGATGGAATAATTAGATGAAGCATTCCTGATTTCAACAGCTCCTTAAGGTGCTGACCTGAGATTTTTACTTTGAATCAATTTTGTGCTTTGTGACTCTGGGTGACTTCCTGTTGCATGTATTCCATGCAGACTGAAGATTTTACAGGAAGTGTAATCCAGCAGGGATTGATATTGGGCATATACTATTTATTGTCATCATAGGTAATCTGGAATATGAGATAAAGTGTATTCTGAATTTGCTGATGCCATACTGAGGAAGCTGATATTTGGAAGGGAGAGTCTCTGCAGGACGACTTGGACAGGGTGGGAAAGTGGACTTACATGAAGCACATGAGGTTCAATGAGCACAAGTGTGAGCTGTAGAAAGGGATAAAGAATTCTCTCAGCCTCCCCTGGTTGCTGCTGTTCCTTGCATTCTGCTGGAACTCTTTCAGGAAGGGCATTTTTCTGATTACAGCAGGTGTTGCAAGCTCAGAATCAGTCATGTAAGCTTTTCCTGAGGGGGATCAGTGGTGGTGGAGCATCTAATGAAAAAAATAACAGAAATGGTAACAAAAGAACTGAGGAAAATTAAGTTTTTCGTAAAACATGTCTTTTATTCGAGATATATGTTTGCTTTTATTCTGAATTTTTTTAGCTGAAGTCACAGCAATAGGTACAAGGGATTGCTGGGAAACCATACTAATTAAAACCGGCTCTTTTTAAAAAATTCAATTCAGAGAGCAAGCTGTCCTTGATGATTAAAATAATGAAACAATTAGTTTGAGACCCACTATTGAGTCTCTTCAAGGATATTGTATTGTCTAAGGTGGGGTTTGGTTTTCTTTGCAGCTGGCTGTTTGTTTGTTTGGCTTTTTTCTTCAACTTTGAAAATTACATTGCCTGAAGATTTCATCCTTAGTAAAAAAATGGGATTGACCACTGCAGGTGATTCAATAAGTTACCTGGCAATTGCAAACAATTTGTCTTTTTCCTTCTTTTACCAGAAAGAATTTAATATCACCCAGGAACTTTCTGCCTGGTTGTGTGCATTTCTGTAATAACTAATTTCTTTATGAGCAGGAAGAAGAATGATTGTGGTCGTTGTGACGCACACAGAAAGAGAGAGAGACCCTCACACACCTGACTCCAAGTTGGTCGAGCAGGAAAAAAGACTTCTTTATTTACATTACATGGCTATTTATAGAAATCTAACAATGAGCATGGACTGGACAGTGATGATGAGGCCTCTCGACTCCACTGGTTCATCACAATGTCAATCAATGCTCGGGAAAGAGGAATGCAAAACAATTCTGTTTACTAGAGGGTGAGAAAGTGTAACAAGAATATAGCAACATCAGAAGGTCAAAAACACCAGGGCAACAAATGATAATAATTTTTCTTCAGAATTGGATTATTTCTTTTTTCTTCGTCTTAGAAATGTTTTACTCTCTCCCATGCACACTTGGAGTTTTTCCTTTCACTCCAGCCCATTGCTGCAGATTGCAAGCCCACTTGTTTTTTCATTGCAAGATTTTGCAGGACTGCTGAAATTATCTGGGCGAAAAAAAAAGATAAATCAAAACCTAACCCAGCAAAAATTCCAAGAATTTTAATTTTAGTTTTATGTTATTCACAAAATATTGTGTTGTGCTATTTTGTGTTATGCCATTTGCTGATGTGGAATTCTCATATCACTTTGGGATGCTAACTTTTATTTCATCCTTCCCATTAGTATACACTTGACCAAATATATGGTTAGCTTCTAAACTTTTTCTGGCTTGTCTTTCATTTCTCTCCTCCCAGGGAAAGATAGCAGTAATAATAAACTCACCAAACTTAATGTTCAGCTTTGATATTTTATTAGATGAAATTTGCTGAAATATCATCTGCATTCTTCAGCAAAGCAGCAGAGAGATGGCCAGAACGGATGGGGAGAAGTGTGTTTGCAGCCATTTTAAATAAATATATAATTGAATCCGTGCCAGATAGGGATCTGGAAAAACAGCTGAATTCAAATTTCACAGCTGAGTTGCTTCTTTGATTGGTATACCATAGGTAGTGTCAGTTATATGCCCCTTGCTTTACCATTGGCTTATTCATGAATTCCTACTGCAAATACGTGTCAGTATTTTTATTTTGCATGACATTTGGATGAAATCCATAGAGGAGCCCAGAAACTTCTGGAAAGATTGTTTTTTCATTATTTGGAAGGCTTTCTATTCCTTTTTCTAGCCTAGCACAAACAATGCGTGTATCAGATATGCTACAGTTACAATGCTGGGAAAATCTTTTCTCATCTCACTCATGAGGTTTTGTTTCTGATATTTCCTCTTTGCATCTTTATTCACTGTCCTGGGGTACAATGCAAAAATGTGTATTCTATCACCATCTGTTGAAATGTGGGAGGGGTGGTGATCCTTATCTCTGTGGGAGATATCCTCTGCTGATGTGCCATCTGATAAAATCAGGGGGATGATCATCGTTATCTTTTCACAACCCATCCTTCCTCCAGAAGATATATTCTGTTAATGGGCCATTAAGTCCTATTGTGTGACTGATAAGATTACATCATCCCATTGGGAGATGCTCCAGCCAGGGGCAGGAGCCAAGCCTTTCCTACCTAGATAAAAAACTGGGGTTTGGGACCCGAGGGCAGACCTTTCTACTGGATCCCAGAGGAAAGTCGGACCTTTTCCACATCATCGCTGGATCTTCGGAGGAAAACTGCACCTTCTACAGGAGCACTGCTTCAACAGAACCACATCTGTCATCCAGGAGGATGCAGCCACCATTTATACGGACTGCTACCAACACCCTGACTGACAGGATGTCAGGTTGTATTTCTGACTTTGTCGGTGGTTTTTCTTTTATATTATTGCATGTATTTTATTTTTTCTCTTTTCTCCTATTAAATTGTATTACTGACTTGGAGTCTCGCACTGGTTTTACTTTCAAACCAACACATTCACATACATCTCTCATTAAAATAAATGGGGGAAAATTTGGGAGCATCTTACAGAAGCTTCGTCTTGACACAGAGATACATACTGCCCTGAGATGAGATTCAGTGAGAATATGAAACCAGAAATTACTGTAAATAAGAACAGAAAATAAATGGCCTACTTTAATCTGTTTCCTCATAATGGTGGGTCTCTTCCCAGAAACTTAATTTTGCCTTCCTTAGTGGATCGAGATGGTTTGAGACAGCAATTAAAATAAGCTGATAAATGAAATGGTGTCTACCACTTGGGGGAGAATGTTTCCTGAACAATGATCCTTTTCTCCAGGGAGGTTTGCAAAATGGTATCTCATGGTGGATATGAAATATGCCTGGTGATTATCTTCACTTGGCTCATGGCCACAGGAGTGTCCTGGGTGGGTGAAGCTGGAATTGGTGCTCTTGGCTCTCCTGCTTAAAGGGGGCACTTCCTAATTAACTCTTTTTAATTTGTGTGGATTTGTTGAGTACAGGGAGAACACTTAACTGGCTTAAATGTAACCTTAGTTTTAGCAGTGCCAGTTACTGCTGCAACCCTGATGTCTTATTGATCTATTATGGGCTGCTGGGGCCACCAAGGTGCTGGGAAGTGTGTGTAGGAATGGCTGACTCAAGGGGCACTGGCAAGCATGGAGACGTATTTATTTTTGCTCTTATTTGCAGGAATTTCCCCCTTTCTTTTTATTCTCACTGGAAATATATTTTTGAAATTGTGCAATGTAAAAGACATAGCATTTAATTTCCTATCCTCTTTGTCCTCAAATGCATTTTTTAGTGCTGTTACTATGTAAATGGTTACCAAGTGAATAACTACTCTCATAAATAGTCACAGGCAGAAATTGCTTTCACTGCATATGCTAATAGTGGGTCTTATTAGGAGGGCTTATTAATTGGTTTGGTGTCTTAATTAAATTGGTGTGCCAGTGAGTGGAAAAATAAATCCTTGTTAGGCCAGTGGATTCCTTATGATATGTTCCAGTAATTTTTTATGTCCAGAAAACTTCAGAAACAGTGACTAAGGCTCCAATACTGCTGAGATATTTCTCAGAGACTGCATCAGATGCTTTCCAGAGGGAAATAAAGAAACAAAATTGGTGTTTAATTTCAAATTTGGTTGATCGTTCTTTCTCGGTCTTACACACAAATAACATATTTCTATCATCTTTGGCAACAGGGCCCAACTTTCCCCCTCAAAATCCTTGTGTTTCCTGGGCTATTTTAGATGTAGGGGAAACACAGAGAGCACATTTGAGCCATGTGTCACTGGAAGAAGATGGTGGATTACCAGTGTTAGCTGTAAGTGTGCTGTGATGGCTGGCCCTTCCCAAGCAACATTACATTCCTGTGGGAAATATTAAAATAGTTTGATGCCAGTGGAATGGAAAAAAACATGTTATTTTTGTGTTTGATACTATATAGCCTTCCTGTGAGTTAAGATGTTGCTTGTGTCTGGAGTTATCTGCATCTCTGATAAGTTGATTTTGACATATAATTCTCAATTTTTTTCTTTCTCCCTTCCCCTCCTTTAAAATATGCAAAATGTGCAGTTTTACTGCAGTGTAAGCCAAAAGCATAATTCATGTTACACACATATAATTTGATTTCAAAAGATTATCTCTAGTACTGGCAAAGCATCAGTGAGCCAGGCTGCACTGAGATACAAAAATCATACAAAAATCATACACTAAAATTGTCTCGGGTGTTTTGGTGAAGTCAGTACCCACTTTTTAATGCCAGGTCTTGTTTGCTTCTCTTTTTTAAAATTATTATTTAATTTTTGCCTTTTTTATGTAAAAACCCCATTATTTTGAACTTTTTTTCTTTAGCATAGACTTTTATTTTTTTTCCTACTCCTGGTGCTTAGCTCTCACTGGTATCAGTGGGAGGTGTGCACCTGGAAGAGAGCCTCTCCAAGGCCACCCCCAGCATAAAATAAGAATATGCTCCCTGCTCTCCTTAACTGTAACTCTGAGGCTGCTCCTGTCACTCTTACTTTTGAAGGATCTTACAGCCTGAGTGTCAATCTGGGAAGCTCTGACTAGACTGGTGAGGAATATATCCTGGGTTTAGATGGGAGGCTATTTGGAGCTACAGTGAGGAAGAGTGGGAGGAGTTCTCAGTCTGTGTCCTGTGGGTTGACAGTAGAAGATCAAGAATCTACAGGACAGGGTTGAGTGGAGGGCTGTGAAGATGATGAGGGACTGGAGCACCTCTCATACGAGGAGAGGCTGAGGGAGCTTGGCCTGTTCAGGCTGAAGGTGAGAAGGCAGAGGGGACCTCATCAGGGCACACAAATGTGTTAAGGGTGGGTGTCAAGAGGGTGGGACCAGACTCTTCAATGGTGCCCAGCACAAGGACAGTGAGCACAAACTGAAACACAAAGTTCAGTTTTCCTCCTGAATAGGAGGAAAAACTTCTTCAGTTGTGAGGATGACTGAGCACTGGAACAGGCTGCCCAGAATGGTTGTGGAGTCTCCTTCTCTGGAGACGTCCAAACCCCACCTGAACAACGTGATTCTGTGCAGCCAGCTCTGGATGAACCTGCTGCAGCAGGGGGTTGGATTAGGGGAACTCCTGAGGTCCCTTCCAACCCTAAACATTCTGTGATTCTGTAATCTCCTGTTTGTTTTTAACCACTATTTTATTGCAAGAGGCAATGAGATAGATGGCAATAGACAGAAAGTGAAGTAAAACAGGCGTGTGATCTTGTGGTGAAAACCTCTTAACCTTGGTAACAGGGTATAAGGAATCATTTAACTCCTGTACTGCTTCCCCGAGAACATTTTGTACCCACAGGAGAGAACAATGAAGACAGAATATGACAGACTGACCCTTTATTATTGTGAGTGTATAATGGTGGGACTATCTCTGTGATGAAAGGTTTGCAGTCTCACTAAAGTCTCTGTTAACTGCTTGTGAGGAAGCAACTCCAAACACATAAAGTAGTTGAATTTCTCGCAAAAGACTCAATGAGATGTACAGACTGGACAATTTCTTGAAGTCTGCAACTGATTCCTGGTTAAATTGGAGTACTGGGATCCTAATGGATATGAAATTCTGTCTCTTTCACTCTCTACCATTCAATTCATATTGGAGTTTGAAAGAAATCCTATTTGTCAGTTTTTGAATCTGAGACTTGCAGCTGTAGCAAAACATTTGTATAAAAAACCTATCTTCTAAAATTTACTTAGGGTAAAATGGCCTTTTTTATTGTTTACTTCCTGCATTTCAAATAACTTTTGTTAAATCCCAGCTTGTGCACCTGTGTTCCTCCAGAAAACTGTCTCTTCAAATTCTCTAGAGTGATTTGTCATTTTCTTACGTGCCAGAACCAGTTGTATCTCTTATTGCATTAAATCACTGACATAACGTAATGCCTCATGACAGATGCAGCTGCACATCACCGAGGCTGAGAAACCAGGAGGGAAGCAGAGGCCCAGGTCTAGGGAAGGATTGATACCTCCTGTGCACAAGTTGTACTTACAAGGTTTTAAGTCTGGCTGGCAGATTTTTCTTTTAATTCTTTTTTTTGCAAGTATGAGAGAAGGTCACAGTCAGGAGAAGCCTGAACGAGAGGAATTTTTTTTACTTCCCCTCCCTCCTCCCCACCCCCCACCCCACTGCCCCTGTACACATATCTGCTTCATATCTCAGCTTATACTGTGCGGGGTTGGACAGAAGAACTCCTTGAAATCAGCTTTGCATGTTGACCAGAAGCAGTTTTAAAAATTTATTCTTAGTCTCTCTTGGTCCTTACTATCCTGATTTAATAAAATCAAAGAGGAGCTAGTAGTCCTGTCAGATGAGAAGTTTATACAGAAATGTTGCTCTGGATAAAAGGGTTTGCATCAAAAATTCTGTCACTTCACTTTGGGGACTTGTGCTTTAAAAACTAAAGAGTGAAGTACTAGTTCCTCTTTATGATCTGGTTTGATTTTGCTGCTCAGTGGAAGAGTCAGATATTCCTCTGAGGGTTTAATCTGGGGTCGTCTTACCAAATGTGGAGCTCTTGAAACCACACTAAAGTAAGCATGGTTCAATGGAAGAAGTATTCTTTACAAAAACATTGCTATTCCTTTAAATACTCCATGTGTTTACAATATCACTCTCTCTTTATAAATTGACCTACGGATTAATTCCCCCTCAGTTAACAGCTCTTTAGTTCTGCTATGGCCTTAAGAATTTCAATTTTCACCCTTTGGAGCTAGTGCCTGTGGAAATCGCCTAGCAAAAAATTGCCTTTTTAAACATTATGAGCCAAATAGTGAAAAACATGGACTGTGTTACTGTTTACATTGCTATTACTCTGTCTTCTGCATCAAGAGTAAAACAAGAGGCAAAAGATGCATATCTTCAAAATTTGTGAATGCACATGTCTGTGACACCTTTTGTGGTGTGTTTGCTACATCCTAAGGCTGGCAGGTGGATTCCTCTCCTTTTGGGCTTGTTTAGCATCTGTACCTCAGACACCACTGAGCCCCTGCCAGGCCAAGCCGAGCAGGACTTGGCTGTGTAGCACTGTGCATGACTTGGGGGAAGCTTTTCCAAGCTGAACGATTAATTGCAAACACATCACTTGCTCTTGTGTTTTGCTGAAGCCCTTGGCCCTTCAGTCTCAGCTCCTGAAGGGCTCTGTGTGCATTAGTCACAGTCACAGGCAGCTCGAGGGCGTGGGGGCTCACAGCTGTGGCTGCAAAGGGAGTGAGACCTTACCTTGCAGTCAAGCTTGGTTTAATTTTTCAATCTGTGTGAAAATGATGCTGTTTTAACTCTGCGTAGAATGGGACTGCCATTTCCTGGTAAAAATTGGCATGAAAGAAGGCTACGGGTAGTAATGATAAGTGATGGTGTGGGAGGGAAATACAAAACTCAGTTTTACAACCACCAGTTGGCAGCCTTAGGACTGAGGCTTTGGCTGGCTGTTTAATAACTTCTTTGCTGTAGGGGATAACATAGAAAGCATCTGCTGTTGAATTGAATAAGATGTTGTATTTTAGAAGAAAATCTTGCCAAAATTCTCTCAAGGATCTCTGTGGCTGTCACTGCCTGCAGAGTACCTCACCTGGCTGAGGTGCATGATGCCACAAGGTGCCACACAGCTCCTTGTTCTGCAGTTCTGTGCACTCACTGCCCCTGGCTGAGCAGTGAAAACCAGAGCAAAGCAAGCTGGGGAGAGCAGAGTCATCTGTAGTCCTGAAATAGCCATGGCACTCATTTTCTGGCTTGACAAAAAATGGAGCTCATAGTCATGTAGCTTTCCCCTGTTTATTGACAGTAAATAACCCCTCTAAAAATCGACGTTTTCAGAGAGAGTTGGAAGAAGATCCTGAGTAAGTTCAAGGATGACTATTTGTCTTCTTCTCAAATTACTTTTTATTAAAGTGTTTCATCCTTCAGTAATTGTACCCATGGATGGTACAGCAATGTCCAGATACCTCAGAGCTCATCCCCGTCTTTCCTGACCCTACAATTACCCTTGTGTTTAAGCTTCTTTTCCCTCCAACTTATGCCAGTCTCTGTTCTTTGTTCCATACATAAAGCAACTTTAATACCTTGATATGCTAATGCTGACTTAGCTTTTGCCATTTCTCATCCTCATTTGAATATGTAATGTCCCACAAGGATAATTGTTCTTATATTTGGATTTCTTACAGTGTTGTCTTTTCCTAATTTATGTCCTTCCTACTGCTGCACAGTATTCCTTACCGGCTCCTAGTTTAGAAAATTGGCTATAATTGCTTTGATTTCACAGCACATAAAGGACACCAGTGTGCTCAGACACCTCCCCTCCTCGCCACCTGACTCACCCCAGACATATAAACCTATTTACTTTTCTAGGAAGTTGCAAATGCTCGGAGGAGACTTACAGAACTCAGTTTGGCCGGGCTAACAGGGAGCTCCAGTAGAAGAGTAGTTTAAACTGAGCAGCATATACTTGGGTTTGATTATGTTATATACACAGTTCTTTTATAGCTGGAAATTGTTTTGAGATTTGATTAGAGCTTTCAAAAGCCTCAAGTTTTTATTAAAGAGAGAAAATATCATATGCGTAACCTTCTACTTGGTGGATGTGTCTGAGTGACATCTGCAACAGCATCATAAATAGGTGTTTGCTTTGACTTTCT
Organism: Sturnus vulgaris; assembly: GCF_052056855.1. NCBI lineage: Eukaryota > Metazoa > Chordata > Aves > Passeriformes > Sturnidae > Sturnus > Sturnus vulgaris. The sequence continues at coordinate 16,135,750 of NC_142256.1, read as the reverse complement.
TTCTTTCATGTCTCAGATGCATGTCTTCTTCTGGATTTGATTTTCCTGCATTGTTAAGTGGCACTGACTGTGTGACAGAGAGAATAATGTTTTTGCAAACTTCTTAAGTACTGCTCATCAGAGAGGTGGTCAGTCTCACACCTCTCTCTTCTTCTCTCCCAGCAGGGTCTAGTTGCTGTAAAAAATAAATTAGTATCCTGAGTTCAGGAGCACTAACTCAATAAATGCATTGATGTCAGCAAATGGCAGTCTTGCCTACCCTGCTGATATAAGTGATTATTCTCTTTACACTTAAATATACTGTGCTGTGATTGCTTCCAGAGAACCCATTATGGCCTAGCCCTCACTTCTGAAAAAACTGTAAACATCTTTAACTGCCAGCATACTCTTTTTCTTTTAGCTTTCCTAAACATGCAAGTGACAACTTATGTGCTGTAGTAGCCAACAGACTTATCCAAATTAAAATCTGAGCCTTAGGATGGAGCCAAAAAAGACTACCAAAATGTTTGAAGACTTGAGTAGCATGTGTGCATCAGCAGGACAAGATGACACGCTGTAGCTTTTAACATCCATGTTTTTAATTGCAACCTTATTTTTGAATTTCATTGCTGCTGGGATATATATTAACCTATATCTACCTGTGTTCTGGATAGCTGGATTGCAAGAGTGTGCAGAGGCTAAGTAATAGGCTGTCACTTCTGATGTGGGAAACAACTGAAGCTAAGCCACAATTTTGGGCTGAATTTTTAGGAAAGTATTTAAAGGCACTACTAGTTTTAGTTATGTAAAACAAATGAGGTCTGTCTTAAAACACCAGAAAGAACACACATTGCCACCTGTTTTAAATATATCTACTTTTATTTACATGTGTACTTGTTTATCTCCAAAAATAGCACAAATCAGTGGTTTGCATGCAGAGTTTTTGTGCCTTATCCTTAGGACAGAATAAAGCAACCTTTCTCACCCTTTCACATTGAAGCCAACAGATAAAATACTGGTTCCATTATACCTGCAAGGGCAGGAACAGGCATCCTATTTCCTGAAGACAGCAGAACAAATGAATATTTTGGAAAATAGACTCCTTTAGCAACCTCCTGTGCCTTACTGTGGATGTAGCTGGATGACCAGAGTGCATCAGTACCTGCCTTGTGGATGCAGAGAAGGGCTCCGGAGACCTGGGCTGCTGTGAAAATGGAGAAACTGCCGAACAGAGAAGTATTCACAGAACAGTGTCACTGTTCCCTGGTTCCCTGTGATTAGTGTTTAGTGGGGTGTTAAGCAAGACTGAAGGTGCTGAAGGTAAGAGTGTGCCAGTTTCTCATCTGGGCTTTTACAATAAGCAGTAAAGCTTCTTGTCTTATTTACCAACACAGCATGTGTGTCTGCTTTAGCAAGCAGCCTTGGCAGTGATGGGCAACAGCTGCACGGCAAATATCCACAGTGCAATTTGCTCCACGGGGAGGATATCTGGGAGGTTCTGGAGCTTCTCAGCAAACAGGACCAGGCCTGCTGACATTTTTCAAGATCTCGGACAATAAGAGTAAAGACAAGAGTTGCTGAGATCATGGGGAGCTGTGAGCACCAGAAGGGGTTTGTGGGCAGGACAGGTGCCAGGGCTGTGCTGCACGTCACCTTCCTCAGAGCAGAGATGGAGAACCAACGTTTAGCTCTAAGTAGTTGTGTGAAAAATAGATAAGGGAGGAAAGAGAGCAGCAGAAAGCATCTTGTTAGTATGTATTAATGGTCTGTAACGTGTTCACCTTAATGGGAGACTTATGTAAACCCCTCTGTTCCTTACTGAGGGGGGTGGCATCTCCACTACTAGGAAATCTGGGAATAAAAAATATTTCATGCTTGTGTCTGAGCTCGCGTTTTTTATAGTGGCCGTTTAATTTTGTTCAGCCTCCCATATTTCACTCTTTAGATTGCTGAACTTTCTAAAAGTTTACCTTGCAGGAATACTTTGAAACACCTGCTTTGTAGAGCTGTGTCTGAAACAAAATTTAATTTAAATTTTCAAGTCTAATTGTGAAAGTTGTTGATGTGCCTGTAGAGCTGAGTGTAGTTGTTCAGGAAGATTAGTAGTTCACAAGGTCATGTGAAAAGTAGGACTAACAAGATGCTGAGAAATAACAGTCTCATATGGGATTGGTTTCAGATTGTAGAGCAATAGTTCAGAGATTTAATGCAGCTTAGATGTACTTGAAAATCACCCCTGTTTTTTTAACCTTCTTTTTATTTTCCTGACCTTGAAAATACCTTATGGGTGGCTTACAAATAAAAATCTGAACATCGCTATAATCAGAAAAACTGTACAGATTTCTACTTTTCATTATTTTCTACTTATCTTTTCTCTTATTTGAAGTCTCATATGATTTCTGTGATAGGCACACAGGATAGCATTAGCACAGCAGATTTTTTAAAAAGAGATTAGATGAGAATTGGATTGCCTTCTACAGAGCATTTTGCTTTACTTCCCTCCATCTTCTTTTCTGTAGATATCTTCTTATCAGGTGTGAATACTAACAATGCTGATACGGGGTGACAAAACAACAACCAAACAACCGTAGCAACAGTAACTATTTTCCTTGTGATAAGAGCTAAGATAGAGGTTATGTGTATTACTGCATCTCTCAATCTATTTGTTCCACAGCACAGTGCCATACAAAGGTAAGACTATAGAAAGCCTACAGCCAGAATATGCTTTTATTTAGAGGAAGCATGAGTGACTCAACTCTGGTTAAAGCATAAGTGTGGAAAATATTTCTTTTCTAATACATTTATATCAAAAGAAATATTATTAAATCTATGTTAAATAATTAGCTGCGTTTTTCATTTGAAAATTTATTGAATTAATATCTGCTTGATCATCCTCCCTTAGGAAAGGGAATAAAAAATTTAAAAAAGCAGAGAATGCTTTAAGAAAAGCATGTGTTATTTTCTAATTTCAGGAACAATATTGGACTTGTATAGTTTACCTAGACAATATTTAGTATTGAGCTCAAGTCTTCTGTATGTATCCCCAGAGCTCAGACAAATTTAAGGACACGAAGAGATGTCTCAGGATCATGAGAGCTCCTTATTTTTCCCAGCATGGACTAGAATGAAATAAGTGTGTTACTTCCAGAAGTAATATTCATACTGAGTTGAAGCTATAATAACCTTCACATTAGTGCCTCGCACCTGATAATCTAGAGTATTTTCCTATTTTTTAGTCTCTGTTTATTGAGATAATTTGAGGGTGTTTTTTTGCATTTTCATAATAGGACGATAATCTTATCTCCCACTCAGAAGGTCTGTCTGTGTGAGTGGTCCCTGCTCTAAGAGTTGCCACAGCAGCAGCTCTGGGCCGTTTAATAACTAAGGTTTCTCAATGCAACAAATAATGTGTGGTGATGGTAATTCACTGAAGCAGGTTGGATTTCAGGCCACAGAGAGATATTGCACTGGGTTTCTTCAGTGCTGAATTAAACTCAGTGTCTTGTGTTGGAATAAGCTTCCTGTTGGAGGAATTAATATTTTGGAGGAATTAATATTTTAGAGTGACTTAGTCATTGTTCTGGAAACCTTTAATTTTCTTATTAGGCTTACTTAGGTTTTTAGGTCATCATGCTGCATCTCTACAGTTGTGATGAAAGAGGAAAAATAATCTCTGAGTTCTGTGGGTAAAGGGAAGAAAGAAAATGGCATAATTCTGCCTGGTGACACACTGATTTTGAGAGTGAATGACTGGTATAGAATATCGTGGTAAGTAGTTAAAATTTTTTAAAGTTCCATTTGCTAGAAACAAATCAAAGTTAATGAAGTAATAACCCGGGATGTTTTGACTCCCTTGTGGCTATAAGGGTGATTTTCAGTTTCTATGAATAGACAGACACAAGGCTTCAAAATTTTTATTTTTTTTCCCAGAAGAAAAGCAAAGTATGTGGACCCTTCAAATTGCCTCCATTATTTAACTTAGGGCTGTTATTCTATTTAATAGCACAACAATTACGTTAAAATCAAAAGAACTGTGCCATTTTCATACTGCCAGAATGACTAGTCATTTTTTTCGCCTTATAGTATAAAATTCCCTGTGCAGTTTAAAGGGCCCATGGTGCCCTTTTGCAAAGTATTCTCTGTCTGTGTAATAGTAGGAGGGCAGGCTATATTCATTAATATCCATTATTTAAAGCCTTTAATAAAAATACTCATTTTATACTTCTGTGTAAAGCTGCTGTTATGGTTTGCTTCCAGAGGATGGATTTAGGTCAAGTAAAGGATGTGTTCACATAAATGCTGGAAATGTACAGCAAATGTGGCTGTACACTGCAAACTGAGGCTCATTTTTCATCCAATCTGTCATGTGTAAGATGAGATGAGTGGCATATCCCTATCAAAAAGCTTGTTTTCTGTTTCTTATTAAACCCAATCTAAATGAGTCATTTTAGCAGAGAGCGCAAAATCACATGTGCGCCTTCTCTTCTAAATTTAGCAGTGTTTAACAAATTTGACTGTGGTCAGAGTTATCTTCTATTTTTTTCCGTACACTGTTCATGTAACCATCAGTATTTTAATGATGGAAAGTAACTGCAGTGTGCACCTGCAGGCAAATTGTGGGGCTGTTTGTTTTGGGGGAGAAGTTCACTGTGTATGATTAATTCTTGCCACAGAAAAATGCCAACCCAAGTTCTGATTTGTACAGATGCAACTTGGTCACAGTCAAGTTTGTCAGAACTTCCCATGGTCTAAAAGAGCAAGTGGTTGCTGTTAGTACAAGAGCTTGAGGTTTCTAAAAAATTGTGTCTTTTTTTTCTTTTAACTTCAAATAACAAAGAACCACTTTAAGCATCTTATAACTCCCTGTAATTACAGTAGTGATTATGAGAATGATGGATATCTAATTAAAATCTATGAAAAGCGCAGGTAAGAAGTGAAAACTGGTTTCCCAAATCACAAATTTGTCCTGAGTTTCAAAATAACCTTTTGACAATGTAAAATTTTTGTCACAATGACACATAGATCATGCTTTAGTTTATCAGGAATCTGAAAGAATGTGAGAGATTTTTTGTTTGAGATGGAGAGGAAAGAGTTATTTTTTTATTAGTCTTTTGTTGGCTGAGTGATTGCAATACTCAAATCCATCATCCCTTCTGCAGCAGGGGAGCCCTGGTAGCTCTTTCACTGGTCAGCACAACATATTGTTTCCAGCAGCGATGTATGACCCGCTGATTTCATTCTGCTGGAGATGACGACTGTTTTGAACTCTAAGTGCCCAAGAAGGCTGAACATCTGCTGAGCTTCCTGCCCACTGCTGCTCCAGACAGCTGGCTGTGCTGAGGCCATGTGCTGGGCAGGAGACAAGTGTTCCTGGCACTCCACCCCCTGCAAAGAAAAGGATGAAAATGTTGTGTCTTGTTCTGCATTATTTTATTCCTAGCAAAGTAATGGATCATTTCCTGAACTCATCAGCTCTTTGCTTCTTAGCACAGAGCATTTTCTGTTCTCATTTATTGAGGGTTGAGGATTGGGGAAGCTCTTATTTAAAGGAAAATCCTCAGACATGCAGTAATTTAATCACCAGAAATGCCATAAACAATAACACCATCAATATGCAGCTTTGGCAGACATCTGATACTGATGCTTCAGAGGTTGTAATGCAGATTCTTTGGGGGATTCCCTCTTTCAGCTCCTGTGGCAATACCCTGTCACCCAGAACCACCAGTGAGTACCTGGTCCTCCTGCATCAGTGTTGCTGCAGAGAACATTGATGTCCCTGCTGCCTTTCTCAGGAGTGACTGTGCCCTGCTCTTCGAGTGCTGCATGTTCATTCTGCACTCTGTGAAGGAACACTTACAGTATTTATTTTTCTGCTGTAACCATAATCTGCTTATAGAATGATGAGAGAAGAAGGGTCTCCCTTAATTACTGTCACTGGAGACCACCTAACTTTTCTTCTTTTAAGGGCAGGTCAACCAGGTTTCTGTAGCTTTTTCTTAAATGGAAATTTCACAGATGATATAACTAATTTTAGTTTCTTCTTCAATTATTTTGTTAGTTGTCTTTGAAACACCGTAAGTAACCATTATGTACAAGTCAAACAAAACAGGGAAAAAAGGATATTTGTTATGTATGAATACTGGAATCAGATGGTGAGCCTTTGAACAAGCCTTCAGACCCCTGTTTACAGTCCAAATATATTTGCCTTTCCAAGATATGTTTATTTTTTCTTCCTATAATGAAACTGCTGTCTTCTGGGGAAACACTTCACTTATTTGTGGCATCCACTTTCATATCTTCTCATTATTTGAAAGCTATTTCACAACGTGGTAGAGACATTAAATTTTAGCCAGTTATTTAATTTAAAGTGTGAGAAAACTCACACTGATTTAACTTTTTTTCCTCTCCTCCATAACTTTCATTTCTTATGGGGAGAGAAAGTATGATCACAATTTTAAGCTTTCCAGTCATTGTATGAAGAATGCAGTAGAGCTGTTTGGTTGCTCTTAAGGAGAGAATGACACTGAAGCCCTGTACTTTATCCAGCATCCACTTAAATACCACTTAATCATGGCAATAACTGGAACTCTGCAAGTAGGAGTGAAACACAGGTTATATCATAGCTAGCAGCCTAAGCAGGGAGGACAATTACTGACATTATATGAGCAAGCTCAGATGTACAAAAAAAGGTGCAGATGACCTCTGGCAATATTTGTTTAGGTAGATGTCATGATTTCTCTTTGGATTAACAGGTAGAAATAAGGCTTCTTGCCAGGTTTCTTGGGTGTTAGAAGTGAGGTTGGCAGTAGCACGGGGCAGGGTCCAGCTATGGTTGGGTTCTGAGCTTTCTTTTGCCCTGCATGTTTATTGGAGACAGCTCAATCTGTCCAAGTTTCCAAGTATTTTGTTACATTTAGGCCAAATGTTAACGATCAACTCATAATATAGCTTATATTGCCAGGTTCCACTCTCTGGCTTGCAGTTCAGAAAATATCTGACTGAGCACTGTGGTAGCCTTTGTCAACAGTTTCTTATTTTCTTTCTCTTATTTATTTTCAGCTTAATTGAGAATACAAATCCAAATTTACTTTTTGTTGAAGAAGCGGAATATGGCTATTGTGTCTTGTCTCTACTTATTTAAAGGTGTTTTCATTTACAGATACTACACATCATGTTTTATCACGACAAAACCTCCTTAGTTATAAATAAGGGTAAAATGAAAGCTATGACCATGATTCTGGCACAACATCATGCTTACTCAAGGCTTTGGTATCACCTCTGTTTCAATGAACTTGTTCATGGTTTGTACATACATAAGTGGGATCAGTTGGGATGCAGAATCAGAACTCTTATCTCTGTGCAAATATTTAAAGATATTTCCCACCTCTACCAACATCAACATTCTGCAATTTTACCAAATAATAGAGTTTTAACATCGGAAAATTGCTGTTACTTGTAACTGTGCCTTTATTCTAAAATGTCTTCCAACTATAGCAACAGTTAGGAAATACAGTAACATTGCAAAATCACATCCAGAGTATAACTATGTTATGGTGATGAAAAGTGCATAATAAGTGGGGGACAGGATATAAATTTTGAATATGTTATATTACTTTTATCAGTGTCACACTGAAATGAGAATTTCAATTGATTGATCACCAATGGCAAGGATGCAAAATTTAAGCACTGAAAGAACTCCAGATTTTTCTTCTAATTTCTCTGACCTGGAGATGACATAGATTGGACTCCTCTGCTCCTCTCTGAGCTGAGCAATATTGCAGCTTATACCAGTGGGCAAGTAATCAAAGATTTTCCTAATTTTTCTATTCAAACTGGATTTGGGGTGTGGAAAGCCTCTGGGAATTAAGCAACTGCCCTCAATGGATGCCCAGAGCCTGGGCAGTGCCCAGCACCAGTGCTGTGGTCCTCCTGGGCCACATTTCCAGGGCTGTTATGGCTGATAGGCAGAAACCCCCTAACCTAGTAAAATTCTGAATTCTTCTGCTACTATAGCCCTAATTATGAATAATATGGAAAAGTTTTTCCTGATGAGTCAAATAAGACACAGCTATCGAATAATTAACTTTTTGTAGAGCTCAGCATCAATTTCTGGAAGCTTTTAAGAGAGACTTGATATTTTTAATTAGGAAATTTTACATACAGGCAAGTGAATTTACCCCCAGCTGGGAAAACATGGCTTAGCAAGAGTTTTACATCCACCCTCATTGATCTACAGATTATCTCACATTTGAGACTGTGGAGCCACTGGGATTTGCAAAGATGAGAAACAAATGTGGGAAAGTGCATAGAATTCCTTTCACTTCAGGGTTAGGTAACAAAAACCTGATAAGTTAGAAATAAAGAAGTAAATTTATTTTTTTTCTTCTTCATGCATAGTTGTTGCAGAGGTCAAAAAATCCACAAAAGCAGATAACCTTCTCAGCACTGGCAAAAAGCTGTCATCGTGGTCAAATTCTCAAAGCAGCATACTGGAAATAATCTTAAGATAACAAAAGACTATAGACTTTTTCTTTTTAACTGTCCTGACAGTTAAACAGTTGAGAAACAAAATGTCTGCATGTGAGCTCACTTAAACAGAGATGCATTATGTGTCTGATGCTGCAGTGTCTGACTTGAGAGAATCCCTCAGGCTTTTTGCATTTTTAGCTACACTGTTTATATTTTTGACCTTGTTTTGTCCTAGCAGGAAATAACTATAAAAATACAAAATATAAATGAATTAGTTTTTGTGCCAGTTGAAAATGCTTTATCAATGTAAGGTGGCAATGGAAATAAGACTGAAAGTCAGATGTGGCAGAGCTCTTTAAGTAGAGCTTTTACTCATTTATCTTTATATAGAACATCTGTACAGCTCATTTCACTCTTGTGTTCAGATGGATTTTGAAGACATACAACCAAGTATGTGCTGCTGCCTTCAAAGAATGTGGTTTGAATGAAATAAATATGAAATCTTTTTTTCCTGTATATATTTTCCTATATTTGAAATTATTCTGATGAAGCAGAAGTTACTTCTTTGTTGACAGAAAAACAGATAAGAAAACAAACCATGAAATGTAGCCTATGAAGTGTTATAAAAATACAGATGTGCATCCTTCTTGTAGTTGTGTTACTGGTATTCAAGCTTAGGATGGTAGATATGTATCACTGTCATGTGACAAAACATGGAAAATGGATGATCAAAATAAACATAAGAGTCCAAACAATGTACATCTGAAAGCTAGGAACAAGATAATGAGCTAAAGAGGCTCTAGGGGATCCATAGCAAGGCCAGGCTTTTTAATGATTTGGTTATTAATAGGAACTGATGGAAAAGTCTCAACATCATTGAGTTCCCTTCTCTGTTAATGCAGAGCAAAGCCTCTTGGGAGAAGGTGTCTCAGGTACTGAACTGATTTTGCCCTTGATCTCAGCTGAAGGGCCAGGTGTTTGCAAAGACAATAGAAGTGCAGTTTAGGCTTCTGTTAGAACTGCGTGTGTGTCCAAAAATATGGCCAGAACTTATAGTCTTAGCCTTATTTAGTCATGGAAAGCAGCATAGAACAAAATTCTGGACTGTAGATTAGATGTGCAGCTTGGGAAGAATATGACTGGATCAGAGGATCTGAATAAAAATGAAGCTCACCATGCAATATACTCTTTCTTCCTACTTGGTTTACAAGCAAATTGCAGAAGCAGGCTATATATTTGGTAGTATACATTTCAGAGCTATTGGCTATATAGCTACCACAGATATCCGAGTGTCACTGTGTGCCTGAAGCCTATATAGTTTATTTAACGAATAACCCACAAAGCTGGGAAAAAACAAAAACAAAGCCCAAAATACCTCTGTTTCAATTTTGTTTTATCTCTGCTTTATTCAGGATGTAAATACTCACAACTTGTAAATTCATTGTGTTCAGATAACATGAAAACCTTAACTTATTCCTCAAACTGGTATTAATTCAATTTGAAAGCTATAATTCAAAATATAGAAAGTTAGAGATGTCTTTAAAAAAGAAAAATTACTTTCATTGGTTTAACCAGCTCTCATATTATATGGAGACATTCCCTCTCCCCTTTTTTTTATTTCTAACTTTATCTTTGTAAGAGTGGAGTTATAGCTAGGCAAGAAAGCCCTACACTGTCTTTCACTTTTAGTGTTAAGCATTCATGGCTTCACTGAAGTCCTGTTTGTAGTTTAATACTTTGGCAACTTACTTTTATAATGGCCTTGACAGAGTCACTGAAGCAGTCTATCCATTTCAAAGGAATGCATTTTGTAGACTTTAAGACAAATACTAGTAAAATATGACAGGCTGACCTTTTTCCTCTTGGTCACTTTTGAGAATAGCTATTTTTCCATGCACTGAGTGGACTGTGTATTACATATATATATACTGAACTTGGAAGGCTAGAATTATGAATTATTTCTGAGGTGAGTGGTTCTATAACTTACCTAACTTTAAAAAATTTGAAAATATTTAAATGCTGACGGTGCCCTGTTTCCATTCTTAGTGAAGATATAGAAAGGTCACTATTCCTTTGTCATTTCACTGTGTTGTTGCTGGCTAGTGTTAATCATTTAATTAAAAGGTCCAATCAGTCATCCTTCTCTTCTTATACCTAGTGTGACTTTAATTATTTTCTTTGCAAATGAACATATTTAATATTATTTAATAATACTTTATTCAAAAAATAATCCTCAGGAGAAGTGGAAATTCTCTTTGAAGGCAAGCAAGCTTTGAAGGTTAGAATAAACTGAAAATAGCTGTATTTTAAAAAAAATATTTTCTCCATTAAATAATGTTAAAATCATAGGAAGGTTTTAATGAGAGCATTTGGGGGCTTTCCTATCATGTATTTTTTCCTATCATCCATGTCTGGTTAGCAGGACTACTGGAAAGCAGAATTTAAAGTGCTACTAATCCCTAAAGCCAGTAAACTCCACTCTCATTTCATGAAATGTGTGGGGATCTGCAGTATTTCCACAAAGGGAAAGTGGGGACAGCTGGAGCTAGAAGCAGCTGTTAGCCCTGAACAGCCAATCTGGCCACCCTGGGTGTCTGCTGAACTCGGTGGGGATTGCATTTATACCGCCCTTGGAGCTGCAAAACACTCTGGTGCCTTGGAGAGACCTGCTGAGGGGCTGCAGAGTTTCCATTTGCTTTCCTTCCAAAGTAGCCACATGCCTTGTAAATAAAGGAGTGATGTGGCATGATACTGCTTTCCCCTCTCCACAGGACATGGCATTCCTGCGAGGAGATTTCTCTCCTACTCCAGTACTTTCTGAGCAACCTTACTTTCATCTCACAGTCATGACATTCTATCTGGTTTAAATTTTTAATGGAAAATGTCTCCCACTCATTTGTAACTCTGAAAAGCAGGGAAAAGGAGCAATAATTTGCACTGCATATATAATATACCATTAGGGCCAAGGTGACTTTAAATGAAGTGGCCCAATGGAAGCTTGGATGGATTGATATTTGTAGAAGAAAGTGTGATAGTAGACTAAGCTTTGTTTAGCTTGGTGTTCAGTCTGCCTTCTGTTCTGAAAACAGCTGCAACTTAACTCTTAGATCCTGTCCAAAAAAAGAAATAATTAGGTTCATAATTTTAGCTAGTTCATAAAGAAGCGTCACAAATTGAGAACTTTCCCAAAAGTAGAGATGCATTTATTGATCTTATGCATGGATGTACAACACTTAGAGAGTCAAGGAGTGCTATTTTAAAATGATATGTGTAAAAATTAACATCAGAAACCAATAGGCATTTCCAACATCCCCAGGACATTGATGTCTATCTAGGGAACTTGCAGAATGTAAGCAAGTTCTCAGAAACTTTGTGTATCAAATTATGACACCATTCTTAATGAATAGTGACGTATTTGTAGAAAGCAGCATCAAGTTGATGAACAAGGTGTGATCTGCGTTATTTGAATGCTGGGTTATATTGAGCTTTTCAAGAATCCTCAAACGTAATGCTGTCTGGAGTTATCTGAAAAAGCTGAAGTGATTAAGTGCAGGGTTGTGATTAGCTGGACTTTGACAAGATGAATTTGATTGTGTCAGACTGGGCTTTCTGGAGGAATTGCCTCTCTCTCTCTGAACTAAATCACAGCCTGAGATGTCAGAGAACATGGGATTTCTGGGCTGTAAGTCTTAAAAAAGTAATTTTAATTGGTAAAAATAAGGACTGGGAAATTATTACAAAGAGCTAGAATTAGTACATCTGTTTGTTTTTCAGCAGCATACATCAGTGCAGAGCAACCGAGAAATGTCAGGCAACCTGAGCTGTCAAGGAGTGAACACAGAGCTGAACTGGTTATTAGTCAAGCATCCATAAATGGCTGCTAAGCAGGCAAATAGTGGCAAGGAAAGTCAAGGGTAAGCTCGCTATTTACTGAACATTCAGCTAATTATTCATTTCAGTAAATACAGGAATACTCTATCCTTTATGCATAGCAAAAGAATTGGTCTTGAAATTAGAGTTCAGTAAGTACTTAATAACTGCAAAATTACCTTGTATTAGGTGCTCCTGTATTTTAAATTAGCATAGCTTTACACATGGCCTGTGTTGCAAACTATAATTTCTCTCTTTTTGTCACAACAGGAAGAACACTAGATTTAAGGAGAGCTAGATGCAAGACCTTTGTTTTTGCATCTTTGTTGTTTTCCAAACTCCATTTTCATAGCTGGAGGAGCTGTATTATGCCTATAGCCTACAATGGCTGCCTTGAATTGTGTCTGCCAGTGATGAAATGGAAATGTTGTTTGGAGAAAATGGAAACTTCTTCCTGATTGGCCTCCTTGTATTTGGAGGTTTACAGCTGTACCTTGCTTCTACAGTTCTCATCCTGTTAGTATTATTCAAACAGCAAGTAGTATTCAATAACAAACAGTATATTATTCAATAAAATAGACAGACTTTATTCTCTCTCTTCCATAGTAAAGAGGGGTTGTTAAGAACCTTTGATTTGTGACACTGAAACTTTGAACATATTCACAGAAATAGGATGACTCCAGAATCAGCTAGGGCAAGGTAAGTTAAATGATCATTTCCACCACAGAACAGCTGAATTGTTGTGACAGAAGTCTAAGCCTTCAAGCCTGATGTAGAATATTCCTTTTTCGAGTATTGAACTTATGGAAACTAGTCCATAAACAACAATCATCATGCATCCTCTTACTGGCAGTACATTTGAATAACAGTTTGGGAGTGCTGTATTCAGTAACTTCAACATTTCATCCATTTAGAAAAAAATTTTCTGTCTCCCTCATTTCTCAAGTTTACATTCACATTCATTCTGTTTCAAAGGGAATGTTTGTCAGTGTTAAAGTGAAGAGAGAGTGATATTTACTATTTTTCTGTGCTTATAGTAAGTCCACAGCAAGTCTGATTCACCTCTGTACTGGTTTGAAAGTAAAACCAGCAAGAGACTTTAAGTCAGTAATCCAATTTAATAGGAAAAAAAGAGAAAAAAATAAAATACATGCAGTAATACAAAAGAGAGTTACTGACAGAGTCAGAATACAACCTGACACCCTGTCAGTCAGGGTGTTGGTAGCAGTTTGGTTAAATGGTGGCTGCAGTCCTCGTGGATGACAGATGTTTGTTAGTTGAAGTAGTGGTCTTGTAGAAGGTGCAGTTTTTCTCTGAAGGTCCAGTGATGATGTAGAAAAAAAGTCTGACTTTCCTCTGGGATCCAGTGGAAATAGGCTGCTTTGGTATTTTAAACCTCAGTTTTTATCTAGGTAGGAAAGGCTTGGCTCTTCCCCCTGGCTGGAGTATTTTCCAATGGGATGATGTAATTTTGTCAGTCATACAATAGGACTTAATGGCCCATTAACAGAAGATATCTTCTGGAGGAAGGATGGGTATGTTTTTATCAGATGGCACATCAGCAGAGGATATCTCCCACAGAGATAAGGATCACCACCCCTCCTTCTTTCAACAGATGGTGATAGAATACATATCTTTACATTGTAACCCAGGACAATCTCTGAGAACTGCTTGGTATTTTATATACTTTTCACTTACCTCGAAGAAAATCCCTGCTGGAAATGTGCCATTTTAATAAAGAAACTTGCCTCTCCTGTCATTTGGAGTGAAGCCCCTATCATGGCTTCGGGCTCTCCAGCAGCACACACGGCAGAGCAGGGGCTGCAGGGTTTATCCAGGTGTTGTAGGGCACTTCCCATGGCCTTTCTGCAATGCTGCTTCTTGCTTTTCCTCTCCTGAGTGCCAGCGCCTGTTATGTATGTCTGCTGGTCACTTGGCTTGTGATTGCTCATCATTAGCTCCACTCTTCTGAGGGGCTGACTTCTCATTTTTCTCCCTTTGGTGAAGCTGTCACTTCTTGCCAGCCACTGGGACCTGTTTTCATACTTATTACTGCTTTTTGCTTACTACAAGTCATGTTCCAGAGAAGAGTTCTGCATTAAAATGAAGGGAAATTTAAAAAATGAGCTTGTAATGAGAGCAATTAATCAGAGTAGTCTATAGCATCAGCATTACAACTGGGTTGGCTGGTGTGAGGGGGACTGAATGAGAGGGCTGATGAGAAATAAGAAACATGAATTATTTGGGGCTCTGATGTGACAACCATTTGCATGAGGTACAGAGAGAAGCTGTTTGGAGACACTCTCATTCCTTTCCATCACATTAAAGAAGCTGTTCTGCAGGAGTCCTGACTTTTTTATCAATACAGCAGTTCCTTCCTGCTGGCAGCACAGGGTGGCTTTAGCGACTCTGGAAGTGTCTCTGTTTCTGTGGGGAGCAGGCAGATGATTACACCTTAAGTGGTTGCATTATTAGCTACAGAATCACTGGGTTGATCCCTATAGCAGGACAAGTCTTACTGCTCCTAACCACAGTCTCAAATCTGCACCATGTGTAGCTTTGAATTGCAAATTAAAAAGGGATGATCCCTTGGTTTTTCCAAACCATATCCAGCTTTTGCAATTAGCCTGAGCCAGATTTTGAGCAGATTGAATTTTTTTTTTTACATCTTTTGAAAGGTGATTACTTCTGGTGTTGGGTTTTTTTGATGGTTTTATTTGTTCGTTTTTGTTTTTTTTTCTCCTGAATACGCTCAGTGATTTTTCTGAATTCCCTCATAATAAATGATCTTCTAGGTTCCCAAATATCTCACATGTAGTCTCTTTATGTTTTCAAATAAGAGAAGAAATTATTTGAAGCCCACAGTATTTTAGTCAAGCATCTACAACATAGACTGTCTTTTGAGAACACTGTGCTGGTCTCATCTCCTCAATGAAATGCTATGTCAGGCATTCCCAAAGCAATTTTTAAAAATGCTGTCTCTCTGAGCTCTCCTCCAAACTGTAAGGCAGACCCAAATATGTCAGGCCAGGCTCTTTTCTCTCTGAATTACCAGTAGCCAAGTTTAATTAGCACCCAAAGCATTTCCAGCTGCCCTGCTTGTGCGATGTTGCTGCCGTGATGCGTCACCACTCACCAGGTCTGTGATTCATTGCTGTGTCAGTGGTTTGAGATACAGTGTATGAGAATGCCATATAAATGCAAATATAAATACAAACACTGAATTCCCCCTGTTGGCTAGTGATAAGGTGCTCATCCAGATGGCACACAGTGATTTAAAAGTGGAAAACAATATTTGGAAGGAGGGGGAAACTCAGTGATTATTCTTAAACTCTGTTTTCTTTTTCTTATACAGGCTTTACTTGGGAAAAAACAAAAAAGACAACTTTGGTTTCTTCCTTGGCTACCTTTGTGGTACACCAAGGTGATATTTTTCTGATTATTTAGATTAGGAAAAGGATAAATTTTGAGATGTGTTTGAGAAATGGTACAATTTGTTATATGTGGGAGTGTGTGTTCTCAGGGACCAAAGCAAAAGTCTGGTTGTTGTCTGGATTCATTTGGGTTTCAGTGTAATGAAGATGGCAGGACGTTGCTCTTGCTTCATTCCCTTATCACCTGCTGTCTCAAAATGCATGAGATGTTCCTGCCAAGGGACCTGGAAAGCTTAGGCTCCTCTTGCCTACCCAACCAAAATGGAAAGGAGGTGTTTGCAAAGTCAAGGCTGCTCTCATGATGGTATGGCAGATACTTTAATTTGAATTGCTTGCTCTTACCATTAAGTACATGTTCTTAATGGAAAAGTAATTCCTTTTCTCTGCAAAGAATTTTGTCCTGAAGGTACCTATGTAAGAGTCTCAGTCCTATTTATGTCCCTAATGTTATAAGAATTGAGTGCACAGACTTTTTAATTTTCTGTATTGCTGTACTGGTGCTGCTGTGTGTCTAAAGTTCTCATCCAGGTACCAAGACTCGCCTTTTGTGTGGGTAATGAAAAAGGGAAGTTTGCAGTGTAAGACTCTTTTTTTTCCTTTTTTTTTTTAATTCTGGTGTTTTGCCACTGCATCCACACAGGTGGAAATATGTTTGTTATACTCCCTTAGTCCAGGGATTTTTTTTACTGAGTTTTGTGTGGATTTGGAGACTGGAAATCTGAAGGGGGTCAGTATGTATTGCTGTAGTTTCAGAGGTAGCAGGACTCGGATGGATCACCTCTGCTTTAAGCTCTGGGTCTCCTCAGTGCTTTAATAATCATTAGAGGCCTCTCCTAGTAGTATCATACAATAGATTTTCCTTGAGTGTTCTTGCTGGCATAAAGCACATGGCTGCCATATTTCATTCATGATTGCAAGAACCAATTCTCTAAATGTGTATAACTGCTACTATCATTTAAGATACGAATTTACTTTTACATATTTTGCATTAACCATACACTTCTTGCATTAATAAGACTGTGTAATTTTCTTGAAATGTATCCAGTCTGTGTAATCACAAGATGTTAGAAAAACAACAAACACAGTGAAGGACACTAAAATTCTTGCTTATTTCCCTTTCTAGTGGTAAGGTTTTGTTTTCAAGACTTTTAAGAAGAGAAATTGGAAATTTTAGGATGCTTTTCTAGTTGAGCTAGATCCACAAAGGATTAAAAGGCTTTGGTCATTATGCCAATTCTTTTTTGAAAACAAAATTAGACTTGCTGTATCTGTTGTAAGAAGGTGCTGTGGAAGGGAGGCTGAAAAAAAAGTGGTGATGGGTGATGATTGGTATTGTGGAGATAGAGGGAGAAGGTGAGGGGAGAAGGCAGCGGGGAGAGAAGGGAACAACAGATTAGAGATGAGATTGGGAATGAAATGAAAGATGCAGAAACACTTGACATGTGAGTAATGGACTAGGTAAGATTCAGGAGACAGCAGGAACAAGGAGTTAAAGTCTGCCAAGCATTGTCAAAGCAGCAGGGGATGCTTTTATCCATAACATTATGAATAGACTATTGTAAAATATAGATCATTAGTCGATGGAAACAGTAATAGGAGTTTTAGCATAGGTCTTGGCATAAGCAACATGGACAGAATACCTTATTAGTGTGCTAGAAATGTATCTAAACTATGTAGAAATTTGAGTATTTCTTGGTATCTGGTGCATAACCTATGGATTGACATATGTCTTGACATTTCTGGAGTGATTCCCTTTGTTCCTTGTTTAATTGAGCTGTTCCCTCATTCTGAATGCTGTCAAATTTAATGTGGAACAAAAACAATGCTTCATCATCGCTACCTGGTCTGTTTCTCATGTTAGATATACTTAAGTTCTCTAGCTGAATAGCCCATTTATTGTGTTCCCTCAGCAAACTGATGGCAGATTTGCCATGACTGTAACTTTGACTTCCACTTAATATATGTGCCAAATATTGCCTCTTTATCTGCTGTGTCTCCTGTGCTTCCTCTTCTTTTTTTCTTCTTGTTTTTTTAATTAATACTTAGTCTGTGACCAAGCTTACATGAACCCTGAAGCTCAAGGGTGTTTGCCTCCTCAGCAACCCAACAGGGAGGAAAATTTAAAATTTGCTTATCTTCAGGTGTATTATAGTATAATATTTGTATGCTCTCTTTATAAAACAGGGTTTTAGGACATTTTCATTAACTTATTTCTTTCTCTGGCTCCATTTTCCCTACAGATTATTTATATTGATACTTTCTTCTCTTAGCTTCTTTTTCATTCCATGGCCTGTTGCTAATAGTAAAATGTCACACTGTAAGATAACATAGAGACAGAAGAGAAGGGGGATACATGGTAATTGCAGCAATTGAGTGCATAATAAACAGGATATCTGTTGACTGTGTCATCTGAGGACAAAAAGTTACTTGGAGAACTGAAAGTGGCAAAATTTCAGTGCTGAATCTGTTCACAACTGAGATTATCAGCATAGAAATTTAAGGTGCAGATTTAAGTTCACTAGTTTTGGACTATTGGTAGTTTGTGTAGATTGTTCACTTCTTTTAAATGAATGGTGGTTTACCCTGGAGCATACCAACAAAAGGTCACACCTACAGTGTGTATGGGAATGGGAGAGGTGTTCGAGAAAGGAAATAGCCAGGTAAACACAGGTCATGTTCACTTTTAGAACAAAGATAAATAACAGTGTAGCTAGCATAGCTTGCACCCTGAAAAATTACATCTGCATTAGAAATTCGGACTTGTTTGGTGACACCGAAGTGTATTCAGAAGTGAAAACGACTAAAAATCAGGAGTTTTTCAAGAACTGACTGGAATCAAGACTATGTTATGCTGGATGTGCCCTTTAGTCACTCATGGTCATCAGCAGAGTATTGTCATTGAGATCTCCTCTCTGGAGTGAGTGAGATACAACAGGCTGTAACTAGCTGACCTGACACTAAGTTAATATTCAGCTGTGTACATAAAAAATGGGGGGTTTGGCAGTTTTTAATTCTATTTCAGCCTTGCTCCCACTGAAGCAGTCTCCTTTAAAGGGTATATAGGTGCTTTGGCTGCTTCTGTAATCCTTACAACTCATTAACAGCACTAGGATGCCAGATTGAGGGGAGGATTCCTTTCCCTTTATCTTCGTTAGACTCCCAATGTGAGAGCAATTTATTGTGCCCTTGGACAGGATAGCAGGGCTTTGAAAGCATATTTCCCCATGCATCCCTGTTTACTCAAAATTCCCATTCAAAGTTGAGAAATTTCCCTGAGTGGAAAAAACCCCACAGGACCAGGTCTGTTATCTTTAATGGCAGAAATACAGAAAGCTGCCAGCTTGAACTTTGTTTTTGACAGGTTAAATGCCTGTGTTTCATCTTTAAAACAAACTTTATAATTGTATTACAGAAAAAAATTTAGTTTAGTGAGGCTGCAAATCAAGGGTATAGTATATGGTGTTAATGAGAAAAGAAACCTAGCAACTCGGTGGGAGGGAGAAAAAAGAAGTTTATTTTATTACCTTTGTATTTTTTGTAAGGTTATGGAATAATTAGGTAGAAAAGCTATACACTTTATAGAAAGATTTTGCTGTTGAATATTTGCCTATCAATTAGATATTCTGGGAATCACAAAGATCTCAAGAAAGAAAGCAAATGAGAAGATACAGAAGAGAAATTTGACATTCCTCAAGACTTCAGACACTTTCATCTGACAGATCATGAAAACCAGATAGATCACGTCCTGCTTATGCTCAGCCACTGGACATCCTTCCATGAAGCACAGCTGGTACTGTTTTAAATCCCCAGGGCCTGGTGCTGGGAAGAGACCTCCAGGGAAGGGGCAGGAGTGTGCTTTACACTGTGGTTTGCCAGCACTGAGCCAGCTGGGCAAGTCTTACCTCACACCTCATTACAAACCTGGACCAAATACAAAAACTGACTTATTTTGGCTCTCTGTGTTATCGGAACAGCAACACATCAATACATTTGCGAGAAGATAAATCAGACCAGCCAGGCTTCAGCAGGACTAAAATTACTCCTAGAAAAGAGCATGAACTTTTCTTCCTTGCAGCAAAGGAACATGGATATTTTGGCAAAATTTCATCAGTGTTCACCTTTCAAGTGAACTCAGCAGCTGCCTCTCTCCCTGCTGGACCTCACACAGGTTTCTTAAGGGAAAACTTCCTCGAATCTTTCTCTAGCTCTCTTCTGCCCCTTAGGAGCCTCTTGAGTCCCTTCTAGTTTGGGAAATGCTGTATCAGCACTCATGAGTATCTCAATATAGCAAGTCATGGGCTCAGGTGCAGACAGAAGTCTGGTGCAGATCCACTTGCCATCCTGCTCTGACCAGCCTTGTAATGCCTCTGAAGATGAGGCAAGAATTAGTGTATGGCAGTCTCAAAAATGAAGACATACCTTTCAAGGCTGGGAGACTTCCATCATTTTCAAAGTGCACACTGCTAAAAAGCAAAGTAACTATTTATCAGTCCATGAAGTAGAACCCAAGCTGCTTATTCTTTATTAATTTGTATCAGATGGGAAAAAAATTGATTTTTGCAAAATTAATACAAATTAAGAGGAAAATGCTGATTAGTTCAGGCAAGCTGCCTATGAAAAATGGATTTCCTCTTCCTTTAATATGCTCTGCTAGTCTCCTCTTCTGTCTCAGTCCCTTTTTCTCCCCTGCTTGTTATAATATGAAATCCAATACTGTTTTAAAGGTCCACTATTTAATGTGTACAGTTTCCAGCACCTGTTTTCCCTGTGCTGTATACAAGGGTGGCCTCAGGCTCTCTGCATGCTTAACTGAAATAACTCCCACTCAGCAGGTGAGAAGGATGCAGGGATCTTGTGTATAGGTTATGGAGCATTCTCTTGCCAAGCTGGTACATAAGCATTCACCAGGAGCACCTGGACTGAGCCAAGCAGGACCCTGGAAGCTGTGCCTGTGCTCCACGTCCACTAGTGCACGGTTACAACTGATTTCTGAAGATGTGAACTCAAAACAAGAGTCATATAAATAGACCAATGAAGAAAAGAGCTGTCTGGCTGCAGCACAGAACACAGATGGCTGTAGTAAAGAAGCCAGCTGCTGAAACAGGCTGGACTGAGTAGGGGCTGCCTCCTTCCTCACCAGCCAGATCAGAGAGCCACGTGTGGGAGAGAGAGAAGCAGCTCTCAAGCAGTGTGTGTTCTGCACAGTGAGAATTCAGGGAGACAACGGACCACCCTGGGTCAAATATCTGTTTTGAGGGAAAGTGCTTTGGAAGAACCTGTCTTGATTCTTTAACAAAGTTTTTTCAGCATATTTTAAGATGTATTTTTGGCTGTTTTTTTACTACAGATTTTAGGAGCCCAGGATTCCATTCTGGAGCAGTAAAACATTCTGTTCTTGTCTTAAATGAAGAAAACTGTAGGAAAAAAACCTACTAAAATCTATGCAGTGACAATGACTATCTACTGAGAATTAGCATAACAAGATGCAAGGCAAGAATATGCTTTGAAGTCTCTGGACAATCAGAATGTGATCCACAAACAGGAACACAGAGTTATGAAACAGAAATGCATCATTCCAGAATATGCAGAGAAAAAAAAATTTGAGGCAAACTTCTGCTACCTCCAAGGCTACTAACACTGTAGTGGGAGTAATGCTGTTAAGCACGAAGATTCCTCAGTGGCAAAAGTTCATCAGGAGTGACTGAATATTACAGAAATATTATTTTTAAAGGAAATTATTTGTTTTGAGATTGCAGTTTTCATCTTCATCAAAGTCTGTTTAGAGCATTTTGAGGTTACTGACCAGCACAGGAAAATTCAAAAGGAGTGGCCTCAAAGGGCACATATGACACAGAGCTGTGTGGGAAAACAGGGAAAGATGAGCTGTTTGGAAGCTCCTTGTTCTTCTCTGTCAATAAAGATGGGCAAAAATGGAGAATGTTTGAGACAGTGACTACAGCCTAAATCAACAAATCGGGAAAAGTTGAGATGGTGCACAATGGTTCTGTTACTAGAACTGACAGTACAGAGAGAAAAGGACTTCTTTAGAGAGTGAAAAGCTCCCTGCTCTGTGCTGCTCTTTTTTGGCTCCTTCCTCATCTTAGTTCTTGCCAAGTGGAGGGGGCAATGAGGTGAGGTGAGTGATTTCTCCTTCCCTTTCCATAGATTTTCTATAAAACCTCCTGATACAGAGGTGATTTTCCCTCCAAGTTTGTGTAATATTTCTGAAGATCACCAGTGGATGTTGCCAGGAAATACTCCAAAAATCTGCAGAAATTTAAGCCTCCCTCTTTGTCCTGAGCACTTTCCTTTGTGATCTTCAGTGTGTCAGCTCAGCTCAGTAGGAATACCCTGGAGGTTGTGCTTTGCATGTGGCTTTGCTTTCTGCATGCAGGCAAAACCTTGTTGTTCCTGTCAAATGTCTTGGGATTTCTGTGATGGAGATTACAAGTGGCTGTGGTGGAGGTTTTGCTAGAAGTGGATGGGCAATTTCTTGTATCTTAATCCGAGAAGCAATAGATCCCCTGAAACCAGTCAGGCTGAGCTGCTTTTGCAAGTCCTATTAAAGGATCATGTGAAAATGCTGTTGCCTGGTAGAGAGTCAGAATCACTGTATTTTGTGTTATTTTGAAAGAAAAAAAATCTAAAGATGACCTCAGGACAGGAAGATCTGATACTCAGCCAAGCTAAATTTGCATAAGGAAGAGAGGCAGGAAGAGAGCAGCAAACTTAAATAAGTGCAAGGTTGTTAGTTATGATAAATTAATGCTCTCAGTTGTCATACGGATATGGGAGGTAAGCAGCACACTATTCCTGAAACAGAAAGGGAGTGTTTTGTATTGTTGTAGTGTAGTGTATGTCCTCAGCTGGTTGAAAACTGAAGTGAAATAAGTCATGGATGCCAATAACCAAGTCATGTCAGAGACATAAATTAAGTCAACTCTGGTTCTTGGTCTTGTTCACTTCTACATTTTTATCACTGGCTGCTGGAATTGAGTTTACGTTATAGATTTTGTAGGTTGTGAGATCCAGAAGGGACTGCAGTGGCTTTGCAGAAAATGATCAGAAATCTTGATAATTTTGGGAACTCTGGCACACAATAAGGTCAGGTCTTACAGCTATGCAATTATTCATGCAAATGTACACTTTGGATGAATAAAATCCCAAAGTGCAGTGTTTAAATAAGGAATAATTAGCTACTCATTATTAGTTGAGCCTTCAGGGTTTCCATCATAAACTAAACATGAGTTAATATTACCTCTACCATGCCAAAAGTAACTCTGGGACAATCCAAGAACTGTATTTAAGACACAGTTTATTCATTCCATCTTCTATGCTACTGTTATCACAGTTTTCTAAGACAAGTAATAGACCTCAACCAGGGAGAATGATAAGGGGTTTTCTTTGCTGAGGTGGTTTTCTTGCTTACAAGATGTTAAATACTAGAAGAAATAGTGTAGTCTACTTTAGGGAAAGGAAACTGAGGGTTTTCAACATCTTTGACTATATAGAAAGATTATACAAAGAGAAAAATGCTCAGTGCTCACTGGACTGTGAAAAGACATAATAGACTGAGTTTATATGTATGCCTGCAGCCAGAGATACTTAGATTACACCTCAGAAAACTTTTATAGTGATAAGTGCAGTTAAATAATGGAATTAGGTAATACTGTGCTCTTGGGTAAATAAATGTTGCGTAATGGGGCTCTTTCACCTGGGAAATGCAAGGATATCCCTTCTGCAGCCCAGCCCCAGGTACCTCTACAGCACTGCTGTGCAAGAGACCTGCAGGATGGTTAAAGGAAGTCCTTCATGCCTAATCTTCATCTCTAAACTTTCGGGTTTTGTGCATTTCTGTCTCCAGCTTTGCTTGCAGAGGCTGGATCACTTATTTTGAGTCATCATCCCATCAGAGTTTTTACCTTTATACATTCTTTCTAGTGTTCACCTTTCTCCACTCTCTCAAATCTCCTCAGTTCAGTCAGCAGCAGACTTACTCTATTTACAGAAAGAGGGATAGATTTCCTAAGTATGGCTGGGATGTTGCAGTTCCTGAATTGTCCTAAGACAACCTCTTTCATTCCCTTAAAAGCATATATAGAGCTTACTGAGCATCAGTTGGATGTGTGAAATTAGCTGGATGAACTGATCCTCTGGTTATGCAAAAAGAGGATGATGCAGATAAAAAAGGAGGAGTTCTAAAAATTAGCAGCAAAAACCTGCCTCTGTTGAAACCAGTGGAAATTTTCATTGACATTGATGGGGTCATAAATTCACAACAATCCTTGTAATTCGGCACAAATTGTTAAAGATGTAATAACTTCACTGGAGCCTTGTCAGTGAACAGGAGAACACAGTTCTGTAGGTCTGGGGATTCATGAAATGATGTGTTTCAATATGTGGGTTGCTAAGCTGTTAACTCAAATACACTGTGAGTACTACTTAAAAAGCTAATGTAAAGTAATAAAGCTAATGTGTTCTTGGAGCATCCTGAGGATTTGAAGTCAATGCAGTTCTTGAATGACAAACATAATTTCAAAATATATAAAATATTTTATAATAGCACATTGCAGTTCATTGTAGAGAAGCATTTACTGCCTTTTTTCTGAGGAAATGAAATATTTGCTGTGGCATGAACTTTGGGTTGATCAATCTTCAGTGTAGTCACAAATACAATTTACTGGTATTACAAAAACTTGTTTTTAAAGCACTAGCAGTGTTCTTAGTAATTTGCAGATAGGTGTTCAAACAAAAGCTATTCCCCAAAGGAAGTAAAATATACACCTTTTGTAGATAAAAGAACAAGATATACGTTTTTCATATACCTCCTTTATAACATGGTAGAGGAGACTTGAATTGATTATTTCTTAATTGAAGCAGAGTAGAGCTTCTGAAAAGATGTCATACCCTGCTTTAATAGTTAATATGATGGAGGTCCTGGCAAAAAATGTGGCAAAGGACTCTAGTAATTGTTTGTCCTCTTTGTAAGACTTGTGTCTTTTTTCTCTAACCTGAATTTTTCTTTCTTTGGTGACATATGTAATTATTTGTAACACTGAAGAACCTATTACTTATAGATTTTTTTTCTTTATGTTCTAGTTATTTCACTCTGTTCTTTTATTTCACTTTATTTTGCAAATGGAGCAGATGCCAGTATGACTCACATGCTGATAAATTGTTTCTATATTCAATAAGAAAGATATTTTATGAGGGAAGAATCTTTGTAATAATTTCAATTGCTTAATGTAACATAGTTTTTTTGATTTATAAATGAAGAAATAAAGACTTTAGAACTCATAAACAGAAGTGCAATGATAAGAGGAAAAGACAGCATAAAGCCTGTCCCAGTCAGGAGCTGGAGCACCCTCAGCTAGTTAAGTACAAAAATCCTATCTCAGGCACTGAGCTAGAGATCTAAAGATCGGCGTGATTACCTCACTAGGTGGCAAATGGTAATTTCCACACCTATAGCGAATTGCTGAGCTGTATTGGCTTTCCAAGTTGATTTATTAGATGACTCCTTGTCACACCAAACTGCCATGACTGTGAATCCAAGACTTTAGTTTTTATTATGGATACGTGTTAACAGCTCCCACTTCATGGCTCCCCACAAAGTGCATATTTGTTTATTAAAAAAAAAAAATTGCAATCTTTTCTTACACAAATTAATTATTTTGTTCTTCTGTGGGACATCACATCCTACATCACTTCCATTAATGTGGAACTATTAGTGGAGGGAAAAACCCTCACTCTTTCTTGCTTCTGCATATAAATATTAGCGTCAATTTGAAAAGCACAAGTTACATTCCATGTTCTGATTTTTTTTCACTGATAAGTTTAATCAGTATTTTTTTGATGTCATTTGAGAACTACAATATGATTTTTGATCTCTTTTGAGTTGACACATTCTGACATAGATTTTTCACCACAGGGAAAAGATTTCACCATTGTTTGCAAATTCTGTCCAGCCTTAGGTGTTTTCCATTTTCTTCCCTTAGATGGTGCTAATAAGGTACAAAAAACAGACCCAGACTCTGCAGTGTTTTAGAACACGAAGTACAATGAAGTCTTGTTTGGAATCTATAAGCAACTTCTTTCCTCCTCTCTGTGCTACATTTCTGCCTTATTTGTGCTTATTCAGGCTCAGAATGACACTATATAAAAATATCAAATTTGGTAAACAATTATATCTGATGACTATATGCTCATTTTGGAAAACTAGAGGACCAAATGCTGTCTGTATCTGAACTGCAAAATGAACAGACTTTTCATTAGCTTTGTACTCTCCCAGGGAAAGCTTACTGCCATTATCTGAACCCTGGGAAAATGGACTTGTTTTATTGGTAGCCAGTGTTATTCACCATTAATTAGTGGCCCCCAAAACCAACCTTTTCTTTAGTGTATAGCAGTTGTCCCTGTGCACAGAAGCATAGAAAAATTTGCTCAGTAGAAAATGAAGGAGAAGAGAATCTCTAGCAATTTTTCCTCTGGGTGCAAGTGTCAAGGCTGTGTGGATCCTCTTGAGTCCATAATATGGTTATATTTCTATTTTTTCCCCTCAGTGTAATCCTGAATATCAAGCTGTAGAGGAGTAGTTGTTTTATGAAATTTCAGTATAGCATAGGGTGAAGCTCTGGAATGAAATTTTGCCACATGAGAATGTTATCCTTTCTCAGGGTAATTTAAAATACAAGCCACACATCTCATTATTTTACGTGTCCAGTGTAGAGGTAAATGCTTTCAGAAGTGTGTCCATGATCTGAAGACCAGGATCAGCAGCATGTGCAAGAAAATTGACAGTTCGTCAGAGGTATCTCAGCTTGTCCATGCATTTGGCAGCAGAATTATCCTTTCATTCTTTCCCCCCTCCCCACCACCCTCAGCTCTCCTGGCTCACCATTTCTCTGCTCTCACAGGCAGTTTTCAGCCTGCCTGGCTGGTTGGGGTTCAGCACCTAATTGTTCATGACTGCCCATCACTGCAGAGGAAGAGACACAGGGCTTGGGCGGGCAGGAGTGGCACGGGCGCTCAGAGGAACCACGCAGTGTCAGCTCTGTCCGGTCTGGGGATGCTGCCAGGATGTAATTAGCACTTCTCTCTCAGGAGGAATATAACTAAGTTCACCTACAATACATGGATGAGAGAGAGTTCGCCGTTTATCAAATCTTGTTAGTTTGATTTAAACCCTCTAGGTTAGCTCAGTAGTGGAACTGTTTCTTTTTTGACCCTTCACTCATATTCATTATTGATTTTTCCTGAAAGACTTCAAGGCACTTACCACATGCCACTTTATTTTATCCTTTCCAGAAGAACCTTGAATGAAGTTTTAGGACATTGTGAAATCAAGGAACATTCACTCCAATCAAACACAGCCAACATTTTTGGTTGCCTTTGAGGTACAAGTTCAAAGTGCTGTCCTGATTAGAATGCCTCTGTGATTGCTAATGTATGGCAAGTCCCACATTTCTATAGCCCATCTACCTCACATGGCTCATTTTAACAGGCCAAAGTACACTTACATGGACTTCTTTGAATTTAACCATCTTGTTCAGGGATTCATCCATTGTCTGTCTTTACTTTTTTCTATTGAGGAGCCAATTTACAGTGCTTGTAGCAACCAGACCTAAAATCTAAACGTTAAAGCTCTTCTTTATCCTTTCACTACCTAATCTTACATTTTAGATTAAACCAGTGACATGGGAATGGTTTGCCAGAACGATGTAAAGTTAAGCTTTCCTCTGGTGAAGTCTGTGACATTCAAGCTTTGTGAAGATTCATTTTTTGCTGCTTTTGCAGCTCAGGCCTCCTACCTCATCATAAGACTATGTGTATAATTATTACACACAGCACTATAACAAAATAATTTTACTAGGTTCCAAAGACAAGGCCATGAATTTTTAAATGAATCAGGGGGACGTGTGCAATGTTTTGTCTCTGATGATGAGAGTTTAGTTAAATAAGCAGTTCTATTTTGACATTGAGCCCCAGGTCCATTCAGTGCACAATATGGACAGAGATCACTTAATGAATAGATGTTCAGTTTTGGTTTTTCTCAGCGTGTGGCATTGGGCCCTATCTGTTCAAATTTCCCACTCTGATGACTGCTCAAATTTTCTCATTTTCTCTTGAGTTATGTGACACTTGTCATAGCATTTGGGCAAATCCCAGTTACATGTCAGCAAGTGAACTCCTCTGGTCCTTGTTTGGTTTGTTGGACTGTAGCACTGTTTAATTTGGAAATACTTGGAATTGTACCTAATTCCTAATGTTGCTCTTTATTCATCAACAGTTCCCTCAAAAGCTTTATTCATAAATTGCATTAAATGCTTAGATTTCTATTCTATGATGAGTTGATGTTGAACCAACCACATAGCAGCATTTTCTCAAGTTCCTATTTATCAGAATAGCCCATCTACTGCAGAGTCATCTAGGGTTAAATATTGCCTTTAGGCCAAAATTTGGTTAACAAAGATGATGTTACTGAACTTAAATGGTTGGTGTTATCCAGTGTAGATGTTCTTAACATGCTGCTTTCACATTCATTTGGCCATTCAGAGAAAATGGTTTTTCTGGAGCATTGAATTTCATTGTTGTATTTTGGTTGAAAGGCTCAGGGGAAAAATTTCCTGTGTCCTGGCCAAAGGAACACCAAGGCTGACACTCCCTTTACAATGCAGATTTTCTATAGTTGCACGTACTGGCTAGCATTTGATTTTTTGATACAAAATAGTTGATGGTGCCAGGTAATAATAAATGGGATCAGAATTGCCACTGTGATGTTACCAGATGCATTCTATTCCAAATTTCAGTTTTTTGTTTGGCAAAACTGAGTGACTATTGAAGACAGATTGGACAGGAGGGTTTTAGCGAAAAATCAACAGGGAGATCAGTGGCATTTTCAGCTTTTGAGTGTTTGATTTGCAGTCTTGATACTTAACATGGAGTTCCTCATGAAAATCATGTTTTCACATAGTTAATTTTTAAGGGACCAACAGGGTGGAGTGGTTACATAAAAAGGGATCAGTTCAAAAAACTTATCATAGTTTTGAGATCTGTACCATAGCCTGTGCAAGTGAAATTGCAACCCAGATACTCCTCAAAGAGTTTTCTTGTAAGGGTTTAATTCCTAACAGTGTTAAGATAGAGAATATGTATAAAAAAGCTTTAAACATTTTCACTTGCTTACTTCACAAGGTTTAAGAGCATTGTTGTTAAATTATGCAGGATGGCAATCTTCTCTTGTGAAGATGCTGTAATAACCAGTCAAGAAGAGCTATTTCTGCAAACACTCATTACTGTATTTCTGAGTGCTCAAAACTATTACCAAATTCTGCTTTCTACATAAATATTTTTAGCATTTGAAACAATAGCTGCTACATTTAAAAGAATGCTGGATGATGTCTGGCACTGTCGCTTTTTAAATAGTAGTTAAAGGCACTGGCTTGAGAATACTTGTATGGACAAAAAAAGATTTTGTTTGTTGTGAATTGTGAGGCTATACTAATTATGACTTGTTAATTCTTGGACTCCTACCATCTCTGAGCCAAGAATTTTGACACAAGTGATTTTTTTCACTTGATAATTGTCACTTGGATTCTTTATTCTTTACATCATTCATATCAGGATTCATTAATCTCCTCTTTAAAACAGTTGTCCAAAGCAAATGCAGAAACAATAACATAGACCCCTGGTGACCTATCTCACTTCATTCATAATGAATAGCAAATATTCATAACTATCAGTTGGCTGTAACTAACATGTTGACAATACTTCATGGAAACTAATTGGGGAATATTTGTGGACAAGAAATAAATACATAGTAATCAAGATTGGTTCATGAATGACTTGCCAACCCAAAAAGGGGTGATTTTTTTTCAAGAATATGGTTCTGTGCAATTTGCTGTGCTGTCATTACCTGCAGATATCCCTTGAAAAATATCAATGTCTATATACATTCTGCTTTGAACACAATTATTTGCACCTCTGCTGGGCTGCTAAAGCACGAAATTCAGGGCAGGTGTAATGCAGAGTGCACTGTCCAGGGCTAGAGATTGGAAACTGACCCTCCTTAATGTAACAAGCTAGGATGGATCAGGATTTCTCAGGGTTTTGAATGCTAAAAAATAAAATCAAGGTCAATCTCTAATTAAGTGGGTCCTGGAGTCAATATAAATTATTCCATTCACCCATGCAGCAATGTGACCTGCTAGGGAGAAACAGGCTCACAAAGGTGTTTTTGTGACTTTGCTACGTCTCCAGCTTGAGCCCCTCCCAAGATTCCAAGTTCAGATCCTTTAATGGCAGAGCAGTTTCAGACTGATTTTATTTCTGCCTGGGTGGGGCCATTAGGAGAACAGCAACAAAACTCCTACCGTAGGCATGTCTGTCAATCCTTTCCATGCTGGGTTTATCCTTCTTGAGAATGACAACTGTCTTCAGCCAGTTAGTTTTGTTGATGTCATCAATATTTGGCTCTGTCAGAAAAATGCAAGTAGTACAGTGCCAAAAATGGATGTCTGCCAACTGATTTACTGTCTCAGGCAGATTGTCTCTGAGCTCCTGTAAAAGCATCTGACCAAAATGTATGAAGCAACACACTTACTCTGGGTTCTCTGTCCCCCGCCGCACCACCCCCTGCACCCCCCCCGGCAAAATGTAAGCCTAAAAAAATAAAAAGCAGTTTTACACCATCATCTTTTTCAGTTGATTCATGAAATGTCAGGAGTCTGACAAGCCTGTCCTATACCAAGGAATAGAATTACAAGGACAAACTTGGAAAAGGTAAACTATGTTTAAAATCTTGGCTTTGGAAACTCTGACTGCATTCTCTGATGGGAATAGGCTAGCAGGAAGGGTAGGTCCTGGAAGGATAGATTTTGGCTCTGCACTCTCAAGTTCTTGAGCTTCCTCTTCAAATAGTTTGAGATATCATGTTTTTGACATGAATCGGGTGAAACTCCTTAAAATCCTTTCAAAATCAGGGCAACAAATCTCACTGTTTCAAAAGGTTAAAGCACCTGGAGGAATGATCAGCGCACAGGGAGAAGCATTGCCTGGTGAGCCAGAGCCTGCAGCACCACACAGCTCTTGTTTCTGGTGCACCAGAGAGGAAAGAGAAATTGCCCCATGTCAGGATGTGGTTATGACAAAGGGCACTGCATGTGGCTGATTTGCCATAATCTCTCTCCCTCTCACAGAGCTACTGCTGACAGTAACTGTGGGTCTGGCCACTGAGAAGTAAACCTGCCACAAGCTTTCTGAATGTCTCAATGGCCACAGAATCTACCAGCTTCCAGTGGGAGATAAGCTCTTCTGAAATTTTTGTCCAACTCTCTACTATTGCCCCTCAATTTTAAAGGTTTTGGGACCCTAAAATTTCTAGCCATAAAGATTTTGTAGGTGGCAATGATGGTTTTCCTTTATATATGAAACTAGAAGGAAATACAGGGAAACTAGGTGAAAAGTAAATCTGCCACAATGTAAGCTTTTCAGTAGAAAATATCAAAATAGGGAGATAATGCAGCATCTTTAGCAGAGATGGGCAAAGCACTGAGATTCAGCAACACACATTGTTCAGTATTTCTGAAAAGCAATCGTCACTGAAAGGGCTGATCTGTGGGTGGTGAGCAATCAGTAAGATGTTCTTAGATATAAATGGCTAAAAGTCCCATTTAAAAGCAACCTTTCTTCCATTTGGGTGAGGAAGAGCAGCAGGTTTATGGTTTTCCTGTAGCTGACAGACATCAATTTGTTACTCAAGAAAAAATTTTACAAATGCCTTTTTGTTGGCTAATGTGTAAATGTGAATTGCCAAAGACAATGTAATAATGTAAAAGAACCATCAGGCAGTCAGAGCAGCTACACTTTTGGATGAACATGCAGGATAAGGTCAAACAGCCAGATTTTTAATTTGACACTTTTCCAGTAAGAAAATATCTCCCCTGCTAATGTAAGGAGAGAGGGGGTGGGGGGGAATGCACTGCAAGTGGAAGCAACCACAGGGGTCCCTGAAAGCAGTTGTATTATGACTATTTGACAAGGCTTCCTGGATGTTAACAATCCCATTAAAAATAAGTTGGCAAAAAACATTAGGATCCCGAACTGACTGAAAATGAAAGAAAAGAAATGAGGAGGGATTAAAGTAAAGCTCAGAAATAAAGAACAACCACTGAGTGTGTCCATGGTGGGAGTCTGTGAGCCTGATGGGAAGCTCTGGGTAATTAGCTGTATTTGACTTCTTTCTTATATTCAAAAATACTTTTCTCTCTCCTCTTCCCCCCCCCCCCCCCCATATTTTCCTGTAAAGCATGAATTCTTGGAGGTCACAGTCTATACTGGGACACCCAGCTTTATGCATTTACATGCACATCATTAAAGATAATTCTTGCCTGAAGAACTTTAAATCTACATTTACCAGGCAGAGAAGGGAAATAGAAGTATCATAGATTTGCAAATGATTAGCTGAGGCACAGAGAGGTAAAGGGGTGGTTTCAGAGATATTCAGTTTTCACTTGGACTCCTATGAAAATTGGGTTTTTCCAGAAATCCTAACACCTCTAAAGTGTTAGGCATAGAGATAAAGGAATAGAATTGTTTAGGTTGGAAAGACTTTTCAGATCAAGTCCAATCACTAACCCAGCACTGCCAAGGAAACTAAATCAGGTCCTCATGTAACCTCGACACATATTTTTAAATACTTACAAAGATGTGACTCCACCACTTCACTGGGCAGCCTGTTCCAGCGTTTGATAACCCTTTGGGTGAATAAATTTTTCCTAGTAGCCAATCTGGTGTCATTTGGAGGAAGGAGGGATCGTGCAGAGACATGAGGCTCTGATGCTGCCTCCTGGACTTCACCCTTACCACTGCAGTCCTTGGCTCACTCCATGTAAACCAGCCCTGCTCCCAAAGAGCTCCCACATGTGCAACATTGGGTCAGGGCAGCAGCCTCTGCCCTCATGATGTGATATTTTATAATTACCCTACAGTGGTAATTAAATGTATTAAATGCTTTTAATTGTATGGAAAGGCCTTCGCACAGCTCCATCTTGGTCTGATTGGCAGATAAAAGCAAGAACAACTTTTATGGCGACTACAACACCAATAATTGAAGATGGAGATTGTTATATGATACAAATCTGTTAAAAAGAAACCACTTTTATGCATGTAACAACTATTACTGAGAGCCCTGGGAGCAGTTTTAGGTCTGAGATGTCTCCCAGATGGTGGCTGCCAGGGGGAGCAGCAGGGAGGGGCTGTGCCTGGGCAGGGAACCGAGCTGGGGACATTGTCCATGCTGAGACCCTGAACCACAGCACTGAGCCCAGTGGCCAGTGTGAGCCTGGCAGCTGGATTCCAGGGCCAAGAACAGCTCCCCCCGGAGCTTCCTTTCCCATGATGGACCTGTCTGCACATGTGAATGTGCTGGTAGAGCTTTGTAATTGTTGTCACTCAGAGGGGTGGTTTGTTTCCTCGTCAGAACGGTCACAAAAATAAACTATTTTTATATGAAAGAGAACAATATTTGCTTTATCAAGGAAGACCCTTGTGATGTACTGAAGGCCAACAATGTCTAGTCTGTTGGTAAGTCAATACTAACATAGATCTATTTTCTCTAGTAAGAAAAATTTATATCTTGAATGCACTATTACAGATGATTCCCAATACAACTTCAACTTCATGGCAAAAAGAATGAGAATTTGTTCTCATGTTGCTGCTTATTTTCTCTGTAACTCAGAATCTTTTCTGATATAGTGAATATTGAAGCTTGGGAAGATTCACCTGTTTTATTTGGTTTGATTAAAAAAACCCCACAAACTTGTAATGTTGACAATAATCTTAAATTAGATATTGTATTAGTCTTGAGCCTTCTAAGTAGCATTTATATGTCATCTTTTCAATTTGTTATTGTACATGTTCTATAGAAAAAGTAATTTGAAAGTGAAAAATACAGAAAACAGACCAGCTACTTGGCAAAGCTGAGTGACAAGGTTCTGAGTAAGGTTCGACAAGGTCCAGGTAAAAGTTGGCTTGCTTAGAGACAGAGGTTATGAGATAACCTCCATGGGTTTTTCTTCCAACATAAATTATTCTGATTTTATGATTAACTGCAACTTTGCTCCCAAAACCCACAGTCCTGAAATATTGCAGTTTTTAATTCAAAATTTATGAGTCATGGAAAAAAAGGCTCTTCATCTTAACCATCAACATGTTTCTCACATGACTGACTGTAAAAGAAAAATTGTCAGTTGTATGTGATTTGTTACTTCTTCATACTATACTGAAGGGTTGCTTTGCAGAAAACCAGAAAGGTTTTAATGAAAGAGCAGCAGAGTGATGTAGGAACTAAGAATATAATCTGAGAGGGAATTCAAGTGGCCACATGTGGGGAGAAGGGTAACAGCTGCTGCTGGGGTACTCAGGGATTGCATGAGGTGATACAGAGAGGGTTTGCCCCAGGCAGGGTACTGAAATCCCCACTCCTAAACGATGCCTTTCTCACACAGGGGCTCTGCTGGCTGCTCTCAGCTGCTGAGATTCAGGGCCTCCAGGGCAGGTTTCATCAGTGCACCTTAGGTAGGTTTAACAGTTCAGCTAAAGTGCTGAGGAGGAGCAGAGATTCACATCCATTTCTTCATGAAGTTTTAAATTAGTGAATTAGTGAACAGTAGAAAAAGCAGGTCCATACAGGGCCTAAATCAGTTCTGAGCTTTTGCTGTGTAACTCCACCAAAGTGCACTGCACTTAGAACAAATTATTAACTTTGGTATTTGCTCACTAGATGTCTGTTGCCTGACAGAAAATCTTCTCCATAGACATTTTCTCATTACAGAAGTAAAATAAAAACAGTAATGAAGAGGAGCAATCTGGCTTATTAGAAAGATAATTGCAGTAACTATCAGAATAGCAAATTCTGGTTCTTGTTCTGTCTCTATTTTCCTGGACCACCTTAGGAGCCCCTGTTCCATTTCTCCATACTTAATTTCTGAACTGGAAGATGGATAGTTATCCAGCAATGTCAGGGTGTTATGGGGGAGAAGCAGGGGGAATTAATAAGCAAACTCCTTTATGGACCAACTATGCCTCATTTTGAAGGCCTTTCCCATCTGTGTATATTTAAAAATCCCTGCCTTTATAAATCTTCTGCCTTAATAAAAGTAGGTCCTTCTTCTAATTGAAGTCACGTTAGATGCAGTGATTCATTTCCCAGAAGTGTTTGCATCGTCACATGTGGTCAGGATGCTGATGCTGCTTATAGATCTCTCATTGTATTTACCAGGGCAGGTGAGTGGGAAACAATGACTCCCCCAGACAAAGAAAAGAGCTTCTCTAGGATCAGGAGAAGGCAATGTACTTATTTGTGTCTCAAGTTATTTAAACATTAACTATCTCTTTTCTCATCTCTCTCACCCTACTCCCTCCAGAAATCTGTTATTGAAAGGAAGGAAAATAGAAAATGTTTTCAAATGGGCAAATTGAGAAATTCACACTGTTGCAAATAGTCTGTGGGAGTCTGTGAGCAGGATAGAGTTGCCTAGGGGTCTTTTATGAGTCTCACATGAGGCTGTAAATCAATTTAGAATTGTAGAATTAAGGCATAAACCAAAAAACTGTGTGTGTGTGTCAGCTGTGTTCTGTACAAATGGCTGATATTGTGTATAGTGTTTACTGCAAATCCTGTTGTGACCCATTTTCTAATGTAACTTGTTTAATTTTTCTTGTGACACAAAAAAAAAAATAAGGTCCAGTGTTTGCTGCTATATAGAAAGTGTCAATTTTTAATTGGTTTGAATACTGAATATGTTACTGAGTCCCTCCAAACAGAGCCACTTTTAATCAAAAACACCTTAAATCCGGGACCAGGTCTTTTTTTTTTGCTCAATAAAACTCATGCAATTTAAAGAATTTCTGCCATTTCTCCTGTACAAGCAATTACAAAGTGCTGAGGCTTTGTTTTTCCAACATACAAGACTATACATTAGGAAATATTTTCCAAGACATTTTTAGGTAAATACACAATTTTTGTCTACATCCATTTTGGGCATAATTTGGGCTGCTATCTTTTGGAGAGCTTAAATATCCAAACAGACCTGTGCTTTCTGAAGGGTCTTCCTTTCTTTTTGCCATTTTCTGTTTCAGTCAGGAAACTTGAGGCAATTGTTATGTTGAATCTAAAAGAATAAATTTAGAGCAGAGTATTATTAAAGTATTGTTAGTGATATTTGGGACTGTAAAGTTCCAGAAGCAGTTTGTTGCGTTTTCAAGAGTTTTAAGATATTTTGATACACTAGGTAGATGTTTCATCTGCAGAGCCCAAAGTCAGGAAACTCAGAATGAAGATAATTCATTGACGATGCAAGGTAGATTTTCGGGGTTTTTTCCCCTCAGTGCAGATCTTGACCAAACCAGAAATCCTGAGACACAAACAAATTGAAATTATACTCACAATGACACACCCTAATCAGGGTGTTTCTCTTGGCAGGACTGGAGAGAACAGAATTGCAGTCTCTTCCTCATGGAACCATCCTCAGTGGCCTCTCCAAGTGGAGCAGGCAGAAGCTCTGCCCATCAAGCTGGCAGCCCTGATGCACCAGGGTTTGAGGGAGATTGAGGTTCCTGTCACAGGGAGGAAATGATCTGTTACAGCAATGGAGGTTCATGGGAGAAGGGAATTTGTAACGTGCCCATCACCATGACCAGCTTCTGCTGCTGTTGAACACAGATTTGTGAGTGCTGACATAGTTGCCTACTTGAGTCACACTTTGCACTGAAAGTTTTATTTAATGAGCTTTGAGGAAAAATATTTCAAACAGTTTTATGTGTTTCTCTATCCAGGCAAAAAGTTTGAGCACACATCTTCCCCTTATGGGGAGTGCTTTCTCTTTTCCAGCTGTCAGAACACAAGGGTCATTTGAGTATTCTTGTCAAGTTTTCCAGATGCTTGTTTTGAATTGATGTGTTTGAACAGGAGCAATTTGTTATGCTGGCACTTTCCCCCTCCAACTGCACAAAGAGTCAGCCTTTGCAGATACATTATCATCTCCTTCCCTGAAGAAACTGTTCTTCTTAAGATAGAACAAATAGGTTGGGAGATTTAGGTCTGAACCAAAGGTCAAACTTGTCTGATAGCTGTGAAAGGGAATGGGGATGTGTAGACTGTTGCCTGGGTGGTAGATATTTCTTGCATGCATATGTGTGCAGATAAGGCTAGATAGATTATTTGGCACTTTGACTGAAGTATATTTCTTTTTCTGTTTTGGAAATATTTTTCTATGATTGGAAGGAGGCTTTAATATCAAAGTGTATGTAATCCAGTGAAGTATAAAAGTGTTTGTTCAAGTTTCATATGATAGATTTGTTACATTTTCAAAAATCATTGTCTTAAAATTCAATCTGT
Organism: Sturnus vulgaris; assembly: GCF_052056855.1. NCBI lineage: Eukaryota > Metazoa > Chordata > Aves > Passeriformes > Sturnidae > Sturnus > Sturnus vulgaris. The sequence goes on along the minus strand of NC_142256.1, from coordinate 16,098,601 downwards.
AAATCTGTTTTCCACATATGCTTTCATTTAACATCTTATGGAAGTGCTGCCCAGCATGCACATACTCACTGAGTTTAAATAGGCAGGAGAAGAGATGCAAATGGTGTGCCAGGCATTGCTGGCCAGACATGTCCAGAGTGTAGGAGTGGCCATGGTGGCTGAGCAGTAGGAAAGAGGTGATGGGAAGTGAGCATATGCCACCTACTGAAAAGCTTCTTTCATGTTGATCTTGTCTGTTTGAGGGGATTTCCACATGGAAAGAAAAATTAGCTCTGCTAGTATAGAAACTTGTGTAGAGGTCACAGCAGAGTTACTATTTATATTCAAAGGAAAAAGGACATGAAAAAGAAATTAGATTTAATTTGAAAGTGTCATACCAGGTTTGTGTTCTGTGTCCAGATCAAACTTTAAGACTCATTAACTAACTGAGAAGGAATCTACAAACTCCTGCTGAGAAACCTGGTGCCAAATTTGTTGGGTGATTATACAGATAATTAAAGCAATACGTGAATGTTTCAAGTAGCGATCAGGTCAACTATACTGAAAGATGATTCTTGGCACCTGAAGGTAAGAATGAATGTTTTACATGGCATTTTCATCCTTCTTCACCTTTGTTTGGCCAGAGATTTATGACTAATGTCAAGTATATTCAAGTGGAACGATTTTACAGGCATAACAGTAGGATAAAAACTGGGAAATTAATCTTATGCTTGTATTCCAAAAATCATTCCAGGTCACATCACTTAAGGAGGAGTGAGAGCCTCTGCCACTCAAAGGAGTGACAAATTCAATTGCATCTGTATCTCCATAGTAAGTCTCATGGTGGTGGGTTAAATGTGATTTTGATGTGCTCCTAGTGTTTAACTAGTTTGCAATATTTTCCATAAGGAGCAGTGTATTTGTGTGTTTAATAATAAATAAATGCGGGTAGAATGGTCACAGTGTATTGTCCAGAAGTTTTGCATTCGTTAATTACATTGCTTTGCAGCCTGATCTTTGGTACCTGACTTTGGAGTTGTAATGGAAACAAGAGGTAAGTGACCTCTCAGGCTTGGAAATACCTGTGAGCATGGAAAAGATTGCTTTCCCAAAGAGTCCTGACTGAAGGGACCTAACCTAGCTATGAGGAATGTGACAGTTCTCTGATTCCAGTGCTTGTAATGAGCTGCCTCTGTGACATCTACTCAATTGGGTAGATACACTAAAAAAGTGAAAGTAACTTTCCTTAGGCCATGATGACTCAGTTAAAAATAGTCCTACTCAGAAGGTTGTAAAAGCACCCTGGAAAGTGATAACATTAGCTCTTCTGGGCCGTTGCACAACCTCATTTATCCTTTAATGATTCTTGTATTTTCCAAACCTGTGTGCAATTAATATTATTTAACAGATACAGGAATGTTCATCAGGCATTTGTTCAGCAAATAAAACATTTTTAATAATCGTGATATAAAACTTTAAGCAAATGAATTTCTCTGATAATCTCTTTATCAAAGTTAGATATTCTCAAATGCCTACATTAAATCTTGGACTGCAGGTATCACCTTTAATGTATGCTTCAGTGGCTGCTGGAGCTGGAAAAAATCATTACTAATTGATATGCTTTAATGGCCTGAGAGCTTTCAGAGTTGGATGAAGCCAAGAGAAATACTGAGAGGTTGATATTTGATTCTAATGATGCCTAAGTAGGTACAAGCAAAAAGTAGACCTATCATGACAGCTATATCATTGTCAAACTGCTACATCTGAAGTTTTCTACTAATTTGACACTATTACAAAACACTGTTTTAATGAACCCATTATAGGCAAAGTTAGATAATGGATAGAAACACAGAAAATGAACTGTGCTGGTATCTGTATTTGCCAAGACGGTCACTGGAGAGAATAGGAGTTTGGGGTTTGTTAAACTATTAATTAGTGCACGGTATAATTTTCTTCTATGTCCTGAATATCTAATAAGTTTTTAAGAATACAGATATTATGAAATTTTCACTTAACTGTGATGATGTAGGATGTGAGTGACAGGAGTTCTAATTTCCCATCCTGTCTGCACTGATCCCTTCTGCAGCTGCCACCTTACACTGCACTGGACACACCTCACACACACAGAGAACATGAACTGTTAGGAAACAGCTAGGAACTTCTGGTGGGGTTATTTTTTTTTGTTTTGTTGTTTTTGGTTTTTTTTTTTTAATATGACCTGCATTAAATGCTTAATTTATCTTAAAAAACTTATTTTTGACCTGAGCTCAATCCCTCATTTTCACTGTGATCTACTGTGTTTCTAATACAGTTATCAATGGCATGTTCTCCTTACTGAGAGGGATGTGGCATTTTCAATGGAAATGGGGTTGGTTTGGAGGTCTGCTTTAGCATCAGGACTTTATGCCTATATCTTTCATCTTACTTTTCATGTTTAATAGCATATTTGGTGAGACTTAAGGGAAAAATGTACCATTGCTAATAAATGCATGTCACCATATGTGTAAGTGAAGCAGAAAAACCAATACATAACCCTTTCTGAACCTATTTTTAGGATTTACAAAATATATTTGTATTTTATTCAGTAGGAAATGTGCTTTTCTTTATGAGTTTCTTTTGATGACTTGGAAACTCTAATTATATGGAGCTAATAATTCCTGTTTATTCCATGAAACTGGAAAGGTCCTTTGTAGGCAGCATAAAAGCTTGGTGTTAAGTTACACCTGCTTGTAGTGGAACACTTATGATGATTAAGAAAACTTGGAGAGGAGTATACAAGAATTCAGAGAGAATAAAAAAGTCTAAACATATTTTCTTTCGTAGGTCTTTTAACTTTACACAGTTCTGTTAACTGTGAGACAGGCCAAGGCTAAAGCAAGTGGCCTCAGGTCGAGAGAGAGAAATGAATGATCAGAACAGGATCCTGAGCACTCAGGATTATATCATTTCAGGGCAAAAAATGCAGATTATTTTTGTCTGGATCTGATGATGCTCATGCTACCTAAATCGAGAGGTTTATGTAACTATCTAAACCCAGATGAATTGTGTTTAGAAATCCTCAGAAAAAACAATGTCTACGTAGCTCTCACTGATAAGAGCAGAGATTTCTATCTTATGAGATGTGCAGTTGAGGGACACAATCCATAGGTTACTTTTGTAAGTGTAAATTTAATTTGTGTACATGCATGAAAAAGCTGAGAGGGTTAGACTCCTTGTAGATTTAGGAACTCACATGACAAGAAATTGTGAGACTGCTTGAAATTTGTTTAAAACTGAGGACATGACAGTTTATGCAAAAGTCACAATTTCCTCAAACCACTGAGGAAAAGGAGATTTTTTTAATTTTACCAAGTTGCCCCCACTGCCTCGGATGTTTGTGGATTTCAAGAGCATAAGGCTGCCACTAAAAGTGACTTTATGATTTGTTGCAGTGAAATCGTACACCTTCAAAAAGGAAAGGACTCAGCAGACAGAGAATGTTGGTGGAGCTTGTACCTGTGTACTTGGGGAGCAAGAAACAATTGAGTGTTTGAGTGGGCTGATGCTCTCCTGGTGCCTGGCCATGAGGGGAAAGGTGCACTTACAAAAGAGATATCACACAATGAACATGTACAGTTGTTTGCCTTAAAATGTATGTGCAAGGTACATTTCTGTATCTGAACTCGTGTACATGATAGGTTAATACAGTCTTAGCTGTGAATTTTTAGAGTACTTTGTGTATTTTTTCAACAAATTTTATACTTCCCTGTCAAATTCCATATGATGGGTAGCCGAAAATACACTTCTGTAAAATTAGTGATACAGGAGAAATCTCAGTTGTGTCTGATTCTTTGTGAAGGAAGGTGAGAAAATGATCAGGCAATATTATCCACAGAGAATGTTTATTAACAGGTCTCTTGGCCAGGATGAATTGAAATAAATATGCAAAGAGACCAGGGCAGTGCTGGAGCTACCAGCTTTGCAGGTATCTAAAAGATGTGTAGATGCAGCCATTGGAGACAGAGTTCAGTGCTCAATATTTCAGTGCTGGGTTTACGGTTGGCCTCGATGAGTTTAGAGGTCTTTTCAACCTGAACGGTTCTGTGATTTTCTTCTGAGGAGAGAAATGAGTGGGGACAGGCTTCTCAGCTGGTGTAGACCTACCTACCTGCCTGAAAATCTGGTTTTAAGTGAAATTCATTGATTTATGCTCTTTACATCTAGGCAGGTATAAATATTGAAAAAAAATTGCATGAGTCGAATTTTTGGTTAAGATATTTTGCAGTGATTTTGGTGTGGATTTACTGGTATCTTGTCTGCTTTCTGGCATTTATTGACTTGCTCATGTTCGCTAAATCCAATTTACAGCTCCTCACATGGCCAGAACGTAGCAGTAAATCTAGTGCATTAAATCAGTGAGCTGGATTCATTTCTTTATTAAATCAACAAATCTGGATTAATTCTGGTCTTTGAAAGTGTTTCTGTTAAACAAAAGACCAGTTAGACCAGTGTCTAGAAAATGTCTTTTGAAAGCTTTAAGTGTTTCTCTCCTGAAGCCTAGCTACAATGTCAATGTTTCTGCAGAATATGTACATTTTCCTCCTCTAGTTTCTCTCTTCCCCCCCGCGAAGAGGGATAATTATATGAACTATTCTTGCCAAATTCTTTCTGTGACTGTTTTTGAAATTTTTCTAATGGTCTGAGTCTATTAGAAAATGATGGAAAGATCTATTTCTATAGAACCACGTTGATACGTGACCATATCTGCTTTTCAGATGGCCTATGTGTTGGGTTTACTTCCCCCATGTGCAATCTAGTTTGAGCTAATACCATTAAGAAAAAAAAGAAAAAGACATTTGACAGGAGTTGTTGTGGATAGAAGTTGTGTTTGATGGTGTGGGTGGAGGTGTTTGAAGTGCTCATTTTTTTTCCTGGAATACTGGTGTGACAGAGGTGTCAAGTTTTGATAACTGGAAACTGCAAAAGCAATTTCAAGTTTTAGCCTCTGTTTTGGTTGATTGTACCATTCTTACTGTCACCCCAGATTCTTTTCTTTCTTTCTTTATTCTGCTTCCAGATAGTTTTGCCAACAACTTAGATTTCCTGCTTTCTAATGAGGGTGTCAATTTTTGTTCAGATAGCTGCAGAACGTGCATGGAAAATACCCATTTTCCTCTTAAGTTAAATAGGCAGTGCCAAATTATTTTTTTAGCTGGTGCTATTCTTTAGTTGCAGTTTATTTTTGTAACATAGGAAGAAACAAAATCTGGTTTTATGCTTTGAAAAGTGCTTTGTATTTGTCAAACTTTCTCTATCACATATTTGCTCTGTTGAATGTTCTGTGTATCTCTCCTCTGTTCACTGCATCTTTTAAAGCACTTCCTCAATGCTCAATCTATGTTGACCTTACTTCTCAAAATATTTGCTAAATGAAACATGCTATTTGGAGGAAGTAGTTCCTAAGCATGTGGATTCAATTCATTTCTGGATAGTTTGGGGTTTTGTTGCCTTTGGGAAACAGAAAGACTATAAGGAGCATAAAGTATAAAGCTCCCAACTCCTGGATATAAATCAGCTGTTCCTAAAATCACTGTCAATATCAACAGGGCAAGCTGTGACTAAGAGGTGTATTTGTGTGATCTTTACTCATGATCTTTTCTATATTTGTGTAGAAAACCTTTGTTTAGAAACCAATATTGCTTTACAGTGCCTTGATAGTACTGAACAGTTTCTAAGGGAGGTGGGTAAACCTCTCATAGAGACGTCTAAGACAGCCCCTTGTCTGGCATGACTGGGCATGACTGTGTTGTATGCCAGGGAGGAAAAATGCAACAAAAAACTTGGAAAAAGCCTTTTATGTTTGTCAAGAATCTGTTTTAAAATTCACCAGTCGCTACTTTTTCTTTAATCCTGTGTTGCTTGACTATGTGATGTTAAAAGGGACTTGTTTTTCTATTTGCCACTATTAAGTTCCTAACCCATTTCTTGGGTGTATATAAAATGTACATATATAATTGGGTAATGCACAAACTTTTCCTGTGACAATAACAAAAGTCAGCTATGATAATAAATAAATTCCCTTGCCAAGGGGAAGTCTCCTTCCATCAAAGGACAGCTCCTAAGCTATGCTATGTAATGAAACACATGTATAAGCATTAACAGGTAATAATGTACTTTGAACCATACTGATAAAACAAACTATTATGGTGAAATTTTAAGGTTATCAACAGAACGCATTTAATATACACATGAATTCTCCTGATATTGCATTTTCCATAGCAACTGGTCATTAACTTCTACGTAAGGATGTTTGTTTTTCCACATAGAAAACACACATGAAAAGTCACAAATGTCATCATCCAGCACTTTGCTTGAATGTGCATATTCTGCACATGCCTGCAGAGTGCCCACTAATTAGAGTAGAAAATGCTAAATTGATTATGATCATTAGAAGTGAAAATGGCTTCTTCTGTCAGTTGCAGGAAAGATTAACTTCTCTTTGGAAAATTTTATTAAAGTTCTGCACAATTTCTTGTGTGATTTACTTAATTATGCAACACAATAAGGTAATTACCTGTCATAATGATGTGATTATGTGTATTTGCTCAAAATGTACAATTAGATGCAATTACACTCTAAAAAATGAAGAAAATGTAAGGGGTAAGGCACTGAAACATTTGCCCTAGCTTGCCAAACTGAGAGCACAGAGATGTCAGTGGCTCTGATTCAAGGTGCTCCTCACTGACATGAATTAACATGAAAATATATGTGGGTATAAAAAACAACCAAGAAAACAATAAAACCCCCCTCTTTTACAAGGATATTCCAGAGGCCATGATGTGATTGTTTCATTATCTATGTGTATGTCTATTTTAGGCATAGTTTGAACAAAGTCTCATCTTGCCCATGAAGAAGATGTCACATTCTACTCACAGTGTTGGGAACATCACGCAGAGCCAAGTTTGCAGGAATCAGGTGACATTTTTAAATAAGTGTACCATTCCCAAGGCTAGATGAACTGCATTTTCCACAGTTTTGTGCAATCCCAAGGCACAGAAGTGCATTTTGTTCTTTCCTGTGCTGAATCCTGGGATTCTACTGCAGGTACATGCCTTCCGCCACTGGGCGTTTGAGAAAAACATCCAGTATTAAGCAGTTTGTGCTAAATTTGCTAGAAATGGCTACTCAGTAGCTGTGCTAATAAATCATGCAAGGGGAACCTGTTTTATTTTCTCATGTACTCAGAGGTCCCCAGACCTATTCAGTTTTCTTACTGTATTTTTCTCCCTTTGCGACAGCAGCTCCCAGGACTGAGCTCTGGGATTAATAAAATGGAATTCATATTGTTGTGCATCAACCTGAATCTCTCCTAGCCACTCTCATTTTGCCAATATGCTTTAACCTTATGACAGAAGGATCCACTGTACCTGCTGGATGGCAGCTATTTAATCCTGCTTTTTCCCTCAAAGGTATCATTAGTGCAGTGAAATGTAGGGATGTTTAGTGCTTTTGAAAACAGCATGTGTCCCAATAACAGCAGAAGTTGAGGAAGAGTTTGTTGCATATTTTTAATGCACTTTAGCTGCAACTGCTTTATTTGAGAATTCTATATATAATTAAGTCTGCACTTTGTGGGTTTTTTCCTTGCAAGTTGATAAGCTTTCTAACTGCAGATATTGTTCTCTTTGTCTAATCTAAAAAGGCCTCTTAGCCTCAGGAAAATATTCCCTTTTTGCTGTCTCTTCTCTGTCATGATCTTTGCTCCTCCCTGTACTCCACCATTACTTTTAGAGGGAGTTCCATCAATATATACCTCTTTCCATTTTGTTCCCAGGGACATGCCTCTTTTTTCTCCTGGGCAAGAACTGATTTTTTTGTGAGGTTGTTTCTGTTTCCAGACAATAGGCCTGGAGCAGGCAAGATACCATTCACTGGAATAGAAAATTCAGTCTAATTAATCCTAACCAACACACCATGTTAAAACCACTTGCTGCTTTTAGCTACAATTCTGGACATAATCAAACAAATTAAACAAACTGCTCATAGCCTCACTGTTATCAGTACAATTATCAATTATGAAATAAATAGTATAAAAATTATTCTGGAAAAGAAGAACCTTTCATTGTTTTCAAAGAAAAAACTTGTTCATTTTATTATTTTCTGGATTTCTTTTAATGGTGTTTGTCCAGTGCTAGTGGCTTTGTAGCTAAATATTATATTCCACAATGGCATCCTCATTTTCTGGTTTTGAAAGAATGGAAGCTGCTTTTTAAATTAATAGGAGGCTAGACTGAAGGAAGAATTGAACCCCATATATGGGAAATTTTCTGCTATCCTGCCTTCATAAATAGGAAGCTCAGAAACATATTCTTCTTTTGGTTCCCATGGTGAACACATCAATGTTTCTATCAAACAGATCATCAACAGTTTTGAGTTGATGGATGTTCAAAAATTCAGCTCTTCAAAGCCTACCCAAACTTGCTAGATATGTTAGAGCAGAAAACCTGCACACAAAGTAACAGGCACTAAAGAGACTTTTTCAGGCCAATTTTTATTGTCTTGCAGGAAGAAGACTCTTGGAAATATGGTAGAAGATGCCAGGTGTGCTCTGGTAACAAATATGTTATATTTTATTAATATTGTGGAGTCCCAAATAAATGGATTTCAACTGTTGTCAGCTGAAGTAAGGAGGAGCTTGAGAACATGAGTGACAAATAATAAAATATTAGATGGATGAGGTGGGTAATTATGTCCCTCAAATATATTAAAAAAAAAAAGAAAAAAAAAAGGAAATCATTCTGAGGATGATGTCCTGGTGTTGCATTAAGTGGAGGTGCTGGGAAATGTCTGAATATAGCTTTTAACACAAATTGAGTTTGTACAAACTGAACATGTGGTGCTGTTAATGACTCAGACTTTTATGTGTGCTCAATGTATTGATAAAGGAATTATCTCTGTTGTAACATAGGAAAAGGCATGATTTAACCTAAAAGAAACTAGATTAATGTTTATTAAAAAGTTCTAGCTACTGGAACAATTTAGGGTTCTCTGATGAACAATTTTATGTGTTTACTGGAGCTTAGTTTAATTTTTAATGTACTTCTGTAACTTCCGAAAATAAAGAAGTTTGCATAGAAATGCACTGCAAAGTCATGGGTTTGGGATGAGCACAGCCACGGTGTGAGGTGGCTTTGGGACAGCCAGGTGTGGCCAGTTGTCACAGTCCTTGGGGTGCCAGTGTTTTAGTGGGACAGAAATGCCCCAGGGAGGAGCAGGCCCTCATGGGGGCAGAGAGGAGAGGCAGAAAGCCTCTGTTTTCTATCAGAAAATATATATTTTGCCTGGAGAGGGAATAGAGCACGTCCAGCACTTCTGAAACTGGGAGCCTCCTTTCACCATTTTGCCGTTTGGTTTATGAGTATTTTCCTCCTTGCCACGTACTCTCCGAGGAGCACGTTTTTGTCGACGGCACTATGTCGCTGTTTGCACTCTACGGCTCGCCTTGTACCACAGCGCTCGAGAATGTTCCATTGCACTCAATGGTTCGCTCTGTACTCCCCCAAGCTACGGGGATGGTTCCGCCCTCCCCTTGGCTGCACCCCATTGGTCGGGGTCCCTTTCCTCCCGCCCCTGCCCCGCCTTTAACGCCCGCCATTTGCTGCCCTCTGCCTCCTCTTCCCGTGGGAGCGTTACACATTAAACTGCGACCTTGGTCCCGGGAAGAAGGAGCCTCCTTGTCTTTTGCTTCTGTCCTTGTCGAAATTGTGACAATTGATAAAAGATTTGTGTTAATCACAAAAGCATTGGGGTTTGCATAAACTAGAATACTAAGCTCTGAAGTGAAGCATGGATACTAGATAAAGGAAATTACATGATTAAATAATTCCGTTTAAAATCACCTTGTTATATTATGTTGTATTATGTTACATTACATTATGTTATATTATGTTATGTTTTTCAAATAAGTTGTATCGGCTACCAGCTTGCGAAATCGGACTTCCCAAAAAGCCCTTCCTGCCTTTGTCTGATCAATACTGCCTATCCCAAAAACCAGACTCCCAGAACTTCTCTGGTGGTTATCTACAAGGACCGGATGGCAATCTGTGACTGATTATCACCCAAAGGCTTTGGGTGAATTTGACTACAACGAGAACCCACAGTATAAGACGAGGCTGCAAACCAGGGTTCGGTGGAGTGTGGAGTGGGCGGTGACCCCTCACGTTCCCCAGCGCGCTGCTTGCTCTTTCTATATCAAATAAAGCAATCTAAAAATTTTGCTGAATATCGAGACTTTTGTCTCTCATTTATAACATTATCCTCATCCCACGCGGTCCAGAGCTAGTCTAAAGGACCCGGGGAAAAGGAGAAAACTGACACGTTTTTCCTTCTTTTCCAACTCCTTTAGTTTCTTCACACAGGCTGACCAACCGTGTTCTTACTGTTTCAAGTCCAGACAAAATAAGCTCTTTAGAACATTGTCAGGATGGTCCTGCCTTGCTCTTCCAGAATAAGTAACAGGCTGGGACTGTTTCCAGCAATAGAGGGAAAGTGGAGCTATTCACAGCCAAGCACATCTCCATTTCAGAAGCACTGGAAAACGAAACAATTTCTGGTTTCCTTTCCTTTTCAGTGTTCTTCAAAGAGCTTGGTAGACTGTGATTTCCTGAACTTTTAAATTGGTGACAAATCTTGTCTACAGCATGTTTAAAGCATTCTTTTAATCTCTCACAATTGTTATTTTTTTAAGATCTACAATTTTCTGCAGATCTGAAAAACTAACTCAGCTCTGTGAGGTATATGCCTGTCTCAGCAAACATGTCACACTCTGCCAGTTCTGTGTTCCATGGCTAAGGAGGAGGAGGACCTTCTTTGTAAACATGGCCTGTGGTTTGTGAAGTTTGGGATTTTGGATGCCCTTCTTGAGCAATCTCAGATTTTATTTTTACAGATTTTACAGTGGCCCTGAACTCAAGAACCTGGAAGGGTTATTAGATACTCAGCATCCGTCTGGAAAAAAAAGATAAAAAATCATTGAGAATTTTGACCTTCCAACTCCCTAACCTGTAGTGAAAAGAAAAATAAAAGTTTTAAAATTCCTCTTAAAAATGTTAGATTTAGTGATTCCAGATGATCCTACAATGATTTATATGAAATAGACACTAATTTATCACTTTTTTTTGCATTACAGAAACAACAGCAGTGAAAATTACAGTGAAATTTATTCTACTGCTGTCTTGCAATAATATTGAGAATTGTGTTTATTTCATCTTGTAAATGGCTCCATTCTGCACTTGTTTAGATTACACAGGTATAATATGCAAGCAAAAAAGGACAGGATTGTTGCATTATTTTATAATATTGGTTACTTTTTTTTTCCTGAGAGGTTGCAATGTACTTTTAAATAATCTATGCACAGCTACTGTGAGTCAATCAAAAAATATTGCGCTATCCTGCTAAGTCCATAGACAACAAGACTCAGGCATGTTAAAATCTAAATCAAAGGTTAATCCATACTTTGTTATTTGACAGAGCTAAAACATAGTAATTCATTTTCTTTATGGGTTAAACATGCTGAGCATAGTAACTGATATATTATTGAAATTTGGGGTTTATTCTCCATTAGCTCTGACAACAGAGGGACCAGTACAAGAAATGCTGGATGTTTTCTGTGGATTCTGGTATGTGCCATAAACATTTAATGTGGCTCATTAGCACAAAGCTTGGTATTAATAATGGTGGGGTGAACAATACACTTACAGGGGAATGTTAACAACTCTGTGCCAGTTCACACTTCCATTTTCCAGTAGCAAAACCATGTTTGTGTTTGGTGCTTGTCTATAGGTGGCAGCAGCTCCAACTCTTTATAGGCTGCAGTTAAGGCCAGAAAGTTGTGCAGGGAAAGTTTAGCAGTTTCTGCAGAATCTGATGTCACTGTACACCCCTTGGAGAGGCATACAGCAAAGAGGAGGGGAAGGTACGTGGCAATGGAATTATCTTATAAATAACTGGAAGGCTTTTCCTCCTGAACCCAGACGTAAAACTTACCCTTCAGAATCTTTTATTAACATCAGTTGAAAGGAACGTTTAAGTATCTATTTATAACTTATATTCATGTTTGTGTTTGAAGATGAATGGCAAAACTTGTAGTTTAATAATGTCAAGTGGGTGCTGTTCAAATCTTAGTTTTAATATAGCTGCATGAAACAAACAGTCTCTATTGGCTTAAATTTGGACTAAGGACTAAGTAACCGAAATACAAAGATTAATGATCACCTACTGCCCTAAGATGTACCATGGAAAGCCTGCTACAATTCAGCTCTAAGAAGAGGCAGCTGCTGCTGGGAGGTGAGTATGTGTAACCATAAAGCATAATAGGAATGAGGCACAGTTCCCTTTTTTTCAAAGTTTTTCTGTACCGTGTTGAAAGATGAAAGAAACTTTGTGGGATTGTAGCTGCTGTCATCTTCATTGTCTAAAGAATTCAATTTAAACATCTGGACTCCGCTGTGCTGTGCACTGAACAAATGGAAGCATTTTCAGGCTTAGCAGTTTTGTGCTCAGATGTCAGTGACCCACTTCTGGTTCCCTCAGTCCTTTGAGTTTGCTCCTACAAACCTCCTGCTCCACTCCCAGGGAGGTGGTTTCTTTGTTATTGAAGAGCTTTGGGCTGCTTCTGTGAGGGAATATTCCTGCTTCCCTTCCCAGCTTTAGGCAGCCAGCCAGGCTGGCTGCTATAGGGAGGTCACCTATGTACACAATGCAGAGAGACACTGAATATTTGGGTGATTTAATCAGTTCCTAAACTGCCTAAAATCTGTCAGCTTGCTCCCTTCCTAGCATCTCAGCTTCTTCCTAAGCAGTACTGGGGTGCTTCATGCATTCCTGTGTGAGTAGACTAATCATTCCAACTCAAGTTCTGCACTGCTTGCAATTAAAAGAAGGATGTTGTGGGTCATGTGAAAATCTATCTAGATGCTAGAAAACCCCTCACCTTCCTACTGACCTCCCCAAAGCTGAACCTTCCCAATTTGGTCTCACAAAATTTCTGAACTGATTTGTTTCTGTTTATTTCAATTGAACTTCAGCTGTTAACTATTCTCTTACCTGCCTGTTCAAAGTAACCTTCTTCCCTCCTTTATGGGTCTGTGAGATGCTGAGGAGCAGCTCAGTGTTAGGTTGTAAATAGTCAAAGGCCACCTGGGAATGCAGAGATTGCTGCCTTCATGGCTGGCAAGGGACACTTTGCTACAAAATAATATCTCTGGTTCTTGTGCTCTCCAAGAAGGTGACATGAAAGATAGTTAGGTCCATATCATGAACAACATGAGAAGGAGGCATCCCATATCAATTTATTTTAAAATTTGCATTGCCTAAAGTTCCTAGGAATCAGATACCTAATGATAGTCATGGAGACATATTTCCTGATTTTTCAATGAGCTATTTTTTGATTGAAAGAGTTTAATATAGCATAGAAAATGTCACTTAATTACAACTTGTTGTTAGTACCCAGTGAGATGAACCCAAGCTCCTAAATTAGCCAGGTAAAGTAGGTGCCTAAAGCTAATGGCACGAATATCCAATGGAAAAGACTGTTACAGGCAGAAGATTTACTTCAGGCATAGAAAGGGAAGGGCACAGTAATGGCAAAGGTGGTGAGGGAAGAGCATCTGCTCTGATGCTCCCCCACAGTCTGAGGGTAGAGAGGTCTGCCTGGCAGAGCTTCCTAGGTCCCTTTGCCTCCTGTCCCTGTCACTGATGAGGGGGAGAAAGCCCTGGCTGCCTTTAGGCCACCCCTTCCTCTGGGCCCTGTCAGCAGTGTGAGTAGGGCTCAGGGAGGTGGCAGTGGGAAGGACATGCCAGCCCCTCTGGCACAGTGGAGAGGGTCTAGCAGCCAGCAGGGCCTTGTAGGAGCCACACAGACCCCTCCAGACAGACCAAGCAGCTCTGGGGCTGTGCAGGGGTGTGGACACACTGTTAGAGGTCTTGGAAAATTACAGCCAGGAAAATCATTCCCAGGCTGAAGTCTCTCCTGGTTCTCTCAGATCCTTTCCCAAGATGATAACATGCTCAGCTCAAGCAGGGAGTTTTTTCCCAGGATGATAGTTTTGTCAAAACAGAATGGAATTAATAACATAGATTAACACCTGGTGTTGACCATGTTGACCGTCCTGAAGTACTGTCCCAGAGGCGTTTTCCCAATTATCCAATGAACTACTGTCTTGTCTTAGTTCAGTGAAACACCCTATAAATATGAACTGTGTTCTCAATAAAAAGGCTTCTTTCCCCAGGGAAGTCTGTGTTCCTATCATTGCTTTCTCTAGTGCAGTAGCAGCACAGGGGGGCCAGAGCAGATTGTCCCAGTCCTCTGCCGCCTGCCACGGATGTAGAGGATGGCACAGATGGGTTGGTTTGAACCTCACATTTCCGAATCCCTCATAATCCATCTGGGTGGTGGTGGTGAGAATGTCCAGTACTCCAAATTGCCTAATTACAAGACAGAGATAGCTGTTAGACCACAAAAATTCCCTGCCTTGTCAGTGTGGCGATGAAAGTGGTCTCAAATGCTTAAAATGTTTTGTAAGTAGTGACAGGTAAAGCTGACCATGCCTGACGTAATGAAGGTGAGATGTCGGAAAGCACAGTTGTGCTCCCTGGAAGGACATTTCCACATCTGTTATTTGTTCAGACTCGTCCAGGACTTGGTGACAGCGGGCTCTCAGGCAGAGAGCTGGAGATGAGATAAACAAGGACTGTCACAGGAGCTGCTCTTCTGGGCAGGCTGCCTCAGGACCTGAACCCGTGTGGAGAGGTCTGAACAAAACCACAAATGAGACCTAAAAGGACTGAACTCCCTAAAAATTTTGAAACATGATAATTAACTGTACTTTGTGGAACATTAATACGTGAAATGGTTGATGTTGCCAGCTTCCTAGTCGAGTTCCACACTCTAGTGGAAGTTGTCCCTGCCCATGGCAAGGGCATTGGAACTAGATAATCTTCAAAGTCCCTTCCAATTCAAACCATTCTATGATTCTATGATATGGTAATGTAATACTGTGATATTTTAATAGGGTTTATGTGAAAATAGGGAGTTTTTTTCAACATACAGTGGATTAAATCTGAGCAGGTAGATGTCAGTGTGTTGGACTGAGCTCTGAAACAGCATTTTTCTCTGGAGCAGAATAGTTGTCAGTTGTGTTTCCGAAGATATTAAAACATAGCTGGGAATGGACATGTCCTGGCAGTGCATAAACAAGGGATCTTCCTGACTGTGCATGAAAACCATCAATTCCCCAGTATGGCAGCTTGCTTGCCACATAAAACACACTTGCTGATGCTCCTAGAAAATATTTCCCCTAGGCTTGTTAATGGGATATCTACACGTGGTCACACAGTCCAATTTATATTCATTTGCTTACCTGCTTGTGGAAACACTAACTAGAAATGTCAGGGTTTTTTCTCCAGGGTTGTCAGTCTCACAGTCCTTTTCCAAGGGCTGCCTTTCTGATTCAGTGGTTAGGTCAATTAATGTTCATACCGCCACTAATTGCATTGCTCCAAGAGTTACAAGAAAAATCAAACAGGACATAGCAACAATTATCCTAGGAGCTCTGTGTGACTAGGACAATTTGGAGTATCACAACTGATTCAGTTTCCTACTAGTCTTTCTGTTTATGAATCCCCGAGACAGAACAATTTTGCTCCGAAGGAGGGTCAGTTCAGTGACTGCATCTTGCATGGAGTGGCACAATATTTTCATAAACATCTGACTGGAGAAATCACATTTATTAGTGGGGCAGTCAGCCACGAGTAACAATAAGGAAGAATTTACATGCCAGAATGGGCAGAATGGAAAGCATAGAAAGAGTGGCACCAACTAATTTTGCTGCCATCCTGGTTCTTAGCTATATTAAGACTGCAATCATTAAAAAACTGGGCAGCTTCTAATTAGCTCAGAGTGACCTGGGCCTCATTAGTGCCCATGTCCAATAGATAATTGAGCTATTTTCTTGTCTTCTTATTTCCATGTTCACGCAATGTGGAAAAACCAAAGGAATGTTAGGAAGGCCGGACGAGTGCTCAGCATGCAAGATTTTTATTTTTATAGAGAGGAATAATAGCTTCAGTTTTATTTTCCAATTCAATGCTCGAGGGGAATGTATAGAAATACAAAATGAACATCAACAAAACAGAACAGAAAGCCCTGGCTATGGGAAATAACTTCCCTTCCCTTCCCTTCCCTTCCCTTCCCTTCCCTTCCCTTCCCTTCCCTTCCCTTCCCTTCCCTTCCCTTCCCTTCCCTTCCCTTCCCTTCCCTTCCCTTCCCTTCCCTTCCCTTCCCTTCCCTTCCCTTCCCTTCCCTTCCCTTCCCTTCCCTTCCCTTCCCTTCCCTTCCCTCCAATCCTACTGAAATACCAGGACAGTCTAGTGAAAACTGACTTTCTGATAATGCTAAGTTACAAGATTGCAGCACCTGTTGGTGAGTAATATCCAGGAGCCTAGGACAGCTCCTCTCCAGTGTGAGTGATTTGTTTGAAGTATCAATTCAGTCTGAGATAAACAGGCTGATTTTGTTAGGACAAAGTATGAAAGAATGGAATTTTTTTCTTCAAAAATATAATTTGTGATATAGGGGGACTGAAATAAAGAATATGTTGTAGAAAAAAAATAAAGGTTTTTCTTCTCCTTCAGGTCAGGCAATCTTGATTTGAAGTGTTGTAAAGCAAGGAGTTGTCATCTAGAAGGCAAAGGTTTATGATGATATGACTGAAGCAAAACCTGTCTGGGGACAAACAGAGATGCAGGAGAAAAAAAAGCAGAGATAAACATTTCCAGGTTTTCTTATTAAGAAAAAAATTCTATTTTAATAGACAGTGACTTTAGAAAATTGTTTCTCTCTCCTGTACATTCCCCACCCCCAAGATGCACAACACACTCTTTCCTATTCATGTAAGTACCCCAGACCCATTTCCCAGCTACTTTTCCAGAAAATTAAATGTACCAACAATGGAAGGTTATTTATCATGACTGTTGTAATTGTACCCATGAAAATGGGAAAATGAGATAACTTCAGTGAATTACAGACCTGCAAATGGAAGCTGCAGCCACTGTTTTTCTGGACATGTCTAATAACCTGCAGGCATTCACCACGGGTTCCAAAGGCCAAGCTCATTAGCACAAAGGCAGGTGTTTGTGCATTTCCATTTGTTAAATTAAAATGATCGCAGTCATTTTGCTAATAATGCAATGTGCAAATGTAGACCATCTCAGACTAGCAGTTTGAGGAGAGAACATTTTTTAAAAGTGAGAAATGAACTTCACCAATCTAATTGTTTGTTATTGAGATAAAGATATTTCTATAGTAAGCTATCAGCTCAGTAAGGTGTGAAATATTGGTCTACTTTAACATCTCTCATTCCCATTACAAGGCTTCAGTGAAAATGTTCTTGTGGGCTCTGGTTTGCACTCTCAAGCTATGGGTGAGGGAGTGCTGAAGTGTGCAGTGAGCAGGAGGTCCAGTCCAGTGTTGAAGGGTTGGCTGGACCCTGGTTTGGATGTCAGTGCAAGCAGTGTCAACCTGGTAAGTCCAGCAGGGTACTTGGCCAAAACACTTCTTGAAAGGTGAGTCAGAAAAGGAGAAGGTTCTGGAAGATATCGGTGCCTGAAATATTTCACCATCCCCTTCCCTCCTTCCTGTGCTGGGAATGCTCCAGATTGCAAGGATCTTGCTGTCCTGGGTGCTCTGTGCAGAGACCTGGAAACACCATGATCTGCAGACAGAGGGTTAAACAAGGATCACAGAATCACAGAACTGTTAAGGCTGGAAAAGACTTCTGAGGTAATTGAGCCCAACCATTAAGCCAGCAACACTGTGCTCAGCACTAAACTATATCCCCACGTGCCACATCCATATGCTTTTAGAAAACTTGCAGGAATAGTGATTTCACCACTTCCCTGCTACACCCTGAGTATGTTAACTTTCTTAGTTATTTCTTTTTTTCCCCCTTGACTTGTATTCTTTCCCTAAAAGTGGAAAATATATTTATTTTCTATTTTTGAAAATTCTAGATGAAATTGTGCAAGTCTCTTCAGACTTGACAAAAGACCTACAGGGTAATGCAGTGAAGCTTAGTCTTAACAAAATAACCAAAAATTGTGCTAGGAGCATCATAACTTTAACGGAAAATTTGTGAAGGTTTTCTGAAAAGTAGTGCATCCATTTAATGCTTATTTGGAAAACTAAGTGTACTGAATGTATAATAAACAAAAACACAGAATTTCTGGCTTTGTCTCATCTTTTTTCCTTGACATGACTTTATTATCTATTACAACTAGGAAAAATCTTTGCATTCCAAAGAGAAGGTTGTTTTTAAAAATACATGCGAATAAAATAAATATTAGTATGGTGCAAACACTCATTGAATTATATTTTTATCTTATTTTTTTAAAGCTTTGGTAGAAGTTTCTGTTTAATAGAACTCTGAAGCTCAGGCAGTAATTGCATGTTGGGTTCAATGTTAGCTCCTTTACTGGTAAAAACGGAAAATGAATCTGCTATGGCAATGTAAATCTAGAGACATAGAACTGAATTAACTGATATTTCTCAAGATTTAAATTAACATAAATAGGACCAGAATTTTCTTCCTCACTTTCATATATAAATGCAGTAAAGGTCCAGGCAGGAGTTCTTACTTATGCATCCCTTATGTCTTGAGAGTTCATGATTCATGTGCAGTCATAAAGAGTGGATAGCTCATAATTTAATTATTTAATCCATAAAATCCAATAAAAATAAAAGAAAAAAACGTTAATGCTTTGTTCACAATGACTTTATGGTAACTCTCATGTACTCATGCATTCATTAGCAGACAAAACAGGTTTGTGTAAGGGCCCAATTGTGTTTTGTTTCAATCAACTCTGAAAAGATAATCAAAAAATAGGGAAAAAAAGAGATAAACCAAATAATGAAAATTAAGTAAAAAGGGGATCTAAAGCTACCCACTTGGGCTTAAAGAAGCCTATCCTTACTTTTTATTGTTCCTGAGTTAAAAATTAACTAATGCTCTTTAAATTTAAGAACTGTTCAGTTCATTACACACATGACTTGACAGTGTAAACGTTTGAGTTAGAAGAGGTACTTAAAGCATAATAGGAACTCATTAATAGCATTAAAGGAAAATAGAAAAAAGTTTGGATTAAGTAGTCATGACTCCAAGAAAAGAGTTGTTCCACAAAACTTCCTGGCAGTCAGTTGAAAAAAGAGTCAGGAACACACAGGCCTGAAGTCAGTTAAAATTCAGTGTCTCTGTTCCACCTTTGCATGGAAAGAAACCTCTGCTTCCCAGAAGGGGGTTTCATGCAGCAGGGTAAAGGTCAATCCTCCCTGAGAAAAGGAGGATGTGCCTCCATCCAGTGAGGGCCATGCTGGGCATGTAGTGCAGGAAAAATCAGTCTTTTTATTGGCCTGGGCTGTCTGTTGGGCACACACAAGCATGCAGAATGCCAAAAGGGAAGAAAAAAACTCAACATCTGTTTTGCCTGGTAATAATACTCTTTTTTTATACCATGCAATACCTGTACATTTTCTTATTAGCAATTCAAGTGGGAGTTGGCTGTTGAATTAGTGGCAAGTGCTGGCATATAAGAGAGATGATTTGTAAACTCTTAGAGATGTGTATGCAGCATTTTCTGAAGGAGGTGGCTTTGGTACTGTTATGCATGTGAACAGCCTGGAAATTATAGGATTTTAGCTTTTAGAGAAATGTATTACTGTTATGGGCAAAATGGATCTAAATATCTCAAATTTTAATATGTCTGTCTGAATCCAAACTGAGAGGATAGCTGTGGGATATCTCTACAATAAAATATTTAATATTCACTTTTTGTGATCAAAACTGATTTACTTCAGTGCTATTAAGTTTTGCCTTTTTAAACCATGATGCACCTTTCAGTAGGAGGATCAGGCCCCACTACCTTATTGTCAGCTGTGAATGCAACTCATTGTTAAAGAGTTTGTGATAAATTTATTTCAGCTTTGTCTCCTAAAAGGGTCTCATCTTGCATCTTTTCGACACTGAACATTTTCACTGAGGACTGTGTCACAAGGGAGGTATAAAACACAAGTATAAAATCAGGTATTTGGATTACAAGATAAATCTTTTTGGCTGGTATTTATTATTACTAGCTAGCTGTAGTGATGAGGCAAAGGGATACTGATAATAACAAATTTGAAGAGTCTCTATTTTGAAAAGGCATTTCTACCAGATAAACTGGTAGAAAAATATTCATCAATCATTTAGGACTGTCTCAGGAATTTATTAACTTTTCCATAAGCTGTATATTTCTGCCTAATTATATCATGAATAAACAGCTGCAATAAACAGCGAGATTCAATCTTCTGAATAAGCACATAACTACATTCTTCACTATTTTCTGGTTTTTGACAGCTTAGCAGTTAAACTGGATGAACATGGAATATAGTACATGAAAATGGATGAGAAAGAAAGTGATAATGTAGCATATTTTCTCCACTTCCTACTGAAACAGTGTAAAGCAATCATTTCTAAAAACCTCTGTCCATGTATTAGTTAATCAATACGAATGTTCAGCCGGCTCCAAGATATTTTAACACCTGTCAAAGTTAACTCAGCAGTCATTGTTCAAAGCTTACATGGAAGCGAAAACCACAGCAGAAAACCTTTCCCATCTCCAGGGGATTATTTCTGGGGAGAAAAAAAGAGAGATTCTGGTTACTAGAAATGAGCTGGGGAACAGAGCTCCAATTCTCAGATGATCCAATTATGTTTAGAAATACTACATAAAAAAAAAGAAGTACAGCTGTTAGAGTGAGGAATTTAATCATGATTATCTGTCTCTTGTGAGGCAGTGTGAAAATCTGCCAAACCCACCTTTACTTGGTTACCCCAAAGTATGGGAGGGAAGGAGAAGTAAATGCAAAACGGTGCATCAGGGAGGCACCATGATAGAGTGCAGCAAGGGAAATAATTTCCTCTCATACTGGGAAAAAGATTCCTTTTCAAGACCTGTGATATTATTAATGAAGTATAAAACTCCAGTGAAGAACTTTGGCTCGTGTGTTGCTAGCACTGCTCCTTGGAACAGCAGAATACAGCTACCTTTGCCATGAGGGTAAAAACAGATTCCTGACTCATATACACATTCTGCCCCTCCTGTTATACACATGACAGGTTTTATGTCTCATATAAATACTTGTATTTAACATTTAATGTCTATTGCAATAAACATATTAGTTGTCACGCTTATTTTCTCCTCTCATTCAAATCACACTAGGCTCAAGCATGACAAACAAGTGTGATGCATATTTTCTGGAGGTTTAAAAACATACCTGAAATCTGTATAGCACTGTTCTTTAAAAGTGAAAATTAAATGTACCATGTCATATTTTTGCTTCAGAAATGGAAGTGGGGAGTGTTGCCTTGACACTGTGGACCTGAATTAACACACTATACTGTTTTATACATGAATGAATGAATGAATAATATATGAATAAACTGATTTGTACATACGTATTTTTGCCTTTATTAATTACTTCTAAGGAACCTGGGGATTGCGTTCTGACTGGCATGTACATGCACCCACAGGCACCACCCAGGACCCCTCCCTGGGCTCTCCAGGGATGCAGGTTGCCCTCATCCTTGTGGTGGCTCCTCCTAGGAGACTACTGCTCATATCTTGGTGTCTTCCTTGAAGAGGACACTTGTCTTCTGCAAAAGAGAAGGGATGCTGTATTGATCCTGCATTTCCTTCACCAAGTGGAACAAGACACAAGACATTTTTCAGGCTCTTCCTCACCGTTGCTGTTGATTCAGCCACTTGCCCATGGCTGTCCTGTGCCAGCGGGCAGAGCTGGGCTGGGACAGGCAGGGACACAGAGTGTGTGCCCCAGCCACATCCATCTATTTTCACTGAGTGACCTAGAGTTCCATCTTCATCTCCACCCACATCTAGCTGAAATAATGAAGTGCCCCTATTCCCAAACCTGCCTCTTGAGTTTTTCTGTGGAACTGCCAGGGCTGTAGCAACTCTGCCCTTGGTCTGCCCTGCTGAATGTGGGACCTCTGCATCTTGGAGGGGAGATATTGTTGGATGTTGTGAAAGGAAAGGCTAAATGAGAAATACCTGTGTCTGCCTGCTCCTGGGGAAATTATGAATCCAGAAGAGTGTGGGCTATGAAAGCCATTAATATTCTGCAGAACCTTAACCAGGCAGCAGCATACTTATTTCTGGCTATATGCCAGACAGGCAATGGACTGCTCTAAGGGCTGTGATTCTGAAAATGAGTTCTTCATCACCTGTGTGGTGCTAACCCTGATCCTTTAGAAGGTTTTTTAAAAATTATTATTAATATGTCTGTATCTATATATTCATGCCTGAGTATGTATATCTGTGTGTGTATACTCCCTCCAGCAAGCCCAGAGTCAGGCCAGTTCAGTGCTGAGCCCAGGCAGTTGCTGGCAGTGACCTCATGGTCATGCTCCTTGTGCAGCATCTCTGCTTGTTAATAGATCTGCTTCCATGCTTAAAGTCACTTATTCTCCAAGCCATGGACAAATTTATGGATCATTAGATTTATGCATCGATTATCTGGTGATGAAAAATGCCCTACTGACAGTACTGAAAACTGATGCACATTATCTTGCCGTGAGCAACACAGGCGGCAACACTGAAGGCATTTTTTGTCAAAAGCAGAGATTTCCTTACAGTCCCTGAAGGGTTTTTTTTTTGTGAGGATTTTTTCCACACTGGTCCAGTAGTAGGTTACATGAGTTCAGAGCTATGGAAACCTCAAGAGTTTTCTTCCGCTGCACAGCAGTGACATAAATTATTTCCTGACATTGCCATCAGGGTCTCTTCCTTAGATGGTGAATTTCACAATCAAACTTAGAGCTACCAAGGAAAAAAAACCAACAAAAAACAGGGGAACTCTATGCTATCACAGTCATTGTTTCCTAATGTAGAACAATTTGATTTTGTTTTGGAGACAAAGAGAATAAACCAGCATGTATCATTATACTGCTGTATCTATCAGTAGTAAATATGTATACTGTACAGAATTCCTCTTATTCTATTTTCATAAGGCTGCAGGAGACCTAGACAAGATAGCAGGAAGGCCATAAGAATGACTATAAAAATGAAATGGCATCTGTTTGTAGCAAGTACTAAGTGGACTGGAGCTTGCTGTGTTGGAAAACTGATGACTGCAGTAAGGATCTAACAGGAGCCTACAAAATTATCAGCAGGTTGAGGAAGTGAGTTGTGAATCATCAACATTTTCTATAAAGCAGAGATTTTAGAAAATGTCTTCTTGGAGATATAAACTTCCCCATGAAAGTGTTAGCCAATTGTTTTTACCAGGAGGGGCTGTTCTTCCCAACAGGTAATTAAATTACAGAACTGATTGCCACAGGGTTAATGAGCTGGCAGAAAGTAAAAAATTAATTTTAAAAGGAATTAATTCATGCCAGTAAATAGGGTTATGTGGATACAAACATATATCTGACAGATTATCTATATATAAAATCCTTTCATATATACATATATATAATGTAAGATATTTAAATATATACATAGGAAATCCTTTTTCAGAGTGAGGATAGATTTTTAGCTGTGTTGTATTAAAACTGATTCCACCTCTGGGCACAATTAAAGCAAAAGAATAATTTATAAGGTGTTGGAAATGGAGTTTCTCTGGCACAGACAAAGAAGTTGCACGTTTGCTGCTAGGATGATATTTACCTGGCTGCTCTATGCTGCTCTGTAGTGTAAGGCTCTTGCTGCTTTGATGAAAATCTGAGAACACCAAATTAGAGTCCGCATTAGTTATGTAGGTAAAAAAAGTGCTGAAAACATACAGGGCTGCCAACACAGTGTGCGGCTGCTCATCCTTTCCCTACAAAAAATATACTCGTATAGATCTTCATCCTCCACAAAATGACAGGACAGCCCCACTTGCCAGAAATATTTTCCTGTAACTATGCTATGGTATTCTTACAGGCTCCTTCTGTGACAGTAATACAGAAGTTGTGTCCATATGCAACTGTCCACAAAATGAAATTTTTCCCATCTAGGCAATGAGATTTAGTAGTTTCCTGAAACATACTTTCAAAATGATATAACAGTTTTAGTGGTTTTGCCCCATAAGGAAAGGTGCTGTCAACAGCAGCTGGACATGGCCTGCCGAGCCCTGGCACACCTGGCTGATGCTGCCGCCCCTTTGGAGCCTGCAGGATCCAGGCTAGGACACAGCTCTGTTCTGGGGACACTGGCATGGCTGGTCCCCATTCACACTTCTGGGTAAGGAGTCACAGCTCATCACCCAGGTGATCACAGAACACAAAGATTGTTTGTTTTGGGAGCAGGTGCCCAGTATTTTCCCCACAACCTCACTGTGCCTATCGAGAATGATTATAGTCTCTCAGTATCATAAATCATCAAGTGTTTAATGGGAGTTTGAGAGCAGTGGAGAAATCGAAATTATAAACTTGTTTCAAACATGAACTTTGCTGATGCTGAGCAGGTTTTGTCTCTTTCTTGCCTGACAGAGTCCAACAGAATGCACCTTTTAGTGAACAGGAACAGCTCTAAGAAAGCCAGGCACTGAAGATGTACAAAGCTTTCCCTGGTAAAGATGGATACAAAAATCTGAGGAATGCAAACCCTTGTTTGTAGGGTAATAGCAGAAATACTGTAAAAGACAAGAAGCTTTGATAAAATTGAAAAATATCTTGGAGCTACTGGCCAGTAATTAATCAAAATTGATGCTTTATCAAATTGATGCTGCTGCACGTTTTCTGCTGCTGGCCTGTGTCTCTGTTTATTGCTGAAAAGTCTTCTCTTGGCAATGACTTTTATAGAGAGATCTGGGAGAAGACTGCAGCTAAAGCTGTACCAGCTAATGGAGCTCCTGTGAGGAGGGGACCCAGGCGTGGAAGCTGCTTCTGTAGCAAACATTTGCCTAAAAATGTGCTGAACTTCCTCTATGAAGAACTTCTGGTTTTGGGCAGATTTTGCATATTTGAATATTATCAAGCACAAATTCAGTGTTTAACATTTAATCTAATTATCCCAGTTTCTTACATTTATAATGCTCTTTGGGACATTCTGTAATTAAGTAGCCATTAATAAATATTCCCATCAGTGTTGCTTTAGAGCAGGTCATTATGGAGTCAGCTTAAGCATGTGTAGAAGGCTCAGAATAAATAAATTAACAAAAATGTTAGCAAATAAATAAAAAGTAAGCTATTCCATGTACTTCTGTTTTCACTTCTACAGGAAGGCCTTGATAATTGAGCTACATATCACTATTAGAGATGCAATTACTTGTAATTGCCACCTTTAAAGGCAAGCTTTTGTTCCAAAAACAATATATAGATGAATTATGTTTTGTACAAGTTGTGAATTGCCTTTAGTTTTTTAGTATCAATCGTCACATGAAAAATGCTTATTCACCTTCAAGGTGGAGGCCAATCCATGAGCTCTGTTACACCAAGAGTGAGTTGGCAGCAGTCCACCAGGATCCTTTAAGCCAGTTTGGATTTCCAGAGATACAGTTCATTACAGAATTTGTCATATAACACAAAATAGATGGTAAAATCATTTTGTATAGAAAACAAATAGAAAATGTGGCTCTTAATCAGATACTAAAATCTCTAGAGCTCGTCCAAGGATTATTCTGGATTTACATTGTGTTTTTATGGAGAGGAATACAATCCTGCTTATTTTTCGGCACAAGAAGACTTTTCTTCATGATGCTTAAAGTCATGGTATATACTACACCCATGAAGTCAAGGGGAATGTCTTCATCAATAATCATCAGCTCAATGTCACCTCTATCACTGACTGCTGCACCCTGTGAATATTCAGCTTTACAGAGCCCATGTATAACATTATTCCACATTAGTACTACTGTGTCACTATGAAAGTTTAGCAGAAAATTGCAAATTTATTAGAATCCATTTGAGAATAACAGTAAATTAAAGAAAAAAATAAGGAAACACAAGTCAGCAGATTTTTTATGTAGATGAACTATTTGTACTGTCATACACACATAGAACATATATCATTACGTTTCCCACTGAGAAAAAATACTGTTCAGATTAAGCCTGCACTGTAAATGCTTTTATTTTTTTTAAATTTACAAATGGCTAAAAATAGGACTCAATAATGAAATTGCTGACGGGCCTTAACTACAGCACAAGAATGCAATAGTGTAGTACAGTTGTGCCAAGTTACATTATATTGCTGCGGTGATGAATTCAGGGTTGGTTTTGCTGAAGTGATGTTCTGCAGAAACATCTGTGGGACTGGTGAATTCATACCTGAGAGTGTGAGAGGGGATGTAAACTGAGCAAGCACTGGGCAGGACTGCAGGGCAGTGCAGGACCCCTTTGCAACACAGGATCACTGCACTGCTTAATAATATAATCAGAAGTCATTAGGACATTTGTGTATTACTAATTACTGACTAAGGGTGACTGGCTCTTGCTAAGCCTCATTTCTACAGCTCCCAAACTACTCTAACCCAACATCCAGGGATTTCTTGCTTACAGGTGATCTTGAGACAACACAACCAGTTCTAAACACTCTCCTATTTAATTTGGTTGATGGGGCACCAAATGCAGCAAAAGCCCAAAGCTATGAAATAATTTTCTGGAGCAAACACAAATTTGATCAGACCCGAGATGGTTCTCCATAACAAAACCCAAATTTATTTCCAACAGCCATAGTGAGCAGAGTGAAAAGATGACTTAGCTATGCCCACTCAGCCTATTTAAAGCAAATATTTGTGCAGCCAAGGATTTATCTTGCAATCTGGAAGTTGGAAGTATGGGTAGATGGTTTTTGTAGGACCCTTCCAACTGAATTATTCTAGTCCATTCCTATACAGTGTTAATCTCTGTTAAAAATAGTTGATTTGCATGTGACCAAATGTGGTTAGAGAGCATCATTACTGGTGTTACTAAAACCATAATCCACTGGAAAAAATCTTGCAACTGCATTGTCATTTTCTTCTTTTACCTGTTCTAATGCACAGTTATGTGTCTTGTTTCATGATTGTAATAGGTATATGCCTATCTATATCTCAATTTTTGTAAAAGCTGAGATTTTGACCTTTATTCAGATTTAGGACATGATCAAATTCTTAATTCTTTCTAAAATAAAAGTTTTTGGTATCAGACCTTGCAATATTACTTTGTTCTCCAAGTGAACCACCATTATTAGCAAAAATCTAAAGGGGCTGAATCTCTTTAATACCATTGAAAGTGTGAGTAGAATAGCCATGATAAAATTATCCTAATTAAAGCTAATTAACACACATTTATGCAAGGTAAAAAGGCCATGACAATAGGAGAATACAGCAGAGACACAAGAAGCAAAAGTTCAGAACCTCTTAGCTTGTGTAAACTGCTGTATCTTCCTATGAGATGCTGGAATTATGCAGATGAGTGCCAAATGAGGTTTAGCTTTGTGTCAGTTATGGAAGGAATTATTCCCTATCCATTAACATTCGTGTTATCAGTTTCCTAGTCTTTCAGAAATTAATATGTATTTCTGGGAGGATGACATGCTTTTTGTTCCGTACTCTGCTATTCTAGAAAGTTTTATTTACACATTTAAAATATGAATAATGTCCTGTGACTAGGTGACCAACTACAAAGAACAGATAATTAATAGAAGTGGAAAATCTGAAGCTAATGTGTTGGCTTTAAAGCATTTACCTATGCACTTATCAGACAGTTACAAGTGTGAATATAATTGTCAAAACCAGAATCATCTCTCTGTAATTTACAAGCAGAAAAATGTATTAGATTACAGGAAACAGTGTGTAAAACCATCTGGATGAAACTTATGTGTATATGAATATAAATGGTGGCAACTTTCTCTTGGTGTTGGCAAGTGAAAGTGCGTTTGATTTGAAGCTTCTTAAAGTGGAGAAATTTCAAGAGATTGCTTAATTTTATAAAGGGTTTGTGCACACACATGCATGCACACAAACATTTTTTGGCAAGTTCTCCTGGGCTGTCTTCGTATTCCATCTGGCAGGGTTCAAGCCATGATCCTTTACTTATTTTTTTTCGTGCTGCAGTATTGTAGTTTGTTAGCTCAAAACTGTAACTCAAAACTCAAAAACTGTAGTAGGGATGCCAACACAGATGGTGTCCTGCCAGCTTTTTGCAATTTTCCCTTAACCCTGAGATGCATACCATGTGCGAGAGGGGGATATGCATCAAGACACTCCCATGAAACTCCATGGAGTGTCTTAATGATTTTGCACTTAATAAAGTGATTTGCTGAGTTTGGTTTTAATAAAGCAGTTCAGTATAGCAAGCAAATGTCTGAGATGCATTTGCAGCAAATACTTTGAAAATACACTGAGCTTGTGAAAGAGCATCAGTATGACTGAGGAAAAATGTTGGCTGAACTGGAGAGAAAAAATCTGACATGTTGTGCCACCCTGCCCATTGCAAAAGCAGTTGGTCTGTGGACCTCATTATGAACCTTGGTTTTCTCCTATCAAAAACAATCCAGTAGAATTCAGAGAAGGAAACAAAAGATGTGTAATGGACATTACCTGTTCTAACAGTCTTTCCTTCAATGTAGTTAGAAAGTTTTAGTGTGGGCTGTCCCACAACCTTGGAAATCTTACAAGAGGTTGTTTGGTAATTTCCCAAAATTAAAGCCAGCATTGATTATTTTTAAACATATTTCAAAAAAACATCAGCCAAACTCAGATTTGATTCCTTTTTTAATAGGCTAGAGACACTGTTGGCCATGGTGGGTAGAGGGAAGGGCAGACACATGTAAAAGGTAGAGTTGCAAAGTAGCAGCTGCTCTGTCATGCAAGCATTAAAATGCATTTTGATTCTCTATAGCCAAAACTCAGACTGATCCCAAAAATAGCATGTTTATTTTATTACAGTTTATCTTCATAACATGAAGATAAACTATAATAAAACCACCACAAATTCCCCATTTTCTCTAATTAAACAGATACGTTAACAATGAGGAACTGGTTTCATGTTATATACACAGGTATTGAAATTATCAGAATGGAAAGGACCCAGGCAATTGGATTAGAATAACATGTTTTTTCAGATAAAAAAGTATCTAAAAAAGGAACAGAAATCTGCAAAATGTCTCTTGGACCATTATACAAATTCATTCACATGTATATCTCAACCTGAAAGCTCATGCAGCTTTCTATTGCAGGAGCTCAATATGGGAACAAAAATAGCCTTTGTTGCCACTGTACACTTAATTACTGAAACAAAGGTGTTACAGTTTGATCCTTAGAGCATGGTGGGCTTGCCATGGGGAGCTCAAGTTACTACTTGTGGCTCTGGCTTGTTGGCTTCTAACACGCTTTCTCATTTAAGCTGTTCATGCCCCCAAATAGAATGGCAATTCATAGTTACTGCAAGTTGGTTTTTACCCAGGCTGTGAAGATGCCAAATGTCAGAGAAACATCTTCTTAACTTAATACATTATTCTGATTTTTAAAAAAAATTATCTTAGCATCTATAAACATTTAGTAAGTAAACTTTGGGCCATTATAAAATCTTTTCTTTATGAAATATGAAAGAATATCAGTAATTTATCATTCTCTGAATTTTATTGTTCTGCCTTTCTTTGAGTGTTTAGGACCAGCTAATATGATTTCTACAGCAGACCAGAGGGTGATTTAAATTTTAATATATTGCAGTCAGGCAGTGTCAATGCATTATTTCTGTCTGTGGAAAGGTACCAGTTCTCTGACTGACTGATTATGACAACAATGAAAAATCATATCCCCAAGATGCATCACAAAAAGATATAAAATGTACATAAATATGTCAGTTTATTATGACATTACAGGCACTAGCAGGAGTTGCCAAATGCTGGCGTACTGCAGGTATCTGCAAGGCTTAGTGATAACGGAGCTGTTGCCCAGAAATAACGTGGGGAGTTCTGGTTTGGCTCCTGGGTTCAGCACATTCAGGTGCAGGGCACCCGAGACTGGTTGGTGAAACCCTGGCTGTCCAGAAAGGGGCTGAGTGAACGGGTGATGAGAGGACATAACACAACTTGGGACAGCAGGCTCCTGTTCTTCCCTGGCCCACAGGCTGTGTGCAGCCCCATGTGCCAGGCACTGTTCCTGTCCCTCCCTTTCCCCTCTGCTGCCTCACCCCTTCTAGGGCAGCTCTGTCTCTTATTGTGTGCAGTAGAATGAGCAATGAAGCTCTAATCTCCTTCCAGGCAACATAAGCAATGCTATTAATATTTACCAACCATCACAATCAAAGTCCAAGTCACCAGAGCAGGGCGGTGCAAGCCCAGTGAGGGCTGCCAGTCGGGCAGTGCTCACCTTTATCCCCACAGTGGCACATGAAGAGCTCCCAGCTGGCTCCCAGCACGGCACAGACACTCCATTAAGACGTTTTACAGGAGTGAGTAGCATGTTCATAAAGGAGATTAAGCAAGGTACAAGTAGCAGAAAAGCAAGGACTTTGTGTGTGCTTCATTAGCACTCGTGCAATCCAGACAAAAGTGCAAGTGGGAACCTTTGAATTAAGCTGTTGCAAAGGGAATTATGACAAGGATATTCCTCAAAATTAATCTTGAGATTATATAATAGGCTATTTGCTAAACATATAAACATGCTAATGACTGGCCATTAGCCCACCTTATTAAAGGCATAGAAAGCAATTTATCCAGTGTGAGGAATAATGCAGCCTAGATTTTCCTCCTTTCATGAATTACTCAGCCGTTTTAATATAAATTGACTTATGTTGTCTTTTAGGTAGCAAAGTTCAAACTTAGATGACTTGAGAATATAGTCTCTGTACCTCTGTAAAAAAATACAGTGAAGCTTTTATATCAGCTAGAGATATGACTCTCTGTTTTTTAAATAAAAAGGAGATGGCTTAATGAAAGCTTGGTTAATACCAGGTAAGATGAAATCTGGGCGTGATTTCAAACCTTCTTCTAGACAAATGTAACATATTCAGATATTCCCATTTTACATTATACATATGTAAGAGTTTGGAATTAGCATCTCAGTTTTGGTAAACACTAATTGTATAGAATATTTTGGACCATTTCTCCTTGCATTTCATATATTGAGTACTAGCATTCACACCATTTGAACAAAATATTCAGGGTAACAGAACTTGCTGTATAGGTATAGATCATTTATTCATGAAGTCCAGTAACCTTCTGCAGCAGCAGCACTAACTTAATAATTACAACTAACCAAGCACCATCAGTGCATACTATTTGTTATAAAATTCTCTCTTTATTGTCACAAATAAACTCAGGGATCAAACTCCATGTTAAAGACATTAGTAAAGTAGATTTGAAACTCAGGTTACTGGAAGCTGTAATCTCCCAGCCCAAGCATAAAATCCTGGGCTATAAAAGTAACTCTGATTCAATTATTAAGTGACTCAGCATGATGCTGACTGCATGTGTACACAACACTGAACAAAGCAAGTCAGGAGCAGGAGAGAAAAAGTATGATAAGGAAAGATTATGTCTTTCATGGCATGACATTTAATGATGAAATTATGTGTCTGACAATAATTGTAGCAAATTATATTATTATGATTATATAATAATAAATTTTTTTTGCCAAAAAATTACCTCAACAAAATGTTTTAGAGAAAAAAAATATTCATGTAATGTGAATGTTACAGTAATGACGGGTGAAAACCAGGTATTTTATGTCATATTATCTGGTTTACCTTCTTGAGTAGTTAGATTTTATCAGACAGAAACAGAAATTAGGAATCCATTATTAGACATGAAACCAAGGAATAGGAATCTATGTAAGCATGTTCTGATCATCCAAGAAATCTGGCATTCAGGCATTTGCACATAGGCAGGAACTGTGATATTTTCCAAATGCCATCTGAGATCCACTTTGGAGGCATCAGTATTTTAGAAAAATCTAAAGGTTGGACTCAGACCTGCAAGTGCAGCTCATTGACATTTTGCCACAGCCCGAAAGCTGGTGCAGACAGAGGTGAGGAAATGTCACAATGCAATAAGATCTTTCAGCCATATGTTGATCTCAGGTTACCACAGAGAACAACCTCAGCCCAAGTCAGGCTGGTGAGTACAAATAGTACTTCTCAGACAGTATCTCCACATTCCCTCACGTCCAGAGGCTGCACAGGTGCAACTGGAAAAGAATGGTGTGGTAGAAGGGAATTAAAGTCCTCATTTCATGTTACAAGTACAAGGGATTGAATACCCAGTAGATTTTGACACTGCCTGGCAGTAATATATTAAAAGTTCAGTAATACCCTGTAACAGGTATGGTGCATAGACTTAAATTAAAAATGAAAACATCTGAATCAGAAAATTTTGAAAGGTCAGTATAAATAATCTTTGAATATTGAACCCCTGAAACTTCCAGCATAACATTTTGTAACATGTACACTACACCATTATATGATTGTGAAACTCAAACCCCGCATAAGTACATAAGCTTTATTATAACTGCTAGCCAGAGAGCTGAACTGCCTGTTCCATAGCACTTCACTTCTGTGCTGTTAGACAAAATGTGACCATCTTGGGGATGGCAATTCTTACTTTTCAGAAGAGAGCTGAGAAGATACTGGGAGCAGTAGGATTTTTCCTGCCACCTTTTGCTGCTCTGTGACTGCTACAAGGTGTTATCCAAGCTGCTGCTTCTAAGGCAGGGATTGTGCAAGGATGACTATATAAAATGAGACAACACATCTCTGTGACTGAGTCAAAAATCCTCCAACCCAATAATAAAATCTACAGCACACCCAGGACACAAACCCTAGTATTGTAAAGTCATTCTGCTTCACTGCCAAGGTCAGGGGAGGTAAAATGCCCTTGCTGCTGGCTCACCCAGAGGAGCACACTGGCAGCCACCCACACTCTGTCACACAGGTGGCAATCAGGGTGACATGCTGTGCAGTTATTGAGAGGGATGGTTAGAGTCAGTTCCTTTGGTGACTTTCAGGCAAAATCTGTTCTCTTTGCCACACGACAAAGCTGTTTGGGGAACATGGAGTGCCTTAGAACTGCTTTTTGCCCTGGTGGCTTTGATGGCCAAGTAAGCTCCCCTTAATTCATTTAGTGCCTTCTTGGCCCTGAGCCTGCCTCTCAGTCTCTGTACATAAAAGAAGTCAGACAGAAGAAATAAATGTCTTCCAGGGCTAACCTGAAATACAATCAGTTCTTTTAAACTGTTTCCTTCAAGATGGCTACATATTCCTTATCGTATCTTGCTGTCTTCAGACCCAGTTACCTCCCTTGAAGTGAGCAATAGATCCAAGCAGATGTTTTCTTATCAAGAATTCATACCAAACCTATTTATTTGAAATTAGCATATCTCATTAACTGTCTCAAGGACACTGTCTGAATTCATCTTTTAATGAGTATCTCAGAAATCTAGCATTTCAAAAGCAAAATAGAGCTGCAAATGGTCTTACTTTTTAACCCCCTCGCTTCCACAGCAGGCTTTTATAGGTGAGCAGTGGAGAAGGGGCTTTTCTAGGTAGCTTTTTGGAAAAGCCACACAGTTCCACTTGGTATTTTGGGCTCAGGATACCCCAGCCTGCCTGGATCCAAGTGCAGGTGTAGGGCTGCTCAAGCAGCAAAACCAGAGGGGAGGCTTGGGCATGGGTCCAGCACGATGCAGGGGAGGGTCTCAGCCAGTCCCCATCAGAATCATGGCTCTGGAACACCTTTTCCCTGCCCTGTGACCTCATGAACAGGTACTCTGCCTGTCCTCCCACCAAGATTTTAGGAGTTCCTTGCAGCAGGGAAAGGAATGGACTGAAAAGCAAGGGTGCCTCCATTGCAATCGGCTGCATAGCCCACTGATACATATATTTTTTCTGCATTTTCTTATCATGTTTTCTCCCTGAATAGTAGCAGCAAAGTAATTTTGGTACAATATTTAATCATTCAAAAGGAAATCTGATGTTTCAAAAGGAAACAGGCTGATGTGATATTTCACTTGGCTGTAATCCAAAAATCCACATTTGTTTGTTCTAAAATATGAATATTAGTGAAGCCAGAATGCCTCCAAGCACTCATTGAATTGCAATTTTTTTGTACTTCAACAAAGGCCTGAGAAAGTGTGTAGGATGTTGTCTGTATATCTTCCATAAAAAAGGCATCCTGATATAGTGACTGTTAAAGGCAATATAATTACACTAGAAATACTAGACTATTACACTGTCATGGGGACTGCAGAAATGTGGTTTTTTCCCAAAGGAATAGGCACATAAAGATGTTTTATGTTGAGTTTATGTGTGACATTGCAGTAATCAGTGAATTTGCTCTACGTGCTCAGGTGAACACTTCTATGGGTGATATGAATATTGAGATACTGCAGGACAGGTGTGGGCATGGCCTGAGAGCAGCTCCAAGCCCAATGTAACTTCCACTTCCACCAGCATATTTCTGTCCCAAGGGCTGGTTAAGCAGGATCCAGAGGAACTTCGGATTCACCACTTCCCGTGGGAGGTAAGTGGAAAAAAACCTGCACGTGTAACAGTGCATCCAGATGGGCCTGAGCACAATAGGCTTTTGAAATGCGTATCAGGGGAGGTATGGCTGGAAAATAGAACAGAATAAAGGGATTATGGGGAATGAGTGAATATTTAGAAAATAAAAAAGACTCGGAGCAAGGATGTTGCAAATAAAAAGAGATTTCAACTTCAAAGAAACCCATGAAAATAAAATATGTAGGAAACCAACCTGGAAATTCTGTTCACACCTGGGATGATTGATTTGTGAGGCATTTCCAGCACCTCAGCTGTGGTTATCCATTCCCACAGCTTCTTTGAATTTCATAGAATTTATTTTGAATCCAAGCAGTATAACACCACATAACTGTGTTGCTGAAATAGTATTTCAAGGTGTTTGGGACTTCAGTCCTGAAGTGGGAGGTGTCAGTGTGGCTCAATCCATTTAGCACAGCATCAGGGCTCATGACAATGTAGCTCAGGGTGTGCCAGCACTTCCACTACCAACCCCATTTTAAAGGGTTTAAATATGTTGAGTGGTTATGCAAAACAGAAGTGCTAGGGGAAAAAAAAATCAGTATTAGAATTTAAAAAGAACGTAAAAAGGACCCTTTGCTAATGAAAGCAGTGACAGATGTGCTTTCTGCAAGAAAATTAATAGTGCCTACAGAACAGGCAAAACATATACTAACTCAAAGATATTCATATTTATAAATAGCACACCCAAGTTTCACAGGATTGAAGCAGATGGAGGTAATACATAAAAACATTAACATTTTTGCAGCCAGGATATTCACAACAGCCAATGAAACAGGCTCAGAGATCTCTCCTTATTTCATGTTCCTCTAAATGCTAATGGAATTGTATGTATGCACTTGGAAAAGAACTTCCGGCTTCCAAAAGAATTGCATTATCTGCTTAGAGATCTAGTTGGTTTTTTTCCTGAGAGAGAGCTGTTTAGGTCTGCTCCTAGATAAAAGCAACAAAATGCATTAAGATGGGGTGTTATTATGCAGAATACATTTCTGTTTTTATGCCATAATCCCGGGAGGTGTTAAAGCACCTAACCTCTAGAGATTTCAAGTGAACACAATCACAGTGGTACAAGTACTTGCATGAGAAACACTGTTTTAGTGGGCAAGGGAAAATTGGTATTAAATGGCTTTGACTCTTATTATTTAAAGAAGGAATAAATATTTGATACATATAAATAAATACTCGCACATAAATAAATATGATCCTATGGATGCTAATCTTCCTGCAGGGAAAAGTGTATTAGCAAGGAAAGGAACAGTGTAAACCTCGATGGGAATACTAATCCCAGGTCAAACTAATAGCAAGCCTTTTATTTTCATTTATTAATTAGGGTAAGCTAATTATAGACTAGATTTCTTCTGACTGTGTTGCTTTCTTAAGCCCAATTAAAAGGGGCACAGCTGAAAATGTGAGTAATTTGAGGGAGTCCAACCCACACTTCTTTGAAAGGAAGGTGTTTAGTGGCCTTCAGCCCCAGCTATACCTTGAAAGTCTTGTTGCATCAGTAGTAACTACAGATTTGCTATGCAAGGCAAACTCCAGCTTTACATTGAATATATGACTTCAATGGATGGTGCAGCAACACATACAGCAGCAGATTTTGACTTATTTTCCCTGCCTCTGCTCTAGCAGTGGATATAAATCTAGAAGCATAATCTCCTGGAAGTGTGCATGTTATCTCAAGCCCTGCACAAATAAAAGCAGGTGAATTTCCATCCAGCCTGAGAAATCTTTTCATCAAGTGACTGCTTAAACATTTCTTCCAAGGTGAGTTTGGCTTACAGAGTCTGAGCTGCTGGCCCTGGGCAATGTGCCCCCACAGCATAGGGTATCTTGTGGTACACAGTTGGGACATGGTATTTTACCATTTTACACATTGACAGCCAATGCAGAATATCCTTTGGGAAGTCCAAATATACCTTGCTTTGGAGACACTGCAGTGACTCAGTGTTTCTTTTCCTAAAATGTGATCTGGCATTATCACTGGAGAATATTTTTTAATCATGGAACTTTTACAATAATTTTTAATTACAGATTTTGAATTCATTCCACATTCCAACAAACACAACAGCAGAAATGTCTTTTTCCATAAATTTCACTTTCACCTGCTTGCAATCTGTTTGCACATTAGCTTGATGTGATGCACATAATTACTAGTCTCTCCTTTTGACAAATTATTAGGGATGAAAAGGGAATTTGCGAAAAATTTCTTAAAAGAGAACAGGACATTTCTCTGTTTACCATGAGTTAATTAGCCGAAGTTCAAATTTAGACAGAATTTTATTTAATCTTGCAAAAGAGAAGAAAACTATGCAAATCAGTCCTAAAAAACTGCAGTCTTAAAATGGAAGAAATATCTGCCTGCCATCAATCAAGTCTGTATTTTTTCATAAGAAAGTGATGTCTGATTATACTAATTTTACCCTTGTGGTAATTGTCACTAATGTTCCACATATTGTATGTGTCTTGCTCTTATGAATCCCATATCCCCTTCTGCCATAAATATTTCATAAAATACTCAAAGCCAGTCCACAGCCAAGTAATAACAAATGTCAAATGACACATTAAGAAGATTCATGGCTATTTTAAGTATGAATTTTATAAAAAAAACCTAACTCGCTTATTGTGGTCACTGTTAAGAGATTGATTTTAGCAAAAAAAATACTCAGCAAGTAGTGTCAGCACCTTTGCTGTCAGCTTGTTATAAAAGGAGTATTACTTAATAGAGGTTACTCAGAGTACTTGGTGGGAGACAGTGCACATGATGGTCTGTTTAGCTTTGGGTGTGAGCCTAACTTCCAGAGGCCTCATTCAAGACCACTGTACCAAACGGAAAGAACTCTGTTTATTTTATTATGGTGGGCTTTCCATATTGCTACATCTTTAATGAGCCTTCAAGGTCTCCCAGTCCTGAAGACTAGGATGCTTTGTTGGAGTTCCCTTAATGCCACTGGCTTAAAGACCTTCTTTCTCATTCATTCTCCCCCTCACTAAATTTTTGTTGTGTCTTGTTGTTTGTTTTTTTTTTTTCTGGGTAAAGCATAGTTTTAGGCTTTTTTCCCTTTATGTATAAAGAAAATAAGAAGCAGTAGGCTCATGTTTCCCCAAAATGTGATTTTATCCAACTGGAATTGTGGTGGTCAGCCCCAAAGAGGGTGAGAGCCTGTGTAGGTGCAGGCAGGTAATGAGATGAGGATCATGTGCAAGGCATAAATACAAATGACCCAGCTGGGGGGTGCAGGCAGTTTGTAAAGGTGGTTTGTTTAGTGCAACTGGTCTGGTTGGTACAAAGTGGGTGCACTGCTGAAGGTGGAGGTTTTGTCAAGGACAGCCTTGTGGAGACAACATCTCAGCCACGTGCAGAGGGTCTCACAAGGGACCTCTTTGGGGAACATCAACCACAGTTAGGAAGAATGAGTGAGGAAAAGCTGATATCCCAAGTAAAATGTAAGACTGATGCCCATGTCCATGTTTTCCTGCTCAGAGTTTTAGATCAACACTACAGTGTCTCTTCTCAGTCAGGCAGTGGCTGACCCCAGAGAAATAGGCAACCCACTGCTGTGCTTTAAAACAGAATGACCTCAGGAAAGGAGATGGTTTCTCTTGTGTTGTTGAATAATCAATGCAAGGAGTTGCCCTTGCTGTAGGGAACTGAAGACGTGCCAGGAATCTGCTCTTGGTGCTGTGGGCACAGTCAAGAAGGGCAGGGAGCTGGATCTGGACTGGTTGGTTGTGTGGTGTGAATTGCTTCAAACCTGGTCACAGCTAATCTGCTGAATGGGTTGTGATGGATTATGCACTCCCTGTAAAACAGGGATTTAAAAGCAGGGGAAGGGACAACTGCAGCAGCTGCAATGGCTCTCTTATCTCATCTAACACGGAGAACATTGCAGAGGGATGGGCTTGTCTCGCTGTTCATTTAAGCTAATTGGACTTCACTTTCAGAGGTGTGTCTACTGTATTTTTCACTCTTGAAATATCTCTCACTGAATGGGGAAGTGCCCTTTGATTTCAGACTAATATAAAAGTTGGTTACGTTATCCTTGTGATTATAAATAACAGTATTAATGTGGATATCATAATAGGAAGCTGCTCTTCACCATGAGTAAAATGTCTTGTTACCAGACTGTGACAGGTTTGTGTCTTCTGTTTCTAAATCTTTAATATTGCATTTGCTTATTTTGTGATTAAATTAAACAAAATGTGGGGAATATTATTAAGTTTCTGCTTTGTTTTGGCATAGAGTTTGTTGAACTTTTCTTCTTACGAATGGATATGTACCCTATGCAAGGCTACGATCTTATCTGCAGCCTGCCATTTTACCCTTCTTACTACCCTGAGGCCATGCAGAAAGGGTATTTAAAGGTGTGCAAAGATTTGTTCTTAGTTGCTTTAGTTGCTCGGTAGTGTTTGTATCCTAGATTCTTCATATATATAATAATGCAACAAATTATTATCTAGAATAATGGAAAACATTCTGTTCTGAGTTGTCTATTAATATTGCAAGAATAAGACTATGTTCAAGACATGGGGTGACGGCATTCCTCTTCTCTAGCTCTGGACCACGAGGGATGGAGAATATTCCATCAAGGACAAAGGTAAAAGTCTAAAGGAGGCTTTTTTCTCCCATGGGAAAGATGATCCACAGTTTCTTGCAGCGTCCACATGGTGTGAGGAGAAAGAGAGAGAGAGAAGATGGGTGGGCATTTTTAAACTAGGGGAATGGGGAAGGGAGGAATAGACCCACGATCAATGGGATGCCACCAACAGGGAGGGGCTAAGGGAGGATTTGACTATGTCACAGACCAATGGGGGAGAACAGAAGATACCATAACAACCATGAACAATGCAACTTACGAAACAAACAGTGCAATACAACATCTCCCCCTTTTTTGATAAATAAAGTTAAAGGCATCGGAATTATTCTGATTCAGAATATGAATTTGTCCACTACTTATGATTTGCGGGCCACTTAGGCTGCTTTTGGTCTGTCATCTCTATGTGGTTGACTTCTGAGGTAGTGTGGATTATACTGTTAATGGCTTCAAAAATCAAGCACCGTAGAACTCTGAACGCTTAACAGTATTAGGAAAAAGAATAACAATAAACGACAAAATTGTTTTAACTATGGAAATCCACCACCCTGAGAGTCCCTAGCCTTTGAACAGTCCACTGAACCAGTCTTCGGATTCTTGCTTTACTTGTTCAATCATGCTTTTCCTTTCTCTGAGGGTTTGTGGATACTGGGAGCCTTTGAGGTCAGGTTCAGGCAGCAAAGTCCTTCAAATTCCTGGCATTTGTATCCATGCAACAGCAAAAGGAAGTCTATGGCTGCATGATTTTGGAGTGTGGCCTGCCTGGTAATTTCCTCATCTTCCAGGAGGGAACTGATGGCAGTGGATGTTAAATTTTCCTGTTTGACCACCCAGCACTCTAGGTGGCCCAATTCACCTAGGGCTTTGGCTGTTATGACCCATGTAAAGAATATGGACACAGCAATTCTTTTTGACTTGGCCCAATGAAAAATTTCAGCATCACAATTTGCGTCCAAATTGTCAGCACTCCTCTTTTGTATTTTGTTGGCCAAATTGTTTTTACAAATCTATTCACCAAATAAGGTTTGGTTGGGTGCTAACAAGGACAACCACCCAATGATATATGGCCCTCCTAACAGCCGAGAAGGGATTCCTGTCCATGCCCAATCTCTGCAAATCAGGAGAGGACCTTTAGGGAAGGTTTTGGGATATGAATGGTAAGGATTGTCTGCTGTAACATGGCTCAGAATATCACACCACTTTTTGGCAGTGAACTCTTCTCGATATTGCAGTATGTTGTGAAAAGCTTTAGTTCGAGATAGTGGGGCAAATGTAAAGTGAATGCAGTATGGTGCTGGGGAGGAACCCAACAGCTCCAATTCTTGGGGTTCCTGAGCTTCTTTGGGCAAATTTGCTAACCCTTCTTCTATGGGGTTCTTAATCATTACAGCTCACCGACAATGCAGATGTCAGAGGTTGTATGACTCAGGACCTGAGTTAGGCATAGGTGTGTTCAAGCTGGCTGGATATTCCCCAGCTTGCAATGGAAATCCTACCAGGCAGATAGACATAGGGTCTTTTGCTGCTGCAGTGGACAAGCACATATTTTCTTGTTGGAGTGTCTGTGCCAGGGTCACCCAGATGTTTTGGTGTGGCGAGGGACGATCCATGCAGCTGTCAGACTGCTCAGCGTGAACAGGATGACAATTTGTAAAAGGCTTATCATGAGGCTGGGTGGGAGGTAGGGTTTTTCTAAAAAGAAAAGCAAACATTTCTATAAGCATATCAAAAGTCAGTGTTTCTGCCAAAATGTACCCAGATCTCAGGAAGGTTTTTTCTCCTCTTTCTGGTGGCATCTTCTTTTTGAAGCGAATGCTACTTGCTTTTCATCCTCTTCTGCTGGAGCTGGATTTTTGGGGACAAAGGGTTTTACCCACTTTGGCGTATCCAAAATGTGGGGTGGATTCGCACGCATAGCCACGCCTCCAGGTGTGGAGGTTGAAAGCCTCTCAGCAAAAGAGTCTGCCTCTCTCCCCTGGAGGTTATGCCCTTAGGCACTCCCTCCTTGTTATCTGAACTATAGTTCTGCTCCCGGCATACTTTTCTGTTACGTGTTAATTTGTTGTACCCCATTGGCCCTTCCCCTTTTGTACCGACCCTAAGCGCCCAGACCATTCGCTGTTGCTCCACCCTGCCCCTCTGGCTATCCTATATCTGCCCTGCTCACTCCTACCCTGTGAGCCAGTCATCCCTGGACCCTTCGAGGAAGAGGAATAAATCTCCCCTTGGAATCCCACATGCGGCTCCCATCTTTTCTCTCCTGTGTCAGCCGAAGTGGAGCGCTCACAAAAGAGCTAAATCACTCACCGCCCGGGAGCGAGCCAGAGGACGTGCCAGTGCCCCAGAGTTGTCCTCCAAGGACACTTCTCTGGAAGGTTGTGGCACTCTACCACTGCCTGAGGGCCCACCGTGACAGTTGGCACCTGAACAGGGACCTTCCTCAGAGCGGTTCTTGGAGAAGCGTCTCCTGCAGCCTCGGCTGCAGGAATTAAGCCGCTCTCGGGTAGCAGCTCCCCAAGGAAGGTGTCTCACATTTTATGTGAGTGCCATCCACGGGGTGAAGACCAGGACCTTCATCGGAACATCCCAGAAGACTGGTTGACAGCTGGATGACCCCCCCACCGCATTTCTGTTAGTCCAGCGGGTGTCGTGTAGCCCAAAGAATCGTGAGTTGGTGACATTGGGGCTTTTTCTTTTCTGTTTTCCTTTTACTGCTGTGAGGGAAATAGGAGTTTTGAGGATGGGCAATCGGTTAAGCCGCCTTAAGCTCAGCCCTCCTCAAAGAGATGTTTATTACCAAGTTGTGAGCACCCTTTTTCTTAAGTTATCAAAAGGGGAACTTAAAAGATTTTTTCCTTTGGATTTTCAAACGTTTTCCTAATCTAGTCATTTGGGTTCTTTTTGGGCTTTCAGTTGTGAAGTTGTTCCCTTTGTCTCATAAATCAGGCACTTGGGGTCCCTTGTTAAAAACCCCTTCTCCTCTTTCCTCCCTCTACACTCCCAAACCCCTTTTCCTGTCATAGGGACGATCAGCAGGTGGTTGTAGTAATGATGCACAGGGCTGCTTCCAACTCCCTTACACCTCCCGATCATTTCTCTTCCCCTGCCAGGGCAGCACTGGCCATGTCGCTCTGGATTTCTCCCCCAACCTCCTATCTATGCCCCTGTACCCAATTTCATCCTCTGTTTCACAAAATGGCACCAGCAATGCAGCCGGCCCCACCATTTTGCCTCCCTCATACCCCAGTTTTCCTGCCCTACCACCTCAAAATGGCTGCTTTCCCGTGGCCCCATCGTGCCCTGCTCCTCCCACTTCCCTGCGTCATTCTTGGGTGTAACCACGTTGGGACCCTCCCCCTCCACCGGGAAACCCCTCCCTGATGCAGACACCACCCACACCCCCTCGGTTAATCCCTCCCCCATGGCCCGTCTCACTTCCAGGTCCCATGACACCAGGACCGGAAATGGCTCTGATGGAGACCGGAAGGAAGCCATCTTGGTTTCCACTGCCACCCACAGTCTGGCAGCTCCAGTCCAGCCAAAAGGGTGTCACCGTAGCCAAAAGGGTGTCACCGTAGTCAAAAGGGTGTCCTCTTCAGAGGATGAGAGCAGCGAGGCCTCAGACTCCAACTCACCACCTGAGGTTGAGGACCACTGGGCAAAGACCCAAAGGGAGGCTGGGAGAGAGACTGGGAGTTGGCAGATAAGATCACTGCATTCCCAGTCATTCGCAAAAGGGGAAAGAGGGCCATACCATATGCCCTATGAGCCTCTCTCATATGGAGAGATGAAAGACTTATGTGGAGTGGCAAAAGAGCATGGGCGGAGCTCATTTTATTTTAAGAATCTCCTGGAAGCAACCTTCTCGCCTCACACCTTAGTTCCACATGACATTAAAAACATCATGCACTGCCTATTAACACCTGCAAAATGCATGTTGTGGGACAGACAGTGGAAAAAACATCTAATCACCCTGTCCAATACCTATTCAAAAGATCCCAATAAACAAAATTTTACTGTGGAACAATTGGCTGGAGAGGAGACCTTCCAGAAGGCAAATGATCAGGCTCAGTTATTGCCAGAAACAATTTTACTGGACATTACTAATGCCGCAAAAACAGCATTGCTGCTTACCCTTGACAAATCCCTTTCCACCCAGAACTTTGCTACCATCAAGCAAGGGGCAAATGAGTCATTTATAGAATTTGTTGACAGACTGAAAGTCACTCTTGAAAAACAAACTGAAAGCCCGGAGGGGCAAAAGAGGTTCTAAATAAAATTGCACTAGCAAATGCAAATCCAGACTGCAAGGCAATCCTGCGGTCTCTGTCAATTGACTCTGACCCCACCGTCGAGCAGATGGTGGAAGCCTGTGCCAAACATACTCCAACTGACAACTCTGTGGCACAGACGGTGGCAAAAGGAATTGCCAATGGGGTAGCTGGAGCATTTGCGGTCATTACTGTGAAAGAGCAACAAAAAATGTTTTTACTGCGGCAAACCTGGACACTTTCTAAAAGACTGTCCTGAAAGAGTGACCATTCAAGACCATTGTCCAAAGCCCGAAAGTCCATCAAGAAAGTCCAGGAAGCCCTATCATCACAACAAGCACATTGCTTTGAGCCAAGCCTGCCCTCTCAGATGGCGGTTTGGTGTAACAAAGCAGGACTACAAGACCAAAAGTGGGCTGCTTGGAGGAGAAGACTCCGCAAAGCAACAAACCAGGAGCAACCAAATCGCCCCATCACAAGATCCCAGGCAAAAGATACAAAACTAGACATAACTATGTAACCGTAGGCTAGGCACAACCTAGCCACAACTACCTCATCCCCCATGATCCCCAAATAAACTCTAATCAACCTGGTAAGCCCTACTTACCTCTGTACTTACCCTCCTGTTTCTCCTTCCTCCCCAAGTTCCCTTCTCCAACCCTACTTATCTCATTTCCAGTTTTAATTTTAGCTGAAATTGACTTTAAGCTCAGTTTAAAATTTTCCGCCGTAATGCTGCTTCTGCTAGCAGTAGATTGAGCATCCCTGATGCGTAAAGTGATCCTGCTGGCAACATCTACCTCAAACTCAATCCCAACCCAACAATGGAGACCACCTACCTCGTTGTCATCATTGCAACTGTGTGGAAAA
Organism: Sturnus vulgaris; assembly: GCF_052056855.1. NCBI lineage: Eukaryota > Metazoa > Chordata > Aves > Passeriformes > Sturnidae > Sturnus > Sturnus vulgaris. The sequence continues at coordinate 16,054,333 of NC_142256.1, read as the reverse complement.
TTCATCGATGGATTTAATAATTTTCTTGGACAGTTGGGACTCAAGGGATGGGGGCTTTCCTTAGTTAAAAGCATTTTTTTGATTTTTGTTGCTGTTTTTGTGGTGTTGCTTTTCTTGTCATATATGTTGTTTTAAAAGAGGCTGTCGGAAAAGCTTTTTTTAATAAATAAAGAAAGGGGAAGCTGAAAGCCTCTCAGCAAAAGAGTCTGCCTCTCTCCCCTGGAGGTTATGCCCTTAGGCACTCCCTCCTTGTTATCTGAACTACAGTTTTGCTCCTGGCATACTTTTCTGTTACATGTTTATTTGTTGTACCCCATTGGCCCTTCCCCTTTTGTATCGCCCCTAAGCCCACAAACCATTCGCTGTTGCTCCACCCTGCCCCTCTGGCTATCCTGTATCTGCCCTGCTCACTCCTACCCTGTGAGCCAGTCATCCCCGGACGCTTTGAGGAAGAGGAATAAATCTCGCCTTGGAACCCCACATGCAGCTCCCATCTTTTCTCTCCTGTGTCAGCCGAAGTGGAGCGCTCACAAAAGAGCTAAATCACTCACCGCCTGGGAGCGAGCCAGAGGACGTGCCAGTGCCCCAGAGTTGTCCTCCAAGGACGTTTCTCTGGAAGGTCGCAGCACTCTACTACCAACCCACGGCCTCCCGTGACACCCGGGTAACAAGTTCATAAGGGCCCTTGGTCTCCCAAGTTTCTGGGTCCTTAATTAGGACAGGTGGACCCTGGGACAACTTAAACTGATCACTGCTGTTAAAGTGAGCTACCACCAGAGGACTCATATTTTCAAATGAACAATGTAGAAAATTAATAGTAAACATGGCTTTGCAGAGTTTTTGTTGCGGCAACACCCACACTGTTGAATTGCTCCATCTAGCAAGGGCTTGCTTGAGCGTCTGGTGGGCATGCTCAATCACACCTTGGCCTATGGGGGAGTAGGGGATGCCAGTTTTATGTTCCACTCCCCACTGCTGGACAAACTCTAGGAATTCTTTGGATGTATACGCTGGGCCATTATCTATCTTAATTTCCCTAGGGAACCCCAGTACTGAAAAGGCTTGCACTAGCTGGTGTTTGGCATGCACAGCCCTTTCTCCTGTGTGGGCAGAGGCATAGACCGCACCTGAGTATGTGTCAATGCTTACATGTACATACTTAAGGCAACCTAAACTGGGAACGTGTGTAATGTCTGCCTGCCACACTTCTCAGCTCCCAAGGCCTCAAGGGTTAACCCCAACACCTAGTGATGGCATGTTTTGGAGCTGGCACCTGGGACAAGTAGCCACAGTGGCCTGGGCCTGACTCCGTGTTAGTTGGATCTGGAGGATCACACCTGGCATATTCTGATGGTATTGCTGGTGACTCAGCTTTGCTTGTTGGAAGATGTCTGGGAGGCGTGCCTTTTTTGCTGGGGTGAAAAGGGAGTCTGCTTTACAATTCTCTTCTGCGATTTTGCCTGGCAAATCAGTATATGACCTCACATGCATCATAATAGAACGGATGCTCTCGATGTGAAACTAAATAAATTAGTTTTGAGAGCAACCTGAAGAGATGCTCATTCTCAATGTCTTTGAGAACTGCCTGCTCTGCCCTGGACATGACCCCCACCACGTAGGCTGAGACGGTTACCAAATTAATTGAGTCTGAGAACTTCTCAAAGGCTCTCATGACTGTGACAAGTTTGGCAACCTGGGGCAACCCCTCCACAAACTCAACATCGGCTTCCCAATGCTGAGTCTCGGGATTTCTCCAAGTTATCAATGATTTGTGGACTGCCCAGGACGTGTCAGTGAACACTGTGAGAGCTTTGAGCGGCCTATAGCTCCTTTTCTCACGATGAATGAGGTGGAATTCCTGATTAAACAATTTGTGAGGCAGGGCATGGACTGATATTTGTCCACTGTAGCTGTCCAGTGTGGGCCTTGTGACGCACCCACATAAGGAGGGAGACAGACACGCATCTCACACCAGGTCAGGTGAACAGGAAAAGAGCACTTTATTTACATGACAGGCCTATGCTGGAAGAATCTCTGACTCCAATTGGCTTGTTCCAGTGTCCATCCATTCTTTCTTCCTCCAAGAAGAATGCAAACAATGTTCTGTTTATCAGAAGAGAGTGTAAGAACTGTTGAAGAAAAGTGTAATCATCAGAATATCAGAATGCACGAAAATCCTGGGGCAACAGTCCAGAGATAACTGGAGGTTGGCATTGCTCTAGAGCAGGTGCTTAAACATCTCTTTGGTCAACCTCTCAGGAAAGTTCCTTCCCTCCTCAGGAAGTTTGACTGGGAGGTGAATACACACAAAGTCACAACCAGCCAGCTCATGCAATCTTATCCTGGCTTTCCAAACCAGCTGAGCCATCAGCTCTTGTGGCTTGGTGATAGTCTTGGATCGTTGATGGGAGAGGAAAACCCACTCAATGATTAAGAGTGGATCTTTCTGCCCTTCAATCTACTGGAATAACAAACCATGCAAGTGTGGCAGCTTTTCCAGGACAATGAATTTGAAAGGCAGCTCTGGCTGATAATGATGAGCCTGTCTCTCAGTCAAAGCCATTTGTGCCTTTTGCATTGCGGCTTTTGCCTCTGGGATCAGTACCCTGGGAGAAAACAGTTCTCTCTCCCCCTTCAATAAATTGAGGAGGGGGCCTAGATCCTCATTGGTGAGGCCTTACCAGGGCCTGACCCAGTTCAAAGACCCACACAGGGAATGGAGATCTGCTAGGGTTTTGGGATCACTAACGATTTCCAATTTCTGCGGGGCAATGGTCCGCGCAGTGATCTCCAAGCCCAGGTACTTCCAAGGTGGCATCCTTTGGACTTCGTCTTTCTGCAGTTGGAATCCAGCAGAGGTTAAAACTTTAACCACTAGGTCCAGTGTTGGAGTATAGAGTCATCAGGGGCACACACAGGCACATCATCCATGTAGTGGAGGATGATGGCCTCCCTTTTTTGGGCAAGCACCAGGGACAGCAATGAGGCCACGTACCACTGGCAGATGGCAGGCCTACATTTCATGCCTTGTGGCAATACTTTCCAGTGGTAGTGCTTCATTGGGGCTTCTCAATTGATGGTAGGAACCAAGAAGGCAAACCGTGGGGCATCCTCTGGGTGTAGGGGAATTTGAAAGAAACAGTCCTGGATGTCCAGGACAGCCAATTGCCAATTTTAGGGAAGTATCGCTGGGGAAGGCATCCCAAGTTGGAGTGACCCCATGTCCTCAATTTCTTTGTTTCCCGGAGGTCATGGAGGAGCCACCACTTATCCTTCCCTGGCTTCTTAATCACACATACCTGGAAATTCCAAGGGCTGGTTGTCTCTTCTATGTGGCCTTTGGCCAACTGCTGCTCCACAAGCTCCTCAAGTGCCTTAAGCTTTTCTTTACTTAGTGGCCACTGACCTACCCAATCTGGAGTGTCATCCAGCTGTTGTATTGCACTGTTTTTTTCCTAAGTTGCACTGTTCATGGTTTTATATTGCACTGTTATATTTATGTATTGCACTGAGAAAATGGCTTGCTCTGTATCCCCCAGAGCTTGTGAAGGTGGTTCAGTCCTTCCTTAGCCCCTCCCCGTCATTGGTGTCTCATTGGTCATGAGTCTGTTCCTCCCCGCCCTTTTCCCTGAGTTTAAAACCACCCGCCATCTTCCTTCTCTCTCTTTCTCATTTCGCCATGTACGCGACAGAATAAACTGTGGATCACCTTCCCACGGGAGAAAACAGCTTTCTTTGGTTTATTGCCTTTGTCTATCAGGATTTCCAACCCCTCTCTGGTCCAGAGCTTGCTGGGCAATCAGAGAGGAAAAAGGGATTCACCTCATCCATCCATGTTAACTTGTGTGTAGGGCGCTCCACAGTGGCCACCTCTAAAAATCCTGGGGAGTCTTAGGGATAACTAATTTGCCCCCCCACTGGGACATGGTGTCTCTCCCCCACAGGGGGCACTTGTTGTCAGTGACAAACAGATGAACACTGGCCAATCTTCCTTCCAGCCCCTCAATTTGTACGATGGTTTTGGAGATCTTTGCCAATCTGACCCCTCAGACACCTTGGATGTTGCCAGCCACAGGTTGCGATTCCCATTGATGGCCACACCCTCTCAGGTATGACTGTCACATCTGCCCCAGTGTCAAGCAACCCTTCCACGTGTATATGATCTGTTCCACGGGTTAGGTTGCATGCCATAGAGGGTTTGTCCTTGCCAACCACTTCTGCCCAGTAGACTTCAGGTGCTTTTTCATCTACTGGGACCTCCACTGGAACAGGAATGGCCTGGGCAAGGATTTGCCCCTTGGCCAAATAGAAGGGTGGCTGAGGGCAGTGCTCCAGAAGAATGAGGTGAGTTATGTCTCCCTTCATTGTCATGGGAGCTACCTCAATCTCCAGGGGCGTGTGCGCAGTGTCCCCATTAATAAAATACTCACTGCTGTCCAGTCCTGTATGGTTTATCATCACATCCTGTGAGTTGTCCGGCAAGCCCACTGCAATGATTGTCCAACCGGTAGACTTGAAAAGAAAGGCTTTGGTAGTCACGACCCCAAAACACCTGTGAGGCTGCCAAACTTTGTTACTACAGTTTTCATTTTTATTTTTCTGCTGACCCATATCCTGCTTCCCTTCCTCCCCCTTTGTTGTTACGAGAGAGGCTTTTCCCACTGTGGAACCCACTGTATTTATAGCATGGTGCGAGGCGGGTCTGTGCTCTGGTCTTAGTTTTTTTGTTTGTTGCTTGCTTCTTCTTTTTGGTGTTTCTTTTTCTGCTGTTGGCTTTGGGGACAGTCTCTGGTGAAGTGTTCTGGCTTCCTACACTGGAAACAAATGATATGTGGAAGCCGCTCAGGTGACATCTGTTGTGTCTTTACTTCTGGTGTTACAGCTGCTGCAGTTTTTGGGTTTGCCAGTCTTAGCCTTTTCTCTGGTGCACTGAAAAGTTCTCCTTTCTTGGCACATGCTTCTATCATCTGTGCTATTGTAGGTGGAGGATCGAGAGACATTCCTAGGATAACCCTGTGACAGGCTTCGTTGGTATTCCTCTGAGGCATCTCCTTAAGTAATTCTGCCTGTGCCACTGGGTCTTCCACTTGCCTTTCCACTTGTGCACAAAGACAATTAACAAACTGTAAAAATTTCTCTGATGGATATTGTTTAATATTAACATAACTTCCCTTAACTTCTACTGTGGGCAACTGGCTAAAAACCTTTTTTGCAGCTTTGCAGATTTTATCTAAAATGAATTTGGCTAACACCCAATCTTGGTCCTCAGGGTTAGCCCACTCCTCTTTGCTGCTCAGATGTTCAAAGGTGATGCCATTCCTGTCTGCATCTGTTGCACCCTGGGTGTTTTGCTTAAGTTCCATTAGAAGTCCTTTCAGATATCTCTTCCAAGTGCTTTCCAACAGATTGAACTCTGAGGGGGTGAGGAGACACCAGAAGAGATCTCGGAGGTCGGCCAGGACTAATTCATGGGATGTTAGGGTAACTTTCAGCATTCCCTTAAAGATCCCACTATCTCGGCCAAACTTCCTTTGGGTTTTAAAAAGTTATTTTTTGTTTTGGTAGGAGAAAGGTTGATAACTTTTAGTTGCATTTCTCCTAGCAGCATATATGACAGGAGCGGCTGAGGGTATGGTGCTCTCTTCCTGATTTTGATCTCCAGGGTCCCTCTCCCCAAGGTCCCCCCACCTCAGGGTCCACTCTCCTGGGGTTTCCCCCCCACCTCCCCCCGTGTGGGGAGTGGGAGGCGGCCCTGGCCCCCACCCCGTGGGAAAATGGAGGTGCCCTGCTGCCCCCCCCACCCCCCTCCCCATGGGAAGCAGGAGGTGGAGCACTGCACCCACTGCCTCCGTGGCAACTGAGAGGTGGCCCACCCCCCCGTCATGAGAGCCAGGAGGCAGGCCCATTGCCCCCCCACCAGGAATTGGAAAGGACCCACACCCCCCTCCCCCAGATCAGGACTCAGAGGCGGCCCACCCCACCCTGCACCAGGACTGGGAGGGAGACTACTCCCCCCTGCAAGGGAGACACAGGAGGTGGGCTCCTCACCTCCCCACCAGGACTGGGAGGGGGAGCCTGGGAAACAGTAACAGGAGAGGGGGTGGAGTTTCTGGGGAAGGAGGAGTAACCGTGGGAACTAGGATTGCAACACATGGGGGCAGGGTTGCAGGATGACATCATGCAGGGTGGGAACACGGAGGAAGGGGTGTCCAAGGGAAGGAAGAGATTGTGGGATTGGAAAGGGTTGGAGGCGGGGACATGTGGCTGAAAGGGATTGTGGGAAGAAGAAAGGTAAGATGGAGGATCAGCCACGTGGCCAGCGCCATCTTGGACCCCCGCCATGAGGTCGCTGACATGTGGATGGGGGGGTTATCTTTACGCTGAAGTCGAGGTGCAGGAACTGGGGTAGAGGGGCGCCAGGAAGGTACTCTGTCATGATGCACACAACTGCCAGAGTCAGGGTGCTGGGAGGGAGGCAGGGGGCCAGGGATACAGCGGCTGTTCCAGGTTTCCTACATTTCTTGGTGTGCCCCACGCATCTCGTCCAGCTCAGGGGTCTGGGAGCATGGGAGGAGGGTTAGGGAAAACTGGGGGTGTTTGTTGTGGCTTTCCCTTTATTTCCCTTTTTATCAATTCTTTTTGAATTAAAATGAACAAAGGAAAAAATCTGGATACTGTTTTGTTTTCGTGCTCTACTTTGAGAGTTAATAAGTTTCTAATTTTGTCTCAGGAACAGACAGAATCTATATTTTGCAGGGTAAAGTGAGGGAAATGAAGAGATAACCAGCACATAAACCACTTTAACTGTTTCCTAGAAATTGTAACATTCCCACAACTTAAGATATCCTGAACTTGGGAACATATACTCTTTTGTGTGCAGAAAGTTGAATGCCTGTCTTGATGTTAAAAATAATTGGCACAATTAAATCTACCTTATCTTGCAGAAAGACGCAAACTGAAACTGAAAGCATTAAAAATAGTCTATAGCTAGGCTGGGGACGGGTTTGGCATCTTCTCCTCCATGCGTGACGCTGTGGTAGGAGGAGAGACTGCACCAACATGTCGCACGGCTTTTAAACTGCCACCAGTAATGCCGTGCTGCCGCTGCAGCTCACAATACTGGCACTGCTTGCCACCACTGCAGCTCCTGGCGCCGAACCGCTGCACGTGCGCTGCTCCACGTTGGCTGCAGCCTTTGCCACTGCTGGGCTGCCTGCGCCGCTCTGCGTGCCAGATCGCCCACGCGCTGCCGCGGCTCCGCCAGCCCCTTCGCCAGATTTACGCTGCTATACCACGGCTCATTGCTGCTTGTGGCACCGCGCCGCTGCTCGCAGCTCTCAGCGCTGAACCATCGTACACGCTCCGTGCTGGCCGCAGCCCTCGCTGGCACCGGCTGCCCACTTGCGTTCCACTTTTGCCACGTGGCTCAGGCCAGGTGGTGCCCCTGTCTCCTCGGCGGGAACATACTCCCGCTGCAACTGGGGGCTATTTTGGGGTCCCCACTAATACTCACGAGGGGTACTCACCTCCCTCTTCAGCTGGCTGGAAGTGCTGCAAGGTAAGTCCTTTGTCCAAGGCCAATCTACCTTTGGGCTGAAGGCAGGCTGCTGGTCTCGTCCTCATAGGCGCTGCTGCACAAAAAGCAGCCTATTGCCTGCAAGGTAACTCATAGTCCAAGGGCTCACATAATCTACTCGTGGAGTCCTAGCTGCTGCGCGGGGTCTCTGACCTTGTGGAAAGCCCCACGGGAAGGCCTAGCACTGGACGCCAGTTGACGGGATTCCTCTTCTCCCTGGGTCCTCTCAGCTAGCTCTGGACTACAGGGGACGGAAAATACTCTGTCAAGGACGAAGGTAAAAGACTAAAAGAGGCTCTTTTCTCCTGTGGGAAAGATGGTCCACAGTTTATTATAGCACCCACATGGTGAGAGGAGAAAGAGAGCGAGAGAGAAGATGGTGGGGAAAGCGGAGGGGAGGAACAGACCCGCGATCAATGAAATGCCGCTGATGGGGAGGGGTGAAAAGAAGGATTCGACCATGTCACAGACTGATGGGGGAGAACGGAAGATACCATACCAACCATGAACAGTGCAACTTATGAAACAAACAGTGCAATACAACAATGGGGTGAGCTGAACAGGGTGTTAGGAAAAGGACAACTCCTGGCAGTGGAAACCATTGTGGCAGGTGAGCTCTGCCTATTAACCTGAGGGTGAGTAGGGAGGCCACATCCTCTGCTCCTTAGCTAATCCTGCAGCTTTGCAGGAGGGAAGAACTCATATGGGGTGTATTAACTCATATTGCCATCAATTATAGGGTGGAGTCAGTCGAACAGACAAGGGCAGCAACCTCTTAGATTTCCCCATCATGATTCAGCAGAGCTTGTCTAATGAACTCCCTTTGTCAATGTGGACAAATTAATTCAGCTCTCTGAGCCACAGGAGATGCCATCACTCATCAGGGTTCTCTCATGGTGTCTTTTGTTTTCACTGACAATCCTCAGGATAGGATTCACTATTAACATCAAGTACTCTGGAGACTGGAGAACTGAATGAGTATTAAAAATATAAGTTAAATTATCAGAACAATGTGATAAAACTAGTCATGGAAATGGAGTTAATCTGAAACTCAGGAATAAACTCCAGATAGCACAATCAAATTTGGTAAATACTGTCTGCTAAAGGGGTCTACTTTAAGGATATTTGTACTATAATGCTTAAACCAAATATGAAAATGGCTTGGAGACTCCTCCTAAGCTCAAACATATACATTTTTACAGATATGGTCCTATTTGTAAATGTAAAAAATACTTTCACCTACAGTTTTGTGAAATTGTTTTTCCAGAGTTTCTTGTCCAAGGAGAATGAAATAGTTGATCACAGCAAAACACAAATATGTGGTTTGCTTCTACAGGTTTTCCATTTGGAAGTCAGCAAGTGCCTTTTGCTTTTTGTTTGACTGAGAAGCTCTTTAGGTGAGAACAGGAGTGTCCAAATGTACAAGGAAATGATTCTGAAAAACTCTGATAGTTTGAGGAGAGTGGTTTGACTGACTGACACTTTACAAGTAAGTGCCATCTGAGAAGCTGATTTATATGTAGTGTAAATGTTGTGGTGTTACAGCCTTGTCACCCTGTAATTTCAAATGCAGCTCTCCTGTTTTATGTTGTCTCTTAACTGTGTGTTTCTCTCAGCAAGGTCATTATCAGGTATGAGTATTGGGCACATCTGGTGCAATATATATCTCCATTTTTGGTATTTGTTCATTTAGATGTAATTTTTGCTCACATGGAACAGCTCTGTGCAGCAGTTCCTAAAGGTATTCCAACTACTTATGTTCAATACGCTAAAAATATCACACCACTATGTGACAGAAATTGCTAATTACAGTTCTTAATATCAGTGCTTTGATTGAGTGGCATGTGGTGTATGAAAACACCCTCATTGTGGCTGCACCTGCTGTAGGTGTGTGCAGCCCTTGGGCACTGTGAGCAGGGCAAGGCACATAGGAGCCTTGGCCCTTGCAGAGCTCTCGGAGCCAGCGGCACTGCAAACACAGACTGGCCTCATGCATGGACACACAGCTCTGTCCAGTGACACGGGGATGGCACAACCAGGAAAAAATCCACACTCACTCCTCTCTAGAGTGTAAAGGAAGTGGCTACAGATGCTAGAGCAGAGAACGAAAACAGGCAGTACACATGTACTGTGCCCACAGTTGAGGGGGTGTGAGAACCTTTCACTTAAAAGTCCTGTTTCCAGTCCCCGATAGCTTTGATGGATATAAATCATTCTGCTTGACATTCTCTTGGCTGGATATTCACTGTACTTGCGTGTTCCCATTCTAGGAGTATTTAATTAAAATATTTTTATCATCTTCTGAGTCCAGGAAATACTACAACTTGGTCTGTGTTAAATAAGTACATCTGTGAAATTATTTCCCATGTACTTTGGAAGAAAGACTGGAATCTAGCAGCTAAATGTCACCTCTACCAAAAGTGTCGTTTTGTGTTCTCTCAGAAACCTCTCTGGATTTGTTTCTGAAAAAATCCCTCAGTCCACATAACATTTGTTTGTTTGGTGTTTTTCTGAAAAGGGCAAAAAATAAACAACAAAGCCACTTCAGTCCACATAACACCGGTTATTCTGGTGGGCTATTTTGCTGATCTCACATTATTTCATGGCCTGACTAGGGAAAATAGCCTTGCTGGAACAGTAAATGATAAGCTAAGCACACCCAAATCATATATATGTTATATGTCCCAAGAGGGGTGGGCTAAGCTAAAAGTTCCAGCCTCTGATATTTCCTAGCACTCCAGTTCTTGACTTGGCCACTTCTAATGCTACACGCCTTCCTTTTAATACAATGGAGATCACCATCACATGTTGGACCTGAGTGATAGAGCCACCTTGTTGATAAGGTTTCTGTGTGGAATTTGAGTAGGTAAAAACAGCCAGAAACTGTTATTTCCCTCCACTCTGCATTATGATAACAGGTTGCAGCTGTACAGGATTCAAGGGTGGGAGGCAGGTCCGTGGGACCTGAGCATCCTCTGGTAAAGCAAATAAGCAGATTCCCTCTGCAGCTGGAATCACTGGATGCTTTTGCTGAGGGCATCATGGGATGGTGGGGCTCTTTGGATGAATGGATGTTATATGCTAAAACAAACAAAATAAAAAAATCCAAGTGAATTGAATTTTTTTTGCTAAATACATTGTGATTTATAGTTTTTTAGTAAATCCCTAGTTTATTTTGATCATAACATCCAACATGTTTAGGCACATAATTCAGCTTACCTGATAGAACACATATTTAGAGTTGAAATTCCTTAGTGATGTTTCAGAATAACCAAGTGTTTTTGTCTGGGATTTCTTTCCCCATCCCCTCCTTTTCTCCCCCCAGCAAAACCTTCAAATTTTTCTTTTTACAGAAAATAATATCATTTTTTGGGCTATTTCTGGTGCTTGCCTCTCAGCTCCTATTCTCTGCCCCCGACAGGGTGATTTTTCTGCTGCCTTTGATTCACCTATTGTTCCAGCTTCCTGCAAGGCAAGAAACATTCAATAGATAGGATTCTAGGAGGCGTGAATTTCAAGCAGTTTTTCTCAAGTTTTGCACGAGCGATTGCAATAGACAGGAAAGTATGTGGTATAAAGACATTGCTGTAGTCATACCTTCCTCATGCAGGTAGAGTTTTACTCCATTACATCTCCAAACAGATAGGAAGTGAATCACAAGTTTTTTGCATGAAAGACAAACATAAAGTTTAGTCCAAGATGCCTCACTGGACTGAACTTCATTCCTCTTGCTTGCTTTCTCTCCTTTTTTCCTGTTCTGCAGCATGATGGGAATAAACAAGAGGTTGCTTGTAGCTGTGTGAGCAGCAAAATGGCTGATGTCTGAGTGAGTTCTTGAGTCGTCTCATAGAGTCCTGTCTCTGGAAACAGCTGAAAATTACCAATTTAAATAACCTGAGATGTTATTTTGAGAGGCTATGAATGTGACTCCCCCCACGAAAGATGTTGGAATTAACATACACTCAGCATCTCAGCATCAGTCACCTGTCTCAGGACACAGTGATAAGAAGCACAAATCTTTTTATAGTCAGTAGCTGCAGCTCTTTTATTTAATCATTGGTTAATAACCATTAGTCGTTTCAATCTACTGCTTAATTTAAACTCTAGAGTAATTTCCAGTTTAAAGCACTATTCAAAATCAACTTTATAATTAATTCTTTGGATACTTCTGGGTAAAAAGTAATACTAAGAGTATCACAGATTTCTTCTAGGGATTAATGTTATCCCTGGTAAGTGTCAGGCATACAGATGATATTACAACCTCCCTGCTTTCTTCAGACATGCATGCTATTGATTGCTCCATCAATGACTGCTTCCTAGCTGAGGCTCATTACACTGCACAGAGGGTTTTTTGTGTTTAGTTGGGGATGTTTGACCTGTGATTGCCCTATGATAAATAGCAGAGCAAGAGATTTAAAAAGAAAAAGCAGGAATGCCTGAAATTAAGAGCTGTTGTTTACTTTTGTCCCTCTTCAGATGACTCTGGTGAATATGTATACATGGTTCCAGTGTAGCCTTGTTAGCCTTCGTTGGATTAAAGATTAGATAAACTGAAAATACTTAAATTTTACATCACTTTTAATAAATTCAGGAATTCAAAAGTAGTGGGTATCACCAGCAACCATTACTAATGTGAGACTGAGCCTGTTCTCTCTGTTCAGCTTGCCTGGCCACTATGCCAATACAAAATGCTGTCAACTGTCCTGTGTGTTCTCTATGCCAAGCAGCCCTTGCCTTGTCTGAGTTTTGCAGAACCACATCCCTGAGCTCAGCACAGAGCAAATAATCTTGTGGAGACACTGCTACACGGCTGCCTCCCAGTTCATCCTCCTGATGCAGAACTGGGCTGTGGATGGAAAAGCTTGTACTGATAGCGTCTGTACTCCCCTCCCTTTCTATCCACATGTTTAGAATTTACCAGACAGGCACATTTCTAACAGTCATGCAGTTTTTAGAACTGCAGATGAGCTTGTAAATGGAAATAAGTAGAAAATATCACTTGAACATAATAATTTGAACTGCTACACTTTTTTTTTTTTTAAACTGCTCTGATAATTTTTACAGCAATACAAATAAATCAGAAATCTTTCTTTCATTTCAATAGCTTAAAAATATTATCAGTCTGGCAGTATTTGAGTGATGCTGCATTATCTGACTTTGTGCTTAAGTGGTGTTACAATGTCAGCAGAGCAGTTTTTAGAGAATTTCTCTTTACAGCACTCCAGCTTCTCATCTTGAAATGACATTATAGACCACTGAGCAAGAAATTCATCAATATAAGTAGGTACCATTTGCTGAAAAGATAGTACCTACTCTTACCTTGAGAATTTTTAATCATCCATCTCCCACGTTCAAACTTGCTATCAATTAATCTTCCCAGTTCCACTGAAACCTCAATGGTTCCTGAGTAAATGATATAAGGGTGGCTTTGATGTTTGAAAACTGTAACAGAAGAAGGCAGGAGATGCTACTGACTTCACGAAATATTTGAGCATTCCCTGTCACACGGCAGGACTGCAGCATCATGCAGCTCTCCCAAGGGGCTCCAGCTCTGCTCTGGCAGGAGGAGCCAGCACGGCTGAGCCAGGGCGGCTCAGTGGGGAAAATGGGAGCATCAATAGTTTGATTATCCCCTCGAGTCACAGCTGAGAGGAATAGCTGCTGATACTAATGGGGACAGCAGTACATAGAGGAGGGACTGTAGCAGGGTCATTCCCTTCCCCCTTACCTTCTCTTGTTCTTTATGGCTTGAATTTGTATGGTGCCCTGGAATAACAGCATGCAGTGCTTTACCTTTTATTTGTTTTCATACTTGTGGTTTTATTTGTGATTATAGTGGTGGGATTTTTTCAATAGGTTCTCGTGTAGGAAAGGCATAAAAAGGATGACAGGTTGTAATGGAATCCCATTGTGTTTCATGCATCCTCTTAAATCAGTCATGCTTTGCTCAGTGTTGCTGTCATCAGGCACTGCTGCTGGTTTTTGGGAGGTGGCTGTGGCCCTGGGGTGGCAGAGCTGGCTGTCCTGGCCATGATGGCTGAGGGATTGTGCCAGAGGGCTCACATGGCCAAGTTCAGCTCAGGACCATGGCCTCCTGCCCAAGCGGGACTGTAGCTCTCAAACCCTCTCCACGTGAATAACATTGTTCTCTCTCTGCTGGGAGAGAGCAGAGCACTGGGTGCAGGGTGTACCTCTCCTGGGAGAAGCATGGTCATCTTTTTCCCTCTGGATGCCCCTGGCTCATTAATTCTTGGCATAATGAGAAGGTTCTGCATCAGAATCTTGTCTCATTCATAACCTTTATTCCACTTCAACACAAATGTTGTGATTTCCCCAGCTTACATGATTCAATACATTAAGAAATAATATTTTAAAATGTTCTTTCTCTTTAAATTAATTTTATTTTTTGTTGCTTAAGAAGCAGAGATGACTTCTGCAAACATGTTCAAGTATAGACACTGTTCAGATGGGATCTAAAGAAGGCCTATTTAGCCAGAAATCGTGAAAGAAGAGGGCAAAACCTGGAACTTTCAGTCAGTTTACCATCTCTAAAATAATCTTCCTTCAGTCTACTTAGGGAGAGGAGTCTCTCCTGCCATGCCATGGAGACTTCTTCACAATAAATAGTTTTCTCATGGCTTTTAATTACCACAAATAGCACCCACTCAGAAATCTGCAATCGTGAAGTTCCTCCCATCTTTTGCAGCTGCATTCACGGGCTATGTAAAACTTATGGGGTACTATTTTAAGGATGAGCTGTTCTAGCATAAAAACAAAAGCTCTTTTCATCCATCTCTGGGAACAGAGGTTTTCTTCTTTTATTCCTAAGCGAAGTTTCTATCTCTCTCATCTTTCTCTGTTCCAATATTCTCATTAGATCATAGCAACATTTACTTAAGTCAATACTGGTGCCTTGGCTCACAGCTGTGTTAGAACACTACATCCCCACAGTGAGTTTCCATGAGTTCCAGGGGAAAAAACCCAAAGTCTGATATAGCAAATATATCTTCACCATACCCTCACAAAAAAAGAGAATTTCAGCCTAAGACTAAGGCATCTCCTCAATGCCCTCCCATCTAAAATTTGACTCCTTCTTCACTGACCTCTGAGTCCCATGTTGTCATCTCTATGTGTCTTTACCCTTTCTTTTTCCTGATTTGGGAGAGAATTAGTGCTTATTGGTTCATTTGTTCTCAGGCTTTATCAATTGAAACAGTTTTTATAGAGTTCTGCAGCATTAAAAGGTTGACCTCATCCAGGCTCCACAACTGAGGAATCGCTGTGTCTCTCGCTGCTGACCATGTGGCACTACACAAGTTGCACTGGCTGCCTCTTGCCAGCCCTGCACCTCTCCTTCATGTGGGGTGCTGGGAAAAGAAACAAAACTGCTGCTGCTAGATTTGTCCTTCTGTCTGCAGCATGGCTGACTAAAAATGGTTAAGCAAACAAAGTCTATTGCGAGTCATGCTGAGATAGGTGCAGACATCCACTGTCTCAAGTTTTGGCTGCACAGTCTTAGCCACGTGGCTGCTCCAGGTGTGGGGTGGCAGCGGCCACTGCTAGCTCTAGTCCCTAATGCATGGTTGCTCCTGGTGCAGATACAGCCTCCACCCGACACGGCCCAGTGAAGCTGCTGGAAAAAAAGGACCGGCGGGCTCTGCCAGGAAAAAGGGCCCAGCCATTCTGCCGGGGCAGGGCTCAGTGGGCTCCCCGGGAAGGGGCCAGGGCCACAGCAGACCCCGGCCCGGCCTGGCCCGGCCCCGCCAGGCTGTGCAGGCTGAACGGGACCAGCCTCCCGTTACCCACTTATCTGTCTCAGGCCAGAAGCTAAGAGAGCTTTCCCAGGCTTTGTTCGACTTTAAATGTACTTTTCCATGGAGGCGTAATGAGCTCTTTTGAGTGGTTTAACTGGGTGTCAATCTTCCAAACTCGGCAGCTCATTGGTTCTGCCCAGTCCCCACAGGGAACCCCTTCCACAGGTAGTGGGCTCCCTCCTCAACCAAAAACCAAACCTAATTTAACCACGACACCAAATCGTTATTTCTGCACTTGTTAATGAAATGCTAATACCTCTAATGCCATGTATAATAATGCTTATACTGCATTACAAATTATCCACTATTAATACTTAATTTTTCCTGCTTTTGGATTACTCATGCTGACCTATCACTTAATCAAGATAAATTTCTTCTTTTTTTCTCTTTCTTTTGAATTGTATGCTGGACCACAGTATCTATTCTAATGTGGAAAGGTTGTGTTATCATATTTCCTAGAGCACTGGGTGTTCTTCTGGGAAAATAAATAATTTTGCTAATTCTATCTTGATTCAGAGGGAATTAGAGCCTCAGGTGTTCGGACTAGCATGAAGAACTGTGGCTACACAGTCTGGGAGCTTTCCCATGGACTGCCTGAGAAGTACAGGCTTGTCTCATAAGCTTGGAGAAAAACAGAAGGGAAAGAATCTCAAACAAAGATGTACCTGCTATTATTTACAGAATGTGTACTGTGAGAAATTGTATTATGGTAAGAACATCCTACAGG
Organism: Sturnus vulgaris; assembly: GCF_052056855.1. Classification (NCBI taxonomy): domain Eukaryota; kingdom Metazoa; phylum Chordata; class Aves; order Passeriformes; family Sturnidae; genus Sturnus; species Sturnus vulgaris. The sequence goes on along the minus strand of NC_142256.1, from coordinate 16,038,216 downwards.
AGGTGTTGCTCGCCCTGACCACTGGGCTGTGTTTTGTTCTTGAGTTAGTGTTCGGGGGTACTTAAGCAAGGTAGTGCTACAATAAACTGCCTCTTTCCTATCTTGAAAGATGACCATGTTGCTGTGTGCTTTATTACTGCCATTCCAAGGGTTAATCCTTAACTAACAGCAACAAAGAACTGGCAGAGGTTTCTGTAGGTTGAGTCCCTTCCATCCATGCTGTTGCTTCTGCTCCTTGTTCCCATCTGGAATTGTAGAGCCTGAGAACTGCACAATTTACTATTACAGCAACCAGTTGTTGTAAATTTCCAGTCTGTCATTTTAATAACTCAACAACTTCACTGATTTTCAAGCCTACTCTTATCAATCTGAGGTCCTTGGGTTTCAATCTATAATGTGAAGCACCCTAATTGCCTGCAGTTCTGTTGTATTATTTTTCTTTAGTTACTCTGTTTCCACAACTTGGAAATTAATATCTCCTTGGAGATTGCTGTGGTTGTTTTACGTGACCCATTGTGTGTTCCCTTTGCAATTTGTCTTACCTTCAGTAGAAAAATGCCAATTCACTCAAAGTATGGGTAATATATAAATCATTAAGTGGAATAAATGAGAACATTTCAAAATAAAATAAACACATTGGAGTATGGAAGATGAATTGAGACTTCAAGCAGTCTTGCAGGGAGATTAACAGGTGGTGGGATCCAAACGGAGCTTTAGGTCTCTGTCAGACATTTGACTGGGTGATAACCTGGAGGGTCTGGGTTTTGCATCTGACAAGTCTCTAATGTCAAATATTTTTCTGTTTTAAACACATCTGCACATGTTGTATCATTACAACAGATTCAGGAGGAGCAGAGCTTCAGCCCAGCAGAAATCTCCAGGACATGTACACAGACCGTCTTGAACTCCGAGAAATGCAAAAGTTAACATTTCCAAGTAGTTTAATGAATCCACCTCCTATTCAGGTCTTGCAGTATTGAAGTTTTGTTCACTTTATAACATTGGGTTTTCCATTTATGTCAATAATAAATATGTTGAATAAAACAATGAGATGGCTAAAAAACCCCCTTATATTTAATCCAAAGTATGCTCAGATTGAATTGATTTACATACCATTGGTACTGGTGTTAAAACTGATATTTTGGGGGTTTTTATTAATTAACTGAGCACAGGTCACTTTGACATTTGTTTATTTTTCAGAAGTCATCTGTAAACTTCTGAACATAATCTTTAAACCTTCATCAATTAAAAAACCCTAATCCTACTTTACTGATCAGAACTGGGATTTTTTTCGGGGGTCTTAATTTTGAAAATTGCCCATATTTATTTCTGAACTCAAAAAGGATTATTTGAGGAAGTACATGATTTTTGTTAGCATTCTGGTACAGATTTGGGTGCACAAAAGAAGTCAAAGGCTTTGGCTAAACTTAATCTAATTATTTTTTCTGTCATAATAGGGGTGATTAGAAATAGCATCACTAATACCTATGAGGCAACACTGGTATAAAATCAGTATAGAAACCAGAATTAAACTCTCCTCTTAAGAGATAATACTCCGTTCCTTTCTTTACTCTCCATTTTTGATTACTGTATTCACAGTCACCTCGTGTTTCTGTGCAGCTAGAGTTTGGATATCAGCCAAACTCAATCTGAACCTCTTTTGGCTTTGGGAAAATGTAAAGCAAGCATATGCATTCATTAGGAGAGAACAGCCTTTCCTTGGGGAGAGATGGACCTGGACCACTCAGAGTTAAATGTCTGACCTGAATAACTGTGAATGTCAAGTCTACTCCATGTTCACCTCGAGTCAAAAGTTTAATGCAAGGTGATGCCATTTATAGATTTTTTTATTTTATTGAATCACTGCTGTCTACAGCTGTTGTTATGCACACAGGTAATATATACTTGACATGACACCATATAAAAAAGGATATTTTTAGGGAGGAATGCTTGGAGTCCTTTGAGATGGAGCAGCATAAGTGGGGCTGTCCCATTGAGGCAGCAAAGCAGTAGCCAAAGGCAAGGGCTGTTTTGGAGGAGGGTTGTTGTCATGTAAGCCTCAAGTAAGGCTACTCAGGGTGGTCAAAGGCTACTGGTACACTCAGGGCCATGAAGCTTTTTTTTGTTTCAAGCGGGAAAAACATTGATTAATTTCTTGGATTTGTTCAATAGATTGGTATAAGTTCTAGCTTCTGTCAAAAAAATGTGGCAATGTTTTGGCTTTCCTTGTGCACTTAAGCTGGTGGTAACTGCATGCAAGGGAGAATGGAAGTGTCATCTAGAACTCGTCCTGTTCTAGTACACTTTAGTGGAGATAAAATGTAAACATTCTAGTTGAGGTAAGGTCCAGTAGATGCCACTAATTTAAGAAAATGAAAGAGCAAAGTAAGGGTTTTTCTTAAGCTGACATATTCCCTGAAAGGCTGTATTATATTTTATCTGGTGGTGATCTCAGAAAGTGTTTTCTGGTGCATGTGAGTCATTGCATTCACTTGCACATAACTTTGTGGAAACTGAAGAGAACAATATCATACAAAAAAAATCAGGGTAGGTTGCTATTAAAATAATACTAACTTTGGAAAAAAAAAAAGTCACAGAATAACCTGAGCTGGAAGGAATCTTCAAGGATCAATGAAACCAGCTCTGGGCATTGCACTGGACAAGTCCAAAAATCATTCTAGGCACCTGAGAGCATTGTCCAAACACTTCTTTAACTATCCTTTAACCCTGTAGCTTTTTTTCTGGAAAAGAGGAAGAAAAGGGTCTTTGTCTTTCAACTTTCTCAGTTCCCCCACCCTATTCTCTGAGCTTGGGGGTAGCTATTGTTGTCCACATGGGAGCTCCTCTGCCATATTATGTTCTTCCAGCATGGTGTTGGGCCTGCTGCCAGCACATGCAGAGTCTGTGCTTTATGAAGAAGGGAATATTAGAAGACATTGCTAATGACTATGACACAACATTGGTAAAAAATAAGGGGAAAAACCAGATTCAAGCTCTTCAAGGAGAGGCTGGGTTTGTTTTCTTTTTAAAATGCTTTATTTTGATTTATGTTCTGGTGAGATGAAGGCTTTTACCCCCAGAGAAGGTGAGCCATACAAGTGTTTTTAGCCTCCAGTGCAGTAACAGCTTTTAATGAATCAGCATGACCATTTGTGATGAAGTTTAGTGTGACTGCAATGGTTTGCAGTATAAAAGGCTTGAGCTGCAGTTTGCTAGTTTGCTTTGCTCAGCATAGCACTGATGGTATGGTGAGAGATAGCATTATATGACACACAGTGCTGAGAATAAAGAATTACCAGGTGTTGCTGCATCATGCAAATTCTACTCCAGAGCTTCTTTAACGATTCAAATTGATCTTTGACAATTTCAAATTCTACAGCTGTTTTCATTGGTGTGAATTAAAGCAGGAAGCTTCAACATGTAAGGCCCGAGCCTGAACTGGCTACATTGCAGGAAAAAAAAATCTATTGCCAGAGGCTTTGCTTAGAACCAGTCATTGGGGAAAGATGTGAGGAACAGAGGTTGGAGGCCCATTATCATCAAGTTTCATGTGCTTGTGTTCTGTATTATCATGTTGTACACTGTGTGTGTTGCAGGAGTGGAGGGGCTGCAAGGGCTGTCTCCAGATCCTTGTCCTGGAGTAACAAACTGGAATCAGTTTTGCTTTGGCTGGCATCAAACAGCTAATGTGTGGAACAGCAAAATTGGAGCTTATGAGAAATAATTGTGGCAATTGATTGATAAGCACATTTAATAAATGAACAGAAAAATAAACAAAAGGAATATGCATGATTCAGTAGCACAGACCTTAAATACCATTCAAAGCTAGCTCTGATTTCTGACTTCTGCAGTACAGATTGACATCCCAGCAGCATGTATCCTGATTTGCATCATCCTACACATTGAAATGTGAATTTACATTTCATCTGCCTCCTCCAGCAAACTGTAGAATCACAGAATGATTTAGGGTGGAAGGGACCTTAAAGACCATCAGTTGCAACCCCCCGCAATGGGCAGGGACACCTTCCACTAGGACTGATTGTTCAAGGGCCCAATCCATTCTGGCTTTAAACCCTTCCAGGGATGGGGCATCCACAGCTTCTATGGGCAACCTGTGTCTCATCACCCTCACAGGGAAGAATTCTTCCTACTATCTAATTTAAGCCTGCTCTCTGTCAGCCTAAAGTTTAATGCTACTTTCTGTTACACTTTTCAAAGTGGAGTGATAATCATGCCCTCCTTAAATATTGGCCCCTTTGTAGGTGTTTTCTGCTTTGACAGTTTGTGTGAAGGCACAATACAGATCAATCAGACTAGTACGTTCTGATGGGGGTTATCAGAGTCCACCAAGTAGTGCATCCACTGAGCAGCCTTGGTTCTTGGCAAAGCATGTGAGCCTAGACATGGTGTTCTTCCATGGTACTGGTACTCTATGTGTTCTTACTCTCTCAGGAGCAATTTTGGACAGTTTTAAATCTGAAATCTCCATCACACCTACTACGACTGTGAATGACTTCAAGGCATCTTCCTTCTAGTGCTGCAGTTCCCCCCATCAGACAATGCTTAAATACTTTAGAAATGACATAATTTAACCTTCTGTCAGCTCATCTTTATTAGAGAGCTGTAAATACTGGGCTGCTCTTGGGATTCTCTTGATTAGATTTCACATTCACTTGCTTTAAGCTAAATGATACTCTGTTCTACCAGCAAAACATCAAAACATCATTGAAGTCAATAGTGTTATGCCTGCTTTCTTTTTTTTAATGCATATCTGAAATTCCCTACAGGAAAAGAGAAAAGGGGATGCTGTGCCCTGTGGTTCACAGAGGAATAAAAGCTGCTGCTTTTGGAACAGCAATGGCTCATTGCCAAAACACAATAAAATTGAAGGACATAAAAAAAATTGGCAGATTATACATGTTTAAAATATTCTTTACGTAATTTCTGACTTTGTCTTCAATTGTTTTCCCTGCTGACCTCATGTCTTCGGTTATATTGCAAGATGTAACCAGAAGTATGTATTCTATCACCATCTGTTAAAATCAGGTAGAGCAGTATTCTTAATCTCTTCAATAATCCATACCTCATAGCTCCAAGAAATATATCCTCTGCTAATAAGCCAGCTATTAAAACCAAGTAGTTTTCTTAATCTCTTCCATGACCCTTCCTCTGTCCAAAGAGGCCATTGAGTCTCACTACATGACTGATAAAATTACACCATCCCATTCTGAGATACTCCACCCAGAGAGAGGAGCCAAGCATTTCCTACCTAGATAAAAATCTAAAATTTAGAACACCAAAACAGCCTTTTTCCACTAGACCAAGCTCATCTACACCACCACTAAACCTTAAAAAAACCCCGACACCCTTCTACAAAATCATTACTTCAACAAAACCACATCTGTCACTCCAAAAAGACTGTAGCCACCATTTAATCAGACTGCGGCCAACAGGGTGTCAGGGTATATTCTGTCAGTGGTTTTTTTGTATTACTGCATTTTAATATTAATTTTCCTAATGAAGAACTGTTATTCCTATTCCCATATCTTTGCATAAAACCCCCTTAATTTCAAAATTATAATAATTCTGAGAGAAAGGTGACACTGCCCACCATTTTCCCACTCCAGCAGGACACCCAGCTAGCTCCTGTGTGGGCCTCGCCAAGAGTGGCCTCCCTCCAGAATCTCCAAGAATCTGGGGTAGAGGCATAGCTCTGAGAGAGCTATGGCTGCAGCAGGACGTCCGGAGGTGGATAAAGAGCTGCAGGAGAGGCCTTTGTGGGTTCGAAGGAGGGTTTATTGGGAAGGAAAAGGGCACAGGATTGGAACAACGTGAAGGGAACCGCAAAAAAGACAAGGACCACAGGTGTGCAACAACTTAAATGGGGGCCCTCCCCCATGGCAGGGTACAATACAGCAACCAGTCGCAATAACTTGGGGGTGTAACATAAGGCGGGAGTTCTTACAATCTAGGCCAATAGGGAAAGACATAGGCGTGGTAACTCATTTGTCTACAAATCATATCACAGAACAAGGATGATCAACATAGAAGTTTCTGGAAGAATAGGCAAAGCAAACGGGGATTGACAACTAGGTGGCATGGGACTTGGGTAACAGACAGGGACAATTCCTGAAGAAGGAGAGGGGATTAGGATGATGGATTGGAGCAAGGCAGGAAAGGAACGAACCATTTAACATATAAATCGGGGAGAATAACTGGGAATCAACCATACAACTAACAGAGAAGTTTAAATTAAATAACGTACCACAACAGAAAAGGTTTACATTTTCTGTTTCAAGAGAAGCTCCTGCCTTCCTTAACAGACACCTGTCTTTTCAAACCAAGACACTTCAGATGAACATTCTTCAGTTTCTTAACTGGACAGGGTAAAAAGTGGTTCTTGAACGCAGATTATGAACATAGCACAACTTTTATTTTCAAGAAATTACTGAATCAAGACCATCTGAAGTTACTTATTTAAGCATGACCATTTCAACACCTTCAATGAAACTCCTCCTCCAGACATAAGTGCTGTATTAGAGGGCTGCAAAGCACCACTGAGAAACTTGGTGGATATTTCTATGTTTTTTAGAAATAAATTGAAAATCTTGGGGCACAGTTACAGCTGATCTGAAGAAGTAAGTCTTTTTGCTACTCTACACTATGAAGTAGTACAATTCTAATACTATAGAAACTCAGAATCTCACTAGACCAAATTAAAAATTAAAGGATATGAGGTAATAGCCCAGTCTTTAGAAAAGGTTCTAGTGCAGCACTACTTTCAGCAAAGTGCATTAAGACCTTATTGGAAATGCTGATAGTTGTTCAGCTATTCCCAGACAGCAAAGATGGAGCTTCATCTGCTGAGTTGCTCTAAGTGTGACAGGACAACTGCAGCTAGTGAGAACTAAGAAACCTTAAATATATTCTAGTATCTCTGTGTTGTTCCAATAATCTATTTCCTTTTAGTTTATACATAGCTGCCCACTTAAAAGAAAGCCCAAAAATCAACCAAACAACCAAAAAACCAACAATAAAAAAAACCCTACTGAAAAAAATGTAAAATGTCAAAATGTCACCACTGAGAGCATTATTTAGGAAAGTCAAACTCTTCATGATGTAGAAAAGAATGTTAAGATAATTCTAACACGCACACACACACTCTCTCCTTATTTTTTTTTTAAGCTCTTGACTCCCTGAGATCAAAGTATTTCCAATACTAAGCCATTATTTTATGTGATATAGGATGGGGTTTGAAGCTGTATGAATGATGCTAAATCCTAAATCTCTTTTTTAGCTCAAGCAACAAAGAAAGATGCCTGAATGCTACTTATAACAATTCTTCTCTCATGTCAACTGTATGTGAAAGATGAGTAAAGACCTCTGTGGCACTAGCACTGGAGTCACTGGGGAAAATGAGCCTGTCATTACTAATGAGCCAGAAGGAATCACTCTGAAAGCAAATCCAGTTCAGCCCCTGGGCAGGCAAGCTGCTAGTAGTGGGAAAGATTTTTTTAAAAAAGCAAACAAATGCCCTTAGGCTGTTATGTGTAGGTTTTCCTCACTGCCCTACAAGTCAGGGTGAATCTGCTGGACCTGCCACCTGGGAGACTCAAATATTTTGTCATCCAGTGAAGTACCCCTGCTCTGAAATGAGTAAGAAAGTTGATTTTTTTTAAACCTTTTTCCCTCTATTTTATTCCAGATTAATTTTGTTAATCTATATATATTTTATAGTCTGGTTGAAATGAGGAAATTTGGATAGTATGTTTTAGAAGGGTCAATTGTTTTATCACCTTCCTTTTTCCAAAGGGATCTCTTTGGGGTGTTCTTTATGCTTTATAAAATATGAAGTTTTGTGTTTTCTTTACATATTTGCTATTACAAGGGCCAATTGATCTAAATAATAGACATAATAATGCATCTTGAAGAATACAGTTAACAGGTGGAATGTACATCGTGTGTGATAAGCAGGTAGTCAGAGAAGGCACCAACTTCCCTTGGTTGGTGTCACTGAATGTAACTTTAATCATATCTTTGATCTCCCTGAACAACAGTAGTGAATAACTGCTGTCCTTTTTTCCCATATCCATTGCCTACATTTGGCAGATTTTTAGTATTATAACCTTCATACTGAAGGGAAATCTATATCTGAAGAGCAAGTGTTGAGAATTTTCTGTTGTTGTCCCTAGCTTTGATCACAGATGCCCAATTATTGGGAAAGTCTGCTATTAAAAATAAGGTTTGTTCTCTTTTTATAGGTAAAAGGCTTTTTTTTTTTTTCTTTGCCCTTCAACATGGGAGTCTGAACTTTTTGTAATTATTTAACAGTGGGAACTGGTCTCCAGCAATAGATCAGGAAATATCATGGGACACCCAGTTAGTCCCTCAGCAACGAGTAGTTTGTGAAAAGGAAATAACATGCTGATTTGCAGTTATAATTGAGGAAAATTGCTCAAGAGGATTCTGACAGTACAGAAAATAGGCCAATTAGTTACTCAGCTCTGAGCCTCCTATGATCCATGATTGCTTCAATTTAATTTTGCTGTCACTTAGGAAGCAGAGTTACAAATAGATTAGCTTCTTTTAGAAACCTCCAATCTTACTCCTGCCTGGACTTTGGGGAGGTAGGTGGATAGAAGAGTCTGAGATTGTTTCTTTTTTTCCTCTATGATTTTATGACTTGAGTCTAAAAATCAGAATTTCTCAATGTTACACTTAACACTTATTCATCATGGAGCTATTCAGGAAGATTAAAACCTTCACACACAAACACTTAGTTTTTTTCAAAGAGAAAATGTACCCTACCAGTAAGTTAATAACACTTTCATGCTGTTACCTTACAGCACTCTACAATAATCAATATTAAATTAAAAAAACTTCAAGCAAAAAAGTCCCAGTTCAGTAAATGAGCCAAGGGAAAGATTGTACTGCTCGCCCTTGAGCAGTATCCAAAGGCAATGATGCAAATTTGGAGACCTTAGAATGCCAGGGAAGCCACCCAAAAGGCAGTCTAAGGACAGCCCTCCTTCTGAAGTCCCAGTCTGTGCCTCCTTGGTGGTTTCTGTTTCTTTGTGCATGTGGTGGCCTGGCTGAGCACTGACCCTTGACTCAGTCTGTGCTGGCATCAGTAGTTGTGCTGGTCAGAGACTGGAACCCTTCTGAGCCCTGCCTGGCACCTCACAGGCACCTCCCAAGTATTGCCTTCATGTAATTATAGCATTATTTAGGCTGGAAAAGCACTTTAAGATAAAAACTGTTAATCCATCACTGCCAAGTCCACCACTAAACCATGTCTACATGTGCCACATCTACACATCTCTAAATCCCTCCAGAGGTGTGGTGACTGCTTTGGGTAGCCTGTTCCAGGGCTTGACCACTCTTTTGCTGAAGAAACATTTCCTAATATCCATTCTGAACCTCTCTGGTGCAATGTGAAGCCACATCCTCTTGTCCTGTTTCTTGCTAGTTGGTAGAAGCAGCTGACTTTTACCTGGGTACAGCCTCCTCTCAGGTAATTGTAGAGAGCAAGGTCTCCCCTCAGCTTACCTGAAATGTCACCTCTTTTGAAAACGTATACTCTTTGTTGCTTGATAGATGTGGTGTTGCTCTTAAGCACACAACAGCTGGAATTCTTGTCTTCTCATTTATTTCATTATTTTTTTTAACATTTCCTTAGGAGAATAATGAATCACTCAACTGTTTCCATTAAAGAAAACTGCATTGTCACAGTAGTGGTTTCTTTACAGGAATTAAATTTATCAGAAAGACCAAATAATTTTTTAACTTTTCAAGTCTGCGTTGCAAAGAGAACACAAGTGTTGGGCAGTATGTTCCCCTCTGTGGACACAGACCAAGCAGATAAACATATGGGATGATTACACAATATATTCAGTATGTTTGTGGGGCACATCTAACAGTCAAAGAAAATAATTTGAGAGCAAATACAAAATCAAAGGAACTATCCTGAAAAGCACAATGTTTGTGTGTCTTCTCTCATAAATACAGCACGTCTCCTCCTTATAGAGAGTTGGGCTCACTTAAGTTGTTTGCCACAGCACACAACAGACAGGAGACTGTTAAATTGGCAGAACCTTGTATTTTATACCCCTGGCAGATAAAATGCATTGCTTGTTCAGTGTAGCAACACAAATCACTTGCACACACAGGCTGCTGCTCTTAAATTTCAAGAGCTCTCAGGAGCTGTGTTGTGTTGGTACACAGAAAGAGGAGCATGTGTCTGTTTTGTGGAGGGGGAAAAGGTTTTTATTTTTAAGCAGGCACATTTTACCTGCTGAGATCAGAAGCCACTGTCATGTACAGCAAAGGTTGAATTTTGGACTGAGCCAGGCTTTCCACAGATGTGTCTCAAATGCACTTTTCCTGGGAACTCATGGAACTGATGTCCTTCCTTTGCAGGGAACAGAGACTGGGAACGGCACATGCAAATAAATGTACATGTGCACACAGCAAAAGCAGGAATAAAAAGGAAAAAAACATACTAGCTGGTGCTTTATATAGTTAAGAACATGTTTGGATTTGACAATGTAAAGGGTTTTTTTGTAACAAGTATACCATTGTTTCTTATAGCTCATGTGATTTCCATTGACTTATTCTATATACTATATAGTTAAAAAAGTTAAGGAGTAGAACAAAAACAAGTTGCAGTTTGGAGCAAGTTAATGTTATTTCATTAACAAACTGTAAATAGTAACAGCATAAGCAAGATGTGAAACTGCTTTCACAGGCCATAAATGCTTAATGTTTATTACCAATAAAAGTCAAAGGAGCATTTAGCAAAGCAGTTTACCAAACAAACATTAAATACTATAATGCATTAGATTCAGTGGACAGAACCAGGTTATTTAATTAACAATGAGTAATCTGTTAGGGCTTTATTCACCACAAATAATCTGCAGCTTCATGCATTAAAAGAACTCATGAAAGCTGTGTAATGATGGAACAACAACTCAGAGGTGCCAGATGTAGAAAGCCCCAGTGGGTGAAGAGTTCACATTTCCTGTTTCCATACTAATTTCTTTATGCTCAGGTCTACCTAGGTTACCTGTCTTTCTGATAGTTTAAGTAATCTTGAGAAGTAACAGTAGAAGTCTTTTTAAAAGTAATTATTTCAATTATATTCTCAGTCATGTTCTTTTTTTAAAAAAAATGTAATAAATGTCTAATGAGGATAATATCTCATTTAAGATGTAAAACTCAGGGATAGAGTCTTCCCAATTAAACTGTGACATATAATGAGCATTTAGGTTGGACTATGATGCTTTCAGAGTCAAAATGGGAAGTCTCTTTGGATTGGTGACTTTGTATTTCAATTGCAGTACATGTAAGAAACTATAGAAGATAATGACCTTTGTTCACCAATACCATGGGACTAAAATGATGCTGAGATTTTGCATACCCTGACTGGCCAGAAAAATGGGGTTTTAACCAAAGCTCCTCAACAGAAATATTTCTCAAGAATATCCACTTGCAGGTTCTTAAACATGTTTCTTTGCAAAGAATTCTTCCCCAAAATGCTTTTTATTTCCCCCCCCCGTGTATGTTGAAACTGTATGTCTGCTTTAGACTGGGTATTCAACCTAAAGCTGCATTAGGTCAAGTGAATCCCACCAGGACCCTGGTCTGATAACCTGGAGCAGATAGATATCTGCTCAATGCTTCTCAAAGGTAGGCTCATTCAAATAAATATATTCAGATTTTTCAGGATTGGAAACTTGGCCAATTTAGCAACATGGAAGACTTATGTGAGTTGCATCAAAATGAAACTTAAAGCTTGGAATCATGAAGATAAAGCTGGCCGTGTGTGCTGAAATTTACAGGTGAAAGAAGTAATGGCTATCATATTGATTAAACAAGTCTCAGGGTAAGAGTGGGACAGATACAGCTGGTATGAACTTCATAACTTCAGAGTTTGGAGTCTTATTTCACAGTCTTCCCTTTGATAGCAGTTTACAATCATAATAATAATGTGGATAATGTTCTATAATTCAATTACTGCACTGTTGTGAACCTTAACAATTATGCAGCAGATCTGAAACACAGTGGGACAAACTGGCAGTATTCATATTTCAGTCAGTTACAGCCTATTGCATAATTACTACAGATAAGTTACTGTTTAATCCATAGCAACACAAGGAATTAATTACAACAATAATTATGTAGCTAATACCAGCTCTTGAAATGACTAAAACATACAAACTCAAAATTATGGCAAGGTTACAAAGAACCTGGTATAAGAGTGTTTTCTTTCTCTTCAAATGAATACGAGTTGTTGTCAACTTAGGTTTGTGTTGCTTTCTATTTCAGATCTTCATTTTTGCTCAAAATAATTATTAAAATGTGTTTTGAAACATCTAAAAATTTGTTTAGATTTATCATGATATGTGTTTTCCACTTAAAGTAGCGAGGACTTATAACTCCCACCATGGCTTTTGTTAGCATTAAATAATAATGTTGGTTCACTAACAATCCAGCTCACGACTTCACACACTGCTTTGGTCACTGGCCATCATGTTTGGCTCACAATGAAAACAACAATGATTTGAGCTAGGGAGTTATCTGTTGTGTGCATAGACTGTGGTGTATTGGGTTGCCTTAATCAACAAGTTGCCACCTTGAGAAACTCCCATTTTTATCATCGTATCACTCAATGTCAGAGTAAATTGCATGATTGATGTTCTAGTCTGTTTATCAAGAAACTAATGCATTCCCTTTCTAAAATCAATATTTAAGAATAAAATACCCCTATGATAATTTATTTTATCTATGTAAGTAAAAAATACTGTTTGCTGTTTCACCTGAAGAATTAACTCTTCAAAGATTAACAAAAAGGCAGAATTGATGTAAATGACACCAGGTTTGGCTAGCTCAGCATTACTCATATTGGCTCTCTTCATGCAAGAAACAAGGCAAAAATAAAACTACTGATTTCTGTTGAGCAGTGTACAAAATAAAGGTCATAGCTTCCAAAGACATGGGTGGTGAGCTACTGTAGAGGCTGTGAAAAGTAGTTGTTCCACTTGGTTCTCCAACCTGTGGTCATTTGAGCCATGGGAGTGTATTTTCCTTTTTCTTGATGGAAGAGCTAAAATGTATTTAGTTACCTTTAATGCTAAAGAAACAGCAATTAAAGTTCAAGTCGCATAGTGTTTAAAAGACCATGAGTAACATTTGAATTTATATTTGGACATATGTTACCTCATTCCTACAATGCTGAAGGGTCAGACACCATACATCCCTCAAAAGAGTCAGCCCTGCCAGTCACTTCACTCGAGGTGTTAATATTTCTGACGGAACTTTCTAGCTGTTAACCCAGTTTCCTTATCTGTAAGCATAAAATTGTGGTGGCAGGTGGAGTAGTTGGTTTTACTAATGACTTGCTTGTGTTTGTTCTGCCCTTAGGCTCGAGCAGAGCACTACTGAGAGGGTTCTGCCAACAGCATATACACTTCTATCAGCACCGGTGGCTCTTGAAAAGGATTATTTTCTTGTGCTGAGCTCTTCTGTTTTCCTAGGTTTAATACAAAATTGAATCCATCTGATGATAACGTTGTTATGATCTCATTTTAAAGAAGGTATAATTTTATTAGGATTCATTATTACAGTATTTAATTCCTGTCTGAGTGATGTAAATTGAAAGCACTCTCTTCTAATTTGCTTCCAGTCACAAGACCAATTCTGAGTGATCCAAGGGTATTTAAGTCCATGTAGGGCATCAGCTTATTTTCAGAACCAACGAGAAAGCACAAATATGTACAAGTAGTAAAACTCCCTTTATGCAAGAACATTCTCATAATCATATATTTTCTATACTGTGGTGTCTTCAGCTTCTTTCTGATCCCAGCTGTAATTCTAGCAAAACACTTCCCCCAGATATGATTTGGAAAATACAAACTTCTGTGCAAGGTTGCTTCTAAGTTAGACTAGAACTTATCACTGACCTGAAAAAACCATGAGTCATAATATCCTCCAACCTTTTCTTCTCTGAATTTTACCATATATTGTAAAGAAGCTTCAATTATATACTCGATTGCTAAACATTTTAACCATAGGTCAGTGAATTCATACAGAACACTAACACCACAGAAGTACAGTAACTGTTCTTACTCAGTAGATGAGAGTTGAGAAATATGCTTGTCATTGATTTGTGATTAGGATGTCACAGTCATCTAAGCTACAAATTTTAAGGACTTTTGTTTAATCTGTGACTTTTTTTTCAGAAATAAGTAAACTTCGGGGTTTTTTGGTACATGCTCATTTTGGATATTTCTCAAATGTCTATCAGCTCATAGCCTGAGTCAACCTGTGACAAAATAAAGGAGAACTTCTACTGAAAACACAGCCTGGATAAAGTCTAATGTGGGAATCTATTCGACTTCTGAACTCCTTAAAGTGTATCTTTTAGTCCTGTAGGTACTGTCTTAAGTCTTATGTGATTGTCTCAAGACATCATCTCTGCTTTGTTTGTTGAGAATTCTGGTGACGCATGTTCCTCAACATTTTCCAAGAAGAGACATGTCCTTTTCCCTTTCTTTTAGCTTTTAGTCTAAATATATCTTTAAAAACAGCACACATGAAGAAATCTAACCTGTGACAATTTTTTAAGTTATAATACTCTCTTTCACTAAATGAAACCAGTATTATCAACTGTGATCTGATCTTTTTTAAAGCTTATGTTAAGGTCTTGATGAATATTATATTTCTTTTTATCAGAGATGTCTTTGTTTGGGATATGGTTTTGCTGAAAAATATGGTCTTTACTTGTGAGTGCTCAAATTTTTTTTAATTTCCTCTCTAAATCCCAGAAATCATATAAAATTGTGTTAGAAAACACTGTTTATGCCCAAACTAGATATATAAAACTTTAGAATGAGGGTTTAGACTCTGAAATCTCATCTTTGTTTTTATAACTTGCAAAGTGTAGTGAAATACTTAGTAACCAAACCAAAGTCATCAAAGTTTGGCATGCAATCAGGATTATACTGTTCACAGCTTATCCTTTGTTCTGGAAAAGAATCATTTCACTATTCTCTTTGTCAGGACCTGTGTGATTAAAAGTTGGATGCACACACATTATTCCATCAGCAACGTGCATGGTGCCTTCTGAGCAACAGATTAAAGAATCTCTGTGTTGGTTTTCTTCTTTTCCCTGGGTCCTCTAGGCTAGCTCTGGACCATGGGGGATGGAGAATACTGACAAGAACAAAGGCAAAAGACCAAAGGAGGCTCTTTCTCCCGTGGGATAGGTTCCCACTGTTTATTGTAGCTTCCAGGTGGGACATAGAGAGAAAGAGAGCTGGAGCAACAAATGGTGGGCAGTTTTAAACCCAGAGAAAGGGGACGGGAGGAGCAGGACCCCGACCAGTGGGGTATAACCAAAGGGAAGGACTCAACCACATCACAAACTGGGGGGGAAGAACAGAATAGACCATTCAGTGCAAATATAAAACACTTTCTTAGTGCAATACAACATCTCTGTATTTTAAATACTTTTTTTTTCTTCACAATGGGAATCACATAATCCCTTTTTATCCATTTTAATAAATTGTGCTTTATGCTGATCTAGTGAGTGAACATTTGATAAGGATTATAAAAATGTACTGCATTTATGTTAAACCACCAACATTGCACTTTGAATCATACTTCAATAAAGTGTACAGAGACAGATATATCTCCTCTCCTTGCCAGTTTTCAAAAGCACTGATCCCTCATCTAAGACTACTGTACCATAGCTTCCAATTATAACTTATGATTGTACCTACAATGACTGCTTCCCTGGTTAAGGGGTCCAAATGTTTGGCTCCTTGCTGGTGGTGGTAGGACAAAGAGTATTTGCATTCAGACCAGTTGCTGTTCACATTAGATCATCTTCTGCAGGTAATGCTAACAATGAGCCTCCAAATAATTTGCAGAGTAGCACAAGCACATTCTCCTCCTCCCTTTTTATCTTTTTAGTTCAAATGCCTTCAGCTCACAAAAATCTTTCTGGAAGTTTGCTAATCTTGATTCTTTGTAAAAAGTGGTAGCTTTGCTCAACATTTCAGTGTTGGGTGCAGGCAAGTACTCAGAGGGCCATGGAGACAGCATTGTCAAACATTATGAGGCTTGATCCAAAAAACTGATAGGCAGAGAAGCGAATCAGGTAAAACTGAAGCTGTGAAAACTCCAAGTTTTCTTGAAAGCTTACCATGCTTTATTTGTGGCTATAATCTATTATTGAAACTGTCAACAAATATGGATTTATATGGATTTGACTGTTCCACACAGCCTTACACCACCTTTCTGCCTGTGCCTGAAGGAGGAGTCTGGGCACTGGCTGCTACAGGGACTCTGAAGGTGAGGCAAACATTAAATACTGACTTACTGCTCAACAGATCTGTCAAGAACTTAAAAAGAGCAATATCAGCATTGTTCTCTACTGTCCTGAAGAAGATCTCTTCTCAAATTTCCTTGCCCCTGCTTCCTCTGAGGTAGTGGTGTGCCTGCAGACTCCGATGCTCTGTGCCTGCTGCTGCCATGATCCTCCCCACATTCTATGCCCAATAACAGGAAGCATAGCTCTGGTTTTTGCCAAGGTTTTGAACTTCTATGAAAATGTGTTCTCTTGCATCATAAGGAATACACATGCCATGAAGAGGTACAAAATTGGTGTTTCAGTACCTTCCTCTCAGACCATAAGTAAGGCAGGATGCTCTCATGTGTGTGCCAAGCAAACTGCTCCACAATAAGTTTGGATTTCTAGGATCCAAACCTGTTGCTTGTTTGACCATATTCTCTCTAGAAGATTTTGCAAATAAGAGGGAGATTGGATAACCTCAAGAGGCCAGAGGTGTTAAGGCAGCAAGAGACCTGAGCACGTCAACTTTGCTGTGATGTGCAAGAGCCTGGTAGAAACCTGCCCAGATCTCCTGTACTCCTGCTGTTGGCACAGGGCACGGCACAGACTTGCTCTGCCATTGTTAGTGCTGCAAGCCAGGCACTACACTGCTCTGCTTTGCATACTGGCAAGGTGTTTTGAGACTGGGGAACTCTCCAGCAGCTCCTTCTCAGGCTGTGCACAAGCCCTGTTCTCATTAACAAATGCATTGTATTGATATACCGATATTTAGGGCCTCTGATAGACTCTCAGCTTTTTTATAGGGTTATGTTAATATACATTACCCCACAGTCTCACTAAAAAATCATTTTATAGCTGCTTGGGGTGAGATCAGATTACAGATTAAAGGAAGTTTTCTGCCATAGTCAGCTGGTTTCCCTGTTTTTATTCCTCAATCCAGTGTGTCTGTAGGCTGAGATTTCTCTGAGGTTCATTTTTCTGTCTCTTCCTTATTTTTTGACGTTTGTGGGTTTTTCATTGTTTTTTGTTTGTTTATTTTGTTTTTATTTGGTTGATTTGTTTCTTTGTTTTTTTCCTTTGAATGCCTTGCATTGCTGCTCTTCAAGTGGAGAATTAAAAGAGAAGTTTGAAGAATGCAAAAATGTCTTCTAAGAGAATCTACTCACTGACAAGGATGGAATTCACTTACTGATAACGCAAGTAATCCCTAGATTTCCTTGACAGAAATCCCAGGACTCCAGGAGCTCTTCTTCTAATAAGAGTAAGCTATAACCTCCGTTATACAAATAAATTACAAATGAAACAGCTATAAAGAAATGTGTTAACAATACATTTAACATCAAATAATCGCAAGTCTGTGTAAATAAAACATGAAAAAGGAAGTATAGATCTGTATTCTCTTACTTATGTATGTAGCCTCTGCTGAAGTGCCTAGGCCACTTCCAGTCAGCAAAGGTATGAAGGTGATTTGATTGGCATACGTGAATAAAAGATTTGGTATGAAATCCTGAGTTAATTTAAAAATGTATTTATATCACAACAGACTGTGTGTAACCAGTATTTCTGGTGAAGACCTATGTAAGCATAATTAATAATGACGAGATCAGCCATATCGCCTTTGCCAGCCAGTCAAAACCAACGATTATTAGGTCTTCTTAATTTGTATGTGATTGCTTGGTAAGATTGAGCACTTAATTCTGTTGAAGAGATAAAGATGTTACAGGAATGTAGGACCCAAAGGATATGTATTAAAAGATACTTCCATTGTAATGTAGTAAGCAAAAATCATTGCATTCAAAACCTGTCTCAGGCTCTAATGCCTCTGGGTAAATTGCTGCCTTGTGTTCAACTTGGTGTTTATAAGTTGTGATGCCACAGTCTCTCTTAGGGCTGAAACTGGTATGAAAAACACCATCCACCCCCACCCCATGTTGTGCAGGAAGCAAAGGGAGAAACTGGAGCTGAGCTGTCTTTCCATGCCACAAAGTGTTGGAAACTGGATTGCACCCAAACTTTGCTCTTTTGGTGTGTGAGGAAGACTGTGGGCTTTGCCTAACATTCAGTCAAAATGTCAGGATTACCCTTTCATTGCAAACCTAAGCCTGCCCCCTGACTCCTGATAGTAATTAGCAAGCACTTGACAGAAGAGTGTTTGGTCAGTGGAAATGAACCACGGACCTGTGACTGACTGAGAGCTGTTTATTCCAAACCAACTTCGCGCACCCAGGAGTGCGCGCTGTGAGCTGAGCTTGTGGCCACTGCGGGTCAGAGTGAAATCATCTGCTCTGGGCTTCTGTTGTAGAGCAATAACCCCTCCTGGGCTTTGGATGTGGTATTTTGTAATGACATATTTGCAGTTTTCAAACTTGGAGTGTCCTCAAAGGCTGGATAATAGTGCTGCAGGCTTGCTTCTTAAGGGCAAACTATTTTATCTAATTTTGTGAGTTTCTTGACTAGTGCCAACAATATTTTCCTTGCCTTAGAGCATGGGGGGCTGGATTAAAGCTTACTTGTCTAGTACAAAAGATGGCATCATTAACATTTTAAGGTGCTCCTGAGTACCTTCAAGTTTTTATTGTAAAATATACTGTGCATTTAGCACTCCTAATGGTATAGTACAACAAACCAGTGCTGTCAGCACTTGTGTGCAATGCCTTCACCCACTGTCACTTTCAAGTCAGTGAAAATATGCTTTAAAAGTCTTATAAGTTCTGAGTTTGACTTATAAATAATAAGATTTTGTTTTTATATTACATTTCTTCTGTTTCTGTGCAAATAATACGTAGCGATACATGTATTGTTACGGGGCAGGCATATGATGTGATAAATGTATTAATGTAAATATAGAGAAATAATTCTGATAGGTATGGCTTGACTACACAGAAAAGAATGTAAGAACATCAAGGGTAGCAATAATGAAACAATAATTTTATGAAGGACACCCTGGTTTCACTGATTTTGTCCATGCACAGTGCTTTGCTTTCGTTTCTGCAGCAGGAATTATCTGTAATATCTTCCTGAATTTTACTAGCCGTGTTGCTGAGTTGTTTTATTGTTTGGTTGGTTGTGGTTTTTTGGGGGTTTTGGGTTTTTTGTTTGTTTGTTTGTTTTCCCCCCTGGAACGACTAATAAAGTACATCTTTGAAGTTCATGGGAGAACAAACAAAAAAACCAAGCAAGCAAAATGGGGCTGTTACTGCCTGGGAAGTCATTTTGCGAGGGATAAAAGGTCAGAGTAGCTTTTTTTCTGTGGATTTTCCTGTTGGGAATATTTATCATCTATAAAGTGCTGCATCTGTGACCTTTGTGAGTATTTTATCAATAACAAAGAACTGAATAATTCTACCATTTTTGAAAAACCACTCATCTATATTTAAACAGTGTGGAAGAGAAAGTCTCTGTGCTCAGAGCTTTGGAGGCAAGTTGCATACAATAAATGCTGCTTCTTATGGCTGTTTTTAACTTGCTACTTTTAGATGAAGAGCCAAGAGAATGTATAAAGCCTCCATGTTTTATGTAGAAGTAATTATTATAGTTGTGTTCAGATTTAATTACATTTTCTTTTAAGTATCTATCAGTCATGAGCACAGGTGACTATAAGGCCCCCCAGCCTTATGCAGGGCACCATTGCTCACAGTCTGTGCTGTCACATGAACACAGCGTGGCTTTGTCTCAGAGCAGGGTCTGCCCAAACCCTGTGTCACCATGAGGTTGCCCCAAGCCCTGAGTTCTACCATGGTTTAAAGAACAAGCCCAGCCTTAAACCTGGGCTGCAGGCATGAAGACACAGAAGTAAAGATGTAGCTAGAGACGACTTTTCCTTACTATGTAGCAAAGTAGGATGTTGTATTGCACTGTTTGTTTTGTAAGTTGCACTGTTCATGGTTGTTATGGTATCTTCCGTTCTCCCCCATCAGTCTGTGACATGGTCGAATCCTTCCTTTTGCCCCTCCCTGTTGGCGGTGTCCCATTGGTTGCAGGTCTGTTCCTCCTCTCCCCTTTCCCTGAGTTTAAAAATTCCCACCATCTTCTCTCTCGCTCTCTCTCCTCTCACCATGTGGATGCTACAACAAACTGTGGATCATTTTTCCCACTGGAGAAAAGAGCCTCCTTTAATCTTTTACCTGTGTCCTTGTTGAATATCCTCTCCTCCCCAGTTAGGAGCTAGCTGAAAGACCCAGGATAAGAGAGGGTAGCTACAACAGCTGGTGCTTCAACATGGGGCATCCCCACAAGGTCAGAAGGCCACAAAACGGCTGGATTCCACTTGTGAATTATAAGTCTTTGGATTGTTCAGCTACTCTGATGGCAGGGGCTGCTTTTTGCAGAGCAATCGCTGACAGAGACAGACTGGTAGCTTGCCTGAGCCCAAAGGCAGAGAACTTTCTCTGCAGCAGTTACAGCCAGGAAAGGTCCCCAGGAGGGGGTAAGTACCTCTCGCGTATGTTAGCGCGGACCCTGTAGATCCTGGGACTGCGCCGTGACTTCAGCGCAGCGCCACATGGCCAGAGCGGCACATGTGCAGCAGGGGCGCAGGGCCAGAGTTTGCACGGCACCGGCGAGTGTGGTGTGCTTTTGGAAAGTTTGGTGCCAGGGGCGGAGGGCTGCACGTGGTCGTGCACTGGGAGCGGCAGGAGCGGCGACTTTGGCCAGCGGCGGTGGCAGCGAGCTGCGGTGTAGCAGTGTGGGTCCTGCAGGGAGGTGGCGGAGCCGTGGCGACACATGGGCAGCCCAGTGGCAATGAGGGCTTCAGCAAGCATGGAGCAATGCACGTGGAGCAGTTCGGCACCAGGAGCTGAGGGCAGCAGCGGCAGCAAGCAGTGCAGTATTGTGAGCAGCGGAGCGGCGCAGCAGCGCAGAATTACTGGCGGCACTTTAAAACTCGCATGGTTTGCTGACACGGTTTCTCCTCCTGCCACGTGAGTGGGGGGGAGGGGAAGAAGCCAGACCTGTCCCTACCCTGGTTGGAAACAATTAAGCTACAGAAAAATGTAGATTTTGACTGCATAGATTGTCTTTTAACATCAGGATGGGCATTAAACTTTCTTCGCAGCAAAGGAGCATATATTCCCAAATTAGGGATATTTTAAGTAGTGGGAATGTTACCATCTCTAAGAAGCGGTTAAAGACGTTTGTGTGCTGGTTATGTCTTCATTTCCTTCAATTTACCCTGCAAAATGTAGATTCTGTCTCTTCCTGGGACAAAATCCAAAACCTATTAACTCTCAAAGTAGAGCACGAAAACAAAACAGTATCCAGATTTTTTCCTTTGTTCATTTTAATTTGAAAAGAATTGATAAAAAGGGAAGTGAAAGGACAGCCACAGCAAACTCCCCCAGTTTCTCCTCCCATGCCCTCAGCCCGTGAGCTGGACGGGACACACGGGCACCCTGAGAAATGCAGGAAACCCAGAACACCCAGAGCTTCCCCCCGCCTCCCTCCCAGCACCCTGACTCTGGCAGTTGTACATAGGATGACAGAGCACCTTCCCGGCACCCCTCTACCCCAGTTCCTGCACCTCGACTTCAGCGTAAAGATAACCCCCCCATCCACATGTCAGAGACCATGTGGCGGAGGTCAAAGATGGCGCTGGCTACGTGGCTGATCCTCCATCTTACCTTTCTTCTCCCCACAATCCCTTTCAGCCACATGTCCCCACTCCAACCCTTTCCAATCCCACAATCTCTTCCTTCCCTTGGACACCCCTTCCTCCGTGTTCCCACCCTGCATGATGTCATCCTGCAACCCTGCCCCCATGTGTTGCAATCCTAGTTCCCACGGTTACTCCTCCTTCCCCAGAAACTCCACTCCCTCTCCTGTTACTGTTTCCCACACACCCCCTTCCAGTCCCAGTGGGAAGGTGGGGGGCCTGCCTCCAGGTTCCCATGGAGGTGGAGGGGCAGGGTGCCTTCCCTTTCCCATAGGGTGGGGGATGTGCTGCCTCCCGGCTCCTGTGTGAGAGGGGGTGGGACACCTCCCCTTTCCAGTGGCAGGGGGTGGGCCTGCCCGGTTCCCACAGTGGTGGAGGCGGTGGGGGAGACCCTAAACGGGGGGACCCCAGGTGGAGGGACCCCTGAGATCAAAACCGGAAAGAGAAAACCATACCATTAGCCACCCCATCATATATTCTGGTAGGAGAAATGCAACTAGAACCTATCAGCCTTTCTCCTACCAAAACAAAAAAGAACTTCATAACATCCAAAGGGAGTTTGGCTGAGGTAGTGGGATCTTTAAGGGAATGCTGAAAGCTACCCTAACATCCCATCAATTAGTCCCGGCTGACCTCTGAGATCTCCTCTGGTGTCTCCTAACCCCCTCAGACTTAAATCAGTGGGAAAACACTTGGAAGAGATATCTGAAGGGACTCCTAGGGGAGCTTCAGCAAAGCACCCAGGGCGCTACAGATGCAGATGGGAATGGTATCACCTTTGAACATCGGTGCAGTGAGGGGGAGTGGGCTAACCCCAAAGAACAAGCTCAGGTGTAATCCAAGTTTATTTTAGATAAAATCTGTGGAGTTGGAGAAAATCTTTTTAACCAAAGACTGAAACTAAGGGTAGTTATATTAATATTAAACAGTTCGCCTCAGAGACCTTTTTGCAGTTTCTCAATCGTCTTCATGCACAAGTGGAGAGGCAAGTGGAAGCCCCAGTGGCACAGGCAGAACTAATTAAGGGGATGGCTCAGAGAAATGCCAACGAAGCCTGTCACAGGGTTATCCTAGGACTGCCTCTCAATCCTCCACCTACAATAGCACAGATGATAGAAGCATGTGCCAAGAAAGGAGAACTTTTCCGTGCACCAGAGAAAAGACTAGGACTGGCAAATCCAAAGACTGCAGCAGCTGTAACACCAGAAGTAAAGAGGCAACAAGCATGACCTGAGCAGCTTCCATATGTCATTTGCTTCCAGTGTAGGAAGCCAGAATACTTTGCCAGAGACTGCCCTCAAAGCCAATAGCAGAAGAAGAAACAACAAAAAGAGGGAGCAACCAACGAAGAAAAAAACTAAGACCAGAGCACGGACCCGCCTCTGATATAAATGTGGGCCATAATATAAATGCAGCAGGCTCCACAGTGAGTAAAGCCTCTCTCTTATCAAAAAAAGAAGGAGGAAGGTAAGCGGGATTCAGGTCAGCAGAAAAATAAAAATGAAAACTATAACAACAACGTTTGGCAGCCTCACAGGTGTTTTGGGGTCGTGACTACCAAATCCTTTCTTTTCAAGTTTACTGGTTGGACAATCATTGCAGTGGGCTTGCCGGACAACTCACAGGATGTGATGATAAACTATACAGGACTGGAGAGTATTTTTTTATTGGGGACACTGCACACACACCCTGGAGATTGTGGTGGCTCCCATGACAGTGAAGGGGGACATAATTAGTTATCCCTAAGACTCCCCAGGATTTTTAGAGGTGGCCACTGTGGAGCACCCCACCCACAAGTTAACGTGGCTGAATGATACTCCGTCTGTGTAAATCACTGGCCACTAAGTAAGGAAGAGCTTAAGGTGCTCGAGGAGCTTGTGGAGCAGCAGTTGGCTGAAGGCCACATAGAAGAGACAATCAGCTCTTGGAATTTCCTGGTATTTGTAATTAAGAAGCCAGGGAAGGATAAGTGGTGGCTCCTCCATGACCTCCGGGAAATAAACAAAGAAATTGAGGACATGGGGTCACTCCAACTTGGGATGCCTTCCCCAGCGATACTTCCCTAAAATTGGCAATTGGCTGTCCTGGACATCCAGGACTGTTTCTTTCAAATTCCCCTACACCCAGAGGATGCCCCACGGTTTGCCTTCTTGGTTCCTACCATCAATCAAGAAGCTCCAATGAAGCGCTACCACTGGAAAGTATTGCCACAAGGCATGAAATGTAGGCCTGCCATCTGCCAGTGGTACGTGGCCTCATTGCTGTCCCTGGTGCTTGCCCAAAAAAGGGAGGCCATCATCCTCCACTACATGGATGATGTGCTTGTGTGTGCCCCTGATGACTCTATACTCCAACACTGGACCTAGTGGTTAAAGTTTTAACCTCTGTTGGATTCCAACTGCAGAAAGACAAAGTCCAAAGGATGCCACCTTGGAAGTACCTGGGCTTAGAGATCACTGCGCGGACCGTTGTCCCGCAGAAATTGGAAATCGTTAGCGATCCCAAAATCCTAGCAAATCTCTGTTCTCTGTGTGGGTCTTTGAACTGGGTCAGGCCCTGGTTAGGCCTCAACAATGAGGATCTAGGCCTCTGTTGGGGGTTGAATTGTTCCTTTTTCTTTCTGTGGAATTTTTCCCATTGTTATGCAAAGTATTTATGACTGCACCTTAGTAGCAATAGTTTTCTCTCGCAGGGGGTTGGGGGATAGGGGGACACTGGAAAAGAAAAAGGTGGGACAGGGACGTGGGCTCTCTTTCTCATTCTCGCTTTGCTCATGGAGTAAAAGGAGAACGGCCAGTGCTCTGATCTAGCATCTTTCCCCGCCATCCCAGCACCGAGAGCCACATTCCCTGCCGTTGAACACCACTCTGCTGCTTTCCCACTTCATCCTACTACCTCCAGGCACTCTGCCGAGCACCACAGCCGACACCATGAGGGGGGAGTCGCTCCTCCATCCCTCTCACCCCTGGGCCGCTGCCGCCATCACCCAGCCCCATTCAGCTACACGGGCCCTGCCCTGCCCACAGCACCGGGAACTGAGCGCAGGGAGGGAGGGCCTGTGGCCAGAAAGGGACTGCATCTGAGCTATACTGTTCTGTTTTGCTGTCAGTTTTTATAGCTGTTGTTGTTTCTGCTGTTTTGCCTTGTTAGATATCAGTAAAGAACTGTTATTCCTATCACCATATCATCTTGCTGAAAGCCTCTGATTTGAAACTATAATAATTAGAAGGGAGGGGGTTGCACTCTGCATCTTGCCTTCCCTCAGTGAAATACCTGTCTTTCAAACCGAGACAGCCTCCTCCTCAATTTATTGAAGGGGGAGAGAGAGCTAATGTCTCCCAGGGACCTGATCCCAGAGGCAAAAGCTGCAATGCAAAAGGCACAAATGGCTTTGACTGAGAGGCAGACTCAGGTATCAGCCTGAGCTGATTTTCAAATTCTTTGTACTGGGAAAGCTGCCACACTTGCATGGTTTGTTATTCCAGTGGATTGAAGGGCAGAAAGATCCACTCTTAATCACAGAGTGGGTTTTCCTCTCCCATCAACGATCCAAGACTATCACCAAGCCACAAGAGCTGATGGCTCAGATAGTTTGGAAAGCCAGGATAAGATTACATTAGCTGGCTGGTTGTGACTTTGTGTGTATTCACCTCCCAGTCAAACTTCCTGAGGAAGAAAAGAACTTTCCTGAGAGGTTGACCAAAGAGAAGTTTGAGCACCTGCTCCAGAGCAATGCCAACCTCCAGTTATCTCTGGACAGCTACAGTGGACAAATATCAGTCCATGCCCCATCACAAAAGATCTTTAATCAGGAATTCCACCTCATTCATTGTGATAAAAGGAGCCATAGGCCACTCAAAGATCTCACAGTGCTCACTGATGCTTCCAGGGCATCCCACAAATCAGTGATGACTTGGAGAAATCCCCAGACTCAGCATTGGGAAGCTGATGTTGAGTTTGTGGAGGGGTCGCCCCAGGTTGCCGAACTGGTCACAGTCATGAGAGCCTTTGAGAAGTTCTCAGACTCAATTAATTTGGTAACCGTCTCAGCCTACGTGGATGGGGTCATGTCCAGGGCAGAGCA
Organism: Sturnus vulgaris; assembly: GCF_052056855.1. Classification (NCBI taxonomy): domain Eukaryota; kingdom Metazoa; phylum Chordata; class Aves; order Passeriformes; family Sturnidae; genus Sturnus; species Sturnus vulgaris. Next base: position 16,012,125 of record NC_142256.1, on the reverse strand, counting down.
GGCAGTTCTCAAAGACATTGAGAATGAGCATCTCTTCAGGTTGCTTTTGAAACTAATTTATTTAGTTTCACATCGAGAGCATCCATTCTATTATGATGCATGTAAGGTCACATACTGATTTGCCAGGTGAAATCACAGAAGAGAATTGTAAAGCAGACTACCTTGCTGCCCCAGCTGAAAAGGCACACCTCCCAGACATCTTCCAACAAGCAAAACTGAGACACCAGCAATACCATCAGAATATGCCAGGTGTGATCTGCCAGTTCCAACTAATATGTATATGTAGTCAGGCTTGGGCCATTATGGCTACCTGTCCTAGTTGCCAGCTCCAGACCATGACATTGCTGGGTGTTGGGATTAACCCCTGAGGCCTTGGGAGCTGAGAAGTGTGGCAGACAGACATTACACACATTCCCAGTTTTGGTTGCCTTAAGTATGTACATGTAAGCATTGACACATATTCAGGTGTGGTCTATGCCTCTGCCCACACAGGAGAAAGGGCTGTGCATGCCAAACAACAGCTAGTTCAAGCCTTTTCAGTGCTGGGGATCCCTAGGGAAATTAAGATAGATAATGGCCCAGTGTATACATCCAAAGAATTCCTAGAGTTTGTCCAGCAGTGGGGAGAGGAACATAAGACTGGCATCCCCCACTCCCCCACAGGCCAAGGTGTGATTGAGCATGACCACATGCTCAATCAAGTCCTTGCTAGATGGAGCAATTCAACAGTGTGGGTGTTGCCACAACAAAAACTCTGCAAAGCCGTGTTTACCATTAATTTTCTAAATTATTAATTTGAAAATATGAGTCCTCTGGTGGTAGCTCACTTTAACAGCAGTGATCAGTTTAAGTTGTCCCAGCGTCCACCTGTCCTAATTAAGGACCCAGAAACTTGGGAGACCAAGGGCCCTTATGAACTCATTATCTGGAGGTGTGGCTACGCATGTGAATCCACCCCCACATGCCCACACTGGATACTCCAAAAGTGGGTAAAACCTTTCGTCCCCAAAAATCCAGCTCCAGCTGAAGGGGATGAGAAGCAAGTAGCAGCTGCTTCAAAAAGACGATGCTGCCAGAAAGAGGAAAAGAAAACCTTCCTGAGATCTGGTTCCATTCTGGCAGACACACGGACTTTTAATATGCTTTAATATGTTTTTGCTTTTTAGAAAAAACCTACCTCACACCTAATTTCACAATAAGCTCTGTACATGTTGTCATCCTGTTTGCACTGAGCAGTCTGACAGTTGCGTGGATTGTCCGTCAGCCACCCCAAAACATCTGCATGATGCTAGCACAGATGCTCCACCTGTCCACTGCAGCAGCAAGAGACTCTATGTCTACGTGCCTGGTAGAGATTGAGAAGAAATTACCAGGCAGACCACACTCCAAAATCACGCAGCCATAGACTTTCTCCTGCTGCTGCATGGACACGAGTGCCAGGAATTTTAAGGACTTTGCTGCCTGAACCTGACCTCAAAGGTTCCCAACATCCACGTAGCCCTCTGAGAAATGAAAAGCATGATTGGACAAGTGAAGCAAAAATCCGAAGACTAATTCAGTGGACTCTTCAAAGGCTGGGGACTCTCAGGGTTGTGGACTTCAATAGTTAAAACAATTCTGTCATTTCTTATTATTCTTTTTCTAATACTGTTGGCGTTCAGAGTTCTACAGTGCTTGATTTTTGAAGCCATTAACAGTATAATCCACACTACCTCAGAAGTCAACCACATAGAGATGACAGACCAAAAGCAGCCTAAGTGGCCCGCAAATCATAAGTAGTGGACAAATTCATATTCTGAATCAGAATAATTCTGATGCCTTTCTTTTAACTTTATTTATCAAAAAAGGGGGAGATGTTGTATTGCACTGTTTTGTAAGTTGCATTGTTCATGGTTGTTATGGTATCTTCTGTTCTCCCCATTGGTCTGTGACACAGTTGAATCCTCCCTTAGCCCCTCCCCATCAGTGGCGTCCCAATTGGTCCTGGGTCTGTTCCTCCCCTCCCCTTTCCCCAAGTTTAAAAATGCCCACCCATCTTCTCTCTCACTCTCTCTCCTCTCACCATGTGGATGCTACAACAAACTGTGGATCATTTTTCCCACGGGAGAAAAGAGCCTCCTTTAATCTTTTACCTTTGTTGAATATCCTCTCCTCCCCAGTTAGGAGCTAGCTGAAAGACCCAGGATAAGTACGACAGTAGGACACAAACTGATTTTAACGATTTTTCTTCCAAAGCTGCTATAAAAACATTTTTAATCACTTTGGTGGAAGTTTAAATGTTTAAATTAAAGATATCTAATGATTGCATCAGTGGTAGAATGAATGCAGTCCATAACTTTTTAGATAACTGATACTTTGAAATAATGAAAAAAAGCCCCCAAGTTGTTCTGGTCATGTAGTAAGACTTTTTTCCTCCTGTTTTGTGCACGTCATGTTATACCTGATATTTAGTTATTTTCTTCTCTTGCATGTTTCTAGGAGGAGCATTCTGAGTGCATCAGAGGAACAGAGATGTGTCAATGTGAAATTAGTATCTCTGTTGTGTTGAAAGTGCTTGCACAAGCTCTAATTTGAGAACATAAAGGCTGTTGTGTGATTTATGGATAATGAATACAGTTAATGTGTTATTAAAAATTTGGGACTAGATTTTGTTTCCTAATTTTGTATTTAATTTAGCCAATTTCAGATAAATTCAAGGGGGAACTAGAAGTCAAGATTCACCAAATGAAGATATGGAATGTACATTCTGGTCAGTAAAAGTCAGTGAATCTGCATCATCCCTTCTCACTCTGTTATCAAATTGACTGTTATATAAAATTATAAATAACCCTGTGACATCTGATTCTTGTCATCCTGAAACAGCATCTCTGCTGCAGCAGTTTTGGCAAATAAATCGAGAAGTAACTAAGAAAATGTGTCAGTACTATTGCTGTCAAATTGAAAATTGTCAAGGAAGCCATTTAAAAAATAATTTCAGAATTCCAAGGCTTGGACTGCTTTTGATGGCAGTTATAGAGGTAGTGATCATTCACCTTGCTCTCGCCTTGAGTAGTTTTGTCAGTTGTCTGACAGATTCTATCTCTAAAACCAACCCAGAAAACTCGGGATGAGTATGTCCTGTGCTGACACAGTTAATCTGCACAGGCCTGAAGTGCCTTTTATTTTTTTCTTCTGACTAGGAATGTGGTTTGTGCAACATTTGCTTTCTTGTAATATGGTACAACATGCTCCTCCTTTTCATCTCATATTCTTTCATTATAAATAATTTGTAAAAGCAACTAAATTTCTATTCTCAGTTGCATGTTTCAAGCTGTTAAAAAGGACATAGAGTCCCATAGGAGAATACCTCACTTTGCTCAGTGTGTGTAATGTACAGATTTATGTATTTGGTTTGCATGCAGCAGTAGCTGGGCAGAGGTTCATGCCATTACCATGAGAGATTTCTTGGTGTAAACACTGTCAGTCAAGAAGTGTGCTGATTATTCCCCCATATTTTTGGAGTTCAACTCAGAAGACCTCAGCTTGACTTGCTGATGAAGTCCTGTTTGGCTTCTCCATTCTGAGTCTCAAAATATTAATGTCATCCAAAAGCCATTTAAATCATCCATGTTGTGTAAATCTGAGATCTGTTTGAGTGTCTTCAGAGATTTCCTCTTGCTTTATCACTACTTCTGTGACATGGAACGAAAGGTTTTCAGCTATTCTCTATTTTCGTCCCCTCATACCCATGCAGCACAGGACTTCAGGTAGAGGACTGCCTGAAGCTGCAGTGGGTTGAATCCAAGATGGAAACACTTAGATGGAATAACTGTTGACACTGTGTATGTGCACATTCTTTGTATTTGCAAACACAAGAGGTCTTGGTAGATAAGTAAGTTTTTAGATAAAATTATTTTCATTGCACTCAACCATAGTGTCAACTGTTTTAAATGCAGATTGGATTGTAGTGTTGTTTGCTCAAAAACTCTGGGAACAGTCAATAACAAGGAAATACTTACATTCCCTCCTCTCTTCTCTTCAGGGATTATTTAGCACTTAGTGTCTCAGAAGCTTAATAGAATCTTCCTTACCATAAATTTTAATAGGATGGTATTGTAAAATATAAAAATGCCAATATACATTTTCTAAATATTTAACAAGATTTTCTTGCTCAGTTATTTAGATCACATCCAGAGTTCTCTTGAAACAAATTTAAAGTTTTACATGGATTTAACAAAGTACACAAACACAAATTGTGCGCTGACACTGCTGAATACAGAAAAAAAAAATCAGTGAAACTTCCAAATTAAAATTCAAGGATTTCAGGTTTTTCAATGATGTGCAAAATCAGATAAAAAGTAATAGAAATTACAAAGAAATAGTGGAAATTTTTATTACTGTTTTGGGCTTTTCTTTACCAATAATTTTTTGTTTTCTTTTTTCTTGTATCAAACATTTTTTTGCATTTTAGTTTTGCTGACAGCTCTTGAAATTAAAACAGAAAATTTAATCTGGGCCTGTGTACATTGGGAATTATAGATCACAGACTTAATCTCAGGATATTTTACTCTTTGCAAGAGAATATTTTACTGTTGGTAAATAATTTTATTTGGAAGCAAACCTGTGATTTCTCTATAATCAAAGGAGCAGTCCGGAGGAGTCCCTAATTTGTTCTTGATTCCAAAGAAAGCCATGAACAGGGATCTTTCATTGTGAAACTTGGTCCCAAGTGACCAGGCCACTCAAAAACGCAGGTCCCCCTGGTCACAGTGTAAACCCTGAACTTGAGATGGAAAAGGCCTGAATGTTCCTGCCACTGATTCCTTCTTTTGGTCTGTAAAGTGGAGGCAAATATGGCCCAGATCCTCACTATTTTTACTTTCTTCTCTGCACTCCATTGCAGCTCTCGAGCAGAGTTTAATGGCAATCTTTACAACCCTTGTCAAAACTCATAATTTTAAAACTGTAGGAGAAGAATTATCAGGGGAATAAGTGTCTGGCATGGTGCAATTTTGCATCCTTGCTAGAGAAAGAGAATCCAGAACATTTAAAAATATAAACCAATTCCTACCAGTTATTTTTCACTTTACAACAGTAAGGCAGCTTGTAAAGCCCATCAAATGCCTGATGTGAGCTCTAATGAGTTTTAACCTAGCTTTTTGCACAAAAAGCTTTACAGACTTCCTGTGCTCATTGAAAAATGTGGTATTTTCTGATGCAAAGATTGTTTCAAAACCACTTTATAAAATCCCTGTGGACACAAGAACTGCTGATATTCATGCACTAGCATTCGAATCTTCCCAGAAATGCAGTTTTTTAGCTCAATATTTTACTTCCTACTATATTCAGGAGGTGAGTTAATCTGTGACTGCATCAACATGAGACTACCATCACGAAGGTGTTGTTTTTTCTTAGCGGCTCAGAGTTTTCCAATGTCCTCATAGAATTGAGATGAGGGAGAATTGCTTTATTCCCCTTGACCAGGTCTTCTGGAAAGAGAGATGGACCTGAGCACAATGTCACACATTTAAAACATCAACAGACTGATTTAGCAATTACTGACAACTTGGGTGCCCACAACAATCTTGTTTTAAGATCCTGTCTAGAATAGTGTGATCGAAAAAGTATTTGGAAAGTCAGTCTTCCAGCAGCTGCAGTGACGAACTTCAGGATTAAACTAACACACAGAATCAAAAGTTTCTTTTCAAGAAGCTGGGTGCTGGAAGAATCAGCTGTGTCTTTGTCCGTTTTCATCTTCATGAACCATCTTCTGTGGTTTTACACAGCATTGGTAAATGGCATGCAATGATGGATTTAATGTAAGGTATAAACATATATAGAAAAGGCCGCTGCTTGCTCGCAGGAGCTTGGTTTAAAGGAGGAAAGCCAATTTTCCTTGTGTTTTCCTTGTCCTGGTGGCAAACCCTCTCCACATGTCATGTTCCACTGTGGGGAACTGGGAGGAGTTATTTTAAAAATAGATGGTCAGGAACGAAGTTAAGTCAAACTAAACAAACATTATATGTGAGAACCGTTTACTGGCAACGGAAAAAAAAAACAACAAAATAAAAGCAGTTACCTTAGTAAAGAGGCCTAGAACAGCCGGCGCAAGAGGAAGAAAAAGGGGAGAGAGATAGAGAGAGGGAGGAGACAGAGGGAAAAGAGGGCGCTCCCAGCAGAGGTTGGGCAGTGCCGGCCGTGTCCTGCCGGGGGGCGGCTCCGGCCGTGGCCGGACACGGGTGAGGGGCCGGGCAGGGGGGCCCGGAGCCTGGATGGGGTCGCGGTGAGGATCACGGTGAGGATCACGGTGGTGGGCTGGTTCGGAGGTGGGCACGGCTAGACACAGGTGCCTCAGGCAGGGATGCAGAGACAGAGCAAGCAGGGCGCTGGGCAGGGACACAGGGAGGCAGGGCAGAATTGAGGGCGAGCAAGAGCCAGCGAGGGCAGGAGAGCCAAAAGGCAGGTTGGGGCCAGGTAAAAACGTGTAAGACTCAAAAAGCCCCGACTCAAAAGCAAGTCTCAAAAAGCCCTTGAATCACCAAGCCTCAAAAGCAAAAGCACAGCCCCAAGACAAAAACACACACTCAAAAAGCAAGCTTCAAAAAGCCCCGGAGGCTTGTGATGCAGTTACTTTTTATGCTCCATCTCCTCCCAAAGTCTGCCTGCTGAGAGAAGACCCAGTCCCATGTCGCACTGCCATCTGATTGCAGTGGCTCTGAGGTGCAGTGTCCCTGGTGTCCCTGCCTGTCCCATGCGAGACATGACCTGGTTGGCAGGCAGAGTCTTCCCAGAGAGGCTTTGGGTGTCTCTTGGATATGGCACATGTGCCCCACAGGCCTCTGCAACCAGGGCTGAGACAATTAAATTGGCTTCTCTCACCCCAGGAGTGGATTGGGGATGGGTAACATCAGTGTGTAAGGAAGATGAATCCTCATCAGGGATGGAGAGAGATGGCACAGGAGCACTTGGAATATGGGTGCGTTCATATGTGTGGCTATGGTTGAGATGATCATGAATAAATTCAGATTACACTTTGCTTTCCGATAAATTACCTCTTCAGAGTGAGAGAGTATTTTTTCCAGCTGAAGGGAAATTGTGGAGGTAAGCTCAGGCAAGCTGTTCTGGAAGACCCAGGCTTCTGCCTTGCTAGGACTCACTATCTGCTTGCAGGAGGAGTAGGGGAACCAAATTCAGACCCAATTCACTGTAGTGGGACCGCTCTCCATGTCTCCCACTGTCACAAATTCACTCTTGAGATCATCTGTTTAATCCTCAGTGTTATGACAGATGAGAAATTTCAGCATAAGGTGGGAAGTGGAGTATTGTTCTGCATGAAGAAATACAGGCCCTAGTACTCTATAGTTAATTTGCATTAGTAATTGAAAATACCTTGAAATACCACATGGGGTGAGTCCCTAGAGAACTGTGTGGTGCAGCTTGTTACTGGGCTAGCCCTGTACAGGTTTAAGGGGCATAAAGGAGCCTGTTTGCTTAGGACCGAATTGTAAACCCTTCTCTAGTGAATAAGACAAGGTGTAAGTCATCCCTTGCTGTGCTACTCATGGGCTAGGAGTGTGTGTGGGAAATCATAGAATTATTTCTGTTGGAAAAGACTTCTAAGATAGAGCCCAACTGTTAAGCCAGCACTGCCAAGCCCACGACAAAAATGTCCCCAAATGCTGCATCTACACATCTTATAAATCTGGGGAGGGTGACTCCACCACTGCCCTGGGCAGCCTGTTCAATGCTTGATAACCCTTTTGATGGAGAAACTTTTCCTGGTATCTAATCTAAACCTCCCCTGGTAGAACCCGAGGAAATTTGGTTTTGTCCTAGAATCATATCACAGAATGATTTGGGGCTAAAGTGCTTTAAATCTCATCCTGTTCTTCCCCCTGCCATGGGCAGGGACACTTTCCACTATCCCAGGCTGCTCCAAGCCCCATTCAACCTGGCCTTGGACACTTCCAGGCATGGGGCAGCCACAGCTTCTCTGGAAAACCTGTGCTAGTGGCTCAGCACCCTCACAGGGAAGAATTTTTTTGTAATACCTAATCTAAGCCTGCTCTCTGTCATTTTGAATAAAGAGAAATATCCCTACACATCCTGGTATCCCCTCCTTTGGCTTCCACAGAGAAGATGGCAGTTACCTGCTGTTCAGAGAGCTTGAGGAGGTTTAATTTTTTAATTATTATAATTTGAGGCATTAAGTTGTGTAATCCTTTATTGATATTAAGCATTGCAAAAATCATCTGTATAAATGCTGATGTATAAAGCGTCAATTAAAGGAGCAAATATAGCATTGTGAAAATTTCTCTCAGTTAAAAAAAAAGCTCGTCTACTTTTCTGGTTTTGACACTTGTAGCAGTGATCACTTTTCTTTTTTGTTTACTCATTATTTATGTTAAGTATTTATTTACTACTAAACCACTGGGAATTTTTATATTTTTCCTTTTGAGAAGCGGATTGTTTTTCCAGTCTGGAAGAAATTAGAACCATATAGTGTTTATTCAAAAAACTGTTGAAAAGAAAGAGACAGGCAGAAAAATTCAGACCAGTAAGAAAGCCATGAGGCTTACCATCACCAATAAAATTTTACCTTGTATATAAAAGTGCATGTGTGTCTCTTGGGTCAAATCCAATGCACTCTTTGTGCTTTATTAGTTCCTTTGATGTCAAAGGGACCAACTCTAGCTGTTGAAAGTAAAGTAAGAATTGTAATTTACTGCTTCCAGAAGCTCCATCAATTCTGTATATCTCTGGGCAAGTTGGATATTTGAGACACCTGGAAGACTAACAACCAATCTCTAATTTCATTGCTGGCCAATCTGAGTGTATAATTTGTGCAAACTGTATCCAAGAACTCCTGTAGAATATCTGCTCTGCTGTGCTGCTATTCACTTCCAAATACTTGTAATATTATAGATTTATTCTGGATGTGAGTGCAAGTTGAAAGACAATATATTGATTCCGAAGACCTGGTAATAGAACAGTAATTGCTTTGTTTTAAAATTAAGTGACCATACTCATTTTAGAATCTATAGCATTTCATCATTTCTAGTAGCATTATGATATGAAATAGAAGAGACTCCACAGCCAATTACCCTCACAGAAACAATAATCCATGTTGTATTTCACAAACAAATGGCAATCAGGAAATCTGCTCTTACTTATCAGAAATGCATCTGATTTGAATGAATGTTCTCTTTCCAGGGAAAGACAAGAAAAATAATACATACCTTTTGAATTATTTGTAGATACTTACATATCAGAAACTATTTTTACTTTTGTTCATGTAAGTATGCTTCAGTTTTATGCCAAAATAATAATGAAGTTTGGAATTAGATATATTTTATAGGGTTTTTTATGAATACAAATGTAATATAAAAGCAGTGGACTTCAGTAAATAATAGGTTTTTCACTCCATTACCATATTTAACAAGTAGAGGAAAAAAATGCACTGCTTCCAGTCCTGAGTTATGGTGTTCTACTGGAAATGGGGTCTGATGCATTTTTCTGCTTTCAAAGATTAAATTCCCTGTGGCACACAAACTGTGTATTTTCTGAATTGTGCACTAATTTGCATTTTTTAAAACATCTGTTTATGAATATCTTTGTGATAATAATTACTATTTACAAAGTTTTAATCAGGAGAGGGAACTTTTAAAATGAAGAATACTGGAGGGAACAGATTTTTACCTTCTGGTCATTATTGCCACCATTTATTCTTCTATAGTCTACCAGTTCATTTCCCCCCATCCCCACTTATTTTGTTTCCATTTTAATAATATTTCCTTTCTAATTTTAGGCTTTCTCTCCTGTTACCACTGGTGGCATGGAAACCCAGGACTGGAGCTCCTGTCATACCAAGTCTACCAAGTGGTAAACATGACTTTGTTTGAGAGGGGATGAGAGGACGGGTTTACTGAGGTGGAGGGGAGGATGCTTTTAAAAATATTTATTCCTTTAATAAAATTGGAGGAACACAGGAACCTGATGTGACTGCTGGACACAAGGTAGGCATGTACTGAGTAAGGAATTGTCAGTGCTAGTGTAGCTGTTTACAATTGCCTAGTCAGAATCCTACCAGCTACTTCAGAACCTCTAAATGAGAAAAAATCACATCCTATAGCCATACAGAGCATCAGAAAAATCTAATAACAGGGGCTTGTCCTTCAAAGCAAGAAACAAAACTAAGTAGCTTTAAGTGTTTTTCTGCTCCAGCTCCACAGCTGGGGGAGGATTTTAAAAGAGGCCCTGAGCCAGTTGTGCACAAACAAGTGGAAAATCTCATTAGATTTTAACACCTTGAAGGAGCTGTGCTTTTTTATAGGATGACCATTTTCTTTTCAGACCCCCCCCAGCATCTTAATCAATTAAGTACCACACTCCTGACAATGATTCACAGAAAGGTTAGCATAAAGTGTTTTTGCAGTGTAGAAAACAAATCTTCAAAGGAGATGGAAAGGGAGTTTTGTCTACGTCAGAATCAGTCCCAGTGTTATATGACACTCCCTTGATTTGCTGCACATTTTTTGATTTTGCAGACACAGGACCTGAGATTTCTGGAATTGAGGGTGGGAAAAACAAGAGGAAATGTCTTTGGCTTTTGTATCCATGATGAGAAGAAAGATGACCTTGTCTTAATCCTCCTCTCCCCCTCTTCATTTCCAACAATTTTGCTAACACTGGCTGATTAGTGTAAGGTAAAATATTGTCACAGCCAAGAAGCTGGAGATTTAGTGTGTTTAGTATGTTAGCTGAGGAAAATAGGCTACTGCTCTGTCCTCATTGGAAAAAAACAAAAAGTAGAGTCTTTAAGTTGGCCAAGTCAAGATAGGTGACTTGGATAGAAAGCTTAATAAAAATTCTGTAAATTTCAGATGAGTCAAATATCTGTTCTCTTTCTCTTTTTACACAGAGGCAAACACACTAATCCTGTCTTGTAGGTTGTTACAGCTCATTCAAGTAAGTAGCAGTGCTGCAGAAAGCTCTCCATCCATCCTAACTAAGACAGGCTGCACAAAACATTGGGTGGGACAATGCAAAGCACCTACTTGCAATGCTGTCTGTAGCTCCAATACATAGCTTGACTCCTTTAACCATCAATTACTTTGGAGTAAAGCATTTGAGGCCGACAAGCCCTTTTTGGTGGTGATGAAGCAAGGTGCTGTAATCTTGAGCTATTATATTGTCACAGGATTTTTGCTAAATAGAAATACCCAAAGTAGAGGAAAAATTATGTGCCAATTTGTTTTTCTTTTAACTCATGCTGTATAGTTTCTCTACCACACTTAGGAGATTTGTTGGATAACGTGTGGTAGCTCATTGAACAATTTCATCAAAATTGTGCAGTTTTCTCTTTCTTGTTCTAATGATTGGAGTGATGGGTGAAATGCTTTGCTTTGTTTTTTTGTTCTTGTTTTTCAGCTTCTAGAAAAAGTGTGATTAAAAGACTGTATATTTTATTCAGAGGAGAAAGAAAGGAAAAGTTTTGATTCACCTTTCCATGTGTGAGAACTCATTTCAGGGTTGTGGACTTTGGCCCAGTAATGTTTCAGTTTGAAAAGTAACTCAGAAGCAGCCAAGAATTTCCTTCCCTTAGGATTATGTAATTGAAAAGTACACTCCCAGTTTTTCTTGTTTCTTTTTATTTGTTGTTATTTCCTCTTTTTTTCCAATGAAGAAATTTGAGTGGAATTTAAATGTTTCCTGCTTCATACAGCTAAAACATTTTGGGGTTTTGGTTTTTTGTTTATGCATTTATTTGCATCCACAGGGGAATTCAGCTTGAAAGGAATACTTTATAACGTCTTCAGTGAAAAAAAAAGCTAACACAAACTTTTAAAACTATGTGCACTGGCAGACTAATTTCTGACCTGCACAGTGGGCTCTAGGACTGCAGCAGAATGAAGGAATTCCCCCACAGCCGCTCCTCTCTGGCACGGAAGGGTATCAGTTGCTGGATGGTGACTGAAGGAGATAAACAATTTCAGAATTTCCAAACATAATATTGTCTGGAAACCCAGAAGAAAATGTAGATAGGTGGCTTAAGTTTTTATTCTTTACCTATGAAAGGAATATTAAAATACTGTCTTTTTTTGTTGCAAACTAGGAAATTGTACAGTTGGTGTAGTCCAGGAAAGGAACAGCAGTCACACCACGACACCCTTATGAGAGAGGTCAGTACTGGTAGCTGTCACATTTGTCTGCAGAAAAGAATCACCTAAAAGGCTCAGCAGCATCATCCCTCTCATATTTCCTCTTCCATTCTGTGTTTCTTGGGATTAGCATCATGAAGTTGCCTGCCTGTTTTTGTTGGGTTGTTGGTTTTTTTTGTGATTACCACAGCTGTGACAGCACAAAACCCCAGGCAAGGCAAAGAAGGCAAGGAAGAATAATTTTAAGGCCTCTCCAGGAGTAGACAAGTACCTAGACATGGCATATCTATGTGTTATCCCCTCCTCAGTCTTTTTGCTTGTTCTGCTGCTTCTGGAGCAGAGTTCCACTCGTGGCAGCCTTCCTCTCCAATCTAACACAAGTTCCTCCAGCCCCTTTTGTCCTGAGACAAAGGGGAGCCTTGTCTGCCTTAGTAGAATCAAGTATTCTGTCCCCCTGATGACAGAAGGAAGATCTAGCAGGCGAAATAATTTGAGATAGCAGTGGAAAGAGGAGGAGGAACACAAAGAGGAAAGATAAAGGCAAAGGAAGAGACAGGATCAGGAGAGAGAGGAGATGACAAGCGAGAGCAGAATTGTGAGGGAGAGAACAAGGAAAATGCTGCTGCAGCACCAGGAGACTCTAAAAAATGTTGAGCCTTGATACATTCAGAGTTCAATTTTCCTTTAGCAATGCATGGAACAGTATGTCCAGACAGAGTTTCAGCATCTGCATGTAACAAAGCGACCACTTTTATCCATTATTTCAACACAATGTGTCAAGATTGACAGTGCAGCTTTGCCTGGTCCAAGGGCAGGTGTCTTGTTCCTTTGGGGGATAAAGACTGCCTTTCCTTTGCTTTGTCTGCACGTATCTCCTTCAGCTGCACATTGCAAAAATAATGCAGGACCAGATGTACAAGTTCTGTCACACAGGACCTGCAGTCAAGAAAAGATAGATATTTCTTTGAAAGCAACAGGCAGATTGGGTATCTGCCTTTTCATATTACCTTTAAGATTAAGAACATAAACGGTTCTTTATTCTTTGTCTTTTAAGATGCCATTTAACTTTCCCTAGCAGCTGATTACACATTAATGTCCTGGAGGACAGGAGGGTGTTTTTTCTCTTATCTCTGTTATTTATGGCTGAGCTCTCAAGCCACTGGATTCAGATACCTGAAACCCTCACTCATCTCACGAGCTCTAAAGAGAAAAGTGCTTCTGGTTTTGATTTATTCTAGAAATACACATTTTTTATTATGAAGCACAAATTTACTATAATGGCTTTCAGATCCATAAGGAGAAGCTTTTCCAGCCTGCTACACATATTGATAATGTAGTACAATACATTGTCTTTTATGGCTTTGAAGTCCAGGTCTCAAAAACTCAACTTGAAAAAATCTGTTTGAAACTTGCAAGTCACTCTATGGAGGTGATTTGTGTTGTAATGCCTGCAGACTGTGCTGTCTGTATTAGATAGAAAACAGCACCTTAATATTAGCAAAACTGAGACACAGAGCATTCAATGCTTAGTTTTATAAATGTTTTGTTCCTTTTTTAAGCATCATTTGTTTTATATCTGCTTCCCTATGGTGACTGGCATGGCACTGTGTGATTCATCACAATATGACATGACAAGAAACACACCTCAAAGATACAATATTGTTTTCAGGAAAAGAGGGGCCCTTTTGGCACTAAGAAAATTTAAGGACAAAGTCTATAGGTATAAATGCGTGTAGCTCTCATTGAAATTAAATGTCACTCCTTTTCAGATAAAAGTGAAGAGTGTAAGAGCTTTAAATTGTCTGTGAAAAGACATGACAAGGTCTATCAGGGTCTGCTGAGTGAAGTCACCTGCCTGGGACCTGTGGGTGCCACCAGCCTCACTGTGGGGATTGGTAGTGGGACTATCCTTCAGCTCTTCTCAGAGGGACCCCTGCACAGAGCCAGCATAGACAAACTTGGGTAGAATTCAGAGGAGATCTTTCCAGAGCATGTGCTCAACAGGGCATCCCAGAGGGGCTGGAGCACTGCTTCTATGAACACAGGCTGAGAGAGTTGAGGTTGTTCTGCCTGGAGAAGAGAAGGCTTCAGGGAGACCTCATGGCACCTCCCAGTACCTAGAGGTGCTACAGGAGAGCTGGAGAGGGACTTTTGATAAGTGCATGGAGTGATAGGACAAGGAGGGATGGCTTTAAACTGAAAGAGGCTAGGTTTAGATTAGAAAAGGTGAAGAAATTCTTCCCTCCAAGGGTGGTGAGGCACTGAAACAGGCTGCTCAGGGAAACTGTGCATACTCTATCTCTGGAAGTGTTCAAAGCTAGGTTCAGTGGTGTGTGGAGCAATCTGATATGGTGGGTGGCATCCCTGTGCATGACAGTGAGTTGGAACTAGGTGATCCTTAAAGTCCCTTCCAGCACAAACCACTCTGATGGTCTAAATACTTCCTGTCCCCTCAGCATCCCTACCTGCTCCATGTCTCTAGGAATGGCAAGCTTCAGCAATCTGTCATGGAGGGCCAAGGTGCAGCTGAGAAGTTGAGTTTACAAAACAGGGTCAGGACCAGCAAAGTCCAGTTCAGTTCCAAATAGAGCCATGACCCACACAGTGGTTTTTGAATTCTGCTTCCTTACTATAAATGCAGAAATAGTACAACAACCACACTGTGAACTACCCATTTTACACTCAGCCTGTCTGGGTTCAGCATTTGGATACAAAACACTATTAATCACAGTGTCAAAGCTGAAGAACCTTGTGCCTCTAAACGTTTTACAGAAGGAAGTTTCTCATGGGTGTAAAGGCTGTCATGTAAATCTTTTGTCACAGAGCATCTCCATCCTCTGCAGTGGTCCCTGGCTATGTCAGTCTTTTCCAAACTGCAAGTTGCTCTGTGATCAAGAGAACCACATGACACAGGGATGGTTCCCCTTAGATTTTTGCTTGGCATGAACTAGGAGTTGGTCTCAACCTCAGAAAGGAAGTCAAATCAACCAGACTTTCCAATAATTTTAAGATGCTCTGGGATTCCAAGCACATTGAAAATAAGCACTACAGAGATTGGTACAGGTAGCAGCAGCAGCACCATGCAGAGAGAAATCTGAAAAGCTGACTCAACTAGACTAGGACTGCTGAGCATCTGGCCCTTTTTTTATATTTCATGTCTCATTTTATTAATAAAACACTATTTCTTTTCAGCGTTGGCTTAGGGAGGAAAAGAGAGGCTGAGGAAGAAGATTAGTACATGAAATGTGCACTGCTTGACTTAACACTGGTTTCAATGAGTGGAAGATAAACGGGAAAAACCAGGTTCCTGTTAGCTCTTTGTTCCTGTGTGTGCATTGCTTCTGGCCACCTGTGCAGTGAAACTCAACTCTACCCCATGTATGCAGTGAATCCAGATGGCTCTGAACACACGTGTAAATCAGTGTTCTTTCCAGCAGGGATAACAGAGCTGGTACCACGTCTGTCACCCTCACAGCCCTCCCAGAGTGCTTTCCTGGTTGCTGACAGCAGCCCCTGTCTCTGCAGCCCATTCATTCAAATTTACTAATGAAATGTTGAGGAAGCTCAGCTCTAGCAGTCTAGTGTTTTGCTTATGGAAATGGTGATACTCTAAATAAAAATAGTTTGAGATCTTGGCAATACAGAAACTATTATTAAAAAAAACCCAAAACCTATTTTGCATCAAAACAGTCACTTAGGCTGCTGGAGAAATACACAAAATGTCTATTTTGAGCTTGTGTGAAAATCAGGGAAACCTCCAAAGTTGTTTCATGTAGCTCCAATCCCACCTTCTGGGCCAGTTGTCAACCCTGGAATTTGCAGACTGTAGTCACTTCTTTAATTGTTTTCCAATTATTCATTTAAAGATTTTTAAACAAAATCCCAGGCCATTCAATTAACATCACTTCACAGTGCACGCACTCTGCCATCCATCTGCTCAAGTCATCTTTAACTGACGTTGTCTTATATCTGGTATTCATAACTGTCAAACAAATCTCCAACAGAATCCACCTTCTGTTCCCACCTAGAATACAGATTTTACCTTTTTTTTATTCTCACATGTGCAGCTATCAACGTTTTTCCACTGGAGATTTGTCATTGGTGAATGTACTTGTTGGGAACTGAGGTTACTTTAGTACATTCACAGAAAACGGAAGTGACTATATATTTTAAGACCAGAAAGGATTATTGTCTGCTCTGGCTTCTTCTGTAACACCATCCATAAAATGTCACTGCTATAAATCCTGATATAGTTTTTATACTAACACTTGACCAAGGTCTGTCTGTTAGAAAAAAAGTTAGTTTCTACTTAATTTTAGCTTGTAATAAATACACATTGTTTTCCTGGGTATTAGCTACTCTCACTGATAAAACAATTGCACCTTATTTCTCACTCCAAAAATACTGATTTTTTTTTTACAATAAATACTTTGTTTTATTTAGAATGAAAATCTTTCCCATGCCCCTGCTACCTTTTCCATAAGTTCTTAAAACCTATGCTTGCTACATCTAAACCTTCTCTTTGGATAAATAAATATTTGCACCTCTATTTATTTTTTAGTCCTAAAGCACATGCCTAGACTTTGATTATTCTTAGAGCTATAAAATCTAAGTAGTCAATCACACATTTGCACATTTCAATCGGTTGTGGCTATAGAGACCATATACTTGCCAATAGGTGTGAGTGCAAAATAACATTGCCTCCTTAGTCTGATCCTAATCTCAAGAGAAAAAACAAGCAATCCTTTTTGCCTTCTTCACATTGCACTGTGTTTTTATTATCTTGTATTCTGTGCATTCTCCTTTCCCAGGAGGATGCTTCTTTGCCCCAGGAAGTGCCGTGGTACTCCCTATGCAGTACCTTTCCTGCCCTTCTCTGGCCTTGCTGTAGCTCTACAAGTTTGCTCCTTGTTTTCATGATAGGGGACACCTTAGGAACTTTTCAGGTAGGCAGCTCAAAAATAAAATCCAGCACAAAAGAAGAAACTCAGGACAAAGTAGCTGTTTTCACAAAGCTTAATTAAAATATGGAACTCACTGCTAACAAATACAGTGGATGCTGAAACCTTGATGGGTTCAAGAAGTAAATAGACAAAACTATGAGGGAGTGAATCCCACCAGAGCTAGCAAACAGCTAGAACCTCAGATTCAGGATCCCCTAAAGCTCAGGTTAGGAAAGGATCAACACCTGTGTTTCTCCTTATGTTCATGGTTAAGTGCTGGCTCATCAGAAGCAGGGACGTGCTTGTGTCAGTCCTGCTACCAAAGGATGGGTGTGATGCCAGGTACAGAGGTAGGAAAGCTTTAAGTGCTCTTGGCTTAACTTTCATGAGGATTTATTGATCACTCTTCTGTGTTTGATTTGTTTGTGATTCCTCAGAGCAGGCTGCAAGAAATATGGTAAGATTTCCTATGCTGTGGCCTGCAGCACCTTTCCTGATTGATCCTTT
The DNA here is from genome assembly GCF_052056855.1 of Sturnus vulgaris. NCBI lineage: Eukaryota > Metazoa > Chordata > Aves > Passeriformes > Sturnidae > Sturnus > Sturnus vulgaris. The sequence continues at coordinate 15,994,535 of NC_142256.1, read as the reverse complement.
TCTTTCTGTTGTTGTTATCCTTAAATATGAGGAGGTTTGAAGAAAAACGATGTTACAATATCTTTTGAGTTGTTTGTTTGTTTTTTAATGATGCTTGTATTGGAAATACTCTGTGCCCCTGATAGTCCTGTGTTATCCTGGGTCTCTATTTCTTGTGTCTGCTAAAGGAGTACCTTATGTTAGGGTCTTCTGTATATAGTTATCTGTGCACTCCTGTTTTGATAATACAGACAGTGATTTCCTGTCCTTATAACTTCATGGAATTTCTTAAAGAAAAAGCATCTCAGTGTTTTTTCTGATTGTGGCATAGATTAGGGTGATGATGGTCAAGGGCTTATTTTATATCAGTAAGCCTTCTCCAAAGCAGTTTTCATTTAATGAATCACTCTTATTTCTCCAAAATTCTATTTTTCTTATATTTCTAGAAGTGCCAGTGTTTAAGGTACAGCATTCCTGCTTTGGTTAATCCTTTAATTCTGCTAAGAAGTGTCATCCCAAGTTTCACACATACACAAAGTATTTTTTTATATTCCTATCCTTCCTATTAATGATGTATGGAATAATTTTATGGAGTATGCACATGATGAATAAAGGTGACTTAAATGGTTTTTGTACATTTTCCAGCTAGCATCTCTAAAGGGGCAGAGAGGCAGAACAAGGCAAGGTAAAGAAGCAGATTGAGGGAATGAGTGGGCTATAAACAGAATATTAGTTCTGAGATTAAGAGTAGGTGTATTTGTAGAGGGCTCTTGCTGCTGATCCTGGTGCTATGGAAATTTGTGCTGAGTTTAAGGGGAGCTGATGCTTTCAGTCTCCATCCTCTGCAGTGTGGAATATGCAACAGTGTTCCCTGTAGCCCCATGTTGTACTTTTAGCCCTGAGCTTTGCACAGACACAGAGGCAGTGTTCTGGACAAAGGGGTGTTACTTTGGCATGTATGCTCTGAGTACTAACCAAAGTCTAAATTATCAAATGATTTTTCTCTACTATATATGTATTCATGCAAGCTTTTAACATAACTGCCATCTATTTGTTCTGTCCTCTGTAATAAAAGTTAGCCCATAGCACAGCTCCAGATTGCTACTGTGTTCAGGCTGAGCTGTGCTGCTCTACCTGAACTGGGTGTAATAATATCCAAAAGAATTCTCAATTTTAATGCTTCAGAATCACAGGGTCTAGTTCTGCAAACCTTAAGGCCCATAAGCAATCCCTTGTCCACTGAAATCAGTAGAATCTCTTGTGTGAATAAGGATTATGCTAGTGAATAAAGGGTTTTTGGCTCATGGACCTAACCCTTTTTAAATTAACCTTCTAAGAAAGAATTTATACAGGAAAACTCTGTCTCAGTAATGAGCAGTCAATAAACCTTATCTTCGTAACTCCTTCCTTCCTTTACGGGTCCTTTGTGTGAAGCTTAAGTGAAATGGATCTCACTCTATATCACTTCCTTACTTCTCTTCTGCCCAAGTCAATCACTTTATAAATGTCATAATTTCTCTCTGTTGTTCCCTTTTTGGGTATATTTGCTCTTGTCTCATTCAGTGACTACCAGCTCAACTGTTTTTTTACATTAGGAAGAAGAAAGGAGACAAAATGGACTGAAATATCAGGAAGAGAGAATCCATCCTATTTTAACCTCTGGGAATCAAAATGCTAGTTTTTATCTTGAGAATCCCGTAAGTCAGATTTTGTTTTATGGAAGTTTCTACTTCCAATATTTCACTGTAAAAGATGAGCTGTCCTAAATAAAAAGCTCTAGGATTCAAAGACTTAACTTTCAAGTAATCTCCTAAAATTTTCCATCTTCAGGTTCACCTCAATGCCTTAAAATGTCACAGTTATTGTTTGCCATTACAGATTACCACAGTGGCCCAAAAGCAAAACCAGCAGATTACAGAAAACAGAATAATACTAAAATGTGCTTGTTTAGCTAAAGTGTTTTCTGATAGTATTGCAGCCTAGTGAATCAAAAGTATTAGGAAATGGTGGAGATAGAGAAAATTAAGAAATCCATTGTTCCTCACAGAAAAGGGCAGATTTAATTGCAATCTTTCGGACATAAGGGAATCCTAAACACTGCAAAGAGTATAATATTTTCTCAGCTCTGAAATGAAGCTGAAAGATAAATGAAATGTTCTGTTTTTACACGAGTCAACAGAAGTATTCTGTGCTTTCTGTTTTCCAATTGCCCACAATTTTTTTTTTATTTCTGAGTGTATTTGTGCAATTTGTAAATTGTAAACACTGTCATACACTTCCTGCTTTGTTTGTGTGTAGCTGCCTGGCTGGAACTGTTCCCATGGTTTGATGGTCTTTCCTGGTTTTTAACTGGATAATTGTGACTTAATCACAATGTTTCCTGGTGAACATGCAAATGTTTACCCAAAATTGAGTGGATAAAGGTTGCAGAAAGACTTATGAGAAGAAAATTTCAATTAATGCAAATATTTGCAGGTATATGGATTTAAAAGCAGGTTTGAACATCTTGATTCAAAACAGTACCTGGATAAAACATTCATTAATTTTCCTATTGTTGTTCATACCTCAGCAATTTTATTTCTAGGAAGATGTTGAATTAGCTGGTAAGTGGCTTACTTGATCCATTGAGAAGCAATGTCAGTTGTGTCACAGACACTTATTTAATCTTGGAGAATAACAGGGACTTCATAATGCTCACACTGGCCTCAGCCCAATTCTTCCTGAAGGATACCTTGCACTTTATTTGTTTGCCTTTCCTCTGATATTTCTTTGAACTCATTCCTTCTTTTCTTCTCTCTGCTTAGACATTCGTAGCATGTTCAAAATGATTGATTTGGTTCTGTAAAGATTTGTGTCTGTAATGACCAAGTCTCAACTTTCTTTTTTTCTTTTTTTTTTTCTTTCCTCATCGAGATTTCCTCCTAAATAAATGCAGGAATAAGTATGGAAATATAGTGGATAGCTTCTGGTGCTTCAGCTTTAAAGGAAGCTAACTTCGGAGAGGTGTTCAGTAGAGTATTCCTCCTTTTAAAAATTCTCAGGAAATCCGATATTTTTCCTTTTCCTTGGGCATATTAGGCAAAGACAGTAGATTTATGCCTGCAAGTTTTACAACTTGGGAATACTCTGTAGAGAATCTTTTTGTTTTGTTATCTGAGTTTTGCTGAGGAAAAAACCTCAAAATTTCACAATTTCCAACTTTGCAAATGGTCTAAGGATATTCTCAACTCTGTCCTTCGGTAACAATCTGCAAGCAGGGATTTATTAGGGTAAAAAGGACAGTTTTTCTTGTTTGACTCCCCCCAAGTCAGACAAGGTAGTGTTGTGCAGCAGCTGGCCCCAAATAGTGATATTGCCAGCTCTATGTAGCCTTGAATCCTGCTGTGAGGCATGTTAAACACCATGTTTTTGTAAGCTTATTGTTTTTATTCTGGAACAAAGGCTGAGGTGGAGAAGGCTATTACTTTGAACCTTAATGTGAAGAAATACCTTCTTCATATTTCTAGCTGATCTTGTTACAACATTCCAGAGTCCTCTAATGCTCCTCTACCAGACCTTCAATAAGACACTTTATTTCTGCTATCTGAGACAAGCTGCTGTCTAATCTCAAAATTTCCTTCTTCCTTTTAACTTGTGTTTCCTTCCATGAGTTTGTTGCATCATACTTACAATTTCCTTGCTAATGCTCTGTCTCCTAGGTTTCCAGAAAGGAATTAATAATCTTTCTGACAAATTTATATATTTCGCCTTTCACCGTAATTTTTTCTCAGATAAATTTTTACAGCCTAAAAATCCTCTGGTATGAAGTTGCATATAGCTTTTAATCTCAGTTTTACTTTCAGTGAGCTATCATTTTAAGTAGACTCAAATATACAGTCTGTTATTTACAGGACTGTTTGTTTACCTGGTGTCTTGGTTTGAAAGACAGGTATTTGCTAAGGAAAGGCAAGAGTCCCTTTCCTGAGATGGAGAGTGCAATCCCCTCCCTCTTCCAATTATTACAGCTTGAAATCAGAGGCTTTCAGGCAAAAGATATGGGGATAGGAATAACAGTTCTTTACTAATATATCTAACAAGGCAAACAGCAGAAACAACAACAGCTATAAAAACTGACAACAGAACAGAACAGTCTAGCTCAGTTCCAGTCCCTTTTGGCCAAGGCCCTCTCTCCCTGCGCTCAGTTCCCGGTGCTGTGGGCAGGGCAGGGCCCGTGTAGCTGAATGGGGCTGGGTGATGGCGGCAGCGGCCCAGGGCTGAGAGGGATGGAGGAGCGACTCCCCCCTCACGGTGCCGGCCGTGGTGCTCGGCAGAGTGCCTGGAGGTAGTAGGATGAGGCGGGAAGGCAGCACTGCAATGTCTGACGGCAGGGAACGTGGCTCCCGGCATTGGGATTGCGGGGAGGACGCTGGGTAGGAGCCCTGGCCGTCTTCCTTCGACTCCACGAGTGAGCAAGAGAATGAGAGTGAGAGCCCAGGCCCCTGTCCCACCTTTTCTTTTCTGGTATTCCCCCTGTTCCCCACCCCACTTAGAGAGAAAACTCTTATTACTAAGGTGTAGCCACAAATACTTAGCATAACAATAGGAAAAATTCCACAGAAAGAAAAGGGAACAATTCAACCTCCAACACCTGGTTAATAGTAGAACTTAAATCCAGACATACCACTGTTCTAACCCCCTCCTCACCCCCTAATTTATTTACCATCAATGACTCCTTTTTGTAATCAAAAATCCTTTAAACCTCACATAAAAGGTATCTTAACACTACAGCTTATCTGTTTCCCTCAAAAGAGTTGCCTTCAAAGGATTGCATCAGCATTTTAGATTTTTAAGTATTATTATGTCTTGATTTCCAAAACAAGCTGACCATTAATATTCTCTGAAGGCAGTAGTATTGTGGGTGGGTTTGTTTGTTTAATTAAAATATATATAAATTTTTGCAAAAATCTAAATGCAAAGCTCTTATTATGACTTGGTAACACTTAACATGCTTTGGTTATTTAAGGGGGTGGAGTAAAAAGTCTTTTCTAAGATGTTTTATTGCGTTATTTTATTGTTATTAGATGGTTTGTTCCATTTTTTGTACCCCCCCCCCTTATAATTCAGTTGCCCTAATTTCCGCCCTCCCTTGATCAATCAACCCAAGTCCCAACCCACCTTCCAGAACCTTCCCTGTCCCTCACTCTAGTCCCTGCCCCGGAGATTGTCAATCCCTCCTAGCCCCTCCTATCCTTCCAGTATCTTCTGTATCAGTCATCCCCTTCCTAGCGCATGATTTGATGTTACATGTGTTTCCCCTATTGGTTGTATGTATAATCAGCCCTGCCTTATGTTACACCCCCAAACTGTAGCAATTGGTTGCTGTATTGTACCCTCCCTTGGGGGAGGGCCCCTATTTAAGTTGCTGCACACGTGTGTTCCCTGCCTTTTGTGGTTCCCTTCCCTCGATCCCAGTTGTCTTCCCTCCCTCAATAAATCCTGCTTCCCCGGAACCTCAGAAGGACTCTGTCTCAATCCTTTGCTCCTCCCCGGACGCGTGTACGGCCGTTAGGGTTCAGAGCCCTCCCCACATTCCGGGTTCCCCTGAATCCTGGCAGTGGGCCACTCTCGGCGCTGGTCTCGCCTTCAGGAGCTAGCTGGGCGAGTCGGTGCAGGGTGGAGAAAGCGGGCCGCGTCACTAAGCAAGCTAAATTGGCAGTGGAGGTTGTAGCAAATTTTCCATGAATACTGTTAGACAATCTTAAAATCACTATGGAGGACTTGCATGGATAGAAGGATGACTTTTTTAATTATAAATTTAATGGTAATTATTTTATCAATAAAGGACTGAGTAATAAGTTCCCTTGTTGTATTCCCAGTGCAGTTCAGAAAGGTCTGAATCTTTGTGGTAGGCACTTCCAATTGCTGATAATTTACACTAATTTCAGATTTTAGTACCCAGTTTTCAAGTCATCTTTTCTCAACTATAACTTTTCTGGTACTTGGTGTCTCAAATACAGTACTGTTCAACATAAGCCTAAATTTTCCAGAGTAATTACAGACACTGAATAAAACTGAATTTGATTTATATGGGATCAGTGATTCTTTCAAACCCAGTTAAGCTATTCTTTTTAATACCCCTTTAAATAATTACGAATTTCTCACAGTTTAACTTTCTTGGTAGAAGACACTAGGCGATTACTAAACATCTGTGTGTGTCTAGTAATTCTGGGTTTTGGTTTTTCTTTCCTTCCTTCTTTCCTTCCTTCCTTCTTTCCTTCCTTCCTTCTTTCCTTCCTTCTTCAGAAATTACTAAAAGCAAGTTTGGGAATTAAATTGTGAGAGATAAGGCATTGTGGATGCTTGTGGTGGCCTGATTCCAGCATGCAGCAGGAGCAAGGGGTTACAGAGAGCCTGGGGTTTGCACCTTGAAAATGGAAAATGCTGCAAGGATAGAGAGGAGCTCACAGGGATGTAAAGCAGGAATGCTTTACACTGCACTAGAGAACTGGTCTGTATCAGGCAATAGGAACAATGTATTATAACAAATGATATGAGTAATGAGAAAAAGGTGACACTTTTACAGAGTGTAATGAGGGCTAAAGCCTATAACGTGCTGTATAGCTTAACAGCTGGTATTAAATCAGCAGACAAAACATTTGCTGAGATTGTGGAAAGTCTAGAAAATTACCTTTCTGGTATCTGCTGAGTTTATCTGCTTTTATAAAGAATATCAAAAGAGAAAATGAGACAATTCTTGAATTTGTCAGTTCAGAAAGGGTTTAAATTATATGTTAAGAGACTGGATGGTGTATTATATGCAGAAATGAAACAGTCTAAAAATTGTTATTGACTGGAGTAATTGATCCAGAGCAGGACATTGAGAGTGGCAGGGCCATGGGAGACACTAAAATGCTGTCGGACCGAGACACACAAAGCAGCATTTCTTGTCTCTGTCTTATGCAAATGATGCTGATCTGAAATAGCTAAGAGAAAATGGGATATGCAGACAAGACATGCAGGTTCCAAGCTTACTACCCCTTACAAAGGCAACATAAAAAAGCATTTAGAGCTGTGGTGCTGCAGAGGACAGTGTCTATTGTGTTCTGTTGTAGGGTATTGTAAAAGCAGTAGTATCTTTACAGCCGTTTAAGTTAGGACACAATAGCCAAAATGTTATTGTATTTTGTTAGAAGTAGAGGGAATTGAATGTGAAATGTATTTTTGGCAGTATGCTTACACACTAGGAATGAAGTAGCAGTGAACTTGATGTTTTAAATGGGCGGAAAAAGAATCTACCTCTTCCAAGTGCTCTTGCAATGAAGGTGTAATGTGTAACTATAAATTCTATATTCTTCTGTAGCATGGTGTGAAGTTTCCTACATGTTTTAGGAAGATATTAGTATCTTAAAACTGTGGTTTTGGGAGAGACAAAACATACAGGTTTCTAGGTTTCTGCAGGAATTAGAAAAAAAAAGAAAAAGGTGAATATAAGCCCCTCTCAGGAATCTCATGACAACCTGAGTGGAGCACTGCAACATGTTTCCACATTCTGGAAACTAGTTAAGGCTCTGTTCATCCAAACTGAGATCAATATTCACTTATACTTGCAATCTAGTAACTTTTAACTGAAACAGTGGGTAAACTTGTTCCCTTAGTTGGTGGTAAACTCCCAAATCTACCTAGAGAAATATATCTATAAAATTGGAGATTGAAGTTGATAGCAAGAAACACCTCTTCAAAGATAGTTGCAATATCACCAGCTAATCCTATCAATGCCATCAGTACTTGTTTTTTAGTACCGAACAATAAAACTGATGCTTTATGACACTGTTAGCACTCAGTGGTACTGGAAATTAGTGTATAGAGCACCTTAAATAGCAGTGCTGAGAAATTGTCAGAATTTGAAGGTAATATGAAAAATCAGTTTTTTTTCTTTTTTGGAGATTCAACTATGTTATGGCTGGTGAGTTTCACCTAAGCCTTGTGATTTATCTTGAGGAGCCTTAACCTTCAAATGTTCCCCATGTGAGCCCCTGTTCGCAGTCAGTTATTTCTGTAGGGTTTTGCCTACAGCGGTAACAGTGTTCGATCTGCAGAATGAACTGTTACAGAATGAATAGAAACACATTGATTCACATGGCGTTTTCAGACTTTTCATGAGTGATGGTGCTCATATTGTGCGAGAAAGTCCTTACACACCTTTGTCTATAAAGCTACCTTATGATGCTTCCCTAACTGGAGCAGTAATTTCACATGTGATGGAAGATCAGAGTGAAAGGTTCATTGCCTTTGCCTTTAAATTCCTTACTTTGGCAAAATGGAGCTGCATGGAAATAGAGAAAGGATCTCTGAGCTATTCTTGGCAGTTTAAAACTTTTCACCAGTGTTATATAGGTAATGATTTATGCTGATTGAAGATCATCAATTGTACTTTCAGCTTTAATCCCACAAAAAAGAGTTCCAACCATAACTATTGCGAAGCTTTCCAGGATGGGAAGATGGCTCAACTGAATTGATTTCAAAACTATCAACAGCTTCATGAATTTTTATTTGGCAAACTTTTCACTGAAAAATCATCATTAAGGGAGGCCTATAGACTCTGCATGGCACAAATGCAAAGTCTTGAAAAATGCATTAAAATAAAAAAGTAATCTGAAGGTTAAAATTTGTGCAACACAAAGTGGGCACGTTTGTACATACAAACTATTCCAACAACATAACATCTTTCTTCCTACAAATATGTCTCTTACAACTTTCTCTCATCTTTGGAAGAATTCTGTGTTCCTCTGTGACTTCTACAACTTCATCCTTCCCATTGTGTATCCAGTCACGTACTCACCCTCTGATAATTTCTATCACCCCTGTTTTTGTTGTGTCGTGTTTCATGGTAAAGGAAAGAAGTGGTTGGGGTGGATTGTGATGGGGTGGCTTTGTTTTTTTTTTTCCTTTGGTTTGACTTTTTTATATGGTGCATAGTTAGTTTTTTTGGTTTTGTGGTTTTTTGGTGGTTTTGTTTCTTAAGGAATTAAAATTTTTTGTATGTTTTACTGATATGTCAGGTTTGGTTGCATTTGGTGGGAGAATATAGAAGTGGTTGGAGGATGGAAACAGTTAAACCAGGCATGTTTAACATCAGATGGCATTCTGCAAAGTACCTGAGAAGTTACCCAATAAGCCTTGTAAAATTTGATTGCTCCTGTTGCTCTTTCATTGCAGAGTCATCACCTAGAAACCAGGCTTAAGATAAGTATTTTATTTTATTAAGAAGACTTGCTGGGTCTCAGTTACAATCATTAAGATGTGATTTTTAAAGGGCCTTTTTTTTCCAGGTTTAGGGAATATCTGAAGTCCAGGTTGTCTGTCTCACTCCTCTATCTCAGCAGTGAGGGACTTCTACAGAAATAGAAGATACAGCATAATGGTCTCAAGGGTTTTAAAAATGCTAATCTTATGCCTAAATATTTTCATTTTCACCACAGTTTAACTAGCAGTATTTTGTTTAGACTATGATGGGCCATTTATTAGGTATGTACATCTCTCTATTTGTGGAATCTAATGCTTTTACTTCATTAGATATTCACTAATGCCTGGACATAGCAGTGCAAGGACTGGGAAGTGCAAAATTCTCATTTCTGAACTTGTATAAATTGTATAAATTTAAAGAGCAGAATGTTATTCTCACCTTGAGAGCCCTAATTGTTTTTTGAAATAAGCAGTATGTCAGAGCAGCTCCTCACCACTCAGACAGTGCTTTTCTGCAAAGATTTATTCATACTTTCAGGAAAGGAGTGACTCATACCATAGCATGGGCAAAGATAATGTACAGTGAAATATCAGATTTCTTTGGGGTAGCTGGAATACAGAGCAGGCCATTACAAAGCAGATATTGGCTATGTCACTGAGGAGCTGAATTCTGAACTCTCTTAAGTTTGGGGTGTTGGTTGGTTGGTTGGTGTTTGTTTGTTTTGTTTTTAATCCCAATAGATATAGGGATATTGGAAAGAACCAGAGTAGCTGGGGGGTTCCTTGGGTATTTCTTTTTATTGTAGGAGGAAAATGAAGTGGTGAGAGCAGAGATAATTTATGGAAGCTTGGGGTGATAATGTCACAGCTGTATCCATCATATTTTTAAGCAGAAGTGGTATAGAATGTGACACAGACAAGTAGGATGTTTACCTGGATATTCTGCAGAAGGGATGCTTATTGAAAATACAGGGCATCAATACAGCCAAGCAGTGATGTATGCTGGTACCAGTGAGCTTTTTGTTTGCTTTCACTTGAAGGCATTCTCTGAGATATTTTATGCGAAGTAAGAAATGGTATCTATAACAAATACCCTTGGAAGTTTCAGAGTATTTGTTGAACACCTGCTGACCGTAGTAAAAGACACATTGTACATCATCACCCAGCAGATAGACTGCATGTGCACTGCATTACATGATTTTGGTAGTTAAGGCTGGAGTAGTCCTTAATGTGGAGTTTCTCAGGGTGCTCACCTTGCATAGCAGGAGATCCTGTTAATGAGCATGGAGCAGCTGCTTGGACTCCTGCAGGGCGGCTGGGGTAGCTGCTGCAGCCTGTGCAAGGGCACAGCAGCAACATGGGAGCAGCTTTCCAGCCTTCTGCAGCAGGCTGTGCCTGTTGCTGTCCAGAGGGAGAGTTACTTCCCCAGCCTCCACACTTCTGGAGGAATGTTGATGTAGGATAATTGCACCATGATCCAGGTATGGCAAATGATTATGGATTATTAGAAATCCTCTCTGTATGTACATAAAATGCATAATTAGGCTTCTTGTATTAAGAATAGGCAAGTATGGTATGTGGAAGTGCTAATGTTGTGTGGACGGTGCTGGCAATACACCAGTGGCATCACATCCTTTGAGTGGATGTAATCTGAGAGGTGGTCATCAGATAATTCACATGCTCAGAAATTCTGTACTGCTTATGGAGATTAAAAAAGTACTTTTTAGGTCAGTTTGTCTAGAAATTTATGCTGTCACCTTTGTGATAAAATCTGCTCAGCACTTAGCCAATTGATGTACAAATACTACGCAAAAAGGTCAGCTTGGATCTGTTCATGAATTGGAATCAGATGACAATCTTGAATTGTGATGAACCCACGAATACCCTTTGTTTCCTCACTGACAGTCAATACAAATCTTTATATTCCAACACACTTGAGGTAACATTTTTTGGCCTCCTTTTGTTAAATCTTAATTTCACAAGTGGCTGTTGACATTTTAGAGTGAATAATAAGAGGCGAACATCAAGCAAACAGTCTAATCAATCTGAAAATACACTGAAGTGGGACCGTAACAACACTTTCTCATCCTTCACCTTCATCAGGTTAACCCTGTTCTAATGCTCTGCATAAGGCTGCCAAAACACTGCACTTTGTTAAAACATATAAGAATATCTTTATTATAGATTTACCATTATTTATTTACTATCTGACAAATTTGTTCCTCTTTACTTCTTGAATAATAAAAAGGTAATATGAAATTTCTACTTATTTAACTTTCTAATACGACCTAGGTCTACAAAATGGCCCTTCTGCCTTGCCAACTCTTGGGTCATGAGTGAAGAGCCCAGCACTGTGGCTATTATCTCTTCTATCACAGAATCCTATTTTCAGAAACACACACTGATTTGTGTGCTTCATTAACATTTGTTTCTTCTTTGCCATAATAATGAGCTGTTTGTATCTTGCTCAAAAATAGACTTAGATTAATGCAATGTTGACTGCAAAATCACCAAGGAAGACAACTGCTGCACTAGATAAACTTTATAGGTCATGTTCCTCCAGTTTCACAGTCTGGGATGACTCTGTGCAATAAGGCATGGTGAGGGTTTTGATTATCATAGAATAAACCCTGGAGTATTTTAAAAGTGCAAAGCATAACTGCCAGTGTTTGACTTCTTAGAAACAGAACCGTTTGGTAACATTTGGTATCATCAGAGATGCCTAATTAGTGAGCACATACATGTTGATAGGTATTTATGCATATCCAACCACACAGAAACTTACAAGGACAAAAAAAAATGCATTTTTACTGGAAGAAATGCATTAAGAAATTAGAACTGGAAAAATTCAAAGCACTTCTACATGGGAGAAGAATTTTATGTTGCTTGTAATATCAGTACATTTCTGATGAAGGTGTACAGGTATCTTGCATTTAAGTAAAATATATCAGCGCTTATTCTAGAGGTTTCTGAACATACCAGAGGCAAGGGATTAGAGGAACAACCTAACCCAGGTTAGGGAGTTTCTCAGCAACGTACATCTATCCATTAAAGATAGACACCTGAACATCACTGGGACTTTTCCACATAGCACCTGATGGAATGATCTGATCCTCTTTTTTTTCTTGATAGATTCTCTGTACTTATTTCAGAGTCTCAGCAGGGTAGATGTAATTGCATATTGCACAGGTTGATTTTTCCATATACAGCAGGCATTGAACTGAGCCAGCAGCTTTGCTTTTCAATTCCTGTGGTTTCATCAGGCTGAGACACACACATGCCTTTTGTGTTCTTCCCCATTGCTTCCTCAGTTTCATGGGAATTCCAGGAAGAGTAGGATGGTTGGCCATATTTCCTCTCCCTATTCTTCACATCCATTCCCTTAATAGTGTGAGTTCAGTGTAAATCTGCAGGATGGGTTTCATCAGATGGAGTGGGAACCAGGTGTGTCTTCAGCCCTGTGGATCCTTAAAATATAGCACTGAGCCACTGATGCTCTTTTTAGTGTCGTATAGGAAATACTTCCCTTGCAGGAAAAAAACTGCAAGAACATGGAACATGCAATTGGCAAGTCTTAATAATGAATGAATTCAATGGTTATCCTATACAATTTTTTAAATAATGTGTTTCTTCCCAGGCACAATTTTTCAGTGCCTAGAGGTTTTCCCCCTCCCCTTTTAATTAATTATTCAATGTTCCTTAATATCACTGACAAAAGTGTTTGTGACACATCCCTCTGTGATCACAAAACTTTATAAGCCACCTCTATAAGGTTCCTTCTGACCTCAACCATTTACAGCCTTCAGGACGGCTTAGAATTGTACCTGCAGTTTAGGTGTAAGTCTTCATGTAACCTCTCCGAGGAGAAGCACAGATTGCTGCTGATCTTTTCACTGAGATTCATTGGCAAGAATCTGAATTCAGAAGCAGCATAATGAGGGGAAATTGCACTAAACATAAATCTTTAAACAGAAGTAGGGTGTGTGTATATTGCCCTGAGCAACATTTTAGGCTCCCAATTCTCATGGGTTGACCAAGTGCGACACGTTGGAACCTCCCCAGTTCTTACTGCTAATGTACCTCTGCAAATTGAGTAGACACTGTTATTTAGGGTGTAATATTGACTTCTCAGCATAAGCTTCCTTGTTATTGTGATTAGTCACAGCAGTGTGCACTGTATTTTGGAGTACGTTAGTCACACTGTAGGTGTGTCATAACTTGTTATTAAGACAAATGGGTGTTCATGGAAGAAAGGTCACACCTGTGGAGAAGAGATTCCACGAGACAACTTGTGCATCACCTCAATCGATGATTCCCAGGTTTACATGTGTACCAGGCTAGGAGGGCAGGAGATGTTGAATTTCTGACACTGTTTGGTGTTGAGAGATGGGAAAAGTGTGTGAAGAGAAAAGCACACAACATATTTCTTCCTGAAATTATGCTGCTGACTCTCTAAGCTAGGAATCTTCAGGAGTTCTATAATAAAAATAAACTGTCATCTTGCAGTATTTCATTCATCATATTTCTGCATGGATCATCACATATTTATTTTTCTTAACATTGCAAAACCCAGATTGGTCTATCTACCAATTGCAGAATACTTAAAATGGCCTTAAAAATATGAAGTGCTCCTCCAGGCCATCTAGTAAAAGTCCTGAAGGCCTGAAAATACAATTTCTCAAAATCTTTTTTCTTCTGCTATTGATACCATACTTACTGCTTGCTTAAATTAGCAGTATAGGACAGTATAGCAGTTTAGGACCAACTATCATCTGCAGTGCAATTATTTAGAAAATTATTTAGAAAACCACTACTAGTGGTTTTCTGGACAGTTTAAAACAAATGTAAACGCAAAAGAAGACGCAAATAAATTAGCAAGGCAGCTTAAATTTAGTGCCAGCAAAAGCAATTTGATTTCACATTGCTACGTTACAAATATATTGAATCTGTTTTCTACCAAACACGGAATTAATCCATAGAACTCATTGCCACAAAATAGTAAGCTCTTAATGGAATTCATTGACCAGATATTTATATGGCTATTGAATGTGACAGGCATGATGGGCACTGTGCAAGCATAGTTCTGACTATTGCAAATCCTCTCAGAGCCTGCAAATTAGAAAGAAATCCTCCCCAGAAAGTGAGTTATTTCCTAATCATAGGATCTCCTGAATCTTCAGCTGCCTGTGGTTGCTCTGGGAGATGCACTGTTCTGTCTGACACAGCACAGATGTTGAGAAGTTAAGATCAGTCTTATTAGTGATTTAATGACAACCAAGCTATTCATCAGTGCTCAGTCCTGGAAGGCACTGAAGTCTGACCACGTCCCTAAAACACCTGTCCTGCTGGTTGAACTGGTGTCTGGAAGCTGAGAGGTGGTGAGCAGCAGTTTATGGAACACCTTGGTGCCACATATAAAAATGCTTTTCTTTTATTTCAATGTGTAGGACGCTTTCCCCATCCTGCTCTCTCCATAAGATGCTGCTGTTCCTCCCCAGAGCTGCTGAATATTGGGGCTAACATTGGACAAATCTGATGGTGGTGCAGAAGTCTCCAGCCCACTGCGTTCTGTCAACAGAGAGACGGAGCAGTGAGAAACCCTGATAGACACACCCTGGGTGGAGTGAAGCTGGGCTCCCTGAGCACTACTGCACCTGCAGAGATGCTCCTCAACCTTCAGCTTCTCCATCAAACCCAAAAATTTTGGCATTTTATCAATTCAGCCTGGCTTACATGATGCTCCATGGCTTGTTTTGCTGTGTTACTTTCAAAAAGGCAAAATTATTTCAGACTTTAAAGTGCCCTTTTTTAAGCTAATGGAGCTGTAAGGGAAGAAATCTGAAATAGAAATGACTTAAAAACAATATGAAATACCAGTCCTTGCAAGGTGAACCAATGTTTGCATAAGGATAAATGCATATATAAATAAACAGAAGATCTTCAGCTTGTCATGTAGCTTCTGAAGATTTAGAATTAAAGGGAAACTTAGCAAATAGATAGTTAAATATTCATCTTTAATAAGTAATGCTCTTCAATAATGTGCATTGTTGTACTAATGCATAATAAGAAGTATTAAATTGTAAGGATGGCTTCACTTAATTTAAAATTCATTCTACTGTGGTCAGGGCAACACTCTCAGTAAGAAGCAAGAGAAAGTTCCATCTTAAACTGACAGTGTTGAATTCATGTTGAGACTGCCATGACATTCCTGTGACAGTGATTGTGCTAAGCCACTTATGTGAAAAACACTTTAAAGTTCTTCAGTTGTCGTTTTGCTGCCTTCAGTCCAAGTTAAATGGTTAAAACCAGGAAAACAGAACTTTTAGCCTTCAAATACCTATTGCTGTACTGGCCTTTAAAAGCTGAGGGATTTATGGTGTACGATTGCAGTCCAAGGTATTTGGGGGATTCTCACCCAGGTTTTTCTGTCACAGAAGCTTTATTCTCGTGCAGTCACAGTAGTTTTTGCAAAGTTACTGTTACATTATGAAGCTGCTGGAAATTAGATGGGTAACTTTAAACAAATTACTTTAAAGGCTTACATAAGTACACAGTACCCTTGGGGACGGGGGAAGGCAATTTTTATGTTCTAAATGTGCAGTTTTCCCCCCAGGATTTGGTCTCAGCTGTTGAAATTAACTCCATTTCTGGTTTCTTTATACCTACATTGTAGTGGAACCTGTCATTCCAACATGCAGAAATGTTATTTCTGTACTATTAACACTCAGATGGAGCTGGTGATTTTGCCACTGCAGTTTAATACCCTCTTTTGCTTTGCCATCAGATGGATTGTTGATGTAGAAAGTGAAGCAGTGAAGTGAAATACCCATGGTGATACGTAAACAGGCCAACAGGTTTTTCAGGCACCTTTGCCAGGAATCGTAAAGAGCATCCATTTAAATTTTTATATTTGGCTGCATCTCATCAATTAGTCTATCAAATTCCTCATTAAAGTTCTTGAGCATTTAGAACTACATAATTAAAATACCATTACACTTGGTGGAGGTGAAAAAATCTTTAAAGTGCTCTGTATCGTTAGAAAAAAATCCCATCAAGGAGTGATACGGCATTAGTATTCATTACTATTAAAACATGTTGGAAGTGGAAGGAATAAAAAGGATTCATTTTATAATGCCAGCTCCAGGAAAGACCTAAGGCTTCAGGTTTATATTGATTCCTTTAGTTTCTGGTCTCTATGTGATCGTTGTGTACATATAAGAAAAACTGACTGAGGAGAGACAATTCAGCAAAGCTCCAACTATTCAACATCTACCCATACTTCCCTAAATCACCAATTTCAATACTAGTTCTTTTTAAGAACACACTTCTAATGAAGTGGTTACAAGAATGAAAATGAATAATAGTTTCATGAATAGTACCTTTTATTACCTTTCAGTGATTGCAGACTATGGTATGTAATAAATCAATTGATCAATCAAAAAGCAAAAAGATCCCCAAACAAAACAAATAGAAATGCAACAACCTCTCCATGCAATGGGGAAACTGTTGCAGAGCGAGTTATGGTGCCTAACTTGGCATTTAAATAATTCCACTTGAGATTTTTTAATCAGTAACGTCATAGACTTTTAACCAGAAATTTGCTTTTACTGGCTTAGCTGGCAATGAATGGCTTGTCTTGTTTTTGCATTTTAATACAAAGGGCAAGAACACCAAGCCCATAGCATTCATGGGAATGACAGATAATCACAGCCTTTGAGCAGGGTGCAAAGGTGTGTATCCCACCTGGCACACCTTGAGCACTTTGCCACAGACTCAGCAAAGGCAATATGCCACCTTCATTTATAAAACACAGGACACAACACACTTGAAAAATACTGATTTTCATATTTTCATGGAGAACAACCTCTGGCAAATTCAATTTGCTCTTCTCTTCATTTTCTACTGTCTTTTAAAAATAATTGTATCTCTAGGATTTTCAGTAATTGGTTCTATTTCACTTACAGTTAATTATATATTTTTGATTAATGTATTATATTATGAAATAATTTGCTTAGAATATCTGATAGTGATTTAATTTCCAGGTTATTGTCCTTCTCAGCACCCTGAGGAATTGGCTTCCAAGATAGTGATGTGAATGGGTTTTGGTGACAAGCATTATGATTCAAGATAAATCACTGTATTGTAGTTAGTAAGCTTTACGTTGTCAAACATGTCAAATATTACCTCTTAATTGATTTAATTTTTAATTTTAATTAAATTTGGTATTCACAAAAACCACTGGAAAGAGCAGAATTTAGAAGTAAAGCTTTTCAAAAGCATGGAAATTGGGTTCAGTAATGCCAAAGACACCTGGGTTTCATCTTATAACAGACATGCAAAGACATGGAGCTCCATATTTGCACAGACACTTTTCTATGGTTTAATTTTAGATGGGGCCTTTATAATATAAAAGTTGCTGATTTTTAAGTTTATTTTAATTTTGTGTCATTTCAAGCAATTAAGTGGCTTTAACTTTTAGGCAAATGGAGAAAAGTTTACTGTCAAAAAGAAAATATGAAAAAGTAAGTTTCCACATTTGTAAATCATAGTAGATGTTTCTTTCCAGTAGCTCTGTAATTCCTTACCTTTATTTTCTAGGGTGATTAAATTAGATGAGATATTTATACCTCGAGATCAAATGAGCAATCTTACCATTTTGTGAGAAACCTGTCTTTGAATTTAAATCTCTCAATATCCAAGCCAAGTGGAAAAGTACTTGTATTTGCCTAAAACAAATCAGAAAGGGGATTAAACAACTGACTCTAATTTACCACTTAGAATGTATGGGTACCTAACTGCTGGTGCATTGTGAGGATTAGACTGTCCTTGACTTCCTAAACACGATTTTCAAAACATGCCAGGAAGGCTCGGGTAATTGAGACGGTAATTCAAATAGCACTACTTTCGGGAGAAAACCAGTTTAATTTTAATGACCTTTCCAGAAGTCTGAACTTGTTCTCTTGTTTACACGTTTCTGCCTCTTTATTTCAAGAGTGCAGTCAATGGTAGTTAAAACCCTGCTGGAAATCCTGTCCTCGTGTCTTCCTTGCTGAGGTTATTTTCTGAGAAAACCTTTTTTCAGTTTTCCTGTGTGTTTTTTTTCTGGCACTGGCAACTTGGATACTATTAAAATACAGTGGCTGTGCCAGCTGATCTCATGACTAAAATTCTCAAAGTTCTGTGAGATGCTGATTGTAGGTCCTCAGGCTCAGGTTCCGACAGTTGCAGCCATGGCAGGCGATAAATCTGTTTCCATCTCTTCAGACTGATGTGGCATTATCTGTGTGGTCTTTTGCTGATTATTAGTGGTTTGTTTGGGATTTTTTTTTTCAGCTAATTTCCCCCTCTGTATAGGATTTGCATTTTAGCACAATCCCTTCATTGGAAATTTGGCTGATTTCTGAGAGTAACATCAAAATTGGCTCACCCTGAGCTCAAATGTGAGTTCCCAGGTAAAGATTTAAAAAACAAAACAACAACCCCACAATTCAGAAGAGTATTTCATCTGTGTTTTCTAACTATGAAAACTTACTTCTGAATGATCTAAGACGTAATGTATACTTCAGATATTTTGGTATTTTAAATGTAATTTTACTACTCTCAGGCGTGATTATTTAATATTTAAGTTAATGTGGTGATGCAGTGTAGAAGAAGTCAAAGAAGATAATTGAAACTGCTGGGGGTTATATTTTCCTTTGCATCAACTTCCTTTTAAAACCCTCTTTCTTGTAAATCTAATGAACTGGAACAATCCAAGTCTTCTTCAACAACTAATCAAACACATACTATTTTTGTTTAATCGTGAGAAATCACAGATCCAGTTGTGGTTAATGGAAGATGTGGTAGCTCACCGCTCATTAAAAATGTGTTTTGTGTGTTTTTTTTTTTTTTAGGAAGAGGCAGGATCTGAAATCATAGGCCAAAAGCCTCTGAGAATAGAGCTGGCCAATACTACTTTTTCAGTCAGAAAAGAACCTACCAAAGCTGTAAACTTTAATTAACAATTTATTAAAAATTCAGGTGCAACCTCTTCTGGGACTGCATCAAATTAACACTAATAATGATCTTAATATTAAAAGTTTGACAGAATATGGCTTCTCCTAATCACAAATTAATTTCTTGTATAGATTGGATCAACCACAAAAAATAACGTACCTGCTTTTTTTCTGTATACACATAGATGTTTGTGTAAGCATATAAATACATAAACATGTATAAACATGTTAATATATGTTACATTTTATTTGTATATAAATGTGTGTATGCATCTCCATGTACTTAGAATTTGTGGATAATAAATAAAAACTTCCTCTGCTACTAAGGTTCTCACTACTCTCTTTAAATAATTATTGGTTTTGGTGGTATCCTGAATACACATCCAAGCTATCTTCAAGAGGAAAATATTAATTTTGTGTGTACAACCAGCAACAGTAACTGGGTCTTATTTTGTTGGTTTTTCCTTTGTGTTTTATAATTTATTAGACTCTATATAATTAGATTACTTTATTAATTTTATTAGGTTTTTAAATTTATTAATGAATTTAATGTGAGGCATCCAGAAATCTGAAGCTTGGACATTAACTTTCCTATCTGCAAATGTATCTAATTCTAAATTGGCACCTGCACATACTGCAATCCAGACATTTAATGTGTATATAAATATGTGTATGTATCTCCATAGACTTAGAATTTGTGGAATAATAAATAAAAACTTATCACTTCTTCCCCACCAGCTCCTCGCAGGCAGCTATTGAACAGTGTGGGAGGGAAGCAGAACTGTGTGTGCTCTATCTCACCAGCCCAAAAAGGGCCCCCAGCCTGTCCCTGTGTGCTGAGGCTGCCTTGCTGCTCCCCTGAGGGTGACAGCAGCTGCCACTAATCGCACTCACCTTTGGGTTCTTGTCGGTTTTCCTTTCTCCCCGGGTCCTCTCGGCTAGCTCTGGACCGTGAGGGTTGGAGAATACCGATAAGGACAAAGGCAAAAGACCAAAGGAGGCTTTTTCTCCCGTGGGAAATGGTCCCACCCTTTATTGCAGCTCCCAGGTGGGAGGAGGAAAAGAAGGAGGGACGGAAGAGAACATGGCGGGAGGCTCTGAGGGCAGGGAAAGGGGAGGAGCCGGACTCTGACCAATGGGGTGTGACCGAGGGGGAGGGGCGACCGCAGGGTGGGACCATCACCGTAGCCTGGGGGAGTACAGAACAAACCATTTGGTGCAAGAGAACATTCACGAACCAAACTACTTTAGAGCAATACAACAGGTTCTTTCACTTAATTCAAAGGAACATGGTAAAGAACAATATTTTGGTATTTCCATGTGTGCTTTCATGCTCCCAAAACCAAATACATAATTAGTATTTTCGTGTATTTTTGGTGTTGGCCAGCTGTTCTGTTGGAAGTAGGGGGTTTTACGTATGAAGAGGGGAACGTTACAGAAAGGAATTGCTCTAGCAGGAATGCAGGGGAGGGTTTGGATATCAGTGGGTATATGCAGGTTAAAACAAGGTGTAAGCATTTAGAAAAATGTGAACAACTGTGCTTTTCTACTTCTTTGGACACATTGATAGGAGAGGCTACCTAAGGTCTCTCAATAGAATCCTTAAAATAAAGCTCGGTATAAATACAACTGAATTAGAGCCAGGGAGTTGTCTGACCTTTTCTTTAAAGCTGAGAATATTGGGTACTGTAAAGGTGAAAAAAAGCAAGATAGTAGATCCCTCTGGGGCTCAGGATGTGCAGGTTTGCCATCCAGACCATGTGTTTGGGCTGGCAAGGTGATGCCCTTGAGGGTCGGGGCTGATACAGAGGCATCCCACACGCAGGGTAGGATGTGTGGGGACACCCTGGTGGTGTCACCCTTCATAGCACACCTGTGACAGCACCTGCAGCATGGGCCATGTGCACCCCTAACACACTGGATGCATGGGAAGCAGAATTTTTGTAGTGCTCTCTAAGGGCAACTGAAGGGAGATGCTCACAGCTGGAACTTGCCTTTCTTCAGCACAGCAGCACAGGCACCACAGACTTCTTCTCTCTGCTGCTTCTTTGGGCTTGAGAGGTCAGGAGTGCCGAGTTTCTGCTGCTAGCCTTCTGGACCAGAGCTGGAGCTGACTTTGCCAGTTTGTTGATCACATTGCTATATGAACCTGAAAATGTAGTGATTTTTTTAATGATTACTGCCTTCTCTACTATAGTGCAAAATTTTCAAAGTAGCTCTCGAAATATGTTCTTCCCAAAAAACAATTTGATCTAAAGCAAACCTATGAGTAGAAACCCAGCTGTGGTGAAAGGCGTGTAAAAGTTATCTTGGCTTTATGGGTCAGTTTTGTCTATCTCCAGCTAATGATACTGATGTTTCATATTTTCCATAGCTACTTTTACTTTTCCTGCTGTGTTTTTGTTCTTTCTCAAAAACTTTATCTTTTCCCCTTGAACTGCTTCTCCTGCAGCCAGTCCCTGACACTTGCTGGGCAGCAGGGGAGCACCAGGCTGTACAAAACCTCCAGCATATCACTCAGCTCAAGCTCTGTTTAAACTTTCATCACAGAGCCTGCAAAGCTGTCCTGAACTGACTGGGTGTGCTGGGTCAGCTGCCCCACACTCAAGCAAGTGTAAGGGGTGTGAAACTGATTCCTCCATTTACTTCAACTTCACCCTGAGCCTTCTTCAGTCTCTTTCTTGCCAGGGAGCACCAAGTGGATTCACCATGGATGGCGTGGCAGAACCAGGCACTGCCAACAAGATCTAGCAACAGCCTCGGGCATGGTGGGACCCTGGGCTGAGCCAGAACAGGCTCCTGAGCAGGACTGGGTAGGGGGCTCAGAGGACGTTGGTCATGGCCATTGAGATGTATCAGTGCCCTCTGGGCTATGATGATTAATTTGATAGAATTTTAGGATTTTTAGATGCATGCACTACATATTAAGATCATCTTAAAATCTGCATTTTCAAGGCTAGGAGTTATCTTATTTATGATTAAAACCTACCAAAAATTATAAAAAAAAACCAAAACCCCCAAACAAAAAACCCCACTCTGTTCAGCAAATATGCACAATGAATTCAATCTCCCAGTACTAAAAACACATTATTGCAGAATGTCCTGTTCTTTATCTATAATCTGGCAGATGTCACGGCCTTTGGGATTTGTGGGAATCTTCAGCTGGGAATCTTCATTAGCTTCTGCAGGATTTAGAGCCACATTTGTTCTCAAAGAGGAAAAGATGTTTCAGCCCACAAAATTTAAACTCCATATATTAAACCATTACTTATAAATTTCTGCAAGGGTCTTATCCAGACTAGGAGCTACTTACAGTGTCTTTGAATTGTAAACATGTACAAATGCAAAATATGAATGAAGGTATATGTGTGCACAGATTTCATCATCTAATATACCGTTAAGGGCAGATTCCTCATCCAAGATGAGAAGCCTGACCTGCAGCTGCCAGTCATGAAAGTGAATAGTTGAAATTAGCAGTTAGTCCTGGGCACATTATCTTGTTCTGGATATGGCAATTTTCTAAGTATTTTTCCACCACTGAGCAATCCTATTGGTTTGTGGATCAATGCCTCAGCTTGGATGTCAATTTGCTCACAGTTTAAAATGAGTTTAACAGAGTAGGTAGTTTGATCCAGAATCTTATATAGTGCATAATACCAGTGTATAATTTTGTATATAAAATAAGTTAGATTTTATGGCACATCAGTAACTATTACAATGATAGCACTTTTTACCACAAATATTTGTTTGGAAACAGATTTTTTGCTCGATTTTGGATGATGCAGGCATTCAGGCTCTGTAGAGCTGGTGTAAAGCTTTACAAGCTTTTCCATAATTTGCTCAGTGATAACTGAGTATCTAAAAATCGAAAATACAAAATATTTTAATGTATATTCACATGGGATACTGTTGATATTTTTATAATCATTAAGAAGCTGTTTCTATCAGTATCTAATATTGGAGAACATTTGTTATCATTTTTGAAGCCTCAGCAGCACTAAGTGCATCCTGTGGAGTCCCAGCTCTTCCTGCAGAATCTCTGTTCTGCTCCCTCACAGCTGCTCCTCTCTTGTAGTTTGTCTGTCATAGAACTAGAGAAAAACTCCCATGTTCATCTCTAAATTTTACAACCAAAATGTGTAATTGGCTGCATGGCTGTGGTTTGGGAATGGTGCCTTAGGGATTTCCAGTAGCCATGTCCCTGGCAATTCCATTTTCTCATGTTTACTGCAGAGTTCTCATCCTGTCTGCTTGTTTGTGGTGTCTCCTCAGTCCTGTGTCTCAGAGTTACCCTTCCTTGTCTCCCTGCACTTCCAGTGAGACTGTTTGAAGGCTTGTGATGTCTTCAAAACTACTGTGCTTTGGACAGATGTGTTCACAAAAACCCATGAATTTCTGTGCCTTCAGCGTTAGCACTGCAAACTAACCTTCACCAAGTGTTTTTGTGTGCCTGTGTATAGCACTTTCAATGGCACCATAATATTCCATTGGAGGATTTTGTACTTACACTCTTTTTACCTTGTTTTATATTTTTCAATAAGCTGCAGTAGTATCACATTCAGACTTTTTCTGCTTAAACCTTCATAGGACAGAAAATGATTTGTAGAACTATAAAGTACCTATAATGTGGCTGGTGAACAGCCCAAGAAGAAGGTAAGTACTCCAGAAATTAGTTCAGAGAATAGGTGTAGAAAATCAATGACACTCATTATAAGATGCACTTAAAATTCCACTTTTAATATATTTTTATAATCTGGATATTTTTTTGTTTACCCCCTCCCTAGAATGTATGCAACACTATAGGTACTGTTTCTCACTGTGGTACTGTTACTTTAAAACACTCTTTCTGCCTGTCTTTCTAGGACTGCAACAGAGATCCTGGTAACATTTATTGAAGCTTTCAGGGTAATTGAGCTCTGATGGAGCTTAGACATAGAAATAAGCTGGACTACTGCCAGGAGAGATATCTTAAGTGCAAAGAGGTATTTGCAGTTGGTGGAAGTAATACACACAGAACACACATAGTATAGGAAAAGCTGGCAGGATAAATCCTGGCTATAGGTGAACAGCATTATCTTCACGTGGGGTTAAAATTGAGATTTTTTTTATTAAGCAGTCCTAAATGACTTTTAAAAAAATTATAGAATGAAACACTGACTAGGTTTTTTATTATTCCAGAATCTGTGCTTATTATAGAATTCTCCAGCTACAAATGTAGTGCTACTCCCGTTTTCTTACTGTACTGAGGCCTCTGTTATCTGATATTTATTTTTCAAGTACTTCCTTGTGACCTTCCATTAAAAGTGGACTGATTTGTTATGGTACAAGTATGAAATTGAAGGGGGAAAAGTGCTCTTTCCATTTATCTGCCTCTCGAGCATGTAACAATGAAGTTGGAAGCCCAAGTAATTTCAGTGGAACCTGCTAGCTACATTTTTCAGAGTTCACCATAAATTGTTGCGACATTTTTGCAGAATTGTGGTGGAAGGCACAAACAGATGTCTGGACACAATCCTGTGCCACATGCTCTGGGATGACCCTGCTTGAGCAGGGAGGGTGGACCAGGCAACCCACTCTGGATCCTTCCAACCCCGTCCATTATGTGATTCTGTGATTGTGTAGATGTGGTTCAAGACAGTTTGAAACGACTGAAAATTAGTTTCAGGTTCCAGTGATGCTGGTCCAGCTGTGGCTTGGCCTTGCCCTTGGGTTGGTGCTACCTGACTTTCCTGAGTGTACAAGGACTTGAGGGCATTGCAGTCATCTTGCTGTGCCTTCTGGAAAAGTTCAAAAGCACTTCCAAACAGCTCAGCTAGATGGGAGAAAAGACTGGAGAGAATTCTCATCCTTGTGTGTGTCATGAGAGGTTTAGGTTAGATGTTAGGAAAAGGTTCCTCACCCACAGGGTGGCTGGGCACTGGAACTTCTCCTCAGGGAAGTGGTAGCAACACCAAGCCTGGCAGAATGGAAGAGGCATTTGGACAACGCTCTCAGGCACATGGTGTGATTCTTGGGGCTATTGTGTGCAGGGCCAGGAGCTGGACTTTGATCGTCCTTGTGGGTCTCTTCAAACTCAGGAAATTCTTGGAATTTGTCTTGCACTGTTTGTAGGACCAGGGCCCAACACAAATGCTACAGCAGTTTCCATTTCTAGGTTGTGCTTGATGGACACCTTGTGGCTGGTTAGAGCCCCTTTGGGCCACTTAGGTGGTATAAAAGCAATGGATCTTGGAAAGAGCACAAGTTTTAGTAATATTGATTGTTCTCACTAGGCACATTCTCCCCCAAATCCAGCTCTTGTGATACTTGGTTTGTAATAGCTGATATATAATGAGTTTTGCTAATGCACTTTGACATCTAAATCTGGGTCGGGGGAATGTACAGGAATATATGATTTGCACTACCCTGAATTAGTAGAGCTAATTTGCTCATCACAAAGCCACTTGGTAAATCCTTTTCCTTTTTCCTTCATGTCTCTTAGCCCCTCTAGAGAAACAGGATATTTACTATAAAAAATCAGTGCAATTCTGGTAATTGTCAGTGTAATTAAAGATTTTTAAAGTTTCATTCTGACATGTGAGAATTCCAAGAACAGTTATTTCACTTAATTAAGAATGAACTCCAACTCAGGAATACAAAAAAGGTGGGGTTTTTGATTGTTGTTGGGGTTTTTTTTTGGTAAAAAACAAAAACAAACAAAAAAAAAAACCAAAACAACAAAAAAATTTTAAAAAGGTCTGTGTTTTTGCCTGTGTGTGTTTCTAAACAAGCCTGTCACATTTTTTTCCCTGTTGCTTTGCTCGCATAAGATGAGCTTTTTGTAAATATCTGCAAGCATCCTACTTCACAGCCCCCTTCGAGATCTCCCGTGCAAGAAGCTGCAAAAGCTTGACAAGGAGGGAGTGGGTGATTTAGTATCAGGATTGCCTCCCTGCTGAGAAGAGTGTTCTCAGAGGTTCTGGTGCTCCCATCATTTCTTCTGTCTCCATGTGTTGTCTGTTGTATGACCTCTCTTGAGGAAAGAAGCTATTGTTGTTGTTGTTATTGTTGTTGCTGTTACTGGTTTATTCAACACCAGGAACAACCAAATTCTGATCCCATGTCTGTAGCACATTATTCATTATTCACACATTATTCAAGTACAAATAAATAAGTTCATACAGGGTGCATTCAAGAAGGAAGTATGCAGCTCTCATAAAACATTCCTGGTGTCTCAGATAAACTCGGAGATGTTTTCTGTGCAGTTGTTTTTAGATGTGGAAGGAAATAAGCACTTTAATGAGCAAATCTAATGAAATTCAATTACTTAAATAGCTTAATTTTTCTTCACATTTTTTATCTTGATGTAATTTTGAAAGTCTGATGGGAATGTTTTAGTTATTCCCGTCTGAGGTACACAGAGTTCATCAAAGTGAATCCAAATGGAATATGCTTCATAATGTGTTTGCTGTGTAGTAACACAGAGGGTTTGTGTGTGTTGATACAAAAAAAAAAGGGGGGAGATTTGTTGGTATCTTAGTAACTGCCACATATCTAGCAAGAAAAGAGAGAAGGTTCCAGGTCTGTCTGCTAAGCACACCTGGCTACCACACTAATTTCTTTTAATGGTAGATGCTTACTTTCTTGTTTGCATGAGATGATATTGCTTAGTATATTATGCAGGCAATTTCATGTTGCAGACAAAAGGTTTACTTTGGGACTGCCTCTCATCTTAGAGATATGCAGCATTTTTCTATGCAACTTGCATAAAAATCAGGCAGATTTCAAAATCAGTGTGTGCCTTCTGTAAATTCCCTCCCTATGCTTGAATTTCACATATTCCAGAGTCAGATTAGAAAAGCCCCCACTATGTCAAATAGAAGAATATCAGTGATGGTGTAATCTGCTTGTGAGTGAGGCCTGTGGTATGGCATGCTAGATTGAGGATGCAGATCAGTTTATTTTGCAATAGTTCATAAACCTTCATTTAGCATTAATGTGCAATATCTTACAGTATAATGATAGCATGTCTGTGGAGTAAATGGGGACAGCATTTGCATGCTAACAATAAAGAAGGGATAAACACCATTTGATAAACACCATTTCACTGAAAGGCAAAATTAGGAACAGAAACAGCAAATGTAAATGAAATGTTTAGAATTGCTACTTCCAAGCATTTAGGATTTTTCCTCACTGGCAGTCACAACCAGCCTGCTTTCATGCAGCAGGGAGGCACAGGCTTCTCTGGTGTAGCTTGTTATGTTTGCTCCTGCCTCCTGAGGGGTGCCTTCCAGGCATTTTATACAACTTGGTTGGGATTCTGAGGTATGAACTACTGCTTGCTATGTGAGAAAATCACAAAACATCCTGTGGTAGCCAGAGGCAGAAGCAAGGATGAAAAGGTGTCTGAAAAAGCTCCCAGCACTGTCATTAGTGATACAGAGCATAAGAGTTGCATTGTTGTGGTCCTATGTCTTCTCTTGGGCTGGCTGAGCTCTCTAGTTTTTGGTTGTGATTTTTTTTTTGGTTTTGTGGTTTTTGGTTTTTTTTTTCTTTTTATCTGTTTTTTAAATATTGATAGAGGAAATATATCACCTCTCTTAATGTGGGGTGGGGTTAACCAGGTCATACAGCTTTATGTAATGACTGACAACAGATTTCCTTTATCTTACTTCTGTGCTGTCATGGGTTTTATTTTGTTGGGTTTTTTTTTTCTTTAAATCAAAGTATCTATGCTTACTGTTTAAGTGCTTACTGCAAATGTCTTCATTTGCTAAAGGGTTTTAGAAGCTATACATAAAACCCACCAAAACACACTAAGTAAAATAGATTTTTTTAAAACATGTATTTCCTATCTGAAATTCTCTGGGGATGGTGATTACTCTGTTGAACTGTATAGGCATTCAAAATTAATCAAGTATTTTGGAGCAGATCACAAAAGTAGTGTCTGCAACAAAAGAAATGTCTTCACAGAAAGAGTTGCCAAACGTTAGAACTCACTTTTCAGTGACGTGTTTTAAATCTGAGGGAATTTAAAAGAGGTGCATATGTGGCTTAGTGGTGGACTTTGCAGTGCTGGCTTAATGGCTGGACCATCTTAAAGATGTTTCCCACCTGAAACAAATCTCTGAATCTCAGAAACAGGGTCGCATATGTCCTCTGGAAAGAGGTGAGGGTCTGGGTAGTTACTTCAGTGCTGTTCTGCCACCTTGACCTCAGAGTAATTAACGAGTTCATTAGTTAAGAAAGGCCCAGGAATGGGGTGGACTGGGGTACAATGGGTCAGGTGGTGCTTAGATTCAGAATAAAGTGTGAGAAGTCTTGTACCTGGAGATGGCATGTTCCTGTTAATTGCTCAGGGGCTCAAACGAGCCCATTACTGGTGAAGACCTTTCCTCATAGGTCTGAGCTTTAGGTCTGTGCATAAGATGCTCTGCTTTGAGCAGCTACCCTTGTATCTGCACAGGTGACAGAAAGAACATTTAAAAGGATTCTTGATTCCCTATGCTGTGATACGCACTTTTTCAGTTATGGTACAGAAGGGTGTGATAAACTATTTATTTTTCTGCACAAAAGAGCACAGTTTTTTGTCTTTGCCCTTCTGCCTAAGACTGTGACCACTGTGTAACAGAAGGGAAAAGCAGGGTTCAGCTGTAACTAAATTTGACCTACTTCTGCCACTGTATTTAAGGCATGGGATGTCTCTTATTTGTGAACTACTGCAAGGTGCCAATTCAACTTGTGCAGTGCTCACCATTGGCAGTGGTGACCTGAATAGCATTAATGGATGGCACTCGTGACAGATTCTAGACCCCATTGAGGTCTCATTCGCAATTTATGTAAAAAAATACTGATATCTGTGGTGAACAAAAGGAGTTGTCATCTTGCTAATCAAAGAGATTGGCCATTTTGCTGTTTTATTCCCCAGTATTAATAGCTCATAGAGTTTAATTTACTTACTCTCCATCTATTGAGCCATGAGTAATCTTAATTCTGTTGCTTTTTTTTTCTTAATCATGCTCATTTAAAAAAAAATTTAACTACTTTTAGTTATGCCGAATTTCTGACAGAATACTTGGTGTCTGCTAGT
Source organism: Sturnus vulgaris (assembly GCF_052056855.1). Taxonomy (NCBI): domain Eukaryota; kingdom Metazoa; phylum Chordata; class Aves; order Passeriformes; family Sturnidae; genus Sturnus; species Sturnus vulgaris. Next base: position 15,965,270 of record NC_142256.1, on the reverse strand, counting down.
GTCAGTCTCCCTCGTCCTGAATCATCTCATTTGATTCTCCTCTGCAGTTAATAATTCTTTACCCATGAGATTTTGTTTTCATTTTGTTCTGAAATGAAAAAAAAAGGAGCATAGGAGCTGATTTGGATTATATTGATTAAATTTTTTTTTTCAATAAAGTCAAAAAGAGTTTTCTCACAATATTAATTCTGTAATGATACTGAGGGTTTTGTGTAGGCGAATCACAAAGGAAAACAGTACAAAAAACACACAATGTTAAATCCTATATGCTTAAACAGACTTTTCTGTTCCACTAATTCCTGTATATGGAGATATATATCTTCTGAATATCAGAGTTACTCTATTTCTACAGAAGAAATAGCTGGCCAAATCCCTAAATATCTTTCTGGATCTATTTTCAAGAGGGGAAGCAATAAGAACCCCTCCTTTAGAGTACAGAGCAAATATTTACTTTACGAAACTTAATTTAAAAAATGGAAAGTTTGGAAAGTTTCTCTGAAAAATTTTGTATTATTTGGATCCTATACCTGCATTTCCATGTTCAAATTAGCAAGCAAGGTGAAAAGACAAGAGATATGGAAGCAAATTTTAAATTGACCAGTAGTATAAGAATAAAATACTTGGGGTAGAAGAGATACTGAATTAAGTCTTAAGCATAATTTAATTTCACTTTCTTCTATTAATGTTTTATGACCTCCTTTGACATTATTGCATTTGGAAGGTATACTGGTATTTTTGACTGAGTTTGACAAAATCTAAGTTATAAATTCTTGTCTTTGCAAAGGTCATTGAGCCAGGGCTTTCTCACAAGAGCACCCTAGTACATAGGGAGAAACCTGAAATAAGCACTCTGAATAAAAATAAGCTATGTTGTCTCCAATGCTAAATTAAACTATGGGTCCTCCTACCACCATATGTAGTGTAATATGCAGAAAAGTGATTGGAAATAGCTCACCATTACTTACACAGCACAAGTCCACATGAGTAAAACATCACATGAGCCTCCTCTCTGTCCTTTCACAAGTCTTAAATTCTTTAATGATTTTTGGTTTTCTTCCTAGGATATTAAAATAGAAAATTTTTGTGGCATTAATTAACGTCTGCATGCTGGGACCTGAGAAGCTTTCTGGGCTGTGTCACAATCCCATTCCTTGACTTTACCCAGACTTTTTAGCACAATTCCACTTGAATTTGAACATTATTATCACACCAGTCAGCCAAACTGTTACTATTGGCTCCTGCTGGGTGCCTGGGTTTGCTCTGCAGCCAGGGTCTCTACTTCAGTCTTGAGCCAACCCCACTATGTTTTTTCAGATGCAATTTTGGCAAGGGACACCAGAATTGAACTTACCTTTATGATGAAAATTTCGGTTTTCCTGACTAAGTCACTGTCTTCTAACCTGGAATTTTCAGCCTCTTTCCCCAGAAGAAAAAGCACCCTTGACAAATTGATGCCACAGGGATGGTGTATGTTAAACATGCCCACTGCTTTTCCAAAAAAGACTAAAAAAACCAGAAAAAGAAATCAAAGTTAGCCCAGGAGTCTTAGATTTAGAATGCAATCAATTTCATAAACATTATTTTTGATGCACGTAGTGAAAATGAAATAAAAGTCAAGTTACTTAACATAAAAACAAGAAAGAGCCTGATGCTTCAGGAGAGCACTATAGAGCCGCTGGTGATAGCATTGCTGGAAAAGCAATAATGCCTCATGATTAGATACCAGTTTTCTCCAGCTGTGCTGTTTCCACCACACTGTTAGGAGTAGATGCTTTGTTTCCTCTGGGGTGATACAACTTGATTTAAAAAGGAAGTCATAAACTAGAACACATGACACAGAGAAATAAGGTTATTAAAGGAATTAGCAAACAGTAAGCTGTTGAAGGCTGTCAGGGTCTATAAAATTAGAGTGGAAATTGTATTTGTTGACATTTATTTTATTTTCAATGACTGATTACAAGAAATTCAAAAAGATAGTAGAATTGTAGGATTCTTCTTCTATCAAGATATATTTTGGATAAAAATGCAGAAATTATGGTAAGACTTATTAACATTTCTGGTACATGTAAACAGTCTGCAGGTAATTAAAACTGAAATTTTAGAAACACTGCCTATTAATCACCTGACAGAAACTTCGTGACCATTTTTCAGTGCTTCTAGTACTTGGCTGGTTCTGTTTTCAAAGAAGTCTGTTAATATCTTTTGTCTGTGCTTTGGCTGATGCACAGAGGGAAGCTGGCACGCTGTCTGTGTGCCTCCTAGGTTACAGACCTTCTAACACCTCCCTGATTTCTAGGGAGAGCAATTAAACACTTGCAGGATTCACAGGTTCTGTGGATTTTTGGTGGCTTTTTTTTTTTATATGGGGGAGATATTTCAATTGGAAGGATGCAAACTGGTATTAAAATAAATAATTAAAAGAAACAACCCAAAAAACTCTTGTCCTGAAATATTTGAAAACATTGTTCTTCTTCACATCTGCCTTGGGAATTGAGGGACTGGTTGTGTCTCATCCATCCCAGAGCAGCACTGAACAGCTTCAGATCTGCTTCAGGTTTTGCCAAGCTGTTTGAGGTTCCAAGAGCCAGTCTCTAAAGCAACATTTCTTGGGTTCTGGCCACATCTGTGCCACCAGGCCCAGAGTTCTGCAGAGGCAGATACAGAATGACAAGCTGCAAGGCCTCTGCAAAACCTTCACCTTGTCTTGTATGTTGTTGTACATGTGTGGAGATCTTATTTTTATATCAGTAAAAATATTGCTATTATTCAAATTGTTAACTTTGGTTTTGGAGAACAAATATGTGAATTTTTTTTTTTTAAGAGTTGTTAATTAAGCAGAATGTTTCCCCTCTGGGGACTCATGAAGGAATTAATATGCTGTATTCTGCATCTCTGTGTAAATATCTCTGGGAAGTCAAAATTGATTCACTAAAATGGTGGTTTATGCCCTGAAATTTCACTGAAAAGTAGTGTAGTTCCCAATCTTGCTGTCCACATTCACGATTCTAAAAGACTGTAATAGGATCATATAATCTCATTGGGACCAATTTTCTTCTGTCATATTTAAGCACTACAGAGGTTTTAACGATTTAATGGCTATATTTCATGCTTAACAAGAGAAACACTGTAATATTTCTCATCCTGTTATGAGTTCCCCTCTCCTGGTGCTCTGTTATTAAATATAGATTAGCTTTCCTGGAAAGAAAAAAAATGCTATCATGTTCTGATATTTTAGGTCTTTCTTACTGTTCTCCTAAATATTTTGCAGAACTTCTTCTACTATGCTCACTCACAGGATTACAACTTTTAATTTGAATATTAAAATTTAAACCAAAAATATTTAAATAACTTTTTGATCAAAGAAGTTCGTACTCTGAGCAAAGTTTTCTATCCATCTCCTACTGGCTTGTGTCCAAAGGTGGTGGGAGTTTGGTACCCTGCTCTTCTCTGTCCCTGAGCAAATATTTATTTGAGGAAGAGATTGGATCATTCTCCCAGAATGGATTTTGAGAAAACACTTATTCTAACAGTTGGACTGAATTATATTGGTTACACTGAATAGCAATTTCATTTTAATGATGTACTTTATGGAGAACAGAAAATCAGAGCTAATCATATGGAGCACTTTTTTTGGCCTTCAGCCTTTTTACACTCAAGCTCTCTCAGGTAATGAGCAGGAACATTCCTTTCAAATATAGACACTATTTAATGAAGATGCATAATAATTTGCCTATTGCAAAAGCAAACCCAGTATGTGAGCCAAAAAGCAGGATTTTTTCCTATTTTTTTCCTCTTCATGAATACCAGTTTCATCTTTAGGCTGGTCATATGTCAATTGCAAAGCAGACTTCTCTAATGTATCTATGAAGGCGTTGCTGGGTTTTTTTTATTTTCTTTTGAGACTGAGAGTGAGATCTGTTTGTCAAAGGAGGTTATTAGCTTGAAATAGAAATAGTGTCAAACTTTCCTTTGTGGGCCAAAATTCTGTGTCCTTGTTAAAAACATCTCATGCTTCTGAGCAAGTGAGGAATGACAGCAGCTTCGTGCCCCTCTTTACTTCCAGTTCTTGGTATATAATGACATGTCAAGCTTTTCTGGTTATCCTGCATTGAAATTACTGGCAATAAAGTTTGTCAGCATGGAATGGTGATGTTACCATTTTGAAATAAGACATCTAGAAGTCAAACACCAAGACACACAGAGTCTTTTTTTTTGCCTGTCATACCTGCGAACTGCAAGGAGGAAGGAAGGGAGCACTAGAATATTTGAAATACACATCATACGACGTTTTGGTAAGCAATGATTAAAGCCTAGCAATGTAAGATAGTAACACTAACATTGCTATGAATTATATATATACTCCTTTTATTTTATAACTAACCTTTTGTTTCAAACTTTATGAATTTGGATTTTTTTTAAAGACTTTATTTTCATTTAGAATATGTGCTTTTTCTTCCTTTTGTCTAGTAAGGAAGTGCCTATTGAAAAACTTTTGTGTTTCTCCTGATCTATACAGCTGTGTAGCTTTGATCTTTAGATAGTCTGGGTGAGAAGCTGACCTTTGTGTTACAAAGGAATCAGGATTTTTAGAACGGCTCCTTCCCCTTTCCTTCCTAACCACCTCCAAAACATAATCAACCCAGCCCACTTCTATTTTGTTTCACTGCGAATAGATTGTTTTCTGACTCAGTTTCTAAAGTTCTCTTGGAAGATGTGATTAATGCCTAGAAAATTATTTGGTGGCTAGTGCTTGTGTCCACCCTTGCAAGTGTTAAGTGACAGGTATATTTTATAATCCAGTCCAATATCTGCACTTCTCAACAGGCAGTGACTGCCAGCTGTTCCCCAATAGCCTTTTCAGGAGCAGGAGGACTTTTACTCTACTGTCCATAAAAATGCGCCCGTGCTGTTGCCACTAAACTTTATGTAAGCCATAAAATATTTTTTGTCTCTGACTTGAAACACAAGGAGAATGTTTGCACAATGAACATCAGACATTGTCAATGTTAATGTGTAATATCTGTTGGCGGAGTTGTCTGTAAAGATTTTTTAGCCAGACAAATGTTGCTTCTGTTTCACTCAGAACTCATGTGTGCCATAGGATCAGAAGAATAACAGGTTGTATTAAAATTGGCTACGGGTGGTTTAATTTTTTCCTGTTTCTAGCCTTTTACAGAACCCCTGGTAGCAATTATATATATACATATATGAAACACCTTCTTTTCCAGTCTTCTTTAGCTGACTGTGGGGAATAGAGTGCTCTATTGAAAATCTTACAGTAATTTACAATCTATATACATGTGTCTGTGCATATATGTGTATGTTTGATATAGGTATGTTAATGGATATCTTCAAAGTTATATGCTGGGTCTATAACAAAAATGTATGAAAAATGGTTAAGGCATGCAATTAATTTCAGCAGTTTCTGACTTAAATTATTTGTGTGCATAGTGACAATATTTGAGTCAATTTAGACTACACTTGGAATAGAGATTTCAAGCTTCATAACTAATAGTGAGCAAAACCCATAATCTTTTAATGGATATCAAAGCTACACACAGCAAAAGAGAAGAAACAATCCAAGAGTGTTTTGTCATCTTGTAAGGTTGTAAAGTACTTCAGTGCTTGCTGCTGTGAATAATACAGATGTATTGTGAATCTGTGTCTGCACACATCAGCAGCACTGCCAATGTTCTGATGAAGACTTTAACTAAAGACTCAGATTTTTAATACAGAACTAAAAACCAGGCTCTTAGTCTGTTCTCAAGTAGTGGCACGAATTCAAGAGTGGGGCTGTCATTTTGTTTTGCTTTAATGCAATGTTTCCAGAACTTTTTTGAGAACTTTCAGTGAAAAACATGGAAATGAAAGGGGAGTTCATTATGTGGATGCCCAGCTATAGATTTTATCACACAACTGTATGTGGACTTTGGAAATATGCTTTGTAACTAAGAACCAAATCCCTGATTTTAAAAACAATGAAGAAGTATCAGCAGCCAACAGAGTAGCCATTACTAATTACACCTGAGCAAGCAAAGGGATTTTTCATACAGTCATGTATAGTCTTACTTATTGTGTGTACTTCTGTACGTGTGTGCATGAGCAGCTAATATGGACAGAGAGGCCAGAGCCAAATCCCCAGACTGAGGCACTCCTGAGCTGTGGAGTGTTCAAAATCCAAATCAGGGCTTTACAGCTTGAGCCCTTCTCTAATATTTATTCAGATTTATGATAAATGTAGTACTTTAGAGCTAATTCTTGTTCATAAAGTATATATTGTTCACTCATGACCAAAGTGTATAAATATCATGCATTTATCTCTGAGCCTGTAGACATTTAAGCCTCTCTGTTCTTTGGGGGGTTATTTATTTATTTACGCCTTTGCTTGTTTGATAGATGGCAGCAGATAAATGTTTCCTAACTGGAGATGTCTCATTAGTTTTTGCTTTTAATATCATCTGTCATATGGCAGCAAACAACAGGGAATTTTTGCACATTTGTAGGACTGTACTGCGTTTTCACTTAAAGCTGCTGCTGTGCTCTCATAGGTGAGGTGATAGATAAATATAAGCTTTCTCTTAAAGACTATCTTCAAAGAAAATGCATTTATACTCTGACCAAAGCCCTATCGTCCTGTCATTACAGCCTCACTCTTCTCAAGGAAGCAAGCTTGTTGTGTGATATAGAAGGTGGAGACTGGGAAGCTGGCTCTGCTAAGCCTTGTCTAATGCAAACTGCTTTAGTATGCACATCACATCATGCCGGCTATACTGCAGGGAGCAGGCAGTTATCGCACAAGCGTGCATCCTCAGAGCCAGGATAAACACTCCGTTACTCTCCCTCTAAACTGCTCTTCTGGGAGGGAGAGAAAATAAATAGGGAGTGAGAAAGGCATTTGAAGTAACCTTTTTAAGAAGGAGGCAGCAGCCAATAGAACCTTTATTTCTTTTTTTTTCTTTTTTTCTTTTTTTTCCTTTCCCCACTTCTTACTAGAGAAATTTGTGTTACCTCAGCAATAAGGAGAAGAGCCAGCATCTAGGGTTCCAGACTGTGAGGGGGAATAGCAACTTGTACCAGGTAGGAAGCCCTTTCAACATCCTTTTAAATCCATGCACCTCAGTTACTACTTGCTATGTTGCTATACAGTGTCTGACTTGTGGAGACCTTGTGTCTGCCAGTCACCATTCCCCGAGTGAAAGAGACCTTGGGGAGCTTTAATTGCCAATGACCTTCAGGGTATTTCTTAGAAAGACACTGGTACTTAGTGCTGTAAAGTAAAGAAATCTATACTTTCATCCGATGGCTTAAAGTGTGCATTTAGCATCAGGATGCAGCTGGGTGAAACTGCAGCTGTTACCCATCTACAAAACCATGTCACAAATGAGTAAAAATTAGCCATTTTATAATAACTGAAGCAGCTGCTCTGCATTTTTAGCAACACGGCTGTAATACTTTCCAAAACTTATTACCATAAATTCTTTTTATGCTGGTAAGTCAGCAGATATATTTTGCTATATTCAAAGTTATTTTGACAGTTATCTACTATATTTTCATAGTTACTTATGCATATTTTATTAAGACTTTTCTAAACTTTCTTGAGGCAGCTGTCTTGTGGCAGGTTAGTATTCCTGCTAACAAATAATTTATGTAATAATTGTAGTGAGTGGTTATGATACTCGCTTTACAGGGTTGCCTGCTGCAAGCCTGTGGGAATGCAGACACCTCCTGAGATGTATGAGGGTTGGGGTGGGATGGAGCCTGAGGTCACAAATGCTCATTTCATCTGCCTTAGTACTATAGGACAGAGGGCAGAGTGAGGAGGAGGTGGAAGCTATAATTGTGCTTTGTGATCACATTGTACAGTGTTTTTCTCTGTGTACTTTTATTTGTGTTCACTCACAGGAATGAATGGTCAGGTAATATCTGTTCCACCTGTACTGTGTGTATTGTGACAGGCATGTGACTTAATAAATTTATTAAAAACAGGAGTAGCATTTCCATGAGTTCTGAGGTTAAGAAGTCCTGTGAGGCTCGCCATGGTGTCTGTGAGACTCAGAGGTTCATTGTGTGATCAGTTTAAGTTGTTGTCTTCTGAGTAGCTGAGGGAGTTTGAACCAAACTTTCTCAATCTAACATTTTCTTCTATATATCAGACCAGAATTCCCCAGACAGGGAATTCTTTAGGGTAAATATCTATACATATTTTTAAAGTGTAACCAGTGATGTCAGCAAGTATACCATGCCTAAGAACTCTTTTGCTTGCAAGAATACCTGAAAACAGTGTTCAAAACAGTCAGAGCTTAGGTACCACTGCTGTAATAAAAAAATAAATACTGATAATAGCACAGCTCTCTCAATACCTACACAACCTTTTTTTTTATGTAATTGCTCTATGCAGAAATAGGTCTATATATTTTGTTTAAAGGTATCTTGTGACTCTTATCTGTATGAAAAACTATTGAGGATATCTAAATCCGTAGCCTTTTTTTCTGGTAAGCATAATGAAAAAAACAATTCTTAGAAAATGAGAATTGTATCTGATAGCAATAAAAGCTAAGGAGGTACAAAAGAAATAGCTTAGAAAATTACAGCTGTGAAATAGAGGTGAGATCTAGTCAGTGACCAGCACTGGTTAGAGCATCTGGCAGTAGGTGAGAACAGTTTTACCCTCTGTTTCATCTGTTCTGAGAAATTCAATGCTTCAGAAAAATCACACTTGGAAAGTACCAGTTCAATTAGCAACCTAGGTGGGAAGGAAACTAGAACGGGAAAGTGATGTCTTGACTCCTTTAATTTCTCTTAATATATGAAGTTTGAGATTATGAAAATTATACTCACGCCCTTCAGGTTGTTTTAACAGGTTGATGTGAAACTGAAGTGAATCATTACCTTAAAGAGAAAAAGGAGATAATAAGTTGAACACATCAATGCATTTCAGTAGAGACTCATAAAATTCAGGTTTCAGAAACATTTAAGGTGAATTACAGTTGGTAGGTTTGGGATTTATGGGGTTTTTGTTTGTTTTTGTTTGTGATTTTTTAACCTCCAGTCCAAATGCTCATACAGGGATATGTAGAATTCTCAGATATTCTTAAAAAAATATTAATTGACTCAGGCCTTAAATTTTGGCTTGAAAGGGTTTGTAATTTATTAATGCATTGTCATACTTTGTAGGTTTCTCTGAGAGGGATCACGAGGACTGTGCATTGGGATCTATAGGTAGCTTGGTATTGCTTGCAGGTCACTACCTTTCTATGCCTCAGGTTACTCATAAATACAGGTGTTGGCAGCTGCCTATTTGGAAACATATTGCAGATACGAGTTTTTCTAGATTATCCTCACTTAGACTAGAAGTGCTTTATGTAGATTTGCTTTATTGTGACTCTAGTTCACCTTGTAGCTTATGAACTTGGCTTTAATTATTTCTCTGGGTTTATTACCTGTTGTTTACCCTACTGTTTTCTTCATTATTATAAATCATGTTTTAAACTATAAAACAGCAGAAATCTTCATGCTTTATCCCTACCCTGGAAGAGACTCCCCTTACTGCAGAGAGCTTAGTGGGGATGTGGGATGGCCCTGTCTATGGGGGGAACCTGTTACCTTTAACAAGACCTCTCAGAAGCTCAGGAGTCACTGACAGCAAATCTATAATGTCTGTGTATCTAAAAGTGTATTGGATTTACTGTCCCAGAAATCTTATTATTTCTCAGCAGAAATGGTGCAGTTGGTTCTGCGTAGTTTTTTTAAATGTAAAACCAGACAAATCTGACTTCCAGAGTTATCAAATCCAAATATCCAGAGGTATCAAACTTAGCTGACCTTGCAATGTCGTACTGCAATGTGTGGGTATTCCTTTACATTAGTGGCTTTGAACAAATCTCTCTATCAGTTCCCAGAACTACTATTTTAAGATGGAAAACTTGGACTCCTAGCACCATTGGAAATCACATGAAGTTTCAGATTTGTTGCAAGAGTCTTATCTGTTGACGTATGAAAGGAAAAGTCCCTCTCTACAACTAACTGATGTTTCTTGGTGCTTTTTGACACTTTATTGTATCAAATAATTGGCCTGACCTGAGAGTCTGATGTTAGTAAAGGGACTATCAAATGCAATGAATGACGTTCTGTGTGTTGATATTATCCTGTATTACTGTGGGTCCCCAGAGTGGCCATTATCTTTTAATCTAGATTTAGTTAATTTTAATAGCTTCCCTGTTTTCTTGGAATCAAAACACTAAACATGCAGTCCCAGTAATGTGTGATGACTGCAAATTTATACATGAGGATTTCCAAACAACCTCACAGGTGGCAACTATACTGAGCAGACCTGTCAGCACTCAGGCATGTCTTCCTTCTACTGTAAGCATGAACAAGACTATGAGACAAATTTTTTCTTTTTCCACTGTCAAGATATTCGGTAACATTTTTCCAAATGAACTGTTGAAGACAATCAAGGACTTTTGTACTTTGCTTTCGACGTATGCAAGGGATTAGAATTAATGGTTGGACTCAGGGGATCAGGATTAATGGTAAAGGCTGACTAACACTAACTAACCATTAGACTTCACTGCCAACTTTAAGAAAATAGTAAGTTACTTAACACCACACAACTTTTAAGATTTATTTAAGCAATAATCCCCAAGAAGCCAATCATTACTAGCAATTAACTGTTGGTTTGTGGGTTGTTGGATCATTAATGTTCTAACTAACTGACTGTTAACTACAGTAACAACAAATTCTGAGGTATGCATTTCTTCTGACTGTGGGTTTTGTGTTATATAACTTTTTAATCTGCCCTACACTTTTTTAACAGCTATTTATTCTCTGTTAGTACTTTTTGATGCTACGTGGAAAGGCTGTCATGTTGGAGCTGTATTTATCATACCTATCACACAGCATCACAGGCTGGAAGAGACCTACAAGATCATCAAGTCCAACCCATGCCCTAACACCTCAACCAAGTGCCCACCCAGTCTTTTTTTAAATACATCCAGGGATGGTGACTCCACCACCTCCCCAGGCAAAGCATTCCAATACTTTATTATCCTTTCTGTGAAAAACTTCTTCCTAATATCTGTCACGGCAGAGCGCTGGTGGAGTGCCACGACCTTCCAGAGAAGCATCCTGGGGACACAGGCATGTCCGTGCTTCCAGGCAAGATGATTTATCTTTTGTGAATACACTTCAGGCAACACTGGAGAGAATGACAGGAGCCTTGTATGGTGTTCCATGGAGAAGTTTATTGAGCGTCTTCCATGAAGGGTACCAGGGACAAAGAGACTCAGAAGGACTGAGGGAACAGGGCTTATATGGGAAAAGTAGGGGGTGGGGTAGAGCAACAGGCAAATCCGATGAGGGCTCAGGGGCAGAGCAAAGGGGGTAGGGCCAATGGGGTACAAACAATTTGCCTAGAGCAGGGAGGCATGTTGGGAGGAATTTTTCCTAACCATTTAAAGAGATTAGCGCCTAAGAGTATTCCCTCCAGGGAAAAGAGGCAAACTCTTTCTTAGCCAGCCCACTGGCCTCCACAAATACCCATTCTATATCTCCCCTGGTGCAGCTTGAGATTATATCCTCTGTTGCTGTCTGGTGAAAGAGACCAACCCCCACCTGACCACAGCCTCCTTTCAGGCAGTTGTAGAGTGACAAGGTCTCCCCTGAGTCTCCTTTCCTCCAGGCTGAACAACCCCAGCTCCCTCAGCCGTTCCTCACAGGGTTTGTGTTCCAAGCCCCTCACCAGCCTCGTTGCCTCCTCTGGACGCGCTCAAGCGTCTCAAGGTCCTTCCTAAACTGAGGGGACAGAACTGGACACAGCACTCAAGGTGTGGCCTCAGCAGTGCCGAGTACAGGGGAAGAATGACCTCCCTGCTCCTGCTGCCACACTATTCCTGTTACAGGCCAGGAGCCATTGGCCTTCTTGGCCACCAGGGCACACTGCTGGCTCATGTTCATTCAGCTGTCAGTCAGTCCCCCCAGGTCCCTTTCTGCCTGGCCACTGTGCAGCCACACCACTCCCAGCCTATAACGTTGCAGGGGGTTGTTGTGGCCAAAGTGCAGGACTGGGCACTTGGACTTGTTCAACTTCATCTGATTGAATTCTACCCATCCCTCCAGGATGGGTACCAGTTCCAGGTCTCTATATAGAGCCCTCCCACCTTCCAACAGTTCGACACATGCTCCCAGCTTAGTGTCATCTGCAAATTTAGTAATACCCTCATCAATAAAAATATTGAATAGAACTGGCCCCAGCACTGATGCCTAAGGGACACCACTGGTGACTGGCTGCCAGCTGGATGCAGCACTGTTCACCACCACCCTCTGGGCCTGGCCATCCAGCCAGTTCTTAACCCAGCAAAGAGTGCTCCTGTCCAAGCCATGGTCTGCCAGCTTTTCCAGGGAATGCTGTGGGAGACAGTGTCAAAGGCCTTGCTGAAATTCAGACAGACAGCATCCACAGCACTTCAATCATCCACCAGGCGGGTCACCAGGTTGTAAAAGGAGATCAGGTTGGTCAAACATGATCTACCCCTCCTAAACCCATGCTGACTGGGTCGGATACCCTGGCCATCCTGTAGATAATGCATGATGGCATTTAGTATAAACTGTTCTATAACCTTACCCGGTACTGAGATCAGGCTAAATGGTCTGTAATTACTAGGATCCTCCTTGCCACCCTTTTTATAAATTAATGTCACATTGGCCAGCTTCCATCATCTGGAACCTCACCAGTGAGCCAGGACTGTTGGTAAATGATGGAAAGTGGCTTCACAAACTCATCTGCCAGCTCCCTCATCATCCTGGGATGGATCCCATCTGGTCCCATAGATTTATGAATTCCAAGCATCTCAGTGGTTCTCTGACTGCCTCCTCTTCCATAACAAGGGGACCATTCTGCTCCCTAACACCATCTGCAAATCCAGGAGGACAGTTATCCTGAGGACAAAACGTCTTCCCACTAAAGACTGAGGGAAAGAAGGCATTAAGCAGCTCCGCCCTTCTCATCCCCAGTTACTAAGTTCCCTCCCTCATCCAATTTGTTCTCAATTGAGAACAAAGGTTAGTCTTATCCTTCCTTTTACCATTAATATTTGTAGAAACATTTTTTTATTATCCTTTACAGAAGTCGCCATTTTAAGTTCATACTGAGCTTTGGCCTCCCAATTTTTTTTTCTTACATGCCTTAGCAGCCCCCTTAAATACTTCCTGAGACACGTGACCCTCCATCCTTCCCTTCCTTCTTTTTATTCCTAAGTTCCTTCAAAACCTTCTTGCCCATCCAGGCTGGACATTTGCTTTGTCGACTCATTTTTCAGCATACAGGGACAATCTGCTCCTGGGCCCTCAAGACCTCTGTTTTGAAGCACATCCACCTTTCCTGAGCTCCTTTTTATTTAAGGGCTGCTTCCCAAGGAACTCTTTGAATAAGTCTCCTAAATAGGCCAAAGTCTGCCCTCCAGAAATCCAATGTAAAAGTCATATTGATGTTCCTCTTGATGTCATCACCAAATATTGAGAATTCTATAATTTCATGTGCCCCAAGCAGCCTCCAACCACCACATCTCCCACCATCCCATCTCTATTTGCAAACAACAGATCTAACATAGTCTCTTCTCTGGTGGGCTCACTCACCAGCTGTGATAAAAAGTTATCCTCCACATACTCTAAAAACTTCCTGGGCTGCCTCTTTTCTGCTATATTAAGTTCCCAGCAGATGTTAGGTTAAAGTCACCTACAAGAACAAAGGGCTGATAATCCTGAAGCATTCTCTAGCTGCTTAAAGAATAAGTTGTCCACCTCTTCTTCCTGATTAGGAAAAACTCTCAGTAAGATCTCAGCCTTGTTGGCCTTCCCCTTAATTCTTACCTACAGGCATTATAGGCATCCAACTCCATTTTCATTATTTTCAATACCTTTGGCATCAAAAGTCTCCCCAATATAAAGGGCTACCCCTCCACCTCTTCTCCCTTTCCTATCTCTTCTGAAGAGCTTGGAGCCATCCAGTGCAGCCCTCCAGCTGTGTGAGTCATCTCACCACGTTTCTGTGGTTGTGCCTCCATCATAGCTCTGCTGTTGCACCATGGCTTCCAGCTCTTCTTGTTTGTTACCCATGCTGTGTGCATTGGCATACATGCACCTCAGCTGGGCTACTGATTTCACCCCTAACTCAGTCTTACTGCCCTTGGGCTTGCTTTCAGACAGCCCAACTGTGTCCGCTTCCCCCTTCAAACCTGGTTTAAAACCCTCTCAACAAATTCTGCCAATTCATAAACTAAAATCCTTCTGCCCTCAACAGATGGAGCCCATCAAGTTCCAGCAGGCCAGGCACTGTAAAAGTTGCCTCATGATCAAAGAACCCAAAATTCTGCCAATGACACCAACCATTGAGGTAGTTGTTAATAATGTGAGCTCACCTATTCCTTTCACTGTTTTTTTCAGCCACCAAAGGGACTGAGGAAAAGACTACCCATGTGTCTGCCCTATCAACCACTTGACCCAGTACCCTAAAGTCCCTTTTAATTGCCCTAACACTCCTCCTTCCATCACTGCCAGCCTGGAGTACCAACAGTGGGTTATAATGAGTGGACCAAATCAGCCCAGGAAGTCTCTCAGTGATGTCTCTTACCCGGGCCCCAGGGAGGCAGCACCTCTCCCTGTGGAATGTCCCTGATGACATATGGGGCCCTCTGTTCCCCTCAGAAGGGAGTCACCCACCACGACTACCCTTCTTTTCTTTTTGATGTCAGAGTTGGTGATGTGTCTCACAGATGAAGCATAATTGAGAGGTTCACTGGTCAGATCATTTTCTTTGCAATCACCTGGCTGACTCTCTAAACCCAGGGTCTTGTACCCATTCTGAAGTGGCACCTGGCTAGGGGATGGGGGTCGGGAGAAATTTTTATTATGGCCTTGCCAAACAGGGACCCACTTCCACTCCCCTTCATCGACCAAGTGTACTCCTATTGCCTGGCAGTGGGAGGTTTGGGAGTCCTCTGACTCCTGGTGGGCCTCCCTCAAGGATGGAAGGGTGGAACTCCACCAATCTATTTCCCTTTCACTTTCCCTAATACTCCTTAGTCTTTCAACTTCCTCCCTAGGCTCGGCCGCCAGTGAAAGATCATTCACCTGTTCACACCACAGGCGGGCTTCTTCTGCAATGCCCCCTGCTATCCCTGATAAGCTCAAACACTCCACACAGGAATGGATCTGCACGGGCACATCCTTTTTAAAGGGTTCTATTTGGTTACACACCCTTGTACTTACTACGGTTTTTGATCGTGTATAGACCATTACTAACAAAAACCCCAAAATCAATCAACCAACCGAAACACAGTAAGCAACACACAGCAAGCCTTGCTAGCAGGAAGAAACCTGCTTGCCTTCCTGCTTGCCTGCCTGGGCAAAGCGCCGTGCAAATTGCCGTGCCCGGCTCCTGTTTGCCTGCCCCTGCTCGCCCCGCTCCTGTTGGGGTGTGTTTAACCAGCCCGCTGCTCACCGGCGGAGGAAGCCCCGCCTCGCACCCGTGTAACTCACAGGAGTGAGGAGCACACCTGCTTCACTCTTCTTCAATCAGCCCACTGCTCACTGGCATATAAGGCTACACAAAATGTGAAAAATTTGGGGTTTTTTGCCTGAAACTTCATTGCTGCTTTTTAAAAGACACTTAATGCAATACTTATGTTTATATAATAATTTAAAATAAAATATATATCTGATTTCTTAAAACATTTTTTTTCCCTAAATGAAATTATAACAACCCTGATCTGATTCAATCAGTCCTAGCAGCAGTGTTTTGCACAAGGAAGTTCTGATACAGGTCATTTGTAGAATAAGAAGAATTGGAGAAAATACCTTGTCATATTTTTGCCTTATCAAGATCCTCAGCCTCATTGAGAGTATAAAATAGAAAGCAAAACTGAATGGTGAAAGACACAGAAAATAAACTGAAAGCTGAAAAACTGCTATTTTAATAAGTTTGTTTAAAGTTCTGGTTTTATTTAATGTTGTATTCTATTTCATTGTTTTACTTTTCAAGGGTCAGAAAAATTAAAGGAAAGAAGCAGGCTAGATATAAAATTATATTTTTTATAAAGTAACACAGCTGTTTGATCTCTGTGGACTTTGCTTGCCTGATCCAGGAATCACCAATAGCTTAGGGGTCCAAGTGTGCATGTGTTGACTTTTCCTTGATGGAATTGAGGTGGGCAGCTCTACTAAGCCTGATTAGAACCATCACAAAATCTGCCACGCTACAATGAAATGTAGGGAGATGGATTTAGGTCGGTATTTAATGAGCCCCACATACGACACTGGCAGGAAAAAAAAAAAAAACAACTTAGAAGTTAAATACGTAATCTGAGTAACTTAGAATAAAATAAAACAACCCAGACACTGGCTTACATGATTCTTTAGTCTGAATCTTACCTAGGACAGAAGATTTTGTTTGTACAAACAAAAGGAAATAGTACATAAGGATTTGTACAATGCACCCTCAGCAGGTATGGCAATGACTGAGCAGTGTGGTGTGGTTGGTGCTGCAGGGAAGGGATGGACCCAGAGGAACCTGGACAGGCTGGGGAGGTGGGTCTGTGCAAAGCTCACCAGCAAGGCTACATGTGGGTTCCTGCATGTGGGTTGACACAAGCCCAAGCACAAACATAGCCTGGGTGGAGAATGGCTTGAGACCAGCCCTGAGGAGAAGGACTTGGGGCTGTAGGTGGATGAGCAGCTCAGTGTGATCGGCAATGTGTGCCCACAGCCCAAAAAGCCAAACATGTCCTGGGCTGCATCTGAAGAATGTCAAGGGAGGGGATTGTCCCTCTCCACTCTGGTCTGATGAGACCCTGCCTGGAGCACTGCATCCAGCCCCAGGACCACAACCTGAGAAGGACATGGACCTGTTGGAGTGGGTCCACAGGAAGCTACAAAGATGCTCAGAGGGCTGGCGTAGCTCTCCTCTGAACACAGGATGGGAAAGTTGAACTTGTTCAGCCTGAAGAAGGGTCCAGAGATATCTCATTGCAGCCTTCCAGTGCCTAAAGAGGATACCAGAGAGCTGGAGACTTCTTATACAGGCATAGAGTGAAAAGAGAAGGGGCAATAGATTTAAATTGACAGGGTAGATTTAGATGAGATGTCAGGAAGAAGTTCTTCCCTGTGGATGTGGTGAGGCACTGGAACAGGTTGCCCAGAGTAGTTGTGGATGCCTCGTCCATGGAAGTGCTAAAGGCCAGGTTGGATGGGCCTCTGAGAAACCTGGTCTAGTGGAAGATGTCCCTGCCCATGGCAATGGGGGTTGGAACCTGATGATCTTGAAGGTCCCTTCCAATCCAAGCCATTCTATGATTCTATGAAAAATTAATCACTCTTTACAGTTCAAAAGCTCTTGTTTTTATATTTCTTTTAAGCAACCAGGCAGTGTCAGGGTTGATGGCTGGTAAAATTTGTCAGGATTAAGGTTATGTATTGTAGAGATGCAAAGGAGGCAGAGAGATGGGAGCACAATTTTAATTATGTTATAGTGAATTAGTTTGGTACCATAAATGCATCTCTGAAGTACCTCTTTGAATAAAGCAACTTATTGTGGAAAATACAGGAAGTGGAGAGAAGGAGGATCACTGTGCTCAGCACCCTACCTAGCACAATGTGCAGCAATTTGAAGGTACCTGTAAATAAGCAGAAGAAAGCAACACAAAGTTTGAGAAAGAAATTACTTTTGTGAAGTGGCCATGCTGTTGGTGTAGTTTCCTTCTTTGTTTTTTTCTTTTCACTTCAGTGTCAACCAGACGGGTACAAATCTCTCAGAGAAGACACACATCATTCAAGAGAAGGAGTAAAGGTAAAACAGTTGTTCTTACAGACAACTTGTTTATTTTGTGATGTCCTTTCTTAAAATGACAGCATTTAATTGAAATAGGTTTTCCTGGTATAAAATACATCCATCAAGCTGTTGACATTAGTGCTTCATTGAATGTGAGGCACACCCCAGTGTTCCAGAGTGGCTGTATCTTTATTTACATTTGCCAACAAAACACCTTTCAGATTTAACAGCAAATCACCACACAACATAATGAATCTTTAAGTCTGCAGAAATGAATGACAAGCTTCTGTGTTTTCTATTGCCAGGATAAAAGAATACTTGTGTAGTATAATAAAAGAGAAAAATTGTTTTCATAGAATAAAACTAATTTTGCCTTATTAATACTTTATCTGTAGACCTATAAATAAGAGAGCATAGAGAGGTAAGGAAATTAGAACCCCCTTTCAAATGAATTGTGGCCTTTAAGTACTCAAATATTTGAAATTAATTATTCTTTGGTATATTAATATCAATTTATAATCTAGGATCAACATTTTTTGTAAGGGAGCATAATTCAGGCAGAATGACAGATGAATTACATGTTGCACTGACAGGACACCCAAACAGTTCAGTGTGATTTTACTGCAACAGAAAGCAAAGGTCAACTGCTTGAAGCTGAATTATCAGCTGTGTTGGGGTTCCAGCCCAGCATTCACCACCGGGAACCTCTGCAGCCAGACAGAAGAACAGCTGCACTTGAGTCTTTCTTTATTAACCAGGAATTTTATTGCCCCCATCTCAGTTGAGTTTCCTAAGAAACTCCTTACAAGGTAGCATAAACATGAGAGATTCCCTGAGGTCGATGTTCCCACCTTATCCCCAGACACAGCATGGCAGAGCTGGATTCCTTTTCTGGTCTGGGCTGCAGTGCCAAACACCCAGGGCTTCCTGCCTGCTGGAGCATTTGTCTTGATTCATAAGACACTGAGCTTTTTAGGGCGTTATTTAAAAAGTACTTATTTGTACTCTTCCCTTCAAATGGCCCATGAAATACACTTCATGTTTTGAATTTGTAGACTGAAAGAAGAGTCTGCCATTTTTTCCAGGAACTGTACAGAGACCAGTGTGAGGTGGAACGTAAGGAATAAATTACAGCAATGGTAGAATGTCTTCTTTGCATGCTGTATCCTTGCATAACATGGTCTTTCTTAATGTCCCTTTGGTATGATGCTGAAATTTCCTGATTCATGCAAAAGGGATTTGGATATCTGCACCCAGGATAACACCACAGGAGACTTCCCCATGTTTTGCAAATTAGCCTGTGTTCTCTCCTATCTTTAGATGCTTATCCACAATTCAGCTCCACATGGCAATTTGCTTCCAAGCAATGTTAGTCCACATAGAATTCTAAAACTTGGCTAGTCATGGGGCTAGTGACAAAACCTGTCTTCCTCAGGACACATGTTTATGTATGAGGAGGTAAAGAACAGTCCCTGTCACTTAGGGCTGTGTTTGATTCTTCTTCCATTTTTTTCTTCATCTGCTTGTGTTTAAAACCAAGGGAATGAGCTGACAGGAATTAGCTTTAGTAGCCCAAGACACAAATAATTTTTTACTACCGTGACTGTTGACAATTTTGAAGAGAATTACAATAGGATACACACTCTGAGAGCTTGTTTCTCTTTCTGTAGTAAATTTGAATAATCTTTCTTTCTGTATGACTTTTCTCTCTGAAATTCTATGAGACAATATGACAGGGAGCTGTAATGCTTAATTATTAAAAATCTAAATATATAGTGTTCTGCAGAGAGGTAAAAATGAGCTTTTGTAGATCTCATAAAATTGTCTGAAGGCAATTCTTCCAATTATGTAATGAAAAATGTATAAAAACCAGAGGAAAAATTTAAAATTTATTTTAAAAATTGTGCTTAATTTAAAGACTATCTAGATTTTCAGAATACGTGTTCTCATTGCAGTCTTTGGAATGAATGTGTTTAGAGTTTGATGTGACACTGGAAGGGTTTTGCTTATTAGACTCAGGTGAGTGCTCCAGGAGGCTCTTGGAAAACCTCCAATTTTCCCACTTCACTATCAATTAATTGCACTCTTCAAGTTCATGAAGTTTGCCTAATTATTTGGGAATGTTCGGGAGCTGCATTTACATTTTGAGCAGTGGCACAGTATATGAGAATACAGTCCAGCAAATACCATGTGCTGAGACACTGACATTGTTAAATGTTTTATAACATTTAGGAAGAGGTGTTAAGAATTGGTGTAAAGGTCTGCATGGGCTACACACTGTATCTTGGCAAGTGTGATCACTGCAGGTTACAGGGGAGGATCAGTGTAGATGTGTCCTCTGGCTTCCCATAATTAGATGAGGTCAGAAGGCAGACTGAAGGTGACACCCAAGTCCATGGTAAAGTGTGTGTCCTCTGTGTGTTTCTAGAGGAAGAAGGATGCTGAAAGGCAGAAGGGACAAGAAGAAAGGATTCTCACAAGGTGCTGGATTTTTGCTGTGCAGCACATAAGAATACCTGTTCCCACATGCAGTATTTCATGTAACAGACTGTTTCACTAATATTTTCCTGCAGGATAGAAATGGACTTCTGAATTTCAAGAATTGTTTTGCTGTGCAAATAAACCCAAGGACAAAACTGACATGCAGTTTCTGTTCTTCTGATCTGCCAGTTAAGGAGTAAAAGGATCCTTCTCCACTCTTCATTCTTTCTTTGAATATTGCTAGTGGTGTAGCTAATGTTTCTGAAGTCCTAATGTGTATCAATTGCATTGTTTTCTAAGTATTTCTAAGCTATCTGGTAAAATACTATGAAAATAGTTATTCTCAAGATAGGTAATCATTCAAGCCTTTGAGATGGAAAACTCAAAAGCAGGAGGAAAAAACTCTAAAAAATAGATTTCTTTGTAGCGCAGCTGGATTGATCATGAGAGATAGGCCAAGAACTTCATTTTCATGAAGTTAACATTGGTTGGTTGATCACTCAAATTTATATTTCAATTTTTCAGTGTCCTGGAGCTAGCATAAACATGTGTTTTTCTCTGAACTTGAGGAAGTTTCCAGTGCCATAAATTGATAATGGTTAGACTTGCCTTTAGAGATATGCTGTTTTCCTTGTGGTAACTTTTTTCATGATAAATGAAGTAGCTGTAAATATCTATATCTATATCCAGTAAATACGTGCAGTCACCTGGGACGTCTCCAGGTATAGGCACCTGTTTAGTGTAGAGATGTCACAATTGCAGTGCTGTGAAGTATGATGACTTTAGTTTAGACAATGTGCTATATGGAGATAGTCAGAAACGTGAAAGATGCATAAAGCAACTGGTACCATGCATAAGTAGAGTGCCTGGATGTGTCTGAAAATTCTGGTTGTTTTTCGGAGAGAAAGACCAGATTATTCTGGAATTTTGCTTCAAGTACTT
Organism: Sturnus vulgaris; assembly: GCF_052056855.1. Classification (NCBI taxonomy): domain Eukaryota; kingdom Metazoa; phylum Chordata; class Aves; order Passeriformes; family Sturnidae; genus Sturnus; species Sturnus vulgaris. The sequence goes on along the minus strand of NC_142256.1, from coordinate 15,944,026 downwards.
CAAAGTCATTGCAGAGACAATATCCATTACTGTAATCTGCCAGGGACACACTAAGGTTATGTCAGGTAGTGGGGCTACAAGTCAGTCTCTCAAGAAATGCTCCTGGTATATCTTGTTTTAAAAATTTAGTAATTCCCTTGAAAAAAGAAATTATTCTGAAGCCAAAAAGGCTTCTGGGCCCTGTCACAGGGGGCTTCAGAATTCCATGCAGGAAGAATAAAATGACCTTGAGGACTATAGTAATACTATCTGAATGAAATTCAATAGGACAAAGTGTAAGATCATGCACAAAACCAATACATTTCTGTTATAAGCTAGGAGCTTGTTAATTGGAAATGACAGAAGAGGAGAAAGTCATAGGATGACTGCAAGTCATCAGTAGAAAAACATCAGTGAATAGGGCAAATACAATCTTACGCTGTGCCAGATGAGATATTTGCATTAGCAAAGGAAGTAACAAACACCTCAACTAGGTCCCACAGAAACAATAATGTGAGATATTTGTGATCGTTTTCTTTCCTGCTTTTAGTTAAGGTGAATTCAAACTGGAACAGGTGCAAAAAAAGGTTACTAGGATGTTCAGGAGAATGGGGAGTCTTATAAGAAGAGTCTGAGAGACCTTGTGTTTAGTCCAACCAGATAAATTTATCAGAAATGAAGCAGTAAATTAGAAAAAAATACATAAATATATTTAGGTTGGAAATAAATGTGTCCAGTTCTCAGAGGTGTTGTATTCTGGTGTATTCTGGACTCAATTTTAGTGGTGGTCAAAACCCCCCACAAACTACCAGCCTTTGGGCTAGGACCCTTTTGTCTTAAAGGGGAAAATCTAACCTGCCTGCTTGTGACTGAAGGGAGCCAAAGAGCAAGGGAGCTCAAGAGCAATCATATCCAGTACTTCTAAGCATTTATAAGGAAAAGCCAATATTGAAATAATTTCTGTAATTCAGGTACTGCTGGGTTCATGTGTGGTTCAACCACTGTTTATTTGGATTGTAATGGAGAGAGAAGAAATCAGCTAAACTCATAAACTGCCAGAATGGTGGTGTCAGACTGGGAAGAGCTGCAGTGTTATAATGGCATTGATAATGCAGCTTATGCTCACTGACATATTCTCTTTCTGTTTTCTCTGTAAGGACACATCCTGCAAATACCTTCCTGGATATTTGCTCAGCTAAAATATTGCATTTCAATCTACTTATAATCTCATTTTTCCAAATCCCAATGGCTTAGATCCAACTGGACCCCACGCCGATCGCAAATAGAGCAAAGAAGGGCTTGAACTCCTGTCATGCAAACAGTTTTTCTTAAGAACTTGCCTTAATGATATTAATGAACTCCCATAAAATTGCTATCTCTCCCATCCTGCTGATCTGAAATTCTAGCTTTGCAGGTGTTGGGTGGTTTGGGTTTTTTTCTTTTTTTTTCCCTCATAATGAGCTGACACTAATTTCTTGCTGTTCTTGGCATTAGCCACTTCCTCCTTGCTGAGCTGAACTGGGACTTCGAAAAACAACATCTCTTCTCTAGTGTGGGAAATCAGTGGGCATGAAATAGGAGGAATTGCTTTCTTTGCAGTCCATTCAGTATGGCCATGGAGAGATATTTTGGATAAAAGGGAAAGAGTGAAAAATGTGTGTGACAAATGCAATGGAGACTAGGATGAAGTGTAAAACCATGAAGACAGAAAGTTTGACAATGAAAAACAGGGAAGAGGAGCAGAAATATTAATAAAATCAAGACCAACATAAGCATGGCAAATTACCCCTTTTAACTGTTTATTTAGGCTGAAAAAGATTGTCACAAGTCACATCAATTTTAATTTGTACTGCAAAGTGTGTAAGTAGAGCTATATTTTGTATATTTGAACTGTTTGTATATTTGAAAGTGTCTGTCAGCCTGCTCCTGAGAAGTATCCAGTGCTATTGGCTGTACTGAAGGAGGCTCGAAATCTCACTCATGTTTAAGGCTATCTTTAAACCCACCTGAAGATCCTGCAGCCTGAAGCCTGGTCCCCACTGGCTGTTTTGCCACCCAAGAGGTGTGATCTTTTTGTAGCCATTTCCAGTTTTTCCCTCATGGCTTCACATCCGAGGGTTATCTAGGTTGGGAGCAGCCATCTCTCCAGGATAGTCTCCCACAATAGGAGAACCCTTCCACAGCTGATAGACTTTCTGACATGTGTGTTGTGCCATTGGAGTGAGAAAAGGTGCCCAGGAGTGCTGCCAGGATAGTGAGCCCTGAAGGACAAACTCCTGACTCCACTGAGCTCCTGTGTTATGCTATAACATTTTCTTATTCCTTCCCAAGTTTTCATACTGGGATTCACATCCCTGCAAGCTCAGTCACCTTGGGAGAACCCAATTCTTTTGCTTGTAGAATACTTAGTGTATCTGATCCTCCTGTGTGCACACTTACTGGCTATAGCAGTAGAAATCTTACAGTGAAATCAGCTGGGAAATTCTAAAATGCCTGAGGGTACTGGACTAACTCCGACAGCAGATAGTAACTGAAGTTCCTCAAATACTGTCAAATGGTAATTGTGGGCTTAAATTGCAGCTTTATTGTCACAAAGTAGAATTGCTGGGAGCGAGCTCCTAGAGCCACCATGCCCATGTACAGAATCTTTTTTTTTCTTCCTCCTAACTTGAGTATTTGCTGGATTATATCTTCTTAATCTTCAATATTAACACTTATTTATCTTTTGATTTGGTTGCTGAACTACTGGTTGTACCTAGTTAATGGGGTGCACTTAGGCAGGCAATGATGAGAAGCAAAGATGTTTTCTTTTAGACTGAGTTTGAAGGTGATCATGAAGTAACTTTTAACAAGAAATAGTAATGTTCCATTTTGCTCCATTAGAATTCATTATTACATTGACTGCATATGTTCTTTTCAAAATGGAAGTCAAAGAAATACTCTTCTCTGCATAATTTCTAAGCTAGTCAGTTCCTGTGATGATTTGACAATTCCTACTTCAGTGGATAGTATCCTTGTTAATTGTCTTCAGAAGGTGAAATAATATATCTTTGCCACAGAATCAAAGGCTGATACAGTACCAAAACCAACCCCTAACACCCCTAAGTGTGCTCTCAAAGTACAGTTATTGCCAGCATAGGCTTGATTTTGTTGGCTGTTTTAATACTTAAGAAGAGGTAGCAAGTAAGAGACATCTTGAGTTTTGGGAGAAATATTAGAATAAGATGCTAATTTAAAGCTACAAATTCGAGTATTCTTCCTTGAAGCTTGAAAATTCAACTTTTTTTTTATAGCATAATGTAGAGAATGACTGCATAATGTAGAAAAACGAAGCACTGTGACAGATTGATTAGGAGATATGTACTTCTAGCACATTCACTATCAGAAAAATGCATGATTACATAAAGACTGAAGGAATAGAAATGACTCTTCATATCCGTCACCTCTTCTCACACCATTCAAAATCTCTGCCTATGCTTCATATAGAGTTTCAATTCTTGAATCACACAGCTGACAAAGTTTCACATAAATTTATCTCAAGGAGTATTGCTTGAATTGATTTAGGATAAACTGTCTTACTTCAGAGAGACACGAATCTTAACCTGTGCTTTTTGAAGTAATTATTTTAGTTGCAGGTGTGAAGAATACAATAGTTGTATTAAAACGTGACAGTTTTATAAGCCACAGTGATTGTGAACATGGGAAAAAAATAATAAGTCCAAAGACAAGGTTTGGCAGTATTGTTGAGAGCACTGCAAAATATAAAGCTATGCCAGTCTCACTTTGCATTACCTTCAGTCTTTCTGAAGCTAGAATAGGCTCTTGTTGGGAGACATTGGTCACAGTCACAGATTAACTACTGGAAAACATCTGTGTTGGGTTCACACCAGATTCCAGGAGCTGTTGGTGCCGAATAGGCATGCTACAGAACTGCAGGCAAAGTGATAAAGCAAGCGATTACTCCAGCTGCAGCCAAGTGCCAATATAACTTATAAATATTTTGAATATTTTCAGACACATTAAAAATATATTCAGTAGAGCCAGCTTCTTGCATTTTTTGTTAAGGTACATGAACTTGCTGATGAGAACACAATGCAGAATGCAGAAAAGGCGAGAACAAACATCCTGACAGCAACCAGGTGTTAACCAGGTGTTTTCAAAGAGAACTTTCCTTGACCCTCCTAAAGCACATGGTTCATTACTGAAAGTGTCAAACACATTGTTATCTCTGTTCAGCAGCACTGTACATCAGGCCATTTATTCATAACTTGGAGTGCTGCTTTTATTATAGAATCATAAAATATTCTGAGTTGGAAGGAACCCACAAGTACCGTGGAGTCCAACTCCTGGCCCTGCGCCAAACAACACCAAAAATCCCACCATGTCATTCTTATTGCTGCACTGCAGTTGAGTGCTCACAGGTTTATGACAAGAGTGAGCTGTAGCCCCAAAGTTTAAGGTTATCTGTGGCAGTTTCTTTCATGCTCTCATGAAAAACAAGGTCTGGCGCTGCCCTGAAGAGGGAAAGAGGGTAATTCCTGCTGCAGAAACTGCTATTGCACCCTGACCCCCACTGTTTACTGCTCTCCTCCGTCACACTTAGTGCTCTTACTACAGTACCATTTCTGGCATCTGCTTCTGCCATACTAGCTCACCTTGGAGAGAAAATGAATCAGAATTGCATGTTGGTAGTGGCAGGGAGGAGAATAGCAATTCTCAGCTTTATTTTTCTTTCTCATTGAGCCTTTTTAAAAATTTCTTAACTCTAGTAAGCATTCTCCATATGTGTTTAGTATTTTTACATATGTTTCTGTGTATATTTAATTGCCTACAGAAGACTCTTCCCATTTTGTCTTCCTGCTTCTTGTGTCAACTGTCTGTTTAGATTTTAAGCTATTGAAAAGAGCCATTCCTTTGTGTATTTCCATGCAGAATTCAGTAAGATGCAAGCCTGCAGTCAATTGGAGGCTCTGAATAATCTTGCATATAAAAAGTAAAATTACTAATGGTACTCAGATTTTGGTGTTTTTTAAAATGTCAATGTCTATGCAGGAAAAAATAACAGGTTCTTATCAATAACCATTTTCCTTAATGTGCATTTGTAGATTCCTACAACTCACAGAGAAGAAATCTACAAGTAGATAGCAGTGTAACTGTAGTATCTCTGTTGGCATTTTAACAAGCCTGTTTTTGTGCTAGTTGTAAAACCTCATAGTTTGTGCTTTTGGAAAGATTTTAAGGCTATTCTGTATAGAGAAATCAAGCTTTATGAAGGTAAAAAGATAGAATATGGGACTACTTCTTTTCTGAAGCACACTCTGCAAAGGCTTATGATATGTGAAGGCTTGCCCAGAACACTGTGTAAATTATTTGCTAGTAAAGGTTGTGTCTTCGTACCAATGTTCTATTCTTTTAGAATATTCAGTTTAGCTTCAGGAATTCTCCATTACTGTTTGATATTTACATTAGTGACTTCAAGTCTTTTTCTGGTGAAATTACAATTAGTTTTTGGTTAATGATTATGATTTTATCAGCAAGTAGATGATATAAAGTATGCCTTAATCTTCTAGGCTTATATTGCTTTGCCACCATTTACTGTTAGGTTGTGGTTTTTTGTTGTTTTTGGTTTTTTGTTTGTTGGTTTGTTTTTGTTTTTTGAGGGTTTTTTTAGTATTTGCTGTGGATTTTACGTTCTGTTTGTTAATAATCTAGGCCTTTAGTGGTTGGATTTCTCGCATTTGTAAGTGTGGTCAGAATGGCAAAAATGCAAACATTATGGGAAATGCCAAGTTTTCTAAGTTTGTACTTCATAAAAGTCACTCTTTCCACAGTTAGCACCTGCTATCTTGAAAATCTGTTAGTGTTAGACACCTTTCAGAGAGGAGATTATGTACTTTCCCTGAGAATTGCTGCTATGAGGTGTTTAAGATAAATGTGGATCTGTCTTCCTGTCTTCGTTTTTCATGACAGCCGCAATAGGAAAGCGCCAATCAGTTGGTTAATGAATCCATGTGATAACTTCATGACTCTTCATTTTCTTCCATTCTGCTTTTGGCAGTTGTAGAGATGTTAATCTCTCCACATTTGCACGGGAGAGGTCTGCATTTGAGAGAGGTCTTTACATGCTCTACATACAAAAGACCAGTGTGTTAAAAGGCACCAGTGTTGATCTCATCTGCATTTCATTAATTCCAGTCCCCATGTCTTTCCTGGGCAGCTGTAACCCTTGCCTTTCAGAATCTACCACTCAAATGACACTTCGGGTGTGATAACATCTCCATCATCCCTGTCTCTGCTGAGCTCTTTGTACATCCTCTGTGCTGGTCACACTTCAAAGCCAGATTCTCTAATTTGTTCTCCTGCACAGTTTTCACTGTTGTCTATGTGAGGTGTTGGAAGTTGAGTCCCTGAGGATGAACCCCTGAGCTTGGGCAACATAAATACCCTTGCTTCTTATTCTCTAGTTTTGACTATATTGCTTCCAGTTTTGCCTTTATTTTCTTTCCAATTTCTGTTTTGTTTCAGTTCACTTGAAGGTGGTAATGATTTGACAAAAAACACTCTTCAGATGCACTTCAGGATTAAAATGCAGTCTAATTTGGTGAAAGGGCTTTCGTCTTGTGCATTTGTGGTACCCGGTTTCTTTCACTGTCTGACAAGACTTCCCATGGGCCAGAATATTACATTGCTTAGGAAATGCTGTTAATAATTTGGTTTAAATAAGGACAATTTCACTATCTTAAAATTAAATACATGAAAATAATCCTCATTTTTGTCTTCATAAAAATAAATATTTTAGTATATTTCAATATATAAACTGAGTAGTGGTTAATGGTATTAGAGAGGACATGAGTACTGAAGTTGGCAAACCACTCTTTCATAGTTGATTTTATTTGAGGTTTTTAAAATGTTTTTTATTACATTCATGATTGTTGTGCTCCTTCATTTTCATAATTGGTCTATTATTGCAATGATTCAAACCCACCCATAGTGCATAGATGTGATGAATGCATGCCCTATAGAGAAAATAAAGTAAAAATTAAAATTTCTAACGATCTTGCTGATATTTTCTTCTTTTTTTCATAAGTAAATTATCATACTTTTAAATTTTTGAACTCGTTTTAATAAACAGCATGGGTAATATTTTAAGCCTGTTATACTTTCTACATAAAACTAGAGCAAAACTAATTATTCTTTTCCTGCCTGATATTGCTATCAATCTTATGAGGAGAAACAGTTTCTGCACTATCAGGATTTTTTTTTTTTTTTTGCTAGGCCACTGCTTAAATGCAAAGTGTGTCACTTTATTATATCACAGTGCATATCTCAGTGATCCAGGTGGCACAGTTATAGCACTGTTGATCTTACTTATTCATTTCACAGCACTACAGTAAGGGCTGACAACTGACAGGGAAATCGATCCAGGCTCTGCTAAGGTGGAGCTCATTATTGTGGGATACAACAGGCCAGCACTGGCTGTCAGTGGCAGGAGGCTCTTTCAAATGCTGCCAAGGTCAAACCCATCACAGTAACAAGGGTTTGAGTGAGAAAACCCTGCATGGTGCAGTCACACTGATGTGGGGCAGATAATTTCCAATTCTCACAGGAGCCAACACTTGCAGGGGTGTAACTATTGGGGTGCACTTATAGAGCCAGTCTGTTCCCAGTGCTGAGCGGGCTCCAGAGGATGGCTGGGGAGGGGTGGTGTGCTCAGCAGGGCTGACAGCTTTTCCCTCTCCTCCCCTCTTTCAGAGCCTGGGCACGTTGACCTTTTCCCAGTTCAGCTCCCTGATCTAAGTAGTCGAAATTTGTGTGAGTGGAGGGCCCTTTGCCTGCCCCTCTCCAGACGTGTCCTGACTCCTGTGGGCATGATGAGGCCAGCCAGGGTTAACAGCTGAAGAGCAAAGTCTGTGAATGGAAAAGAGAGAGAGTTGTGTGGAACCCTTGGAGTATTAAATAAACGCCCAGTGTGGCTGGGCCTTGGTATGAGGTTATCACAGCACTGGGACTGTCCTGCCTACTGTGGTCAAGCAAAGAAAGTCTTGTTTGAAGTCTATATATAATATACCAAATAGCTTGACGAAATGTTAAATGATTCACTAGCGGTTTAAAAGGACTTTGGAAGTATCCTACAGAGGCACTACATTTAAAATAGGATAATTTTAGAGTAATATTTAAAGGGCTTGGCGAAATAAAGAGTAATTTTAGTTGAAGATGCATTGTAATTTTCATTGTTTGGACAACAAATAGAGCACTGACTACAACAGCAGTGAAAGCCTAGAATAGTTAAAATTATGTCAGGTTCATCTTCTGCCAGCAAATGCTGTAGCCCAATCTACAAAACCAAAGTACTATGTCAAATAATAAATAAAATAGAACAAAACAGCTTACAATTGCAAGGCGATTATGTTCTTAATGCCTTAAGAATGGATAAATGTACTATTTTCTGCACTTGTACTCCTTGATACATGAATGAAAATACATTTAAAGCAGTCTATGCATTAAAATTTCATGGTAATTCATAATATAAATACTAAATTCAAATGCAGTGTCACCTAAATTTAATCCATTCTTTGTAAACGCTGTAATGCAAGCACACAACACAGATACTGCAATCCAACTTCTGACAGTTGCCTTTACTACTTTCTATTATCTATTAGCTATTTGCAAGATGGTTGAAGCATGATTAAATGTGGGAAGCTATTTCTATTTTGTACAGGTTAGTGTTTTCTGAAATACTTATCTTGGAGCAAAATTTTAAGAATACCACGAAACATATTGTGTTGCTTACAGTTAAATACTTGAGATACATGGATCACCCAATTGTTTTTCCTTTAGAGCACTGCTCAGCTTTGTAGTCAAGGGATTACTTTCTTTAGGCACTAGGGAGCAACAGTTCTTCACTTTTCTGTTATCCATATTTTCTGCTCTTTCTGACTTCTCTAAGCATCAATAATCAAGACATGGAACCAATCCTGAGGTATTCCATATCTGTTGCTTAGTTTAAAGCAAATGTCCCAGATATACTCCCTAAATTTTTTTGTTGTTGCTATTATTATTTCAGGATCATCATAGCTGATGTTCAAAAAGAAAAAAAAAATCTTTCCTCAGAATGGCAAAAGGTGAATCAACCAAATGGTGCAAATAAAGATTGTATTTCTCAGACAGGTATTTAATGGGCTTTATTCCTGACAAAACTGCGACATTCTCAAAGATGCTGTTAAAGACCAGTGTATTTCCTTTCAGCCCTCTGTAGCAACAGCCTCAAGCTGTTGAACTGATACAGGCCCAATGAGTGTACAATTCTCATTATAGTTATGTGGGAAAATGACAAGAGTGAAACAATAATCTCAAAATTGTTTGCAATGGAGATAGGATGAATGCACCTCAGCTCTTCTACTTTCTGACTTGAAAGTTGACTGAAGCAGAGTAATGAATAAGGAATATTGCCAATTTTGGTTCCTGTAGTGTTGTATGTGATGAGCTGAGTCTGTGATACTCATAAGCTTAGCATATGAAATTTTTTTAGACTTTTCCTCGAAGTGTCTCAGAACTTTAGAAGCACCCCAGGATGCCTCTCTCAAATAGGCTGGATTTCAGAATTTACCTAAGGTGTCTGACTCAAGGCTGCTCTGAGTCCCTGCATTTTCCCAGGTGCCCTCTCTGCTTCTGTCCTTTTCTCCTCTGCCCACATGGCTGGCCCATCAGCTCTGAGATGATTTAGATAACCTCCTCTTGAGAATTCCAGCCACAGAATGAAACAATTACCAATACTGCCTAGTGTATGTTATGAGCACAAATTTCACTGCACACTTAGTGGCCCTGTGAGAATTAAATAATATGCAGTCAAGCAGCTTGTCAGGCCATATCATTACTGTATTTGTAACATGCTCTACAAAGTGAGCACTGTGCCATCACTGAGCTGCTCAAGGAAACGGTTAATAGGGTCATTGCCTCATTTTTCTGGAAGGAAGAGTAAAATTGATGGGTAGGGCATTGACCTACTATGGAGGTTAAAAAAGAAGTTTAAGTATCTGTCCATTTAAGGTGTACTAGATCACTAGGTAATCCAGAGCAATGGATAACTGGTTTGTAATTACAGTGAAGTATTTCACTTGAAGGACTATATTCCTTTAAACTATTTTCCTGTTATGTGTGACACACATCTTGACAAAATAGACTGAATAGTCTAGAGGACTGCGTGGACAACTTGATTTATTGCCTTCAAACTCTTGCTGCTTTTGGTACATTTATACTGGCAGTGTACAATTTTGTTTCTAGATTTTCATGCCAAATAGCAGATCTCTTTGATTCATAGCTGTCAGAAACATATATTAGAAACTGCTTTGAGGAGTTGTATTTGGAAGTGTGAGATGACAGTGTGTTGGTTATTTTTAAACATTAATCAGTTTATACATAGTGGAAGTGATTAGGAATACTTCTGCTTTTTCCTGTCTCCTTGCTTATGCATCCCTTTCTTCTTCCAAAGTTTTGTCAGTGGTTGTCAGTCAATCAACTTTTCTGTGGTTTCACTTCGTCATTCTTGTTATTCAGTGCCATAACTTCCAACTTGTAGATATCATTCTGAGGCATTTTTCATAGTTTCCATCCAGAATTACAGATGGAAAGATAGTTGCACAGAATATTGGCTTACACTAGGTATTTGCCAACTATAATTGCACACATGAATTAAGAGTCTTGACTATACATATAACAGCAAAGAAATTGTAGATGAAGTGGTTATACTTCACTTTGACTCTTAATCCAGTTCATTTCACACTTCGTATTTTCATTTAACATGGAATAAAGTTATTTATATGCCTACCCACTTGTCTATTCAAACTTGCTGGTATTGCCATACTTGAAAGCCTAAATCTCATTTGATTACGTTAGCAATACAGATTTTTGAGAATGTCTATTTCAAAAGACATTCATGTTTTTAAAAAGTACGAAGAGATAAGTAGGATTGGTATTTTAAAATTAAAGAGCACTTTTACCTATTTCTCTTGTGAGTCAGAAATACAATGATTAAACTGAACTAAATTGATAGGTACTCATGTCTATTGAAATTAGATGTAGCTCTTTAGAATTCTCCCAAAGAGCTAAAACCAGCCTTATAGGTTAACTATGCGTTATAATTTATGAATTCCTAATCAATTAGACTCCAAGTCTCCCTGATTCAGAGTCAATTTAAGCATGCAGTCATTTGGTTTACTGAGGTTAATGGTCCATAGTGGAGGTCCCAATTTAGCATGTCATAGTCTCCTTGTGGTCTGTGTTCCCATTTCCCCCATGTGATGTTTTTCGGTTTGGGGGGTTTTTTGGCCAAATGCCTTTGCTACCTGAATGTTTGTAATTCATCTGAAAATACAACCTTACATATGAAATAATTACTGCTTTAATTCTAAAGTAATCCAAGATAACCAAAGTAAAATTGTAATTACTTTTGTTTTGTATTCATAACTCTCGACCTCCATGGCCTATGTTCTTAAGTCTTGTTACCAAGACTGATGTCATGTTTTCCTAATAACTGATGACAACAGATTACATTTAGACACTCTGTTAGGTGGTGACATGGCTGCCAAAATGGCTTTGCTCTTATATAAAGGTGTGCTATTGGGAGTATTTTTGCACTACATTTCCTTATCTTTAAGAACTTCAGGGCAATATTGTCCACTTAGACATTTGAGAAGTACCTATTAAACTTTATTCAAATACAGCCCAAACATATTTTTCCAAAGTCTCCTTCTTGATACAACTTGTACTGCTTGATCAATCCAGTTCTGTCTGGACTGGTTCTGTTTTCAAAAAGCTCTTAGAGGTGGCAGTTGCCAGAACCATTACATAGCTGAAATGTCATTAAAGTAAGAGAAGCAGGGAAGGAAGCAACATACAAGGCAGGTATCTTCCTGAATTGCTACTGAGCCTAGTAATTATTCTGTTCTACTGTAAGAGTTTTATTAAAAATCTGTTAGAAAGCATTGTGCTGTATTTATATCAGAGCTTCAAAGTCTGCCTTTTTATCAAGACTTACTTCTGATTGTTTTTATCCTCCTTTATCTTTTTTTGAAACAAAGGAATTTTGAAGTATAAGACAGGTAAAGCATCTTGCAATGGATTCATGAAAAGGAAGCTGAGAGATCTATAAGGCAGATGAAATGCAGCAAAGGAGCATTTGAAAGAATTAAATGGAAAATTGTAATGGAATTGTACCAAATAACAGGCAAAAATAGATTTGTTTGCTTGGCTTACATATCAGAAACCAAGATAACATACTGCATTTTTACTATTTGTAAAAATTATGTTTAAACATCAATCTTCAACACTCTTGAATGTACAGCCATAAACTCAGGCCAGAGAAGACCTGCATAGACACAAAACATCTTTTCCTGCTTCAAACAAGTCAAGAATTTTGGACTTACAGGGGATCTTTCGCAGAATAGAGTTGAAAGAGATGGAAGTGTTCCATTAATTCTCATTAAGAGCTATTATAACTGTCATACATGTCTGTATGGATATCAAGATCTCTTCTTTGCCACTGCATCACTCTTGTGCATCAACCTTGATTAAAATCCCAGTGTAGTTATCTTCAAATACATGAGATCCTACTGCTCTGCTGTGCACCAAATGAAGGACAGTTCTGAGCTCATTTCATAGCCAATGGCTCTTCAAGCTGGGGACACATGCTTTGTGCTCTCAGGTATTCCCAGCTCTACCTTTGCTTTAGTTTGCTATTTAGAGAAAGAAGAGATTGTTTTATACTTTATTCTGACATTTTTACTAGTTGTTTCCTACTTAATTTGAGGAAAAGGAAAAACTTCTCTAACTGAAGTTACTAACAACTGTGAGAAGTTCGGCTGGCTCCTTCATAAATTGGGAGCAGGTGATTCATTGTGGAACTGCATAGTATTCAGCAGGATATCTACAAGAAAATACATTTGTGGCAGTATTCCACTAAACCTTTTTTTTCCAGAATCCACTTACTCCTTGAGCCTTTCTGGCAGATCGGTGGAGCTAGGACTAACAGCTGTGGGGAGCTTCTGGTACAATGGGAAGGGTTCAATAGGAAACAGTGCCTTAGCAGGGAAAAAAAGGCACTAACTGTCATAGCATGCTACCTCTTCATAGTGTTCATATATGAGTTAGTGATCTGCTTCATGAATCTTCTACCTTACTTAGAGGGCAGAAAGTTATCTGTTGTTGGCTGGTACAAGGGGACAGCACAAGAACATTGCTTACTGAATGCATGATAATATAAGAACACCCCATGCATGAGATTAGGTTCAACAAAAAATTCTGCATCATCCAAAAGCTGACTCTGAAATTAGCACTATCCTTAATTATATTGGTAATATAATAAACAGTAAGCTGTGAGGAAGATTGCAACTAGTGCCATCTTTGAAGCAGGGTAATTGTTACTTCTGGGTTCATCAGGATACAGATGAAAGAATAAAACCCCTCAGTGATATGGCATGTTGGACTCTTCTTTCTTCCTTCATTCTCCTGGTCATTTTAATGGCTCAAATTCAATTTCAGTCCTGGTCCCTGGATCTTTACCTAGGGCATATGTGAAAAGGATGTGTAAGGCTGCCATTCTGTTCAGAGCTGTACTGAGCCTGTGGCTTTCTTACTTCAAGAAGCTTCAAGAGAAATGTTTTCTTAACAGTAGGTGCTTAAGCTTTGACAACTGCATAGGCAATTGGAAATTGCTGTGCCTGTTGAGGTGGTAGTGCTCCCATTTAGATCAATTTTTACAAAAGAAGCGTAGAGGGACTCCACCTTCCTGACAATCAATTTTATATACAGAAATGGAGAGATGGAATGGGAGCAGGTGGAATTGTGTCCTTACCTGGTTTTCATAGGATGAAACTTTTCATATGACTGTAATTCTAAAAGCTTTTAAAACATTTTGTGATCTCCAGGACAATAATTTAGGAATTTAAAATGTCTAAAATAATCCAATGTGGTGTTGGCAGAAAGCTTTGAGGAAAAAACATCCTAAGAGTACAAGTAAACTAACAAACTCTGTATTCAGGGCTGTGCTGACATCTTTAATTACACCATCAATTATGCTAATTTTAATGCATACTTACGAATGTGATAAAAATAAACCGAAGGAGATTATTCGTTAGCTGCCATATCATGGCTGAAATTGAGCTGAACACTTAAAATAAGTCTGGATGAAACACTACATACTGTGCCATAGGGGACAATTCTACATAGGCAGCAAGAACAGCAGGGTGGAAACTAATAATTCTTCCATTTTAGTTCTATTTTATGACTTGCTGCAAGAAAAACAAGCTTAGATTATTTTTTTTTCCCCCGGGGTACTGTAAGCTCTTAGCTGAATCCAGGACAAAACTTAGAACTTCCTAAAGAAAAACCTCTTTAGAGTAAAAAAAACCTCACTGTATTTGGGATTACACAAAACTATATTCTTGGTATTGACAATAAGTGATTTCAGTTATATCAGCAGAACAGCAATTCATCTCTTGTATTGAGTCTGTCACCAAAATCTGGTTGTCCACATCTAGTTTAGTAATACTTTAAATTGTGCCTGTATTTGAATAGTTGTATTTTTCCCAAATTTCTTGTGGAGTATGTAACATTTCATTCATTAATGCCCAGAACACTTAAATTCAAAGGTTTTCTTAGATGCTGAGTGTGCCTGACTTACAAGTATCGAACCTGGAATTTCTCATTCTGCCTTCAAAAGGGAAAAATTGCAAGAACAGTAATTTTCACCTTCCGAGAAAGTACATTGATCACTTGGATATGGGTGATTAGGTCATGGTCTTACCCCAGACTCTGTGTTTGGGTTGATCCTGATTATATTGTCCACAGTTTACCTCCCATGAACTCAGAAATCCATTTTACTACAGTACATCTATACAATAAAATCTATTGAAATATGCAATGTGTCCTAGAGCTATTTGTAATTTTCACAGCAGCCCTGTCCATTTTTTTTAACCCAGCACATATACCTCATAATTTGGAGAGCAATAATACTCTTTTTTAGAAATAAATTATCTAATATTTACTTGTGATGAGGTATAAATGAACAGGTTTTAAATGGTGAAGGGGCTACACAAACAGGTATTATTTAATGCTGGAGAATACCTCTTCATGATAGTTAACAAGTTTTGCTTTAATAAAGTACTTTCCATTAAGATAGTGTAGAAGTCAGCATAAAACATATGCTGCTAGTAAGAACACCAAGTTTCCAGGAGGCTCAGTCCAGAACAATATACTTGGTGGTGTTATGCTCAGCAGAAGTCTCAGCAGAAAGCTTTCCTCCCCCTTTTCTGGGATTTTTGTCACATACCAAAGAAGGAGCTCCATATATGACCAAGACAGTGATGGAAGGTAAGGTAGGATGTTTTAATTCCAATTTGCAAATAAATTTAATCTGCTTTTTCTTTTTTTCTTACAAGAATAAGAATAAATGAAGAATTTAATAGTGACTTGTTATTAATGCAATGTATTTATAGTTCTCAAAAGTCTTGCACATGTGCACACGTTTCATTTGTGATTTTTTTTCCTTAATGTAAACACTTTCTTCATATGCATCAATAAAAGGGATGGTAATGATATCTACCAAACAGATCTACATGGAAATGTCAGGGGCTTTAAGACAGTTTTAATGGTGGTATGTGTGGTCATGAAGAATTTCTGAATAAACTGTTTCATGACAATAGACATGAATTTGCTCAAGGTTACAAATCTAAATCCTTTGCATTATTTTTCTCCTTTTAAATCTCTAAATTCAATGTAGTGCAGCATCCCAGCAAGAGCCTCCTTTACATTTTCTTGAAAGTAAGTACTATTTGTGAACACACATGATCTGTTCCTTTGTGTAGTGCCCATGGTCCCTGCATTTTTCAGTGGCTTCATTTAAGGGGTGTATCAGCTGCTGGGAGAATGCAGCACTCACTAAGTAGCTTATGTTCTTAGAACACCAACTCTTTGCAAGCTACTTCATGGGTGAAGCTTGCACTGTGTCTTCACTCCAGTTCTCTCTTCTAGGCTCCTTTCTGATGAATCTGGTGAGCCATTGACAAAAAAGTATTAGCTGTGTGCATACTCTGGATCTGTCAGTAGGTTATCATCTGAAGCTTCTGAAATACAGAACTATCAGGGTCAAGGGTGGTCCCCAATAATGCTTTTTAGGGTTCTCAAATATTCAGGGTATAAGTGGCAAAATAAAAGAATACTGGTACAACAACCATGGCTTAGCAGAATAAAACACTTTAATAACAGTGAAAGTAAAAGTGGGATGAGGCACAAAAATCCAAATAAAACGACCAAGGGGATGAGGTGTGTTTAAGAGCCGGTGGTCGAAGACAGGGATCAAGGGAGGTTTAGGGTTAAAATATGGGGTTGGAGAGGAGGTGAAGTTGAAGTAAGGTCCAATGGGTACAGGAGAAAGTGGTGCAGAGGTGGGACAAAGGGAAGCAGGGTCCAATGGGGTAGGTGGGGTGGCCCACCAACTGGGGGCCAATAGGAACACAAGGAAGGGAGACCATTCTGGGTGTGGGAGTGGTGATATTTGACTATCAAATCAGATATTAACATGGGCAATCCCATAACGTTTTTTCTGGGGTCACCACAACTGCAAAGCTTCCCACGGTCTAGGGTTGGGATGCAACTCTTCTTCATTGATGGTTGCCTGGCCTTCAATGCCAGTCAGGCTGACTCTCACACAGAACTGGAGTAGAAATCCTCTCTAAACGTTCATGTTATTGCAGATATTTACCTTTGCAGAGAGAAAAAAATTGTTTCTACAAGGAGAAATCTATAAACTATCTTCCCACCCAGAATAAAAACTTTTCTATTTGAAAGTTCTGGGTTAAATGTGGGATTTTAATAATTCATAAAATGAAGTTTTTCCTAATTACTATTACAAGGAGACAGAGTTTCAGCTCAGCAGAAATGCACCTATATGTATGCTGGCTTACTTTTAGCAAGTATCCAGTAGTGCCTCATTTTCAATAATCTTACAGAATAATTTTTAAATATAGGCCCTGTCAACTTTTCTACTGTGTCTATTTATATTGACTTGTGGGAGAAACACTAATGTTAATGATGAATTTCACAGAAACCTCTCCTGAATCTCTGCAGGTAAGGATTTCTCTGTGGGGTTTGCTTTTCCTCTTGCACAGAAGTTGAAGTAGCCATGTGTTTCCCCAGATGTAGATCAGGAGTCACACAGTGCCTTAAAATAATGTAGTTCCTATGTGCAAAAAAAACTCCAGCCTGCTCTCCACATTTAGATATTCCAGTTCATAATACCAGCATGCTTTTCTGAAGCTTTAATAGCCTAAAGCACGTGATAAAATTAAACTAGTGGTGCTAAAGCATAAATAGACTAAACAACATCAGCATCTGGACTCACAGGTAATGATAAAGAGCAGAAGACCAAATACCTGTAGCTTGTCCCCCAGAAGATATGCTGCTCTTGAACTGAGGTGTGTATCAAGCAACTAGATTGTTCACTTCCTTAGCCTGCTGCTTAATATTTCCAGTTGTCTTTGTGCTTTAAGGGCATTGATGCACATCTGGTTCAAAACTGCTTTAGGCAAGAGGCAGAGATGGGTAACATAAAAATTAGCACAATAGAACTGTGACTCTGCTAAAATCCTAATCTGCTATTTTACTTTTTCTCCTGCCTCAAAAAGCCATCAAAGCAAACAAACTTTGAATCAAAGAATATCTGTCAAATATTTGAATATATAGATGGCACCTAGCATTCAACAGAGTAATGGCATAGGCTGCTAAGCATAAAAAGTGGTAGAATGTGCTGCTGGCTGGAGCTGGAGGGGCAAGAAAAAAGTGAGGAATTTGAAAGATGTAAAGGTTTGAACAGAAAGAATGAGATTATTCTGGAAAATCTACCAAGACAATTGTTTAAAGCGGAATATGAGACCAAAAAGTTTATTTTGGTTTAAAAAAAATATATAAATGCTATTGAAATCTGTGACCATCACTTCAGACTCCTGTTTCTGTTAGAATTCCCTGCAATTCTCCTTTTCTCCAGCTTCAAATCTGTCATAAAGGAAACTACTATTGTAAATAGGGTTGCTGTGTTGCTGCATTAATGCCTTCTTGTCTTTAAGCTCTGAATAGTCCTTCTCATGGAGGGAGGCCATTAGGTTGGAGAGAAGGTGATGGCTTGGAAACAAACCCATTTCTACTTCTGACTGGTCTTGGGACAGAGCTAATAGGAGTTGGTAATATCAGTCTTTATTTGTCCTGCTGTGTAAAATAATGATGTTGTATTTTGCATGTGCCTGTAAACATTACCTGGTGGATATACAAGAATAGTCATTATTACAAAATTATAAAGAATTGCTGAATCCTTCTCTGACCTAAAACATATGAAAACACAGAACGAATCACAGCTTTTCAACCCACTTGTATTTTATTTAGGCTCATCCACTGACATTTAACTTTGCTCTTGTCTTCGTTTTGATTTGCCAATTTAAATAAACTCATTTTTCTGTTGTGAGACAGAACTAGGAGTAAAAGAGCAAGGCAGGCCTAAAACTTGAGAGCATATAAAAAAAATTTTATTAACCACACAAACAAAGAGAAGGGAAAAAACAAATTCAGAATAAGATTTTTTTCAGACCCCTCCTTCCTTCCCCCCTCCCAAGCTTCATAACAACAAAACAAACATGTAACAAATTCTTCAGTCAGTCCCCAATTTAGTCTTTTTCAGTTCACTTCTGGAGAGAGAAGCCTCCTCTTGTTGAAAGCTGTAGTGATTTTTTTCTACAAGAAGGAAGAAGACAGTCCTCTCGTGGTTTCATTTTTCACGATTTGCATCTGCCAGGGAACCTGCAATCGTGACATTCCTCCCAACTCCACAGCCTCCCCAAAGCTGTAGATGTGGGCCATGTCTGTCTCATGGGGTATTACTTTTAAGAACGAAATGTTTTACAGCAAAGGTTCTCTTCATCTCTTTTCTCTCTGTTCAGGCTTCATCCTCAGAAAACCGAAATCCCCTTCTTTTCTCAGGGTAAAGATTCTCAACATGGTGCTCTTTAGTCAAATCATACATTAAATGGAACATCTCCATCCCCCCATGTCTTTCTCCATGGTTTATAGGAATATTCAGTACATCAGTTCATCCCTACAGTCTTACAAAAGGGCTTTCAGCTATTTACAGCATCTCCTCACTTTCCTTCCACCTAAAAAAGTAGCTCATGCTTCACTGACTTCAGAAATCTTCTTATTCCCTTTCATATTCAAAGGAAAGGCCAGAGGTTTTGCAAATCTTACCTGAGCACTAAAGAGTTAAAGTTTAACACAACTACTAAAGTTGGGCCAGGCTCAGGCTGCGCTGGGTGAAGGGGGGCGGCTGAGGTGTCAATCAGCCTTTCTGGGGCTGGGCTGCAGCCCCACAGTGCCCATGGCCACCACTGCTTCCAGACAGGGCCCAGCCCTGCCCATGGCCACCCCTGCTTCCAGACAGGGCCCGGCTGCCTCCCCCAGACCTCATGGGGGCTGGGCAGGCCCGGCCTGCCCGACAGCAGCAGGAGCCGGGCCCCCACCCCAGAGCCACAGGCCCGTGCAGGAGGAAGCCGTGAAGGTCTTATCAGGGAGCCTTTCCTCCTCCCGGCCATCGGGTCCCCTCGTTGGCAAACGGGGCCCAAGCGGCCTCCGGAGCCTCCCCCCGCCATGGGGGAAGGGGAATCTCGGGTTGGTGTTACCTGCTCAGCCACCAGAAAGACAAAGAGGCTCAGTTCTGGATTACCTCCTTCAAAATGTGTGTGCACGGAGCAAACTAACTTTCTCCAATTGACTATTGAAGGTGTCCCAACCCCCATAGAGGAAACTATCTTAGAGAGAACTTCCCTCTGAATTTCTTCTTCTCAGATCAACCTATCACACTCTGGAGAGAGTAATTTTTTAGACTATTGTTCATATTTAGTAGCAGAGTCAACTTGTTCTTGGATGTGTGGCTATTCTTGGGTTGCAGTGAGGAGGCAAGAGAAGGCTGATGGGAGCCAAGTTACCTTTTTTTCTGAAAAGACAGTTTTGATGCAGGACTGGAGGTGCTCTTAATAGTAGAGGAAATAATGAAAACAAAACTGTGTGGAGAAGGTGAAGAACCAATTGTACTCTCAAGTAGGTGCTTGACAGTATTTGTTTAGTTGTTAAGTGTTGCCTGAAAATTTGTGGAACCTGTAAAACAAGATTCAAGGACCAGACATAGCTGACACCAGGCACTAGAGAAAAGTTTTGAGAATTTGAGGGAGGAGAGTGGGAAAAAACCCTCAGATTTCATGGGTAAATAGAAATTTCTTGACATATGCCTAGGACCTAAAAGCAGATTTTAGACAAGCTACGTGACCTATGTAGGCATATGGTCTTCACCATGTGGCAAAGGCAAGTGAAGGAAGCAAAAAGCTAAAAAATAAGGCAATTTCAGCAGAGGATGTGAAAAAATGAATAGCAATTGGGGCACCTGACATGGAAGCCTGGTAGTTCTAGAAATCAAAGATATGAGAGAGAGCAAGTGCACCAGAGCCCAGTGCTCAGGAGATAAAGAAAGTGCTCTATAGAGTCTGTTAGAAATAAGATCTTTTGAGAGAAGAGGGCAGGGAAGACAGAGGGATCAGAAGAGAGAAAACGGAAAATCAAATCAGCATCAGGTGAACTTCATGATGGAAAACCCTTTCAGAAAACACTGAAATGTTCAAATTTCCTCAAATAGCTGTCTTTCACTAATACAGTCAATAGAAATATTGCAGCAATAGGAATGGACAAATTTAAATCACCTGACAGTCTGAAACTGCTAGAAACCAACAACTAGTCTCAGTTTATCCAGATGTATTCAACACAACTTTTTACAGAATCATGCAGAGGGAGCTGCTGTTTCCGATTCAGTTCTTAGGAACTTTGTCATAGGCACTTCTTTAGAACTGAGAAACAGAAATGGACGTAAAAGTTTTGTTCAGTATGCAGTTTTCCCAACACTTGTCCCACAGCTCCAGAGGAATTTTTATAAGCATATTTTTAATGCATTTTAAGAAACCAAATGCATTCAGTAAAAGCTTTTTAAGGCCCATCAGCAGTGATACCTAAGAATATGAACAACTGTTGTAACAAAAGATTCCCCACGGAGGCACAGGAGATTTGAAGCCAACTCCACTTGAAATGGGGCCTTGTTGCAAATCGCTCAGAGAAGAACCAACATTTGCTTCTTGGCCTGAGATATGAGGACCTTATATGCCACTATTAGTAATAATGTTCATGCACTGTGTGGTGGTGACCATGATGCAGTGTTATACTCCTCCTGAAAAAGAGAATTAAATGTTTTGCTTTGTGTTGAATGTATTTAAAAGATCAGATCTTTCTCACTTAATGTACAATAAATCAAGATGTTTTGACAGGAAGTTTAAAAGCCAGTGGAAATAAGCATGACATTAAAAAGGCTCTTTTTCTCTCATACACATACAGAGCGGTGAGAAATGATAATGAAAAGGTCAGGTTTGGAAAATTTACAGAATGATAGCTCAAAAGACACTTAGCAGCTTTCTGAGCTCCAGAATGCAATACTAATTGGTGACAGTGTGCAAGTGGCCTTCAGAAGGGAGACCTGAAAGCGCCCTGGTAAGCCACAAACAGCTTATCGGGCTACAAAAGATCACAGGATCCAGTGTAATAATATTTCTTTTTAGCCTGTGGATTGCTTTTTTTTTCTTCTCCTTCTTTTACTCTTTCATGTTCCTCATGTGTTTTATTTATTTGTAAATAAATGAGATCCTATATAAGCTGTATCCAGCAGTACAGTCTACATTTATTTATCAGAGACACAGTAGCATGCTAGTTGCTTCATCGTCTTATTACTGCAAAGGACTGATCTAATACTGGTAGATCTAATACAAAGATGCCTATTCTGCCCAAAAAGTATTGCTTCTAGGAGGAATACTTTATTTTCCAAACCGGAAAGCCAAGAGACTTGTATTTTTCTATCGAAGCTATTTTGACTCTTCATGATCAAGTTGTATCGTTTACTTGACCAAATTAATCTAAATCAGATATATCAGCAAAGGCTCTGCATCTCGACTTGTGACGGCTGGAGCCCATCACAGCATGTACCTGCACCAGGCCCCTCTGCTGTTGCTGTCAGTTCATTCAGCTCCATGGATCTCACCATGGGGAAGGAAGCTCATTGTACAGCTTTTTCTCCTGCCAGTGAGCTTCCATACATTGCTGCAGAAAACATGCTGTATGAAAAGCTGGCTGTCACACATCATTTTCACCATATGCTCAGCTTCAAAATGAAATGAAACAGGCAAATATTCGCTCTTATTTATGTGGTCAAACCCATCCTATTTTATTTTTTTCCCATGTTAAAAAACTGCTAAATTATGAGGCTGTTGATACAGCCCCAGGACGTGGCAGGAGGAATAGAAGCAGTAGGATAAAGCAAAATATGAAGTGATCATGAAAGTTGATTATCCTGCCACTTTTGTAATACAGCAGAAGTGTTTAGCCTAGCAGCTGCCAAGGCTCTTCTTTTTTGTCATCTGTTTTTTCAGAGTTCATTTGCTTCTTTAAGTGTTTTTATACCCCAAACTAAATCTTCAGGGCCATTTTTAAATAGCAGAAGAGATAATTCTTTCCCAGCAATTCAACATTTGCAAACATTCCTTCAATAAAAAGGTGTGCTAATCCTCTTAATAGGGAAAAAAGATGCCAGGAAAGAAATGGTTTTACAATTTTGTAAATACTGTGGTTCACATTTTTAATTGACAATAATTTTAAAGCCAAGTCAGATGCTGCACAAGTGATCCTCTCCAACTGATGGCGAGAATTTTTTATTATTTTCCAAGACTTTGGTTCATTCCTAGTATTTTTTTTCCTTTCTGTTCCTTTCCTTCATTTTTCCTTTTTTTTTTTTTTTTTTTAAATCATGGGCATTACTATGGTTATCATCACTGTATGTATCATGTAGAACTTTTAACATGAAAACGTGAGCTGGTGGGGCTTTTTTGGGGAGGGGAATGTGAAGGGTTGAGTTCTTGCTTTTTCAAATAATAATTAGTTAACATAGATAACAAGTCTAAGAGTAAACTCCATACTGAAATTAGTATTGTGCATCTAATGTAGAATATCCGATTTTCATTTGAGGCACTGGAAAACCTGCCAGTGTCTAAGCTACAAAGTGAAGCAGCGAATTTCCACTTTGAACTTCCTACTGAAGTTTTTGACTGTCATTTTCTTTAATTCCCCATAGTCAGCTATGAACTCTAAATGCTATATCCTGGTCATCTGCAGTGAGATATCATCATTAATGAAAGAATATTATCTGCAGTAGTGTGTTGTTTCTTTGCTTCTCGATTGTCCACTGAAAATAATGACTTGCATAGTTTGATAGTTCCTATTATCTTTGATTAAATATTAGATAACACAGCCAACATGGTTTCAAATTTCAAATACAAAGCCTCCTGCCTTCTTCAGCACTGCCAATTTCAGTTCTCTCTAAGTTGTTAACATAGAGGCACTTCTAATAGATACAGTATTTTCAATTAGTTTGTATTCATAAGAAAATATTTCACAAATATGTGAAAAGTAGCACAAAATAAACCTTAATGATTCTATCTGCCACAGATCTGTGGGAAAAAAAAAGTTTTTTACACGGTCCTTTGAAATTTTTTTGCTGTTTCATGAAGTTTTTCCATAAGAACCATAAGAACATCATGTTCCCTAGTTTATTCTTCTTTAAAGACAATCCAAATAGGAAAGAATATCAGGATCAGAGTGAGTGCTCTACCAAATTAGTTTCCTCCTTTATATGAAATATTCAGCTTAGAAAATATCAGCTTTTAGTAAGGCAGCAGATACTGAAGGCAAAAAACATGAAAGAAATGTTGCAACAATATTTTATAAAAATTAAAGGTAAAAAATTTAAGCCTGGGTAACTGTGGGAATGCCAGACTAGCACTGGCATTAAACAAAATAATGGAACAACTCAGACTTGATTAAATAAATAACTCAACATTGGCAACACAAGCAAGCTTACAATTTTCAGATTATAGAATACTGTTGTTTTACTAATCTTACTGTCTAAATTAACAGAATCAAACAACATGTTTGACTTGATACTGTAAAGAATTTTGTCTAAGGCAACGGAATGATAGAAATTAATGATAGCAAATGCTGAACTGATCAGAAGACGTGGGTATTGCTAGAGGTGTATGATTAAAGAGGTCTCACAAATATATATTTTCATCCCTTTATTATAAGAAATTTCGGACCTTGTTGCCTGGAAGAAAATATGAAATCCCCTCTGCTTCTGTTTTCATGTAATAGTGAAATCAGAGAAACGGGACATGAGAAAAGAAGGGAGGCCATTAATACTGGTTAAATAATGATACTGTAGTCTTTGATTTCATAATTCCTTTTACCTATTTTCTTTCAATATATACATACTGATGTTAGAGGATTCTATTTTGAATTATAAAAGAAAAGCCTTGGCTAAGCTTGTCTGTGTAAAACAGATAAAGGGAAATGCCAAACACTACAGCCACATCCACTTAGGTTTTTAGTGGTTTTGTTATATGTTTGTTTTTCTGCAATTTATCGTTCCTAGATTCTCTCATATACTTTTAATCCCGATACCATAAAAAATAGCATTTTCCCTGACTTTTGCTAAGACATTACACAGAAATACTTTTTCTCTGTATAACAGTCCTATTCTCATTTCAGTTTCATTCTCCAGCTGAGAAAGCTATGATTTAAAGGAACTTACCTGTTGGATCAAATAATACAAGTAAGATAAGCTCTGACAACGTGAAAAGAAGAATTTTTATTGAATAAAAGAATTTGGTCTGGATTAGTCTACTACAGTGAAGTATTTGTGTACTTCATGGAGGGTATTTAATCAGGGCATGACTGAGAAAATAAAAAACCAACCAACCAACCAACCAACCAACCAACCAACCAACCAACCAACCAACCACTTTCTTATATTAAAACTTTAGAAGCATCTTCCCAAATCTTGTATCCTGCTTAGGAAGTCACACTGCACATGGAGTTACTTGCACACACATTCTGGAGCATGTCGTCTGCATATGTTAATCAGTCAGTCTGTTATTGCAGCTGAAGAGCATTCAGCACTCCAGTCGGGGTGCTCTCGAGCAAACAAATATTCCAGTTAGTTAAAAAAAAAAAGCACAACCAAACACATTGCTCGTGTTCGCTCTCTCTTTTCTTTCCTCAGGAAAATGACCTCAACTTATGACGACATTTTCTTTGTGGTAACCTTGCAGTTATCTGACTTTTTCAGATTAAAAATTGGTGTTGTGATATTGAGAGAGTGGGGAGAAAAAAGCCTCAGGCCAGATGGAATAAAATTAATTACATAGACTGGAAAAAGAAAACTCCTATCTTTACCCTGGTAACACAGTAAAGAGGAAGATTTTTTTTCTTTCATTCTTTTTACTCTTTTCTTTTTTTTCCCCCATTTCTTTTCTTTCCCACCTTATGCAATATGCTTCCAGTTCAGTTCAGTCAAGAATCTAGACACCTTCCCCATTTTTCTTTTTCTCTGCATGTTTGACTGCATGTTCTTTCTGCTTTTATTGGCAGCACTATAAATGTAAGAAGTGAAAGGATTTTCTGGGTCATGTCATAGTCTACTATTATTTCGGACAGCAGCATCATATATCTTTCCTTCTAAAATTAGGTGTCTTTCCCTTGCACACCTCTCCTTTGGAGGGTTACGTCAAACTCTTGAATGTGAGGCTTAGAAATGTCTTTCCTTAGAAAGTTTTTGTTTGTACCCACTTGTGCCTATTTTTGCCTAGGCAAATAAAATTATCCACAGAATTTCATGTATATTACCCAAGTAACCATTAACTGTCCCTCTGGAAAGCAATGACCATTTTATTGTATTAAAGATCTCGGGTTAAGCTACTATTTATAGGATATTGTCAAACATCTTCTGACAGTCTTCCCATCCTATCTATGCTTCCTCCACACAGCAAATGCCTATCTTCTATCAGCTCTATCATATTTTCACGTTGACTGTTAACTACAGTGTCATCTGTGTCTTATTTTCGATGTGCCATATTTTTTATTCATGTTAAAAGATATATTCATTTTCAGACAGAATTAGTTTTTTTCCCCACAATCTGTTTCCTTAAGCTTAATATTTAATTGATTTTTCATTTAAGTGGATCAAAAGCATTGATTATTATACATTCTCTGATAAGTGATAACTAGCCATATCCCCATGAACTACAGTACTTTCCCTTATGATGTGTTGAATTTTGTCAGCAGGGTAACAGGCTGGAATACTGAGGAATATACTAATCCGTGAGCATAATTTAATTGGGTGGCTGCCTCAGTAAAGCCCTTTCGCTTTGGATCTACACATTGTTTACATAGTTAAAGTAGAGACAGTTAAAAAAGATGTGCAGGAAGGGCACTGTAACTCCACCAGCTCCAGAGGTGAGTTCAACTGCTGGTCCTCATCCTCCCAGCAGGAGTTCAGCTGTGGGATCTACCTGGCACAAACTCAGGTCCACTGCACTCCCCAGAATGGAAGTGGCAATCCAGTATTACTTGTTTTCTTTTCTGTCTTTCCTTTAATAGTGTATATTTTTGCATACAATGTATACACTAAACTCTTTAAATACCAAGTTTTATTAAGCATTATCTACTTGTCAAATACAGGATAGCAAGGAGATCTGAGGGCCAAGCAGTTCTGGATAGTGTGATGTTGATTTTCTGGGCTGTATAATATAAATTACTTAAGTTCTCTTTCTGTAAGACAAGGCAAAAAGACATTATGTAAGCAAAGTAAAACAATAAGTTAGTTTTGGCAAAATTCGTCCCATACAAATCATTGTAGTGAGGCAAACTGCATGTCCATAGCTGTACCTTAACAAGCATAGCAAACAGTGAGCCTATCACTGAGATTTCCTGGGAAACATAATTCACAAATTTATGTGACTGACCTGTAGCTTCTTACAGTTTTCAAAGATATTAACTGTTTCTTCTGAGGGTTTTTTCCCCATGCTTCATCTCTGCTCTTGATGAGATTTTTATACAGGTTTTAGGGGGTTGTTTCATTCATTTTTTTGTTACCTGTTGGTTTGCAGGGTTTTTTTAATGGGGCAAGGAAGAGTACAGAGGGGGTAAACAAGAGACATCCAAACAGTATGAACTGTGCATGAACTTAAATAAAGATGCAGATTGAAGGAATGAGAAATTACGGAATTAAAGAATACCAGTTGTTTGTACCTCTGGAATTTGCAGTTTAATATGTGAACTTGCTTTCAAGATCTGTCTGTGTATTTGCCTACAGCAATACAATGGAGGTACCGAGTCAGCCAGAGCCCTGAGGTGGAGCTTCCAGAGCTTTCTTTGAAGTGAACAAGTCAAAATACACCAGAAGCCTTCTGATCTTTGAAGCTGTGTTTTACTAGAGCATAAAATAAGCTGGTGGGAGGTATCTTTTTAAAGAGAAAAAAAACCCCTCTGAATTGGACTGGACAGACCAAGAAAGAAGACTTTACAATAAACCTCTCTTGTCCATTGCAATATCTGTTACAGGCAGATAATTATCAGGAAGTTGGAAGAGCTTTGTACAATTCTTGCTCATCAAGCTATGTGCTAGTCAGACATTGTGAGTCTTCCATGGCTCAGGAAAACTAAGAATCCTTAAGCTCACCCTAAAAGAGCTCATGTGTATCACATCTTTACATATGTACATTATTGATATCAAGTTTTGCTAGGACTAGGAGTGACTGCTTGTGTCAAGTACATGGAAATCTCCTTTTGAAGGCATAAAGCATCCATTTATAGCAATGTAAAGCCACAGATTTCAACTTCACTGTGTGAAGTGCATTATTATGCATAATATATATATTATATATATTTATAAAAATATATATAACATTATGCATAATGTACATATTATGCAAAAGTGGCTTCAGCAAGTGTGGGGTTTTATTTTTTTTTCAAGATGGGATTCTATCTATTGAAGAATTGAACATATCTCTGATAAAGCAATTCCTTTTTTTCTAAAGAAGAAAAAGAAAAGAACATGTAAAAGATGTTCTGCAACTTGGAAAATGAGATGAGTCATCAAGGAGACAGATCAGCACCTAAACAATGGAATTAGACTAGATGCTTGTATTTATTTGCATCATGATACACAGTTCAGTAGAAGGGTTCATATCTTCTTCACATATGAGGGGTGTACATATGTTCTGGTAAATACTGAGGTGTTACTAAATGTGATTTTTTTCTCCCTGAAATGATTGTGCTTGCACTGTTGAATCATTTCAGTAGTGGTGAAGAGACCACCACGGTGTGATTGTGCATGTATTTTTAGAGCATGATCCCACAGACTGCTGGAGGGTTTCTTTCAAGACTACTTACCAATATGAAAGAAATGTCTTTAAAAACTGAGAGAAACAGTTAGATGTGAAACCATTTTTTGTGCATAACCTTCATCTTTTATTACACCTCTTTTTTTTTTTTTTTTTTTTTTTTTTGCTGCGTTTACAAGCTAAACCAGCTGTGAAAGGTGCAAGCACATAGTTTGTATTCAGCAAATATCTGTCATTTTCTGCTTACTGCAAGGCAAATGGCTCTGCCAGTTGGGGCTACAATTTATCAAGTTGGCAGAGTGACAATTTTCATTGCTCTTGAAAATTTATCATGGATAGTCATTTTTGAAGAGTTGACTCTTTTGTTTAAGCAGGCTTTTTATATTTAGACTTATCAAAATGCAATTATTAATGCAATTAACCCATGAGACAAATATCAGTTTTGTCCCTGGAACCTTGAGTATGTCTTCTTGAAAAAGGGATTTACTTGCTTCTGCAGTTTCCAGGGTTCATGGAAATACAACAAAATATAATGGAAATGTAACAAAAAGCTGTTTCCCTAAAGAGCAATGAAAGCCATTTTCATCCCAGCTGTTTTAGCAGGGCAGCAGCATAAAGCAGGAAGAAAAAGATAAAATATTAAATATTAGTTATTAAAATTATTTTATGTTTGTTGTTCTGACTTTCTCTCCTGCCCTTAGAGGCTTGGAGACTGACTGACATTGAGAGGGTTAGTAACATCCCCCTAACCACAGCTCAGAAAGTGACCTTTCCATGATGCATTGCAGAGAACAATTCACCAGTACCAGCCATGAGCAGATTTAGACACAGTTCTGTGAAGTATCAAGTGGATCCCCGAAGACACTGAGCATCCTCACCTTCATGGCTCTGAATGGAAGGAGAAAGTGCCATGTTCTCTGCAGGCTCAGGACACAGTGATTAGAGGGCTGAAAGAAATCTGGTGTCAAAAAGGAGTCTGAAGGGCTATAATTTGTTAAAAGCATTAGTTGTCACTGTATGTATCTGTGTGAATGTCATTTGCATTTTGCATTTCCATGTCAGCTAGAAAAACTGTCTAGATGAGCTAAATGCAGCTTGTTCTGTAGAAAAAATGAGGTAGGTATATACACGTTTCCACAACCATTAAAAAGAAAAACTGAGTTAGAGGTGTTTTAACTCAGAGCAGAAATTATCCTCTCCCCAATTTACTCAAAAGTTCTGTGTTCTCTCTGCTTTATGAAAAGATTACACTTAAATTTAATGCAGAGTCAATACTGGCTCCTCCAGTACTTTCTCACTGGGGAGCAGGTAGGATATTTCCTCACAGGAGAGCAGGAGAGTTACGAGCACTGGAAGCAGGAAACATTCCGCAGCCTGGCAGGCCTGCAAAACCCCACTCACTTCAAAACATTCATTTCCCCAAATAATTCTTTCAACATCTGGGATTTTTTATCTGTGGTTCCTCCCTCCCCCAACCCTCCTGAACAGCTTTAACTAGGGCATAAATAAGTGTCTACAACAGAATAGCTGAGAAATTAAGTCTGTGGCCATCCTGGACTGGAGCTCACTGAGATGTT
This sequence comes from Sturnus vulgaris, assembly GCF_052056855.1. Lineage (NCBI taxonomy): Eukaryota > Metazoa > Chordata > Aves > Passeriformes > Sturnidae > Sturnus > Sturnus vulgaris. The sequence goes on along the minus strand of NC_142256.1, from coordinate 15,914,112 downwards.
AGTTCCTTCCCAGGGCCAATCCGCCCTGCCCGTTGCCTCATCATATTTTTCTATTTTCTTTTTCCTCTTTCCCTTTCTAAAGTATCTTTCATGATGGATTTTGGAACTACTGGCTGGAATCCCCCTTTCCTCAGGAACACGGCTACGTGTGAACTGATTCTGTGCATCTTCCTGAGAGAAAGCGGCTCTGAGCTCCGCAGCCTACGAGGAGGGGAGGTCAAACGCCTGAGGGGCCGAACAGCGGCGGGTCGGGGAGGACAGCGGCCGCTGCCCCGCCGGGGCCGAGCCAGAGCAGAAGGCCGGGCCCCGGGAGGGCGAAGGGGCCGCAGCGGGGCCGGGCCGGGCCTCAGGGGAGCGGCCGCGGAGGGCCCTGCGAGAGGAGCTGCGGGAGCTGTTCGGGAGCCAGGAAATGAGGGGGGAAAAGCCACAAGAACTGCTGGGAAAACGGTGGTTTCAGGCTAAGTTAGTAGAAAGGAATTTAGGTAAGTTAGAGTGCCTGAATATGCCCTAGTGGTGAAGGCAGGATTTATCTCATGCTACTGGCCAGCAATAGCTAATGTTAAAGAAATTAAAATTGGTATAAAACCCATCTGTGTTGACAAAGTAAACAACAAAATAATTTTTAAAAGCTCTTCTTCTTAAAGGGGAAAGAAATCTTTGCCTAACTTATTTTAAATGCTTGTGTAAATTGTCGATTAAAACACAGTTTAAATGAGCCCATTTCCCTTTCCCATTCCCATAGCCAGCTCAGCATGTTCCTGCACCCCAGTTTGGCAGTCCCAGCTGTGGCCAAAGCCCAGTTTAGGAATCAAACCTGAACTTTTTCCTGTGAGATTTGTAGGCAGCACTATCATTCCAACCAGCAAGTAGATCTCTCTGGACTTTCTATTGCTGCATTCGCACTCCTCAGCCAAACAGAAACTGCTCTCTCCTAAGACATTAATGTTTTCCCTTTGTTTACTTAGAACGTGTATTTTCTGTGTTTATCTTCTCTTTTTCGCTTTTGTGTAAACAATGGACTGCGTCCTGACATAGAATTTGTTCAGACATAGTAATATTGCAGGACACTCTCTGTTGAAGGAGCACAGTAGCTGCGAATTACAGTGCTGTTTCAGACTTCTATCAACATCTTAATTTTATGGTTTATGAATAGGTTTAAACCACAGTTCTGGTACTCTGTCTATCTCCCTTTCTGTCCCAGTCCTCTTTTTTCTCACACAGGATTGTCTTTGGAATGGCTGCTGTCTTTTTCCTTCTCTATGTACCCTGCACATTCAGTGAGCTCTACACCAGCTCATGGATCTCACAATAAGGCTATCTCAGTTCTAGCTTAAATGTCAAATCGTAAAGCATAACACTGGTAATTAATAGATCTGAGGCCTGCAAAGAGGGGTATTGGTAACATCCAAAGGGAATTAATTTATAAGTTACGTCTAACCTTGCATTTCTGAGAATGTCATCTGAGAATAATACTCATCTAAACTATTTTAGAATTTGAAAAAAGTTAACAATCAGTCGAATTAAGGGGCACAGGTTCAAAGAGAAGATCTTATTCCTTGCAACAGATATGAAAGCATTGCCCTTGTCTCTGAAAAGCTTTCAGCATTCATAATGAAAAGGACTTGTTAGGAACTCAGACTCTAGATTCCACAAACTCCTGTGCTACACTTTGTCACTGTTAGCTATAAGATTAGCTATGGAACGGCAAAAAGTAAACCCAGTGTCACGGTCTCTTTTCAAAATAGGAAAAGGACACTTTATTTTAAGACTACATTCCCTTATATACACTAGATCGCTAAACCAAGAGTAGAATACAGCTCACTGGTCAGAGCAGGCAACACCTCTTGCACAGATGTTTTCAGTGTAAACAACACAGTTCTCACAGTACACATTCTGTAAACAATAGCAGGTGCATATTATTTAAGATTATTTCCTTTCTGTTTTCCTCCAAGTTCCAGGGAAAGCTTCTGCTTTGCCAGACTGTGTATGTACAACGCTTGATTCCTTTCACAAAAAAATATTGAATTAAAGTACCAAAAGAAGACTTGAGAACAGTTTTGAATTTGCTGTCTTTTGTCATTTGCTGTGGCTTAGGTGTGTCTGTATTGAAAGCTGACGTAGACACAGCAGTCTTAGATTGCATGGACTTAGAAGAAAACAGGGTTCTTTGAGATCTTTCAGAAATAGCAGTGTAGTTAATAATGGAGGTAAATCATGGCCCTACAAATGTGAGTTGCCCTTGTTTAATGCTTTCAGATTTAGAGCTAAATAATAACTACTTTATTTGTGTCTTTTCTAGAGTTAATGCTTTTGATGAAATGCTATTATCAACCTATTCTGTGTGATGTGATTGGGTTTTTTACTGAGAAAAACATTATTTTCTTCATATTAATTTTGATTACAACTTCTCATATAGCTTTAAAGTGTAATATATACAAGGAATGCTTTTTCATACTCAGGACAGCAAATGTCAGATTGAATAGTTCTTTACTAAATTTCCTTTGGGCTTTTCTTTGAGTGAGATAAATGTAAATAGTTTCAAATGGTATTAGATCTTCATAAATCATATTCCACCTTTTTCCTTGTCAAAAGCAATGCACTCCCACTTGTCAACAGGAAATTCCCACTTTTGAGTTAGACCTTGCTCTTGGGAGAGAGAACATGCACTTCTAACCAGAAAGAAAAGCAGGTAGAGCTGCAACAGCAATGCAGGCATGGACATTGGGAAGTTTTAGAACAGACTTAGCTTTTTGTGCAATTTATACAGCCAAAGCATTCATCTTTAGAAATCATCACTGCAAGAGTATTTGCTAATTTATCTGCCATAGAATACCTCCAAGTATTTTGTCTGGCTACCTAGTCATCCCTGAATATATATTGGCTGTACAGTGTTGCTGATTTGAAAAATAAATTATCATCTTCTCATTCAATCTCTAAATCTTGCTGAATTTGGAGAGTATGTAGCTATTTCACCATCCAGAAACACATGATGTGGCATGTTGTTTTCCAAGTGGGTGAATGTATTAAGAGCAAACAGCAAGGACTGGTCAGCAGTAATGCTAAATTGTGTGTTAGAAGCTGGAGGATGAGACATCAGCATGATTTTCCTGCTGTTGATGCTAATGTAAAATAAGACACTGTATTCATAATTCCAAGGGTTGATTTCAAAGGATCATTTCACATTCCTTGTTGTAGGAGTGGATGGAACATAATTTCAGTGTGAGAAAAGAAGAAGGTGCCTGAGAGACTCTCAATTGTTATAGGGAGAAATGTAAATGTGGAGGAAACCTGGCGGATGGTTAGGTTATACCATTGGCCTTGGGCCACCTGACTGTCAAAGGAGGAAAGGAATGTTAGAAATGTTTCACGTCAATGTTTGCACATTTGCTTCTACTTGTTAATGTGCAGACAATAATGCCTTTTGCTTTGAGAGGGAGTCTGAGAGAGGCTGTGACTTACTGGTGATAGAAATTCTCTCATCAAAAATATATTAACATGTACAAAAATCTTAGGTGAATTTCAGGCACCAGAACTGTCAGAGGGGAAAGTGTTTTTTTATTTTTTCAGTGTGGCCAGGATTTCCTTCACACTTTATTAAAAAGAAAATTGTTTCAGAAGAAACATAAAGAATGAGAGCTAAGGTATTATACCTTTACATAAATTAATCCTCTATTTTCAGAATGAGAAAGACAGAGCTCTGCAATATATGTTGATTTGCAGGTAGCTCAATTGTAGCCTGATCACCCCAGTCAATTTTACAAGAAAATTGATAGAAATGCATAAGTTAGTTTTTTAGAAATAAGAAGCATGAGATTGTAAAGAATAGAATGTTAAGTGGAAAATATTTGGTTTGGTTTTGCTTTTTTTTATTCCTGGAAAGCTCTTCAGCAGATTGGCAAAATCATGAGGTCATCAGTGTCTGAATTTCTGCGCTAAATGATGTTATGGAAAGTGCATAGTCCATGTAGGAACTGATTTCCAGTCTTGCAACACTGCAATAAATAACTTGTAATATTCTTAATGAGTAAGAGGTTTAAGTATGGGTTTTTCATTGAAGTTTATGGCTATGCAGTTTTACCTATTGGCCTACAGTTTTAATGAACACATCAATTAACACTGGATAGCTATAATGAATTCTTTTTTTTAGAACATGTCCAAAAGGACAACAAATGAAATAACCAATTTCATAAATTGAAATGAAGATGCTCCGTAGCCTTATACAGAACTCATTACATTTAGGATAATTTCTTCGTAGTCTTCAGAGAGTGTTCAGGATGATCACTGCTTCTCTAATGACCATTTTGATTAACAAAGAAATAAAATTCGGTTCAGTGTTTAGACAGTTATTGCAAAGAGATTTCAGTTATTGTCTATGGATGGGCTGGGGGAAAAAAAGGGGGGTTTAAAAAATATTTTTTTTATTTTTTTTCTCACCCAGTTGATATCCTTAGGGCTAGATATAAAATGGAATTGATGTGAAAACTCTAGGCCACAATTATAAATCTTAACAGCACCACTTAATTGCTACTCTACATGCTATCTATCCTGTTTGTTTAAAATCCCTCCATGGAGAGTTATTGCTGGGTAAATGGTCTAATTATATGAAATGTATAAATACTATTACCTGTCTATTCTTAATAGTAATAGCAGTCTTTTAAAAGAAAAGTGCTGGCCTGTGCAGCCCTTCAAAAGAGACACTGTGGATTCCATTTTCCAACAGCCATGACCAAGCAGACAAAAGTATCCTAATTCAAATTTAGTATTTATTCCTGTCTTCAGTAAAGTGACTTCTGGTAAGAGGAAGCTTTCTTGCCTGGACCTTTGTCTTTATTTTGATGGGTCTGTGCTCTCTTGTGTGCTGTACAGAAATACTAAATGCTAAAATACTTCTGTTAGATCTGGCTTTATAAGCCAATCATAACTAACACCATTAAATGTATTAAGCTTGGTGAACATTTTAAACGAGGATGTATAGCTATTTCTGTTCAGCTTTAATCAAATGACCTCTTAGATTTTATGAGGAAAGGTCTGAAAAGCTGAGTCTTCTTTGTAATGTATTATTCCAATTTTGCTTGTTAGCAGAGATATCTTTATTTAACTTTTGTCATTGACTGGTCACATTTACCATGAAAAATCAGGATTGTTATCTAGCAGGCCAGACCCAAAGCCAAATAAATGGCACAGTTCGATGTGGCTTGTAGCTGCATTCACTTAGAATTGAATATACTTGAACACAAAAGTCCTGTCTGAAAAGCAGCACAGTTCTGTGCATTTGTTTAGAAATCAAAGTGAACAGAGAAAAAGTAATAGCTGGTCACCTAATGGTTTCTTCAGCTCTGCTGGAGAAAGAAGGGCTATGATTATATCCCCACTTACAGTAAATTGTAGTAATAAATCCTGCTTGATGGTTGTACCCCCATGGGTAACAGTGGGCTGGTTTTGTGTGACCATCACAACAAATGTATTTCCTCCAGTTACTTGTAAAATAGAACAATACAGGTCAGTTCAGAAAGAACTGATTTCTATGGAATGATCACAGGCCTGCTGGTGTGAATAATAAGGTTTACAAAATTGAAATAATTCACAGTGAGAAGGTGATAGAGTAGTTCTTTAATTTTAATTGGTAGTTCTAAAATAAATAGCAACAAGATGTAATTTTGTGTATTTGATTTGCCTGTGGTTTATTTCCTTCCTTTCCCCAGACCTTTCCATTGAATACTGTGTATCATTTTATATGCTAGTTCCCTGATACTGCCATCAGGTGCAAAACCCTTCAGAATATTAACTAGAATTACTTTAATAATTCTTAAACCGATTGGAATTTTGTTCTTGAGGTGTTAGTGATGTATTCGATGGAACAGATCAGTATCATACATTTCAGTTTGACTGAAGCTCTTGCGTGGTACTACCAACCTAAGTAGACTTCATTTTCAGACAAAAACATGAAGACATGCTTTTCTGTTGGATCAATAATAGCACTTCTAAAGATTATTTGGGTTTATGTTGAGTTGCTTCCAGTTTACTGGATTAACAGAACAAATTACAGTTCATAGAATCATAGAATAGTTTAGCTTGGAAGAGATCTTTTAAAGTCCCTTTTGAAGGTCATCTAATCCAATCCCCCTGCAATGAGCAGGGACATCTTCAACTACATGGGATTGCTGAGAGGCGCCTCCAACCTGGCCTGGAATGTTCCCAGGAAAGGGACATCCACTACCTCTCTGGGCAACCTGTTTCAATGTTTCACCATCCTTTCTTCCTCTTGCCTAATCTAAATCTACCCTCTTCTAGTTTAAAACCATTTTTCCTTGTCCTATAGCAACAAGCCCTGCTGGAAAACACCCCCATCTTTCTTATAAGCCTCCTTGTGATAGGGTAAAAATTGGTTTGGCAAAAGAAACAGTTCCTGTGAAGTACAGTTTTTGCTCTTCCTTTCCCTTAGTCTCATGCCTGCATGTGTGATTTCCTTTAGTCTGTGAGTACTGCTGCATGAATATGTAAACTATTATAAAGATGTGCTTTCTGCTCATGTATCAGAGCCATGACAGGAATCTTCTGCTAAATCTTGTTGGGGTAACTGCCCCAGTTCACCTGGCATCTTATTAACTTTCGGTATGCAGAGCTTCTAGGTGATAACTGCCTCTCTAATAAAGATTGCAAAACAAATTGGATGCCTCATATGTCAGTCATAAGCCAGAAATTGTAGTGCAAAATCACCTGTGTCAGCACTCTAAACTGGGAATTGCCCTGACCCAGTTATGCTTAAAGAAGTTTAACATGCAAACTAAGAACATGCAAAATCAGTTGAAGTCCACGCTTTTAATTCTGCAACAATTTCACTTTTAGTATAACACCAATAAAATGGAAGGGTTTTTAAAATGTACTTAGAGTTAAAAATGAAAATTTTAGTAGAAGTGGTACAGGTTGTAAGAAAGTATGTGATTTCTTAGTATTTTAGTGTGCCAATTTTCAGAAGGTGGTCTTTGAATTGATCAGATAACTCTTTTCTCAAACAGATTTTGAAAAAATAAAATTGCTGCACCTCAGATATTTTTCCAAAGTGGCTCCCTATTCTTTCTGTCTTCCTAACAAATTTTAATCTCTTTTCAAGTGTTTATCTCATTTGGTCTCCCGTAGGATACAGAAACATTCCATCTCAATTTGATGTGAGAAAGCACCTAAATCACTGGTATTGCAAACCTGCCAAGTCTAATTAAATTTTTGTTCTGTTTAATTTATTAATTCCTGAGATGAAAACCATAATATAAAGAACCAGCCAGGACTTCAGCTAAGTAATAGAGAACTAAAACTGGAAGAAAAACATTATGAACCATTCTTTTATTGTGATGAGACAAATAATTTCATCTATTTCCTGACATAAAAGGCAAGAAAGGAAAAGGAGTGTAACAAATAACACAGAGAGGAGAAAGAGTAGAATGGAGTGAAAATTTTCCAAATGTCACAGGAAATCAAATAATGAACTCTGAAGGAAGCAGCTCCCATTTTGCTCAGTAGAGTCTTTTCTCTCAAAGCTGTCATGTTGGGAAAAATGGAAAAGCTCTGAAATTAATTTTAAACCTGTTTGTGTTAAAGTTTGGATTTCTTAGACCTTTTGGCAGCAAGTGTCTTTGCTTAATATTCATTATTCATGTAGACTCACAATACATTTCAATTTACAAATGAAGAGGTGTACAAGCCTTTCTCCACTGCATTAAATAGATGAAATGTATTACTGCCTTTGAGCTCAAAATGCCATAGCTGGAGCTTGAAAGTTAATTGCCTGCTGCCGCTGATAGCCATACGAGTTGCAAATAAGTTTTATTTTGATGAATATACATATGAACAGAGTTCTTCCACACGTCTTTATATTTTTCTGGATTATAATGTACTTTCTGATATTATTATGAAATAGTGCCCTCCTCATATCTCAGAAAAATGAGTGAAATATAAATAGGTTTCATTTTCTGTCATAATTTTCCACATAAAGTAATGTATGTGTGCCTGATCCTGTTAGGTGCTGAGGGATCAGCTCACACTAGGCTGGATCTTGAGGTCCTTAATCTTTGTTCAAGCCACGTCCCACTGACTTCAGTGTAAAACCTGCATGAGCCAGGCCTGGGGTGAAACTGAACTCCCAATCCTGTTTGACTGAAAGCAGTACAAAGTTTTTGTCTATTCATCTCAGCAGGAGCTGAAGCACAACTAAATCATAACCTTAGAATTTTACCCATTAACACCAGTGAGATTGGATGTTACAGCACCTTGCAATGTCTCTTATTTAAAAATAGAGCCAAAACCAGTAAGTCATTTCTCAGTGTGAAGTGTTGCATTTTAAAGGGGAAAACCTCCTCCTGGACCTGAGCTGCTGTAACTCCCATGCTGAGAGATCCCTACGTGAAGAAAGATAGCTCTAAAGATGAAAGGTTGAAGGATTAAATTCCTAAACCATTACTAGAGTTTTATTTATGTACTTAGGTCCCATTTTGTAACAGCCTGATAATGAATACTAATAGGGAAAAAAAGTGGATGCAGACTTTTAAATCGGTTCTAGGCAATTCCTGTTGCCTTTGAGCAAGGAGACACAGACCATCTTCCAGAACCCTGAGTTTTGCATAGTTAGGTTTAGATAACTTTCTGCATGAGGCATAATCTGAAAGCTGCTGAAGTCGTTCTGAGTACTGGGCTAAGTCATATTTTGCCTTTTCTCCTACTAAATTGCATGAGAGTTTGGCTACTTAAGAATCAGAATTCTTGCATTAACCCAAAGGCATAAGTGAAAATAATAGGTTCAAAGAGAGCTGGACCAAATTATCAGAATAGATGTAAGAAGTTCTTGTGCTGTTTGTGAGGAATTCATGCCAATCTAAAATTGTGCAGGATGCTTTTTGTAGCTACATGTTCTTGTTGCCTGCATGAGCAATTGTAATATTAGATGTTGAGATAGATTGGGTCATGAGCCATATGGACTATGACCCTACTGAAAATGTGATTAATTCACATATTTTATTCCTCTTACTAAGAAAATGTATTGGTAAGAGAAAGGCATCAGAGGAATGGTACATTGGTGCATTCTTTTTCTGCTACTTGAAAATGAACAAACATAGACAAGAGTTTCCAATCTGCCAGTTGAATTTTCATGGTCTGTTCCTTCCTTCAAGAAACTCAGCAGAACATAAAATGATCTTTAACTCTCCCCAAACACAACCTTCAGAATACACACTTAGTTTCCTGCTATCTTTCCATGGCTGAATTTGTACAACACATGTATGTCCCTGGGAACACTGCAGAGAAGTTGAGAAGTACCTTGCACTCACTCTAGGTCCAGTGAATGACATTCTACGTGTAGGCATGACATGTTTATATTGAGGTACTCAGACAGCTTGGTTTGTTCTGAAATGGAAGCCTTCAGATCTGCTAAGTGTCCATGAAAATATCCAGTAGGTACAGTCTGAGGGCGGCTTTGTTTCAGATTGGGAAGCCAGGGCATAATCAGAGACATTCAAGTACTGAAAAGGTGAAGATTCAGCCAACTCTTGAAGGCAATAATATTGTGTTCATGTGTACTACTCTTCATCCTGTGTGTTTATTCCCATGAGCAAAATTGCCTCTGTTCAAGTGGTTGCAAGATGTGAGTCTTTAAAAATATTTCCTAGGAGTAAGCAGTTATGATTAAGGTCTACTTAGAGGTCTTTTATGGTTCTTCTAAAGGTATCTGTTTGGCAGGGTTAGACTTGCCTATCATTTCAGTGCAGTATATTAATTCTGAATGCTAAAAGACTGCTGGAGGTGGCTGGAGCAAAACTTCTTTTGGAAGAAGTAATGAAATAACTTAGAAGTCTCTAATGAAACTTTTTTATTTTCAGCCCAGCAAATAAGAGATTTTGAGACTTCATATTGAGGAAACTGAAAATGCTAATCCACTGTAAATAGCCCTAAATCTCTCAGAGCTTGGTAGGCCATGCTGCTTTTGTTGCCTGATACTGCTGAGCATTGTTGCTGGTAGATTCAATATTCTATGTGCTTGTGCTGCTAAATGAACTTTCCAGATAGAAGCAAGATTCTGTTGGAATTAATGAAAATAATTACATTTCTTTAGAAATGTCCATCGCATTAAAACAAAGCTGATTTTCAGTTCTGATTTTGAGATTGCTGAAATGACACCACTGCTAGCTGCGGTCTCTGTGGTATACACAAGCCTTTCTCCTGAGCCAGTTGGAATCTGGTTTACACATTTTCTTTACATGGTGTGATTGCACCATTTCAACCAGAGTAATACTTTTTTTCCTACTCAGAACAAGTTACGTGGTTTTCCCAAATTAGCACTGGAAGTGATACTGGCATCTCACAAGTTCATTTTGTTCAGTTATAATTAGGGGATTGAGAAGTGGGTGGTGGTATTCTGTGTGTAAGATTTAGGTTTCAGTGGAAAGAGTTTCAAGGCTGTTCAGTAACATGCAATAGAGAGTGCATTTTATAATACATTTCTGCTTATATTAGCTTTCATGAATATATTTTTAAATGTTAATGACTTTTTAATGTATCTTCCAAACAGTTTTACAAAAATACTATAAATATTTTAGTCTGTTTTTTCTATTATCTAAATACAGTTATAATTGCCTATCAAATGACAGCTTCTCTACCTTGTGAAATGCAGAAGCATTTGTTTTCACATCACATGATTCATTTAGCAGTGGTTGCAGTCAGAAGTATTACATTCCCTGTTTGTGTATGCTGCTTAGCCTCAAGGCAAATATTGAACAGAAATATGTTGGTTCTGATGCTGAATTTTTATGATTCAGAAAACAGTGTCAGAGTTGACTATAAGGACGTGACAACGTAGCATAAGTGAAATCTGTTGAACTGGAGTACAAGTGATGTCTTTGCTTCTATAAATCTTTGATATCTCAAAAATAAGAGGCCAAGGGTGGAAGTGGTAGAAGTGCTAATTTATTCACAGTGATGAAGGGTAAGTTAAAGCACAAATAGATATGAACGTGACATTCCTTTGCAATGCCAGTTTGGGTTGATGAGAGGAATTTAGGGATCTCCGTGTGTTTATTGTTTGGAGTTTTTTTAAATTAATATTTTATCTTAAAACTTTTGTATTATGTTGGTATATAACCTTTCTAGCAGCCTTTAAAAATGAGGGTTTATTATTTACAGACAGTTTTTATAAATGAAAGAGTTGGAGCAATGACATAAACTGTTAAACCTTGTCCAGAACACTGTGAAGAAAAAATAATTAGCTGTTTGTTAAAAAAGCAGAGGAAGGTTAATAAGTTAGTGAAGTCATGATTTTGGAGAACAAATTAATATGGAGACTGAGTTTGAAACCATTCCATTCAGGAACGCAGCTTATACGCTGGCCTGTGAAAGCTTTTAATTGTGTTTAGGTGTCTCAAAGCAGCAGAACCTCCAAGACCCATAGTCAGCACAGAAATAATCTGTTTGCTGTGAGATGATTCTGTTTTTAAAGACACAAAGCCTGGTTAAGGGCTTACGTTTGCCCTTATCAGAATGGTATAGGTGCACCTGCAGAGGGTGGAGATCCTTGTCAGAGTTCATGGCTGGTATGGCACAAGCATTTGCAATGAATCAAGGCTAGGAATTTCCACTGCTGTATCAAAACAAACAAAAATAGTACTTGTCCTTCACAAGAAAAATTAGAAATTGTCTCATGTAACTTATTTCAAACTGAAGAGTAAAAATGAATTTAGAATTTTATATAATACTTCTTTGAACTATTGTTTATCAGAAATAAAATAAACATGAACTAAGGGGACTCCAATAGCAAAGAAATAATTTAAGATGTAGAATTTTAGCTAGACCATGTGTTATTAGTATTGCTGTTTTTACTATTCGTTTTCTTATCTGATTGCTGTTTCCAGTAATTTTTTCTTATTTCCAGCCTGCGATATTCATCTTTTGTGCTTCCCGTTGGTAGCTAAGGGGGAGCAAGCAGTGGCATGGGTTTAGGGGACTATCAATTGGGGAATATCATTCCTAAACCATGGCATTTGGGAGGGAGGGAAGGAAGGAGATATTTCCTTTTACCTCCAGAGACAGAGTATTTTGATGGCTACCTCTCAATTTGTTTTTTCAAAATGATACTGATTTTTATCTGTGTGCCAGGTTTCTTGCCAGTTTTCACTTCAGATACTGATGTCCTTTGGTAGAGAACATGCAATAATGTCAGGAACAGGAAGAGGTAAAGACAGTAACAAAGGCATCCTGAAACAAGGGCTTTCTTTGATGGGACAAACTGAATTTCCTAAGCAAAAATCTAACATCTCTTCTCTTTATTTTTAACAATGGGGAAGCTTAAGAGTGAAATCTCTTGTCGTATTTTAACCCCAGCCAGAAACTAAGCCTCACACATCAACTGACTCAATCCTGACTGGGGAGATGGAGAAGGGAGTCAGAGGGTAAAAGTGAGGAAATTCATGAGTCAAGATAAAGACAGTTTAATAAGTAAAGCAAAAGCCATGTGCACAAGGAAATCAAAACAAGGAATTCATTCCACATTTCCCCAGGGCAGGCAGGTGATCAGCATCCCCAGGACAGCAGGACTCCATCCCACATAATGGTGACAGAGACAAACACCATCACTCCGAATGTCTCACCTTCCTCCTCCATCAGCTTTATATGCCGAGCATGCGGTCATAAGGTCGGGCTCAGCTGTCCTGGCTGTGTCCCCTCCCTGCTCCATGTGCATCCCCAGCCTCCTCGCATCTGGGGTGGGGGGAGGAGCAGAGGAGGCCCTGGCTCTGGATTAGCCCTGCTAAGCAGCAAAAACATCCCTGACTTACCAACACTTTTTCCAGCATGAATCACAAACACAGCCCCATACCAACTAATAAGAAGAAAACTCCTTCACAGCCAAAGCCAGCACATCTCTGAAAAACTTCATCACTTTTAAGAATATAATAATCCCCGCAGGCTAAAGAAATGTCACCATCACCCATGGTTTTCCTCCTGAGAAGTAACGACCCCACCCCATTCAAGACAGGTACATCTCATTCAGTGTGCTTGCTAATTTAACCCATTAATGGCAATGTGTGACCATCACCTATCAGAGCAGGACAAACAGTCCCTAGTAACTGAGTCATGATTCCCCAGCAGTGTTAACATTGCACTTATTTTCACATATGGAGGTTTTTCACTTCCTTCTTAATAAAAGTGACTGTAGTGTGCTCTGTTTTGAGGGGGAGATGGTCAGATAGGACTAGTGAAAAAGAATGTGGTAATAGTGGAAAAACTCCCTTGAGTTAAGAGTGAAGAAAGAGATGTAAGAATTTCAGGTTCTTTGGAAACCCCTTTTTTATTATTCTCAAGACATGAATTACCCCAAAGAAAAGAGCAAAAAAGTAGCAGGGGTTAATTTCCTTTACTATACACAGATCAGTTTCTTGAATTCTTTTGAAAATGTCATCTGGGACAAATGTGTGATGAAGCTTCATATTCCAGTTCCTTTTCCCAGGATATAGTTAATGAGTCATATAACAGTGAAGTAGAAGAGAAGGGACCATAAAATGGCCTCTTCCTACATAATCTTTCTCTTTGTTCCTTTGAGTCAGGTATTCCTTTGGATTCAGTGTTACAGCCTTAATAAAAGTTGTGAGTGAACAGTGTGTGGTTTCCTGCAGTTCCAGAAAATCTCACAGGTCTAATCTTCAGGATACTCACAGGAAGATAAGAGATAAGGACTTGAGTCCCCTTGGGCTATGAGGAAGGATTTGAATGGAAGTTTCTAACTTTTGTGCGTGTTTCAGTTATGAGGCTATGATAGGAAAAAAGCTGTCACTTGGCTTTTGTGCAGGAGCCTGTTCTGGACATGGGTAAGCACGTGTACCTCAGTGTGGCTCAAGGATACTATTCCTAGCATACAGGGTTTCCATGTCTTGTCTCAGGGATATAACCCAGAAGAATATAATTTTGGTTTTTGACTTCTAAACCTGGGCTCAATAAACAAACACCCAAAGATTACAACTGTTGTGCTGGAGACTATGAGGTTTTTTCCTTTTTATTTTTTTGTTGCTAACATGTTTCAGTAGTTAGTGAAGGGATTTTGTAGAAGAGAAGTGTGGATCAAAGACATTGATCCAAAGACATTGGTCTTTTCAAAAGAAACACTGGCTATTTTACTTATAAACTTGTTAGAGGGATAAAATTTGAAATCAGGAGAATACACCTGACAGAGGGGCTCTGTGTTAGAAAGGGTTTGTTTTTTGTGAGGTGAAGAAAAAGTTTTAAGTAAGGGAAGATTCTTAGAATAAACTGAAAGCTGTGGAGATGATTATCATCTCACTGGGGTTTATGAAGATGACAGTCACAGGAAGACATCTGTTAGGAACATGCATCAGAGACCCTTGTGAGCAAGGAACAGACATTTCGGTGCTAGGAAGGTAAGGAGCCACACTGATGAAAATAAATATTAGGACAGATGTGTCTGAGAGAACCTGTGATAATTTATATTTTCATCTGTCAATTGTTATTTGATATGTTCTAGTAATTCTGGTAAAAGTTAACTATATAAAACAGGCAAGTAAAGCCACTTCTTGAGTTTAACTCTGATTCCTCCAGAAAGAAATAATTGATATGCAGACTAAGAAAAAGCTGCCTAAGGTGCAGGTCAGATCCTAATGACTTGTACAGATGTGGGTATGCAAGTCAGGAAGGTGGGAAAATAATTTTAAATCTAGATTGTGAGCAGGGAAGGGGATCACAACGGAGTGCTGGAACCAGAAGTGAAGGGCACTAGTTACTGTACAAAGAAAACAGTGGGATCTACTTGACTATTCTTAAGTCTGTGTAGGTGCAGCTCATTGTCCCAAAAGGGCGCAGATCACTAACTAACCTGGCTTTGCCTTTTTTTTTGGTGTAGTCGGTTGGGAACTTTGCATCTGGTTCCTCCTATCTCACTATATGGCCAAGCAGCAGCTGGAACTTATCCCATGTTGTTGTCAGTGCTTATCCACAGACAGAGTCTGAATCCTTTTTCTCATGCTCGTCAGTGTCTGCAGCAAACAGACCAGGAAATCAAGTTCCTGCTCTCTCCCATCTTAAGGTGGTTTCCATAATCCTGTATTTATGTTTCAGTTTTGGGAATTCTATCTAAGGAATCCTTTTACTGAACTGTATTTGCCTCCATTTGAAACTGTACTTGATCTGTAATATAAAATATTGAACAATTATCCTCAAAGGAAGAAAGAAAATTGGCAGAGAAGCTCCAGAGAACAGACTAAAATAAATCACATTTTTGGCATTTTTACTGTCTTCATCCAATAATCTTCTTAGTATTTTATGAAATTTGTCTTTAGTTTCATTATTTTTGTTTTGTTTTTATTTTTAATAGAAAGCCAGAATGGAGAAGGTAGATATGCTTGTTTGCTTGTTTAGCCCTGAAAGATGTTTAATCTGTTTTATATGATAAATACATGACAAGAACTGCATTCATATTACATTTTTTCCTGATACTTTTACAGAGTACCATTGTACACTATAGCACTGAAATTCTGAGATCTTCTTTAAGAAATTCAAAATTAAATTATAAAATTGTTCTTCTATAATATATCAGATTTATTTGCTCTTCCTTTTCCCTTTGGAGGTAGGTGAAAATAGTGCTCTTTTATGGCAAAATTTCTCAGAGGAGCTATGTGGCCTCTCCATCTCTTTGACATTTTGTGTAAATCTTTCAAGCTGATTGTACATACAATGCTTTGCCGTACAATTAAGTCAGTTCTTGGATCACTCACAACGTCCCATCTGCTTAGTTTGCCTTTTGAGTCCTCTGGCTTTGCCTTTACATGGGAGAGGACATAGATCCTTCAGTGGAAATTTTTTTAAACCCAGGAGACAGAAAGTATTTTTTTTGATTGTCATTTCTAACTTCTGTAGGGAATATGCACTGATCGTGGAGAACTGCCCTCTTCAACAGTATGCCAATCCACTCAATATTTACTCTCCCTCTATCTCTTTTATGTTCTTTTCCATTTTGCTAACAACATGTTATTTTTAATTATTTCCATTTTGATTTGACTCTTTACAGGTGTCAGTGCTTCTATCTCATTTTTTCTTTTGTTACACCTGCATATCAGAGAAACTTAATTTTTTAACCCCAATTTTGTTGTTCAGCAACCTCTACAGCATGAGATAGGTGTTCTCTTAGACCTCAACAAGAACACTCCAGTCTCGGCGGGCAGCATTTTTCAGTAATGGTCTTGTTAGAGAGGAAAAGGTGTTTCTACATTTTCTTAATGAGGAAATAATATTTCAGCCTGCTTAGTTTAATTCCCTATTGGTTTGATAGCAGTGGAGTGATCCACTCTTGTACTTGCCATCAGCAAATCCATGAAGTTGCTAATTAGGAGAAGATTTACAGGTAGGGGTAATATCTTTAATTAGACTAAGTATAGTTGGGAAATAAAAAACAGAGAAGCTCTCAGGCACATGAGTAGTTCTTTAGGTCTGAAACAGAAGCAGGAAACTTCAAAGCAAAATTCAAGTTGGAAGCAACTGCTCTGACTTAATTAATGACCTACAAAATACTTTTGAAAGATAAGCCTGGAAACTCAAATTCATAACTTAGTAAATACCAAAAGCTGTGGACTCACTGCAGTTACTGTTTTTCTTGTCCTTTACAGTCTTGTCCAAGTCCTTGTCCATCCTCAGCCTCCCATTAATGTTACAGAGTTCCACAGGTTACAGATTACATGTAGCTCTTTCCTCTTGAGAGAGAGCAACCCCTCTCACGCCAGCCTTACTGAGTGTCTTTGATGCCCCCCAAGCAAGCTTTCCTCTTCTCTTGAGCAGTAATTCATATCTAATAAACCCTAAGCAGTTGCTCTTAATGTCTAATTACAATTCTTTTTAAAATGTTCTCCTTTTGTTTCAGATCTGAGAAGGCACTTGCCAGAACTTTTACCTGTTTTTTCTGAACCTGCTGTTCTAACTAAAAAGTATCAGCTCATTCTAAAAATCTTAGTTTGACTGTATTTTTAAACAATATATCTACAATAGCCTTCTACCCTTTGTCCATCCCACCACCCCACAAAAAAAAGATTAAGGAATTAGAAGGTTAAATTTTTTTAGTATTTCTTACATAATCTTGTATTCCTCCTTTATTTATTACTAAAGTGGGTGCTCAATCATAAGCATTAATATAGACAAGTATACTGCATTTTGGTATAATGTGAACAACTACTGGATTAAACAGTTGCTTTACTTCTCTCTGAAATGTAATATGATGAATCAAATCACATTTCAAGAGTGGAATAAGGGTTTCAGTTTTATGGTATTATTGCATAAATCTATATACCTGTAAATGACAGGCTCAATATGTTGAGATCTTCTTATTTATGATACTCGGTTTCTTTCTGCCATGAAGTGATGGAAAAAGAGAGGCAGGATCATAATTATATTCATTATGATGACACATCTGACAGCTCTCTGCATCTACAAGTAGCTTTCAAAATCTAGAGAAATGATTTCCCATTTCTTTGCACAAACAGTTTTGGTATGGGATTCAGAGCTCCTGATATGTGTAATGAGTATCGTACAAGCCCGGACTGCAGAAATGGATAGAATAGAGGAAAACGTATCCCAATATTGTCTTACCAGGCAGAGTGCACTGACTTACAGCCATGTGAATCAAATCAAACTCTTGTTTCTAATAAGAATGTGAAGATGCCTGTTATGAGCATGAAATATTTGCAGGTTAAAAAAACAAGAAGCCATGCCCTTGGAGGATTATAAGGAATGTAATACATTTTATTTTAATGGAGGTTTTATACCTGAAAACATGCACTTAAAAAAAGTAAAATGCTTTCCCTAAACTGCTTGCCAGCAACAGCTGGAAAACAATACTGTAAATTTAGACTTTGATTTTTCAACAGTGTTGTTAAGTAACTCTCAGAGTACAGGTCCATTAGCCTATTTAGAATGAGACTCTTAACACATTCTTCCCAAGTGCAGTTGGTTCCATTTTTCAGTATCAATCATGTAAGTGATACAATAGTTACACTTATGGTGAATAAAATTTATCAAGTCTTGAGGTATTGCATATCAGACTGCAATTTATTAGTGTAAAAGAGCCTGATGTTTTCATATATTCCTTAGTTCTGGCTCATGCCTCCTTAGAAGTCATGGTTGCATAGTCAATGTGAATCAACTAAATGTAATGCCATTGTGGGAAACAGGTGTCTGGACTAGTCCATCTAGCAGTCAGCTGAAGTGATGTATCTCATTGTTTGGTGGTTTGGGTTTTTTTTCCACCTTTAACCTTTGATAAGAATTGTCAGGAAAAAAGTGTACTAACAAATACTTGGAAAATGCATAAATCTCCTTAAGTTCTTATTGTTTTTAGATTAGAAATTAAATTAAGATCTAAAAATACATAATTTGACAACTGAACTACAGAATTTCAATTCAGTCATTTTTGATGTGTATCATGCTACATAATAGAAAAGTATAATGGTGTGCATATACATATACATTCCACTGTAAAAGTACAATATAATGTTCCTAAAACAGTTTTTCAGACTAGAATTTCTATACATTATTTGCACAATGAATATATGTGAAGTTCATCAGCACTCACTACAAAACTTTAATAAAGTGGAAATAAATACTGAATTTAAAAAAAAAAAAAAAACATAAACTGGCTGGTATTTAATACCTCTAACACAACATGAACTCCAGCAGCCTGCCTGTCTCTCATCTCCTCCCCAGCTTCCCAAATGATACTTTCTTACACAACATACTTACCAGGTAAAAAATTCTGTTAGTAATGAACATCTCGTTGCTTTCTAGTAACTGTCCAGCAATCAGAAGGCAGAGAAGAAATAGTTTGTTGTACTATGAACGTTTTGATGCTTGCTCTGTTCTCTAATTGTGATTCACTTCCTAAGGTCCACCATGAAAATGTGTTCTTTGACCAATTTCTAAAGGGTAAAAATCAATTAGTTTATGGTTTTCATGGAATTCATTTGCTTAACCAAAACTTAAATACAATTATAACTCAAACACAGCTATTTAACTTCTAGGATTTTGGTGGTTTTTTTAACAATTTAACAATTCTGTGTCCTGGGATTATTGCCAGGTATGGGAAGTACAAAGAGAGAGTGTTCTGCATACCAGTAATAAGGTGTAGCCTCTTCTTTTAGAAGTCTGTATAAATAATTTCTAAAATATCACTTTAAAGCTAATGTATTGGTACAGAGACAAGGTGATTGTTTAAATAAATACTCAGCATTCTGTACTTGTTGGGTTTGGGCTTTTTTTAAGAATTAGGTTTTCAATTTGGAGCTACAGATTTGATGTCAAATTGGGAATACTGATTGGCTGCTGGCTGGACTATGTTATTTTCTTCCCTATCCAAAGCTTTTCCTGACCCAGAGTTACTGTCAAGATGAGCAACTGAGCTAAGTGTTCTTTAATTCATGATTCTTTTCAATACAATTACCAGGAAAAAATTCTCACGGGTTGGGGAGACTTAGCTTTTATTTTCTGTAAAACAGAATGAACAAATGGATATGCTTAGGGAAATCTTTTACAAAATCTTTTAACTGTGTGCATTTTGGCACATGCTTTCTTTGTGAAATTTAGAATCTTAACTTCTGTAGTTTTGTTCTTCAGATTGCTTTTATCATCTAAATAGTTGTTAAAATGGCACATAGGCTGGAAGTTTCTCAAGTACTACAGCAAGCAGCAATGCAGCAGTAGCAGCAGAGTGCTCAGATTTGGCCAGTGGTGCAAATAGACACAGCTATTCCTTCCACTAGCATTGTCCACCTGTTAGTGATCACCTGTGTGAATCCTTCCCCTGCACGCTCCTACGAGCATGTTGTTGGCATCCTTTCTTTCCATACATTCTGCTGACTTCCTTGGGATGAAAAGTCTAAGAAAATACTGCTTTTGGTGTTAGGACTTCTGAAGCAGAATCCTGCTGTGTTCATGGACGCTGTCCATGTGTATGTTGATTTATTAAGAGAAAATATATGACAAGGGATGTGAATGTTTTGCTGAAAAATACTTAATGTTTTATCTTCAGGATTATTTGCCCAGTTTGATGAAACGTCTTATTTTATTTTTTTTCTGTGAAAGGAAATAAGGTTTTTTATTTTTATCACTGCTTCCCCTAAAATAAGGCTTTTCAATCACACTGTATGTATTTGGTACTTTGATTGGCCAGTATTTTGTATCTGCCAGAAACCTGGAAGAATCAAAGTGTTAGGCACTGAATACAATGAGAAAGACCCTACTAATATCCAAACTTATTAACCCCAAAGCTAATTAGCTTTCCTTTTATTAAGCATCAGAAGCTTCCTATGGGAGATTTGTAAAACAGGCTTCATTAGTTCTGCTGCTCACACATCTACTTGTTTACTTCTGGTAACAAGGAAGGAACCTTCTTCAGGAGTGGAAAACAATAACTTGCAAACAAAACAGGCAGGAAGTTATTTGAACTAGTGATGAAAGATGAGTGAGAGGTTTTGTCTCTGGATCAGAGTACTGTTATGTTTAATTTATGTTTAATTATGAAATCGGTAGGCTAGTCAAGATGTTGGTTTGGGTATCTTCATATTAGTAGGCTCAGTAAATAACTGGAACACAGAAATAATCTCAAGCCCAAGGAAAGTCTGGAGTTCAGAGGTAAACTCTTTGATTTAATGTAAATGGGAAATCTATTCCCCCAAATTTAATCTAAAGGTCACATCAGAGACCTTTAATCAGTCACATCAGAGAGTTAAATACAAAAGCAATCCAGATGTATCCATGCGTATTCTGAATTAGAAGAAGTGTCATTTATATAGTAATTTATCTACAATGTTTGGAATTCCACTGACAATTCTTTTCTAAATAACCACCTATTTATGAAGAAGTTTGAAAAATATCTCAATTGTTAATTATGGCCACTGGGGAGGCAGTGATACTGAGACCAGTCTGGTCAGAGAGGTGTGTGGCGAAAACAGAGGGATGGGAACGATGGAGTTACCTTAAAAATAAAGAACTTTAATGGATAGAATAACAAAGGTAGAAACCACACGATCTAAGGGGCAACATCCAAAGACCCGGGGCTGTGGCGAATGTAACAATATATGGGGGTATCCGAGGGCAAATGTCCAATCATGAACATGAACTAGGAGCATATCTTTATAAGTGACCAGCCCCAAACCAACTGAGAACAAGAACCAGAAACATGACTTGTTATAGGATCACTCCATTAATGTACCAACTCCCATGGTCTCAGTTGATGCCTCCTGCATGTGCAGGTGAAGCCACTCCTGTCCATCACCACCAGACCTATTTCCACAATTAATGATATCCATTGTATCAACTTAATCAGAGTTTAGTTTTATTTTCTTGCAGCAAATCTTCTCTAGCCTTAAGCCTCCCTTCATAGCCCTAGTTTCTCTTGTCAGTCACCTATAAATGTGAGTATCCTTTCCTGAGCCTTGAGATTTTCAGGTTATCCCTATTTTAAATTATTTTGGAGCTTATAAATATATCTTAGATAATGCAGAACAAATAGTCTTTTCTACTTGGAAGGAAGGATTATATTTCAAGTTCCTGATTTAATAAATACCAAATTTTTCAAAAAATTACAATTAAGTTTTTATCAGCACACAATATGCTTGATCCTATTCTACATGAGCCCTGTTGAGTTGTTTACTGGGCAAAATGGATGTGAAATGCTTCCAGAAACATCAAAATACATTAAATTTGCATAGGCCAGATAAAATTATTGAACATTATACAAAAGT
Source organism: Sturnus vulgaris (assembly GCF_052056855.1). NCBI lineage: Eukaryota > Metazoa > Chordata > Aves > Passeriformes > Sturnidae > Sturnus > Sturnus vulgaris. The sequence goes on along the minus strand of NC_142256.1, from coordinate 15,892,348 downwards.
ATATTGCAAAGAACCCAAACCACAGTGATAAATTTGAGATGAAGAAGAAATGGAGTTTGTTCAAGGACACTTGAAAGCTTATCGAATTATTTTTGAACCTTGAACATAAAAAATTACTGGTGAATTTAGGTTGAAGCATGGTCCAAATATTATATCAAAAGATTTTCTGCAATTCCCATTGAACCCACAGCCATTCTGTGACTTGTCACTTAAGAAACACTGTTATACCAAATAAAACACAGCTTGTATCTCCTGAGTGATGAGGATAAGGTTGATTCAGCTAGCAGGGATATTGTCTCCTCAGGCTTTGTACAGCATCTGGCACACTGAGCTGCCCTGAGAAATCACACAGGCACATTAAGCCTGACCTGCTTTTCCTTTCTATTTTGCGAGCTTATTACTCCAGTGAGGGTTTTTTATCCATGGCATTTTTGCTTTCATTGTTACAGTGACACTGAGGTAGATAATGGACATCTATGTGTGAGAAGAGTCAACTGTCTGACTGCTTTTGGGTTCTAAGTACTTAGCATTACAAAATGTTGCTGCTTCATTTTTTCACTGGCTCGTAAGGCTACCACTTCTGAAAAGTTTCGTAGTGTAGTGTAATAGTTCTGTGTTAAGATGGACTTTAACTATTGATAGATGAGAACTTTAGCACAAAAATAGTTGTAGACCCATAGCTCAAAGAGATGAGGCAGTCTTTGTGTTTCAAATGTCACTTCAGTCAAACCACTCCGTTGTCTGAAATACTGTAATACCTATAATTTTCTTTTCTTCACTCTAGGAAATATTAAGATTTTATTTTATTCTGTAAGAAACATTTGTTGCACTAGTTTATTAATGTGAGGAGTTATAAACACTTTCAGAAGGGGAAATATGTTTGTTTTTCTTCCATAGACAATAGTACATCAGCAAATCTGAATGTCTGACCATACAGATATTCTGTAAGATATATCTGCATTGCTCCTCTGGCAGAGTGAAAAATGTTGAATATAGGCTTTTCAAGGCATGAAAACAGTCTGAGATTTGCTTTCCTGTGAAGATATCTTTGAAGACAGCATTTAATAAAACAGTGAAATACTCGACTTCTCCTGAAAGGTTTTCTACTTTTTCTTACCAGTGAAAATGAAACTTTAACACTGTAACTTGCATTTTACTACTGACCCTGTGTTTGGGGCGTGCAGCACTTTTGCATATTGGAGACAAAGGAGCTTTTTGTTCTCAGCAGTTCTGATTTTACTTAGACTTTCCTTAGTGCATACTACAGTAATCAGAAGCAGCTTCTTGGAATTGGTCTTGGATAATAATTTTAGCGTGTATTTGAATATTTAATTTTCTTCTGATTTATGATGACTTGATTTACCTAAGCAATTTCAATAATTTGGGGGTTGTGTCTTTAATAACTCTTACAATTAAATAGAGTTCTTGACAGAGGGTAAGGGAGGAAAGCCTTTATTTGTGTTTTGTCATCTGTAAAAATCCATTAGTGATTTGCAGTGAAATGTTGGTCCAACATTTTGTTAGTGGGAAACAGGCACTAGAAAGATGTATCTTGTGGATTAAACTCTTATATTTTGCAGTGCTGAAATTTACAGAACTTGTTATAATTAACTAAATGTTATTTTGATGCTATTAGCCTATGCTCAGCCAGGAGACTTGAAAAACTTGACATGTGTTGTCTACTTACTGCATGAAATTGATCTCTGGTAGCATCTTAGGACTTGCCCTGATAAGCTTAATTATTTGCAGTTAGTATAGGATTCATTTTCTGTTCTTATTTGCCTTAGTCTTTCTTCAGCTTTTTTGTTATACACATTGATGAGGTCTTACACCCTCTTACATTATAAATACATTTGTATCCACATTATTCAAGGGATTCTTGTTCTCATATCTGAGTATAAAGATTAAGTATAATTTCATCATATAAACCAGTAACTTTTACAAGTTCTTTTTGTGATCATCCCTTCTTTTGCAGACATCACCTAATTTTTTTGTTGTAAAATGTTCTGCTGTCCTGCTGATGTTATCAAAGAGCATTGAACAGTGTAACAGCTGTGAACTAATATAGCATTGATTCTATCCTTTGAGAATCATCAGAGGTATTTGCATTTTCTAATCCCATAATCCTATCCCATATTTGCCAGTATTAGGCATCATATCATGTCATATCATATATCATATCATATCATATCATTAAATGGTGCTTGAACATTTATTAAATTAACATATTTAAAACATAATTTATTGAAATACTGTACATTTTGTGCTCCAAATAATGTCCTGTTGCACATTTTTGCAGTCTGGAGGGTTCGTCTAGTATCCCTCAAGCCTCTCAACAGCCCTATGCCCTTTTATAGCTCATGGAATGCAGACGAGGACCATGGTGAATTGAATGTCTCTGAGACAAAGTTGTGACTGTCGAAATCAGTAGAATTTTTTCACTGCACTCACAGAGTTTAGAATTTCATCCAGTGTGATGAAGAAATCATGGAGTCAAAATACATATTTTTAAGCTGCTTTGGGTTTGTTTACATAAGGCAGGTGTTTTGTGGGTATTTGCTCATTCCAAAGTAGTGATGTTTGCTACTGTGAAAGAATTGTGACTTTTTAAAGTTTTCTCACATTTCATTACGTTCACAGTTCCTCAAAACTCCTGCACGTTTCTTACTACAGAAGGCACTTGGCACGTCATTATCATTTTGCATCTGGCTGTAGACTCTCTGATGAAACCTGGGACCTGCTGTTGCCACAGGTGCATCACAGAGAGCATTGATGGCAATCACAGTGTGGGCAGGGCTTGAGTCTGAAAATATGTGAAACAAGAGTGCCAATGGAATCACAAGTCATTTCACCAGATATAAATTTCTGTATCTTATTTTTGACACTTTAAATGCACATAGTTTGGATTATCTTTATTGGAAATGTCCCACTAATGCGGGTAGGCTATGAGGGAGTCTGCTTTTGATCTTGCATTAACTTCAGACATCTTATGTAGCTATTAGGTTCTTACTTGACTTTACAAAAATTTCTATGGTTATAATTTTGCTCAAAAATTGATGATTCCCTTAAATATGATTTTTTTTTCAAGTAACAGTGGTGACTAAAGATGTAATTGGTCACTATATGTGATAGATCTCTTTTCTATCCTATATTAATAGATGTGGAGCAACAGGGAGATAAAAATATTAAATCATGTAAAATTTTAGAAGGTAAATTAGGTTTTTTTCCCTGGTACAGTTACTATAATATATGTGTGTTACCAGAGTCAATTAACTCTTGAGACTTCCAGAGAACAGTGGATATTTTCTCGTTTGTTTTCTCTCTCAGATCACGATGGGAATTCAAGATAGTAAATGCTTAATAGTAAATACTTTTATAACACTTAAACACTTGATCTGCTTCTAAAATATTTAAATGCGTTTCTGCCAGTGGTTTAACACTTTATTAATCAAAATTACTCAACAACAGCTCTTTTAATTGCATCTAGTGTTTTACAAAGTTTAAACACATAAATCTAGATATTGGCATTTGCAAAAACAGAATGAATAAAACCTGCTGATTTTCTTTGACTTGTCAGATACATGCATTTAGCAGGATTGCTGCACAGCTCACTGTGCTCATGACACTGTGTCAGTGTTCTTGGATTTCCCTCCTGCTCTTTCACAGCAAACTCTGCTTCAGATGTGTCTGTAAACCTGATCACTGCTCTCTACTGTAGCCGTGGAAAGGGGTTTTAACCCTGTAAGTGCGACGGAAATAAGATGCACAGCTACATGGTCATCTTTCACGACAGGAAGAAAGAGACAAGTTTATTCAGAAACACAGTTGGTTTTATAGCATGACTCGCAATTCCAAGAGTAGAGAAAAGGTGATCGGTTCAGAGAGAAGACACCCCATTGCCAGGGCCTGGTCACACACCACAACAGGTGTTCTATCCTTGTTATTAATTCCTTTTTATTTTGACCAAATGATCACCCTGGCAGAAATTCTCCCTAGCCTTGAGCTGGACCAGCTTATTGGCTGGGAACAGAGCTGAAAAGCTCCAGCCTGGAATATTCTTCAGGCTGTAATTTTCTTATTTCTCAATATGTGTCCCACACTCTACTGGGACCGTTTGAAGAGCAGTCTATTCACCATCACATCTCCTCTTTCCTGTCTCTCTGACTGTGTCCCACCATGTGATGCCCATGTGTACTTGCCCCTCTTACACAACCCTGTTTTATAGGGAGATGGGAAGTATACTCTGATGACTTGTTCATTCCTAATCTCAATCACTTTAACAATAAGTGAATCAAACCTTGATACATCTTCTCATCTAGTCTTGCTATAGGAAAGGAGAAAAAAAACGGAACTTGCAGATGGCAAATGGTGTGAGATGCACAGTTCCCAAGGAGTGGCACTGGTTGGATTGGTCTGCTCATGTGTATCATGTTTATATCAATAGTCTGATGCTTTTATGTATTTCTGTGTGTATAATGAATATTAGACATAATATTAGAGAAATGTCTTATTGATATTTCAGAGCTATGTTCAAAATAAAAGAACAAGATCCCCATTTTTCAGGGCTCTAACATCTAAAACAACCATATTGAGAAATCCACTACTTGAATCTGCTTCTTGAATTTGTTCCACACCAGCTGTCTGAGCACACACACTTGTCTGTATCTTCCATGGTGCTGTGACATGGCCTCTCAGCTGCTGAATTCTCTGCCTGCCACTTTCCGAGTGGAAATAAATCCCCCTGAGCCTTTGTTCCATCTCACCTTTCCTAAGTTCCTGCTCCATGCAAAAGAAAGTACCTGTGTGTGTTGGCATCGTGTGTTGTCAGGGGTACCAGTACGAGGAAGGAAATAACAAGCAAAGCAGTAGAAAATCCACTCTTAAAAAAAAAAAAAAAAAAAAAAAGTAATCGTGTAATATGTAAATAGTAATGTAAATAATGTAATATGTAGAGTAATCCTCAAGATAAAATCTTACTGACATGAAAATTATTCAATACAAGTTTTCACAGCCCCTTACAGTGACTCAGAGGGAGAAGGTAATATAAGAACTGTGGTGATGTTTGGCATCCAGGAGAAAAGACTGAACTGCCTACTTACTGATCAGACTAGAGAGAGCAGTCATGAAATTGAGAGATGGCACCAGGGATACCTGGAAGACGAAAAATTAAAAATCAAAATATTAGCTTTGGAATTTGGGATGCTTTCATCTAGCTATATATATTTTGAGCAGCCACTTCCTAATCTTTAGTCAAATTAAGGTTACTTTTTATGCACTACAAAGAAATTATGTTTTTTATTGAAATTGGTGTTAAATGTATGAGATATGATTTTACTTATTCTCTTTAAAGAAGATTAGCTAGCACCTTTAGTTATGCATTATATTGCACAAGTGGCAGTTTCTTATAATTGATCCATGGGTAATTTTCTATATCCAATATTCTGTGAAAAGGTAGCTTATGCAGAAATGTTTGAAGCAGGCCAAGTTGCTTCACTTAGTCTTATTTTCTTCAGGTATTCAGCAATGAGTGCATATTGACAGACTTAATTGTGGTTGCTTCAAAAGCTAGAGGCTACTTATTTTGCCAAAGATTTTCCATATAAACGTGACATTAATAATGTGTGTTTTAATTAAGTTGCAGATAACTTTTTAGTAGGTTATTTGCTAAAACTGACAAGAAGAAAAGCAGTAATGGTTGAGCTGACAGAAATATAATTTGTGAAAAGAATGAAGTGTTTACCACTGTTTTATTTAACAAAAATTATTCAGACTTTGATAGTAGAAATGTGTCAGTGAAGCACACTGAAGTAAGTCTTCCAAAGGCAATTATTTTTGGTGGCCAAAGTTAACGAGTGGTAGATTTCAGATCCTTCCTGGAAAAGGTTTGGGGTTTTTCATGTGTGAAGTGGGCCTGTGGTCATGCTTGTTAATATGTGGCTACTGATTTTCCTATCATGTCATGCACTGTGCAGTCATGATAGTTGTGATGTAATGATGAATTTCATTTCCTAATTCTATCTGGCTCATGCTTGCAATAATCAATGTCAGTCCTTGCCAGGGCATTACTTGTCCTGCCCCATCTGCTGCTGAAGGATGGCTGGGCTCATTACATTGTGGGGATTATTTTCTCTATGGAAAAATACACAATGTTTGTTATATTAGGGATCACTCTGCACTCATTGTGACAGGCTATATTTGTGGGTTTTGGACTCCTCTGTAAGTACTAAGTTGATTTTATCTGTGTTGGAAGGGTTATAAGGAGACATATGGACCTTTCTGATCTGAAAATCTATTGCAAGATTGCCAGTGTGCAGATCTCTCCAGGGATGGGCAGTAGATAAAGCACACAATGTGTAGGCTTAATGAGTGGTTCCAGGACTAATCACTCTTCATGTTAGGTGGATAGAAGGAAAAAAATACACCTATATGCCTTTGGTGCTCTGTAGTATCCTTCAGGCTCTGGCTCAGCATCCTGCCAGGGTTTGAAGCTCCTTTACTTAAGTGTTTTTCCCACAAATCATGGCCTACTAAGTCCAATCAGGTTTCTTGAACTTAATTAATGCCAGTTGAAAAATCAACAGAAAACAGAAGAAAAGCACTCTGCATTTAGAAATCATTATGTTTATATTTTTAAAGCTCTTTTTAATCTGCTTTAGGATTTGGACCTGACAAAATGAATTATGCTGTGAGAGGCCACCACAGTATTTGTTATCAGAAGCAAGGCTTTGCTCGCTCTTTCTTTCTTTCTTTCTTTCTTTCTTTCTTTCTTTCTTTCTTTCTTTCTTTCTTTCTTTCTTTCTTTCTTTCTTTCTTTCTTTCCTTCCCCTTTTTTCCTTTTTTTTTCTTACTTATGAGAGATAAAGCAACATTTGGAGGAGGGGTGGAGATGATCCCTGCACTTCTTAAGGACTTGAAAAGCATTTAGGAAAGAATGGTCAGGGACTTGGATGTCTTGTTTTACCATGACATTCTGTTGATTCATCTAGATACTAAAGAATGAATGAGTTTGTAATTAAATACGTTCAAAGGTTTGAAGAATTTTTGTGTGTTCATTAAGCTTCTTCTCTCTTTCAGTAGGGATTATAGATGCAATTCTGTACATTACTAAAGTTAAATAAAACATAATAAGCCGAAGACATGAATTAAAGATATCCTCTTTTTTTTTCCCTGTGGTGAGGTAATTAACATAATGAGTTGACACTAGGCCTTTTTTCTGTATTGCATCCTAGTGAAATTGATAGTGCTTTATAGTGGGGGGAAAAAAGGTATTCTAAAAGACTCTAGTATGGAAGGTGTAAGTAATAAAACAGGGAACCTAAACTTAGAATTATTTTAAAAAATTAAACACAAAGTGTAATTTATTTCCATTAGAAGATGCTACCTATCCTTCAAGCCTGAGTGGATATAATTACCATAATGTAAATCTCTTGACAAATAGTGCCCTAAGGCAGCATGACACTAATAATTGTTCAATTACAGACTTTTAGCTTTTCAAATGGCCAGAGTCATCATTATGCAGCTCGTTAATAGAAATAAAGGCATAGTTTAAATGCATAGGAAAAATATAATTCTTTTGAAGATGAGTTTCTCTTTACATTTAATGTCTTTTGTAATTACCTCTAATAATTTCTAGTAATCATTATTTAATTTTCTTTAATTATAATTGCACTTTAATATGATTGTTTACTGAAAAAAGGAGGAATTTAACATTTGTGCATTAAATTTCAAATAATATGTTAGTGATATATATACCATTTTGAAAAATTTTGTTCATTCTACCTCTATAGCTTCAGGGTATTTTAAATGTTTCTAGCATATCAAATTTATTCTCTGAGCCGACTCAGTCATCAAATGGTTAAGTATTATGCTGCTGATCTCAACCTCAATTCTTGATTCTCAGACATGCCATTTAAAGGTACTGAAAATAGGCTGAAATTGGTGATCTGATAACTCCTATAGGTTAGGAAAATTCTTGGAAGACACAGACAATTGTTGAAGGTGAAATGGAAAATCACAGGTATTCTTTAAAATGTTGTTTCTCTTCTAGTATAACAAGAGAGTACGTGAGAGAGAAGATAGCTGGAACTCTCATCCTCTAAGAATATTTGCTCACAGAAGCCAGGAGGCTCATTGTTATCAAAATGGCCAACCACTGTAAATGGTAAATAAATGCCTTACAAACACCAATCTGTCTCAGTGTTACTCATCCTATTCCAGTACACTAATTAGAATGTGTTACTGTGCTTAGATCACCATAAATATATATAATACTGTGTATTGTCAAATTAATTAAAATGCCCTCCCCCCAGAGAGTTTGTACTCTGATGATGTCATCTGGAAGTGCAAACTGCTTGCCTTGCTGTATGCCCTGCCTTTTGAGTATTCCTATATTTATTAGTCATGAGGAAAAACAGCAGAATTTTTTGCCGAAAATACTAGAGACAAAATGTTCTGTTTGACATTATCACTACTTGGGTAGGTTTATCTGAGAGAAGTCTGAGAAATTGTTTCCTTAAATTGTCTGCTGTTAATATATTTAAAAATAAAGTATGCTTGATTTTTCAGGAACCTGACATGGATGATTGGGAACAAAAATCAGATAAATTTTATCTTACGATTAAGCCTGAATTCACTTTTTTTCTTTTGACGATAATTACATTTTTGTGTATTTGTTTGTTTAATGTGTCTATGACTTTCGACTTGCTACAATTCTTTGCTCTTTAAGTAAATTTTGAAATATTTAAATGCTTGCAATTGAATGTCTTTGATTCCTATGAAAGATTGAGAGGTCAGGGTACATTTTTCAGTGTATAGAAAATCTTTGCAATATCAGTATGTGTTAACAATATTGAGGCTGTGCTCCTTAATGAGCTGGTCTAGAAGGCTTCCAAAAGAGCATGGCTATAACCCAGGCTGGCATTAGTAACTCAGGACTTCGTTCTCACTTTCAGAAGCCACCGATCTACAGATTGGTTAAGGGTTAAGACTATGTCTGCTCAGAGACGGAAACACAGCACTGGAAACCATTTAGACCTTGCTTTAAACTATTTGAGATCCACTTTGAAACAGGGTCATATTTCTGTGTAAAATCAAAATCAATACGGCCATCTCAAATTAATCTAACTTTCGAATTTTTGCATATCAGACATATTTTCAAAATTATCTCCTAACTCTTTTGTAATAATTCACATTTATTGCATGCACTTGACCGGAGTCAAAGCAGAGAAATGCAGACTTCAGTGCTGCTACAGTCAGCGTATACAGTAATTACAGCTTCACCTGGTTTGGTGTTTCTTTGTTCACTTTTACAACACATGTTACTTGCAAAATTAGAATTTTTCTGAGCTATCTTAAACTTTGAGAACTGTTTAAAATTAGAAAGAAGGATGAAGAGCTCCACATGAGCAAAATTAGCTGAGATACTAAAAAAAGTGTGGTATATGGATGTGCACTTATTTCATGCCTTGCAAAAGCACAAAGTAAAATTAGGCTTGCTGGTTTTACTTTTGAAAGAAGGACTCAATTCCAGTTTGCACATATGTAAGGTGTATTTAGAGAGAGGGTAGTTTTGGGGTTTGCAGTCTGGTTATTCTTCAAGTTTTAGTGCCAATTATTTATTTATATCATTTTATAAGAACAAAGGTTGAGTCAGTGTCTTGTCCAGAACCTTTGAATGTGATTGATTTTTCAGAGCCTAAGGATGAAGACTGTGGCCAGCCCTTCTATGGGAATACAGGAAAATGAGGAGAGATGTTCCAAGGCTCTTACCAATCCATCATTGCCCAAATTTTCCCAGGAAATTTTTGCACATATGTCCTTTGTTATCAACAACAAAACCATTAATTTAGTTTATTTAAATATGAAGTAGTACTCTCAGGTTCTTCTGTTACTGTTTCAAATATCTCACTGATACTACATGAGTTTTACTTCTGCTTGTAAAATTTGAGCCTAAGCCTTACCAATTTCTATTTACATTCAACCCCAGCTGATATTTGCAATGATTTTCATGTAAATACTTGATTACATTTCAGAAAAGGAGTCAGTATTTCTAGCTTATGTTTTTCCCTATGCACATCAACAGGAAGGTCAATAACCATGGGTACACACAGAGCCTAACTATTCTGTGGTAGAAGTCAGTCACAGGCATCCTTTTTGCCTTGCAGATCCTAGTGGGAGTTGTACTGTTAAATGATATATCTAATTTTAAGTCCTTTGTTCAGTAAAATCTGCAGTGAACTGAAACCACCTGATTATTTGAATACTTTGTCTTTGGCATATCTTTTTGTTTTGAGAAATGTATACATCTGTGTGTATCTTGTATGTCTGAGAATCAGTACAGCATAGTGCTCACGTTCCTCAGGAGATCTGAGCCTCGATGCCCACATAGAAATTGTTGCCACTACAAAAGAAATGCCCTTTCATGACACCTGATCCTTCTTGTCAGACAGTTGTGCCCTGAGGGTGTTTTTGTCCATTGTAGTGTTGGGACTGACTTCATAGTATCTTCCCTTATAAAGAAAGTTTTACATTAGAGGAACAACTTTCCCACGTGAGATTTTAGGGGCAGAAGGCAGTATAAGAACACGATTTTAAATAGTAGCAACGTTCTGACTTTACTGGGATACTGAAAATACTGGAGTGAAATGTTAGGTGCTACTCTGTAATCAATGCATTTAAAATAAGAAAAGAAGGTCAATACAGGTGTTCTCTTATAAGCTGCTGACTTGCAAAAAACAATGGGAAGCATTAGTAGTTGGCAGCTAGTTGAAGAGTTCTAAGAATACTAAAAGAAACCAAGTTTCCACCGACAAAAAGTATGAATGGCATTGAGAAATAGCATCATATGACATTAGCTGTTCCTTTAGCTAAATTTCACAGTCTACCAATGTGATTGCAAACATCACAGTTCTGTGTTTGCTGGAACTGAAATTTTGTTGGTTCAGAAACTTGTCTCTAAATACTGTTATTGCATCTGTTTTAAACATCTCATTCAATGTATGTTAATAATGGTCATCATTTAAATCATGCATTCTGTGGTTTTAAAGTATAAATCAGATACCAAGTATTGTCATCAAAATCACTTTAAGATATGATTATTCTATTCTGCTACAAACTTCCCAATGGTCCTTAGGACTTGCCTGAAGGCAACTTTGCAGAACAAGCTAAAGTGTTACAGTAGAAATAATTGCTTTTGAGAATAGCTCCAGAGAAACACTTCTAGGTCACCACATTCCAGTTCTGTGTAAGTGCATTATTAATGCTGTCAAGCCTCATGGAAGAGACACTCAGCAAAGGATGCTCAACCCTTATAATGTTGGATGTGATGGAGCATGAAAACAGTCCAGTCACAGAACTGTGGGATGGTTTGGGGTGGAAAGGATCTTAAAGATCATCTTGCTCCAATCCCCCTGCCATGTGCAGGGACACATTCCACTCGGTTGTTCAAAGCCCCATCCAATCTGGCCTAGAGCAAGAGCAGTTGGTGCTGGTTGGAGTTAACACTGTCTGTGTTTGCATTAAAGTGACATCAGCATCTCTTTCCTATTCATTCAGTCTTGGTTAATCCTCCAATATGAGGACGGCACATGTAAATATGCTAGCACTAAGAAAGCTTTCATATCACTTTAGAATCAATATCTCAGGCAAGAAACAACTTGCAGTTGTCTGTGCTGGATACTCATCAAAGCCTGCTGTGTTAAGGACTGAGTTAATGGCTCTTTGCACTTTTTTTTAGAAGCAATTGTAGGGGCAAGTCACTCAATGACCAACTTGAGAGCTTGAATAAAGATGAATCTGAGAAACGTCCCACAGTAGGTATTGACACATATTGCAGTAGAGAAGTGTTTTGTTTAATCTCTCACTATTGCCTCATATGAGGATTTATACTCTTGAGTTTATCCCTTGTGATATTTGAAGCATACATCTACACAGACATCACTGTCTCACTGTCCTTCCTGCAACTCATTCTAGAACATCTCTTTAAGAAGTCTGACAATTTTGTTCTAAAAGACAAAAAGCTTTATGCTATAATGAAAAACCTCTTGTTTGAGCCTCATTGATACCTCATTTTGAAGCACATCTCATTGAAAAGTCTAAGCACTTGCTTCCTTCTCTCCTGCACCAAGATACTTTGCAGCACTAATTACATCAACCTAAAATGTTTGTTTTCATTCCAATATGCCGTTGAATTGCTCTGTGTCATGCATCTCGTTTGTAGTTTTCCCCACAAAATGCCCTGGTTTAGATGCACTTGGTGCAGTTCTCTTTTGACATCCATTGTGTAACAGGTTCTGTTCCATTGTTTTTCAGAACTGCAGAGAAACCCAGGTTTGCTTCACACTCCTCCTTGTTGCCCTTTTCAGAACTACATATAAGCAAGGGAAGCAGAATTTGACTTTAGATTCCAGTAGCCAGTATGAAAAACACACCATTAGGATTTATATAAAGCTCTGTTCCACATGGCAGGCTTCCATACATAGCATATACTTTTTAAAGCCAGAGTGCAGAGGATGAAGACAGATAAAGAATTGGGGTTTTAAAACAGAAGAAACAGAGTACTTGCGAATGAACTCAATCAGGATGTTTAAGTGCAGAGAGAATTGTGTTCTCCTAGGAGTTGCTTGTTATCCCCATTTCTAGCCTATATAAATGGCTCAGGTGGCAGAATACAAACATGAAGCAACAGATCTGCTGATTATTCCAAGTTTGAGGGAGTAATGAATGCAAAGTTTACCAAAGGTGAGATGAAAAAGAACTGTTAATCACTTTTAATTAGGCTTGTGAGGTTTCAAAAAAAAAATCTACCCTTGGTTAACGAGAAGTACTGTGTGGAAATAATAAACATGTTCTAGGAATGGTAAAAGAAGTCAGACAGGGTTTTGCAGGATAAGGAAAACCTTTTTCTTTACAAGCATTTAATGGCAGATTTTGGCATATGCTAGATTTTCAGTGGGTGATTTTGTAATACTTTAATTCCATATATAATTTTTTTATGTGATTAGTTAAAGAAGTGCGTTCTATTATATTCGTTCTATTCTACCTTCATGGTAATTATTAAGGAATGTGAAGGTATTTCTATGAATCTGAATGCAAGTTCTGTACTATTGCATGGATTTGTGATAATTGTGTCTATGAGTAGCAGTTAATTGTAATTGCATATTTGTGTTGTCATGCTGGAATCTGTTTTTGCATGCATTGAGTACCACCTGCATGTAGAGGATGATATGTGAATGTGAGGGAGCACACAATGGATAACTACTCTGAGCCAAGGATGAGGAGCACTGAGGTTGTGGTCAAAAGTTCACAGTCTGAGACTTACCAGGATTTTTTATCTGTTGACAGTGATGCCAAAAAAATAAATTAGTTCAATATTTGAAATATTTCATGATCAGGTTGAAATCCTGAAGAAGCATATGAAAAAATTATTTTTTTGTGCTTAGTGTTTTCACAGTAAAAACAACCTAGATATAACTTCACGCTCTGAGAGTTTAATCGAACAAATATTCAACAACAGTTTCATATGCTCACCAGTCCTTTGGCTTTTGATGAGTAAGACCAAAAGTGATGTCCTTTTCAGAAAACTACATTCAAACCAGTTATATTGATATATGTATATTCATCCCTTAATATCTCCCAAATACATGCTCACTTATCTGGTAATATATACTTAGGAAATCTCATTCTGTTGATTAGCACTACATTCAATTTTTGTGGGTATTAATAGCAGCATAAAGTTATATGCATCATTTAAAGTATTTAATCACAGAAGCACCTTAAAAACTAACACTGAGTGACTCCACAAATGTCTTAGAACATTTGATGTTCAAATATCCTCATTGCCTCATTACAAACACTTCAAATTAGCAAATTAATGCTCTATCTTATTTATTACTTTAAATGTGCCATTAAAAAACACACAGTGTCATTTTGCTAAAACTTGAATCATTCCAGCTTTATATGCACTAATGTCTGTTATAGAAATGATGGATTCTTTTAGCCAGACATATCAAGATTTATGAACACATATGAAAACATCAGCAAAAAAAAAAAAAAAAAAGCCACTCTAAACTCTATAAAAATAGCAAAATGAGAGAGAGGTTGAAAAACTCAATATTTTTTTCTGTGGCAAAGTCCAGAATTCAAATCTAGTAGAATAACTGGATTGTACTAAGTTCCAGAATTGCAAAGTCTGTGATGTTAAGGTTAAAGTTAGGGATATGTTAAAGATTAGTGTTGGAGACTATAGAGTGACAATGGGTACATTTGTTTCTGGATGTTGTAGGATTTAATGTGAAGAAGGTGGTTTAGGTGGGGATAAAAGGCTTACAATGACGGTGGGTAAGAAAGAGAAAATTCATTTTTAGAGTACATCTAGAATTAATAATGAAATAGGGACAGGTATTTGAGAAAGTGGTGCTTGAGCAGCTAAGATTATTCCTGGATTTCAGAGGGCTTACAAGTGTAGAAGCCTGCAATAAATCGAGATGCTCCATCTCTGTTTCCCAAATCACCTCTAATTGTAGATGTAGCCACAGTCCAGTGGGTATATATTTGCTTGAAGGTAAGTGCAAACTGTTTAGCCCACCCACACCAGCATCCATTGTAGTTCTGACTGCCTTTTGAGATACAGCAATAAATGTTTGTCCTCCTTAGTGAATTCCAACCTATTTCACACTCTAGCTGTGAGTGTTGCTCAGTCTTCTGAGAAATAACAATAACATATTTTTTATTGCTGCCACACTCCATGTTAGTCCTGCAGCCTTGCAAGATCAAGGAATATATCAAGATCTTATGTTTCTTTCCCGAGTCCTAAGAATACCTTGTGGAATCCTTTGAAAGGAAAGATCAGGTAATCCCTGTTATGGTTTACATTTTAGAACAGAAATAAGATAAAATCGAGTGGTCATAACGGAAAACTTATGGTTCATGGTTGGGTAAATATCCCCAAGGTCAAATAAAACTCAGGATCTTTCAGACTCATTTTAGGATTAATGCTTGTAGCATAGCTTACAGCTGGTTACAGTGGAGATGAATAGACCCTTGTGACCCTAGGACATGCAAGAAAGCCTTGTTTTATATTTGCAGTGACATTAGGTGTTAGAAAAGGTGAAAGTAGTGGTGACAGACCTTGGGGTTGAGATCAAAACTGCTCTGTGCTCTCTAGTGTTTCTTGACAACTTCTGGTGACCGAAAGGGATCTCTGGGGTTAGGGCTTTGAATTACAGAGCAGAAATTTTGTCGATTTATCCTTCGAGGTTCACAAATCTGAGAAAATGCCAGTGGCTGAAATCCATTGCCTTGGTGTGAAACTAGAGTTGGGATTGAGAGCAAAGAACCAGACGTCCATGGGGTAAGTTCAAACCCAGTGTAAGCCTCAGGTATGCATCCAATGTGATTGTCCAGGATTGCAGAACCTGGCCAGAAAAGTTTTGAAGGGGGAAGGAGTAACTGATGCTATCAGCTTCAGATCTATGCTCATTCTTTTGTGGTGTGCCCTGAGCTGATTTAGCTGTTGAGCTGGTGTTGGCCTGTATGTGCTGAATATACTTTGTTTATAAAATGCAGAATTTTTATTTGAGATTCTAGAAGTCTTGCTGGGGTGAAATGCCAGCAGGGAAAAAGAGTTTATCAGTAGTTTCAGAGTAGGCTAGGATTAGATTTAGAATAAATCTCGGGTAATTTCAGGGCTCAGACAGGCTTACTAGTTTTCAGTGAGGGAGAATATTATTAACAGTGAAGGTTTATGGTACATTCAGGCTAAGTATGGTTTTCTGGGCTTGCCTGGGTGTGAATGATTTTGTATTGTTAGGGCCAAAAATGAAATCTTATCACTAAGTCATACAAGTCTTATGCAGTTAAGAAAAAGGGTAAGTGGCTTGGGTTTTGTTCAATTATAAGTTCCTGATTTCATTTTGAATGTGACTGGCTCTTGGGATAGAATTTGGGTCTCTAGGGACAGGGAAACTAAGTATAGTGTTATAGGCCTGCAACATCCAGCAGATTGGAGTGAGGGCCAGGGCTGAGAGGCAGAGATTATGTTGTGTAGATAAAATGGTCATTACCTTATCTGAGCTGACAGAAAAGACACCAAAACCTGGATTTCTGTATGTATGTGAAATTAAAGATGTAAACTGTCACATGTTAAAACCAAACTTCCTTTTAGGACTTGTAATAGTTGTATCCTTTGTCAACAAGGCAAAGAAAATGCCAATGCAATAAATTACTGCCTATATAAAAATGAGTGATACCCCTGCAGCAGATGATACCACTGTAGTTACTTTAACCAGAAAACTTTTAGTATTCACAGAAAATTAGAAACGGTCAGTAGAAGGAATAAAGTTTCTATTTTATATGGTAAACTGGCAGTTTCAGATCTTTACAGCTTCAAATGGAAGGTTATGGTAAGGTGAACTGAATTTTCATCTCTGTTTTTTGTCCTTTTTTAAATAACAGTGCTCTTGAAGTATCCATTCCACACCTCTCACAAATAGATGTGTATTACTTGTCCAGCTGTATTAGTATTGCTGACTGAACTATTCATAATGTTGCAGTGGTTGAATCAAGTTTTATTGTGTAATTCCAGACATGTGAAAAGTAAATTCACTTTTAGTGACCTGTCACTCTTTATTCAGTACTGTTAACTCATCAAATTAAACTGTTGTCATCAGCAGTTTTATCACCTGAGATTTTTTGGTAACAAAGGTAATAAAAGAATCAAGTTCTTTTTACTGCTAAAGTTTGTATCCTAACTTAACTATTCTGTGTGATAATTTGACATCCTTCAGCTTTGGGGCTTAAAAATCTGATAATTGGTAATTGTTTAATTAACCACTGTGTTTGGTGTTCTAAATTTGGTATGTTTATACCTGATTTCACAGTTTTCTGGCAGGTGTTGCTCTGGCAGGAAATCCTACCACTCAGTTATAATGCTAAAGAGAAATTGTAGAGTTAAACAAAACATTTCATAGAAGAACGCCTGTGAAGAAGCATTTCAAAACAAGAGTAACCACATTCAATATTAGTAATTTTAATTAATTTTAATTGATGTTTCAGGGATTGCGTGAACAAAGTTTTTTATAAATGTCTCCAATTAGATTTTGTACTACAGTTTATGTTTATTCATTTTATTCTTGCATATATATTATTAAATTAAGATTTCATCAACTAAAATACTGCTGTGACACCCTTTTTATTGCCAGCTAAGAATATTTTACTACTTTATAGAAATAAATTGAAAAATGTGGCTACTGTAAAATAAACCATAATGATAAAATATTTATTATGCTTTTTATTGATAAACAAATACTCTGTGATAACTGGAAAAACAGAGTATATTAAAGAAAATGTTGTTTCTGTTGTCTTAATGCAAACCTTTGTGGAGTAACTATGGAGTTCTTATCTACAGGAGTTTGTAACAATAATAATACTGAAAATATTAGACTGTATTCTTTAGCAAAGTATTTAATATGAGCTTACATCTTGGCTGAAGAATGTGGAGAATCCTATACCTGTTCAGCCGCATACATTTTACTGATGTTTTAAATCAGAGCCTTTATGTATTGCTCTGTTTAAGCTGTTGAAGTGTATCTGCAGTAACTGCATGGCCACGTAAGAAGCTGGCAGTCTAATATTAAGCAATGGAAGATTTTTCATGCTGTTTTGAAGCTCAGCGTTTTTGAAAAATTAGTCTGTGATTTAGGAGCTATGTATTAGTATGGTCTGCAGGTCACACTGAACCTGAAGCAAGAATAAACAATAACTACAAGAATATGCAAGTAAGCATAAACTACATGTAATTGGCTAATAACTGCTGGCATATTCAGCTGTGAATCATACTCAGCTGAGAGAGACTGACTGTAAATTATATCAAACAGATGTATTTTTAAAATATTGGAGAAGCAGCATTAATCCCAAAACAGTACAACAACGATTCCCGTATGACTACTTTGCATGTAGCTCATCAAGTGATGAGTCCAGAGACTTTCCATGTAAAAAAAAAAGTAGCTTCTCTTACTTATTTATGTAAATGGAGAAAGGGACATATTTGGATTTTGAAGTTAGAAATGCTTATTTTCAGAGGAGTATTTTCTTCTAACAACATGCTTTGAATTCACTGTGCAATTTGAAGATGAGGTAATCGAGACAGAGAGCTTGAGTGATGGCTGGGGTTCAAGCAGCATATACAAGAGCTACAAACTGAGCCTGGCAGGTTTTTTTGGAGCAATTACTTAGTGATAAGGTTTCCTGTACAACAGCAGTGTGCTGTTCTAAAAATGAAGGTGTTCCTATTTCATAGCTCAATTTGTTTGAGCTTGGATGTGCACACTTTACAAGTGGTATTTTAAAAAATAGAAGCAAAGGTCCCATTTTTTAATGTCTCACCATTTGAAGACACTAAATTATCAATTTCTGATATGGTGTGACTGAGAAGTACTGAACTGGAGTTCAGGATGCTGGGCTCACTTTCTTGCTCACCTAAAGGTCTGAAGATTATCTTTGGCAAGCATCTTCCCCACTTCAGGTTTCATATTTTTGATCTCTTTCTCTCTTTTTAAAAAAGCACACACCTGTCCATCTTTCTGCCTGTCTTGTTTGTTCTTATTCTCTCCCTGTCCACTGCAGGTGCAGGGATTTGTGAGTATACAACTAATTCTACAATTTACTAAAATAAAGTGCAAGATATTGTGCTTTCAGGATAAACAAAACCTCAGAAACAGTTCTCATGTTTATGACATGAGTGGTGGTGAACCATTTGCTTTTCATAGATCTTAATTTTATTTGGATTTTCATCATTTCTCCCTTTTTTTGCATGTCTGAGTAGTCACAATGTACCGATATTTTCGTTTTTCTTTCCCTTTCTGATTTATTAAAACAGCTATCAGATAATTACTAAGCCATAAAGAACTTTGCCATACATCATGATAGGTTTTTGGAGTTTTCTTAATTGCAACTTGTTCATCTTGCCAGTTTGGTATACTTTTTCTTCTTATCTTCATCATATTTAGATGAACCATAATTTTAATTACTGCAGTTTATTATATTTTGGACAGCAGCAGTATTATCTGAAAAAGGTAGAACAGTACAAAGATACAACTTACTTTCAAAGTAACACTAAAATACCACTTATTATAAATAGCTCTTAAAATACCACTCAACAGATCCATTCAGTATTGTTGTCCAGCACTGAATATTATGAACTCACTATTTCCATCCACTGTTCAATTTTTTTTCCAAACTAATACTAGGAAAAAAACCAAACCAACAATATATGGAACAAAACAGTTGGCCAGCAAGAAGCATTCATAGTATCTTTCCAGAGAGGAGGATGTAGTTTGTAAAACTCTCATTAAAAAAATCAGAAAACTGATTACAGAGAAAACTCTGCAATAGAACAGTTTTGTTCTGCTACTCATTATTAAGCCCCTGCCAGGTGTTCAGGTAAATGTGATCACGAACCACCCCACAGCTGATTTCACTTAAAGTTATGATCCATCAGCCACCCTTTACATGTATATACAAACTCAAGGTGTTGATGGTGTCTTAAAAGCAGCTGAGCCAGCAGACAGAAGCAGAGATGAAAAGTAGGGCTGCAATAGAGACAGAAATCCCTTTTACTTTATTTCTATAAAATGGTAAAGTTAATTAGTGTAAAATGATGTTATATTAGTGAAATATGATGTACTGTGATTAATTAGAATTATTCTAACAGCTGATTTAACCATTTTATGGTTTACCCATTAATTTATTTAAGATTTTGCTGAATAATTAGTCATACATTTATGATTGTAAAAATTAGGACCTAGATAAACCCATTATCTAGACACATATTTTGGGTCACAAAGTTGAATTTAGGAGTGAGGAGTATTGTGGAGCAACTTCTGTTTTCTTTAGCAAATTTGCCTGTGCTGTAATGATAAGTGTGTGTTTGAGAAGTGTTCAGATTGACCTGGTAGAATAAAGCTAAGAAACATAGTTGAGTGCTTATGATGAAATACATGGTCAGCTCAAAAAAAAGAATAAGAATTAAAAGAACTCACTCAAGTAAAAAGAATATAAAACACACTAAGGCAACAACTAGGAAAAAGACCTTTATAAGTCATGCTTTTTACTTACTAGGTATGGATTTTTAATACAGAGAAGGAAACATAGCAGTTCCCACTGGTATCAAATGCCATTCAATAAATTGATAGCCATTGTGGGGTGGGGAAGGAAAATAGAAGAGGAGAACCTTTAAGAATATCTTTTTTCAATGTATGCTCAGGGCTGCTTTGCTTTTCATCATGGAGTTTAGAATGTGCACTGCAGCACGGCTGAAGAAAGCACTAAAGATATTTTTCAACCCTGCAAATTCCTGCTGAGAAAAGGTGTGTGCAAAGGGCCAGATAAAGCTCAGTTACGTCTTCCTACCCCTCCACAATCTCTCATCTAATTTGATTTCACTGAAAGGAAGTGGTTATTCTCTTAAAACTATAATGAGTTCTCAACTGTTAGAATTTTAGATTGTAGGAGCTTTCCTGGATCCTGTTTTAGACTGAATAAAATTTGGACATACTTAAGGGTCTGTCACTCATAGCTGTGAGCTTCTGTGTCATTTGCCCTGCCCTCACTGTCCCTTCATCTGCCTGAATCCCCAATACTGAGGGGTTCTGACAGATCAGGATCAACCACGCCAATGTTCCATGGCTAGAAGCAGAGTTTCACCTGCTGCAGATCTTATTTGAGAGTCAGAAACAGCACTTTGAACAACTCCAGCAAGGACCATTCACAGTGATAATCTCTCACAGGATTTTTTCCTTGTTTGTCAGGGATTCTTTTGCTGTTAAAGTTTTACTTCTAGATTGTAATTTGGCACCTAATTTTATCTATGAAACCAGTTAAACATTAAAGTGGCAGCACTTAGTCATGCTAATGCTTGATGCACTATTGTAATTAGATTAATATGACCTAAAAGAAGTAGTAGTGTTTGCAATTAATGCCTTTGTGATTGATCAAAGTCAGCAATGAGAAGAAACTTTATAAAGTTTTAGTGTGATGTCAGCCTAATAATAGAACTTCAGACTTTAATCAAAGAAAGCAGTAAGAATAAATGGCTTGATAACTGTCCCAAGGTGACTTTATGATGCTTGTATCCCAAATCATCTGTTCTGTTTTTGCTGAATATTAAGTTCTGCACCTTTAAGACTGGTTTTGAGAGCAAAGTGGGGGGACAAGAAGCGTGCAGTTTGTTTGCAGAAACTGCACTTGCTCCCTTGCATTCCTTCTCATGGACTGTGTTGTCTTCAGCACAGAAGCAGGAGAGAGCTCTCTTTTGCTTTAAGTTAGTTTTTTTAGCTAATGAAGTAGAAGAATTCCCTGAACTGTAGCTTTTATTTTTTCCTGAAATTGTTCAAACCTACTCTGAACTGAAAACCCAAAAAACCACCAAAAGCTCATGCCTATGGCCTACCAGGGCCCAGGACTGAACAAACTAAGCTACACCCCACAAAAGGACTTTCTGAATTTGCCATCTCTTCAGAACAAAGAGAGGTTTCATTGTTAAATATTACTCTTTTTTTTCATGTTTGTGAATACTTTGTTATTAAATAAACAATTTTTTCCTCTTCTCTCAAAAAAATATTTTTCTCACAAACAAGCTAGGAGAAGGGCAGCTTAAGTTTGCTTTCTAAAAGAGACCACTTCAAAAATTTCTTCCCAAAATTTGCACTAAACCAAGTCAATAACTATGAAGGAGAATAAGCAAGGAAACACGTGATATTTTTTTTACTTTCTGCAGGATTATCAGTGGTAATGGATATTATGTACTTTGGTTTTAGTGAAACTAGTGGTGTTTAAAAGGAAAACTTTTACAATAAAGTGCCAACACAATCTTTGCATACTTTTCCTGCACAGTTCAGTGGAGTATGAAAAGATGTATTTCATCCTTTCCTGTAGGAAGTCAGTCTTCCTTATGTGGTTTGCATTCATCCTTAACCATCACCAAGTATCTTACAGGAGGGTTGGGGCTGGGTCCAGGCAGATGTGCTGTACATCTCAATCTCATCTCATGCAGTTTTCAAGCCATGCTGAATTTGCAGCCATCCCATGCAGCTTATCATACATTCATCCCATCACCATGGAAAGCTATTTTCTAGTGCAAACAGGCTGGATTTAGTACCGCACTGGACTCATCAGTTAGGTATAAAATTCCCATCTGCATTGCTTTTGCAAAAATACAGGAAAAAGATGTTTCCAAGGCTGTTCTGTCTCAACAGCTTTCCTAACCATTCTAAGCACTTAGACACGATATGTTTTGATTATATTTCTGTAATTTGTTTCCCCCATCAATTCTTCATTGAATGCAATAGCATTTTTTTCTGCTGTGTTCTGGAGGCTTCCTGGTCGTGTTCTAATATCACAGTGCCTAATCTGCTAGAGTAACCCTGCTGAATTTTATGAAGACCACAAACTTCTATCTCTGTTCTGTGGTTTTATATGCAACTATAACACAAATTAACATACCCATGCTTGTCATTAGCATTCTTCTCTGTCAGACAAGAAAATCAAAGAATTGTTGAGTGGTGTAAAGATGGTAAGAGGTTGACAAACGGGTAGATCTTTAAAATTTTCTGGAACAAAGCTGAGCTTCTGGATAACAAATACCTCTGCATTGCAGTCCTAAGAAAGACAAAGTGTGGGAGATTATCATGATCTACTCTTAAGGCAGAGTGGATGAAATACTTGTTTTCACAAAAGTAATTTTCAGGTGGCTGAGCATTCGATGGGCTGTCTTTGTTAAGGGTTCAAGTTTGTCTGCTTTGTGCATTTATGAATTATCACATTGTGTGTTAGGAATTTTAAGATTCTCAGTAATTGGTGATCATGTTTCAATATCAATTTTTAAAATGAAATATGGTCTTAGAGATTTTGATCAAAAATAGGTAAAGAAGTTTTAACAACTGAAGTGGTTAAGCTGTCGATGTAAATGTAGTAGGTATATGTTTGGTATTTCCTTTGTCAGTTCTAACTTGATAGTTTTTGGCTTTTGGTTAGAAGCTCTTCATATAATATTAAACTGTGCATAGAATAAGCTACTGGTTTTGTTCCCATTTCATTGATTTAGTTACAATAACTGGCTATAGTCTGCTTGATTCTTAATTTCTCTATATAGACACTAAACTATTACAATAACTATTGTACTGTCTGCTTCAGCATAGTAGTATAATCTGATTACATCCATAATTTGGAATATATTCCACAGTATTAAAATCCTGGAGTCATTTGGAATGTAAAAGGCTTCAATAATTTCTGTGTAATATTTTTAATGATGGATACTAATTGCTAAAGCATTCTGATTCTAAACTATCTTTGCTTCCTGTGGTGGGAAATACAAACACCTGAAATGATGAACAAGTTTTTGAAAAAAGGTGACCCAGAGCATATGGTTAGTAGTTATTTCTGCCGTGTATGTTGAAAGGAGTATTGGGCCTGCATTCTGTAGTAGCAAAACATGAAAAAATGCCATACAAATAATTTATATTTTAGATTAACACTGAACACTTTATATCATTGCATCATACTTACTAATAGTATTATATAAATAATACACAAATACATAAATAATATATTCATATTCACCTGTTATTTAACTACTGTGGGCAGCTTTCTTTATGAAATTATTAAATTAGTGTTTGTACTCGGACTGTAGAGTATCTCTACACCAAAATTCCAGTGGATTTTCTGTATATTTCATAAAATCAGTGAGTGCATTTATAAAATGTGGTTGGAGGATTGCTTGTTTCAGCTGTGTATATACACACATGCCCCCTCACCCCTGGAGTAATACTGGCTGCCTAGAACCAAATTCTCATGGCTTTCATGCCACAAAAGAAAGATTTGGAGGATGTTGAGTATGTCCCTTTATTGCCAGTGTTAAGGACAACACAGACTTAACATTGTTTTACACAAGAGCAGGAGCAAAGCTTGCTGGAATAATAATGAATGGAATGTATAGTGTCTGAAAGCTAAACTGTGCTCTAACAGGTTAGAATATTCAGGATAAATATCTTTATTTTGTTATCGTCTTGTAAGGAAGAGCATTTTCTTTTGATTGCCCTTTCTGTAGGGGTGGAGAGTGCTGTGGTCAAGCTTGGGGAGGCAGTAGGGACTTGGCTGAAGAGCAGCTGAGCTGCAGCCTGGAGCAGGAAATTGTAGCTGTGTAGTCTAACATTGATTATTCACTCATCTGAAACTGATTTCCGGTTTTGGCTACACTGACGTACAGCCTGTACAGAGAAAGTCTCTATTTTTTCATTCCTCTATTTTATTTCTTTAAGCTTAAAAATGTGTTCAGCTGTGAGGATATTTTTATTCTATTGGAAGTGCTTCATTTATTCTATTGGACCTTGAAGTGGTTACAGACCCACGAGACATGGTAGATTCTGGGTGTTTTACCATGAAAAATCCATGAAAAAACATTGTCTGATGGAAATAAATATACAGTGGGACATAACCACTCCAAATAACAGCCTGGAAAAATACATTGAAGGACCTCATTATTTTCTTCAGCTCTTAGAAAGCAGCCACCTGAACCAGCTGCTCTGGGAGTTGTCAAGTTGAGCAAAATGGGATCAGCAGGCGGACAGGGACAGGGATACAGGTTGTTCAAGGGTATGTCTTAAAGGATTGTGTGGGTCTGTTCCTAGCTGGCAGGGTGGGAAAGGCCACCTGCTTTAAAGAAGGGGCAACATTTTATTTTGGTGGGGTTTTGGCATGAAGGCTGAAATACATGCTGTAGCTCCCTGGAGTAAGGACCAAGGACAGGGGAGGTAGCAAGGAGCAGAAGGGAATTTGAATGTTCCTATGGTGAAACTCGCAGTCTGCAGCCGGAATGGAATCGGCTCAGCAATTTGGTCCACAAAGTATATGGATTAAATGAGCAAAAAGTCTATTGAAAAAGTGATTTGGAAGGCCCAGACATTTCTCATGCCTCTATTTCAGGGTGAGAAATAATTTATTTTTCACCATTTTTGTATGTGATAGCAGAACTTCGAGTTTATGGATTTGAAAAAATAAAACACAGTTAACTAGGTCAATGAAAAATTCTGCATTACATCTTCTGAGTAATATCTATTTTGCTGAACTTTACAAGAGCTCTTTACAGAGGTATGTAATTTTTGGTCCTTCCCTGCTGACTGTTGAAGTTGCGGAAGACTTTAAAAAGTCATCTTTCACCTGCTGCTGTTCCAAAACATTGTATTGTCTTTCACTGTAGCCAGGGCTGGACAGTTACTGAATGTCATCTAGAACTTAATAATATGGATGTTGTAATTTGTCGTCTCAGTCACTACTGTCACTCTGTCATTTCAGTTTGTGTTATATTGGCTCATGGTGTTGCTACATCTCTGTCCTTCATCTCACAGGTTTCATGAACTCTGTAAGTTAGCATACCTGAAGATTAGTTCAAAGGGAAAAAAATCCATGTCTAGGATTTACCTTCATTCAGTACACTCTATTACAGGTATAGAATTTTTTTTTAGAAAAGAACAATACCTATTTTATCTTAGACCATGGAGTGTGCTGTATTTGTTTCCTTTATGCTCCTTCCATAAGAGAAGAAGAATTGCATAATGTCATTGCAGTAGCAAGAAAAAGCCTTTGGTCTTCATGTTTGATTGGTTTATTTTGCTGTAGTCAGGAGAATATGATCTTTTTGAAAATCAGATATAAATTTTTTTCTTCTACCTCTAGTAAAGGCAATATTAACGACCAAGGTAGTCTCATGCTGCCGTTATCTAGAAAGAAGGTAAATTAGATTCAGAAAGAACAGGGATTTATTCCACATCTGAAAAAAAACAAACTGGAACATCTGTTTGAATAAGAGAGAGGGCTTGGGAAAGCATAAAACCTCCCTGATACAAGAAGATAAACACACACACACACATATATATATATATAAGGTCTCTAGAACGTGTTGATTTTCACAGAATTTTTTGTACCAGTTGGCATTGTTTTAGAATGGAGATACCCAGACATTGGTTGAAATAATTAATATTTTAATCAAAGCTTAGATAATACCTGTCAAAACTTGGGGGTTTTTTGTTTTGGTTTTGTGTTTGTGTATACGCCTGAATATGAGATCTATGTTTTGCAATATATTTTTATATTTCGAAGTAACAGCAGGATATTCCAGACATTTCCATCCTGCTTTCCCAGTGACACCTGACTCTGTATGAGAGCCTTTGATTGTCATAAGCTGCTCCTCTGGGATTTGACTCTTAACTTACAGTGAAGGAGCTTGTTCTATGTGCTTGGTCTGTTCCCCAGCTTGCTAAGAGAACCAAACATACCAACATGTGTTATAGGGAAAGCAAATTCCTGATGTCTTAATTAAAGAGAATTCATTAGTTTGCTAATTAGGTAGATTACAGAAAGGGCTTTCTAGGGAACACCAACTGACTTCTTCAGGAGTTTCCCAAGGCCCTTGTGTGCCCAGAGAGTCACCGCATTCTCAATCTGGAAACTTTGGGTTCTAATGCAAAAGCACAAGAACTTGTCTGGTGAAGAAACAAGAGGCATTGAAATTGAGACAGAGCCAGTGGGGGGTGCGTAAGGAAAAGCATCATGAGTCAGAGCTCTATAGCAGTGGAGTTTTTCCAAGTAATAGGAAATCCAGGAAAGCTGCCTTGCAAAATCCAGTGTTAGTGTTACAGATACAGAGCATATTATAAAAAGGAATGTGAAGCTGAAAAACCTGCTCATGTTTACATGAATGAAAAGCTGTATAAATGTTATGCATGTGCTAATACTTGTAGACCATATAGGGGTTATGTATTTTGCTTTTCAGGGTTTTTTCATCATCATCATCACTTGTGGATTTTGTGAATGTCTCTCTTGGAGAATAAAGACTTGAAAAAATGCTGATGGCAAGCTAATCTGCTAGAATGTTAATTTTATTTTTCTTCCCTTATAATATACATTAATCCATATTCATTCTGTTGAGGAAAATTACTATTGGCTTTTTCTTACATTTTTCCTTCCTCTTTTTTACTTCAGATAAACAAATTACTAGAATGCTTTCCAAATTTCTGTCATGCAGGAAAGAGCAACCTTTCCTGTATTTGTCAAGTAAACTGTCTTGCTTTAGTATCTTCAAAACGATCTTCCTGTAACTTGATTAAAATTCAGCCTTTTTGTTAAGTCACCTTAATTTTATGGCTGTACTTCTACAATTTTCCACTTTGTTTAGTAAATAATTCAATAAGGAATTGGAATTTTATTATAGGATCCCATAAATAAAAAGTTAAAATGCAAAATGCAGCAATAAAAATGATAAATATAAAAAGAATTAAATTATTATTACTAGTATATATTTTTAACTATTTAAAGTTAATTTTCATTTTAAATTATGCATTGTAATAACTTGACAAAAATTTTGGGAGTATAAACTCATGTTTTTCACTGTAGGTATGTATATAAAACCAGAGAAAAGGGAAAATAAGAGGCGTCAAAAACCAATCTGATTTACTCGCCATTTAAAAAAAGGGAAAAAAAAATCTTTCTTCTTCAGTGTTGCCTTTGATTTCTTTGACACCTTGGAATGATTTGTTGGTGTTGTTTTCAATCTGATTCTGGGGAGTCAGGGAAATAGGCAGTGTAAAATGCCTCTTATAAAAAAGATTTTTAAATAGTCATGTGGCATTTAAATAAATCCCATCAAACATAGTAAAGTCCTTGCCACACCAGGGCTTTGATCAGTGTTTGCAGCATAAGTCAGCCCCAGTCCATGAAACCTGAACAGAGGAGGGAGCACGGGTGGTATTCAGCAAGGCACAAATTTTGAATGGTTCTCTTTTATCAACATAATTTCTCTATCTCCTTGTGAAAGAAGTACTCCTGTTGCAGGCCTATTGCAATTCATTCCACAAATCATTTTGCAATTAGATATGAATTGAGGTAACACTCAGACTTTGTTTCTGCCTCTGGTATCCATGCAACTATTTGCAGAATTATAGTATCCTCCATGAGGTGTGGTATGTGCTTACTGGTGGTTTAAGTGGTCACCTTTGTCTCCTTAATCTGTTGTGCAGGGGATGTTGTGGACCAGGGTTCACAAGGGTTTGTGTAGCCAGCGGTGTCCAAGGTGGTTCTAATAAAGCTGTCATTAGTTATAGGACAGATATTACAATCACACATGGAACTTTGACACATAAAATTGTTTTATTTAGATGAATAAACCTGCTAAGAAGGCGTAAGAGAACTGTGGACCACAGGCATGACAGGATTAACAGATCTGGTTTTGGTATTCACAGGGTCAGTTTGGGATTCCACAATACACTCCCAGAATCAGGGTAACTGGCATGCCAAGTATAGGTACTCAGCAGTGGTGAGAAGAGTCTGTCAGATCTGGCAGGTTTTATTAGATCAGTCTACTGATGGATCTTCTCTAGGCTCAGTTTAGCTCCTGAAATGAAGAGCAGTGGCAGAAACTCAGATACAGCTTCAGAAAAGGCAATCTTGAGAGCAACAAAAAGGGCAAAAAGCAAAACCCAAAGAATTCAGGATTTCTGACATCTTTTCAAGTAAACATTCAATGGAGAGGAGTGGGAATGGTTAATCCAGAATGACTGTTTTAAGACATAGCATAAAACTGTGTAAACCATCTTAAAAAACCTCAAAACAGAAGGGTTGAGAACTTCCCTTCTTAAAAAAAAAAATCATTAGTCCATTTAAAGAAATTGGAGACTTAAAGTTAGAACTGCATTACATGTGAATTACACATAATTTGCTGTCTCACCTTTACTTCTTTTTACGCTGGGACAACATGGCTGGGTTGTACTTGGCAGCTTGTTTTGGGGGTTTTTTTGAGCCTTTTGTAGACCTAGTTAAATCCTTCTCCAGCTGCAGGGGTAGGTTGGTTCATTTGCTTGGGGTATTTTGGGCAGGAGGTGGGGGCTTTTTTTTGTTTGGACTTCTCTTTTTTTCCCATGACCTTCATATATTCATATACCTACAATTTATTAAAACAGATATATGTAAGTGTATATTTTGTCAATTTTCTCTTGCAGCCTGTAGTGCTGACTAAAGAGTATAAAATCTCAAGTACTCAACATATACTTACATGTAGAGTTGTCATTTGTTTCAGTGCACACATAAACACCTCTTTTAGATGACCTCAGTATGCAGGAAACTTTTACTAAGGAAAAGAAACTTGGAAAGCTGTAGAGCTTTACAGTGAGCTCTCTCTTTTGGGCAGGAAGCAAATTCATTGCTAAAATGCATTAGATATCTCTGAGAGGCAAGGAAAGGAAGTTATCAGACATCTAAAAAAAATGGCAATTTAGAAACCCCAGCTGTGCTAATCTTAGCTTGGGAAGTAAACTTGCTTAACTTCCAGCCTAGCATAAAGAGAGGAAGTACTGATAATTCTTATATGTATTTTATTTTTCTTTGTCTGAAAATCTTATTGTGGTTTTGGCTTAGATTGTAATTCACGTTAGCCTGAGCACAATATACATATTATATAAGAGAGATGATGCTTTAAATGAAAAAAAAATATATACTGTTGTGTATATGAAAAAGTCAGTTTCATTTAGATGGTAATACTGTTTTAATGTGACAAACCATCAGCAGTTTTGAGTTATTTGAAATTCAATGGCAAACACTTCAAGATAATTAAGTTTGTATTTTAGTTTGTTTGATCAAGTCCTATTTTCATGCTTCTATCTGGTCAAAAGGGGGTGATAGTGGTATTTATTTGAGATCTTGGCTCATTGGATGGTGTCAGCATCAAGGACAGTTCCATTGTCAGCAGGTAAAGTGCTATGACTGTTACGCTGAAATTTGATTTTGTGCAACCAAAAGTGAACAGCATCATATGCCTAAAAGGGAAGAGTCTTTTAAAAAACATGCTTGCAAAATTTGTTACATGCTAGATGATACTTGTTGCAGCAGATCTCTTGTTAAGGGGTTGAAACGACCCAAGACTATTGTTTAACAACAGAAAAAGAGTCCCATTTTATTCTTATTACACATTATCCATCCTGACTCCAACTAATCACAGACTTAGACTGCAGCAAACTCCCACAGTAGGTTTCCTTACCAGACTCAAGGCTGGTTATTTCTTGCTGGAATATGACTGCAAGTATTTTCCTTGCTGCCTCTGACTTAAAGCTTTCACCTCAGTCAACTCTGACTGCACACACCCACTGCAGGGTCTAACTGCAGAACCAGACAGACATCACAGCATTCCTTCAGTACCTTATTCCTCAGGGCTCCTCTACCTCCTCCGGGTCCTCTGCCTCTGAGCTCCCTTGACTAGCCAAATCACCCCTTTTATCACCCTTACCTTTATAAGTCACAGCTGTGACCCATTAAGGGCTAGGCTATTCTTTGGTAATTAGTACAGCTGTGACTTAGCAGGGACAAGGTCGCCTGTAATCTCTTCTGCACCCACAATATTTGCGGAGTAGGATGATGATACACTGCTTTAAAAAGTACCTTTCAAAAGCAGCTGTGTGAAACTATTTGTTTGTTAGGTCTTGGTAGCAAAAACCCAAAACAGCATTAAGAAACACACTAAACTGTGATTGAATTTGAATAAACTGGATGTTTGGAAGGGATAAAGATCTTCCCTGGCAATTATAACTCCACATTGAAGATGGAGGATTTAGGAAAAGGTATTTTTTCCACAGAAACTTCTAGGTTTATTGTTCAGATATTATTTGAAAGATGATATGAGTGTCTTTTTTCTTCTCATATCATCGAATGTATTGTTATGGTTTGAAGTCTTCAGAGCTGCTAAGAGAGCTGGTGAGAGAAATCACCATTCTGGGACTTTGTGTCCCAGTAACTGAGCAGTTTGATACCCAGTGGTTCCAGTAACCTTTGAGCACGAGTGGAGACTGATTTACATTGTACTGGGTGTCTCAGTCATGCAGCTGGAAAATATGGGTCCCTTTCCTTATATCCAGTTCTCCCTTCTCACTTAATTGAGCTATTAACATTTCAGAAATCATTAGTGCCTAACAAGTCTTGTGCTTTTTGCTTGAAATAGTATCTTATGTATTTGGACAAAAGGGATATTTCCTTAAGGAAAACTTTCCTAAAAACATATCTGCTCTTAGATTTGAGTCTGAGAGCTGTTTCCTCATGTAGAAAAGAGAATTCTCTCCAAATTGTTGCTCTCTAGTGATAGCAGGGAGAAATTCACTTGTACTGCTGCAAAGAAGTTCCGTGTTCCTTTGTAGTGGTATTTGCTTCTATTTACAGCATTTTGTTCCTTATTCAATAGCTTGTTAAATGTTTATCTATAAATAGAATTTTATTGCTCAGACTTGATCAGGCAGAGGTTTTTTTGACTAAACCCCTTTTGAGCTTAGTAATAGCTATATTGGACTTTGACATATTGTGCCCCCCGTAGATCCCTGTCCTAAAATATATTTTGTTTTGAAAAAGGTAGTTTTACTCTATCTCTGGAATTAAAGATTTACACAGCTCTGATATTAAAACCCAATCCTTATACCGTATATCACATAACAAGAAAATTTGAGCAACGCTCTGAATTTCAGGTTATTTGGAACAGCAAGACATTTCAAGAAAAGGATCTTTATATCAATGGTTGGGTCTTAGCCGAAGAAAACAAATGAGTTTAAGTGGAAAGATGTTTTAAATGAAACGAACTGTCCCATTTAGCTGTGGGTGTATATAGCTGCTGTGGGCAGCTATAAACAGGACTGGGCTAGCTGGGGAATCCATGGCGTAAATATAGAGAGATGGGAACAATGGAGTTGCAGATAAACAAAGAACTGTTAATGTATAAAGTAACAAAGGTAGAAACCACATGGTACAAGGGGCAACCTTCAAAGAGCCAGGTGTGTGGCAAATGTAACAATGTATAGGGGTATATGAGGGCAAAGGTCCAATCATGAACGTGTACTAGGAGCATGCCCTTAAAAGTGACTGGTTCTGATCCAGCCCAGAACAAGAACCAGAAACATGACCTAATCTAGAATGATCACATTAGCATGCTGTGGTCACTGCACTAAAAAGAGAGGGAAAGGACAACAACACACATGGACTTCTTTAGGGAAAAAAGGCCAACTTTACTGTATGGACAGCCCATATTTAAAACATGTTATGTGGAGCTAGGACAGGACAGTAGCTCATTGGACAATTGGGAAAAACATCCATGGGACCGTACCTCAGGATGTATGCCACAGGAAAGACACCAGGTGTTAATCTTTATTATGAATTCCACTCTGTTTTTCACCATATTATCACCTTGGGAGACTTCCTCCCTAACTGAAGCTATAGTCAGCTTATCAGCCTGGGAATGGACCTGAGGAGAAATTCAGGCCTGAAAAAGAATTTCCAAGCTGTAATTCCCTAGCTCTCTAAATGTGTGTCCCCACAGCATGCTACTTCCCATGGCCTCAAGCCAAAGCCCCCTGCATCTGCCGGTGAAGCCACTACCCTGTCCTCCCCAATTTCCACAGGTTTATTCTGCAAATCCCTTGGGTCTTGTCAGGATATAGGACTATTCAACACCTGATTTTGCTCCCTAACTCTTCTTTTGGCTCTTCTAAGTTATCATCTCCTGGAAAGTATTCTGAGTGCATTTTGTTTCTCATTGTTTGAACACTTTATTTTTTTCTTGCAGCTCCTAAAAATAAAACCTTAATGGAGCCTTTCCACTCTGGTCAAGTATTTATGCTATACATGATCAATAAAGAGGGAGTAAAATTCTGCTTGTGCATATTTTTCACATCCCAAGTGAACCAAAAATTATCAAATCACAGATGAATTCTATTATTATAACTTTAGCTTCAGAGATACAAGTAAAGGTGAAGGTTTCTCCATGGCACTTTATCTTACAACATTGAATGCCTATTTTCATTCCTGAAAATTAAAAATCAAGTTCATTAAAGGAATTGTTTGGGCTCTTACGTGTGAATGTATTAGCAACTCTAACTTTCAAGTGTGATTTTACTTTTTCTGGGGTATAATTTCCTCAAAGAAAGAGAAAGGAATCTTTTCAATGAATGAAGTGATGAAAATGGCAGGAAACTTGAACAAAACCCTGATATTGAAAACTGAGGGCAACCTAAAAGTAACAATCTCATTTTATACAAAAAAAATCAGTTTGTGTTCCATGAATGGTGTTTTTTTCTCCTGATACAAGTTGATTACACATGAGGAGTTGGGTGTTACAGATCTGTAAGGGATACAAGTGAGGGGGAATATCCTGAGAAAGAAAGAAAACTTGCTTAATTCTACAGCTGCCTTCTATGCCATGCTTCTCCAGGGTCCACTTAGGAGAAATCAAGATTTGCTTTGAGGCATGAGAAGAGAAATGTTTTCTCACCTCAGGATAAAACTCCAGTGTGTTTCCAGTCCTTATCGAATGTGACCTGTTCCTCATTTGCTAGTTGTGCTTTCACAAATCAAATGTGAAGCATGTAGTTAGAATGTTGAGAACAAAAAGACTGGGAGTGGTTATGGCTGAAAAATAAAGCACTGCAAATACTACCTTTAAATCTGTTATCTCTGGACTTGGGAGAGTTTTATCATTTTGACAAATTTGGCAAGCTCAAAGAAAAATAAAAAATTTTTTGAAAAGCTGAATTATTTAAATCCCTGAACAATACCAAACATCTATAGTTGATTTTTTAAATTCATGAAGCTAGAGGAGATACTTAATGTATCAGGAGATGCTTAAGAGCTAATTATCAAAAAGTTATTAGAAGATGGGGATTAAAACCAACAACTTCTGGATATTTTTTTATTTCCTGTGGATTGAAGCAATTAGTAAAAATGTTGCCATCAGCAAAGTTTCCATTATTATTTCCCACATGTATCCTTTGCAATTGTACAAGTTCTTTCAATGATAAATAAAAATGAATCTTCTTTCTCATTTGAAAAAAACCCCAAACAAACACAAGATTAAAAGTGTCCTACTGATACTAATAAGAGCAATATCATTTTTCATTAAAGGTAGAAGTTGTTTATATCCTAATATCTTGATAAAAATATTCAAGGATTTTTTGAGCCCTGATAGAAAACAATGAAGGCTTCTGCTTTACCAAATGGAATAAAGAGCTTTTAGAAACCTTGAGTTTCTGTAATGAAATTGAAAATTTGAACTCATGTTGAATGAATTTGTTGCCTCTGATATGGTTGACTCTAAGATGGTCTGTCAAATAATCTGGCTATATAAAGAACAGCATAAATTCATCAGCAAAATACCTATCTATACCATGAAAAATGTAGATTTATGTTCTTAGCAGTTTAATTATTTACTTTTTATTACAGGGATCATCTCATTGTAAAATGATTGCTGTATTTTAAATCAAGCTGTTAGTTAATATGTACTGTTAGTGTCCAGAAATTCAGCTCAGATAAAGACAGCTCCTGTTGTCCTGCCAATTCTATACACAGTAAAATATCAATAGTCCCCTCTCACCCGCTCTGGTTCAAATCATGCAAATTTTGGTTAGACCTTGCCTAAATCTAGCAAATACTTTCTTTAATTTCTTTCCTTAAGGTCATTGTGATGTACTTAAAGAGAAGCCCAGTCTTCTTTTAGAGAAAAGTAGATGTAGCTTTTCTTACACGTCTAAGCATTTTATGCTGAAGGATGTGACTCTTCTTTTGGATGTGCCAGGATATTGTAATCAGGATGAGTAGAGTCTGTAGAAAGGGGGAATTCCTTAGAGCCTGGCAGATGACACCACTACTGTGGGCAGTTTTACCTCCTTCCTGATTCTTTGCATTTCTACTCAGATCTGTGAGTAAAAATAAAGTTTTACTATTGAAGTTTGGTGCTTATGTTGCACTTTCATTCACCTACAACTACATAGTTGCTTTGTGTGTGAAAAATATGTATTTTGACTAGTGAAGTATTTTATGAAGGCAAACAGTACAAATATTAGACTGTGCATAGTTATTTAATATAGCTTTTCCTTGACCCTTACTTGGACACTTCCTTGCAATCTAGAAAAATATTTTGAAAGTATTTTATGACTTTCAGTTGAACATATAATTTTCAATATTTTTATTATTATACTTATTTTTGAACAGAAAAACTGTATTTCTGTTGGAATCCAAATTTTAAAAAATAGATAGAATGTGACTGCTTCTTAAAAATTACTGCTAAAAAAGGAAAAAAGTAGTTTGTATAGGTGAATATGCTCTCTCACTGGCCTTCTTATCTTAAAAATTACTGTTATTTTTGCTGGTTATTCACATGAGTAATCCACTGAACTCTGTAAAGATTTCAATATTCTGGGTTTTATGTCTTTCACTGTTACAGAAATGATCTGTAGTATTTTACTATTATGTGAAACAATTAATATGGGATTGCAGAATCTACTTTATTTCTCTCTTTGGTTTCTGTAACTTCTATCCAACTTAATGACCCATTTTCTAAGTTGCTTATACCTGACACACATCTGTATTTGTACTTATGTGCATAAATATTATTTTGTGATATTTCTGAAAATAGTTCCTGGAGCCTGAGGACTGTTGTTTTGTGCCAGCAGTATAAGAAGGGCAAGCCAACATTTGTGCCCCTCAGGGGAATTGACACAAGGACTCCGACAAAAACGATGACAGAAGCCAGACAGTTGGGAATGTAAAAAATGTCGTGCATGAACTTTATAGTACACATTTTGCTCTGAATTTTCTTGCTTCTATATAATTTTGGATCCGGAGAGGGATGTAGAGGTCATCCCTCCATTCTCATAGTAGTTTCTATTATTATTGGCCATTTTCTGTGTTAAGTAGGTGTATGCATTGTATTAAATACAATTTAATATTCTGTCTACTCCCAAATAATTTCAAAGATTATACATTCTATCCTGCTAATAATCTGGATTTTTTAACTCCATGAAGAAGTTTATGCAGTAGACCTTGATAACTTCTAGAAAATTATCAGCAGTTGCACAGACGATTAGTCATAGTCAAAGTTTGGCAGGTTTAAAGACTCAGTTAAACTTTGAATAGATAATATAAAAATACCTCCATGTGACTTCTCTGAAGAATCCAAATCTGAGATTTTAATTAACATCTGTTTTCTTTCTTCTTGGAGCTTTGAAATTTAAAGCAATGATTTCTCTTAGTATTATGGATTTCTTGTTTGACACAGCCTCTTTACATCTAATGAAGGTAGACATTAATGAAGTATAAAATACAATGAAAGAATGTCTTCCCTCAAAGTGTAGTCCAATTCTTAGCTGTCTTACTCATCAAGGACAACAGTCCCGTTTCAAATAGGATGTTTTTGGAAAGTTAAATGTAGTGGAAGTAGCTTAATTTTCACTTCTGAACCTCTGAAAACATGTATCTCTTACGGGAATAGTTTAAGCATAAAATAAGCAAATCTCTTCTGACGGAGATACTTCTGTTTGGCTTTTGAATTTTACTGAAAAACTTAACACAGAAAAAACATGGCAGAAAAAAAATAGAAAAAATCATTAGATCTAGAAGATGTCTGGATAATCCTTGTGTTTTCTGTAAATAGAAACAGTTTCTCAGAAACAATTGAGGATACAGTTGACTGATTGCAGGTGTGTTAGGGTCATGTGGTAGCCTGGATCACTGTTCCATGCTTTGCTTCTACAGTACTACAAGTTTGTAATAATTTACTTGATTAATACCGGAAATAGAGCAGGTTCTATTATACATCATTATTAATCATATTCAATAGTGGGATATAGAATATGAATTTCTTAATCAGTTTGGATTTATTTTGGTGTGAAGATGGATCAGTATTGCAGTGTGATGTGGGGATGACAGATTTTATTGTGCTTGTGTGGTGGCATTGCAGGGGTAAATCTTGTTTGCCTCTCCTCTAAAATGTTCCACATAACACTACATCAGCCTCTCTTGGTGCATATGACAAACAGAGTTTGAATAAGCTATGTTTTAAGTGCATAAATGGAATTTCACATGCATTTTTGCTGATACCCTTAATGATTTTTAGCTTGGCTGCTCATGAAATGTGTGAAATTAAAGCTACACACCCACCAGGACATTAGACAAACAATATATTCAAAATATGAAAGTGTTTTTCTGAATGTGTTAACCAGCTCTATATACCCTCCAATTATGCTTATAATATCTGTTAAAATATGTTCCTATATTTATTTATTTTTAATTTCGGGGGTGATGCAATATTTAGAATACAATTATGTTTCAGTTTGCTGTGCTCTTCTTGTCAATTTCTTGTTTTGAAGTCTCTCCCTGATTGCTTCTCATTTTTCATTACTGATGGCCCCTTCAGACAGGCAGGCTCTGAGCTAATTAGCAAAGCTTTGTTCATGAATGCTTGATTCCTCCAAAAACTCTGCAGGAAGGAAATTCATGAACAATACTACACAATCTGCAGTTGCAGAGGCTGTAGTGTTAACAGTAATGTGCTGCAATGTTTAAATTAAAATCCACCACTTCAGATATTATTAATTCATGCTTTGTGATGGGGTAGTTTATAGTCCAAAGGACAGTGGAGTAGGATGATGCAGTGCTGCAGGTCTGATTCAAAAGCTAGCATGCAAGAATGGTGTCTATACCACCGTTTGAAATTCCTCTGGAATTTTGTGGTTAGGCCTGCAAACTGGGCTGGTTTTTAGTCATTTGGCAAGCTCCAAGTCTTCTTTGTTTTCTTTGTCCTGCACTGTTCATCTTTTGATTCTGTGGGTGCCTAATTACTGCTTAAAAAAATTGTGCCTCACAGTGATAAAAGCTGAACTCTGACTTTTGTCAAGATTGGAAGAAGGAGTGAGCGAGATGAGGGAAAGGTCTGTATGGCAGGGGGAGCAGCTGGGTTTTCTGAGATGGCAAAGTAACAAAATCTGGTACCTCTGGGATGTAAGAAACTCCATGACATGAAGGTCATCATTGGGTACCTCTGATTAAGGGCAGTAATTTGGGAGCAGGGATAGGCATTTTTCTCGTCATGATACATTCATGGCTTCATCTCTTTTCTAATTGAGGCATCACACTCTTAGTGAGACAACTCCTGCTTTGGAGGACCTTATTTCTTTTGGGGTAGTTTTCAATACTATGTTTGCTTATTTCATAAGATCCAGAATTTGTGCTTCTGCATTAAGACAAAATCTCTCGTTTTCAGGATAATTTTAAAGTTTTTCGTATTAAATGAGTAATACAAATTAATGTTGCTCATCTGCAGAGGGAAGTGCTGCCAGCACCACTGAAGGTGTGCAATTGCCTCTTGGCAGACACTGCTTAGTACATCTTTGCTGAAGCCAGGATATGTTCCTTGGATCTCTTCATGCTCTTATTGTGTGAAGGTGTGCATGAAATATAACATGACCCTAGTCAAAGTCTTTCTATGAGTAAGCAATCCTTAATGACTGCATGAAGATTTGTGTGTGTGTAAATTCAAGCTTCCCTGGAGGTAGCCAGATGAGGGTTCTGGAAGGGGCTGTAGCATGTTACCTGTTGTACAGTAGATGGAAGAATAAGAGTTTCTGCTGCTTCTGAGCAAGGCAACCAGAATATTGATTAAGAGCTGGCTCCTGAAAAGATGTATGTTAATCCTTTTGAAGTGAATGTTTATTCAAGGAAGTTTCTGCAGAGATTGACCATAAATTTGATGTTGTTTTCAGCAACGGATAGAATACTTATTTCCTTGAAAGGAAATGTAGGATATTGGCTCCATTAAAAATGAGCGTACATTTTGTTAGTGTGTTATGTGTTGTGTCCTAGCTTAAACTTAAATTCATGACTAGGAAATTCAGTGTGCATTGCAGTTGGAAATCTTAGCACAGATTAAAATTTGGGGATGTGATGGCTTTGATTAAAATCAATATATGGAATGACAGTTACTAAATTGCAGATGAAAACTAGTACAAAGAATTAATAAGGGACACTGATAATAGAATGGCCATCACTTAATATTTTATGTAGATTCATAAAACATCTTTCAAATTTTGAATCAACAGCTGGTAAAAATTGCAATAGTAATGAGCTCATTTGTATGTAAATGACTGTCATTCTATTCTAGGCTACTATGCTTTATGGGACCCTGCTAGATATCACTAAGTATGGTCAGAAAAATAGGCCTTTCCAGGAGACCCTTCAAAAAATCAATTTAAATGCAAAGTCTTTGCCTGGCTTTTAAGTTTTCGAAAGTAATTCATAAGGTTCTATCAGTCTGAAAGTTCTGTATACTTGTATTTAAAATAGTGATCCAGTACATTACTGGGAGGTGAATATCATACAGATTAGGAGCTCTAGGGTAATTCCAGGAACATCAGAAGGTAAATTCTTTGCATGTTCCAACTCTCTTGGAAGAACTGGTCAAAGTAGGTAGCAATGTCTGTGTACCCAGAGACGTGAAATGAATGTGCAAAAGAATCCATATTGTGTGCATTCTTTTACATTGCTTATACTCAATATCCACTAAAGCCCCATGTTTTCTGTAAATACCTGGACTTAGAGCCAGAGAAAGTGGATTTGTAACGAGTAATTTTTACATGCTCAGCTCACCGTAGTGAGTTTTCTTAGTACATCTGGTGCAGAAGTGCATCATGTACCTTGTCTCACTTCTAAAGGATGGTCATAAAAATGAACATTTTGACCTTGGCATGAAGAGCTGATGGACATACAGCTCAAGCTTTGGGAGTTAAAAAATTATTTTAGAGAAATGAAATAACAGGGGTTTTTTAATCGTATACAGCAATATACAGAATAATAAAATTTTAATATTAGTCATTTTACCAGAAAAGTAAATCTTCCAATGTTTGGACCAATTTTGATCTTCATAAAGCTTCAAATTAGTTAAGTTCTAAAGGAAAGAACTTTCACTCATATTTACTAAACTGTTTAGCTTTTTCTTGTTTTTAATAATATGTTTTTAAGTGTAAGTGGCTTATAAACACTTAAAGTGAAAGTCTTAAATGCAGGTTGGAGATTAGAAGTGTGTGTTAACATGAAAACCAGAAAGAAATGTTTTGATTGATATCTCAGAAGGAAATGCCAAGGATAAATATAAATACAGTTGATTGCAATTGATGTGGACAAGTGGTAATCAGCTGCTAATCTAAACAAACAAGACTCCAGCAGATATTTCAACTCTTCACATTTCCACTTGTCTTTGAGTTGCCTTTCCCAGTCCCATTAGCAAACAATTTTTTTATTTGTAATATTGCTATTACATTTCTTATGCTGTGGGCAGTTAATGAAAAATGTATTTTCAAAAAGGAAGACGTGTATGGATAAAGCAAATGGTTATGGTTTGGGGGGAAGTGTCCTCTTTATTACCTTTAGAGAAACCTGGTATACTGTAGGGGTTTTTTCCTGAAAGATAAAGTACACTACCTTATTTATTTAGCTATACTTATAGATGTATATATTATATACATATAATATGGAAATATTAAAATAATATCTACATGCACAAATTCTGTGTGAATTGTAATTTTCTTTAGAGTGGTGGGAAATATAAAGTGGGTGCTTTTAGTTTCTGCTCCATTATTTATCTTGTCAAAGAAAGGTTTTGCTGAGAGAGCAGTTTGCATTCTTTCTTGTGTTATGAATTATCAGGGTGAAACCAGTTCTCCAACAGTGCTTCACCATGGGCAGGGTTCATATAAACAGTTGTAACTTCAGGCTGATGAAAGTGTCACAGATTGACTGAAGCAGACTGTGGAATTCAAAGGTCATATAATAATTTGTGATGAAATCTAAATGCTGGAGATAAAGTGATGGGACTGACCATTTCATATTAGACCATGTGTTAACTCAGAGAAGTTTTGAGCTATTTGTTAATGTGTCAGCATCCTTGTGATTAAGTGTTAAATGTACTTTAAAGTACAGTTGTCTTTTTCAGTCCTCCCTTTTAGTTTCCTGCAGGATTGCCTAAACTGCTCCATTAAAAAAACAACCTGAAACATATATTAATTGGTTTCTGACATCTTTTTGAGAAATCTATTTGTGAAAGTGCAAAATACAGAAACGAGTTGATTGCTATTTTTACTACCAGTTTTAATCTGTGTAGATTGTTTAAATTGCAAAACATTTTAAAAAGAGACATTTCCCTCTGCATAAGGCCATGTGTGGAAAGCAAGTGTAAAAGTTAAAGGCATAAACTGAAGTAAATTTTAGGATATATTAAAAAAAGTTGAAATTGCCTACGGAAATTTAGGTGTTTGCACTTTGAAG
Organism: Sturnus vulgaris; assembly: GCF_052056855.1. Classification (NCBI taxonomy): domain Eukaryota; kingdom Metazoa; phylum Chordata; class Aves; order Passeriformes; family Sturnidae; genus Sturnus; species Sturnus vulgaris. The sequence goes on along the minus strand of NC_142256.1, from coordinate 15,851,188 downwards.
AATTACATTAATTTAGAGGAAAAATAATAGTTTTTGAACTGAATTTCCAGTTAGAATGAATTATCATAATATGGATTTTGAGTAGTTCAACTAAAAACTTTCTGCACTTAAGTTATTAGCTGTGAAGTAAGAAGAGATATGAATACTCTCAAAAATAAGCCCATTAATTTCTTGCTCATTAAATTGTTCTTTATGGGTTGAAGCAAAAATTGAAAAAAATTAATTATGCATAATTATTGAGAAATGTGAATAGAGCATTGTGTTGTTTTCTGGCTTATTGTATATCCTGAAAGATGATACAATTGCAGCTGAAACAGGTGATAGGAACTAACAGAACTATAAGAAGTTTCAAAGCTGCCCACAAATGGTCCCACCTTACCCTGTTCACACAGCTTTTTGATAACGCTGAAGTTTAGCAAGGTTTAGCAAAGTCAAACAACAGTCTGATGGAATTTCAGACTACTGTAAAGAATTATCAACAGACCCTATTAAAGCCTACAATACTAAATTGGGAAGTCTCTCAAGGCTCCTTTGTCAAGGCTGTCCACATACTTTGTTAAAAAGCTTTTAGAGCCCTTGTGGTCGATTCGATCTGCATGGTTGTTGTAAATGTGCAGTAAGTCAACATCAAAGTTCTTATGAAATTTTAATGCCAAAAAATTAAAAGCACAAGTGCTGTAATCAGTTCATTAAATAAAAAATATTTGAGTCTCTGGCCCCATGCTGTCAGGTGGGGAATCAATGAAGCTGCAGTGTTCTACTTTCTTTCTCTCCATTAGGTGTGTATTTGTAACTTTTCCTCTGTACACATAGTCCAGTGCTCTGTATTAGTGAAGTATTTCTGCATTACACATAGGCATTATATCCAGCCCTAATGTTTTGTACTGATGAGCATGTGTTATGTGTGAAAAACACTGTGGGAGTAGTCAGCCCTATAACTGGACAGCTTACTGTTTATTGCACTGTCCTGAAAGCTGTCGAGTTTGTGCTCAGACACAGGTATTTTCCAGATATTTTTATTTTTTTTCAGTTTTATGATCAGAAGCGAATGAAGGTTGACATGTTTATTCTAAAAACAAACTTGCTTACTGAGTTTTTGGTAAAAGTAATATATAAGTGTGAGCCAAGAGTCAGAATATTTCTCATGGACTGGGCCTTTAGCAAACCAAGTTATGTGAACTTCAGTTTTATTTTGTTGTTTGTTTCATTTTTTTCCCCTTAAGCTTCTCACATTCACCTGTCCTGTTCCCACCACCTCAAGAATTATAATCTCTATTTTTCAGTGTAGTACCTATTTGTTGCAGCAGACCTCTCATTACAGTGTAGAAATGAGCCAAGGCAAAGACTCTCATTTAACAACATGAAAAGGGTGCTGGTTTATTCTTCTTTACAGCTTAGCCATCCTGACTCCGACTACAGCAAGCTCCTACAGTGGGGTCCAGCTGTAGACTCTAAGCACTGGCTGTTTCCCTGCTGGGCCATGACTGCACGGATTGGTTTGCAGACTCTGACTGCAGGCTCCACCAGCGTGCTCTAACTCCATCAGACCCAGACTGACCTCAGAGCAGATCTCCTACAGCAGCAGCTCTCTTGCTTGTTTCATTCTTCTTTGTGTCTGTCTAGATCATTCCTATTTCCTCCAGGATCCTCCCTGAAGGCCCCCCCACCTCTTTTATCACACTTATCTTTATTAGTCACAGCTGTGACCCATTAAGGGCAAGGCTGTTTCTCTTCTTTGGTAATTAGTACAGCTATGACTTATTAGGGGCAAGATCACCTCTTCTACACTTAGACATATTATTTTATTTTTTCCTTCATCTATCTCAATCTTTGCCAATTCACCATCAAATCAAAGATCATTTTGAACTTGACTGCCAACTTGAACTTGAGGTTGATAATTTGTTTTTACTAGCATATTTCAGGGTTTGGCACCAAGTTTTACAAGCTCAAAACCTTTTAAAGTAACGATATAAATCAAACCTGAAAGTGGTGGAATGTATGGCCGCTTAAAATACAATGTTTTCGCACAATGCTGAAATTATGTAAGAGGCTTAAAGATGATGTTTACTCAGTGTACAGATGGATGACAAAGCAAATGCCAAGACCCCCTCAGGACTATAACAGAAAAGTTTTTTGCCTTCTTTTAAAACATAGAGCAGGAAAAGTTTTGAAATGTAAACAGTTTATAAGCTGCATTGCTGGTGTGCAGAATACAATCAACTTGGCATGCAGAATACAATCAACTAGTTAAAATGCAAAGTTAATTTAGAAATACAGTTATGTATCTGCAAAATAGAATCAGGCATATGGACAGGGGTGCAAAAAACTGATATGGAAAATTTGTTTCCAAGCTGAATTTTTCTGTGCTGAGAGGGATTGTTAAGAAACTTGTAAGTATTAAATAATTTGAAGGGGAGAAAAGAAGACTATTATGATTTATATCATCCTGAAGTAAGAGTGGCATGTAATGTTGTTAGTTTCAGAGAGGGAATTATTGTATTTCTGAAAGTCATCTGCAATGGAGGGTTGTCACAGTATAACTAAAAAATAATGACTAGACCAATTTTAGAAGGAATGAAGCTTGAAGATGATATATAATGGCAGGGTATGTAAACAAAAAGTCTTGAATAACCAACTACCTACCTCTTGGATATATATTTTTGGGAAAGTAAGGCAGAATGTGTCTGATTTTGTATATTTTCTTACCACCTGTTGTAAGAAAATCTAATACTTGTTATTGCTATTACTCAGGTTCACTGTGTGAGTGAATAAACGTTATTTTCATTGAAAACTATGGCCTAAGTCCTCATTACTTCAGTCATAGCAGGATTGGACATGGCACATAGGGGGAATATATTTTGGGTTCTAATTCACAGTAAACTGTTGTAACAGTTGCTCTCTCCAGGATGGATCTCATTAGTATTTGCTCATATTTGGTGAATTTTAAATTATGTATTTTTTTTAAATAAACATAGTGATTGCTAAAATCCTCTAGAGAAGTTCTTTGCAAACTACGGACTAGTGAGTTTTATCAAGGTATTTCTCTCTCCGTCCTAAGGTTCATCTTTCTTATTGTGTTTTAGGATTTACTTCATGCTATGAAAAGAGATGAAGCTTCCCGTCAGCAGTGCATGGACCAATGATGCAGTTTTGTTAATCTCTACATAAAAACCTTTGTGTCACATTGCTGGCTTTCACTTCTCCATCAGAGAGAACAAACATTTCTCTCTGGCAGTTTACTTAGTATTTTGTGCAAAACATTGATTCAGATCATGATAAAGTAGATAGAAACCAATTTTCTACTATCATATATTTTGTCTGGTATCAGTTTAATCTAGTCTTCATCTTTATCTAAATTAACTGTCATTTGGAAAAAACTTTTTTTCTTAACAATATAGATTACATTTAAAGTTTTATCATAGTGCAATTTAAAAAAAATAAGATTAAAGGAAGGATTCAATGCATTAGTTTTATGTCTATTTTGAACCAGAATGGTGTCCAGATGTTTTATAAAACATGTAAAGCAGACTATGAGGTTATCAGAAGAAAGTAGAAGAATTTGCCTATGAATGGTCATGTAGAAAGCTGAAATAGTTGGAAAGTTTATCTAGTGAGAAGCTAATACATTCTTCTTTGTTAGTATAAATTTTTTTTCTTGGATAAGATGCACAAAAGTGTTCAAGGACAACAGATTGACAAGGCCATATTTTTATTTTTACAGAGATTAAATTGCTATTGAATTATAACAAGAATATTCTAGACATAAATGTAACACAATGCTTTTATTTCAAAGTACTTGATCTTCAACAGATATTTACTTCAGCAATTACAAGAAAAAAGTTACTTTCAGTTACCATTTTCTTGGTAGTTTGTAATGCTTGTCCCAGCTGGAACTGAGCATGTCGTTTTCTTGCAGAGATGCTATGGAACTGCAGAGAGCTTTCTCAGAAAGTAGTGATGAGGTACTGGTGGAAAATTTTATTTCATCTGAGGTCAGCTTCAAGACTTCATTGATATAACAGTGCTAAAAATTAATTTGCCATGTGTACAATATACATTTCATTACTGCACAGGTTAATGCGCCAGATGAGCCTTTTGTTAGATTTGGGCAAACAAGTGGTGCTCTGTGCATGTCTTTGTGTCGCCCAGCAGGGGAGATTTGCTGTCAGAGGAAACACAGTACGTGTATTTAACAGGAGTGACTGAATGCCAAAAGAGAAAAAAAACTTTGCAAACAAGGACCTAATGTTTAACTTCAATTTATTTACACCCTAAAAATAGCCAAAGGGTAAGGACAGTATAGTCTTGATGGAAGCAATACGATGGCACAAAGAAACCCTGTCTAAAATTAAAAATCTCACCATTTAAAAGATAAAAGAATTATATAAGCTAACACCTATGCAAATAGTTCTAATTTGTTGATTATCTCTTAATGAGGGTTTTCTGGGTGTCCTTTTGTTCACTGTGGTTGTTTCAGCCATCTCCATGACCAAAGCCAATGTAAACCTGAAGTGACACTGTTCCAGGAGGACACCTCCTTTGTATGGAACTCCTGGTTCCATACAGTCACTCACTATGACATGAGAAAAATGCTGAAAGACTACAAGTCACATTCAAAATAAAGACCAACAGTCATCCTTGTGCTTTTCATAAAGTTTAAGCTTAGTGAGATGGCTGGTAATACTTCACTTTCTGTTAGTCATCACTTTGAAATAACTTCTGAAAGTTTTAATAAGATATCTGGGAGATGAATAAGAAGTAACTGTTCAGTAATATAGCTTCCTTGGATATTTTGAGAGGCAAATATTTGTATTTGCAAGAAATAATAATCTAACTATGATTCTCAACAGGGTGTCTTAAGATTTTCAGCCAGAACAGTTTAGGAGTACATCATTTCAGGCTATTTATTCCAGAAGTGGGAATAGATGAAATTCTCCAATGGGATTGAAAAAGTTCCATAATGATACCATAAGACATTAACTTAGCAGTTGGAAATAACATTTATGAACCACTGGAAGTTAAGTTCTCATGGGTTTAATATTTTCTATAGCCTCATAAATCTGATAGAGGCATAATCTCTTTATTAAGTCAGAAATTCTATTTGTTTTTAGAAGATATCAACAATTCTGCCCTGAAATAAATGAACTTCTCATGGTAAACAAATTTGCACACAGGAGATACTAAGAGAATCCTCCATATGTAAATGATCAAATATTAAATCTCTCCTTGAAATCAAGTGTAAAAAGAAACAAATATAACTTTAGAAGGTGGACAAATGTCTATGTTAAGATTAAATGTATGCATTAATTTTCTAGGTCCTGTGGATTTTTATTTTTGTTTTTGATGTCTCAAAACTCTAATCACAACGATGTATTTTGGCTCTGGTCCTGCAGAGAGTCCAGCACCCTCTGTCCTTTGTGCTTGTGTGGCCACTAAATGGAAGCAGGGGAGTTTATGTGGGAATCTGTAAGCTGAGCAAAACCACTGTCCTGGGTAATTCAGACAATGATGTTTTTCCGTCATTTTCAAGCTCTAGTTTATAGGAAGATTTTACTTAATTCATATTCTCTGGGTTTGCTTTGGTGGAACTATGTTATAGGAAAGAGAGTGGGCATGGTATTATAACGATTGCCTTTGCAAATTACATAAATTTTCAATTTTTTGGTCTTTAATTTAAGATGTAGCCAAATTTTCCCCAAGGAAGTTCTAGGGAAACCTAGGTTATAGAACTACGTATTGGAAAGCTCATCTGGTGAAGGAGAAACTTCTGTAGAGATGATTACTGGTAAGAAATAAGAAATGGAGTAAGGATCCAGAAGTAATATAGGAGTGACACTTGGGAGTAAAGACCGAGGACGGGACAGGGAAAGAGGCAGAATACTTGAGAAGGAAAGGAGTGTGGGGTTCAGGAGGGAAAAGTACGGGTGTAACACTTTTGGTTTGGGCCAGAAAAAGCTTAGATAAAATTTCTCATGACTGGAAGGTCTTTCTTATCCTTTTATCTAGTTTTCCTGTGCAGCTTTGTTGCTAGGTCTGACCTCAAAAGTCATTGCCTTTCCACTGCATTTTGCATTGTGTGTGAAGTGGTTTTGACATCCATAAGTTAGCATTTATTTAAAAGTGCTTGCACTTTGTGTGTCAGTATACTCAGTATAGTAGGGGTTCATTAATATGGTGGATTTGAGATATTGATTAACATGTAGAAAGTTCTATGGTTTTGAAAAAGCAGATACACACTGAAATCTTTTATTGCTTTCAGTAGCTTCAAAATCATTCTGTAGTCCAAGTCATGACCTTGATGCCTGCAAGGTCTGGAGCAGGTAGCAAATAGCTATAGGTTTCCTGGTAATTTCCCATGGCTGAAGTGAATGCACATAGTCTGTGGCTTATGAGCTCTTTCAAGGTTTCTCTTCAGAGAAGCCAAGGGGTTGCTTAGAAACATTGTATATAGTAAATAAAATGCTTATAATATTGTTGAATATTTAGCAGGCCTTTAAAGAGGAGAAATGATCAGAAATAATACATTACATGTTATGTTAACATATGTTCTATGTTATTATGTATAATAGTTTCCTTTATCCAGATGATTATATTCAAACTTGTCCTTAGTATTTTACATTTGATCAAGTGGAACATTTCATATCAAATATAAGTATTTTTTCCCATATCTATTATGAGGAGAAATTGAAACTTTAAAGACTTAAGTTGTTCCAAATGAAATGTGTTGCTTAGAGCTGATGACAAACAAGCAAACAGAAAATAGTGATTGTGAATGCAGCTTTAGTTAATTGAAAGTTTTGTAATCAAACCTACAGGCATTGTTAGCAAATGAGACCAGCCCTGATCCAATTGGATTTGACCTAGAGAAATGTTCTTGATTTGCAGATTGGAAACTGATGATTAATCTGTAATCTAGCAAACCTTACAGTAGCCTTTAGTCTTTATTTTGAGAACATCAGTGGTCTCAGTTTCTGACAATAACATGGAATAACTTTTGACATCTGACTGCACTGTGCAATGCTGAAGTGTCCCTGAACCTTTACAGGTCCTTGAGGAGAAGAAGCACCTGAATGATCTCCCAGACACTATATGGTAGCTAATATGTGCTTTTGTCTAGTGATGATCTTGTTTTGTCTCCAGACTATATGCATTGTTACCTGGATTTACACAGTTTAGAAGTTTTTTAGTTGATGAATTTTACTTATAAAATACAAATGAAAATGCAGTGTTGCACCATGAAATTAGTTTGTCCCTAAACTGAAACTGGGTTGTATGATGCAAATTGATAAAAGTGATTAATTGCTAATGTATTTAGGCACTGTTAGCTGCAAATTGGTGACAGGTTGGCTAACAAAATACTTAAGTGAGTTGAAGGCATAAATTCCATTGTATTTAAATAATGTTTATAAACCTCTTACATGCAATAGACGTCTGTATCTTCTGATGCACTAGAGCTATGATGAGCTGAGCTATGGAATTCTGATGAGCTAGAGCTATGGAATTTTAAGTACCAGCAGTGCCTTGAAAACATTTTTGATCACTAATTGCTACAGAGTTTTTTAATGCCTAGTAAGATTCACGACCATGGGCTGGTATTTGAACCTCTGTGTTCTCTTTCATTGCCAGCAGCTCTAGCAATGTGGACCCTGTGCTCACCAACTATCCCATCAGGTAAACCAACCTGGGAAATCTCATCAAATTAATTCTTAGGCATTAACTATGTGTGAAACATCAGCATTAGCTTTTCAGTTTGAGTAAATCAGCCATGGCCAGAGACTGTTGCAAAATGTGATTGCTAAGTGGAAAAGCTTTGGAATAAATGCACATGGAAACCAGTTGTAATATAAAGGCTCTTAAGGGAATTAGTCTCTTTTAGCTGTAGAAAATTCTGCATGAGATTAATCCATGCTTTACTTTTACGATTGCAAAGGCTCACATGGATCTGCCACTGTGCAATAGTTAAAAACTAGACAGACACCATGCCCTGATTCATATATATATAACAGACTCTCTGATCTAATCATTGTGCTTACAATGATTGGATTGCAATTGATTTCTTGCATTTTTGAAAGAGTACATGAAAGAATTTACATCCAGCTGTTTTGTCTGGGGCAAATGTATGCTTTTTTTGTTTTTTTTAAGTTGGATAGGAAATAACAGGAAAGGATTTAGCTAATTCTTCAGAATTTATGTGGATTAAGGAATCAAATCTGTTAGTATTGTGTATATACTTGATTATTACAGACGTATCTAGAAATTAAGGGAAAAATAGAAAGTTAGGGAAATGGCTGTCAGAACATTTGGATTTTATATTCTTATAATAATCTATATTTACTATTTTACAGGAAAATAAAAGGACTTTTTAAAATGGAAATTCCATGAGCTGGAAGTAATGCTTTCTAATAGGGTATTTTCATGAGGAATATTGCCTTTTATTGCTCTCATATTAAGTTCTATTTTTAAAAGAGGGGAATTAAAATATGTGTAGAGATGATATAATTGTGGATTCCATTCCTGGTGTGAGAAAGCATCTTACAGGAGACTAGCTGAGACCTTCATCTTCCTTTAGCTACAATAGCAAGGCTGTCTGATTTGCTTTTGTATGTTGCAGAACTGCATAATTGTAATGACTTTTCCAATATTCTGCTGCTGAAACTTTCTAGCTTATGCATAGGTGTATTTTGGAGGGAGGAAAGGAAAGGGAGGGAATGACTTTACTTGGACTCATTGGGAATGACATTTCTTCTGTTATGAATGCTTCAAATGATCCCTTACCTTAATTTTGTAACTACGGAAAGTTGACTCGAGTTCCTTGGCCATGTCATAGAGTTGCCTCTAACAGTACTGGTTTTCATGGAGCTATTTGTGTAGCACTGTGGAGGACATGAGCACAGTTGTAAGGGTGACATTCAGAAGTAGCATCTTGCATGGATGACTCATATAATGAGAAATGACAGCTGACCACAGGGATGAAAGGAGAAGGCCTAAACAGAGCAAGAGGAAAAATGAGTAGAAATGGGTACATCTCCACATCACTGAGCAATCACTGAAGAAAGAAGTGAACTGCTGTTTTCTCCCCTCAGTCATTTAATGCTCTGACTATTTATTTATTTATTTATTTATTTATAATTTTTACATCCTCATCCCTCTTGTTTTTTGAGACTCTGGCAAATGCTGACTTGCCTACATCAAAGGCAAATACTCTGCACATTAAGATTACCAATTTGGTTGCTGTTTCTACGTCACCGTGTAAGTTCAGTCAAAAGTCATCTGTACCAGTGTGTTGGCAGTTGAAGGGGATTTTATGTCTGCCCTTTACTCCCTGTTTTGCTGGTAGCGTTTGTACTATCATTTGCCTTCTCCCTCTCCGGTGGATTTCATGGTTGGGAGTAGCACCTGTGGCCACTCTGTGCTCTGACAGCTGCAAGACTCAGATGCCAAGCTCTTGAATGTATTTTTTCTATTGCTGTCATGTGGGTGAAAAGAGAGCTTCCAGGCAGACATCTCAGCTGTGTCAGTGTTCATTTCTCACAGCTGGACAACAAGGTGTTATTAACTTTTCACTATTTCATTTATAGTATGCTCATAGGTGTAAAAAGTTAGCTTTTTAGCATGTGCAGTTCTAGAGAGTAAGTTCTGGTTTACTGTTCAGTATGTTTAAAACTCTTTTAAGATCGTTATGTGCTCTGGACAGAGTTGACACCTTCTTTTGTGCTCTGCATGTGGTCAAGAACACTCTGAGTCTGTAGCAAATTAGGTACACTCATAGAAACATCTCATTAGCATTTCTTCCTTGACTGCTTCTGGCAGTGTTGAAATCTAATTCAGTGTTTGGAAACTGGGAGTACCTGGAACCAACCATGGCTAGCTCAGTTAACACATCACCAGAAAGGAGACTTAATCAATGCACCAAGCACGGCTGTAGGAAACTCTATGTCTCCAATTTAAAAAGCAGAATTAGAATTAGAAATTACAATTCAAGTTTGATGAGATAAATTTAGAAATATCACTAATTTCTTCCCTGCCACAAGTCCAGTGAGCATTATCTTGTAACTCCATTTCTGTTCGATGGACTGTAATTTGGAGAAGAGGTAAATGCAACTTTTCTGCATGAGATATAAAGACATTTGTGGGAAATCATATTTCCACTAGTGGGCTCATTCTCTGCATTCTGTTCAGCTCTTTAATGTTGACGTTTGCATACAGAGCTCACAGTTTCAATATTCACATGATTTCTCTCTGAAGACGATTAATTTTTACATACTCTCTTGTATAGAGCTCTAGTCTTCAGAAAAAATTTTGTGGAAAATGGGAACACAAATTAATTTGACTCATACAATTTAGTGAGGCAACATAATGGAAAATATAGTCTCTTTTCTGTTGTAAGCAAAATGTGTTGGGGAGAGAGATGACCTTCAGAGATAAGGCTGAAATCAAGCAAAAATGCATTCTCTTCCTATTTCACATCGAGGCTGATTTTTATCAGAACACCTGGATGCATTTAGAAAAGGAATTTAAGAACACGGATGGACCTCCAAATGTACCTGTGTGACTAAACATTACCTGGTCAATTATTTTTCCCCTGATTATCATATACTAGTCTTTGAGGTGAAATATCAGAGTGATCAAGGTAATTAAATGCCTTGTGTGCAGTCTGGGAGAGGTATTTCTCTGTGTGCGAATAAGAAAACTTTTTTAAAATAAGATACTTTAATATAAATGAATCTATTTTTATAAACTTTTTTTGTGCACATATAAAAACATATTTCATTCTATTTTATTTCTGCAGCAAATGAACTCGAAAGATTATTTTTATCCTCTGCTTATATATGGACAAGTTCCTACTGAACCCCAAAGCTGCTTAAGGACCTGCACATAGTCATTTGTATACAGGGCAAAATACTTGTCGGCTGTTTTGTTGTAAACAGAGCAAAGATCTCTTAAACCATCTTCTCCCCCTCCCTGCAAATCACAGGCCATAGGAGCTTATGGATTTACAGGCAAATCCAGCCTGCAGCTGAGGATCCAGGGCTGAGCAGAGAGTGTTGTTGGGCTGGGTACTGCAAATCATTTTGTCTGTGTATGCTTTGAACATGTCCTGTCCTGAACATTTCTCTGTGTGACTGTGTTTGCTGCACATGTGACTTCATCTTCCTCTAGCCCCTGCAAGGCGTATTTTCTCTACCCCACTTCATGGCTGCTGCTATACTGTTCCATTAGGTTATGATGTTCAGAACTGTTGAGGCAATTAGAAGAAAAGAAAAAAAAAAAAAAAAGACAAACAAGGCTGTATTTCTCCACAATTGTATGGGATGCAATTCCTGTAACGGATTTTAAAATGAATAGAGGTTAATTTGCCTGGCAGTGCTTTACTCTGTTTCCCATTCACTGAGTAGTATCACACTCAGAAGTGCTGCGTCCTATTACTAAAAAAAAAAACCAAACAAACAAAAAAAAACCCAATATGTAATAATAAGCAATAGGTATTACATGTTATTACATGCATAAGTATGCCAGCTGATGCCTGAATATGTTGATTATGTGTGATTTATTTTTTGACAGCAGTAGGACAATTTTTAGTTCTTACAATCAGGTAGGTATCAGCCCATACAAAATGTTTGGTAATTCCATTTCCTAATGTTAGTGGTACAAAGGACTTGAACACACCTCATTTAATTTCAGCAGAGAGGCAATGATGGAAGATGAAGAGCCACTGATTCATCTTGTTGCTCAAGATGTGTCTCTGCCAATTCATATTGAGTGTTCTGTGTTGGAAAGAGCAGTGTTGCAGCTCATACAACCATCCTGAGAATCTGGCTGTGAGAATTCCCTAACTGGCCAGGGGAAAAAATATAGTAAGAAGCTAAAAGGGTAAATGTCCCTGAAGTGCCTGTTACTACTCATAATTTTTGTGCCTTAGTTTCACGTGGGATTTTTGAATGTGATCTGCTTTGAAAGGCCGATTTTTTTTTCTGCTGTGCACCATATGAAAGTCTTACTGTTCTAGCTGCTTTCCAGGCCTTCATTTGTTTTGGATTCTCATGACTGCTTAGTTTTTGAGGGTTAGGGAGGATGTATCCATGGCAAATAATGTGCTGGCTTCTGTAATATTGGCATTGCTGAAGATAGCTTGAATTTTGTTTGTGAGCTTACATTAGTATTGAAAGACTGAGGCTTTTAAAAGGTCTGGTAACAGAGGATTTCCTGGCCCTTGCTCTGCAGCCTGGGCATGCTCAGAGCTTAATCCCCTGTCAATCACCTGTGATGGTCATGAGCCAGTGCCAAAAGAATCAGATGGCCACAAAAAGATTTCTTAGAAATTTGTTAGTGACTGGCATGTTAATAGTGTTAAAATACTTCATCATAAAGCAGTAACCAGAAGCCTTTAAGGTCCACCAAATTTTTAGCTTTCCAGAAGTTTTGAAGTGTTAAACTGCTTTGTTTTACCCATTGTGTCCACGTATATAAAATTAATAAGAGAGCATTCTTCTAGAAGTGTCAAAGGAGTGGCCATGAAAGTTTTCAAATAAGCAGTACTTCCTTACATGCAAAACTCTTTAAATTTCATCCTGCAGTTTTCATGATTTTCCTCTAAAAAGACATGCATCTGCACAGCCAACCGCAGAGATATCTTAAGCCTCACTATTTTAGTCCCTAAAATAATAAAAGATTTTCAATCAAATTTGTTTTGAAAGGAATCACAGGAATAGGGTTTTTTAAATAAGTTTCCTATTGGTATGAAACTTTTGTGATTTTTGTTTTTCCTCTTGCCCCCAAATCCATCTCATATTTCACAGACAAGAGAACAGAGTGATGGTGTGTCACGTCCAGTTATATCAGTCACTTTGGCAGTCATTACTGACACAGCTTAATGCAGTCTGACTGATGTAATCAGACATGATGTCTCTCACAAGGTACAATGTCACCCTGAGAAATATTAAGAGACACAGGTTTCAGAAAAACACAGTTAAGGGTTGTTTTACCAAAGAAATAATAACCCATGGCATTGTGTCTTCAGACAGGCATCCAAACAAAGTAGGTCCTTCTGGACAGAATAAGACAAGTGTGCTAAATTCCTTTCCTTAGGGAGTGTAAGGTTCTTTTGGGCCCAATTGAATGATCCTCACTTATAAAGGAGTTAATGCAATGTTCTGCAATTGTAATTTCTCTTTCTGTTCCTCACCTAAAGCACAATGATGTCCATCTCAAAAAGGTATTTTGAGTCCTTCCCATTTTGGGATACCCAGCTTGTGACCTCCTCAGTACTTCTGGTTTCAGTGAGCTGATCTGAGATAGCTCACATTTGGTTTTCAAAGTTGAGAATATCCAAAGAACTATCCACAAAGGACATTTTAACTTTGGAAGGCACAGTGTAGCATCAATATCATCATTTGTTTTCATGTTTGTGTATTCACTGAAGCCATTTTGAATGTATTTTACTATTCTTACAGCTTAGCTGCTGCAGCTGAAGTGCCCAGATGCAAACAAAGCTTGTATTTCTACTTCTACTTCTGTGTAGTTAGAGCAGAGATAACTTCTCTGATCATTAAAGATAGGTGTTCAACTGGACCTGATGATTTCACAAGCTTGTTTGAATTTACTGATCCAAATCTCATCTTTAGCTTTCCTGACCTCCAAAACAGCACGTGAATTCTGAGGTCCACTGAAGTCAGTCCCAAGCTTTGCATTCTCTTCAGCAGGGCAGGCTCAGACACATGGAGGTCACTTCAGGGACTTGCTGAACTTGAAGTTGTTTGAAAAAATTGTCCAGCTGGTTAAAGTGACAATTGGATAAGACATACTGTGTGAAGTATCTCTGAAGGATGTTGAACCTGTGAAAAACCACCTATTACTATCACCTAAGCAAGTGAGAACTGAAAATTCCATTGAAATAGAAAACATATTGATCAGTAACAATGAGAGACATGCTTATCTATACTTAAAAAAAAAAAAGTGGCTATAAGCCTTGATTTGGGATCCATTCATGACCAAAATCAAAGTAGTAAACACTGATGTGATTCTGGACTCATAAGTTCTACTGGAGACATCACCAAGCTGTAATTATAACAGACATTTTAATTAATGAGTTGGATGTAAATTTAGCCATCAAAACTGTTTTAAAAATATAGAACTTAATGTGTACTTCTGTCTCCATTTCCAGAAGTGTCTTTTAATGTCTGTTCTTAAAACAGCACTTTTAACTTGATTGGGTTTTTTCCCCCTGAAAGTGAAAATGAATCCAAATAATTTGTGCTTTAAATTAGAAAAAAACCAAAAAAACAAAGAATCTGTGCAAAAAACCAAATGTGTCTCTGTCTGCCTCACTGTTTTAAAACCAGCATTTTAATGATCACTTTACAACTTCGCTATCTCTGAACTTAGATCTGTTTCAGCTTCCTCAGCTTAATTTGCATTCAGTGCTATTTTGCTGTTTTGGGGAGTATTGATTGAGAAAGCAATATGACAGTTTTAATACGATGACTATGAAAAATGGAGGAATGTGAGTGTGGAGTTGCTCTGTACAGGGACTGTTGATACTTCTACAAAAATATTAAGTCCCTATAAAGGCATCATGGTCTAGTGTGTCCAATATATGCTGCTGTTTATTCTTTCAGTAGGGGTAGCAGTTGAAATGTTTAACGTGCTACATATTTTTAGGTGAAATTAATTAGCATGAATAGGCACAGCACCCTGTGGTGTCACTGTTTAGTCAGTTTTCTATGGAGAATCACACTTCAATAGGAAAAACAATGGGGTTTTTTGTGTGTTCTAGAGACATAATAAAAACAAACAACTTAAAATTAGTAACTGATGTGTCATCTTATCATATGTTTTCTTTCTTTCATTGACATCTGTTCCACTGTCATTAGTGAAGGAAACCATGTGGGGGAAAAGATGAACAAAACCTAAATGAAAAACCTCAGACAAATGCTATTTTTCTTTTCCAGTGTTGGCACTGCCAACTCCTGCCTGGAAAAACTGCTTCTGAACCTTTCATCCATGCTTTTGGATGGTGATTTACAGGATAAATTTGTATCAGTAACCACCTGTATGGAAATGAGAGCTGTCAGAGGTTTTTTAGATGCTCCCAGTTTGGTCCTTTTTGACAACGTGATGGACATATACTGCATTTTGAGTCTCTAAATTACTGAGATAACTGACCTAGGAAAGAGAGAAACAAGAGACTGCTTAAAAAAATTAATAAGAGCAAGTCCTTAGTAAATAAAGGGAGAGGAATAAATAGAGCAGTGAAGTCTGTTCATATGTTAAATCTGTTAAGATGTAGTTGATCAGAAAGTTTAAAAGAATGATCATAGTGTGACTAATCTGAAATGTGATCAGAGGTAAAATGTCTTGGTGATTTGTGCAATTAAGTATTTGACAGAAGTGGTATTTGGAATGACCTTATTATTGTAATCAGTTTAGGGTGAGGGGTTGGTTGGTTTGTTGGTTTTTTAATAAATGCAACCAATGTGTTACCTGTAGTGTCAGCCCTCCCTCTTCTCTCGAGTCTGTTCTGACCCATTTGTCATTTTGGAGGCTTTATGAAGTGTAGCAGGGACGAGCTGAATCTATTGTATCACATCTGTTAGGGGTCAGAGGTAAATAAAACTGCCACCCAGGAACATGCTGCTAATGGGGAGGTAATATATTATACAATAAAAGACTTAACTTTTCTTTCTCCATTCTTGGATAAATCTATACCAATTTCTAATACAAATATTGCTTTAAGAGGCTGTAGACTTTTTCTTCAGTCATATCCTCTGCAACTATGATTATGGGCTGTTCCATCTGCAAGGATATTTTCAGGTATATTTAGCTTTAAGCATATGCGCAGATTTTGCTGAATAACCAGATTGCTTGCACATGAAGATGAATGTACTCACTTAAAGTTGTGAAGCTTACCCTCCCCAATACCAAAAATGGCATTTCAGGCTGGTTACTCCATAAATTAATGTTTGAGGCTGTGTACAAACACCTTGCTCAATGATTTAATTAATAAATAATTGGATTATTCATAAAACACTAAGATGTTCTTGATTTCTTGTTTGGCTTTTTTGGGGGGGCGGCAGGTTATTGTTGTTGTTGAAAATGATAGGATTGTATTTTAATTATAAACTAAATTTGCTCTTTTTTTTTTTGGAAAAGGATTTGCTTCTTCTCTTTCTGAAAAAGTACACCTTAGCACATGGTCTAAGAAACTTCTCAGGGTCTGTGTTTGAAATCTTAAAAATGTCTTTTCTTTCCATGTAGGAAACTCTGTGGTAGATATTTGGTGTCAGAAATCTGTGACAGAATAACATATTCTAAAAAGAGGGTATTTTGGTGTAAATCATGTTATTGTTTTTTTTTAGGAGTATGCTTTTGATTTCTCTTTGTTGGATTCAGGGGCAACTATTTGGTAAACACTTCCTGAGAATATCCAGCTTCCTGTTACTAAAGTGCTTCCTAGATTTACTGTAAATGAGGTAGGCGAGAGGTGCAAGCTTTGCTTTGTTTACTTTCCCCACTGTCGAGTGTTTCTGTGTACAGATAATGTGGAACATTGAGACTGCATTTCCCTTAAGGGCACTACTTTTCAAATACAAACAGGGTAAAAAAAATTCTAAGAAACAGAAAATGTCTTGGGTTTGCCTCCCTAAATTGGTAGGGAGGGATTTCAGGCAGTTTGTGATACCTGAAATAGCTTTTATTCTTTTTGCTTCTACTTGGCCATGTTTGAAGCTGATGATATCTCTTTAAATGTGCTGTCAATTGTGCTGCACTTCTCCTTATTTCTTGTGTTTGCTCTGCTATCAACTGGGATGAAGAAGATAGGCAGGCAAAAGTAATTAATTTTTAATATTTCACATTCTTTTTACAGATGGAGGAGGTACAACTTTAAATTAAAGCAGCTTTTCTTCTGCAAGAAAAACAGATATTTGCTTGTATCACTTCAAATTTGTATTAGACCATATTTTATTGTTGAGAAGTGTCATGTTGCTACACTGAATAATGCAACATGGGCTGACCTACTTGAATGTTGAAACATTGACTTACCTGTCAGCATTTTTGAGCAAATGGAAATATTTGTTCTTGTCTTGAAATGGAAGTACAAAACAGGGCAGATGTTTGCAGGCATGAGTAAATCTCAGTGGACCAAGCTTACAATATATATTGTAAACTCCTAATGTCATCAAGATTATTCTTTATTTAATGATGGTAGACCAGAAATTTGTGACCAATAACATAAAAATTCATGACCATGTTGGAGTATGTCACATTAGTAGTTAATATCTACCACCCGTGTTTCATGAGAATATTTGAAACATTCTATTATAATGCTTAATATTTAATATAAACATATTCTGAAAATTCTGCATATAATTGTTAATAAAAGAAAAAGCAATTCAGCTCCTGAGCTAGAGGGCACATCTTTAAGTAGCCCATAAAAGAAGACAACATGTCCAAGCATTTGTTATGTAGGTGTCTTTTCAGAGTATTCAATTTCTGCATTGAAAGAGCTCCCCAAATTTTTATTAGCCATCTGTTTATAGTAGGTGTGTACTTGGGTTTTTTTCCATTTCACTGTAATTATTACTCTGGCAACAAGAACAAGTTGAAATTGTGGCTTGTTTCCTGGAAGTTCTGCTTTCATTACATATGGTTCTCTCCATTAAAACACAGAGCCGTTGCTCAAGCCACTTTAAGGGGAAAGCACTGCGCATGCTGCTCCCGAAATTATGCATGCAGGCACATTAACGGGAGTAGTAATTGCACACATTATTTGTTGGCTGGAACACTGACTGTGTATATAAATTTTCAAATTATTATACTAGCTGCAACTCATTGCTAGTGAGCATCCACTACCACCTCCTTTCCTAAGAAATGAAATATCTTTTCTAGGTAACTATTTATGTGTACACTTAGGATTTATAATGACTAATGGCAAATGTTTTCATGTTTGCTGTTCTGAATTGCATGCCATATGTGTTGGCCTGACCTTTGAATGAACAGTGTCATGGGTGCTGCTTAGAAAATATGGAACAGAGTCGATTGTGTATATATTTTATAGAGCAAAGGAAAATTGGAGGAGAGGAATTCACTTGGCTCCTGAAGAGCAAGATCAGTTCTAGACACAAAACCATTCTAAGAAATGCTTTAATTATGTCTGATTGCAGCAGGTTTTTCCTGTTGCTGCTGATCGTTTCTCTGAACACCTTTGCCCGTGAACTTTTGCCATGGACTGGGGCTTCTTTCCTCTTCTGATTAAGGAAAGAAGAGGCAGTTCTGCCACAGCTACTCTTGCAGCTGGCTGGTACTCAAAGGGCCATTCTAACATGTTGCTATTCAAAGGGTGTTCAGGTGCAGGAAATGAAGCTGTGCCCTATGCTGTGCATAGAACCTTAACTACAAATAAAGAGGAATATTCATGTTGAACAAAGATACTGAGATATGAATGATCTCACCCGTATAAGGCACCTCTGGGATTGATTGTGTCTTTTTGAGAGAAAACTTCTAGAAATTCCTCTCTTCAGTTTTATCCCATCTTAATGAATGCTGATCTATTCAAGGTCATGTATAAGTACAAGACAGTTCTCAATTCTTTCATGTGTATTTACAGAACTTCCTCAGCTTTTCAAAGTAAATAGAAGTTGGTGATTCAACAAAGAATGGAAGAGGTAAACTCAGAATTGCTGAAAAAGTGTTTCTTCTGTTTCAGCTCTATTTTTAGATACTGCTCAAGAAAGCTTGTGAAATTTTTCATCACTCTTCTCAGCTACTCACCACTGTGTTAATAATTACTCATTTAAAATTCTGTGTAGTTAAAATAATTGCTGTCTACATTCCTCTCCCTTTCTTTCTTTTTCACAAACATTTAGAACATTTATATTTTTATGGCTTTCAGATACTTAAGTTGTGGTATCAAGCATGTAATCTCAATTATCTATGAGAATTAATGAGCAAGCTTACACACAAGTGTCTCATTTTTCACTGTGTACAAAATAAGCAGGAAGGGCATATTTTAGTATCTATAAGCTGCTGTAGGTATAACATTATTTTGATATATGGCACAGCCTCCTTAATGAGATCATTGCAGGAGTGTTTTGCATGTGGTAGATGCGTAAGATGCAGATGATTTTTGTAGCTGACAGCAGCCATCACACTGACTCATGCAAGGTTTGTGCTGTAAATTTTCTCTGTGCTGCAGGTATATCAGCAGTATCCCTTGAATATCTACATATTATATTGTGCACATTTGCATCTGTATTTAAGCAGTGCTATGACCTAGTTTGTTTATCTTTGGAAAGTAGTATTTTAGTGCTAGTGTTTTCCTGTTTTCCATGAAATAACATTGAGGGAAATGTATTATTTCCTTGAAAATAAAATATTGTTGCCAAAGATGAAACGTTAGCAGTCTTGCTGATACAAACTTGCAGTCTATTCCTGATTTATTGTTTAGATTGGATGTGGGCTGGGCAAGTGCCCTGAACCCCTGCTGTATTCAAAACAGCAACATGGACTGAAATAAACTTGTAGAAGCTGGGCTTTTTTCACCTAGCCCTTGGTGCTTTTTGAAAATCAGTCTTTTTAAGAAGTTAATACTTGAACATTTGGCATCTCATTATTATCTAAAATCTTGGCCTTGAGCTTGATGGACCCATTAGAACTTTTTGCTCAGACAGACTTCAGTTTGAATAGTGTCTCCTCTACAGCATCATTATGGGATTTTGGTGTTTTTACATTGATCTTTTCTGTTGTTTGCTTTTGTTTCTCTTAAAATAGGTGAATTGAACTGAAACATGGTTTTTTGAACAAAAAATAAACCAGTTGTTTGCTGTTAAACAAAATTATTGTATTTATCTTTAGATGTGTATCATACATTCAGAGGAGCACCAAAAGATGGTAACAGGTATTTGCTGTGTAGTGCAGTTACATATCTCTTACCATATAAGGTCCCACAAAATTTGTTTGGTGGGACTTTCAGAGGAATTTCAACTTGTCTTAGCAAACTCATAATCTTCAAGCAATGATGAAAACAGTGGGATTTTGTTCAATGCTCTCCGCCATGGCTATCAGCTCCAAAAAAAGCTTGAAAATTTATCTGGGTTTCTGGTTTGCTCTTTCATCATCCCCACCTCACCCATCCCAGTAAAGCAGTTATATGATCAGCCTTTGGTGTCAAAATATACCTGAGGTTTGAATGCTACTCGATTTAGAAGGTTTTTACACAGGAAAAATAGGTATTACTCTAATTAGAGACTGGCCATAATTCCATTTGAACACATTTGAGAATTCTTTAAAACACAATGCTTTTTAAGCCTACTTATATGTTGTAAGGTATAGTTCCTAACTTTCTGTTAGGATTATGTTTCCACCAATCTCTTCCATTAGGAGTCCTGTAGAGCACTTTCTCCAAAATCAAGCTCTATGTTTAATGTCTTCTTTACTAGACTACCCCAATCTCATATCTCTTTAGTGTCTAATGAACTATAACTGTGTAGTGAAACTGATTAAGTTGAAAATAGCAGTTTTTGTAATGAGGAAGGAATATAAAAATTATTTGGGACAAAGATGCTGATTAGATTTTAAAGGTAAAAATCTAAATGAGATCTGCCAAATAGGTAAGTGATATCTCAATGCAATTTTAATGAGCACAAGCCCTTTTTTGAGTGAATGTTAGATTAATAGTAAGTTATTTTCAGGATTTTGTTTACCTTGGAGAGTACATTAGTTACAGAGGTTACCCCTGCATATTTTCTAGACTGGTCTTTTCTTTTCCAGCAATTAAATGGTGAACTTAGGAAGCTGAGTGATAAAACACTTGTTAGCTTCTGGGAGGTGAGGATTTTGCCCTGAAGCTTTGTTTTAATAAAAGTTGTTGGTCAGTATATATAAAATGAAGGTAATATGATGAGGGAAGGACTCTGAGAGCTGTTAAAAAGAAACCTGAAAACAGAAAAGTGAACTCTTTTCCTGACATAGCACAGATTGAACAATCAGCCTAAATTGGAGGCTATTTTCCATATTTCTTCTTAACTTCAGTTCTTGTTCCTTTGTGTTCTTTATCAAACCATGTATATGATTAAACAGTCAAGTTAACCTGATAGTTTCTCTGCTTGGGGAATTCAGTGTTATCATGACAGCTTCCTCCTTCAAGGAGGATGGTACTCCTGCTGCACAGTGGCAGCAAACAGCTCTGGAGTCATCCTGGAACTCAGTTGCCACAGCAACGTGGCCCCTTGTACAAGCAGAGGAAGCAAAACAGATGGATGAAGTATTGTGCTATTCTAAGGAATCTCCCTGTTTCCAGAACAATAACACTTCAAATTCCAATTTCCCGCCTCAAAAATGTTATTCAAGCTGCTTTACTATATATATTATAAAATCATGAAAGTTGATGTAAAAATAAGACCCCTTTCCTAGTGAACTACCGAAGATATAAATGAAGATTTCCTAGCTTAGAGCTAGGAAGTTGAGAGGTTTACACTTCAGTCTGGATAGTTTTCTATCCTGTGGACAAAGCATTTAAGAATATACTTGACATTTTCTCAATCAGAACTTACTGACAAGTCCTCCTTTGAGTTACTTGTGGACACAGGGCACATTCTTTTTCTCTCACTGCTGTGAACCTACATTTGTGCCTATGAAAAATCATCCTCAGAAGTGCTATCCAGATTATCCTTCTGTTGTATTTTGAAAGATACTGTAACTAACTTGGAAAAAAAAACTTATTGTGAAAATAAGTATTTCCTATATAAAATAAATTATTTTCATAATTTGAAAGAAATTTTCAACTGTTGGGATTTCAGGTTGTTTCGTTTCAATGAAAATGTTTTGGTTTGTTTTTCTGGAAAGAAACTTTGTAGTACCAAACAGAACTGATTTCTGATAAATTATAGTTATTTGTGGTTTGGGTTTTTTTTTTTTTATGAGGCATTATTAATCTTAAAACAAAAAAAAGTGATTGGCCTTTAAATTCACAGAGATGGTTGCTTTTACATATAAATACAGACGGACTGGAACCAGGAACTGGGTTTGCTAATGGCAGTCCAGGGGAGGAGCTCTGGGAGAGAGTCATGTTTGAGTTATTACTTTTAACTGCAGATCCCTGAATGCCTTTACACTTAGAGTGGTATCAGATCTTTTCCAATTTGTACATAGGATTCTGCTGGGTATGAGACAGCCTTAGTAAAACAAAATCTAGTTGTTAATAAATATTCCTATTTTAAAATACATTATTAATAAACGTACATATTTTAAAATAGTATATTGAAACAATGGGCAAGTTCTTGACAAGTAGGGGACAAAATTTCATACACTCTGATACCAGAGTACAAATTATGCAGGAGAAATGGTCATGCTGGTAGAAGGCTAAGGAAAACCTAGAGGCAAACAGCTGCTGTCCTTGATTACTTCTCTAAGAATCACTTTCGCTTTGCACAGTCAGCAAGTTTGATCCTTTCATAAAATGTATTTCACTTCCTGACTGAGAGCAGGTGATGAAACTGAGGTATATAATTAAATTTAAGAAAAATTATATAATTGCTACCACTCTAATCAGAGAGGATCCATACTTGGGAAATTTATAAATATTTTGAAATAGATTCTCTAATTTAAGTTTAAAGCTTCTCTTTTTGAGCACAACTCTTTAAACACAGCATTTCTGATGGTGGATATAAAGACAGTGTTGGTCATTTTTGTGATGGAGTTAAGCTCATTGAATTGAGTTTCCTTCCACATGACCTGTGAGAATGTTTCATAGTAGGTGGAAGCAAAAGTATTTCAAATTTTATGTTGAATGAGTTCCAAAATGTCCATGTTAAAACTGACATTCCAGTATTTTTTTATTGGAGAAGTAAGGGCCGGTTCAGCAGTGTTTGATTTAGTTCCCTCTATTTTGTTTTCAAAACTGTAAATAGTCATATAACTGATTTTAGTGTGGCAAAGAATATACCGCTTCAGAACACCACGGAATATTACCATTTTTAAATTTGGTGAAAAATTCAAGAATATTTTCAAACTTGATTTGAAAAGAACAATGGTAAAAATTTGAACAAAACTGTAAAATGCATATAGAGTGAGAATAACCCTGGTTATGTGATTAAATAGAAATATAAAATAGATGGAGCACTGAAAGGTCAATTGTAGCGACAAATTACTATCTCCACCAGCAGTTTCATGTCTTCATGTTTGTTGCTCAGATTAAAATGATATATATTCTATATATGTCTAAAGTGACCTCTAGAAAATTGCACTGGAAATAGGTCTGAGTGGAAAAATAGATGGGGAGATGGTGGATAAAATTGTTTGGTGGTTTGAAATAGAAAAAAAAATGCAAATAATCTAACATATCATGATGCAACAGCCAGAGCTGCACTCACTTTGCCACTGTGGTCCTGTGCCTAGAGTGAGTTCCACCCTGGGAACAGGAGGCCTGAGATGTGGCTCCAGCTATGGCTCCATGGCCTTTGGCTGTCAGATTGTGTTTGAAGGAGGCAAGGAGGAGAGGGAGGTCTTTTGCGTAGGATAAAAAGGATCTATTACTTTGGGGAATCTGGGGGCAAAAGAAAAAAATGGTGAAGGTGCAACAACTTAAATATGGGCTAGGTTCAAGGGAAAGGTACAAATTCTTAGCAAATTTGAGAAATTCTGGGGAAGGGTAAAGGGTAGGGTTCACAAAGGCATTGTCCAGTGAGGGAGGTAGAGGGAAAAACTGGGTCACATGGAGTAATGAAACTTCTACTTTTAGGGGATTTCCAAAGGGGAATTCCAAGCAGGGGGCTGGCACAAAGCAGGATTGACAGGTAATTCAGGATAGATTGACAAGGTGGGTGGGAGGGTATAATTTTGGACTAAACAATTAACTTGGACAATAACAGAACATACCATTAACAAGAAGAGCACTGCAACATATCACAACAAGTATCACTTCAGACTTTCAGAATTTGACCAAAAAATGTTTCAAATTTGTTAATTTAACCTTTTAGTTTCTATTGTTTGGTTTGGTTTTTGTTTTTTTTTTAATAGTTTAGGCCACATATTGCACAAGTTCTTAAGAGAAGTTTGTCGCTTAAAAGTTATCACATTGTTCTTAAAAATGTTAGAAAGGAACACCCTGGGAACTACTGACCAGTCAACCTCCCCTCTTTCCCTGGGAAGAACAGGGAACAGAGTCCCCCAGATGCTCTGCTACAGCACAGGGAGGACGGGGAGGTGACTGAAAACAGCTGCACAAGTTCACCAAAGGCAAGGCCACCCGGTGACCCTCTCTGATGGAGTGACATCAGTGGACAAGGGAAGGGCTGTGGATGTCTGTGTGCAGTTCTGTGAGGCCATTGATATGGTCCCTCACAATATCCTTCTCTGTGAAGTGATTTGATGAATGGACTTTTTGGTGGATAAGGAATCAGCTGCATCTAGAGGGCAGTGGTCCACTGCTTGGTCTGGATGGAGGCTGGTAACAAGTGGTGTCCCTGAGGGGTCTGCACTGGCACCAGGACCCTTTGCTATCTTCATCAGTGCCACAGTCAGTGAGACTGAGCACACCCTCAGTGAGTTTGCAGACAACACCCAGCTGCATGGTGCAGCTGACACACCTGAAGGATGGGATGCCATCCAGAGGGACCAGAGCAAGCTCAAGAAGCAGCCCATAGGAATCTCATTATGACCAAATGCAAGATGCTGCACCTGGGGTGGGGCTACTTCCATTGACATCCAGGCTGGGAAATGAACAGATGGAGAGCAGCTCTGCCCAGAAGGATGTAGGGTGCTGCTGGGTGAGAGGCTGGACATGAGCCAGCCATGGGCACTCACAGTGCAGAAAGCCACACGTGGCTTCATCCAGAGCCCTGTGGGCAGCAGGGGATGGAAGAGATACTGCCCCTCTGCCCAGCTCTGGTGAGACCCACCTGTAGTGCTGCATCCAGCTCTGGCATCCCCAGCACAGGAACGATGTGAACCTGTTGGTGCAGGTCCAGAGGAGGGTGACAAAAGTATCAGAGGGCTGGAGCTCAGAGGGGTGGTAGATTCTCCCACCCCCGCGCCCCCACCCCAGAACATTCAAGGCCAGGTTAGATGAGGTCCAGGGTAATGTGATCCAGTTGAAGTTGTCCCTGCCCATGGCAGGGCTGTTGGAATAAATGGCTTTTAAAAACCTCTTCTGACCAAAATAATTCTATTATTTTTGGCCACCTCTGTCCTAGTTTTTTGTAAGAGGTGATGCTGATGGATTCCCTGGGCTGGGGCAAAAGTAATTTTAATTCTATATTTTGTGGACCTGTTAGCACCTGTAATGGAAACAAGACCACAAGAACTACTCAAAGAGGAGTCAGGTTTAGGTCACTAAAAGCAAATGTGGTGCAATAGTCATTCAGTTTTTGTTTTCTTTTAATAATCTCTGATATTGTCTAAAGGTTTGCCCTGCAGTGTCAGTAGGGAACAGTCTTGATCCAAGACCTGCATCTTTTTTTGTATGGCTTCATGAAAGTGTATGTAGGAGCAGTCACACAAACATTATTTCTGTGAATAAAATTTTTTATTTAATAGCAAGAAGACAGGTATCACTAGGTAAAACAAGCAAGCAACACTTTTGTCTTTGTGGGACTTACTGAAATTAAGGAGCCAATTCATACACCTGATGTTTTCTAGTTGTTACCAGAAGAACATATGCTACAACTTGACATCTTAGTAAAAGCCTTGATATATTTTTTGCCTACCAAATAAGCTCATACAAGTTATGATGCCCGAAATAGATACTTCTCACATTCTATTTATTGAATTCCTTTTCCCTAGATATTACTATGAATGCTTTTTGGAGTAGATGAAGCCATATTCTATGTTTTCATCAAAATGGACAACTGAAATAAAATAATGCATTTGGAATGCTTATCTGGTTGGTTTTTTTCCAGATCCTAAGTATGCTGGTTGTTAGATGAAATAATGAACATTCTATCTGCTTGAAATCAATGCCAGATTTAAGACAATAATTCTTCACAATGTTTTGCAGCTGTTCTGAATATATTTATTTCTCACAGCATGAAAAATATTCTAATACATATGAAAAATAAAAAATAAAAAACAAAATGCAATAGTGCAAATGGAACAAAGCTTCATTTTTTCCTGTGTAGAAGAGAATTGCAAAGTAGCCTTATTCACAGTTCCCAGACAAGCAATATGTGTTAACAACACTTTTATTCATTTTTCAATATCTTGCAGCCTAGTTAATCTGTGTTATATAAACACATTAATGCAAGAGAATCCCTTTTCAGACAATATCTTGACCTTCAAAATTTGTGTAGACTGATGTCTCTTAAGCCCAATTCCAAATCTAGTAATTAATGGATGCAGTCATTGTTATCATGAAGCAGAGAATGATGTTGCAGCTGTACTGGTGCAAATCACATGGAGTTCTAGTAGATTTAGCCTGGTAGAACACATAACTGATTATTTTTCTTTTTGATATTTTCTTAATGAAATAAAATTTGCTATAGATTTTTTCTTTATAGTGTGTCCTGCTTTTACACGTTGTTTTGCTGTTATTCCTAAATATTTGCTATTTTTCAGTGTTAGTAAAAGCAGGTATTTTTAATGTGGAGGGCTATCCGGGAGTGGAGGCTACTGCAGAATCTGGAGGGTCACAAATATCATTAATTCCTTGATTAAACAATACTATTTAATGCTGTAGTCATTGTATTAGAACAGTGACTTGCATTTACTTTAAAATGACTGCTTTGAACACATCTGCTATATTTTGCAGCTCTGTTGCAAGTCCAATTTATTTTTCAGATTTGAATAAAATCATCTTCATCTGTCATTTTCTTTACAGCAGCATAGCCCTGCCACAGTCTTCAGCTGTGATGAAGTTGGAGAGAGGCTTCATTGAGTCTTCACAAGGGAAGAATTTTCCAATTAATAATTAGGTGAGTTTAAAAGAAGCAACTGCAGGAAGATTTTGCTATGAATTGCCTGGTCTCAAGTATGGTATCAGATTAAAGTCTGGGAAAAATGTAGGCATAAGAAGCCAGTGAATTATTGGAGCTAAGAATTTAATCAATAGTTTGCTCCTTGTAGACTGGTTTGTACAGAGCTCACATTTTTCAAAGTTACTACTGAATAAGATTTAATATGCAAATTATGTGTATGCATACAAGACTTTGTGAGCAAAGACTACCTTCTCAAAATATGTTGTGGAAAACTGACTTGGTCTCATAGGTCAACAAGTAAGTTTTTCTACACCAAAGAAATTACTTCTTTCTGAACCAAGTTTATAATACCAGTAAAACAATTAACTAGAGATTCACTTTCTAGGCGTATTTTGTTGTTGTTGTTGTTGTTATTTTTTTTTCCCACCAGTGCTGTAGAATTCCCATTAACTGAATTCTGAGCTAGAAATGTATTCAAAATTAAGCTGAGCAATATGAAGACAAACTGATAATTAGATTTAGGAGTTTAGCTGAACATTCAAAGAAGCATTTATTTGCTTATAGTGTTTGGAAGTAATCTCGGGGTTCATTGCTGATAAAGTACACATCTTTTGGTTTAATTCTAAATTCCAAACAGGAAAGGTGCCATAAAAGGTTTGGTTTTTTGGGCCAGTGTCAGTTCCACAGCTGACCTTTGTTCCAGCCGTTTTAGTAATAGCATATGTATGTCTAGGTATTGCCCATTGCTCCTTACAAGAGAATTCTCCACAATTTAGATGCTGCTCTCTCCTTTCTGTCTGTACACCTCTGCAATCTATTTTGGATTGGGAAATAGCCCTCTGTCATGAGAAATATAGTTTGTGCTGGGTGAAATAGACTGATATTTCTGTTTTACAAGAAAAATAAACATACTGAAAATATATATATTACTTTCTCTGGAAAGGTCATAAATGCATCAGAATGCAGCTGGAAGTCTCTGTAAATTGACTTAATGGTGCTGACAAAATCTCAGATTGTTTTCCAGTTCCAAGAGTTTATCCTTGTATACAATGAATATTTGCAGTTCTTTTCATATTTGGTTTGTAGGGAAAAAAGTGTTTGAGTTTTAGTTAATTTTGGTGTAGAACAGTTTTACTGGGGGAAAAAAGCAGTAAAATAAAAGAAGACGTAATGAAATTAAACTAGTGCTGCAGAAAAGTGGGGTTTTGTCTCTAGATTTAATTTTAGAAATTAAGGAATTTGGTTCGGGGGAGAATTAAGTATGACCATAATTTCTGTCAATTCTGTAATTTCTTCTAAAGTAGAGGGTTGCAATAACAGACCTCAGATTACAGGGAGTACTTAGTTTCAATAAGAAAAGTTAAATTATGGTGAGATTGCAGTCAATTCTTCTCCATATTGATTCCAGTTTTCTTTGTTTTTTCTGCTCAGTTCATCTTCACCTCCTTTAACTTCTTTTTCTACACCCTCTTTGCTTCAAATGTGTTTACAAGAGTGACAGAAATAAAAGGACATCCCATTCACTAGCTAACTGGTAGTGCCTGAAGCCATACATAATTTCACATAATTTATGTGAAGCTCTGGTTTCTTTGTCCCTTACCATTGAAACCAAAGTATGCTGTAGCTATGGTTTGATTTAGATGTTGCTTTTTCCTGTTTCAAGTGTGTTAATGATGGTAGATGCATGAGCATACTGCACACACCTGAGTGAGGCATCAGTAACAAAAAAGAAAAATACATTGTCATTGCATCAGAACGAATTCTAGGTAATGCTACTTGCATCACTGGTTAATTTTCTGTGTCCTCTTAATCAGTAATATTGGCAAATACTAGTTCATTTTTGTTCTTCTTTTCACATAACAAGAAGATGGCTTTTCAATGTAAAATTCATTTTCTTAACCATAGTGCCCAACGCATCAAAAAAAGTGATGAGAAAGACATCAGCCTAACACTGCTGATGGAGATGCTTTGTCATATCATTTGGCAGCATTTGATATGGCAGACCTATCAGGATGTTCATGACTTTCTCAATGAAGTTGTTCACAGTAGCAGAAAGAAAAGTGTGTGTGTACATCCGTTTTAGAGATCTAATTACAGAATTCCCAAGGTGTAAAAGTGTAAAGCAGCTGCTTTGGTGCTGACTACATAGCATGCAAACTTTATTCTGTTGTCTTGGCAAGCACCAGTTTAGCTGTGGCCTTTTCTGTTCTCCTTTCCTTGCCAAACGTCCACTTTTTGTTGAGTTACATGCTAATGTGCTAAGCTCCATCAAGCAAAGACTGATTTTATTTAGAGAAAGGATTGTGTGTTTGCATAGAATGTGTCAACAGGAAAGATGGATTCTAAAGAGAAATAAAGGCCTCCCAGTTGTTACTGTGAAGATCAAGGGTGTCTTGGTTTGAAAGACAGGTATGGTCTAAGGAAAGGCAAGAGCCCCTTTCCTGAGATGCAGAGTGCAACCCCCTCCCTTTTAACCACTTTAGCTTCAAATCAGAGGCCTTCAGGCAGGAGATGTGGGGATAGGAATAACAGCTCTTTATTGATATCCAGCAACAAAACAACAACAGCTATAAAAATTGACAACAGAGCAGAACAGTATAATTCAGTTCCAGTCCCTTTTGGCCGCAGGCCGTCTCCCTGCGCTCAGTTACCGGTGCTGTGGGCAGGGCAGGGCCCGCGCAGTTGAAGAGGGCTGGGTGATGGCGGCAGCGGCCCAGGGGAGAGAGGGATGGGGAAAGTGACTCCCCCCTCACGGTGTCAGTCGTGGTGCTCAGCAGAGTGTCCAGAGGTAGTAGGGTGAGGTGGGAGAGCAGCAGAGCGATGTCCAAAGGCAGGGAGCGTGGATCTCAGTGCTGGGATGGCAGGGGAGATGCCAGATCCGAGCACGGTGCGTCCTCTCCCTCCACGAGCCAAACGAGAGAGTTTCCAGCCCGCTCCCGACCCCCGTCCCACCTTTCCTTTTTCTGGTTTCCCCACCCCCCTAGGAGAGAACATTATCTGTCGTTTTAAGGTGTAGACACAATTACTTAGCATAACAATGGGAGAAATTCCACAGAAAGAAAAGGGAACAATTCAACCCCCAACAAGGGCAAGCATAAATCTAAGACCTGCAGCACTGCCTGATAGAAAAGGAGGTAAGACTTGAAATAACAGAAGGCAGCACTGAATACTGAGGTGATAAATATGACAGCTGTTATGCTCCTAAGTCTGGGATTAAAAAAATTATAAAATCAGTATGATTCAATAAAGAAGTGTGTATATCAATAGGTTTGTCAAGCAGCACTTTTATGTCCAATGCTATTTAAGTGGTCTTCTTGTTCTTTGCAGTAAAAGCAGTAGATGTGAAGAAGCTGGACTCTGATAAAATTTCATATATTTAGTAACCTGGGCTCAAGCATGCTGTCCTGTTATCTTCCTCATAAATGGTATCTACACTTTTCATTTATGAGCATATTGGAAATAGCAAAGACAAGAGGGATCAATCACAGCATTGTTTTGCTGTGATCAATAGAAGACCTCTTTGAAAATACACTGGGAAATGGCTTTTTGGAGCAACTTATTTGTCTAAAGGTAAAATACTTTATAAGCCCTACCTATGGCTTTGCTACCTATAGAGAATTTAACTCAACCCTACTTTTCCCTATGAAGAGCAGGCTGTTGCAGTCCTCTTTTCTGACCCTCAGTTATTTTCTTCCTTGTTAGAGTCCTGTGAGCACACCACGCTTTGAAAGAATGCACACAACGTGTAGGTATCAATTTACAGGACAGGCACTCTCTCTGGTTTATTTAGTGAATAGCACAATTGAGATCCTGGTTCTGACTAAGCCCTTTGGCTGTAGCTCTTCTGTCTGTTTATTATAAACAGCGAATGCTAAAGTAACAACACTGAAAACAATCAGAAGCCTCCCCAAATAGACAAATAGATACTCCCACTAATATATTTTAAATTTCTTAAAAGATCTAGAACCAGCTTTTTTAGTGTTGCTTTGGGGTCTACATTAGACCTAGTAGTAACATTTCAAGAAGGACATAAATTATATGTCTTTATGTGTGACATACACTAATTTTATATGACATACACTGATTTTAATATCAGGAAAAACCTGTCAGATTTGCAAAATACCACCTTAATCTTCAGGCCAATCTATGGAACATCTGGTTTATCAACAGATGCAGTTTTACCAGTAGGTTTATACCATAGTATTCAAGAGCAGAAGAGATAAAAATAGTTACTATCATTATAACAGCAGATATATTTCAAAAAAAGGCTTTTTTTCCTCCTAAGAAACATCTGCACCTGGAGCTTTACTTACCAAATAAAACTTTATTTTCAAACAGTTTTCAATTTTCTGTAGCATTGTGTATTTTTAATTAACTCTCTGAATTGTGAATATTTTTCCTGAAGTTTAAGCAGTGAAGGTCAAATGTAATCATAATGATGACTTTGCTCACTCAAAAGCAGTTTATAGGATACAAATAAATATTTTTTTACCTAGTAAAGCAAAACTGATTGACTACAGGTGCCTTAAGCAAAAGTTCTTCATGCCTTTTCACATTTTTACTGAGGGCTTTAGTTGTTTGGAAGAAAATAACAAGATTGGGACCACGTTAAATTGTTGCATCAAGGACTGAAAAACAGTCCTTAAAACCAAAATTCTATCATACACCTCTTCCAAATCCCAATTTAATTTGACTTTTTCCTTCAGGAAGAAAATGCCGTTTGCCGAAAACACCTGAATTATGAAGCATAAGAACTCCCACTGATGTCTTCAATTTTAGCTTTCATATTTTCCAGATTCTGTATTACATTAGTATATAACTGAACTTCGTATAAAGTGTTAGCAGTTTAGTTTAGTTAGACAAAACTATCCTTTTCCAGCCTGAGAACCAAGGACACCATTGCAGCTTCAGGCCCAAAAAGTGTAAACAGTGAATTGAGGAGAGCAGTCTGGGAGGATGGGACTTCAAAATCTGTTAATTGGACAATTAACCCCAATATGTAAATGGACCAAAACTTATAAAAGTGAGAAAACTCGTGGCCAGTCGTCCATCTTGGGTGTAGCCTCAGCCAGGCTTTTGTACTGCCCAAGATGTAGTCTTTGAAGGCTTTTTAATATTCTATATATTAATATATATTAATATAAAAGATATTATTTTTAATATACTTTATTCCTTTAACACTGTCTAACCTCTGTTATAGGTAGCTTCTAAAGGCATCACCACGCAATTGTCTTCAGTAATTTGTGAATTTTGTCTTTCAGTGCATTTGTTTCCTTAGCAAAATTATGCCTTAGTTGTCTAACGACAACTTTGTAAAGAGCAAGTTCATTAATTTCAATACACAGAATAAATTTTTTAAATTAGGTAGTACAGACTTACACAGGACAGAAATGGCATTATTTTTCCTGGCAATCTGTGAGTACTGGACTTTATTGTACCAGTTTTTTAGAATTGTCTCCCAGAAGTTGAGCAAAAAATGTTCTAATATTTTTCACATTTTCTTCTTTTACTCTAAGTGTTCTGTATAAATGCTACCACAGAGCAACTCTTCTAGAACTCCTTCACTGTTCACTTATTGAGGGAGTTAGGACTTTATATTAAAGTCAATGAAGTCAGTAATTTGTACTAAATGAGCAACATGACTTTATGTATAGATGGAATATGTTCTAGACAACAGCACGAGAAACCACTGTTCAGTAATTTCATGCAACATATATGGATATAAATAACAGATAAGCTTTCTTTAACACTATCATATTATGACAACTTAATTTCCTACTGAGTATGAATAATTTTACTGTGAAATAATTTATCACCAATATTAATTCAGATGTTCTCAAGTCAGATGGCTACATTATTTAAATCTCACAGATTTTTACTTTTTTAAGTCAAAGTACTCTCATTAATATCATATTCTTTTAGAATAAGTGTCATGCTCCCTGCTTCAAAAACTAAAATAGTTCGCAGTCAAAATAATTCTTTATTGCCAACTTTACTGGGAAATTTAAAAAAATACACTCCTTCTGTCAGTAACTGTGTAATCAAGAGGCAGAAGATCATTAAATGAATCTAAAGCTTCTATTTAATTAAAAATAATTGTCTGCCTCCCATCTAGAATCCAGAGGTAAAAAACCAAAAACCGACAAAACATCAGAAACTTTTCTTTCATGTATCGTTTTGGCTGTATCATACTACAATACTCACTGCATTGAGATTTTCAGCCCTAATTGTCCTTAAGGAGCATTATGGAGTTTAATTATTTTTGTTTTGGAGAATAATTTAAATACCACAGTGATGAGCACTCTAGAAAAACCCACAACAAAATAAATTATGACATCTTCAATTCACAATTTGAATTTTTTTGAATCAGTAAATATCAATGTGCATCCTCTCATTATCCTGTCTTTGTTATACCACAGAGTTTCACCCATAAATAAATGAGGGCAGCATTAATGCCAGTAAAGGAATGTTGATTCTGTCCCCTCTAATCTTTCACCTGCACTCAGTTTTTTGTTTCAGATATCAGGGGAAAACACAAATTAAGCCAATGAAGGCAACACAGCACCAGAAAGGTAGAATACATTCCTGAATAAATTATCATGAGGATTTGAATATAAAATTTAAACTCATTTTAGCAATGCAATACATTCTTCTTACACTACAAAATTCTGACATACCCATCTGTTTTCAAACTGTTTGGAATCCTCCTCTAATGTTAAATGAGTTGATATGAGAGCAGTATCCATTTCCTTCCTTACCTGTATTTGTAACCCCAGAACAGTTCTCTCACTGCCATGTATTTCTAACCTGTTGATCCTCTGAATGTGTGATTTTGGCTGCATTTTGAGCTTTGTACAAGAAGATTTCTCAGGAGGAGGAATGTTAATGGATCTAGTTGGAGCTCCTTCAAGCAGCTGCTCACTTTGATCTTTAAAGTGAATCATCAAAGCTCAGAGATGATCAGTGAACAAGGCTTAGGGAGGTTTGACTGATCTAAGCACAGCCTGCATGGTAATGAGCTCCTTGTTGGGATTACCTGGGACTTTGTGCTACTTACAAAGTTAAAGAAGTGTTTTGGCATCTCAGGTGTTTGTGCTTAGCTCCCAGTTATTTTTTTGCTATTGCTTTGAAGATACTGGTTTTGAAACATCACAATTTCATTGCCCATTCCCCTACTGTTCCTACAGGCTTGTTGCATTGGGGTGTGTGTTGGGTAGCCAGAGGCATTTGGGTGATAAGTATTTGAATTTCAGCTCATTTCTCATTATATAGTCCATTTCTTTTATGTTATCCCTAACATAACTTTGATGCAAAATCTGGGATGTTTTTGTTCAGGACTTCTAGTATACCAGTTACTGAATATGCTGTTGTAAAATCTGTGTAGGGAAGTTAGAAACGTTACTAAAGACAATTGAACAGCTATTGCCTGAAGCCTAAAGTCAAAAATCTAAATGTCCAATGATGTGATGAACAGAATGAATTAAAATTCATAGACTGTGGAGGGGAGATTTTTTCCTATTCTGAACAAGGCTGAATGGTTTTGGCCCCTTTTAAAAGATACCGTCAAACCAAAGTTGAAGAATGTTATCAGCACTTCTTAGCAAACCATAGCACTTAAGTGCCACAGCTAATTTTTTAGAGGGTGTGGGTTTAAAAAAAAAATAATTCAGTTTTATAATCATGCAATGGGAGATGAGGGGAAATACTTAGTAAGTTACATTCACCCATTGCCCAAAATGTTCAACTTCAGTTGTTAGTTTTGGATCCTCACAACCAACAGTTGCTTCTGTTGTGAAGTTGTCTTAGCTGATCAGCACACAGATGATCAAAGTTGTCCTGCATTTCTGTTTATCATAGCACAATCTTTTTCAGTAAAGAGAACATGCTGTTTAAGATATAGTTGGATAGATGACCAAATTCTCAATATTAGGATAAGTAAACCTAAATCTATTAAGTACAATTATGTGACTTTGTTTTCAATTTAAAAAACCTACAAAAACCAACCAATCAAAACCAACAAACAAGCAAACAAAAAACCCCAACAACCTAAAACTCCCCATGCTGTTAACTGTTTTACAGATTTTAGTTCTAGGTCACATATAGCAGTCCAAAACACAGCTCCAAGAACTAAAATGCAATTGGTAGGATTTTCAAAGCCTTATACAGAAAGTGTAGGTCAATCTTAAAATACATTTTTATTTTGTAAGACCATAGCCTTTGTTTTCTCTTCATAGAATTGCAAGATAGATAAATGTTTTGAGTACAGTTCATGAAGAAAGAAAGAAAAAAAAACCCACAGCATTTTTGTAAACAGGAACTTCAAATTTGCTAGGAATTATAATTAAAAGCTCTTGAATTCATTCTAGTTAGTAGCATAGGTGAACTGAGATTCAGCATTCCTATTTTTTCCTCTATTTTTTTACAACATACTTTTATGACACTTTTCTTGAAGTTCAAACTAGCTGTAAGACTGGAGGATACATTATTTTGAATGGTGGAGAAAACACCTTTTATTATAACGTAGGGAATAAAATCTCTGTTCTAACTCTCACTGAAGTTTTCCTGTATATCCAAGGAGATTGCTTTGCTCAATTAACAGAACACTATACCAGCATTTGAGTATGGGTTCATGTACAGCTTGCTCTGCCATTTATTCCTGCTCTGCAGAACAGAATCTTCCTTTCCCTTATAAAGGACTTTGGAACCCACAGATGACTGTGAAATTATCAATATACATATTGTTATTTCCTCCTCGTTTGAAATCCTTTTTGTCATCAGAATGGAAATCTTTTCTCCAAAAAGAAAATGTTTGTTTCTAGAAAAGTCTTTTAAAACTCAAAGCTAAGGAGAATTGCTGAAGATAGACAGACTGCTTGGTTGGCATTGCACACCCTGAATTAGTCCTGTTGAGAGAGGATTTTGAAATTGTTATCCTTGGAATTCTGGCCCTGCAATACTTTATGGGACGTGGTGCCCATTCTGGCCAATGGTATCTGGTCTGTGGAGCCTGTGGAAATACAACAGGTTAGACTGAGGCCCCTCTGCTTTGGTATCCCAGCTCAGACGTGGGTGAAAATGAATTGCATGTGAGAAGGTGACGCTTTGTGGTAATTCTGATAGATGCTTTCATGGCATCTGAGGAAGGTAGGCTTTTTGGTTTTAAGAGCCTGTATGATTTTATTAATATTTTCCAAAGTTTGTGAATTCATGCCTGTTTATAGCATTCATTATATATCTTATATCAAGGAGTTCCACAGTTCATCTTTGCATTAAGTGAAGTGGTGTCTGCCTGAATTTGATTTGAACCTCCACCTGTGAATTTGTATTTCAAGGTTTCTTATTATTGCAATGGAAGGGGCAGCTAACTGATTTCTCCTTCACCTTTTTAATGCCTGTCATGGTTTTTAGTTGGCTCTTGTTTGATGTTTTTCTAGTTTGGGAGTCTTAATCTTTAAATACCTTCTTTCTGTGGAAGTAACTTGATTATCTTTAATAATTTTTGTCGAGTTCTATGTCAAATTCTACTCAAATGGTTTTTCTCAGATGGAAGAACCACATAGCAATCATGATGTTGACACAATGCAAACTTTACATATTAGCATAACACTTTCTGAGGTTTTCCTGTGATTATAATTCTGAAACCACTGTACTGATGTGTTCATAAGACTATGATTTTAACCTAAGATCTCTGTTGCCTCTGGCAGTAGTTGTCTCAGGATCAATTCCTGGGTACATGTAGTTAAAACTGTTTGGGGTTTTTTTTTGTGTGTGTGTGTGGTTTTGTTTGCTTTTCTGGTTGTTGGGGTTTTTTGTTTTATTTTGGGTTGGGGTTTTTTGGAGGGGAGATTTTTTTTATTTTTTTCCAAGTTCATTACTTTACATTTGTTTGGTTTGAATGTCATCTGCCATTTTATCCTCAATCACTCAGTGCCACGGAGTCTTTCTGCAACTTTCCTTTTTTTTTTTTTTTTAAGTCCACTTGGTTTTCTTCCC
This sequence comes from Sturnus vulgaris, assembly GCF_052056855.1. Taxonomy (NCBI): domain Eukaryota; kingdom Metazoa; phylum Chordata; class Aves; order Passeriformes; family Sturnidae; genus Sturnus; species Sturnus vulgaris. The sequence goes on along the minus strand of NC_142256.1, from coordinate 15,814,289 downwards.
CTGAAAAACTTGTCCTTAGTAGCAAACTCATTGTCCTTTCCATTCTCTTTTCCTGATCATTCCTGAATGTGTTGACCAGCTGAGGCCTTAGCAAAGATCCCTGTGGGATTCCACTTGTGCTTTCCCTTCACTGAGAAAATGGACTATTTATTGCAGCTTTTTCTTCCTGATCTTTTATTTAGTTATCCCTGTGAGGACCTTCCCTCTTATCTTATGTCAGCTTAATTTAAGACCCTTTGGTGATTGCATCTAGTTGAATAGGTCATGGAAATCAGAGCTGGTTGTGTTAACCATCTCTCCTCTGTACTAATTCAGTTTATTTAGTTTATTTTCAGTGATTTTTTTCTCATAAAATACTACTGGATTGTGGGGTAAGACTGTTTAAAAAATAAGAAAAAGAAATCCTGTTGATTCTATTTTCAAGTAAGCTCACTGATTGATAGAGTGGGCAGACCAACAGCCTGTTTAAGTGCAAGTTTGCTTTGTTTCTCTTGAGCAAAAAAGTTATTTACACTCTCTACAAGAAAGTTATTTTATTCAGGACAACATGATATCTGTGCTTGATATTGTTTCAGTAAGCACCTTCTAATAAGACTATTTATAGGACTTGCTGGGGATAATGAAAAATGGTAGATGAAAGTCTTTTGTAAATTCAGCCACATTTGACTCTTGTCTTGTCTTCACTTCAGTACTGATGGTACCATCTCAGTATTCAGTCAAATTATGCCAGTTCACATGGTTTAGAAGCATAGAAAAATTTACTTTTTTGGTCTTGGCACAAAACCTCCAACTATTTGTAGCCACATGCCAAAGAAAAACTTGACCTGTAGTATTTGCAATACAGATCAAATCCTAATATGTTGAAGATCGGAAGATTAAGAGTGGTGTGACATTTTATAAATTGCAGTTTAACCACTTATTATTTCAATGTACAAAGAAAATGGTATTTGCAATCTTTTAAAAGTGTTCTTAAGACAAAGTTGTAGTTTATAGAGCAACAGAATTTGCCACAACGTTTTATGATAACTTGTGAAGTAGTAGAAATTGCTGCACTTTACACTCTAGTGCTTGAAATACATGTCAGCAGTAAGTCACATCTTCTGAAAGTCTGAGTCATTATGCCTTGGAAAAATGTGGAGACTTATTGATAAGACACCTAACAAACTAAGACCCTTCTTCTCGTATTTATTTTAAGGATAAAGGACCAAAAGCCTGGTATTTTGAAATAAAAAAAAATGTATGCAGTCTGCCTCTGCATGTGTACAGAGAATAATCTGTGTTGTAATTTGGTCAGGCTCAGAAGGAAATACAGCAGGTCTGGCTGTGCTTTGTTTGTGAAACTCTTTTAACAAGAGATAACACAGATGAGCCTCATTGTGGGCTGCAATGGGAATTTTTTGAGCCTATGTGAAATTTACTGTTTTGCTCAGGGGTTCCTTCTACCTTCTTTTAACACTGGTTTATTAAATCAAATGTAATGCCACTTTTCAGCTTTGATCATGGTAAGTTTTATACTACAATGTCACAAACTTTCAAAAATACCTTGTTTTTTACAGAGAATGGAAGACTAATAAAAGCAACTCTGCGCTTTTTTATCTAATCTAGAAATTTCTGCCATAAGTATTACAACTTTAGCAAAAGTAAACCCTAAAATAAACGTTATTTTTTTAATTGTATAAAGAAACAAAAGTGCTTCTAAAAACACTATATGAAATTATTGCATTATCGACATAAAATTTTCATTATCTAAAGAATCCTAAATCCTTAGTAAACAAAGTATAATGTACTCTAAAGAGATTTCTGTTTTGATTACATTTGTTTCTTTCATGATGGATTATTAATAGAAGAAACATTCAAATTAAAGAGAAAGTATAAAAATATATGTGAAAAGTTTATTTCTAATCATTCTTAGCATTACAAATAAAGCCAACTCTAATTCTTCTTAAGGAGTAGCATAAAAAAAAGAAGGCAATTTAGAAAACTTGACCTCTCAGTCCTTATTCTGGGGGACAAAATAGCTTAAATATAGGACTTATTGCTCCTGTGAAAACCATAAACTAGGGTGTTTTGGTTGTGCTTATGTCTATTTGAGTAATCAGAAAGAGTTTCCAAGTGCAATTACAGAACAAAAGATCTTGAACTGGGATTTATTATTAGTTTGGCAAGCTTGAGACCTCCCACATACTGAATTGATTGTAATTTATCCATAAATTGATTTTTCTCTCCTGTCTTTGCTGTTTTTATATGTTCAAATATTTTAATGCTTTTTCTCATTATTAATACTAAGTCTGAAAGAGGAGCAATGAATCTTCTGAGCTTAAAACATATGGAACTATAAGGTAAAGGAGGTAATTGCTGAGCACCAGCTGTGACAGCAACATGTGAGAACAAAAACTATCACATCAGTAAATCTTCTCCTGAAAGCAGAATTTTATCTGGCTCTCCCTAACCCAGCTGCCAGTCGCTCTGCCAGGCACCACTGGGGTTCAGCACATGCCAATTACCTGAGCTTTTCACAGTGCTCACAGGCTACTCATCACCCACATTCTTGAATGTGGTATCAATGATCCTCCTTGCAGTTCGGGCATGTCCAATCAAGTTGTAACAGCCTTGTTTGGACTGTGCTGTTGAAGTGCCCTCTCTTTGCAAGACAGGATGTCTCTGAATGTCTGTAAAGAACTAACACTGGCAGAACAAGAGTTATAATGAGAACAAATAATAGACCAATACAGTGTCTGGCTGTTTGGCTGGTATTAAATGGGTTTTTTTCATCCCTGAAAGTGCTGAAAGCACTGAGACAATCTGTACCCACTAAAAACCCCAGTCCTATAGTTGTGGATTCTGGGTCAATACAGGGGGAGTGGGCCACAGAAATCAACCAGGGTTCTCTGCTCCTGTGACAGTTTCACCCATTGAACATGACAGAGGCACCATAGCAGCCACAAGAACAATTGGTCTGACCCAGGGTACATTTTTTTCTTTAATTATTATGCAGGACAGGAGCACTGTCATAGCACATACTTGGTTTGTAAGAATCTTGCCAAACAGATACAATTTTTAAGATTCTGCTCTCATTATTATATTTCCCTCCAAATAAGAACTGATGTGTGGAAGCCTAATAAACTAGAACAGTTAGAAAAATAAAGTACTGCTGCCAAGCATATCAGGCTGAATACTGATTAATTCCATTTATATCAGTGATGCTCACATGTACATTGGTGTGATGTAAAATAGAATTCAAAGAATGGGAGAAATTAATAGTAAGAGTGATAGTCACCACAACAGAGAATGGACCGACACTTTCAGCATAGATATTTTTAGCCTTCAAATTCAGGGATGTGTCTCTCTGCCAAGAGAGTATATCTGATATAAGAATGTTCAGTCTTTCTCAGTATCAGATAAACTGCATTGCGTGTGTGCAGCAGAGCCATCACCTCCAATAATACTTGGAATTTTGGCTGATTCGGGTGCTTCAGCTCCCTTATTTCAGGCAGTGGTTTTCATTCATATAAAAGATTGTATTGAGAAGAACATTTTTTTTTCTTCTTCCAGTCCCAGTGACGTGTAGGGTTAATAAAACCTTGGTATGCAGGAAGATTTACCAGTATTATAAAAAGCTAATGTATGCATTTGTATGAGGCAGACATTATAGCAGCAGTAGAGATACAATATGTTATCGAGTGTTAAAGGAAATGTCTCTTTTCTGGCCCTAGGAATGACACAGGGATGAATCTGGCTGTCTTGACATCAGAGATCAATCATGTTACATTAGTTTGCTTTATTTGACACTGATTTTATATTTCTTGGAGGTGATACAAACTCAGCAGAAGAGAATTATCAAGCCTGGCAGTACACAGAGTAGACAAGTGCACTGTTTGGGGTATATGTGACTTTCCTAGATTGGTTACTATTGTATTTTAAGGCAGCTCACAAAATTTGTTGCACCAAACATGAAAATAAGCCTCTAGGTTTTTTTAGCATGAAGGATCTAAATTCTAATGACAGAACCCAATGACGCAGTAGTTGAACACTGCTTCAGAAGCTCAAAGGAATTCTGAAACCTCAGTGCCTTTCTTCTTTAAATGTCTTTATGACATAAACTTTGTTTTCCCAAACTCCAAATTGATAAAGCTATAAAATAAAAAGCTGATGCTGTGGAGAATGGTTTGAATTTAGAGATGTTTTCATAGTATAGTTCAAATTTGGAGATTGGGCTGAGCATTTATTTAGTGCATGTTACTGCAGCCTTAATTAGAGTGGTAAATACTACTTAGCCTGTTAAATATCTGTCATGAAGAAACTCCACTTCAAACATGGCTGCAGACACTGGGTCTTCATAAAATTCTGGAAAATATGTAATTGAGAGCAAGAAGAGAGAATTACCTCACCAGGCACTAAAGACTTTGAAACAATAAAACTAGCCATAACCATTAATTTTTCTTTCATGAAAGCTGTTATAGGAATAGCATTATCTAAATATTTCCCAATGTAAGAGATATTAATTATTCATAAATTGATTATTAAGAAATGCTTTTAAATTATAACTCTCAGCAATCTACATTGAAGACTGCACTTGATGGTGCAGTGAATACCTATCAAATACAGAATGATCTTTTAGAAAACTGTGAGATTAGATCTTTTTTAAAATGTAAAATACTTTGGAATGCAATTATAAGACAAGACATGGCTAAATGAAATTTGGAAACAATTTAATAACTAAAGTTAAAGTTGCAAGAAAGTTTGTTAAGAATAGAAAGCAAAAGTACCTTGTCAATAATTGTAATGAAACTGTGCATTTATATTTGAGGTATTTTCAATTTCACTGTTTCTACCAGCGTGCTGGATATTTAAATCATGAAAAAGGAAGATGAAAATGCTTACCTCTTTCACGAAAAGTAATGCAGGTACCTGTTTAATCCTGAAGGAAGATAAATTAAAATTCATATTCAAATCAAGCCTGTACAGCATTTTGAAAATCTTATATGAAGGAGATGAGGAAAAAAAAAACAGAAAAGTTGTGTAGGTGCTTTGAATCGTTCTTTAATCTTCTACTGTATGATTAGGAGTTAGAAAATTCTTCGTTGTCTCTGGAAATATTTTATTTTCCCATCCTAATTAATAATCTTAGTTTTTGAATTCTGCCTTTCTTCATTAATCCCAATGAAGATATTTGAGTTTTTCCTTTAGAAAACTCTTAATAGCTCATGGAACACGTGTGGGTTTTTTAATAGTGGAAAGGATCAGAGAAATTGGATTCGAGGTGTTTAATTAAGTCTGTTCACAGACAAATGGTCTTGATGAGTGACAGGTTGGCATGGTTAAGTCCACCAGGAAAAACAGCAATTAGAATGAACCTGTGGACCCTGCATCACAGTATTTTCAAGGTCAAACCACAGAACTAATTTAGAAAAGAACTAACATGATGTTGACAGAGAATCAATAATGTAAGGCACCATAGGATATTTCACTAATGTGAAGTTGTTTTAACCCCACCCTCCAATTCAACATTTGTTCACAATTTATTCTGTTTTCACTCTCCTGAGGTGTAGTGCTTTATGAATTTGAATATATGGGATTTTTACCTTTCCCTCTTTTCATAAAAATTTTGAAAATAAAACTACTCATGGATTTTAAAACTTCGTTTAGTGAAATTAGTCGGTTTTATATATGCTAAATATATTAAAGAAATTTTAGTTCCATTTGAGTTGATGACAAATACTTTGTCTGACAACATTTAGGATAGAAAAGACATAATACAAGGCAGTGTAACTTAAATGCTCATGTCTTTATAACTAAGACAAACATTTGCATTTGAATATCCATTGAGAGGAATGAATCCATTCCTGCCTGGTAAGTATCTGTTCTGTTAGGCATCATTTTTATTTTACTTACTGTCTAAGCAGTTTCAGTTTTTGTTTCTTTTCTTGGCATACTTCTTATTGTTTCTGTACACTTATTCAAGGAGGAATTGATGTCAAATTGAAATTCAGTATGTTATCTACATATAGGAAAAATACATTGTCAATTTTTTCTTTCATATGAAAGCACAGATGTTTTCATGAAGAGACACTGGCAGAAACATAATTCAGAGAATGTGGTAGAGACTTAGCAAAATATTGCACAGGTAGACTAAACAGGTGGATCTCCAAAGAACTTCAAGCTTGCAACTGCAGGACACCTTCCTCTAAGAATATAATATACTTCCCTTCCACCTTCTTTCCCTGAACATGGTCATTCACACTCCTAGTCTCCAGTTCCTACTCTGCCTAGTGCCTTCCCTTTTCTTCCCCTCACAAAGTATTCCAGATCCTCTCCTTCTGATTATCCCCAAAACTGGGTAAGCAAAAGTCTAAACCATAGTAATGACCTAACCTTGGCATGTTGAGGAGACCAAAGAGGATGGAGCATCACTGTCGGTGCAGGAAGAGCTGGTACATGAACTGTTGCAGGAGCTTGAGCCCTGCAAATTGCTGGGCCCTGACATATCCACCCGAGACAGTTTAGGGAGCTGGCTGACATTGTAGGGAGGCTGTTCTCCATAGTCTCTGAGTAGTTGTGCAGGTCAGGGGATGTCTCAGAAGATGGAAGAAGGCTATTGCCACACCTATCTACAAGAAAGTCTTAAAGGAATAATCAGGAAATTATTGGCCCACCAGTGTTATTTCAGTCCCTGGGGAGATTAGGGAATGGATCCCCCTGGAGGCTGTCACAGGTCAGATGAAGCATATGATTGGAAAAACCAGCATGGATTCACTGAGAGTAAACATTGTTCAACAAACCTGATCACCTTCTACAACCTGCTTTGTTGATGTGAGCTAAGCAATAAACATCAACTGACTGGATTTTTCCAAGGCTTTTAATACAGTTTCCCACAGTCTCCTCCCTGAGAAGCTGATGTGTCAGTCTGGACAAATGGTCCGTCCAGTGGGTGGGGAACTGTCCAGCAACTGGCACCCGGAACATGGTGGAAAGTGGCTCCTCAAACTGGTAACCTGTCACAAGTGGGGTCCACAGGGCTCAGTCTTGGGCCTGACACTGGTGTAAGGGTTGGTTCGAAGTTGCCCTCGATTTTGCCTCATTGCAAGGAGACCTCAGGGACCCCCACCCAGGCTGACTCCCAACAATGGTTTCCTGGCCTGGCCAAGGTGGATGCTTGCCTAGTGACTGTGTGCTGGTGTATTGTGTTCACTGGACCGTGCTGTTGTGGCACCAACCAGAGGTTGTGTTGTACCAACTGGAGGTTGGCTTGTATCGAGGACTGCTTGTCCGTACCTGTCTCCTGCAGCACCACACAATGGTCCATAAATCTTCCCAACTCTTGGCCAGAAGCCACTCGTTTGGAGAAGGACTATAAAGAGCAACCCTCTGGAGAAGACCCTTGAGTGCTCCCCACGGATGGAGACTCGTCTATCGGCTGGCCTGTCTCGTCTGTTGGTAGCTATTTGCCCATCCCCTTCTTTTCTTTCTCTACACTTTATTTCCTATATCTCTCCTCTCTATCATAACTGAGTTGTTGGCATTTAATGAAAATGCACTGCTGTTGTTGAATAAACTGATTTTCTGTTGTTGAATAAACTGATTTTGTCTCCTGCATTTTGCCTGTTTGCACCTTTGAGATCAAAAGAACCATCACGACCCCCGCTCTGCATTAATAGCGGATGGTGACAACTGGTTATTGTCATTATTAATGATGTGAAAGATGGGATCAAGTGTACCCTGAGAAGTTTTCAAATGAAACTCGGAAAGTGGTTTGAGATGTGGATGTGAAGAATCCTACCTTTTTTCTTTACATCTTTTACTGGGGAGAGAAACAAATTGGTTAAATGCCAGGCACTGTAGTCAAAAATGAGTGTGCAAGAAGAAAAAATTCAAAATGAAAATTGAATTCATGACAGTGGTGTTTGGTGGGGAACCCAAAGGATTTCAGATTTCTCTCAGCAGAAAAGCAGTGATGCTTTTCCTTGAAAAATAATTTCCTAAAAAACCTTTGGGGCTCATCACCGTGTCTGCCAGTTTTTACTGAGTTATCACAACTAAGTTACTGGTTTGGAGGGGAAAAATTGTGAGTGTCACACTTTTGCTTTAAAAAGGGAAAACCTTTGGATTTGGGAGACAAATTCAGAATTACTGAAACAATAAAGTGATTTTGTTTCTTCGTGGAAAACTATACTATCAGATAAAAGACAACCTTAAAGACTGATTTCTGCTCATGCTCCATGGGACAGTGTATCATTAAATTCTTTCTGGTAATGTGCCCTTCCTTTGCTTCTAAGATGTCATTTCAAAGCATTTTCTTGCTAGTTGAAACTCAAGAAGAGCACACAAAAATTCAAGAAGAGAATTCTGTGCACTGGGGCATACTGAGTTCACTCTTAAGGTGTTTGCTAAATCTCTAGGGTACTAAAACAAGTTTCTAGGAATTCATGTGCAGCAATTATTTCAATTAAATATTTGCTAAAGGCTTTTAATGTCCTTACGAGTAAAATTCAGTGTAAGTCCTAGATTAATTTGTTCATGATTGTGTGGTGCTTTGGAAATACAAATTACTAAATAAGAAAGAAATGTGATTATTGTACTGTCTTGTAGATTCTGCAGTACCATGATTACTTCCTGCTCATATTTATCTTCAGTGCTGGAAATAAGTAAAACTTAACTTACCTAACAGTTGAAATACTGATAAATATCGGTTACATGCAGAATTATTTGCATACATTTATCAGAAAACTTATTTCTGTGTATTATGGCTCAGTTTCAGCCAGAACTTTAGTATATTTAAAGCTTAGACAAGGCAGGTTGAACAATCTGAGATATAGAAAAGTTGGCATCTCCATTCAAAAGAAAAAGAAGTGGGTGGAAAGACCATGCTGGCAGTGTCCCAGGTAGATACAGGGGCTTGTGCTTGTGTCTAATGATTTGTTGCACTCACACTTGTAACTTTTCAAAACAGTGGTTTCAGGTTCAAAAATTTAAGTATCACTTCAGAACAGAAGTGGAAGAATTTGCTTCATTGTTTTTTGTTTTGCTGTGTGATGCTCGTGTGCCTTGGGATTACAGCCACAGAGGAGGAGCAAGGAAATCTGTCTTTTCCAAATACAGCACAAGCATGTAATGTGTATTTACTATCTAAGGCCTAATTTAGTTATCATTTAAACACAAATTTAAATACAAGGGTCACAATAGCCCTTAAGCAAATGTTTACATTTTGTTGTCAGTATATATACTTTCCTGAATTTACCAGAGCCAAAGGAAACTGAGACTTATGCAGTGAAATCCCTCAGCTGAGTCTGCAGAGCTAGGGATCAGCACTCCAGTGTCTCATCTTGTCATGCCTGTGCATTACTTGATGATCTGCACTGCTTTTGGCCTTTTGAACCTTTAAACTCAACAGAGGTCATATGTATCTCAACAGGAAACTTTGAATTGGAAATCACAAGTCCAAAGAGAGCTGTAGCATTCTTTAGAAATATGCCTAATAATAACCTTTTCCTACATTTTTCTCTTGAGTAATACATGGCTTCAGCAGTACCTTCATTCCATACACTTTCATCAAAAGAGAGCAAAAAGTTCATTTCAGCATGCAGTTGTGTCCTTTTGTATTACTTAAGAAACATTTATTATGTTTGTTTGTATCAAGGTGTTATGAATGATGTTCTATTTGTCCAATTTATCAAACAAGATTAAATTTAGCAGCAAATTTTTAATAGTAACAATTATATAAATGAATGCAATCAAAGTATAGCATACATATATTTTAGGATACATAAAATATGGCAGTAAGTAATTTAGTATAATTGAGGTTCATATAAAGTCCCAAAGTCCACCCCCCCAAACGGGGGTACAGGGAGGGGCTCGCCCTTCCTCACATACCCAACAATCAAGGCCAAAAATCCTACTTATATACTATATGCTAATATATATTAATACAGAATTTTCTGGAAAACTCCTCCTAGTTTCTATTCCTAAAATCTATGTCACTATGTTGTGTTACACATTCTCTACCAGTAGTTAGGGGTCTCTCATCCTTTTGAGGGTCTTATTTCTGATGAAGGTTCGTCGTCTTCCTCAGTGACCGAGGTGTGACCTGCAGGTAGCGCAGGTGCACTGTGTGACTGAGCAGATGTTTTCCATAACAAGACTTTAATTGAGTCCCGTGCTTGGAATCATCCCATTTTGGCCCATTTCAAGGTCAAAACTTTCTATTTCTAGATGCTGCTTGTCAAACCTACATCTTTCTACTACTCCCTTCTAACATCTGGAGGATTTCATCTGTTTTGTCTCACTCATCTCCTTTTTGGCTATGTAACAATTACTTGCTATTGATTTGAGTACAATTTTGCTAATGTATTTACAATTTAGTTAGCACAAATCACATTTATCACAAAGGGGTCTCAGAACCAAACAAGACTTTGCTATCTTGTAGAGTGGGTTTAGATGTGTTTTGGTCCATGTTTGAATCTTCCCTGTTTTCAAACCTTGATGATTTTTTTCCTCCAAATTTGTTGTACAAGAATTTCATCCAACTTCTGTAACTTCTTACTTAATAAAAATAGTGTTTCGCACATCACTGTGTTAAATCAGTCCATTAACAGTTTTATCAATTGCTTCTTTTCTCTCTTTTTCTTTTCTCTTCTTTCCTTTTTTTTAAAGTTTTCTTTGTCTATCACTCTTGCCAGCTGTGTCCTATTTCCAAAGCTTCATCTACTCACACAAAACAGCTTGGAATGGTGAGGTAGATTTTAGGAGATTAAAGATTGCATTGGAATACACTAGACTTAATCCTAATGCCTATAAACTCTTTATATGCTATCCTCCCCTCAGGATTACAAAGATTTATGTAACCATATTTTTTCACATCCAAAGGAGCTTAAAGGAATAGACATAGATTGTTTTGGGTGTTGAATAAAAGCAGAAAGCCCAGATAAAGTATTTTTGTTCCTCAGATAATAAACCAGAATCCAGCATTTTCAAACTGAGTGGTCACAGGAGACAGTTGAATGGGGTGAAGGGGGAATGTTTACTCTGATCTTAAACTCATGTCTTCAGGATCTAGTGGCACATATTTAATATGTCACAGCAGAAACAGGAAAGAATGTCTTGTCTAGCACTGTTTAACGTTATATGACTTTTGCTACGTAAGATTTGCTTCTGCTCGTTTTTAGCATTAAATATTCAGTGATGTAGGTGTGTACTCAATTAAGGCTGCCTATCAAGTTACATCATGTGGGAAACATACTAAGGGTTGTAATGAAAGTTGTTTTACAGCCAGCAATGTATCGGGAGCTATCATGTGCTTTTATGTCTTGCTACAAGGGAAGCTCTTTAAATATCATTATCAGACCCATGAATATTCTAAACTTATGTTCTTTCAATATTTAGCTTAAGCTTTTAAAATTTCAGAGGACATAACTGTGTATGAGTGGTGATTTGCAGTCTTCAATCCTCTTTGCTGGAAGGTTTCTGTAGCAGCAGCAATGTCTGACTGAGTTGGATTTCTGCTGTTTTCAGGGTGAGTGAAAGACTTTACCTTTTGTTTACCTGCACTATTTTATTATGACATACCTCTTTTCTCCATGTTTGGACACTATCTTTTCTGCCAAATGATGATTTTATTTTTTTCTTTTTGTGAAGGAATGAAAAACAGCTAAGGTAAAATGGGATCTCAGGAGATTATGAGTCTTGGACTGGAAAACCATACAAAGAGGGCCTGGCCTATTTGGGTCATATTTGTCACTACCAGGATGCCCAATGTTTTGGTTTTTTAAATAAAAAATATAATTTTAGCATTAATTTTAGAGGAATAAAACTATAACTAAGCAGTCCTAATCTTCAAACTCACACTTGAAACCTCTAAAATCAAGACAATCAGCTGTTACACAGGAAAATATTTGAAAAAGATTGCTGGTGTATCACAGTAGATGAAAACATTAAAAAATTGCAACTGGCCTTCATTATTTCTAAAAGAAATGGAGAGACAGCAGACTAATTTCATTGAGCTTCTGAATTGCTTCAGCAAAGTGCTTATTCAGTGGGCAGAGTCAGAGGGAGGAAGAAAGGATGAAAGAAAAGCACCTAGTGTACAAAGAAAACTCTATTTATAGCTGGTATCTCAACAATGACTTTCATACAGAGGAAAAGAGAAAACGTTGAAGTGTCTTTTGCAACAGTCAATTCAAGAAGTGGAGCTTCATCACCTTTTCAGAGGTGCACAGAGCCTTTGACAGCTGTTCTGTAACTATATGCAGGGAGATCTATGAGGTGCAGCTCTTAGCATTTTATCAGCCATACAAGAAAAAATAAAGGCATAGTCTGATACTTTGAAAAATGAGTGGAAAAAGAAAATGTTTCCATCTTTGGTGATGTCTGAAAATTCAAAATACTTAAGAAGTAGTGCTCTGCTTTTATCCTTTATTTTCCTGTTGAAAAACATCCTAATGTATGCCACTTTGGATTCTAAAAATGTACTTTATGTTTTAGGATACACACAGTCAGATAAATATATTTACAGAAAAGTGAAGAATGTAATTTTAAAAGCATGTCAATGTTCTGATGTCTTCTTTTATAGGATGTGTAAATCTTATGACCCCTCTGCAGGGGAAAGGAAACATAATCCGTCTGGGTGACCACTATTCCTTGCAACATGAAACAACACAGGAAAGTATGTAGTTCAGTAGGAAGTGTCAGAAGGAAATGAAAGGAAATCATTGGTTTCTCTGAGCTGTCACAAGTCTGATCTTCAAATGTTCAAATCATGGCCAACAGATGAATTTGCTTCTCATCTCATTAATGTCAATAATATTGTTTTGTTTTGGTTTTCCCACTGCAGGATTAGATAGCTATCTGTCTATCTCTCCACACTAAATTTACATAACTCTGAATCATGTTAGCTCAGAGAAGATGACTATTTAACCAGTGCTAAATTTTTTGACATGCTTATCTCTTTTAGACTGTCAGTATTATATATATTAATTTCACATTTTACATAAAAAGGAAGAGGAATTCAAAATGCCTATGAAGTGCTAAACTGGCAAAGAAATTACTATCCTTGCAGCAAGAGAGGAATGTTGCAATATCAGGAGTACTGCTGGTCTTTCTTCAACATAGCAAGTGCTAAGAATGGGAGTCTCAGCTGATAATACTCCTTTTTTGTAGTGTTTATGGTTTGTGGTGTTTTTCATTCAACAGGCTTAAAATATTTTACAATTTCTATTTTATTAAACCTTATAACACCTTTGTGAGATAATGGGAAAATAGCCCTCAAAACTGACTGTAGAAGCTAAGATAAAAAGAAGCCAGCTGGAGCAGCAAAGCCAAACCACAACCTTCTTAATTCATGCTGTGTGAAGCCTGAGAGCTGCCGTGCTGTATTCTTCACTATAAATTCTATATCCAAAGGGTCATAGGAATAACAGCATCCTGCATGGCCAGTAAGCAAAAAGGGCATTTAATTATCACTTTTAAATGACAAAAGGATAGCTTGTCTACCAAAGTGGATTTTCTCTGTGAACTGATATCCCCACCATGCAGGAGATGTCATTGATGCTGCTGAGTCATACTATAAATAGGGTCATAAAGGGTATTTGTGTTAGACTTAAGTGCATGTGTGTTGAATTGGCTCAAGAGTGATTGGCAGCTTGGTGTATCTGTTGGTGCCTGGGGTTTGAAATTTTTGTTTGCTGTCCATTGTTGAGGAGGATCCCAGCACCAGCAGAGAGAACACTGCAATCAGGACGGAGCAGTGTACTGGTTTGAAGGCAAAGGTGAGAGACTCCAAGTCAGTAATACAATTTAATAGGAAAAGAGAGAAAAAATAAAATACATGCAATAATACAAAAGAAAAACCACTGACAAAGTCAGAAATACAACCTGACACCCTGTCAGTCAGGGTGTTGGTAGCAGTCCCATTAAATGGTGGCTGCATCCTCCTGGATGACAGATGTGGTTCTGTTGAAGCAGTGCTCCTGTAGAAGGGGCAGTTTTCCTCTGAAGATCCAGCGATGATGTGGAAATGGTCCAACTTTCCTCTGGGATCCAGTGGAAAGGTCTGCATTTGCGTCCCAAACCCCAGTTTTTTATCTAGGTAGGAAAGGCTTGGCTCCTGCCCCTGGCTGGAGCATCTCCCAATGGGGTGATGTAATCTTATCAGTCACACAATAGGACTTAATGGCCCATTAACAGAATATATCTTCTGGAGGAAGGATGGGTTGTGAAAAGATAACGATGATCATCCCCCTGATCTTATCAGATGGCACATCAGCAGAGGATATCTCCCACAGAGATAAGGATCACCACCCCTCCCACATTTCAAAAGATGGTGATAGAAAAATATTTTTGCATTATAACCCAGGACAAGCAGAGAACTGGGAGAAGTGTTGGCATCTTTTGGGACAGTTTAGTTAGTCAGAACATGTTGGGACCTTGACAATGAGATGGCCTGAACACCTTCAGGTGCTAAAAACTATTCAGGGTTTCCGAGAAAAACATGGCTTGATCATAGTATAATTCCACACTGGCCATACATTCCACAGAAAAATGGAATTTCATTGTGCTTTCTCCAGACATTTTTTCTTCATTTTTTGTTCCCCCTATGCAAAAATGCGTCTGAGAGAATGTTCTAAGTAGTGATTCACTCTTATGCTTTACATGTTATATGAAATATGAATGAAATCTCCCTACGTAGTAGATGGACATGTTCCTCTACATTTTAAAAGTACAGTTCATAGGAAGCTTTACTACGTGGTTATGTCACAGCACAGTTCAGTTATCTGTATAATCATAATATCACAGGCCAGGAAAGGTTTCATTTTTTATTTTATTGGAAATGCGCATAGAAGAGGTTGTAACTAAAACATCAGCCATCTGCTTATATTACTCTCTAAGGGATATTATAAAACCCACAAATTTTATAGTGTGGCACACAACTTGCTATGTGAAAAGTATTAACGTTTCCAAAAATTTTTTTACAACAACCTAATTTTTAATATATTGGTCTTCTAAATATATCTCTTTTTTCCATCCCCTTAAATTTGTAAAGGTCCTTCAAATAGAAACATTTTACAGGCATTTAGAATGTCACCATTTTATCTAGGTCAGGCATACATCAGCAATTCCCTTAACATTCCTCTCTCTGCTGAATTCTTACTCTGCCCACGATATATAACCAAGTTTAAATTTCCAGGCTCATTTTAGGCATTAAGTACACTCCAATAGCACTTAGGTGATAGCGATTTCTAGGAAGAATTATGTGGAATGTTCTCCGGAAAGAGTTAAACCTGTTTATTCAGCAAATAGAGCTTCCAGGGAATAGTGCTAAATTGTGGGGAAAATTCCCACCAGAGCTGAGTGTCATTACAAAGCTTCCACTCCAGATGCAAGACAGACTTCTTCAATATTTTTCTTAATGTAAACTCAATCTCCAGTGAGTGCAGATTAATTTCAATCTAGAAATAAAAACCTAATCCAAACATTTTGTCTTGTGAGCAATAAAGATGCCATTAAGTTTGCCTGCTACATTTGTGGCAGATGTGCAGAACCCAATTGGGTCCATTTTTAAAAGTACGTCAGATGTGACTGCTGCTGTCATTTGTAATGGTCTGCTTAAACATAAATTAAAAATGCCTGTTTCTCCATCACTGTTGGCAAACATAGAGGTCAACACTGAATAACTAGAAACTCAGAAGTATTAAACCAATGGCAAAATTTCACCTGTCCTGGATTTGTAGCTTCCAGTGAATACCACTGCATGCCCTTGAGCTTTTGTTTTAAAAGGAGAGAATTGTAAGTCTCGTGGACAGTGCTTGAGACAGTAAAATCAAATCATTCATTTAGAATGAAAGTCACTGCAGTAGTTCAGATGTAGTAAATCTAATAGTGCACGTTTGCCAGGTCTTTTTCATGATATTGATGAATCTTCTTTATACCTAGATTAATTTAACTGTAAGACTGTATTTAGCCAGGAGGTGATAGCCCTACCTGCTCTAATGTGGAGACATTTAATTGGTTCACCCTAAAAAAATGTTGTAAAATGAAAGATAACCTGTACATTGGAGATAGTTTATAATGATATTTTCCCCCTCTAACATCATCTATCTGACAGTAAAGATTGAGCCTTTCTGCTCTTGAATTACCCCCTCAAAACAGCTTGAGAAAAGAGGTTCATGTTAACCCAAATTGCTGAAATTGCCAGACAGGACCCATTGTAATGACTGGTAAAATGAGCTTCAGTGATGTGATGATTCATCTTAATCAATTGCCTGGTCTCGTGTATAAAATTGTCTTTCTCAATGATACATGTGGATAATACAGATACAACATTAATCTCACTAGATACTGCATAATTAACCATGCCCATTTATCTTCTCACACACATGTGCATCATTAGTAACAACTGCTAAACTCATCTGAGAGCCAGTTTCACAAAGAAAATAGAGAAATTGGTAAGAAAACTCAAATTGAGTCTAAATATATTGAAGTCTGAATACTAGTTTTAAGAAAATGTTTGTAATTGTCGTTGTATTTGGTGTCATGTATGTACAAGTTGAAGATTTATATCCTAACAAAAGCATAGATGTTTGATCTATTAAGACTTTTAAATCTCTGGCAGGTGAGAAGGTGCTTTGTTGTTGTTGTTTTGGTTGAAAGAACTGAATTGTCTGCATTTCAAATCAACAGTCATAAGAGATGCACTGGAAGCTATTTGATTTAGAAACTAATTTATTACAGATGCACTTTCTTTGTAATTACGTTAACAGATGTTATTAACAGGATTTTGTGTGTCCATATTGTAATATCTCATGAAATGGCAAGACAGTTCCATCTGCTTTTGGGTCCCTAAATGGGTAGCAATGCTCCTTCTAAGCTTGTTATTCTCCACAATAGAAATTCTGGACTATCCTTGCATTGCCTGACTATTAGTGATAGTTTTATTAATGCAATACCTTTACAGCATAATGTCTAATTTAGAACCACAGTAGCAGAGCAGTGATCACAGCTGGTGTGTTTCATGTGCACAACCAATCTGAATCTCTTGTATTGCTGTGTGGGATTCACACACGTCACATAATGAGATTACTCCACTTCTCTGTACTAAGAGAAACACTAAGAGAAATTAATAGAGCAATTCTCTATTATAGAGCCGTGATAAGTAGTCCACCAATCTCTGTCTTCATTCATCTAAGAATCAGCCCAAACCATTGCTAGTCATGCTTAGTTTGAATCTTCCCCAAAAATGTTTAAAATAACTGGGTTTTATTGATATAAAATATCAGAAGAGTTTGTTATGAGCATAATATTGAAAATTCATAGAAGTTAAATAATTAGTAATTAAAATAAAGCAGTTGTTTCTAGATATGGATATGCATTCCAAAAGTAAGAAGATAGCTAATTGTCATTTACTCATTTTTTTTCCTATGTCTCTCTATTGTATTTTAATTGTGTTTCTGGTGTATTTTCCAAAAGTTTCTTTGATTCAGAAATACATGTAAATTGGCTGCAAGCATATACAGTCTACCTAATTGATTAGAAGTTTCTCTGAGATATGCAAATAAATTTCTTGGTGTTTACTTTTCATATTGAGTATTTAGTACCACTATGTTTTATGAATATTTTCTGCCCTGATTCAGTTCGGCATACTAAAGATGAATTTCAAAGGCAAATCAAGAGAAGTTTTTTGTAACTTGTACTTTTCCTTCAGCACTCTCCACTTGACAAGCTTAGACTTGCTTAGACTTTTTCTCACTTGCTTATGCAGGGATTATTGATTTGTACAGATCACTTCTGAGTTAACAGAAATATAAGAAGCCTGGACTGGTGTTTATATGCAAGGCATGCTGGTTTAGCAAGAAAAAGGATTTAAAATGTTTATTAATATCATATATTTCTACTTCAAATAAAGCATGTTCTTCCAGCATCTTGGCACACAAACCATGCTAGCACAGTTGCCTTAGATCAGGACTGCCTGACACCTGACAGTGCCTTCCCATGTGTAACTTCCCACCACCACACACATTCCCTCTGCATTTGTCCCCGTGCTTAATCAGAATGAATCAATCAGAAGTAGATTTCTTGACACATGTCACCACAGCCTTGACTTCAGCAGATTCTGCAGAGGTCACAGGGAAGAGTGGAGGTTTGTCACTAACAAGCCTTGCTTGAGTTATTATTATGGCTGTCTTTAGAGTGCTGCAATAAATGAAAGTGGCTGTGTGGATGTGAAATAGTGAACTTCATTGAAGTTTCATTTTGTTTCCCAACCTTTGGAACAAATATTTCCTCATCCAGAATAACTTCTGTGTACCTTTTATCACATCCAGAATAAGAAAGTTTTACATTGCTTCAGCTCAACGAGTTAAAAAAGAATATTTCAGGATGTCAGTCAATATAAAACTGCTATGAAGAAATCTCTCTGGAGGTAATACTCTGCACTGACACTGTTACTACACTTTGGAGAAGACCTATCTGAATTAGATTGTGATCTTTGAAGAATGTGAATCTCTGCATTGATGGTATGTTTATATTTACATTTTCTTTGCCTGTGTGCTCCAATGGCACATCGGTCTTTAATCTCACAGAGCTTTTACAGTGTGTCTCATAAACGCACAAATTAGGCAAGTTTCTTTTGCAAACCAATCAAGTTCCTACTGACAATCTTGGCTATCTTTCTATTTTAAAGGAGGAAAACATATTCATCGTCCTCTATCAAGTCATGGATAAAAATATTAATGTGTTGTATACGTTGCTACTCAACCTCTGGTAATCTAAGGGAAATAGAAAACACAACTTTTAGCAGTAGGATCTATGATGTACATTCATCAAACAGTTAAAAGGAAGGGAGAACACATGGAATGCATTAAAATGTCCTGTCAGTTGCCAAATTAACAAGATACTTATGATCTTTATAATAGCTTAGCTTTTATTCTAATAAAATTTTGATGGAATGAGTGAAATTTCTATTAAAAGTGGTACTAATATTTGGTTTTATCCCTGCAACAATGCTGTGTTTCTAAAAAGTATGTCTGACTTCGCTTTATAAAAATAAACATGGAGCATGAACATAGTGAATGCTTGGAGAACCCCACCTATCCACAGCTTACAAACACCACAGGAGTGGGTATGAGGAAGGAGCCTCTTAAAGATCTCCATTTTGACTTGTTCATTATTGAGAATGCTTGTAATTTTCCCGACGAATCCTTTGAAACTGAAGCTATTTGCCTGTGGGTGTAACTGTAATAGTGATAAATGCCCAACTTTAAAACTTGTAAAGATGGAGTTTTGTTTCTTCTGAGGTTTGTTTGTTTTTTGTTTGTTTGTTGGTTGGATGGTTTGGTTTGTTTCTTTGGTGGTTGGGGTTTTTTTTGTTTTTGTTCTGTTTTGTTTTGGTTTGGTTTTTGTTTTACTTTTTACGGGGTTTTGTTTTGGGGTTTGTTTGTTTGTTTGGGGGGTTTTTGCCAGTTTAGGCTTCAGAGTGACTGCATTTATCATGTCAGTGGGAGTTGTGACAACCACAGAGGCTTTCCTGTTGTTTAAGCCTTGTTATCCAAAGATCTTCCAGACTATCCTGGTCCCTGGAAAGAACTGGTGTGCATTACTGAGATTTTTTGCTTCTCTGAGCAATAGAAAACAAGATCTTGTATAGGAGAAACAGATCTCCAAATAATCTTAAAGGAAAAACAGTGTAACCCATCATATTCAGTGAGACACAGCATGTTGAAATCAGAGGCCAGAACTGTATATTATAAGTTGTTTATTATTATTATTATTATTATTATTATTATTATTATTATTATTATTATTATTATTATTATTATTATTATTATTATTATAGTGTTTATGCAGAAATCCTCAGACAGGTGGCATTATCAGTGATGAAATGGCATAATCATCTAAGTCTTCTCTTTGTATTCCAATATTGGCCAAATACCTGACTGTTCTTAAATATAGTTAACTCTCAAATGGAGTTCTGGGAATACTTCTACTGGAACTATTTCTACTAAAGAGAAAGCACGGGGAAGATTGCTTCCTGGGGAGGAAAGTTTATCTTCAGCACTAGTTCTGGGAGGTTACATAGCACCATGCATTATACTTCTAAAAATTCTCTGCCATCTTAAAAGTGACAAAACCAGAAAGATTACCTTAGGTTTCTGAGACCAAAGTGGTAGAGTATTGCAGACACAAAATGTATCTGTAAAATGAGAGAGAGGTTGCATGTTGTACTGACAAAAAGAATCAAATTATCTCTAGCTTAGGTGAGAACATTGGCATTAGAATTATTATTTCAACAATTTTGTTCAATTCAAACTGCTGGCTAAAGGAGGGAGAGAAAACTGGCCGTGCAGCTTCAAATTAATTTGGTTATACATGTAGAGATGATGATGCACATCACCTACTATACCATATATTGTATTTCTTTTAGCCAACTGTAAAATTTCTCTCTATAAATGCACTAAAATAATTACATTCTGCTATTAAAAATCTTAGATGAGAGAAGGATTAGATATCTTTTTTCTTTACACCCTGAAGGCTATGATAAAAAGAGTATTGCAGTAATTGAAATTACTTTAAAGAGGTATAAGCAGCAAAAGAATTTTAAACCCAGTCTTCCTAGTTTGGAGCTGCAGATAATGAGTGCAATTGATGTCATTTAATCATAAAAATTTTGCATCAGAAATATGGACACAATTAGACAGACCTGTCTATCTGAGATCAAAGTCATAAAACTAAGTTCATCATAAAACATCTTCACTGCCATTTGCACCTTTGAAACTGTTCCTTTTAGAGAATGGAGGACGACTAAAAATCAGGACTGAAAGCCCTACAGCTTTCTTGTTGCTGCAAAGAGACAGAATTATCTTAGTGATACCATAATTTTTCTAAGATGTGGGAACAAAACTCACACCTGTCTGATATTTAGCCAATTTACCTAATATTTAAAGAGCAGTTGCTCAATAAGTATTTTCATAGCGGTGCATAATTTTCTATATTAAAGTGATAATAATGAGTAACTGTCCTGATAGACTGAATTATTTTGTCTGTAAGAATGTTAAAGGTCTACCAAATGCTTTCATCTGTCTCCCATTTTTTCCTAGACATCCCATGTTTTTAAGCTGTTTGAGCGAGAAGTCCAGTTAAACAGAATTGGATTTTTAAATTTCAAAAGCATTAGTTTCCTGTAATTAGTTTCTTACAGTGCAAGTACTTAAAGATTTTATTTTTTTTTCGTGTATTAAGCATAGTATTTAGCAGTGTGTGGAGTCAGGATTCTTGCTTAAAAGGCATCTTAAATATTGCCTCAGGGTATGGAAGTGTTAATATGAAAGGGCTGATTTTAACTGCTCTTCAGCTGAAAGCAAAGCAAGAATAGTTTCCCTACCAGTAAAAATAATGAACAATTAACAAGCAAAATCAAAATTTCACAAGTAGCAGGCTATCTAATCATATTCAGTCTTTAGGAAAGACTGCAATAAGTTTTAATCAAATTTCACAGCTGCTGAAATATATTCATGCCTGATTTGATTGACAAGTCTAATACAAATAACTCAATCTACAAAGCGAAGTGTTACATTTAAGGTCAGGCATGTCATTTTCATCTACCTGTGTTCAAAATGCAGAGCCCTGAAAGAGTGTCCCTATTTCCAAAAGACTATTAATTTCCTTTATCAACTTCATTTTTATCTACTGTCCATAGCAGTGCTTCTCTAGAGGGCTGAAATGAACCTGATGAACGCTATTAGTTTTTGAGAATATGCTAGTAATTCCTCACATTCCGTTTGCATTATTTTCTTGTCCTCATGTATTTAGAGGTTCATTCAGTTTGCTTTGTGTATCAGCCAAATTGCAACTAAGTGGAAGCGTTCCTGAAACCCCATAGATCATGCAGAAAGTTTTTACATTTTTATGTCGTGTTTACTTGGTTGATATCAGCACTTCTTTCAGTACGCTGCTTTGGTGAGTTGGATTTCATTGACGAGACAGATGTGGTACAAAGAATCATTGGACAGGAAACTAGGAAAAAATGGCAGCTGAGAATAGACAGATGCTAAAACAATGGGAAGGTCTTGATGAGGTCTGTCTAACAGTCAGCAGCTTATTGAGTTTAAATAACTAAAATATTTCTCCAAGAATTACCAGGAGGAAATTAAACAGAATATTTATATAAACAGAATACTTAAATTAAACAGAATGTATATAGGTGATATCTAGATTTGAAGAGTTAAAGGTGATGACAGTTCTCTAGATCTCTAGAAGTATAAATTTTAGGTATGGACTGTTGCTAGAAAGGAAGATAATTTGAAAAATACTTTTGAAAGTAAAGTACCAGGGACATGGAGAGGTGGTGGGAGAGCATAATATGAAGAAGCAAGGAATAGCTAATAGAGGGTTGTGGGAAGACACAAATGTGCCAGCTGCAGGGAAATGCCACCAGTGTCAGGCACTGGGACTTGTGGTTAGGATAACACAGGACAGACCATCTAAATATTGCTTGAAAGCACCACCTCTTTGAGTTCTGCCTTGCAAATGACAAAAAAGGATATGGCATAATAATGACAATAAGCAAGACCATAGAATTCTCATCTTAATTAATAGCTATTTACTAGTACCATAAAATATTTTGGAAAAGGCTAACTTTGCCTAGAAATGAACTATGATATTTTTTTAAATAAAGGGACAGGATAAAGAACTTAGTAGGACTTTGAATTTTCAAACTAGCTATCCTTCAAAGCTTGATGTGTAGGTGAGATCATTAATATGCCTGTTCTGTTCTTTTGTATGAGTGAAGACTGATGTCCTGTGTTGGGCAGAGTTCCTTTACTAATAACCTGGAATCCTTGTTGAGCTACTGCAGTCAGATCTTGCAGTTTCTTTAATATTCATGTTGGACATTCTCAGTCATGTCTGAAGGTTTGGGTAGAATGCTTGAATCTGATAGATGATCAAAGAAACAGGAGAATACAAAATTCTGTACAAGTCAGCTCCATATTTTAAATTGTTTAGTATCCAGAATCAGATATCATGGAAAAAAATCACTTGTGAGATGAAGGAAGAAAAAGTTAGTTGGATGCTGGATAATGTTTAGTAAGTTTAAATTAAATATTTATATTTGCAAAGCTTTCATATAAAGTTACATATATATCAGGCACTCTGAACATCAGGAATTTTTCTGAAGTAGTTGCATGTATTTTCCTAACTGTTTTTATGATAATTATGTGAAAAACTTGTGTAGTATGGAAACTAATCTTAGAACAAATGGTGCCATAGTAAATGCTCAAAACTGTGTCTCTATGCACCGAACAGGAATTTTTAGTTCCATACATTAGCAGCTTTCTGTAGAGAGTCTTCAGACACTGCATAGCTCAAAGGGACTGAGTCAGTGAAAAGGAATCTGTGCATTTGTTTGAAAAGTTAGACAAAATGTCTAATGACATTTGATATTACAAGTCACAATTCTGAAAGGTTTCATCTTATGACAGGGGTCTATTACACTTCAAGAATGGAATGGAGCTGGCACCAGGCTGCTCCTGGCTGTGCACTGGAAGGGCAGTGGGTGAGGCATTTGTGGGGTCCACTCAGCACCTTCCAGCCTCAAAGAGCATTTTTGTCCACCTGAGCTCTCTTTTGAACTCATAAAAGGTTGCATTTCATAATTTAAATATTGTGTTAAGTGGGGAAAAACGTATTTGAAAATATAACTATTGATTGTAATAATTCCCAGACTCAAAAGTGAATTTTACCTGCAGTGTATGATGGCAGATGGGTTTATTTATTACCACCTGTTCTATCTGAGACAGCAGATGCATTTGTAAGCTGGTAATACAGTATTTAGTAAATGGCTGGCTTTCTGCACTGGTTTCAATGTACTTGGGCTCAAAAGCAATCCCTTCCCTCTGAAAACAGTAATGATTTAGATATATTGTTTTACTTAGTTATTCTATAAAGCTACTGTATTTCTCCAAAACACAAGTAATGTTATAACTTATCCCTATCTCAAAATAATTAAAGCAATTTCTATTAAACTTAGTCAATGTCCATTAAAATTATTGCAGACATTTGTGTTTTGCTGGATTTTTCTAATGAGCTTTGAAAAAAACAAGAAGTAAGGAAATTATGTATCTGTAATACTAGATCTGTTCACATACACTTTTACTAATTGCCTCTGGTTTTTTACCTCCAGGCTACTTAGTTCTTTCTCAGTAAACGGCTTTTAATTTTCAGAACTACTTTGTGAGAAAATTAATATACACATTCATAGAAATAATAATAATAAAAATAATCTAACCCTTTTATTCATCTAAAGGTAACTTTTTTTTTGTTAAAAGAAAACATAATAGGTTATTTAAAAATCATTAATATTCAGGGAATTCTTTGCTCTACATTCTATATTCTACATACAATAACATTCTTTGGTATACTGAAATGGTAGAAAGGTTGATTTTCTTATTTTAAGACTTTTACATAGAAATCCTAAGTGACTTCATTAGAAAGATGAACTGATGAAAATAGAAAGATGTTAAAAAACAAAGAGATTTTATACAACCTGTAGTAAGCTGAAATTAAATTGATTGATTCTATGATGAACTAAAAGTTTACATGACTGAATGTTCATTAAATGGTATATCTTTATTACTGTCAGAATTTAAAATACTAAGCATCAAGGTTTCACTTTTGATTCTAAATGTTTCCAGAACTTTCCGTGGCACTCAAGTTCCCCTAAGAAACCTCTCGTGGAATTTCTAAGGTAAAATTTTCTAAAAGATACTCTGTGCTATGCTACAACACCTGGTTTAGAAAGGGAATATGGTATTGTGAGTGCATATACAGCAGGTACATCTTGTGCATCTGTGGTCTAAGCTGAGGAGTTCTAGTCTCTTTTATTGGCTTCTTGTTGGGAAGCAGTTCTGCATCATTCATCAGAATTATTTACTATTTCTTTTCCCCCTCGTTTATAATTTTGCTGAGCTGGGGGGACCAGAGCTGCATGCAGCACACAAGATGCAGGCTCATCATATATTTATATGGCACTGTAGTGAGATTTTTTTCCCTTCAATACAACTTTTTTCTCCTAGTAAAGCAAATTGAAATTTCTGAAAAGAGAGAGAGAGATGGGAGTTGGCAACATAATGGAACAACAGCTGAAATCCATGTTTCAGAATCTGTAAATTGCAAAGCCTGGTAAAGAGTTTTAGTTTCTGTCCCCAGAAAACTGCTCAGCAGAGGTACTTAGTGGTGTTGACAGAAAAGAGAAATCTTCTCAATGCTCTCCAGCATACTCTTAGCTGGCTTGGTGCTGAGAGCTGCAGTGCTAAAGCACATGATCCAGGGCTGCTCTGAAAGCTGAGGTCTCCATTTGTAAGGCTTCAAACGTCAGGAAATGCATTTTTCTGGTTAATGATCTCTAACATGGACAAAAGTACAGACAGTCAGAGAACCTTCTCTTGGTGTCTGGCATGTAAAATGCCCAGAGATCCTACTGGGAGTGAGCTAGCCACTGCAAGGGCATCAAGGGATGCTAGAATCTCCCAATTCCACTAAGACTGGAATCCTTTATTAAAGGATTTAATATGTTTATATTCATTTATTAGGGTTTCAGTCGGTTTGTTCCATGGATGCCTTAGCTTTTAGGAAAGAAGGATTAGGTTACAAAAGCAAAGAAAAAGATGACATCTCTTAATAAAGTGTTTTATCTCTGCTTCCTTAGATGTCCCTTTGAAAGATGACAAAATGTTTTTGCTAAAATAGTCATTTCATGTTTTTTAAAAACACTGGATTAATAAGCAATGGAATCCTAGGGAACTAATGAGTAATATCAAAAACCAAAGACCAAAGTCAACCAAATAAACAAAACCCAACAAAAACTGAAGAAAATAACTGGGAAAAAATAATGCTAGTATTTCTAAAAGTTGTCTGTGTTCATTCCCTATCATAACATAGCCAAGAATAATGATGGTTGGGACAGTCTAAACAATCCTGAGAAATTATTCCAAAATTATGGCAATATCAGGTAGGATTTACTCAGACATTTAATTTGTATTCACATAACTCAGCATTCTGTAAATCAGGAAAATAAAAACTAGCATTAATAATGGACTTTTGTGAGAGTAACAGTAATCTGCAAAACCTTCTGTGGGTTTATGGAAACTGCAAACTGTAGCAAGGAATAAGCAGATATAATTTTACTTTTGCTTCTTGTACTTTGATAACATAAAGAAAACTCCCAAGCTTGCTTTAGCTTCCTGTTGAGAATTTGCTCACAGTGATATCTAGGTCACTACACACAGATGCATGGCAGTATATAATCAAAACTTGAGTTATAGATCTTTAATGTCAAGCTCTTTTCTTTCACTTCCCTGGAGAAGGGAATCTGAAACTGTATTGGTTTTTACTCCTGGAAACTTGCTGCATTTCAAAGTGCCAGCACAGTTCAGGGCAGGTGGTAATGGGTTGCAGGGATGTGAGCAGTGAGTACAAGGCCCCCGTGTTGAGGACACAGTTGGGTCATGGCTACTCTGGTAGGTCCATGGCAGCAAAAAGCAGGGAGCAGACTGGAGAACAGACACTCCTGAAGTACACTGATAGGGATGGGTGTGCAAAGCACAGACTGGCCTTGGAAGCATGTGATTTTTTTTTTTTATCCAGTTCCTTTTCTTTTTCTAAAGAGTGTTAAGGTTGAGACTCTGGGCATACTAGAGCTGCAGATTACAAAAGAGCTAGAAGATTCAGGAATTTTAACATCTAGAGATGCTGATCTCTTTTGCTCTTGTTTTAAAGGCCAAACAAATGGAGCACCTGTTAGTGCTTGTGTTTTTTGCCAGAACAGTAGAGACAACATCTGTGCCCATCCAAGGCTAAAAATCTCATGTCAGAGAATAAAGCTCTTGAAGTGAGTAAAAGAGAGTTCATGCATAATAGAAATTTATTTCTCCAAGATATAAAAAGATGGGTTTTAGAGAAGGAATGGAGATCTAAATGTGACATCTAAAAACAACAGACAACATTTTTCAGCTCAGCTGAGCAGTTGAGAGAAAGAAGCGCTTTTGTAACTTTGTTAGATAATTGTAGGAGAGCTTAGGGTGAGCCCCCGGGATAAATCAGTGTGCAGTTTGCTCTGCTTTATAAATACATATGTATGTACTATGGGAATACACTGGTGAGACTAAAATTGGAACACTGTGTCCAGTTCTGGGCCTCCATGTTCAACAGAGAAATGGACAGGTTCAGCAAAAGGCCAGGAAAGATGATTAAGGAGTGGAGTATCTGACATAGTAAAAGAGGCTGAGAGCTGGAATTGGTTTACCTGAAGTAGAAAGGGCTCAGGCAGATCTTATCTCCTAGTGGGAGATAGCAACCTTTAGGAAACAAGATCTTCACAGTGGTGATCAGTGACAGGAGAAGAGTCAGCTGCCACCAACTGAATATACGAGAAATTCCATTTAATCAAAGGAAAACAACAACTTTTTTTTTTTTCTTTTTTTTTTTTTTTTCTAATATATGTGATGGCTGCTGGACACTGAAACAATTGCCAAGAAAAGCTGTGGAATCACCATCCTTTGCAATATTCAGAACCTGATGGGATTCAGCTCTTCTGTGATATGGCTGTTTGGGCAGAAATTGAACTTATATAAATTCAGACCATAAGTACATTTTTAAGTGAAGGAAATTAATTTTTAAATATTTGCCAAGGATCTTGATAAATTCTGCAGCTGCAAAGCTTTTATACCGACAGTTAAATGTTTTCACAAAAAGTGAACTTAATTCAAATATAGATAATTTTTAATGATAATTTTTGATGCAAGTCAGAACCTTTCAAGAATTCACAGCTGGGTAGAATTGGATAATGTCACCTTAAGATTAAGAGTAAAATAACTTTTTAGAAAGAATGATATTCCTGATGTAGTATTTGAAATGTAATTTTAAAATTCTATAAATAATTATATAAGCTGTCTCTGCAAGGATGTCGCTGAAAAATATGAATCTGGTTAATTAAATTTTAATCTGTGTCTTAGCACATTTATATGTAGTGAAATCTTTCCTAGGTAATGGTTTTAAAGCTAAGCAGTAGAGAAGATTGTAAAACCTGCAGAAAATGCTGTGTCATGAGCTCTTAGAGTAAGACCAAAGTCTTATTTAAAATCATCAAACCAAAGACTTTTTACTAAGAAGCTTTACTGTCTGGGACACCCCAGCAAATGCTTTGAAAGTCGTCTTTGTCTGCAAATGTGTCTCCTAGCCAATAAGAAAATTTAAATTATGGTGGTTGTTTTTTTAAAAAAAACTATTAAACTATTAAGCAATACTGGACATATATAATTGTTGAGTTGATCAATACATGGAGAAGGGTTGAGTTTTCATTTCTAATTGTTTTCTTCTAAAGTACAACGGACAGTTTATAAAATACATGGCTTCAATACAAGGCTTTCTGATTAATTTTGTTTGTTTGTTTTGTAAGGTTTTTGGTTGGTTTATTTGTGTTGTTTTACTCTATGTTTTAACTGAGAACAAAGCAGTTGCTTTTCTGACCTTATCCCAGTGAAACTGTTCAAAGAGTTTTACGACTTCAGGGACTTAATTCTTTCTAGGAGATAATTAATGTGCTCCTCTTCAGCAAAATCTGCTTTACTTTTTCTCTTCTTTTCCTAATTCAGCTGTGTATCTGCCAGTTTTCCATTTTCTAGAACCACAGAACTGGATCTGGTCCACAATTTCTTCTTATTTCCTTACCAGCTAAACCAAAATTTGCAGTTAAACCAATTCCTGTTTTCCTGATTCAAGATGAATATCTTAAGTCTGGGGTTTGAATGAAGTTTTAAGTCATTTCCCCAGTGACCATCAAATTTATCTAATTCATATTCCTGCTTTATTTTCTACAGCATCTCTCCTAAGCTGCATTTTCTGTCTTCCCCCATGACTGTTTTTAACAATTCCATTTGCTGCCTCTTGTCATTCTCCTGGAGAGTTTTCAGGATATTGGCCAGCTGGCAATCTGCCATCTCTGAGCTCTTATCATGTCATATTGCAGCATCTTTCTTGTTTACAATGGGTAGTTCAGGTCCAGAGAAAGGTAGAGGACTAAAAGAGATTGCAACAGAATGTCCTGGGGTACAATGCAAAAATGTGTATTCTATCACCATCTGTTGAAATGTGGGAGGGGTGGTGATCCTTATCTCTGTGGGAGATATCCTCTGCTGATGTGCCATCTGATAAAATCAGGGGGATGATCATCGTTATCTTTTCACAACCCATCCTTCCTCCAGAAGATATATTCTGTTAATGGGCCATTAAGTCCTATTGTGTGACTGATAAGATTACATCATCCCATTGGGAGATGCTCCAGCCAGGGGCAGGAGCCAAGCCTTTCCTACCTAGATAAAAAACTGGGGTTTGGGACGCGAAGGCAGACCTTTCCACTGGATCCCAGAGGAAAGTCAGACCTTTTCCACATCATCCCTGGACCTTTGGAGGAAAACTGCATCTTCTACAGGAGCACTGCTTCACCTGAACCCCATCTGTCATCCAGGAGGATGCAGCCACCATTTAATGGGACTGCTACCAACACCCTGACTGACAGGGTGTCAGGTTGTATTTCTGACTTTGTCGGTGTTTTTTCTTTTATATTATTGCATGTATTTTATTCATTCTCTTTTCTCCTGTTAAATTGTATTACTGACTTGGAGTCTCGCACTGGTTTTACTTTCAAACCAACACACAGAATCAAGACTAGAACTTCAAATTCTGCACCACAGGTAAGGGGAGCAAAGCAGCAAAGTAACACTTTCTGTAATGTGACTATAGTGACATAGTCATGGAAACATTTTGTCATCAAGAACTACTTCCACCATCTCAAAGAGAAGAAAAAAATGGCAACTGAAAGGATTATTTAGGGGCAAAGAGATCCTCAGAAAGTTGCCTCTGTGTTTGTCTTCATCTTTGTTAATTACAAAGATGAGTAGGTTTAAGAATCCATAATGTGGTTGGAATGAAATCTTTTGCCTTTTGAAACTTGCTTTCAGAGGTGCTGATTGCTGCCTGTCTCTACCTGGATGTTTGTCTGCATGTGTGTTGAGCATGATAAAAGAAAACACCAGCAACCTGGTAGGGATGTGGATCAGGTGGAGTTTGGCTTTTCATAAATACTGAGTTCTTGCCTTGTGATGTGGTGAGTTACTGTCACCAAGGCACTGTCATTTGTCCCCCATTGTAAGTGGAAAAAGTGGTTTCATAAATCTATGAATGCAGTGCTGTCTTGCAGGAAACCCCCTTACTCACATACTGGTTAGCCTGTAGTTAAAGGTGTAGAAATTAACTCTTGCACCAATGCTTTAAAACTCAAATTGCTCTCCCATATTTTTGACCTATTGCTGTTTTGTTTTCAGGTTTGTCTAAGCACTGACTCCAACCCATCAGCTAGCCATCAAAATAAGTATTTTGACTGTGTTGTTAACTGTATTTTCAATTCATGTATGGAGTAGTAATTTACTACTCCATAGCTCTGAGCTACCCTTGAATTAGTAGAGTCTGTATTAGCTTGTGACTATTGAAACCAATATCGTCTTGTTTTCCTGATCCCCTTGCACATAAAAAAGATTGATGTTGCAGAGTAATAGAAAGTATATTGCATTAGGGTTTAGTATTAAAGATAAACAACACAAATGAAACCAAAAGCATATGGCATTCCTTGCCTTTTCTGCCAGCCAATGAGCAATACAATTTGTATTATGATCCACTTTGGAGGGTTTAAACCATTAAAACCTTGCTGCTTTGTTTTGCGTCCTTGAAAGTTGCCAGTTAAACCAACTGGAGTAGCCTAATTTAGCTGATTGTGTGACTGATGTGTCAGAGC
This sequence comes from Sturnus vulgaris, assembly GCF_052056855.1. Classification (NCBI taxonomy): domain Eukaryota; kingdom Metazoa; phylum Chordata; class Aves; order Passeriformes; family Sturnidae; genus Sturnus; species Sturnus vulgaris. The sequence goes on along the minus strand of NC_142256.1, from coordinate 15,783,463 downwards.
TCTGGCTCTAAATTTTCTAGGCTGGAAGTAAAAATTTGGACAAAGTGAATTGAATACAGCACATCATAACAGAACTTTAAAGATGGAACACTGAAGATGGAACTAAGACATTATTTATGAAAAACCTGGCAAGCAAATAGAGTTAAGCAACAGATAATTCTTATATTCAGTTAATACATTCAAGAACTCACAAATATTAGGATTTCTGCCTAATGGAACTGTCTAATTGTATGTCATATAATTTGTTATGAAAATTCAGTTGAACTCTTAACTTTAGTATGGATCAAACAAAATATCTTCAGATAGCTCTACCCTAAAATCTAATGACTTACAGTCTATGCTAACATTGAGTGTGATGGTTTTCTCCAATTGAAACAAAGGATTTTGAATACTGACAGTGATTGCACTTGAATGGATGCGTTTAGAGACATAGAATAATTTAGGTTGGAAAAGATCTCTAAGATTTTCAAGTTCAACAGTTAACCCAGTACTTCTAAGCCCAGCACTAAACCATGCCCCCAAGTACCACCTTTTAAATCTCTTCAGGGATGATGACTTCACCACTGCCTTGGGCAGCCTGTGCCTGTTGTCAAGGTGCTTGACAACACCTTCAGTGAAGAAATTTTTCCTAACACCCAATCTTTTTTTTTATATGATGACTTCAAGTAGGTAAAACAACTCAACTGGAACAACAGCAGAAAAAAAAGAAAAGTCACTGAGATCTTACTGGGAAAATTATTTTTTGTTTTTTCAAAAATGTTTAGTGATTCCTATTTCACCGCTATCTTTATAATATGATCTGTTATTTTTGTGGCTACCATCTTATCTGGCATAGGGATGGTATGAAGAGATTGACCTATAGAGTGTGGTTTGTATGTTTTTGAGAAAATATATACATTCACCATTGGTTTGTGTTACATAAGTTTAAAAGTTTAAAACATGGTTGCCTAGAAACTCATAAGCATTCAGATACTGCTTCTACTTTTTAATGAAGTATTTCTTAATCTCAGACTCTTAAAGGTCAAAGGAATGTTACCATACATTTCTTTTGATTGAATTTCTTGGAAATATTTGATCAATTTGTTGTAGAATAAAATCAACATTCTCTGGGGCATTATTTATCTATTTCAATTTATGTCTTTCCTATTTTGCATCAGACTTTTTCTCCCAGAGATACAGATCGAGTTAGACAGGTCTGGCATAGTGTGAGACAGTTTGTTCATGTTTTTTTGAAACTTGAAAGTGGAGGAAAGGAAAAACCTCTTTGCATATTTTCTTTTAACTTTTCTGTGATTAAATGTGTTATGTCAGTGAGTGATAGCCTGATTGAAGATTCAACTCTTTGCTGTTGAGAAATTATTATAGTACCATCTAGATGTAGGAGGGTGGCCTCACAAAGCAGAGTGATTCACAGCAAAGTTTTAGCGTAGCAGAGTCTGGAGAGGCTGAAGGAATGAAAAATAATCCAAGCAGTTTCTGGAAGCTAAGATGGGCATGGCTATATGTCACTCTGGCTGAAAGAGTCTTTCTCTGAATCTGCTTGTCGCCCAAATGTCCTCACATCAGTCCAGCTAATCTGATCTCATCAGTGTTCTGGTACCTCTTTTGGGGTTTCTTCATGCTCTGCTGGAGGCAAAATATGATGCTCATTTAAACTGAGAATTATCCAGCCCCTCACAATGCAGGTTGACATGCTCCAATACGAGTATGGGGGTTTTACTTTATTGCGATCTTGAGACCTTCCTTGTGCTTCTGGAGTGGACTGTGGTAACTTCACAAGAGCAGAGATGGAGCCTTCAGTTATGATGATCTTCTTTCTCAATCTGATTAGAATAAACATTAAAATATTCTGATATTTCTTGTAATTACAACAATGCCAGAACTTTTTTTGTTTGTTATTTCTGTGCAGGCATTTAAATAATGAAATTATGTTTTTCTGCTTCCTAATTTACTAGAGTAAGCTATGAAGAAAACTTGAGGGCTTGAGGGCTTTTTACCAGGTCCCTCATCCTTCTACATTATCTCCTAAATAATTTAGTGAGTAGCAGCATATGCGTCATTCACTAAAGTGTTGGTGCTTCTCAGAAGTTGCTAAGTGACAAGACTTGTAAATAGCTGATCTTTTGAGCATAGAAAATCTTGAATTGTTGAAAGTGTAGCCTGTGGCATATTGTAGCTGAGTAAAAAAAATTTAAAACAGTTTCAAAGTATAAAAAATGTTGTTCACCAATACAAATGATTTTGTCTCACTCAGCATATTTCTGAATAAATCTTATGTGTAAGTTGCATATCAGAATAAGTAGGTACATTAATGTTCAGTTTGCATGTCTATCTAAATTCAATCATTCAATCTCTTAATAAAACTGTTATTGATTTTTACATTCTCATTTGCCTCAAGGCTCTTCTACACAATTATAGGAAAGAAGCAAAATACAAAGATGTTAATGAACAGAATTGTTAAAAAAAACAAAACACAAAGCGGAGTTAAATTTATGTTCAGCAGCTTTAAACTTAACAGAGAGCTTTAGCAAGTAGAAAGCTACATGACAGTTAAAGTGTTTAGACAGCTAAACAGAAAGCATTAGAATGCAAAACTGCTTTTAAAGTTATGAATAGTAAAAGCTAACATATCTTTGGCTTCTGAGACTTCCATGTGCAGGATATCTAAACACTCTTAAAAGTTAGATTCGAAAATTCTAGCTGAAGGTCTTTGCCTTTAATTCCAAACACACACAAACTTGAAAAAGGTTTAGGTTTGGATTTTACTCTAGTTTCTACTACTCAAGTGTCGCGGCGAGCGAGGCTGGTAGAGAGCTGTGACCTTCCTAGGGCAGCGTCTTTGAAGGACACCCCTTGGCACAGCCATGTCTGCCTTGGCCTGAGGGACCCCAGCTCTCTGTGAGTGCTGCTGTGGGCGACACGGGAGGAAGGGATGGGAGTCTTCATGCGGGGCTCCACAGAGAGCTTCATTCTTCTCTCACAAAGGAGTCCAGGGACAAATCCTGGGTCTGAGGGATCCAGGGTTATATAGGAAAGGCGAGGGTGGGGTGGAGCAACAGGGCCAATCATCTGAGGGTTCAGGGGTGGAACAAAGGGAAAGGGACAATGGGGTACAAAACATCTACATACAAGCAAGGAGCATTGTGGGAGAGATCTTCCTCTCACCATGACAGAGAGCAGATATCACCTAAGGGCTCTATCTCCCCGGGAGAGTTGTGAGCTTTTTTCTTAAGGGCTTTCCCTCCAGGGTAGGGCCACAGCCTGGATCAGGCCTTCTGCCTCCACACTCAAGTCTCTGAATGTTCAGTTAAGAACCACCCTAATATTTTTGTTATGGTGCTACATAAATGAAAGTAGTTATCTAATGGAAACTTTCACAGAATCACAAGGCATTTTTTTCCTGGAAAGAGATATATAGATATATATGTGTATATCTGTATGTATGTATATGTATGTATGAAGATACATATAAAAATATTCAGAGTAGTACTTCCTGAAATATGTATTGAGTTACTGAGTTATATTCTACAATCAAATGCAATCCTCAGTCTCTTACTGATCATTTGCTAAGAGATGCAGATGTAATTCTGCAGGGAGTTGCTACTGGAGAAAAAAAGAAAAGAGAAATTATGAGTTGCACCAATGTGGTCAAACAGATTTTGAGCTCCCTGTGTTGCAAAACCATTTGTTGAACCATTTGTTGTTCTTAACCTAAGAATCTATGTACTTGCCTGCCTGGATTTTACATAAGAAAAAAGAGAGGTCCTCAGAATACTTAATTAGCCCAGTGATAAGAGTATTTAGATGGGACTGGTGAGAATTCTTTTTCCAACTGAAACTTCCAGTGGAGACAAAAAATCAAGTTTGTAATATAAAATTACTAAAAATTGAGTTTACATTACTTCTCCAATATAATAGAGCAGCTCATGAGGCAGTCTACTGAGCAATCCCCCAGAACACTCAACCTGCTGATTCTAACCCTGGGGAGAGAGAGAACTAAGTTTCAAGTTCCTGCTATGGATAGTCAGACATTCATTTATCCTTACATAAATCCTTTTGGACCTTGGCTTCCCCAAGCTTGATTTAAATTATTAGACCTTAGTGTCCAAGTGTTCCTTCCCCTACTTGTAAAATCCTAATTTTGGGGTACTTAGGGATTCAGCTTAGGTTAAGGCTCTGAGCCTCAGAGTACACTACACAAACATGTGAAAGGGGAGACTCAGCTCTTTCATTGTACAAGAGAAGTGTAGCTGTAGTTGTGAAAGGCTGATTTCCTCAAGAAAGGCAAATGAACAAAAGAGTGACAAATGTCTAGACCTCATGATGTTTTTGTGCTCTGCCAGGGAGCTGGTACAAAAAGGCTTTATACAATGATGATATTCTGCTCCTAGAAGTAGTTCAGGTAGCTTCTAGGTTTTGTGGCTTAATGTGAAAAACTATAGAGATGCTGCTGATAATAAATTCTTCACAGTTTTTTTTTTTCCCCAATTAGATACTAGCCAATTATGAAGTGTATAATGAATGTAAGAAAGCTGTTAGCTGACAGGAGAATATATAGTATAGTGAAGAAAGAATCAATGGATATGGGACACCACAATGCTGTGCCACTTGTCTGGATCAGAAATGAAAGTGATTTGTTTAATTCAGTTGATTTTCTACCTGTCATCAGTGGAGTGGAGCATCAGGTGTCAGTAATGGCTGGGGAAGAGGAGGATGCTTGGAAAAGAGACCAGTGCCTTTTAAATCAGGAGAGTATCAATTTCTGAGCAATGTAGTCACACACAGAAAAGTTCATTGTCCTCTAGAATCTTAGACAGGGAACTTAGACTGCAGTCTCTACCATTGTCACCAACAAAACAATAAAAAACTATATGATGCTATAGGTGGTGGTGAAGTACTAATCTTAAATGTTGAAACAAATTTTAATTTCTGAGAGGCTATCATGAATAAACATCACTACAGATTTTATTATGCTTCTGTCTAACATGGGTTTATACTTTATATTCTGTAATGATAAGGATGATGAGAATTTAATGCAACAAGACAATAAAGCAAAGTACTTTTTTTTCAGAAGTAACTAAATAAAAAAACCTTGTGGCAATAGTGAATATATTTCCTGTTGCAATGAGACACCTCATTATTTATTTGACCTTTCAAAATTCTAGCTATTTAAAATTGAACACAAACTTTAAGAGATATATGTGAAAAATATAATGAGATCTATTAATAACTCTAAAACTGTGGTGAACATTTCAAGTATAGAACATACTTCTTGAACTCTGATGACCTTTAAAACATGAAGAAACATCTTAAGTGAGCACACTAAAAATACTGCTGTGAAGTGTTGGAAGGAGTGAAAGCTGGAATGTATTTAATGCACGTGGATCTTTGGAAAAAAAAAACCAACATTGTCAAAATGTTTTTAAAGTTCCATGTGTGAAACTTTTAAGATTTCTCTGTGTTTTTAAGTATAATGGATTACTCAGTAAATGGCTGAATCCCATCTGTTGCAGAACTTCTTTTGGGGGTATAGGAACAGAACTTTCATTCCATGTCCTCTTTGTGTTGCAAAGACATACTTTTAACTATATCCTGTTTTTGTATGAAAATGACAACCATTATAGCTCTATACATCAAACAGAAGAGACTTTTGGGGTGTCAGAGCAAGATTTGTTGTGTCAGATGTCCCTTATCTCCTCCAATAAAAAGGCAGTTTCCTGTCTCCTTGGTGAAATTGTCTTCAAGACTGAATGGAGGGCATGGCACAAGTTATTTTAAACTGTGAAAACAAACATTCAGACCGGAGTCTTTTGGGCAATTCCATTGATGCCATGTGGGTATCTTAATTTCCAAAGCCTTATTCTCCTGTTGAAATTTGCTGCTCCAAATATGATTGTTTATCTGTATTGGCTCCTCTTCATCCATTGTAAGGACTTATATGATTTTTCTGCCAGGAAAAAGGTTTCCTTAATTTCCTCTTGAAATTAGAGTACAGACAGATTTAGGCAGCATGTGTGAGCATGTCATGCTCATTGCTTTTTATGCCTGGGAAACTTCATTCTCTGGGAGATTATCTGAGAGTGTGATCTTTTAAAACTTATTTTCAGTTGTACACTGGCCAACAAGTCGGCAAGTCTCAGTATACAATGGCTACACCCAGTTCAGTGTTTGCTCAGCCAGTAGATTCAAATAATTTGCACCATAAAGATGTGCATATGATTGATCTACTTCCCTTTTTCTCTAACCAAGGCAGATTTACTCTTCTTAGCAATAACAAAAAGATCTATACTCTGCACTATTAGACTTTTTAATCCAAAGGTGTATTTGGAATTCCCCTAATGAGTTGGTCCTCTCTCTTCTGAAATAAGTATACCTTAAACTTCCTTCTGACCTTCAGGCTCTGTTAGCTGAGATCTCGTCTTTCCTTTATGGTGTGCAACTCATACCATGTCTCATTTGTAATAATTTTGTAAATTATTCCTAGTATTCAAATTCTCAAACATCTGTTGTTTCTTCTTTCCTTTTATGGTGTAAGGCCTATGTAAATATAAAATGAAAGACAATATTTGAGCTCCAAATATCATATCTAAAGAAGAATGGAAAATCACTTGTTCCAGATTGCTTATCCTGCTTGTTCTCTACTTTGTTACACTCCAAATGGTCCAACACTCTTTCATGACCCGGAGAAACTGGGGACACAGGGATGTAGGGCAGGATGTGCTCTGATGTACCCACAGCAGCCAGACAGCCCTTAGGAGAGTAACCCTGCAACCCTCACAGCTGCTCTTGTGGCTTTGGGCAGGTCAGGAGGGAGGCAGCTCTTGCAGGGATTGTTCTTGCTATCACGTGTCCTCTGCCAGCTGGTGCCACCAGGAGGGTGACACATGTACCTCTGCTGTATGGGCTGCATGGATCTGCCTAAACCACAAGAAGCTTCACCTCAACATGAGGAAGAAGTTCTTTATGTTGAGTGTGGCAGAGCACTGGAACAGCTTCCCAGAGAGGTTGGGGTGTCTCCTTCCCCAGAGGCATTCCAAACACACCTGGATGTGTTCCCTTGTCACCTGCCCAGGGTGACCCTGCCTTGGCAGGGGCGTTGGACTGGGTGATCTCGGGAGGTTCTTTCCAACTCTGCTGTTCTGTGATTTGTTCAACAGTTTCCATATCAGCTGGTGTAGCTAATTGGCAATTTTTTCATCCACCGCAGAAGCTTCTCCACTCATTCTGCTTCTGTGTCCTGTCTTCCAATAATCTCTGTCCCTGTTCATTGTACATTCAAAAGGAAATGTCATCATTATCCCTGTATTATTCTACCCCAGGTTCCTCTTACAGAGGATATAGACTTCTATGTTGTAGAGTTTCTCTATTGCTTTCATCAGGAAAAATACTCCAATCAGAGTCGTATTAGTCCTTGTGCTGTCTATTTTCCATGACTAAAATTTCACTGAGCAGTGGATTATTACTAGCTATTAACTTCCTGACAAAAAATAATTACCTCATATTGGCTATATTGCATTACTCACAAGGCATAATATTTAAGTCTAAATATTCGTTGAAGAGTCCGTTAACAGAAAAATTTGTTTTGACATTCTTTGTGAGCCTGCAAAGAGATACATTTATATAATAAGGATGCTGTTACAATTAATTATTTTGTAGTTTTTAAGTTTAAAAGGGATGGGAGTTTTTCTACTAAGTGTTATACTTTATGTTTTGATGATCTTGTTTCATTATCCACACCCAATTCTGCACAAGATGAATGGGCTAAAAACTGATCTGGAGTCTGGGATGTTTTTAATGGCAATTTCATCTGAATCTGTTCGTCTGGTTGGCTCATCTTCTGAATTCATGATTGTGAGTGATGGGAGGGAAAAGGAGCTGCAGTGCAGGTAGACAGGAGGGAAAAACAGTTTCACTCATCTTAGCAATCCAGTGATGAACCAGTTCAGGAAGTTTACTGAGCAAGAAACACATAACTGAGAGAGGATGAGGAGCTGAGAGGACAGGAGGACTGAGAGAGCCCAAAATTTAGATTTACTCACAATCCTTGGGGAACTGCACCCTTAATTTCACCCGGGGACTGGACTGCTTGAAAGACGGTTGTGTCAGCTTGATTTATTCTAAGTCTGTGAGTGTTTTCAGTCACACTTTTTAGCTCTGTAAGTTTTGTAAAGGGCAGGTCTTAAAATTATCAAAGGACAGGGTTTTAATACAGCTCTTGACTTAAGCATAGGAGAAAAGAATGTATTGTGTGGTATGAACTTTTAGTCCTTTGGCGTACAGAATGCAGTTTTCAGAAAGCCATGTTATAATGCAGCTAAGTTGATAATAGAGAAAAATGATTTCCTGGAAGATTTTAGAACTAAAGGATTATATTGTTTAAAAGATGGAATTGTTTTATTGTGCTGAATTCTTTTAGAAACCATGTGTTCACTTTTCCATTGTGAACAAAATCATACCCAAAACTTCCAATCTCCAAACCCCTGGAATATAGGGTATCTTTCTCCCACACCTGTTCCACAGTCCTTTGTTAGCTCAGATTTCAGACATATATAAACCTGGTAACTGCTTTGGGGCTGAGTCTGCAACAAGATTGAAGTGTAGTGTAGTTAATGGAATGGTATATATGGGGAGGACATAAGAGAAAAATACAATTTTCTTCCAATCTGTTCACCTTGTAAATAGTTTTAAAATGAATGATGAATGAAATGAGAATTCAAAGATAAATAATAATAATGTATTGTCAGGAAATGTTATAAAACGTTTTATATATATGTCAGGAAATGTTTTAAAACGTTTTATATATAATTATTAGGTTTACTTTAATTACATCTAAATAAAATTCATTCAAATTACTGTGTGTTTGCGTGAAAAATAATTGAATTTTAAATTTCATTGAAGAAGCTTGGCAAACAAAATGGTAATTAAAAGCAGTTAGCATATAAACAAAAAGCACCAAAGCCTATAAGCTATGGATTTTTTTATTCCTGTGTTTGAAATCAAGCTAGGCAAAGTAATGATTGAGATTTATCTTAGATCAGCTAAAGTTGGAATGAAAATTAAAAATGTATGTACCATAACTTCCATATAAAACTCAGAAATTACAATGTCAGTTTCAAGGTGAATTCCTCAAGATATGATACAGACTAAGCAGCTGTATTGTTTTTCTATCACTTGAATAATTACTTTCCAACAAATTAAATAATTATACTGAAGTGCTGTCTATATACTGTAATCTTGTAGTTACGGATTTCACTGAGTTTTTGTTCTCACTTCCTCTCTTACCATTCCCTAACTTTTGAATTTTTTTCAGTATGTTTTCCCTGTATTCTTTTTATTTCCTTCAGAAGCAAAGCCATCATAGCCAGTGCTGTTTTGTACCTGCAGAAAGACATTAAAGAACAGTCTTCATGGAAGGTTCAATATTCCTACATAATTCTCCTTTCCTTTCAAGCACAGAAGTATTTGGCACATATAGTGAAGGTCAAAACCTGAGTTTATTTTTTTGCAGTTTTCCATTTGTGATCTAGAATTGCCTAGTAGCTATAAGTGAGATTAGGATATTAAGATTTCTTTTCCACTTGTGTGTATATATTTATATATGCAATTCCTATCTTGGCAAAGTCACTGTCTTGAAGAGTTTCTGATCTGTGGAAAAAACTAAAAATGGATGTTATTGTTCTTACCATGTTCTAAATGGGAAACTGAAACCAAAAATTCTTGTGCAAGGCTGTATCGAGCCAGAAACAGAACACCAGTTCTTGTGAATCTCATTCTAAAATAGCACATTCACAAGTACCCTTTCTGACTTTCAAACCCAAAAATGGTTTTGAAATGACAATTTCCAGAATTCAGTATTTTACTTTCATTTGAGGCACCCCCAATGAACTTCTCAAGCCATTGTATGCAGACATGGCAGTTTCCTCAGGCAGATAAAGAATGGGCTTATTATGCTGAGTAAACTGAGCAAAGCTGGAGTGTACAGCTTGATCTGTTCTCTTCTCATTGGGATTCCCTTTTTGTCTCTCTTACCTCCAGCAGAAACACAGGGTGTTTGTGTCACATCCAAGAGAGCTGGAGAAAACAGTGTTGAACATTCCAGTGTATAAGATCGTGGTAGGTTCAACTTTTCACTCTCTTTTTGTTTTTACCACATACAAATGCAATAGCAAATGGAACACAGATGATGTGTGATACTTTTCCAGATTCCATTCTGAATAGGGTTTTTTCTTCAGAATTATTGATATAAAAATCTTTTACAACTCTGTTCTACTCTAAAGGTTGCTACTTTTTATTGCTGCATGATGTCTGATTTTTTCATGAGCTGCATCCAATTTCTTTAGGGTTGGTATAAGCTTTTGGCTTGAGAACAGGGAAAGATTTTATTCTTTTTGAGTCTGACTCTTATTGATTTGATGTCCCCTAGAAATCTCTTCAGAGGAATAGGCTTTCCTTACAGAGGTAGATTAACTGTTTGACCTTTAAGAACCACATGAAAATCAACTCTCTTTTAAATGTAAAAATGTCACCTGGTAATAAAAGGGACTTCTTAATGTGCTCAGGAGAAAGCTGAAGCTTTCCTTAGTATTTTTACTAGAGCTTCATTCTAGATCCTGCAACTTGCCTTGTGGCAGATTGTTTCATTATTCAGCAGTATCATTAATCTTTTTTATTATCACCTTAAAGATAAATAAACAATGATTTTGTTGTTTCACACAAGTAGTGCATTTTAATTTCGTAGGCTTGTATTATTGACTTAAAATCCCCGTAATGTTTCAGCCTTGAAATACTGACTTACAAACATGAAAATTTTATTCAAATGTGGAGAGATGGCATCAGTTGTGAATATTAAAAAAGTGTGTGATTTTTATCTCTTCCACATGGAGCTTAGTATTAACAAGGAGAGCTGACATTAATTAATTTGAGAAGTAATGACTTGTCATTCATTTTGCTTCCATGAAAATAACTGTGCTGTTCTGTGGGCCATACTGAAAGCCAGTCTTTTCAGGGATCTAAAGATCACATGGTGGAGTCCATTTTAGTGTTAATAATTGAAAATTCAGGTGCTTTGATAATCTACCTCTGCAATGTATTTCTTTATTTTTCCATTTCTCAAAATGTTGGGGTTTTTTTTAGTGTCTAACAGTGAAAGATAATAATGCTGCTGATTATAATGAATTAATTATTTATGGGGATTAGATATAATTTTCTCAATTCTAGAGTGTGGAAACACAGAGAGGTGACATTTATTGGCATTTATTTCTACTAGTTTTATGATTTGAAATTCATAGGATAATTGTACACTTCTAAATGGAATAAGTGAGAACTCTTCTGGGGATGTCCTTATTAAAATTGTGGCCACTGGAATAAAGTTTTGTTTCATTGTTTAGCATTCTCAAAGCCAAGACACTGCAGTCCCAGGGGAAGAAAACATCAAAAGCAAACCAAAACCCAACAGACAATCTTACATTCTACAGACAGAGATGTAATTGCTCCATCTTAGGTCTTTGAAAGTGTAACAAGGATGTAAATGACCAGAACTAGAGGGTGAAGTTTGTTTAGAATGTTTTTAGGATATATCCAAATAGATATTTCTTTTATTCCTTGACTGAGGTATTAAGAGCTCTGTATTCTTGCTGTTCTTGCTGGTCTACATCATATATATAGGTTATATGAGAAACTGAAATATGCAAATAAGAATGAGCAGTGATTTAAAACATACATGCACAAAGCACGGGTAATCAGAATTATCCAAGAAACAATGAATAGAGCAAAAAATTATAATGAGTGTGATTTAACTTGAAGATTGCAATATTATGTTTTGTTTCAGAGTCTTGGCCTAGATTCATTAGACATAAATAGCATGTTGGTGACATTTCTGCTGCTGTAAACTATCATAGCTTGAAGGCTCCTCGTTTAGTACTTTTTTTCATAGCAGACAGGGATTTTTGTTCTTTTTACCTGAGAATGAAACATTTACAGAACAATATGTATGTGCAATGAATGAGTTTATTTTAAACTGCTTTTCTTGAAGACTCTTCCTATTTTTAGCCCAGTTCAATTATGATTACTAAAGAAAAGAGGTTCTGGAGACTATATTTCTGTAAGTGCTCAGGGCGAAAGCATCATATTTTCTCACTCTTCCTTGGAATTCATCCAAAGCCAATTCAGTTTAATCTGCCTGCTGCTGCTCTGGAAGTGACATCTGTTCAAATTTACACTCTTTATCATGGCTGACGTGTTGTTTGTGTGTCTGTTTACCCCAAGCCCTTGTTCCAACTGCCTCTTGCAGATAATTTGTGATTTTTTCCTTCATTCTCTCACAGGTTGCTAGGCATTGAATTGCTGCATTTGGAGCTTTGCTATTATTTTTTATTTCTTTTCCTCAGCTTTGCAATTATGTTTTGAGGAAAAAATGAGAAGTCTAGATGCAACATGTGTTATCAACAAATATACTGAGAAAGGGTAGATGAGAAGTGAATGGGTTGTGGGGGATGTGCCACACCAGCAACAACCTATCAGATTGTCATATGTATGTCTAGTAAAGTATGGACACTCATATCTATACATCCATTTTGTAAAGTAAATATTGCTTCATAATTTTAGCTTCAAAAGTAGTCCTATGCCGAGCAACTGCATCCAGACCATATTTTTCTGATAGAGGGTTCATATTTATTTATATGTAGATAAAAATGTTTGTGCTGGAAGAATTAAAAAATAGTGAATTTAGCCTTAAAAGCTATGAGATGGACTTTGAATCAGAACTGTTACTAAAAAATATTCTGAATACTTGAATTCAGAATTCATCCAACATCAGTGTTCTGGATAAAGGCGGATTTCCATTTTCAAGTTTTCCCCAAAATCTTGCAGTCGAGAAAATGCCATCAAATGTGATATTTTCAGTTGGTGACCACGGGAGTCAGTTTTAAAATAAATGAGAATTGCAAGAGAGATGATAAGAGCTGTCATCTTTATGTATATGAGGACAAGAAAGTCTGTGGAGCAGCACAATTTCAAAAGAACATTAGTAGGTACCATAGATACTGAAGGGTAACCTTGAGATATCTTAAATTTCATAGTTTTGGAGCACTGCAGTGTGAGTGAGCTGCTGGAATGGGCCGAGGGGACTGACAATCGCTGCCTCCTGCCTCAGTAAGGTCACACAAAGTAATTATATGGATTATGGTATGTACTGAAAGGAGTAAAGTGCTCAATTATGCCAAAATAATTTACACTGAAATCTGATGCAATTTTGAAATATCAGAGAAGGAAAGAATTGATAAAGTTAAATCAACACAATTTTAAAGGGAAATATGAAATATGAAACAAAAAATATCTAGAAAAATGCAAATATACTAATTTACTGGTATTTAGTGCTGTAGGAATGATAAAATACCATTTCCCACATCCTGAAACAGTAAAGTCTCCATTTGGGTTATTCTTGATTATTCTTCTTGGTCATTATTCTACCCTTCCAGCACCCCAGGTAGGAAGATAAACCTGAGAAAGAGCCAGTGCCCAGACCATAACTCCTATAGTCACACAGGGCTATGCATGGGCACCATCACCCACCCAGACTGACTTGCTCTTTTTAGCATCCATCTGTATTGATCCTTCCCCATGGTCCTGTGACAAGAGCCTTTTAGCTGACTTGTGAACAAATAGGAGCTGACACACCTTTGAGCCAAATATGCACAGCTGCATAATCCATCTGGAGACTGCATCTGCTTCATGGGATGACAAAAGACTAGTTGAGAGGGTGAAAATACACTGCAAAAATAGTTATATTCTTGGCATCATGTTCTCTCCCTTTCCAGTCCTACTGTTCCTCCTTCTGCATACTTGAACCAGTGCTCATGTGACACACGCACCACTGCCACATAGCAAACATCTTTTTTTAATCACTTCACATGTTTCAAACTTTATGATTCACACAGAAATTCTGCTGCTTGTAAGAATTAGATTCTTGCCTTTATTTCTGCATAGTAGTTGCTGTCTATTAGTGTAGGATGAAAATACCTTTCAGGATGCCATCATTGGCCATCATTTCTGTATCTGATTTTCCTGGTAATAAGCTCTCCATTATTAGACCCATTTCCAAGAAAGTTCCTACAACCATCAGTTGGGCTCTTTCAAAATGTGTTTAAGAATGGACATTTCTGAAGGTTTTCTGAAACTCTTCAATTGGGGTTTCTTTAGCAGAGAACTCTGGGGAGAGCCTTTTTTTTTTTTTTTAATTTCCAAAAGAAGTTCAGTAAAGGCAATGCAAATGTGTTTCTGTAGTTTTCTTAGAATATTTTCTGCATAATATGATCCCCCAAATTCACTGCAAAGTATGTAATGCCATGTCCTAGACATCAGAAAGTCATCAGCTGATATTAAAAAGGAATAGTCAAGCTATATAAGAACAGGAATAATAATTTGGTTTGTCTTTGGTCTATTATTTTCTTATTGATATCAGAGGAATTTTTTGCTGTTGTAAATCCATAACTACTTTGCTAGTGATAGCATGTCACTCTTCTGAATCAGCAGAGATAAGTTTAGCATTTGTTTTTATTTTCTCTTTTCATCTCTCCACGTATTGCACATTTTTAACATATGGTCATGATCATGACAGTTCAATTGTTTCCGTATACTATTCCTTGCAGATTTCACCAAATTTATTTACCAAACATTAAGATATTTGAATTTTCCCTTTTACTCTATGTGTTTTATCATGTATATTCTGTTATGTCTGTTGAGTGCTCAGCAGAGGGTGAATATAAAATCCTTACAAAAGCAGGATCTAGGAGGTAATGAATTGTTGGTGTTTACACAATCTGACTATTTGATGGATTTTGCTATGTGAAAATTTATTCTTTAATAAGTGGCCTTTGAAGAACATTATGAAAGCAGAGGTTGTGTTCAACTCCTATCACTCTATTTACTTCTTCAAAGTACTAAAATAACAAATAACAAAATAATGCAATTCTGCTTAATATAACCACCTTAATTCATGCTGGTTTAATAGAATCCAGTTAACAAAACACTGCTTAATTTGTTCAACTTTTGTTGATATTTGGCTATGACTTGGGTCTTATTTCATGGGGCATTTAATTCACTAAATATCCAGAGAGGTAGGTGTGTTCCCACTGGAAATTCAGACCAAAGTTTGTGGTATTGATCCAAGTACTTGGGCAGATCTGTTATTACAGTGCTTTGCAAGAGTAGTCACAGAAAAGCACTCTTCTTCTTCTTCTTCATGCAGAAGGGATTGTACGCAGACAAGATGGAGAATCTTTTACATATCCTATACATAAAGATTTCCATCCAAAATAACTCCTTCAAGTCATCACAAGTAACATGTAACAAATCATCAACTGGATGACCAATGGAGTTGCGGCACATGTTTATTTTATTTTATTCAGTTTATTATTATAATGGTTTGTTCCTATGTACCCCTATGTTTTCCCCAGTTAGTTTGTCCCTAAGTTGTATCCACCCCTAAAACTCCCTTGTTTGGCAATCCCCACCCCTTGTCCATCATTGTAACCCTTCCCCTTGTTCCATTCCCTTCCCTGTCCATCATTGTAACCCTGCCCCTTGTTCCCTTCCCTGTCCATCATTGTAACCCCGCCCCTTGTTCCATTCCCTTCCCTTCCCTGTCCATCATTGTAACCCCGCCCCTTGTTCCATTCCATTCCCTTCCCTGTCCATCATTGTAACCCTGCCCCTTGTTCCCTTCCCTTCCCTGTCCATCATTGTAACCCTTCCCCTTGTTCCCTTCCCTTCCCTGTCCATCATTGTAACCCTTCCCCTTGTTCCCTTCCCTTCCCTGTCCATCATTGTAACCCCGCCCCTTGTTCCATTCCCTTCCCTGTCAGTCTTACCCTGGGCCAATCCGTGCTTGTCCCACCCCTTTGGGGATGCCGTTACTCGACGCCCCATTGGCCCTTGTGACCTTTTCTCCTCCCCCTGCTTCCCTCATTGGTTGTAACGCTCAAAGTCCCTGCCCTCCCCCCTCCCCTAAGGACCCTCTATTCGTCAAGTGTTTGTGCCCACGCTGGTCTGCCCCTGTATTTAATGCTGAGCACACGAGTGCTTTTTGCCTCTGAACTCTCCAACCTCAATAGATATTTTGGGACCTCAGAAGCTGAGGGACTCCCTCGCTTCCTTTACCCACCCCTGCACACAAGCCACTCTGAAGCGCTGTTGGCTTTTAAGGTTCTGCCTTAAAATCTTACCCTGGGGCAGTTGCGCACACCTGGCACAGCGCCGGTGTGCACATAAAGAGCTAGCCCGGGCTCCAGTAAGGCTGTGTCACAGTGGTATGGACTGTGGTTTTTCACTGTACTTTAATTGGTGAAATAAATTGAGGTCTGATTTCTAGTTCAAAAGCTCACTGTCTAAACAATTAATGGACTTCTGTTTTATCAGTATACGGATTTAATCAATTTCTCTCTGCATGGCAACTTTGTACGAAAAGTTTGTATTATGTATGCAAGGTAAATTCCTTAATTATTATTCTTACTGTTTTTGTAATTTTTTCTGAAGTAGGGTTTTGCATGGGAAGACAACATGGCTGAGCGAGTACATTATGAGGTGGGGAAGAAAGGTTGAATACAAAATAGTTGTACGTGTAATTACCCTGATTACTGTACTTGTTTCTGCTCCTTCTCTTGTTGAATATTGTCCTTTGTATGATATGGAAACCCTATTAGTGTTTTATTAGAGTCACTCACCTTTTAAGTTGACTCTTAGAGTAGACTGAATATATATATGTGTGTGCATGTATATATATCATTGTGCAGTATGGGATGGGTAGATTTTTATCCTATGTCAGCATATTCATATTAGCATTTCTCACTTGCTAATTAAAAGGAAATTCTCCCTGTCAGGTTGTCCAGATAAGCAGCTTGTGGAATGCAGACCAGGAGCTGACTTCTTCTATTTTGCTTTTGCAGTGCAGAAAAATAACTTACTTTGATTGTTCCATGTTATGTGAGAGAAGATTCTGGAATATGTTGCTGTAACCACTGACATGGGGTCAAAATGAGCTTGTAGGAAAATGTTCCAAGTTACTTAAGTGAAACTTTTCCCCCCCTTTATTATCAATATAGGAGAACTGTTTCACTAAGTAATAATTTCTCAGTATGAAAAAAACCATCCCACTAATTATATAGTAAATTTCCCACCAATTGGCATCTAAAATAAGTATAATTGATATAGTCACTTGTTTCAAATTATTGCTTACGTTCTCTTGCTTTGCGGAAGTATCTGAGGCACCACTGTTTTCACCTCTGTGGAAAAGGGTAATTAACTGAGTGTCTGACTTAGGGAGGTGGCTTGGTTATTCTGCCTTGCAATGTTTGATTTCCATGTTAGCATAAAAGAAATGCAGTATCTCACATAAAATCAGCTGGGCTGCTGTCACCAGCTCTCCAGAAACGGCAGGAGATTCCCCCAGCCTGAAGGCAGCAGCTGCCATTGAGCCTTGCCAAGGCTTTGCTGAGTAGTCGAGGGGGAATAGGCTCAGTAACCATTAATGGCTAACAGCTCTGAGGAGAAACTGCCTCTCAAGCTTGAAGAGGAGAGTGTGCCCCTTCTCTCTGGTGCAGCTGTTTGGTAATGCAGCTCAGTGGATCCCAGCATGTGGGGTTGGACTAATGCTGCATTTAGCAACACGAAGTCTGATTCCATGATGCCAATCCGATGGAACCAGCCCTCTGTTGTCTGGGCTTTGGGCTGTTTCCTTGTGGAATTTGTTCCAGCTGATGCAGGCTAGTATGCCAATTCATTAGTGTAATGAGCCTTTTCAAGTGGTTTTTTTTTCAGATCTGAAGTAATTTCATTTACCTTTAGTGTTACTAATGGCTCAGTATTTCTTCTGAACAAAATCAGCCTTTTGGCTATGTACAAACTGTGATAGCTCAGAGGTTGGCTTTCATGGCTTCCTATTAGCAAGTTCCTGATTATGCAGAAGGCCTGAGGACATGCAGTAGTGCTTTCTGGTCGGTGGTGGCAAATGTCATTTGTCCCAAACTGTCTGGAAAGTAGTCTCCTCTTTGCGTGTGTGTTGGTCTTCAAGGTCTCTTCCAACCCAAAAATCTATGCAAAGCTGTTGTTCCTTTCTTTTCCCCCACAAATTATGTTATCTGTGGTGCAACAGTCTGTAGAATTACATACTGCAACCTCAAATTCTACTTACAAATAGGGATATGTCATCTAGTACTTTAGTCATAGAGATCCAATCCTGTTTCTTCCTCATTTTTCCAAGACGACAAGAATTACACATAAAAGTATTTCCAGGATTCAATTTTAAGCATTGAAATCTATGAGAATGGAGATTGGTTCAGTCAAGATTAATAACTTCAAGTAGAATGAAATTTAAAAATTGATGCTCACTGTGCTAAATAACCTTTCAGTTGTTTCTCTGTTTTGTTTTTTTAAATGTTATTAATAACATAAAAGGTTAATGTAATAGAATTTATTTTATATCAGAGCATTCTAATAGAATCTCAAAATATGAGAAACAGCAGTTGTAGTTTTCCTGGAAGAAACCTCACAAGACTTGTGCTATGTCACAAACTCTTATTTTAGTGTATTTTCAGTGGCTGCATGATGTAAACTGGTAAGGCACTATTAACTTCCACTGTTTCTTTGTTTATCACCTGTTTAGCTTTTCAAGGCAAAAGGCAGTCTTTTTCATCTCTCTGTTATATCTTTCTAAGAAGAGGAGAAATTGGAGCAGGCAGTTTTAATACCTTAATGTACTGTAAGGAAGGCAGGAACAGGTAGAATATAAAAAAGCAATCTAAAATTCAGCATATTAAGTGCCTTGAGCTTGGAAAGGACTAAGGTGTTATAACTTAGTAACATCTATTTGGAATCATATTTTAGACTAAAAATAAGGGAGGAAATACAGCTCAGATTTGTGATAAGAGTATATTGCTCTATTGAGAACAGTCTGTTACTTATTCATTACACTGCATTCAACATAGAAGTGAAAGTAGGTTTAAATTAGCATTTAGGTATTATTTGGCATTTAGTTTATGATATTTTTTTAAATTATTGATCTGAACTACTTTTTCCTGTTACTAAAATTTTCTTATAACCTTCACTAAACCCCAAAAATGAATGATTAAAAAACAATAAAGTGATACTTACCTCAGTATATCTTAAATTTGTTTCAGACAGTTATGTAGAAACTGCAGATATCAATTAGTAGCTGATCAATGAATTTTTTTTACAGTCTTTGTATCAAAATGTTATGGGCAGCCCTTGTGGCATTCCAGCTGGTTGCCTAAGCAAAACAGTTACGGATTTGGGCAGCTCATGCAGGGGACCTGTTCTTTCACCTCAGGTTGGTTGGTCTGCATCGAGGCTGAATTACAGAGAGCTAGAAGAGGTAGTAAAAGAAAAACAAAATTCAAACGCTGTAGAGGAACTGAAAATGCTGAGAAATACACTTAAAATTTGTAAAATATTTCAAATACTACAGTTGAACTCTCAAACATTTTGTCATAGGAAAAAATAAATATAATTTATCTTCTTGTGATGGCTTGACTATTACATTATTTGCAGTTAAAAATTTAATTAAGAAGGCATTTGGAACAGTTCATAGATGAGTTTTTTTCCTCAGCTTGCATTTTTTGAAAAAACATTATTTCTGCATATATATGAAATAATATAACTTTGCTTGATTCTATGAAGTACATATATAATGGAAATAGGCAGGAATAGTAATTTAAAACATCATTCATCATAATTTCAGAAGTTACTGCAACACTATGTCATTAAATATGAGAGTATAAATAAGCAAAGTGTTTGATTTATATATGCAATTATACTGAAAATTCAGCAACTAAAAGGAAAGTTGTCAGAGGGTGTAAACATCTTGCTATAGTAGGAATATTGCTTTAATTCTCGTGTCAGCCAGGCACCAGAAGGACCCACGCATTTATCAGCCCAGAGCTGTGCTGGGATTGGAGCTGGGCAGAAGCTGTGCCCACTGGTGACAGTATTAGACCTGGGCTGTAAAAAATCCATTTCCTCTGGGAAGTTATTATTAAAAACTTCAGAACCAATTGAAAATAGACTTGTGTACGTTGATTCCCAGCTTTCTAGAGCTGAGACATCCCTCTTTCCTATACTTCCTCAACTACAAACTGAAAGTGACAGGTTAGTAAGGATCAGTAAACTTCTTTGATAACAGTACTATTTTCAGATAAACTCATGTAAGTCACTACAGATAAAACTGAGTATACCCCTAATGAGAGATTTGTCAGGCATCTGATATTAGCCAACGTTTTAAGAATGGATGTTCAATTCTCATAATTTTCAATACAAATAGCTGCATAATTTTCAGTTGGTTATTTAAAAAAAAATTCCTCGTGGAAAGGGTTGTGAGTGTTGGTACAGCTGCCCAGGGAAATGGTGGCATCACTATCCTTGCAAGTGTTCAAAAGAAGTGTAGAAGTGGCATCTGGGGACAAGGTTAGTTGGTGAACATGGCAGTGTGTGTTTAACAGCTGGACTTGTTGATCTTAGAGGGTTTTCCAACCTAAATGATTCTATGATTCAGGAGTAACTTACTGTACTTTTTCGACACCTGCCTACTCTGTCCCTTGGTTTGCAAAAACTCATATGGTGATGTACTTAAAGCATAAATTTCTGTTTTGTTGTTTCCCCCTACTCAATCCACTCTTTGACTGTAAGAAAAGACCCTAAGCTGCTGTGGAGAGGATACAGTGATGTTCTGTAGATCAAGAAGGCAATTTTATATGACAACATAAATCTTTACTATGAGTGTACACTCCGTTGTGTCACCAAGACTGAGTTCCCTTCAGGCTTCATCCAAAAATGTGAAAAACATAAAAGAAATACTTACTGGAGTCCATACCGTGTTAGAAAAACTGTAACGATGCAAAGTGCCTGCAATTAAGAGTTCATTTACTATTGACTTTATTATGCATTTAATGATAGTAACATTCAAAGGATCTTCATATGCATGTAGAAGGGAATAAAGATGAGAGGTAGGAATATTATGTGAAAAGGTTTGGAACGAACTAGGAAAAAGTGAAAAACATGCTGAAAAATAATTTTACAACTATTACATAAATAGTAAATAAATTACATTAATAACTCCAAAGGTCTTATTTCATTTGATATCAAATTGGATGACTGTTAAACTTGAAACATTTTAAGATAGCAACTTGTAAATAATGACAGATGAAGAAGCAAAACTTTATGATTAAAAAGAACTTTAGCTCTTTTATTTGGGTTTAAAAGTTGATAGCTTAGACGGCTCTAGAGATATATTTTAGGACTTCATAAATTAATGAAATTAACTTGAGATTATTTTCATTCTTGTATATTAGAAGTATTTAAATCTAACCTGGCTTGAGCCGTTTATTATAAATTCTCATGTTACTTTCTTAGCTGTTGTGCAGTCTATTGAGTATTTGATGGAAGGGTACAGATGTAGTTTTAGATATGATAAAATTAGGTGACTAGTGAAACCTTATTCACTTTAGGGTGTCTGCCCAAGGGTGGAATTTAAAATTATGGGAACTGTGTTGACTATTTCTACATCATCCTAAGCACAAGTTTATTATGTCCTGATTGTTAATCGATTTCAATTTTGTTTGATAAATTCCCTTTTTCAGAAGGTACGCACTTTTTACTCCCTTTCTTTTGCTTCGCAAATGTATTTTTAATTGGCAATCTTAGGAACTGTGTTAAACCGTCTTTGTAGTATAAGCAGTTAATATCTCATTCAGTCAATCTATCCCATTTATTTCATGTAACATCGTCATTTGCTTTAGGGTTAAACAACTGATTTCATTACGTGGAAGCCATGTGTTCCCTACTGCTGCATAGCACACAGTGACACTCATTGGGCTGTGCAGTGCAGAGGAAGCAAGGGAGAATCTAAATATTTTAGAGGTCTGTAGTAGCTCTGCAATAGCAATTGATCATTTGTGACCATTTATTTCCTTTCATGACTGCTTAGTCCAGGATAGATCTTAAAGGTCTGAGTATAACTAAAAATATTGTTATTTACAGGGCTGTGACTGTCCCAAATTGCTGTTTTACAAACTGGAGTTTGCTGAGTCATGACTTTCATGTTTCTTACTCACATCTTTGGATGTTGTCACGTGGGAGTGACTGAGAGTGATTTTTAGGAATATTGTTTCTAGGCACAGAGGCTGATTCTGTGATGTGCTGTTTTGTGCCTCTTCAGTTACCAGTAGAGCAGCAGGTTCCAAACAGAGGAACATTTAGGCTAATTAGGTTAATCTACCATTTTTTAAAGCATTAATTTTAAATTATGTTAAACGAAAAACCCCAGTAAAAAAATAAAAATACTGAGAAAAAACATGAGTGAGGGGAAATGCTTATAGGACCTAAATGTTCCAGTGGTGGTTTTATGGTTTCCCTGTTGGTTCAGCCATTCTGTGCTGTCCTAAAGGCTGGTGCTTCTCAGGGTTTGATTTATGACATAACTTAGACAGTCTCTGGGTGTGGTGGTGTTGCCATCACCTGCCTCTCATCTTGAGTCATGGACCTTGCAAATTCATGGTGTCTGACCTCACTAGACACAAACTTTACAATATATATGTGTGGAGGGAGCAGAAAACATAGAAGAAAGTTTCCCTGCATCCTCAGAACAAGCTCCTTGGAAAACTATAGCTTAGAGATAAGAAATGGCTTGTGAAATGATGAATACAAAAGGAATTTAGCTTCCCCCCTTTGGAAGACCCTCTTTTCTATCTTCAATATTAGTGGTTCATTCTCTTTTAGTATCCATAGGTTAGCTTTGAATGTAAAATCCTTCAGGGATTGGTTAAAAAGTAGTATTCCCTTGGTAATTGGTGCAAATTGTAAAACCCTCAAAAGATATAAAAAAACTCTGTAAAACAATAGCGTTGGTATATGCTAGATAGGATGCCTTCATAGAATAAACGATGGATTTGTGCCTTTCTGCATATGCTGGTCTCTTTTCCCCACTGGTCTGAGAGCTCCCCACGAGCCAGGATTCTATCTGGGCAAGGCTCGGGAATTTGCTCTGTCACTGAGGGCTGCAGAAGCAGCCTCAGGGATCCCAAAGGGACCCTGAAACCCCACCAGTGACATGTATGTGAAGCCAATTGAGTGCTAATCTGTTTCTGCTTACTCTCTTTCAAGAAAAAGGTTCTATCCTGGTATGGGCTATTTGTTTAAGAGTTGGACTCGTTGATCCTTGTGGGAGCTTTCCAACTCAAATATTCTGTGATTCTTTGAAAACTGCAGCTCAATTCATTACACCTCAATAGTGTTACAGTTACTGTCCCATTAAGATTAATTTTTTATTCAGTTTTCAAGAGTGTTCTCTAACCCCATTGCAGATAAATGGAAAATTATTTGATATCCAACTTAAAATTAATGCTTTTACATAAACATTATACTTCCTTCCAATAAGTCTTTACTCTACCATTGTTACAAATGACAGATCATAAATGACTTTTCCAATTTTTCTGTTTTATGTCTGATTATTTCACACAGCAGCAAAGGAGTAAGAAACATTTGGGAAAAAGAGTTTGTAAAATCACAAAATTTGACAGAATGAGCTGGGGTGGATGTAGTGTTTGATGCTACTTTAAATTCTCTTTTTAACTGACTACAGGTAAATGGAAAATATCTCATTAAAGAAATGTACAGTAAGTTGTTAGCAAAAAAGCACACAAGAATACAAATTCACTTAGTCTTCCTTTTTAAGTTCTTGTTTTCCTTTGTCTTTTTTGCCATGATGGGTACAGAAATGAAAATCCTAATTAAAGCTGAAATTGTCTTTCCATGCAGTCTGTAATGTTGTTAAAATTCTGTTAGGGAATTTAATAATAATTATCTTAGGTAAAGGCTATCTTAGTTTTGTTTTTCAGCAGGATCTCACCATTACTAATTGGCGTTAAAGATTGTCTCTAATGTTTCCCAAAGCTTTAAGGGCTCCAGTTTGGCAAAAGTGCTTAGAAATTTCAGGTCATTTTTCAATCTTGTGGCTTATAGAGAAGAGAAAGGGTCTAGTTTAAGCCAGTAAATGCAAAACAGCAGCTGTCTTCAATGGTGCAATTAAAATTTATTTTAAATCCTGATCACAATAATCAATAAAATAATTTACTTTTTTTTAAATGCAATGGCTAGAAATAATTGAAAAAGGATCTTCTGTCCTTAGAAAAAGTCTAATTTCCAACGACAGTCTAAATCTGTCACAAATTTTTCTGGCAGAAAAGCTTGGAAATGTCAGTGTAACTTTTACAGATATTGATAGGTAAACTTGATAAAAGGGATTCTCCAGAAAGCATAGTGCAGAGGAGAGAACTAAGTTAGGAAGAAAGCACATTACAATGTAACAAAATATAAAAAGAAAAGTGATTCAAATTTTTATGGGAAAATTGTGTTTTTGAATATCTGATTTCTCAGTTTTGTTGTTATGAAGAACTAGAGGTACTTGTGCAAATCTGACTTTTTAGACACATTTGTAGAGAACATTCTTAATATTTTATCTTTTTCTAGAGGATAAAGTAATTACAGGTTGTTTCTGCCTAATGATAGAGGGTAAATGACATCAGTAATAAAATATTAGCCAAAGAGGACCAAAAATATTTCTTGCAGATCACCTCGTTAGCTTGTTTCTAAAATATGTTCACCAGAGTGAAATTGCAGCATATGATTGGCTGTAGTGACAAACATCTGTTGTCTGAGCTCCTAAAGGGCTTTGGGGAATGGGTAAATACAAACAGTTCTTATTTAATCAGGTTATATATAACCTGAGAGACAGTTTTTGTCACCTGTGGTCTTGTCACAATCTGCTGTTACTCTCTAAAAATTACTTACGGGGTTAAGTTTCTCTTTAAAGTTGCATGATCTTTTAGTAAAATAATTATTTCCTTCTGCTTTGCAATGATTGTAAGTGTGAGAGCTGCTGATCACCAGACAAATCCAACCAAGCAGACAAACCTGTCTGTACTCCAGAAAAACACCTGAGGGACTGAGCGGTCCCATCTTAAAAACAAAAAAATGTGGTGGCTCCAGAGGACTATGCAGATGAATGAAACTTAGCTAAAGTTTTAAATCTGTTAATAATTGATGATAATGAAAAGGAGGCAACTACATTGGATATCCCGTGTTTTCTGTGCATGAGCAGAATCAGTGTTTCTCTCAGCTCTTTGATCTTAGTGTTTGTTTAGCTGCTAATATAAAGACAAGCCTGCCTTTAAAGTAATTGAAAAACCTCAAGAAATTATCTGGAAGATCTTTCTAAGACACTCTCAAGAGTTAAACATGAGGTTATAAAAAAGTAATTTTAGTTGACTTCGAGGGAAGTGATGTACATTTAACTGAAAGTACTAATTTGACACTGCTTGGTTTTTCAGTGCTAGTAAAATGGCTGTCCTTGTTTAGCTAGTGAACAAGCCAGATCTTAGAAAATTTGAAGTTCAAACATTAAAATGAGTAAAATGTTTCTTAGTGTCTGCGTGTTTCTAAAATTAGGAGCTCTGAATATTCCCCGAATCAGTGAGATACTACTCTGAGTAAGTGCTGACTAATCTTTTCGGTATCTCATAGCTAAATAACAGCTTTGATTTGAACTCAGTCCTCTCCTTCATCTCCAGGACAGCATTTTCAGTGCTGTTTGCATATGCAATCAGATCGTTTCAACACGGCATTTTTGAAAGCAGGTGCTTACCCAGCTCTCCTTGGTTTGAGCTAACAGTGACTCAGATCCACTCTCAGCAGTCATCACTGTTGCTCTCCAACATGCTGCTGTCCCAGGAAGGATGTGCTTGCTCGAGACTCTTCTTGTCACACACTGCCTCTTTTAGCTTGTTTTCTGTGATTGTGGGGGGTTTGGGTTTTGTTTTGCTTTTCTTTTTAAGAGACTGGCAAGGGCCAATTAGAAGGCCAAGGTGGTAAAATTTGAGATAAGGGAGATGTTAAACTGAAGCAGTGTTCTTGGAAAGGGAACGAACTAACTCAGCAGCACAGAGCCAGCTCGCTGTTTCTCTTGTGAATAATGCATTGCTCCATCAAGAAGGTTGCTCCTACTCAGCTCATACTGAATGGCAATACTGTATTAGGTACAATTTCAAACATGTCCAATGAACACAGAAATGTAGGAGAAACATTTTTTCTTGTCTCCATGTGCAGCCTGTAGCCCTGGGGAGTATTTGATGTGATGCAGCACCACAGCTTGTGTTTGACTGGAGTGCAGGCTGTGTCTGAGTGCCAAATACACTGCGTGCACTTCAGCGAGGATGCCTAGGACAGCAAGCCTTGCTATTACTGACTGAGGACATGCACAAAAAGAAAAGTCTCTATTTTGAAGAAGAAACTGGAGTGTTAAGAACTGCTATTAGCTACAGATATTGCCAATGCCATTACGCAAAGAATCAATTAATTTAGCTGAGTTTAGTTTGGGATGTACTGGTGTAACTACCTATCATGAAGTATTGCAGTAGATGGAGAGACTTCACCTGACACCTATAGATGACCTGGATCATTGGGCACAGAGGAATCCTGTCATTTGTTTAGTCCAAGCTGGGGATTGTGCTGTAACTCCTAGGCACCCAGATTTCTTTTTTCTGAGCACTGGCTGGGAGAGAAGAATGATTTAGAAGGCAGTCTCAATATTCACTCTGTATGGAAATAAAATTGGTTCAGAAGCAGAGGCATGGATGCTTGGAAGTGCTTCCAAGTTTCCCACTGTAGATCTAGTAAAAAAGACACACAAATCCAACAAGATCAAACATTAAGGAGCCAATAGAGATGATGTGATTTTTAAAAGTAAGGTGATAGATTTGGGAAGACTTGTTTTGGGGGGCATATGTGACGTAGAACCATTTGAACTACATATAATTATAATAGGATTGTCACAAAGAAAGCTACTTATGAAAATTAAAAAACTCTAAAAATACTTGATTTTCAGCTCATTAAAATTCAATTAGACCACTTGTCAGCAGAAAGACTTCAGCTTAAGACCCTTGAGAAGTTGAAGTTATCCTTGAAATTCTGTGACATACAGCTACCATTCCTCATTAGCCAGATGACAGATTAATTAATAATGGCAACCAACTGGATATTGCAACATTTTCCTACAGAAGAAAAAACTCAGTGTTGGTATCAGTAAAATTTTGAGTATTGCCACTAAAGAAGAATGATATTTTGTTGTCAGTTTACAATTACCAGAGGTTTCATTGTTACCCCACTTTTACCAGATTTTTCACCTGTGCAGAAACCATGATTTAAGAGCTACTAATTTCTCAGATGCAGGCATTATTGCACTTATAGAAAATTATCAAGTATTTATGCATAAGTGGATGCATGAAATCTGATCATTATACTTAGAGATCTTTCTTTCTATACTACTGTTTCATTTTTTTCACAGAGTTAAATATTACTATATTTGTAGCCACACAGTAAATGCATAGTAAACTGAGAGATATTTGTAGATGACAGTCATTTAGAGATTAATTTAGGAGTTCACACCTAGGAAGCCTAGGCTGAAAAAAAAAACCATGTTTCTATTGATTTTAGGTCATACTCTTAGAAGCACATTTAAATAAACTGCTTTTAAGAAATCACGTAAGTTGCAGCTTAGCCTTTCCAGAATGGAAATGAACAAGGTATCACAATGACACCACTTGACAAAAGGACACAGTATACAAGTTAAATGAATAAAAGTCCTTTTAAGAATTGGTAAAAGTACCAATGATATGGGAGTATTACAAATAATAATAATAATATGTATGTGCAATGGAAAGAAATACCTAATCAGATTGTTATCCTGAACAGTCCTCCTTTTTTCCACTTTCCTTTAACGACCTGAATCTTGGCAAGTCTTGGCTTGTAAATCAGGAACTGACAAAACCAGTGAGAATTATCTTTCCTGTGAATTCTTTATGAGGAGAAAACATTTGATTGTAATACTTCAGGGCTTGGCCATGAATAAGGAGCAGAGCTCAGTTAACTCAGCCTGAGTCGGTGGTACCTGCTGATATTAACAGAAATGGATTGTGACCATTAGAATAAAAATGTTAGATATTGATGGTAATACTTTTAGTGCCAGAGTTGCAGGGATTGAGAAAGGCACAGCAAAATCCCACATTGCCAGAGGTGAGATCAATCATACCTTCTTAATATTTACTTTACCCTTGTGAAAAGTGGTCTCAGTACAGATTGATGCCTGAGATTGCTCATAGCAAGTTTTTTGAGCAGACTTCAGCATTGTGTCCCTTAAAGAATATTGTCTAAGCATGAAGTATAAATTAGCTTTCTGTGACACAGATGCAAAGTGTCTTTCTGATCTATTTATGCACGTCTGTGTGTCTTTGTAGCCTTCCCACCATTTCAGCTAACGAATGCTACATTTCAGAGGGAATCATGTTGGTATCCGAAGTCCTTCATATGGAGTCCATTCTATTTTCTTCAGGATTGCTGTTGTAGATTAAAAGGTGCTCAAGCACCTTTGACGAGTGGTAGTTCAGCTTCTCTGTTTTCAAGTCTTCGGGCATCTTGCTTTAATTCTCTAGGACATAATTATTCATCAATGCATCACTAGAAAGACTCAAGGATTAATTTAGATGTGTTCTCTTATACTGAAAGCGAAGTTGTGGGGCTTTTATTATTTCTCTGTTTGGTCTCAGAGGAAATATGATGAAAATGTTTTGGGCTTAGTACAGTTATTATAATAACTTAGTCACTTCCTTTAAAAAATTTTTTCTCGTTCTAACAGGCTTTAGTTAATTCGGGCTTCTTTGCTAAATCACCATCCCTGGAGAGATTTAAAGGACATGTAGATGTGGTGCTTAAGGACATGGTTTAGTTGTGGATCTGGCAGTGTTATGTTAATGGTTGGACTTGATGATCTCGAAGATCTTTCTTTTCAAACATATAATCAAATGCTGTTTTTTTTACTACCTCCACATCAGGTAGCTCTTAGGCAGATATTTAATGCAAGAGGTAAGTTAATCTTTCCAACTGAATATAAACAAAAAAAATGGAGATTACTATGTTTCAATAGATGACATATTATATGGTCTTACCTTTTTCCTGATGCCTCCAAAACCATACAAGACTTCATAGTTGTTTTTCACACTCCTAATTGTATAGATGTTAATCTCCTTCGTATATTTACTTACAGCCGACTCCACCGTTCATGTGTCAAACGCTTTAGGGGGTTAAGAATTGAGAAGAGGAGAACACCCCCAAAACTGACAAAAAAATTAATTGAAACGAGCAGCCTTTAGCATGTTTATCCTGATACAGCATGCACATTTCTAAAAGGATAATTGAGAGAGGAAAAGAATGAGACTGCTAGGGCTCTATTGATGGGTACTTCTTTGCCCACAGTTACCCTGTTCATCATAATCCCTCAAAAGAAATTTGCCCTTGTAACAAGTATTGGCTCATGTATTATTCTGTGTAATATAAAGAGGGTTCATCTATTCTCTACATCCGAACTCAGCATGCAGCCCCTCTGTTGTAAAGTGTCTGGCTTACTCTGAGCCTATTTACAGTGCATCTGACATTTTGAACTGCAGAATGTGACAAGCTGACAGTGCCTCTGATTATAAAATCAGCTCATCTGCTGATATTAGGAAAGAGAAAGATGATGCATGAAATAGGTTTTAAATAGCTCATGCCATGCTCAAAAATATGCATATTTCAACTACTTTAAGAAGAAAGGGTAGACAGTATGTTGCTTTAGATTATTTTGTGTATTCATTTGGCTTGGAGACTGTGCTATATTACTATTTATTCTTATAATGTACAGTGGGCACTGAAGCCAAGCCACTGCTTTAAAAGTTAATAGAATGCCATATTTTCAAAAGTTTACCATCTGCAGTTATGAACAAGAGCTCAACTTTACTTCTAAGTGCCTGAGTAGGAACTTAACCACAAGCTTGCACTGGAATAGCAGCAGTGCCTCCCATTATGATACCAGTTGACAGAGTTAAAGACTTCAATATATGCTGCCCAAAATATTTTGAAAATCTGTAGACTGTAGCCTAAGTAATTATTTAAATCACTGCTTATGTTGATTACCGACATTGTGAAAGTAATAGTGTCCTTTTTCCAGCTTTGGTATGTAAAATGTAAAATTAAAAATGTTGAGAAGTATTTCACCTCACATCCAGAAAATGTCTGCAGTAAATGTTTAATATGCTAGTACATAATGCTACTACAATAAAAATGTTCAAATGCCATTAAGAATTCAGCTAAAATCCATAGTAGAAGGAACTTCTGAGCTGGGTTGGCCAGTGGTGACTGTTTCAAGCCAATACTGTAAATGTAACTCACTATAATTTATTGTTGTGTTGTGTCAGCCTTCACAAAGAACCAACTCTAATAGAATGTGGTGGATACTCCGTACAGTGCAGAAATGCATGCAGTTGTGATTGCTGAGATACATCTCTGGATGTCTAACAAACAGTGAATCCACTGAATGGATCAAATTTAATATCTGAATTATTTAACATCTAAATCTGTCATATAGGCTTTGGCATCACATATTGATTATTGTGCCTTCATTTTCTCTGATTGATAAACACAATTCTTCCTGATTCCTGTCTGTTCAGAGTGATGTCTCAGGTTTTTCTTGCTCCTTGTTTTAGCTAAAATTAGAAGCATCTAAGTTTCTGGATCCAGGGGTTCTTTTTCTATGCATTTTATTTTGTTATGGTTTTCTTTTTTCTTAAAGTGTGTGAGTATATATGCGTGTGTATGTATTTCTGAACCATGCTGCTCTTTTGGTTTTTCAGACACTGTGTTTTTCCCAAGTAGTTTTCAGAGATAAACCTCATTGACAAAGTGATAAAATTTGCCTCTGGTCACCAGCAAAACTTGCTAAGCATATATGAAAGGATTTAGGCAGTTCTGCTTTGGACAAGATGAAAGTAAAATGAACCCAGTTTTCTCTGGACAAAGAAATATCTGGATCAACCCTTTTGAAGAAGTACACTGTTGAAATAAAAACAACCCAACTCTTACTAAAACTTTACTTATGAACAGGCCGTGCCATGCATTGGTGGCATTGGATGTTTGGTTCTAGTTCATATGACAAAGAATAAATATTTCCACATTTCACCAGACTCTACCTAAAACTTCTAAAACTTCTCACTTAGAAATGGCAAATTGATTTTTAACTATGATTAGATACTGTTTAAGCTGTTTTTCTCACCTGCTAAACATAAAGAAACCAAGTACTTCTCCCCTATGCTACTCACACCTTAAAAAAATCCTCTATCAGTTAAGATAATTATTCATGCATCTTCACTTTCTACCTCACCATTTTTGCCTGGAGTGTTATAAACAAACATAAATGGCTAATTTCCTTATTCACTGCTGACAGAGGTGCTGTGACCTGCTGTTTCCTTTCCATCTTCTGCTAATCTGTATTTCTGTTTACTTCAACAGCAGGTAGCACAGAGCAGTCCTAGGCTGTGGCTAGGTGTGGCATGCACAGTGACAGCACTCATCTTAATGATCATGAAGTCAGAACAAGCAGGTTCTGAAAAGAGATGCTTTACATGGAATGCAGAGGTGGCAACTCTAACATCTGCCTGGCATGTCTGCATCCCTGTTGTAGTATTTAACTCTCTGTACAGCAGGGGGCAAAATGATTCAAAAGGAAAGGGAACTAATCGAAGATGTAGATTTTGGCCTGAAATAGTAAGTTCCCTATAATGAGATATAAATCTTAATAAATAAAATGTCATGAACATAAAGTTTTTGATTCAGTGTAAAACCTGAGCCTAAAAGGCAGTCCAGAAAAGAAAATAAAATGGTCTTAGGTTTCTCTGTGACTACAGTGATAATACCATATGTTCCATTATTTTGAGTAATTAAATTGAGTAATTTGAATTTATGATCAAAGAAAATGAAGTCAATAGAACAGGCTGTTTCACTGAAGGAGTGGCAGTGACTGCTGAGTCCAACTGCCTGACCAAGTCACAGCTGGCAGAAAGTTAAAGGGTGGTCCAAATGCCTCTTCAAGTCTGACAGACTTGGGGCATCAATTGCCTTTTGAGGAATCCAGTTCTAGAGTTTGACCAGTCTCTTGGCAAAGAAATGCTTCCTAATGTCCAGTCTAAGGAAAACATGTACTACAAAGATTTTAATATACTTTTGCTACTTTCCATTTAAATGCAAGTTCTGAATTTGTTTTGCAGCATGAAGTACTAGAAAGCTTTTATTTAACACCAGAATGGAACTAAACTTTTGAAAAACTTCTTGAAATTCCTTCTCGTCTGCATATTGTAGGGAATGATGCAGGAGTGTGTTTGACCACTTGATTAGCTATGCTTTCGTTTACAGCATGAAAGTGTATGCTTTACACATTACAGCATGTTTAGTAAACCTAATTAGTCCTGGTTTTTACTCAGCACCCCAAGGGCACATATGCCCAGTGTTTTGGGAAAGTGTTCCTCAAAATCCATATACTAAGAACAGAAACTGCCACATACCAGAATCTAAGCTGTAGTAATAAATGAAACTGGAAGATTGAAATATTCCTATAGGTAGAAGGCTGAGAAGTCCTGATGAATTATTTAACTTCCCTGATCGGATCTGTCTTTAAATCAGAATATCTATGTTATTATGTGGATTTGTGTGTTTGTTTGTTCTATTTCAGCAATTTTGTTAATATTATTGTATTTTTTTTTTTACCATTTTAAAAATTGATTTGGCTCTTTGCTGGTATACACAACATTTCATTTTGACCCTGGCCATGTTTGTGAATTGAAAAATCATACTCAAGTGAATAAACTGTTCAGATTAGCACTTTCTTAACATAAAGCTTAGTTTTCAAAAAGATTTTTAGGAAAAAATTAGTGGAAGACATCATAGTGTTTTGATTAAAGTGAAGGTTCTTTGAGCTTTACAGTCACAGAATCTCACATATGGAAATTGCAGTTTGTCTTAATCTGCTTTCAGAAGACTGGTGCAAATATTAAAAAGTAATGAAGTAAAACGATTGTTTGTTAATGCCACATAAAAGTGCTAATTACGCTTCATTTCCTGCCTACAGCTAAACCCAAGAGACATTGCCTAAGAAACTGTTAAGTAAGTTGCCTCAATTGAAATTGGAATAGTGCTGCAGTGCTTGATGGATTTGCGTTTAAGGAGTTGTGTGCCACATAGGGTCTTTCAAAGTGTGGCAAATGAAGGATGACTGCCAAGAAACTTGTTTAATTCACAGAAAGTTTATTATTGTCCTATTTGTGATTCCAGCTACCTCACTGAAGAGGAAAGGGCTTCATTTTTAATCACCATTTTGCTGCAAATCCAGTATGTAGCATTGTACGATACTTCAATTACATGTAAATTGTTTTAAAAGGGCTTTAATATTTCAGGACCATGATTATTTTTCCTCCAGAAAGTACACTTGAAATAGACTCCTCTATGTCACACTGGCTGTGACTATTTCTGAAATGTTTTACTTTGCCTCTCTAACATCTGTTTATTCTGTGTTAGGGACTGGTGCAATGTGAAAGAGCCTGCAGAAATATCATAATGACAGTTTAAGCCTTGGGGGTAAAATTAGTTCACCTTTCGCTGCTTTTCTACTATAAATCTATCCTTCCTTTCTAGGATAAAATATGAAATTTAAAAATGCTATTGCGCTTGATCCTTACTCTGAACATATATATATTTGGCAAAGCCAAATGCAGTGCAAGCATTTCCACTTGCAAATGCAAGTGCAGGAAGCTCACATGAAATGAAAGGCTTATGCCTTAGGAAACTACTAAAATCTTCACAGTACTCTCTATAAGAATAAGGTGTTTCATGCATTATGTGGAAATGTTGTTTCTGATTAAAAAAGAAAACATATTTAGTACAGAAATCTTTGCAAACACAAGATGAGCTTGTGCTGAGTGTAGAGGCAGCATTATACAGTCTATGCACTGGTCCAGGAAAAAGCAAGGAATTAAATTAGTACCTGGAAAACATTTTTATCTTGTGATTTGTGTAAATATATTCTATTGTTGATCTTTAAAGAATTCCTATGATACTGAACAAGTGACCTATTACTAGTAGAAGTTTCTTTTTAAGGAATAATCAGCACTCAGGCTGTGACAATATGTATTGTCTTTATAAAAGACATTTATATTAGTATGAGTTCCTGATTA
Source organism: Sturnus vulgaris (assembly GCF_052056855.1). Taxonomy (NCBI): domain Eukaryota; kingdom Metazoa; phylum Chordata; class Aves; order Passeriformes; family Sturnidae; genus Sturnus; species Sturnus vulgaris. The sequence continues at coordinate 15,749,315 of NC_142256.1, read as the reverse complement.
GCCATTGAGTGATTATAAGGACTCAAAATACATGGCCATTTTTACATGGAGGAGGCAATAATGCCTACTATGGGAAGAGCAATAAAACACATTTATTGGCTCCTTGATGAAGACTGCATTGAATAAAAACAAGTATATCCCTCCTAGCTTCACCTCTGCAAATTATTAACTACACAATTGCTGAGAATGTGAAAAAGGGAAACAATGAGCTCTCAGATAACCAAAGAGGAAAAAGTGCATGATTCTAAAGTCATCAGTGTCTGTTACAGCCACGTGTTTGAAGTAGAAAATAAAGGCTCCATGGGCCTATTGCTCTAACAAAGCTAATTTGTTAATGATAATGTCCCATGTTTCTTTTAATTTATCTGTGGATACACAGTAAAATTAGATTTTCATAGGAGCTAGGCAAAGAAATTCTGAGTTTATAGAATTTGTTTACTTCATTGGTTCATTTATAGTTTCTATTCAGAATGCTATATTGTGTTGAGAAATACATCTGTTCTGGGAGATTTAGCATAACCAAAATTTATAAAAATCCTTATTAGTTTAGGGAATTTTTGAGCTGTAGAATCTTCTATATGCAGAACAGCATATAATACGTTTTATTTTAAGCTAAACAAAAGTACATAAAGGATATGGCTTTACTGCCATTGTTTAACTTTTAACCAAATTTGAACTCTTTTATTTTTAAATTGTGACCATGCAGTAGTAAAATGGCGTGGTGATACAATGCATTTCTTATGTCTCCTCTATACTCTGATATATTTTTCATTTGCTATTAGCATCATTATATTTGTTATAATAGAAATGCATTTTTATTGTACTCAAGAGTCTAGTTGTATTGCAAAGTAAACACTGCCTAAGAAATCATTTGAGAATACTTGCTGATCATGAAATAATTGTGTATAAGCTGCTTCAGCTTTTCTACTTGAAATCTTCTTTATTGTGAAATGAAATACAAGTTTGTTTTTCAATATATTTTCCTTACAATGTCTTGCAAGCAGCACTTCTCTCTGGCACTTATAATATCATTACTGCATGACAATGCAATGATTATAGTATTTCCTCAAACTGCTCCTATAACCTGGATATAAATTAATAGACATGGTATGTGACAAATAGACTGTATAATGAGCTCATTCCCCTTTGACTCTTTTTAAAAAGGAAAGGCTTTCAATCTCAAAAGTGACTAAGTAGTTTATTTACACTACTTGTATTGCAGTGACAGCCTTTGCCAGAAGACGAAGATATAATTTTTATACTAAGCATAGTTTGGAAAGGATTGTAAACTCTGAATAGATTTATAAATCTAGATTTTAACCTTTTCAATATTCTGCTTTTTGGTTGGTTGCTGAGCCCGGGCTACATCTTCCCAGGTTACTGATGCTCTTAATAGGAGAGAATAGGAATGGCTAATGAATCAAACTGTGGGACACTGAAAAGGTCAGAGCAGTACACTTTACTATTATCTTCCACAGAATATATGAGGCATTAAAATTCTGATTCTGTGGTCTCGTGACAAAGAATATAATGAGAACCATAAATAATAAACAGCACAACATTAATCTCTTTTTGTGATAATGATTGTAACAAGCATAAGAGGGATAAAATTCTCAACTCATTCTCACTATACTAAGAAGATGTTTCCTTAGATGTATGCTTTGAGTATCTGTAATTGTAAGAAAGAAGAAAGGGATTTTAAAGTATAATTGGATCCAGCAAGGATCTTAAATGTGCTATCTTCAATGGACATACTCTTCTAAAAGGTAACATTTTTGCGTGAAAGGCATTTGTGCATAAATGTGGATACTTCCAATAACATGAATAAAAATGAGAGTGCAAAAAAGTTTGTGGGTCTGAAATAAAGTCATTACCACCCTTTTATAAAACTGTCTACAGACCCAGATAATTAGATGCTATTGACATACTGTCTGTATCTGGCTTAGATTTTACAACTGTAGGTAGTACAGATATTATTTTTGATGTTCATAAGGATTCCCAACTCCTTTGCTCTGAAAGTGCAGGAAGGGTTGATCACACTGTGGCTAAGTGTCCTTACAAGGAGAAGTTGTGTCCTGATTTGTTTAATGTCTCATTTTAAGGTTTTGCTGTTTTTTGGAATAATTTCCCACTTCACAATGTACACAGTACAACAGGAAGTTCGTCTGCCATATCCAAATGCCCTTTCAAAATCTCTTTCTGCTATTTAAGACTGGTATAACTATACAGGAGTAGCTTATTAAAGAAAAATTTATTCATCTTAAGGAATCCTGCGATTTGAGTTAGTTAAAACTGTAAGGAAATCAAGATAAATTGTGAAAACTTCAGCTCACCATCCAACTACTGATTTCTCTTAGAGTGCTCCCAAGAAATTCTACTTGTTTTCAGCAAGCTGTTAACAAGACTATCTGAGATTAACATTTAGGTTTTACTGTTGATATAAACGTTGAATTTTTGATATTTTAGTGAATTACATACATGAACCCAAAACATAATGATGTTAGATGAAAAAGAATTCCTTCAGGTGGAAGTAAATCCAGGAGGCACTAGCAAGACACCTTTTCTAGCTGCCAATGAGATAGAAAATAAATTTCTTAAATTTATTTCTTAAATTTTCACTTAAATACTGTCTCAGTGGTAGAATCTTGGTAGTGCTACCACATTATATAAAAATCAGAAACTTCTTTTCTTGTAAAATTCTGAGTGATCTACAGGATCAAGACCTGCAAATCAGCTTTATAGCCACCCAGTATTTTCTTCACATCTCCAGTTGTATTTTAGGCATCTCCAAGGCCATTACCTTTCTGTAAAAGGATTATAAGTCATTTTTCTCACAGACCTGTCACATAATCCAACAGAAACACCTATACTAATCTGAATCTATTGTCTGTACACTGCTGGTGCTCTTGCAGATTGGTTTTGTAGATCAGATTCCTCCTGTAGCCTCCTTCCTGTTGAAAGGATTTCTGAGGTCATTTGGTCTTTTTTTCCCTAGAGCTTTGAAATAATTCTTAGTTATTTCACATTTTTACTGCTCCTATTATTGGCTCACTCATGTTAGATACTCTGTCATCTAAATCTACCTGTTGTGTCCTGTCAGGAAGCTGGATCCAGTTCTCCATCCCAAAGCACCCTGAATCCAGCCATGTGGGTGATGTGTGTCCCTTTGGTGTGATATTTCTAAACCCTCATGAAGGGGAAGAAGTACACACAATTAGAAAATGAAATATCTGACTTTGGGAGTGTTGGATGGAGAACTTTGCTGAGAAGCATCTGAGTATTTGGCCTGTAGTGATTATCCATGGCCTCTATGGAAATGACCTTTATTCTGGATTGCTGAGCTGTTTTGAGGACTGAGGTAAAATTCCATCTGGAAACCTTACATGTGCATATTTACTCTTTCTTAATGATAGTGAAGCACTTAAAATTTCTATTACTGTCAAAATAATGCTTTTTATTTTTGCAAAGAGCATTACAGAGAAAGGACCAATTAAATTTTTGTGTATTATTTTGTATATTTTGTAGGTCTCAAAATGCTTCTAAAAAACCCAAATCTAGCATAATTGTGCTTCCTGAAAGATTAAGTCTGAAAAATGAAAGATCTGCTAACAGATGTGGTCTGCTGTAAGTGTGCTGCTTTGAGACAGTGCACATGCTTCAATTTCTCAGTGTTGCTAGGGAACAGTGAGAATGGAAAGAGTGTGCTTCTGTGTGATTGGCATTTTTTAATTAGTAAATAATAAATGTTAAAAAAAAAAAAAAGTTAAACGGAATTGTTTTGGAATTGTGATTGGGTGGACGTGGCCTGTCAGTCAGCAGATATCCTGTGTTCCCTTAAACCTCTCCTGGAATTAGGCCAAGAAGGTCAAAGAAGAGAAAGATTGAACTCTGTTATACTGGGCTGACTGAGTCAAGGCTAAGAAGTTTCTAGTTAAATCAATAGCAACTACTTCAGCAGCCAAATAGCTCCAGGCATCTCTTTAAACTGATAATTATATTTGTTAGCTGCTTTCTTCTTGCTCTTACTAGGATCTATATGGCTCGTTTGGAACCAGAGGGAAGCTGGCTAGTGAGAGGTAGAATAAAAAGATTTACTGAGAGCATTTTTATATATAATGTCACTGTTCTTGGTGTATCCATTGTGCAAGGCAGAAGTAAAAGATCACATTGCTGCCATGTAGCAGAGGGACAAAGTTTGGAAAGGAGGAGATAAGGAAGTGATCTAGAGATGAGCACCCAGGGACAGGATTGGAGTGATTTCCTGTCTCACTCTTAGCTGTGCTGGGGCCTACAGTAAGAAGGATTTGATTTTCTACTATTTAAGTATATAGGACTTTCTCTAGTACCTTAAATGAATACAGGTCATGTTGCAGAATATTGAATTTCCAGTCTGAATAGCATAAAACCCCTGGATAGGCTTTGTGTTCCAAAACAAATGAAGGGAGCTTTGTTAAAAAGAAAATTAGTTAGAGAAGAAATGTTGTCTAAAGTTCAGCTGTTTGTTGTTTACCACATTAAATATAAAATGGTCTTGCCAAGACATATTTCAGTTTCTAATGAGCTGTGACCATGTTTCTGGTGCTCAATACTCTCAAAACTCAGCAAATAAATTGCATTTTTCTTTTTAAGTCTGAAGTCCTATGTAACTGGCTACTGTTGTTTTTCTGGTCAGAATGTTTAAGAAAATAGTAAAATATCCCATCCACACTTGGGAACTCTTTCATTTCCTTCCATGTAGTGACTGCAATGCACAGCAACAGTGTTGGAGTTCTCCAGGAGCCTGAAAGCATCCATGTCTTTCTTTTCTGTAACGTGGCACTCCTGTTTTTGTGACTGTCAATTGTAATCAGAATTTTGACTTTCAAGAAGATTTAGTTTAACAGAAAAAAGCAACTGAAAGTGTTTGGATGATTAGTTGTATGAGGGAGGAACCCGGATAGCTGTTTCCTGTTCCTTTAGAGAATGCTTATCTGATCTACAAAGTGATTTTAATACACTAAAAAAATTCAGTAATATTTATTTTCTTACATGGTCAAATAGCTTGCAGGATGAAATGTAATATACTGCCTATAATTCAAGATGCAAGAAAATAAACTGATGAGACCCAAAATTAAAATAATGATAGAAGTCCACCCAGAAGAAGTGCTCCCAATTCTTTGTTAAATTACAGTTGCTATCACCTGTGTTTAGTAAATATACCTTTTAATTATTATTTGTAAAACAACTATTTCCTCATTTGTGAAGTACTATAGGACCTGTCTTTCTGCCTCTGTGTGTATTTAGCTTGTCATTTTATATAAAATTGTTTTATTTATATCATTTTGGGGAAAAAATGCATTTATTGAATGTGCTTTTAGCTGCACAACAGAGAATTTTTTCTTCAGTTCTGAAGTGTCATTGTAGGTCCAACGTCAGTTGAAGGCTGCTGTTTTGCCTTGAAATTCTTTGCTATTATATGGAAATAGATGTTGTTATTTTTGTGCATTTTATTTATTTATGCAAAGAAACAAAGCATTCAGTACAAACCAGCATGTAAAATTTAAACTACTGTGAAAGAGACAAATAGCAAAGGATAAGAAGCAGATTATAGATGCATAATAGATCTATATAATAGATAATAATCCCCCATATAGATTTACTTGAGTGGTCTAAATTTTGAAATAGTGTTTGAAGATGGTAAATATGCACATGCAAAGCCCAGCATTTACATCAGCATTTAGAAATTGATTAATTACATGCCCGACTTCCAAATGAAAAGCATGAGAACCCTCTTTAACTGCAGTGCTTCTTCTGTGTGTAGCTGGAACAGGTCTGTTTGAAATAGAGAGACCATTGACTTCCTGTATTAGCAGCAGTGTGCAAATTCATATTAATGAGTTAATAATGTAGTGACAGATTTAATTGTTTTTCACCTTGCTACAGTCAGCTCCAGCCCATTTTCTAAGTGTTTTCTAATTTGGAGGGATTGAGATGCACCAGATCTTATTTAAAGAAATTAGTGCTCAGACTCTGACTTCAAGGCCTTTGCATAAGGACATTGTGTTCTTCTGAGAAACAATAATTTCTCCATACATTTCATAAATGCCTCTTTCCAGTCAGTGTTCTGCACTTTAGTACATTATTCATAATTAATAAATAAATTACAGTGTAATAGAAACATAAATATAAACTAGCTCTTTGTACTGAAACCAATTAAAGCAAGTAGATAAAGTGTAAAATGGATTCCAGTGGGCAGAAAACCATACCTTAATAATGGGATCAGCAAAGAGGTCTGCTTTCTGCACTCTTGAGATGGGATTGCTGTTCCACCAAAAATAGAAGCGAAATTGTCAGGAGAAGGTTTAAATATGATAGTCTTCATCCCTTGGAAATGCTCTAAGGAAGAGAAAGCTCTGAAGTGCTTATTCAAAATCAACCTGTTGTCCAGTGGAGTAAATGTCAGAAAAAGTGAAAAAACCAGTATGTCCCAGCAGAAGAACTGATGAAGGTGAATTGCTTTTTATTTCACTCTTACCTTTTCCATTTCATTTTTATTTCCTTTCCAAGTGTTTGGGACAGTGTTGCACTGTTAGACCTCAGCAGTGAGACAAACCTTTAGCTAGAGAGATATTAATACAGACAAATGTATATTTGGAAAGAACCTAATGGAATTTTTTACCTTCTGCTTTTCACTCATGTGCTAGTCTGATTATCTAGCCAGGGTACATATTAATTGGCGTTTAAATCAGGTGATTATCACATCCTTGGTAACAATGCATGAATGCGATTATCTTCAGTTATGGATTTTTTCCCCCTGCGCAGTTAGTAAATGCTAAAAGGAATAGGCTGTCAAAAACTCCAGATGTTAATAAGTAGTGGAAGATTCAGCATGGCTCAAATTTCATTTTCTTTCTGCTGAAACTGGATTGGTCATGGTTTATGGCTGGAATCTCTGTGTAACATGCCACAAGTGCTCAGAAACTGGGAAAGTGAATTGCTTTTGACCTTTCAGATGCATTTTTCCTTTTTCATTCTCTCTCCTGTCCGATGGTGAGATTTGCCTGTAGTGGAGTCACTGCAGCTCAGAAATCTGGAGATCCCTCATGCCTCTGCTTCACAGAACAGATGGATTCAGACACAGTGAGAAGGGGAGGGTGCACGATGTCAGGTGCCATGACAGCTGGAAAGTAACACTTGAGTCTTTGGGTCTTCCCATGCATGTGCTGCATCAAACACTGCTTCTACATCAGTCAAGCACTAAAGCTTTAATAGATTGGGGGACTTAAAAATGCCAAGGATTTCAGTGTGGACTAGGCCTTAATCAGAGACTGTGGTTAAACCATCTCCCAGGGATGACATGAATGTTTGGAAATCAGAAATCTCAGGTGTATTATTTGCTTTTTCTCTTCACTCTCTCACATCTGCATATAAATCTAATGTGTACACACCAAGAAATCAGCAAATCTTTCATAAATTAACTGAAGTCCTGCTCTTTTTTTTTCCTGTTCCTGTCTTTTTTCTTCATGGAAGATCTATTAACCAATCTGTAGGAAACAACAGGAGAAACTGTAAAGGATTCTAATGATGTAAATGTGAATTTTATGAGGAAGGAATAAAAAAAATCTAAATTGGGTAACTTGGATGAAACTGCTTTGAAATATTTACTTGTGCCATCAAATTAACTTCTGTCTTATATTTAGTATAAAGCTTACAGCATTTAAATAAACAATAACTTTATTCAGCAAAAACTAATTATATTTGTTTAGCCTAGCTAAAATGCAGATATGTGTTTTGACTAATTTACAGCAAAGTTTAGAAGTGCCAATGCAATGTATTTATTATTCATTGTAATACACAGCTTGTCTGGGCTGTGGTCTGGATTTTAACTTATAAAGTCTCCTGAACACATGAAAGAAATATTTTGGAAGGCTTGCAGAAAATTTTTGGTACCAACTAATCTCTTTTGAGTATAAACCCATGAAGAGCTGTTCATAAATATTGTTCAGATTTAATACAATATTGTAATGGAATCAAAATATGACTTACCATTCTGAGAGTAATTGCCCATGTAACACAGGCAATGAAATATTAAAAGTGTGGTGGCATTTTTTTGCCAAAATAAGGGCTCAGTTATTTTAGCAGGGGGTTCTAAAATTTTAATATGTATTTCAATGACATTTTGATTCTATTACTATTTAGACTTTGTTTGTCAGGCTGTGATTTCAGATCACACAGATAAGCCAGTGCTTGTAGCAAACTTCACAGAAAAGTTGCTAAAGTCCAAAGTCTCTGATGAATTTCTGGAAGAGTGGCCTGATTTCGTTCTGTAACACCATTGAACATGTTCATTATTCTTTGGGTCTCTTTGTCTTTTACCTTTCTGCTCCAAGTCTGGAGGTTTTTTAGCCTTGCAAAGAAATTGAGGCAGGAAAACTTGGGCAAAAACCATGGAGTAGTTCAGACCAGGAAACAGGTTCTGTGACCAGTTGAACAAGTATAATCTACAAAGGATTTGGCTCAAAATTCTTACTTAAGGTTATCCCAAACTGCTTCTTGCTCTCCCACATCCCACCATAGCCCAGCCAGCCCATACTTTGTGTCATAGAACGCCACAAATCAACCCTCTCATTTTAGACACATATTTGGGATAATATTCTCGGGGCAGAGACCAAAATGAAAGTGGAATTGGATCCTGTTTGGCCAGTCTTTGTTTGTGGCTATCTGGGCCATACCCATAGCATTGCTACCAGGAGAGTTCCTTGAAAAAGACAGGAGCAGTTTGCTGCCTATTTTTTACTTCTGATGTCCTCGTCTACCAGGAAAAGTTGTGGGGAGGTGTTGTGAAAGGATAGTAAAGATGGTAGGTTGCAAAGCTGAAACTTTGCCACTGATCCAGGAGAAAAATCTGTTTGAGTTGCAGGAATAATGGTGTAAACACAGCTGCAGGAACAATAATTAAAAAGGTTATTTGAATGGATATTTAGTAAACATAAATACTGTGGAATGAGCTTAATATTTAATAAGATTTTCTTTTTAATAAGCTTTTAAATATATTTGCCTCAGCTTACTTTCCAGCTCAAGTCTTTTTTACTGATCATATTGTTTGCAGTATTATAGAATCAGACCCTTCAAAAAATTGGAATACTTTTCATTGTTCATATTGTCTGATCATTATAATTCTGATGAGCCAGAGATGTCATAGATAATGGTTTGTCCATGCAGAGACGTGAGTTCAACCTAATTTTGTGTTGATTGTGGTATATTAAAGATCTTGTCTGGGAGAGTTTTTGTTTGTGTGTCTGTGCTGACCCCAGTACAGCCATGGTGTTATCCAAACTCGGGGCCTCAGTTGTGCTCCTGTCCTTCCTCAGCGTGGATGCATCAGCACAACAGCAGCTACACAATTGACCTAAGTTTGGTTGTGCTTCACGAAGCTGATTCCATCACTTTCTGCCTCTTGGCAATTCCCAGTTCACTGTCCAAATATTTAGATTATTTGATAACAGAGAAAAGGAAAATATTCTATTAAAAATATCTTTAATAGCTGCAGTTTTAAATACCTAGTAGGAAAAAAAAAATCCCTGTTAATAATTCTTTGAATCTCGTCACTAACAATCTTTTTCTTTGTATTACTATTGTATTGGGGAAATTGTGAACTGCGTTTACCAGGTGTCACAATTAGTATAAGCGTACTAAAAATATGTAGAGCTAAGGTGAAGTCTGAGATTGGAGTAAAAAAAAAGGAAAAAATGAGCTGCTAGGTGCTGTTAGGATATAGGGCCTTCTAGAATCTTGGAATTAAAGTTCCATAAAATTTAGATCAAGAAATAAATTTGGAAATAAATAATCTCTCTACCTACTGCACTTCTGCACCTGTGGGTAACAATAATAGCAGAAGCAAGGGCTGGTCTCTCTGCAGTACTACATACAGGGAAATAAATGCAAGAGAGAAACTGTAGGAAATGAAACATATGTAGGAGTACCTGATTTACTGAAAGGCTCACAAGAGACTAAATGTCCTAGCAGAATCCATGGTTTTCATGAGGCTTAAAATTTCCCAGGAATTAAGACTCTTTGTCTCTTAGTTTTACATTTTCAGGAAGACATTTTTTTATTTATCAAACCAAACTGATTTGTTAAGCAGCTGCATGGTGCAGTGTGACTTGGCAGGAGAAACAGCCACAGCATCAGGTGTCGAGTCAGCTCCAAGGGTCTGAAGAGAATCACCAGATAGGAAAGAATCTCTTAGCACAGGGATTTAATTTTGCTCTGATTTAGGTTGGTCAAGAGTCCGTTAATCTATTGCAGACAGACTATTTTGCTTTGGTTGTATTTCTTCCTACCCTCTTTGGGCAACAAGATTTTTGCTGTCTCCCTAGTCTCATATATTTAGTAAAAACTTCTAATACTAAATAATTTCAAAGATCTTAAATTTCATTGAATGTATGTATTTATTTGCCAATTTAAACTGTCCAATATTGTTTTAGAAAGAAGCTACATTTGATATCATTACATGGATCTGATCTTTTCCCTTCAAAATAAATAATTACTATATATTTACTTTGATATCTGATTATATATTTACTCTGATATCTATATTTATCTTTGATATCTGTATTTAAAATTGTATTTTATGGCTGTTCTGTAAGTTAGAATCAAAATCAAGGTCTAAAATACTTTTGGAAAATAAAGAATATTAAAATAATATTTTACTGTATTATTTGATATTTAAGGAAACTTCTGAAATTGTTTTGGGGTTGTTTATTTTGTTTAAAAGTATAAATTACCATCACAGGAGAAAATCAAGCAGGCTGGACTGAATTAAGGAAGAAAAGCTATATGACTTTCATGACTAGTAATTTCTTTCCAGGTTATATTCATAGTATCATTTTGTCTGTAAATTTTTCTACAATACATGTGCTTTCAAAAAGAAATTATATCCTACTATCACCTTAGAATTATACCTTCCACCCATTTGTGATGACTGTCATTCCCATGCATGAGGTTTCTGTAAAGAAAAAAAAATACATTTCAGCGAGAAAAAAGGTGATTTTAGAGATTCCAAGCATATATATTCGCATGGCTTGTTTCAATTTATTGATGGTTCAAGACTTAGTTTCTTCTGGGAGTTTCATGTATAGCAAAATTGAGAGTAGTGATAACCAGATCAAAGCAAATTACCCAGACTTTTGGCAGATATTTCCTAAACACCTCATGAGATAAAAGGGGCCAGGAGAAAGGCTGACAGACCTAATATAATATTTTCTGTGCTGTCTTACAGCAGCACATATGTGCTGGGGCAGGACTGGTTTCAGACTGTGGTGGGGCTGTGGTTGTGTTCTCACACTGGGCAGAGCATTTTATTGCACAGCTACAGGAACTTCCTTGCTAGCAGGGTGAGTTTGGGACATTGGCTGAGAGCAACAAATGATTGCTTTTGTAGGAGTGTGAAATGATTGGAAATCCTAATGTGATATTTGCCTTCATTAATTAATGCTATCACTATGATGCTTTATGTCATGTACTGCAGAGCAGACTTTCCTCTGTGCTTTCTATAATTACAACAGTCTATGGAAATACAATAAATTTCTTTAGAAATAAAAGCGAAGCCTGGCAAGATCAATAACAGCAGAGTAGTTCTTTAATATTCTTTCTACATTTGCTCAAAGTGTAGTGCAGGTCAAGAACAAGTTAAATTTACAGATTATTCTACTGGAGGAAGTGGAAAGTTGCAAGCCAATGAAAATAAATCCAAGATAAAACATTTTTCTTTCTTTGAATTAATGTGCGATTTTGTGATAGAGAAAAGTTAAAATTCATAAAATTCCTTAGTACAGTAACTAATCAGAACAGCATAGTTGAAGGTGGAAATTAATATTTTCAGAAATGTTCAGGCATTCTTTAATATGTAAAGTTAATGTTATTATTAGTGGCACATCTCAGCAAAAGTTCCATCTTTGCCCCCCCTGTAGATAAGCGTTCCTCCAGGAGAGGAATATTGCTGCAGTCATTGTGCTTTTAGTTAAGGAGAAATGGGTCCAATTTGCTAGAGTTTTTATGTAAAAAAGCTTATAATTTATTGACAAACGGGCTTGCTTTCAAAACAGTCTGTTACTGGCATGATATCCTTTTTTCATCAGAAACTATGATATGCAATTTAGGTGTTGATGGCTACAGATGTGTACCTTTGTAGATGGGCAGAAAACCAAAAAAAAAGTTACAAAGCAATCCAAAAATTTAATAAGTGTAGCACTAAGATGAAGATGGAAGATGCTTTGATGTGCTGTTAAAAGTTAGATGCAAATTAGCAAACTCTGTTGCTCCTCACAGCTGAGTCATTAGTAAAATGTGATTATTTTATTATGTTGGTTACATTCCTTGTAACATGCCGTAGATATGAACTTTTTCAGGCTTTTTGCAAAATTTGTTCAATTCTCCCCATGCAAGGGCTTCTGAATCTCTCAGGTGTTATGATATGATAGGAACTACTTGCTATTAGCTGATCAAGGGCTGAATTTACATCAGTTAAAAGATTGTAGTGGAAACCAAAACTTTTGCTAAATCCTTGAAAGTTAATTCAGGTATGGACCTAGAGATCTCTTTGTTCAGCTTCATTTGTTTTGCTTTTCAATTTTTTCTTTCTAAAAATTACTTCCAAAATTTAACAAGTTGCTCTGCAGCTTCAGACAAATAATTTCAGTTACTGAATCCAATATGTGGTTGGAACAAGTGCTGCACTTTGACACGTTGCTTTTCACTACCTTAATTCCAGTTTCATATTGCTGCAACTCATTGTCAGAAATGCAAAGTTCCCCTGGGACTGATTGGTGTCATGATTTAGGTGTCATTTTTTCTTATTTTACTATTAAAACATAAGATTGGGGAAAAAAATTACAATTGAAAGGATTAGCGAATTCTGATTTTGTATTAGGAGAATGGTTCCAAATCCTTGTTATAATTATACATGAAATAACATACTAGGGTTTTCTTAATGCTTATGAGGGCAAATACCTAAATGGTACCCAGAATCTGTGTGAAGAATGTGATCAAAACCTCTTTATGAAAGGAGAAGGTCTCTTACTCTCCTGGGGAGATTTTTTCTTTAAGCCTGGGTCTTTAAACTATCTCCAAATTTTCTACTTTCTTGCTTCTGATAATAGACTGTGTCATCCAACAGGCTATCCAAGCAGTTTACTTTCCTGTGAAAATGATGCTCTATGATGCTGTTTTCTACAGCTCAGTTTTTATTGTTATCTATTTTTGCAGTAATGGTAGGGCTTATTGTACAGGAAAAAAGTAAATACTGGGATTTCTAAGTTAGACTTAAGTAATCATCACTTCAATTTATGCAGGTTATTTATGTATTATAAAAACAATAATAATAAAAATAATATTAAAATAAATGTAACATTATATTATAATAATACTTAAATACAATGTATTAAATTATACTAATAATTATAATAATATAATAATGATATAATATTATAATATTAAAATAATAATAATTGTAAGCAAAGTAAGTATGTGGCAAATTTTAAACATTCTTCTTTTTTTATTAATTTTGTTTGCTGAAGATTGGCTAAGGTGAAAGTCTGTTCTAAGGCCTTCATTAACATAATATAGTAAGCATAGTTTAAAATATCAGATACATTTATGCCAGCCCCCCTTCCTTGCTGAGTTTTTCTCTGAACACACCCTGATCATACATGAAAAGAACTTAATGTAAGAATATAATGAAACTTTTTACATGTAATTGCGAACTTTGTACCTCTAGGACAAACACTTCCCAATTATCTCATTTTGTGCTTCATCCATTATGCAAGTCTGTCAAAAAGTCCTGTCTTTTTTCCAAGGCACTTGATTAACATTGACCAGTTTTTCTTCAGTTTCTGCTCAAATTAATGTAGTGAGATTAACACCACAATTATTTGTAGTGGGTTGAGTCTGTCGTTTAATTAAAATAAAATAAGGCTGTCCATAAAAAGCAAGTTGTTTGCTATAATTTGTCCAAGTAGAACTGATTCTGCGGTTTAATTTATGCCGGAATCATTTTATCTCATTCCCAACAAGATTAAATGTTCATTTTCTTGTTAATATATCTTATTCATTTTGAGTAACTAAAGAGATGGTGGTTTTGTTGAGCAGACTTTGCATGAGGGAGGGAATTTGCTGATGTGACATGGTGGTAAAAGCTTGAAATTGCCCTAAATGTTTGTGCTGCCAGCCTGCAGTGCTAATTATTTCTTTAATTACAGTGTGTCTGATTATATTCCACATTTGTATACATACCCAAAAAGGATCAAATAATGAAAAAAGCGTAATTTAATTAAAACTCGATTTCTTGCATGTTATCAAAAAGATATTAGCATTTTTAGAGAGAGAGATTGTGTTCAGCTTCCCAAAGCAGTGGTCAGAAAATCTACATATCATTTGATATATTTTCAAATGTATTTTAAATATATACATAACAAGCTTCACAGATTAGTAGTCCATGGCAGTATTTAAGATTTATTTGGTATGATTTTTCTGCAAGTAACACAGAATTTTAATCAGTAATTTAAAAGTAAAAATGCAGAGGAACAAGGAAAGGTTTGCTATATGGATGAAAATAATTCTGAACAATTATTTTCTTTTAGTTGACTGTATAACTAATTGATATGTTTTTAATTGTAACACCATGGAGCTTTTACAGTACTGCTGCTTTCAAGCAAGGGAATCTCCAAGGCAAGACTTGGTCTTTCTTTGTGTCAAGATGATGTAAGTTTGCCTCAGGCACAGCCACAGGCTGGAAACACTTTGAATGGATGAAAAAGGAGACAGATGGACATCTGTTAAGTTTATTACCATTACAAGTCTGAGCATGGCTCTTTTTTAGAAACTGATGCAAAAAAATACATGAGAGTACAATAGTGATAATGGATTTTAAATATAGGTGTGTGAAGTAAGATAAAATGATTTTTGAAGAGTTCCTCTCATTACAGAGTTATTCGTTTTTTAAACTACATATTTTCAGAAATAACCTCAAAAGACTTTGGGGTTTCAATGAGAAAAGAAAAAAGATATTTTCGTTAATTTCAAAATTGAGGCTGAATTTAATACACTCATTCCAACAGGTCTATTGTGTTAAGGCTTATATTCTGTTTTATGTTCTATTAATAAAGTATTTTCAATATTTAATGTGCAACAAGCATTAAATATTTCTGCTACACTGCTAAAAATTAAGTTAGGGATTCAGTAATCCAAGTTTCTTGCAGGTGAAACAACTGAAGTAAAAAGGAACCTAACAGGAAAGAAACCCTGAAGATTTAAACAGTGAATTTGCTTTTAGTTTGTAATTATTTGTGTTACAATACCCAGGAATCCCATGGGTGACTAGGGCCATGTTATACCAGGCATAGTGGCCTGAAAAATTTCTCACCTTTTCCCCTGAACACTTGCCATGTAACTGTGCATTCCCCCCTCTTTTATTCTTTTTTTTTCTTTTAATTTCTGCTGTGGTTTTAAAGGTTTATTTTTAACTTGGACCACTTCAGTAAAGTTAGGTGGCAGTGAGCTTGAGTTCAGAAGTGAGAGGAAAGGCCAAAATGGAAAGCAGTGGGTGTTGTAATTCCCTAGATTTATTGGAAATCGTGGATTCCGTGACCCCTGTAGTGTCCTGTGCTCTGGTCCCTCTCCCCTCTGGCCCTGCTTAGTTGGCCGAGATCCAATTTCTTCCTGCCCCCCTTACAGACCCTAGAAAACACCTATGCCCCCTGACCTCACCCTATTTTTGCTCCTGGAGGCCCACAAGAAATAAACCTCAGATTCTCCCCAGGGGGGAAAGAGCCTCTTGTTATCTTTTATTCACATCCATGTAGTGGATCCCAGAGGCTTTTTCCTAACATCTGAGCAAGTCGGGAACTAGGGTGAAGTCTCAGGGACGCTACAAGTGGGAGCTGACTTGATGTGATATGGTAGCAGATCTGGCTTACCTACCCCCAAAATGGGAGTAGGGAGAAGTGGTTTGAAAAGAGAAAGCGATTATACCAGTCTCTGTTGTACTGAAGTTTGTACTAGTGATGAATCTAGAAACAGAGTTGTTCATTCCCACATACAAGACTAGTGGAGACAGAGAGCTAGAAAGGATGGAAAGAACAGCCTTTTTGCTCCACCAGCTTATGAATATTTTGATAAGGTATAAAGAATTTTTACTTGATTTCGAGGGTATGTTCTGCATTATGTGAAAGGTACTTCATTATACTTGCTTCTGCTCCCAATCCAGCAGCTGGGAGAACAGAAAAAGTTATTTGAGAGAGTGGAAGAGGACACTGACTTAATTAGCAGTGTTCAAACCCAGGAGCTCCCAGAGGCCATGCACGATGAGCCTACACCTCGGAGAAGTGAGGGTGCTCATGCTCTGCTACTGCTCTTTGTGCATCTGAATTCCAGCCTGGGTGATAATAACAAATGAGCAAGGTTTACACAAGTAGCAGCATAGAAAAAATACAGTTGTGATTTCCAGAAGTACAGTTCTGCATACCCACTTCAGAAAAAAAAGAAGTGCCTGAGCAGCTCGTTGGAGTTTGATGTGTTCTTAGAGTCAACACAGATGACTCTGCTCATGCCGTTAGTTTTGATCAGCTTTAATGATTCCTCACATAGTTAAATTAAATTATTCTTGTAAGAGTTTAAGTGGTTTTCTCACTGAAGACAGCCTATCTATCAATGTATTATTGCTGTTCATCTTGTGAATCAACAGTTTTCAGAAATGCCATCAGGATATGTTTTTCTTCAGAGACAGATTTACATTTATTTAGAATGCAGAATCTCATTATTGTTCTCTCAGAATGATTCCGGCTTGCCTTAATATATTCTTGTTAATACATACACTCATACTTTGGGGTTCCCAGATTTCTCAGGGACCCTGGAAACTCAAGTTATGCATCAATAGTAAAAGAATCCACATGTATCCATCTACAGTTAATTTCTATCTAATTACTATTAACAGTTTAGCATCTGTGTAGTTACTGCAGTGTTGACGGTTGTTATCAAACTTGTTTACTTAAAATTGTTTGCTTCTCTCCAGGCTACAAAACTGTACAGCTGCACAGCTCCTCTCCTGCTCCAAGACCTGCTGTGGCAGATGCAGCTGGTTGATTGACAAGTTAGTGGAAGAGGAGATAAAGAGAAGTCATGGGACTTCTCTTCAGGGAATGTGTGAGTTGCCCATGAAAGCAGACTGAGAAAGGAGGAAATTAATCTGTATCTGTTTAGCTACTTGACAGTCATCCAGTATGGGCAGCTGATAACATACCTGAAGATAATGTCACCTTTGCTTAGGGAAGCACTCGAAGTTGGAGAAAAGCTGGGGAAAAGGGAGAGGTTTTTTTGGCTACACATTCCCTGCCTGTCCCCTCTCTTATGGCCAGTGGCAGGTTCATATAGTGCATTAATGGTTGATTTTTAAATGAGAGGAATATAAAATTCAAATAAAATTTTGAGAGATTGTCTAAAAGGAAACTTTAATGTTCATTTTCTGCATGTGAATAGGGGACTCAAATGCTCGGTTTAAATAACTGTTTCTGAAAGTGTACCCTATAATACCCATAAGAGTCAGAGGAAGGGCAGAAACTAAATTGTGTTTTGAAATGACAGAAATAGATCTTTCCTCCAAAGCTTATTGTCAGATTTCTACCATTTAGGCAAAAGTCAAATTGTCAACATGATAAATGTGTTAGATTGGTTCAAATAATACTCAAAATGATTGTGTTGGTTTACTGCAGACTTTTACATTAACTATGAGCTGGTAGCAAATTCAAAACAATTACCTCTTTTGAGTGAGACTGTAACAAATTCTTGTTAAACAGGCTTTTTAAATTTCCTTTGACAAAGTACTTTATTACAGATGTCTATTAAGTGACTCTAAGGAGTAATCAGTTACTTATTACTGACCACCTCCTCATACAAATACTAGCTGATACATTAGTCAGAGTTTTCTGCAGTGTCATAAAGGTAACTTGTGTTCTTAAGTTTCTGCCTGAGCTTCACATCAGCTCTGTCATATTTAGGAATGCTGACTGTACTCGGAAGATGAGAAAGATGCTAGGCCACATTCAGATTGCAGTCAGCAAAGAAATGAGATGATGTTACAAGGTGGTGCTCATTAAAGGCTCAACAGCTTTGCAGCTGATACTGTTTTGGGGTAAATGTTAAGGATTATGAAGTTCGGTATCACTGGGGCTTTACAAGGGCTGCACACTAGAGGGAAGTAGCATCCTATACAGAACACACCACAACATTTTGGGGATCTTTCTGGCAACTTTGGACTGTCACAGCTGCTTGAATTCAAAATGGAAGGAAAGTGTAAGTTCTGATGTGATAAGCTATTCTATGATTTCTTTAGATTTGAATCTGTTTGTGATAAATTTTAAGTGAAATTATGAATAATTATTAACTTCTCTGAATGGTCAGAAGGTGTTTATGGAATGTTAGGTACTCTAGAATAGTTCTAGCAACTCTAGAAGGGGAAGGGAGCAAGGTGGCTGTATCAGCACTCATAAAATACTTCCCTTCGTCTTCTGTGGTTTTACATGTACATTTGGCAATTTGAAAGCCGAATTAAGTAGATACAGTGGAAAAAGGTCGTTGTTTAAAAATTAGGTCCTCTAGGAATTGGGACCAAGGCACATTTCTCAGGTATCTTCAGGGCTCCCTTGTTTTAAATACTGAGAGGAAAAATACCAGGGCTGTGGTATCTCATTTGGCAATAGTGATTTCATCCACCTGAAGCAGCACCAACTTCTATTCCCAGCTTTCATGTTCATTAACTGGTGTGTTACATCAAGGAGCTGATCCAGCTTCTAAAGGAGTTTCCAGTTTTTGCTGGAACAGTTCCTATGTTTAGTCCCTTCTTGATCCCACAGGAGAGTTGTGCCAGTAGAGAATGAGAGGCAACACCAGGGCAGGAATGAGCAGTGAGGGGTGTAGGTGCACTGAAAAAATTGAATCTGGATGGAACCAGATCACAGGACAGCAGAGGGAGAGGAGATGGGAATGGGTAACTGGGAAAGGCAGGGAGAGCCTGGGGGACAGAGGATTTTGGCAGCAGAGAGCCCAGGGAGACAGAGGGAATCAGGGGCTCTTTGTTTAAGGAGTTCTGCACCAGTAAAGGAGAGAAATGTAGTATGCAGAGGAGGCAGTAGATGGTAGAAAAAAATAAATAAGGTTAGAGAGCTGCCCTCATGATAAGAACGGTTAATCAGGAGGACATTTTCTGGTCTGAAAGCTTCATGTGATTTACCTGAGATAAAAGCCTTGAAGTGTAGCAGCTGAGGAGGATATGCTTGGGGAATTCACAAAGAGGTTAGAGAAACTATTAGTTTGAACCATGACAGGGCCTTTTCATCATTTTCATTCCTGCCATAAGACACATTGAGGTAGTATATACACTTAGGAAACTAATTATAAGCCTAGCAGGCCGGACCTAGATTTGTTACTGAAAACAAATCTTCTGAAGGATCAAAGTATTAAGAGATTTCAAAATGCCAGTGAGTTATGATGCTTGTCAGTTTTCAATATCAAGTAATGATAAAACCAAGTGCCTGTAACAAATTATTTTGTGTCCAGTTGAATAGATAATGATGGCTATCCATTCCAAACGTGCCACTGTTTAAAGTTTAGTTGCTGCACTAATAAACCTAAGCCATATCGACCAAGGTGCCAAGCTCAGTTTTGATTGTGCTGTGTGATAATTCACCTATGTAGTGACTTTCATTTTCATGAAAGTGAAATTAATTGAAAATTATGAATTCAGCTTTTCCACCATAAACACCCTAATTCAGCATGGATTGGGGGACCATTTCAAAAATATTGGTTTTCTTGGAGAGCTGTTTTTTCTCCTGGTGAAACCTTCTTGCAATGGCCAGGTGAGCGCTAAATCACTGTAGCAGGAAAGCAAGAAGATTTGTTTAATTTGGATAGGCAGATTCACAGTGACAGAAGTGACAGGCTGGGCTTAGTTACTCCCTGAAAGTGCAGGAAATTGTGCTGGTCTGTATGCAAATGGAAAAGGTGGCCCAACATATTTATGATGAGTTTGTGGCCACTATGAAAGGGAAGATCATAATTTCACTCCTCCCTTTACAGCATTAGAGAAATCAGTGTTAGACTGGGTAATTTTTTAACCTGGCAAAGAAGACTGAGGGGCTTTGGGGTTTGGGGAGTGTTTGGGTTGGTTTTTTCTTTCTTTTTTTCTTAGTCTGTTGCCTTTTGCTGAAATGGAAAGTAGTTGGTAACACAAGACTATCCAGCATCTGTATGTAGGTAAAGATGATAACATTATTGTTGTGTACATCTTAGCCACAGTCCCTTTGAGAAAGGAGTGTTCTCAAAGTCATTGAAGAAGAAGAAGTTTGAAATTATGTTTCCAGTGAAAGCCTGTTCTCTTGGAGAGTAATTTCAGGCATCAAGCAGTGGGGTTATTAGACTTTTTTTCTGCGGTAACATTTTCCTCGCATTACACTACCGTATTAAAAAAAAAGACAAAGAAAAGAAAGTGATCTTGCATCATAGCAAGTGAACAAGTGAATTGTGGAAACATAAAAGATACAGGAAATTTGTGTCTTCTTGTTTTTGAGATTGCTTAAGGGGAATGGGGATTTCTGTATCATTTTTATAATGAATCAAAACAGCAAACTCCCTTCAGTCTTATTGATTTAAATTTGTTAGCCAAGGGAAACAATCAGAATCAGTAAATAGAACCTGTTCTTTTCTTTGCTTTAATGAGTAACTTTAAGCTCGCTTGATATACATGATTGTGGGGTTTGGCATGTGTAATTTATAATTATAGTGCAACTCTTCACAGTATGGCATCTTTCAATTTTCTGGTTTCAGACCTCTGCCTGTGAGTGTTATACTATGTACCTATTTGCAGAGGGATCGGAGGATATGTTGAGACAGTTTCTAGACAGCCCAGATAAATACCGGGATAAACATAGCTGTGCTGGCCCAAGCAGATTTGCAAAACTATAATCAGTGAAGCCTCTCTGTTTTGCCTTCTGAGTCTGGTGGGTCCATGTGTGTGAGGAGACATTCTGGCTCCTCTCTGGAGTAATTTCTGATACAGAAAGTGTCTGCTGGAGCAGTGGCTGAACAATATGCTGTTTAAAAATGTATAAAATCATAATTTATTTGGGAAAGCTGATCATGACATGAATTGCTGTACTAAATGTGGTCCATCTTACTCAGAATTTGACTTCTGATAGTAGCTTATGGCAGACACTGGGAACTGCAGAGTAGATAGATGTAAAATAAAGTTTTCATACTCTTCTTCTTCCTGATGTCAGATTTTAAACTGCTCTACTTAGATATCAACTTAGAGAATGAGATAGAATTCTCTCTTTTTACTGTTCTTTCCTGTGATTGTAGTTCAGTATATCCTTCCTATACATGTATAAATGTCCAATCCCAAATGTCATAGGGTGGACTCCTATATGCACATCTGCAGTACCTGGTGACAGGGAGTTTCACAGCAGAATTGTCACAGTGAAAGCATTTGTTCAGCGTTTTCAATTCTACCATCTTTCATTAGCTTTCCTTTTACTCTTGCTTTATGATGTGTGTGGAATGGTAATGTCAGATCTATCTTCCCTGTCATTTTAGTTTGGAATATGCCCTTTTTGTGTCCTTTGTTATTTGTCTTTTTTCCAAGACAAACAGTTTAAGTCTTGCAGTCTCTCTCTCTCTCTCTCTGTGATAGTTTCTCTATGCTCGTATTGCTTTTATTGTCCTCCTTTAGTGCAGCCTGTAGCATTCCAGAGGCGGCTGACTTAGAATGGATTGCACATCATCTTCCACTCGTACCTATCACATCTTAATGCGATAACAGTCCGAGCAGAGGCTCTCACTGAGCCTCCTGTGTTAAAACAGCCACGTCCAAACCTATCAGGACTGCAAGTAGTTTAAATTCTTTCCTTCCCCTTGCACTTCTACCCATTGCCTATTCACCCAGTACAGCAAAATTCCCCCAGACTAACTCACAGCTTTCCCTGAATTTAATTTGTTATTTGCAAATACTGCTGCTTTGTTGCTCATCTGCACTGCCATTAATAAACGTATTAAAGTTCGGATTGAATATGAAACCTTGGGGCATTTTACTGGTCAATACATTACACTTGCCACAAATGATTAGCTCGTGAAACCATGATGCTTTTGGATCATTAATCCTTTTTAATGTTTACCTTGTTACTGTGTTTTATTGACAACAGACAAGCAACATTTTTCATGCTGTGCACATATTTTGCTAAATACAATGAGAAAAATTGGGAACAGAAACTACTTACTAATCCTTTTTTTGTTAAATTTCTTTTACTTGGAGCAATGTTGTTAGTTTCATCACAACAAAATAATTTTTTTTTGCGTCCTGAAGCTAGAGTGAAAATTTCACTCAAACATAGCAAGCATTCAAACTGAAATCATGTTTTATGACTGCACATTAACCCTGTTGCTCTCCTTTCCTTATAAAATATTGCTGATGGTATTAGATAACTCTAAGCTCAGTGCAAGCTCTGAGCTTAGTTTTTTTCACTTTATTCTGTTTGGAAGGTTAAGCCCAAATATGAGCCCAGAGGAGCCTGTTCATTGCTGTTGGAATCTAATGAGTTCTAAGTAGGTTATGGGTCTCTTAAATTAACAAACAGCTCCATAGCCTAATGCCACCTTTTCTTAAGATGAATTCTTCTGAATCCTGACTCCCCCTGAAACTAGCACCTATCTACACACCTCATTCCTGACAGATGGAAACTGAGGGCTCCAATTCTCTAAAAATGCACTAAGGCAAAGACTCTGCATACTAACTGCCATAATGTCTTATGATCAACAGGAAGGATTTGTGTCTTTTTTACCCTTTAAAATTAAACTCCAACCTTTATTTGGCATATGAAATGACAGATGAAGCTTCATATGTAATAAAAAAATCCTGCGTTTCTTTTGTGAAGAAAAGGAAGATCCTCCTCCCTGCACATCCCCTCAGTGCAGACCCAACATGCTTCCCGTGACCTTGCCTTACTCCAGAAAAGTCACTGTGCTTACCTTGGACTGTTACTCACACACACAAGTGCTGTGTACACTCACTGCTATTTCCAAATGTGAATTCCCAGCAGCCACATCTGGAAATAGAGTAGAGCGGCAAATGAAGGTACTGGGTGTGAAGTGCTCATGGGGGATATGATAAAGGTGCCATTTGAAGAAATGCTGCATGAGAGACCTTGTCTGTCTCTTCTTGTAAGGCTGGGAAAATAAGTAAACTTATAAAATAATTCTTATTGAAATGCAGCAGACTGTCTGAAGCTGGCTGACACTGCAGGGCTCCACTGGCCAGACGGGACTGTGATGCCATGGTGGGCTTGCCAGGACAGATGTGGACAGATGTGTCACTGCTTCATGACTTTTCTGCCCTTTTGTTTTGTACGGAAATGCAAAACACATAACTGTTAACACACTCTTGTTAACAGTCCCTTGTCACCTACTGTGTCTTTTGCAATTCAAGTTAGAGGAAGACATTTCAAAACTGGTTATTTCACTTAACTATTCCTTAATGACTGTTTCAAGGATAGTAGTGTCTGATATTATAAGATTCCCATTTTTTTTTTCTTCTCAGAAAGGCTAGAGGAGCAATTACATGTCTTTATTTTTCTATGACTCAATTTAATAGTGAGAACTGAACTTAAAAACCTATGTAGATGATTGGTATCCTTTAGCTATTTTCAGGTATTGCTTTCTAAGCAGGTTGAATTAGGCTTTAATGTTTATCCACCTATCCTTATCAATCATTAAACTTTAAAATACTGGTTTCTAATGATACCATTCTCATGCTTGCTTTTCATCTTTTGGGATAGGTGAAGTTGGTGCTGTGCACTAGGATTTTATGCCTGGTGGCCGCTCATTATATTTTTAAGGCCAGTGAATTTTCCACACCTGCTTAGTTTCTTTCTCATCAATAAGATAATTATGCATTCTGTTAAGGCTCTCCCACCCCACAACAAACACTATTTTGAACTGGATCATCAACTGCAGTGAGCTCCATTCTAAATGAAAATTGCTTTCCAGGTGTTAGAATTCATTATTTCACTGCAGTGGAAACAGAGATAGAGGTAATTAGATTATATGTGTAATGTGAAATCCAGTAAACTGTGATGTAAGTTGACAATTCTATGACTGGGAGGCATAAGGATTTAAGTGCAACCAGGATAGAACCAGGGCAAGAAATTAATAAACACATGAGAAGTGAATAAATGAATGCTGAATGGTATCTCGCCTAAGATAAAAGAAGACAATACAGATTTTAATGGTGCTGGAAGGTTGCTGCTTCTCCAGGATGTCTTATCTGAGATCTTTTGTGCCAAAAGATAGTACATAGAGGACTTTTAGAACAGGAAAGGTTGTTCTGATCTTGCAGAGCAAAACCAAGTGTTTAGTCTCAACTATTTTATGAACTTAATAGCAAATGAACCTATCACTGTTTCTCCCAGTTGTGAAAATTGGATGATTAGGATTTTGTGAAAGGACTTCACAATATTCAGATGAAAAATCCCACGGGGGTTTTGTGTTTTGTTTGTTTTTTTTTTTTTTTTTAAGGAAGATACAGCCATTTTTGAGTTTATAAATGTCCAGATTTTATTTTCTTGTGTTTGGTCAACCACACCAGCAAATGCATAAAATCATGGTTTAAAAAATTTACTGTGGGTTAAAAAATTATGGGTATAAAATAGTCTTAGTTCAGCTTCTATCCAAATATATGTGATTTCATAAACTCTTCATATGAAGTAGGTTCAGATTGAAATAATGAAATGTTGGGTAGGAATAATGAAAATAATAAGGATTATCTACAGCCTGGGAGTGCTTATAAGCAGTAAGTAATGTTAATACCAATATCCCCTTAGGCAGGTGAAAATGTAATTGTAAGAGGTGTGAGGAGAGTTCTGTATTGCTAATAAATTCATGTCAAGGTGTACTTGTGTCTCTGATTATGTACTACAATTTATATATATATTTATCAGTGGCTTCAGATACAATTCATCTTTCTCAAAAGCAAAGGAAAATTTTAACAAGAGTTTGTAAAATGTGATCAGGGGAAGGGTGAATCTTGAAGAAAGCAGATAGGAAGTTATCTCTTGAGCAGTATTCAGCAAGTGACTTTTTTCTTTCTTAATGTTATATACCTGACATTCAGTTTTTGATGCAGTGTGTGAGTTGCATGGATATACTGCTAGGGCAGTGTTCAGTCTTGGATAAGATTGCATTAGAACCCTACATTATTGCTGGGTGTTCTGCATTTGTGTTTTAATAATGCTGGAGTTATGGGACTGTTTTGCTGACAGAGATGGTATGAAGTGGTGCTTCAGTTCCTCCTCTCTCTTTTCTCTTTTTCTCTCATCCTCATTTTGAATCCCCTTGGTGAACTGACTCTGCAGAAGAGGGGATATTTCAATCCAGTGTGTCTGATGCGTGCAGACAGCTCCATAGTGACACTGGGACGTCTTTACATTCTGTAATGGTGAAGTGTCAGGATCTGGATCAGAAAAATCATCTTTTCTCCATTCACTCTGATGTTCCTTTTCAAAATATGACATACGAAACTGCAGCTTCTATTTCTAAAGTCTTCCAAGGCAAGAGGAAAAATGTAAAAATAGAGCAGGATAGGTACTTGCAATTTTTGCTCTGCTGCACATATAGGCCCATGCAGATGAATTTACAGTGATATCTGTGCAACTGTATCCCTGGACTGGTTTCAACGAGCATGGCTCTAGGGAATCAATACAACAATCGGTATTTTTATCAGCTGAAAATTTTTTTTCATAAGCCAAGTGATATTATGCTCAGGACTATAGAACAGGTTTGAATACATCTTGAATTATACAAATATAGGCATTAGTGCAAATATGTACACTAAAAGCAGTCATCCTTATGGTTTTTAATATTAAAAATACATTTATTTATTTTATTGATTGATTAAGAAGTACTGATGCTTTCAGAGTCTGTCCAGGGCACACTGTTTCAGTGTCTTTCATTAAGTCCTGCTGCACCACTTCTTTTAAGCATGGACAAAAATGCAAAAAAAAAATCATAACCGTAATGATTTTCCAACAGAATGGGCCAGGTGGAATTACAAGCAGAGCACCTGCTGCAAAAATGCATCCCATCTTGTATACCAGGGAAAGTACTTTCTTTCTTTTTTGTATTTTTCAAGGAAAAGTCATATTTAAAATTCAGCAACAGCCTTTCCTGAAATCTGTACTAATAGAACTGTTGAGCTGTGTTTAACAACTCAGCTGCACTTGTAAAACTTCAGCTCTGTCTAAGCAGGTGCTGTGGGAATCCCCAAACCTGGGCACTGCAGAACAGAGTGGATTTTATTTTACCTCGTCCAACAGCCACCACAGGGCAACATCCCCAGCACAGCCACCCGAGGAGGGGCACAGGGGCTGTGTTGTGTCCAAATGCTGACTCTGACTTGTGTTGGTGATTGATCTGAGAACAAGGGGCTTATTCTGCTTTGGGCTGTGCTGTTAAATTCTGGTCTTCCCTCACACTGAGAAACTGTAAGAGCAGGGCTCACCAAAGAGAACAGTTGACAGCTGCTATTTTAATGTCTTCAGTATGACTCTTATCTACCACTGTGACATCCTCATCGAGTATTCATTGTTTACAGATTTCTAAGTTTGTAGAAGAGTCTTTTTCATATGAGAGCTAATATTCAAGGGGTCTCTAGCTGTCCCCAGGAGCCTGCTGGGAGCAGTGAGTATTCCACATCTGCTTTCATAGGAGGGAAAATGCCTCATCCATACCAGTAGCAGTAAGCCATTGTTGCTGTGGCACAGCAGTTGGTGAGATAAGATAATTATGAAGCATTAACAGAACGCATGCAAAATTAGTTGTAGCACACAGAAGGGAGGATAATTCAGCAAACTATTCAGAGTATTAATTTTCAGCTGATCCTGTCACAACTGTGGAGAGAGAGAAAATGCTAATGAAGTGTGAATATGTCAAAAAGATGTAAAAAGAAGAAATTATCAGTTGAACACAGTAAATACTCAAATAACAAATATGTTATTCAAATGTCACAGATCTGTAAAGCAGTTTTGTTTCTGGGTACATACATGGACATACGAATTTCAATAGTAAGATGAAATCTGGAAGTAAGTTCTTTTGAAATTACCCATTCCCTCAAAATCTCCAGAACTTATTGACTATAAAATTCAATTCTATTATGTAAATATAACTTTAAAAATCAGTCCAGGAATCTTTTAATGAGGTTGCTCTGTATGTATAGAAGATGCTTGCTTGTTGATGTAATACTTCCCACACACTGAAAGCCTCAGAATGCATGGGCTTCAGAACTTCTGCTGAATTTTGGCCCGTTAACACTTACATTCCAGATGTACTGTAACATTAGGAGCTCCTGCTAAGCCAGGAATTTGTGTGAAAAGAGCACTATTCTTTCCAAGCAGAAACCTCAGCTACTTTGGGAAAAATAATAATAATAATAATAAAAATATATATATATTTAGAATAATAAATTATTGGCTTTATTTAATCTTGGAATTTTCAGTAGGATAGAATTTTCTATAACTGCACAAGGGGGCTATCACAATTAATTATATGGCACTACCTTATGCTTGTAAATGTGGTCTTTGGATAGTGTAATGTTTATATAAACTTTATTTTGCATGATGCATTGACTTACTACTCTGATTAATGAACAGAGAAAACCCTTTGAGACACCTGAGATTTTTGGCCTCACCTCTTTGATTTTTCTTTTTTGCACTGAAATTGTTCTCTTCCAAATAGCGCATTTTTGCATGCAGCATCTCAAGTAAGCCATTTGACAAACCAGTTAAATATCATTAAATGAGTTAATCACATTTGAGAAATAGAGCTTGAATTATGTTGGCATGTAATATTGAATATGTAACGGAGGAGAGTAAAAATCTATATTGTACATGTAGATTAATAAAGCACAGAAGAGTGAAGGACATTGAAGAACAGTTTTGAAATATCCATTGATTTGTGATTTTGGTGATAACTAACAATTGTCTAAAACACTTCATATAAAGGCCAGCAAAAATGGGCAGAGGTGATTTTAATTCTGCTTAGCATACATAGTCTAAGAACTGTTGCAAATCCTTTGATAAATTCATCTTTTCGTGTCTTGCCACTTGACAGTGTTCTCTAGTTACAAATACTCCTACTTCACCAGATAGAATAAGAATATGAGAATAAATTAGATTATTGTAAGTCCTGTGGAAAGTGAGAGAATGATTCATTTGAAAATATTACTTCATTGAGATAAAGAACAGAGAGAATGTTTTAGGAAAACCCTCATGGATAGGCTAACACCTTCCTGTACTGCTCTAGCAAAGTGGGTGTGGTACAGCATGGTTGATATGCAAAGCACTTTAAGAAAGGTACTTTTGACCTGCATTTCAGAACTGATGCTCCCCGAGCAGTCACATGCATGTGTGACTCAAACACCTTGTACAGGTGTGCAGGGTGCATCCCTGAGCTACAGCAGAAAACAATTCCCTTCTCCTTCCCGTGGGTTGTGAAGGCGGAATGCAACATGCTCTTGAAAATGTGTCTAATACCAGACCTTCGTGCCTCAAGACAGAGAAACAGAAAAGCCCAGTGCTAGACTGTGTCTGAAAATCAAATTATTAATTAGGAAGATGGAGGACAAATTTTATCCAGGTTTTTTAGCATAAATCATTCTCCTGAATTTAGCTTAGTGATGCTGGCACGATTTCTTTTTGTCTTTCAGCTCCTTTGTAGCCGTTTCTGAATTTTGTTCAGATGAAATATTTTCAAGTATTGTTTTGAGAGAGATAGTGATCTAGCAGAAGGGGAAATAAAGGCATCTGGCTAGACTCTTCTTCAACTAACCATGGCCAAGAAAGTCATTACAGCAAATTAAAAACCAAACATGATTTTCTCACTTCTTTACTAAATGCCACAGTTATTCATCTCTGAAAATGGACAAACACAATCTTAGTCAAGCTGTCATTATGGAGAGGAATAGAGAGGTTATAATTTGAATGCTAATCAAATTATTATTTATCAGTCTCAGCTGTGCTGGTTTGGAAGGCATATACCAACAAACTTAACAAACATTTCGTCTTTCAAAGAGAAAAGTCTTGCTTGTCTTCTCTATAAGTGATTTTTAATACTAATGATACTATTATTAATACTATTAATGAAAGACAAAATAGAATACAATAAAATTTAAATATTGGTCTTGCTGAGGGCACATCCTCTGAGACAATATTGACAGAATGGCTGTATTACATCTGAATAGAAAAGATTTGATGGTAAAACTAGTTTGTGATGGAGAGGATTGCAGATTTTTGACATTTGCCTGAGGTACCTGATGACAGAAAAATAATGATTGCAAGGATGAGTAAGACAAAAGTTGAATAAATTCCTTCAAGATGCATAAAAATGCTTTGAAATCAGACTGTTTTATTGATTTATTTTCTGTAGTGGCACTACAAATACTGTCTGAATATCTGAAACTACTGGACAGTTACATGATATTATGTCTAGTACTCTTGAGATTCCCATGTCTGTCTTGTTTTCCAGTGAAGTTCAGCAAAACAATGTCTGTAGCTTTTGCTGTGCTTTAATTTAATCTTTTACTTTAGTGGATATGGTTTTGACTTTCTTCACGTTAAAGGTAGTTGTGATACGTCATTTGGAAGTCAACGTGTCTTTCAATTGGTAAGCTTGTTAATGAAAAAAGGAAGAAATTCCAGGGGAAGAGGGCCAGTGATGAAGGCAGAGCTGGGGCTGTTTTTAGTTCTGTGGTATGGTGGTGGTGCCTGTTTCCCTGTCCTGCTGCCCCAGAAAGAGTGGGCTGCTTAAGTCCATGCAGATACAAGGCATTAAGGATGGGTTAGCAAAGCAGAGCACACACTGGCAGCTGATGTGATTTGGCAGCTGCTGTGTGACACGAATCAGAACTGTTTCCCCCATCTCTGCTGTTGCTGTGTTGCTGCCAGAGTGGGGTGATCCAAGTCCTGGGCTTCAGCTTTCTTCTGTGTGCATGCAGTTACGTGTGATGTTCAGCACTCCTAGACCGCAGGAACACCAAGCTCTGTGTCTTGCATAATGAACACATGATAACAGCATCTCGTGTTCATTGCTTTGTGTCCTTTGAAGACAATCCTTGTTTCTGAGTGCAGAGCCCATGTAAGTACAGGCCAGCCAGACCCATGTACAGCTGAAGCACTGTTGCCTGCATATTTTAGGTGTTGATATTTTGGCTCCAAGAGGAGCTGTGTGTGAGCTAGAACAGCAGACTAATAAGAGTAATACAAGTAGTCCAGGGAAGCTGTGGCTGCTCCATCCCTGGAAATCTGTCTCCTGTAAGAAAATATTATTAGTCAATTTGTTTAAAGGCTGTACTGATGCTAGTATTCAATACTTCTAAACCCCCTCTCTGCTGTTAATATAATTGACTTAATTTTTTTAATACTTAACTTGCCTTTAGCAAACTTTTCTAATTATTACCTTTTTGCTATCTGAGATCTTGCTGAGAATAGGCTGCCTTTTATTATTGCCTTTCAAGAAATAACCTTACCCTAAAACTTCTCCAGTTTCAAAGCATGGATTTAAAGTGATGAATTCAGGACATGGCCTGTGTAGAGGTGGCTTTAGTAACTGTAGTGCAATGCTTACTTCTCTGGGCAAATCCCTTCAGAGAGTTTATGGGTCACCAATACTGAGTATTTAGGAGAAAAGAAAGCATTGATTTTGTGCCACAGTTGATGTTTGCCTTGCTTTTGCAGCTTTAGCCTAACCCAAGTACAATGAATGAAGGAATTTAATACCTTTAGTTCTAGTAGGACTTAATGTTAGAGTTTTCAAGTGGAGTTTCTTATGCAATATCCCCATTGACTTACACAGAGAAATCAGAATGATTTACAGTCACTGCTGGACTTTAGAATGATTCCCAGAAGTCTGAGCCCACTAGTACTTCAATAAGCCACTGTAATAAGATATTTTATTGTTATGGCTTTGAATGTCCTGCAGTGTACGGTAATTCAGATATAAAATAATTAGAGGCAATTAAAGACCATTATAGTAAGGATTACTTTCTGCTAATGGCAGACTGTTTGACTGGCGGAAAAATACTTCTAAAGTCATTCAGGGAACATGATACCTAGTGAAGGTGGGAAAAGGAGAGTGTCTGAGATTTGAGTGGGAAGAAGCCTAAGAAACCTAAATAGACGAGGACTTGTTCTTTTACCACACTCTCCTTTTCATTTCGTGTCCCCCAAATTCCAATATATATTATAATTAAACTTTTTTTTCATTAATGATACTCATTAAACTACAACAATAACGTAAAACTTTACTTTATGAAAGGGTATTTCTCAACACATAAGAAGAAAAAATACAATGTTTTGTGTTCAGCTGCTGATTTTTGATAGAAGTGTTTTATTAAATGTATTAAAATCAATAATGTTAACTTTCCAACCTGGTCAGCAAAATTATTTTAGTAAAATAGATATTTTATTTACTTCTAAAAAAAGTTCAGCAACCCTCAAGAGTCTGGAGAGAAGGCATTCAGCTTAGACTACTTGAAAAATATATATCACAGATATTCTAAGTCTTGAACACTTAGGATTGCCATAGCCGCTTATAATTTACATTATGTTTGAAAAAAAAGTATTATATTGGTGATGTGACATCTGCCCTTGTGTGGAAGAAACACTCCCAAACTCGGAAATTCTAAAGTACCCTCTGACCTGTACGACAATTTTCTCCAAAAGCAGAGGTCACAAGAGCTGGCTAAACATGAGAGGCTTGTTATAAATTTGATAAACTGTTATTTTAGTTTATGCACAGCTGAATAAAACTTGCCTACCGAGTTACAGAAGTACTACACATCTAATAGTGCTAGAACATACCTGATAGAGTTACCTAACTGCTGTGTGTTCCCCAAGAGCCCCCAAAAGAGTCCAGGTTGTGCCCAGTATCTGAAAGCTTCCTTTCAGTCCACTTCAATTTCTTATTGTACTCACTGCTGATCACTGCACTGCTTGTAACTCATTCTTGCCTCTTTCTTATTTGAAGAGAAGCTTGTGTAGAAATAAAAAGCCATGAACAAAGGTAAAATGGGTAAAAATGTCTTTAGGTACGACTATGCATGTAAGATATTCCATGTCAGGCAGTTGTCCTTCTGAGATCCATGGCTCTGTCTCTCACAGCAGATTACTCTGCAAGAAGCCACTCATAAAGTTGTCCAAATAAATGATTTTCTCTTTTATAGGTAAACATGAAAATAAATGGTTTTACAAATATCCAGCAGGAGAATTGTACAAATGTTACTGCATCCAACTGCTTTAATGCATCACCATTGAAAAGAATTCAGTTTTACCAAGCTGAGTGCAAACAGCATTGCCAGATCCTCACCTACAGTGATGCTGGAGGAAAATACAGCTTTTAACACATAAACATCAGAAATTAAAGAAAAATATTTGTGAGTCCATGAATAATGCAAATGTAAATGCAGTTTTGATGCGAAGCATAAAGACAAGCATACAACTTAAATATTGCTCTTTATGTGAAAATAAGCAATTTTGTGTATGGTTTCTTTCTATCTGTCTTAAAATTAGTGATTATTTCTCCTCTGAGAACTTTTAAAATCAAAAAATATAAAATTTAATCCCTGCAAATGAGCTGTAATTGCAAATTTTAGCAATACTTCTGAAGAGAACCTAAGGATGAATTATCTCTGGGATCTTTTTATAATCTCAGAAGTAAAAACTCTAATTTCCAATGCTGTTATATGAATGGCTGACTCCTATGGAATAAAATCCTTTCTGTATCCATATTTTCTAAGCTGAAATACTTCAACAGAGAGTGGTAAATTTATGACCTTACAGAAACTATAATTCAGGGTATAGTGATGTGGGTCATCCAGTACAAGAAATGTTACTGTAGTTGTAAACATAAGTAAGAAAGTGTGCATTAAAAAGATAAAGCAATTGAGAATATTTCCTAGACTTCTTAGTGATGCTCCATTTATCTAATTTTGTGCAGTGTTGCAGAAGTTATACCTGCTGCAAATTCCTGTATATCCTCATATCTATTAAGAATTTACTGTGATCTCCTGGAAAGGAGAAACAGAGTCACTCTCTACGTGTACTAAAACTTACATTGAGGTGAAAAGAATCCGTTTTTTCTAGTTTTGCAGATGAAAGCATTTTCTTATTGAATTAAAAGGCAGCATGTGTAAAACATTTGAATTACCACTATGTCAACCACAAAAGCTCTGTCTTTAGATCATGATATCAGTATCCAGTTCCTACAGTGTTTCTTCAGGCAATCACTGTTCTCAGAAAATCATTCTCTTATTTTGTAAAGAGTCATGAGCATGAGTCTGGAAGCTGATATTTTCCTCTTTAGCTGGAGAAATGGGAATTGGAAACAAATACTTCGTTCACTGTTGTTCCAGGAAAGAGCATGAGTGTTTATCACTATAATGACAGCTAAGAAGAGACTAAAAAGATGAAGGAATCTCTTTAGATCTGGTAAACTTTATATCCTCAATTAGATTTTTACTTCCCTAACTATGTTTATATGCAAAAGAAATTCTCTTTTTCTTTACTCTTTATTAATTTCATATTAATTTCATATTTAAAAATTAAAAAAAATCATTAAGCAAACATTATAGTGCTGTATTTACATACTTAATTTTACACCTATATGTATTAGCATCTTTTCTATATTAGATTGCTTTACAGTGTTAAAAGCAAGGGAAAATAAGCTTTGAAAAACCTATTCTTATATTGATAACTGCAGGGTCTCTAGTGAAACTCTCCAGGTTCTTCTGGCTTACACTTGATTTGCTTTAATAATGGTTATGGGGAATGAAAAACTATTGAAACTGCATTTTAAAATGCCTGGCAACAGACAGGTGGAAAAGACTTAGAATTACTATTTTTCATTACTGAGGGCCCCTCAGGACTGCACAGGAAAGAATCCTGTCTGCCCCAGATAAAAGTCTCCCAGCAGTTTAATGTGCCTATCAGTTGCGCTCAGCAGCCCGGAATCATCATATTGCAGCTATTGAATAGTTCCACACCATATGCTCAGAAGGATGGGAAATGTGGTAAGTGTCACACTTCCAAAGAATGATGATGAAGAGCATTAATATGCTTATGAAGAAGGAAGAGAAAAATACAGAGAGAAATTTTGGAGAAGCAAACCCACCTGTGTTACTGAGCCTGACAGATATGCTGTACTAACTATTCTATTTCATGTGTAAGTTTGAGTTACCATGTGGCCTACATAACACTGAATTACTTGGTAACTTCCTTTCTCTTCCTCTGCCAATATGTTCTCTCTTTTGATTTTTAGACAGAAAAGAGTTAAATCAGAATCCAAATGTCAACAAAAGATGCAATGAATGTTATATCCAGCTGGCAGCCTGAAAATTATTTGTGTGCATTTGGGGTCTAATTACTGTAAAACAACTGACTGATGGACCAAGTACAGCTTCATTCATATTAAACAACACATTGGGAGTTTGAAGGAGGGGTGCTAACAAGAGTTCGGAGAAAATGGGAGAGGAATAAGAAAATGCATTTCATATAGATTTTATCCTTTCTAAAACAATCACAGTGACATCATCACATAACATACGGATAGTGGATGAACAGATGAAAAACCAGTCACAAGGAGCTGATCTTGTAGCCAGCTTTTTCTGGTGCCTCATCCAGGGTCTCCAATGCACAAAATTGTAGAACAAGTTAGGAGTTGGTATAAGCAGATGCAATTCCAGCAACTTCTACATTTACCATGGACAATCTTCATATCTCTCCACGTTTTTATTAAATTCTACTAACCTGTAGAGAGGAGGAGCAAAAATGCAGTATGGGAAGAATTCCAGAGTAGTTGTTTAAAACAACAGAACAAAACATCAAGAAATGGCAGCAAAAATGAGGTCTTTTAATAAATGAAAACAAACATGTATGTATTTAATTATCTTCTGTGATATCATTACAGCAATAATTTTTCATAACACAGACATGGATGCACTGAATTTGCCAGGATTGTGAGGTATAATGTCTTTTACAGTGTGCTTTTCTAAAGAGCACTGAAATCAAATTCACAGATTCAGACAGCTTTTAAGAACTGAGTTGTCTGCAGGCTGAATAGATGTCTTAGTTTGGGAGGATGCTCTCATTTTCCTTTGTCACTGTAACAAAGGTCACTGATTAACAATGCATTCAATTGTTATGAGATAAATTACAGGATTTTTCACATTTCTTCTTTTTTATGCCATCCTTTTGGCTTTCTGATTACTCATGAATTTTCCTTAGTACTTTCCTCTATTCCCAAATAAAAAATTAAGGTTATCTATTTTGTTTTAGTCTATATGAGCTTAAGTTTCAGCCTAGTGGAACTAAATGAATATTGTCTTTGATTGTGTAGAGAAGAGTACAGATTATAATTTTTTAAATATAACTCTTAACATGAGGCATATTCTCTGAAAGTAGTGCCTCCCTCTGATTTGTGATTATTAGGGTTTGGTAATAGTTTGTAAAGATGTCCAATTGCTGATTTGGGATCAATAGTTTCTACCAAAAGACAGCAAAAGAATAAACATAATGCGTTTACTTCCTCCTCTGAACTGTGCTTGTACTGTTCAAGAAGGACAGTCAAATGTGTCCATTCTCTTCCTTAAGCTTCATAATACTGGTAGACCTTAATTAACTTTAGTGATCAGCTAGATATGGTGAGTTTGTTTTTATGGATTGTTACCAGCATAACTGTCCTGTATTACACTGAGGATCCATCCCAGGGTGATGAGGGAGCTGGCAGATGAGCTTACGAAGCTGCTCTCCATCATTTACCAACAGTCCTGGTTCACTGGTGAGGTCCCAGGGGCCTGGAAGCTGCCCAGTGTGACACTCACTCACAAGAATGGCTGGAAGGAGGATACAGGAAACTACAGGCCTGTCAGCCTGACCTCAGTGCCCAGCAAGATAATGGAATAGATCATCTTGAGTGCCATCTCACAGCACCTACAGGATGGCCCGTGTATCAGACCCAGCCAGCATGGGTTTAGGAGGGGTAGGTCATGTTTTACCAACCCGATCTCATTTTATGACCAGGTGACCCACCTGGTGGGTGCAGGAAAGGCTGTGGATGTTGTGTACCTGGACTTCAGCCTGGACACTGTCAGGCCTTTGACACTGTCTCTGACAGCAAACTCCTGGAAAAGCTGGCAGCCCACGGCTTGGATGGGAACACTCTTTGGTGGCTTAAGAACTGGCTGGATGGCCAGGCCCAGAGGGTGGTGGTGAATGGTTCTGTATCCAGCTGGCAGCCAGTCACCAGTGGTGTCCCTCAGGGGTCTGTGCTGGGGCCAGGTCTGTTCAGTGTCTTCACTGATGGTCTGGACAAGGGGATTGAGTCCACCATCAGTAAATTTGCAGATAACACCAAGCTGGGAGCATGTGTCAATCTGCTGGAGAGTAGGAAGGCTCTGGAAAGGGACCTGGACAGGCTGGATGGATGGGCCAAGTTCAACAACATGAAGTTTAACAAGTCCAAGTGCCGAGGCCTGCACTTTGGCCACAACAACCCCCTGCAGTGCTACAGGCTGGGGACAGAGTGACTGCACAGTGGCCAGGCAGAAAGAGACCTGGGGGGACTGACTGACAGCTGAATGAACATGAGCCAGCAGTGTGCCCTGGTGGCCAAAAAGGCCAATGGCTCCTGGCCTGTAACAGGAATAGTGTGGCCAGCAGGAGCAGGGAGGTCATTCTTCCCCTGCACTCGGCACTGCTGAGGCCACACCTTGAGTGCTGTGTCCAGTTCTGTCCCCTCAGTTTAGGAAGGACCTTGAGACGCTTGAGCGCGTCCAGAGGAGGCAACGAGGCTGGGGAGGGGCTTGGAACACAAACCCTGTGAGGAACGGCTGAGGGAGCAGGGGTTGTTCAGCCTGGAGAAAATGAGGCTCAGGGGAGACCTTGTCACTCTACAACTGCCTGAAAGGAGGCTGTGGTCAGGTGGGGTTGGTCTCTACTTGCAGGCAACAACTGACAGAATGAGAGGACACAGTCTTAAGCTGCACCAAGGAAACTTTAGGTTAGATGTTAGAAAGAAATTCTTCACTGAAAGAGTGATTGGGCAGTGGAATTGTCTGCCCAGGGAGGTGGTGAAGTCGCTGTCCCTGGAGGTGTTTAAAAAAAGACTGGACATGGCACTCAGTGCCATGGTTTATTTGATGAGAAGGTGTTAGGTTAGGTCATACGTTGATCTTAAAGGTCTTTTTCAAGCTAGTTCATTCCATGATTTTATGATTCTGTGTGAGTACATTGTTGCCATCGATGTCACTGAGGAAATACTTTGTCTTTCCCACTTCATGTTTTCTTCAGTTTATGAGAATAACTTTTCAATTTGTATGGGATGAAGGTGTCAGTAATTATGAGTGATAGGTATGGAAATCAAACAAGAGTGTTCCACTTCAGACAGTTTATGAAAAATAAACATGAAAAAGTTGCTTTTCTGTCTTTAACTTACTCAGCAGTGTTTACTTTTCTACGCAATTCCTTGCTTTCAGTTTTTTTTCAGGTTTCCAAATTGAAGTATACTCCTTCATTCTCTCTGCTATACTAGCAAATTTCCATTTCAAACCAGTGAACAAACCAACTTAATAATTTCTAAATGGTTGTTTGTCTCCTGTAGATCTATATGATGGAGTCACCTGCCTTTTATGACCTGTACTTTCTGACATCTTTGGTCTCATCTGGTCCCTCTCAGAGATGTGAAATACCTAGTTTGAAAAATTCAGATGTTTCACCACTCAGCATATGTTTGTTTTTCTTACCAGAGCTGGTACGTATCACTGAAAGTTAAATTTCAAGGTGAAGTTCTCAGAATCTTTTCACCATGATGAACACACTGTGTCATTTAGAGACTGCAGTGTGCTGCTTAGTGCTCACTTCCACAGAATCAGTTGGGGTTGTGTTTAACAGAGAAGTGATATTATGTCAAAAGGCCTGGACTTCCATCTGTGTTTGACCATGCAACTTTTAGTAAATTTTCTTAAGTTTCTTGACACTTCTTCATTGCACTCAAAAGAAATCTTGCCTTTATCTGGAGGAAACACAAGTGTTACCCTTGCTGTAGTTAGTTCTTTAAGACAGAAGAGTGTGAAGCTGGGTAATAATAAATGGAAACTGTGCAGGTACCTTGTGTGCTGAAAGCTTTTTCTGGAGAGATGATTAAATGCATTGAATTCCACATCTCATTGATATAAAAAGTATTCTGGCTGTTGCTGGACCCAGCAAACATTTTCATCAGATTTGCCTTCAATCTGTACTAAGATATGTTAACGAAACTAATTCTAAATGCTTCTCTTATCAAAGGAAATTTTTATTATTTTTGACAAAAAATTACTATCTCCTGAACGGCATTATTTAAAATTGAAATAAAAAGCTATTTTCTTTTAGTTCCTTTGAAAACTCCCTAAGAACCTTTCCTTGAATAAAATATATTCTCTTTGATTCAAACAGGCCTGCTTTTGGCACTTAATGAAGTATCATTGTAACACAACAGGTTTTAATTTTTTTCCCGTTATCACGTTATTTACTCTAATTGTACCAGAGCTTCCTATGTGACTGATTTATTTGTTCAGAATGTGGCTTTCTCTCAAATAAGAACCTGAAGCAGAATTTTTGAATTTATGGCACGCTTGTTAAAAAGCCAGCTGCACTGCATAGCCCCACAGCTGCAGGTAACAGCTACTGAGCAGGGATGCAGGTACCAGACACACACGGCCACGTGTGTGGGATCCCTCAGGGGCTACATCCACGCCTTCCTGTTCAGCTGAACCAGAGCTCTCACTAAATACTGGGGCCAAGAGTAGCAGAAAGACCTTCATCCCCTCTGAGTCACAGAGCAACTTGTTCATGTTCACCCTGTGCACTGCACAGCTGCAGGAATGACGGACATGGGGCTGCAGATATAAGGCAGGGAAACAGCAGTTCAAGGGACCTGCTCTGTTATAATCGAAATTTCCAGATCTTAATGCTTGTTTTCTTTTGGTTCAAAATCAATCTGTTTGAATCTTAAAATTGCAGCATTCTGTCTTCCTTGCCCCTCAGCTCCTATTTCTTCTTGCTGCCTGTATCTCATTGCAGTAGTCCACCTTCTGGAGTACTTTCTCTCACCTTTGATTTTGCAGGGACTATGGCCTGGCAAAAGTCGTGCCTTTCTGCCAGTTCCTCCTTCAGCTTTATTTCATCAGAGTCAGAAGTAAGAGTGTTAATAATAAGTGCAGTTATTGATGTATTTTCTTGATTTTGAGACTGGAACATCTAATTTTGCACCTTTGAAGTGTGTTGCTAGCTCAGATGGGAAACATTTTGTAGAAGGGATGAAGTTTGTATTTGAAGGTGCCAATGAAATAAGAAATAAATAAACAAAATTCAAGCTCTTCTCATTTCAAGGTGTTTCACTATTTAGCCAGAGAATTGAAAGACTGCAACAGTACATACTAGAGCTTTTTGTTTATTTTGATGTTACTGTGTGTCAGTCTAGATTAGGGTTACTTTGTGAGTGTGAAATTAGACACTAAAAGAATTGGTGGACTATGTTGTAAGTTTTTTCTTCATAAAGGGAGTAGTAAGTGGGGTCATTCTTCTTTCTTAGTTTTGATATTGTATGACTTTTTATATTTTCTTTCTACACGTAGACAGGAGGGATTGAGACCAACACCGTGACCAGAACATTATTGCTCAGTGATATGGATTCCTCAATCATTCTAATTTGGGAATGAGAACTATCAAAGCAGCAGTTTAGTCCATGCACTCAAAAGGTACAGAATTACCCATCTGTCCACTGAGTTCTGAAAATACGGCATTTTAGGACAAACACTTGTTTGCTTTTCAATAAAGCTGTTCTTATTCTTTATTCTTTTTAATACAGAGTCATATCAATTTAGATAAAAATTTAGGAGGAAAACAAGGCTTCAGAGAAAGATCGCTGTGATAGGCATCAACAGAGTGCTAAATATATGGAAGTTTTTTGCAAGATGCAGTGAAAAGCTGCACTGGTCTGTTGCCTACTCTTCCCCTCCCCATTCTAGCTGCTTACATACGTTCTTCCTTCAGGAGATAAACAGGATACTTTTGCTTAGTCTGAACTGCTCATTCACTTAAATAATTTTATCAATGCTGAATCAAACTGAGTGCTAGAGATATGTAAGTTCTGCATCCCGTTGAGAGCCTTTCATCGATTTTTTCACCTGCTTGACCAAATATGAGACAGGCAGGTGTTTGCAACGTCTGGCAAAGTGGATAATGGAATGAGCCTCCTTAGACTCTTCAAAAGAGCTGTGTGAAATGCTCATGTTATTGTGTGGGACAGCTTGTGCATGTGGGCAGGAAGGGGAGTGAAGGCATTATCAAAGACGAATTTGTTTTAGCATATTTGGTATTGTTTCAAAAACATTTTCCCCTCAGAAATAACGAGAAAATTTCATACGGATGAGGGGTTCTATTGTGCTCTTGATGGTTTGTATATGGTGTACACATTCTTTCTTCACTCTGCTCAACACTGCACCTCATAGGAGTGTATTAAGCAAAGTGACTTTGTTTTCTTTGTTTCTCAGAGAGATACAATGACTATGATAGAGTTTATTTGTTTCTAGATAACACTGTGTTTATATGTTTGATATGAAAGTCAGTATGAATAGATGTGCTCTGTTCTTGAAACAAAAGGTAAAGAGATTTCTCTCCCCAGGCTGAGATTGAGTTCTTCAGTTCCTGGAGCACCCTGAGAGTACTTTGATGAGAAATGTTTAATGGTAAAGAAGATCCCATAGTGTAAGAGGAGCAAACTTATCACTAGGCTTCACCCTTACGGTCATCAAATGCCCTGAGTCCAAGCCATCAGGCACTGATAGTAACAACTGTGTGGAACTTCAATTTTATACAGCTGAATATCTGTGAGAAGCAACTTTAGATGGAAAAGTCTTGTGTGCTTCTCTGCATCAGTGTTATTGAGGAAGGACAGTGAGACATTTTGGACAGCTGGAGTTTAAAAGCCGTGGTAACAGAAGTTTCATTTTTAACCTTATCACCAATAAGTGAAATGAAGTTGTTCATTTAATCTTTAGCAATTTGGTGTCCCTCATTTGCTGACATCAGAAATGAAGCACTCTGTTACATGTGCATTCACCACTGTGCCCCTGCCTGGGTGTGCAGACATGCACACACTTCACTTTGGGGTGATAGTTTTGGTTGGTTGTATTTGGGTTTGTTTTAATGCTTTTAGTGAGGGTTTGGGCATTTTTTTCCCCACAGATTCTGACATATATATATATATATATATATATGTTTGGGGTCTTTTTTTTAACAGGAGTAATAGTGATGAGAACAGTTATGATTGCCTTGTTTAATAGAAGATGCCTATTGTATAGCACCTTAGATTAATTCAGTCCAACCTCCAGTGGAAAGGACAAGCTTTAAATAACATATCTCAGGTTCTGCTGATTTTGTTTAAAAGGAAAAACAAATGAGGCTCAGCTATATTTCTTTACAATTCAAATAATTTAAACATTATTATCAGCCTTGAAATTATCAAGTATTCTGTTGTGCATTTACCCTGAAGTGTATTTGTAAACGTGTCTTATATAACTCCTGTAGATACTGTATCATGATAAAATACGGTTTCAAAGATAAATTTGGTCTTAAATGTTCCTACTTTAGGTAACCTTAGCCAGACAAACACTGTCTATATGGTTATGTTACTCTTTTGATGAAGCTTAAGGCAGAGCTGTAGGAGGAGAGTTGTAGATAGGAACATAATATGTATGAAATTATCAAATACATAGCTTACACTATAAAACAGCATAAAACTCAAAAGGTATTTTTAAATTGTCTTACTCAGGGATTTCTGAATGTAATTCTGTATCTTCTCACCAAGATACAAATATTCTCTGTAGATTACTCTAATTAAGCAATATTAGATACAGCTTAAATCAATTTTGGAAATATGTTTAATTTTAATAAATATCACCATTCAATTTCCAGATATGTTTTGTGTCTAGAATGTAATAAATACAGCTTGCTGACCTTGGTTGAGGGTTCAGCAGCCTGGTAATTTTCCATTCTGTGTCCTGGGGTTTTTTGTAGGTTCTCTTTGTTGAAATATCGAAGTATCACACTAGAGGAGATAAAGGCCAAATATTGAAAAGCCGTAAAGCATTGAGATAAATTTCAGTAAAAATGGCCAAGACAGCATAATTTAGATGCCCCACTGCAGCAAGAAATGTTCTTTGTTTCAGTATAACACTGACATTTTTGTTCTGAAGAATTATTCTTTCTATGGGAAAGGCTCAGTAGATGATATAATGGATTTTCAGGCCGCTTGAACATGCACAGGCCAATTAGCAGTGATTGCTACACCAGGACACCTGAGGCTGACTTCAGTCGCTACAAGTGAATTGCATCAGGCTGGGCACAAGTGAGGCAGAGCTGCTGGGGATGAGCCAGCACTCACCCCAGGAGTGCCTCGGGAATGTTGTTTCCCTGGCTCTGGGCTGGCTGTGCGGGCCCAGGGCCGGTGTGTGCCGGGAGAGCAGCCAGCGTGCTCCGGCAGCTCCAGCCACGGAGGGAGGGCTGGGCTGGGTTGGGCTGGGCTGGGCTGGGCTGGGCTCTCCTGCCCTGGGATAGCGGCGCTGCGCAAAGGGAAGGTCCCAAACCTGCCTTGGGCTCTTTGCTCCTACCCCAGCCAGAAGGCTTCTGGTCTCCAGAGAGTAAAATTGAACCCTTCTTGTCTTCTGTCACAGACATTTCATGTGGGCGAAGAAAACGGATTTTTACGGGGTTTAGCCCCCAGAGCTTAGATTTTGCAATAATTAGTTTTCTGGTTTGTTTTATTGAATTTCTAATTCCATTTAAAATAGAAGCAAGAGGTATTTTGGAGGTACTTTCCTGTGATGACTTCGCTTCTAAGGTTAAGAGCCATATGAGAAATGCAGGACAATTAGAAGGGGAATGAACTT
Organism: Sturnus vulgaris; assembly: GCF_052056855.1. Classification (NCBI taxonomy): domain Eukaryota; kingdom Metazoa; phylum Chordata; class Aves; order Passeriformes; family Sturnidae; genus Sturnus; species Sturnus vulgaris. The sequence continues at coordinate 15,706,267 of NC_142256.1, read as the reverse complement.
GAAACACTGGATTTGAGTCCACAAGTGAGCAAATATAATGGAGTAAGAAAGTTACTGTGTGTTCTTCTTGCTGTATATAAAATATTGAGTACAGAAATGCATTATGTATATGTGTGGCTTTTTTCTCCTCAATATTTTTTTTTCCCTCAAGGCATTATCATCTGAATGGTTCAGCATATTTAAGCTTTAAGTTCAGCATATTTAAGCTTTAAGTTCATATCGTTTAAATTTTGAGATTTAAGTTACCACTAATCCAGGTGCCAAAACCCTACACTGATCTTCCCCTGAATGCATCAAAACCTTTAGTATGATTCAAGATAACACTTAGAAATGTAGAAATAGTACAATTTGCTATAACATATTTCTATATGAAATCAAAAACTTTCACCTGCCATCTGGTGGAAAAAAAATGAAAAGCTACAATATGTGAACCTCCTAACTAAGGACTACACCTGTTTTCTATTTTCTAGTAGTATAGAAATACAGAATGATAGTTCTATATAAAGAAGATTTTACACTTACGTTCCTGACTTATTTTCTTTGTATGCTACAAGAATAAGAATTTTTTGGTCCTTTTTGGTCCTTTTCCATATCAATAGAGCAAAAGAGTAATTGCTTTCACCAGTTCTTCATATTTGCTTTTATATAAACCATCTGCCCTTCATGGTCAGAGCATGCTTGTAGGAAATGAAACAAGGCACATATGATAGGAAAACAGAAAAATGTATTGATTAAATCCTCTGGGAGATATGGTTCTACAGTAATATTCAATCACATGTCACCTGCAGTACGCTAAATAAGTTCTAAAAGTTTTTAGTATTCCATATCACAAATAAATCATAGAGGAGATCACTGGCTGCAGCAGTACTTTCTTAATCAGGTATATTGCTGTAATGAGCAGTATGTTCTTTCATTAGAATTATGGTTATGAAAATAGGGTAGGAAGAAGTTCTTAACTTTGCTCTTAGGAGAAAAGTTTCACTTAGGGCGGGGAAATTTGTACTACTACCAGTGTATAGTTAAGCTTTAGGTGTGCATTTGGGTAAGAAACAAGTAGCTACCAGCTTTTAATTGTGAGAGTCCCACAGCAGGGACAAGAGCGTTGTGTACATTTGAGTTGGGTCCTCTTTGGGTATGTGTGCTAGTAAATATTCCAGTTAAGGAAGCAATTCTGCTTTCATGTTGGACAAGTGAAAACAAGCAATAAAGCAGTGAGATTAACTTTCATATTTTTACTAGAATCTTTGAGATTAAAACTCCTTTTACTACAAACTGAGAAAATACTCTGAATATCTTAAAGATAACAGATGTGAATCAACACAATTTTTTTCATCCACTTCAGTAAGCTAGCATCTTCATAGTCTACAGTAACTGCAATGGCAGCATTTAATTAGGGTTTATCCATAATCGGGAGTAAAAAGCAATGTTGAATTTATGATATGTTAACTACCCACATTAATTTGTTACGTGGAAAAATCTGAAGCTGATTAATTAACACCTGTAAAGACTTTCCTTTTGGGTACTAGATTGTCCACGTGGGAGCTCAGAAAAATACCAATACACAATCTACCCAATAGTCTTCTGAAGAAAAAAAGTCTCCCTGTGAGCTTTTGGCCTTCCAAAGATATTTATACTGAGCTATTCCATCTTCTCTGAGAGACGGAAATGTCCACAGTTTATATTGATCTGAATGCTTGTGTAAAGATTCTGTTCTTTAAGGTTGTGGTGTAGTTCTAGGCAATATTAAAAAGTTTTGGGAGTTTTACCTGCCCCTTAGGTTTTGTTCTAGTACACAGGGGATTCATTTTGGAGGATATAATAGGTCTTAAGCTTGTCAGTCTTCACTATTTATTAAACCATTAAACTGTTTTCAAGTTGTTTAATAAATAAATGATGACATTTTAAAATGTCAGCAGGAGTCAATGACATCTTCCAGACTCAGAAATTATGTAAGCTCTAAACATGCTTGGTTCTGATTTGTCCAACACAGAAGTGAGGTGCCTGTGCACCTTTTGAAGATGCAGGTTAAAGATCCAGGATTGGCCCTAGTTACGTTTTGTGTAGTTTAATTTTTTGAGCACTTTATTTCATTGTTTCAAATAATCTCACATCAGTCATTCCAAACACCATTAACAGGAAAAAAACAAACAAAAAAATCCCTATACCAGAAAAGACCAGTGATAAGAAATGCAACACCACGTTAATTCAGCAGTTTTATAGAAACAAATAACAAAGCAATGAAAACTCAGTGAAAATGGAAATTTGTAGAATCCATTGTTCTTCAACCTGTTACAGTCTGCAACATGGATGCAGTACATTACTAATCTAAATATTTGGCTTTTCCAAAGATCACTGCCTTTTACCTAAAAGGGATTATTAATCTAATTTTATTTTGATTGGCTTTAGTCAGCAGGATGACTTCAGGGTGTAAGTATCTGTACTGTATAAGTTTCTTCCTTGCAATGAGCTTGTATGTTTAGGAGAGGTTTCACAGAGACTTGCTGCTGTTCAAAGTGTTATTTCCACTTCTGTTTCCTTCTCCAAGCCATTAAATAGCCATTAATTTGTAACATTTTTCCCAGCTGATATCTTGCAATGTATTTTTTTCATGAAATATAGTATAAAAATGAAACGTCCAAATGCTATAATGTGTTTTTCACTCAGCGCTTATGTTGTCTGTCTGAGCATGTTGGTCTTGTGCATTTAAATATTTTTTTTCAATATCTAGTGATGGTATTCTTTGCAGCTGATATTTTCATATGAAAATTCAATTATTTTTGTAGCTCTGAAAGATATAGGGTGCATAATAACTTTGATAATTAACCCAGTGTTTGGCAGTATATTGAAAGTGATGTTTGAGGATTACAATTCAATTGGTTTTCGTTGCAGTCTTTGCAATCTTACAGCTGACTGGCATTCTTTTTGTTTGGTTGGTTATTGTTTTACTGGAGATCCTGAAGATTCTTAAATATAATGCTAGTTTTCCAGTACTGAACAAGATTTTGGTATAGTCCTTGTTTTGCTGAAATAATTAATGAATGTGCAGGGTGTAAATGCTAAATAATATAATATTAAATATTTAGTACAGGAAATGGCATAAAAAACTACGTTTAATCTTGATCTGGGTGCAAAGGTGATTAAACATTGCATTAGGGGATTTATTACCTACAACTATTTGGTCTGTGAAGGAAGGGGGATATTAGAAGCAGCTGCTGTTTCAAATAAGCATCAGGTACAAAAATACGTTTGGGGAGCTGTGGTTAAGTGTAAAATATAAGAAAATTGACTAAAATACAGGTAAATAATGGTATTGACATTTCTTCATGGCACACTGTATTCTACTACTGAAATCAGGGAAAATCCAGAGGCCTCATCATCTAAACAAGGAGCAATATTTCCTTTGGATGTACAATAGCAGGATCTTCATAAAACCAAGAGTCTGGTAATTCCTAAAATGTCTCCTGATTTTAATGGAAAACTGTGAATGCTCTTCAGTAGTCACTGTACCTAATAATGGTAGTCAGACTGTTTCTGTTAACTGAAATAAACTATACCATACTGGTACGTTAATTAAAAGATGCTTTCCCTCCTATCCCTAATCTCAAAGATGATCTATCTCAACTGTTTTCACACACTTAAGAAAAATCCAATTCCAGAAGCACCACAATTATTTTTCTGTCAATGGATCTCTTCTGTTCATTGGACAATGCTGTCAGGGACCCGGTGTGATTCTTTAGCCATTGATGATGGTTATGAGGAAGAACATGCAAAATATGCTTAAACATTGTCGTTTCTCCTAGATTTTGTAATGTGAACCAATTTTTGGAAGAAGCAATTGATGTTTGTCTTGGAAGTGAATGTCAAACGAGGAGTGCAAACATTCTCTGCAACTCATTGTAAATCAGGCTCTTAGATGGATGTGTTTTATTTCACCCATTCTTAAACATTAGGTTAAACTGCAGAGAGCTGATATATAATGTGGATTTGATATTGTAGTTATCTGTAATTCCTGTTAAATTTCCTATTTATATTGGAATCTTTGCAAAAGAGAACAAGAGAAGCTTCATCGTTCTACTGCGTTGCCTACAAGATACAGTTAATGGTTAAAAAAACCATTTTACTTTTAGGTCTGTTCATATCTTTCTTCAGATATAATTTCCATAGATGTTCCAAAGCGTGAGCTTTATAGGAGGGAAAGTAAACTTTTTAACCTTAATAACCCCTGAATCTTTAAAAAACTCCGACAGAGAAACATTTACAATACTCTTCATTCACAGAAATTAATTGACGCTGCTTGCCTTTCCCACTGACACTATGTCAGCCCTGCTGGCCCACAGGGCAAGCTCGTGCCCGGAGTGGCCCATTCCTGGGATTTGGAAAACCCAGAACACGGGTAGAGCACAAAGCTCTCGCTGTGGCCGCACACGGCCCAGGAGAAGTAAAGAGCCCGGGAGGGGCCTTCAGGGGTGCCAAACGAGGGTTTGTTTATTAGGGAAACGGGAGGGAGGCAACTGGGATGGGAGAGCGAAACCACGGAAGGCAAGGGATAGGAGGGGCAGCAGCTTCTATAAGGGACCTCCCCCAGGGAAGGGCAGAACACACAGGCCAGCCCGGAGAGCTCCGGGGAGCGACACGAGGCGGGGAATCCAATCCATCAGGCCAATGGGCAGAAACAGGCAGGGCTCCGCTTACAATAGCAAATCATACCTCAGAAAACGGGTGACGGGCACGGAACTTTCCAGAATAAAGGGAGGGGCCAGTGAGGATTGACAACTTGGTGGGAAGGGATTAGGGAGAGAGACAGGGAAGGATCTGGAAATGTGGGAAGGGCTTAGGGACAACTGACAGGGCAGTGGCGGGGACAAGGGCAACCTGAAATACGTCAAATAGGGGGGACAACGTAGGATTAAACTATTACAACATGGAGTACAACAAAGGTAAAGCAAAATAAAATAACACGCCGCAACAATTTATGACCTAGCACTCCAATTCTCAGTGGTGCTCCTGGGCACAGGAAATCATTTATGTATTTTCTTTCATTAATGTACAATAGCTCATTTTCAGCCTCACTGGAACAGTCTAAATACTCCTTATTTCATTAGAAAATTACTGTTCTCAACATGTCATGGAACATGTAACTAACAGTTAGAGATAGCATATATCACCTTCAGTGAGAGAACAGCAACCACAATTAAAAATATCTTATAAAAAAAGATTATGTCAAATTATGTCAGAAATGATACTTGTTTACATTCTCTAGAAGTTTGCTATTCTACTCTGTCTGGCAACTTGACCTTTTCTTATTTTTACTTCTGAAATACGTAACTTTTTTTCCTAAATAATGAAAAAATAACTTTTCTTTTTAATTTTCCTTTCTTTTTTCTTCTTTTTGGGTGGAGATTGGAGTGGTAGGGGTTATTAGTGAACTTATGTAGGAGCCAGAGAAGCAAATATGGCCATGTAGAAGCAGTTATAAAACAGCTCAAAATGTAAGGAAATGGAAGATATTTCTTATTTGCATGAATAAGACACAGATTCAGTTATAAAAAATTATAAATAGAATAAATATAAATAAATCCTAATAATAGAATATCTATGGGTTCAGAGAAAAAAAACCAACACAATACAAAAAATGGAAACCAGCACCTTAGAAAGTACTTTTATTCAATATTTTTAAGGATTGATTGAAGGAAAAGATGGCATTTGACACCTCCAATAATAGCACATGTTCTCATTAGAGATCCCCTGAATGCTCTGGTATGTTTTGCTCTCAAATAAGTGAGCATTACTGAAGATTTTTTTTTCCTTTTTACTGAGGAAAACAGAACAAACAAATAGAAGCTTGTGATTTTCCCACTGGGATCTTAGTTCAGGAAGATCAGTTTGTTTTACAAGATACTAAACTTGTTTCAACAGATATTTTTCCCCCATAACTGTTCAGGTAAATGTTACTGCGAGCTCATGCTTAGGAACCTCACACAAACAAGACCCCCTATATCCTTATGAGATGGATCTACTTCATTTCTTTGATGTTGCGAGCGATGAAGTTGGAAACAGTATAATTGTTTTGCTGGGAACGATAGAGAGCCACGAGGAGCCAGGCTTGGAAATAGTTCAGGTGAACAATTAAGATCAGTGATCACCTTTTCAAGAACTGCTTGTGGCCAGAGTTTCACACCAGGACTGTGTGGTTGTACTTACCTCCCTGAGTAGTGGACAAAGACAGATGTTCAGGAGACAAATTGCCTTGGCAGTTGGGATGTGGGGGAGAAATGCAATTTCATTGTTATTCTTACAGTATTGTGAGAGGACATTTGCCATTGTCAGATGAAGGCATTTCTCCACCCCCGAAATAAAATGGCCAAAAGATATTTGAAATGAGCCAGTTATATGAAATTTATTACTGCAAGCCAAAACTGCCTTTCCCCAATTGTTCATTTTCCTTTGACATAAACCTATAGACTATGCAGATCCAACTTGCTTACAATTCAGGTAAATTCTACAATGGAAGAATAAGCCTCTTAACAAGATTGAATTTGCTATTGCACAAGTTGCAAGCTGAACAAACAGAGATTGGGCAAATTTCTGTTCATTCATGTGCCTCTTTTAAAAAACAAATACCATTTTAATATAAATGGAAATGAGAGCAGTGTTAGTGTGGACATAAATCTTGATCTATTGTAACCTAATAATGAAAGCCACTCTGTTCAGAGTCTAGATAAATGAAATAAAGTCATAGGGTGCTTTGGGTTTTTTTAATACAAATAAGAAACACCACTTTTAACTTAGATTTGTCTCCTTTTATTTGCTCACTGTGATTTTGGACAAAGCCATTATTTATGGAAAACCAGTTGTTAGTCTCAAAAGGAAAGCACATCACACATGATGTGTAATTGTTTCTGGTAAAAGATAAAAGTAATGTGGCAAGATATTTGAAAAGAAAGTTTCCTGGCTGACTTCATAAACTTTAATATTTATATAACCTTTAAGCAGTCAAGAGACTATGCCTAATGACAGTCAACTAACAGCTTGACCTTTATTGAATGGAAGAATGGTAGCGCACTTACAGGAGTTTCATTTCAACAGCAACCTAGTGTTGAATTTTTTTGGGCTATTAATGTACAGTGAGCACACTGAAATTCATCTGGAGCCTGGAAATACCTTATTTCCATTAAATAAGTCCTGCACAACTGAAGAATAGAGGATTTAAAAAGTAGTCACCTTTAGATTCTGTAATTCCATTTTGATAATCTTGTTACAAATTAAATGTGAAATATCTCAACTTCCTAAAAATATTAGAGGGGGTACGTATGCAAATTGGCTATTACCATATCCAAAATCTTTATCGTAATCAGCAGCTCAATAATTTGTATTTGTATGTAAAGCCTAAACACTTATTTTTCCTCTGCCTTTCATAGAGGAATTAATCATACTGTCATAGCAGTTTGAAATAATTATAAAAGTGAGTTTGAAAGATTAAGATTAAATACTTTCAGAATGCTTAACTGAGATGTTTTCCTCAAACATACAGTAGAAGGACAAATAATGTTTGAATGTCACTGGGTCCTTTGTGATGATTTAGAACGTAGCAAAGCAATTATTTTCTGTAGGAGGTTAGTTTTAAATAGCTATTGCTAATTCAGAACAGTAGTACATAGACAAGCATCAGGATCTCTTACTTTACTTGATGAAAGTGTCAAGAATGTGGTTGTGAGGTGCAAGGAGACAGTTACAGGAATCATTTGCACATTTTGGGTTGGTGTTTGGTTATCTTGTTATTTGGGTTGATTTTCTGCACACAGTTTGAGAGACTGTCTCTCAAATTACAGAGAAAAAGAAAGCCTAAAGTATATGAGTAGTCCTTATTTAATATTCTTGGTCAAGATGACATAGGCACTTCCATTAGGAGCACAAAGACCTTTCAAGTATTTTTGTAAGCTTGAATGAAATGTCAAAGTAAATTAGTGAAAATGAAATATTGCAGGAATGCTGATGCAGCTATTCAGAACAGAAATACAGCCTTGTTACACAGACACCTCGAGTGTTGTTCCAGTCTTCCTGGACATGGTTACAGCACAGCAGTACAGAGTAGGTCAGGCCCTTTGCAGAGAAAGCCTTTCCCACTTTGGAGGGAAGAAAATCTGAGAGCACTATAGAATCTGTATTCTGTAGAATACAAAACTGCAGAGGGGTTTGGTAAGCTGAATACAGAGCAGTTGTTTATTCCTGTAATAGAGGAACTCCAGATACTCAACAGTGCCAGTAGGAGAATAGCATAAAGCAGATGGGGGGGACACAAGGTTTCTTCAGGGATAGGCAAGGTTAGGGATTGTGGTACCAGGAATTGCGTGTTTCAAGAGCCTGTGGAGGTGAACAGCATCAGCAAGTTCAAAAACCAAACTCAGTTTATGGACTGGAATCCAGGGATTATTCCTTTTCTGTTCCTTGTATCCAAGACAGACTCCTGGGCTAGGTAGACAAATGCTCTGACTCAGAGCATTTTTTACTCTTGCATATTCTTTTAGTGTGACAGTGAAGATGAAGAAGAGATTTCTTGCCATCTAATAGAACTTAATTTAAAATAATGCTCGTAGTAAGTCTCCATTAAGTCACTGAAAAAAATACTTCAGCTGATTTATAAAAGAGCTATTAGAAAACTAATTTTTGAATGGACAGTACTTTCAGTCTTGAGGTTTGTAACTATTTTAAAGGAAACTGCTCTCTATTGAATTTAACTGACTGGAGTACCTTTATAATACATTGCACATTCTCTGGCTTTCATTTTGGGGAATAAAATGTCGTGAAAATGCCAGAATTGCATAATCTTCTGAAATCGTGGATTTCCAAGTAAGAGAATAAGCCTCTTATGTAAGTAGAGACTCTTAGGAATGGAACATTGCCATCTATTTACATCTATTTACTGCTATGACTTCTGCTTAGAAGCACATCATCAGCCCCTAAGCAAGCGTATTCCTGGTTCTGGAGGTTGGGGGGAGTATTTTGGCTAAACCACCCACCGTTGTCATTTTTGAATTGTATCTCCAGCCTCTTGTTGTCACTGAGAAAGAGGAGAAGCTAAACATCAGCAGAAGGTTGTCTGCTAAAAGTATAGCAGTCTGCTGAAACGAGCTGAAAGTACAGTGTTTCAGCTTTTTTCTTTTTAAAATCTAAATTCTGCTGTCCCAGGTTGCATTTGGCTTTCACATAAATTACATCTTTACAGAGAGCACTTTGAGCAGCCTGCAGGAAAAGTATCACTGTATGAGCTGAAATGGGCCAAACCTGGCTTCATAAAGATACTCTGACACTTTAACATGAGGAACTTTAACAAAATTAATGCTTCATATTATTGTGTGTTTTATTACTTCATATCATGCTACTGTGTTCCTATACTTTAAAATGTTTAATAAATCAGAAGGCCAGACCAAAAAAATTGCTTTTGCAATTGACGTTTCATTACTTTGGCTTGCACTTGTAGGCCTCCAACATGTAACTAATGTGCACAGTTTAAATGTATATAATGCAGAAGTTCAGAATTAAAAATACTGTAAAAGTAGCTTGCTATTTTTTGACACCTTAGTTTAACTTGGATATTTTTAATTCATAGGGTTTTCAATTCATGGCTATATTAATACCTACAGTACCTTCAGTTAGCCTTTGAAGACTCATCAACAGCTGTAATTGTAGTCCAAGATTAAAATCCCATGTTTCCCTGTAGGAAAATGCAGCTAGGTCTCCTTAAACTTTCTCCATTGCCTGGAGGATAGCTGGTGACATATTTCTGATGCAGTCCTTCTCTACCTGTGGGCCTGAACATGTCTTTTACCTGCCATGCTCTTCATTCCAGAGATGAGATCTGACTCCTGGAGTCAAGCAGTTGCCTTTATACTCTTCAATATGCTTATTAAAATGAACCAGAGGTTAGCTCATTTTAAAGGCCTGAAGAAGAATTATTAAGGAGCTGATTAAGTCAATTACGCTGCTTAGGGAATCCTTTTTGCTGTGTTGTTGTTAGCCAGGAACCTTAATAGGACAATTAGGATTAATTAAAATCAGCCTGATTGATTAGAGTATATAAACCTGCACGTGAGCTGTAGCTGTGTGGTTCAGTTTGTGCAGTTGAGTTTGTGCAGGGGCAGGTGGCAGTGGATGCTGAGGTTTATGTTTCTGCAAATATTACCTGTATACAGATAGAAGTAGGCTGATTTGAGGGGGCAGTTGGTTTTGACAGGGATGATTCCAAATCAGAGAATTAAACTTTCTGCATTTCCCTATTGGGATTAACAGGACATGAAACTGAACAAAGGAACAGCAAAAGGATTTTGCTGTATATATGTGTCAAATGACATGGGGGTGGGGAATCAATCCCTATTTTGCCTGTAAGATGGTGTGATTTAAACTCACCATGATCACTTGACCCCAAGGAGCAATGAGGTCTTAAATGCAATGGAAGGTGAGGGAGAAGGCATTAAAACGAGGAGTTTGTACTGCCTCTTGGGAGAGCCTCTCTTCCAGTGGATGTAAGCTCCCAAGTTAGGTGGCTGAGTTGCCACCATAAATCAGTTTCTGCAATCAGCATGGCCATCTGACTGTGCTTGCGTCTTCAGAATGTTATTAAATGGATGATGTCCAAGAAAATTTGAACACTTCTGTAATCGCCGTTTTAAACTGTGCCAACACCACAGTTAATAGATTCAGCCATATGCTCACACAGCCCTGGGATCTTTACCTTTTTCAGTGTCATACAGTTTGTATGCAGACACACGGTGGGAAAGAATGCCATGGGAATGGTCACATGGCTTTTCATCTTCTGGGGAAGGCAGAAGGGTGTTAAGTCCTGTGCTCTTTTAATGGCCAAACAATATTTCTCTTTGTTTAAAGCATGGCTCTGCTCTCACCTGCTTTTCCTACGTTGATTCATTTTGATTACTTCTGGAAACTTTTTATATCTGGTGTTTTGTCTCTTTGAAATAGCTTTCTTCTAAAAGGCAACTGATCTCTTGTGAAAAAGGTTATCTGAGGAATGCACCTTAAAGCTTCCTTTGTTTTACTGCCAATGAACATAAGTCACTCCACTATTTGTTCTGTATCTTTATCCAAGATTTTTTTAGATATTTTCTATGTAGGGAAACATTAAAAGAACCTTCACTAGACATCAGCAAGGCTTTAATCAGAAACAGCATTTTTTGTTCTAAGCAGTTGGATTCTAGATGAGTGTTGTCAGTCAAAATTTCTTTTGTCGGGTGCTTCAAAAGAACTTAATCATCTATTAATGATCTAGAAAATTAACTATTCTTTCAAAACAATATTTATAAGCATCTCTTCATTTACCACACTCCTGAACTAGTGAATATCTAGATAAGTGTGCTATCTCAGGTCTTATTATTCCACATACTGGTAAGATCCATTTCCAAGAATGCTTATTCCATCTTATTAAGGAATATGATCTCAGATATCAGTCCAAAGGAGAATCAGCTTCTCACATTACTCTTTGAAAATGTTAAGGTTCTTTACTTTTATCTCGTGCTGTTAGGAAATACCAGAGGAATCCCCGTTTTCAAGCATTTAGCAAAATTTGGTGTTTAACTAAGTAGCATACTATCCTGTGATATGTACTGTCTGAAGTTTCCTTTGCAGTCCTGGGGTGTCTCTTAATCTGCAGAGTTTCTGCTCTTAAAGACAGTTATAGGTAAGGAGAAAGTAAATAAACAAGAGATAATGGTGTCACTGCAAAAAAAAAATCTCATACTCTTTTAATCCTGATAAAAATATTTATTTCAGGGCTAATACCCAATAAGACTTAGTAAGTAAGACTATCCTATCTTAAATTATTCCATAATTTAAGAAAGCAAAAGTAATAATCCACAAGATTAGGTTTTTTTCCCCCAAATTATATTGGAGTAAATCTTGGAATCACAACATCAAGATATTAAGAACATACTGCACACCATCTACTTTTATTCTGCTCTCTAAAATCTAATGCTATTCTGATAAGTTCCTGTATATTGTCATGACATGCCTGAAAAGTCATAAATCCCTTTCAGGGATTGTAATTGTGGTCATCTCTGGCAGTGAGTAACCCTTATTACATCTTTCTGAACTTTAATAATTCCAAACAGTGAAAAGAAAAGCTTAAGAAACCACATATATGTGGTATCCCACTCCTGGTTTTCATTACTGATACAGAAAAAGATTATAGAAAGCTTTGGTACTTATTTCCCTTAATTTTTTAAGGACTTTTTTACAAGCCACCTGTCATTTTCAGGACTTTATTTACTCCTAAACATCCTCACTCAGTGTTTACAATAAATTGTATCTGCCCTTTAAAGCTGAATTATTAATAAGTACAAATTTACATAATATAATACAAGTCAATAACTTAAAATACCCTGTTTTCACCAATAGGTGGTGGTGCTAGCTGGTTCTTTATCTGTTGCTTCTTCAAACTTCATGGTAACTAACCATAAAAACATCTGCATATTTCTAGCACAGAAAAAATTAGGCATAGATAATTCGAGATGCTTGTAGCCAGGGTGCCATGGCTGCAGGAGGAAATGCAGACCCTGTGAAAGGATGAGCAGTGTTGCAGTGCTGGGGGAAGATACAGAAAATACTCTTCAGTCTCTCTCTCTCCAGACTGCTTAGAATACAAGCTCCCTCTGGTTTTAGTTGCTGTTGCAATGTCTTCCATTGAAGAAACAATCTTCTGAAAATGTTGCCATGTCACCTGGGGTCTCCCGTGATTACCAGCTGCCAGTTTATGAGGTGGGAGTATCAGGATTTGTGAGTGCACAGAGTGAATGCTTGAATTCTAAGAACAAAACAATGGTGTATGAATGGATAAAAGGCTGTGAAAGAGAGGGCTCTTTTTCCAGGCAGTGAACAAAAGTACTGAGAGAAATGGAGGTCATGTCTGAAGTTAAACCCAAGTGCATCACTCAAAGATTATGAGATTCATACATAGAAAAAATGAACATTACAGTAGGTAAGTTACAATGCAAAAAACATTGGAGTAAAAGCATATGTGGCATGTTGAACACAGGAGGAGATGAGTAAGGGAAACATTGTTCCTCCCTTTGATGGGAGCTCAGTTCACAGTTGCAGGAAAGTGTTTATTTGGCCAGGATGTGCTCTGAAGTCGGTAATACCACAAACAGTCTGATGGGTGCCACCTGGGCTTAGCTGTAGACCTTGTATTATATTAAACAGTTTCAGCAAGCCACGAGTTTCTCTAAAGGAACAATTAAAAGTTGACACACTTCAAATGAACTCAAGAACAAATTAAAACATGCCTATAGCAAGGACTATGTTTTTAATTTTGTATAACCTTCATTAGAGCCTATGATAATGAGACACAAGAATTCTTGATGCTAAATAAAGCATCAAGAGTATGAATGTGTTCATCGTCTGATTGCTTGCTTTGTTGTAGATTTTTTTCCTCTTTTTTTTCTTCTGTTGTCTTTTCCCTGTATCTCTGGCTTATTTGCTTCCCTGTTTTTTCTGTGGTCTGCTCTCATTGCAAGGAATAAGATAACTCATGACTGGCAGCCAGCAGCTTGGAGTGAGAATTCTCTTTTGTCACATTCTGTTGCCAGCTGCCAAGTGAGATATGCAAAACCTTGTTTCAGAAAGTTCCAGTATTGTCAGGTTCTCTTGGCTGCTAATGTCTTTCATTCTAGTATTTTGGAAGGGAAAAAACCTTAGGTAAAATATTTGAGCTTCTCTGGTTTTCCTTTGGAAGAAAGAAGAAAGAAAAGGGAAAAAAAATAAAGGAGAGAAAAGATGGAAATGTATTAAAGATTAAATTTTGAAAACACCTATTTTTAGCTGTTATGCTGGTAGAGAACAAGTTTTCAGTATGCATATAAACTCTGCAGTTGCTGAGGTTCAAACATGCAATTCTCAGTGCCAAAGTATCTGACAACTTGAGCTCATGCCTGACTACTCTGAAGTGAGTTTATAGACCCACTTTCTAGATGTATTCTAGCTTTTCACCGTATCTTCTTTAAGGGCTTCTCTTATACCCAAAACTGGACCCAAAGACTCACCAGCTTTAAACATTTTTTAGTCTGTCTATCCTTCCATACTGAGCCAGACAGATTTTAATTTTGTCTGGTTCTGATGCTGTCTGGGGGATTTTTATGGCTTCAGCTTTCTCAAAGATTATTTCCTACCTTTAACGCCAACTGTTGCTCTTTTCTGTTTCTAGATGAGTGCTCTGTGCATTTGTACTTTCTGTCTGATGTGATGTCCTTAAGTAACCCTGTTGTCTCCTTAAGTAACCATGATGCCACCAGCAAGTGCAACTCAAACGTTTTCGGTGTTGTCATGGTCCATTTCATAATCCACTCGGAAGCATCCTAAGGTTTCACTGCTTTTGGTTTGCCCTGGAGTGATTCCTGATATCACTCTCTTAATCAGAACCACCTGCTGCTCAAAACTAACCAATAACTTGAGCTGACAATAATGTTAATAAGGTATCAGTTGTTAAAGCTCTAATGATAACTAAAAATTTGGCTCCCTTTAGTTCTTCTTTTTTTCACTAAACTGAGCTTTAAGTTCTCAAAGAAAGATTTCCACTAGTTGTTAAATTGGAATAACCTCTGGATGCAACCCCTGGCTAAACCCTCATCAGATGACCTTCTGACAGCCCCCTAATTTCACCCGTGTTGTTAACATAACAACATTAAAATAATCTGTTGTATTTCAGTTAAATACCCAGTATTTCACATCAAGATGGGACACTACCTACAAGTTCTTGAGAAAAAGCAGCAGTAAAGGAGAATTTGCAACACTGAAAGGTAGACTTGTGTTATGGTCAGGGTTCTTGTTAAGGTGAAACAAGTGAAGAAACAGGAATGGCCTTTGCAAGGGTTTCACAGAAATGTTTATTTCAGCCACGCGTGTGCACAGTCCCAGAGTTCAGAGGCAAAGGCAAAGGCAATGGTCTGGGGCTTTGGGTTAAGTACATGGGGATTTTACAAGGGTGGTGTTAGGGTGTAGGGACCAACAGGGAACCAGGGTGGGAGTGACCAAAAGGCTGACAGACAGAGAGGGCAGGGGGCTGTCCTAAGGACCAGAACAAGGGTTGTCTAGACCTGATAGAACAAGATTCGTTATCAAAAGGAGATAACTGAGAGGCTTCTCCTGTCTTTCTAACTGGGAGTGCCCCTCAAGGTCTCCACAGACTTGAGTATTAATGGCTGAGAAGATGGCAGTCTAGGAGCTTGAAGTGTACGAATCCTGAAGTACAGTATCAGCTAAAGAGAAGTAAAATAGGGGTCCTGACAGCACTTCTGTGGCTTTAGGCATTGATAAGGAGCAATGCATTGAACCTACTTAGATAGTATGGTAGTTCTGTAATGAATCATAGAAGCATAATATTTAACAACTAAAACATAATTTTTCTAATGGGCCATTAAGTAAAAAAAAATCTCATTTTACAAAGGTACCACTGTACGGAAAACGTGGAGAGCTAAACCCCTCTGTGATGTTTAACAGGGATAGGAGTAAATATTTCTATATATACATGATTGACACATATATGTGTGGAGTTAAGAGAGCCACCCTCCCTTTGGAGTTGAGGGAGTGTATACACACACAGAAATACACACAGGGGAGCAGGACTGAGCTGTGGTTTTACACTTTAAGAAAAAAGTATTTTTGGAGAGTTAAATCTCCCAAGATTTTTATTAAAAGGATTTCATTAAAGAAGATTTTTTCCTTTTTTTTTTGTTTTGTTTTTTGTTTTTAAATACAACTACTTTTTATTCTGTTCTCTAACGTACTTAGTTTTTCTTTATCAGTTTGAAGTTTTCTGAATTTCAGATTATTAGCTGCAGGACTTAGCTTTGAGCTTGATTCTGGCTATTTCCCTGGAACACAAAATACCACCTCTGGTTTAGGAGGTTCCTGAGCTGCACTGAAGCCAGGGGGACTGTACCTGGAAAGAGTACATTATGTAGTACAGTATGTAGTTGCCTTTCTCGTAACTTATTTCTTAGACACAAGTTTTTGGCTGTTGTGGGATTTGAACCTGCAGACTAAATGGACTTTGGCCTATCTCAGTATGGTCATTCATTTAACCATCTACTAATTTTTTCCCAAATATTTTCAGAAAAAAAAAGAGGCAGGATAGGGAGAGCAGCAGTATCTGGGCTGAGCAAAGCTAGAAAGGATCAGATCCACAATGCAATGTGTACATGTTTCAAAAGTAGTTAAGGAATATTTGAAATTTTGCCATGACTTATGTTGGTTTATGCATTTAAGGCTGTGTAATATTTGCTGGAAGTTATAGGATGTTAAATTAAACATAACAATAAGGGTTGAATTGGTACCTGCTTCATAACTATGCTAATGTACTATTCTCTGAGTGCAGCGTGAAACTTCTGTGGACTTAAAATTCAAGAAGATTTTATTTCATTTGTGGTGGTGGAATTTTAAAGGAATGCCAATAAAGTTAATGTCACCACTGCATTTTTTCTAAAACGACATGCAAAAGATGGCTCTGCTTCTTTTATGAACGTATGCTGGCTTCACTCCCAAGCTCTGATATACTTCCCCATCCAAAATGAGGACATGCTTTTTAATATGAGGAAGCTCAGAAAGGTGATTGACTAGATGTGCGAGGGGGAGACACTGTGAACATGAGAGCTTATCACAGAGACATCACTGTAAGCCAGGGAAAATCAGAAAGAGCTTTGAAAAAAATTAGTTCCAAGAAAATTCTAGAGAGGCTTTTTGATTGGGTGCTGTGTAAAAGAGGGCTATGAATAAAAAAAACCCTCCCAACTCTGTGTTAATCTTTTCTTTCAATCATGAAAGTAAGGCATCACTGCAGTGTTGCTTATTTATAAATAATGTATAAAAAATGAGCGACACATTGCCTGTTTTTTTTTTTTTATTATTAACATATTTTCCTAATCCCGAACAAGATGATATTGGAGAATAAAGTACTCTTTCAGTATGTATTTGGTTGTTTTGGAGGTTTTTTGGTCGGGTGGGAGGGTTTTTTTGTTGTTTTTTTTTTTTTTTTCCTTTGTTGTTTTGTGTTGAGCTTGGGTTTCTTTGGTGGAGAGGAATGTGGATATTGTACTAAGGTTTGGGGTTTTTTAAGTGAATATTCAGGAAATTCTTTCTAATAAGAAAGTAAGACTAAATATACAATTATGAAAACATTTCCTTAAATCTTCATCCTCATCTGGAAGGATGTAGCTTTTGTACCAAAAGATATCTCAAGGAAAAAAATCCACCCAACAGTTGCAGCATTGCCTGTGAGTGCTGACCTTGTAGATACTTATGCACCATTCCTCTGTTTTCTGTAACATACCTCATTCCTAGGAGCAGAGATTTGCAGCTGAAAAACAGTGTGTTCTACAATCACCTGAAGCCAAAGTTGCTTTCTAATTTATAATTGCAGCAAATATTTGTTGGTCATTGTTCTTGGGACTTTTATTGCTTAGCAGTGTTTTTTATCTTTTCAGCTGTCTCAGATTGGTGGTAATTACCTTGATTCATACCAAATCTGAACTTCTCTTAATGGCAGAATATACATGTTGTAGTTAGAACAAGAAGTCATGTGGGGTACTGTTCTTTTCCATTTAATGCCCTATTCTGGTTTGTGTGTTTAAGCAAGAGTACTTCTAGCATAATGTTTTGAATGTTAATAACTACTCAAATTCATATTTAGTAGTTACTTATTCCAAGATCTTGGTGCAATCAAGATTGCATTTTCAACAAGGAAGTATAATATTTGAGAAAGAGTTCCTGTCTGTATTTTCCGTTCTTCTTGGATATGACTTCATACCTGTGGGACTTGTGACAGACCCACAAAAAGAGGGAGACAGACACACACCTCACACCAGGTCAGGTGAATACGAAAAAAGAGAACTTTATTTACATGACATGCCTATTTATAGACATCTAATGATCTAATGATCATGGATTAGGCAATGCTGGAAGAATCTCTGACTCCAATTGTCTTGTTCCAGTGTCCATCCATTCTTTCTTCCTCCAAGAGGAATGCAAACAATCTTTTGTTTATCAGAAGACAGTGTGAGAACTGTTGAAGAAACGTGTAAACATCAGAACATCGGAAGGCAAGGAAATCCTGGGGCAACACATACCCATATTATACATATTCTTCATATATTCATTGAATCCTATAAACACCTTCCTCAGATCTTGGAATATGTTTCATAGAAGGTTAAAGATATTTGGACTAGCTCTTGAAAATAATGAGGGTAACCTTTTGCTGCTGATCTGAAGAGGAAGGTCACATTTTGATACACTCATTTCTGGAGATACATCTGAACTTACTGAGAGTCTCTTTTCACTTAGAAAAAAACCCTTTTGTTTTCCGTAATTTCTTTAAGGGGCCATCTATGTTATACCTCCCAACATTACCTTTCTTACATCCATTTCTTATTGTTAATTTAATTTTTCATGTCTCTACAATGGGTTTCTGTACCTGCCACCCTTGTTTTGGGTAGTTATAACATTTTTCCCCAGATGGATTTTCTTTCATGTGCATCCCACTTCAGATTTTCTTCTAGTAGAGGCATCTGTCAGAGATCAAAGAGAGGATTAGTTCTCTGTGCTTCTGCAGATAAGGATATTTCATGGAGGAAAAGTATTTTATTTACTTAAGGCTGAAAAGCAGCAAATGATAAACTTGTAATAGCTTTATTAATATTCTGCCTTTAGGATGAATTATCAGTTTCCCAGTTCATTACCAAATGAGCCACTGCAATGGACAAATAAACTTGGTCTCCTAGAAGCTTTCTGAGTTCTCTTGTATTGTTCTTGTATTGTATTTATATTCAAATATTTTCTTGTTTAATTTTTATGAAATAATTCCAGAGGTGAAAACTAGGACCAAAGAAGTGATTCTTGATTATTTGAAAAAGACTAAGAAGGAAAGATGGTGCTTTATGTTCACGGCCGTGTTGGAAGAAAATAGATTTGAATGTTCTGTCTCAACGCCACTGCAAAAAAAACCCAAAAAATCAGTCCAGAGCCAACGCATTTATGGGAACAGGTCTTAAGCCCTCATGTGACAATTTTTAAGAGAATTGCAGTATTTTGCAAGTTCATTGCACCTGTGAGTAGGAAATATGAGCAATGCCAGGAGCATTTTAAATAATTTCAAATGAAAGTAGTTCAAGGAAAATTAGAGAAACCTTAAGTGGTACCTGGCATAAAGTGATGTATTGTAAGAGAAATGGATTCAAGAGCAATAGAATTTGGAATATGGCTGTAATTGTCAACACAGCCAGTCATTTCATCCCAGGACCCAGGTTGTCTCTTTTACATTAAAGCTTTATCTCTTGAATTACTGTGAACATACCTGTACCTTTTCAGATGTTAAACCTAGCAAGTAACACTGCTATGACAAGCTAATCACTCTGGTTATGATAAAAAAAAATTGAAGCTGCAATATGTTTCAAAATATTTAGAAGAATTCTTGTTCTGAAGTCTTGGCCTTTAAAATTCTTGGGTTTAGTAAGCTGGTCTTATTGCCTTCATTGTGACCTGACCTGGTAAGTCATCAATACTGGCAGATCTGAAGTCAAAAATACAGAATTTTGTTCCTTCTGCTAGAATAGAAATAATTTTCTCTTTCCAGCAGCAACAAACAGGCAGAGAAAGTATCTCTCTTTCAATAATACTCCAGTGTGGTTTGAGTGACTTGTTCCCTCCCTGCGTCTGATACAAACATGTAGCCACATTTTAGCAGGAGTGTGAGAGCTGCACCACTTGTGCAGCTGGAGGCACCTCATTTCTCACTACAGTTTTCCCCTACGGTTTGAGGAGGCAGGGAAGAGGGATATTGGTTTCTGGATTGCAATTTAGTCAGTATTCAATGCAGTTTTTGTTTACTGACTGCTGGTGCCATATAACTGTTTCTGAGGTCTGCAGAGACAAAATGTGCAGCTATTTAAATAGAGCAATGGCACAAGGTTATATTGTGAACAATAAAGAACCAGAAGTGATCACTTCTTACAGGCTGTTCCATTTTCCCTTTGATGAACACTTCACTGTGATGTGGAATGTATAGCTTTGAACAGTTGCTGAAACTTGTTTGGAAAGCCTCTTGATATTTGTGGTGTTAATAGATTCTGCCCTCATGTTCAGTAACTCTGCATTTTAAAACTTGACCCTCTGCAGGGCACAAGTCATTCAGAAATTTTGTATTGGTAAATGTCAAAGTTTGGTACATTATTTGCAGTTCATGTATGGTTTCCTTATGGAAAGGATCTAAACTTGACAGTGCTGCTGAATGACTTTCAGAATAGAATGTCATTTTGTACATCTGGTGTTCTGTTTAATTGTCATCAGACTTTGGTTTTCAACAAGATAATTGGTGAGCTGTGTTTGGTGCTTTGAAAAATAAGTTGTCTTCAAATCTATTAATGTTGTTCAAATATGTACTTTTCTGAAAACGTGTTTTCTGTCATAAGCCTTCAGTAGTACCAAGCGATATAAGAGTTTATCAGGCTGTTATTGTCACAGATGAGAAAACAAAGTGTTACAGATAAAAGTCTTATGAACGCGACTCTCATCTTGATCACTGTGGAAATTGAGAAGCCTATTTCATTTATGTTCCGGAAATTAAACTAATAGACATAATGGATGAATAGGATGCTACTTTTTGACCTCTTTCCTGACTTCTCCCAGAAGAGCAAATGCAAGGATTAGTTCTCAGTACCTTCTGTACTTAAAAGCCTTCCTTTACATAGCTTGTCTGGTAAAATGGGGGACTATTCAGCAGGAGAGCAAATTGTTGCACTTCTTAAAAGTAAATGTAGTATTATAATCACTCTAGGATCAAATTTCCATCAACAAATAATGCAGACAGTTAACAATGTGGGATAGGTGTCACTGCTTCTAATGTTTCCTCAAAAGCAGAAAAAATGCAAAGTCTTGATGGAACAGCTCAACAGATGCAGAAGATGCATCTTGTTCTTATTCTCTGGCTGGCTTTGGGTTGCACCCAATTCATTGCAGGGGTTTTTTTCATCCTTTGAAACTTATCTGGACAAGTACAGAGAAAATGTTGGATATGTTGGATGGCCTCCTGATATCTCTTGCATGTCCTGATTGTGTGAGGGGAACAGCATTATACCCATTATAACTTTTCAATTAAGCATAAGTGCATATTTCAGATACTTTTATGTAGAGCTTTATGTAAATTGCCAAAGTCTATATGGATTCTTGTTAGATACATTTAGTCTGAATTTCTGTTGCTTAATTATGTTCTACTTGGCCATGTGCTTCCTGTTAGCAGTTTGGATCTGACGTGGTGACCCAAGTCCAAGTCCTGCAAGGTGGACTTTCCCTCCTCCCCACACAGAACAGAAAACTATGTCATTAACCCTGGAGATTCTTTCAAGCAATACCTTGTCAAATCTCTACTATTTGGAGGCAGCCTATTTTTCACTGATGGCTAATCTTAGGCCATCAGGCCGTATCATTTTTGACCTGAGACTACTAAAAAGGTCACTAGGGATAAAAGGAAAAGACTGACTTGAAGAAAAGAGATTTTTCACTTTGACAGTAGTAGATCAGCATGATAAAAACTAGAATCTTCTTTATGCTGAACTGAAGATATAGAACATATATTTTTCCCCTTAAAGTTGCTGGATAAGTTGCATTTTTATAATAGATTTTTGTAACTATAGTAGTGCTAATAAATCTAAGAAATGATGCTGCCTTTGAATTCAGTGATGTGCTATGTAAGGACTTGCCTCCAGAAGCAATCAGATAACATTTGTACTGAGAAAGCAACTATTAGAATTTGAATTTTATTTTTCAGCAACAAATAAATGTATCACAACCTAGAAAAAATATTCATCTTTGGTAATGAAAGTGTTATTCAATATATTGTTTTGATGCATTCTCTATTCTAATTTATAGTTTGAGACATTCCACTATTCATTGTGCTAAAGCACTTTTGACACCATTAGTTATTACATATAAACCAATTCATTAAGTGAACATGTGTGTGGAGTGTATACTATGTGTGTTGTCCAAGATTTAAAGAATTAATTACTTTAAAGATAAGAAAACAATCACATCTGAAAAGAGAATTTCTATTGAAAATATGTTGCATGCATTTTTTGAGATTAGAAACGTGTCTGTAGATTCTTTTTCTCCTCTTGTGACCTAATTAGAATACAGCAGAGCTGGAGATACTGCAATTTGTAAAAATGGACTTGTAATAGGATCCATGTATAGCAAACAAAGTGCATTTATTTCATTGCTTCAAAGAGATGCATAGAGGCACACACAAGCTACAGATGCTTTTTTTTTCATAGCACAACTGTGTTAAATTCTTTTTAAAGAAAGAAGCAAAGCCCTTTGGCTGTTGAAGACTGATTTATGGCACAATAATACCCTGATAGTATATACATATTCTTAATTGTTTGGGGAAGTGTATACTCATTGAAGAACAGTACTTGTAGTTCATGCTGTATGTATTTCATTTTTAAAATGCATGCAGAGAAAATAATTTTCATACCTTTCTTATAATGAGGTTTCTACAAATAATTAGATTAATTTTTCCCTAACTAAATCTGTGCATATATTTGAATTGTGTTTGTCATAAGAGGGACTTTGGTAAGAAATAACCTGTTTATTAAAAAAAACAACCAGACATAATTATCATGTCAAATCATGAAGATCAATGCCTCCTTAAAGGTCAAGATATGTGCCCCCTCCATTGTCTCATGGCTGGTTGTACATGTAATAGTGTAATGGCCTTTCCTCAATTCTAGCATCTCTGGGGGATTTCTGTCACTTTTCTTCTTTTTGTAAGTTCCTCTGCCCTTCCTACCTGCTATGGAGAGATGCTGGTTTAGGCCCTGTCTCCCGTGCTGTGCCCGTGCTGCAGCCAACAGGTTTTGCTCGATTTCTGCCCCGTGCTCTGGGATGGGCTCCTGCTGTGCCTGCCCAGCTGGGCCAGCCCAAGGTGACATCTTCCCTTCCTTGCTCATGCTTGCTCTGGTGCAGAGTAGCAGTCAGGACAAAAGGGCAAAGTGAATTCCTTCTGCTGTGCAGCTGTCCTTTCTCTTAACAAAATGTGCAATACTTTGTTTATACTCTGCAGTTTTATTTTCTTTATTTTCTGTGTCCCACCCACTGAAAACTGTTTAATACTCACTTTTGCATGTGGATTTGGGGACTTAAATCTGGGTCTGAAAATCATTTGCCTAATGGTTGGATTTACTTTATAAATATGCCTCTTTATAAAGATACTTCTTGGCTCAGCAAATTTGTTGACTGTTTTCCAGTATTTTAAGGTAGTACTGCAAAATACCTGAGGAAATAGATCATTACAAAATCTAATTCCTCGTACTCAGCACTGAATCAGGACTAAATTTATTTTACATGACAGAAGCAGAGTGAATATCGCAATGTCCTTGAAATCCAGCATGATTTTAATTGGATTCTGTCTTTTTCTAATGCTACTGTGGAACACAATTTAAATCTTTGGAATTAAATTTATATGACAGGCTGCCATTCTCACTAAAGTGGTGCATCATTTTAATTTATTTATTTTGCTTTTATGTTTCTTGACAAGTAATAAAGCATTAGGTCCTTAGTGGCGAAGGTCTTGCTGCTATTTTTTTTCTACAGTTCTTACATTTCAGAACCCTTTTGCTGACACTTGGCAAAGTGCAACAACATTCATTAAAAAAAAAGGACAACTGTTCTTAAGCTCAGCAAGAATTCTAGTGAGATACAATTTAAGATAAGGAAAGCTTCATTTATGTAATAAAAAAATAACCCCTAGTAAATAAGGTTTGTAATGCATTATCTTCTTAGCCTTCCACTGGGCCCATAATTATGCAGAATATTAATGTACTCTAATAATCAGATTTTAACTTGATAGCCTCTTCATTTTGTATACAGACTAAAACACTACAGCCCAGTAGATTAGAAAATAAAGACACTGATTGCTTAACTGTAATAAATACATGATGCTGTGCAGATGAAGATAAAAGCATGATGTGCAAAATATGAAAATAAATTAAAATGTTAGGAAACAGGTGTGAAGAGACTTTAAAAATAGGTTCACATCTTTCTTTATGGCATTATTGTGGTTCCTTGTCTCAATCACAGTCACTTCTACTGCCAATAAGATGGTAGATAAAAGTAAATAATTCCTAGGTTAATAAGCTTATTATTAAAAGTTAAATAAAAAATTAAATATGGATACACTGGGAAAAATAGAATTGCTATAAATTAAATTTAAATGCTCCTTATCTGGAGAGTATGAGATTTAAAAAATACTATGTTTCAGTCCCTCTGTTCTAGGCAGCAAGCCTATTTTAATTTCCAGTATACCAGTCTCTTGCTTGTTAATACCAAATGAAGTGCATTATCTGTTATGATAGTTTAAATCGATTGTACTATTTTATCAGCTGGCATTGAACAAATGGCAGGGATGCTGATGAAGCACAGTTTTGTAGGTCTGTCTGCAGTTTCTGTTGGCAACATTCCCATTTGCATGGCTTCATATGGCACTAAGAGCTTTACGTATATGTTAACTTTGGGAACAATGAAGCAAGTGAACCAAGGGATTGAGCTTTGGCAATGGGTGCACAGATTATAAACAGACTGGAAAAGTCAAGAATCTAGTGAGAGTCACTCTTTTTCTCCATAAAGTTCATCATAAAATTACTTACATAACCAAGCCATTGCTTACCATCACCTGCTTGGTATTACAAGCACAGCAAAACCAGTGCTGCTCATCATTGCTTCGAAAAGAATCTGGTGTATCCAGGAAATGGCCTTTTTCTTCTCCATGGATGAGCTCTTTGGTTTTCCTTATTTGCCACCAGTTTCAAAACTTTGTTTGTATGGCTGGGATTATTTTAATGCTGTTATTTCTTTTTTCCTCTCTGCAGTTGCTACACAAGAAAGAAACTGAAATATTAATGACAGAAACTTTGAACCTGGGGGAATTCTGCCATGTTCAAACCTCAGAGTGCTCCCAAGTGTTGTGTGTGTAACAGGCGTTTTGCCATCCTTCCATTTTGCTGAGATTCTTCCCACTGGAGGAAACAGTGCATTGCCTTATTTCCTGTGTGTGGAGCATCCCTGTCCTTTGATTCATGTGGAGACCAACAAGTGGCTGTGAATCCTCAAATCAGCACAGCCCCAGGACACAGAGGGCTTCTTCTGAAATAGGTCTTTGGTTTTGACCTGTGAAAATGATTTCTTTTCTAACAGCTATTAGAAATTTTTGACAGGTCGCTTCATGTAGACCGCTGATAATTAGAGCCTAAATGTTTTTATTTTACTCCCAACAATCACATTTAATCTTGGCAATCCATGTTATTAAAGTGTTCAACAAAGTCCTGTGCTGTCTCTTGAAATCTGATTAGCTGGAAATTTTGAGACCACTAGTGAGCTAATTCAGACTTGAATTTTCTGTAGGTATAAAACTAGAGCCACCAATATTTTTCTTCAGAAAACTTTGCTCTTCAACAAAATTTAGACTAGTTGTGAATTTTTGTCTTCTCAAGGCCAAGTACATTTTTGGAAGGCATATGCTGGGCTGTATTTCAAAATAAAACATTCTTTTCCCCCCGAGTTGTGGAGGAATATCATAAGGGAAAAGTATAATAAACATATAGTAAATTTTGTGTTTCTCACAGCTGTTTTTGTTATTATCTAAGCTCTGAACCCTTTAAAAGAAGACATGATAGCATCTTACATGAACAAGTAACTCGCTGCAATCTGAAAGTTCACTAGATCAAAACAGTTATGTTTTCGTCTCTACCTGTGCTGTGCTGTATTTGTTTCACCTGTATTTACTCTGGTCCCTGATAGAAATCATTTCCACTAGGTCTCTTTGAAGTTGTCCAAAAGAAAACTCATTGCTTTGGAGCCTTAGTTGTTGGAATACATAAATAGATCCTCACATGGCATTTCTAGATTATTTTCCTAAAGATAGAGTTTGCAGGGCAGCCTTGTCTTCAAACTTATCCAGTGTAGGCAAGTGGAGATGTGCAGCAGATCTGCTGTACGAGTCCTAAACAAATTGGCCACTTTCTCCTTGAGTTGGCCCACACAGCTATTTCTGTTTCTTCTTCAATATGGCTGTGATGAAATACGTGCTTGGACAAGCTGCACAAAACTTGCATCTTTGTTGAGGGAACAAAGGTGATTCCAGGGTGTCTGTTTCTGTAGACCTACTCACTCTGTACCTGCCTATATGAATTCACTCCTAGCAGAGCCTGGGGGAAGATTTAAAGAAGGGAGTTCTACAAGTTATGAAGATTATCTGTGTGGTCATGTAACTAAAATGTTAGTAAGAAATTGTGTACTGCTGGGCTTTGGGCTTCATCCCTTTGTCAGGACCTGTAACGAGATACTCAGAGGGCAGCTTGCTTATGGTCTTTAACAGTGATTGCATTGGAAACTTTAATTGAACAAGAATCAGAGGGTTTGTGCCCTTTCATTAGGCAAAGTAGTCAGCATTCAAGGTGAAGTTTTTATTTCTAAGATTTTATTTCTGTAGAGGCTTCTCAGTCCAAGACAGTCTTGCTAGAGGGCAAAAGCTCCTTAAATGTTTGAGGAAAGAGAGATCTGCTTTGAATAAAAGGATAGGTCACTAAATTCCACATACTTTATTCTTTGAAGTCTGGTCTCTTCAGCCCTTTCATCTCCTGATTATTTTTATAGCTAGACTTTAATTAATTCAAACTTTTGTTGGATATTAGAAACTTTGTATTTATAGATGGTATTGACTGCAGTGGTGCAAGGCTCTCTGGGAACTCTTTTCATTTGTAATCTGAATTATAACTAAATATTGTAAGCATCTTATAATGAAATTCCTGTGTTGTCTCCCACTACTGTTGGACAGGCTAGTTCATGCTGAAACAATTATTTGAGGAAGTTGTCTCAAGATGCTTGAGGATGTGCTTTGATCAGTCAGGCAGCTGAAGGGATTGATCCTAGTCCTTGTGAACAGTCCCTAAACCTGTGCTTATTTATTGCATTATTTGTCTTCTTGCCAACTACTTACGGCCTGGTCAACTTGGTAAAGATCTTAGATATCTGACAAAATTGAATACACTATTTTCTGTGTGCCCATTTTCAAAATGACTAAACTGTAGGCTGAAGCAATACATGCATAACCATATCATTACACATCTGTGGTGGCTAGGGTAGTGGTTAGGGTTAGTGATGGCACAGAGCCTACAGCTCCAGGAGCACTGGGGGATTGAATAGGCACACCAAGGTGATCGTGGCCAGGCCCCAGCATTGCTGCTACTACATCTTTCTGATCTGGACCAAACACTCCACCCACTCCCTCCACTTGTGGTTAGGACAGTGATTACCGTAGTGGTTTGGGTAGTAGTTAGGTTACTTTGTAGGGGTAGTGGTTGGTGAAATTTGTAGTGGAAGGGTTGGAGTACTGTTTGAGAGTAGTGTTAAGGGTAAAGGTTAGGGCAGTGTGGTTAGGGGTTGGATCAGGGTAGTGGTTAGGGGTAGTGGTTAGTTGACACCGCCCGCCTCTGTCCACTCACGCTCGACCCGCACGGCTAGCTCTCCGGGCATGGGGAGCGCCATGAGTGGCTCACTTCCAGGGTCTCCGAGAGCCTGGAATGTGAGTAAGGCCCAAAGCCTTTCTGGCAGCTACCAGCGTCTGAGGAAAGGCAAAGAGGCAGAGAGGGTCTTTTGTAGCTCCAAACAAGGTTTATTGGGAAAGTAGGAGGAACGCAACTGGAATCAGGGAGGAGAAACCACAAAAGGCGAGGAGAAAGATTGTACACGAACTTAAATAAGGGTCCTCCCCCATGGGAGGGTACAATGCACAGACCAGTCGGGGAAATGTAGGGTAGTGGCATAGGGCGGGATTCCGGGTACAGTAAACCAATGAGGGGAAACATAGGTGGAGCCCAACTTATCAAATCACATAACATAGAACCGGTAACTGACAGAGAACTTACTAGAACAAAAGGTGTGGCCAGGGAGGATTGACAACTTCTTGGGTTGGGACTGGGGTGATGGACAGGGAAGGGTCTGGAAAAATGGGAGGGGTTTAGGGGCGATTGACAGGCCTGAGGCGGGAAGGAGGGCAACTTGGAATGCACCAACAGGGGGGGTACAACATTGGAATAAACCATTATAACATAGGGGGAAACAAAGGTAAAACAAGAAAAAATTGTGCACCACAACAATTAGTGTGGTCATTCCCTCAGTGGTTCATGTAGTGTTCAGGGCTAGGATTATGTAGTGTTTAGGGGTAGTGCTTATATCTGACAAAGGTGAGTGCACTATTTTCTGTGGTCCCATTATCCAAGTATCTAAACTGTGTGCTGAAGCAATATATGTTTAACCATGTCATTCAAAATGCATCTAAGACATTTCAAATTCAAATCCATTTAGATTGAAAAGGGAAATTTGAAAAAAAAAAGTGGTTAATTTAATTTTGGAGCATGTGAAAGAAGGAAAACCTGACATTAGTCTTGAGTAGGTGTGTTTTATATTGCTAGTAAAATATTTCTGTGATATATACTGATTGTGTGCAGTGGAACTGCAATCAAAATTTTTTTCTTCTTCCATTCAAGTCCAAATTACTGAATAAATCATTAAAAGGTTAGCCAACTTACTGGATGTCCTTATTTCAGAGAAGTAGACCCAATTAAAATGAGACTGATGGACTCCTCCTTATGCATAGCTGGAATAAGTGAATGTTTGAAGAATGGAATATTTTGTCCCATCTTTCCTAGCAAAGTTGTTTTGCTTTCATTTGAGGAAGATCAGAGGGATTGGTTGTACCCCAGAGAGCAAAGACTGCTTGTCCAAATACTTCCCAAGATCAAACAAGAGAAGTCAAAAGGGGAGACCAGTTTGGAAGGATCAGCCATTCTCCAGAGTTTTGTAAAGACTAAGTTTTACTCTGGAATTTGATGATGCTATTGATGATTATTTTAGGATTGTTTTCCATTTTGTGCTTGGAAGATAATCGTATTTACAGCTCTGAAAAGAACTGAGCTAAAGTAACTAAGGCTTACCATGACAGACCATAAGATGCTGATTAATGTAGTAGGAGAGAACATCTCATTTTTGTGGTAAAGATGAGAGAAAATCTGTGATAAAGCGTGAGACCTGGAAGCATTGTTAGTTAAAACTTAAAAATGCTCTTGGTAGATAAGATAGGTATGGCTATGCTACATCTTTTAAAATATTTTATTTATCTATTTATTTTAAATTAGACTGGGTTTATCTAATCTTTAACTGAATATATTGGTTGTAAAACAGTCTAACCTAGCTATTAAAGCAACATAATTTAGAATAGTATTAAAGCAGTAAATCTAAAAGAATGCTGAATGCTATTTATTAGATAGTAGACATTAGATCAGCAAAACTGACCACAAGTACACAGAAAGGAAAAGATCCATTTGCCTCTGAAACCTTCATGGGAGTACCAACATTTGCAAAGAATTAAATGGAGTACTGGGCTTACACAGCAACTGTAAGAAATTTCAAAATTCCCCACTGTTATGCTTTCACAAAGAATGTTAAGCTGATGATTTTATGAAATGAAATATTATTTTCAGTCTAGAAATAACACTAATGAAGAAAGTGAATATTTATAGAACACTGCAGCTGAAACAATTTTAAATTTCCTTAGTCCTGACTGTTATTTTCTTGCTCATAGACAATAAGTAGCAGTAAACAGTTGCTGCATTGACAGTGTAGGAGAGATAAAGTACCCATTGTTGGTGTTTGAAGACAAACAGGAACATGGAGATCTGCACAAAGTAATATTTTGGTTATTCTGAGGAAAAAACAATAGTCAAGGTAGTGAAAATTTGTTGAAAAGTAGATGGAGGTGCAGCAAATTACAAATGCCAAGGGATTCAAGCATGAATACTCTTTTCTTGTAGTATCATTAGATAACTGCCCTGGTGATGGTTCTTCCACAGGTCCTGCCACATCTTGATGTGAAAGAGTTGATTTAAGCTCTGACTGATAAAGTTATAAAGTCAGATGTACATGGTTACTTAGTGCAAAGAGGCCATTTCCCTCTATTTACACTGCCATTAGTACCTTGAAGTCAGTTTTGGTTGATGTAATTGAGAAAACATTTGGGGTAGCAGGGTAGCAGTGGAGTTAATGAGGTTTCATGGAGCTAAGAATCCAAGTGTAAATGTCTGTATATTTGAGCAATTTCTCCCTGAAGAAGCACAAATTCACGTGTTGCACTGAAAAATAAAGAAGCTTGAAGAAACCATATGAGGTCTATTGGTTGTTTGAGATAATACAGAAGCCTAAGATCTATGCTGGTATTTTCTCAGGAAATGATCAAAACCTTGTTAGTGTCTTGGTTTTGATATCAGCAGCATATTACAGTACGGTAAAGATTTTATACTTCACAGAAAAATAAATGTATTGTAACTTGTGACATACAGACTAACTCTGCACGACCCCTTTGTCAGACTTACACTAACATAAAAAATAAACTACTTAACAGATGCTCTATTGCTCATCTTGGGGGTTTATTGCTTCTACACATTTTTATGAAGACATTAATTTTCCAGAAGTATTCTTCCTGGAGTATTCTGAAGTATCTTCAGAAATCAGTAGTTATCAGTCTAACACATTGCAGTTCCTGGAGGTCTGATCTATAGCCCTATTTCACTTTCTTTTATTTGTGGAGCCTTTTTAATTTGCCTGAACTATGTGTATACTTTGGGGGATTAGTAGAAAATTATTTGTATATAACTTAGACATGTATACTGGAATAATAATACTATTTATTTAGTTTGTATATTAGTGTTGCAAAGAGGCTATAGATGATTACACTTCTAAAATTATAGTGGGTTATGCCAGTCCATTACTTAAAAATTGCTTTTTGCGATTATAATTTTTAGGCATTGGCTTCTTTAAATTGAGACTTTGTAGGGAGACTATTATTATTATTAAGATATTAGTTTTGGCATAATAAGAGGATACTTCAAAATCCGTATGTCAAAATGGTTTATACAAAAAACATTTATTAAACTGTAGTTGGGACTGAATCTTTACTTGTAGGGACAGAGCTGAAAGTCAAACAGTAGCTCAGAAGGCAGTGTTCCACATGAATGTCTGAATAAGCAAAGCTTGAGTTTGTTATAACAGTGTGTGTGTGTGATCTCGAATGCCTTTGTAGCCGAAAACTCAGTCATGCTGTCAAGATTGTGAAATACAAATCTTGTTTTGTCTAATTCTTTCTCTACTAACATTTCTTGGAAATTTATCTTTTGTCAACTCAGATATACCCAGTTCTCCTTCTTCTTTCTTTAGCTATTGTTTCCAATAAGAAAACAAAATGAAAGACTTTGGATAGAAGCACGAATGACAAGTTTGTAATTGAGACTGGACTCCAAGAGCTCAGGTCTTGGGGTTTTTTTCCTCCCTCTTGACTCATAATTTACTCTTGGTAGAAAAATAAAATTATTTTCTAGATCTATTATGCCTTCAGTTGCATAATAGGTGAAGTTTGATATATTGATCATATGAACTGGTTTTCTGAATTAACTATATTTTTCAGGGAAAGAGTTTGCTCTACTGCTATGTACTGCTATGTATGAGATAAAAACCCAGTCAATGTTAAAATAATAGTGGATTTTTCTCACTTTTCTCCCTGGCTTTCTTCCAGTTGGCAAAGATGCAGTAAATAGATCTTCTTGTAGTTTATATCCTCTGTTTTAACCCTTGAATATCAGGCCAGACCTGAGAATAGGTGGCTTATGTTCTCACAACTTTAAACTGAAATCCATGGCCATACTAGAGTGGAGGCCAATAAAATAACCCACTATCTGGATATCAAAATTATTACTGGATGGATATCGGAGACTTTTATAGATGCAAAAAATAAGACACCTTAACAAAAGTGTTGGAAAAAACGTTTT
Source organism: Sturnus vulgaris (assembly GCF_052056855.1). Lineage (NCBI taxonomy): Eukaryota > Metazoa > Chordata > Aves > Passeriformes > Sturnidae > Sturnus > Sturnus vulgaris. Next base: position 15,674,348 of record NC_142256.1, on the reverse strand, counting down.
GGTCAGAAACCTTTGGTGTTGCTTTTGTTACGGTTGTATTTTTCACAAAAGCTGTGCCACTAAAGACTTATCCAGTACAAAATTATCCTGTAGCTGGGAGCATGTAGGTAAAATTAAATTGAGTAGTTAAAATTAGGATTCGTCTGTTTCTGTAAAAGAATTATCTCACTGATTTTAAAATTATTGCTGCTGCTTATGTATTTCTTACTGTTTGGATGTTTGGAGTCTTTTACACAGTAAATACAAGAAAATTTCTGGTATCTTGGGACTTGAAATAGATATTTTCAGTCAAAATTATTTGTTCAGTATTTATTTTCAGAGCCCACTAGACCAAAAGTGTCGTTATATGGCTACAAGAGATAATAATAAAAAAGGAATATGTTACTAGTCCATCCTAGAGGATTGCTGTGAGAATGGACATGTGCCTGAGCCTTGTATTTACCCTGCTTCTGCGAGTGTCTCATGATGTGCCAGGAATAGTGCACAAAGGGCCAGGAGGAAGCATGGCCAGGACAGCTGACCTGAACTGACCAAAGATATTCCACACCATAGACAGTCCTGCCCAGTTCATAAACTGAAAGAGTTGGCCAGAAGCCACTGATTGCTGCTCAGGGCTGGGCTGGACATCAGTCAGCAGGTGGTAAGCAACTGTCTTGTGCTTCACTTGTGTTTCTTGGGTTTTCTCTCTTTCCTCCCCTCCTTTTTATTGCAATGATTCTTAGTAGCATTCTAATAATTGTTATTATCAGTCACATGTGGAGCAGCTGCATGGTGCTGAGTTGCCAGCTGGGGTTAAACTCTATGTTTTGGTTTGAAAGACAGGTATTTGCTAAGGAAAGGCAAGAGTCCCTTTCCTGAGATGGAGAGTGCAATCTCCTTCCTTTCAACTATTATAGTTTGATATCAGAGGCTTTCAGGCAGAAGATATGGGGATAGGAATAACAGTTCTTTACTAATATATCTAACAAGGCAAACAGCAGAAACAACAACGGCTATAAAAATTGACAACAGAACAGAACAGTGTAGCTCAGTTCCAGTCCCTTTTGGCCAAGGCCCTCTCTCCCTGCGCTCAGTTCCCGGTGCTGTGGGCAGGGCAGGGCCCGTGTAGCTGAATGGGGCTGGGTGATGGCGGCAGCGGCCCAGGGGTGAGAGGGATGGAGGAGCGACTCCCCCCTCACGGTGCCGGCTGTGGTGCTCGGCACAGTGCCTGGAGGTAGTAGGGTGAGGCGGGAAGGCAGCACTGAAATGTCTGACGGCAGGGAACGTGGCTCCCGGCATTGGGATTGCGGGGAGGACGCTGGGTAGGAGCCCTGGCCGTCTTCCTTCGACTCCACGAGCGAGCAGGAGAATGAGAGTGAGAGCCCAGGCCCCTGTCCCACCTTTTCTTTTCTGGTATTCCCCCTGTTCCCCACCCCACTTAGAGAGAAAACTCTTACTAAGGTGTAGCCACAAGTACTTTGCATAACAATGGGAAAAATTCCACAGGAAGAAAAGGGAACAATTCAACCTCCAACACCCTGACAGATTTATATTGGATTAGTTTGGCCCTATGCATTTTTTGCATTAGGCATGAAAGATTATCTTGTCATCTATTCTTAATTCATAAATAATCTTATCTATGCCTAGAACCATAAAAAGATCCTATAAGTATCAGTGCTAAATAACAACGTGTACTGAATGCAGGCAAAAATTCCTCCTACCCTCAGAGCTGTAACTGATTTCCTGGTAAAAACATGCTCATGTGTATTAGTAACTTCCAGTTCAGCTGGGTGTCTGGCAGGGTTTCTCCATGGGGATTCTCTGATTCTATATGTACCTTTCAACACAGAAAAATTTAAAAGTTTAAAGTAAAAAGTTAAAAGTAAAAAGTTAAAAGTAAAAAGAGAACTTCGGACTAATTATATGGAATTCATACCATAAGTATAATTCAAAATTAAAACAATTTCTTTTTATCTTTGAATCTATGTATTTGCAAAATAAATGCTTAATAAATAAATATTCTGTTATAAATAAATATGCTTAATAAATTGAAATAGTCTGTTTTATTAAAATAATTCCAAGAAATTCCTACGAGATTAACAGTTGTTTTTCTAATTAACAATAATACCATATTAAACTGCATTTCACCTCTATTAGATGTTCATATATTTGTTATGTGATATTTAGCTTTCATACTACCTGACCAAATGGATGTTTCAAATGTGTGGAATAGCAACTCAGTGGTGACCCACATGTGTTGAGTCTGTCTGTGAGCACTTTCTGCTTTCACGGTTATTCATGCATGTCAGTAAAGCTTAAAAGCTCCTGTACAAATGTTTCTTTTTTGGGGCTTTAATACTGTGTATTATGGGGACAGCTCTTCCAGTATATCAGAGGGGCTATGGAAACAAGACTCATACTGTTCCAGTGTAGGGCCAAGGCATTCAACTAAGTCACTCAAAGCTAGAAGTAAGAGGGCAACAGTGTAGGAGTGGTTGTGAAAGAAAACAGTCTCAGATAAATGGTCCAGAAAAATCCCTCAGTGATTAAAGCAATGGGATTTTACATAGAAATTGCTTAGAAGCAGACCTGACTCTGAAATCAACTTCTGTCTCAACATCACTGTAAGGTCTGTGGGCTGTTTTTCTTTGTGGTTGGGGTATTTTTAATTTCTTCATTGTAGAGTAATGCAAGATAAATGATAAGTAAAAATTTCCATACATTTTACTTGCTGACCAGGAAGTACCTTCTTCATTAAGCACCTTTGCTACCTTTTTAATATCCAGAAGTTGCCAGGTCTACTTTTAAAGCTTATATGACAACATACTGAGACACTGGAGGCTTGATAATGCTTGAGGTTCTGGCATACTCTGGTTTTTGGCAAGTCATGTTTAATTATAACTGGGATGAGGGAGAGGGATAGGACATTGCAGCAGCAATGGAAAGGTAACACAAAATCTCAGACCTTCTTCACAATGTGAATTGCACATCAATTCAGGAGCAAAATAGTGAGTGATTTCTTGAGGCAGCATTCCTGCACCTTTTCCATGCCCAGCCATGCCTTATTAACATTTCTGCAGCAGCCTCTTGTTTGATCCATGATCAACATTATCTCCCTGAAGGTTTGCAATCAACCAAATTGTGAATTGTTTCCGGAGATCTCTCTTAGTTCTCCGTTCTCTCAGAGAAGGAGGGGCTCTTTCTTCCCTTTTTCTTTCATGGCATTAATTTGGTGCCGAGGAAAAGGACAAGCTTTGATGCAGTCTTTTGTGATGGTTCAAAATGCCTCCTCCTCTCCTGCTGTGAGATATTCTTTCTCTCCTGGCACGGTGATTCTGACCAACCCATACATGGAACATGAAAGCTTTGCTAAAATGCTGCCTTCTGTGCATCAGCAAAGAGTCTGTCAGGATCTGGTCTGTGGTAATAGCAGGGGGATTCTGAAAGGTGAAAAAGGCAATTTGGAGGTTTGAAAAATGAGGCCACTTGCTTAGATGCTTCACTCACTCTAACTTCAAGGACAGCTGGACACATAAGATTTCTTGCCAGCTTCCAAAATCAAGGTTGTGGAACTGGCCTGTGGCTGCAGACTGGCTAGAAGATAAGCCTGATGACTCTCATATTAAATTTTTGTGTTCATTAAGATTTTTATAAGTTTTGCAATTGATTAAATAACAATTAAGCTTCTCTCTGAAAAATAAAAGGAAATAAAAAGGAATCTGAAACTTTTGTGCAAGATACACTTAGGCACAAGTGTGTCACGATGCCGTTCTCAAGTACCAGGCAGCTGTTCAGGCTGCATGGGTTTGTGGGGTCCTGCTGTGGGTAGGGAGCTCAGCTGATGCATCTCACTGCTCATAAACATCCTGACTTTCTCTCTCTTTCTCTTTCTTTCTTTCTTTCTTTCTTTCTTTCTTTCTTTCTTTCTTTCTTTCTTTCTTTCTTTCTTTCTTTCTTTCTTTCTTTCTTTCTTTCTTATCCTTCCTTCCTTCCTTCCTTCCTTCCTTCCTTCCTTCCTTCCTTCCTTCCTTCCTTCCTTCCTTCCTTCCTTCCTTCCTTCCTTCCTTCCTTCCTTCCTTCCTTCCTTCCTTCCTTCCTTCCTTCCTTCCTTCCTTCCTTCCTTCCTTCCTTCCTTCCTTCCTTCCTTCCTTCCTTCCTTCCTTCCTTCCTTCCTTCCTTCCTTCCTTCCTTCCTTCCTTCCTTCTCCAGTGAACATTGCCACACAACTAACTCTTGGCATTTTAGAGATCTTCAAAAAGAGCTGACTTTCAAAGTATGTCTTTTACTACTTAAAGGTTCCATTTTGCTCATTTTTTTTTTCCTAAGGCAATATGTGGTTTGCATAGTTTGCTTATTACACCCACTATGTCCATTGAATTTGCAGTTTTTCTTTACTATTTATGAGTACCAATCAATAAAATATTAATAAATGAGATCCTTTGATTTACTTTACCATGCATCTAGATAGTATTATGAAATCATTCCACTACACTTTCTTCAGTTTGTCTCAGTGCTGTTTACCTCATTAATAGTCAAATTCATGCAGATGTGGTTAGTCTTCACTAAAAAACAATTCCTGAATCAGAAGCCCCATGTTACCTTTGATTCACTTCTCCTTGAACTACAATAGATGCTGTGGCTTGGGAAAGAGGGAGTTTGTATCAGTCCTGTTAAATGGGAAGGTGAAAAAGGATCTTTATACATAAAATAAGAGATGGTTTCCATCTGAAAATAATTATGAGAGTTTTTCTACAGGACCCTATTAGATGCTACCCTGATGTGCTTTGTGCACAGAGAAGCTGCAGAATGTATTTCTCATAGTGCCAGAAAACTCACTATTATATCTGTGTCACATCAGTGACAGAACATATCCAGTGGCCTGCTTTATAATTTGGCTGATGTAATTTACACTTCATGCTTGTAGTCTGCTGGCAGCATTGTCCAGTAATGTTTTTCTTAGACCACTTCAGCACTAAATTCTAAAACAAATCTCTCTAAAAAATTATGCTATAGGGTCACATAGATATTTCCCTTAAAAGTACTGCATGATTCATGCATCATGTATTGCCAAGTCCTCTGCAGCAGTGTCTCAGAGGAAATGCTTTCATCTTCTAAATAAAACTATAAAAAATAATTTGCACAGTAGTCAGGCCCTGTGTCACTGGTATTTATCATTTGCTAGTAATGCAGAATTGGAGGTATAGGCTGACAACTGCTAAATTAGGCCTTTTTTTTCCCCCAGTATCTGATAGTCTCTGATTTGTATGTTACCTATGTAATGACTAGAGGTAAGTATAGCTTGTGACCAGATCACCTGGGGAAATTACTTAGGCATATATTCACATATTATTCTTTTTGTGATAACCCCTTGCAAACATTTATTGTCCATTTCCAGGGGCTCCCTGTAGTCATGTGGGGTCTTGGAAAACTGACTTGGCTCAGGCTGGGTGGAAGGAAGCTAGTGAAAATTCAGTGCTGATATTTTTAGTTTGTCTTTTTCTTATATATGTGCTTTGATTACTTTTTCCTATCCTAAACCATTGATTATATTCATGAAAGAAGAAATTACCGTCTTTTCTTCACATGTTTGTTAATAGAGATATGGAAGATCTCTGGCTGCAGTTGAGGCACACATTCTCTTCCCCCCAAATTTGTCTCTGACTTTATTGCAAATTAAATACTTCAGAAACAACCAGTAAGTGGGGGGTTTGCTGAAGAAAATAATGAAAATGGGATTTGGTTCAATCCAATTGCTATGCCTTTTTTCATAATGAATGAGGCACTGTAAACGAATGGATGAACAAACCGGTGTTTAATGCTTTCTTTTATCTGAGATGGGTGTAATTGGAAATGGGATCCTTGGGAGACCTGTGCAATTTCTGTATATGATTCATAGTGAAAGAGATAAATGCATTAAATTTGTTGGGAAACTTTATTCATTTTTATTGAATTTTACCTGCTTGCACGAGTGATTGTATGCACACTATGCATAATGTGAAGAATAGTCTAGTGACTCCAATTAAATTATACCTCATATTTTATTTCCCCTTTGAAACTACCTTTTATCTGCAACATAATTCATTTTTGTTTGCATTTCTTCTTTAACCCCAGCTTTGCCAGTTTCAATTTTGTCAATGTAAAATCAGATTCAGTGCTAATTTTCTGGTCAAGTCAAATGTTTATTTATCTGATCTTGCACTATTGAAAGCTATTTCTTTAGTAAGGAGTAAATATATTTTTGAAGTTAGCAATGAGAAATCTAAACCATTTTTTAAGGTTTTCAAGTCACTTATTTTTTTAATCTCTGTTGGTAGAAATTGCTTTGCATTTAAGATCTTCAAAGACTTTAGAGAATGGAGTTTTCTCACTGGGAAACTTGACACCTAGGTGTCCTCAGTCACTTGAATTTTTCTATAGCCTAGGATAAGTGTATGCCTTTGATTTTTTTAGAATGAATGGATATTGGGTTGGTCCTAATATGGCTGTCTGCAGAAATGTTTCCAATAAAACAAATGTTCTAGCATGATATTTTATAACAGTCTTTGTTGAACCTACGTATCAGGTGCTGTATTACTAATGCATGTTGAAATAAGTAAAACCATGATTGTGACATGCCTGGCTGGTGCAGATGGGCCAGTGAAGTAATACAGTGACAATATCAGTATTCAGTACAGGTCTATTAGCAAATACAGCCCTGTAAAAGTTGATTAATCTGTAAGCATATGTTCAAGTGATTTGTTGGATTGAAAACTACTTGCAGAATACACTAGTTCTGAAAAACAGAAAATAAAGGTTGTTTTATTTCAATAGAGGAAAAAAATACATTCATTTTAGCAGATATAACCTCTGCTTGCCATCTAACTGATCTGCAAAAATAAAAAAGTTGTCATTTGCATGCCTAATTTTTAAACTTTTTGTATTCCAAAAGTGTGAAAGTTACCTTAACAACACTTATTTTTGTTCCCTGTTGTCTGAAAGGCAGAAACAGAGTTTCCAAATTTTCCACCACCAAGTAGGAAAAGAGGACAGTCTTGCCTAAGTTCAGGCAAGAGCAAGGCAAGAGGAGAATCCCTTAGATTGACTGGTCTAAGAGAAATAGTTCTGATAAAATGTTCTGTACCGTGGCATACACTTGCAATAGAAGTTTAACTTCAGTTAGGATTATGCTCTTATGATTTGATAAAGAGGTAGCAGCCTCCAAACTGGCACTATCTTACTGTCTGTTCTTAGTACTAGAATGTCTTCAGAAAGAAGTGCTGATAATATAGGACACATTTCCTGCTTTGAGAATTTGGCTAGAGAGTTATATGTAATTTTTATTAATAAAAATAATAAAACAAATTTTCTCAGCGCTTTCTGTATAAAATATACAGGAGAGCTTCAGGGTGCCACGTCTTAATTAAATAACTATTCTCTTGTGAACTATTTTGATGCTTTTATTGCACAGTTTGTCTTCTATGAGAAATTTTGAAGTATGGGATGTCTCATAAATCCCTCCAGTGTCTCTTTCTGGCTTTCTAAGTCAGAGTTTCAAGAGTGGTGAATGGCCTCAGATGCAACTTGGTATTAAATGCAATTTGTGTGTGCCCAGTGTAATCAGGGATGGCCTTGATTTATTTGAAGTAAAATGTTGAACAGTCTATGATGCCAGATGCACTCTTAAGTGTCGTGTGCTTTCTTCTGCTTGCAAACAATTATATTCTTACAGCTTTTCATTATCTTTGACTCTTGTGAAAATATATTCAGAGGTATCCAACCTGATATAACCCCATCTTCCCCCCAGACATGGTAATGGTCAGAAATGGAAGTGTTCCTATATCACTCACTCACTTGAATTGTATTGCCAGAGTTATGGTTAGAATGTGAAAATTTTGTAAATATGACTTCCATTCTGATTTTAAGTTTCATAGTCTAAGTTTTGCCCCTGCAATGGGTTCCATTTTGTTTGATTTTCATTTCAGTTACATGAAAACGCATCTGTGGTTTTCTAGAGAAGTCAGTAATTAATTTAATCTGCTGGCACTGCTGCAAGGTCTGGCTGTTGATGTTTCTGTAGCAGAATCAGTATCTCACAGTGGCTTGAGTGACTCCTAAAAGCTATGTAAAAAGGATATATTAAAAGGAAAAAGTAGAGATCAGAGGAATGTACTCAGGTTCCAGACTTCTGCTTGTATCCATTATTTTTTTCAGAGTTGTATTTATCTTGACATGTTTTACCCATGTGTTTTTATCACAATGCTCCAGAACACTGCACTCAGCAGTCCAGCTACTTTTCTCTCTTAATCACTTTCTTGTTTATCAGACAAACATCACTTGAGGAAAAAAACCCGATGCTGGAATGCTGAAGAGCTGGTTTGTTAGTGGATTAAAGAACAAATAAATGCACGTATTGAGTATGAGAATGGAAGAATAAAGCTCATTTTCTCAGTCATTAGTTTTCCTTGTTTTGTAAGGACACTTTGAGAAGATGTTACTTGAAGACGCAGGAAGAAAGTGCAGAATTTTATCAGTGCTATTGCCTGGTTTAGGTGTCTTTCCACGGGATGCTAATGAAACTGGCTGATACACATGGAAATCTTTGTGACATGGGGGTTTGCCTTTGCTGAAAACCCTCATGCCAACCCCAGACTCTCAAGACCAGTGAGGATCTGTTCTATTTGTGACTTTTACTTTTGCCAATATAAAATAGTGTATTTTTAAGAAATCTTGGAGAATTCTGAGTTGTTGGTCTTAACTGAGATGAGCTTTATCCAAACTGCCTCCCTACTCTGCTGTCACTTATAGAAGTTTTACTGGTTTACATTTACTTTTAGTTTTCTACCAAATAACTATATGGGTTTATTAAATTATTTTAAGGTTAAATGGACCTATAATTGTCTTTTTTTTTCTGTTCTGCTGTGTAACACACACCTGGAATCTGCTGCAGTAACTGTTGCATGAGGTATAATGTGTTTCCTGGTTGATTTAGAGCTTATATTTTTAGGAGAAATTGAATGCTGATTTGGAGACTTCAAGTGATGGAGAATTCAGCACACTTGTAGGCAAATGGTTTTAAGATTTGATTATTCACATGATAAAATTGTGTGGTTTGTTTGTATTCTAAATCAATTCATCTTCACCTTTAATCTACTGGGTATCAGATGTTGGAAATTCAGCTGTGATTTAATAAGCTATTCAGGAAAAAAAATCCTAAATTTATATGGAGAGAAGAGAAAGATCTCTGTGAGAAAAATATATACCTTTTCGTGGGAATAAGTTTGAAAAATTGAAAAGAACTTCTGATGAGCAATTATAAATGTGAAACAGTGGGGAAATGTAGGGAGGTAAAATCACCTTTCTCATTCTTTTCCAGTCTAAGCCTTTAATGAAAGGCTAAAATGTAATTTCTTAGTGGCACTGAAGAGTACCACTGGGTATACTGGGAGGACAGCATTTTTTCCTAGGCTGAAATGCACAACTTCCAAGTCCCATCACTGAAAGGGGCAGCCTCAGCACGCAGCAAGAAGTCACGTTTCCTGGGCAGAAAGGGAATGGAGATGCCATGGCATCCAAGTTTTATGTCCCCGATAGATTTGCTAGGCTGTACAGCTGAACTAAATCTAACCCTTGCTGAATTGCTCTCTGCTGAGCAGCCTACATTCTGAAATGTATTTCATATGTCCCCAAGACTTCACTGTAGGAAAAGAAGTCACCTTTATTGTGTATAAAAAGATTTGAACAACTCTCATTTTGGAGATTAATATAAGCTACTTTGATTTATCAGCAAAATATGCCTCACATCAGTGCTGAACCAATAGGCAATCCATTGGGCAAGGGAGAAGAAAATAAGTACCATTAGATCATTTTTTTGTCCTTTTTAACTGTCATTTTATCCATTTCCTACCATGTGTGTGTTGTTGTGACAGTATTTGGTGCATTCAGTCATCCACTGGCTGTTGTGTATTTCATTTCTTCTGAAAAGTGCTGCCGCTGGGGAAGAAAGGAAAGCAAAACAATTGCCACAGGTCAAACTGTGAGGAATCCAATTTTATCAAAAGAAGTCTGGAATTCACAAGCTCTAATCTGATGTTTTAAACTCCCTAAGGTCAACAGTGAAACAATCCAATAAAAGGGGCTTACAAATGTAAATATTTCTAGAATTTGTCTCACTGTTCTAACCTATTAAAAATCAAATGTGTTAATTGATTTGGTGAGTGGGGTTTTGTACACTTTTAAGAAATTTAAATTTATCTGGACTAGTAAATAGCAATAGCAAAAACTAATAGCAACCAACACCAAGTTGTATGGGAGTGTTGATCTGCTGGAGGGTAGGAAGGCTCTGCAGAGGGACCTGGACAGGCTGGGTCCATGGGCTGAGATGGATGAGGTTCAACAGGGCAAGTGCTGGGTCCTGCCCTTGGGTCACAACAGCCCCTGCAGTGCTCTGGGCTGGGGCAGAGGGGCTGGAAAGGACCTGGGTGTGCTGGATGGCAGTGGCTGAACATGAGCCAGGTGTGCCCAGGTGGCCAAGAGGCCAGTGGCACCTGGCCTGTTCCAGCCATGGTGTGGCACCTGAACCAGGGCAGTGACCATCCCCTTGTGCTGGGCACTGCTGAGGCCACACCTCAAAACCTGTGTCCAGCTCTGGGTCCAAGTCAAGAAGGACATTGTGGGGCTGGAGCATGTCCAGAGAAGGGAATGGAGCTGGGGAAGGGTCTGGAGTACAAGGCTGATGAGGAGCTGAGGGTGCTTAGCCTGGAAAAAAAGGAGGCTCAAGGGGGACTTCATCACTCTCTACCTACAGCCCTGGAAACACCATATGCTCAAACAGAGCACTGACTTTTTGTTATTGCAGCTTCCCAATTTCAAAAGGTAGAAGCTGCAAGTAGATGAAGATAAACAAAATTTTTTTCTGTTCTTTTCACAGAATGTAACAATGCCTGAGAGGAGGCTGTAGACAGCCAGGGGTCAGGCTCTTCTCCCAAACCACAAGCAATAAGACAAGGGGAAATGACCTCAACTTGTGCCAGAGGAGGTTTAGATTAGAAATTAGGAAAAATGTCTACATCCAAAAGTTTGTCACACTCTATCACAGGCTGCCCAGGGCTGTGGCAGAATCACGTCCCTGGAGGGATTTAAAAGTTGTACAGATGGGGGACTTGGGGACATGTTTTAAGGATGGACTTGATCTCTCATATCTTTTCCAAAACAAATGATTCTATGGCTCTAAATTGGAAAAAAAAAAAAAGAAAATTTAGTATTTCACTGGGGGGAGAAAGGAAGAAATGTGTGCATAGTAATAAGCAATAATTTATGAATATCAATTGAACTGTCATAAGGTTGACTTAGGGTTAGCCATGGTTAATATATAATATTTTCTGTTTTATCTTTTGTGTTATAATAAATTAGAAATATTTCTTCCACTGAGACATGGAAGGTTGTAGATAATGAAGCAGCACAGTAACCACTCACAAAAAAAGCTTTGGCATTATATGCTTAAGATAGTTTTAATATAATGTCATATATTCATGAAAATGTCTAAGTTCTGACTTACATAGAAAACCTTTCCAAGAAAATACTTATTTATACCATCTTCATATTGATACTATGTGATTCATTCAGCTTAGGTCTATATATTCCTAAATTGAAGTGCTACACTGTATCAAAAATAACTTCAAGACAGACTATTTTAAGTCCACAAACTTATTCAAAATATTAAAACCATACTACCAAGGCAGATGCTGCTTGACATTTGTTCATATGATAGATCATTTATTGGTCTTTAATTAAATGAGAATAAAAAGATTGGTGTTTAAAATAATAATTTTAATATATAGTAGAATGCAATTAATACTAAAAATAATATTTTTATTCCATTGCAGTATCTCTCAAAAACGTGTTTGTTTAAGGAAAACTAATAATAATACAGAATACCTGCAGAATTCTGAGAGTATATAAAACTGAGCCAGCAGTTGGAGTGGTGCAGTGTCAGTTGATGAGCATGACTCTGCAGAGCTTAAACACAGGATTAAAAAAACTTGTCAAAAAATGCTGGTGCTTCTTGGGCTTAGTTGTAGCAGGGAGGCAGAGCTGCACTGAACTAACATGGACTATTCCTCTCTATTATTAGGTTGTCATTAAAGTCTTTCCTGACCTTGTGAAGTTGGTCTTGAATGGGACATATGCACCAGTTTATGGCTAGGAATCATCTCCTGGACTGATGGTTGCTGTTGAACCAGAGTACTATTGAAATGTACTCTGTATATTTGTACATCTCAAAATGTATTCATCTCAATAGAGATGAAGTGGAAAGTAAATCTGGTTTTTTAATCAAATCACTTAACATTAAAAAAACAAAAACCAAACCCTTATTTTTCTTCAAAACTAGAACTTGTCAATCTGAAGGTAATAAAGTATAAAATTTCATTCCTGTCGCATTCACAGATGTAATTTTCTTCAATCCTTACAAAATTATAACATTGGACTAATACTTCTGTAAGGAATGCAGTGTAGAATGTTAGTCCCCTTTTGTTTTGAGCTATTAATTATACATTGAAAGTATTGAATCCCTCTGTACTAAAAGTAAAATAGAGCCAATATTCAAAAAGTACAGGTAGCAAAATCATATAGAGAAAAAAAATTTGGCTTGTCTCTGACATAAACTATATTCTTCTCTCTGAAATCTCAGCTGTACTGTTCTAGGTATGGATGTAAGAAATAACGTTGGAGCAGTGGCCAGTCTGGAACATAAATCAGTATACTCTGCATTTATCAGATTTAGAAAAAGTGAATAATGTTCACTGAAATTTAGTGAATGAATGCAGAGAATTGTCAGTCTCTCTTTAAAAACTCTGCATGTTATCCAGCATATTGCTTTTCTTCCCTAAATATTTGGACACAGCATTATCTTTTCATTTTTATATAGATGGAAATTTATATGCTCACTCCCTAAGAATTATTCCCTAAGCATTAACCTGGTCAGACATGCCTAAAACCAACCAACAAAAACTTTTCTAACATTATTATTTGATGCAATTGTTGCATAATAGGCTATGCTCCATTAAAATAAATGTCTTTCTCAGTCATCATAACTGCAGTATGGTTCCAAAACTAATGAGGAATAAAGCAATTCTCTTGCTTTTTACTACTACAGACCTAGAAACTCCATATGCACAAACAGGGTACTGGCTTTTTGTTATTGAAGTTTCCCAATTTCAAAGGGTAGAAAATGCAAGTAGCAGAAGATAAACAAAATAAATTCATTTTTTTCACAGAATGTAACAATGCCTGATTACAAGTCAAGGGCTCACCAATAAAACATTCCAGTCTAACTTTTTGAGCTATTTCTGATATTTTAAACTGATTTAGGGTGCACAAGGGTATTTTAGTCCTTTTTTGCTTGTATCTTTCATTTGGTTCGTTAGTTTTGGTTTTCTGTTGGTTTGTTTCTTTCTTGATTTGTTAATTTTGTTTCCCTATATCCCACAACTAGCTTTTTTTAAGGCTTGTGATTACTGTACTCTTCCCAAACAGGGACTGAAGGGGACATGTGTGACTCCTTATCCTAGTAGTAGTCTGCATAATTTCCTGCTTGAAAAGATAAAAATAGCTCAAGAGTTTCTCTGCTGCCAACTTCCATTTTATCTTCCTGTTATGTAGCCTGGTTCACAGGTGAAGCAGGAGTAAATGCTTTTTCGGCCATAGTAATTTTAGGCTTTGAGAAGTAGTGCTTATTCATGGTTTCAACTTTAGTATTTTATCACAAAATGCTTTAAATAATAATGTGGTTAATTACAGTTATGTGGAGAGCTCTGCCCTTTTCATTCTCACATTTTAAGCTGTTCTTCTGGCTTTGGTTTTCCCAACTTTATTTCAGTGAGATGTAAAAGATAACATCCCAGCATTAATACTGTAACTCTGTGCCTGGATGCTGGTATAATTGACTTAAAGTTGTTAAAATTCACAGGATCATCAACATGTACCTCAATTAATCAATTTTTTTGAAACACAGAATCGACAGTTTAATGAGAAACCTTTCCCAGGATCATAGTCCCCTCCTCCTCATTTTGAGAGTCAGTCTTACATTAAAGAAATGGTAAATCCTATTTGATTTCCCTTTCATGAAAGACTGAGCTGTCCCAGGGGTAACCTTTCTTTTTGCTGGATGAGGAGGGCAAGTGCTAAAGTAATGAGATAATCAATAAGAGTTGTTTTTGTATTGTCCATCTCACATACAACTGGGGATGTTACGTGTTTCCCTTAGTTTTTGCTCCTTTGCTAGTCCAGCCCATTACTGACAGACACAAGCAGTTATTCAAGGTCAGGCCGTTCCTTGGTTTCAAACTTTTCTTTGGCTCTTCTCCCATTGTCATTTAAATTACCCTGAGCTCATCAACACAGCTTTTAAAAAATGCTACCGAGATTGTGGTTTAACGAACTGAGAAATGAATGTGTTGACCTTACCTTTTTAAAGGGGAACATAGGATAGTTTTGCTCATGGCTTCATTGGTCTCATGGAACAACCCCTTCAAGTAAATGTATTTTTCCACAGGTCCCCTACAAAGTTAAAGGATATCTCTCAATTAGCTGCAGTATTCTCCTATTAGAGCTCAAGCGTCTTTTGGAGAAAGTTGACTGGTGTAATTTACTGGAGACTATATCATGTCATTGAAGTTTTAAGCTGTGCAAAAGTCAGTGTGTTAGAATCTCACAGATTTAAATAATTTACATATGTGTATTTGAATATTACCTCAATCTGAGATTTTCACAATTCATCTCTCATTTCCTGAGAAGAACGCTATTATACAGGGAGCTTTCTGGTGTATACTGGGGAGGATCATAAGAAATGAAAAAAAAAAACTAAAAAAGAAATAAAAGAGAAACCAAACCTAAACATTCTTCACCTTACTAAAAGAGAAACAGTAAAGTAACTGCAACAAAACCTGGCATTCTTCTGCCCTGGGCTCAGCTGTGGGCATCCAGTCTTCTTTCAAAGGGGTTAACAACTGCCCCCATCATAGGCTCTGATCTTTTGTTATTTTTGACACTGTTACTTGTGTTTGTTACCTGGGAACCTTTTTACTTTATTCGGATTTGTAGAATTTGGTGGGAGGCAATATTGTGGTACCAGAAGGAAGCATCTGGTGAAGTATCAACACAGTATAAGCTTTAACTGAAGAAGATGGTGGATTTTACATAAAGGAGTATAGTTTAGCCACTCCATTGTTTTCTTCTTTTTTAACTTGAAATAAATTTCTTGGTGGCCTATGTTCTCTCTGTGCATGTAGGCCTACACTGCAACCAGCCAGACTGGGAGGAATTGAGCATGCTGTATTTCGTGTTTAGAAAAGTATGAAAATACATTATTTAATTCCATTCATTCCAATTAAAGTACAGTAGAGTGTGTGAATTCTGGGATAATTGTTTCACTGTGGTATGAAAACTTTTCTTTTGCTTCCTTTCCCTATTCATGATGTGATTTGCATAATAATTCTTTAAATTCTGGTCTCTGAATATTGTCTCATTAACATAATTACCTAATTTATTGTTTTGTGAATTACAATAGATAAGTAACAATAGTCTTAGCTTATTAGCACACTTTCCACTATGCTTTGTGATCACAGTAAACAGATGATAAATTAGATTTTTTTTTTTAGAGGGACTATTCAAATATCAGGATGATTATGTGACCCATTTACGTACATGCAAAACCCCCGTGAGATTTTTGCTACTGACTGCATCATTCTTTTAGGCATCAACCTGAAGTCTAATTCTTCATTAAGGTTTTCTCTTCATCAGGAACTAGTTTTACTGTATTTGAACACCACAAGGAGCATTAAATGCCATTTTTCCCTTTAACTTCAGAAAATTAAAACCAAATTATTAAAGGATTTTAGTCCCTGCAGAGATAAGTCTCAGGCACCTATGCTGATTTGTGGAGGAAGTGCTGTTAGAAAAAATAAAATGCAGTTATAAGCTCATTTTCTGTAAATATTTAATGTGTAAATTATTTGTACTGGCATCAATAATCTCCCAGAATCCACTAAAACTGCTTTTGCATATAGGATGTTTTATGCATTTGCAGGACTCTCCTGCAAAGGGAACTCATCTTCAGATATATCTTAAGACCAAATTTTCTATTTTTAACACAGTATTTGCCATATAAACACTGATGCTGGAATATACAACAATATTTAACTTGGAAACCGAGACAATTACAGTTTTCAATTATATCTGAATATATTTGGTCTTAAAAAAAGTTTATTTCAAAGTGCTTTAGAGTATTTTATATTGGAGCTACTGTTACGGAAGTCTCTCCAAGGAGATCCTGAGGTGGTTTTGACAGATCTGAAACCTTGCTTTTTCCCAGAAAATATTAGCTCTAACTAGGCACTTTGCCTGAAACCTTAGTTTAGAATAAAAAGGATATTTTTAAGAGTAAAAATCTATATAATATACAGGCTATACTGTTCTTTTTCCAGTCTAACCCATGAAAAAAGTATGATTGACTATTGTGAGGTTTGGGCAAACCTCCGGGTGCCTCTTGGGCACCCACACTGTCGGGTTATGTTCTTCTTTAAAAAGCCAAGCAAGTTAATAATTGCTATAAAGTTATTTATTGTAGAAGCACATCAGTCTCAAAAGCAAAGACAAAACAAAGCAATGGCATAAAAGCAATGGCAAAACTGCAGTGGCAAAATGCAATGGCAAAATGCACATGGCATAAAGTCATGGCATCGAGCCCCTGCTCTCCCTGATGCGTGTTCTTTTGTAGACACTTTCCAACTAGCTAAGACACAAACTCGGACCACTACTTCTTAACCTATTAGAATTCTGGTTTCTTAGCACACCAGGCTACGTATAGACTATGTTCATGGCCTGTCTTGTTCTAACTGAAAAATGTAAGCAATATTCTTAACTCTAACTCTATTATGTCTGAAGCTAAGTTCTTGGAGCCTCTAAGGAAGCACTAGCATGTTTTTCAACCTTCACTAGAACACGTACTACTTCTCAGGCGTCTAAGACCTTTTACTCACTAAAAGCACTTAAAACTTATTCCATTTACTTGCTTACTTATTCACTCCATCTGTTCACTTACTCATTCCATCCAAAGACTTTAATTCAATCCCTGCACTCTGATTTCTCTCTGAAGAAATCAGAGGCTCCTGATTGACCGACTCCAACAGACTATAACTCTGAAAACAGAGATTCTAAGATCCCTACTCATCCAGTCTGTTTACAGGAATATTATCACTGGGATTCCACCTGGTGAGTGGGTCCTGGATGTGGGTTTGATCAGCTGCATAAAGGAATGCTGGTGGCTGAGGAGAGCCATTGGTGGGTTCATGTCCCCATGAGTTTATGTGTCCTTTTTTGTGGCCATGGCGTTTTTAATCTAGATCAGGTGTGTCTTATTTTTAAGTAATTTATGTCTCATGCATCATTTGTAAAAGAAATTACTTTGAGGAAGGAATGATTTTCAGCAGTTTTGTTTAACTGTGTTAAAATAAATCATTATTTAGCAAAGCTCTACAAAGACCTTGTGAAATTTCCACTGTCAGTTAAAAGTAAATATGGAAGAAAACTCTTTAGGAAGCAAGGGGGCCTGTGAGGCTTTTACTTGGTCAAATTGCTCTGCAGCTATTTGATATGTGCATAAAACAAGTGAACAAAATACATGAATATTTTGCTTTTTCTGTCTGTACCAAATTAGAAGCTTATCTGAGCTGGTGAAAGGCCTCTCAGCTTTCATCAGGTGTGGTGAACAAGGAAAAGCTATTGCAGGAAAAATTATGTAAGTAATAGAAGTTGCTGAGGGGTTGTTTTGTTTTGTTTTGTTTTGTTTTGTTGGGAGAACACTTGTATATAATAATATAATAAAAGATGTAATATAATTATAGACCCTGGGACCCATGTTTTTAGACTGTAGCAAAACCTGAGGTAGGCTTAATTTAGTTGTTGGATCTGTTTGCCTTAGTCTTAGTATTTTCAACAAGAGTGGTAGAACTCCATCATGGAAACACAAGTTCTTTCCACTGAATTTCCTAAGAGGCAAATACTGGGATTTGGATTTTCAATCAAGAATTTTTGACCTAAATAATAAATTTGTTATATACTTGGAGGGTTACATTGTTATTGTGCCAGTTTTCCTAAGACCAAAGAGAGATGTTTCAAGAATAAAGCACTTTCCTCATAGAGGAGTGGAAAGAGAGAATATTACTTAATCACTGTGTGCTGACATGGAAGCTGTCCAAAATTATACTGGAAATTCTGGTTCTTTCCTCAGATTGCAGACTCCTGTGACATTGTTGCAGCCCAAAGGATATTCATCCATTGTGTCCCTTTGAATTTTTAAAACAAAAACACTATTAATATTTTATTGCATTTTGAGTCCTGCTAAACATAAAATGATCCTCGTCCTTTTTGTTTTGTTTGCACTGCATGTTTTTAAAGTGGGCATCATTAAAGGCTCGGAAATATGGCCCTTTCATTTCTAACTTCTGTAGGAAGCCTTTAATGCAATACTAGTCTTAAACACACTTTTTTATTGTCTGGATCAGGGAAAATATCCTCACAAAAGAAGCAAACCTTTTGAGATAAACTGTTCATTTGAAATGTGTCTGACAGGAATAAACATGACATCTCTAGAGTGTTATCTCATTGAAATAAATATAAAAGATGGTGGCAGGAGTTTAATAAATAGGTTGCCTCCATTTGTTAGGTCATTGTAGTCAAATAGCACATACTGCCTGTACTGAGAAATGCTGCATTCCTAATTTGCAGTTACACTGGAACTTCTGTTATTCACAGTGCTGAACAAAAGGAGTCACAGAGTGGTGGTGTTGGATAAAATCTTTATGGGCACTTGTGTTAGAAACCTGCTTTGCTGTTGATAGTGTGGGAAGCATTTGTTGCAACAGCCTGATTTGGGGCAGTGTTTTCTTGAGGGATATTTGAAAGAGCATAAATACATAGTACTGTTACTTAATATGAATAAAAGTATCAGACATTAATGTAAATTATTTTAAGATGAAATTCCAGTGCAATTCTCCCTGTGTTCGGTTTTTAATTCTAATTAAGCTCTTTTTAACAGGAAGAATCAGTTAGTGCAGAAGTCTGGCTTAAAATGGATAATACACTCAAGTGTCTCAAATTGTATTTTCAGACTGTGACCAGATTATTCATCTGTCTTGGACATACAGTACATGATAAATTGATTTTGGATTGCAGTGGTTATGGGTACAGGATACTACCTGGTTTGTATAATTTAAAACAAGCATGTGAAAGTTTCTTGGATCCTGGGCTGATCCTCTGAAGTGATTTTTTTTTTGTAATTGCAAATTGATTTAACTTCCACAGAGCTATAAGAAACCAAAGCTTTGATTTGAGGACCAGAGGGACAAAAATCTGAGGCAATGCTTAACTAACCCAAATACTTTTTCTACAAAGCACATAATCAAGCAAATCTTATTTACTTCAGCAATCTGCTACATTATTCTTTCCCTCTGAAAAAAAACTCAAAGGATTGTATGGTAGTGTGGATGGTTTCCAGATAAGTGAAGCTGTATTGAACTCTTTATCCTCTTTTTTGCAGGAATAATCTAATAATCTAGGATATTTAATTAGGCTTTTATCTATAAACTATATAATTTCACAAACCTCCATTAACCAATATGAATTTAAAAATTTGAGGTCAACAGTATAAAATTCATCTAGTTCTTTGAGCTCAAATTGAATGCTTGTTAATGTTCAGTATCTATCTAGAATTTATGTGAATTCCTCAGTTTGTTTACACTTGTCATTGCTATAAATAGATGTTATCTGCTGTGTAATTTCAGAGGCCATTTCATAAATTAAATAGAAACAGAGAATAAAAAGAAATCCTTCATGACTTTTTTACAAGCAAGAACTAGATTAAGATTAGATGGATGTTATATTGATTTGTCTTACAAACAAGTGCTGATCAATTTAAAGGGTGAAGGGACAGTCTTCTAAAATCCTGTTAAAGGTCAATAGAAACTGCCTTTTTGTAAAAACAGCAACTTCTGTCTTTGTTGCTACAGCTCTAAGTTAGAGCTGATTTCAGCTGCCTTTCTGAGAGACCTTAACTTGTTCGGACTAATGGAAATGAACACTCAATAAAAGCACACTGTCTATCAGAACAGATATATTTACTAAGACCTTAACAGATGTTATGGCTTTGGGGATGTTGTTTTCAAAAAACTTCATAATAAAAGTAAGGAGCCTTTAGTGGCAAGTGGAATCATCTTAAACCAGTTCTAACTGATAACAAAGCCGCATGGATAATCTTCAGTTATCCTTCAGAAATATTGTGATAGAATTGTAAACACAGGAAAACAATAATAAAATGTACCAATATTTTTTAAATGGGTGTGAAATGGAGCTCCACAGTTCTTCTACATTTGTTATCTCTTCATAAAGTAATAATATTTCGTTGTAGTTGTCCAGGTAAATTCAGCTTCAAATTCTAAAAACTTATTTGCATTTTTCAACATTTATTAGCATGTTTTGTAAAGATACTTTTCAGTCCTCCTCTTTTGTAAGGATATATGAAGCTAAAGATGTGTCAGCACAAATATATTTGTAGGTGGGTGGGATTTTATGATTTCCATTTTGAGTTATCTTTTTCTTCTGATTTTCTCAATCTCAACTGTAAACATTTCTGTTTCAAACAGTGCTAAACAAATGCATCTTTTCTTATATTAAATACTTCAAACTAGGGGTTGACCTAAATTCAAGTCATAGATTTTTTAACATTCTTTGAAGTAGAGAAATCAAGTGTTGAAACTCTTTTAAAACATCTCTGAAACAGTTTTTTAGTATGTTCAATTGTTTGGTATTTTTTGGAAGCAGCATGAAGCCAGTCTTGTTGTTTATGTTGAAATAATGAATCTTTTTTGGTGTTTTGATTCTGCAATTGCAAGGAGCATAGAATAAATGGTAACAAGTAAATAAACACTCAATGTGTGGGACTGTCAGGAGGAGTTTACAGCAGTTTGAATACATAAGCTCAACTGAAGTGACTACAGTAACATTAACTACTGTTAAATATTTATTTAAATTTCCCTCCTGCAAAATTGTAGCACATGTTCTCACTTTGTTCAGTAATATTAAATAAAGCTGAGTTTCTAGTTACTGTCAAGTCTAGAGAAGGTGATGGAAAAGGCAGTGCTAGGAAAGGTTACTGTAAAGGTTGTAGTAAAGTATTTTGGTGACTGAGGAATGTGAAATGAAACCTCTATGTCTATTGGAGTTGGAGGGCAAAGGAGGCCTGGCTTTTTTGTGTTTAAATACTTTGGTTTATTAACAAGTGGAAGGTTTTTTGGGGAGCTTTTTTGTGGCTGGAAATAGAGGCAGACAGAGAAAATTATAATTGTTTTATTTGTTTTGAACACCTATTTAACACAGGAATTGGAGCAATGAAGAAAATGCACAGAAGCTAACTTAATTTTTGAATGAGATTAACAAATAAGTATGTTTAGTGTTGATAAATAAGAATTATGAATGATGGTGGAGAGGGCTTTTTTAAAGAAATCAATAAAGCATTATGATGTAAGCATTTTAGATTTAAAAAGTCATCTTAATTCAGTGACAAAGTGTGTCCTTGCTTGGATTAAAGTAACTGTTTTAATAACACAATAGCTTTCCAGCATAACAGGAGGGTTAAGCTGGGTAGGTCATGTCAGTTCAGGCACTGGCAACATCATCTCAATAAGGATTTTAAATCATGAGGTTGAAGTCTCTTTTGGCAAGTTATTGGAAAAGGAATTAAATTTCAGTTTCAGTGCTACACTAACAGGACTTGAGCTCATGTAATTTTTTCTCCTTCAGTTTTGCTATGAAAGTGCATTCCAATTGATTTGTCTATCTTATGAGACATTGTGTGTAACAACGAATTCATGCTGTCAGATTTTACTTAAGGTGGACACATCAGAACTCACAAGGACAGCAGTGCCTGTGAACTAAACTGCTTCAAGGATGGCGATTTTATTTATTAAAAATCATTATACCCTATAAATAATAGGTAAAAATGTTTGCAATCTCTCATTCTCATACAAATAGAAGACATTCTGACACTTGGAAGTCAAATAGAAATTAAATATTTGTATGTAAGTATCTCATTTCACAAAAAATCTAAATGGAATGATAGCACCTAACCTTTTACTGCAAATAGGGGTCCCAAGACCTTTGTGTCATGCTAATATCCTCTTGAGTACACTTTCATCTTGCAGTCCTTTCAATCCTTGCAGCACAGACCTTGTTTATATTGGCACTTTACCTTCCAAACTCCCTGCACACCAGGAGCATTCTCAAATTAGAAAATCCTTGTCTTTATAGTTTCTTTTAAAGGGAACTTGGTGCAATGCAGAAATGGCCTCATATAAAAATTATATCTTCCCTTGACCTATTAGCATAGGAATGCCTGCAGTATTTTAGCTGTGTGCCAAAGTTAGTGCCCCATTACAAAAGGGAGGTTGTGTTGCCACTGATGCCTTGCCACTGGGTCCTGAGGGACATGGTTAGAAGCCTAAACACGTTGACCTGTTTGGTCATGGCTTGCTAGTAAGAAGATGTGTGGCTATGGAACTGATTCTTGGTACATAAAGTTTTCTGGTTTTGCTGAGAGTGCAAGTCTCCGTTTCTTCCTAGTTATTATCTCACGCCTGGGAGCAGCTACAAGTGTAAGGTTTCCCCTCTGTATTTATTTATGAAGTGGGTAGTTGTTTTAATATCTTTGGCTTGTAATTATAAAAGTGGGTTTTCTTCCTACCATTTAAGCTTGGAGGGATTTATGCATTGTGTTTACTTAGCAGCAGACACCAGGAAAATGTTCTTTGAAGATTTAGCCTTTTATGGGGCTTTGTAGTTACTAGCAAATAAATCTAACTATTCTGTGTCACAGAATGAAGTTTGTGGTCAAACAGTCTCTTTCCGTTGCAAGCAGCAATGGAGAGATTGCAATTTTTTCTACTATTCAACCATTTCTTGATTTTTATTTGGCAAGTTTGTTTTACCTATTGTCCTCAAAGGGCATTTTTTGGTGACTGGAGCAAAGTGAACATTTGTTGAAGAGTCTGCATTCACAAAATAATAAAGTAGAAATAACTGCAATAAAGAAAATCTTCATTTACTATGGTAATGGTATAAGCAGAATTATGTAATGTTTTTGCAACAGGCTGAAAGTATATTTTGCATCCCTGTATAGCCAAAAAACAGTAATGTTGCCTGCTCATGTCAAAGAAAGTAATGATTGCAGAAATTCTTGGCACTTGACAGTATTGGGCTACTGGTTAGACTCCTCTTAGAGGTTTTTTCCATCCTAAATGGTTCTGTACTTATGTAATTCTGTGATTTGGTTTAGTTGGAATATATAACTCTAAAATTTTAGCTTGTATAGAAAAAGATTCTTAATTGTTGGAAGATGTTTCATCAAAGCAGAAAATCAAACTGATTGTGGTTTTGTTGGTTATTTTTCTTTTCCCATTCCAAGGTTAGTTTCCATCCTAGTACAGAGAAAAGTGTTTTGTTTTTAAAAAGTGTACGTACTTTCAGGAATTTCCTAAATAGTAGCTCCTGAAGGAACTACTTTTCTAAAACCTTTCGAATGTTCAGATATCTGGCTTATTTCCAGGACTTCAACAAAGAATTTGCTTTTCTTTAGATTCATTTCAATATAAGCATAACCAGAGAGTAAAATAAATTATGTTATTGGGGCCTGTGTAAGAAATTGAAATATAGATGGTGATGTAGTTCTTTGGACACCTTTGTTCTGTGTGAGTGTAAGTAATACAGATTTATGGTGATGCTTTTAATAAGCAAAAGTCATTCTGTCTATCTGGTACCTCCTCTCACCTCATTTAATGGTGTAGCTAGGACTGAGAGCTAATACCCAAGGAGAACAATTTTTCCTCCAAAGCAGCAAGGTAGGGATTGGGTTTTCCCTTTGCCAGAGAGATTTATACCTGCCAGGTCAAGGACCACATGTATGCTCTAAAAAGCCTCTGTTTTACAAAAGTAATTTTCTGATAGATGTGTAAGAAGGATAAAAGAAACAGAGCAAACAGGGGTCCTTCAGCCTGCTGCATAAGCAGCCTAGGAAAAGGTGTTACATCTCTAAGGCACCTAAAACTTGTACAGGACAAAGAAAAATAGGTCTGGGAAAGAGGGAAGAGGGGCACCCAGTATGGAGCACCCAGAGAAGCTTTTGGAGGGAGTCACCTGCCCCATGCAGCAAAAAGACTCAAGTTGTTGGGAGGAATCTCTTACTTCCCACAAGTAATTTAAAACATAAATTCACTGAACTACAGTAATTTAAACAAAGCACTTATCAAAACTCTAATGAGACGAGAGACCTTTGACAGGAAGGTTTGGGCCTGTCCTTGTCTTTGCTGAGTTTTTCTGCCAAGAGTGTTTACTGTGCTTTGGAGCTGTTATCACAATGATATTGGCATAAGCCATGGCCCGTGGTGTGTTATTAGACTCAAAACACACAGAATCTCAAAGTGTGTTTGCTGTGGACATATACACTTGCCATCCTCAGACTGAAGTTTGGTGATCTCATAAAACAGTTACCAAACGAATTTAATCTAAAAAATGCTTAATGGAAATTAAACTTGTTTTAATTTTATCTGTCTTGAGATCACAGAAGTTTTCATCTAGTCATTAGAATTTTTCTCCTACATTACTAAATTAAACATGTTTTACTGTTGTCTATTTCCCACTTTTTACTCTTTGATGTTCTAATGTTAAATTAATAGCTATTATCTTTCTGAAGATTTAATTTACACTAATTTAATTAACTTCAGTGCATCTTGGTAGATATTAATTGCAACATCAATTTTAGCAATCAATAGTTCCTGGAAAATAGACCAACAATTATTGCCTTAATTTGTAACAATGTAGGAAGCGTTTTTGTAATTTATATATTAATTTTTTGATGACAGAATTCTACCTAGCATGCTCAGGACTTCAAATAGTGGTCATTATTCAAATGTGATTCTTCTTCCCATACTATTGTTAACTATTAAGCATGGATGAGCCATGTTTTCAGTTAATACAATGTAGTTGTAACTCAGTGCACTCTGTTTAAATTGAATTTGTGCTACAATTAAATTTGGACTTCAGTGATAAATATCTACATTTTCAGCAGGTATTTTTGGAAGAATTGAATAAAATTACTTTTTTTGTGTGTCAAAGAATCTCATTAAACTAAGCTGGGATTTTTGTTTATTTTACCCTTTATGTCCATTTTATTCAGTGGATTAGGCAATCATCCTTGTAATTGAATTATGAACTTTATCCCATCTCCAAATGAAGTCTGTGTTGCTGACAGCCACAGCAACCTAAGGGCCTCTAGATATAATGACTCACTTGAAATGGTTTGGATGTGGATTCCAATTCAGATAAGCAGCCAGTATTTAATATTTGGACCTTATCTTGAATTCTCTGGGTTTGGAAAACAAAGCTGTTGTCAGAATTCTTTAAGGATTTCCCATGCCTCTGAAAACTCATCTTCAGATCAAAAATTAATAGAGTAGACTATTAAATATTTTTAATGCATCTTAGTGGGGTTTGATACACAAAACAGCATAAAATAATTCCAAGTCATTTATTCATAAGTGCTGCAATTCAGGTTGAGATGTATTCTCAAAATTTTAAAATATAATTTTCTTTGTGCAAAATGGAACTATTTTCCTCTCTGTTTAAACATTCTACTACACTCTAAAAAAAGATTTCTTTCCTAATAATTGTGGGTTTATATTTCATAAGTGTGTAGACAAAAGCGTAGCCTGGAGTAAAATATAATAAGCAGGTATGTATTTTATGAATATAGGTAGATATGCAAATTAGGACGACAGTTAACTCTAGTTGTGTCAGGTTTAATTACAGTATGTCAAAACAGAATCATTTTTAACGAGGTTGTAGAGACCTTAGAATTACTATTTTAGATGCATTTAAACTGTTTTCTAGATTTGTGTTATATTGCCCTGAAAAGGTGCTGGCAAAGATAGACACAGTGCCCATTGTTGTAGTGATTGCAGCAGCAAAAGCTATATTTTCACTTAAGAATTAGTGGGTTTGTAACTCAGAGCTTCTGTATATGTATGTATTACCAGTTGATTGTTTCAGAATTATTTTTCCTTGTGGTCAATATCCCTGGATTCTGAATTTCTCCCTAGATTTTTTGCTCTGCAATATTAAACCACAGATTTCTGCTGTGAAAACTTAAATTTGTGTAACATGCTATATAATGATAGCCAGTAATTGTTCAGGTTGACAAACCAATGTATTGACAGCACAAAGGAACATAGCTTTTACTGCTGGAAAAAAAAAAATTAAGATATCGTTCTACTCTGTAAATCTGGTTGGGAGGAATTATATGACCTAACTCTGAAATGGGAGTAGAGGTCTTCAGCTCTGTACTCACAAAGGCAAGTTGATTCAAAACAGCCTTTCTTGAATTCTGAGTGGTACAGAGTCACAAATTAATGTAATTGGATCTCTAGCAGCATGACTAATCTTAATTTTTTGAAGTATATGCTACCTCATAAGAGTGTAAGAATAAAAACAGGATAAAGCCCATAGCAATACAAATTTTTGCTGTTTATGTCTACTTGAAAATATGTGTATTTTTGAAAGAAATCCTTTTTCTATCCTGAAAAAGATGATTCAACAACCCTCAGCAGGTAATTTTTAGCACTTAGAGGTTCCCTTGGGCTGCTGTCAGCTACAACTTATTGCATAGGTGCTTTTCACTAAACTCATTATAAAATGATTAGCCCCAAGGAAGACAGTGTGATGTCAGCCTGCACTTGTTATAGGCACTTCTGCAGATGAATTGCACATTTTAAAATTTTATCAAATGGTGAGCACAGAAAAATCATGGGATTAAACAGACAAGTTGTTAATAGGGATGCTGTCTAAACTATATTTGTTAGAAGGAGTATTTCCGAGGAATTATTTTTCTTTTTCACCAGATTTTCATTTACTGGATTACATTGTGGTAAGAAAGAAACTGTGGCAAAACATGGACCAAGTTATTAATGCTATTTGTCTTTCATTACTTACTAGACAGGGGCCTTTTTTAATAAAATAGCATGTTTGTTTTATAAGCAGAGTTTCCACATGATAAATTTGTGACAGGAAAGTGGGTTGTGGCAGATAATTTTGGACCAAGTGTGTTTGTCATGTGAGAGTGGGTCTAGTTCAATTTACCAATTACTTCCAAAGATACAGAAGTACAGTAATGCTCTCAGGATGGCCCAAACTCTTTTAACATAATCACTTAAATGCCGTGGATGTTTATTGGTTAAGAAGAAACAACACTTCTGAAAATGTAATCTTTGGAGACTGAGTGTTCCCTTCTAGACAGGTAGAGTTTCGTAGTGCAGATTTCAACATGGATTTTGCAAAGTTATCTGTATCTAAGAATTGTCTTTACATTATGAATATTGAGAAGAAAACAAAATCATCAGCCTTGTCGTGTCTTTTTGGGAAAGCTTTGTGAAAGAAGAGAAAAAAAGGAGTCACTGGGAAAACCCTGCTGGCATTTAAAGTATATCCTACTAGATAGAGTCTGGAAGAGACCTTTGTCCAGATCAAGAGAGGAGCTCTTTATTTTGAAAAGAGTCTTTGAGTTAAAAGCTTTTGACAAGAGGGCGAATCAAGTGGCTGAGGAGCAAGGCCATAGCAGTGGTGGCAAAGGCAGTGACCATCAGGGTTTGGGGTATGACTGAGGGGCTGCAGAGAGCTTTTTGTGGTTGAATTTCCACTACCAGAGCAGCAACAACTGTGCAGGTCTCACTTTTGTTTCTCATTTTAGTCTACACAGAGGATTTAAAACACACAACCTGTTAGCTCTAGTGCAATATACTTCACTTTCTTTACTGTGTGTGAGGCAGGTTAAGGACATAAGAATAGCATTTAAGGACTTTTAGTCTTCTGGACTTTTGGTCTTCCTGAATAGCCTTCTGCCTATTTCAGAAATTTTAGGATTAGCATTTTTCTTTATTTTCTGGAAAAAGTATATTTTTACCCTCTGTATTTTCTCATGTGGTCAAAGATGATGCTTTCATGACACTAAAGCAATGAAGCCATTTATTTACCTGAAGAAAAAAGGTGCACAGAATAGACTACCTCAACCTAGGGAGTTGATGTTCTTCATATATCTCACTTTTTCACAATATTCATAAGCATTTCAAAAACTGCTTTTTGAAGATTCTAGAAATTCCAACGAACATCCTCATTTGAATTATAACTTCAGTGTGCCCTAGCACTGTTAAGTGTTTTATCACAGAAAGGGCAGTGAAAATTTGCTCAAAGCCCTGGCATATTAACAGACCCTAATGAGAAATCCACCTTGTGGACTAGAAGAGAAGTGGAAATGTCAGTTCTGGCAGCTGAAAGAGTGCAGTTAGCCCAGGATTTCCTCTACAACAACTATCTGAGAGGGCAGATGTTTCAATAAAAATGTTAAAAGTAAAGCAGCCCGTCTGTGCCCCAAAGTCCCTAATTAATTAGTGGAGTTATTGGAGCTTGGTGGTACTTCCTAGTCCTACCACCTAAGCTCCTTGGGGCAGCTCAAAACCAGGCACTGAACAAATGGTAGACGACTGTTCTGGAGTGATTCCAGGTAAAGAAAGAATTACTCCAAAGAGCTCTCTGAGGAGGAAGAAATATACAAATCAGAGAGACAGTAATGACAACTCTTGCTTTATTAAATAAAGCTGATATGGACCTGTCCTGATAACAAGGACTGCTATTTACAACTGCATCATTTGTCATCAGAAGCAGAGCCAACCTTGCGGAGCCAAGATTGTGAATCATGAGGGGAAGAGGGAAACAAAAGGATTTTTTTTTATTATTATTTCTTATTCATGGTTTCAGATAAATGGCCAACTGACTCACTGCTGTGTTTTATTTATTTATTTGTAAGTGAAGAAAAGGAGCAGTGAAGGTGTAAGAGGTTTGTTTGTGGGATTTTCTTCCCTCTCCCCAGAACTGTCTGGGAATCCTTTTGATGTGGGATCAGCTTTCTTGTCTTGATAGCTAGCAATATATAAATGCATGCATGTGCATAGCAAGGGTCATTTGCTGCTGCTTCTCAGTACTTTACTTTTTCTCTAGGAAGCATCCTTAAAAATAAACAAAATATTGATGTTATTGGTACAGGTTGCATCAAATGCCTAGTGAGTTATTTCCTGAATCTTTGAAAGGATGTATCCTAATATGTATGTTCATACAGTGCAACAAGCGTCAAAGTGATATGTCTGAAAATATAAGGCTTTTATTTTGCTGATTTGGACCACAGTTATCTTGACAACAAAAGAAATAGTTTCTCAGCTTTATAATAAAGTCCTTTTAGAGCAGCAGAAAGAAGATAGATACTAAAACGTTAGAGAAGAAAAGAACTAGTTGTTCACTATATGTCACTAAAGCTTCTCCAGCCTGAGTGACTGTGAGGCCTTTAGCCTACCCATGTGCCAAGAACCAGAGCCCTGCATGATCCCAGAAAAATATTCCACTTGATGTAGCGCTTTGTCATGAGAATTTGCTGTAAGATATTGTTTAATCTTTGAAATTATGACTACTGTTTACAGAATTTTCTCTTGCAAGCCTTTTGTCCTTTTTAAACAAGCCAGAGTTCAGGAACAAAATATTTGAAATCAAATGTTTCTTTCTTGGGCACTGCTTTCTCCAGTGGTTGCCATACAAGTGCTCTTTGCAAACAAAAATATAAAACTGGAAAAAAAAAAGTCTTATCTCAAATACAATTGTGGGTGAATTTTAGGTTTTGGAGGTGAAAATTGAACTTTAGTTCTGAATTGTTTGCAGCCAATAAAAAAATAATCTTTAGACAAGGTAGTGCTGTCCTTCACATTGTTTGCTTTAGCAAACCTTCCTGAATTTTTACATTTTGGTTCCAGATCTTGAAGACCAGCAAGAATAATGCTATTTGAGCTATGAAGTAGAAATGCTTCCTTCTGTGTATAGATATCTTAATTTTTTTTTCTTTTAGCTATATGAAGGGGCTTTTCCCCAATGAAGGTCAAATGACCTAATTTTAATAGGCAATGCTTGCAGTGTGATCATATCTAAAGATGTGACTGCCTTAATAGAATTTAACTGGGTTGGCAGTTTTCATCCCTTAAGCTATGTGTCACCTTGTGAATAAGCCTCTAACATATCTACGAGAGCTTGCTTATTCAAGTGAATTTTAATTTACTGGTCTTTAAGATTGGAACAGTATCCTTGAACGGCATCTTGAGTAAGATATATTAATATACTGCTTTTAAACTCTCCCACTCTCTATGATTCAAAGTTCAAACTTTATTTTTACCACCCTTTTACCACCCCATATTCACCAAGGAACTCTGCTCAGACCAAACTATTAGCCACATTTTGCAATTTTTCCTGGTGAGCTTAGAGGCCATCAATTTCAGTAAGTGCCTGTGACCTGTTATTTACTGGAATATCAGTATCAACTGCTATTGTCATGATGGGGTAAATGTTGGCAGCCTTTTAGAAGCTTCCACTTGGTTGTGATTCAAAGCCATAGGAAACTTAAAATTTTGCATGATTTGGTGTGAAATCACAAATGTGCTGTGAAAACATAAATATGTCTAATCATGCACGTAAGGAAGCCTTCTAAGGAAACTAATTTACTATGAAATATAAATCTCTAGTTTTCTTGTACTGGTTTGGTTGTCCTGGGATTTTTTATTTTTTAGGAATAATTCACCTTAGTGCTATGAAAAAATGTTAGCATATTTCCATAACATTAAATTGAATAGGTGATTTATTTACTGTAAAGTTGCATTTCATCCATAAATATAATTACTTATATTTTAAAAAAAAGTCATAATATGTATTTACTGAAAGAAGAGAAGCATTTCATTTAGAGTGCAAATTGAAGGCTTTAAGTTGGAAGTTTTATAATGTCTTGCTCTTCCATTAGGATATATAAATACAACGTTTGTCTCAATGTTAGGACACGAAAATAAGATTGGGGTGAATGAAATCTACAGGGTTCTTAATCATGCTTTATGTTTTCTAAAGGGTAAAGGTTTAAGGGTGAAGAATTAAAGCAAGAATGCATGGAGGTGCTACTGTTATGTGTTTTTATATAGTTTAATTTGCTTTTCATGTATTGGAGGAGAAGTGTATGTCTGTATGGGGGGAGGACAGCAGGGCCAGAGAGAAGCTCCAGTCCCTGCACTTGCCTCATCTCCTGCTTTGTTGACCCTGCAAGGCTGGAGCAGACAGGGACAAGCCATCCCTTCATGTGCTGGGGACAGGCTCATGTGGCACCAGCAATGACTGCAGCACACACAGGGTCTCCAGGTGGCTCTGTCCTCCCCTGGGTCTGCCTGATGTCAGTGCAACTTTCCCCTGTCGCTTGTCCCACACAAGGAAGTTGTGTAATTCGGATGCTACTTAGACAACAAAAAATTTCCTGAGTCCTGACCTAGATAAATCAAATAATATCCTAATTGGATATACTTAATTGGTGTTTGGAGGCATTTTTATACAGAGTTTTCTATTTCCACTGGGAATATTTTCATTTTTCTGTTTATAATTTACACCACAAATTTGTTTATTAACAATTCTTGACGTTTCTTTCATCTTCGTATGAATTTCTGCTTGAGAGCAAGGAAAGTATATCTTTGTTCTCAGGAAAGAAAAGTTACTTTGAGTTTTACTTTGAAGCACTCACTGATATAACTGAAATGTCATGAATAATTTAAGCAAACATCGATGCAAATGTTACTGGAAATAATCAAGGAACTTTAGAGGTTGTAAATAAAACCGATTTAAAGATGAAAATGGATGCAACTTGCAATTCTAATTTTGTATACATGCAAAAGTAGAACAAAATAGTATATTGGAACATATGGGAATGGAACAAACAGCACCGACGCTACGTGGGTGATTCATTTGTGAGTAGAAGAACTTAAATAGCTTACTCTGGCTTGCATATATACAGCAAGAACACTGAATATAAAAGTATAAAAAGCCTTTTCACTTTTTTTGTGATATTTTGAAAAAGATGCATCATGGAATCATAAAATGATTTGGGGTGGAAGAGCCCTGAACACTGCCAGGGATGGGGCACCCACAGCTTCTCTGGGCAGCCTGTTCTAGTGCCTCACCACCCTCACAGGGAAGAATTTCTTCCTAATATCCAACCTAAGCCTACTCTCTTCCAGTTTGGATGTAGTAGTATATATCTTGCCAATAGCCTGTATGTAAATAGTTGTGCCATTTACATCTCTGTATGCTCTAACATTCTAAACTGCCCGACCTGAATGACCTTGTAGTACTTGTTTTATAATACTGTCTTGTTTCTGGTAATTTAATCAAGGAAATTGCAGGGGAATTATGTTGGTGAGGGTGTCATTCGCCAGCCATGATGTCATGTTTTCTGGTATCTGCAAGTCTTGCTTTCTTGGGGTTTTTTGGTTTGTTTGGTTTTTGTTTCTCTTGATATTTTGAATACTACAGTCCATTTAGTAAGCGTATTTTATGCTTTGAGACACAGTTTGTATGTAGTAGACAGTCACAAAACTATTTCACCTCCATATTTCCATGTGCTTCACATGCTTCTTCCAGCCCCCAAGTGATGGTTCTGTGTGGCTGAGGCCTTCAGAGGGCTGTGCTGGGCAGCAAGGCACAAGTTTACAGGGGCTGCATCATCTCAGTACTGTCACAGCCACAAGCACAAGCTGGGAATCCATACACACAGTAACCCATTCATGATTTGCCTAAAGCGTGTCTGAACTGTGATGCTGGACTCCACGGGGTATCCACAATCCTCTGGATTGTGCTGAATTTGAATTAGATACAAAGATCCTTCCTTCTTGAATAGAATTTTTCAGACTGGCTAAAGGGTATTTCTCTCAAATATTTTTGTGCAGTATAAATAAGCTACAGTGAGACTAAGACAGCGTTTCAATCAATACAGCTTGCTACCAGCCACTGTATCAGTACTGGTAAAGCAAAGAGATGGAGAGAAAAAGAGTTTGCATAGGTAGTCTTTTTAATAATTATAAAGAATAAGTTCATTAACTCCTTTTGGATACTTTTAAAACATTATGGTGATGACAGTGCAAAGGTATCTAATTCATATATGATTGTGTTCCTACAGTTTATTTCTCAAGGAGAAATCTCAGAGGAGATTATAAAAAAATGCTTGAAAGATTTAATTAAAATCTGCTCTCTCACATTTAATACTGCCTAATACTTTTAATTAATCTGAAATTCCTAATTGCTTCTGTAATTTTTGCCATGTGTAAATAGCTAATTAAAGTATTAACCACCATCAAATGTAGCCTAAAATTAAATATATAAATGCTCTGTTGCTGATTAAGAGGATTACATGAAAAAATAGTCAACTTTTAGGTATGAATGCTTTCTGACTGCAAATAAAGGTAGATTAGCTGTAGTAAAAAGGGAAGCAGATGAAGGAAGTTCATGCAGTTTCTTATTGAGTTTATAGTTTCCTACTGAGCGAGCCAATATAAGACTTCTATAGCTCTAGTAGTGTTTAGAGAAGTTTGGAGGTTGTTTGAAACTTCACCAGTTTGTTACACTCCTTGAGGGACTGTCTGTCAATGGAGAGTGCTGGAATGCAATATATTCAGCCTCCTTTACCAGGTTTCAAGGACCAGATGGTAGGGGACATAGTTATGACCTACATCCTCTGAGAAAACATCCTTTCTCATTTTCAGAGTCATGTAAAAGGTAGAGAGAGCTCTTCTTGCTCCTGGAGGTTGCACTACAGAATAGCCTCATATTCGTTTGTGAGCCACCAAACGGATGGTGACAAACTCAGTGTAAATGCTGAAGGAGAATAATTTGACCTTTTCCCTCATGATCAGCTTGGGAACACCATCCACACAAATTCTTCATAAACATATCCTCTGGCATAACTGTCTATTGTAATGAAATACAAGCCAATAACCTCTTAGCTTAGACCAACCTGAACCAGTAAATGCCCGTGAGAGTCTCTGTAGTGTGCTCCTTAGGCATTATGACTCTGGAATTAGCTCATGCTGAACTAATCCATCCCTGCCCATAGCATGGAATTGCCATAATAAGGAACATAAGGAAATCTCTCAGGTAATCAAGTGTTGGGAATTTTTAATGGGGCAAAAGTAAAAGCTGCTTTTACTATAAAGACAAATAGAAACAGTTTGCTGAAGGATGCCAAGCCAATCTTTATTTCAGTTTCCACTGGAATTTGACTATTCTGGGAGTACAAACTTCAAGACTGTCAGAATTTTAGGTCGTTGCACCAGGTCCTTATACAACATTCCCCCCTTATAAAGCTATGGATTAGTGATAATCAAATAAGATGTTTCAGTATGGAAGGCTATTATTATTTTTGGTCCCCTGAAAGGCTTCTATAGATAAATTAGACAATTAGCTCTTTTAGCAGTCCTTACTCCCAGTGGTCCTTCTGGGTTCTATTTCAAAAATGAGATGGTATAGACTCTTGATTTGGCAAAGCCTCAAACCAGTAATGAAAAGCTGAAAAGCTCTTCTCTTTAAAATGATCTCCAAAACTGACAAATATTTCTTACAGTATATAGAAAAATCTCATCAGGTTTTGTCTTTGTTATTTCAATAATGTCTCAGATATAGTACATTTTCCCTCTTCCACGTATGTTCTAAGGGCTTTTCTATATGCTTTTTCCTGTTAAAATGACAGAGACTGGGTTTAGTTGCCTTTAATGCTCTTTTTAAATGGAAAGCTAAGCCAAGAATAGAAGAATTTCATTTCTTGTTCTGATAGTACTTTCATGTTATCTGAGTGCTCACAACTAGGAAACATCTCAGGTATAGTGCTCCTGGAAAATCTTTCCAGTTGTGAGTATTCTCCATAGGTACACCTGCCAGTGTTATTTGGGAACAGGTAGTTTATATTTCTGTCCTCTGGTTTAGAATTATTAACCTCAGCCTCACATCTCAGTTATAGAGAAATGAGACCCAAAGGATAATATTCTAGTGTTTGTCCCAGCTGATTTTTTCCTATAGCCTGTGCTCACTACCTCTACCTCTCCTCCAGAAAGCCAAGGGAGAAGTTGTCTCCTGTCCTCCTCCTGGACAGTAGACTTCTTCCTAGTAGACTATAAAAACAATTCTACATCTTCTTCTGCCGTAGAAACATTTCAACTGACAGTGGTGTCCAGGTTGTGGTGGTTGGTTTGGTTTGGTTTGGTCTGGTTTGGTTTGATTTTCCCATATAATGCAAATCAGGAGTATTGGTATCAGAAAGTGTCATTCGGTTCATTAAGTATTTTATTGCTGCTGAACTATTAAACATATTTTATGGCTATGTAGTTTAATTGATGTAGTCATAAGTTACAAAGAGGAAGTTAATATTATGATAATACTTTTACATAAATCAGATCTTTTAATAGAAAATTACCAGTCTAACTTGACTAAACATTGTTCTGTTCTTAACCATACTGAATGTACCAATGGATACTGCATTTGAGCTTTTGAAATCATCCCCTGAGATTCTGGAAAACATGCATAAAAATGTTAAATTTCCTTTGTTTTCATTGACATTTTGACTTGATTAGCTGAAATTATAATATCTCCCTAAAGTATGGGTAATTGTATTCATGTCATTTTTTGCTTCAGTAGTGGCATGTTGCAGATCATTTTTTTTATTCTGCAGTATGTTGGCATTTGCAGTGGTACAGCAAGAATCATAGAATTTAGTTGATGTACATATGTGAAGTTATTATTTCTGGCATCCTTTAGAGAACTACCTTCCATATCAAACAATTTCAATAATTTAGCATGAGATCTCTCCTTCGTTTCCTTTTGGAAGTAGAGTGTTGTCTTGGTTTGAAAAGCAGGTGTTTGTTTAGAAAGGCAGGAGCCTCTCTTGAAATAGGCAATGTAAACACCCTTCCTTCAAATTATTGAAATTTTAATTATAATTGAAATTAAGGAGCTCTCAGGGAAAGATATGGAAATAAGAATAACAGTTCTTTACTAGGAAAAAATTGCAATAAAAATACAGTAATAAAAAAAACCCAGAAAACAAAACAAAAAAAACCCAAACCCAAAACACTGACAGTGTCAGAATACAACCTGACACCCTGTCAGTCAGGGTGTTGGTAGCAGTCCCATTAAATGGTGGCTGCAGTCCTCCTGGATGAGAGATGTGGCTCAGTTGAAGCAGTGCTCCTGTAGAAGGGTGAAGTTTTCCTCTGCAGGTCGTGATGATGTGGAAAGGTCTGGTTTCCTCTGGAATCCAGTGGGAAAAGGCTGCTCTGATGTTCCAAATCTCAGACTTTTATCTAGATAGGAAAGGCTTGGTTCCTCCCCCTGGCTGGAGCATCTCCCAATGGGATGATGCAATTTTATCAGTCATGCAGTGGGACTCAATGGCCCATTAACAGAAGATATCTCCTCTGGAGGAAGGATGGGTTGTGGAAATGATAAAGGACACTGCCCCACCTGGTTTCAACAGATGGTGATAGAATACATACTTTTGGTTACAGCCTGCATTGCAAGCCAAGTGTGGGTACTCTGATGGGAACCACAGGCAGGTGTATCTCCTCTCTATTATTCCCAGATTTTTGGTTACAGAATATGGACAGTGTTGAAGGAATGATGCAGCTGATTTTAAGGAAAAGAAAAGCTCATGAAAGGGAGCTGAATGTTCTGCAGCAGAACTGATTATGACCCAGCCTCTGCCACAAAGCTTCCATGGCAAACAAGGGAAAAAATGGTTTTCCAGATAGTAACTATCTGTGTTTTGTTTTGTTGCTTTCTAACTTGATAACCAAGGTCTGACTTACAGAAATACTGAGGGCCTGAGAGCTGTGCTTTGAAAGCATTTCTGCTGTAACAGAAAATGCTATTATGGAAACAATGTGGTCCCACATTCTCAAATTCTGCATTTAAAATAAACAGACATTTTGTATACTTGATGCTTAGTGTCCCTCATCCATAAAATGGGAATAATATATTTACCTGGAGCTGTTATGGAAATTATGTTATCTCTTAATTAGAAGCCGTGTATGACCACGTAAAGAACATGGGTCTCTGGAAACAAATTTAGTCTATCAGTGATAACAATTGGAGCTGAGTTCTGCAGACTTTGTATTTTAAAGCTTGCTCTTTAAATTAATTGTTTTCTGACACATGACCCCTCTGCCCTCAAAGGTGTAAAGTTTATTCTCAAAAACAATAAGTGCACTTAAACAAAATTCTCTTTTTTCCTTTTTTTTCTTTTTTGCACACAGTGTAGGAAATCAGTAGACAATACTGCTTACTTTTCATTCTCCTCATAGTGATGAACCTTAGAACTTGATTGTGTCTATGTAGATTTAATGAGCAATTACTTGCTGTGTAACATTAGGAAATAAACTGTCTCCTAAATCAAGTGACAGATACATACAAAATACATGGAAAGGAAAAAAAAACAGAAAGAAAAACTACTTTACCACTTAACTTCCTGTCCTGTCTCATGCAGCCCAGGTTGGAGGTGCTCCTTTTCCTAAACACAGTAAGAGTTTGCCAATAAAAATACATTTGGTAAAGCAGACAGAAATGTTCTGCACATGCATCTCTGCAAACAGATATTATACAGACTGTTTTAAAGTCAGTGTGAGAATCAGCAGTAGGGCTTGCTTTGTGATGCTTGAGCAAAAAACCCAGTGATTAAAAAGCAGAGAAATGTGCCAGAGGAATGATGGATTCCTAAAATGATAATGATGTCCAACTTGTCTCATCTTCTTGTCCCATTTTTTAGTTTTACATAAATACTTGTAAATAACATGGGAAATTCAGGTCAAATAGGCAGACCAGTAATTCGTAAAACACAAGTGTTTGACTGCCGTAGATATTTAGCTTATGTTGGTTGGTGTTGTGTTGAACATCTCCTTAAACTCTTAAAAAAACTTGCTTCAGAGCTGGAGAATTGTTTTGAGGGTTTTCTGTTGGGGTGTTTTTAGTTTTGTGGTTTTGTGGTTGTTTGTGGGGGATTTTGTGGGTTGGTTGTTATTTGAGTTTTTGTCTTTTATTTAACAACTGAGGAATTCTACATCTCTCTCGATATATAAAATACTGTTATATTTGGGACACATTCTGTCACTGCAGAATGTAAACCTATAATATAAACTACTGTTGGATTTAAATAAATTTTCTCTCACTGCAGATTCTAAGTCTATAAGTGCATTGTTTATTTTTAGTTCTTTGAGTAAGTTAATCATATTTGTTGATGATTTTGTTAAAGGACAAATCTTTGAAATTTAAATTTCACCTTTATTTGTTTGCTTATTTATGCCGGAAAAAAAATTCTAAATCTTGGTTCAAGATCAGAGAAATTGTCAGTTTCGTGTTGGTGGTCAAGGGTGTAGGGTAAAGTGCATTTTTTCTCGGTTAATGACAGAATTACTGTGGGTGTAAACAAGTTATTAGTGAGGCCAAAACAAAGCTGCTTCCAAAAAAATGAGTATATGACTTACATAAACATATTTGTACTTAAATTCTTTGGTTGATACAATGCTGTTTCAGGAATGAACATGAATGTGGAGTGGCATTGGGGATATTTGGAACATGCTTCACTGGAGTGCCAGAAAATGGCAATGGGACATGAGGAACATCTATCTGTCCAGAAAATTTCTGATACTATTTTGGAAGCAGCTGAAGTTCTGGAAGATGTTCAGCTTATTATAATTACCAGCCTCTAGAAATGAGGAAGTTATAAAGAGGAATGTGTGAAATAACGAACAGGAGAAAATAAAAAAAAGACAAATATCTGTTGCTGCAGCCTGGCTATGTTTGCACCTGCAATGTCCTAGTGATTTCAGTACTAAGAAATGACTGCAGACCTTCCTCTTCTCTATAATATCTGGGCTAATTTTGGAAATAATCTTTCTTGGTTCTTCAATGCATCCTTGGAACCAGTGTCCTAGACTATATTTCAGCATTTCCTTGTGTCATCTGGCGTATAACTTAGCTGAGATGAGGGTGATGCATCATTTGCTGAGCTGGAATTAGAGAGTAAGTTAATTAGAAGTGAGAAGTTTTGCCTTTTTTTACCAGACTAAAAGCAGCTGTACAAGATTAAGTTACAGTATCATTGGGGGAGAAGCCATGGTTTAAAATCCAATTGTGCTCTGTGGTTAAGAAATATTATATTTAGAACTACGGTGCTGTAATAAATTCAAAAGTTTTACATTATGTATATATTAAGAATAGAACCAGAGAATTGTTTAGCCTGGAAAAGATCTTCAAGATCAAGGCTAACTGTTAACCTTGCCGAGTCTAATGCTAAGTGTCCTCAGGTGCCCCACCTACACATCTTTTAAATCCCTCCAGGGATAGTGACTCCACCAGTGCCCTGGGCAGGCTGTTCCTGGGCTTGACAACCCCTTCAACAAAGATTTTTTTCTAATATCCAATCTAAATCTCCTCTGACACAATTTGAGGCCATTTCCTTTCCTTCTCCCACTTGCTATTTGGGAGAAGAGGCCAACCCTCATGTGGCTACAAGCATCTGCATTTTAACTTCACTCACCCCAAAATCTCTGTTTATTCTTTTTTTCTTAACTACAAAGAAATCAATTTACATCTTGCCATGAGATATGTATGGAGGGATCTCTGAGCCCTCATGTTCTGACTTGTGCTCTTTGTGGGTTCAGCAGTGTACAGGAATTTTTACAAAGTTCTGTAATTGATACCCCTGCAAATATAAACCTCGCTAGTATTCAAATTTCATTGTAGGATTCAAACATGTGTTTCTTTAAAAAAAAAAAAAATTATAAGACCAATTTATTTCAGACTATTTTTAATGTCACGTCTACAGCTTCTCTCTAGGGCAGTTCCTGATGGAACAAGAGGATTGTGTGGAAGTCCGATATACAATGTTTGGATTTGTACAGGCTACTATGAGAGAATAGAAAAATTCCAACTGAAGGAATAGCATACTTGAACAAGTGGAGGGGTTGGTTGGTTGATTGGTTGGTTTGTTTAAAAGAAGATAAAGACCCTTTAATCATGTATTTTGGTGATTCTGGAACATTTTGCTCCCCATTACCCTACTATTCTTAAAGTAATTGCCTTAATTAAGATGGAAAAGGTGATTGCCTTATTCTTGACAGTTACAGGTTACCCAGGAAAATTTACCTTGTTTTCCTTCCAGGGAGATTTAGTTATAGAGCTGCTGCTTGCTTGGCTTTGGCA
Source organism: Sturnus vulgaris (assembly GCF_052056855.1). Taxonomy (NCBI): domain Eukaryota; kingdom Metazoa; phylum Chordata; class Aves; order Passeriformes; family Sturnidae; genus Sturnus; species Sturnus vulgaris. The sequence goes on along the minus strand of NC_142256.1, from coordinate 15,634,154 downwards.
TCCTGTAGCCTGACGGGCTACAAGCTGCACAGAGGCCACTGCACTGAATTCATGCTGTCCTATGTGGAAACTCTGCCTTGGGTGAATTGGCATCATAAAATGAACCAGAAATACAGGACTCTCACAGAAACATTCCTGACTTACTCAATATCTATGAAAAATGCTCCTTTTAGATACTCACGGTTTTGCCACATACATCATCTTTGTGCATTATAACTAAAAATCTAGATTGATATCCCCCTCCAAAGGGCTTTTTAGCCTTTTTTTTAGTGTAAAGCTTAAAATGGAAAGTTTGGAGTCTCTGTAATCAGCCCATTTGAAGTCCCATATCTGAAAATCCAGCAAGTGAACCATGCTTTAAACACTGATACATTTTGAATTTTAATAGACTTTATTACAAGCCTTCAAATTAAAAGCTGTCAGGAGAGATAAAAGGTTGGGGATGTGGATTCAAAGGGACTTTGATTAGACATAAAGGTCAGCAATGGTGGCAAAAAGTCAATGCATCTAAATTAAGCATAAACCTCTGGAAGAGAATATGCTAATCTTTCATGTAAAGTACTTGTCAGGCTGATCTTGGCTCATATCCACAACAGTTAAACTATTTTCTGTTATGAAATTTTAACAAATGGTAATCCATGTGTAATTTGCCTGTCAATTGTATGCCATTTGTTTTTACAAATGTTAGATTTTAACTACTAAAGAATCATATTATACTACATAATATGCTCCTGATTAAAGATTTTGTTTTAGAATCTTTAGCTTCGTTTTTGACTGCATCTTTTTTCCCTTGGGAATGTGAAATGCAAATAGGAGAAAAGGAAAAATAAAGAAAGAAAATCAACGCTCTAAATGTCATTGCTTTGTGTAAGACTAAGTGTAAAAGTATAAATTGGGCTTTAATTGAGCATGAGCTTAAAGTTATGGCAACTGTTAATATTTCTGAATGTGAAATTAAGAATCTGCACTGTTAGTGAGCAAACTCATTAAGGACATAAAAGGATGACAGGATGAAAAAGGATTTACATTTATAGAATCTTCTGTAAAATTATAAGAAATGACAGGCTCCATTTTTTGATGCTGAAATCAAGGTTGCATGTCTAAACCACGGTGACACTGTGGCTGGATTTTGCATAGCTGAGAACTAATAGGAAATTAATAGAGTGTAATAGAGGCCTATTGAGTTCAGTCTAACTTTGAATTTTTGATGTGGAAGAACAGAAGGCACAATTTCAGCCTTTGTTTAGTGTGCTGGGCAGATAGCTCCACAAAATCTAAGTATGGTATGGTCAGGATTAAAACTGTGATGGATGGCACCACAGCACGTTCTTGACAGCTTTTCTGTTCAAATACAAATTTCTGTCACAGTCCCAGAATGTCTGAAGGAACATGAAATATTGTAGCTACAAGTCCAGTGTGAAGCCACTGTGCTTTGAAAGTAAAAAATAATTACAAACTGTACATCTCCTAGGCACATATCTGTATTAATAATGAATAGTAGTAAATACACTGGAGAATACTAATGAAATGTTATTGAACACAGAAGTTTTGGAAACCATAAGGTTATCAATCTGTCAAGAAAAGTGCCAGTACATCTGTCTGTTTTTTGGGTTTTAGGCAAATAAGTATTTTGGACAGTTATTGTCGATCCTGATTTAGTCTACCTTTCAAAACATCTCTTTGGAATATTTTCCTGAAGATTTTTTTTAAACTTTCATCAATTTCTGTATGGAAAAAAATATTTCCTTTCACTTAAACTAGTCACTATTGCCTCCAAAAAATTCTGGTTAAACCAATGCTTTTATTGAAGCACATTGTAGATGGCATATTGTTCTTATTATAGCAGCAAAGTAGGTCAGAACCTCACTGCTTGACAGATGTGACATACAAAGTCCCTACTTCCATATTAGTCATGAATAAAATGAAAAAGAAGCTGATTAGTGCAGGAGAAAGTCTGCATTTAAAGAGCTAATACCAGTAGTGATTTTCTTCTTTGTGCTTAACCGTTAATTGAAGGAGAGACTTAAACTTTATCCCATTGCAACCGATTCCCACACAATGGCAGGGAGTCCAGCTGACACTGCAAATGGCATAAAACTTTGTAATATGAGCCATTGATTTAGTACAATAAGAAAGAAAATTGGACTCCATGAAGTGAGAATAAATTGTCTGACTGCTGAATCTCTGTCGTGTAATCTCATCTCTTGCTCACATGTTTTCCATGAGATGTGGTCGTTTGTCAGCTTCCAAAGAACTCCCAGTTGTCCTGTACCATTGTACTCTGGACTACCTCAGTTATCTCAGCAGAGGTAAACACATGTGAGGCTGCTATTCATGTTGAATAGTCTGTGGTCACACTTGTCAAATTTAAGTATCAAAGAATTCAAAAGTGGGCCAGAAATATCTTAAATGTCTTCAACCACACTATATGTACTTGTTTGAGGCAATGTTGATGACAGTATCGTCCCATTATAATCAAAGTACTTTTGTAAATCATTCTAAAGGTAAAAAGCATAGACCCCAAATATTTAATAAATGGGCAATTAACCTGTCTCCTCAGTGAAGTCTTGGTCTTCTTGGAATTTATTTATGCATTTCTAAAAACTGTTGCTAAGTGGGCCTTGGCTGTGCTCAGAGCAATGACTGTGTGCAGTCTCCTAAAGCGGTTCAGAACAGAAGGGCCACCTCATTTCACACAACACTGGCTGCATCCTTGCTGCAGTAGTGTACTGGTTTTATTTATTCTTGGCTTAATCTGTCAACCGCATAACATTTATACCAACACTTGGGATCCTCCCTATAAAAGTCTTCGGTTGAAGAAACTGCTCAAGAAGGCTGAAAAACTGAAGTACGTAGAATTTATTATAGTCAAAATAGTCATATATAAAACAGGGTAGGGGAATGGCAGAGAGATGAATGGATATGAAAAACATATTTTAATATGTATTTTTAATAAAATGAGGATAAAACAACTAGGATGTAATAGCTCTGTGTCTGAGTAGGGCCTGAAAGCAGGAGAAGCATTCTAATAGTGACTCATGTTAGGAATTGGTTAAACTGTGAGAAAGAGCTAAGCAAAGAAAACTCACCTCTCTCCTTTACTCTCCAATTCTGTCAGTTTTGTGCAGTCTGCTGTCTCTCCCATGTTTTAATCAATACATTTCTTTGGATGTGTACTTTTAAAACAGAAATAATCCAACCACACCTTTCTAAAAAATAAAACTTTGTTCAGTGATTGAAAATACGAAATTCAATCTAATCAACTGAAGCAACAGGATTTGCTGACTAGAGAGAGATAGGAGATGCTGTTTTTACAATTCAAAATATTTTGGTTTGACTGTGCAGATTTGCAGGAGAGCTTGGACACATGGTTCCTTGTCCATGGAGTAATCTGCCTGGTGGTTATTCCCCAGAGCCATCCTCATGTCACTGCCACAGAAAGTAGTCAACCAATTGTAAATTTTGGCTCTGTCAAAATTTTCAGGACAGCTTTCCCAGAGAACTTCCTGGAAGTTGCCTTAGTTGGGAAGCTATTCAGTTATTTATTTAAGTTCAATTTTGGTCTAAAATACCAAGTAACAAAATTCCCTGCAGCTCAATTCTGTTCTTTCAATTGAGTCCTCTAACTCCTGTCCATCCTTTTAATGTCATCATTCCCCATTTTCTGAAGAAATCAGCATTGTCTTATATGGCCAAGAACTTGTATTTTTTCACCAAAGTAGAGAGAAGAATTGCATTGTGATATGGATTTGTATGATAGATAATACCTTGACATTAGTCTCTTAAATGGAAAGGACTTTCAGGCTTGAATACTTTTCTTAATACCATATTTTATGGAGAATGTGAGTCCTCAAATAGGCAAGAACCTGGACATTTAGATTGTATAAGTAAAATGAAAGACATTAAGCTTAATTTAGCAGAGAAAGGGCTGCAAGGCGGCTGTTACCTGGCTTGTGGATGTGCACATATTGTTCTTGTTTGAGTTTCCATCATGGGCCAAGGTCAAGAGCTGCCTGGAATAGGTATTTTGAAGTATTTTTTTAACTTAGGGTTATTTAGAAAAAAAAGGCAAGTTAAGAATATAATTTTGGCTTACATTTAGAAGTGTTCGATATTTCATCAGATCTTGAATGACTGACCTAGTGCGCCTTTCTACTGATGTTTAAACAACAGCCTGAGCAATATTTCAGTGTGTAAGACACTAAAGTTCAGGAATGAGTGCATTCCTTTGCTCCCCCCAAGACACCTGTACTAAGTAGATGACCTTTAGCTTGAGGAGAAAGGGTGGCTGGACTCCCAGAGAATCTCACTGGTGTCAGGTTTACTCTTTAGGACCGCTAGGAGAAAATCATGCTGGTCTGTCACAGCACCTCTGTCACAGCACGGCTAGTTTGTAGCTGGGCAGATAATTCAGCCATAAAAAAGAAACCTAGTTTGGCTAGCCTAGTTCGATAAACAGGTCCCTGGGTAAAAAAGGATAGGTTGGATTCAAACCTCCACAGGGACCCTCAGCAAATCTCATTCAGCCCTAAATGTGGATAAATCATTGGCCAGGGATCTGGGCTGTGTTAAGACCTCTACCAATCACATGTGTAAGCCCAGGAAATTCAAGCTCCCTATGAAAGGGGCAGCCATAACAAACTCAGTGCTATTCGTGTCTCTGTCTCCAACCAGCAACCCCATCATAATAAACACTTTCACCTAAGGCATGCTGAGCAGCACATTTGGTCTCTGGCAGCAGTGAAGGCAAACATCCATATTAGCTGCTCTCTCCCTCTCTTATTGGTTTCCAAATAATCTGAAAGCAAATGAGTTGTTTTTGATACCGAAGCATTTTTTTACTCTGCTGGCATGAGTGTGAGTTTCCTCATTTTACTTCTTTTCATCTCATCTTATCCTCTCTGAAGTTAGAAACAAACTACTTTACAAAAAAATTACTAGGAGCTAATACCAAGTACATTACAGATATAACATTTATGAATAAAATACTTACTTTGTAAAGCTTTTCGTTTGTGAACCGTGATGATATAAGAAAACATAACCTTTGGTGTCTTTTCTTCAACTATAGGAATTGGGTAGGATTGTGTGTTGGGGCTTCCATTGTCTTCTCAGAATGCCTTTGTAACTAAAAGTAATCTATCAAATGAGAGTCAAGTTCTGTAAGGAAAAATATGAAATAAACAAAATCAGCTTCAAACCATTAGAAATTCTTTTCTCAGCATGGTAGATGAATGTGTGCACTTACCCATATAGCTGGTGCTTGAGAGTATAACCTGTTGTGGGGAGAATCTGTTCATGCTTTAAGGAAACACGATTTCTCATCATAGCTGTATTCCTAAGGGACACCTCATATTTCTCCTCTTTCTTATTCTCTGTCGGACTTCAAAGACCAACAGGAAAAAATGTTGCATTGTGTCTTGGTATTGCTTGTTCATGGTGGAGGGTTAGGAATGAATTGCAAAACCAAGAAAATCTTTAAATAGACTATACAATATGTAGCTCAACTCCACTCTTGAGATATCCCCTTCACTCACTTCTTAGTAGTCAGTGGTATTTTCCAGATTTCAGCCCTTCTCCTTAAACAAGACTTAGTGATTTCATGTTAAAGGAAGGTAATTCAGTGGCATATTGACATCTAAAGTAATGTTTTCTACCTTGCACCTTGGTGCACCTCATAGTTCTCTTTTTTCCATATTGGTTGTATGACTGATCGAATGGGAAAATAACCCTGAAAGAGATAATGTTTCATCTCAGAAGCCAACTGACTCATCTCTCCAGAATACATGGATTGGTAAGAAAGAGCAGAATTGTCCCCTTCAGTTTCAGCTAAGTGTTAAACTGTCTTAGAAGCAGCCTGGAACTGCACCTGCAGAAATACTAAGAGTCTCAAACACCACAGTGGATGTAAATTAAAAAACCTTATCTTTTATATACTTCATTAAACTTATAAATAACCTGAGAAAATTTAAAAAAAAAGTCAACTCCATTTGGATAAGCACTTAAATAAAATATATGAGCCCCAGAAGTAGAAGGAGAGCAGTGGAGCTTTCCCACACTGAGGAATGCAAACCAAGGTTGGCTTATGGCTTCCCTCTGGTCCTCCCCAAGGTTATATAAACTAGGGCATTACTGATGGACTGACATGAAGAAAAAGTAGCATCAAAATCATGTGCTGTGTAAAAGGAGTTTTATTCTCCATCTGACATCTTTAAGATATAATATTAATAATTTAGCTGAGTTTTAGTAGCCTTTTCAGCTGTAGCCCACTAATGACAAGCTTGCTTTCTAGTGTTTAACGCCTGCTGTGCAAGTGGTACTTTTAACAAAATACATTTGCTGCAGGCTCTTTGACATGGCTTCACACTGAGATAAACACAATTAGCATGAGCTATTTAAAATGCTTTTCTCTTGTGCTTGTTTATAATTGATCTTTTAAGGTCTATTTTTATTATTAATTTTAAGGAATGTATAATAGATTTGATAGCACAGTGAGGGTGTGTTATTCAAGTGTTTTACTCTTGAGATATTCCTGGGTCTTCTGTTTGTAATAGCACATTCATATACAAAGACTCAAAAACTGACCAGATTTGTCCTTCTTTTAACATGCTATGCCATGGAATGTATTGTAGCAGACCATGGAGGATAATCCAAAGGAGTGCAGGCAGGCTAACTTACATAGCATAAAAATTTCATTAGAAAGTATTTCCAGTGAATCCTCTTTTGTATAAAAAGTCTTATCTTTTATATATGTCATATCAAAATGTCTTTTAGTAAAAATAGTCTTGCAAAGAATCTCTGCTGAGGCGGGCTGTACTGAATATTCATAACATCTGAGTGTGTGCTGAAACATTTTAGAATAAATATTTTTTTTTTTTTAGGTTAAACTAGTTTGGAATATTATTGTTAATCTTCCTTACATCCTTTCAGGCAGTCTATGTAAGAAAATTTTTGAATTAAAAAAGAGAGAAAGAAATGCTCTCCTCAGTGAGAGCCCACATGCTCCAGGTCTCATTAAAATCAGTGGAAATCTTCTATTGACTTTGCCAAGAGTGGATCTTCTCAGCATGGTTTTGGAGGGGTAAAGGGAAGAAAAGACATGCCTCAAAAAATGACAAATGTCTGTTAGAGCCCTCAAGGGCAAAGCTGTTGTGAGGTATGTTTTGTGCTCTTCTTTCCAGGCTGCCACTTCTGCTGACTGATTGAAACCTCTCTACCCACTTTCTTGGCTTTTTTTAGGGTTTAGTCTGAAAACACAGCCCTCATGGCAGCATCAAAAAGGAGAGTGTTCCTTGAAGTTTCCTCAATCTGTGCACCTGGGCCGGTGACAACTATAATTACTTTTTAGTGGTTGGATTTGAAAGAGGCAGTGGGCTGATTTGGTAATAGACAGGTCTTCATCTTAATAAAGAAGCATAAATTGAAGCTCTCTGATTTAGGAATTGAAGTACAGTAAATATTCTATATTTGCTTTTCACAGCCTTTCTTCCCAATGGATCCTGCAGCTGTTTTTGGGCAGTTCTGATAAAGATCTGTTCCTAGATGTAAGTAAAATGCTCGGTCTGACAAATCAAACACGTATTGGCTGACTCTGTAGGGGCTGAGCATTGCACTTAGGAGCATATGTCTGACTATCAGGCCTGATTCTGAGACTGAGCCCCTCAAGAAAGAGGGACTTGTTCCATTCCTGAGAAAAAAACCACTGTAGTCATTTGGTAGATTGTGCAGCATGGCAGGAGGGCTGACAGGACCTGAGAGGCTTCAAGCTGGAAGGCTTTTAGAAAAAAGCCCTGCAAACTGTTGGGACTGTTGTGATGGTTAAAACTTAAAAAGGTTTACCAAGGGCACATCAGTGCAGAGATCAAATCCACAGCCATCAGAGCTTTCTGGCTGCTTCAGGGCTGGTGGCAAGATCCCAAATTATGCTTCCCTAAAGAGATTTTCAGAACACTATGGATTTCCCCATAAATCAGGCCAGGCCATATTTAATACCCACAAGGCATGACAAATGATGGATACATGGCTTAGCTTTGCTTTGAATGTTCTGTCTTATGTCCTTTGCTGTAAATGAATTTGTTGGAATTAGTTTTGGACTATTCCAGTAGGATCTGTGGCTCAGGAATGAAAACACTGATTTCTGGGGAGTATGTAAATGGTAGAAGCCACTGAGAATGCCTGGAGTGCGAAAACGGCCCAAAGGAAAGGATACCCCACCTTCCCTCAGTGCATGGGCATGAAAAGAGGGAAATCAGTTTGTTTTGAAACATTTTGTTTCATTTGTCACGCAGCAGGTTTTCACCACCAGGACTCCATCCACTGTCTTACTCTGGCTCATGACCACTGAGTCCTCAGTGCTGTGAAAATACCTACATCTAAATCCTTTGCTTTGAACCCTGAAATTATTTTGATACATGCCTGCTTGTATCTCTGCTTTCATCTAGCTTTTTGAAAGTGAAAAATACATGGCTGAAACATCTCAACTACTGAATCATGTCATTACTTGGTTAATTTTAGTGACTTGATTTTGGAGGATCTATGATAAAATATGGCACGCAGGGATATCCTAGTAACCTTAAACATGTACTATGTTTTTTATTCACTCTAATATGGTGCTGTGATGACATTAGTGGAACTGTGTCCTTTGTCCAGACACTGAGTCTTTTATGGAGAACATTGAGATTTCAGAAAAAAAGGTCCTTTTAAAAATAATTTGTTGATATAACAAAACAAAGTATTTGAAAAAAAAAAAAAGTTATGTTTTAGAGTGTTATCTAACAATCAGAACCAGCTGCTTTAAGAGATCTGGTTTTGCTCTTGTCAGGCTACTGAAATCCTACTTTCATTTGAACTCACATGTCTGGGATGTCTGTAACACTTAAATATTTATTGCTTTGAAGGTTCACCAGGTCTGTAATAAGCACAGGGGAAAATAAATACATTATGCAAAGGGAGATTAGTTTTATCGCATAGTTTTCCGTGGGGCAGCTGTTTATTTTCAGTGTTCATTTTCTTGGACCACTCAGGTAGACAGCTATTCTTTTAGGGCATTTTTGTTAATTTAAGTAACTTTTTTGAATTGCAAATCTACCACCAAATTCACTTCTAAAAATTCAGCCTCCAGCTCATAATTATATAATAATAAAAAAAATCTTTAGATCACTAACTCAAAAATATGTACTTGTCAGAGATATTTCAAACAAATGCAAAGCATATACACTCTGAATCATCTGATACATCAATGTCCATATGAAAATGCATATAAAATGTCCAGGTCTGCTAGATTTCTTGTATAAAAAATATAATGTACATGCTATAAATTCCCACAATTCCACAGCAGGCTTGAAATACTTTTGTCTCATATATGTGACTTCATAAAAACACTTGTTGACATCAATAGGCTGTTGCAGTGATAGAAATATAATAAGTGGTCAGCCTGTCATTAATCTTTTTATTTTTTAAATTGCCTTGGATTTTTGCCCTAGCCCAGAGGACTTGAGGAGAGTTATAGGACAGTGAAAGGAAAGGAGTACTGCAGAGGGGCGGGCACTTACTACACTGTACAGGGCTTTTTGTGCACTGGAGATGTCAGGAACAACTACAGTGGAAAAGAACTTGCCAGTGAAGTCACCCATAGAACCCTCAGTCTTAAAATAAACTTGTTGGAGTCAGTGCATGACTATTCAGATACACACTTTGTATTCACACTCTCAGACTTGTGTATTAATATTTGTGGCCCTTTCAATTCATGTGAAAACATAGCTCTCAGCTACCATAGTTTTGTGACGGTGTTACGGGAATGTTGCATTGAAATTAATTCTTTATATTGCAAAATGCTCAGCTACAGAAAGTGTAATATTATCGCTCTAGAAGATTAATCATTTTTGGTGATGTAGGCACTTATGCTGAAATTGCCATCAGAAATTTATTGATCGACATATTTTGACCATTCTGGACCAAACTGTAGTCTACTAAAACTGAAAGTGCAAAACAATTTTTATTTCACTGTGAACCAGAATTTATTCCATTATGAATTGATTACTGACCTAGTTTGTTCTGAAATACCCTCACCTGGAGTGTCTGTTCCCAGCTCAGCCCATTCTGGAAGGCACAGTTTGAGGTAGGGATAAGAGTAAGAGGTGCTGGGGTTTAGAAGGGCAGATTTCTTGGTGTAATTACAACCATAGCAGGTAGAATATGAGGGACATGAGCAGGAGAGAAGCCAGACATGGGTAGTGATGGCAAGTGTTCAGCAGCACTTTGAATCGGAGCAGGTAGTGGGGTTTCATTCGTTCATTTTATGGGGTGTGTTTCTCATTCAGAGCTGTTACTGGTATATAAAGGAAGATTATCTCCACTGAAATTTGGAAATTTGGCAAGAACAGTTAGGTATAAATCAAACAAATAGAAGTTTTGATTGTAAAAATAGAGAAGGAATAAGCTTTTGATATATTTGGTGAATGTAACTTTACCTCTTATGTAATTAATAAGCTTTGTATATTTATTTGTTAGGACTGAAAGCTTTTGACAAGGTACACAAACATTCACTTGAATACTTACCATTAATACATGTCTACCAATACCAGTTGTTTTAATTTGGAAATAATTGGCAGAGATTATCAGAGCAAGTGAAGATGTTATTGTGATGTAAGTACAAATGATGTTAGACTAAATCAGTAGATTGTAAGATTGTGACTACTATATCTAAGTAATTAATATGCTAATTAGCTAGTTTAAAGAAAAAAGGGATGTTAAAAGAATGCAATAAAGAGCTTGTATTTTTCTCTTTTGCTGTGCAAACACAGCTCCCTGCAATAACTTAATGAGGGAATTTCAAAGGAACAAAACTAACAACAAATGAATTAGACGCTTAACTAAGTAATTACATGGTATTGCTGAGACCTTTTGGGTAGGGACTAGCATAAATATGTGTTTAGATTGTCATAACAGAAAATAACAGAGAGAGTGGGAATACTAAGAAAATCTGTTTATTTTTTGGAAATTTATTTTTCTGAAGCAGCCTAAGAAAAATTTGAACTAAAAGGTTATTATTGAAAGAAATTGTTTATTGATAGTAATAAGATTGAAAATATTTCTAAGGTAGAAGGATGTAAGCTCTTTGAGGGAAGAAAGGACAAATAGAATGTGCTACTCTTTTTTTCTTTCAGCCAGACTTTAATGTATTGGTAGAAAAGGGACTCGTGTTCAAAAACCATAATCTATTTTTGTTCAGCATTCTGAATTTTGAATCTGTTCCAAGGGCCAGGTTTTGGTCTGGCCCACAAGATTAATATAAAATCTTACATGTGGCAGTGTGGCATTGTGGAAAGATCCGTAAGCACAATGAAAATGTGTCTGAAACTGAGTCTGAAGATGCATTACAAGCTGAAACATGGTGCGGAAGATTTCAGAACAAATTAAAGCAGATCTTTCGAGAGAGGGTAAGAGAGAAGAAGAAAGTGTAAGAAATCAAGAATTTTTTGGTTGTAAAAATGCTTTCAGAGCTGTAGCTGCTTTATTAGTGTTAAATTTCTTGTCTCTAAATACTTTTTCTCAGCTGGAGAAAGCCCATGTTTGAAGCCTTCTCTTCTGTCAGGAAGCCATGCAGATTTAAGCTTGTCAGAATCATGACACTCTCCACACTAGAAAATGCTACTTGAACTACTCTGTACAGCTTCATCTGACATCCATACTTGATAAAGACAAAACCACTATCTTTTAATCAGTTTATTTTGTTACTAATGGGCTTCTTATTAACTCAAAATACTGTTATAACTGATTTCAAAATATACAAACATACAAAAGGAAGCATGCAACAAATCTTTTGTTTTCTTTTGTATTTTTATAAAAAATTCGACAGTAGCAAAAAAAATCTAGCAGCTGCTAAATGAAAGCCAAAAGTTGGCTTAAAAAACAGTAAATATTACTCTGAGAATAAATAATATCAATTGTAGAATTTACTATGTGAAGAGATTGCTTTTTAAATGTTAAAGTAAAGCATCTTGGAGTTTTGATTCAAATTTAACCCTTGTCATAATTAATATTGAGGAGCATCAAGGGTGATCTATTAATGGTATATCAATATTGATAACTGAGCTGCATTTGCAAGTACAATGAGCACTGAAATAATCTGAACATCACACCTCCAAATGAAAGAGTGTCTCCTTCTGGCTCTCAGCAATCGAGAGCAGGGATGTGTGTCTAAAAGGTGGAATTTTTTCAAAAGTGTTGGAATTATTTAGAATCCCTCTGGTACTCTGTGTCTAAAAGCTGTGCAATTCTATCCTCTGAATATTTAACTGTACTGAAGTCGACGTCTAAACATAGTTAACTTCAAGTGAATTAGGACATCACACCACTAAACAGATTCTAACACACAGTTTAAATGCAGTTTTCTGATTTGATTGGTCTTTTACTTTGTTAATTCTAGTTTAAAAATGTATAAGATGCAATATAATTTTGGTCTTTTTGCTAAGGAATAGAGGTTCATGCCTCACATCTATCTGTTTTTTTCCCTGGTAACTTTGAAACTATTTTGAAACACATTTCATGAAGAGAGAGAGCTCACAAAGGCAGTGAGTTCCCACAATGTGACAATCCTCAAAGCAGTTTAGTTATCAGCCTTCAATGGTTGGGTGGGGAGCCCCTATCAGCAGCCCTTTATCTGTTTAAATGAGGCTGTAGTGTGTGTGCTCTTTCCTAAACATCATCTATCGCACCAGGAGAGAAATGAGATCAGCGTTCACACTTGGAAAGTTTAGTCGTGAACTACTTGGGAATTAAAAATTAGTGTCTGAACCAGACTTCATCAGTTTTCTGATCAAGATACATTGTGTTTCAAATGCTGTGGTTACATGCTGGGTCAATCTCATGACTTTTTAAAAATAAATTGTTGAAGATAGCTTTGAATGAGATGAGAGCTCATGTAAATTGTGTATGTACAGACACACACACATATATATGTATATTGTAATGTGAGTTGCAGCTGGCTTTATATCTCTATAGACAGTTAACTATAGAACTGTCAAAAAGGAAATAAAGGGAATTCACAGAAGTGGAACAGACTCTGAAACTTAGCAAAGAATATATTTAATGAAATTCATCTACTTAAAAGGCAGTGCTACATAAAACTTAAAATAGTCCAGGTTATGAATCTCAATAGCTTTGAATAAGCTCAGACCATTGCTACAGAACCAAGTTACTATGGCCCAGATGTGGCACTGGGTAGGAAACAGCCTGGGGGAGAAGACTTCTTCTTTAATAAGGAATCGTATTCTATGTGGGGGTACATTTTTAAGCTTTGGCCTAATATTATTACGAAAAATGAAACTCTAGCTAAACTTTGTGGCATTTTTATGTCACCCACAGGGTCTCTCTGATTTGGGGTTTGTATCTAAATCACCAGGTTTTAAAATGCATCTTCCATATGATTTCAGTTATACTTGTGAATGACTGGCATATCTTAAGTGAAAGGTCTGTTGTCCTCAGTGGTGGTTAAAGTCAGAGCTGTCATCTTTGAATTATTTTATTTCATGAGCTTTTAATCATACCCCAAGGACATGTCAAGCTCTTGCATGCTCTTTCTTTCATGTAAATTCTTTCACAAACACAGGCCGTGGAGGAGATGCTGTCCTTTCTTCTCCTGTTCCACTCCAAGCACATATTCAGCATGGTAGGGTAAACTTACAAGAAATCTAGTATCATAGTAAATTGCAATTTGGTGAGGTGTGGCACACTTTCACAGGTTCAAATTTTGGGTAGTTCTAATATAACAGCTAAAGCAGTACAGAATGTATTTACAGTAAATCAATCCATGCAGTCACTCTCTAACAAACACTCAGTTTGTTAATTAGATGGAGTTAGTTGCCCTCAAAATTATCTTTGTGACTTTTTTGTGAATGTAAATTAATTTGAAGACATTGTGAGATTTGTTCACTTTATTGAATTTTCTATGCCTGAAGCATCAATAAGTATATTTATAGTAAAGCTATTGAACAATTCTGTTGGGTTTTTTTTCAATTACTGTTCTCATGGATGTCAGCTGGTATGTTCCTGTGTCTCATATACAGCATAGCATCTGAATGTCCCAAGGGTTCACATATTTTCAGAAGGGACCTAAACAGCTGGTCTATCCTGCTTTTACTGCTCAGGATAAGATATTGTCCTGTTTCTGGCAACTTTTGCTACAAAAGTGTAATGATGTCTATTGTGATTCTTGTTATTTTTGTATTTGTTATTTTATAGCTTCATAGGTAAATAAATATTAGGTGGGGACTCAGTATCTGAGTGTCATTTAGAACACCAGACTCTAAAATTGCCTCCTATGAAACTTCAGTAATATCTTTGAATGGCTATGTATTAAATGACTGACTCAAATGTTTCTTGGGGCTAAAGGGAGCAGTGCTGCTTAGACAGCTTGCAGTTTGCAAGACATTTATGAAATGAACACGAGGAAGCCCAGTAGTTGTATTTAAAATTATTTATTGATGGACAAGTAAGTGAAAGATATTTGGACCAAGAATTGTTTTAAGGTAGAAATAGTATGCTTTCCCCTCAAGCTCATTTCTGAATTTCTGGAGAAAAGACAGCCATAACCCTCTAAAAATATCTGAGGCTGAATTGCCAGTGCTGAGCACTGTTGCATTCTGTCTGTGGAATGCTAGAAATCCACTGGTATGTCCTTAGCTGAATGTTGGGACTTCAGCTTTGTAGCTGACAGGGTAGCCTGCTTCTACTTTGGGTTCCAGCTCTGTGTAAGTTAAAATTGCCAGTGCTCATGTTAGCCTTTATTTAGTGCCTTTGCACTTAATAAAGTGGCATCATCTGTCCCCTCTGTGTTACCTTGCAGGCTGAGTCAAGGTGGACATACCTGGGCAGTAGAAAAGGTCTTGCTGACTAAGGAGCCACTAGAAAGAGTGGGGAGCAAGCAGGATGCAGGCACTGAGCTGAATGAGGTCAGATTTGCCTGAATGCAGTGGGTACCTGCCGTGCCTCCTCAGCTGGTCTGCCCTGGCTCTGGCACAGCCTGTCTGCCCGGCTGCAATCCCCAGGCTGCTGGGAGAGCGTCATGGGGCAGATGGGGACCATGCACAGAAGTCTCATCTTGTCATTGCAGGTTTTGTTGACAGTCTCTGTGCCATGCAAAGAATCTGCCTCTGCTTTCCCTCTGCTGCAGCTTTGCAAGCAGACTGCTACACACGCATTGTTGTGTGTTTAGCTAATCACTTCTGGAAAGGAAATGATGTACAAGATAATTTGAGTATGGACCATTTATATTATCATAATCTTGACCACAGATTACCTTTTCATTCTAAAAAATGCTTCTGATGCGATGCTTGGAGACACATTTTAGTAGATTTGTTCTCCAGAAAAGAAACTTTAATGAAAAACATTGCTGTCATAGTCACAGACATGCTTAGTCTTTAAAACCCACATAGCATCCTGCATTCCTCAATCAACAAACAATAAAAAATAAATTCAATACCCATACAAGCTATCATCATGCAAGGAGCTTTTGTAAATATATGGTCTTACAGCAGTTTGAAATGCCACCTTCTGTACAGGCTTTAGATATATTTGCCACATTAAATAATAACTATGTAAGTAATTGAACACACTTAATGATAACTCCTTGCCTACTACAGAATGTTTACAAAATTCTAGTGGCCTAGTGTGACTGAGGTCATGGTACATAAATCTGATTGTAATCCCAAATTAAACTTAAATATACTTGTTGTGCAATAACAGCAAAGTAGGAAAATGAAACACAGCCTCCTCCCCAATGTAGCTTTGAGAGCTTTAAAAATTATAGCTCTGTTGGTCAGATTGGTTATGTGGGAAGTTATTCCTGGCCCATTGAAATAATTGTATTAATGCCACATACTGTATAAGAGTCTTACACATACTGTATCAGAGTTTGAAATATAAAGCATAAGTCTCTTACAAAAATATTAGAGATGTTCTGTAATACACCTAAGATTTTTTTGTACTGCATGTCTGAATAAATATTACTAATGAAGAAATATCTTATTTGCAGAAAAAAGCAAGTTACTCATACTCTGGATTGCTTTATTTTGTTGGTTATTTGGTTGTCACTTGCCAAATGCTACAACTTATAACCTCTGACTCTAAAAAGCTGCTTTTATGATTTACTTTTATGGAGGTTTTTATGTTTAGAGCCCTTTACAATCTCGAAAGAAATGAAATTTCTTTCAGTATCTTTCGTGTTGAAGCATGAATTGTTTAGCATTATATCTTGGTTGCATTTGGCTGCATATTGCTGTATAATGGTTGTACTCTGCCACGTGTTCATGGGGCGAAGAGTAGCCTAAGAAAATGGTATTTTGAATGCTACGCAGTGGGAACATTCTTAGGTTTTACTTTACTTTAGAAGAAAGTGCTCTTTGAACTTAAAGCTTAAATCAAGTAAATTCTGACATTACCAATCATTGGTGGACTACTTTTCCAGATGAATACTAACCCCATCAGGAGTTGTTAGCAGCTGTGCACACCCCCCTGAAATCTTCTGTTAATGATTTTATTTCCAACATGGTTTGACTAACAGGTTGTATATCTGTTGAAATCGAATGCAAAGAAGTGTAGTAAAAACTGCCTAAAACAGGATACATAAACTCATTCTATCTGCTAGTAAATTAAATTATTAATGGTTTAATTTCTTTTTTTTCCTTTCACAGGATTTGAGGTTCCAATTAAATCCGTGTTTGGGCCATTGCTTTGCCTGCTAGTACTTAATCTTTTTTGAAAGCCTCATCACTTATCTAAAACAAAAGAAGAACGAGGTAAGGAGAAAAAGTAATGAAATGCAGCATAGCACATCTGTCAAAGGAACAGAAAGTAGTTTTAAAAAAATCCAGGATCAATGACATTAAAAAATTATTTGTTGAGCACTAAATGTGTTCATGTTAGGCATGTTAATTGTAAAGAATCTGTAAGAGCCATTATGTCCTTGCATACACTGATGGTTTTCTTGTTTGTGTTTAAGAGATTTACTGTTGATGTAGCCACAGAATACTGTGCACCTCTCTGTACTACTGAGTCCTCTAAGATTGTTTGACATCTTAATACTGAACTGTTGAATATAATTAACATTTCTGATGTTATTTAAAATTTACTTTCAGGTCAGTCTTGATTTATGTTCTTCAAATGTGCATAATGCAATACTGGGCACTGTATTACAAGATTTAAACTGTTTCAGCACTTAGAGCTGTACTGTCCTTTGTTATTGATGATAGATCTGTCCAAAATACCTGGAACTGGCTTTTGCTATATCAGTTAGGATTGCAATAACATACAGCAAGGCACGCATAACTAGAGGTGACAGAGAAGAGTAGTAAAGTGATTTAACCTTGACAGGCTAAGGATGTAAGGCAGATATGGTTTGAAAAATATACACCTTTCCTGAGTTGCAAAAGTATAGCCTGCAGTGGCTACCCCTGCAGCCACTGCTGACATGCACAAGAGGCAATATTGGGATCTCAGTTCTGGGGGATTTTTTGTCCACTCATTTTTTTTGCATTCTCAGATCCCTTCCTAGGGTCGAGTTCAAACTAATATTAGCTGGTGCTGAGCAGGCTCAGTGACTCCTTAATATGCTTTCACCTAAGGGTCCTTATATGAAAACAGGCACGTTAGAAAGTTTGTTGGCCTCTCACCTTTTCAACATAAAATATCATGTATTTGGTTTGGGAGTGTTAACCACACATCTCCTCTCGGGTCTCTCTCAAGGATGCTATTTATAGTTTTGCTTCTCAAGCTGTGTAAAGCCTGTTATTAAGTAGCTGGGAAAAAATGTTTAATCATCAGACCATGGAAAGCCATAGGCCAGGCAGAAAATTGCCAGTGGTATTTGTCAGCAGTAAGTAAAACTGGGTTCAGTAGGTGTGTTTTTGAAGCACATTTGTTGCTGAGAGAGTTGTACCTCTACATCCAGAGCTGATGATGGAAATAGCTCACTGATAGAAGCATTCCTGAAGTATTTTCTAGAATTTCTATCAGAAATTACTTTTATATGTGTAGATTGTTGGCTTTGCTATGTAAATGCTTTAAGTTTGCCAAATAACTTTCAGGTTTCTGAATCCTGTCTTGCTGTAACTGTGTCTTACAGTACACTTGTCTTCTAGGTTGCCCATCTTACGGCCCCATGTCTGCTAAAATTTCATTGTATTGGTCTCTGAGACTGAAAAATAGGATGAAACAACAAACATTTGTATAATTTAATAAAAAATACTTCCTACCATTGCTTATGGAAGCAAGATGGGGAGCTTGTATAGAATCAGTTACCAACAGGGTCCATCTTAAAAAAATTAATTAAGCTTTAATTTAACTACTCTTAATAGGAAGAAAAAGTGCACTTGATTTGTCTGTAGCTCCTCAACTTTCTTTCAATTCCTCATGATTACATTTCAAAGCTCTTCTTTAAATAGATAAACATCTCAAATTTATTTTTAAAAATATTCTCTTGTATTTTATTGTTTAAAAAAAATTTATTTTTTTACCTTCCAAACCCTCCTGCTTCTACAAAACCCTGTTGGTGAGGCACATTAACAATTTAAAACAGATAGTCTTAGTAATTATTAGCTTCTTATAAACATAATTATCTTATGATTAGTGCAGATGACATTAAAAAATCAATTTTACACTGAAATGGTGCCTAAAATGACTAACGTGCTAGTTATGTATGCAGTTTAATTGGGACCCCTACTGATAGTGAAAACATTTAGTTATGTTATGGTTTGAAGCAAAATCAAGACTTAAATGATTACAATGTTATATCTGGGATGTCTGAGTGTCTATATCCCCCAGTAATTTTTAACTCATTCACTGACATGAAGGATCTTTTAGCCAATGTCAGATATTAACGTGAAGATATAATTTTGAGACAAAATTGTTCTTAACATTCTAGTGAAAATACATGGCTTTGCAGTCAAAAAAAGGATATTGAAAATTCCCTAAGGCAAGGCCACTTTGTGAACTTCTCTGAAAGACTCTACAACAGAAAGAGACCTAATTAATGTGCCAAGTTTGGGAGATGCATTTTAGTCAGAATCTGCACCTTTCCAACATAGGCAGGTCCACAGTGAAAATTTGTGAATGCAGGGAATTTCCAGGGAATCAGACTGGCTTCCTCCTTGTGTGCTCTGAATATCTCCCTTGTGGTAAATACATCCTGTCTGCCTGGAAGATGCTGATATTTGATGTGAAAACCAGTCCTGCAGGAAGAGGAACGTTTACTTTCAGATTATAATTTGTGTTTAAAACCAAACCCCATTATCATGCATGGGGTTCATGGGGATCATGCTTATGTTGTATTATATTTGCAGTTTCAGCTGTAAACACAGAAAAATAGCTGTTTGTCTTGTGGGACAGCTTCTTGTGCTTATTGAACAGTAACGAACCCTTTGTTATAGATGAAAGAATGTGACTTATCTGTGTTCTTACGTGTAGTAGGTATGTGATTTTTGCCATTACAACACAGAAAGAGAGAGAGAGAGAGATACTCAACTCTTGACTCCAATTATTCATGCAGGGCAAGAACCACTTTATTTACATTTCATGTCTATTTATAGAATTCCAGCAATGACCATGGATTGGACAGTGAGGGTAAGACTTCCTGACCCCATAAGTGCCATCAACAGTCCATCAGTCCTCTCTTCCTCCAAAGAGGAATGCAAAACAATCATTATTTATAAGAAAGAGTGTGAGAAACTGTACAAAGAATCTATCAACAATCAGAAGGCTGACACACAAGGCAACATGTGATTAGACATCACTCTCATAAACCATGTCTCGTCTTATGCTGTGATTTTATACATTCCTCTTAGCTGGTACAGTCAGGGAGGCTCTTAAGCACAAGAAATATCTGTCAACGTGGCTTTTCACCACTGCAAAGTCTTGATAGGGTTACAGGCCTTCAAGATGAAATGTGGTTTCCCGGACAATTCGTGTAATGGATCTTTGGGGTATTCATACTTTCAAGACATAAGTGGATTTATATGATAAAGCATGCTTTTCAGTTTATATTCTAGATATAACACCATTTAAAATGTTTGAGATTACATCCATACAGTGGATATTTGCTCTGAGGATCTTAAACGTTCATTTCTACTGGTTCTTATATCAGATATTATCTATAAATATTGCCATAGTGAAACAGGAGAGTGACTGCTGGCAATCTCCAGGCAATCAATGAAAAATACTTGGCAACAACACTGTCCTTTTCATTTTTATTAAAGGTTGTGGGAACAATTTACAAACATTAATAACGCATTACAGTAACCCCCTGAATCTCTGTGAGCATTTAGTTCTCAAAAATTTAACCTAAGGTAAAAATAGGTAACAACTATGCTGTGACAATGGAAACTAGCCATTCCTTTGCTGGCCTCCCTATTTTGTGGACCCTCTTGGACATCCATGGAGTTTAGTTTCAAAAATTCTCATAGGTTACAGTTTCCAGTCTCTGGACTCTACTTTTTGAAGCTAATCTTTGATTATTCCATCAGAGCTCTAGTCTATCTTGAATTTTTTTAATAGCTTCACCTAAATCTTGAAAGAATCTGAAGAATGAGAAGGAAACAAAAACACTAATACCATTCCATAATAGCAGTATTCACCTTGTTGATGTATAGAAACTCTCTTGGAATGAATATGTTCACTGTTCAATCAGTTTTACACTATTGGAAGTTTAGACTCAATTGCAAATTAGTAATAAGGAGAAATAGTCAGCAATTCAGCCGTCAAATAGCAAAGTCTTCTCTGACTTTAAGAGGCATTTTATTATTTTTTTCCTTCCCCATTATTTCATAAATATTTAAGTTTTACAGTGTATTCTGTTTGTTACCATAAACATTTTGATTCTAATTTGCTACACCTAACCATGATGACTTAATGTAGGATAGTAACTACTGAATTTTCCAGTGTCAGAATGAGCTTGCCAAATTATTATGGTCGTGTCTGATCAACTTGTCTCGCTGGAATAGAGCCTCATTCCAACTTCTCCTTCAAAATCCATTAGCAATTTAATTCATATTAATTCCAAGACATGACTACACAGTGTAATTTACAGAGATACCAAAGCAGACAACAGTACAATTTATTCCTTAGTCTTTTGTGTAACAAAACCTCATTTTGATATTAATGGAAATTAATATTTTTCACACTGTCCAGTACTATAA
This sequence comes from Sturnus vulgaris, assembly GCF_052056855.1. NCBI lineage: Eukaryota > Metazoa > Chordata > Aves > Passeriformes > Sturnidae > Sturnus > Sturnus vulgaris. Next base: position 15,612,969 of record NC_142256.1, on the reverse strand, counting down.
ATCACATGTAGATGAACACTGCCATTTTAATTTTGATCTCATGAATTCTCCTTGTTTCTACTTACAATATCAAAACATAGTTTTTAAGGACAGAATAAAAGCACTTTTTGGAGAAAAATTGAATTATCTAGCAGTGAAATTTCATTATTCCTTAAACTATGTATATAAAATTAAAAAATGGAGTTTCTGTAGAATTCCAGCAATGCAATTTTTTAGTAATGCACCATGGAGACAGTTTCTTGCAATATTCCAGAGTTCTGTCTTTTAAGATAAATGTATTTCTATGCCATTCCAATTATTTTACAATCTTTAAAATATTATTTTACAAATCACTGATGTATTAAGTTGGCCTAATCATCTGTCTGCATTGAGTCTTCCAAAAGCATATGTGGTAGAGATGTTTTTTGATTCTTCCAACATCTGTAAACCAGTGAATCAGTAACAGGAAAGACAAAATGAATAATTCAAAAGATTGATGCTGACTAAAGACCAGAGATACTTACTTATTATTATATTTTTGTTTTTCTGCCTGTAGGCCATAATTTTATAGATAAAACATTTTTTGGAGTAAATAAAGCTGATCACTATATACTACAAATAATAGGAGTATGTGCTTTTGTTAGCATTAGAAGGATTGTGAGTACCTTCTGTGATACATTTTGCTAGCATCAAAAAGGCAGTAAGTGAATAAATATATATCTTCTGCCTGACAAATTTTAGTTATACTTCCACAAAAATCATCATATCCTGTTCTTTTCATCTTCTGGCTGTTAATGCTTTCCAGCAGAAGGGAGGTCTGTGACACCAAACAGCAGCTCCCAGGGCATGTGAATGTTGCTGGAGCTGACCACTTTGGTGCCTGGTTTAGAAGAAAATCAGCACTGAGTCTCCCTCCTTAGGCTGTCCATGAACAGTGAGGCTACAAAAATCAAGGCACTAGAGGAATTCAAATCATGCTAGGCACAGAGCTCAAAAGTGACTTTATCCCAGTGAAATCCTACCATGGCTTGCAGTAAGATGGTGGTTTCCAGATCTTTTTCTCAAATTTCCAAGAGTGTTTTTGCCCCTGCCTGCACTCACTGCACTCTCGAGTTGAGGCCATGAGACTGAGCACAGCATTCACTCTGCTCATCAGTAGTACATAATTTTTAAAATACTGCTCTGCAAGTTCAACTTCAATTAAGACTGCAAATAATGGTGTAGTAATAATAGTAATAATTGTAGTAATCATTTTTCTAACAGCTAAAAAATAATAATATCAGAAATTATATTAAAGGCAGCAACCTCTTTGCTTGCAGCAACCTCTACTGCAACTCCTCTCTATTCCCAGAAAAATTATTTTGAGATTTTCTTGGGTTTTAAATGTTACATAGCTTTCAGGTAGCTCTAGTATACTAAAGTTCTTATATGTCTATACTTAGATAAAACTCTGTGTAAGCAAACTGATCTCATCTTAATCCCTGGTAGGCATTCTTCCAAATCTTAAAACTACAACTGTAGTCATGCCAAAGTAATTTATTTTTTTGTTTAACCAAGAGCGCAATACTTGGATTAAAAAAAAATAGGTGCAGCAGGCCAGGATTTATGTAGGTGAGAAAGTCAAAACAATGGTAGTAGCACTGTCTTGGTGACACCATTCCTTGTTGTACATGTTAATTCCAGCTTGAAAAAAAACCCAAAATTATAAGAAGGTGTCAAGCATGGGAAGAAACTGTACGAAACCAAACCAAGACAGCATGTGTAAGTTCTTAATTTAATTACTGCAGATTTATTTTTATTTCTATCTGAAACACAGCTAGCAGGATTGTATTTGCTGAAAAAATAGATAATTTCAATGCAATCAGCTTGTCTCTGTATTTTCTATTCCTCCATTTAAGAATATTTTACATGTAATTTTCATCATAAAAAAACGTAATGAGATAGTAATATTGAATATATCCAACCTGTTTTAACAGCATGGCTTGCTCCTTATAGTGTCAAGAAGTTTAAGGACAGCAACTTGAGGAAATCTAGATTTTTCAGCACATTACTCCCCTGACTCCTTCAGAAATCCTAATGGAAAAAATTTTTCTCTCGCATCCCTAGTGTCAGGAAGACTCTTTCTTTCAACTGGATAGGTACAGACATGCTACAGTCACCCAGCTCTTACCTTTCATCAGCGAGGCGTGTAAAATTTGCAGTTTCAGCACAACACTTGTCCAGTGGGTGTCTGCCTATGTGCAGGCCGGCTGTGTAAGTAGGAATGGAAATTTCAAATCCGTCTCAGTGTGTCTCACCACAGTTCAGGCAGCAGCACTCTGACATCAGCATGCTGGGTGCCTAGCCATACCTTTGCTCAGTGCTCTGCCACCCCCAAATTTGCCTTAGGCAGGGCATGTCTGCAGTCATTCCTTACTCAGAGCACTTTGAGATTCTCTTCCAGAAATCTGATGGCAAAACTGCTGGGAGCCATCAGCTGTTAGAGAGCAAAGTGAACATCTAGAGGACAGGTTACTTGCCATTATAGGCTGTTTGAGCACTTAACGTACTCTTTCACACTTGTCTGCTTCTTTTCTTCTCAGTTTCTTTAAAATACAATTACACATTCACCATCCAAGAGCAAGGGACAGGAATTGCTCCAAGTGTTGGTATGGAAGGGGTGAGTATGTGCTCTTAGAGAGTGTGCTGCAAAGAACCACTTCATGGCAAAGAACAGATTCTGGATAAGCCACTGTCCTTTCATGGTCCCTGCAGACTGTCAGATACAGAGCAGGCTTCACTCTGCAGGTGGCATTCGAGTTCACAGATAGACAGTCACACCAAATAGTACTGGATGGGCATTATCAAAGTCATTTGGAAACAGAAGTACAAACAGAGACTGGGAGAAAGATTGAATTATTATTCAATGATCCCATATTTATAAATTATCTAGTATCTATAACACTTTAAAATAATATTTATTTGCTTTAATAATTAATGGAAAGTTCATTGTAGGTAATCTATTGATAATACAGTATCATCAGTATGGATTATGCCCAATTCCTATTTCTATTCTATTGAACCTACTGATCTGTTTTATAGCAGCAGCAAGAAGCTCAGTTTTGAACAGTGAAAGGAAGCCTAAATAAAATATGGAGATATCTATGGAATACAAAGCTTCTGTTTGAGGTCAGGAATGGCTACAAGCACAGAAGGAAGCACACATTTCTGTTTAGATGGTCACTATGCAGAAAAATACTGAAATACGTAGGCACTTAGATTTGAGTCATGCCACTAAAATCAATGGAATTACTTTTATACTTTTTGGTATAATTATCCTATCGAGATATTTACCTAAGTGTTCTGCTGATTCAGTGCCAGAATACACAAGCACACTGCAAAGGCAAAGCCTGTCACATTTGAAAAGTACCCTTTTCAGTGTTTCCCAAATTCTTTAATATTCCATTCCTAATTTCAGCTATTTCATATATTCTTACTACATAAATTAGTATTGTCACCACAAGAAGCATGTAGATACTGGTTTGAAAATGGTGGTTTTATAGCAGTGGCAGTCAGTAGGAAGGGTCTGTTTATTTTTATGTCAGTGTTCAGATTTTTGTCTTGTTTTCACCAAGCTGGTTTTTCAAGCTGCAATACTCTGACATTGTGTCTGAAACAATTTTCTGCAGAGCAACAAATCTTGATGTTTTCAGGAAAAAAAAGCCAATATCTAGTTAGTGATATTGCTAAAGTGATTAAGATTGTAGTTCTTACGAAGATAGATCTGTTTGTTTCACTGAGATTATGAACAAATATACACTAAATATATCATTCCAGCTATGATGATTTCATATAAGCACTATAACAAGTGAAAATTGATAAAAATTGGAAGCAATGGAATCTGTTGATTAAGTCCATATCCAGAACTGCACACTGTAACAACAAAGGTGATTTTCCATTACACTCTGCTGCTGGTGAAACCAGACCTACTGGTGGCTATCAGAGTTTTTACTATGTGTGGATATGTGTGTGCAACCCATCTGCTTTGTAAGTTTTAGGAGAAAGGAGTTGGGAAACTCCTACCGTGATTATATTTTTAAGTGAAGGATGCAGTGCATTGATTGCACAAAACAGTGTTCAAGCACAAATTCCCGTATGGACCAAGAACTAAATCTCAGCATCATTTGCTTGGGTTTATGCTGCTGCCATAGTGGGTAAGTGCAGGAGAAGTGGCACAAGAATGTATAGATGAGATTTGTGTTTGATGTATAGGAATGTGAGATTGAAACTTTGGGAAGGGTGGAATCACTGTTGGTAGTGGCTCCAGTTCCTGGCTCTCTCTGAAGTTATGTGAGAGAGGAGCTGTATTTATCCCTAACTTCCATAGAAAACTGGTGTTTTATGTTTGTGTGCTGTCAGTCTCACAGGGTAGTTGTTAAATCTGGCTAGGGAGTATCCATCAGTAATGGATACAATTTTATGGTAAAATAGCAAAATTATTTTGAAGTGAGATCTGGTGAGAACTTCTAAAATGTTTTTTACAAAGCTGGTCTAGGTACTTCATTAAACACTATTTTCTCCAAAATTATCACTTCTGATTCAGGCATTGCCTCAAATAATTTTTTTCTCATTTAGAAAGCAGAGGAAAAAATATTCAGTGTTCAAGGTTTTCTTTTAAAATTGTTACCCTTTTTTCACTGAATAACTTTCTAAGTTCTCTGTCAGTACTTACTATAAATAACAAGCAGCTGATTTACAAGAAGATCCCTAACAGTCTTCTATTGATGGCTGTATAGAATTTTATCAGTTGCATGGGATTTTCTTGGTTGGGCAGTTTTTAGGCTTCACCTGGTACAAATCTTTCAATGGTACCATGAAATAACCAGTACAGCTGAGATATGACAGTGTTTAATGTCTGTTCTTTAAATCCATACATTTTCACTTTTAGAAAAAACAAAGTAATTCAATAAATGTAGAAAAGGTTTATGGAATCATAATAAGTGATTCATTTAGACTCTGATTTGTTTTCTTTGCTTTTGAGCATTGCATGTATGTAAAAGTTGGTCATTACCCTAAAACATGTGTTGTATCCCTTGGAGCTTCCCCTTATCTAATGATGAAAAGTTTTTCCTGCCTTGTGTGTTACTGAATTAACATTATTCAAATGGGGTGTGTATGCATATTTCCGGGTTTAGGAGTATGCACAGGCACAGTATTTGATTTATAGAAATAACATGCTGACTTAAAATACAGAAGCAGAGCTTTGTAGTTGAACCACCTTCATCCCCCTCCCTGTAACACAAAGTACAAACCATTAAAACAGCAGCATTGTTAACATGAAAGGGATTTCCAGAAATATATCATGATGAAATACCTACTCTCAAACATCTGCACACTGGGAGAAGGGAGAAATTCATTCTTAAATCCTTCTAGCAAAACTGTTACTTATCTTCAGCCATTTGTCTTTGTATTTTTTCCCTTACCAATTCCCAGCCAATGGACAAGGACACAATGTATTACTACTTTCTATGTGATTCATTCCTTATAAAACAATCTGTTCTTTTAGTGGCACTTGTTATTAATCAAGGTTTTTTTCCTTTCATTAGAGTTGTTGTTGGCTCAATCACTTCAGTATATGTAATCACTAACTTTTTCCATTACACTGGTGAATAGATTCTGTTATATGTCTGTCAGAGGGATGCTGGTACATTTAGTATGATGCTTTGCAATTTCAATGAGAACATTAATGGTTGAAGTGTGATTGCTTTCTTTTTCCTTTGAGAGAAAAAAAAGTGTAACATGTTCCCCTTAGAGAGAAGAGAGAGAAGAATGATGGAAATTTCCAAACTCAATTTATTTTTGTATCATTAAAATGTTGAAAAGTACCAAGGAATACTCTTGCAGAATCAATCATTTCATAATGTATCTGCAGAGGCCCTGGACTTGCCTATCCTAAAGAGAAAGCTGAAAAGGCTAAAGTATCAATTTTGTACAATAGTCCATGTATTTACCCAATATAGCACAAAAATTCTCACTGTTGCAAATGAAATGGAGGAGGGAGGGGGTGTGTACATAAAACCTTTATTGACATGGTATTGTTTTCTGTACAAAAATGGTCCAGTTTCTATGTGGAACAAATAGAAAGATGAAGGAGATGTAAAACATCTCTGAGTAGGTATTTATGGTATACTTTAATGCAAAAAGGCAATTGTTTAGATAATATGAAAAAATTTTGAGAAATATTAAAAAATTAGTCCGTTTTTTCATGCAAATGATGCTTGTTTTCCAACAGTTGGAGATTTTTCTGATAGGCTTTAAAACCAAGGTACTTTAAAACCAAGACTAAATAAATAAATATTAAATATGCTACATAGTTCTGTTTTTAAAACTGGACTTCACATCATGTTTTCTCTGAATTTTTCAGTTATCTTTTTCTTGATTTCCACTGGTGACTGTACTTTTCCTTTCCAGATCTCATATTACCTGGTGGGTTTTTTTATTTATTTCCTGTCCATTTTTTACCTGAGCCTTACAGTTTTCATTCCTTAATACAGTAAATTTCTGTCTTTTCTCCTTCCTTGGTAATCATTTTGTAGACATCTGATGAGAAATGTTCCATTCCCACAACTCCAATCATTTAGCTTTTACTATTACCTTTTTCTCTTGAAGTGATTCTGCCCCATTGCTAGATTTTACTGCATCTCATTCCAGCAGCCAAAGCATCTTCCAAACTCCTGATATACTTGGTCTTTTTCTCTTAGCTCATTTAATCTATCCTGCTTACCCTTTGCACATTTTCTCCAAATTAGGTTTTCACCTTTTAGCTTTGCATCTTTTTTTATGCCAGAAGTAAGCTTTTATGTTGAATTTTTACCATTTTCCTCCTACTCTTTGAATCATTCCTCAGAGCCACCTCTAATCCTCCCTACACATTCATGTGCTCCATTATTGAATCTCCATCCTAAATTATTGGATATAAGCTATTCGTGGAAGAGATCAACTATACTATTTTCAGTCTCATATATGTTTTCTGTAGTACTTAAAAATGTGTTATGGACCTCCTTGGTCACTGAATTTTGTGTCCAATTCCTTAAAACTGGAACTTACAAATAATTAAAAATTATTATTACAAACCTAACAGTTGTGATAAAATATATAATTCTTAAATTATTCAGATGATTTTATTTATCCTGGACATGCACATCTGTCTTTAAAATAGAAAATGTGTTCTAATATTTTATACTACATCTTATACAGAAATTTGGGATCTGGTCCAGCTCTCAGGCCCATTCTAATTCAGAATGGGAATTTGTCCCCTTGTAGGTGACTCATATGTCTCAGGCACATTCTATCAAGGAGCATTTTGGTGACCATCGTATTAGCAATTTTTATCATTCCTTAGTGTTCTGTGAGTGTGACAGCTAATTTCCAGAGAAGCCACAAGTTCCAAGGTATCAGCCTTTTGCTGAGGACAGCAGGCGTTCTGTGCCTGGCACTGCCCTTCTCCCACCTGCACACTGTGGCTGTGAAGAGAACACCTGGGGCTCCCATAGGCAGAAGGACACATTGCTCTGCTGCCCAGGGCTTCTCTCCGCCCTCATCAACACTGAACACTCACCAATTCATACACACACACTCGGAATTATTGCTTGGAAGGTAAAAAATGTTCACAATATTTTGAATGTGATGGTTTAGTTCTATGATCATTCTTGATACTGTTACAATGTCTTTTCTTAATACTCTGATGCTCCTATCTTTGGGCCTACTGGCTCGTTGGATCCCACATCTACATTTTCATATCCCCTTAAGAAAAGAAAGAAAATAGAATTAAGTCTTTGAGTATACATTTCATTTTGATGCAGCATGGATCATTATGCTGTGTAACTACCATTTAGGAAATGGTTATTATATAGAACCTGATGGGCTTTTTGCTTCTGAAAGCATTTTGTCCCTCCTGGGGCCTCCTTGCCACCTGTGGGGCACCTCACCTGTGGCTGGGGCTTGGAAAACAGGAGTGAAACCTGCCCCATCCACAAGAGAGATCCCAACCCCAGGCTGAGTAGGCACCTTGGTAGTGGGTGACATCGTGGATGAGCAGAGTGATGGAGCCCCACTTAGATTTTGAAGGAACCTGGGAACAAATCTTTGCAAACAAGTTTCAAAGCTGGACTATTACAAGGGCACCAGTGTGGGACAGGACGCTGCCACACTGTCTGGCTGAATGGCTGAAAACTCTGGAGGAGTTCCTGACTCACTGTTTTTCAATAAAGACATTATTATTAAAGAACAAATTTCTCTTCCTGTAGAGATTTGATGTCGGCAGATGCAGCCCTCTGCTCTTGGCCCTGTTTGTTACCTATGCTGCATATTCAGCTGGGTGATGCACAAGGCCTAGTCATAAAATTGCTACTTATCCCAAGATAATTATCTTTATTATTTTTTAATACATCTTAAAGCTTTTATTAACATTCTGAGAAAAACAGAAGCTTGTTTAAGGTACATGATATTCTGCACTGTATAATTTATCTCCATGTATTTTCTAAAGTTAATGAAGTTATTGAGTAATCACACCACATCCCTCACAGATTTTTTGGCTTCTCACTTATGTGAAAAAGGCAGCGATTAATATATTAGAGGCTCTCTCTTACAGAAGAGGTGTGGATCATATTAACAGCCATTGTGCAGTTATATTTTGAGTTATACAACTAATGGTATTTATTGGTTTTCTTGTCTTTTGTTTTGTTTTCATTTAAGTCTATTTTGGCTTGTATATATCTGAACAATGTGATAGTTTAATTGCCAATAGAATCCAGGCTGAAAGACAGTTTTTAAGGAGTCCTGGTGTAATACCAAAGTAATGCAGTGTATGAATCTGGTGGGAGGAGAAGAAGAATCAGGAAGGAGCATATGGGATGTGGCTACAAATTACTGTGTTCTTTATCTGCCTGTTGGAACATGATGCTTTAACTGTGAAATCTGAGGAAAGCTGTCTCTTCTGGATCATTGCCTTCTCATTGTTATTTTTTTTCTACTCAGTTATTCTCACACTTTAAATAAAGGCTCTGTCAATAATGTGTTTTAAATAAAAGTAAGAATAGATGAATTGGATTGGATAAGATTTGTAAGAAAGTAGCTGTAACCAACAGCTCTAGGTTTAAAATCAATTAGATGATTTAAGATGCAGAACCTCTTAGGTTTTTCACTGCACTGGCTGTTCATTGAAGCAAGTAGTTCTTTCCTGAGGAGTTTGTTTCTTCATCCATGATGAAACCTTTCTGGAATTGCAGACCAAAAGTTTTATTCTGTAGGATCCTGTTTTAGTAGTCAGCTGGAAAATTTTAACTACAGTATTATATCAGAAGGTCACTCGTGCCATTTCAGCAATGCTTGTCAAAGATGCTGCTCTCAAAAGAAAAACTGTCTCAGTGAAGAGCTGTTGAGAAAGTGAATCAGCAGGGGCAAGTCAAGCATATGAAAGAAAAGGACCAGCTCTGTTTAGAATAGCCCCATCTTTCCCAAAGGAACACATTGCTGCACCCTTGATCCAAACATACTAGTCTTGATAAACATTTTTGTTTCATGTGGGATGGTGAATTTTGCTTATTTTATAAAATCACCTGTAGGCATGATTTCTGATGCTATGTGAAAACAATGTGATCACAGTTGGAGAAAAAAAAATCTGTTTAAATAGCACATGTAGTATCATTATTAAGCTACATACAATTATAATGTTCATGAACAGTAGGTATATGTGATGTAGTTGTTCTGAAGCATTACAAATAATGGTCATTGCAAGTACTATGAATCTACCCTTGAAACTAGCCTGCGTTGCACCTTAGTGTGCATGTGCAGACACTGCCTAGACTCACTTCTCTGTTGCTTTAGAAATCCACAACATTTGGTCATAATTGTTTTCAGCCAGTTTCCAAGTATTGCTTTATCCTTTTGTTATATGCCGTGCTCAAAACAACCTCCTGTGCCACTGGAGATTTATTCTTGGGCCCAGTTTTAATTCTTGGAACACTACCAAATTTGTGGTTATAAGAAAAATGGGATTGTTTAATATTGTTATACTCACAACACTTTAAACACATTTCTGTTACTTAAATGTGTTTTCCCTTTCTTGTAAAATGTGGTCCTTTTTTGTATGGCTAGCATGTCCCAGAAGTTCAGCAGATTGAGCTGTGCTGAACCAATGTTCAATTTTGTTGCTCTCCAGAGGTCTAGATAAAACCATGAAGATATTGAAGAGGCACATCCTTGCTCCATTCATGTGCAAGCAGCCACTTGGCTTTTGCCTGGGGTTGTTGTAGGCCTCTAATGAGGAAGAAATATAAGCACACTGATGTGTGATTTGCATCCTTCCTAAATTCATTGCCTTTCTTAAAATACTTACCTGAATTTAATGTTCACATTAAAAATGCTATCTCAGTAATTGTTTAAAGGCCAACTGGTGAGACACTAAACAAAAGCTATCATGTTTGTAGAATAAAAAGCATTTTCTGTAACAGCTTCTTGCTATTTGTTGATGTGGTGGGATATGGGAAGGCTTTGAAACCTACTCCATGAATCACTCCCAGAGTTTCATATTACTGAAATGTGAATATTACTTTTAAATGTGTATACTATACTATATTATTAGAGCCTTCTGTGATTTAGAGAGATCTTTCAGAATAGTAAAAAGTAATTATTTGCTTTCTTCCAGTCTATTAGTGCAGAACAACACTCACACTGGCTCTGCAGTGGCAGGGTTGACTGCTCTCAGTGGACTTGTCTTGTTAACAGGAGGAAAAAGGGTCTTGCTGGTATTTCTGCTCCTGCCTGGAACATGACTTCTCTAGACAGCCAGTTGCAGTTGTGCTGCACACGACCTCCCTGGTGTGACAAAGCAGGGATCCTCACACTCTTACCTTCAATAAGTGCCTGCACCTCACATGAGCCAGAGTTTCCAGAGTTTATCAAACATTGAGATTGAACAGCAGGTACAAAGGGGAGTCACCGCAGTCAAACATCAGCCTTATGAAGTTGGAGTAACTCCAACCTCAGCAAGGTTTGGCAGCCGTGTTGGATCTCATCATTTTCCCCTTCTATGCTCCTTGCACATGCTCATGGAGCTTAGTGATATTTACATGATGGGGCTTGGATCACTTTGTCTCCCAAAAAATGAATTTCTAATCCACTCTTTGTCTCATCATTAATTAAATATTAGAGAAGCTCTTATGTAGGGCTGCTGTAGGGTATTTGTGTTTCTGACACAGCTGCTGTATATGTGAACTCTTTGAAAGTTTTGCTGTAGTAGCTGTAGTTCTGCAGCCAGGAATGGATGAAAAAGAAGTGTTGCACAGGTGGTGTTTACATACAGCTCCTTGCAATACTGCTGCCAGTGGCTATTTATTGAACTTTAAATACTGTATAGAAGCTTCAGTAGCTGTATCTGAAACAGCAAGACAAAACAAGACCTATACAAAAATATAGGCTTTCATTAAGATTCAAACCATTTTTCTAAAATCAGAAAAGCTGTATTTTCACTTGGGTTTATTAGACTGATATCCAGTAAAAACCTACCACTGTTAATTTGACTGCACATTTGACATCAGCAACAACAAAAGCCCCATTCAATACATCTTTATATTGCTTTGGTTATGTGAAAGATACAGTTAATTTTCTTTTTAGCAGCTGATACAGTGCTGTGTTTTGGATTTAACATAGGACTAATGTTGGTAATGCCCTGATGGTGTGGTTGTTGCTAAGTAGTGCTTCCCTAAGTCAAGGATATTTCAGCATCTCCTGCTCAGTCCATGAACAAGTGCACAAGACAATGGGAAGGAGCATGGGCAGGACAGCTGACCCAAAGTGGTCCAATGCTCAAGGTTTGAGGGAGAGTTATGTGGTAAAAATTATTCTAACAAACATTGTGAAATTGGTCGTGGTCATTTATATTATGAATCACTAACAATTGAATAATATCTAGTTTATTTTCTCCAGGCTATAGTATCTATTTTATGAATGCACTTGTACTTCATAAATCGTTCTCAAGAGCAAAAGGAAGAAAAGTGAAAATGAAAAATCCATTTTCCTTCAACCCCTTGGGTCTTTCTTTAATTTTTAATGAAATAGAAAGAATACTTCATCAATGGCAGCAATGGAGTAACAGCTTTAAACTGAAAGAGAGTAGGTTTAGACTAGATTTTAGGAAGAAATTCTTCTCTGTGAGGATGGTGAGGCAGTGGCACAGATTGCCCAGAGAAGCTGTGGATGCCCCATCCCTGTAAGTGTCCAAGGCCAGGCTGGACAGGGCTCAGAGAAACTTGGTCTGATGGAAGGTGTCTCTGCCCGTGGCAGTGGGTGGAAACAAGATGATCTTTAAGGTCCCTTCCAACCCAAACCAGTCGGTGACTCTCATTTTGTGGGGGAAAAAAGCTTGAACTGCAACCACTGAAAAACCCCAATCCACAGACCAAAATAAAGCAAAAGAGCTGCCTTGAGACAAAAAGCAAATTGGAAAGTAAGTAGATTTTTTAAGCACTTAAAGATTTGTCAGTTACTTAATTTAGCTATGTAATGTTCTTGTATAACATACAGCAGAATACAGACAGTCAATATTAAGTACTTACATGATTTTAGCTGGCATGGTACTTATTTCAGGCACAAACCTATCAATCCTGTGTATTTACTTTCTGATTCTGGCTCAATGGGAGATCCGGGATCAGAACAATTCTGCCTTGAATGTGGTATTTGTCCTTTGTCCTTATGGTAGACATTGACTGTAAAGCTGTGCATGTGTCTTAGGGAAAGCATCACTCAAAGCTGAATTCTGTTATGTGAAATAGTACAACATGTTAATACTGTGTGAGCCCACAAAAAGATTTTTCTTCTGTTCAATAGCATAATGAAATAATCTGATTTAGCCTCCTGTGTATCACTGGCCCTTATATTTTACACATATACCCTTGTATTTTATTTTGTTAACACTGATATTAAGTCCTTCAATCTCCATCTGATTCTGATTTGAAGATACCAGAAGAAAAATAAATGTATTGGTGTTGGGAGGGTGGTGATGGTATCATTTGGTGGTTTACTTCAAAGATTAATCAACCTTAAAATAGGTCAAAATTTTTCTTTCTGAGTTTCTTTCTAGATTATGTTTTGCTGCTAAATGTACACTTGCTCTCTTCAATTTTATTATTTTTTCTTAGATGAAGACTTAAATGCCTTGGTGAGCTCTTAGTCCTTTCCTTTATAAATGTTCATGGTTTGGTATTTTCCTACTGTGATCAAATTATTCATTTGTTTTCTTAAATGTGAAAGCCAGGAGCAGATTCAGTGATTTGGTGCCTATCTTGCCCTATTTAGTGTAATAAAATGAGGAAATATGTTGTGTCTTTTTGGTAGAAAATAGGAAATCTTGCCGTTCAGTCTTTAGCAGGAAAGCCCATGTCATGGAGTCATCATGTTATTATTTTACTTTGAGTGACCTCGGTCTATTGTCAAAAATACACAATGCTTCTTACTTCCCTAGGAAATAGCTCAGTCTATATAGTAGTTTTTTATACAGAAGAATAAAAATCTCTCATTCGCACACTAATGGAATTTGCTTGGAGAAATATTTCTATTACAGCCATTATTAACTTGATTTTCAGTGCACCACTCAGAATGAAAACATCCAGTAGGTATCTCATAGCTCTTTCAGAAAGCAGGTGAGGAGCCTATATTATGGCACTTTAAAGGTCTATTTAAAGAATAAGAATTAGAGCTTGATTTACATTCATCAACAACATGTAATTCAGTCAAGATTAATGCTTATCTTTAGCCCTGTGCTATCATTCTGAATTATTTCAGCAGGTATTTGCATATTTCCTGCATTGTAAAATTTAAAAATATTCTTTATGGAGCAAAAGTGAAATTGCAGCTGTTTCATTACCAAAGGCACACATTTACTACTTGCTGCTACTTTACCACGGATAGCACTAATACTACTGACTTATTCCTTCTTGTCGATATTGCTAGGACATGTTGCTGATCATTGATTTTCTTCTCCAAATGTGCTTTCCCTAACTTGTTGCAGTCTCTTTTATTATCATGCCATTCATGCCAACTATATGTAGAAGTTGCATATTCAATTCTTGATATATTTATTACACACAGAACAGTCTGTGAAAATAAAACTCTATTTCATCAATTCTCAAACAACATTTGAAAGCTTCATACAGTCTTTAGAGTGGATTGCTAGAAAAATGAATCTCTAAATAGCAAACCCCAACATTCTTCACATCCATTAGCAGCTGAAACTCTCCTAAAAGACACTCTTTTTCTCTTATGCACTGAGATTAGTTGTTTTGCTGCCTTGGATGGCAGTTCTGCTAATTTTTTATTGCTTCCTGTGCTTATGGCTCATTTATTGTTTTTCATCTGTTTGTTTACTGAATAGATTTATTACCTTTGCATAAAATAATTCTCTTGAGACAACTACTTACTTCCACAGAGGATTGTTCAGTTTTAAATTATTCTGCAGTTTTTTGTTTCTGTTACTCATATACAGAAGAATTTTGGGAGCAATCTGCATGGATCCTGAAAAATTAAAAAAAAATTTAAAAATAATTTTTAAAAACCAATAATAATTAGAAGAAACTCAGTAAGGAAAAAAACAAAAATATTTTATAAGTTGTCACATTTAGACCTTTGCCTTTAAAGGAAATTTCCCTGAATGGCAATTTTCTTCTCAGACTAGACATTCTAGTGTTGCTATGCATTTTCAAAGGAGCTCCAAATGGTCAGTGTTTTGAGAAGTTCAGATTGCATATCTTTCTCTAGATGCATGATCAGATTTTAAAAAAATAGTTAACAACTTCAGCTTATTCTCAGTCTAGTAAGATTTAAGCATGCTTCAAGTCTCTGCTCTGAAGCTACAGAGACAGGTTATTAGTGCAGACCAAACAGCCATTTTGCAGAATGAAACAAAAAAACAGTCTCCAAATTCTGTCTTGCAGCAGTAGTTAAGGCATTCTTGAATGCTTTCACTGTGCAATCTGACCATTTCTTATGAGACGCTGACATTGGATTAACTATTTAATAAGAGAGAGTAATTTCTAAAGAGCACTCCAAAATTCAGACCAACCTGTCGTAACTTACCATGGTGTTAAGAGTAGATACCACAGACTTCTGCATAGATTATCTACAAAGACTTGATCTGCAAATAAACCTGTTGTCATCTGAAATATATGGTAGCCTTAATATTAACATTAGGAATAGTTTAGCATGTTGAAAAACAGATGAGAAGTGAATACATTCCTAGCAACAATAGATGCTGAATTAAATAAACAATTGGAAATCAGTCTTGTCACAGATATTACATTTCTCTGTATCACTGAACATCAGCTAATTAAAAAGTTCATTTAGACAGAGGAATTATTTTTCTGAATTCACAAATATGCTTTAAGCTAACACAAAGGAAAAGTAATAAAGCTTAATTTACTTATGAACACTCTACCCCATCTGCTGTCTACCTATATTTCAGCATTCAGATGATCCAGCATCATTGTAGTCTATGTCTTTTCAAAATGTATTCAGTGCATTAACAGATAACTAAATTCTCACCTTCCTTATAACATGACTATGAGAAACAAGTTCAAATGGTGATGAAATAATTTGTTATATTTGATTTCCGAAGAACAGTATGTAATGTGACAGCACTCACACATGCTTCTTTTATTCAGGGATTTTGAATTAAAGGAGCTTCTCATATCTGTATTGCTGTATAAAGTAACTGCCATGTCCATTCCTATGGGCAAGTGATTTCCTTAGATAATGGTTTTCCTATCTTTCCCAAATGGAAGAATAGGAACAGAGCAGAACAATGATCATTGTCTTCTACATCTACAAAAATATCTACAGTCCTGTGAAATTCTGCTTGAGAACATTTTTAAAGGTGCAGGCAGAGTGACTGTTAACCACAAACCAGAATTGTGTAATTCATTATTTATTTGATTCTTTTTCAGTTCTTAGTCTTCCAGTTGTCAGAAAAGCAGGTAGATCGAACTAGTTAGTGGCTTTTTTTTCTTCAAGTATGTCTGCTTAAAAGCTTATATTCAAGTAAAAAGGATGATGGTTAAATTGAAAGGAGGAAATTATGATAAGCTTATATTCTGCTCTTTGTAAAGTAGTTCACTAGTGAAATTAAGTGAGGAGTGGTATTCTCTAGGGTTCATTTGGGGATTGTTCTTCCGCCCCCAGCCCCTTAACAGCAATAATCCATCACACAGGATGTATGCTTCAGTCCCAGCACGGCCTGAAAGATGTTTGGAGTCTTTATTAGAAGTCAGGAAGTGGGGGTTTAAAACCCCCTCCTCAAGCACATTGCCTCAAGCAGATGTCTGCTGTCTATTTCCCCAAAGTCAAGCTACTCCTGCAGCCGTGCATCCACCTACAGTGCCCTTGCAGTGCAGTCACTTGTCAGGAAAGAGTCCCAGCCTCTCTCTAACCAGGCAGTTGCTGCTGCTGATAAACCATCCTCTCCTGGACATGCCAAGCAAATGATACAATTGTTCTGCACCCTGGGCTTTCTATTTTATTTCTAAGCACTGGAGTAGCTTCCTCCTCATCTCTTCTTGGCTTCCTTAGCCTCTTAAAATAGCACTTTTGATGCATGCTGTCATCCATGACAACACATAATTCCAGCTTTCTGCTGAAGCTTAAGATGTTTTAAGTTAATATGGTAAAAAATTAAAAGCTTGTCCTGTACTCATTTATGATCCTCCTGTGCTCTGTCTGTACCTCTTCAGCTCCTGCTTTTTGTGACTTGCCACAATAGGAAAAACCCTCACTGTGCAGTGCTGGCACTGACCTGAACCTGCCTCTTACAGAAATTACTGGCTGAACTAAATTTTATGAGATGTATTCAGAAATGTATGACTATGAAAGCAGAACCAAATAATTTACTGCTAAGAATTTAGCTTTTTATTTAGTGGGAGGAGAGAGGAATTTTTTTTATAAGCTACTTGTTCCGGAGCATATTTGCTGTACAGGACATGACATTGCTGGTGGGAGATCATTTGTGACACTGAGGACATTTGTACATTTGAGCTAAACAGATTGTTATTGGTTTGATATATGGAACTGACTCATTATATGGTCTTTGACATTATGTTTTAAATTCTGAATTGCCTTGGGAACGCAGGACTAATTATCTTAACATTCATCAAATCCAGTCAACACACTGTTGCAGGTATTAATTTAAAAATATATTCAAGCACATTCTTTTGAATTGTCCGTGTGCCAGTTTTTGTCCACTAAACGTCATGAATAATAGTAAACCTATAATCTTCTTGTCACATTTCAGTTGTAAAGTCATCCTTAAGACTCTCCAAATGTATAGTGCTTTTCTACTTTAATTTAAAAAAACAAAACAAGCAAAAACCAAAAACAAACAAACAAAAAAATCCCACCACAAACAAGGAAGTCCAAATTTAAATCCTTGCTGTTTTCTAACCATTTCTTATTCCTTGAGCTGTCACCTGGCTGGTATCACATTATTTCACATTTTTTAATAAAGATGAAACATTTAAGAAACAATTTGATCTGTGCAGAAATATTTCTTCTTTCAAATTTTCATCTGTAGAGTCAAAAAATTGCAATACTTCACTCAAAGAATCAAAACATCATCGAGCTGTTTCCCTTCTACACGAGTTCCCTGTGAATTTTCTGTCTTATTTCAGAAAGAGTGAGATGATGAGGAGAGTGTAAAACACCAGGGACTGGGAATGTAGCTGTTGGATATGAGGGGGTGATAGGTCAGCAATAGGCAGAGTGCACTGGGAGATGGAGGAAATTTGACAACTTCCCCAAGCAAAGCTGCAATTCAAAGGTATTGAAAGGCAAGGATTGCACCTTTGTCTTTCATTTTCTCTTTGATGGTGTTGAACACTGTTGTTCAGTGGCAGATGTAACCAAAAGAGTTTGTTGGGAGAACAAAGGAAGAAAAGGGTCTTTGAGGAATGCTTCTTCTATGCCCAGAGGCGCTATATTTGAAGTAGCAGAACTACATGCAAAATCAAAATGACTACAAACCACACCAATGTAAACAATTCTTTCCTCACTACTTCCTGAGACTATCCTGTCTTTTATGATGGTTTGATTCATTTTTGAGTTATGCATCAGGCTTGCATTTCAGAAGTTATTTTCTTTTTTGTTCTCTTCTTATTTTACTTTCTTTTCAGTTTCTTTTTCTAATCTCCAACAATGCTTAAATCTGTATCAAAGTCCAATAAACACTAAATTAGCACCAAAACCAGAACTGCATGTAGTGAAATGCATTGGGAGCATTCACTGGTAGACATGTCATGGGAGGCTTTCCCAGGTTATGTCTTACTGAGCCAGGATAGCTCTTTCTAAATGCTTTTCATCGCAGAGGAATAATAACTGAATTATTGAAAATAAATGAAGTGAGCATCTGCTCTAAGTTTTGGAGGCTATTATTACCAAATGTTGCTACATTTTAGGAGCCAAGTTTTGAAAACCATTAATACATACATGTTACCAGTTTATGACCACTCCTGGAATTTATTAATTAATATTTATTAAGCAAAAATTTTATTAACACAAGAATTGCATACTAGTGAATTACCAGAAGAAAATACTTTAAGGCGTAAAGATCTACACATTTACAGTAGATTAATAAAAGAGTGCAGAAATTTGTGTAAGTCCCCAGAAGACTCACAGACACTTATGATCACTTAGTTGTGAGAGCCCCCTTGTTATCTCTGGTTCTAACTGGTACTCAGGGCAGGGTTGGCTCTGTATTTGCTCAGAACCTTGTACAAGCGTTTTGGATAACTACAGGGAAAGAGGTTCAACAAGTCCTCTGAACCCTTGTTCATGTCTGGCTACCTGCATTGTAAAAAGATTTATTTCTTATTTTTATTCCAAATTCCCCACACTCCAGCATGTGTTTGTTGTCTGTTGTCCTGCCTGGATCTTCTCCAGGAAGCATGTGGCCCCATCTCCACATCTTCCCACTACAAGGTTGCAGATGGCAGTAAGGTCTCCCCTGTGTCTCTTTTCTCCAGGCTGAACAAAGACAGCTCTTACCCTCTCCTCAAGTTCCCTGTGCTCCATCAAACCCCCACCTTTCTCACCCTTTGCAGGACCTTATTCCAATGCACCTATGCCTGGTGTGTACTCAGAGACACAAAATGAGACACTGCACTTGGAACCTCACAAGTGTGAAACAGAGGAGAAGGATCACTTCTGTCAGACTTCTGGCTGCATTCCGGCTAATTCTTCCCAGGATGCAGATGGCCATTTTTTGTTTCAAGGGCACACTGCTGGCTCTGGTTCAAGCTGTCCACCAGCACTCTCAGGTTTTTTCTGCAGAGTCACTTTCTCTCTGCCTGGTCCCACATCTCTACTCCTTGTGTGGGATTCTGTAGCATCCTGGGTGGTGTTTTGCACCAGTTAATTAGTGGTTTGTCTGAAGTTTTTTCTGTCTTCACTCAGAGCCAGGATTAAAAAACACAGGATCGAAACGGATTTTCTCGTGTTCAGGCTTGGTTGTTTATTAAATCTTATTTAAAGTGCAGAAAGTTCAGCAACACTTCTTGCCACCAGCTAGAAGCGAGCAAAATGGACAGAGATCCAGCTAGC
Organism: Sturnus vulgaris; assembly: GCF_052056855.1. Classification (NCBI taxonomy): domain Eukaryota; kingdom Metazoa; phylum Chordata; class Aves; order Passeriformes; family Sturnidae; genus Sturnus; species Sturnus vulgaris. The sequence continues at coordinate 15,593,373 of NC_142256.1, read as the reverse complement.
TACAAGGTCTCTTGAAGCTAAACAGTCCAATAGAGAATTAACACCCTTATTATTTATACTTTTAACCCAGTAACCAAATTCCTGTGACCCTCAGCGCAGCACTAACTGTCCAACCAGAAACTACTACCTGAAACTATGAAGAAAGAAGATGAACACTAAAAGAGACACCACCCAAAATCCTCCATCTTGTCCCATACCTATTACTATATTATAAAACCCTCATATTTAAAACCCTTCACCATGTGTATTTAACTACACACGTGTGACTCTAGCTTCATCACTCAAATTTGGAAGCCTTCTCTAAGGCCTCAGGTCAAAAGCAGTGTTCTCCTGAGGGTCAGTGCCAGAAAGCACAGAAAGCTCAAAAAACCCAGGTTTCTGGGATGTAACAGGATTCTTCCATCCAAGACACATGACTTCATGTTTTATTTTGCTGAACTTCATGAGTTCAACATCAGCAACTGAGAATCAGGATGCAATCAGTTAATTGGCCTTGGCTTCATACACACTTTCATGTAGTACCAGAGGCATTTAAATGTGGAGGTAGTTGTCTCTGTCCTTCAAACATTGGCCTTTAATAGCTTTGGTCATTTAATAACTTATTTTACAGCAAGGTCAGGTTAACAGGAGTTTTTATAGGTCAATATTTTACAGGGAATTGGTGAACCAAAGCCTGTAATTATGCATGTGAAATAATCCTTTGAATAATTGGTGGTGATTAACTGGCTGTTATTGAGACCGGTTATATGGATTTGATATAAGAGGTAGAAACCAACTTGCCAAACTTATGGCAAGTAAATGTTATATATTTCATAAAGCCCTCAATTTACTGTCTTATATCTAGACAATAGGGAAAATACAGCAATAATTGTGATTTCTATCAATTGATATTGCACTCTAAAAAATGGCATCTTTAAGATGAGTCTTGATGACAATATACCAGAGAGCTTCAAAAATTCGACAACCATTTGTCAGTGCACAAGATTAAATGATGAATGTTAGCAGTGCTTAAAAGTTTAACCTGGTTAAGTATTTTATGCACAGCTGCATTTTTTTCCAAATAGTTTGATGCTGTGCAACAGAACACAGGTGCATAAGGTTCCTAAGTATCACCTTGCCAGGTTCAGCAATACTGAGAAGTGTATGAACATCAACAAAATTCTGTATTTTTGGAATCAGTAACCCCTCCAAAAAGTGCTATAATTACAAAAGGAACAGGACAAACTGAGAGAGAACAGAAAATCTCTGTGAAAACAACAATCATATTGTGGGTGAAATAATGCATCTTCCATTTCTGATTAAGCCCAAAGTACATCATTCTGAAACTACTTCCAGTTGAGTCCTCCCACAGCCAGGAATGATGCACTGAATATATGTCAGAGGTTTGGAAGGAGGAGCTAAAAGAGATAACTGAAATTGTAATGATGTCTAACAAATAAATAATTGACAATACTTTCAGTTGAAGTGGTGTGTTTAGGAAGGGAAATTTCATGTATGCAACACAATATATGGACAAATGACACAGAGAAAAAGATCAAAAGGAACCATGTTGATCTTTCAGCACAAAGGTTCAAAATAATTTCTCTTATCCCAAGCATATTTCAAAAATATCAGTCTATGAAGTGTACTGAGGTCTCTCTTAGTTTCTGCTTTTGAAACTGTTTCGTTTCCTACAGAATATTTAAATTTTCATTGGAAAAGGGACTAGATCCCAGAAATTGCATATTTCAGGAGAATGATTGAAATCACTCTTGTATTCAACTATCCCGTTCCAAGAACCATTTCTTCAACTTTCTTAAGCAGACTGACCTTCACAGGAGGATCTTTCTAGGTTTATAGGCTTCAGACAGTGCCCAAGACTGCCCCAGCATTTGGCTTCAGCTCATATCCAATGAACTCTCACAGGACTATTTCCTAAGACAGATACCACAGATCAGTAGTAAGGTAGCTACTGATTGTTTTGGTAACATTGCTCCATAAACTACTATTTCACTCTACTTATTTTTGAGCATGTTATGTACTTCTAGAATGATAAATACTAAAGAACTTCATTGAGTCTGCTTGTAATTGCTTATGCAGTTCCTTTAATAATGCGAATTCACCTGGCACAAAATTAAAAAGAATAAATTTAGTAAGTGATACCCTTTTAATTTGAATACAAGTAAAAATAGTCTGTAACCCTTATTCCAGGAAACATATACTATTTTTACAGTGCAGAATAATTCCTGTTTTGTACAGCTGGTGCTGATTAAAATAAATTCACCTAATTCAATTTAATAAAACTAACTAATTTAGGAAAAGTCAGTGCATTAAAATTTACTGTATATGACAACTTTTCTCATTTCAGAGTGCACCCTACCACCTCTATTTGATTAGATTTCTTATTGTAAGTTCTGAAAAGGTTAATGAATACCTTAACAAAGCAGCTCAGATTCTATAATTGGGTGTAATAAGCTGATGTGGTGATGGGCTTCTTTGTCGATGTAATTCTAATGAGAGATCTTTGATGTGCTAAAAAATCAACATAGAAAGAAGTGTAAAGAAAAATATGATCTCCTAAGTTCTTGGTTTACAGATATGCTATAGAAATTGTTTCATTTCCTAGCTGATATAAACTGCTAACAAAGCTCTCTACAGTTACATACTCCATATCTGCAAGCATGCACCTCAAAGGCAATTACTTCTCACTCCCATAAATGGAGACAGAAAACTTCTGTTACAAGGATCAAACTGTAAAAAGGTCTCCTGAATTCTTCTTATCTGAAACCCAGTTGTGCTTTGAGTTTCTAGTTGGGATTTCAGATGGCCTTCAAAGTGAATCTGCCTTTCACACTTGACCTTGGTTTTGCTGGGGTAAAAATGAGAGGCTGATCATCTTTGCTCTGCTAAGAATCCATTTTCTTGATCATTCAGAAAACTCATCTCTGTATCTAGTTCCAGTTTGCAGTACTATTCTTTGAATACATATGATGAATTATAAAGAGGAGTACAGCTTGAGTAGCACAAATACTTCTGTATGAGTGTGGTGCTTCTTTAAGTTGTCTCACTGACTGATGTGTCCCAGCATTGCACTTGGTCATCTCACTCTAAATCCCACAGTGCCAAACATTTGATTCTTTCATATTTTCTATTTAGTGATCTTTCAACTGTAGGAACATACTTCTGCTAATAGTTTCCAATTTCCTATCCTTCCCTTTCCTGTGCTACTGAACTTCATTCTGTTTGTGTTACATGAGTCCTCAAGGATATGCAGTTCTATTGTACGGTATCTGGAGCTTTTCTACATTCATGAAACAGCCTGAACTTCTTCCATCATCACAGTTCACAAGAACATTCCTTATTTTTATTAAAAAGAATTATCTTTAACAGTTTTACGAGATGGGTCCAAATTGAACCTCAAGGAATTAAATGTTTTTAACCTTTTCTAAGCTCAGGATTTTTGTTTTGTCACATGCGTTTTCTGTTCCTGTTGTAATAATTTCCTGATCTACCTTATAACATTTTGCTAATATTTTCTCTTGAGGCATAACGTTAAATAATTTACTGAAATATAGATCAATAACAGGTGTTGTGTTTCCTATATCTCATGCGGATTAGTAATAGAAATGGCTTGTGTGCAATAAACAGTGAAGGTAATTACAGTGGGAGAGGAATGGGAGGCACATGCAAAGTGAATGGACTGAAGTAAATTATCACACCAAACAATGAAATTTATATATGAACCAGGTTTTTAACATTTTATTTCCAGCTTAAGTTCCTAGTTTTCGTATCTGCATAGCAAAATGATTTTATGCTATCATGTAATGACTAAAATAAACTTGGGGGGGAGAATGTATTTCAGTGTTTGACAAATAGAACATGAAAATGTGAAATGAATTGCTGTGATGTAGGTGGGTAATGTAAGCAAGTTCTCTGTCATTCTAACTGGGAGATCTTTCTTTAAGGAAGCCTTTAATCCATCCTTACCATAACCAGTCTTCAAACAGCATTCAATGTTTTCAATGTATTTCAATTTTTAGTAGAAGATCACCAAACAACCGGCTTTATATTTAAGACTCCACATTTATCTAAATCATGTGGCAATGTAAGTAGATATCTTAAAATAACTATAATTGTTGTAGATGAAGCTATCTTTCCATCAGAGATAGAGACTGGATGAAATTGGAAGGGACCTCCAGAGGTCCAACGTCCTGCTCAGGCAGGGCCAGCAGGGCAGATTACCCAGGACCGTGTCCACATGGATTTTGGAATGTCTCTAAGGACTGAGATTTTACAGCCCCTCTGGGCAACGTGTAGGTACAAATAAGTAGTATTAGTATAAAAAGTCAATGACTGTCTACTTATGTGATTTGCATACAAATATATCAACTTGCATTCATGAAGAATACAGTTGGACAAAATCTAAATTCAAAGTCTAACTCTGTAAGTCTGCAGGAGTATTTCAAGGAAACCTTTTTCTTTAAGATTTAGAGAATGGTTATTTATCATAATAGTTGTTTATATGTTATCTAAAGAACCTTCCAATTTAAATTTGTTATTTACCTCTACAGCAACAAAAAAGAAAATTAAATCTGAAACATACATAGGATCTGTATTTGTTTTTTTCATACCTGTTTCCCCTGGCTGAGTCAAGCTTAGGGGAAGAATTTGATTGAAGTACCTTTGCATTTATGCATTTAGTATAACACTTTTTTATATATATAGCATTTCTCAACTCATTCTACCTGAAGTCTCTTCCAAAGAAAATGCATTATTCATTTTTATACATTTCTAGCAGTGGCTATGATATTCAAAGTCTTGTTGTATAACAAGCACATAGATTTGACCCAAAGAATTCTGTCTCATGAGAACAAAGTCTGTTGTATCCACAATACTATGTCCATCATAAATCTGAGTATTAAATTTAAAATAGATAACTCAGTCTTTCATCAGTGTGAGGTGGACTGAATAAATACATATCATATTCCTTCAGCAAGTGTATGTTTTTGACTTGTATTCTCCTTAATTATAAAAAATTATTTCTATACAGTTTGGTTTTATATGAGTATAGGCCCATTTCTGTAGACTGCTTGTCAGCTGGTGTAAATTGTGATTATTCATTAAGCCACTGAACCCATGAATGTTTGCATCAGGTTGGCATCTGCTTGAATAATGTGCTAGTAGTTTTCAGCGACCATGGAAGGAAAGTGTATAAAAATGAAGCCAAATCAGTCCTAGACAAATGTTTTTGAATGGACCTCTCAGGCTACAAAATAAATTTGCATTCATAGTCTACAGTTTCATAACATTATCAGCAAAAATACAACCATTTCATATCAACAAGCTATATGAAAGGAATATCCAGTGTGAATAAAAGAAGTAAGAAACTGTATCTATTACTGTCCAATCCGTTTGGATTTTAATGAAAACTGCTAGTTTATGATAATGACATTATCTAAGAAGCTAACTTATTGAATTCCTTTTCAGTACCCTTTTTTTTAAATTTATTTTTAAAACCAGCATAATCTCACAAACTGCCTTATGGATTTCTAAAAGAAGCATTTTCTCAAAATTAGATTTAGTCTTCATTTCTATTTGTCATTGTGTTGTAACACACAGCATATAAACATTATTTAGAAAATATACTCACCAATCAACCAGCATTTATTTAAAAAATATTTTGGGTTACAAGTGAATTTGAATATCAAAAATATATGCTGCACTTCTGAGCTTCCCTCATTAAATCATCACCAGAAAAAAAGGCTTTTTATGTCATAGCAGGTAGAAGTGACACATGGAGTGATGAATTAATTCACTCTACTGATGAGGCCATTCAACTGAGTCAATATTAGAGATTACAACCTGTCATAGTTGAAAACACATAAAATTTACTTAATCAGTTACCAGGAGATGAATAAAAAAAGAAATCTCAGTCATGTCTGCATGAGGAAATATTTTAATTACACCAGATACTTTATCATTCTGATAGAAATCCAGGAGGTCAGTTGGATTCACTTTTATACAGGAGATTCCTTGTTTTGTGTCTTGCCTGTTTTCTTGTTCATTAGTGCTTCACTTTGTCCCCTGCACGCTCCCTTGTCTGTTTGCAAGAATGTTCACTGATGTTTAGGTGATAGCTCACTCTAAAATAGAGAGGCTGTTTTCGCAGTGAGACGTGTTGAGAGTAATAGCACAGCAATAACAAAATGACACTAAGCATAAATGGAAAGTTAATGGGAGGCTACTCTGGCTACTGCTAGGCAAGCTTGTGTCAGAGGGATTACAATAACTGGTATTATTTCTATTATCCAAGGCCTGTTATGATCTTCTGAGTGCAACTGTGCTGTAAAGGTAGGGATGGGAAGTATTGAAAAATTACTGTAATAGAGGACTACAGAGCTCAGTGTAATTTTGAATGATTGCAGCACAGTTTCTATGCTACTTTTGAAAATCATGGCCCCACAAAGGGTTGTGGCATCCCAGCACTGCAATTAGAACAGAAGAGTACACATCAATCTTCCTCTAAAATGTCATGCACAGAATATAGTCTGCTGTTATTTGCAGATTCCCAAAGAGTTTAAGGAAGATTGAAAGATGACAATAAAATGGTGACAATTCAGTTTAGGCCAGTGAGATATTTCCATCCCTCCTATGTTTGTGTCCACTTTCTGTGGACAAAAAGTGAGCATTTGATCTTCTAAATCTCCTTGCCAGCTAGTTTTATTCACTGATTCCTCAGTTTCTTTTGCTTGCACACCAGTACCTATTTGTTTAATAAATAAATAAGTAGAGTTTAAGTGCATTCCTTTTTAGGTACTTTGACTGACTTCCAAGCTCTTCATGCTAGATTGGTTCTGTGTATAAAAAAGGGGTTAGAGCAAATGCAGGTTACTTAGTTGAGCAGGTGAACCAGAAGCCATGGCCTGACAATTTATTTCATTTCAAGCAAAACAAATTTATTTCAGCTGATCCACTAGTACTCCCATGATGCAAACTTTATGTGGAATTTCAACTTTTACACAAGATTTACACTGGGCTTTAAAAAGTGTACAGGAGGAAGAAAGGAGTGGACCACTGTTGTGGCGGTGGGCATCGATCAGAGTGCCGAGACCTTCTCGAAAAAAGCATCTTGGAAAAGACACCTCGGAGGCACAGGCACGGCTGCACTCCTGCCCAGAGATTCCACTCTTGGGACACAGAAGGAGGGACATAGTCCTCAGTTCGAGTTCCACAGAAGGTCTTTATTAGGCCTCTGCTGTGAAGGGGTTCAGGGACAAGATAAGACTTGGGGAAGTCAGAGGGAGCAAGGGAGTGTATAGGGATAGAGAGAGGGTGGTTCAGAGGCAGGATGAGGGGAAGGGCCAATGGGATACACTGACTCTGCATAAAGTAGCAAAGTATGTTGGGAGAAACCTCTTTTCTCACCACAACAGTGGAGGTGATCACCTAGGGACATTCTCTCCAGGAATGTAGGCCCACCGGCCTTTGCAGAGTACCTATACTAATTAGAAATAAATTTAAAATAAAAATACTTTTTTAATAACAAAAGTGCTTGTAAGGAAGCTAAAAATTTACTGGATACTTGAAAGTTCACAGTCTCATCGTTCTCATCCCCCCAATTAAAAAAAAAAAATTAAAAGCCTTTCTCAAAGAAATTTGCAAATTACTGTGTTTCATGTTGTTTTCCTCTTTTGTTGGCCCACTCTTGGACACGTTCCTAATAACATACCTTCAGGTGCTGACTTGAACTACTTCCTCTGGGATTTAAACTCAGCTAATAAGTCATTAATAAGCTGTAATCTTGACCAGTGTTCTGGAAATGATGGTGATGAATTAACAACAAATATTATGCCCATTCACCCAGTTTAGTATTTTAGCCTTTCCAGTGATAGGGTCTCACCAGGAGTTACTGTCACTGACTAGAGGTTTTTATGGAAGGAAATATTGTAAATGGCTCACTAGTGATGGATGTTGCTAACATAAGCTATAACCTATCTGTATATGGAATATGAGCTTTTCTTATTCCTTTATGTCTTTGAGTTTCTAATGATGGTGAGCTTTAAGAACAGGCTCCTGATTGTTCTGGCTTCTAATAAGTTTTTATTCTTGGCTGAACTCTCTATGTCAATACTGTTCCCTGTACTGTGTTCATTTCCAGTGTCTACAATTGAGGATGAACGTTAAAAAATATAGAGAAGCTCAGTGAGTTGAATGATGAATGATTAAAGAAAGATTAAAAAGAAATTGTAATTCATTGAGAAAATATTCAGGAATATAAGTTTTCAAGTATTTGTCAAATACAATATGGTGATCAGATTTTTCTCTAAATGTCAGTGTAATAGAAAGTTACTAACAGATGAGCCTTCAATTTACCAAAGAAAGGTTTAAATATATATATTAAAAATGTCTTAGAAATGAAAGTTCATGTTAGGCAAATCTAGGGCAGAAATAAAATAACATTAAATACTGGCAATAAATTAGGTATTGGAAAAACCAATATATATTCTTTGCTTTTAAGTTTTCCTACAATAAATGTTTGTTTGAAATTGAAAGTTATTAATAATATCAAGAAATAAAAATGGTAGCTGTTTATCTCAGTTTTTCTTGTCAAATGACTATTGCCTTTTTATGCACACCTTCAAAAATATTGGTTGATTATTTCATAAAGTGATCATTTAATTCTTTGCTCCTTATAGATTGAAAAGTTAGGAAGGCAGTCAATCAGTTCTTTGGCTATTCCCTTTGCTACTCTTCTAGCCCTTTACTTTTTTTCAGTAGGTTTTCAGATGCTGAGGTTTTGGGAGTAGGGTACTCTAAAAAGTTTGATCTATCAACTTAAATAAAGAAAATTTTTGAATTATTTCTGTATCTGTTGTTTATATTGGCATAAAACCAACTAAACAAGCTATCTTATCATAATAGAGGTTTGAGGTTTCAGTCTAAGAATACTTTTTTGATTTTTAGATCACAAAAGAGATGCTGAAGCAGCCACACTGTCTGCTAAAATCCTGGAATTAGTTCCTCCTTACTAATCAAATGTGCTGTAGCCTTTCCCAGAATTATTTCCTCCATGTTCCTCTAATCTTTGGGTTTGACACCAAAGTGGATGGTTCTGTGTGCTCCTAATGTGCTTTTTCAAGAGACATCATGGCAAAGGTATTTACTTTTAGGAGAACACAGCCTTTGCACACATCTTCTGGGGTTTTTTTTGTTTATTTGGTTTTTTTCCAAAGAAAGACTTTTTTATTTTCTTCTGAGCAGATTATAAGAAATAGGCTTCTACTGTGACATTACTGATGTTTTTGTTCCCTTTTTATCTTTATGGAAACATATTTGATATACATGATTTTCACTTTTTTTTTTTTTTTGAGATATCATACATATTTCTGAATTATTCAATAGTTTCCACTTTTTGTCTTTCTGACCTTTCTAAAGAAAAGTTTATCATTGCTTCCAGCTAAAATTTACTTGATAGTTATCCTATCTCCCTTTCTGGTATGTTTTTGGTTTGCTGTTCTTTTGTACTTACTCTTCAGGCATTTGCTCAGACAGCTCTGATTGATGACATGAATCAACTGCAGAGGCTCACATAAGATTACACTAGGTTTTATGATATTGGAGTTATTTTGTGCTTTAAAAAAAACTCTAGAACCTTTGAGTTTGTGGAACATTGTTCTATGTTTCAAGAGCCATGGTAATGTGTGTAAAAGAGGTACCTTTCCTGTGCTAATACTAGCTGTGCTGTGGTCACCTGTGTGTTCACCTGCAGCATCAGCTGTCTCGAAGCCTCCAAATTGTGATGACTTTTGGAAATTTGAGTTCTTGCAGAATGCAAATGATTGTTCACTTCATGAACATGTGTTTGTGCTTTGACTGCTTTTGAGTACTGTTCAATTCTATAAAATAACCTTTCATACTCACCCTCTCTGAGTTACCTATGCTGATCACATTGATCACTGCTCTTAGGCTATTTTCTACACAGCAGATCTTAGGGGAAAGATTCTCAGCTCAGTCACAGAAGTTGTTCCCTCTCAGATTTTTAGTATTTGGTGTGACACTTTCAGAAAGAAATCAGGCTATTTTCTTCCCACATTGTCTAATTTCAATTGAAATAAAGACACACAAATTTTTAAAAATCGTGTCACAGTCAACAGCTCTTTTTTGTAAGAAAAAATTCTCAGTTCAGTCAACCAAAATTCAGTAATTTTCATCAAGGTTCTGTGTAACCACCCAGTCATACTTGAATAGCTGAAGAGTAGCTACAGCATGAGCTTCTACGCATGGTATCACAAGACAAGTGATGGGATCAATCATCAAAGAACTAAGAACACAAGTGCAGGAAGTAAGACCTCAGAACTTGCTCCCTGATATCTGTTCTGGCTGTGTACACTGTTCTGTTTACATAGTGCTTTGAAAATGTTTAACTGCAGGGGTTTTTTCCTACAAGACAGAGTTAATTTGAAAGAGAGAACAGGAATTATTTGGAAGGCTGAGGCTTTTTCTGGCCCTTAAAATGGGGTCTTCACCCTTTCCCCTGGTCTAGCTCAGCTGTTAGGGTGAAGCCTCTTGGGCCCTTGCCACATGGATGTAAATAAGATAACAAAAGAGGCTCTTTCCCCTGATCAAGTTGCAGGGTTTATTTCTTGTGGGTAGCGAGGAAAAGAAAGCGAAAGAGCAAGAGGTCAGGGGGCACAGATCTTTTCTAGGGTCTGGAAAGGGGGGCGGGGAGAAATGGGATCCCAGCCAGCCCTGTATGGCCAGGAGGGGAGAGGGACCGAGCTACAGGGCATAGCAGGGGGCACGGAAAGTAACATTCACAATGCATCTCGGAAATGCAGTATCAGGCTTGAAGGAGTGGCTGTGTTCTGATTAACAAATGTCAAGTCTATAACCCTCTGAGTATTTCGAAAGTAAAGAGATAGTAGAATGCTTTTTTTTTTCTTTTTGAGGGTTTTTTTTTTGATAGATCATGAAAGTACTGGGGATGAATATTTTTCGTCCTTCTCTACAAAGAACTGTCATAGCAGTATAAAATTCAATCAATAGATAAATCAGTCTTCTCATATAATAGATTTTAGGTAGGGAGAACAAAAGGTATTTTCCAAAGTTCAAGCACATTATTTTTACTACAATATTAAAATACCAGAAGACATTGGCTCTCAAATAACTGTTATAATGATCTACTGTGTCCTGTCCTCCCAAGTTCAAGGGTGCATTCTGGGGATCATACTTCTTTTACAGGTTCATGAGTCTGTCATCACCGTGAGGATTCAATAAGGACCCTCAAAATTGATGAACTGAATATGTTAACGGTTTGTTAAACAAGACTGTGCTTGATCAGTGTGTCTGATAGAAACTGTTCATGTAGAACGTGAATATGTGAGTCCACATATATATTTTTAAAGGTTTTCTTTTAACTAATATACTGGTTGCATACAGAATCAACAGAAGGGTCCCAGCCACAATGTCCTGCACTTCCCACAAGCAGACAGGTAGAGTATTAGAACATATTAGAGCATGATTAATGTCTATTTAAAAACATTAATAAGACTATGGACCAAAGATTGTGTTCCGTCAAGATTGTCATGGGTCTAGGTCTTCAAAAAAGGCAAGAGCAGTTGTTGGTTGCTATAAAGTTGTTTATTTCTAGAGTCACATCAGTCTCAGAGACAGAGAGACCCAAGTGTTAAAGTCCATGCTAAAAGCATGGAGTCACAGTTAGAAGTAGAAGCAGGTCTCTGCTGCAAGGTCCAAAGAAGGGCCAAAGTTGCAGCAGCAGCTCCTCTCTTCTTCCACATGATGGGGATGGCGGTGAGGAGGGAGGGAGAGACAGAAAGTCTCTCCCCAGTGCACCGGATTTTTATTTACAAATTATCCAATGAGCTAAAAACATGAACCTGACGCATTTCTTTTAAACCTATTAGAATTCTAATTCTATAGTACGAAAGTTTACACACAATTGCTCATATAGCCTATCTGTTCTATCTGAAGAATGTATGCAATATTCTTACTATGTTTTTATTATGTCTAGAATTATGTTTTTGAGCTCTCACTGAAGCTTGTTTTTGAAGCTTGTTTTTTACACAAGATTCTAAGGCTTTTGCTCTTTAAGGCAGTTAAAACATATTCTTACTTACTTAAACTTACTTACTTAAAACTTATGCTTACACCTCTATTTCATGTATGAGTGGCTTAATATACTTTAATTTATCTAAAGGTTTTAATTCGATTCCTGCATTCTGATCTCTCTCTGATGAACTGAGAGAGACGCCGGTTTTACACACTCAACAGTGTTCAAAATAGAGAACAAATTATAGCCTTGTGGAAATGTCATTTTTGTTTTATAGTAGAGTCTAGAGGAACTGGAAAAATACTTTAATAAAAAGCATCGTGTTTATGGTTTGATCAGAGGACAAAGTCTTCTAAAAGGCTGAATGAAAAATATAAGTATGTCCAAAATATCTTAATTCAGTACAGAATTTATATTGTTTTGCAAGCTGATCACATAGAACATTCAGCTCTTTTCTTTATTAAAATGAAGTGTCACACCTCAAGGAATAAAATGCTTTGCCATACTTAAATGTGGGAGGGGAGAGGTGACAAGGTACTCTTGAAAAATGTAATTCTGAAAATAACTTGACCATCAACATAGTGAAGCCAAATGTAATTTATCCCTGTGTAAAAAGTTAACTATGAGAGAGAGCTCTAAAGCTTGCCTTTAAGTGGGAAGTGATTAGGTTAAACAGATCCTTTATCACATGTATGATATTAAATATGTCAGTAACAGGAGACCATTAACAGACATCATATTTTCAAAATAAAGTTGACAGGGAGTTTAGAACTGGATGAATTTTAAGGTCACTTCCAACCCAAACCATTCTGTCATTCTATGATGCTTATGTGGCAATATGATGGAGTTGCTGACTCTTTAAGTCATTAACTAGAAAACAGATTTTGTTGAGGGTTTTGAGTTTTTTTAAGACAGGCTATGCTTATAGTACATTTTTTAATGTGGCATGCTGAATTATGAGTTCTACTTTGTGCAGGAGGGTGAATTGGATGATAATAGTGGGCTCTTCTCTCTACTTAGAAATCTATGCATGTGTGGAATAAACAGGTAAATGTAGTAAACTGTCAGAAATCATGTAGAAAAATTATGTAAAACACATTAGACAATACTATTTTTTCAATCATCTTAAGGCACTATGAAAGGACCCAGATGGATATAAAACAATAGCAGCAATTTTCTCTTCTAGAAAATATACACAACTTAGGCTAATATTAAGACTAATGGGACATCTTGTGCAAGACCCGAGACTCTCAGTGACAGGACCACAGGGAAAATAACATTACTAAACACCTTTGTAATGTCAAAATCAAAAGAGAAACTATTTCTCCATATACATGATTACAGAGACATTTGAAATATTTCCAAGAGTTCTAAATGTCACTAACTGTGTTGTATTGTCATTCTTACTGTATCATCATCTAAACAGTAACTAGGGAGTGGTTTAATTGCAATTATTTTGACCACTCACCGTGAAGATATCTTTGCTATATTGACAAATTATGTCATTTTGTCATAAGTACCTCAACTACCTCAAATTTCTGAAACTGCACTTGTCAGAAATCTCTGGATCGGATTACTTATACAAAATTGATATTTTTTTTCTTTAAAATTCCATATCTGAATCAAGTTATATGTTGTCCTTGATGTGGCATCACATCACTTCTGTTGACAGGTGATAGTATCACAGGTAAAGAAGCTTATTTTACCAAAGGATTATGCCTGACAGGGCCTGAGAGATTTTGTGTCATCCAGAACTGATTACAACATTCTTTGTGCAAGTTTTGGGAGCTGGGGATAAGACTGGATGACAGGGATATCACAATGAGTTTGCATCTTGTCCTAGTTTAATAGAAATGGACACCCAGGTTTTTTCATTTTACAATTTCTTATTTGAGATTATGAGTTACCACTTGAATGCTGAACAGCATATCTGTGATAGACACATTACATTTTGTCCCCTTCTGGTTTTTAAACAAGCTTTTAGGATGAAGCAAATGTTTGTCACTTCTTGTCAACTCTGTGATGGTAATGTGAAGCTTCTTCTCAAACTTCAGATAGAGGTATTTTGTTGCTTTCCATCTGCATCAAGGTTATTCAAAATTTAGAATCTTTCTGCTATTTTGATAGATAAGACATTTAAAATTTTATTCCCTCCCCCATAAACCTCAAGACTGAAAGAAATGTCATTTCAATGTTTTTAAATTTCTGTGATCAGATGCATATAACTGAAGCCAAGCAGTTCTGAAAACTTGGGACTGTTCCAAGGTAGCCTGCTACATTTTGTAAGAGAAGGCTCATCTCTTTTCAGCAGTATCTTAAGCCAAAGCCCAAATGCAAAGGCTACGACAGACTAGAGCCTGTCTGACCAGTCACTCAGCTGGCAGCTCTTCACCCACTCAGGAGACCTAGTTTGAAATCCCACTGAAAATTCTTCAGGATAGACATGTATCTTGGAGTCACAAGATTTTTTAAAGTTAAATTTAAGCAAATCAACAAATTTTAGCCCATCCTGGTTTACAAATGGGTCCTTCGAGTACTTTGAGGAGCAGGCCAGCATGATGCAAAGATTCATGAATAATGTTTTGTAGAAACTTGGGTATGATTTTTAACATGCAAGTATCCACATAATTTACATTTTACAGTTTATTCCTGAGGGGAAAAATGTAGTAATTACTTAGAAATAGCTAAGTGAATGTTCAGAGTTATCATTTTCAAGTCAATTTATGACACTATTCAAACGGAGAGTAGAAATAATGCATGGACAGGTATTTCTCTGCTGTGCAGCATTTTAAGCATACTACCCTACTCAGCCTAAAAGAAGGATTTTCTTTTTCTTCTTCTTCCAAAGCATCTAAAAGAATCCACAATGTTCTAATTGGAGTGTTTTTTATTTTCAATAGCTGTTGAAGAATGTTGAAATTGCTTTAACAAAAGGAACTTCGTTTCATGAGCACATATTTCTTTCTATAGGACTTTACCAGCCTTAAATTAGAATATAACGTTTTGATATAATAAATAATTGCTAATGATTATTAAGATTTCAGATGGGAAGTCAGTACAAAGGGCAGTTGCAATGTAAATGTTCCACGTAGAAGCCACAAAAACAAAAAAACAAAAACATCAGGAGAGCAAATGTTCAGAACTGTGTTTTAGACTTGCTAATTACCAATTCTATTAGCTCAAAAAGCCTGAAGTTAATTTTCAGCTTATGAATAAGCTGGTGTAGGTCTGTACAGGGACAAGGTCTTCCACTGGTGCTTCTATTTGACCATGAAGGTTTGGTTTTAATTATAGGTTCTAAAACAACAAAATCCTCTCACCAGGCAAACAGGAAAGCTCAAATTGTTTGAATGTTGAACAAAATATTTGTCATTATCAATATAATTAATTAGGCTCATTCTTCTGTGTAGTTGTTTTAGTTCGCTAATTTGAGATTTTTTGGCCAACGCACCAATTTATGTGGTGGATTTAATGCTGGCCAAATTGCCACTGCACCTACTAGAACTATTTACTCATTTCTTGCTGTGAGATAGGGTTAGGTGATGAGCAAAGCAGGCTCAAACTTTAAAGGACATAAAGAAAAATTTTGTTAAAGGAAACTAAAAAAACAGTAAGAATCAGAATAAAACTTTCAGAACACTTCTTCTCCCCCCACACTCTCTTTTCTTTCACGTTGACAATGTACAGAAACAAATCAGTCAGTTTACCATCTCTTTCTTCAGTTCACTTAGGGCAAGAAGTCTCTTCAGTCTATGGAGACTGCACAAGAAACATTTCTCTCGTTGCTTCAATGTCACAGTGAATCAGCCACCTGGGAGAATGGAAATCTGATCACTGTGTAAAAATCCCTTTCCATGACTTACAGTTTTCCCCACAACTGTTTTCAAGGACCATGTCAACATGGGGTACCATTTTTAAGTATGAAACTCTTCAAAAGCACAAATTCTCTTCATCTAACTCTGAGATCATCTTCAGCTCTGGGAACAGAGGTCTTCCCTGGAGGCAAAGGGTCTTCATCACTCTCTGTTCAAACTTGTTATGGGATCACAGCTACTTCAACATCTGCTTACTTCAGCAGTAAGTGCGTGCTTCTTATGGTGCTTCTTCTCATAACTGTAGTTAGTTAGTCTGACAGTCTGATATATCAATCATATCTTCTCCATAGCTTACAAGAGAATTTCAGTCCAAGACATCTCCCCATCTCCTCCCATCAGGGACCCGACTCTTCCTTCTTGTCTTACCTTGATGTCTCCATGCTGTTTCTGTCTGTGTCTTTCATCTCCGTCCTTTTCTTTCACTCAGGAGAGAAAATGGATGTTTGCAGGTTTCATCTGTGCAGTGAAAGAATTAATATCTCGCCCGAGACCTGCTCATGTGATCCCTGTTGGGTGGCGGCCCGGAGCTGTTTACGGTGGAGAGTTTTTCAGCGGCCGCGCCGGGGGATGGGCCAGGATAGCAGGGGCCAGGATAGCAGGGGCCCAGCAAGACACGCTGGTGGTTGCCCTGGGGGGTGGCTAGGCTCTCACCAGCCAGGCTAGCACGCAGCAGCGGCAGCATCGGCGGGTGGATGGCTGCCCCTCCCCTGCCCAGCGGTCTCGGCTGTGCCCAGCAGCGGCACAGTGTCAGCCGTGCCCGAGCGGGGCCGGGCCCTGCCCCTCATCCCAGCCGGCCCGGCCGCGCCCCAAGCCACGCTGTTACCTGTACATACCCAGGTGGAAGAAAGAAGAGAGTTTCCCGAGAGTTTCCCATTTCAAAATGAGCGTTCACAGAGGCGTGTTCAACTTTCTCAGTGGTTTAACAGGTTGCAATTCTAAAAACTAGTCACTGATTGTTTTTTGTCGACATAGAGGAAGCTCTCAGCAGCTCCTCTCAGAAAAAATCATTTCCGTGGACGTCTTTTTCCTTCCTCACCAAATGTCATATGTGCAAAACCAGCACATTCTGAAAATATTTTTCCCTTTCAAAAACGATAAACTATTCAGATGGCATCAAAAGTATCAATGAGCTAAATTAAGTCTTTGGTGGAAGGATTATTTGGGGGTCATGAAGTGAAAAACGGATGGTTTTCAAGGAAAAATGCATTCTAAAGACCTATATGAAATAACTTATTAATATCTGAGGACAAGAGCATTGTGCAACATTGTACTTTGAATACTGGGCACTGCTTTTGAGAGCTTGTTGAGCAAGACATCTTCCATTTATAATAAACTGTTATAGATATGTTTTGTTCCGTGTTTGTTTTCTTGAGTACAACTATTGAATACATGATCACTTAATATGAAAAATAGTAACAGTGATTGACAGAATTATGATAGAATACCTGTAGTTCTTTATATGAGTAGCATATGGTGGTCAGTTGCTCAGCATGTTATTAGATATTTTTGTTTTCCTCTTTTCTACCTGTTTTTACAGTATTTTTTCAAAATGTCTACAACAGCTTCAAATGCTGTATTTTAAAATTTAATGTATTATTCATGTATATCTGTCTGATCTCAAGTAGCTGATGTTGAAAAAGAGGTGAAGTTCTACAGAAAATAAGTGTATTTTATTCAGAATGCAAAAACTTAAATTTTCGGTGCTCAAGCTAATCTTTATAGAACTTAGAAACATTTGAGGGGTTAATTATCTCTAATTTAAGTCTTGTTTTTCATGTGAAGGAGCAAGCTACCACGCTCCTATAGTAGACAAAATTTGTAGACTAACGTGTGCTGTATGAAGACAACATTTTCAAATTATTCTTTTTAAACATCTTATGTATTCAGAAGTATATTTGTACTTCATTATTTTCATGTTTCAAATGTTTGAGTTTGATTGCAGATGATTTTTTTATGGCTTGGAGTATGGGAAGCTCATAAACTACTATGATGCAATTGTACAAGTGCCTTGGATCAGGCTGCAACCTCAATTTCCTTTACAGTGATTCCCTGTCATTCTGTTTTGCCCTAGTGCATTGCAGTTGAAAGTCAGCAAAAAAAGAATGCATTTGACTTGAATGAGAGGATGATGAGAGAAGCCTGGACCTTTGTACATGATGTCCTCTGCCAAAGGGGGTCACAGTCAGAATGGCTCTAGAGTTACCACAGCAAAGTCCCAAGGTCTGCTATCCCAGCCCTTCTTACATCTCAGAGAGTGGCCTCTCTGTTTGTGCACCTACGACTTTCACACCCCTTTGCTATAAACTCCTTGTTCCTTCTCCTGGCATAAAACTCCCAGTTCACCAAGCTTCCATCCGTGTTCTGCCCATCCTTTTCCACCTGTCCTTTCCTCTTAATCTCTATTCCTCTTTGCAGTTCCTAATCTAATTCCCCAGTTCTTCTCATCAGTACAGTGATCTGTTCTTTATGTCCATGTCAGCCCTTCACACAACTTCTGTTCTGCCTATACTCCAGCACAATGAGATGCTGCCACTTCCATCGTATCTCACTCCTTCACCCCCATTTAACGCTGTCACCTCCTGTTACCATGTTACTAATGACTCTCACGGCCAAAAGAGACTGCTCAACAGCAAATCATGTACTAAAATACGACCTAGTGGTGTTCATTAGCTTGGGAAAGCACTGAACACTATTCATTAAACTATAAGCAGATCTTCTTTTTGCAGTGATGATGCATGTGGACAGGTTGGAATTGTGTTTCTGACTTTCACCTCACTTCCTAAAAATACAGCTTTGAATTGCCTCAAAGTAGATGGAAAGATAGTAAATTACCAGAAGTGCAAATAGTGAATTTATAGGGAATAAAAACCTCAGAGCCAAAGCTGAATTTGTTCCTATAAATATCTGATTCAAATATGTAGGTATTCTTTCTCTGGGAGGAGAAAAGCACTGGATAGGAGGAAGGAAGCAAAGGAAAAAAGATTGTAGTGGAAAAGGGCACCTGCTTTTAGGTAAAACGGAAACCTCTAATACTTCAGCCTCTGACCTCTTTGAATAAAACCTGACAATGAGACACCAGCATTGCAGCAGTGTAATGTCATCTGATCCCAGACCTGACCTGTCTTAAGCTCATGAAGCAAGGTGTTCATAGTTGAATATCTTCTCTAGTTCATTTAATTGACAAAATATTAGTATAGTCATTTGAGTCCTGAGGGTAACTAACTTTTCTCTGTGCTCTGAGATTTCCCATTATAATGCAATTTGTAATGTAATTTTCAGGAAGATTCATGCAAATAAAATATAGTTAACAGAAAATAAATACAAAAGGGGAAAAGAGTGCAGTGTAATTTACTTTTTAAATGGAATCAGATCTTTTGGGTTTTGGGGATTTTTTGTGATATTCACAGTGCTAGCTTATTTTATTTATACAATGATTTAGATTTCCCTGATGTATGAGTCGCTTTGCACTGACATTCTCTCTGCTATGCCTTGGACAAAAGTGCTCAGTGATCCACTTGAGGCTGCAGCCGAGCAGGGCTGCAGCACTGCCTAAACAGAACAGTTTGCTCTTTCTTGTGAATCTTTAGTTATTTCTCCATTTTACACAGATGGTTTCTAATGGAGTCTCTAAATGAGGAAATGCGTAATCAGCTGTAATCAGGAAAGATGAATATCAAGCATCTCTGCAAAGTGGCAAATATAAAGCAAGAAAGCCCTCGGGCATCAAGATACTATTTGTCTATTTTATACTGGTTTTACATGCCTGTATATTCTTCCGAGAAAAAACCCAAACAACCCAACACTTGTTACCTTAGCAACATGGTTATGTTATCTTCAGACATCCAAACCAAATTCTGAAGACACCCAGACTGTTGGTCGGGTGAACCTCTATCACTGTAGGTACATGATATGGTCAGCATATTTCATGGCAATTTTTAATCTACATTTTTAAGCTGCATCCATGTGAGTTAGCTTCTTGGTTGTCTTTTCAAGTTTTAATTCTTGACAATCATGTTCACCAATTGATTGAAAGATTTTTGATAAATTATAGATGGCAAGCTTTTTAACTTAAACAACATATTTTGCAAACATCTGTATTCGATACAAATAAGCTAGTATGCCTTTGTTTAAGAAAAAAATTATGAGGATGTAATTTAAAGAAGTCCTTTGCCAAAGCTGATAAATAGTTTTGGCTAAAAGATAAAGTACTGTATTGAATTAGAAAATGGTGTATATATTCTTAGCCTGCTAAAAATCTGTGCATCCCATGTCAAGATGCATTTGTCAAAAATCATATCCACTGGCCATGGTAACTATAACCATAACCATAACCATTGAGTAAAAGACCATAACCATAACATCATGGAGTAGAAAATCATCTGTGTGACAGATGTGAAAATACATGCCATACCTATGTAGTAACCATGCAGTTTTTTCTGTTGACTAAAGCTAAATGCAATTGATATCTTATGCATGTACGCTTAAGTATACAATTAACCTAGGGAGTTTGCAGAATTCCAGGCATTTACCAGCACAGATGATAACAATCTCACCTCCCACTGCAATAGACCAAAACTATAAAGAATATATTGGAGTTACTTGTTGAAAGATTCACACAGAAGTGGTTATCTGCCTGAGTGAAGCCAGGCTTTTAAATGCAATAGAATACACACAAAAAAAATTTGCATATAAAATTCATAGATATTCCTAAATACTTTCCACTCTGTATTTTGCATTGTTTTGGGATATAGGCTGTACTGGAAAAGGAGCAGCTCGTTTTTTCCAACTGTTCCAATATTTGCCTATTGTGCTTTAGACTTTCAGCAGCGAGAGTTAAACATGCTGTGTTGCTTTATAACTCCTTTATCTATTCCACATTAATGTGGGATAAATGGAGTGAGTAAACAATCCAACATTGTTTTTGTTTTCGTTGGCCTTTCCTACAGCTCTGGAATTTTATAGTGAACATATGCTTTTATGCAGGGTAATGACATAAAAGTTGTGTTTGATTGTCTGTGCCCTTCACAAATCATAAAAACTGATTTCATAGCACTCCATGCAATCAAAAGCCAAGCCATGAAGCACTGAAAATAAAGCACTTTAATGTGAATTGGGCAGCATGTCTGAAATGTTCACACTTACAGAATTTATGTCTGATACTTAGATCACCTGAACCTGTTGATTATAAGGGAAATGTGAAGTATAAGTAAACTCTGAAGGCCACAAAGATTTGTGACTATTGCTTGATAACAACAGTGAACCTAAAAACCAAAATATGATGCTATTTTCTGTCATTTTCTTACTATAATAGTACCATGAAAGTTTTCTTGTTCTGGGAAAATCATCAGAGAGTGTAAACTAGAGTGTTGTCATAGCAGAAGAGTGGCCTTTCATAGCTGTGTGTCTTTTAAGAGTCTGTTAAGAGGGTAGTAAATATGAGAAATAAATATAGTATTATAGTACACCTTTTCCTCACAGGAGATTTCAGAATGCTTTATCCTCTATAAATATCCATCAGCTTTCAATCTGTCATTGGTTCTTTCCTATCATGCAAGACATCTCTTGCGTAAGCTTTGATTTTGAATGTATAGGAAATAGATTGCTAAATTCAGAAAATGCAAATATTATTCATCTGCCTTTGTGTTTCTGTGAAAATAAAGCTGTATAGGTGTTGATAACATAACACAATATGCATGTGACCCGACATGATTCAGTGATTACAGATTAGGAAATTATGGCTCATTTTGCTCAGTATTCTTGTTAAATTAATGCAATTTGCTAATTTTTTATATAGGACAAAATTAGACAGCTTTTTGTATCCTGTATTTTATGTCACATGAGAGGACATGCCTGCAGTTGTAGGTGGTTAGTCTAGTTCAACTCTGTTATTTATGGGTGGGACAATATTGACATCAAAACTCAAGATACACTTTCATGATATAATTTTAAATACCATCTCCTTTCTTGTTAACTTGAGAAATACTATTATACATAATAATATTTAGCATGAATTTTGAGGTCTTAGTAAGATAAAGACACCTGTTGTGCTCTTGCTTCTGGTGTGGTCTGACAGTGGACAGCTGTGATTTGGATCTTTCCCAGAACCCTGTTACTCTGTAGTCAGCTGCTTCCTAAGTTGTGCACAGCAAAGCTGAAGGCTTATTTCACCACAGTTGTGGTCACAGAAAACTGGAAACAGTTTTCTTCCCAACTGAATACAGAAAATGCCATTCTTGACCTCTGCTGAAATTTTGAGGGTACAAATGAAGAAGTAGCCCTCTGCTACTACTGGCCACCACTGCTGCTGACAGATGTGCTGCATGGAATGCAGTTATATTTTATATGCCTTTATGTGCCTCATCATCATTTAGCTTCAGCCAGCTTGCTCACACAACCCCTCTGCTGTGAGGCAGGGAGGAAAATCAGAAAAAGGTAAAACCTGTGTTAAGATATGTAAAGTTTAATAATTGAAGTAAAATCCAATTATAAAAAATACACTAATATTTTTTTAAAGGAAATAGACAAAAAGAAAGAAAACCCTTGAAAGAAAAGTGATGTCCAGTACAGTTGCTCACAACCCACTGACCAATGCCTGTCCCATCCTCAAGCAGGGATCAGCCCCTCCTGTCCAAGTCCCCTCAGTGTAGAAACTGGGCAGGCCTTCTGTGGTGTGGAATGTCCTTTGGGCAGTTTGGGTCAGCTGTCCTGGCCATGGTCTCTCCTGTGTCCCGTGTATCTACTCCCTGAGAGCACAAGACTGAAAAGTCCTTGACTCAGAGAGCACTACAGAGCAACAGCTAAAGCATCAGTGTGACATCAACATTATACTAAATCTGAAACACTGCACTGTACCAGCTACTGGGGGGAAAATTAACTCTGTCCTAGTCAAACCAGGACAGTACCACTGACAGACAAATATGATGTGTGTAGGTATCTTTAACACCTCTTGAATACATTATTTTTAAAGTGGCCATGAAGTTTGAAGAAGAAAAAAAAGAGAAAACCTTCTTCATGCCTAAACCAACAGAAACTTCAGTTAAAATCTTCACTGCCTGATTAACTGTGCTGTGAGATCAAATACATTGTTTGTTGTTTACAACATATTTTCCATTAGTAGTATGGCAAGGTGAAAAATGCATTTCAGGCAAAGGAAATAGCATATCTTGGCACTGTGGCTTAAGTATATTTCCTCTTCATTGAATAAATAAATGAAGTTTGCATAATGTGTTACTGAAAGTGTTGTTTCAACTGCTGCTCTATTACACTGTGATACCCACAGTCCATCTCTGGTACTCACCATCAAATCCAGTTTCCAGCTGGGATGTTGTACCTGCTACATAAATTTAAATGCAGTTCTGTTTTTTCAGCTGTATTTCTCTTTTATATGTAAAATATTGTTGGACTTTGCAACTCAGAAGCAGTAGTTTATCTCATTGCTAGTGGCAGACAATGGTTCTGTAACACAGCAGAGATTGCAGCCACAAAATGGTAGGAAAATACTTTCAAATGAGGAAGCAGAGGGATGTTAAATACAAAGTTAAATTTCATTGTCAGTGAGGGTTGTATATATGGGTATTTTTCTCTTGTCCAGTTGGTATTGCAGATATGGAGTTCAGTGCAACTTGGTGTCTGTGTTTTGTTTCTGGGAAAGTTTTATTTCATTAAAAAGGCACTGAAATTATTTTATTTTTTTTATCCTTCTTTTGGAAAGTTGGTGAAGCTCAAATTATAAATTATAATACAGAACAATAAATAGTTCAAGAGAAGATGGCTTAATCTCTGGAGGAACAGTAAGAGCAAAAGTGCACCTATCTCACTTTAAACTTAGTAGATTGGCCAGTTTTAGCTGCTTGTTTTGCACAGAGTTTTCTAGCTTTAATTTAATTTCCAAAATATTTTCAGTAAAAGGAGTTGTGGTCCTGGAATCCCAAAGCCTGTTTTACTGCAGTGGATCTTCCTGAGCTCCCCAGTTTTGCAGAGGTGATTTTGGGCTTTGCTCTGTTTGACATGATGGACAGCTAGAATTTTGCAGGGTCATCCAAGGTGATCTGAGGGCTGTGGAAATGTTCTTGTTGACTTAAACACAGCTCAGACTAGACCTTCAGAAGGAAAGGAGGACAGTCCACATATATATGGAAAAGAGGAAGGAAGGAGGGAGAAAACAAAGGTTAATCAACCACTCTCTTTATTCCATAAAGAAGTAGGTGCTAAGTAGCTCCAGTGTGACTGAGGTTTTTTTACTTTAGTTATCACATAATTTATGTGTGGGCTGATTCAGTTCTCCCTGGAGAGATATGGAACTTCCCATGACTTAGCCGAAAGCATCATTCCTTCTGCCACTCCCAGGATGTATATAAGTTTTTCTCATTTATTTTTAAGAATAAAGAACTGTGAAATGAGAGGGCTTGAACTTCCAGCTTCCAAAGAGGTGCTTTGTAACTCATTTGTTTTCTTATAATCTGAATGCTTTGCTATAGCACAAAAGCTTTTAACTTTGTTCCCTGAAGACAGAGTATTTTATCAACTGCTGTGTCTTTTATACATTTTGAAATAAGTTAGCCTTGCCTGCAATACTAATGGGCATCTGTCTCATGAGGGACCTGCTTTACTTTGTAGAGAGAGGTATTTGCAATGAGCTGAAAAAGGAAAGGTCTTTTTCTCATCTGACATAGGGGGTCTATTTTTCATTTTCAGCATTCAATTAGACCACTAACAGCTTCTTGGAGAACAATATATCCAGCATAATACATATTTTACTGTTAAATAATACTTATTTCTCCCTTATCGTTTAGTATCTGTTGGTCATTCACACATTTATGAGCCTTTTTTGCACAGCTATTTCTTCTTTACAGAGCAGGGACAGGAAGGGAAACAGACTTAGCAATTGTCACATCACAAGTTTGTCATTGTCATCATAAAGAGACCCATTCATATTTCATGTCACTAACTGTTGATAAGTGCTTTTGAAATTATGGCTCCACTTTGCAGGATTTCATTAGAAATAGTCTATGAAGCTTGGAGCTGACTGTCATATCTAATTACAAGGCTCTGCTTGGCCCGCACATGAAGGTCCAGTCCAGATAAAAACAGGCATCTGAACAACCCCAAACTGGAGAAAAATGGGGAAACTAGCAGATCTGGCTTTCAATAGCTAGTAAAATACCTGCTCAGGAGTATTCAGAAAAAAATCTAAAAGTTGTGAAAATTTATGTCCAACTTTTGCCAGGGTAAGAATAGATGTGAAATAATCTTGCTTGATTTAACTTTTGTAACTTTCAGTCTCTCATCTTTCACTACCACTTGATACATAAAAATGCAAACTATATTTGATTGTTACAACTACACTAATTTCTTCAGTACCTGTGAGGTGAAGATAGCTGTGCTCAAAGCGTTTCAGTCCAAGCTGTATGCTGGGCAAGGAGGTTGAGAGGAAGCTCCTGCATCTCAGCAGGAGAAGAAATGGTCATTAATAACCTAATGGAATTCTGCCATCTCTTTTTAACTTGACAAAGTTCTTATTCTGGAGATGGCATTTACTGGCTGTCTGGAGACATTCTGTCTCTTTGCACTGGCTGGCTGACACTACTGAAGCTGGGAAACCACAGAGGAACTAAGGCAGACTCAGTATTTTCTCAGAAACAATTTCACAGCAGTTAATGGTTAGGTACTCAAAAACCTGAACACAGTGAATATTCGGCCACCAATAGGAAATCTTACACCTTTCCCGTAAAAGAGATTACACATATGTGTGTATGTATATTCATACATCTGTGTGCATATATATGTATTAATGCACATATATATTTTTATATATATATTAGTATGAGTTGAGTCATGAAAGCTCGGTGAAGTTGCTGAACACAATGGCTGTTATTTGTTCAGGCTGAAAAGTAAAGCAAACTCCTTTACTGACAGCCAGGAGAGCAGTGGATATTTAGACTGAAGCCAAAGTTGAACAACATAGACTAGGAAATTCTGGCACCTGAATCCTAAAAGTAGTATCCAGACGCTTATACGAAAGACTTTAAGCTAAGGAAAAGCTAAATACATAAGCAGTAAGAAAGCTTGGCAGCAAAGAGATTGCAATATGACCTTGAAAACTACATGACAGGAGAGTTCCTTTGTCTGATGTGCCAGGTGGAATGAGGCAGGGAATTTGGATTAAAGAGGAAGTGCCCTAACATTTGTGTTCTAATATAGTACTAATCATATCTATGGATGCCCAAACCAGGACTCAAGTTTCTTGTCCAAACAGAAGCAATCTAAAAGATTCTGAAAGGACATCCTAAACTGTCTAGATAGTGACAGTAAAATACATCATTTGAGTCCGGACATGAAATCAACCTTTAGTTTAGGTGCTGCAGCCCAAGTGGAAGTGGGGAGAGAAGGTGAAAAAAAGAAGCTCAGTGAGAAGAATTACTAGCAGCATGACATGTGGTGTCCAGGGGTAGTGACAGGTTGAAGTATTTTTTTATAGAGTAAGCAGTTAGACTCTTGAAATTGTTTCAGACACTTGTTTCATAGGCAATATCAATTAAACTATGTGGTGTCTGCAAGCTTTTAGCTTAATTTATATATTAAAAGATGAAAAAGATAAAAAAAAGAAAAAATTTTACATAGGTTTTGTTAATACTATTTCTTTACAATCTTATAGGCTTAGACAACTAGAAGAATTTATCAAACAATCACTTTGTAAATTGGATTAGACCTTAAGTTAAAATGTGCATTTTCATTTTCATTGAGAATGTGCTACAGGAATTAAAAATACAATTTCTAGCTGGTTTAGCATTTGTTTAAATGTCCTTTGAATTTAATAATTAGATGCAGTAGAGATGCTACTCTTACAAGCTGACATGCAGCACTACTTTTGTGATGGAATATGGTCAATTCCAATGTCTGTGAGCATTGGTCTTTACTGGCCTACACAAGGCCTCAGCTTTCACTCTCCCACGAGTATAAATTCAATTTCTGCTAGAAGGAATATAATGATATGTTAGTTATTTTCTAACTTGAGTTAACAAAGTTATTTTTGTATCGAACTGGTGGACTATATGCCTGGAGGTTCCAAACTGGGCTCCAATTTCATCTGCCATGTAAAATATTAGTGGATATAAATGTCTTTTTATTTAACAAGGCATAGGACAGACCTTTGTTGTGCATGTGCCTAAAGGAATGACTGACATGAATGTGAAAAATATGGATATTGAACAAATAAAATCATAGATATATTTTTCTTAATATATTTTGGTCTGTATAGTTGAACTGCAAAATTTAAAAGCAAACTCTTAAGTTTCCATTCCCACAAAAATCTTCATGTTCTGGATGCTCTAGCTTTGAGAAAGAGCAGAGAATTTACCTGTAGTGAATCAGATCATGGATGTATCTAATCTGTCACCTCCTGGTCAAGCAGGTCATTGTGCTAATCAAGGTGAAAGAATAATCATACTGCAGGATCCCATCCCGGGCCAGGAGTCTTCCTTGTGGAGGTTTAAAGCCTGAGCTGTTCAGTTATTTGATACTGCATAGCTGTAAGTGTTATCTGTCTATTTAACCTTCTAAAGGGACTGCAGACAGTGTCACACAACAAACCTGAGTTAGCATTATGTTACAAAAAAAGCAGTGTTTCCTTTTCTTCCCTTTCAGTTTATATTTCCATTTACTGTCTTTCTGCTGGGACTGTACTGGAGATTTACAGGAAAGCTCTGGCCAGATAATCAAAGACTTTAATAATGTTCACTACTGTATGACCATTATTGATCTGCACCAAGCATAACAGTTGTGTAAATACAGATAATTGAGAAAGCTTAATTTCATTAGTAAAAATTAATGGGCATACTACTCTGTACTGAAAAGATAATTTTGCATAAAAGTAATTAGGGCAATAAATTTGATTCTCCTCAATTGTGCAGTTCACTGTATTACTTGAATCTTTTCTTCTTCTGAGCTGCAAAATTCTAGCTTTTTATTTCTACACTTGTTTCTATTTTTCAGTTATAATCAGTGCTTTATCCTTCTTTTAATCTCCTTGGCATATGATAATTGTTCATTAAAATGTGCATGTCTAAGTTCATAGATGATCCTGGGCATAACTAAAACAATACACCTTGTGGAAAAAATTATTGTTTGATTCTACAATTGTAGTTGCTATGTTGTTTTAATCTAAATAACTTTCTTTTGATGATCTATGAAAAAAAGCATTTTTCTTTGTAGTAAGTATATAACAACAATCTGTAACAATGACAAATAAAGCTATTAAAATGCCAGTAAGTTTTGAGTATATAACCAAATGTATCTATAGACAGATTTATTAAAAATCTTGCTTTTTTTACAATTTTAGTCATGAAACTAGTTATTATTAAGATTTAGATTTAGATGATGATATGTATTTCTTCAGAATTTAAATTATTTTACTAGGATGCAACCATTTAGAAGAAATATACTTAAACTTTTAATCCTATATTAGATAATACAGTATTTGTCTGATTATTACAAACTGACTGTGTGACTTAAGCACCGGAAACATTATATTACAAATGTCAAATTAACTTTCAACTTCTGGAACGTTTGTGTAGAATACTATGACCTAATAATTGCCTGTGGTCCCTGTGGGGATGTCAGCTTTTGAGACACATCTTTTAATTAGAAATTGGACAGGAGTATGAATTCCTGGCTTGTCAAGGAACAACTGTAACATTTATGAGGGAGAGGGTTTATTTAAATCATTTGCTTTCTATAAGGTGAAGATTAGGTGTTTGCATGGTCTCAGTATACAATCTGAAAACAATGGCACAAGTTTTCAGGAAAATATTGTTCCAACTCTTTTCAAAAGATCTTTTCAAGTCGTTGTAACTTGTGGCTAATAGGACTGTCCCAGCACCATAGGCTGGGCTGATGTGTGGGTCAGAGCTCAGGTTTGGCCAGCCTTGTCCCAGCACTGGAGCAGGGCAGGTGCCAGGAGGTAGCACCAGCACACCAGGTACTAAGTATACTAATTACACCCATGCTTGTGTGTCTGTCTATGCTGAGAATAGTCAACTGGTCACTGAAGTATGAAGGATTCTAAATGTGTGTGTTTTCATGTGTATTTTGCTTCTTAGATATGAAGTTCTAGAAATAGGAAATGTAAAATTATGGTCCATTAGCCCATCTTCTGGCCTCCAGGTCTATATTCTATCAAGTAATTGTTCTTAACAGCCATCCATTATCTTTGTGTTAAAATCTCTCTTAAGTTTTGATATGGCTTTGATATCTGCTGCACCAACTGTCTTTTCCATTTATTTTTTCCTCCTGAAAATACTTCAAGTTACACCCACACGCCTGAGTAAATAAGTAAAAAACTTGGTGGATTAGATCTTAAAACATTTTGGCTACCCAGAGTTCAGGCTTGTGTTTCTATATCAGGCAATTTTTCCATTAGTTTTATGTGTGCTGAAATGGGGCTGCAACACAGCTGAATTTCAGAGCGAGCTTTTAAGAGGAGGTTTGTAAGCATTTCATAAAATTGTCTCAAGCACTTTCTACGGCTTTTGCAGTAATTGCATCAACCCAGAAAATCAACATTGGAATGTTGCTTTTAATCAACTGTAAGAGAAAAAAGGAAATTTTTTTTAGAAAGTTGTAGTGGGGGAAAAGACATATTTTGGGATAATTTGGGGGATTCTGAGCCTGTGAAATTACTTCAGCTAAATTTTGGAGCTTTTTCTCAGGCATAACTTAAGTTAAAGTGAATAGTAATTGGTGATATACTGCCTTAATGGCTAAGCCAGGATTCAAATATACCCAAACTTTTTTTCTTAACAGTTCAACCTGTCTCTACTTTTAATTAGTTTTATGATGAAAAACAGAAACTAAAACTGTTGTTCCAGCAGAAAATCCACTTTTATGCTTGAATGGTCAGCTATAATGATTATGCAAACTAAAATTACATACATTTCCCTTTTATTGCTCTAACTACGGAGAACACACTGCTGCAACCTCAAGTTTTTTCATTTTCTATTTCTTTCTTTAAAGAAAGCAAAGCATTTTTAATTCTAGAAATCAGGTTGTTTTCCACTTCTACATTTGAAAATATTTCAACAATCTGAGTGATTTCTTGGAAATCTTTAGACTTTTTCCTCAGCTTCACATATATTGATATCATCTCTACTGCAGCTACTGATTAGACGGTGAAAAACCAGTACCTGATCCTGACAGCACAATGACTTTTCCATGTATTTTTTTTTAATCTTATCTTTCTCATGATCTTAGGGCTGAGGTTGTTTATATGACACAGCCATCTTAACTGCATGAAAGATAACAATTCTTTAGAATCTCATGGGTCAGAAATATGCCACTGAAACAAAATAAAAACACAACAACAAAAACAAACAGTCCCCAGAACACCAGAGCTTGAGCATGTCTGTGGGGGAGCTCTGGTTGGTACAGCTACATCCTGCAGTGACGCCCTGAAGAAACCTTAAAATGAAAATAGATAGAAAATAAGGCTGAGCCTGATGGGGAAAAAACACTAGGATGTAGCTGAATATGTCAGGAAGATTAATAGATTGGCTGGAAACTTCGG
Source organism: Sturnus vulgaris (assembly GCF_052056855.1). Lineage (NCBI taxonomy): Eukaryota > Metazoa > Chordata > Aves > Passeriformes > Sturnidae > Sturnus > Sturnus vulgaris. Next base: position 15,562,889 of record NC_142256.1, on the reverse strand, counting down.
TTGATCTTAGCTTCTGCCATACACATTCATGAGTCAAAACCTGAATATGGTAAGTAAATTCTTTATCATTGTGGTGTTTACCCTTTTGAAGTTGACTGAGCACTTGCACCCTCTTGTAATTCCCTGTACCGGATGCTAGATTTGGTTTTTTCCAAAGAAGTCTGAAACTTCTAAAGGATCATCATTTAATCTATTTAATTTAATTTTCTTTTAATATTAGAAAATGTGTTCACTCATTCCTCACAACACTGACCTATTCTCAGAGTCCCCAGTCCAATTTACCTTAAAGTGTGATCTTTATCGTGGGACACTTGGTCAGCATTTTAAAACAAAGTTCTGAAATGGAATCTGAGACAAACATCCCAGATTTAAAACAAGTACTTTCTGCCTCTAAAAACTGGTGTAAAATTGTAATGGGAAAATAAAGCCTTCTACTTTCAAAAGAACTCTAGGCAATAGCTAAGGAATTGATGATCCTAATTCAGGGAATAAGGACACACATATTACCATTGTATGTCTGAAATGGTCTGTCACAAAGATAATACGGCAGCTACTTTTATGACAAATGTTTTTTATTTCAAAAGTTACAGTTCTATTAAACTGATAAATAAAAGCACTTGAATCAGATTTTTCTGCCTCTCCTCTACCCAGAGAATTAAATCTTCACTTTTTAGCCAAAGTATGGGTGGTCTGTTAATGTGCATCCATAATTAAGTAAATCTGATACTGTGAGTACTTAATTTTTTGGGGCTTCTTCAGCTGCCAGCAGAGACCTATCAATAAAGGCAGGGAGACTTCTGACCCCGTACATGTAGATACTAAGTCTATTTTGTATTTTTAGTATATTTTTTCAGGATTTGTGTAGGATTTGTCAGTCACTACACAGTTCTCGCTCAGTAGTGAAACCTCTTCAGACTCTCAAGATTCTTAAATTGATTACTTGAGAAAAATTTCCACCAGAATTTGTGCTCTTGATTTTTTTAGACTGTGATATGTGTTTAAAGGTGTTTGAGAAGCTGTACTCAAAAATCTTTGCAAGCAGAGACAAATCCTTAAACACTGGTTGTTTTATAATGCCTTAGTGTTCTTACACTTCTTAACAGCTCTACAGAAATGGCAGAAAGTCACAGGGAGAGTGCTCTGTTTATGAACTTCCTACCTATATCTATCTTGTTTCAAAACAAGATATGGTTTGTGATTTATATGTTATCTGGCATCCAAAATGTCATAATCCAAATATCATTAAATGCAGAAAGGCGCCTTGTCCATTCTCTAGATGAAGGTGTCTGCCTCTCTATTTAGTTTGTTAAATTTCCCATTCTAACAAAATCCATGTGCTAGCATATGTGGAAGTAGAAATGGCAATGATACACGATATGGGTACTCATCTATTTATCCTATGGCTGCTTTCACACCAACCACTTCAGAACAATTCCCTTCAAATGTCTTTATTTCCAAAATAATATATATAAAATGCAACTATGTGCACATTATATATATATAAAGTCTTTTTGCTGCATTGCATCAGAAGATGATACAACACATTGGAGCTGTATTACCTACACAGCTTATGATGACAAACACCAAAATTGTTTAACTTCTTCCTTATTTGTAGCATGAGTTTGGCAGCATGAGTTGCTGTTCCCAACCAGTATACCTTAGAAGATTCTTGCTATTCCCCTCATTAAACTCTTTGAAGACTCAAACTATCCATAAATGCAATCTCTTAATTATTTACTTTCTTGCCTGACTATAAAATAGCAGTTCCATAAAATGAAAACTCTGAATCTTTAGTCTGCAGACTAGCAGACATTTAATAGATAAATGGAATTCAGGTTGAATGATAACAAAGAGCAGAAACTACCTGATCCAAACTGAAATTCTCTGCGATTGGTACAGGTATTCCCATTATATCTGATTGCCAAGTAACAGAGTGCCTTTCACAAGGGTCACTTAAATCCTGGACTTTATAAAATTTGACATCTCTGTATTGATGTCTTGTAGGTTAACCAAAGGTCTGATCTAAAGTATTCTGAAGTAAATAGACACCTTAGCACTGATTCTAGTAAGCTACTTTCTAGACTTCTAAAACTCTTAGTCTTTGGAGAATTTATTCATCTGTATAAACCTAGACCTGAGAGTTAAAAACGGGTAGCAATAAAGTTCTTTGACATTAGATTGTCATTTGACATTAGATATTGTGATAACATTTAAATTCCAGCAAAGAACTCAGCTGAGCTGGAGACTTGGAGTCATAGAATCACTTAGTTTGAAAAAACCTCTAAAATCATCAAGTCCAGCCATTAATCAGCACAATCAAGTCCACCACTAAACCATGGCCCCAAGTGCTACATCCACACATCTTTTTAAATCCCTCCAGGAACGGTGGCTCCACAACTGCCTGGGCAGCCTGTGCTTTCAGTACATTGACAACCCTTTCAGTAAAGAAATTCTTCCTGATATCCAATTTAAACCTTCCCAGCAGAACTTGAGGCTGTTTGATCCCGGCATTTGTCATCTGAGAGAAGAGACCAGTGGCCACCAGGCTCCAGCCTCCTTCGAGTGGTGTCAGCCCCCCACCCAGCAGTGAAGAATATTCCCATCCAAGCCATTCTCCAAGAGAATGCTGGAGGAAACAATAAAAAATATTTAGTGAAGTCCAGATAGACAGCATTCACAGACTTCTCTTTATCTGCTTTAGCAAATTAATTTATTTTGTCATAGAAAGTAATATAGCAACTCTTTCAAGTGAGGAAGCAGCAATGTGGTGATTTTGGTGTGCAATGCATCACTGCAGTGTTGTATTAATTATGACAATGTTTGTGTGCTTATTGGAGTTTCATGTTTGTGCTAACTCTCTTCTGAATGCTATCTCAAAGGTGTTCATCTTAGCAGCACTGGACAGATGAAACAGTCTCAATTCTTTCCTGAAAGGGCCATTACATTGCCTGTTGCAAAGGCATAGTGATTTCTAGGCAGCCTGAACTGGTGCAATTCAGTCAACCTAAAATAACAGCATGACTGCATGGAGATGAGCATTAGGAAACTTGAATAGCTTTTTCAGCTTTGGAGTTTGTGTTAAATCTGGAGAGCCATCAGGTATTGATATATTCCTGCTTGTACTGAGTGAAAGGCATACCTCCTTAGCGACCTTTACCTCTCTCCTTTTCTCTGCCTCTTCCCTTCCCACTCACCTCTGCCTTGCTTTCTTCTGTTCTTGGTCTCTCTCTTCTTTTGTCCGATACTGGATTTATACCTAAACCAAGCTACATTCCTACTCTATGCCACTGTGAAGACATCAGCTATGCATTCCTGAGGAGCATGGGAAAAGCAACAAATAAAAAATGTTTGGCTGGATAATGACTTTCAGTTAGATTTGGTATAAACTTATATTGGTTTTGACTTAAACCAAGATAGCAAAGTTTATACTAAAAAGCCTTAATCCCTATTGTTTGTCAAATTAATATAAAAGCTTTTTCAAATTAGATATAGAGCAACAAGAGAGTAATTTTAGAGTAGGAACTGGATTTCATTAACATTGGCAAATCTCTAAGATATCAGAGCAAATCCTTCATTAGGAGTTTAGTGGCAATTTTGTATTTCAAGATTATTTATGCATGCTTAACATCCAGGTTGATCTCTACATCCCCTGATAAACAATTTTTTGAGATTTATTACCTCACATATATTCAGTAACCTAAGCAAATATGGGTTGCAAAGAAATATGAGAGTACCAGAGTTCATTGCCTTTGCACATTTACAAGTTTCATTGTCTTTGATGAATTAATCATAGTAGTAAGAATCAGACAAGGATGATTATTGGATAGGGTAGAGCTGAAAAGTCAGGAAACTTGCAAGTCTAGTGAAAACGGTTTAATAAAAGCAACCGGTTTCTAGTGCATTGTTTTCAAATTATATGTCTCCTATGGCACAGTGAAGTTTAAAATCCTTACCAAACTGAGACTTGAACATGGAGCACAGCAGTTGACAAGATTCAAGTGCAAAAAAGGACGAACTTGAGTGAAATCAGAGCCATTAAAGTTGCAGCAAAACAAGAGTTTGAACACTTGTGGACACGCAAGAAGTACAGCTGTGAAGTTTTGAACAGCTTCCTGTTCAAGTGCTGTGGGGAATATAACAGTAACAAGACTCTCAAACATTGATCTGTCTGTCTGTGTCTTGCAAGCATTTGTTTTTCAGTAGTTAGGGTTTCATTGCAAGCAACGTGTTTTCAGTAATACCTCAATAGAAATAAAATGGTTGTACTCTAGTAGTATTAAATGATTCTGTTTACTGGGAAAAAAAGCTATGTTCCACAGCTTTTATTTTTTATTTTAAAAAATAAATCTTAAATGCATCAGGTTTTATATCCATCAGAAAGTTATTTTTGAACCAAGTGACTTAGTGATCCCAGTTTTCCAGCAATGACTCTGATAGTGGCAGGAAGTTCTGAATTCTCACCTCATTTCAGGATCTCATATAGAAAAGGTCTGTGGGTTACCTCAAAGCTCTGAGGTTGCTTTGAGTGCCATGACTTATTTTTGCATGCTGTTTTGTGCTTTATAGAAAAATTTAATTATAGACAGACTTGTATCTGATAGAAACAATGAGCCAAACTTCTGAATTAATTTAAACTGTTGATGACTGATGTTAATATATGGTAGTTGAACATACTGGTTTTCATCCAGTGAAACTGCCTGGATGAAAATGAATCTGTTGGTTGGAGGAGCCTTTCAGGTTTCTGCTCCAGAAATATAATCTTACTTCTTTTAGGAAGAACTGTACTGCACAGTCTGGCAAAAACCTTACAGCAGCTCCCAATCAGTTACCCAGAAATGGCCTTTATGAGCTTTTCCTACCCTCCTGTGCAACAGGAGTCTGGGAACACAGGGATGTGGATACCCAGCCTCCCTGTGCCACACTAGATTAAGAGTGAAACTGTTGTTAAATATCTGCCATATTTAAATAAATACAGTAAAAGAATTATTAACACTGGCACAGGTTGCCCAGAGAGATAGTGGATGGAAATATCCCTGGAAATATTCAAGGTCAGTCTGCACAGGGCTCTATAAATAATTTACTTTCATATAAGAACATCCTCAAAAAAGCTCCTATCCTTTCTATTTGTAGTTTTGGTGTTTGGGGATTTTTGGGGGATATAGGGGTGTTGCCAAACATCATCAAGAACTATCAGTATGAATATTTATTCTATTTAAAAGAGCTTCAGAGAAAGTGAAGGGATAATTAGGATGTTCTGCTAATGTTTGGTATCAGATTTGCAGTGAGATAAATTATATTTTATATATCTGCCTTCTTATTTTCCTCATTTTTATATGCTAATGATTATTTCTATGCAGTATTACTTTTGACTTGGAACAGGGAATTTCTTAACAGATAAAGAATTATTTCATTTAGGTTATCTGTAACAGAAGCTTAAGCAGTGGGAATTTTTGTCTCAGATTTTGAGACTTTTGTTGCATGTAAGATGTTCATTGAAAAAGTTGATATCTTATTCTGCAGCAAAATAGAACTTTTCCTGTTAATACTACTGCTTTTACTTAACTTTCTACAACTGCTTTATATTCAGAAACAATCATATATATACATATAAACCATGATTATATAGGTGGGGTTAATCATAACATTTTGATTTACAAACTCCACTCACTGAAGCTGCTTTCATAAATTTCTTCTGTTGAGCCCATGCAAGGATCTGGCCTGGGAGTATGTGCAGGAAGAAGGTAAAGTCTGAATCTGGTTTTCATCACCTCTTAGCTAAAATGCTTCTCAGTTTGAAAGCTATCCTAAACTGCATTGCAAACTGAAAAAGGTGCTTGTTTATTTTGCTGAAGTAATTTCACACTAATAGTGAGTGATTACCAGCATAACATTACTGACGTTGATTAGACACTGTACTTATATTTTTCTCAATTTTCAGGAAAACATTAGTTACATTTGCATCCTATTGCTAAATGAGATAGGAAAGTAGTTCTATGAATTTATTTTCATTACATCATGACAGAGTTAAGATTATTTAAATAGCAAGGCAACCTATTAGACGTCAACAATTTTGAAAATAATTATATCCATTTTAATGAGGGGGAAATAATTTACCTTCATTGCACCACTCTTCTGCTATGTGGTGTGTTTATAGTCAGTTTTTTAATTTCTGCCTTCCACACGAAGCAGTCCTGAGTGCTCACGGAGCACAAGCTGTGAGAGGAGCTCACACCTTCAGTGATACTGAGGGGAGGCCACACTGCCCTGCCAGTATGGACTAACTGGAGCAGGGTTATTCAAGTAAAAGGATAAATGTGAAATTTGGTTTTAAGAACTCTTTCCATTTTAGCGCAGTTTTTTTGGTCAGAGTATGAGGTGTAGTAACACTCTACCTTGAAGAGACATAGTAAAAAGATATCAGGAATAGTATTAGAGCTCTGATTTTAATAAGATGGACTGTGATTTCATCATAAATGATGGAAGGTATGGTTGACACCATTTTCCTGGTGTTTGAGTAACGTAATGCATTTAGTCAATAAAATGAATTCATTATAAAGAAAATATTGCACAGACAATATAATTCAGACTGAAAAGCTCTATTTACTCAATTGGAGGCAAGCTTTTCATAAAACCGATGCATAATTTATGTCACTTTTTGCTGCTAGCTGTTTATATGCTTTCTGGTATCTCATAGTCCTTCTCAGATAACTATTTACAGTTTTATACAGAAAGAGATTAAATGCCTTATTGAAGGTCACACAGGAAGACAAAAAAAACCCCAGGAATTAAACAGAGGTCTGTAATAATTATCTAGTTTTATATTTACTTAACACAGTTTTCTACCACTTCAATTGCAGCTGTTTGGTTGGGCAATAGCCAAAGTCAAGCCACCTTTCCTAGCTTGACAAGAAACCTGTTTTACTGTTATAGTTAATGTTTCCTCCGTGATGACAAGCTGTAATCAGAACCAAAGATTGTCTTAAACTAGACTGTATCATAAACTCGTGTGATTTTCTTAGCTCTTTACAAGATCTGATAGAATGTTATTTGATAGGGTTTCAAAATAAAAAGTTACATTTTTTCAAGCATTTTTTGCCAGTGAATTTTTCAAGACTTTCACTTTAAATAGCTTTAGATACTATACTATACTATGAGAAATACATGCTCTGAGGAGGTTTATTTGCTTTTTCCTTTGCCACTTCAACAACATAAATATGAACTGAGAACATAGAAGGATGAAAGTGAAAAGTCAAATTCAAATGAATATTGCTTTTCTTACATTGTAATTATTTCATGCACGAGTAGATAAACAAATAAACACAGTTCCCTCTTTGGTTTTTGTAATTTCTGAGATTTAGCAGTGGTAACACAGACATTCTCTGTATTCTTTGTACATTTGGGAAGACCTGAGCATGTATTTTAGGTTGTAGTATCCTATTTGAAAAAGAATTTATCTCTGCTGAATCTTTTTTAAAAGCGAACCTAAAATCTTTTAATATTTTTCTGAGCCTTTCTGTTCATCTTAGGTACATGAAGTTGTTAAAAAAGAATGGATTTTTTTTTTTTTTATTTTCACATCTGGTCTCATTTCAAATAAACAACTAGTAAGTTCCAAGGCATGGATTATTCCCCTGGAAGTCAGTTGTGCTTCCATTATACCCTTCACAGCTGTTTGACCTTGCTGCTTTCCTGCCCATAAAAGCTGTATTTGCTATAGAACTTCTGGCTCTATGAGAAACAATCCATCAGTTTTACAGATGCTACAAACACTTCAATTCTCTACAAAGTTAACAGTATCACAGTAATTCTCACATTACCAGTTCTATTTTCAAATAATTGACTTAGGAGCAAGTATTACTTGGCCCAGCTTATGGCCACATCAGGCCATGTAACTGCTAGCACAGAGCTTAGGGCACAGGAGTGCTCTATGGATATCACAGCAAGCTCTCTCGTTTCCCAGATCAGAGCAAGGTGGGGACTTTAGGTCAGTCACAGAGGAAATACGTGAAGCTTTGTGGTGAGGTCCTTAAGCCTAGATTGGCCAATTTAAAAATAGAGGATTCATTTCTTGGAGCATGAATACTACAGTCTGGGTTCTGTGTCTTGAGAGCCCACCTAGAAGACAGAGTCATGGTTTTTCTACCTCAGGGAAGATGTGGTGTTTTTTTTTTGTTGTTTGGTTGTTTTTCTATTGTTAGGGTTTTTTTGGTTTTTGTTTGTTTTTGTTTGGTTGGTTGGTTTTTTGTGGGTTTTTTTGTTGCCTTTTTAAAATTATTATTATTTTTTAGCACAGTAGAAAATGTTCCAGAGCTGCAGGTGAAATAGCCACACCAAGAAAATCTTACATCTTTGAGTGTTCTCACAGATAGCCCCTGCAAGCTGCAAAATAATATTAGTTAAAAGGTGGTCATGTGCTCTGGACAGGGTTCATCTAATTATGAACTGCTCTAAAATTTGATCTGTTGTCTTAAGCTCAGATGATCTGAGCGTGGACTCAAGGGGTCAGCAACGTGGGTGCAGGATACCAGGGACCATGAGCAGTTGAGTAAGGGAGATTTTTTTAATTTGAGCTTAATGCTTGAGGCATTTCTCCACTGATGTTAGAATGCCTGCCTCTGTTAGGGAACCTTCAGTGAAGTTCATATATTAATTTCAGTGTCATTTATATCTGAGTCCCTCAGTGGAAAGACATAAACAATTTTTGAATCTACTCTAAATTGAAGTATTTATGATGAAATATTGAGATTTTAATGATGTCACATTTCATAAATCTAGGGGATGCTGGTATTGTCAAACTAATACTAAAAAGGGAGAAAAATATCTGTCATCTTTGTCATCATCACCATCACTTACTCTGAGCACTTTGACATAAAAAGACTGATCATTTCCTGAGTGCTCTTTTTATCAATTAAATAATGGCAGAAGTGTCATGTAGCTTATTATTCAATACATATAGATACAGTCCTATTCAATGTTTTGCAGTAAAACAATAAATAATTTATCAATTAACTTGTTTATGAACGTTCTGTAATCAATTTAGAATTTTCTAAAAGTGAGTTCCTTATTTTCAACTGTATTCTAAATCACTTCTGTGAATTTCTTTGTCAATTACTCAAGCTATAACCTTTTTTGAGAACTGTCAACTAAGGCTGATAGTTTTAATGTCAGTTGTGAGAAACGGATCTTGCATATATTAGGCTTCTAGTCTTATAAATTTATGACAAAGTCTTAGATGAGAATGTGAATTTTGTGTTTAAATTGAGGGGTTTCCTCCCAACAAATACTATTCATTGATGCATTGAGAGCAATTCATGCTGGCTGGAACATGGGTAGAAATTTAACAAGAAAGGAGTGGTGGCACTGTGCAAAAATATTCTATCCAGGTCAGCAAATAACATGCTTGATCTAATGCTGCCACTGATAGAGTATAATTCACATGTTTTAGTGGCAAGAGCTTTGCAATGTATTTTTAGACACAATATTGTCTTGAAGGGGTTTTTGAATCTGCTTTTTAGAAGGGATGCCAACACTGGTTGGATTGTGTGTAAGAGCAGTGTACCATTCTTTTTCTATTCAGTTTTCACAAAATTAATAGATAGGATACCTGTAAGTCTATTTATATGCTTCTCATGAGCATAAATCAAAGATAATTTATGCCATGACTTTTTAAAAATATAGCAAAATATAGCAACTAGAAGAAAATATTTTTTAATACAGACTTTTAATCCGATTTTGTGGTGAAAACTCCTACCTTTAGTAATTTTGTCATTTACTATTATGTTTGAAAGTGAAAGTAGAAACATATGCTAGACTAGTGTGATCTCTTGTGCCATATCTTGCAGTACCAGAAATTAAATCTAGATATCTCAGTTAAAAAAACCTGATTTTTAGACAATATTTTAGGCAAAATTTCCTTTTTTTGTCATATATTTGTCATTTCACTGGTTTAACTGCATTGAAGTTACTGGCATAAAAATATAGAGTGCAATTCTTGTTACTCATTGCTAAAATTACCTTAAAGGCAAGATTAATGTTCTCCATACTTTGCCCTGGTCAAGAAAATGAACATAAATCAAGACATGGTGCTTTTCTTCCTCACATCCATGTTATATATAGAACAAGCATTTTCTAAACCACTTGGAAATGTTCCTGGTCAATGTTAGTGGTAAATTGTCATATAATCATTATGTTGCTTAAAATTTAGGATACATTTGAATAATTCTTTGCATATCAGTTTAATTACTTTTCAGAGATTAAAATACCAGGTTTTAATTATGTCTTTCCATAGAAAGACAGAAAAATAATAAAATATTTTCTTTGTCATTAATCAAGTTATTAAGGTGATATGAAAAGGGCACTACATTTGAGTCTATTCAGGGATGTGGAGAATATAGGTAAATTGTGTAAGATTTTGTGGGATTTAGGGATTCTCAGTTTGTGTTAGCATGGGCTAGAAACCACTGGAGATACAGTTTAAATGCCATTTCAGAGCAAAGCCAGCTCTGATCCCAGAATTGGAATTGTCAGTCTAGCAATAATTACCCGCAGCTTTGCTAGTCTCATAAACATCCTGTGGAAAAACCAGGCTGCAACCCTTTCCAGCTTTCCAAAGGTGCAATATGTGTTCCACTTCTTTGATCTAAGGTTTACTTCCAATTTTTGTACATGCATTTTTTAAAAAGTCACATATACCCCTTTTAAAAGCTCTCTCAGAAAGTGTGGCAGACAAGATTACTCCGAGACACTCTTAGTTTTCCACTGTATTACACTTTGTAGGTTCTGAAAGGGACTAAAAGTACTTTAGGTTGCAAACATTTATACCATTACTGTAGCTGATGCATTAAAAGGAAACAAATTTGTTCGCATCCAGACTTAATGCAGTCTTTTCTTAAAGTGTCCCCCATATGACCCCATGGAAGAGTTCTCTTTTTCCATCATGGGACCTAAAAGCACTGCTGAGTCTTCTGATGGACATTCCTCATTTCAGCTGTGGCTTCCATTCCTCTTAGGCTTTTGACCTGAGCTCTGCCTTCTAGCTTGCTCTATGTTTTGCTTGATGAGTTAGAGCTTCATCTCTCCTGCTCCTATCTTAAATATTTTTTCCTAACAACAGTAAGAATAGTTCTAGGATTTTTGCCAAAAGTAACTTCCAGCTCTCAAATAGATCAGGAAATATTTCTACCTTTCTTAAAGTGGAAGTTTCCAGGTTCCTCAGAGCACAAATTGCATTCCTGAATGTCCACAAGGCACTTAAAACTTTTAAATGTACCTTCACAGAACTGGAAGTGTTTGCAAAGCTCACTTATTTGCTCTGAGTAAATGTGGTAGCTTTACAAGAGACGAGACAAAATGGATTTTGTTCATCTAATCTCCTTAAAGAACAAGAGGAAAGATCCAGATAATACTTCCTAATTTTACATTTTATAAATGAGCAGCCACTGTGAAAATTGCCTTTTAGCTGAATAAAAATCTGGCTTTCCCATTTTTAACGTGGACATGAGAGACAATCTCTACTGAGGTGTCCAATACTCATTATTTTAATTTCAAACCAAAATTACTCAAAGTCTGTAAATTTATATAATAACCATGATTTTATGTCACTGTGTTGCCACTTTTCAGCTATTCTGTAAACTCCATGTATCTTTTTCATGCAGGAATTGCATCTACCACATGGTTTGAAAATGAAGTGTTCTGTTACTGTACTATGGGCAATGCAGCCTGAAAATTCTTCAATGCAGCAGGCATTGAGAATTGCTTCCCTTAGATCAGCACTTGTTTGTGCTCACTCACTGCCTAATCACTGTGTCTCTCATTTAGCAGCAAAAATAGACCAAAGCATGAATTAGTAGAACTCAGCCACTGCCCCTTTTAATTCAATTCTTGCATTAAGAAACTTTCACAGATAAACATCATTCCTAGGGAAAATATTGTAAGAAAGGAAGATTGAAAAGGCTAAACAGTGCAAATAGTGACCTATTCTCAGACTGTCATGCTGTCATGTCTAAAACATGTTGAAGTCTGTGAATGGCACAGGTTTTTTAGCGTCTGAGTGAAATCTCATGAGGCTAAAATTTGAAGCATTTGTTCAAGAGTAACTTGTGTAACAATTTTTCATATTTTAAAGAGCTAATCAGGCGTGATTGTTTTAGTCCTGTATAAAACTTTTGGATGAAAGCATGTGAAAATTTTAATATAACCTATCTGCAATGGAAATTTTGTCATATGAAAAGAATTCTTTGTCTGCCACCATAATAAAGCCTTTTTATGTAGAGATAAACATCTGAACAGGTTTGTATTTTCTCAAAGTTACTATGTTTAATCTTTCTAGATATTTCATATTAAGTAAGAGACTGTACTCACAGTGAATATATAATTATTTTTTCTGACCATGCTAATTATTTGGCAAGTTTGAAATCTCAATTTTCTTTTAAATTAGAGTTTCATTTATTTCAGTTTTTGAGGTACTCTCGCTAGTGTAAGGAGAATCTCAGCTGTAAATCATGTTGCAAAATCAAATAATCCTTTCATCCTCAGTCTTATAAATTAAGGTGCTGTGTTGATGTCCTGCCCTTTTCAGGTAATATTTATGTCAACAACTGAAATGGAAGCTTTTGAAACCCGGAATCTAATGATCATAGGGATGCAAACTGTATTGCACAGTACAGTAACTGTTATATTCACAAAAAGCCTATACCAAAGAGTAAAGGCCCTAAGTGCCAGTTTAATTCTGTTTGCATTTCTGATAAATTATAGAAAATAAAGTATTCTCCTGCAGTTCCCTGAGCCTGGTACATTGTGGCTGTGAATGAATGACCTATTCCTACTAGTTCCACTTTATTGTTTCTCAGATTTACTGCTCATGCTGTGAAATATAAATCCCATTTACCTCTTACCTCTTTATCTCATTTGTGTATTTTAAAGTGAGTCTATTGACTTAATTGGTGAAAAGGACTTATCAGTAAGGGCCTTATCTTCATAAGAATAATTCTTTAAAAATGCCATGTTTTGGTGAATTGGGAAGTGTCCAGAGGTTTCCTGCCTGAAGGCCAGGACCTCAGTCTCTTGATGCTTAGATAGCTCAGCAGCTGGAATCCTTGCTATGGTATTGCAAGTCAGTGAATTGAAAATTAGTGTCTCTCACTTTTTAATCCTCCATGTCAAGTGTGAAATGCAAAAATGCATTTTAGACTTCAATTTTTTCACCTAAAACATAAGTTAGAGTAGTCCATTGCTTTGAAATGTGTCCTATTTACAATATTTAGCACACAATAAACACCTGTTGGGTCCAAACAGCATCAAACCTTTGTAGCATCCCAAGCAATATCCCACAATGTATTGCTTATTTTCATGCTTACCTCCAGATCCGCAGTTTGAGGAAAAGAAAAAAGAGACACTTTCTGGCAAACCTTTGGAGAAAGAAAAGTAAATAACAAAGTTAAAAACTTCTTCCCGAAAATAAACTGCTTTAGGCAATCTCAGCTTTAAGCATAAGGTTTGATACGTGAAAGGAATTGTGTAAACACGAGGGAAATGTGGTCACCAAGGTCCAAGGAGTGCAGGTGTTTAACACCTTAGGGATTGACATTCTTGGCTTAAATTGTATTTGGAAGCAATGTGGAAAGCATTGAAAAATCTCAGGTTATATTTTCCACTGTTCTGCCTTTCAATAAGCTGCTGAAATGTAGCAAATACAGAAAACACAAGACAAATGTAGTGAATGACATTAAGAAAACAATTTAATATCTGTGTTACCTAGTGCAGTACTGTCCATTGCAAAATATGAAATAAATTTATACCCATCAAAAGAATTTCTCCAAGCTGAAAGTCCTTTTACTGAAGCATGTATAATCCTACTTTTTGAAAATTTGGACCTGATCCATTGTGTTTCTATTTACAGCACTTTCACATTATTTTGATTGCTTCTAACTTAAAAGTCTAATACCTGGTATAGGTTTCTCATGATTAAAACTGCCTCAAAACAGATTTTTAATGGAGCCTTTATTTTATCCTACCACAGCTCCCGTGTCTGTCTGTTCCTCTGTGGCTTATCTGTCTCCTGTGGTTTTTTTACAAAAATCTCTTCCTTTACTTTCTGCATGGGAAACCATTTGGGGCTCCAGCATTTTGAACAAGGATGAGCAGTAGTATTGTTAGGCTGGAGTAGCTTTGTGGCTGCCATCAAGCTGCTTTCTGACCTTTGAAACATTGCCTTTGGTAACAGATTTGGGAGATCTATACGGTTCCCTTAAGAATCTGCTATTTTCATAAAATTAGTAAGTTTCTGTCCATTAATCACTATTTCAAGCTTATGTGGATATATTAGTCAGGATTAGGCAGAAAACTGCTATTCCCTTGAATGTTTAGGTTTTAAATGCATGGCTGCTAGCAGAATTTTTTCTTAAGTTTTAAGATAAAACCATCTTTGTTTCGTTTGGAATTTTGATGTTTTGGCATGGAAGACAGGAAATAAGAGAGAAAAGAGCATTGTTATGTTGTATAAGCTTTAAGAATTTTTTATTCTTCTCTAATCACTTGAGATATATTCTGCCCTCCTATCATGTGGACTGTTTTCCCTCAGACTAGTCAGTTGTCTTAGTGGTTTGTGGATGGAGATAAAGGATGTAAAGTAGCTGCAAATCCCTTCAGGTTACACTTGAATGGCTTATACAATGTGTAAAGCAAGCACAAGAGGTGTGTATGCTCTGCTGTGTGTAAGAACAATTTGGAAAGCAAAAAAGTCACCCCAATTTAGACATATTTCACCAAAAATCATGAAAAAAACCTTGTCAAAAAGACAGTTTCCTACAGTAGAATTAGGACTATTTAATCTGTAGGTTCCATGCGTTCAGGATATCCCCAGGCACGATTGCCAGGTATGTGTTACACCATGGCCTTCACCACAGCCTGCCAGGGTCACTGGACATGCTGCAGATTGTGTTCCCAGCAGCAATTAAATGATGGCTTATGACAGTCTGTCTGCTCTTCCGTTTGATATGGTAGCCATGATTTTCTGAGTGTCATGCAGCCACAAAGAAACTCCTATCAGCATCCACTTTAAATTAATTTCCATTTTGACATTTGTATCAAAGCATAACATCTTTTAATGGTTCACTTTTAGTGTGGTGACTGTCATTGGAATTACACTGTGTAGAATGAGGATTTTTCAGCTTTGTCTTTGAGACTTGCAAATCCTTCAATGGTGCCAGCTGTATGCTGCCAATGATAAGCGTGGTATAAATCCATATTTTTGGCTTCTAATGTGAATTTTTTTTGAGGTATCTTCTCAGATGGGGTAATGAGGGATTCATTTTGTAGATTTTATGTTTTAAAACACCACTAAGACCAAAACTGTTTCCATGCACCAGTTATACTCTGCTCTCTGAAATCCTGTAAAGAATGAGATTTAAGAAAAGAGAAAGATCCTAGAGCATGACAGCTACATTTTACTTCTACTACTCACCAAAGAAATGCTTTTAATAATTGTGAAACATAGCATTTATGTCACTTGAACCTGGAATGAAATACAGCAATGCTTCCATGTTCACAGAAAAAAAAAAGTCTTTCCATTCTGTCCCTGTTAGAGAAAACTTGTAGATAGTGTTAATTTAATATGTTGTGGTCTAGGTCATTGTTACATAGCTTAGAAGTAAAGGCTGTATTAAAGGACAATGGCTATGAAAGAACATCAAAATGCTACAAAATGCTGTATTCGTAGTGATGACAATTTAAAATATTTTGGTATACAAAGAAGTGCAAAATTATCACAGCAAGACTTGAGGCCATAAGCAGAAATTAACTGGTGTAAGAAAAACTGTATGAAGCGTGTTCTGTTTCTCACTGTCAATAACATGAGGTAAAAAAGAAAAACAGAGCTATTTTCAGAGCTTATAAATCCAGCTATTGGATAAACAAATACCCTACCTTTTTCATTAGGTGTTTAGAGGTTTTAAATTAAAGAAAGCTGGGAAGATACTGCTGCTTCTACTTGAAGAAATGTACTAAATGCACTAAAGCCCAAGACAAATCATAGAAAACTGTTTTAGAGAGATGAGAAATTTTACATATTGTTTTAAAAGTTGATTATTTATCTGCCTTCTTGATTTATACATAAGATAGGAATTTTTTAGTTATTTTTGTTTCTCATCAGAAATAAGCACACTGTCAATGGTATGCTCTCGTACTGACAAGCCTTTAAAAAGATGTCTATACTCAGCCTTAGTACTGCTTAATCTTAACATCTGAAATGCAGAGGCAAAAAATTATTTCAAGATCTATCTTCATTTTTATTCCTGGACATAGCATTAAAAAAATCCTCAGCCCCTCAAGGGAATTCAAACAATTTTGACCTATCCTCAAAATAAGCACGTGCATTTTCTGGATACAATAAAGAAAATCTCATATTCAGTTGAATCAGCTCCTTGCATATTAGGTTAAAGTCCCATCTCTTCAAAGCAGGAGAAAACAATTATTTTTTTTCTGTCTATCATGCAATATTGCTGTGTTTGGAAAGCTGTGTGGTCTGCATTCTATCCAGGGAAAAGGGAAATAGAGAATAGACCAATGAGCTAGTTTGCTGCATGTGCATGATAATGTAGAAAATTATGAGCAGTTTCTATTTTTCTTTTTTGTGCTCCCTATCCCAAATGTATCAGAAAATGTGTTGTAACAGAATAAGCAGCATTGTTTTCTCTTGTTGTATGGAACCTTCAAACTGTAATAATATTGATCTTGAGTTTGGAAGCCTTGAAACCATTTCAGTAGCATTTTGAAATGTGTTAGATGTATCTTTAGATTTTTACAGTGATTTACAATCACCTTCATCCAAACACAAGGATCACTTGAAAGAGTTTGTACTTTGCTCATGATTAAGGACTTCAAAATATGTCTTAATTTGTGTTTTCTTCCCTCTTGAAAATTTTATATTTCTGTCTGTCATCATAATCTCTGAAGGATTGCTTCTCTTATCAGGTCTCATGCAACCCCTCCAGCTTATCTATGACTCGTTTAGAAGTTTGGCTTTGGAGTATCATTTCCCATAATGGAACCTTGTGCAAATTTCTGTGCCCTATAGTGGGTGCAAACACCACTGTCATTTCACCATAGTCGTATAACTTAAGAAATATTTATTGGTCAGTCAAATATTTCAAATTTATAGCTACTGTATTCCTACTTAATTTGGGCCCCTTCTATAATATTTTTTTAAGTGGAGTTTCATTATTCTTTCAGAAACCCTGTCTGAAATACTTGGACGTTTTCCATTTATTCTCTGTTTTCCTCTTTCTTTTCTTGACATTACTGAAGTGATGAATGCCAACTCCACATCTTAGCAGAAACTCCTAGCAGAAAATAAAACCATAAAATGGAAGCATTTCATTCCCCTGGAAAACAACCCCAGTAAGATAACCAGGTGTGAGCACAAAGCACTTTCACCTGCAGATGTGCACTTCAATGTATTTCTCCTTACCTGATTTTGGTAGCTGGATTGTGGTCAAGTGCTCTTGCTTTTACTTGTGTCCTTGTGTTTCTGGTATTTTAAATCTATGTAATCAGATCACACTGGAGGTTATTCTTTTTAAGGAAATAGCTTCCTTGAACATGCTACATATAAACAGCTGCGATTTGTTGTACATTGATTCTTTCTGTGGTTCATACAATCTGAAGAAGCATATTAGTTGCAACATTGGTCACAGTGAAATTCAGTGCTTTCAGACCTTGATGATGCTGAAGCAAATAAAGCAAAAGCAAAATAACGTTGCAATACTTTTGAATCCTATTATCCTATAGTAAATATAGTGGATTGTTTTCTAGCTGTTTTAAGGAGCAGGTGTTTATTTACATAATGACAAGATTTAGTTAGGGTTTGAGAAAGGAAAATGACACCTCAATTTTACAATGTGATTAACATATGTGTAAAGAATTAGATAAAATAAATCAAGCCAACTATTGATTTACAACTTATTTGTAACAATTTGTTTGTACTTAAAGCAGAATCATGAATGTAAAACAGTATAGCTAATTTCAGAGGAGTGCATAAAGGTGCACCTCATCCATAGCAAAATACTCCCCGAGCATGCTTGGAGACTAAGATCAACTAGTTTAAGATTTTTATTCTCTCACTAGCTAATTTGTATCCTGTTTTCATCCTGTCTGTATGTTAACTCAGAACTGGAGATGACAATAATATCCAGCATAGCCAGCCCAGGGCTTCCATTTCAGCCTGAAACCCAATTTCAGTGACTCGCTCTTTGACACGGCAGCCTTGACCACCCGAACCCTGGCAAGCCCGGCTAGCTCCGCTGACTGCCAGTGTCACGAGTGGGCCACCTCCCAGGCTCCCGGCACCAGGAGCGGAGCTTGGGCTCCAAGCCCCCTTTGGCCGCTTCCAGCGTCCGGGGAGAAGGAAAGGAACGAGAAGGAGACCTTTTCAGGTTCCAGGGTAGGGTTTATTGGGAAGGCGAGAGGAGAACTGGACACAAGGCAAGGGAACCCAAAAAGGCAAGGAACACAGGTGTGCAGCAACTTAAATAGGGGCCCTCCCACAGGGGAGGGGACAATACAGAACCAATCGCTACAACTTAGGGGTGTAACAGAAGGCAGGGCTGATTATACATACAACCAATAGGGGAAACATAGGCGGGGACTTATACATGGCATCAAATCATACACTTAAGGCAGAATAACTGACACGGAAGGTACTAGAACGAGAGATTGACAAGGGCTTGGGAGGGGACTAGGAAAACTGTCAGGGAAAGCTCGAGAAGAATGGGCGGGGCTTAGGGTAACAGACGGGTACCGGCGGGAAAGGCCAAAACCATTGTACATTACGAACAAGGGATATAATAACTTATACAACATATAAATTAAAACCTGAACCGCAACAGCTCTTTCCAAATCTCACCAAAGAACTGCTATTTCCATGTCTTCAAGACAAACTTTCCTTGGATGTCATTATCCTTTTCCTCTGTCACCGTGCAATTACAGCAGTTTTATTTGTAATTGTATTTTTTGTCTGTGCAGTTCTCCTTTGCTCTGCAGCAGGATTCAGTTGCAGGAGTCTGGAAAAGCTCTGTTTCCAAGAGCCAAAGGTGTGAGGAAAAGGGGCACTGGGAGGCACAGGGCAGCAAAGAGCACATGCACTGTTTTCCGTAGAAAATCCTGATACTTCTCTCTGCTAAAATTGTGTCCTTTATAAAAACAAATTTGATGTGAGAACACTGTGACATTTACCTCATCCGTCTAAAAAATAATTGAAATCTCCCAGTCCTGCTCTGATTTCTGCCCTTGCAGTTTAATCTGCCTGAGCATTTCACAGTCTTTTGCATCTGGTCAAGTTGTCATTATTATAGGTTTAATACAATTTTTTTTTCTATTTAAGTTCAGAATTTGAATCCTTGATGCAGGTAACTTATTTGCTAAGCTTTCTTAAACATAGGGCAAACTCCAGCAGTGATTTACTGTCTTACTTCTATATAATGTTTGTTGATACCAAGGTTTTCAGCTGATTATTTTCCTTATACTGAGTTTCAGACATGCTTGTTGTGACAATGCCCCAATTTAAAACCTGGTATTCCTAATCACACTTCTCTCTTATTTCGATTTGCTGCATTTCTGTAGAAACACACACACAAAGAACGTTTACTTCCTAAAACCCTCCCTGTATAAAACCAGGAGACACAATTTTTTTGTGAGGGGGATTGGAGTGTTTTTAGCATAAAGATTAAACATGTGACTTTAGAAGTTAACTAAAGTCTTTCCAGCTGAAGTATTCTGTAATGTTTTTATTTGCTCTTTGTCTCATCACACTTAAGATTTCATGAAGGTAGGAGTACAGAGGGTTACACGTGGCAGAAGACTGTATGTCATCACCTGGTAAATGGCTGAATGCAATGTGACTGTTAACATCTAGTATGAACTTCAGCGCTGATACCCCACTTCAACACTGCTTTAACTGATCTTTCCAACACAACAGAATAGCAAAACCAAGGGAAAATTATATTGAACCATATCAGGAGAGCCAAGGAAAAAGAACACTTTCAGCTGTTTCACAACTGACCTGCTGTTCTCAACAGCTCTGTTGCATGTGCACTTACAGCTCCCAATGGTCAGAAACTGCATGTTCACTTCACACTTCTCTTTTGGTTCATCATAAATAAACAAAAGCCTGACAGAGTAAGATTTGTTAAAGTAGAAATAGTAAAACAAAGTCATATGGCAACAGTCACACTTAGTGTTTTAAATACACAAAGGAAAAAAGAAAATACCTACCCAGTAGAACAGAATGCTTTCTTTATTTTGTTATGTTATTCTGATCCTACTCTCTGTTCCCATAATTACTGAAAAACATGTGTCCTTTGACAGGCAGAGAAGATATTTTCCTAATCGATTGCACTGGTTCTAAAGGAAAACTTTTTTTTAAATTATTTTGTTGTAGCAAAAAAATATAGAAACAATCCTAGGATCCAAATTAATGCTAAGCTACCTTGAATATACAATCACTGTAATAACAAGAGGGCAATTAAACACGTACATGAACACACTCTTTAATTTCAAAAGGTTTTATCCTAAGTGAAATTAGCTTACATGTAACATTTAAATGATAATCCAGATGCTTAGTTTTCATACTTTGTTTATTGACTTTAAATGTCATGGAATTTCAGCATTATGGTGAATTTTTGCATTTTTTTAGATATCAGTTTAAAAAAAAATGAGATTTTTTTCCCACAAAGCTGCATTACTGAGCCTTTTTTTAAAATTTGTTGTTCATTGACTATCTTTTTAAAGTAATTTGTCATATAAGAAGAGCATAATAACCTAGAACAGATTTCACTTTTAACTTAGTTGTAAATTTTAGGCAGTTTCTAGTAAATTAGATTTTTAAATATACACAGGCCTTCATTAAGACTATGTGCAAATGTAGAGGTGTCCCTAAATAAATTAATCTATGGATCTTTTTTCCTGCTATACAGTATTAGGCAGAAGTCAATCAGTATGCATTTAAAAGAAATATAGATATTTCTATTTTGTCTGATAATTCTAGCTAATGCTAAAAACTGTCTCAAATAATCAATATTGTATCTGACATTTGTGGAAAATTTTGAAGAATTATGAAAAAAGTGATTCTGTGCATGGTAACACATGAGCAAGTATCATCACTCTTTCCCCCAACCATAGTCATCCTTTGTAATATACAGAACTTTGGAAGGGTCTTAAGAATTTCTATATTGAATGTGGGTCTCCATTCAAATAATAAAGGAAATTTATGCAGTGCTCTCAAACACATATTGCATGGGTTTATTATATTGTCATCTGTGCTTCATGGCTAAGAATGGTTTTTACATCTGTTCTTTCTATTGACATTACTGTATATTAAATTTCTCTCATTGTCTCAGCTGGTATTAATGGAAAGTCATGCTTTGGTTGAAAGATTCTCAGTGATCTACCACTACTCATATATATTAGTGCTGCAATAGTCATTTCCTAAAGCTCTAGCTTTTGTCTTCCAAATCACATTTCTGAAGATCAGACTGCTTCAGTCTGATTATTTAAGCAGTTTCCATTTCAGAGCTTGTTCTCCACAATACCTAATTTGCATATAAGATCTATGCTTGTATCCTACAAAACAAAAAATATGAATTCTACATAACATTATCATTTGAGCTCTTCTTCCCAATTTATTTGATGTTTCATATCTTGAAGGACAAGCCTGTGATTAGCTCTGTACTTACAGCAGGTAAGTGTACTTTCCTATAAGTGTACTTACATGCAGAGATACACAAGCTTCATTTCAAGTTCCTCTCTAAAAATATGAAATTATTATTCCAGCAGAACACTGTTTCAATTTTAATTAGGTCATCTTCAATATCATATTTCAGTACTGTATTCCTATAAGTGGAATAATCTTCACCATTTTTTATTCTTGCTTTTTTATCATTAGCATTCTTATCTCTTTTTCATATTTAGTAAAACAATAATGGCAATTTTGTGTGTATGTTCTTTTCAAATGCTTATCTTTGTCAAATTTAAGAACCCTTAGTAACACAATAGTTAGTTATTCTGTCATGTTTACTCTATCATCTTAAAACCAGCAATGCAGAGACATGCAGTGGAAAATATCTTTGGTCACTCATGCATAAGAATGTGGGACAAAGCGTCACTGAATTTTACTTTCCACTTGTAATAGGTGATTCACTGATGTTGTGACTACTGGTTGTCATGAGCATTGTCTGTTTAGGGTACATTGATGAAAGCTCTGTCTAAAACACAAGTGAGATTTATTTGTACTGTAGAAAGTCCTACTCTGCAAATAACACCCCAAAATAATTGCCAGCAGGATGAAGCTTACAGCTTGCTTTTTAAATTCCTTTAGTTTAAGATCTTGAGGGAGAAAGTAAATTCTAAAATCTTTAAAAATAAAAACGAATCAACAGCTTCCCTCTCCAGACACCCTCCCCCCAAAAAACAAAAACTCCAAAGCAAACAAATAAACAAAACAAAAACAAACAAGGAAAAAAAAAAACTCCCAAGGTACAGCAAAATCTTTTTGTGTTTCCAATAGTCTATTTTAAACAAGACTGTCCTATTTGCAGGTTCCCTTAGCAAAAAACTCTTAACATTTTTTCTTCTGTACTTTGACACACAAGAAAGTTTGTGTGACCAAGGTCATGTCTTCATTCACCAGAAACAGAATCTTCTGGTAAAGCTGAGAGAGCAAAATTGCCACCCATATTCAGTTGTGATGGGAAACGCTGGCAATATTCTGTGATCAGGGCATCCAAATTAACAAAGCAGTCTGCAGCTAGGGGCCTCTTTCAACAGTACAAGTCATTAATTTCTTCAAGGATTGACTCACTGCCAAACCCTTTCCATTTAGGGACTTCTGTCCCTCCCAGTTTTGGATGCTTAAGGTTTCCCTAGTTGTCATCATTGTTAGCACCATAAAATAGCGAATGAGTTGAGTTAATTTTGAGTTGTTCAGAATTTATAATCCAGCTGTGATGGTGCAGGTCAAGACCTGAATATCCTGACACATGTATTCTGTGTGTAGTGGAAGGTTGGCAATTTTGAGAAAAGAAGATGTTGCCTAAAGGAATACAGATTTGAGGAAAGGTTTTCACAAGCCTCAAATTGACCTAAGTGCTCAAGAATTGCTTTAAAACATGATTTCCGAGTATATGCACCTGAACGCAGGGTCCCTGGCCAACACTTTAAACATCATTTTTGACCTCAGTGTATAATTTAAGGGCCATAGTAAATGTAGCCAAAATACCTAATGGACACCTGCATTTTTGTAATGTGGTGAAGATTTTATTCTTACAGACACAGGTTCTGTTTTGATTCTATCACACTTTTTACATTCTCTATAAGAATGCTCTCTTTCATATATATATATAGTACTCACATTGTGATGTCTGCAGCATACTGATATTTGCCTAATCTAAACTGCTTCATTTGCAGCCTTATCTGAAAAAAAAAAAAAAAAAGCTTCAGTGTATGACAAGTGAGCTATCTTAATAATCATCTCTTCAGTATGCCTTATGGTGAATAATCAACTTGTTTCAATTTACCCTGCAAAATATATAAAAAACTTTTGTAGAGAACTCAGCTCAGAACCAGCTCAAAAAATGACCCTTCAAGTGTAGTTGCCTCACATGGTGAAATTGTTCCTCAGAAGAAAATTGAAATAAGTTATAATTGTTCATTTCACATGTTTAAACTTGTCAGCCCAGAGGGTACACACAGCTGTGGTGAACATGTGAGTGATTTAGGATTAGCAAATTCATGTATAGTAGATTAATTGAGAAATTATTGGATGTTGTGTTTAAGACAGGCAATTGAATATGCAGCAGATAAACCTAAAATGTCTGCAAAGGCAGTCTTTTAAAATCCTTTTTAAATATTTTTATTCATTTTGATAGCCAAAATGCATCTAATCCAACTAATTCTACTATAAAATCATTCCTATTCAGTTCTAATTTTTTTTTAAATGTTTTCCTATTGAAATTCAGGTCTTCATACATTTTGACCTTTTCAAGAAAGCCTGCTTCATTGTGAATTGTGAGTGCATTAGGAAGGTAAACACATTCAGTACTTGTTATTCAATGAGTTTGGATTTAGAAAGTCATTGTCAATAGGTTAATCCTTTTGTACAGACAGTCTCTTTGGCTAAGAGGCATCTTAAACAAATAAAGGTTTTACCAAAATGCTAATTTTTCAGTCCTTCTGTCAACTGTCAAAGAACAAACCTCAGTGGAGGTCTTAAAATTGGTTATTTCTAGTTTGTATTCCCTTCATGTCAGCACAGTTTGAAAAAGAACTTCTGCATACAGAAGCCTAGTCACCAGCTATTTGTTACTCTGCTCAAGAAATCATTAAAACCTAGGATTTTCTTGGAGTATTTTATGAGGATGAGGGAAGGGATAAGTTTATCTGGGTTCAACAAATATTTATAAATACCATGAATAAAAAGGATACCAAATTCAGCAGCAGATTGGGTAGGCACTTAAAAAGAAAATAACATATCCCCGATCTGATTAAAAGTCAAGTGTCTCTTGAACTGCATATCATAAGATTTGCCAAGTGGATGTATTTTAGACTACTGGTTAAAATTCAAAAGTAGAAATTAGGGATTCTGAAAGGGAATTGCAATAAAACAGCTCCTCGCAAGAATTATGTGGGTAGAAGTTCAGCAATAAATAAGGTGAGGTTGTATGTACAACATTTATTTCACTGGTTATTTTAAGTCCTTTCATTGCTTCACAGGCTTCTTACAGATCCTATATTTCTGTTTATTTCTACATCAGAAATAAAAGACATCAGGAAAGGAAAATGTCCATCCACACCAGTAGGCATTAAGAGAGCCTTCTTGAAATACAAATGCCAGGAATTTTTTGAAGTTTCCTGGATCAACAATCCACTGAAACACAACCTGAGCTCAGAAGTCAGAGCCACAGGAGACCAAAATTACAGTAAAGACACTCTTCACTGGAACTCTTTCTGGATGTTCTTCACTATGAGCTGTGTCTAGATGATACCCCCTAAATGTGAACATTTTCTCTTCACTTTCAGGGGGATGGCCTGAAATTTTCAACACCCCATACATATTTTTCCTCTTTTTCATTGAGGACATACGTCTTGTCCAGAAAAGGAATGAGTCAGTAGGGACCTTCCAGATTTCCTTATACAAAAATGTTTTTTTTTTTCACATTGAGCTCTTATCTAATCCTTGGTTTTGCTTTAAACATCCTATATTACTCAGTGTACTTCAACAGGCAAACAGAGCTTTCTCCTTAAAATCTGCAGTACTTATAAATTGTATTTAAATTTTTAATGTGCTCATCATAAAATATGTATTTATTGTGAAGTTTATGACTAACAGTGCTTCATTAAGATATAGAAGGTATTAGAATTATACATATTATCTGATCAACAAAATAAAGAGCAGTTCTTCAGCTGCTTCAATAAAGTCTTATGGGTTGAACACCAACTGGAAAAAAGTCAGGTGGCATTTGCTGCAAGTGTGATCTATTGCTTTATCTTCTATCAGTCTTCATGATTTATGTTTTTCTGGAGCAGTTCTTGCCAGATTGACATTTATATATAATTTTTTAATATACTTCATATTCACATGCACATTTAATTTTTTATTAAATAGACTTCATGGAGTATGGCTGGCTGAATGCAAAATGATTGACTAATTTGAGGGTGAATTATGTCGATTTAGCTGGAACCAGTATGTAGCTGTTCAAAAGTCAAAGTGCATACCTGAAATTGTGTTGCAGAGTTTGGGCCCAATTAATGAGAATGGTGAAAAAAGTGCTAATGTTTCCAGGAATAAAAATATGCTTCATTTTGTGTCTAAAAATACTTTTGCATGCCAGTAGATAGAATTTAAAGATGATATCTGGGCATACTTTTTTTTTCCCCAAAGTACTTTAGGTCTTTGGGATATAAAGAATAGATAAAATGTTAAATAGCATAGATTGACAACTGGTTGTTCCATTGTGTCAGGGAATATAGTTTAAAAAAAACAAAAACAACCCATACTTTTCAAAACTGGTCTCTAAGCTGTTCAAATTAATATGCAATGTTCCTCTTTTATAAAGTCTTGAAAAATACTTAGCTTCTATCACAAGAGAATACAGGAAATAATTTTATTAATTCCACAACCAGTGGCCTCTGCTCCACTGTTTTGTTATGAATTTATTTGACAGGTTTTTCTGGAGATTAATTACTGATTAGTAATTAAAACACATTAGTAGCTTCCTAAAATAAAGCTGAAGCATGTACTGATTTTATTCCTTCTCTTCAGTCTGCCTCTGAAACTGTGTATTTGACAATTTACATATTCTTTCAGATTCCCAAATTGTTAAGGAAATAGCCACACGAGAAAATAGCAGGTCAGACCCAGGGCTGATACACTGAATGCTGGTGTGACTTTTAGCTTGCTACCCTTGACAGAGAAGATGAGGAAGGATAAGCAGGTTTTTGTCCCTGATACTGCTGTCCTTGGGCAGGCATGTTTTAACAGTCCATATAGCATCAGGGTCTGTTCAAAAAGTTCTTCTTCATCAATAGTGTTAGACCAGAAATAAATTAATAGCTTGAGCACAGTCATAGGCACAGTACCAGTCTGAGGTATCAGAGTACTCTCTGAATGAAGTAATACAGCCCCTCAAATGACTATATGCATTTAGAAAAAACCCACAAAACATAATACATTGCATCATTTTTTATGTATTTATTTAATTACTTATTTTAAATGCATATACATTGGTCATTTTATTAAAATTTATTTATTTGGGGTTCTTTTTGTGTTGCATGAATTTAACCAATAGCTTTTAAACAACAAAGAGACAGGACAAAATCAGTGGGCTATTGTTTTGAATTTGTGGATTTCTGAGCATGATTAGATGGGCAGTAATCTGACATTTCTATATGAATTCTGTTTACTGACTGGAACAGTGCAAGGTCTTGTGCTTGCATATCACTTTTCAGATCAGGCACTGTGCAGTTCCACAGATTTAATAGAGGCATAATATTTTAAAAAAATTATGATAAAAAAATATTATGTACGTAACTGTTTAGAGTTTCAAAAGTACGTGTATTAAATATTAACAAGTTCAAAAATTGTGGAAGAAATGACAGGGCAATTAACCATTAATTCTGGTTTGAATGAGGGAAAGTCAATGTTTAACTGCAGACAAATGAACATGGCTGACTGGCAGAATTTGAGTAGCACTACAATAACATTCCAGTGGGCATACCTTCACCTTGTGGCATAACACTGCTCCATGCTTTTCTGAAATGCCAAATGTCATTGACTGCAGTGAGGACCGAGGTGGCTGTTTAGATGAGACAATAGCTGGTAATTGCTTTAGGCTATTTTGATTTTTGAAACTATTCTATTTCCAAAGTTTTGATCTAACTACCAATGTTCTTTATACTGCAAAGTACAAAAAAGACTTGAAAGAAAACTACAATTTATATTAAGTTTGAGATAGCCTGCAAAAATTACTAAAAATGTGAAATAACACTCCCAATCAGATCAAGTAATTTAGAACCATCCTAAAGATCAGAGAAATGTCTCCTTTGAAAAGACAAGTAAGATGTTTAAAATTTCAGCTGAGGAGGAGAGCAATAGAGTGACTTTGGTGGGCATCAGGCATCCAGCCAAGGTCAACTCTTACCACTGGCATCATTTCAATATACAATTATAAATATCTACGTGTTTTGTTCCAGACTTTGGGCTGTAAACAAATGTATTATTCAGTGTGCATACTAAACATCAGCATTTCATCCTAAATATCAGAATCTATGCTGGCAAAATATGCTGAGTGTAGCAAATAGAAGCTAAGTTTACATCTGAATACAATTCTACATCCACATGCATCATTATTAATAACAGGCATTGTTTCCTCTTGTAATTATGTCATGGGGCAGCAAAATTCAGAGATCCAGTATGCTAGCATCTCCACAGTGCTATTTTGTATTCAGCTGTTTAAAGCTGGGTTAGTGTGTATATGCCAGGTCACAGCTGCAACAGAATAATTAAAAATATATTTCTTGTGATGAATACTTAGAGTTTACCAATAAAGGTATCCATTGTGTACCTACCAATATAAGAGTACTTCATAGCCTTCCTGCCAAACAGAGGCATTGCAATAGCAAAATTCTTCTTCTGGTGTGGGTTAGAGTTCAGCTGTGTGTAACCAGTGCAGTGATGGGCAGATGTGCACAGCGGAGCAGTCACTGCCTTGTTGTGGGGCAAACAGAACACCGTGTTCCATAAAAGGCTAATGCAGGCATCCCCCGGTCACAGAATCCAGCTGTGAGTTGTACCTTGCCTCATCCCACTCAGAGATTACTCCTGTGCCAGCAAAGGCTGGAATTCCACATTATTGTGGAGGCTGAAAGCCCAGCAGAGGAAGAATTTATGTCCTTCCCCTGGAGGGAATGTCCTTAGGCACTCTGCCTTGTGGCTATGCAAAGGTTACTCCCGGCATGCCTCCCTGTTTCATGTAAATTATTTGTATCCTATTGGCCCTTCCCCCTTAGTACCGCCCCTGTGCCCTCAGATGATTCGTTAGTTATTCTGCCCCGCCCCCTGGCTCTCCTATATCTACCCTGCTCACCCAGTCGCTTGGAGCCGGTTGGTCCCTGGGCCTTTCTGTGGGCGAATGGATGGTGCCTTGGATCACGGCACGTGGCTCCCGTCCCCGTTGGCCGCAGCGGGGAGCTCACGGAAGAGCTGCAGTCGCTCTCCGCCCGGTGCGGGAACGAGCCGTAACCACCAGGGCCTCGTTCTGAAGACGCTTCTCGGGAAGGTCGCGGCACCAGCGCACCCCGCGCCCACCGGCTCCTCCCCGCAGGGGCCGCTCCACATTATCACATGAAACTCACTCCACACGAGTCAGATTTAGCCAACTGCAACACCTATAAATTTATAGTGGAAAAACAAAATATATAAAGTAGGGAAAAATACTCTAAAAATTCTGAAAGACCCTGGTTAAGCTCCCATCCCTACTCTAAGTTCTGCTTGCTGCATGACTAATTTTACAGAACTAAGCTGTAATCTAATTTTTGGTTACAATGGAAATGTGACAGAATGAGCATCAGCCCCAGGCTGCTTCAGTAATAGTTGAGGTTCCTGTTATGTTCAGGGCTGCTCTTGCAGCGTCTTCACAGCTCCTGTTATCTAACTTGTGTATGTCTATCCGTGCTGTTGACAAGTCTACTGAAAATATTGGAATCATAACAAGAACTTAAAATAATCTCAAGATAGAAAATGAAAAATTATTCTTTAAAGTTAACCTTTCTTGATTCACTTTCATTTGTAGCTTTTGATCTTCCTCAAGTAGAGACCATATGTCATAGGCAGGATACATTTGAATCTGGAATATTTTACAGGTATTTCTGTTGGTCAGTGAAAGGATAGATTTAGAAATGCTTCTGAAATACAAGGAATCAAGCTGAGAAATGTTTTCATTTCTATATTTTAAAATTGTATGGGGATACAAGAGGGTCTTTTAACTTGAAATTTAAGGTATTTAGGATATCAGGAAAACTTACAAGATTTAAACTTGGACACAAATTAATTTTTATTTTTAGTCAATTTTTAAAGACTATGGCCAATTTTAGGGCTTGTCACTTCTAGAAGGCACAGTAACTATTTCCCATGTGGAATTTATCCTCTCTGTTCTTTGATAAAAAGGAACCCCTTTTGTCTGACAGTTGTATTAATAGATGCCAATGTACATTATGCCAGTATTTGATGCAATATATTGTCTTTGTAGAACAGCATAGAAACAATGCATGCAGCAAAAGGCAGCTGAGCTAAAGAGGGGCCTCTATAGAGAATTCCAGACTGGGAGAAGCCTTTTTGTCATATTCTGTGACAGATGCATTCCTCTGTAAAACTGTTCAATAGGGGTTTTTTTACTTATTTTACCTTATTTTTTATTTAACTATTTTAACTGAATAGATCTGCTATGAATCATGTACAACATTCACTTTATGTTTTTGCTAAGGTATAAACTTCTGCCCAATACATAGTTATACATCATGATTTTCAAATGTCAATTATATAAAAATAAAAAGAAATATCAGGCAATTTTACAATTAGGTCTTTCATTAAAGACACAGTATGACAACATAATCAGCTTTTCACTTAATGGTTTGAAAAATCATCATACTCTAATTAATATGCTGTAGTTATGACCACACTGCTTGCATTCTTTTTCTTTCCCTGTGCTTTCCAATCTTCTTTTTCAGTTAGTGATCTCAAAATACTGCCATATGGAGATCCCTGCGTATGATAGTATTTTGCATATGCCATATCATGCATATGCCATAAATCATATGCCAGCTTTGCAGAATTACTTAACTCTTACCAGTGAATTTCAGAGAAGTTCTAAAGGTGGTTTGGGAACAATTGGAGTAAAGCCAAACAGCTGCATTATTACATCTAATGTTTTATCTTAGGATCTGCTGTGTTCAGCCTATTCTGTCAAATACGAATACACTGGTTGGCCTTTACACTACAAACCCTGAAAAAATAGAATAGACTGAAATAGATGGGGCTTTTTTAATGTGGTTAAAGTTCAGCTGGGAAAGAGTAATTAAACAGTTGAAAATTATGATCTAAGTCCGGAAGGGAAACTTGATATCCTTCCATTTTAGCAATGAATTTAATGATCCCTGCAGGGAGAAACTCATCTGAAACAAAAAAATTTACTCTCTCCTTAAATACCTTTGCAGACCCTATGTGTCTCTTAGATGGACAGGAAAGAAAGAGAAGGAGAGAACAGGGGCCTGCAGTTCACCCGGGCAGCTGTGGTATGAAACAACAGGCACCATGGTATGGAGCCACTTCTGCACACAATGCTTTGTGAGAAGGTGGAAGGATTGCAGTCATTAGCACCACACGGTTGAGTGCATGCTCAAGTGTTAGTGAAATTGATACTACATGACCTGAATGAGAAAAGTGACATTTAATTCACCTGCACCTGAGAATATAAAATATTTAACGCCTTAGAGTTGTTGACAAAGATGCTCTTAACCTGCTAAGAAGCGATGAAAATATTTGCAGTCTTTCCCCCATCATCTTTGATTCTTTAGTGTAAGAGATCATTTAAGTATAAATTAATAAATTGTGTTTTATGAAACTCAATATTTTAGAAAGTCAAATGGTAAACTTCAACTTTCTAAAATATTAATCATCATCATAAAGGATTTTGTTTCTGATTTATGATAGCCAGACAGTATTCAGTTGGCAAGGGGCTAATGCTGTAGAGATTAAATCAATCTTCATTATAGTTGCAAGGAAAAATGTTATAACAATAATAAATCTGAATGTCCATGAGAGATATTTACTATGTAAATGTTTGCTAAATCAAGACGGAAATAACCCCAAAAAGGTGGAGAATAGCTCCAGTGAAACCTGATGTTTTATACAAGTAATTACTGGTCATTACTGTGGCAATATTTTATATTGTATTTCCTTGGCAAAATGGGAAAGCAAAAGATTTTTCGGCAGAAACCTTGTTGAACATTCTGACAAAGGATCCATGAATATTTGGTCAGTTGGGAGAGTTTCTGAATAGGTATTTTGTGAGATTCAGTTCCCTGAGCTTTCTAGGAGCTAATCACTTTGAGAGAGCAAGACAGAGCATCGTGAAAGGAATAGATTGTCCATCAGCATTTTCAAAAGTGCTAAGAGGCCTCTAGAGAGATGACATTTGGCTTCTTAAAATGCAGTTCATGTGTTATCACCAATCTGGTGGCATACATGCCCCTAGACAGATTAACAAGGTTTGCCAGATATGCTGCAAAGTAAAAATATACTGTCAGAACTTAACCAGGCTCGGAATGATATCAAGTGGAGATGTGCTCTTGAAGGAGCCTTCTTAAAATCAGTCACAGTTAATTTGATGTTCTTAGCTTGTTCTTCTGATATCTGTGCTGAGAGGCATGTCAGTATTCCACCCTGCAGCATTTTCAAGGTGATTTGGACTCTTAAAAAGATGAAGCATAAAAGAGGTGCTTAATTATAGGTAAGTGTGTGAACAAAGTGTGATACAAAGTAATCGAGTTAATAAAAGGATGGTGACTAATACAATAATAATAGCAATATGAGTTTGTGATCCATATCCAGTAGACTTCAGATATGGTTGATAAAGATCCTAAATTAGTTTTCTAATTAATTGTTTGGAAACAAAATATTTTCATTTCACTTTCCCTACTACTTTTGCTTGATTGCCATACTTTCATTTCCATGTTTCCACTTTTCTGCTCTAATTCATCTTTGCAATAATTGCTTCTGCTTCTTTACATTTTGCCTCTCTTCTGTAATTCCACATTGCAGCTGGTCTTCAGCACCACACACAGTGTAGCCACTTATATAACAAATGCCACCAATCCCTAACACTGTCAGTCATTAGAAAGTGTTCTTAACTGGATATCAGCTTCTCAAATTATTCTCACACCATCTGCTTGTTGAATATTTTTCATAGTTCATGTTTTTGGTTCTGTTCAGTTATCCTTTAAACTGAGACATTCTGCAAAAGTGGCTTTATTCTCTTGCTGTGATATTACGAGAGAGTTATTTTTTCCCCACCTGTTAGTTTAATTTTTTAAGAAGTCCACAACACTGCTGCTGTAGTTGTTGGTGTAGCAAATCAGGCTGTATCTGCTGTGTTATTTCAGAAGACAAAATTCATTTGTTTTACATGGAGGGGCCAAATATTTTTTGCATCTAAAAATGTACTATATTTGCATCATTTCTAATCTGCAGATTTTAACAAAACCTACCCTACCTGTAGGTGATGTGGAGGTATCACTAGGTTTCCTTAACTTACACTGTTCTTTGTCTTGCTATTGGTAATTCTGAGATGCAAAAATCCTCCTAGTTTCTCTATCCCTTTAAAATCATTTAATCTCTGTAACAAATCCCCCTACATTGTCCCTTCAACACATCCTCATCGTATCCACAGAAGTTTTGAAGAGGAACCCCAGGGTGGCTCACAGGCCCTGTACTGATGGTTTTCTCCCCACAGAATGCATCCATACAAGGGTCGAAATGAGCTGGAGGTGTTACACTGCAACCCTCATGTGGTTTTGTCAACTTACAGGGTCTCCCGTGGTATTGGGGTGGTGTTGAGAAGTTGTCAATTGGTTTTCCATAAAATAACCACAGAATCATTGAGGTTGGATCATTGAGTCCAACCATTAATTTTGCTGAGTTGAAGAATAACATCTTATTACTTATTAGCAGTACTTTGTATTATTTTCAGTTATTTCTATATTTGTAATTAGTGATAACTAACCTTTCAAAAAGGATTAATACTTCCAGGTGCTGGAAAAACCCCAACTAATCCTTTCATCTGTCAGCTATGAAAATTGTGGCATAGTTAGATGTAAGTGTACATGACTACAAGCCTGACTGGGCTTTGGTGGTTTGGAGTTGTCTACATTTCTATATAATGCTATACCAAAAGTGATTTTTCATTCTCACCTCAGCTTCTCTGTTCTCCCTTACACACACTTATCTCTGGGCTTGGATAGCACATCAATGAAACTGGTTATCCCTGCTTGACGTGGAAATACTCAATACACTGTAGATTGGATGAATTGCTCGAAATTAAAGTAGTTCTGCCTGGTCTTGGTTGAGTAGTTACTTTGTGATCTAATGTTTTCTCCCAACGGAGGGATATAACTGCAAGTTTCCTATGCAAGTTCCTGCGGTCAGCATTTATTTTGCACAGATGTTTCCTTGTAACGGATCATAAACTTCTTAAATTTCTATGAATTCTCTTGTTAGTGAGCTCATGAGCACAGAAAGCTTTATATGCCATACCAGAGATAGTTCACAAAGATGGTTTCCTATTCTGAATTATCATTATCATGAACATCTTAATTTTCTCCATGTTATCCTTAGAACGTAAATGTCTATAAACATTTTCAGCCATCGGAATACTTTTCCCCTATACAAAGAAGCAAACTACAAGAACATAAACATTTTTAGGGATAATAACTTGGCTTTCTAAAAGTTTTCTGAATGCCTGATAGTTCTCTATCCATGAGTGAAATTCAATCAATACTTCTTCATGTAAGGAAAATGATTTTGTTATAGATTTACAAAACTGAGGCTTAAAATTTTATTTTATTAAAATATTTGGCCCCTTCCTGTTATGCGACAAGAAGCCTTTCAGGAGTCCAGGGCCAGGAATCCATTCCCCAATGCTCTTGGCTGTGCCTCTGCCATGGAAGGGACATAGAGGGACAAAGGGCCACAGCTCATCTCCATCTGCCGTGGCTCAGATAAGCTACGCAGTTCTTGCACCATGGTTTAGAATAAAGTTGAGGACTCCAAAACAAATACACAAAAGTTTTTGATGCAATCTCACTTTCCCAGGAGAAACTTTAATATCTTACAGTAACAAACATCATTAATCTCTGGATTGCATAAACTTTGCTTGAACTGTGGGTCCAAGTTACTTAAAAAAAGGTGATACTGTGATATTGGGCCATGAGGAGACTCCTTAGCTGGATGTTCAGTCAGAAGTCATTGAGCAGGTTAATTGCCTGTACTTATCTTTTAAAGCAAAGATATAATGTTTAGGCAAAACACTTTTATACCATTTAATTCTTGACAAAGGTGATAGAGCCTTTAGTTTTCAAATGTACTCAGGTCATGAGACTTTATGGCCTAACAAAATTAAAATGTCACATCTAGTAATTGCCTTATTTTTATCTCTGAGAACTGTAAACATTTGATATCTATGTAAATTATAAAACATTATAAAACCAAGATCTTTAACTTTTTCTTACATCTAGAGATACTCCAAACTCTAAAAACTCATTCCTCATTTCAAAATAAAAATAGGGTTGGTATCAATTGCCGTTTCACTTGTTATTCCTGATATGTTGTTAAATTTGATTAAAGATTGAAGGCTGCTATTATTGCATTGCTCTTTTCTTGAAAGGCATATTCCTGACCTAAACTGAGTTCTGTTATGAAGTAATTCTTATGGCAGGCATCAAATTTTACTCTTGAAAAGTGATTTGAAGCAAAGGTGATTAAGTGCTCCTCCCTGGTTGTCATAGTTTAACCCCAGCTGGCCACTCAGCTCATTCACTTCCCACTGGTGGGATGAGTGAGAGAATTGGAGGATAAAAGTGAGGAAACTCATTTGTTGATATAAAGACAGTTTAACAAGTAAAGCAAAAGTCACATAATTAAAGCAAACCAAGGAATTCATTCCCCACTTCCCAAGAACAGGCAAGTGCTCAGCTCAGCATCCCCAGGACAGCAGGGCTCCACCCCATATAACATTGACATGGGAAAACGAGCACCATCACTCCAGTGCCCCCTTCCTCCTTCTCCTCCAGCTTTATTGCTGAGCATGAGACCACGAGGCTGGATGGTCTGGGATATCCCACAGGTCAGTTGGGATCAGCTGTCCTGACTGTGTTCCCTCCCAGCTCCTCCTTCATCCCCAGCCTCCTCACTGGTGGGGTGAGGAACAGAAAAAGCTTTGGCTCTGTGTAAGCCCTGCTTAGCAGTAACAGAGCACCTCTGAACTATCAACACAGCTTTCATGGAAAATCCAAACCACGGCCCCATACCAGCTACTGTGAAGCCAAAAACCAGCATCTTTTGAAAAACAGTGGATGTAATACTGTAGTTTTGAAAGACATAAATGAGCTGAAATGTTGACCAGTCATTATTTTCTCAATGTAATTTTCTGTTGCTAATATGCTTAAGGAACTGAAATGTGGGAAAATATACTTTATTATGTTTTCTAACATCAATTACTTTCTAACTTGCAGGGTCGTTTTCCCATAAGTTGCTTAATATTGCTATGCTAATTCATATGCCAAGTCAAGGGTTAAATACCAGTGTACTTCAAATGAAATTAGATAAATTAACTTAGCAACTAAATGGCTGTATGCTGGAAAGAGCAAGCTGAGATATCCTTCTCTTTTTTTAGTCAAGAACATTAGAAAGTCGGGTGTTTCAAGAAAGCTGTTGGATATAAAAGGATGAGCCTCAAACACTTGCAACCTACATTTTCTTCAAAGATTAATTTGCATAGAGACAATGTAAATTCACAGTTTATCCTCCAGTTTTGATCTGGTGACAGGTACCAGAAGTGTCATGTCTACAGTAGTTCTGGTCTTTTAAGTGCCAGTATTTGGAAATGCTGTTTATGTCAAGTGCATATGCGTTACAGTATCCTGAAGGCTTTCAACTTATTTTAACTTTTTAATTCATTCTAAAAGCACTTTTCTATTTTTTTAAATTTTTTTTTTAGAATTTTGGCATAACTAGTTTTCTTTGAATTATTATAGAACAAACAGTTAGTGGCAAGTAAATTATTCAGAAGAAATTAAGTAGTACCAGAGAATTCAAAAATACCTTTTGGCTTTCTTTGTTGTAAATTTGCAAAAGTAACACAACTGTAGGATTAGAAATTAAATTTGAATAATAATGCATTATTTACTTTTCTGCTGTCTGATGAAACTTTTTCTTTGTATCTCTTCCTAAGACTTTCTCACAGCCAATAAATTCATTCAAAAAAGTAGAGATTTTTTAATTTTTAAAAACAAAAAAGAGAGAAAAAAATGACATAAAATATTTAAATCAAAAAGGTGTGAAGTCAGGAACTGATTTTGGTTTACAGTTTTATTTTTCATTGAATATATTGTTCTTTCTGTCAGTGCATTGTAGTGTAAATCAATCTCCATACTTCTCTGCCTAGAAAGTATATTAATTACTGTTTACTTAAGCAGACAGTTTGCCTTGTGCTGCACATCCACAGAATTCAGCTCCTAACAATGCTGGATTTTCTAAAATAAAGATGTGACTGTGTGGGGGCACATGTCCCCAGACATATTTTTGGCTTTCTCCTTTAGAAGTGTAGCAAAAAAAGTAAAATCCAAGAGACTGCCCAAGACCCTAAAAGAGACAGCCCCAGACCTTAGTATGTGCCTTGGGGCTCTGAGTCATCTCCTCACTGCTGCCTGTTTCCCAGGCCTGCCTGGTGCTCACAGGTCTGTCACAGCTTCCTTACTGGAACTCCCTAATTAACTGTGGTTGGGATATTTTGCTTGTCTGCTTTAATAAATAAAGGAGATCACGTGTACTCTTGTTTATTACTATTATTATTATTATTATTATTATTATTGTTATTCTTACTATGAAAGGGTAAGAACATTCAGAAAGAATCAGAATATTAAATGAAAAGGTGAAGATTATTTTCCAGTTCTTCCCTGTCCCTCCCACCTTTCCATTTAAAACTAAAGCAAACATCTTCCAGATGTTGTAAATTATTTGCTTTTACCAAATCCAGATTTTTCAGCAATAGCAGTCCCTTTGCTCTTCTACCACCCCTTCTGGATACAGCATTAACCTTCAAATACTTGACCCCTGTGATTCTCCTCACAGTCTTCCCCTAGACTTGAAACAGTTCAAACAGGTCAGGCTTTGCCTTGTTCTTGAAGAATACTTCAGGAGACTCATTTTGGGCTGCAGAAGTCACAACAAAGGTCAGACTCTAATAATGGAGCACAGCCTTGCAGTCTCTCTGTTGGGTATCTCTGCCTACATGGGATTTTTGAAGGCAATGAAGTGTCCCCATTCTGGTGTCCAGTGTGTTGCAACCTGAGCAGTTTTTGTTGAGTTGATGCTGCTGTAAAACACCAACTACTTCTTTTAAGCTGAAGCAGACAATCAGTGTGTGCTTCCCTGTGTCCCAGAGCCCTCTCACATGGCCTCCTCAGAGCTCAGCAAGAAAGGAAACTGCTGTCAAAAGATTTTTGCTGCAGGTATGGCAAATGGAAATGAGAGTTATGAATGTGTAAGTGAAGAGTATATGACTTTCATGAAATATAAAAGTAGTCTGAGTTGATAAGGTACTTTTTAATGGCTGGAGTGTTAACACTTTATTACAGTTAGATCTTAGTCCTGTGCTGATGAAGCAAGGGGAGTTGCCAATATCCTGTATTCAATTAGTCCACAATTGCCTTAGCAAGTGTGACCAGAGGATTTTTCACTATACAAGTCTAACTTCCCTGGTTGTAAGGCAAGTGGATCTCACGGCTTTTGAGTTAAAATGCAAGAGCTCTAAGTAAATAGCTCCTTACCCTATTATCAGCCCAGGAAGAACAGTAGCTCTCTTTGTAGCAGCAAGCAGTTGAAGAAAAAATTCCAAACCCCCAAAATTATATAGAATGTGTCGTTCTCCTGAATGCTCTTTCACAGTGTGATCAAGAGGCTTTCGTTTAGTGAATACATTTGCTCACTCAGTTTTGGAGAGTCGCCCTTCATTTATTCTTTCCCTTTGGAAGTACTTTCGAGTGCAAATTACTGCTATCAGAAGCCTTGAACTGAGAGGCTATTATTCTCCATGCTCAGATTAAATTAATTTTGAACAGTTTAATGCAGCATGTCCGAGCTGCAAGTC
This sequence comes from Sturnus vulgaris, assembly GCF_052056855.1. Taxonomy (NCBI): domain Eukaryota; kingdom Metazoa; phylum Chordata; class Aves; order Passeriformes; family Sturnidae; genus Sturnus; species Sturnus vulgaris. The sequence continues at coordinate 15,524,424 of NC_142256.1, read as the reverse complement.
CAAGTGGTGTCAAATCTATTTCTCTGCTTTTTTAAGCTGCACCTTCAAGGGCAGTATGATTCATGGTAAATGTGTTCTTCTAATGTCTTTTGCTAGGCATTATTATTTTCTTTCATTTGCAAGTCATGAGGATAAAATGTTAACTATTTTCCTCCTAAAATTATATAAAGAATGCACAATTTTATACCAGCCTTTTTATTCCCAAGATTATTATATTTGCTTCCTGTGCATGAAATAAAGGAAAAATAGAAAAATAGTCACAATTAAGTCAACAAATTATTTTTTTAAGTGTCTAAAGGAGAAAAAGGAGACACTGTAGGATCCTGCAACATCATCATTGCATTAGCAATGAATTATCTTTATCAAGGTCTCTGTAACAAAATTAAGGAGTTTTTAACGATTGGCTACATAACTCTATTTTTGTTTTTGCCAAGGTGCAAAACAAAGCATGACATAAATCTGCTTTACTTTTCAAGCTGAAGCATTCAGCTCTCTCTCCACTGCTTCCAATTGCTAAGGTGTCATTGAAAGGTAGTAATGAAGATTTCCCACAGGTTTCTGAACTCTAAATAGCCAAAGGTGGCAATCAGGTTTGCACTGTGTGGAAGTAGGGAATTTGCGATGCTGAGAGATCCAGTGCGCTTTCTGTGAAAAGGAGCCTGATGGCCAAATACATTCACAAATCCAGATTTTCAAACCCATTCTCTAGCTCAGCAGTTGCCATTTCTGTTTCTCATTTTGCACTCTTGGATATTATTGTATTCTGATATATAGGTAGTTTCAGTACTGCCTGATGTATTGAATATCACATTAACGTATGGTGTCCCTATTTTAACTTCATCTTGTATGTCAAGTAATTGTTGTTACTTTCATGATCATATGTATCTTTGAAATTGGTATAACACCACTGTAAAGTATATTTGCATATTCATAAATAGTTATTTGGCTCTTGTGTATCCTCTCTACAAAATGGGGTATATACACAGTTAAATTATACACCTAAGGGCAGTGTATCCATCTGACAACTAAAGTCACCTGTATTAAAATGAACAAGTCCTAGAGATATCTCCTTTAGCAAGTGAAAAAAAGGGAATATGTAATTCTGCCTGGAAAAAAAAAAGGCAACTTTTTGAAGAGTGCCAAGGATGGATTTTTTTCTGAAAAATCCTGTTGAATTTTTATGGGCTGGAAGGTAATAACTTTCATGTTGAGCAATTGAAGACTGAAATGTAACAGAAAAAAATCTCTTCTGTAAATTATACAATATAAATTGCCAAGATCTTGGCCTTTATTAGCTGCTTAAGAAATAGTTATTTACCTGTTCTGTACAATTAAATATATTTATTTTAACGGATTACATCACCAGTGATACAGCTCTCCTGGGATGCATCTTATTCTCACAAGCTGGCAATTGATTGGCTTTTATTTTTGAGACATTTATTGAGTGTCTTCAATAGCTTAGCTTATCAAAAACCTCTATCGAGAGATTTTTCTATTGTTTTCATGAAGTTTCACTTCAGTAAGCTGGGTTTTATCTATTAAATAGTTGGATTACATAGTCCTCTGTATATTTTCACACAGAGCTTGGATAGTTGCAGAGTTGCAGAATACTTCAGGGGCAAAGATAAACCATGTAATAGGTAAGCATGCCCATCATCATCATCATTCAGTCATTTTAGCCACCACATATTTTGTGTATATATTAGGAAGAATAATATTTCTAAAATACCACAATCATTCATGACATCAGAACACCTATGGCATCATTTCTTTGTTTTTCTTCCACCTCTATTGCTATGGTGTTTTGTTTATCTTAGACTGTTTTTGAATCAAGAGCACATCAGACAATCTACTTCTTCTATTTGCAGCTTCAGATGCAAAATTGAGTTCCTGGATAATTTGGCAGTATCATGGGACATTAATTGTTCAGACAACGGAAATTGTAAGGGCACCTTTTGTGTTGCAAGTGCAGAGAGGAGTGATGGGCATCATACCAGAATTAGGGATTTGCTGGTTGTGATGTAACATTGTCATGAGAGATGTGTTGCTGTTAGGAAGGTTAAGGCACGGCACAGCAGAGACAATACCAGGCTTGTGAGACAATGACTGAGAACAAGACCAATGTACCAATATCCTGGTAGGACCCTAATATTCATAATTTTAAAGAACAACAGAAAAATAAAATGAGGCCACAACATGAAAAATTACACCAGTGCTTATCATAGAGAGAGATGTCAGAGAAGCAGCAGAAATTGTGACATTGATGAAGCAAAATAAGATAATAGAAAATGAGGCTGGGATTCATCCTTATTGGAGTTACTGTGATTGAAATAAAGTATGACAGAAGAGTTGTTGGCTTAGATGCTTCTAAAGTATTTTGAAGTACAGTTACAGTACACTTACAGTTCTCAGCCAACTGACTTTTCCAGCACCTAAGAGTTAGCAAAAAGTGAAGATAAAATGAACAGATAAGTTTTAATAGGAACACTGACTCAGTAAGACTACTGAGATGGGAAATTCTTTGTTGGCTTCATCTGTAAAATTACTTTAATCTTTGAAATACTTTCATGTATTTTGTGGGAAATTTGCCTTGGTTCATCTGAGCATGCCAACTGAGACACCTTTAGATGCATCTTACTGATGTGCAATGCCAAAACCTTCAGTCTAGGGGACTTCATATAGTAAATTTTATTAAAGAGGCTGGGGACTCATTTGCAATTGAGTAATTCTGTCCCACTAATGTTGTCATTAATTAAGACAGGGAAGACTACAGAGCAGGTCCTGTGTATCAACACACATCTAATTAATGTTTTCTGTGCACTACTGGTCTTTACTATCACATAGTCTTGTTTTTCCCTTTCTATGTTCAATGCTATTGTTAATCCTTACCCTCCAGATGTAGATATTCCCTTTTAATAGCATCCAGAAATCCAGCATTTGCCAGAAAATCCCAGGAGAGTGATACTTCTGATCTGTCCAGGATGAGAGGATTTTGTATTCTGGCTAACTCCTGTCTGCCACTTTTTTTTTTTTGTAGATTGTCAAAATACAGGAGAAATTAAGCCAAGTGTCTATCTCTGTCTTTACTCCTCCTGTGCTGCAAAAGAATTTTCAGTATCTCAAAAAATAAATCACTTTATTCTCCCTTTAGGAAGATCAGATGCTATTTGAATAGCTAATACTAAGTCCGAATGGGATCTTCCTAAAGCCTGTAAATTATAATTGATGAATGAGATTTCCTTTTCTCATACTGAGTCCAGAATATTCTGGCACCTCTTCTCAAATTTTTGAGAAAATAGCATATCTTAACTATGTACATTATAAGCACATTTTTCTTCCCTTTGAAAAATATGACTGGGCCAAACCACTGAAGTCTGAAAGACATCAACAAAGAGTTTCTCTTTCACTTCACAGAGGGTTTGATCTGATTTCTGTTCACAGCCCCTTAATGTAGACTGAAGTCCCTGGATTTTTGTCTTGAGACAAAACTTCCTTTAAATTTTCCTTTAAAAACAGAAGAAAAACACTCAGACTCACACTTCTCCCAAAGTCTTGTATTCTTGTATATTTGTATGCTATGTATATACTAAATATATATCTTGAATGCTTGTGTTCTAAATCTGACTCCTTCTTTTATTGTTTTGCCTTTGTAAAATTTAAGATGTAAAATTTAAGATTATTATGAATGATCGACACGTGGAATGAATTGAATATCATACAACTTATATTAATCATAGTGCTACCCCAGATAGTAGATTACTCTGCAACAGATAGTGATAAAGATTTTTTTATTAATTATGCTGCTCTCAGCTCACATCTGCACAAGAGGAATCTTTTTGAAATAATTTAAGCATATCCTTTCCTAGATGATTAGTCACCTCTTAAAATACATGTAGGTTTACTAATGGTAAAATTTTCTGCAGTCATTTATGTTACATAGTTTGGATTTATGATTGCACAAAAGATTAGGTAAGTCACGGTAGTTCTGATGTGAGAGAATGTTGTGAGAGAACCTCTTTTAATGAGAAGTGGTTTGGGAAGGCTCCAAAAAGTGGTCTTTTTGTTATTTTTCTTATTTCTGTTGTGTTTGATAGAAAGGAGATGAGATCATCTGGCACATGAATCTATGCAGAGAGATTAGTATACAGTAGAGAAGGACTTTTTATTATTTTAAAGAGGGAGGAAAGAGGAGAAGTTAAATTCATCTGAATAAAGAAACGGATTATGGACACATGCACAGAAAAAATAGCAAGTCTTAGAACCATATGCAGATTGTTAGCATCCCCCTAACCTTGTTGCCAGTACCTTAACCTGGTGTGTTGGTTTTGCACAGCCTGGTTTTTGGTAGTGGGGGGGTCACAGGGGTGGCTCCTATGAGAAGCTGCTGGAAGCTTCTCCCATATCCAGCAGAGCCAATCCCTGATGGCTTTGAAGATGGACGTGCTGCTGGCCAAAACTGGGCCAATAAGAGAGGCTGGTAACACCTCTGTGATGACAGATGTAAGGAGGAAATCAAAACAAAGTCACAGGTTTTGCTTCTAGTCAGAGAAGAAGAGGAGGGAAACAACACAGTGGCACCAAGGTCAGAGCAGAAGGAGGGGCAGGAGGTGCTCCAGGCACCAGGGCTGAGATTCCTCTGCAGGCCCTGGAGAGGAGCGTGGTGAAGCAGCTGAGCCCCTGCAGCCCATGGGGGATGCAGAGATCCACCCACAGCCCATGGGGATCCATGGGGGATGCAGAGATCCACCCACAGCCCCTGGGATCCATGGGGGATGCAGAGATCCACCCACAGCCCGTGGGATCCATGGGGGATGCAGAGATCCACCCACAGCCCATGGGATCCATGGGGGATGCAGAGATCCATGCACAGCCCATGGGGAAGGTGCCCAGGCTGGAGCAGGGGGTGCCTGGAGGATGCTGTGATCCAGTGGGAGACCCAGTGGAGGGAGAGGGCCCTTGCTCCCAGGCAGGACTGCACCCTGTGGAAAGAGTGACTCATGTCACTGCAGTTTTGGGAGGCTTGTGTGCCCATGGGAGGGTCTTACCTTGCAGCAGGTGTGGTCAGGCTGCTGCTCATGAGATTTGGAGCCATGCTGGAGAAGTTCACCAAGAACTGTCTGCTGTGGGAGGGACCCCGAGGTCTCACAGGGGAAGGACTCCTCTCTCAGGGCAGTGGAAGAAAACCTCAGGTGACCTCAGGCCCTCTCTCCCTACACTGGCAGTGGGAAAGAGGGAGGGGCTGGGAGAAGAAGAGGTGTTTTAAAGACTTTACTTCTCATTATCCTCCTCTGATTCTGTTAGTAATAAATTCACTTTGCACCTCTAAGTTGAGCCTGTTTTGCCCTTGGAGAGTATTTCAATTCATGAACGCTTTGTTAATTCTTCTCCTTTCCTCTGCCCAGCTGTGGCAGGGGAGGGTGAGTGAGTGACTTTTGTGGGTGCCTGGCATTTGGCCAGTGTTAAAACACAACACCTGGTGAGGATTGGTGGATTAGGAGTTATTTCTTGGGTGCAAAGAGTAAAATAACATCCAGTGTAGATTTTCCTATTCCACAAGAAGTTTTGAAATTTACTTTTTATTTTTTTTTAATCTAGCTGGAAACCTTTTATGCATTTAAAAGGATTTGGGCCATTTCTGATCGTGACTGATCTACACTCATTGCTCTGAAGTCCTTCCCTTCAGTAGCTCCATCATCTCGTTTTTCAGGTATTGCCTGAAAGCTCAAAAGCAAATGTGCCCATAGCCTGTGGTGAAATCTGGCTATGCCAGAAACCAGGCACTGGGACAACTAATGGGCTGGAGACAGGTTCACTTGTATGAATATCAGTGCAAAAGGGCATTCAGACACCAACTGGAAAGAGTGTTTGTATTTCCATGACGTTGTATAATTCCTGTGCTGTTGATATGATGTGAGTCTGACTTACAGCAGCAATTTTCACAGGGCATTTTTGATCTCTGTGCCATTTTTAAAGGTATGTCTCTAGGAACAGCATAATGAAATCACTAATATGATCAGAAAATCTCTAACAAGATAAACAGTATTCTCATTCTTCTTCCTGTTGCTAGCAGTGTTGGAAATTATCTCCTCCTCACCAGCCTGCTCCTGTCTCACAGGGGGTGTATTTGGCAGCTGCAGATGCCATGTGCCAAGTCTGAGAATGCATTTTTCATGTGTTAGTAAGTAGGTCTAGTGCTGACTGTGTGAGAGCTGAGACATTCAGTTATGTAAATTGTACATGATTTGTGAGCAATTTAGTCACTGTGCCATGCTCAAGACCACAGTTTTTCACAAATCCCTAATAAGATCAACTTACAAGGTCATGTGAGAGCACTTAATCATGGAGAGTGATTGTTTCTGTTGCTAATATTGGAGCAGAAACACACAACTAAGTCTTTATAGCCACCAGTGCCCCTTTTGCAGTTTACCAAAGACTGAGGTTTTGTCCTAGGATGAACCTGAAACTGAAAGTAATTTTGTCGCTCTGGCACAAGTACCAAGAAGGCCAAAACCCAAAAAATATGAAAAATATTAAAATTATATGAGCAGAAAACAGTCATGCTGACTTCAAATGGCATGACACTGCGTTAGGAACTTTAAATTATACATCCCTTCATAGAGTGGTTGAGGGAGTCTGTGAAAATGATGTTTCAACATAAGCCGTGGTGAAATGAGTTTCAGGACATGCAGGAACCACGATCTGATGATTTGGATTGTGATTTTTAGAGAAACACCCCTGAGATCTTCACACCCTAAAGAGATGACCAAAGAAAAGTCTTGACTGGCTTTACTAGGACAGTGCTGTCTCCCTTATCCAGGACATGCTCACACCTGTGTTAGCTCTCATCCTGAAGGCACATGACAGCTGGGAAGAACAGATTTGAGGGGTTGAACGAAGATACCACAATGAGATTTCTGGCTGGCTGGAAGGCACGGTGGAGAGGGAAGGTGGTGACCTGGTGGAGGAGAGCAGGGAAGAGACATAAATGCTTGAGGAATAATGCAGTAGAGACGAGTGAAAGAGGACCTGAGACAACTTCTGCTCAGCTGACAGGTGTGTGCTAGGCAGAGAGATGGGAGGTTAATTAGTCACAGACAACTGGTCACAGAATTATTTGCTGTTCAGGATGTCTTTTTTTGAGCAAATCCCATCCTAGTTATCTCTCACCTCTTCCCTTGGATGTGAAAAAATAGAATAAAATCATGCAAACCTAAAAGCAGTAAAAGGCTTGCAATCACTTCTCTCCCTGCCCCCAATTAGCAATCTGATGTGCTGCAATCCTGATCTCTTGCTGCCTAAGTATTTACTTTACCAAGCAGAAGCTGACTTTTTAAAGCCACTGTCAGTATTGATTAAAAAATCCAAACAGACCTGTAATGAAACTATGTTAATTTTTAAGTTCCAGCATCCCAGAAATTTGAAAAAACAATAGTGATGCACCAAGTTATTTTTAAATACCAAGGTTGTATTATGATCTTAAATGTTGCAAGAATTATAATGACATGCATGTAAATTACATTTGGAATCACTTGTGCAGGTGGTTGGTTTGTTTTTACTATTTTCTTTCTAGAAATAACTAAAAGCTCAAATTTTATAATACTTGCTGGTTTTTGGGGGGGATGGGGAAGTGGAACAGCTTTACTAAATATATAAATAAAGGCAAAAAATCATGTTTTCTGAAAATATTAATCTGTCTCCCTTTCCCTGAAAGACATTCAAGGCTTTTCACTAAAATCTTTTTCACTTTAGTCTTGTTGAAAGGGCATGGCCCAGTCCATTCTGTTCTATTTCAATTGATGACCATATTTCAGCAGCACAGCACCGACAGAATTGTTTCATATCAAAAATTCCTAAGGGGGAAAATTCAAAGCATGAATAAATAAAGAATAGGTTGTGACATACAATCTCTCTCCATTATCTTACCAACCTCAATAGCTGCTTGCAAGTGGAATTTTAGCTTGGCTGAATGCTTTGCCCCCATTATCGTACCAGCCTTGCTCTACACGAATTGTCCTGATGCAGACTCGGGTGAGCCAAGCCAAGTTTTGTACTGTACTGACTGCAGCTCCCTGCTTCCAGTCTCTGAAATGCTGTGAGGGAAACCTGAAATAACCAAACTTTTTGTCAACTGCAGACCAGAAGTTGCCAATGGAATGAATCATAGTTTTGCAATTTAAAGAAACAAACTTGAGCAGCTTCATCCAGTACCAGCAGAAAGTGATAGGAGCAGCTTGGCTGAAATTTAAAATTCTTCCAATTGGAAAAAAAAAGTTGCTACTTTGTTAAAATTTTCTGAGAAAGAGTAAATCCTCCTGTCAATCTTTATTCTGGACTACCTGTATTTCTTAAAAAATTTTGCCTGGTTTTTAGATGATGTCAAGAGGAAGCAGGGATGGTGGTGGGAAATGGCAGAAAGGCTTCTTCCCAATTTGTAATATCCCTTCCCATTTCCAATTTTTTTCTACATTGACAGAATGAATAGGAAATGGGAGACAAATTTGAAGGCAGCCCTGTCTGAACATGACATTCAGAAAAATGTACCTAGATACTACAAGAATGAACCCAAATTGACTCTTGTCATTTTTTATCAGCTTTGAAAAGGAAAGTAAATGAGAAACTTACTTTACTGACTATATTTTTAATATCATCTTGAAAAAGGATCTGATTCAACTTTGTCCCTCTTTCACAAACCTATTTTAGCTCCTAATTCTGCATTCAAAGATAAGAATAAAATATGTGGTTTAATAAGAAGTGAAAATATCTTCAAAGTACCAGTTATACAATAAAAGCAGAATCTTAAAGCTAAAAAAGCCCCTTGTGCATAAAGGTTTATTTTTAAAACATTATGAATTGTTGTTGCTCATCAAGCAGCATTGAGAATACATTGAACACCTACAAAGGATCAAAGAGCTTCAATATTCTGTTGATTCTGCATTTTTAGCTGAACTACTACATCAAATAAATTATTCTTTAGCATTTATTTGAATGTGAAGTACAGTAATCAGGGCTCTAAAGCTAATCTGATTAAGTGGTTTATTTCACAAAAACTGTCCCATGTTTTTTTTACTGAAGATTAGCCAAAACCTCAATGTTTCTTTTCCATAAATTTAAAATATTATCTAATTATTTTATTACTGACAGACTTTACACTGTCACCTTTAAAAATACTCAATACAGCAAAACCAAACAAATGGGTTCCTTTGAAAGAAGCAAGATGATGGGATTGTTAAATTGCTGTAGAATTAGTAAAAGTCTAATCTCTTTCAGGAGCAAATGTTGTAAAAAGCTGCAGGTAGAGTAATTTCCTTCCATATAATTTTTGGGGCTTATGCTGTGAGTATAAATGCTATGAAAATGCAAATGAATTGCTAGAATATTTAAAATATGCATAACATGCAGCTATTCTTTTAAAGAGAAATTTGCTTTCCTTTCTCATCACCCATCTGGTTTGTTGTCTTGTAAATATATTTGTTTGAGATTTATATAAACACCCTTTAGATTTTGGACATCACATTCATAAAACAAAAGTGTCTGCAGTTCTGAATCTTTTGAAATTCCTCTTGGAAAACAGAAATTTGCCTGTGCTTTTCCAATATTCATAACATAACACCAGTATGGCAACACATTACAAAGAATTCTTCATTCTTTTGGCTCCAAGTGGAGATACATTTACTTTTATATTCCTTCCTTCTTCCCTTACCATGAGAAGTGGGAAATCCAACCCACTTACTTGGTTACAAAATACTAATACGGTGCAGTAGTGCTACATTATATGTCATGAAATATGGTTTGGTTTTCCTCAATATCATTTACTACTTATATTTGTCAACTCTATGTAAATTAGGGCTTTTGGTTATGTAATCAATTTTTTTTTTTAAGTCTATGAATTTGTTCTAAATGTATTTTTTAGGGTTTTTTTTTCAGTTTTATAGATAGAAAGGTACTTTTAAATCAGTATTATTTCTTTTATGTTTAGCTTTCACGTGCCAGGGGCTAATGTGGAAAATACTCAACAAAATCCTATGGCATGTTTTCTGCAAAACCAGCAGATGGTCGTAATGATCCCTCTGGCCAGAAAAACTTTTGAATGCATTGCCTGGCCATCCTGAATGAGGAACTATTCTTCTCTATTCAAATCTGAGCACGTGTGCTCTCAGTGACGTTGACATCCTATGTTGTAACAGATAATTTGATTGCAATATAGAGATTAACAGTATTTCCTGCTCTGAATCAGGTTCCAGCTTTTTTCCAGATGAAGGCAGGAACTGATTTTCCTTTTCTGGTGTACCAAGGCTATGCTTTAAAAAGGGGGAAAGATTGTCTCTCCCCTCTGGGTTTGCTTATGTTGTGTCCTTAGGTGCTACTGAGGTATCCAGCCCAAATAGCTCTGGAGTTTGCTTCCATTTTCTTATTCCACGGTTCTGGAGGTTGCTCTACCTTGAACAGCTAAAATAGCTCCTTGCAGGGTGACTCTGACAAAGTGTTACAGATACTTCCATAGGTTTCACACATGTGACTTGTAATGGCAACTTATCCCTCTGCCTGCTCAGTGTTTTGTGGGAGAAGACTGGAAATGACTGTTTAGTATCACTCTCTCATGTGCATTTAGTTTATCCTGTGCTCACTGTTGGTGTAACAGGAATAGGACTGCTAGAGACTTGACATATGAAAGACTGAAATATTGGCACCCCATTCAGAATCTGGAAAATTAGGGAAATTAAAATATATCTAGTACAAATGAAAACAGCAAGATAAGTTGGTGGGAAAAACTCGTTCTTCCATCTGATGATGTTCACAGGCTGGAGCTCTGCCCCGTGACACTGCTGAGGGCAGAGGTTAGTGTCTGGCACAGGTTACAAGCCCGGATCTGTCTCTTCTGGCAGGCAGCACCCAACATTCCTCTTGGCTCTGACACCTCCAAGTGACAGCACCCTCTTTACCTCCCACCCTGTCAACTGTAGAAGAAAATGCCTGAGCTGAAAGCAACTGCTTTAATTACCCACTGGGAAACAATGAGGAGAGCAAGAAAGATTTAAAGATAAGAAAAAGAGCCATTTGTATCATCTTACTAAGTCTGGCCATCACAGGGAGGTATTGGTACAACCCTCATGTCTCTGCTGTCAAACTTGTCAGGGCTGTTTTATCATCTGGAGACACTGCCCTCTGCCTTCCTCAGGGTCAATTGGTTCAGTGCCTTTCACATTTTTTGATCAAAGTTTCACCGTGGAATTTTATCATACTTCAGTAATGTTACAGTGTGGAAAATGTACTTCAAAACTTATAATATTCTCTCCTGTCCATGTGAGTCCTAGCAGATTCATCTGTCTGTGTCTGCTTGGGGAGGCTCATGCAATTTTTGGCTGTTAAGTAGCATTTAGGCAGCAGAGTAAGTGCACACAGGAATAGCCAGCTTCACAGTGCTCATGTATTTCGCAGCTGGAATTTATTTTTCAGGTATTTTTAAAATTTGTAACAATTTGTATTATTCTGTCCTTTTACATCTGTAATAATGAGTAATTTCTGACATCTGTCCTTTAAGGATGTTTACTTTTGTCCTTGACCATGGATACTTCATGCACGGTATGTAGGAATAACCTCCTAAATAATTCAGAATAGAGAAATTTGCAACAGAATGGTAGCTCAGCTACCTGGGTACCTTTTATTTTGCAGTCGGCTGACAGGCACTGCACCAGAAAATAATATGTTACAAACCTCATCTGGAAACAAGTTTATGCCCTGAAATTCATAATTTTTGAAACACGTGTCCTTTGAAATGTTGCATTTGCTTTTTCCACTTACATTTTTAGAGTGGTGTATCTCTCTAAATCATCTTTGCACATTTGAGTTCCAGGGTTTTTTTAACACCTCGTGCTTTTCATAGATTGCAGCCTTGACAACCTTGAATACTTTATTTAGTTCTCAAAGTGTCTGGGGTCTTAAAGTGATCATTTCCTACAAGAGAGGGCAAGCTTTTAGAATGAGTGTTTCTCTTTTGTGCCTATACCACTCAATATGAGGAAGTTTTTCTTTATACTGACATGTTTCTGGTTGAGAAATATGGAAGGCCTAAGACACGTCATGGTAGAAAATCCTTTAGGCATTTATGCTATTAATTTATAAAACTACCGTTTTACTTCCAAAGAATTTGCACTTTTTTCCCCCCTCCAAAAATCCACATGATTAAATACAGTCTTAAAAGTCACTTTTTCAGTGGGTGAAATTATCATTTGCTCTTCCTATTTCATTGTAACTCCATATTTGCAAGAGGAGTATTACCCAGAGCAAACCAAAAAAGTTGATTCAACCCAGCTGAATTGAATGCAGGTGTACCTTAGGCTTCACCATCTCTTCATTTCTTGCTATAGCTAAGGAGGGGATCAGAGCACCATAATTTTACAATGGGAGGGATAATTCTGTGCTCAACAGTCCAGAGCTTTGGTTGTCAAAATATTTCATAAACTATTTCTGATGAATAATAAAATGTATGAAAATAATAGGGATTCCATCCTGCTGGAGATCCAGCATGGCAGATTTCACCAAAGCAAAGTTTGGGGAGGTTACAAGGATTTGATAAGGTAGTCATCAATTTGCATTTATAGCAAATTCTTACTCTTGATATAAAATAAAAAAGAGATGTTTAAAAACAGGTGAACTTAAAATGAATATTTGACTGTCTAAAAAAAGTCAATTTGGTTCCAGTTTGATATGCTGCTATATTAGGATGGCCAGTTTCTTCTGGACACCTACATTTTTTAAAAACCTGTTGAGAAGTTTTGATGTTAGTCCTACGAGTCTCTTTTCTCTCTAGATTAAATATTGAGAAATAAAACAAAATATGTAAATATAGTATACCCAAAAGCAAAAAAGTAATTTTCAACACAGATGGGTTTCAGGAGGTCTGCTGCCAACGATTTTAAAATTCTTGTGCCAGGGGGTAATTTGCTTGCAACAGAAGATAGTGTATCCAATTACCCTTATGAAATTATGAGTTTTGCTCCCAAATCAGCCATTTAATGGGGCATTTGAAATGAAGGTACTACCAATGGCCATCTTGTTTCTCATACTCATGAGATGATAGATTTAGTGTGTCATGTTTCTCTGTGTCCCCTAAATATGAGGGGAATAATTATTAAGGATCATAACATGACCAACATTATGGTAAAAATTAGTAATTGTTTGAGGGGGTTTTTTTCTATATATGCTCTGCAGTCATTAAATTTAACCTTTAACGTGCTATAAGGAGTGTTTCCATTCCAGACCCTTCTGGGCTAGCTGCAGTCAGTGGTGTTCAGTGTAACATCAGGCCTCCCTGCAGTCAGGGAGCAATGGCAAAGCAGCAGAAGTGTTTACATGGGTGAACTCATTTGGAGGGTAGCACTAGATATGCTCTGGGTCTTCACTTCCCTTGAGGAAATGAGCCATGCTTGGCTTGTCCATTGCTCTTCTATATCAAATTCAGGATATTTCCATGCAAGTAGTGGTTCTTGATAAATTTATTCCAAGAAACTGCCCTTCACACAGAGAATGTCTGTGTCTCCCACAGCTCAACATCCCTACTGTGATTTTAGTACTTTGGGCTTGGCATTGAAAATCCATGTTTACAAGTACTGTACCAGTCCTTTTATTGAAAAGTCATAAATATGGAATGTGATCATGCAATATAAGAATGAATATAAGAATGTTTTCATATTGATTTTTTTTTTTTTTTTAGAAATCATAAATTTCCCAGACTACAGCTTTGTGGAGGCCTGAGAAAAGCACAGAGCTCTGGTAGCTTTGGAGTGGATGTTTGTCAAACTGCCAGCACCACTGCCAGTTTCAGAGCCACGCTGACACAGCCTTACCTGCCTGCTCCAGTTTTGGAATGAGGAACACTGCTATGGGATACTTATGCCCTAATAGCATAAACCTCGAATTTTGAATCCTGCAGGGGCCCACTCAAACTAATTAGGCTTTCTCTCTTTAATTTTACCTATCAGGCATTGTCATTCAGCCTCATAGGAATTCTCTGCCTGTTAATTAGCAAAACCTTGTGGAATCAGAGAGGACTCAACAACAGTAAGGAGAACGACACAGAAAAAGGAACAGAACTGGGAGCAGGAGAAAAACCAGCACAGGAGAAGGACAGAATCCAAGCCCATGAGAGGCCTCAAAGTGGAAGGACAAGTGGAGGGCAGTGGTCTGTGTAATTCTGATAGAAGTTGAATGAGAGATTAGAAGGGATTTGTTTTACGAGAGATTTTTCTCCTTATTGGGCAAAAATGAAGGAGGAGATGGTGTTATACAGGTGGCCTGAATGAACTCAAAACATTTCAAATATATTAAAGTGTGTGAATAATTTTTTGTTACTCCCTGTCAAACAGTTTTCAACAATAAGGTTACTTTGCTGTGTTGATCTTTTTGAATATTCTGCCCATTTTAAAATAATAGAAAAATGGAAGAGAAAGCAGACCTAAAAATAAAATATGCTTAAAAGATTACCACTGCATAATGTTTCCTACAGGCAGACCCCATGTATCTCACATAAATGAGAAAATATTTTTGTATTTTTTAAACCAATAGTTATTTATTCTGGAATTTTACAGGCTACTTCCTCTCTCATTCCTCCTGGTCTGATATAATTTCATTTTAAAATAATCTTCTACATACTTAATGGTGATTAGTTGGAAATAAAAATGTGGTGGAGAGTTAAAATGGCTGGTGAGTGTCAGAGCTCTGACAGTTGTCTCAGACAAGCATTAAAAAGTTGAGAAGGAAATTCTGTCTTTTGTTAAACTGTTGCAGGTGATTCAGAGTTCCCACTGGAATCATTCAAGTCTTCACAAATACTGAAGAAACCAATGAAAACTGGTTCTTCAATACTCAAAGAATAATTTCCTGTGTGTTTCTTTATAGTTCAATTTGTCATTTCATTGAGTCTACCAGCAATATGACTTAATATGAAGAGTCTGACAGACACATTAACTTTTTAATAACAAGTTTCTCAAATTCCTTTTCCAAGCCTCTCTCTTTGATAGGACTAGAACACATAGTAGATCTTATTTCATTTTTCCTTTTTTTTACTTAACCTCAAAACATGATTTATTTTTTTCTGAACCTAATAGGGCAGATTCCATTGAGAGATGACTGGAGTAGTTATGTAAAAGACAAAATATATTTTCTTATATAAAAGAAAAAAAATTAAAGTTGCACCTGCCTAGGCTTACTAGGCTTCTGTCCAGGTGATATACACAAAATTTTCTTTCATTAACAGAAACAAAGTACTCTAAGGTAAACATTAGACTGTCTGTAACATTTTTAAAAAGCAAAATTTTAAGGCCATTAAAATAGATTTGACTTAAATATTTTAAGAGCTCAAAGAAAAACCTAATAACTTGAATTAAAATCTTTCTCTTATTGCATTAGCCATCTCCCCAGTATTGATTTGGATTTTACCAATGTAAAATACAAGCAATTTATGAAATAGATTGTATACCTATCTTCTGAGGAAAATTTGAGTTGTGTGGAAAACAATTCTGACTTCCTGGGAATAATCCTTTCTGTGAGTCCCTCACCTCACACACAAGCAGAACTGCTGGAGCCTTACTTCTGTTTGGATTCAGGGCAACAGTGACAGTCTGTGAATCTGTCCTCATCAGAGCAAATTATTCTGCAGTCTTCATGGCAGTTTATGTTTGAAGAAGTTTTTTGCTCCAAGAGAAAGTGGGTAGTCTCACAGAGCTCGTTTTGCTAATAAAAGTGTTACTGCCTTGTGAAAGATCAAAGACTTATCCTTCTCACTTGCAAAATAACATCCTCACTGCAAAATAACATAGTATATTCCTATAAGTAACATGTGCAAGGCTTGTCCTTCTGCAGATAGTGACAACTGTTTCAACTATGTCCTTACGTTTCTTTCTTCTTCTGGCCTCAACTTAGACTATAATTTGGTTCCTAGAGATAATATGCTAAAACATGCATTTGAAAGCAGGTATTTAGAGTATGAGGTGCTAAAATGTAGAGTAAAGCAGATGGCATCCCATGATTTCCTAAGGTTTCATCTGCTGATTTGAAAAGCTCTTCATTCAGAGTTTCTCTGCATACAGAAATCTGATTCAGTGCTGCAGCCAGACCAAATTTCCATGGATGCTGCTAAAAAGATGCCATACAACAACTACAGGACTCCTTTGCAGCACTGGCAGTCAGGCTGTGTCTGAAACACATCTCTCAAGCATAAAACATTCAGCATTACAGTAGAGGGAGAGCATACACTACCAAGCCTACAGACAGGAGTGCTGCAACCCACTCACATGGGTAATGTGAGAAATAATTATTTAACGCTCATGAAGCAGACAGAAAATTAAAAGTGCTATAGAGTGGTTACTATTAAAAATCTTTACAATTTGACTTTGCAATTAGATTACGTTATCACTGTATTCCCTTTTCTCTCAGTATAGGAACATTTAGGGAATACTTCAAACCCATGAAGGCAGCAATGGCATTAATTACTTGCAAATGTAATTAAGAAAAACAATACTGGTGATCTCTGATGATCATGAAGTATCTGTTTACTAGTACAAATACAGTTTAGGACTGAAAATGTTGCATTTTAGAATATGATTTTATGCGTCAATTATAAATGATGTTACAAGTTCTTACTCTTCAGACATGCCTGATTGCCTTACTATAGATGGAAATGATCGGATTATGAAATGTTGGCCTCATTTAAAGCAGCACTCAAATACCCTCTGACTTTACTAGACAAAGTTTCATCCTTAGTCATTTGCCAAAAGCTGTAGAGGGAGTAGCTGTCACAAAAGAGAGCTCATGAGTATTCTGGTTAGAACTGTGCAGAATATTTTTAGTGTAAATCAGAGTTCTTTAAAATGTTCCAGTTATTAAGCAAAGACCTGAAAGTGGATGGATTCTGAAATCCATATTAATAAAAAAGTGCACAAGATCTTTAAAAAATATTCATATTTTTATGAAAAAACTTTTGATCTCACATTTTAGTTTGTTTTCTTTTCAGGTGTTTTATTTCTTAGCCAAACTTGGAAGCCAGAAGTGAAAAAAAAATCTTAGTGATTTTTCATACCATTCAATCTTTAGATCATTTATGCAATCTCTTGACCATGACTTTTCCTTATTTCAAATGGTCTCAGAGCCGTGCATTTCAGTTCACAGTTGTTCTAAGTTAATATTTGCCTTATTCTTTACTTTTTTTTGGTTTACTGCCACCCAGTACAAATCCAGCAAATCCAAGAGAACTATGTCACTTGTGCTTTGTGATATGATTTAGAGATTGCACAGTGGAAGACAAATCTGTAGGATTCTTATTTATAGTGTGCTGTATAGTCCAAATAGGAGCCACAAATTTTCATTCTTCTAAGTAATTGAGCTATACAATTGATGATGCCAAGACAGATAAGTACTGTGAACACAGAGTTGTTAGCATCTCATTGTAAATGTTCAGCTGGTGCCCTAAACAGTAAAATGCAAACAGCGTAAATGCAACAGCCCAGAGTAGGTGTTGGGAGGGGGAATGAGGATGAATTACTGCAGTATTTTTAGATGGTAGTATTCATAGCTATTTTTGCAGTGCTAAGAGACTTTGAAACGTTTGGAGTAACTCTATTGACATTGCACTGGGATTGCCAAGGACCAGGCACAGCTGCTTGGATGCTGTTAACACTCTAACAATGCCATTTCTCTCTCAGCATCTTCCTGTTTTGCAGAATTTCTGTGCATATTTCGTTGGGGTGATGTTTCTTTGCATTGATCCAACTTCTAGCAGCTTCTAACAACTTATTTATCACAGGATGCCAGGCAGGATTAGGACTTGTTGTTAAGACCCCAGCAGAGCCTTCAGAGCTTGTTTGTGGCTGGTAACTGCCAGGATGTGTCTTTGAGAGCATCAGCTGGAGTGGAGGAGAGGGAAGGGAAAATGCTGTTGTGGTATGTTGTTGGGAGCAGGTAAGATGTTTGCCTTTTATTAATTTTTTTGATATTTGCAGCAGTGGTGTGGACAGGTGTGGGAGTCATTCATCCAAACACCATCCATGTGCATGTAATTATGCTCACAGGAACTCATACTGTTATATGAATTAATTTAAACATTGTAGTAACTACTGTCTAATAATATACAGGTTCCCAGGGTATTTAGAATATTAAATTGCAGATGAGAATTCCTTGGAAAGACACAGGCTGCATATCCATTTGCTGCTCAGGGAAGGAAAAGCTCTTCTCAATGTATTGTGTGGCTGTACCTCAAGTTCTCTGAGCTTGCTCAAGAATTGCTTTGAAATACTTTCTAGGATGAGCAGCAAGTTCATTTAAGTCTGTCTCCATTTAAAACCTAGTCAGAGGGCTATGCAATTTAATGATACTTAACATAGATTGCTAGTGGCTGCTGCCAAAGGTGATTTTTTACTTTTTCACTAAATACTGCATGTAAAAAGCAGTAATGCTCTAGTGGCAGCAGTGTAACTTTAGGTTAAGCAAAAACATGAACATGGGAGAGCAGCAACATTTTTGCATTCTGAGCTGAAATAGTCTTTGCAGTACTTTGTTTAAACTGGCCCTTAAGGATATATTCAAGAGGACTAAATGAACAGGTATTTTTCAAGAAATAGTTTATGATTTTGACCTCTGAATTTTGGTTCCCATGCCATGTTTGCTTGGGAACCTTTCATCCACACACCTTAAAGACCATGTGCCAATTTTTTTCTGCAAACTTTTAAAAAAAGTTTAAGGACAGGATCTATCAATAGCATAAAGGCAAGATCTGTACAGATCTCTGAAATTGGCTGATGGTTGATTTACAGTAGTGCAAGTATTAATTTTGATTTCTGTGAGGTATATACAGTGGCTTCTGCAATACACTGCCACCAGACAGTCTAGCACATCTGGGACACTGAATTTTTCTGGTGCTTCTTGTCAAGTTTCTTATTTAACAAGAAGGGATTGAACATACACGTATAATTAATGCATGAGAAGTCTGATATTAATAGATGAACTTTCTATGCACCTCTTGTGTATTTACCCACATACATAGATAGTCATAAAGAGACAAAAACAAGACAGAAAATGATTCTTAATTTTGGATGTTTTTATTATCTTAATAGTTATCTTTCAGTATTTTAGCCAAATTCTAAATGGTTACATTAGGCATGCAAATTCCATATGGTTTCTCTTTGCAGTTAGCTCTTCATTTATTGCTCAAGTGCAGCAGGATGTATGGAGGCCCTGGGAACAGAGTACCACCAAAAATATTAGTGTATATAAAATAGAAGTTTACACTTTCAAATTTTTTCTCTCTTCACAAGTATTGACATCCACCTGATAAACACCTCTGACTGTGCAGTCGAGTCTTAAATTCAACCCACCAAACAATTAATCTCCTCCTGAGCAATTGTATGCACCTTTTAATAGGTGCTGCATGTTTAAATATTGCTATGTACATGTAAGATATATGTGCCAAAAAGTTTTCAAATTCTCATAGAAAAGAAAAAGTGTGTGTACATCATACTCCTGTCAGGCAATGGGATCATGTGAGCTAAGAAATATTTGTGTTAGGAAAAACAGGGATAGAGGGAGATGAGGATTTCTTACACTTTGTAAATGGAATTTTTGACTGGAATTTTTTTCTTCCTTTCTTAATTGTGGAAGCTCATTAGAAGTTCACATTTATCTCATGCTATAGTCTGTCTTGCCACTGATAATTCCTGATGTCTGGATGGTGTCTCAGATACTGCTCTTCAGTTGAGAATATTAAATATATTTATTCTAGCAATTAAAGTCAGCATTGCAACAGTTTTTGATCCTGGTGAAATATACATATTCATTTGAAAAAAACCATGATGTTAAAGAACAGAAATCCTCAACAAGATGGAAAAACTACTCAAGATGAAATACAGATGCTTTTAATTTTAAATTCTTCATCTTTTTTTTTACTTCTCTGGAGGTATGCACACAGAAGCATAGGACAATCAAGGATATGGGATTATATTAATAATTTATAAACACATTATAAAACATTTTTAATATGAGCTATCTGTACAGTATGTGACATAATATTAATGAGAATAGAGGAGTCTGTGGACCACAGAAAACACAATTGCAAAGTGCTGTTCCCCATTCAGTTGCACCTAGTGAGGAGATAGGAAAGACCCAAGCTGATGTGTATGTTTTATATAAATACCTGAATTGCTGCGGGCATTACCCCTGGGGTTGTAGACTCTGTATCTAACACCTGCATTTCCACACCATAAATGTCTATGCTCTGAATGCATTATAAATAATCAGTATTTCATTATCTGATTTTTATCACATACTAACACAAGTAATCACAGTATTTCAATGTTTCAAGTAAGCACACTAGATAACGTACCTACAGACATGAAGTGTTTATCTGACCATAAAAGTATAGGAATTGTGGAATAACACATAGTCATTATTAGAAAATACTTGCTCTTGTATTCAAGAGCATTTTGGCTCAAAGATTGTATTGTTATTGAGTAAGCAAATTTCTTCATCTTCTAGGTCTGAGATTCTTAACTCTTAAATGTTAGACAGGACATTTTCTACAAGTAATAAAAAGAGGTAAAAAATTTAATTAGAAACACCCCCCAGAATTTGGTTACATGCTGCTTACTTCCTTAGTAATCCCTTAAGAGATGGACAAAGACAAATTGAAAATGAAACTTGCTTTGTCATCTGTTCAGTCTTCCAAAACATTTGGATAAGGTTTAAAGTGGGGTGTTTCACAACTGCCTTAAAGAAACAGTTTTCAGATATTGTGAAAGAAAAGTAATCTGGAGAATATCTCTGGAGTATTCTGGAAATACTCAGAAACAGTGAAATGAAGAAAAAAAAAATCAAACAACAAAAATAGCAAAACCAACTACAAACAAAATACCCAAGTATTTTCAGAAGGTTTTGGCTTTTTTTGTGAGACAATATTTGGGGAGACCTCAGCACAACACAGTAAGACCTGTAACAACAATATTGGGTTTTAAACTTCAGATGTGTTTCATGTTTTCCAGTTTTTGGTGGGGGGGGGGGGCGTCATATAGATATTTTTATTCAAACAGAATGTTTCCTTCTAAATGACCAACCTTTTTTTTTTTTTCCCTGTGTCTGCTTCCATTTTGAGATGCAGGGCTGGGATGAAATGTTCCTGTCAGAAAGAAATATCTACAGACCTGAGAATATCTTGCTGCCAATAGTTAATTTGCTCCTGTTAGTGTTAGCTGCCCTGAAATATTTGATCAAGGATTTATATGATCAAATTGGCATCCTCCACTCCTCTTTTGCAGAGTGATTCTCTTCATCCAATGTTTATTGTTCGTAATTAGCTGTTCATTGATGTTAATTAGACATACATTTTCTTGCTCTATGTGATCTATGTGTGCATGCAAATTCATTTCAGTTTCCCAAAGGTGGAAATAGATGAGTTAGCATTTGCTATCATTGTGAATTTATGGGGTAAACCACAGCTATTAATTGAAATAAGTTGAAACATATACTTCAGTGTTTTCAAACTTTACACATACCTTTTGTTAGTTCTGGATCTATATGTACTTAAAGCTGGGCTTCCCTTAATTAATTGGGTTATGGAAGCAGAGTGAGAAATAGATTATAGGTTGAGAATATTACAGGAAATCAGTAAAGGAATGTGAGAGGGAAGGAAGCAGGTTAAGTCAGTGTGAGATCAGTGCCCCCCTGAGTGGCACCTGCACAGTGTTCATCCCTCCTGAACAGACTGCAGGGCTGGAATCCTCCCCACTGCAGACACCCCGAGCCCTGCAGGAGGGTTAAGATGTGTCGATCACTGGCACATTGTAGACGAGAAATGGAGCGAGGCTGCCTGGGTTTGATGAGAACATTAGGCTGGAGTGATAGATTGAGCTGGTATTACTGAGGTAGGGAAGGCTTTATATCATAAAAGAATGGGTAGACAAGGAGATAAAACAATACTATGCTTTGTGTCAACAAGAAATGTGAAATGTGTGAAGAAATGTGAGGAATTATAAAAAAGAATGAATGAGTTTCCTCTCCAGCACAGTAGTCTTGTATAAAATCTGTTGTTTACTGCTTGTTTCAAGACTTAGAATATATTTTCTTATGCTTTTCATCTGTGCTTTATTTGGGCATATGGAGAATGATTGAAACCTCAGTTCTTCAAACACTTAATGCTTTGTATCATGATAATGATGCCTGCAGTGGGAATACCAGCAATATTATAAACAGTAGGTTTGAGGAATAAGAGATTCCCAGACTTCCCTGCACTTTCATTTAAAAAGTTCATGCATCTTTAATAGTGAGGATCACATTGCAATTAAATAGCTTACCAGTACCTGAATGACTGTGCCGAGAAGCAGTGCTCGGTCTGCAGTTTGCACAGAATTTTATTTTATGATTGATAAGATGCATCAGGTTACAGCTGTCCCTGGCTACTCATCTCAGGAGATTAGACCTGACAGCATTCTCAAGAGATCTGCCAGTTCATTCCTTTAGCCTGAGATCAATTAAGCCAAAATTATTCCTGAATAATATTTGCTTAACTTTAAGCTCTATTTTAAAGAAAGAAATAAACAAACACACAAAATAATAAAAAATCACTTCTATAAACTCAATTATATATATATGTAAATGTTTATTTAGGAGACAAGAAGAGAGAGGTTACATTGTTGTTTTTTTAATAACAAGCTAACGTAATATTTAGCGTTTACTCTTTCCTCTCTCTTATTTTACCAGCTATTTTGGATGTCAAGTTCCCATGCTTGTGTATGTGTATCCATCCTCCCATGATGTTATGACATGTTATCCACATAATTATTATATAAAATATGCAGTACTTTGCTAAGTCGGATTTTGTCACTTTTTAGATTTTTTGATATTTCAGCGTTTTTCTTAAACTGAATTTTCAATTTTGACTTACATATTATTTTTAGTTAAAGTCTCCATTAAGCTGTTTAGATATTGATAAATATGAATTTAAATATCCACTTTAGTGTATTTTTTGTAACATGATGGATGAAACGAGGAGAAAATATATTGGTTTGCTCAACCAGAAGATGATCTGACACACAATCCACAGGTATTCCTAGAAGTAGGTTGGAGGAAGAGTAGCTGTTATATCCAGAGTATTATTTTTAATATTTAATATGAAACTCTGAAAATTAAATCTACTTTTAAACTGTCTGCTAAGCTTGGTTTTCTCAGGTTTTATTTGTGCAGCAAACTTTGTAGTTTTATTCACAGTGGATATGATCCAGCCCTGGAGCTAAACAAGACTTTTCCTGCATCAGAAACTTTTGATTGTGTAGGTTTTGCCAGGAGAGAGTTAGAGCACATGAGCAGAGAAACTCTCTCTCCTGTATCCTCCATAGCCCCCAAGCAGAGTAGAGGAAATAACTGAATTCTCCTATTCTTCAGTTGCCAGTAAACATCTGAAACCCATTGTGGAAGTTCTGGATCCTTTTTCAGAACTGGTCGACAAGGAATTTTACAGCTCTTGCACCCACACAACACTTGTAAGGAAATATATGGCATTAAAGAAGATGCTATATAGTAGAAGAATTTAAAAGGATTCTTTTAGAAGGGAAGAAAATACATTCTGGGTTAAAGCAGAAAGGACTGATCTGTCCCTGTACGCTGTGACATGTATCTGTACAAGGGATGCTTAGGGAAGAGCAGGACGGGAGAATGTTGGGATGGCAGTCGGTGGCCTTGAGACTTCTGTAGAGAGAAAAATGTTTCAATCCCATGTCATTTATTTCTGGATAAGATTGAGTGAATGAGACACAGTTTTGCAGGAAGAAAAAAGATGTCCTCGTGCTTAGTGACCTGGAGAATTGGTTTTCTGCATGCTCCTGACATGTAGTAATTCTATGCTGGTTGCTAAACCCACACTTGATAAAGGTTTACCTGAGCTGTGAATATCCTGGACATGTGACTTGGGAATGCAATATACACCAATGCTGAGACTTCACAGGGGCAAATGGAGTAAATTCTTCTGCCTCGAATATCCAAAGTACAATATAGCACTAAATCAGATTTTGGATTTCTGGCATTGCATCTCTGGAATAGGAATATCAATATGCACTTAGATAGTTGTTATGAATGTGTAGTGAAGGAACTAAATACTGCACTAATGAATGTCATAGAAAGGCTCTGAAGAAATTAATCATTTTGTCCAGTCAGGGGTTTAAATAGTGTACAATAAACAAGGCATACTACCATACAGTAAAGAGTGGGGATAAAACTGATAATATTGAATAAGTGTCAACAAGTTATTTATTTGTATCTCATGGACTTATTAATGGTAGGTTTTTTTCAGAAATAATGTGGGGTTTTATCACATGAAGGCTATGATCTGCATAGGGTATGTGAAAGTAGCCTATCTGAATCATGATGTTTCCTAGTTTTGGGTCCCTATTTCTGACATTTAATGATTTGTGTGGGTTTGTCCTTATGGGACCCATAATAATTTCATACGCTCTTAAATATCTCTGGTCCTTATTTCAGCTCTTTCTTTCATCTTGTATAGAAACAAATTTTTTAAGACTTTAGAGAGCAATTTTACTGGATGATGATGTAGATATGCAAATCCTGTAAGGCCTAACTGAGGTGAATCCCTTTTTTCCTCTCCAGTCCTCCAGCTAGCTCTGGACCAGAGAGGGGTGGGAATACCTCACAGACAAAGGCAAAAAAACCCAAAGAAGGCTCTTTTCTCCCGTGGGAGGTGATCCACAGTTTATTCCCTCCACGTGGCGGAGGAAGAAAGAGAGAGGGAAGATGGCGGGCACTTTTAAACTCAGGCAAAGGGGCGGGGAACAGACCCGTGACCAATGGGACACCGCCAAAGGGGAGGGGCTAAGGGAGGGCTGAACCAACTTTACAAGCTCCAGGGGGATACAGGGCAAACCATTTTCTCAGTGCAATATATAAACATAACAGTGCAACTTACGAAACAAACAGTGCAATACAACACCTCCCCCTTTTTTGTTAAATGAAGTTAAAAGAAAGGCATCGGACTTATTCTGATTCAGAATATGGATCTGCCCACCACTTATGATTTGTGGGCAAGTTAGACTGTTTATGGTTTGTTAACTCCATGTGGTTGACTTCTGAGGTAGCAAAATTAAGCCGTTGATTGCTTTGAAAATTAAGCAACGTAGAATTCTGAACACCAACACTATAAGGAAAAGAACAACAAAAAACCACAAAATTTTTGTAACTATTGAAGTCCACCACCCCGTGAGTCCCCAGCCTTTGAACAGTTCACTGAAGCAATCCTCAGATTCTTGCTTCACTTATCTGATCAAGCTTTTCATGACTCGGAGGGTTGCATGGATGTTGGGAGCTTCTGAGGTCAGGTTCATGCAACAAAGTCCCTCAAATTCCTGGCATTGGAGTGTCTGTGCCAGGGTCACCCAGATGTTTTGGCATGGCTGAGGGACAATTCACACAGCTGCTCAGTGAGAACAGGATGACAACTTGGATGGGGCTTATCACGAGGTTGGGTGAAGGTAGGTTTTTCCTAAAAAGCAAAACCAAACATTTTAAAGCATATTAAAAGTCAGAGTGTCTGCCAGAATGTACCCAGATCTCAGGAAGGTTTTCTTTCCTCCTGGCATCTCCTTTTTGAAGCAACTGCTACTTGCTTCTCATCCCCTTCTGCTGGAACTGGATTTCTGGGGATGAGAGGTTTTACCCACTTTTGGGGTATCCAACATGGGCCTGAGGGGGTGGATACACACACATAGCCACGCCCCAGGTAACAAGTTCATAAGGGCCCTTGGTTTCCCAAGTTTCTGGGTCCCTAATTAGGACAGGTGATCACTGCTGTTAAAGTGATGTACTACTGGAGGACTCATCTTTTCAAATGAACAATTTAAAAAAATGATGGTAAACATGGCTTTGCAGAGCTGTTGTTGTGGTAACATCCACACTGTTGAACTGCTCTGTTTAGCCAGGACTTGATTGAGCGTCTGATGGGCACGCTCAACTACACCTTGTCCTGTGGGGGAGTGGAGGATGCCAGTTTTACGTTCCACTCCCCACTGCTGGACAAACTCAAGAAATTCCTTGGATGTATACGCTGGGCCATTACCAGTCTTGATTTCCCTAGGGATCCCCAGCACTGAAAAGGCTTGCACTAGCTGTTGTTTGGCATGCACAGCCCTTTCTCCTGTGTGGGCAGAGGCATAGACCGCACCTGAGTATGTGTCAATGCTTGTATGTACATATTTGAGGCAACCAAAACTGGGAATGTGTGTTACGTCTGTCTGCCACACTTCTCAGCTCCCAAGGCCTCAGGGGTTAATCCCAACACCCAGCAATGGCATGGTCTGGAGCTGGCAACTGGGACAGGTAGCCATAATGGCCCAAGCCTGACTACATATTAGTTGGAACTGATGGATCAGACCTGGCACATTCTGATGGTATTGCTGGTGACTCAGCTTTGCCTGTTAGAAGATGTCTGGGAGGCGTGCCTTTTCAGCTGGAGTCCGCTTTACTATTCCCTTCTGTGATTTCACCTGGCAAATCAGTATGTGACCTCACGTGCATCCCATAGAATGGATTCTCTACACGAAACTAAATAAATTAGTTTTGAGAGCAACCTGAAGAGATGCTCATTCTCAATGTCTTTGAGAACTGCCTGCTCTGCCCTGGACATGACCCCCGCCACGTAGGCTGAGACGGTTACCAAATTAATTGAGTCTGTGAACTTCTCAAAGGCTCTCATGACTGTGACCAGTTCAGCAACCTGGGGCGACCCCTCCACAAACTCAACATCAGCTTCCCAATGCTGAGTCTGGGGATTTCTCCAAGTCATCACCGACTTGTGGGATGCCCTGGACGTGTCAGTGAGCACTGTGAGAGCTTTGAGCAGCCTATGGCTCCTTTTCTCACAGTGAATGAGGTGGAATTCCTCATTAAACAGTTTGTGATGGGGCATGGACTGATATTTGTCCACTGTAGCTGTCCAGAGATAACTGGAGGTTGGCATTGCTCTGGAGCAGGTGCTCAACCTCTCGGGAGAGTTTTTTCCCTCCCCAGAAAGTCTGACTGGAAAGTGAATACACACAAAGTCACAACCAGCCAGCTCATGCAGTCTTACCCTGGCTTTCCTGATCAGCTGAGCCATCAGCTCTTGTGGCTTGGTGATAGTCTTGGATCATTGATGGGAGAGGAAAACCCACTCTATAATTTAGAGTGGATCTTTCTGCCCTTTGATCCATTGGAATATTAAACCATGCAAGTGTTGCAGCTTTCCCAGGACAATGAATTTGAAAGGCAGCTCTGGCTGGTAACAGTGAGCCTGTCTCTTGACCAAAACCTTCTGTGCCTTTTGGATTGCAGCTTTTGCCTCTGGGCTGAGTTCCCTGGGAGAAACCAGCTCTCTCTCCCCCTTCAATAAATTGAGGAGGGGGCTTAGATCCCCATTGGTGAGGCCTAACCATGGCCTGACCCAGTTCGAAGACCCACACAGGGAATGGAGATCTGCTAGGGTTTTGGGATCACTAACGATTTCCAATTTCTGCGGGGCAATGGTTCGTGCAGTGATCTCTAAGCCCAGGTACTTCCAAGGTGGCATCCTTTGGACTTTATCTTTCTGCAGTTGGAATCCAGCAGAGGTTAAAACTTTAACCAGTACGTCAAGTGTGTGTTGGAGTATAGAGTTATCGGGGGCGCAGACGAGCACAACGTCCAGGTAGTGGAGGATGATGGCCTCCCTTTTTTGGGTGCGCGCTGGGGACAGCAATGAGGCCACGTACCACTGGCAGATGGCAGGCCTACATTTCATGCCTTGTGGCAATACTTTCCAGTGGTAGCACTTCACTGGGGCTTCTCGATTGATGGTAGGAACCAAGAAGGCAAAGCATGGGCATCTTCTGGGTGTAGGGGAATTTGGAAAAAACAGTCCTTGATGTCCAGGACAACCAATTGCCAATTTCAGGGAAGCATCGTTGGTGAAGGTATCCAAGGTTGGAGGGACGCCATGTTCTCAGTTACTTTGTTTATTTCCCGGAGGTCATGGAGGAGCCACCACTTATCCTTTCCTGACTTCTTAATCACGAATATCGGGAAATTCCAAGGCTGGTTGTCTCTTCTGTGTGGCCTTTGGTCAATTGCTCCTCCACGAGCTCCTTGAGTGCCTTAAGCTTTTCCTTACTTAATGGCCACTGACCTACCCATCTTGAGGTGTCATCCAGCCATGTTAACTTGTGTGTAGGGTGCTCCACAGTGGCGACCTCTGAAAATCTTGGGGAGTCTTAGGGATAACTAATTTGATCCCCCACTGGGACATGGTGTCTCTCCCCCACAGGGGGTATTGTAGTCAGTGACAAACGGACGGACACCCGCCAATTTTCCGTCCGGCCCTTCAATTTGCATGATGCTTTTTGAGATTTTTGCCAATTTGACCCCCTCCTACACCTTGGATTTTGCCAGCCACAGGTTGCAATTCCCAATGTGACGGCCACATCCTTTCAGGTATGATCATCACATCTGCCCCCATGTCAAGCAACCCTTCCACGTGGAGATGGTCTGACCCACAGGTTAGGTTGCATGCCATAGAGGGTTTGTCCTCGCCAACCACTTTTGCCCAGCAGACTTCAGGTGCTTTTTCATCTACTGGGACCTCCACTGGAATGGGAATGGCCTGGGCAAGGATTTGCCCCTTGGCCAAACAGAAGGGTGGCTGAGGGCAGCGCATTAGGAGAATGAGGTGAGTTATGCCTCCCTTGATGGTCATGCGAGCCACCTCAATCTCCAGGAGTGTGTGTGCAGTGTCTCCGACAACAAAATACTCACTGCTGTCCAGTCCCATGTGGTTTATCGTCACGTCCTATGAGCACGTCCACTGCAATGACCATCCAACCAGTAGATCTGGAAAGAAAAGCTTTGGAAATCATGAGCCTGAAACGCCTGTGACTCTGCCAAACTTTGTTAAGTAAACCTTTGTCATTTTTATTTTTCAGCTGTCCTGTATCCTGCTTCCCTTCCTCCCCCTTTTTTGTTAAGGAAGAAACTTTCCCCACCGTGGAGCCCTCCCCCTTTTTTCTTGAGAGGCTTTCCCCGTTGTGGAGCCTGCTGTATTTATATCCTGGCGCTGGGCAGGTCTGTGCTCAAGTCTTAGTTTTTTTCTTTGTTGATGTTTTCTTCTCTTTGATTTTTCTTCCCGTGTTGCTGGCTTTCAGGACAGTCTTTGGCAAAGTGTCCTGGCTTCTTGCCCTGGAAGCAGATGACATGTTGGAGCTGCTCTGGTGACATCGGTTGCTTCTTCACTCCTGATGTTACAGCTGCTGCAGTCTTTGGGTTTGCCAGTCCCAGCTTCCTCTCTGGTGCACAGAAGAGTTCTGTTTTCTTAGCACAGGCTTCGATCATCTGTGCTAGTGTGGGTGGAGGATCGATAGGCAGACTTAGGATTACCCTACAGCACGCTTCGTTGGCATTTCTCTGAGCCATCTCTTTAATTAGTTCTGCCTGTGCCATAGGATCATTAACCTGTATTTCCACCTGTGCACGAAGGCGGTTCAAAAACTGCAGAAAGGGCTCAAAGGCAAACTGTTTAATATTAATATAACTGCCCATAGTTTCGACTGTTGGTAATTGGTTAAAAACCTTTTCTGCTACCCCACAGATTTTATCTAGAATGAATTTGGGTAACACCCAAGCTTGGTTCTTGAGGTTAGCCCACTCCCCTTCACTGCACAGATAGATGTTCATAGGTGATGTTATTCCCATCAGCATCTGTTGCACCCTGGGTGTTCTGCTTAAGTTCTCCCCGGAGTCTCTTCAGAGATCGCTTCCAAGTGTTTTCCAGCAGGTCAAACTCTGAGGGGGTTAGGAGACACTGGAAGAGATCTTGGAAGTCAACCAGGACTAATTCGTGGGATGTTAGGGTGGCTTTCAACATTCCTTTAAAGATCCCACGACCTTGGCCAAACTCTCTTTGGGTCTCACAAATTTCCTTTTTGTTTTGGTAGGAGAAAGGCTGATAGATTCTAATTCCATTTCTCCTACCAGTATATATGACAGGGACAGCTGAGGGTATGGCTTCTTGTACCTGGCTTAGATCCCCAGGATACTTCCCCCGAGGGTCCACCCCCCACCCCCACCACCGTGGGGACTGGGAAGGGGCCTACCCACCTCCTTGCAGGAATGGGGAGGCGGATCCACCCCTACTCCGTGGGAAAAGGTAGGCACCCCGCCCCCCCACCCCCCGTAGGAACCCAGAGGCAGAGCACCGCACCCCCCACCCCCTCTTCTGTGGCAGCCTGGAGGCAGGGCATGGGAAACTGGAACGTGAGAGGGGGTGGAGCTATTCGGGAGGGAGGGGTAACCGTGGGAACCAGGATTGCAGCACATGGGGGCGGGGTCACAGGATGACTTCATGCAGGGCAGGAACATGGAGGAAGGACGGGGAGTGTCCAAGGGGAGGAAGGGATTATGGGAGGGGAAAAGGCTGGGAGCAGGGACGAGCAGGTAAAAGGGATTGTGGGAAGAAGAAAAGTAAGATGGAGGATCAGCCACGTGGCAGCCACCATTTTGGACCCCCACCATGCGGTCAGTGGCATGTGGGTAGAAGGGTTCATCTTTATGCTGAAGCCAGGGTGTAGGAACAGGGGTAGAGGGGTGGAGGGAAGGCATTCTGTTTGTCTGCGCACAACTGCCAGAGTCAGGGTGTTGGGCAGCAGGCGAGGTGCCAGAGAAGCTGCAGATCTGCTGGGATCCCTGCATTTCTCAGGGTGCCCTGCGCGTCTTGTCCAGCTCAGGGGCTGAGGGTTTGGGAGGAGGGTTAGGGAAAGCCAGGGTTGTTTGCTGGGGCTGTCTCTTTATTTCCCTTTTCATCAATTCTTTTCGAATAAAAATGAACAAAGGAAAACATTTTAATATTGTTTTGTTTCCCTGTTCCACTTTGAGAGTTAAGAATTCCAATTTCATCCTATGCAGAGAGAGAGAATCAACATTTTGCAGGGTATCTTGAGGGAAATGAAGAGACAACCAGCACACAAATAGCTTTAACTGTTTCTTAGAGATGGTAACATTCCCACCTTTTAAGATATCCCAAAATTGGGAATATATACTTCTTTGCTGTGTAGAAAGTTTACAGCCCATTTTGATGTTAAAAACAATCTATGCAAATGGTTTACCTTTCTTTGCAATTACAAGTGAGGCAAGAACAGGTCTGCCACCCTCCCCTCCCCACGTGACACTGGGGTAGGAGGAGAAACCTCCGACACACTGAGTGTCTTTTAAACTGGCATCGGCAGAGCCACGCTGCCACACCTCATGGTGCTGGTGCTGCTGCCAACCCTCTCACACCTGCCGCGTCACGTGCCGCCCGCGCCGATTCGCCAACCCTCCTGTGCGACCTGCACGGCTGCTCCACCGCCCGTGCCAGCCCGCCCGTGTTCATGCCGCCTGCCCCACACCACCCGGCGCTGCGTCACTCGCTGCTGCCTGCCAGCTCCGCACTGTCGCGGGAGCTGTCCTGGCACCGCACACCCTGCATGCTCACCGTGCTGCGCTATCCCGCCCCCGCACCGACCATGTGGCATGGTGCCTTTGTTCCCCCGGTGCTGGACTGGCTACACTCTCCGTGCCAAACTCACAGCTCCACCCCAGGATGCCCGCAAATTCTGAGAGCTACTCACCCCTCTCCTGGAGTCCTCAGCATTGCAGAGTTGTTGCAAAAAAGTCCCTGTCCAAACCGACCCACCTTTGGGCAGAAGGCAGGCTGCCAGTCTCGTCCCTGTCAGTAATTGCTGTGGAAAAAGCAGCTCTTCGCTGCCAGGGTAGCTGTATGATCCAAAGGCTTATGATTCACAAGTGGAATCCATCTATTCCCATGGGCTTCTAACCATATGGGAAGCCCCACGTTGGGCACCGCATGAGGCGAATCCCTTTTTCCTCTCCAGTCCTCCGGCTAGCTCTGGACCAGAGAGGGGTGGGAATACCTCACAGACAAAGGCAAAAAAACCCAAAGAAGGCTCTTTTCTCCTGTGGGAAGGTGATCCACAGTTTATTCTGTCCACGTGGCAGAGGAAGAAAGAGAGAGGGAAGATGGCGGGCACTTTTAAACTCAGGCAAAGGGGCGGGGAACAGACCCGCGACCAATGGGACACCGCCAAAGGGGAGGGGCTAAGGGAGGGCTGAACCAACTTTACAAGCTCCAGGGGGATACAGGGCAAACCATTTTCTCAGTGCAATATATAAACACAACAGTGCAACTTACGAAACAAACAGTGCAATACAACACCTAATTAGGCAGTATAGCAACTTCAACATCGTCACTGGCATCAGATTTTCTTCTCAGTTATGCAAAAAGAAAAAAAGAAAAAGTAAATCCCAAACCAAAACCCTAAAATTAGAAACACATGAACTTGGAGCTGAAAGATATAAGGTATTCGCTGTTATGACTCTATTAGAGTCAGGCAGTAACAACAGAGGAGAGTGTGATCTGTACATAGAAAAGACTTTCTCTTGGGATTTATGTCTGCAAAGAGAACTTAACAACTTACTGATATTATCAGTAAAGCAGCATTTTATCAAATAAGTCTGTTGGCTTTTTCACACAAGTATAAGTGTGAAAAGGTGTTCCCAAAAGTCTGGTGGTTTGGAAGGTGCTTTTAGATTTATTCTTATAAATCTGTTAGACTTATTCTGCATCATGCAGCCAGGCCCCAGGTAAACAGGAGCTCTCTGGGGAGAAGTCTGGAGCCTGATAAGTTTCAAAGGCTTATTTGCCAAAATACTCTGGTGAATAAGCATCTAGAGCTGCAGAATTTATTTTTGGAAAGTCAAAAAAACAACCCTCAACCGAAGACCCAAGAAAACAAGAAAAGGAAAGTCCCTGGAAGGAACCAGCCACTAAATTTACCTTCACTGGCGCTGCAGCACAGCCCCCTGTGGGGATTTATGTGCATTTCTAACTTTTGAGGCCAAATTTAGTGACAGATGATGCAATCGTTTTTCATAATAACATGGATTTGTTCAGAAAACAGTGTAGAAATTATATATTTACCAGCCAGAAGTTCCAACAGTTGTAGGCATTTCATTTTGGTCATGTCTGCAACAAGCATATAAGTTTGTTTCCAAGTTGTGTTGGGTAACATTTCTTATTAACACAATCACCAAGAACCTGTAGTGAGTGTTCTAAAGTACATTTAGCTCCTTGGATTCATACTAATGTTAATAAACCCAAAGAAAATATTACCAGCCTTTCAAAAATGACCAGTACTGATTAGGAAAAAGGAAATAATTTAATCACTTTGAGAGGCTTTACTTTCAATAATGGAGTTTTATTGGATTTATTTAATGGAATGTGATGTGACATTAAAAAAAAAGTTATTGAGGCCTGGTTGAAAACCTGATGAAATGAACAACAATTTCTATGTTGTCCTCTTAAGGCTTTGGTCCTTGAGTACTCTTCAAAATTATATGAAACACAAAATAAAATCCATTATTTCCTCTTGACTTCTTCTGAACCCTTCCAAGTGAAAGTGCATCATCTCCAAAGTTCCCTTTCCAGATCTCAATGTGATAAGCTTCACACATTATGGCCTAAGAAAAGCCAATACATATTTGTCTCCTGAACAAGTTAATGAGGATCTGTGTTTTTACTTACTTTGAGAATTATGTAATTTTCATATAAAACTCTGGATTGAATCAGAGCAGCTTGAAGGCAACACCATCTGATGCTGACCATGAGTATTGTAATCAGTGGTTGTTAGCAGAAGCAGCTCCTCTGCTGAGCAGCCAGAGGAAGGGATGGGAAGGTGGTGGTGTAACCATGACAGCAGCACAGGCCACATCCATCACCATGAGGGTGGGCAGAAATCTGCCTCTGGGCTCAGTACTGGACACCATGACCTTGGTCGGAAAATGCTATGTGCCTGTATTCAAAGCTATGCAGTGAATATGCTAGACAATATGAAAAAAAATATTGATACATTTCAATGAGATCTCAATCTTTTGTTACTTTGCTTGTCATCTGACTCATAGTTTAATCACTGTCATCTGGTCTGAGATTTTTAAAGGATATTTTAAATTTATATTTTTATATATACTTATATATTTTATATATTTTTATATGATTTTTATTTAAACTCATAAAATGCTGTTATGAGTTTAGACTGAAAAATATTTTGAAAATTTTGAACCTCAATGGATTCATAATTTTAAACAAATTTTGAATAGTAGTATTGACAAGCACACACACACGTATATGTGTGATTATACCTCCTCCTTCCTTTATACACTGACACTGCTACCTAGTGAGTATATTCCATAGTTAAAATGAAATGGTTCAGATGTCTAATAGTAATTGTGAGTCATTCCTCCTCTCCATAATGTGGAGTATGGAGAATAAATATAGTTTTCAGGTTTGGTAGTAAACATATCATGTGGCTCTAGTTAGAAGACCATGCTCTATGGTTTTATGGCCAATATAAACTCTCTCTATTGATTAAGCACAGTAATGTTGTTGGAGTACCTGGAAAGGCATTCAGTCAGTACCCACAGAAGTGTCTACATCTGGCATTAGTTTCAAAGAAATTCTGCAGCGCTTTGCAATACACGAAACCCTTGGAGTTATTTCAGAACTGGGATAAGCCCTTCCTGCTGTCAAGGAATCTCTCTACAGCAATTTCAGTGGTTGCTGCAGAGGAAGCTGTTGTGTGTTACTGAATGTTACAAGGCCAGTAAATAATTTAAAGTAATTAAACTATAAAGTGGTTTCTTTACAAAATATTAATGTGGAAAATACTAGTTTTTTATACAGCAAAATTAAGCAAAGTCTTACTCCCTCAATTAGTATCTTTTTCTTAAGAAGAAAGGAGAAGATGGAGTTATTAGTTTGTCATAAATTAGAAAGGTGTGCTAACTATTAAAAATGAAGATTTTCTGTCACCCATCTCAAGTTCTTCCCATACAGAAATTATCTGATAGAGATGAATAACTTTAAAATTTAAAAACAAAATTCCTACAGATAAAACCTTTTGGAACAAAGCAATTATTACAAACATTAGAACACTGCAAATCTCACACACTGCAGCACACATTGCAGGCCATTCACACCACTCTGGGCAGAAAAGACTTCCCAGGGGACAAAGATTTGCCCTACTACCAAAAAAGCAGGAAGTAGAGCTCTTGCCAGCTTTGAAAGAAAATTGTTTTTAAAAATAGGCACAGAAATGCTGGAGTCTTTGAGCAGAACACCTTCCTGTAATAAGCTTCTTGGACATAGTCAATAATTTTGTTGTTTCCTCTACTTTCTTGGGTTTATTTCCCCCTAGATACCACTTCACATTCCTATCAGAAAAAAAAAGAGTAACTGAGAAAACAGGAAATTTTTCTTCTTTTCCTCTTTCTTCAACTATCCAGTAGATTTTTCTTTCTGTTGAAGAGAACAATTTGTGAAGATAGACAAAATTATCTTAAATTTTGTTAATATCTGCATGAATCTGTGCAAGCTCCAAAGATGTCATTAATGCTGCAGTGAAAAAAAAAAGCATAATTTGGTTTTGGCAGGACACATTAAACATCAAATTAAGACGACAAAGAAAGGAAAAGTAAATAGCGCAGTGTATGTGGCTGAAAGGGTTATTTAGGTGAGCTATGCAGTCTGAACGCAGGGAGTATTGACAGAAGCAGCATGTTCTGCAGCACAGCTCAGGATTTGCTTAGCCTGGAGGTGAAAGGCTGATTCCATTCCCTTTCTTACCAAAGAATATTCAAGTTCTCAGCAGCAATCTCACAGGAGCGTCTGAATATAGATTATTCCATGAGAATACACCGTGATTCACATCAAGTTGCTTTCATTCTCCACTGTTTCTACTCTTCTTTGTTGTACGCAAGATTTAAATATTTAATAAAGCAGAGACTGGGACCATATCCAGTAGCTACTAAG
This sequence comes from Sturnus vulgaris, assembly GCF_052056855.1. Lineage (NCBI taxonomy): Eukaryota > Metazoa > Chordata > Aves > Passeriformes > Sturnidae > Sturnus > Sturnus vulgaris. Next base: position 15,488,516 of record NC_142256.1, on the reverse strand, counting down.
TAAAGTAAGTCCCAAGGTGACCATTTTTATTTTCCTATTGTAAATTGTGATTTACATTTATTTGAACTTGTTTTACTTTTGTTAAACAGAGTCAGAAATATTTTGTTTAATCTGGAATTTTTTGAAACAATATTTTAGTGGGAGGAAAACTCATCCTGATTTGATTCAAAATTTCCCAATTTTCATAACAGGATAACCCTTTATTACCTCTGAGTTAGAGCCTATTTTTTCCATTATCCAATCTCCCAGTTTAATCCTCAATTTCAGAATTACTGATTTCAGGTTATTGTCATCAAAAATTAGTAGTCCAGCTGAGAATAGGAAAATATATAATACATTCCTTCTGAGCTTTGTCATCTGCATCACCTTTCCTATGATAAAAAGCCAAGAGAATTGGAATTGTTCACCCTGGAGAGGAGAAGGCTCCAGTGAGACCTTAGAGCACCTTCCAATACCTAAAATGGCTACAAAGGGGCTTTTTACAAGGGTATAGAGTGATCTTTTCTGTTACACACAGATTTCTTTGATTGTACATATTACTACTTCAATTAAAAATGTTCAATGATTTCTCAGTTTGTTTGATCACCAGATCTAAATTTCTATGGTCTTCACAAATCTTTGAAGTCAGTATACATACATACATATATATTTGCAAATATTCCCATAAGCGTTTCGTTTCAAGTGCCATCTAAATATTCTTCAGTTATCTTTATTTATTTCATATCTTTAATGACTAGTTATAAGTCTGCCTAATAACCAAAAGTGTAGAACATATATAGCAGGTCTTAGAAAATCATTAAGAAGAGTAGACACTCTTCACTAAATAAAACAATTTGCTTGTATTCAACACTTTGCCTCATACTTTGATTTCATTTTCTGAAGATATACTGTGTCCTAAATGCATTTTGGGATTCTACATTGAAAAATAAACTAGTGCTCCTAAACAATATTTAAAATGACATTTTTATTATGTTGGCATGAGCCACGTTGCTGAATTGCTTTTAATATGATAATGTTTTGCAGTTTACTATGCCATAAGTGCAGTTTGGCAGTTGAGTTTACATGAATATTTCATCCAGAAAAGGCCATGAATTTGTAATTATAAATAGACCTGTTCAACAGAAAGAGATGGATGATTCTACAGCTACTAATTTTCTAAGGAAATGATATGTGGTTGAAGACTGAAAGCAAAGACTTCCAGCTGCAGAGGGTCATCTGCAGATCACTTTAAGCAGTATTAAAGAGGTCTATCTACCTTTCCCAGTGTATTAGTTGAAGTTGTTTATGATGCTCAAGATTTTGTGTCTTGGCTTTTTCAGCTGTGCATTTGCAAAAGTACTGGCTGATGAAGGAGGTAAAACTAGTCTATCTTCTTTCTCTTTCACCTTATTTTGTTCACCAGCTCACCCAGCAGCTCACTCTGGTTTAACTATTTAATGCCAGTCTCCATACAGACATTACATCACATATGACATGTTCAGTATAGTGAATAACTATTGTGTAAATTCTCTGAAATGCCATTAGTGTACCAACAAAGCAACACCAAAACATTTCATCTTACTTTGGTGCATTTTTTGATATTCTTAATATGATTTGATTGCATCTGGTTTTACTCAGTGGTCAGCATTGTTCCTCTACAACTGAAAAATATATTCAAATTCTTGTCAGAGTCTATTGTAATATCCTCTTTTGTTTTAATGTTTTTAGTTTCGTTTTACTCTGCTAGTGTGTTGAAAACACCTTCAGTGACATGTTCCAAACAGGCACTGCAATGACTTTAACTGATGAGAATTCAGCCCACTGTAGTCAGTGCTGCACATGAGCAAGATGAGCCCTGATGCCTTTGGCACATTCCTAAGGCTTTCCCTAAAGGAATTGGTAAAAGAAGTTTGTGTCTGTAAGATACACTGAGAGAGAGAAGCAGCACGAATGTGCTACTGTGATTATTGATTGAGGAAAATGATTTATCCAGGTCAATTCTATCTGACAGCTGTGATATTAATTGCTAGGGATACAGACAATGAGAGATAGGGAAGCTCTACTGCAGTGTTGTATCTTATTATGCTGTATTTACTGTAAACTACTCTACTGTGTTTTCCAGGTCTGTTAAAGCCTAAAATTTTGCCCTTGGTTTTTCCTGTGCAATTCCCTAGAAATAAATAGAGCTGTCTTGCATTAGCAGAGAACTTTCTCTGTGTCCATATATGCCCACAGAGGAATGAACAGCTGTGGCATGAACATGTTTAGGTATTTTCGATATACATTTGGAAATATAAAAAAAAAAAAAATTAGAAAAAATGTATAATATGGAGAAAGAAACTAGGAGACTATTTGTAAAGAAAATGGGGGGAATACACCATATGTATGGAATAGCTATATAAATAAGGAATAGAGAGTTAAAGATTGAATTCCTTCTTGAAAGAACTAAAGAGAGTAGAGGTTAGAGGCTAATTTTCCCTCCATCAAATTTAATGGCAAGGCATCCATTAACTGTAATAGGACCTAGATTAGCCTCAAAAGTACTTAACTATAGCGGGATAAAAGAATGCAGTGATGATGATGATGATGATGATGGATGAAAACAGAGTGCAGGTGGGTGTAAACATGTTATGGAAAGAATGGGGAAAGGAATACACAGTGTTTTCTATTATCAATTACCAATCCTGGGCTTTAAATCAAAGAGAGGCAAAGGAGAAGAATGAGGAGGTTTATACATGTGATTTATACTGAAGGTTGATACAGGACAGGGGAAGTGAGATTCAACAGTCTTAGGTTGATGTCTAGTAGCAAATGTCTTTGCAAATACCTCTATGGTACATTTGCATTAAAGGTCAAGAGAAAATTGGTAGACTCGCCCCAAGAATAAAAACATGAAATTAATTTAAAATATGCATATAATAATTTTAAAAGAATTAAATAAAACACACACACACACAAAACCCCACCAAACCAAGGGCTCAAGAAAATGAAAATTTTCAGCTTAGGCTTACTTTCAGAATACTGTGGGGTCTTCAGCAAACAACATAACCTTCTCCTTGTCTTTGATCCCTAACATTCACCCATTTTCCACATTAATTATTAATGTTGTCCAATGGTTTGAAAAGCTTCTAGTAAAGTTTGAAAGCTTCTAGAGTGCTGGAAGAATACTTGTTTATTGTTTGATCATATTCCCAAACCTTGAAGAAAGTTGCATTCTTCAATATTTTCCCTACAGACAAAGCAAGCATGCTGCGATATGAAGTGAAAACAAATAGCATTGATCTGTTCAAATAACTGTTCCCTTTTAGCTATCACATGAGTTAATACTGATACAAACAAAAACACTGAGAATTATTTTAGTATTTTCTATCCCAAATTTAAAAATTGTATCTTTTGGATAAAAATTTTGTCCCCACGGCGGAGATGTTCCAGTATCTATATCTAGTTACCTAGTATCTATTTATATACTTGTTAATTTTTCTTGAATACTTTTTCCTTACATCTCTTTTCCATTTCAATCACACTTATGGCAAATATTTGATTTTGAAGGCAAGCAGATATTGCATCCTGTCCCTTTTTCTTGCCTTCTTAATGAATTTCTCAATGTATTCATAGGCATGTTTTCTGTATCCTTAACACTTGATATAATCTTCTTATAGTGTCTGTGCTTTCATAAATATGCCTTCACATAAATAAAAGGGTTTTTTTTAAAGGTTTTGCTCTAAATTTGCTCAAAAATATATTGTGAAAGCAGCCTGTCACAAATGCTGTGGAAAGGTTTCCTTTTTGCTGTGTCTACATGTTCTCCTCCAAGAAATATTTGCATTAATAAAACTGGCAAAATGATGTCTTAATTTTGACAGACTGGCTGCATAAAAAACCAAAAAGACCAGTTATCTTAAGAAGAGTAATAACCAAAACAAACTTGCTGTGTAGGTCAGGAGTTCTCAAATGACTCATTTTTATTTCATTAAAGAGTAGAAAACTGTCAAGCCAAATTCAAATAGATTTTGAAATGGAAGGGCTGACTCCACTTTGATTTGCATTTTAAAAAGCAGTGGCTTCAAATTAGGCAAGAAGGAATTATTTGTGTCATAAATACGTGTTTTGGCATTTCTGTGAAAATCCATCCATACTTGGTGAAATAGTAAGTCCTTGAAAAGCTTCTGCACCCGCTTTGAAGAGATTTGCTAAATATGAAAGGGAAATGTGGCTCAGAAGCTTTCTTTTTGTTGTCACAGGCAACTTCTGCTGCCCTACACAGTCAGCTCCTGTGGCCATTGGCTGCTGCTTGTCTCTGAGCTGTTGCTCTCAAGTGCAACATGATGCTGAACTCGTTGTGCTTCCCTGACAGCTGCTCAAAAGTCAGAGGAAGGCAGCTCCTATGTGTGTTTGGTGATGTTGGTTTAATGATTCCTGTCTCTGTGATGCCAAGAGAACACGTTGCACAGTGTGGAGGGAGGGGAGATGGTTCTCCAGCTCTTTCATAGGTTAATTCAGTAGGCTGGGGACAAGAGGTGCTAATGTCCTTTTATGCAGGAAAATTAAATGTTATAAACTTGAAGCTTTCTTAGCACGTTCTAGTGACTTTTCTGTAGCAAAGTCAGTGAGCAAAAATGACATCCTCTTTAAGTAATAATATTGCATTTTAAAAAATAATATCCATAACTGAAGAAAATTTCAAAGTTTGTAAGAAAAGTAGTGAACTACGTCCTCCTTCAAAACACAATGTGCTTTTCCTGGAACAACTTTTTAGACTGGGACTTGGCAGGATTGTGTTCAGGTCAATACCATGCTGATGGTTTTCTGTGGGAACCTGGAGCCTAATTAGTGTTAATTTGGCTTACTGTCCATGCAATAGTGTTAATTCCTTGTTACTTGGTGGACTAATATGACATTAAATACCTTAGATATATTTAAATTCTCACAAAAAAAGTTATCAGACAAGTCTTTGGATAAAAAACAGAACAAATCAACCCTTTCATAGCCATGTGAAAGACATCCTTCAATAAAACTGACATCATTTTTACAATCAACTTGTTTAAATGCAAATTCTAATTCTAGTTCTGTGAAAAGAACACAGCATATATCATGGTAAGGAACAATACAGTGATTATACCACTGAGCTGAGATTGCTACTCTGACTTTCCGAGAAGTGTCTGCCGACATGGAAGGAAAGAACAAAGTTGCTGGTGAATTATCACTGATGTTGGTAAGAACATTCTGTGCTTTATTGGAGTAGATAACGCTCCCCCAACTGCAACAGCACAGGAAAGGCTTCCACAGTATGGGTTTATGGTTTGCTCAGCTCTGCTATTACACCTGTCAAGCCAAGACAGCACCACTGTCAAGCATCATTTCACATTGTGAAATGTCAGAGCCCAGGGTCAGGGAGGCACAGTTCAGTGGAATGACCTCACATGTAAGTTCACAGACCTAATTATGAGATCTTATAAAAATATACCATGTACTTTTAGTTAGTGAGAATTCATAGTTCACATTCCAGAGTCTGATTTTAAGCCTCTAACTTGTCATGCTCTCATGTAATTTTTTTTTAAGTGATCCAAAAGTTCATAGAAACAAACCATTTTTTAATATATTTTTTGTTCCTTTAAACCAATAACCTATTGTGTGCTTCTCTTACCCTGTATGAAAGGGCAGGGCAATATGTTATTTCTGTTTCCTGTAGAAAACAAACCTTCCTGTTACCTGTCCTCATCACAGTTGCTGCTTGAGAGACTGCAGTGCATGTGTCACTGCCTTCTGAACTGCAATGGGCCCAATCACGTGTAACAGATTCCCTCAGCTATTTGGCTTTCACTCAAATCTAGTAGTTAAGCCTGAAATATATTTTTAGTGTGCTGCTTGGCCTCATGTGTACCAAGAACTGACTGCCAGCATTTATTTATTTATTTATTTATTATTTATAAATACTTCATTTATTCTGCTGCCAATCTAAATTCATGCTGGCAACAGCTGATGGAAATTTCCTTATGTGTAGAGTTTAATTGAATACACTCTGGTTTTGATTTTCAGAATGCTTATGAATTTTAGTTAACTGTTAAAATCAGAGAAAAACTTTCCAGACTGCTAATATTGCTACTAAAAATAAGCTTAACTCTAAGTTCTTTACAGGCTCTTGCTCTGTATAAAATAGGCTTTCTCTTGATGTTTAAGGCAGGATCGAGTACACTCTTATTATTTTTTTAATGCTATTATAATTATGTATCTGAGAAAACAGGCATCTTTGCAGCATTTAAGCCTAGAAATCAATGTTAATAATACACCACACCCCAACCCCCCCCAGTTCCGATAATAAATCTAAGGGACGAGTTCTCTCTGTTACCTGATACATTACATTACATTACATCTCTTTTCTTGCCTTTCCCTGCTATTGGGCACTTTTGTGATTTAGCTAAATGGCATGCTGAGTCACCTCTCCTAGGCCATGCTTTTGCCAAGAAAGGATGGAACAGATCATCCTTGAGGTCCCTTTCAACCTGGGATTCTGATACTGTGATATTGGGAGTTTTCTGCTTAGGTCATGTGTATTGGGTCTGACTGAGGTAAAGTTCCCAGCCCTTACAGTGCTGTGCTTTGCATTGGTAGCTGGATGGGTGTTGATAACAGACCAGAGTTTTGGCTGCTGCCAAGCAGTGCTGTCCCTCTGACATCCCTCACCAAAGGGGATGGGAGTGGGCAAGATCCTGGGAGGGGATGCAGCCAGGCCAGCTGACCCAAATTAGCCAAAACATATTCCATACCATATGACATCAACTCAGACATATAAGCTCAGGGAGAGAGGAGGAAGGGGGGGCATTCCTGACTTTTCAGGGTTTGCCCTCCAGAGCAGCTGAGGCCCTGCTTCCCAGGACGTGTCCAAACATCACTGCTGATGGGAACTACAGACTGATCTTCTTCCTCTTTAGCTCCTGCATGTGCAGATCTCCGCTTGTTCCTTTCTTTTTGCTGTAATAAAGTTGCCTTATCTCACCCTGCTGTTGTTCTCCATCTATTCTCTCCCCTGTCCCAGTGGGAAAGGGAGTGATAGAGTGACTGAGTGGGCACCTGGAACCCAGCCAGGGTCAACCCACTACATCGTGTTACCAGACACAGGAAATACAGAGGGAAATACAAGGCAAGCAGTTTTCCCTTGGGGTTTTGGTCAACCTGGGGCTGGATTAGGTGGGGTGTACATTTTACCTTGTAGCCAAAACACTCCTCTTGGAGCTGTTGGCTGGCAGTGGGCATAGTCTGGGTCAGAGGCACTTCAGTTCTTCCCTCTCATATTCTACTCATCAGCCAAGAAAAAGTCTGAGACAACTTTAATCCCCAAGGCAGTTTATCTCTACTGCAGATATGTTACAGTAGGGAGGGGGTGTTGTGTGCAGAGTTCTGTGCTCGGAGTTCATGAATGTACAAATACATCTAAAACTGTAAACTGGCATTCAACCACACTGATGTTCAACTCAAAAACTGTGTTTAGAAGTCTGTAACGTGTCACATATTACATCACTTGAGAGTGATTTTTATACGGGATGATGTGTGTATGCTAATTCTATTGATTTGTGATGGATTTATTAAACTAAAATGGTTCTAGGTTCACTAGGATTATTTTCAGTGAAATTATTTTGCTGTCTTGTCAAATAGAGGAAATTTTGTTAGAAATGAGAGCTCCTGCCTCTTAGTATTCCACATCTATGTGAACAATCTAAGATCATTATAGCTTATGCATCCAACAAACTCATAGAAAAAAAATATTATGACATGATAGAACTCAATCCCAAGCTCACTGATATTATTTTGTGTTTGGGGAAGTGTTCTGTGGCAGAATTTCCAGAGTTCCTGGAGAGATCAGCTCTGCTGAATGACTGCACATCATCATTAAGTGAGGAGAAGTGCCTGAGTTGAGGTTCCTTTACATTTATCTGTATTCATTGTAGGAGAAGCAGCTCCATGTACTGCATACCAGAACTCTCTTGCTGACTCCATGTAGCAGCAGAAGGAGGAGAATCTGGTCCTGATTCCCTGTGAGTGAAACGAATTTTATCTTGAGCATCCTCACAAAGTTGTGATTTCTACATACAGAAATAGGTACTTTTAGTGTGTTCTGCAGGTGGTTTTCTTTAATAATAGCTAGACCTCCATTTTATACTAGGAAATTCTAAGTTGAATTATTCACATTGTACCTAAAGAACTGTAATATAAAAGTTGGAGCAGGGTATACGTAGGAAAGGTAAAAACATCTTTAAGAGGTGACTCTAAGGTGTAAGATTAGTTTTTATTGCTTTCTGTAGCGGAATTTTAATGTCTCATAGGGAATGTAGAGATTCTGAGCTTCTTGTTTACCTGTGTGGATATGGAAAACTGTCAAAATTAGCAAATGTGAAAATCAGGAGATGGGGGGCAATGTCATCTATTCAAATTCAAGGACTGCATTTATTAATGAAATGCTATAGAAAACAGTTTCATTTGAGTTCTTTCCTTATCAGGCTTCACCTCTTGATAGTGTAAAATTACTTTTTATTTTTCTGATTCCTGTTGTAGAACAGTAAGTGTGAAAATTATATACAAATGAATGAAAATTCTCTTCCTGATTGAACATATCACTGGCTTTTACATTAGCCCTTTCTATTTTTGTGATTACTGATGTCCACTGTTCAAGTATTTTTCTCGGAAAAGTAGTTGGAAGAGTTTTATGTATTTTGTGTTTATGTAAATTACAGAAGAGCCAGGAGATCCTGCAGCCCCAAAACTGGAGCCAGGCTTTGCTAAGCAGATGCTATGAGTGTTTTCTGAGAGAAATTTTTTATTAGACACTCTTTCATAATTTGTAATAAATTTTCCTTATAGCATGAAACAATATTACAGGTTTAGTAATGTGTTTTAAGTATGTTCTTTATTGCAGTCAAAATAGGGAGAAAAAGTAATATTAATTTCTTTATATTATTCAATTTCATAAATGGGCAAGTTGAGTACCTTAGTGGTATGATAGACCAGTATTCTGTTGAGGTTTTCAACAACCCTACCATTTTCATTTTTTCTTGATAATTCATAGGCTAAATAGGAAATTCTTCAGAGGGAGAGGACCATAATGAACTACACTTCCACACAATAGGGTCTGATATGAGTTTGTGATCTTCCAATATTTTCTTACTATAAATGTAAATGGCAAATAATTAAAAGTGCTGAGATTTTAACATGCGGCTGTAATATTCTATAGACAATTTAATTCTTTTTTATGATGTGGATTCACTTCTGAAGATTCCTTTAAAAACATAATGTATTTAGTGGTGCTTAGAACAGATCTTTTATCCCCTCTCTAAAATAGAATGGGCTCTCATAATTATGATTTTCTTTTATATTTTCACTATTTTAAGGCCTTACATCTGGGCTTGGCTTTTCAATAACTTTTTCCTGAAAATTTTTAATAAATAAGTTGCTTATTTAACAAAGGAAATAAAGATTTTAACATGTATTTTTCTCTCTCCTATGTATGTATCATGTTTTAAATGTCAACAATTTTCTAATGAGAGTTCCTCACTACCACATTGACGGTATGGGAAGTGTTAGTAATTAATTTGAAAAAAGTCATAATAAGAGAGAGAAAAAGCTTATTTAACTACCTTTGGCTTGGTGTCTGACTTGATGACATTTCTTTGAGTGCAAGTGCAGTAACAGAGACTTATTGCTTTGATTTTAGTTTTCTGAGAGTACTGCTTCAGGATATCGGGTGAAAGTGGAGAAAATTAATGAAAACGGAGGGGACAGAGAGGGAGGATGGTCCCACATTCAGCTATGAAGGCCATTTCTTCCTTGTCTTTCATGCTAGATTTCAAACTTCATGGTTTTAAAAGTAGCCTCAATGAGGCTTATGAGTCCCTTCCAATGGAGGATATTTGATGGTGACAATGAAACAATGTGAAATAAGTTTTGCTGAACATTGTAAAGCATGTAACACATATGATTTTAAATTCAGATGTTACCTAATACCATGTATAACACTGATATGTGATTATATTAAAAAAATTTTGTATTAAATTCAAAATCCAAGTAACAATTTTTACGAGTAGAATTTAATATTAAAATATTGGGAGATCTTCAGTTATTTATGGTGAATTACTCAGGTTATTCTGTAATCCATGCAATACGCTTTAAAAAAAAAGTAATGTTAAGATCTTCTGAAGAAATAATGACAATGAGAATCACTGAAGGCATTAATCTTATTTTGAGAGGTAGGTACAATCTGGTCATCCTTGTTCAAGAAAAATGAACTTAAATGAGAGCAGATGGAAAGAGGTGCAATTATGATGATTAAGCGAACAGTGAATCTACCATATGAGAAGAAGTTAAAGTGTGTTATATAATAGTACCTACTTATTTAGCCTGGTAAGATGAAGACAGAAGCACATGATTCATCTTTGTAAATAAAACCAAGGGTTAAACACAAGAAAGGATGAGGAGGTTATTGCCAGCGTTTGATAAAGTGCTTAAAACCTGGCATGAACGTATGCAAACTGGATGTGTCAGAAGTCCTCCAGCAGCATTTTTTAGATGCTGGAAGAGTACTCTGATACGGAAAAAAAATCTGCTAGAGGTGTTGTCAGTTCCTCCCCTTATTTCCAGGCAGGAAGCACAACAAGGGTCCCTCTAACCTGGTGCAGCCTGTGCAAGGAACTTGTCATGTTACAGAGACTGACCCAAATTTTAATGATACTTGTCTTAATAAATATTGTCTTTACCCTGCTTTCTTATGTCATGGGGAAAGTTGCAGGGAAGGTTTTGGGGGGATTTTAATATTTTTAAAACCTTGATAATATAGAAAATATTACACCGAATATTTGAGGAAGTGCTAGTAAGCAAGTGTTAGGGCAAGTGAAATTACTTAAAGTAGAAAAAGGTACTATGCATATCTTAATATGTGACAGTGAAAATAAATTGTTGATGCCATTATTATTTTAATGCATATTTAATACATGAGTCTTCAGGGGATTGAAAGCTGTGAATTTAGTCACTGTTTTTAAAATGACAGCATACATGAAAGGTTGAAAAACAGAGTCCTGTTAAGCAAAATATTTTCAGTCTGTTGGTAGAGAATTCTAATTCATGGTTGCCAAAAGGACACACGTAGAAAATTATAACTTAAAGGACATGAGTAAGCAAGGATTTCTGAAAGGTGAGTCATGTTAAATAAATAAGATCACTATCTTAGAAGTGAATGGCAGAAGAGAAAATGCAAGATTTAGTACTTCTCCATGTCAAAAGAAAAAGCTTTTTCTTTTTACCAAAATTTTAAGCAACAGATTTTTTGTATAGGCTATCTGAATAGGGATTGGATGCTGAAGATTTTTAATACTGATAAGTAACCAGAGTAGCAGGGAATGGGAAGTGCATATTAGTGGATTGCTGAAGAGTAGAATTCTTTTGCTTTCTTTGTTGCGATCTTTTCTCTTCAATAATTTAATTATTGATTCAGTTTAAAATATGTAAGGTAATAAATATTTCAGGTGCTACTGAAGTAAAAAGATAGTTTAAATGGCAGATGGTTGCAGTTGCTGTACAGGGTAATTTCTGATAAATTGAATGGACAGACCAGGGAGTGTAAAATTAAATGCAATAGATTTAAGTGTTAAGTGGTACTCCTGGGTCAGTGTATTACACAAGCTAAGTGCAGTTGAACTTGATATTGAATAAGGTAATAGTCAGAAAAATGTTCAATGCATGCCATTGACAGATTCAGTGTTAACTGCTTACTTCATTGTGTAACAGCAATATAGGCTAATGCATCCAAATGGACTTCTAATACAAAATTGATCTTGTTTTATAAACCAGTTCATAAAGAATAGCCATTAGGCTGAATTTCCCTATTTTGGTCATTAACTTGTAAACATAGAATTATCAAGGAATAAAAGGAGCACATTCAGTGAAGTTGATAAATCTGAGAGTATATGATCTAGAGAGGTGGAAAAAAGTAATATGCAGAGAGGTTGAGAGCCCTTGTTAATAGCATTGAACTTGGAGGAAAAACTGTAAATCCTGCTTTTATGATAGAGGGTCTTCAAGGGAGGACTGGAGGGTTTTTTCCTACTTATTCTTCAATCATATTATGTTATTTGACACTTCAAAACTTGACACCGAGTCTTTGGCACCTTACAGAAGTCCTCAGATGTGAATCTCAAGAAAAAGACATTGCTGCTATTTCTAATCCCCATAATATAGATGTGGTTAATTTAACGCATGAGTTACCTCACCAAGATTGCTGCAACACTCCGTATATCTTAATTTAATAGCATGCATATGTGTTTGCAGGATCAGGCTTCACTGATCAGCTTTGTGTTTAGATGTAGCTAATAACCCCTTCTGTGAGTTGGGTGGAATTTTCCCTGTCTCCTGTGAAATTTGATGTGCATTAGGAAGTCAGGAATTACTGCTCTGTGACCACTTTTTATTGTGCTGATAAACATGTAGGCTCTTTTTAAAGTGGGGGTCTTTCTCATCAATCTATTCCATTTGCCAGCCTTTGTATCCCGTGTGAGGGATGGCTTTGACAGATTTTGACACTTGAAAAACAGCATGGCTTTGACTGAGATGCTGATCCAGACTCCCATGCAGGTGGGGAGGTGGCCACTGGCCATTAGTGAGGGGTGTAGAAATCAAACCTGGCCAAAGCTGACTTGTGATTTATTGCCGGGAATGGCAAAGAACTTTTGAACTCAAAAGAAGTTGTTTTGTCTTTATCTAAAACCTGGGAGTGACCCTTTAAAAAGGGCTGTAAACCCAATATGCAAAGCATCATGACCCCAGTCAAACCGGGCTGACAATTACTAAGGAATTACAAATACAAATGACATGCTGCATCTGTAGGCACCATTATTCCAATAAATGTATGTATTTCCTTTTAAACGTTGTTTGCATACCTGCATCCCTTGTATGTTATATATTATTCATTTCTATACAGCAGGAATGTATGATGAGATAAAATCTTGAGGGTAGGATTGTCAAAATAATGAGTGTTTGCATATGTAGCTGAAGATAAAAGAGGATGTGGCTGCACTCTGATAATTTCTTTATCCACATGAGATACAAAGGTGTTTTAAGCTGAGCTGCTGGGCACTAACAATGGTAATTCTTTGTAGGTCTTTTCTGTCTTATTTAAGCTTTATTTAAGACTGCCCATTATCAAGCAATTCTCGTGTCTTACTATTGTGTCTGTAATCTGCTCTTCACTGTTTTCTCAGGGATTACTGATCATTGCAGAGTATCAGCAAAACAATGTTGAGAACAAAAGCTGCTGCCATAGCTCAATGTGTAGCTTAAATACACTGTTATTTTTTAAATTTTTTTGCAGTTGGTGCTGAGATCATTATTGAATGTATTTCTCCTATTTAGATTAGGATAATTTTTATAACACTTTAAGAATGAATTATTATAATTTTTTTTAAGATAGCTAGTATATTCAGTGGCAAGGGTAAATATTGTAAGCATGTAAACTTGCCATTTAGCCTTGATTTTTCAACCATATTTTACTGTCCACTGGCAGAAAAACAAGCAAAACGCATCATAGCATGGCTTTATTGTACCACTGCTCAGCAATTTTTGTATATTGTTTCCTTTTATAATTTGAGACACGATAATGATTTCTGCAATAAATTTTTTCATAAGTATTCTTACTGATGGATGATGCATTTATTTAAGCATCAGTGGACAAATAAAGTTATCCACGGATGACTAACAACCTTGAATAAATACCATTTCACTCAGCAGCTATCCATAGTACCTTAGCAATGCAATTACATGCCAGGACCTATTATCCCAATTAATGAACTGTTTTATATTCACTGTGCATTATACTTGAAACTCTTTAGAGGCCTAGCCTTCACTTAGCCAGAGGCAAAAAAGAAATGTATAACAAATCACCAGGAAAAGTCTTTAATTTACTTTCCAAGATATATAGCATGTAATTATATATTTAATGCATAACAAGGATGGTCTCAGAAATGCCCTTTGATTTAAGTTACAGTAAAACTATATATTAAACCCATGATTATTAAATATAGCTATCTTGTTTTCCAAGATCACTCTTGTTAACAGCAAAAGTAGATATTTTGCTATCTTCTTCCTGCATTGTATTTTTTACAGTTAGTTTGCCAAAGGCTAAGTTTGAGGGTTATTTACGAGATTCATGTTTCTTCTCTCTTTCTAATAAGATGCTAATAAGAGCATCAGTTCCTGGGAATGCTGCATTTTGCTGGATGGGTGAGCAAATAAAATAGTCTACTGAAAAGTATGCAGTGCATTGTTGTGTTGCTGCTTTGTAAAATGCCAACCCTAGGCTGTCTTTCACTGGAATTTGACCACTGGAGTTTCCCTCTACTCCCTCTGGTGGTTTCCAAAGCTGCATTTCTAAAGCTATAAAATAAAACACAGTTGTATTTCTTCTCCTCATTGTAAGGAGCATTGATTGCTTCTCATTATATATTATAGCAAAGGGGCAGTCTATTACATGAATTTATTACATTTTCTTCATGATAATTACTGGAAGTTATTGAACAAGGCAGGGAGTTATCACCAGTAAGTTCCTGCTATAGCTGAGGAAGCAAATCCACAAATATTTAGTGGATCTAAAGCTGTAAACAACACATCCTGTTTACAGTGTGGTAGGAATTTACAACTCACAATGCATCTGAGGATTTTGTAGGAATCATGCTACAACTACTACAAATTCAGGCTTGAAAGATGAACTGCAGTAAAAAATTGTCTTTAGTTGTGTTGTGCAGATACCTTTTGTTGAGCCATTAGACAGCAGTTAAAACGACCACTATATTCTCCATTTCCCTTACTCAAGAATGACATTACTATTTAATGAGCAGCTGGTTAGGGAGTCTCATGAAATCTGCATTCATACATTAATGCAGGATTGCTCTTTTACATTCGGAAGAGGAATCTATCAATGGGTAAAATCAATAATGTAAGTGTCCCAACAGGTCTGCGGATTCCCGTAAAATGCAATCATTGAGTCATCTTTCTGTAATTTCTTTTCACAAATAATTTTTCCAGTCCCAGTTCAGTAGTATCCAGAGGAGCACTAGGAAAAAGGATAGCTGTTACAGTCAGAACAACCACAGAGTGCTCTTCCTAGATTTCCTAGGTGGGCCCTGTTGCCTCAATCCCTTGCTCCCGGCAGAGCTGGATGTGTCCTTGTCACACCACATAATGTCAGGCACAGGGAATGCAGAGCTGGCCCAGGGCTGCTACAGCTGCCCTTGGATGCCTGGCTCCTGAGAGCCTCAAGGGAAAGAGGGTGAGCAGGTGTCTGCTGCCCACTGGATACAGCTGAACCTACAGTGGCTGAACCTACAGCTGAACCAACATGACATTAAAAGATAAAATTTAAAAGATTTTTTAAAATTAAAAATAAATTAAAAATGAAAATAAAAATATAAATATAAATGCCAACAATTGCAAGTGTGTGAGTTGCTATTTTTCTAATAGCTCCTTTCCTGAAGGAAAAAGGGGACTCATGTGTGAGATGATTTCAGGTCCTGCTGCTCTCCTCTCCTTTTTGTCGCAGATCCTGAGACATTAGTGCTTAGGATAGCCAAGATATTTAGATTTGTTTCCAAGTTCAAACAACCTTCAGATTCACACCTGGATCCATTCAATTCCAATCATGAATAGAATCACCTCTCAAGCCACTTCTCTACTACGGTTATCATATAATTCTTTCATAAACATAAAGCCATGGTTTAGAAACATATGCAGAAAAAAGTGTTTTTACTGAAATGCCAAAATGCCTAGGTTTTTACTTATAATGCTTCTAACACATCAGAGGGGGTTTGTTAACATGCAGGTACACCGTGGGAAGTACTAATGCATTTAAAGAGCAGCCCAGCAGTCCCACCAAAAGAATGCTACAGGTACAATCCAAATGCACATTTATTTAAAGACGGAAGATAAAAACCAAAAAAGAGTTAAGGTAAAAGCCAAAAAAAAAGTTAACAGCCACTAAGTTTAGTACTTTAGTACTTTATTACTTTAGTAGTTTAGTACTTTAATACTTTATTATTAAATATAGGATACAAACAAACTAGTAGAGAAGAAATAAAAACACAAAGAAGAAATAAAAGCACAGATATTAAGTCCAATTAAATGTTGATGAGTTTGATAAATGCTGAGGTCTCAATAAATATAAGTGATCTTCACATTACTCTTCAATTATTGACAGCCTCCTACTATTCTGAAGAAGATTCATCTTCCACCAAAGACTTTTATTGCTATAATATTTCACAACTGACTAGCCAATTTCTTCCATTATCTAACTATTCATACTTAAAATAAACAAACATTATCTCTTTTGACTATCTATGTTATATACGAAGACAGTGAGGAGACAAAACATAACTTCAGAAAGAAAATTCCTGGCCATTATTCACTGTTTCTTACTTCAATTTCAAATATCACACTGAAATAGGCTTGGAAATACTTCTTTTTCTTCTCACCTATTTTTCTGGTTTTCTTATCAGTTTTTTGCTTTTTGAAGGCAGAAGCTGTAGATAGCATTTTTAGAGTGTTTAAAGTAGTTTAAAAATTTTTACTGCCTAGGTAGAACATTTTAATCACTTTCATTTCCACAATTTCATTGAGAGAAGAACATTTTACAAAACTACAAAAAGTATTTTTTCCTAGTTCATTGTGGAGCTGAAACAAAGATTTAGGAAGTAGTCTGTGGAAAGAATTAGACTGCAGAGTTGGTCTCTATTTTAGCCACCAGCTAGAGAAGAATGGAAAAGGAGAATAGTGTGATAAGCCTTTTGATTCTGCTTCTGTGTTTGAATAGTGCCCTTCTGCCAGGAGAAATGGGAGGAGTCAAGCCCTCAAGGACAGGCTCCAGCATTGCTGTGAGAACAAGTGCCCTTGATATGTACTCTGATTGTGGCTGAAAATCTGCAGGATCATAAATGTCATCCCTTCTTCCTGTCTTGGAGCGATTCATTGCTTTCAAAGTGTCTTCGTTACGACTGTTCAGGCAGCAAATATATATTGGTTGTCTGTAAGTATTAATTACAGAGAACTACACATGATAAGAATATTTAATATCTCTAATGTTAGTAATTTTCCAGTAGAAAAAAGTCAGTAATAATGACAGAAATATAAAATCTGGGGGGGGAGGAATGGACCTTTAAATAAATTCTGATTTACTTTCTCTCTTCCACATTATCAAAAGGATTATTGATACAGAAGAAATGGCAGTCTCCTGTCCAAAATTTACTGGAGACTTACAGAGCAATGAACCACCTTCTAGGCCCCCACAATCTCGTGTATATATTGATAAATATATAGATAAAGAATGCATTTGATAACTATCACATATTATTACATTACAGAATTAATATATTAAATAATTCAGTGTGTATGTCTCTGCTATACCTCCGAATAATAATAAGGTTGAGTATTTGGTTGGGTTTGCTTGAAATTCTGTAAAAATATTCATAGTATGTGGATGAATACAGCTTTTCTCTAACAAAATGAACTTTGGTGCCATTTCCTTATCACAATAAGACATTTCTAAGAGTGTGGTATTGTAAGATAGTCCTTTTATGGATCATTTTAAGGCCAGTGGAGCATGTGTTATCTCACTTTAACACACACCTTGTGGGTTTCTTTTTTTCAATTTAAGTAAATGATTTCCAGGCCAATAGCTTTTTTGTGTACAGAACAAACTAAAGAAGGTGAATAATGTGACCATGGGAATCTTTTAACTTAAAAAGAAATGTTTCTTAATTAGAGATAATGGTAGAAACTTGGCAGGAATGCTCACCGTATGAGCAAATCTCAGCAGCTCTGCTGTGCTTGTAGAGAGAAAGGTCTGTAAGTAACACCCTGCTCTTACTTGGCTCATTGACTTTTCCTAGTTACTTCTAACTACCTTTTCCAAACCTTCTGAATTTTTGTTTGTTTGCTTGTTTGTTGTTTGTTTTAATATCTCTGCTCATTAAGGTTTGGGTGTCAGATTTAGGGATTCTTAAGTAAGTCTTAAGTTAAATTGAAGAAGCTGTCCCTTCATCAAGGGGACTGCAACTGTATAGCATGACCGTACATTAATTTATTTAAAACAAAGAAAAAGAGGCAGCAAGAGCTGTGCTGCTGGGAAATTAGCCCTGCTGCAGGATTCCCACAAAGACAGAGGCAGCAGTGAGGAAGAGCTGAGTTTTAGTCCTGGGTTGCTCTGAGAGCTGAGGTACAGCCTTTTCTTCGCTTGCTCTGATGTAATTCTGCTCTAGAACTGCCCAGAGAAATTTTGTTTCTCCATTCACCTTCTGCTTAACAGTAGAACAATTGCTGTTGCAAATAACATGTTCAGGAATGGCATCTGATTTTCCCCCTTTCAGCTGCACCACTCTTGTTTAACCATGACGGAATTGCAGATTATCCACGACTCTGTTGCAGAGCTCATTTATCATCCCAGCCCTTGGTTCTGACTGTATCACTCCTCAACATGTGTCCTTTTTTGGATCTTCCTCATCAGACTTAAAACTTTATCTTCCTTTCTATCCCATCTCTTAATCAGCTACAACAAGGTCAACTTTTGCCTGCCCAGCCCTGTGCTTGCCTTCGTGCTGGCTTTGTCTGCAAACATCTGCCCAGCCACGTTGTTATTCTGCCTCAGCCCCACAGTGCTCTCTTCTATGTTGTTCCAAAAGAACTTGCTTTGCTCGTGGTATTCTAAACTCATCACCAACTTTTTTGGTATCATTTTTCCTACGACTATTTGATATATTTTGTCTCATATTCAGAGCAGAGATTCTTCCCCCAAGTGGAAATAAAAATAGTTTTGATGTGTTTCCTCTTGGGAATTACTAACTCTTTATGAGATTTATAAGGCTTAATCACTATTGGTGGAACTTATAAATCATGTAAAAAAACAGGTATGTACAACAGGATATAGCATACACTTGTGATTACCATTATAAGTGACTTTTCTATGCAACACTCTAAGTATCATTTCTCTATTTTGTTCTTTCCTTATATTCTGTCAGAGGTTCAAAGCAGAAAAATGTGAATTGAAAAAGGAAATTCAGGTTGTAAGTGCAGTCCTCCCTGGTTAGTGCTTCTTTTAATGACTCTGATTTGTTCTAAAGTATAAATGACTTTGAAAATATTTCTTCCACTTTGCTATTCCACAGTGGTGAATTGCACATTAGCCTTCACATTATAAGGAAAATAATGAAAAGGAAGATACAATGATCACAGACGCAACAGAAGATACCAATGCTTAAAAATTAAATTTTTTTAAGGTACAATAACAGTCCTAGTCAAAATCTCTTACTATCAAACTTCTCTCTTCTGATTGGAAAATTAACAAAAATAGAAGTGACTGCACATAAAAAATGTATAGTGTAAGATATATTCATCAGTGGATAAAGCAGCTGAACCCAGTATTAATAAAGATTGCTATTCATTTTTTGAATTTGTATGATTGACCACTTAAAGAAATTACTAGTGCTATAGAAAGTCTTGTGACTAAAAGGGAAAAGTCATTTAGTTCAGGGAGGTCTCGTCAGCCTCATAAAATAACTGTTGATTATAATTATACAGTAACCTCTGAAATATTCTAGTAGGAAGTAGAGAGAAAATGAACAGGGAAAAAAATTACCTCCAACTGATACACATTACTGATACCAAGAATACACTTTTGAAGCCTATTGCATGCTGTGAGAAGCTTTCCAAAGCTTGTTTCTTTTGCTAACCTCTCATTTCATCTGTCTAGTTACTTATACTATGTAAGGCAGAAAATTTGCATTTTCAAAGACACTTATATAAACTAGCCAAACTATTATTATTTCCTCAATTGTCATGCCCTAAAAAAAATCCTGTTTCATGTGACTGTTTAGCCCTAAGATAAGGAACATAAGAACAGATCTGAACTTCTCCAGCATCAGACAGTAATTGTTTCTGTGACTTACAGTGTCAGTTTTCCACTCTCAATAATACTATTCATGAGGGAAATACTACTGGTATAACAATTGCTCTTGATTTTTAGCACCTTACAAATTTGCTGCTTTTCCCTTCTGCTTTACAGAATAATAACCAGAAGAGCAAACTTATTTTTGTTCTGGTTTAACTGAGAAGCAATTTTTCCAGTTTTGACCTGGAAAATTTTCAGTCACGTTGAAAACCCTACTAGGAAATGGTCACCTCTTCCTGGTCTGTGTCACCCCTATTGGCATGTGGAAGGCATATTTCTTATTTTTCACTAATTAGAAAGTGCTTTAAAAGAAATTAAAGTATTGAACACTGGTAGGTACTACTGTCTGGTGAGTTGTTGGAATTTCAAGGTAATATAAAGTATGTCTGGAACAGTATAAAAATCTTGTGTGTTTCTTCAGAATTAAATCTATAATGGGAAGCCGTGGACAGATTTAAGATATTTCACTTTGTTTTAGGTGTTCTTATCCTCCTAGGCTATAGAATTCCTCAAACTTATAAATACATAGCCCACTTAAAGTTATGAAACTTTGCATTCATTCTTTAGCCTGGAGGATTGTGTAAGCACAGCAAAATGCATATCCATGTTGATATTTAAATTATTGTTAGTTTCTTCTTTAAGAGTTATTGAAATGAATGGCATTCCAGGAGGGCATTACTCATAGCAGAAGTCAAGTGTGTCAGGTCTTTGGCAACTAGAAATTTTTCTTTTTTTGAAGAAATTGAAATGATCTGGAGAACTGTTGCCCAGTGCTTTTAAGCATAGTGCTCTGTGTGGGGAATCCAACAAATTATATCTCTTAAAGGCAATTATAAGAAGTTCTAAGCTTGATCAAAGTCTCTGTTATTTCTCTAATGCAGAATCCCAATGGCGTTAGCCTGGAGCAACTTCATACTTGAATGTCAAGCTTCAGCTTGACACCTCTGACCTCAGGACAGCAATTGTGAGGATGAATCTGGCAACTTTGTCAGACTCATTGTGATTTCTAAAGGGAAAAAAGAGCTCCAGAAAATTAAGTCTTCTATTGGAAAAGTTTCCAAAATTAAATATCTCTACTGATTTACAAACATCTTGTACATGTTTATATTGTGACTCAATATCTCTATCTATAAAAGATCTACATGAGATTACTAGAACAATCTATGCATTTTATCTATAGTGAAAGCCTGCATCAAAGTCTGATATTACAGAGTAAACAAGAAATGTACATCTAAAAAGTTACAAGTCTAGAAATGTTTTAGTCCTTTTTAGAGGTCAAGATTCATTGGCCGCAAATCAAAAAATAGCTAGAAACAAACTAAGATTCACAAGCACCAGACTGATTTGCTAGAGGTGAATTTGCATGTGTTACATGTGACAGATGTTCTTTTCAGCTCATTACTGGCAAACAGCCCAATTTGTCTAAATCACATTTAATATACAGCAGTTTCTGGCAGGTGTAAAGAAAAAAAAAATATCTTGCAAGTCTTCCATGGTATTCTCTATATAATTAAAATTGGTTTTGTAAATGACCTTAATAGTATTTTTAAAGCGTAGAAGAGAAAACATAACTTGATAGTGAGTAATTAGTTACGAATTAAAAAGCTATTGCATGTAAGCTTCCTATTTTCAACTCTAAAAGGTACTGGCCACATGGATTAAAGGAGGGGTTTATATGAAGATTCTGAAGCCACTTTTCAACATGTCCTTCATGGTTTGCACGAATTCTCAATGTGGATAACTTCTTGACCTTAATAATCAACGCCAACAGTTCAAATGGAGTTTGTAGGGTGAAGAGTGAGTATGGGCAAAATGAGAGTATTTTGATTATTTTCCTGGCATAACTGTATTATGACAGTGTCAGCAAAAGCTCTCATTGGAAGAGCACTGACAGCTTGAGAGGGCTCAAATGCTCATTGCCTGTGCAGGCACTGCTCGGCCTCAGCAGCTCTGCAGTGGGAACATCATGTGTGTTGAGAGACCTCTGGCTATATCAAAGCTATTGTTTTTATTATCCACAGTATGTCTCCGTGGAAGGCAAGTTCTGTTGTCTCTTACCCAGTTATTCTTCAGTGGTATCCATGAAAGGTAATGGATAAAACATTGTACCGTGTCTCAAGGAACTTCTTTGTGCCTTGGCTGGGGATACTGATACTTATCTCTTGCAAAGTCCTTTGAAATTTGGAAATGTAAACCTCCAAATATTGGCTAGTTGACACCGTGTTGTTACCATTACTCAATGAGGAGATGAAATCCCTCATACTGAATTCACAAATATTTAGCAAATTCCAGTGCAATTTAAGAAAATTATTTTCTATTTACTTTAGAAATTCTTTACAATGTCTCCTGTAGTATAAGAATAGCACAGTATATTAAAAGTATGGAGGT
Source organism: Sturnus vulgaris (assembly GCF_052056855.1). NCBI lineage: Eukaryota > Metazoa > Chordata > Aves > Passeriformes > Sturnidae > Sturnus > Sturnus vulgaris. The sequence goes on along the minus strand of NC_142256.1, from coordinate 15,466,183 downwards.
AGCTATTGTTAACATCTCAATGAATGTATGAACATATTGTGAGATAATTTTTAATCAATTTAACATTTTTAGATCGTTCTGTGAACTCACCTTATGCTATAAAGGGAGATGGATTATATGTGATGTTTGTGAGAGGTAAGAGATTGACACAGTGGCTCAGGCTGTTCGTTCAAACACATCTTATTCAGCACTGTGTTATTCCTTACAACTGACATCCTCTTGATGGCTTTGAGACAGATGTCCAATACTGAACTAGACAGAAGTGCAATTAATATTGAACAAATATAGGGGTTGCACTTTGTCTGCATGGTGATTCAACTTGTTTTTCTAGAACAAATTATTTGAATTTCTACTGCATTAGCAACAGCAGACTGTTTGGAAAGAGATTTTGAAGTCAGACATGCCACCTGGAAAATGTTGGAGAAGTTTGTCAGGAAAATACATCAAAATTGCAGAGAATTCTTTTAATGAGGACAGGATATCGCATAGAATCATAGAATCTAAAAGCAGTTTTGTTTTGTTTATTTAGTATTATATTGGTGTTTATTTGCTATAATGTTTAAATAAGAATAGTTAACATTCATTTCAAAACGAAGGAAAAAGATATTTTTCCTGTAATTTGCAGTGTAATAAGCTTAATGTTAGAGCCTGAGTGCAGTTGTACTGAAATCTGTAAAAGAGCTGCTAGGTAAAGAACTTTTCTCTAATGTCCAGTGAGCCATCCTATCCCCTTTTTGTGTACAAGATATGAAGATGCTGTCTCTAGGGCTGTACAACAAATGAAACCTTTGGCAGAGAAGCAGATATTCTGCTCTGAGTTTATTGCTCTGGAGCTTTGAACTTCCCAGCCCTGCAGTGCTACTGTAGAGGATCCAGAAAGCTACCCTGTAAGTAGAGGCTGCATATATCATTCACTGTCTGGACTTCCACAGGAATATTGAATACACGTTTCTGTGAGAATGTCTGGAAGTGTGTTGATTTATGCCCTTTTTCACCTACTGCCCAGTTTATTTTCCCTGAATTCTGATTTCAGAAGATATTTGTATCTGTATCTGTATGAAATACATAAATATATTTTTGTTATGCAGTTTTTATGACATTTTTCTACAGAAAATAAGAATATATGCTCTTATGAGCATCTGTTACTTCTGGAATCAGCTTGGTAAAGGACATTTTGTGTTTAGTAATCCAGAAATTCCTGTAGTTAAACTTTCAGAAAAACAATTATTTTTTCCATGCAAATAAAGCAGTGAAGGGGTTTTTTGTCAAAACATAGTTGTTTGTTATTCCTTTTACAAGATATATAGTCTTGTTTTGGTCATGATTGCTCATGCAACCATATGGGAGTTTGTTCATATTCTAGTTGAGCTAAAATCTGTTGCCATGTGTTTGCCTACTCATAGTAATTTTTTTAAGGCTTGTCTATTTTTCACAGCTAAATTTAAGCTAAAGTTGTTGATTTTCTTTTTATAGAAGATAAATTATGAAGTAAGATGTTGACTGTTTAGGATAGTAAACATCAGAGAAGTTAGTTACTTTGTTGTTTTGCTTCTCTCTAATGAAGTTCTTAAATAGCAAGTTCCTAAAACTATTTCTTAAAACTCACAGATTAGTAGTAGTAGCAGCAGTGGTACTGAAAGCCCCTGGTAATGTAGGTAGCTAATTATAAAACTGGAAGCTAATAATAAAACTGGAAGAGATATCCAGGCTTAAGTATCCCATGGTCATTGAATTTCACAGTCTTGAAATAAACAGCTGATTTCTCAGGTGTTCTTCAACCTGAGCTTTATAGAGAGGCATGCAGGGTCCATGGAGAAATTGGAAGGCTTTAAGGGTCAGGGTATTGACAGCAATACAACAGGCAGACTTGCTGATGGTTCCATGCTGTGGAAGAGGAGGTATATACTAGGATCATGATGAAACTCAGCTCTTTTTCTCTTTTTTCTTTTTTTCTTTCTCTCCTTTGTGTGTGTGTATGTGTGTGAATGTCCTTTTAATATTACTCCTTTGGATAAATCAGTCAATTAAGCAGTGGGAAAAAACTGCTAAATTCTTGGTTTTTATTTGCTTGTTAGGAGCTACCTAACAACACCCTGTAGCAGAAGCATCAATTTTAGACATTGACTTCATTTGCCAAACATTCTCTAAGAATAGATCTCAACTTTTACAATTTAGTTTTGTTTACTTGTATTCTTACTTACATGTATAGGAAAGAAGAGCTTTTTTTAAAGCAAAGTATTGTTCTGATACATCAGTGTTGCTCAACAAATCTGGTAGAGTTATGTGAGGGCTTTGTGTGCCATGTAGGCACCCAGTTGGAAGAGCCTGTCTGTGTGGGAGTGTTGTAGTGCTCACACTCATTAGTTTCCTTTGCAATTTAATGACCTCAGTTAGACTGAAAATAAGTCTGTCAAACAAAACATGAAAACGGTGACTGACTGAGAAATAATTTGAAGGTAGGAAGAAGGCAGAATAAATTATGTAAATTCCCAATAAGCGACCAAGCTGACTACATTACCCCTGATCTGCCTCATAACAATGTGATATCACCATTCTCTGTTCTTTCACAGGCCTAGGGTGAGACAAAAGTATTCCAAGCAAACCAAAATTATAGGTAGTGAACACAACTTTGAAAATTTTATGAATGGAACAGAAGGATAAAAATAAACATTAAAACAAACAAAAACTAAAGACCAGATCTTTAGCTGTCAGGAGTCTTAGGATCTAGTGAGTGCTGCTTCTGAGAACAGAGGGTGCTTTGAAATTTAAATTTATTCAGGTTTTGTTGAAATGTGTGTCAAAAGATTATACAGATATGCCTGTATTAAGCAGCACTGCTATAGATGCTGGTTCTTCCCCACTCTGATTGGACCCCAAACCAGGAGAGCAGCACCTTACTGTAAGTGCCATACTTCATGAACAACAAAATCCACTTATTCTGACCAATCCTACTTGGGATTTTTGAGGAGTCAGTTTTCCAGTTAGGAGAAAATAATTTTGAAAAGGTATAAGGGAGATTTGTTTCTAAGGTTGTTTCTATTTAGCTATTGGAGAATTTTAGCCCAAAATTAGGTATCAGAAAGTCAGGTCTGTACATATAAAAGGTGTTATTATTGCAATGCTTTCAGTTGAATTTTCTGTCTTTTTTAATTTCAATTAATCTTTCTGTTCTTGACACCTTTGGAAGCACAGGGGGCTCCAAGCACTGGTAACAATAAAAAATCACAAGTTAATGACTAAACTATCCCTGCTAGTCATTGAAGCTCCACAATCCCTTAACTTTTCTGCCACAGACTTGTCATGAAAAGCACTGGAGGGCAATTGACCATTGTGATTTTTTATAGCATGTCACAACTGCAGAAACATCTATGCACATAGAGCATATTAAAACTGCACTGACAAGTCCATAAATCATTGAAATGCTAAACCCTGAAATATCAGTTTTGCAGTCAGTCATTAAACAAAACTCATAATCGATGAAATTATACATTCCAGTCTAAAATACAATATTTCACCTCACGTATGTAAAGCTAGGTACTCACCATTGCTTCTCTTTTGCAAAACACGAGGCTTATCAACAAAGATATTTCTGTCAGTGTGAATAAAGGGGCTCTATCCATCATTCTCTTGTCAGAAACAGATACGTTCCTAGTTAAACCTTCTTTTTCTGATACAGATTGTCAAATCTAAGGGACACAGTCTTTGTTCTGCTTATGAGTCCCAAGAACATCGGTAATAAGTCTGTATGTGCATGGATGGTGTGTTCACAGGAACATGTTCACAAGCTACATTTTTCAGAGTGATGGAGGACCAAGTTTGAGCCTGTGCTCAAGGCCCATTCATTCCACTGCTCACATCCTTTACCTATTATTGACATCCTCTAGTCTACAGAACAACTCTCCTAGTACACTCCTGGAGAAAACTTTGGTACGACCTCTGGTTTAGGAAATTTTAGAGTCCATATTTCCAGGCTGATCATCTTGTACCTGGCTTTGCTGTCCTCTGGTATCTTTTCTGCTCTTAAGTCAATCAATGTCTTATGAGTGCTCAAAAGGAAAGGTCTGGAGGAACTCTTTCCAAGAAATGTATTTTGATGTAACCGCAGAAACAGATCACATCAGTATCCCAGTTTCAATTGGATCACTCTCTATACAAGTGCAACATAATTTTAAGGAGCTAAGTCTCTCTAGCTCTGCAGACTTTCCATCCTGGTCTGAACATCTCATGTGATTTCATAGTGTAACTATGGGTCAGTTTGGTGTTTGGTTGAAGAGAACCTCATTTGAAGCTGTGTATGAGATTTCGGGCTGTAGCATGATGAGATGAACTTAAAAGGGAGTTGGTTCAGTCTCCACCTGTGCTTCTCAAACATTGCTATGAGACCAGGGATAAACTGTTATTTGGAGGAGTTCCTGAATTTCATGAAATGAAACAATTATTTCTGTTACTGCAAGGATCTTGAGAGAAAAATAATTTGTTTACATGTAGTCAACCTTCTCCTTTTCCTCCTTCTGTTAGTGTTCCCCTTTCCCCACTTCACATAGACAGGCTGCAAAGCATAATTTGACATGAATAGACTAAAGAGGAGAGAAAGTTTCTGTAAGATGTTTGTCTTGCCTCCAGGGCAGAGGGTATGGGCAGTGTTAGAGCTGGGATTCTCAACAGATCTCAACAGCAAGTTTCAGAACACCTGAAACTTCATTATTAAAGCTATGTTAAGCTAAATATGTTCTTCAAATTCTAACATGCACTGCATAGTTTTGTTGTTGTTTCTATTAAATGTAGTCTTGCTCTGTTATGGACCCCATATTTTCCTTTCATCTTCTATATAACTGTACTGAAGGAAGTGGAGGGAGAACTATTTCACTGCCTTTATAAATTTAGCCTTTTTGAAGGGATATCCAAGTTTTGATACGGAAGGGAAATTTTTCACTCTTTAAACAGCAATCTCATTGTTGCATTCATTATGTAATGCCTTATATTGTTCCTTAAGTTAGAATGCTGATACTAATAAATCTAATATATTAATAAATCAAATAAAGACTGGTAGAGAAGAAAATTAATATTCTCAGATGCGTTTTTCTTTACAAACTAAAAAGGAAAACTATAGCATAAACTTAAAACAAATGAGATTGCATTAGTACTTGTGTAAGATTCATTGGAGGAAATTCTATATCCTTACTTTTGTTTTTAAATCCTTATAATCTCTAGTCATACTCCGGGTTATAAACCTGATTATTTCTGCATACCAATGCTGCATCACAGAGTCTTTGTGCTCTGGTTGTTTGATTTACCCTCAAATTGTAGATTTACACATAAAATAATTAGTGGAGTATTTCTGAATCCTTTGCATACTGGCATAGATTTTGATGTCCTGAATTAATAGGAGAGAGGTATCTGACATGATAAAACTAGAAAATAAAACACTGCAGTACATTAAGATCAGCTGCATGTTTCCATGAGGCAGAAAAAAATTAGCAGCTATCTGTCATGAAAGTAAACTGTGTCATTGTTGATCCATCTACTAGGTTAAAATATAAGAAAAATGAATATACATGGCATTCATGGAGTGTGTTTCATCTTGATGGACTTTATAATCATAAAATGAAGAGACTCCTAGAAATAGGAGGGTGATCAAAGCTGTTCAAGAGGGTATTCAGGCAACATCTGAGTTGTTTTAAACCTTGATAACTGAGTCTACTTATCACTCATCTTAATTATTCTTTGTTGTGTGGATAGTTGCTGTTTTAAAACCAGTTTGAACACGAAGACAAAAAGTGCACGGATGGTAGGCAGGATCATGTTCAAAGAGCTCAGAAGCTCACGCCCTGTCCACCTTCCTGCTGAGAAAGCTCAAGGTTCAGTCAGGCAGCTCAAGGATTTTTATTGTGGGGTCTTGAAAATCTCCAAGGACAGAAAACTGCACGAGCTCTTTGGGCCCCCATTCCCCTCCTCGACTGTCAGTCCCATGCCCTGAATCTGTCAACTGATCTTACCTCTCCTGCTTTCCAGTGATGGAAAATTCAGACTGAGAGTGATGTGATGAACCTTGTTCTGCTTTGTTTTGTGAGTAGGTTTATATACTATGCAGAATAAATGCATGAACTTTCATTAATTAGAGTACTCCACAGACAACTGGGGAGTTGTTTGTTTCCAAAAAGATAGATAAAAGCTGAAAATCCATAGCTAGAGCCTTTGACAGCTGGCTCTGGCAAGGGGATTTTGGAAGTTGGAAAAGGTGCCCCTTCCTTTAAGTTCTTTAAGGCAGAGGTTTTAGTGGTTGTCTGAATTTTAAATACATATTCAACAAAGCTTATGTTGTCCCAGCAGGTTTTATTAGATAGCATTTTCTGCTCTCCTCACTCTAGAATTTGTCACTCTTTCAGACTGCGGACAACTCAGTAGTCAGAGGTCTCTGTGAAAATGCTCTGAAGTACCATTATTGACAATATTGATGTTTTAATTGTTCTCATTAAGTTCTTAAGACTTTGCTGCATTAGGAAAGTGTAGAAAGCTCCAAGGCATTTTTTTCAGACCTTTCAGACTTAAAAAACCCCATCTATTAACATTTGGTTTCAGACTTTTTCCTTCATAATAAGAAAAGTCATTAAAATAAAAATGTACTTTCATGTTCATAGACATATATACACACAAATAATACTTAAAACTAAATTGATAAAAAAGATTTAGGGTTTCCTCAGTGTCTTGAAGAAGGCTGTGCTAAGTTAAGAGTTGTCTGAAAGCAGTTTTGAATTTTTGCAAGTCATAGCTATCTGTTCTGGTTCACTTCTGTCTAAGGGGCAGCTCTCAGCATATCCAGGGCTGTTATCTTCTTCACCTGTAACACACAAATGTTTTTTTGTGATTCAGTAGCAGATCTGGGTACTTCTACATAAAAAAAAAAATTCCTATATAGATCTTATATATTATTATAGTCACTTCAAGTGATTTGAACACATGTCAGACAAGCAGCACACTGAGTTGGAGAAACTCTCACTATTCTTAATAAGTGCCTCCACAAATAGCCCTCCTGTGTGTGCTTGTGGACATATCTCCTGTATTGTGTTTCTACAGTAAATTACAGTGTTGGGGAGTTCTGGGTTATATTTCCTGACAAATTTCCTGACAGCATGACTGCTCTCACTGCCACCATCATGAATTAGTTTTCCTAGGCAAAATTCAAATAGTAAACACCATTCTATGCAGCATATTGTAGACAAAACATATCAGCCCCATGAATGGTAGGAATACTTGTGTAGTACTTGACTTCACTCAACACCAAGAGCTATTGCTATTTTGTGATGGACAAAACAAATTCATAAATTTAGTGTGTATTGCCGTGTTGCCTTTCCTTGGCTTGTGATTATCATCTGCAAATAACATTTCTGCTAAGCACTCAGTTGATTACCCCTACATGACTTAGAGATTTTCAAGGTTTAAAGAGAAAACAGACAACACAGAGATGAAAATTATGCTGTGCTGGTAAAGATGGATGAGGTGATCTAAAAGATCTTTTACATTTCTAACTACACTGATCTCGTGAATTATATATTTAAATCTAAACAAATGTATGAAAGCAGTAACTGAAGAAGTTCATGTAACATTCTTGTTCAGTTAACAACTATCTTTTTTTGTTAATCTTTTCCCTGGAGCTGAATAGAAAAGTATATTTTGAAGTCTAAACTTTGAAAATCCTTTTATCAGAGAACTGTGGTATCAGGGCCCTCCTGGAGAAGTCAGAGCATTTGTTTGTCCTGCCATGATTAGACATTGGTGCTGAAGCCTTGGTTACCATCTAGACCTAACACGTGAGATGTAACTTCAGAATACATGTCAATCCCTGCAGAAAGCTGGTGCTCCTGTCTCCTTCCTTACAGGACAATGCAGGCTGCTCATCTGGAATGGTGGTGTTTGAGCAGCTGTGTCTCCATGGCTTTGTCCTGGCTCAGCCTATGCCCACTGAGCCACCCTGCCTCCTCCCTGTGACCCAGCAGTTCCTGATCCAAGAGTAGAGCCTAAAAACTTCTGCTCCTCAGCATGGATCCCTAAGCTCTCCAGTTTGGGCTTGGCTTTCATGTTTTTCTATGGACTTGGTGATCTTAAATGTCTTTTCCAACCAAAATGATTCCATGATTCCATGTCTCATGTGATGACAAGAAAAAACTACTAATTTCCCATCAATCTGAAACCACATTAGATTTTGTTTCATGTCATGCTGCAATTAATGACTCTGGTTGAATGGCTTTACAGGCACAGGGCTATTCCCCACCCAGCCATGCAGAAAAGTCCTGTTTCTGAGAGCTGAGCAATTAACTCCTGCCTACAGCTTACCTAGAGATGAAGGAGTGATTACTCATATATATACTAAAATATTCCCCATGCATTCATGTCTTTAAGAAGGGACTTTTTTCACTGACTGGCTATTTTGCAAGCTTAATGGAATGGAGTTGAAACTTTAAAATGACAAACAAATGTCCTGGTTTTGAACAATAGTAATGGAATAATTCGTTGGGGTTACTTTGCCCCAGAGGGTCTATGTTCAAAGAAAAGTGACAGCAGCAAGCTCAGGCAGCAGAATAATCCTATCAGCAAAACATTCAAATTATTTTATAATGAAATAAAATTTGCAACTTATATAGAAACAGCAGATGCTTTAAGACCTCCAAATTCATTGCCCCTGACTATATGCAGAATTACAATGACAAAAGGTGGCAAATGTTAAAATTTTAATGACACCCACTGCACTTGCAATCATGTAAATTCCATTACTACAGAAGAAACGTTCACATGACTCTGTTCTAAGCAGTAATGATTTGTAGTATCGTATTTTTATGCTATTTTTCTGTTTTTATTCTATTCTATTTCACTTTAATTAAATCTTGATGTTATAAACAGGTATTCTAGTAAAATCAAGAACTGAGAAATGTTATTAATTTATTCTCAGAGTATTTCAGCTGAGGCATGTGGAAGAGCATACTGAATAGTTTTGTTTGGATTTTACCATGTAAATACTTTTTATAAAGTATTTATAAAAGTACAAATATAAAGTATTTATAAAGTATAAATAAATCTTTTTATATGATCTCAATAAAATTTGAGGTCATATAAAAAGGACCAGGAAGGTTTCAGATAGGTTTGTCAATACTCACTTGATTTTAGCACTGCATTTTAGGGTGAATGTAAACAATAGGTTTTCACCATTTTTATCAAATTTCTGTTCATATAAAAGTAAGAATTAACATCTACTGTTGCTGCAGTAAAGAATAAGAGCCTTTTTTAAGGTGTATCTGAAGACTTCTGTAAGTAATATTTGAGGAAACCAGAGTAATGACCTTATGTTTTGTAAAGGTACAGAGGTTGTCTCATCAGAAAAGTGAGGTCTATCCCTTAGAGTTTACAGTTTGCATATTTAATTTAAAATATTATTCCCTCACTCTATTGCTCTTCTGTGTGCACATGTGTGTGCAAGAAATCCAGCATTTCTAGGCTTGCTAAAGAAGCACAGGCTCAATTTTTGGTTCTGCAATGAGCACAAGAATGCAAAATATGGAAATTATCCTCTGTTATATTCTGTCTATTAATTAGCCACAAGCTAAATGTGCTATTTTTAAGCTTACTTACCAAGAGAACAATGAAAACATACTAGTTGCATTAAATGTGTAGATTTAAAAGCAAAGTGCTCTTGGCAATAAAAATATTACTTTTATTAATATTGATGTTTGCAAGAATATATTTATTGTTTTTAGTATTATTTTGAACATTGGAAATGCCACATTGAATGCCACAAGCAACAAAAAGGATTTTAGTAAAAAAATACTAATAACTCCTACCTTAATTCTGGGGTTTTTTTAGAAAAGAAAAAGCCCCGCCCCTCCCTTATCCTTCTTGAGTGCCCTTTAAATCAGGACACCATTGACACTTTGTTTCCAATTAACAGTAAAAACCTTCTTTGATCCTTTGACTTTTTTATGAGATGAATTTATATTTTCTAGACTAGCATGCATGACAACATAATTCTCCACACTCATTAATATTCAACTTCTTTGCTTTAATGAGGGAAACGAAGAGGAATGGAATGTCATCTGCTTATCTAAAGCAGCAAGTGCTTTGCTAATATTCACACACGAAACACCCCGCATTTAAATAACATTAAAGTTGTGACACATTTGGCCAAAAACAGGTCATTCAAAGTTAAGCCTGACACACTCAGAGCTGAATTACATCTCTATGCATGATCTTCCAACATTAAAAGTTGGTAAATCTGTGTTTCCACAATTCTCTTCCATATTCTTTATGAGAAATGATATATGGAAAGATTAGTAGGTTTATTCCTATGAAATTGTGGCCTTAAGTTTTAGCTTTCATATTTTTCAGATTCTGTACTGCCTTAGTGTGACTCTAAACTTCATATAGTGTTAGCAAGTTCTCTTCACTGTTTACTTAGACAAAACAATCCTTTTCCAGCCTGAAAACCAAGAACACCATTGCAGCTTTGCAAACAGCAGCAAATTGAGGAGAGCAATCTGGGAGGATGGAACTGCATAACCTGGAGCTGTAATTAGACAATTAACCCCAATATGTAGATGGACCAAAACTTATAAAAGTGAGAAAACATGTGATCCATTGTCCATCTTGGGTGTAGCCTCAGCCAGGTTCTTGTACTGCCCAAGGTGTATCCTTTCAAGGCCTTCCAATAAATAACCACTTTATTCCTTTAACACTGTCTAACCTCTGTTACAGTTAGCCTCTCTAGGCATCTAATTAATGAACCTCTGGCATCTGCTGCTTCCAATGTGATTCACTGTTGTGTTTCCCAGACAAATCTTTGTGGGATCCTTAGAGCTATGAATAGACATGACTCCTTATTCCTGCTGTGGTATTGACCCTAAATATCTCTATGGCAGAACTCCAACGAGAATCCACATTTTGGTTTTGACTCCATTAAAACTTCATTGATACTAATATAATTCAAATTTTAATAAGTTTTACTACTATAACTGGGTTCAAATAAAGCATATGTATATCCTGTATTTATTCTCAAGTGGCATGAAAGTTTGCATTCATAATTTTGCATCTAGTTTAAATGCCAGACAACTCTTGCCAAATTTAATATGAAATTCCCTTTAGGAATACTTGGATTAAATTGAAAGAGTGTACTGTCCTTCCCCATTTCCTGTTTCTCACTATTATTGAGATTTTATAGTACAAGAATATTAACTTTATGTGATATGAGTACTTAAAGCTCCATCTTAGACGGCTGGGTATCTAAAAATATCCCCGAGTTATTTCTTAAAATAGCTACTCACAGTCTTGCACTAATACTTCAGTAATATTTTAATAAAATTTTTAATAACTTATATTACTTTTGCACTTTTAGAAAGACTTTCTCTTTTGGTATAGGAACATTATTGTGTAATTTTTTCATGACTTTGAGAATTTTTTTGGCATGGAGTATTATGGATCTTCACAAAGAAATAGAGATCTATACCTGTAATACTTTTTAGTGCATGATGGAAACTCTTAGGTCAATAGCATTACCACTAAAATGGAAAATGCTGTACAGAATGTCCAGAAAAAGTCTCCATTAGCAGCAAGCTTGAAAACCTGAAAACAGACATGACAGTATTAGTATACAGATGGAGTTTAGAGGAATACACAAAGCTTTCAGTCAGCTAAGGATAAAATAAAATAGTGTTGAGGCATAGCTGAATAAAAAAGAAAGAAATAATAGTTAAGTCTTGATAGCCTGAGATATTGTTGGTGAGCTGGACTTGAAATAAATGTCTTTTAAAAAGCATTCTGTATTTGAACAATGTATAAAAAAAGAAACTATTTTTTCCTTTGTGATATATCCTTTAGATCAGTCCCTTTTGCATCAATTTTACTGGTATTGGATGCACTTCACCTTATGATCTTGATATCAGCTTCTGATATCAGCAAAATCTGAATGCTTCTGGAAAAAATTATATACAGATTAAGTGTTAGTGGAATTATAATTTTTCAAGTACTTTGAAAACCTGTCAAGTCATTAATTTTCTCTGTATAAGCTTTTCTGCACAGCTGATATTTTTAGTATTGTAATGTTGGAATCTTATGAGCAGTTGTGACCAAATCCTGCACCTTCCACAATGGTTGAAGTGAATGTAAGCATTTTAGCATTGAATGATACATTGAAATACAGTGCCTGAAATATCAGGTGATGGATAGAAAGACATGGCTGAGAGTGACTGGGGAGAGGCCAAAGTATGTGCTGCAGGAATGGTCTGGTGTGTGCTGCAGGTGGGGTTTCTCTGTATGCCAGAACATCTTCATCTTGCTTCCATATCAGTGACTTGTAAAATGTTTTATGCTACACCTGGGATGCTGGGATAGGGGAGAGGTGAAAAAGCACAGGAGAGAACCTGGAGGTGGAGTGACAGGAGTAGAGGAGAGTCCAGGAGATTCCACCGTGTATGTCCTGTGCTGGATCATGCCACTCATGGGATTTCCATGTCTATCCATAGAGATCCATTTCTCTCAAATAATAAATGTGAAGCAAGGCATCAAATGGTAAGGTAGTTCTGCATCTCATACCTGCGGGTTTGCTTGAGATTGTCTTAAGTCCCAAGATACTCTTCTACTGTGCTCAGTGCACAGCAAAAATGGGGCCTTAATTTGGGGTGACTCAGAGGCCAACCACAGATAATGCTGTGTAAATATATTGCTGCACAATAACTATTTTGTATGTTCATCTTTTAACTCAGGGTTGCAGTGTTATATTTTCCATGAAATTGACAAATTTAGGTGGGGAGGGGGAGAAAGAGATGTAACAAATAGATTTTAAAATTAGACTTATCAAAATGCTATGAATACTGGAATACATCTACTCAGTAGAGCAAAGGCATACAGATCAGAATTCTTAGATAACAAAAAGGAATAAACTGAGTATAGTAATGGAAAGATTCTCAATATTCATTGCTGCTATATCAAGCTAAAGGACTTATTTATATTTATAGATTGAAGCTTATCTTAGATGATATAGTAATCTAAAATTTTAGTGCTGTGAGAGAAGTCTAAATTCACAGCACCAAAAGATCTGCCTGCTTGGGGAGCAGACACGGCATTGCAGTTTTCTCAGTGCTACCATGCCATGATCTTCAAATGTCATTGCTTAAAAAACAGGATCACGTTTCTTGGAGTCCTCTTCTATATCCTTCACTCCTTCTCAGAGCTGCTAATGAAGCCTTCTCTTAATAGTAGTTACTATGGTATTAATGGTATTAATGATGTGGATATATTCATCACTAAGCATTGCTGTGATACAATTGGTTGTGGCCAGATGGGGCACATGAAATTATGTTTATTTGACTACAGCTGAAGACCACTGACAAGAATTACTAATTTTCTTTGCACAGTACAATCTAAACTATTTTATTTAATAGTCAGTTATTTGTCTACCACACAGTAGAAAAAGAATGTAAAGGCAGTCCATTTCGCCCCTGAGAAGCAGCTTTTATGGACAGGACTGTTGTTACAAGAGCTGGTGGCATGCCATGGCTAGAGGTAGTGGGGAGGCACGTTTCTGCCAGCTGCATGGCTTCAGCTGCACTTATGTCTGATGTCAGCATGGGGCTGCTGTTCTGTATTTGAAATGTCCTCTGGATAAAAATTTCCATCACAGCTGCCTTAACCAATTGACAGAACATTCTGTCTGAAGGTGCAGATGTGTGGCTCCCAGAGCAGAGATGGATAGCTTCTATCAGTACTAGAAGAAAATGAGCTGGTCTTCCAACCATAAACTGAAACATGTTCTCACGATCAAAGATGAGAATCAATGTTCACTCTTAGGAAGAAGGAGACTCCTTTCTTTCATACTGATTTCCTATTCTGATGTAGTCTAACTACCTAAACACACACACTATTGAGAGACTCATGGTACATGGAAATGGATATTAATAGCTTGTATTGTAAAGACATCTTCTTTCAATGGCTCTCAGAGAATAATGGGAAATCTTGTAATAAGCAGATTAATGTCTGTAGAACGTTAAAGAATAAAACAGCCTGTACCTTCCAAAAGATAGCTGCTAGTATAAACCTCTCCTTGCTTGTTATGCCTTTTCTTTTGTCTATCATATCAGTTAGAAAAACCCTTTGAAAATATGGAGTAAACATGACTCAGACTACCAGAGAACTTGACAGAGCTACTGAAGATTTTGGTGGCAGTAGAACTACTCACAACATGAGCAAGATACAGGTTAAACTTATTTATTCTGAGGATACATAATGCAGATCAGCATTATTTTTCAAGAGGACTGCAGACTGCAAGGCAAACCTTTGTTCAAAAGCTAAAGGGAAACTGTGATACATGCAAGAATTTAACTTTAAAAGCCACCATTGTTTTGGTGAGCTGTAGAATTTATTATGCGTTTATCAATGTAGGAATGTATCCAGGTCATTACAAATTTGATGTTTGCTTACCCAGTGATACTGCTTCCTGTGCATATTTCTGTGACAAAAATAATTTTCCTGCTGTGTTTCTCCCAGTCAGACCAACAAAAACTGAAGAAACTGAACTGAATTTTATTTTAGATATTGGATCAGAAATGCAATTGCAATTTTTGATGAATTCTTTCCAATTACAGTTAATTGGAAAGAATTAAGTTAATTAGCTGAACAGCAACACAAAGGCCAGAATTCTAGGCAAAATACAGAAACACAGGGGATGAAAATCCAAGCTTTAAAGAGGTTTGTATAATCTCTTCTCAAAACTTAGGCCTTCATTTGCAGTTCTGCAGTCTCCTGCCAAAGTAAAAGCCTTAGAAACAGTCCTATCCAGATGCTACCTTAAAATTTTTAATGACGAAGTATTTCCTTCTGTATAGTGTTCCTTAAGGGAAGATAAAATTGGTGATACAATTTAAAAATACTGGGATTTTAAAAACGAATAAATTATGACATTTTCTTACTTGACAATCTTTGATTACATTATGAGGTTTGATGTTGATCTTAAGTTAATTTTGACCCTGATAAACAGGCAACATTAAAAAAATTTTTTTACAGTAAAGTAGGGTAATCTGGAGTCACAGTGGCAAGGCATAAAATGCCCCAGTGTTACTTAGGCAACCATTTTTCTGTGTCTTACTTTCTCAGACACACAAATTGAAGCAACTCCCCTAAAGCATAAACCAGCCCAAGCAAACAATGTGAGATGAGATTTTACGTGCTCTCTATTTGCCTTTATACACTCACCTGCAAACAAGGCTCATCAGGGCTTATGATGTGTTGCTATCAAATTTTTAGGTTCTAGATTACTGAAATGAAAGAATATTGTTTTCTGTCATTCAATCAAGTTATTTCAAGTTATTGATTTAACAGAATTTGTATGATTACAATTCCTCTAGTGTTTCATGAAAGTGGAATTATTTACACTGTAGTAATATATTCAGCCATGGTTGACAACAGCATTAAATAAAGTGCTGCTTCCTTGAACTGAGTTATCAAAAAGAACAAGAAAGAGAGGGCAAAAGAAAAGGGAACAGTAAATAAAATTATACCCCATGGAAAGAGAAAGCTCTCGATGAAAAGAAAATGAATTTTCAAATTGTGACAACTGTCTGAATAGGAAAGCACACTAGAATCAGATGAATCAGAATACCCTGCAAAACATCCACAGTGTGTACTCCTTGAAAAAGAAAACTCTATTGAAATAAAGGAGCAGATAAAGAGCTGTAAGAATCAAAGCACATATTAAGTATGTTGAAATCAATTTACAGAGCAAAAATCCTAATTCAAAACAAGTGCATTTGCTATTTACCAAACTGCTCAAAAAAATGACATTTTTTTAGTTAAAACATTCATGCTCCAAGATGATACGTATATGGCAGATAGATATGTGCCCATTACTCATCAGAATTTCATTTGACTTTTAAAGAAAGAAACTCAGATGGAAAACTGACAGGATATAGTGCTAAACTTTTTTTTTCTTTCCCCTAGAATTAGCACAGTAAAATACAGACAAACTGCAGAGGCAACTAGGGTTGTGATCACACGTCTAATTTCCTTTGTCTTCTACTTCCATAGCAGTTATGTAAAAATATGAAGGTAATATATAAGCTCCTCAGGTCCTTAACATCTGTGCATTAAGTTTATTAATAAAGTACAAAAAATCTGGTTTTCCCTGCCATCCCATTTATAATATAATTGCTTCCTAGCTCAGCCTCTGTTACTAATTCTAAATGAATGTTGTCAAATTGCAAAGTGCATGTTGTTGTCAGTATAACCTGTTATTACACGCTAATACTGTGTATTAATGAAGTGTTAAATATCCTGACAACACCTTGATCCAAGGGAATATGAGCACTATAAAATAGATGTGATATATGGCTAAAATGGTAAAAAATATTGATCATTGCTTGAATGCATTTTTAATAGAAATTAAGTACATATTTCTAAATTAAGATATCTAAATAATCTAAAGGGTCAAATATTGGGTTTATGCAGTATCTCAGCTTCCGTCTCTCTACTTTAGTTTCTGTAAACTGTTAATCCTCTTTCTTTAGGGTTCAATCCTCCAAAGTGCTGCAGCTACATTGAAAAGGCTGTACACTCTTGCTTTGTACTTGATAATAATAGTGTTCAACCCTTCGTAAGTTCATGTCTTGAATAATCAAACTTATTGATATCAGTAGCCTTATTCAATATTTAAAATTGCAGTTTAGAAATGTACTCATTTTTCATGTGAAGAAAGGAATATGATGAAAGTCTACAGGGCAGTGATGTGCCTCAGAAATCATTCTACTGAAATGAATTACTTTTTTGACTGAGTAACTTCAGAAGGCATTCACATCAATATGGTTTATAACACGTGGAAAGGAAAATTGACAAGAATTCTTTGGAAAATAGAAGCAGTACTTTCTCACCACTTCATAAACACTGAAATACACGTCCTTTTATGTAAAGATGAGTGAAGGGGTTGAGATGTTGCTTGCCATCCAGCCTTTTTAAAGGAATCAATCTTACTGAAAACCACAAAGATGCAAAGGTATCAAATGTAAAAAAAATTTACATTGTTGAGTTTGGACTGTACTGTCACAGAAATGGGAGCACATTAGGACAAGCAATACTACTTTTATTAGTGGCTGTCCTTTCTAGAAGATTGCTTAACTCAGCCCATTTAACAACCTGTTCCTTGCCTTTAGTTTTGAAAATGCATTGACATTTGCCCTTCTTATTTCTGGACGCAGCCACACAAATCCAATAGACTGGGTCCAAGTATGGAAAACAGCAGTGTCATAAAGCTTAATTTCAATAACAAGCTTCAGCAGCTCAGAAAATGCATACTCTTCATTCCCTTACAATGGAAGGAAGTATCATTTAGCCTCTAACAAGGAAAGAGGTAATGAGATAAAGATTTAGTGCTTGTGTTTATAGGAGGCCTGAGTGAGATTATCAACTGAAGCAAAGTTTGGTTTTGTTTGATTGGCTTATGAAGGGATTTTTTGGGGTCATATTTGAAAATAAAAATTTAAATTTCTTGAAAATAGATTACTGACTATTTCTTTTAAAAAGAATAGTATATTAGTTCGAAAGAATCTGCACAATAAACGTTATACATTTCTTCATGTAGCTAACTATCAAGTGTTATTTTCTACACTTGTAAAGTTATTACATTTTTATCTTCTGTTCTTTCACACAATAACAATAGGAATTTTTCACACTCCCATGACATACTTTTCATTAATAGAGACTAATGTTCTTTGTGTCAGTGCTGTTCTATCAGAAGAAAAAATAAGGTCTGGAACATGGTCAGTTGCCAAACTGGGAGCAAGACCTAATTTGCATAGATCTAATTTAGTGCTCAATTCCTAAGTCATTGATTCCCAAACAGTGATATAACAGTCTTTACTTACTTTTTGCATTACTCCCACATCATCATCAGTAAGGAAGCAGGAGCTCCAAAGTAGGCCACACTTTTTCTATTTCCCCTCAGCAAAGATTGATTCCAGCACCACTAGCTGCAGTAACTCCTTTGACCCTTGCAGTTTGCATTCCATCAGTTCTGGTCCTCCTGCTTTTTATCTCCAGCAAGGACGAGGGAATAGGATTCAGGAAGAATGTTGGCAGTGAATCTAAAAGGCTGAAACCCATCACATTTAGTTGCAGTTACTGAGAGGCTTGGCTAGTTGTCACTTTTACTAGTTTTGAGAAAAAATAAATGTCTGCAATTCTTTGCTCTCCACAACCACTGAGACTTTTATGGAACAGAAGCTCTTTCTGCATTTGATAGGTTATCCAGCAAAAGGATAATTACCTCTGATGAGGTCTCTGAAAAAAAAAGGTTACTTTTTGTGACAACTATGTAAAATTATCAAACAATGGAGAATTGTGTCATTCATAGCAATCCAAAATATTTGAAAGAGGGAAAAAGTAATGCATGTAAATCTGCAAAATATTATCTTCAGCTGTAAAAATTTGGTCAGATAGATAGTATTTAGCTATGTTGCATGGCAAAACACAGTTTTAAGAAGTATTACTGCACTTTTCCATTTATCTTTCAACTCTGTCTATATTTCATTATTATTTCTACTCATGACTCATAGTATTTCTACATTTTTCTACTAAGATTGACATATCTCATTTATTTTCACACCAGAAACCTTTTCCATGCATTTCCACAGCCAGATAATAGTTTTTTAAAAAAGTATATAGGCTTAAGGCCCTATTTTTCCAAATTCTAAAATTCAGAGCTCTGGGAGCTACTATACTATATGTACATCCTATTAGTAGACCACAGGATATGTAATAATATTTCTACAGCAAGTAAGGCTCCCTATTATGTGTGTGTGTGCATATATATAAATCTAAACCCATATGGGGGCTTATCAGTTTGCAAACAGCAGAACTGCACGGAATTCACTCATTTATAAACATTTATATTTTCATCTAGTCATTAGTTTTTATTCGTTTGTTTGAAACTGATTCTCCTCTTCCCATCCAATACACAAACAACATAAAAAAGCCTTAGGTAAAAGAAGCATGAGGGAACTCTCTGGTGCTTATGTTCTCATTCCCATGAGAATGACTGTGTTTCTGATCCATTGCTGCACAGTGAAAATCTAAATTAAAGATTTTGCACTTAGGATGAATAACAGAAACATTAAAATTTACTTCAAGTATAGCAAAACTGTAAGTTTAACTTACTGTCCCATATCCCCATGTCTTGTTAAGTCAGGTTTACATACTCAATACATTTTCCCAAAGGCTATTGCAGATTTACAATGCATTCTGCTTTTCTGAAGTACTTGCTTGTCTACAAAGTACCACTGATAAAAATTAGATACCAAACAAATGAGATGGGTGTCAGAAACTTATAAATAATTAATTAAATGCTAGTTTACTCATAAATATTACAGAAATTACCAATAGGTGCCAAAAGAGTATTTCCCTTATAGCTTCTTATTTAAAGTGCAAGGCTGTGATCCTGTTTAGGACATTGAATTATATATATCTGGATTTATAATTAGTCCCGTTATTAACCTTTTCTCCAGTTTCTCTCTTTGGTGATATACTGTACTATAAATTCCATCAGAGATTACCTTGCAGAAAACATGTTTTTTCATAAATGCCCCATGCATATTTCACAATCACTTTTAATTTATTTATGCTCCATCTGATTATCTACTGTCTTACTGGATATGGATTGCAGAGCTTTCATAGGGTTGAGGCAGCTCAAAACTTCAGGTGTGGAGTAATGTACCTGGCAGGAACTGCCAGCAGACCCAGGGAACTAAATCACTATGTAACAAAATTATCAAGTCTTATTCCTCCTGAGCCCGTTATTGTCCAAGGAGATGTGTGTGTACATATATACACAAATATATATATAATATATATCTATGCAAGGATTTCTGCAGGTGACCAAGATTTCTGCACCCAGATCTCTAAATGGGTTATTTTTAAAGAAGTTGCATCAGAACCTTCTGCTCAGAGCTGATGAAAGCCAGTAAATGGGTGCCCATTAATGCTGCATTAGCATTGTAAAACTGTTGCACTTCACAAAAGCCTGCCAGAACACAACCCAATATGGACTCTTAAAATGGCTGCACATGTATTTGTAATTTGCCATCCATTCAAAAGCTGAAAAAAAGGAGAGATCAAATTATCTAACTCTTCACACATCAAATTATCTAACTCTTTCTGAAAAACCAAACACAATGTTGTTGTGTTGTAACAGGTTCAAACATATCTGCAGAAAGTGTGTAAACTCAAAATGCTTGTTTTAAAGACATTTTAATTAATTATTCTGTTATTTTGTATTCTTTAGAACAGTAGGTTGATGTCTACGGGGATTTCAAAAACCAAAACTGACGGTACATATTTAACTATCATAACCACCCAGCAATTACATTTAGCTTCTGCATTCTCATCTAACTAGCTTTGCAATCTAGGAACTTCTGTGCATATTGGGATTTCTGTAAAAGTTAGCATTAATGAAATAAATTTCCCTAGGCTCAATCTAGACATTAAGAATATAAATGTAAATTAACAGAAAAGAGCAAGCAGCCTTGAATACTAACATTTTCGTCCTATAACATAGTTAAAAATGTGCTACAGAATGTGGGATCCAGCCTTCTGCAACTGGCACCCTCAAACTGCATTAATAATTATCAGAATATTTCTGTAATTGTCTGTGTGCTTGCTATAGCACTGTAAGACTCAGACATCCTCCAGTTACAGCTTATTACTGTCTGTCTGATAAATAATTCCTGTCCAATTCCATTTTGACTTGAAGACTGCTTCTAAAAAGATTCTTTTCTGCTTAAAAAAATCCATTTATAGAACAAATGTGGCCACGGTATTCTACTTATTTCACTTTTTCTGGCAAGACAAATCTTGCAAATTTATTGCTTTTTCCTGACATTTTTATAGCCACCTGCAGTGTTTACTTTCATTGCAGTGTATTTTATATGATCATGGGTGTCCACACTCTGCTTTCATTGACCCTCTATCCCCATCACCACTGAAAGTACGTTCTGATGGTAAGCAAGTGAAAAAAAGATAAATAGTGAGAATATTAAGCTTGTTCATTTGCTCTTACTTCAAACTATTGACATGATTAGTAGTGAAGCACCAATTCTAGTTATAAAACCTGAGATTTTTGTACTTGAAGAACAGCTCCTTTAAAAATTTCTCACAGTGATTAAACACTCACTATTTGTTATGACCAGCTGCATAATCTAACTCTTCACCTACTCAGAATCACTGATCTCTTTCAATATATGCTGATAGCAATGACCATAACTAGAAGACATTAAGGACTGGAAGGACAACGATGATATAAATCTCACTTTTCAAAGTTAAGTGAAGTGCTGAAAAAATGTGTTTTCTGTGTCTATTCAGAACTTTTATCTAGTTGGAACAATGGGTTGAATAAATTAAAAGGAATAGTTTGTTATAAATAGAGTGACTGTGAAGGCTTTATATGAAAGTATTTTTATCCTGTTTTCTTTTGGTGTAATGAAAAAATGTGATCTATCATAGAAATAAAAATAAGCTGGAAGGGATCTCAAGAAATTTTTAATCTTACTACCACTTGGAGCCTGGACCTTTCAAGTTTGAATATTCCCAAAGATGAGACCCCTCCAGGCAACATGTTCTAGTATTTCCATGAAATGAAAATACTCACATGACAAATTTGAAAACACTTCTCATAGTATCTAGTTGGAATTTCTCATGTGTGCCTGTTGCCTTTTTCCCTGTCCCATCCTGCTCAACTCCAGAAAGTTGCTGTCTGTCTTGTACTAGGGGAACTCTAAACCATCTGTCAGGTGTGGACTCAGACGTCCTACAGAGAGGCACAGCATGACTTCCCCTACCTGCTGGATACAGAATGGCCTACTGTCTTTCAGGGATATTTTGCTAATTCTTGTTCAGTTTGTTCCTCAGGATCCCCAGGTGCTCCTGCTGTCCTGCCTCAGCTCTGCACTGTACAGGCACATGACTCCTCTGCACTCACATGCACGACTTTGTGCTACCCCTGACTGAACTTCCTAAGGGTCCTGTGAGCCCTGGGCTGTGATGGATCTCCTCCCTCCACTTGGTTTTATTATACACTTGGTAACTTGCCAGGTGTATGCTCTTGCCCACTGCTCAGGCTGCTAATAAAGGCATTATATGTTCTTCTGACATCAATGTGCGGTAGAAGATAAAGAATCTGACAGGTATCTACATGGATGGATGGATGAATGGTTGATTGCTGTGTGTTCCTGTTTTTCCAAAAGGAACCATATGAATTGGCAATATTTTAAAGGATTAAAAACCTTCTCAGTGAATCTTGAATAAAGAAGTATGTATAGATTTTCCTGAACACCTGCATGAGAATGATGTAAGCCTCAGAAATGTTTGTGTGAAATATGGTGTCTTAATTTACTACCTAAAAAAACCCCAACATCCATATGTTTCAACCTGCAGTTTTTGTGGGAGTCATTTGAGAGATTTTGCTAACAAATACAATAAATGAAAATGAAGAAAATGAGACTCCCTTGTAAAAATTTGAAATTCTCCATTTGCTCCAGGGTAAGTGATGCTAAGGGTTGAAGATACCTGACAATCTTCTACACTAACCTTCATAATTTTCAATAAGTATTCCAGAAATTTGCTAATGGATTGTATCCTAAGTTTTGGGTCATTTGGTTTGTTTCATTTGAATTTAATTTCTGTTCTGATTTTGTTTGGTTGGTTTTATCTCATACATAACATATTTTTTAGCATAGCATCCTTTTTAAAGTTAGTTATCAGTTTTCTGACCGTTTCAGCCTCAGTTCCGAAGACAGTTCAATGTGTTTCTATCAAGTGAATTTTGGGTACAATATCTGAAGTTGCTAGAGAACAGTACCAAATTATTCCAGCACGACTCTTGATTACCTTTGTTATAGGACAATTAGGATACTAGCTTAGGCCATAAATTTTATTGCAGTTTCTTACAAAAGTGAAGGTGAACAAGAAAATATAAAGCATCGCAATTTTCAGTGAGATGCCTCTTAAAGACCATTTGTTTTAAAAGCATTTGACATAATTTAAAAGATATTTTTTGCAAGCTTGCCTCCTAGGAAGCACTTGGGAGTCTAAGTAAAATTTGAATGTTTATGTTTTAAAGCACTTTTAATGCAAGAAATCTGTGTATAATTATCTCTAATTAGTCATCTCTTCCACTGAGATTTATACTAAGCATTTAGTTTTTCTCTACAGTAGCGATTTCCCAGGCTTCTTTAATAACTAGGACTGTCTGACAAGCTGATCTCAGGATCAGATTTCAAACTCATCTTATTCCATTCTACCTGTTGCTTCAGGACATTTCTTAATGAGGCCAGAGTTACTTTCATGTCTAATTAAGCTGAAGAGATTAAGATATTTAGGTCTTGTTTTTGTATAGTCTCCTAAGGAAAAAGTAAATACATAAGCATAAGAGATCAGCAAAAATAAAAGAAAGAAGAAAAACAGCAGGAACTCAGGGGATTATTATGTAATATAAGGGAAGAGGAAAGGCTGGGTAGATTATCCTTCATAAAGTATGTTCACTTGCCTCAAAAAATATTGCACTGAACAGTGAGTCAGAATTCTCCCTAACATGGTAATATGTACTTATCAGATGAACCTGAAAGACAAGTATGGAAGAAGGGATTTTATGTCTTTATAAAATATATTTGAAAACAGATCCTGATTAGGATTTCCTATTTATACAATAAATTAAACTGGAAGGTAACCATGAGACTGATGAAACAATGTATCCAAAATACTCTATCAAACATGCCTTTATTTTTTATGTTCCTTATCTTCTCCAATGTCAGCTTTCAATGAAATGATAAGTTTATTATTTCATTTGGGAAAGAAATGATCCCTGTTATATGGAAGTTTAATCTCTCTTCAAAAGTGCTTTACCTTAGTTCCACTCAAATGGACAAGCGAATATACTCAAACATCTTTTAGCATGTATTCATATTTTGGAATAAACATTTCAATTGAATGTTTTTCAACAATGTTTTCTAAGAGTCATCTTTCTTAGTAAAAGGTTTCTCAAATCTTCCAGTTTATGTACAGCTTTCTGCAGTACCAAAGAAATTCCCTCTAAAGGCAGCAAAGCATTTAAACTAATCTTTTCATACCTCCAGCTCCTTTCAATTACCTGAGAGCATACTTATTTATACATTTTTGCATGTTTCTCTTGTGTGACTTTAGAGTTTTTCTTCATTTTTTCTTAAGATCTGAAAATATATGGATGCTCTTACATATTCTTTCCTTCTCATTCATGTCCTAGAATTCATTTTATTTGGGTCTTGGAGGGAAGCTGGGAAATACAACTTGTCTGTTTGGAGGGTTCTGAAGCTCAAACCAAAATAATGAAGAAAACAGTTCTCTATGTCAGTTGGAAACTGAATTTTTTTTCCAGTTTATTAAAAAAAAACCAAGAGTTTAATGTTAAAGAAGTTTTTTATCTTAATAGATAGTATTTCTTATAATTTACTTAAGGCAAATGAAATGCCTGGCACTCCGTCTACGCATCGGCGACCACCACCCAAGTCAGGCTTCCTGGGAAGGGGCGAATCAGCCCCGGTGCCAGGAGCATCAGCACCACCTTGTGTTCATGGGATAGGAAAATCAGTCCCGAACACACCTCCCCAGCCATCGAAATCGCAGCTCTTCCCTCTTCTCCCCATGGCACGTTAACGAAGGAGTCATATTTGTGGAAAAGATGCATAATTTTTGCTTCTGAAAGTTTATTGATATATTCAGGTAAATGAGACTATATCAGGAAACTTACTTGCTTTTTTGGTCAATGTGTTAGACAGTAGTTGCAGCACATGAACAGCCCAACTATTGCCAGATTTTTTGGGTAGGCATCTTGGAACAAGACACCTTAGGGGTGAATTTTGTGAGAAGGTTTGCAGTTATTTACAGGAGTTCTTTCTGAATGTGAGACATGACACTGTAAAACTTATTCTTTTCTTTGAAAATTTAAAAAAGGAACTAAGGAGACCGGTGTCATGTAGTGATGGAGAGCCTTGAGAGAGAGTCAGTATCATGTTTGGATTCCTTTTTCATAGCCTGTAAACAGCCTACAAGGCAGTGCTGCTTCCTTCAGTCCTTCAGTAGAAACTGTTCTGTAAACAAATCTATTTCTGGTACATTTTTCACCACTTGACTATGAAAATATACCAGTTTTCAGTTCTTTTTTTTTTAAAAAAAAATCAGTTTCTCTCTATCCATTTGCTTCTGGGAGTACAGTTTCTGGAAAGAAATATCCCATCAGAAATTGCAGTTACTTCTCTTTTATCTCTACTATATACAGTAGTATGGAAGTACAGTTTCTAGCAGAAATTCTGGGGCAAAACCTGTTCAGGAACTGGTAATAACATGGGAGTGCAATTTCATAGACAGTTTTCTACACCTTGGTGTATTTAGCCTAGCTTCACAAAATCCAGGTCTTCTCTCGAAGAATGAAATAGAATAGCAACCTTCCCTACTTTCTGGCCCCTTCTTTTGGTCCAGAAATTAAAAACTTCTGCTTGGTGTTTCACACCTCACTTTCATCTTTCTTATCTTTTAAAAATTTGAATATTCCCAGACTAAGTGCAAGTCTGTGTGCCTGTACGTCACTTTAGTGCAATGTATCAATTTTCTTTTCAGTACACACATAACTAGAAAAACATATAATAACATGGTATACTCGTAAGTATTAAAAAAATGATCTTGATTCTCTTTTACCCTTCAGTTTGTACACCATTCCAGACAATTTGCATTGGGGGCAGTTAGACTTATGTTTTGATCCTGTTTTGCATCCACACCTCATATGCACTTCTATCAGACTGATGCAAGGTATCATTTTAAAAAATTGAAATTTTCCAAAACCACTGTGCAAACTGCCTGACAATCAGTCTCATTAGTTTTATCAAGTATAAACCTGGGTTTTTAAAAAAAATGCAACCTTGTGCAGTATGGTTGGGAACCCACCTTGATGTGCACTACAGGATCTTCTTCAACAGTGTCCTTTTAGAGGTTGACAATTTCTCTAATGTCCTTATAATTTTTCTCCCTGTTCCAAAAGGCGCAGGGCACTATTATTACTGCTACTCAGCTCCTTCTGTCACTTTTGGTCAGACAGCTGGGATCTCAATGCCCTTTATATTTGGGTAGTTTACTACCAGTATTAAGGGACTCACTGTAAGTATTTCATCACCTTTCTGAAATAGTTTTTTTCTGTTGAAAAGACAGGAAGAAACAAGTCTTTCCTGTACCTGACAGGGCAGTAAGAGAGCTGTAAGAGAGACTTTTTACAAGGACATGGAGTGACAGGACAAGGGGGAATGGCTTCAAGCTGCCTGAGGGAAGCTTTAGATGAGGTATTAGGAAAACCTTCTTTGCTGTGAGGGTGGTGAGGCACTGGCACAGCTTGCCCGGGGAGGCTGTGAATGCCCATCCCTGGAGTGTTCAAGGTCAACTGGATGGAGCTCTGAACAATGTGGTTTAGTGAAAGGTGACCCTGCACATGGCAGGAGGGTTGGAATGAAATGGGTCTTTGAAGGTCCCCTCCAACACAAACTATTCTGTGATTCTATGAAGTTGAACCTTGTATTTTGTGTATTTAGCAGTGGGATCTGGGTGACCTCTTGCCTCTGTGTTTTGAAGCCTGTTAACTGTATGAAGGAGTAATTTCCACAAATGGCAAATCAAACAATCACTACACATATTTAGGGAAGTATCTTATGTCTCACAGTTGTCAGGAAAGCAGTCTAGTATAAACTAGGCAAATTCCCCAGAACTTCAGAGAAGTTTTTGAGGAATTTTTATCTGATTGAAACAAGACACACAGAGAGGAATTTTCAGCATCATTCTCAGAAGCACAGGCTGACAGAACTTTGGTGAGTGGTGATATCCTACCCCAGGTGGGTTGAAAAGTCCCTATTCAGCTGTGAGACCAGCAGCTGTGTCTCAGGTCTTAACCAAAATTGTTGCAATGCAGGCAATGATCTGTATTCCCACAGGAGGTATGAAAATAAATTAAAAACAGTGCTTCAGCATAACTCACCAGGTAAAGACAATGACTCACTCAGAAGGCTTATCTGAACTTGAGCAAGCCAAAAGGTGTCAAACCAGTCCTTAGCATCAGTGATGCAACGACAAGTGTTGCACCCGTGCACTCAAGATACCATCCCCTGCTACTTACAGAGGAAATCTCTACTGCAGAGAGCTGTAATACTATATAAACCTACATGTGTAAGAAAACTCCATTTGGTGCCAGCATATCTAGCAATATTTTACTTGTTGCTTTATTTTAAACTAGTTTAGCAGGCTTGACAGTGAAATCTGAGGGTCAGAATTCTTTTTGCTAAATGTATTTAGGTCTGATGTACTTAAGGAATCTTGTTGCCAGGTATAAAAATATCCATCCTGATTCTTGGAGAGCTCTCTATCTGTATCTGTTCCTTCTATTGGAGCATTTCCCCTTAAGAAAGCACTCTTATTATCCCATGGGTCTTGTATCGCACTGCAATCTGCTCCTATTTCTGTTGGAGTTTGCATGTAACACACCTGAAATTCCACACTTTCTTCTGCATCTTTCTCATGGAATAACACATAGTATCTGTGTGGTTCTCCAAGCAAACCTTTTGAGTTTCCCTAACCCCAACTCACTATGGAACATCCGTGGGTATCTGAAAGTACCACACACACACACATATATATACTTATATAGATATATATACACACACACACACTACACACCAGGCACTCCCCATGATACCTGGCTACAATTTTCGACTGCTGAGTTTTTCTACTTTGTTTCATTTACCTCAGCAGTGGCTGAGGAGACAGAGATAGAATTAAACATCCATCTCCAATGTTTGTCTTTTTACGCCTTCCCTTGATGAGGCTACCATCTTTTTATGACTTCTATATGTTAATGACTACAACAGGCAATTCCATAGGATTTCAAAAAGAAGAATTATTAATTTATGTTCTCTGTCTGCCTATAGCAGAGTCATTTACTTGACTTTGGTACTATCTTAAAACCTGGACTCTAGATGGGTCAGCTCTCTTGGTTTATTTTTCTGTGACTAACATGGTGACTTCATTCCAGACCTTCTTCTTTCTTTGTTTTTGAGTTATTTCCATGTTCAATCCATGGTATCTAATTTTTTGTGTTAATGAAAAAAAAATGTTAAAGTCTATCCAGAGAGAGAAGAAACCAAAACAACCATGTCTACTGGGAAGGAAAATTTACCTTTTACTTTAGTCTCAGAAGAGCTCAGACTGATCTATACTGCTGAAGAATTACTCTACCTACCAGCACTAAATCACAAAAACTAGAGAGGACTGTTTTGGCTTAAAATAATTAACTTTTAGAAATAGTTAATGGTTCAAGATTCATGAGAAGTAGATTTGGTTACGTCTGGCTTTTCTGGGCTTCCTACGAAAGTAATGTATAGAATAACAGATGATTTTGCCTAATTTATTATTTTTTATTTATGCATTGCAAGATACTATGTATCTTCAAGATGCTATTTTCCCCAAATACTTACGTAAACAACATAAACTAACTGTCTGAATGAGGTATGTTCTGGGGCATAGTACAGAGTAAACAAAAAGACCCCACTTTAGGTGGTCTGTGCAGAAACTCATGAAGAAGTACCAGCAATAGTAAATTGGACTCTTTTTTTTCCCCAGTGTTTTCCATCCTCAGAGGTACACCTTTTACAGTTCCTTGGATTTCTTCAGCACAGTAAAATTTTTACAAAAATTAAGTGCTGCTGCAGAATTAGCTGTTATGAAGAAAGCAGGTGGCCATAACCTTTATGCCTTGTATGTCCTCTTGAGAATAAACAGTGTAGAAATGGTGAAAATATAGGGATCATCACCAGCTGATAAAGTTCTCCTCCACTAAGGACCAGAACTGTTAATGGAGGTGGCCACAGGAGAGCCCCACCTTAATAAACTCAGATCGCGAAAGGAAACCTGCTGAAGCACCTTGTATAAATCAGCGTCCCTCTCCCAAGCCTTGATTCCACTATCGGTCTCATTTCCTGGGCAAGGTAAATTATTTAGAAGGTGTTCCGCGCTACATCCCAAGGCAGAGGCCCGCCGGTGGGGCTTTCTTTCCTGCCTTTCCCCGGGACGGGCAGCGGATCCCCGCGGAGCCGGGGCAGCATCCCTCCCTCAGGAGAGCGCAGCTGCCTCACCTTCCCGCAGACTTCCCGAACTCTGCCCGAATCTTCCACGGGCGGGGGCGGTTCAGCCTGTGCTGCCCGGTCCCTCCCTCGCCATCCCCGCCGGCGCCCCCTCCCTCCCGCCGCGGGGCAGCTCCGGCGCGGCTCTCGCCCCCTCAGCCCTCGCCCGCCGCGGTCGGTGCGAGGCGGCTCGAGGCGCGGCGGTGGGCAAGGCGCCTGCGCAGCTCTCCCGGGCATGCTCATTAACAGCGGAGAAGCCGAAAAGGGGAAAAAAAAAAAGAAAAATCCCACCCTGAGAGCGAGCGGCGCCGCTGACACTACACCCGCCGGAGAGCAGCGGCGGCAGCAGCGGCGGGGCTGCGCCGCGCCGGCCACGCGTCCCCTCACGCCTCGGCTCCCAGCGCCCGCCGCGGGCAGCAGCGGGGCGAGCCGCGGCACCGGCAGCCGCGCGTCGCCCCGGCGGGGCGGAGGGGCCAGGGCGGGCTGCCGGGGAGCCGCCGGCAGCGGCGATGTGGATTTATATTGGCCCGCGCCGCAGCCGCCGGGGAGCGGGGCGCGGACACCGCACCTAGAGGCGATGGGCGAAGTCGTCGTCGGGGCTGAGCCGGGGCGCTGCTGAAAGTTCAGCCGGTGGCCGCGCTCGGTAAGTTTGCCGGGGAGGCGGGAGCGGCGCCGCAGGCGCCCGAACTTCGCTTTTCGCGGGGGGCAACGGCGTCCGCGCCGGGGCGGAGAGGGGAGCGCCGGGCGCCGCCGGAGGTGCCTTATCCCGGCGGAGCGGGAGCCGCCGGGCGCTCCCGGAGGGTTTTTGCGGATGGCACTGGGTGTGTACGTGCGGCTCCGTGTGCGCTGAGGGGGCGGCGGGTGCAGCGGGCGGCTGCCGGGCTCCGGGGCGGTGCGTGCGGGCACCGCGCGGCTGCGGGAGTGGGCGCCCAGCAGCGATGCTGCGCTCGGGGCTGAGCCCCGGCACCCCGCACACCTACAGGGTCTCCTTTGGGCGCCGTGTGCCGGCGCGGAGCGGCGCTCTGACCGTCCGGCCGCGGTTGCCATCGCCCCGAGTGGCAGCGGCTCCCGTCCCCGAGGCGGAGCGCGGCGGGTGCGCGGCTCTCCGCGGGGTGCGGCGGCGGCGAAAGGCGGGGCGCTGCCGGGGGCCGGGCTCCGGCTCCGCGCTGGCGTTGCGGGAGCGCCCGGGCCGCTCACATGCCGCATCTCCGGTGCGCGCAGGGGTGAGGCGGCTCCGCCGGGGCAGCGGGACCGCGCTCGCTCCCAGCTGGAGGAGAGAGCTGCCTGATTTCTCACCGCTCAGGCGTAATCTGCTAAACGTGTGCTTGGTGCATTCTCCTGCCAGTGACTGTGGGATCTGGTAATCTCTTTTAGTCAAGGCGTGTGTACATACAGTCGTTACACTGCTTTGCTGCTTCCAGCTGTTTTTTCTCTAAAACACCTTCCAGCTGTAGCTCGTGACTGACTGTTTAAGCTCGATGTATGCTTAGACCAGCTGTGGATATGTTTGTGGTACATAGTGAGAAACCTGCCTCTGTAGTATTTAACTGTGTGCTCTTACCGTGCTGAATGGCAACACGTTTACCTTAGCAGATCTGGGCTTTACGTGTTCTAATACTGAAATCAATGCCAAGAACTCCCCGCCTTCCCCTTTATTTGGCTTAAATATATGCTACCTTTTTAGGCTGTATAGTAACTATCGTAGTGATAGTCTTTTATTGATTGTTTTCCCAATATCCAAAGGTTGTAGATACCCATCTTGATTGTGCTGATGCTTCCCTGATAATTAACGAGTCAGATACACTCTACTATGGAAATAAATACCAACTGTCCGTGTGGTGGGGCAAGCATCTCAGACATCTTCTGTCTCTCCAAATGGTTTTGCAGTAACAAACCCCACCACTCCTAGTGCTGGATTTTAGCTGTTAATTGTGAACCTTAACGTAAAGCAATTTGATATTTGAAGTATGGAATTCCTGGTGTTGTAGAGAGCACTTTGTGAATCACAGATAGCAAGATAAACTGTAGTAAGGGGAGAGCTATACATCAGAAGGTGAGACACAGCCCAATAGCTTTCCTTCTTTCTTGTCCATGGTTTCTTTTCAAAGCTTATTTTATACATGACCCTTAATGCTGTGGATTAATCTCAAAACACTTATTCACAGGTGAAATGCAGTCGACTTAATAACCTGCTATCCCTATAGATATCATATTGATAACATAAATTCATCAGAAGTTGATACTGTCGTTTTAATATAACTGTGTGTCTTGGAGATTTTGGCTTGTTGGTTTGTTTTAAGAACTCAAATCTCTAAACTGCCTGGGAATTTAGGAACCTCTCTTGGTCTTGCCTTTTTTTTGTTGGTGTGGGGGGGGGGATTTGTTGGTTGGTTGGTTATTGTTTTGTTTTGTGGGGGTTTTTTTGTTATGTCACAGTTTTATTTCAAAGAATGGTTAGAAGTTTTCTGAACACATATCCAATAGGATTTTTCTCTGAACATCTGACCTCTAAAATACCCCAAACTATCAAAACCAAATAAGATCCCAAGAAAATTGTATTTCAAATACTGAAATAAAAATCCTTTATTTTAAAGAGAACAGTTCCTTTCAGTTGCCAAATTTTAAGTACTTAAATGATGTGTATAAATAGCAAATAGAAAATTCTTATTAAAAGCAGCTTTTAAGAATGTGTGAATGCAAATTACTACTCTCAACACTTCAAGTAGTCAGATGTGGAAGTAAATGAGCATATTGTATTGATGGCTTATGTGTAAAAAAACCATTGAAATGTATTCAGAGTTCTATAAAAGCAGTGTCATATGAGGAAAACTGTGGAAAAGGAAATCTATTACTCATTTGATGTGGCATCGTAGTTAAAATGGTAGTTTTGAAAACTGAAGAAATTACCTGCTTGCTCACACGTGTGCCTGTAGTCACATATGGAGATGTGCAGCATTATGCTCTGCAGTAATGGCTTAGGAATGGGTAAACGTATACTTCCTTCTTTCCATTAAGGTAGGAAATTTGGAGGATTGGTGTTGATGATAATTGGAACAGGCAGGACATTACTTCAATGTGATTCATGAGGTCTAAGTGTTATGCATTTAATTTCTAAATTATCTTAATCTGAAAAATGTAAGAAGAATAATGCTGCTTAATTTATCATGATCTCAGGGCTTTGGATATGGGAGAACTGTCCTCTCCATTTTACGAACTGAGAAAATGATGTGTCCTTGTCTTTGCTTCTGTCACAATGGTTGCCAGTATCTTACAATGATTGTAAGTGGGACTAGATTTTGAATTTTTTAGAGACCAGATATAAACTGGTGATGGAACTATGTCTGAAATTTGTGAGTTTCTGTTTTCTTTTCTGCAATTTCTTTATTTAGATGTGCACGTTGATTATATTTGACAGCTAAGCACAACTGAGTTAATGATAATTTTTGTGAGACCAAACAGACTTAATACAGTTTTGCTTTTTCTCTAAAGGCCCAGTACTGAGTCTTCTGATTTGTGGTCTGAAATTTTCTGCCTTCAGAATTAGTGAAAATGACATCAAGTCAAACTGTAGTTTGGTAATTGTTGGTGGAAGCAATTTTATGTATTGTACTCACTATTCTGTTTAGCTTATTTTGTGCTTTAAAGTGGTAGATGCATGAAGTACTGTAATACGTATGCACCCTTTATATGAGTTAAGAAAAGGAAATACAGTGTTTGCTTTGTCACTTTTCATTTGCTCACCCTTAAAGTTCAGTTACAATCCCAGTGTACAAACTTTAGATTTCCGAAGATTTTTGTGCATTACATACACAAGTTGATGACAACTTATGTTTCTAAAAACCTATGTAGAAGTTATCAATAAATGTATCAGTATTAAAACAGTAAGGAGAATTTCATAGAGTCATAGAATAGTTTGAGTTGGAAGGGACTTTTAAAGGTCATCCAGTCCAACTCCTCTGCAATCAGCAGGAATATCTTCAAGTAGATCAGGTTTCTCAGAGCCCTGTCCAACATGACCTTGAATGTTTCAAAGGATGGGGCATCTTCCACCTCTCTTGGCAACCTGTGCCAGTGTCTCATCACCTATACTAAAAAAAAAAAAAAATTCTTCCTTAATCTAAATTGACTCATCTTCAGCTGGAAACCATTAGCCCTTATCCTGTTTAAGTCATTGTTGTTGGTATCAGTGTTTTACTACAGTCCTGTCCAATGAATAAATAAAAATAATTCTTGTCTTACAAATTAAAATGTTTGCTGTGCTCGGGAAGACCACATTGAAGCTAAGATTCGTGAAGGTTTCAGTTCAGAAAAAGCATGTTTAGAAAAAAATTCTGATTTTTATGATGTAAGATTGTGTGGAATCATAGGTGGAAATGTGCTAAAGTGATGATGTTGCTCTCCTATAGAGTTGATCCAGTCTTATACTGTGTTGTGAAAAACAGAAAAGTTAGAGCTGGTTATCCAACCTTCCATTCATTACCAGTGCTGCATTTCTGTATGATGCTGTTTTGCAACTGGTATGACTAAATTGAAAACCCACTAGAGAACAAAAAGCTCTGAATCTCGCTTTAGTCTAGGTAGCATGCAAATCTCTCATCTGTGGAGACAGATAGATCAGCCAGCTACCGGCGTATCAACCTTTCGATGATTCTGCCTGACCAGCCCTGCATCATCGAGGGCTTTTGCATCTTTCCAGTTTCTCGGTGATGCTCACCAAGAGCATCATCATTATTTTACCAGGTAGATACTGTAAAAGATTGAGCCTTCTGCTGAAGTGCTAGTAAGTGGCATATTCAAAGTTTATTGAAATCAGTTAGAGGTAGACTTGTCCCTCCCTCAACCTGCCATTTTACTTACTTACTTTTTGTGGTTTCTTCACCAAGGACACAGTTCAGTAATATTTGCCTGAGCTATTGCATATTCACAGAATTATTCTGTAGTATAGCTTTAGGTTTTAGACTATAATAGAATTGTCAGTGGTAGCTGCATCCTCCAAAGTGTCTATCCAACATGTTGTATCTTACTATTGTTCTCCTTTCCATGACTCAAACAGTTAATTAAGAAAGAGCCATAAATGTGCTAAGTGTCAGTTGATCTCTCTGAGTAAAATAAGAGGGAAATTATGTTAAATGGTACTTCTGTTGGATGGAAAGTTAGATTTTGATGCTGCTTAAGTAAAAAGGAGATATTAGTTATATTCTTATCTTGGCACTTTGATAAGCCTGTTCTTGAGACTCTTCTGTTGTATTTCATGATGAGGAGACTATGCTTAAATGAGCAGATTTCAGTCCTCATCCATCTTTGCCTTTGGCTGAAACCCCATAAATATTAATTCCTTTAAAAAAAAAGTCTTTACTAGTAGGCTTAAAAATCGGTTCACGTGGATGAAGCTAAAGTCTGCCATTGCCATCTAACTTCAGAAAACCTCTTTTTTATTTGTTGATGTGTGTTTTCTGTTTATTTGCTTGATAACCTTCCTACATCTTGAAATTTGACACACTGTAACATGGAAATCTTTGTGTATAAATTATAGCTGTAGTTAGCATTCTGCAACACAGTAATGCCTCTAGTATTTATACTTGACAGGAGAAATAATTTAGATGCTTCTCCACTTTTTTTTTATAGCTTGTAGGTGTTACCTGTTCATTTAATTCTCATAATAAATGCCAGTGGTTTTACCTTAATGTACCTTTAATAAATTTAAAAACCTGTTTGAGCAACGAAAAAGCACCAGAAATACAACTTTAGTGAAATTGAAATATTAATATCAGTGATACAGGGTTAATTGAATGTCAGGAAAAAAATGCCATCCAGAGGATGAACACTCCTTTACTTGTAACTTCTACATTGAGAGTAATTTCAAGGTGTTTTGAAAGTTGAAATGAGTGCTAAAATGGTGGGGAAAATGCATCCTAAATCTGCAGCTTGTAACTTAACTGCTGCTGTTATATTTGAACACAAAATCCAAAGCAGTTTCTTGAATAATAATGAAACGGGGCATAAAAATTAATCTCCATAAAAAGTCCCTAAGGGGGGAAAAAAGGCAGATAACTTTGTGAAGAGCATTCTAG
The DNA here is from genome assembly GCF_052056855.1 of Sturnus vulgaris. Classification (NCBI taxonomy): domain Eukaryota; kingdom Metazoa; phylum Chordata; class Aves; order Passeriformes; family Sturnidae; genus Sturnus; species Sturnus vulgaris. The sequence goes on along the minus strand of NC_142256.1, from coordinate 15,430,914 downwards.
TGTGCAAGGAGATGAGGCATTTCTCATACTCGTGTTGCTGAGTAATCTTTATTTACTTATATGGTGTAAGTTTTGGTACTTTTTTCCCTTATTTTCTTGAGCCAAAGATGTTTGACTCTATCTGCCCTTTCCACAGAACAGTCACATGAGTTTAGTGCTCCTGTTGCCAGTCTAGCTGCATTCTGATTATCTGTCAGTAAGTAACTGGTATCTTCTCTGTTAAAGTTCCAGTTAGTCTGTTAAAAAAAAAAAAAAAAAGGAAACTTTTCCTTTCAAGCTTTCAGAAGCAGTTCACTTCCTGACAGCATTAAAGCATTGTCTCTTCTCTGGCTTGATGTTGAAGCTTCTGTATTGAACTCAGCACGTTTCCATTTTCTTTTGAACTGATGAAGAGTCAAAACTTAATGTAGCAGATTCATCAGCTGGGAATGAAGATGGGATTTATTTTGGAGAGCTGAGATGTTGAAGACTTGTGTATTCTCCTCTGCTGAATATGGAACCTGCATGTTGGATTTCTTGAATTTGTTTGATTGGGTATTGAGTTGAGCAGCTTTGGATTCCTGTTAGGTATTTGCCATGTAACCTTTTATACTTTCAGACTTGTAACTGTATCTAGAAATGGCAGATGTATGGAAATTAAGTGATGCTGATAGTCTCATATATAAATATATACACATGGTGTTACACTGAATGTAGACCATATGCTCAATTTAATAAAAATAATCAAAAATTAAATTAAAAGTTTATTTTTATTTCATAAGTCTCAGAATATGATTGCTGGATCGTAGGTGTCTGTGTTGCTTATGATTTAAAAATCTGTCTTTAGTTTTCCATGTTCAGAACTTCTTACAGACATATGATTATATTGTGTTTTATCATTGCTTACCACTACCATACCATAAATCTTCAAGCCAACACAAACAGGGCCCTTGAAGTGTTAGTCATTCCAGCCTCATTCTTAGTGAGTAACCTTTGACATTTTCAGGAAACATCAGCATGTTGGGTGCTAAAGTGTACTGCCTATGTTGTTATCAGATGGAGACAAGTTCTCATTTTTAGAAGAAATTACTCAAAAGTAAAATGCAGGAAAATGTGAATTGCCTGCTTCTTCTCCACATGTGCTTTTGTTTTGTTGATAAGCAAAGGGCATAAAATATTTCTAGTGTGTACTAGTTTTTAACAAACAGAAGCTCTGAGCAAGTGTTTGCAAGCTCTGATTTCATCTTAACAGCTGTGGTCAGCGTGCAAGGTGTTTACACGAGCCAGTGTCTGAGGATAAGGACCAAGAGCTCAGCTGTGTCACTCAGCCAGAGAGGTCCAGCACCTTCATTAGAGTTTGAAAATCTGGCACCATTTTTGCATAACTGCTGTGTATTTGTATAATGGCAAAGTGATAGTGAGTGAAGTATAAACAGTTCTAGCATGATGTGATGGTGGATTTCACACCAGAACATGAGAAGCAGCAGTAAATCAAATAATGACTCTTCATATTTTAGTAATGTTTTACCTTATTGATTGGAAATAGAGAGTAAATAAGAGTCACACATTTTAGGTTAGCAGATCTTTTTCTTTGCTCATCATCTTGCTGATGAATGGTCTGATCTAAAAATAATAAAATGTGTTTCTGACATCTGTTTGAAATAGATTGCTTAAATAGTGTGTTCAGCTTTTTTGATTTGCTCTGCCTTTTTAACAGTGGGGATTTCCACACCTAAGGGATAAATGTAGGGCTGCAGTTCAAGTCGCAAATGCAAAGTAAATGCATCAAAACATTCAAGAAACATCAGCACCATATCCATTAAAATATTTAATTGGAATACTATTAAAGATCTAGCATGTACTTCTAAATAAAATAAAGCTATTGAGAGCCCAATATTTTGTATGAAATGGCATGGTTATAGTACCAGGGTACCCTTAGTAGTTGTCTTTATTTCCAAACAAATCTGAATATTTTCTAGATTTTGGGGTTTTTTAAAAAAATTATTCTGTGTCAGCACTTTTCTATGTATGAAAATAATAATACTTTTTTGGAGGAGATCTGCCTCTATCTAAAAAGTAACTCAAACTGCCTACATCCTTAAAAGGAAAAACCTCAATCAAGAATCAGTCTTCTATTGCATGTTACAATACCGTATGAAAAATCTATTGTCACCCTTTCTCCTCAGAATTTATAAGCTAATTTTAAAATATCAAGGGAAGTAAGAGATGGGAATAAAAGCCATGGAATGAAATCAGAGGGAAAAGGCTCTTAATAGAGTGCTGCTGTTTGGTGTCTCTCCACAGAGAGACTTCCACCTGCTTCTCTCAGTGTGATGGTATGACACCAAAGAAAAGCTGGGCGTTCAAGAGTTTAAGCTGGGCATCATTTATGAAAGACTTGGGCAGAAAGGATAGGTGAGAAATAAATTGGAAGAGAAGGAAACCAGCTGCAGTTCTAGGCCAAAGCAAAACTGAATGTGCTCAAGGTAATTTGAAAATGGTGCAGAGTGAGGAGGAGAGACGAGGTGAGGTGGAGCAGGAGAATGAAGCTGCGTGACTGGAGCAGTAAAAATGGCCAAGGGTGTTCCCCATTTGCTCTCATGTTCCAGGTAGGCTGCCACAGGTAGACTCATGCTACTGATACCACTTGTTAGCCAAGTGCTTTTGGCAGATCTGAGCTATTCTAAATTTGCCTTGACTGATGTAATCAAACACGGAACCTCTTGTTTAAATATATGTAGTGACATGTACATGTGCTTCCCCTACTTCTGAGCTTGTGTTCAACTGCAGTGGGGTCCTGTATAATTAACTTCTGGTATATTTTCTGTTGATGTCAAACCTCATGGGAAGATTTGTGGCAACAGGGTCAGTAGAAACCTTAACTTCACAGCTTTTCTGGAAGTAGCATTGAATCATAATATCCATTGATAAATCAGCAGTGAACTGCTCCAGCTTGGAGTTGTGCCTCTCTCTTCTCTTCTTTAGATAGTGTTGCTTTGTCTTGGATTTTCTACTTGCATTTGGGTGTCGCTATTTCTTGTAGGTTTTAAACCAACTATTTCATTCTGGGAAATGCTAAGAAACTTGAGGACAAAAGAGAAAGTGTAGGGTTTTGTTTGTTTTCTTCTTTTGTTACCGGATTATCGTTAGTATATGTATATGTTTTGTAATTGTTTTGTAAAAAAATTAAACAGCCTTCCTAATTATCTGGGAGGTAATTAGAAAAATACTTCCAGTTTTCTCTCAGAAAAGAAAGTCTTTTTGGGCTGAAAAGAAAGGGCACTGATGACTCACTTGTGGGCTTGGTAGTTCAGGATGTCTTCTGTAGAACAAGGCTTGAGATTTCCTGGGGCTCTTTGTTGTGTCCCATTAGAGTGAAAACTATAAGGATATGTTGGGACACCTTAATGGCATGGAGCTGTGCACTGGAACAGTCTCCTCAGGTCACAGCACTGAGTCTGCCAGAGTTCAGGAAGGGAACAGTTGGGACAGTGTTCTCAGACCCACGGTGTGATCACTGGGATGTCCTGTGCAGGGCCTGGAGCTGGACTTCAATGATCTTTGTAGGTCTCTTCCAATTCGGGATATTCTTTGTTCTATGATCCATCTTCACACTGACCACAGAGATTGCTGTGATTTGTAAGGGGAGATTCTGTTTTAGTGTGTGCACGGGTTTTGCTTATTTTCCATGAGCTGTGATCCCCTGCACAGATTTCTTGTGAAGAGCATGAGAGAAGTGAAGGACGACACCAAATCTGGAACCAACTTTCTTCATTATTGTTTGGATAATGTATTAATGGGAACCTTAGGAATGACAAAGTTTGAAATAAATTAGAAGTAGAAATGAGGCATTTTTCAAAAATCCCTCCAGTAAATGTTTATCTACTATTAACTGATATGCAGAAACAACTTAAGTATTAATTTCCTACACTGAGGATGCGTGAAATCAGTTCAAGGCTATTATGCCCTGAATTTGCAGACAGCTCGTTGTAATTAAGAAATAAACCTCAGAGTTGTTGTTTTGATTTTTCTCCGATGCTTTGCCTGGGGGTCAGGAATGTGTTCTTGATGCCTGCTGTCTATAGGCACTAAAAGACTTAAATAGCATTGTGCCTATTAACAGAAGTTGTTTGCATTTTGCAAATATTTCCCTCCAAAGCTGATTTAGTGTTCCAGCATAAAAGGGCTGTGGTATTACAAGGCTGTTAATAGATGAGAGAACAACTATATGTACCATGAAGGTGATTATGACCATAGGAAACTTGTATCAAAATTGCTTTAGGTCATAATGTTGTGGTATTGAAACTTTTAAAAGGTTATTTCCTTAAACTGTTAACAAAACTGGTCTTCTGTTATGGTTTCAGCTCCTAGGGACAAAACCTTAAGTATTATATCTGCTTTGTCTGCAGAATAAAACAGGAGCTCTTCTGACAGTTACCCTGGGAGCTGAGCATCTTGTTACATTTGAGTACAAAGGCAAAGTTCATTACTGATGGGAAAACAAACTTTCTCTACCATAGCATTTCAAATTCAACTCTCTGCTAAGTAGTGCTCATTAAATAATCTGTCATTTACAGGAATTACTATTTTAGGCCTTTTAAATGTTTCAGTGATTTTTCTTACATGGGATGAGATTTGTATGTTTTAAGAAAGAAGGGCAGAAAAGGACGCTGTTTCTGAAAGATTATCTTTCTGGGGAAGCACACAGCTAAAATTGGACAGTAGATGAGCTGTATTGGCCTAAGGGGCAATGATAACAGAATTAGTAGAAATAAAGATTTCTTGTTTCATGCTTGCTGAAATAACTCATCTGTTTTGGGGAATATGTAGATGATACTCCCTGAAGTGTAATTTATTGCATACAGTTTCTGAGGATTCCCAGATTATATCCAAATTCACTTTTCCTCTTCTAGTATACAGTTAATGGGGAAATAAAGCAGCTCTGTTTTATCTGCTTCTGCTGCTTGGTCTTAGAAGTCTGAGAGAGCTGTTCCGTTCATCTCTGAAGGTGCATTGCCCTCTCTCCAGTGCAGGAATGTTCTTTCCTCTTGGGTGCCTTTTTCTCCTCTCCAGTTCTTCCCTCCTTCCACTAACCCATCAACAGTGTTTGGGAAGATCCCTGAAGACCTCTTACATGCATAGCCAGCACTGGCAGAGTAAAATACCTCTAAATAGTCAAGTGTCAGAGTTTTTTAGCAGAACAGGAACAGTTTCTGAGACAGGACTGTAAAGTACCAAGTGCCAGTTGCACATTCATATATAGCAGCTTTGTCCTGCTTGGGACCTCACCCTTCTAGGTTTTCAAAGCAGAAAACCTTACCTAAATCTGCAGTCACTCTGTGGTTTTTCTATTACATGGAATCTTACTTTATAAACAGAATTTTTGAAGAAACATAAATGCTCTGTAGCAATTTTAAACTCTTGGGTCAACTTGTAAACCTCTCCAAGAAGATTGTGGGTGGGTGGGGAATTATTTTTAAAATTAGAGATCTGCAATGCCAAGTATGTATCCACTTCTGCGTTTTCTTAGTTATGACTAAAAGACTAAAGATACCTCTTTTAATTCTTTCTCTTGACATTTCCTGAGCAGCTTAGATGAGGTTCTTTGCTACAGACAAGCGGTTTAAAAATTTTACATGAGTAAGGTGATAATATGGGGGTCAGACATAAGGTTTTCTATACCAGATCAAAAAAATGGGTGTTCTAGTTCAGCATCGTGCTTCTGGTCGGCAGTTCCCTAACAAACCCATAAACAAGGAACATTATTTTGACCTGGATACTCTTCAACTGATAGTGGAAATGGTGGCCAGACACAGGAAGGCTCATTTTAGTGTACAGATCCTTTTAGTTGTTAGTGCACCTCCGATCTGAACAAAGGCATAGTTTGTAGAGTACAAATACATGGATTTTGAGAATGTGCCTCTAAATAAATGAACATTCATTCAAATTGTGAATCTAAGGATGGATAACATTAGCTAAAGAATATAATTCTTCTAGAAATGAGTGCTTCGTAATGAATGGCATTCAAGACGACAGTTGTCCACTTGAATTCTCAATACTGTGGACTTGCTGGAATTTTATTTCACTGAAAAATTAAATTAAAATCACTTCATTCCTCCTTTGCAGTCATATAAATGAAACTATTTCAAATTATATCAGATAAAAATTGTTTCCATAGTAACAGATTCTAAGGTGTTTGTAGAATGATGAAAGGAACTTAGCAAAAAGTTGTTCTGAATATTTAAAACAATCCAAACTTTGAGTTTGGTTTTTGCACAACAATTTCACCTTTTTTTCAACTTGCGAAATGGAACTGAAGCTATAATTTGCAATGATAAAGTAAATGACTGGAGTTTAAAGGTCCTTTTCTGAATGAATTTTGAAGGTAAGTCTTATCTGCATAGTTCTTGAGGCAATGGACTTTTGAGCTGTTATTCCTACATTTTAAAATGTTGATACATTTTTCAGGTTTGGATGAGAGGGAAAAGTAAGTATTTGTAGCCTTCAGCCATGGAATGGTAGCTTTTCTGGGAGATTAACTGAGAAACAGCAGGTCTTAGTATCACATTTGTTTATTGTGCATTGTGGATCATATTGCTGCTCACACTTCTCACTTCTGTTTATCTTTTTAAAAAGGCATTTAATTAACTGCATATACAGGAGAATAACTGTTTCGTGTTTTGAGGGTCACTGAAACAACTCCCCTAATTTTTCTTCTGCACCTAATACATTCCATGCTATGAAGAAAATAGTTTCTGTGCCCAAACTTCAGCTTATATTACTGTACTTCTTCAGCAGAGGAAGTATCCAACAGGAAATGCTGGCTGCATATATGTGCCATCCTCAACGGAACCTGCTGTTGTTTTCCAACATATTTTTTATTGTTCATGAAGTCATTCATGCATGTAACTTTAAAATGGGGCCTTGTTTATTTCAAGTAAATCTAGGAAAGTCATAAAATATAACTCTTATCTTTTTCATCATGGGCTAACATTCCTTTTAATAGAAAGGTTTCACAGTGGAAGACCAGTGAAGTCTGCAAAACTTCTTTCTTGTTCTTTCTCATATGTAAAGAGGTATCTGTATCATTATTCAAACAGCATATCCAGAGCCACTAAATATACTGCTATTAAATAGTGAAAATTAGTGATCATAAAGTGAACTATGTGTACTTGGATATACTTAACGTGAGTCATATAGCTGGCACTGAATCAAGTGCAGTATTACTATGAAATGATGGATATGTTGCTTTTATAACAACATAACAGCTGAAGTGATTTTTCAGCATCATTTGGAAATGGATAGACTTTATTTTCAGTTGTCATAATATTCCATTTTAGAATAAATGTACCACCCAACAATGATAAATTTGTACTCTCTTTTTGAATCAGGTTGGTATTTTTGTATCACTTGTGCTCTAAGCTCCATCATAAAACTGAAATTTTACATACCTTATGTTTGGCTTTTTAATTTGGGCAGTCTTTTGCATTGTGCTGTACAGCTTGCTGGTCAGTAGGAATAGTGTATAAGAGTAGCTAATGCCACATTTTACTGGGTGCCTAACTTCTAATAGTGTATTTTGGGTTTTATTGAGTTATAGAATGACTAAGAACCGCTAGCTGTAAATCAGTAAACATTAAATGAAATCTAGAGACTTTAGTTTTGAAGACAAACTAGCACAAAAGACACTGAGACCAACACTTCAACAATTTCTTCATTCAAGCTACATTGTCAGTTTTTTAGTGACACCTTTGTTAGATCTTTTTCACACTCCAGAGAAACCAATATAATAGTTGTTTTGGAAATCAGCTCTTCAACTTAAGCTTGTGAGCAGAGGGCAACTTCATATTTAGGAAAAAAAGCCAAGGTTGTCAAGTCCAGGATGCAGAGAACAGTGCTGTAGTTCTTATGGGTAGCCTGGCAGCTACCATGGACAGTGTATCTTCAGAGAGTGTGCATGCACTTCTCCACACCAAATAATCGAGAGTTTAGGAACTTGTCATTCTCCCCCAGATTGTATCTGTTTCCTGTGACTTTCTTTTCCCCAACTACATTTGTTGTTTAGGTTGTAGCTACTCAATAGTAGATATTTGGATGATGTGGAAGAGTTTTTACTTTTCCTGCTGCCAGGTCTCTTGTTTTAATTTTTTAAGTGGAGATCATGTAGTCCATAGTCCATTTTGAATCTCTCTTTACAACTCTAAAGGCTGAAGTTTTTGCAGAAGTGTTCTTTATAGAGCTTTCATTCTTATTCCCTGATTCCAGTGGGAAAAAAAATATAACATAACAGACTTCTTTTAAGCTGAAAAAAAAATTATGTGCATCTTAAACATTTGCTTCTATTTGCATGTTAGAATTGAAATGTATGAACACAAATACAACGTGTTTGTCATCTTTTAAATTTGTTAAAATGTCAGTAAAGTAGTAAATATTTGGTTCTGTTTCCTGGCAGACTGGGGGTAGACAGTAGATGCCTTCTAATTAGTAAAAGTCCTCCTACAGAACTGTAAAAGGTATTCTCAGTCTTTATCAGCTTTTAATTTTACATTATGGAGGTGACAATGGCCCTTGTCCTCATTAGCCTTCTGCTTCTTTGCTTATAAGCATCTCTCAGCTTGTACTCTTTTCAGTTTTGTCTGAGGAATAATGCCCTTTTTTCTGCAAAAATATTTCTTGGACTTTTTTTCACACTTGGTGTTTGTTTCAATTTTTGTTTCATAAATTCCTGTAATTTTGTAATAAGCCTCACTTTTCCTCACAGCGTTGGGTTTTCTTGGGGTTTTTTTTTCACCTACACTGCAAACATTGAGTTTTATGTGGTGTTTCATGGGCACAAATGTTAGAATTCATACAATGATTCCTGGGTTTTTTGTGCACGTTCGATGTTAAGGTTTTGACTTACTGTTTAGTCTTCTACTGTGTAGCAGTAGTAGACCACAATGACCTTAGAGTCAGGGAAAATATTTGGGTACTTTAGTCTGAGGAAAAACAAATTCTCCAAAATGCATTTTCCTAAGATACTGATTTCCTAAGACTACTGCCTAAGTGAAACATCCTAATATAGGAATTCAGTCTTGAATAGTGGAGCTAAGTTATACTGTATTAACTTTATCTTTAAAAAAAGAACTGACTGAGAAGTTGTAAATATGGTGCTGCATGAGACCCTAATACTCTGGCGGTTTTAGAGAGAGATTTAGAGCTGTTTGCTTTTTGAGAGGAAAATATTGTGACAGCTGTGCTTAAACATGTTTTATGTGCTTAAAAGTTAAGGCAGAGTTAGAGGGGGAAAAAATCAAGAGGTGCCCAAAACCAGCAGTTGGGCATCAGTTCAGAGGAAGCCAAGACAGATCTTTGAAGCTCTTTAGATGTAAATCAAATCTTGTCATAGATCAAGACACTTTCAGGTTTCCTGAAAGTTATTTGCAAGAAATAAAATTAATCTAAATTAAATAGTTTTCTTTTTCTGAGAGTAGACAGACTTTGTGTTTCCGGAGTTGTATACATGTGGTGCCTTGAAGCCTTTCAAGTGTTTGTGTATCCAATGAATTGTAATCAAGTGTCACTTTCCACCCCTCATGCCAGCTCCTTCTTCCTGACAAAACAGGTGCCATATAAATACCTTGTCCTTTGTCAATATTTGCAGCTGTCCTTAAAGTGACAAGTTAAGAGTAATTGATGAGCATTTGTCTCTTGTGAATTCCTCTTTTTCTCTTGGGGTGGGAATATCTCATTAATTGAAACAACAAAAAAATGGTATTACTTGCCATAAAATGTTCAGCATTTCAGTACTGTGTACTAAAACCTCTGTGTCTGCTTCCTCTGCATTAGTTTTCAGCTTTTGTTTTAGTTTCTAAGTCAGTCTTGAAAAGCAGTATCACAGCCAATGTTTATGCAGAAAAGAGACTCATGAAACCTGTATCACCCGTCAATAATTGGTGTGAAGACCTGGTAATTGCTTTATTTTGTAGATAACTTCCCACACAAGGAGTCTAAATCCTGTCTTCCATTGAGCCTGAGAAGCTGCTTTGTCCATTAGGGCTTTTCATTTAAGTTTGTAATGCCACTTAATATTCAAAGACCAGTGGTAAGTCTTGAGCACTATCCAGAGTTGAAATGAAAGGAAATGGACTACAGAAGTTGCAAATCTTGATGAAATAATTTTATCCACCCTTTCATTGAAAAACATAATCACCCAATGTTCATGTTATCATAAAAATCCTAATTTCTAGCCTTCCTTTTTAGTAATTCAATCATATATTACCCAACCAATTCACAAGTGTTCTGGTTTGATTGTAATACCCAGGGAGTGAAGAAGGTGCCTTTTCTTCTGTGCTGATTATCAGATGCACAGAAGGGACAATAGAGAGCATGTTTGAAACCCACATGCCTTCAGATGGCAAAATAATTAATGTCTGTTCTGACTCTTCGTAAGTCTTGAGCTGTTTTCCTCATTTTGCCTGGTTCATCTGTAGGACCACTATTGCATTTGTATCATAGATGAGAATATTGCCAGCTCAGTCTGTTGCTCAGCTGATAAAAGGTTTCTTTGGCACTTGTGTGACTTCTTGCTTACAGCCATGTAGGAAGGGAGGACTGCCCACGGTGTCTATGGAAAACGGAGCATTTTGTAGTGAAAATGCAGTTTCTTTCTCCATCGTTCCAGGCAGTGGGTCATAGTGGGGCTTGTAGGAAAAGGTGAGCCTTGATTTCTGGCCTGAAGCTGTGGTACCTCTGAGGTCTGCAGGTGTCCAAGGTCTTGTGAAGAAGCAATAGTTGCTTCTGATGCAACACGCTAATCTCTGTGAAGTCTTGCTAGTTTTATTATGAAATAGCTGAAAGGCATCTGTAAGAACCATTCTTAAATATAAGACAATCCTGTTTTCTTACACAATGTAGAAATGTTTTTCTACCTGTCACCTGCAGCTGTGCAAACTAGACAAACTTTTCAGAATATTTGAAAATATGTGAACAAACCCGGAAGAACAGATTTAGCAAGACCATCACAGCAAATATAAAATACACTGATTCAAGTAACTATACACCAGAGGATTGTGAGGAATCTAAACAGAACTATTGTCCAGGTAAACTAATTTGATACTACATAATTATCATATCTGCTAGAATAAAGGATTTATTACTAATTCAGTGGTTCCAGTAAAACAAAAAAAGTGACAAGAAAATTTCAGCTATTTCTCTTGAACACTCTTCTGGAAAAGCTTGAACAATGCCGCTATTTGGGGTTTTTTTTCTTTACTGTAATACATGAACATATGAATGATGAATGATATATAGTATCATTCATATAATGCTATGAACATAGAATATTTTTTTTGGTGTTAAAATCAGGGAAAATCAGTGCCACATAGATACTGATGGCAATTGACTGAAGCACAAAAATATGTTCTGTTGCTTTTATTAAAGGCTGTGAAATTTTTTCTTTAGAGTCACACACCTTGACATGGTTGTAAAAGTAAGAAACAAGGGCATGTGGCCTAGAGAAACTAAGAGTCAGGGTAGCATCCTTCCTGGATTGCCTTAAAGATATAGTAAGCATAATTGGTAATTCAGTGGCAATTGTGTGGTAATGTGTTAGATTTTGTTTAATGGCCATATTTTTCCTTCGTGTTGAGGGGAATCATACAAAAGAAGTTTAAACCATTAATGTTTTGCATTTAGTTATGATAATCTGTTTATTACATACGTATATAGATATATGTATGTGTGTATGTTTATCTTTGTTCCAAAGCATATTGCACATGGAAACTTTGTTATGTATTTTTTTTCAGTATCTTTTTGAAATAGGTTGGCACTTTTCTTCTTTTCAGGATAAATGCTGTGTACTGTGCTAAGAGTAACACTTGCTTAGCTTTTTGTTCAGGTTCAGGTCTAGATGCAGAAGGGCTAAATACAGGTTAGCCTGTATTTATTTTTTGTTCTCTAAAGACAAAAAGAAATAAAAGTGATTTTCTGAAGATTATGTCTTATCCACTGTTACATCTGAGATGCCAGATCTTCTATCTATGATCTTTTATTCATCATGAAAATACCCTGGAGCAGTCCGAGTTTCTTCCTGCAGTCTCCAGGGTATCCTTGCTCTTTTGTTCTTTATCTGTCTTGGCCCTGACTTGCCAGATGTGACAGCAGTTTTTGTGGCTGGTCTGAATGCAAGTGCTTGACAGGCTGGCCAAAGAGAAGGGGCAGGTGTGAAACACTCAACCGCTTTCTCCCAGAACCCTGGCTAGCTTTACCTTGTATCTGGGTCTGGACATCTGATAGAATCATTTCAGCTTGAAACCTTTGAGTAATTTTAAGCAAATTTCACTCTGTAATCATGATAATTATGGGACAGAGATAAGGGAGGACTGGGAGTGATGGAGTAAGGAGCTCATGCCGGTTTCCAGTTGTTTGCATAAATTATAGCCTGATTTAATGTCCGATAAGCACAGGAGGAGTATCTGGTGGCCAATATGAATAACAAACCTCTGAATGCAAAATTTGAATGCTCATGGGAAAAGACTGACTAAAATTTGTGCGGGGATGAGATGATGTGTTCATTTTCTGTCTATTTTGCAGGCTAAGCTCTGCAGAGGTTGTGTCATCATAAAAATAATATTTGCAGTTAATTCTTCTAAGTACTAATAGCAATTTGTATAATTTCTATTGGTGAAGGTGTAAAATCTTCTTAATCAAGTAATATTAAGGAGAAGAAATTTTCTTTTTAAGGAGCTTGCATAAGTGATTAACAACAGTTTTACTGAGTGTGTTTAATTTTTAGTGGTTTTGGTTTTCAAGTTCTTTGTACATGTTTAATCTCCAAAAGAAAATGATGTGACACCACTGGCACTCTGGTGTGTGCTTTTTTCTCTAAGTAGTGCTATTCTTTGGGCTGTGTAAGGGTTTTTCCTTTGTCTGCTTTATGCCATTTTATCTTAAATTAATTTCTGGGGTTTTATCTCTGAGAGTCTCTATATAATTATCAATTAATATATGTAACTAGTTATTTGGCATATCTATAGCAGATGAGTATAATTCTTACTAGTTCCAGGTAAATTGACAGTTTTTGTCTGCATTGTGGATATGTGATCTTTATCTTGAGGTTGTTCCTTCTGCTTGTTCTTCCTTCCACTTCCTTATTGTTCCTTCCACCTGTATATAAGTCAAGATTTGCCAAATCTTTGTGTATGTTTGAATGTAGCATAAACATATACATCCTCACACTGCCTCAGAATTGCACTGAATTTCCAGGTTAAGGAAGGAGTTAAAGAAGCTACAGGTCTTCAGCACTCTACTGTAGAAAGAGTTGGTAGTTACATATGCCCATAATAAATGTACACAGTGGTAGTCAGTTTCTGTTTTATTGTGTTTCAGATTAAGTGTTAAGTACTAAAAGAATACCCCCTGTTCTTTTTCAAATTTTTAGTCACCCGTAGATTATAATGAAAATGTTGGTATTAAAGATTAGAATATTACAGTCGTGCTTGGCTGAGCCATGGTATTGCTGGGGAGGGAAGTGCTCCCAGTTGAATACTCTCCTCCAATGTCACAAAGTGGATGGTTCTCTTTGGAGGCTGGAGGTACCTGGGACCCTGTTCTTGACTTCCCTGTGCTGTGAGGAGGGAGGCTCAGCCTGGAAAGGTCCTGCCTGAAGTCCAGAGCTGGTTTCTCAAGGCTGAGCTGCACAGGATCAGTCAGCAAGATGAGATTCACAGACTGACATGACCAGAGAGCTGCAGTGCCGGGGAGTAACCAGCAGCTAACTGGTAAAATTCCGTTTTTAATGGAAAACTGTACGAAATTGAACGTTTTGTGATGTTACACATTACTTCATAACAAGACATAGTTTCATTCTTCAAAAAGATGGCATTAATCTAGAAAGAAGATGATAAAAAAAGTTCATTGGAGGGGAGATCAAATCACATCATCTGAAGCCTTGCAGCTATAAAGAAGCTCAATCCCCTTTTTCTGTTTACTCAGTACTACTAAAGAACTACTTTAGCTCCTTAAGTTTAATGTGTGAGGTTGAAGAGCTTCAGAGAAACTACCAAATGCTTTTGGAATGCATGAGCTCTGGGCTGCAGAGCGGGAACACACAGCTGCCAAGCAGATGATGTGCCAGTTCTGTGATGCTGTCCTTTGCTCTTGCTGCATTGTGGGGCAGGGCAGGATGCCCTTCTGCTGTGGCATTTCTTACATTTGCTTAGAAAATGCCAATCTAGGCATCTGCAATGTCAAGCTTCAGCTGCTTTGCCTTATTCTGATTTTTCTGGGAAATCCTGATATTATTTGTTGCATTTGCAGTTGCATTTTGTAAATTGTACGAGCACTACTTTTCAAATGGAGCCTTTATTAAATATATTTAAAACAAAAAAGCAGGAAATGCATTTTAAAGAAACACGTCTCTCCATCAGAGATACTTCTTTGCGTATACATTGATACCTTATCTAAGGATATTTTAGATTTTGCAGGAATTTCACAGTGTTGTTTAACTGTCAGATGTCAGTGCACACACATAAATGTTGGTCTGTTTGTCTTTCTGCTAAGAACTGATGAAAGAGAGATGGTGTCGTACATTGATTCATGGTTATGTTGAATAGGCTTTCATTTAGTGTATTTTGTGACTACCTTCTTTCAGAGTAAGATAAAAGTGACAGAAACTTATCCTTTCCCCATGTTTTTAGGTAGCCCTTTCTACATCTTTTATATGGACTGATTTTCCCCTGGAGTATTTGAGAGACATAAGCTGAACAAGCCATGCTTTATGGGCACTGCTGAAACAGCTAGGTGGCAATGTTCTTCTTGTTTCTTATCCTTGTACTAGTCCATGATTAAGATGTTTATTAATAAAGAGTAGTACCTTGTAGATTTCATCAGAGAATGAAGTTAATTAAAGTAGTTTTTCAGAAATAGTGATCACATAGAGGTTTGAGAAGGAATACGTCTATAAAACTATTTCTACTTGTTACATGTAAACTAGCTAAGATAAAGCTAGGACTAACATTATAATGATTTCCCATTCTTTTAAGTAGGTGTATTGTATCTGGTAGAGAAAATATTTATGTATTTTAATGTTTTGATTAATAAAATGATTCTGGAATTTTTTTCTACTAAAAATATTTTTATTTGCTCCAAGTTGGTATTGTCATTGACTCATAGCTGTGAATTGAAAAATGTTGCAGTCATCTTGTAGCTAATGCTTTGTCTCAATGTAGCTTTACCATATAGCCAGGCACATCCCTGATGGTCTGGAATGCAGAAGAGCAAGTCATTATTGCTTTTTACCTGTTGTATTTGTTCATCTTAGGTTCCCATAGGAATCTCACTGGTTTTGTTCATGATAGAGGAAATGGCTGCAAGTGAAGATGGGAGTTGAGTTTGACTCCTTCACGTGTGCTGGCTGGGCTTTGGTGTAAATTTTTGTCTCCAGGCAGTTTTTGTCATCAGTTCAGGTTTTGGTAGAACTGGCTGCTGGTGAAGGCAGTGTACAGCAGTAGTTCTTTTGCATTCTTGTAGATGCCATATTTTACCAAATCTCCTACTCTGCTATGTGAGGATATGATCCAAATCTTGTGTTGGGTTTGAGGGAATATGATATGTAAAGCTCTCATGTATACTTACTGCAGTATAAGATAATTAAAACAGTCTTTTTCATGAAGTAAATTTCCTAAAATCATGCTCTTTAAAAAAATCCTTCTGTGGGTGAATTATTTGCCTTTAGGGAAAGAATATTCATGTTAATGTTTTTGTAGTGATTATAAGAGGATATGTGTAAAATTCTGTTGTAGTGAGAATAGAGAAGGAAAAGGAATTGTTCAAAGTTATTTTCCTGTACTCTTCAATTAAAGAACTTTTTCTGTTAAAATATATCAGCATGTTTTCTTTCTGTTGTTGTGCATCAGTTATTTAAACTGTTGTGACTATTAAAAAGAGCTGAGGCTTGTGTTAAGATTTGGCAGTAGTTAAAATCTACTTTTGATTTAAAATCTACTTTTGATTTCCAGTTTCTAAACTTCCCATACTTTCTGAGTTACTGCCTCTAGTTACAAAAAGCGATGTTAAACCAGAACTTTAAATATTGGTTGAAACATAGGGAGAAATCTTTGTGCAGAGACAGGATATGAAACAGTCCTAATTCTTGCAAGAGGAACTAACAGGCAGGTGCTGGAACTCTGCAGACAGTGCTGCTGCTGCTCCCTGCCTCCACGTACCTGCTCCCTGCCCAGAGAGGGGCAGGTATTGCAGTGGCTCCAGTGCTTCTAGATGTTTCCTTACTTTTGACCTGCATCATTTTGTCTGCTGGAAATTTTGAGACACAAAAGCAGGTTTTTGACTATTTCAGTCGAGTCAAAAATTTCCAAACTATCAAAATTAACTGGAATTAATGGAATTCTTTCTGAATTCTTTATATGAAAGTGACTTTATCTGTGACCCTTCATATTAAAATGTGCTTTGTTTTACTATTGTTTGTTTACTATGTTTTACTTTGTTTTTGGCTATTTATCTTGAGAGTAGCTGGTTTGGGGCTATGTTTTGGATTTTTGATGCAAACAGTGTTGATTACACACAGATGCTTTTGCTGAGTGATGCTTGCATGGTGCTAAACACCTTTCCTGCTCCTCACCCACTCGAGCCCTGCTGTCGTGGGGATGCTGAACACCTGCCCACCTCATCACAGGAGGAATGAATTCCTTGTTTTACTTTGCTTGTGCACACATTTGTTTTACATATTAAATTGTCTTCATCTCAACCCATGCATTTTTATGCTTTAACCCTTCCAATTCTTTTCCTCATCCCACAGGAGGAGACTGTGGGATCAGCTGTGCAGAGGCTGAGCTGCCTATGGGAATTAACCCACAGCATTTGCTTTGTCTTGGACTAATGGAATCTCTTTCTATTTATTTGTATTTATAGATTAAATTAAGTCATCAACCAGCAAATTCAAGTCTTCTATTTCGAGACCAGATGATTAAAAGATGTGCAGATTTAGTATTTTGCATTTCCATAGAAGTGGTGTTTCTGATTGCAAGGCAGTGCCCTGGCTCCCACATGAATTTTTAAATATATTCCAAGACTTTTATACTAGGAACAGTCTTTTTTTTTTCGTAGAGGCAGGTGCTGCAATTTCCTTTCCACTCATCCCTTCCCTTTAAGACAGAAAAGGTGTGTGGCCAGGATTTAGATCTTTCTTCAACTACAGAATTCATGTGTAATTTAAATTGAGCCTGCATTATCTGGTTCGTGAAAGCATGCATACTTAGTATGGCTTCTATATTATTTTTATCTCTTGCAATAAAATTGATGGAAAATTCTAATTTCTTTCTGCTTTCAGATATAAAAAGATATCAGTCATTGTTTCAGTTTATCTGCATTGTTAGTAAAGACAAAGAGGATGGTATGTATTAATATTGTATATAATTAAAAAGTATTGGGTGAATATGAGCTTGTATAATGAATTATAACCTAATATACAGAGTACTTAGGGGAATCAAAACATGAATATGCATTAGGAAGTTGCATATTGTGGAAATATATCAGTTTTCTTTTAAAGAAATCTTAAATACTGTGAAGAGGAAACAGCTGAATCTTTCCTTACCTGCAGTAAACAGTTCTCAGTAAGTAGCTGCTTTAGAAGGAATGAAGGTTGTGATATTTTAGACTCGAGTCTAACGTATAATTTGGTCTTTGAGTGTGAATTTTGAATGATTATAATACAATGCTGAGGGCGGTTTTGAAAATTGTTAGACTGGTCCAAAAAAGTTTCTTTAAGGCATTCACTTACTATCATTTAGGGATTCCTGTATATGAAAGGAATGGGATTCCTCTGCACATAACACCATGTCTGTGTTAAGTGAGACTTGTAATACTTAACTCTAATGAGAAATAGTTAACAAAAAAGCACTTTGTCAAGATTTAATTTATCTATTCAAATATTACTACTAAACTTCTTCATTTGTGATTAGAATGTTTTCTGGGCTGGACAGAGAAGCTACTGGAAAACATGAGTTTGACTATCTGTGATTGTTTTTTTCTTTTCGGAATGCCTGTATGTGCTTCTTCACAATCATCTCCAATGATTTTTCCATTTTTTGTTTTCTTATGTTGACCATATTGATTAGTTTCAAATAATTTTTACTGCCGTTTTGTACAGTTTCAGCAGTTGAAGCAGGTTTCAGTGACTATGTATTAATTAATTCAGTTATCTATTTGGGCTTTATGGGATAGAAAAATTAGTATAACACATGTTCTACCTAGTATATTTCTCTTTTAGACAGTCTTACAAATATGCCATTTTGAAAAACAATGAGTTGTAGTTATGAATATTAGAATCTTTAAATTTGCCTTACATGTTCTACAGGGGGCCTATCCCAAGACACCACTCAGTGAATACATGTGGGCTGTCTCCTTATGCAGTAGATCATTACTGTGATTGTTTGGGTAATAGCAGCAGTTCTTTAAAAATTGTGTCTCTTTCTTATATTAAGTTACTTGAATCCTTATTCAATTCATCATAATTTTGCATACATTAAATTTTGGAAGCAGTTGTGACAAGAAAAGTATCTTGCAGAATAATAGGCCTAAGAGGGAGGGATATGTGCTTTGTTTTGGGATTTTGGTCTTTGGTTTGGGTTTTGTTTTGTTTTGTTTTTAATCAGCACCTGCTTAGAAGTTGGAAAATTCTTGGAATTATGTAGATTAAAATCCCATGTTGGATGTCCATGCCTGTTGCTTTATTGTTCCTTCAAAATAATGGTACATCACAATGCTGCTCTAAGTACACATTAATACTGTTACATTCAAGTACATCAATAAAGAATACTCTTTGAAAATCACTGTATTATGCAACTGAAGATTTAGGCTTTACTTTGATATTCTTGAAACTGTTTGATAAGTGTATTCTCTCCCAGATGAGGAATCCAAGGGAGAAAAATAAGCACCTCTTTTTCTCTCTTCTTCCACATATTTGATTAGAGCAGTCAGTCCTATTAAGAAAGAAAGAGAGATCTGGTTAGCTTCTTCTGCTTTTCAGTCTGACAGTCAAAGGCTGTCATGGGGTTTTAAATTACCCAGAAACAAGCTTTAGTGCAAAGCTCTTTTTTTTCCTCCAAAATGCCATTCGTTATCCCAATAGACAAAGAAGAGTTCAAAAACAACTAATGAGCCTTTTAACAAAAAGCATAATTTATGATAAAGGTAAATCTTTTGTGTGACTTCTGTGTAAATGCATTAATAATAAATATGAAGGTGTACTGAAGTCCACCCTGTTTCTACTTATTCTTAGTAAGAAGAGGAGGATGTTTGCATTTTTATGTCGTAACACTGTGCCCCTGAAACAAGAAAGGGTTTTTCTGAAGAGTAACAAGGGACGATTTTTCACAGAGGTCCTACTAAAACAAACCTAAAAATGAAGCACAAGTGAACTTGTACTCCTGGGACCACAGGGAGAGAATTCATGTGCTGTTATGCCAGCATCATTGCTAGAAATACAGGTATGGTGTGTGAAAAGTAATTTCTCAGTCACTTTCTGTGAAAGCAGGGAGAGCTGTGAGCAAATGTGCTGTCACTATGTCATGGCAGAGTCATAGCACTTCTGAAGATGTTTGGTTGACTCATCAGATGATCCAGTTGATAAACAGTGGATGGACAAACAATATGTGTGTGGTAGGAAGAGGCATGGCTGTACTCTCTTTGTTGCCCTGGTTGTATTTATAGCAAGATTATAAAATATTAAACACATAAAATGGGAGTGTGCAAGGAGGTAAGATGAAATCAGTTTCTTGCTTTCTTTTGAGCAGTTTGCACTAAATCCAGTCTCGAAGTCAGTTCACTTTAATCCGGTGACTTTTCAGTCTTCCAGATAACTTCAGTTAAATTACAGTAAGTGAAATATAAAGTTACAGCTGGGAGTTTCCCATAATTTTTTTTTTAATTGTCTGTTTTACTGTGGAAAAACACAATGTACTTTGTTTCTTTTATTTTTTTTTCTGTAATTCTGTGGGGGGAAGAAAAAAGATTCCTCAAAAAATGTGTGCTGGATCTGGTTTTACAAATTTGATACATTTGGTACCATTTGAGGTTTCAGTAGTGGGCTTCAGAGTAATTTTGAAAACACCTCATCTGTATTAAACAGATTTTATTATTAAATTTAATTATTTTTAAAATGTTGAATCCAGCACCTTCTGTATGTCCATACAAAATGATGGATTTTGGATGGATTCTGTGCATATACTGAAGTTCTTGACAGGAGAATGTTAACATGACAGGTATATTTTTTCAATATGGATTTATTTCTTGGTTTGTTTGTTTGTTTGTTATTTTAATTTCTAGGACAGAGATTGGAAAGTGCTAGGACTTGCTTTAAAATCTCTTCTCCAAAATACTTCTTGCATTTCAACATTCTTTGAACCTTACAGTCTAATAACTGTGTAAGCATTAAACTTAGCAGTGTATTTGATTGCATGCTCTTCTAATCCACGAATTGGAGCATTATGTCTTTCTTCATTAAATGTATATTTTGTCTAATTGATTTTTATAATCCTTAGGAGTAAATAACCTCAAGGTGTGTCTTAGTTTTAGAAGTCTGTTATTTCTAGAAAGCTTGGAGGACAGGTCTCTGGGTATTTTAAGGAGAGAGATACTATTTGATTTATTTATATATAACTGTTATTGTATGTTTCTTGTTGACTGAATGTTTTTATATATCTGGGTGCTTATGAAAATGAAGAGCTAATGGCATTAACAAGAGACTGGCATAGAATATAGGCCATCTTTACAAGCTTCTGGATTCTCTTATGCCTGTGGTCTTCTGCCCAAGCCAACTTTCCCTGTGCCAATTGTAAGCTTCTCTTTGAGCACATATTGCTAATCGTCCTGAACTGAGCCAAATTAAATGGTGTATTTTTAATGAGAAAAAGAGTTTGGATTCCTATCCATATGCTTCAACTGATGTCAAATCCTACTTCAAACAGATGCTGACCTCTATATTACGAAGGCATAAGGGCTAATTATTCTTGAACAAATTTCCAATTTTGGCCACCTATAAGGAACCTTTTACATTTCTAAGGGTATAGATCAATATAACATACCTGTTAAATTTGTATTAGGATTTCTCAGGCTTAAAATTCCAATACTTGGAACACAGGCAGTTGAAAATAATATGAAATGAAAAGTTCTTAGAATTTTCACTTCATTCATCTTTACCATCTTGTATTTGTGTTGGAGATTAATCATCAGGAAGATAATTGTGCTTTCCGCTATAAAATAAGTATGTGGTCTTTTTTTCTAGAAGCTTATCTTCCAGCTCTTAGCCAGCCATTGCCTATGCAACAGTCACAAATGGTTCAATCTGGCATTAGGAACTGGGAGAGCTGGTAGCACTAGCTGTTATCCGCAGAAGGCTTTCAATGCAGATGGCCATATCCTCTTTCCTCCACTCCTTTGAGTTAAAATGTGTAAATGTAAATCATGCATGGTTAGGATTATTCTTTAGAATGCCTGTAAGTAGCTCTTATGTATAAATCAGTTAAGAGCTTGAGACATTTATGTGGAAAGGATATATGGAAAAAAAAATCCTATATTCTCTGTCATTTTTTCCTTTCTTTTTCCTTTAAGTTAAAAATACCCTGTAAAACCATGTGTACCTGTACAAAGTATGTCATCAAACAAGTGCAAGCAGCTAAATAGGTGATTGTGAATTATTCAGGGTGGTAGAAGATATGTCTTGTAACAAATAGTGTTTTAGTTCATATAAATTTCCAGTGTAAGGTTTTTTTTAAAGACCAAGTCTGCTTTTCTGAAAGTGCGCATATGGCTAAGTCAGAGTTCACAGATAAAGATAGTACAACATTAGGGCTTTAGCTGGCTATGTTGATAGTAACAGTAATATGGATAAAGCGTGTCATGCAGATCCTGTAACACTCCATAATCTGAGAAAACGTAGAAATCAAACTTGTAGAACTGAATTAGAGATGCATGGGTATTAAAATCCTCTATTCCCTCCCATTTAAACACAGACCATCTGTTGTTTCCAGATGTTCTGCTTCCTGCAGCAGTATACTGCAAATGCTGTTACAGCATCAACAAATCTTTCCCATTTTTTGTTGTGGGGTTTTTTTTTCTTGGTTCTGTAGTGTCGTTCCCAGAAGCTCCAAACCACCCACCACTGGTGTTTCTTCCTTAAGTGACAATGCACTGTGGTGAGGGATGTTACGTTACTCAATGGGTAATTTGTAGTGTGGGTGGCAAAAATACCTTGAGTGTAGATAATAGTATTTTGAATGCTCCAGTGCTACGTTTCAAACAATGTGTAGTACAACACCTTAATCTGCTGCTGTCTGTAAAGCAGTGGGCTGTCACCTCCCTCAAGACCACTGCTTGCCTCATTAATATCGCTGGAACAAATTATCTCTTCATAGCCCAGAAATCTTCTGTAGCAGTTGTGGTGATTGATGTAACAAGGCTGAAAAATAATGATGGAATGCATGTTCCAGAAGACAAGATTCAAATGGTAGGATCTTCATAGGCAATTAAATTCAACAAAGGAGGAGTCTTCCTGTAATAATGTGCTTTCAAATAAATGGCAAGATAACTATGATATTCTGTGGTTATTTCACATAAACTAGTTTTGTATGCAGTAATTATCTGGGAAAACTAAGCATAGAGGCATAAAATAACTAAAGTTTTAGTGTGTTTTAAATATAAAACATACTAAAAAAAGGAAAAGGGTATAAAAGATAAAATGAATTGAGAAATAATGCCACTGAGTATATCTAGTTTTCCTCTGAGTTTATAGAATCATAAAGTAGGCTTGGTTGGAAGGGACCTTAAAGATCAGCTAGTTTCAACACACCCATGCCACACACAGGGACACCTTTCACTAGACCAGGTTGCTCAAAGCCTCATACAGCCTGGCCTTGAACATTTCCAGGGACATCCACCACTTCTCTGGGCACCCTGTTTCAGTGCCTCACCACCCTCTCAATAAAGAAGTTCTTCCTAAAATCTAATCTAAACCAGCTCTCAGTTTGAAGCCATTCCCCCTTGTCTTATCGCTGCCTACCCTTGTCCAAAGTCACTTTCCACCGTTCTTTTAGGCTTCCTTCAAGTACTGGAAGGCCACAATTAGGTCACCCAAAAGCCTCTTTTCCAGGCTGAACTATCTCAATTACAAACTCCATTATATGTAGGTACTTAAGAATTTATTTAAGTAAATCATGTTGGTGCTTTTGAGCATCTATTTTATAACAGCCTATGTAGAGCTGATAACAATTCAGCTGTCTAATGCACGGATTGTTTTCAAATAATTATGTGCTTTCATTGGCTTAAACTAATTTACTGGCTTCTGAATTGAAATACAGTTCTAAGTAGTAAACCTTGTGGACCAAAGAGTTCTGATGTTCCTCCAAATGAGGTCAAAGCCTAATGCACTTATATAAGTAACTTTACAGGAATTCACAGATTAGTCTTTGATAGCTGTGAGATGCAGCCTGTAGTTTTGCTTCCTGTGATTTCACAGATTTCAGGGGATCTGCTCACATAAGAACTGCAGGACTGGGCGCTTTTCCTTCCTGCTACTGGGATGGTTTTTTTCTTACAAGAAACATGACTTCTCAACTCTTCTTCAATTCACCTTTAATATTGGACTCACTTTCAGCTCATTTTGAGGCAGGCAGGAGTATGTTATTCAGCTGGGATTGCTTCTTGCAGTACTTGGGCTTGTCTTGAAAATCAAGTGTCTCATTGCTGTCCCACTTGTAGCAATGCAGTGAAATCCGGGGTGCCTGAGAGACTGCAGCGTGTGTCTGATGGGGGAGCTTTTATATCTAGGACATCTTCACACTTCTGCCTTCTAAGAGCTGCTGGGAAGGAAATAACTACCTACATATAGAGAGCCTGGTAGTATTCTATGCAAATTATTTTTTTATTTAATAGTCAAGCAGTAATTCTGAGTAATCAAGGTTTCTCAAATTTTATTCTTTTTATGTGTGTTTTCCAAAACTGACAGAAAACTGTCACTCTTCTTGATAGGAGTGCTAAAAGTATATTAAATAGTTTTATTTTTAGATATGCTTTACACCATGCTTTTCAGAATAATGAGGTTTGTGCTAGGAAAATTGGGGGCATGGGGGGAGAGGAAGAGCATTTGCTTGACCTATTTCTAATTAAAATTCAGATTAGAAGTTTTATATTCTTATATTGACCATTTCAGCAGATGAAAGCTGTTTTTCTTATATAAACCAATGGAGAATTGTATTGTGGTTTCCACATGTAGATCAGCTTCTCCCCCAGCACCAGTGGACACATACATATTAATTGAATTCCATTTCCCTGAGGTTTGACTTTCTTTCTTTTAAATTCTAAATAGAACAGACTCTTATGAATGAATTAAAATTTTTAAGTTAAAAAAAAACAAAACACTAAAACTTAGTGTATTAGAAATGTTGATTAATTGTCTTCTCTTTGACTTGATTTTGTAGAAAGCAGAATGCAGCAACAAGCAATGGTGTACTGAAAAATGAAATTATCTTTACATTTTCAACCTCGGTGTTTTGAAACATTTCAATGCATGAGGTATGAAACACAAGATACAGTGAATGCCAGATCAGGAAAATTAACATAGTTGGGGTGAAATTTAAAATAGTTATTTTAATAATATGTATTGAAAATATTACTGTAAAAGCATTAACAAATGGCTATACAGGGCCTATTCAGAATGTTCATTTTGTGTCTGACAACAGACCCATTTGTTTTGCTCCAAGATTCTGATACACACATTGACACGATGCCAGAAGTTTCAGTTTATCCTTTTATGGGTGTTAGCGTAGTTTGATAAAGAAACTCCACAGCATTTTCAGTAACTGGAATGGTGTAAAATCCAAAATTGCTACAAAGAACCAGCCCCTCTATTTTAGTGGTCCTGATTCTACAAAGAGTTGCGGAATCACTAGAGCAAGGATCTGTCTGTGCAGATCTTTGCAACACCAGGGTCAGAGGACATACTTTCAAATCAATTAAAAGGTTTCTGCTGAATTTGGTGGCCCTTAGGTCATGATGCCATAGAAACAGGATGAAATAAGTGGTATTTGTGTTTGGAATCTTCGTGTGTATGGTCACTGAAAGAGAATGGTTACTGTGGGCTTTATTTAAACGATGCAGTAATCCTAGGTCAGCTGGAAAGTCTGTCCCCTGAAAGCTTGAGCCTGTGTACTGTGTTTTGATATTCTTACAACACAGAATGTTTAACTGACAATCTTGACAGAAGAGTGTGATTCACTGTTCTTCTCATAGTGGTTTCAGATTTGCTGCCAAGGATTGGTGGTTTAGTTTTTTTTATGTATCTGGTGCTGATCAAGGATCCACGAAACAACAGGAATGTAGAAATAAGTTTCTGAACTTGTAACTGTCCAGAAACTGTTCCTCTATCCTTGGCTGTTTCACTACTCAATTAAAAATTATACTGATATTTAAGCATCTATCTGAATTTAGATTGTTGTAGTATGGAGAGTTACGGATTTTTTGGTTTGAATTTTGGGGAATTGAAGCCATCTGTTGCCTTGAAGCAGAGAGATTTAGTAATGAAGTACAACAGTAAAACAGAATTTATCTAGGGAAGCTATTAATTAACAAACTTGGATCAGGTTCAGCATCTTCTTGCCCTTAAAAGTCAAGTCACTTCTGACATTGGTTGGACAATTATTTTTTTACGTGAGTATTGCATTAGGCATTCTGTACTTTGCATTCCTGTTATAGAAGATAATATTTAGATGAAAAATATGCATATTTCAGAAAATAATCATTACACTTTTTTATTTTCTGAAAAAGTGAAAAGAAAGTTAACTTCATCTACGTGCATGTAGTTATCTGAAAAAATTCAGCTCAAGCAATGAAGTTATTGATAAGTTTTTGGCTTGCTTTCCATCTTAAAGATAACTCTTAAAACACAGACAGATACCACTCCTCAGATTTTAAAAAGTAATGTTGTTCTTCGCTTACTTAATTTCTCCTTGTGTAAAAATAATTTATAAGAGTTAAAATACATGACTGTCATTGCTATGTGAAATTTCTGCTGAATTCCTCCTTTTGTAGAAGGCCAGTGGAGCCCACATTCTATTTTTTTTTTAATGTTTGTGTTTGGAAGCCTCTATATCTGTCAGTTCATGTTGGTACTCAAATGAGCAGAAGGATGTTTGTGCCTTAGCATGAATACCAATTAAAAATATTCTTCAGCTTGTTTTTCTGAACTCTAATAACAGTTTCTTAGAAGTAGAGAATTACTGGTGGAAATTTTGTTGTGAAGACTTCAGTGACATTTTGTGATGTATGGGATTGTTAAAGGTAAGTCTTGGTGACCAAGCATTCTTGTAGCTTGTTAGAATCCAATGACAGTAGTTGGGATGGGTTGCTGAATGACTTCTGTTTTGCTTAGGAAATAATATCAGAGAAAAGGTCAGAACAAAAGCCATTTATCCTCTGAAAACCCTTTCATGCTTTTTACATTTCATACCATATTCTGTTCCTAAAATCCTTTCCTCCTTGGACTTTCCTGACTCAAACTTCTCCCAGATCATTTGCTTGTCTCTAATCCTTTCTTGCTTAATATTCTTCCTCTTACTTTACAGATGAATTTTTACTGTTGTCCCTATATTTCTAGCACTGCTGTCTTGCCCACTTCTGTTTGTACAATCGTGACAGTAAGAGCTTAGTCATAGTTTCCTTGGTTTGGTTGGTTTGTTTCTATCTGCAGTTGCATTCTGCCTGAAGGACTCTGGCAGGGTTTGACAGCTCAGGCTCACCACTGCAGCAGGCCCATTCCTATGATTCCTGGTTGACCCAAACTGGCAAAGTGAGCGGGCTTTTTGTAATTACATTTTCAGATAAAATCATTCCTCTGACAGAATAGTTAAATCTCTTAATCTTGTTCTGTCCTTCTTGACTATGGTGTCCGTTTGCCTCTAAACAAACCTTTCCCTTCCCTAAACACACTCCTTATATAACCACTGAAAATTGTTTGGTAAAATCTAGATTTCTGGTTTGTCACCACAACATCTCTCCCAACTCACTTTCTCTGCCTTATCAAATATAAACTGGTTAACCTTTCTCCTTTTGAATTTCTGTGGCCTACTTCCTTGTTTGTAGCCCAGAAGAGAACAAAATTCATGCACAGATCAGCCTGTGCCAAGCTTTATCTCTGTCTAGTGAAGTGTTTGGATGCCTTTGTCCTATTTAGTCAACAGAAAGGTTATCCGTAAATGTCTGCCAAGTTCATTATCCTCAGGTGCTTGTGTATGACTCTGCATTTGTGGTATCTCTGGGATGTTTAACACCAGTCACTCCAGACTGCTCTGAGACTGCCTTTTTGCCAGGTTTGTCTCATTAGTTGTTCCCTTTTTCTTTTCCCATCTGTTTGCTGTAGTCATCTAGTCTCTCCTTCCTCATTCTTGATTTGTAAACTGTTTGACTCAAATTACTTCTATTTTGCACGTGGGCAGTGTCTGTTAGAATAGGAGTCTTGAAGTAAGTGATGGATCTAAGGAAAAGTTGATGCTGTTTGAAGCACTTCAAGCTTCACGTGTTTCAAGTGAACATGTGGAAAAGCTGTTCCCTATACTCCTTTAACTTCTTGTCCCTTTACTCAGAATTTATGTTTGATAACAGTTTTTGGAGCCTATGGACAAGTCAGAGCATAAAGCTCTTGTGCTGCTCAAGGAGCCTCTGAAGTTATTTTTAATTTTACATGGCAGCAAAATGGAAGTAAAACACTGATCTCCTCAGCATTATGTATTAATAGTTCCGAACTGAGCTCTAATTGTTCTGATATTACACACATATTTACTCCATTTGAAAACATGGATAATTGAGGTAGCATTTATAAAAATTGGCATCCAACTTCTGAGTATCTGAACATACTGTTCATTGTGCTGTCCAAGGTTGTGTCCCTGACATTATCACTCTATAGGCCTGCAACTGATATTTGAGCAAATGTGCCTTTTACTTTGAGTTATCTTTTATAGCAAATCCTTTCAGTGAATATCTCTTAGTACATTAAGTGGAAATTGAAATTTTCCATGTTTCAATTTCAATTAAGAACTAATAGAAGAGTAGTAATAATTTTGTAGAGTAAACCGTGTAGGAACTTTTTGGTACTTGACAGACTAAAACTGGTCTCAGTACCAAAGAGCTTAGATCTATCCTCCTCTGCATTTGTGAGCCCAGTGTTGTTGGCTGCTTTCTTTGCTGGGTCATACAAGTCTAAATAGATTTGCACATTTTCAGTATAACTGCAGTATTTTAAATGGGGAGAAGTCACACTATAGAATCCTCCTGAAATTCAAGAGGTAGAACCAAATACTGGAAGGAAAACAGATAAGAATTCTTAAGTCTTCATTTTGCATATTTAATAATGAAATAATGAAATAAGGCTAACAGAATGGAGTAGTAGGTAACATATATGCCAAGAGGACAAAAATGTGGGGCAGCTGGATTTGTTGAACATGAGCTTTATGATTTTTTTCTAAAAAGAAACAGTGCCAGATTAAAAGTATTATTAGTTGTGAAAACTTATATGAAACACCTGTCTGTAGTTCAGGTATAAAAACCAGAGACCTTTTGTTTTGGCTTTCTAGAAAAGTAGTCTGTTTGGGGCAGTGTAGGGCCTGTTTGCAGGGCAGAGAGCAGCAGGAGACAATCGTAGGATCATTAAGGGTTGAAAAGATACTTCAAGATGATGAAGTGTACTTGTTTTTCAAACACTTCCAGGGATGGTGATTCAGCCACCTCACCGGGGAGCCTGTTCCAATGCCTTACCACTCTTTCAGTGAAGAAATTTTTAGTGATACCCACCTGAAACTCCCTTGGCAAAGCTGGAGGCCATCTCCCTTGTTGTATGGCTAGTTGCTTGTGAGAAGAGGCCAACCTCCACCTGGCTACAATATCCTTTTAGGGAGTTGCAGTGACCAATAAAGTCGCTCTTGAGCTTTTTTTTTTTCTCCTGGCTAAACTCTCTCAGCTGCTTCTCATCAGAATTATGCTCCAGACTCTTCCCCAGCTCCACTGCCTTTCTCTGCACCTGCTCCAGCACCTCAGTGTCTTTCTTATCGTGAGGGTTTAAAATTGAACATAGGATTTAGGGTGAAAGAAAATGGATTTAAGAAGTTCTTATCATGGTTGCCAACTAAATGCAGGAGCACATAGAAGCCAGGATGTATTTATTTGAGGAATGTAGGTAATGCACCCCACAAGCTTGGAATTGTTCAGGAGGCTTGGTTTCATCAACCCTTGTTCCTGTATGTATACTTGTCTTGTATATTGCAAGTAAAAGTATTTTTCTGTATAGTTTTCTGTACTTTTTTTTCTGTCCAATAACGTGTCAGGTTGTGATGCTTTTATAACTCTTGGCCTATACAGATGGGTTTCAGGAACATCTGCTCTTGGTGTGGACTTAATTTTCTCCAGCTTTAAGGTGTATTCTAAAAGAAGGAGTAGGCTAGGAAAAAAATTTCTAAAAATCAGAACTTTGAAGGTATTATCGTATCTGAGCCTCTTACCATATCAGTGGGAAAGATTGAACTATAGGAATAATTTTTTAAGGGGTGGAGGGAGTAGGAGGGAGAACAGATTTGCTTGCTGTGTGTCTAGAACTGAAACTGTGTCTGGGATTGTCAGTAGTTTATTTGATGTTGAAGAAAAATACAGCTAAAATGCTTGAGACATCTTAAAACCTGCATTTCCTGAAATGCTAAGTGTTTCCTGCTGTCTGCTTTTTCAAGCTGAAATTTTACATGTGTAATAAGCTGTACTGAATTAGTGTGAAAATAGGTTCTACTTTCCTCTTCCATTCATCTCTGTACTCAAATGAAAAAAGATAAAAACATGCGTTTGCATTTCCTTTCTCTTCCAGCAGCACTGAGGTATTAGGCATAGCTGAAAGCATTGCTGAGCTCTTCATTGAGAGTTTGGGAGAATGCATATTTTTTAGTCGGGCTGCTGTGAGAAACAAAAGTGGTACCACACATCTGTAAGGTACAATATCATAGTTTGGAAATATTTGTCACTGGCTGTACAATAGGCTTTTATGCTTAACTTTGAATTTTTGATGCTGAAGCCAGATATTTGGCTCTTTGAGTTTTATTTCTATCACTCATTAGGATTGACATTACATAACACGTTTATCTCTCAGCTGTCTTCTACCATATGGTACTGTGGGGTTTACTATTCAACTTGCCAAATTGATGGTGAGAAATGGAGAAAAGAAGTTCTTTGAGTATGTTTCAGTTAGAAGTGGTATAAGATGTGAATGGGAACTCCTCTTCTGCTGAAATTCAAAGAAACATCCTCTTGTTCTGTCTGCTTCATCAGCTGGTGTGATTTCACAGGGAAGTGTTTTGTCACACGTCTAAATACCACCAGGAACATTCAGAGATTCTAATCAATGTCAGTTATTAAGTATACTGCCTTTAAGGACTGCTGCATTTGTAGCTGTGGGTTACCATTTTTCAACCAATTTTGTTGACATTTGCTGAACACCCCTCTGCCCCCCCCAAAAATATTAATGGAAATGCAAAATAAAGATAGTATTTTCCAAGCCCAAATGCAAATAGGAGTTGAAAATATTGTGAAAGCACGAATGGTAGTTGAATATTACTACTGGATATATATTTATCTTACTGCATTAAAAAGAAAAAATTTTTTTCTTTGTTGTAAGAGTGCGTGTACAGGAGCTCTTAGGTGTAGACTTGTACTATATACAGTTCTTTTGTTGACATGCTAAAATAAGTTCTTTAGGACTTTCTACTGATTTTCCCAGTTACTAAATGCTGTTTTGCTTTTTTCAAATATTAACTATTTTCTTAACCTTGAAACTAGTAGTCAGTAGTTTCATTAAAAATAATTAAAATTTGATAACTAGATTTTTTAAGCATATGTTGAAATGTAGCAATAATGTTGTAATAACTCGCAGTGACTAAAGAAAAGGTTATTTAATTACATGCTCTAAGCTTCATTGGTGAAGTCAGAAAATCATTCAGACTGGATAGGCCTGTAGGATTCACTGCAGGCCTACCAGGGTCCCTTCCTGGTGGTAGTCACAGCCAGTTTGGGAAAGACGTGTCTAATACCAGGGAAGTGCTACTGGTTACTGAAAATAATGATCATTATGTAAGGTTTCTTCTGTTTCTGGAGGAGACATGCTGAGATGTTTTATCAGGATTTGATACAAGATTAGTCAGTCCTTTTAAGGAGTAAGTTTCTATTTTACTTTGTTTGATTTACATTGTTAATTTCTTTTGTGTTTTTCTACAAAAGATTAATAGTCTGAAGGTATCATCTGAGAGGAAGGAGCAGGTATATCATCCATTAAATGCATGTGAAATTACTTATATATAAGCCTACAAATATACACCTTGTGTGTAACTTCTATTAGGCAAAAATCTCTTTGGTGCAAGAATTCTGTGATATGTGCATGATTTTGACCCTTTTTCTCAGACATTTTGACAACATAGTGCATTAAGGATAAATAAAAATATTTTACAGACCTTCTTTTACTCCCAGTAAAAACTGAAAGAAAATCATTCAGATGGGCTATAAATAATCAGCCTGCAGGAATCACAGAACGAATTTCAGTGTTTTTGCTTACAAACTAAGGGTTAATAGACAACAGATGGCACCTCCATTACAGGAAATAGGGAAAAGAAAAGAGTATTTTTTGGTCAATTTAATTATTAATAGTATTTTCAGCTTGCAGAGTGGTAGGCTGAAATTTGCATAAGCATTTGATGTTAGCATAGGAGCAGTGTGAAGTCAATACCAAATGATTTTGAAACTCTCCCACACAAGATCTTTCCCACTCTTAAGTGCTTCAGTGGGCTAAATGGGGGCTGGGGAAGAGTGACCTTGTAGGGAAGGACAAATGGAAAGGCTGAGTTCATCCTTCACCTGCTCTTGAGCCTCCTGCGTGTCCATGGATGGTGAGCTGCAGGAGCCAGGCTGGCCTGGGGGTGCACAGAGACAGGAGGGAATACAGGGAGATGCTCGTTAGGAAAACAGGACAGTAAGTTCTTCGTGATGAAGGTTGGTATGGACCTGGGAATGTGTTGCTTGGAGAAGTTGTGGGATCCTAGGAATGTCAAGTTTTGACTGAATAGGGCTGCAGAGAACCTTGCCTACTGTTGAAGTTACACCTGCTTTGTGAGTTGTGTTGGACCTCCACAAGGCTCCTTACAAACTAAAAAAGTTTTGTATTGTTTTCATTGGGTTTTAATTATTTCTTTTTTTTTTTTTTCAATTGTTGCTTGATTTATATGCTAAAAATTGTTCTGGAAATTGTTCTGTAAGGTTTTGACTACTTTTCTGTAGGATGTTGGGTTTTTTATTAGTGACAAACTAACTTCATGTCTGAGGTAGGTGTTTCCATTAGTTTATAAGCCAACATCCTGTGGCTACATGATTGTTTAGCTGTAGGATTCTTTCTTATTCCATGAAATCTAAATGCAATTAGTGATTTTCTTTTAAAATTATAAATAAATAATAAATACTAGTCATTTGTGTTGGAGCATTTCTTGAAAAGACCAAAATCCATAAATGTCGCTATTGCTAGAGGAGCGACAAAGAACAACCCAGCAACACGGCTTCCTCTCAGGGGTAGAAGAAACTGCTTTATTGTAAGAACTACACACGTTTTTATAGGACACTTTGCTGACCCGAGAATTGAGTCAGTCCATTGGTCCAAGGAAGGCAACACCTCTTGCTTTTACCAAAACATCTCGACTCGCATGCAATGTCAACAATAGCAGGTGCAACTTTTGTTTATTAATGCTTTCTGTTCTCTTTCAAACGCCTGGGAAGACTCCGCTTTCCCAGGATCTGGTATCTACACATAAATATCTAAAATATCTAAATCCAAATATCTTAATCCTCTGTCCTAATCACAGTGCAGATGTAAGGAGGCTGACAGCTGTGCTCTGTAGCAGTGCTGTCCTTGAATTCCTGTGGCTTTGGCCACTCTGTCCCAGGGCTGGCTTGTGACTGCAGATGTGCTCACAGAGGAACTGGGTCCTGTTTGCTCCATTCACCTGTCACTTAGTGCTGTCTACAGACCTCTGCCCAGGGAGTTAACCTTAGAGATTCTCTTCATTAGAATCAGATTAACACTTTTCTATGTCCTGTTAGTGCCTGTGCTTCAAATTATAGAGTCCATTTGTTCACTGAAAGTTAAGAATTTGGATAAAACCATTCAGTCAGTGTATTGTCTTTGCTGTATACTGTGAATGAAAGAAAGGCCATCTAAACCTCAGTCTCATTGCTTTTTTATCTTTTAGCTCATACCAGACACTTGAGTTAAATTTGAGCTGCTGGGCTAGAGCTGAAAGGCCTTGTTGTTTTTTTCCAGGTGGCCTTAGCAGTCGAAAAGTATTATACATACTGAGCACACTGATTTACTTGTGCTTTTGTAAAGGAGCTAACACTCTGTATACTTTAATCAGGGCACTGCATTGAAAAATGTAACATAGCTGTTATTTGGGGAGAAGGATCTTAAATATTTCTTTGTCTTAGGAATGTATGTGCATTAAGGTCAGTGTGAAAATGATGATGGGAAGCAGCATTTGTTGATAAGGATATATCTCAGCCTGGCTCTCTTCCCCGTACTGAGGCAGTTGCCTAAGAATGCAAGAATGAGGAATTAGTCATTTTCTGACTACTGTGCAGTCTGAGAATGTCAACATTTGTTCAAAAACTTAAAAGTGGAATTAAATGCAGACCAAGGATATAAATGGGCTCAAAGACAACTCTGTTGGTGAAGGATATGGTTATAACTTCTGATAAATCCTCTGATAGGGGCCTACATCTCAGTTGGATGTGTCTGAAGAGTCAAAAAAGGGTTGAAGGAAAGTTTACAAGGCCAACAGTGTTTGTATGTTACTAAGTGAAATGAATTAATGAAAAATCAATCCCTCAGCCAGCCAATTATGTTTCTGCTATTAAATTGCAATGCATAGTAGTTTGCTTCTTAAACAACATAGCATTCCAAAGTAATTGAAAAACCAAGATTAATTGTTTTTGCAACCAAAATTCTACCAGTTCTTCCCTTTACATCTTTACATTTAAGCTGGAGTTATGCTTTTCTGTAAATGCAGCTTTGTATTGGACTTTCATAAATACTTGATTGAATGGTAAAAGCAATGCCTGCACAGCTTGATCAAAGGCCTTGTTTGATTAAGGTCTAAATTTTCATGTTTTTGCCTCTAGATTCTCAG
This sequence comes from Sturnus vulgaris, assembly GCF_052056855.1. Classification (NCBI taxonomy): domain Eukaryota; kingdom Metazoa; phylum Chordata; class Aves; order Passeriformes; family Sturnidae; genus Sturnus; species Sturnus vulgaris. The sequence continues at coordinate 15,396,694 of NC_142256.1, read as the reverse complement.
CTGGACAGTTTTGTGTTTATTTGCTCTAACTGTTGTGTGAAAAGAGGTCACCATTTTCTCAAAAATCTCCACCCATATTCACTTAATTATCACACATTGACATGATCAACCTCTGGGATTGTGGAAAAGAGTTCAGGAGGTTTGTCAGGTGTGGAAAATTTTCCTTTTATGAGTAGAGTGTGCCAACATTGCCATAGACCAGACACAGCAGGGCTTGCCACAGCTTTCAACCAGATGAGGATTGTTGGGGGGGACAACGGAGATGTTTACCGAACTTTGAGTTTTTTAGTCTTTTATGTATTCCTTAAAAGATCTGGAAAATTCTTTTTATCATCAACTAATTGTCTAAAACAAATGAATCTTTGAAAGAATGCTGGTATGTGTTTAATGAAAGCAGTTGATCTACCATTTTGAGGTATGCCTCCTTGTTGTTCGTTTTATTTGAAGATTACTTTGTAGTCTTGTTCAAAGACCACCTACTTATCAGAAGGTAAATTGAAAAGTTTTTTTCATTTTTATAATGGCACCATAATAAAAATCTATGTAGCTGTAGCAGACCACACACAGTACTACTGAGATTTCTAGTTAACCTTTGAGTGTAAACTCAATTCACATATTGTGACTGGGTAATTTTTATTTGCTAAGTGGTTTTGATTCAGTTTATTAATAGCCTGTGTCACATTTTTCAACCTAATTAGGTACCCTAATAATTCATTTAATGGGAAAATATCCTATATCTGTTTGCAGATACTACACACTTACAATGAGCTCTTTTCTTCTTTTGAGTCACTGGAAAGCTGAAGGTTTGTATACAGGACTGGGCACAGCAGCCAGTCCTTGCCTTTCAGAATACTGTATTAACAACATGCCAGCTGTAGATAAAGCTCTAACTTCTCCTTAGGTTTTGACTGCACCTGGAAGCCATAGGAAAACTTAATGTGAGGAATTTTAGAAGGAATATCATATGCTTCTTATCATTTTTTTTTCCTGCTGCAAAGATGCCAAATTATGATATTCATAGAAGATCTTTAACATGTAAGAGATTTTCTTTTGAAAAACATTTTAATTTACATAATAACAAAGCTCTAATTTTAATTTTTTGAAGACATATTATACATAATAAGGAGAGGATTTCTGTTTTGTTTAGCTTACCCCTAGATAGAAATTGTCACAACAGTAATCTAAGCCTGTTTATGCTTTTTTGGTTTTTATTCATTAACTATCAGGACACTTTCTGATACACCAATAAAAATGCAGTAGGGGAAATGTTTTTTATTTCCCTTCTATGTTTACAGTTACGAGGAATTCACAGACTCTAAAATCTTGATAATTTTTTGTTTCTTTGCTTAACATTTTAATAAGCCTTTGCTGTTCGTTAAAATTCAACATTGTATTAAAATGTATTATTCCACTGTGTTCCAAGGATCAGTGTAAAGAAGATTTCGTAGTTTTTCTCTTCAGGACTTGTTTCCTATTAAATACAAATCTGATATGGTATTTTCTTTCAGCAATCTTTCTGTCTTTAAAGGCCTGCAGTGTTATTATTTATCCCATTACGGTTTTTTTCCTCATTGTACTAATCTCTTTCCTCCATCCCACTTGGTTCTCTGTCTTAGTGTAGGGTTCTTTCTGGCAATGGCAAGAGATTGAGTCCTTACACTTAACACTGGAGTTCAGGCAGCTTGCCAACAATATCCAAGCTAACCTTTCTCCATGTCATGGGGTCAGTAGCAAATCTGAGGCATGATTTTGACATTTTCTACATCATTCTCAAATACATTTTTATCTTTAAGGAAGAGTTCTGTCATGAAAATCACTGCATTTGTATTCCGAGAGATGAGTCTGGTGGCTCTGTAAGGTGCTGAGTAAGTGGTCGCCCACTAGAATTCCCAATTAGCTGCACTGAGGCACAGAGCTGGAGGACGGAAATGCAGGAAAAATGCCCAGCACTCCCCTGACCCTGCCATGTAGGTGAAAGGAAATTAAATGCTAAGTTTGGTTGTATGTGTCAAGTGCTCTCCAGCACCACAGCTGGAGGCAGATTAGTGACAGAATCCTCTGGTGCCTGTTGTCATCACAAACCGAAAACAGACCCTGTCTCCATGAATGCAGATACTTCTCTTTCCCAGAAAAATCCAGGATACTACTGCTTATTTTCTGTTACTGGGTGGTAGACCAGGAGCTCTAGTTTCTTTGGTTTGGGGTTTTTTTTTCTCCTTTATCACATGGATATTATTCAGTAGGCCTGACATGTTTGCTGGCTGCTAAGATCTGACCAGTTGCAAAAATATATTATCATTCCTGTGTTAGTGCTACTGCCTTTTGATTCTGGGCAAAACCTGGGGGTTGTTTTGTGTTGGTTTTTCTGTAGGCAGTTCCAGTTACATGTACAGGGATGTTGAATCTGAACTAAGCAAATGAATCCTAGAAACACTGAGACCAAAAATGGCACTTGCTAAGGTTGATAAATTGAGAGGGGGGGAAGCCAAGATTACCTGGAATAGTCTGCCTCCCTTTTTACTGCTTGGTTTTGTCAGGTTTCAAGGCACCAACAATTTGATTTCTACAAAGGAATCAACACAATATCTTAACAAAATTAAACTAGTTACTATGGCTATAAGGCACCTGAAAATCCAAGAAAATCAGTAATCTCACCAATCTTCTACTTGTTTCTGCCACACCTGAATTTTCACAATATATTGTGGAATAACTGGCAACTAATCTCTCTCTCTGCAAAGTTAGGATTGTGCCTTCCCTGCAATTCGCACCTCTTAACACCCTTATCCACCGAATATTCTTATGGTGTAAAAAAGTGCTATTATCTCAGCCTTACACATTAAAAAGTTGTTTGTGCAAGGTCACACGGGCAGTTAATGACTGAGCAGAGCTGAACAAGCTGTTCAAGCCTTAAGCTAGAGGGGTGGGTTGTACAGCTTTTCTTAAATGAAAGAAGTCAAATGAAAATGTATTTCCAGTCAAACTGAGTAGGACAACCTTCATTACAGAAGTAAACATTACTTCTATGTGGTTGAAACTACAGCTCTGATTACTGTATGACGGATCATTTAATATTGATTTAAAATTGGTGGAAAGTGATACCAAAACTCCATACCAACAAAATTTTCTAGTGAAGAGCAGCCATCCATTTTAAATAGAATATAAAATATTGCCAGTGGTTTTGGTCTGTAAGTATATGCTTAATATTCTAAGTATAATGCTGACTTTTCCTCACTTCTCCCAAAAGCTTTTTGATCCGTTTTTGACAATCATTAGTGCATCAGTAGCTGGGCATTGCAGACAGCCTCTGCAATGGTTTACACTTGTTTTACTTACGTGAATCTCATTAGAAATCTTTTAGTCCAAAGAAACTAGAATTTGCAGATATTTGTTTTCTTGTTTGGCATAGGTTTTAGTTCTCTTTGTTAGAATCATGGATTTCAGGTGCATTTCTGTTGGAATTATTTTGATTTAAGTCACCATTTTTTAGTTATCTTGGATACTGTAATTGTTGAATTTGCACAAATAACTTCTTTTTTTAAATGCATTAAATGTTTAGATTGTTCTGTAGCAACAATCAGATTGTGTGGTAAAAATTATGGTACTTCATTCTGCTTTGCAAAATGAAGGTAATTAAATTCAGCTCTATTTTTAAGTGTCAATTTAGTGTTACTGCAGTGTCGTTTGTATCACCATTTTCGAACTGCTTGATCCAGAAAACCTCCGCATGTAAAAATAATTGTGAAATAGCTCCCGATATCTGCTTAATTTCACCAGGAATCTGAACGAATTTTAAAGATTTTGTCAACTGTGAGCAGTATCTGAAAAATAAAATTCTTGAAGTGCTGTCGAGATTCTCTTTTTAGAAACCCTTTTTGGGTTTAGTTGACAAATTATGATAGATGAAATATGATATGTCAACTGGCAACTTTCTTCCCTTCCCTAGGTAGCTTGTGGTTATCCTTTTGAAAATCAGCATTTGGCACTGGCTGCCATCCAGTCGTGCTTGAAAACCTAGGAAATAGAAAATAACTGCCATGGTGTAGTTGAATTATTCTGATGGCTTGTTTTGATTTTGCCGAAGAAAGAGATGAGTCAGAGATAGCTTTGAGGCTGCAAATTTCAAAAGCACTACAATAAATTCAAGTAAAGTTGACTTAAAAACGTACGGGGTCTGTTTTCCTTGCACGATACAGCTGGAGTTGGGTGCTCCAGGGATGCTTTCAGAATCCATTTCAGGTGACATGAAAAATCACAAGTGATGACTTAAATACACAAAGGTATTTTTTGTTATGTGTAAACAAAGTAGTATGTATTAACAGTGAAAATTCTTGCTTTCCAGCCTCACAGTTGCAATAACTACAGAATCCTAGATCAGGAAAGACTTGACCAAGAGAATGTTGTCAGGAAGGCTCAATGTTATTTCCCTGGGTTTGAAATTTGGCGCTAGGTTCATTGTTGTTTTCCACAAGTTGGCTACAACAAGCATTGTTGCTTCCACATCTATGGTTTTTTTAGACATGACTAAATGCCTCAAGTTAGTAAAGCTCCTGACGAATATACTGAGAACAAAGCTTGTTTCTCTTTGAGCTCAGGCATTTGGAAAAGCTGTTCCTGGTAGCCTTGTGAAAACAATTCCAATCCCTACCACGAGCAGTCTGACATTGGAAAGCCCTACTTACACCAGGGTAAGCAAACTCCTCTGTCTCTAGTCAGGAGATTAAACTCACTGGTGTCAAAGCATTTCAGAACCGTGAGCAGATTTCCTACTATTTTTTCTTCCTCTTACAATTGTATGCATTTATGAGATATTTCCATTATTTTTCTTTACAATTTACTCAGTCTTCCATGTGATTATATTTGAGCAAGCTGAAGAGCAAGTTTCAAATTTTTTATTCTTCTTATAATACTTTGTTCCACACAGGATAATAGGGAATATAAATTGTATTAAAAATATTGATTTTTAGAAAAATAGGACTAGATTAAAAATTTTAGACATATTAAAATAATAACCTTATTTAAATGAATTAGGTTTTTTTCAGTCCCTACAACGGATTCAAAATAGAAGCTGCAAGAAACTTAATTTCATTTGAGTGATAGAACTGAGGATAAATAATGAAAATTAACTTTGGTTATGATATGCAAATCTTAACCCATTTTCCATCTACATCTTCCATTGAGTTTTGCAGGGATCATAGACCCACTATTTGAAAGGTTATGGCTGTTCTATTAGGCCATCTGTAGCTTGTTTGAGGTAGTTACTTGAACTAGTTTGGCTTTCCTTTTCTGTGAAGTGTGAGAAATTGAGCTGAGAGGGAATTATCCATTCTGTATTTCTTCAGTTTTTCACTGCAATCAGCATGATATCACTCCTTTAGGAAAAGAAACCTATATAAGACCTTCTGATTTTTACAAACCAGTGTTTCTGTGCCTGGAAAGATCTGTATGATGGGGAAGCATTTTTGAATCTATAGTGCTGTTTATTAATTTAGCTCAGACATTTGTGTTTTGCATTCTAATTAGCATATGACATCCAGTACAGCAGCTAAGAATGTGATGTTACAGTTGTAATGTGTTGAATGTTTGTGTCTATTTATGTCCAGTTTAGCTGCATAGAAACTGAGGTGGGGGCATGCATCATCTATATATTTACACACACGACCCATCATACTCCCTGTGTGGAGTTTCTGTGCAACATATCCTTAGCCCATATAGCACTTGAGTTTAAAAGGGAGCACAGGGGTTGTGCCAGCCTAACACCTGTCAAATGGCACACTTGAAAACTACTGGGTTTAGATTGTTTCAGACCTATTTAAATTTAATACCAGACTTTAGACAAATGCTTTCATAACAGGGAAAAAAGGGATACATGATGGCCTAAATCTTTCTATAAAATTATATGTTTCTCAGAGGATAGCTGTAATTGAATTATAGAATGCCTTGAAAGTATCCTTGTCGGTGGTTAGAGAGGTATGAAGGGAAGCGGAGAGACTCTTTCACAAACAAAATGTGGGAGAGACACCCTATAATTCAGCTGTATGAAACCCCCAGCAATCGTATAATTATACTATAAATGCAGTTTGGGAGGAATGAAAAGCAGCATTTATTTAAAACATTAAGAAAAATTACTTCATTGTATGAGACATGTATTTTCTCAGTGTTTTATTCAATTAAGTCTTTCTTGTCTGCTCAGCTAACACCCTTTCCTCCATCATTGTCACAATGCACTCGTGTCTGAGTATCAGCCTTCTGATATGCAGGAAGGACCCGTTTTTGGAGCTGCAGTAGAAGCCAAACTCCAAAAGGAGGACAATGCTAACAACTCCCTCTGTTTCTGCCAGAGACAACAGAGTTGGAGTTTTCTGTTTATAATAGATTTTGTCCAGCCAGCTAAAGAGAAAATGGGAAGTTGATCCAAATTCTCTGCTTGCATAATATAAGTGAATTACCAGAAATGCAAGGGGAATTATTTGTGGATATTTTGTGTTAAAAGTCACTTGAAGAATTGTTCCGTATTGTAGAATTTTAGCCAAAATAATTTTATTTTCTGAAAAGGGAGTAAGATAAATATTAATTGTATAATTATTACCATTGTAATTGACAACAGAGGTCAAGGTGATTGTTTTGTTTAACTCAAGGTGTCAGTAAACAAATAAATTGACAGTATTTGCAATTTATATAGGGACAACATTTGCTCTTAGGATTTGGAGGTTGCTTAGAATATTTACAGAGTTCGTAGTGCAATTTAAATATCTCCAAAATATCTTACGTGTGAACTGTCACAAGAGCAAGAGGCTGGGTGAGCTGTGTGTTGGATTGCACCTGCCCTTTCCAAACCCCATTTTTTGGGTTTCTTTAATGGGCACCTCTATGAATCTTTCAATTCCAGCATCCCGGTGTTGTCAATTGTGGATGAAGTGATTTAGCCTCACTGTAAAAATACAGAAAATCTTCCGTTTAGTTAATGGAAATATGGAAGAGCTTTTCCAAGCCCACGCAGAAGGATTGTCCTGGTGCTGAGAGCAGACGACCAGATTCCCTTTCTTTTGCTTGATCATGTAAAACTTCCCTCTGTAGCCTTGTACAATAACAGAATTCAGATATTATTTTTGGAGGAGATCAACTGGGAATTTTGAGTGGAAGGGTTCTCGTTTGGTTTTCAGTTTAAGGCAGCATTAGGAGGGTGGTTACTCTATAATACGTACAGTATTATGGCTTACCAAGAGGAGATTGGATATTAGATCCATATTTTTATCTTTGCAATCTCATTGGCATGCAAACAATACTGAAGCTGTAAGAAAGCAGCTGAGCTAGTGATCTCATTTAGCAGCCCAGACAGCTAACCTGGGCAGAAGGGAAATGTCTGTAAAAACAGACTGGAGACTGGTAAGTGTTTCAGGGGACGTGACACCCCAGCTCCAGGGGCTAAAACACCTCTGGCGTTCTTCTAATGGAAAAGTCTTGAGATTTCTACAAGAGATATGCTTGTGTTAGCCTGAATGCATTATTGGGTTTGCCGTAGAGAGGCATCAAATTACATGTTATATGTAACAAAAGGTCTGCATTCTTTTAAGAATATCTTTTTGGATAAAGGATGAGAGGAAGATTTGCAAGAGAAACAAATACCATGTGACTTTTCAGCAACTGACTTTTCTCTGAAAAATTATAGTTAAAGGCTACTTAATAGCTCAAATACTACATAGACCTTTAAATCAGTTTTCTAATAAGACTTGCTTTTTGGGAGGGGTGACATTCTAGGGAGAAGTCTAAAGTGCATGCTAGCCTTGTACAGTCATAGAAATTTCAGATTGCTGGTACAAACCAAGAGAACATGACAGCTAAAGAAATGTGAAAATTCACATGAAGATGGAGCAGATCAAAACTATTTTCAGGATATGCATATCTGAGTGAGCTTTGAAAGGCAGCACCCTCAGTGTGGAAGCACTCAATGGAAACGCCCTGATGGGTGATGGGCCCTCGGTGTGGTGCATATGGACTGGTGTAGTTTCTCACATGGTGCAATATTATTTTATATCCAAAAGTGAGTGGATTACACTACACCAGGAGAATAAAGGAAGAGAGTAAATGAAGGGCTAGAGCACACTCAGTCATCGTGACTAATTAGTACTTCATGGCTAATTTGTACTTCGTGGTTAAGAGTGGTGGCTGCTGGGTATGCGTTGATGCTTTTCAGTGAGCAGTACTGAGTGGCCAGGGTTGAGACTGGCCCTGCTTCTGAAAGAGATCGAAGTAGCTGAATTGTAACTATCCCACACTAATCAGGATTTGAATCCTAAGAATGAAGAGTCAGAGGAAAAAATTGGAAATCACAGATGCATTTCTAGATGAAGCTATGTGAAATACATGGCACTTTAAAAAGGACTTGTTTTTTTAAAGGATTGTTAGAGTGTTGGTTTTGGTTTTGTTGGTTTTTTTTTTTCAATAACATCCATGAAGTTTTCTTTTGTTGATATATAGTGTTATTTCTAGAGTTTTTCAGATTCCCAAAAGAAGTTGTTTGTTTTTTTATTTTTTTGTTTTGTTTTTCTTTGCGTTTTGCCACCTGAATCCTCTGTAGGACACAGATGACGTATGACTGAAGACTTTTAGAGAGCTCCTTGACATTATTTTAAAATAATGATAAATGAGTTCAGACTGATTTTTTTTTTCTCCAAACTTGATAGTGACTACAAAACAACAATAAAATTACTTAGGTTTTCTTCTTATAGAATACTGGCTGTTCTGTTATGTCTCTATAAAATGCGGAGATGAAGATCTAGATGCCACCCACCAAGCTACCTTCTCAGAATCTTTGTACACTTACAAACTAGAATTTCTTTTTGCATTTTTCCATGAGCCCTCAACACTGAGATGTCACATTTATATACTTTATGAGAGACCCCCCCTGTGCAACTCAAAGATGTAGCATGGCTGTTGCAATCTGCTCTCAGAATTGCATCTCGACCATTGATTTCTCTCTGGCTTGTGTCTGTACATTATTGATGTCCACCCTTGTCTTCAAATCGCTGCAGATGCTTGCACTGTACACCTGTAGCTGGCGTATGTCTTTGTTTACTGGTGTAGTATAAGGGGAAGATTTTAGTATTTTGCTTCTCTTTGGAAAATATGGACTTGAGAGGCTAAGCAAGGTTTGATGTTCAGCTAAGCACAGCTTCTAAACCTTGCCATTGACTTTACTTTTTAACTTTTCATAGCTGTGTATCCTAATTTGTCATCTTTCTTTTTTAACTTGAACAGAAAATATTTTTGAATTATGAGTCAAACCTTCTATTTATGCAGCTTTAGGGGTGAATTTTTTTTAAACCACGTCTTACTAGAGATTCTATTCTCTACAATGTATCTCATGGCTTAAAAACTAGTGGTAAATATAAAACAAGTAACCAAGCATTTCCTGCTTTGGGCTCTTACATTTGATAAGCTTCTTTGGCAATCCTGTTTCTATTAAAATCTGCAACATGTACTTAAGTGTATTCTTATTTGACCCCTAAAAGATAGCTTTTTGTGTTTGCCTGAATGTTGTATATTAAATGTATAAGAGATTTTAGAGATCCTTTTATTTCTGTCATATTTGTGTATTTATTCTTTTGTTTAATCCCAGTGAACTCAGTATTTGAGTATACCTGTTGTATATCTGGTTTTGTGCAGGCTTGGGCAAATTTCCATGATCTTTACTGGGAAGGCAGTTTCAGAGAATAGGAAATTGTAAGCCTAATGACTTAAAGAATACAAAGAAAAGTTTTTATGTTCTAGATTGACAAACTGTGGTGGGTTCAGATATATTTAGATGAAACCGAAGACAGTGAAGTGCTTATTGAAATTACTGTCTTAAGGAAAGAGTCGTAAATTGTTTTTTAACTGTAATTCACCAGAAATAATTTTGTACTCTGAACTCACAGAAGGCTCCAGCCTCATTGTGCTCAGGGTTTCTATGGTAAAATGTTACTGCAGTTGACATAATGATGAAGAGAGCTATTCTGGCCTGTTTTGAAGATGCAGATTTTGAATTCTCAGTAGCAATTAATACAGATCAGCAGTGGCCACAGGCTCTTAAAGGATGAGTGAGAGAGAAATTACTTATAGTTCCCCTTGTGGTAATACATGCAGAAAGGAAAAAAAAAATATATATATGAATCTTAGTGATGGTTTACATTTGTAATAGATCAGAGAAGCTTTTATTAATCATTGTTGCTGAAAATTTTACTATAAGGCATTTTGCTCATTGAAAAAAATAACCCACGGAGGCGCTCATGCGCAGTGCTGTGACAAATTCAGCTGCGAGTATGACTTAAACCCAGGGATGAGCTCAATGACTGATTAGTCTGAGAGCATCGTGTTGGCTGCCATTAGCAAAGGGGGAGAAGGGGGGTTAAAGCAGTTCATACATAATTCATTGCAGGAAAATGAATTTGCCAAAACATTCAGTGTTTATATATAATACAGCACATGTGTAACAGACTTCTAAGCTGAAGCCAAGCCTTTCAACTTTTTTTGCTTAAGATCCCAAGAGATATTTCATTTTCTTTGTTCTTTCTAGGTGTTCTAAATGAGAGTAAGTATGTGATTCACATTCTGTATCTTGGTTTGCAAAAGGGACAGTTATAAGCTGTGAAATTCAGATCTAGTTGGAAATTTGCCATCATCTGTTAGATGTATAGTCTAAACTTCCATTTAACTTCTTATTTGCTTTTTGGGAGACTTGTGTCAAGTTTATGGCTCAATGGAGAAGTGAATCTGCTTGTAATGATTAATAGTCCAGTAGATCAATAAATGAGAATCCTCACTTGATTGCACCATATAAGACATCCACATGACATTCAAAACCTGAAGGGTATTTATTTTAAAAATAAATTAATTTCCCATTTCTGAGACTCTATTACTTCAAGTAGAAACAGTGTAACTATAGTATTACAGAAGAAAGCTTAGCTTTGGTTGCGTCCCACATCACTCAGCGTATTTAATGATTCTCTTTGTATTTCAAACTTTTAATGCAACTAAGTATTTTTATTCTGTCTCATTTTCCAGTGCAGGGATATGAGAGCAGTGACATGTTAATTAAATTGTCCAGGGTAATAGTGAGGTTTTTCTGTTGAGTAAATCAATTTATTTTAGATCCCAGTTGTGTGTGTGATGCAATGACTGCATTGCCTGGAACGTGTATACAGTGATATTAATCTGAATATACTGACAGCTTCCCTTTCCTCCAAATGCAGTGTGTACCACATCCATCAAAGTATTTCTGTTGCCAAAAGCATCTGCTCTTTTAAGCATAAACCAGCAAATGCATTCATATGTTGCTTTTATCATAATAATGAAGTTTTGAGTTGTGGATTTTTTTTCTGGAATGCATGGAGGCAACAAGTACTTCGAGAAATACCCAAAAAGAAAATGCAGGATGAAGATGTATTCTAATGTATTTTAATGTCAGCAAGAAAGATGTAAGTCTAAAGTTGGCATATGTGTGTCCAGTAAAAACTGAGTCAATCAATATCTGGGTTTATGTTTAGCATCCACAGTAACTCAATTGAAACAGATATTTTAATCATAGAAAATGAAGGTTGGGAGTATTATCGTGTCTGTAGGAAATTTTTATATGTATGGAAGCTAATTCTGTGAATGAAATGGGTCTGGTTTGTATGATATTTTTAGTTTTTTAAAAAAGGTAACTTACTTTAGTTTCTGCTGTAGTCTTCATACATTAAGGAATTGAAAAAGCTTAAGGTAAGACCAACAAATTTGGCATTTTTTCCTTCATCTGAAATACACAATTTGATATTTTAACTGCAGGTGAAAGACTACTTTTTCCTTTCTGTATCCTTTGGTAAAATAAGCTGACTTGACAGCTAGAGATATGGGGTGAAATCTTTTAATCTTTTCTTAATTAACATTTTAAAAAATATATAAGAATATTATTGTGGATTTTTTTACACTGTTCTCCAAATGGGGGGAAAAGGAGTGTATGCCCCTTGCCCTTCGTGTATTCTTAATGACAAAGGCCAAGATCATGAGCTTAGAAAATTAACTATTTCTTCAAGTCAGGAAACTGAGAGCTAAAGTTAAATTGTTTGATGCCTGATTTAATAGGTGCTGACTTTTCTGGTGCTCTTCCTGGAAGGTTTCCTACCCTGTCTGAAATTAGACTGGCTTCAGTGATTTATAGAAAATATACTATGTTGCTAAGTGATGAAACTAAGAGAAGTAGAAACATCCCTTTCAACTAGTCCCCACTGGTAATAAGAAATCATGAGGAATGCAGAAACTGAATGGTATTGGCCAAGCATCAATGCCTGTGGCTGAAATTTGCCCTCAGTTGTAGGGCTGACATTTGCATGTTCTTCAGTGTTTCATCTTTGTCTACACCTGGATTCAGATTCAGTCTCTAGTTTTGATTTCAGCTAAATACTACAAAATTGGGGATTGGGATGTCTTTATGCTTAGGTGATATAAGTACCACTTTGGCTTCAATGCCTTTTGTCTGTTGTTGCTTGAGTTTATATTGTTGTGAATACAAATGGAGAGACTGTATCTTTGTCAGTCCTCTGAGGAGAGGTTTGCATTGCTGAGATTGCCTTTTGCCTCCTTACTTTCTGTGTGTGCCTTCAAAAAGGACTTAAATGACTTCAGTACAGTTCTTTGGATCCTTGCCATCTCTCTGATCCACAATGCTAAATGCTGTAGGGGAGTCTAGGAGGATGGGCACAGATGTCTGCTTACTATTCATCACTGGAGAGGGAGTTGTGCATCAGTGTTGTTGAGACTGTTTCTTTCCTCATGCCTTGAGCAGAATCTTGACCTTATTGGGGTGTAGGAGAGTAGCTGGTCATCAGGCTGTGGCTACACTTGGACTTTCTGGGTAGCAGACTGCTATCAGGCACTAGTTAGAAACATTCAGGATACATTGATACTGTCTGCAAGGGAGAGACGGTTTGCCCCTGCTCCCATCTATTTGAGGCAGTGATCATTTCAGTCGTGAGAGACAAGGCAGTCATTACTCTTCCAACAGCTCGAAGATGCATTGATCATGTTCAGATGATTTTGCACATTTTTTTGCACGTGGAGGGGTTCTCTGCTTTTGAGAAGCTTTTTCAAATTTTTTATAATCAGTGGAGTTCAGCTGCAGCTCTCCACTGCACAAGGACAGGTTGAGTTGGGAGGGAATTGAGGTGTTGTGGCTCTGCCACCTCTCCACACACCACAATGGTGAGATCTCAGGGGCAGCCATTAATTCACCCAGATCCTGTGAAACCCAGGCTACGATGTTGCTCTGGTGCCTGAAAATTTCTTCATCTCAGTAATGTGTGCTTCAGAGCACTTTGGTGATTGAATTATGGTGAGGCAGAACTGGAGCATCTTTCAAACCTGGATTCTCTTCCAGCCATCAATGAGAATGAATGAATAGGAAAAAAGGTTGAATATTAAATCCTACTTTTGCTTGTCTAAATCAAGCTGGTTGTTAACTAGGATCAAAGCTGTCTGGATAGGGAGACTGACTAGAGGAGAATTCTGAATTTATGGGTGGTGATTTCATTTTGTGTGCTCCTTTCATTTGTTGTAGCTCCTTTGCTCTGTGGCAACAAACAGCAATCACATTTCCAGTCCGGTGGTACCAGTAAGTCAACAGTGCCTCTGGGATCCTTCTGTGTGAAAGAGGCCATATAAATGTAAGGCAATGATATTATCTTTATTATCAATTAAACTTTTAGTGCCTTCAACAATCTGGCATGCAAGGTGCATCAAATGACTTCTAGCTGTGATTATTTCTAAACACCATGTAAAAACAGACCTTGCTACCCTAATCAAATTGAAAAGGACTAAGGGGGCAAGTCAGGATGGAATCGCTTCAGCATATTAGAAACTGCACAGAAATACTTCGTGGTTTTTTTCAACACCCCTGCTCCCCCTGCCCCTCAAGAGATTTGTCTGCAAAAGCTGAATTGCCACATCCTTTAACTCCAGGGAGTTACTATAGCAGGATAGTTGATGGCATTTTTGTAAGGAATTATACTGGAGTTAGCACTGGAAATACCTGTGTGCTGTTGCAAGATATACTCATTTTTATAGAGTAATTCTGTTCTTTGCCCCACCCCCCTGGATGTGTTATTTTAGGATGATTATACTTCATACTGCTATTTCTGTTCAAGTTATGATAATTAATGTTCTATTTCCGGACCTGTTCTCTAAGCTTGCCCTTGCACATACACATGACTGTTATAGAAATATTTTTAGGACTTTTGTGTATTTTACATGATCATTATCTATGTCACACTCCGTTGGAAGCATTCAGAAAACACACTTTGTGGTTTCTACAACATTAATGTATTTAGCATAAACTAAGTTAACTTACTGGATATGTTGTCTTTCCTCTTTACTTTTAAACAGAAGAAGGTGTTTTTACCCACTGTTAAATAAAACTGCCTTTCCAGCTAGAGATGGCTGTGCATTAGTGAAGAATGAAGCATTTCTGACATGTATGGCAAGGCTTTTGGAGGAAAGCAGATTTTACATTTTTTGGTGTAGCCAAGATGTATTTACTAGAATTGTTTTACCAGGGCTTCCCGTTGGGGGAAGTTTCTTCTATACTTCATAATATGGTATATTTGAAGAAAGTTTTCAATTTTTCTCTTTATTTAAAGTCAGGCTAAAAATGGCAATGCAAATCAGGATTTTTCCCTCCGAGGATGCTTGGTAAGCCAAATTCTGTTAGGATGTTCTGCATTTCTGAACTCCCTAACAACTTTTCTGCCTACTAAACAGCAGCAGACTTGCAGAATTGTTTTGCCCATCTTCTTCCCTCCACAAAATGTGTGGGCAACCTGCAGAAATGGAGACAGAGCAGATCTGATCAGTTCCTGAAACACTCTGGGGGGGGGGAATAAAAGCTCAAATTACAGAGCTTTGGTGCCTTTTTATTTTCTTTTTTCTATTTTTTTTTCTTTTTTTCTTTTTTTTTTACTGTAAATTATTGCCATTTTTGTTTCTAGAATAACTCTCACGAGCATCTTCAGGTGGGTTGTCTATAAAGAGCTGTCTAATGATACAATATTTTGTACATTTTCAGGTAACTAAAAGCTGGAAAGCAACAGCTAGTATTTGAGACAGTGTAGGTTTCTCGAACACTTAAACTTCATATTCTTCTGTAAACTAATGACCAGATTACAGTCAGCCACATGTATGTGGTTTTTCCTCTGTGAAGATTTTGTCTGTAGGACTATTTTTATTTGATCTATGACGCTGCTAAATTACATGTAGTTCTTTGAGCATTTCTGCATAGATACTGGCAATCTTTTTTTATTTTTCTTTTATCACTGGATTATGATAATTCTTACTCTGCAGGCAACAAATAAAAGAGAGACTATGGGGTAAATAGTTCCAAACATATGGTGAATTTAGTGGGCTTTCATGAATGATAAACCTGTTAGGGTTACCTTAATAAGTAGTTGCTACATGTTTTTCATAAATCATCACTAACAGCTCTCTGGGAAGGTGTAAACAGATATGTTGATTTGCCTATACTGTGAGGGTGAGATACATGAGTAGAACACAAATATGTCTATGTGAGGAAAATGTACATGAGTCTCATTCTGCATACTGATTCCTGGCACAGTGTTTTGCCCAGGAGGCAGTAAATAAACAAATGGCCAGCCTAAAACTGTATAAATCTGAATTGATTCCACGAGGAATAGGAGGAATTTTGCAGCCATTCTGACTGCAAGAAATCCCATGGTTTCCCTGTGACAAATGTATTTTCCCAAAGCTTACTGCAGTACCAAGGCCATGTGTTTGCCTTCGCAAAGTACTGTGGATTGCAGTCCTAGAGACATCATTTTTCATCATCTGCAAACATGAAAATAACTTCAGTAAGCACAGCAGCCTGATGTACTGTTATTGAAATGCTGCCATCTCAGGATGTGCATCATGTATAGCCATGTTTTAAAAACAAGTGAATAAGGAGAAAGCAGAGAGAGAAGGAGGACAAATTTAAATTTGAAAGTGCTTAGTTTTTTAAATAAACCAAGTATTTCCTACCAGCTGGAAATGTAATTGACAAGATAAATAATGGCTGCTGTTTTAAATCTAACTATTGCTGCCACATGTACAGATACATATTTTGAATTGTTTATTTAATCTGGAAATGGCTACATTGTGCTATCAAGAAAAATATATATTCAGTCTGTTTATTGACTTCTCTTAGAACAACACTGCTATTCCCATGGAATATGGTGGCACTGTAAAGATGGTGCTTCTGATAAGAATAACTGTGCTGTGTCTGTGTGTGTATTGAGACACAACAGTATCTATGTACGTGAATTTATAAAATAGTTTGTGCAGTTTTAAAATATTAGTCCTGATTGACTTTAACTCTCCTCAAAACACTTGAAATAGTTTAAATTATGATATCACTTTAAATGTTATCCAAGTAATCTGTAAATTGCTTTTATGATATCTGGACCCTACTCAGCATGTGACATTACTTTTAAACTGAAAATTCATGCAACATCCAAAGGGAGGTAACACAGGAAGCCTTCTCTGGGCAGCTGTAACCATGGTACCTGAAATATTGCCCAATATAACCTTTCTGATGCCTTTTTTTCCCCCACCAGAAAGAGCTTTTATCAAAATTCCTACAGCTTTCCTGTTGCATTGACACCCAAATTCATTTCTTATCAGTTGGGAAAACACAGTTGGATTTTTCTTTAGTTAAAGAAAAAAAGCTCCTGCTGAAAATGGTGATGAATGTACTTCAGAAAATAACAAAAGTCTGTGTGTTTTGAGCTGCTATCTCATTGTATAATCCTGCCTCTTTGAAGGTTTAGCTTTTCTCTGTAAACTAACAGTGGATATAGAAATGTGGCTTTAGTAGCACTGGGCTTTCTACAGCTATTCTTGTTTGGTGTGATAGAAGCTTTAAAAAAAACATACTGGAAAGTGAATTAATTATTCCATTGTGCTTTGAGCTGGAAGATACCTCAGCTTTAACAGAGTTCTGGCTTCACTGACTGGTGAACACAGTGTGATTTGCCAGGGGACATCTGCTCATGGCTCTAGCTCAGATGGGGCAGGAGGGGCAGATTCTGTTTCTGATTACCTGTGGCAGCTCCTCTGACCTCGGGTGAATCTCATGCTCTGACAATGGCTCAGGAGCTTCTGCGAAGTAGCAGTTTTAAATCACCAACCAGAACTCTTTTTTATCCCTGCACATGTCCAACACGTTTGGGATGTGAGACTCACCATGACACACTAATCAGGTGACCATGTTTAAAGTTTCATGCTTAAAAATTGGAATTTTTCTGATGCACATTGCAATATACAATTAGTTTGTGATAACAAACAAGCAAAAGGTTCAACACCCCTAAAATTCCATAAGTGCCCTGGCAGCCATGTGGGCCTCACAAGGGGCAAGGAGAAACTCCTCAATCTTCATGAAAAATCTACTGGTCCTCAAGGAGCAACCATTGTATCATATTGATCATGCACCAAATGTACATATTAGCCTCCTAATCCAATCTAGCATAGTTTGTAGTCTGTCAGGGAGAATAACTAAAATAATTTAAAGTATCCTTTTAATCCATACATATGTTCTATAAAAAGCATACAAATTAAACTGGTTTTACATTCTTGGAAAATGGTGTCAGGTAACATTTAAAACAAAATGAAGCAACATGGGCAAAATGTACTAGAGGGGTATAGAAATTGTCTGGGCACGTACACGCACATAAACATGTGTGCTTCATATGTTACACATAACAGTGTTGCCACCTATTGATAGAAATTTAAACTTCATGTAGATGCTTATAATATATTTTATCAAACACAGTGAACACACTTCCTTCTGATGAGACTGGCATGAACAATGTGTATTATTTGTGGTAGAATAGGTCTTACAGGCTTTGATAATACCGTAGTGTTACAAAGTAATGGGTACTGTTCAGAAACCAACAAAGGATAAATATTATCAAAGGAATTTAAAGCTGCTGATGGTTTTGTATGACTTAGATATATGATCCCATTGTCAGTGGCAGTTCTTTGATGAATGAAGGAGTGAGTGTGTCTGGTCTGCACATTTCAAGTTTACCTCTAACTTTCATGGGGATAGAATGAGCAGTGGAAAATTCAGGCAATATTTTTACATTTATGACTGCTTAAACTGTTCTTCAAAAATATGCTTGGAATCAAGGAGCTCCCTGTTGATAGTACTGGAGAGGTGATGCACTTTTATTTAGAAATTAAGCATATGCTCACTGGCATTAAATTTGTTACTTGTGAAATATGAGTATTATTAGAGAACAAAAAGCTGTCTGGTTTACAGTTTTTTGTTTAGGCAACTGTTTTGTTCTGAAGAAAAATGGATTTGTTCTTGTCTTAGAAGACAAGTGAAAATGAATTAGAAGTTGTCTAATACATCTTCAGAGTATTTCCATGAAACACTAATGGATAAATGTGACTGCTGCTTTATAGTTGGGGAAAAACTGACTTATGAAATATTGTTTGCATAGCCATGTAGTCACATATACGTATGTTCACTTGTGTGTCATTCTTTCAAGCAATCAGCATTTGTTCTAAATTAATGTTCTTTTCCGTATTTATCAGTATTAGCTCTTGGATAAACTCTGATATTCTGGAGGTGTGCAGTAAAATGGATGATCAAGTTTTATCTTCCATGACAAACGCAGTTTAATTTCCTGCGTATTGCTGTGCTGCAGATTAATCCAGCCTGCAATGTCTTGGCTGAGAGTGCTGTTCTGCAGAGGGTTGAGGTAAATCTTGGAGCTAGTGCAGAAGAGTTCCTGTCACTCTCTTCCTTCAATATCCAGAGAAGAACACTGGAACTGGAGAAGGGTCTGGAGCACAAGCACAAGCAGGCTCAGGGAGAACCTTATTGCTCTGTACAGTTGCCTGACAGGAGGATGGAGCCAGGTGTAGTTTGGTGTCTTCACCCAAGCAATAAGGAACAGGCCACGAGGCCTGAAGTGGCACCCGTGGTCAGTGAAATTGAATATTAGGAAAAGTTCTTAACTGAAATGGTGGTCAGCCATTGAAATAGGCTACCTAGGGAAATTATGGAATCACAATCCTTAGAAGTATTCAAAAAATGTGTAGATGTGGCCTTTGGGGACATGGTTTAGTGGTGAACGTGTCAGTGTTGGGTTGGTTGATGGACTGGATGCTCTGAGAGCTATTTCCAACCTTAAAAATGCTATGATTCAGATGAAGCAGGAATAGAAATTACCCTCTATTACAGACTGTGAGGGCTGAAATTTGGAACATTATCCCATGTTCCAAATACTCGGTTTGGCTGGGGATAAAGAAGAAGACACTACATGTTAATCTGCACATGGAAGTAAAGCAACAGGAAAATCAGAGAAGATTATTCAGAGGTGTAGAAAGCCAAACAGCTATCATGATCTTAGAAAATATTATTACTTAAAAATTCAGGGAGGTTTAGTTTTATGTATTTATTGTAAAATAAATAGATACATCAGTTTGGACTATTTAGGTGGCTCTGAAACTTCATGGCAAATGCCATGTATTAATGGCTTATTATTTGTGAAAGTGCACTTTCTCAGCTGCAAGCTAAGTTGAACTCCATGTCAGACTTAATTTCTCCTTGTAGTTGTGAAGAATATGTCCTTACCTATCTCTCGTTTGTCAGGAGTTGATAGGAAACATCTGCACAACTTGTTCAATCTGTTAACTATATGTGTTCACCCAAGCTTAACTGACAAGTAAAATGTACCAAATAATATTGGACTATGAGGATGACCTTTGCTAATAAGGCAGTTACACCATTCTTTATGTGAACCAAGTCACTTCTAATGAAATGGTGGTTTGAAATGGCTCTGTGCTATTTAGTCCTGTTACTATCAGTGTAGATAAAGGAGAAGAATTTAAGGAGAATATATTTTCTTTAAAATGTTTCATATAAAGTAATTCAAAGACTAGGTAATATGGGAAGAATTTTTTGATGGGTGCTAATAATATTTTTAAAGGCAGCTTAAATAATAGCTCACTTAAAGATCTTGGTTAAATATCGTCTTAGATTTAGCGGAGGTGTTTGTTTCCTTTACCAAAATGATAGGTTTAGTGTCTTGCAAGGAAATATTTGATAGAAATGCTTTGTATTGAGTTATCCGTTTGTGGATTAAGCTGAAAAACACTGTGGTAGTCCAGAGTTCATAACCTTAATCTGATTAGGCTGTTTCTGATTATTAACTTGGTCTCCATTATTTATTTATTTTAAATCTGGGAGACCTTAACTTCTCAGGAATCTGTGCATCTCTGCTGAGATCAACCTAATCCTGCTAGAAAGAACTCTGAATTACAAAACCTAAACCAACTGTGGAGTTCACGGCTTAATGTGAACAGAAATAATCTTTCATGGGTTGGGAATATATAAATGTCTGGATACTGAACTGAAAAACCTGACAGTCAGGAGTACTGTTCTTTATTTCTTCAGTTATGTTTTTTGAAAAATATGATAAAAAGGATCACATGATACAGACAGTGCAGCACCAATATCCTGATGTTGCTGACCCTGCCAGTGGGAATTGACAGTGAAAATTCTTCATATTTTGCCATCACTACTCAGGCTTTTTCTCAGTCAATCCATGTTTTCTGGGCAGAATGCTTCACTTTTTACATGAATGTTTCATGTTTCAGATAACTTTTCAGAAATACGTTTATTATTGCAATTTAATTTTTTTTTTAATGAGTATTAGTATCCATTAGCTAAGATCCAAATATTTTTTAAATTCAGCCACACTGATCACTAAATGTGTTGCTTTCTTATCCTGTTGTTGCAAGGAATATACACATTTATCCTAATGGTTTACTTTTTATTATGAACACCAGTATCTCTGGCAGATCTGCTTCCTGTTTTCATGTTCTATTGAAAATGTATTCTGTGTTAAGTTTAGGCTGTTTGTTTTGCTGTAAAAAATCGTTCGATCATTATTAAACATTCATTGAGCACTTCTCATAACCATTTGACTTGGGAAATGATCAGACTAGATTAGCAAGTTGAAATTTGGTAGATAAACACATGGTACTCATTAATTTAGGTCTTTAATGTTCAGTAAATATGATAATGTTGATTACATTTCAAATTCAGTCAAGATATTTGTGGTATAAGAATTCAATTTCTCATGTTTTCTTTTATGTTGAAACTCATCAGGGAGATAAATTTATCTAGTGTTTTGGTCAACTGATTAATTTGTGTGCACCAATACTTGAATATCAAGAATTATCAAGAAAAAATAATGCATATATAAATCACTTTTTAACATTTTGTTTGCCATGCACTTTCACTAAAGTATTCACTTGTCTCTTACTTTCATTCTACTGAATGGATAAAGGAGGATTTTTAATTCCAAACTCACCTAATACAGTTTGTTATCTGAATTACTTCTGAACTGTAATACGGCTTAAGTTGATTTAAAGCCAAGTTATTGAAGCAGTTTAGCCTCAAAACATCTGTGGTTGTAAAATGGACCTTCTCAAGCTGCTAATAGCCTTTTTTTTTAATGTTTCTCCCAGTGTAATGGTTGTCTTATTTGAACTTTAGAGCAGAAATCACCAGATTACATTGCTAAATCCATGAAGTTTGTGTTTAAACTCATTTATGCTACTGTGTGTTGGTACAGCTCCCATTGAGTTTAGAGGAATGCATGTAAATTTTTAGAAGTAATTCAGAGTTAGAAGAATGTACGTTCCCACCCCAGAAAAATTTTAAAAAATCAGAAAAGTATTTCTAATTTTAAAAGTCAGTGAAGTGGTGAGGATTGCATCTCCAGCAGTTTCACTCTATTTGCTCAGAATGCATATTAAAACGTTTAAGAGGATGATATTGAGGATGACCTTAATTCTGTAACTTTTACGTTTTTTAATCTTAATGAGCTAATTTTTCCAAAGTAAATTACAGAACTCTGTGACAGCATTCACAGTCCTACAGGGTGGTTAGTGCAACTGCAACTTGTGTTTTCTCTTTAATGTATAAAAATGTCCCTTGCTCCCCTCTAAAGTAGAAAATAGTTTATTCATTTCTTGGTTTTTCTGAGGTACTGGTGTTGCAATGTTTTGAACATGTACGAACTTCCTCGACATTATATTTAAGCAGGAGACTTAGGACTGTCACTTTAAAGAACAAAAGACCTTTGTACTTACTTAAGATTTTACAAGACTCCTGGTACTTCACATTGCAAAAAAAGTTTCACAAGGGCTACAGGGAAACCGTGCTTCGATCTCTACAGTTTTAGGTGTTAAACAAGAAAGTTTCACAGAAAGTCATGCACACGGATGTATTGTTGAGAGCTGGCTTTTCAAATGTGGGATTTGAGTAAAAAAAAAATGCCTGGGCTTTGGAACTGACCTTGGAGATCAGTTGAAATAAAGGTGTTGAACATAATAAATGTATTAGGAGTTAAAGGCAAAGCAACTTTTAAAAAGTCCTAATTAAACTGGGGGAAATCAAAATAGAAATACTTCTTGTTCTCCTGTCAGATATAGCTCACTGGCCATCATGGTATTGAATGTAATAATACCTGCAAATACTTCTGGTAGCCCTGGAATTCTTGGTCTAGTTCTATATGTGTGTTCATCCTTAAATTATTTAAAGGAATTGAGTGGTGTAATTGAATTACTAAGCAACAATATCTGTTACATAAAACTTGGTGTACTGATAGCTTAGTTTTCTTTTTGGTTGGTTTTAGCTTTCTTTTTTTTAATATATTCCATTAACTGCAGAAATAAAATTGAAACGAATTCTCTTTTCTCTTAGTCTACTGATGATATTTTTCCTTCCTCCAACTATTCAGCAATTTCCAGTACAAGATCACTGGGTTTTTTGTTTGTTGTTTGTTTTTTTTTTTTAATTATGCTTGTTCTGTTATGCTTATTCAATGATCCATTCCCTAAAATGAGAATGGATCAGCAAATATAGATCAGCTGAAGCCACTGATGATTGCTTCCCCTATCAAGTGCTCCAGCTGGGCTGTCACCCTGTGATCAGATTCTGCTGTTCTCAGAAAAGCCCCCACAGAACAGTGCATGAGCCAGAGCCCCTTCATTTCTATCCTTGGCTGTTTGGCAGCAGCGTCACCACATGTAATTCAAGGTTGACTGTTGTAAGAATTATGTGTAGGAGTATAGGAACAAGAGTTTGATTTTTTTATTTCACTGTGATTAGGTCTCCAATCCTGATGAAAACAGCTGAAAGTCTATTAATAATGTCGGGAATTGCTGGAGCTGAAATGAGGAATAGGCTTTTTGTTGATGATTTTGGTATCAAATTTCCCGGTAGTGTTTATAGTTTAGGCCATAGATTTTAGTTCCTTGTAATTTTATAAGGATATGATATAAAAATATAAATAGATTCTGTATATGTAAGGAATTTCTGTTTTTTCTAGGAGGTGAAAAATTTGCATAGTTTAAAATTCTTCTACTCGCAGTATTTTTGAAGCCAGAAGATTTACATGTGTTTGTAAAAACCACAGGCGAATACCATCACTCAAGAGCCAGGTGCTTAATAAGTGATTGTGTCAGAACTTATGCTCTGGGAGTATCTGCAGACTTGTCCTTGTATGAAGAGGATCACACTGTGCAGCTACAGTGATTCGGGTGGGGTTGGGGGGTTGTTTTTCATTTGGTTTGGTTGTGGTTTTTTGTTGTGGTTGGTCGGTTAGCTGGGTTTTTTTGCTTATTTCATCTCGAACAATGCAGTTTCGTTCCTTAATTTCACAGGCTGCTGTAGGCACACAGGAAGCTGTATTTTATTTGGTCTGCTTCAGAGGAATCAGTGGAGACATTTCTCATGTGTTTTTAATGGAGATCCTATCCTTCACAGTGAATCTCAAAAAGGTCTTAAATTGCTCTTTGACTGCATACAGAGATTTCTTTAACTACAGAACAAGAAATTACTGTTTTGTTTTGAATGTTTGGTACTCCATTTTCAGTGTAATGTAATAGCAGAAAATCAGACATAAGCTTTTAAGAGAACGACGATCTTCACAAGGTTAATGTGTGTTTCCAGCCTGTCTCTGGTGCACGTCTGCAGTTACAACAGACTGCTGGTAAAATGGTAGCATTTAGGAAGGTATCCTTAGGCTGCATAGCTTTTCTTCTTAGAGCAGTTATATTAATATGAGTCATCTTTAATAATGGTTGACATAAACCTTGCCACATAACAAATTGCTGAACCTTGGAACTCCTCTGCACCTAAAAGCACTGAAATGTGTATTTAGAATTGCCTCCAGATCAGCAGTGACACCAAATGTTTTCTAGGGGAGTTTATTCACTTGTGATATGAGTTACGTGTGTTAGTAATGATTTTCATTTGTCTCTGAACTTTCTTAATTTTAAAAATATACTAAATACTCTGTGAAGCTCTATGGCACAATTTTCTTCAAAATGATATTTATCATTCAGCGTCAGGTTCTCAAATCCTCCCCTGCTGACTTGCTCTCTTGTGCAGATCAGCACTGGCTTACTTCATTAATGTCACAGCTGCATTTTTCTGCTTCCCCCACCATCTCGTGCATATAAACCAAAGTGCAGTTGAGATACCTGTGCTTGGAATGTCTCTCCTTTCATTACCAGCCTGCCCATAAATGAAGACAGACCAGAAATGCAGGTTGCTTCACAGAATGGGGGAGTAATACGGGGGCTGTTTCAGGGCACTGTAATTATGCACAAGGTCACAGTGTGGCACGCAGTGACTGAGTGTGGGTGGCAGATTTCTTTCTGACCTTCTGCACGATTGTGTTGTGGGGCAAAATGCAGCAGCCAATAACCAAATTCTGCTGGCAGTGTCCTTGCAGCTTTGAGTGTTTTTGGGTATTTACAAATGTTGCAAACTAGGATATGAAATGGGAGATGAGAGTTAACATCCCTCCTCAAGTGAAAGTAAGTTTTTGGAAAAAAATGAAATCACTGGCAGATGTGAAAGGCACGTGCCCATTTCATAACTTTGATATGTATGTATTTGATATGGGAGAATATAAAAAAGGATATCCACTGAACCAAACATGATGCAATTCAGCCAGTAGGTCATTTTTTTGCCATTTTGGCTGGAAAGAGACAGCAGAGCTCTAACATATAGCTGTGTTCTGTGACAATGAAAGGAGTCTTTTGGTGCTTTGGGAAAGTGACATTTTCCTTGCTCATGAGAGAAACACAGTTTCACATTAAACGTACACTACAGTGTTCCCAATGTAAATAGAATTAGCAGCGGCAAAATTGTCATCCACAAAGATAATGATTCTCTATTTTAAATGCAGCTAATATAGATAGATATGTGTGCCTGTATGTGTACACGTATATAAAAGCAATAGACAAGAGTCACATTTCAGTTTCATCCTTTTTTCTCTCCTTGCTGTGATTTCTCAGCTGAAGAAAGGGAGCTGAGCTAAAAGAAGTCATTGTACAGGTGCTAAGGAGATTGTGTTCTTGCCAAGTAGGGTGGTCATAGTGATAGTAATGTATTTTATAAAGAAGAGCTTAAGTAGCTGAGAATTTTGAGCGCTTAATTGAAAAACAGAAGTGTGGCATAGTTTAATTTTTCCTATTTT
Source organism: Sturnus vulgaris (assembly GCF_052056855.1). NCBI lineage: Eukaryota > Metazoa > Chordata > Aves > Passeriformes > Sturnidae > Sturnus > Sturnus vulgaris. The sequence goes on along the minus strand of NC_142256.1, from coordinate 15,371,117 downwards.
ATGTGCCTGTGGTGTGGTTGTAGCCATGCCATTCTCCCTTGGCAGTCACTGGGTTTCAGAGGCTGTTGATTTCTTTCAGAAGGTTCATCTTCCTGCCAACACTCAAACAGAAGAATAGGACCACTTGATTTTTACACACCTCTGTTTAATTTCTTGCTTAGTGGGAAGAAGCACTTAGAGTAAAGCTCCATTTACATTTAAACTGGAATTAGTTATGGCCTAAACTAGGAAAAAGGATAGTATCTGCACCAGAGGCATTTACACTGAAAAAAGGCATGGGCAAACAGCGCTACCAAGAGTAAAAAAAAAACAAAAACAAACCAGTATTTCAGAGACTGATGGTAAGAGCAGGAAGATGATTTCAACTGGAAATCGTGTTTACCATGTTAGAATTGTTTTAATGTAAAATCAGTGCCTCCCTGTTAGTATATTTCTACAGAAGACACTATTTCCCTATTTTTTTGGAAAATAGCTCATAAAGATGTAGTCAAGAAGCTACTTGTAGTGAGAGTGCAAAAACTGTGATGCTAATTGGAAAAATATGTAAAAATGTGAATAATGCTTAAACAATAAGTATCTTTGCTGTTCTAAAGTCTAAATTAAAGAAGGCCTGGAATAAAAGGCAGTAGTCTTCCACAAACACACTAGAGGCATGTTTGTATATTTTTAGTCTTACATTCCAGATGTAGCTGAGCCTTTGGGAACACAGCTGGGAAATATCTCCATTCTTCAGTGCCAGAACTACCTGCATTTCTTTGTAGAATGCTAAAGAAAATGGTATAGTCAATTTGCAAAAACTGTGACGCTTTGGATGGACAACTTAAAATAATCTCTGCCAAGAAGGTTTCACAGACTGGTGAAAATGGATGGATGCATAATGTACTTCGAGTTTGCACTACAGAAGATTCTTGGTACTTGCAGGAGAAATTTCTAGCAAACATTCATTACAAAGGATTCTCTATTGAAATGAGAACAAAGATTCCACTAAAAAGATCTCAAAGGATTCAAATGTACCTTTTCAGAGGTGACATGCTGATACAAGCCAGTTCTCAAGGGGTTGCATCAAGGCATAAATCAGCAGTAATTTCAACCCTGCAAGATCATAGCACTATCATGAACAGAAAGAAAATCAATCTGACACTAGCTCAAATAATAGCAGTTCTGGGAGTCACAGGATATAGTACAAGTCTACTGGGAGGGTCTGCTTGTCAGAACAATGGCACTTGAAGACACTGAATACTTTGACAGACATCAAAGCAAGAAGAAAAGGAACAGAAAGATCACTTCTCAGGCATGATGGTGTCACTCACACAAATAGCAACCTGAGTGATGCTTCAGATAAAGGTGAAGCAGATGCTGGTCCTGTGGTCAGGCAGTAGTCAGGTCTTCCTGCAAAAAGTATTTCAAATGCTTGAAAAGCTTTTCAAGTTTTAACTTAGTGGGTGATGTCAGAACTGCATTATACTTGATGGTGTTTCTTCCCAGAGTTGGAAGAGCAGAAGTTAAGAACATTATTTTGGAAAAGACTGAAAAGTTCACTTTCTAGGTGCAGTAAATAATGGTGGTTTCATAAAAGTTCCTAGCACTGCTGTGATAACTTAATTGAGAATATTGCAAGACATTAAACTATAGATCATACGCTTTCTGTAAGTGCACCAATGTTGTGAGCTGTGCTGGAAATAAAACAAGTTGCTGAATCAGTGCTGCTTCTGGAAATCCTAGAATGTAGCAAAAAATAAATTGCCCCACAAAGGTCACAAATCTAAGTATGAACAAGCCACATAACATCTGAGAAGTGGACAATGCTAAAGAGATACTGATAATATTTAAGATAATGTGTCCCATTAGGAAGCTTCACCTGGAAGTGGAGAGCTGGTGTCAGCATTTTTTTCAGAGATTTTTATTAGGTAGATTTTTTTTTTTAATTTTGCAAAGGGAAATTAAAATTGTTAAGGCCCCATGAGATCTACTGAAACAACTTCCAATGCCCGGGGGGAAAAAAAAATCTACCAGGAAAATTGTGACTTTGTTTATTGTGAAGTCAGCTAATGAAATCCTTTGTCTCATGAAACGTGATGATAATTAGACTTGTTCATATGCTTTGATAGTCCGTAAATACTCTGATGAATGTCTAGTTTGCTTAAAGAAGACTTCCATTATTCTAATTAAAAACAGGGGAAGTGAAAATGAAGAAAAATTTGTCAGCTGGATGTTTTTAAACACCATTGTCAAGGCATCCTTGTATCGGTGAAAATCTAATACTTGAACTGTGGTTTAGATGTTCCACGATATCCATGTGTTGTAAATTATTCTCATGTGCTAAGCTTATTTGTGATGCAAAATTTAAATTGGTGTCTCAAAAAATTAATAGTATCTACACAGAACATGTAATTTTCAATTTTTGTAATCTCTGAGCAGCTAAACCTGATTTTAACAATTGCTTTTTTTGCTAATTAAGTCTTACTGGGTCTTCTTAATTAAGCACACAGTTGGAAAAGTAACAATAATTATCTCAATTTGATGGCTATGCCAATTTGCATTATCAAAAAATAACCAAAGCACATTCAATTTTCTTGTCACATAGAAATACTACTTGCCAAGCACTGCTGTATTTTAAAACAGTGTACCTTCCAAAGTTATTCCTAGATTAAATAAACATTCAATTTTTCCTACCTGCATATGCCCAAGTTCATGTACACCTCTCTGTTGTATTACATTGTTAGATAAATTAGAGCAGTGTAGATATATATATATATATATATATACACACACACACAGATGTAAGTATTTTGGTAGTATTTGCCACTTTAGTTGAGAAGAGCACCAACATTCAACTGTATTTTCATAGAATTCAACTACTAAGTGGAGTATTCTAATTTTAGGTCTTTGCTGTCGCTTCGGTGTTTGTGCAACTCTGAGACCGGACCAGCCGGGGGATGCAGCAAAACAAACAGGGACGGGTCTGATTGAGTAAGCTTGGAAAAGAATTTTAATAAAAAATGTGACAACAAAAGAACATAGGCCAAACACCCTATGAGCCAACCTCAAAAAGACACTTCAGTGGGGTGAACATAAAAATACATAACCTCTGTTACAGAACAGTGAACCAATGAACAACATGAACTCAGAACATTGCCTTATATGTAAAACGTATGAACCAAAGTTAACCTTATATGGAACCAATATATTAGCATATCTACTGCCATAATCCTATCCTTCTCACCATAACCAAACCAGATGTTTCCCTTCCTAGTGTCCCATCTCCCATGGCCTTTGATTGATGGCCACTTCACTGTTGGCCAAGGCCAACCCATTGTCAGTCTCTGCCAGGCCAACTCCCACACTTTACCATGCAAAAATATGCTCTTGTCAGCAGAGCAGTAATTACAACAGTGCAGAACAAGTTGAGCTTCCACTGGCAAGCATTTTAACACTTCATGTGGATGTGTTCAGTAGAAGGAAGTGCCTGGAATGTGTTGGAAATTACCTGTCCAGCCCGAGGAAGCTTAGTTTGTCCCAGGCATTCTTGAATGTGAAGGGGAACATTCCTTTTCTTCAGTTCTGTTATCTTCTTAAAATGTCTTTCACTAAGAAATTTGCAGCTTTGACCACACATCTTCCTTGGAGGAAAAAAATTGTTCTGGGAGATCCATATTGGAATATCTATTCCTGTAGTCTCAAACTGCACTCTAATATAGACCAGATTTCCTTTATCTCTTTTCCTGTATTGTCCCTGCCATATAGTTAGGAGTTAAAAAAGCAGTAAAAGACTTGACCATGTGTGACCAACTGTAGATATTAAGCACTTAGCTGGTTTTACTTAAGCCCAGACTTTTTCATGTTCTTTAGAATTCTTAGTTGAAGTGTTGAGATGGTGGGAGACTGTTCACAGTGTTTCCATTTTTTTAAATGAAAAAATGTTCACACTATGAGTTATTCTCCAGTATTATTAGGAATTGTATTTCCTAAAGTACAGCTCTTCAGAAAGACTTTGTGCTCCAGAGCTACTCTGAACCTGTCCAGGATATATCACCCTGAATCCTGAAAGTACTTTGTCCAACAGAAATAGAATTTGAGCTTTTGTCCTTGAGTCTCAGTAACATCAAATGATGAGTTTCCAAAAGAAAACATTAGGGACTTGTGTGATTCTTACAGTCAGTGGCAGTTCTCCAAGTAAAGTGAAGGGCACGTGTTGGACAAGAATTCTGTGTCACAGTTGAGTAGCTGACATAACGTATGTTTTTAAGATTACTTTCAGAGTTGCCATATGCCACAAAATACTGCAACAACCTTTCTCCACAATTTTATTCTGCAGTGTTTTCTCTCTGAAACTTGAGATATAATGGACAACACTTTGAATTACTAGAATTAAATCAGACTTTGACTAATTTTAAATGAAGATCATTAAATGCAAAAATGAACCTTACTCTGCTTGCATCTATTGCAATGACATATAAATGTATGAGCCAGTGTAATCCATCCAAAAGTTAAAAGAGCACATTCTCTAGGGAGCATGTTAAACCCATAGCATGGCCCTGATTTGCATCTACATACCTGATTTAGAAATATATGTGAAAAAGCATATTCTAAGATTGTCATCTTTTATCTGTGCATCTGTTCTTCTTAAGAGGTGCTATGTAGTCCACCTTCAGGAATAACATGATGTCTCAACATTTTACAATCTCACTCATTCCCTGATAAACACTGGATATGTTGTACCTACTGATCCATATATCCTTATGTCATTTTCAAACATCTTTTGATGTGTCAGTACTTCATGAACCACAGAAAATATTTATGTGAATTTTGGTAGGTTTTGGGGTTTTTTCTTTAATTCCTGTGGCTAGTATCTTCCTTTCTGTGTTCTGTAAGACTGAATTTAAAGAGACTTCCTTTGTTTATAATCTCTAGATAAATATTTGAGGAATACATTTTTTTAAGGAATGTACAAGATCAGAATGTTTTTACTTTTTTTTCTTGGTGTTGCATTTCTCAAAGGTTTAAATCAAGAGTGTTTGCTCTATTTTGCCTTTCATATTTTACAGTGTTGTATTTCAGAAAGACCTGTAGAATAAAGGTGCTGTGCCTTTTGCCTTCAGCAGTCCAGAGCTGATATTGCTGCTTAGCAGTTCATTTTCAGAAACTACTGGGCTGAAAAGGCAATAAGCAAATGGTAGCTTGCAGATAAAGGTATGTGATGAAAGAAAAGAAATATAAGGTAGAAGGAGCACAGTTCCCTGGTTGTGTTTTAGCATTATATCTGCAATTAGATTTTAATTCTAAATAGTCTGGAATATCCGAGTGTTAAATAATGATTAGCTGAGGCCAACAAATGTTACACTTTTTCTGGTTTTTGATCTTGTACACTTCTGGGGGACCCTGTTCAGCTACATGACACTCAGTAACAACCATAACCTGACCTCTCTAATTCTGGACTTACTGGAAACCAAGTGGGTATGCCACTGGTGATTTGATGGGGCTGATGGTGGGTAATCACTATGAAAATTTGTTCATTAAATGGGCATCCTATCAAAGCAGCATATTAAGAATTTATAAAAAGCACTATTACAGTAATGTGATCTCTGGGGCACTTGAGTGCAGAGCCTCTGTGCAGTGTAAATGCACACAGTGAGTTTTGTTCTCAAATACCTATTGATGGGCACTGCAAACAGCCTCAGCTCAGGCTTTCTCATAAGCAGTTCCCCTGATCTTACTGAGCTCCAGAGCAGGAAGGCTGATCTGAGCAGAACAGGGGAGTAGGGGACTGAGGGGAGAGGATCTTGATGTAAACGAAAGGTGAAAATAGTTTCTAATAACATATACAGTGTGCACTTAAAAGGTTGCACAAATTGTACATATGTCTGTGTTAGTTCCTTTACTTCAAGGGTGGTATTTTCCTATCTATCAGAACTTTCTGCAAAAGTATTTCATTGTGAATTTAAGTTATGGGTTGTTGATTCTTCTACAAAATTGACTGTAAGATGCATATGATATATATTTTAAAATATTGTTCAAAATTACCTGCTATTCAGTGCCTAAATATATATTTCAGACGTTTATATGTCTATGTATGTAATAAACACAATATTTTTCTCTTGTATTTTTATTACATATTTTGTGAAACCTTTCAATAACAGAACAATGGTGGAAAGGGCAAAAAAGTGCTACTTGTGAGGAGGAGAGCATTAAGACACTTACAGAAAGGTCACTTACAGGAACTGTAAGCTTTTAGGAGACTTCATCATTTTGCTGACAAGGTCAACTTGATATTGATTGGCTGGGTATTCTGTTTAGTTACTTGAGGGCCAGTTATTTGAGGAAACCTGTATAAACATCCAGGCAATATTCTTCATATTCCTGCCCTATTTCAGCATTTTAGTTGCTTACTGTGTTGTATTTTTCCAAACAAAATATGAAATAAAGTGCAAGTATTTGATTGTCAGTGTTTAAATTCAGTTTATCATATCATCCTTTGTTAAATTTAACTGAATCTCTTACTGTAGAAAAGCTTGAAGATTTGATCTAAGTCATGTGTTTCTGATGCATTAAAAGCATTTTTTGATAAAAAAATTTATGAAATATTTTTCCAGTTCTTGTAAATTATTTATCACCTGCTCTCATATCAGGCCCAGGTGGCTGTAGGTTTATGAGACACTGATGCCCTAAGCAAAAATAAAGGAAGCACAAGCTTGGTCCCTGTGTGAAAGGAAGCCAGAGTTTCTTGTGACATTCCTTTCTCTGGTCCTGCATCTTTAGTTCCTTGTGAGCCTTTAGCACTGCTGAGTTTTCAATGGCTGTGGTAAAATGGGGTTGGCATGGGGAGGGAAGAGTTGGGCAGGTGAGAGGAGTGAGTAGGTGAGTTGGGATGTGTCTGCACTACATGTGTGTCCATATCCTTCCACCACAAAGGGTATAAAACTTCATGCTGTGTTTTTCTGGTCTGTGCAGAGGGCACTGAAGATAATGGGGATTCCAGCCTGGTGCTGATGTGGTTTGGTGGTCAGAAGCACAGGGGGAGAAGCTGAGCTGTGGCATCACATACCTGTTCCAGGGCTTTGCCACCCTGCTACTGCAGATGTGGGCCCGTGCAGCAATGGCAGCAGCAGCATCCCTGAGCACGGGCAGGGGGGTGTTGCGGTATTCAGAAGTTGATCATATTTTTTAATCATCTTTGTCCTTATTTAACAAGGCAAAATTATAGCTTTTAAAGGCATATTTCATTAGTTAAGAATTTTTAAAAGTGCACATCATTTACATAAGAAGGCAATGCGTATGAAAGTACCACAGTGAAAGAGAATACATAGAATATGTAATGAATATTAATTGCTTATATTAAATTATTTCATCTGTCTACTGCTTTGGTTAACATCATTAAATATATTCCTGCTACAAACAGCTCTCACAAACTAAAGATTTTGGTTATTAAATCTTGTTTTTAAAGAATAGAAATAAATCTTCATTAAGTAGTTGTTTACAGCAACTTAAGTTTTACGTGTCTCTGTGCATCCTAATAATTTTTTATTATTTATTTTTTTAAAAATCACTTGAAATCTCCCACAAAATACAGCATCTTTTAGGGGGAACTTCTGTGTTTTGGTTTTGTGGGATTTTTTTGTTTGTTTCAGTAATGAGCCAAATTTGTCAGATTCATGGTTTTGCACTTCTGAAAGCAGGATGCACTGTCTGCATCTGAGGCTACTTGTTGCCTTCTTGGCGAAATTTATTTCTTCTCTACTGCATCTTCTTAATAGAGGCCCTTAATTTCTCCTAGTTTTCTCCTGGCTTCTGTAGCTTTGTCTCCATTTATTCTGTCAGACACAATATATTGGAAGGCCTTTTCCTGTCAGTAACCATTTCTACAGAGTCATCAGTTCATCTTTTAAGCCAACTCTGTGCTTGCAAGTCATGGCCCCTTTGTGTTCTTCTGTTGCTATTAAAGCAACCTACAGATTAAGTACTGAACTTAGGCAATAACAGGCACTCTTGGGATATAACAGTAAATTATTTAAGCAAATAGCTTCGGAGAAGCAAGTATTAATGGTAACTAGTACAGAAGGATCTTACCAACTGGATACATGCAGTCAACCCACAGCACAAATGCCTGTTCAGGGCTGTGGCCCCATGACATGCTGGCAGCTGGCCTCGCTCTCTGGCAGCTCCTTGCTTCATAGTTTTGATTCTGTCTCTCTCGAAGAGATTTTACTGACTTAGGTGCTTTCAAGCCCACTTTGTTGAGTAGGAGATATGAGTTGCTTTTTGTTTGGTTTTTTTTTTTTTTTTTTATACTAGAGCTCTTTATTATCTAGGTGCCATTAGTTTCTGAAGGTCTGTTCTATGTCAGGGTAAAGGGCTGGACTTAACTCCCTGAGATGTTGTGTTTCAAGCAAAGACATGCCTTCAGCCTCCTTCCCCAGATAACCTCCTGAAACCTGGAGAAAGCAAAGAAAGCAGGGCACACACTCCAGAAGTGTTACTTCTGCTGTAATGGTCTGTCTCACTTCTTTCCTCTGAGGGTTCTGAGGGTCTGGATTTTGTTTTCTATTCCCGCTTCACACCATGTGTAGTGTTTCCCACTCCGGCTCAGGAAGGTGATCCTTCCAAAAGTATTGTGAGCACACACAAGCAGGAGGTGAATTTCTGGAACACTGTGCAGTGCCACCAGGTGTGTCTCAAACATTCAGACAGTTTCAGATGCTGGTCATCTCTTTAGCTGTCTCGGAAGTGCTTTCTGTGGGGTTTTAATGTTTACCTTTTGTGTGTTTTCACTTTTTCTGTTTTGCTTTTGGAGATTCTGTTTTTATGCTCACAGCTGGCAGTATGTGGGGTTAAAGACCTTGCTGCAGATGGGAAATAGGCTGATATCAAACTGAGTATTAAACCTATTTCCCTCTACTGCTGACCTTAAAATCATGAAGAAGCTGTGAGAAATTACTTTCTAATTAAGCAAAATCTTTTTGAACTTCCATGGGGTTTTTTTTTCTTCTAGCAATAATGTTTACAGGCACCTTTTTTTTTGTTACTTTTGTTTTTCTAGGTTATTAATATCTGCTAATCTAAAAAGAAAACAACAAAAACTACCAGACTGAACAGAGCTCCCTGTTTGTGAGCCAAGCTGCTGTAAAAGCTGTGCCATAATCCCTATTACTTCCTCACAGAGTTTGTCTTAAAATTAGTGATGGAAACAGGTAAATGAAGGCAAGGATACAGGACACATGCCCCAGTTGCACTTGCAGCTGCAGTGCATGTGATTTCAAGCATATTGGACTTGAACATCATTATAGAAATACATACATGAAACTCAAGATGCAGTTTGGAAGCTTCCATTGAGGATTTGTATAAGCCCCCATGTGGGCAGAAACTGAGATGGGAGATAGAGGGAAAGAAAAGGGATTATACTGCAGGGTAGAAACTTCTTCCTGTTGAAATGTCCTGAAAATCTAAAAGAAAATGCCCTTTTCTGAAGCACTGCATGCTCTTCTAGAGTAACAATGTGGTATATTTTTATTTTTAAAAAGTTTAGTGGTTTTCTAATGTCTGAAGTCTCTTATTCTTGATTAGATGTAATGTAAGTCACAGGAGAATACTTAAAAAGAGTGAACTTTCTGCTCTCTTGACTTCATATTTTAAAAGACATAAAATGTTATTTTCACTTTAAGATGACTATACATCCCTTTAGAGAAATAGAAACTGTTCCATCTTAGCTTTGAGACCAAATATAAGTTGTTGTATTTTATAGATAAGATACAGTTATTGCTTGGTCTTATAGGACAGTGGTTAAGATTTGGTTTTAATTTTTTCCTTCAAGTAGCTGTTATTTTAATTCTATTTTTAGAAGCCCAAACAGTAAAACATGACATGTTCAGTTTCTTTCCTGGATTATAGTGATAGTAATTAAATTTAATTGGTTCATATAAATAAAAAATAAAATTGGACCTTTTTGACCTAAAAGCATATAGTATATCTGAAATGAATTACTGTTGTTTTTTTTCCAGGACTGTTTCCTTAAGGCGTTCCAGTTGCTTGTTTTCATGACTTTGAGCCTTTTTAATCAGAGATGGAGCAGATGGACTGCAAACCCTACCAGCCACTGTCAAAAGTTAAACATGAAGTGGATCTAACTTACACAAGTTCTTCAGATGAAAGTGAAGATGGTGGAAAGCAAAGGCAATCTTATGACTCAAGAGAAACTCTGAATGAATATAGCCAAGAGCTAAGACTTAACTATAACAGTCATAGCAGAAAAAGAAAAGCCATTGACCAGTCCACGCAAGGTAAATAATTTATCTACTAATTATGATTATTACTTTGTGATTGCAAGCTATGAAACAATATCAGGAGCTGAGCAAACGTTTTGTTCTCAGAGGCTCACAGTATCAACCCACTTTTTACCTAGTTTCAATCATAGTGTAATAACAGAAATTTAGGATTTTTTTTTAATTGCAGAAAAAGTGCTTTTTTAGCAGGATGGGCTGACTGGTATTCTGGAAATTATCACATGCTAGCTACAGACAAATATTTTCTTTAGTAGGAGCTACTCTTCTTAGTAATATCGAGTAATTAATTATTTATTGCCTTTGCATATGTTGGGTGCATTTTGCTATAAAATCAACATTGAGGCTGCAGGCTATCTCTGCATGTGCTTACAAAGCCTGTGAATTAATTCAAATAAAACAATTCTCTTAACATTTCTAATGATACAAATAATCGAGTAATTTAAAAACTGAAGTTCATTAGTGTATTTTAAGAAACCCAGGAGTTAAGTTTCTATTTTAGCCTTTTGCATGATTAGGACAAATATTTGAACAGTGATGATAGCTGAACTAAGGTTAGGAAAAGCTACTGTTTGATTAGAAACAGAAACTAAAGACTAAGACTAAAGCAATGGAAGGAATGAGCAGAATTTACTGCAGCATTTCCTGACAGACTCTGTAAACCCACATGCTCACTTCTGTCCCCAGTCCAGGCAGGATGGTGGGACAGGGAGAGTATTTGTAGGAATCAGAGTCAGAAGCAATGAGAGTCCTGTCCCCTTAAAGGTAGCAGCTGCAAAGTTCCAGGGCCACTCACTCCCTGCTCTTCAAGGAATTGGTTAAATTACATTAAAGTGTGGCCAGTACTTCTCAGCTAAAACTTATGGTACTTATTTAAAAATAAACAAACAAACCCAAAATCGTCAAACAAGCCACATCACACACACCCTGCCCCCTAAGCCCTCACTGCTTACTTAGAAAAGCCTTCTTCAATTTTCTGAAGAGAAAAAATAATTTTATTTTTCTACAAAGAAATGAAAAATAGGCTTTTTGAAGATGGAAAATTTGTCTCCTCTGTGATGTGTAAATTAATGTGAAATTTGGAACAGCTGTGCTACATAGCTGTTGCAGTGTTTTTGCTTGTTACTGCAGATATTCTGCTTCAGCACCATAATACTGATGTTGTCTGAAAGTACCTGTAATTCATGGGAGTAATAATACTTGGCTGCCTCAATCTATGTGCATAGATTCTCTCCAAAGAATTACAGTAAAACTGCTGGTTTTGGGAAGAAAAAGTCATGAACATAGATTTCAACAGAGGATTGCTTAGAAAACAGATTTGTTTGTTGTTTATGACATTATCTTGAACACGCTATGAGAGTTTAATTAACTGAGATATGGCTGTATTGTTGTACCTCTGGATGGGGTAAATGTTCTTGTAGATCTCCTTAGAGCAACTCCCTTGTTACTTGTGCCTGTGGCTGTGAAAGGAAAACCTCAGCATGTACCTGGGCCTTGAAGAATGCCAGGTCTGCAGTGCTTTGCTGCTGTTGATATTTCTGTCAGCTGCAGCATCACTGCCTTGGGCATGTGTAAAAGGGTGGCAATCACTACTGTAGGCATAAGAAACCAGCCTCTGTGTCATGTTGAATTTATTCTTCCAGAACATTACCTCTGAAAGCAATCACATTAATAATTTTGGAGAGATGGCCAAATTAGTGTGCATTTCTGTAAGAAGTTGTCAGGCATAAATTCAGTTATTCAGGAGTGACCTGTAAGGAATCAGTTATGTGTATGTGCAGACCAGGAATTATTTTGCACTCACGTTGTATGATTATTTTATTGAAATTACATGTCCCAAGATCTTTCCATTCAAATTAATTTTTATGAGATACTGTATGAATTTTCAGATCTTCTATTTTTCAAACATCAGTATTTTTCTTTTTGGACAAAAGACAGTCTTTTACTGCTTCAAACTGCAGGATGAGGCGTTTGTAGAAAAATTACTTAAGCTTCTAAGAGTACTTTGCCAACATGCAGGGCAGCTCTTAAATATTTCCTTGCTTCTAGGCACCTTCTCTGAATTGTGTAGGTCAGTGTATTAGTATTTAATACTGTGTTATTCACCTCAAAACTTCTTAAAAATCCTATTCATGTGCGATTTGTAAAGATGGAGTTGAACCTGTACTAGAAATCATAGTTTTCTATTGTCTTATGTAATTAATTCAGTTTGGAATAACTGATACCATAATTGCACGACAAAGTATATCCATTTGGCTTCTCAGAAATTCATCCTGACATCTTTCTAGTTATTTAAATCATGCTTTTTCTCTGCCACAAATTGAACCTAAGTATTTGGCCTGGTGAGCAGCACAGATTTGAAATATAAAACTGGTGGTGCTCAAAATTCAAAGAGTGCTCAAAATTCAAAGAGCAAAAATGTTTGTAAAGCTGAGTGCAAAATTTCAGACTTCAGACAGATATGATTGCAGTTCTAGTGTAATCAGTCTATTTCCAAAAGGATCCCAGGTTTCACAGTGGGAGTTCCTGGTGGTTCTTGGTAGTTACTCTGTGAACACCAGGAAAAAGGTTCAGGTTTGAGCTATGAATCTGGATGAATCCATAAAACTGTAAATGGATTTCTTTTTTTTAAATCCATTCTTTTCTAAAATGCCTCCTAAGAATGTTTAACAAGGTTTTTCTTCATGTTTGGCTCATCTTAAGAATCTAGAAAAAGAAACTAAAAAAGTAAAACCCAAACCCCCACAGAACCCCCTTTTCAAAGGGGGTTCTGCTATGAGTGCTGTGCCATGCCAGTGCTGGAGACTTGCATAAAATAATTCTACCTACAAAGGCTGTAGGTAGAAAGGTTGTATCTCCAGTTAGTGCCATAATGCTCTTCTTTGGCATAATGTTCTTCTCTAGCTGCAGCTGAAATAGTACCGTGTATTGATGAATTAACAGAGTGCACTGTGAGGATAATATGAACTTCTTCCTGGAAAAGTGTGAGAATAGATGAGAAACAGGTACACAGTAACAGTCCTGCATGGAGTGATAATGATGACTGTGATAAGGCATTCCAAGGAGCTCTAATGATGGAATGTGAGAAGAAATTATGTCAGAATAAAATCATTAGTACAGATAAACTTTTAACAGGAACAAGTGTAGGGTGTGAGTACTTATCTAGTTAGTTATGTTAGAAGAATCAGCAATTCAGATGTTTATGGAAATGGAAAGAATTTGTACTGGCTGCTTAAGATAGGTTATATAAATTAAACTGGGCAGTTATCTGAATTTAGTAAATAACTTCAGAGTAAAATGTGATTTGTTGCACAAAATACTGCTGTATCTCAACCATTTCTGTGAAGATTTTTGTAATACACAGTTTGTCCATTTCATTATTAGTATCAATACTGAGGAATTATTTCTATGAAATGTTTCAATAGAAATCTGAGATTATGTAAAATCATAATGCATGGGTATTATATGTTTGCATATATAGACAATCTGTGTTAAACCAGAATTTGATATGACATGAACTTAAAGGAAGCATTTCAAGAGTTCATCCTGCAGAACTGAAAAGCACTGTTAATGTTTAAATAAATGGCAAACATTGAAAACAGTATCCAAATATAGAATACTTAACTGTGTCAGTACTTTTTACTACTTACAATTCCTGAAATTGTATTTCATATGTTACACTTCAGACATATTAATTGGTTGGTTTTGCAGGTCTTTTTGGAAAAAAATACCAAAGGAAAAAAAAAAAAAAAAAAAGTACAGAATTTATCTATTGATCAAGCAGGTTTTTTTATGTGCTGTTCTTTAGGTTTAGTACTGGTGCCGTTTATATGGAGTCCAGTGCCAGCTGAATTCTGTGTCTGGTGTTGCTTGCATCAGAAATTTGCAGTTATCTGACAATTTGAGATTTACCAAATAACACCACAGACTGTTTCAAGCCCAACTAAATTTTACTGGCTTAACAACTCAACGTGAGCAGATACAAAAATCTCCTCACAAAGCATCATTGACTCCTGAAGAGTCAGTGCTAAACACATAATGTGTATATCTAAAAATGCCTTCTCTTAGTCACTGGAAGGTTCAGAATCCTGCTTGTCTGAAGATATGTAAACCTGCAATATCTTATCCTGGCAAGATCATCTTACGAAGTAAATTCCTGGCAGACCCAATATCATATAGTTTGGAGATATTGGCAAACAAAGTAAATTAATTCTTGGAAGAATTGGTAAACATACCGTTTTGTCCTTGAAAGAGATGGAGTAGAATTGGCAGAAGTTGTCAGAAATGTTGGTCTTCTGGGAAAATCATTGATGGACCTGGCTGTGAGGGAAAATGGTTCTTATAGATGTACCATACATAGATTGCATCTCGAGCTTATTTGTGACATGTTTACATAATTAGAACTCTTTTCTCCCACAGCTTTCTCTGTTTCCACCAAAGCAAATATGAAAGGAGCTGTACTCTACAAATGCTGGCAGTACAGAAAAGCTTTCTGGCTTTTAGGTTAATTATAGATTTGTAAGAAAACACTAGTTTAGAGGAATGAATTCCTGATAGGATAATCATCTGGGATCGAGTCATTGGCATGATGAAGTTTATTGATTGTTAACAATATGAGCATATGGCAGTAAATTTCTGGTTAGACAAATATTCATTTCCTGGCAAGATAAGTATATTGAACTGCATTATGGGCAAAGCAAAATGGAATTATTCTTCACAGGAGAATCCAACAGCAAATAATTTCTGGTAAATCCATGTGAGAAAATGAGCATTGCTAGTATTGTAGGAAATGACAGAGTGCTGCACAAAGAATTGGCCTATTCTGCTTTTAGCCCATTAAGCAGTAAGGAAATCCTTTCTGTGGACAAAAGCTCCAGATTGGTGACATAATTAATGTTTTCTAAAAAGCACATATAAAATTACCTTCAGGAGTAATCGGTAAACAGATCCAGCTAAATGTTCAAAGTCTTCATCAAATGAACTCCATTGACTTCTTGGAGAGTCCTGGGTCACAGTGTGAGAAAGCTCTGCAGCCTAAGGCCACTTCTGTCTCATCCTCTCTTTTTTAGCTTTCTGCTGTTGCCATCTGATACATCCTAGCAATAATGAGGATTCAGAGGCAACAGAAGTGTTTCGATGCTAAAAAGCACTTTTGTTCCCTAGAAGGGAAACACTACTTGTGAGGTGCAGGAATAGGTGGTCTGTTTTGCTATGCATTGAAGTTCAGCAATTTTCAGCTTACTAGGAAGGGAGATTTAAACACATGTAACTCTTAACATCATATGACCAGTCAAAACCAGTTTTACTGATTGTCCTAGACATAAATAAAAGGCATGCTGACAAGCACTGTTAGGAAATTGTCCTGTCAGGAAAATGTCATGGTGGTGTTTTGTCCTCTGTGAAGTAGCAAAAGCTTTTTACATAATAACCATGTTCTACTCGGATTCCAGAATTATGTAAATTCATTCAGGACAGCAGATCTGCTTTGTGTCTGTACCAGGGCCACGGAGAGTTGAATTTGGGCTGGATGTAGTATGTGCTTTTAGTTACAATTTCCTTATTTTTAAATGATGTATAAAGGTAAAAAAAGTCTTTATTAGATTTTCCCCTTAATCTGTCATGTATAACCCTAGAACAACAAACTAACAAACCACAAGTCTGTGGTCTTGGGAGCTCTCCCAGAGGAAACCAATGCCAGCAGCATGAATTTTCATTGTTTTAATAGCAATTTTAATAGGTATTTGGACTACTTACCTGGGTGAATTTAGGACTCTATGCTCATAAATTTCCACAAAGAGCAGTTAGTGAGGGGAGAATTTTATTGGGGGGCACCCCAAGTCTCTTGTTATTAAGAAGCTACAGCTCCAGTGGTAACTTGGTGGCCAGTGGTACAGTTCACTATGACAACACCTGCCATTTACATATTTGGGAGCCATTTAGTACTCAAGTGATAAAGACTGTCAAAATAAAATATATCACATTGGCTATTTATTGACATGTAAACAGCACATGGTGAAATTAATTTTTTATGTTTGTAGCTGAAAGGGAGATCATTAGATTTGAGAAGGACAGGAAAAAGAATGTCAAAAGAAGATGCTCTTAAGATAACTACTGCTATGGAGCCTTTTAGGAGTATGGTAGTTTGGAACTCTTCAACTAGGTGTAGTTACTTCTCTTGCTCCCTATGTTTTCTTTATGATGAAATTCATTGGTTAATGAAGGAAGGGATTTTTTTTAACCTTTAAGCTGCATCATTTGTTCAGAGCTCTGCCTTGAGCTGCTGTGGAAGGTGATTTTGGGACAGTGGAATGAAGCATTCCTGGGTACTATAAGAAGAGGTTACGAGCAGGCTGGTTACAAATGAAACCAGTTATTTTTGCAAGCACTTTCCTGATTTAAAGAAGAATTTCTTTTTTTTGTTAAATAGAAGACTTCTGGTAGCATGCTATTACTAGACAGGGTTAGTATAAAAACAGTTGAGATATTTTGTATTATTAGGATCTTCTCTTTTTTGTTTTGTTTTGGTTTTTTTTTTACAAATGCCAGATGCTTAGATTTTTAATGTTGAGGGGGGTTTTGCTAATTTTAGAAAATCTTCTTAGAACTTAAGTGTGTTATGTACCTGTGTGCTTTGGAGCAGAGACTTGAAGCATAGTGAAATGATGTCTGTGTAAGGGCACACAGTTTATCCCTTGTACTGTCTCCTGAAAGGGGCTCAGCTCTGCAGAGGGTGATTTAAAGGTCCTTCAGATTTCTGGCCTATGGACTAGCGGAAGGAAGCAATAGCTAATAAGCTCCATCTCCTGTTGCTGTGTGTTACACCATCTGCTCTGAGTGTTTATGAGCTTCATGTTGTCCAAAAAAAAAAAAAAAATGCATACTAGGCAAAGTAAAAGACTCCACACTCCTAAAGCTTTGTCTCCTCCTGTATTCCCTTGCACAAATAGGGATTCCTGGTGTGCTGTGCTTTGTTTGGCTGGGGGTGTTACTGTCTCCCAGAGAAAAACAGAGCCATGAGCAGTTCCCTGTGGCTTCCTGGACTGCAGCCTTCTGCTCTGTGGGGAGTATCTGCAAACTCTAAGGAAAGGAAAAGTAGCACTTAGGTTCAGACTCCCTCCAGATATTCTTTTTTCATTTGCCAAGTAATTGGAAATTTCTCTCCCTGGAATAACTAGGGCGAGAAAACTGTATGTTTGTGCCTTCCTTTGAAGTCTCATGGGGGGAATACTTTCCTTCCCTTCATCGAATCAAAATACATGAGCGAACTGAATGTGCAGACACTTTTTTTCCCACGAGGCTGAAGTGGGTCCTCCCCTCCTAGATCACAAACATGTTACAAAAGTTTGTAACCTGCTGTCACCATTCCTGTAACGCTGCTTCCAGTCTTCTCAGCTGCCATCATCTCAGTGAAAAAAAATATCTCATATGATGAAAAATAGTTTCATTCTCGTAAGTAATTCTTCTGATTTAAAAAGTGGATATCTGAGAGAGGGGGAAAAGTGAGGGAAAAAACCTGCAGAGAGAGGAAATAAACTAGCAAAGGATCACAGTGCATTTCCAATCCCCTGCTAACAAATCTCATCTAAAGAATAAAAAAAGCATTCTCCAAATGTTATACATGGATGGGGCCCTAAGCCACATGATGTAGTAAGTACTGTCCCAGCTTGTGGCAGGGAGATTGGAGCTATATGATCTTCAAGGTTCCTTCCAGCCCAAAGCATTCTATGATTCTTTGAGATATGGCAACCTTTACATTAGCCTATGCCAAATACTGATGGAATATCTACAGGAGAGGCCTAAACTTTTGAGTTAATGTTTTGGCATTCTGTTTGTCAAAACCTGGAATTGTATCTGTTAAATATTCTTGTTATATTTATAGAGCCTCTTCCTATTAAGAGTGTCCAAGAAGATGTCAGGAGTAAAACCAAGATAGGAACAAGTATCAAGGCAGAGTGAGGAAGTGCAGGGGAACCAGCTCACAGCTCTGCTCCTGCCCTGCAGTCTGGTTTAATGTACATTCTCTTGCTGTGTCTTCCATGTCACTCTCTTCGAAACAAAGAAGAGCTGTCATTTTCTGGAACTAGAAATCTGGTTTGCTTATCTTCATTTGTAGCAGATGCTGAAACGAAAGTACATTTCTTCCCAGGGTTTCTCATTTACGTATCTGTCAGAAGGTTTTGTATGTCTCAAAATAAAGAACTGTCAAGAAGTAGCTCAGTGAGTTGATGACATTGCTGCATATCTGGATAAACAGTAGGGTGGATGTACCCTAACCAATATAGAGCTGGAATTATTTTTTCTTTTGAGAAAGAGGCTCAAATTCTTCTGAATTTAGGTCTTTATGTGAAATAAACTGTAAATGTGATTTAAAATCTAAGGTTCTCTTTTCAAAGTTCCAGTTTTATTGGAAGCTGTTTAAAATCAGTTTCCTGCTGTCACTCTTTAGGAAGGCTTTGCAACTGGATGATGTATCTTTAGCTCAGATGGTTAAAACAGCATGGAAGGAAGTTTAACACCAGCAGAACAGTTCTTCCAGTGCCCTCACCCCCCCAAGCACCAGTTACATAACAAAACATGTGAATACTGAGTAACATTGATGTAGTCACTTCCAGCTGTAACCCCAGGAAAAAGTCTGAGGACCTAGGACATACCAAAATATAAACAGTTGCTGTGAAAGTCACCAAGAGATTATTAGGAAGCCAGCAAATTCAAATTATAATATTAGCACTGTGACTAATCAGAGGTAAATAATAAGTTTTGTACAAAAACCTATGCTTTATTCAGTATTAATGTCCTGGAATTGATGACCTTTACAGAAGTTGCATGTGTAAGAAAGAACATTAGCAACTGGACTGTCAAAATATTGTACTCAGAAATTGGCTATTATAGACTTGTCTTTCTCTCTCAAAACTGAAGACAGTAGTATCTGACAAGGTGGATTCAGCGTTATTGATGTGAGGTGCTTTGCACCATGCTCGAGTTTTGAAGTGCCACGGAAAGCCCAATCCTGGAGCCTGGAGTGCTCCCTTTGCTGCACAGACAAGGGAGGGCTGTAGAGGAAGCTGTTATCGAGATCAGCATCAGGTTGTGCTGCCCATGGCCTTTGTCTTTGAGACTGAAGTGCCAAAAACACCCTTCCTGCATACCTGGGAAGGGAGAGGAATCTGGACCTCCTGCTGTTGGCACTTTTTGAACAAAGTGCAGTGTGAACTGAGCTGATCTTTCCTTGCAAAGAGACTAAATAACAAAGCTAGTTATTCTATTCAGATAGAAACAGAAATTATGTTTTTAATTTCTCCCAAATATTTTCCTTCAATCATTTCTGTTGGAGTTTTCATATTTGTTTGCTAGTATTTGTTAGTACTACTGTTATTACTAGATATGTTTGTATTACTGACAATAGTACAAGTTCTATCTGCATTACTTTAAGAGGCAATCTTGTACCTTACACTATTTAGCCCAGAAAAATAGCCAGAAAATGTTTTGTGAGATTTTTTTGTGTTTATGGAGATATAGAACATTAAAGGAAAGGCAGAAATCAGAAGTGTGTGTGCACATGCTTGTGAACTTTGAACAAATTTGGCGTTGTTTTTTATAATTGGAGTCAATTACTAATAGTTTATATACATAAGTATTAGAAATTTTGACTAATAGCTGCCCCCAGAGCTATTCACCTCTGCTGCTTGCAAAATGTATTAGTAATTTCCTCTTGCTGATGTTCGTTTTCTCATTTTGTACTTGGGGACGGATTATGAAATTCATTCGTCTTTTACTCTCTCTGAAAGAAAATACAGAATTCTTGAAGAGAAGGGCATGGTATGAAAAAAATCCTTGCATTTCAATTGAGAAAGGAAAAAAGGAAAATAACTGTCTGTTCTTACTGGATAAATCTTCATTTATGTGAGCGTATCTTGGATGACCATCGTGTCTGTTACCTAGTGTAAGAATAGTGATGAAAACACAGTTTCCACCTGCATAAACAGCATTCTTCCTCCCATTGTGACTGCAACCACATAAAGAATATCTTGGTTGCTTTAAATATATTTCATTTTCCCTCCTGTGTATCCAGATTTTCTGAGCCAGTTCTATATTCAGTAATACTTAGTGAGTTCTAGTGAAAAAGTAAATAAACAAAGAAGTAATAAATTGACTGGAGTATGTTTGCATGATGTCATTGAGCACAGCATAGTTTAAGGTCAGACCACTGTACTCGTGGCTGTGATGAAGGACACAGTGTGCACAGGCACAGGCAGAACTTTCAGCTTTACACTATTTCTGCAGGTAAAGCTAAAACTGAACATAGTAACTTAAACATCCTTATTCAAGAATGCCTTATGCCAAGGTGGTGTTCTGATATGCTGCAGATGGTTTGCATTGCTTCCCCAAAATTTAAACTTAGCTTGAGGAATTTTTGCAGCTACTTTGGGTTTTTTATTGGTTAAAAAAATTAATTTCCTAATTATTCAATTCCCCAAAATCTTAATCCGTTACTTTTTATAGATTTGTGGTTTTAGTCCTAGGACAAACTATCTGACACACAGTTTTGTATTTTGCTGTAGTCTTTGGATTAAGACTTTCTTTTCTGTAGAATTTTGCTATGAAGATACAGGAGAAAATTAATTTTGTATGTCTGTTTATGGATAAAAATATGAAAAACCATGTGCTTGTTTTTAATACTAGTTCTGTATGAAAATAGTCCTTTGCCTTCACTAGTCATACTACTGTAAATCACAAAATAGTATTTTTTCTTTAAGAACAAAGGAGTGTGCGGCAGCATGGCAGGAGCTGCTGGGGCCGCCGCCTTCCCGAGCGCGTTGTCTCCGCGGCAAAGGGGCAGCGCTGCGCGCCAGGCGCGCTCGCACCGCCGTGGTCTTGAGGGCTGACAAATGAATGCGAGAGGGGCTCTTTGTGTGGCATTCCTGAGGAGCTTATTGATCTCACGGAGAAAGGAACCAGGGACAAAGAGCCCAGAACAAAGGGGGGTCCAGGATTATATGGGGGATAGCCGGAGGCAGAGCATCACAAGTGAGGGCCGGTGGGCTGAGGGGACACGGGCGGTGCAGAGGCGGGACTAAGGGCTAACAACTCACGGGGATTGAGGACAGGGGTGACCAGAAACGGGGACCGACAGGAAACCCAGGAATGGGAAACATTTTGGAACTGGGGTGTGGAGAAAAGATGATGTAACTGGGTACATTAACATGCAACTACAAAGAATTGTGGGAGAGCATTCCTCCAAGACTTTAAAGGGGTGTTTCCACCCAAGGCCTCTGAACCACAGCATCCCCAACTCTTGGGATGCAACTGGAGTACATTACAAATTATGTATTGTGCCTGTGTCAATACATAACCTTGAGTAGTGTTTTGTCAGAAGTGTGTAATTAGTGGCTTTGGAAAGGAAATATTTGTAGGATTTATTTAGTTGATTTGGTTTGCATACAGATTCTCAAATGATTAATTGAGCTGTTGATTCTAGGGAAGTGATTCTTTCTGGTAACAGTGAGAATTATGCCTATAGATGTAAGTTTAAGCTGATACTGTAGCAGCAATTACTTAAAAGTTTGCAGTTAATTGTTGAATTGTTGGCTATTGATCTGTAGAGTGTTGGTGTTCAGGGATGGATGCTAATAGTTTACTTTTATTGTATGCTTAGGAAACTAATCTGCTTTCAGACAATTAAAAATCTTACTTACTGAATCATTTGTGCATCTTTTTACCCTAGCTGCTGGATCAGACTGTTGAAGATTTCATTGTTTTTAAAGTATCTCTTGGCTCCTCCCCACACTTTTACTACTTCATTGGTAACATTTGAGGACTTTAGGCACACATTTTCTTTGGAGTTTTTGGGGGGTTTGGGTTGGCTGGTTGATTGGTTTGTTTTCTCCCAATCTGATAACACCTATTGAAAAAAGAAGGAAAACATTAAAAATTAAATATCCTGCTTCAGTCCCTCTGTGATGGCTCTTGTGCTTTTGGGGCAGTTGCCAAATGTTCAGCTGGCTGGAGCTTTGTGCCACTCACAAAGAAGTTGGCAGAGAATGACTGTACCTTTAGAAATGGTTGCCTCTGAAAAATTTTATTACTCTAAAGAAGGAAAGTGTTCTCTGACAGAGATTTTGGAGTTACAGAGAAAAGGATGGGCTAGTGTTGGGTACCTCAACACTATTTACTGCTTGCAGAAATAATAGTAGTAATGTATTTCTTGGCGTAGGAGTGAACATGCATTTGGGAATAAAAAAGCTATTTAGCTTATTTTCAGCTTGTATTTACAAACTATAACTGGGGGTAGCTCTGCTTGCTGCAGGCTGTGTCTCCAGTTCATGAATTCCTGGCACTCATCTGTGTGTCATCCAGTTGCACTAGACTTTGGTACAAAGTGAGCTGTGTCAGCTTTGGCTGACTTCTGCCTAACATTATCCCAACTCTCCAGTGAACTATTATTCAGCCTTGAATTCACCCATGTGATGAATATTCATTTCACAGGTAATTATTGTCATCCCCGAACAGCTCCGCTCACAGAGACCAAACTTCTCATGCAACCCATCATTGCTGTCACTGTTTTGGCAGCACAGAGCTTATGATTCCTCATGCTTTAATAATGCTCCATCATCTGTGCTATCAGATTTGGGTCAAATGATCATCATAAGGGTTAGAAATCTCTTCATTTATGCAATGCTTTAGGAAGATAAAGAGAGGCAACTGCCACTCATCTTTGCATGTGCTCCCCTGAATCCCTCACCTGAGCTAACAGCACAGTGGCCACAAGCAAGGCACTTATTTGCTGTGACTTCGTTCAGGTACCCAATGTGATTAATTGAGTGTTCAGACATTATATTTCAAGATTTTTAAGTTCTTCTCCAAGACTGTAGGTACTAAAAGAAATCTCAGTCCTTGAATTGGGTGTAGTAATGGATTTATCTCAACTGTCAATTGAGTGGAATAATGTTGCTAGCAAGTACCTATATTTCAGTTTAATTGTATGATCTTTTTGGAATATATGCGTTAATATAAAATATATTTTAATGGCTAATACATCCTGCTAAAGGATTAAAAATATACATAAATACTGTTTTCTTTCTATTCTCTAAGTGTTATTACTATCGTTATTGTTATTATTAAAATTAATAAAAGTGCTAGATAGCTACAATTATAGTGGTAAGGGATCAGTAAGTGTCTGAACTGGTTAGAGTTCAGCAGCAGATTGTTTGCAAATGAGGTGTTTACAAACTTGATGTTTTTGACAACATCTGAGCACAATTTTATAATGTTTGTATCATTATTTTTTTAAATTAGCCTCAAAACATGTTCAACAAATCTGTCCATTATAATTTCAGCAACCTAGTCTAAGCAAGAAGACAACTGTATTAAACAGGAAAATACTTACTTGTGACATTTTCTGACCAGCGTCTCTTCAGTTATTCAGTAGCAGAACATCTGACAGGCTGCTTCTCACTCAGTGTTTAGTTGTGTGTCCCAGCATATGTCCACTGATTCCTCATTTTGAATGGAAGAAAAGCAGGGAAATGTGGGGACAGGTGAGGAGTGTACATTCTCTTCTGAATGTGCATGTTGTTGACAAGATAGTTCAAATAAACACGTTTTATTAGCTTGGCAAAAAGTTCTTTTGTTCTTTTGTTTACTTTCTCTTTTGCTACATGGCAGGTCACTGTTCATCCTGCTTGGGTTTGAATTATCCTCATGTTCAGACCCCCTGAGTTCAAGCCCATCCTTCCCCCTTTCTCTCTCCACTGAGAGTGCCAGCACTGAAAAATGTCTGCTCCTAATTCAGTGCTCAGCTCATATGCCCTCTGGAATAGGACTCAGGCTGGCTTCTCAGAGCTCTATCTGATTAGAGTCAAGACAGCGAGGATCTTGCTGTGTTTTTAAAGATCAGTGGTTTAAGCTCCTACAACCAAATGTTTTGGGGGTTTTTCACTTATAACCACTTCTGGATGTGCTGCTTGCGTCCTTTGCCAGTTGTCCTGATCAGCTGTGCTGTTTATTTCCCATTTGCTCTGTCACTGCTGTGTCTAATATTGGACACAGCACGAGATGGTGCAGCTCAGGAAATGGCGAAGCAGCTGGTAGGGAAATGAGACAATACTAAATGGAGAAAATGTGAAAAAAGGCAAAATCCACATATGACTTGTACATTCTATGGGGAACTGGTTTTTGTGAAGACTCTGCACTCAGCATATTTGCATGAAACAAATTTAACAGGGAAAAACTATAGGAAAGGGGTTTAAGTTCTGGTTAACACATAGAGCTGTCTATTAGAAGATACCTTTTTACAAAGGTTCCTTTTTTCTTGATTTGAAAAAAATACCCTTGCGTAACTGGATATTAGCCTGAGGTTTTTTCTGATAGGCTTTTTCACTGTAAAATAGTTAAACTGAGGAAAAATAGAACTTAATTCTGTAGACAGTCACTAAGTATCTCTAAAATGCAGTGTTTATTACAAAGAGAATGTGCTATATGTGTTAGAATTGTGAAGTTTATAGTTACATGTTTTAAGTCTTCTAGTTTTGGGGTTTTTTTCCCCTCCTTAATATAATGAGTACATGTGTGAGCTGGGCTTTTCAGTAGAGGAAGCAGTTGCTGCTGTAGTCCTTCCAGAACAGCCAATAGTAGAGCTAAACTGTATTTTTACAGAATAAGACCAAAAGAATTGAGACATTGAATGCTCCTATAGCATTCCTGTTCTTAGATCTCCAGCATGATTGTGAATTGCTCAGGTGAGGGTGGGGCCCTCTTCTCTCAAAACATCTGTCCCCTTGGCATGCATTAAAGTGCATGAAGGTTCTCTAAACAAAATACATATATCGTGGTTTTTCCTGATTATCTGTGGCCTTAGTTTTTGAATTCTGCATAGATTCTTTCAGCAGTACATATAAATGTTGTACATGGTTTAATACACAATTGCTCTCATTTTTGTTTGAATCTGGAGTCTCTGTTTTCAGTGCTTCTCTCTTATGTGTCCCTTTTCTGATCATGGCTTAATTACATTTAAGTGCCTTCTGTGTTACTGTCTCCACTGCCTCAATTAGTTCACTTCCAACTGTGTGAATATTTTAATACCGAGGCACAAAGTATTTCTGGCAATACAGTGTGAGCTCTGCTTATCAGCCTGTGGCAAGCTTTCCTTCAGGGCATGGCAGAGTTTACAGAGGCACTGTAGGTTAATATGTTAGTGCCATTTGGATTTGATTTATTTTCTTTGGGTTAGTCTCAGCTGCGGTGCAGGCTCTTAATTTTGACTCTTCCTGAACATCGTTGATTGAGCACTTTTGCAGAACCAAGAATTATGCGGAGCACACAGGCTCATGGCTGTAGAACCAAAGGTATGTTAGCTATGAAGACAGTCACCAGTGTTCTGCTTCTGTTCCACAAATAAAATGACTGAAAGACAAATGCTGGAAAACTTCAGAAACAGTTTTTATGGGCAGTTGTGGCGGTTTTAGTTTGAAACTGGGCAGAAACATTAATTTTTGTGTAGTGGTTTTGGTTTGCTAATTTGAGATTTTTTTTGGCTAATGCACTAGTTTATGTAATGGGTTTAGCGCTGGCTAAACACCAGTGCACTTACTACAATATACTTACTTATTTTCTATTGCGAGGTAGAATTATGAGAAGAGCAAAGCAGGCTTAAACTTTAAAGGGAAAAACTTAACTAACAGAACTAAAATAGAGTAAGAATCAGAATAAAACCTTCAGAACACTTCTCCTCTCTCCTCTTATATTCTTTTTTCTTTTTTTACTGACAACGTATAGAAACAATTTAGTCAGTATGTCACCTCTAAAATAGTCTTTTTTCAGTTCATTTAGGGACAGGAGTCTTTCTCATCATGTTACGGAGACTTTTTTACAAGAAAACAGGTTTTTTGTGCCTTTTAATTTTCACGAATAGCAGCCACCCGGGAATTTGCAATTGTGAAATCCCTCCTATTTTTTGCAGCCTTTTAACAGTTGAGTTTATGGGCTATGTTAACTTATGGGGTACTATTTTAAGGATGAGTTGTTCAAAAGCAAAGGTTTTCTTTATCTATTTTTGAGATTATCTCTGGGAACAGAGATATTTTTTTCTTTTTTGAGGGTCTTTATCACTCCTCTCTTTTTGTTTAAACTTCTGGGATTACAGCTGTTTTAATATTGGCTTGTTCAGCATGGATGCTTTTGCTCATGTTTGTAGTTTGAACGCTGTCTCTCTATGCTTTTTTAATGATTTATAGGAATATTTAGTGTATTATAGTCTATTACTATGGCTTATAAGAGAAATTTAGCCTACAACTAAGACATCTCTATTCTTCTCTTATTTGAGACTTGACTTTTTCTTTACTGACTTTGGTGACTTTGTTTCTTTACATGTCTTCGCTTTGTCCTTTTCTTTTACTTGAGAGAGGATTGAAGGTTTCTAAGTCTTATTTGTGCACTAAAAGAGTTAATATTTTGCCTGAGGCCTGCAGGTAGTTATGTGATTTTTGCTGGGCGGTGGTCGGAGCTGTTTAAGATGGAGAAACCATAACAGTTTTTTGACGGCCAGAGCAGAGCGGCGGCACCCGCGGCTCCATGGCTGCCCCTCCGGAGCCGCCCGGCAGCGCTGGGGCTGGGGCTGGGCCCGGGCCCGCCGGGCTGAGGCGGAGGGAGCCGGGCCTGGTTCGTAGCCGCTCCTGGGGCTCGCCGGGCCCCGGCTCGGCAGGTCGGGTTTAATGTCGGGTTTAATGTCGGGTTTAATGTTGGCAGGATGTGAGCGGCCGCGGCCCGGCCCAGCCTGGGCTGGGGCCCTGCGGCCTCCCCTGTCCCGCCCGGCCACCGGGCTGGGAGGGGGAAGAATTTGTCTCTCCAATGGCCGGAAAGTAAGAGGGTTTTTTTTCCCGGGCTTTTTTGTTTTTAACGTGTGTTCATAGAGGCGTGTTCAGCTTTTTTAGTGGTTTAACAGGTTGTCAGTTCTCAAAACTAATCACTGATTGGTTTTTGTCAGACATTGAGGAAACGTTTAGCAGCTCTTCTCATGAAAATAATTTCCGTGGGTGGCTTCTTCCTCCTCACCAAATGTCAGATGTGCAAAACCAGCATAGCAGTGCAATAATGTAGGTAATTCTTCCTGTGGCTTTCAATCTCTTAAGATACAAATTATGTCATTTTCTGATTTCCTTTTCAGGATTTATCTATCAAAGTAGGTAACAACTTCGAGCTTTCTCATGTTAGGTGGTCAGCCTCCCAGCCATCTTTCTACGCATTAGCAATACATATGTTTCCATTTATATGATGATAGAGGGGATTTGGATTTAGTTGTGGATAGTCAGCACTACCTGTGCTTTGCGTTAGAGTGAGCAGGTGCCTGCCTGCTAATTGTCAACAGCGAGAAATCACATTTCGGTGTCAGTCAGTGACTTGTCATTTCCCAGGTATCAATTATATGGCCGTGTCTCTGTGAAAGATTAAAACACTATGTCGTTAAATCTCAGGCTGACGATTTCAAAGTCAGAGACTAGAATAGCTGCTAAAATGAGTGCCACAGGTCTAAAGGAGTGATTTAGTATTTTAAAACAATTACAGCTCTCATTAAGAAAGGGCAGGGAAACTAAGGAGGTCTAGAGCTGTAAAAATTATAGCCAAATGCTCCTAATGACACTGGAGTAATTTTATCGTGTTGTTCCCAAAATTTTGATAAGTTTGTGTTCCCAAAGTTTGGCTAAGTTTTGATGCCAGATGATGGGATATCCCACTTATTTAAACTTCATGACAATGTACTGAGGTCTTTTGATTTTGTCAGCTTTGGAATTTCCTCATACTTGATTCCCTTTGGTGCAGCACTGGAATGATAGTGGCACTTCCCTCTTTTTGCGACCTGTATATCAAATCTTGAGATGGAAAATCTTGTAGATACCATATTGTATGCTTGGGAACTATCATGCTGACAAAAATGTCTCCGATTTTCATCTTTCCTTGTGCATTTTAGGATAGTATATGTTTTAAGAGCTATTTATTTAACTTAATTAATAATGATGTTGTGTGATAGTGATGCAAGATTACCCTAAAATTATTTTCTGGGGATACACAGCTAGAATGATGCCACCACTTTCAGCTGAGTTTCTTTGATGCATTTTGGTGGTATAAACCCCAACATTTTTATGTTTTGCAGTTGCAGATACAGAATGTAGTAGTCTTTATAACTTACATAATTGCCTTTAGAAGTACAGTGTAGAAGAACAAATGTCTGGACATATCAGAAAATCTAGTAAAGATCTTCTAAGAAAATTAGTTAAACACTTGAAAAAAGTTATTGTGATTGTACGTATAAAAATACAATATGCAATTTTTCATGCAACTGTTCTAATATTAAACTCCAGCAGAGATGACCTTTAAGTTTGAACTGCTGTTACTGAAATTTCTTTGGTAAACCGAACACTAGAGGAAAGGAGGGAGAAGAAGTGGTCAGAATTATGTGAAGGCAGTTAAATCTCCCATCTCTTGATGAGATGGAACATTTGATGACAAACCCCTCAAGAGATTTGGGGGGCAGAGGGGCTGTTTGACTGACAAGCTGTGTCCCCAGTTGGCTGATCAAATGGAACGGACGTGCCAAGTTGTCTTCCATGTGTTCTCACTAATGTCAGATTGACAGCAGGATGTAATTGGATGTGAATGGAAGTGCTGAGGAGCTTGTGCACATGCTCATGCTTTCTCTTTCTTCTTCCAAGATTAATCTGAAGGGTGAATATTTTTTGTCTGAATGTTACTTAGCAGTTCAATTTAAATTTAAAAATGCACTGCTTTCATAGTAGATGTTAATTTATTAAGTTCATGCCTCTCAGATGTACATTTTTTGCATAATCTGGAAAAAAAAAAGAGGAAAAAGAAGTACACATATCTGCACTCTAATTCAACATAAGAATCAAACTGTTTAGTTGCCCCAAGTTTTATTAGTGGGCATCTTGCAGTCTGACGGGTTTTTTCCCAATGGAAAAGGTGATTACACGCTAAAAAGCTGTTAGTACATTTATGGGGAAAATTAAGTATTTTAAGAGTGAAAAATCGATTAATGGATTGGATTTTCAAAATCACAGAACAAAGCTAGATTTCCAGTTTTATTTTTGGGGCGTAACCCAGTGTCTCTTGAAAGACTCACCTAAGAGATAGTTTAAAAATGCTTCATAGTCTGGTAGTCTGGCCAGCAGTCATTGCTCTGTAGGATTCTAATTCTCTTCACAAAGAGCCCTGGGCACACTGATCTAATTTGGTCCTTCTTTGAGCTGCGGATGTGCTGTTGACCGCTAAAACTGGTTCCAATTTCAGTTATTTAAAGAGAAAAAAATTATAAAATTAGGGGTGGTGTTCTGTGGGTATTAGACGTCCCACCAAGAATTCAATGGATGTAAATTCCAAATTCGGGCTTCATTAGACAGTCTTTTTAGCTGGATGCTTGGGAGGGGTATCAGATGTACTTTCAGGATGGACAGCATTTGTGAGGTTGATCCCCAAGACCTGAAGAGTTTAGCTGTCAGAATGTGTGTCTGCTTGCTGTGCCAGCAGGCAGGACAACTCTGGGAACTTGCAGACTGGGATTTGTCAAGCTTGAATTGGACATGGAAGGCAAGAGCTTCCTGCTGGGCACATCTCCTTGTGCCTCAGGGCAGGGTGTTGCTCCTGTTTTCCTTGCTTCTGGGATGGCGACACAGTGACAGCAGCTACTTTTCCTTGTGCTCTTGTGCACAGGAGCTGTTCTCTGGTTCTGTTCTCACTACACAAGGTGTTGCTGGTGGCTGGCACCTCTTCCTTTAAGGGATTTTGCCTCTACATGCTTAGACTTCTTGGTGATACCTCCTCCCTTGCAAATACTTTTTCCTAATTTTCAGCATTTTTAACATTAGTTGGAATGTGAAGAAATGAGACTTGGTCGGTGCAGTCTTGCTGAAGCCTTTCACTCACTCGCGCTGAAATGACTCATTCACAGATCACTCACTGAAACTGGCACAAGGGGATCAAACCCACCTTCCTCTACTCCAGCCTGGCTCCGTTTGCTGTCTGCCTTCCATTCATGCCACTTCAAAGGAAGATGGTTAGTAGTACCCTTGATACTCTATTAAGCTACTCTAAAATTATAGTAGTAGCTTTGTAGTTTCTGGTGATAGTTAAGGTGAGGAGCTGACTTACTCTGATGATTCTTTTTGAGCCTTGTCTGTGATCTGAGTGTCTCAGGTCTGCTGAATGTCCCAGCAGTAAAGGATCAGATTTCTGGTTAATTGGTGTTGATAGCAGCCCTCTGAGTCTTTCCACCATCACAAAGTTATGCACTTGCCAGATGCTTACTCTGGGACAGTCACAATGACTTAAAGCCTAAGAGCTACCCTGGCCCACTGGCTGCATAGAATTAACTTCTGGATTTACAGCCCCGAAAATTAAATTGGAGTTCAGACTTCGGGATTTTTGCATGTGTAACCTACTAAAACTAAGACAAGTAAATTTATAAAGATACCTGCTTTACATATCTTTTATTTTAAAAATATTCTGGTACTCATGTATCTAAAATTACTGGCTCGACTGCAATTTTAAAAACAAAGAAATTTCAGTGTTTTAAGAAACAAATAGTGTATTTTAAATGTATTTTATAAACCAGAATCAAAACCATTGATAGAAATTATTTTCATATCTTTGTCTCATTTTTTTTAGGAAGTGATAACTGTCATGCTTAATGTCACAGACATCTAAGACTGAGGTTTGAATGAAAGGGATTTTGGTTTAAATCTAATTGCTTTCAGAAATTACTGCCAGAAAAGCATGGCAGAGTTGAATTCAAGTTTGTAGAGATAGAGCTACAATCTGAGGGTAATTTCACTTTGAGGAATGTTGGTAGCCTGTTTGCCCTCCAACAGTTTTGTCAGCCTTTCTTCTTTGAAGTGCCATACAGACTCGAACACAAGATAGAATCACAACATCAATTTTGCCTGTTGAGAGCTGTGAATGCACTGGAGCAGAGGCAGCAGTATAGTACCCCACTGCTTCACACTCCTTGGTTAATCTTGAGGAAGACTGTTTGTTCACATGAAACTCTTTCAAAGAGAAAAGTTAGTTAATTTACTTGAGATTCATTGATTCTTAGTTCTAGTGGCCTTCATTAAAGTCTTAGTTATGGCTAGGTTTGATTTTGAAAATTTAATCACAAGAAGAAAGGATTCAATATCTATTCCTTCCCTCAAACACAAATGCAAATACCAAAACTTGTAATAGAAAAATTGTTTTAGAGTCAAGGGACCTTTAAAATACTTGAAAGAAAATTGGAATGCTTTTCTCTTATGATAGAGTTTTAGGAAACAGAAAATATTTTTCTCTTGAAAATTCTTAACTTCTTGATGTGTTTTTGCATATGGAGAATGAAACTGTAAGTAAATCTATTGTAAGACAAGCTTTTCCAAACTATTTCAACTGTAATACTAGAAGAATTAAATTTATCCTTACAAATGATACTGAGGTTCTTTCTCATCTGTGATAATTATATTTTTTACCCTCTTGTCTTTAGTAGGGTAGAGTTAGTGTGGTCATTATTTGAGAGTAAGTTGGTTTCCTTTATCTGAAATTTAGGTTAAATGCTAATTCCTGGCATTTCCCATGGTTTAATAACTCTAAAATTCATTAAAGGAGAGATATTTATGAATACCTGCTGCAGAAATTTCTCTTTAACATAATCCTGTGAATGGAAGTATTTTGCCTCATAAAGCCTCACTTTGGAGTAGGAAAGGCTGTAGCCAGCAATAATTCAGATATATTTGAACTTCAAGGATTAAATTTCTAACCAATATTGTATGGAGAGTGTTTCTTCCTAAATTAAAATGAGACCTGCTGCATCCACACTGTAGCTCCAAAGATGGCTCCTCTGGCATCTTGTTATTGAGAAACTCTTGAAAAACAAAATCTTTAACATTAAAAATTTCAAGTGATCTTCAAAAGAATATTCTGCTTCTGGGGACACAGAAAATTAATCTATGTCCCCATATGATCAGGATGACTTATGTGCAAAAAATTCCTTACTTATATTGATTTCAATAGTAATAAAAATTAAAATTAATATCTGAGGACTCCAGGAGAATATTTTAAAAGAGGTCCAGTCTACTTCTGTGCTCTTTCTCTAAGCTTGAAGAATTAGTCTGAAGAAGAGACTAGAAAGATATTTGCCATGGGGCATGGGTTGGAACCTTATCCTCTGGTACCTCTAGGGAAGGACCAGAAGAATAAAGACATTTTCTTCCTTATAAATTTCACAAGCCAAAGAGTTTCCTGAAAGTGCAGCCTCCTTTCCTAATCCCTTAGGTGCCTAACCTGCAAATTTCACTCTTTAGTGTTGTAACAGACTCTGATTCCTCTTTTATTCCTCCTTTAATTGTTATTACTGATATTTTTGAACTTTCTGTCATCTCTGCTGGTAACTGGAGGTTAAGGTAAGAAAGTAAGCTACATAAATAAGGAAATGAAAGGAAAAGCTGAAAGGCAGCAAAATAAAATGTACAATACAATGCATTTGCTATAGAAGTGTAAAAATTCAAATGTTATCTTTTATATGGTTGTTATATATGTGTAATATATATATCAGTTTTTATTTATTAAAATATATGAAGTTGAGAAACAGTTCCAGGCTGTGGCAATAATGCCATTGGTGATAAACACAAGATTTCTAAAACAAATTATTAGTCAGTGTAATGCATTTTTGAAAATCAATTGATTTTTGGCTTCTTCCTCAATGATTTTTGTACGGATGGTTACTGGGGCTTAATTTCTTCGAATTACATTGTCTATGAAAGATGTGGTATGCTCTCAACATAGAAACAAGTAAGATCTTTGACTAAATGAAAAGCATATACACAAAAGCATTCAAAAATGTATGTAGCACGTTGTGTTTCACGAATACCTTTATGAAGTAGCTTAAGATCTCTGCACATTTAATTCTCAAGTCCAGCAACCAGCCAGTAAACCACAGTCCTCAGGTGAAAAATGAGAAATTTTAAGGGCCGTTGAACACATGAAATTTAGCAGAGTGGTCAATGGCCCTCAAAATTTCTCATTTAGGAGAATGCATATGTATTGCTTCCAAAAATGAAGGCGAACTTTGCTTTCCACATTTGATTTACATTTCCTCCTCCCTGCTTCCCTCCCTCCCTCGCTCCCTCCCAGTGTCTCTGAGTGTCTCATACCATGAGCAGCTAGTCTGCCTTTCTGCTTGTTTTGCAACACATAAAATACACTGCAGATTACAGCACTGGAGTAAGGTCAGTGTAAAAAATATACACCAAATGAGTTGTGGTGTAACACTAAAATCCCAACCCATAAACAAAAGTACATGTTTGGGATATTTTTTCCCTTGCGTTCTCAATACACTCCCTCAGACACAAGCGTAAACATGACAGTTTTCAGCTTAATGTGTGTTATTTGCTTTTCTGGAGTTCTTCCTTGTTCTCCTCCCCAGACTCTTGGATTTCCAATGTTCTCAGAAACCCTCCAGTCTGCAAGAGGACACTAGTAAAATAAGTATCATGTATTTAAAATTCCAAGACTGGTATTTTCTGCTTGTCTTTGAGCTAGTTAGTCTGTTTTATAATTTTGTATTTGCAGAAAGAGCAATTTGTATCTTTTCATCAAGAGAATTGATTTTATGTGTATTTAAGCAGGGAGCCTCTTCAGTGTAAGAACCACCTCATACCAAAACTGAAGAATAAAATTAATTTGTGAATCAGTGATGTTTAAAGACTTTGAAAATCAATACATTGCAATTGCTTAATTATAGGATGGGGTTCATAAAAGTCACGTTACTGCAAGATGTCAAACGATTCCAGTTTATAAATAAAAAATAAATAACAGTTTTCTGAAAGTAAAGTAAGCTCTTTCTCTAGTTGAACACATAGGTCAATTAAGTAATTTAAAATAATATTATTTATCCTTCTGTTACAAATACAAAATAATAATTTTCCATAAGGGAATAGGAAGACTGGAAAGGAAGGTTCTTCATGCCCGTCCCTATCTATACTCTAGTTTTATGTTTCTTCTGTCTTCATTGTTTGGATCGTTTTTTCTGTATTTTAAATATTTATTTATTGAATAAATATTTATACGGTTAGTTGGTAGAAATCAGCACAATTCTTGGCAAATGGCAACAGTGAGGAGATTCTGTATGTCCTGCAAGTCCCATGTTTGCAGAATTACTAGGTTGGAGAGAAGGGCCTCCATGGTCTTTCACTAGGGTAATTTTTTATTTTTTTTTAGCCTGTGCCAGAAAAACTAAAGGAGTTGCAGAAAGAGTAGCTGGCAGTTACTCCCGACTGTCTCGGTTTGACAGACAGGTGTCTGCTAGGGAAGGCAGGAGCCTCCCTTGGAATGGGGAATGTAAACTCCTCCGTCTGAATTACTGTAATTTGAAATTAAGGGGCTCTCAGGCAAAAAGATATGAGAATAGAAATAACAGTTCTTTACTGTTATTAATAAAGCAAACAAACAACAACTACAGCATTAACCTCAAACAGAACAGGGACCTGCTAACACTCCGCTCAGCTGCAGGCGCTTTCCCTTTGGTGCAGTTCCAGTCACAGCCAGCAGGGGCGCTGGTGGCCCCCGGTGGGCAGGGCAGGCGCCATCATCCCCGCGCGGCTGCAGGGGGCGCTGTGGCGCCAGCTCGGAGAGCGCTTGGTAATGGTGGCATGGCCGAGACGGGAAGGGATGGAAGAGAGAGGCTTTGCTTCACAAAACCCTGGGGCAGTCGATCCCAGTGTCCCAGAAGGACTCTGAGGAGCACTAAGATGGAACGGCAGGAATGAGCACAAATCCTGGGGCGGTGGGCGAGGTGTATGAGAAGCTCCGCGGCGGTAGTTGGAACTGCAGGACATCCTGGAGGGCAGGGGCTGCGGGACCCAGCAGAAAGGCAGCGGCAGCTCCCAGCTGGGTTACGGCAGTGGTAGCGAAGTTCCTTTTCCTAAGCAGCAGCTTGACCGTTCTCCTCTGAAGCCCCGAGAGAATGAGAGCCAGCAGCTGCCCCCAGTTCTGTCCTTTATCTGCCCCTAAAATCTTGTGGTATCTCTCCCGGAGAGAAATTCCCAGAGAAAAAAAGAAGTGTAGCCAGATGCTACACACTCCTCTCTCCCACCTTAGCCGCTCTTTAAGTACCCATAAGTACCCAGTAGTTAGTTTCCTAGCAACTTATGGGAAAAAAATTCTATAAATAAATAAGAACAAAGAAAGAAACCCGGTCCCCAACACTGACCATACAGTGGACAAGGAAATAGACCTGAAGATGCACTGGGATAAGTGTTTTTTATCTGCATGAAAATACTAGATGTAGGTTTTTAACTGTATTGGTGGCTAAATTGATGCCATAGTAAATAAACTCTTCATGAGTTGCCTGGAGTTTTCAGAAGCTTTGTTTGTGGGCAGAGCTGGAGCTGTGTTGGAACTGCCTGGTCAACTGCCCAGTTCTCATATCAGCCTTAAATAGCAGAGGCACCACTGTCCAACTTCTATTTAACTGTTTATCTCTGAAGATGTTTTTTTTAATGGAAAATTGTATTAAGAACTAGAAAGAAAGGGGCCTATTAATTGAAATGCTGGGTTTTTTTTAACAAAGCAGCCTTTCCTTTTCTTGATCATTAGATATTTTATATTTCTTCATGCATTACGCTTTAAAAAAATAAATTATCAATGTGAGATAAAGTACTTGTTTTTTAATGGTTGTGTTGCAACAGACTCCATGGTCCAGAGTTGAAAATCCTTTCATCATCTTCATAACTGCCACTTTTTTTTTTTTTTCTGTTCTCTGTTCATGCAAAAACTTGAATTTTGTATTAATGTTCTCTCATTTCTCTTGTGACTATGTCTTTGTGGTAATATGGAATCGATCATAAATCTACTTGAACTTTATCTCCTTGTGGAAATATGTAGTATTTTAGGTAAAAAGGTTAGATATGCAGACTTAAAAGCAGCCACTTTTGCTATTGTAAAAGCTTTTCAGAAAATGCATCCCGTGGGAGTTAAAATCCTGCAAAGACTTGTATACTTAAGAAATAGACTATTAAGGCAATAGATTGTGTTAAACTTGAGTTGAACATGAGTTACAGTATAAAAAGTCTCACTCCGCAAAAAAAAAAAAAAAAGGAATTAACATAGAGACTGAAGGGTAAATTCTGTCCTTCTTAAAAATGTGTAATCTAATTAGCATTTTGTGGGATTTACTGGGATGAATTTTCTCCTTGGCTTATGCAAATGCAAACAGGGAGAACATGGGCCCCAGGCTGCTAATGTCAGACATCTGCCTGGAGGGACAGCCATGTAAAAAATGCCAGCATCCTTGCCCCCTGAGGACCTGGCATCAGCTGAGGTGTTTCTTGAAGTTATGGGTAGATTTTTAATTATGGGGAAGTTCCTCAGATGGTGAAAATAAGCAAACATCTCTTTTAGAGGGGAAGAAGGATCATATGATGTTTCTTGAAATCACACCTGTTGTGAGGTGGACAAAGTTCAAATTCCAAATATTCCCTATGCAACTGCTTTCAAATATTTTGGCTGTTTTCTCTTAGCCGTCTGCATCAAACCTTGGAGTCAGCCTCAGTGCATTTGAGAGACTTGGAGGACAGGGCTCACAAAGGCACATCTCAGCTTCTCAAGGATAGGGCTGAGGTCACATCCTCCTCTTTTGAACAAGAGGAAAAGATCAGAGTGGTGATGGAGCACTTGGGATCATCTCTGCATCTGTCTTACTGCTCCAAAAGGAGCAGGAGCAGCAGTGGCTGATGCTGCTGGGATGGGCCACTCAATGCACCAACACCAGGCAAGACAGGCTGATCTTCCATGACTCCTGTAGGAAAGTGAGACTGTGGCCATGCTTCTCTGCTTGCTGTCTGCCTTCTTCCCTTGCCCTCCACAAACAAGGTTGCCGTTCCCTGAACTCAAAGCCAAGACTGCAGCCAAGACCTTTAGGAATTTTTATATGGCGAAAGAAAATAGAGACAGATGACTTACAGTTCCCTCAGTTGGATCAATTTATATCTCTTTATATCTCTAAATTCGGTTTGTAGGTTTTAAATGTTTGATACCTTCAAGAAAATACTAGGGCTTTGCGTTATTTCAGAGAGAGTGCTTAAAATCAGAACCATTCCTCTCACTAGCTAGTAAGTGGATTAGTTTGGCAAATTAAAGCTTTAGTTAGGGTGACAGTAGAAAAGAGTATTTGTCCTTAGTCTTGATCAATGACTCTTGTCTCTAATGTTTCTTTTCTAGAAACTGAAATACTATATGCATATTTGATATTGTATTTAGTCTGTCAAGATGGCATTCCAGGTCTGATGTTCAATTAGGGAGTGCAGTTCTGTAATCCTTATTTAATTAGAACTCCCTGTCATAGTCCCTGTGAGTTGCATTTGTAATTGGATTCTCACAAGTGAGAATATGCAGAGGCTACCTCAAAGGGAAGTTGCAATTTGCTTATGTGTGTTACTTATCTGTAGTTCTTCGAGAATGTTTCCTCTGCATATTCACATTATGGGTCCTGTCCACCTTCTGTTTGTCCTTGGATTTCTACTGCCCAACAGCTGCTGTGTTCAGTAAGAATAACTTGTAGCACTGTGAAACTCTCAAATCTCAGATGGCTTGGTGTCATCATGAGATGGCCCTTGTACAGTCCTAGTAGTCACTGCTCTTCTAGGAAGTTCCTGTAGGCCACCAGCACTGGAGAACCCAAACCCACTGGTGTGAATATGCAAGGACAGCACTCTCAAAGAGCAAGCAATGGTAAGTACCCTTTCTTTGTCTTCCATGATAACACAAGTATTTTAAATGTTATTTTGTAAGTTCCCCATTGGCAAATTTGCTACACTTCTCCTAGGATAAAAACATACTGAGATTAATTTGGAGCTGTTGCCTTCCTGGCAAAACGTGAGAAAGTATCTGTATTTGCAGATGCTCACTTCAGTTGTAAATTGATGTGCAGCTATCAGTGTGTGGGTGTGTACATGTTTGAGCTATAATACATACTTTCTATCAGACAAAAAGGCACAATTACAGTGCAGCACTATATATTTTACTGTATATTCTTCTAGTTTATTACAGTTAGAGTAGGTTAGATAGCAGAGTGAGTCACTGACCAAAAAAAGCCTTCTAATAGAGTGAACAGTGTTAATTCTCAAAACAGATTCTCCAAAAGAAAATCAAAGTTATATTGCTTTTCACTGCTACATTGTTTTCTGAACTTTTGTTTTTTCCAGACATGGAATTCTGCGAGACTCCCCATATCCTGTGCCCTGGCTATCAAACTGACTTACATGGTGTAGCTGAGCACAGTTACCCACTGGAGGTGGGCTCGGATGTGGACACTGAAACAGAAGGTGGTGCATCCCCGGACCACGCCCTGAGGATGTGGATGAGGGGCATCAAATCGGAACACAGCTCCTGCTTGTCAAGCCGGGCAAACTCAGCATTGTCCCTCACTGACACTGACCATGAAAGGAAGTCTGATGGGGAGAATGGTAATAAAGAAATGCATCTAATGTACTCGATAGTAGTAGTAATTTGTTCAAATCTTTCTTTTCCTACTTCTCTTTTTTTTTCTTTTTTTTTTCTCTTTTGTTCTCTTTCTCTTTTTCCCCTTCCTTCTTAGATCCCTGTACAGTATGTAAGGCGAAGGGATTGTCTGCTGTGTGTATTGTATTTATAGTTTAGACAGAAAAGAAGACAAAAAAATGAAACAGTGGTTATGTTGAAACATTATTTCTCTAGAGACGAATAACTTTTCCACATTCTTCATTTTTATGTCATGAGAGATTTATCATTTGAATTTGGTGGTCTCTGAATTAGGTTCTAAAATAAATCTATATATGTACATTATATCACATTTTGCATACAGTTGTTCCTGGGGCTTCTGGGCGTAGCCTTAAGGCTCTTTCAGCCAGGTGAATTGAGAAAGACAACCTATTCTCTATTTACCTCTAATCTTATGCTACACCTGAAGACTTATCTTTATCAGCACGACAGACTGAATAGGTCTTTGTAGTATCTCAGTTCTGTATTTCTCTGTGTGTAGAGAGTGGGCTTGTGTGTATTTTCTAAATATTCATTCTCACTCAGGATTTTTTTACTCTTTTGCTTTTCTTACGATTTAGTGTGTCACAGAAAGGAATAATGTGTATTTTATTAAGTAGCATGGGGAATTAGTATTTTTTTCTCTATGCATTAAAGTTGATTAAAAGCTACTCTGTTTCCTTACAAAGTACAGTAAGTAAACAAATTTATCATGCTTAAGCTCAACAAGCTTAGCTGATATTTTAATTTCTGTGTTTAATAGCTGCATGTTATGGCAGGTCTAGATGTCATTAAATATTGACACTTCAGTGTTGACAATGACATATTTTAGTGCCTCTGTAGTCATAAGGTTAATATAACTGGAAGAGGTTTCAGTTATAAATGGCATTTCTATACTTACATGTTTGAATTTATCAAATGTGAAGCTCATAATTATATGATTTCACCTGGATGTCTGCCAGTACCAGTGATAATGTCCAATATAGGCTCAAAAACGTTACATTATTTGCTAGAGGTTAAAAAAGAGATTTTAGTGCACGGCTTGTTTCTAATTAAATATTCCTTCGAGGATTAAGCATTCTGTGCTCTCTCATTTTATTGTGTTGCTGGACTCAGTTAATTTTTAGATGCCATCCCATTTTCACTGTGCATTGGCTGCCTGTCTTCCAGCTTCCTGCTTCTGTGGGATCCATCCTCTGTAAAGTGTTTGTTGCATAGGGAGGTTTCGTTTGGGCTTGAGGGAAGGTGCGTGTTTGTTTCTTCCTAAGACTTTGGGTTTTAGATGGTGGCTGAAGGAATTGAATCTGGTCTGCCTGGCTTTGGTCAGCCCTTAGCTATGAAAGCGGTTGAAAGGGAATGCTACATGGAAGGAATGTGCATACTTGTGCCATTTAGACTGAAAAATACACATATCTCTTGTAAAGTGCTGGGAAGCAGAGCTATTGAAAACAAATTAAGCATATAAGTGAGTTCTGTATTTCAGTCTGGAGTGCAGTGGTGCAGCTGGGTGTTGATGATATTTTGCTTAGTCGTACATGTACCACTTAATAAGTAATTTTCTGTAGATGAAAATTACTGCAAGTAGTGCACCTTCATCATCTTGCACAGATGTAGCAAGAACCATGTCATTAAGAAGGAATGCATAATCGTTGTGCTTCCCCACCAAAGAATGGTTTCTTCTAAAGGTTAGTCTCTGAGAATTATTTTAATCAATTTAAACTGGTGTAGATATTGTTTTTGCATGTGGCTTTAAAATTTCATTTCTTGTAAGCCTTCTAACAGTTTTTAAATCAGGGATTGATGTGTTTAGAGGTCTCCAGGCAGGGCCAACGAAACAGGTATCAGTGCTTCTTGTGGTGTTGAGTCATTATAATAACTACAGTCTTGAAAGTTAATGTCTGAATAAATTTGAACACCGCATTTCAAGCTATATTTGTTTATATTATCTGTTATTTCACAGGTAAGTTCATAGCCAAGATTCCTGATCCAGAGAACAGTGTGTTTTTCATCTGGGTTGGCACTCAGCAACAAAGCACTCTTTGAATACAGAAGTTCATGAATCTCTGCTTAAATTATGTCATAGATGGCACATCTTCCTGTTTCTATGCACTCCTGTGTGCCAGGGGCTTTATCAGAGAGCCACAAGTGCTGCATTTATCCTTGTCAGTTTCTGCCATGGAAATGTATGATTTTGTGCCCACCAGTAACCACTCTAGTGTGAAAATGGGAGAGTGCATAAGATCTGTTGCTGGAAGCACATGAAATATTAGTTTCCATGATACTGTCTAATTTCTGTAAAAATATGTAGCAATTCTGGATTTTGAGGGGTTCACCAAATGTGAATGCAGCTATTTGGAGCTGGAGTAAAATTAATGAGAAAGGTACAGTTGTTGCATGATTTGAGAAAACATTATTATTGTTGTCCATATTTTGAAAGGGTCAGTAGGGTTTTGGGTTAGGGTTTATTTTTTTCCTTCCTCTATGAGCACAGTTTTTGCTATAAATACAGAACAGGTCTTTCTGTGGTAATGTTGGGACAATTGTGCAGACTCCAGTAGATGTGCTTTCAAGGCAGTTTTTTGATTTACATTGATCTGATGCTAACATACTTCTTAAAATTTTCTTCTTTTTAGCTATTTCTTGGCATTCTCCTATTCATTTTAAGCTCTAGCTTGAAGTTCCCTGTCACACGATATATACTTCTCTGTTTACTTTGGGTAGCCCAATTTGAGGATTTATTTGAGGATTGTTTTCCTTCTAGATACATCAACTCTGTCATAATCACTGTTAAAACACACTCTGGTTGTTTTGGCAGCATTGAACAGCATTGTATGAAACACCAGCATTCCCATTTAATGTTGTCAAGTTAATGACAACTAATAATAGCCTATTAGTGCACAGACTGCCTTCAGCTTTGCCTGAGGCTGAGCAAAATATATGTTGACTGCACAAAATGAATGACCAGTTTCTTGGGGATCATTGCTAATCTCTGGTATAGTATAAATAGCTCCATTTAAACACAGTGTTACTCTACAAATTTAAATGTAAATTTCAGACACCAACACCCCAGAATAACCATATCAAAAATAGTTCCTTTATTCTATTAAAGACTGCACTTGCCCTCAGTTCACTGGTACAATGGTATGTGTCATTGCAGCATGTCAGAACATCAAGTTCAGAGCTTTCATCTGCCAGATTACTGAGATGGCAAATTTATTTATTTACTTGTTTGTTTATTTTTCTGGAGTATGTGGTCAAGAAGAGGATAAAAACCTGATCTACAGAAGGTGTGATCTCCAGATATATCCTTAAAATTACATGGTTTGACATGGATGTGCCTCCCACACTAGGTCGTGTACTAAAAAGCAGCCCACAGTCCATTTTGTGTCTATATAACCTTCCTCGTTGTTGTTCATTCAGTTCTTATGTTTTCCTTTACAGGATCTCTGTGCAGCTGTGATACAATGAATTTGACCTCAAGTACATTTATGCCATGCCATAATCCATTTCTGAGCAACATTTGGCACATCTGCACAGCCATCAAGTTTTGCTTTTAGCTGCGACATCTCAGCTGAGAGCTAGTGTGGAACTTCAGCCATTCCACAATAACACGATTTTTAACCTTTTTTATTTTGTCAGATTGCTTTGACGTAGTTTTAAGTCTGGCTTGCTTGGCTCATTCCTGACATCTACTTAGATGTTTTTATGCAATTAGTTACCCTTTCTCTACACCATATTGACAACTGGTAAGAGTAGAGGATTCCCAGTGCTGGAGGAGTGTACTGTGAAATGCAGACTCGTCTTGGATCCAGATTCCTGCTCAGTTTCTTTGGCTGAATTATTTTATGACAACTGGGTATTAGCTGTAGTTCACAATGACTTCTTAGAGATTTGTAGCCAAGAAATTAGGGTTTTAGTGCAGGCTGAAATACCACTGGTCATGCAGTGTAGCATTAGAGTGCTTGCGAGATCTGGTCAGGGGACTTTTTTTAATAACATACTTGTCTTTTTAAAAACAAAGCAAGAGAGGGGGAAAAACAGCTGTGGAACAACACAATTTTTCCTTTTTGTCCACATAAGTTGTTGGGAAAATTCTTTCTTAACATGAATATATGAGATCAGATTCTATTTGAAACAATACTTCTAATAATAAAACAAACATGTTAAGCAGCAGGCTGCAAAGATAGGATAATAATATTAGCCATTTATTAATAAGTAGATGTAGTAGAGAATTTAGTAGGTTACAGGTCAAAGCTGAGTTTAATGAGCTAGAAACATGTAAGATTATTCTTGTGTAATTCATCTAAGTATTTGTTTTATAGCCTGGGAGCAGTGATCCATTTAACAGAGCTTTTGACTGTCCCTAAATCTCTGGGGATTTTTTCATTTTGATTGCTGGGCAGGTGGGTGAGTTTTGGACAAGTCACCTTAGTTCTTTGCACTTCATATTCAATATCTTAACAGTATGTGTTAAAGGGATAAAGATACTAAATTAGTAAAGGAAATACTAGAGTGGCTGGTGTTGTATGAGAAGCAAAGCTTTATGGATGCTGTAGTTATGCACACATGGGGAGGATTTAGCTAAGGACAAGGCTCTGATTTAATTTATGGTGTGTGTCAATAGACCTACTGTGAATTCACACCTGTTTAAATTAGGCTTGAATTTGGCTCTTCATAAAAGTCTTGTGTTTAATGTAAGAAAGTGACAGCATTGCAATTAATGTTGCTGTTATTTACTGTTATTTTGTAAACAAGTCAGGCATTAAGCTGATCTCTGGCTTTCTCATGTCTCCAGGAAATTATTACTGAGAGCTACATTACAATAACAATACATGCTCTGAGAAGTGAGCATGTGGCTGCCTCTCTATGCAGGATTGTGTTTCTAATAATGATGGCTGAAGTATATCCATTAGCTCCTGTCCTGTCACTCTGTATTTACCGTGGTGCAATTAAAAAATTGAATTACTAATTTGCAAGTAGAACCATTAGGTTAAATATGTGTAAGTAGCCTTGAAAATATAAAGGTAAATATTGGTCTTAATCCCATTCCCTCTGTGTCATTTAATATTTTTCTCTTTGTTCCTCGTATGCTTTATCTTGCCTTTTTTTTGGGATATGGGTTGC
Organism: Sturnus vulgaris; assembly: GCF_052056855.1. Taxonomy (NCBI): domain Eukaryota; kingdom Metazoa; phylum Chordata; class Aves; order Passeriformes; family Sturnidae; genus Sturnus; species Sturnus vulgaris. The sequence continues at coordinate 15,327,177 of NC_142256.1, read as the reverse complement.
ATTCTGTTTGTACACTCCTGTCTATCAAATCATTTAAGGCACCTAATAGATTAAGGCAACCTCATCAATAAAATGCAAAAGCCCCCATGGTGAAATTCCCTCAACTTCTTTAGTTTACCATAGCTTGTCAGGTATTTGATTTATGGTACTTAGGGATCTTGGACAGAAAAGGGCCACTTACCTTCCCTTAATAAAAGTCCTCTGTTGCTTTTGTTGGTTTTTTGGAGGTTTTTTTGTCTTTTAGTGTTTAGATGGTGTTTATGTTGGTTGCTTCTGCTGTTGTTTCAAAGAAGGCTCCTCTGTGTGAAAGGAAGCATGTGAACCCATACAGTAACAAAGCAGTGCCTTTTGGGGAGCATTGGCATATTCACTGACATGGTAACTGCTCTGCTGGAGCTGTTAAGAGTGTAAGATGCTTTTGTTGACCTTAGAGTGGTTCCTTTGGAAATGTTACTGTCTCAAAGGCAGCATCTAAGTTATCTGAATTGCTTTCTTTAAGTGTGAGATGCTTCTGTAAGCACTGCAGCATCATCTCAGCAGCAACATCATGCAAGTCTTGAGCTTGTGCCCCCAGTATTTAAGCCATTTGTGAAATCGTTTATGTATGGAAATCCAGCTAATGGCAGTATTGTGGGGGAAATTCTGTCTTTTAAAATTACCATCTTTATTACTTTTTCTGACTAACAAGGGCATTGCATCTGCGTGTCTGTTTTAATCTTTGCAATTTTCATGTGGTCTATTAAAATCATTACGCAGTATTAAAACATTCCCTTTTTTGTGGTTCTCTTTTAAGCACAGTGAACACTGATTTAAAGACAAATATCAATATTTAGTATCTTCCATTAAAGATAATGAAACAGTGTTTAGAATGTAGCAGAAATACTTTCTATATTCCAGAATCTAAATGACCTTTGCCCGCAGTATAGTGAAAATTATCAGTGCATTTGCACAAGGTTGTGTAATATTTTTATCCCTGCAGGTTTTTTTTCTTTCATGGGGGGGAGGAGGGGAAGGAGGAAAGCTTGAGGAGAAGAGTCAGGTCTGATTTTTATTCCGGAAATCAGTAAATTGGCATTAGAGCTCAGAAAAAAAAATCTCTTGGCTTTCCTCCCCTGTGTGATACAGCAAGTATAGTGGATGTGCCTTTAGGAGCCAGCAGCAATGTAAATTATCACTCCTTTCATTTAAATCCTTTTTATTTTCTCAGTGTTCTGGATATGAATGCTAAGGAAAATTAGCTCCAGAAATACTTCAGAGTGCAAAAATATATTGCAGTGATTCTGCAATTCTTGGGACCTCAGTTTATCTAGGCTGACACAGGGGGGAAAACTGAGATGGGATAGACAGGTGTCTGCTTTCTATCAGGGTGCTGCAGTGCAGAAGGGTGAGGGTTATGATATTTTCATTTCACAATCTTTATGGGACTAGGCAAACACTGAACAAAATACTTTTTCTCATGTTGAGCATTTACTGTGAATTCTACATAAGGACATCTCTGGACAAGTGTGTTGCTGGGAACAGTTCCATTCTAAACAGTCAGCATGTCTATCTGGATTTTTTTTATGTTGTTTTGTTAAGATTACAGTGTTTTTTAGTTCTCATCTCTTTTGGTTAAATTTAAAATGTTTTAGAAGATCAGCAATCAGATTTACGAGACAACCTGTAGTCATATTTTGTATGTATGTCCTTTGGAATTATTTAGCTTCGTTTCATAGTTATTTTGAAATACAACCCATTTTCCTTATATGTTTTAAAATGTAGATGTTTCTACCAGTTGGAATCTGTTTTTCATCAGAGTTTTGTATGCTCTGCTTAAAACTGAAAGTTGAGTATCATTAGTGCAAAATAAGGGAACACTTGTGAACTCTGATCATGGAAGATTACAGTTAAGGCTGCTAGGTAAATGAGATCAAGTTACTCTCATTTGGTTATTTCTACTGTCAGCCAGAATGGTTTTAAATACAAAGAGAACTGGAGCTTTTATCATCCCCACAGAAAAATGCTTTACAGCTGCCAAATCACAGAATGGTTTGAGTTGGAGGCAACCTTGAAGATCATCTTGTTCCACCCTCTGCCAAGGGCAGGGACAGCTTTTACTATCCCAGGTTGCTCCAAGCCCAGTCCAACCTGGCCTTGAACACTTCCAGGGATGGGACAGCCACAGCTTCTCTGTGCCAGGGCCTAACCACTCTTACAGGGAAAAAATACTTCTCAGTATCTCCTCTAAATCCACAGTCTTCAATTTCAAGCCATTCCCTCCTGTCCTATCTTGCCATGCCCTCTCCATCTGTCTTGTAGTTCTTTTACGTACTGGGAGGTGCTCTGAGATCTCCCCAGAACCTTTTCTTCTCCAGCCCAAGCCTGTCTCCTTAGCTCCAGCTCTCTGAGCATCTTCATAGCCTCCTCCTGACTTGCCCAAACTGTAATACCATAAGTGAAATAAAAAGAAGGGATCAAATGAGTACTGGATGGATACAGAAGTGACAAATACTGACAGATTATCATTTTAAGGTCTAGCATGGTTTAATCTAAATATTATTTCTTCTCGATGTGAGATCTAAGAATTTATTGTTTTGCTGTGGATGAGAAAGGTTGTTTATTCTTCCTTTCCAACATTTAAAAATTTTTACTCATTTAATTCATTATGTGTTAAATTACATGAGAAAGTATTATCTTACATTTTCAAATTTGTTAGTATTTAATTTCCTCTTGGGTTTGGGAGTACGATGAAGATGAGCATAAATCTGTTTTATTCAGGGTTACGAATATTAGCATATCTGTCTTACAAAAGGGGAGTATTAATAGTAGCAAGTAGTTTTTATCTAGAAGAAACATAGTGACTGGTTCGTCTAGAAGAAGCATAGTGACCCGTGGCTGCAGCCTTCATAGTCTTCTAAAAGTGAAAGCTGAACTACGTGTATTAGCCTGTTTCTAATTTCTGCAAAGAAAAGAGGTTAAGAATTAGAAGTTGTATATGAAATTGGAGTTCATTTTTAGAATAAAGCAGATTTGAATGCTGCTTGTTTCAACTTGCTTTTATATAAAGGGCTTACAAAATAAAATTCAGCATTTTATATATTAATTTTATTTATTTAATCTTGTCTAGCTCTATACCCTCACTTTTTACTTTGTAACACAAGCATAAGAGGAAATGCGTTACAATTAGCTCTTCTAGAATATGGGTTCAGGAGCACTGAATAATTCCTGCAGGCTGCCTCTTTTCCCTAACAGATGTTTTTGAGTAATATTTTTATCAGATTCACATATTCTGATGACTAATTGTATTGCCAGTGTTTTTTTCTTTGTCTGAAATTTCTGTCCCAGATGATCTGCAATGTAGATTTTTTTAGCATGTTCCCAGCTCTGACTTTCAGCTGAGCAGTACATGTCAGCTTCTGATCATGAGCTGCTGGCCAGGAGCTGTTCTGGCAGCACAGAGGGGCAGCCCTTGGGGCACCAGAAACCACGTATTGTAAAGTAACCATCTTCCTTTGCCTTGGGTAATCCAGAAGGGGAGCTGGGGATGGTTTTTTATTCTATGAAACTACATATCATAAAAGATATCTATGTGGGAGGAAACACCTGCAACTGAGGATGGCTTAGGACATCAGGTTAGAGTTGTTCAGTTCCGTTGCTGGAAACTTTGTTGAAATATCTCAAAAGCAGGTAACAAATGGACAAAAGATACTTCTAGACTGTGTATTACATTAATTATGGTTCATAGCACTCCTCCGTCCTGTTTAATGGAAGGGGTTTTACTCTCATGTTTCAATGTAGCTTTTAAATTTTTTCCCTCTCTGCCTACAATTATTTTTGAGGAAATACATAATATGAATTGATACATACCTTTTATACCTACCAAAGTCATGGTAAGTGTTGTTCAGACTTGCCTGCCCTTCTCATTGCTTTGTTCAACATCAGTGTCAAGTGGCAGTTTGGGTTTGAGAACATCCTATTTGATAAATTTTTCCCCAAACAGTGTTTTTGAGACAGCAAACTTTGTTATTGCCCAATCATGCTGAGGTCTTTTGGAGCAAGTATTTTATTGTGGCAGAAGTGGCAGGGTCATAATGCATGCTTGGAATTTATGTTTTTTTGCATAATGTGTTATAAACATACCTCCAGTTACACAACCAGAAAGTATCTGATGTAATTTGTTTGAATTGAATGTTACTTGAATCTTCTTGAATTTTTGAGTAAGAGAGCTGCTTGCGAGCTGTGCACTGTCAGTGGGACCTGATGAGTGACGCAGGATTTACAGCTCAGCACTGGAGACTTCTCAGTTATTTTCTTTATGACAAAACAACTTGTGGATGCTTGCACCTTTTGATTACCATGGAAAGATTTTGGTTATGCAGCTGATCACAGATGGGGGTGGAACTTTTGCTGTAAAGCAATAAAGCTCCTGGTGAAGGGAAAATCTCCAAATTTATTTTTATGTACTTGTAAATTTTTGTTGAGGCCAAAATGTTTCCCAGAATATTACATAATTTTCTTTTATAAGGAAGATGATAGTGATACATACTCATGAGGAAGCATATGTGACTAGAAATGAGACTTCACATTTTGTGCCTTTTTCAAAAATCTTCAGCCCATCTCTCTTCCAGCTGAGAAGTTGTTCCAGTGCTTCTCCATTGCTTTGATAAAGGAAGGCCTTCCCTCCCATTTTGTGTGGGTTTATGGGCACAATCTGCTGGTGAGCATTTGTGAAGGTGGGCACAGTGGCTGCAAGGCTTAGGGCTGCTCTGCCAAAGGCATCAGAGTCCAAATTTATTTCTTCAGGGCGTCTCTAATTATTCACCTTTTAGAATTGCAGTTCTCTCTCTGCAACAAGGGGCACTGCCCAAATGCTTTTCTGTGATGTGCTCAATGTGTCTACAGCTATCTTCTATGTCTTTGCCTGTGGGGAAAAACATAATTGAGTCATTCTTCCTGAAGCCTGCATGGTTGTGTGTTCAGCCAGTACAGTGTTCATTTCAAAATTCCTATTGATGGTTGCAGTGATTATTTTTATTTTAGGCTGTAATTCTGTCTCCAAACTATCTTTTTAATTTTTATAGTTCACTACCTATTGAACAGCAAATTCGGCTGTTTGGTTGTGTGCATATTTTTTTAGAAATATAATCTCCTGAATCCAGATTTCTCAGTAGTAGCTAGTAGCCTACAGTACTTGAAAGCTCCTTTTCCTTTTTATAACCTCTTTTCCAATACATTTTCTGATTACTGCACTACAGTTCGATTTTTATTGGATCATTTTAGAGCATAATAATTCATTTCTGATCCCTAGTACCTCTTGTTCATGTTTGAAGTACTCCACATTATTTCAGTCACCATTTTTGTTGACATCTTTTCTCTAAAGGCAGTCTTCTGCAATTCCTCTCAAAATATCTTTCTGGCATCACCATTTTAGACTTGTGATATCCAATTTCTTTTTTAATACAAAATCAAATAGAAAGCATTTCTGTACTTTGCCAGCCAGCTCTAGTGGAATTTTTTGAGCTTTCTTCTAGCTCTTATACATTGCATGGTGGCTAATAATGACAAAAACAAAACTACAGCAGCTGTACATGCAATAAAATAAACACATTTATTTGCAATTGCTTTGCAGCACAAACAGTGCTTATTAATGTTAAATAAAGAACCATAATAAGTAGAGTCAAAAGCAACTGAGTTTTTGCATCTATCTGTGTAGAATTATTTGTTCATGCACTGCTTCTATAACAGTTTAGATTGAATTATTAACTGCCTTCTGTTTGGAAAAAAGAAAAAAAGAAACCACATCCCTTCAGGTTTCACAGAAAGCTAAGTCAAATCCTGCAGATTCAGTTAATTTTCTCTTACTGCTTCAGTTAAGAGCTCTTGAGATACTGAATTGTGGCCACTCTTTATGGCAAGAAGCTTCTGGTAGGAGAAATGGCAGTGAGTTGCCATTTTAAAATGGTTTCAGATTATTTTCTTCCAAAGCTCCAATCATGAAAAAAATAGTTCCTGTGGACGGACTCATGTAGGTGGATCCGGGCTCCGGACACTTGCAGAGCTCAGGTTATAGGTTCCCGCAGGGGAGGTTTAGGAGTCAGAATGTGGAAACAGAGCCTCAGCCAGCTGAGAAGCAGGAAGGGCAGTCCACAAAGTGATATTTGACTGTTGGTTTTGCCAGGTCCCATCATATTTTGATGATAATCTTTGGCAGAAGTTTTCTGTATCATAAAAACCCACCCACAGTCTCCTGCTCTGCTATCCCTTTTGTTGCTGCCCTTTCAGTAGGTGATAATGGAATTTGAATTTGAAGTTTTATATGCCCATGGAAGAGAAATGAAAACAGCAGTTGAGTACTGTTTGGAGTGTAGTTGTCTAGCTCAGGTGTACAACATACCAGCCAAAAAATACATGGCAGAAGCTTTCCATCCTGCTGCTTTCCCTCCTTCGTGTAATGTTCTCTGTTTGCTTGCCTGTCTTAAAGACGCCTTATGTCCTTTGAGAACACCAGTATATTTTGGTGATGGTGTTGCTAAAGTCCTTGACTGGTAATACTCTGAAGCTTGAATCCTAAGTGTCAGTGAACTGATAAAGCCAAAAAAACAGCTTAGTCAAGCAAAGAAGTGGAAACCTGAGGTCTCAAATTACTTTTAAAATTCATGTGTAATTTTGCAGAGCAGTTATTCCTAGAGTACTAGTGGACTTTCTAATACTCTTGAGATAAAGATCTTTTAGTGCATGTCAACCTCTTCTAGGATGCAAGTTTGGAGGTGGCATCGTGGCTTATTCTGGTAGGTGGTAAATGCACTCCTCCTCTATCTGTCTCGATACAGCTGCTTCTTGTAGCAGCTTAGACAGTTTGAGGCCTGGCAGTATCTTTATAGTGTGAGTGGTTGTGCTGAAATCCGTCACTACACAGGTTAAAAAGGTAAGCAGATAAAAAGTGTGGAATTTGTTTATCTCTGTAAATTTGTTGTTGGCGTTTCGCTTGATTTGCTCAACTAATACATCAAAATTTCAGTTAATTCAAAAAATGTTGTGAAATTCCTCAGATGAGAGAATTTCTTCTCTTGGTTTCATGTATTGATCTATGTGCAAATACAAGAAAAGCAAGCATCCCAGAAAGCAGCTGACTGGGCAGTCAAGCATTTCCTCCTTTTCATAGGAATAATAATTGTATTTGGAAGAGTTCTTCAACTGGCTTCTGCCCAGCAGCTTGTGATGGTAATTTCAAATGTGGGCCATTCTCTGGATGCCTACAGTGAGTCACCAGAACAGGAAGAAGACAAACAGGGACAATTCTCTACCACAAGTAGGTCTTTCTTACAGGATCGCTGTTTAATTACTTTAAAAAAAATTTCCTCTACATGTGTTTTAGAGCTAGTGATCTGAAAACAGATGACAAGTATTTCAGTGTTGGTTTGGGGTTTGCTTTTGTTTGAAAGACAGGTGTTTGCTAGGGAAGACAGGACTTTTTTTGGAATGGAGAATGTAAACTCCTTTCCTCTGAATTATTATAATTTTGCAATTAATGGCTTTTAGGCAAAGATATGAGCATAGGAATAACAGTTTTTTATTAGGATTTATAACAAGGCAAATAAAAACAATAACAATGGAATTAATAATAAACAGAATTAGGGACTCTGTGACAGCCTTTTTGACTGAGATGGGAAAGGAGAGAGGAGAGATTTTGCTTAGAAAAGCCCTGGGGCAGCTGATTTTGGGGCTCTTGCAGAATTTTGAAGAGTATTAAGTTGGAACGGCAGGAATGAGTAAAAGATTTTGGGCTGGTGGATGAGATGTATTAGAAATTTTGTGGTAGCAGTTGGAATTGTTGGACGTTTCAGCAGAGCAGGCGGTGCAGGGCTACAGAGTAGAGAAAAGTCAGAGCAGTGTTGAAAAGCAGCGGGGCCGGGGCAGGACAGCCTGGCTCCGAGCAGGGCAGGGGGCTCAGCATTCCCGGGAACGTGAGCACATGGTGATAGTGCCTCTTTTAGCGAGGTGGGTGTTAATAAGGTTTTAGGCTAGTGGTTGCTTTCACGAGCAGAGGCTTACTCTACAGAAGAAGCAGCTCTGGGCTGGGTTATGGCGAATTTCTTTCTCCAAGTAACAGCAGCTTTGATCGTGCGTGTCTCCTGGAGCCGCAGAGCAGAGAGCTATAGCAGCTGTCTCCTGCCCTCCTTTTACTTGGGCTTAGCCAACTGTTTGCTTTTTAAGTACTCCTAAGTACCCGTAGTTAGTGTTTTCCAGCAACTCATGGGAAAAATTCTATAGGTAAGAAGGAAGAAAACCAAAGAAACTTAACCTCCAACAGGGTTTTTTTTTCTTATTGGTTATTTTATATCCTTAAGACTAGCAGAACAGGAAATAACCTTCTGCTCGTCTAACCTGGTTGATTATAAATACCTACCAAATTCAGTGGCATTTCTTAACTCCTCATCTTTGAATTAGTTTCTTGACTTTTCTCTTGAATGTAGCTTATTCTGCCAGTATGAGGGCACCCAGGGGATTAGTTAGACACACTTCTGGCATGCTTCTGGGTCACCTCAGTTCTGTGATAAACTGGTAGCTGTGACTGAAACTTATAGTCATCCTAAAAGAAAATATCCAAGAAGTAGAAAACCTGGTTTCATTGAGCTGTTATTTCAGAGGCTGAAACATGACAAACTGTAGTGAAAGTACAGAGAAAGCTATAGTTAGTTCCATTCTGCTGGGTAGAATTTTTTAAAAAGTATTTGGAAATACTCTGTGTTTTTTACATCAGATTGCCTCTTTTTTGCAGATTGTCTGGTATTACTAGAAATGCTTACCTATGTTCAGTATATGCAAAGAAGTTTTATCAGTTAATGAAATATAGTAGGAAAAGTGCAAAAAATAAGCCTAATCAGAATAACACACTGTCATAGAGACAGGACATAAGCGAAGACTTAGTTAACTTTGTTAACCTTATCAGATGGCCATTTTCTAATCTCCCAAACAATGCTTCCAGGCAGTAATTTTTATTATTTGCATTAGAAGAAAGCTAGCAGATTCTCGCCAAAACCAAGACTTATGTTACTTCACATTATACAGATACAGTTAAAAGATGAGCCAGCCCTCTGAAAAGCCCAAATGATATATATATTTATATATATCTCTATATATAGTGATTATTTTATCTCTTATCTTCCACAGATTCATTCTAAGCCTCATGTAAAATGCATAAAGCTCTTTAATAAAGAATTTTGTTATTAACTGAGAAGAACTTCTTTATTATTCTTATCTGTTTTTCAGGTAGTATCAGGTCATACTTTCCACAACGGTTTAGTTTCTGCAGAAAAAAAGCTTTTATTGTGTTTAGGATAATGGTTTCTTATATTTTTAATTTATTGATGCCTTTGTTTCCCACATAGTATTTTGTCGCATGGAAGTAGTAGCAGTTGAAGCAGGGGAGTGGAACAGACCATTAAAAGGGGTACTTGCTGCCTTTATTGCTGTTACCTATGTTTTGATACATTAATTACCAAATATAGTTAAATATACTATTTTCAGTTCTTAAATTATAAAAAATGTAGGAATTATTTCAGTATTAAAATTTAGCTGGTTGGGCTTTTAATATCTGAAATGTGGGGATGATAACATGACACAGTGTTAGGGACATAAAAATATTTATGAGAAGTTGTCATGAAATGTGTCAGAAATGTGATTCTTCTCTGATATTTAAACTGCAGGCATTAAAACATCATCCCTGACACACAAGTCGATACTGGACATTTCAAAGATCCAGAAGGATACATGGCAAATTGGATGAAATTCAGTGTGGGGGATAGTAACAAAATATAAAATATTTAATAGGAGCTACTTTGAAAAGCACTAATGCTGAAAGGGGCCTTAAGGGCCAGTGAATGAGATAAATGGAGCCAACAAGTCAGATGCTACTTTGGGCTGTATGTGTACACGTGTCTTGTCAAGGAACTATGAAATGTAGCAGCTGTCATTAAGACATTATGTCATTAAGCTGACATTAAGATTAGTCACTTCTGTGCATTTCAACACCAGGGATGTATAAAATCGAAGAATCTCAGAGTAGCACACAATGCAGTTGTGTCTTTGGGACTTACTATTCAAGGAAAGGTTTTTTTTAAAAGGCCTGAATGTGTAGATAAAGTCTTAACTTGTTACTCAGGTAATTGAAACAAGTATGGGGTGCAGGGGGGGAGGAGCTCTGTAGGTCTCCCACATCCTGGGTGATGCTGTCATCACCAGGAGCACCATGCAGAATATGAACTGTCTGCTGGCAGACAGACCCAGCAGTACCGGTTCAGGAGCTGTAACTGGCAGTCTGAGAAATTTAAACATGAAATCAGACACAATTTCTAAACGGTGTAGTCATTCAACAAGGGAATAATTTGCCAAGGGACCATAAGTTCTTACTACTTGGAGCTCTTGTGCTGTGAGGGTTAATGTGAGAGTCACTGGGTGAAACTTGTTCTGACTGTGAAGGTGATGTGACTGGATGGGTGCATTGGCTCTTTCTTTGCTTCTGTAAAGCTATTAGGTTTCTACTGACTATTAAATTTTTCCAACTTGTCTGTTTTAGAGTAGTATGAAGCAACAAATGAAATGGTAGAGGTTTTGTGGCTGCAGTTTAAAACCAACCAACACATTTGAGTATATACTATAGAGGATGTGATAAGCATGTGATTATTGATTGCTGTTCTTCATCAGTTTGTAGTCAGAGGAAATAACCCAATAGATCTTTCCATCTCTGACTTGTGTGTATTGTCTGTAGATGTAGCAGCTGCCCTAAACATTTGGCAACTGGCCCGAGCCCAAAAATTAACTCTAAAAAATTAATTTTCTATTAGCTATTAAGGACAAAGACCATTCAATTTCTTGTTTATGCAGGAAGCTTATTGAATCTGAAGATGGTACATCTGGGAACGAGCTGGTGGGATTCATTTGTAAAATAATAATGCCTACACATCACGGAAGGATTTGTGCAATAATCAGTTAATCTTTAAATAAAGGGGGTTTTTGGTAGAATACAGGTCAAGATATTTATCTATGGTAACCCAAACAGGCAAAAGTTTATTAAAGATTTAAGCAAAGAAATTACAGAAATCTACATCTAATCAAACTGTGTCGAGATTAAATGACAACCTTCCCTTTATTATCCTACTGCACTGTTGCCCTCCCCTAACAAGGTGTTAATCACAGCTTCTTTGTCTCCTGTGTAGTTTGCACTTCAGTTTCCAGGTGTAGCAGAGTGTGTTTCTTTTAAAGGTACTCTTCTATTCCAGTGTGTTGGCTTTTCTGCCTCAGTTGGAGGCAGTTGGTCTGTAGTCTTTTTGATCTGTCCAGATAGATCTAAACTTTTGGTTCCTAGGGCACTTGATTAAGGGTGGACACTGCTAAGTAATACAGTTTGCATTTTGAGCAGCTGAGCTGCAAAGTGTCTGTCAGTGCAATGTATCTCACCTGTATTTCATCTCTGTTAGAGCCAGGCTGTGCTGAAAACTTCCTCTGGAAAATTTTGAACTGGGGATGTGGTGTATCTCTTGAGCAGTATCTGTACATACATCTTGCCAAATGCTTGACACGGAAATTGAAGTAAGACCTGGGAAACTACAGGCTGCTGGGTTTCCTTTGATGCTCGGCAAGATCAGGGAGCAAATCCTCCTGGAAACTGTGCTAAGACACATGGAAAATAAGGAGGTGATTTGAGCCAACATCACTTCACTTAGGGCAAATCACGCCTGACAGATCTGTTGGCCTTTTGTGACAGGGTTACAGTGTTGGTGGGTAAGGGAGGAGCAACTGACATCATCCGCCTGGAACTGTGCAAAGCGTTTGCCATTGTCCTCTTGGCATCCTTCTATCTAAACTAGAGAGCCATGGATTTGATAGAAGGACCACTTGGGTGAATGGTTGCACTGAAAGAGTTGTGGTCAACATCTCAGTGCCCAAGTGGAAGCCAGTGAGGAAGTGAGTGATTCCTCAGGTCAGAAATTGAACCAGTGCAGTTTAACATCTTTGTTGTGCCATGAACAGTGGGATCAAGGGCACCCTCAGCAGGTTTGCCAGTGACACCAGGCTATGACAATGCCATCCAGAGGCACCTGGATAGGCTGGAGAGGTGAGTTTGCACAAAGATTGACTGGAAAGTGCTGCACCTGGTTTGAGGCAATCCTTAACTAAAAATTACTGTGAGGAGAATTCTGCTTGTCTAAACCTTACAGAGTGTTTCTTTGGAATAGAACTAACAGTGATTTTCTTATCCATGGGCTGGAAGGTGACTATTTTGAGACCATTGGAAAAAGTTAAATTGCTTTGATACAAATGTGAATCAGGTGCTACCATTGTTCATTGAGAACCAGAGAAAGTTTACTTATATTTGAATATAGAATAGTATATTAACTTTACTGCAATAGATCAGTGTTTTTAAATACATTTACAAACACATTTGGTCTGTGGAAAAGGCTGCCTTCCTTTTCCTTATCTATTTCTGTTGTGTGCTACTCTTCTTTCGTAACTGCTGCATCTAGTGAGACAGAGGAATGTACTAAAGGCATTTTGTTTTCTCACACTGGAGCATTACACTTCATGACTGCCCTGTCAACATGAAGGCATAGGAAACAATGACCCTTGGCCTAGAATTTTTTTTAATCATGTAAGTTTAACAGAGGTGGCAACACATTGTTAAATTCTTTTTGCTAGAAGCCTTTTAATTTCCCAGTGAATGTTTATACTGAGGAATATAGGAATATGTGTTTCCTTTGTTCCAGACCTCTTTCCCGTGGCACATTACTATTCACAGTACAGAAGATCACTATTCCAACTTCCTTGGGAGCATGTTTTGCTTAATTTCATGGCATAGTGATATACACAATATACACATTTCATTCCCCTGCTCACTTCTCTATGATCTTTGCCTATATGAAGAATAAAGGTAGAGATTTCAGTATTTGTTGTAGCAATGCAATGAAGCAAATTCTGCTTCCATATAAATGGGTTTATCCATTTATCAAGGCTGAAACCTTCTCATTCATAAAACGTATGATTAGTCAGCCTGTGAATGGTAGCAATAATTAATTAATTTAGTCACGTGTATTTACACATAATGAGCACCTTGGCCATGAGCTATTATTAGCACTTGTAAGTTAATTTATAATGAGGTAGCATAACTATGTCTGATAATGCCAGCAAAGTGCTTGAATTTTAGAACTTCTAGAGCATAAGACCATGTTCAGTTCTTATTCTGCCAACTGGCTCAATGAATGTCAAATCATGCAGCCCTGACTCAGGTAAAACTCCCAGTTCAAACAAATGTTTTCACCCAAGGAAGAAGCCAAATAAAAGTACTGCTATTTTTTTTAAACAAAACAAATTGTGTCTGTGCTTTGCCACCAGTGCTGAGCTGGACTGAGCTGCTCAGATGCCCTGTAATTGCCAGCTCACAGAACACTGCTGTTGGAGCTCGCTGCAGTCACATTCACTTGCTGTGCTTTTAAAACAAAACCAGAGTGACATGTAACTTAAACTATTGGCAGTTCTGTGGTGCTCATAACTATGGTGCTCATCACTATGCTATTCAAATACTTCATCTATGTTTATGTATTTCTCTTTGCAATAACCCTGGGAAGCAGTGGGGGATATTTACCTCCATTTTATGTTTAGGGATTCACATGAATATGAATTACGTGAAAAATACCTGTTAAACTTGCGCACCTAGTTTGAACTGCTCAACACATGATTGTTTTTTAGAATACTTCAAATTTTAGTACAATATATGACTAAAAATAGCTCTCAACTGACTTAAGTTACAACTCTGTAGACTTATTTTAAAAAGTGGAATAAGAAGTGTAATTATCATCTGACATCAGTTGGTTTTGAGTAGTTTCTAACATCTAGGTTCAAGTATTACCATTTGAATGAAATATTACCATTACCAATACTACTTGAGCTGGCAAATGTGATAGCAGTAGGAAGATGTCTATTTTTTTTAAATTTTTCTCTCTCCACTCCTTTCCTTGAAGTTGAGTTCTTTCCTTGGTCTTGTCCCAGGGGCTTTCTTTCCAAGCCTGAGCTTTTCCCCAGAGCTTTTCTCTTACCTAATTTCTTCCTTATGGACCTTGCAGTCAGATTCTAGTTATCACAGCAGTCTTCATGAGATCTGATCTTACTGTTCCTGCTCAAATTGGTTTTGTGTGTTCCTCCTTTCTCTCCTTTTCTATTTATTCTGTTTTTAATGATTCCTCCTCACTTCTTGTTTCTATTTATCTGGTTTCTGTCCAGATGGTTTCAACATATCTTCTCTCTTCTGTAGTAAGTTTCAATCAGCTGTCTGTCTTCTCCATCATACTTAAGTGCCTTTAAGCAGAGTCTTTGGGAGTGCAGAAGGAGGAAACCCCTGGCAGGCTCGTTCCCTAGTGCTGTCCTTGGTGGATGAGTGCAGGGAACAGTGAGAGCAGAGACCTGAGCGCTGTAGCCCTGGGCTGAAGTCTCCTCAGCCTCTCTGCAATGTGATGTGAGCATTTTCTTGTTAGCCGGGGGCCTTTGAGGACTTGTGTGCATTCAGTTTGGATACAAGACTGACATAGAGGCTAATGCTACTACAGTTTGCCATTCTTCTGTTCTGGAAGAGCAGCTGGGGCCCTGGAGTATTTCAAAGGAGCAGTCTCCAGTGACATATTTAAAACACATTGTCCCCAACATCATCCTCAGAGATGTCTGGATGAGTCTGAATAACTGTTCTGCTTCCCTGAACACCATGAGAGGTATGAGAGGTTCATTCCAAATGGTTAAAATTTTAGAAAAAAAAAACAAATGTCCTATTGCAGTAAGGAATGTGTTAAGAACATTAGTCAAATAGTTTAAGTGATAAACCAGCTTCCTACAACTTTCCCCTGAAAATAATGCTTTCAAAACTAATTCAATTTCTGAAGTTCTGTAACATTACGTTAGTGATCTGCTCCCTACCCTCATTCTCCATAACATTCAGAGCCTGTTGTAGTCTTGTTTTGTAAATCCATACACTGGTCAATGTAATTTCTGCACACAGTACATAATGATTGATTGATTGATTGACAGCATTAAAAATACATGTATGCACACATACAGATCTCAGCTCAGTGAAGGATGTGATGTGTGGCCGGGGGGTTTTTTAATTTACAGATAATATGATGGTTGTCTCTGGATTTTCAGCTGTATAGTGATTGTCATGCTGTAATTTCAGTTTAAAAAATAGCCAGTGAACAGTCATATTACAGTGTTTTACATTAGTGTCTCATTCTTGCCATATTCCAGTAGCCTAAACATGTTCACCAAAGAGCCAGTGTGATTGTATACCAAATAATTCACCTGCTCTGCTGGAAAGTTGAGACAAATCCTGCCCAGTATTGCCTGGTTTCTGAATGAAACATTATCCAGAGTTTACTGAAGAGTTCTGTTTTATTAATGGGTGTGGATGACACACATAATCTAGCCAGGGAATATGGATCGTTCATCTGGGTTGTTGTCATTTGTTCTGATGCATATTTGATGGTTTGAGAAGTGCAGTATTCCAAGGAACCTGTCATAACGTTGGGGGGAAGCAAAAAAAGTCCATTCCTGGTGGAATCAACTTTATTTAGGAGCACTAAGAAGAGTGGCATCATATAAATGGATGAAAAATTCTGACTTTTAATTTCTGTTGCTAAGTGTCTGGATTTATCTGTAGTTCTGTTGCAGCGTGTCTCACCCTAGCTCCTTTCTGAAACTGTGATTGAGCCAAATACATTTTTCCATGCAGCGTCATATGTAAGTCGCAAGAAATGCTATGCCCTCACCTATGCTTATCTACACTATGTCCGTGAAAAATATGCATTTAATGAATATAAGTGAAATTATTCCCAAGGGTACAAGTATTCGTTTATGCTGCTGGTTGTGCTTCCTATAGAAAGGACTATTTTTGCTAATAATTACTTTAAAGTTAATACTTCCTATTACCTTGAATTATTTATGAAATTAAGCATGTGCTGCCACTTAGTGACCAGACAAATGGAGAAAATTTCCTTGATCTTCAGTTTTATTGGTTGAGTTATGCTCTTAGTGAAAATCCCACATTCTCTGTGTTTTGTGGTTACTAAAATCTAAAACAGATACTGTAATAATTTTGCCTGTGCAGATGTTACTGTACTTCTAAAGGCTTAGCTGGGGTTCACCTCAGCTATTCTACAGTGCCTTGGCACATAGCTGTGGTCCAAGTGGTATAAGAGCCCCGTCGCCACATTTCCTCCTCTGAAAAGCGAGACTGTGGAGGAATTTGTTCTCTTCTTGTTTGTTATTTCTCTTCTTCATCTCTGTGCTTTGGGAAAGGAAATACCTCCTCTTTGTATTTCTGTCTAGGGCCTTCTGTCAACCCTAAATCTACTCACTTCCTCTGCCACACTTTAAGATAAGAGAGGTTCTCCTATTTCACACCTACATTTTATTCATCTGTGGTTTTAAACTGTTTCCTGACACTTTTTCTCAAGAGGAATGTCGTTTTTGAACAGACCAAAGTGTGGGCTTTTGCCATCTTTGTGTTCTCTAGAATATGAAATTCAAACTTAGCAGATGTAGTGCTTTCCTTCTGTCCTTCACAGCTCTCTGAGCTAACAGGTTTGTGGTGGCCCTTAAATCTTTTCAATTTATACTTTTTTCCTCTTTTTTTCAGGCTGCTGAAATACTTTATAAGACATGTATTGCAAGAAGTGTTCAGTATGTTGTTCCTCTAGCGGATCTCCTCCTCAGGAGTATTCAGATCACTTTGGGGCCTTCCTAGAGGTCACACATGAAGTATTAATAATGCCAGAGAAGGGCAGATGAGGCTACTGGCAAGACTGTCTACACCACCACTATTAGTTTTAGGAGTTTGTGCCTGTAAAACTAACAGAGGGGAAAAATCCATAAATAGAAGCAGAATTTCTGCAGCCTTCATCTACTTGAGGATTTTCCCTGTGGCATTAAAGTAAAAAAAACTCAGTGTTCTAGTCCAGTCATAAAGGCAGTTTTATTATCTGTATGATCCACTGAGGTTGGAAATTCTTGCTTTTTTAACGCTTGCGGGGGACAATGATTGACTGCTTGGCTTGGAGGGCAGACTGGCTTCCAGGTTAAGAGGGAAGAAGGTACTGGAATTGAGGAAATCTGATGATCTTCACTAAGAACTAAATATTTTGTTTGTAAACCAGATTCAAGTATTTTAAATTAGTAAATTTAATCATTGAAAAGCCTAATTTATTAGAAGCAAAACTGTTCAACTCAGGGATATTAATATCCTTATATTGGCTTTATGTTAATTAAGGAGTAGAAAATTCTTTCTTCACTTGGATACTAATTTTAAATACTACTACTCTGGTTTTGTGTATAGAAAAAACATCTATCTTCATGGAGAAGCTTTGGAAAAATAAGATGTTCTCTGTTATTACTAAATTGTAATTTTAGAAATTACAGCAATGTCACACTGAACTCTTTTAAATAATCCAGAATTTTTTCATTTCTGTATATAGCTTGAAAGCATTTGCACAGAAGTGGAGAATCAGCCTCAACTCTGCATTGGGTGGCTTTGGTTAACCCCAGGCAGCTCAGTTGTGTGCAGGTGGCTACTCCAGATCAGAAATAATACACTTTTCACTGGTGTGATGCAGTGGCTTCATGCACCATGAGCCTGTGGTCCTGTGTCATGAGAAGGTGACAGAAAAAACAGGGACAGAAAGATGATATACAATGAAATAGAGGTGCACATTAAAGCTGAGAGAGAGAGATAGGGATTACCCAGAAAAAATTGTGGTGGAAAGAAAAGAAGGGAAATAGAGAGAATTCGTGAAGAGCATGTAGCTGGTGGAAGCCAGCCTTAGAAAAGAGTAATGAGGTCCTGAAAATTTTGTAGGAAACAACATATTCTCATGCTGTGCACTTTGAGTCCTAGATAAGCTGTTGAAGTGATTTATTTTTCCATGGATAAAACATGTAGGAAATATATTTATTCCATCCAGCAGTGAATGCAGTCCCATCAGACAACCTACTTAAGCAGCAGTTTCCTTGAGCTGACACCTGTCTCAATATCCACAAGAGTATTTAAAAATGCTGCTAAAAAGAGAGAACTATATTATTAACTTGGTTCTCACAGTGCATCTTTCCAGATGGATGACAGGTCAGGACACAAGAATGTCTTGCTGCATTAGAAAGTGCATTAGCTCCATTTCGCCTTAGCACAATTCTACAGTGAAATGGTTAATAAGGGATGCTGGCATTTAAGTGCTCATAACCAGCCCTCCAGGTGTCCTGTCAGAAACCACAATGGACAATGAGGGTGCCCTGGTTGTCAGAGTCCACTCAGGCCAACCCTGAGCAAAATACGAAGAGCATCAGCTGGACACACCCTGAGGCCCTTTAATGGTGTCTGCAAAGTTTATTCTTTCTTGAAGAAATTTGGCAGGAAATAACTCAAAGTACAAGGTATTGTATCTGTGGAAGGTAGAAAAGATGGCTAAATCATAACATTATGGTTTTCATGTGTTCTCTTGTTTCATGGATTGCAGGAGATTTTTTTCTTCCCCTTCCTGGCTGTTTGCCCAGAATGACAAAAATACATAGTGAGATGATTAAATAAAAAGAAGTCTTATTGTTTTAAAATACTTTATTTCTGAAACCATTCCTCCACAAGAGTCCCTGTCTTCCCAGCTCATACGCAAAGCTGGGGTTGACTTTAGTGACTGTACTGCTAGGAGGAAAGTCTTACAGGATGGGTCCTCCTATTTCCATACATGTTTGCATTGGCAGTGGGATAGTAGAGAAGAAACAGCAGGGAAAGAATGTGCAACTGCCCTTAGTAGTTCTTTAAGGTTCCAATTCAGTCAGCCTGTATTCCACAGTCCATAGCTCAATTAAATTAACTTTCTTCTCTTGCCCTCTTTTAATAAACTCAGTCTGAGGTTGAAAAACTAAATGCACAGGTATGTGCCAACCGACTTCTATGGTTTTGCTTCAATTTTGTTTTTTAAATTCTATTTTGAATACTGTGGGCACGATTAGAAGTCAGTTCCTGTGTGTTTGCAGGGTTTGGACTGGAAGTACTGCAGGGGTGGGAAGGGCACTGTTCCATATGTTATCCTGAAGCTGTCCTTTCCTCACTCTTACATGCAGTTACACTGTAGATTGCCCTGACCACCCCCAAACTGCCATCTCTGGTGACCCTGCTTCTGCTCGAGATCAGATCTGATTTGTACAAAGAATATAGTTCTCTTGCTCTGTTAATTCTCAGTGAAGTGCCCTGAGCTAGCTCACAATGCAGTTGTACAGGGAGGCCAAGCCAGGTGAAGTAACCAGAGGAGGTCGAGCAGAATTGTAGTTTCTCCAACTTTTCTCTCACACATGAAATTAATTTACAGCATCCAGCTTGTCTGCAGGTTTATTAATTGACATGTGATCAGTGAAGACCTGCTGATGGATAATGAAAAGTTGGCAGGGAGTTTAAAGAAACCCCAGTTGTAACAATATGTGCTTGTAAAATCACATTTGGAAAGCCCACTAGACTTTGTTTTCAACAAGTTTTGTCTTCCATTTAATTGTTTTGATTAATATCTCAATTTATTTTTATTGTAGCACAGCTAATGAAATTATAAACTCTTGCATCACAGGAAAGGCAGACTTTCAATACATTTTCCAAGTATAATAGGCTGCAAGCTCCATTTTGCAACATTACTCTTTGTGAGATATGGATTTGTAAAGGATTCTCAAAGCCTGACTGAGAGCTCACACAGTCTTGTATATCTGTATGCAAACTCTGAGGCAAGGTGTGCTGACTTTCAAAGGCCATGGAATATAGAAGACATTGTTGAGAGAGAGATTGAACTAGAAACCAGTTTCAAACGGTGGCCTTGCAAAAAGACCAGATATTTTGGAGAATTAGAACTGTGAAAGATACATTGTGGCAAGACCATGTGGGGTAAAATAATAGGTGATTGGTGTTAGAAGTATTAGCACCATTGTGTGACAAAAGATAATAGGTTGAAAAACATTTATAAGGTATTGTAACTAGGAAATAAGTTGGCTTCTGATAGAATGGTGTAGAGTTTTACATTTCTTATGTTCACCCTTCAATGAGACTGATAATGGAATAAAATCTTTAAAGCCCCTCTCAGTCACCCCGTCTCTGTAGTGCTGGGATTTTCCAACAAATGGTGCTTCCATTTTGAGGCATGTGATTCTGGTAAATTGTCGAGCGGTTGGAATGCCCCGAAGTATTTTCTGTTGAGTGCCACTGTGAGGAGGCAGGACCCCAGGAAATGACAGTTCTCCTGCCAGGAAGGAGCTGTTGGAACTTCTGCCTGCACCGCTGGTTCGACTCGGACGGAGGTCGATACTGTCACCTGCTGCATGCCAACAGGTAGGCTTCGGGGAACATGGTCAGGCACAAGATGTCCAAGCATTCCAGAGATGTTTATAAGAGCCTTAAGGCTCTGATCAGATCTGATTCCTGTAATGTTTCTAAAAGAAGAATTAAACGATTTGCTATCTTGGGTTTGAAAGCAGTTTCCAACTGTAGATGACACCTGTGTGTTCACCTTTCCCCTGTGGGATTTGGTTGGACTCAAACTATACAATGCTTTTACCATAAATCAGGACTATACAGCTGTGAAACTGCTGCCTGGATGCCATGCATTGATTGACATGTTTAAACAGGCTGCCAAGCCCTCTGCTCCCTTCATCGTGTCCATGAAACCCTCCATGTCCAGGACCATGCCCTCAAAGCCTCACTCAAATTTGATTGTAACCAGAGACACTGAAGCCCCAAACGGGGCCATGGCACCCCCACTGCTCCCCCTGCAGTTTCTGTAGTTTTCCCAGCCTTTCCTTCACTTTTCCCATACTGATGGTTTTCTGTTCATGTTAATACCCCATGAGTCAGAATGGGGCGCTCTGAATCTCATGCAGCACCTTCTGGCTTGACATGCTCCGATAACTTCTTTTACTTCTTCTTACCCTGCAGAAAGGTTCTTCACATTGCTGTGTTATTATTTCTCAGATCAGCTTGTTCTTTGGATTCTTTTTGGGTTTTGAGAGATGTAGAGGCAAGACCTAGCTTAATATGCTCAATAGTAAGTTGGTCTTTGCCCATCAGTTCAATCTTATTTGTCATATTTATTTTCATGTAAGTTTAGTTTAAAGGACTGTAAAAGAAGAGAATAACTTACTTTTCTTTGTGTTTCATGCTTAATGGCTATGTTCATTGTTGCTCTCTTCATTTTTCCTCCCTCACATTCCTGTTATGGCTGAAGGCTTGGAAATGTCTGGTGGAGGTTGACTGCTTAGTACCAGTTTCCCCAGCAGCACTGAGATTGTTTCTAGACACTCAGGAAGGTGGGAACTGCCTCTGGGACTTTTCACTGCCAAGAAAGATCCTCAAGTTTAGGTATCATAAGGTCTTGATTCTGCAGAATTATTTTAAAAGGTCAGTTGGGAAAAAAAAATCCTCTCCTTTCTCAGAGAATACACATAAATATCCTGTGATTTTGTTCTCAATTAAACTGATGATAAAAGAATTGCAAATTCTGCTGAGTGAGTTGATCCATGTGCAGTTGTTTGAACAATATATTTGTAAAAAAAACCAGATTCCTTTGCAAAGATATTTCTGATCTCAGTGGAGAGGCCTCAGTGATCTTATCAAGGGTACTCTTGGGAATTCAACCCTACAACTGGTTTTCATATCTTTACTTTTCTACTTTGTTTTCTTTCCAAGAGTCACCAAATGCCACAGCTGGTGCCTGCCTGAGAAAGAGCTCTCCCCTCTGCTGGTGGTGATGCCATTGGATCTCAGTACTTGGGCTCAGTCAGCAGAGCTGGAGCTTTACAAATTGACATTTGCATCATTTTCTTCTGTGTGTTTGTGCATGCTGATCTTTTAAATCCACAAAATAGACAATACAGGAAAATCTTTCCCATTAGGCTTTACAGTTCTGTTACTGGGTTGTGAAATTCATTTTCTTCTGCAGCATCTAATCCAAAGCTGTAGTAGAATTGACTCCTAACAGCTTCTTAGATTAATATTTTTCCTAATAGTTCTACTAACTAGAAATATATCTAACTGTATGTCTGTCAAGGCACATAAGAGATGTTCTTTGTACCCTTTAAGTACAACAGAAGATCTGAATGTAGAAGACATTTCCTTATCTCTCCATCTGTTTTGGTAAATGTGTGTTTTCCTTCTGCTTTGTTTTTTCTCCATGTAATCTAGTACATTTGGGAAGAGCAGCTTCAGCCTCCAGTTTACCTTGAATAGTAATGATCAGCAAAAACTTGATTCTTATAAAAGACAGTCTTGAAATCAATTTGCTAGGGCAATATTGCTGGGATTGGTGTGATCTCCCCAGCCACACTATCCCCTCAAAATTCCTTTTTGCTGTCGTGCTCTTGTTATAATCGATTCAATTATCCAGAGCTGCTTTATTTAATTTCCTCATGCCTGTTTTGTTTTGGGGTTTGGGGAAGAGGATGGAGATGGGGGTGTATGAAGCATTTCCACTGTGGTCCCTGGAGCATGTGTGGGAGTGAGGAGAACTGACACAAGTTCTCCAGATGTGCTTGGAGCACTGCCAGCTCTTCCCTTACCTCCACAGAACATGACAGCTCTCAAATGCAAATCATTCTCCTGTAAGCCTGAACCCATCTCTCATCTGCGTGTATCCCATACAATACATAAACACCTCAGAAGTGTTGGGCTGTGCTTCAAACCAGTTCGGTAGAAAGTTGCTTCAGTATTAAAATTGTAGTTTTCCAATTGTCAAATTTAAGTCGATGTAAAGAGCATTGCAAGCTCTGGTTTCCTTTGGGAAAGAAGCTACATCAGCACTTGTATTTGCTGATCTATGTTACAAATCAATATTTTAGTAACCATAAGTACAATACAATTTTAGCTTTCACCAAAAGAATTCTTCAAAATGAGTTGTGGTTTTTAAAATACAGATAAATAAGAGAGCCATAACTTAAATTGACAAAAAGTGAGAAATTAAGTTAGAATACTAAATCTTTACCTAATTGTCCCTATAAATGAGTTGTCTCCTATAAAATCTGGTATTGTCAGATGTGACTTACAAAGTCATTTGTTATAGAATGTCAGCCTTAACTGTAATAAATGTTTTGTCATTCTGTTTCACACTCTTGAGTGCTTAAATCACTACTTATTTTCAGATTTATCTTTCTCTATTGATTTTCCACAAACATAACTGGTTTTTTCTGTGTCAATTAGATGCTATATAAAGTATAGCCTTTCATCTCACATTAAGTATTTTCCCCCAAAACCTAAAATATAATGTGAAAAACACACCTTTAGGAATGCCTCTTACATTCTGCAGATTTAGATTTTTCTTCCTGAACTCTGATAGTTGCTTTTTTTCCTTGGTGCATGGATGGGGTTCTGAATTTCATAAAGATTGCATTTCATTTCTTCTGCTAGTGTTTCTAAATACTGTTACTAGAAAGCCAAGCAGGTTTAAAAACAGGGCTTGTCAACAATTTAATTATTGCATCAATAGCATGGTGTTTACATGTGTTTAGTATGTGCACTTATTTGTACACAGTTTGATACTGGACTTGGGCTGAGAAACCGATTTAGGGATGAGAGTTTTCTGCTTCTCACAACAAAGTTTTCTGCTTCTATTGTCTCTCAACAACTTCTCCAATAAGTGATTTATATTTTTCACTGTCATCATCTAGTGTTTCTGTACATCTTTCCTCTCCACATGTTCTAGAACTGATTGTATGTGTCTGTGTGGACATATCAGATTTGTTATTTTCGTCTTTTCTAGCAAGTACTCAGTAGTAGGACAAGTGGCATAAGAGATAGCTGGAGGGGAAAGTAGTGTGTGAAGAGATTATTTTTTCTTTTTTCGGAAATATGTCTCTATGTACATGAACATTCACTGTTTTACTGTGTTAAATGTCAATAGTGTTGAAGTTACTTTCCTGTCCTTAAACTATTGGGAAAATTACTGGTGTAAAGAGTATTTCATGGTTCAGTGGAAAGCTTTGACTGGCATGAGCTGGGATAGGTTTGTTACTTGGGGGAGGAAACAGCTGATTTCGACATCAGTTTATCCCACAGAAGGAATTCCACGGGGATGCAAGGGCCAGTGGAGGTCTCAGGGGACGTGCACAGAAGAGGTCTTGGCTCATCCTGCTGTACCCCAGGTGTTTGCAGAGACACCATTCTTCTGAGAGCAGTGTTCCTCTGTCACTTCATTGGAGAGAGATGCAGCTCCACAATTGACTGAACTCATAAGTGTCCTTGGGAAAGCCATGCATAGGGAATACAGTGGCCTTTTTCTAGTTTATAGGCTAAATTTGTATAAGCTACTTTTGACTTCAGGAAAAGTTAGATCTTAAAAAAAAATTATTTTATTCCATTTTTAACAATATTAAAAAGAAACTAAATTTTATTCTGAACGTGTTTTAATTTCATGAGCTGTTTCATTGTATGGAAATTTACTTTCTGACATAAAAATGATCTCTGCATGTCTGTAATAGAAATTTAGTGTGGTTTGTTCTTAGCAAACTGTGTTTATGGATTTAGCTTTTCTGCATTATTTTTCTGAGAAATATCATATAGGACAATAGTAATCAGATCTATAATAATGTTTAGGAAGTTTCTAATTAGAACATTAAAAGAAACCCAGTAGTTGAGCAATATCTTCTTAAACAACGTTAAATTAGCAACATACAGCTAATTATGTTGTAGTTTTGTTCAAGAGGATATTACTAAGTTTCTGAAACAAACCAGAACCATGAATTAAGTCTCAAATAAATATTTCCTGAACATATTTACTACAAAAATCCAGTTAGAATTATTAGGAAATCTGAATGGATAGCCTAAAGAATCAGAGTTCACTAGATCATGTTTCGAGATTATATTTTGTATGATCTACAAAATCTCAGCCAAAAGCACAACCAGAATCCTTCAGGCTGTGTTGTAGTATAATGTTAGATGGAAAACGTTAGTGTCCACTGGACTTGGATAAGGCACACAACAGTGCTTAGGTATCTGGTTTCAGGTTGCAAGATGTGGAAGACTGAAAGTTTTGAAATTAATTCTGGACATGTGCTGGTTAGCAGCAATAATTGAGAGTTTTCAGGAGCAGTACTTGTATAGCAGTGGTAATTTTGCCAAAACAAGTGTTTAAAAGAGATAACATGATATAGCTGGGGACGTTTTTAAGAGCAGTTGTACTGGAAACAGCTCAGTGATTAAACAAAAGTTAGAGGTAAAGTGGTTTTTGGTTGGTCCAGGGCAACTCTGTAGGAAGGACGCTCTTTGGTTAGGAACTGCGTTGGCATTTTGAGCTTCATTATCACTGGTTTATTCTAATTCATAAAGCTTTCTGTGGGCACTTACCTTTGTCAGGTTATCACTGTATGAACTTTTATTATAATCATAATACAGCAGATCACCCATCCAGCTAGAATAGCTAGAAGTTTTTTTATCCTGTCCACAAGGTAGCTGAATCTTTCTCTTTTGTTTGTTGGGGTTTTTGGCTGGTTTGGGTTAGTTTGTTGTTTTTTTTTGTGGAGGAGTATCACTTTAGTCTTTTAAGTCAAAAGACAAGTTCTTTAATCAAGCTTTGCCTTTTGGTATTATTTTTCTTCTGTATCTGTGTGTTTTGGACTTATTTTTAGTCTAATAATAATAATAATAATAATAGTAATTCAAAATGAATGTTCAGTAGCTTTTCACATGTTTAATTTTTGTGACTAGATTAGATTGCTTTCACACTGTCCTAATTCTTAGTGCCTTATATTTGGCAAGCCCAGCTTTGTAGGACTGTATTTTAATTCCTTGTCAATGAGGTGAGAGGAAAACATTGTTAGCCTCTTTCTATACAGCTGAGGCCAGGTGTTGTGCATTAACATTTAAGTAGTGCAATTAGAGCCAATTATGATTTAAAAAGAAATAATAAAATCTGCAGGAACAGAGTTTGTAACCCATAGTTTTTTGTCGTTTCCTGCTTTTGCTTCATTTTTTAGGCATCTGTTCTCACTTTCATTCTTGATTACAGTTAGGGCTTCAAGCTGACATTTGCATCAACAGGTTAGATGTGTGAAGAGAAGAGACTCTGGGTGATAATGTAGAAAGAGGAACTTGGGCCAGATTGCACTTAATCACTTAATTCTCTATTTTATTATACATCTAAAGGACATAAGATCTACTGCAAACTACACAGATCCCAGAGAAGCTGGGGTGCTCTTAGCTGCTGTTGAGTATGTGTGAACATAAATGCACCAGGCAATCGGTGGCAGCTGTGTGGATAATTTTGGAAGAATGGTAAATCTGATCTGCCAGTTTGAGACTTCACAACAAAACTTTACTAGATTTATTCAGGAATGACACACTTCTTGCTGAGATATCCTAGGTCTGAGCATCAGTCATAATTTCTGTCTTTCCAGTTGTATTGCCCACGTGTTAATAAAATGCTTGTATTTGGTGTGTAGCTGTTATTGGTATTGGTTACATGCTACTTCTGGATGCTTCCATTTGAGCTCAAGGCAAGCTAATATTAATTATATCCTAATTAGTGAGCCTAAAATTTATGTCAGGTACTCTACTTGGACTACATTTCCACAGAAGCCTTTGCTCCTGCAGTGATCTTGGAGTCCCTCATAGATGTGAGTTCTTTGATAACCCTCTTCCATTGCCAGAGAGCCCTTGCTGAATCTTCCTTACCCAGTGATACTGAGAGTATCATGTCTCACTTTCCACTTGTGACAGGAAATCTTGCTGCTTCTTCAAGTGCATGCCGTTGAGAGCATATTTGAAGTATCTGAAAAAAGAAAAAGTTGGTTCTTAGTCATTCTCTACCTATGAGACAAAATATGATGAATTCTAAATAAAACAGAATAGGTATTTGTGGTGATATTTGCATTTATACATGTTTGTGGCAGGAATGTAATGACAAGTAAAATGTGAATCTTTTGTACTAACTGTTTTCTCTCTTCCAGTGAACCTAGAAATTAAGACTGCTTCTTCTGTCTTGTCAGATCTTTTGATAAACTGATGAGGAGGCATAGTTGTCTGACTGCTTTCTTAGGTTCTTCTGTTCTTGATGTAATTCAACCTCAGTGCATTTCTGACCAGTTCTTTCATCTCATGATGATTCTGAGATGCAGATGCTCAAGAAAATCCCAAGTGCTGGAAGATGAGTACCTTTCTGTTTGTGTAAATTGACACATTGACTTTAAAGAAAAGCTAAGTACATTTAATATTGACATCAGTCTTATATCTGCATCATTGTGTGATCCCTCACAGTATGGTAATGCAAAAAAATAGTTGAACAGTACAGGGTTTTTTGTATTAATATTTAATCTGATACCAAAAGCACTTAAAGGAGCTGGGGATATGAGTCTTCTATTAGAAACAGCTTCTTTGTTGCACTGAGCAGTTGCTTCCCAAGTAAATGAAACCAAGAAGTTTGTTCAAGTATCATTAAGTTTTAAAAATTGTTCTGCTGGGAAAGCTTTTGTTTCAGTTTCTGTTTTTAAGGGTTGTTTCTTCTGATTCAATCAAAAAGCAACTTCCTTGATGTTAAACACTAAGGTACAAATTAAGGCTAATAAAGTGATATTGAGTGAGTCAGAGAAATACTGATAAATGTGAATGCCTCTGAGAGCATTCTGCAGCTCTGAGCTGTGGAGGAACTGGGCAGCTTTCTAAAGAAAATAATCAGATCAATGAAACATCAATTATTAATGCTTTGTAATGCTGGAAAATTGGAAAAGCTGAAAGAAAATCAGTATGCTGCTCCAATCCTAGCACACCCAAGGTTTTGCAAGCTGAGCTCTCCCCAGCTTTGCCTGTTTCCCTGAGAGCATGTTGGGAGGCAGTGCTGAGAGGATGATGCAAATATTTCAGCTTTTGTTTCAAATAAAATAGTGTTCCTCAGTCATGGGAAAGCATGAAATTATTTTAATTGGGCCTAAAGGCACTCACAGGGAAAAGGATAAATGACCTTAAGAAAATCCCATCATTTAGAGCTATACGTTGTTTTTTGGTGCTTTAATCATTACTTCTGTATAAAGTATATAAATACTTTTTGCATCCCTATGTGGTGCTCCGTGTCTCATTGATCTGATCATTGGAATATTGGATTTGACCACGGAGTTCGGCAGCAGCTCAGGCCCACCTCTTAGTCCTGTGGTGGGCTGCCTGCTTTTGCTCTGCACTGCTATTGCCAGTAGCTATTGTTTGTGCACAAATCCGGTGCTCATTGATTTATGGTCTTTGCAGGGGTAGGAAAATAGGCACTAATGCTTGCAGCAGTCACTTCAGTGCTGTTCTCCCCTCCCAAATTACACCTGGGACATAGGTAACTGGAAAGTGCCAAGTATATTGGACTAGGTCCTTCACTGCCCATTAGGGCTTGCTGCAAGTTGTGCATCATCTTAATGCATCAGCAAAACTTATTTCTTCCTTCCCCCATCCCAACCACGTCACCTTAATGTCTTTCAAATCTCTTTTCCTAAAGTTTCAAACTTGGTGGAATATTTCAAAGTCAGAACTTCCACTCTGAAAAGACCATGTGCTCATTCATGAGTGAACTCCTCACAGTTTCCTTGGCATTCTGATACCTGAATTCTTAGGTGTTTGTGTTCATTCTGTACAGTATTTAGGCCATTAGCAGGTAAGTCAGGTCCTGCTGCTGACTGCAGGCTGGACAATTTGGGTATGTTCTTCTAGAGTAGCAATATCGAAATCAATGAAGTAATTCCTATGGATTCCATCTGAGAACCTGCGTTTTGACTCTTACAGTGTGAAAAACTGTTGTATCTTAGATCTCCTGAATTTTAAGGAGGTAGTTTTTATGTTTTCAATTGTCTTTTAATAACTTTCATTGTGTTGCACAGCAAGTGGGATTAGCTGTGGGTGCTTTATATACTAATTTTGGCAGTAATACTTTGCAGCAGTGCTTTAAATGGCTAGAGATGTTATTGATTGGCATTCCATTAGTTTTAAATATTGATAAGAAATTGTTCATTTATTTAATGGATAATTTCTGTCACCTTGTTTTGGCTATGGAAAGAACCAATCTATTAACTTCAACCACAATATTTATGGATAAAATCCTTAAGCTTTAAAATTATAAATAATTAGCTGTTGTCACAGCACTGATTGTTGTACGTACAGTGTTAGCAGGGCTATAATCTATCTGTCCAATATGTGTTCTACTCAAATTGCATTAATCATAACTTGCTTAAATGTTAGCAAATGACTCTGCAAAGTACTTGCAATAGCAGTTCTTGCAGCCTGGAAATAATGAAGATGTAAATCACTTCTACGCATCATTGCCATAATATTCTTATGATAGGATATGATACTGCTGCATCCGCTTTTATACTAATATTTAAGACAGATACTCTTTGTGATGGCAGCATGGTGCAGTTCCTCAGTTTATTTCCAACTGTGTAGGGCCATGTCAATCGAATGAATGAATTTAGATTTATGTTTCAAACCAGTCATGAAAGTCAATACTAGTCAAATATACTCTAAATTCATAATAACATTGCATACATTTTGAACATGGCACTTCACATTAGCATGCGTGCTTAGAGTAGATTTTATCCTATGAAATTCATCATGTCAGATATAATTGTGTTGAGGGTTTTGTGTATTATCTCCTCACTTAGTGTAAATTGTCATGGTTTACTCACTTCAGCAAGGATATGCAATTTTATGTTACAATATATTGCTTCAGGACTTAATTTTGCATGCACTTGTTTATATTGTGCCATTTACTTGATATTACAAAATACTACCTGTATTTTGCTTTCTTAGTGTTGGAGTCCCTGTTCCTTTGTATATTGGCAATACTAGCTGCAACATTTTGTGATCAGCTCAAAAGCAAACATGCCCAAAAGCCTGAATGTTGGGCGACACAAGCAGTGTTTATTAAAGGGACCACCAGCTCAAAGCCTCTCTCCTAATTTCTTCTTTGGGAAAATGCTTTAGAACTATTTTCTTGTCATGCATGTTTCATTTCAGAAGCTTCTGAGTATTGTTGAAGTGATAAACCTGAGCAGCCACACCAGGAGTTGAGTCATGGTACCCGTGGGGCTGAGGCAGGAAGGATGAAGCTGAGCTAGTTTGCTTAACTCCTGAGCAATTTTTTTTTTCCAGAGGCAATTTGTATGTTAAATTGCCAATCTATGCCATAAATTCCCATCCAGAATTTAGTAAATATGAAGAAAATTGAGAGTCTTCCAAGATGAATTAAAACAGCAATATTTAGGTAAAGTTTTCAAGCTCGTCTAACATGAGCTCAGTGGAATTGAAATTTTTGGAGGCTGTAAATTTTAGTCCTTTTTTTGAAGAGTGTCAGTACTTGGAAGGCTTGAGACTTTGTCCCTGAATTTTGTTTATCACAAGGCTATCAGCCATTTGATGGCTATCATCATGCCTGAGAATCTCAGAAGGGGATTTTGAAAGTGTTTTTATAAACAAAATTAATAAAAATAAGACAGTAATAATGAGGAGCTGCATTTGTCAGCTGCTTTCTGAAGTGTGCCATACTTGTTGCTAGGATAATGGAGAAAATTAATACATCCTGTCAGGACTGCATGACAGGAACACTGAAAATCTCTGAAGTGACTACACAGTGGAATAAAGGAAATCCACTTTGATCTACCATTTTTGATGTTTTATAATTGCACTTATTATCAGGTCCTTTACTCTCTTCTTATTTGACACAAGATCCATTATCAGTGACAGCATGAATGTGAACATGGGCTTGATTTGCAGAACTACTTGGGATGAGGTAATGGGGAAAAAGCTTTTTGTTCCTAACTGGTGAGAAAAGAAAAAAAATTTAAATCATTTGTGTTAGTGCTATCAGCTAATATCTTCCGAGAAATGCTTCCCTTCCAGTATAATAGTGTTTATATGCTGTGTTTGAGTAGAGCTTGTTTAATTAGCTGCCTAATGAAATATTGTGTAACAAAATGGAAATTTATCATTTGCTTTTATGCCTTTGTTGAAGTGGCAAACTAGGGCAGGTCACTGTGCCCAGCCTGGACTAGGCATCAGTTTTTTCATGCTGCATTTGAATAGAACTCATTTAGGTTTTTTTTTTTAAATACCTTCTATTGAAGATTTTCAAACAAAGGGATAAAGTGCTGTCCTTTTAGCTTTCCATGCTGTCTCTCATCTCTTCTGTGTGAGATGAGAAGTACTGCTTCACAAAGAGGCAGATTACCAGGTATCTTGTCTTTTATTGGGCTACAGAGTAGAATTAGATTGTTTCTGTAGCATCAGAGGTATGTGCATATATTCAGAATCCATGCAGTTTTTCTCTTGTAGATGGAAGAAAAGGTACATTGTTTATTCAAATGAACTGAAGTTATGCACAGTTTTACTCAGCTCCTACTGCAATCCACAAGAAGCCCCCGTTGGCTATATTTAGGCTACATTTTGTTTACTTGGCTTGGCAGGCAAAGAAATAAATGACCAGAGTACTGGTGACACGTTGGTTGGGGCAGACGTGCTGCCAGGAGCTGTGCAGGAGCTCTTGCACCTCATCAGAACAGCTCCCTGACTTCAGAGTTCATTCCATAACAGAAAAGCCTGCCTTGCATTTAAGTGTTGCCTATATCTCTATGGTAAAGCTTTAAAATGTAAAATCCCTTTTCTTTGAATGTGCACTGAAACCCAAACATTTCAGGAAATGTGTCAATGCCAGTGACATTTCCCCAAAGAAGAAATCTCTGTTTGGAGAGGAAGCTCCTCAGCAAGAGACTCACACAGGAAAGGCAGTTGTCAAGATATTCACCTGGAAAGTCAGATAATGATAAACAAGAGGGTTGCAAATGATACTCTCATACCTGGTACACAATTAGTCTTCTCCCTTCCTCACTCTCTCTAATCTCTTGCAAGCTACTTCACTGCATATAAATAATCAAAGCTAAGCCTCCCATGCTCAGATGAAAGCTGTAAAGATTGGCTTTCTAGATTTATGAGTCGTGTTTCCTCTGCTTTCTACCCTTAAGTGTTCTCTGCACTGTCTGGTTGTGCCTGTATGCATTGGATTCTGGTGAGCCATACTGTCAAGTCTCAGGAAACTTGTCACCCTGCATTCACCATTGCAAAGCTTAATAAAACTTAGCACTTCTATAGTGCATTTTTATGTTCAAAGTGTTATAGGAATATTAAATCAAATACTGCTCTCAGCTGAACTGGATCCCCATTCATTGCGCAGTTTTACTTGACAGTAAGAACTTGGGACAGAAAATAAAGGGCTTCATTGCACAATGGAAGCATCAGGAGAGACTGTGAGAGAGAAGGAATGTGTTACTATGCCCGTCAAGAGGGTGCACTTGGCAGTTCCCTTGCATTCACCTGGCTTACGTGAAGGAAAAATAAGACAATGTCTCGCTCAATTAATGCTTTTCCATTCCTGCTTTTGGGTGGGGAGCATCATTGACTTTAATGGTAGGAGCTTGCCACCTATTTTTGGTACATATAAGGACCATTTGTGCTTGTGCTCTCTGTATTCTTCCAATAGTAGCTTCCTGCAGTCCTGCTCTGTCATTCTGAGTTCAGAATTTTCTTATAACTCAATAACTCTGTTTTGGAAATTTTCCAGGTGATTTTGCGTGTTCAGTGATAATGTGGACAATGTTACTCGCTTTAACAGCAGCCATTCAATGATTCTCTTAATAGTATAACCTAATAGAGCAGCCTTGTCTTTGACTAGTGCCTGTGGGGGGCTTCTGTTAGGAGATAAGGAGGTCTTTGCTGTTGCTATGGGATTGGAAGGGGTTTTCTGTAGGGAAATAGAGTCATTTTGAAAGGAGGGTGACGTGTTTAGTTTTGTATAGTTAAATCACGATAATTTTAGTGCTGCCTTTACTTCATGTGAAATGAAGCAAATGCATCACAATGAAGATGAACGCAAACATAGACAATGCTGTCATCCTCAGGGATCATCTGGAAGGGGATGAATCACTAATCACTAATTACTAAATGAATAAACTTCCTAAACCATTTTACTTTGTATTAATGTTGGAGCTCGATCAATAACATGAATTCAACGACAGTTTCTGTCATTTAGTTTGGTCTCATGAAGTCAACATTTTTGCATTAGCTGTGCTGTCACGTGTGTGCAGCAGTGTTTTTAATACAGATGATGTAGCAATATAATCATACTGTGCTATTGAATGGCAAAGATAGATACTCACATGAGATGAATTTTAGCTCAGCAGATGTTCTGTCTGCACAGGCTCTTTGGGACCAGTGCCTGTGCTTTGCCAGCTCACAGAGCGAGTCTGGGTGCTGGCACGTGCACTGCAGAACTGAGCTGGTGACAGATCCTTCCCTTCCCTCTTTTTCCCTGTCTAATCAACAGGACAGAATTAGAGCTTTTGAGATCACTGCAGGCTGTAAACTAGCCTGGAAGTGTCTCTGCAGCCATCTGATGTTCCCTCCTACATTAGGCAAAATTTTCATTTGAATTTGGGCTATGAACTATCATACATCTGGCTTAGATTATGTCTTTCTACTCAGTTCTTATTTTTTCAGCTGTGACTAATTCAGTGACATGTTTACTCGAACATTTTTCAGCCATGTATTTTTTTCTGCAATAGGACATGCTTCATTTTGATAGCTACATGGTGTGTTGCTTTTTAGTCAGTATAAGATTATAACAGACCAAGCGGAGGAGGAGGAGGGAAGCTATGTTTGAGCAGCCTTCTCCTTTTTGATGCGTAGGATTTTTTTTTTCCTAATTTCTACTTAACATGAAAGTCTGAAAAGTTCAATTTCAGCTGAATGCTGCAACTCCTCTCTAATAATTACTTTTAAAGCATCATTTTGAGATTTTATAAGCTGAAACTGCCTACAGATCTTCATCCATTTTGTTCATCCTCTTTGGTAGGAAGTAACTATTGCACATATTATTCCCAGCTAGTTCCTCCACTTCCCTGGTACGTTTGCCTTATTTTCATTCAGTCTGGATATTCCATAGAAGACAGGTGGATAAAGCACAGTGCAGTGAACAGAACTAGTCATTCTATCCTAGTTTCCTTGGTTATTCTGTTCCTCAGTGCTATCAGATGGGTTTGGCAGAGGATCCTTTGTTACTTGCTTATTGCATCATTCAGATTGAAGAGCAGGAGTCCCATTTGTACTGCTCAAAAAATCTGTATGAGGTTATTGCTAAGAGTCATGTATTTCAAAAGACTGCAAGGAGGCATCAAAATTAGAATTTAAACATCAGTATGAAGATTAGAAGGAGGCTATTCTGTTCTGGACAGTAAATTGTATTAAGTTTCAAATTGCTGTTCAAGTGTCAATACCCAGCTCACTCTGAGATCTGTAAATGAACTGTTTCTTCTTTAGCTTTTAACTTTTGCATTACTGGTGGTACATGACTTCAAGGCAGATCCATTCATATCTTTTCAACCATCAGAAGGGATTGCCTTAAACTTGTTTCACCAGTTGGCTGAGTAAATGACGTGCTCCTCTTATTTTCCCTAAATGTCTTCTAATTAACTAGCCATGACCTGATCACATAGGAAGAAATCCACCAATGGCTGGAATTTGGATGAGATTCTCTGGCTGGAGCAGGAAGCAGACAGTGAGTGCAGTTTTGTTCCATGCTATTCTCATAATGTTCTAAAAGGAAATCCTTCAAGATGACAAAAAGTTTCGTAAATAAACTGAGGAAATACCAGCCTAACTTTTGTTCTTTCCACTGGGTGGAAATTCAGTGGAGACTGTGTGTGTATAAAATATATACATGTATGTTACATACCTACATGCATATATCTGGTTTTTATATGTAGGGTTTAAATTTATATATACTGAAATTTGTGTGTATACTGCCTGCTTACTCTATGTGAATGAATAATTATCTATATAAAATTCTACACATAAAACATTTGCAACCTTCTCCTCTCAAGTAGCAACACGTTTCTAGGTTAAATTTGTTGTTAAAAACAAACAAAACCCACTCCAGAGTATTGCTTATTATCACTTTTAAATTTCTGTCCTAACAGTTTCATTTACTGATGCACTGTGCTTTTTTTGTGAGTATAAAAAGTTGTGTACCTGAGTTCATGATGATGTTCCTCTATCATTTACATTTTGCTTCTCTTTAGATGGCATAATCTATTTAGTGTAACATCACTAATCTACTCATCATTTTTAAAATCCCTTCTCTTTTCACAATTTTTTTCTAAAAAACAAGTGTCAAATTATTCTACAAGATACGTATGTGAGTATTTAACACTACTTGCCTTTTTACTTTCTGTCCATTTTACTTTATTTTCCATTCTTTTACTAAACTGGTACATAGAACAGAAGTTTTCATTGAGCTGTTTGCAGACATGCCCAGCCAGGGCCATTTTCTGAGCACTTGGAATTAATTTAGATCTCAGCAACCAATCTGAGGTACCTTGCCTTTACCAATGTGAGTTTTCATCTGCTGATATATGGTCCATTCGCACTTCTCTGCTGGACTTTCTTATTTTACAAATCAAAGTATGTTTGTGCCAACCTGTATTTTACTGGTTCAGTGCTTCATTCTTTTCTAAATGAAAAACACAAAAACCCTGTTCCTGGAACAGAATCATACTGTGTTGCATAGCTGATATTTTGAAGTGGCAAATTTTCTGTTTCTAAACATTCTATAATAGCTACGCCCTCTCAAAGTTGGGCTGTTTTCTTCTACATCTGGCAAACCAAGACAGAATAACATAACTGAAATCAATGGAGTTAATCCCATATCATGCTGTTGTAACAGGAAAAATATATAGGCCCTAAATTTATCCCTAAATCTTTCAAATAAAGCCCTCTGCCCAGGTGTTTGGTCACAACAGGTTTTAAGCCATCATCCTGGCACTGAAAGGATTCTGTGAGGCATACAGCTTTTTGTACATAAAAATGAAGCAGCCTTAAAAACCTATTGACTTTCCCATAGGTTAATATTTTCTAGCAGGTGACTATTGTCTGTAAAAGTGAAGCCTGAAACAGATTAACCTGAGTTCTTTGAAGTTGCTATAAATTGCTGAAATTTGCCAGAATGCTAACTGTGTAACACAGTAAAGTCTGATGTTTGACCTTAGAGGTGTAAAATTAATTAGAATCCATAAATATACGGTCTCAGTTTAAAGAGGCATCATGTCCCAAATTTTCTAATGCAGATGTGGACTGTGGTTATTAAGACAGTGAAAGCCCTTGGTCACTGATTCTTTTCCCCAGACTTCATAAGTATAAAAATGTATGAAATACCAATTCTTTTCAAAATTCAAATGTTGAGCTGCCTACAGAGTTTCCAGCCATGTCAGGTGGCCAAAACCATCAGGTGTGAAATTCTCTGAGTAGTATGAGGAGGCACTCGCTGCCTGTGCAGTGCTGGCCCTGCTTTGTGAGTCTTTGTTCTGGCTTTATTTTCATGGATATTTCACATTTTCAAAGAGTTTTCCTCTAAAAGCCTTTTTTTCTCTGTATGAAATTCTGAAATATGTGGGAGTTTGGCATAGGATTCAGAGCTGAACAAAGACTAATAATCTGTTTCCTGTCAAGAACCTGAATTCCTGAGAAGTTAGTGGGCTTGTTTTTCTTTAGTTGTAAGTACTGTAAGTTTCAGTTGAGGTATAATTATTTTTATATATTATTATTATAAAAGCAGCTTCACCTCATCTGAAAGTAAACAAAAATAGCTAATAATGAGTTCTGAATGGAGTTAGGTTTCAGAATGGTGTGCAAGTACTTACTGCATCAAGCTCTCAGACTTTGAATCAGTTAAAGGGAAATTTCTTCTGTAGGAAAAGGTGAGAGAAGTTTTTGTCTTAGCACCACCTCTTGTGCTGTTTGACCTCAAAGTATTATTTTTTTTATTTGGAATGAGTGTGTTGATAAATCTTGGGAGTCTTTATTAAGGTTTTTTTCCCATTTGATGTTTTCTTTTGTTGAGGTTTCAATTATTTAATTATAGGTCTTGATATGAAACTAATCATGCATGCATCTGTATGAAGCTGGCATACTGAAAGCATAAAATCATTAAACAGTCATTACTATAAACTGACGTCGGCCTGTAATTTTTGCAGTTAACGGGGGAGTTGATGCTTGGTGAACAATCCAATTAAAACTGGCAACAAAAGACTTAAAATGTCAGCCAAATTGCTTTTTAATAGTCAACGCAGCCGTCACAAAACATAAACATTAAAGTCCCCATAGTAGCATAAAGCTTCATGGTGAAACAATTCTAGAAAATGAATAATAATTACAGTATCCTGAGAATTCTCTTAATAGATCTGCGCTCATTAAAATACTTTGTTGGGTAGATTCATATGAAAAAGTATTTTTCCCTTGA
The DNA here is from genome assembly GCF_052056855.1 of Sturnus vulgaris. Classification (NCBI taxonomy): domain Eukaryota; kingdom Metazoa; phylum Chordata; class Aves; order Passeriformes; family Sturnidae; genus Sturnus; species Sturnus vulgaris. Next base: position 15,289,843 of record NC_142256.1, on the reverse strand, counting down.
TACTTCTTTATGCATTTGTTTTGAAGGTTTTATTCAGAATTTTATAGATGTAATTTCTAGTAATATTCAAAAATGTGTGTCTTATTTACAATGAGTTTAAATTACTGTATATAGATAAGCTTTGAGTGAAATACAGAGAAATGTCTTGTGAGGTGAACTGAGGATACAGTCAAAAAGAACTTTTATAGCCTATTGATGCTGTAAAATAATGTAATCTTTGTTCATTTTGAATTGCACTAGATCCCTTTTGCAAGCTGAGCCAGACTAGCAGGAGAAGCTTGCTGAACCTTCCAGGCTGAAGTTAACCAGCTAAATCTGCTTCTGCAGCAGTGGCCTTATTGCCACTTGATAGATGCTCTGCTCAGAACTGCTGATGGTTAGGAGAGTGCAGGGCTCCCAACAGTAGACACCAGTGTGGAGTTCAAAATATTAAATAGTTCTGTGGAATCAGGGTATAATCCCCTGTTTAGTGGAGAGGTCGAAGCATATTGTTATTTCAGAAAATGCACATGCTTGCTTCTAAGTGCCCAAATATGCCTTAGAGAGACTGATTTGAAGGCTGTGGCTTTGTCTTACATTCTTTTTCAGGCACTACATTAACTGTTTCTGTGTTGTTATTTTGTCTTTCCCTACAGAAGTTTGGCTTTTCTTTGAAAAATAATGGATTTGCTGTTTACCATCAGTTACAGATGTTCCATTGTCTCTCCTCCCAGCCAGCTCAGGACTATAGGAGAAGTGTCAGCATTCCTAAATAAAATGTTAGCAAACATCAATGTAGGTATAGATCTTTTTGTAGAAGTATTTGTTTTATTTGTGCATTGAGAGGGATAAGAACTTGTAAATTTCCTCCAGGGATAAAAGGCAAGAGTAGTCAATCAGCTAATTTGTCACTGAAGTATATCCTTTAACTAATACAGTGTAGTTGAGATACCATGTAAAATCATTTGGTGAACAACAAATAGCTTTCTGTTATGCTATCTGACAATTACATGCAGCCTCCTTAAATGGTCCCTTGTAATTCTAAGGGTTAGCAAGGAAAAACTGATGCTAACTATCCTACAGCTAAGGTTACCATTCTTCTTCCTTTGAAAAAAATGGTTTCCCTTTTTAAAAATAATATTTCACTCTTCAAATAGATAATTAAAAGATAATTTGAAATTAATGTCCTTTTGAAAATTTGTTTCTCTTCTAAAGCAAAACTTCAAAAGGACAGTATGTTTTGAAACTGTAATTTGTCTTAAAGAACTTTTCTCTAAGAAATTTGTTAAGTAAAGTTGCTGAAGTAGAATGTAAGTGAAGTTGAAGGAAACAGTCTCTGGTTTCCTGTGAGCTCTCTACCTTACCCAACAGAAAACTAAGGTTGCTGAGAAAAATCTGTCCTACCATAATTTATGTTTTCTTTGCAAATTGGTTTATAGGTCAGACTGCTCTGATGAAAGGATAGGAAGGGATATATGTACTTAGATTATATTTTTTTAAATGTTTTCAATGATATTTCTTGACCAGTACTGAGCACACGTGCTTGCTGCTTGTCGTCTTCTTAACTGTGGCTAAAACTAAATTCCATTAAAATAAAGTGGAAATCTCTTCTTGACTGAGGAAGGGTAGGTGATCACATTCCTAATTCTCATAACAAATTTGAATGTAAGCACAGCCTTTCAGGAAGAGACAGATAAAAGCGTTACTGGTTTCACCAAAAGCCCTTCATTTTCCTGGTTGTTAGCCTGGTTCTATATAAAGATTTCTCTCTAATATGCAAAATAAAAAACAGGAAATTGTAGGAACAACTCTGCTATCCTATACTGTCTACAGACAAAAAAGAATCTCTTTAAAACTTAATCTCTGGGCATATTAGAATTCATCTCTAGATGAATTCTAGAATTCATCTGTACAGAGCCAGTACAGGGGATACAGATTTATAATCAGATGCCACCCAGTGAATTCTGGTTAAACTTTGTAGGGGAATGGATGTTTGTCCTGAACAGCCAACTTTGAGCAAGCTGTCTTCTACTTCCCTGCTCCTGTAGAGCACAGCCATTTAGACAGCCCCAGCACTGCGTGGTGCCCACTACCAAATTTTGACAAATGTGAGGTTGATGTGCATATAGAACGACAGTTATATGCTATATATGTTTACATATTATGGAGACATTTAACAGCTTTTTCTCACCCTCCAGAGGTTATTTTATCACCATAGATAATTTTTTTAATACTCCCTATAATTATGTAACAGTCACTGTAAATATATATAAAGATGCTCATATCAAGCCTTTTAATGTCAAGATGAAATCCATAATAAAGCATAAGGAATGCAGTTTTATTGAATAAAAGAGACATTATTTTTTCTCTTTAAGTTATAAACATATTCTTCAGAATATTATGAACACAGGCACTAGTCTCTGTTTCTCTTGATGTTCCCTAATTAATATCTTACTAAAAAGTTTATCTTAAAAATGAAGTAAATAGATGTGGGTAGAGTCAAGTCCCAAATGACCCAGAAGAGCTTCAAGCTTCTACATCTGTACACGATATTGATCATAAAAATAGATGTAGGATTTCCAATTATGCTCTGCAAAATCATATTTAGGAGACATTCTCGTTGTCTGGTTTTGACAGGATAATCTGGAGTGCAAATAGGTTTCCTGAGAAAAGCTTTTATATTGCCAGGTGGGAGAAACTGGAGTATGGTTCATCCTTGAAGCGAGAAAGTTCAGGTGCTTCCACCTTGAAGTAAACATGGAGTAAGTTTGCAGTGCTGCCAACAAAGCACCAGCTCTGTCTCAGTCCAGATAACTTACAAGACATTCTTGGGATCTTGCCCCCAGTAATTTCAGGGCCCATCAGGGTTGAAGTTTGGGTCCTGATGTAACTGGCAGATTTAACCATAACTTAGGGCTTATCATATTATCATATTTCTGTAGAGCCACAGAATAGTCTATGTTTGCAAAAATATGAATCAACAAACTGATGTCTCTCATGGCTGGGCTTTAAGTTGAAAAGAATTCTGTACTTCGGTGAACTGGTGGGACTCATGCCACGGTCCCAGCCCAAAGGAGGTGAGTACTAAAAGGGAAGAGTCTTCCCCTCAGCCCTGACAGGGCAGCAAGCTCAGATGCTGCAGGGCTTTATGTTATTCGGGTCTGTAACAGGGCATGGCCTCAAGCAGTCTTTTTTCCTGAAAATGTTGCAAAATAACAAGAATGTAGATAAAGCAGGTAAGAGGCAGGGTGGTGACAAAGTGGTTTAGTATGTCCGTATTCATGATATTTCCACTGACCTATTGGGCTGAGTACACGGTGTATTTCAATATGATTTATAGTTGCTAATTCCATTACCCATAGATCCCTTTCAGAAAGCCCTCACAGCTAATGAATTGAATAACACAAGGGCCAAAACTTGAATATTTATCACCACCAAAACCCATCAATAACTGCAGAAACATTAATTTTTACAGCCATGACTGCTTGCAACCTATTTTACCAATCATAAACTGCTCTTTAATCAAAATCTCTTCACCTCTAAGGTCATCAAAAATTTGCTACCAGGCTACTTGTAAGTACCTGTCTTTTGCAAACCTAGATGATAGGCTTACTCTGTAAGCTATAATCTCTCCCACTTTGTTCAGAGTTTTAGAATAGTGATTCTGCTATCCCCTGTGAGTTCCCACTGACAGAAGTTACAACTCGTGATATTGACTGAACCCACCACTTTTAAGTACTGGCAGGAATTACACATTCTCCTGAAAATACCACCTTTAAGCTAGCTGGAAGCTGTCAATCTTCACTCTGTCCTTTGAATGCTGTGTGATGTTAATTGTACCAGCAGCTGCTTGATCTGCTAAACAAACCACTGGAAGCCTGAGCTGATTGTTTAGGCTGTTCCCTCAGACTCCATCAGAACTGGAATGCTGCTTTTCTTCTCCCTTCACATTTTGTCCTTGACCTCTCTGACTTAGCCAGCAAGAGGCCTGTCTTGTGTTGGCACAGACTGTAATGGTTTAAGGGAGTCCTGTCTCAACTGGATGGGTATTAAAATCTGACAGAGGTACTGCCTGCAACGAAGGAGAGGGAAGGGAGTGAGTAGTAGTTTATTTGCAAATTTTTCATATTAATTGACACAAATGTGAACATTTCACATAAATGGAATGTTTTTCACATAAATATTATACGTAGAGCACATTAGTATTTAGCAGTGAAGAAGTACTATGTGAAGAAGTACCATAGAGCAAAGCTATAATTCAGGCAGTTCAGTAGAATAAAAGCACCTCAGGCATTGTTGCTCTTCATTCCCCTCTGGCAATGTTAATTTTATATGAACACACATCGGCATGTTTATATTGTCAGGTGCTTCTGCATGATAACATTTAAACCTTGCATCTCACAGTACACAGCACTATAACCTGAAACTCGTTTCAGGTTACAAACTACAACACAGAGAGGTACATTTTATAGTGCAGTGTTTATGACCAAAATTATTCTACTTCAGCAATCAGGCACCCAAGTTAAAACACTGAGTGATGGAGTTAATTAGGGAGGAGTAGTGCTGTTGCAGCTCTAATGCTGTGCATATATAAGTGCCTCTGAAGTGAAGCGAAGTTTGTCAGGATAGGTAATGTCTTCAGTGCACCAGCTGATACAGCTGCAGAGACAAAAGAGCTAGCTTTGGGCCCAGAAACCCCTCTTTTGGTTTGAGTGTATTAACATTTCTGTCATCAGAAAAAGCAGAAACACTCCCTCATGCACACCCTACAAAAAGAGTATATCAGTCTTATTTCAAGAATTGTGAAAAGGAAACCTGATAAGTTAAGTATACAGTACAAAGACAACAGATGCCAAAAGTTTTTGATCCTGAAAGACGGAATATTATTAAATGCATCCTATCCAGAAAGTGGGAATAGGTGGCCATGTGATAGCTCCCTGGAGAGAAATCACTGCTTTTCCTTCTCTAATGACTTCTAACCTCCATTCTTTTGCCTGATAAAATTCTTTCACATCTTTCTACAGCTGAGTCAATAAATAGTTGTCTGCACAGACACTTTCAAGACACTTAAAATTTATTTTTGAAAGTACTGAAATTTCTAGTATTTTTTGCACTTTTGTCATGCCACTAATGGAAGTTTTAAAAAAAACTGAAAGAAAAAGAAATGGAGCTCAGCAGTGTTATGATCCTGATGTACAATGATAATGGAAAGTTACTGGCAAATGCAGAAGTCTTGATGATGAAAATTCCTTATGCTCATTGTTGCTAAGGGTTTTAAGGCATTAATACTTGATATCATATGCAGGTAATAAAGTCCACTTATACTATTTAACTTGTGAAGATTTTCTAGCTTTATGCTTGTAAATTTAATAAATAAATAAATAAATAATGTCTTGTGAGGTAAACTGAGGATACAGTCAAAAAGAACTTTTATAGCCTGTTGATGCTGTAAAATAATGCAATCTTTGTTCATTTTGAATTGCACTAGATCCCTTTTGCAAGTTGAGCCAGACTAGCAGGAGAAGCTTGCTGAATCTTCCAGGCTGAAGTTATACAAGTTGTACAACATTTATTTGCTAGAAATTAATCAAAAGTGTAAATTAAAATATGGGAACTTCCCAGGCTCATGTTAGTCTACCTAAATAAATATGGACTCCATAAGGAACTTTAGGCAAGTTTAGTGTTATACTAAAAGAGACTGTGTTAATTAGAATTAAAGAAGTATAAAACATCCACTTCTGTAAAAACATGAGATCTGCTGGGGATGGTCCCATTGTTCCTTTTTCCTCTGATGTTCAAAACTGGATGATCATGTTTTTGCAAAGTTTCCTAGAATGAGGTCCAGTATGAGCGTTTCTAAAATACAATTACTTAGGTCTTATTGGCGAAGTTTAGCTTTTAATGTAAAAACATTAAGAAAAGGAAGTGCTGCCATCATTAGCAGTCCTTACTGCTCCTGTGCAGAATACAGAGGCCTTACAGAACTTTCCAGTTCATTAAGGGGTCATAAGAGCATGAGAGGGACATTTTGACAAGGGCATACAGTGATAGGAGGAATGGTTTTAAATTGACAGAGAGCAGATTTATATCAGATATTAGGAAGAAGTTCCTCCCTGTGAGGGTGGTGAGGCTCTGGCACAGATTCCCCAGAGAAGCTGTGGCTGCCCCATCCCTGAAAGTTTCCAAGGTCAGGCTGGATGGGGCTTGTAGCAACCTGAGAGAGTGGAAAGTGTCCCTGCCTACAAAAGGGGGCTTGAAACTAGATGATCTTTAAGGTCCTTTCCAGCCCAAACCATTCTATAATTCCTAAGCATGGTTAAAAAATAATCAGAGTGGTTTGTAACTGAGCAGTAGTATACCAAATAACTTTTAAATAAACTGAATTAAATTCCCTGAACAAATGTTACTATTTCGTTCATTAAATAATGGATTGCCAGCAATTCATGCTCTGCTGAGACACATCCAATAAATGAAAAAAAAAAAAAAATCCAAACATATCAAGAAGTAATAAATTCAGTAACTGAAAAAAATTTGAAATATTTCAAAAGCACTACAGGTTAGATGTAAACCTTTTATGATTCATAACATTTTAGTATATTCTCTCTGATATACTTTACCTAATAACAATGCAGGTTTGCCAGTAAATGATAAAGCAGTTCAATTACCCTTTTATATGGATCCAAAAAGTATAGTAAAGTATATTTCAGAACTGTTAGAAAAATAGTTCTGCCAAGACTTAGCTAATTTTCAAAATTAATTTTAAATTATGTGCTAACTAGTTGATTTAGCTGTTTTTTCATTTTTGCCAGTCTGTAAAGCAATTTGGCTACATGTTTATGGTTACAAAGGCATTTTAGCCTGACTCTTAAGGAAAATGAGTTTATGTTACTGCTTCTCTTGTCCATCATTTTTATCTGTCTGTCCAATTCCTTGTGAACAGAATGGCAGCACTCAACCACCATGGCAGAGCCAGGGAATGTCCTGAGTTAACTGACTTTCCACTTTCTGAAAAGCAGAAGCCTATTAAAAAAGCAGGATCTGAATTATTTCATATCCTAAAAGGAAAAGCATTAGTAGCAGAACTCAGGAGATGAAAAGAAGCTGTTGAGGTCTGTTCTCTGTAGGTATGGAATACCAAGCTCCATTACACAATTGCCATGGAGCAGCATGTGTTCAGTGCTGTTTGTGGGCCAAAAAAAACAAGCCAGAACCAAAGAAGAAGAAACATTCCGGAAAGAAAAATAACTCCTTCCTTCAAATTTCAAAGGGAAGAGAGAAAGTAGAACTCCTTCAAGCTCGCAGAATTTCAAGGCAAGATTTTCTTGTTTCCAGCTGCCATCCCTACTGCAGTTTCTCTTGGTGTGAGTGCATGAAATTTGTGAAGTGCCTCAAAGCAGAAGAGGTAATCAAATTAGCACTTACTGTGTTATTCTTGTTATTGAATAATGAAAGCAAAACCCTAAAAAAAACAAACAACAGCAAAATAGATGGAAAGAAGTTTGAATAGAGTTTGTGAAGTGAATGGGGAATGTGCAAGTTGGAATAAATGTTGTCTGGATCTTTTCAGGAAACTTCACAGTTCTAGATGTGCTCTGCTGAAAGGAGAGGACTATTTTTAAAAAATTACTTCTCGGGAGAAAGAATTTACACATTTTCTAAACAGTCTCTTTTGTCTGAAGAGATGAGCTAAATGCAGATGAGAAGAGCAATGATGAAGACCAAGAGAATAATTTCTGGCTTGGTTGCTCCTCAGGTGGAAATCTGATTTGAAGCAAATTATTCCAAGTGTAAAGTTTGAGCTGAAATTAAGTTATATGGCTACCTTTTTAGATGAATGGAAATTTCTATGGCATCGGGGAAGACAATGAAAACAAATAGGTCTGTATTTGCATATCATACATAAATGTTTTAATGTACAAGAATTAAAAAATACGGAGATTTTTAGCAGCCATTAAAAATAAAAGCAGCAGTTGTTAGTGAAAGCATTAGATAAGCCAATTCCTATATCAGTCTCATACATTTTAGAAGCTTGTTAGTTTTAGACAAATTATCTTGCATAATATCCACTTTTAGGTATTTAAATGATTTTGCAGTAATTATTTTACATAGTCTGCTGTTTATTTGGAGTCCTGAAGAATCCTAAGTGTGCATCTTTAGATTTAATGCTGCTTTATGTCCTGAGCAATACTTTTTGGGTTATAAAAATAATGAGATATAGACTTATTTTCAAGCAAAATAAAAACAACTTTGCCAAATTAGAAAGTCTGTAAAAACTAATTGGAAACTCAGGCTGGTTCTCATCCTAATGAGTTTGCAGTACTTCACTGAAATGAGGGTCTGATGAAGAAGACTTTCTAAATCACCAAAATAATCAGGCTCCAATGTGAGGTTTTCTATAATGCCAGCAGCTAGATGAAAGGGTGACAAATGTGATAATTAAAAAGGAATCCCCCTAGGAAATCTGATGTGTTGATGTATTGTGATAAATTGCACTGGGATATATAAGGTACCCTATAAGCCAGAGGGACTTTATGGTTCAAAAGTAGAACCAATCTATTGCATGGAACAAACTGAACTCTGTCAGACAATTGTGTGCCATTGACGGGATAGGGACAGGATAAATAAAAGGGAAAGAAGGGAACTAAAAGATGTGTTGCCTTATAGATTATACAGGTTTCTTCCCAAATGTCTGCTTGGCATTTACTGCACAGCTCTTGATGTTCCTTGCAGAGTCTGTGTGTCCTGGCAAAAATCAGCATTTTTCTAAGAGGACAGTGGCTTAACTATTGAAATGGCTTGTCATGCAAATTATAGGCTGTATAATAATCCTGCAGATTTTCTGTAGAGTGGGTTTAAGATTGATACCTTAAGTAAGGAAATGTCATTGATCAAATACATAAGGATGCTGGACATCAAATATTATGCGCAAAAATTGGGTAGCTTTCAATTCTAAAATAGCAGGATACAGGATTTACCTGGATTAATTATTATATGAAAGTGCCTTAACAGATTATTTTGGAGCCCTGGACTGTTGACTCCGGTGATTTAATTTACTGAGGTCTCCAGTTCTCTAATATGCTTAGAAATGCTTTTCTGGTGTATGCAAACGAATAGTACAGCGTAAACCTTAGTGCAACTGTAAGAATGCTGCCTTGATAAAAGATCAGTGAAATTAAAAGGATTAAGCCTGGGCCAAATCCGTGACAGCTTTGCTTACCACAGCATTGAAAAGCTTCTGTGGAGCACTAAACAACCTTGTTTCTCCAGCTGGGGTAAATTGGAACTGCCACGGAGAAAAAGGTGCTTTTTTTCCACAAGCCATTCCAGGAAAGGAGGGAATACAATTTCGTCTTTCTCCTTGAAGATGCATCACGTCATAATGTAAAGAAAGTATATGTTGTAAATGGATGGCAACAGTTCCTTGCAGGGAATTTTTGCAGGTTCATCCAGCTGGATTTCTGCAAATGTAACTGGACATCTGCTAAGGTAAAAGGGAGAGTGAGGGTGAATACAGAAATGGGATAAAGCTGCCTTAGACAGTGAGGTGAAGTAGCTGGAGGAGTTCCAGGGTAACAAGTTCTCAGATCACTCAGTCTGGCAGCAATTTTTACTACTATCTTCGTTACAAACTGTTTGCTATTGTCCATAGCTGTGTATCTGGCTGTACTGAGAATCTTTGGAGACTTTGGGGAAGTAGAGAAAACAAGGTTTTATTGTTCCTTGAAAGTACTATTCTACCATGTTTGTGTCTTCATTGTCGTTTTGGATTTGGAGAAGTATTGAAGCTCAGTGGCTCAGGCTGAGCCACCTTGAGCCGTGTGGCAGCATTTGTTATCACAGGACATGACCCTGTGCTAGTGCAACATCCCTTTGGGGTACTGGGGGGCAGCCTGAGGGTCCCATAGGGCAGTGGCAGCACAGGGAGCAGAACCTTGGGTATCCACACAGGCATCTTTGACTTGGTCTCCTTCTCAGACTGGTCCAGTGGCTGTAAGCTCCCTGCCAGCTCATCTGCCTTTAGCTGCCATAAAACCTTTTCTCTGGCTGTCTGGATTATTAGTGCTTCAGAGACCTTTTCTCAGCTCTCATTTAACAAATGCAGTAACAGATTCCAGAAATGTGTTAACATTGTTTTATGAAAAATGTTCGTTAGGGGGTAGGACTTACTCAGTCATTTTCTCTCTCAAATTGAAGTGCAAGACTAATTTTTATACTATTTCATAGATGTTTTTAATGAGAATTATACCTTGTGAAATCTGTGCTGCCATTCAGTGTCAATTTATATGTTCTTTACCTTCATCCCAAAAAAATCCTGATAAATTAAGTGACTGTTATACGACTTTGTTTTTTTCTTTTTGTTTTTTTTTGGGTTTTGTTTATTTGTTTTGCTGTTGTTGAATTACAGTGCTGTGGGGTGTGTCTGTATCTGATAGTTTCTGTTTCAATAGACTGTTATATTTTAAATTATTTCAAATATTGCAGTAACATATACAGGAAGCAGAGCAAGGAATGTTGTAAAGCACAATGCTTTATTCCCAATAATAATTATATTGCGGAATCAAAGAATGATTTGGGTTGGAAAGGACCAGTTTCAACCCCAGGTCGTGGGGAGGGATACCTTCCATTAGACCAGGTTGCTCTAAGCCCTGTCCAACCTGGCCTTGAGCTCTTCCAGGCATGGGTCAGCCACAGCTTCTCTAGGCAAACTGTTCCAGAACCTCACCACCTTTACAACAAATATTTACTTCCTAATATCTCATGTAAATCTGTCTTCCTTCAATTTGCAACTTTAGTCTCCCCTTTCCTTTTGTAATTAAGAACTTAAATGAACCACTAACTGCAAAACAAGATCTAAAGACAGTCTTGATCTTTCTAAAATAATAATCCTCTGTGTGTTTGGTTGTCTTCTCCTTGTTGTTTCAGATATGCCTGGTAGCCCACATAACCAGTTCACCTTCCGACCGCTGCCGCCGCCTCCTCCCCCACCGCACGCCTGTACCTGTGCCCGGAAGCCGCCCCCCTCGGCCGACTCCCTGCAGAGGAGATCCATGACCACCCGCAGCCAGCCCAGCCCTGCTGCCCCCACGCCCCCCACCAGCACACAAGACTCAGTGCACCTCCATAACAGCTGGGTCTTGAACAGCAACATCCCACTGGAAACCAGGTATGAGCCAAGGTTGTGCACAGAGGATCTCAGATGTCGAGGGAAAAAGAAACAAGATGGAGTGGGGGCCTGACATTGACACAAGCTAGTGATGGGCATTCACAAGTCTGTTTTCAGGACATGCCAGTGTGTTGTGCTTTGAGGCCATCTCAAGTAGCCATGTGAGGCCTTATTTGCTTGATTCATCTAGATCAATAATACTCAAAAAAGCACATTATGCAAAGTTTTGGAAGATAGTGATTCCTTTAATGTGTATAGGTTACAGTGGCATTCTGCAGTTGCATTCAGTCAGGATTTGTGCTTGTGTGTTTGTCTTGCCATCCCGCATTCTTCCAGGACCATTTTGTAGCCAGCAAATAGAATTTTGGTTCAGTCACAGAAGCAGGAATGGTTGAAGGGACCTTTGGAAATATCTAGTCAGGCTGTAGCTTTCCTGTGGATAAGAGAAGATCAGAAATAATATTAAAATATTATTTTCCTCAATACATATTTAAGTACTTTATTGCATATATAGCCAAAGAATATAATTTGATAATCATTTTGCAAAGGAGAAACGATAATGAGACAGGTATTGGGCATGGTAAGACTTATATCTGGGAGCTGAGGAAGGGAGGGTTCAAATTCAGGGTCATTCACAATTTACACAAATAATCTACTCCAAAAAACTATTGAGAGCAAACACATTCTGTTTTCAGGCAACTTACTTTTCAGTACCCAAACCTCTGCACAATCTCCTCTGACTTTTTGGCTATAATAAGCTTTTTTTCACCTGTTCCTGATTAGTATTAGCTGATTTGATGGCTTTCAACTACAACTATGTTTGCTGACTTGATTTTTAAAACAAGATCTTGATTTTCAGTCTTCTTCCTCTTCATTGTCAACAGAGCACCAGGTTTTAACTAGGATTTCCTTTGGGTTTTGCCATTTTAAAGTACGTAAAGTGCAAAAGTTTGTGAAAGTTGTGTTTGGTGAAACAGATAAATTTCTGACATCTACCTAATAGGATCCAGAAAAAGTAGGGTATTATGCTCAGAGATGTATGGGCCTTTTTAACACAAATATCCAAGGCCCAGTGTTTTGGTTTGAAAGACAGGTGTCTGCCAAGGGAGGCAGGAGCTTCTTTTTAAAATGGAGAATGTAAACTTCCTCCTTCTAAATTATTATGATTTTGAAATTAAGGGGGGCTCTCAGGCAAAGATCTGGGAATAGGAATAACAGCTCTTTATTGGGAAAATTACAATAGAGAATATGGTATTACAAAGCACAAACCCAAAAAAAACACTGTCAGAGTCAGAATACGACCTGACACCCTGTCAGTCAGGGTGTTGGTAGCAGTCCAGTTAAATGGTGGCTGCATCCTCCTGGATGACAGATGTGGTTCTGCTGAAGCAGTGCCCCTGTAGAAGGGGCAGTTTTCCTCCGAAGATCCAGTGATGATGTGGGAAGGTTCAGTTTTTTCTCTGGAATCGAGTGGAAAAAGGCTGCCTTGGTGTTCCAGATTTCAGTTTTTATCTAGGTAGGAAAGGCTTGGCTCCTTTCCCTGGCTGGAGCATCTCCCAATGGGATGATGTAATTTTATCAGTCATACAGTGGGACTCAATGGCCCATTAACAGACAATATCTTACTGGAGGAAGGATGGGTTGTGGAAAAGATAAGGATGACTGCCCCACCTGATTTTAACAGATGGCCCATTAGCAGAGAATATCTCCCACAAAGATAAGGATCACTGCCCCACCTGTTTTCAACAAATGGTCATAGAATACATACTTTTAGTCACATTCTGTATTGCAGGCTAAGACACCCAGTTATCACAATTAATCACTGAAACCTAGATTTTTTTCTTTTATAACAAGGTTGGTTTTGTTTTATTCCAAAAATTAATCCTAATAAAAGTCTTTAAACACTTGACTGCTGGTCATCAGAAGTGTCAAGTTTAGTTCTGCTGTTAAGTTGGGATTGAAGAATGCACCAATTCATTCTGAAATAGAACTTTTCTTATTTGTCAAATAAGGACAAATTTCAAGAAGAATCAAGGAGGATGGAAACTTTTCTGCAAAAATGAACATAAACAACATTTTAGTTCAGCTGATCCTTCTGGAGCTAGAAGCTTCTGCTTATACAGTCCTTATAAAGATAAATCTCTGCTGTTTCTCGTGTAACAAGCTTATATATCTATCTATACTTTCTGCTGCAAGAAAGGTGATCTCTGGGTATTTGCCCCATGAACTTCTGGTTCTCTTCTGTTAACAGTCAGGTAGATGTTTTTAAGTCTCTCTGCATCCCCGTTCACTGCATTTCCATCAGACTCCATTGGGGCACAATACTTCACAATTTATTTTTCTTTCAAGTTCAGTTTAAATTTTCTGATTTCTTATTATTTTTTGCAAATTTGAAGCTTCTCGTAAAGGACAAATGCAGAGATGTATAGCTGTATCTAAAATTATATAAAGGGCTGTGCAGTGAATTAGGAATTCAGCCTGGAAAACATCCTTTGTGCTACACATTAGTCATTCTCAGAGTCTGGAAATTTTCCACATTCTGACCCTTCAGTGGTTGTTTCAGCTGGTTTCATGCCCCCACTGGTTGGTCCCAGAAGCCTCTCACAAAGCTGGCTGAAAGGCTGGCTAATCCATAAGGAAAGTCTGTGAGTCTGTTTGCCGGGATGTATCTGCAGTTTGTGTGCAGACAAGTGCTATAGCAGGGGAACACTGTAATAAGAAGCATTTGTGATCACCACTTCCCAGAAGTCTACAGTGCACAGTACAGGCTTAGAGAAAATGGAGGGCTTGCAGCTTGTTTTTCCTTCCTTTACCAGGGAATGATTCTGCTAGAATTGAACTGGTGCTTTGGCCTAATACCTGGATTCCCTTGCCTTCCTTCTCCATTAATGTGTAGCTGACCATTAAAAATAATCCTACAAAATAAAGAGAAGCATTTCAGTTATATGTTTCTGTGCCAAATTTTTAATAATACCAAATCTAACTAATATCTACATACCTAATACATCTAAGCAGATTTTTTTTTGTTGTTAAATTTGGAACATTTGCAATCAAAAATATTTAGACAGTAAAATATTCCCTACTGTAACAACTAGGCAAAAAATCAGAATACACATGTTCAGCTTTTCTTCCCACTATATCTCCTGTTAATCCATAAACAGAGCATGTGTTTGATGTTTTATCTACTGCCATAGAATATTGGAGAATTTTCAGACAGGAAAAGATGTCCTAGAACTAATCACGTGTCTGTTAAGCGTGTTCACTCTGGAAAGACAGAAACAAAGCAAGTTTATGAGTCTGCTCATAATGATAATGTGTCATATTTATGTAAAAGAAAATTCTCTAGGTCTGAAAATGTTTGCAATACTCAGATTAAACATGTACTCTTACATAATTAGAATTTGAAACCCTAGATTAGATGGCAAAGGGCTGCAGTAAAGACATATACTGTGGTGTATGTGTTTGAAATTTTCAGTAAAAAATGTACAGTAAAATGTGGTTACGTTTTTATAGAAAAGGGCCAATCAGAAATTTTTTTTTGTACTTCATCTAGAGGTGTTACTTGCACAAATCTGCAAAGCAGTTTTGTCAAGACCTAACTTATTAATGCAACTGTTTAATGATGAGACTGCCTTGGAAAGATGAAATTACTTGTTCAAGTTCACACCAGCTTTTGTCAAAGCTAAAATTAGAGGAGTCTGTCTGTGTGTTGTTGCCAAGGCCAGCTCCCTAATTCTGGCAGTTATTCTAATTATAAGCAACCCAAATAAAAATAAGAATTAAGAATGGCTTTAAAACTCCAGAGGACATGTTATTGAACACCTGCTGCTGAGGGAATTGGAGAAGAGCTGTACCTGCAGCTCAAACTGGTGACTGACTGTGCTGCAGCCTTCAGCTCTGTAATGTGCCCAGAGATGCAAATGCAGTCTCCATCTATGTATGCACACACAGTTTGGGAAAAATAAACATGGCCATAATTAAAATTACTTATGAACATGCAGTAATTTCCTTGTCACACAGAGAAATAATTTTTAAGCATTGCCAGAAAAAGACTGCAAGGATCTCTCACACCACATAAAAAATTGGGAACCACTGATTATATTTTTTAGGATAATGTTATTGCACTCCTACAAAAATTGATTTTTTCCTTCTCCCCCAAAATAAAGTACTTGCAACCTATTGCCTATTCCCTTCCTTTCCACTAAAATACTTGTTTTTTCAAGCTCCATAGATACTTAGCTCTAATGCTTCAAATCTTGTGATTTGCAGTGTAATAGATTGTCATTATCTCTGACAGCCCCATCTGAACATAGCTTACTACTTTTTATGGAGTCAGTATTAAACCCTGATAACTCAAAGGAATGCTTTTCATTTTCTCCATGCCCTTCTAGTTTAACTCAGTATTTGTTTCCATATCATGCTTTCTTAGTTTATTTTTTTTCTTGCTGTTTGCTATTTATTTTCCCACTTCAGTCAAATCACCAAAGAAGAAGTAAAATCTAGATGATAAGTAGGGATTTTTTACCTGACATTTTTCTTATCCTCCTTATAGTCTGTTACAGATCCCTTATGGATAAACCATTGGTCACACGTATTTTGAGTTAAGTTTTGACATAGATTACCAAGGCATTAGTACTTTTAAGTTTTATATCTAAATCTCAAAATTTAGCTAAGTTTGATTTTGCTTCAAAGTGGAATTTTTAGTCCTGTTTTGTGCATCTGTATTTAAGATATTTGCTTTTTCCTTCCTTTTTAAAATCAAATTTCTAGTTCCTCTAGCCCATTTAGCAGTGTTGGCAGTAAGGTTAATGCTGTGCTGAATGGACTGAAATCTCCCTTCACTGCACTGTCAATGAGCCAAGTCCTGTGGAAAAAGACAGCTTAATTTAAGCAATCTTATCACCATGGTAATAGCTCCTCTAAGGGGACAGTGAGGTACCAGACCATAAATTTGAGATTCAATTATCATTAATTTATATAAAACTTTGAAGTACTAGAATAAGAGGAGTATTTGGGGTTCAAGACAGTTATTATTTTTAGTTACAACTCAGCAATATTTCTGAGCCCTAAAGTTTGATTATGTCTCTAAACACTTGAAAACTTGGAGAGTTTTGGAGTTCAAGAAGTGTATTTGAATCATCTTATAGATAGAATAATTCCTTTCCATGTTATATAGATATTTAAGGAATATAGGTATGATTAGCTGTATTTGTTTTCCTGAAAATAACTTGATTATATTTCTGTTTGGTATAGGGGAGATCTTGACAACAAGCAAGAGATTTATTCTGTACTATGGTTTAGCTTTGTTCTTTTTAAATCAACCACATAATTATTTTTTTCTCTTCAGGAAGTACATTGATAGCCTTTCAAATCACAGACACCTCTACATAGTCCCTTTCTGTGTAAGCTGGAGTAATTTTAAAAGCAAAAATAATTAAATAAAAATGCGTCTAGAAATTCACAGTTCAGTGTGAGCTCTTGGAAGGCTTGATCTTTCTTCTTGGTCTCTACATATCTGAACATCTTGTGGATCTCGTAAATCTTGCCTCCAGTGCAGAGACTCAAAAAGCATTTTTTGTGCCTTGATTTTTTTCCCAGGTCAAGGTTTCCATAGCAAACAGAGCAGCTTTTACAGCTCCCAAGGCAGACAGGTGTTAATGATCATAAGCCACCAAACAGGGAGACACTTTCTACTTGAGCAATGCAATGGAGCCTACTCCTGAGTTAAATGACCAGATTTGGGGCTATTCCAAGAATAAAAGCAGGGAAGGCTTCCTTTATGATCTTTTCTTCAAATTATGTTGGCCAGTATTTGCCATTATGACATTTCTCTTGTATTTTCTCATTTTCTACCTAATTAAACAATAAATCAACATATATAAAGGCTGACCATATTAAAAACAGACACATGGCAAGGTTTTTTAATTCATTCTGAATCCCGTGTGTTTTCACTGCACAGCAGAAAAGACCTGAAAATATTTGTCTTCTGAATTCCAAAAGATAAATTGAAGACTGTCAATATGACCATGAACTGAAAAATAAAAGCTGTAAATATGACCTTAAATTTAATAATGTGAGAATGAAGGTGTCTTTTATGGAAATAAAAATATAAACATTTGTCAGCTACAATGAAGTACAACTTTCATGTCAGCTGCAATGGCACTTGAGGGTCCTGCTTTTGAGTACTTTGAGATGCAGTCACTAAGGACTATAGGATAAGTTAAATTGTTCATACGCTCTTGAATTTTTTCTTTGTGAGAAGCTCTGGTGTGGGCTTCCCTGGAAAAGTGGGATAGTATTTGTGTAAGGGTTTTTCATGGCAGGTAAATATAGTAACTTGAACAATCATGCTGCAAATTATTTTGAATAATGTGATGGTATATAAAGTTATAACTAAATGTAAAGCTATGTTGTGATTTTATGGCCACCAATAAGCAAGCAGCCTTTTAGCTTTCTATGAAATAGTGTTTCCATTTACAAAACCAGAAACAGACTGAATCTAAATTTGAAAAGAGAACAATAAATACAGGTTAATACAAAGGATCTAGGCTGTGAGAAGGGGTCAGAGACATGAAAACACTTCTACCTTTTCATTTCCAAAAAAATCAGATACGTATGCGTAATGTTACTCCCCAGAAATGTTCTATTTTCTGGTTAGCTATTTCTAGGAAAGCTGGTTTCAAAGTCTAAACAGTATTTATGTAGTTCATGTGATACATCTCTTGTCAGGTAAACTTTATTTGTCACAGTCTCTGTACAGCTTGGATTACATTGTATGCATGTGAGTGTAGATACATGGAAGTAGACTGAAATGCTGGTAACAAAAGTCAGAATATGCATGAATATTCATAGGAGGAAATCGGTGGCGAAGAGAACTAAGGGGCAACTGCTCGAGTTACTCATTCCTTTCTTTAAGTCATCCTTCAACCACAGAATATAGGCAATAAAATTACAATATTGGGATTTTTATCCTTCTTGATTCATGGTTTTGAAGTACTCTGCAAATACTGTGTACTTTATATGACTTAAATAAATATTATTGTAACCACTGTTTTTCATAATTTCCACAAAATATTCTTAAAATTTGTTGAGAAAAAGCAATAGAGCAAGCCAGGAGCTTATTCCTTCCTTACATCACAAATTTCTGTTTGCATTAGTTGTTTTACTCAGCTGTTGTTCGAGTTGGAGTGCTACAGCAAAGTTCTAAACCACAGAAAAACATTTTTGAAAATTACTGAGTTAATGTAGAGACGTCACCATGTATCACAGTAACAAAGCCCATACAGGTATATGCAACAGTAATTTATGTACTCATTGTGGTAATTTTAGTTTTAGTTTTTGTTTGTTTGTTTGTTTGTTTCATTAAAAAGCAAATTAAACCAGAAAGCAGTTGTATTTTGGACAACAGTTCCATTATAGAAGCTGTTCTTGATTGATTTTGGCACCATCCAATATTTATATAATTATTGTCCCAGATTTCTGCCAGAGACTTGAAAGTTTAGTCACCTGGTTAACAAGCCTAGTTTGCCTCCAGCAACAACAAAGTGAGACAGCATTGCATCACTTGCTGTTCAGTACTGGAGCAAAAAGCAAGGGATACAGATTCCTTTTACATCCTTTCACATCCAGGGTCACAGTGCTAGTTTTCAGATGCTTTGTAAAGAAAACATGAGTGAATAAAGGGAAGCAATTCTGTGTGAACTATTCAAAAAGCAAGTCCAGCTCAAAGAGGAAATTTTAACAAAGTGGTTCTATTTCTGCTTGTTACTACTGTCACAAGAAATACTAAGTGGCTTAAAATGGGCAGGTACCAATGTCTTCTTGTCAGTGTTTGCCAAAGTAGATGGGCAACCATATCAGTTCCAAATCTCTTTTGGCTACCATCTCTATATATTTTCTGGCTATGCCAACAATCAGAATCCTTCTGATGTTTCATTTGCTATGCCCCT
Source organism: Sturnus vulgaris (assembly GCF_052056855.1). NCBI lineage: Eukaryota > Metazoa > Chordata > Aves > Passeriformes > Sturnidae > Sturnus > Sturnus vulgaris. Next base: position 15,270,751 of record NC_142256.1, on the reverse strand, counting down.
TAAAAATTTCCTTTGCACTTCTGTTGACATCTAAAGGAATTACTTCAGTTAAATATCAGTATAGATATACAATTACATACATTGTATGCAGCTATAAAATGTAGTTGAAAAGAAATTAAGCAATTTAAATGGTTGAACTGAAGTCTTCTTAGTTTTTCTATCACATAGCTTTGCAGCAATTTGTAATGCTTTAAGTAACTACTTCTTGAATGTGAAACATATACAGGTACGAATGTATTCCTATTTGGTTTATCCAGAAGTGCAGACTGATTTTTTGGCCAAGGTATAGCAAGATTTGTGTTTCTAACTTGGCTGTTGGCTCCCTTTCAAGTCTGCTGTTGTTCTTTTTTTTTTTTCTTACAAACTCATGGTTTTTAATGGAAATGGAAGGAAAGCATGTTACAGGAACAAATGAAAGTTTGGGCCTACAGATGCTTGGCACAGAGTTAATGCATAGAAAGTTAGAGAAATGATACCAAGCCCTTGAAAAAGTTGAGGGGCATTTCTACAGTATCGGGATATAAAAATATTTTCTCAGAATTTCATTACAGAATTCTTTGTGGAGATAATCTGGTTTCTGTAATAGTATTATGTTGTTGCCACATGAATTCAGTTGGGATGTTGCTTCAAGCTTTTATAAGACTTAAATTGCTGTTCCATTTAAAGAGCCAAAAGTACACAATGAAATATCCTGATGGAGAGGCATATAAATAGATGAGCTCTTCTCTAACCATCTCCTAGCTAAGAATTCATCATTTGTATGACCTGTGCTCTTGGAGTTATCTGCCATTCCTCGTGAGGTTAAACAAGAGCACTTGAATGAGCCACAGGAAACTGCTTCTACACAGAATGAAAGCAGTTCTGCCATCAGCAGGACTAACAGGTCTGATTTCAGGCCTTGTGTCAGCTGAACATCCAAATAAGTCCCTTCCCCTTTGCTGGGCATGTCAGTGGCAGGTGGAGACATTGCTCCTGGTCAGCCAGCATGTGGTTGGTTCCACTTTACTCCCCAAAAGTAGTAGTAGTGTTCTGTGCTGGACAGGGGCGGGCAAGAGGGCAAAGAGCTCAGTGTAGCAAAGGAACCTCACTGAGGCTTTTGCTGCTTCCATTGCTGGTGTGGAGGGCTTTGGTCCTGCTAGGATCTTTTTCTTCATTTAAGTTCTCCTGACAGGATTCAAAGTTCAGAAGTCTAACATTTGTAGAGATGAACAGAGGGATTAACAGCCAAACAGACACTGAGGTTACCTCAAAGAGGGAATGCTTTCCAACTGCCTCTTCTACATGTGAAGTTATTATTAAGCCTTTAATATTTATTTATGTATTTGAGTTATCAGTGTAATAATATTAAATTACTTCTATTTCACCAATAAATGCTTTACAGATTATGTCCTATATTGCTCTTTTTACTGTCATCTTCTTTGTGGATTTTTTATATGTTTTTGTGAACATGTAGTTTTTCTCCACTTGGAAGGAGTGATGTTATCAATCATCCTTATAAATTCTCTGATTTTTCTTGTGTTCCCGGTTACCAAAAAACTGCAGGTTTTATTATTTTGCTCTTTAGAAAGAGAGCCTGATTTTATGGAATTGATAGCAACAGTTTAGCATGTCCTGACGTCCTTTGGGAACCGTGGTGTGCTCAGACAGATGAGGAGTCGTCTGAGTTTATGAGAACATAGTCACAGTCTGGCTTTGGAAATTAGTCTTTGTGCCACTAGTGTTTTTCAGATTTTATAAAAATGTCTTTGGGTACTCAATATACACTCCCAAAAATGGAAGTAGTAAACAATTGGATTTTTTAAACATTTTCTCATCTTTATTTCACTGGTAGCTCAGTTTCAGTGTACATTGCTTCAGAATCTCAGTTTTATTACAAATTAGAGCAATTTAAATTCTCCCCTATGTGACTGGAATCATCTGTCCAAAAAAGAGTGAGCTGGATCCACGTTCTGCGTACTCTTCTCCTAATAGACAAGTGACTTCGCACACTGGCACTTTATCATCGAGCCCTTGTTATAAATTCTTGTTCAAGAGTATGAAATTTTTCCTAGCTATTGATTGCAGGTTGTTAGAGCCTTAATAATAACAATTTTCTGTTCAGTATATCCTTCCCTTTGTCTCTGATAACTTTGAGCTATGCACCATAAAGGACAGTCAATACTGCCAGTATCTGATCTTTTGCTGTAATTTCCAAAAAATTTAGAAGAAATTTTCAAATAAGCAGATTTTGTCATTATGTCTTGAATTAAAACATGTAAAGAACAATTGACTTTTTATATTTGTAATATTTTTATATATATAAATGTGTATGTGTGTGTGTCTGTATGTATACATGCATACATACTTCTCATACGTATATGCTTATATCTAATAACATGTCTGATTTTATGTGGTGATTTTGCTTCTATTTCCCTGAATATCAATAGGAATTTTGCCATGACATTTTTTCCTACCAAAAGTCTAAGTGACTATGTATCTCATTAACTGCTGACTGAGAATAAACTTCTTATACTTGCAAAAGCTTTCATGTGTGACAACAAAGCATTGAATCCAAAATAACCAGCTGTGCTCTCATGGCCTAAAAGGAAGGAAGCAGGTTTATATAGTCCTGTAAATAGTTACATTACTTCATTTGAATTTATTATTTTACTATATATTAGTTTATAAGTTTTGAACTAAAATAGAGGTAACATTACAATATGGAGAGCTATGCTGTCTTTCTGATGTGTGTATCTACAGCTGTGGAAGTCAGTGGGACAGAAAACTAGAATTTGTTGTCTGATGCACTGCCAGGATGCTGTACTCAGTCAGGGTCAGATGTCCAGTTTTTTCTGAGTGCAGCTCATTTGGGTAATAATCACAAAGCAAAAGTAACTAATACTCAAATTTCATTCTTGTGGTTTATTCATAAGACTCCTGATACACAGGCCCTGTAAACTGCAGTGCAAGCTAACCTGTATTCTCATTTGCTTTCTGTTTTATGTAACTAAAGGGCTCTTTAAAAGATAAAACTGCTCTGTAATACCTTTTTATTTTATATAATCTGGCATTTTGAAAACCGTAACCTTTCTTTTAAAATCTTATAATGGAAATATATAATACCATACTCATTACACCATTTTAGCAATTACCATTTCAGGAACATGTGTTTACAATATTCTTAAAGTCAAATGTCACAGTATAACAATGTTTCCTACTGTTGAGTGTTTGATCGTGCATACATCCCGCTGTGTATTGTCAAAGAAATTCTCCCAGCATGGATTGATTGATCCATATACGCATTCAAAAACTCGTCTTGTGCCTTGCCAAAGCTGTAGAGGCACATTTGCCATTGGGAAGGTTCTGGACCATGTCACTTGCTTTCTTAGCTTGAGATGGAGGAACAACACCAAGATGCTCTAAATTCCTTTAGGTGCATGCTGTAGCATGAGTTTCAGAGGTGCACCTGTCAGAAAAGAGAGCGCTGAAGAAGCTTACTCCCTTAGATAAAAAAAAGCAAGAAGGACCAAAAAAACCTGGTGTTTCTTTGTGGTTAGTGTGCCCTGAACTAGCTCTTTTTTCACAATTTCTGAGCACATATCATGGTAAGTTATTGTTTAACATTAAATAAACTTTCCTAAATTCTCTTGGAGACACTTGCCAGTCCTGAAAAAACATCCCTCCTATAAAGAATTACTCTATACTTCTGCACCAGAGCCTGTTCTGCAAGGCACATTTTTGTACCTTATTTTTTGTGCTAATATAAATCTTTGCTATTTTTTCTGAAGGCAATCAGTCCTGCTAAGTAGGCTGAAATAGGTCTCCAAATGAATTCTTTCTTAGTGTGTTTGAGAATCACTGCAGTAGGCAAAAGCATTTGAAGAAAAACTACTCTCAAAATAGCGCAATTAAGAAGAGTAAAGAAATTGTGCTCCCCTGTATAGTAACTACAGTTCTTCAGAATGGATTAGCCTTGTAAATCAGGTGACTAAGTAGTCAGTTGGTTTTTTGTTTTTTTTAATTTCCTATATTCCATGGTAAAAAATAAATGTTCACAATGACACTGGCTTTAGTATTTTTTGGGTACTCCAGTGAATAAACCTGGTAGGTGTGGATGGAGGGGATACTGCCAGTAACAGTTCCCACGTCTCTGTCACATCTGTGTAAAGGCACGCAGAGGCTGCTCATCTTGGAGGATCCCAGTACTGAGAAACAACCTTCCATCAGCATTACTCTAAACATGGGGAAATTAGCTCAGAATTTATTTATGGTGTGTTGTGTCACTAAAACATTGCTGGACATCTTGTGGTGTGGTTAAAAAACTTGTGGAGGGTATTCAAATACACATTTTCCTGTCTTTGATATTTTCTGTGGCTATATGCAGTATTTACTCTTCAGTGCTTACTATACAGTGCTTATATAGTTCCTTTTGCTTTTTGCATCACAGAGTGGTTTTACAACATCATTCTTTGTCTTCTCTTTGTAGGCATTTCCTGTTTAAACATGGATCTGGGTCTTCAGCTATCTTCAGTGCAGCCAGTCAGAATTATCCCTTAACATCCAATACTGTTTACTCTCCACCTCCTAGGCCTCTTCCTAGAAGTACCTTTTCCAGATCTGCCTTCACTTTTAACAAACCTTACAGGTGTTGCAACTGGAAGTGCACAGCTCTGAGTGCCACTGCTATCACAGTGACCCTGGCACTGTTGCTCGCCTATGTTATCGGTAAGCCCTGATCCTTTCCTCTGCTGAATTATTCTTCTGCCTCCTCTGCTCTGTCTTCTTGCTTGCATTACACTAAAATAAATCATGTTTTACTAATAATATTTGTCATTGGTGCTTTTTAAATCCTGGCAGACAAAACACTGGTTTGGCTAAAGGTTGAACATAGAATTCTCATTAACTTTCTAACTCTGTTAACCTTGATGTTGCCTAACAGAGAAATATTATTCAAGATTACATGTTTATACTAGCAGAAGGCTCCTACTGATTTTAATTACTGTGATATTTTCTTAAATGCTTGATTCTCATATTATGCCTTACAACATTGTTGCTCTTAAGGAATTATTTGGAAAGACTGGTAATGTTTAATTGTGTTTTCCCTTGCTACCCATAGTAAATTTCTTCAGTCACATCACCATTTAGATCTTACACGATTTTCTTCCTAATTGTTAAATCATTTGCTAGAATGACAACTAGCTCTAAAAATAATTTTATACTATGTTGTCTTAAGATAGACTTTGTTATCCTTTTATTGAATTTATGTTTAAAAAATGAGTAACATGGTACCAACTTCGCCGTTTTGTTAGCAAAATACATTGGACAGGTTTATCAGAGTAGCCAGAAAGGCTTCCTTCGATATGGAGTTTGTTCTTGTGTTTTTCTTTGGAGGACAGGTTGGAGATGGCTTGAAGTCAATGTGGTTACAAACATATTAGGAGAGCAATTCTTTGTGATTTCCTACATAACATTTAGCCTGAACTTTAATTATTGCATTGGATTTTCCATCTTAATTGAAAATATTAAAGAGCATTCTGTGTGTAGAATTTAAGAATGTGACTGTGGCTTCTGTAAACATAGGGAAATCTAATTAATTTTTGCCATCTCACACACACTCTTAGAGTGTTGTTTTAGATGACAGTTCAGAGGTGGCAGGAACCTGAGTATTCCTGATACCCTGTAGCTTGAATGGGAATAATTTCAGGTTTGCCTGAAAGAGTGCAATTCATACTTGGTAAAACTTGACAGAGATACGAATACAGATACCACCAGACTGGTAAATGGCCAGTGATTTTCTATACTCTCTGAATAAATGTGTCTACAGTGAAAATTATTAAAATTTCAATTATTTCTTGTTTCCCGCTGAAGTTTTCTTTGGTTCCATAGTGAAAAAGCTTTGGTTATTGTCAGCAAGATGCTCATCAGGAGGGATTTTTTCCTAACATCCTCACCTAATGCATATGGGAAAGCAGATTTGAGCATTTCTGGTGCATGATGATTTGAAAGCACCTGAGGATCTCGTAAGCTCCATTAATTGCAGATTTACATAACAGCTGGCGAGCATATGCCCTCAGTTAGGACTGGCTCTATCATTTTTGCAGCCTCATCTGTTTGCTACACATTTTATCCCACCCACTCCATTTAGATTTTTATCTGGATGAAGCACTGTCTCTTTCATCCCTGTTTAGATTTCAGTCTGCTACTGAAATTTCTGTAACTTTCTAGGGATATACTGGTATATGTCATCAGCCTGAGAAGGCTGGAAGCACTCCTTGTCACCGTGAATTAAAGATCTCTGTGTGACTCTCCTGTAGATGTGTCTGTTTGTCATACCTTGGTAGCACAAGGGTGTAGCATGTTTTCTTTAGTTAAGCAGAAGCAGGTGAAATGGAGATGTCTTTTCCTTTTATAAATTATTACTATTTCTACTTATGTTTTCAGTGGAAAAAAATATCAACTTTTGAACCAGCAGTTCTAATTCAGAAAAAATTTCAGGATGCCGTTATTTGTTCTTGGTTTCCCCAGAGATCTTTGAATTGCATAAGCTTTCCTGCAGATTCAGGTAGCATTAGTTAGCTTTTTCCAAGTGAATATTCCTTATGCCCATCTCTGGTTGGTTAAATATTTAAATAAGTTTACGGTCTCTTCTTATGACTCAGATACCTCAGTTCTTTCCCTTTTGCTAGGTTTGAATCATAGCATATAAACTGTTTTCAGAGTTCACTGGCTCTGTAGGGTTGCACATTTGCATATGTTTTCACATCAAAAATTTAAATTTGCATGTTACGAGCAGTTGAATATAGAACTTTTCTTCAAGTCAGAGGAAGCTGTATCTGAGCAATCACATGGGCCCACATTGTAAAACAAAACTCATTTTAATATCAGGACCAAACTTAACCTGTGATCAGCTCAGCAGTTTTTACTGGAAAAATAAGGGAGACTTTTAAAAGGCAAAATTGTTTGCATCGTTGTATTTTTTGGCATAGCCTACATTAACTTACCATAAGCTACAATTTCAGGCCAAATGAATGTTGATCAAAATTTAACATCAGTCTTTTTCTTCTCACAATCTAAGAACTCAAATGTTCAAGTATTTTTCACTGCCATTTAATACTTGTGCTACCTGTTAACTTTTAAAAGACACTAAAATCTGAGCCTCAAGTCAGAACAAAGTCTTAGACATGAAGCTTTTTCCAGATCAAAATTTACAAGTGGCTCTTACATTTGTAATGAACTGAGACCTGTGCCAGAGTGCTCTAATCTGTGATTTCTTTTCAATCAAAAGGTAAACTAGAAAAATGTTTTTGTTCTTTTATTTTTCAGCCTTTCCCTCTTATCAGTGAGACTCAGTAGCGAAGCTTTTACACAAGAACATGTAATTCTTCTGTATTTTCTCTCCTTTAAACTACTACTCAGTTTAAAAAAAATACTGTTTTTCCATTAATCCTCTTTTGGCCTATAATCACTGTGTTTACTATTTGGCCATTCTGAAATAAATTTGACTATTATATGGATAGTAAGGAAATTATAGAACACTATTGGTGGTTGTGTAACAGCAGATTTATTGAAAATATTTAGTGTATCAAGAAAAACACATATTTTCACTTCAACAGGAGTAATTTCTGTGAATAGGTTCTAAAGTCATAGTAGTCACTCCCAAAAAACCTTATTTCATAAAGTGCGTGTTTGGTCTTCAGACTGTTGGAGATGTAATTGTAAATATGTTGAATTATTTTCTATGGAAACGTCCTACATACTTTTATTTTTCATTTTCTGTTTTCCTATGTGTTGAGGAATGTAAATCTGAGGCACGGTTGTTGAATTTGCCCACAAAGTGGGCAGTGAGGCATATGAGCAGTTGGGACACACCTCAGGGATGTGATGTTGGTGCCTCTCACCAATGCATGGAGGGCTGCAATAGCTCCACCAGCAGTTCCTGGTCTGCTTGAGAGTCTTGCCAAAAAAATTAAGAGTAAATTAGGCAAATGCAAGAGATAGAATAAGAAATATAGTACTTCTTTTGGTTTTTTGCAGCACCCCATCATTTCCTTTAAGCCAAATACAGTGGGTGCTGTGGCTGCTCATTTAGTAGTTATTTTTAGCCCATTAGTGAGTAGGATTTTTCTTCCATGATACTTCACCATTTTATCAGCAGGTGATTAAGACTTGCAAATCACTGGTCCCATTGATCAAAGGTGCTGAACTCCTACTGTTCCTATTGATTTCAGCAGGGGATGCAATTGTTCAGTGCCTCTGAAAATTGCATCTCATGTTCTTGGATTTAACCATCCCTGACTATGAAATGACCATTTTATAAACAAATTAATTCACAAGTATGAATATGAAGTTGTCCCCATCCTTCATGATATTATCACTATGACTAGGCACTGGAGGTGGGTGTTGGGTCTTAAATTATATTCGCATGGAGGGTAAGGAAGTTAAAACCTCTGTGCTGCCTGACACTGTGACCTGTCATTTCTCACTCCATGTACGAGGGAGAGAAGTGATGTTTTCAACATTGGGAAAGGCCAGCCCAAATTTTAAGGACATATGTATCTCAGTGCATAGATTTATAACATTTGATTGCATTGCTATAGACAATGTATAACAGTAGCAAAAAGGAATTATGCAGAGAGGGATCAAGGGGAAAATATACTGCTGTACACGGAATAATATAATGGTAAAGGTAAACAGCGCTAGGGGTTTCAGGGTTATGCAAACGTTGTGATACAGCTGCATAACCCTGAAATGCCATTGAACTCCTTATTGGGAGAGCTCTCACTGTGACAGATACATCAGCATCTCTCAGCTGGGAATTGTGGTGCCTGCTCTCCTGGATCCTGGGTCTTACTGAGGAGCTTGATACTGTCACAAATCTCTTAAGTATTCAGGGAAGAAAAATTTACTCTTGCCCAAGACTAGGTTTTGTTTGTTCCTAAGTATAAAATATGACTCAGTAATGAAAAATGAAGCCATCATCCTTCTAGGAGGGGCGTATATTTGTATTTTCAGGTATAAAAATATGTTAGGTATAAAGAGACTTCGTGAGAAGGAGGAGAGTGCTGAAAGTTAAGATGGCTGTAACAAATATATGGAAGAAGTCCTTATTTCATTAAATGCCCCAGATTATCAAAACAATTTACTACTTTAATATGGATTTTTAAAAATATTCTGAAGACGGAATCAAATATTAAAAGCCTCAAATTCTGAAATCGTTTACAGCAGGATGAAATAGTATTTTATTTGTAAAATAAGCTTGCAGAAGATCACCTCTTCTAAAGGTCAGGATCAGAACTTTGGTTCTGGCTCATGTGTCCAGGTGTTTTTTTCATTTATTCACCTTTACTGGAACTGACACTGATGTGTCTTCACACCACAGTGAAATCGAGTTTTATGAGCAGAACCTGCTAGCAGTTACAGAAACAAATAATTTTCTGGCATTTAGAGCAGGTGCAGAAAGAGTAGTCAGCTGCTGATATGCATTCTATAACAGCCCTTCTGAAGTCTGGGCTTCCAGGAGATGATCTACTGAGATTCTGTAAAACAGCAGAGAAAACTAAACAGAAGCCTTTAGTGGAGGTCAGCAATTTGGAGGGGCTTCACAGTTGCAGGAATTTTGTCCTTTGAAGTTCATCTCGCAGGTAGTAAGTACTTACTGCACAGGACTTTCTTGATGTCTCCTCACTACTGAGTGTCTCTTTTGCACTGGAGCCAAGGCTCTTATTCACATTCTGCCAAACATGTAGCACCGGAGTTGACAAGCTGTGCTTACACAGAAGGTAGATAAGAATAAATTAAATTAGATCATTGGCTTCCTAGCAGATGGTGGGTTAATCCAGTTTACAAAGCAAGTTCTGAAAAAATTGCTTGTGTACTTGTGGATATTTACTTGAGTATGTAGTAGAATTGTGGGGACTGAGGTAGTCAGTCTGGAATTGTCAGTTTGTTTTGTGTAAATGTAAAACAAAATAAGTGATCTGGTCAGTTGCTTCAGAAGTAAAGACCCAAACTTTTGTTCTGAACACGGCCCTACTGGTTTCACGTACAGCAGTAATGTGAAGCAAAAACCTGGCTCTGAGTAGGGAGAATCCCTTAGGCAGCATAAGTTACACTCACTTTTCATCTCTTTGCTGAGAGATTCCGTGGAAGAAATTTATAGAAAGGTTAGATGATGTAGTCCTTTAATATTTCTTTTATGCAAGATACCTGTTTTATACTTAATATTTTTTTTTACCTAAGAAGCATAATAATTTAGCTAAGAAAAGCTCTGTACTATGACTAGGATTTTTTGTACTGGAGAGAGAGAGGTCATTTAAAATTATGCTGCACAACTCCACTGTATGGCCTGGGCAGAGTGGCTGAGGAAAAAAATTAGATTCATCGTAATCCTCTGGCATCCTCCAGTCTCTTCAAATCCACTGACTACAGACTCCTTCAAATTTAGCTTCTTCTGTAAAATCCATAATGCATGTTAGAAAAAGAAAAATCTCTCTCTACTTTTATGTTAGAATTTTATCAGAAACTTTGAATTTAAAAGGTCTATCTAATAAAATATAAATGAAATATAGGTATGGTAGTATTCATCGTGTAAGCCCTATCTCCCAACGTTATGTAAAAAGGGTCAAATTTTGCCTTCAGATCACCTCAGTGAAAGCAATCTACAATTCTGGTCATTGCAACATGCAACTCATAGATTGCACAGAGCAAAGTAATAATGTAATTATTGGCAGGGGATTATACTGGATGTTCAAGCAAGCCAAGAAAGAGTATCTTTTCAGATGAGTGCAGCTCCTCCCAGCAGGGAGAGTATAGCACTCAGCTGTCAGAGGACAGGTTTGGTTAGGCCAGCTGATGGAAGTTAGGGGCTGATGCTCCTGCTGACTCACCACAGCTCCTCCTAACAAAAGTGTGAATTTTGCCATCTGCCAGCTAAGAAGCTGTTTCATCTCCATTTGCCTGCCACTCCTTGGGTATTGCCTGAAACTGTAGCAGCTCAGCAGTGACTTTACACGCCCTACTAGTACCTGAAGTATTTTAGATGCTGCAAAATACAGGGTATGTGATTGCAGAAACTTTTTTTGAGTGCCAGATAGGCAGAGCTTTTGCTTCTGTAATGTAGTGTAGTCATCAAACTTCTAAGACTGTTCTGTGTGAACTTGAGCTACATCATACAATGCATCCTTAGTCCTAGTGGTGGGTTTCTTACTGTTAGTCAGCAGGCAGCCCCCAAGGGTGCTGCAGGCAAGGTCTTCAGAAGGTTGAAATCAGAGGAAAAGGCAGAGATGTTAATCAGAAAGTGAATCTCCCTCCTCCCAGCCCAGTGCTTAGACAGAGTGATGGTATCATCTCCTGTTTGTTCAGTGGAGTAGGATATTACACCTGGGCATTACACATGGGAAATACAACTGAGAGCCTTGCAAACGGGGAAATGACATTGTGGCCCACACTTGAATTGCATAGCGTTTTCTGTGCCCCTTTAGTAAAAGCCAGAAATCCACTAGCAAAAAATCAAAGGGAGAATAACTCAAAAGATAAGTTCTTTAGAGCTTTTTAATTAAATTCATTACATGCTTACTTATTTCTAAAGAGATTTGAGAGATAGAGATTTGAAAGTTTTATGTAATCTTATTTGGTGAAATAACTGTGTATTTAAAACATGCTGTACATATATTGTAGGAAAAAAGCTCCATAGGAATCTTGCATATCCTAGGTAAAATAAAAGTATCACAGAAAATTAAGAGGTTAGGGAGGATTCTATATCTGCTAAATAAATATCATTCCCTGTAGTTAACTTCTGAAAAAGGTATCTCTAGGAATTAATGCCTTCACTGGTGTTTGTAGTCTAGTTAGTCCCAGAGTGACACTTAGATCTGAAGGTAGTTTCTCAATAGCTATAATTAATGCAATGAAAATTTGAATGATTTTAAGATTGCAAGGCGATTGAGTTTGTGCAGTGTTACAAGTCATTCAGATCAGTTCACATAGATCTTATTTTCACAGCCATGTGCTTTGCTCTGCCCTCAGTTGTGCCCATTGTTTAGCACAAGTGCGGTGCCCCCTGTCACCTCCCAGGGATGAGACATCCGAGCCTGGCAGAGACTATCCTCTCTGCAACGTGGTTGGTGTTTCCAAGGAGGAAGCTGACTGTCAACGTAGATACAGATAATTTTGCAGCTTGCCAAGCTTTGGCAGGAGCTATAAAAACAATACTTCCCCAGCCTGGAGGAAGACAAAGCCAATAAAGAATTGGAATTGATGATATCAAGCACAGAGTGTGTAATGTGGCAAAGGCATGCACCAAGGAAAAGGTGCAGCACACATTCAGCCCCGGCTTTGTGATGTACCCTCTGCAGCATGTTCAGATGCTGTCCTAGGAAATTAATAGTAACAACAATGGGAATAGTGTCAGAAAGCAACTATATTATATTCAAGATTCTATAACCACTAAAAGCTTATTCTTGATGTGGGCCATTGTGTTTTGCTTCTAGTGATCTGTTTCAAGTGCTTATATAATTATTTACATTAGTATAAATGAAATGTGCATTCATTAGCTATCAGTCTCATTGAACTGTGTTCCCTTTTGTTGTTAATAACTCTTTAAATAATAATCATGTCCAGAGGCTCAAGCCAGGAGCAAGAGCACTTACTCTAGAGAAGTCAAGGCTGCTTTTTGTTGTATGTGGCAGTGATCTGTCTTGTGTTAAGAATCTCGAAACTCAAACCTTAACTCTCTGTGATCTGGATGACCCTTTTCAAAGTATTATTATGGTCCTTGATGATTTCAAGACCATACAATATGAAGCAATCCAGGCTTGAGATCTCACTACTGACACCAGGAAGCTTAAAAGTACATTTCTGATACCTCTTCTGGGGAGTGGGTATGTGCTGCCCAGTCTCCAGAGTCCAGATCTGATGAGTCAGTGGAGATGCAGTAAATTTCTCACAAATACTGTCACCTCACTGATTCAGTAGGAATGCTCTCATTTGCTTGATTTGGATTCATATATCTGTAGTTGGGTGACCTAGAGTGCACAGATCTAGAATTAATGGCTGTAGATTGGCAGCTTTGCATTTTTGTGGTAGTTTTCCCATACGCTTGACAGGAATCCATTCCAGGCTTGGGATTTTGTTGAATTTTTATAATTCACCTTTTCAGCATGCAAGGGAGACTTGAGACCAAACACATGGGAAATGCACTCCAAGTTTCCTGGTTGTATTGAGATATTTTCCTTGAAGTATGTACAAGTGCAGAATAAAACCATGTATTTTCTTAATGCAAGACCCATTCTGGATCACACTTTCTTCTCCTGGGAGTCTCTGAGTTTCCTACATGGTTCAGGAAGAGCAAATATATTGCCTTTTAGTCTCCCACTGTGGGTAGATCCTACTCAGTGCAAAATGCTGCATGTGGCTAAAGAGCTGCTGCTCAGGCTTTGCTCTTCATGTGACAATTTCAGCTCCTCAGTGGGAGTCATCCTCAATCCATATTTTAGTGGGTCATCAGTCCTCCCTGCTGAGTTACTTCAATGCTAAGGCAACCTCTTCCTTGGAATAATTTGCCCTTCTCAGTAAGACCTAAGTAATTGTCTAGACTAGCTGCAGTACTATCATGTTATACTAAAATAAGATCCTCTGTTGCTCTTTTCTCCAACCATCCTTCAAGGCCTCAGATCAGAAACAAAGAAGGGAAAGCAGAAAACATGAATGTCTCTGCAAGCAAGGTAGAATAGGCAGCCCCCGTGGATGGCAATAAAGATAGTTTTTAACTTCTTAAAATAATTATTTAGTAATTTTCCTTGTACAAACATAAATAACAACTATATTTCTATTAATTTGTGTTGTAAAATAATTGCGTATATTTTAAATGTAGAGCCAGCAATTTATCTGCAGTGCGATTCTAGAGTAAGTCTGGAGTCAATGTTTTTGCTATTGTTTAACCTAAATGAAATAGTTTCAGAGTGTAGTGGGCAGAGTTTCACTTTAAACTGGATGGGAAAGGTGAGAAGTTTTAGTTAGCATCATTGCTTTTGTCAACAAATTCTGAGATCTTTGACAGTCAAAAGCTGAGGGAAAACACTGATACAGCATTAGAATCTGTCCCATAATATTGAATTTATTCAACTGTTATTCTTTTAATTGCAAGTAATTCCATTAATTGCTGCAGAAATTCATCACCCTGACCTGGCTGAGCTCCAGAAGAAAGTGTGGAAACTAATTAAACATTGAGTTTTAAGGTAAAATGGTAAATTGCTCATTAGCCCGCTTGAAATTCTGATTTATTGCTAACAGAATAAAGTAATACTTGACTTTGCAGAAACGGGGTCATAGCATTCCTTCATAGTCTCACTGAAGGTGCTGTAGTTTAGACATCAATTAATTTGTCTTCATTTTTTTGCAGCAGTACACTTGTTTGGTTTAACCTGGCAACTACAGCCTGTGGAAGGGCAGCTCTATGAAAATGGAGTTAGCAAAGGAAATAAAGGAACAGAATCCATGGATACTACTTACTCGCCAATTGGAGGAAAAGCTTCGGATAAAACAGAAAAAAAAGGTATGTGTAAATGAGAAGCCAGACAGAGGGTGAATAGTTAAACATTACTGCTGTTCAGATCCTGTATTTCATACATTTTGACAGTATTTTGAGGCCAGGTTCTATCTTCTTCAGTATAATTTTAAAACAGATAAAAAAACCATAACCAGAGAGGTTCCTTTAGCAGAACTCACTGAAATTAGCAACCAGCCCATTAGAAAAGGAAGGGTCGGTAGCACAGTGAGAGAAGAGATGAGAGTGCTTTTTGCCTCGTCCCCTCTTGTGCAGAGGGCTTGACGCTGTCTTGCAGACCTAAGTCAGTCTCAGGCAAAGGGAACCTCTTTGTATTGACAGGTCAGAATGTGCAGAATAGTGGAAATCTTAACGCTTTTCAAGGCATCCAGTCCTTGAAGGCATAAGCTAAAATACAGCATCCTGTCACATCCCGGCTGACCCAGTCACAGTGAATCAGCTCCCGGGAATCTACCACGGCTTCACAAAAACGCCTGAGCCAGGCTGGCAGCTCCCTGCTGCCAGGGGCACAGCCCTGCTCTGCCCTCCCACCTCCCTCTGCAGCTCACTGTGTCCCTGTGCCCACTGCAGGGATTGTCTCCTGCACAGCCCAGCCACCTCATTCCTCCATGGCAGCAGAAATGGCTTTGTTAAAGAATGCAAATTATCTTCTGCCAAGGAAGTGGCTGAACCAAACCTCTTGAAGTGCCAGAGCTAGGATAGGAAAGGAGTGGGCCGTGCAGCCAGGGTGTGAAACAGAGAAGGAACTGTCCAAAATGTGCAATTCCTTGCTCTCCTTCCTGTGATTTAATGTTGTTAGATCACCTGCTCCAGTATTAGTCACATGCTCTGGTCTATGCTTCCCATTGACCACCATGACAATGCTTTCTGACCATAAAAAGCAAATGGTCTTCCCTTTTTTTTTTTTTTTATGGTACTCAGACAAATGGATGAATCAGATCAGATCAAAGTGAATGGGAATGGAATATGAAACCTAATCTTTCCAGTTGTTAGGAGGAAAGTAAAATTGTATTGGCAGCTCTGCAGTGATAGGAGACTTCCAGAGCTTTCAAATTTTAGAGCAGAGCAGGGATCTGATTTTGTGTGCTCTGTGTAAGATCCATAGCTGAAAATAGGCAACAAAGTAGAACATTGTTGTACCAGTCCCTCCAGGAGGAAGATTGCACTGCACATCAATAATCTTGCAAATCAGTGTGGCACAACTGGATAGAGATCATATTAGATAAATGAACAACAGAAATGCATGTAAAGAGACAGTGATGTTGTTTTCCATAAATTCATCCTTTAGAATAGATTTGTAGTTAGTTGCAGAAAATGTTTTATACACTTTTGTATTTTTGTCCTGGTGCACCATGGAAAATATCTCAAACAGTTCTCCTCAACTGCATTAAATCACTTTGTCAATGTATTACAGATTTAATAAAAGCTTTCCCAATGCATTTGGCTTCCAAATAAGGATGTATAGAAAAAAACATCCAAAACATCAAAAATCTTAAAAAATTAGATGGTTGGAAAAAGAGAAAAGAATATGCAAGTCAATAAAGACTCGGTGTAGTAGGTAAAAATGCAAACCGCCTGCCTTGCCCCTAGGAATTCCAGTTTTTAGTGTAGCTACACAACTCCCCCACAAACCTAAAGAACAGGGTCCTGTGAAAGCAGAGCCATTTCACTGAGGGCTTATCCAGCAGTTTCAGAGGTTAGTAATGAACAGACCTACATTGTTATCTCACTTGTCCCCTTTCACCTTTTGGGGCTAACATGTAATCCAGAGTTTAAGATAGCAAGGAGTATACACTTGGGAAAACACAAGAAAAATCATGTGGCATTAGTGCATGCATAATCTGACTCTGGCTAGTCTTTGCTCATTTTCTTTCTTTCCATCACTTTTAATATATATCAGTAATTTTATTCCCAGTCCTCATAACAAATTCTCCATCTAAAAGCAGCTAGAAGTGATGAAAAGGAGCATTTGGAAGCAAGCAACTCCTTTCCCTACAGCAGGATACCACAGAAAGTTGATGCTTTGCTTGTAAACTTGAAACCTCTGATGTAATTTCACAGGGATAAATAACTGCTGTCGGATACTGTGACCTCACATTTTCCCAACTCAATGCAGAAGCACAGAATGCTTTTCCAGACTTTGAAAGCATATCTGTTAAAACTAATCTTTTTAATGAAAATCGAGTTTATAAACCAGCAAGTCGGATTTCTTCAAGAAGTCACTTTATAACACACTGACCCACAGCTATGAGTTAACATTTTAATATGTAGTAATGTGATTAAAAAGTCAGATATCCTATTGATGCTGGTATTTACCAGGGGAATACAAGGAAATTGATTGTTTCAGGATCAGTAATAATAAGCATATGGGTATATTCTTGTGGAGGTAATTGGCACCACACTGTTCAGAGTTTTTCTCTCTTGAAGCTAAGAGAAACCTGTGATTAGGAATCTGTACTCTGTTTTAGACTTCTGAGGAAACTGCTTTGAAAGCTTAGGGGAGAATTAATACCCTAACTGGAAAGATTGGGAGCTGTACAAAGAATTGAATATAGATAATGAAATGATACTTTGTCATACAAAAATGTTTTTACAACAAGAGTAGAATTATATTGCAGTGCTGTAATTTAAAAGCTTATTTTGGACTTTTTCAAGAAAGAGCAAGAAAGAACACAAGGATAGTCCGTGAGGACTGTGTGTTTTCAAGTGCCTTTTTTGTATAGCCAAATACCTGCTTAGTTCAACTAAACACAGAAACAAAGCTAAATTCTTTTTCTGTAAAGAAAGCAGAAAAGCTCAGTCAATATTAAAACATGCATTTCAGACATGACTCCTACAACAGCCTTTCTATGCTCTGTGGTTGTCTGAAAAATTAGCATTTGGAAGGTAAAGATTCTGCCACTGCATCCTATCAGCAGGGGTAGATAGCATGTGTATTTTCCTGTTTGCATTGTGAACAGCAGCATGCACTTCTTTCCCAGGGGAAGAGATATATATACATCTACGTGCATCTGGGGTTTTTTAAGCCTATGTTAAATTATTCCTAAAGCAAAGGTGTCTGCAGCCAAATGCAGAAAAACTCCCGAGGTACATCGCAACACTAATATGATATTTAGCATAATTTGATAATATCAATTAGTGAGAATTCACCCAGACTGAAGACATAACACTTTTTCTTTTCAACAAGGAAACAGACTTTCTCACTCCAAAATGTAAGAAGTATTTACTGTATGTTGAAGACCTTGAACACAGACCAGTAATGCCTTTAACTTCAGAAATGATACTGTATCCTTGACTCTTTACTTAGTGCTCTACTGTCTTGTAATTGAATCATATTAATTACCATGTGTCAATATCATCAAAAAATACCATAGTGTTTTACTTAACCCAGGGTAATTGCTTGCAAAGAATCATTAAGATTTAATATCTCTAGAGTATTGGAAATAAGGAAGAAGGTTTTTAAATTTACATAAGCCAAGTAGGATTTTTATGGGTTGGAGTAGAAAGGGATCCACTTTCATTGTACAGCAGAGAAAGTTTAATTCTCTTTCCAAAATTCAAGATATTTTCTGTGAAGCAAATTGGGCAGAAGTAGTCTCACTTTGAACATTGTTCAAGTAGCAATTTGGAAATAGTTTAACTCATAAACTAAGTAAGTGGTGTCGTTTTTGAATACCGGATTACAAGTTTCTACTCTAAAAATAGATGTATTTACATGGTGGGGTGTGATAAGTTAGCCCCTTGTTCTTCCTGTGGGTTTGGTGACACAAAGCAGCTGTAAAGCTGGAAGATCTGGTACCCTGAGAATCGCTCCTGCCTTGTAAATTAAATCTCTATTCATTAAGAATGCTAAGTACTTCCTACGCTAGTTAAAGCCTATGTAAGGTCCCACTGAGGGTCTTTGTTATTAACACACTCAGGCAAAAGCTGGCCCTAGCTTTGCTACTGCTGTTTTCATTTCCATAAATCAGGGGTGATTTATTAAATATCACATACATTATGTTGGATTAGATATTTGTATGCATTTATTGTAAAAGATGAGGCTCCAGTCACTTTGCTCCTGGTTATTTTTCATTGTGGTTCTGGAATGAAATGTGACATAGATGGGTATGGCTGCTGAATTCAGTCTTGACTTGTCCTCTAATGCTATGCACTATCCTGCTTTTACTCTATTTCAGAGAATGGAAATGTCAATAGAGTTTTACAAACCTTTCAATGGAATTAGCTCAAATGCGAGGGTCTGTGATTTGCAGCATGTCACAATGCTGATCCCAGACAGGCAGTAAAAAACATAAAGATAGTGATATAAGCCAGCAAAGCAAGCCAGCTCCAGTTTAGCTTGGCAAAGTCTTCCTTATGCATTCCATTTCCCTTTCTGTTTCAGTGCTCTCACACCCACGTGTGAAGTTACACATTGTAGATATCTGCAAATTTATTGTTCGGCATTATGAAATTATGCCAGTTTTGTCTTCAGTGCCTTTCCCTGTCCTCATGCCCCTGTTAGGCTTTCATGAAGAAAGACCAAGCCAGAACAGATGTTATTTCTTCAGGACCAGATTAACACTACCATAATAAAACCATTAGGAATGGTGATTAATAGAAATCTGGGCTTTGGACAAGGCCTCTGAACTACCAGGTTTGATGGGTTTTCTGTCCTCGCTGGGGTCCATTTGTGTAGCTTCTGCAATGCCCCTTCCACAGCAGTCTGAAATACGTGCCAGAGGAAGAATTTCCCACTGTCCTCACTCTGTATTTGCAGTTGAATGTGTTTTGTTTGCATAGTTGATTTGCAAAGACCGCAGTTTACACAGCAGCAGTTCCACCTTTTCATAATCAGTAAAGTGTTATAAGATTTCCAGCAAAAATAATTACAAAAATACTGCATGACAAGTGTTGTTGGAAATATGTTGTACATGTTTGTTTGTGTTTTCCAACTTGTTGAATAAGAAAATGCAGTTATCAGTGTTAGAAGTTGCTTTTTGTATATTCCAATATATCTAAGGCAGATTTATAGCTTGTAAACTTCTCTCTTCAACCACTGTCAATACTCAACTGACTAATTGTTTGTTTCCGGAAAATTAGTGTTTCAGAAGGGCCGGGCCATAGACACAGGAGAAGTAGAGATTGGAGCACAGGTTATGCAGACCATCCCACCTGGTTTGTTCTGGCGCTTCCAAATTACCATACATCACCCCGTGTACCTGAAATTTAACATTTCACTGGCGAAGGACTCTCTGCTGGGAATTTATGGCAGAAGAAACATCCCACCTACTCACACTCAGGTAATTGGAAATGATCCTGATTCTATCACATTTATATTTTCAAACAGCAGTGGACGGGATGGGAGTGTTCACAACACACTTTCAAAGCAGAGAGGGAGGAAGGGACTGGCTGTAACCGCAGTCTGGTTATCCTTTTCTTCTACTGAGCCCTAGCAATACTTCAAACCATGCTCTCTCAGAGGAAGGGACAGTGTCATAACAGACAGGTGAGCAGCTGTGACCTCAGAGATGCGACTGTCAGGGAGGCTGAACAGGTACACACTGTCCTGCTGCATAGATCCAGCATATTCTGTGCAAGAGATGAAATTCCAGTTCACTTGAAAATGCTTTAATTTTTTTATGATTCCCTTAAAAGAAACCGATTGTACACTCAGTATAAAGAGTTAATAGAAAAGAAAAATGCTATCTCAGGTTTCTAAGATCAAAATTATTTTTGAATGCTTACTCCTGGGGGTTTTGCAAGAGAAAACCTAGCTAAGCAGTCATATGCAATATTGCTGGTCACATTCAGATTTTTTTGTTTAGGCTTAATGTATTTGGCATATGAAGTTGTCATTTCTATGGATAATAAATTTTTCATCTTTCTTTATAGCAGGATCACACTCCACAGAGTGTGATAAACATATATAGAATCATAGATTGTTTATAATGTACCACTGGAGATCATCTACTCTATCCTCAAGAATTTTTTACTAGAGTTTTGATACTAGAAATAAGCACTTTCAGTGCTTGTCACTGGATCTTCAATTGAGCTGACAATGAGCTTTACTGAAAATCAGAATGCCTATAAAACCTAGAGAAATACATATATTTCTTGAACAGGGATTCATTAAAATCTCTGGTGCTTTGAAGTTGACAGACATTAAAATTGTCAGCATCCACCTGTTTAGGTATTAAGAGCTTTCCTGTAAAAATGCATACTTATTTGCATTACTAAAATTAAATATAAAGAAAAAGTATATTTAGGTTTTGATATCTGATAGTAATATTAAGGGGTGATGATTTAAAAATCTGGTATAGAACAATAGATTTGTAATCTGCTCTTGGCATTTGAGATGAATAGCTGCATAGCACAGGCACTGTATCTTGGGAATTTTGGAATTATTCCCATTAAAGAGATGTAATTTTTGGAGTAAATGTGCTGTATCTAGTGCAGCAAGTCTGATTTTACCCTGCCATACCAAACAGCTATGCCAGTTTTGATGCCACATTTCTGACCTCTGATAATGCTTTTTATATGTAAACTGAAGCTAGATTGACTGGGTTATGCAATTGCTGTCTACATTGGTGAGTACTTAGGCAATTCCTCTAAAGATTTCAACTGTTTATTCATGTTTGAAGGAGACATGCAGAGTAGATTCATGAATATTTGCTAGATGGTTAATTCTTGCTCATTATTATTTCAGTTTGATTTTGTAAAACTGATGGATGGAAAACAGTTAATTAAACAGGAACCAAAAAACTCAGAGGAGCCTCAGCAAGCTCCCAGGAACCTGATTTTAACTTCACTGCAAGAGACAGGTTTCATCGAGTACATGGATCAAGGAGCTTGGCATATGGCATTCTACAATGATGGAAAGAAAGTAGAGCAAGTGTTTGTACTAACTACAGCTATTGGTAAGAACACTCACAATGTAATTGTTATTCTGATTATTACTTTGCAAAGATGTATTTGATGTATTCCAGCACAAGTATTCTCTTAAATGTGTTTTATTTCAGCTTAGTTTAATTAACCACAGTGAAGCAACATCATGTTTAAGCCAATATTAGACAAATAGAAACATTTATATATTAAAGATGGATGTTACCAAATTAAGTGTGAAGTTTTCATGTGTTAAGATTTTTATATGATAACTTAAATGCTTGAATGATTTTTGGTGTTGTCTTTTTCCGAGTAAAAGAGATTATATCTGTGCTCTCTACTTAGGTGGGCTATAAATCCTACATAAATTATCCAGGCTTTAAGTTCTTATTTCCAGTATTTTAGTCAGTTGAAAGTTGGAAAATCTTTCGTGGATTTGTTTGTGAGTGTTGTTTGATGGATGGATGTTGTTGTTTTATGCAGTTACTGAAATGCACCATTTTGTTTGGAATACAAAGGACAAATACAGGAGGCAGTGTCCTGGTTGTGTATGAGTTTCCTCCTGCCTTTTTAACACGTATAGGTGGGCAAGTGTTTGCAGGTGTAGGTGTTGTGAGTGAGCAGTCCTCACACATAGGGCTTTTTTGGAATTTAAATATAGGTAAAGTGTTACACTGATGACAGTCTTGGTTTGCTGCAAGACTTTAACCACTATACCCTTTAGTTAACCTGTTTTACCATATGTTTAACAAGATGTCTTTACTAGTAATGGACGTGCCATCTGCTCTTCAGAACAAGTGGATGCTATTTTTACTTTGTGGTAAACACCGTGCAGAGTAGGACAGTATGATTCAAATATCAGTATTCTCAAGGACTTGCATAAAAGAAAAAAACTAGAAATTGAGACAGAGTTGTAACAACTGATTCTGGTCTAAAATTTCATATTTGCTCTGTTGAACCTCTGCAAGAAAATATGTCATTATTCGATTCCATCTGAGAAAATAAGATTCAAGCAATTTATGAAGCATCTCTGCAGATGTTCTACAAGGACCATAAAACCTGGCCAAACTCCAGCCCATTCCAGTATCCAAATTCCTGATCCCTTATTTATTTTTATTGTAAGACAGCAGAGTTTATAGAGGAGGGTTTAAAAAATATTTCATTTAGTAGCATAACTTCTACTCCTCCCCTTCCCCCCCACCCCCTCCAAAAATGAAATTTATTGCCAGACTTTAATTCATGTTGCAAGTGGTAAAAAAGTTGTCCATTCCTTCTCTGGCCAATAAGCAGAAGAGACTATGAAAGAGGGAAGTGTATGAGCCACAGTGCAGGCAGGAATCCTTGTATTTCATCTTCAAAATGGCTTCAAGAAGATATTTTTGGGAAAAAGTCTGTTCATGTTGCTGCAAGAATCTACTGCTGGTGCATTTGAAAATACTGCCAGCTATTATGTTTTCGTAACCTGTATAACTTCTTCTCCTAGTTTTCTGTGCATCTTAACTTGATTGTTTCTTTGGGGGTTTCCAAAAAAAAAATTTAAAAAAGTAATAATCCTTGAGGCATTCTTCTTGTTCTTACCTAGACTGGTCTAGAGTCATATTTGACATCTCTGAAACAAAGGAATGAGCCAGGACTAGACCAGAAACCCTGAGAACAGAGCAAGAGCTTGGATGCATCTCTACCAAATGCTCCTGTGAACCAGCCATGTCCCTCATCAGCATCTGTTAGATTGTATTTCAAGATGCTCCATATTAGTTATGTACAAAATCTATTATTTTCTGACACTTTACTGATTTTCTGATCAGACCTTCCCGAGGAGGATGAAATGAATGCAAAACATGGCATGCTTCATGTACTTCGATTAACTAAATAAAGGGCAGCCCAAACTGGACATGGCATTGAGGGGAAGTAACTTCTGAAACCATTCATTCTTCATTTCAGTCAGTATAGGGATTATTTGCCATGTGATTCTAGGAAAACTGAGAGAAGGCAGGCAAGTGCACACATGGAGCAATAGAAGAGTTGATAATGAACAGTAATATAAAAAATTAATAACGAGTAGCAGTCCTGTGAGAAAAACATCCTTCTAAAAATGAGCTTTTTTTTTAACTTCGAAACAAACATCTGTGTATATCTGGTTGTGGATATCTGATGAACAGATTCATATCAAATATCTGTTCTTTAGTATAAACTGATAGCCTGAAAAGAATGTATTCAAATAACCATAGGAGTTTTCAAGAGGAACCAGTCTTCATCTAAGCACCCATAATTAAGATCAAAGTACACTTATATCAGTTATTTTTATTAATTGTAGGATCTTCGGTTTCTTTTTCCTCAGTTATTTTGTGGGAAAGGCATCAAGTTTCCCATTTTCTTATAGCCAGAGGTACTTCAGCACATCTATTAGTGGATGTGGCCACTGGACAGTCCCAGTTTCCCTGGCTTCAGAGCCTCTCTCCCATCCAGCAAGGGCTGCAGAGCCCCTCAGTCCTGGAGCTGGTCTGACAGTGACCTACTCCACACAGGATCATCTTAGCTTGAATTTACTTCATATTCTTTACAGAAAATCCATATAAATCAGTGAATCCACTGCATTCCTGTAGGAAATACATGTGTAAATTGGAACCAGCTAATCCATGTAGAGATAGGAGCCTATCCTCAGATGTGTGAGGTTAAGTGGCTTAATACCCAAAGCTGTGTGATAAAACATGGGCAATTTTAAGATCAGAACTGAAGGTGGGTTTTTTTCCCTTCAAATCTAGTTCTTAGTTCTTTTTCACATTGAATTTCATTACTGTACAAAAGATTATTTTTTTTGTTTATCTGATTGTATAGAAGTGGAAATTCTGCCCTTCTCCAAGGGATTCAATTCACATGGTTCAAATGAACACGATAGAAGGCAATTTACTCTATAAACAGATTTCAAACAAATTACTTCAGCAAGAAAGAAAGTGTTTAAGGTGGACATTTTTCAGTAAATACTCAGGTTCCTGCAGTGCTTTTAATGGTAGTAAATTTTACATGAACACTTACTTTAAAAGCTTTTTGGTGTAATATAAATGATGCACCTGTTATCTCAAAGCTGTCAAGAAAAAATCTAATAAATATTTGTAAGCTTCTTGAACAGGAATTTTGTTTTATGCTCCCTATGAATGAAAATGGGTTTTTTACTGCTTCTGCACCTATTTGTATGTTGAGATGTGTCCTGCAGAGTGAGGTGAAGATGCCATTCATTTCGAATTCAAGCAATTTATGTTTTTCTTTGTGCACAATTGCCTGAATAAACAGAAATCCTGGATGACTGCTCAACTAATTGCAATGGGAATGGAGAATGTATCTCAGGCCACTGCCACTGCTTCCCAGGATTCCTTGGTCCTGATTGTGCAAAAGGTAATCTTATATTAACTGACCCATGGTGCATGACAGGGATCATGATTATGGTGTGTGAACTGCTGGGCTTGCGAAGATTCAAAGTGATTAAAGGAGATTAAATTCCTTTTTCCAGCCAGATGGCAGATACAGTACACATGTGGAAAGTTTCTTTATGCTGTACTTGGGTTAACACAGATCAACCACTTCTCCCTCCCTGACTTTCAAATTTAATAGGTTCCTCCACCCACCTTTGCATCCTGTCTGTAATTGTAAAATACATTTTTAATCGGTGTGCTGGCATAGATAATGTTTTCTGTTATTTAAAAGTGACAAACAGTTTCACTTTGGAGAAAATGTAAGTAAATTAAATTCTTCTGTGGTCTTAACTTGAATAGGGTGTAGATAAGAAACCTAAAGCAGCTTAGAGACAGTTTTCCAGCATTAAGGCAAAAAAACATGCTAAGTGAGCTTACTTCTGTTTCAGATATTTCTGCCAGTGTTATCCATTATCCTCTGCATGTGATGTCCAGAAGTTCTCATGTTTCCTCAATTGTAGGATTTATTTTTTTAAGACTCAATTGGCTCAGAAATTGATACTAGATTGGAAAAGCAAGCATACAGATCAGTAATGGCTACAATTTCAATGATATTATGTCTTCTTAGAATCAAAAAAGGCAGGATCTTGCTTCAGTTCACAGGAAAGAAATATTAATCTTACTGAAAATCAGGCATCCCTGCAAATTTTCTGCAGAGGCCAATCAAGGAGAGAGTTGGCTTTATCTTCTAAGATATCCCATGTCTGGTCAAAATTAAAGTGTACGAGAGAGGCAGACTGAGGAGAAAAGGACATTGTATTACTGTTAAAACCCTTAAACCAAATGAAGAATTGAGGAGCTAGAGTGGAAAAGCAATTTTATAGAACCATAAATGCAATAAATGTTAATCTATGTAAGTATGTAAATACATTTAAAAGGTCAATCTGCCTTCTTCAGATTCCTGTCCAGTGCTGTGCAGTGGAAATGGAGAATATGAGAAAGGTCACTGTGTGTGCCGAAATGGCTGGAAAGGACCAGAGTGTGATGTTCCAGAAGAGCAGTGTATTGATCCAACCTGCTTTGGCCATGGTACCTGCATCATGGGCGTCTGCATCTGTGTCCCTGGATACAAAGGAGAGATATGTGAGGAAGGTTTGTGAAGTTTCCTTTTCTGCAGTCAGGGGAGTTGATTTTTGTATTTAATTTCTACCTGTTTTAAGGTAGTCAAAAAGTCACAAAGAAGTAATCAGCTTTCTGTGAAGCAGAACTATTTTGCTCAAAACTACCTTTACTGTCTCACATCAAGTAAAGGTAGGAAATTTTCAAAGGTAAAGGTATTCCGGTCTTGGTAACAGTCCAGTGGACTGATCACATAAAGTTCGCATTTTTATTTGAAAAGATAAAATTATCTATTTTCATTTGGCCAAAAGCTCAGGGTAAGGCAGTCAGAAGATCATTTAAACAAAACATGATGTGGTAGTTCTCCAAAGCAATGAGATGATTGTAATCAGCTTTTCCCTTTTCCATTCTGTTACATCTTAGATTTTTCTGACAATATAAAGCCAAAAGGGCATCAAACAGGTTAGTTTACCAGAACATATTGTGTAATTCTGTTCTCATATATCATTTTTACTGAGAGCCTTTGCTCACAGCACTAAACTGGCATCCTTTAAGGCTTGGCTCAAAAAAAGTGGGAAATTCTTTGAGAAGAAGCTATTGTATTTTTCCTGGTTATGGTACTGATGTGTCTCTGCCTTCATCTATAAACAGAAGTAGTTGTTGTTTCCCTCAGCATGTCTGAGATAGCTCATCAGCTTTGACTTTCTTCCCTTGTGCATAGCCTCAGAAAGCAGAACTCTTCCTCGTGCTTTCCCTGATTTGATGATTTTTCACTAGTCTCCTTAGCCTGGAGCTACTTGACAGCATACTTTGTGCTTCCTGCTGTAGAGATTTTCAGTAATTCTTTTGAGAAGCACACACAGGAGGCTTTTTATGTTGCTTGAATTCTCTAGTCAGAAAAATGTCCTGGATGAATTTGATAGATTTGACATACCTGGAATGGTTTTTAAAGGGAGGATCAAGAGAATGCTTCTGACATAGTCAATTGTTGGTAGTTTCAGAAACCAAGAAAACCCAAATGGGAAAAAGCAAGTAATACACAGATTTCCTCAGCGAGGCCATGATGCTGAACAAGCCTGTAGCTGGTGAGAGGCTGACTGCTGTTTTTAGTTGCTTTGTTTCTTGTCATGATTAGATCCTGCAAAATGGTTGGGGGAAAAAATGACATAAATGCACTCAAACAGATATCGAAACCGAGAGTGGAGAAACATTAGATTTTTATAGTAAGAAACTTATTTAAATTTTAAAAAACCCATGAAATTATGTAGAAATGCAGAAATATGGGGTGGATTAAACAAACCTATGTAACCAAGTACGTTGGGCTTTTATTGTAACAGTATGTCCTTGACATGACTGTTCATTTTGTATTGTAAAACATAACTTGTGCAGTAGTTAGGGAATTCTGTCAGGAATTAAGATTATTTTATTGCATGTAAGCAAGATTTAGTCTTACAGCAGTGCTGTTAACAGACATAGCAACAGATGTACTATCCAGGGAGCACCAGTAATTGCATGTATTCATTATTATGGGGGTCCTTTGAATTTGTCCTGCCAGATTATCATTCCTAAAAAAGATTCACTCAATTTCAAAATATCAGCAAAATAAAGAGGATGAAAGAAAATTGCTGTGTCTTTTTGTCCTATGCTTAGCAACATGTGCATTGTCCAGAAACACTGATTCCCTCTCTAAGAATTACACTGTGCTGTGCACAAGCTTGGAAGGCTGAAAAAGATACAAAATAAATCCAGAAATAAGATGTTGAATTGGTGGCAAAGCAGTTCAAAAGATAAAACTCTACTTCTTTATTTTTAGGTTGAAAGGTCCTGTAAACTGGAGGCCATTAATTTCTATGTCTGAAGTATTTAACAGAAAACATTTCTTCATTCCCATAGCACAGGACACTGTTTGTTAAGTTTACAGTTTAATTATTAAAACAGTACTTGTGCTGATACTTGAGAAATACATAGCAGAACTGTCACAGTGTCTCTTTAACATCAGTCTGAAGCATGATATAACATAAATAGGCTTCTGGCTAATTGTTTCCCATGCTCACACCCCACAGATCCTTCAGCTCCGCAGTCTTCCTGCAGCCTCCAGGGAAGGCTGGCTGCTTCCTGCTTAAAACCTGTCTTGTTAAAGCTGTGCTGGGGCTTTGTGAAAGAATATGCTGCTCATACAGCACTAACCAGCTGATATAAATTCCTCTACAGAGCTCCTGAATTTTTCACTAGGAATAGTTTATTCCAAATTGAGAACAAACTTAGTTCTTTGTTTGCGAATTTTTCATCAGTCCATTATGACTTTTAAGAAGCTGTTCATTACCTGCAATTGCCCAGCACATATATTTTATGTATATGAGAATTTTTTATTTTTTTTTACAGCAAGCATTGAGTCAGAGATTCACTATTTAGTCTTAGTGGATAACCTTTCTTTCATAGCAAATTTTCAGCTATAGAGATAGCTTTTCACAGGAAGGTGAAAAAATAAATCTTCCTTTTCCCAGATGTAAGTAAAACACAGTGCACAAATACCCAAATGGAAATAGAAAGCACAATTACAGAAATAACCCTTAATTCCTCCAGTTTTTTCCCAGCCCTACTGCTGAAGCACAGACTTCACCAACTTAGACCAATAGATCTGTCCTGGGAAACTGTGTTTTAAAAATAAGACAAAATCCATGTCAAGAGATTCATATGGCCTCTAACAGTCTACGTGCTTGCTTTTTTTACTGTTTTCGACTTATCCTTTTGCACAGATGTTAACAGACTGGTTTTGCCTTGTGTTTGTAAACATTGTTTCAGTTAGGTATTTGTACAAAAAAATTATCAAATTAATCTAAATCCATGATGTATTTCCCTAGTAAATAACTGTAAAGGTATGAATTTTGTGCTCTAAGTTGTATATTCTCTGGTTTCCAGAGGACTGCCTGGATCCAATGTGCTCTGGCCATGGTGTGTGTGTCCAAGGGGAATGTCACTGCTCCACAGGCTGGGGCGGGGTGAACTGTGAGTCTGCGCTGCCCGTGTGCCAGGAGCAGTGCTCAGGACACGGCACCTTCCTCCTGGACACGGGACTCTGCAGCTGTGAGCCACAGTGGACGGGCCCAGACTGTTCCACAGGTATGGTGGAGACTGCTTTATCAGCATTGCCTGTGCTTTATGCTGGAGTCATGAAAGAAAGTAGTTGCTGTTACCGTGCTAATAGGAATTTAAGAAACAAGATTGGGATGAACCATGAGTACTGTGGCATGGCACTTCATGAGCTTGTCAGCAACTGGCTTTCAGTTGCCACAGATAAGAAATGGATTTTGTCTGTGGCAAGAATTTTTCTGCCTGGTGGTGTGACATTGAGACCAGTAGTCCTGCAAGAGGACAGATGCCTCCTGGCATGCACTGGAGGCAAGTATGACTCTCACCTGAGCTGATGAGCACCTGTCAGGCTCATGCAGTCAGGGAATCCACAGTTCTGAGAGAGACTGGGAAGATATATTAAAAAAAACATAAAATCCAAACACAATGACTGATGAGTAAGAAAGCTCTGTCCAAAAAATCTTAAAACAAAAAAGACCATAATTCTCACACGCTGGGATAAAAATTCTCTTCCTCCTTAGAGGACCATCAAGGTTTGATTCCCCTTAAGATTGAGAGTTGAAATGGATTTCCTACGTGTTTTATACATTTACATTTCGTTTTCTTGAAATGAATGTACTGTGCACATTTTGCTCTGTAATGGAGCATGTCATTACCAATGTATCTACTACTACTTTTTCCCCTATAGAGGCCACAGAGCCAGAATCTCAGATGATAAGTAGCACATCCCAGTAAAGAATAGATGGAAGTGACAGATCTGCTGAGTACTGTGGAATACTGCCAGTGGTCCAAGTCACCAGTTTTTCTTAGAAATCATCATTCAGAAGAGCACTTGAAACAGTATAAATATCTGCTCAGATCTTTAAAGTGTGTGCTTGTGATCTTTAAGTAGGGACTTTTAAAATGTTCCTCTACATGATGAATTTTTAAGCAACAAAATATTGACCTGCTAATAATTTTCAGTGTTTGTTTCAAGGACCTTACATTCATTCTACACTCCAAAATTAATGTATGCAATTTTAGTCTGACACTGTCAGATATGGCACCTGCTTTGATAAGACTTGACTTTTTACTGGTTTTCAGCAAAAGCCTAGATGCTTGCATTTTTATCCTTTATTTTATTATATATTAAAAATATTCTCTGAAGCTCAGTATTATAGAAGTATATCCATTAATGAAGACAATAATTAGGAGAGGTCTTAGCTATGTATTATTTTTAACTCACAAAATATTGCAGACTAATTCTCTTTTGATACAATGTTATTGTAGATCAAAAAGCAATGTTAGTCTCAGATGGGTCTGTTGTGCCAGCTGCATGGGGGGCAGTCAGATATTAAGGAATCAAAATTCTAATAAATAAACTCCAAAGCTATTTTGAACATTTTTGGAAGGAAGCCTCTTTACCCCCATCGGTAGAGAAAATACCTCTCTTCATCCCTAGTGTATCCTGAGTTATCAAAGGATGTTTTTACAGCTACCCACAGGCAGCATGGCTAGATGCTTCAGACTTCTCCTTTCAAATATATGTTTCTTCTTAGGTGTTAGACTAGATTCAGGATGCTCTTGGCAATACACTGAGTGTTAGACTGAAGTATAGATGTTCATTTGTGCCTGAGATGTTCTTCCTAGGATCAGTAATTGCTGTGCTTGTTGGAAATAAAGCTTGATTTCAGTGAGTAAGGAAAACATCAAATTAATAAGGAAACATAAGAGGAGTAACAAGGTCACAATAAATGAATTTTCACATGTGAATGGAGAAAGTCACAAGGTTCTGTACAATGAAGAAATGGGTAAAGCACAGGCTGATTATTTGGAGTCAGACAACAGCAGAGCTTTGCAACTGAGAGAACAGCAGTGTCTCAGCCTGCCTCAAACCCTTTAACTTTGCCATCTTTGTACCACGTCATTCTCAGTGCTGTGAAAATTCACCTTTCTATAGCACATTGAAGACTCTGGTCCTGAGAATTTCTGTGTTTCCTAGCAAATTCCAAATATTTTCAAAATACAAGGATACATTATATAAAAGATTTTTTTCTTTTAAAATAGAAGTTAGTATATCTTGGCAGACTTAAAAGGGAGAAATAGCAAAGGTTTTGACAGCAATCAACAAAAATCTGGGACCCACATTTGCATAACAAAGAGACAAGACCCCTGTTTGATGCAAGCATGAAGCCAATTTATTTATTTCGCACATCAATATATATACCTCTAAAACTATAGCTAAAAATAGCACAATCACACAATTGGTGTTTCTAAGTAACATTATTAAGATCAGAGCTCTGCACAGACCCTCTGCACAGACCTATACAGACCAGCATAGGCACAGATGGTCTTGCATGATTCTTCTTAAACAAAGCAGGCCAAGCCCACCTTCTGCTTCCCCATTCAGGGTTTTGCCTCAGCTTGCCAGGGCTTGTGGCCTCCCAAACCTGGTACATCCACTTCAGTCACGTTGCAGTGCTCTGAGCCCTGCTCTCCAACTGTATTGCTACAAGGTTCTAGAATGTTTTGTAATGTATGGTTCCAGATATAATGTGGCCCAACCTGAAGAGGAGTGAGCCACCTTTATGATACCTTCCCCTAACTGCCCATCTCTAGCTCTTCAAACAAGATAAAATTCCATTTTAAAAGTGGTACCCTGGGGAAAGACAAGAATCAGTATCGGTGGAAGAAGACAGATGAAGGGTGACTGTGACCCATGCATTTCCTTAAGAATTGCCAATGTTTGGAGGCCCAGCCTGAGCTCTGGAATCATTCATGGATTTTTTGAAGCTGAAAAAGACCATGTTGTTCATGTTGTTTGATTTTCTATAGAACATTGCCAAAAAATTACAATCGTCCTTTGGTTTTTGCTTGACACTCATAGTTCGTTTAGTTTTTTGAAACTGAAGCATCACAGATACTGAGAATTAAGGGTAGTCCACCATTTCCTAGATAAATTGTTTCAATTATGTCTGGCCCTCTCTGCTAAAAAGTGCACCTTTCACTCCTAGTTTGAATAGGTGCAAAGTCTTGCAATCGTGTTTCTTTCTGTGAGGTGAAAGACTGGCAGATTATTTGAAGTCCTTTCCAGTGTCCAGCCTGATCTCTGCTCTGACCTGTGGACTGGCATAACCCAGTATCACTGCACCACCCCCAAATATTCTTTCTATTTCCAAAGTTATTGCCAGACAATTGCCATCCCTTGAGGGCCAAAAGATCCTCTTGCAGAATTCCAAAGCAGCTATCAAGATATGTTTTCATTGTGTTTAAATTGGTTCTCAATAAAAGCAGCTCAATATGGCTTGAAAGTTGTTCAGACTTATTATTGCTAATCCTATACTACTTGTGGGATAGAACTTAGGCTGGCTTTTTGTTCAGCTAAGATCCATCCTTTCAATAGCCCTAGCTGGATATCTGTTTCAGATATATTTGGCCTCTTTCTACCCTACAATATTGAACTTTCATGAAAAGTCATTTTCCTTTGTTAGCTCAGATTTCAATTTACCTCTCCCAGAGATGACATGGTTTTCATTTAAGCTTTGCCTTGCTGCTTATGAGCATCTTTTTAGGCTCTTCCTATCAGCTAACTACAAACATACAGATAATACGGCTCTGATTCTTCTGCCTTCTTTAGGCAGCATCAAGTGAATTTCACTCTGGAAAGATTCTGGCAGATTTTTAGCTACACCAGTAACAACAATATTGTTGTGCTTTTTCTACAGTCATATATGATCAGGAGAAGAAATTTTAAAAGTACTTTCTGTCTGTCTTTGGTTTATTATATGGACAAGATGAAAGTATTCTAATTGTTCTATATGGTTATAGACTAACATGTATTTCCCATGAGGGAGATGGATTAGTCTTTTGTGCCAGTTTACCAATTGGCCTGAATGCTGAAGATCAAAAACAAACTATGGCTTTCACTGCTTCAAAATTACACCAGTGTCAGAAATTTGTAGAGAAGCCTTATAGAGTTCTTATAGAGAACTCTGGCAGAGTTCTTTCAAGTGCTGTACCTGGGACATAGCTGTTATAATTCCAGTTGCAAGAATCCCAAACCTGCAGTCATCATTCAAGTAATACAGTTGATTCTTCCATTCCTACTGATCTGGGCAGACATTGCTTGCAATCTTTACTTGTGGTGAAGTCCATGTTGAAATACACAGAGATCCAACATCTTCTTCTACAGGAACTTTATTTCTTTAGTTGTTTTACTTGCTGTCCCTTGAACAGTCATCTGTCCTGCTTTCTGCAGGACTGCTTTTCTTTGGAGTGTGCAAGGAATAAAGAGGGTTTTGTCAGTTTTGCCTGAGGGGAGGCAGAGGCATCAGGGAAGCTGATTGCAGGCAGAGATCCACAGACATCTCTGAGAAGAGCTGTGTTTCTCCACCTTGATTCTCAAGCGTTTCTTAGACAAAAAGAAACATCACCAGCACTGCTACAGTTCTTCATTGTCCAAGATGTTGTTCCCAGCAGTGACACCAACCATACAGCAAATAGCTCATCTTCAAGCATTGAAATGGCTTTAGCTCATACTAAAAAAGAAAATGTGATTTCATCTCTTTAGTAATTAGCCTGTTAAAAAAAAAATGCTTGTCTGATATAAAGCACTGAAAATTAAAAATCCGTGATAATTCTCACAACGCAAATTAATATATTCTATTTTGGAATTAATTCCTTGGTATCTTGTTTATCACTTTACCCATTTAATTTTAGTTTTTTCCTAGTTTGGTCATCCTTTGGCAAATCACACCAAAGTGCTCAGAGACATTTAGCCATTACCAATTTAGCCATCTGACAGTAGATGTGCCCAAGAGAAATGCACAAGAGACTGAGTTCCATTTCTCATGTCATCTTTCCCTGCCTCTACAAGATGTGGAGAACAGAAATTTCATACTTTGTTCCAAGTCAGATTAGATAATATTCTTTTTGAAAACCCCCTGTACTGAAAAAGGTCATTCTTGGACTATTTCAGAGTCTCAGCATCTTTACACCATGCTGAACCCTGTGATGATAGTATGTAAAAATCCATTATCAGTCAGGCCTCCAGCATACATCTCGCTGACCCGTAGTAGGGGTGTGATCTACCAATACATAACACAGTTAGTAGGATGGAAGACTGATATTACACTCTTTTAATGTCACCAGGACTTCAGTATAGTCATATCTCTACTTACTGTCTATGGATCTTTGTTGCTTTATTTATAGGCTGTCACCCAAAATGCCTTGATGTTAATGAGTCATCTCCCCTTGAGGCATCTAGGCAGTGCTTTTCAGAAAAAGAAAGTCAAACGCATGAGTGCTGACTGCTCCTGTCAGATAGAAGGGAAGCTCTGGCTAATTGAAGGTGCAGCATCAACTGAGCAAAAAAACTCATCTTCTGTTCCCAGATTGACACCTTTAACATGGAGCCTTGAGATTAAGGGAGAGAAATATCAAGAGAAAATGGATGACAGAGTTGTTCAGGGGGGCAGAGCCTTGTATAAATTAGTGTAACTGCAGTGATACCAGCAGTGCAGTCCCGATGTGTTTCAGGTGAGAATCCAGCCCTGAGTCACTAATCAATTGTAGCACTGTGCCTAAAATATTATAGACTGAGAAATCTGTCACAGAGCTGATGCCTTTGACATCCTGTCCTGCCTTCATTTCTTTAGACTCTGTTCAGACAAAGTAGGCCAGTTTCTGTCCTCTTACTCCAGGACATTTGTCATAATTCCACTGAATCCATTTATATCGCTGAAGCAACCTAATTATGATTGGGAAAAGAATACTGGCAGTTCTTAGTCACAAAAACATTCATCCTAAAATGATTATATGGAGATGGTATATATTTAGAATATCTATTTTTGGTTAAGCTATCCTAGCAAGATTGGTTGTAATTTTACAAAGGGTAAAAATGAATCAGCAGCGTCTTCCTTCAATATCTTGTGAAGCAAAAAACCTCTTTAAAACTGTAGGGCTTTGAGAAATGCAAAATGTTGTAATTGTTGTAAATTGATATGTGCAGAGTGGAATAATTTAAAAATCATTAGAAGTCTCCATTTTTTACAGTAAAGTACTTCAAAAAGAAATGAAGGCATAATACAGTATATTAATATAGTTCAAGACATCTCAAATAGGTTTCAAAATTAAACATCAAAAACTGCAACTTGAAAAAATAATTAGGTGAAGCCATTTCATCGTAATCAGAAACTCTTCAGGTTTAGGGAATTGCAGTGTATGGGTGTCAATCATTCTCATTTACCAAGGACAAGGATGTTCACTACAAAGAGCTTTCAGTAGTGAAAATAGCCTTGAGATTTCCTCGGTACATGATGTAATGTCGTACATTTTCTAAAGACTGCTCAGTTGCACATTGGGGCTTCCACTCTGTTCCCTATTTTAGACAAGTCTCAAGAACTTTTTGATTTTATACTAGAAACGTCCTTCACTGTTTTGTTCTTAAGAAATGACGGACTTGCTTAATTTCATCTTACTGTCCTTTTTCTGTAATTTGTCTATTACTGCTCTGCTAATTAAAAGGATGATTGAAGTTCTCCTGCTGTACATTGTCTGACATTGCAGAAAGACTCTTCCCTACTACAGTATATTTCATTGAAAAGAAAAAAACAGCGTGTGACTAGTTTGATTTGTATCTTCTGTAGAGTTGCAAGAGTTTGCAAAAATGTATTTGGTGAGCAAGGTTTCTATTAAAAACATACAGTTAAAGATTGGAATACTTAATATGTGTTGCTGCAGCATTTAGAACATGAGAAATTTAAGGCAGTGAAGAAACACTCCAATAAAAATTAATTATCTACATGTTTAAATTAGTCCAGAGAGAACCAAAAATACCTGATGTAGTAATGTATTGATTTAAGAAATAGGATAAGTCAAGGGTATGAGATATACAGTGAGGAAATACAGGGTGTTTTTCAACTGATTGCTGCTTATTTTGCAGATATACCAAAAATAATGGCCCTTTCCTTTTCTTTTTCTTCCTGAAAATTAAGATTCTTAATCTATTGCTGTTTGCACCTCATTCAGCAATTAATGGAAATATTGCTCATTCGAATGTAAATGCAATTTAATTAAGTCAGCTTCTGTAAATCCTAGTCTAATGCACAGCAAGGTATTACTTTTTCCACAGGGTGGAATCCACAGACTTAGTTTCGAATGCTTCTATCTCAGCAACTGTTGTCTTACCCAGGAGGGAGATACCCAAATTGCCCTGGTGATGACAAAAGGGTTCTGTTTGCCCTCCACTCTGGGTAGCTGACAGAGCCTTTCCTCTCTGTCTGCATGGCATCGTGCCCCTGCAGGGAGTCCATCCTGTCAGGAATGTTGCCCTCACTGTGCTTTGTTCTAGTCCAGCCTTAGGAAAGTGATGCTCCTTAGGATCTTTGGGCAACACTGGTGCAAGGTCCTGCAGATTGCAAAACTAGAGCTCTTAACATAAAGCTGCTGTCATCTAGTAGCAAAACCTGGCGAGTAAGTGGGATTTTAGTAGCAACTCAGGTGCCAAAGTTGTTCAAGGACCTTTGAATTAGGTACGGTAAGCAAGGGGTTTAGAGGTGTATATTTGTAGTTAAATGCCTGCATCCCTCTTTTACATCTCAACCTTATCATCTACACAGGAGTCAATCTACTGAACAGGGATTAAGAGCCATGCTAAAACAAATGACAGGATATAGCATGGAAAGGTCTTTCATGAACAGTCGGTGTTCAAGAAAATGTCAAGATAGAAATTCTGACTATGGAAGGCTTGTACTCCACAATAACCCTTTGTAAAAGAGGACTCTGAAGTAGAGAAGCTGTGGGAATGTTCTGCTGCTCACAAATTATCCATACCGCTCTCTTTTAAAGGAAGGTTCTTGTGTTAGAGTGAGCTTCTGTTTCTTCACAGCTGGAAAAGCACAAATGGGAATTGCTAGAGCAAGGGTACAAAAGAGCACTAGAACAACTAGAGGTTTTGTCCTTCAGTGCATTTTGGAACATCTATTGTGCAAAATGTGCTGCATCAGTCCCTAAAAAGCTGATATTTATATTTTTTGTTGTCATGGTAAGTGTACAAAAATAGCTATCATTTCAACGTATTTATGCAGCAGCTTCCTCTCAAAACAGGCAATTGCTATTGGTAAAAGTCAAACTCATGAGAACTTCCCTACATACTACATTTCTGAGCATTTTGGTTGTCTATATTGTTGCAAGGGTAATATCTGTAGATATATAAGGATTTCCCAGTCTCTGCCCTCCTTAATGACATTTGCTTAAATGTTTTGGCTCGAGTAATATGCTTTAAAAAAATAAATTTATAATAATTATCCAAGAATATGTTAATGTCAGTGGGGCAAAAACTCCTTGTGTATTGCAGCTACAGTGTAGATTTGGGTATGTCACCCTTCAGTCCAGGAAGCCTTGGCTATTCTATTAACAGATTGTTAAAATAGTGTCTATCACCTTGGGGTCCAAAATCATTTTCTGATGGGAGTGCAGAGAGCTGATTGCTCACATGGCATATAATTGTTCAACTCCTGCTTTGCGTCCCCCATATGCTGAATTCAAAAATGCCCTGAAGAAGGGTGGCCAACCTGGTGGTGCCTCTGCCAGCTCTGAGGAGCTGGTACCAGGCTCCCCAGAAAAATGCAAGTCATGAGCTGCACCTTTGGTTTGGCAGCAGTCAGGCAGAGTAGCAGCTGCCGGATGCATGCTGCTATTTCTGTTGGTGCTGCTGACACAGAGGAAGTTATGGTTTATTTACTGGGAGCTGCTTTGTGTCTGCACTCACCTGCACTGACTCAGCTGTGAGCACAGGGATGTTTGCTCCCGCCATGTGGATGGACACAGTGTTCGTAGGCAGATGCTGAGTGCTGTGGAACTTGTGCTACTTGAGGCCACACTCCTTGGTTTTGTGCAAGAGCTTGTTATGCCTCACTGCTGAGTTTGTCCAAGGAACTGTTTATTTGTATAAAATGGGAGGAAGCAAGGCTAGCTTCTTCATCTACTTTTACTTTTGCCTGTGAACCTGAGATGTTACTTAGAAGCTGGTAATGACTTTTGATTTCTCACAGTATTTTTTTCTATAGTACAGATTGATTGTTGGGAACACACAGACCAAAGCCTTATTTTAGTTGATTCACTGCTTCATTGAATCATAGAATGATTTGGGTTTAAAGGCACCCTCCAACTTCCCTGCTGTGAATAGGGACATCTTCCACTAGATCAGGTTGCTCAGAGCCTCATCCACCCTGGTGTTGAACACTTCCAGGGATGAGGCACCCACAACTTCTCTGGACAGCCTGTGTCTGTGACTCACCACCCTCAGAGTTAAGAATTTCTTCTTGATACCTAATCTAAATCTACCCTCTTTCAGTTTAAAGCCATTTCCCTGTGTCCTATCACCACATGCCCTTGTCCACTGTTCCTCTCCCTCTTCCTTGCTCCCTTCAGGTACTGGGAGTCCACAGTTAGGTCACCCTGAAGCTTCTCTTCTCCAGGTTTGACAGATTTCCATCTGTCCATGTAGACTGGCTCTTCAGTGAAAAAAAAAAATTAATAAAAATCACATTATTTTAAAAGCATCCATTCCCAGCGTGTAGATGAACGTTCCATAAATCATTAACCCCTTTCCTTCTGAGTGCCAGGTCTGTGTCTGATTTGGGCAGCAATGGCATCTCTCTCACTTGTGGGCTGACATTGCTTTTACAGAGATGAATCTGAATAGCTGTTCCTGTAATACATTGAGAAGTAATGCCAATGCTCACCTTTTCAGCATTTTGAGCTCTTTCAAAATAGGATAAGTAAAATATATCTTCATTACTCAAGTCAGCAAGTACATCCAACTTTCAGAGCTCACACCAGCACAATTTTTGTGAGTGGACCCATACCCAAAGGTCATCCTGTGAGCCAGTGAATTAAAGATGGTGCCCACTTGTTGTAAATAATGCTTGAATAAATCATGACTTCTTTACTGGGTATCACTAATCAAACTTAGTAATTAAATGATTGTGGAAAGCTTTATATTCTGAGCAGAGCCCAAATCAGTGTTAACAATAGTTGTTCTGTGTACCACAGAAGATTTAGTGCTTATATGGACATATCCTGATCTCCTCAGACAATCTGGTGAACTTTTGCTGAAAATAGGTGTCTCAAAATCTTTATTTTCTTTTGATGCTGTATTGGTTCAGGCTGTACCTGTGAAACAGCTATATTGAATGAACCTACTGAGCCATCTCTTTGCCTATTTCCCTTTTCCCCACAAAGCTATGGTTGTTCTCCATGTTTCTTATCATTATCACAGGCCTCATGCCTTCCCTAGTTCTTGTGGTCTGTCACTTGCTCAACAGGTTTCCCATTTTTTCTGCACAACTGGCTTTTCAGTCCAAGGAACTGTGAATTGCATTTTCCCCTCTGTGAGTGAGCACAAAGGCATTACTTTCATCTCAGTCATTACAGCTCATGACAGATTGTTCTGGACTGCTTACATACCACTCTCCTGATCAAACAAAGTATTGAACATGGTAGAGGTTGCACAGCACTTCCTTTTGTGGTTCTTGGAGTGTTGCAGAGGATTTCAGAGCTTGTTAGTCAGAGTATAAGTCTCCAGTGATGACTGATATCTCACTGCTTTGCTACTAGTACAACTTGAAATGATAGAGTGAAGACAAATTATAAAACAGGACGAAATTTGACAAGGAAACTCCACATTTACTTGGGCAACAATATTTTTTAAATGTCCTGGTCAGATTTCTGTGTGCTTCTCCTTGCCCTTGTGTCAGTCTAATCTTCCTTGCTATTAGGTTACACTTCTGCTCATTTATTTTAAACATTGCCCATACCAGCCTCATCCAACCTGCCAACCTGCATCAGATCTCTAAGAAAGAAACAAGTTCTGCAGCTGAAGTCTCTTGGGTAGCAAGCCCAGCATAGTTGTATTCTCCTTTACACCAGTGCTATGGCTGGGTAAACAGAGATGTTCCCAGTGCCAAATGAGGAATCTTTTGCAGTGGTATCAATTTTCAGTGCTTTGGCTGCCTGAAATGAAATATCTGTTAGTATGTTTACCATTACCAGTCCAGCTTCTTCAG
Organism: Sturnus vulgaris; assembly: GCF_052056855.1. NCBI lineage: Eukaryota > Metazoa > Chordata > Aves > Passeriformes > Sturnidae > Sturnus > Sturnus vulgaris. Next base: position 15,230,681 of record NC_142256.1, on the reverse strand, counting down.
GCTGTATTGATTAAATTTTTGTACTGTAAAAATACCATTTTGAACCACAGTGAAATCGATATAGAGTGAGATTTTATATATATATAAATTGGATTTGGATCAGGAAGAAAATCTTCATCAGATGAAAAATAAAGCTGGATGAAAAAAGTGTAATAAAAGATCTCAGAAGGAGAAAAAGTTACTGTCATTTCCCCAACCTATGTTGTATTTTCCCTCTAGACCTCTCTGTCTGTCCACTGATTACTTTTCTACACAAATAAATTTTCAAGTAAAGTGAGGCTTTCAGTTTCGAAAAGATACTTGTAAATAGATGTAGCATTATCAGAAACTACTTTACAGGGCTTTTTAAACACAATTGCATTCATGTATTTTGTGATACACAGTAGTGCTAATGGCAACCTTCCTACTGGAGGCCAGAAGAGTTATTTATAGAGTACCTAGAGCATCAAGAAAAAGTTCAATGAGATGATGGTAGGATAATTTCCAGAAAGCAGTTAAAACCACTGCTGTATGGATAGTGAAAAATTCTGAGTAACAAATAGTGAGGATACAGCATCTCATTCCAGTGGGTTTATTTTGTATGTTGTGGCCTGTGGTAAGAAGATAAGAAAGCTAGTTAGCTAACTGCAAGGCAAGACACCAGAAAGGTTTTCTACATAGAACTTACAGTAGGAAGGTTTAAAATGAAGTAATGTTTGGGGAATTAAGTAGTTGATAGTTGTCCAATAATTGTGTCTGAATTATCCCAAATAATAGTCAGGGCTGTATGAAGTTTAGGTCCCTCCCATTTATTTTCTGAACTTATTGGCTAGTTAGTAGTTCTTTTTCAGCAACTCTTGTCTCTCTAAGGAAGACCCAACCTCCTGAAGTACTTCTTTGCCTCCTGGTAGAAAAGCTCCTGAGGTAATACTGAGCAAAAGGTGAAGAGTGCCTGGGCCAGTCCACTACTGAGATTTCAGCTGTGCTGGTTTTGTTGGGTTTTTTTTAATGCTAGCGAGACCACACAAAAGCTTATTTTCTGGAATCACTAATTCATTTCATAACAAAACCCAGAGATCTACTGAAGAGAAAATAGAAACAGGTTATCAGTCATTTAATCATGCAGGAAAGGGGGTACTTAATATGAGTTTAAGTATTAGAAGACATCAAGAAGACATGAAAAAAATGGTATTTGAGGGGGCTAAGGCATGTCTATATTTGTGTAATTCATCGAAAACTGAAAAATAGTTGGAATATGTTATGAGCCTCTCTAACATCGTTCAGAGCCAGAAATGAGGGCAGATGCAATTTAGAGTTGGACTTGTTTTCTCCTTAAGATTTTTTCCAAATAATTCTTCCTTGGCTTAATATAGCTTTATATACGTGCTACAGTCTTGCTTCGTGATAGTGCCAGAAAGGATAAATATCAATAGCAGAATAAATTTAAGCATTCTAGTCTGATAACAAACTGTAATAGAAAAGTGTTTCAGACAAATATTTCAGTTCAGGTGAGATGAATCTCACTCTTTGAGTCTTTTGTTGGGATGGGCCATCATGTCCCACTTTGGGCAAGGGCAGAATCTTTGGAAATGACTGTGAAAATTATTTTGGAGAGAGAGATGATAATAAATTCAATGCAATAGTTTTGCAGAAAGAGTTGCTTTGAATTTATTCACCTAACTGTAGCACATTGTTGTGGTATTGTGAGGTGACCTTTAGTATATTTCAGTGTCAGATATTAGCATGTAATGCATGAAGAGAAGGATAAGGAATGTTGCAGCAAGAGAAATTTAGATTGAGAGAATACTTGTCTGTGATGATGGTCTGATAGTGGCATGAATTGCCTGTCATAGTATAGTCCTGTTCTGTGTTGCTGGGAGCTTTTCAAGGATGCCAGGTATGATTTATTTTGAAACTATAATAGATGATTCTGTGAAGTCCTTTGCAGCTCTATTCTTTATAAATTTATGTTAAAATAGATCAGTCATTTGGTGATGATTTATCATATTGATTTATTTCTGATTGTACTAAATTTCACATTAAGTTCTGTGGCAAGTTCCCATCACGTGTTCCTCGGTGGTGTGAAGGCTAGGGAAGAGACAGGCAATGCACCATTGCTGCCTTTCCACACAGGAACCTGATTTTAGTTTTCCAAAGGAAAACATACAAAACCTGGCAGCAGACAGAGAAGGACTTCAGCGTTAATGTTTTGAAGATATTTGCAAATCCCTTTGATTTCCATCTCAAGCTTGAAGAGCAGGTGCCACTGGATACTGGTATAACCCATACAGTGCTGTTGTGTTGCCTCTAAATGTCCCTTGCTTGATCATAGATCACAGAATGGTTTGGGTTCTTTAACATCTATGATCTTAAAGATCAGCCCATTTCAGCTCCCCTGCTATGGGCAGGGACATCTTCCACAAGACCAGGATGCTCCAGGCCCCATCCAGCCTGGCCTTGAGCACTTCCAAGGAAGCTTTATTGGCATAGCTGTGGTTGACTGAGAATGTAAAAAGTTACACATCTAACTAACAGACTGTGACACTGCTGGAAAAGATGAGATCAGATGCAGTTAACATCCAGATTGCCAAATAAGTTTATGTAAATTGGGAAGATAAGATAAGCTGTACTATAAAAATAACATCTCTTCTACTACAGATATGTACAACTTGATGTCTGCATGAAACCTCTACAGTGCACTCCTAGGTAACCTTTGTTAAGGGGAACAAATTTCCTTTAGGTTTTACAGAAAAAAAAAAAGCTCAAGTGCTTTTCAAACTCCTAAAACTTTACATTTTTGAACCTTTTTGTGGTGTAAAAAATTATATTAATAAAGTCAGTTGCTGAAAATGAAAGCTAGAACAGAGTTGTCTCCAGGACACAGCAGGAAGGTAATTTAAAAAGCTCAGGAACATTGTTGAAATTATCATGCAAACTTATTAAATGTAATGTATATTTAAATTGGAAAAACTTCTTTATTAGGTCTAGATAGGTGATTTTTTTGCTGCCTCTAGCAGTTAAGCTTATTGGGTGAAAGTCAGGGTAGATTAATTTCTAATCTTTATGGAAAACCACTTATTTAAAAATGGATAGCAAAATTATTAATATAATACTGAAAGTTTAGACTATCTGTAGACTCACCACTGAACAAAAATGTATGGCCACTTTTGTTTATACATATAGTTATTGTTATTCTTAGCATGATTATCTAGGAGTTATTTCTGACACATGTTGAATTAACATTAAAATCTTCCCATATCATTACAAATTATAAAATATTTAGCTTTAATTTCCCTTTTCATAACACCTAAGTAGGAGCTTATTATAAAAACACATTTGAAAGAACTCATTGTTGACTTAGGTAATTAAAATTAAGAGTGTGGAGTGCATTTCTAATGCTTTTTAGATTAGCTCAGGAATCATCAACTATTTGACTCCTTCTCAAGAATATGTGCAAATAATGGTTCACAGCTCACATTTGCCTTTTTCCAAGAAATTAATGAGCATTCAGAATTAAGGACATGTCAGTAAAAATTATAGACTGAGTTGAACATTTTTTAAGTCTCTTCTTCATTAATTGGTGCGAGTCTAAAGACTCAGAATTTTAGATTTGATGCAAACAGTATTTGATGAAAGGCTGAGAGAAGCTGCTGGGGTCAGCTGAGGCCAGCCCCCGGCACTCTGCCAGCACGATGCTCACAGTGGCTCTGCATGGCTGGGCTTTTTTCAAAAGCAAAATTAACTTTCCAGGCCTACATTTAGAGAACCTTGTTTGGATTTCAAAGTGTAAAGGTACAAAAATTGTTGCACAGCCATGAATTACTGTGAATTTGGGTGACTTGGTTTCCTGGGAACCATGAAAATTCACATGTACTGAGGAGTGTGTCTCAGCCACAGACCAGCCTGTAACCCAGCTTGCTGCACAAGGTGTGCCCAGAGCTCAGGCAGGCAGTGTATATCCCACTAATGGCACAGAGGAGAGTGGCAGGGAGGAGATGGGTTTATGTAAGCCTACAAGCCTGAACACCAACATGGTCAAGGAACTTAAGGAATTGTGAGCGTGTCACTGTACATTGTAAGAATGAATGGCATTAATGGAACTGCACAAGTGAAGGCTTGTGATGCAATATCCCTGAGTCAACTAATCCAAACTGTACCTCTTGTCACTGCCTCCCTTGTTACCTTACATAAGTCATCTCTTTGCTCTTGTCCTTCGCAGTCAGATGATGGCACAGCTTGTGACTCCTCAGCAGGACAGTCTCTGTCCAGGCTGTGATTTGCATCTCCTCCCTCATCCTGCCTGCTTTGATCTCTCCTTGGGCTGATTTAGCTCAGCTAGCTGTCAGGTATTAACCCAGAAAAATAAACTGAATAATTATCTGACAGTTCCATGATCTGAATCATCTCACCAGTTTCACATGCTAAGCACTAGGCAGGGATCACAGAGCCAGGAGATGGATAGAGAGGAGGAGGAGTGGAATAGGTGTTTCAATCAGAGAAGATATTTTTGGCTGTCTCAACTGCTGCACTGACCCACAGCTCAAAGCCCTTCCCTATTGTGCTGGCTCTGCTGCATTTTGTGATGATTCTATGCCCTGTGGGACCAACTGCTTTGGAAGGAGGAAGATGTTCCGGTGAGGTGAACAGTTGCATCATGTCTGATTTGCTGTCCAACTTCACTTCTATGTGAATTTTTGCCACATCAGCTTTATTTGAAGGTATTTACCTAGTTAAATTTCCTGTATAATTTCCCATTGCTGTTGGTCCCTGAGCACTCACTGTAGTATCTCATTTTGTCCGGTCTCTGGTGGAAACCCTCCATGCAAACACAAATGCTAATGTGGCTCCCTGCTACACAGAGGTTTCTGGGCTTGTTTATCTGCAGAAGTTAAGAAATAAATAGTTTTGCATTTAAAAGAGGACAACCTGAACTGATAATCCTTTTTCTGATCTTAGTTGTTTGAATTAGCTGTGGATTAAAGCTGCATATTCTACCACAGCATTAATAGGATGACGTTAGTCTTAATTTCCCTTGCTTTTCATGACAAGTCTGTGGAGAATCTTGGATTTGCTTGGCAGAATAATACATTATCATGGTAAACAGCATTTCTGAAGCCTTATGAAATCACCAAAATGAATGTAATTCTCAAGGTTGCCTCAGTGACAACAAAGTGTGAATTGGCTGAACTGCAGGTCAGCTAGGGTAGCTGAGGAAAGTGTCTGTTGCAAACTAAAAAACCTCATTACATTACATCTAGTGCTTACAAAATTGGGTTTGGTTTTCATTAAAGAACATTTAGACTCAATATTTTGAGGAAAAAATTCACTTTTAGAAGGAAATGCAAGAACTAGGTACATTCATTTCAAGTATGATCTTATGTTGGAAAATAGACCCAAAAAAATAAGCCTTATGAGTGAAGACTCGTTAAAGATTAGGAGCTTAAGTTGTGTTTAAAAATTTTATTCCATGTATGGGGAAAACAGTGGAAAACTTCCTAATATTTTAAGGTTTGTTTAATATTTTGGTTTTAAAAGGGGAATGTGCACAAGATCTATCCCTGTCCCTGTGGTAGGGATGTGCCTACATTGCCTTCAGCTCCATGCTGTTATTTCTTTTGTTTGTTTGGAAGATGAGTTTGTCATAATTAGATTCTGCGGGGTAGACAGACGGGGGAGGCAGCCATGCATGCCATGTGTGGGAATGTGTTCAAGGTTTTCCACAGCTGGTTCTTTGGTCTGTTTACAGATAGAGAAGTGGCAGGAGCTGTTAGTGCTGCTGCCAGGGTCAGAAGCTCTATGTATTGCTTTATTTCCCCACTTCAGCATTGCCACTTCTGTATTCCAATGCCTACAATCTTCCCTGAAGTTTTGGAATCAGTTGAACTAAGCCAGTCCCACTGAAGAAGTCTGTGTAGTAGAACATCAATCCAGAGGATCAAAAAGACCATCCATTCCACCTACCTTAGTATATTGTAATTGTATATTGCCACTTGAAGTAAAATAACAAAAGCAATAATTATAATGAACTAGAGGGAGATCAGGGGAGATGAAACACATCTAGAAGCCTAAATTCTTAAAGTATTTGCTAGATCTAATTCTCAGGAGTAGGCCCAAGCTGGAAAGAAAGCTTCAAATAAAATCAGTGATCCTCTGCCAGTCTGCTTGGGGGTGATGCTTTTGTGATCTGGTGGAATCAATTTACTTCCTAAACTTGGGAGCAAGTGTTTGGACACCTTCAGTACCAATGGAATAAGAAAGCAAGTCCTCCTATAGTCTCCCCAGGTTTGTTCCAGGAACAAACAAGTAACAAAATGTAAGAGCCAAGACAAATTATGCTGCAAAGAGGAAGAAATCCTTTCCAGTACCTGCAGGCAGGCAGTCCAAGGCATGAAGCAGTAGATTAATATATGATCAGCAGGCAACAATCAAGACTTTCTAAGATATAATGCCCCAGACTCAGCACAGTTTTCATTTGAATATGTCTATTTTCTTGTCTTACATATTGTTTTTTCAGTAATATCATAGAATCATATAATCAGATAATTATTTTTGTCTTTTAATCCAGTATAACACAACTCCCTGTCTGAATAGTAAATTTAATTATTTTTGTATAGCTGATTTTGACTTCCTAAGGACAGTACTTTGCAGTTGACTTTACTGAATTTTGTGTAATGCTCCTTACCATGCCTTCTGCTTCTGAATTTGATTTGGACAATGCTCTTGCAGTTTGTCACTCACCCATCCTTTTGATTGTGCATCGTGCTGTCATCCTGGCTCCTAACAAAAATAAGGGCTAAGCTCTCACTCAAGACAGAGCCCAGCACGTCTTTGATGTCACTGTGCTGTTCCAGTTCTGAGATGCTTTTTGCTTTGTGTTAAAATGATTGCAAGATAAGATTTCAATTTAAACTTTAAAAACTTTTCTTGGTATGTAAGTGACAGCATTTGTCACTACAAATGCTTTTAAGGATGTTTATATACAATAGCTCCAAGATCTAAATGATCATTGTTTAAAATCTGTCAAGGGAAAAATCCTGCCACAACTAAATATGTAGCATTGACATTTGAAATCAGAACAGACACGAGTGTTTGACTTATCCTTTTAAGTGCTATCAGCTGCTTTCTGTGAGGAAGAAGGAGGAGACATTTCTGTAGCAGGTTAATTACAGGATAACAAGCAAGTTCTGTGTCTTTACAATAATCATTCTAAATAAATTCAAACTACATTGAACCTTTCTATAGTGAAACCATTCTTTTCACAGAACAACTTTAATATAAATGGAAGTAGAAGTGCAGTTAGCATATGTTGACGTATTGAAACAATTTAGGACTTTCATACCACTTCACAATTAGGGGTGTTCTGCAGTGCCCAGGTAGAGAAATTCTTCTGAGGGCAATGAAGGAGGTATTACTTGAAACAGCTTTCTTGGTTTCTTAGCAGTTGACTCATGAAGGTCAGGAAGGGAAAAAAAAGTCTGAATCCTCAGAAGCCATTTTAGAACTAGGGGGATCTGAATGGCCTGTAGGTCATGTAATGTTGCTTACTGCTGTCAGAGGTGCTTGCCTCATCTCTTACTCCCTTTCTGGTGCCTTTCTGTATTGCAAGTGAAGGCCATTTTATCATCACTACAAACATTTGAATATCTAGAAGATTGGTTTGCTTATATGTATTTTATGTGCCACTCTATCCTTTAATTCAGCTCACAGTATTTGAGTTTGTAAGAGATTTTAGAATTGAGTCTCAGAAGAATTAGTCAAAAGATACTGACCTTTTCATGTCATTGTTTGTCTGGTTCACCAGACTCTACCCTCTGCAAAGCCATCATTTGCAGTCCCCACCCCCAACAAATAAATTATCTGAAAAGTAACTACTAAAGAAGGAGGCAGCCAGATTGCATAAGGTCTGTTAGGTGATGTCTGGTAGGTAAGGTACTTGTAGGTGTAGAAGAAGAGATTACAGGGGATCTCGCCCCTGATAAATCATAGCTAAATGATAAATCATAGCTAAATGATAAATTATGATAAATTATGATAAATAAATGATAAATCATCATAATTACCAGAGAAACAGCCTTGCCCTTAATGGGTCGCAGCTGTGACTAATAAAGATAAGTGTGATAAAAGAGGTGAGTGGCCGCTCAGGGAGGATTCCGGAGGAAGAGAACCTTGAAGAAATGAAGGAGCCCTGGGGGGAAAAGGAATGATCCAGAGAGACACAAAGAAGAATGAAACAAGCAAGAGAGCTGCTGCTGTAGGAGATCTGCTCTGAGGTCAGTCTGGGTCTGATGGAGTTAGAGCACGCTGGTGGAGCCTGCAGTCAGAGTCTGCAAACCAATCCGTGCAGTCATGGCCCGGCAGGGAAACAGCCAGTGCTTAGAGTCTACAGCTGGACCCCACTGTAGGAGCTTGCTGTAGTCGGAGTCAGGATGGCTAAGCTGTAAAGAAGAATAAACCAGCACCCTTCTCATGTTGTTAAATGAGAGTCTTTTGTCTTGGCTCATTTCTACCCCTCGTGAGAGGTCTATTGCAACATCTATTGAGTGATAAAATCCCACGTTTGATCCAGCTGATGAGTGATATTCATACAGAAGTGAAATTAGTCTTGATGCAAGGTCTAATTGCAGTATGAAAGTGCTGTTCCACATGGTGTACTTTTCGTTTTTCTGTGCAGAGCTGTGTACCCTGGACTGTGGCAGCCACGGTGTCTGCTCCAGAGGAATATGCCAGTGTGAAGAGGGCTGGGTGGGGCCCAGCTGCGAAGAGCGGACCTGCCATTCCCACTGTGCCGAGCACGGGCAGTGCAAGGACGGGAAGTGTGAGTGCAGCCCCGGATGGGAAGGGGACCACTGCACCATTGGTAAGGGGGTTTTGTTTCAAGAAATGAAATACAGAAAGTTTTAATCCGGTTTTAGACAGATTGCCATCATTCAGATTAAAATCTGTTTGGAAAAGCAGAGTCTCAGAATCCAAAGTGTTAAAAAGGTGGCTCTGCTCTCTGTTTGTCCCACAAAATAACAACTTGGCACAGCTTTCTGTATAGAGGAAATAACGGATTAGTTAATTTTTAAGAAAAAACATAGATAGTTCAGTCCTTACATATCTTTGAGATGTGCTCATATATGAATTTGGTAGTCAGGGAGGAAAAAAAATGCTTAAAAAATACAAGGTGTGAGGAGCCAAAGCTATTATTTGCCTTATGTAATTCTTGCAATAAATCTGTTGCCTTTCTGTATGAGGATTTACATACTTTACTTACTGCTAAAGGTATTTTGCCTAGAGTTGACCTCTAACAATATTCCTAATAAGGTAAAGATGTTTTTAGAAGTCATTAGTCTACTATAAAAATGTAGGTTGTATTTTTAATGAAGTTTAACAGTTTTTTGCAGTCTGTGTTTCTCCCTAAAATGTCCCAAAATGAGATTATTATCTAATTTTCAGATGAGCAGCATAAGGTCTCACATTTGTTTCTTGAAAAAAATCTAGACTGTGTTATCATTATCTTGAGTGTTCTAAGCTAATTCATTCACTAGCTCTAGAATTCACTAAATCAAGAATTAGGTTTGCGGTAGTTTTCTGAAGTTTGTTTAGAGCAAATCCAGAGAAGAACCGAAATACTTAAAAAGATAAAAAGACCTGCTGTTCACATTGTAGGTAGTGCCAGGTGTGGCCCCTGCACACTTGTCATCAAATGGAGGACGATCACAAGCAATGTTCTGGTCACAGCAGCAGGACTAGATCTGCCTGCAGGAGGAGGGAGACATTTTATATCTAACCCCCAGGTGTCAAGCCATAAGCAAATGTATTTTCATTTGGTACACAAGTTTGATCCATCTCAGTTTTGTTCTTTTCTTTTTTAAGCTCACTACTTAGATGCTGTTCAAGGTAAGTTTTTCGTATCAATGTTACAAAAAAAAAGAAAATATACAAAAGTATTGGGAATGGAGAGTTCTCTGTTACTCATTTTGTTTGAGCTTCTGTACTGCTAGGTTCTCAGAATAGATGACACATTCACTTATGGAGGTATATATAGATATATATGCACATGTAGAGACACAGAGTTACAGCAGAAAATGCAGTTTTTAATAAGTAATGTGCTCAACTCATTTGCAAAGTTGTAGCAATGTAAGCATGTTTTACAGGGCCATCTGATGTGCTGTGTTAGGCAAATCCATTTTTTGCTCTTGTTTACCATCCAAAGTAATGCCAGAGCTGAGGACTTGCTAAAAAGCTTGTGTTGATACTGTCTCCCATGAAAAGTAAAAAAAAATATACTTCTGTCATTTATGCTTGAAGTTTCTTTTGATAGAGAAGTACTCTTGTTTTCTAAAGGTGTCTGTGCCAGATGTGATCTAGTTCTCTTCAAATCATTTGATACAAGAGTAAAATTTGATGTTGCTTTGTCTGGTGCTGTTCCTGTGATTCCCATGCCTTTCCTCAGACGCTGCTCATTCATGTCAGTGTGAGAACCTTCCTCCAGTGTGACAGCAGTCCCTCTGCCTGGCATACACTGAGCAGAGCAGTGATGCACAGCCCCTTCCAAAAACACTGCTCACTGAAATATCAAAATACCCATTAGTTCAGAAAGATCTCAGTGCCTATTTTCTGTTTCTTATTTTATTTCTTTGGAATTAGGTAATAATAAAAGCATGTAAGTATTCATTTTATTGCATTTGTAGGCTTAGAGGGTAACCATAAACAGTAGCAAAATCTAATCGTGTACAAGAAACTGCTGAACTCAGCAGGACAGTGACTGAAAGGGGAGAAACATCCACATTACCCAAAAGAACTCTCACATCCTGTCCTTCCCCCCAACTCCCTGAAAGAGGCTTTTATAGTATATTTGGTGGTTGCCAAGTTCATGTTGCTTTGGAGTAGTGTCTTCCATAACTCAGTGTGAGAATATGGTCTCACCCAACCCCAGTTTTTCTGAGCAAAAGGGTCAGACTCTGATCCTTCTGTTTGCAGGTGTGATTGATAAACTGTAAGAAGAAAGGGAGATCGTGTGTCTCATGTAAAGTTACCAGGAAATGTGCTACATGTGGAGCTGTGAATCACAGCCTGACAGACCAGAATCTGACTGGCTCCTCCAAAGTTAATTTGGAGCATCTTGGGCCTATCAGACACTGACTCTTCTTTCCCCCTTAAAAAAACCCTCTCTCATAACACCTATATGTTGCTGATCAGATGCACAGGGGCTTTCAGACCCTGTATGTCCATGCTGGGAAAAAGAAAGGAGCCATCTTAGAAGTGATGCCACTCACTCTGTCAAACTTACTGCCAAGCTTTATCCATTGTCCTTTGGCTCCATATGTGACATGGTGAGGATCTGACAAATGTCTGAGCTGGCACTATGCTATGCAAGCAGATGGATGTGAGTGTACATATCCAGGAGACCATTCCTCTCTCTCTCTTAGAGGCAAGAACTCTAGATGTGAATGTCCAAACTACTATTGATTCAGAGCTTGCAAGTATATAATTGAGAGGATGCTACAGTCCTTGGTCCAGTTATGATCTAAAATCAGCACCACCAAAGGGCATGTGTTGGTCCTCTTGGAATTGGCTATAAGGGAAGAAACCAGAACAGGAAGGCAATGCTCCCTCGATTGCCTTCTGTGGAAAGAGTGTGTTGTAGCATAAATCAAATTGGCTTTTTCTCAGTCAGATGAGTATTTATGAACAGAATAAAAAGGTCACTTCCACTCCCTGCAATGCGTAGAATTATGTCCACAGATGCCAGTTTGTCATTTAGACAATATTTTTCATGTGTAACTTTGATGTAAGTCTTGATTATGTGTGTGATGTTGTTAGTGAACTACAGTTTATTTTTCAATAGAGAAAGAGATGGACATGACTCTAGAACTTTATAGCATGACTTTACTCACCTTTTTCCTGTACACAAAATACTAAACACTAAAAAATAATCCTCATTCCTCACAGAGAAACTACTTTTGGGCAAGCAAAGGGAAGCACTAAGTTGGGGATTCTTCTATATTTGGCCAGAAATGTGACTTCCAAGCTGTGATCATTTGAAGGCAGCAAGTATAGTGGTGGCTAGAAGTAGGGATGTTAATGAGTAATTGCAACTGCAAAATAAGAGAAAAATATCCCTTCATGAGGGCTTTTTTTTTTTCACTTTCTCTTTTAGATGGTTGCCCAGGTCTCTGTTATGGAAATGGGAGGTGCACTCTTGATCAGAATGGGTGGCACTGTGTTTGTCAAGTAGGCTGGAGTGGCCCGGGATGTAACGTTGTCATGGAAATGGTGTGTGCAGATAACCTGGACAATGATGGAGGTATGATACATAATTCATGTGTTTCTGTTTATCTGTCACATCCTTGACTGCCATTTAAATCCATAGTTTTGTTGTATGCTTTCCTTTTTAGCACAAAATGTCGATGTCTGTCTGTTTGCTCAGGACAGTTGTTCCACTGACTTTATCGGAAGCGGTACCGTGAGGGAGCAGACCCTTGTGCTGGATGCTACTGCAGGCAGAAAGTATCTGTGGCTCTACCATCCCAGTACTTAATTCTTTCTCATAAAATGCAGATCAAAAGTGTAATAAGTAATTTCCTGTACTTCCTTTCCAGTCTTTCTCATAATTGCAATCTTTCAGAAGAAACAGCCAAGAGATAGATTTTGACAGGCAGAGAGGTTTTTTCATCTGGGTATCCAGTTAGTCTTCCATTATTATTAATTTAATATATTTGCAAGCATAAAATGCACATTTACAGGTGCTTTTAACATAGTCTCTCTTAATATTTCTACTGAGACACAGCAGAAATCAGCAATTATGTGGACCTACTTTTGAAGGTAGCATGTAGAAGAGACTTTGGAAAGTATGTTAAACAGAGCCCTGTACTGAAATAATTATTTGCTCCTTTTTATCGGTTAAACAAGGGCATTTGGCACTAGGTGCTCTCCACCTCAGTCCTCTGTGATCTTGATTTCTTTCTAAGGTTGCTTAAGTTTTAGGTTTGCTAGAGAAAACACAGTTCTTTTATACAATGGTCTCTGCTTTCTTTCCAACAGTTTGTTCTAATACATGAGTTGGAGCACTTTTTTTTTTTTTTAAGAAAAGACGTCCAGCTCTGTTTCAAACTTGCCAGTGGGAGAGAAGCCACAATATTCCTGGCTGGTTACTCTCAGAGTTAATTAATTTTCCTATCTGTTTTAGGAATACTCATTTGCTGAGCAGTCAAGGACTATTGCTTTTTTCTCCTTCACCTACTACCGGCCTTTGCAGTGTTCTTGTCTGTCATCCACAGAGCTGTGCAGCTTTCTCATTCAGAGAGTGGATTCGAGGCCAGGTTGGATGAGGCTTTGAGAAACCTGGTCTACTGCAAGATATCCCTCCCCATGGTGGGGGGTTGGAACAAGGTGATCTTTAGGGTCCCTTCCAACCCATACAGTTCTATGATTTTATGAACAGCCCCAAACATAGTTAACTTTTTTTTCTTTTGATTGCACACTGAGATGTGTTAAAGTACATATTATCTTACTGTGTCACACCTAAAGACTATATCAGTGTCCAGGATGAGAGCTTATATGCAACTTTAAGGGCAAACCTTGCTATGATGATTTTGTTTTCTTCTAGGTCATTGATAAATTAAGCTTGATGTAGGTCCAAGAACTGAGGTCACTGTGGGACCGCAGTAGAAACACTCTGACTCAGTGATGATTCCTCATTTACAAATATATTTTGAGACCTTCTGATTTTGTATCCTGTGGGCTCTAAGACCCTGCTGTCCTTTGGCAAAGGCTTTCTCATTTCTGAACTCTATTCAAAATTGCCTTATTCCTCTCATATCCTTCCTTTTCCACTTTATTTCCAAGAGGTCCAAGAACCCTGTTTCTGCCCACTGTCTGTGCTCTCCTGTACTAGTGTGTATCCCTGTCACACAAGATCCCACAGCTGGCATCCCTGCCCCCCTGTGCTCTCCCATCTGTCGCTGTTCTTCCCCGCTGTCCGAGCCATGACTCACCCGCCTGCGCTCTTAAATCTGCCCACTAAAACCCTATTTAGCCTGTAATGTATGGAGAGCATTTTCTGATACACTCTATGAACTGGCTCTGTATAAACTGTCCTGTACTGTGATTTTGGGTGCTTTATATTCTACAATAACAGTGAGTTATTGGAAGAGTTGGAACTTTTAACTCTAAATCTCCTTGAACTTGTCAGTTTAAGGCAGACACTTCACGTCATTTTCACTGCAGGTTTTAAAAGCAATTTTCTTTTGCCTTTTTAATGGGAACATAACATGGACTAGGATAGCTCTGTTGACATTAAAATTAGAAATAAGTGCAGAGAGAAATATTTAATTAATCTGACTACAGATGGGCTAAATGTAATTAAGTTTTCCTCACAATCAACTTAATATAAGAAAAGAAAATTATATCTACATATATCTCTTTTTCTTTATATATATATGAAGTTCATAGGACCTGATTTGGCATAAGCATAAATTAGAAAAATTCCCCTAAAGTTATTGAAGGTATACCAGTGTTCAATGAATATGAAATCAGAAGCTGTGTGTTTCAGGGTTTGTATACCAACGCAACAGGAAAATCAGGAACTGGGAAGGAGACATGACATTACCTCTTAATTCCTGTTTGCTGGGAGGTTGAGCCTTAGGCTATGAAAATATTATGGTGGCATAGCAAGTTTCCATCCATCAAGCTACAGATGGAATAGGTTCATCAGGATGGAAGTTATTAGCATTTTCACCTGCAGCTGAGGTAAGAGCTTGCACTCAGGTGAGTTAAAGAAACACAGCTGACAGTGGTAACTTCCTAAGGCCTTAGGGATGTGATCATAGTCAGTGACACATAGCCCAACAGATAATTGAGTGCCCCTGTATTAGCCAAATCATGGAATTCTCATCTAGAAAAGGTCTTAATCATTCCAGTTGTGTTTAAATCAAACATTTAAATCTCAGTCCTATTTTGCTTCAAGTTCATGAGGAGGAGGTCACCACCAAAGAACAAAGCTGTAGTAAAGTTGAACAATTATAATTTCAAGCCAACCCTAATTTTAGGACTTAAACAAAGGGATAATTGTGTAGTTTTAGGTTATTTTTTCAGTGAATTTGTGACATTGTACTTTCAGGGATGGAAAAGCTGAGATTTTTATCATTTAAAACTACATTCCGAGATACGGTACAAAAAAAAAAACAGGTTAGTCCCAACCATAAGGATTTAATAATATCATTTAATTGGCATGAGGAAGTGTTAGTGGTATTGTTTGCCCCATGTTAAGAGCACAAAGGCTATGGAAGAGGCAAGTCTTGAATTCATTTTTTAAGGACTGATACAATTGTATAAGGAAAAGGCATAAGCATATTCACAGGCATCCTGGTCCTGCAACCACTGAAGCACCAAGGTCCCTTCAGTGCAGTTACTGCTGGTAAGATAAAACACATGTGGAACTATTCTCAGGGGCAGGCAAAGTCCAATTTCTTTTAATGCCCCATTAGAATTCGCTGTACTTATTTCCTGGCTGTACCATAACTGCCTTTCCCATTCCAGCTCATAACTCTCTGTTAGCTTTTTCCTGCTCGCAGACTTAAGGGCATGTTTACCTGTTCAAATATCACTACAAATATCAGTGAAAAGGTCTTAGCATTATAACAGATGCATGATGGCATGGTTTGCACTTGCCCTCACAGAGTGCTTCTGCAGTTTGTTAGCAGTGTGATGTCCATTTAAAAATGCCAAGGAGTCAAGCAGATGTCCTTTGCAGTGGGCCTTTCCCTCACTGTATCTTCCCTCAGCATAATTCTCCTTTCAGTCATGAATGACATGATTTTGGTTTATAAGATGATCATTCAGCTCATCTGAGCAGGTCATTTCCTCTTGTTCTGCTGCTAATTTAGGCTCACTGGAAGCTCCAGGATGTCTCTAGAAAGCTCTGCTGAGCTTTTTGCAGGCAAAGCTCCTGTGTCTTGGAGTAGGAGGCAGAACACATTGCTGAGGCGTGGGGACACAAAGGGCAGTCATGGGTCACACCCCACTCAATTGTAGCCAAGCTATAATTTGCCTGAGTTTTGGACATATTTACCCAGCTGCTGCACAAACAGGTCGTTGTCTCAAGCTGAAACTTGCAGCCTGTCACTCCCATTAGTTTCTTTGATACAAATCTCTCTTTTAAATTTGCCTGCATCTCCTTTTATTGTTTTTCTTTCATGAATCAATCTTGCCTGTTTGTTTTTAAGGAAAATGCTGTTAATACAAGCTTTGAATTCTTTTCCAAGTATGCCTTCAGTCACTTCAGACAGTTATTGTAGCTTTCTCCAAGCTTTTCCAAGCACAAGGAAATATGACTCAGCATAGCCTTAGGTTGATAACAGTGCTGCTAAAATATTGATGTATTTCTGACCCGTCCATTGGCATTTTAATAACCTATCCATCACAGAGATATTGAGTCCATATATAAGTAATATGCTATTATTACCCAATATAAATAAAACTGATGGGAATGGTTTTCATTGTTGCTGAGCAGCAAGGACTCCCCAGAGATACTTAGAGTTTCTGAAAACCCTGATATATTCATATTGTCCCAAGTGTGGCAGGCCAACCGCTGCTGGTACTCACTGAGTAAAACACTTGCAGCCTTTCCATAGGTACACTGATGGGCTTCCTTATATAAACACCAGTGTTCCCAGTTACCAGCCTGTCTTGGTTTGAAAGCCTTACCTGGTCTCAACAGGTGGTGATAGAATACACAGTTTTGGTCATATCCTGCTTTACAACCCAAGACACAGCCTCACTGTCTGCTGCATGCTATGTATTATGGATAAAATTTGGGCACTTTGAATTAATGCATATAAAAAAGCATTAGAGACTCTTGACAGTTGCTGCTGCTTAGTCTCTTCTGAAGTTACTCTTTGATTCTGTTTGCTTAGATTCCTGGCAACACTAATTAGGCTGAACTGAGCCTGTGGTGAATAAAGTCAGTGCAGGCAATATTTAAGGAGACACTTAAATCCAATTTTTACTTTCTGTGAAAATGTTCTGGACATAGATGTCACAGCTCCATCTCTGGCTTGCACTCACTGGGATCAGTATAGATAGAGCAGGAGAGCATTGACACACACACCTCTCTGGGTTGCTCTGCAGCAGTGAAAATGAAAGTCATTGGTACCTATAGAATATCCTGAGTTGAACAGTACCCACAAGAATTACTGAAGTGTAACTCCTGACCTTGCTCAGGACGGCCCCAAATATTGCACCATGTATCTGAGAGTGTTATTCAAATGCTTCTTGAACTCTGACAGATTTCATGCTGTGATGGGTTTCCAGAAGAGCCTGTTCCAGTGCCCAACCACCTTCTGGGTGAAGAACCTTTTCCTAATATTCAACATAAACCTCCCCTGACAGAGCTTCATGGTGTTCCCCCAAGTTTTGTCACTGTTCACCAGAGAGGAGAGATCAGTGCCTGTCCCTATGCAGATGTTGAAGACCACAATGAGATCTTCCTCAGTCTCATCCAGGCTGAACAAGCCAAGTGACCTCTGATGGTTCTCTTAGGGCTTCCCCTAGACATCTTTCACCATCTTTGTAGCTCTGCTTTGGACATTTTCTAGTAGCTTTAGATCTTTCTTACATCATGGTGCCCAACACTAAACACAATGTATTGCTTAGAGATTAGATTTTCATGTCACTGAGCAAGTACATCATTAGGATGTGTTTGTGAGCATGTCTGCATACATGTTCATGCACCATATAAGCATCTAGATCACTTCTTGTAGTATTCGGGGTTTGACATTACCATAAAACTTCAATCTTTTACTTTGCATTAACCAGGTAGTTAACTTCAGTACTTCTGCATGTGTAAAAAAAGATGGAAAGGGTGAGAACTCTGCTTATTTAATGAACTTTTAAGCAGAAGAATAGCAATTTTAAGTTTCATTGCTAATTAGTTGCCTTTTCCTCACCAGAACTTAGTGGATGGTTTATTAAAATATCTAACATCAGCAATATGGGATGGAGAGTCTGATTGAATTTTTCATTTTCATAGCCAGGTAATAGTGTTTCAGTGGTTTAATATGAAAGAAGCTGCTGTGCAAGTTGTTGTGTGCTTCACTGCTACTGTGAACCACTTTGTTCTTTGTCCCCTTACCAGTGTCCCCATGCAGTGCCTCTCTGCTGTCCTTGGGTGCTGCTGAAATTATATCTAGACAATTTGTGCCAATTGTGAACACAGATCCATTTCCAGGAGCATGAGTTATTATGATATTCCCATATTTGTGCTCATGAATTGCAAGTACAACAAGGGTAGGTGCAAGAATAAAGATGCTGGGATTTGGAAAGTAGGTGACAGAGGTGTTCATATTGGGCTCAAAAAACATGACTTGTTCAATGTTGCAATTAACTTAGAGCTGACAAAATGCCTTTTTTGTTTCCAACTTTTATTTTAATGAGAACTTAACACAAGTGTTCTGCAGCACGAAAACATACAAAATGCATTCCTGTGTAACATTTTCCCAGACATAGAAAGTAGAGAGATATAGATTGCTGGCAAGTGGCCAGTGGAGAAGTAGGTCCATAGCCACAGGTCCATTGCCAATTCTTCTGTCTGCTGAAGGTGATCATGCCTGTAGAAGAGAGATTGCTGCCCAATGTGTACATCAGAAAATGTGCTGTACCAAGCACAATGTGAGCCTTCTATGACTGCAGCAGAAGCATAGCTGAGGAAGTAATTTCAGAACACTTGTGGCATCCTTTCCATCATATGGAATAAGAAATACACATATATATAAATGTATAAGCAAGAAAATATATTTTGTTTGATGGAAAACTTTGTGTGACTCCATTGATACACACTCCTGACCCAATAAATACTAATATTCCTTATAGAAGGCTTCCTGAAAAAATCTATTCCCCAGCGAAGGAATAGGAAAATCTTGTCCTAGTTCTGTGATCTATTGCAATGCAGATAGGAGTGCTGCGACTGAAAACAAGAGCAACTTGTTTTGGCATGCTCTACCTTCTCTTTGAGGTTGTTTAAATTATTGAATAGTACTAGGAAGTGCTTTCTATCCTGAACTTGGTCTTTGTGAATTCTGTTTTAGCAGTAATATTAAACATCTTTTAATTTTCTAATTCACTTTCAAAACAAAAACCCCGGTTTATCATTATCCTTGCATACAAAAGAAGGTACCTGGAGGACGGGAAGCCATAATCTCAGACTTATTAAAATGTAAATCACTTTACTGTATAATCTGTAGTGTATTGTGAATGTACCTGTCTTTCATATTAAATAAATTTTAAAATGGTAATAACAAACCAAAACCATTCATACATCTGTAATACGTTTTAGTCTGCACCTACACTGTGATGTACTTTGGGGTAATTGACAGTAAAAACTTCAGTGTACAGGATCCCCTGCTGTATGAATTACAGTGTTTACTATTTGTAGTAGTTTATTCATACTCCTGACTGTTGTCTCTTGAGATTTAAAAGAAACCCTGCTGATATTCTAACACAGTGAGCTTTTTAATAGTTGGTTCCTGATATGAAAATTTAACTAAAATTGTGACCATTGGCTGAGAAATGATTCATGTATTTGTAGCATTTTCAAGTGAATGAGTTTGACTATATAGTTTATAAACAAGATTTATTTGGCTTTTTTTTTCTGGGTTGTTCTCCTGTGTTAAAAATCTCATTTCAAGAAGGATTGGCTTGTTGAAAATTTTATCCTCACATGCACTTACTAATATGATTTGCATTATCACAATCTGCCTTCATATGTAGCTTGTGAGTACCAGCTTGGCTTACCTGGTTCATTTTGATATGCTAAATTACAGGAGTTTTCTTAGGTCTTAGATTTGGATTTTTTCCTTTTTTTTCTTTTAAATTGTTTAATTTAAAACCAATGTCTTGAATGAGCCTAAAGTGAAACAAAGATTTTATTTTGGTTTAAGCGTTCCCTGTTTTCCCCAGAAAAGGTGTTTCATTATTTTGCTTCTTCACAAAATGAGAAAAATATTTTTCAGTTCTATGCAAATCAGTTTCTCTTCTAAATTTTGGTTGATTGTTTGGAGAAAAGCTGGAAGCTGCATTATTCAGAAAATTGTAATTAGTTATCCTAAAATACCACAACAGTCTGAGCCAAATACATTTGAGAGTCCACAGAGAAGCTGGAGCTTCTGCACCTACTGCCTCACTGCCTATGAAGCATCTTTTCTGAGCCTGTGTCTTCTCTTTCATTCTGCATGGTTATGAGAGGAGATTGAAATAAATTCTCATCTGTTTAATCAAAATATTTTTTAAAAAATATACCATGAGAGAGAAAGAGAATCCATGAATGATAGTCTGTGATACTTCTCCTTTGCATTGATGGTACTTTGGGTAGCAGTTTCTTTCTCTGATGACTTTGTAGCCTTTGTTGCCTGTAAGCTGTCCCTGCTGAATCCAGCACTTCATAGATTTATGTTGCTGTTAGGACACACCAGTCTTAAAATGACTTGTTCAGATGTGCTTCTGGGACTTAACACTCTCCTAGTGGGAAACCCACCTTGTTGTAGCCCTGGAAGGCTGAAGAGGCAAATGCAAGCAGGTGCAAGTAATTCAAACCAAAAATAACTCCATTAGCAGAACCTGGAAGAGTTTATAAGGCAGTCATGTTGCTGACAAGTAAGCTGGAAAGGAAAGAGGAAAATTGAGTCTGACTGGAAGATGCAAAACTGCTTTCTTTTTCCTTGGTTTCTTTTTGTGTAGAGCCTGAATGCACTGTGTTGGTCACCAGGTATGTGAACTATTGACCAAAGAAGAAGAAAATGAGAAGTCTATTCGAAAAAGCAAAATAGTTGTGTTATTTTGGTAATTATTTCTTTCCTAAGCAGATCTTCATATTCTATTATTTCTGTGGCCTTTCACTTTTATTTCTTACATAAATGAGGGAATCAGGTCAGCTCAGTTCCCACATTTAATGGCCAGTTGACAAGGAAAAAATTACTCAGAATTGCTATTGCAAAATAAATTATTCTAAAGTAGCTTCCCTATGGATACTGTTATTCTGAAATAAGTGCTCCTTTTTTCTGATTAGCACATAATCTGCTGGACCAATGTTTGTCACGTTTCTCAGGTGGACAGTGGCGAGCTTGCAGAAATTGGTATCTTCCAGAAAATCCCTTGATTCCTTGAACAAGGTTTGTCATTGCCGTAACCCTTCCACTGGCAGGGCCCAGCCCTAAATGGCACCAGTATGAACCACAGCAAGAGATTTCAATGTCTTTATGACATTTTCAAATCTAGTAGAATCCTTTAATGTTTATAGTCTTTGATGATCTGCTGAAAAGCATCTGTAACTTCATGCTTTTCAGTTCACTTATTAATACAGAGAGCTTCATTCCTTGGATAAAAAATAGATGAAACATTATTTTTTTCTGCAGTTCCGAGCATGCTCTTCAAGTTTCAACCCAAAACTCTTTTTTTTGTTGTTTTTTTGGGGGGTTTTTTTTGTTTTTTTGGGTTTTTTTTGGTTTTTTTGTTTTTTTTTTTTTTCCTCCCAGCAGAGCACACTGCAAATGACTCTGGTTCATGTTGTCTCAGTTTGAAAGACAGGTGTCTGCTAGGGAAAGCAGGGCCCTCCCTTGAAATGGAGAATGTAAACCTCCTCTGGAGAAAAAGAGGGAAAGAAAAACAAAACCAACCCCTAACATTATCTGCCCCGAATTTTTTCCCATACCAACATGTTACATCAAATTTAAACTTTTATATACATACATGCAGATATGGATACAGGCACAGTGTCATGGGTAGTTTTCTCTAAAACAAGGTCTCTTTGGGTTATGCATCAGATCTCTCCCTCCTTTTGCATCATCCACCAGGTGCAACCTGGTCCCTGACCAAAGACAACCCCACAGATGGGATTGTCTTTGCTGGAGGTAGAATTCACCCAAACAGTTTTTTTCCTAGCATACCTCTCATGTGTACCCCTGGAACTTTCTCTGCATCTGTTGATCCCAAGGGATCAGATTGGGCAGGTTAGTGGAACCTCAGGTGTTCACTCACCATGTGGCTTCTGTTAAATTAATCTCCCAGTTCTTGAAAGTCCCCCCCACCAAGTACCTTCAAGGTGGTTTTAAGCAGGCCATTGCACTGTTCAACTTTCCCAGACACTGGTGCATGATAAGGAATGTGGTACACCCACTCAATGCCGTGTTCCCTAGCCCAGGTGTTTATAAGGCTGTTCTTGAAATGAGTCCTGTTGTCTGACTCAATTCTCTCAGGGGTACCATGCCTCCAAAGAACTTGCTTTTCAAGGCCTAGAATGATATTCCAGGCAGTAGCATGAGGCACAGGGTGGGCCTCCAACCATCTGGTGGTGGCTTCCACCATGGTCAGTACATAGCGCTTGCCCTGGCGGGTTTGAGGCAGTGTGATGTAGTCAATCTGCCAGGCCTCTCCATACTTATATTTGACCCATCGCCCCCCATACCAGAGGGGCTTCACCCTCTTGGCCTGCTTGATGGCAGCGCACATCTCACAGTCATGGATAACTTGACTAATACTGTTCATGGTTAAATCCACCCCCTTGGTCTTGTGCCTAGCTGGGGGATGTTGGGTTCTGACTTTGGGGCCCGTGACTTGCACTGGTGCCATATGGGAACTCCTTCTCCTCACCTCCTCCCTCATTTCTCTCATCTCCTCTTGGAGGCTCTTACAGCAGAGACATGAGCCTGCATTGGGTCATTGATCATACTCTCATAATTCCTGAGCTTATTGGCAATTCCTGAGCTTGTTGGCAACAGAACCCACTGTCTCTTGGTTGTTATCAGCATTAATTGTCACAATGAAGGTGGTGTATTGAGATGGCCCTAGCTTTGCCAGATTCCATAATATTTGCCCTGTACACCTGACCTTGTCAGGGTCATTGTCATACTGTCCATCCTTCCCAAAGAGTACCTCAAATACTGCCACTTCTCTCAGCTGTTGGATCCCTTCCTCAAGGGTCTTCCAGTGCATTCTGTGATGGAGCTCCTCCATTCTCTCTCTGTGGACAAACCTCTCTCTCACACTCTTTGAAAGCCGCTCCCAAAGGGAAAGAAGCCCCGGCTCCCTTATGAATACCTGGTCCACACCTGAGTCCTGAGTCAGAGGTCCCAAATTCCTTGCCTCAGTACCATCCAGTTGCACACCTGTACCTATAAGATCCAAGACCCAAAGTAGCCAAGTTGTAAAAGCCTCACGGCCCCATCGTACAATGTCTTTTTGCAGATTACGGAGACTTTCAAACAATGGGAACTCAGTGATGATCTCAGCCTCTGGCTCCCCTGCTAGTTGTGAGGGCCTTCCTTTTTCATCCTTATTAACTAGGTGCTTTGATTTCATCTTAGACTTGTTTCCATGGGGTGACTGCTGCTGGCTGTGACTACCCTTGCAGTTCAGCTGGAACCTGAACCGTTGTAACATCTGTGGGTTTCACTGCTGCACTCTCAGACTCTTCTTTGAGGCAGGGGGAGAGTTTCTCAAGAGCTGGGGAGATGTATTCCTTCAGCATCTGGCCCATCTCACATACTTCCTTCACCAGAACCCCCACCCCATCTGAGTGGTTCATTTCTGAGGTGGGCTGTGGGGCAGCATCCCTAGTCCCTGGGGTAGGGTTAGGCTCTGTGGCAGTATCCCTATTTTCTGGGGTAGGTATCAGGGTGGTTATCCAAGTCAATCTCCCCTGATCACTGAATGCGAAATAGAACAAGCATATCAGCAACACTAGCTGTTGTATGGTATCATTAGCATTTAGAGAAGATTTGAACGCTTTGAAAACTGGTGGGGTAGATCCAAAAAGCTAGGTGAAGGGTTGGGAGAAAATTTTCCCTGTTGTTACTTCCTCACAGTAGGTACTATTATTGAAGTAACCCCAAAAACATAGTGTGCAATAGCTCTGAATCCATGTACTTTTCTTCCAGAGGAAGTTAAAAATCCACAAATTCTTCATCTTATCAACCCAAAAAATAAAACAGATAATGGCCACAGTAGCCTTATTTATAGGACCCATGTTTAGATAAGGGTTTGCAAATGGGAGAAATATAGCTGGACCACGTGCCACCCATACCAGGGTAGGCTAGACAACATGGTGCTACCTAATGAGGTTTCTAAATTTAGCACACAAAAGAATAGGTTACTTAAGAACTGTTACACCTTTTTCTCTCGATGCCCTTAGGCCCCCACGTTGGGCACCAAAACTTGTCTCAGTTTGAAAGACAGGTGTCTGCTAGGGAAAGCAGAGCCCTCCCTTGAAATGGAAAAAGTAAACCCCCTCCCTCTGAAATAGTATAGTTTTGAAATTAAGGGGCTCTCAGGCAAAGATATGGGGATAAGATTAACGGTTCTTTACTAGTATGTATAACAAGGCAAACAAAACAACAACAGCTAAGGAATTAATAACAAACAGAATAGGAACACTCCTCTTTCCCTTTGGTGCAGTTCCAGTCACAGCCAGCAGGGGCGCTGGTGGCCCCCGGTGGGCAGGGCAGGCGCCATCATCCCCGCGCGGCTGCAGGGGGCGCTGTGGCGCCAGCTCGGAGAGCGCGCGGTAATGGCGGCATGGCCTAGACGGGACGGGATGGAAGAGAGAGGCTTTGCTTCAGGAATCCCGGGGCAGTGTCGGTCCCGGTGCTCCAGCAGAACTCTTGGAAACAGAAAACTGAAACGGCAGGGCAGGGGTGTGGTGTCCAGCAGCAGAAGAAGATGAAGAGGGCAGCTCCCAGCTGGGTTATGGCGGTGGTAGCGGTGACGCTCCTCCTGCGAAGCCGAGAACGAGTGGGAGATTGAGCAACTGTCCCTGCTCTCCTTTTACCTGCTTCTAAATATCATGGTGTGTCCCCCCCACTTCCTCTGAGAGAAACTCCCAAAAACCGGAGAGGTTCCCCGTAGCCTGTCTCAAGGACCTAGCCTTCAGTGCTTCTTAGCATGTCAATGGGAAAAATTCCACAGGCAAAGAGGAAAGGAAGAAAAAAACCAACCCCCTAACAGTTGTGAACTCCTCTATCCGTTTCCTGTGTGCTTTTGTTTAGACTGGAGGCCCCTTATTGGTTTAGATTACTGACTTCCTAGCAGATTTCAGTTGCTTCCTGGGCTTTACTTAATATAAAGTGACTGCTAGACTCAAACAAAATAAAGTCAATGTTGCCCTGTGAAGTTCTTCTTTCACTGCTGGCAAATGCCTGTTGTTTCCAGGATTTGGGGAATGTGGAAAGAACTTAAAGCACATACTGACCTGTAGCCATGACAGCTCTGCTGGAGCCGAGGGTCCTAGCCAAGGGTACTAGCTTCACTTGCCCTTGGCTCATTTTCACAAAAACTAGCCTGGTCTATGTGATTTCCCAGCTGCAGAGGATAGATTTGTTAATATTTTTTGCTTAGCCAAGCAGTAATCTTGCTCAAGGTCAGGCAAGGATTTTCAGATGCCAGGAAAGCCCATTTCATTATATGTGTTTGTTTTGTAGAAGGGCTTTTGCTTTCTTTCTTTCTAAAGTCAATGTTTTATCCCACTGTTTACTGAGCATTCACACAGAGCACTGTTGAAAAAGTAGTAGAGTTGGCTGGAGATTGGTCCTGCACCCATTAAAGTCAGTGACAAAACTCTAGAAGCTCCCCTGCTCTCACAGTTTGCCTGGAGGAGGTGCAGTCTGATAGACTTTGAAGTGTTGGTACCCACAGAACATGGCAAGTCAAAGCATGAAGTGAAAATACCTAACAGTATGTTGATCCTATAACTCCAAATTTGACACAAGGGAGATCCATGCAGTGATATGATCACTGCATTTATTCAGACCAACCTTGTTAGAAATACAAAGAGTTGTCTTTGTTGATGGATAAAACACCTTTATTTTGCTTTAAATGCAAGCAACACAGCTGCTAAGTCATAAAGTGGATGTTGAAGAAGATTGTTGGATGTTTTGCCATCTATTAAACCTGTTTCTGATTGAGTATGTAATTTAGGCAATTTGGACATCTAAGCTGCTGATAGAAGCAATTAAATGCCAGTAGCCCAATTTTAAGTTTTATTTAGGTTCTTAATTTAGATGTGCTTCAGTGCTTCAATTTTCATCATAAGCTTTAGATATTTAAGTAACTTAATTTCACCCACAAACGTTGCTGCAAGTTTGTCCATGAAGAAATGTAGATTTTTGAAAAAATCTATTATTTCTTCTATTTTTCATACTTGAAAATGGACAGAGGAGGAATAGCTTTATTTTCATGTTCCAAATTTGCTTTCATGTTGCAAACATCTATAGAGAAGACTGTAACTGTCTGGTCACTGAGATAGAGCCTGAATCAAGGTGTGTATTCATGTATCAACTGCAGGAGTGTAGTTAAGATTATGCCCTTTCTGGATCATTTTGGTATTGCAACAATAAATGAAAAGTAAATATTCTAAACCACTTGTAAAACTATTACAGGGTTTAAAACAGAAGTCAGACAACTGTAACAAGTACATTTTTTTACTACTGCAGTGGGGATACTTAGGAGAGTTGGGTAAATTTCAGACGTCATTGTTGGGGACTGGTTAGTGAGTGTATGTCCCAGCTGGAGTGACCAGTGCTGACAGTAAAGGGCTGTTAGAGGGAGCAGCTGCACAGTGTGGATCACATTGCACTGACAAGTGAAGTGTAGTGACTTTCTTCTGCCTATTCTGCAGAGATTGTCCTGCTCTTCCTTATTCACTCAGTTTGTAGGTTCTGTTTACTCATTAAGTGGGGATTTGGTGAGGTGATACAGTGTTAATGACTGAGACAAATACCCTTCCTGGAGTAAGCATGTATGCTAATGCTTTATTGAATTTGACTGTGTCATAATCAGCATGCCTTCACATTGATTACATCCTACCTGTGCTCTCTGGTAATAAATGTAGTGCTTTATTCTCAAAACAGCTCCGTTTCCTGAAGTTTCCATTCTTTCCATTTTAGATGGCTTGACAGACTGTGTAGACCCTGACTGTTGTCAGCAAAGCAACTGTTATTCAAGTCCTCTCTGCCAGGGTTCGCCTGATCCCCTTGACCTTATTCAGCACAGCCAACCACCTTTCTCTCAGCATCCTCCAAGGCTCTTTTATGATCGAATCAGATTCCTTATTGGGAAGGAAAGCACTCATGTAATCCCAGGAGATATCTCCTTTGAAAGCAGGTGAGTCTTCTTTTAAATGAAAGACTTTTCTGAATGTTGAGAACTGCAATTAAATTTTTAAACCAGGAAGAAATGAGGATACCTGGATAACTGAGAATTCTTCACCAGTGCTCATAAAATACTTAAAAGGATAGCAAACTTCCAAGTCCCAACAGCTGAGGATCTTGGTAATCAGATTGTTGTTGCTACCTGTCTGGTTGGTGGAAATGTCACAGCAACAAACTTTACTGCTCTTATTAACAAGATTGACTCTTGTGGAAGGTAAGTTGTCTCATACTTGTAAAACCAGCAGGGGAAGTTCAGCCCTTCACACTGTACATATAGAATGGCAGGATGCAGAAGGACAAGTTGGATTCACATCTGCTGTCTTCAGTCATGTTTCTGCCCAATACAATTTGATTGATATTTACAATGTAATGAATTTAGTATGTGTGGCTTGCACATAGTCTAGGCACATAATTTAAAAACTTTCTTGCTTTTGCTACACCTTGATAAAGCAGTGTGGACTTTACTATTTTGTGCTACAGGTTATCTCACAAAGAGTAGAGTGATCCCTGTGTGTTTATGAGATTGGCTTTGTCCTTTAACAGGAAGGAGCTGTGCAGTAAAAGAAGGGCACTTACTTGATCAGAAAACCTGGTAACATATTTTCTTGAACATTTGAAATAGAGGGGCACATAAGTTTTTATGCTGCAGTTCACTTGGGAAGTTATAACTTCCATGCTGACAAAGAGATCCACAAATCATCCACATCACCTGACTATTACCCTGTCAACTAGGCCTATGCATTAGATAAACCATGTTCCAGTAATAAGCACATAAGAATTTTTTATTTTCACAGTACAAAGCACTTAGATTACAACCTCAACACAATCCTGCACACAAATTCAGTGTACTTTTTTCTTCAGCATTAATTTTTCATAAAGTAGATTTGTAAACAGTCATTATTGATCTGAAATACCTAAACATTTAATCACTATTAATAATGTAACAGGATGTTATAAATATGTAGAACAATAGGCTATGAAAATGAACTCCATGAGAAGCACCCTCCTGCCACTGCTGAGTCTCTTGGAGTGTTGCACTTATGAATGAGGCCACTGTACTTGGGGCAGGGTTCTTGGCTGGCTCTGTGTGCAGTTTAAACCAAAAGTCACCACTGAAATATTTTCCTCATCAAAATGCCTCACAATGAGGAGTTTCCAGAGAGGAGGTGAGTGCTCAAGTTGCCTGTACACTGTGACACTGCAAATGTTAGCAGCCAGATTGCACATAATCCCATCAACGTGCTTTTATAGATATAAGGAATTGATCTTTTAAAGCTATCATTGATGGGATTTAACTTGGATTTAAAAGCTTTTTCTGAGTATTTCATTTCTTTACCCTGATACCTGCCATGCCTTTGAAGACTGAAGAGCAGCAAAGTTCTGTGTGGGAGCAGCAGCCCACCCTCACCATGGTTTCTAACTTCCTGCCACTGAGGAGTAGACTTTACTGGCATTGGTGTATCACCAACACCCCAGATATCATTTCCTCCCACTATAGACAAATTCATAGTTAGTTTGGTGAGAAAATCATTGGGATTCAGATGACGGTGGCTGCATCTTTGGAGTCAGGGCAATACCTATATACTCATTTTGTGCTGTATCTCCTGGAGTTTGTCAACAGTAATTTGCAAGGTACTGGGCGCCCCAAAGGGTTTCTCAGTCTACCCTTTGCTTAATCCTTGGGTCTTCCAGGCTGTTGAAATATTTTTCATCCATAAGCCAAACATTATTAAAAGCTGCCAGAATTTTATTTGGATGAGAGATAAGCAGGGTCTCTGAAAGAGGCAATAGCTAAATTGTGCTGCCCCTGTTCAGAAATCTCCCTCTGACATTGCCAATCTGACTGTCATCTTGTATTGGTTCTTCTCCTGGGAATTAAGATTGCTGAAAAAATATAGAAAGACAACTGCTGCTACAGTAAAAAACCATCAAAACTCTGTGATCCAGCCTGTCTGGTAAAAAACCAAAGAATGCTTGGGAGGTTTTAATCTCCTTTGGGCTATTGCTAAAAAGGATGTGTCTAGGCAGATGATATTAACTCATAGCTGCCTACAACACCACTGATTTTATAGCATTGGTGGTTTAACATGAAATGTCAGAAGGATTGGATGTAACAGTGGCTTGCATTTATTTCAGAACACTGGCATCCATTCCCACTGGTGCTCCAATTTCGAAAAGCTCTATCTGCCTTTCTTTCTTTTTTAATTTCCCTTTACAAGAAATTTCTGAGACCATTAGGAGAATTAAGGAAGAGACATCCATCCAGTGTTTTCAGTCTTCTGATTCAAATGACATTGTGCCGTGTTTTACTATAGCACAGGTCAGTGGAACTCTAGTATGGGTGATGTTTGCATGAATCTCACTGGAGACAAAAGGATGTTGATTAGATCTTGGAAAGTTAACAAAAATGGTGAAGTTTATCTCTGTCCTTCAGACTGGAAGTGTTCAGTCTCTGCCATATCCTGGAATTTTCCAAATAATCTGAAATACTAAAACTGGTTGTTCTAACAGCTGCTGAGACATCTATCTCTCTGCATTTGTATCTTGGACTTTAGTTTAGGTCTAATATTTAAACATTGTGGCTTATACAGTACAGTCAGGATGTTGCATGAGCCATGGCTAAATATTACACCAAAAATAATGTTAAGGGACTACATGTTTGCAAAACGTTTTACTTTTTGTTATGTCAAAGCCATGTCATATACACTGGGTTTTTACAAACTCCCACTTAAACTGTGACATGCTGAAAGGCAGATTAATAAATGGATAAATGGAAATGTGCTTGCTTACATCAGGCACAGTTTTAACCTACTGCATGTAGTAGGGTATAGCAGATTATAATGTTTTTGTCAACTTCTGTTCTCAGGAAGGTTTTTAGTTTGTTTCTTTGCTGAGGTTTTTTTTTTTGCTGCTGGCAAGCTATTTGACTCACTGCAAATTGCCCACAAAAAGGATCCAGCGTATGGTACTGAATTAATTATCCTTCAAATGCTGCTTACAGCAACATTGTCAGCAGGAAGAAATGAATTTACCTCACTAGCCTTCAGCTTAATTTCTCTCATTGAAGATTTTAATCAGAAATATAGTACAGTAAATGACATCTTCTGGTAATGTGACACTTGCAAATTCACAAGCTGCTTGACAGAGTTCCATATCTGAGCCTAATGTCTCAGCCTGAGGTGCTTATTGGAAACTTAACATGCAAAACAAAAGCAAAAAAATGGCAGGTAAGTAGCAGAAGGGCAAGGCAGAATGGTGGTAAAATAATAAAATGCTTTACAGGTACTGAAAAAATACATCTAAAATTTAAACTTCTGTTCATATTTTAAATTAGAGATGTCAAACAAACTGCTTGACAGCAGACACCTGAGATCCACAGAATAGTGAATTCCTCAGTTACTTGTGGAATGACCCATGAAGCACTGACAGAGGAATCCGACTTCTTTCAGGCCACCTGCAACCTGTGGGAATCTCAGCTTTCTCTCCAAAAGCCAACTGCTCCCTCTGGAGTTGCAGATTTAGTACAGCTTGCCAGAGGACTGGGAACATTTTTAATGCATTTGAAAACACTAAGGCAGCTTATCAGGGGCACGTTCCTGCCCAGCTTCATAGAAAAGACATTTTTGCACATACTTTCAAGTTAAAACAACTTGGAAAGCCTTAGGTCTGAGATTACACAATCATCATAAATAGGTGGCTGTTGGACAGATAGTACAAGTCATCCCCCGTGAGAAAGCAAAGCAGGGCAGTCAGCAGAGTGAGGAATAAGTCTTAGAGGCAGAAAGTACAGTGCATTGAGGAGACACCAAGATCTTCAGAGGTTTCTCTGCTCAAACGAAGAGAAGCAGTGAGTGGTAGCAAGGCCTCCAGCTCATCTGGGAAGAGGATGAATGTTGAAGCAAGGAAGCGTGAAGTGGCAGTTGACTACGAGGGGACATCACTGCAGGGAACATGCTCTAAAAGCTCTGCTAAGGGAAGGAATTAAGTCAGGTGTTCTCTAAGCAGCAGAGCTGCAGGGAGCCTGCATGCCAGCCTGCCTGGGGACAAGGGGTCTGCTCTGTGAGCTGCCAGGGCACTGGGAAACAAGGGAGAGCTGGCTGCAAGCTGGGGCTCTTGGTTACCTCCTGAGCCTTGGAGACTTGTAGTGGTCATAAAAGAACTGAAAAATGTTTTCATAGCTGCAGTAAATGCCAGAATTAAAGCTAATTCTGATCAAATGCTTAGTCAAAGATTTAGTAGGTTCTGGTATTTCAAAAAGAGGGCAGAGAAGACTCTTCAACTTAGAGTAGGTCATAAAGAGCCATTAAATAATGATGACAAATGTAGGAACACAGAGGCAGACTTAGGACATTTAAAATCTAAAAGATTACAAAGACAATTCAGTACGGATAAATGTAGAATAATGAGGTTTATACGTATTTATCACATACTGTAAATATATGTGGCTTCTAAAATATGATGAATAAAAAAGGAGAATGTTGAAATATAAGTCTCTTAGTATTACTTATGAATAATGGGAAGTGAATGAGTAAAGGAAGAAAAGACCATGGATGAAATAATGGAGATTTTTGATGAGCTGTTATTATACAAATCTGTGTGCTTAATAAAATATGAGGACAGAGTAGTGTCAGAAGACAGGTGTGTGTGGAATGAACAAACAGGAGTGCAAGAATATAGCACATTGTAGAGTAATGATTACTCCCAGGGTTCTCACTCTCACACCAATGTGTGTTGTAAATATATGGAGTGCACTAATAAAGGTACTAGAAAGAAAATGCATGTCTGTTAATGTTAGAAATATGGGGAAATAATAGGAACAAGTATTTTCTGCTCCAACAAATCAATGAGCAATTGGACCTGGCTGTTGTGTTGAGTGAGTCTTGTGAGTCTGTTGAGACTGAGTCTGTTGAGGAACTCAGTTGCCTTCAGTGGAGCAGCAGATTTTGGGCCACAAATAGGGCCACAACCGATTTATTTCAAAAAACAAAACAGGTGAGAAATCAGAACTCGTTTTGCATACTGACAGTAATACAGCGTCTCCCATTCTTCTAGGATTTATCAGCATCTTTCCATGGCCTGGGAGCATGGAATTCCTATTAGCAACTGTGTTGAATAGTGTACTTGCAGAGAGGTTATTTTTTTACCAGTTGCTTTTTCTCAAGTCATAGTTAGACAGGTTTGATGATATCATGGTGATAAATCAGTGTCCTATTAGTGGCTTGGGAGAATGGGATCTTAAGAAGCATGTCAAAATTTTCAGAAATTTGTGTTCTTCAGTTTCTGCATATGATTTCATTGGATCATGGTCAATTAATCTCTCTAGGGATATTTTTAAAATTCATATGTAGGCTCCTAAATAACTTTTGTCTGAGAAGCTATTAAGTTTTTTTCCTTTAGATCACATATTCGCTGTGCAGTGGATGTCTGTTGAGGTTTGCCACAAATTTTCAAACGGAGAAAGAAACATAACAATGCTTAAATTTATGCTTGTCATTTATATTGAGTAATTAATGCCAGTTCATTTTATAAGTATTCTGTTGTTTTGACCCTGAATGTCTTAATGTTACCAAAAGACTTCTGCATACACTGTTCACTTCATTATCTCAAACCACAGTTCCAGGAAATAGGTGCAGCAGTATCATGAGTTTCCAAGACCTGAGTTGGTTCAGCTAGTGAAGGTGTGTTGATGTAATGTGCTGACAGCCCGGGGCAAAAATACCGAGAGGAATTTCAGTAGAATATACCTGTGTAAGCCCTTAGAAAATCCCACCAACCATAAGGATATTTTACATCTTACTCCTTATCCTTAGGAGACCTGATTCTTTTGTGTTTCTTTATTCAGATAGGTAAAAGGCTAAAGCCAAGACAAAGAGTAATTTCTTCACCATTTCTGTGATTAAGTTGAAAGCAGTGGTCTGAAGGGACAACAGTGGAAGTTCAAATTGGACAGTAGGAAGAACTTGCCATGAGCAGAGTACTCACAGAGGCACTGAAAGGGGTTACTTGGTGAGCTTATAGAGTTAGACAAGCATCTGTGTGGACTGATGTAGGCATAGTTGATCTAACCGGAGGCAAAGGAATGGACAAGATAAAGTCTTGTATTTCCTTTCAGCTTTCATTTTCTGTGATTCTGTGATCCTGTTAGCCTCCAATTAGATGCACTTAGCAATGAGTTCACTTTCCTGTCAATTGACTTTGATGTGTTCTGCTGTGCTGCCATGTTCCAACCCCTTTACTGGAATGTGAGGATAAAGTGGAAAGTGGGTGCAAGTCTGACACATCCCAAAGGGAATTTAGAAGGGAATCACATGTGGTGGGGGATTGAGAAAAATGTAAGTTACACTTGATTAGGCACCCTGTGAATTTACCTGTATAACTTTCTGAAGTTTGGTGAAGCTTGTGTATCTCACTGCTGCCTTATCACATTAGTTCAGCTTTTTTCTAATAGACAGCAATGCCCTATACCTAGCAGCAGAGAATGAGGTTTCATTCTCTTCTTTCACAAACCATCACTCCCTTGAACTGTAGCAAGCTAAATCACACTATCAGTGAAACCTTTGCAGTGCCATTCAGTGGCAGAACAAATAGTACCCTAAAATACGTCAGGAAACGGGAATATATTCTCCCTATACTAACAGTTCATGGGAGAGAGAGTCTGTGTGTCATCCTTAGAGAGAATGCTTTTTCAAATAAATCTTTTGGGCTTATATGACTTTTCTTCCAAAAATCAGTAATTCTGTCTGTCTGGGACCAAAGCACAGCCCAGTTTCTGAAATCAATGCCTTTCTCACCCTCCTTATGTTTGTTACATGTTGTCTTCTGCTCTTGTTACAGACGGGCATGTGTCATCCGAGGCCAGGTTGTAGCAGTTGATGGAACACCTTTGGTTGGAGTGAACGTCAGTTTCCTGCACCACAATGAGTATGGATACACCATCAGTCGACAGGATGGAAGGTCAGGCTTTCATGTATGATCCTCCACTGGTTTAGGTTTGTGTAGTTAAGTCCATCTGCCAACTTCTATTCATGTATAAAATTGTCATAGACATCACAGTTCGCAGTATGGCTTGAGGATGACGTCTGGCCTTCTGCTCTGGGAGCACAGTTGATTGGAGCTCTCTGTAGTGAAGGGACCAAAGAAGAAAGACAAGGAACAAAAAAATCAACTGCAACAAAATTACAGTGACATTCAAACTCCTGGAGTTAAAATGTGCCAGATCTGCTGTAACAGTACCTTCTTGACATTGGAATATTTTCACAAGTCAGGATTTCCAGGAAATATCCTGTCCTGCTTTTTTTTGTTGTTGTTAAGTGTGAATTATCCAAGTAGTTTATTGAGGTGTCAGTGAAGTCAAATCCTTTAGCTGATCATCTGAGACACACAAGTAAAAGTGGGAACAGACTTTCCAAAGAAAAATGGTTAATTGCTGGTCCATAACCAGTCCTAGCTACCCCTTCTTCCCCAGCCTTGCAAGTCTGAGTTCATTTCTCAAAGACAGGTGAGGTTTCAGTATAGTCTATATTGCACTCCAGTGCTGGACAAGCATTTGCAATAGGGTCATGACTTGCTCCTGAACTTCAATTAATCTGTTCAGGGCAGTTTAAGACTTCATCCTCCTAGGCTGGATTGTGAGTTATAAGAAATCTGAAGCTGTCTTCCAGCAGAGAAAAAGTGGTGCAATTGTCACTGTTCCCACAAATTTTTTTTGTTTGGCTTTGCCAATTTATAAAAGTAAGGAGTGTGCATATTTATTTCACCTTAGTTTGTTGACTTTCAAATCGCACTACTGAAAGTTAGTAATTATCATTTCCTCCTTACACTAGCCTGGATAAAGTTGTTGCATTAAAATATGCTACCTGTATTTTGCTATGAATGTAATCGGTGTCATTTGGGAAATGTGATGAGATATGCATAATTAAGTCTGACTTCTTATCACAATTTGTTACCATCAAAAACCTCCATAGTAGATGCATTCAGTAATGCAGAGGAGTAGCTATTTACATATTACCTAGTGTTGCCTGACTCTGGATGTCAGAAACTCTGGAAATTGAGATTGTACATCATGCCTTCTATGTCCTACTGTTTTGCAGCCCAGATGTGCCAAAAGTTTTTCACAGTAGCTCCCAGAGGATCACCCTCCTTGTATTCAAGAGCTGACTCAGTTCTCAATGCAATTAATTGCCATCTTTCCCAAAAAATTCATATCCTGTGCAGGGAGGTCATATTCTCAGTGTACTCAACCTTTTCCTCCTGCTGCTTTTAGAAAAAGAGAAAGGGTTATGTTAATAGAACTAAGGCCTAACAGGCTTTAAGCCTTCTTATTCTGCATGCTCTTCCTGCATAGATGATGAGTGGCATCCTTTTCTGGGACCAGGATTTCTTTTCATATAAACCAAAGCAACTGGGTTCACCCCTTTGTTACAGATGGCTTGTTAGTATTGATGCTAGCTGATAAATAGAGGGGAGAGAGGCCAAGTACTGTGCCTCGGTGTTGATGCATACAGAGAGAAAGCACACAGCATTAAAGCTTCTTTGCAGATACAAAGGTGATGCAAGGAATGTACACTTGAATGATTTCACATACTAAATTAAGAGCTGTAATAATGAAAATAAAATTTTTGTTTGTGGTGCATTGAAATATGTGGTAATGTGATGGAAAAAAGCAAAAAGAAACAAAAAAAATTGTTTTTTCTTTTCCAGTTTTGACCTTGTGGCTGTTGGAGGAATCTCTGTCACTCTAGTTTTTGACAGATCTCCTTTCCTATCTGAAAAAAGAACACTTTGGTTGCCTTGGAATCGATTTATCATTGTAGACAAAGTTGTAATGCAAAGAACAGAGTCGGACACACCATCTTGTGACATCAGTAGTTTTATCAGCCCAAATCCAATTGTACTCCCATCCCCCTTGACAGCGTTTGGAGGGTTCTGTCCTGAAAGAGGAACTGTTATTCCAGAACTACAGGTAATGAAAAGACTTTTAATTTAACAGTTTGTTCTGTTGCAGAACCAGGTTTAGACAATCTTCGAAGATAGTGAGCAAATAACTGCTGTAATATCATTCACTTGGCAGAATAGCACCAATGCCTATCTTCAGTATGGTTCAACAAGATTCTGTTGTCTTTATTCTTTCTTTACTTTTTGTATTTAAAGGTGCTTTTTATTCCTTACCTTCAAGTAGAAGAAAGTGGGGAATGCTAACATGGATTATTATTGAAACCCTGATTTGTTGATAGCAATGCATAAAACCATTCCTAGTTACAGATGAACAGCACAACTTCCCAAACATCAATGTGGGACATGATGCTTTGAACATTCCTAGGGGTGTTCATCCATTCACAGCTTTATGTCAGGTGCTTGGGTTTTATTATTGGGTCTTTTTTTCCAAGGTAGAGCAATTTTAATATGATCTTTAGGACTCCTTTTTTAATTTAAATGTATATTTTCTTGACACTCCCTTAAGTGTTTAAAGTAATTTCTAATTAACCTGGTAATTAACTGTTGTTTTACTTGGGATTTAAAAGAGGTTGTGAGAGTTGAACACACAACAAAACACATCTAGGGTCATATTAATGCCCTTAATTTTTAGTACGTTGTTGGAGCAGTTAGATTTTAAAGCATAAGACCTCTTTTGGGTTCTCTTAATTTCACTGAGCAAGCCTGGAAGATATTTTGGAGGGCACCTGTAGCCTCATAAAAGTGTTGCTACTTTGTTCTACATGTGAAGACCTCTGCTTGAACTGAATTATGTCTAAACACCTCCATAACTATTATCATGCTTTATCCTGTTGATGGTCATAGCATTGCTTCACAGAATGTACTAAGTGAAACTAATGAACATAAACTCAGAATTACTGCTGCATGCCAGTAAGAAAAAACTGGGTCACAGAGCTCCACATGAGGTATGCCTGTGTCTTCTTTGAAGAACGGGGTACTCAAAGATGCAGTGTGCTCAGAAACCACCATTGGAGGTTTCTTAGAGCACTGAGTTTCATTGTATGTTCTGGGAACTGAGCAAAAATTAACTGAGAATAATAGGTAACAGAGATATATTAGCTTGTATTAATGCATGAATATTTTTTCCCGCTTTTCCATTAAAAAATGAAAAGGAATGTCAGATGTATGACAGAGAGGGCAGCTGGGATGTCAGCAGGAAAGAAGGGGAACACTGCAAATCAGGAACAATAAAGGGAGCAGGATTTCCCTGGCAACACTACATTTCATATGTTGAAACGACAGGTGCTGGCAGGCCTCCAGCTGTATTGCAGCAATGCTGTGACAGTGATACTGTTGCAGTGTGTAAATAAAATTGGTTGAAACTGAAGTCATCTATTGTTAAATAAGGAAAATTTAAAAACTGGAAAATATAAACAAAACAGTTTGTCTTTTTCCAAGCATGATTAATTTAGCCTTGTGACAGGTTGATTCATTAGTACAGAAATGCACGAACATCAATAACCTTGTTAACCACAGTCTCGTTTTTAGGTGGCTTCTGAGTGACTGTGGTAGCATCCTCCAAGACGCCATTCTTGTCTCTTGTCTGCTCTTGCTCACAGTCTGTCCCAGAACAGCTCTTTTCTCTCAGGAGCTAAATCCCTTTTTGTAGCTCCGAGGCCGACATCATTCAAAAGGTCATGGCCAAATTTCTTTGTTCCCATGACAAGCTCAGAGCCTTTGCAGTCCTTCTGGTTGCTAAGGGCCCATCTCCATTGCAGTGGGAATTGATACCAGCCCGCAGTGGGCATATCCAAGCTTGCTTTAATCCGAGTAGCTCAGACAGCAGCACTGACAGCAGGGCCCTGGGATTTGAGTTCGCTTGCACTCCCTGGGGACTTACCTGTGAGTGAGATGACTCTGATGCTCAGGCTGTTTCATCCTCACTGATGTGTGTCCCCAGTTGGCTTGCTAGTTTCCTAATGCTGCTCCTTCATACACCATGCCCCTTCTTGCTGGAGCTTGGCCTAACTGCACAGATAGTTTAGCAGGAAGGTTTTTCTTTTCTTTCTTAACCCTCCTCAGGTTAAAGTTATTGTCTCCAAAGCACAATAGTATCTTAACATCCCAATATATATGATAGAAGGTGTGTGTATATTTTTTTTAATTAATTGTATTCCAGTTAAGAGCACTTAGTAAGTAAACCAAGTGATAAAGACAAAGCTGTACAGCTTGTATGTAAGAATATCTGCACGAATGCAGTATTTGCTCCCCAGTAGATACGAGTAAAGCATCTGAGGAAGAGGCTCTTTATCAAACAGACAGGCTGCCATCCAGTAAGCTGACCAACAATGTCTGATGTTGGACATTTTGTCATGTGCCTGACTACTGCATTGCTAAAATAAACCCAGTTGTTTCAGTGGTGCCGTGTTCACATAATAATTGTGAAACATAAAATGATCAGCTATTAATACTATTATAATTTTGCATTTTTCTTGGCTGTAGATATAATGATGTGGGTTTTTTTCCAAGGTGGTCCAAGAGGAAATCGCAATTCCTTCAAGTTTTGTGAAGCTCAGTTATCTCAGTAGTCGGACACCGGGGTATAAAGCTTTGCTGCGCATTATTTTGACACACACAACCATCCCTTCTGGAATGGCAAAAGTCCATCTGATAGTTGCTGTTGAAGGTCGTCTGCTTCAGAAATGGTTTCCTGCTGCAGCCAATTTGGTATACACATTTGCCTGGAATAAGACAGATATATATGGACAGAAAGTTTCTGGTCTGGCTGAAGCAATGGGTATGTAGAATCACCCTGATGTTAACAGAAGCACTCACACACATCAAGCAAGGAAAATACGGCCAATAAATTTTGTTGCTGCTCCTACATGCTTTTAAATCAAATGCCTCTTTAGCTAAAGTCACTGAAGTGACTTGTATGATTTCCCAAGAGCATTTTCTTTCTTTTTCTTCCAATGTCATCTTTCTAATTTAATCAATTTTAAAATTCCCTTTTCCTTCAGAGAATGGTTATGTACTAATGGCATTATATTCAGCTGTCTCTGTTTTTGAATGTTACTCTGAATATGACCTTTGGTGTGTCATTGTTTCTGTCATTTTTTTGCTGTGACATTTAAAATGTCATTTCCGCTTAGGGTTTGCAAAATTCTAACTTTTGGGCATCCTTTCTTACTACATTTCATGTCCCCAGCAGTTAAAACTAATTGATTTATTGTTTAAAGATGTTTACCCAAAAATCATCGTGTTTCATGGGCTTTGTTCAGCAAGCAGCACAGGCTATTCTGAGAATTGCTACAGAAGTGCTGTTTGTGCAAACATATTTTATTTAGACAGCTTTTTTTTTTCCATTAATTTCATGATATGTTTTTTAAGGGATTTCTATTTTTTAATTTAGTTCGGTGTTATGTTGTTCAATGGATGTTGTACAATAGATGCTTTATATTAGAATTAATTTACAAGCAAAGCTTAGTATTGTGAATCAACCCCATTCACTTCTGTAGCAGTTCTGTTTGCTTTTTATGTCAGGGCAATTATAACCAGAAGCACTGACAGATCGGTCTGTAGGGCAAGAGTAGCAGGGGCAACAGAGCCATGCACCCTCACAAGGAGTATGCTTCGTTCCATATAAGAAAATGCTGTTCTGAGGGGCAGTCAGGAGCTTCCTTCAGCATCTGTTGTGTTGTCCATGCAGGCAGAGTGCCTGCAGAGTGGCCTGTGCAGAACCAAAAGGGTGTCTGGTGCGTGACAGTGTTACTGTGTGCTCCCAGACAGGTGGCCTGTGAGGTGGCTCTGTGGGGAAGCAGTGGGGAAAAGGAGGATAATAGCATTTTCCTTGTCATTGCTTCCGTGAGAATGATGCAGGCATAGACAGATAAGGATGTCCATGAATGATTGTGAGACCAAAATGTGGGGTATGATTACATAATGCAGTATGCAAGGGAAAAGGTCAGATAAAGCTTTTCCCAGAGTGTTGTCCTGCTGTCTCCTTGAACACACACAACACTGGCTGCTGCCTGCAGGGACATTCCCACGTTCTTTCCTTACCATGGGCCACCACTCACATTCATTTGATCATGAAATGAGCCAGATCAGGAACAAATTCAGCTGAAAACTGAAGCAACCAAGAAATTAGTGATACGTTTTTTGTTTCATTGGTTTCCTGATCTGCTGTGAATGCTCATGCAGAAGTTCAGGTCATCTCATTCCAGCTGTAGCTCACACATTGCATTGAACTAAAGGAATCCAAACTCCAGCCTTGGGTGCAAGGTCTCCAGAACTGCTGCATCATCTCCTCCTATGTGAAACTGATCTTCCACTTCTGGCTCACATCTGCAGAGGAGTGGGCAACTTTTTGCTGGGGTCAGTCAGGTGCTGGCACAGACACCAAGGTTCTGAACATCCCAGGTGTGGTGTGTGGCAAGGAGCAGCAGTGCCCTTCTCAGCCTGTTAAGATACAGGAGTCTCTGTGAGGGGGCAGATCCAGCCTTGTCCCATTGCTGATACCAGTTCCTGTTTGTTTTTGCAGGGAGGGAGGGTACCAAGTGAGTTGTTGGCACATATTTGTGCAAATCCAGAAATAAAAAAATACTCCAGCTTGCCCTTCAGCACTCCCATGGATGATCAGGCAGGAGCAGGTGGGTCACAGGAGCCACCTGGGGCTTTCCTCAGCATGGCTACGTGTGCCCTGTGTCCAGAGGCTGTCACTGTCTCATGTTTGAGAGGGAACAGTTGACTATACTGCTCCCACTGCATCTTTTAAGAGTCCTCTAATGATGTGAAGTCAGTACATATCCAGACTTTAAAACATATAAATTCATGTACATAGCATCCCATGAAATGATACTGTAGTTAGTTTCCCACATTAGAGGTAGATGAGCTTCATTTGTTTAAATATTAATAAAGCTTACACAATAGTGCTGGATAACAACTTTTAAATTATTTAATTGGTGCTTAATTTTTTTCTCTTTCCCTAAAGTTTAGGTTATTACACTTCTTTCAAAATAGGAGCACAAATCTTGATATTTTAAATGCATTACTAGCATGCTTTGTTATATTCCAATAAAACTTTATTTAATTTGACACACTGTAGTAACTCCGAGACCTTTATCTGCATCCATTATATGATTTTTTGTCAAAATAATTTCTTCTGCCAGTATATTACCAATATTTAATAATGCATTCTGTTAGGTTTTTATTTTAATTAAATTAAATTGGAGCAGGTTGAAGTCCTGGAACTCAGGATAATAAGCATCTGCTTTTGGTTTTCTAAATACTATAAACATCTGTATTTTTCTTCGGGTTTATTGACAGCAGTCACATAACCAGTTACAGAAAACAAGACTTTCTGAGCATATTTCTATATGCAAATGGTTCTGTTTAAACTTACTGGAGAAATGTTTGCTGGCATGTGTCCAGTCTCCAAGCTCCTCACAAAGAGGCCATTTTCTCAGAATAACAGCTGAGATGACAAAGCAGCATTTTTTGTTCTGGATAAATAAGCATCATGTGGATGTTGACACACAAAAGCTTGGGGGTAAAGTCTGTGTCCCCTTATAATCTAACACAAGAAAAGGATATCAGTTAAATCCTCAATAAATGCTTCTGTGTAACTCCATACAGACTGATGCAAGTCCGTGCATCCCACACAAAAGCACTGAGGGGTCTGCAAGGATGAGCCCTCTTCAGGGTGGGCATAAACGAGCTCTCCAGCAGCCCTACCTGGTGCTGTCGTTGAGTTCATTTTGTTCATTGTTCAAAGAAGATGGATGCAGATAAGTACAAGTATTTCAGAGGAGGTTGAAATAGAGGTTACTGTCCTGGTTAATTGTGTCTTTTATTTCTTACCTGTATTTTGGCAACAGCCCTTAAGCTGTAGGACTGGCACCGATTATTCTTCTCAGTAGTTGTATGAAAAGGATTGGGTTTTGATACAGATGATCAGTAGAATTTTTGAAATCCATTTTGAGATTGCAAAGAGCAGTACTTGCTGACTCTTAAAGTCTAAAACCCTAGTCACTAGAGTTCACATTCATACAATGAAATCTCAGTCACCTCAAGAAAGTGCTGTAAATTAATTGGATCAGAAAGTAACACCCCACAATGAGGGTAAGCTGACAGAGATTTTAATTTCACTTACAAAATTACACTTCTCAAAACCTGTGCCTAAAAAAATACTTCTTACATGGCACTGTAATCATTCTACTGACTTTACCAGCATTATGCTTTGCCTTGATTACTTTGCATGCAAAATGACTGATAGGAAATTTTCGTGGTTGTAATACTAGGACTTCCAGTTAGAAGTATCAGGAGACCCTGCTTTAACACATATCACACACTTTTTTTTTTTTTTTTGGAGCACAGAGCATAGTTGTCTTTCATAAATGTGAGTAAATTTGCATAGAAACCTGGTTGTGAGTGTGAATGTGTGTCCATATGTCTCTCACTGATGAGAGGGAATAAAAGGACAGCTATGCACAGTAACTGTGGGAGCAGGGAACAGTGAACTTCTAAGAAAAAAGGGATTATAACCTCTGGAGAGTATTTGGCAGCTCAGAAACATCAGCAGTAGGCAGAGAATACTGAGGCATTATGGAGTTATCTCCAGCCCTGGTAAAGATGCCCCATGGGCCCAGATCCCAGGCACTGTGAATTGTTATGCTTCCCTTGCCCAGCTCTCAGCACGGTCCCTCCCAGCAGCTGATAACTGTGCTGTGGGTCCCGGGTCACTGAGCAAGGCTGAGGGGCTGCATTAAAGGGCACACACAGCTGACCCGGGGCTGAATGTGTTAAGTGCATGACTGGAGCAAAGATGTTAATGTGTAGGTGGCAAATGTGAGGTTGCTTCATGGAAAAAAATCTGCCCTTTATCTTCTCTCTGCATTAACACCTAGAAAACAGTGTGCTCGGTTACTGAGCCCTTCTGACTCATCCCAGCACAGGATGTAGCTGTTCTGGAAGTTCCGTGCCCTTTCATGGGCTCTCAGCTCAGGCTGGTACCTAGAAGCTTTGCTGGTGTTGGTTGTAAGAGCTCCTTTAACAGAAGAATGGGACAAAGTGGCTGCTGGACCCTCAAACTGAGACCTGTAGTGTTTGAAACATACGTGATTTTTACAAGTCAGAGTTTAGCTGCAAAAATAGATTCTTTATGCTAAAATGGTGAAGCAGCTCTAGAGCTGTTACTGTAAGGAACAGTTTCAGTTTTCCATAAAATATTTATCTTATAAACACAAATGTTCCCTGTTAGAGCAAGTCAAAATATTTTGGTTGTATACTGAATGGAATTTAGGTGGTATTAAAACTATTTTTGGTTTAAGTAAAATATACCTAAAGCTGTTATGTAGAAAAAGTGAAAAGAAACTATTAAAAATGCTTTATTAAAAAAAAATTGTATCTTAAAATCTTTTTTTTTAATATTTTTATTTTGGAAAGGTTGAACTAATTCAATATTTCCTAGGTCAAATTATGGAATTTGGTGTTTAAAATATTCCTCCTTTATGAATGAGCTTCACTGAAATCTAGTAAAGTTAGAGATAAATAATTTTTTTGAAAGGATGGTATATTAGAGATATCAAAAATATTGAAGTTTTGTTTTGTTTTATGGAATTACTAATGGAAAAGGATTTTAATCAATTTCCCAAGACCCACCATCCTTAGGGAAATTCAAGATTTTTCATCAGGTATTTTGGTAATGTGCAAGCCTGTTAAGATAAATGTATAATTCTAGAAATGTTCAGCTTGTCAATCCATTTCTGCCTAACTGTAATTTTACAGTCAGCAAACAAATTAAAACCAATTTGTTTTAGCATGGATTATTTTCTATTTAAGCTGTTACTCAGGTAATGAGCAGAAATGCAATAAAAATCAAATCAGGAGTCGTTGGAGGAGATTTATAATCTTATGAAATCCATAACTGATACCACAGACAATTTTCTGCTTTGAAGCAGTAATAACTATAGCTCTAATAACATAATAATCTCTTAAAACCTTTTTTCAAAAAATACCATACAATAGCAATTAGGCAGAGGAAAATTAGTGGCATCATTACTTGACAGATGAGTATCAAAACCTGGAATGACAAACTGCCTAGCAGTTCACAGAGAAAAAGGCAGACTGAGAGATCTTTAATTAT
Source organism: Sturnus vulgaris (assembly GCF_052056855.1). Classification (NCBI taxonomy): domain Eukaryota; kingdom Metazoa; phylum Chordata; class Aves; order Passeriformes; family Sturnidae; genus Sturnus; species Sturnus vulgaris. Next base: position 15,186,443 of record NC_142256.1, on the reverse strand, counting down.
TTGTTTGCAGTGTCGGTGGGATATGAATATGAAACATGTCCTGATTTTATTCTGTGGGAGAAGAGAACAGTAATCCTTCAAGGCTTTGAAATGGATGCTTCAAATCTGGGTGGCTGGTCTATAAACAAGCACCATGTATTAAATCCACAAAGTGGTAAGTCCCTCCTTTATTAACTCCCCACGCAGGAGGAGAATATAAATTTTAAAGGAATTAATTGTTCAGATTTTAAGTGTTACACTTCCTAATGTGTAATCCTCTTTGAATGTGCACCCTCATGTATTGAGAGCTGAACTGTAATGCCATCTGAAAGGATATTTTTAATGTTCTGGCTCCCAGGATTTAGACATTAATACCATCGACTCTTGTGATGGCTAACACATTGTGGTCGTTCAGATGGGAAAGGGCAAACTAATTTGGGTTCATTCTCACACAGCTGGTATAGAAGTGCCACATTTCAGGTCAGTCTGTAGTGTGTTACATTCTCAGTGAAGTGTCTTCACCCCTGATTCATCCTATGGCTGCAGCCAGTTTGCAGCAGCACAGCCCCAGGCAGACAAGCCCTGCTTGATCACAGACCAGCACTCTAAGCCCACGCTGCCAGTCCAGTGTGCAGCAGCTTTTGTGGCTGCCCACTCTGTGGAGAAGCACAGTAAGTCATTCCTCAGTACAAGCAATGCAAAACATTTCAAAGCATAAGTAAAAAAAACTGTAAACATTTTGGTGTCATAACATTAAGCCTGCAGAGATATTCTTCAAGCATGGAGGCTTAAATATTTTTTCCCATTGCTTTTGTTTCACACCTGGTAGGTTTCTTTTCCTCCATGAACATCTATGATTGGGAACTAATGAGACTAAATTATTAGAACAATATTTGTAGATAAATTATGGTAACTATATATGGTTTTGCCAATAAAACAGATATCTCGTTGGCCAGGTGAAGAGAAAATTGAGGTCAGATCTTGGCATTTATAAGTCAAAAAAGTATTGGATTCAGTAAAGTTCTCTCAATTTGATCCAGCTGAGAGTCAGTCCAATAAAATCTATTTCCATCTACAAACGTCTGTTGATGAAGATTCATACACAGATGTATGGCTCTCAGGTTTTACAAGTTCTGTTGCTGAATGCACAGCTACAGTATAAATATTCCAAATACAAAAGGTCAGATTTAGTTTGTAAATTATCTGGATTTCTACTTTGATTTAAAATAGTTTGACATTTTAAACAGCAGTTCTTTCATTCCCTGTCGTACTGGTTTGTATAGATTGTCTCTTTTAAATGCCAGCTATTGACATTTAACAAAGAGAAATCTGACCTCAGTCAGCTGAGCCTCCAACTGTGAGTCCCATAGTCTGCTCCTTAGTGGCAATTTACCACTTGCATAGTTTAATTTCAAGACTAAATTGCTGGCAGTAACTCCAGTTTATATGACTATCTGATAACTGCACTGGTTACTACTAGAATTCACCCCATAGGCACTAACATGTTCTGAGATTTGGTAAAGAACACAATTATAATCCAAGCAGGGCTAAGTCATTGCTCTCTGGAGCACAAGGTATGTGGTGACAAATTGCTTCCTGTCCCCATCTCAGCTGTATGGCTGAGAATGCTAGAGGGCACTGACCTGTCAGCCTCAAGCCACCTCCTCTCAAATCAGGCTGTGCCCCCTACATGGATGGCAACTTCTTACACCTGCTCCTCTTCCTTGCATGTTCCCACTCTGCTGGACATGATCAAGGCTGAAGTCAGGGAAAGCTGCCAAACATCTTTATCCATCACTTGCAGAGGCACAGGAGGGAAGGAGAGGGCATTAGCATATCTGATTTGAAATCCAGAGTCTCTTCTGTTTGCAGTTTGCATGTCAGAGAATCTCCAGTGAGGTGACCAAGCCCAGGCTCAGGGATGTGCCAGAGGTTCCTCAGGACTATTACAGCTCTGAGAACCCACACCTGGCTTGTGTACAACAACTCGAAAAGCAGCTAAGGGCAGAAAAACAATTACTATAACAAAGCTGTTGCACACCTACCAGAGCAGCTTGTAGGTTCATATTAAAGCAACAGAACAAAGTAATGAACTATGGTAACCAAAAGGATAAAAATAACAAGTGTGCTTCTGGTCTTATCTAGAAACAAGTGAATTGCACTTCCCTTTCAGATATATAAAAATGGGCTTTAAATAAGGACAAGAATATGATTCAGACTAGAATTATATATTACAGAGTTATCTCCATGCCACCGTGACTACTGATATGAAAAGCATTGAGTAGCCTTCTTGACTATGAATATATTAAATTTTTCACTTTTTAGTTAAAGCATCTCCTCTGTATGAATGAAGAACTGCTCTTTTTAGAAGGATGAAACTTTTATGATTTTGAAACACTGCAACTGGATTAACTGCAGAAACATCATTGGAATGTAACATTCTCTAATGCAAATTGCAATTTTATTTTCAAACTAAAACTAGAAACGCTTGATTTACTAGTCCTGAGGAGCTTATATCTAACTGCAGCCATTAAGCCTGGTTGCCCAGCTTGTCTGGTACTGTGCACAACATTCCTGCTCAGAGCCAGGGTAGATATTCTTCTTTCCCTCCCCTTGAAGGTTGCTCATTTTAGAGAAGTTACAAAATAACTGAGTAACAAGAAATAGATGCAATTTTACAGACTTGCAGTTCACAGTGATGTGGAGGTACATGTGTTGACAGGAGGTACATGTATTGACATGCAGAAACCTTAGCAAGTGAAAACTGTTCTACTGCCAGATGTAAGGATTTACTAAAAGAAAGAAAAAGAAAATTATGCCTGATTCTAGCAGAATTGATGTGAAATAACAAATATTGTTCCAATGTGGCTGTCACTGGAAACTCAGTTTTTTTAAAAGTATGCAGTTTTGCATCAGTCTGGCTGTTAGGTTAACAAAGGATCACATCCTATTCTTAGGTATACTCCACTGCTCTTTTCCCACTTTTTTTTTCCTCACCAGTTTGGAGGTTTGATCACTTCTAATTTGTGACATAATTAGAGTTTAATGTTTTCTGTTACAAAGGTTTTTGTCAGTTTGGAAGACCATCAGGGCATTTATCATAATCAAGAAGAAAACAGATACCATAAATATTAGTTCCTACACTGAGGTCTTTTAAAGACACCCGTATCTCATGAATAGAAATGAATGTGCTATTAGCCAGTTTTTCAGGGTGTTATTTGAATTAATTTCTTTTTTTCTGATGGGCAAGTTAACTGATTCCATTTTTATTTATCTGGGGCAAGAAGGAGTAGTTTTGGAGGGACTTCATGCTTTAAGGTAATTTCAACCCCAGTGCAACAGAGCATCAACTAAAATTAAAGCAGCAGCTCGAAAGCCTGATATTAAGCACACACTTACATTTATTGACAGCAAAACATATTCTCCAGAGCCCTAATTATTTACTGGCATTTGTAAGAGGATGTTGAAAGATTACCCTAGCATTGTAATTTCAGACAAAGGGTAGCATCTTCTTTTCATAGTATTTTTATCCACTGTGCAAGAGAGGATATTGCCATTTATTTTGCTGGCATATTTCCAGGATGGTTTTTTTAAAGCCATCATTCAAACAAATCTATGCATTCTGTCCTCTACTGTTCATAATTATTTTTTTTAATATAATTCCCTTCAAAATAGCTGTGGTAACATTCAATAATTTCCAAGGTGAATTTTGCCTTCAGATTTATCTGAAAGTCACAAAAAATAGTTTAAACAAAAGTTGGTAGAGACAATACATAAATTCATTTACTGTACTTTGGGAAAACTCAAACATGTCTCAACATGTACTTCCTGCAGCGTCTAGAATATTCTCATTTCCCAGCATGAGTCCTCCAGAAAGTAAATTCCCTTGTGGTTGTTCCTTTAATAGTGCCAATTTTCTGATGAAGTACTGTGCCTTTCAAGGGAAATAAGAAATTTTGGACTAGAATCTAAAAGAGTACCTATCTTCTGTTTGCAGTAGCCAAATTATTGCAATAACTTGTCATTTCAAAGATACTTCATAAATATATTACCACATTGTTACCTAAAATAAACACTATAGCTGTCAGCTGGAGAAAACACATCTTTGTTCTAGTTTTGGTATCACCAACCTAGTAATTGGGAAGACTTTGAACAATGTATGCTGCAGAGCAGTGCTAGAATAAACTCTTTTAGCCTTTATAGCAGAAGGTAGGATATTGTTGCTGGGAAGACATTCACTGGTGCCTCACAATTGCTCTTTGACTCTTAACTTGGCTTTGCTGCACTTGGCAGCGTTTTCATATACCATGAAGGACTCACAGTTGAATTTGAATATTGATTTTGTACTGCCACTCGGTGCTCTTTTGTGAAAAATGCATAGTAGTCCCGCTATTAATCTCCTTTAATTAAATATTCAAACTGCCTAAGAAATTCTTCTGCTACCTAATAAAAATTTATGAATAAAATGAATATTAAAGCAGTAATCCCCAAGAAATCAGATAGCACTGCAATTAGCAGTCAATTTGTTAGAACATTAACCAGCCATGAGTTCTCCTCCTGAGGTTGGCTTTAAAATAACCACTAGCCACTGCTGAACAAAATGGTGACAGTGAAGTTTGGGATGAGCAAGATTGGAAAAGATTAGTGGAACCCTGTGACAGTCTTTAAAATATCAGATGTTTGTTGCCTTTTTGGTAATCTGGTTTTCTAGAGGATTTTGTAATCCAAAACTGCAGAATAGTTTAAATGCCATACATTTGCTTATTTTGTCTCTGTTTTCTTCCCTCCCCTCCCTTTAGGAATTGTGCACAAAGGAAATGGGGAAAACATGTTCATTTCCCAGCAGCCTCCAGTCATCTCCACTGTGATGGGCAATGGACACCAGAGGAGTGTCTCTTGCTCCAACTGCAATGGGCTTGCCCTCAACAGCAAACTCTTTGCACCAGTTGCACTCGCTTCTGGGCCTGATGGAAGTGTCTACATTGGGGACTTCAATTATGTTAGACGGATCTTTCCCTCTGGAAATTCGATTGCCATATTAGAATTGAGGTAAAAGATAATTGGCTTTCTCTGATTAGTGTTCATAATCCTGGCTATGATATGCCTGTGAAAACTAGGGTGAGCTTTTATCCCTTGGGACTTGAAATAGCCACGTGTAGTTTCTTTGTGGCCACATGTGTCATCAACTATCAAACCAACTTAACAGAAAGCTTATTCTTACTTGCAGTCATCAGTTAAATAGGATGTTTTAAGTGGCCTTTAGGACAGCTCTTGCATAATGAATTTCTGAAAATTGCAGAATTAATAAAGCTGATTCTTCTTCCTGTGAGGTTTTCCATACATTTTCTCCAAAAGTTAAAATATACCATGATCCACATTTTTGAAGAAAGCTGCATAATTCCACAGCAAACATGCAGAATATCATGGTAAGTCACAGCACTGGGCCTATAGACTTGCGATTAATACAATTACATGGATGTGGCTCAGTTTAAGCAGACAGGAGCAAACCTGGCATCATAGACATGCCAGAGGCTGAGTCTGTGCTGCCCTTAAAGACTCCCCTGTAATTATCACCCCAGATTCCCATTCCCTTTGAGGGATACAGGGAAAGACAGGAAAGATTTTGGACATTAATACATGAAATTTCTCGTAATTTAACATCCACCTAGCTAACATTGCTGGGATGATTCTGTGTGCTCATTGTTCAGAAATAACTTGGCGATGTGCGGGCAGTGCAAAGGAACAGTTTGAGAGAAAGAAATACCAAGTAAGAAGATAAACAATGTTTTGCTATTGGGATATGAGTCTGTGAGCAATCAGGCAAAGTTCTGTCAAGGATTAACATTTCTTGTCTTTTTCTTTCCTTTTAAACCTGAATCAATCTGCCTTTCCAGGAATAGAGACACAAGGCACAGGTAAGTAAAATGCAATAACTGGTATGTGAACCACATTCGAGGAGACAGTCTTAAAAAAGTCCTTTTAGAAGTCTGGATATAGAGGAACACTCGGAATTCAATAAATATAAATGGTAATAAATACAAATGTTAATCAAATTCACCTTTGTTTATAGTACAGAAAGTTTGATTTGTTCCCATTGAAGGAGTAAAGTCTTCCTCTAAAAACCACTTTGCTGATCACCAAGAAGAGATGGAGAGGTTCAAACCTGAACGCTGAGAATACATTTCATAGCTGTCATACCCATTTCACATGGTGTTTGACTGATCACAGATATAGCCATCCAAGCAAACAAGAGTTTCAGCTGCAAAAAAAAAAAAAAAAAAAACTGTTAAAAAGGCTGCAGAAACATACTGTACTTCAGTGGACTGTGCTTTAGAGGTTCTAGGATACCATGAGCTTTAAAATCTGCCAGTCAGGGAGTGCACGGCAGAACCCAGAACTGAAGATGCTGTGTCAAAGCTCAGTCCTTGCTGGTCCAGCTAAAAACAAAGCAGGCAGCTTTCCCCCTTTCCAACTGGGATTTTAGCATTCTAATTTAGGGATTTTTTTAAAGGAATGAACATTGCACGTTCGGCTTCTGCGACAGACGGCGAGGGAGTTGGTTCCAACAATCCAGCTGCAGAAGTGGTGTTGCATGCTAGAAAAGAGACAGCAAGGCACTTGGTCTCCTTAGAAATAAGCTTCTTAGCATTCCAGTACTTAAATGAGATAAATAAACCAGCACTGGTACAATATAAGACAGTAACTTCATGGCATAGGTAGGGAGTGAAGTGTGGACTGAACTGTGTTTACAGCATGATAGTATTGGTTGGAATTGCTCTCTTTAGCCACAGGACTGCTATTGAATACTATAAATTATTTACCAGATTATGTCACATCTCATATATTTTACAATTAAAAAGGAAGAACAGTTCTTAGTTGGTAAGTGCAAGGTACCATTTTTTAACAGAAGGGTGTTTTCCACTTGCTTTAAACTGACCAGTATCTTTGTAAAATAAATTTCTTTATGATTTATTCAAAAACTAAATCAGCTTTTACATTCGGAGGTTTCTTTCTTAGATTTTTCTTTTTAATACCTGTTCACTACTACTAGTTTCTTGAGTTGAGCTTCAACCTTATTTAATTATGACAATATTCAAATACCCCAGCCCTATTAATTGCAATAATAATGTCACTATTCTGTCCAAGTGAATTTTGTAGAAAATTGGAGGAAACCACTTAAAGTTAATGTAGTTTTTAAGGTGATGGGGTGTACTCGACATTCCCCTCTGTTCTCTTGAGGCTGTAAAGGTCGTAGTCATGGTGGAAATGTATAGAATGCTCCAAGAAACATGTAGAAGCAGCAGGTAAAAGATGGCTCCTGACAGTCCGGACAGGAAAAGGCTTCAAAATCCAGCTCATGTACATAACTTTTAGCCTCAAAAAGAGTTCTTTTTACCACATAAAAAAAGATAACACTGTGTAAAAAGGGAGAGTTTGGCAATTAAAAAAAAAAAAAAACACGCCACTGATCTTATTTTTGACTGTTTACAAACACCTTATCCCATTTGTTTTTCTTATCATAATGATTTTAATAAGCTATAGAGAAGCTGTTTAACTGGTAAAAATTGAAACTAAACTTCGAGAACAATACAGAGAAAAATTTATTACAGAATAGTACTGAAAAGATTAATTTTGAATCCTAGTCTGCTTCATATAGTTTTCAAAAGGCTAATTTAAATCACCTCAGATTTATATCTGATTACAATCTTCTGCAAAAATAGCAAGTTTTTTTAATTGTGTTCTATTTTTTACTAGTACTCTTTAAGCATTTTAGTATGCAAGGCTTTAAGCATAAACACGAAGAGTTTTCTAACAGCTGGTCTGTTAAATGTAATGACAAGGATGACAGAAAATGTATCTACAAGGAGAATATAGAGTGACCTCTGGTTCTCTGCAGCTTCTGCATACTGAACAACATCTTTATTTAAAATCTAGAATTCTCCTTGCAACTTTTTTCATATAAGTGTTTTATTTAAAAGCCATCATTTGGCTGGCCAGTCATTCCTGACCTCAATCCAGAGAGCAAAAATGACTCTTGATATTTTCAACAAACAAATTTTATAGTGGTGATCCTTTCACATTAATTGCTTTTAGCTCATCCTCTTACTCATCTTTCATCAGAGCACTGCCCTCTCATTCCCTGTGGTTCCTTGGACTGGGTTTCACATCTGTTCCCCAGCTCTGGGAGTATCACTGAGCATTGTCAAACTCACCACAAATAGAACTGGCCTAGGGGAGAGGAGGATCTAACTTCACAACTTTGTTGTAGCAATCTTAAGTGTTAGTTAATTGTACCAATATTAAAACGTCTCCTAAAAACAAAAGGCAGGGGGTATCTTCTACATTTTTTTTAAATCTAACTGGGCATATAGAACCCAGCCATTTGTCAGAAATCTCCTTCTCTCCTTAGAGGAACACAGTAGTTGTTAAAAATATTGTCTGAGCACCTAAACACTCAGCCTGTGTCTCTCTCCCACCATTTCAGTAACCAACTGTGTGATACAAAGGATTTCTATCTGGATTTTTAGTTAGGCCCCACGCAGGCTCAGCAGGCTCAGGACACTAAGCATGGTGTGCCATGTGCTTAAAAAATTTCTTCAAACGGGACATTAACTTTGCACTGAAAAAGAAACTAAAAGCCTTACTGGATAATAAGATGCAGCCCAGTTTTCAGATTAGAATTTATGATCCCCACATTTAATTAACATATGTAAATATTTTTTAAAATAACATTTTATCATCTCAATAAGGCAGTGACTGTGCATGAATTATGGTGCATTAATTCATGCTTAGTTGCACTGACAGTACTTGGCCTTCTGCCTTGCTCCTGACAATAGAGTCGGCATGAATTAAGGCACCATATTTCACACCTTCATATTTCCTAAGGTTTAGAAACAGATAAAAATAACCAAGAGTTGGTATTTTTGCCCATCCAGATCAGCCTGTGATTCACTTTGCTGCAACTCATAGATTTGTTTTCAGTGCCAAGAGTACTAGGAGGTATCAGAGAAAAATGATCTTGCATTTGATAGTAATAATTATAACTAAGCTGAAGTCACTCCAGTTAGCTTTATCCTGAGTGGTTTGGTTCTGGTGGGCAGACCAGTTGCCCCAGTACCAGTCTCTGTCCCAGCTCCCTGACTCATAACTCACTGGTCAGGCTCTGGAGCAGGACACTGGTGGTGTTTTGAGCTGCTCACACCTACACCTCTGTCCTCTTCAGATCACTGAGCTGGCGTCTTCAGATAAGTAGAGTACAATTGTTATGCTGCCACAGAGACATAAAAGGAAAAAAAAAGTTGACTTTGATGCTCTTCTCTTCTGTTTTAGTACAAGTCCTGCACATAAATATTACTTGGCCGTTGATCCAGTGTCAGAATCCCTTTACTTATCAGATACCAACACCAGAAAAGTCTACAAAGCAAAATCTCTCACTGAAACAAGGGATCTGGCCAAAAATGCAGATGTGGTGGCAGGAACAGGTGATCAGTGCCTTCCTTTCGACCAGAGTCACTGTGGGGATGGTGGAAAGGCATCCGAGGCCTCTCTCAACAGCCCAAGAGGTAAGAAAAGACCATATCTGGGGTACTTAGTGTTGGTCACCTGTCATTTCCTTTCATTATTTAAGAACTCAGATGCAATTGGAAGCACAAAAATGTGTCTGTGGCAATAATTTAACCAACTATTAAGCCGAATCATTTCACGAAGCCTACTCATGTCTGCAGTACAATCAGTTCTTTATGAGGGACCAACATGGGCAGCAGGCTCCAGCTTGAAGTGTCTGATTACTCTTCCCTGTATGACAACACTCGTCTTTCATTACCTTTCAATTGCAAGGTAGCAACATTTAATTATACGTAACTCTTAAGCAAATTATATGGTTTCAAAGTCCATTTTCTAGACTTCATGCATCAGGCGAGTGTTGTAATGTTGACAGAGCTTACTCATACGCAGTAAGTCAGTGAGTGCTGTTCAAATCAGCCAGCAAAATCGAGTTTATTTGGAACTCTAGTTTGTCCTTTCTTATTAACACACTTTGCAAGAGATGAGCATCTCCCCTGCTGCACATGAAGCAAGCATTTTACTGCAGCCTCCCTGTCAGAGTATATCCAGTATTGTCAAAGGCAAAATGCATGTGAAGCCTTGAATCCCCACCAAAGCCACAATTAATCCCCTTGCAGTGTGCATTAGAACTGTGATAAAGTCTCTGGATTTGGTGCTCTAAAGCAGCTGATCACCCTCAGCTCCCACTGAAATCTCTGGAACAAAGGGTACTGAGCAGCTCCCAAGGCAGAGAACCCTGCGTGGGCTGTGCTGCACTTCCCCCGCGCCTGCTCACAGCTGGCTCAAAGGAAGGAGTTTGATTATTTTTTGCGAGCTAATAAAGGAAGGCTGTACATCAGTAGGAAATTAGAATGTATATCCAGGCGGAAATACCTCTAAGACAAGCAAATAATCCTGGTTTAAGGTTTAGCAAGAGACATTGTAATTATAGAGTGACTTTAGCATGTCTTTAATGACAGAAGGTAAGTGTGAGGTAAGTACAAATAAATTTTAATCTTCAGGCCGCTAATTAATTTAATGAATCACTTCTAAAAATAGTAGAAAACAAAGGTTTTCAGGTCCTTTACCAGAAAAGTGTGATTCTGTGAAAGTGATCAATGTTTTATTTCTGATTACAATTTATTATATCCAATTACAATACAATCAGTTGTTCCATCTTATTTTTTAGTGGGGAAATATGTTGATGAAAATGCTGTGATACACTGTTTACTTTAAAGATACTTATACTTACTTCCTTAATAGAAGGTTCTCGGGCAGCCAGGAATTATTAAAAAGAAATTGTCAGCAGACAATGACTCTTCTGTTGGCAAAATCAGGCAATGACTCCCAGGTACTTTAGATTTATGCATCTCCTCTAAATAACATCAGTTTGAAATTATCTGATTTATTATGTTTTTTATTTTCATCTCGAGGAAGTCTGGACTTCCATATGCCTTTTTTGTACAGGGCCTAACAAAATGCAGCATCAGCTCGTGGTCACCAGTAGTGTGATCAGTGTAGCATTGTAACAGCCCAGTAGCTACAGGTCCTTGTTTTCCCTTGAACTGTAAGAGGTTGAATAACCCTGGAAAATAGAAGGTGGTGTTTCCCTGGTACCCACAGATCTTAGTTAAGAAACAGATGTCTCCCATACTTGAATACAGTTTTAAAGATTCTTTTGGATCACTTATTTTGCTTGTTCTTGAAATACTTGTCAAGTCATAAGATGTCATATTTCTATTGAAATAACACTCAAACAGTATAAAGAAAACCATTTTCTCTAGGAAGCAGGAAATTTTCACAGAAACTTTTTAACCGTGTTTAAAAATCCTGGCACACCCAGACACACAGTGTGATATAGCATTTGACCACAGAAATAAATGAATTGTTTCTAGTTTCATACCTCTGAGATTTTTACAGTCAACAATAGGTCCCAGACAAAGACAGAGTAATTGCCAAGTTAAGGTTAAATATAATCATTTCTATTATTCAGTGAATAATTTGTATTTATTTTTTAAGCTGATACAGGAATATTATTAGCTTTTTTTACTTTGCTTGCCTTCTTGGTTTTGTCCTGAGTATTCCTTTTCCCATTATAAATGAAAGATAAATTTCCCCCTTACTCAATAGAAAGATAGTATGTGAAAAAGGACTCCATTTAGTGGTTGTCTGACCTTGGTTAATTATATCTTAAAAGCTGGACTCTAATTTCTGCTACTAGCTGCTTGTAACTGAATAAAGGCTTATCTAGAGGACTCTGTTTATCCATTTGCAAAACTGGTAAGAAATACCTACTGTGTAACATTGTGAAACTTAATCCTGTTTGGTAACATCCTCAAAGCTATGTTAGCAGGTGGAAATTCAAATTCTCTTTCTTACTTTTCTGGATGAAAGTTGCTTTGAATAGGGCTTTAACTTTTCTGAACTCATACTCATTTTTTTACTTCCTTGAACATGCAGGGAGGCTTGAGGAGAGTCCTAGATTGTTATTTAATTATTTAAGTCTTACATCAATGTTTATTTCTCATATTTATTTGGAAAGACTGCCTTTGCCTAGTGACCAGGAATTAAATGCTAGACAGGAAAATATCACTTAGTGACACTAAATCAATTCTGATTTTATCTTTGCACAATTTTCATTTTACAGGTAGCAAACACATGTAGCTTTGTTCAGTCTGTTCCAAATTCTCTGTGAAGGACTAGAGTTAGGGCTTAGTGAATATTAATCTTGTACTATTGTATGTTGAGCTGACTTTGAAAGATGTTTTTAAACATGCATGGCTGATGTAGTTGAAATTTGAACTTCAATATATTATTTTTACTGCAACTTTCTTTAATTCTGTAGAGATCTCAGACTAATGAGTCATGTAATAGATGACCAAGTATTTAAGCAGAATGTGAAATGATACAAGGTGGGAACATAAAATAAGATCTGTGACAAGCTGAACACATTTGTTACACAAGAAGATATTGAAAATGAAGAAGTAACTACACGAGATATTAATCATTGACTGAATTCCAATCACTTGAACTTTACCAAGTAACAGATTTTAATTTTGGGGTAGGGAATTCTGTTTGGCAGGTTTGTAGATTTTTTTTTAATAAAAATTCTCTCTGGCACATCTAGTCACCAGCACTATCTTTTAAAAAATCTGATTAATATTTATGATAAGGTACTTGAGGATCATGTTGTGATTTTAACTAGATTAGTCATCGAATGTTAGAGCAGTAAGAAGCACTAAAATGAGTGGAAATACTTGGGACTTGTACTTAGCCCTGCAAAGCCAATGCTTGAATCAACACCATTAAATACTTACCTATCCTGCATTCTGAAATCACTGGGTTTTAGACCTGCAAATAGATTTGACTTTCTAAGCATAATTGACAGAGTGAGAGTTTGAGACAATCAAGCTACCACGTTTTTGCTGAGCTCCAGTGTCTCTCAGGCAGCAGGGTAAGAAAAGTGTCTGATTAACATCTGATTTCCATTACCTTGTGTCTGCGACCAGCATTCACACAGAACAGCTCTGCTGGAAATGCAAGCTGTGTAACCTCTGTGAAAACAGTAGGTCCCTCCCGTGATGCCACCCTAAACATCAGAAGTAATTTACACCTTTTGGAAGCCCAAGGACTAAATCTAAAGATGTAACTATTTAAGGTCCTGCGGTGTCTGCTTTTTAATTCCTGGGTTCAGACCAGCATCTAAAACTGATGCATGCACTGTCTGTTCAGGCCATGTCAGTGCCTCAAGAAATTTGACTGAGTAGAGTACCTGGGTGCAGTGCAGTGACCTCACTGCAGATGCAGTGACCTCAAAGAAAGCACTAGGGAAATGGAGAAGGCTGGAGTAAGTTCTAAATCCCATGCACAAACAGCTGTAGCAAAGAACTTTTTCACTCAGGCCAATGGCCATGAGATAGAAATGCAAATGAAAGCATAATTTAAAAAGCAGTTCTGCAGTATAGTTTTACTTATAGTTTTGCTATTTAGCTTGCAATTACTTTACTAAGGAAATATTACTTTTAAAAAATTATGGTTTTGAAGGTGTGTTCATCCTTGTAGTTTGCATCCTGAAATAATCAGTCTTGTTGCTCCTCATCCTCAGCAATACATTCTAACGTAAATAAAGTTGTAACAGCTGTTCAGACTAAACCTTTACACTTCTCAAATGGCAGTAGCCCATTTAGGACTACTCCTCTTAAGCTAGAAGATTCCTTTTACTTTCAGTAGGCTGCACAACCAAATTCTTGTTATAGCCTTTTGTGACAACAGACATACTTGCCAAAGGTAATGATTAATGCTATTTTTCCAGCAATCTTTGCTATTCTGTAAATTCCTAGGATCTTTTTAACCTTTCCATAGAATTCAAAAAGGAAATTAGAATGGGGTGAGATTTTTCATTAGCAGTATATAAAGTTAGAAATAGACAAGCCAAAGTAATTTGCAGCCTCAAGTCATTGTCATATATGCATCATAAAATCAGCAAAAAAAAAAAAAAAGCTCATGCCATTTTTGATTCATTTAAATTCGTTCCTTATTTTTCCCTTCAGTAGCCTTAGCTACCTGTGATTTCCAAAGTGTGGGAAACTTATAGAACATTGTAAACTTTTTGGATAGCAGGTTTTTCCTAAATTGCATCCAACATTCATCTGAATTCATAAATCATTCACTTTTCTATTCACCCATGTCAGCAGGATGACCTCAGTCATGTCTTGGGCTGGGAGCTGAACATTTTCATTCACAGTCAGTAGTTAAAAATGCTGTTTGCTCCAACTCTACTGATCTGCCTCTAAAGAGAACACTCAAGTGCAAGTAATGAAGTCGTGTTCTAACTGACAAAGAACTACTGAATACTTTGCAGCTAGTGCTGAGACAATAAGGAAGTAAAGATGACAAAGATCACAAGGCAGCAGACTGCAAATCACTTGAATCATATTTTGAGTGGTGTATTATAGTAACCTATAAATAACTAATTGCATAAAATTACTTTAGTTCCTAGATGGCAGCTTTAATTAAAAGCACCAAAGAAATTTAGAAGTTTAGAAATGGATGGCATGCAATTTGCCCTTTTAGCACCGTAAAATGGTAATTAACTAATTTAATTCACTTCTTCCTATTAAAAGTTTTAGGAGAATTGCAAGTTCCTTCTAAATACAGTTGTTCTTCAGCAGAAGGCAGAATTCTCTTTTATCCCTCCTCACCCAGAGTTGTAGATGTTGTTTTAAAAAGCCTTCAGAAGTTTAGTTAGAAGCTTTCAATATAGAATGCTCATTTGTAAGTTTTTAGCTTAGCAAAAAGTGTAAGGTAGAATTTCTAGAAGTGAGCAACATATAGTTCTAGCTGCTCTTTATTGACATGTTTGAAAAGGATTTGTTCCCTAGAAAAGCATCTCTTAGAATGTAAGTGTGGGATATGATATGGGGTAAAAAAGAAAATGTCTTAATAGTGAATTTACTGTATCACTTTTAATCCGTATTTTTAGCATTATAAGCTTAACTTCTGAAATGACAAAATTTTTAGTCTGAATGATCAAATGTATTTTGAATTTATAGCTATGATAACTACACAAAAAACAATCAGTTTGCTTTCCGAGTGCTATTTGCATTTATATGGTGTATGTACGTGCACTGAGGCAGAGCTGTCAAGGGAAATAACCCTTTAACCAAAACAGCTCTGGAGAGCAAATAACGGGAGAGGTTATAGTCATCCTTCTGTGTTTATCATGGGTGTACCCAGACCCTGTACTAATTATTATTTGCTGGAGGAAATAGTTATAAAAAGGAAAACTTTCTGCATAGTTTTTCTAGTAATAATACTTAGTCACCGTATTTGACAGCATTGCCAGCAGTTAATTTTTAATGTTAGTTAACAGAATTCAAATGCTACTGATTAAAAGATCTCTGAATGTTATAAATACTGTTCCTAAATGTCTGCATGTAAATCCACTGGAGATATATCTTCATTAAAACTACTGTTTCACATTCAGGTACAAAATCCAGCCCTATGTAGGACATTTCCAGGGACTAAAATATGACCAAAACCAGTCCTTCAGCACAAGTATGTCACTCAGCATGACTGATACTCAGCTTTGAGTCAAACAACGAGACTAAATCCTGGCACACATTTATTTTGTCCTTACCCAGAAATCAGTTTTTAATGAGAAATCTGTATGTAAGCAGGGTATGTCATTTGTGCAATAGGCCATAGGTCCCTTTAGTGCTCAAAGGCATCATCATTTGGGCATAGAACTTAGTGCTACACTTCCTTAAAAAAGAAAAACAGAATCAGACCAAGAGCCTAATACAAACTACATCTCCTTCTCTGGAAAAAAAAAAAAAAAAGCCTTTCCAAGTCACTCATGGGGTGAGCAGTGCTCCCACTTGCACTCAAGTGCAATTCATTAACCTCAGCATGTACATGTTTCCTCCCCCAGTTCCTTGGTGATTAAAGCACAATTGCTGTGCTGTGTGTGATTTGATTTTGCATTACACTGTACGTCAGAAAAAGATTAAAAATAAGCTCTTGGAGTACAGATTATATGTAACATCCTGTAAGATGTGACAGGAGCATTAATGAATCCAACTCTAATGAATAAATTGGGACAGTTTAGCCACAAGTCTGTATTGTTTTCCAATGGATGCTTTATGTAAGGTGTTTGTCAACAAGATTTAAATGCATAAGTAATTTTTTCAAGTAAGTAAAGTCATTCTTTTACTGTAGAGTTATAAGCTCTGGAAGCAGTAGGTCATTGCTGAACATCTATATACTCACTGGTACTTGAAGAAACTGGCTTACTAGGAAGTACCAGGAATTCAGTGCAAATACTGAAGACATGGGCTTATTTATGCCATTGCACTGGCCTATGTCCTTCCCTTGCAAACAGGTTGCTTTTCTGCAGTGGCTGGAGAGCTACATGAATGCTAGAAACATTAAAAGATCCTTGGTTTTCTTATATAGTCAGTGTTTGAAACCCATTCAACAACACAGCTGAGTAGCTTTATTTCATTGCAGCATAATTTTTGATTTTTATATAATGGATGGTTTGCAGCCAACACAGCCATCTGTTCTCAGGGAAAGCACACAAATAGAAGATGCACTTGCCCTAGCGACAGATCCTGGCCTTGTGTTATCTGTGGTGTGGATCTGATCCAGCTGAGAAGCAACGTTTCTCACTTACCATGCAGCACCTCCCCTCTGCAAAGGCAGGCTCAGGCACAGCCTATGTGCTGCCCTTCCCACCCACATCAGGTTTCTCATTTCAGTTTGTGAACCACACTGGAAAGCAAATCAAATCCCATCTAATATTGCTATATGATGAAGTATCAGTGAGATAGAGGTTCAAGGGACCATCCCTTCCCAAAACTGGAAAATACGTCACCCCCCAACACCAGAACAAGCCTCTTTGCTTCTCAGAGTCCCTCTTTACCTCAGCTCACCTTCAGGCTTTTGGATTTGTATTTCTCAGGAACAGATGACAGCCAGGAGCTTGCCAGTCATTCTGGAGTTTCCAAAGGCACAGTTACTTTCTAATTAAAGACTGAAGATCCTCTGAGGGAGCCAGTAGCAAGGAGTCACGATTTATGAGCTCTCAGGCTGGCAGGGACTCAGGCTCTGAGACTGTCTGCTCCTCCTTTAGCCTTTTTATAACCTCCCAGTTTTCCCCAGCTGACCCATCCAGCCCCCACCAGATGATTTCAGTTTCCCAGGTGGTCTCTGTCCTGCAGAAGCTTCAGCCATCTTACATAATGAGGAGATGTGGCCTAGCCCTGTACCTTGGGCACTAAGCAGTCCATGGGCACTTTTTGTCCTGGATGGAGGAGGTGGCAGGCTGGTGAATACTCTTCTCTAAGGGCAGTTCACAGACAGATGGATACATTGCATTGGCAATTTAAAGAATTAGTTTCAAGTCCCAACACTATTCTGATAGCCTGGGAGCTGGATGCAAAAGGGAGTGTTGCACACTAAAGTTAACTGCTGTGGCTTTTGGATTTTTTATGTGATAATACCCTCAGAACGTTGTGATCATACCCTCAGACCATTGCAAGGTGCCTGAGCATTGCCTGTGGTGAAGAGGCACCTCAGAAGCAGTCGTGGGCAGTTTGTCTTGGGAGCTCACCCCCGGGTGTTTACACTGCAACAGAAAGCACATTATACTCAGTTATGTATGCAACTCAAAGCCCAGGCGTTTGCAGCTGCCAGGTAAAGATGTGTTTAGGGGCCTGGGGAGACCATCCTCCCCTCTTCCCAGCCCCATAGGAAATGCATGTTCTGCATCAGGGTTTCCTGGTCCTGCCTCTGCCCCCTAGACTGCTTAATCTCCCTTTTCTCCAACTGTAACTGCTTCTATGTATTGAATAAAAAAAACCATAAATATAAGGAGTTGGGGTTGGAAGCTGAAGAAATTCAGTTTGAGGCTACTTTTCTTTTTTAATGGTATGTGGAATTGCTGAGTGGGGTCCTAAACTCGCCTGCAGACAAGTGTTTTGTAAACTTAGAATACCTACAGCCTTCAGTTGTACTAAATGCAGGGGACAAAAATCAAGAACCATATAAGCCGCTGTCCAGACCATCTGTTCAAGTCCTCTGCCTTTCATTTCTGTGTAGCAGAACATAAATTCATTATTGAAATAGCTTGGCTGTGCACAGCAGCTGCTATAATTGCAAAGTTATGCAACTTTAATTGGGAAATTATGAAGTAGTTTAAAGCAAGAAATTGAGCAGTTTTGGTAGAAAGGATTTCACAAGTCTAACATGAATAGAAGTGCTCTTCTAGTTATATTTTCAGTATTTGAGGGATATAAGATCTTACTTAAAGTTCAAATCTAATGCAGGAAGAACTCCAGAGGAGCTGTTAGACTGGGGCAGAACAAGACTGTGGCATAAGCTGCTGGTGGGAGAGAGCATCCCTTCCATTCCTCAGTTGCCCCACTGAAATACAAAGGACTGTGACCTTTTCTGTGCAGAGCCCTGGCACCTGAGTTCCATCCCTCCCATGCAGTGCAGTGCTGCAGGAGCTGCTGCAGATCCAGGAGTGGGAGAACTGCCCCAGTTCCTGCTGGTGACCACAGCTGTCATGAGCCTGGTTCCAGTGAAAGGACCATCATTTTGGGCAGCACTGCACTGTGGTACGTCCTGCAGCACAGTTGCTCCTTCTGCCTGCTGAGCAGAGCCTGGTCTGCACCATTTGTATGTAGCCCCTATCAGAACAAGTCTCTTAGTCCTTCTGTGGATGTTTCGTCCTTGTTCAGACATTCATCATTCAGAGAGTACAGCAATTAAAAAATTTTCTCAGCATAAGAATGAAAAAAGTGAAATGAAAATGAAGAAAAACCAACTGTAAGATAAGTTTTTAGAAAAGCTAATATTGCCCACTTCATGATAGACATGAAGTTACTGAAGAACCTTGTTCTTTGTATGTAAAATTACATTAAAAGCAAAACCTCTGGTGTTTTGTTTTGTTTCATCCTCACATCTTCCCTCTGTCTCTTCAAAGTCAAAGCTAATCTGATAGAGGGGTATGAACTTTCCATATACAGTTTGTATAAGTCTCAAATAGTAATTGTTGAGAAAAAAAAGTCATACTTCTTTAAATCAGCAGATTTTCGTGGTCTAAGAAGAGAGGAAACATTTTAAGCTCATATTTTTTAACCAAGATAATGCCAGTACTAACACACTTTTTACCCTTCCCCTTCATCCAGGTATCACTGTAGATAAGCACGGATTTATTTACTTCGTTGATGGTACAATGATACGGAAAATTGATGAGAACGGTGTGATCACAACAATAATAGGTTCAAATGGCCTCACATCAACCCAGCCATTGAGCTGTGACTCTGGGATGGACATCACTCAGGTAGACACCTCGTTTTTATGTGTTGTCAGTTTGATACACACTATAGAGACAGATCACTTTCTTGTGCCAAGATTGTACATCAAATATGCTGGATGAGCCATATAGTTCTGAATGTACAGTATGGAGTAGTTCTTCCACTCACATGACTATTTTAAGGTGCATGAATGTAAAACTACACTTGATTTCTTTTGCCAGGAGATGGCCTGTGAAGGTAGAGAGTTTCTTATGTAAAGAATACAAAGTGCTTTAAAAAATCACTTGCTACTCTGAGATAGATCTTCTAAGAAGGTAATCAGAAGTTTAAAGTGCTTTCCTTTAGTCCAGCATGCAGACTGATTTGCTTGAATTAGTAAATGGAAAAAAATAGATATTCTGTTTGCATCTAAATCTGTTCTAAGTCATGGAGGAGCATTAGAGTAAGTAATTACACAACAGCAATATTGTGGTGAAACTGTTGCATTTCAATTTCTCAAAATGCTTTTCAGTTCTTATGTCAAGAGCAAAAAAAAATAGGAATAAAAGAACTTATCACATTCTAGTTTATGCTAAAAAAGAAATATGGATAATCATGGAGAAACATAAATTATACTCTTGACTAGTCAGTGAGCCACACCTAGACACAGCACAAGGAAGGACTTGGCCTTTGTCAAGAAATAATTGAATTAATCAGCTTCAAAACAGGGGAGAAGCTGTACTTGAAAAAATCTTGAGGCATTCAAGTGACATACTAAGCTGTTATGGACTGTGTCGCTAATAACCAGGGTCAGGTTAATTTTTCATTTCATTTTCTCCCTGCCCTTTCCTCTGTCCTTCACAATTGGAGAGTCACAGTTAAAATACAATGTATAACAATGGTAAGAGCTTGTTGCTTATTTATAAGTAGATTTTGAGTAATAGCAAATGACTGTGGTCTTGAATTCACATACCTGAAGAATGTGGGGTCAATGTTTTGGTTAGTTCTTATCAAATTTCACAGGGTCAAATGAAGGGATCAAAGGCTGCTGTCACTCAGGAATTTTATTACTAGAATCAGAACAGGAACGACTCTGTTTTCCATTTCACATGTCACCAAATCACAGAATTCTTGTAGTTCAAAGGGACCTCTGAAGATCACCCAGTCCAACCCTCCTGCCAAGGCAGGGTCACCTGGGGCAGGTGACATGGGAATGCACGCAGGGGGTTTGGATGTCTCCAGAGAGGGAGACTCCACAACCTCCCTCTGCCACACTCAACGTAAAGAGCTGCTTCTTCTTCCTGTTGAGGTGAAACTTCTTTTGCTTTTGTGTGTTTCAGTGGACTCTGTGTTTGCAAATGTGGGGAAGGGAACCTCAGCCTCTCTCTTCCCTGTTCTAAGACAGACAGTCCTTTGTATTCTCTCGGGTCCAGTTGATATGTAATTATTCCATATAAAGCATAACAGGGTCAACTGGCTTAGTTGTGCTAAACCCAAGCTTGAATTAGCCTGGTAATTGTTTTAAGATTATACAGCTTCTGGCCACCTTGGCTCTTGCTTTGGCCCCTCGCCTTAGGCCAGCCAGTCCTGCAGGTGCTGAGCAGCAGCTGACAGCCAGCAGCATTCCCACTCCACTGCTGCCCACCAGCTGCCTGGAGCACATTTACTTGCTTCTTGGATACATCTAACAACTGCCTGGGGCACCCATAACCAGATTAGATATCTCTGAGGTCAGGGAAGGGTGCCAGGTGCGGTGTCTGCTCCCTGCCTTCTCCTTCTGGATCTGCACTCTTAGGCTGTACAAATAATTGCTTTATTTGTCTAATGTGATATGTATTCAAATTTTTGCTGATTTTGCTCAGTAAGAAAATATCTCACTAAATCTCAAATAGGGAGTTGTAATAGTTTTCATTTCCTTTTAAAAAATGCAACTACGTGTTAGCAAATAAGTCTCAGCAGGGGGTCTGGCAAATTTAAAAATAAAATTATTTATAAATTAAAACTAAATTTAAAAAGTAAACATTTTGGGCTGAAATCAAATATGCTAAATTTGTAGATTTAAATAGCCCTAAAATCCTAGTTCTTCATAGGTTGGCTACTTGCCAGAAACAAGTTTCATTTACCTCACCCTACAACATAGTTCCAATGCCATGGAAGCTGGTGTTCTGCAGAGTCATAGGTAAGAAAAAAGATGTCAGAGCAAATCATTCTTCATTCATCTGGGGTACAATCTCCTTTTCATAGAAGCAGGAATAAACAATTTTTTTTTCCATGAACACTTAAGGTGTTTCCATGGTGCAGGAAAATATGGCTTCACATTTCTCAAATTTTTTCAATTTTCTCAGTGTGCTGGGAAGCTAAGATATGGTCTTACCCATAAATTAATACAGTCTTCAATTAAATTGTGAATGCATGACAGTAAATATTCTAAAAACACATAATAAATTATGGCATATAAACATGTCCCTAGAAAAGGGGCCAGTCTCATTTTCTAATGGTAGAAATACTGTATAATTTTTTGTATATTTTTCACTGGTAAGTGAAGTCACAATGTGAACACTCTGCAACATAAAGCCTTTGGAAACATTTCTTGTTTGGAGGTTTTGTTTTGAGAGGGTTTAAGTAAACCTCTTTATTGAAATTTTTCAGAAAATCCACACCTTTGAGGTATTTTGCATGCACAGTAAATCATAGACATGGAATAAAAACTGAGAATGCATGTTCTGAAAAGTAATTGTATCAAATTTGCTCAATCATCTTTTTCCAAAATTGTTGCTGATAACCAGAAAAGCCTCTGAAATAATCACATCCACTTGAAGTCAAGCATGTCAGTCTGGAATTATATCAATGAAAATAATGGAATGATATTTTCACTTAGAAACAAGTGTATATCCTTGCAAGACTGCTGAGTTTATTCCATAATGGCACAAACATAAATGAAAAATTAATTTGGCCCATCTCCACTTAAATTAGTTTTTCACTAAGTTACAAATGGCATTTAAATCAAGAGAATGTGGGTTGCTCACAAATTGTGTGTTTAGAGAGACTTATCAAATAGGTTAATAAAATCATTTCTCAATGCTAAATTTGTTCTGACAGTAAAATCAACAACTTGCCCAAAATCAGTATTTCTTTATTTACTGAAGTACAAAAATGTACTCTTGGAATAAATATGTAGAGTAACTGTCCATTGCAAACACCACCGTAAATAACAAGCTTTGGCTTTAAGGCATTCACTTTAATAAATGAGTTGATTATGGAAGGGTTTAATCATTTGTTCGAATATCAGTTTTCATGGTATTCTTGGTAATAATTATGTGTTCGTTATTTACCTCCTTCTTAAGCATAATTCTGCATATCCTGCATTCATAACCAGGGGAGGAAAGGACAGATAGGGCTGAAAAGATTGTATGTTGTGGCAAATAAATGACCAAGCTCTGACTAATTACTTTGATCTCTTTGGTGGGTTAAGAACTGGCTGGATGGCCAGGCCCAGAGGGTGGTGGTGAATGGTTCTGTATCCAGCTGGCAGCCAGTCACCAGTGGTGTCCCTCAGGGGTCTGTGCTGGGGCCAGGTCTGTTCTATATTTTTATTGATGACATGGATGAGGGAATTGAGTCTTTCATTACTAAATTTGCAGATGACACTAAGCTGGGAGCATGTGGGGCAGAGTCCAACAAGATGAAGTTGAACAAG
This sequence comes from Sturnus vulgaris, assembly GCF_052056855.1. Taxonomy (NCBI): domain Eukaryota; kingdom Metazoa; phylum Chordata; class Aves; order Passeriformes; family Sturnidae; genus Sturnus; species Sturnus vulgaris. The sequence goes on along the minus strand of NC_142256.1, from coordinate 15,163,418 downwards.
TCCAAGTGCCCAGTCCTGCATTTTGGCCACAACAACCCCCTGCAATGTTATAGGCTGGGAGTGGTGTGGCTGCACAGTGGCCAGGCAGAAAGGGACCTGGGGGGACTGACTGACAGCTGAATGAACATGAGCCAGCAGTGTGCCCTGGTGGCCAAGAAGGCCAATGGCTCCTGGCCTGTAACAGGAATAGTGTGGCCAGCAGGAGCAGGGAGGTCATTCTTCCCCTGCACTGGGCACTGCTGAGGCCACACCTTGAGTGCTGTGTCCAGTTCTGTCCCCTCAGTTTAGGAAGGACCTTGAGACGCTTGAGCGCGCCCAGAGGAGGCAACGAGGCTGGGGAGGGGCTTGGAACACAAACCCTGTGAGGAATGGCTGAGGGAGCTGGGGTTGTTCAGCCTGGAGAAAATGAGGCTCAGGGGTGACCTTGTCACTCTACAGCTGCCTGAAAGGAGGCTGTGGTCAGGTGGGGGTTGGTCTCTTTCTCCAAGCAGCAACTGACAGAACCAGAGGACACAGTCTCAAGCTGAGCCAAGGGAGATACAGGTTGGATATTAGGAAAAAGTTTTTCACGGAAAGAGTGATAAAGTATTGGAATGGTCTGCCCGGGGAGGTGGTGGAGTCACCATCCCTGGCTGTATTTAAAAAGAGATTGGATGTGGCACTTGGTGCCGTGGTCTAGTTGAGGTGTTAGGGCATGGGTTGGACTCAGTGATCTTGAAGGTCTCTTCCAACCTAGTTATACTGTGAATTCTGTGAATCTAATACTTCACTGAAGGGATTGTAATCTGAATTTAGAAGGAAAGGGATACTCAGTCGAAGTGTTTATATGGTGCTCCAGCATTTTTAGTATTGTTTCAGCCTGTTCAGAATTTGGATGACTTTTCTTCTCTGCACAGATCATTTCAGTGTTCTTGAATTAGTTGATAGAGAGCAAAATGGCTCTTCAGAGCTATGTATGTGTATATCTATGTGTTTGTGCTCAACATTCACTATTGATGCCAGGACCTCAACAGACACCTACATGGTCATGAGCCACAAGTACCAAGGGAAGGGACTTGGATGGAGAGAGAAAGAAAAGAGATGAGATCATCATTCTGTTTCACTGCCTGATGACTTTACACCAGAGGCCTCTGTAGATTGCCTTTTATCTCACATGTATACACTCTCTTTGTGTTTGCACATCCCTAGGATACACTGATATTTTTAGCTTGGTTATTGATAGCAGATGAGAACACATTGTCTGGATATGTGTCTGTCTGTCTGTATTCTTCTCCTCACAGTAAATTAACAGCTTGGGCCAATTTCAAACAAATGTGTAGAGAAACACCCGCCTTCACGGCAATTAAATTCCTACATGTTCCATAAAAATATTAATCCAGTTGGAGGACAGAAACCTAAAGTGCCCTTTCAAAAGGAAATATTGCAGCATAAGCTTTCTTTTAGTAAACTCCAGAGATTCTACTCAGGATGTAATAAATGCCCCATTCACAGGAAAATTTCATTTCGTGCTTGGATCTTATTTAACTCCCAAGTCAGTCAGCCATGCAACAGAAGTCCTTAGGAAACCAGACTTCATCAGATCCAGTGTTCTTGGAAGTTATACTGACGTTGTGGGAGTTTCTGTGTGAAAGTAAAAACACTACAGCTCATCTTGAGTGATAAACTTTGCTGTTCTGCTTCCATTGCTACAGTGAAAGCTGAGGAGAAAATTAGCAGATATTTCTACCATCTTGCAATTTCATCATGTATCTTTCCTCCCATGAGAAATGTGTGGGCTGAATTTCCACTGCTCCAAACCACAAGTCATTTATATCTGTGTGAATGGCTGCAGGTATTATTTGGGAGCTGTTTGAACCAACCTCGAGCACAGTCACTGTAAATACAGAGACCAAACATTTGCAAGTCAACAGAAAATGAATCCCAAGAGCTTTTTCTTTGCCTGTAACTATGGCCTTGTTCTTGTGCTTATATCACTCCCACTAGGCATTAGTCTGTGCTAGAGCAATAGCTCCGACCTGATTGATGGTGTTAATAACTGTCACCGCCATGTTCCAAAATGAAAGGTCTGGTTTGAAGACTTTTTCTTGACATTTGCACTTCATCAGCCTTTGTTCAGCAGTTCTCCACGTGAGGGAACCGTCTATATTGTGTTGCCTCACATAAACTTCAGTGACACTGCAAAATGTTTTGCTCCCTTACAAAAATGACAGCGTTACTTACGTAGGCAATTTGCTTGCACAGGTTAAATTAAAAGGCAGATTTCTAGAACAGAGTTTAAAGGTGACCCATGAGTGGCAGAAATGTTGTGTCCTAGACAGCCTGCTTTGAGTGATGGAGAAGAGAGGGTAATAAGTAATGCTGTTGATGACCTACTTGAAATAGTGAAGGGAGAGGCAGACTGCGGGGAAGCAGGAGTGAAGATAAACAGAAATGCTTGAAAATGTATTATATATCTCAAAAATGCAAACACTGACATTGCTCCCGCACTCACAAGTGCTGCAGGCACTCCCCAGAAGCATCTGCACAGGCACAATATGCTTCAGTGGCATTGTGGAAGCCTTTTGAGCAGAACAAAAAGCTCCCAGGATATGGTGACCTCACTTGAAAGCAGCAATGAGGGTCTGTTCATCAGAGCAAGCACAGCCTGAACAGCACTTTTACTGGGTACGTTTGGAGGAAGGAAAGAAAAATGTGAAAGACAAAAATATGATCTGATGACCAGGTGAGAACAAGTGTAGCGAGCTGCCAGCACAAAACCAAATTGATTCTAGGTTGAAGTACTTCTAAGCCAGGTTGAGAGTAGAATATTGCAGAGCAACTGCAAGATTACATGGGGCTCATTGATTAATTAATTAGTATTGTAGATCAGAACACACACTGTTCCTTTAGGTGTTTCTAATGTACATACCTGACATTATGAACTGCCTTCTTGTAAAAGCAGAAGGAAAAAAAGGCATCTTTTAGCACTAGATGTACAATATTCTAATTGTGCCATCAGAAAGGGACAACTTTATTTTCACTGTAGCAAAGTATTGCAGAACTACTACTTCTCTTCCTTTCTTTTTAGTCCTCTACCTGTGTCTTTTGATACATTGTTCTAGCTGTGAGTATTAATGCAGCATAAATATTTCAAATTGCTGAACAAAAGCACACAAAGCAGAAATAACATTTTATAGACCCTTTTATTTTATTTGTGGTCTTCCCTTACAGAAGACTTTCAGAACATTTTTCTTTTTGGAAAAGAACTTCATTATTTTTTTTCTGGGTCTTGCTGGATGAAGGAGCCCACAAAAACTGTTTTGTTTTTTTTTTTTCCAAAATAAAGTCATCTTGTTCTCCGGTTCTTTTTACTCTATTGCTTAATTTCATGCTCTTTCTTCTCTGGCTTTGCTGGAGTACCAGAAAAGATAGAGTGGAAGTCGTGGCCCCAGCAAAGTCAGCAACTGTTTTGTCACTGACTTTAGTGAAACCATGACTTTGCCAAGCTTAATTGAAAGGGTAGTGAGAGGCGAGTGTGTAGCAAGGAGTGAAAAAGAAAGTATGTGCTTCTGAGAAATAGACCAGAACAGGTCTTCACTGAGGCATTTTCAAACCTTTTCAAAAATGAGACATCCCTCCAATTAATTAAGTGTTACTCTTTGGAGACTCTAAGTCTGTACAAAATCATTCCAGCCATAATAGCATATGCAGGAACAAGCAGTCACTAGCATCCATACTTCGAAGCAAAACCAAGCTGAAAGCCTTTTTTAAAAAGGATCTTCAGGTATAAGGGCAAATAATATTTTCCCAGGGGTACAGGATCAGCTAAGTAGCCTGTCTTCAGCAGGAGCTGAGAGAAAAGAGGCTCATAGGATTAGGACCTCAGGTGAAAAAAGTCTGAGAGCTCATAAATCAAACTTGTAGGTGTATAATGTGATTTTTTTTTAATATCAAACAGAAAGCAGGCTGGTTTTATCAGAACTAATTTATATTCCAATCAAATTATTCTATCACTGAATTTGAAATATTAGTCATAGATGCAAGATAACGTCCAGTGAAGTCACACTGCAATTTCTCCGTTAAAGCCCAAATATTTTCTTTGTATTGGGCACCTGCAAAACAGCAATTTATTTCGCTTACCTGCCATAAATATTCCCTTACAACTGAGTAAAAGACTATGTACATTTTAATTAACTCATCCAGCAAGTGCATCCTTTCCTTTGATTGTTGAGCCAGTGCTAGACGTTTGATGGGGAAGTGAAGGAGACTCTGCTCATGATTTCCCTCTTACTTCCTGCTACACAGAGACAGATTCTAATTCTTTTTTCAAAAATTTGTTTCTAATAAACAACTGCAAGAAGGAAAAATCTTCTGAAGAACTGGATGACTGGTAAGAAGGGAGGAACTCAGCCCTGAGTCCAGGTGCTCTCAGTTCCATGCTTCCAACTAGAAGAAACCTCCACACTCACCAAACACTGCCTGCACATGCACAAAGCCCTTTCACATAACCACCCACCAATTCCAGGTCATCCAAGCTTCCTTGCCCCCCCCAGACTTTCTCCAGCTCACCCACCACCTGTGGCACACTGCCCAGCTCCACAAACTCCTGACCCTCTCTTAGCCATCTGGGAAATAGGTTCCTAGATGAGAAGCCTGTCTTATTTTGGGCTCTCCTGTAAGTCTTTCATGTGCAACTAACTTCTCTCAATGCTCCACCTTTTATTCCATATGTGCAAGTAGCTTTTGATTATCTCTCTTATCTAAAGATGGTTTCAGTACAATGGAGTCAAGTGGGTCAGTTATTTTTGGCAGAGGCCATCTCTACTGTGTTGAATTGCAGAAAATGTTCAGTACAGCTTTGTCAGACTGGTGAGAGTCTGCAGTGTGTTGAGATATATTGGTTACTATATCTGTCTTTTTTCTTGTGTTGCAGAGACATAATGGACAAAATGTAAGCTTGAAGGAGATATTGATACCTAATTTATTATCTATATGTGCACATACTACTGTGTCTGTATATGTACAGGTGTATGTGGTTTCTCCATAGACTGCTGAGCTACCATAAGTAATCAGACAGTGAAAGCTGGTCCCTGCCATCCTGAGCTCCAAGCCTCAAGTCAATCTGCTAAGAAGAGTGGGTGTTGGAGAGAACATGCAGAGCCAAGCCAAGCCAAGCAGGCCATGTCCCTCTTGTTTTAATGCAGTGGTTTATCCACATCCACTAGCAAGATTTGCCTGTGATTTAAGAGCCAGCTATTTTGATAGAGGCAATTCCTGCTTCAGCCATGCTTTTCAAAATTGTCAGGACAGGAACTGTGTGCATGTTGCTTTCCTCCTCTCACCAAGCAGCCCTTCACGTATTTATGGGCTAAAGGACCTCCCACAGATGTAAAAGGTTTTTTGTGTTATGAAGTGAATAACGAGAATAACTAAGCTCTCTGTGGAGCTGTCTTTACTGCCTCTGTTCCAAACCTTTCAGATTTCACATTGTATTCTGGTTTGGCCATTTGGAAATGCTGCACAGCCTTTTTTTTTTTTTTTTTAGAGAGGGCCCAGGAATGCAACAATCAAATGGGTTGTCACAAGTCTGGAGTCTGAGTACAGGGCAGGTTTGAGGGCAGCAGGCACCTGAGGTGTTCTGTCCTGCAGAGGTGTCACACCCTGCAGGCATAGAAATTCTTGCATTGGCTTGGTCAGAGTAAGTACTGTGGCAGGAGCTGCAGCCTGGGCAGTGACAACTAACAATGCCTGATTTTGCCTCTCTATGATACCATGTTTGCTGCAGCATCTTTTCTACCATTGGCTGTAACAAGGGAAAAAATAATATGTGTCAGCAGAGGAAAAAAATTGCAAATGTCAAGACAGAAATGGGTTCTACCCATTTGTATTATGCCACACAGAGGGCTTAAAGCCATGCACTATGGAGTTCAGGTCACAGAGACTTGCAAACATAATGATAGAGAGCACCATTTTATACAGTATGTTGCTCTGACAGTAACACATTTACAAACAAATTAGTTAAAAATGTCTGAAGGACATTCAGCTTTTACAAACTGGGCCTCATCTCCTGCTGATAGTTTCCTTTGGGATGAGTATGGCATGCAAAATGATACACTGCCTTGGAGAATAAATTTACGAAGTTTAGCAATGTAGGTCACATTGCAGAAAATCATAAATGTCTGAACATCACTCAGTAGCCATTCAATCAACTGCTCAAAGCAAAATGGGGAAACTGAACAGCATGTAGTTGTCTCTGGTGAGAACCAGGGAAAGTCATGATATGATGTAAAACCCTTTAGGTCCTTCATCTATATGGGTTTTTTTAATTCCTTTTTTCTTGCCACTTCAGAACTAAAATTCTTCGTCCATATCAGCAGTGATAATAAAACCAATGTGATTTTTGCTATTGCTACCAAGAGCTATAAGTCTGTTGGGTGGCTCATGAAAAGTATGCTAAAAATATAGGGAATCAGAAGAGTTCCAATGGTTGAAACTTGTATAAGTAGTCTAGTCCTAAGGAACTAACTTAATTTTGAAATTATTTTTGTATGCTTTCAACCAGCCAGAAGGATTTATGGTAGTTGCTTCATTTTTTTGTTTTTGGCTTGAAGGAAAAAAAGGACATTTTTAGACCTAGTACTTGCTAGGGATTCCTTTAACTGTCTGGGTCTAGAAGCTGCCAGAAACCTGAGATCCAGATATTTAGGACCTCACTAGATGTCGAGGGTCGTTCTGAAGGCCTCTAGGACTTTTTGAGGTATAGGGCCTTTCTAGACCTACAGCCTATGGAGCATGGCTAGAGAGCCTTTTAGAGCCTTTTCTTAGAGCCTGCCTAGCATTTCTGTGGAGCCCTTTGAGCCTTTCTAGGCCTGAATCCATTCTATGCCTTTGTAGATCTAGAACTCAGCTACTGAAAATCAAAAACTAGTTATTGATCTGACTACGAACCTGTTTCAAAACTAATTTCAGGTTCACTTTTTAAATCTCTTTTCTAGAGCTCTTTTGGAAGGCAAGAAAAGAGAATGCCACTCATTCTGTATCCAAGTTAATCCATCAAAGGCTTGAGATATGTTATTGAGTCAAGTGGCAGTTACTGAATTTTGCTTAAAAAATCTTTAGTCCTAAATGTTGTCATTGTAAGCTGTTCTGGCACAGTCTGACAATGGGTATCCAAAAATATGCATCACAGCAGTAACAAAAGCCCCGAACTGACAGAAATTTAAATCAAGAGTGCCTGCTTACAGTCTCAGACTAGAATCAAACATTCTCCAGTGCATTTTCTTGTATTTAATCAACATAAATGCTCACACAGAAGGGTTGCTGCACAGAATGCTGTTGTCTTGTTTGTTCTGCAAGATGCAAGGTGTCTAATCTTTTTTCTGTTAGTTGTTTGAAGTTTTACAGCAGTATGTGTTTGCTTTCCATTCAGCACCACAGCTAGTTTGTTTGCATTCGTTTACCTCAGTTGAAAGACCTATTGTGTAAATACTTGTGAAAGATTAGTTGCAGAAAATCAACTTGTGATAACAATTGATCTTGGTGCTAATTTCTGTAAAAGTAAGAATTCAAACTACTTCTTTTACTTATTCTGCCTATCAATTTTATAAATACGAGGGGGAAAAGATATAATTTAAAGATAATAATGAAACTTTTCTGTAACTGTTTTGTTTTAACTCTCTGCTACAATTTAGTAAAGAATTAGTTCACTCTTAGAATGGAATTTTAAAAGCTATTACTACTGAATTGCATAACATGGTAGGAATTTGCCATAGAAGATGCCCTGTCATAAGCATGAATTGCAGGATACCTATTTTTCCATCCTATTTTCTTTCCCTTGCAGAAGTTGTATTTGTGAGTTTAACTCTTAAGGGAAAGCTTAAACCACAGAAGTGAATTTGTATTTTCTTGTGAAAGCTGTGGAGTTGGCATTTGTTCAGATCCTTGTGGAAATGTGTTTCACAGCCGTGATCTGTCTGAGGAGCACTCTTAGCTCTCACATCTCAGCTGGAGACCTCCTGGCAGCAGCTTCTCGTCCTTTGCTTCCCCCAGTCCCACTTTCTGCCCACCCCTGGAGTTAAAGGACCTCGGCCTTGAGGAGCAGAGCTGTTGTCAGAGGTCAAGATGCTGCAGAGGCAGGCAGTTTCCTGGGCACAAACCTGCAGGAAGTTTTCATTTCAAGAATTTAATTTAAATTTTCACTTTGAGTTTGACTCAGAATTCAGGGAAGAGTCTGAGTATTTAAGTGATATATTCACAGTGGCTGGTGTTGCTGAAAGGCAGGGAGTTCGCCTTTTTCAGTTTGGGAAATTTCCTTTTATGTATCCTTTCATTCTTTCAGTTTTCAGGCCAGATGTTTTTATGAACCTCAGCAGTTATTGGGAACAAAAGACACAGTAATATGTTAGCTCCAGCCTCTCACTGTTCTCAAACTGTTCTTAATTACTGTCTCAATTAAAGCTTTTCCAGATACTCCTTTCACCTTATCTGCATTGGCAGCACACTGGCTTTCTGTATCCAGAATTTCTGAGCTCAAAACAGAGAGATGAAGCCAAAACTCAAGATTTATGCAACCCCACTTTTGTACCATCTTGTCTGACAAGCCCCAGGACCTGGAACTGCAAGTTACAAAGTGAGGCAGAATGGAGCCAGTCCTGTTATTAGCTAGATTTCCACCTGGTCCCATTCCCTCCTTTTGGCTGTGCAAATTACTTGCAGCAGCATGTTTGGAGGACATCTGTTCCCACTCCTGCACTGGAGACATGTTTGGGTTACATTCAAATGCATGGTCTATTTTGAGATATTTTAATTGAAGAGTCTAAGATTCCTCCTCTCAGAGGTACCAGTCTGTTCCAAATACTTTATAAATTCCTTCTGGGCATTTAACAAAGTGCTTCTTTCATAGCCTGTGAAAACCATGGGTACCATATTTAAACTACTTAAATGGCTTAGCAATCTAAGTCCCATTGATTTTCATAGTCACTGTGCTTATGTGACACTGGATAATATTCCCTCTATTGTTAAATAAAGATGATTTGAAAACTGTCCCCATAGAAATCAACTTTTCCTATCGATTTACTAGACCCTAGATATGGTCTTTGACGTTGTGAAGCAGTAAAAAATAACAAGAAATTATGAAACAAGTAGAGAGCTGGGAAATGAGAGCACAGCAAGTCTTGTGGACAAAGCAAAGACAGGCAGTGAAAGCTGTGAAGTGGTGCCTTTCCTTCATACTCCTGCAGTGGGTCCCTCATCAGCTGGAAATAATTGACAGCAAAAGCACGTTGGCAGGGAGACTCTGAGCCAAGATCCTGCAGGACTGGTGGCCTCAGACCTCTGAGCTGCACCTGGAAATGTGCCACAGCTGCTTACCCAGCCCAGGGTAGAAAACAGCAGCCATTAGTCTGTAAAACTCATTTATATGGGTTTTTCACTGGGGACCAGAGAGTGCAGAGAGCAATATTTGTGAAGTCTAGTACAGGGACTGCTATAGCTGAACTGTAAAATTCTGCATTTTATACTACGCAGCCTCAGAAGCAGGAGACACAACAGGTCCTCTAGCGTGGGATGAGGCTGTGATCCCACTGTAGGGAAGGGTAGGGTTCCCCAGTGTCAAACCACAGGACCCAAATTGTGTTGCTGTGTCATTAAGAAAGGAGAAAAGCTGATGAGGAGAGTTGACAGTGTCAGTGTCAACAAAAGGAAGAGCCCAGAGTGAGAGCAGACTAACAGAAAATGATGAAAAAATATCTGAGATTGTCAACCCAAAAAAAAATAGAGAAAAATATATGTAGTGAGACATCCTGTGAAGAGTTCACAGAAGCAGAACCAGTCTCCTTCAGCCTTGTAAACTACCAGCTCACTCCTAATAGCCTACCTGTGTGAGTCGTTCCTTGGAGTCACTTCTTTCCCAGGAGGTAGGAGAAAGAAGGGTTTAGGCAGGAAGAGAGAAAAATGCTATTTCGAAGGACATTGTGGTGAGTAAAAGGCTTTGGCCTGGAAACAACATCTGAAGTGAGTATGAAGAGGACCCATGGGAATGGCATGAAGCTGTGTCAGGGGAGATGTAGGTTGGATATTATGAAAAGGTTCTTCACCCAGAAGGTGGTCAGGCACTAGAGCAGGGAAGTGTTCAGAGCACCAAGCCTGACAGGGTTCAAGGAGCATTTGGAAAATGTCCTCAGGCACATGGTGTGATTTTTGGGACTGTGCTGTGCATGGTCAGGAGTTGGACTTGATACATGCGGGTCCTTCCCTCTCAGGATATTCTGTGATTCTTAAGATAAATAAAAGGAGATTAAAAAAAGGAAGTTAGTAGCAAAAGAGAAATACAGAAAAGACCATGAGCAGATGTTGAAGTGCATATCGTAAAGCTGAAGAAAGGCAGAGGTATCATAAACAGAATTGCTTGAAGCTGAGCAGCACAGATAGGAAGTAATCCATCAGTCAGGACTATCAGAAAAATTTTGGCATGAATTTCATGCTACGACATGAAATTGAATCAAAATAAACAAGCAATGCATGGCAAGAAATCAAAGTAATGGTGAAGCCTTTCTAGGGATTTATGCAGCTTCTTTTAATCCACGATAAATAAAACTTATCCCAGTGAAATTTACCCTCACAACCAAGCAGTTAAGCTCTTGCAACTGGCATTTGTAGACAAGGATAAATTTTTCGCTCTTTACTTGTCTTACTTTGATATGAACAGTATCAATTGTTTGATATGATTTGTTTAAAACAGTACCAAAAATGGCTCAGCCATCAAATGTCATGCAAAATGTGCAGAAAGTTTTTTCCATATCTTCAAAACAAAAAGTGAAGCAGTGTTCTTCACAAACTAACCCATGGATGTGTGTACATCTTCAGGCACGTATGGTTAAGTATATGTGTGGACTCTCCTAGCAGTACCATTAGGCAAAAAACTCAAGCTATTAATTTAGTTGTCAAGCTTTGCTGTGGGAAAATGGAGTGGGTTTGTGTGGCAAGGTTTGCATTAGCAGGGGGGCTGCAGGAATGGCTTCTGTGAGAAGCCCCTGTGTCCAGTGGATCCATGGCCAGCTGGCACCAAGATGGACCCAGTGCTGGCCAGGACATTAGCAGCAGTGGTAACACGCCTGGGATAATGCTTCTAAGAAGGAGAAAAAAGCCTCCTCGAGAGAGAGGAGTGAGAATATGTGAGAGGAACAGCTCTGCAGACACCCAGGTCAATGAAGAAGGAGGAGGAGATGCTCTAGGTGCTGGAGCAGAGATTCCTTTGCAGCCTGTGTTGCAACCCATGGTGAGATCTCTCAGTGAAAATTCATTTAAATTAAAGTCACCTTAATGCACTTTGTATTTTCCAGAACACTCGAAATGAAAAAATGTATTAGAAAGCCAGACTGGTGGATGTTAATTTTGCACTTCTCAAATCAGAGATGGATTATTAGATATAACTGGAGTCTTTATGTGGACAGTTAAATGCTGAATTCCCAGAAAAGCTGACATGTTAATACTTACATGCAAAATTCTCATTGCTCAAGGGTTCACTTGTTTTGTCAGTGATTTCTATTGCATATACTCAGTCTCCAGTGAACCAAACCAGAATTGTCACCTGAAAATTTCAGTCTGTGAAGAGTAAACAAACTCTGGCTGGTTGTTTATAATGGGATAATCAGCAATGCCATTTCTGGTCACTTCTCTAAAATAAAAAAAAAAAAAAAAAGAGAGAGAGAGAAAATAAAAAGAAGAGCCCCATTGAATATAAGAAAAAATGCTTGGAATTGGCCCAATTTTGAGTTACAAAAAACTTATACATAAATGGAAAAGGACTTTTTTGCACGGATTTGTGAAGTACTGCTTCAAATTTAAAGGTATATTAATGGATTTCATATTCTAACTCTAACTGAGGTTTTGTCTGGAAAAACTTTGTGGTGGGCACAGTGGTATTGGATGAAAATCGAGGTGGTTCTCTGTAATATGTTTATTGCCTTTGAATGAAGCACAACTGATGGTTTGGTCACAGAAGCTGCCAGAGGGCAGCTTGCTTTAACGAGAAGTAAACAACCAGTGACTTTTCAAGGTAAGAGTGAACCTGAGGGTGCAGTTACACTTCAGCTTAAGCTGATTTAGGTGATTCGTTTTTTGCCAGCAAACTGTCCTGAACCTGCTCTCTGTTGGAACACATAAACTGGCCTTGCTCCTGGGGACTGCACTGGGAGAACGGATGGAGACAGGGCAGTCCCATCTTACATCAGTTTAAAATGTCATGAAGGCTAATCCTGAGGAGAACAGTGAAGATTTTTTTCTAAATCTATGAAATTCTTGTTCAGTTTAGGAATGCTCAGTGATTTGTATTATTGTGTATGTTTGATTTTAATAGGGTTATTTCACCAGCATAAGCTTGCAGTATGCAGCAGCTGGTTTTTGTGCTGCAATCTCCAGACAGGTGTATGCTACTTTTAGTATTTCAGATACATCCATGACTGCTTTAAACCACAGAAGGGAAGCTGTAGGAATAACCTTCAGTTAGCTTTGCAGAGCAGAGAGCTGGGCAGCACGTCTGGTGTAGTAGCAAAAATTGTTTGGATGTTTCCAACTAAAATTTTATTAATTTTTACCTCACTGCAGCTAGTTTTATACATGTGAGCAGTAGGAAAGCAAATATGCTTGCAGTTAACAGCTGTTAAGCTTTGGGCACATTGCTTCAAGTGAAATGTGCAGCTGCATAAGAGTTTCTTCTATCTCAGTTAACCAAATCAGCCTCAAATAAACCAGAGGAAAAGTTGTTTAGGCCCAAACCAGTCCCTGTTGGTCTACAGGACACCAGACATACCTTCACAGTCAGAGGAATTCACATTATTTGCTGGGTAAAGGCAATGCAGCTGATCCACAGAAGAAAACCAGCTATCAAAACATGGCAGGTGCTAGGCAAGGTCATTGTGGTAAAATAGATGGTTTTGTCCCAGATTTTTAATTGTGAATAATCTAGTTACGGTTAGTCAAAGATTATTCTTACAGCAATGCCATCTGTGGAGGCCCTTAAAGTTGAAGGTGTCTATTTGCCATTAAAACTAATCCATCTACTTAGGTAGCAACAGCAATTATTCTGCATTAAAAGGTGCATTGCAAATATGTTTTTTTTCCAAGCTTCCTGGAAAAAGTCATGTAGAGATTTCTCTGTTAAGGGAAGAATTTTATTTGGTGTCCCAGTGAACTCTCAGCTGAATCAAGAGCTAACAGTGGTGTGCAAACCAGCCTCAGAGCAGTGAGTGGAACCCAGGCAGTCATACGTGCACAGAAATTAACACTGTTATGGGAGGAATCTGATTCCAACTACTTCACCACATTTAGCATCTTTTGGAAGGACTTGACCACCTGGTTCAGAAGAAATCTTGAGCCCAACAGCATTGGTCTTAATGCCAGTTATGATGCTGTCTGATCAAAAGGACTGGGCACAGGAGGAATTGGATTGTTCTGTGAACCTTCATAATTGTGTGGTAACCACGCAGGATGAGACACGGCAGTCACAGTGCCCTCACATTACCAAAACATCACTTACCAAACCAGTAATGCAATTCTGGAAATAGGATTATTCAGGAAATACTGGTGCTTGAGAATGGGAGAGAATTTGGCATCCAGCCTGGTTGCCGAGCTGACCCCAGGCAAGCAGGTGGCCGGTGATGGCCACACACTCCACCATATGGTATTCCTCAGTGCTGAGCACTGCATTAGCATCAGCAGTCTCTACATTCATAGTGCTTTTAATTAGCACAGTGGAAAAACGAGCAAAACCTGCATCAAAATCAGTAAGTGAAATAGGAAAAGCTTCTGTGACATATAAAGCATATGAAACAGTTACATTTTAGGCTGGTAATTATTGTCTTCTGATGACTGAAATATTTAGACCAGAAAAATTCCACTCAGATAAAAACATCCATCTCTTCATGGAGAAGAGTAAAAGCATCCTGGGACAGACAGAAATACGATCTCTTGCAATCTCAGGGGCTCAGTTGTTTTCTGACATTTCCAGAGATAACCTGGAGTCCAAATCCTCCGCTGGCTGTGAGCTGGGGAGAGGGACGAGCTGCTCTGTTGTTTCCCAGTTAAGCAATCCTGTGCTGCTTTTCTCAGCAGAAGTAGTTTGAAGCTCTGGCCAGCACATGCTGTAATCAGCAGCCTGTGTACTGATTGCTTTTCAGGTTGACAGACATCCCCACTTTTAATTTGAAGCATGTTTAATTCCTCCAGATCACAACGCAAAAGGTATCAGATGAGTGAGGTCATTCTTCAGCTATTTTCTCCAGCTTGGTTTGAAACTTCCTTTGGTTGGCACTCTCACCTACACAGAGAAAGGCAAAAAGCTACCCTTAAGTATGACAAATTTACTTAATCCATGATGGAAATAATGAGTTCACAAAGCAAAATCATTATAAATAATTAGGCTTGGCTACATTATCATACAAAGTAAGATATATTGGCGTATTATTTTGTTACAAAGTATTAAGCTTATATTTCTTGTGGCATATAAGTCTTATTAACGTTTCTTGCTTAGTAAATAAATAGTGGAAATGTGTCCTACTCTTCTGGTATGTCATTTTCCTTTTGTGCTAACAGGCAATTAAAGTGTTATGACATTGACAACCTCTCACTGTTTTCTACTCTGCCAGCACTGACTGCAACCTTGAAACAATAACATTCAGACCTAGAAAATTTTCTGGCTGATGTTGCATGACATGAAGTGTGTTTTTATTTGCAAGACTGCATAGGTATAATAAAGTTCCCACTTTAATGGACTTGTGCAAATACCTCTCAGAGGGTGCTAAATTACTTTTCAAATCAAATCTTGTTCCACATTGGAGTGGGACCTCAGAAAAGAGTATGCTTGTTGAAATTTGTTCCAAACCTAATTAAAGGTATTAGAGAAGCAGTGCTGAGAGAATCTGCCAAGTGTCTTGCTGATGTGATGAGAGATGGCTGAATAAAACTGCCATACTGCCTTAATCATTTTTTTCCCTTTTTTTCCCGTGCTTTCCCCTTATTATTTTTTCCAGGTGCGGTTAGAGTGGCCAACAGACCTCACAGTGAACCCTCTGGACAATTCACTGTATGTCCTGGACAACAACATTGTCCTGCAGATCTCTGAGAACCGGCGTGTGCGGATTATTGCGGGGCGCCCCATTCACTGCCAGGTGCCCGGCATCGACCACTTCCTGGTGAGCAAGGTGGCCATCCATTCCACCCTGGAGTCAGCCCGGGCCATCGCCGTGTCCCACAGCGGAATCCTCTACATCGCAGAGACGGATGAGAGGAAAATCAACCGCATCCAGCAGGTCACAACCAATGGTGAAATTTCTGTCATTGCTGGAGCCCCGTCAGATTGTGACTGCAAGATTGATCCTAATTGTGATTGTTTTTCAGGTGAGGGAATGCTTGTTATTTCCTGTCTGTTATCTGTTGAGATTTTCTGATAAAACTGCAGATCAGCAAAGCGACAAGGGGAAGGAGAGACAAGCAGTGATTCATTTTCCTTGGAAAGCCCAAAAGCTTATCACTAGATCTTTGTGAATTTTTTCCATTGACTTCTGAGATGTGAGTCTTCTGTTGCCACTTCGGGAACAGAACTTCGGGATGGTCCTAGCTTTTTCTTTTGATACAGTGATTATACACTGTTCAGAATTAGTTCCAAGTTTGTCTTGCTGTGGCAGTTGCATTTGCCCTGTTGAAGATGGTACCAAGTTTTACCTAAATGCTACTGGAGCAGGCAGCCCTGCTCAGCAAGAAGAGTGTCAAGGGGTTTCGTATCAAGTGCAGAACACCAGCTTATGCCTCCTCATCACTCATGTCATGCTGCACCACCAGCAAAATGGTGCAAACATATACTGTGCAAAATTTCTTTTTCTTTGTGTGTTTTAAACTGGAGCAGCCAGTGCCAGGCCTGCAATGCACTGCTGGGCGTTCTCAGCAGCACAGCCACTCTCCCCTGCATGCACCAAAACAAAGTGTGGCTCTTTTATTTCATGAAAACATAATGTGACAAAGGGCAGCATTCCCATACAGAGGTGTGCAGTATGTTGCCATCTTGACATCTCTACAAACCGCCATGTTCAGCTCCATAATAATGTCATCATAATTCTTAAGCCTCTCATTTCAAGTAAAAGGTTAATTACTGACAAGAAAACATTAAGTATGTCGAGAACAGAGAGGAAAAAATGCAAATGGTCTTCTGAAAAAGGTGGATTGCTGACCGAGCATTGTAATGACAATCAGAGCCTCCTGTGCACTGCCAAGTGCTACAAGCTCTAGTGGTGGCTGCAGGAAGACAGTGAGGAACAGAATCCTGGACAGGATTCCTATTGAGGAAAACTGCTCTCAGTGCTGAGAGAAAAATGAAAAAAAATGTGGCAAGTCTAATGATTATGTCAGCCTGGTTTGGTGAAAGGCAGGGTTAGCTTGGCAGAAAGATCCAGTGATTTTTCCATTTCCAAGGAAGCATAGGGTATACTCAAACACTCCAGCAATTTCATGTCTCAGTCAGGAGAAGGAGAGCAATATACACAGTAATGTGGTTATCCCTGAGAGTGAGGTGTAATATGCTTTCTTGCTAGTTACAGAAAATCTTGCTCATGTAAGCTCATTTTGATAGACACATACAGTCCATGATAATGCAAAAATCGTTTTGAAACCTTAAATGACACAAACCAAGTAAATTGTCAAAGAGATACTGAAAGGGATTGTTTCTCAAGGCACTTTTTGACTACTGTTCTGATTTTGTTTTCCTGTAGTGTTGAGTTTTTAGTAAGTATAAACTAATCTTTCTTGCAGTGTCATTTTAGCTGAATTACTGTGTTTATTTTCTTTTTGTTTACAACTCAATTCTACTTTAACAACATGCCAACAGACAGTAAGTAGGGGATGAAACTTCAGATCTTTTCTTTCACAGTTCTGCATTAAAGCTTTCCTGAACAGCAGGGTTTGAGACTCAGCGAAAATGCTGTGAATTAGATAATTTATATTCCTGTTTGTCTCCATTGAGTCTAATTTAGAATTGCACCAACCTTAGATAATAGGGATTTAATTAGTTGGAAGAGGATATTGTTTTATTGACCTGTAAATGATACTGAGGAGAAGCAGTGTGTCAGGCTTAGGGGATCAGCTTAAACAAGGACATTTGAGATTGCTAAAATTACCATTTCTCCTTCAGGTGATGGTGGATATGCCAAAGATGCAAAGCTGAAAGCCCCTTCTTCCCTAGCAGTGTCTCCCAATGACACACTGTACGTGGCAGACCTGGGCAACGTGCGCATCCGCGCCGTGAGCCAGAACAAGGCTCACCTCAGCGACACCAACCTGTACGAGATCGCCTCGCCCGCCGACCAGGAGCTCTACCAGTTCACCATCAACGGCACCCACCTGCACACCCTCAACCTCATCACCAGGGACTACATCTACAATTTCTCCTACAGCGGGGAGGGGGATGTTGGCACCATCACCAGCAGCAATGGGAACTCGGTTCACATCCGCAGGGACACAAGTGGGCTGCCCTTGTGGGTCGTGGTGCCAGGGGGCCAGGTCTACTGGCTCACCATAAGCAGCAATGGGGTTCTGAAAAGGGTCTATGCCCAAGGCTACAACCTGGCCCTGATGACATATCCTGGAAATACAGGGCTTTTAGCAACCAAGAGTGATGAAAACGGATGGACAACTGTGTACGAGTAAGTCCACGACATTAATGCCTGGTGCAAGGAACCCTATTTTAAGCGAGCACTGAAACTTTTTTAGACAGTTCTAGTCATTTAAAAAAGACACCCTGCTACTAACACTGTGTGAGACAGGAGAAGCAGTGCTGTTGCACAAGCTTTTAAAATGAAGTACTGCTGTTTCTCATGTGCCTAAACCTGTCGTATGTAAAAGCTCTATGCACAGTGCCTGTTAAGTACAGCAAAAATTGCCTGAAATTGCACTTCATTTGCACTTTCGTGTTGTGAATCTGTTTCTCTAAATGAAAATCTGAGATTTTTTTTTGCAACTTAAGTGGTACAGGCAAGTTGTTACATGAATCAGGAATTTGCAAAATTCTTGAGGAGGGCAAAAAGGGGAAAATTAGCACACTCATCAGAGAAGGGAGTGTTGCAAAGGAAATTGAGAATCTCAGTGGAAGGAATATTCAAAGACAAGAGTGAGCTTGTCTTTATCAGCAGGGGAGGAAGATATATAATAATAGCAAAAGGATATGTGATAGCAAATGGCTGTAAATAAGGGAAGTAGGAAAGGCTTCATAAACAAGACCATTGACAGAACTTCAAAAAAAGAGAGGCAGTTAGAGATGGAGTCAGAACATCCCAATCTGGTCCCAGAGAAAGAACAACCCAAGAGAAAGTTCATTTTTGATTTATAAAGTGGTGTGTTGTTTCAGGATTTCTCATTATTTGTAATTGATTGTCATAATCCCTGTTTGAGGATGCAGCAAGTGCTGGATGGAAATCATGTTCCTAGTTCAGAGTCCTCAAGGAGGATAATAGTACCTGTTTCCTATGGACCATAGGAATTCATGGTCAAAAGCTAAAATTAAAACCATCCAGACTGTGAGATTGGAACAAAAAACACATTGATAAGAAGTGAGTTACTGCCTGAGCCACCTGGAGAGGTAGTTAAATCTATCTTTACAGGTTTTTGGAATTATAATTTATTCAAATGAAAGTAGGATAAAAGCAGAGAAAACGCTGCCTGGTATGTGGGGTTTTTTATTCAACAGGATGTTTGTTCATCATGTTCTCTATTATTCTGCCAAAGACTAAATTAATAGGGTGGGCATAAGTATAAGACATTAGAGAGGGCCTTTTTTACAGTACATGGAAAAACAAAAGCATACAGGATCTTCCTGGTTCGGTTTTCATTATCAAACATCCATTGATGGAGATTTAAACTCTCTTGCAACAGCACAAAGCTCGCTGTTACCTTGGTGCTGTTCAAACACTGAGCAGAGTCACCTTTTATAAACAGAACTGACTGTAAATGTATGTATGCTTCTTTTTAATAATTTCAGTGCTGAGAATTAGCCATTTCTATCCCCACTTGATGATGGTGTCAGTCCAGGCCACAGGCCAATGACACTTTCAAAGACCCTTTACAGTAGCTCCAAGTTATGTCTATTAAAATGCTGAACAGCAGGCCCTGTAGCAGGGCCTTGATAGTTAGAGCATGGGAGAACAGATTATTTTTAGTCATGTGCCTTTCTGTCCTGGCATTCTTACTCTGTCCCACTGACATTGAGCATAAACCATTTCACACAACTATTGCTTGTTCCTCGTTTTAAAGTACAGCTCAAATGCTGAAAGATCTTTTAAAGAACTTTACCTGCTTGCAAGTGCTTCCCACTGTATGTAGTAGAAATTTATTCATGAAGAAGAACCTGTGACTTGTGAGGATTAATGTTATGTATATGATTAACACAAAGAAATTTTGCTAAATTAAACAGTTTTACATACTTGCCCAGCTTTAACTACAGGCTGGGTAACACTGTCCAGGTTTTGCATGACCACACACTCCTGCCAGCCTACATCAGTCAGGGAAAATTAACTTTAGCATTACAAAAACAGCAACAAAATTAAATAATGTCAATTAAATAAAATCATATCATTATTACTTATACTCAACCCAGTATCTTAAATCATGTTCATAGTACATTACAAGTTCCTCAATGGCTGAAGCACAGAATGTCACCTGATCTGCTCCAGGCAGAGGGGCAGTGGGTTCTAATCACCTCTCTACTGAATAGTTGTGCTTTCAGGGGATGCTGCTCACCTGCTGCCATGAATAGGTCCATGGGCTGTGATGGCCTTAGTTATCTTTTACCCAGATACTGTTTTCCAGGGAGGTCACATTCTGTACTGACAGCCAATTTCAGTTTGAAAATTAGAATTCTTGGAAGGGTTTACTTATATATATGAATTGCTTGTGAGCACTATGAGAATGTAGCATTGAAATTAAGAGCAACATTCAAATTGCTTGAAATCATCTTCTGTGCTTAAGCTAGATTTGCATTCACATCCAAAAGTTCAACCCATGGCACTGTCAAGCTGAATAGGGATGAGTTTGTTTAACACATATCACACATACTTGGGAATATGAGCAAAGATAATGACCTGTTCAGAACATCTACCTGTATGTCAGAATCACTTGCAGAGAGAAATTATTAAGAGGTAGAAAACCACCTACAAAAGTACTTGTCATCCATCTGCTCTAATCTGATGGAATTGAAGTGCTGAAAGAGCTCTTGCATACAATTATAGCTAATGTACAATTTTAAGTCATCTATATTTCTTTTAATATTGTGTCATTAAAGCTGTAAAAGAGGAGGGGAAGCACTGGGCCTCTATTAAATCAAGGACAAGAAAATACCTGCAAGAAACAACTCTCTGAAAAAAATTAATTAGACTGCTTCCGTTTTGAAATTATATAACTCTTAACTGTGCTACACATAGAAATGCAAATGGATTGTGAAGCAATATCCCCATGTGAGCATTTCAAAATACTGGTGAGCACTTCCTCATGTGAGTACTGAAATCAATGCAATTATTTGCATGATTAAATGGTCACTGACATGATTAACAGTGGCATAACTGAGCCCCAAATTACCATTAAGAAATATGTCATGATTCCACCCCCATTAGTATGGGTAGGACATTGCAGGAGCTGAGTCTCAGTGTGCTGCTATTCATCATGTGGAAGGTGACAGAACCTGTCCTCAGAGGGCTGAGTTTCTTGGAGTAATCTGGAAGGAAAAAAAACCCTTTAGATGATCATGCTGTAGAATCAATACTGAGGCACTCTTCTGCATGTTCTTGAAGTCAGTGGGACCATCTACACGAGTGAGAGGCCTCTGGCATGTGCTTGGGTCTCATTACAAGTCAGCACCTATCTGGCCAGCCAGCCAGGAACAGTTTATCCCATTTTCAGCTAGACAGGGAGTTTTGTATCTCAGCAGCAGCACTATCAGCAGTGAGACTGTGAACTCCTTAATGAAGATGGATCCCGGATCTTGAGCACAAGTACATTGCAGTAAAGCGGCTGCATTTGCACCTTAAAAATGCAGTTTGGGGGGATTTTCTTTGGTACAGTAGCAAATCCAAATAACCTACCAAGCTGTCATACCTGTTTGATCAAGCAGTAAATGAAATATAACTGCCTGATGTTCGTGGAGTTTTCTAATGATGGAAAGTAGTGATCTGAGTCAATTTTAATCGCTGCCTGTGGCACCCAGTCAGCTTGCACAGATCCGGCATAAGGGGAGAATGTAAATAAGTCACACAATTTATAGAAGGGCAGTGAGAGGTGAAAAGAAGAGAGATTATTTTGAATTTAACGTTTGATTAATTTTAACTTATTTGTCAAAAAAACACAAGATGTTCTGTAGTTCATTCTCTAGTGTTTAATTGGAAAAGAACAGCTGCTCTGTTTTTCTTTCTTTATGTTGAGGGGAAGACAAAAAAATCCAAATATTTTTTCACCAGTACTTCTTGTGACGTACGGATTTTCTCTGACTGATTAGAGTCAAATAAAGATCCTAAAGAAATTATGCCGATACCTGAAAGAGAAGGACAAAGGCAGATCATCTACTGATGTGAATTGGAATAGCTTCATTGGTGGCAGTGCATTTCTGCCTGCTGATATACCAGTTTGGTCTGTGAGAAGAGACAGCTAACAAAACATGAAAATTTAATTATGCTTTCATACCTGCACATTAAGTTTCTGTTTTATGAACATGAGTTGGTTTTCCTCATGCAAATACTCTGCAATATCAGTGAGTTGTCTTACGTGAATAAAAACATGTCAGCATCAATAAGATTTTTAAGATGTGAGGCATTATTATGAAACAATATCAAACACCAAGCAATGTTATGTGCTAGTTTCCATGTGAACCATCAGAAAGAAGAAATACGTTGGTAGAAATGAAAAAACCCATTAGAAATTCTGCTCCAGAGCTCTGGAATTAATTATTGACTTTTTGGTAACATGGCCCGATTCACAATCAAGTACCTTGAGCGACAAGAATTTCTTTAGCACTGATGCAGTTTAGGTGAACTGAAATGTGGTACTCTAGATTCTAGGTGAGAATTTCCTGCTGGTTTAAGTAAACCCATGGGAAATGAAGCACAAGAGCAAAACCCGTGTAAGCAACTTATTTCCTGCAGATTTCAATCTAATTTTTTCACTGTTGTTACGCTTTAGGTCCCCTTTTTACATTCACCACTCATATTATTTGCTTCACACATCTATGACAAAAGGCAGCTTTTAAGTGTTGCAGAAGGTAAGAGCTGGTTTTATGTAATCTTATGGTATGAAAATGCCGTTTTAGGGGTGAGTTGGATGCCTGACTACGAGTGACCTCCAGTGGCCTTGTTCCTGCATCGCAGCCCACTGGGGAAGCCCCAGCCAGCTGTGAGCAGCACAGAACCCTCAGGCAGAGGCTGAGTGATGTAGGTAGCATCTCATAGTATTCCCAGTTGTATTTGATCCAGCACCACTGAAAAAGACTCCAAGCAGGAATTCAAGCTAGGTACTGAATGCATTTTGAGTGACTAAATAGACCAGTTCTTACTTTTTTACTTACAGTGTTGAAAATGCTTCCTACTTTATTCACTATTTTTTCTGCTTTTAGGAGTATCTGCACAACAGTAGTGGTGTATTTTCATGGCTCTTTAACATCATTTTGCAGGTATGACTCCGACGGCCACCTGACTAATGCAACCTTCCCAACAGGGGAAGTCAGCAGCTTCCACAGCAATGTTGAAAAACTGACACAAGTGGAACTTGATACTTCAAACAGGGAGAATGTGATCACAGCCACAAACTTCTCAGCTACCTCTACAATATATACTTTAAAACAAGGTAATAAAAGCATTTCTGTTTTTTCTTCCCTAATCACTGTGTTTTGAGCCCTAGACATTACTGCATTCTTAACTGTTGCCCAAGAAAAAAAAGACCTTAGAATTAGTTCATTTGTTTCTTCCTTGCTTCAGCACAAACAGCTACAGTTCTCCTTGGCTACCAGTTAGAAACAAGCCACAAGTGAATTCTTCTTCTCCTAGAAGAATCCCATGAATAAAATCGAATTATTGAAATCTCTGATGTCTCCAACCTTTACATGCTACTCTCTGCTTCAGTATTTGGAGGACTTGGACTAACCTGTAATACACTGAGCTTTGTTATTCTAAGAAATACTTCCCAGAAGAATGACAGGTTTCACTGACATTTTAGCACTAAAATACCTTGTTTGGACAATGCTGTGTATTCTTTCTGACTTCTGTGGTACAGCACTTGTAGTAAAGGGGAGAACATGGCCCACCTCTGCTGGTGGCCGCCTTGGGGATTAGATTTTGACTCAACCCCTGTAGACACCACAGATTTCCCTGGTAATATCATATATCTAAAAAAAAAAAAAAGCTTTTTGCCTAATGGAAGTGCTCCACTGTCCTCCTCCATATTTTGCAGATTTATCACCAGAATTCTGGGTTTACACAGTTTAATTGGTCTGGGGTCTTTTGTCCTGGTTGGGTTTTTTTGTTGTCAATGGATTGCTCAGGCTTTGAGAGAGCAGGTGCTGGGAAATAGCTCTCTGATGTCTTTCTAGGTCTGCTAGAGAAAAGCTTTGTAGCTGAGCACATCACAGAACTTTTCTTTTTCTCAAGTTTTGATCTATAAGGAAAAACTAGGAAGAATTAATCTCACAAGATACCCCTCATTCTTCTTTACTATTATGTGGTAGAGACAACACTGCATAAATAGGAAGAATTATATTTTTTGTCACCTGTTAGGCTTTGTCCAAGTGACTCTATCTGCTACCTGTGTTGTCTGGTGCCTGATCGGTCTGTCCTTAAATCTGAAAATCTTCAATGTTGGTAGATTATCAAAGTTTATCTCAGGAAAGTGCTTGCAACACAACAGGCAGTGCCAGAAATCAACAGCTCTAGTTATTATTGTATGTGTCATATAAGTTCATATAATTTACATGTTTACGTATCTCTGAGAAACTAGCACAAAGCACCCTGTGAAGAGCCAGTCAGGTGTGATATCCGTACATCCAATTATCTTTACTTTCTGGCACACCCTACTATTTTCCTTGTATTCACATCTCAAGAGCTGGACCAGTTACTTCCATGTGGACTAGCTTTAAAAAAAGGGTGCTTTGGATACTCCCTAGCTGGAGTGTGTTCAGTCTCACTGTAAGGGTGATACTTTTGTTTTGTATGTTAGCACTAAACTAATGTTGGAGTTCCCCGTGGCAGCTGGGCTGCAGGAACCTCCATATCCCAGCCTGAGCAGATGCCAGACAGTGTGGTACAGCTGTGCCTGCAGAGGAGGAATTGCACTGCCCAGGCAAGGGGAAAAGAGCTCCAGCTTCATATACTCTCAGTGGAGACCTCCACATATTTCTAGTAGTTTTGGGGAGGAGAGGCAGGCTGTGTTGGGTCACCCCAGGTCCCTTAACAGCCCTCTGTGGCACATCCTGAGCCTCTGGAGCTGCTCACTGTGCCACCACTGCTGATCCATTGATTTTTCTGCTAATAGTCACTTCCCAATTGGTCTGTTGCACCAGGCTTCAGCCTTGTAGCTGATCATCCCTGTGCCTCAACCCAGGGTCCTGCTGCTAATGGGGAAGAGGATGAGCTTTTTGTACAGTGACAAAGGGAAAAGGGACAGAATAGGAGACTGCTGTCATCCTAGATATTTGGAAAACAGCTTTCTTGTTTGACCGCAGATACTCTTGCAGTTGTTCAAAGCAGTACGTTTTCCTGTTGGGATCTGCAACATGCTAAGATCATCACAATATCAGCAGTCAGTACTCAGCTTATGGTTTCACATACTTTTCAGCTGAAAGCAAAAATTCTTCTTCAAAAATTTTCCTGCTGCAGGAAACCTTCACAATGGAAATCATCAGGCCAAATGCAATAAAAAGCTCTTCAGACTTAGGAAGGCCTGGAGGTTACAGCTTGCAAAATTCACACTGTAGTTGGTGTTCAGCTGTCTGTAACCTCCCTGGGTTACAAACTGAGCCCTGTTGTGCCTAACATTTGGTTTATAAATCTGGAGATCTGAACTTCTCTCTGTTCCCTGATTTTTGTTGTTTTTTGACAGATAACACACAGAACATCTACCGGGTCAGCCCAGATGGGTCTCTGAGAGTCACCTTTGCCAGTGGAATGGAAATCACGCTTAACACGGAACCTCACATTCTAGCAGGGGTTGTCAGCCCCACATTAGGGAAGTGCAATATCTCCCTTCCTGGAGAGCATAACTCAAATCTCATTGAATGGAGGCAAAGGAGGGAACAGACCAAAGGCAATATCTCCACATTTGAGAGAAGGCTAAGGGTAAGGCTACCTCCTGTGTAAGTGCAGTGTTCCCTTTGAAAATCATTGAACTAAAATCATGTTGAAATGTTATACTTTGTAAGAATGAAAATTTTGCATCAGTGGTGCACCCTAGCTATGAATTTCAAAACCAAACTACTCCAACAGTCTCAGGGATGTTTGATCTCTGTTTGATTTTGATGGTAAGATTTGACCTCAAGGCATAATTACTTCTTTTCTTCCTCTTCTTTTTCAACTAAGAACTTAATTATGGCTTTGGAAGAAACTGTGAGCAAAGGACAGTGCATCGTTACTCTTGCACAGCAGCAAAGTTGGAGGCAAAATGCCTCTCAGATCTATCAACCCTCTTTCTTCTGGGGGAGCTGAGAGGTGGCAGCTGCTGCCCAGAGCAGAGGGTCTTGCAGGACACACTTTGGCTGTCCTGGCTTCTGTGTTTCCTTCGACTCAGACCGATGTAGAGCCTCCCTGTGTATGCAGACAGGCTGTGTATTAATTCTCCCTCTGCCACATGCTCTCAAACCTCCAACTCTCTCTGGCTGGGTTACACCATGGCTCCAAGAAATGCTTGCTTTAACATTGCATTGTTGGTTTATTTTTACCTGTGAGTACAATGACAGATGGTCAACATTTACCATTTAATTACGTAACACCATGGCTCAAAGAGATTGCTACTTTGCTAAACAGGTTTTTTATTAAATCAGTTCTGGTTTTCACATGAACACCACTTAAAATGCCTGTACCAATAGTACAACTGGGAATTTGGTCCTAAAATATTGTGTTATTGACTACAACCTTTCTGGATAGGAATTCTGTCTGAAGACCTGAAAAATAGCTCTGAAAATACAGAGATGGTTATTAAAATCTCTGGATTGTCAAAACCACCGAAATCAAAACCATCTCATTTTGATTATGAGATACTACATATTTTTTGTAAGTGTACCATCTGTTTGCTTTTCAACTTCTCAACCAAAAATGGAAGACTTGGAAGATCTGACCAGACTGGGCCAGATCATTTACTGTATGTAAAACACCTGTTTCAAAGGGCATTGTTCAGATTTGACAGTCACAGTTACTTTTTAGGATCTTGCAAGGGGGCAAAAGCTTCTTGAGTTCTTCTTGCCCACCTTCTGCATCATTCCTCTCTTAATTGGTGTGAGGCCTCATAGCCCAGCCTGGGGAGGTAGCTGAATTTGGCACCATGACAAACATGTTAAGATGGCAGGATCCAAATTGTGGTTTCCTTGGCTCATGTTGTCTACTCAGTTGGAGGCTTTCTGTGTAACTTCGTGCTTAAATAACAGTATGGCACATTTTTCTACAAGAATCTTATGTAATATGATTGTAAACAGAAAGGATGTAGTCAGTCATCTATTTTGCTTACATTGCCAGGGACTAGTTGTTCATTACAATTCTGTTTAATACTACTACTTCATCTTGCAGAGTTTCGTCATTAGGCAGTTTGTATTTTCTGTTGCTGAAATTGATTGAAGTTTCTTTTGCATTTTCATTTGTTTCTATGTGATCTTTAGCACTGCCTGGAAAAAAAAATTAAAAGCAGATTCACAAAGTGGTCAGGATTACATGCATTCTGGCTGGAGGCATAAGATGTTCACTGAAATATTGCAACACTGAAGGTATCCAGAGGTCAACTCATTGACCTACCTCTGGAATAGGCTGTTGGTTGACAAAACCACTAATTTATTCCTACTCTCCATTCACCTTCATTCAGAGAGAGGATGGAAGGCGAAAGACGAGCATAAGAATAATTCTGATACGCTGACGTCTTTTACTCTTTGTCCTTCTAAAAGTACACACTAGCAACACAGCTCTTGAACATTGCATTCTTATTTCTGTAAGCTGTGCCTTTTTATACCTATCCAAGATCAAGAGGACTTAGGAATTGTCCCTGCCTGCTCAGAAGGACAAGCCTGTATTGCAGTCCTGACTGTACTGACTCCTTTGGCTGTACTGAGCTCTGGGCCTGTTGCTCTGAGAGCTGTCAGGGCAAGGCTGGAAGGAACTTGGTAGGATAGCACAGGTTCCTCTAAAAGGAGGATTTTAGAGTGGAAAGGAGGAGAAATGTTAGAATCATAGAATCATTTATATTTTAAAAGACCTCTAAGAAAGTCAAGTCCAATTGTATTCTGCACAAAGGCGACACCATGTAAATAGGCACAAGAGAAAATGACAGATGTACTACTTAGGCTGGTAATATCATGAAGAAAGACTTTGGAGAATAGCAGAAATATTTGGATCCTGGAGTTCATCTTTAGCACTGAGATACCTGCATGGTATGCTGGTGGAATGGGGAGTCAGTGGAGATGGAAGGACCTGGAAGAGCAAAGAGTCTAGCCAGAGAGAGCTCTCTTTTCTCTTTCAAATAATGAAATGGATTTAGGACTTAGTGTGGACAGATCCTTGAGTACTGCTGGGAAAAAAAATAGCATTATTGAAAGTCATTATGCTGGATGAGATTCTGAACAGACCTTCTGAGAACTTTCAGTGAGTTATATTTTGAAAAGAAAGTATTTAAACACTTAATATGCCATGCCTGGCATAATAGGAAGCCTGTTAGAAAGCTTGCAATGTAGGGCAGAAAGAACTATGCTGAATTTTGAAAATATATGTAAAGAAAAGCTCTGGGGACTGTAGCAGATCTCAATGGAAATGAACAAACTTGCAGGAGCCCTCAGTTAAAGAAAAAAAACCTGGCACAATGGAAAAGTTTTCTGAGAAAGAAAAAAAAAAAAGCATAGAAATCAGGTATAAAGATGTTACTTAGAAATCAGCCCTGATACCATCAGTGAAACAAACGGCTTTGACTGCTAAAAGGTATAAATTAGAAGGCAGGTAGCTGGGGATGAGATAAAGGATGACCTACTTGAAGAGAAGAAAGAGAATAAAGGTTTTCCTTCTCTGCCTAGTCCTAACTTTTTAAAATTCTAATAGCAATTAGCAACCATCTTGAAAGCGTGTCACTCTATTAGTGTTATTTCCAGTTTTAGAAAGAGGCCACTGTTAGCATATTCTGAATAATGCTGGAAACATTGGGTTTTAAAAAACTGGATTTGTGCATGGTGTGAATTCCCTGCTCTGGAAATAGGACAGAAGTGAGTAAGTTAACTGAAATGCTGGAACAGTCATCTAACTTTATCTCAGGGTCTAAATCAATGTGAGAAACAGAAATTAACCATGGGTTTCCTTTAAGTGAACAACTGCTTGCCCCAGTGCTTCCTGAACGTATATAAAACAGTCTGTGGGCATGTATGCATTTTATATTAATAATAAATCTATGTACAATCAGGCATTTTAACATCAATCTTAATCTAGCAAGACTTCTTTTTTATCAATTGAACTGCTACTTTAATTGACTTCTAAAAATGAAGCAAAGACTGCTGTTAAATCTGATGAGCATGATGCATATTAATACACTGATTAGAATGCAGCTCTGCTCCCTCCTGACTTTTGCATAACTTGAGGAACGTGGCATTGGGTGCAGTCCAGGTTTTATAACGAAATGTCTACAAAATTGAAAATTGAATGCTTGGCTAGTCTTACTTATTTTTGTTTTGTTTGTTGTTTTTTTTTTTTAATAACAACAACAGAAATAACTCACTGGCCTCAGTTCAAAAGTCCTGCAGACACAGGCTTCGACAGCCACGTTCATTATTGCACTTACCAAATTATCTCCCTTTATTTACCAGTCTTACAGCAAATTCTAAAGATGGGACCAAGTCCTCTGCCAGGATGTATGAATTTGCATTGGCTCAAATCAAAACATAGACAAGGAAAGAATGCAATTTTCTCATCTGACTTAAAAATCAAGCAGGGTAGACAGGGTATGCTTGGACATGAAATCAAAAGAAGTGCATGTTTATGTGATACTTACACTGCAAAATTTCTGGCTAAAAAACTAATGGAAGTAGAGTCAACAAATGTTTTTAAAACATAGAATAGATACATCTTTTTATATACTTCTAACATTATTGAAGTCAGCTGAATTTTCTCCCTATTTTCATTAGCTGGTATTCCAACCTGACATTGCTTTCAGAAACCAGTTTTCCCTGGCTCATAGCAGAACACAAGTTCTGGCCACTCTTAGGGGTCTCATTACTATGGTTTATGTATTGTGGAGGAGTCATTTCATGAAGCCACTGGGATTTGAAATCAGCTTGTCAATAGCAACATTGAGATGAGTCCTCTTACCCATTTATGGTCCTGTCTTGCCTTGAGAAGGGTGTTAACTTTAATATAAGAAAGTAAACAAATGAGACATAAAATGTGCAATATAAGGGAAGTATTTTAACCTTATTTTAACTCTGTGAGTTTTCAATTACTGCTGTTTTCCACTTCACTGCTAATTCTGCCTCCGTTTGGTTTTCGTTCTTATTTGTTGTATAGTCTCTGAAATTCAGATTGCAAGCCATTTATATTCAAGGCTCTTCTTTCTCCTAACTGCATTCTACAATGATAGTAATAGCAATAAGAACATTAAACATGTACATAGAACTTGAATTAATATGACATAGGGTATATCTCCTGCTTGCTTTTCAGTTATTTGCCACCAAGAGGTTTTTGTTTTTTTCAGAAATTTTAAGAAGTTTGGTAAAAAATATATTATATTAAACTTAAACCATCAGTCTGTATACAAGCAAATGTAGTTGAACTGAGCATCACATTTTACTTGGTCTCCTTAACTATCATTAGGGCATAAATTATAGTAGTTACAGCAGTCTACAGGAGTATATAGGTACTTTACAGCTATTGTAAATGAACACTATTAAAGTTAGATATGTGTGTATATAAAACTCCAGAAATAGTAGTTGAAGAAAGAACACCTGCTCCTTCTGGATTCTCAGATTATTTTGTATCTAAAAACAGAAAGAGGAACAAAAAAGAAATGTTCATTCTAATTACATCTTGAATTTTTAACCAGGGCTTATTAACCATTTACTTCGTGGTTGTGCCTCCAGGTCTCAGAGAGGAGCAAGCACTGAGTCGTGCTCTGTGCTTGACACCTGCACTGGCATTGTCTGTCTGTGCTGTAAGGAAGTTAATCATGGGAATAGAATGATCAGATAAAATGTGGTAGATTAATGCAACAAGCACATTGAGCATTGATCTGAAAATGACATGTCAATGAACAATATTTTATGGTTCCCTAAATTATATATCTGATTTAAATGGTGTTTAACAGAGATCTCCCAGTGACTGAATGATCTAAGGAGGCAGATGATGATAGCACTGGATAAATGTATTTTGTCTTCATGAATCTGAGTCAGTTTTGAACTTGATTTCAAACTGAGCATTGGGCTGTGTTCCACCTGCCAGACACAGAGTTGCTGGTCCCAGATGTGATGAGGGCTGCAGTGAGGAGTATAGCCAGTACCAGGCACGGCTGCTGCTGGCTTTCAGGAGTCTGGGAGTGAGGTGGTTTTGTGAGGAAGCATGAGGACACTGGTGAGCAGGGTCTGCAGGAGCTGTAAGCACAGCTCTGCCCTTTGCAGCACCAGGATGTGACCTGGGCTATGAAGGCTGTCCCAGAGCAGAAGCTGACCTGTCAATGTTAACAGAGCCCAGTAGAGGATGTGAAATCGTAGATCTTTCTTAGTTTGTGGGCGTAACTACACATCTTTGGCTGGAATCAAGAATTTCATCCACAGTTGAGAAGAACGAAGAAAAATTCAGGAAAAGGTGAAAGCAGAGGTGAGGGTTTAGCACATGGAAACATCCTGTAATGCCAAATGTAGTAACAGTGAATGCAAGGAACAATTTTCTTTTTGGTCCTTCTGTTTCTCATCTGAATCTTTTCTGTTTTCTTTTCTTCGGTAAGGCCCAACTCAAAATGTTAAACCATTGCTCACTTTGATCAGGGCTGAAACAGATATGTCTGTGTCAGGTGTACTTAGGATGCATTGTGTTCTTACTGTACTGTACCTTTGTGTTTAGACCCACAACAGAAACCTGCTCTCCATTGACTTCGACCATGTAACCAGAACAGGGAAGATTTATGATGATCATCGAAAATTCACTCTTCGAATTATGTATGACCAGATAGGACGCCCCATTTTATGGTCCCCCATCAGCAAGTACAATGAGGTCAATATCACTTATTCACATTCTGGATTAGTCACCTATATCCAAAGAGGAACCTGGACTGAGAAAATGGAGTATGATCCAAGTGGGAACATCGTTTCCAGAACATGGGCAGATGGTAAAATATGGAGTTACACATATCTAGAAAAGGTAAATTATTTTAAAAGTGGGGTTTGTGCCAAGGCAAAAAAACATTTTGGTTTATTATATTATATTTATTTATTATATTGTGTTTATTTATTTATTATATTTTGAACTGTGTTATAATGCTGCCTCTTGCAAGAGTATTTAAGACTTGTAACACAGAAAATGCATAGAATTACATAACTAGACAAAAATATCTCTGGATATGCTCAGACCTACATGTCACCTGCTCAAACCTGACACAGTTTAGTTCTGAAGAAAGTTATCAGCACCTCAGGTTTGTTTAATTAGTAGGTCAAAACATCTTTCTGGTCTCAGTCCAAGTTCGGGTGAACAAAGAACACACTGTAACTGCTAAAAATCGTGTTGCTACTCTGGATAACAGTCAGAAAGATATCAGTCCTGAAAGAGAACTTTTTTCTCCCCACAAACACAGTTCTTTTAAGCCAAAATTAGGAGCCCATGAGCACAAGCTTACCTATTCAATGCTGTATTTTAAACAAGGGATTGATCCTGCGAGGAGAAAGCTTACTGCAGTGTTTGTGGGGGCCATTTGGGGGGAAAATATTAATATGAAATTAGTTATTGCTCTGCTTTTATGATGACTTCACATCTAAATTCCCTGAATATTGTTAGTTCTATGTATGTTCTAGAGGCAGTGGTCACAAAACGTGGAGATAAATATTGTACAAACCAAGGAGGAGCATCTTCATCTGTAGTAACATTTTGTTTGGTGTTGTCTTTCAAAACCAGAAAGCCAGTCTGTTTTTTTAAAGCTTTCAGAACTCAGTGCGAACTCATATTCAGTTTTTTTTTAAATAGCAACATCTTGGACTGTCCAGTGCACCCTGAGTTAGCAGAACATTTTCTCTGAACCTGTAAACCACAGGAAAAGGCTATGGGAGGTTGGGGGCAGAAGAGTAACATTGATAGGAAATCCACACAGGAAATCCAGTGACTTTGAAGTTACTTGTATATTAAAGAGTTCCAAATGTGTACTTTTAAGATAAACTGTGCTGTACTTATTTTGAATGTATTTAAGTTTGATCCTCAAAAAACTTACACCTAACCCAGTGAAAAAAAAAAGATCAAGGGAAAATGCATAAAAATATGATTCCTTCGTGTCTGCATGCAGTGTGGTTCTTGCATGTGTTAACGAGACTGGCAAACCCCAGGAGCTTCAGAAGTTTGTTTCAGATAAATTTGTCAGGGCTTTTTGTCTGTATGCTCTTTTGCAAATTACAAGTAAACAGGCATTTTGTACAGCTTTCAAATATTTGGGCAATGTGCCTTTTGGAGGAATCTCTTATTTTTTTTCTTTGGACCTAATGGACTGTAATTTTGGAAAGATATATGCTTCTTATCTTTCCAAACCGCTTTGGTCCTAGTTTATGATGTGCTCATAAAGAAAGTCATATAACTTAACACTGTTATTCTAGAATTCTACACTAAAGACCAAATCCTGATTTTGTAGAAGCAAGTGGCAAAAGCTTATTGGTTCAGGTGGCAGCTTGGGTAATACTGAAACTTGTCATTAAAACTATGGAAAGTCATTCACACCATGAACAATAATCTCCCAGCTATTTAATGTACTTTCATGACTGTTGTTTCTTGTGACCAAAGAAGATGAATTCACTATCAAAATTAGACACTGAAATATAACATCGTGGCTCCATTAAAGTCAATAACTCATTGTGTTAATTATATAATGATTGCTAAAGGTTGTCTGAAGCTTTGCAAGATCCGATAATTCCTTATATGAAAAAAATCAATTCTATAGATCGCTTCCAATTCAGTTATTTAATTTTTCATTTTTATCACTAGATGAGTTAATTGTGCATCTTCAAAAATCTCGGCCCCTTACAAAATTAGCTCAAGTAATTAAGGTTTTAAAAAGCACTACAATATTAGCATTGTAAATAATTCCTACTGATGTGATTCAGTACCTCTTGTTTGGTCACTTTCCTCAATTAGTTAATGCTGTTATAAAATCTCCTGAATACTCCAAGCTCACTTCCAAAATCTGGCAGACAAAACAGATGAGTGTCTGTGTGTGTCTGTTGGACAGAAATGACATCTAGTGGTGATGCTCAGCATTTATCTATTCCCAGCAGAGCTCTTAGTAATTGGCCACTGGCTGTTTGTCTTGATACACCATACGGCATCAATCATTATGTGGTTGACCAGGCTCTGGTTACTTTAATAAAGGACAGATTTTTGGATGTTTTATGAGCTACCCTCTGAAATCCTTTAAAACAATTAGAACCCAATTTGTACAAAGTTGAAAAATCTATTGTAATATTATCAGGATGAATAGGGAATTAATTTTCTTTTCTCTTTATGGTATCCTCTAATAGGCTTGAGAGGATACTCAGTCTCTAGCCCTTGTACTGTCTATCTTTTTACTATCCCGGACAATCGTGGAAAAGCCACAAAGTGCTGTAAAAATGGTACCCAGGGGCACTAAAATTATATTGGGGATGTTTCTGATCTTGTTATTCATACTCTGTCAATGGCAGACAGCTTAAAAACAGGCATGGGAGCAATATATAGGAAGAGGCGTCACAGCAGTGCTATGAGACAGTTCAGCCAGTGGTTTACTGCAGACTGGAGACTCTTGACTGAAGGTGGAAACAAAATAAACACGGTGCATATTGGAAATGGTTGGTGGAGCAGCAATAAAGTGATCAGAAAATGCTTGGTGTGAAGGTCTGTCGTCACCAGTTGGCAGAGGGTGACCTGGAGTGGCATGTGTTGATGCTCTCTGGCTGCTGTACAGGTGACAGATGTCTTTTGCCAAGGGCAGGAAGAGACACATCTTGGGCAGGCAGGGGGCTGGGGATGCAGAGAGGATGGCCAAGGCTGAGCCTATCTCTGGCCCTTTGAATGGGTAGTTGGTTTATTTGTCAGAGAAAAGTGGCTCAGGGCCAGTGTTACTTAACACACTGCAAGGCTGATCTTATGGTGGTTTTCTTCCCAGAGAAGATTTTTGAGCTTAGAGGGGAAAAGATCCTGTTTTTCAGATTTCTTTCCCCAATACTCTATGACAAAGTCGTCACGCTGTTCCATGTAAGACTTTGTTTTGTATGATGTCTCAGTCCTGCAGAAGCCTGACAAATTTGCTTATGTGCCTGGTAGGTTTGAGCTGTGGGCTAAGAGCTGGGCAGTGTCAGTGCTCCAGCACAACTCAGAGAAGGCAAGGAATGTGCAGTGACCTGGTCCAGCCAAGTCACTTGCTAGAGCTGGGGGAAGGCTACAGAGTTCCTCCATATATTTTCATTCTGTGTTTTCATTACCTTTGTTTCAACAGTGACTGTTCACCAGGCAGCTTGTGCTCTGTTACACTGTGACTTTACATGGTCGGTGAGAAGGTGTACAGAAC
The DNA here is from genome assembly GCF_052056855.1 of Sturnus vulgaris. NCBI lineage: Eukaryota > Metazoa > Chordata > Aves > Passeriformes > Sturnidae > Sturnus > Sturnus vulgaris. The sequence goes on along the minus strand of NC_142256.1, from coordinate 15,128,471 downwards.
CCAAACTTTAATTATCAATAGAAAAAGTCTGCTATGCTTGCACATTCATCTGCCAGATAAGCAAACCAGATTTCATTAACAAGCCACAATTAACCAACACAGGGCAAATACCAAGTATACCTGCATAGAAATTATATTCTTTGTAAACATTAAAAATAAACAATAGTAGTCACACCAAAGAATCTGCAGAGTATTTTCATCCATCTGTAAGCATGGAGATATTATGAACTCTGAGGCAATGTATATTTAAAAGAAGATATACAGGAAAAGGGATAGGTCTGTGCTGGAGATAAACAGAATGCCAATAAAAGCTAAACACCTTGTACATGCACAGTTTCCCCTTTCCTACTTCTCTAGACACATCTGCTGGTGCAGATGCTCTGCCTGTGTGTGAGGAAGAGATTCCCTCTGTTTTTGCTTCCTGAGAGGATGCCCTAAATATTTCAAAGCAACATAGCAAGTCAGCATGAGGCTGAAATGCTACTGAGAGCCACATCTGCCTTCCAGTTCGGAGGCCCTTACCTCTAACTTACTATGATCCTCCTGCTGTTTTGTACCACCTTGCTGGCCAGGTCTCCTGAAGCTGAAAGCTTCACTTGGAATTGTACAAACAGTAAGAGCAAACTACAAGAGTGAGTGGTTGTTTCAGCATTTCCATAACCTTCAGGCGCTCAGTAGCTGGATCCCCATGTGCTTAATCCACCCCTTACGGTGCCATTGCTGTTTGGTTGCAGTCCGTGATGCTCCTGCTGCACAGCCAGCGGCGTTACATCTTCGAGTTCGACCAGTCGGAGTCGCTGCAGTCGGTGACGATGCCCAGCATGGTGCGGCACGCCCTGCAGACCATGCTGTCCGTGGGCTACTACCGCAACATCTACACCCCTCCGGACAGCGGCGCCGCCTTCATCCAGGACCTCGCCAGGGACGGGCGGCTGCTGCAGACCCTGTACCCCGGCACGGGCCGCAGGGTCCTGTACAAGTACACCAAACAGTCCCGGCTCTCCGAGATCCTCTACGACACCACGCAAGTCACTTTCACCTACGAGGAATCTTCTGGGGTTATTAAAACAATACATTTAATGCATGATGGGTTCATCTGTACCATCAGATACAGGCAAACAGGTTTGTCTAACTGTGACTGCTTTGCTAAAGTTTTTTGGCCCCTTAAAATGTGACACTCATTCCTCATTCACAACACCCTGATCTTGCACTTACCTGGCATGAAATTCCATTATTTTTATGTCTACAAGTTCTTACATTTTATGTTTCACTAAAAAAATATGTGTATATATCTCTATGTCTGTGTCCATAGGTGAATATAGCTGTCCCACTTGAAATACAGTTTTCTTTTTATTGCTTGGTGTGGAATAGCTCTTCAAATGTTTTGTTGGTTTTATTCCTCTGTGTGGATATTTGCTAAATACTAAATCAAGTTGGTTTATTGTTTGTATTTTCAAGTTTCCCTGTTTACACCATAATATAACATAAATTCAAAAGGACCTCTTATATGAGGAAGGAAATCACCATGTGAAATAAATTTAATTTAGAATTATCTTGTAAGTAAATAGAAATCATCATTATGAATAAAACATTTATTTAAGCAAATATTAATAAAATATAAAGAATTTGTAGAACAAGCATTAATAAGGGTTTGTGAGAGAAAAATCTAACATATTCTTAGTTAATGGTATTTTCTGAGATATCTAAGGAGTAGTAAGGCTAAAGGGCATACCTGAGGTCATGTCCTGTCTGTCCTAGATCTGTAGGGTAAGCAAACCAGGGGCATAATTAATTATTTTTCTTGGTTTTCCTCTTTCTATTTGTTTTGGACAGGTCCACTTATTGGTCGCCAAATCTTCAGGTTTAGTGAAGAAGGGCTTGTAAATGCCAGGTTTGACTACAGCTATAACAACTTCCGTGTCACAAGCATGCAGGCCATGATCAACGAGACGCCCCTTCCCATAGATCTGTACCGTTACGTCGATGTTTCTGGCAGGACTGAACAATTTGGAAAATTCAGTGTCATTAATTATGATTTAAACCAAGTTATAACCACCACTGTGATGAAGCATACCAAAATCTTCAGTGCCAATGGTCAGGTGATTGAAGTACAGTATGAAATTCTCAAGTCTATTGCTTACTGGATGACCATCCAGTATGATAACATGGGTCGCATGGTGATCTGTGACATACGTGTGGGTGTAGATGCCAATATAACAAGGTATTTTTATGAATATGACGCTGATGGTCAGCTCCAGACTGTGTCTGTGAATGATAAAACCCAGTGGCGCTACAGCTATGACCTTAATGGAAACATCAACCTGCTGAGCCATGGCAACAGCGCGCGCCTCACTCCTCTGAGATACGACCTGAGAGATCGCATTACCAGGCTTGGGGAAATTCAGTATAAAATGGATGAAGATGGTTTTCTCAGGCAAAGAGGCAATGAGATCTTTGAGTACAACTCTAATGGTTTGCTGAACAAAGCGTATAACAAAGTGTCTGGCTGGACTGTGCAATACTGTTATGATGGTCTTGGAAGACGAGTTGCAAGCAAATCAAGCCTAGGACAACACTTACAGTTCTTTTATGCTGATCTCTCCAACCCAATAAGAGTTACTCACTTGTACAATCACACTAGCTCAGAAATAACATCCCTATATTATGATCTGCAAGGTCATCTCATCGCAATGGAATTAAGCAGTGGAGAAGAATATTATGTTGCTTGTGATAACACTGGGACACCTCTGGCTGTGTTCAGCAGTCGAGGCCAAGTCATAAAAGAAATTTTGTACACCCCATATGGAGAGATCTATCAGGACACTAATCCAGATTTTGAAGTTATCATTGGTTTTCATGGAGGACTCTATGATTCTCTTACTAAATTAGTTCATCTGGGTCAGCGGGACTATGATGTCATTGCTGGTCGGTGGACGACACCAAATCACCGTATATGGAAATACCTGAATGCTGTCCCACAACCCTTTAATCTCTACTCATTTGAAAATAATTACCCAGTTGGCAAAATCCAAGACGTTGCTAAGTATACAACAGGTAAAAGTAGCCTATCTCTCATGAAGATGTCTCTAAAGAAAATAAAACTTTTTCTCGAATTGTGGTATAGATTCAACATTCTGGAAACCTTTTGCATACAAAAAGTCTCTAATGTTAAATCTATTGAAGTAATTTCTTTAATAGATTGCATCTTACTGAGCTTGATCTGTTTTCTTTAACATTTATGCTAACCAAGAAAATAATTAATAGCTGCTTCTGTTGCTTTTCTCAGTGCTAAAATTAGGGAAAGAATGGAAGCAGCTTAATTTGAATTTTTTCTATTATAGATAGAAGGAACATTATTGATTAGAGTATAGCTATGCTTTGTAACCAGATAACTTCTTAGCTACAAAAAAATGCTGTTGCTAATGCAGGAAACATAAATTGATGTGAAATCATTTCTGCATAGCTAGAATTTCTGCAGACTGCCCTCACTTTTTCTAGGATTTATGAGCCTTTTTGCCAGCATCTTTTTCTTGTTTTGTAGACATTGGAAGTTGGCTAGAGCTGTTTGGTTTCCAGTTGCACAACGTGCTGCCTGGATTTCCAAAACCAGAGATAGAAGCTTTGGGGACAACATATGAACTTCTACAGCTTCAAACAAAAACCCAGGAGTGGGATCCTGGAAAGGTTAGCAACCATTCTCTTCAGCTGCTTTTAATAGTAAATTAAGGAGTTTTAATAGAAAATATTGGATATCAAGGAAAAAATGTGACTATATCTTTCAGGGTAATAGGCAAAGTAAATTGTTTAAGAATGCTAGAAACTTTAATGTTGTCAGTTATGTACTACTATCAGAGTGGAGGAGAGGTTCAAGGAGAAGCTTTTAGCACCACAGTGAAGAAAATTTACAGATATTTACAGAGAAAATATTCAAATTAGAGATGCAGGTTAGGTAAAAGGGTAAAAGTGTTTGTGTGAATATTGAAAAAAAACCACAGAAAATCTTGTAGAACTAGAAAACTAAATCAGCAAATTTTCATCTTTTTTAGCCAGGATGCCACAAGCACTGGAAAATCGTTGAGGGTATAAACAGCTTTACAAGTCAGTACCTCTTCCTAATTATTGGAGGAAACAGAAATCCTGCTATGGGTTTTTAAGGGGTCTGTAAATCTTAGCCTTACTCCAGGGCTTGTTTTCAGTAACAAAGAGCCAGACAGCAGCAATCAGAGTCTGGCAATCAATGTGACTGCAACAGAACCAACTACCAATATTCTGCGCAGGCATTCACATTTTGCATGTGAGCATCTCTTAACAAAGAAATATGATTTTGTAAAGATGCCTTTCCTCTATTGTAGTCAGGAAACAGAAGTATAGAGCATTTGAGAGTTCACATTCATATTCCCAGCATTTAAGACAGTTACCATCCACCAAGTGCAGAAGGCTAGAGTGCTAGAGCTCATGCCAGATGTAGGAGCATGTCCATGGAAAATTATCACTGAGCTGTTAAGTTTTTCCAAGGCACAGAAAAGATGTGGTGATAGGAATAATGTTAAAAGACAAAGAGAGCATTGGAGTGAAGTTTCTTCTAGCTTCTATGGGGAGCAAGATCTATAGATGTGATGTACTTGCCTATTGTTTTAGTGTCTCCAGACCTTCACAACCTGCTTTCCCTAAAGAATGGGCTATAAAATTCATTAGCATTGTTCTACAGAAGGTATAACTAAACACAGAGACTAAGCAGAGCCGTGTGAAAGGCCATAGCTTTAAATTCAGGTTTCCCTGAACTGCTAAGGGCTGAAAAACCAGTCATTAGAGTAACAGTTCAAGAGGGAGGAAGAATAAAAAGAACAAATACAAAAATAGCATTTGTGATAAATACGTTTCAATTTGTTTCCTAGAAATGAAGGAATCCAAGAAACAGAAAGCACTGCTGTAAGTGATTAAAAAGCCTGTGCATATGCCCAGGTTCTGTAGGTGTGCATGATACTTTCCAAACAAATTGAAGATCCATTCTAAGCAATTAAGAGATAAATAGGGTGAGATACTATAATGAACTTCAAGGTACCTTGCCTACAAACATGATTGATATTTTCTTTTCCAGACTATCCTTGGCATTCAATGTGAGCTACAAAAGCAGCTCCGAAACTTTATATCCTTGGACCAACTTCCTATGACACCCAGGTATAGTGATAGCAAGTGTTCTGAAGGAGTTAAGCAACTGAGATTTGCAGCTGCTCCTTCAGTATTTGGAAAAGGCATCAAATTTGCAATAAAGGACGGTATAGTGACAGCTGACATTATCGGGGTGGCTAACGAGGACAGCCGGCGCATTGCTGCCATCCTCAACAACGCCCATTATCTGGAGAACCTGCATTTCACCATTGAGGGCCGGGACACCCATTACTTCATCAAGCTGGGCTCTTTGGAAGAGGATTTGGCCCTGATTGGCAGCACCGGAGGGCGCCGCATCCTGGAGAACGGCGTCAACGTGACGGTGTCGCAGATGACGTCGGTGATCAATGGCAGGACTAGACGCTTTGCTGACATCCAGCTCCAGCACAGCGCGCTCTGCTTCAACGTGCGCTACGGAACCACGGTGGAAGAGGAAAAGAATCATGTCCTGGAGATAGCCAGGCAGCGAGCCGTGGCTCAGGCCTGGACTAAGGAGCAGAGGCGACTGCAGGAGGGGGAAGAAGGAATTCGGGCGTGGACAGATGGAGAGAAACAACAACTTTTAAGCACTGGGCGGGTACAAGGCTACGATGGATATTTTGTTTTATCTGTGGAGCAGTATCTCGAACTTTCTGACAGTGCCAATAATATTCACTTCATGAGACAGAGTGAAATAGGCAGAAGGTAACAAAGAAAATCTCTGCCTTTGCGTCACCAAAGACTGCCTGTTTTTAAACGTAAAATGGTTTATTGTATTGGTTTTTCTAGATCAGAACTCTGTATATATAACTATAGAGGAAAAAACATATCCAACTGCCTTTAAATGTGACAGAAGATGGTATTTTAATATTGTTTGTTTAACTCTTTGAGAGATGACAGTGACAATTTTTAGTTCTTGTGTGGCAGTATTCAAAAATTTCAGAAGCAGAGTCCTGCAAGCTGAGCGGCGCGACCTGTGGCACAAGGTGCCCGGGGTGACACCGCACAGCCCTGCAGGGTGCAGGTGAGCACCACGTGCTCTGCCTTCTCCTAAAGAAACACAAGCTTTTTGTTGTTGTTGATTTAATAATTCACAAGTTATTTAAATGGTTACAGAGCCTGAATCTGTAACCCATATTTACTGGGTGTCTTTTATCCCAGTGAGATCTCCCATAAGTTCAAGGGATTGCATACAGAAACCAGACTGTGTATGGAAACTCCGCAGCTGCTCACCAGCCCCACACATGTTCCTCACACGTGTTCCTTAGTTAAAAGCTAAGGGATTTTGTAACCTGTGAAATCTGACTTAGGTTGGATTCAGTACATACAAGGATGTCCCATATGGCCTGTGCTCAGCCGTGGCCTCCCCTCAGCCACTCCATGCTGAACATCACATTATGTCCACTCGTGCATGTCAGGCCTCTCTCCCAGGGTTTTCCTAGGCATTGGGATGTACTACAGTCTGGCAGCACACAGAGCTTCCAGTCTGCTTGGTGGCACCATTCTGGCCAGGATTCAGCCAGAGATGGGGTGGCTAAAGCAGGCTTAGTGGGCACTGTAGTCTTCTGGAGGCTCTCCACTGGTATGTGTGCTCTAGGCTGGGCTTTAATCCAGTGCTTTGAGGACACCCCAGCTGGGAGCCTTCAGAGAGTAATCATCAGTCCTGTCTATAGTCACTGGGCCAGGACTCGTATTCACTCAGATGATTTGGAAGGTGCAGTGTTGTTGGGTTTAGGCATCACATTCTTTTCATCTCAAATTAATAATCCTGTTGTTGTACTCGGTTTTTTGAATCTGAAGAAGATGGGTGGATTGGGAGTTGATGAACCTAAGTGTGGATAGTAAATATGTTGATAAACATAGAACATTTCGGGGATGACTCTTCACTTTTTCAGCTCAATATCTAGAGCACATTAAAAAGCATTATATTGCATGGACAGAAATTTTTATTTCCCAAGGTAACATGCACTACTGGCACAGTTACTTCATAGCAGAGTAGATGATTCTTCCTCCAGCTTGTTATTTTTAAAAGACTTGATTATCAGGAGGTGGGTCAGGCACACAGGGAGAGGGGGTGGGCAAGCAATTTTCCAGAGGGATCTAGAAGTCTTGTTAAAGAGCCTGTGCATCCATAACAGTGAATGTATTGCACATTTCTTTCAGAACAGACATAGTAAATACATTGAAACAATTTCTGCTCTTATTTATGGAAGCCAATGAAGTGCATTCTTTATCTTTCTGTCTGTTTTTTCCCCAAGTTTTCTTTTTTCCTTTCTTTTTGGGCAAGTGGAGCAGACTGTACCCGAGTTAGAGATGAGCCTGAATTGGTAGCTGAGATCTGAGCCTGTCCTTTGGGTTTGAGCTCAGGTCTCAGCCTCGGCCTATTACTGTCTCTTCCCAGATTCCTTTTGCTCCTCTGGGAGCCAGTGCAGCTTTGGGGGTGCAGGATCAGGCTGAGTGGGAGCCTGCCCCCTGAAAGCCTCCTCTGTCCCCAGCCAGGGGGACCTGTGGACCAAAATCTGCACATACACATTGTGATCAGGCTCATCATTAACTAATGTACAGAGCAGGGAGCTGGCAATATCCAGGTTTGACAGCTCAGATTTCTGTAATTTTCCATAAAATCACAGAGAATTTGAATACCTCCACACCAGCCTAAAAATGGACCTTCAAATCCTTGAGCCTCTAATACACTTTTAATCAATGGAAGAATAATTTATGAATTGTATATAGAGTGCATTCATAAACGTGATGATGTATTTTATCTCTGATCCAAGATGTCAATATTAGAGTCTATTTTACTTATATTTTAAGCAATTATACTTTTTTGCAATTCACTAATGAGGATCATTTTCAAACTGCTTTAAATATCCATTATAAACAAATATTTGGAGCTATTAGAGTTACCTTGAACTGTGCATTTCTAGTATGTAATACATATTTAGTTAGCTTGTGCCTTTAGTTTCTTAAAGTTATATTTGTATTATATGCAGGAAATGCACTTTGTATTACCTACAGCTGTGGTTTTTAATACTGCCTTGATTACTGTTGTTCTCATGCCAAAAGGTCAAAGAGTTAGATGTGTTACAAGTTTGTCTTTGAAAGTAGATTTGGCATTTTCTTATTTCCTCGGTGCAGTCTAAGGTACATTTTGAACAATATTTCTTATGAGAATACGGTTTCATTAAGACTCACATGACATTACATGGCCCAGTTACAAAAGCAAAAAAATGCCTTCATCATAACAGTTTCTTAAATTTAGGAAACTAAATATAAATGTCATGTTGAGATGACCGTGCTCAAGAAACAAGTTATTGCTGAAAGAGCAAGCATGGGAGATTGAAGTCATATCATAGCTACACATGGGCCAGTCAGCAGAGATTTGTGAGAACTACAGGAACAAATAGCTTTGGACCATCTTGTTAACAAACAACCTCAGATGGAGGCAGGGAATATTTCAATCCCCATTTTTTTTCCCGAGTAGTTAGACCAATTTCTCAGTGGGTTTTTTGGTGGGTTTAGATTTTTTTATATAGTTCTCCTTTTTTCTTTTCCTTTTTTTTTTTATTTTGTATTTTGCACTATAACCTAGAGACCCAGTGGAGAAAAAAAAAAACAATAGCATGGAAATATTTACCGTTATTTAGATCAGATAATTTGATGCTAGCATTCTGCACTGAAAACAAGGTTCTGAAAGAGGGAAAAATAAAATAAAATAATTAAAGTATAAAATAAAAATAAATAAAATCCACTATTGCACCCTATCCTGTAGCAAAGTACCTACCATGAGAAATACATGCTATATTTTTTATGACAGCCAAACATATAGTGTGTACAAGTAATATTTCCTTTGCTTTCAGATTTATTTATTAATCTAGAACATTTCAAAGTTATAAATATATATATAGATATCTATGTAGAACATAGCCAAATAAATATATATGAACTGGTCAATGTGCAACTGGGTATACCCACCTTGGCTCTTTGGTTTGAGCTCTCCCGCATCCCTCAGCTGGGCAGAGGTGGCCCCGTGCCCTGGCCGTGCTCTGGGGTCCCACCCTGCACCCCCTTCCCTCGGAGCTCCCCAGCCAGGGCCAGCAGCTCCTCCAGGGTGAGCGACGGGCGCTGTTGGAAGCCAAGGTGCTGTTCCAAAAGGGAAAGTGGTTTAGGCAGAGGAGCTGGTGGTTTAGGCGAGCCGAAGGAGGCAGGCAGTGCCCAGGGTGCAGCTGATCCAGCACGGTGACACGCGGGTGACACCCGGCTCAGGCTGCACCAATAGCCCCAAGGGTTTTCCTATCAAACGCTGGCTGCTATTTAAACCTCTCCTTGATGCAAAACATTACCAGGTCGAAAGCACCTGACTGCCAGAGGAATCACTTCCAGGCAGAAACTGGGAATGGTGGAGTTGGACTCGCTGTAGATTTGTCTGGGCATTTGTCACCTGCCATTATTTGTCTAAGGAAACGTGTTTGACAATTTCCAGTTTTTCCTTAGATCTCGTGGTGGACTTTAGCCTTTTAATAAATGTTAGTATATCAGATCGTGTCCTTGACAGTATTTTACTTGTATGAACCATGATAAAACATTAAAATCTTCATAACTCTTCTGGCAGAAGTGTCAGTAAACAAGAACGAGAAGCATAGCATACGATATATGTCAAAGTAATGTTCCTTTTTAGCTTTCTCATCAACAGTAAAAAATGTTTACAATGTATGCCAAGATCTTCACTTTCTGTCTAACACCAGTTAGAGGTTCTGATCTTACAGAAATTGTGTTATAATGGCCTCAGCCTCGTTGCTAGGAAACAATAGATCCCACTTTTTTTATTCCTGCTCTGACTCCTGTGCTGAATAGTGACTGGATACTGTACAGGTTTATGTTATATGGCTGCAGTTAAATGGTCTGATGCATTTTGCTCTGGGTTTCAGACCAGAAGCATGTATTTTCTACAAGAACATCCCAGCAACACACTGTAAATATTGAAAGTTAATATATTATGTGTCGATATTTGAAAAAGAAAGTACTTTGACTATTTCATTTTTAAAAAATAAAGGTGCAAACTTATGGCATGTGATGTTGTCTTTGTTTACATCAGTATTTGAGATATTCTCATCATGTCAGTAAAAGGTGCTTCCATAGAGCTAAATGAGGACTTCAGCCAATACTGATTGACTCAAAAGTTGGGGGCAGAATGTTGCTTAGCAAGATTTAATTTTACTTCTGATTCACCAATGTTCATTCTTATAACTCTGCAGGTTTCACTGTAGGTGAAGTCCCAGCCAGTTTCTGTGTAAAAGTTATTATATTTCATCAAAGCAAATGTGAGAGAGAAAATAATATTCTGTTAAATGCCTTTGCACTCCTGATAACAGAGTGGGTGAAGTCAATGTTGCTGGCAGTGTGACTAGCAAAGTTAGCAAAGTTTAAGTGTCTGCATATTCTTTAGAGCTGCCTCAAATAGATGATGATAAATGATTCTATCTTATCAAAAGTATGTGCCCAGGAAAATAAAACATTAAAACCCAGTACATTCAGCAAAGAGAAGGAGCACATGAATGGAGGGGCACAAGGAATGCATAAGGCTAAAGGAAAGGTTACATGGTGAAAACCATAGAACAGCCAGGCTGGGTAAGAACCAAGCAGGAGGGCTGAAGCTGTGGTGGGTGGATGAGAAGGAAACGATTCCAAAGGGGCGGGTGCTCCAGTAGAAAAGGGAGGAAACCAGCCTGGGATATTGTATTGATTGAGTGCTGCAGGAGCCTGTCACAGCCACAGACAGGGAGCAGGGGAGGGCTTAGTGGAGGCAAAGCCAGAGCTGAGGGAGCGCCGGCTGCTGCAGAGGAGCAGCATTGCCTTTGCTGGGGAGAGGGCCAGAGCAGAGGGAACACAGCGAGCTGCAAAGCCATTTGCCAGGGCTGGGCCTGGGGCAGCGAGGGGTCAGGCGTGGGAGGGCTGGCAGGGGAACAGGGCAGCAGTGAGGGGCTGAGCCCAATGGGGCTGCAGTCTGAAGGAGATGGTGGGAAGGAAGCAGCAGGCAACATTGACATCATGTGGGAAGTCAGACCTGCAAAATGCAGCTGCTGCTCTCTAAAAGGATCTGTAGCTCTTCACACCTAAGTCATTGTAGGAAATCAATATAATTTCCATATTACTGTTCCCATAACCAAGCATCTATTTCTTGTTTCACAGGCACCATCAGTTTCTCTCTGTTTCCACCTTGTTTAAGCCTACAGCAATTCCAGACCCTTGGGAACCCAAAAAAAAACAATACAAGCCTCTGTCTTAATAATTTACACAAGAAACTGAAATGACATTCTCAGCTTTAAATAGAAATGGCATCTTCTGGCCTATTTTGTATATTTTTCAGAAGAACAATGCACTTCTGGAGTCAACCACAGTCAAACCAGTTATCCTCAGCTCACTGCACTGCAAAGCAAGCGAGCGGCTGCTGCTTGTGTGCTGCAGGTTTTCTACACGCGGCCTCAGCCTCAAGTCAATAGGACAGTTCTATGGGAAATAGCCCCTGGGCAAAGTTCTTCCTACTGCACATATCCCTACCACTGTGCAATCGTCTGCCAGGGATGATTTCCAGGCACACCTGTTCCTGCTCCCAGGAGAGGTCAGTGAACGAGGGGTTTAGACCCAGCACTTGGAAAGCAGAAGAGCTCCCTGGAAAGGCTGGGACTGCACACACACGCTGCCAGCACCCAGCAGCTCAGCGGGCTTTGGGGAAGCCTGGTTTGCAAAGCTGGAGAGGAGCTGCCAGGGACCAGATGTGGCAGGCTCACAGCAGGCTGGGAAACCTTTAAGGCAGGGAGGAGAAGGGAAAGCTTCAATGGGCACAAATGACAGCAAAACAGCCAGTGCATTTGCTGAGTTATGTAACGATTAAAATAACAGCCTTTAAATATTTTATTGAAGGGGAAGTCATGCTGGATCTGCCACTGTATGGCACTGTATTAAGGTAAGACTAATTTCAACCAACAAGCACACGTACAAAGAAGGCACAGAGCAACACGTACATGCAGTGAAAAATAGAACAGGACAGTTCACCATAGATGAAATTTGTCCTTCAATTAGACATTAACCGAGTAATGACTTGGAAATGCCTCAAACACAACTTTGCAACATTGTTGCCCACTAGTCCCTGTTAAGACAGAGCTGTTCATTTATTGCACTTACTCCTATTGCTGGTTTACAAGAAACTTGTGCTTCACAGAAAATCTTTTATTGCATACAGTGTCTCACTCAGAGGGGGTAAAAAGGTAAACCTTTCAGCTTTATCAAATGTTGTTTGGAGCATCCCCACCTTGCTGAATCCTGGACTTGCAGCCCACTTAGTTCTGCAATTGTTCACATCCAACTTGCCTTTAGCGAGGTGAAAACAAGGCAGGTGTGGGGCTTCTTACTGTGCCACCAAGTTGCAGGTGGCAGTGTCTAGTGAAATTCAGTCAATTTTGTTCTCCCTGAGTCTGTAGCCTAGCATTTCTGGAAAAAGCTCTTTCTCTCTTAGGAAATATTTTCAGCCTTCCAGTATCTGCAGAAGAGAAAAGTACAGGCATATAACATGACCAGATCAACCCAAAAGTGCCTATACAATGTTTTTCTGTAATTGCATATATTTTTGTAGTCCATTTGCAATCACTGTTAGTCTTCTGCTTTGGACGGGAGCACTTGAGACTCACATTCTTTTGGTGGTCAGGACCATTTATTTTTGTTGAAGCATGACCATTGGTGGCACAAACCAGCCATCTGGACCAGATGCATCCCTCTTGCACACAAACAAAGCTGGGCCCTAGCTGGGGTCCCTCCCAAAGCCCACAGGAACTCACGTGAACCTACCTGGCAAAAACCCACATAGAAGTAGTCTGGGCTGTGGACTGCAGTGCAACACAGCCCTATCCCCTCAAATACAGCCCTATCTCCTCAAACACAGCCCTATCCCCTCAAACACAGCCCAATCTCCTCAAACACAGCCCTATCTCCTCAAACCAGAGGGCCATAGAACACCCAGTCTGTTCAAAAGTGTCTCCTACTGTCTGCCAGTCCATTAGTACAGTGTCATCACACTTGTTCCACCCCAAGTGCAAAAGGTACATCCTCTGAGCTCTCCAGTAGCCTCACGCTAACCCTGCACAGCTGACAAGTCCTGTAGATCCAAAACCCCCCTCCAGGAGCCCAGCAGCAGCATGGAAACACACAGAGAGGAAAAGAAAATCTGTCATGCAAAAATAATTTATTTTTTAAACTTGTATGCAAGGATGGCTTGCTTCAAGTACAGGGAACACCTAAAAGCAAAGAACAAGGCTTTCTACTTCATCGGGTGTTCTTGGTTACTCTGTGCATTACTTAAGCTCATTACTTAAGGTCATTGGTGAAAACTACAGATTTTGTTAGAGGGCAGAGCAACTGGTTTGATGGGCAATAAGTTAGTGGGGATCCTCATGGTGTAGCATCTGGAATATCTTTAGGAACTGTATGAATGAAAAACACACAGCCCATCCAAGGCAAGGACACTTTAATAAAAACAATTCTCCTAAGGTTATAAAAGGGGACTTGCCCAACTCTTCACAAAATGCCAACCAGAACAAAGAAAAGCAGGATCCAAAGTTAAGCAATGTAAAATTAATAACTAATTATTAATTAAGAACTGATCTTTAAGGGAAAAATATTTTTACTTGACAGTACAAAGGGGGAAAAAAGACATAAAGGATTTAGCAGTTCATGTTTTTTTATCCTCACTTGGGAAAAACCAAAACAAAACCAAAAAATATCCCACCCTAAGTTCAAAGTATTCTGAAACTTAAACTTCTGAAACTTAAACTTCTTCTACATCTTGAGCAATAAATTCTATGAAATACACATTTCTGCAAATGTTACAAGAAAACTCACAGAGTTGTATTTACTATCATATAAATCATTCTGTTTTAAAGCATGGATTAGAGGAGATGCTGGAAGATGTGTTTGTGTCACACTTGGGGAGACATCCTCAGGATGGCTGCAGGTGGAAGTCGTAGCCTTCATTTCTCCCTAAGAGAAATAATCACAAATATATGAACAGATGAACAGTTAAGAAAATGGACAGTCCAGAAGGCTCATACCTCCATGAGCAAGGGTGGTGGTAAGGGAAGGCAGCCATTGCTGCTGTAGCACTCAGGAATATATATTCAAAATCCATTTTCTTATCACATTGACAGGCCCTGTCTACAATGAGCACCTGAGTGACAGGTGCCACGATAGCAAAGTTAGGGCACAAATGACACAATAGCAAAGTTAGGGCACATTTTTGGCATCACTCTTCTGGCTAGTTCAGGTCAAATATACAAATAAGCCAGAGACTCCTACCCCTGCCACCTTGGAGGGATCTGCTCAGCTCCAGCAACAGTTTCCTCCCCCCACCAGTACCTGGGGAATAGTTGGCTTTCACATGGTTGATAACTGGGTTCTGCAGGGGTGTTACAATGCCTTGGTTGGGTTTCTGGAAGGCTGAAATGAGGTTGTGCACTTTCCGAAAGAGCCTCCGGTGGACCCCAGGCGCTGTCTGCAAAGCCAAAGCAGGACAGGTGAGAAGGGGACTGGGTGCCTGTGCTGACACACACGCCTTGTCCTCAGAACTTCCCTGCTCCCAGAGAAGGAGCCCCCCATGGATGTGAACCCCCTGATGTGCCAGTTCATGGTGAGTCAATTGCTGCACTGCTCTCCGCTTTCCCTGGGGCATTCCAGCCTTCCTTCACTGAGCAATTTCCAGCAGCATGGCGATTAAAAGTTGGAAGTGGGACAATTTCTTAATTGCTGCAGGAGAAACCCACACTCATTACCCACACTCACCTGCCACACTAATTAGGCAGAGTTACTAGTGACCCTTTGCTATTTCTGACCCTGACGTACTGCAGTCAGTGATTTAACCTCCTTACCAATAACTTCCTAGCCTGTATCAGTAAGATAGTTCCATCCTAGATACACCATTGAGAAAACCTAGAGAGCAACCTGGGCTTACCACAGAGAGGAAGTCCCCACACCACTAAGTTTCAGCAAGGACACAACATCTTTGCAAACTCTTCTTGGAGCATGCAATGCTAACTTATGTGTTCATTGAGTATTCCTGTCTACTTCTTGTACAAAGACAAACGTTACCTATATTTATTAAAAGTGGGAGTCTTTCTATCTCTCTACATTAGCATATTTTCAAACAATATGAAATGAAACTATGTGTGCTTTTAATCACAAATCCAATGTTTGTGCTAAATCCTTCAGGGTGTTCTCATAATAACTTCTCTTCACCAAAGTCAAGGGAGGACAAGCATGGGTCCTGCCAGCATAGTCTCACTCAAGGGACACTGCTCTCACCCAGCAGCCGTGAGCTAAATCCAGCCTTGCTGGCACCAGCTGGAGTATTCACACTGGCTGAGATTTCACCAGCACTGTTTTAAATTAAATTCCTGCCTCATTGTTGAAAGATGGATGTGACCTGAGCTTGCTTAGAGACTAACCAGCCACAGGGAAGGCAGCAGAAGCAGGAAAGGACCAGCTGCATCTAGAGTCTGTTTTGGCCTTGGAGGCACACTCCATGGGAATAAGCTGGAGCTAGGCTGCTGTGTGTAATAGCTGAGGCCAGCATGGTCTTAGCAACATTTACTTAGAGGTTTCTGTTCCTTAAGGGAAGGAACATGGATCTGTAGCTAGGACCTTCTCCTACAGAGGATGTACAGAGAAGCCTGGGCCTTCAGCACACCTATGGTGTGAAGCTCAGGTAAGGTTTGCCTAAAAGGCAGCCAGGGAAAGCCCAAAAGCCACACATAAAACACCAGTGGAAGTCACAGGCCAGATATTGTGGCCCATATAACACCAGAAAAACCTCACTGCAGATACTGATGTCTCCAGGGGCCAAAGGAGTCTCAGCCTCATTCAGGGAATTACCCTCCACAAGTGGAGGTCCCTGGCATCCTGGAACCCTTTCACAGATGCCAGTGCTTGCCCTGGCAGATGGTGCACTGTCATTCTCACCCTGTCCTGGAAAACTTCAGTCTTGGGCACTACAAATCCTAACCCTTACATCAACCTCCTGAAGTCTTGTAGAAAGAATTACTGGGCACTGCTCCCAAGGGTCACATGGATAATTATCCACTCCACAGTAATGTCATTTGCTTCCACCCCCAATATGTTCGGGGTAACCCACAGAATCAGTTGTGTCTTCCAGAATCACTTCTGATATAGTAATAGCCAAGGAATTATGCCTGTCTAGAAATTATATAATATTTGAAATAAGTGTTCATTAACATACAAACAGAAAGCTAATTATGAATCAAGACACAGACTACATCCAAAGAAAAAAAAAATCATAAAATAAATAGAGATTAACATCCCAATTTCATCAACCTAAATGTTATCTATATTACAAGAAATGTTTTTCTGTACCCAAATTACCAGTTTCTTGTCAGATGGGGGAAAATATATTTTGTATCAAGTTTTGGCTATCCTCTATATTTTGTATTAATGATGAATTAATCTGGAATAATTAATTAAAACACTGTACATTGAAAATTATTTCTTTAATATTCTGATATTGATGTTACATAGGATAGAAGGAAACAGACTGTGCTTGTCAAATTATAAAACCACAATATTTTTTTCCATTTAAAATTATGCAAAATGATGCACTATTGCATTATGCAATAGCTTAAATGAATCAGGGAATTAATTTATGAGATCCAGACTGTCAGAAGTGGCACCAAGACATCTTACTGATGGATGTGCTCTAGATCGATTACCATCAATGAAAATCAGACTAGGCAGAAACATGAATAATTTGAATATATTTCATTAAATATATAATCTATATCAAACAGGATGTAGAAATTTTCAGAAGGGAAAGGAGAAATACACACCTCAGCACTCCAGGAACCAGTTTGCGTTTGGGACACTCTGTAGGTATAAACATAACCTTGATGCCTATAGGGAAAAAAAATTAAAAACAGATATCTCTTATTCATTTCTACTGACAGTTTTCACAAGAACTACACTGTTATGTGAGAATCAGCTCATTTGCTAACTTTTCCTTAAAAATAAATTCACCTCTAAAGGCTCTAGGTAGCTTAAAACCCTACTGGCCAGATGCAGTGTTAAACCTACTGGGCTTTTTTGGGATGAGAGGGATTGGTCTGACTCAGATCTAGTTTAGCAGTATTCAGTTATTTTAGGTTAAATGGTGTTGTTTTCATTCCTTCCTAGGAATTTTTATAAATTTTTTTCAGTGACACACACCAGAAACACTTTCACTGCAAAAAGAGAAGGTGTATTATTGACAGGTAGCATTACTGTTCTGTGACTCATTTAAATGCAGATGTTAACAGAAGCAATGCCATTACATTATTTATTTGGAAAGCCACACCCACAAAAAGGAGTTAAATCAATTACTCTTTGCTTTGCCCATACATTCCAAACTTTCAAATACTGATGAAAGTGACATAAAAGAGTATGGAATCTTCCTTCTTTTAAAATCAGAGTCTCTGGGGAATAAGGAGCCTAATAACTCCTAATAGACTAATAACACAAGGGACAACTTGTGCCAAAGTCACTCTTGCTTCTCTCATGAACCCAACTCAGTGAATGATTTACATGGTAGATCACTACACTAATATCCAAAAATTTAGCTCAGAATCAATTAATAGCAGCTCCATGGGTACAACATTAGTTTAGATGGTACCAAATAAAAAAGACTGTATTGAGTTCAAGCAGCATTTGGGCTGTGATCTCAGGCACATGGTGTGATTCTTGGGGTGTCCTGTGCGGTGCCAGGAGTTGGACTCAATGATCCCAATGGGTCTCTTCTAACTCAGCATTCCATGATTCTTTGCTTCTATTTCACACTACATAGATTTGCATGAATACACAGCAGGATTTTAGGGACCATTCCCTATTTGACCATCAATTCTTATTCTTAAGAAAGCAGAAATATACTGTATTTCTTCCCAGTTTTGCATGGCATTAAAGCAGTTACTACAAAATATGAGAAACCATCAATGATACAGACATCATATGATTGCAATTACTTATGATCTGTGTCATGGCTCCTGGAAAAATTCCTGTTTAAAAGTCATTACAGCAACCTTTGCAAAGTGTTGTCTGGTATAATTTGCCCAAGCAGGAAGTTGTTAAGAGTTGGCACTCTACTACAACCCCACGAAGTGGGAGCAAAATGCCTGTAGTGATTTGTGAGCACTCCCACCCCACTTGACTCCCACTGTGATTAGATACAGAGGTGAAGGACACAAAGCCATTCCCTCCCATCCGGGCTGCTGCAGGGACAAGCTCCCTGTGCACAGCTGAGACATTGCCCTCCTCTCCTCCAGCATGGGAATGTGCCTGAGAGTGCTCCACAATCCCACCACAACTTCATCCACCTCTTCATGTCCACCAAGAGAGGCTTTTTCCTGGACTTTCTGTATGCCACCAGATAGACAGGAAAAGCAGCTGGCCATGCTCATTTCATGGAAACCCAAGGAGGAAAACAGCCATCAGGAACAAATCTGCTAAAGCAAATGGAATTAGTTTGGTCTAAATAAGATTATAATTGGGTCTTTCTATTCCTGCATTGCTCAAAAAAAAAAAAAATCCCAGTAAACAATTTGAGGTCAAGTCTCCTCCTAGCTATGCCAGAACTATGTTGAAATTGGGGGGAAATTGCCCCAAATTCACACTGCCTGATAGCCTACAGCATAAAAATGGTTGAATATACATCTGTGTTTCCTAAGAGGCCCTCTCAGGACTCGACATGTAATTAACAGTTCTAGTCTCTTACTAGAAATGCTGTTTTATTGGCTTCTTTGACTTCCTCGATGCACTCAGACATTCCTTCCCCTGAGCTGCCCCAAGGTGGGAGGTTTCACAGGCTGACCACAGCTGAGTTGAGGTTTTGGTTCTGTGTGTTGTGGAACTGTAATGCAGAGATGCTGCTCTGGTCCAAATTTGGATCTGAATTCCCTCAAACTGCTTTCTTGTCCACGCCTGGGCACTATGGTCAGTGGTGTTTGAGGCCACAGCTCAAGCCCAGCTGATTAAAAGCACATTCCTCTAAGCCACTAGATTATATATGTTCTTGTTCAGGGAACCCAGTGTTTCCCTTTAGGAGCCTCAGATGATTGTACCATCATGTTCTTTCTTAAAAACTGAGAGCTGTGCCTGTGATGAACTTTTCATGATAACATGATGTTCACATTAATCTTTTTTTTTAAATCACAAGGAGTTTTGCTGTACCTAAGTATATAGAACACCAGCCAATACATGGCTACTGAAATGAGGATTTTACAGGCCAAAATGTACTGGGAAATATCAGAGACGTCCTGGTATTTTGTTCCATCTCTTTGAAGTGGATATTTAACCTTCTCTGCAGTGTTTTTTTTTTCAAGTCTCAAATCCACCAGAATCAGTATCTATACATCTAAAACTCATTCTCTTGCTTTCTGTTTTCAATACTACACTGTGCATAAGGGTATGAGCACCCTGGTCTAGTGGGTGGCTTCCCTGCCCATGTCAGGGCAAGTTGGAACTAGATGATTAGATGAACTGGATGAACTAGAGGATGTTTAAAGTCCCTTCCAACCCAAGCCATTTTATGATTCTATGATTCTACTATCCTTTCTTGATATCCTTACTTGGTTCTTGGTCTTCCTGAAAGAAATGTTTTTCCAACTGCTTCACTCCCTTTAAAATATGATTTTTCCACAAATAGCACGGTTGCCTGGAAAGCCGCCATTTGTTGTTTCTTTCATTGTTTTCTCTACATTAGAGATGGCATGAATTGAAGAGGTCGAGGGGCTGTGGTGCTGTTCTGACTCTGAGCTGTCTGTTGGCTCTCAGCTCTCTGTTGGAAAGGTTTGCTAAGCAGAATGAATTCAAAAGAAGAGGTCAGATAAAATAATATTCAGTATTGAAGTATGTTGAGATTCAAGATAGGCACCTATCCTGTATTTTTCAAAAAATCACATTGTAAAATATTTCAGCTGAGCACAGGGAAAGCACAAAAGATAGTACAGATTAAAAGCCCATGAGATTCTGAAAAAGGAACAAGAGTTTGAGGAGATGGATGCTTTGAGCACAGTGTGGAGAAAGGGAAGAGAATGACATTGTTATCACAGCCTCGTGAGGGACAAGTGAAAGCTCTCCACTCTCCTGGCAAATGTTCATGTTTTTCCCAGAGAAGGAAACACTGAAAGGTTTGAGGGATTTTACTGCACTTAAGTTGAAAAACACACCATTATCATCTGTTATTGGCTCTGAAGCCACCAGGAAAGTGAAACACTGTGTAAATGGGAGATGACTTGGACATCCAGATCTGCCTCTTCAAAGGTGATGAACAAAGGAAGGAAGATGCATTTTGCTAAGAGGATGAACAGCTAGGTCTTCCCATTGAACTACTTTCCATTGGAACCTTGGTCTCCAAAAAATGAATTACAGTTCTTCTGATAAGTACTCTCCCAATTAATGTGATCTTATCAAAACTTTCTGTCCTGCAGCAGGAACTTACTTCATTACCACTTCTAAGAGTTTTTTACCTTCCATTTTACAAGTGATATGATTTTGGGCCAAGTTTACTGCTACCTGGGCAAAAGCCTCCCATGAGAGAGGTTTTTACGATTTAATCTACCTAAAATGAACTAAGATCAGGGTGGGCTGAAGGAAGATCAAGGTATTTTTCTTAAAAGAAAAATTAAATACAGGAATTAAAATTGAGATTGTAGTGAACATTACCTTCCAAAGAGTAAAGCACATAAAACTGGGCAAAAGCAGATGAAAAAGTTCATTTACTGAAGCTTAAGCCTCAGGAAATGAGAAATTCCCAGCTAAGGTGAGAGGACAGCTCAATTTTCTACATTTTTACTCTCTTCAGGGCAGAAAAAAAGCTCCCAGAGAGACACAATGTTCCTATTTGTATATGTATTTGTATATGTGGTGTGAGCTCAGAGAGCACTCTCAGGGACACTGGTGTACCAGCACATCTTGGACAAGACCAGTTCATGACACCCAGGTAAAGATTCTCTGAAGGGCTCCCCCATCCCTTCACTTGTCCCAAGGACAGACACAGCCTCACTCAAAACAGCAAAGCTCCTCTCTCCTGACAGTGAAGCTCAAGGGACAGAAGCAATCATGAATTAACACCTTGATGAATGAGTCTCTATAAATTTTTGTTCATAGGCAAAATATGTCAAAATGATGGTGAGGGGAAGCAGGAAAGAGCCATTGCTGTGAGGACAACACCAGATCGCACTTAGGAAAGAGTGCTTTGGTCACCACTAATGACATTTTTATGACATCTCAGTTCTTTTTTTTTTGTCTCCACGGGGAAAGATATGTTATACCAGCTTGGAACTGCACTAACACAGTCTCTGTTTCAATACTTTCCGTTGGAAAACTTTGTCAAAGGAAAACCTAGAAAAAGTTGCTGTTACAAGAATCAGTCCACTTTATATTATAGGCTTTTTTTTCTTAATAGCCAGATAATTCCTCCCAAAGATTTACCAAGGCATTGTGCACAGATGACATACTGAAACACCATCTGTCTACCTGTCCTCTCCATTCCTCCTTTTTAGCTGTGATCAGACCTGTTAAAGGTGCATTTACTTTAACAGGTGAATGATTACAATCTTCTGCACCATTAAAATTGCCCAAGGACATTAGATGCAAGCTGCAGATTAAAATTAACAATGACATTTCAGCTGCATGGTATACTTTAAAATCATTTCCAAATACTTTGCATCTCAGTTGGGAAATTTATTAAACAAATTTTTGTTCATTTCTGAGCCCAAAATTGAACAAATGTAAAGGGAGAGAGACAAGGGAAAGCTATGTCAGCAATAAATTACATCAGTTGCTTCCTCTGTACATACCTTTCTCTTCAGATGTCATTGCATCATGTCATTCAGCTCTTCTTTCCTGGTACATTTACAACCTGACCTTACCTTGGAATTTCACTTTAAAACATAGTTGAAGAACCAGACCATGGTGTAGCCTACAAACAGTGGTTCTGAGCATTATGCTACCCAGAATCAGTTTCTTATAACTTTGCCACATTTCAGCATTTCAGACTGAAAATTCATTTATTAGGTGCTTGTCTCACCCTTATTTAGGGATGGAGAATGCAGAAGGGAACACGTTAGGCAAAACAGTGCTTTTCCCATGTTAAAAATATTATCTTCTAATTGCCAGAGGAGGAGGTGCCCAGTTTTCAGAATAAGACATAAAATCTGTTTGAAAGAAAGTATATCTCTTGCACTCTCTGAAAGAATAGTGGCCCTCTAGGCTGCAAGAGAGGCACTGTCTAAAGGTTGTCAGCAGTCGTAGCATCACCACGTCTGGGCTGCCTGTACCACGGGCACTCAGCCAAGCAGTATCCATGATCTAAAATATATGTGTGTTGCCTAGCCTAGATTAGTGAGATAAAAACCAGAAGGTAACTTAATAATTGGGCATCTTGGGCAGGAAGTTTGGGATTTGGTGGGATGGATGCGGAAGGAAAAAAAGAGGACCAGTACCTATGCAAGCTGGGCAAGGAAACAACAATGAACACTGAACCTCTGACAGAAGCACTAAATGAGTAAGGAAGGGGATATAGAGAGGTAAAGTATGAGAGAGCTTGGTCTGGGAACAGCACAACATGCTGAAATAACCAGGAACAGAAGATGGGTGTTTTGGAAGCCAAAGTTGTATGAAACACGGAAACAGATCTCAGCAATGCAAGCAAAGTCAGCAAGTTGTGCCAAATAACATTGGGTAGCCTCAGAATCCCTTCCCGTGGCCCTTACACTGAAACCCAAAGCTAGAGGGTACCACAGATCTGGGCCTCCTGTGTCACTTTTCTCTTCTGTGAAACAGTTAAACTCTCCATAAACTCTTCATCTCTCAAGCAGAGATAAAGCTTAGAAACCACTTAATGCTATGGAGACGAGTACCACAGTGCTCTGGAGAGGAGCTCAAGGGGGACTCCATGCTTTTGCAGTGGGGGTCAATGGCAGGGAGGTCAGGTTGGACCCTCTTCTGCCCTATCATAGGTTTGATGCAGGTGCAGATCAGTTCCTGAATGCCCAAAGAGACCAACTTCAGGCCGTTTCCTGGTGGGCAACCCTGGACTGGGAATGTGAGTGATGGCATGGGCACAACAGGAGCTACAGAGGTGGGAGATGGCTACCACAAAGCCAAAACTTGTGAATTTAGGGGAACACACAGCAGTGCCTTGGAGCCATCAATCTTCTCCTCACTCTCTCCTAGAATTCATCTTTTCTCTTTGACAAACAGTCTGGTTCCCTCCTTATTTAGGTCTCAGCTAAGTACAGCAACTTAGAAATTACCACCCATCAGCGAACTCAAGCTGAAGAAATAGCATTCACATTGAGATCACTGTATCACAAGACACAAGCTCTCTGCCTGCAAGAGTGAATAAAATCGGTTAAACTGGTGTTTACAACATCTGAAAAGCCCAACAGAGTGCCTGTAGCTTAACTCACAGCAGCACTTGAATTAACACTTCTGTCACTGATTTCTGTCACTGATTCCTTTACCCTTTATTCCTTTATTGAGGGAAAAATTTCCCTCAATATCGCATCAGTAACACATGCTAACTTACTGTAATACTGTAGAATGATTTAAAAAATGCATTATCTTGATTTTCTCTTCTGAAATTAACAAAAGCTTAAAACAGAAAGTTAAATCTTGTGAAAAAGCTCTGAATTTATGCAGAGATGTCTGTGGAAAATTGTCGGAATCTTCACCACTTCAACACTCCTAATCATCTGAAGAAATGTTGCTGAGTCTGTAGCCTTTCTGAGCAGGGTTTGTGTCAGTTTGGTACAAGGAAATTCCTGACAAAAGCAATGCCTCAAAGAGGAATTTTTTCAAATTCAGAAATAAAGCAAGAATTTATTCAAATCTGAGATGCTATGTAGAAGGGTATTACCTTATTTAGCCTCCCACTAAGCTTCATCAATTCTATGATTCAGGCTGTCTACCTTTCCAAGAAAAGTTATTGGAATATGTGAAGTTAGCCAAGTTATGTTCAGAAAAGAAAACACTCACTCTTGTTAGCAAGTACCTGAAATACTCACCTCAGTAAAATTTACCATTGTGCTATAGAAGACTTTTTTCAAAGCTGAAAACAGCGTGTGATATTTGCAACAGCAATGTTGAATTGAGGGGCTTCTTCTTTTGTTTCAAATTACATTTTAAATTACATTGATGATTATATGCAGTGTTATAAAAAAATGCAATTATTCTGCCATTTCTATCAAAAATAATACATAGGAAACAAAGAAAATGCTAAGCTGAAGCTGGCTTGTGATCCTGTGTTACACCTTCGTACTGTACAGCTGATATATCTGCTGCATCAGAAAGTTTCGGCACGTTGCCTTGAACTTGTTCACCGTGGTTACAGTGACAGCAAAAATAGCACACATAAAATCTGATAGGACTGCAGCCTATCCCTGTTGCCATTAAAGTTGCTTCAAGAGTTCTAAACAGCTTTCAATTCCAGCTTTTGATTATTCTCCACAAATTTAATGCAGCACAGTACACGAACGGCTGACTTCAAACATATCATCTGAACATACAGTTTGACAAGCACGTCGTGTTTGTCTTACTTAAAGCTCTGAAACAACTACTAACATTCTCAGTATTTTCAAGTATATGAATTTTAAAACCCAAACTAAAAATGCTTTATCTTTGTCAATTCAGGCATGAGCTGCTTGTTTCTGCATGTGTGCTCATATATCTGTAAAGGAATGCGGGGCTTTTGGCATTTTCAGGCATTTTATTTGTACATTTTTCAGGCAAGGTTTAAGAGGCTGCTCCTCAAAGTAGTCACCATTAGTGTGTCCCGTGTCCCCCATTGACTTCATTAGGAGCTGTGAGCACAGAGGATTTCTGAGTGTGCTAAAAATGTCAAACGGTTTTTGCATTGAGCAAGGAGGAAACCAGACCAGTAAAGAAAGCTCCCTGGAACAATCAGGTTTGCTATTAAAACCCTGGTGTACTGTGTGTAGTGTCTAACTTCTTTATGGGTAAAACGTGTATGTTTTATAAAGCATATGCATTTCTTCTAGACCAGTTTTCAGGAACAGCAAAAATTTGCCTTTCAGTGCAACTCCAAAAATTTCCAGGAAACAATTGTGTACCTCTGTTGACATATTCACAACATCTTTAAATAATATATATTATCAATTCAGTAATGATATTCATACAATGAAGACCTGGGTGCATCTAGTATTAAAATTGTTGCCAAAATCAAAAAGCAGCACCTCTGTCTGTTTGCAAGAGCCCTGGAGCACACAATTGCAAATCAAAACCTTCCTACTCTTCCATGCATACTTTAATTGTGGTCTTAAAATATTTTTGAAAGTGGGTCCTTTGTGCTTTGCTGCAGTCCAAGAAAATATTCATTGTCTCTTTGAAGGCTTTCAAGCACACCATGTGCACATCCCAGCTTCAGAAAGTGGAAAGTGGCATTCAAGGGAGATAAATCAGTAGCTCAGGAGAAACAAAGAGAGAAAGCAGAGTTTTCTAGATGAATGCTCCAACAGGGTCCTGCCTGCTGCAGTTACCCACCTCTATAGGTCAGGTTTTATGCTACTACCTGTCTCTTTTATGCTTGCCCTGTAAAATCAGCATCAGTCACAAGGGATTCATGAAGTCTTTGACTCTTCTCCTTTTTAAAGGTCAGGGCTCTGCTTTTTAATTGGAAATGCAAAAGGTGAATGAGCCTGACCATGAACACTGCAATCTTTATTGTGTCTTTATTTGTGCCTTAAGAAGCTCAAAGCCTGCCAAAATATGTCAGGGCTTTTTGGATGTGCTCGAGGGGGAGGATGTGGTGGTGATTGTGGCATTACAAATTTATGCAGTTTCTCAGGAAAAGGAGACATTTTTTGAGCATAAGCAATGCAGTGAAATCACAGGGCTTGACAATTACAGTACCTGGAGCTGGAAGTGCAGAGCAGCCACTAATGTGAATTCAAGCAGATGATATCACTGTCATCCAAATATATGCTTAATTGCTCTTTTGATAAATATTCCTTTTCTCTTCATCAGAACTGTGCCTTATAACTCCCCTGTGATGGAAAAAGGAGCCCTAAGAGGGTTAGAACTGGGAAGCCGCAGGGCTTTATGTTTGTTTTGGTTTGTTTTAGCTCCCCAGGGAAGTGGAGGGAGAGGGGAAAGAAGACAGACTGAACATGTCTTGATTTTGGAAAACAGGACTATTTTTCTCTTTTTGCTTTCGAAGGGCAAGAGAAATACTACCGGCAGTAGAAAGCAGATACACTCCCGGTAGAAATTTTCATTGGAAACATGCAAAATATTTGGTTTAGCTCTGATACTTATTGCAGTATATCTAATGGCTGACCAGCTTTATTTCCCATGTTTCAAAGATCCTTTCATTACTTCTAGTAAATTCATCTTTTTTCTGATCTTCATATGTCTATATATTCTTACAGTGATCTTCAGCATGGATTCTGAACCAAAATGTAAATTGCTGAATAACTTTGCTCTTCCTAATAATTTCCACTATTTATTTAGAATGAAGTTTTAACAGCAACAGCACATTTCCCTCCGTTTTTACCAGAGGTCTCCTGCACGTGCATGCATGTTTGTCACCCGTCTGCATCTCTGCCCACGATGCTCAGACTGGAATTTGGACAGGCTATGTCAACTGGCTTCTTTTGCCAAAGCCAGGCTTAGCATTCTCCACTGAACACATATATCCATCCCTCATGCCTTCCTTTCCTGCTTTGCCAGTCTCTCCACTAAAGTGCTCTGCTTTGGCAAACTTTGCCTGTCAAAGCACTTCTCTAGTTTATAGCCCACATTTCTTCAAACTGTCATTGCTGTCTCAGTGTGGGGTCCTTTCCTGGTATGAAAGCTGTCTCCACAGTTACTGTGTGATATGCTGTTTACCACATCTGCTACTTCTTATCTAATTATTTGAATATTAAGAAGTATTGGAACCAAGGTTTAATTCTACCATTCTTCAGCCACCTTTCTTTCTGTATCAGTCCATACTCATAATAATATTTTTAATTTCCATTTTATCTGGATTTATCCAAGATGCTATTACAAATTTCCTTTATAGAATAACTATTAAGGATCTATGTTCTGTAAGAAGCCTGCATAACATTCACCATTAATTTATTTTTTTTTCTTTTACCCTTTCGTTTGTCATACATATGTTTGAATGCAACATACCATGAACACATGAATGGCCACATTCTGGAAGCAATTTGGTCTGCAGAGCTTCACAGTTAGAAATGTTTTAATTTCTTCCTATTTTCATTTTCCATATTTTATTTCATTCATGGAATTTTTTTCAAAGGGCATAAATTACTACTAATATACAAAAAATCCCAACTGATTGTGTCCAACTGAAAGACCTTATCACATACCCGCATCCTGATTTAGACGGATGGTGGACTAATTCTAGTATTCTCTGTCTTATGCAGAATTGTAACACTTTTCCTGACCCTTTTTCTAATGCCTTAGAGTTTCACCTGCACTGAATGACTTCTGAGTGTAAGGGTGATATATCCCCATTTCCTCTGATAGTTATTTAAAGAGATTCTGCTTTTATTGCCTATTCCCATCACAGGCATCATAGCACTCCTTACCTCTTGCTATGTCTATTCCATTTTCATTTAACTCAAGATGCTTCCTATTTCACATTTTTCAGCTCACTGTTAAGCTATTTGTTAGCAGGAGCCCCTAACTTGGTTCACCTGATTTCATGATAGAAGTAAAAATACATCCTCTGCCACAAAGCTTTTCCCAGAGAAGAGGATTGTGTATTTTTGGATTGTCTATAACCTTCTTGTGTGTCTCCATTTCTGGTCTGTAACAGGAAGATAATGATGCTCGCCCAGAGCTTAATTACTTAGTGTCAGAAATGTATTCAAGGGATTTGAGAAAAACCTGACTGACAACCCTTCTTTCTCTTGTGTTTTTTTGCCAGGTACCTGAGTTGCCTCTGTTAGCTAATTTCATGGTGGGCCTAAAAGGGTTTTCTCTAGTGTTCCTCCTCCTACTGAAGTAAGGCATAAGTGCCATCTGTTCTTCTGATGCAACAGTACAGTGCCACCAGGACTTCCAAGAATTTTGCCAACAGGAGGGTAATTAAGTTTCCTCATTAAAATGAGGTCCTATGAATACAAAGTCCCCCAGCTCTCCCAGGGGAATCTTTACCCTCGCTCTGACTGACCATCCCATCAGAGCTCTCCCTTTTCACCCTATTTGATGAAACATTATCACCTAATTTGTTACCATCAGTATTTTATGTGCATTACAGGTAATCTGCTTCAACCCTCATGACTTGTGGGACAGGGCACAAGATTGTGGGACTGAAAGCATCCTGAACAAAGGAACATTCTGGATGGCGGCACTCGGTGTTACCTTTCCCCATGACAGGGTCACTGGGGATGCTGCTGAGCACACCATGAGGACAGTAGAGAAGCAGAACACAGGCAGAAAGCAAAAGGGTTATCCAGCACAAAGAGGCAGTACACACCATTTTGAGCCAAGTCACCTGGCATTTCTCCAAGGCACCTTGCTTATCCTTCCCATGTGCCTGCCTGCTTTCTCTTTATGTTTTTTCTGTCTGTAAGAAGCGTGGGCTCTGCAAGGCAAAACCTTCTCCTCTTTGCTTTGCAAGGGACCCCACACCACTTACTGCAGACCTCTGTCTTAAGGTGAAGCCAGAAGTCTCACTCACGGAAGCAGATGGTAACATCAGAATATATTTTGTTGTGGGGACAGCCCACATTGCGGAGGGGAATGTTGGAATCAGCTGTCCCCGGAGCAGCCCTTGCCAGCCCCGCGCTCCCAGCCGTGCCCTCGGTCCCGCACTCACAGCACGCAGAGGCAGTAGACGCCCGGGATGCTCTCGCTGTCCCGCAGCAGGTAGCTGCCATCCGTGCCCGCCGCCAGCAGCAGCTTCTCCCCGGCCTCTCGGCTGATGGCCCCGTGGTAGACAGGCACTGTGTCCATGCCAGGGCCGTCTCCAGCTGCAGCTCCCTCCGACTGTGCCGCAGCCGTGTGCTCCCTCAGCCTCCCCGCCTTGGCGGCAGATGTAAACAGGATGTGTTCACACCTCTGAAGCCTCTGCACGGGGTGAGACAGCACTGAGGGAAGAGTGAGGAAGGAACACAGAATTTTTGTGGGTTTTTTTTTCCTTTGCCCCCTTCTATCTTCCTTTTACGTAGGCTATAACATCCTCACACCATCGCAGCTCTCCTTCACAGGTGTCATTTCACATCAACCCTCAGCCATGTGGGACTGATGAGGCACACGATGGCCACGGGGCCAATGGCTGCCCTGGCTGGGACAGGGAGGGCAGGATCAGGGCACTGCTCCCAGCGGCTGGGCCAGGCACTTCTCTCTTCTGGTGTTAACCCGAGGGGATTGTTATCCCAAGCAGGGATTATTTTTTAACCTCTTGTTTTTAAAATCCCCAGGGATGAGACTAAAGTAAGTCAGCTGACCTCAGTGTCACTGTCCCACCCACGCACCTCAGGCTGCAGGTGCAAGCACAGCCTCTGCTCCACACCAGCTGCTCCAGTGCCCACGGACACAAGCCCCAGCTGATTCACCTCATGAGGGGGTGTTTTCAAAGCCTTTGGTGCTGTTTAATCACTGTTAATGTCGGGGTGGTCATTACTCCCACTTAGAGGAAGGCAACAGCCTTGGCACACACAAGGAGACCCCGCACACCTTCCTGGATGCCATCGGTGCCAATGCTGCCTTCATGTGGGGCATGAGCTGGCATCAAAAATCCAGAGCCATGTCTGAAAGAGTCACTTCTCTTCGCCTGCTGTGGCTGAAGACATTTCTTCAGTATACCTGTCAATTGAATGCTCCCACATGCATATGCAGGTCTGTTTGAACACAAGCTGTCAATGTGCTTTATACCCCCACAAATATTTCCACCCCACAGGTAGTTCCAGCCATGGAAAAACTGAGCATGTTTCCCCACAGTTATGCCCACCAGGTCGGCTCCATGAGGCTGCAGCAAGCTCAGGGCTAAATTCATCTCTGGCATGAGGCTGCCACCCTCCTTCGAAGAGCCACATTCTCATACCTGTGTGCATGAGCAAGAAGTCAGTAAAATATAGCAATAAATATGGGTTGTGGTTATGATTGATTGCTTTTAAATTGAGTTTACTAGCAGGACAGGGCAGAATGAAATAATCTCATTCAGTTGCTCACAGATACTGTGTCCCTGTTGAAGTTAAGGATAGGTGAAAAAATAGCTTTTAAGGTACACACAGTTCAGGAACAGAATTGAAATTTAAAAATACCAAAAATAATGGTTGCTCTTTTTAAGTTTCAATCAATCAAAGTGTTTTCTCTCAACCATTTCACAGTGCATGTTTTTACTTTTTGATCTTCCATATAATTTTTCCTTGGAAATATTTTTTTCAAACTAGCTTTAGTTTTTCCTTTTGAGGGATGGGCATTTCTGATCCGAGAATCACAGGGTAGATCGTGCATGGGGCACTGCACAAAGTCACTGATGGCAAAGCTGCAGCGTTTGGAGGCCAAGAGCCTCTTTCCCCACAGGGAGGCCCTGGCAAGTGACTGCCTCTCTGGCTGGCACTGACAGGCTGAGAAAGCTGCAGAAACCTCCATTGAAGAGAGACTGAAAACTCCCACCACGGAGTTTATGGCCTTTCTATCTCATTATGCAGGTATTCATTACCCCCTTTACATGAACCCAGGGACTCAAGACATCCTGCTTGGTTTTTAAAACCAGTTGTTAAAGTATTTGCACATAAAGTAACTGCTGCCTACTGCAAATCTGATTAATGTGGATGGCAACAAGCTGTAAAGCTGCTGCCTATTTCTTCTCATTTTCCAAACTACCTGTGCTCTTGGGGATTTCATCCAACTTCCCCATTTCTTAACCTATTCTCAATATTAATCGCTGATTTCATAAAAAGTATGTGTGTAATTAGCTGGAGAGGAAAACCAGCCAGAATCATTTAATTCTGCAGATTTCATTGTCCCATTCATCAGATTTCAACTAAAGAAAATCATAAAACTTTTCACTGAGATCCTCTCCTAATGTGAGTCACCCAGCCAACCTGCATTCTCCAGCACTTGGATGAAGAAGCATCTATTACTGTAAAACAGCTGTAAACACACAGCTTTGCTAGTCTGGTTAAGAAATATATATAAATCTCCAGCTTCTGAATCTCAACTCCAGGCTTCCATACAAATCCTTTTATGGCCCCACTGACTAGGGGAATTTCAGCTTTTAAGAAATCATGGAAATGCTGTGTTTAAGAACAAGGGACAGTAACACTGAGGCACCTGTCAGGGACTAAAAATGGTTCATGTCTTAAACATTGTTATGAAGGAGTTTTGCCCATTATATCAAAAACTGTATAAAGAAGCTACAAGCACAGAAGCCCACCCTTCCTTGAAGAAGCTTGACTGAAACTTTGGACCCTGAGTTAAGCCATGTAGATAAAATAAAGGGGACACTATTGTTCAATAATCTCAAGCTGAGGGAGAAGAATGCATCCTCAAGAAAGCCACACCCAGCAGCTGCACCGAGAATCGTCTCTGGCTGGGTTTGGAGTGGGGGAGACCACAGCCTACAGAGGCCAAGCTTACACAGACTCCTCCCTTACACAAATAGGCCCAGCTGTGAAATCTCCAACCCCACAGGCCACATTCATGGGACATCCACACGGGAGGCAGCTGAGGGGGTGTCATAATCCATCAAAAACCTCCCAAAGTGCTCCCCAGACTCATTCTTGAGGCCTTGCAGGTGACACAAAGTGATGTAAGAGATCTGGTCTGCTGCAAGAGACTGTCAAACTGCCCCTGCCCTGGGGGGAGGTACCCGGGCATCCCCACCTGGCCAGAGCATATTCCATTGGATTCTGTGCTTTTGGGGGGACCCTCACCACCAAGAAGACCAGCGGGAGAGGATCAATGAAACATTGTTGAGATCCACAGAGTGATGATATTTTCTTTTTTCTGTCTCTGTCACTCTCTTTCTGTCCCATCCCCCCTCTTTTCTATTTCTTTCTCTTCCTTTCTCTCTCTCTCTCTCTCACACACATATTTATTATTAAATACAATCCATACTATTGACTTCAGCATATGGTCTCATTGCACCTTAATTCAGGCAAAGGCTTTTCTAATAACTGTAAAAACCAGACCATAACAGCACCAAGCAGGATAAACCAAACCAAAGGACATAGGGGCTTCCTGGGCTGATAGAAGAGAAACCATGGCATACTAACACAGTTCTGTACCACACTCACCTGTGAGGCTGGAGGAATGGAGGCTCACTCCAGTGAGGCTGAAGGAATGCCCCCAAATAATCCATCTTCACTGCAGATTGGCATCCTCTCAGATTCATACCCACTGCTCCAGATTTCATCCATTTAATCTTGTGGATCTAAAGCATTGTTTGCCATCCTGTTTCACACTGCTGCATCTGTGCTGTGGGGCTGAGAAGGCAAAATAGAGCAGCAGGCTTGGGAGCATAGGGAAATGGGAGAGAATTGAGGCTCAAAGGGCTGCTGCTCCTGTGGGGATTATGTCCCCATTACCTTCCACAGAAAATGGTGATTTCTTTAAGCACCCAAGCACTTCCCTGTAGGACACTGCACACTTGTTTTGTTAGGAGAGTACTCAGCATATTTTGGACACCACTGTTTTGTGCCTTACCTAAATCAGTCCAGCTAGCAATCCCTGCAGTATGCTATAAAAAATTTATCTAAAAAATACATGAAGGAAAGGAAGTACTTAAAAGTGCTCTGAAATATTTGGTCATGAAAAACAGGTTTAGACAGATAGGACTGCATAGACCTCTTGGGTCATCAAACCTACTTCTCTGCTATCTTAGCCAAACACATCATATAATACCTTTCAGAAATTCATTTAAGTCCATCTTAAAAGTAGCTTGGGATTTGTTGTTGTTCCCACTGTTCTCATTGGAAAGCAATTGTAGAACATTGCTATTCTGTTGTTTGGAAACCTGCTTCCAATTCCTATCCTAAATTTATTCATGACCAATTTATGCTCATTTGTTCTTGTGCCAATGTTGTCCTTCAGTTTAAATAGATGTTTTATTTTCCTAGAGCTTATGCCCATGCTGGATTTATAGTGGCCTCCCTCAGCATTCATTTTGCCAAATTCCTCTGCACTGCAGGCTCTCCCTTTTCATGGTCACTCTAATCATCTTTTTCCATAGTTTTGCAAAACTGAAGCAAATCATTTATGAATAGTGTGCATTATCCTGGATGATTTCTAACACTTGACTCATACACCATTACAGGTATTTCATTACCCTGGTGAAAATACCCAGATTTTCATGGTCTGTGTTTTCCCTTCCTTAGTGCTTTCTTACCTATGAGCATGCAGGTATAGTAGAAACCTGATTAACAAAACCCAGATGCATGAACTGGCAGTCCAATCCTTCAGAATTTTGTCTAATTTATCTTATTTTCAAGGTCACTCAGTTCTTCCTAAATGAGAGTGTTATTCATCCTTGCAGTGACAGTGTCTCCCTCCCTTATGCCACTGGTAAATTCCATTACTACACACCAATTTTTTTATGGGATCATCATTAGTTAAAAATTACTAGGCCCAAGACTGATGCTTGAGAAGCCTTACTACCTTCCCTCAGTACTGATCTCCTCCTGCCCTCACATTCTTATTCACTTTTTGATTTCTGTCTTTATCTCCCCTTTTAGGTAATAATTTCCCACATGGCACTGTACCAAATGCTGTACTTAAGTTTAGATAATTAGCTCTAAGCACTTCCTTTGTCTAGAAAAATCAATTATGATGATATTTCAGGTGCCGGAACTTGTAGAAGTACCTGAGAAGTGGCAGTAGGGAGAGAGCAAATGAAATTACCTGAAGTTTTTTTAACATCTTTTGAAAGATTTGGGCCGATTTTCATTTTCAGATGAGCTGCTTCATTCATCCCTAGCAATGACATTTTCATACATTGTTGAATTTTATAACAATTCTGATTATTATAACACTAATGCAAGATCATCATTAAAATTCTCAGTTATTGTTATTTGACTGAAAATAAGAATGACCTTCAAGACCTTTATGAAATGACTGCTACTGCAGAACTGTTATAAGAAGGCCTTGTATAAAGGGCTATAAAGCAAGACAAAAAGCAAAATACCTGCATTGGTGGTTTTGCTAATACAACAGCATTACCGTAAGTGTCATCCCTGCAGAAATACTGAAAAAGCACCTTCAAAATCAGGAGCTTTTGAAAAGTTCTGGACAAAATATCTAACTGGTAGAATGCCACATTAAAACACAGCTAACTTCAAATATGATTTTCACTATTTCATGTCACTTTCATTTTTAGTCTAATCTGAAAAAATACTCAGAACGGCATAGAATAGTATCAGCAGAGAGATTTTTGCCTTCCACATAAGAAAATAATGCTGAGATTCAGAAAAGCATTGGTTATTTTAGAGTATCTGCAGAGTCACCATTATAATGTTTCCTTTTTAGCTGAAATGAAAGAAGCTGAGAAAAGCAGACTACAATTAGTAACAGTGTAATTAGTTGCAAGGTTCTGGTCATCAATGCAGAGGAGAATACAGAGAACTTCTGGCTTAAAATTCACAGATAAGCATGTGTTTATATAGCCTCCATGTTAATCATCATATTCTGTGTGTGCTGCTTGGGAAAAAGGGGGCAGAAATGGAAGCTGGTTATAATAAATAGAATTTGGATGTAGGTGTGGATTCTAGCTTTATATTCTGGGACACACACATCGTTCATATTGAGAAAGGCCAACCTGTGTTCAGCCTGGAGAAAAGGAGGGGCCCTCTTGCTCTCTACAACTCCCCAAAAGGAGGGTGACAGAAGGTGAGGGTCAGTCTCTTCTCCCAGGTAACAAGTGACAGGACAAGAGGAATGGCCTCAAGCTGCACCACGGCAGATCTAAATTAGATATTAAGAAAAGTTTTTTCATGGAAAGTGTGGTCAAGCATTGGAACAGACTGCTCAAGGAAGTGGTGGAGTCACCATCCCTGTAAGTGTTCAAAAAATATGTGGATATGGCACTTGAGAACATGATTTAATGGTGAACATGGTAGTTGTGAGGGTGGTTGTAGATCCAGGCTTTCCCCCACTTTAAATTAAACTTATAGCCTAAGGAAAAACCTCATTACCTCAGAATATTCAGTCCTCAAGGTGCACATAACCTACTGTGAGAATTTCCCTATGGTGCTGAGAACTTGAAAAAAAAAAACTTTCTCATCACCTGGAAATTAGGTGTTTGGTGCCATCAATCAGAACTCATTGTGGAGAAGAACTGAGAATGCAAAAGGTTATGGACCTTTATGAATGAAACTCATCAACATTCCTCTTCTGAGTATAGGTAAAAGTCCACGATACCATAAATGACGACATTTCACTGAACTTTAACAATATTATTTCCTCTGCACAGCCTCACTGCTTACCTGCACAGTTGTTTTGAATGCTTTGTGAGTGAGAGAACACTAAAATTGAAAGCTACATAATATAGGTGAAACTCATATTAAAAGTCATCTGTGTTTTAATGTGGTTTCTTTTGCCAGTTAATATTTCTTATATCTTCTTTCTGCAGAAGCAATGTAAGAGGTGGCTATTTTGCAGGTGCATGTGCATTGCCAAGCAGAGATGCTGCTTGTGATAATATCAGCACAAGAAAATCTACTCAGAGAAGCTTGAAGTTTTTTAGTTTTTGCTATTACTCTTTCAACAACTCTTTCCTGTAAAATTCAGCAATGTGTGGGCAGTCATCAGCATTAGGAACCCAGCTGCTTTGAAGCCCAGGACCTCCATGTCTTTATGATTTAGCTGAATCAGCTTCAAAGTTGACAGGGCTAAATCACATCAGGGTACTCTCAGGGCAAAGCAAATGTCCACACAGGAGCTCTTCCTGGATACATTCCTGTGCAAGTCTGCAGTTGAATATTCAGCTTTAGAAACTAGATTTCCACACCACACACACAGAAGTTAAAGTTGATTTGCTGACATCGCATCTGAGTTTCCAACGGATATTTATCTGAATTACAACAGCACCATGTAATTAGGCATAAATAAGGGCCTTTGTTCTGGAGGGGAAGAAAGTTTATCAATTCTGAACCATATGCAATTGCGTGTCTAATCTCTGCCTGCAATTATTTCAAACGCAGATCCAGATGATAGCATTTATATTCATTCTGAGATTCACTGAGTTTGAGGCCAGAAGGCATCATTATACCATCTGGCCTGACCTCCTGGATGCTACAGACCATTACATTTTCCCAATTACCTCTATATCGAGCCCTGTAACATGTGTTTGACTAAAGCACAGCTATTTTTGACTAAAGATTATCTCCCAGTAAGGCACCTAGTCTTGATTTGAGGCCATCAAGAGGAGAGAATCCACCACTTTGTGAGTACTTTGTTCCAATGGCTAAGCACACTCACCATTTAAAATGTAGGTCATGTTTCCAATTTGAATGTGTCTGGCTCCAGATTCCATCCACTGGATCTCATTACACTTTTCAGAGCTAAGTCAAAAAGCTGTTTGACACTCATTATTTTTTCCCCTGTGTAAGTGTTTATTCCCTGGAGTCAAGTCTCCTCTCAAGTATTTTGTTGGGTTTTTTTCTAATAACCTTCGGTGAACTCTGAAAATTCATGGGGCAAAGTTGTTTTTGCAGTCCTTCTGTGTATTTTTACTTTACCTGGTATCTATTTCAACAGTGCCCAGATGTTTTGCATGGTGCCAATGATGCATACAAGGAGCACAGAGTCTCTGCCACCCTGGCAGCATGTCCTGACCTGGTTTCCTGGTAGGAACTTCTGGTCTATAATGAAGTGTCTCCTTCCCAGTACACAGCTGTAGGGTGAGGCAAATGACACTGTGCTGAAGGTTCATAAATACAGAATTCAGAATGTACCAGTTGATCCCAATGGGAGCAGTTTATTGTATAATCCAAGTTTCTCGTAGGACGGTTTTCACCTCATCATCACATACTATCAATTTGTGGTGATGCACAAACAGCTTCGTCTGAAACCAAACATTGGTCATGACAAAATAAAAATGTGCTCTGTGCACATTTCTATGTTCAGCTAGAGTTTCTAGTATTTTGAGATTCCAATCATAAATCTGCCTGTAACAACACAGAGGAAAACATATGGATGGGAGGTGTTAAGATTTTGGTTGTTTACTAAATTTAGAAAACAAGTTTAACTGTTTGAACAGATAGTTCAGTACAGCCCAGTAGGTATTCCCTCATTGCACTGGGATTTTTCATTTCATGAGTTGTTCGAAAGCTATTGTGGTGATACTCTATTGGTCTCAGCAGAGAGAAATACACACACACTGGCACTGAGTATTTTATGTAGATACCACACTAACTATGGCCTTCATTGCATGCTTGCTTCACATACACCTGGCTGTCACCAAAACAGACACAATCTCAATAAGGAAATAAACCATATTCTGGTTATACTAGTAGTTCTTGGAAAGTTTTGCCTCAGTATTTTGGGTACAGCATGCTTTTCCGGCCTACATCACAGACTTCAGCAATAAGAAAAATTATATATCTGTAGAAGAAAATCCAAAACCGAAAATCCAAAACCAAAAATCCCAGAACTGATGTGTTCATGTACAGGCACATATATATGCATGTGGAGCTTATGTATTTTAAAACAGATATGTGTAATAAATTTCTTTTTTTTTTTTTCTGGCAGATCCTGAAAAATGCCTTCATTAAATGTTCTCTTTTCTCACTGATTAAAGACTCCAATAGAGTTATTTTGCTTCAGCCCAAGCCAGAAATCTTGCACTGGTCTCAATGTCAGGCAATACCACCTGCTCATAACCTACACAGATACCAAGATGGCAGTAGCTCCAATCCTATTCTTACTGAAATCAACAGCAGAGCTGCC
This sequence comes from Sturnus vulgaris, assembly GCF_052056855.1. Classification (NCBI taxonomy): domain Eukaryota; kingdom Metazoa; phylum Chordata; class Aves; order Passeriformes; family Sturnidae; genus Sturnus; species Sturnus vulgaris. The sequence goes on along the minus strand of NC_142256.1, from coordinate 15,090,371 downwards.
CGTCTTGTAATGAGAGCATGAGCCAGTGAAACTACTCTTGACAGACAACAGGAAACGTGGGGTTTTTTGGAGAGCAGCAATCTTTAGGCAAGAACTACCCAGCATTTGAGCATAGATTAGTAGAATACTGCAGATCTGGCATCCCCAAGCAGGGCAGTGAAAGTCTGTGGGTGGAATAAACCCACGTTCTTTTAATTTCACTATTGATTACAGACTCAAATACACTGAGAAAAGAGCGAAAGAAATTGAGCTGGCCAAGACAACAACCTTTACATGCCACAAGAGACTCTTACTCCTTGTATCACTGTCACAGCTCTGTGCATTTAAGGCCATTCCCTGAGGCAGATGTGGGTTTTTCAAAGGTTAGAAGCTAAGCAGATGAAGTCTGGGTGATGCAGAGGATCTACATAACTCTAGGTCACTGCTTTCAATCTGTACCACACGGGTCCCCTCTGAGAGCCAGTGCACTCATGCAATGCCCCTTGGCTGGCATGCCTTGGCAGCCCTGTTGGTTGGGAAGCTTTGTCCCAGGCACAGCTGACCCCTCCATGTCAGAGGCAAGGTGAGCCAGAAGGACAAGATGAGGAAGAGTGCATGGGATACAAACCTGTCAGAGTTCAAGAAGCATTTGGACCACACTCTGAAGCACACGTTTTTTGGGGTTGTTCTCTGCAAAGCCAGAAATTGGACTTGATGATCTTTGTGGGTCCCTTCCAACTCAGGGTATTCTATGATTCTGGGGTAGCTTACTACTGTATTTTAAGATAAATAAACCTGTGACAGGCACAAAGACACACAGTCTTCAAGGCTGAAAGGGAAGCCTTTTCTTTGCCTCCCTTGATGTGTCTCTTGGCCTGTTGGTAACAAAATTTGAGATGGCAAATGCCAGAAGGGAGCAGAAAAAACTAAAAGCACCAAAAATGTCATCCTCCCTTGTGTCAAAGGGCAAGTTTTATTTGGAGCTGAAACCTGCTGCTTGACTTGGCATAACATACCCATGAAAGGTTGGTAGCAGGCCTGTGTCAGTGGGTCCCAAGTCCCAGCCTGTGTAGAAACCCCCCTGAGGCTGCTGTCCCTGCAGGATTGGCTCCTTAAAAGCAGCTATAAAGTACTTTGAGTACTTGAGTCATCTTTTATTTTTATGTAGTCATCATGGCTCTCATGGGGATGGTGTCTAAACATCCTGATAGTGTTTGGGGACAGCATTTTCATCCTGACCTCCCTGCCTGGGTGAGACCACATTCCCCTCTCCCTGGGACCTTAAATCCACATGTACTGACAGTCATTTTGCTGAGGGAACTGTCACCTAAAATACCACTGAAAATCCTCACTTCTAGTGGTACAAGGAAAATGTGTATTAAAAAATGAGGAACTAGATTGGTTAGATTTTTTTTTTTTTTGCCCAGTGCTTATCATAAATCCCCTCATAGCAAAAGTGTTAGCTGTGTCAGAACAATTTGCACTCAGGCTTTCCAACCTGTAGTTCAAAAAATGTAAACATCAGGTCATTAAGATTTAATTGCTTTTTATATTCTCCGTGGAAGCTTTTACTATGAACTTTTCATAAGCACATTCAGGGTTGTCCAAAAAAACCATTAGGGGTTTGCATTCAGAGAAATGAATGTGCTCGGGAACATCTTCAAGTACCAGGTTGCAGTGACCTGCCCTCAGAGAGACTCCAGCCCTCCAAAGAGACCCCAGCCTGCTGGTCTGGTGCAATCCAGTGGCAATGGGACACTCGGGGACCACACCTGTGCCAGGTGAGGAAACAGTGGCAGCCATGTGGGCTGTAGCAGGCACATCATTTTGTGTTGCTAAATATAGGTGTTTGACTTCAATTTCCTGCTCTTGTTTGGCAGATAAAACAGGCAGAAATCTCTGACCTGAATTCTTTTCTACCTTAGAGAGTTTGTCACCAAATATGAAGGGGTTTTCCCCATTCGGATATTGCATTACAAATTTTAAAGTAAAATACAATTCTGATTTTAGTTTCATTTAATTAGTTTTTACATAAATACTACATTAAATACTTGCCTTCTTGTGTTGTGGAAACACTTTCGTTACTATTCTTCCTGCAATATTTTCACCTAAAATTTCTAAGAGACAATATAATAAACCTGGCAGACTTTAGGGCATTTTATTTTCATAACTTCTCTAAAATTTCTTCTCTTTTTACAAAAATTTCAGCAAAGTAAACCTAACTTCTATATTCTATGGTAACATGTACATACTTTAACAGAAAAAACTACTGAGCAAATACTGAGTAAAAAAAGGAAAAACTAATAAAATGCAAGAAATGAGAGAATTCTAGATAGCATCCTGCATTTAATAGAAGGAGGGGATATTCACTGAACAAAAACATGAAATATGCTTTTTCCTTTACTAAGCCATGTCCTGACTACAAGCCAGTGGAAATGTTTCTCTTAACTCCCAGATAATTTCATGGAGTATCACATTTTCAGCCCATTCCTTTCTTACCAGTTTTACCCCCTGGAACAAACCACATCTTTCATTAATAAGGGTATATAAACGACCCCAGTTTTATTAAATTCCAACTAGTAATATAACCATAAATTTTAAACCCCCTCCAATTCAACATCTGGAACATATTCATCTGCCTTAATTTTCAAGAAGAAAGAACCGAGACTTTTTAAAAAGTCCCTATATTCCTAATCAGTCGCAAAAAAGTTAAAATTTTATGCAGCTATGATTATGTGCCTTCTTTACACGTGTTAAAATGTCATACTTCACTTCCAACAGCAAATCTAGGTAGAGAAAAAGTATTTATAGCAACACCATTAAAAAAATCATAATCCATTTGTTCTACCCAGTGGATGCTCTATTAATGCAGTATATTCGCCACTGCCTTGATTAGAGGAAATCTAATAACATGAAACTACATCACTAATTTTTGACCTCCTACTTCTCAGTTTCCTTCAGGGGGTAAAGAGCTGTTTTACTGAAACCTTTTAAAATCATATTCATTGAAAATTATACAGTAAAACTCATTTAGCAGATTATTTCTTCATAGAGAAAGTGTGAAAGTGTGAAATTACCTAAGCCTAGAGCAGCATTGGGAACAATGCAATGAGTCTTTAGCAATGCAATCCCGCTCACCTGCTAGTAGAGATCACCATTTCTCTAGAAAATAGTCCCCACTAGTCTATAATGTGCATCTATCTTTTTATCACCCACAGGCAAGATTTGTTTCCTTCCCTTCGGCGCATTTTCCCTGGCAGTGCAAACTGCTTTTCCTCTGTCCCTCTTCCCCGCACTGAACATTACCTCCTACATCTTCACTGTGCTCTCCTCAGCTTCAAAGGAACAGAAACCTCCCAAAAGCTGTAAGAAATAAAGCCAGTCCTCCAGAAATATCTCCTGGTCTATCTGAACTGGTGGAAATACTGAATTTTTTCACTGTATTCATCTTCTCTGGTGCTTCTGTGCTTGGGCCACAAGTCCCACTGTGAGAGATACAGCCAGGCTGAGCAGACAGAGGCAGGAGAGGGTGAGCAGAGCTCGAGAACCATGTTTTTCTCTAGTCCTACCTATTTTAAAAAATCCTTTTATTGTGCCTCTCCAAGCTCTGTCCTAGCACTACAAGCAATTAAAGGCTGACAAAATGGGAGAGGATTTCATTTTGCAAAAGAACAACAGAACAGTGATATCTCTCATGAATTAAAACATCTAACAAAATCAGTGCTGGGAACATGACCCTTACCTTCCTATGTTTTGCACAGTTAGACAAAACAGAGTTCAAAATTGCATCCAGGGCAAAGGATAAAGATTACTGTATCACCACAGACTGCAAAAGGAGAGCATTTTAGGTAAAAAAAACTTCTGAGAAATAAATGTTTGAGAAATAGTTTCAGATCCCTCCATGTAAAATGCAAGACATAGTCTTGTATATACGGTTCTACTTAACTTTTATCTCACATAGAGGCTTCAGTCATCACACAGCACTTGTTTCCAGCATGTACTCATATATGTGAGCCTATGCCACATTCAGTTTTCAACAGGTACTTCAGAGCCACAGGCTCAGCCCGATTTTATCGCCTGATCTGCAATGACCACTCTGCAAACCATGTCACTTTATATGAAGGCTGAGAAATTATTTTCACTATCAAACAACTTTATAACCTTGTTTAAAACATTCTTTTGTTTCATTTCTTCCTCTTCACTTCAAACAGGCTTTTTGGTCCTATTTTTTGTGCAGATCTTTTCTAAAGATGGCATGAAGCACAATGCTGCAGCTCAAACATACCAGACTCATCTGCCCTGGCTGCTGAGAGGTGCAAACCTACAACCTCTGCTTGATTTCCTGGCAGGATATGCAAGACGAAAGGACCTCAGCTTCCAGATCAACTACCAAAAAATTAATAGTGGCCCAAGTATTCTCCACGAATTGGAAAAGTCAACAATCCCACCCTAAATGTGTCTTTCTTTTCTTGAAGCGGCAGTTTAGGACATAATTTGCTGACTATCATAACCATAATGTCATTTAAATTTAATTCCTTCTGAATGTAATTTACCACGAAAGTTTATTGAGCTTATTTTAACACCATAGTGGGAGATTAAAAATTAAACTATCATTTCCACTATTTTTATAAAGGTTACATTAGTACTTTTCATTTCTTTATTGCCTTACTGAATGTCAGGGTGCAGAGCACTCAGCGAAGCCTGACAGTGGCTAAGAGACATAAAGGTCATGCCGTGTGCATTTGCTTCAAAAGTTCAACCTTTGCTTTGCCTAGAAAGCCACTTACAAAATTACTGCCTACCACAAAAATAAATAAAACAGGAGATTGTTCACACCCAGAGCACCAGAGACACTGCAAGAAGCTGTGACCCAGGGAAATCCACCCGTCCTCAGGACTATCTTTCCATTTTTGTTTCAGAGACATTTTAAATTCAGACACAGAGCTCACCTCTACCTACTGGAGCAATATGATCACACCCTTCCACTGCAGCTGAAATATGAGGAGTTTGACAGAGCTCGTTTTGCTCCCCAGAGCCCTGAGATTCTTCTCAGGGCCAGAACAATAATAAATATTAATATCATGGAAATTAATTATTAACAATAATAAAACACATGATGGGTGATTACATAATAGGTGATAACAGAAATTAATTAATATTGAAGAATACGTCTGCTCTGGTCTTGCCTCAAGAACCAACACACATCTCTTCATTGTCATTAGTGTACTTTAATATAATAATTTAAGAATTAATTTAAAATGTGCATCATCAGTTGAAAATATTTTTTGTCCACTTCAAAGGAACAAATATTTCGCAGTAGGGCTTAAACTGAATTGAGACATGAAGTATTTGGTTAACAGAGCTCTTAAACTTTATTAGAGGTTAGTGCACCACTTTTACTGCTGATGCAGTGTTAATCTCAGGGCTCTTTTCAGGAGCCGCTCTGAAGTCATTACTATCTGAAGACACTTAAAAATTCAGGACATGGGCAGCATGAGTGTGGAGGGAGTTATTTCTGACTCAGCAAGGAAAGAAATGTTATGGGATACAAGCCCTGAGAGCAGAAGGGCTATTGCCACAACCAAGCCACTCTTGGCACTGAGAGCCCTAGGGCAGCACCACAGAGCCCAGCAACAAACCTAGAGCTTCCCAGGAGGTGGCTTTAAAATAAAAAAGGCATTAGTGAAAGTATTCATGCTGAGGAAGGTGTACAGGGTTGAAACACTGGGTCTCCTAGCTGGATGAGCTTTTTGTCACTTCTCCTCCTGCACAGTCACCACAGGTGTAAAATAGAGGAGAAAGCAGAAACAAAGGAAATTCCACACAACTGGCTGAGAAAAACGTCCAGCAAGATGTAAAAATCCACCCAGGGCCAGGCAGCATCTCACCTTCCTGTGCACTGGGGCTGTTCAGCCATCTGTTCAGCCCTCCTGTGCACCGGGCCACCAGTCCATCTCCACCACATGCCCCGAGCAGTCCCACACCTCACTCTGCACATCGTGTGGTTTACATTAATTTTTAATCTTGTTTCCATGAGGTTTGACACAAACACAGAGGCGATCAACTGTAAATGTGAGGTGTTGCAGGGCCCTGCGAAAACCAGGGCACCGCAGCCCTCAGCAGGTTCTGCGCAAGGCAGCACAGGAGCCTCCTGCACTACACATGCTTCAGCTGAACCAAACCGGGCTGCTCTTGACGTCTGAGCGGTTTTCTCCTGTGGGGAGAGAGTATAATGTTCAGCATTTCTCATGACGCCTTTTTTAAGCTGTTTACTTTTTTATCTGGTTTATCTGTTTTTCCTCCCTATGCTTCTACATAAGCTTCCAGGGCCCTGGACATCTCTGTACATTACCAGGTACAATGTCTGCAATCCTAGAATGTGCTTAAACTTGAGACGTTTATTCTCGGTTTGAGATCCCATTTAAATCAAGACAATTTTTAGACCAAGAAGTCTTTCCTTTTTAATTTGCAATATATAAAAGTCCTATCAGTGTACCACTTGGGCCTAGTAGAAATGCACAAGCCAAAAAGCTACAGTTCTGTAGGTGCGTTTTCTCCAGTGCTATTTGTTCTTCATTACTGCAATGCAAAACACTGGAAATAAAAATGAAGAAGACAAATTAGAGTCTGGTAAGCAAGGGAGATATAAGCTAATACCAGTCACTGTTATACTTCCGTATGCTGCTTAATGAATCAATGCTGGCAGGAAAAGAGATTGCTGGTGCCTGAGGCACTTAATGACTCTGTGTAACATAACATGCATTTCCCTTTAGGTATCACTCTAAAAAGTTGGTATGGACAATTTCTGTTTCCAAAGTAATGAGAGCAGAGGGTGATGCTGTCAAGATGAGGAATTTTGGCAGCATTGTGTGAAGCTGCACCCAGGCAGGCAGTTTGTCATGTGGCTGGGCAGGACTTGGGGGCAGCAGGGTCACCCCAAGGCTGAAGGCAGGAGTGTCCTCCCCACCCTGGGCACCACCAGAGACCCGTCACTGCCACGAGCTCCAGGGAGTTCGAACAGGTTTAGAAATGAGCATGGGAGCTGCTCACATGAGAGGTGCTGAAGGCGTGGAAGCACCAACTGCTCCCCTCAGAGCCCACACAGTACAAAACAAAGAGAATGAACATGAATAAAACGCAGCGCATGGAACGGCCTTCTGGCAACAGAGATGTTCCAATTGTTGCAATGCACAACTCACAGCTAATAATATTAACCTGAAATAACCCTTAATATCTTCATCACATCTCACACATTCCCCCCACCTTGGGCTGTTGGACTTTCCTTTAGCCTCCACCTCACAGCTTCTCCTTTATGAGTTTACCTGTGGAAGGAGCCATCATTACTACTCATCTGTGGCTGCCTCCTGTGTGTCCAGGTGTGCTCTCCAAAGCATCATTGGTATGAACAGTGTGTAATCAGCAGTGAAAAACTTTAGGATTCACTTTAGTGAAGTATGTAAGGCTTGAACTGTATTATCTCATCTGGTAATTAATACTATGAGAAGATCCCAAACAGTGTAACAATAGCTATAAAATTGCTTCAGCTACATGGGATGCAGAGAGAAGAAACTACACTATATGATCATTATTATTTTTTAGTTTTTTGACATTTGCTTCTGCTAAATCTTGTAACATCTTTCATGAACTTATTTCCTTTCAAAATTACTTCTTGGCAGAAAAAATGGTATTAAAACTCTAAAAGGGACATCATATAATTTCAGAATGAGTCAAGGCCAGCTAATTCCTTCTTTAAGTATAAAACTCCACACTGCTCCCTGCCAGCTGGGGAGAAGCTGCCTGTACTCTTCTGTCTGCCACATTCTATGTCTGGACAATGATGGAAAACAAACAAGAGACAATGCATCATGGTACCAGAACTACCAGCTTACCTGGTGTTGCAGGGGAACAGGTTTAAAGACTAATTTTTTAGGAGTTGCAGTGAGAGAATCTTAATCATACTGGGATGGCAAAGGAGCATTGTCCTGGCATAAATCTCCAGCACTCTTTCAAATATCCATGGTGACAGTAACTGCAGCCACTGGTGTGTGTCCTTTGACTATAAGCCAGTTTATACAATTAATAACGCATCCCTGCCCAATCAACAGAATGATCCGTCCTTGCCCCTAGGTACTAATCATGTGTCAAAACAATTAATTGCAGAGATGTACAATGTGACGAAGGTTGCCCTTAATGTAAAATGTGGCAATTTTTCTGAAGAGCCCAAGGCAACGATCATCTGAATATTCCTCCTTACAGTAACACTGCCCTCTCTAAATGAGAGAGGAGAACTTAGTCAACATGAAACCTAAAAACAAACCTCCCTCTGGGTTCAATCCCATGAGATCCGGAGCACCCTGCCACCTCCCGGTGAGCAGAATCTCGGTCTTCAACAAAGGTTACAATTTTCCACTTACATTGGACCAAAAGTCCCTCTGAATGGCTAAATTTAAATGCTGATCCCTGCAAAGGATTTTTAAGAAGTTGTTTGTTTTTTTTCTCCCACCAACTTTTCTAGTTCACAAGAAACATTTGCCTCACAGAAGCCTGGTCTGGCACTAGGGAAGGCTTGCCATTGATTTTCACAGAAATATGATCAGATCTCCCAGTATTCACCTTCTTACTGGGTGTGTAATTGGGTGCAGATGAGGGGAGCCAGCAGGGAGCCTGAGGACATAGGTTTGGGCATGGAAATGAGTCAATACTCCATGTCAAGGTACTCTGTTTCACTTTGCCTACTCTTCCTCTTCTTTCTCCAAGGGAAATGGGAAAATCAAACAGGTCTGTGCAAGGAGGGCCAAGTCCACTCCAGTGACTCTCTCCTTGCTTCAGCCTCTTGATGTCTGCTCTGGCACTGCCCCACACTGTCACCAGTCCAGGGACAGCCTTTTCAGGACAGGGGGACAGCTCATATGATGACGATTAGACCAAGGAACAAGCAGAACCTCTTTGCCCCATCTGCAACCTGGTTGTTGTCAGGTCCTTTATTCTGGGTGGGAAGCAGCCATGTCAGCAAGAACCATGGCAGAGCCTGTTCACTGGGAGTCTGAATCTTCCCCCTGCCTCACCTTGTCTTTTGATTTTTCACTTTGACTCACTGCTCCCAGTCATCCCTGTCATCAACAATAAGAGGTGCTGAGGCACATTTTACAAATACATGCGCTTAATCATCTTGATATCTGAGAGGAGCTGTGTAGATAAAAAGAGCTTTTATCACCTTTTCTCAGTGGCAATGTGACCCTTCCAGGGCTGTACAAGATGACTGCAGCCACACAAGGTTCCAGCAGCAGCATGCACCCCCTTGTGCAAAAAAAAAAAAAAAAAAGAGAAAAGCCCTTCCAGTCCGCACTGGCTGGATTTAACTTCATGCACCACTTCAGGATCTGGTGAGTCCCACTAAGTCCATTATTGTAGACTCAAGATAACCCTCCCCCACTTTTATGTAGCTCTCCTTGGCTCATCCTTACCAGGAAAGAACACAAATAGCCTTCCTGGCTACTTTGGTACCTGCCATTGCAAGTCCGCCCTGCCCGGAACGTGTGGCTCTCCTCATCCCACTGTGAAAGGCCATCCGTCCCCTTGTCATCGGTTTCTTTCATGTACAACAAATTGTACTTATAACAGGAAAGCCCAGGCAGAATTCCCCTGAGAGTCTGAAATGACATTTCTCAGGATTTGACAATAAAACACCACTTGTGCTTTGCCTCTCATCTGTTCACCCTTTCAGTTAAGCTTTCACCCTGTGCATTAGAGAAGTGAGTCATCTTCACCATCTCTCATGAATTCACATTCACAGAACCTTGTCTTAATCTTCAGTTTTTCACTATCACCTGAAATATATGCTCTTTAATATCTAATATTACTTCATGGGGAAAAACACTAAAAATAAATCATACTTACAACAAGAAGCTTCCAAAGACTCTAATCCTAAAATGCACTCCTATAATAGCACAAGGGAATCTCCAGGCTTAAATTAAAAGGATTATTTTTCAGTGCATCCCCAGTTTCCCAGATACACACAGCTCTTCATTTTCACTGCAAATGACTCCATATATTAACAGAGAGACAAAACTCAATCAAGCATGTCTGTCATTGCGATTATGGCCTGGCTGTAAAGCAATTTCACAGAATGAGAGAGAACCATGATATACCTACCACATCTTAAAAGCCTTCTTCATTGCACCAGATTTACATAACTTTATTCAGTGTTGTAGACTAAAGGTTCAGAAAAAATTCATATTTGCCCATAGGAATGGGAAATGAACAAAGTGGTTACACTGGAGGTAGTTTATCTTTTGAATTGGGTTTTGCACCTGCAGAATCCCCCTCTTGCTTTTTGGCCACACCTTGTGGCTTGCACGGACCCAATAACTGTAACGGACTATTTGTGTATTTGACTTTTCTATCTACTAAAAAAATAATAATAAGTTGTGAAGACTGAATTAGAGACCTCAGTGTATTTTGGTTTTGACTCAGGCTGTGGAGCTCAGTGGGGAAAATGCAGCCCTTAACTCTACACCAAGAAAATACATCAAGATCCTTATGGTCTCTGGTTGAAGATCTTCCAGAGTTATTATTGCACACTTCAAAAACCACCCCCAATGGCAATTTTAGAGCCATGTTTATCAATTCACATTGCCATGCACAGCAATTTGCAAATTCTGACATGCCCTCAAATCCTAAATCCGACTTAAAATTTCTTCAAGCAGTTTCTGACAGTTTAAGTAAGAATTGTGGACTTTTGAAATGAAAACTGAAATTCTCACTCTTGCGAAAACACTAAGTGATATGACAGTTGACATATCAACCATCCTGGCTCCGGAATGAGCATTCATGCTTATTTTACTGGGAAACGAGCAGGTGTGCAAAAGCTCCTGCTGAGCCCCTGCACCTTTAGGAAACAAAACTCTCCAGCAGCCACAAGAACCTCCCTCAGTTCTGCAGAGCTACTGGGTTCAGGTTGCTGTGGTCCAGGAAGAGCATGGTTGGGCGATGATGCACCATGTTCCTGAAAGAAAACGGGCACAAATCATAAAGTACCATCATAGAACCATTTAGGCTGGAAAAGACCCAAAGATCATTGGGTCCAACCATTAATTCACATTGCCAAGTCCACCACCAAATCACATCCCTAAGTCTCAGCAGAAGTCTCTCCACACTACGAAATTGAATATGCTTTGAAAACTCAAAATAGCCAGCCCTGATTTGGTCAAATCAATGCAACCAAAAGTAGTGTGGAGGCTTTCAAAAAGTTGATCACATTTTCTAAGGAATGGCTGAATCATGCCATTTTCAGAGAGAAAACCACAATGATTCTTGGCAGTGTGCAACCTGTTCCCATAAGAGCAAGGGAAAAACCCGGGCCAGGGCTGCCTCTCCAGAGTAGCTGATCAGGAGTGCTGATTTTTGTTCCTTATTATGAAAATTCTCATTTGCCCTCTTCAGTAGAAGGTAGAAATCTGATACCATTTCATTTTGTCTTTTTCCCTAGATCCTGATTCTTCAAGGCTAAAGCTGAGCTCCCTGAAATGACTCTGGAGCTGAAACATATACCTAAGTACTTGGTTGAATCAGTCCCTCTTGAAGTATAAGGAGGAAGATATCCAGGCTTTCTAATCCAGCAGCACAGCAGGAAAACTGCTTGTCTCTGTGTGAGTGTGTAATTGCTTTTCAAAGAGACAAGTGAGTTTTTCTGTACACATTGCACTAACAAATCTCAGAAGTCACTTTGGTCTTCCAGCCTAACTTTCAACATTATTTGTTATGGATAAAATGAAAGACACTTCTATTTCCATACCTGACAAGCTTTGCCTCAGGGCATGCATTTATTTTCCATGCTGTTGATCTCTTCCTCCCTGTATCAGGCTAATTCATCAGATTAATAAAGGACGATTTAGCTTCCTGCAGGGTGTTATTGATCTCTCGGGGAACGTGGCAGTTGTTTGCTATGCCACCTTTCCCCTGAGCAAAGCAGATGATTTTTAAATATTTCTAATGCTTGAAGGCTGCAGCTGGCTCTCACTAAGCAGCTACAGAGGAGCAAAAGGCAGCGGCAAAGGGAAAATGTAAAATGTACCACCTGAATCTCTCCCCCCTCTACACTCATCAGCGTATCCAGAGCACACAAAGCCTCAGCAAGGAGGTGGGAGTGAGCACCTGGCTCCAACAAGAGGCTCCGAGAAGACAAGGCACATCTGGGTTGAGCTGGCACACATTCCATCCACCCACACCGGGCATTATTTGAAACATGCAGCACAGTTCGTAGATTATCAGGTCCAAAAGGCCCTTGTACCAGCCCTGTCTCAGCTAGGTTCTGTGAGAAACAACGCTCAGTTTCAAAATTTCAAGCGTTTATTAAACTTTAACAAAATATAACCAAAGACTGAGTAAGGAAAAATCAGAGCCTTGCAAGTCTTTGGGACCAACAACCACACGCTCATGTACAAAATGGCCGCTCCCTTTTTATATCCCGGGGTTGCATCAGCCAACCTGGCCCCTCCCCCAAGCTGTCAATCATCCCCTGTCTGCCGTCCATTGGCGGACACGACTCCCTTGCCACTTGATTGGAAGCCAGCTGTTGTCATGGAAACCCCAACAGCCCTGACAGCCACGGGGGGCGGGCGGGAGGAAGGGGCTATGGGGAGAGCAGAGGACATCTGAACAACATAACTGTACATCAGTAAAACTTCTCTTAACATACACACAATATCCATCCCCTAATTGCGAGAGCCAGTCATCATATTACCTATCCATAACAGCTCTGTTTCAGAAATCTTCACGTGTCATCCGACACAGAAACAAGAGTGTCTCCTTATCAGCGCTGAAATTCCTCCCTCTATCCCACCATAATCAATCCTTTACCTTCAAGGTACAGTGCTAGATGAGGAGCTTTAATTCTCCATAATGTCTCAGTTGTTCTCTGTCTCCCTGCTCGTCGTCTGGGCAGCAGTCCCTGTCCTGCAAACACAGCCTGGCTCCTGACTTCCAGGATGCAGGGCTTGATGACCTTACTAAAATACAAACAAACAAAAAATCACTGTTTATTTGTGCTAAGCTAAAAAGCCCAAATGTTCGGCCTCCGTCACTTACTACCTCACTTTTCACCTTTCTTCTGATTTTACTGTTTCATTTTGCTGTTTCATTTTCTCCGCAAAACCACAGACAGAAGTGTTAAACTGTGATAGAGCAAGACCTGAGCCTCACGAGAGCTAGACAGACACAAGGTCCCTGCTTCCCTGTTTGCAGCTCTGTTGTGTGAGGCTTGTAAATCCCTTGCCTTGAAATGCACCCAGTATGTACTACATTAATTTTATATAATTCTAATTCCTTAATCAACAGTTTTGAAGAATCAAATATCTCTGTAAATGACAATAACATTATTACATTTAGCAGTCTAATTTGTAATCTCATTAAAAAGATATGAAATTTTTTTTTGTAACCCTACAGTGAACGGAAGGACTTGGAATAGGTCCCCATCCTTCATTAGCCATATCCTCCCATGTGCTGTTCCATGTATGTCTAGGTCTGGTGTTAAGCTGGGCTGTCCTCAGCTGGTTTCCAAGCCTGCTTTCACTGCTGCCCATCTGTCATGGCCCAATCACCACTGACAATCATTACGACTACTTCTGAGAGCTGTGTGGCCAGTATCAGTGACCAGTGGTGGCCCATGCTGTGCTGCTCACTCAGGGTCACTGTGGGACACTCCATCATGCAGTATGGGCACAGCTGAACCTATTTTCCCCCAAACATGACACATTTATTGAATGTTTCTGCAAGGATCAAGTGCCTTTTCTGCATTATCAGTGGCTTTTCTGCATTGTCAAAAGATCTTTTTTGCAGGGCTCAGCTGGTACCTGACAAAATAAATGCCTTTTCTTCCCAATATATTCTGAAAATTATTGAGCTCTGCTTGTATCATTTTTCTTCCCATATTTCTTCCAGAGAAATCCCCATTTTCTCAAATATAGAAAAGTTTTGGAACCAGAATTAGGCAGGGAAATATTTGAAAAGAAGGGGTTGGAGACTGGTTTCCCCCAGTGGCAGTGGCTCTGTGTGATTAAACCTAAAGACTGGCCCCACCCCATGATGCTGCCAGTGTCTGACCATGCTCCCATCTCCCATTCAGGCACATTTCTCATCATTATCCCTTAGCCCCGCAGTTTCCAGTCCCACTTAGCAAGGCTGTGTTTATTTATCTGATTTTTAGTATGACAGATAAAACAAAGCTATCCCAAATTTCAGTCCATAAATCCCAGTAAGCAGATTGGATGGACCTAGATTAAAAAGGAAAATAACTGCAGAGAACTTATTTTGGAAACAAAATGAAAGGCTTTAAAACTGATTTGCTTGATGTCATCATTCTATAACCGGGTTATGACTTTTCTCACGAATGCAAAATGATATGCAAATATATCCATCATGTCCTGCTGCTTCCCATTTTATCTACCTCTTTCCTAGTATTTTCTTTCCCTTCCTCCAGAGTCTCCCAGTAGCATTTGTCCCACTTGGATTTCTCCCAGAAACATTTTGAGAATCATTTGTCCCACTTGCAAAGCCAGGGACAAAGGAAGTGGAAAAGGCAAAGAAAACCACACTACACCTCTTCCGACACTTACATGATGGTTTATGTCCCTGTCACATAATGTGCAGTTTCACTTCTGCCCTTGGAAAACACCTTAAAGACCAATGCCAGTATACATGGCAATGTATCTTTCTTGACAATTTTTCTCTGGTTTTAGAAAACACAGAAAGTTTCTAGCCAGCCATCCTCCCTCTAAGAGTGACAGCTTTGTAGTCCCAGGTGTTTTTGAGCAAGCAGGACTCACCAGGGCTGTCAGAAAGTCTTCCTAAAAACAAAGAGCAATTTGTAGCACAAAAAAAATCAATGCTCTCCCGCAGAAAGGGAAATTTGAGCGGGGTTTTTATCTCTTCCTTTACACAGAGCTACACATAATCTTCAGGATTCCCAGAGCAAGACTGCTCTCAGGGTGAATCTCAGTTCAAAAGTGATGGAGTTTGTGCCTAGAGGTTGATATGGCAAATCTGCTCTCGGGAGTGCTGGTGAGGGGCTTGGAGCCGTGTGCCAGCTGCTCTCCTGCTCTGCCCGCTCAGAGGGCTCCAGCACCTTGGGTGGGTGCTGGGTTGGGGCCAGCACTGGCCCTGCCCCACGGAGTGGCTGCTGCTTGGGCTGCCCGCAGGTCCTGTGCTGGCAGCACTGTGGGAAGAGGCTGCTGCTCCTCATTAAATAGCACAGATCCATTCGTGCTCATCAGCCTGCCGGCCCTGAGCTCTTCTCCTGCCTCGGGGCTGGAATTAATGCTGCTGTGAGACACCGTAAGTTGCAGCTTGAAAATGGCAGATCAGCTGTACACTTACTGCCATTAAAAGGTTTTAATTGGTTTAGAATTGGAAAAGAAAAAAGAAATCTACCACGAAAGACCCAGATACAGCTGTGAACAGCTGAATGCAAATTACAGGGTGAAGTTGAACTCATCATGATGTTGCTTTAGAACTTTGCAATGCACACCCACAACTGTCCCTTAGCAAGGGACACAGAGGCTGACTCTGCATAGTAACCAGATTTTAAAGTACTGTCACATTAAGAAATGTGGCCTTGAAATACTGGATATCTCTTGAATAATTTTAGGTCTGTCTTTATAATGTAGAGTCAAAGGATTTGAAGCCTTAAAACAGAACTGAACTGCAGAAACTTTAGATATTCTCCACCCAGATCTAAGATCTGTGTTGTTAGTAATTATTAATATATGAGTAGCCTGCTACATGACAGCAAAATGAATATATACTATATACATTTTAAAATATATATAAATATATAAGTGTGTATATATATATTAGGTCTGTGAGCCACAATGTCATTTAGTAAAGGAGTGACCCAGGAGTGACCCTAAATTTCACTCTATACTGAGAATATTTACATTTCAAAACCACCAAACCGTCATTGGGTAAAAATCTATTAATAATTTTGTCACAAAATTCAGAACTCAGACTGTCATTCCTCATGGTTCTTCCCTCCTAGCCCAGTGAACCTCCTCCTCCTGCTGCTGGCGGGGGCCCAGGTGAGAGAGGGCAGCTGCTCATACCCCGGGGGACCCCAGAGCCTGACGGCAAGGGATCTCCAAAAAGGGGAGGTATGACACAAAGTCATCTCGGGCAGGGATGAATAGTCCACGCTGGGTGTCTCCTACCTGGTACAAACAGTTTCTCATCGTGTGAGGGAGTGATGGACCAGTCCCTTTCCTCTGTCTCTCAAAGGAGGGCTGTATTTTTCCCTGTGTTTCTCCCCAGTCTGCCTGGGAGATCAAAGATTTTTGACTATTCTGATCTTTGTGAACCCTTAAATATCTTGTTACAAACAGGTTTAACACGAGACCAAGGGAAGCTAAGCCTCTGTGAATAACATGGATTGGACACAGAAAGGTTCAAAATATACCCCAAAATGTGATTAAAACCAAATGAGGTTAGATGTTGGTGTCAAAAAAATTTATTTAATAATAAGTTCTCTTTTTGCCTCTTTAATTTAAAAGAGGCAAAGAGAAAAGAAAGAAAGAAAGAAAGAAAGAAAGAAAGAAAGAAAGAAAGAAAGAAAGAAAGAAAGAAAGAAAGAAAGAAAGAAAGGAAGGAAGGAAGGAAGGAAGGAAGGAAGGAAGGAAGGAAGGAAGGAAGGAAGGAAGGAAGAAAGAAAGAAAGAAAGAAAGAAAGAAAGAAAGAAAGAAAGAAAGAAAGAAAGAAAGAAAGAAAGAAAGAAAGAAAGAAAGAAAGAAAGAAAGAAAGAAAGAAAGAAAGAAAGAAAGAAAGAAAGAAAGAGTTGTGTGTGAATGGGTGGGGGGACAGGGGGAGAGTGACAGGGGTTAGGTGGAAGCATATCACCCCTCCAAGGGTCCCAACGATGTCTCATTGCTCCCCTCCATCTGGTCTTCTTGGTGGTGAGGGTGCCCTGCCACCACTGTGCCACACCACACAGAAGAGTACAGAATCCAGTGGATTGATACACACTTTGGGCAGGTGGGAACACCCACATGCCTCCCCTGGAGAGGGCAAGTTTGACACTGTCCCTTGCAACACGGTGCATCTGTTGCATCATCTCTGGTGTAGGGTCTGGGGAGCCCTTTGAGGGGAGTGTCTTTGATGGGCCATGATGCCTCCTTTTCTGTCCTTCACTTTTCCCAGGGTGAAGGACCCCAGAGCTGAGCTCTGCACAGCAGAGGATGGGTGTTCACTGCCTCTCACCAGAGGCTTTTTCACCACACACCCACAACCTGCCCTCCTCCCCTGCTTTGGTGTGAGGGTCTGTGCAGCCTGGCAGCCGATAGCCCGGGAACTGTGGTCTCCACCCAAAGGTGCTAAGCTTGATCCCTCTGTGAATGCATTCTTTTCTCCCCAGACCTGAGTTTACTTTATCTCCACCAGCAAGCAGTTCAGAGCCTTAGTCAGAAAGCCTATTCAGGATGTGGTGGTCTTCTCTGCAGTTTTTGTGATACAGTTTTGCTATAATAGGCATGAAGATGCCTACATGAAGATGTTTAAGCCATAAATTATAACATTCAGTGTCTGACATATCTTCCAGCTGAAGAAAAGACCAACTCACAGGAAACACAACCAAATGTCTATTGATCTGCTCTCCTGCCTACCTTTCATGAAAGGGTGGGAATAGAAGGCAGAGCAGGGAACTCACAGCAGAAGGATCATGGAAGTCTGGAAGATGTTGAAGTTACCAACTCTTTCTGCCATCATGAAGAATCAGGAGAGGGAACTCTCAGCCCCTCAGCATTTCAGGGGAGCTGGGGACCGATGCATGTGGTAGCCATGAAACATAAAGAGATAACAGTGTTACAGTCTCAGTTCAACATCATTAGCTGGACACTGGTGTCACACGGACTGAACAATTCTCATATAAAATTTTCTTCTGAAGCCTTAGCCATCAACAAATATCTTTCTCTGTATGAATTATGGAGTATTATTTGCTTTTTAATTGCATTGATTTACACTGAAAGCTTTAAACATCAGCCTAATAATTATCGTAAACCAATTTGTCATCAGGAATACAATAAGCTGTTATGTGAGCCAGTGCTTACAAGGAGGTGGTTCTCCTGCATCAGAGGAACTGGAAGGAAATAAGAAGCTACACTTAAAAATGCCAGTGTGTACCCAAGTTGCTGCAGTTAGGGGAAAAATTATGTGAATGATTGCCAATAAATGTGATGGCAGGAAAAAACCTTCAGAACCAGCAATAGTGTTTATTTATGGAGAAATTCCCAGATGGTGGTCAGAGGCTGGCACCATCCTCAGTGACGTGCCCTGGCTGGGTCAGGGGTCACCCTGCTGCCCTCACCTTCCATGGGGCTCTCCTGCAGGACTTTTGAAGGGGACCCGTGTCCCAAATGCTCCTCCTCAGAGCTGAAACCAGGGAATGGCAAGCGTGTGGCCATGGTTCGTGTGGTTGCTGGTGGCATTGCAACCTGCTGCCTTTTTGCCCTGTCACTTATTCCCTCTTCCCTTGCTTACTGCTGGGCCAGGGCACACTGCGGGGGGACAGGCTGGGGTTCCCCACAGCCTGGAGAGGAGGTGGAAATGATGTGTGCTCTGAGGCCCCAGATACCTGCAGGAGTGAGAAGGAGGCTGCAAAAGAGAGCTGTAACAGGATTTGAATGTTTTGAACTCCTCTGACAGCCAGGTGCTATAGTGCATCTTATCTGTGTGAGATCTCACAGCATCGAGCACTTCACAGCCCCATCCTGGAGCAGGCACCACACACTGCTCTGCTTGCTGCATCACCCCAGCTTTTACTGCCACTAAATTTCCACTCCTCGACCAGTTTCAGCAGAATGTGCTTTATTTTGCAGAGTGATTTTGAAATGTACACAGTGGTTTGTAGAGGTGGGATGAAAGCCTGGCATGACTCAGGATGGTGATCTCAGGGAACCCACCAGGGGCACAGAGTGTTCAGCGTTGTGACAGGGACACCCCAAGAGTGACAGCCCCTGCCCTGGATGGAGTCAGCACCACCCTGTGCTGCAGGGATGAGATCTCAGGTGGTGTTCCTTCTCCAGCAGGGAAATCCTTGCATCCCACAAATCCATTGATGTGTCAGGATTTTAATTTGATTTCCCTGATCCACGCAGCTGCCCAGGGTTGCCCAGCAGAAGGCTCTTGGACTGAGGCTGTGATGTGACTTCAGTTGTCTGGAAGCAACAGCACAGGAACATCTTCCATGGTACTGGGGCCTCCTGCCTGCACCACAACATTCATTTCAGCCTCCAGCCCTTCATATAAAGTATCATCAAATAATTTACAGGAGGTGTCAGTTGCAGGCTACAGCCAAAAGGGAGGTTTATTTAAGGCACTGTGTGGATTGCTATACAAGATCCTGATGGATTATTCCTATCTGAGAATTTACAGATATTGCAGGAGCATGGCCAACAATTTGGATTAGTTGAGATTAAACTCAGACTGGGTTGGTTTTCCTCCCTCAGGAAATCTCAGCCCTAGGTCCACTTTTTGAAGACAAGATGTAGACAAAAACAACTTTTACATTTTCCAGCAGGCACCTGAAGTACTTTTCCATCAATCACCTTTGATATACAGAGGCAGAAGTGAGAGCTACTTCATTAAGAGCCCTCACACATAACTGGGTACATTTACATATTAATCAGAGAGCTGAGCTGCTAATCTTTCTATCTTATATGCTTCTGTAATCATTAGTCAGAGCCAGGTGCTGTTAAATACTCCAGGTACCACCAAGTGCTCTAAAATCAAGATGAGTGTGGATGACAGGGGAAGGTTCAGATTTACAATCCTCCCTTAGAGCCAAGCACTGTTAGCTTTGCCAGGGTAACAGAAATATGCATATCTAACATCAGGAGCTTTAATCCAGTGGGAGCACTGAGCGAGGTGAGGCTTTCCCACTGCCAAGACACTTCAGTGATTCCCACAGAAATAAAGGCTGGTTCCAGTTCTGCCTTCTCCAAGCTCTTTGTTACTATCTGAGCAGCACTGGACACCTAGCACCAGACCCTGGGAATAAAGGAAGACAGAGAAACCATCTCCCTCCACTCCTGATAGCCCACAGCCCCACTCTACTTGTCTATCAAGGGCAGCAGCTGCCCCACATCTTAACCCAGGGCTCAAGTGGGATGGGAGAACTCACCCCCAGTTCTTACCATAGAATCATAGAATCATGGAATTCAGATTTCAGACATCATCTTGTTTCCAGCCCCCTGCTATGGGCAGAGATGTCTTCCTCTAGACCAGATTCCTCAAGGTCCCATCCAACTGGAACACTTCCAGGGATGGGGCAGCCAGAGCTTCTCTGGACAACCTGTGCCAGGGCCTCACCAACCTCACAGGGAAAAAAAAGATTAGTCTTTCACAAAGTTCAGATGGTTTTCTGGACAAGATTTGGTCCCTGGGTAAATCAGTCACAGCAAAAGTGGTTGACACAATGAGGGATGTGTGGAAACTCCTCCACAGTCAGTAGTTACTGAGATGGACTGAGATGGACTGACATGGAACTCAACAGAGGATGCAGTCAGTGGCTCCACAACCAAGCTGCTGCTCACAGTGATGCACCCAGCACCAGGCTCAGGTACAGGACAGTAGTTGCTTGGTTTTCTGTTTAACCTTTTTATTTGCCATTTCAGCACATGCAAATCCACATCCTCAGCTTCACCTCCCTCCAATCTCCCTCCCTCCAGCACCTCTCACCCAGCTCTCCACCTGGCTTGTGTGCTACCTGGCTTTGAGCTGCTGAATTAAATTCTCTCCATCCTCCAAGAGCAGACAACGCTGTGAGTTTTAACCTTTGGGTGTGAGGCTTAATGTTTGTGTGCCTGTTCCTTGGCACCACATGTCACTGTTGCCTCCACTCCAAGGCCAGGTGTCCAGGGAACAGGGACAGCCAGTGCCCAGTGGTCACACACTGACAGCTGCAGACTACACAAAAACCACAAACACCTCTAATTACCTTTGCCAAGGAAGTGAATTGTGGTACAGCTTCCTCCTTGCAGAACCATCACAGTTTACATTTCCTGGGCTTTAGTCAAACCAAAGAAAAACAATGTGTGTGGCTTTAGTGATCACACAAGCTCTGCAAAGCACTCTGATCTTCCCTGCTTTGGGCCTCCAAGTTTTTTTACCACTTCCTCAAGACTAAAAGGATGGAAAGGTTAGCCAGATCCTGATGAATAGCTTCATGCTTTTGCCGTGGAACAGCATCTGGGTTACCTTCAGCTCTCAGTGCTCACAGTGGCACCAGGCTGGCCTTGCTGCCTTGTCACAGTGTGAGCTGGCTTGTACTGGGCAGTTAATGTGGCTACAAACAGGAGAAGCGGCCTGGCCTAATAGACAGGCCCCCAGAGACCAGAGATAGCACAGAATTGGAGATAGACAAGGATGTGACCCAATGAGTCCCAGCCCAAGCTGCAGAGGCCATTTGTCAGAGAGCTGAGCAGCCTGAACTTTGAACCAATCACAGATGCTTACCCGGGAACATTAAGAAAGGTATTTAAGGTGAAGTCAGAACAATAAAGAGGCACCTTGGCATGTTATTGGTACCTCACATCTCACCCCCATCTCCTGGTCTCATCACTAGGCAGATGGATGCTCTACCACTCACATGGTCCTGCCTCACTTGCCTTGCTGGAGCATTCCTGTGAGTGCCAAGAGTGACTCTGCTTGGGCAGACATGGAAGGTTCGAGCTGGCCTCTTTCCTGGAACGCAGCCCAGTAATGCCTGCTTTGTCTGGCTCAAAACAGAGGGATGTGCCCATGGTGAGATGGGTTTTAAGTTTTTCTGTTCTGCTTAGGTGTGCTTTTCTGTTGTGCTTGGGCGGTGAAAACAGCCCTATTCCAGCTAAGGACTCAAGGACAATTTCTTCAAACTTCAGGCCCGAAGCATAAACATTGTGAAAAGGGGAGGGCGGGCAAGCAGGCAAGCAAGGAGGATGAAACTTCACGATTTGTGACTATTAATTGGACAATTGACTCCTGCATGCAAATGGACTAAAACCTATAAAGGTGTGAGATCTCGTGACCAAGCCCTCTTTTGCTTCCATCTTAGAGCCATCCAGACAGGGGCCCCGATTGTGGCACTGGCACTGCCAGGGTGTGGCCTTTGAAGGCCTCTCAATAAATATCCATTTATTCCCCTTAACTCTGTGTAGCCTCTGTTCCTGCTCCTCTAGGCATGAGCACAGCTTGCTTTTGGGCCACAAAGAATGCAGTGGGGCAAAACCTCCAGCCCCTGAAACACCAAACTGCTGAACGATGGTCGCATTACCACATTTACACAGGGCAGAACATCTCTTTTCCTTGCAGAGCAACAGCAGCAGGCATTACCATAAGGGAAAGATGGTTACACCAGCTTTTGGAGTCTGGTTACACCCGACAGGTGGTGGTAATGTGGGGATTTTCATTTCACACATGAACCATTAACAAATAAATAAAAGAGACCATGGAAAGCATTTTTCTCATAGAAAACCAAACTTTCTCTTGCTGGAAGATTTAACCTTTGCTGTGGTTTATTAGTTGTTTCGTTTTGCAGTGGAAAGAACCTGTCTTAATTGAACTATGCTTCAGCTGCTGCTTCATTCTAACAGCATATATTGGTATTTTCCTATAAAAGTCCAAGGTCACATGAGCAAGACACTGGGGATTTTCCATGGGATAAGCCAAGAGCAGACAAGACAGGAAGCAGAGGGCCCTTGGTCCTGCTGTTGTATAGGGAAACAATGCTTCCATCTGGATGTACAGAGTGGATTTCATGGCCTTTTCTATTGCTCAAGAACAGATTCTCCCTTTCTTGCAGGAAAAGCTGAGTCCCCATCCTGATTGAGGAAACCCTAATTTCCATTTCGTTTAATTGTCTCTTTGCAGCTGCAGGGAGCAGCACCCTCCTCCACCTGCCTGAGCCCCAGAAGTACTCCAAGGGGAAGGAAAGGTCCAGCCCTCACCTGGGGGAAGGAGATAGAGTTACTTTTAAATCATTAAGTACAGTTAGCTTCCAAAAGCTCCACTGCCCCCCAGCCCTCAAATTACATATATCACATGAAATTTGCACTGGCCACTCCTGGGAAGGGCAGATGAAGCTCTTCTTTCCCTTTTCTATCAGAAAAGAACATACAGCCAGAAATACTCGTAAGGCCAGCTATCCTTCAGACAGTAGATTCCACAAGTTATTCCCCAACAGCGTGCAGCACAGATCTGCCTGTGTAAGTGGCCCCATGGGGACTGTCACATGCCCCTTCACAGCACAGTGCTGGTACAGGACAAATCAATGCAATTGTGACAGTGAACAAAACTCATCTTAACACTCACATTTTCCAGTCTTGATGGAGCCTCTTGAAACCAGTGGAATTATGTCCTTTGCCATGGGTGTCTGCATTACACTGATCCATGGGGCTTGTGGAGCACCACTGAGTAGTTCTCCCTTTTGGGCTGCACAAAGGCCCCCCAGTATTTAGCAGCACCCAAGGGGGTCCAAAAGACCAAACATTGGGTGTTGTCTCCAGGGGAAGTAGCAGAGATGCTTTCTTGTCCAGCCCCTCTATTCCACCTTTTCGATTTATTTATCTAAGTGCTTCCAAATCTCCACTTCCACCAAACCATTACTTCATCCATGAGGGAAGCAGATACAGTGCTCCTCTTTCCCCTTCAGCATACATCAGGATCTACAAGTGACCCAAAGCACAGAGGGAACAACTCTGTGTATGTTCTTGGTGGCTGTGTATGGCTGGAAGTGCCCTGGGGCCCTGCAGGGTCTTAGTTCAAGGTAAATTGTAGAATCACAGCATGGTTTGGACTAGAAGCACCTTGAAGATCATCAGCTTCCAACCCCCTGCTATGGGCAGGGATGTCTTCCTTCAGACCAGGTTCCCCAGGGCCCCATCCAACTGGAACAGTTCCAGGGATGGGGCAGCCACAGCTGCTCTGGGCAACCTGTTCCAGTGCCTCACCACCCTCACAGGGAAGAATCACTTCCTAACATCTCACCTAGACCCACCCTCTGACAATTTTAAGCCATTCCCCTTGTTCTGTCACTGCATGCTCTTGTCAAAAGCCCCTCTCCAGCCAGAAGGTGCTATAAAGTCTCCCTGGAACCTTCTCTTCTCCAGGCTGAACAGCCCCGTCTCTCAGTATGTCTCCATAGGAGAGGGACTCCAGCCCTCTGAGCATCTCCCTTTGTATTATTTTTCATCTGGGTGTGGGACTTACCTTCCTCTCTCCCCTTCTGTGAAAGGAGAGTTGGAAAAGGCTGAGATGCAGCTCCCTTGGGAAAGCCAGGCTTGAGCAAGAGGGGGAACAAATAAAGGGATTAAGAAAAGTTTAACTGTTTTTCTCTCCATTATACTTGCACTCCAAACATAAATAAGATGCTAATACTAGACTTCAGTGCTTGCAAATACAGCATGGCTAGGTTGCAGTTCTGAGTAGAGGGCTCAGAGCTGCTGCTGCCGCCGTACCCAGACACTTCTTGCTCTTCCGTGCAAGCTTTGATGGCAGCTGATGTTGCTCTGTGCCTAAAATATTTTAAATGGCTAAGCCACCCCAAATGTCTTGGCAGGGAACAAGTGTCTTAGAGATAGATCACATTGCTATTTCTGGACTGTTCTATAAATATGCCTTTTGTCTGGAAACCACCCTCAAAGACAGAGGCCAAACCTCTGCCTAGCATCTCACCTCTCCTTTTTGCAACTGGCCTCATTTCTTCCCTAAGCAAAATTCCTTCTGGATTAAAAACAAGTTCTCCCCAGCTACAGCTATTGAGGGAGCTGGGAGTGGGCAGGAGTTCACCCTTCCACTCAGTGCCTGCTGAGTGTGACCTGCAGGGAGGTTTAGGTGCATTTCCTAGGGAGAGGGGCTCCTACTGCAGGGCTCCTTGGGGCAATTTCAGCACCTTCCCCAGCACCAGCAAACAAAGTCCATTCCAGGGGACTACAGGACTGTCCCAGCAGTGCTGCCCCTGTTGCTCTGGGGCCCTATCCAGGCTTAACTCACTAATCCCCAACATGCTGAAACCCTCCCTCCATGTCCCAGGGGCACAAGGCACAGCCATGAAGCATCCTGGAGCACCCTCGAAGTGGGATCACCAGTGGGGCAGCACAAACCCCGTAACTGCAAAGTCCCACCTGGGACAGGGGGAAATTCGTGTGTTCACTGTTTCCTTCCTCATCCACTGTTCTGCTTTGCAGAGAGCCAGAGCCCAGACAGGCTCCTGCTGCCTCCTCCCTCTGGGACACAGGGATTTACCACCAAGCAGCACCTCTTGCAGCACAGATTTACACAGCCTGAACCCTTATTTACACTTCAATTCTGTCACTGCTCGT
The DNA here is from genome assembly GCF_052056855.1 of Sturnus vulgaris. Classification (NCBI taxonomy): domain Eukaryota; kingdom Metazoa; phylum Chordata; class Aves; order Passeriformes; family Sturnidae; genus Sturnus; species Sturnus vulgaris. The sequence continues at coordinate 15,065,055 of NC_142256.1, read as the reverse complement.
GCACAAACACAAATCTCATTGCTTTCCCCAGACACTCTTGCCAGCAAGGCTGCACAGGTTTTCCCCCTGGCATTGAAGAGTGAAGTGCTGCCATACTAGTAGCTAGATATTAAAAATAAATAAATTGTGAAAAAACACAGCAGCCAGCAGCTCTGACTGAAGATTAAGAGATGTTTGGATTTACAAAGAGACAGTGCTTTAACTTAAGCACCTGAGTTACTGATCACAGTTATATGACTGCTCATCTGCTTTGTACTTGAATTAGATGATGCACATTTAAAAATCCATCCCCAGGTGAGTTCTGGGCCTTTTTGGAGATCTGGCATCAAAGCAGCAGACAGACAGGAGTCAGAGGCCATGCAATGAAACATGGTAATCACTCACTGAGTGCCATCACTAATGCCTAGTGCTTTGAACACAGTTCGGAACAGAAATGCAAATCCCTACTTTTTATTAGTGACCCAGTACAAGCTACTTCAGTCTGACCACAGAGATGCAGAGTGAGCAGTTAATCAGAACAAACATTTACTTGAGTGCCTGAAAGGCTGCAGTACTCCAGAGCAAGAACAAAGCATTCTTTTTAAATCCTTTTTTCTTTCCCCTTCCTGAACCATCAAGAAAGGTCACAAAACCTTTGCAGTCTTCTGTCACAAGCCCAGAATACAGTGGGCTTCCTCTCCAGCCAGCAGGGTCCTATGCCAAGATGGTGAGTGGGTATTCACATCCAGGCTCCAGGGCATGGAAAGCAGGACAGACAGACTCCCACAGGATGGAGCCCAGCCTGACAAAATATAAATGTCAGATGATACCTGATGGGACTGATCTGCCTATCCCCATCAATTATTGTGCCCTGGGGACAGCACCCTTGAGCTGACCCCACCTGAAGACTTTTTTCCACCACCTTGCAGTCATTTACTCAGGACAGACCTAAATCTTTTTCCCTGCCTCCCATGGGGCAGCTGAGTGGTGTTTCCAGTGTGTCCAGAAAAGGGCTATGGAGCTGGGGAAGGGTTTGGAGCACAAATCTGAAGAGAAAAAGCTGGGGAGCTCAGCCTGGAGAAAAGGAATCTTGGGGGACCTTACCACTCTCCAGAACTGCCTGAATAGAAGTGGCAGTTGGGCTCTTCTGCCAGGTAACAAGTGACAGGATGAAAGGAAATGACCTCCAAGTGTACCTGGGTAGGTTCAGATTGGATATTTGTGAATATTTCTCTGCCTGAAGGGTTGCCAAGCATTGAACACTATCAAGCCCGGGGCAGTGGTGGAGTGCCCATTCCTGGAGGGATTTAAAAAACATAGATTTGGCCCTTAGACATAGCTTAGTGGTGGCCTTGGTAGTGCTGTCTTAATGGTTGGAATTGATGGTCTGTGTTAGTTTTGCTTTGCCTGGTTTTTGGTAGGGGGCAAGGCCAAAGAGGCGGCTTCTGTGAGAGGCTGCTGAAGTTTCCACCATGTCCAGCAGAACTCTCTGATGGCTCTGAGGATGGACTTGCTGCTCACCAAGGCTGTGCCAATTACAGAGGTTGGTAACGCCTCTGTGATAGCAGATTTAAAAAGAAAATCAAAACAAAGCAGGGCGCAGTTTTTTCTAGTCAGAGAAGAGAAGGAGATGAGAACACGTGAGGGAAACAACACAGTGGCACCAAGGTCAGAGCAGAAGGAGGGGCAGGAGGTGCTCCAGGCACCAGAGCTGAGATTCCTCTGCAGGCCCTGGAGAGGAGCGTGGTGAAGCAGCTGCGCCCCTGCAGCCCATGGGGACCCACGGGGGATGCAGAGATCCACCCACAGCCCATGGGATCCATGGGGGATGCAGAGATCCACCCATAGCCCATGGGATCCATGGGGGATGCAGAGATCCACCCACAGTCCATGGGGAAGGTGCCCAGGCTGGAGCAGGGGATGCCTGGAGGATGCTGTGATCCAGTGGGAGACCCAGTGGAGGGAGGGGGCCCTTGCTCCCAGGCAGGACTGCACCCTGTAGAAAAAGTGACTCATGTCACTGCAGTTTTGGGAGGACTGTGTGCCCATGGGAGGGTCTTACCTTGCAGCAGGTGTGGTCAGGCTGCTGCTCATGAGATTTGGAGCCATGCTGGAGAAGTTCACCAAGAACTGTCTGCTGTGGGAGGGACCCCGAGGTCTCACAGGGGAAGGACTCCTCTCTCAGTGCAGTGGAAGAAAACCTCAGGTGACAAACTGATCAAACCCCCAGGCCCTCTCTCCCTACACTGTCAGTGGGAAAGAGGAAGGCACTGGTGGAGAAAAGGTGTTATAAAGGCTTATTTTACTTCTCATTATCCTATAATTTTGTTAGTAATAAATTCACTTTGCACCTCTAAGCCGAGCCTGTTTTGCCCTTAGAGTGTTTTTCTCCTAGTCCTTATATAAACTTATGAAGACTTCATTTTTTTTTTCTCTCCTCTGCCCAGCTGTGGCAGGGGAGGGTGAGTGAGAGGCTGTTATGGATGCCTGGTGTTTGGCCAGTGTCAAACCACAACAAGGTCTTAGAGATCTTCCCCAACCAAAACAATTCTATGACTCAGTGTTCCCTGGGCACACAGGGAACAGGGTCCAGCACTCATGGCCCCTCACCCAACAGGGGCAGCCCCCAGGGAACACAGCACAGGGTACAGCTGTCAGGGACAGAAAACACTATTGTGCCCAACTGGGAGAGACGACCTAGGGACTGGAGGTGCTTGACTAAATCAGTTTTTAAATCATCCGTTTACTTCTTTAAAAGGAGGGCACTGCTGCCCAGCACACTGGAAATCCACAAACTCTTATTTCCACCCAGGTCTCAGCTCTTGCCCACAGTTGACTGGTTGTGGGATTGGAGTCATCTGCAACCACTGCCCCATCCCAGTGCCCAGGGACTCCCTGGGTCCTCCCCTGTGTGCTCTGTGCACACAGGGACTCAAACTGGCCACTCTCACTTGCAGGAAGGTTTGTACCCATAGATCCTGCAACACCAGCAAAACCCCTCTCCTGTGTGGAGAAGGGCTGAGTGTTCATTTGTGGGATCACACAGAGCTGGGGAAGAGCCAGAGCCTAGCACAGGCCTTGGAGCTACTTTTCTCTCATCCACTGGGGTTTGAACCAAGACCTACAACAAGCAAGACAGGGCCTCTTGTTCATCAGAGGCACACACGAGTTTGTGATTAAAGAGATTCATAAAGCTGCGAGAGACCAACGGTGAGGAGCATTAGAGCCCCACTGCCAGGGGAAGCTGTCCTGCCACAGGGGCTCATTCTGTGCAGGTAGGAGCTGCCTTTCCTGCCTCACCTACCTGAACAGGGCTCCTGCCAGCTCAGCATCACCAAGCAGGTTTATGCAGAGCTTTCTGCCTTCTGTGGCTTCCCAACTTCCTTTCCATTTTAGTGATTTTCAGATTTTCCACCCAACACTAAAGTTTCCTTCAAAGCCCATGCTTTTAGAGCAGTATTAGCAGTTTCCTCCTCAATCATATCTCTCTCCACTTGCTGGCAGGCCCATTTTCCTTAATGGCTTATTTTCCCGGGATATGTGTGGGTCCACCGAACCAACAAATAACCAGCTTGACTGGTATGAACAAATTTTCCTGTTTCCCCCTTTCTTACAGTATTTTTTAAATTTCCTTACCTATACCTCATTTGATTCTTATTCCTCCTCTTATCTCCTCTCAGTCTGTCCCCCAAACTCAGTTACGAAAGGGACACTCCAGCTCATCACACCTGACAGGCCAGCCCACAGCTCGCCCCATGAATGTCACAGCTCCTCTCACACTGGGTTTTTAGGTGGATGCCCTGTACAACCCATAGCACTCCCCACCCTCATTTATGGATGGAAGACAAACATAGAACTCCACTGTGCAGCAGAGAAACAGCAGAAAGGAATCTGAAGGCTCCCAAATGAAGCAAGCCAACTGGTACTGTCCATCTTCCCTCAAGCCATTTCCTGCCCATCTGTCATGAGGTTGGGCAGCTCTGACACATCCCTGCCTCTGAGCTAGCTGGGCTCCCAGAAATTGGGAAGGCCAGTGAGAGAAGACTGTAGCATCTCCTCAGTACCACTCAGTATCACTGTGTGATGCTGCATGTAGGGATGTGCCCTAATATTGTGAAATGTCTACTTCTGTGTTCTGCTGTGCTATTCAGATGTATGCAGTGGAATTCTGATTTTAATTTGCACATGAACTTTTAAAATTGCAGAAGGTGGTCTTTTGTGATAGAATGAAGGAAATAATAGGAAATCACAATTGAAATGGGAAGCTCCATGTGGTCTCCAACATGTTGCAGGGAAGCACAGACTTCACCACTATTGAAAGATACTGTAATGATTTGAGAAGATCTGTTCAATGGTTTGGACCATTGAATCTGGCACTGGAGAAGATGTGTGTATATCAGACACCTCAGTCATTCCCACAGCTCAGCCTTCTGTTGAGCAGTTGCAGTGAGAGAGGTTTTTGCTAAAATTCCACTGTGGAGTGAATTGAGCAGCTGATGGCACCTGCTGAGCCAGTACCCAACTCTCCCCCCCTACACAAATCTCTGCATGTTCACATCCACACTTCCCATCCAGAAACAGCTGTGACACAGGACAATACACGTGGCCTCACCAACAGCCTGGGAAAGTGCTTACAGAAGTTCAGACCCCCATCCCTCCATTTCTGCTGCACCCAGAGCACTGGTAGAACCTTTACTGTCCTGCTGTGGGGAACGGCCCCACTCAACACAAATTTGATGTCATGGAGTGTTGAGAACTCACCTCTGCAAAGCACTTCCATGATCCTCTCTGAGGCAGGAGACACTGTCCTGCATAGTTTCAAGGAGGGCAATAAGGAGAAGTTTAAAACCCTCCCAGCCAAAGCTCTCCTGGGCCTGTTTCCCTGCTGATGGAGGCCACCCATTCCCGTGCTGCCCCAGTTCACCAGCCACTCCCAGTCCACCTCCAGAAAACTGCTGGCTCTCCTCCACAGCTCCCCAGCCCAGAGTCCCTCCTCAGTGAGAGCCCTGGAAACACAGAGCCACCAGCTCAGCGCCATGGCCATAATGCTCTGTAGAGTGGCACTGAAGAGATGCAATAAAATGGATCTAGTTACATGAAGCACAAAAGGGAAGCAAAGAAAACCAAGTCATCCAAGGTGTTGCAGTCATTTCCTCAAGGAAGAAAAGGGTTTTGCTCCCATTTCCTCTAGCATTTATTTTATCATTCAAACAATGCCTCACTGATGGAAAGAAGAGCCTGCAAAATTTTAGTATGGCTTAAAACAAATCCATCTACAGAGCCAAGGAGACTTCAACTACCATAGACAAGGTGGAGATAGAAACAATTATTTAATGGAAACCATCTCAAGTTGGATAGATCCTAAATTCCTTGTTAAATGACAGACTAGTTCTAATTGGTGCAGGAGTTGGCATTACTAGTTCTAATTGGTGCTTGGGAGTTGAATACTTAGTCAAAGTCAAGTTGAAAACTACTCGAATTTTAAATGAAAATTGTGGGTTTTTTTCTTTTCCTATGCCAAGAATATATTTGACAATTAATTGTGCAAATGTTGAATGAATCAACAAATTGCAACAATTTGAGAAGAAATGGTTAAGGAAAGCAATAAAAAGTTAAGGACAGCACTGCGCTCAGGCTGCCAATTTCATACCCAAGGCTGAAAAGAACAGATGAAGTTAAGTGCTATTAATGAAATTATATAGCTGTATATTTTCTATCATCAGCTACCTGGCAGTAGCCCTGCAGTTTCCCATGTGACAGCTTTTAGGCTTTACTGGATCCAGAGGGTCTGTGGAGGCCAAGGTGAGGTTGGGTGCTCCCAGACACCACTGCAAGATGTCTGTCCTACAGCTAGGCCAGGCAGCCACAAAGCGGGGGAAATAATCAGTATTTCCCAGGCTGGAAAACTTTGTTGTTGTGACAAATCCATTCAGAAGACAGACTAAAAGAAAATGTGATGAAAATATGTAAAGTTGAATGACTAGCTTCTGTGGAACTGTCATCCCAAATTCCTGCTGAACATCCTCAGACTTTTAAATTTATTTTTCTTTTTAGCTGGTGGGCCACTGAGAAGATATGGCAAGACATATTAGCAGAGAACACAATCCAGAAGACATTGATACACACCTTTTTTTGCTGATGATTCAGAGAGAATATCTTCCTAAGGCCTCAGCTACAGACCACTACTAAGTGGTGAGGACCTCCCACTTTTAATTATTACCTTGAGAGGGGCCCTACAGGAGAAGCAGGGAATGGTCACTGTGATGGAAATAGAAAAACCAGCTTACACAGCATTCATCCCCACTGATCCATAATGAAATGTGGATCTGAAACAAGCCCAGATAGTTCCCCAGAGACATCACAGTGAGAATATGGAATTTATACTGTAATTCGAGTCTCTTAAGGGAGCCATGGTGGTGGTGGCCATGTATGCCCAGAACACCAGGGAGACAACCCTGCTGCTGCAGGGGTCACTTCAGTTGTGCAAGCATAGGCGTCTCTCAGGCTACTGCAGGACCTACACGGAGAGATAAAAAGAGTATCTGTATAGCATAAAGCACCACAGCATTCACTTCTGGGCTATTTTGGGTTCTAGTATAAATTTAGCTACATCTATGCTGCACTTAGGCCTGAACAAAATATTCTCTCTTCCGCAAATTACTGGCAAGTGAAGAATGTTGAAGTCTTCTCCAGGGAGCCCAGCACCACTCACCTGGCCCCTCTCCAGGGAGAAGCACAGCCGTCCTCAGCACAGCAACACTCCAGCACTTAAAAACTATTTTCCACTATACATCTAAACCAGAGCATCTGTAAAGCACATCCTGACACTGCTGAAAAGTACAATCTGGTCTCAAATTTCTCAGCCACTGAAACCATACAAAAATCTCCTGGTTCATTTTTCTACTCTGTCAGGCCCTTCATTTCTATCAGAGGTTCCTGTAATTTAGTATTTTTCTTCCATATTAATATTTTTGTAAGACAGAGAACACAGCCCATTTGGATTAATTAATTCCTGCTGGCTCCAGAAGTACTTCAATTTTGTTCATTAATGCAGAGGTAACCCCCCACCCTCTGCAGAGGGGAGGCTGGAGCACCCTGCAGAGCTGCTCTCAAGCAGGAACAGCATTCAGCACTCTGAACTGCAAAGAGGCTCCAGGTCCCAGACACCTGTGTACCCACACCCTTCTCAGTGTCCTGCAACAGCTCCTGGGGCCCCAGTGACACATGGGAGAGATTAAATCCCCAGACACAGTTCAAAAAACACAGTGGAGAATCAATCCTCTGCCCTGCTCTCACCACAAAACCCCTGAAAGTATCCTTTAAGAAGGTTGCTCTCTTCATCATTATTATTCTTCTCTATGAAACTTGTTAACCAAGTTTATCTTCACCCTTCTGTGGTTTCTCTGCTCTGAAAAAAGGAATAATTTGTTACTTGCTTATCTGTATGTTCTTGTAGAGATCTAGTTTGTGAAGAACTGCAGGAACAAAGTGATAGGAATAAAAGGTGGGGGGAATTCCCAGCCCCTCAAGAGACCTTATCCCAGGGGGAAGATAGCTGTGAACCAAGCATGGCAGCAATATTCACATCAGGACATCAGGTCAAATCCAGCCCCAAGAAGGCTGGGAGACAGCAGGGACCAGGCTGTGCCAGCTGGACACAGGGCAGCCCCCAGCACGAGGGGTCAGGCTCCTCCTGGCTGGGGCAAGCGATGGAAACAGGAATTGTGGCCCAGGTGCTCCACTGGGACTAGCACAGAACCCCTTTCCCATCCTATGACTCTATAATCTCACTGAAAATTATGTCTTGTTTGGATACAGTAGCAAACATTTTGTTGCTTTTATAACATTTTGGATGCCATAAAAAGTTACTTGCAACTTTTCCTCCATCTGGTCATAATTTCTTCTCCTGGTTGGAGACTAGGAGCTATCATAAAAGTTGTCTGCCAATATGAAGGTTATCTTCACTTGGTAATCTGTTAGGTGTCAAGAACTATACTGAAACAGCATTAAAAAGCTCTGGCTGTTGAAAAATGAGCTATATTTAAAAATACAATAGGGACCAAAGAGAACTAGAAGACCTCCCTGTATTTTGGAACAGTGACAGAAAAATATACCTGAATCTCCACCAGAAATAGCAGCAACAGAAATACAAATAAAGGAAAGAACACCCAATGTTTGAATAAATCAAGGAGGCCAAATTCAATGAATAAGTTACCACAAATTATCTACCCAGAGCTGACTCTCATACAAAGCCTGGGAACTCTCTCCCATAAATGCTATGGTACTAGAAAGAAAATAGGATTAATTTTTTGACTTTGCAAAAGCTGCAAGGCATTGCTTATAAAATATAATGATCTGAGCTGCCTGTACTACTAACTTGAGCTTTACGCTGTGTAATTGCCAGATCTGTCGTTTGGAAGTAGAGTTCTTTAGAGTCAGCTGTACCACAAACATCAGTTTATTTAATGATGTCTACCTGAGCCAAGACATGGCTCATTCAGTCCAAATTCCTGTAACATGCACCCTCCTTTACCTTAAAATTGTATGGGTAAAAGTCCCTCATCACAAGAACCGTTGTTCTGGAATTCAGAAAATAATCACCCCATTCAATTCAATCCCATGTTACACAGGTGAAGGAGGGTCCTCACCAAGTCCTACAGGGATTAGGGGTATACTTTATGCTGATCCATCAGATCTGCACTTTTATTCCTGGACCATGATGTCTTGAAAGCCTCGGCCCAAAATCAAGTTGGTTTATTTATAACATTTTTCTGAAAAAAATTATTTCATTCTGTAGGCAGATGAGACATGACTGCATTTCCTGGCTCAGGCTGACCAAACTAAGCAGTTTAAAATGGAATTGAGGGAGTCAGAAGGTGGCTGAACCAGGGTTACAGGACTAGGAAGGCAGCTGACAGCTTGGTGATAATAGGAATGATAATTAATAATAATTAACTGCCATTTCAGAGAAGACAGGAACCCCACATGTCTGATACCATGCAGGAGGCAGAGCCTAAGAAGGAACCACATGGTGACCAAGCTGTCAGCCAGGGCCCAATGTGGCAACTGGTCAGAGCATCTTTGCTCTCCAGATCTGAGTTACACCAGTGTACATGAGATCTAGAGCTGTCATCTGCGGGAATGCTTGTGGTTGGTACAACACCAGTCGTTATCCACCCACAAGACTCACCCTGCCAAGTTACCACAGTTTTGATTATACATCACTGAGTACTGTGGTTTGGCTCCATGGACCACTCCACACATGATTCATTTCTGGTAAATGAATGAGAGATGAACAGCAAATCAAATTCAAAAAGAAAAGGAGAAATTTGACTTGCCTTGTGAGTAGGGATCGTGTCTTTTGAACTCTACTAATGGATCAAGTAGCCTAAATTGAAGACTGTTAACTACAGAAACAGCATGTGCAGAGGTGATGCTTCTGAATTGTCTAAATCCACAAGATCTGCAGCTCTCTCACAATCTGAGACAAATCAGTAGTGTGCCAGAACAAACACAAACAGCCTACTTCTCTCTGGTTAACTCGACACAAATCCCAGAAAAAGCCAACACAAATAGCTGATACTGCATCACTGGCAGTCTCTTTGCTCTACAGGGCACCCTTTCTTTCTGTCAGATCTACAAATCTGACCCAAGTGAGCTAGTGAACTCTGCAGTTAAAAGTCAGTCTGAAGTAGAAGATGAAGCACTGCAAGGTTAAAAAAAATAAATAAAAGAGAGAATTTGTAATGAAAGCAGCTTTAAATAGAACATGTGCTTCTTTTACTTCACAGCACTTCAACAAGCTGCTTTCACCACATACAAGCTATTGGTATGAGCAAGAAAGAAATAGTCCCTTAACAAGGAAAATTACCAATAGTCCAAATCCATAGATTTCTCCAGTTACAAGCATTTATACAATAAGCCCTTAAACTGTAACGCCATCAGTCCCTCAAACAAGATGGAACTGACAAGATACTGTTTTCACTGACAATGCCACTTCCCTAATCCATGCTAGGTTTCAGAGCACTTTGATTCTTGTCTGCAATGGAAGAGTTCAGTTGAAAAAAAAACACCCCAAGAAATCTGCTTTTCAAGATTTAGAAGATTATAAACTGGCAACAGAAAGAACGGAAAGACAGTTTTTGCCAGTTGATACGCAAGAACAATTGTGTAAAAGACAGCTCAATGTTTTAAGATGAACAATACAAAGAGCAGGCTAAATATAAGATATGCCACATCTTTAAGTGCTTTTTTGTATGATATGAAAAACAAGTGGATGTGGTTTGCTTTTTTGCTTTTGGTGGAGTGAAGCAGTTTGAAAAGAAGAAAACAGAATTTAAGCCTGTGAAAAGAGTGCGTTAAAATAATAAGAGATAGGTGCAAACGTCACTCAAGAACTGTGGTTTAACTGCTTTTCACGAAGCAGCAGCCACTTGCAAGGCTTCCCTGACAGCCATATGGGGTGGGAAATAGGTGTCATGTGGAGCTCCTGGCCAGGATATAGGGGCTGCAGCTCTCCAGCATGGAAACCCCAGTGCTCACACCACATTCCACAGCCAGGGCTCTACAGATGGTACAGGATGGTTAAGAACAAAAACTTAAGGGCAAAGGTACTAAATGAGCAGTCTAGAGAAGGGCTAGATGAGCACAAGGACCATCCCTGCTAAATTTCTGAGAGATTATTCGAGCTGTACCCACAACCCACCAGATTGGGAACAAGCTGCTGCTGTGTGCACTGATCTCTCACCTGCCATTACCCACCTCAACGAACAGGAAACTGTCTGCAAGCCCATTAATCCATCTCGCCAAGCCTTGTTGTATTACTTGAATGTTTTCACGAAGTAACTACCAACCTCACATCTCCTTCCTAATTTGAGTTCTAGGCCTCCAGAGGTTTTATTACTTTTCTATTTTATTAGGTTCTTTTAAATAGCCTTTCTGAAAGTGCAGAGTTCAAGCTGTTATCAGCTGAACACAACTTTCACTTTTAAAGCTGGTAACTGCAGCTTTTTCTTAGACAAAAACACAGCTAATATACACAAAACACGACTTTTCCTCTTATTTTCCAATTAAACTGCTGAGAAAAGCTCAGCAGAAATTACACAATGAGGTTTTGGAAGCATGGTGACATTAAAGAACCATACACATTCTCTGAAGGACAGGGACATTTCCTGTCAGCCAGCCATCCAACCACTTTAACATGCTTCGGATCATTTTTCTGGGCACAGTTATAGCTTCTTACCACTGTACTGCCACTATGATTTACATTCATAAGACCTGGCAATAGCTACAAAAAATCCCAACAAAAGGCAGCAACTCTAGCTGGAAGGCACCATTTACAGCAGCTGTAATAACATCTAACTGGTAAAATCTTTAAAGAAATATGAAAATTGAGATTTAATCAAAGAAATAGATTCAAGAAAGATCAGCAACATGAAGAAGGCATATAAGAGAGAAGGACAGCTGAGGAAAATGACAGGCACAATTCACACAGAATTGTTACTTTTAAAACAGAATTATTATATAACAGTCCTGCATTACCTAGTTTTCTGAGTACGTGTCATCACCCACCTCCATCAAAAATATGATACCTTTTGGATGCCAGCAAGTATATATGAAATGAAACAATCTCAGGACAAGAAATCATGTAGTATTATGAAAAATGAGACAATGGCATAAGCTACATTTCAGTATCACATATTGATCAAAGTATTAAATTAAAGCAGTTAAATAGGAATGAAAATATTTTTAAATATTTGTGTTTTATCAAAGGAATTCTGAAGCACAAATTCACAATTTTGACAAATGCTTCAAAGAATGAAAGAGTCCTTGATATGATTCATCAGGCTATTAAAAAAAAAAAAAAATCAATGAATCTATAGGTTAAAACCCAGCAAAGCACTGCTGTGAATCAAAGCAACTCAAAACATCCAGTATGGGTAGGAAGTTAATTGTATTGCAATCCTGAAATCCCACACAAAGACAAGTGTATGGGTAAACTAGAGCGAAAATAGAGGGTCGCATTTTAAAGAAGTGTTTTTTAGTTATACTGAGATTAAAAATGGGGATTTATGACCTCTAACACACTACAGGAATCAGCATCACACCAATTAAAGGAGAAAAAAAACCAATCAAACAAACAGTCATCACTAACATCTTACATATTATCTTTGGTTGTTTAATATCAAGAAATACTTTTTACAGAATACGTGGAGACTATTCCTTTGAAATTCATTCTGTGTCAATACCTTCCCTGTGGCCTCTCTGGTAAACCAGAGGACAGGCTTGACTTTCTCTGAATAGTTTGGTTTTTTCTACATTTTTATCATATCTCTCTTCAAAACTCCAGTTTCTTCCATTTACAGGCCTTTGTACCAAAACAGTTTACCTAGAACAGACTTTACATTGTATAGTGAAGGTATTTTTCTAGCATTATAAACTTAGAACCTATTAAAACAATTTTCCACAAGATACTATTAAACTTACAGGAAGATTTAGAGACAGGAATAACGAACATTTGCAATAATAGTAACTAAAATAAAAACCAACCCAAAACTCCTAAAGTAACATTAGCAAGGATTAAAAGTATTATCTTTTTAAGATTTTAAAATTACTGCTTTAAAAACTCTTGGATCAGAAAGGAGTTTCCAATCCCCAGCTAGAGGTGCTCAGCAGTTGAGGAAAGGGGAATGGGAGGGGAAGGGATGTTTAGGGCTTTCCCCTCATTCCCTTGCTGTCTGGCCAATTCAGCTCAGAATGCTTACCAGGTGTATGAGCAATTTAAGGAATGGCAAATAGCATACACATTTAACAGTATTTCTCTTGGACTATGTACAGCATCTCCGATGTCAGAATCAAAAGCATTCTGAGTAAAATTAGATAACAGTTATTAGGAAAAAGAAACCAACAGAAAGGCTATTAATACACCTTTAAAAATATAACACAAAAATAATTAACCACTGCTTCCTTGGCATGTAAAAATTCTATACAAATTTTAAAAATTTTATTTGCAGGTACTAACCTCTTCAAAAGCTCACTCTGTATTTACACTAATTCTGTGAACAAGTTTATCTCAAATTAAAGCATATTTAAAACAATCATGATTGCATTAACTTTTCTGCTTTAAATTATTACCCAATTAGTGCTTTATTCACATTTTAAAAACTTGTACAATTTATTACAAATATAAAACAGTGCAGTTTTTCATACATTATCCCAACTCTGAGACAAACACTTAAAAGACATGGAAAAAGATTTTGATTTCTATAAACATAACATTTGCATTACTCATACCCCTTTCTTCACTGTTCTCCCATAACCCCAATTTAAAAAGATCAAACATACAACATACTGTAGGTTTATTTTTATTCAAAAAGTTACTGTCTCAAGACATAAATACAAATCAGAAAACAGTACAATTAGGACAATAGAATGTGGAGGACAACAGGTTAAGGTAAATATATAAAACATTTTTAGCTGGTTGAAAACAAAGCTGTAAGAACTGCTTTCACAATGAAACACTCCTTCAAGAGTAAGAAAAATCAACTTAAGTTTAAAATCATATATACAGTCCTCTCAGCAGTTCTATTAAATGCAGTGGTGTGGAAAATAATATAGGCAGTACTTTTAGACATGAGAGTATTTATTTATGTAAAATGAGTTAGGCAGATCTAGTTTTGATTTTGTTGTTACCCCATGACCTAGTAAAATAATTATATTTTATCATGATCCTTTAGATAATCTATGGTTTTTGGCTACCACAGCCGAATGTTTAATTTCTGAGTCTAAAAACAGGAAGCCTTTCTGTATTCACCCATTTGGGGAGATTCTTGTATTGCAAGCGTATTAAGGCATGGAATGATTAAAATAATATACCTCAAGAACTGAGAGACAACTGACAAAAAATATACATATGTAATATAAGTTAATATTTCCTTTAAAATGATGTCTAGCTGCCTAAGCCTTGCAAAATGAGTCAATGTCAAAATGGCATAGATCCACTTTCTATTTTAGACCAAATTTAATTTATTTGTGAATGGACACAAAATGGAGTTTAAAGCTTAGCTTTCAAAGAATATTATGGGTTGTTTATGAGTTTCTATTATCCAATCTAATTTACATATAGAGGAAATGTACTGTAACCTGTTAGAAGTATCTTTAACCTGAAGACTGCTTGCAAAGACAGATAGATAAAACAATATAAAATACAAATTTAAAAATCATTTTTAAAGCATGAATTCTCATGCTCTTCTATTTTTAAACATTGTTAAACTTTCAATATATTTCTGAAACCTCATAATTTTAAGTTGGAATTTAAAAGTAAGAAAAAACTAAACAAACTGCGCAATTATAAAATCAGCACCAATTTATATATATATATAATTTTATTTAAAATTTAGATCCCTATTCCCACACTCTAATAAGCTGTATAATTTTTGTTTAGAATTTTTCTGCAAACATACTACAATAAGCTTCTTTTATTTGGAGACAAAATACAGTGGCACTACTGGAAGGAATTTCACAACATTACATTTTTCTTAAAGGACAAGCAAACTTTCAGGGTTGGTAATGGGCAAGCAAGAGTGAAATCTGTTATGTTCTGGTAGCTTATAGCTTACGGACCTTTCTGAGAAGGCTAACATGAAGCTTTTGGAATAAAAAGTGTGTTTTAGATCGAAAAGCTGTTAAAATTCTGATTTATGTATTTTTTTTCCATGATTAATTAATACAAACCTTCTGTTGCCAAAGTTTGCATTTAATTGAAAATACTGACAACTCTTCTGGTTCATTCTATCACTGTGAGAAAACCAATCCACCTACTATTACAGTTCATGGATGTGAACAGCAATCCAGCAGAGTCATGGTTATTTAGTATAGCCAGCAAATGTATAGAGAGGGGCTCAAATCTGTACCAAACACCTCTCAGATTGTTAAGATTAAAACTCAGAGGGAATACTTCTTATGATCCAGAAATAAACTGATAGCACATAAATAAAATATTGATTTTTTTCCCAACAAAAAGTGTAGCTTATCCTCAAATTGTTTACTTGTCCTTTACATTTCTTTTTTTCTTTCAGGCAAACAAAACTGCCCCTTCAATGCACTTGATCTTGAAAGCATGTCATTCTCCTTAGAGAAAAATCTGTTCAGAATTTCACTGTATCTACCACAATTTTGTATTGAAAAACTTCCTCTTCCACTTAGAAAATGACTTCACCACTGATTTATTTGTTGCTCTGGTATTAAAACATTGACACCCCAAGAACCTAAAAAAAAAGTTAGAAATGGTGTCAATTTGTAGTCTAATACACATTTAACAAATAACAAAGCAATTAGTATATAATTTAAGATTAAGACACTTCAAGATATATTAAGGCATTATTAAGTTTATTTTTCTTCCAAACCAGATTAACCACACTTCTGATTTAGATAATAATATGAAAAGGGCTCCTCGTTCGTTAGAAATATTTTCCTCACACTTGAAATTAAGTAGATCCAGCAGGAATAAGGTCTGTGTTTTAATTATTTTAGGTAATAATTGCAAAAGAATTTTTAATTAGGTGCCTAACTCAAATTTCTTTGACAATGACATTCTATTCGTGTTAACCTGAAATCAAGTGTGTTATTACCAGTGACTAAACCTGGGACAAAACACTCCCGACACTGGCTGCTGCTGTGTGTGTGATCACATAAACCACAGGCCACGCCACATCAGCCAACCAGGACACAAATTTAACATTTCCAAGGAAATGTATCCACTGCCAGGAAGACAGTGAAAACTCAAACTATCATCAGTAAAATCAAGCAACTGTACTTCACGAGATTGTGTAACTAGGGAAAGAAAAAGCATTCCTGAAACAGAATCAGTTTTCACTTCCCATGTGAGAAGAAGCCATACAGTTTTGTATGCCAATGGAAGTATGTATGACAAATGATGTGCCAAAAAAACTCCAGAATATCCAGATTTTGTGAATGTCTTAGTTTTTACAGGACATTATAAAATCAGCAAGAGCCAAAACAGACTAACTTTTCCTGAACCTTCACATAACTGTTCATATTTATCTGTTTAAAATCCAATTTTTACTGTTCTTTGAATTAAATTTACTTTGGGCACCTCCTAAAATAGAGCACACAGAAAGAACTGCCTCTGGTGTGATCAATGGCTGGGCACATCAAACTAGAAGTCTCATAAACCATGTGAATCTGAATAAATTAAACAGCTTTTTTATGTCTACACCTATTAAAAACAAGTGCAACAACTCCAAGAATAAGGGCTCTCTGAAATAAATCATATGAATAAGGCAGATGAACTTTATTCTGAGAATTGTTTGCATTTGTGAAATCATTTTTTGACGCCGAACGCGGGCGTGTTTGCCCGGGGCCTGTCTCCCGCCGGGCCCTTCAGTCACGGAGCGCCTGAGGCGCAGCCCCGGCCCCGCCCCGCGCTCCCTGCGCTGCCGGCGGCTGCCCCCGCGCGGCCGCTCCCGCGCACTGCAGCGGCACAGCGGCGCCGGGGAGGGAGCCTCTCAGAGCGGCCCCCAGCTAGAGATAGAGCTGGAAAGCTAAGAGGGCTCTCAAATCAATTAAATGCAACCTGGAGAAGGCCAAGGTTTCAGCACTGTCAGACTAAAAAGTGACTGGTACTTCACAGATCAGTCCAGGAAAAATCGAGACGAGAAGGGGAAGAACTATTGTAAAACAGAACGTCAGAGAACAGGCAAGGTATTTTCTTGGTGTTACTTCAGGAACAGAACGCATAATAGCCAGATGCACAACCTAACTGATTCGTTATTACTAAAGCAAAGCCCTACTGGTACAAAATATATGGATTTGCATTTAAAACAGTATTTAGGACTTCTTTCTCCCATAAACAAGAACAGATTCACGCTGCAAGAATACTGTAAAAAAAAAGCATAACCATCTTCCAAATTCCACCAAGCTGTCCAAGATTCCCAGGAAGCCTTGTTGTACTGTCCTCTGCTGGCTTGCTGCAGCTTGTTATTTCCAGTGTAATTTGTACCAGCTACTCAAGGTCAAAAATGGCTGCATACTTTACAAGTGGTTCAAGACAGAAGGAATCCCTCATGCAGATTTTTAAAAGAGAATAGAGACTGCAGATTTATGAAGTCGGATAAAAGGGCAACTGCAAGCAGAAACTACAGACTTCGGATGTTTTGGACCTAAAACTTCATATGGAAAGAAAAAATACCTCTCATCTCTATAACCAGATAGCTGTATTATCTCTTATTTTCTCCATTATCTTACTTATGCACAAAAGTAAATATGCCAACTAAAAAAAAAAAAACCACAAAATGCAAACTATCTAATGCTGACATTGGTAATGACACCAGAGTCACTGAACTAAGCTCAGCACAACAGGAAACTTGCCTTTAATATCATGTATGTACATATCTTTATTTTTCTAACACTGCTACCAGCCTCTTGCAAGGGTCTTTTCCATAGCAGATGTGTTTTCTGCTCAGAATCATAGGCTTTTAATTTTTACATAGCTATAAACAGATATTAACAACAAAAATCCTATAAACTTGCAAGGAACACTGACTATCCTAGAATGTATGGAGCTGAATTACTGTACCAGTCTGTCAAAATAAGCTAACAATGACAACCTGAAGATTGCATTCTTTCCATTTAAAATCTGAAGTAAGAGTATGGCAGCCTTAAGGCTGATTTACATTACTTTCCCCTTACATAAATTAACCTACCGATTCATCCATGATTGAAGCAGGGTCGAAGAAATCTGGTTTTAGTTCCGTTCTTTCTCTCCTGTTCTTTGATGGTGGCTTTAGAAAGCAAACAAACAAACAAACAGGTTAAGTGTAATTTCACCAGAAAAACAGGTTTTACACTGTAGTCAGTGAAGCTGAACTCTCAAGGGGTAAGAATACACAAGGGATAAATGTTATTCGTTATGACAGGAAGTGATCTTGCTTTTTGTACGGCAGTTGGAGCAGATGGCTCTTGTATACAGACAACAGCACAGTCCTTTAACAATGCAGAAAGCAACCAGAATAATTTTTTTTTATCAGAAGGAAAATTTAATTGAGATGTCTTCCTTTAAAAGCCGAAATACAAATCCCAAGACCACTAAAAGAGAAGTAAATTTCTTACTAGGTCTATGTCCATGGTGTCAAAATCCATGCCTTCATTAAGATCTTCAATCCGTCCTTCTGATGACATCATCACGTCTTCAACAATTGGCTCTTCATCATCTTCCATTAGACTTGTGCCACGTCGACTGAAATGAAAAGCAATAATGTTTAGCACTAAATCAAGTTAACTTTTATCTACTTAAAAAGCTAATGCTCAGTAAGGACTCTCAAGAAATGATAATCCCATTAGATAAAACAGAAATGAAGTAACGAAATAAACGCATAACCGCTACTAAAGAAAGCTGGTATTTAACCAGAAGATACTAAGAGAGTATGGGAGAATGTTTAACAAAGGTCAGTTTAGATAACTGTGGTACATTGCTAAAAGGGTATTCTGAGAGGGTTTGAGAACTGATAAGCAGAGCTACTTCATACCTAACTTAAACTCAAGTGAGAAAGAACTTAAGTTTTGTCACCTAAAGAAAAATTGTTTCTGCCTTGTGATAAGGCCAGGAAATACGTCTTTGAAATAAAGCAGATGTGTAAAACCACTAGAAATACTCTCACACAGCCCTTCATCCTCTTTCCTCATAAATTCTACATGAAACATCAAATCTTATGAAAAAACTAAGGAGTCATTCTAATTACACTAATTGGTCTCACTGTATTTTAAAAAAAACACCACTGAAACTGTGTTACATGAAACACTGGAAACGAAACAATCAAAAGTAAGTAGGGAAAAGATGTAAAGTTCCTCAATACCTATGCCCATAGTTTTTGTTTGCAACCTGCACTTTTTTTCTGTAGAACTACACAGTCCTTAAGAATGCAGAGAACTCTTAAACTTAGAAGACGAACCCCCCCCTTAAGAGGTACAGGTGTTACCACTGCATTTATAAACCCTCCCCTCTCTGACCCGCCGAAGGAACTTTGCACTTCACTCACATGGCGTGTTGCAAGTTGCTTCTCAGCTTGACGTAGTTCATCGCTGCCCTCTCCTGTTGTTGTCGCGCGGCTTCTTCCTGTTGCCTTTGAGCCAACATCCACGTTACTTGCGTGCTTAAAAAGACCATTATTCTATTTTAAACATGTACTGGTTTTGTGTATGAACACTAACACAAAGCAGACCTACTCATGCACGTACTTGTAGTCGAGCGGCGGTTGGTGGTGCTCGGGCTGCATAGGATAGACACCCATGTAGTTCTCGTCAGGTCGCAATCTCTTGGGCTCCCTCATTATCGTGGAAGTGAGCTGAGGTGTCTGCATCATGACTGGTGTGTGCATTGATTGCTCCCTGTTCAGCCACATACTGTCACTACTGCTGCTTTCTTCAGCTGGAAGCAAACACAGGAAAAACATCCATGAAGTTTTTTTCAAACTAGTCTAAAAGTGAATGTTGAAATACAAATTAAATGCGTGATTCAGAGAATCAATTGCTTTACTTCTTGCCACGAAGTCTTACGTGTGCCTCAAAGGGCCGGGATTTATAATCACTGTCTGGAGCATTTCTATACTTTACTATTGTATGACTTAACACTGTGTATTGCCTTTATTTCCTTTTGTGAATCAGATTAAGACCTTTCCCACTAAGACATATACACAGTCAGAAGTTACCTGTTCTGAAAAAATACATTAAGGCATATCAATATAGTCACACTAAAAAATATGGAACAGTATGTGCTGTTTATATGAACATCTGTCCTAATAAATTTTAAACGAGACAAGTTCTACCTTCGGGTACTTTCCGCTTGCCTGTTGCTGGCTTTGTCTTCTTATTTCTTACTGTAGATCCTCGACTACTGATTCCACTAATCACTGACATGGTATCATCATCCCCACCAGCTAATAAAGAGTTTCGATAGGACATGAGAGGAAGCCACACATCTTCTCTTCGTAGAGACATCTGAAAGGTCATGAACTTCTCCAAGTAAACATACCTTTAAAAGAAACAAGAAATAAAGAGATGAAAAAAATCTGTAACAAATTGTTACCATGTCAAGATAAGTAACTACCAAAATTATCAGCGGACCTTTCTCATCTAGCTAACAGAGGCCTGACAATAGCAGATCTGGAGTACAATTTCTTTCATGCACCATAAAACGAAAAATCACAATAATACAATAAATACAATTTACCCTCTGTGAGTATACTTGACTACATTAGTATAAACTTACCTTGATGTGTAAAGATTTCACTTTAGATGAATACAATACTCAAATATTTATTCTGATGCATGTCTCTTGTGGTTACCATTACAAATACTAAGAATATTAAGAAAATACTTACACTGTTCTTTTATCTTGTCTGAGAAGTTTCGAGGAGAACTCACTGAGAATATCAAGAAATGCCAAATTTAATGGTGGGTGGCTCTCACCTTGTGGATTAGGTTCCTTAAAAGCAAATTCTATGCCATCCCTAAGAACAAATTAAAAATAACATCAGAAAAAGAACAAACAGAAGTTCAAAGCTACCAAAATCGAACCCCTTTGCTTTATGTCAAGAAAGCAATAATTTGATGTTTCCACATTCCAGCAAAAAAAGTGAACACTAGCCATTGTCTGAATCTTGACACAATCATTCTGTCATGGAATTACTACCTTGCATTTCAAGTTTTCTGCATGAGGCCAACATGATAACCACTGACAATGAAGTAGACCTGTTCTTTTTGTTATGGACAAGACAAAAAAGGCTTTTTCATTATAGCATTGACACTGCTATCATTTACATGCTTATACAATGATGCTGGAGAACACCAACAATATTAAACATTTAGGTTTTACTCAGAGACAAAACGGCAGTCATCTCCTAATTAATATATGGGCTGTATCATCTCTAGGGCTGATGCACTTAGTATTAAACTGATTTTCAATGACTAAAAAGATTATGTTAGTCAAGAAGTGTTTACAAAAATGGAAGTAATACAAAGCACACAATTACTTGTGTAACATAGCAATAGCTTCTCTTGTTTTCAATTGATCCAATCCAAATGTTAAAGCAAAACGACGAGCAAGTTCCTTTATGCCACTGAATGTCGGTGATGATCTGTCAAAATTATAACCATTTTCTTGAATCATCTCATTGAAGAGCTGTATGGAATAAAAGGGAAATTTTCATGTACTAAAAGATTATGCCGAACTTTGGACCAATACACACAGAGCTAAATTTCAATTTTAAAGTATGTTTCACAGCTTTTTTCTCCCCACTCCTAATCTGACAACAGCAAGAGACAAATATGGATGTTTTGGACAGCGAAATGAAAGATACTCTTGAAGAGTCTGCACCCCAGAGATAAATTTTGAAATGCAGTGTCCAAGCACTCAAACTGTAGTTATACCGGATGACAGATTTCAGTACTTCACTAAATCAGGTGTTCTAAAGCTGAGAATACAAAAAAATTAGTAGGATTCCCTAATTACATACACTAACAAAGAAGAAATAAATGGGGCAATTCTCACCTGGTCTTGATTATAATATTTTGTCAAACTACTAATTCCCAATTCTTTTTTTTTTAGTTCTTCTCAAAATACAAGTATAAAGAAGAAATTCTAAAATGGAAATATGTCTTCAGGGAAATTGTCAAAGACACCAGAAATTCTGTCACCGATTATGAGATTTTTAAGTACTCATCAATAGTTGTCAAAGCCAAATACTCTGAACTTTACAGTCTTTTCTTTGATCAATCCTTTCCTCATCCTACTAAATTTGACTGTAATTCACTTCAATAATAAATTTTTCTACTTTTAAAAATTTTGTCTAACACACCCATTACTCTTTTGCATCACAATGAATAAAACAGAGTGTTTAGTTACATATTTTACACTGAAGTTCCACCAGCTACTTAAGAGTCATGTATCTATCAAAAGGAAAGGCCTCATCCTCCCTTGTTTCAGGAATATCCATACTGATAGATCAGTCCTTACTTTAATAAGGACTATTTCTGTTTAGTCTCCACCACGATCAGTATCTAGATTTGTATTCACTATGTAGCTTTATAACCTTTAGTCAAATACAGGGATAGAGAAAATAAATTTGGGTAGATTTTCCTTTCATGGATCGCAGTGATCTGTGCTGTATTATAGTGTTTTGGAAATATATGTCTCTACTGTTCTGAGCCTGTGAATAAAACCCAGACGGTTTATGTGAGCAGATGAATCAAATGCTAACTTTAACTGAATTTATCAGGTTTCCACACAAACAAACTTTACTGAAGAGAGTATTAAATTATGTTTTAACATCAAATGTGCGAAGCCCCTACTAAACATTAAGAAATTACTAAACCCTCAATTCCCAGAATAGTTAAAAAACAAAACTAAACTAAAACAACACACAAAAACAAAACAAAACCCCCACAGAAACCCCCCAACCCCCCACACAGGCAGGAAGTATTTATCTGTTCACAAGTAAGCAAACTGGCCATTTCACAACATATATCCGAATATATTACTTAAAAACTATTGCTTTAGAGTTACGAAGGTTTCATAGAGTTACATTCATTTTGTATTTATTGGCCTCTCCTACATTTTTGTGGTACAATATTTGTAAGTATAGGAAGACTTCTGGCAGTTTTTCACATAGTGGCAGAAAATGTGTTTCAGTTTAGACCTATTTATCCCTACGGTCCATAAAAATTTCTTCATCAATACCTCAAACTAGTTACTAAACAACAGGATGTCATCTACAGCAAGGAATCTGATACATAAAAATACTGTAAACTCTTACCTGCTGCAAACTAAGAATAAGTGTTTTAGCACATTGGATTTTGTCTATTTGTCTTGTTTTACTCATAGTTTCTTTAATAATATCACCATAGTCGTTGTAATACTAGGAAAAGAACGGAAAGGTTAACTGACAATGTTAGTTGAAAACATTGCAACTACAGAACTTTTCTGAAAACAAAATCTACGATGTGCCCTTTTAAAAAGAAGAATCAAATATTATCTAAAGGAAAAAACCCCAACATGTTAATGATTACACCAAAATTACATCCTCAATCACCTCCAGAATAATAACTTTTTAAAAACTAAACGCAGAACTAAACCCACTTGTCGTTCTTGCAATGAGTATTACTTTAGAGACAGAACGACCTATTTATCTTCAAGGCCATGACATATTTGTTAATGACACGTGTTTACCCTTTCAAGGTACAAGATTAGAATCTCATCTTTTTAGTAACTCATGTAACTCTGGTAGAGAGTTTTATTTTCTTTGCTGAAAGGAGGCACTTATAAACAGCATCATAGCCATAATTTGTCCAATTAAGACAGCTGTCTGTTCAGTTTCTTAAGTATTTCAGGTTTAAGATAGACGAAATTAGTTATTTGGAGAATCAAAATATATGTATGGCACTCAGACAGACAGAAGCAGGCTGCCCATATTTTAAGTTTTTAAGGTAACCACAAGGAGCAAAGCTTTATCATGTTCACAAAATGAGAACTCAGTGTGCAGCTGTGAATTCCATGAGCCAGAAGAGGTTTTTATATTTAAGTAAGTTGGAAACATATATAAAGATAATGGGGGAAGGGGTAGAGGGAACTCAATTTTACTTCTCATCTACAAACTTTAAAATTAAATTATTTTATGAGGCTAGAGTTGATCTTGGGAAGAACAGTCTCAAAAGGACTGCTAAACTAATAAATGAATTAAAAATAACACCATCAATCAGAATAAGAAAATAAAACTAGTAAAAACAAGATTAAAATAAATAGTCAGTTTCCCTCCTCAGTCCCCACCACCCACACACTGGAACTGTAAAACTCATCTCAATAATTTTTGAATTCTTCACATTTTGAACCTTTTATCTTGGAAGGTAAAAAAACAAGTAATAGTTAAAAATTCTACAACTACTGTATTATAGTAGTTTGATGAAGTATCACTACTAAGCTTCAAATTTACCTTCATATATTGCTTGAAAATGTCTGCGGCTGTGTTCATTTCCACCACAGTATATACAATGAGCTTACAGAAAGCTGCAAGTAGGTTTCTTCTTTTGTGCAATGCTTCAATTTTGCTGGCTTCATCATCCTGCTGTCCGTCTACAAAGAGTTCAGAACAGGAAAATCGTCAGGTTTAAAGACTCCATGTTTAAACATTTATATATAAAACTGGTATGGGCTAGTGGGCATGATTCAGAAAATCAGATCACTGTCCACTGACATGTCTATTGCCCTGTTACAGAGACAAATATTTGAAACTATTAAACCAAACCTTTACTGCAATTATCCTACATGCTCCCAATACTGAAAATCCTTTAATCAGATGCTGACATTTAAAAGCCACACCTACTTCTGTGCACATGCACACCTCTCAATGACAAAAAAAAATTAAAACAAAAAAACAACCAGGCAAACAAGAAAAACCCAGAAATGCACAAGGAAACAAAGCTATTCGTTACAAAACAAATTACATAAAGGAAATTTAAGTTTTGTACAAACCCGCACTATTATTATCATCATCCTGATCAATGAAGACGTGATCTAAAATAAAACTGAGTAGTTCAGATTGCAAGGAAGAATCAGGAGTGTAAACAAGTGGCTCCAACATGTCACGTCCTCCTGTCATAATCTGATGGCTGAAGATCATCAACACATCACACAGAATTGTGAAAGCCTGTTAAAAAGAAACCTTAGTAAATACTTGCTTGGAAAGTGAATTTTGTTTAGAGACAAAATACTCAAGATCTCAACAGTGTACACAGGCCACTAAAGTCCTACACAACTACAAAGGCCAACTGAAGTCAAAATGTACACAGTTTCATACAGCAGGTTCCTGTATCAAGACTGGGTCTCCACATAAAAATACTGCACAGATGATGCCAACTAAATATGAAAATATTGCATAATTAAAACATGAAACTCCCAAATTCTGCCTGATGGATACTACATTAGGTCACTAGAGAACTTCACGGACTCTTGACCACAGTACAATCTCCTTTTTGCTGTCTTTTCTTAAAATAGTTTTGATTTTTTAAACATGTAACAGCTGAGATTATTCAATCCCTTTAAATCCTAATGCCAAAAAATCCAAAACTGCAAACAACTTTTTGTTTTGCTGGCTGACTTGTGTATCTGATATCAAATTTAAAAGCCTGTACTCCACTGCCCCAGAAGGTTGAAACATCTTAGTACCTGACAGAGACCGACATTCTTCAAATTAACAGACCAAGGCGACAAGCTGCTTATTGCTGCACCTTCTCTTTGGCTCTAATCTCCCAAGTACTTCCAAACAGGCCTGCTCTCCAATCCCTCAAAGCGACTATTACTAATTCCTGCTCACAAAAATACATGTGCTCCTCTGAAGTCCCTTGTTCTCTTTCATGAGATTAGAGGAGGCAACTGGAACTAACACCAAGTGGAACATTGTACCCCTATGTGGCAGGTACCCTGTGTAACTAGGAAGCTCTAGTTTCTAGAGCATTCACCAGAGTCAGAGTCATACAGCCTCTTGGAGAGATCTATTCAGAACTTCAGCAATATTTTGTTACTAGCACTTTCACACCCTACACCTTGTGACTATTACACTAGATAGCTCTTTGACATAGAACACGCTTATTAAGCTCCAGGAATATTCTTGTTCTAACAAGAGTTTCAAAAGCTGCAATTGTGCGACTTAGTGGACCAGATTTTCCACTTTAACCAGCTTATTATTATCTTCAGCAGCAAAAGGCTCTTGGCTTTCTATTTCCTTAATTAAACTGTCTACCTAGAAGATAATCTGGTCCTTCCCTTGTAGAGACCTACTTAATTTTCTTTCATTTTAGCATTTTAAAGATCGTTAAAGGCATTTAACATAGAATTCATTCTGCTATCAATAACCAGTGCTCATCACTCGAACCTCAAAATCCTGAGTGTCCTGGCCAAAGAACTATTTGCAAACAGATAGAGACTCGGTCCCTAATTTTTTTTTTTTACTCTGTTATCCTCAAAACTCAGGACAAGTGTTTCTCAAGATGATGTCTCAATTCTTTTTGAAACAGAAGCAAAACCTAAGGATAACCCTTCATGCCAGCATTTCAAAAAAGTCAGGACTTCTGTCTCCTGTCAGAACTGTCATGCATTACTTTACTTACTCAAACCTAATATCTATGTGTTTTATGTCTGAAATATTTAAGAACTTAGTTCCAGTTAAAGCTCTCCCCACAAAGAACAACTGTATGAGGGACTAACTACAAAACTGCTCACATCTTTTCCAAGCAGTGTATCATTGTTGAGGGTTCCATGCTTTTGCTAGAATACCTCTAAACAATACTATTACCAACACAGCAGTGTGAGAGCGTTCCCGAAGGTGACTACAAAAAATTCCCATTTCCCAATAACAAACTCTCATAGGTTACAGTACATACTTGTGCATGTATAAACATATACACACATCTTAAGTACTCCTTTTTTTCCTCTTGATTTTGAGATCCCCAAAGTTTTGGGACTCTGAAAAACTAAGGAATCTACTGTATTATGGAGCAACAAAGAGAAGGAAGAGAATGGATGCTGCACCTGCATGCATTCAAAGACAGAACAAAAAACCCTCTCTTTTAAATTACCATCTTTAGCTCTTCCAATTTTGAGCCTATGAATCCACAGCTCCACAAGAGATGTGGGTCATTAGCACATGGTAAGCAAGAGGTTTGAAATGGAAGTCACTCAGCTTACACCCAAAAGGCTTCTACATTGCACCTGCAGAGTCATGACTCAAAGGAACAAAAAGCTCCTTTACATAAAACATTATGCTGCCTAAAATTACCCAAAAGGATCAAGCTTAAATTGATTCTGAAATCCTATGTTCACAAGGAGGACAAGCATACAAGTACAGAGTGCATTCATACTCAAAAAGGGCACTCAGCCTGAACATCCAGGACATCACGTTCCCACATATGTGCCAAAAATATTACCAAGAAAAACTTTCCAGTTGCTTTAAAAGTACAGTATTAGAAGACTCCAAGTAACAACAGCCACTAACCTGTTCCTTAACAGCAGTATTTACATTGGTCAGATAGTGTTGACAGATTTGACAGAAAACTCTCATCTGCTTCTTGAGACGTAGAAGATCCTCCTTTAAAGAGAACAATTTCATGTAACAGTTGAGCTTTTTCAATTTTATAGTCCCATTTAGTGTGTGCACTTTCACAGAACATTCCACCACAGATGTCAGTGGTGGATTTGAACATTCAAGTCCACTGCATTATTTTAAAATATTACAAATATTATTATTACAAATAAAATTAGCAAGTAGTGATCTTTCTAATTTTGTCATTCTGTGTAGCAAAGAGGAGATGGCAGTTGGGATGAAAATAGTGTTATTTTATAAAAAAAGTAGTAACTAAAAAACCGCAGAAACAAACCTAAAAAACCTTAACACCTCCCCTCACTCGTCAAAAATTCCAGAGCATAATGCCCTTTCTCTTTAAAATACCTGTATTTTCAGCCTGAAGGATAAATTTTAGGCAGCTGTTCTTAACTAAAAAAGACAAGCCTACACAGTATTACTTTATTGTTTAATTAACTCATTTGGGATAAAGTGGAATATCAGATTAGTTTTCTTATCCTCTTTCATTGAGGGGAAAAAAAAAAAATAAAAAGTAGCTTTCTGAGTTGCAGTAACTTACCAAAAAGTAGATTACTGAGCAAACAAAGTATCAGATTGGTCTAAGTACCACCCACACATGTAACGCAGTTGGTGTTACTCAATCATGTGAAGATTTAGCCACATAAAACTGACAAAGTTTAAGGCCAACTCTGTAACCAGCATCAGTCCAAACAAAGACAGAATACACCTGAGGGAAGTTTAAAATCCATGCCTGTCAAGTCTCTCCCTTCAAGAAAGTGGGTAACACACTGGGTACAGCGCATCGTTTAATCCCAACAGGATTAACAAAAGCAACAGCTACTTCTTGACAGGCATTTAAGTATAACATGATTTTAGAAGTCCCTTTCTACACAAAACCTTTTCTCTCAACATTTACCATTCAGATTACTACACTGATGCTAAGAGGACTACACGTGGGATATTTTCTTTCCTTTATACAGAATTATTTGTTTACCTTTCTATTAGAACAATTTATATAGCCTTTAATTTAGTGAATGTATTACAAAGTTAATTCCCATACTTCGTTCACAAACCTGTTCACAAAGAGCAAAGTTAGCAGATATTGAAAATGTCAGAGGCCAAAAAAAGCCCAAATCAACCAACTAAAAAAAAAAAACAATCAATCAAATCTTTAGGCATAGTATGTCTCTCACGTCTGTCTCTGCACTAATTTTTGGCTGTTGTACATTCCACTTCCATTTGGCAGCAATCAAGCAGATAAATATAATAAAATAGTTGTAATACAGAAATTAAACTAATGAAAGCTTTAATTTACCAAATTTTATTATGTATGAGCAGAATATAGTCTCAAAAGGGACCACTTTTCAATTAGGTTCTTTTCATTCCTGCTGAAAGTATTACAAATTACATCTTGCTGCAAAACAGGTAGGTTAATCTTCATTTCTAAACTAACTTGTCAGTACTTAGCTCATCTTTTGCCATTAGGCTTGTGATAAACCTTTAATGACAGCTACAAAAACCTCAAGATTGCTGTTTACCCTTTAAGGAATAAGGTGACAAAGCCTCCAAATCCTTCACACACCTACACTCCTCTTAACGATCTGCACAGCCACTTCTTATCAGGTTTTTGTGGTTTGAAATGTTAAAAGCCATTAAAACACAGAAGGGTAAACCAGCCAGTGGTCAAGTTCCTATTCATCTATAACACCTTCAGACTATAATTACTCACTGGACTGAAGCCTCAACAGATAGGGGAAAATCACCATAATCTGATACAGGGGTTCTCTGTTATAAAATCATTAGTATAAGTTACATAACATGATTTTCAACTCCTGCATCTACCAGAAGCTCAAACTACCATAACCTAAAGTTAAAAAAAAACAAAAAAAAATTTACAGGAAAAATGTATGTGTCCTCATATTAAAAGAAGAGCACTGTAATCACGGATTACTAATTACTCATACACT
The DNA here is from genome assembly GCF_052056855.1 of Sturnus vulgaris. Lineage (NCBI taxonomy): Eukaryota > Metazoa > Chordata > Aves > Passeriformes > Sturnidae > Sturnus > Sturnus vulgaris. The sequence goes on along the minus strand of NC_142256.1, from coordinate 15,035,963 downwards.
ATTAATGCCATGAGTTCCCTTTGTCTTCTCCCTAGTATATTGTGACAGTCATATACTTCTTTTTCTTGTATTAATTACAAGCATGATAATTAAAGTGTTCAAAAAACCTGAAGAATTTAATTGTCTCCACTCTGGCATAAAGAAAGGTGTTCCAGTAATGAAGTGCAACTCCAGCATAGATTTCCAGTAAAAAAGCACTCTTCTTACAGGACTGCAGAAAAAGTATGTTTGATTTCAGGGCCTACATTTTTTAATTTTAGGTAGAGAAATCATTAAAATGTTTCAGCACTTACAAACTACATTCTAAACTATCTAGGCCTCTCAAAAAAACCCCTCTTTTCATTTGGCAGTTCACATAGTGAACCATCTAATCAACCTCTTCAAGCAATGTTGGATACAGGAAACCTTAATTCTAAGATTTTTCAAGAGGTGAAATGGGAAAAATGACATTTCCCAGAGCTTCACCCTTCAAGATTACTATACACAGAACCAGAAAAGGGCCTCTCATCATTCCCTGAAAAAATCTGAAATTAAACTTTATATTTTCACATCTTTATTTAACGCTAGATATAAAAGAGTGATGAAGAATAAAGTAGGAATTGCAACATACTGAGCAATAAGAATACCACATAGCGTACACTAATTCTTAGATCTCACCAACTTGTTACTCATACTTCAAGGTTTCCAAACAAATTCAAACCCACTACCTGAAAGTAGTAAGATTGACTATACTGTGTTTGGTAACTTCATTCTACCCCTTATGAGTATTGTTAGTGTGCCTGACAGGTATCATGTTAATTTACTATTACTTTAAAATTCTGTCAAATTAAACATAATACTGACATTTAAATAATAAAAGCAATTAAAGGAAGTACTAGGTTTTAAGTAAGGAATGTGATTACTAAAACTATTAATCAGAATAACTTGTGAAAAAAAACAGGAGTAGGTACGGATCAATATAAAGAAAAATCCTAGTCTTAATTCCATCACAGTTTCCACTTGATGACACTGCAGCTATGTACAAATGTTTATTTACTCATACAACTGGAACAAGGCATACCTTTGTGGAACTGCTTTCAGTAACTTTTGCTAGCTGCCAAAGGATTACATAATGAGTACACTGCAGTGCATGAATAACAATCTGAAATCAAAAGGGAAAAAGCATTAAATGACAAAGGCCAATAAAAGAGAGCAACAAAAGCTATTTGTTGTTGCACGTAAAGAACATAATTTAACTACCTGTTCTGGCATGTCTCCATTTTCAATGCCAGTTTTTAATAGCTTGTAGTTGCAGCCAAATAAATCCCATCTTGATAGATCATGCGCACTGGAAGCATTAGAAATTAAGCAAAAAATATTATTTAACTAACACTTTTTCTGCAATTCAAGGTTAACAACTATTAAAAGCTTAACTGGTCAAAAAAAAATAGTGTTCAAGAAACCCGGCCATTGAATACCTCCCCACCCAAACCAACACACACAAAAAAAATTACCATGACATTGCATTAAAAAGTAAGATGCATTATCCCTCAACACAAACCCTGATACTGAATTAAAAAACACACAATCCCCAATCCCCCACACCACACAACCTGACAGCCCGATTTGTGCAGAAGCCAACTTACTTGTGAAAAGCAGTGATTCTCTTCAATGTTGACAAGACTTGATATGCATCGTCTTCATCAGGTTCCTCCCCCTATTTAATAATCACACAGTGAGTCAAGCAGTGTAGTCTAAGTGAACTGGGGAACTTACTAAAACCAAACACACACACACTCAAACTGGGGGAAGAAGAGGGTGTGGACCTGATTCTAAATTACTTATCATGTCACATATGCTTTTAGAAGAGTTAGAGACATAGGGCAGTTCACATCTAGAGATGGAGTCAATGATGTTAAATGTCTTTTCCAACTTAGACAGTTCTACGATTCTATAAAATAGTGGCAGAGGAAGAGAGAGGGGGAGGGGGGTGGGGAGGAAGGAGAAGGGAGAAAAAATGGAAAAAGCCTAGGATAGTGGAATACAATGTATAATGTAGGTGCTTCTATTTTCTCTGAAGAATCCAGCAGAGGCCACTGTCAGACAAAAGACACTGAACTAGATGGGCCACAGGTCAGTACTTCAGTCTTACTTTAATCATAGAAAAGTCTTTGAGTGAGGTAAGGGAACTGGCTTGTTTTAATCTTCCCATAAGTTCTGACAAACTTGCATTTAGTGAAAAAAGAGTAAAAATAAAAGGGTCGATAAAGTATCTACTAGTACATAAGATAAACTACCAGAGATCAAGAAACTCCTCCTTAGTCTAGCAGAGATAATACAAGTTTTACTATTCTGTAGTTGCACAACCTATCAAAGACCTAAGCCTAAGGATTTCAACATTTCTACCACAGTATTTGCCATTTTCCTTCAAGCCAACTTCTGACATCTCATTTCCTTGCTTTACCTCTCATTTTTTCTTTTCATCACAAAGGGAAACAAATGGGCACATTTCTTGTTTAGGATTTCTAGAATGGAGTTCTAGATCAGAACAAAAAGCAGGAGAAAAAAGGAGAGCTTGACATGCACCTAAGAAATGCTAAGAATGAAGCTGTCAAAAAGACATTTCCTATGCTCCTTACCACAGATGAAAAGGAGAAAAGTTTTGTCTGAGTATTAGAGATCGCACATAGTGAAGTTAAATACTCTATCAGAAGATTCTCAGTTTTCAGATCAACACAGTGTGGGAACGAAGTAATTTTTGATCTACTAACTGCATCTGCATGCACTCAGGAAGGGAGGAGGAGTGTTTTCTAAAGATTTTGATATTTAACAACAGCAACATGCAACCACAGGCAAGACTAGCTACAGTAGCACATCTGAGGAGAATCCTAGGGGAATTACAATGCTACAACTCTCAAAAATGTAAGCCTCAAAATCTAAGAGTAAAAAGTTTATATATTTAAATGTTTACCTCAAATTCCCAAAGGACTCTTGTCAAAAGGAGATTAAAATTAAAGACTCATTATCTTAATCTAAAAGAACAGTCTGTGTTCACACAATCACAGCAGTGACACTGTTGCACTACTGCACTTGACTTAACAGTTTTGAAAATCAGAAGGAAGCTCCCATCCCTAGCTCCGACTTGCAGAGAAAGACGGAAAAAGTACTGAAAATATTTACAAGGGCAGGAAAAGGTGATCTTGCACATTAAAATACCTCTTGCAGGAAGTCCTCAAGAAGTCGATTAAACTTGTCTGCCAATTCATCTATTAACTGACTTCTTGCAATGTCAACCCTGTTAAAGATCGTGAATTCTTCATTACAGAGAGCATGGTAGGTTTTTGAACAGGCTTCCAAAACATCTATATCTGTGTGCTTCTCCACAATATCCCGGATCTGTCGCAGTAAGGCATCCAAATGCTACACGGAAGATGAGCCAAAGAAGAAAATATGTATTTCAATTTTCATACACATATATACACACACATAAATACACACATGCATTTTTAATAAACATTAAAGAATTTTAAAAGGTAGATTCTATTTATTAGTCTTGTAACTATTATATAGAACACAAACACCTTCTAGAAAAAAAATCAGCGAAGCTTCTGAGAAATTAAGTTTACTTATCAAAAATTAAGTTGGAGCTTGTCAAAGACCGAATCATAGAAGTGATTAAAAATTTGCTATTGTTGGTATGGTCTTATCTAACATCTAGAATTTGCAATGACAACTAAACAACACAGAAGCATTTACCTCCGATTCACACAAACATTTATGCATATTTGTGTGTCTTAAAAGCTGTTTAACTGAAGATTTAGTTTTGTAACACTCTACTGTCTGCTAACTAAAGCCAACTTCAGCTGTTCATATATTCATCCCCTCAACTTGAGCTGCTCACTGCTGCTTGATCACTGCTGGCTAGGCTGTCAACTACACATTTTATCACTTTCTGACTTAAGGATTTCCAGCTATTTCCTTCAAAATGCAATAGCACATCTGAGAAGGAGACAATAGAGATGTGAACAGCTTCAACTTCAACATCATAGCAGATAAAATGAAAGTAGTAACTACATCATTTGTGATCTGGTATTCTTCCTCTTTTTCATGCAATGATGATGGTGGTTTTCTAGTTTCAGTGATAGAAAAAGAGAACTTACTGGCCTGTTTCTACAAGCTTTATCTGTGACAGCTATCTCAAATATGACCATAACCCAGCAATAAATGTTCTCAATTTAAGTTCATCTAACTAGCCGGATTTTCTGTTAAAACTGACCAGACAGACTTAGAAAACTCAAATTTTCAATATCTCTAAGAAGAGCAGCCAGTCATAACTCTGAAATCAAAGGTGCACTATCAGTAAGGGTTACAATAAATAAAATCTCCTTCACACAAAAAAACACTCCTAAAATCATGATCAAAATTCCAGTGATGAAGTCTAAATTCTGTGACTTTTCCTTTTATATTAATGAGTGGATATTACCATACCTTTTCTAATCGCCCTGTTGTATAAATTTCCAAATCAAAGTACTGCGGCAACTGCAGTAAGTTGGTGACCTTTTCTGCATCTACAGAATACTGTAAAATTGTTAAGGAAAAAAGTTTAGATGAAAAAATTCTTGGACAACATAATTCACTATAGAACAAGTAAATATAAACGAAGATTAATAAGAGAAAAAAACAACTTGTGGCAAGCTGTATCATTAATTACAGAAATACACTTGTAAACATTTCAACAACAATCCATCAGCAAGAAATGGAATTAAACCTACCTTTGCTAGCAACTGCGGAAGTGCCACCGCAAAAAGCTCAGTAATTTTTGTCCTGTCATCCAACTGGGTTTTCTTTTCCTTTGCTGTCAGCACCTAAAATATTGGTATTGTGAGGATTTTGCAGCTAAAAGTTCCGGTGCAAAGTTTCATTATCATTAATGAAATTATGATTAGATACATGGACCTCTAAAATCACTGTAACAGATCAATGTAAAGCAGGAGGGAAGTAAGTAATTAAAAAAAAAAGGAAAAAAACATTTAGCATTCAAAAACTACAATTCAGAGTCAGTCCTAACACTATAAAGATTATCTTGAAAACAGAAGTGATAACCTAGAACAAAAGGTTTACCTTTCCTGCAACAAAACACAATGACCAAAACCATGACAATATAAGAATGGGAACCCTTCAGCTTAGAATATTTAACAACAGTTAATTAATTTGTCAATCCTATCTTCATACAAGCTTTCAACCTGTTCTTAAATGGGTTTCTTACCAAAATATGTACCAGTCTCGAGAGAAGACGGCTTAATGCCTTAGCAAAAGAGGCTGTCTAAACTCTGCATAATCACAGAAAAACCACTTGGTGGACTGGCCTTCTTCCAAGAGACTATGGAGTGTCCTTTTCCCTCTTCCCTTCGCTCATTTTGCTTTTTCAAACTGAAAATAGTTTTAGCTTTTCCCAAACATTGACTCTTGTCCTCCTTTCAAACCAATATTCTTTTCAAAATCAATTTTTATCATCTTTAGTAGTACCAACAAATGCAGTAGTTCAAACAGCACTAAGCACCCGCCCAAGTCCAGAAAAAGCAAACTAGCCAGGGTAGTGAGATGCAGAGACCAAAGCTGAATCTCCAATCTCAGTCCCTTCAGCAACAACAGCCCACAGTCTTCTCCATCGTCCCACAGTGGCCCCACAGAGCCATTCCTACATCTCTAGATGAGTAGGTTTTCTGCTTCCTACCCTTTTCCCCGTTCCTCTTCCCACAGGAGGATGACATTCAGCCGCTTGCCGAATTGTACAAAGCATTATTTCGATCAGTGCACTTTCCTGTCTGTCTGTTAAAGCTGAAAATTTAAGAAACAGATGTCAACACACAACTTATTTTTCATTTTCCACAAGGATTAAGATATGTTAGGGTCTTTGGGTTTAGGATTTTTTTTTTTGTTTTTTTGTTTTTTTTGTTTAATGCAAAAAGACAGATGTGTAAACCAACAGCTCATTTCTAGTGATGGGGGTGGCAGAGGGGATAGAGGACGTAAGTACCTTATAAAATGACACCAGAAAACACTGAAAAATTGAGTCACAGGAGAGAATGGAACAAACACTAAGTTTTATAATTATTTTATTTCGTTCCTATTTTTCAGAGGTCCATTTACTAGGACCTATAAATTACAGAATTATGTCAGGGGCTTTGTTTGGGTCTAATGTCATCTCAGAAATTATTGTATTTTTCCATATGGTAGTCGTAACAATAAATTAATCAGTTGCACAAGTAACTTAGTTTCTCTAATGTAAAAAGTGCAGCCTGAACTTGTGGAACAGCAAGGCAACACTGCATGCTAATTCCGTCTCTTTTTTCTAACCACCGTTCTTGTCTCACACTTCCATACCAGGTAGTGAGTCTTTCTACTCTTCCTCACATTTCATAATTGCTATTAATGACTTCTTATAGTCATGGAAACACAGAAAATGTATGTAAACATCTTTTTTCCTTATTTCAAGCCTAACAAAAACTAAACAGCAATACAAACAAAGATCTACTAAAATCTCTTACGTTCTTCTCCATTGAGAGGCTCCTCCAGCAGAAGACTGTTCATACATTCCCAGTCCTTCAAGAGGTCTGTTGCACAGTCCCACATGCTGTCCACAAGATAAGCAGCATGTTCGTGCAACTAAAATAAGAAGAGATTAAGTATTTTATCAGCAATGAAGATTATTACAGATAATACAGAGTATTTCTTGTGCTTGGCTCCTGCCTGTGGCAAGAATACAGAGCAAGTTTTGCGAGCTCTCTGGTTAAACAGAGGATTTTCTTCTCCAATTAACTTAAATACATTAATCCAGACCAACAGCTACAAGGAGCAGTGCAACAAGATCTGTCGGAACTTGAGGGATAGGTGGGTAGGGATTGTGAGGTTTTTTTGCTTTTTCCTCTCCCCTTTTAAATCTATTAAATCACAATTTCTTTACACTTATACATTGTCATGTTTGTCAGAGTAGCACTCACACTGTTTCAACACTGTGTACTGACAGATCCTTCAAATAGACACAACCACACAAAACAATCTTTTGACCTCTCAGGCTGCTCAAACAACAGGAAAGCAAGGACAGATTCATGGTTATTAACCAATGAGTGGGGAAAAGAAAAACAACAAAATTTAATTGACAAAAATTAGAACCACAACAATAACAAAAACACCCACACACCACAAAAACAAGGACATCCCTGAGACCCAACTTACTTCACTTTCCAAAAAGAAAAACACTAATGTCTTCACAAGATTAGCATTTGGACTTTGTCTTCCCCTCCTCTTCAGTATTCCATCATCTTCAGCATCTCTGCGGCTGAAAAGTCTAAAAGAAAATTTATTTCTTGACAAGTTTCTCCTTCATTGCCTTCACCACAGTCAATTCACATGAAGATACCCATTTTTTTTACACACTAAATACCTTGTTGCTTGGCTCCATATTTTATTTTTAAAGGAAGTAATTTGGGACAAGTATCATTTGAACCATTTCATGTATGCTGAACTGGTATTCCACTGACTGTTTCCAGTGGGATGAATAATTACAACAAAATGCTTTACAAACATCAGTGATAATTTGCAGGTGCTTGAGGTCCTATGCTCCTTCTCAATAAACAGTATTTTCTGAACCTCCCTACAGGAGACTTTAAAGCAGCTAAGAAATATTGCAAGGAGGTCTGATAAGTATTAGATGGAAACTCAATTTTGTTCTCCTACACACCTGACATGTTAGATTTTTAGCAGATTTTTAAAATGAAAAATATTTTATGAAATGGTCATATGGGACAATGGAGAGGAGGCAAGCACAGGGAAGTAACTACAAATGGGAAAACACTCATGATGCAAGCCCAAGTTTTAGGCCCCAAACTACAAAAGCATTTTAAGATGTTTCACAGGAAGAATGGGAAAGGAGAAGGACATAGGAACATTTTTATTATATTCCCTGAAGGTACAAGCTTTCAAAATGCAGCCTTCAAAACTGCTATTTCCCACTTAGAAAAACTACAGCAGTTCAGAAAATACAGTAATGTTACATTGTCTCTTCTTTCTTAAGGCCACTTAATGATTCACTTTTTCCTTTTCTTGATTAAATCTAATAAGAATCATCACATTAATGTATACAAATGCACAAAAATCTACAGGAGCAAAAAGTTAACTGTAATTTCTCCATCTTACTTTTTATAAAGAAATTCCCCTGCGGCAACTGCTACTGGCCGATGAGCTGAATAAACCAGGTGGTAGACATTTTCACAGTCTTCTGCAGTCAGAACTTCTTCACTACTCCTAGGGGTAGGGATGGGAAGAAGGAAAGAAAGAAAGAAAGAAAGAACCAAAAAGGCTGAGTCAACAAAGCATGAACTCTAATGAGGGAGATGGAAATGAATGAGAATCTAAACCTTTCCTTCAATTTATCATCCTAAAACTCTAGAGTCTTAGTTCCAAAGTCCTCCTGAATAAAATATACTGATAAACTATGAGCTATTGCTAGAAGGTTATGCTCAAGAGTTCAACTGTGTAATGTTCAATATATTCCACATTCTTCATTTCAAACATTCCATGATAGTTTTTAACTATGAGGCTGAATTCAAAGTTCCTAGTCCTTACACCTACTGAACTATGGGAGATAAGTAGTAACACTGATCTAGACAGATTACTTTTTCTTTGAGTGTAAGATGCATAGACATTTCTATAGCCTTCAGATTATCTGAAGTGTCATGCTGCTGGCCTCACCCACAAGGACAAGAAACATGTAAGCTTCAGTATTTGTTGTATGTCAGATAACGAAATATACGTGTACTTACTGTAAAACAAGAGTGAGTAATTTTATTGCTTGGACTGCGACATCATATTCTTTGTCAAGAGTCATAGACACAATTCTATCCTAAGAACACAGAAGAAAATATTTTTGAAGAGGAAAGAAGTGTAATGCAACTTTTAAAAAATCTCATATATACCCTAAGTAAGAAGTAACACTAACCTTGAATCGACTGGTGAAGAGTTCCAATTTGGAATTAAGCTCCTTATTATAGTAAAGCCCTTGCAAAGCAGTTAGGCATTTGAGTCTTACTTCTCCTTGCTAAAATAAAATTAAGAACTGAATTAAAAGTCAAGCATAGGACACAGATGTGATCTTCATGTCATCCAAGACAAGTTTCTTTTACAGTCAGAATTAATTCAAAAACAAAGACTAAATGCTGTCACAATACACTACCAATAATCATGTTAATGATGTAAGAATATAACCTTGTTCGTAACAAGGCAGTGAAGAAACAAAAACAAACAAAGCCTCCCAAGGTCTTACTGCAGTTACCACCTCCTTAAATCAAAATTCACCTGTTTCATTCTTTCTTTCTAAATACTCAAGGTATTTCTATCATTGACAACCATCCCTTGTTCAGACAAAATTATTAAGTAGACAATGAGAGAAATATTCCTCCTGAAATACACTATCTGCTTCAGCAGAGAACATGTTCTAACGTACAGATGACCCCAATGCCAGAGGTTATTGGGTTTTTACACTAAGCCCATGAACAGCACAGCAAGACTAAGCATCCCTCATTTCTTTCACTTAAAATTCAACAGCGTGAAGTTTCCGATGCAAGAACTGAGGCAATGTGCTGACTCAGTAATGAGTCAGGGAGTATTTGTCAACTATACTGATGTAATATATACTATTTCCTTCCAAGCAGAGAATAGTCTCGAGGTGGTAGCTGGTAAATAATAGCTTGAGGCACTGACCAGCACAAAAGGGGGCTTTTCCCATGCTTTTCACAGCCAGATGAGAATGCTAGAGAGTTTTGTAACTTGGCAAAACAGAGTACTGCCAGGCTATAGGGATGACATGCATTGAACTGAAGTAGTTAAGCACTATGAACTAAAAGTTTGCATCAGCAATAAACAAACAGAAAAGACCACTTGCCTACAAATAACAGTTCCTTTAAAAAAATCTATATGTACTCTCTAAAAACATTCAAAATATTTAAGTCTGGCTTATATGTATTTCGAAGTGCCAGTATTTCTGAGTGATAAGGAAAGCAGCAACTGATTGAAAGTTAAGAGATCCAAACCTAGTCTGGAAAGATCAATAATTAAAACCAAGGAGTTCTGCTCCTTTTGCTCAGTGAAGTTTACCTTGTCATGCATAGTCCACCCTACATATTTTAAGTAGCTGTCGTTGAGAAAGGCATCACTGTACATTTTCATCCATATTCCGATCTCCTCAATGCAGATGGCTCTTATTTCAGCAATTGCATCCCTGTGGAGGGAAGTGGGGCAGTAAGTTCAAAGAGATGAATAATTAGAAATAACCTGCCACAGCTTCCAGAAAAAATTAATGATGCTACACATTACTTACTAAGAGAAACTTACCGGTATCTATGCACAAAAACACCTTTAAATATTGCATTCATCATGTTTTCTATTTCATCCTGATTTTCTTGAAGCTGAAAGAACATAGAGAGCACATAAAGAGTGAGCAGCACTTTTACAGTCAGATCAGATCGTGCTGATGCTAGACAAACTAAATTAACATTTACAAGTGTGACCATTAAATCCTTTCACAGATTCAGAAATACTCACAGATCTGTTTCACATTACAATACACTATTATTTAAGAAATTGTATCTACCACAGCATACAAATTTTAGTAATTCTGACCACTGGAAAACTGTTTTTCAAGTGTAACAAAGACATCTCGGGTTTCTGAAAGGTCCTTCTTAATTTATAAGAAAACCTGATTTAATTTTCTAGTAACATTATTGCTTTTTTACGCATGTATTACTCACAGTACGACTGGCCCTGCACACACATCTAACAAAACTACATTCAATGGGTCATTAAGATATCAGTCTCAATCAAACTGCAAGATCTTTGGGAGATGATCAGAAGATAAACTTGTTAGTTTATCTGAACTGTCAGGAAAAAAAATGCTTAACAGGTAACAGTAAAAATGCTGAAGAGCAAAGGTGAGATGTTTCCCTTGATCATGAAGAAGTTCTTCCTGATGCCTAAAAACCAAAAACCTAGAAAAAAACCAAACATCGCCACCACCACTCAAAAAGACCAAAAAACAAACAAAACCAAAACCACCACCATCAATTGCTTCAAAAGTAAAAACTGAAACCTGATTGAATTAGGGCTTTCAACAAGACAACATTGTCAGCAATGAATCAGCAAGTCTCTTTTACACATAAGAAAGAAAACAGAAGTAGACTGCATTTTCAACTTTGATAGTGCTTTCTGGACATGAAAAAAGCCTTATCTAAAGCATTTAAACACACTTTCTGCTGAGATCATTATTAACATTATGAAAGCAGTAATTTGATCCAAGATATACAGAAAGACTCTACATTTACTTTTTATAGAAAACCAGACAATAAGAAGCACCTTTCAAAGTTTTTTAAGCATTAAACATGAATAACCTGAAGAGCTAGAGAGATAACTACCAAAACCAACTACAGAACAAGATTAATTATTAGCTGCCACTTGAACAATTATCATATGCACACCAGCCAGAGTTGCACTAACCTCCTTTCTCTTCTGTAGTAAGAGTTCCAGCCTATCATTAGCTCGTTTCCCAATAATTTTATTTCGTTCTGCTTCATACTGCCGTTGTGTGTTGTCCATGTTAATACTTAGATTTAATGCCACATTCACTAAAGCAGTCATCAGTTTCATGGCTATAAAAATACGTGAAAAGAATAAGGATTATTTAAAAGGTTACCTGATCTAAAAAAACTTAGCAGAAAAATCTTGACATCTCTTCCTGTCAGCCCTTTCTGTATCTATGAAAATATATACAACGTAAATTTTTTGATATACAAACTTATGCAATATTTTTCCAAGCACAGCATCATTATTTATCAGGACAGTAGATACAATATTGCTATTCTGTTCTTTTCTGTCTTCTTAATGCTTTAAGAAACTAATGCTATTTTACTTCTTTAATGCTATAAGCATTATCTTGATTATAAAGTATATTATTATTGTTGAATTGAGATATACAATCTGTTTCCTCCCCAAAATGAAGGTATAATGTAAGATTTACTAACATAGTCCAAGAAATATTAAAAGACTTATGTTATCAGAGTAAGTTAGAAACTTTTTGTATATTTAAGACTGAATGGTATCAGTCTTTCTTCAAAAGGAAATGTCTTAGACAACCAACACCACTATATCACACTAGTCTTTTTCCCTCAATTTAATTTTAACAAGGTGCAGATTTTCCAAAGATTCATTTATTAGCAAAAGCAGAGAAAGCACATTAGCCAACTACAAGCCAGAAAACAGAAAACCAAAATATAAAAGACACTTGTATGGGATTTTTGGTGTCCTTTTATTTTTAGATCAGTCCTTTTTAAAGAGTGCAGATAAATATCCCTTTTTCAGAGAGTAGAAGGTGATCAACTGTGTACTTGCTCGTCTTGTGAGCTTCTGTAACAAGGCATAGAAGGGCTTGCACTGGTAGAGCACACACAGAAAATTCTTGTGCATGTATCACCAGCATAAAGCTGATGAGCAAGGCTTAAAGATGTGCAGTTATATTAAAATATTATCTCACACTGCCATCTCCAAGATTAACTCAGACTTGTTCTTTAATCACAGAAGCCAAAATTACCAGAAGTACTAGTAAATATGGGTACATGGATTTTGTTGGCAGTCTTTTCCATATAAAATACAATCTTCAACAATACAAACAGTAAAATTCAGATGAACACACAAAACCAACAGAACTGACTACTAACGTGAACAAACGAAAACATGTGGCTTATAAAAAAATATTCTGTTTGACAGAAACTAAAATGCAACAGGGCAATTTCTGCAACTTTTATTCAGGCACAACTGAAAAAAAAAAAAAAAAAAAAAAAAAAAAGGAGGTAAAAACCTGCTTTTTAAGACCTAGAATTTGTATTAGTCATATTGTACAGCAGTCAGAATTGATGATACACCAGAACATGTAAGTTCTCCTGAAAGAAAAGGTCTTGTTCCTCTCTGCATAAGAAATGCTCCGGCTGGTAGAAGTCTCACACAGCAGTAACTCCATCTGCAGTGTGCTAATGAAAATTCAAGAGAGCTATCAAGGATACAAAAGGACTGACAGGACAGTTAGGACTGAAGCCAGCTGTAAATCAGCCAGGTCAAGGGAAGCAAACAGTAATTACTTCCAGTGTGGCAAAACCTCAGTTACATACACAGCCTAAATTTACCTTGTTCGAAGTAAATTTGTTACAATAATCTCACATAAACTGACAGCCACACAATGTCATTCTCAATCCTTCTTCAATAATCAGTGCAAGTTTAAGACTCCTTTATCCAAGAAACTCATCCTTTGTCCATACAAAGACTTATTTCTTTGAAATACTCTATACTTAACTCATAAGGGATTTCTTCACAATATAATGCATTGGGAAAAAAAAGTGAAAAGGTCAATAACATTAAAAAAATTAGAGACTGCATTACTGGTGAAAAAATTCTTTTAAATTATTTCTAATGCAAAGACTGGAAATTCTACTTTACATAGCGCCATGGTCTCAATATGTAGCACAATTTAAGCTTGTAGTAAAAATTGCATCCAACATAAACTACAACTTCTGTTTGACTTAATACAGAGCAAAACAACAGGCTCAATTGTGTTTTAGATTAAAAGACACCTACACCCTTATTTACGACCAAAGACAAACTACTAGAATCAACTAAAAATTTTCCTTCTATTTACTTTTCTACTAAAGGTAATAAAAACTAAGTACCAGACAGCTAGCAAAAAATGCTTTAAAATAGTGCTGTGTTTCTCAGTAACAAAAATCCAAGATAAGAAATTATCCCAAAGCAAGTTGCATTAGAGGAAAACTGTATCACACAATAAAACACAAGCTGAACATTGAATATCAAGAAGTTTAACCAGAGTAATTCTGTCCCATGCAACACAGAACAGTAAATATAATTCACTGACCTGCCAGTGTGCTAGTGTGCCGAAACGCTCTGACTTGCGAGTCTGACAGCCCCGTGAGCAGTGATATGACAGTATCCATCATGTATTCATCGTATATGATGCTATACTGACACTGCCGGACGAGTACTCCGATGAACTCACAAAAACTGGATTTGAACTTTTTCCACTGGGGGCCAGCCATAGTTAGCGGATAATCTCCACTATCCTGTTAAAACACAGAAAAGGAAACAGGAAACTCTATCAAACATCTCAGAAGTCATTTCATTAAATAAAGATTAAGAAGAGATGGCTACAACTTTAAAACCAAAATCTCAGAGGCCTTAAAAATGATACATCAGAAGAATATGATTCCATAAACATGAATATAATTTGCAGTTGAGACATGTTATAACACGAAGACAACTTTCTAACTACTAGTTTCTCTTTTTCGTTTGATGCAAAAAAAAAAAAAAAAAAAGAAAAAAATTATTTACCTTACAAATCTGCTTCGTTACACTACAACCATCACATGAACAGTTAGGTGACAAGCTTAGGAACAGGCTGGGATCATAATGAAGTTTACAGATAAATGCTTACATATCAGACAAACTTCTGAAGTCATAAAATTACCTACTACAACACCTTGAATATAACAAATGTGTGTCCGTCCTCTCCTGATATGGGAGCCTTTACAAATAATGATAAAATGATAGGAAGAAAAAAAGAATCATTTGTGTTGGTGCCTCTGTGAACCATTTCTTTAAGAGGCTAAACAATACAGGCTGAAAAATAAAGTATCCGTGAAAAGAGATTAGAAATCTGAGAGCTGCTCATTAGAATTCTATTACAAGAAAAAGTGAGCATGACAGTGATAAAAAAAAACATGTACCAATAGTCCCAGGTGTGGCTTTACAAATTTCATACAATACTGCCTTAGAGTAATCAAATCTACTTATGCACTGAGGTAGTTCTAAGGAGCACTAAAATCCTTTTAAAGAAAAGGATATTACATTTTCCCCTCAGTTAAAGTTATGGATTTTTTTTAATTATTGGAGGGAATTGTTTCTGTACTACACAAATCTGGGGAGGAGGTTTTAAAGCTACATTTACATTCTCTGGAACACATGATGAAAGGAACACCACTCAAATACAGGAAAACCACAAACAAATGAAAGTCAAGTGAAACCAACAACAACAAAAAAACCAACCAAAAAACCAAACCTACAACAAACAAACCAACCAAAATTAACCCCACCACCCACCAAAAAAGTTCCCCAGTACATCTCATCTACCCCAACACTGTGGAACAGAAAATGACAATTTAAAGGGAAAAAAATATATAATCCCCATGAAAGGCAAAGCATTGGTCTTCAAAGAGAGAATAATCAAATTTAAATCCCCACAATTTGTATATTAATGAATGCATAAAAATAAATTTAGTGACTACTTAAAGAGATAATTTCAGGCCTTACATAAACAGAAAGACAGGGAGGCATCCCCCATAGTAGGAGCTCCCACTATTTAAAAACTGGAAGTCAACATTGATTTCTTAAACCCTTAATAAATTCCGAATCCTGTAAAGTTCAGTGAAATAAGAGAGTTTAATATTTTCATTCATAAAAGTTCTATAATTTTTGCAACTCCTTATTCTTGAAATAAATGTCTAGCAATGTAATTAGGACATGTAAAAAGAAAATAAAAATTAATACATAATCAGCACTTCACTAAATTACCTCATCAAATTCTTCAGTCATTTTTCGGATTATTTCAGAATTCTGCATATGTCGGAACATCTCTGCTGTAACAACTCCTACAATTTAGATATTAGGTCATTAGCACTGTTAATATGAAAGCCATAGATGGCAGATGACATGCCTCCTGCTACAATGTCAAAATAACCCATTTTCACCTAACCTATTGGTAACACATGTATATTTTTAATAAATTTCACTTTTTTCTTCTAGCATCCCTGTATAACAAGTACTCAGCACCACTTATTGATGTGGGGGTTATTCTTCTTAAGTATGCTTGTGTGCATGTACACACATATCTAGAATTTACTCATTCACTCATACTCAGAAGTCAAAGATACCTGTGCAAGATCTCTGTATCAGTGAGCACTACACCATCTGAAGTGACCTTCTGGGACTCAAGACTGTAAATGGTGCAAGACAATTTTGAACAGCTGTATTGCTACTTATTATCTTCTGCACTGTAGTAAACAGAGTGCTTTCATGCAATTTCTATTTGCCTTGGCCTCAAATTGTTAGACCTCCCAAAATTCATGACAAGAATCATCACAGAAAGCATTAAAAGGTTCTGCAGCTTTATCTTGCAACAAAAAATCAAAAGGTCACTACTCTTCAAAGTGCAGATAAGTCTCTGAGAACACTCTTAGCTTTCTGGAGATCTACACATGTTAAAAGTTTATCAGGACAGAGAAACACTTGAGCAGAACAAAGTATAGCCAGTTTTCCTCTATCAAGCATAGTGACACTTCAAGGCAAGTTCTCTTGCCTTCTCTTGAAAAGGAGGTGAGAGGTAAAAGAATGGAGGATGAGAAAAGAAAAACCAGATAATAAAGAAAAAATATATGGAAACACAATCTTACTGTAGACAGGCTACCATAAAGTTGTCCATAATATCTTTTGAAACGAGAATGTCTACAAAAGCTATGAAGCAATCTTAATCAATGACAAAAAACAGGTACATCCAAATTAGAATTCCAAGACTGAACAAACTGAACAGTGATAGGAGAGATGATTTTCTGAAATAAGGAAAGCAGGAACAGAGGAAGAAGCAACAGATGTTAAATACCAGTACTGACTTCTATCTGCTCCCACCTTCAGAAATACTTGCTTAACTTCAAGAACCTGATGATGTAAACTGTCTCTGGGGATGAAGCAGTCTTACAGACTGAGTAGTATGAAAGCAAAGATTGAGAATCATGCTATAATAATACTTAAATGAATGAGTAACCATTTCAGTATCTTACCTTTGCAGCCTGAACACTGAATAAAGAAGTTAATGAGATCAAGAAGTGCTATATCTCGGTCATGTTTGTATGACTCTATCCAGTCATCCACTACAGACTGAAAGAAAACAAATAAAAAGGCACTGCTCAGTTTTCATAAACTGAAGACATTGTTATTACTTAACTGCTTTCCAGTAAGTCATTCTTTATCTCTTTAAGTAACTTTGACCCTCTTTTTTGATTACTATAGAACTAAATGTTTAAATGATATTTTACTGCCATATGTTCCCAAGAACTCATTCTATAAATATATACCAGTACAAAACTAACACTTAAACATAAAGCACAGGAATATCATATATACTCCTACAGTAACGTGTTTGGAGGCTGAATGCAAAAAATAATAGGGGTATTTTACAGAATCAGGTTTTTTATTTACACCCTCCCCTGCTCTGCCATTAACGTTTCTCTGGAGATACTATTTGTCCATGCAATTCCAACAGCTACAATTCCCTATATTCTTTTAAAAATGTGCCCCCTTGACGAACTTTGCTTCATCCACATTTGCCATAATAGGATGAACAGCACTGCCCTACACTCCATGGATATTAATTACTCTGTAGTCACTAGGACAAATAGGAACAAGTACATTTTATTAAAAGACCTTAATGTGAAGCAATTAAACCTGTGATATTCATTTTGAGAAAACAGAGTTTACATGCAATTATGCTTTAACCATCCATTTGCAGAGTACAAACCATCTACCACCAAGGTCATAAAAGCACAGACTCACACAATTTTATTAACACAGGTACAAGAGACTCGCTTCAGTATCAGGTACTCAGGTTTGATTTTTTTTAATACATTAGTACCCTTCCCTATATGATGGAATAATTCAGATTTCAAAAGATAGTTGGACTATGCAGCATCTCCAAAGCTTCCTGCCTGTATTCTCAGTGCTTTACTCTCACAGGCAATATTGCTGTGAGGACAAATAAAACATACTGCCATTGAGAAAAACTTCTGTACCGAGATACAGATAAATCCCTCTTCCCTGAATCTCTAACTGTTTATAGTGTGATGAATAACTTTTGTCAGCACAGCAAAAAGAATGAAAAACTCCAAGTGAAACTGTCATGGTCTTTCCACTAGTAACAGAACCTACGAACTGGACCTGAGTGCATTGACCTGAAGGGAAGAATGAAATATAAGGAAAACAAATTTGGCTTCTCAAGAAGGTCACTATTCAAGAACTGAAGAATGATAGAAAGGAACAAATATTTCCATTAGGCAGTCTTGTTTTCAGAATGTATTCAATTTAAAGGAACTCCAGCAAAACAGTTGATTCTCGAAACAGTTTGTCTCTGTGAATGAATCACCTCTCTTTGCCAGGGAACAGACACTAATTCACAGAATCACAAAAAGACCTTTGAGGTCATAGAGTCCAACCTATGATTTAATACCACCTTGTCAACTAATTCAGAAGGCACAGAACAGAATTTAAACTTAACTTAAAATTATTTAACTTCAAATCATTACCAAAATTTTTCCAGATAAGCAAACACTGAGGGCCATGGAGAAGACTTGGACTGCTGAAATGGACTTTAGTTTAAAAATAATTTGAGAATCTTTTTCTTCCAAATTTAAAAAAATTGATAGCTATTCAGGTATCAATTTCTCAATTCAACAGAGTAATCAGACCTGGCAAAGGTCCATTTTGCCCTTGGAAAGCAAAATATTTTGACTGTATATAATTTCAAACAGTTAAAAAGTCATGAAGATACAATTACTGATAGATAACTGGCTGAACGAGTTGCACACAGAGCAACAGTTAGAGAAGTATGGTTTTTCCATCTGCTTTGAAATAGAACAAAATAAATGAAGGGAGAATCAGAATTTCTCTGTGCAAACACATCCAAGTAATTTGTTCTTGTCCTCAGCTGTAATGAAGCAGCTTGCAAACCTTGAGAGGACTGCACAGCAATCCAGCTTCCCTGCATGTGTATTACAGGAGCTGCAAACTCTAGACTTCCACTCCCAAAGATAGCCTTTCTTCCACGCTGCCAGGAGTCACATGAGTGAGTGAGCAGCAAAGCTTCAAGGCTGACAGGCTTGTCTGTGAGTCTGTCAACTGGGAGACTCACAGACAAGCAAACACTTTAGTGACTTACCTGAATTCTTAAAAAACCAACAAAAACAGTGCTGTATTTCTTAATAGTCTGACTTCAGTCCTGTTACTAAATACAGTGGGGAAAGTGCCTAATGTAGATACTTTAAGGAGTTATATTTTCCATAAATTGACTTGGCCAGGGTATACTGCTATACTGTAATTGGCTGGAATTTGGGTCAGGAAATTTAAAGAGCCTGTAAGTTGTAGCTAGTGATTTTACTCTGGATGAAAGAAAAGAAGCAATTATTTATTTTCAGATAATCTAAGCTCTATGCAAAATCTATGGATTCTTGTTAAGTTCTATGACAACAGTAAGTCTAAACCACATTTGTGTTTAGTTACTACCACACAAAAAGGACTTTAAAGTTATGCAATCTAAAATAACCTTTCTTCATTCAGGATACTTTGAACTGTAGTATGAATTTATTCACTTCATATGTGATTATTCATGAATAACATTTAAAAATGAAAAATGAGTTATTTCAAATTCAAACATCAACAAAGCAAAAACATTTTCATTCTTATATACAAGTAAAAACAGCAATTTGAAGAAAAATATTACATTGGATTTCATTTGATTAAATTGAATATAGAAGAAAATATTGCTGTATTTGAATTCTATATACATCCAAGTCATAGAGCTATCCCCAGGTCTTACCTGCATAGCACTCTTGCCCATTTTAACTACTTCAAAGAGCATCATGTTTTCCACACCATTCTGTTGGTGATGTCCATTCATCCGATTTGGACCACCAGGTTTCCCTCCTCCGTTTCCACTTTTCCCCTTCTCTGCTGGTCCTTTTTTTCCTTTTTTACAGGTCTGCAATCACAAACACAAGAGGTTTTACTTAATTATTACAAAGTATTAAAAAAAAAAAATCACTATCCATACCATGACAAGTATAGACAAGGCCTTTGATTCTCAGCAACTGTATTTTTAAAATGTTTTATATGTGTGTGTATATATAAAAAATAAAAAAATTCAGAAGTTGATATCCGAGTTGAACTCAGTAGATCCTAAGTGATACAAAGACCAGCAAGAACTCTACAGTTTCCTCCTTCTCCCATTTAAAATCTTTTAGCAACTAAAAATATGATGAGCGATAGTGTATAACACAGATCTTTCTCTTGTTTCAGTTGTAAAACAGATTATATGTATTTCCTTTAAAACAGCTAAGGCAATTCCCTTTACACATCACAAAGTCTCCAATTCATTAACCTTTTGGGTTTTTATTTGAATATATGTTGGCGAGTGGGGGGTAAGAAGACCAGGCAGGTGTCATTGCATTTGATTTCCCAAATCAAGTATGACTTACAGAAGGACAAAAGAACATTTAGTACAAATTACATTAATTGTATAAGATCTATCACCAGCTCTCAACAACCAGGTGCTCTGTACTGGTTCAGGCTCAAGGGGTGTCCAGTGAGGGATCACAGCCCAAGCCAGCACACTGCAGGGAAGGAGCCACACATGGGGGCTGTGAAACCTGTAAGAGGCACGTGGGAAGGACAACTGTCCAAGGAAGGGAGGGAAGGGCTGAGAACTGGGCTTAGACCTCCCACTCTACTATTGCAACCTCCTGTCTGCAACCTGTTAAAAAAAACCCTTTTAACTGAATTATTGTTCTATTCACTTTTCAAATTAAGAGACACAGAATACACAATGAATTTAAGTATAGGATGGAAAATATGCAAAGAGACTGATCAAATCAAAGCTTATCCTTTCCTCCCCTACCTCCCTTATGCCTTCAGTGCACTAAGAAAATATCCCAGAAATAGTAAAGATGAAGCATTTCCACGCAAATACAAATATGAACTCTCTTCACAGAATACTTGCATTTTCAGAAAATATTCCTTGCTCATTCAACTTCAAAGCAAGTGCTAAACTCTTCAATTCAAGACAGTAAAAATATTTCAGTGTCCCTAGAGATTGAACATACTTTGCCTTTGCCTTGTTTTTGGCTTTTTCCTTCAATATCCTCGAAGTCTGTATCAGAAGAGAAGTGTGTTTCAGACTCCCTGCAAGGATAAAAAGACAAACCATTCACACGTTTCATCAGAAACATTCTTAAACATACTATATAAAATCACAGCATATTCTTAGTCCAGTAAGTCAACACCAACAGTGAAACTTTTCCCAAGCCTACTGTTGAGGAATAGAGCATATCCCCACACTTGCAGTCTATCCTGTCTCCTCCAAACAATGTACCTGTGAAGGAAGCCATACAACGAAGATTTAAAGATTTGAGGGTAGGCAGAAAATAGCAGCAGGGTGGGAACCACATCTTTGACATGTGACAAACATGACAACATCTCAAAAAGCGAAGAGCTTTAAATATCGGCCATAAAAACTTAAACAAAATAGAAGGAGAAAAAATCCAAAAGCATCACTTTCCCTGACAACCAAAGTGACTCAACAAATTTCTTCATGCTGTTAGAAACTTAGGAAATAATTAAGATGTTTGCACTTATGTTGAAAGGTACAGAGAAGAAGTTTAGGTGAGGTTTCCTCATCAAAAAGATAAGCTGTAGATCTGTTTAGGCTTACACGGTAAAAACACACTAAATATGCAAACTCATTTGTTTGATTTCCTACACATTAAAATACACTGCATTGATACACAAATCCTTGATTTGCAACATGGATAGGAAGGTGTGTGAAATGACCTGAATTAATAGAGAATGCTTGGCTTGTGTATTCTCTACATTTCCCGTTCAAATTAACTTAAATGATGCGATATGAGATCATTTTAACACACAGATGCAGTACAATGAATTTCAGCTGCTATCACAAATTTCTGATACATGCTTCCCGATTCAATTAACCAAACAATCAGAAAGATGACCAGAGGCATGGGAGACTCATTCCTATGGATTTATTTTTAACCTTCTAAAACACTCCAGAAACTTAGTCTCTCACTACTGCAAATGTCTGAAAGGAGCATGCTGCCTTTTGCCATGGATTTTGCCATGCCTGGTCTTGCTGACTATGTAAGCTGATATAGACTGGAAAAGCCTGCAAACCAGGACATAGGGGGGAAGAACGAAAGAAAGAAAAAAGGTGGAAAAAATTTCCTCTCTGAAGATTCCCGGATGCTCTTATTTTCACAGGAAAGAACTAAATACAAGTTCCAAATATTTAACTAAGCAATAAGCTGTACCAGAGTACAAGACCATTATAAACAGTTGTAAAAACATTATTTCATATAAAACCATCTTCCAATTTATTTCCAATCTTTATTTCTCACTGAAAAGAAAAAACACCCACACAAACTCACTGATGCACGTTTGCATCTTTTTAGACTTCATAACCAGGTTAATCCATTTCAACAGTCCACAGAAATGTATCCATGCCAATCCCTTAACAATAAAAGGAGATGAACTGGATTCTTTTGGCCTGCTTAAAATAATCACTTTACTTCTATATCCAGAAGTGTAATCTGTACATAATTCTAAATCGTGGAAACTCAAATGTCTGTTTCGTAAGAATTGTGGGAAGACTAAAGGCTTAGTAAAATTATATAAAAAACACCAAGAAACTGATGCCTGAGGGAAGACATTACTTTGGCATTAACTAAAGCATCTGGCATTATATATTTTAAATATTAAATGACCCACCCCAGTTAAGGGCATATATTTCAACTACTTCATTTAAAATCAGGTTTAAAAAATATTTTTAAAATTTAAGTTACCGCTGAATTAATACTCAAGAAAAAATTAAAACAATGCTTTTATCAACATCTCAATAGGAAAAAAAAGAACACTATCCTTTATTTTGCTTCCCTGTTTCCAAGACAAAGTAACACAAAACAGAGATAGTACATATACAAATAGAACTACACATTTTTAAAGCACTTACTGAAGGAGAGTAAAATCAGTTGGTATTTCTGGAGCTGCTATCATTTCTTTATCATCTTCTGTTACACCACTGTATTAGAAATATATTCAAAAAGCAGTCTGAAGAGCAAGCTTACTTTTCTTTCCTCCTTCGTAGCAGACAACTTCTAGAAAAAATAAATAAAAAAATACAGTGAAAATTATTCCACGTATGGAAGGATAAAAGAGTTGGAAACACAGAAAATGTAGATCACGCTATCCTGTTTCCAACTAACTTTTTCCTGTTTAAAAATTTTGAGTCCTCTCATGATCCTACTACAAAGTGACTCCACAAATGGTAAAACCATTGCAGTAAAATAGTAATACAGAAACACTGTAAAAAAACCCAACCAAACAAAATGTAACAACAAAAACCCCAAACAAACAAACAAACCAAAAACCAATCAAAAACCCACCACCCACGTTTTCTGAATAGGATGAGCAAACTTGAATGGTTTTCATTAACACCTCTAAGTAGAGGCACCCAGAATTGACAACACCAGGGTAATTTTAGCTGACCAAACCAAAACCAGAGTCGATGTTGAACTTGAAGCACAATAGATGTATATTTCAGGATATTATATATAACAACTTTGTATCTCCAGTTTGCCAACTTCCATGTAATTTTCCATAAATATAAGCTCTTACAACACGTTCTTATAACCAGCTGCTTCACAACCCCATGTCTTCCAGAGCTGATAAACCAGACTTACAACAGGTTTAACATTTGAAGTATTTGTCAAGACTCTTAAGAGTATCAAGGAAGATAATACTATCCACATAGTATAAAGGAAAACACTGGAAACACAATTGTTTTAGCAAGAAAACTAAAGATTGTGAAATACTTGTTTTAAACTTCACTATAATACATTATAGTTCATTATAATAAATTTAGGCTTTTCTCTTATTTTTCCTATTCTTAAGGGGGGAAAAAAAAATCTCCCTGTATACTTCAAAAGCAAGTTTTAGCCATCCGGGCTGAAGCTTTCTATATCACTTGGCTCCCCAAGCTAACTTTTACACAGTGAAATTAAGAAAGCATGATGCTCAGGTATTTCAAAGACAGAACACCAGGAAGGAAAGCCTTCAGAGTCAGTCTGCTGACTCTACAGCATTCTGGAATTATTAGGTATTTGAGGGGAAGATTTCATTTTGGCATGCTAAGCACATGTTGCTCAAAGTCTGGTAGCTCTGCTCCAGAGACTGCATTTCAACTGAGCATGTGGCAGAGAGGCTGGACTGGCTTTCTCCTGCAAGTGCTTATTCTGAATGCTAGGGGCCACTGTAGCTTCCAGGATTTAGAGAGATGAGAGAAACCATAAACCCTGAACTTACTACGTTCTTTCTTCACATTTCATATAATTACCTTAAAGCAAAGAACCACAGTGGAAATTAATAGTGGCAAAGGCAAGGAGGTTCAAGATGATGACTCTCAAGGCAGTCTGCAATTACTGAAGCATACTCCATCCAAAACACAGCAGAAGATAAAAAGTTTCAAGAAAAACCATGCTGTAGAATGGCAGCACCCTCTGCCACTGCAATCCTCCCTTCTCTAAAGGCACCGCACAGGCACATGACCAATGCACTCCATCTACACTCCCTGTAGCAACCCATGGTCCCAGGCATGGTAACAACCCCTGCCCAACCACTCACCTTTGCAGACTCTGCCAATTCATTATCACCCAATTAAAGTCCTCACTAAAATGGGCAAAAAACCCTAAAGTATTTTTCCCCCAGATTCTCAAGTTAACCTTCTCAACAGAAGATATCCAGAGTCAAGGCACAGGAAACACAAGACTGCATAGCCATCAACAGGAGAAGAAGGGTAAAATTCCTTTTCTTGGTGGCAAGGTGCTACTATACCATCCAGGCCATCTGTGAAATGCCATGCTCAGAAGCTAATACATTGGAAAGTTCTACACTTTGGCATTTTTAAATGTATTTTGTATTTATTTATCTCTTGATATTTATTTTTATTCCAATCAGCAACTCAAACTTGGAAAAAAGAACACACTTTAATGCTTTAATCATCAGGCTGGCACCTGCTCAACTGTACAGGAAGGGGGGAACAGAAAAAAGAAAAATGCAGAAGAAAGATAAACATCTACACAAATTCTTTTTGAGGCATGCTTGTGATTCAGTCCCAGTGCAAAGCAGAGATGCAAACTTCAAAAATGACACTGCCCAGTTTCAAGTTCAACCTGTCTACCAATGGTTCAACCTGTCTACCAATGTGTTGGCATTTGATTCTTCCTAGTTTACGTTTTTCAATGTTAAGAGGCAAGACATCTACTAAAGTGACAATCAGCATCCTTACATGCAAATTGGCTCCTTATATGAAACCCAAACATACTATCCTGACAAATTTTTAAAAATCTCAATAAATTTTTATAATCATTGAAAATTAAAGAAAAAAACCCAAAACTACAAAAACGAATGGGCAAATTATTAGAGTACTTGTTCTCTACATCAAACAAGCCAAACAAATCACTAACAAAAGCTGTCTGCCATTCATATCAACTTGAACTTCTGTCAGAACTCTTCATCTTAGTACAGATCACAAAACATTTTTAGAATCATCTCCCAGAACAGAACAGACATATCAAGTTCTTGCTTGATGCTGAAGCTTTCAACTACTGAGATTGATATTTTTTTGTTTTTCTTTAAGGTAGAACAAACTTAGCCCTCATGAGTGCAACTATATACTGGTGTTCTGGAAAACAGAAGGTAGAGATGAACACCCAGCAACAGAGTACAAAGGAAGAGTGTAAGGGATCTCAGGTGTCAAGCTTAAGTTCCAGCAATGACCAAAAAACCCCTTGCGTTTGTCCTAGTAAAGAGTAATTTTACAACATTTACACACATCCAGAATGAAATCTGTTGATGCTCAGCCAGCAGGGTCAACCCAGTCCAGTAAGCCCTCTGTGGTAGTAGCCAAGAGAAGCTGCCCAAGGAAGAAAACTCTTTCCTTTATAGCGAAATTTCCCTGAATACTTTCCTGCCATCCAGAAATAATCCATGGATTTTGCTGGCCAGGGAGGCTGTCCCTATACTTCACAAAACTTTATTTTTTCCATTAGTATTTCCAAATAGTTTTTCAATTCAATATTCAGTGGAGGGTCTTCCATCAAAGAACTCCCACAGCCAAATTCCATACTACGAAAATGCATATTCTTTACCTTGACTTCATCATTTTCCAATTTTATGTCATGTTCTCTTGTTTTGCTATGGGAAAAGAGCAACACTGGTCATTCCCCAAGATCCTTCATCTCAATAAACATCTTCTGGAAATTCAGGACTACCACCAGCCATGTCTTCTTCATGCCCATACTGAATGACTCATTCAAAGCATGTGGTTCAGGAAGTCAATAAGAAAGGATGCTTACAGGAATTATATTCCTACCAAAACTTTTTAAATATACCAAGTTCATATATCACAGTGAAATCTGAAAAGAAAAAATTAAATTCTTGCAGATGCCATTCCAAACAATGCAAGTCTATATTATCTATTAAACGTGTTCTAATAAATAGATTATTCTATGAACTCTAGGAGGTTTACTCTAAACTAAATTGTATCTTAAAAATCAGCTCTTGAGTTTCTTTTCTGGCATATTCACAGAATTCCAACTTTAATTTTCCAGAGAAGATACTGAAATCTCTCAAGTCTGTGAAAACTTCAAAAGGCATTCAACTTTGTGAAATCATAATTAAATTATTAACTATAAAAAGAAAATGTATCCTGCTGAAGGATCACAAGGTGGAGCTCTAGCCTAAAGCTAACTGAAGAAATTCTAAAAGACAGGTCATCCAGAGGTTGACCTAGTTATTTCTCTGCAATAAACTTTATAACAGATTGCTAAAATTGCAAAAATATTGTAGTACATTTCCTTTAGATTTGTATTTAGATTGTTAAGACATCAGAGGATTTCTTCACCTTTTGTGAAAAAAAGGCACATGTGTTTGATTCCAATGACTTTTACAAAGACAGAAATCCATATAGCTGCTATGACTAGTCTCAGTATTTAGCTTTCAAAACAAGCAGAAGAATTTCAAAAAGCATTTAAGAGCAGAAGTAATGTATCCCTTTATTGCACCTTGCTATTTAAAACTTTGCTAACAAAACATTAATGAATTAAAAAACCTCCTGGAACAACAGGAGCAGTCCAGCAACAGTAATCATACATAATGCTTCCAACTATAAATGCAGGAGGGGTTTCTATTTAAAAGAGTTTGACTGTTAAAAGCAAGAGGGCAAGCACAAAACACTATCAAGACTCCAAAAGCATATTCAGTGAAAAGCAGACTTAAATCTTAAAGGCCATTTATCCCTATTACATGAATATTTAGGTATGGTTGCGATTAACTCAAATACACTGTCCAAACGTTGACTCTGCCAGAAGTTGACCGAATTGACCAGCACAATTCACTCGGTAACACATATGCTGCCACCAGCAGTTGCTTAGGGCTACCTGTCCTCCCACAATTCCTATTACATGCACAGATATACTAATGCAAGTCAGTGAGCAGCATTTGCTCTAAGAATACACCTCATTATATATGTATAAACACACACACCCTATAAAGAATCTTAAAACCAGTCCAAAATGTTTGTGCTTTGTACACTTGTGTAAGTGCAGGAACTCCAGTGTTACTGATTAAGCTCACTGTGAGGTTTCAAGTAGATGGGTTTTGGTTGGGGAGTGTTTCCTACACAGGCTGTTTATTTTGGTTGCTGTTGGATTCCTGGCCTCTATCATCTGGAAGTTTTATAATGCAAATCAGTAAAACAGTTATCATTTTTTTGGGAAGGAAGAGATACAAAGTTTAAAAAATAGCTACATGGTCAGGGCAAAGATTTGGGTAATGTCAGAGATGTATTGATTTTTTCCCTGTAATTCAGTTAGTCACCTGTAAAATCAAGAACCTCAATTCAGAAAATTAGAACTTCTCAAACTGTGATGCTGAAGAGTATGGCTGAAGTTAATACCTGAATTATTTACCTATCCATGAACGAGACATGCTGATGCTTCAGGATCAATTATGCAGCAGCAACAATTAAAATGCTACTCAGATAAAATTTAAAGAAAGGATCAGAATTATGTCCAGTATTTTCCCTTAACTATTTCAGAAGAGAAAGGCAATATCAGCTGCATTATACCTCTCACCCCTTTTTCTGATTAGCTAGAATGTGCCTAACCTTTTGTTTGATAAAATAAGCTTTGGCTATTCAGGGAAAAAAAAAAAAAAAAAAACCTAGACAAATCTGCTTCTTCAAACTCCTTTTGCTTTTATCTCTGTAAGTGGACTTTTAAGCAAGATTTTGAGCAAGTGCATGACATTCTCTACAGACCTCAAAGTGTGCTATTTCTACTAATAGTACACAACCTAATATTTCAGCTGCCAAAAAGCTTCAAAGCAATTCTGTAATTTGAGTAAAATACAGAAAACATACTTCAAGTATAATTCTGTAATGTAACTGTAATATTATTTATAACCATATCAGCAGTTTTGACCATATTAAGATAGTGCAATCAAGACTAAACAAAACAATAAAGCAATTAATACCTTTATCTGCGTGGTTTTGTGCTGTTTGCTTAAAAGATGAGACTTGTAATTCCTTTACAGAAAGACCTGAACTAGAGACCATCAATCTGCATTCTTCCTTGCTTACCAAGAGAGGCACGGTCAATATACACAGGACCAGTCCACTATGCCAAAGCCACTGAACAGTTAACACGTCAACAAACAACCTAAATGACTGAATTAACACAGCTTTTATCTTTTCAGTCTCTTTCTTTACTTTTTTTCCCTAAACTTCCAGCTGTTACACCCTCTCCACACCACTTGGGACCACATACCTCTCCATCTTTCAAAAAAAATTTTAAAAGCCATGTTATGATGGTTGTTGACTTTATGCCATTGCTACAATTTTTTCCCCTGGCCTGCTCTTTATTCTTTTTTATAACATTTGCTCTTTAGTTCATACAACAAGTCTGCTGAATAAGTGGGAAAGCGTAATCTCAGAACATGCTTTTCCAACACTGTGGGCTGTTACTGATAGCAGTACGTTTTCCTTTCCTCTCTCTAAACACACAGGAAAGTTTCTGCTCCTTTTGGCACGCAGGCAAACCAGCAGCAAGTAAATTATAAAACCAAAACCATTTTCTTCCCCCATGATTAGCCCTCCATTGGATCAGCCACCCGAATCAACACCTCCTGCAGCCACACAAGTCACTGGATGCAGCATGGGCAGCTGAACTCTACCTTCACAATGAAGCCAATGAGGAGCTTCACCAGGGTCAGAGTATCACCACCAGCAGCAGAGCTCTGCTGCCACACAGGACCTCTTAACGAGGTGGCCAAACCTGCCTCCATGGTTCCTGCTGGGATTCCTACTCTTCTGTTGGGAGGAGCCAATTCCAAAAGCCTGCAGTTCTGTGGGGCTAAGCAGGCACTAAGACCCTAATTGCTCCACGACTCCCACTCACACACCTGCCAAGGGGGGAGCGGCCTCGCAGACAAGCACCGTGCCTGGGACACACACGTCACCTGTGACAGCACCTTCTGTCTCTAAATTCATCAGGCATCTGCCCAGTCTCAGCTGTCTTCCTACTCCTTTTCCACATGCATTTCTTCAATTTTCATTACACGGCAGACAGCACACGTACCTACAGAATCGTTCACCCCTCACCACCCCTCAGCCAGAAGCTCGGCTGAGAGCAGCTGAGGACCCCCAGAATCTGAGAGAACCAGCCACGAAGCAGCCAAGCACATGGAAACAGGCTCCCAGAGGTAATGCACACATGGGTCAACACAAAGTAAAATTTGTTTTCATGGTTTAATGCTGTGAAAACAAAATCTTAAAACAGGCTTTATTGAGGGGGAAAAGGAAGAATGAAGAAAAACTGAATTTAAATGGTGTATGAAAGAAGGCTAAAACTCAAAGTGAAGGTTGAGACTTCACCGCAATTTTAGAGACTTAAAAAGAGAATAATATAAAAGGACCTTTATACCACCCTAATAAGTCTGCCAATCTCAACTACACCACCAAATAATCCTCCTGTCATTAAGAGTACTTTTTGATTTTTGCTAGTTTTATTAAGTATGTGGAACAACTACTAAAGAAGTAAAAGAGCTTGCTACAGTGAGTGCTTCACAGTCATAGGATCGCTCATTAAAGTACCATTAATAACATCAATATCTTTAATGAAGTTAAATGCTATTTTAAAACAGAAGTACACTGTCACTGTTTGAGTGCTATGAGGTTTTTATAGTAGCAATAGTAATTCACACTGTCCAGTAAAATGTGGCTTTAAAACACCCAATACCTGCATTACAATATCTGAAAGACTATCGAACTGTACAGTAAATCCAACTATTATGCTTATTATAGGTGAAAATACTTGTGTTACTGTCTAATGATACTGCCCAACAATATTCCCAAGCTCTGCTAAAATGCACCTGAAACTCCCATATATCTGTAAAATAGTTTGTGTTTGGATGTATTAAAAAATGCAAAGGTAAGATAACAAAAGTAGAAGTTACACCTCATTGTGTTTGTCACATCTTTTCTTGCCAAAGAAGAGATTGCTTCCAGATGTTGTAGTCTGACTGCGTGGAAAATGAGGCTCTTAGGAAGAATAAAAGCCAAGTCAGATAACAACCAAGACTTGAAAAAAAAAAAAGTAAATGGGGGGAAAAAATGGGGAAAAGAGCCACATATGTCTACTTCAGTCAAGAAAGGTGTACTGGTTCATTTATGACACAAGGCAAGCACACCCTCCAACTGCCTAAATGCCGTAAACTTCCAAACTAAACTACAGAATAATATGCCTCTTCACATACTGTTTTTTCAAAAATGTACTTTGCACATCCCCTCAAAATCTTTGCTCTTGAAAAATCCAGGGATGAAGGCATGCACAGTCTACAGCAAGCAGGTAACCTGCTCCACAGCAAATCCTTGAGCAGAATTACCATTGTTCAAATGTATAACCAACAGCAATGAATTACTTCAGTACACAGGGTGGAGGCAGGGTTGCCCAACTGACAAGGCATCCCCAACCTAGCAAGTTCTATTTTTTGTTCTGCCACTAATCAATTCGAGTCTTCAAGTTGCCTCACTTTAGTGAAACCCCTCCGTTTCCCCTCCTACCATACAGATTTTCCCATTAGAACCAAGTCCAGGTCACTAGGGGTTCGTGCCCAAAACTTTGGGCCTTTTTAAGAACAACCGCATTTGATTACAAATTCTGGAGGAGGGACTATACAAGCACATACTGCAATAGCTCCAGCTGCTATTCTAAGATAAAGTCAGTATTAGACAGCTCAAATAAGGGAAAACCCTATAAAATAATACTGAAGAGTAGAAAGTAAAATCTCTCAAGCACATCTCCCAGTCAGCTTGTATTGGCCCAGGTCACAGCACACTTTGGATAGTCCTTTGTGGAGCTCCCTTGTACTCCCCAGCAGAGTGATCCCAAGCCTTCCAAGATCAGAAGGATAAAGAGACCAACTCTGTTCTATGTTTGGTCAGCTGAGATTCACAAGTTTATTAGCTGAAGCTCGACACTACATAAAAATGTTTGAACTGGCTCCAAACAGTAACAAAAAGAGACTAAACTCACCACAGAAATAAAATACAGACACAAGTCAAATGGT
This sequence comes from Sturnus vulgaris, assembly GCF_052056855.1. Taxonomy (NCBI): domain Eukaryota; kingdom Metazoa; phylum Chordata; class Aves; order Passeriformes; family Sturnidae; genus Sturnus; species Sturnus vulgaris. The sequence goes on along the minus strand of NC_142256.1, from coordinate 15,004,358 downwards.
GTAAGTCTTACCTGGACCTTTAAAATAATTAAAAAGTGGGGAGGATACTTCATTAAATATTATCCTGCTGTCTTCTGCCAAAGCAGCACAGCTTTTTTTCTGCCAGGCCTGGGCTTCGGCAAGGGCATCACTGCCCAGGAATTCCCCTGGGCCACCTGCACTGTCCCACCTGCCCACTCCATCACCACTGCACCCACAGTCTCACAGCAGCACTGCAAAACCCACTGAAAGTGTGGCTCCAAAGACTGCCATTACCTTGCCATTTGTGTCCATCCTTCCCTGCCCCAAATGAAAATCTACACCATCAAAAAGGAAAAGGAATATTTTAAATAAATAAATAAATAAACATTGTGCCACATTCAAATCAAGCAGCATGACAGCTAAAACCTAAGTCTTTCATAAGCAACAGGCTCTTTCAACAATCAACCTAAATAATCATCCTTACAAAATAAAATTCAAGCAAACTATACACGTATGCAAAACTTGGCTTTGCTTCTAAAAATGAAGAAATAAATATAAAAACCTTATTATCTTTCATTAAAAACTTATCTCAGCAACTCTGCCAACCTCAGAACATCTGCACTCCATACATCCTCAGTTATAACTTAAACATTTTTAATACCCAACACTTTGTTCTTGTTCTCCCTCATAACATTTGGGCTAAAAGCCCAATTGGTTTGTTTGGAGATTTGCAGTACTGAATACTAATTTTACATGAAACAGCAGTTGTGATGTGCATGGCTTTCCCACATACTGTTTAGAGAACTGAATATATCCACAATGAAGAATCTTCATAACCCATTAATTCATTACTGGATGAAAAAAAAATAGGTATTATCATTACTAAGTCTAAACACAACTTTCTCCCTTTTTTTTGTTTATTCTGAAACAGAGTCCTCTTAAAATAATTTTGTGGGAGAGATGACTGGCACTGAAACCTCATGTATGGAGACCTAGGGTTAACTACTGACATCCATTGAACATCCAGAGGAAAGCAGCCTGGCCACTTGCATATGTCTTGAGAACACTGCAAAAATACTGGCATTATTTAAGTTAATCAATTTTTTCAACTCTGTAATTGCTTACTTGTGGCAGGTAAAAAATTTAAGCTAACTGAGAGTGTTCTAACAAACCAGGCCTGTTTTATGAAAGCTAATATGAAAAAGAGTATCAAACCCAGATTTTTTAGAGACCAATCTCATTTTACCAAGTAAGCTGACAAATACTGAGGAAGTCTTGATGTTTGTAAAATGTTCTGAAGAAAAGGTTAGCGAGACTTGTCCTTTTGAAGTTCTCTTCCATTATAATTGCCTCTATAACTGTGCAGGAGTATCCTTTACACAGGAGCATCCATTCTACATAGACCTAAAATGCACAAGTAAAGCTTGTTAAATCAACCAAAATTAAACCTTTGGTTTCTTCATTTAATCTTAAAATTAAAAAAAAAAAATCCATAAAGCTGTACCCCTACATGTTTCCTCTTGAGTAAATTCATCATGCAAATAAAGCTAGTAGTTCCCTCCTCTTTCAAAAGATAGTTATACTCTACAGCTAAGTTTATATTATGTTAAAAATTTACTGATGACATTATGCAACTATCATAATTTGTAGTGAATATTTTATTCAAGCTATGTCCAATACAATGAAAATATTAAAACTACAACTATCAGATTTACAAGCTAAGCAACACAGTAGAAGCTGTTGAGCTAAGGTACTCACTTTCAGCCTTTTTCCTGTATTTTCTTAAAAAAAAAAAAAAAAAAAAAGCAGTAGTGCCAGATGTCTCTTAAACAAGCTACATGTGCTATGATTCCTCCCCCTTCCCCCACTCCAAGAGAGGCATTCTGGAACAGGGTGTACCCTATAGCACCGGTGAGCTGAATTCCCAACTGCTCTATGCTCTTGGAGGTGTGTGAAACCCACAGCATTTTCCCAGCACCTGGAGGTACCAATCCCCTCACCTCCAGCACAGGGAACAAGGCTCACAGGCTAAATATTGCTCTTTTTTTCCTTCCTTCCAGCTGAGACAAAAATGCTATCTTGTGCATAAGGAAAGAAATCCAGCTATTGTTTTTACCTCATGTCAAACACAAAAAGAACATCCTTTTTTAGCCATCATAGTTTACTAGCTCCCTCATTATAGAGCATACCAAAAACCACTTCTGCCTCCGAAAAGTTAGTTGCTAAGTATATACAAAATACAAAATAAGGTTACATTGCAGTGTTGACTGAATTTACATCACCTGCAGCTTAACTTGTGCAGCAGTTTCATACTCATGATTTTGTGTGGCAAATTCAGATATAGTTGCTGCTGACCAACCTTTTTTAGGACTCTTAAACAAAACAGTATTGATGGGGGGGCAGAGCTTGGAGGGGAAACTACTAGATGGATAATTACCATTCCACTGGAGAAGAAAAAAGAAGGGGAAAAAAAAACCCCAAAAAACCCCAACACCACCCAACTCAAAAAAATGGAAGAAACCATTTCGTATGCTCTGGCATACAGTCAGATCTATTAATGGCAACTCATCGGCAGTGACAATTAAAGCCAATATTCTGAAGTTGCAAACAGAGAAGACTGAAGAGCTGACAAATCTCATCCTGCTTACTTTCACAGCATAGGAGGTAACCTCTCACAGAGGGATGGAAAATTCAACTGCCACAGAGAAAGTTTTTTGGGGTTTTTTTGTTTGAACTAGGAATATTGTGTTAATAGTTTTGTTAACTTTTTGTTGGCTATATTGAACTAGATAAGGTATAAATACTATGATTATTATGATGATAAATAGTACATATATATTTTTTTTTGCAATGGTGTAAGGTTTAGTTAATTAGACAGACTATTTAATGATGATTCTTTTTTGACTTTGGAAACCCAAAAAAAATACCAGAGAAAAACTGACAAATCTATAGCTGACCAACAATTGCATGGAAAAATACTTTATTCCCCATAGTTTCAGTTTTTAATTTATTATCTGAACTGTGTCATCTTGTGGTTCTCAGCTCATGATAGTATTTGCTTATCAGTTTGTAATTACCTTTAATTATTAAAACAAGAATGGCCAGAATGCAAGTGCTTTATCTCTCACCATGTCTTCCCCAAGAATTGTTGTGGTTTTGCAATTAACTGCATTCCTACTCCTAGCATAGGTTTCTCTGTTTTGTACCAAATACCTGCCCCCCATGCCCCCACACACAAATCAGAAACAGGTAACTCTGCAATTGAGAACACAACATGCTGTTACATATCGAGCTTTTCAATTCTCATTCTCTGACATTTCTCAGTAAATTATAATCCAGGTATTTTGAACAAGTGGACTGAAGAGGGGTTATTTAAAACAGGCATTACCTCTTCCAGAGTGCTTTGATCTTTCTACTCCATTTTATGTTCTGCACTGATGCAATGCTGAAGGTAAGTCAATACATTTTCTCTAAACACATATTTAATTTTCTGAAATAGAATTTCAGTCTTGTTGAATCCCTCATATTAAGTTATTGAGTTCCTCTAGATACCTACTCAAGAGCAGTGTTTCTTTGACTTAGTTAGCCGTCAATTATATAATTACTTATTACTCCTGTGTTGAACTCAGCAGGGTCTGCTCTTACTCATGTCTAAGACATTTGGTTCTCCAATTACTTTCACCAAAAATCTGTGATCGCTCAAGATTTTTAAATCAAATCATAACACCTAGTGGCAAAAAAAATCTCCTTAACCAGGTAAGATTCTGCAAAATCATTTACTACTTATACCAAGTTCACAGCTCTTGAAACCATGATTTGCTTACAAAAAAAAATTAATTTGTCATCACAGGGTTAGCTATACATTATGGGAAAAGGGAAGAGATTTAAAATTAGGTAACTGGATTAGGATTCATGCATGTTTAAATACCTTTATACAGAAAATAACCTAGTATGTTTCAGTATCATCAAGTAGCAAATTTTTTCAAGTCATCATTTTATGCCACAGGCACCAATTTCAAAAGAAACTGGATGAACAATGAACTTGTTTTACTATTATAGTAATCTCTTTACATTACTAATGCAAACTGCCAACTTTGTGTTCTTACCCAAAAAGTCACTTGCTGTTTAGAATTGCTCTGGCAATAAATCAGCAGTATAGAATTTTCATGCTGTTGTACCACTAATTAGGATTACAAGTATAATATCTTGTTTCAACTGAAATGGAATTCCTATACAGCCACTGGAAGTTATATCACCTGACAAATTAGCTACACATAATGTTTAGTTATAGTAACAGTGCTCCGACTGAAATGTATTTACCATATTTCCTTTAGTTTAACTAAATGTAAACACTTTTACTGTTTCAGAGTACAGTTCAATTGCTCACCTAACATATATTAAAAAACTCTCATTGTGTAATAGATCATGACCAAAACAAGTGTCAGAACATCGGTTATTAGTCAAGCAACTGGTCTGGAGAAGTAACTGTATAAACCTTACTGAAACATACTTAGCAGGTATGTCTGGGAAGACTCAAATATCAATAATCAAAAGTTATGTCTTTCCAAGATTTTTCTTCTTCTCCCTATTTCAGCATAATTGACTGCTGCTTTCATATGGACATCACATTAAGAAGAGTTCATGTATGAAAATCACATTCTGTTTGGAATAAATTTCCTATCCCCCACAATACACAGGGGTCATTGATATATATACCTGGGTCCTCTATGATTCCATAAACTTGAAAGGCAAGACTAATATTACATGTAGAGGATGCTTTCTTGGCATCTGACAACCTTGGTCTTGAAACAATATAAAACAATTTCCAGCACAAGTTAAGAAAAGGTAATATCATCCAATCTAATTGTTAGACAAGAATATTTTTATCTGAGCATAAATCAGGTCTGGCGGTTGTTCAGCTTGACCTACACTTACTATAATCTTGCCCTAGGGTATGAAAATCCTAGATCATTAAATGCTACAAATTTAGTCTTGCAAGCAACCTAAAATGAGCCTACAATCAGAGCCACAGTTTTCAACTGCTGTTAAGTGTTACAGACAATAGTGATTATAGATAACACAATGTCAAATTGGGCTTTTCTTTGGCAGATTTTGGGTTTTGGTTTTTTGGTGGGTTTTTTTTGTTTGTTTTTTTAAGAAACACAACTACTATTCTCTATCCTTAGTATATGATTTTTTTTTTTATTTCAGGGTGTTTTTGAGATTAAGGGAAAGTAATTATCCTTTAAATTCAGAGATCAAGATAAAAACAATGTACTCTTCTTTAAAATTTAGATAGAAAGACTTCAGTTGGAAGTTTTTGAAGTTTTTCTGAGAAAAGATGGGTTAAAACAAAGCTACCCACTTCTTTCAGTTATGAGAAATATTTTCAAATGCCAGCTTTCCTACAATTCTCTAGACAGTCAACAGACATTTTAGCAACTGCTACCAATTCATTACTGTGAAACAGATGCCTGCCAAAAAAATTAATTGCAGAACATAAATTTTATTACTATGTGAATTAACTTAAGACTTCATATGCTAAGTGCAAAAACTATCCTAGAACTGGAGATCCTGGTATAATACACGGCACACTTAGAAAACAAGGCAGAAAGAAAAAAAACACCAGAAACGTACGTAAGCACTTCTTGCAGCTGATCATAGCAAGACAGACCTGCTAGGCCACCAAGTAGTAAAATTCCTCTTGTGCAAGGCTTAGCTGCAGGGAAGGAACAAAGGTAAGAGCAGCAGCCCAGCAGAGAGGGAGCCAGACAGCAGCACCGAACCTTTAAAAGGTCAGAGATGACGGCCCCAAACAAGAAGTAATTAGCTCCTCCTGAACTGAACTGAGGTGGTAAGGAAAGGTCTAAGGACACAGCTGGAGTAGCTGAAAGACTAAAGCACGAGAATGGCAAAGCCACAGCTGTTCAACAGCAAAAGAAAATCACAGCACACAAACACCATCTGAGAAATGAAATAAAGCTTTTGTAAGACCCAGGAGGTATCAATCACTTTACAGAATTCTGCACAGGTCTCCGAGGCAATTAACGCCAATTATCGTCCATGTATATTAATAAAAACAAGAAAGCATAGCAAGTGTTAAAATTTAGATATCAAATATAAGAATGAATTTACACACAGTAAACATACCAGCAGTGACAAGCTCTAAATGAGCCTTTTCAGTTTCACTCCTATAGCGATAGTACTCCATCAAAATTGTTGATCACACAGCTTTTCACAAACAAATGTATAAAACTCTTAAAACCTAGGACATACTTAAGGAAGTAACTCTGGTATTTTATGACTACAAAAAAATCCAATCCACAAAGGATACCTTACCCTTTTAGGCCTAACAGAATGTCCTCAGGATTCTCTGTACATATACAATACACATCTCTTCCTTCCAAGCACAATAATTGTATAATGATTAGAGTATTTCTGTATTTAATTCAGATTACAGTATTTCTGTATTTAATTCTGTATTACAGCCCAACTTGAATATACACATTTTAGAACAGCAATCACAGTCCCCTAAAGCCCCTCAAAAGAATATTTAATGAAGAAAATTCAAGTTGTTTCAATTAATATGTTAAGCACTGCATAGTATAAATTGAGAATTTTAACAATATCAACAATTTGACTTCCCCAAGAATCAATATCCTGAATTTAAATAGAAGGGAAAACATCAATTTGCAGAGAAAAAGACAATTGTCCAACACTATGTCCAAAAGCAGATACCAAAATATTTTCATGTCGTCCAATAACTCTGAAGAAAACAAAGTGCTCACCAAGCAATTCACTTTACATACAAGGTACAACCTTGGAGCAACACATGCAGCAATTTCCAGTTCAAGAAATCTCCAAGTATTTGCTGGCCTGCAATATTGACAACCCTCAAGCACTGGCATAAAATTATGCTATTAATTATTTCCCCTTTACCAAAACTATGTGCTTGTTCACAATGGCAGCTAATATTTGCAGGGGAGAGAAGACAAAGAAGTGCCCTGGCTGCCTATTTAAACCACATCTCTCACCAATTAACACATCAAGGTACAGACACTATTACAATTCTCTATTCTGAAACTAGAATATAAAATACAAGTTTTAATACTTACTATTCCCAAAATCTACATTAAAATAATAGACTAAATAAATCTTATTTATTATTTACTAATAAATTACATGTTTAAAATATGTGCATCTCCTGCACAGTAGTATAATGCAAATTAAGTATGACCACATGGTGTGCTGGAAAAAACAAAACCAAACAAATAAAAAATATTTTAATTGTACAGGTAAAAAGTACCATTTGATGTTTTCTATATCACACAGTTTCTAATGTTCAGTGACACACTACTTCTCAGCAGTTCTCATCCAGGCAACATGATGGCAAAATCTAAGCATTTTTTGTGATTTTTTTTTGGTTTTCTGGAATACACAAGGCTAACAGGGGGGTCGGGGAGGAGAAACAATATATTGCATCCACAGATTGACTGATGACTACAAAAAAAAGACACAACTTTTATCTTCCTCGGGAAAATGAACGAAATGTATTTTGTATAGAAATTAATTTTGGAAAAATCTATCAACATGTCTGTCAGCAAGACTAAGAAAGTAGACAGAACTCATACTGGAACAATGAATACAGGAAAAACATCACATGGAAAAAGCCCATAAAAACTAAACAGACTGGAGATAGATCTTTAATGATGAAGAACAGCAACAAAAAAAAAAAACAGAGATGAGAAGGGAAACACTATGTAGTGACCACGTTTAAGCATTCAGCCCTAACGGCTGATAATCATATTCTGTAAGCAGCAGGATCAGAGGTGTGATGTTGCAAATGCAAAAAATCCCCAAGGAAACAATATGTCTTCAAGATGTTCTCTTGAAACTGCTTGTGGTTGATTGAAGCAGCTTCAATAACATGGATGCACACACAGGTAGCGATCCCCCCCCACTGCCAGGGAGAGAACAAAAAGTCAACAACCACATGGCTTGGTTACCCTTCCAGCTCAAAGCCACAAATATATCAAGCCAGCACTGCTGCAGAATTCTAGTCTTCTCAGTCACACTAAAGGAGGGACATATGAGCATTTTGTCATGAGTGAAGAGAACTTACTACTAAAAACCTTTGTTGAGCCACAATTGGCAAAATTCTCCTCTTTCACAGGAAATATTGATATTTAAGTATTTTTCATAGACAGAATCACTGAGGAATAGTATTTTAAGAAAAACTGATTATAATTCATTAATTTTTAGTCATGTGAAACAAACCTTTCACAAACACTTATAAGTGACACCAGACAGAGATTATCGGTGTTCCAATGAAGCAGCTTGAAACCAGAAATAAAAATGAACACAAAAAGCCCAAAGGAAACCATAAACCTAGAATAAAAAGTATTCACCTTCCTAATCTTCCTGTAGCCATTTTATAGTAGATATTTTTTTTTGCTATGGCTGCTTCAGTGCTGACTGTATTTACATGTGGGGAACAAGAAAAAAGACATTGTAAGAGATGATATCTAGTTCTTCAAAACCTTCTTGACCATTAACATATAGACAGCACTCACACTTTCATCCCTATCTATCCATCCTTGTAGCACAGGCTCCTTTATGATCTCTCACTGATCAAAAGAGAATCAGGAACCAGGTATTCTCACAAAAGTTTTAAATTTCACTTTAGCTTGCGACAACTGCTATGAACTCCTGCAAGGCTTCTGCAATTCCCAAATTAAAAATCCTACAAACGCATGGAGTATGGGCAGTCAAATCACAAACTCAGGTAGTAACTCATCAGCTGATTCATCGGTGCCTCTAATACCATAAAGACAATGATGTTCTGTGAAATCTATTTGGAGAAAGTGTTTAAATTCAAAAATATTGTCCCCCATAAATATTTGCAAACATGTAACCATTATCTTTTTTAAAGGCAGCTTTTTAACTATATAAGCTTAGTCCTTAAAACAGGCTGTTAATCTAACAGTTACCCTTTAGACAAAGCTCCCTGAAAAAGTCAAAAGATTGACAGAAGCATTCTCAATAACTGCTGTAAGACAATTTTTTTTTTTTAATTTAAGGCACAAAATTGTGAAAAACACTATAGAATCTTCTAGTGGCTACCTCCTGAATCTCACACGCTTTATTCAGTTATGTGAAAAAACACTAAGCACCCAAAGCATGCAATTTTTTTTTCCTCCACAGCTGGACACCAATGCAGTGTAAATGGTACTGACAAGAAATTAGAGGATTTTTTTAGCAGGATGTGAGTTTTACAAAAGACCTTTAAGCAACGTATATTGTATAAAATTAAATATGGTTGGCCAAAGCATAAGGAGCTGGATGACTATCCACTATGGTCAATCTACTTTTGGCTACTCCAAAGTTAAACAACTGAAATGTTATAGCTCACCTCAATTTCAAGCTTCCATCACTAAAGTCATATAAAGCAAAGAGCAAGACCACCAAAGCTCACACCTTAGCTTTGCAAGAGCTGCAGTGCCCATCTGACTTAACCCTAACAAACCCCATCTCCCTCAAGAGCTCAGCAATCCACCTGCTTGCCTGTTTATTTGTGGCCTTCAACAATCACTTTCCTAAGCTTGGGTAGCACACATTATTACATATCCAAGTAAGATTAGAAGCAGAACGCGCTTATAAAAAAAAAGAGAGAGAGAGAGAATGTGGAGAACGTTATGACCAGAAAATTTCTTACAAATATTTATTCAAGAGTACAATCCTGTACTTCTCAGTGAAAAGTAATGAATAATTTCAATTAAAGCTGATCTAATGTGAAAAACCTTTCCTGATACAGTGAAAAAGTGTTTTCTTTTTACCCTCTCCATCAATACATACAGGAATAAAATTAAATTTAAGTTCAAGGACTGATTTATCAACTTGAATTCACGACTAAGTAGATTGTGGGCCTTCACAATCTTATAGGTAGGCATATCTATAGAAGCCTAAAAATTTATTTAAGAAAAAAAAAAATTAAAACAGCCTTTGGAATATTGCACATCTAGCTAAAGAATTTTGAGTGACAAAATCAGGGAAAATATTTTATTTCTCCCTTTCCAGCCTTTTGCCCTAACTGGCATTAAGTGATCAAGTCTACTTCCATAGTAATGAACAGATCTCTAAAACCCCAGGGTGTCCCTTACACTTCCTCTGGTTTAGCAGATTTTTTTAAAAGGTCCTGGTGAAGTTTCTTATGCCTTGTCAGAAGTAGTGCTTGATGTGGACCCATTAGCCTACATCTCCATTACTGACAACTTCCCCCTTCCTACTTGTTACTCCAAAGACCATTTACCTCACAAGATGAATTAGCAAACATCAATGCAAGAAAAAAAGTTATGCAATTAAATAGGGTAGCACTACTATGTCTTGCAGAGAATTCCAGAAGAAAGAGGAGTTCAGAGTGTTAAATGACAGATGCTAATCCTAAATCTAAATAGCTGGGAACAGGAATGAGAGAGCAGGAGGAAAAATGAAAATGACATGGTTAAAGAACTACTTCAGGAAAGTAACTGCTACCAAATTATGATCAGAAGATTAATATTCTGCCATTACGACATGAACTGTATTTACCTACCATGTAATTTAGTATTTACTAAGTAAAATTAGTATTTATTAAGTAAAATTAGGCTTTTCTGCAGTATCTTTTGCCTTTATTTTAATTAAGTTCTCAGTGAAAAGCATTTCAGTAGTCTACTAGTACTTCACAGTTATTAGGAAGTTCAACAATAACATAACTTATTAATTTCATTTTGTACCCCATGAAGCAATACAAGGAGATAATGCACACAACAGCTATGCCCACCTATAGTGTCAACATACACAGTCCACAAGCAACAACACAGGGGAACAATAACCCAGTCAGTTTCAAGCTACTGCATAGCATTTTCAGGACAAAAAACCATCTCGATCCAAAATTAAGCCACAAAAGAGTCTAAACACAGACTAATTTACAACACAGTCAAAAATTACAGCATGATACTTAAACAACACCATCTTCCAGGTTTCTGCATGAACATCTGCCTTCTGTGCCAACAAGACACAGAAGAACACCCAGGAGTCCTTTGACAGTGATACCACAAGTATTTATACCTGGACACAAGCAGTATCAGACCACACATTCACAGACCCTTTATGTCCCTTAGACTGAGGCCCACAGCTACACTTTTGTAATTCTGCATTAACCAGATCTGTCCTGAACAGAAGATACATGATCCGTCATTAAACCTGCTGGATTACAGGCTGATTTTACAAACAGGAAGAATAAATCAGCATCTTCCTAACACGTAGGTGTGGCATTTTTTATTCACTGTCACTGCAGAGTGCTGCCAGGCCTTATGCACAAAAGGTGGGCCTTAAATATGATAGTTAATTATTTTCTAATTTAAAAAACAATCTGAGGAAGTACTAAAAGCAGTATTACAGACAATGGAAGCTCTCCCTTTACGTAGCAGCAGCTGAATTTTGTGCTTTGGGGAAAGGGTGGTTTTCAAGAATGCAGACAAAAAGAGAAGACACATACAGAACACACAGCTTCAAAAGTCACCATTATGCTAAAGAATTAAAAATGCAATAGTATTTTTGGAATAAAAACCTGAACTTATATAGCAGGACAAAGTATCTCCAAAAGTAAACACCTTATTTGTCCAGTAAAACAAATATAGACTATAACAAACCAAAATACTGTAGTATATACTCAACTACATTTTCCTTAAAGACACTCCTTACTGCTGTGAGTTTGCATTTTCTTCAATGCTGATTTATCATTACACTATATCATTAAAAGTGTTTTCTTACCACTTTTGACAACTCTATTTCTCAGCAATTTACATTTCTCTTAATGTAAACAACTTATTTTGCTCTCCTTTTGAACTCATTCCATGTATATCCATAGAAAGCCATTCCTTAGCATCACTTTCTAAGATTTAAGGATTGAGTAACAACACTGGTGACATACATCTTTTAAATAACTTTTTTTTCTTGTTATTTATTAGCATAGAAGATAAAAACTTCTGATTCGCTACAAGATAAAGTTTCAGGATGCGACAACTGCAATAAAGTTTTGTATGATGCCCAAAACAGCAGTGATTTTGCAGCAATATGCAGCTTATACTGTTGATAGCTAATTGATTCATTTAGCCATTTACAGGTTCTCCAAAATACGTGAAGAACCCTCCTCCCTTTCATTTGGAGTAAAACAGATTTCCAGATGAGCAGCTCCAGAGAACCACTTAAAATAGAAGTAACACAGACATCCCCATATTTTGAAGACTCTTGACTATGTTCTATGATACCATGGTACACAAGTCCAATATATGACCTGCAAAACAAACCCTTCAACTCTAAATGTCATTGTTAAGTATTTTGTACAGAAACTACCAAATCTAAAAATTAAATATGCATTTTCAACCATCATGCCCTCCAGCAGTTAAAAGGTTTTACACCACTATTATTGAATATTTAGAATATAAAACATGTTACATGTTATACAAAATGCATTCTATAACTTAAGCACTTTCACCATTCCCACTTTCCTATGTCACAATCTTTGCCTTTGCTACACCTTCTCATCACTGACCTATAGAAAAGGAAGCTGTTCAAGAGTAACTTGGCCAAACTCTAGTAATTCCAAATTTTATTCTGTTATTCCTTTCACTTATCAACTAAGACGACATTTACACCAATTTTTGAAGAGATTGCATTAACTATCCCCATTTTTGCTGAATAATGAATGAAACTATAAACAATAACCATAGCAGTTTGATAACACAATAAAATAGATGGGTTACTACTGGTAAAAGAGCAGTTCCACTGCCCCCTTCTTGCATTTACTTCTGGCCATACTTCATAGTCATGGGCACTTGTCATACTCCTTGTTGAGCAACAATCTATTAATTTTTTTTCAAATGAATTAGCTTTCCAACAGTTTAATAAGCTGAGCTGTCTCAACAAAAGAGTCCTGTGGCTGGTGCAAAACAGCTCTTTTGAAAATAAGTGACACTATGGCAGACATAATCAACCATCCAATTCCATCAAAAGCAAACAGTTGTCTGTACTGTTCTGGTAGATACAACTGCTTTAGAAATTGCCATACACTGCTCCAAATCCAGCCTACTCTCTCTGGCTATGGCACTATGAGAAATATTTAGTATCATACCCAAGTGCCTGTACCAAGTGCTACCTAGCCAGCTATGAAACAGAAAAGCCTGACCCCACATGCTGTTTTTTTAATGAAAATTCTTAACTCACTCTGGTTTGTGCTGACTGAATAAATTAAATGTTCTGATAAGGCAACAGTTGATCACCTTTGCCTAAAGCTTAGACAAAATGGCAATGAAACCAGCAGAGATGCAACAGAAATAGAAAATTGTTAAATTCCTGCAGAAAAATGAACCACTAACTCACTATACCAAGTACAACCTAGAGTGGTCTCATCTAGGTTCTCTAATCTATTACTGTTACAAAGTTACTTCAACACATCAGACATCAGACTGCACATTCCTCCATGCAAAGCCAGGACCAGCTTTATTCCAACACAGACAGCACTCACCACTGAGTAGTTCAAAATTCCAAGAGTATGTAATGCAAACTAGTTCTATTTCTAATTATTTTCTTCATTGATCTGTGTAGCTTTTACAAATAATGCTATTACAAATGAAAACAAATTTTAAAAATTTACATTACTTTTGCAAATTTCTCTTTGAATTCTCTGTTAAAATTTAAGACCAATAAGCCAAATCCACCACTTCATTACCCTTAGCATTCTGTGTCTCCAAGATGGAACACAATACAACAGAAAAGTGTCCAGGCTAGTCGTGGCACAGAAAATGAGCTGGTTTAGCACACTACCACACTATACTAAGGACCCTGACCTCAATACTTCTTCCTATTAATCCATGTTGTTTCCAGCATGCAATTCACTGTATAACCTCTTTAATGTTTAACTTCCAAAGCAAAAGCTGAAATGACAAAATCTTAACTGATAAGCCAGGCCACACTTTAAAAGGATGCTAAATATGAAAACGTGTCCAATCCAAATTGTAGACACGTATTTATCACTTCATGCAAACTACAGTTGCAGATTACATGAAGAAAATTATTTTATTATCTCTTCAAAATAAAAAGAAGCTGTAAAAAATCTGGCTAGTAGAATGCAAAACAAACTATCTGCAAAAACTGAATTTCAAAATGGGACATTTTTATTAATTATAAATCTGTTTGAAATCTATATGCTGATTTTTTAGACACTGCTGCAGGAAAATACTTCCATACAACACAGTAGCCATTTAGAGCTGATCAACAGCATCAACAAAAAACAATATAACAGTAATTTTCAAAGTAAAATATGAGACCCTAATAAAAACATCCACAGCTGCTTTAGTTTTGGTGCTGTGAGAACCTTACAGTATTTAAAACACAGCTTAATGAATTTGTCATAGCAGCTCTATTTAATAAATATCAGTTAACTGAAAACTGGCATTTATAATGGCAAAACACAAGTAGGGTAAACCTTAGTAACTTTCACAGGAATTTTCAACCTAACTATACATTTTAGGATGAATGACAGTTCTTAAGCAGCAAGCTCAGAATGAACATTATTCTCACAGCATTACTTGTTATGAATATGCTATGGCTCCCCAGACTGGAAAGAAATAAACCTTAACATTGCAGAAACAAAAACCAACACAGAAAAGCTTGAAATACCACACACAAAATGAACACAATGCGATTCCTTCCCAGGAAGCATCCTAAAATGCAGAGACCTCCTGAGGAGTAGCACGACACTCCATTTATAACTCTTTTCAACACCACATGAAACCAGAAGGGTACAGTGACAAAAAACGTTATGTTAATGAGATGATAAAGATTATTACTATTCTAATTACAGCATTTTGTTCTTTTGACATCAAAAAAATAGGGGTCATAACTGCCTGTTACTGATTTATATCGACAGAAATTAGGCTCAAATGTTAAATAAAGATTAGTTAATATTTGCAGAAGAGTTTGAACATACAAAATGCTATGTAAGTAGCCAGTATTAAGTCTTCCCACACACTCATTCTGGCATGCTTCCAAGCAGTGAAGTCCCACAGAAACATTTCAACGGCAGTAAGGAGAAACAGAGAGCTCAGGCAATTGCAGCTATATTCACAACAGTCCTTCAAAGGAGCACCTGCAAAACTGGGGAGAACCAATGCCCACTGCCTGCTTCCAATTCCAACACCAAAAAAGAAGCTCCTGTTCCAACATAGCTTATATAAACGCATGCTGAACAACCCACATCTCTATAATCCTCTGTACAACCTAAAATGATTTGCAGAACTCCAAACATCTTGCAAATACGACTTTCTTGTTGCCTAGTATTCCTGACCAGACTACAACTTCACAAAGCAAAGTCAGCCTACAGGTGTCAGTTTAATTTTCATATAGAACCTTATTTTCAATACATCACAGTTCTGCCTAGAGCAAACTAGTTTTCCTGGATTTAAAATCTAAAATGGTGAGGAATTAGACAATGAATCACAATGTAATAGCTTCTGATCATTCAAGAGCAAAGAAAGCTCTTCCCAAACATGTAAAGAAAGCCCACATCTTCCTAGCTAGGATCTCATGTTGCAAAAAACACTCTGCAAGCTTACTTCCAAGAGTGGAAGAAAACGAAATAGTCTCATATAAATTGCGCCAAAAGTGAGGTAAAGAGGAGAGGCACATGACGTGTTCAGGCATTTCTCAGTATCTCTGAATGACAATATTAGTATTTTACGAGATTAAAAAATAGTATCCACGATTTAATTATCAGGTACTCTCAGAGATAAGACCTGTAGCCTCAGCATGACCCAAAATTTCAGAAGCTAGAAGGGATGGGACTTAGGATCATTGCACAACATGGTCCATATTCTGTAAAGAAGCCAAAGCCAGACCTCATGTATAGAACTGGCACTGCAGCTTCCAGGAACCACAGAAAACTCAAGAGTGCAAAGGCTCATAATAAGATCTAACCACAGCCGGCTGGTAAGCATCCAGCTGGAAGAGGAGTCTAGCAGGGTCTTTAAAACAGCATCTGATTAACCATGCCAAAGCTGCAAGAAAAATATTTTATAACTGTTTTTAAAATCTTCTCTTACCCCTTCCATCTTATTCCCAGTAACACCTGCACAACTTCTAGCCAGCACATAGACTGAAACTAGAGAAAAATGTACATCATCTTCCTGCATAAATTAATGCAAATCAACTGCAGTCCTGAATTTCCTTGTGGAGCTCTAATTGATCTATGACAGACTTTGCAACATTTCGGGGGGTGGGGGGAAGATAAAACAGAAATCACTGCAAAGATTAGAGGACTACTTTTGGAATTGGCATGTCAGCCTGATGGTTTTTATGAGTAAGACCAGTAGAAAAGTAGTAGATGACAGCGGGAATAAAGTCTTCTTTTCCTGGTTCTACAGTTACAGAAGACATTGCTACTAATGTTGGACCGGGTAACTGATAAAACACTTCAACTACTGAAATACTGAGTGCTTCTGTATTTCCTGCAGAAGCAGCACACATTTGACTCCACGGGAATTTAACCCACAGAAAAGTACTCTCCTTCAGAGTTTAGCTCCTTAAACCAGTTCACCTACAGGTTTGAAGTGGTCATAAAACACAGGCAAAATGCTAACAACAAAGTGTGTGGTCAGGACACAGAGACAGAACCACCCCAGTAGCAGCACTTCGCCATGGAACTGCCCTGAATGGGAAGGCTCATCTTTGGTAGCTGGAAGTGAACAAGTACAGAAGGAAGAACACCATGAATGAGAGAGGAAACTCTGCATGTGAAGTTATGTAGAAAGATTACTCAGTTACACAAGTGCTCAATTCTGTTCTTTCACATCACTGAAATAACTAGTCTCTCCACCAATTACCCTCACAGAAAAAACTACATTTTCAATGGATCACCAGTTTGATTTCTCCCCTCGAAATCCGGTTCAAAAAGCCTTTAATGTTTAATGTTTGGTTATAAATTGAAAAAATAAACATTCAAGACAAACATTTGCATCTTTCCACATCTGACAATGTATTCCAGAATTAAGTTTTTACATTAAAACAGTTACTTATACTGTACATATTTAATAACTCAATGCCAACATATTCCACAACAGAAAAAAAAAAGAGAAGATGATAGAACTGGACATACAACGTACTTTTGAAATGGCTCTAGTGTTCATCACCATATTTTTACACGTTCCTACCTTTCCTAACTTTCTTGCTGTATTTTCCTTCATTGTAGTAATTCCATTTCATCTCCTAGGATGCTTAATTCCTTATATACTAATAGTGCTTATTGTAAAGGAACTGAAAAACTTCAGTAACTTCAGTAAGTTTCTTAAACTGCCAAGCTACCAGGAACACTGAGTCAACCTTGCATCCAAAAGAACCATTAGAATTTTTCCATGCTTCCCTCCACTGGAGATAGGGAAAGACTAAGCTCATCGCAGGATTTTGCAAGAATGCATCAATCCTCTCTTGTAAACAAAACTTCTCTAACCAGTTTTGAATGCAAGGTATGCTTTGCATAGTTTAGAGCCCCTTGGCACAAAAAGGGAAAACCCTTGAGAATTCTATTTTACAGAAACTGTTACTGCATTTGGGGGTGAATAGGAAGAATCCTAACGAGTGACCTACTGTATATGAAGAGGACGACTTTCTGTATTTTCTTCTATCCAATGTTATTGAACTGAAAGTGAAGTGTTTTTGACATTTTTATATCATATTGATGTAAACAATCTGTGTCTTGCCACCTTTGACAATTTCTGTTTAGCACCAAATACTGCCCTGAGGTACTATCATATTCTAAGTTAACTTTCATAAAACCACTGTATTGCTGAATAGAAACTGAGAAGTTTAACAGAGACAATGCAATGCAGCAAGAGAAATAAAATTCCTAAAGGCTGATTTTTTTATTATATTTCAACTGTCAAGCCACAACTTCTATGTGTACAAAATCTGGTTTGTTTCATAGCAGAATGGTAATACAGCATACATGTCACTGCATCAGCAATAATTTTTATAAA
Source organism: Sturnus vulgaris (assembly GCF_052056855.1). Classification (NCBI taxonomy): domain Eukaryota; kingdom Metazoa; phylum Chordata; class Aves; order Passeriformes; family Sturnidae; genus Sturnus; species Sturnus vulgaris. The sequence continues at coordinate 14,986,329 of NC_142256.1, read as the reverse complement.
ACGAACATTTTAAAATTAATCAAATATTAATATATATGAGTTTTGAAAACACAACTTATCAAAACTAGTTGAATGGAAGCACACTTAATAAAACAAGAACAGCTTAAACACAGAATATTGAAAATAAATGTAATTGAGTGGAGAAGAAAGCCCAAACATTTTCCATTGTTATTGAAGCATTTGCCTTGTTAAACTATTTCTATGTTGGGTAAATCAACATGCAAAAGCCAGTTTCACCTTTTCTTTAGCCAATTGTTTATTAGGCAAATAACAACAGGCCTATACCACAGATCCAAGACAGATACTTGTGCAGCTTTCCTTTCTGGTTACTATAGTTTCAAGTGAACTGTAGATCTGTAGAAACATTACTTATGAGAAAGAATAAAAAATATCACTGCTTACATATGAAAACTGCAAGAATAATCATTTTGATTAGTGTATGAATGACACTTAAGTGAACAGGTAAATGCTTAGGAAAGGAAGTTTTATTTGCAAGACTTTGTCAGACACAGTGCGTGAAGCTTGAGCACAGACACAAGGATACATACAGCACATGGAACAAGAGGGAAGAGAAAACTTGGTACCAAGAAGTCATTCAGTAGCCATTTACCTGTCTCTCTCTCTACAAGTTCCAATAAAAAAGCATCACCAGCTCTAATCTGGGACATTATAGTCCCAAGCCTCCAACATCTAGGGATACTTTCTAAACATATACTGGGGGGTGAAAAACATGAATCTTCACAAGAACTTAAGACAACTTTAAAATCTGAAATAAAGAAGGAGCTTCCAATAGGAGCAGACTAATAGACTGTCGGAGATTGTGGAAACTTCATCCCCTGAGACATTCAAAACTTGACAAATGACCTTACAGGACAAGATTTAAGGAAAAAGCTGGATTAGACCTCCAGGGTTCCTTTCCCACCTGAGCAATTCTGTGACCAAGAACATAATTTTTTCATTGTGGCATTACTTCTAGGAAGCAACTGTACAGTCATTATGCAAAGCTCTATTTCATGTGGTGTTAAAAAAGTATTTTGGATGCAGTTGTCCAAACAGGTACATAAGAAACAATAAAAATAATATATAGCCATACACCAAACTGGAACTTTTCTGCAAGAATACTGTCCCCCATCCCAAAACAGTTTAAAACAGCCAAGTTTTACAAATTCTTATGTTATTAATCCTAAATTATTAGTATGATAATCTTTCCTTTTCAAATATATTTAAATTGTATTCTTTACCCTAAATCAAAATACAATATATCAATTCTCTTCCCAATTTCCCTGCTGCAAGCACAGCTCTACCATATGATATGTAGACTGCAGCCGCCGGTCATTCCTGTTTGGAAAAAAAGAGGCTCAATCAAGTCTTCCCAGCGTACTCCCTTGGAAAGAACATCATACTCTGTTTCTAAGAAAATCAGAAGTAATATGGCCAGTGGTCAGGATGCACTGCCATCTTACACAAATTAAATCAGTTCACCACTATACCCATAATTATAAAAAAATTTCTTATTCCAGGACTCCTGTCAGACAGTCACCTTCAAATTGAAAACCAGACACCTCAAATGCACACATAAATTACAAGGCTGTGTTCTTGACATTTATTACTTACATTGGGGACTTTTGTAACTTCAGTAATCTATATATTCAATTACCCACAGCATATTAATAAAAGTAACACATGAAAAAATACAGACCTTCAATATTCACACCCCTATTCCATACAAACTCTACTTATAATGAACTCTGCTTGCTGGAAGATTACATTCTGACAAAAAAAAAAAATCAACCAATATCACTTGCTTATTATCTGCTTACTAAGACTTGATTTGGTCCAAATTTTCAGTTGATCCTTCTTAAGGAATGAACTGAGAGTTTCACATAAAGGAATAACAGCATGAAATACTGAAAAAGCCTTAGCTTGAACAGCTTATTTTTATTTGTAAACAAAGCAGAAGTCAATTTTCTTTTGCCCAGATACGATACTGCAAGGAAGGTATTAAAACTTAGGCTGAAATCCTATGTTCAGTAAAAAACCACAATTCAGCCATAACCAAGAACCACAACATTACCTCCCCATCAGAAATGCCCATCTCTTTCCAGTCAGTTCACATGGACTAAACAATAGGAAAATAACTGCATTAATCCCTCTTTGCTATATGACCACACAAAGTACAACACACACCCTCCCAGGAAGCACCAAGCAAGTGTTCATCATGTGCTGCCTGCACTCGCTAGGACTGAGGTACCACTGGAGAAGGGAGAAAGCTGAGGGGAGCCTGCAGGTAAGGTCAGGTGTCCTGCACATCACCCACAGCTCACAAGCTAAGCAGCATTTCACCAAACCTTTGCAGCAACTCCAAAGCCAAATTTGGAATGCAACCCCAACTTAAATAAAACATGCTTATCTAAGGTTTGCTGTTACCTTTTAAAATAGTAGTTTCAGAAATGTTTTGTCTTTTCCAAAATATCAGTATATTCAAATTCATTATTTTGTTAATAGGAAATCCTGAAATTTCAGCTATAATTCTTATGACTCTAAACCACTGCAGAGATATCCATTATACAGCAATAGGCACCATTTGGGACCTTTTTCAAAATGCATACAGAAATCATCAGCTCGTTCCATCAACCCTTGAACAATGGGAATAGATGCAAAAACACTTTCCTCTCTAGAGCTACACAGAAGCAGTAACAAAAAACTACTGCGGAAAACAAAATTATTTCTAGTATCACACATATTCCCTTGCTCTAATTTAATTATTAACATTTACTGAAAGAAAAGTAAAATGCATAAAAGGTTGTGTAAGGTCAGCACTAATAAGACTTTAAATTCAGAGCCATAAGAAAAGAAATAACTCACCTACCTACAAAAAAAAAAGAAAAATTCACAAAAAAGCCCCCAAACCAACCAACACACGTTCTCAGATACTTTTTTTGGGTAGCTATTGTGATCAGCTTCTCAAGCACTAACTACCTCGCCATATATGCCAATCTTCTTACATCTACTCCCTCTTCTCATCATATTCTTTTACAAAAATAAGCCTTCCAAAGGCAGAAACCATAGCTAGCTACACGATCAAAAAAATGCACAGAATGGACAACAATGAAGTATATACCTGGACAAAGCAGCTAGCAGACAACTAACTTATTTTCCCTCTGAGGCCACAATAAGACAAGATGCAGCTGCACACAGATACAGTCCTACATGTCCTTCATTTCTGACTCAAACTGGCACAACGCAGTTTAAATACAGACTAGGCCTGGGCTCCTCCATACAAATCTATAGCCAGTAAAGCCTAAGAAAAGCCAACTGCCACATTAAAGCTACAGAGGTACCCTGGGGGATCAAATTTTCCCCCATTCCTATCTCCAAAATTGGGTGCCAGATCTAAGAAAATGTTTGTGGAAGAAATATTTCCCTTTCCCTCTTCTCTACTAAAGATCTCATCGCTTTAGGACAATTAAGCAGTGGAAAACTTGGAAATACAGAGATACTAAAAACTGAGTATTCTGTGAAATAATGGAATGGCATAACCCATCAAACCTAGGATTCTGGTCTAGTGTCAGTGATCTCGCCCATCAAACTGACAGGACCAAGAAAAAAAAGAACACAGTTCATGTTTGATATCCAAACACTGAAACACCTTTCTTGAGACAAGCTTCCCGACTTCAGCAAATCAGCACCAGTCCCACCATTGCCTGTGATGATCTAAATGAGGGTCATTTTCAGAGATTCCCCTTACTTTTTACTATTGTCACAAAAAAATAATTTCCAACTTTACCAGATCTTTATGAACTTCAAGATGAGAATACTCAAAGAAAATAAATTCTACTTAAAACAACACAGGATTAAAACTACAATTTTAACCTTGTACTCTCAAAATGGATTTTTGCTATAGCACTCTAAAGTAAATACCTGACCTTGTCAAAACTCAGATCAGATCCTAAGGCTTACTCCTAAACCACAAACGTGCCGAACTTTTTGAAAGCAGATTTTTTTTCTAATATAAAAAGCCAACTGAAGTCACTGTACTAGTTTTCAAATATGAATCCTGTTCACCGAATGGAAGAGCTTAACTGTTCACTCTTCAAGGCAGTCTTTTAGACGGAATAAACGCCCAAGAGCAGCAGTTCGGCAGATGTGACCCTGCCGAGGCGAGCGGGCACTGCCCCGCGCCCCTTCCCTCTGCGGGCTCCCCCCGCGCAGCCGCGGCCCCGCCGCCGGGGCGCCCCCTGGGGACCGGGGGCGGCCGCTGCACGCGCCGCGCGCACGCAGCCGCCGGGAGCTCGGCCCGCCCCGCGCTCCGTCCCGCCGGGAGCGGCTCCGCGCCCGGAACCAGCGCGGTCCATCTGCCCGCTGCCCCATTCCGCTCCACCGCCGTGGACTCGACAGCACAGCGGGGCCAGAAGGCAGAGGAGGCCCAGAGCACTTCCACAACGCAGGACTGCCGGTGCCAACGACCCAGGAACTGTGGGACCTTGAAGAATTCCCGTTTTTACTTCGCCTTTGACTTTAAAAGGGGAGTTCATCTAAAACGCTGGACGGTATTGGATCTAAACCACGACTATAGGCTTTGTCACCATTTAAGTTTTTGTGATGCACATGAAAAAGAGCTCTTCCCATTCCTCCATATATTTGCTGTGTGTAAGCTTTTTTTTCCAACCTAAAAGTCCAATTCCCTGCTTACCTGTTTCCCAAGGACTAGATTATCAATCTCTTCTTCTTTGTCAAGGATCCTCATCTAAGATTAAGTTTTCAAAATACGAATGTTTTAAGTGATACTGAGAAAGAAAGCAAAGCTTTTATTTAAGAGTATTAAACTGGTATGTTGATGGCTGCTATCCATCACTTCTCTCCATGACAAAACAAGTACTGAACCAGATGAAGCTCTTGGAAATTCTCACATCTCGCTGACAGAGACCAAATCTACAACATATTCCTCTTTCCAGTATGTTTTCTTAATTACACACACTAAAAAAAAAAAAAAAAAAAGAGCAAAACCCAACCAACCAAAAACCACGAAACAACATACACCACCAAAACCCAAAAGTATCATTTTGGAAATTCACACCTACAATATTTTCCAAAGTCTTCAAATTAGTCAGAGAAGAAATGGCCACTGTAGGCAGAGATCACATGGAGTGGAAAAGCTCGTCTCATCTCACAAAACACAGAATTCCAGTGCCACAACCAACAAGTACAAGTAACAAGCAGAAATATTTGCTTATTTTCTGGGATTCATTTGGTGAAAATAAGCAACTGAAGTATTTCAGGTTTTCGTAAAACATACAACCTGTTTTTACTGGCACACAAGTTTCAGAAGTGCTCATCTCTCCTAAAATATTTGCCCGCAGCAAAACAACCGAGACAGTAAGACCACAAATGGAAATGACAAGCAAGGATTCTGGAACCATTCTAAATTTGAACCCTAAGTGACAAAGAGCAATCTAATTCTAAAAAGTTCATAAAGCTTTGATGTGCCAACATCATTTCATGACTTAACTATGTCTAACACAGTTGCTCCCACCACCAAGAGCAAGAACTTTCAAGTGGTTTGTTGCCTGCAGCTATTTTCTACAGGAGACTGCAGTAGCGTGTAATATTCAAGAGAAGCTGTCTACATTGCTTTTTTTTTATAATTTAGTTGCTATTGGTAAGTTATACTGAAACAAAATAAATCTAGAGGGTATTTAACTGACAATTCTATTTACACTCCTTCCAAGTGTAAATTATTTCACTCCAAACATTGAAAGACTTGAACACACAAAGTTCAAATGTGATATATTTATGGAATTTCAGTTAGATTACCAACCGCTGATTACTCCAATATATAAAATGAATGCTATTCAAGTAATAGAATGCATTTTTAAGTATTTTAATAATCTATGAGCTAGCAATTTTTTGTCACTTTGCAGAACCCAATTTTTTAAAAATATATTAAAATACCACAGAATCCTTGATTTGAACCAACTCAAATTAATTTCAGTTTTCAGCTGCAAAACATCAAGAATTTATATCTAAAAGATGAGAGCTGTACATAAATTTTAACTTCTTAAATAGAAGTTTAACGAATCTTCACATTACTTATTGACTTTATTCAGCATTATCTTCCTGAAACTGTGAATCCATGAAAAAGCTCCAAAAGCATAACTCTGGCCCAAGTACATAACTTAGAAGTTATCTGAATGCTAGGAAGTATCACAGAAAAATTAAAATCTCTCTTATCCCCTAGTTCCATGCCTGTGGGCTTTTCGGTTGGCTGCTTACTTGAATTTAAGCTTATACAACAGTCAACCTTAAGTTTACCACAGCTAACTTAACACAAACAAAAGCAACAGAAACTCAGGGATTTGTGTCACAGGTTGCACAAAGCCCACCTGTACACAAGACATAAAATGTCACTGGTTTTGTAAAGAAGGACTAACATGACCCCCATGAGACACAGAGCAAGATCTATTTGTCAGAAATGGGATTCAATTAATATTTTTCTCCTTTGTATAACTTTAAGCTTTTTTAGTCTTTGATTAATCAGAACAGTGTGGGGATTCCAGCCCGTTCACCTCCAGGGCTTTCAGCAGCAAAAATATTCATGTTTATGCTAAAAGCAAGGCAGCTCTCACACCATGTTTCAATGAGTAATTCAACTGTTATCATGCCATAATAGAAAACAAACTATGTAACCCAATAAAGAGCCCTATACCAGATCTGTGGTACTGAGCTGGTGACAGATCACCAGGAAGACAGATCGACAAAATTATGAGTTGAGGATAATGAACAAGTGATACCAAGATTCCAGAGATTAATGATGCTCAATTGCACAATCACTCGTGGTATTTCTTTCTCTGCCACAATCAGCCAGCCTGCAAATGGGTAAGTCTTGGGAGAGTTCAATACCAGATAAATACTCCAGGAACAGTAACAAATAGGTTACTGATTTAAGGACAAGAGACTATGAGAAACGGAAAAAGTTGTTTTGAATGGCCAAGCATTACAAACGAGAAAGAAATAATCAATAACAACAAAAAGAGACAGAACTGCCAAGAGTTAACAGGGAGACTTATGCTTGGAGAACAACTCCTCGCTGTAGGAAACGCTAGGAACTCTCATTCTTGGTCATTTAAAACAGGATTCAACAAAACTCCCAGAGAGCACAAAAGCGGTCGTGCAACGGCTTCCAGAGAAGCGATCCAAAAGGCGTTTTCCTCCGGTTGCCTTCCAGGAGCCCCTCGAGCCGTGCAAGCGGGACGCCGAGCGGAGCCCGAGCAGCGCCGGCCGCGCTCGCCCCGAGCCGAGCGGAGGGGCCCGGAGGAAGCGGCCGCCTCCCGCGCGCGGTGGCCAATGGGCGGCGGGCGCGGCCCGAGGCGCGGCGAGCAGGCCCGGCGGGGCCGCCGTGACGCACTTCGGCAACCGCCCGCCCGCCCGGCCCGCGCCGGCACGGCCCCCCCGCAACCCGCGCCGGGCGGCGGCCCCGGGGCGCGCAGCGAAAACGCGGGGTCACACCGGCGGCTCAGGCGGCTCGGGAGACCGGACACTCCAGGGTGTGGCTCGGGGAGCGCACGGGAAGGGAGAGCTTTCGAGCGCCGGCAAGGCAGGCGGGGGGGGGGGGGGGGCGGCAGCGCTACCCGAGCTGCCAAAAAGTAATTTAAAAATAAAACAAACTGGAAACAACAAAAACAAAACCCAAAAAACAACGCCCAAACAACCATCCACTCCCCCTCAAAAACTAGAACACCGGACCCGGAGATGATCGAAACTTTGTGTCACCTCCTAACGCCGCATCCCGTGAGAATATAAGAAAGGAGAACCGAGCCCAGGCAGTACAATAAATAAATAAAAGCAGCCAAAGAGGGGCCCGATCGCTTACGCGCCCGCTCTCGGGGCAAGGAGAGGGGGGGGAAAAAAAAAAAAAAAAAAAAAAAAGAACTGCGGTCGGTGGGTCCCGGATTTCCACGGGGTAGACGGATTATACAACGCTAGCAGAACAGAGGAAGGTATGGAGGCAGCGCGGCCGGGAGCACAGCGGTGCGGGCCCCCAAGGCCAGCACGCCCCGCACCAGGGATACGCTCGGCAGGGAGAGGAATTCTCGGAAAACAGGGCCTCCCAGCCCAGCCATCTGCAGCTGCTCACTCCTCTGTCCTTCCGTCCCTAACCGCAGCAACAACTATATATATAATATATATTTGGTTTTGGTTTTTTTCAATCCATGTAGAGAAAATAAGCGCCCAGAAAAGAGAAACACCAGGAAAGCTCTCGTTTCCTACCTGGGCAGGGTTCAGCTCAGTTCAGTGCGTGCCGAGGAGGAGGGGGCAGAGGAGCACTATCTAAAACAAAAGTGGCGCCAAAACCCCCCAGTAAGAAGCATTCTCCTTCCTCCTCCTCCTCCTGCCCCCCTCCCCCACCGGGGCCGGCGAGAGCCCAGCGGGGTTCCTGCAACACGCGGCTCCCAGCATCGGGCGTCCCCGGCACAAGTTGGCAAGCACCCTTTCTTTACAAAAAAAATAAAGGAAGCCGAACGGAAACTGCCACAACTCTTCCTCTTAGCGGACAGCCGCCGAGGAGCTCGGCCAAAGTCACTCGGAGGGGAAAACTCGACCCACAAAGGCCTTCCCCGAGCTGGGCGCCGGGGGAAGGGGGGGGGCAGCGAAGGGAGGCGGGGGAGAAGGTGCAGGTCAGTCCCTACGTCCTCACTTGGGCCGAAAGAGTCCTGCTCCCGCCAGCCCTCGTATACAGTCATGGGGAAGGGCGACCAGAGTTGCCCCTGCTCTGGGAAAAGAGACTGAGAAGCCAAACCCTGATTCCTCGGTACTTCCCTGCGCGGGGAACCCGCCAGGAGTGGGCTGGAAGAAGAACTCGGCTGCTGGGCAGCGGGGAGCGGGGAGCAGGGAGATGGGAGCCGTGGCGAGCGCTGTCAGGGGTGCGAGTCCACTGCCCGCGGCCTCCCCCGACATTCGACCCCGGGACACCGGCAGCCACCCCACCATTTTCTCGGCGCGGCCCAGTGCTCCCCCCGAGCGCGCCTCAGGCCTCGACCCCATTCCCCTCGCTTGCCCACCCGAGCGGCCCGGCCCGGCTCGCCCGCACACACACCCCACGCACACAATGCCCGAGTCCTCCATCTTGCCGGCAGCCCCTGCTCAGCTCGGCAGAAGGGGGGAGGAGGAGGAGGAGGAGAAGGCGGTTCTCCATTTTAGCTCGCCGAGCGCCGGGCCCGGCCTGCCCGCGGCCGGCTCTAGGGAGGAGGAAGGGGGCCGGGGCGGGCAGGGGGGCCGCTTTCGGCGCCCTCTGTCTCTCTCACTCGCACTCCACTCGCCTCCCCCCTCCCCGCCACGGCGCGCCGGGAACGGGGGGTGGGGAAGCGGGGGGCTGGAGTGTTTTCGCGGCTCGGCCCCGCCGTCCTCCATCTTGGTTGCGCGCAGTCCCCGCGGCCAGCCGGCCTGGCGCCCCGCGCGGGCCCGGGGGCCGCGGGCCCCGGCCCGGCCTTTCATCGCCGCCGCGCACCACGATCCCGTGTCCCCCCGCCAAACTTCCAGAAGCTTCGCCGCCATTTTCTAACTTACCTTGCCCAGTATCGGCGTAGGCAGCGAGGAGGCCCCGGCGCACAGCTCCGCTCCCGTAACCCCGGCTCGGCTCGCCAGCTGCGCGCCCGTCCCGGCCGGTACCGGGCTGTGGGCGCGGAGGGGGCGCGGGGCGCGGGCGGGTCGGGGTTATTTAATTTGGCGGCGGCGCTGGGGATTGTTTGGGGTGTTCGCTGCTCGGCGGCTCGCGGGCGAATGGAGGGCGCAGGCGCCACCTGGCGGCCGCCCAGCGGGGACCGCTCTCCTGGGCGTGGGGCGACACCTGCCGGCCGCCCGCGGCAGCGCCGCGCCGAGCGGGGTAAACAAGGTGCGGCGCATGCGCGGGGCCGCGCGCGGGGCGGGCCCGGGCGCGGATCGGGAGCGGGGCCGCGGCACGGCCTAAAAAGGAGCGGCCGCTCGGACATGGGACGCGCCCGCCCGCACGCAGGCCTGGAGCCCTTTGCCGTTGCAACCCTGCGGTAATTGGACGTAATTATCCGGCCGAGGCAAAGCTGGGCCTTACTGAAGAGCCCCGCGGAGCCAATGCGGTAGGGCCGCCCTTGCTCCCTGCGTTCTGCCGTCAGGATGCGAAGTCGTGTGTGAAGGGGCCCGTGGCTTGGGAGATAACCGCACGGATGCGGGGTGCCTTATCTTGCGAGCTGCAGGACGCGCACAGAAGCAATGTCTGCTGGCACCGATGGCAGCTCGCGTGGTCAGGAGCGTTCTCCAGAAACGCTTTCTGCTTCTGCACATCGCTCAGTGTGTTCCTAGTTAAATAAGCATTTGTGGGATTCCTTTTTTTTTGTCCCTGCATGAGGATTATATGAATCTAAAGCGATCTATATAAGCAGTACAGAATTCGTAAAGTAACCAGATATACAATTTGTGACACCTGGTGTTTTTTGTTTTTTCGCTTTATTGTGTAATGTTAAGCTCATTACTCATGCTGAATAGTTCCACGTATATTTAGATCAGTCAGCGCAATAGTTTTATCCTGGTAGTTAGTTTCTAATCACCCTCTTGTGTCTATCTACTTATAATTTTGGGGACAGCGTTAGCATAACTAAGGGGTAACCGAGTTACTCTGCCCACCTGCCTATCCTTAAGGATACTTAAGAGTATCCACCAGTTCCAGTCTTCAAAATTAAGATGAGGCATCCCGCAGAGAAAATAATGCTTACAATGGAAACCGTGATCAAATTAGGAGAGTTTAAAATAAAAATTTAAAAATTCGAAAACAAAAAAGTAAAGCTAGTGTAATATAAGCTGATGACAATTAGGAATTCTAGATACAATCTGTCAGTACGTGAGACAGGCTTACAAAAATAAATTACATTCTGTAGCTTCAATTCACATTTCAGGATAGTTTTGCACCTTCTGTCAAGTTCAGGGGAAACAAGAAAGAAAATAAGCAGAAAGACTGCCTTGTAGGGAACACTTTAAAATAGCATCCTGAATTCCCAGTCATACAACTATGTTCACGGTTTCAAGTTACAGCTACAGGTGCTGATGATGATCTTTAATGTTAACCTGATAGCGTCCAGAAGTTGTAGAAGAATTGTGTATAAAAACAAACTTGCCAAACTTAATATAAGCCTTAGGAATAGATGGAAAGGAGCTGGATCCATTTGTGTTTTTACCATACAAGTCAACTTCTGACAGCTGCCAGATAGACAACCTTTCCATAAAAATAAACTGTAACATTTTGCCTGCACACAGAATTCCAGTAATGTTTTCTGCTGGAGATACAATAGAGATAACTTGTATTACAAGTCCAATCCAAAACTTTGCAAGATTATAGCAGTTTACTGCAGGAGCTGGCAGGAGCACAACAGGAGGCAGCTCCAGTCAGGTGTGCATGAAGTACATGTACAGCATATGTATTTATTCCAAAAGCACTGTAGTTCACACTTGAGCTTACAGCTGAGAGGTTTTAAGTAAATGTGTTTACATAATGTTAAAAAAAAATGACATTGTTTTTAAGGTGTGGTTTTGAAGAAACGAGTGTGCAAGTGCTGACAATACCATGGCAGGGAATTCAGCTCATTTCCAAAGCTTACTCAGGCCTTGGAAGCCCAGATCCATAACACTTCTGGGTGTCCTGACTCACACGTCAGAATTTGTTTTCTTCTGCTTATGATAAAACATGGAAGCACTCTAGAGACCAGACTCCAGGTGCAGCAGCACATTACGAACCCCTGGTCACAGAGCCTGCCTAAGAGGATTTTACACTCTCCAGTTCAATTTCCTCCCTCGCAGTTGTTTCATTCAGCTGTTTGCTCAGCCCTGTCTTAGCAAAACTGTTGCCTCATCAGAGAAGGGGGGAGGGACATTTGTTTTCTAAGGGATTGGTTTGATCCCCCCCCAACCCAGATTATTTCTCTGAGCTGTTCCAGTACAACTGCAGGAGTCCTTCAGTCAGCACAGCTGAAGGTGCTGAGCGCAGCAGTGAGGCCAGGAAAATTTCTGCTCTGCTCCAGTGACCAGAAGATAGAAATTTCTTAAGTCAACTGAGCCCTGTGAGGATTCCTCACTTTTAAGGGGGCCAAACTGGCTCACTGAAGAGCCTAACTCCAGCATTTTCCTTATGAAAAGATCGTGCTTCTGGGCTGAGCCTTCCAGTTGGTACAACAGGGAAGATTATGAAAAGTGGTTCCTCTGCAAGCACACCACTTCTTTCTAAGCTAGAGTGGGCTTCTACCATCAGTTCAGACTTTGGGAAAAAAAACAAAGACCATCCTGAAGCTTCTGTATAGTTTTAGCACACTAGCATCCTTTCCAATACAATGAAAAATATAAAAGAAAAATAAATGCTATATAAACATTATAAAGAAATAGAGATATCTTAAATTTTGACCTGTCTAGAAAGGATTTATATCTGATAGAAAAGAAGTTCCATGAAAAACTAGGAGAAAGTATTTCACAGGACTATGTCATCTTTCTCAAAAAAGCTATTTAGGTGCTTCAAATCCCACAATTTCTGATACTGAGCCCAATTTAGAGAGGATTTAACAAAGACTTTTCGGGCACTGTTATTATGCTTGATCCAAAGGGAGCTTCATGATCAGTCACACAGGAAACTGAGCAAGGAGAGGGCAGATACCAATTCTGAATTAATGGCCAGAAGTTCACCACTAGAGAAGATCAGAATAAACTCAAGCTGCCAGATGGCTGATTCATTTTCCCAGGCAGGAGATTCATGCTCATGCTGCTTCCTTTTCTTTTCATGCTTCTTCCTTTTCTTTCTCCTGCAGAATAGGAACCCCCTCTGCAGTTCCATTTCCTCATTTGTATTATTAAAAAAAAAAACTATAAACAACACAAAACAACCAATCAAAAGCAACAACAACAAAAACAACAACAAAAAACTCTCACCCACAATCCTTTATTTATTTATTTATTTATTTAAATCATTTTCTTTTGAGAATTGGAAAAAGAAACCAGAATTTGTATACTTGATTCATCCCAAGGTGAGGTGGTAGCTTTGATGACCTGTATTGAATGAGCCATACTTTTGTCTGTTGAGATGGGTACAGAGGGAAAAAGCAGTCTTCCCAGTCAAATTTTTTCCCCAGATTTTTGAACCTGGCTTAGTCACTCCAGGGAAATCTGCTCTAAATCCTTTTGAAGATGAGCTATTACATAAGAAACAAAAATAAAGACCAAAAAATGGGTTACTTTCCCATAATTTGCAGGAGAGAGATTGCACATCAGTAGCTCCTTAGGTCTTTCCCTGTTCTGTGAATAATTTCTTCCTTTTTCCATTTATGTAAGTGTCCCTTGTGTGCCCCTATTTCTCACCAGGTCTTTCCAGAACACTCAACTCATATCTGAATTTTCTTTGATTCAGTAAGTTTCTGCCTGCTCCTTATGTGAAGTAGCACAGAATCACAGTTTGCCCCATACCACTAAAAAGGAAGGCATTTTTAACTCCCCTTCATTATCAGCTCTAAAAATGAACAGAATCCCAGTAAGTTGCAGATATTTTCCTGCTAATTGCATTATGAGCAACAGCTTTACTCAGTCCTCTGTGCCACTTGTTACCCAAAGTCCCATGTTCATTCCCCTATTTGAGTGAGGTGCTCTTTCTAGGTCCCATTCTTTGAGATAAAAATCCCTTAGCCAGGTTCTAAAGTTCCATCAGCAAACTGTGTAAAGGCCACACCAGTTTTGGTAGGAAACAATGAAAAGCCCTTCTGACTGCAGTCAGGACGAGTCACTTTCATTTGAGGCATCACCTCACCCTAGGTACAGGAACAAGTGTTACCGATCAGGCCGCGTCTCTTGGATTCAGGACACAATGTGCTCCAGTTTCTGGATGTAGGAAAGTTTTGGAAGACACAGACATTTGCAAGGCAATATTTGTGTCCTGTAGCTAAGTCCAGGCAGAGGAACCATGAATCAAGGTCCATTTTATGAGTCAGGCACTATGACAGCATCAGTGACAAAGTCTGAGGAGGAAGCACAGGAACCAGAGAAACATGTTTCAAACTGAGTAAGCCAGGTAAGTGGCAGGTCCCGCTTAAAGGCAGCAAAGAGAACAGTGTGCAACAGAAAAAGGGTTGGGGTGAGAAGCTGCCAAGAACTGAAATAAAGTCAAGCAGGGTAGACAGCACAACTGATGCCAAGCAAGGGAAGCAGCTTTAGCTGACAAACAGCTAAAACCCAGTGAAACTACATCATACTCTGGATGTGTAGAGCACCTAACTCATCAGGAACACAAAGCAGTTCTCAGCTGGTCAGAGCTCGTAGGGCTCCAGCCTCCTAGAGACTCTGACATGGAGCCAGGGGTTGTCTAAACAGGGGAGAAAGGAGGCTGGCTTGTGGTTAGGTGACATTAGAGTGGAACTGAGATAGAAACGGCACTATTCAGCTCAACCTCTGCCCAGAATCATAGAGCAAAACAATTATAAATAACAAAGTCAAATACTTTTGTTTTAAGCTCTGAAGAAAATCCTCTCTTTCAAATGTATGGGACAGCACTCCTCTGTATGTGCAGGCAAACACAAGATTTGGATGATGTACCTTGGCCTTTTCCCCACAAACTATTGAGGCTGGAACTCAGGGGGTTAAAGAGGAAGTCTAGGCAATAGGGGCTTGTTACTGACAGATAAGATCAAGGAATAGATTACTCTTTCAGATAAACTTGTAAGGTTTTCTGGGGCTGATCTACCACATTCCCAAGGTCCTTTATATATGTCTGTCCCTAACACAAGTTTCCTTTGGTTTAGTTTTTCACCACCAACTTCAAGGTTTCTTTCAGACTGTTTTCACAAGTCACTTCCCTACTGCCAGTTGTGTCTGGGGCTCAAGGCCTTTTCTGCTGCCTCAACTCTGACACAGGGGGTGGTAGAAGCAAAGCAAAGTGTGATTGTGTCATTAGCTGCGATTAAAGGTTTTTTGTAAATGGCACAAGCAGTGTAAATTGTAACTTTCTTTAATGTGGCAGTAGCAGTCCTGCAAAGCCTCAGTGCCAGCAGCTGTGAACAAAGTGTTTTCCTCTCCGTAGCAAAGGGCACACCTGGGATGCTCACCATAAACACCGAGGACAGCAATTCCCACTCTCACTCCCCCAAGGAGCCCCCACTTCTCCATTCCTTGTACCTCTGGTTCCAGCTGTAGGCCTAGCAGAAGTGAAGCTTCCAGCCTGGAACATGGGTCTTCCAATTGCCAATTAGGCCTTTAAGAAAGCAACTGTTGACAAAGTTATAAAAGTCCTAAATTGTGATGCAGATGTTAAATTGTTATTTTTGGCACATCTATTTTGCGAAACACCCATTTGAAGCAACAATTACTTTTCTGGGGGCTTGTACCCTGTGGACAGAGCTCCCATGCTGACTCCAGTAACATCACACAGGTCGGTTATGCAGGACAGGGAGGTAAAATCAGAAGCTTCTCTCTGTAACACAAGAGTTAAAAGGAAGAGATGCCTTTGGCTTGATACCCACTTTTGAAAAACTTGTATTCAGAAGATTAACTATTTGGCTTAAGTGATGATTCTCATCATACACTGCAAAATTAAGTTACATAAGAGAAATTGTGTCAAGAGATTTACAGCAAAATCAAAAAGACAGAACATGAATAAATTTAAATGCTGTCTTGGTAATCTTTGAAGGTTATATTACTTCACTCTCCAAAATTTGAAGGTGACACATTATACTAAACCTGGCTTTTCAGCAATAACTCTAATGCTTCTTCTAGATGTTTTCACAGTGGGACTCTGCAAATGTGTTTTTCACTTTTTCATAGTAAGCAGATTTTCAATCTGAGAGCAAAACTAATTCCAGCATCTCTCCAATACATTTCCAGTAATTTTTACTTATCAAGCAACTTATCTCAGACAACACAATAGCTATCCAGGTTATAAAACTGTAAATTAGTAATTATCTAAAGGCAATCAAATAGTTTTCGATCAGCTTTAAATATTATATTCTTGCAATATAATTAATACCATTTTGTCCTAGATTTTTTCCTGGGGTTTTGTTTATCCAAATCATTAATAAATGAATATTTACCATCTTCTTTCCTGTCTTAGGAAAAAGAAAGTTTCTTGGTAAGTTAGTCACAGAGCCATGTTCCCTGAGTTAACACTTGTACTGTAATGTCACTATTGCTTAATAGGAATTCATGGTTAAGAAAAAATTAAAGACAAAATCTGAATTTCAGCACAGGTTATCATCACAAGCCATTTGCCTTCTCACAGAAAGTCACAATATAATTACAGCATATTAACTGCTGTACAGCAGCATTGGTAGAGCTCTTGAAGTGACATGACACAGTGGCATTTGCCAAGATGAGAAGGTACTTTCAACAACCTGAATCAGTGCAAAGCCATGGCAGGAGGAAGGGGGAGGAAAGATTTCCATGATCAAGTTTTCAAGCTACTCATGCATGTAAACCACAAAAAAACTGGTAAGAGGTAGAGTATTCACTCATACTTCAGTTCCATGAGGAATTAAGGTGGATGTGGGTAGACTGGCTCTTCCCATCTGATCCTGTGGAGAAGGGGACCAGCACCCTTCCATGAGCCACATTCAAGAACTGAGCCCAATCCAGCTGCTCTGCATAAGCCCAACATGGAGAAGCCTCAGCAGCTGCACTGGGAACACCTCTCTCAGTCACACACAACGCAGAGGGTAACAAAGAACATCATGTGACAACTCACTGTTCAAATCCTCACTGCTGCAGAAACACTGCAAAAGCCAGAAAAACCTCCAGTTCCTCCTTTGCTCTATGAAGAGCTGACCTTCACACATCAGGTGCTTGAACTTGCACACCTTGTAAGGCAGAGCAGATTCTCTTCCAAGTAGTTCCTGAAGAACACAGCAGCAAAGGTCACTGCCCCGATAATGTTCCATCCTAGAGAATACCACTTCAGCTTGGTTTCACATGAACACCATATTCAAGTGCCAGCACTAACCTTCCACCCAGTTATAACTAAATTCCAACCACCCACTGTATTTATATTTCTGTTAATTACAATTAAAAAATAGAAAAGGTAACTTTAAAATCCATGCTGATTAACAGCAACACTTTAACACACTATTAGTCCTGTAGCTTCAGACTGCACATACAGCTAACAAAAAAACCCACTTAAGAGCTGTGGTCAAAATTAACCAGACAATGTTAAAATGAATATTTAAATACTCTAATTAAAAAAAAAAAAAAAAAAAAAAAAACAAAAAACAAAAAAAAAAAAAAAAAAAACAAACAAACAAAAAAACAAACAAAAAAAACAAACAAACCACAAAAAGCCCCCCCAAAAAAAGAAAAAAAAAACCAAACCCAAACACAACAAGAAAAGCCCAACAACCAATCCCCAAGCTATAATATTTAAAGAAGTTTTCATTGTATTATGAGCTTCATTGTATTATGAGTGTCAATACAAATTTTAAAGAAGTCCACACAGCTCCAAGCTGTAGAGACACAAGCTGCGGCAATCAGCTAAGTCTGTGTGATCCAGATCCCACATTTCAAGGCAGTGAGAAAAAGCTCCACGCATAACAAAAACACTGATTCTTTGGGTTCTCCTTATTTTAGCCTTCTGTTTCTAAATAAGCTATGTGCACTTCCCATGCTTTCTAAGCAACACATTTCCAGGACCTTATTGAAAACCCTTGCAAATTTCTCATGCATCCAGAGTAGCAAGTAGTTCTGCTGCTACAAGGAACACCGAAGAAAGATAGTATACAGAAGCCACTAGAAGAAAGTTACTGGATACTGATACTTGAACATATTGCACACAGCTCCCAGGTAACTCATAAAAATAAACTCCCAAGGCATCTGCATCCTGCTGCTAACCTCCTTTTCAAAGCTCCTGTGCTTCCACTCCATTTATTTGCATCCTTCATTTCTGTCTCTTTAAACACTCGGCGCAGTATTAGAGGCCATGGAATTTCTTCTGTTTCTTTAAGATACTGAAAATCAAAGTAAATTGAAAAAAAATCTTCCTAATTCAAGCTGTCAAAATTTGATGACTACGCTAATTATTTTTTCACATTTAGTCTGAATAGAACTCTGATTATAGGGTTTTTAAAAAAAAACCCCTAAACCTACAGAGCAGTTATTTTGTCATCTCACTAAAAGGCTTTTAACCCTTTAATGTCCCTTAGTGATTACAATTTGAATTGCTATATAGCTGTATCTTTTATAATATTGATTTTAAAGTTGCAGTAAGGGATACGTCTATAAAAGTATACCTTTAAAAAATTAACAAGCTTTACCATGAAGCAATCATGCAATGTAGGACAATGTGTTTGCTCTCCATTGCAGTGTAGAAGGTTCTGTGTGTGACCTACTTCCCAGCTTTTCTCAGACAACTTACACACTACATTTACGCCCTAAATCACCTCCTTCCTGAGATTTAGTTTTGTAACAGTTTAAGTTAAATTTGGTCCATCTCTTTCACAGACAGGACTTTGAGCCGCTTGCCAGGTTCTGCAGCCTGTGAGTTGGATCCAGCTGATCCAAACAGCCTCTCTCACATGACTCAGGTCAAGCTTAGGTAACCAACCATCTGCTGAAACAAGTCAGCACCTCACGGAGTGCAGCCTTAACTAAACAAGCTATTTCAGGCAAAACACACCAGCTCAAGGCTAACAACCCCCCTTTGATTTCCCTTGACACGGACAGAAAACCTTCCCTGTAAGGAAGAAGGGGTGCTAGAAACAAGGCTGTCAGGATTGCCAGTCCATATCTGTCCTGAAAATCCCTGTAAGTATGAATTATCTGAAATGCTAAACTCCTCACAAAGGCACAGAAAGGCAAAAATAAAACTGATTTCTTTATGAATTTCTAGTCATCATCTTTTCCCAAGACCATATTCAACCACAAAAAAATAGCAAAATATCATCAGATGTACAATTAACAAACTTTAATCTATACAAACAATAGATTTTATTTTCTCTCCGATTGAAATATATTCATTATCCTTAATAACATTCAGGTTAAATTAATAATTTAATTACAAAAAAAAAAATCAACAGAAAGGAGGCTTCTGGGTTTTTTTATGTGAGAATCAAATACACTGATCAAGGAACCTCTGGGTTGCACTTTATTTTAAATATTCATGCCATTACACAGCACAGATTTAAGAAAATAGAAAAAGTAGATAATACATTTCTGTGTATTCAAAACTTTCATAATGTGAAAAACTATGTTCTGTATATTATATATTCTAAACCTTAGTGTGTAGAACTCAAAAATATATATACGAAGATATCAGTAGTTCCACAAAATAAGGAAGTGACATAATTAAGCAGTGATTATAAAACAGCTGTACTTAAATACAAAGCTGTGATACTTTCAAAATCAGAAATGGAGGATCAGTCCAGTAAGAAACAGTTTAAGTATTTTAAGGTAGCTCTCATTAGAATAGTTCTTAACTTTTAAATTTAATTGCTGCAAATTGACATGAACAAAAATGAAAGATTTCTAACATTGCTATTGAGATTTCTAACACTGCTTTTTTAAAAAGGCATTCTAGGAGAGAAAGTTTCATCTTCTCCTATGAAAATATAAAATATGAAGCAGTGCGAAGTATTAGCAGATAAATCAGGTAGGATGATGCTGTGTTAAAAAAAAAACAAAAAACAAGAAAAATATCAAACTGAACATCTTTTTGTGTAGGGGCAAATTTAAAATGAGCCTACTCTCATGAAGGGCACAGGGTACATAAAATCTTCATTTCTCTTGAATTCTCTTTTAATTAATAAAATTAATGTACATTTTATATAAAGATAGATCTTTGTGAAAAACAGATGGCTAAAACCAGTTTACTGAAGACAATTTATACATCTGAACTAGAAAAATAGATAGGGAAACAGGAATTAAATTAAAACATACAAATCTACAAAGCAGCAGAAGTAACCATAATGTTACAGCAGCAGGTTTATGTGTATTGTCTGAATTATGTCACAACCAAAGTTACAGAAAAAAGAGGCTATTTTCAATCCTACATAATTTTTAAAAAGCTAAAATCTCAGGTATAATATACATGTATAGAATTAATTTATTTACAAATTTTATATACGGACAGGCTCTTTGTACAACTCTATTTGCACAAAATTCAGTCATACAGAGTCCTACCAAAGTGAAGCAAAGGAATGATCACATAAATAAAGGTTTACATTACTTGGGCTTTTCCATATCAGGTCTGTGAACTGAAGTTACAAAATATACATATTTGCATTTCATAGATACTGTTATTACATACAAAAAATTAACTTAAAGGAAAATAATTTGTAAAGTGTTAAAATGGGTAGGGTTTGACAGCAGAAAAATCTAAATCCTGCCATATGGTTACATTCTGGAATAAACTGCATTTTTTACATTACTTTACACATTTTTAAAGTAATAAAACAGGAAACATTTGCATCCATAGTGCTGTGCATTTCACTAATACATAAAAATTTCCTGTATTTTCATAATATCTGTACGACACAGAGGGCATTCATTAAGTAATTGAGCACATTCCTTACAGGCAACTAGGTGACCACAGGGAATGAAGACAACTGACACGTCCTTAGCCATACAGATTTTACAGAGCTTTTCTTCCTGCAAACGTCTTAACTTCTCTTCAGTACTGAGATCTAAGGAAAATAGACACATAAAAAGAAGTTAACATACTTAATACCACTGAATCACATTCTTTTTATTTCTCTTTACACACAAGGATAAGGTTTCTTCATATGATTTCAAGATCACACCCTTAAAAAGAACAAAGAAAAACTACAGGAGAAAGGAATCCTAGCTGCAGCATGGGATCCTCTTTATTTCCCCTTCTATCCCATTACATCTCCCAGGCTAATGCAAGCAGGGAGTGCATCTGTTTGCATTCATAAGAGCTTGAAATACCTTTAGAATTTAGGAAATGCATATTTCAATCAGGAACCATTCTTTTCATAGACCTCTCACTGACAAAATTTCCCCAAAATTTGATCAGAAGGTGAAAGAAAGGCTCCTTGCTATTGCTTAAGTTATTTGGATTTTCTTTTTCTGAGTTTTCCCAATGAGAAAAATGAGGATGTGACCTCCTTCCCTGCCCCCATTTTCAAAAAGCTTAAAATCTGTAACACAGAAAGAGTCAATCTGGCATTGTACGTGAGTTCTTTATTATTCCAATATGCCCCATTCGAAAATACAAAATTCCCTGCCACTTGGGGGAAGCTCTTAACAGCCAACCACCAAAATAAGGTCCAGCTGCACTGCAAGTTCTTCTTCCCCTACAATGTCCTATTAAAAATCTTATTAAAAGGAGTGGGTTGGTAAGATCTCTGTTTATCATGCCAACCAGATGGTCTTTGCCCTCCCTATGAATTCACCCATATGCTTGCCTTAAATTACAAGTCTCCTGAATCAGAACTCCTGGGTTTGGTCTATTTGCAGAGTGCACCACAAGGGCTTTCTGAGCATAAGTTGTAAGTCCCAGCAAAGCTGGAACATAAATAACTGAATAGAAACACCATTTAGATGCACTTGTTCTTATTGGCCAAGAACGAAAATACTTCTACCCCAAGCAAAATTATTTACTGCAAAATAAATGGCCCCCCCACTGTGACATTTTCGTATTGAATACATTGAACATTAGCGTGTCTGTGTCTATTTCATTTTGCCATATCTATAGTTTGTCTTATAACTATATTCTTGTAGTTATTCTTGCTTTTGTTTTTAAATATGATTGTCACAACAATTTTGGCTTTTTTTTTGTTAGCACATACAACCTTTTCCAGAAGCATGCTAGACTGTCAGTGTCTGAGTGACTGTCACCTCTGGGATACCAATACTGCTTATTTTAGAGATGATATTTATAAATGCTGCTACACTCAAATATTTTAACACCCTGTTTGTTCATGATTTTTTTTTTAATGTCCCAAACCAAATGTCTTTAATTTTAACTTACAATACTTTAAGTTTACCATAGGTAAGACTGGGATCAGAGAGTAGAATAAACAGATAACATTAAAAAATATTTCACAGACTAAAGAACTGATATGAAAGTACACACAGAGGTTTTGTAACTGAATAAGCTCATCTTGCTCAACTGGGATTTCATTTGGTTCTTCTTCCCTTGTATTTTCTTTATGAGCACTTAAGTCTGCTACCAGATCCTCAACAGATGTGTGACTTTCTCCAGTCATCTGCAATCTCTTTTCCATGGTGTTCCTAATCTCAGACAAACTGAAACCCATGGCTATGGCACTTTGTACCAAAGGATTCTGTAAGAGATCATCTAAAACAAGAAATTAAAAACAAAAACACTTTAAGAAAAATGAATCTGATTTTCTGACAGTATTGACTACAGTACTCTAAGACACATATTTGCAAACAAATATGTAGCCAAAGGAACCATATTTACAATTTGAGAATTTTGCTTATTGTAAAGACTGCAGATTTGAGTTTTCTTCTATCCTAGCTTTCCCCCCTCATCTATTTATATTACAGAAATCCTCCTAGATTTGCTGTTCAAATCAACTACTTCAAATTAAATAACATATCTCTTATAACCACCATCACAAATTTTGTAGCTGGATGTTAAATGAAATTCATCCAAAATTACAAGTCACAATGGATAAAGAACATTACATCCATTTTAATTGGGTTCAGGGAAGAAAAAAACCTCATACATATGTTGAGAGAAAACAATAAGTAATTTGCATTTATAAGACCAAAACACAGCACCATCAACAAGCAAGCAGGTCTATCCATGGTAAGACAACACTACTTGGTGAAACCATTATTCCGTCTGTTGGACCTTCCTCTTCCTTTACTTATCAACATTGTTCCAACAGCAAAATATTTCAATTTTTAATTTTTAAAAACTAAGACTTTTTTCTTTTTTTAAAAAAGGTTCTTTTATTTTCACTCTCATAAATGAGCAGTATGGGAGAGATTTCTAAGCAGGTTTTGTGTAGCCACTTTTACTAGCAATAGCTCCAGTGAAGCTGCTCCTCTGGCCTCCTACTACCCCTTTAATTGTTTTGTCTTTTTATTGCTGGGTATTTGTGAAAAGCATTGTAGGAATTCATAATGAACATAATAAACTACTTCAGCTTACTCAGCTTCCTAGGTCTTGCCACTGGACAGACCAACTCTTCCTGCCCCATGAAAAAGGGATGTTTCTGTTCAGTATTCTTTAACATTCATCCCATAGCACTACAAACTCAATATTTGATACATGCTCACTAGCTATAAGACTGCATCCTATACAAACTTCTTCCATAGTTCACTACCTTTACTTTACAATATTTGCCAAGGTACAATTACATTTCCTCTAAGAGAAATAAAATACTTTCTGCAGTTCTTTAGAAGCAATGGAAATCATCCAATAATTCGCCTGTTGTGCTTTATTTTAAAAATGTAATAGGGTTATTTTAAAAATTAACCATTCCTGCCACTATACATTCAAGTAGGGATATTCCAAAATGAGGGGGAGGCTGTGTGTTTTAAACAGATACCTTTAGGAAGTATTGTCCCTTCAGCAGCTTCTGTCTAAAAGTGAAATATAAAGAAACAAAATTACAATTCTGGAGAAAGTAGAAGGAAATGCATACAGTTACAAAATTAAAAAATAATTATTTGATCTCAAGTTATTTTAGTGACAAACTATTTAATCTGCTCTGAACAAAATGATCAGTATTTTGTTTTGATTTTAACCCATCTCAGCAATATTTATATGTACATGATTCTTAGTCTACAAAATTCTAAGCATTATCAGTTTTACATTTTAACAACTACACACAAGTTTAACAATGCTCTACCAACAAGAAAAGAACTTGTATCTGCTATTATTCATCATAAATCTTAGGTTTCCAGGCTGTAAAACAAATGGCACTTGTTCAGTATCCAATATACAACATTCAATACAATGTGCCCTGGCTGTGATCCATAACCCAGCTATGGGGACCTAGGAGATGGGTACACTCTGATTGATAGAACCAAAACATACTGCAATTCTTTCACTTTCTGCCAATGAAAGTAGCAGCAGATGAATTAAATGATAGGCACGTAATTAAAAGGTAACACAAAAGCTATGCTGACTTTTTCTATTTTAACAAAATGATTAATAAGCAAGAAACTTACTGTTGAATCCCTACATCCATCTCTTAAGTGAACATTATTTATAAATTCTATCCCCTTTTCCTTGCTCACAAATCTGCACCTAAAAATAAGAATATTTAGATTTAATAGAAATGGATTAGCAGCAAAAATTAGTTACGTAGCTATGGAAGCTTTGATCAATTTCCTCCATCATACAGACTGCCTGCTTCTAAAATCTCTCAATGTTTAGTCAGCATCTGTGATGTCACTGTAGTATTTCTAAGAACATCTTGAACACGTAAGCAGTACTTATCTTTCCCATATTTTTGGTGAAAAAGAGAGCTTAAGAGTTGTTGGCCAAGACAGCTCATGACACAGATTTCTAAAAGTAAAAGCTCGCTCAAATGAAAAACAAACATTATGTTAAAATACTGATTCTTTTAGTCTTTCACAATCAAAGCAAACAATCACTGGTCAGACAGGTGCCTTCCGTGCTTTCTTTCATTATTTTCCAGCCAGTCTTGGCCACTGGGCAGAGCTCTTCCCTACCAGAAGATTGAGCGAATGCCGAAACTCCTCGCAAGAGTTGTGCAGCTCTAGCAGTCACTTCACCTTCAGGAATAGCTGCTGTGAGAGTGACGCACTGCCACTGAGGCTAATGTGCACAAATAAACCCCAAAAAAAGACTCTTCGTGATTTGAGAGGAAGTAATCAAACCTGACATTATTTAAGCAACCTAAACCAAGAATCAAACCCATAAAAGAGGAATGAAATGAAAAACGTTCCTTAAACTACTCACTTCACCACACTAAAAACTTGGAATCGTGTCTCTTTCAAGTCACAGAAGCTAATCATTAAAATCTGCCTGTTCCACTAAAAAAATGGGAACAGCTAATGCATAAATACCAATCTCCAACTTCCAGAGAGTCTTTCACCACAGCAGAGAAATTTGGGAGTTAATGCATAAGAGACACTAATTTTATCAACATTACACAAGTAACTAAGTCTTTGTATTTGGATGGCTTCCATCCACTCGTGAGAACTACTGAGTCATACCTTTCCTCAAAACAGATTTTAGACAACATCGGCAGTCTTTCTAAAGACTACTTCTGGTACTACTACTACTACTACTACTACACTACTGTCTGGAATCCTTAATCCTTTCAAATTAGAGAAAGCTATGTTTTATATTCTATGCCACTACCGACCTCTTCAGGTATGCCTGCTCTGTGACAGCTGTTTAGTCATTTTGTATCTTGGTATAAGTTACAAACTTTTACATGTACCAAGCTATTAAAACAACCATTACAATGTAACGCTTAGATAACAAGAAAAATCCCTCAGATACATACTGACAAAACTACACAATTCTTGTTACTGAGAAAGCAAGCCTCAGTTAAATCCAGACACAGGTATCTTCCCTTTAATAACACTACGAATAAAGACAACATAAAATTATTTGCATAAATCTAAACATTGTTAAGACATAATCAACCTTCTCAAGCCTTTATTAGTATGCTCTGTCATTAAAATGCAATATACTGTAAATAAGACTCAGACACACATCAAGAAAATACTAAGAGATACCTTACCCAGGAAACCATTTGGCATGTTGATCCCAAGGGTCTTCATTTTCCTTCCATTCTTGCAATCCTCCACCACAGTGGAAACACACAACGTGATCACCTTTACCTGAGGAAACACACAAGAATAAAGTTACATACTTTGTGCAGACATAATACCAAGTTTTCAACTAAAATGTTGTGTTAAGAAAAGTATTTCTTTTACTGATTTACAATTTCAACTGAAAGTAACTGCATTTTACTAGAGGACAACATATATGATTTGAAACAAATATTCAGGGGAGAATTAAGCTTAAAGAAACACAAAATAAGAGAAACAAGTCTCCTGAATTTTATTTTTTGTAAGTAATTATATAGATAAAAAACAGAAGCTGTAAATCATCTGTTCTTGTGAAACTCGATCCAATGGTAAACAAGGCCTGAAGATGTCTGTCACAAAGAATGAGGGATGTTTACATGGCTTTGTGATCCTCCATTTCCCATTAAGATCAACAGGCCCTACCCAGCAATAGCAAAACCAGCTGAGAACTTCATCCTCTCTGTTCTGGCACTGTACCTACTGTGATCCAAGACTGCCCCAGAAACTGCTTCAATATTGTTTTTATTGGAATGAGAGGAGATATAGATAATGTTTCCCTAGAGTTAAATTCTTCTCAAGCCACAGGGAACAGTTTTCACAGAAGTCACCTGAATAGTCCTAGGTCTGATAAGATGGTGCCCAGTTAGTGCAACTCCACCATACAGATCTTTCAGTACTTTCATGAACCCAAGAAGATATAAATAAAATAGTTCTACTGGGCACAAATATTGCCCATTTATAACCCACACAGGAATATAGCAAAGATTTTATTTATGGCCATTTATTTATTAAGTAAAATAAATGGAATTCTACTATAAAGTTCTGAGACCTACTAAGAGAGAAGTCAAGTAAGATGAGAGCAAGACATTACCTCAGATAATCCCCTTTTCCTTGTGACCAAGTAAGAGCAATGCTTTGCATTTGTATAGTATCTCTCAGTGGGGAATTTCAAAGGTCTTTAAAATTACTGTGCAATTCATCTAACTGAGAAACCAATGCACAGAGATGGTGTCTTATCTAAATCAAACACTATGCATCTAAGAGTAAAAGCTCCTCCACTGGTACCACTGTCTTCATAAAGTAGGCAATAGTGGTATTTGCTGGTTTTGGGTGTTCACATGCCATGATAATGTTAACTAAGTACAATAGCACACAGCCTGGATTGTCTTGTTCACAGGTTTTTGTGCGTTCCTTACACCTAAGGTCTGGAGGACAAGCACTTTGTTTCTTAAAAAATATTAACTCAAAGAATTGTCATTGTGAAAGATGTATTATAAAGGTTTTAACGGGCAAGAAAAATACTTGGCTGTTTTACTGCTAAGAATAAATTTGTGATCAAGTCTATGCTTTGCAAGTAAACATGCTTGATATAATGTATGGAATTTTACATAAGAACTGTGGAATGTAGTTTACAGAGTAAAGAGATTCTGACAAACTGTTCCATATAAAAAAATTTTAAATTGGGGTTTTTTCATAACAAGACACTTCCTCATGCACAATTTCTTCATAAAAGGTATTAGTTATTTCAATGTCTGGCTTACCTATGCTATAGAATCCAGCTTCTGCAAGCTGCTCCTTGTCAACAGGATATATCCAAGATAAAAATGTCTGTAAACGCTTTCCATATTTTGCCATAGAGGGATTCCTTGGGTGCTGTGCATTGTTCAGACCACTTATTCCAAGCTCAGCAGGAATAGATTCACTTGAAACATTTCCAACATCCTGGCCCAGGACAAAAAGGCATTTGGGAAAATGCCTCTTGTGTTCTGACCAAGCTCTATCAGTGGGTTCCCAGTTCTTCAATTTTCCACCACAACAAAAACATGCCACTTGGTCACCAACACCTGTATAATAAAATCCAGCATTAGCTAATTCCTGTGGTGTCAACTGGTCATTGAGGGGCCAGTTGTGAAAAGACTTTAATCTTGTTTCTTCACTCCACATAGCAGGGTTTTTAGGATACAGACTATCTGACATATCCACAACCTGCCCAGTTCTCAAAAGATAATCTGCCTCCACATCAGAGTCATCTAGAGCACATGGGAGGGCTGAATTGCTGGTACCATTTTCAGTTCTATTCTGGTAGTTCTGGGCAACAGGATCCATGTTACTTTCCAGATAAGCAGATTCAGTAATAAACTTGCAGTTGGGGGCAAGCTGTTTGTGTCTCTCAGCTGCAGAATCCCCAGGCGCCCATCCTTCAATAGTCGTATGGCAACTGAAGCACTTCACTTTGTCACCTTCTCCAGTATAAATAAAGCCAGCTTGTGCTAGAGCTACCACGGAAACGGGACAGCCCTGTGGAAATCCAACAAAAGTTCTCCATCGGTCATGCTCCTGTGCCCATTCCTGGGCACCATCAGTGTCTGCAGAGGCACAAGCTTCTGAGTTCTGTGGGACATTACACATCATCTCTTCATAGGCAGGGCTCCACTTTGGATTTCCTAAACAAAGAATATATGTTTTAATTTCCCAGACAGAAGGATAGATCATACCCACATACAACCCTGGAAGCCGGCTAAATTCAAGTACTATCCTTTATGTATTAAAATAACAACTCTTCCTCTTCTCCCCCATTTCACCCTTGCCTGCATTACCTGCCACACAGAGGCAAACACCAAGGTATGAAAACCAAAATAATAAAAAAGTTGTAAAGAAAAGCAGAAAGATCAATATGTCTTAGAAGCCTATAAACATTTACCTAGAGAAGACACAGGTTTATAGCTTTAAAAATATATTCTACTTCTTAATAAAGACTGCAAGAATGAAATTTAAAAAATACTTTTAATAAAGATATGGCCAAAACCCTGCTAAAAGACTTCTGAACCTGAAATACAAAGTTACTAAGTTTAAATTTAAAATACTGATCTGAGCCAGACCATAGTTGAAAGATTTTAGAGCTCAATTCTCAAACACAATTATATGTTATCCTCATATGAAGGTCATGACTTCCATGTCCATTACAGGTGGGCAGCAACTGGTAAAATTGTCATTAAAAAGAAAAAAGCTTTTTTACTTGGCTCTTTTCTACTCTTTTACTTTATTGTAAAGACATACCTCAATTTATATTTTAACAAAATATCTTGTGAAATAAACTATCAGATTATTCACTGAGGCATTTTACCAAAGTGCTGGGCATTACTTTTAGGATCAGTGTGCTGGGACTACCCAGCACTAGTGTTCATGTCCAGCACACTGCTTCCACTTTTCCACACCCTGCCTACACCCTCTACAAAAATTCCTGTACTCTGCCATCATCCTCCTCCCTGAAGGAATGTCATTCTTAGCACTTGTCACACATTCCTACCCCTGCCTATACTTTTCCAGGGTAAGTACCAACTACCAGTTCTGCCTCGAGTCCCTTCTGTGCAAGAAGGCTGCTAAGAGCACTCAAACAAGCCCCATCTTTGCTGCGGATGTAACAAAGCAACTTGGCTATAGCAGGTCTTGTGCAAGAACCACAAATTGACAGTCATCACCTTCATCCCAACATGGATGAAGTCAAAGCACAGTAAACTTTCATCTCTTGTCCAGACAAGTGCAATGATACTATTAACTTTAAAAGTTTTGGCTATTGCTGAGACACATCTTAAAGTGGTAAATTAAATTATAATGAGATTGCCCAAATAAACTTCCTAGCACAAAGCAGTAATAGTTCAGCAATTAGTAAAAAGAAACGCATAGAAGGAAGAATAGAATATGTACTTAGCAAGTGTTCATCTCCATATTCCATAGGAATCCTGAAATATATATATTTCCAGTTTATATAAGATAGGCCAGCACACAAAATAATAGTTTCCTCAAGACCTGCATTAATATTGATTATACATTCTGTAAGATCAATGCAGATGTTACAATGATTACTTCTATAACACCAGATTTAGCTTCTACAAGACATTTTTTAGGGGTCAGAAAGGGGAGAGGGAAATGAAAATGCCTATGTATTGCAGGATTGCTGCATCCTCTGCCAAGATGACAAAGATAATTAAGCTATAAGCAGGTGGAGGAAACGTGACGTCAGACACCTGGCATGGGTGCTTCATGTAATAATGGATACAAGGCCTCTGAGCATCAGCTTTAATTCCTTCTGTCCATTAGTTCATGACTAATGTAAAAATAGTAGAAATTATACTGTGGCTTTCGGTTTTAGCTTAGCAAATTCAAAAATAGCATCTGAATAAACTGCATTGACTGACCTACAAATCTGACATGCTTGTTTTGACTTTGAAGGGCAAAAAACCCCAAACCAGTCATTACATTCAGTAATGTGAAAGTTGTTATAAAACATGTATTTTTATACGTTTGTATATACATATATTGAAAATAATTGTTTTTATAATGAAATCTTAAATCTTTCATGTCTATTTCCTTATAAAATCTCACTTTAAAGCTTCTAGAAATGTTCCTGTAAAGATCTCAAGTGACCTTAAGCATCCATCACTATACACTGCATTCATGTAAGAATTGGTATTACTCAAAACCAGTTACCTGCATTATCTGTGTGCCTGAAAGGCTTTCTACAAGAACACAAACAAAGCCTACCTCACATCCTTCAGGACTCCTTCTCAAACTGTCCATTGGGAAAAAACAAAACAAACGTATATGGCTTTTGCTGTATGAATAGCAGTATACTTTTATTTCTATTCTATTTATATAGAAATGAGTTCAGAAACAGTGAAAAAAAAATCTTCCTATTTAAATTTTTTACATTGTAATTTTTTATTTTATGTACATTGTGGAAAAAAACTAATGCTATGAATACTTCAAAAATCCTGTTAACATGGTGAATAAAAAGACATTATGCCCTCCCCATGGTGATAATGAAAATATTTGCCACATCTGGATTTTCTGGAGTCAATCCTCACAATCAAAACAGTAT
The DNA here is from genome assembly GCF_052056855.1 of Sturnus vulgaris. Taxonomy (NCBI): domain Eukaryota; kingdom Metazoa; phylum Chordata; class Aves; order Passeriformes; family Sturnidae; genus Sturnus; species Sturnus vulgaris. Next base: position 14,955,689 of record NC_142256.1, on the reverse strand, counting down.
GAAAAGCACATATCACGAGAGCAAGAAGTACTGACACAGAAGGTACAATCACAACAGATCTATTCTTTAATAATATGAACTAGCTTTTTCAAATTGTATCAACCACATAATTTAATCATGATCACTTGGAGCAGAAAGGTTCAACTATCAGTCTAAAAGGCTCTCAAAGCTAAGTCTAACCACTGCAATGACAGAAGCAGGATCAGTCCCTCCCAGGTAGAGACAAGGTTTAACAATGCTCCAGCCACACTATGAAGCCCTTCCCTTACAACAGCCCCTCGAAACATGGCTGGTTTACATTTCACTATAGTTTTATCTATGACAAACATCTTTATCAAGCGCTGAGGCAAAATCCTTGCCTGTGTAAGTACTGTTTTACATACAACACTAGTACTACTTTAAATGAAGTATCATGTTCAATTATTTCTATTTCAAACAACTGTTAAAAGTTTAAAAGTGTAAAATTACAGCTAGCTTAGAAAGAGTATTTTTCTGCACAGATTTTTAAGCAGTTGCCTAACTCCAGTTAGTTGGAATAATGATTTAGAACAGTCCCAGTCATCATAACAGCACTCAGACAGATATTAACTGCAGCAGAAAAGTGAGTGAGGGTAAATTTTTGAAGTTTACAGCTAAGAAACATAAATTCACAAAAATCTGCCACCTAAGATGGGCACACAAGACTTTACAATATATATCAGTAGCCAACCTGAGGTCAGAGTATACTGTGTCTATACTAAAGTTGATTAAGCCATTTTGCATAGGTTTTAATTAACCACATATGAATTAAAGGTAAAAGGTCCAGAAATGTTAAAGATCATCTTCACTTATAAAAGCCAGATATTTTAATTATTATTGAAGCATTATACATCTTTTCATATAGTGAGTAAACAAAGTCTATTTTAGCCTGAAAGGCTTCCAGAAGCTGAGCCAAGTTTAATCCTGCTTTTAAACATCTGAAGGCTATTTGCCACAAGACATCACCCCCTTTCAACCTGAATTATCAATTTATATAGCCTACTGATTATGTTTCAGAAGAAAAAGTAGAGACAAGAATATATAGCAAAAATGTTAACTTATTCAAAATGTAAAATTGTACACTGTGGATCTGCAAAACAAACATGTTTAATTCTTTAAAAATATTGACAGGTATTGATTTTATGCAAAAATACAACGCCATCATGTTGTCTAGATCTGGAAAGCTTCAAAGGAAAAGTACAAAACTCACTTTTCCCTTTCAAGTATATTTTACTAGATATGATTATTTCCATACTTCACCCCAAACTATATCAGCACTATAAGGAGTTATTTTTAATTAATTACATGACTAGCATGGCAGTAACCTCCAAGTCAGAAATACACTTGCATAGCCTCATGTTCCTGACCAAAGGGTACGTTAGTGTTTATTGTTGACTGAATTTTGAAATGTGAGTAGTGCACCAAGTAAATATCAAACAGAACATACTGTACCAGCTGACACACAGATTATGCATATGTCACTTCAATGAACTTCAGTTTCTGCTTGCTCAGCTGCAATTAGATCAAGGAAGGTGCATGCTGCTAACTGAAAGTCTACTTATAAAGATTAAAATTACCACAAAATGATATATTTAAACAGCAATTGCAAATTTCAGCATATTTGCATCTAGTTATCAACAGCCATTTTTTCAAAAAGTTCTAGTTAGATCCATTTGATTTATTTTAGAAAGAGGGTATGTATCTACAGAATGCTTCCTGATTCAGTGCCAAAGCTTACATAACCCTATCAGCTCAGCTTTATTTGTCTGTTCTTCCAACAGGTCCTACTTAGCCTCCCATCAGGGTTTGTCATCACAGGAAGTCAGTCAGCTGATTAGGGTCATAGTAGGATATTACACCCTCCTAATTTTTGACTTAAGTCACAAAGACTTTTATGCTCTCCCCGTCTTCAAAGTTACATAACCAGGCCAACAGAAACATACAATTTTGAGAAGTATTTTCACACTGCATTTTTCTTCATGAAGAAGTTATATGGGTATGGAATAGAGAAACAAACAAACAAAAAAAAAAGGATTCATGGCTGCTAATGGCAGACAAAAAAAATCCTTTTTGAGAACTTCCAAGTTAAATGTCATCAGAACTTTAGCTGTATGTATGAGAATGAAGGAGTAAATACCAGGTGCTATAGGAAAAAACTGGCATGCTATAGCCCAAGTAAAATACTGTTCCTGTGGCTACTAAGAAACAAAAAAAAATTACTGAGTCAACAGGTGTTATTAAAAAGAACAGCCAGTAGTAAAAAATGCCTACTAAAATCTGCAGTGCCCTGACATGCATCTTCTTTCCCGAGTATGAGCTGTGCTTCAGCTTTTAGTGCTACACCCTTCTTTCACAAATAATTTAAACTTCTAGTTGAAGAAAAATATGGAAAAGGAGGGCGTTTTTCATCGGGAAGATATTATAATAAGAAACTTCAGCTACAGCAACATGATTCATGCCACAGCAAAACTGCTGAATCTTCTGGACTCGAAAGCAAAGCTGGAGAAGCACTGGACCGGCACCTCCTGGCTCACCTCCTGGCTAGGGCGTTCCCTGCTCCTCCCCACAGCAGCCACGCTGAATTCATCACAGTCACTCACTCAGCTGCAGCCTGGGAGACAAAATCCTGATACTTTCTGGTGTCACAGCATGAACGTTTTGCTATTAAAGAATGGGAAGAATCTGCCTATATACACATATGAAGTGTGTGTATTTACACACATATCTCTCATTATCCTGTAAACTTGGAAATCTCTCTTGGATTATCCTTTATTTTTTATTTTTGTCAGGAAACGGGGATGACTTGGCAACCAATTCTAATATTTTACCAAAAATGAAATATGATAGTTGAAAATACTCTGCTTGCATTCCATTTAATAAGAAACTCTCCAAATCATTGAAGGGGAAGGACAACGATCTGCAAGACATGTGCAGCTTCATTTTACATTTTATATGATAGGAGTGACACTCAATTCAAGCTTTGCAGCATGCCTTCTTCATCTTAACAGCCTTTCAGTCTTCATTTACAGCTACATTTTTCATGCTTAAAAAATCTTGTCGTTTCTCAAGCTTGACTTTAAATCATCATGCTCAGAATATTTTGGATGAGAACTCTGTAAAAAAGACCCCATGCTATGAAAAATAAAAAGCAGCAAAGGACTATAAACTGTTAAACAAAACAATACAGAAGGTACTTTAAACAGTTTTCCCTAAGAAATTAGTATCCAATCAGATCAAGAATAGCAATGGATTAATGAAAGCAGATACTGGTTACATTGCTATTTCCCACCAATCTTTAGAACAAATTCCAATATTTACATGCCTATTGGTAGAAAAAAAAGGAGGTTAAAAACCTTTTCCACATAACCTTCAGCATTGTTTATGAAGCCACTTCAAACTATGACCAAAACTTCAAACCTATGACCGAAAAAACCCATTTTTAAATTCTCTCCCTTGGCCAAGAAATCCAAATTAAAATATAATCTAAATCTGAAAGAGTCTGAGGTCAGGGAAAGTCTGAAATGCAGATGTTTTACTAAAACTAGCAAGGGACATAAATTTGGGATACTCCAGAACATCCAAAGACAACAAAACAAAGTCCTGGAATTAAAAACAAGAGGGCAGCAAAAAGGAGAAAGGATGTAAGGCAGACAGAATTAAATTTCATGATCCAGACTTCTCTCTCCTAGGAAATTCTGTATCTGACTTTAAATTGGATTTCTGGAACTCTTCGGCTCCCTGCAGCTGTACCACCCACCTTGGGAGGACAGCAATACAGAGAAGTCCTGTCACAGGTACACATGGCTTGAAATTAAATCCATTTTCATACTTCTAAAATTGAGATATGAACATAGATCTCCTTACTTTTCTAACTACAAATGCAGTCAAAAAAAACTACAATCAACCATCCTCATCAGCATTCTTTCACTTTTGCTGCTGATTGCAAAGGGCAAGGTCAGGGGAGGTGCAGAACAATCATTAACTTATTCCTTTGCCCTTCTTGGCCAGAGCTGTAGGTACCAAGCTTTTCATAAAAGAAGGAGTTGGGGATTCGTTAAAGGACCTCAAAGAAAACTGCAAACCAATCAAATAGATAGCAAAAGAAAGCAATTAAGAAAATGAAAAATATCCAAATAAAAGCTTACCCAACCAATCCATCACACAAAAACTTGCTTTGTTAGAGACAATACTTCAGTGTTGTCTTCTCTGTTACATGGTGATTTACTTCAGGATAAACAATGAGTAATTAAGTTAATCTGTATCCTACTGCTCTTTGTCCAGGTATTAGGTTAAAAAAACTAAAACAAGGTAAAAGAGGGTTTTTCCATGCAGTTGGTTGCTTTTCCTTCAAAATTGGTCTATTGTAAGATCTTGTCGTTTCTATATATTAATTTAGGAAACTAAATTCTCCCAGTTAGCTACATGAAGTATTAGCATTAGAATTGCAATGTAAGACTAGCAGGGAAGGGATGATGAAAGTAACGCTGCAAAAACACGTTTGTATTTTGCAGCAGATGCAGATTAAAAACAGTGCAAAAATTACCCAAACCACAACGCGTACTTACGCTATTTATAGGGCTTTCAGCAGGAAGACAGAAGCATCAGACAAGTAGTACAGAAGTAGAAATACAGTTAATGTTAAAGAGAAATATATAAGAATACAATCCTATGATAGTGTGAATTTTGCACATTGTGCAGAAGAGAACTGCTTAAACTTAAATTACTGCTGAAAAAATTACTTTGAGTGAACTTCTGCCTATAGAATTCTTAATAACTACGGTAATCGAACAAAACTGCACTTTCACTAACAAGAAGCAGTTCTAGAAAGAGATGGGCCTAATAAAAATAATATAAGAGTGGCCAAGGAGAGATAATATTTAAATATGTCAAAATATATGTGGTTCAAAAGAACCACAGAGATTACAAAAGCGCTTATTAGCATAGAAATTTTTTCATCCACTTTTGCAAAGAGCAGCCCTCTAAGGTTCGATCCGGGGCACGGCTCGGGACCGGGTCTGGGCTCCGAGGGAGCAGCCCCAGCCCAGCCCGGCCGGGCCCGGCCCGGCGCTCCCGCAGGCGGCGGCGCGCCCGTTCCCATGGCAACGCCCCGCCGGCCGGGGGCAGCGGCGGCCGCACCGGCCCTCGGCATCCCCGGCACCGCCGTGGGAGTGGGGGTAGAACTGAGAGACCGAGCCCCCCGCTCCACGCGGAGAGCCCCGCTGAGCCGCCCGGGGCAGCGAGAGCCCCAGCGCGGGTAGCCGGGAAACCCGTCCCGCCTCCAGGTCCCGCCGTCGCCCCGGTCCCGCCGCTGCCGCAGGCACTCACCAGGCCCATCCCGTCCTTTCCGGTTCCCGGCGCCAGAGCCGCTCTCGGCAGCGCTCTCCGAGAAGATGGCGGCTCCCGGCAGCCTCAGCGCCGCCCGGGAAAGAGCAGCGCCCCCTGGCGGGGCGGTGGGAGCGGGGCGGGCGGGCTCCCGCCGGCGGAGGGCGGCGCGTGGCGGCAGCGGGAGGGAAGCGCAGAGCGGCCCCTCAGCCCTTCGGTCCCCACAGCCCCGCTCCCCGTTCCCTTCGTCCCCCTCAGCCCTTCTGTCCCCACAGCCCCGCTCCCCGTTCCCTTCGACCCCCTCAGCCCTTCTGTCCCCACAGCCCCGCTCCCCGTTCCCTTCGACCCCCTCAGCCCTTCGGTCCCCACAGCCCCGCTCCCCGTTCCATTCGACCCCCTCAGCCCTTCGGTCCCCACAGCCCCGCTCCCCGTTCCATTCGACCCCCTCAGCCCCTTCTGTCCCCACAACCCTGCTTCTCATCCCCCTCAGCCCGCTCGGCCGCCACAACCCATTCAGTTTCCTCGTCCCCTCGGCCCCATTCCTCAGCTCCTTCCGTTTCTCCGTCCGTTTAGTGCCTCACCTCCCACTGCTCACGGCTCCGTGCCGGCCTCGCCTCCCCTCCCTCAGCACCTCCAGCAGCCTCTTCATGTCACACCATCTTCTCCAAACGGTTTCATGACTGGAAAATGCTCACCCCAACGCTCTCCTTGTTCTCATCTCTTGTCCCCGCAAAATTACAGCTTGTCGTGATTTAAGTCTGTTAAACCAGAACTATTTTGTCCGTTAAACCAGAACTATTTTGGGACTTGAATTTTCCAAATCAAACAGAAATCTCAGCCTATTTTCTTTGGTAGTTGTAGCCAAAAACCATCTAACCATTCTCATGGCTAAGACCAAGATGGTCCTGAACATTAAAATTTTACTTTAACCTTTTTCTCTTTTTTAAAATCTCAGGTGACCACATTGTTGACCAGCACATTTTATGTAGCCAGGGTACTTGCTTGTATGTTCGGGACTTGCTTCCTGCTATCCTGAGGAAAACTCAGCTTGGAATAATCTTCTCAAACGTCTTTGGTTTTCTTCTTGTGCATGTCAACAGTAGCGACTCACTTTTTTCAAACCATGTATCTCCAACGACTTCTGGCAGATAGTGCAGAAAATTTCAGGAGAAGCAGTGTAATTATATAATGTATTAGAATGTTTGCAGATTCCAGGGCTTACAATGAAAGCCCTTTTGAGAAAGGATTGCTTCTCACTTCGTTGTCCAGTACCTACTAAGACCAAAAGCTTCTAGTTATTACAAGTAACTACAGTATACAGTAAGTAATGAAATAGTAATAAACTCACATTGGTTAGAAAAAACATATAATGATTATTCAGTAATCAACAACAATACTCAATAACTTAGGATGCAATTCCACATATCACTTGCTCTTCGTTCAGAAAAGAATGACCTGCAATCATAATATTTAGTGATGCAGCACAATGCTGATGCTGAGCACGCAAGAAATAAACAGCTCTATTGCAGTACTGAGTCACAGCCATCTAAACTGAGTCACAGCCATCTAAACTTATTCCACATCAGTCCAAAGCCAAGATCATTTATTTAAGAATCTTTGGCACAATAAGAAGTTTGCACCTTAACACTGCAGTGTGAACATGAATATTTAATCTTCTAAGTCCTTGTCATACCACATTATTAATACATTCATTAGCAGTGATTTTCACAAAGGCCCTTGCTCTGTTGAGGTTTGATACTTCTCCAAATGAAGCAGATGTTTTTCAGAGGTGTCACAATCCGCCAACACAGGGCGGGGGTTGTGATGGTTCGTTTTTGGACCTCAGAGGAGCAAAAGGCAAACAGCAGGGGACAAATCAGTTTACTCACAGCAATGCATTTTTACTGAATGCTAACAACTCAGTTGCAATAGAGGGGAGAGATACAGGAAACAAAGTATAGAGAGAAAAAGAGGGGGATGGGGGAATAGCTACCAACAGATGAGATGGACACCCTCGTGGTCCTCAGCCAATAGACGAGTCTTCAGTACTCAAAAGCTTCTCCAGAGAGTCACTTTTTTATAGTCCTTTTCCAAAGCGAGTGGCTTCTGGCCAAGAGGTGGGAAGATTTATGGGCCATTGTGAGGGTTGCTCCGAGAAACGGGTGTACAGAACCTGTCACTCCAGCCAGTGCCTGCTTGAGAGCAGTGTGCCATGGAGCCCAGCGAGCACCTGCAAACAGTCCCTTGGCAAGCATCCACCTCGACCAGGCCAGAACTGGGTGGGGGTCTTTTGGGTCTTCTTGCAATGGTCGTGAGGCAAAAAAGGGGAACTCCGGACCGACTCTTACAAGAGGTCACAAAGCGATTTTGCAAAGATCCACTTTCAGGTTTTAATGTCTAAATCAAGAACTATGGTAAAAGTTTAAATTGAAAAGCTCTCATCCCTGCAGGAGGTTGGATTAGATCACCTCCTGAAAACCTTTCCATCAAAAAATATGAAATAAAACTGAAAAAATCAGATCATACCAAAAGTACAGTCTCTTTGAAATTTTCTTTACACAATCGCGTTAAAATTTTCAATCAGTTACAAGCTAAGTTATCTAAGTCAGATAAACATAAACTGGACTTAGCACACAGTTCTTTGACATAAACTGTTTAGTCAACAATGGATCAAGAGTCACAGAGGTTCATATGGGAAACTATGTTTGCTTATATAATCCCTAAGAAATTAATGTAATTTATTTTCTACTCATCTCATTAACTTTATCAATTGTACCAGAATCATTAGTACCAGATTAATGAATGGATTAAAAAAAGCAATGCGATCCAGAGCTGGGATTTCAGAGGTGCAGCAAAGAAGAAAATCAAATATGGAAAAATCTGGCAACTTGACAAAGAATATTTTCTCATTAATATGACAATAGAAAATCGAATAACTAGTAAGTAACAGATGTCTGAAAGCTGTCTTTTCCCTTGAATTATATCCAGTGCTTTCATTATCATTGGAAGAAAAGATGCAGTCATTTGATGGGAAAGCCATGCATTTGTATGCTGGTCCACAAAATATCAAATCTAATTCTCTCTTCCAAAACAGTAGCACACTCTTTATCTATAGCATTTACTATTACAGCACATTCATTCTTTCTTTTTGCTGCAAGCAGGTGATAAATGTCATTCTTGTTACATTTTCATGAAGGCAGTGGAGGAGTCTGAAGGGAAGTTTGAGAAAAACAGAGGCATAATTACAGTATAGAAACAGGAAAAGCTGAAAAAACCTGATGAGCCTTTTCAACTTCAACAATGAAATTTTATGCAGGACAAATATTCCTATAACTCCCAAATCCATCGTTGATCAGACAATGACCTTCTCATTAAAACTAAAACCATCAAATAATGGCAACAGTAGCGAGCCTGATAATACATGCCCTGTGGGAAAGTTAACATCTAAACATGTAAAAACTGAATCTTCCTTTGATGACAGTATGCTGCTGCTGAAACTACTTCTAAGTTCACTTCAGTGTGATGTCAAATCAGAGACAAACTGTTTACATTCTTTCACAATCCACTGAGCAGACAAGCTAAGATAAATGCCACATGAAGAGGAAAATGCAACTAGTGATTTATCTTAGTTCTGTTTGAACTGATTAATTCAAGAAATAATTATCTAGAGCTAGGACTTTGAACTTAGCAAGCATGTGACATATGACTACATACATGGTTTTCTATTCATACTTCCTTCATGCTGGAATATTAGTGCTGGCACACAGGTACTATGTAAGTCTGATATAATAAGTAGAAAAATGGCAAATTCAAGGCAATGCTTGCCTATTCCCTGCATGCTTCAACATGTATGCCCTGACAGGAGAAAAGAGACAAAGAGGAGCAAAGAGGAATGATGTGGTTAACAAACATGTCCCTTTAACTGATCACTTTGGTCATTAATTATACTCCATCAATATCCTGTTGACAATGCCTGAGAGTTATTATATATGTAGGCAACTCAACATGACCATCCAAATCTTAGCAGAATAAGCTTATTAAATGTTTTATATTGCTGTAGAAGCTTAAAAAGGATATTCTTCATATGTGAAAGGCAGGTGTATTTAATTAAGTATCCTCTGAACTTGAACTCACTCAAGCTACCAGGAAGAGATGCAGCAGCAGAACATAGAGCAATGGACAAGGAGCCTCAGACTGCTTTCCAGACTGGGATCAAGAATGAGGAATCCCGACTGAAAGTTCCAGAAATACCTTCTTTGACTCCTAATAGTCTGCCAACCCCAAGTTTAGGTAGGGGTTCAGAATTTCTCTGACATGATTATCATTAGCCACAGACATACCTTCACTTTAACATACTTGGTATCTGGGGTACCCAACTCAAACAAGGGTGTGGCCCATGCTGGGAAGAGCCTGATTTACCAAATTCAGGTTTTACCTTCAAACCTTTGTATTCTCTCATTATCAATGCATTAATACTGTTAACCTCTCACAATAAATCAGCACCACGAATAGGTGCCAACTTCACTAACAGCCACACCAATAGCTCTGACAAACTGCAAGTACTTCCCACCCACTGATAAGTGCTGACTGTTTGCAAATGTTGGCTTCCTACACTTCATGGCATCACCAGCACCCAGCCAATCCTCCCCAGAGGCTCCAGCCACCTGGAGCTTCTCTGTACACAGGCCAGAGGAGAGGGGTGGAAGGACAAACTGTAAGCTGCAGAGCTGCTGGGACACCAGTGTGGGCTGCCTGGCTCCCCCAACACTGTACAGACTCTGCCAGGGAGCTCATACAACAAACCCTTAGTGTGTGTAATCACAGGCTCATTACAGGCTGAAGTTCCAAAAGGGATTTTGTCAGCAGAGCACAGTAAGTCATTCAATTTTTTGTGGGATGTATGTAATCCAGGAGGTGTAATGATACAGAACCATCCTGAAGAATATCCAGCTATTAGATCAATGACTAAATGATGAGTCATGAGCCCAGGAACATCTGTTTTACAAATTTTACTCTGCCCTTCTGCATTAGTGGATTTAAAAAGCACTACAAGACTCTAAATTACACTGCCAATGATACTGTCACTGCTCAGCTTGGAAGCTATGCAAAATTAATATTTTTTTTTTAATTTTCACATTTTACATACTCTTATATTGAGATCCCAGTAATTGACCTTGATATGGAATTTTCAAGGAAGGTGTATGCACTGGAAGACAAAATGTTGCTTAATTAATTTATTGATTTTTTATTGTGCCATCATTCTTTAGAGCAGGCAAGCAGGAATTGTCAATGCAATGGTTCCAGCCCAGGAGTAAGGCCCAGGTTGGTAGTAAGGCCCATTAGATCAGCTTATCTTCATTCTTCAAATAAATCCCAGCAGCAAGTGTCTTACAGATCTCCAATTCTGCACTAACATTTTGCCATTTGGTGATACTGTGATTAAAGAAATAATTATATTTTTTCCCTGTTTTTGTAGGTTTCTCCACTGTTTGAAGCATCTGCTGAACAGATTTTGTGGGGGGTCTTTTTGTCTTTCCTTGTCAATGATAATCAGAAAAAAACCAACAGGATTCTTTAGAGCTATATGCTCTGATAGAAGAGAAATAGACATTGAAGTAGTGAAACATATTGTCCAGGAAATAACTGATCTGCTTCCTACCAAATGCTGTTCCAATCACTTTACTCTAGGCATTGCATCCAGCTCCATTTTTAACAAAGCCCCTTCTTCACAAACATTATACAGAAGAGTTTAATTAGTCTTTCTACCTTTCATTATTCACCAGCAGGTTGCATAAACGTGCACAGAACCAACGAGTTAAGCCTTGACCAGATGATATCCAGGTCAATCAGGTTTGGAAATGGAAGCTAAATCTACAGTTGACTCTTGGCTGTGTTGGCAAGTGGTAAGAAAAACAAACAACTCTGACTGAAACAACGCTGATTTCTGTGAACTGAAAACAAGCAAAGCTCCCCAAAATGGTGTAATCCTTCACAATCACTGATCTTAATTAAATCTGGGACATTTTATACCTCAGGATGATGCAGGGACACTGAGTTTAGCCACGAAAAAGCCCAAAAGTTGCAAGATGTGTTTGACAATCACTGTCTGAGAATGTTTCAAATTTCAGTTGTCCAGATGAATGGAAACAGCCGGTATTAGCTAATGTTTAGGATTCTTATTTGCCTAAACAGCATTTACCAAATGGAAATCATCTGAATAATGTGGAATCGTGTCTCCTTTGTACCTTTATTTCTTCTGTGTGAGAATTTAGTAAATGTCCACAGAAAAAAACCCAGGAGCAATCATGAAACAATTAGTGTTTAACAATTTTAAAAAATGAGGGAATTTAGAACAATTAATTCTTAAATGGACATGATACAAAAGCCAAATAATAAAAGACATTTTATTCCAAAAGTTCATTCTTAATTGTCCGTGCAGAAAAAGTAAAGCACTGAATTATTTAACCCTCAGAGCAGATAATAAAGTTGTGCCTTGTCACATGAGTTCCATGGAGCTGGTTAATACAGAGGAAATGAACTGTTGGATGTTTAATTTCTTCTGCTTTTGTATATTTCCAGCTCTCTCAATGGATGTCTGCAGTATTTATTTAGAAAACCAGGAATAAATATATTTTTTAAGATCAAATTACCACTTATATTTTTCTAGCTATGTATTTGCTGGATAATGTACTACACCCTTGAAAATCTTGTATTTACTGTTCACCTAAATAACTTCCTGCTGCTATCCAGCTGTTGCCATAGTGGTGACACAGGCATTTCCTTTAATGAAGCTGGGCTAAAGCCTTCAGAGTACTTCTTTATTCAGGCAGGAAGCACAGTAGGTGACTTAAGACTGTGCTGTGACATATCCTGCCTTTGCAGGCATCATTTTTCCTTCTTTTCAAAATTTAATTTTATTCCATTATTTAGAAAGGTGAATGTCAACCTGTAGAAATAACAGAAGGAAGCACAAAACTGTGCTGGCTTTTAACAAGGTTCCCTGACTTGTTTATACAAATCTTAGGATGCCTAGGATGGTTTTTCTAGCACACAAAAGCCTCATGAAAAGATGAAGAATAAACTATAAAGACTGTTCTATAGAACTAAAATATAAGTCTTATTTTATAACCTAGGAATTCCTCACAATTCAGCTAACATCAGGGGGTACTGAGAAAGACCTTTCACTGCATAAAGATGTCCACATCTTGCAACAAAAGCAAGGATAGGTCAAAACTGAATATGACTTCATAGTCTGGAACAAAGACTACTCTGTGTCAAAAATATATTATTCTGAAGACGAATTGGTATATACTTATTTTAAAAATATTTTGCTTTTCCTACACTACTTTATGAAAATGCATGACTGTCTATGTTTTAGAGCTTATATATAATATATATAGTGCATATTAATTAAGTAGAGTATATTTAATATAAATTCTACCACTAAATGTTTTGTATGGTACCATAGAAATATTGTGGAATCAGACTCTTAGAGTAGATTTTAAAAGTGTTTCTGTCACGTGTATTTCTATGTTGCATGTACTATCTTTTATTGTCAGCCTGTCCCAGTCTGTTACTAATATACTTCAAGAAAAAAGTGGTTTAGATTCTTTAAGTAAATTTGGGATTTAACCTGTTCGTCCTGCAATGACTTTATGGCTTTATTCTACTACATTTCTCCACAAATGACTCTTACTCCTCATCAAGAAGGAAAAATCTCACATGCTTACATTCAGATCTGTTCTTCAATACATCCTTGCACCTGATATATTCTGCTAGATTCTTGTTTTCTGTTTATGTATCTCTTAGGCTTATCTTCTAAATAGATTTATTGCATTTGCTTATAACACCCTCTAATGTTATTCCTTAGGCCTGCAATTCTGTGCCTCTTATCATCCACACATACGTTTTAAATACATTTATCTAACTTTTCTTTTTAAAATAACCAGTTAACAGAACATTAACAGAACAAACATGAGCTTGTTCGTAACATAACCTATCATTAATAGATTAGGCACTTGTAAACTGAGTGTATCTTCTATCACACTGCATATGCTATGCCTGGAATGCGGTTGTATCTAATTTAAAATATAAATATGAAAAGCAGAGAATCTGCCTCCTTTATTACTTGTGTTAGTGCAGAGTTGAGGTGCTCTAAAGGATTCCCTTTAGTAGGTGCTGTTCATAGAACCCAGAATAGCAGCATTCTGCGCAATATAAGCTTGCAGGAACTGGCTGAGAATAGTAATGGAAACAACACTATTTCCCCTCTCAGGCAGAGTTATAGAGACTTGCTGAAATGCTAGACTTTCTCATAAGAGCTATTTTGCAAGTGGGAAACTGTGACACCAAGGGCTGCCAAGCTGTACATTTCAGTCCAGCATAGAGAACACAGGACAAGGCAGAGAGCACAGCAGTGCTGGCACTGATACAGGTACAGGAGCACTGAGGCCTCAGCTTTTGATTTTGTTTAAAATTCCCCGTTCTCTGAAGTTCCATCGTATTTGTGAAACAATTTACACTACAGAGAGGAGGAAGCATGTACGAGACTGAGGACGCACACGTGATACTGGGTGAAATAAAGACTTGAAAGAGAAATGTCTGGAAAGATAAAAATACGTGATGCCTGATAGAGTATTTTAACCCTCAATCAGCAACGGAGGGGAAGACAGAACAACTAGATATAACTTAATGGAGACAAGCGACATGTAACAAAATAGGCACGTGCATTAGGGGTGACACTGGGAATACGACGTCCATACTATTGTTTATCCTAATTGCTTGTATCGGAAAGATCATTTAGATGCGTCACAGTACGTTTTACACAAATCCTTTTCTAACCGCTCATTTATTCGTACAATTTATCGTTCTCGCCATTTCTGCGAGCACAAATCCCGCACCTCCGCCATACCCGAGGCTGGCGGCGCCCAACGCACACGCGCAGGACACGGCGCCCCGCCACTACAACGCACATGCGCACACACGTCCCGCTCTACCAACGCACACGCGCCACGCGGGGCGCCGCGCCCCGCCCCACACCTCTGGCGCGCACAGCACAGCACACCACAACACGATTCTAACGTGCACCGCACCGCACCTCATCGGTAACGCGCGCAAAACGCCGCGCCACAACACTGCGCCAGAGCGAGCACACAACGCCCTGCGCCCCCTGGCCTTCAGCGCGCAAGCACCGGAGGCACCGCGCCCCGCCCCGCCCCGCCCCGCTTCGCTGTTCTAAGGCACACGCGCGGTCGTGGCACCGCCCCGCGGCCCCCGCGCGCAGGCGCAGTCTGCCCCGCCGCCTCCCCGCACGGCGCGGCCGCGTCCCGCGGTTTCTCGCGGCCCGTCTGTCCCCTCTGACCCGGCGCCGCCGCTGCTCCATCCGGGCCCTTGGCGCTACACAGGGAAGATGGCGGCGCTGCTCCCGGCTGAGTGGATAAAGAACTGGGAGAAAGGCGGCAAGAGCGAGTTGTGAGTGTGGGGCCTCGTTGTGGGGAGGGATGGGGTGCTGCGGCCTGCGGGAGGGAGGCGGGGGCGGCCAGGCCTCGCCGGCCCGAGAGGCCAGGGGGCGGCGGACAGGCTGTCGGTTGGGGCTGCGTCTTTGCTGCTGGGCGTAGGGTCGAAATCGTGGTCGGGAGGAGGGCCTGGGCCGCCCTCCCGTCCGGTTCGGCCGGGTGCTGCCGCCCTTCGCCGACGCTCGGCCCCCGTAGCTAGGCCCAGCTTTCCCGGCGCCCCGAGCGCCCCCTTCCAAACTCTGGGCCAGCTTTGTCGGGGGTCGGGCTCATCTTCAGCCTCCCCTCGTGGTAATACACACCCTGAAGCATTTCTGTGTCGCTGGCTCTACATTACTGATCTTTCTGGCAGAGGCCTCAGCCGCCGTTCCCACCTTTTTACCGATTCCGATGGGTCTGTCCCCGTATTCTTTGACTCGGGCAAAATATAATCAGGTAGTCATGCTTGTTCTATCCTACAAAGTAACCTTTGTGCACGGAGGGGTCCGGTTGCGACCTCTCAAATTAATCCAGGTGTGCCAGCAGCTTTCTATTCTTGGCCTGTGTCTGTTTTATGCCATCTTAATGTGGCAGGTTCGCTAAATGTTGTGTTTCAGGAGTACAGTTCTTCAGGAGATGATTCACCAGTTTGGTCATTTCATGTTGCTCTGTTAGTTTAAACAGGGGCGTCCTCTGCACTAACTATATGTTTTTTACATGCTCTTATTTTAATTCTTCCATGTGCTTTTGTTTTTTGTTGTAAGTAAAAAGTCCTGCAGGTTTAAATAGGGATGTTGAAGGGATCACTTAGAGAAACACTTCTTGATATTTACTAATTTTATTACTTTCTTTAGTTCGTATTTTCTGGAAGGTTGTGCAGCTTAGGCAATGAATCTTCCTTGTGCATGAAGGAAATGGCAGTGGGTTGGAGATTAGAGAATGCAGAGAATCCCTGCACAAAACACTGTTCTTTCCAGAGCCACCATTTTGTAGTAAAGGGGGCCCCTTAATAGCCGTGTAATTTTTGGTTTGGATTATACTGGAACCATTATCGTGTTAATATGCAAGCTGAACATGTTGAGAGGTTATATGGAGTTTGCAAGAGGACAGACATTTCCTAGCTGATCATATAATGACAATTGTACTGTTCTCACTGGATTCTCAGCACTGAGCTTTGTAAGAGACAACTTACCTCAGCTTTTGACTGTGATAATACCTTTTAGGATTCTTTTCTCCCCTCAGAGCAGTACTTCTTAAACATGATGGGAAGAAAGTGTTCATCTGCTGTGGGACCAATAAAACAAAACGATTAGCTAGATTCCTGTATTTGTGGTACTCGCACTTTATTTGGAATACTGCTTAAATGATGTTCCAGGCACGACTTAAAGGGCAGTTTGCAGATGGGGCCATATGTTTTAAAAGAAACGTAATTTTGTCTGGATAACAGTTGGTAGGTTTATAAATGCGAGGAATATGCATGAACTTACTTTCTAGAATCTAAAGTATACACCTGTAGACAATATTTAGAGAACTTTTTAGGAAGCCGTCTTTATTGGAAGGGTCTTCAGGTCGTAACTTCTTGTTTCTTTTCCCAAAACTTCATATCTCCTGAATTACTAGAGGAAAACAGAGGTAGGATGCTATCTTTTCAGAATGAAGCACATGAAATGTTTTTAAACATGAAAGTAAAAACGGAATAAATGCAATAAGCCTACTTACTTTTATTGAATGATTTATCTAATAGCAGTATGCCCAAGAATAAAAATTAGGTCTAGGCCTAAGTTCATTATTGGTCTTTGTGGCTAAAAGTGAGGACAACTCATTGTAATAATGTTAGAAAAGTGGGAAGGAGAAAGATGCTGCAGAAGGGCAAAACTGACATTACTAGCAAATAGAAGAATTACAGAAATTTAGAAGGTTTTTTGTAGGTATTTTAAGGGGATAAAAAGCCTTCATAATTAGTAGAAAAGATTAGTTTTTATGGAAAAATACTTGCTGGAACATGAAATGGCTTACATGATCTGGCTAGATCAGTTGAGATAGTATTTTGGCAGTTAGTAGTTACCTAAATGAAAACACATTTCTATGTTTTAGGGGAATATGAAACTATATTGAGAGAAGTAAATGGTCCGTTTTCATTTGGCATTTCAACTTCTACTGGGATTAATAAGGGATGCTTAAGATAATTGCTCTATTTTTTTTTTTAATGGTGATATTTTTGATTGTGTGATCAACTTGTCATGATTTAACAGTACTATCCAGAAATCAGAAAGTAAGGATTTTGTGTGTCTTAAAGTGTCAGAATGTTAATTAGTAATGCTTCCAAGACATTGTTCAGAGACATTGGTTAAAACTCTACAAGCTTTGAATTTAATTAATCAAGCGAATAATGTATAATAGTATCTAATAAAGATACATAAATATGGTAGTTTGAAGTGTATGTACCTGCCAAAACTACATCGGTCAGGCTGTAATCATCTTACATGTTGCTTTTTTGTTCAGATTGTTTTTCTCTATCTAAGTACAGTTTACCAAATTATGTTCATTTATTTGCTACTTTCAGATACTAGTGTGCAGATCAAGTCTGAGGCTGATTACTTGTGCTGCTCAGTCTGGACTTCTCGTAGATCTACTCGTGTGTACTGTCTTTGCAGGAAAATTATGTTTTCCCCAACAAAGTGCTGGTCTATGACTGCAGCCTACATGGACATTTATAACACTCATAGTAACTGGTACCGTACCTTGTTTTGTGAGAGATTCAACACATCAAGGAGCCTTTAACATGGATGGAGGGCTTTAATAAACTACGTGCCTGGCAGTTTCTGCAATGTGTTAAGCCTCAAGATAAACTGAAGAAGCTTAACATTCTGCAAATGTGAAATTTTGAGACTCGATCTTTTAGGCCCTTCCACCTTGTTTGTTACTTTAACTCAACACTGTAACACTGCTCATGCAAGTCAAGGGCCGAGAATCAGGAAGAGTTTGGTTGTACTTGTGCCTTCCTAACTGCAAAATGCAATTGATTGTACTTCATCTCAACTAACGAACTACCTGCATCAGTTGAATTATGCATATAACTTAAATGCTAGCAGGATCGTGCAGTTTGTGATAATTACTGCTTTAATCCATGTGTGGGAGTGAAATGGAGGTTATGGGATGTGGTGTATCAGTTGGGAGGCCTCAGTTCCGGTGCTGCCTCTGTGATGCAAACTTTTTCACACCACTTCAGAATTTGGGTTTTAAGCAAATCTATTCCATCATAGTCCAAAATAGGTTTTAATTTTGAAACTGTGGTTTTCAAAAGTGATTCTGTGTGGTTTTTTTTAAAAAATAGGATAACCTAGAAAGAAAAAGTATTTTTAATCGTATTCTACACTCATTACACAGTTTTACTTTCAGATTAAGAGATGTAGGTTTTAGTAGAGCAGGGAAATTCTCCATCCTAAGGTTGCAGCAATGAGCTACCAGGTCAGAGTAATAAGTCAAATGAGCACGTGCCAGATTGTGTATTGTGAAGGTGCAACTGTTTGGATTTTAATTTCATGCACTTAGCTGTAACTAGGTGAACTAATCTCTCAGCTGCTTGTTACTGGAAAGGAGGGTTTCTGCCTTGTCTTCAGTCACCGGGGTGCCTCAGTGGCCTTCTGGTAAGTGCTTCAATTTGCAGACATGGCTGAAGACTTGGGTTTTGACCAGTTTTCTGCCAAGTTTGTCGGTGGCGCTGGTGTAACTGATGGGAGGGCTAAAACTATGCTGCTGAGAAGGAAGGAAGTGTTTGTGAATGTGTCCCATTTCTGCAGCAACAAGCCATTAAATCAGTGCAGCTGTACTGCCTTGCAGCACCTACAGGAAAGTGGTCCTCCTTTGAGAGAATGCCTCCAGAAAAGAATAGAATAATAAAAAGAAATATTTTTGCCGCCTTTTTTTTTTTCCCCTCCAATTTAATAATTCGGGGGTTATAATTGTAAATTCTAAGCATGTTGTTTTGCAGATTAATCTTAGAGTTTTTTATTGTATTGATCAAACAGAATAATGTCCTAAAGTAACGTGGTTTTGTTTATACTGTTTTGATACTGGTGGAAAGGGAATGGGAAAGGGTTGAAACTCTTATTTTTTATTAAGATGTACTTAAAATTACTCATCAATTCAAGCAGACAGGGTTGTCTGTCTTGTAACCTGGTTGAGGGTACCATCTTAGGACATGGGGGCCAAAGTGTGTATCTCAGATTTTTCTTTTTTTAATCTGTTGTTTCGTTTTACTGTTCTTTGTATACAGAACTTAGAAATGAGTACTTATAGAGTATCTTCTTTATGAAGGAGTAATTAAAATTTAAGAAAATTGATTTTTATTTAATTGATGCACTCTTTGGGGACAACTGGGGGAAAAATCTATTCTTAAAAAAAATACTTACTATTAATGAAGAATAAAATTCCTATTCTTGTTCTACTTTCGCTATTCTGGTTATTTCCAAATATACTGTATTTTCTTCAATAGCATTTATGACATCTTAGCCATACCTTTGCTTTTTGATGCGGTTCTATGTTTCTGCTGATTATGTGTGAAACTCCTTAGTTCCCAGTTGTCTAAAGGCTATGTATACCTTATATTTGCTAATTATAATCCTTTGATTGCTGCAACAGCTGTTTAGTCCTGCTAGAGAAGTGGTAATCTATATAGGATTCAAATAGCATGAGTAATGGATTACTATTGAACTATTTTTACTGTTATTTTTCGTGATAAACCTCTAATAATTGTACATATCTCTCTTATTTGAGACAGCTTAAAATGGCTCCCACAGCAAACTGCAGCCTTGCCATCTTATATAGGAATGAGACATAGCTCTGATACCCTTCTCAGTTTCTACACATGAAAGATATTTTGAAAAATATGTGAACTTTTGGTTGAAAATGTGCAAATTTGACAAAAGTTCTTAAAATATTCCCTGATGTCTGTTATAATAAAGATAAATTACTACCCTTTTAAAATACTGTCACTTTTAAATATGAAACTCGTTTTGAAACCCCATGCTGGGGTGACAGTAGTGGTAGAGAAGAGGGAAGATCCTTGTGTCTTGGAAACATGTCCATTTCTAAGCTGTCAGGGTAGTGAAGAAGTCTGCTCTTTAAATATTTTTTTTTTTAACTCAGAGAACTATTAATTTATCTCATGTAACAGTACTTAGAATGCTTTTTGCATATGGCAGTTTGGTTGAGGGAACCCTGGGAGCAACCAGTGACGATGCAACATGACAGGTTTTTGCTTCCTATAGTGGATTCTTTTAGGGACTAGAATAAAGAAAAATTCCGTCTTACTCTTGGTAAAACATTGCATGAGGAATTCATGCACATAATTTAAAAGTTTTTTACAAGCAGGAGTTTGAAAACTGCCATAGTCATAGTAATTCTGTGAGAAACATTTCCTCATTGAATAATGACAGTAGGTTATTGCTAGGACTTCCATGCTTCCACATTGCCTCATGTTCTTACTTTTCTCAAGGAGGGGTAATGTTAGGAAGTATATTTATATGTGTATGAGATCTATTGGGAATCTTGTGTTTCTTTGCTCTGTAAGTTTTTTGAATTAGGGTTAACTTCAGAAAAAAATTGTCATCATCTGTATAAACTGCCCAAATCTAAAGCTGTTTTACTCAGAGCATCAACTAAAAAAGAACCTTTAAACATGTATGCTAATATCTAATGATTTATTAAAAAATTTGTTCTGTTTTAGCGTGCAGCTGTGTCGTGCTCTCAGTGAAAACAAAAACCATGATGTGGGTTTCAGAGGTAAGTTGTGTGGTTTGTTTGTTGATTTTAGTTAAATGAAAAACAAGCCTGGAAACAGTTCATTATTCTACCTTTGCATGTATGTGCTTGGAACGTTCCTGTGTGGTGACCACTAGTATGTGCTGAAGGTGAATACTACAAATACAAACATCCACTACAAGGATTGCTTTCAGACATGCAGGGATTTCTTTGTAGTGGGTCGTGGCAGCATCGTCCAGTATTTGATCTGTCCTGTAGAAAATAGAATACCATTTTGCAAACTCAACATACAACTAGATTTTATTTTAAAAGTTAAAGATATGAACCCTAATGTATGCAAGTGTGAAATTATCCTGTCTATTTAAAAAATAAATTATTTTAATTTGCCCACAGTTGTCTGTAGTCACCACATTACTGACTGCATGATTTAAGGCATTAAGATCTATATAACTTGTTATTGAATATAGTTTATTCACCAAACCATGTGGTAAAAGTGCAGGGTGAAAGCATGAGGTTTTGTTATTTTTCATATAGTAAAAACATTTAAAAATTATGTATTATTTAAGAACCTTACAGGTTTCTCACAGCTGGTTTTGCAACCACTGTGTTTTCATTGAGAGGTTTTTCACAAGTGGAATACCTCTGTTTAGTGCTTCAGCTTATTACAAGCATTTGTAAGGTTGCATTCTTGAGTTATAGGAGACTTTCTTTAAAAATAAAATGAAAAATCATCCTTATCAAGCATTTTTTTCTCCAATTAAATCTTACTTTCTTCGAGAGAAATGGGTTTTGAAAGCATATCTGTGCTGAGACATGACTAGGAAAGTACTGTAATGTTTTCTGTGTATGTATAATATTTATGTGAATTAGGTGTCTTTGTTAAGCCAACTGTCAAGACTCAAGTTACTATATGCAGGATGGTAATTTTTCTTCCCATTTTATTGTTATTCCATGAACTCTCCAGAGAAAGTGGATCATTGCTCACTTTATGCTGGTGTGAATTCTTAGATGTTGTTCATCAATTTTAATCCATCAGCAATAACAAAGTAATCCCCTTTATTGGTGAGGGAGACATATCTCCTTTACTTGTCAGTTGTCTGAAGTCTGCAGCATTACTGTAAACGTTGCTTTAACATTTAGAGAATTAGCTAATATATTCCTTAGTCATCTCTTGTCTTTCAACAGATATTCAGCAGGCTTTGTATGAGCTTGCTTACCACGTTGTAAGAGGAAACTTAAAGCATGATCAAGCTTCTAATGTTCTTGGTGATGTCATAGTAAGTATACATTTGCAATAATTGCATACTTAATAAAATCTTTCTTGGAGAAGCCCAAATGAAATCCAAGTAGGAGAATATTCATGAGATTTTTCTTTGACATGTCTAAAAAGTAATTTTTGTAAAATTCGTCATTTTTGTACACTTGATATGTATGTAAACTGGCAGGGTTTCATTTTTTCTACTTTTCATGGTGAGGAATAGATGTTTCAGCACAACTTAAATAAGTCACTTTTTAAGGGCACATGAAGACTGAAGTTGTTAATAAGTAAGTTGTTCATAAATGCTAGAAATAAATGTCACTTGCTCATGCAGCACATCTGTGATGCCACCTACTGGTTTTTATAACAGTGTGACAATGTTCCATTTTACTGTTGGGATGTCCAAGTTCTGTGATGGCCCTTGAAATAATGCATTACACTTATTTTTTGTTTGAAAAAAAATTTTCTTAAAATGCTCTGAATAAGTAGAGAAAATAGGGAAAAGAGTAATTTCCTCTAAACTTCTAAACTTACCAAATATTGCTGTTCCTTAAAAAAGCAAACTAGGAAAAATGCATTAAAAATACTTTAGAAATTTTTTCCTATTTTGGTAAGTTGCTGTTTTGACGTGTATGGAACACTAGGAAAAATGTGTTGCAATAATCTAGTGTAACCTTTTTAGGTTTTTTTGAACTTGAGCACTGGTGTTGAGGGGGAAGGCAAGGCTGTAGGGCACCTTGCTGTTTGGGTGGCATGTGAAATGTTGGATCTTTGGTTGCTGTAGGAAATCGTAATCTATTTGGTGTTGGAGAAACTGCAGGTCACTTTCTGGACTCCTGCTCCTCACACAGGGCTAAAGAGATGGAGGGACTAACCGGGGATTTTGTCCCTGGTCACAAAACACACTTAAATTACATTTCAAGGTTATGAGGTTTCACTACATAGCACTAATTAGATAACAGTTACATTAGATATTAGTCAGTAATTAAGCAACTTCATAATTAATAATATGCATTACTAATTAATCTGAACTTTATGATGAAGCGTTATTTTATATAATGCAAAAAATTTCTATGCATGTGTATTGTAATTTCTGTGTTCATTAAATGGGATCTTATTTCTTCTTAGGAATTCCGAGAAGACATGCCATCTATCCTAGCTGATGTATTCTGCATATTAGGTAAGTTGGGTTCCCTTCCTTTCAGCATTGCAACAGATTTAGAGAAATTCATGTTTTGTGTATCTGCTTGTTGACTTCTTCAGGAAATTTCATTAAATCTGTAAAGCATGATTTCTCTTTACAAAGCATGTGTTGATTCTTCCTCAGTGTATCTATACCTCACTTGTTAATGTCTTTTCATTCTGCTTTGTTCTGTTATAGTTTCCAGAAGTTTGCCTATTAAAGGCAGTGGAAGTTGATCTACCAAGAATAGTTAAAGGAAGTAGCTTGTAAGAATGTTGGATGTTAGCTAATGGAATCAGTGACTTAGTGATGTTATCATTCTTAAATATTTTAAATAAAAGTTGACTTACTGGTAGGTAGATCCTTTCTCCTCAGAATGTGTTCTGTAAATATTTTTGTATGTACAGTTACTGTTAGTGAAATGGAGCTTATGCTAATTGTCCAGAAATCTAAAGGCAAATGGTGTTGAGTCACTGTCTGCCAGTTGAGCAGGCTTTAAAGATGTGCACGTCTTACTCTGGTGATAACTTCTGGATTTTTATGTTGTAATATTGATTGAAAGCTGTTGCTCTCATGTCTTCCAGCTCTAACTGCCTGCAGTTTCTGTCTTGCTCCATGTCTGTGTTTTTCAACAAATTTCAGAAAATTTTTTTGCTGGTCTACTCATCACAGATCCTGTGTGTTTTGTGTGTTGAAGGAGTGAGGCATCTTCTGTGCTCTGCTTGCCTGTGAAGAGAGGCACCTCATTAAGTTTGCATATGCAGCCTTGGTTTTATACATCTGAATAATAATTTTTTATCATTTATAATTGACTTCACTTTGTTCATACTGTTCCATTCTGTGTACTTGTATCATCATTTTATAATAACTAGTTTCCATAATGCAATATTACACTGATGTCCTTTTCTTTTAAAATCTCCATTAGAAGATTTGAATTAGCTGCTTCTTGAATTACTTGAATAACTGAAACCTAGTGTATCTATCTGCCTTTTTCTATTATTTTTCTTTTCCCCCTTTCCTTTAAATTAGTGTGTAGCGAAGTGCTATGCTTTCTCTAGTAGCAGAGAATAGTATGGCTGAGGAGCTAGTTTTCAAACTTTGGGACAAAGGACGTTTGACAATTTCTTGCTTGTTTCCGCCATCTTCTTTTTTTATTCTAATCAGTATTTGCTACTATAAGGATTTTTTTCCCAATTGTTTTTGTTTCAGTAAATGAGAGTTTTGATTTGTCCACTCGTCCACATACCCTGAAAAATTTTTTTACTACAGCTTGTTCTTTGGCTGAGTCTTGGCCGCTAAGGTCCACACAGGTCTGGCTGGTCTGTTGCCTCCACTTCTACCCTGCTACATCACTGGTTTTCAGTCTCTTTAGGGTCTTATTTCTCACGTTTTTGTTGCTGATGTTTTCTCTGTGGGTCTGATTTAATATGGGTATGTGTGGTGGGTTTTTTGTTTGTTTATTGTAATGTCTGCCTTTCATTGTTTTACCTGAGTTTTGCAGCTCACTTCTTGTAACGATGTGCTTTTTAAAACTGCTTTAGAAGGTTTGCTTCCCTGCCCACTGTTCCATAGCCTGTCTTCCCATAGGAGCGAATTGCTTTCAGTAGTAGCCAATGCAGAAGAAATTAATGGTAATACGGAAACATAGCTGGTAAAAGACTGCAGGCAGACTGTAAATAGTAATTCCCTAAAGTCATGTGGAAAAAAGTTAGAGCGTTACCTTAAGGCCAGGATCATGCAGTTCTCTCCAGTAGTTTGTATTTCTGGTTTTGTGCTTATTATTGATATGTAATGCTTGCCATAAGTGTTATTGCAGCCAAGAGAATGGCAAGAAAAATTATTGCAGCGTTCCTCTCGTTTCTGTTTTACCTTTTCATGAGACTTGTGAATTTGTGGGAATTGTCATCAAAATATTACATGAACCTCTCTGGGGATGAGTGGGTGGGAAGTGGCAAGAAGCTGCCATGTTATCAGTAAGTTTCTTTGCCTTGTGTTATCATTAGCATTTATCAGAATAGTTGCTGAAAGAAGAACATTTCACAAGGAAAAATTGCTTTTCCCCCCCCATCTTCTTTTGTAGATATTGAAACAAGTTGTTTAGAAGAAAAAAATAAGAGGGATCATTTTACACAATTGGTATTGGCCTGTTTGGTAAGTTACACCTAGGAAGACTTTTGGCAAAATTGCATGTTGAAATTTGGCAAGAAAAAAGTGTTGAAGCTTGTTTTTTTTCTTCTCCAGAAAAGAGTGTTTTCCAAATGCCCAAATAATTTAAAAATTTGTCTCCATAGTGTTGCAATAGAAGAATATAGTACAGCTCCCCCTTGAGTTCTTTAAAGAGTTTTGAGAGAACTTAAGTTTTTCCACCTGCAAGTTCACCAGAAATTTTGCTTCTGAAGTATGCTTCAGGTTGCACTTCTTTATGTAACCTCCCCTTGTGTTTAGAAGTAGCATTCCTAAATGCATGGAATAAGCTTGATTTGTAGGAAAGTCCAGGATATGAAAATAGGACTTTTTAAAAAATAGAGAATAAGCTTTGTAAATATGTAGTTCTTGGTAGTAATGTCCGTGGATGCTAAGCTATGTATACTTAGTAACCAGCAATTAGACTCTAAGGCTTGTTACTTCACGGTACTCTTGTATGTAAAATCAACCACTGCAAAATTCCAGTTTCAGTTAATAGTGTGTCAGTTTTTTCTGCGTTTGTGTTTGAAGCAAAATGCAAACTTTTCTGTTGTAGTCAGAATGGACATGTAGCATAAACTAATACTTGTGTGGTTTTTAGGTCTTTGACAAATTTGGTGTGTGTTTCTGGTGTTTTTTAGTATCTTGT
Source organism: Sturnus vulgaris (assembly GCF_052056855.1). Lineage (NCBI taxonomy): Eukaryota > Metazoa > Chordata > Aves > Passeriformes > Sturnidae > Sturnus > Sturnus vulgaris. The sequence goes on along the minus strand of NC_142256.1, from coordinate 14,929,821 downwards.
ATCTGACACTGTCCTAAAGGAGCGTTTAGATCCTGAGACATTGGAGTCACTGGGACTCATCAAGCAGTCTCAACAGTTCAATCAAAAATCTGTTAAAATAAAGACAAAACTATTGTAAGTTTTGGGGGCAAGGGTTGTTTGGGGAGTGGGTGGGGAGGGGCAATGATGATTATTCTGGCAACAATGTTTTCTACCAAATACTCAGTTTTCTTTGGGAAATATGTTTTGTTGCACTTCACTTTGCCATTGGCTAAAGAATTTCGTTAGCCCTTAGTTTTCAAACTCTTGAGAAGTATAAAATCTTTCTCATGTTAGTTATGGCTTTTGCTACAGTGATTCCGTATATGCGGGTGAATTTTTATTTGTGATATGTGAATTTACGAAGTATAACAAACTAATTATTGCTCTTATATCAGTTAAGAATAGGTTTTGTTTTCATAACTAGGCAAATATATTAGTTTGGGCAACATGGGTTATGGTTTTTGGTATATGTTTTGTTTCTCTCTCTGCATCCAATGTTTCAGCGTCAAAGAACATCACTTGAAACAAGAATAGGTTCTTAAGCATGGACTGCCACAGAGCAGTTCTGCAGAGTAGTGTGTAGAGCAGGCTTTCCTGTAAAGTGTAGCTCTAATCTTTTTAATTATCTGCGTTTGAAATAAGAGCCGAATTTGTTCAGAGGGTTCTTGCTACCTTACAGGCGTTCATGCACTGATTTTAATAGTTTTTGCAACAGCTCAGGTAAATAATAAGTTCTTAAAAATGTCTTCAAAATTAGCATTTTGTATAACAAATTCTTAAGAGCATGAATAAGCTTCACTGGATGCATGTTACACAACAGTATTTAATTTCCCTTTATTTGCAGTTATAAGCAACAGAAGTTTAATTTGCTAAGAGAGGAGAATGAAGGTTATGCAAAGCTCATTGCAGAACTGGGTCAAGACTTATCTGGAAATATCACTAGTGATTTAATCCTTGAAAATATCAAGTCTTTAATAGGTAAGGAATTTACTGAAAGAATAAGGGTGTTGGTTTTCCTATATGTTCTTATGACTACAGAAGGTAGATCACCTTGGATAGAATCATGGTGTCTTGAAGTTCCCATTTCTGTGGGAAAATTAATTTTGAGAATGCTGTGTAGGTATAGTTAACTTAAATACTGAATTTATGGTATAGCCTCAGATACTCATGCTGTGATTTTATCATCTTTTTCAATCTACCTGTGCTTGTCAGGTAGATTGAAGCATAACGAAGTTATGCTTTTTGCTATTGAATGTATCAGTTCAGTGAATGAACGTTCTTATATTATTGAAGATACTGAATGAGTGATTCCTTGTGAAGAGAAATGAGAAGCAGAAAATGTTCTTCCTTTATCTTGTTATTTTAGTGATTTTTCCATATTTCTAAGTTGAGTCATGATAAGAATCTCACAGTCAAAGTGGAAAATTTTAAAAACAGGAAATACCTGTAATTACCCTTGTTTTATACTTTCTTTTTGAATAAAGAATTTTGTACAATATATTGATGTTTGTACTAGTGCCTGTCTCATATGGTGCCAGTGCAGTAATGGGCAAAAGGCTGTGCTGCCATTTTGTAAAAAAAAAACCAAAAAAAACTTCATTTATCAAAGCGTTTTGCCTGAGTGTCAAACGCCTGTAACAATAATACTTATTTGGGAGAGATCAAGAGAGTAGGATAGTTTTTCTACTTATTACAGTGAAAAAATCCACTAATTTTGAGGAATTTTGTGATAAAACGTTTTTCTCCCTGGAATTTTAGGAATTGCAAAAAGACTTCCTACAATATGTCAATTCTTTTAAAGTACTATCTTGCAGTAGGTTCTGGTGTAATTGAAGTGGCTTATGGGAAAGAAAGACTGATGCAGTTATATATCTGCATAGTAGATGTGCCTGGATAAAACATGTGATGGCACAATGAAGAACATAGTCTAGATGTGGATTTTTTGGATAAAAGTAATATTTCTGCCTCAAGTATGGCTCCTGGAGTTTTGGTGGAAAAGTTTGTATAGTAAAATACAGGTATGATTTCAGTATTAACTTACTTGGTCTGTATCTTTTCTCTTGCTCCCCTTCAAATAAAGGAACTTCTCTCTTCTGCTGGTAATAATGCTGAATTGACAGGGCAGTACCACCAGGAGGATCAGGGTCTAGCTCAAACCAGAATAGTTTTTGGGGTGTAAAATAATTACTAGCTGACTGATTAGTGTGACGGAATATGTGTGGCAGCACAAGGGAAGAAGCAGCAGCCCCTACCTTTTGCTTGCCCTATGGTGTTGGCAAGATCAGGTTTTTAATTATTAAATGTTCCCTTTAAGGTGTTAATTTCTACTTTTGCTGTAATCTGCATTGGAAGTCTTGTTTAGTATTTTTGCATAGTTCAATATTCAACAAATCAAAATGATTGGTGCTGTACTTACAGATGATCCAGATTATTTTGCTATTGATAAGTCAGGTTCAAATTTCACTGAAAAAAAAAAACTTTAAAAGTTAATGCATTTGTGTTTTAGAAACAGAATGAAGATGAAAATTGGCAAACTTTTCTATTTAACTTTTCTGCTCTGTCCTTTCCACTAGGATGTTTCAATCTTGATCCTAACAGAGTTCTGGATATCATCCTAGAAGTCTATGAGTGCAGGCCTGAGTATGATGATTTCTTTGTACCACTGATAGAGTCTTACATGTACATGTGTGAACCTCAGACTCTATGCCATATCCTTGGGTTCAAATTCAAATTTTATCAGGTAACGTATTTCCATTCTTAATTTTTGGGTTTTGTGGTTGATGGTTGAACTAGTAATAATGGATTTTCTGCAGGTGGTTGGTTTGTTTTTTTTGTGGGTTTGTTTTTGTTTTTACATATATAAATTCGTTTTTGTTGTAAAATTCTGATATTAAAAGCAATAATTTCATTATTTTGAGTGGGAGTCTCTTACCATATTTTACAGGAGAATGCTTAATGTTCTCTTAAAAGAGCTGAAAACAATCTTGATACCTTCCACTTGAACTTGTAGAGTTATGTAAGGACTGGCATTAACAATGAAACTGTACATTATAAATAAGACTTATCCTCAGGAGTGAGGAGCATGTTTGCTGGGGAGTCATGGTTGATATTTGATAATATACACAAGGGGTTTTTTTAAAATGTGTAGTTAGGAATTGCATACAAGAACCATAGGGTGTGAAGATAAAGTTTTTGTTTCTGAAAATACTGAATGTATATTACAATTAAGTCTAGAGATTTGGAAGTAGTAGCAGTTAAATAACAAAGTAACAAGGTGAACTGTGGGTTAATATGTTTCATCTGAGCAAGAATTGAGTGGTTCCTGCTTTATGACCTTCTGCTGTCATCTCATTGCTTTTTTCTTAAATTTCCCATGTTGTCCATTTTAGGATCCAAGTGGTGAGACCCCTTCCTCCTTATACAGAGTTGCTGCTGTCCTTTTGCAACATAATCTCATAGACTTGGAAGATCTTTATGTTCATGTAAGTGACAGTACTACTCTGCTAGATGCCAAAGCTTAAGAACACTAAAAAAAAAGCAAGTCAGATATTTTACCCTATTTCTAAATTTTCAGATTCACGATAGTCTGTGTAATACCTATAGGTGTACAATATTTAGTGACTGTTCAAATTTTCAGTGCTTTCTTAAGGCCACATATTCAAATAAGCACACATTGAAATATGAATGCTGATAAACTTTATTTGAATTATCTGTGTACCATCCTTCAGATTGTTTACGTTCTGGCAGAGTAGGAAGTTGGAGGTAAGTAACCTTCCTTAAGAGTTAGACCCATCGAGTTTTGCTTTACAGGATCAGTTTTTGAGAAAAGTGGTAGGACAATCGGCTCCAAACATTCTTTTAGTTAAAAAGTTGGGGTATTTTTTAAAAATGGTTGCATGTTCCTGATGAGGCCTCTCATTCTCTACAAGAATTCTGATCATTTGTTAGGTTGAAGGAAGGAAAGGGACTTATGTGTTCAGATATAATCAGAGACTTTGTGTGGTTCTGCCAGGCTTATCAACCAACCAGCATTCTGGTTTCATGACTGGTTAACAGAATGTTGCAGATATCGAATGAATTTTACATTATACGAGAACTTTTAATTTCAGAGTATCCATAGTCTTAAGACAAAAAAAATAAGATTCAGCTCTTCCACTGATATCAAGGAAATCTAGTTAGACCTGTGGAAGGTTTGGAAGGTAGTCCTGCCTTTAATTTGTAGGGCATTTCATAGCCTTAGTCCCAGTCTCATCAATATTGACTCATTAGTAGCTCACTGGCTTCATAGGAGTATTTCGGCTGAAAATGTGTTGGGTGGAGCAAGAGCAGGAGTGCATGTCTCAGATAACTGGTGTGGAGTGAGGAATGTGTGATGATAATGCTTGTTTTTAAGAGAATGTTTGTAAGCTTACAAAACATGCTCAGACTTGGAGTTACAGTTGCCTGTGCAATCTCAGCTCAGACTTGTACAGGTTTGGGCATGTTTTCTGCCAGTCTCATGGCTCGAGAGTCCCTGCAGTCATTTGCACTGTTCACCTGCATGATGATAATTCTCAGTCTCGTTCCAGAATCTCTCTTCTAGTAGCTGTCTTTGCATGTTTGGGATGGTATATTTTTTTTTAATATCTTTTCAATTCAGGCTTAATTTAACTTGCTATGAAAGTTTATATCAAATAATTAACATGTAGGTGTTGAGTCTGGAGTTCATTGTGTGGCTCCCGTATGAGAGCCCTGCCAGGATTATCACTCATATTAAGAATGTTCTCTCCTCCCTGCCCTTCCAAGCCTGTCAAAACTGTTCTCAATTAGTGTGTGTATACACAGAGCCATATAGAATGTATGGCATCCTAAAGATAGAATTTGCCCGTTGAAATTCCACACTAGGTGCTTCTTGGTGAAGCTTAGTAGTTTTCCTGTGTTTTCAAATGGGAAAAATGCAGCTCCCTAGACCTTTTACCTTTCCAAGTGGGATTTGTTCTTCCCCAAATTTCTGTGAAATGGAGGAATTCTTTCCTCCTTCAATGATCAGTTTGGGCAAAGAAAAACCAATGAAAATCTTCTCTTGTTAAAAACATTAGAAGAAAAGATGAATGTATCAAAGAGGTCATGACTCTGCAGTAAGTTCTGATTACTTACTTGCAGGGAAAGTGTGTTCTTGGTTTCAGGAGCTAAATTGAAGTTTTGCTTTATCAGAAAAAGAGCCTTTTAATTTCTGAGTGCATGTTTATATTCCTCACCCTGATTATTCTCAAGTACAAGACTATGCTGAGGTTTTTTCATGCCAGGTACTTTATCTAAGATGATTTCGAATGAACAGATGTTACATGTGTTTAACCCACATTGCTCATAAATAAAAAATTTGGTAAGCTTTAAATGGTATTTCTCTAAAATGAAGGTGCAATCAAAGTGTGTGGCTAAGTAGGTTACCTGGTTTTCCTTGGTGATCAAATTTTTCTTCCCTTTAGATGAGCAATATTTTGAATTCACTTCGATTAAGGTGCTGAGTTGTGTTAATGTTACCATGGAGTATGTGTGTAGTTGTCACCATAAAGCTACAGCTGAATAGTAAATTGGAGGGCAAGGGGGGCTCAGACAACAAATAGTTGTGAAGAAGTAGAGTGGTATTATTTCTCATGAGTCCCTGATTTCAGACTGGTGTGCTATTAGTGTAATTCCCTATTTGGGATGATGGCAGCAAGGAAAAAAAACTGATTCCCCGAAAGACTGTCAGATTAGTAACCAGAAACAACAAAGTTCTCTAAGCTCAGGTGATCCACAGTAGCAGTTGATCATTTCAATTTTCAGATACAATGTTCTGTTTTTTCAGCTTCTACCGGGGGATAATGCCATCATTGAGGAACACAAGCGAGAGATAGTGGAAGCTAAACAAATTGTCAGAAAACTTACAATGGTCGTCTTATCATCTGAAAAGACTGAGGAAAAAGAGAAAGAAAAGGAAAAAGAGGAGGAGAAAACTGAAAAGGTGTGACCGAGTAGCTTTCTTTTCAGTAAAATTATTTTAATTAAAATGTATTGTTATAAAAACATACTTGTGTTTATTTCAACAACAGTTATATACTTCTTGGATGGCTTGTATTTGTCTTCTGACTGCACTTCTGTTATATCCGGTGTACAAAAATGCCTGGTTTGGGGTTTGTTCTCGATTTCTGTACGTGACATATTCTTGGTTAAATGAGTAATTGATTTCTTCTGTCCTTTTTGTTGTATTGGCTCCACTAATTATGCCCCAGCATTTATACACTTCACGGTCTTTAGCAGCTGCCCTTGTCAGATTCACGATAGTATAATCCTAGTTGATTTCCTAAAAGTAAGGACATTAGTTCTCCCAGTCAAGAATTGGGACATAAAGAATTGCCGGACTTAGGAATGTTGGTATAATTATCCTGCATTGTAGAAAAAGCTTAAAACTGAAGATTTTTAGTTGTAACTGCTCTCTGTGCTTTTCTTTAAGCCTGTATCTCTATATGTGTAAATTTATAATTTTAGAAACAAAATTATTTGATCTCTTAGAGGCCATTCTGTTTTCATCTTCATTTGGGTGCTTAAGTACTTCTTGAACACTTTATTTAAAACCTGGTTTGTCTACCTATTCCTACTTCTTCTACTCCACCTTGATTCTGTTAATCTCTGACCTTCCTTCCTACTTTCATTTTTCTTTCCTAGCTTGAAAAATCTAATTCCATTTTCTTCCTCAGGTACCTGATACAGTCACTACCCTCTGACTCAACTGCAGCCACAGCTGCTGCTTAAACAGAGTCTTTTCATCACTTTAAATTTTTGATCTCCCTCCCTTTTGCTTATACCACGTTGCTTTGGCCCACCTTCTCTGCTGTCAGATGGGGCTGCCCAGGATTTTCTGAAGAATGGTTGTCACTCTGTTCTGATGGAACAATAAACCCTTGAACGTGGGGAGTGTATGCATTACAAGTCATGTCAGAGGAATTAAGACAGCTTTCATGCTAAGCTTTAGAATTAAGAACTAGGGAATTTTAAGCTCTACCAGAAACTGCAGCGTTTTTCTGAAGGATAAAAATCTGAGCCTGTGTGATGGGAAAATTAAGAACTTTACTTAACAGAAACCAATCTGTGACTGCACACACTGTTATGCAGTGTGTGCTGTGTCTTGAAAAACTTGTTTCTGTTCTAAAAATACTTTTGTATGTGCTTAACTGTGCACTTCACAGCATTTAGGGGAGTAACTACATGTGAAAGCTGTTGTTAGCCTAAGTTTAGGCAGATTGTATCCAACATGTCATTTTAATGTTCTATTTTTAATACAGTAAGTATCATGCCTGCAGGAGAATAAATGCCTGCAGAAGGAAAGCAGTGTTTAAAAATTATTGACCTGACTTTTAAATCCACAAAATGCTTATTTTGTGTGGTTAAAATTCATTATTATCTCATGACTCTAATATGAATAATTTAATCTTGACAAGTGTGCTACCTACTTTAGCCTTTTTGATGCATTTAACTGTGTGGTAGGACATCCAGACAGGTCAGAGTGTGGGTAGCAGGAATGGGTTTGATAGAAATTCTAGACTGACCCCTCTGTACTGGACACGTCTTGGCTTTTGGAGAGCTCCTGTCAGACCTTGCTTACCCATAAGTCAAGCAGCATGTGAGCTCCATAAGTTCAGCATGAATAGAGACCTTACTTGGTTTTGCTATGGAGCTTTCCTCTACATGTTGCCATGTGCTCTGGTTCTACAGTTTGTGGGCATAGGAGTGTCTTTTTGTAATTAATTATTGTTCTTGTCAGTCGGCCATCTCTGCTTGTGTGATTTAAATAAAATTATATTTTGCTCTAAAATAACATTTTGTCCTAGACTTGTAATCTTCCTTCCCTGGGTGTAAACATCGTCTTAGGCTTATAGTTATTTACAGCTAGTTCTCCTTACTGTTAGTCACTTTAGAATAGACTTTTACCTTGGGGGCCAGGGAAAACAAATTTATAACAATAAAATATATCAATACCATGTCCCTGAAAAGCCGCTTCAAGGCATGACCTTAGCTCTAGACTCCTGTTTTCTCTTATGCCTGTATTACAAAGGGAATCTCTGGAAAACTTTGTGTGGACTTGCACTTAAAATCTAGAGTCTCCTAGAACAGATGCTAATGTGAAACTTACTGTACAGGCACACTGGGACAGAGGAAGGGTTTGAGTGTGGCTTAGCTTTTTTTTTTTTTTTTTTTTTTTTTCCTAATCTGCTTTTGCAAGAGATGTTTGGGCTTTTAAACCCAGAAAAACACAGAGCATAAATGATTCTTAAGTACTTGCACTGTGGTTAAAATGTCCTGTAAGGAAATAAGCCACAGTAGCTTGTGACAGTTGGAAAAATGTGTCATCAGGCAACTTTATAAATGTCTGGTTTTGTTTTTTTTTTAACTTTGATCCAGATGTTAAATTCTACATGGATTAGTTTATGATTTCTTTTGAGGTTTGCTGATTGTCTAAATGTCTAGCTAAGTTTTATTTTGCATATGGTTTTATTACATGGTGATATATAAGGCTTTTTTTCTCTAGCTGTGGATTGCAGCTGCTTAAGGAGAAGTATTAAGGAGACTTTATGAACACACTTTTTCTTTATTATCTTGCAGCCTCCTGATAATCAAAAACTTGGCTTATTGGAAGCCTTATTGAAAATTGGTGACTGGCACCATGCACAAAGCATTATGGATCAGATGCCTCCATTTTACTCTACTTCGCACAAGCCGATTGCCATCGCACTTTGCCAGCTTGTCCATGTGACAATTGAGCCTCTGTACCGCAGGTAAAGTGACAGCCACAGTTCTGCTGCTACTCTGGAGGAAACCAATTTCTTTACAGCATGAATTCACTAATAAGCCTAGTTATAGATACATTTTTAACATTTTCACTTCTATTTCATGTGAAATGCTGCATATTTTATTTTTCAGAGTTGGTGTACCTAAGGGAGCTAAAGGGTCACCAATTTCCTCTTTGCCAAACAAGAGAGCACCAAAACAAGCAGAGAGCTTTGAGGAATTGAGAAAGGAAGTGTTCAACATGCTTTGTTACCTTGGTCCTCATCTGTCCCATGATCCCATTTTATTTGCAAAAGTAGTGCGCCTTGGAAAAGCATTTATGAAAGAGGTTGGTATGACACAACAGCTGGTCAAAATGTGAAAAATACCAATTACTCCGGTATAAAAAAAAGCTTGTCTTGCTAATTGTGTGATATTCAAATGCTGAAACAAAAGAAAATTTTGACTAATGACGAACTTGGATAATCTTATTTTAATTTTTGATCTATTTTATGATCCATAAACATTTTTATGAACAACTTAAGGCACTTCAGGTTTATAACCACGAATATTTTAGTGATACCTGATTTCCCGTTATGGTGTTCCTATTTTAAAATACCATCTCTGTGTGTATAATTAAAAAACCCAATGGACATTTAGTACTGACTGCCTGCAAGCTTCTACATTATCACTGCTACAATGTCATAAACAAGGATTGATAACCTAATACATGTGCAGTACAAATAACTTCAGCTTTCTGTTCCAGCTGTTAGGTTACTTGGGAATTAGGGGAATGTTGCATCGTTTTACTTCATGTTTTCCCCCCCCTGTTCTGCCTAGTTAAAATCTGCTGCTGTTGATCTTGTGTCAGTGACAAGTCTTTAGATGCTGCTAAGGATGAGTTTGATGTGGAAATTACTTCAAGTTGCCAACTTGAGAAATTAACTGATTTCTTGAGATGGGTTACTGTCTTTTGACCATGTCTTTACCATATGTCTATTGAAGGATTGGCAGTATGACCTGTTTTAAAAGGCTGCAAGTTGAATTTATATCCTGAGCTCCCTTAACATGTACTCGGTAGTTCAGATTGAGCCTTTTTGATTGATTTCTTTTGCTGCTTTTCTGGCAATTTGGGTTTGCTCTCAAGTCAACAATAGGGGTTTAATTTTTTTTTTTTTTAAACAGCAGCTCAGAGAAACTTTGGAATAAAAAAAATTTAAATTGCTATTATTATCAATGAACAACCAGTCCGCCTCTCCGAGACTTAAAAATTATGGATTTTGTTACCCAGCATTATTTTTTAACTTATGACAGAAAATTGGGAAGTTTGATTGATCCAAGTGGCACTGGAGGGGAAGTTTTCAGTTTTATAACTTCTTTTTCTTAAAAGTATTTTTATTTCAACTGCAACTACCAAATATTGGCATGCTCATAATTTATATACCACCTAAGGAGAGGCTTTCGTGTCCAGCTGTATCTGATGATGCAGAGCTAAGAACACAGAATTCTTGGGAAGATCTTTTTGTTGAAAATAGGAGATTTTGTCAAGAGAATTCGTTCTTGTTAGGTTCCAAGATGCAGTGGCAGGGTGAGAGACCTACAATTTTGGGTTCCAGGTAGTCTTTGTAGTAAAATCGTGGAAACTTCAGCTGTTGTCCTACTTCCAGAATGGTAAAATTTCCCAGTGGTAAATACTCTGACTTTATAGCATGCTCATTTCTTGCTGGCCAGTGAGAAGACTGATGCAACTTCAGTGAAGGCTGTTTTGCACTGACAGTACAGTTAAGTTGGAAGTTGTAATTTTAGGGACTAATGCATTTTATTGCTGTCGGCAGACTATTAGGACTACTTTGTCATTGAAGTACTTAAGGTTTGTGAAAAAGCCCCATTTCTGAGGATATGTGCACTGAAATGGAGAATTACTTGTTTATGGAATCTCTTGTGCAGGTTTACTGTAAATATATAACAGTTTAATGTGTTTCTGACAAGAATGAGCAACATTTTAGCTATTTGCTCTAGGTTGGAACTGTGAAGAAATTCGTCAGTGACAGAGTGGCTAAGGTAACATAGGGAAAGTTATTTTTAATGCATTGTTGCCATCAGCATGTTCTAGTTGTGAAACTACATTTAACACATAGTAGAAATACTTGTAACTGAAGGTAATTTGACTCTAAGTTAACCCATGCAGTAGTTTAAAAGTTAGACTACTAACATTGCACTGCAGCTTTCATGCTAAAGTGTACCTTTAAAATAATTGTGCACTTACTGTTGTGATAGCTTAGTATGCTTTTCATGGTGAGTGGAGCAAGCAGAGAGGGTAATTTAATAACGAAAATGAAAAGCTTAAGAGGGTGTTACTGTGAGAGAAAGATGGGAAATAATCTATGGCTCTTGGTAACTGCGTTGGAAATCCTCAGATTTTTAGGTAGAAGGTGCTTAGGTAGAATGCTTAGGCATTGATTTTCGTCTCCAGTAAGAAAATTCAGTATTTCATATGTAATAGCAAGTATCCTTGTAGCTCTAGCTTTTATTTCTTTTTGGACAAAATAGTGCAGAGCCCCTCTATATGTAAAGAATGCGTTTTATCCATGCATTTGAATTTCTGTTTAAAAATACTTTAATGCTGACAGATGTGGCAAATTAAACATTGAAGAGATGCTTGGCCCTTCAGGTTTCTGCTTTTGCTGAGATAGCCCTGTGCTGAAACTGTAACTTACAGTAACTGTGCTACGCTTAACATGGTTGTCTTTGTTACAGTTTCAGTCTGATGGAGGCAAACAGGAAGATAAAGAGAAAATGGTGAGTTTGTTTTGGAGGAAGGTGTTTTTATGCAAAATTGTGATGGTGACCAAATGTGCATTTTACTTCTTATTTGCTTGGAATCAACTGGAAATCTCCAGCTATTTATTCTATAAATAACACTTCATATGGAAAATAATAATAATAACACTTAATGGGGAAAAGCATAGAGAAAAGACAAATTGGAAGTAGGGGAGGTGTTTATTGGTACAATGATGTTTTTTTAATTGCACAATTTATTTATTTCAGAAGTTTCTAATTTATTATCAGGATTGTTCACAATGAAATCCAAGTATCCCGTAGAAAGCTAACTTATAAAAATGAGTTTTTAGAATAATTTATGATGGGAGATACTTCTAGGTCCCATTACATTTTTGTTCTGGAAGTCTTAATCTTGTGGTGTACTTGTATTTTTTTTTTAATCAATTTTTCCATTTGTGCATTACATGTATAACCCTGCTTCAGAAGCACTTCTTGATAGTTACCTTGGGGTTTTGTCTTTATCTCAGGAGACACTGTTCAGCTGTTTGTTGAGTATTACTGATCAAGTCTTGCTTCCATCTCTTTCCTTGATGGACTGCAATGCATGCATGTCTGAGGAATTATGGGGAATGTTCAAAACTTTTCCGTACCAGTACCGGTGAGTAGAATTATTTGTTTCCATCCTTTGGAGTGGGCTGTTGAATTGTCAGTTCTGAAATTCCTTTCCCTGTATAACTTTTCCAGGTACCGTCTCTATGGGCAATGGAAGAATGAAACATACAATAGTCACCCACTTCTTGTGAAAGTTAAAGCTCAAACCATAGACCGAGCCAAATACATTATGAAGTAAGTATCCTATTGCCATAAATAATTATGAACTGTAGTACAGTGTATTGCATATCACCAGCTGGAGGAAAAAAGCTTGGCAAATACATTCCCTGTCTAATGACTTAGTAATTTTCCACATAGTCTTTGTTCAAAAAGTATTTAATGTATTGTGGTTAAAAACTATCAAATAAGCAAGGATACAGACAAATTTGTCACCAATAGGGATATATAATCTCTGAAAAATGTCCCATTAAATGATTTATAAACCTTTTCCATGGGTAAGACTTTTGATAAATTGCTTTGCTTATGAAATGTGTAAGTGCTACATGAGACTCTCCAAAGAGTCTCAAGAATCTTGTCATGTTCTTTGTAGATTCGAATGTATGGCAGTAAGTTGAACAGAATGATTTATTCTCATCCTCAAATGGGCTCACAGCAATTTCAGATTTACCTCACATTTGATGTCACTGTCAGGGAATTAAGTTCTCCATTTTCCAAAAGCAAATGGTGTGGTGTTACAATGTGGATTATCAGAACCTTTCCATATAGGCAAGACAGTGATTGTTTCTAGATAAAAGACTTTGGACTCAGAGCTTTGAAAGTTAGGAACAATTGTTTTGATTGCCTTCTGACTTGCTTCATACACCATAAACGTTTTCCCCCTTCCCCTGTACAATGGATTTCAGTTGGGCAGATGAACCACAGTGCTGTCAGTTGTTGAAGAATGCTATGTGTATAATTTACTGTCAACTTCAGGTTTCAGGTTGAGCTCAAATCTTCAGTAGGAAATGCCGTGGAACTGCAACACAAAGAAAGAAATACTATTTTTCAATGAACAGAATGCAACCAATCTGTTGCTAAGTTAAATTTCTAGGAGCAACTAACAGAATCATTTGGTAGTTTGGTGTATGTGGTACAGGCTTCACTGAGGACTTCTGAAAGCAAAATGTTCGAAGTTGAAGCTAGAATGTGGTCCATAGTAATAGAGGGGCAAGTGGACTTGTTGTACTGTCTGCATCTTGGAGGATTACTCAATTTCTTGTTCTCAACAGATTAGTATTTCTATGATGAGATGTCCTGAAAACACATTTGCTAGTGACAGTGTAGTCTCTGAGACTAGCAAAGATGTTTCTTCACTGAAACTAACCTGTTGTCTTCGTATTCTTCTAGCTTGTCTTTTGTAATAAAATAATGTCCTCTTTTACAGGCGTTTAACTAAGGAAAATGTGAAACCCTCTGGAAGACAAATTGGGAAGCTCAGCCACAGCAATCCTACAATTTTATTTGATTATGTATGTAGTTCCATGTATTTGAGTACTATTTCATCTTGACAACAGATAATTGAAGTTCAGGAAGGGACCTGCAGTTCTAATTTCATTATTTTTTTTACTTTTGCTGCAAATTTTGAAATATAGTGATTTTTTTAGTAGCTCACATAGTAAGATACTAAACGTTACTTAGTAATATTTAATAACATGTTAAATAAGGAAACATCTCTTGAATAATCAACTGTGAAAAAAAGTTAATTTGGGACAGCAGAGGTGGGGCTCAGGTGCAGGAATGGCTGATCAGGTTATGCAGAACAGGTTGTGCAAATTCAGGATAAGTTGCTCTGACAGTTGTTTATGAGTGTGGTGGAGATGAATCAGGGTCATTTAGAAGAAAACTTCGGAGTCTGAAATACACTTGTGAAGTTGGGACGGATTTTTAAGATTGCTTGGTGCTACTGAGTGCTGGAGAGGTGCAAAAATGTGTTGATGGGCCTCCATCTTATCCTCAAATGTGACCTAAGGGTATTGATTTGCCAGTTTTTAGACTGTACTTGAAGAAATTACAGCTGCAATGTGCGCATGTGTGTCGTGTACCAAAGAGTCATTCATGACCTAGATTCATGGTTTTGGGGGTTTTTTTAATAGTCTTTTATTACTCTGTGTAGCAACAGGAAATCCTGCTGCTAAGGTTTAGGATTCGTAGGAAATATTAGGTAAAAAAAAAATTCATTATTTTATTTGCTGATAATTGAAAAGAGAAATTATACAGAATTGTTTTTAAACATGTTATAGACATGTTTCACTGGTATCTTTGAGGTACTAGATAGATTAATGAGATTACCTATGTACTTTGACAGTTGTTTTGGACCTTTGAAAATTAATTTTAAGCATGTTTTGTGTAGGTTTTGAAGACAGATATTGTTAAATGCTTTTATTATGTGAAAGATAAGGAATACTCTCCCTGTTCAGCTGAATGTCTGTTGTAACTTGCAGATTTTATCGCAAATACAAAAATACGATAACTTGATCACTCCGGTTGTTGATTCGCTGAAATACCTCACTTCCCTGAACTACGATGTCTTGGCATGTATCCTTTGATGTAAATTGCTACATCACTTATTGATAAAGCTGCAGTTGTAGCCAGAATAAATCTGTTCTCTATTACTAAATATTGTCCCTGTTTACTCTTCTTACTGCTTTTTGCTGGAAATTTTAGTGAAATTTGCAAATACCTTTGCGCTTGTAGTGGATTATGGAACCCTCTCTATTAATTCTTCCACACTATGAAAATTATTCTTTGTTTTTACTACTTTCACTCTTGAAGGAATAGTGATCTTGTAAATAGTGAGGTAAATACTGCTTTTAGGTTACTATTTCATGGTTTTATTTTTTTAAAAACCATGTTAGTGCTTGCTATACTTGATATATCATGTTCATATATTCCAAAAGCCAGAAAAACAAGTCTCTGTATCTTTTGTGATTGTAAGTTGAGGAAAAGTACCCTCTTTAACTCCACTAAAGATTGTATCATTGAAGCATTGGCAAACCCTGAGAAAGAGAGAATGAAGCATGATGACACTACGATCTCAAGCTGGCTGCAGAGTTAGTATTCTTGTTTTATTTATTATAATCATGTTTAAAATACTTCACACCCCCCATGATCTTTTCAACCATTGATCATGATCAATATTTCAATATTTCACTTGTACCTACTGGCTAAAATGGAGAGCTGGCAAGTTTAATCAATAAGAATTTCTTTTTCTTCCTTTGTATTCCAGAAATGCGTGTATTGCTATGATGCCATATGCACTTTGTTAATGTTTATTTAATAAAGAGGTGCAGTCACAGCTGTTTCTCTTTGCTTTAGGTCTGGCAAGCTTTTGTGGTGCCGTTTTTCGAAAATACCCAATCGAACTTGCAGGCCTCCTGCAGTATGTAGCCAACCAGCTGAAAGCTGGCAAAAGGCAAGTATTGCACAATGGATCCTTATAAACTCAGTTTTTATAAAGTATTATTCAGATGTTTGCTGATACACAGACGCTTGATGTAGTTGTTGCTCTAGCAGTGGTAAACTTCATTCATAGCACTGGGAAGGCTAAATAGCAGAAAAAAAGGATGATACACTCTTTAGTATATTACTTTTCCTCTAATTGTGTAGCTGTGACATTCTTGAAGCACTAATTTTTCATCTTTCACTTATTTTAATAGTTTTCTTAACAGCTAATCAGACGGGCAAAATCCTGCCATTGTGTAATTTCATTATAGATGTTATTGTACATTATTTAAAAAATAAGTTTCTGTTATATAAAGCAGTGTGGCTGTTAGTTTTCCTTTTCTCATAATGTCTTCTCTGCAGGGATGGCTCTTAACATTTCAGTAGCGTTTAAATAGCCTATCCAATTTATTTAGTGGTAGTTGAATTGCTTCTTCAAGCGTCAGTGTCAATCATAACTCAAAATAAGATTTCCAGTTTGACTTTTCCTTTTATCTTTCCATTGTCATCACTTAATATTATTGTTTCATTTACTTATTTAATTTTATCGCATAGGTGAGTATCAACTTTTTTCTATTAAAAATCTCCATATGATTATTGAAAGGCAGCTTACCAATGATGATAACATAGCACGTTATTTTAGTGTAGGTATGTTGAGAATTGTAGGTTTTTTTCCCTTCCCTGCAATGTAGACATTCAGTCTCATATGCTCCTCTGTCCCTACTTTTTGTTCTGATAATGGCAATCACATTGCGCTGCAGAGGAAAGGTAAGTAATGTTTATTGTCTTTCCCCAAAATCATGGCTGTAAGTATTTTGGAAAAAAAAAAAGTTTAGTACTTGGGATTGTAAAAATAAAATGGATTTACTGGTATGACCAATTTCACAGGACTGCAATATTTAGGTATTTGAATTGGTTCTTATGCTGGTATTGCACAGTTCCTAGACAGAAAACATACTTATGGTTGGAGCAGCAAACAAAAATAAAAGCCATATGAATTATTTAAAGATGGAACTTCGTTTTGGGAGGCATGAGTCAGTTTTTATAAGTAAGTCACGCAAATTTCAGAAGTTAACTGGAAAACATTGCTGCTTTGTGTGACTGAGATACAATTTACTACTGTTTAGGAAAAGTCATTGTCCTTATGGTATTCAGAGCAGGAAGTAAAACCTAGTCTCTGGGCAGGATGCTTATTGGAGTATTTTATATATTCCGTGTTTCAAGTAAAAATAAGATATTTTCCATGTTTCCAAATAACCTCTCTAGACTAGCTTTGCCAGTACATTTCCAAGGCCGTGTGCTACTCTAGAAACTCTTAACAATATTTGAAATATTCCATATTCATGAAATAACTGTATAGATACAGTTTGATACATAGAAAGCAACAAAAGGGAGCAATGAAGTTTGATTAATTTGCTGATACTTAATAGCACCAGATTCACTACCATCTTCAAAAACAATATATTAAGTTGTTCTGAATGGGTTCTGAAATCCAACTGATGATTGACTGCATTGCTTTTAAGTACTAGCTTTTTGCTTGCAATAAAGAAATCCTTGTGCTTGGCATACCAGTTTCTGCTTGAAAAAAGAATGAAAATGTTGTTTAACATGCACTGCTGCTGCTATGTAATATATATTGAATGTCATAGCTTCCGGTTCTTAAACAAATTACCTTGGTTTTACTCCACTTTTCTGTTTTCTTTGCAGCTTTGATTTGCTTATTTTAAAAGAGGTAGTGCAGAAAATGGCGGGGATAGAAATTACTGAAGAAATGACAATGGAACAATTGGAAGCCATGACTGGTGGAGAACAACTGAAAGCTGAGGTGTGTTTGTGTTAAATTTAGTAACTATTGCTTTTTATTGGTGGTTCTAAAGGCTGGCTTAAGAACCAGAGCATAGCTGAGAGAGGTGTGTGCTTTATCAGAGTTTGCCCCCTCTTTTGAGCTTAGAGGCCTTCTGGCAGGCAGCTGAGGCAGTGTAGATGTGAACCTTAATTCTTGTGCATCACAGCATCTCATATTCAGGAGAAAGTGTTACATGACACACCTCTGCATTCCAGCAGCCACTGAGCTTGGAAGCAGCCAGTGAGCTTGGATGTGGTGCAGTCCTGCTTGCTCTGCCCTACTCAGGGAGGGAGTAGTAAAAAACTAATTAAAGCAGGCAAGACTGGTTAGTTTCTGATTCTTCTACACATAAATTGCAGTACAGGATCTGGAGAGTTTTACTGATGAACAGGAAACTCTACTGCTGTTAATCAGTATTTCTGCAGTCAGCACACATACATTCCATTTGTGATGCACTGTTTTCCAACTTGGATGACTTTTTCTGTATTGTGCAGGGTGGATACTTCGGCCAGATCAGGAATACGAAGAAATCATCTCAGAGATTAAAAGATGCATTATTGGACCATGATCTTGCCCTCCCACTGTGCCTGCTTATGGCTCAACAGAGAAATGGTGTCGTCTTTCAAGAAGGAGGGGAAAAACATCTGAAGCTGGTGGGAAAACTGTATGATCAGGCAAGTAAAAACACCTGCATTTGAGATCCCCTTCTTTTTCTTAACTTCCAGTATATCAGAACAATATGTAAGGATTCAGCGCATAAATAACAAAATATGTCAAACTGTATATGGGAATCCAGTACAACAAATACAGATACATACAAATTTTAAAACTAATTGCAGAGTTACTCTATTAAAATACATGGGTGTATTAAAAGTATATTGACAGGTGACCTCTGAGTAAAAGTACAAGCATCCTTTGTCATAAAAAGTTAATTTCTTATTTTTTAAGTGTCCATTGTGTTTCTATAGTCTTATTTTGGTAGTGAAACTTCCTTTTTTTAAAAAAATAATTCTTTCGCTGCCTTAGGCAGTAGGAACTAGTGACATTCCATTCTGGTAGAGAAGAATGCTCTTGAGTTCTGCTGGCTTTGCTAGGTGGGACTTTTTATTTTATTGTTCTTCCGCCATGAGAAATTTTTTGCTCTACTATTTAGTGTTAGCATTTTTAAAAAGAAACGAAAAAGGAAAAAAAGAGCAAGCTCTGAAGCTCTCCCTAGTTTAATTGTTGAACAAAATAATAATGTTTGCTAACTTTTTGTATTTTTTACTTGTAGTGCCATGACACCCTGGTACAATTTGGTGGGTTTTTAGCATCCAATCTAAGCACAGAGGATTACATAAAGCGAGTGCCTTCTATTGATGTTCTCTGTAATGAGTTTCACACTCCTCACGATGCTGCATTTTTCCTCTCAAGACCCATGTATGCACACCACATTTCAGTGAGTACAGCTTTTCTGTTTGTCTGCTCGTAGTGCTGTTCTGGTACCTGTTGCCAGTACACATGGTAGGTTCCGGATAAAGTTTGTTTGCTAAATAAAACTTGCAAAGTTTTGTGAGTAGAATTAGAAATAGAAGCTGTGGGCTGGAAGAGGTAGTCTTTAATCTCCTAAGACAATATGGCCTATGTGTCACCTTTCTCATAACTGGCAGAAGTTGTAGCTAATGAAGTCACCTCTTTGGATGTCCTGGGTTATCAGTAGGAATTCTCTCCCTCCCTGTTCCCTTAAAGTTGTAAGTTCTTCTGCAGGTGTTTTAGATGCAGCTGCCAAATGGTGTGCTATCTCAGGAACTGTCAGAAATGAATTTGTTTCTGCATCTAAAAAGTTCTATATGGAGAGTGGTTTTCACTTGGTGTACTATAATGTGTTACTATAACAACAGGTAGCAGCATCATTGGAGAAAGATAAATCCATCCAATAAGGATGAAGACTAAAGGTTCCGTATTAAGTTCTTCAGTGCTTTATGTGCTTACATTTAACACGTAAATGTTGTATAGAAAAGTTTTTGAGAAAAGTTAAATTATATTATTCCGTTTAATTTTTGTATATATAGATTACAGTTTTTTATCTTTCTATCCACAGTCAAAGTATGATGAACTAAAAAAAGCTGAGAAGGGAAATAAACAGCAGCACAAAGTTCACAAATACATTACATCTTGCGAGCTGGTGATGGCTCCTGTTCACGAAGCTGTGATTTCTCTGCACCTCCCTAAAGTTTGGGATGACATCAGCCCTCAGTTTTATGCTACATTCTGGTCTTTAACAATGTATGACCTTGCTGTGCCACACAGCAGCTATGACAGAGAAGTCAATAAACTTAAAGTCCAGATGAAAGCCATAGATGACAATCAGGAAATGGTATGTGGATAAAATTTTGTTATCCAGTTTAAACTTTCTAGCCTTGAAAGAGTTTCTTTTCATGAAGTATTATATTAAGGTTGTTTAGATCTGGGAAGTTTTGTCTCCTGGTTCATCCATTCTGATTTGCCACATTAACATAATTTGGATTGACTTTCCTTCATAATTCCCTTGTTAAAAGTACTAGTCACTCCACTAAGTCAAAATTACTGGAAAACCAGTTTCAGAAAGCAGATCTTGACACCTGTATCTGTGGTTTGTCTGGTCACTCTTGTTTTAACTGCAGTCAGCCAGTAATTCATAAAATCAGTTGATTATTAGAGCAGAACATTTTTTAGTGAAAAGTTTTTAATTCTTTAGTATTACAAAGAACTCACTGCTCTGTCTATAGCAAGTTTTAGTATAATACTAAATGAGTTACTCTGGCGTTTTATAGCCTCCAAATAAAAAGAAAAAAGAAAAAGAACGTTGCACAGCTCTGCAGGACAAGCTCCTTGAAGAGGAGAAGAAGCAATTGGAGCATGTGCAGAGGGTTCTACAGAGGCTGAAACTAGAGAAAGATAACTGGCTTCTGGCAAGTAAGTGTGTCTAAGGGAAATGTTGTGGATGTTTTTGTAGTTGTCACTGTCTCCAGAACTTCCTTGCACTAATTCTCTTAATGTTGATTTGAAAACTTGATCTCTTTATATGTTGAGATCTGTTATTAAGGTAAATTTTTAGTTAAAATGTAATGTGTCTTTGCAAATGCTGAGTAGTTGGTTTTCATGGAGAAGTTTTTTGTTTCTTGCAATGTCAAGAACTTTTAAATTTTTCCCTTATTTAGAAAATAAGTTAGAGATCGACCAATTCAGTGGAAATTTGTAATTGCAAGCTGGCTTGTACTTGCTAACTGCAGTTAGAATGCTGCTAAGTTAGTATAATTGCTGCAGGACTAAGAATGGGCATGTAAAATCTTAATGATTGGTTTGAGTTGGCTTACTTTGAGTCCTGTGATTAGGAGCAATATTCCAGGGTTTGGGTGGTGGCATAAACTCTGTTCCAATGACAAGATAAATTTTGTGCCCGTCTAACAGCCCCATGCAGTGAAACAGCATGCATGTTTCATAGGGCTGATATGCAGTAAACAGAATCAAGTTTTTTCTCCTAGAAAACGTCTGTAATGTTTCATGTTGCTTGTGAACTCTGCTGGTATGGTTAATCTGAAATGTTTTTCTCTGGTCAGTTTTCTTCTCTGGATGAACTTTGAGTTTGTAACTGGAAGTAGTAGTTCGTCTGTCCCAAGAAGCCTAGCATAATCCAGTGGAAAAGAGTTTTGTTGTCCAACTCATGTAAGATCCATCCAACTGGTTTTATGAAGAAACACTGTTCCCTATAAATATTTAATGTACTCTAGCGATGAACTATAAGAAATTACTGGTTGAAAAATTCCTGATTAAAACTTGGTCTAGAGGTGACTTGGTAAATTTGTCTACTTAAAGAAGCACCCAAAAATGTATAGAAAGTAGTTTGCATAGGTATACACATAACTCTTTGCAGAATACTGGGAATAGCTTATTCCTGGCTCTTGTGCTTGGGCTTCAGCTGAAGGAAGTTTCCCAGCATTGTATCCAGAGGCAAACTTAGTATTTCAGCAGTTTGCCCATTAAAATACATAATCTGTAATTGTACTACTTGAGAACTAGAACAGCACATCCAGTGTAGTAGTGGGATTTATTAGTATTTTTTAAATTATTGATACTTATTTTTTTTTAAGACTAGCTTCCTGTCTCCAAACTTTGGATAGAGTGTTTGTACCCTTGAGAATAGCTAATTTTTAGCAGAGTAGCCTGGTAGTTTTAGCAATTGGAGACTACCTGTTCTGACTGGCTATTCACTTCCTTTGTTTGTACACTTCTGAAGCAACACATACTTGATTACCCTATGAACTGTGATTCCCTTGATAGCTGTTTTATTTTATTTTAGGTATCAAATCTTTGTTATAACCTTCGAGGGGTAGATAATAAAATTAAACAAAGTCAACATGAAGTTTTTAGTTAAGTAAAAGCTGACAGTCCTTTCTTGAGAAAGCTTTATTCCATGAGCACCACCAAACTGAAGCAGGTAAACCCTGGGTATTAGAACTTGTGGCCTCTGCAAAACCACCAGTGGCCCTTGTGAGGATCATGACTGTTCTTCCTTTGAAGCCATCCACTTGCAGTCTTTAGTTCTGTACTTTCCTCTGATCTTGCTTTTGTTCTGTACCATCATCTCAGCTTGCTTTTATGCTCATTGTTGCCATGGGACCAGTTTGGGTATGTGTTGGGCTGTTGAGTTTACCAACCCGTGGTTGGTCAAACAGAAACAGGTAACTCTTGAACTTGATACAGTGCAGTCTTTTTCTCAGAGGTAGAATGAAACTTTCACAAAATGTGTCTGTATTGGGGTGGTGGTTTACTGAAGGCTATTCTTCTTTAAATTCCTCTGTGTTTGATTAATTGGAAAAATGATTATGAATTGATTCTATAGAGACAGTATGTTCTTCAGTTTTGAAGGAAACTAAACTGAAAGTCAACCCCATGTAGAAAGATGAAAGTGTTCTAGGGAAATAGCAGGTGGTGTTTGCTTTGCTGATGTGTACAGTTTGAGCAGGTGGAGAAGTTTACTGAAGATGTCCCAGCTGTTTTTAGCCTCGTTGTGTGAAAGAAGAATTTTGCCAATAAGAAATAAACATTTGCTACATCCACCCTGCTATTCTATCCTCACCCTCAAACAGTTGGACTTACGTTGACTTTTTCTGATCAATGCCAAAGATAGGTCTGAAATACAAGTGGCCAAATGTACAAACACCACAGTATGGATCTGTCATACTGAACTTCTTGGGAAGAGAGTAGTTGAATGATAGACTATTAATTTACTTTATTTTTGTTTTCTTTTTTCCCCTCAACTTTTATTTCTTGAAGAATCTACCAAAAATGAGACTATCACCAAATTTTTACAGTTGTGTATATTTCCTCGATGCATTTTTTCTGCAATTGATGCAGTTTACTGTGCTCACTTCGTTGAACTGGTGCATCAGCAGAAAACACCCAATTTCTCCACACTTCTCTGCTATGACCGAGTAAGTAGCTACAACTCTGTGTATTTTCATCAGTATCACTACAAACGTCCCAAACTAGTGTCCCCCTGCCTCCCACAAGAGGTAAACCAGATCATTACTTGTGTTTCATTCTAGAATCTCTGACAATCAGAAGTTCACTTTTGTACTTCAGATCTTCTGATCAATATTTTCTTAAAGCTTCAGGGGTTTATTTTCAAGAAATGTTTATGTTTTACCCTAGTGACTGTGGAGTTTCAGAGCAAAGTCATTAGCTGTCATAGGAGTTGTTTTCAGGTTTTGTAACCTTTAAGTGATCTGCATTTCCATGACCTGCTCCCATCCTCCCTTTTTTAGCTGTGTGTGCCCTTCTATTGTGGAACCAATTTTCTTATGCTTTTCCCTCACCAGCAACATCCTTGGGACCTTTCTGATCCTGGCAAGTGGTGCTGCAGACAGCGAGCTTGTTTGTGTCACTGCATCTGCTCTGATTTCATGTTCCAAAAGAGCATTTCTACTCAAGTAGCCCTATCTGATGCACCTGTGTGGGCCAGGAAAAATACTTTTTGCAGCAGCTTGGTTAGATGTTTACTTCTACCAGCTCAAATCATTATTAATTTGATAATAAAAGTTATATCAGTGAAGACACTTGAGCTGTCAAACAGTGTGTCAGCAGCAGCTGTATGCTTGGATTCTGGGCTATGTGGGAAGGAGCAGCAGTTGGGAAACTAACAATACTTTATAATGAGTCTCTGTTGTATTTAGAAACCAGCTTAATGGTGGTTTAGATGAGAGAAATTTGTAATTTTTGTTAGGTTTTTTGTTTTTATAATTTAGTAAGGTCATAGTAACAGTTCCTTGCTCTATTCACAGGTTTTCTCTGATATTATATATACGGTTGCAAGTTGCACAGAAAATGAAGCCAGTAGATATGGCAGATTTTTATGCTGTATGCTGGAGACCGTAACCAGATGGCACAGTGACAGAGTCATATATGAAAAGGTATGGGAAATTACTGAAATGAGTTTGCTCATTACCTACGAACCATTGCTCAATATCTACTAACCATTTGTGTAATTCAGCCCAGTAAAAATGGATTTAGTGAAACTGTTATATTTAAAATTAGTGCAATTGGATTTTTCTGATGGCATAATCATAATATTGACTTGTATTTTCTATAATTCATGTAGTTTTGATAGAAGTAATTTTGTATGGTGTTAAAAAATGCATTTGCTAAAAAAAGCTTTGCATTTCTGATTTTCACATAGCTTGTATTGAAGATAATTTAGGAAGCATATGGAAGGAAACTTTCTTAATACTCCTTGTACCACCTAGTCAAATAATGAAAAATCCATTCTGTCACCCACAACTAAAATTTCAACATAAATTAGCTAAAAAAAATTATGTGAATCCTGTAAAGTGTGATCGTGTCTCATTCTTTAGAGTTTAGAATTTAAATTACTGGTTTTGTTTCCTGAAAAATAATTTTTTCCTATTCTTTGATGTGCATGTAGGAATGTGGCAACTATCCAGGCTTCCTAACTATATTACGAGCAACTGGCTTTGATGGTGGAAATAAGGCTGATCAATTGGATTATGAGAATTTTAGACACGTGGTACACAAATGGCACTATAAATTAACTAAGGTAAATAGAGATGCCAAAAACCTTACATTTTTTGAATGCTTTAAAAAGACCCCCAAACTTAATTAGATTCGATTTATGTTTTAGGCTTCTGTGCACTGTCTGGAAACAGGTGAATATACACATATCAGAAACATCCTGATTGTGCTGACCAAAATCCTTCCATGGTATCCAAAAGTGCTGAACCTGGGCCAAGCCTTGGAAAGAAGAGTACACAAGATATGTCAGGAAGAGAAAGAGAAGAGACCTGATCTATATGCATTGGCTATGGGGTAACAACAACTTATTTAAGAAAGTGGTTAAAAGTGGATCATGAAAGGCATCTAAAGACTCGGAACTGTTACAGTCCTAACATTTGATTTTTACCTTATCACAGAAGATTTCGCTATCCTGCATCTCGGTGCTGGCAGTGTGAATGAAAACATTCATTTTGTGCTGGATGATCACTAATTTCCTTTACAAGACTCTAGTAAAACCCTTAAAATAGTAAAGGTTCCTACTTACTAGGGGATAGCTTAATTTTAGAGAAATAGTATAGCATCAAGGAGATAGGAGGGATAGTAAAAGGAAGAAAGCCAAGGGCTATTGCTGCAAGACTGGTTAGATGTTGAAAGCGTATATGATTCTAAAATGGTTAGTTACATGTTCCATCTTCCTGTGGTGAATGTGGAATCATCCTTGTATGCCTGAGGGGCAGTTCAGGTTGCCCTAACAGTTTGAAGTTGTCAGTAGTCAGTTTGTTCTATATGTTTGGCCGGGGGGTGCGTGTGTGTGTGTGTGGTGGTGGTGTGGAAGGAGGGCTGCTTCTGTGTCTACTGGGTTTGTTTGTTTTCCTTTTTCTTTTGAGCTCATCAATATAGGGGGAAGAAACTGCATATCAGTTAGGAAAAACTGTGAAATAAATAACAGATGAACTGTTAGATTAGATCCACATTTAAGATTCAACCCATGTTTTGCTTTATGTTTGTGCATGTTTAACAATCTGTGCGACTTGCAGCTATTCTGGACAGTTGAAAAGTAGGAAGCCTTTCATGATACCTGAAAATGAATTTCACCACAAAGACCCACCTGCCAGGAATGCTGTACCTGCAACAGTACAAAATGGGCCAGGTGGTGCTGGGATGCCTACGTCTCTCACAATAAATACAGTTAGACTGGAAGAGGGCACTACTGAGGAGACTGGTAAACATACCTATGATTATTATATGTTTATTTTTAGAATTTTTCTGACATTTCAAGCTTCTCTCAAAATTTGCCTCATTAAGCTAAAAAGAAAAAATATAAGTGCAGTACTAAATAGGATCAATGTGTGTTCTTTATTTTTACTTGGTTTTGGGAGAGAGTGATTTGCTGCCTATTTTAGCTGACATGAGTATGCTCAGCTACTTGTTGTATTTTAACCAATATGAAATAGATTAACTTGTTGAAATAGTACTGTTCTCTTTCTTTATTAAGCAGATAAACTAAAGGAGAAGTCTCAGGGTGTGGTGAAAGTTATTAATAAAACTGTCAATGCTACACCGAAGGTGACAACAAGCAATGGAAACAGTGCATCTAATAGGTGAGAAAAACTGTTCTTACACATTCTCTATTTTCTTCCTTCCAAGCCACAAAAATACACTTGAAAATGACCTGCCTTTTATTTTTACTTCTGGGTTCTGTGTAAATACTTTCCATTTCTTTAAAGTTTAAAAAATTACATTATTTCTTTCAAAATACACAGTTTTACTGATTAATGCATTTCATTTTAGCTATGAGAACATTCAGCAAATGAGAACATTTGCTTGTAGCTGTTGAGATAAAGAAAGAGCAAATCTGAAATCTTATAGTGTCTGCTCCAGGAAATTCTGTCAAACATTCAGGATTAAAACTTCTGTGATATAGCTAGAGCTGTGTTTTGTATCCATGCTAATTGGCCGTTTTATTTTTGATGCAGCAAAATTATTAAAGAGAAAGATGATAAAGAAAAAAGCGGGAAGGAAAAAGATAAAGAAAAAAAAGACAAGACTCCAGCTGCCACTCCGGAGATGAAGGCACTTGGGAAAGATGGGAAAGATAAACCAAAGGAAGAACGGGCAAACAAAGATGAGAAGGCAAGAGAGATCAAGGAGAAAACGCCGAAATCTGACAAAGAGAAGGAAAAAGTGAAGAAAGAAGAAAAAGCTTCAAAAGAAGAAAAGTCCAAAACGGTTGTTACCATCATTGAGTCGAAGTCAACTGTAGAAAAGGAGAGAGAAAAGGAGCCATCCAGAGAAAGAGATCTAGCAAAGGAAATGAAATCCAAGGAAAATGCTAAAGGAGGAGAAAAGGTGCCAGTAGCTGGGTCCTTGAAGTCGCCTGTTCCCCGATCAGAAACATCAGAATCTGAAAGGGGTAAGTTTGAATATTTAATTTCTGTTCTTGCCTATAAAAATAGAATGTGCCTTGAAAATCACTGAATGTCAAAAAATGCTAGAGAAGTTGAGAGAGAATTCCTATATAATAAGTATGATTTAGGCACTGGCTTTTCAATACAGTCAATAGCTAAAGGAGGTGGTCAGAGTATCTCCAAAAGGCAAACTGTGTGAATGTGTTGGACTTCACATATCTCCAGTGAATGCTTGTTCCCACAAAGCCTGCCATTTTTTAAATGTAAGTCTAAATAGTCTTTTATTAAAACATATTAGTATAACTTTGACCATGCAAGTTTTGCAAAAGTGAAATGCAAAAACTGTGTACTTTGAGAGCTTCATGACAGCCTTTGAATTGGAAGAAAACAGGGAAAGTGAAAGATACAGGCCTTTGCATCCTTAAGAAGGATGCAGTAAGCTCTATCAGTCCCTTCTTAGATTATTGGCTAGCAAATCCTTAAGTTTTTATCTGAGGCTGATGTTGGGTTTTATGTTGGGTGCTGCTTAAGGCAAACCACATAAGGGACGTCTATAATACTTTTCATAAGTTCACCTGTTCAGGGTCTTCATAGTAATTCTGAAATTCAGATACTGACTTCCATAAAATGGAGGTTTGGAGTGAGCACTTTTGCTGCAAACTTTCATTAAGATGGTCAACTTTCATAAAGATGCCAACTGTAGATAGCTTAAGGAAAACAAATTCACACAGTGGCAAGAAATCTAGCTGTAATTATGTTGGTACTTTAGAAAGTTTATTATTATTTGATTCTCCTCTTTGAACTGTGTTTTAATAATACCATTGTTCTGTTCTTTCCTCAGAACAAAAACGCCGCAAAGTTGATACACATTCTTCTCCATCACATTCCTCAACAGTAAAGGTTAGTATAGCCTGAGGAAGGCAGCACCCATGTTAGGCTCACAAGTTTGGGATGCCAGTATTCGACTTCCTTCAAGTTTTGTGCCAAGTATACACTGGAACCACTGGAGGTTTTATGTTGCATTAGAAAATGCATTCCTTTTCTTTATTGGCGGACTGTCTTTTTTTCTATAAAAATATTTTTTAATTAACCAAAATAATGCTTCAAGGACCTAGCACAAATTTTGTAAAATAGTGTTTGGAAATTTCAAGAGAATTTTTACACAGAAGTGCCTCATTGCTTTAAGCAGTCAGTTTTTTTGGAGTGCAATGGTAGCTACAAGCAAATGAGTCTTTGCAACAGAGTGGAGCATATTTTTCTGCACTTCTTTGAAGAATCTATAGCACTGAAGATTCCTGGATGATACGGGATGTACGATACCTCTGAATTCATCAGGCTTCTTGATGAGCATCATACCGATATGTGCCTTCTAAGGAGGAGTCTTGAAAGGAGTTCCATTTTAAAGTCTCCTTGGTGATCAGTTCTCCTGTAGTTGTGTATATTCAGTGCGCATGCAGCTTCTGTTGTACCTTCCCTTCGAGGTTTGTTTATTTCCAATGGGTTCCCACCATGTTGAGCCCTGCGTTACGATAAAACCAGATGTGGCCACCAAGCCTCCTACCCAGCAAAGAGAAACCCCAAGCACTCAAGCGCAGCACAAAACCATGGGCGTAGCCTACTTGAAGACTCAGGGTAGCCATTCCTTGCTCCATATTTATATTATTTCTAAACCATCTATATTCATGGAATCTTTGAATTTGCAGTACGTTGAACATTTAAAACTGTAAGTTACCAATACTTGATCAAGAGCACTGTGATGGATTATGTGGGTCTTTAAACTTCACCATCTTACCAACTTTAGAACATGCTCTTCTCTTTTTTCTGTTTTTTCAAAGTACATCTTTTTCTATGTAAGATTTACTTGAAAGATTTAACTTAATTTTGGAGAATTCAAATAGCTTTTACTAGTTTTGAGGAAACAGGGGACAGTGATAACTACTCAGTGATGAAGTTTTTTATAAATGGCAGCATAAGGTTATTCTAGAGTAACTTCTACCACATTTAACTGAAAGTGGAGAAGATGCAGGTTTAAAAGTATTTGAAACCTGTTTCACCCCTTGTTCAGCTAAATTTAGAGTTAAGACCACTTTTTCTTTGTATTTTTGTCTAGGCAGGAGAGTGTTTTTTCACTGTTTTAGGAAGAATTAGATATAGACCTACTTGGTAGTTAATCTAATAACAGAGTCTAGTGAATAGATAATGACTCTTTCCCCCTCCCCCACTTTCTTTTTTAAAAGTATTTCAGTTTCTAGCCTTATTCAGAGTACGGTATTAACGCAAGATTTGTTCCAGGAGTAGCTGTTTTTTGTTTCAAGGGCACGGCCGTGCTTCCCAAAGTCCCTCTGGTTTCTGAAAACTATTCCAGCTCACGTGTCATCTCCGTTCATTTTCTACAGGACAACCTCAACGAACTCAAGGACTCTTCAGCAAAGGTTTGAATCTTTTAGAAACCAGCCAAGTTTATTTTCATATTCCATCACAGAGAGAAGTTAACTTTTGCTCGTGGCAAACTCCCATCAGAAATTCAAATTCTATTCCTGTAAATACTAGCATCGTAATAGAGGGCTGGGGGATTTTTGTCCTGGTATGTAAATCCTCTGTACAGGAGAGATGGTTGATATGCAACATTCAAAAATCCCCTGAATTTACCTTTCTGTCAATATTTTGAAGAGATGTGATACAAGTGTCTCTTCTTTTTCCCTCTAAAACTTGTGAATACACAGAAACATCCTTATGATTAAGCCATTTGTTCAGCTGAAAAGTTAATAGAATAGCTAAAATAGTTCTTAGAATTGAGTGGTTTTGAATGTACCAGTTAAAGAATATTTGAGATGTCTCTAGAATGTTGATACTCTTTTGCCTTACAACTGTATTCATGTTCTAGTACTATAGTATTGCGTTTCTAAGATTCAGAGACAGCCTCCTGGATTATCATTTTTGTGTATTTGCTTCCTGTAAATACACTTCAGTTTCATTATCTCAGGAGAAGGGATACTAAAGAATGTTCTCAGGAGTTCATAGAATCAGAATCCCGGGTTGGAAGGGACCTCAAAGATCATCTGGTCCAGCCTTTTTGGCAGAAACACGGTGTAGGCAAGATGGCCCAGCATCCTGTCTAGTCAGATCTTACAAGTGTCCAATGTTGGGGAATCCATCACTTTGCTGAGGAGATACTCCAATGGCTGATAGTTCTTGGTGTGAAGTGTTCCCCTCTTGTGTTCAGTTGGAATCTTCCCAGGTGTAACTTATATCCATTTTACATTATTTTTCCATGTGACTCCTTGTTAAAAAAGCATCTCCCTTGGTAGCCCCCCTTTAAATACTGGGACATGGTGTTAAGGTCTCCCCTAAGCCGCCTCCTCTCATGGCTGAGCAAACCCCATTCACGCTGCCTTTCCCCTGTCTCAGGCTTCCCAAGCCTTGGGTCAGCCTTTGTGGCCCTTCTCTGCACCATCTCCAGCCTGTCCACATCCTTTTTGTGTAGCAGGGACCAAATCTGAGCCCGGTGTTCTGGATATGCCTAACAAGCACTGGAAATACTGTATTTTAGACAGATTCTGTAGCTGTGTTTTGCTCTTTTTAAAACTCAAGCACATTGTAACTGTTGTACAGTAACAGTCACAGCCACTGCATGCCTGCTGGTACATCAGGGGATGTGACTGATAGGAAATGGATCAAATCTTCTAAAGTTGCTGTTTAAGTCTTTGATTACACAGTTGGTACCAGTGGGTAACTAAACTGCACAGAGGTTTAGCACTTGGAAAATGCTGACCATTTGGACTTTTTGGATACTTTTTGGATTTACCTATAAGATTAGTTATATTCACCTTATTTAAAAATATGTTATGAATTTCCATTTTCTGTTCTGTATTTACAATGTTGTTTTAGTTGTAGTTATCTTCGTGCGAAGTGTTTGGAACACTTTGTATGTTTTAAATCAAAATAGCTGGGATTCTGTCATGGATGCTTGCTGGTGGATTTTTTTATTTTATTTTTATTGAATCTTTCAAATACCAACTGTATCTGATTATAGGGATAGTGTATATGGGGAAACATCCTTTAGTCTTACCATTGATGAAACTACAGTGTCTGTAGATTTAATCCAGATGCTTTTATGAATCATCATATCTTGTATATTTATTTTTTTTAAATTAGAAAACGATAGTATTTATTTTGAACTTACCTCTGCCCTGAAGGATAGTATATGGGAATCTGTAAAATCTTTTCACTTCCTTACTGTATGAGTCAAGATTCAGCTGGTTAATTGAAATGTTGCTTGTATTTTTATTACTTAAGCTAAAGTTTTATTTGAAAATATTTATTTTAATTATTAGCGCATTGATTTAATTAAGCAGGCAGTGGAACTATTTGTAATTAAATTAACAGCAAGCAGCTTTATTTTTCTAGTTAATTTGAAAAGTTATATTTTAGAATTAACTGTAATGTGTTTGTGTAGACTTAGCCGGAAGTTGTGTGACCTTTTAATGGATTTATTCTTTAAGTGTTTGGGGAATGGGGGGCATCCAACCTGCTTCTTCCTTTTCTAAATGCACTTTTCTACTCTTTCTCACTTAATGAACTAATCTTCACTCTTCAGTGCCGTTCTAACAGACTTAAAGCACTTCATGACAATGTTCCCTGTACATGGTGTAAGACAAGTTAAATGTTCTTTACTTCCATGTACTTATTTGGGGAAGGGATGGGATGTTCAGAAGCCTGCAAGATTTACGAGTTCATCTTCCACTGAAAGTTAAAAGTCTAGTGCTTTATCTGCTTGTGGACTTTCTTTTATTCCTGATTTGGCTCAGTTTCTGGAGCCAGAAAATGGAAATAGTGGTTTACACTGCAGGTTGTAAAATAAATGGTGCCAGACTTGAGTTAGGTTTTTTTTTTTTTTCCCCTTACTTTGGCATTGGTCCAAGTTACAAACCACACTGAAGCACCCAAAATTTGATGTGTCATCAATTGACAGCATTTCTAGAAGCAAGTTGATAAAGTCTTTCTGGTAAAGTTAGGGGAGGGTGGATGTAGTTTTCCAAAACTCTGCATTGGAATGGTAGAGGAGCAGTGGAATCTGTTGTGAATAGTCATGAGAACACAAGAAGTGGAATAAGAGAAAGCAGAGCTATGAGTTTGCCTTCTCCTGTGGAAAGCAGCTGTGGGAGACAACTGAAAACTGAACTGTTTTAGAGAAAACATATTTGCATGTTACTGTCAGCAAAGTAGAGAACAGGGATAAATTTACTTGTGGAATGTCATTGTAGGAAATTGAATAAGAAAAGCGTGAGGGAAAAGAGGAAAAAGAAATACCTAGTGCAAGAAGTATTGAAGGTTCAGTCTCTGTTGTAGGATAATAAAATTCTAGTGAAAGAGACCTAAATTTTGTCAGTGTGACTTTAACATAGCATCACTAACATCAGGTTTTGGTAAATTAAGCATTTACTGAAACTGGGGAAGGAGAGGATTGCTTTAATTTTGAATGTTGTTTGAAACACTCATTGGTTTGGTTCAAGTGATACTTTTGAGTTTTTAAAAAATAATCTTCCACTTACCTCTTTTGTTGGTGTCCTTTTAAGAAAGGGGTCTCTCTAAAAAGAAATACAGAGAACAGTTTAATAAAGATATTTTGGTCCCCAAATAAAATTGTCAACTTATGGAATGGGGGAAAGATTGAAGTACACTGATTTAAATCTGTGTGCTGGTGTAACTTGAATACCAAGGGAAGTGGTTTTGATATAAAATATGCTCTTAATATTTCTTAGATCTAGCTTTTTAAAAAGACAGATATCATCACTGTAATGTATCCATATTTACATAACACATGCACTGCCTGTTTTATGGAGCTTACCAGAATTGGTTAGAAGTAGTAGTGGAATAAAAATCTAGAACACATTACAGAAAAAAACAATTCTTTTTCTATGTTCAGCTGTTTTTCTCATTTGAAGGTTATAAATTAGATTAAAAGACATTATTCAAAGTATTGTCTTAAATACTTTGTTGATAAAGATTATTCTTTAAAAATAAATTCTAGCTTGTTTAAACAGCTGATTCAATTCATTTGTTTCAGGCAAGATTGCAGGCGTTAACTGAGTCCAGTAACCTTCATATCCTGTTTCTGTAGCCCTGTGTCTGATCTGTGTTCATGCATCCAGCTGTCCTGGTGAACATTGTTGTGTGTATTTAATATAAATGTTTCAGTTAAGAGAAAATATTCTTGAATTGAGTAAATAAGCAGTAGGTTAAATTATAGATGACGAGTTTGAACATGTCTTCAATTACTCTTTATTTTGCTAATAAAATATTTACGTTTAATATTTGAGCTAGATCGGATATGTTAGAATAAGACTTATTTTAATTTGCACGTCTAGGAATACATGTTAATATTTGGTGATGTTGCCTTAATTTAACAGCACTACATAAACCACACTACTCCAACACTGTCCAAGAGTAAGGAGAGAGAAGTGGAGAAGAAAGATTTGGACAAGTCAAGGGAAAGATCCAGAGAGAGAGAGAAGAAAGATGAAAAGGACAGGAAAGATCGAAAAAGGGTTGGTGACATTTTTAATGAACTAGTTTAGACAGTTGGTATGTGCTTGGAAAGCTTTCTGTTCCAAGGCCTTGCAGTAATAATTGGCTGTACACCCATCTGAGCAGAAGTGATCTCTATCAGATGTGGCTTTTTTGTTCTGCTACTCTTTCAAAGGTTGGTTTGCAACAATGTATTCAAACCTCTTCTCCCTCCAAACCGATCTCCAGAAACTTCACACCAGATGTAACACCTCAGTTACTTTCTAAGGATTCAAAAATTAGTTCTCCAAAATAAGAGTACAAGCAGGTGCTCCTTCAGAGTATGTTTTAGTCTGCTAACATCTGCATAATTGTGTTTGGTGCCAGGATCATTCAAACAGTGACCGAGAGGTACCACAGGATTCAACTAAACGACGCAAAGATGAAAACGGCACAAGTATGTATTTTACTTTTTGGGTGTGTGTTCATCAGGCTTTTACGTGTTGTGAATTACAACGTGCTGTTCTATTTTTAGCTGGTTCTTCAAAACACAGCAAAAGTGAAAGTCCTTCTGATTCCCCTCGCTTAAATGAAAAAGAGAAGGAGAAAAACAAATCAAAATCTTCAGGAAAAGAGAAAGGTGACTCAATCAAGGCAGAAAAGATGGAGAAGAGCTCCTCTGGTAGCAAAAAGGTAAAATAAGCTGTTCTCTCGTTTATTTGTTGTTGCTGACAGAACAAGCTGATATTTTTTCCTAAAATTTATTGCTGTTTTATTGCCTAAATTAAAAAGATATGCTGTGAATGTGTAAGAAGATGCTTCTGAAACTTCTGGTATCTTGTGGCTTAAAATATCTCAGCAGTCACTACTGGCAGGAGTAGGATAGTTTGGGAGGGCTAGTTCATTTTGGCAGTAGCCAGGAAAATTCAGAACTTATACTTTTAGATTATTCAGAACTTAAATATTTGCAGACTGCTTTGGTAAGCAAGTAGATGAAAATAGACTTACCTTTATATATAAACTAGTCTGTAATCCAGATTTCCAAGTACATGTGTCACCACAGCTGCTTTTGGTGAAAGCAGCTATGTTGCAGTTACATTTGTATTCTCCAATCAGTGGTTCCCAGTTGCAGCTCTGCTGCTGGCATTTGCTGGAGAACTGAATGAGAGATAAAATAATCTCAGAAATCATAGAAGCTGAGTACTGTCATTTTGAATGATTATTTTCTTTTAGCTATGTCCAATTATAATGTTAAATGTTACAGTCCTCCTAAATGTCCTGTACAATGAGTACCATAATAACCTTTTTCCATATGTATTTTTAAAGGAATCAAGACATGATAAAGAAAAAACAGAGAAGAAAGAAAAACGGGACAGTACTGGGGGAAAAGAAGAAAAGAAACAATATCCTTTTAAACATTGACATTTCAGAAAATTTTTGCAAATGAGCTTCCCTTTTTTATATGTAGCAAAATATATATTTTTTTCCTTAACGCTGAATTTACTCATAAATCTTCAGACAAGCAT
Organism: Sturnus vulgaris; assembly: GCF_052056855.1. Lineage (NCBI taxonomy): Eukaryota > Metazoa > Chordata > Aves > Passeriformes > Sturnidae > Sturnus > Sturnus vulgaris. The sequence goes on along the minus strand of NC_142256.1, from coordinate 14,894,824 downwards.
AGATAATGAAGATTCTTTCAGGAAAGGTAAAAATGTTTGTTATTTAATTTGTTTGATTCGGTATCTCCCATGGGTCCTGTTGACTGGTAAAAGATATACAGACAAAACACCCTTAAATCACCCAGGGTGGCAGGGTGGTGTCTTGGGGGTTTTTGGTTGTTTTGTGGGAATTTTTGTTTTGATTTATGGTGTTTCATGTTTGGGGGTTTTTATGGGCATGTGTGGTTTTGGGTTTGGTTTTTTTTTATTATTATTTTTTAAATATTATTACTATTACTCTTTGTGAGTTTTTATTACTGCCCCAGGGGAAAATATTTCACAGATATCATCACAGAGATTGTATAGATGCTCATATTTTTTTTGGAAGAAAAAAAGAGGCAGGGAATGTGGCGTGTCAGCAGCGTTTGGTGGAGTTGTGTCTTTGTTACTTTTTCCAAGCTGCCATACAAAAGCAGAGGTGGATTCGTGTCATTCTGACAGTCATCACGCTTGATAATCTACATATTACTTAACGGTATCTTGCCTAATATGTGGCAAACTCATGTTTTGTATCTTTTTACTTCAACAAAAGCAGTAGCTTTTAAACCACAATGCTCCATAATGCAGTTGGTCAGCTCAGTGTCTCTGCATAATCTTTTATCTGGTTTGATCTGAGGAGGAAAAAGATAAAGGTAAATTTTGGCATGGAAACATGGACTATTAAAAGAGAGAGAAGAAACTTCAGGGTATTTTGAGTAACCCTTATTCAGACTGGATCTTCTGGAAAAATCAGTTGTTCTTTGAAGTTGATGAATGGGCTCTGAATGGTTTGGGGTTGTTTTCAGACCTATGCAGCTATGTGGACATACAAATTTTATTTTATGGGTATGAGGGTAGATTTTTCTCCCCTACACAGAGCCATTTTAAGAGTCTTGAATGTTTTTTTTCAATTATTTGGGAAGGAAAGTGTCCCAGTCAACCTAAATTAGTTCACCCATCTAACCAACTTTAGTCACAGACTGCTATTGATCTTTATGCATGAGGCAGTGTACAATTTTACTTGTTAAGAAAAAAAAAAAGAAAAAGCAAAATCTGGATGTCTTGAGAAAGTTTCCACTCATGTATTGTGACCTCAGAGCAAAGGGGGCTTATTTCAGAAGGGATCTTGTGACCCATTTGGGGTCAAAGCTTACTCAGCCTTGACAGTTGAGGGCATATAAGTGAAGAGGTTTGGGTAACAAAGCTTGTGCTGATACCGGGTGCTCTTTGGTGGTAGAAAGATGGGAGTTCAAGTTATTGATTCTTAGTACTATTCCTTTCTATCTTCTTGAAATAATGAAAGATAATTCTGTGAATAGTTTCTAAACTGAAATTTATAAGCATTCTCTGGAAAACATTTGCTGAAATTTTCTTGACTCTTTGTCCTTCGTATCTGTTATTGTCTGATCACTGTAGAGGGATCCCAGTTTTTTCCCTGTTCTTTTAAATGCTGCTTTGGAACAAAAGAAAAAAGGCAGTCTTGGTAGATGAAGTTCGCTACTGAGCACTTACGGCTCCTTTAATAATAAAATACAAAGTTTTGTCTTGACTAGCAATTCTATATAAAGTGAGGATTGTCATAAGTTAAAAAAGCACAACTGTGTTCTGCTGACTGTAAGTAACAAGTGCTCAGGTAAATGTCAGTTTTTCTGTGGAATTCATATCCAGCTGTGTAATGGGCTGGAGCTTCTGGCCTGGAACTGACAGCATCCCACTGTGTGCATAGTGAAGTATGAAAAAGTGTTTTGTATAGCAACACAGTTATGAAATCTCATCCTGTGCTCCTGTTAAATCTTTGATATTGTTCTTCAGAATGTACAATGTCTGCTTGACTGCATTTATTTCTTGCCTAATTTAGAGATAGTAAGATTTTGGGAGGGGGTTGCACATCTAAAGGAGTTTATACCCTCACAAATTACTACTTGTTTCCTATTTGTATGTTTAAATCAGCGTTTCACTACTTACAGTGCAGTGCTCACAGTAGTGTAGTTCTTGCTGTGGAATAAGCTAGAGTGAGGGAATGATAGTTTTATTTCCCTCCTCATGCTTTGAGTTGTGAATGGAATAAAATGTGAAGTTGTGAGATCAGTGTTCATTTGAACATCTAATTTTAATTATGTATACCTTTGTTGCAGGTGACATTGAAATGGGAAGATATCCATTATATCCAAGATATCTGTGACCAGAAGTATATTTTCCAGAGTAAAGATTGCACAGAAAATTGTGAATGAAGAGGACCCATCTGCATCTCCTTAAATTATTCAGTTCTCTGCTTTATTTTCCCCATGCTAAGGACTTAATTGTTAAGTTGTACATTACTGTATTTTTAACTTGTTGCTTAGTTTCTTATACATTTATTTTCAGTACCTGGCTGAAAGTGTTACCTATTCCATATTTTAGCACAATGTGCTGCAAACAAACAGTTGCCATAGTGCAAATGAGGTTTCATGTGTACATAGTTCCACTTCAGTTTGTTGAAAATACTGCCTGAGTTTAGTAATTCTTTCAGTTTGAAATTGCATTCTTTTAGATGTTTGAAAACCACAAATAAACAGTTATTGAACCTTTTTGGATTTACCTCATTTAAACTCAGTTTTTATTTATTACTTGGCCTGTTTTTAATATCAGTAACTAAAAAAAACAAAGTTAAGTGGGAGCACTGTTTTCATGCAATGCTTAGGGATTATTTGTATATTGTGTATAACGTTGACTTGTTTAAAAAAAACAATGAATGAACCTTGTCCCATCCCAATCTAAACCTGTGCTCAGTTGTCCTCTGTCAAACTTTTGGTTTGTCATGTTGTTTTTAGATTGATTGGAAATGCTCTCTTCAAAACTGAAATAAATTAAGTTTCAGTTACAGCTACAGGAGCTTTGTATTGCTGAACTTTAGTCTGAAAATTTCACAATGACATTTTTAAAAAAAAAAAAAAAAAGGAATTTTTTTATCTGCTAAATTCTACCAGTGTAACCTTTTTTCTAAATAAACAATAGTTTTCTCAATGGGTCGTAAATCATTCTCTGTGTGGTCACTTTATTATTTCTATGGATCGTTAGGGAAATTGGATGTTAGTTGGACTCATGGCAGGGGTGGTTCCTGTCTTTGCTGAGGCCCTGCCCTTTGTTAGATGCCAAGGGCTGGTTACAGAGTGTGGTGCCTGCTGTGGAGTGACAGATGTGCTGCCTTCTCCAGGGGTTTCCAGGAGCTCTGGGTGTGCCTTCCTGCATTCAGTCAAGTTTACACTTCTCTTTTGAGCCATTTGTCCCATGTCTAAATGCCACTAAAATCTCGGGTTTGTATCAAATACTATTAAACACAGGGATTTGTCTCTCAAATATTTTGGGATTTTGGTGAAATTTTTTTTTTAAATATAAAGGGAATATTGATCAAGAGTTGAGCATCCTGGTGCTGTATGCTTTCAGTAATCTGGGATTTGTAACAGAAGCATATTGTCTTGATGTGTGTATTCAAAATACTAAATATTAAGAAACTGTAGTGCTTATATGTGGGGGTGTATGCTGTGCTTTGCACCACTTATTAGTGGTTTGTCATCAGTCTTGTCTGTTTTTCCTCTGAGCCAGGATTATTAGAAAGGCAATTGAGACGGTTCTCGTGTTTGGACTTGGGTGTTTATTATATCTTATCAAAGAATTACAGAAAGTACGACAGCACCTCCAGCTCCTTGCTAGAAGTGGGAAAAGTGGCTACAGCTGAGCCTGCTTCAAGGCCTTATAAAGCTAAACAAATAGAAGTTTAACACCTATATTATTTATCCTTTTGACCCAATAATAGATTCCCACGACCCTTAGAGTGACAATTGACTGACCAGCCAAAGGTTACTACCTAAGTTCTGTGAAGAAGAAATTATGAACAAAGAAAAATACACCACCTAAAATTCTCCATCTTTTCCCATATCCACCACTATACTACAAAAACCTCTAATTTAAAACCCATCACGCAGTGAAAATACACACATCATTTATATTTACAAGCCTTCTCCAAGGTTTCAGGTCCAGAGCAGTGTTTTCCAAGGGGCCTGTGCCTGGAAGCACAGAAAGCTCAAAAACTCCAGATTCCTGAGATCCAACACTTAGAGACTTGGTCGGTAAAACTCTTTTTGATGAGCTTTGTTCTGGTTACTGAGTGACTCATAGAAGATTACAAATTCTGGCCCTGCCAGAATTAGGAAGAGAATTGGGCAAGAGTTATCCAGCTACTTCGAGGTGAGAAAGAATTACTAAAAAGAAGAGTAACTATGCTAAATACTTGGATCCTTTTAATTACCTCACTGGGGCAATCTAAAATGAAACACTTCTATCAAAGTCACTCTAGTCCTTTGGCACACTGGAATGTGAATAAGGTGATGCTTGGGCAGGGCTGCAGCCACCGGCCTCCCCAGAGCTCCAGGCTGCTGCACCAAGGTGTGTGGAGAAGGTCACCATGGTCACCGAGTACAGTGCAATCGCCAAAGGCAGGAGCCACCTGTCATTCCAGGCACTGGCAGGGAAGTCGAAACAATAATTTAGAATTCTGCTTGGAGGAGGCATGTACCTGTCCTGACAGGAGGGTTTGTTCTCACCTGTGATGCTGTTGGCATGGCAGGAGCAGTGTGGTGTTTGCACATCCCTGGAAGCAGTAGTGGGGAGAAGGAACGTGGGATGTCACACTGAGACTGCCATGGGTCTGGGAAGTGCAGACACAGCCCCAGCGAACTGCAGCAGTCAAAAAGGAACGATTAAACTTCGTGCTGTGGCTGGGATAACTTGGATGTGCTCTGAAATGTCCTTATTTCCTGAGAGGGGCCACAGGAGCAGTTTTTGGCCAAGTTAATACCTGTTGGTGGGAGGGTTTTCTCCCCTAGATACATTGCAAGACAGCTGGTCCTTCTGATCCTTCTTCCTTATGTGGGTCTCTCCAGGGACTCAGATGTATTTGTGGAGACAGCAGTGAGGGGAGGGTGATGGGTGTTGTATTCCCATTAGTACAGCTAAGGGGAATCAGTGAGTCCCAGAGGGCTGGGGCCAGCATGGAGCTGGCCAGGTTGTTTGGCTGTACTTGCCACTGGCACACTCATGGACTTTGTGCTGAGGTGGCTGAGAAAGCCAAGGACACCCTGGCTTTCATCAGCAATAGTGTGACAACAGAACCGGGGCAGTGACCATCCCCTGTGCTAGTGAGGCCACGCCTCAAATCCTCTGTTCAGTTCTGGGCCTGCCACGGCAGGAAAAACTTTGAGGGGCTGGAGCCTGTCCAGAGAATGGCAGCAGAGCTGGGGAAGGATCTGGAGCACAGGTTTGAGGAGAAACAGCTGAGGGAGGGATGTTCAGCCTGGAGAAAATGAGGCTTGGGGGCAACCTAAACACCTTCTACCTCTCCCTAGAAGGAGGGTGCTGTCAGGTGGGGGGTCAGTCTACTTTCCCAGGCCACAGGCAGCAGAATAAGAAGAAACAACCTCGAGGTTTAGACTGGATACTAGGGAAAGCTTCTGCACTGGAAGGTTGATCAGGCATTGGAACAGGCTGCCCAGGGCAGTGGTGAAGCTGCCATCTTGAAGTGTTCAAATGATGTGTGAATGTGACAGGGCCATGGATTTGTGGTGATCATGGCAGCACTGGGCTAAGAGTTGAACTCAGTGGCAAGTCTTTCCCAACCTTAATGTTTTTATGATTTGAGAGGATCGTGGGGAAGAATAGACAGGGCTGGGAGGGTGGGGAAGCAGCCCTGCACTGCTGTGATCCTAGCCCGTGGTCCTGGCCCATGGTCCTGAGAGAAAACCTGGTACCCAGAACCCATTAATTAAGCCCTAATGTGATATTCTAATTGTTCTGTATAATCTGCAGCATCTGTGATAGGTCACAGCTTCAGCTATTTCATAATAAGTTGTTTTCCCACAACGCTGGAAAGCATCCCTTGTTTAAAGGGCAGGAGAATATTAAATAAACACCATTTATATTTATTTGCCTCGGATCAAAGCACAGCTCTTACATTAATTTTGGAGGGGTTTTTTTTGGCAATTAGCCTGCTCAGGCCATATTTAGAAATCAAATGCAATATTTGTCGAAGGCTTGGAATGATATTAAAAATCCGCTTCAGCAGTGAACAGGGGAAGGAGGATGCTCAGGCTCGCGGCGTTCTGGAGCCGGGGCGGCGGTGGCAGAAAGGGGCGCTCCCCCCGTGCCGACCGCTGCATGTCAGTGTTGCACCGAGCACGGCACCGCACAGATTCCCCCCTCCCCTTCCTGAATCCATGGCTTCCTGGCGCTATAGAACCTCAGAACGCTTTGCGTTGGATGGGACCTTGAAGATCACCGCGTTCCAACCCTCTGCCGTGGTAGGGATGCCGTCCACCAGACCAGCTTGTTCTAAGACTTTAGTGCTTCCAGATGTGGGGCAGCCACAGCTTCTCTGGGCAACCTGTGCCAGTGCCTCAGTACCTTCACAGGGAAGAATTTTCCCCACGTATCCAATCTAAACCGACCCTCTTTCACTTTAAAGCCACTCCCCCTTCTCCTATCACTCCATGACTAGCAAAAAGTCTTTCTTCAGCTCTCTTGTAGCCCCTTTAGGTACTGGAAGGTGCTCTGAGGTCTCACCAGAGCCTTCTTTTCTGTGTGGTGAACAGCCCCAACTCTGGGGCTGTTTCCAGAGGAGATGGGCTCCAGCCCCGTGTATTTCTTTGTGGCCTCCTCTGGACTCACTCCAGCAGGTCCATGCCCTTATGTTGTGGCCCCCAAAGCTGGACACTGCTCCAGGTGCAATATCAGAAGAGCAGAGAGAGTACAATAATTTGCCTCGACCTGCTGGCCATGTTCCTTGTGATGCTGCCCAGCATATGGCTGGTTTTCTGAGCTGTAAGTGAACGTAAGTTATCCCACAGTTATCCCTTTCCCCCACTGCCCTTCATGCCCCACTTTGTCCCTGCAGCAGGCACCAAGCCCTTTTCTCCTCTCCCTGCTCGTGTGGTCCTTCCCCCAAACCTGCCCACATCAACTGGCCCAGGGCCCAGGCACTGCTCTTCCACACTCTGCTCTACTTCTGTATTGCTTTAACCAATTTCTGGTGTTACATCGTACCCTTCCCTACTTGTTACAGCATATCAAGCATCTGCCACATGCTCATTAATTGGTCAATTACTTTATTTATGTGCTAAACATTATCTAAAGCACCAGTCATTACCAGCATCATGGCTTCAGTTTGTGTAGAGCATTTTTTACAGGCTTTAAGTGCCTTACCCTCTCCTTGCCATCAAGGCTGGGGTGTGCGCCTGTACCCCTGTTAACACTTTGTGGTCCAGTCACCAGCTCAGTCCCATTCCTGAGCCCTATGCTGGTTCCCCACTCTCAGAGGCCAGGTCAGTAATCACTGCCAAGTTTCCCAGCCCTTCCTCAGAGCCATTTCTCTTTGGATTTATCTTGTTTTCTACTGCTGCCTTCAACTCCTCCCTGCCTGAAATTAGGATGAAGTAAGAAAACCCTGAAACTACTAAAATGATGATGGAAGAATCCCCCACAACGGTCTGCTGGGGCAGGCCAGGTGCCACCACACATCCTGGTTTTGTATGTATGTATGATCCTCATCTGCTGCTACAAATCAGCTCCAAGTTCACCCTGAGGTGTCAGCTCTGCCTGTTTGCTTGGAGGTGCCAGTAGCCTCCTCACCAGTGAGAAATTGCTGCAGAGTAGGGTCTTCTGCTCTTGCTCTGCTGTAAGACGTCCTATCATCCTCAAAATGCCAGGATGGCATAAATAATTTAAGGCTGTAACACTTCAGTGATAGAAACAGCACTAAATAAACACTTGGTGTGTGCACCAAGGTTTCATTATCCTGCCCTTGGTGTCAGCCCATGGAGGCACCACCATCCAGCACATCAGTCAGCCAGGGCCATGGTGTCCAGCAAAACCAGCACTGCAAGTGCTTCCAGTGAGCTTTACCAGCTGCACCAGGGAAGGGCAGAGGTTTTACTGCTGCGTTGGCTGTAGGGTGTGCATGGCAGCTCCTGTGCTCAGACTCTTCTCTGGGTACTGTGTGCTGTCTGGCTTCTTCTTGCCTGGTGGGGCAGCTGCTGCCAGTGTCTATGCCCGTACACAGGGAAAGCTGGAAAACATTTTTGTTGATGCTGTTGCAGTGATGATGCCACATTACAAATCAGTCTCAGTAATTTCTCTGTTGTTAACTGATGAAATAAAGCCAAGAAAGCCCAATTACAGAGTCAGAGCAGGACTGGGATGTTGACGGCAGATTTTGGCCAAGCCTACCTCCCACAGGGCACGTGTAAGAGGGGAGTCCCATCATGGTGCTGGGGCTCCAGCCTGGGGCTCCTGGGCTGGGAGAGATGCAGCAGTGGGTGCCCTGGCCCCACTGGTGGTGTCCTATGGTTTAATGCCAGACCTGGCTCTTCCTGCAGCCACAGAGACACTGGGTGTGGCTCAGCATGCCCCTTGGGCTATGGGTGCTGCTGCTCCTGGCTACACTGTCCTCCCCAGATACCAGTTTCAGATGTATTATATCCTTAGTAAATACAACTATGAAATTTATAATATCCATGCAAATATTATCTCTGTACTTAAATCCTTTAGGTTAATTGCATAGAGCTATCATTATCCAGATCTTGTTTATGTATTGCTGTCTGCAAAATAGAGCCAATTTTCCAGACTGAAATGATGAATATGGGCACCAATGACATTTTGTAATTTAATTTTAATACTCATGACATTATTTTAATAACCATAAAGAATAATTATTTTTGAAAAAATAAATGTTGCACTGCAAAACCTGGGAAGGAAAAGCTATGCCACAATGATACAGTATTTATTTTATTTTGTTGTCAGGTGTCTGCCACGGGGAGGACATGCTATTGGTTTGGATTTTTAGGCACAAATTTTAACACTGTTGAAGTCTTTTTGCTGCCACTGATGGCTCTTGGAATTTGATGCATTATTCTGAATTTTTCCTTTTATTATGATTCCCCACCTGCAGAAGTCTAGAGACAAGGTCATGCTAGGGTGTGTTGGAGCCCAGCATTCCAGGGGTGCTATGCAGCCCTGCTGCCCTTGCTGTAGTCTGTGTAGCAAGTCCAGGTTTTAGCCCAAAGTGCACTTGTGGCGCAGGGAAGTTCCAGACCATCTCCTGCCTCTCTCCCTGTGGCCACAGACCTATGTGAAGTTATCCCCCACCCCATCTCAGCTGGCCAGGCTCTCTCAGCTCACTGGGTGCAGCTGTGCCACTTCACCACAGCCTTAACCTGTTTCACCTGACACATATTTATTAGAAAAACGTAACACCCATTGTGCAGGATCTGGTGAGCCCCTGGTAGGGCAGCACTGCAATGACTGCTCACTCAGGGCAGGGATGGCATCAGCCTGGTTGATGGCTCGTGGCCCGTGCTGGGGCTCAGTGGGCACGCTGAGCCCTGCTTGCAGACACATTTTGGCAGGTCCAGGTGAAGGGAGCATAACTCACCCCTGTGTCTGCTGCAGGGCTGTGTGACTGTCAGGCAGCAGGAAGTGGGTCAAGACAGCTCTCTAGAAAAATGCAGTCCACCCATGTTGGCCTGGATGTCGAGCATGAAATGAAAGCTGAAGGACAGAACAATATTTCTTCCATGCCTCCCTGCATTCATTGTGTGGGCACTTTACACATAAATAGGCTCATTTCAGCAAGGCCTCCCTGTGGGAAGGAGGGGTGGCCCCATATGGAGCCCAGTATGCTCAGCACAGCACCCTGCTTACACACAGGATAACCTAAAAGCTTCATTCTTGTAAGGTGGCTTAGGGTTGAATAATTGTTTATTGCTCTGATTTAGTCCTTGCTTATTGCTGAGCTAATTTGCAGTTGCTGAAGCCTCGGTTGAAAATACAAGGTGGGCTCAGCACCTGTCCCCCCCTGCACTCATTTACAATCAACACCAGTGGCAGCCCCACAGGGGCTCAAGCAGCCCCATGGTTGGGACCCCTTCCAGGCACCAGGTGCTGAGCAGGGAAAAGTACCAGTGACTTCCAGTACTTATTTTCTGTTTCCCTTTGCAGCCAGAGGCAGTGCCACAGGGACACTCAGGTTCTCTCCTGTTTGGCAGGGTATGTTTTGGGCAGCAGATACCAAACCACTCAGGTCCATGCCCACCTGCTCTGCAGCAGTGCTACTGCCCAAGACCTTCACTGGGGGATTTTTTTTTATTTTTCAGAGGCTGATCTGTTCATCCCCAGTCATCCAAGGGACGCATGGAGCTGCTCCAGCTCAGTTCCAGAGGCCCTCGGTGCTAACAGTAGTGTCACCCTCAGTGGTCCCTGCAAAGAGCCCAGGGAGCTGGTTCCTGATGGGAGACCTGAGGGTGGTGTGGCCAGGGGTAGCCCCAGAGAGGCCTGTCCCTGCTCAGGTGTGGTATGGGTACACACCAGCTGTTTAACACCAGGATTACTTTCCAAGGCTCATTGTTTGTGGTGACTTGACGAAACTACACTGTGGGTGAAGTAAACTCAATGAATTAGAGTTGGGATTAACTGCAATGTTGGGTAAAAGTTTTTTTGCTTAAGGAAGAATTGCTGAAAAGCTGGGAATTTCAGGAAAATACATCTGTTTAGTGAACATTTAAGCAATTTTTTTACCCATGCTGCTGCCTGCTGCAGTGGCAGGGCAGAGTGTCTCCCACCCTGGCTGGAGCCCTGAGGCTTCTCCCCTGCTCCTTCCCAGCTCCTCACTGGGTGCTCCTTGGTCCTTGCAGGATCAACCAGCTTCCATCAGCATGAAAATAAAAAATTAGTTGGTTTGCAGGTTACCAAACCAGAAATACCCATTTCCCAGCAGCATCCTCAGTTCAGTGTGGGGCCCCTAAACTGGGTAGGCTAGGAAAGGCTTTGAGCAACCTGGTCTAGGGAGAGGTGTTGGAACTGGATGATCCTTCCAACCCAAACCTTCCAGGGTTCTGTGGTAAATATCTGAGGAGCATCCCAGACTGGCCAAAGGGAGAGCAGCAGTGAGGGACTCCTTCTCCCCTGAAGAAAAGAGAAGCAAGCGCTTTAATATTTTTTCTTTACAGTTTTATTTACAAAATGTATTAAAACTCTTTGTACAACACCTCATCAAAATGAGGCTCAGTAATTGATGCCCACACATGCAGTTTATGCTTTTACAGCCATTAGTTTGCTCGGCAATTTTTCTGCTCACTCAAGTGCAGTTTCAACGACCAAAAATAGGAATTTAAATTACAAAAAAACAAAAAAGGAGAAAAAAAAAGAAAAAGGAAAGAACCCCCAAAGCCCCCGAAGCAAAACAAATTTTAAAAAATATACCAAAACAAATCATCATGAGACTACTGCCAAACTTCTGATAGCTTGAAGTTGGTAGCCAGAATTGGTAAGCACTCAACACGTTTTAGATTTACATGCAAGTTTAAAAAATATCGAACCATTTACCAAACTCCCTTCACTGGTGTGAAGCCTCCACTCTTAAAAATTGCTCTGATAAACATACATCTTTTATACAGCTTTTAAGAAAAACGTTTGTTTTAAATACAACTCATAACTGCACAGCTTTAGCTCACCCTTGCTGGGGACGTGATCATGTTTAGAAGTTGAAAAAAAAATCAGAGTTTCATGAAAAGAAAATGAAAATAAAACTATTTTTTGTCAATATCTTGTTAAAAACTTGAACAATAAATTATTCTCCTATGAGCTTTTAAAATGATTTTATATTACATTTTGTTGGAAATACATATTTTTAACAAGACTTTTTATTTTCTTTTTCTTTTTTTGTTGTTTTTAAATCCTATTAAAAGTTCAAATCTATCATCAGCAAACTAAATGCCTAAGGGTCAGACTGCTTTAAATGAGTTTCTTTTTCATTTATGTTATTGATGAAATAAAACTCTATCATAAACTACAGAAAATACATATTGTCGATTAGCGGTAATTAGTATGCAGATATTCCATTGAACATTTCCCATGTGATTGACAATATGTTAAAAGTTTTGTGGGTTTTTTAAATTTTTCTTTTTTTTTTTAATTTTTTTCTTTTTTTTTTTCTTTTAGAGATGCAATTAAGTAGTTTCCAGGCAGAGGTTCAAGGCTGAAATGCTGCTGCTGTCTAAGACGTTGGATGTGAGTAACAGTGAGCTCCTCCTGGAGCAGAGGTGGCCGGAGCACGGCATCCTCCTCACAGAGAGGCATCCCCTCACCAGGCATGAAACAAGAGTTGGCAGGAGCTGATATAATATAACAGTACTAGCAGGAGTCATGTTAGATCGATTACTATTACTCTGGAACTGGAGCTCTAACTGGAGTTACTATCTTCTTTCCTTGCTTCTGTTTCACAAAGACCATTACTGAGAAGCATTAGCTGAGCACAGTGCTAGATGGGGAAAGAGAAGTGGGGAGAAGCAGAAGCAGGTTTGGGAAAAACTAACCTGCCCTTCTCTTGCTTCATTGCTTGATATTAAACAGTGAATTAAAATGCAAATGCACAGCAAGAAAAGAGATATATGGTCTGAACTTAAACAGCAAGTAGCTTTTCCTTTTTTTTTTAATTTTAAAAGCCACCCAATGTCATTTTAATAAAGCACCTGTAGGTATGCCTGATGATAGAACAAAAAAAAGGAATGCAATATTTTCTGCCCGCACTATAGCTACCTTGTCAAGAAATTAATTTACTGATCTGGAAGCAAGACATGCAGTTCCACAAATTACTTCCTTTTGGATTTACAGATTCACAGTCATTGACCTTAATTGGTTTGAATGCACGGATTCTTTCCTTCAGGTGTTACACCTTTTGCTGCTATACAGAATTGCTCAAATTAGCTGGAGAAGTTAAAGTGGTTCAGAAAAAAAAATAAAATCGCACCACTGTAAGTAAATACTGAAACATCTTGACATCAGCTCGTACAAGCAGTGGCAGGCCAGTCTGCATTTGCACACAGATTTCTGAGGCTTTGTGTCAGGAGGAGTTTCATAATTTGATACGATTGGGGTGGCTGATGAAACCAGCTGCGGTTGCTTTCAGGACACAAGTTCAGTTACTGTGCAGTGGTATCAAAGAATGGCTTTTGTTGCACTGATCTTTTTTACAAGAATTTTTATTTTTCACATACCAATATTTTGTTCCAGTCCATTTTCCCTTTCGTTTGTTTTTTCTTTTCCTCTCTTCTTCTTTTTCTTTTACTTCTTTGAAGCAAAGCAAGAATATTTCAGTGATGGTTTGCATTGTTGTGAGTCTCAGAGTCTTCCATAAGGCACTGAAGGAAAAAATACCAGTTTTTCCTATTAAAAGTACATTGCACCATCATCAATGCGTGTCATGCCTGACACCTCAGAGAGAGTATAACTGGCTCAGATGGTCCAAATCCATGAAGTAGCCACATTCTCTGCTGCTTTTTGTCTTGCATGCTGTCAGGGTGAAGATCTAAAATAAAACCAGAGAGATTTCATCACTGCCTGGCAGCGAGGGGTAGGGGAGCTTAGCCCATGGAGAGGCATAAACTGTGGGCAAGAGGCTAACCAGGCCTTTTCAGAATCATTTGCCAGCAATTCAGCTCTACTTTTCCTGCTTTAGACCTCATGAATTCTAGTGCAGAAGGTTTGGTTCTATTGCAAGTTTTTTTTGAAACTTCCTAAAAGCACTTACCTGACCTGATTATAGCTTACAAAACAAAGAGGAAGAGATCAGCAACAAGAGAGGTGAGAATTCTGATTAGAGTGATTTTTAAAGCAATTAACAAAATACTTTCATTTGAACTAGCACGATGCTGGAGAGAAGAGTTACTCACTTCAGCACAAAGCCAGCTACCTCTGTGTAAAACAGAATGGTACCTTTCTGATCCTACTTCTGATCAGGGAAGAAATTTAAATGACTGATACTTAAAAACTGCCACAAGATGGTGTTTCAAAAGCCTCTTGCAGCAGCCCCCTGGTGCACACAACGGAATAGCACAGACAGCTAAAAAAGGAAAGAAAGAAGGAAACCCAGAGGGTTTATTCCCGGCCCGCAGCCGTACCCCTAGATTTTCACACTTTCTGTTCCGTACACGTTGTAACCTTCTCTGTAGGTAGCGTAATTCTGGGTGTTGGTGGTGGGAGCAGGTTTGAAGTTCTGTGTGTTCTTGGTGAGTTTCATTCGCTTGGACTCAGCCCGAGACTTGTAGCAGAACTCGATCAGTGCCACCATCATGGCCAGCCCCAGGCCTCCCACAAGGATATAAAACACACCAGCAACATTGCTCAGGCTCAGAGCGCTCGTCTTGTCCTAAGAGAAACGAGCCACGCTGTTAGTTCTGCTGTGAGGAGCAGACAGACAGACAGACAGACAGACAACAGGCTGTTTGCATTAGCCCTAGCTGGAATAGCTACACTCATGGTGTTCAGTGTCCGGCCCATGGACCAGTGCTGTCCCCCCATCCCCACAGCCCGGGGCTGCACAGCAGTGACTGCTCTGTCCTCCACCCTGTGGTGGGTGAAACCTTGGTGAGTCCAAGGCAATGAGGTTTCTTTGGCCACTGACTTCCCCAGGCCTTTAGTATCCCAGAGCAAGGTTGCCTATGGCCGAGCATCCCTGGTAGCAAAGGCACTGGGGGAGAGTTGGGCCGGTGGCTGGATAAAACAGCAGAATTTACAGGAGGCCATGACAAAACTAGGAAAGGAAAAAGCCAAACCACTACACACTTGGGTTTGGTCAATGTAGGAAAAATTCTTGAGATGCTGCTAAACTTAACTACCTTTTTTCAACAGTTAGAAAAAAAAAAACACCCTAGAAAAATGGTCAGTTACTTAGAGGTCAAGTAGCAGAGCCCTGAGCTAAACTAGCACCTTCTGGAGAGTGAGTTATTGAATTAAACCAGACATCGTAACACAAAAATCACTGGTCAGGGTTTATCTTCCTTCAATACATGTCAGATGGGGGAGAAGCTTGCATTTTTAAAAACAGGGTTCTGGAATGAGATTAAAGAGAGCTGCAACCCTTCTGCTGCTGCATGGGTGGGTGGCTGTGGGTAGGAACAGCTCCTGGCTGGCACAGTTGGCTGGGCTGCCACACCACAATGGCTGGGGTGGACAAGCAGGTGCCAAAGAAATTTGTCTATGCCCAGAGAAGACACTACTGACAGCGTCTTGGTTAACGAGTCTCTCTAGGGAGAGTGGAATTTGCATATAGTCAGAGTAAAATATGATCTACCTTGTAAATGTCTGTGTGTTTCACAGGCAGTTTGGATACATGTGGTTATAGCAAACAACCTGCCATTTAAACTAAAGATCTTAATCATTTATACCTCTTTTTGATCACAGTTCCCTTTGGCAGCTGCTGTGTGTTCAGATAGCCCATGATCCCAAATTTATCTGATACAGCAACTAATGGGTTGTGCCCTAAGCATCTTCCAGTCCTACTGAAATCAATGAAATTTTATTATTGGCTCCGCTGGAACTTGAAATTGTCCTCCGACACTGAAAGGGTGCTTTGAAATTACAGTTTTCTGTCTGAATGATTGCAGAGAACACTTCCAAAGGCACCAAAGGAGTTAGGCACTCAACTGCAACCAATTTCAGCTGGAGCTGGATTCCTCCTCCTCTTGGTGCCTTTGAAAATGTCCTTCACTCCAACAAGCCCAGCACTTTTACAGAGTTTTTCTCCCCAGTGGGTCTATAAGCATTAAAAAAAAAAAAAAAATCCTCCTTTTAACTGAAAGATGTAAATAAATATTCCGTACAATTTAAGTGTGCAGCTACTGGGCCAATCCACCTCAGGGGTGGGACTTGCCCTGGGGTCTACATTGTTCCTGCATGAGGCTGGACAGCCCCATAACAAGGCTGGTGGATGACAGGACAGTACAGCAGCAAAATGGTTCAAAGCAGTACAAAAAGGAATATACAATATTTAGGTGATTATTCACCATTAGTATTTATAGAATTTTTTAAAAATCCAACCAATTTCAAAATGAATTGGCAAATAGGGCAGGGAAGGCGTTTTTTCCTTATCAGCTGTCTGTTCTGAAAATCTGTGCCCTTAGCAAGCATGTGACTGTTTCCCAAACTGACATGTAGAGAACCTAAGTAATAATTTTGAAACAAAAATTGTTTTTTTTTTTCAATAAAAAAAAAGAAAAAAATGCTGGCCTGAATAATAGACAGTGACTGTCTTGCACATTTAAATGTTTCTTAGCATGTTTCTAGCAAAATACACAGTGAAACATACTTACAACTACAGTCTGTTACTGCATATAAGAAAAATGCTGTCATGTTCTGAGACTTACTTATTTTTTTCTATTCTTTTCTTTCAACCTTCAAAATGTAAATAGCAATTTTTGAAAGTCATTCTTGGTATAAACAAACAGTGGGTCAAAATGTGATTGCTAATCAGTACAAAAAGACCTTCAGCGACTGACCTTACTTCCGGAGTCCTTGGCTCCACATTCACCCTTATCGTACCACCATTTGTTTTTCAGCTTGTCTAAGATGCCTTGTTCACTGAGTTTCAATACTGCAAGGTTTACAGGAGTTCTTCACGTGGGAAATAACATAAATAACATTATATTATGTTATTTTATGTTATTCAATCTTTAAACTACTTTAAAACTATACAAAGCGATAAAGCAGGGTTCCTGGCCACAAAGTATTTACACTGCAGGCAACTGGATCATCCCCTTAAGTTAACGCTAGAGCATCTCTACATTACCAGGTCCTGCCCATATCGCTTTGAGTAATCGGCACTCACTGTTAAATGAAGGCAGTAGAAACAAAGCAAGGCCAATCTCCCACTTTGGTGCCACAGGCACTTGCAGTAGCTTTACAGATCTGGGTGGGTTTATCCAGCAGGACCCCCCTATTGCACTAACAGACAGGAGCCCCCCCACCAGCCACTGCGGCTTCTCACGGTGGAACAATGCTTCCAGCCCCCGATCCCGGGCAGCCCTCGCACCTGGTGGGTCTCTGTGCACATCTGCAAAGCAAAAACCCCCAGGCTGGATCCGTGGAGGGGGATTTTGCCAGCTGTCACAGCCACTTCCCCGCTGGCGCTGTAGGGCTGCGCTCGGAGGCACCGTGCTCTCCTGCACTTCCCGGAACTGCTGCATCTCCAACTCGCCCAGTCCAGGGAATTGCAGCAGAAAATAAGCAAATGCAGACCTCTATGAAGTGAATTAATGAATATGGAAACGCTGGCTGAAAGTGCCCAGGGTGGGAAATGTTGGCAGGATAAACGGAGTTGCTGACTGGTGCTGCCAAGATCCCACAGCCCAGGAGGGCTGAGCTCATCTGCCCCTTCTGCGTGGGAAAGTAGCACCTGAGGAGCTCCCATTAAGGTTCTGTCATTTCCACTTCCTCCTTGTGTGATGTCTTGGTTTTTTTCTTACACGTTTTCATGAGACAGGCTCCCAGTGTAAGGGACATCTTCAGGTCCTGGTCCTGCTTGAACAGCTCTGATCCCTGCTTCACAGCTGAACAAGGCTGGTCCTTATGCTTAGCAATGCTGTGCCACTTTGCATGGGATGATACCAGGCAGACACATGCATAACCTGCTTTGAGTCCATTCCGGCCTGCTGTCAGCACAGGAGATATAGGAGCTCAGCCCATGTCTGCCCCAGCTCAGCCTCATGTCCGGCTCTTGCTGCTCCCTGCCTTTCTCCCACCCCTGCCAAGTGTCTTGACTCTCTGCAGAGCAGAAAAGACTCAGGAGAAAGAGCAGCAAGATCTACACAAAACACCTTAAATAAATATAAGTTAAATCGCACAGTGGCATTTAGGGAAACATCCCCGGACTGGGAGGGCTCAAACTCCGAGCAACAGGAATGGCTGAGCCTTGCCATGACAGGGGCAGGGCAAGATGCTGGAAGAAGCAGCTGGTAAAGAAAAGCCCTGCTCCTTCATCTGACAAGAAGCTGCTTTTGAGATGGCTGTGAGACTTAGTGGCTGATGCTGGGAAGAGCTGCTCCATGTCCTTCAGCAGGAGGGTGGCAGCCGAGCCCAGGAAGCTCGTGGGGTATCATGAGAAAAATTATCACGGTCAAGAGTTCTTGAGCTGAATACTCTACAGGCTGCTCCTACATTGCCCTATGTGTAGTGCTACCCAGGCCAGCAAGGAGGCGAGAGCAGGGAAAAGCCATCCCGGTGGGGACAACCACTGGTCCCAGCAGCAGCACTGCCAGCACTGCCTGCAGATCTTCCTAGCTGCCCAGGCAGAGGCAGCACCACTCACTCCTGGCCTGCACGGGGCTCAGTTTAACACCAGCCAAGACTTTATTTTTATAAAATGGCTGTTTTTAAGTGGCAGCTGTAATCTAATTAAGTATCAATCAGGGCTGGCTGTACACACTTAGCTGGACACAGCCAACGGGTGGTGGTGACAAGCCACATGAGACAGACCGCGTTTGCTGGCCTGGCACTGGCAGCAGGCAGAGCTCCTCCACCAGGAGCCAGCAGCATCCCAAAAACCCAGCTGTGCTGCAGCTATGTCTGCATCCTCCTACAGGTAGGGCTATAAAATATTAACAGGATCAAAGCACATTCCAAAGCACTGCCAACACCCAGGGGTGCAGGTAACGCACCTGCCCCACTTGGTCACACCAATGGGGAGTTGCCAGGTCCTGGCCAAGCCACCACCATGGATCCTCTGGGGCAGCTGGGCTGCGTCGAGACCCCCGCTGACCCCCAGAGGAACATGCTACGAGCAGCTGTGCATGCCTGCAATGCCAGCCAGTGACAGCTCAGTGCTTTTACCTTCCCTTTACAAGCCCCAGTAGAGAGCGGGGTGAATTATTGCTCAGACAACAGTACTCTCATTTTAAATTTCATTTAAAAACTATCCAATTTGGAGAGATTTTATGCAACACATCTCTCAGCTTTGAAAAGCACTGTGCAGCTGAGAATACACAAACAATAGGAAGAAGGTTATAAACACCTTTCCTCCTACCTGCATATTTTATTGTGCAAATTTTCCCCTCCCCCCAGTCCTATTCTGAACACCATTTTTAATTTGCATGCCTTTGTAAACCCCATACGGAGTACTGAAAATTTGCATAACATCCAATACATTATAGATTAGCTTTCACAACATTATACAGTATTGGGAAATGAGGAGGCTTAATATGCTAATTAGGGTGCTTTATTTTTTTTAAGCCAAGATTGCAGCTAATTGTGCACGCACAACTGCCAAAAAAAAAAAAAAAAAAGAAAAAGAAAAAGTAGTAAACTAAAATTATCTTAACTAAACAGGTGGGAATTTGCCTAAACTGAGGTTTTCATTATCATTCGTCCCAGCCCTGTTTGCCAGGTGAGGTACCACAGTCCCTCAGCCTGAGTAGGAGACAGGTGATTTGGTTCATCCATGTGTCCTAGCATGAGGAGCTGAGTGGAATGGGCAAACAGGTGCCAAGGAGTCACTCCTCACTTCAGACCCACCCAGGCTTTGCTGGTGGAGCTGTTCCCATGCCAGGGTGCTCTGGTGCTGGGGCTGTCTCCATCCTGCCTGTCACGGGGGCTGAGCAGGTAGCTGGCACCAGAGGGTCAGGCTGTTTACAGATGGATCGGGGGAGACAAATCAGACATAAAAGAGGAGCTGGTGCCTGTCCCTCCCTGCCTTGGCCTGTCCTGTTATCCCCAGCACACAAATGACCTGAAGACTTGCCTCAGCAAGTTCCCAGCCTCCCCTGGCTCAGCTACTTCACTGGGTAAGGCACTGGAAATAATTCCAGGAAATAAATACCAAAACCTCCTAATGCATGAGCTGCTTCCTTTGCAGCAGGACTTGAGAAACCCTACAGTGGGAGAAGGCGTGATGCCTCTGCAACTCCTGGTCCAGGACTTCAGGAATGCAGTATGAGCTGGTGCAGGATGGACTCCTCAAATCCCAAATTCCCAAGATAAGTAGATATATTGGAAAGTGAGCCTGGTTACTGATATATTTTCCCATTGCTCATCTCTGAGTAGCTGTCTAGCCTGGTTCAACTTAACACTCATAGTCAGTCATGGCTTTGGCTGAGATCCTGATGGAAGTGCAGAGAGCCATGTCTGGATCCTGGCATTTTTCACTGAGTGCTCAGCATTGCCCATGGAACACAAATCCTCTGTGCCACCCCTCAGCTGACACCCAGCCGGTCCCAGTGGTGTCCCTTGGGCAGTGCCAGCGCTGTGCCTGTGCCAGCCAGTCCAAGGCCACCAAGATGCAAAGTGTTCTGTTGGCTGTTGTAGAGGGAACTGCAGGGTTCTTCTAGGAGTGATGGCTGCTGGGTCTAGGAAGGGGATTGTTCATATCTTGCCCTGGCACTGCTTGACTGAGGGGGGATTTTTAGAATTGCCTTAGAGGCAGAGGAATGGAGATACTAAATTACTTGCCTGGGTCCCATGGGAAGGCTGTCATCAGCCATTTACTTCACTGTCCACCTCAGAGGATCATTTCCTCATTTTCTGGGGCTCTGTCTCAAAAGACTTCCACTTCTTGTAGTTTTCTTGGGATGCTTTTGTGCTTTCCAGTTTTTAAATTATGTTCCTGTTGTTGGGCTGTATGGGATATCCTATGAAGTCCTCGGCCCTTTCCTAGGTGGCTTCCACTGTTCTTCCATGCTTTAATTTATGATGGGATTCTTTTTCATCTCCCCTGTGTGGCTTCCAGACCCCTCCCTGTTAGTTTGGTTGCTCTGATAAAAGTAAAATGTTCAGAGGTTTGAGAGCTTGTGTTCTCTTGCTGCACTCTGTATGCCAAGAAAATTGAGATGAGGCCATTTGGATCAGGATCTCAGCATTTTGGATTCCACAGGATGGTATTCTTGTCCAGAAACTTGCAGTGTTTTTCTTCCTTCCCATAACTGAAAGATTTTGTTGTTTCCTTGCTTTTGCTTTTCATCCAATATATCTGAATCATCCAGGCTTAAATCTGTGAGGCTAGTTCTCTTGGACAGCTCTACCAAACCCTGCTAAGATTTTCTTCTACAAATGACTGGAAGACTTGAGTTTAGAGAAACGATACCAGGAGCCTCATATAGGATAGTACAACCCTTAGAGGGGAATTAAGCCATCTGCTGTGGTTGTTTTTTTAAGAGAGGCATGACTGTCAGTGGCCACCTGTTTTATATGCTTTACAGAGACTGCCACGAACGTGGTTTTATACCTTGACAGAAATGGGTTTTATTGGTCTTTCACCTGTATAATTTCTCTGCCATCCTGTTAGGAGACTCTGTTCAGGTGCTTGCAGCACTACCTTCTCCTCTTCAGCCACCAGCTATTGCTAGAAAACAAGCTGTACCAGTGCTTTTCCAGATTTAATATGACACCATCCTAAAGGGAACCTCCTTTTCCTTTTGCTGTATGGCCCTGGGGCCTCCTCCCTGCTGCACTTCAGCCTGTCTGGGTCAAGTCCAGAAGCCTCCTTCTCAGAAGAAGGAGCTGCTATGTGCTCTTTGCAGAGCATTTATTGCATTTATATTTCATTATTACCCATCTTCCATTCGCACAAATAATATGGAAATCTGCTCTCGCCTCTTCTCTTTGAGACAGCTTTACCTGTCTGAGGGATTTCTTGTCTTGCCTCCTCTTACCAAAGCCCCAGTTTCAGGTCAGTTGCAGCAAATTTTATCTCCACTGAGAAAAATTGTGGTATTATAATATTTCTTTCCATTCTTTCTGGCCAGAACAAGCTTGAAGTAGAAGACAAGTAAATTAATCATCAAAGAGGTAGATCTTTATTAATCCTAAAAATGGGAAGGTAGAAGTACTGACCCTCTCAAATTATAAATCATAACAGGTTTTTAGTAGTGTGATTAATGGCCTTTTGGGTTAATTGTCATGATTTCACCTGCACCTATTTAAAGAAGATAACCCCAAACCAGATGTTCTACCTACTGCTATCACCAACTTCTACCAGCTTAAGACACAAGCCCAGCAGGCTGCAGTCCCACATATGACTGCAAGAGCTGGCCAGGCTGCTCCTTTTGGCAGTTGGGTTCCAGTTACATCGTGTTTGTGTGCCAGTGCTGTGAACAGGACCCTCTCCTGAACGAACTTGCACTGCAGTGAAGAGTCCGAGCAGTTTCTTGGAAAAGCACTGTTCATTTATGAAAAGAACATTGCGATCTTGCCAGGAAAGGGCCATTTTCCAGGAAAAATGCCAGTGCCTTTGTAGCCAGTGTTTGGGTTGGTCCTCACAAATGACAACAGGCAATATAAGGAGTCAGTGACCACTAGAGGTAGGAATTGGGAACAGAAGTCACTTTAGGACATGAACATCTCACACAATAATCTGCAGACTTTTTCAGCTCTGTCTAACTGGTGTTTGAGTGGCATGAAGTCTCAGCAACACTGCAGTTATGTTTATTACTTGCAATCTATAAAGATTTAAGTGATGATTGGAACAGCTTTGGATAATTCCCATTCCATGCTCTAATGGATGTCATATAAATGTTATACCCAAACCCAATCACTGCCAAGGAGAGTGAATGAACTCGGCAGACAACACACTGTTCCTTTGAAATCAGATGAACCATTGCTCAGAATTCATTTAGAATTTTAAGATGAAATCTTTCAGAAAAGCAAGCTGCAAAGTAAAAGTGTAACAAGCAAGGCTCTTCAAAGCACCAATTAAAGGACTTTCTCAGGGCGGCACAGGATGAGGAAGGCAGTGCCTGGGCTGCACAGAATCTCCCAGGCCGTAGGACTGCTCATGGGCTGCCCTGGCACCTCTCACTACCTGGGTTTTATAGCTGCAAGTCCCTTCATCCACCATCAGCTGCTTCCTGATTTTCTTTAGAGTATTCAGTGTACAGTGCGGCATTTTTGCAACAATGTTGCTTGCAGCATCTTGAGAGTCCAAACGTAGCCTTTTTGGGGGTAGAGGGTAAAGAAATCACCCATGACCTTGAAGGAAGACCAGAAAAACATTCAGCATTGAGTGCTCCTCTCTAGTCTTGAAAACATAATTTCTTCATGTGTGCCTGGAGCTGTGGCTCAGGATAGCAGAGCACAAGCTGCAGCAGAGATGATCAGCACTTCAGCCACGGAGGGATGCCCAGCTAGATGAGGAGATGTCAAACACCAGGCAAGAATTCCAACCACTGCAGCTTCACTGCTCATGAGTGGCCCCTGCACAGGAGAGCTCCACAGGCTTCTGCAGGGCTACTTGGCCAGGACATCCATGTCCCCAGCAGCACTGAGGAGGGACACAGGCCATCTCACCCAGAAATAATGAGTTAATTTAGAGGTGAAGCTAAGAAATTTATGGCCAGTGGCAGTGGGGATCCTTCTCACAAAAGCAGATGGATGCTGGCTCCAAACATACAGCAAATATCGTCACCGGGAGAACTGTCCTTTGCTAACAGACCTCCCTGAGTACTTAACACTGCTGCTACCACAATGCACAATCCTGTGTGGTCACCAACAGGCCCTTGTTCATTTTTCCCAGCAGTACAACAGCAGATAACAAATTCCTCTGGATGGAGAAGTGTGGAAATGCAGGCACATCACTTGAGAAACAGCACTCACAGCAAAGCTGTTCGTGATTCCCTGTACCTTGGTACTGGCCCTTTGGGTGCACAGGAGAAGGCAAAATCACAGTGCCAAAGACAAGCCCGGGCTCTGGCTGTGTCACACTGCATGGCATAGAACAGTTAGAAATCTGGTCTACTATTTGGCTAGTCCAGATTTATTGCTGATTTGTGGCATCAGAGGAACAGAAAGCTACAGAAGGCTTCTGGCAAATCTGTCCCTCCTATTGGAAGGTGACATCTTCCCTCTGTATCAGAGTGCTGCCCTGGCCAAGCCCCATGGTCAGACCAAGGGCTCAGCCTCTGCAGAGGGCTCATTACCCTCCTGTCCAAATCTCAGTGATACAAAGGAGGTGAGAGTCCATGGTGGTACCAGGTCTTGGTTAGTACATTATAAAGTGGTCTTTGACTTGTTTATTATTAAATAGTAATAAACTTGTTTTATAATTAAATAATCCCTGTTGGTTTTGCCTAATCCTTTTAATTTAGGAATCTGACATATTTAGAGCACCCTCATTTCTACAGCAAGAAATGCTTTCCTTTGTTCCTTATGACCAGAGCTGTCCTTGCTGGCTGGAACATCCCTGGGATTGCTGACACCAGCACAGCCCAACCAAAACCATCATAACACCAAAGAATTCAGATGTTAAACACTTGGATTTCTAAAATCTACCTCATAGTGTCAGAGAAAGGAAAGTGGAATGAGGTGCAAACAAACAAGCATTTTCTAAATCCAAAATGCTTCCTAAAATCATCTTGGGTAAAACTACTGAAACACTCAATTAATTGTTCCCGCTGGTGTCACTGGTTAAACCCCACCAACTTCAGGGGAAGCAGAGAGGGTAGCTTGCTGTAGACATGTGCGACATGTCACACTTACCATGATCCGAGAGGCAAATACCTGAAGAGCACAGAGATTACAGAACAGAAAATTCTGAGTGGGAAGGGACCCACAAGAACCACTGAGTCCAACTCTTCAATGAAAGGCCCATACAGGGATTGAACCCACAACCTTGGTATTATCAGCACCCTGCTCTGACCAACTGAGCCACCCCCAGTGTGATCCTGCACGATGGCACCACTACCTGGCAGTGCACTGGAGAAATCTCTCACTGCCACACATCACACAGCACCACCAGCCTTACCCGCCCTGCTGGCAGGAGGAGGAGAGGTGATGCTCAGTGGGGCCTGCAGTCCTGTTGCCTGGAGATGAACGGGCCAGAAGGCAAGTGACCACTGCTGGATCCCTGAGCCCCTGCCCAGGCACATGGCTGTGCAGGGACTGACAAAGGCAGAAATCAAGCCCAGGCTCTCTGCTTAATTTGACAGGATACCATAAAAAATGTCACTAACTATCTTGGTGTTGTTAAATTATAAAGATAGAAACAATCTAAGAAGCTATACCAAATCCAGCACTACTCTCTAGAGGGCATCGCTTGAGGTTAAAGACCCATCTAAATCAAATAAGGCACTTTATTCCTCTAAGCTGTATAAATCCCAGCCTGATCTGTAACTATTGAATGGACTTTTTGTTAAATCTTGTTACTGAAATAACTTCTGAAGAGATACAAAACCTGCGGGTGAATGCACTGTCCAAGGGCTCTGCTCTTGCTCAGATCAGATCATCCATCTGCCTGTTGCAATTTACCAAATTAGCAATGTCTCTGTGCCATGACTTCACGTTTTGCAACACACCCACACATGAGGGATAGGGAAGACTTTGTTTGGAAATGGGCTCATTATCCAAACCCACTATGTTTGTTTAAAGACTACAGTTGCCTGGTACCTCAAGCAAGAGTGAAGAGCCCTGAAAATACAGGCATAAACCCATATCGTCAATCCCTGCTCCTTCTTGTCAGTCACTATTTCCTACTTTCTGTCTCAAAACATGATCGTTGGCATTCCACACTGAACATTTAATATTCAATGAAAAAATGCAAAAAGTACCAGGCATTTATTTTTTAAGTAATGAGCCCTTGGCTGTTTTTAGGTAACATTTCAGATCCACACCACTTCTTCCCTGCCCTGTGTTACCAGTAGTTGCACATCTCCAAGATTTAACATTTGAGGGACTGAAATGCTTTATGGGTAGGCAGAGGAAGGGATAAAAGTGAAAGCCATCTAGTTTGGAAAGACAAGGAGCTCGCAAAGTTAGAAACTTAAACTTAGCACCTCAAGATCTATATATCCCCCAGCCACCTAAGAAATATGCTGCATGTTGATGGCTGGGGTAGTGCTTGGAGGCAGAGTGATAAATCCCCTGGCAGAGGATGTTGTTTTTTCCTCAACAGCAGAGCTAGCAGCAGTTGCCTTTGCTCAAGGCCCCGGGGATCTGAGTGATGGTGAGGAGCATCCTGGGGCTGCAGCTCCCTGGCTGCCAGGAGATGGGTCTAGTTCCTGCTGAGCGCTCAGTAGCTGCAATAGTGCTCCGTAGCAGAACTTTGTTATAGTTTCCATAATTAGGCAGGAGTAACCTGCCATTGCAGGTTGGAGCATCCAGTTTATCTTTGTGGAATCTGAAGTGTTTTTCCTTTGGTCACCAGGTACGCATTTTAAATTCGGGTGGTTGAATGAGCACATGATGTCATTGCATCATCTACAGACACTGTGTGCTCACCTCTACAGAGCCAGATGTGTTACCAACCGAGGCTGCAAGTTCCTCTGCTCTCTGCAGGGCTTGCAGCCTGTGTTTGGCAGCAGCAGCTGTCTCTATGAAAGAATATTTACATGTTTCACAAATGTAGCTCAAACAAATTGAACTCTGTACTAACAGGATCATAATTTAAGAGAAGTGCCAAGTGCTAATGCAATAATACACGTGATTGGATTAGGAAATACAAGCCATAACAAGTCACTTTAGCTCATTTACAGCAGTGCCTGACACTTGAAGTACGGATGTGGCGAGAGGGTGGAAGGAAGAGCAAAGGAGGGCAGATACCCAACATCACACTCAAACCTACAACATCTGAGAGAGTGGCATGGACCTTTCTTGCCATTGCTTGAGTCCTTTCTAACCTGAATGGGTACGAGAAAGAGACTCAACTTACCTTGCATGCCAGCTATCCCCTCACCTTCTCTTTCTCTTGTCTTAGGCACATCCATTTTTCCCCCCATCTTTATTTTCCTCTTGAAACGGCTTCTTCTGTGACTCCTGCTCTTGGCTCCTCAGCAGGCTGCAGGTAGGTGCTGCTTAGTCCAAAGGCTACACAAGACATTCAAAGAACAGCTACGTAGTGTGTACAAAAGCTAGAGGCATTCGGCCCATGGCTACCGTGCCGGCAAACACAGAGAAATCCACAGAGCAGCACCAGTGCCAGTGTCCACTGAGCACAATGCTGAAACATTAGAGTCACTTTGAAGAAGAAGAAAAGCATTTACTTTCCCTTTGTATGTTAAATGACAGCAGTTACTATTAAAGAGCAACAACCAAGCCCAGACCCCCAGGGAGATGTTCAAAGGAAAGGCCCTACTCCTGCTGCTGGGAGCTCCACTTCCAGCTGCTGGTTGTCCTTTTTTCCTTTTCCAGTACCACAGAGCCTTCTGCCTTGACTTTTCCCATACTGATACTGACAGTGCAGGATAAATTATTCATGTAAGCAATCTTTGGAAATTAACTGTTAACCACAGATAATATGAAAAGGAGTGCACAATTAACAAGTCTTTAAGATTTCTTGCTGCCATAAAAGCAGGACATAGTGTCCCTGCACAAGCCCCAGGTCTGCCACAATTCACGCCGCACAAACAGGTCTCCTTGCACACTCCTGTCTTGAGTTGACTTTGGCAAGGCAGCAAAGCCAGTCTCCACGGTGCTAAAGGCTATGCTGGCAATACTAAACAGTTCCCAATTCTTGGACACCACTGGTTCTGACTCCACCGACTCCTTCCCAGTGTAGGCAATCTACTCTTTTCCCAGTTCCATTTCCAGGAAAATACCCTCGACAGTCTGTGCAACAGCACCATTGTTTCTGCAAACCAGAGTAGGCCCTCTGTACTTCTTGGCAGTGCTCTGAGATGCTCCAGTGAACTCCTAGAGCATTAAGACTTCATCACTGGTGCAAAACATCCACAGTATTATTTCCTAATATGCTATAAAGTAATAGCTGTCAATTAAACCAATATTCTGGTGTCTTCCTTTTAAAGCGTTATTTTGCTTTGTCACTAATTTGCACAATACAGTAATTTCATATTGCTTTCCCAGCTCTGAGCATGAATTAGCTCTGTGTTACTGTCACTGGCTCAGATCAGCCATTTTATCTTTTTCCAGCTCATAACGCAGGCCTATAGAATGGATGACAAGGAAATTCATGCTGATGAACATAATTTCAAACAAATTGCTCAGATAAATCATGCTGCATCTTTTTAAGATAGCCATTTCCCCAAATGTTCTCTTTTATGCACAACGTGTTTGGCAATGGTGCTCTTTAGGCATCAGGTATCATCTAAAATAACGTATAACAGATTTTTTCCAAAAATATGCCACTTAAAAAAATTATGCTGCAAGTGTTAACGGCTATGCTGAAAATGTATCAAAGCAAAACAGCACACAGACACAGAGGAACAGATCCTATCTGCTAATGGCCACACTCACAGCTCCAGAGGTCTTGGGAATGGGATATTGTATGGAGCACAGTTCTGAGGGCAGACCTCAACTAGCACACTGGAAAAGTAATTCTATGATTAAAAAGAAACAATTGGAAAAGGAAATAATATTACATTGCATGTCATTCCTCTGATGTACTCCAAAAGAGGTATCAGCCTAAAAAATAATATATTAAATAAATTAAGTCAAATAATTAGAAAGGAATCTTGGCAGTGAAGTCGGTGAGAAGCTTCATTCAAACATTCTCCTTCCATGTTGGTTGTTATTAAATGTTACCATGAAGGTATAAGAATTCAAGAAATTTATCAACAGCAGAACCATAGAAATTTATCTTAGCAGAAAATTATTCCTATGCAACTGAATAATTAGTTTCACTTAAGTCACTCAGCCTGTGACCACTGTCTGTGTTCCCTTTTGTCTAATTCCTGTTAAATCCCTATTCAGCCATCACTCAGCTCCAAGATTATAGGATTGTATAATAAACAAAATAATTAGTTTCCAAACTTGTAATACACTGAAACATATTTCCTGGAATATGTTTTATTTACAGTGCTGTTTTGTATTCTCTCATGTTTGAGAATTCAGCTTGCATGTAGAAGAGCATTTGAAGAGAGGATAATTTTGCCATGAAACTAAATTCACACTCACTTAGGAGGGCTAAGTGAACAAGTTTTGATGCATGTACCAGAACGTCTGCATCAGCCAAGTCAAACCACATGTATTGACGTGCATCCCAGAAAAATTATGTATGGGTAGAGCATATTCCCCTTCAGACTTGTTAAATAAGGACCACTACCAAAATTGAGTAATTCCCTTTGCCAGGGCAGTACCAACAGCTAAGGCACTGCAGAGCACACCAGCACCCTCTGCTCCACACCAGCACTGACACAGATTGGTAGCACTGAAAACAAGACACTTGTCAGCTGAAGCCTTTAAAACAAACTCATTAAAATGGCACAATCTCTTTAGTCTTCAATTACAAGTGAACCCCAGGAGCATGGAATGCCCACAGGTCTAACCTTACACTCTGGAAGCCAACAGATTCAAAACCTGCAAAAAGCCAATTTATACCTTTACTTCTTCCTGCTGCAAGACTCAAAATCCTTGTGAAAATGGAAGTCACTGTTTTCCAGAGGCGATGAAGATACAAGAGACAAACTCACAACTCAGCGTCATTCCTCTCCAAGCACACGCACACCACATGTGGGACTGCAGGGAGGACGAGCATGGGAGAGGTGAGCGGGTCCTTTGCAGTACAGCCAAGGGCACTGGCATAAGCAAACAGGCTCATACTTACCTCTGCCTTTCAGCGTGAGCTAAAGTATCAGTCACAGAGGAATTCAGCTTAAGAAACTGGCACCACCAGTCTGACAAGGCTCACACACAGCCCATTGTCAGGAGGTAGGAGGCGGCTGATTGCGGACTCGGGGGCGGCGATTTCCCAAGTCCGGGTCTCTACGGGGGAAGCTGAGAGAGGAGTCTGTCAGCTCAGCCGGTAGAGAGAGCTGCCCCGAGTGTGCAATGGCTGCTGTGAGATGGAGGGCAAGGTCTGTATCTCCACCTCAGGCGCCTTCACCACCCTATCCAAAAAAACCAACACTTTTGAAGGGACTCCTCTGAATGCTCTACAAATGAAGCCATGCTGATATAAACAATTAACTGGAGAGACGGGATGAGATGATGAGGAGGGCAGCTTCTGGTGGGAGGACAGTGAGGAGAGAGAGGCCAGCGAGATTCCTGGAGCTGTAGTGCACAGGGGCAGCACCAGAGCTCATCTTTCCCCAGAGGGCAGCGGGCTCCTGCTGGGCTGGGGCAGGGCCTGGCCGGTGATGGGGTGTGCTAGAGGGCACTGCCTGTCTGCTGCAACAACTGCTGCATTGCAGTCTGCAGGACTCAGGGCCTACAGAACTACCTCAAAGAAAGAGACACTTCTAAACAAAAAAGCCCTTTGATTTACCACACCTCTAGAAACATCACTAACCCCCTCCCTGCCTCCCTTAGCTTAATCTTCTGTGAGAGGTCTTCTACATCCCATGCTCTCCTCTCTGGGCACTTCTGCCAGCTGAGCTGTACCCCAAGAGCTGATGACTATAGCCCAAACAAGTCCTTCACCACAGCATATTACAACAAACTGCAGACAGAAATCACTCGGGACTAAACCAGAAAATCATTATTGTGTTTGTTCCCCTTCTCTTTTCTCTGGGTACCAACTCATGTTACCACAGCACGCCAGACTCCACTCCCTCAACACTGCCTGACCAGGCCAAGGGCCTGCCAAATAGACAGCATTGTTCTTTGTAAAGTATCTTCCAGCACAAGCAAAAATAGAAGGATGGTCCTGCCCTAATTATGACCATTTAAAAAGCCCTCTTTAGTTTCCTTAGGGCTGAAAGTGTTATTGGCTGGGTTTAATTCAATGAACTTGAAGCAAAGAAGTTCATTGAAGCTGGTTTGCATGAAGAGTTTTTTCTCTTCAGAGAGCAGCATTAGACAATGACGTGCTGGATCCCAGGAGGATATTAAACGTTTAATATACTGGCAAATATGACATATAGAAATCTTCTGTGAAGGATGAGCAGCACAGCTAAAAAGCATAAAAAAGCTTGTGCTCATCTCCAGGCTGCTGCTGAGCACTGCAGACCTCCAGCTACTGAACCAATCCAAATTCAAGAGCTTTTCCTTCCTTTAGTATTACACAGTGGCTTTTGCTAGCAGCAGGCATGACGAGCTGAGCAATTTCCTTTGTAGCCAACTGTACGCAACTCTTATTAATAGATTGCAGCAGTAATTTGCAGTAATTGTCTGAAACTGTAGTTTACTATTATTATTGATTTTGGACCAAATCTGAACATTTTTATTGGCAAGATTAGGAGTTATCATTCCCTAAAGATCTGGTTTTACGAGATGTAGGAGAGTGTCACTATAAAAATGAATTTCAGTATTTTCAGTATAACAATGTCATTTAAATTAATTTTCTTGGTAATTCCTGCACTCAAAGTGACCAACAGCACCCAGCCAACTCTAGCTATAGCTTATCCTTGCTGGGTTAAAGACTGCAGAAACTGCTAGTCCTACAGGGCAAAGTCGGCAAGAGAAAAGCACACTAGTTAACATTTGCAATATATAAGCTCACTGAAGTAACTTTGTGAAGATACAGTACCGGCTGCCTGGAAGGCTGGGGGAAGCCTCAGCTCAGGAGAAGGCAGTGATAAGGTTGCCACTGCTGCCACTGGAGCCAGATTAGAGTCCACAACTGTATCAAAGGCATGTCAAACACAGATACAGGGTTCTTGCACAGGAGTGTGTAGAATACTGGTCAGTGCTGTACAAAAGGTGAAACCTGAATACTCCAGGCAAAATTTCCAAAACCTCCCCAAAAGGGAAAGGAAACAGGAGCTCCTTCACCTCCAGGTCTGTGCTGGCACAGCTAGTCCTGGCAAAAAATAAGCCTCATAAACCCTTGCCCTCAGCAGCTGGGACAGCGACAAGAAGTGACCGTTGGTTTCTTGTACAATTACCTCTCTGATTTACTCTGCGTAGGTCCCACCAACACTAGACTTTCTATCTGTTAGTTAAATAAGGTTCCCAAGCTTGAACAAACCCGCTGATGATATTAAATAAGACAGTTTCTTTGAAAGAGCTACTGAACAAGAAAATAGCTTTTTTGTCCCCACCACAATTAGTGAAATAGTTTTCATCTGCTTTCTTTTTGAGTTTTTTTCCTTGAGAAGCAAAATAACAGCCTTGCCGATTACTCTTTGCTAAGGTACCCGATTGTGGTGACATTGAGGCTGACCTTGGAGTCACCTCCCCCGCTGCCGCACTCTCCTTTGTCGTACCACCATTTGTTTTTCAATTTGTCCAAGAGGCCTTGCTCATTCAGTTTTAATACTGCCAGGTTAACAGCATTTCTTGAAACGATAAAACATAACTTGTAAGAAAAAATGCACAAATGCTTAGGAAATCGTAACGTATAAAAAAAGGAGCACAAGAGGACAAATTGGCTAAAATTTCACAGAACGTGGAGCTATCAAAATGTCTGTACAGCAAATACAGGGTTAAATATTGGAAGGTGGCATGGAAGATAACATTTGCTCAAAACTGAAGTGTGCGGGATGGGGAAATTGTCTTTGAGAAAAAAAGTAACAAGAACACCACATCATGCAGTTAACATTCGTCACATATGGCAGGTTAACTTGGCTTTTACCATTTAAATTGAAAAAGCCATTGAACTGTAAAATTAAAACAGCAACAAACAATCAGAGAGGACAACACGAAGAGAACACAAAAAAGTGGATGCATTAAATAAATGAAACCATAATTTACCGTCTTATTTAACTCCATGGAATATTGAAGATTTTAAACTTTTAAGTTACCTCAAAATCCACAAGAAAGAAAATGACAACACAATACATCAGGGTAGGTGGAATACTATAACAACATGGATATTGTTATATTATTCCACCCACCTTAATGCTGAGCCTTTGGGGGTTGCTACACCATAGCCCTTGGAATCCAGGTTGCCTCCAACTTTCATGGTGTCACAGGGCTTGCGCTGCTCGATGTACTCGTTCATGGTGGACTCCAGCAGGAAGGCAAACTTGCCCTTGGACTTCCGCACCCTCGCCACCCCGTCCGCTGTCGTCTTGGTGAACACCGAGGGCTCGGCCGACTTCATGTAGGACCACATTTTCTCATAGACTGCTATTTTTGATCTCTGGGAGAGATGAAAGGAGAGAAATGAAGACTCGTGTTGGCAGGACTGAGCTTCTTGGGGTTAGCTGGCTTAGAGGTATAATGACACCCTGTAACTGATTAAGGTTAACAGGCAAAAAAAGCCAAGGCAGCTCGGAGAGAGATATATTGCCCCCTGAACAAAGACCAAATGACAAAATGTTTGGGGAGGGAGGAGCATACCTCAGACATTTATTCTACTGATCGCCGAGTTACTGGCAGCCTTGGAATGAGCAAGTGTGTGCCCGACCCCGCCTTGGCTCCTGTTCTGTGCTGGGTTTATCCACCCTGTGTGCTGCTCTGCCAGAGGGAGGATGGGAAATCCCAGCTCATCCATCATGGCCAACAGATGCAAAAGGAGCCTCTCTTCTTCATACAAATCCTCAGCATTGTTTTTTTTCACAGTAACTGCAGCTACGAAGGGCGGGCATTTGCTTATTACAAGTTTTCAGCAAGGCAGGAATGTGATTTTCCTAGTGGTGATGGCAGGTCTATGATACAGGAGACCATGCCATTCTAGTGGCTGCCAACAGAGATGTTCAAACAAGGGATATAAATAGTAATTACAAAATCTTTTATGAATCAGTAGTCAAATATTCAAAATTTGGTTTCCTATTTTCCTAAAAACCAGCAAATACAAATATTAGCAACAAACTGAAAAAATTGCTGGTTAACTGCCTGTCACCATCTATATTTTTTTTCCGATTTCCCTGTTTTCAGACTGAGCAAACCCTAACAGCTTCTAGCTCGGCATACAAGCTTTGTAAACCTGGAAATGTTGAGAAATGTGTTACTTCCCCTTCTCACTCTTCTCCAACAGTAGCATTTAAGCCACCCTCAGATCTTAAAGCCACCTCCAGACTGTCAAGAATTTGTATCCTGGACTACCGGTTAAACTTTCCTGCTTGGTCAACAGAAGGCAGTAATACCAACTGCATTTCTCCAAAGTCTAGAAATCCTAGGATTTATATAAGGCTTTCAGTCCAATCTGTGGGTACCTCGAATTTATGCCTCCTATTCCTTGCCAGTTCCACAACCTTCCTTGCAGAATAGGAATGAAGCAGGCAGTAGCTAAATCTAGTTCAAATTTAGCAAACTTGTGGTGAAAGATTGCTAATGTCCATCAGCTTGATGATTGAGACATGTTTCCTCCTCATTCAGGACAATTTAATGCATTTTAAATAATGTAATGCTTAACAACCAGCCTCCAAACATTTCACAGGGGTTAAGCTCTGCCTACACACTGCTCCTCAGATTATGCTCAGCAGGTGTTGCTCTGGTGGATAGAGAGGAGCATGGAGGGCAGGATTTTATTTTATTTTATCCTTCCTGATGAACTGAAAAACAACTGAAAATGCAAACCAATTAAAATCAGCCCATCTGACAACAGGAAATCAGAGAGACAACAATATAGCCCAGTTATGAGAGGGGGCTGGCTGGGTGGTGGGTGTGAAAAACAAGTCAGAGAGAGCATCTCTTGGCTAAAGAGGGGCTGTACAGCTTTGTTTGCCCAGCATCAGGATAAAGAGGGATGTAACTGGCGTCTGGAATGGTCCCTATGCAGTTGAAAGAAGGAATTTGGATTTTCCTGACCTTCCCCTACAACAGCAAACACTGGATAGCCTGAGATGATGATGGTGGTGGCTCTGAAGCTGAGTGGGGAGTGTAGCAGCTCAGCTCCTGGCAGGGAGTGCTGAGCCTCAGCTGACTGTAGGACCATGAATCCTGCCTAAGGAGGGAATCTCACTGGGGCTCAGTGCCAAGCACCCATGGGCTGGCAGCCACAACACCTGACAGCCACTTTGTCACTGCCTGCTCGAGGTGCCCTCTCTGAGCACACTGGCTTGGCACTCCTGCTTTTCCAACAACCAACCTAATGTATGCGGGCATCTCATCTCCTGCCCTTCTGGGAGCTACCCAGGGCACTGCATGACTCCCAAGAACCAGCCAGAGGGGCTGTGGGGATTCCAGGGACACCAGAGGTGCTGGGAGGTGGTGGCTGTCACGTCTCAGTGGCTGCCAGCACCCGTGTGCCCCGTGGGCAGAAGAGCAGGGTGACAGCTCTCCACTGCAGGTGGCAGTGCAGGCAGTGTTGCAGGCACTGCCCGTGGCCAGCCTGCCAGCCCCTCTGGCGCAGCTCTCGTGGGCAGAAAGGGAACATAAAACAGCCCGGCTGGCCAGCACAGAGACTGCAGAGCAGTGGCAATCCTGGTGTGTCTTAGTTTCAAGGTTCTCTTCCTTACAACCTTCATCTTCTTTTAACATAAATAATACAAACACATCTGCCCATTTATATTTGCAAATAGGCACCCAAGGGTCAAAAGGAGGGTAGAAAACCATCTTTACTCTTTATACTTCTCAGCAAGCTGAAGTCGTGCACATTCCAAATTGTGCATGCATTATGTATGCTTGTTTTCCTCTGCAGAGTGTGCCTTTAATTACTCAGATAAACTAGATTTTCTTTTATTTACAATCTTTTAACTCACACATGAATACCTGTCTGTAGTAAGTTCTTTCATACTCTTTCCACCTAGCCTTAGCCTGACTACCTGAAAGCAATGGCCAGTACATCTGTGAATTGTTAATAATCACGGTTATCTGATGAGTGCCAACAGCATGCTCAGGGCTGCACATGGTCCAAACAAAGCATGTTCCCTGCTCCAAGGGCAAAGGGTGAATATCATCATTCCTGCTTCAGAAAACCAGATTCTACAACTGAAAACCTGATCTCTTTTCAACTTCAACAAACAGCCTAAACTTTATAGTCTGCTGCCTTCATTTAACTCTTCTGGATGATGTAGCTAAAAATCAGGTCCCATTTCTATATGGTCATTGCCCACCTCTTCTTCTGCCAAGTGGGATTTTCAGAATATCTTGTTATTATCAAACTAACTAAATAAGAATAGCAGTCTGATCTAGTAGAAATAGATAAAAAAATCAAGCTAGAAATGAACAAAGCATGTGTTGACTCAGAAAGGTTAATCTAAAACGCATCAGGCTTGTGTTGGTTTCGGAGCACAGACTGGCTGAGGATCCCAGGGGTCCTGAGAGAGAGGACCAGGAATGTGATGGGCTTTGGCCACTGAGTCCTGCTTGGTTCATAATATAAAGAAATATATATATATAAATTTTATATAAATATAAAATTCATAATAAGGTGAAAGAAATTACTTATGATGAGGCTTCTTGGGGAAAGGGACAGTGCCACCAGACGAGCTGTGACACCTGCACAGTGCTCAGCAATGCTCGAGGGCATTTTCTACTTCAGAAGCCATATTTTAAACCTGCTTAATGCCATGAAACAAAACAGTTGATTAAAGCTGCTCAAAGATGCAACGGGATGAAATGACATGGAATTTCTAGCAAATATTTTTTTTCCAATTTTCCAATTGCCTCAACAAAACCCAACCATCTCAGAAGCCCCTAAAAGATTTTCAGAACATAAAAATGTCTTTCCTAACTTTAAAACTCCAAATTCTGTGTTGAAAGAACATTCTTACCCATCTGTCCCCCCCTCTGAAGACATTCACAGTGCCTCTCCCAGCCCTCCTAGGAGTCTGACACCCATAACAGGGGCCAGACGCAGAAGCAATCACAAAGGATTTACACTCCAAATTAAGGCAAGGTCTGACAGATCTGCACTGTTGCTAGAGTTCAGTAAAACATTTTCCCTGACAATAAAGTGTTACTTTTAAAGAGATTCTTAGGAAAAAAAGAACAACTTAAAAGCAAAGATTTAAGCCAATTCAAAGCCCATAACTGCAGTAACTCCCTATGCTCTGCAACTCCTATTTCTTTGATATTGCTCTCCAGAAGTCTGCCACACGCATTTCCTCAAGGTTTCAAGGGGATATTATTATAATTTTTTCTTAAAAGCTACATTTTCAGTGTTTCATCTAGGCCCTGAGACACATTAAAGCGTCTTTTGATTACTGCAGCCTTACTGTAGATATAAATAGAACTGGCCTTTGCTTTGTCAATAATGCTGGCTTTTTTTTTCTTTATTGGGATATGTTTATGCAGAAGTATGAGCCACAAACACCACAGCCAAGGGTGCAGGCAGCTCCATTCTGTGTTAGCAGAAGGACTCACTTCACTTGGCCCGTTACTAATCGGCACCTAAATACACGCTGCTTCTGGCTACTAATGCATTCATTTGAAAAGAAGATGCCAGTTCCTCAGTCCACAATTTTAACACTGTCTTCCATTTCAATTCTCCTAGTTTTGACGTGTGATTGTCTCCAGCAGTGAAATGAAAAATCAGACAGTGTGGTAGCATCCAGAAGTTGGCCAGTCAGGGCTGGGTGAGTGATACAGGCATGAGAAGGAGGCAAGTTTGCCTCTCAGTTGCAGCTATTTCTTCAATCCATCCAACAACCAAAAAACCACGTGGCTCCAGATGAGTTAGACCTGGTGCCTTGGTTTCACTTTTGCACATTCCAAATCACCTAGAGATACCTAGCAAATCCCAGCACATCTTGGACAATTCCCTGGCACTGGTTAAATTTAGCTCTAAAATATGAAACTTTCTCCCAGTGACTGAATTCCCTTCCCCCTCTGCAGACATCTGTCTCACACTTCTGCTAAAAGTGACATTGTGTCACCTCCCCCACTACTGCGTAGGGGTGAAGCTGTTGTGTTTAAAAGAAACAACATTTCTCCTTTGTAGTTGAAGTATGTTATAGGGATATCCTTTACCTATTTTAGAACATTTAACTCTCCCTACCACCTCCTCCACAACCTGAAGGTCTTCTTCAAAATGTGTCCTTGTGCACCCTGTTGGGATATTTCATTGAAAATTACTAAAATGGTCCTTAATTTCTTGTGACAGGCACCAGAAAGTGATTTCCCAACAGTCAAGCTCAAATTGTTCTCCTATAACTTGTTGGTCATCCAGTCATGAGCCAAATTTACCCAAATAAATTTTAGTTTTAAAATCCAGTTATATATTCTCTGCTTTATACTTTAAAAAAAATTAGATTATACTGATGTTAGTTTTTTTACCTCTGCCTTCAAAACTAAGAGTGATAAACAAAGTGTAGCAAAATAAAAAAGCATGTGGACCTCCCTGGCTGCAGCACATATATAAAGGTAGGCAGAGATATCAATAAAAGTTCTAAAGCAGCAGACTTACTATTCTCCTCTGCTGCATGGGCCCTATGACTACATTATAGCTCCTTAACAAGGGAGATTTACAGCCCTTAAGTCAGACAGATGTTGCTGATGCAAAACACAAAGGTCCATACTAAAATCAGTGCAGGTATTTAATTTGGTAATACATGCTGCCTTTATACAGATGCACACCTCACTTTGTATAGATGCACATCTCACTGGAACGAACTTGGGCAGTTAAGTGTGAACTGCAGCTTCATTATCATCACTCATAGCTTTTCCTCCACATGTGCAATTTGCTCTTCTGCAGCAGCTAATGAGTCCAGGAGCCTATGAACTATTTAAAAGCAAGCTACTAAACAGGAATGAAAAAACTGCCAAGACACTGCCTTGGTACCACTGCTGCCACCTGGCTTGGGCCCCACTGTTATCCACTGGGTTTAGGCAGCTGCTTGATTGAACTTCTAATATGGCAAATGGTGATGGAGCGGCACCACTGTGTTTGCTGCTTGGATATGGCTTTGATTTGATGCCTTTCCACTCCCCCCAAGCCTGATGTTGAGTCATCCCTTGCACAGCTGCCTCCGCAGGGGAGTGAGGGACACTGGTGGGAGCCCTCAGCCCTGGAGCACATGGAGGCCCAGCCTAATGATGATGCTACATAAGAACAGGATAAATATTATTAGTAAGGTCCCTCTGCCTGAGATTTCCAAGCTCTTTACCGAGGAGGTAAAAATAGGTCTCATGAAGGCCAGAGGGCACCATTAGTCCCCTTTCCCCAGTGAGGACATGAAAGCAGAGATGTCATTTACTGAAGGTCATAGGGCAGAGTCTAATAGATCAATGTCACAGCTTTTAGCCACAGATAACTTGTGATGCCAGCAATTCACTTACCTATATGGACAGAAAAATCAATCCCATCATTACATGAACCTCTTGCTTTTATTACATTCTCGGCAGAAGAAAGTAGGTCAGGGCATTTTTCTTCTAGCAAGGCCAAACCCCGAGTCTGCCAATCTCTACCCACAGTTTATGAATTTGTGGGTTCCCACAGAAAAGCGAGGTTCAAGCACGCACATGTAAACTAGTCTGTATGTTTGTAGGATCACACAAATCTTTGAGAGTGTATGCACACATGTAAAAGAAAGGGTGACCTGGTGACCAATAATGTTTTGCAGCCAAGCATGTGATAGGAGACACTGTCATGTTGTTTTCTTGCTCAAATGGTAACTTAGGCTTTAGAAATGGCATTTTTCTTTCCCAGTTGGAGCAAACGAAGCCCAGAAATCAGCAGGATCAGGCCTGCAAACTCCTGGGCTGCTGTTTTTCTCTGGAATCCTCTATGTTAAGATGCCCCTGCATGGGGCTGAGAGATGGGGAGTCCAGCAGGGGGCTGATGGAGGTGGTGATGGTGGGGAAGGGCAGTCCACAGCAGTGCTACCCACCCAAACAGCTGGGGAATCAGCCTAATGAAACCTCTCCAGGCTTCAGCATCGTTAGTTCTTCCAAATCTGACATACAGAGTGGCCTGATTACAAAAGAGTCTTACAGAAATAATACAGTGTTTTAGGAGTTGTGTTTTGAGACTTTCTCCTTTGCTTATCATGGTCCTTTTCAAAGTGTGACCTTTGGCAGCAGGCAGGTGATGTGCTGTAGCTGCTTTAACAGGCACCTTTTCTGCAGTGAGCTCTGCTCATACAAACAGACAAGCAGAGTCACTCCAGCTGCAACCAGACGTTGCTGACATGTCAGTAACAGTCTGAGAAGCAGAATGTAAATCAAGATTTTAAGATGTCCTTTCCTGGCACAACACCGAACTTCAGACTATACTCATCTCCTCACTTTACTGCTGCCATCCATTCCTCCTTGTTGCAATGCTGATTGGGAAATTAAAATGAAAGTCTTTACCAGCGACAAGCTGCCTTTGTAAATTCTCTGTGACTCAGGGACAGAGCCAGCGCTCGGGCAGCGCTTGTCCCAAGGAAGCAGTGCTGGAGGGTGACAAGGGCTGGGTGGCACATGCCAGCTGTGCTGTGCTGGACAGTTGTGCTGGGTAAGCCTGTCTGTCTGTCTGTCTGTCTGCCTGGGGAGCAGGAGCAGCACACATTTGAGCTGGCCAGAGGGAGGCTTACGTCAGCCTTCAGGCTAAGGGGCATCTTTCCAGCAGTGACATATTCAGCAGAGTTGTCTTGTCTGGGCAACTGAGCAGCACAACCAGCCCTGCTCTGGATTTGGCCCGTAATAAATTAACAGAGAACAGCATTTCCAGCACATGATCTGAACACTGTCAGGTCTAATGAGTTTTCAGCTCCAGACAGAAAAGGCCAATATACAGGCAATGATGGAGAAATCCCAGTGGACTGCAAAGAAGGGATGCTTCATATTCACATCATTAGAGTTTCTAAATCTTCATGTATTTTCTAGTTATGCAAAAGCAACAGTAGCAGTGCTGTGAGTCATTTATCAGCACCCATGTATTTTAAATGAATCTCTAATAAGCATGTACTAATATGGCACAGCAGAATTACATAAAGTAGTAGAGACTTGAAAAACCAGGGTCCTCGCTGTCTTGAGCAATGTCATTATCATTATTATAGAGATGCTCTCCAAAAAGTAGAGCATTCAAACAGCAAGTGATTTTCCCCCCAGGCACTCTCTGCTTCGCCTCTGTGCTACAGACATGGCGTTAACCCACTGCGAGCTGCTGTGCCTGGCTTCCCATGGACTGCAGCCCCTCTGTGCCCACCTTCCCATGGACTGCAGCCCCTCTGTGCCCACCTTCCCATGGGCTGCAGCCCCTCTGTGCCCACCTTCACATGGACTGCAGCCCCTGTGTGCCCACCTTCCCATGGGCTGCAGCCCCTCTGTGCCCACCTTCCCATGGGCTGCAGCCCCTCTGTGCCCACCTTCCCATGGGCTGCAGCCCCTCTGTGCCCACCTTCCCATGGGCTGCAGCCCCTCTCGCTACCTGGCCCTCAGAACCCACATCCCTGCTCTTACAGAGGGTGACTGCTGGGTGGTAAGCTGGAAAGCCTAAACCACAAACACTAGAGCTGATGGATAAATGCCATCTGTTATTGAAGACAATGGAGAGACTTATTCAAATATTTGTTACTAAGTGTTAACTGAAAGCTTTGCTAACTCCTGGCTTGCCTGCTGAAATTAGTAAAATGGTTCAGCCACCTTAAGCCCAGCACCATTCAAATGCTTCCTTTCCAAAGAGTGGATGATGGATGAGCTGTTAATTTGAGTTCCTGTAAGGATACATTTTCCTCTCCAATCTATAGGCCTAAAGACATTAAATCACTTCATGGAAAACCATTTCTTTTGCAATTATGTCACATTTGATTTCCTGTTGCCTTTAAAACTGCCTGTTGGCCATGTGGCAGAAAGGAGGTTCAAGAGATTAAACGAACCCCACAAGCAGACCATCTATCATCCATGCAGTGGAGAGGCTCTGATCTCTCTGCACGCATACATTTACCTTTTAATATTTGCACATGCTCCCACCTCTATCAACCAGGGGAAGAGAGAAAAAATATATGGGTGAATAAAATTTTCACACCTTCTGTGTTGAAAAATAGTTAAACTACAGTACTTTTTGTGATTAACCACTGCCACATTTCGTATCTCAGATCAGTAAACTCATCTTTGAAGCCACCACTGTTCTGTGATGTTCTATTCTTTAAAGCCCATAAATACAATCACACTTCAATATTTTTGTCAGGAATTTGTTATGATGACTGTGTTGTTTTGCTTGATGTCAAGAACACAGAAAGCTCCAAACTGCTAATCATAGTTTTATCCTAAGGCAAAACCAAAGCATTTGTATGAATGCTGTGCTAGAAACAAGTCCTTCATCTTCACTAGCAAAATAAATTTTGAAATTAAAAATCAAAGAGTTTAACTACAGATGAAACCCTTAGTGCTGTGTGACAGAGTTCACAATGGTGTTTTTAATAGCCTCTAATGATTATCTCAATATAGTTTGATTGCACAGAATGCATAAAAGTCGCATGGCAGCTATGGGTGGATAACCCAAGGCTTTTCCTTACCTAAACTGCTTGCTCATGGAATTTATTTCCCTCGCGTCTTCACACAACCTTATCAACAGAGGAA
Organism: Sturnus vulgaris; assembly: GCF_052056855.1. Taxonomy (NCBI): domain Eukaryota; kingdom Metazoa; phylum Chordata; class Aves; order Passeriformes; family Sturnidae; genus Sturnus; species Sturnus vulgaris. The sequence continues at coordinate 14,852,800 of NC_142256.1, read as the reverse complement.
AGCAATGAGCTCTTTAACTTATAACAGGGTGTAACATACTGGTGCTTCTGAACACATTACAGTCATAATTCCTCACTCTCTCCTGAGGCTCTGGGATGGAGCTGTGCTCCTCCTTGGCTGCCTGACTGGCATTGGCCTCGTCTGCCACAATCAGAGACATCTGAATGGAGAATCCTCCCTGCATGCTGCCAGCTGGAGGGGGCAAATGGCACTTGGCTCTTTCGAGCCCACTGGTGCCACCATAGCCCCTCCTCACAAAGCCCAACACAAGGCTCTACCAAACAGGAGGGGAGGTCTGAGTTACCCCATGTGCTTTTAGCTGAGTGTATTTCAAAATCCTTTTGATGGGTTAAAGGAATGTTTTCTTTTAATTTCAATAGAATTTGAAGTTCATTTGTTCTTCCATTGTTCTTTCAGATAAATGTTCATTTTCTGTTTTGGTGCTAATCTGCCTGGTGTTTTTTTCTTTGCTTTCAAACTAATTGTTTTCTATGTTGTCTTTAGTTTTTTACCAGCTAAACAACTTTGTACTTAAATTTCTTTTCAAGAGATATCTCAACAGTCCTGTTCCCACTTACACTTTTTCTGATAGCTGTCTGCATGTCAAAGCACCTCTCCTCAGTATGGGCAACCAGAAATGCAAAGCCTCTTGCCACCATCTCGTGCTTTTCTATCTGTCCCTGATGAACTATTCTGATTTGATGAAACCAAGAAGAGACTAAAATGGGGAACATCTTAAGTGGCCATCCTTAGCATGACTTCCTGTGTCTTAAAAATGGTAGGTTTATGTATAATTTATGTATAGACAAAGTTCAGAAAGGACTCACATGTGAACCCGGTTTGCAAAGAATCACTTTTCGAGGAAACTGATGAACCAACTGTAAGAGCTGGGACAACCATCATGCCCAAAGGATCTTCGGCCTTTCTACTGAAATTCCTAACAGATCTGGCAATTAATTGCATTTCCAGGAGGAAAAATCAGGAACTGACTTCAAGGCAGCAAGTCATTCCACCTGAGGCATGGGAGAGCCATTCAGTAGCTGAGTTATTTGGATGGGGTCATCCTTAAACTTGTGCTGAGAAATATACAAAGAAAAATTTCTACAATAAAATAACATTAATTTGAGATCTTATTTTCTCCTGAATTTAGTTAACAATGATTAACTACACAAGTTCTCAGTGAAGTGTACTAGCAGGTCAGCTGTGTTTGTCAATGATCAAACATACACTTGGCAAGCTGTTTTGCAGAACCCTCTTAACAGAGATATCTCCTATCAATTAAAAGAAATCACCATAAATTCAAAGGCAATTTATATTTCTAAATGTCTACAAATATGTTCTGCTTCTGCTGAAGTTCAAATATAGCCAAGTTCAGACAAGAATCACTAATTGGTTGTAAAGGTCATGCCTTTTGAATATATGCATATTGGAGGTGAAATGTATTAGAGTGTAGTATTATACTTAGGCTCAGTGCTGAATTTGGATTAAATGGTATTATATTGATTTGATAAGTTGTTCAGATATGCTGATACTTTAATTGAATGTATTATAAAATGTTAATTCTACCAGATATGCCCTTAAAAGTAGCTTAGGGATTTGAAACTTCTTTCTTATACAGGCCTTCACCAACCTTCAAGAAAGAGAAAGAAGAATTTTGGAGACCTTAATCTATGTGTTAATAAATATCACAGGAGAGGTTCTTTCTTTTCCTTTTCAATATGGATGAGTGCCCTTTGAAAGCTAAAAGGGAATTGATGTAATCTATTGATTGCCATTTAAATGCCTTTATAAGCTAATTAGTGCAAAATGTAAGATGTTTCTGAGCAGAAACAAGCAACAACCATGAGAATACAGGAAGGTTCTTCTGAATCTTAGATATACTGGGAGGACAAACACCCTTATGCAGAGAATCACCAACTGAGGAGTGTAAATAGTGTCTGCTGTGAAACTGTAACAACATACCAGCTCTGGCTGGAATTGTGAGAGCAGTGTTGGCACTGTGAGAGCAGTGATGGCACTGTGAGAGCAGCAATGGTGTATCCAGCTTAACCCCCATGGCTGGGAGATCGTCTGCCTGGGAGGCACTGTGATGTTTAAGGAAACTGCCAAGACTGGAAAATAGGTCATGAGCTGGAGTCTGCCCAGGTCTGAAGTCGCTCAAAGTCATTATCATCTGTCCATCTGAATTGAGAGGTTCATATCAGTCCAGTTTCAGGTATTCACACTGTAAAAAGAACCTTCGAAAGTGATCCTGTTTGGAAATGGGGCTGGCAGAAGGCAGCCATGGCCCGGAGGTTCTAAAGGAGCTCCTTCTAGCACAAGCAGACCAGACGGTGGGGATCTGAAGCTCACTTACATGTCCTCCCTTCATGGTGCATCAGGAAGCAATTTTTCTTTTCTACTGTCAGTCTGGCACCTTCCACTGGCCAACAGCAGCCATTAAGATCAGTATCTGATTAGTACCTTTGAGATACATTTTAGCCTTACAGCTCTAGAAAGAGATATACCCATACATACTTACCCATTCTTAAAGGGATCTTGGAGAGATTGTCCTGAACCTCTTGTGTGAAGCCATGGCCCAGCTATAAACCAAGTTACTCCTTTCTCACTGAGTAAATGATCATGAGCCCCTCAGCTAACTGATGTTTGAACTAGCAAAATGCTGGGGGCAAATGGGTGGAAGATATTCCCCTTACACAGGGGATAAGCATCACCCTGCACTCAGGAGAACTCATGGCTTTATCCAACTCAGAGCACTGTCACTCCCACTGATGCCTCTGGATGCCAAGGGAGAACAAATCCCCTAAAATAGAGAGAGGTGCCATCTGTGCTGCAGGACCTCGGAAAGCAAGAGTCCTCTAAGTTATTTCAAGTTTCAGCCACCTTTACCATCTTATTAAGTAACTAATAAAGACTGTACAATGAAGTATTTATGTGAACACAAGCATTTATTCTAAGGCAAAGCTCTTGCCCTTTTCAAATCAACTGAAGAAGACTCTAATTACAACACTTTCATGGATGCATCACTCTATTCAAATTAATTACTCTGCAAAAGTTAATACAACTGAAATGATGTTGTGTGCCTTGAGAATGCCAAAGAGAGAGAAGCACACTTAGAGCTCATTCTTCTTCCCACTTGGCCCATACAGCCTTGCTCCACACTGCTGGGGCTCTGCTCTCGTCCATCCCCATCCGACTCCTGTCTTGGCCTGATGGAGCTGGCAGCTCCTGACAGATCAGCTCATTTACAACCCTGCTTTTCCCAGCACCAGCAGAGAGACACAGCTCATCTCAAGATTATTAGCAGAACAACAAAGCATTCACACATTCACCAGACTTTGTATCCTTTCACATGAAACATTCATTCCCTTGATCTTTCCAGGAGAAGGGGTTTCCTTGTTGTGTCAAACTATTAAGGAAATGAAGGAACATCCCCATACAATCCCTCTTTCTATATGAACAGTAACAAGTCAGTCAAAGAAGGCATTTTCCCCCTAAGATCAGTATAGTGACAATAAACAGCACCAATATTTCTGAACAAGTTGTGCTAGTTTAATTTTGCTGTAGAGATAATACTGCCTTGGGTTGATAATTAAGCAGAATAAAAATTTTTATACACTAACGTCACCCTTACAAGGTCATTGTTCATCTCACAGGATTTTAACACAATCAGAAGCTGTTGTAATGTACCTGCTACCAGAGATAATTAAGAACCACTGAATATCTCTTTTAATATAAGGACATTACAAGCAGACTGCAAAACCTTCATAAAATACCTTTGCATTCCCTTTCAGGTTTACATCAGATGTCTGTGTACATATATGTGTGTGTGCAGTCATGTATTGAAATGTTAAGTAAATTCAAGGAGCTCTGAGTATTTCTCCAAAGAGCATTCAGTATTTCATCAGCCTACAGCAGCAAGGGGTTTTTTGTCTCCCTCCTCCCTCCTGCTTGCACCTGGCCAGTATCCATGACAAGCAGTAATTAGTCCTGCAGCACTGACCACCCTTCTATACAATAAAATGTTGGTTTGGATGGCATCTGATTGGCAGTGCTGAGAGAGAACCAAGAGCTCCCTGAAAGGCCTGAGTATTCCAGTTCACCCTTGGAAAGAAATAAGAGCTTTCAGAGACATAAAAGTGGACTGAGATCATACTTAGTGTTCCTAATGCCTCTCACCAAACCCTCTGCAGTTCAGCCTGTGGCTTGGCAAGAGGAGAAAGAAAGATGACCTTAAATAAAAGTGTGCACCTGTCCCTACCCCCAAATGTTGCAAACCCTGCATCTCCCTAACCAAGGTGAAAAACGACCAGAGTTCTGGGGTACAAGATTTTTGCCTGGCTGTCAGATACAGCCAGGGCCAGACATTGGCGAGCAATGGAGACACAACAACGGCAGCAATCAATGCTCCACCAGGAATGAGCAGCAGCACAGGCCTCCCATCCCCCTTCATTCTGGCAAGTGAGCACCGACGTCGGATGGCATTACTGCCTGCCAGCTGGGCACGCACAGCAAGTAGGTCAAGAGCATCACTCCTTGCAAGAGTTTTCACCACTAAATATTGTGCCAACGACTGCATTATTGCTCGTCAGACCAAAGCTCTGAAACTGGTGTTACAAAACCTTTCCTGTAACAGCAGAAGTCGGGTTATCCATTTTGAGATGCTTCAGGTTAAGCAAAACCACCCATTTCTGATACAATGCCTTTTGATATTAAAATCTGCACTCAGGTCTGTCCTGATTGCACAACGCAGCTTTCACCAGGACGACTATTACAGCTGGGTAAAATCAAACAACTGAAACCCATAAATTAGGCACTTAAAGGAGATTTAACAGACTTACTCTAAAGAATTCTTTGGTTGAGCCTGAATCCAAAGTGCCATAGGCTATTTCAGTTTGTTTAGCCAGGTCCTCTGCACTCTCTATGGGTGAAACCATCCTTTCCACCGTAAGGAAGGCAGCGAGATTAGCAGTGTAGGAAGAGATAATGATGAGAGTGAAGAACCACCAGACTCCTCCAACAATTCGCCCTGAGAGAGATCTATGGAAAAACACATATCATTAAATTGCTTTGAAGACAATCCTTGATTTTTTTCTTTCTTCACTGAAGAGAAATTCACATGCACAACCCTTTTGCCCAGATCTTCCAGATATCTGTGAACAGATGGACTGTGAGCTAGCTACTGATAACCTTTCTCAGGAGTGAAACATCAATGCACACCTAGTCTTATCTAGTGCAACTCTTTTTGTAGTCCTTCAGGGAAAACAAGAGAAAATTCATTTGAGGAGAGGAACAAGCTCTCCTGACTTCTACAAATCCTTTGTTGGAGAAGGCTTTTGCCAGAAGATTTTTGTTGTCTCTGTGTGCCCAGCCTTTCCCTGTACTGGATATGCTGGAATATGCCAGCATCATGTCCCTTTGCCCAGCTTGGAGGACACAAATGCATCTTTTACTGCATCCACTCCCAAAATGTAACATCCAGTAAACTGTAAAAAGGAATCTGAGTAAATATGCAAAAGAATGTACCAAAAATGATCCAGTATCCTTCTCTCATTGCAGCCTATCAGGAAGTACAAATTGAATCTGCAGGCTGGTTTGGTTTATGTTTTATGCTAATTAAAATTTGCATGTTGCACTGTTCCAAGTCAAGCATATCCCTGCTTTATAAGCACCAGAGCAACAGATAAGGAAACAGAAAAAAACCTGTGTTTAGTTTTTGTTGCAGTCTTTGGTTTTTGTTTTATAAAAAAGGGATTCCACAAGGACTCAAGAAAAAGCTTATTTGCAAACACATAATTACAAAATGCCTAATGGTCAGCAGGTCTGGACCCTGTCAGCAAGAGCTCTTGGTGCTTTACAGCAATTTAAGATCAGCCTCAAAGTATTTGATCTGGGCTGAAGGATGGCAGTGACACATCACTCAGCTGGGTGGGGCATTTCATTGCCATGTACATTGCTTGTTCTTCAAATACAGCATGATGACCAACAAACATGTGAAGTGCTGAGACAAAGCTATTTCATGTTTTCCCTTAGCTCTACTGATACCAATGGAGGAAGAATCAATCCCAGATACATCTGTGGAACCTGGGTGCTGTACTCCTCAGTTTGTGTGAAGAGAAGAAATAGAAAACTCTTACCTGTTTATTTGTTTCCTTCAAGCCCCTCAGTGCCATCCCCAGACAGTGGGTACAAGTTGTCCTACCAACAGATGGAGATAGGCAAAAACCAAAAATCTCATGATGTGCCCCCACCCCACCCACACAGGGGGCTTTGCTGGTAAAGTGCCCAGTCTTGGCCAGCGCCTGAGATTGCCTGAGCCATTAAAAAAATGCCATTAAATTATTCAGAAAATAAAAATAAAGAAAAAACTTATCCATCCAACATTACAGATCATAACAAATTAAAATATTACCAACACAATAAAAACAGAGAGCTCAATCTGGAATATGTGAGAGGAATGTGGAGAAAGGTGAAGCACCACTGCCCTCTACTCTAGTCTGCCCAAGGAGCTAAAGCAGCAGCTCCCACTGAGAAGGCAGATGAAGGCTGGTTCCTCAGAGTAGGCACACATCCACCAGATCACCCACAAGTGGAGGAGGCCTCCCTGCCTTTCTTGAGGGTCTCCCAAGAGGATAAAAGGCTTCCAAGTTTCAGCTTGGGCTGCGCAGCCATTGTGCTCACTAACACAATGCTACTGAGTTGCTGCAAAGGGAATTTTCAGCAATATAAATACAGAACAGTGCCTTAAGTCAAGGAATCTATCTACCTTACTCTACATTCTTTGTAGATATCATGTGAGTTGGATTTTACAGATGGCTGCAGGCCGTTTTGGCCAGCTTCCTCAACAGGTAGGGTCTTGGTTTTAGCTATCTGGTAAAGCTTGATACCCTCATACTTGGGCTGACACAATTTTCTCCAACTATAAATCAGCACCTGCTGAATTTGTCACAAAGGAGTTCCTTTGGAGCCAGCGGAGAAAAAGAGAAGAGCCTGACACCCTCAGAAAGAGATTTATCTCACTTGCTGTAGTGTGGGATAAATCTAAAGTTGTCCATCTGTCTCATGACTTCAGAGGGAACCAAGATGCCTCACTAAAAACGACAGTCTATTGCTTTCAGACGGCTACGTCAGGTGAAATTCATCCTTCTTTAGTTCCTTTTTTCACTACACACTTTCCATCCTCAGAGAAGACCTGGAGTTGAACTTCTCCTCCCTGCAGTGATGTGGACAATTTCAGAGCCAGACTGAGGAGGAGTTTGGCTAGCAGGTTCAGCAGATGAAACATCTACTTCCCTACAACAGGACAAGCTTTATCTGGAGTTTCCAGGTTCCCCAGGCCCTCTTGCTTTAAGGTAAGCGATCTTGAAATAGGAAGATGAAAAAAAGACTTATCAGAGTGTTCTGATAAATTCAGTGGAAGCATTGGGAATAAAACAGCTATGTGTTCATTTTCCCTACAGTTTCCCATAGGAAATGTCTTACTTGCATTGGTAGCTGCCCCTTCTGTTGGTATGACAGATGGGTTGCTAGGATGGAGATGTACAGAAGACAAGTGTTTTCCAAACCAGTCAAACCTCAAGCTCCCATTGCTGCAACAATAAAAGGTTTGTGCCAGGCTGCATGTTCAGACACCATCCTACACACTGAGAAAGGTAAAAATACCTCTCCCCAGAGGTCTGGCAACCTGCATGAATTAAGTCAGACAGATACAGGACAAAGACCACCTGAGAGGCAGGAGAAGATGGGAATGGGGGGAATCCCTTGACAAAAAAGGCACTTGCCCAAGGGTCTTACGTGAAAGAGAGGGGTCTTGCTAGATGCAGGCTATGGCTGCTCTCAGAAGAGTTGAAGTCACTTCAAAGAAAACTGGATGTCACTAGAGTTGCTTCTTCCAGAGTCTTCCAAGGAGCACAGAAAGAAGGATTAAACAGCAGCTACTACCGAGCAGTCTGGGCTGACATAGCTTGGTGTCACTTGGTGTCACAGGATGACGCAAAAGAAAAATCAAATAAACCATAAAGTTGACACTGAAGAAAAGACAGATAGACAGAGAGTTGAAGAACAAGAACATGGACAAGCATGGCCTGGCAGCCTCCTTGACCAAAGAGCCCCAGTTCTCCCCGTCCATCTGCTCAAATGAAGACTCCTTATACCCACTGCAGGGGCTGGTGTAGAGGGATGCAGGAGAAAAAGGGTTAGTACAAGTATACCAGGCTGGTAATCAGAGTGCCTGTTTGGTTTATATTGTGACCCACAAAAACATTTTTCTATTACTCAGACAATAATTATAGAAAACTCAGTCAGAGCTTTTAATACTAGCACCACTTTTTCTGATGTAAGCCATACCTGTCCACATGTGCAATAATTTAATTAAAAACAATCAATTAATGCTTTAGCTAATATAGTTTTCCAAATCACCTCAATTTGTATGACATTATTTTAAAGTGAATTACAGTGCTAACAAATGAGAGCAGCAACACAGATCAGGAACAACAGGATTATAACTCAATTGTCAAAACAAAGTCAGATGGAGTTTTCAAAAGCAAGTAAACAGGAAGAGTGCATACCTTGAGAGGAAATTTAAAAGGAAGCATGGAGTCAAATGAGAGCAAATTAGTAACAAGAGAAAAAAACAAATAAACATTCAAATTCACATTCAGTTTCCAGGAGAATAACACATAAAATACATTCAAACAAAACTTCATTTATCAAAATCGCTTGGATTTTGTTTCTGCTCAAGGCCATAAAAGGTATTTGATTTCCTGTATTACAGATACATAACAAGCTTCTCACACTACTCCATTTTTAATTGGGCTGTTTGTATCGATGTAAGATGGTTGTTATGCTGACAAAGAACCCTGAACACCTGTCCTAGTGTGAAGCCCCTCGATGTCCTGAGCACACCTGGGCTGGTACCCCCAACCTCTGGGCCCAGCCTTTTGCTTGCACGCCCAGCCAGCCCTTGGCCTCGGAGACACAACAGGCAGACACAGCATCTGAAGCACTGGCTTGAGATGCTCCATCATAGGAATGGCAGTGGGAGTTTCAAGAATGTCAGGTTACCCTCTCATTGCTGGTGTGAAAGTCCCACAAAGTCATTCCCATGGCCTTTAATAGGAGTCTCTTGAGATTTCTGCTGTGAAAGCAGGGACCTAGAAATACACCCTCTAAATGACCAACCTCTTGACATAGTTTTTAATAACCCCTCTGTCTTTTTCCATCAGAAATTAATTAATCTAGCCTCTTTGTTCTACATGAGTAAAGAGCAAAATGAAAATACATGCTCTCATAGAGATTTCAAAGACACTTTTGCTCATATCAGTGTTACAAATTTGACTGTTTTTTCCTGATTCCATTTGCTGTACACATCTTACATAAAAGCAAGTTTAATAATCTACTTTTGATGCCTCAAAAGTGAATTTTCAATGCTTTAGCTCACTCTGCAGAAAACAGAGCAACCTTTGATAGCAGAACAAAACTGCTGAAATAAATGTTGATTATATCAAGGCATGCACTAACTCTCAGCCTTTGGCTGCTCTCTGAATCTGTTTAGACGACTCCTATTAAATAGAGAGAGGAGAGTATAGGGATATATCCTCTGGAATATCCACACAGCATACTCACCGAGGACAGATCTAACTAGTCATTAGATGTCACAGCTGTTCCACACAAAGGCAGCTGAAAGAGCCTTTATCAGCAAGTACAAAAGTGATCTCTCCAGACTGCTTGTCGGCATCTCTCTACGAGTGCTGTACGCTCTCATATAAGAAATTTATTCAGACAAAACTCACAATGGAAGAATGAAGCCCATTTTAGTGGTAATAAAATAGTATGAAACATTCATATAGTCAATGTATTGTGAATGGTGTAACCTTGCAAAGATACAGATTAAGAATGGAATACTTGGGAATAGTCCCTTCTACGGAAAAGGAATTTGACATTTTAATCAACCTAAATCAACATATCAGTCAAAGGAACAGTGTTTCTGGAATTTAAACCAAGGTATTAAATTTCTCTTTTTTTTCCATAACAATGCACGTAACTGACTGGAATGTTAAAATGGAAGACATCAAAATAACTGGCCCTCTTCAAATGAAGGCCATATATTAATACTGAGTTAATAGCTTCTGACGGACAGATAAAATAAATAGATGCACTGCTGTCTTCCTCCTTTTTTTTGTAGGTATTTCCAAGGCACTTATTGTGGTTTTATTGAAAAAAAACCAGTGTGTTCCACTTGTTATATAAGGTAAATGGCTGACCATGCCAAAGAGTCACATGAGAGCTTCCCAAAAATCCTATGCATTCTATTTAACTGTCAATAAGCAGATCTAGTGGAAACAGTGTGATGCCTGCAGCTTTCCATGTGATGTCCCAGTGCTTATTTCCCGGTCCTTGATATTGGGCACACACATGGTCAACAGCAATTTAAATGTTATGACTACTCATCCCCTTTAACAGCAAGCAGTGGGGCAAAGTGTCAATGAAGATTTGAGGCATAAGGCAGAATCAGGGAATGCAAACAGGGGAAGGGAGCCAACAGCTGTCAGTGCACAGGGAGGCAGCACATTCAGACACCAGGAACTGGGGAAACTAATGCAAATTTATAGGATGATCATTGCACTCTAACAGGCAAAATCATGATCCTTCCCAAAAATCTTCATAGAAATCTTGTCATTTGCTTCAGTGAGGCAACTCAAGACTCCTAATGCTGTATGGACCAGGAAAATCTGGCACCTTTTCAATGATTCAGATATTAAAAAAGGCAACCTGGAGAACAAGTTGCATTTTGAACGTCAGCACTTAGGGAAAAGATCTCTCTCTTCCTCTAAATAACAACCTTGTTAAATGGAAAACTGTATTCTGTTTGTCTTCACATGTGTTTTTAATGAATAAAATAGCTGGAAACTGGTTATTAAATTATTGTCATACAAAACAAAATTATTGTTCTATCACTAAGAAACTAGATAATTTTACTGCTTATAACAAGCATATCACCAAAGTATTTTAACAGTGTAAATGCAGAAATATGATAGATGTTACTAAAAAATATCTGTGGCATGAATTGTTCAATTAGAGAGAGCTTCACTATTTTCATTTAGTATTTAAAATACTTCTATAAAAAGAAATATAATTCTACAATAGTTAGTAACAGTGCTCTCTGTTAAATTCGTACTAATATCATTCATACTTTATTACATCCTTATCCAGAAAGAACATCTTCACGAATAAGAAAAGTCTTTATGGAAACTGGCAATGCTTATTAGACCATATTGACTATGAACAGAGGGACAACAGATTAGACTGGACTGAAATAACAGTGCACAGAGAGGACAGTAGCACAGTACATCTGGAGACATGAACATGAGCAAAATGGTGGTAAGCAGAAGGATGAAGAAGAAGTTCAAGAAGAACAAAACTGGAGAAATTAGGCTCAAAAGAAAGTAAACAGACTAGTAGGAGCCTTGATGGGAATGGAGATGCTTTAAAGTGCTGTTGCATGTGACTTTTAAAATAAATCTTATTTTGCAAAGCAGAATGTGCTATATGCACCAAGGAGATGACCGCAAAATGAGATATGCAGCAAAAACACGGTAGCGCTCCAAGCATTGCTGAAAACAGAAAACCCTATGCATTTTACAGCCTCAACATGGTGAATATAAGTTTGGCAGAAATGCATAAACGGCATTATAAGCAATGCTACTTACTCTGGAGGCGAATGTTAGCAAGCATGGTGGCTTGATGAGGATGCTGAATATTGAATGGAAATATCAAAATAAAAAATTTGGAATTAAAAAGAAATTTGAGAAAGTAACATATATGCACCATGGCATCAGAAAATGACCATAAAATGCAAAAAGGTGATGGAGTGATATGGAACAAACCTTGGAGAAATATCGCATCCTTGCTGCATAAAGGCACCCAGGGAAAACCAAAGGCTGTTAAATATTCCAAACTCATTTGGAGGGTCAGGAGGATTCTGAGGGTCACGTGGTTCTTCAGTGTTGTCTTCCAAGTGCCACTCATAAGGACTGAATCTGCTGACTAGGAAAAGAACTACGCTGACGCCAATGTAAGCAAAGACTATACACATCCAAATTTCATAAGCCAAAGGATCCAGGAAAGAGAATACGCCCGGCTTAGATTTCTGAGGCTTCTTGATCATGATGGAGATGCCCAGGCTCATAAAGGGTTTGGAAAAGTCTATGACTTCTTCTCGTACCAATGTTATGGTGAGGGGAGCAACAGCTATATCTGCTCTCTGAAAAGGGAAAACAAACCCAAGTTAGTTACAAGTCAGACACAACAGAATCATAATCTAGAGTCTCAGGCTAATGAATCAGATGATAAATTACAAGAGTGAGTGGAAATAAATTCTTTGCAGGCTATTTTGCAGTCACTGAAGTTAAGGACTACATGATATTAACAAAAAATTATTAACAAGAAAAATTACAATCAAATCTGTGCAAGGGGCTCATGACAGCAGCAGATACTTGTATTAAGTTAAAACAGATGAATAAACACTATGCAAACTGGACAGTGAGATGGTAACCAACACAATGTCATTTTCTTGTAATGGTCTGTAACCACTCATTTGTCTTGAAGACTTTGGTCAAATTCTGTGTTTGCTATGTTTTAATTCTCTATTTTCCATTCTTTCAGCAAATTTTCTTGCCTTACTGATTAGTCCAGGATCTTTAAAAGGAACCCATGAGAAATAATCAGTCACTGAATTTCAGCTGCACTTGGGTGCTACTACTTGTATGGTCCTTTAAAACTCCAGTAAGGGACAGAAGATAGTAAGTACTGGGGGGATAGAAATCAGATAGACCCTTTCTGTGGCCACTGAAGAACAGTTAACACAGATTTCTGAATCCCTGAGGAGCAAATAGCCTGGATAATCTGAGGAGAATGCAGTGTCATGTATGCCCTCCTGTCTTAGAGACCTTGGCTCTACAGGCCTGTAAAAGACTGCTCTGGGGCTGTGTCACCTGGAAGCACAATTGCATTTATTGCATCATTCATTGTTCACCTGTGTGCTGGTGAAAGAATACCCTTCCCTTCAATCTATACATCCTTGCATAGGTAGGAAGGCATATAAAAACAAATGACTTAGTTTCCTGATTAAAATTTCAGAATAGATTTCCAACATATTTAACTGCACCTGTATTCCTATGCTACAAAGATTCAAGTCATGATACTTAGATTCCCTAGCCTTGATCCAGCCAAGTACTCAAGCAGGTGTCAGTGTTTGTCTGAGAGTGGAATGGAATGCAAAAAAAGGGTTCTTTTAATTTGAAGACTGTTATGAGAGTCTACATACATACAGTATTTTAAACAGTCAAACTACTCATGTTATTGATATTTTTAAAGAAGGTCTTTCATTGGTAATTAAGAATTTCAGAAAGAAAAAATGGTTCTTGGGGAAACCTTCATTCATCATTGCCTAAACCACTATGCATCTTTTAAATCAGATTTTCTTCCCCTCTAGTAACCAGGCATCTCTTTCTGGTGGAAAAATAAAGCCTGATTAAATGGAAGTTTGAATAAAAGTTAAAGGGAAATGTTAATAAGATAGGATTAAAATCTGTGCCATAAAGTAATTGAACATGCCTTTATGTAAATCTGATGGTGATATACGTGACTGTCATTACTGTCTGGTTTGCTCCTCCTCCTAGCTATTGGTTTGGGTTTTACATTTGATAAGCAGAAACAGCAAAGGCTTCTCGTACAACTGATCAGAGCATCGTGGGCTTGGTGCCTGCTGGTGCTTGGCAGCACTGTGCAGCCATCCTGGAGTACTGCTCAGGGTTTGCAGACCAAGGCCAGTGACAGCCTCGTCAGGTGAGGGCTGGCCCTCCCCACAGCTGCCTCTCTCTGCAGGGCACCCATGCACACACAGCCTCAAGGTTTGCTCCAGCCACCCAAGAGCTCTCTAAAGTTCACACTGGCATGTGCAGCTACAAGGTATGTGCACAAGTTCACTGCTTGGAATAATCTGATAAAACCATGCCTGTGCATGTAAGGAAGCCACTCGGAAATCATGGCCCTGGGTGCCCCTTCTGACAGCCCTGCTCAGCCCCTTTTGACACTCATGTGTACTGGGACACTGCCTTTACCCTTGAGTGGCTGTTCCTCAAGGAGAAAACTTCAGCTGATTTGTGGTCACTTACTGCAAAAATCGAGCTGAACATCGCTTGAATATAAAAACTGACTGCGTTTGGATGCCTGGATGTTTACTGGCTTTGCAGATGAATGTGTTCATCACCTAAGGAATGGAGAGACTGGAGGGGATGATATGGGTAGAGTAAGGTAACATCTTCAGAAGGTGTTGGAACTTGTTCACTGAGGAATTTTCCCAAAACATATATTTCTCTTATAGCTGCTGCTTGTTGAGCTCCTGTTAAATACTAGATGTCTGCAGTCAGGGTGAGATTCACACAGAATATCAGTTCTAAATGTAGTCAGAGTCCACAGCCAGCTGGAAGACTAAGCACTTTGACCATGCTGCTGTACTTCCTATTGAGCTAATGAGGTACTTACAAATTAATCCTTATTAGAGCAAGCTTAATGGATCAGGACCCCTGTGGAGACTTAGCAATGGCTCCATGTGAAGTGAAGCTGAGGTGGGAGGCAGGTGCTTTCCCACCGGGCACTTTTGCACATGGACTGCCAGCCTTGGAACACCCCGTCAAGGGAGGGGAAGGCAGCTTCAGTTGTAAGAGCATTTGATTTCTGGAGCATTTTCATGGACTTGGAGAATTTTAATTCTTCTAAAGTGGTATTTTAATTGCCAAAGTAGACATGGTGGAACTTTTCATAAGTGCTGATGCAGCATGCAATAAGGTCTGTATCTCCTTCACGTGCAACTGAACTCATGCAGGATGTTCCTATGGGAGGATGAAGCTGATGCTGAAGCACAGACAAATCACTTATTAAAGCCCTGATTGTTACCATGTTCATATCATACAGTACATATTTCTTTGTAAATAATTTTGAACTGCATTTTAATATTAAATGGGATACAAATACTAATTTTCTGATACATTTCAGTCTTCATGCTCTCCTACCATCCCCACAAAAGGCATTCACTGTATTGGAAACACCAAAACCCACCCTCATTGGTTAGTGAACATGGCAGCAAATGGTTTCTGCAGAGGGAACAAGCATGGGCTCACACACAGAGTCTTGGGAAACCAGGGCACTGAGAGTGGACCAGCTACAATCCAACCAAGCCTGGTTGCTCACCACTTCCCTGAATATTAGCTGCACTAGGGAGGTTAAAAAACAGTTCTCTCTTTGCTTATTTATTTAGAGATACAGTATTTGAAATGGAGAGCTTATGGAGAGCTCTAAGCACCCTAAAGGATCATTAATAACTGCAGCACTGTTGAGAATTTCTCTCCCTGTTATGGCTGCAGATAAGCAGAACCCATACAAATTGAGCTCGATTAAAAAGAACACAGCCACGAACATGCCCTTCTTCGTACAGAACTGGAGAGGGGTTTAAGAACCTCAACAACTGAGCTTTGCTAATCACTCATGACTAATGGTGTTTCAAACATCATCTTCACTGCATTTGAGCTGGGCAAGAAATGTCATGCATTCCTCTGAGGCTTGTTCTGTCTTTGCCTACTAGTGTGGGAGGGATGGATTTAGAGAGGACAGGCAGCACAGAGGCGCTGCCCACTCTGCTCAAAGATGACCCCAGGGAGCTGCAAACCTCCAGACTCTTATGGGGAGGGAGAAAAAAATAGCAAATGGAAATATCCTTCTACATGGAGAATGAAAAATGATACGATGTTCCACCTCTGTAATTCAAAAGGAGGGATGGGATTCTTCTGCTTACAGACCTTCTGATAACTCTCCCAAATTCAAATCTGTGCACTAGAGACAGTGAGAGATCTGGCCTATACTCCTGCCTGCACATGCTTTGGGTCATTCCTGCTTGCAGAACTGAATACCTCCTTTGCCCAAGGGATACTCTTCAAGAAGTGGGTCTGGACTGCAGGCACTTTGTTTGATGGGAAGCCAGGCATCATCCCAGCTCTGTGCAGACTGAAACAGAGGGACAGTGACTGACTTCCATTGGCAGCCAAACCTCTGGGCACCCCGAAAGTCCTGAATGCAGGAACACAGGGGCACCAGAAGAGACTGCGCTGCAATGGTGACTTGTCTCTGAGCATGTTTTAACACTTCTAGTGCAGTCTGAGGTTTCCAGGTACCAGAAAAGCAACACATTGCCTGTGGTATTGGCTGGTAAGAACTACCTTTGTAAAGGCAGCCCAATACACCCGAGGATATTCAGGGTGTGTTGAGAGGCTGAGTCACGGGGGCAATGTGGTTTTAACACATTAGCTCACACTTATTTAAAGCCAACAGGTCATAGCTGACTGGCAACATGCTGCACTGAAGTCTTAATATGCCCTAGCTGAGCAATGTGAAAAGGTATTAAGGTGTTAAAACAGCAGTTGTCCCTGTCTGCCACAGTTCGTCAAAGTTAAGTCCATTTGTGATTTCTGTGGATGCCCACAGCTCATCCTGACACACTCCTGCCATTCACAGATGGAGACATAACGGGTACATCTGTTTTTGGGGCTGTGGACATACGTGTGCTTCCTCTGCCTGTGCTTGGACCCAGGTCAGCCAAAGCCCGGGACCATGGCAGTGTGGCTCTGTGCCAGGGCTGTGACCCTGTCCCCCATCAAAGCTCAGCCTGGCCAGGGACCCCACATCTGTCCATATGTGCAGGATGAGGGTCTGTCTGAGCTGCAGGGCAGCAGCATCACACAGCTGCCTTTGGGGACCTGGGCTTCCCCTCTGTAGAAACCTGGAGTGAGGAGCAAAGAACAAGCTTCACCCACTCATGGCACAGTCGGGCTCTGCCACAGACTGAGCATGTGGGAGGTTTTAAGGAAAAGTAGGAATCAAATTAGTCTGCCTCTCTGCTATGATTCAAAGGGTGTATATGCCATCTTTAGTATTTCTACATGCTGCTGGTAGAGCCAGAGAGGCCAGCCCCACACGAGGCTGGTTAGTCTGCTAAAAGCAGGGAGATGTGTCAGCAGTCCCACTCTGACAGACTGTGGAGGCTTCTGTGTTGTGGGGACCGCCTGTCCTTTACATCCCTGCTTCATTCCTTTGTGCTCTTTTACAT
Source organism: Sturnus vulgaris (assembly GCF_052056855.1). Classification (NCBI taxonomy): domain Eukaryota; kingdom Metazoa; phylum Chordata; class Aves; order Passeriformes; family Sturnidae; genus Sturnus; species Sturnus vulgaris. The sequence continues at coordinate 14,835,642 of NC_142256.1, read as the reverse complement.
ATTGAGAGGTCTTTATAGAGGCTTGTTTTAACCTGAGGAGAGTTTTAAAGGCTGTAAGGTCTGGCTGCTCTTTTCATTCCCGAAGCATTTGTAGTTACAATTAGGATCTATGTTAAAACTACTGTCAATTAGCCTCAGCGCTGTGAAAAGCATCAGGCCCGGCGAGGGATGGCTTCCCCTGGCTGAACAGGGAAGAACAGCAGCCTGCTTTAAAAGGGGAAGAAGAAATAAAAGCCTACAGAAAGAGGCTGACCCCACAGAAGAGAAAAGACGACTGTCTAGTGCTCAGCAGCTGGTGGGTACAAAGCCCCGAGCACAGGGGTCGAGGGAGGTGCTGCTGCTCCTCAGCCCCAGCCGAGGACACTCTAGGTCACTGCAGGACAGCACTTGCCTTGCTGGATTGCTCTGCTGGTTAGATTTAAATAGTGATTCAATCTCCTAGACTGAGAATGATTTAGCTACTTCCCTTCTAAAATGCCCAGGAAAAAAGCTCTACCTATTTTCTATTTTTATTCTGCTGAAAATTTCCACTATTCTTTGAAAATTTTTCTTAGTTTAAAAAAAAAACAACCCAGTGCTTGAATGGGTATCTGGTAGGATGAAGAGTTTTATTTTGACGTCATCAGAGTGAAAGAGCGAAATTAAGGGTCTTTTTTCAGCCTGAACTGACACTTCTTTATTTATGAAAAACCAAATACATTTCCTTTCATGACAAATTTCATTCTTATTATTAATTAGTATTATAATTATCATTACTACTACTATAACTACTATCATTAACACTTAAAAATTGCTAACAAACCACAGAGATCTGTTATTTCCTCTCCAACAAGACTGCTGGGTTCACCTGCCTGAAGCAAAGGAGTTTGGGAATCTCAGGCAGAATTCCCTGCCTCTGGGGCTGCAATCCCTCTGCAACCAGGTGCATAGGTACAGCCCCATGCAAAGCCACAAGGAAAGGCCCAAGGGGGAGAGCTGAGATTGTTCTTGATTTCAGGGACCTTACAGTACAGCAGATTTTTATGCCCTCCAACCAGACCTGATGTGATATGAGACAGGGCAGAGAATTTCTAATGGGAAGCATTTCAGTGTGTAAATGGCAATGTGTAAGTCTTGGGACCACTCCAGTTGGCTTAGCTAATGCTGACCTCCAGAGTCTTACACTGGATCCAGGGCTGTGCCACACTCCAGACCTGCAGCACTCGACACATCACCCCTGCAGCTTCGGGTACAGCTCAGGGCAGACTGAGGCCCCTCCCCTCCCATGCAGGGGTCTGGAGGCTGCCTTTTCTCCCCTCACTACGTGCTGCCTGCATTCCATAGGAAGTGAGAGCAATAGTAACTAAACTGGCACAACCCAAACATTAAATACAGTTAATTATGCTTTTAACATTAAAATGACAAGCCATTCATTTCCTATGACTGTCGTAAGAGCAATTTTAGAAAAGAGTTGCATGCATGGGGCTATGCAAAAAAGGGCTCAGTATTCAAAAAGCTGGCTGAGATGCCCCAGCAGTGCCAAGTGGTGGCAAGGAGGCTGCTGGGTCAGGAATATGCTGTATTTGACACATGACTAGTCACTGGTTATCACTTGAGACAAATGCAATCTAAAGGATTGTGCTTCTGCCACAGCTCAGCTCAGCTGCTGGATAACTGGTACCAAAACCAATCAGGCCCCTTTTATCCTACCAAGTCTATCTTCCATAGATGCTAACGAAGGTGCTTAAAAATCTAATCTGCCTCTTATCTTCCCAAAATGGAATCCAGAGGAGTCAAACTGGAGTCACTTTGCTGACAAGATTCACAGGGGCATTACATTAACATAGTTTTAGTTCCCTAATAGAGTTTTAAGCCAGTGAGAGATAAAGGAAAAGCAGCATGTAAATGAGGCGCTTGCTCCAAATAATTAACACTTCTAGAGCACTTCTCATCTTCAAAGAGCTTAGTGCACATCCTTGTGAGTGTGGTACACAGCCCCCTCTCAATGGATGGAGAAAAAGGCCAAGGGTATTTCACAATGTTTACAAATAGAGCTGGGAAAAGGTCTGGAGGGCTGGGGAGGTTTGTACTCAGAGTTCAGGGGCTGGTTTCCCTGCTTACAGAAAGCCAGGTGGATTTCCATGCAGCTTGCAAGCTCAGTTCAGCTGGACAGTTTGGGGAGCTGGCTCAGCAGTGCAGGGCTGGAAGCATTAACCTAGGTCGGCACTCAAGCCTCATGGGACACATCTGACCTTTGAATAATTGAGCATTTCAGTGGAGAGGCTTCAGTAACAGAGCTCACAGCATGAGTACAGGAACTGTTGGGGGTCAGGGAGGAAAACATTCCTCAATTTTTCATTAATGAGAAAACACAGATGAAAACTGTGCTCAGAATACAAAGGAACTGACCTTTTTGCAGGGGAAAATGAGAATGGTGGGGTGTTTTTCGGGCTGTTTTAAGGAATGGTCTGTGGTGCATGCAGGGCCAGTTTTGCTGGTGTGGAAAGGTCACAAGTATGGTTAGGGCTAAGTTTGATGCTAAGGAGGCAGAACTCTCTGAGTTAGGCTGGTCCCAAGAGGCTGTGGAAAAGGCAGCTGCAGCCAACCTGCTTATCACACATTGTTTTGGGTTGGAAAGGACCTTGAAAGATCATTTAGTTCAATCTCCCTCCTGTAAGCAGGACATCTTCCACTAGATTAGGGTGTTTAGAGCCCTGTTCAGCCTGACCTTCAATGTTTCCAGGGATGGGACATCATTGCCTCTCTGTGCAACCTGGGCCAGGTCCTCAGCACCCTCACGATTAAGAATTTCTTCCTAATATCTGATCTGAATCTACCCTCTTTCAGTTTAAGGCCATTCCCCCTTATCATTACATGACCCTCTAAAACATCCCCCTCCATCTATCTTGTAGCCCCTTTAGGTACTGGAAGGTGCTCTAAGGTTCTTTGGAGCCTTCACTGCATCAAGCTGAAGATTCTCAACTCCCTCAGCCTTTCCTCACAGGACAGGTGCTCCAGCCTTCAGAGCATTTTTGAGGCCCTTTATGCAAGCAGATCTTGCATGGCACAGCACAGACTAATCTTACTGGCTCAAGACACAAAAGCTGTAGCCCACATCACACCTTTCCTCCCCTAGTGTAGACAGTCCCTGTGCTCTGACTGTTACCAGCAATTTCAGGTTCTCTTTTGCCATGCTTTTTCCACACGGTATGGTTATTTTTTTGTCACTTACAAGTACATCAAAAGGACCCAATTACAGCTGATATTCTTGATATTTCTTGAATCACACACAGAGCAACTGAGAGTATAGGTTTCCAGTCCAATGCAGTTTGCTTGGAACTAAACTAAACCTTCAGAGGTTCTCAATGGACTTGTGTTCTCTAAGACAGCAAACATCAGTTTCCCAAATTGCACAACTGAGTCATGGGGAGTTCAGAAGATTTGCATAATCAAACCTCAAAGCAATAGGGAAGCAAAGAAATAATTCAAGGCTCTAGAACCCTGTTTACTTTCTGTAATCAGCAGATTTCCCTCCCTGCCATAATACAATACAACAAAAACATTGTCATTTCTATAAAACATTTTCAAGTTGAACAGGCTACCAATTACATAATAAGGCATCAGGACTGACTGCTCCAGAGTAAGAAAACTTGTGAAAATCCAGCAATTACTTTAAAAAGACTGATTCATTTGAAAAGAATTATCACCAAACATTTTGCAAGAATGATGATGCAATATCCCAAGGAAATTTTGAGGTGACTTTTAGAAATTACACTCAGCCACAGAACAAAAGGAGGCAATTGAAATATGCGCTTCTGCTCAGATATTTTTAATAAAGGAAAGCTTGTTAAAAATAAACTGCAAAAAAGATTGGGTGGAATCACAAATCATCTCATTAGCATCTGAGAAAAAAAAAGATGAAATATCAGCTTGAGAAGTCTTTTCTGCAAAGCCAATTTTCTCCCCCTTCCATCTGGTTTATCTGTATTCCAAAATTCTCATTTCCAAAGAAGAAAGAAGTTTCTAAAATGGCAGTTCCGGACTCTTTTTGTTCTTACTAAACAAAGTGATGTACACCCAATATAGAAATATAAAGAGGAATGCAGTGAATTAGCTTTTTTTATTTTCTTTTCTTTTTTTGACATTTGATTTTTGAAGCCAAACTCAGGATTTAAAGAGAAAAAAACATGTGGGCAATTTCACACCTGCATTGCTTCTTACCCTGAAAAGCAACCATGCAATTAAAGAGGTTTGATCAAACACAAACCAAGATCAGTGACCCAGCAAGGGCTCAGCAACCCAGATCAAACCTTTAATGAGAGGGATACTCCCCCAGCACTTAAGAGACTGATACATAAAAAGGAGATCTGGCAAATGAAGAAAAAGCATATGAAGAGCAAACCAGAAATTCTGCTGTAAATAAGAATTTCAAGATTGCCCAATGCTACTTCTCAACATTTTATGGACTCTGATTTGGAGAACAGCAATAAAAATGTGACATTTTCCTGCAATAAAACAATTAGAAAAATAGACTATAAAATGGCAATACAAAGAAATATATAGAATTTTAAAGGTAGTAGTCAAACAGATGAGGTTTATTTTGCAGTTTATTAACTTTGAGCATAATTTTTTATAAAGAACATTGAAATGAAGGTTAAGAGAAACTTACCCCATAGACCAGTTCACCCACCATGCCATTCCATATCTTAGTCTCAGGGTCCCTAGCTCCATATTTCCCATCTCCAACAATTGACAGTTTGTATTTTATTCCAACATGTTTTGCTATTTCAGAAGCTAAGTCTACACAATATCCTTCATATCTCTCATTCCCTTCTAGTTGTTCATGGTTTTTCTTATACATTACATATGGTGATTCCTTTGAAACAAAAGTAAAGATCAAAAGTCTATGAATGTAAAACACAGCTGTAAACCACACAAAATGAGAGCTGCTATTATCCTTTATATTACTGGCAAGTATTTACAATATTTCCTGCTTTGGTACAGAAATTAGAAAGACAGCCTTCTGCAGGTTCTGCAAATCCTTGGCTGATCCTACAGCCACACATACTATTGATTGTATTCCTAGTAAGGAGCCATTGAAGGCAACAGGACTTTTTAACAAAGTTACACTTCTTTTTGCAGAATTATACCTGATTAGAGTCAAATAGCATCATTCTAGCAATAATTCAAGTTTTAGTGTTTAAAGACTGACATATCCAATGCCTGTACCATCACCACAATTTCCTAAGCCCCAGTGGCCAAGAATGGGGCTCTGATGGAGATATTTTCAAAGCAGTCCAAGGCAAGCTAGGTTGAAATCCTCAGAGCAGCATTTTTTGTCACTGAATTCCCTTAGCCTTATTGGAAAATTCTAGTTGAAATGCTGATTATATCTCACCAAATTCATAGGAGTATAAAATACAATGCTTCAGGAAACAGCATAAAATTGATTCATGCTTAGCAGAATTGTAAAAAACACGAAAGTCCCAACAAATGCTGTATAGAGCAGGTCTGTAGAGGTGTTGGGACACAGGTGCTGCTGCTCGTGACACACAGGAAGAGCTTTGCTCCTTTGGAACTGCACAGGTAAAGGCTGCTTTTCACCCAGTGCTAGAGCAGGTCCAGTTCTCTACAGGCTTCATTGTGCCACCCTTACTCAGTCCACAGGGGTTGAGTTTACAGGAGCTGTACCTGAGTGAGGGGTGCAAGATTTGACTCTACAGCAGAAAGGCCAATCTCTGTGCTCATTTACATGCATGCATAATAACTTCACTTACATGAGGCACTTAATTTGAGTTCAAGTGTCTGGGAAGCATCAAAGCACAATGGTGAGCTCAAGTGAGCACCTCCTGTGAGCAGATGTACTGATATATATATAAGTTAGCAGGGTCAAGCCCTCAGTATCTCTGGAAGATACTGAACTTTCCAGTCACTTGAATTCGTGTAGTATTCAACATCTGCCTCCTGACAAGGTGTCTAACACACCACAGGAGTCATGTGCCTTGTTTCCTAAACACAAACATACTAAGAACATAAAACTTACCAAGATGGTAGTGACTACTATAGTTCTGTTCTCCACAGATGAAGTGTCATTAGAGGGCAGCTGATCTAATGCTGGCACATATCGTTCATATTCATTCCAATAACCAGCCTATAAAAATGGAGATTGTTACCTCATTACATACCTTTACAAAGACTCTGGTACCTGAACTTGTAAGAGCAACTGTCAAAGCCTAAGGCTTTGTAACATTTCTCATTCACTGTTTTTTGTCATTAAGGGACTACATTAGCTTTACATCCATTTCCTTAAAGAAACTGTGTTCTCAAGCCCAAGAGCAAATCAGTGCAAGTCAAATCTAAGTGAAAATACATATTAAATTCTCCCTATCTCAATTCACATCAGTATGGTGCCTGTGGAATAAATTCCCATATATCCACAGCATAAGAACATACTACAGACAAGAAAATAAACAGCACAGCATTCTGAGTAAAATTCTCCGATTTTGTGATTTTTATCCAACACAGCCCCTGCAGACCTGAGCTGGCTTTAGAGCAGATGCAGACATGGTTAGCAATGCAGGCACAGCCACATTATCTCCAGTGTGGGACACAAAACCCTCCGTGAGCACAAAGTGACTTTATCAGCTGGCTGGTGTCGACCTTTGGCTGCATCACTAGGCTATCACAATAGCTTTTGTATTTCTGCACAGCACAGAAGTAACACTGTTCTCTGCATTGTACACCTCCCTGAGTAGCTGGGCCATTTTTAGAAGTATATGGTTATTAAATGTGCAGAAATGTTTAAGAGTCTCAGTGGTGATCAAACAGGTGAAATCAGGGGATCTAAGAGACTCAACCACACAGATTCTTTTCTCAGTAGTTTTTTGACTCTGTCTACCTAATTTTTTTTAACATCTGCCTTAAACTTCTTTTATAACACTGATCTAGGCAACTATCCCACTTAGGATCTAAACTTTACTTAGAAGACAAGAGAATTAATATGAAATTCTAATTAAAACCGGACGTACTTTCTGTTAATTTCAGAGGGTTTCAGCTTCCCCGTGGCTCCAAAGCCCAATATGGAGAGGGAGGGAAAGATGGAAAGGAATTTAGAAGATAGGAGGACTAGGCACAGGACCATGACAGCAGGTATTACATTTGGCAGGGAAAAAGCTCCAGAATGATTTTAAGGGAAAAAGTTGTGTTTGAAGTTGACATGGAAACCAGTGAAGATGTTAAGCAGGCTGAGTGGTTTAGTCCAGGAACTGAATATAACAAGGCTCCTGGGATAGGGAAGACAGAATGAAGGGGCCACTCTTCAGGACCCTGTTATTACACTGCATGTCTGGTATTTTTGAATTTCATTGGTTTGTTGGAATAAATGTTTGTGAAGGTATGAAATCTGAATTCATGTCTTGAAACTCACCTTCCTTGACCCAGCAGCTTTCATTTCATACACATCAATTGTGTAATTTGTTCTTCGCCCATAGGTGTCAAACTGGATGTTCCCTGTCATTCCTTGAACTTGCACCTTGAGGGAATAAACAGAAAAATATTTTAATAAAAGATTCACTTTATTTTTTATCTATGTAAGAGACTTGTACTGCTTCTGACACAGTCAGTTGTACTGTTCAAAACAATCCCAGTCTCCATCCTCTGAGTTCCAGCTGTACATATTCGTGAGAACTCAGCTTGTGACTCAGTGCCAGAGTGAGCTGCATTTAAGTGAAATGAGCCCTGCAGGTATGTTAAATGTAAGATAGACTGATTCTGCCATGCTTGGTCACGCTGGGTTCACTGATACAGAATGGAGCATCAGCGAGGCATGAGCAACAATTAGTGCAATTAAACCCCTCACAATATGGCACAGAGTGATCTGCAGTACAGACCAGAATGGCAAATCATTGCTCATTCTGGGAAGTGCTTTATTTTAGGATCAGTCCCAGTGTAGGAGAAAGGAACGAATGTCTTCTCTGAATGAGCACAGACAATTGTCTCTACTGCTTATGGAGTTCTGGTCTCAGTCAGGATGGATGGGTGTACAGACAGTCTTATCATTACCTACTCACATGAATCATCTGAAGGGAAAGTATAAAGTACTTTGTCTCAAAAAAAAGAGCCTTTCTTATTTCCCTGTATGAAAGGATGAGGTATTTTCATTTGTCACTTATCAACAATGGCAAGCTGTCATCTCAGGCAGAAAAGGTAACAGTCTCAAACTTCAGTAGGGGCAAATTAGCTTTAATATATAGCAAAAACTGTAGAAGTTAAGGAAGAGGTGAATCTAGACTAGTCAAAGGCAAACTGTTCAGGGCTGGTGACTGATCTGCTGTTCACTTTTTAGAGATGAGGTGCTACATCAACCAAAAATTCCACGGAGCCCCAAATTACCCAGCAAGCCTAATCCACACTGACATACAGGGAGTTTCTTTTTTATCTGCAAGTGGATTTGAACCTTCTTTAAAATAGTTTATATCACTATAGGGGCTGGAAAAAATCTGAGTATTCTTGTGTACAGAAAGCTAGAGAGATGAACTGCACTTTGAAAGCCAAATTTGACCCCAAGACGTCTTATCAACTGTGGACTGAGCAAATGTACTTGTAGGGCAGTTGACACATAAATTGTATCCAGATGTGAGTTGCTGTGCCTGCCTCTGGCATTTACTAGGAGCTGTCTGGCTACCTTAGCTCAGCAGTGACTGGGTGTCTCACAGAGCTTGTTACACTGGCTCCCTCCTGGTGCCCACTGAGATCTGAGCTTCGTGCACTGGACACCTTTTGGCTTCAAACTTAATTTGTTTCTCCTTGGTGGGAAAACAGCAATTTGCAGAACATGGCTGCACTGAGGCAGGAAGGCTCGCCACGACTCGAACACTTGGTGGGAGTGTGTGGAGGTAACTGCAGAGTGACAATTTATAAGTGTCCACATCTGTTCAGGTAAACTGTCTGCCACTAACTGATGTATTAAAACCAGCTTCAGAAACAAAGATATGCACGGTTTTCAAGGCTGTTGGGAAGAAGTTTCAAGTAATGCCTAATGACAATAGTGAGGCACTGGACCTTTTGCTGGCACAGGATAGATATTTCAAGGGTATCTTGAAAAAAGCATTCTTATCTGAGTTGATGCTACAGAGTGGAGAGGAAAAATTATTAAATCGTTGTTTTTTTTCTCCTGAGCAAAGATTCAAGAACATTGTCTGAATAGAAGGAAAGAAGGTGATGGACAGGATGGGTACTGGAAGGCCATGTGGGATGATCTTGGGTAGCTCTCATTGGAGGTGTGATTCTGAATAGCTAAAAAAATTCAAGGCAACCAGCTAAAAGTCAAACTTCTGCATTTTTTGCCAATCATGCCTTTTTATAGCTTTTAAATATGTTTTTAAAGTAAATTCTTCTAAATAAGGGAGTGTCCTATTGCAGTGCTGGTTTTCTCTATTGACATGAATAACTCGTATATCAGAACAGTACAAATCCTTTAACTACTGTGAAGATTGAATTTATAAAGTGCAGTTATGGAATATGTTAGGAGGTGAAAAACTGACATAAAAAAGAGCTCTGGCTCTTTTTATGTGAGACTAAACCATCTCAGTTTCAAGAGTGATATAATCTGATTATAACCATTCACAACTCATTATAATATTCTGATACAATCCTTCCAATTTGGTAGTTGAGAAAAAGCAGTAATTAAGCTAAGTGTATGAAGATTGACCTAGGATTTGTTTGCACCTAACACAGGCTTATTTATGACCTCACTCACACCAGTTCTATGTCTGCATTAATATAATCAATGCTAATAGGTTTGTTTAGAGTTATTTGAGCCAGATTAAAAGCAATCTTGTTTTTTGCATCTACAAAAACATTATCCAATTTTTCCTGCTGTCACTTGCTTTAACACAAATAGCAGACTAAAAAGAGATAAAAATCAACAAAATTAGAGACATAAGGGAGGTAGGATCCCATAACTACTGTTATGCCATAACTACTGTTAGGGATAAAAATTTGGCCATGTAGAAGGTAATCTGGCTGAGTGCAAAGTTATACCAAGAATCAGAACTTCTTGGAGGCTAAACTGTTCCTAGGTTCAGGCTGGTGCTGAGATCTATCAATACTGCTATGATCAACAACAACCTCTCCACTGTTTTAAACCAATCTGAGTTGACTTTTTACTGGCAAATTACCAAAACTGCACACATGCATTTAAGCTCATAAACAAATCTTTCCCTGCAAGAATTACAATACGTGTGCCAAAGACCCAGTCTAGTTCTGTTAGTCAGATTTGCAGGCTCAGCCTGACTTTAGAAACTCCCAATACGTGTTCAATTGCAAAATGGCTCATGCTCACTCTCCTGGGATGCTGGGGTGTTATAGGGGATCTGAGGGATTGTAGGTGCTCTGGTGGGGACAGTCAGGCAGCTGCTCCATGAGTGCTGGAGGGATTTTGGTCAAAGTTTTGTGAGCTAGTATGTTACTCTATTGAATACATTTTATCTATGTTACTCTATTGAATACATTTTATCCATCCTTTGAAGTTACTCATTAACGTTGTTTTTACTTTGTTTCGCCAAGGAGCTGCAGCTCTTTGTGCGAGTAGAGAAGCTCTGTACATGAGGCAGGACACAGGCACTACAGAATTGCTGCTGTTGCTCTTGAGCTGTTATCTTTGCCCTTACCATTTTCAGTGCTCTTTCTATATCAATTCCTTGGCTCCATGGCACTGCAGGGTTAGCGAGGCAGTCTCCAGCACTGCCTCTCCTGGAGACATCCACACGCTGCCTTCGGAGGTACCGGAAAGCCTCTGCTATGACCAGGACTGCATCATGGGTCAGTGCAGACGTGTACTGCAATTGACACAAAGAAAATACGGTGACAAACTGCAATTTGAGAATTGCCCCAGGTGTATCACATCAAATCCTCCTTTCTGTTAGAACAGAAGAGTCATGCTTGCAGATCCCTTTGCTGGCTCTCTTTCAGCTGGTGCTTTGTAACAATTCCATCTATTTCAATTAACAAATTAAAAATATTTTCACTCTGTATAGCATATAGCAGCAAAATAACAATACAAGTTCATAGTTGCATAAAATTTCATTTTGATTGGAAACTTGCTCATCTAGATGAGCTTACTACACAAGTCTGCAATTCCATGCTAGACCATACTGTTACCAAAGGAAAACTCATATTTGAGTTTTTGCTTTAGACTTTTTGTTGCTGCTTTTAACAAGATTGCCAAGACAGCTTTGACTTGAAGTTAACATAAATCATTTCTCTTTGGATCACAATCCTGATTAGGTAGCATCTGTAGCAAAGAATAGATAAAATTACTTTTCTTAGGAAACAGCTATATAAGCAAATAATCACAAAATTCACTTTAGGCATTACATCACCTTGGTAATTCCCCAGCTGCCTTCCCTTACTCCTGCAGAGGGTGGTAAGCTCTGTGTAGCAGGAGCTCTTGAACAAAACCCCCAGACAACTTAACTTACGGGTTCCTGCTGCTGTCATCTTCATTTCACTGCTCATCACATCTTACCTGGTGACACCTCCACCATGCTATAAATTTAGTATCACCTAGCAAATATCATCAAAGAGGGGTTTTTTTTCTTTTTCCACATGTATCTTTTGTCTGAAAGTTCTTCCCTCCTAGAGTGGCCTGGCTTTTGTATATGACATCCCTGGATTCCATTAGCATTACAGCAAATCTGTAATTTCAGGGTCTGTGCAGAGGAGACCCTTGCAGCATGGACCTTCTGGGAGCAATTGAACATGCTCGGTCTGTAAGAGCAGATTTCAAGTCCCTTGTAAGTGATCCTCAATACCTCTACATCACTTGTAAGAGAATGAAGGAAGAAATGAAGAATGGAAAGTGCACTTCTTTTGGCTGCCTGTGGGCCCATAGGGATCCTGCCTCCTGAGGAACCTCGTGCTGGAGCTCAGGCCACAAGATCTGCTGCCCACATGCAAACCAGAAAGGCAGAAATCCAAGTTTCAGCTGCTTGTTCAGTTACTCTCTTTGTGGATAAGATTTATTATATTCAGAAATTAATTCTATCCTGTAGGGAAGGATAGCACAATTGGAGGTTCTGTATTTCTTAAAACTGAACATTATTTTACTGCAAGTTCTTCAGTTTGATATCAAGCCACAGGAACTCTGCACAGAACAAGGCGAGTCTGCACATGCAGATCAAGAGAATTGTCTCTGATAAAAAAGAGTGCAAAGGTAGGGCTGTGAAAAAGGTTGTAGAGCAGACATTCCACAGAGCTTTGAATGACAGCAGTTTATAAACTTACTGGGAATGGGTGGTGGTTCCTGCTCTGACAGTACAGCACAGGCACTCACTCTTCTGATCCTGCCCACCTTTACCTCTCCCTGTGATGCTTCACAATAATCACTCTCTCCTCTTTCAGAAAGTTAACAAAGCTCAATCCACAAAATAATACAGAACTGGACAGTAGTTTTAAGCTATTTGTTCCTGTATTAAAAAAAATCTTGTAATAGCTGCCCAATCTAGCAGTACATAAAATTTACACATTGATAATTTTTTCAGCAGACTGCGTCAATTGTCAGTAACCTTAATGCAGTCCCTTCCAAGTCATGCCAAGAGAGCTATCTAATTTTCTACTTTATTTGAATTCTACTTATAAATGCATGAGCATGCAAAGAGAAAAAAGAGAGAAAGAAGGGAAAGGCTGATAAAATATAGAATAAATTAAACATCAGGACTTTAATCTCTAGGCAATTTTATTTCCTAATCAAAAATATTGTACACCAATTTTTAAGTATGCTTTTTGTCTGATTAACAAATACTTTGCACATTTCTATAATGAGCTGTACATTTGTGGAAAGGTAATGTAATCTTTGTGTTTTTACTATATACTTAAGATCCTTTTTTAAGGAGGGACAATAATTTTTTTCCTCAAGATAAATTGCTTTCAAGTGGAATAAAATCATCTCAGGTTAACTTTGTGTATTTCCGAGCTTTTAAGATTAGTATGATACTTATCTTCACTTCTGCATCACTGCTAGAAAGCTCTAGAAAGCAGGACTAAATTCGAATCCACAGGCAAGAACACACTAATCTGGTTTTTGTGGGCCTCTGTTTGTCTTTCTCTGCTTCCTCTGAAATGCCAGCAAGGCTATGGGATGGTGCAGGATTAAGATAATTTTCCTCCCTCACAGAAATGATATGATCCCAGGGATGGAAAAGTCACTCTCCAAATCACCAGCCATTCATGAATGGCACTGCCAGAAAGAGCAGTAAGAGCCTCGTAAGTGGCTCCCATTCTGTCTGTAAGCCCAGCCCAGTGCTACTGCCTACCCTGGTGCCCCCCATGCATGGAACTGGACTAGATTTTTCCTTCCTATCTAGTATTTTAATGCTTTCCTGAATTGTGTCTTATTCATACCGAGACATTACTCCAGTTTATCAAAGTAATTTTGAATTCTAAATCTGTTCCATCAGTTTGCATGTGTCCTTCCCAAATCAAACATGAAAGACACGAACTTTCCCATCAGGGCAGTGGTTTTTAGGTTTGGTTGCCCTGAGAAATCAGTTTGTATACTACCATACCCAGGTTTCATTCACCTATGGAGAAGGGTGAAGAAGAAGAGATCTCTCCAAAAGAAGAAGAAAAAGAAGGAATGTAATAAGAATATTACTAATATGCAGTGGTCCTAGAAGAGTTTATGACTTCTGTGCTGGAAAGGGTTTTCCTGATGCACTCCACTGGACAGTGAATAGCATCCCCCTCTATGATAGAGATGCTTAGGCAGAAAAAAAATCTGAGTGAGATAGTAACAGGTTGTAAGTTTCCTAATAAGAGGGACATTTACTTCATCTAATCTGTGACAGTTTTGGTGAACCTGGGACTTTAATCCAAAAAAATTTTGAAAAATTTTATTGGTTTCAGTTAGATAGCCAGACTGTTTAAGTAAAGGACAGAGGTGTAAAACAGAGGGTTAGATTATGAGAGTAATTGTCAGCAGTAACTAGGAGGCGGCAGTGGTTCCTTAGTGAATCCAGAGCTACTTCATTTTGCATGTGAAATTCTCTATTACCATTAAAATGGACTAATAATGCACATTTTGCATCTAAAACCTAACCTAACTAGCCCCCATATTCAGCCCAAGACTAATTCAAGAGGTTCATATTAGAAGTTTTTACATTTACTGCACAGTGATAGGATTTGCAAGATCAAGCCTTTGTTTCTGAGGAACTCCCACCATGGTGGGCATTTGTGTGTAACAGCCTCTGCCTCTTTCTTCTGGAAGGGCAGTGAATGTTGTGACATATTCTCATCAGGGATCTGTATCATACTTATGAACATATCTGAGATTAAAAACTCCCAAAGAATTGTTAAAAGCATATAATATCCATTGCTGACAGATTAAAATAAATACCTTTAATGGTGAGTTCTTGGCTTCAGGGAATTCCCTTTCATCAAGCCTCATCCAGCGCTGTAGAAACTGTTGAACCATTGGGTTTTCATTATTAACAATCTGAAATCCAGTAATATTGGCACCTCCATGCATTACTCTCTCCAGAACAATGTCTGTGAAACCCTGGGAGGACACACATAGAAAAAAAGAATCGTTGTCATCCAAAGACACTTTCCTCTGGCTCAGTTTTACCTGTGACAAGTGCAGCACAAAAGACACTGCTTAATGTCCCTCTTGTTAGCTGAAAATATTCTACCAAGGAGACAACTACTATCACAATTAGGATTTTGATAGTGGCATAGAATAGAATTTAAAACATCTTCTTGTTCTTTGAATAGAAAACTTCCCTTTTGGGTTGTGGCAATGTGGTAGGTAATATTTGCCAGTCAGAAAGGAAACAGCAGGGAAACTTGGAAGTATCATTTCCTCTTTTGTCCTGATCATGGTGAAAACTGGTCAAGGACCTCAAACCCCATTTGTACAGCAAAGTGAACACAAAGGTTCAGGGCTGGGAAAGAAAACCACTCAATCTCTTGCCAGGCAGTTCTCCATTGCAGCATTACTCAGCACGTCACGTGCAAGCAGAATGGGATGATTCTCTCCCACTCTGTTGTTATTTATACCTGAGGCAGTAAATTGGAGCCTTTTTGATTAGTATGACTTGATTGCAGTCATGTTTATCTGAATGTCAATGGTTACACATACTAAAAGGCAACCCAGAATAAGAACCTCTGCATTTCTATGCATGAGCTAATCAGTAAAATCATGACTGCTTCGTATAATGCAAAATGATGCATCTTAAATTCATACAGTACTTAAACTAAATAAGAATATTTTAAAATTTGTCTTTTCTGCTTTAATCACACCAAAACATGGATACAGAGAATCTTTGAGTAATTAGGATTGCGAACTACAAAGTAAGTTTTTGAGAAACATTTTTCCACTTGCAGTACACAGAACCTAAAAATGAGTCTTCCTGCCAGATTAATTACAATACAAGACTTTTTATAAGGAACCTAAGTAGATGACATTTCAAAAGCATCACAAAAGTCCCTGAAAGTCAATCTTATGCTCCAGAAGAAGCTCTGATACAGATAAAAATGTACAGCCTCTTCCTGATAGGTCAGCACATACAAAGGCACAATCCTACACTTTGAAATACAAAAGAAAAGCTAAACAGTCTTGGTGGTTCACCAGATAGAATTTTCTGATTTGTAGCTTTTTACCACTTATACAGAAATATGCTACAATTATTTTTCCTGGAGTGCTTAAATTCAAAATATATACAAAATTACAGTCACAAGTATCTAATTTATGAGGATACAAATTAGTGGAAAATTTATAATTAAATTATTATTTTAAAATTAGTAGAGGACATGACATTTTCTGACAAAAGAAACTGAGTAGACATGACATACCAGTTACAGTATTTACTGAAGTAATTTCTCAAAATCCAAGTACTCATCCATGCATTTCCATTTCCTGATTAAAGTTTCCACAACCTGAACAGCATATTTTACCCTCTAAAATGTAGCTATACTTTCCATGAAGAAAAGCTCTTACCAGGTTAGCTAACATGTAGTGATAGCCTCTAGAATGTTTGCCGAGGATTACAACCTGTGTGGAGAAAAACATTACATATTATTTGTTTGTAAGAAGATGACTCTTAACCAGTGGAAAAGACAGAGAATGAATATTTTTATAATCTTCCATGTTCAATCCATGGGCAGCACAAGTATTCCAGATCTGTGGCATTACAGACAAGATGTAGTCATTTGTGTTTTTCAAGCTCATGGGCAGAGTACAACAAAGAATAACTCACAAGGCTGAGAAAACTCTGCAGAGATGACCTTACCTGGAAAATTCACTCTTATGGTCACAGTGTCCTCCCTGCTGACCAGGTTAATTTTAGTTATCATTTCAAGTATTTCTGCTCTGAAACGAGGTAATAGTGTATCTACCCAAAGTAAACTCCTGTTTACTTCATTCCTTGTTTGTGGAGCATAGGAGAGGTGCAGGACACTGCCCAGGCACTCCCTGTTTGCTAACCTGCACCAGCACAGCAGGGCTGAGCAGGCTCCAAGCTGTACAGGGAGTTCCCTACAAGAACCCTGGCCAAGCCTTTCCATGTATGAATGCCTGAAGTTAAATTCCCAAAGTTACAAGCAGCGACCTTCATTGCCTTTTGACAGGTTTCAAAAGGCTTGAAGACTTGTCATTTCCAGTGCATCTAAAGGGATACATCTGACCTTGCGATGTTGTGTCAAAATTGCTACTAAACCTTATGTTGCACATTCCACTAAGCAACATCTCCTGTCCTCGCTGACCTCACTTGGGCATCTCTCTGTGCAAAAAGTCATTAAATGGAATTGCTAAGAGACAAAAGGGCAGCAGGATGAACTCAGCAGCTGAATTCTCTGAGGGTGATGGGGAACAGTGAAGGCAGCACTGCCTGGCAAGCCTGAACTTTGCCATCCTATGTGCTCCCCCTGACTCCAGGAATGCTGTGCTTTTGCGTAAGGAAGGAAACACACACTTCCCATGTCTACACAGATGGCAGCTGGCTCACCAGCAATGCCACTTGTGCAAGACTGTGCCCTTGCCTTCAGATTATAATCTCAGAAACATCCATCCAGTCCCACAGCCATCAAATGGAACAACATTCACCAGTAAGAATTTAATTTATAGTTGTGGTGATTACATGCATGTCAATACATAATCCATTATACCCAGGCTTGCCAGGTTAAAAACAGAAAGCATAATGCTAGCAATACAAACAAGTATTATTGTAGTATATATCCTACAAGCAGCTCAAGCAAATAGATGATGCTTTTTGATGGAGAATCATCTGAAAATCTATACATAACCATACAAATGAACTCCATGATCACACTCCATGAAAACACTCCAAATGCCACACTTTGAAAGACAACATAACCACTTATGTCTTTGCTAAAACCAGATGACATTTGAGTCACTGACTTTAGATACACTACTGAGCCTGCTCAAGTTCTTGATTAAATTATTAAGTTCCCAATTGCCTCTTTGGGTAGTATTGTCCTTAATAGATGCCATTTCTTTTAAATTCACATTTAATTCTGTAGGAATTTGCATACTTCCAGCAGCCTGAAAATAAATTGCTGTTCAGGTCCTCTTGAGAACTGTATGTACACTCTGTTGGTAGCAAGCATCTGCTTTCCTATACTCACATTTGTTTTCTGTGGAAATGTGCAGGCTTCCTTCAGATCATCTGGTGTGTATGCTATTTGCATACTGAATTCTCTGTATATTTTAATTTCACCTTAAAGACAGGTTACAGAAAAAATCTTACTTAAGAACAACAATTGTGGTTTTAACCTTAACAGCAAATAAGAAAGCCTTTACATTTGTATTCAGAAATGTGTTTATTTAAGAGAAAAATATCACCACAGATGAAGTCAGAGGCTGTAAGAAAAACACACATGGAACTGCTACAGGCATCAGGAACAACACTGCAAACAGGAAATGTAGGACTCATTAGCATAGATCAGACTCAACTTTCGTCTCATCTGTTGTCATGTCTTCAAAATGACTCTGTTTATTAAACCTGAGAGGTCCAACGTACTACAGTCAAGCTTTAATTCATAAAGCATCTTTCAGAAGTGACCTGACAGCATTTCTATTCATACAATCAACCATGTTGGCTCATAACTATTGAACCAGATCTTAACAATGTGTTTAAAATTCACTACACACTACACAGCTGTCCTAAATCTTAACAAGAACAACTCTCCTCCTCCCTCACTTTCCACCCTGTACCAACTGTCCAGCATATTGAAGGGAGCTGCTGGATTAGCGAGCCCAGCAGAAACAATCACAGACATGCTAACTCCCAGGGGAGCAAGGTGATGGATAAAGCTTTTTTATGAAGAAGGAAAACAGGAGTGTAACAGTATAACAGGAGTATAACAAATAAATCTCATCAACTGCTGATATATTGTGAAGCTTATACAGAAAGTGGGATATTGAATAGTGGTGGTGAATAGAAAGCCAGGATTACAGGGCAAGGATTTCACAGAGCTACGTGTCTTTCGTTAGTTTGACTTCCGAGACTTAATATTGCTTTCACCTTGACTGAAAGAAAAGCTTATAAGATTTTACACTGAACAAAGGAGAAGAGAAAAAAATGGCTGGAAACCATAATGAATAATTCAGATTTCTGATCCCACATAATTCTTGCTTTGTAGATAAAAAGATCATAATGTCAGGTTTCATAGAGAATCAAATAAAGTTTGTATTTTTAATTACTCTTTGGATATTTCCAGTTAATTAAGAGAACACCTAGAGGGAACATAACTAAAGTGTAGCTGCTTTCAAAATAAAGTAAAATTAGTAATCAGCACCAGGATTACTTGAAGTACAGACCTATATGCCAGATTGAGAAATTAAGTCAGCATTGGCAATTTTACTTTTCCTTTTGCCTAGGGGAGTTATTTTTTGAATGCAAGCATAAAGACAATTTGATTTCCACTGCATCAGTCATCATCATAATAAATAGGCAACTACAAATTTTTGCCTTAGCTTTTAGATTTTTCTTAAAGTTTTGGAAGATAGCACTAAAGATATTAACTGGCTAATATTAAGTAGGTATGAAACACGGTGGTATTTCTAGAGCAATAATGACAGTTTTCTCATGAGGACTCCCAGGTCTTTCCCACACTGGGGAACTCAGAACTGTACACGGCACTTCAGATGCAGCCTCACCACTGCAAAATAAAAAGGAAGGGTCACCTCTAGTGACCTGCTGACCATGCTAATCCAATGCAGCCCAGCATGCTGTTGGCCTTCTTTGCTGTAGCAGTACAGTGCTGGCTTGTGGTCAGCTTGACTGACAGCAACCCAAGATCCTTCTCTGCAGAGCTGCTTTCCATCCAGGAAGCCTCTACCTGCTCTGTACAGGTGCACGGGGTTGTTCTTCAGGGGCAGGGCTTTACACTTCCCTTTGTTGAACTTCATGGTGTTCCACTCTGCTCACTTCATCAGCCTGTCAAAGTACTAAAGCACAACTACTTGGTGTATCACTTCTCCTGATTTGTTATCATCTGCAAACTTGCTGAGACTGCACTCCATCCTACAACCTTAAGATCACTCAGAGAGAGATTAACCAGGATTAGCCCCAGTACCCTCAGGGTACCCCAAATAGTGAGTAACCTCCAGCTGGCCTCTGTGCTGCTGATCACAACCCTCTAAGCCCAGCAGCAGTTCAGCCATTTTTAAATCCACCTTCCAGCCCCTGTGGGCTTTAATTTTTAAAAGTCACTGAAAAATACAAGCTGAAAGGATATGCTTGCATATTTACTGAGAGAAAGGGCTATCATGACTTTGGCAGCAGTGAAAGGAAAACTACTATGGCCAATTAATATCTGTTAGGAGCATATCTTCCCTACACTTGAATCCACTGCCATCTGGTCAATTTAGTCTGACCAGGATGTCAGACTAAAGGATTTATCATCCTTTATTTACAAATGAGAAAAAAAGAAAAAAAGTAGATTACAAAATACAGACTACCTCATCTGCAGCTCAGAATCACAATATTTTATGAGTCTATTAGATCTTTCCATCACATAAAATACTGATGCTGACATGCAGTATTGCCACAAAGAAGATCAGAAAATTTTTACTGGGCTTTTCATACCTGAAAAGTGGCAGAAATATGCCACTTTACTTTTCCATACTTTAATGGAATGACAGGCAGAGATCTGACCTTCTGTAATGTGTCTTTCCATTTTGACCATATCTGGGAACAATGAGGCAGTGTTAACGCTAGAGCTTTCCTAGGTTTTAGTAAGACAGTAGTAAGAAAAATGAGATTTCCCATAAGATCAGAGTTTAAAAGGATTTTGTTGTCTTTATTGAGGTAATTTGCACAATAATTTGGGTTCCATTGTTGCAAAAAGCCCACACTTAAAAAAGAATCGACTGTTTTTCAAGTATGCATGCACATTTCTGAGGACAGGAGAACTTAGCCACCTCTAGTTAGACAGTAATGTGCCTTTACACCTTGCTATAGAAAGACAATTATGACACCTTTGCCTTCAAAGCAGTGAGCAAATGTCAGAAGTGATGGCACAATTCTTTCTTTCCCACAGCAAACAAGCAAAACTGATAAATGGACTCAGGGATAAAAAAATTTTAACAGCATCATCAGGATGAGCTATCAGTGTTGACTGCACTTCATGGGAACAGAGAGATATCAAACAGCAACAACTGTCTGGCAAGCCTAAATTGTTGTGGAGCACACTGCCTTCTCAGCTGGGTAGCAGGTCAACTGTTTTCTAGATCCTACCCCAATTGAAAACATTTCTGTTCTGAGGATGGAGTTACTTGAAGCTTATCTCAGATCTGAGCAGCTCCTACCTATACTGGATTGAATGACTCAAAAGTTGTGCCAGGTGATGCAGCACCTTAGTGAACCAGTGGTACTGGCTAATTTGTCTTCAGGACAAAATGAAGAAAGGAGAGGAACAGAATATCAGGGTGACCATCTAATTAGTTTAATAGAAACTGAAGGCAGGCCCAAGAAGTTGTCAATACGTTAGGAAGATGTTTAACCTCTCGAGTGCCATCTGCAAGTACTACATCTCAGCTCTGTGCCTACCCCTCAGGACAAAGGGGAACGTATGAAGGATTTCAGAGTCCTCTCCCTGGCCACCTGCCCTCTCCTGCTGACCCTTCCTGCAGTGGGGGAGTTGTCCACGGGGTCTGCAGCCATGGCACTGCAGAGCTCTGCTTCAGTGCACTACAAACAGCAATGCAGTCACCTCTGACTGCTACCATGTGAGCAATGGACAGTAGAACAGAATCATTCCTCACAGGGTTTGCCCTGAGCAGCTCACCCCCTGTCACATAAATTTTCCAGATAGGAGAAGGAAAAACAGGAGGAGAACAGAAAACAAAACTTCTCCTGTAGGAGCAGGACTTTCCTCATCTAACCAGATATCACAATAAAAATAAGATCCCTTGTAACCTCAGCAGCTCAATTTTACTGTAAGCTTGCAGAGCCCACTCACCTGTTTTCCAATTTACACAAAAGCCTCTGAAGGAAGATCAAATTCCCTTTGAGGATTATAAACACTAGGCAAGGTCCAACCTTCTCTCAGTATACTTATAAAAAAGGGCTTTTTTGGTGTCACGATTTTGTCTCTTTCTATCACACCAACATCACCAGTGCCAATACGTGAGGTTCCACAGGAGCCACAAACTTATGGTGATAAAAGATAAATCTCAACTACTGGTGGTCTGTCACTGCCAAAGAAGTGACACCTGTCCTGCCTTCAATTCTGCAGAGACAAAACCACTTCCATATTCTGCAGGAGCTGCTTCCCTCATACAAAGGGTCAAAACCTCATGACTGTAACTGTAGTGCAAACACAGGGAAGGTGATTTATCTCTTCACTTGGTGTTAATGGGGCGGGAATCTGGCCACCAGGGATAGTGATGCTGTAAAATATGCAGTAAACAATGATTTCATTATTATGAAGAATGAGTACTATATTAAATTTGAATTAAATATTAAATGAAGAATGTGTTAAATATTAAGATGACGATTCCACACACGTATTATTTGTTGCAAATAAAAATAAGTGAGTATATATTTGAGATTAATTCATCCACCATTTCAGAGTCTTCATGCCCCTCAGAGAATGTCACAAATCCACACACAGTCCCAATTAATGTATTTTGTGCAGTATATAGACCTAAGTATTTTCCTTCAATGCTACTGCCATCTTATACGTTTGTGACTACACTTTATAATCAAATCCTCACTTTTCTCTACAGCACATTTTCAAGATCATTTGTTTGGGCATATAAAACATTCTTCAAACAGCTTTTGGCTGTTCTGCAATGAATCTCTCATGGGAGATTCTCTCCTAGAGAACCGGAATTTCCTAGAAGAAGAGGACAAAAATGTGCTTGGCTGGTGCAGGGAATTGATGCCTCTGAAGCACTTCATTAGGTTTTCCCCTCTGGCCCCCTTCTTGTGTCCTTCTGTCCCTTCCCTCTCTCCTTCATGATAGTCACATCAAGAGTGAAATTCTGCTTTTAGGCCATCTCCAGATAGATGATGGTTGTACATGTTAGTCCTTACAGGGTAATTAAATACAACATCTGAAAGCTGTGTTGTGCTTCATTCTCCTTCCATATGGCAAAAACTTCTTTTCCCATAACTAATCTGACATTTGCTGACTGAAGATTGTGTAGTGGAATACACATTTAATTTGTGCATAAAAGGTTACATTAAAAATTATTTCAGAAAAAATGTACAAACTGCACCATTGGTTCTGAGGGCATGATCCTTTCTCCTAATTTCTTTCACTGTGTGCTGACAAAATTTTCTGTGCCCTGAAAAAAAATTTTAAACTAGTTTTTCTTGGTATGACTTAGTAATATTGTCATATTAACGAATCTGTTGACACAATTATTCTTAAAGAACATATTCAACTGTAAAACATCAGGTCAGAGCACACAGAGATGAAGAGTTTTATGATCTTTGGTAACTGCCTTTCATAATCAGAATTATTTACTCTTTAAGCAGAATAAAATTCATTAAATAAAATTTCTATCAAAATTTCTTCTTTGGTCAGACAGACAAAACCAGAATTATATCTCTCAGGACTGGATCTCTCTTCACAACTCACATCCTTCAATACAAAGACCTTCATGTCAAAAATAATCAAAACTTAAACTACCTTTCATCACTTGAAGCTAATTCACTAAAAACGAGATCAGATAAAAGGGGATATTACAATCACAACAAAAATTCTTTGTACCATATGAAAAGGATACTCAAAATTGCTGAGACCTTTCCCCCTTATTTTGCCAAGAAAAGACACTTGTTCAAGAAAATGTATTCTTCCCAAAGAGCTTCCTTGAAGAGATGTGTCATAAAAATTTTTAATTAGTGAATTCTTTAGATTCTTAAGTAAGGGTAATGAACTAAAAATCCAGTTGTGTTCTGGAGGAGTTTTTGCAGCTGTATTTATGGGAGCAAATGACTTACTACATATGTTACTCTGCAGCAGTCATTTTCACACATAGGCACTTTTAAGGAGATAATATTTAAATTGTCTATGCATTTCTAGTATACTTTTCGAGAAATATCCTCCGCTGAGAAATGATTATGAAAGATTATTTAACATCCAAGAAGTTTCAGTACTTTTTCAAACCCCCGTAAAATCCTAAGTTCTGAAATTTAAATTTCACCTAAAATTTCCCATAGAGGCTTTAGATCTCACAGAAATCATAAAAAAGTTGCTTTTGATGCAACATTCGTAGTTACATTTCCTTCAATCTACAGCGTAACAGCTCCAATCCCACGTACAATGACCCCACCACAATACCCTCCTCATTTCCAGCTTCCCATACCCTCTTTCCTTTCCCTGCCTCCTTGCTCCTCAGCAGCTCTTGCAGACCTACAAGTCCATATCAGGTAGATCCACACCATCACTATCAAAGCTGACTTCTAGCTTAGTGTGCTTCCCTAAATTCCACAACACTTGAAGTCACTTTCACAAAGATTGCTAATAATAGTAATATTACATTTATTCTTACTTGTCCTAAGTTTCTGCAGAAGCCAGAAGTGCTTCAGCACCGTCACACAGTGTGATGGTGTATCCACATCACTAACAGGCAGCTCTTCAGTGCCCTTTGGATCATGTGCCCGACCCCTGTGACACAGGAGATATCCAACTGTGCTTTTTGGCTTTCAATTCCGTGAAACTGTACATCCAACACCCTTAAAAGCACACCCTTGCAATCACAGACACACATAAACAATGCTCATTCCTTCTTTTCATATCCCCAAACCAAATCTTCTTCAGTCTTAACTACTCAAAATATAAAAAGATCTATATCCACTGGGAAAAGAAAGGAAGAAATTAGGTAAACTGAGTCACAGAGTTTTCATTTTAAAAACACACAAATTTCACATTTTCTCCATACTTCCCATCTGCATGTCAGAGTAAAATCCCAGTGTTATCCCCTGAAATTGGACAAGAGTACTTAGAAGAAGAATTCTGCTTATATAAACTATTACTGCATGTCAGGATCACTTCAAACTATTATTTGGATATAACCCAGAAGTGTCGCAGTAATTCAGTCCCAGTGCTCACACGAGAATTTTTTGGAAGGGGTTTTGTGCTGCAGAGCACTGCCTTCAAGCAGACCAAAAATACTGAATAGTAGTAATTCTTTTATTTTTTTCTTTTTAAGCATTTCATTTGCTTTTCAAATGCCCTACAAAATTAAGGAAAAAAAGTCAGTGCAATCTCCTCTAGGAAAGACAAGGTTACTGTTTCTTATTTTTTTTATTATAAATAGCT
This sequence comes from Sturnus vulgaris, assembly GCF_052056855.1. Classification (NCBI taxonomy): domain Eukaryota; kingdom Metazoa; phylum Chordata; class Aves; order Passeriformes; family Sturnidae; genus Sturnus; species Sturnus vulgaris. The sequence goes on along the minus strand of NC_142256.1, from coordinate 14,810,868 downwards.
TTTTACTGTGACTGGAATTGCACTCAATTTGCTTTTTTCAATGCTTTCAAAGAGTCTGAAAGGTTTATTCTGCTTCACTATAAGCAGCACTTTGCAATATTCCCATATAACTTGGTGCATAAACCATGAACTGAAAAATATGACGAAGAGTTAATTTATTTTCACTAGATTTAGTTTATACAGCAGGGGTGAATGTTTTACTTATATGAGGTAATAGACATACAGTAATATTTTTCTTTTCTGACTCTTTACATGAATTTTCCCAGGACAGAAGATACTTAGGGTATTTTTTTAGGGTCTATCTATATTGTTGATAATTTTATTTATTACACATTTTGGAAAAAAGAGCTTCCAGTAATACATGCACCGTTATACCTCCACATGCATGCCTATGGTGTGACACGAACAAATTTAATTTAGTAACATGGGCTTTTTTAAAGCCAGGGAACATTAGTTTTCTCTAAAATTATTACACTGCTTTCCAGATCACTGGTTGGATGCTGCGGGGTAAGTTTTAGTTGAGTTGAGTTGATTGATAGGGCCTCATTCTCTACAAATTCAGTCCAGGCTCCCCCTGATGTCTGAAATCTGCTGCCCAGAGGCAGCTGGAATTGAACAGGTAAGAGGGTGGGGAAGAGATAAGAATCCCATATGAATGTATAATTACAGCAGTGAGAGACTGGACTGGGATGTACTGTGCCATAGAATGGCCTGATCCAAACCCATCTGGAGCATGGAGCCAACAAATCACAGCTCTGGATCACAGCCCTGGATCACAGCCCTGGGTCACAGCTCTGGATCACAGCTCTGGATGATCACAGCCCTGGGTCACAGCTCTGGATCACAGCTCTGGATGATCACAGCCCTGGATCACAGTCCTGGGTCACAGTCCTGGGTCACAGCTCTGGGTCACAGCTCTGGGTCACAGCTCTGGATGATCACAGCTCTGGATCACAGTCCTGGGTCACAGCTCTGGGTCACAGCTCTGGGTCACAGCTCTGGATCACAGCTCTGGGTCACAGCTCTGGGTCACAGCTCTGGGTCACAGCTCTGGGTCACAGCCCTGGGTCACAGCTCTGGGTCACAGCCCTGGGTCACAGCCCTGGGTCACAGTCCTGGGTCACAGCTCTGGATCACAGCTCTGGGTCACAGCTCTGGGTCACAGAGCTATGAACTGTCAGGGTGTTCCAGACTGCACCAGCAGCAGGTGGGTTCAAAAGGCTCAGTGGGTTGGCCCCCATTCTGAAAATTTTGCTGTGTGAACTGCAGTGTAACTGTGCTCTATGAGATGCAATTGGGAACACCTTGGTCCATGAGGGGCCTTGAAAAGCCCCAGTGGTTCTCCTCCTCCCCTAGATACGTGATTCATGTCACACTGAAGCCATTCATCCCAGCTTAGTGAGCTGTGAAAAACAGACACACACTCTTGTGCAGTTTTCTTTTACTGAGTTGGGACTTCTTCCCTTGTAAATGAACTGATGAGACACCAGAACTATCATGCTGTCTCTGGTGATGTACAACGCCTGTTTGCACAGTGGTACTGTGCAATTGCTATTCATTTTGATAGTGTGTTTCCTTCCTCTCCCTGCAGTTAGTTCATCTGAATTGTCGCCAAGATGGTTGGTTGCCTTGGAAACTAATTAAGGAAAGGCTTTGGTTAGAAGCAGAGTTTCAAGCATTAAACTATATGAGAGACAGATGCAGAAATTAAGGTAATGTCTGCTAAGATGAAAGGGGTTATCCTTTATGTATAAGAAGAAAGAACCACATTTAAATGCCAGGACTGAAACAAAGCAACTTAAATACAAACTGATTTTTAAAACCTGGAAGATATGAGTGAGCGAGGGGTTTCAAAATCAGTCAGGAGCTTAGAAGAATCTTAGAACTGATTCCCAAAGCTATTAGAGATGGAGAGACGTACAAATAGGTAAAGACAAAAACTCAGGGGATCACGTTGAACAAATTACAGCCAGCACTCCCTTTCCTTCAAATACTCTGTGTCTTTAAAACACTTCTTGTGAATGTTGTTTTAGAAAAATACCTGTAGAGCTAATGGAAGATCAAATCCTCTCCTCCAGTGCAGGTATGGCATAAGAAGCATCCATGAGTAGATCTGCTCCCAAAGCTCAGCAAATGCAACAAGGAAAGGTGAGGGCCAATGGCCCCCAGGACATCTGCACCTGAGACTTGTCCACAAGGGTAACAATTTGAGCAGCTCAGACAGCGTGGACACAGGCTAAAGAGCGAGTGGGACCCTCACAGGGATCAGGGCAAACACATGCACCATTTCTGTGCACTGAAAAGCTGTGCAGAAAGGTGAACTATACAGCAAATCGAGCTTTTATGATTACCTATTAACTGAAGTTCAGAGCAAGTACAATCTCTGTATGAGCACAGTGATATCAATCTAAATATCATCTCCAGAATAGTGGTTGACTCTATTTGCAACAGCATAACTAAACAAGGATTTTGGTTCTCTGTACATTTAATGGCGATGCAGAAGTTGCCATATAAATATGACTGTAACAGCCTAACTGCATACTACAAATATTGTGGTAAAAATATACAAAGTATTAAAAGCAGGCGCCTGTGTGTGCATTGGTGTGTGCATTCATATCCCATAAATTATAAAGCATAAAATGAGTAACTGCTACAATCACAGAAAAATAAAAACTCTAATGGTGACTTCAGGTTCATATGCCCCTGGCACAAGAAACAAGTGTTGCTGGGCAGCAATCTTCTATGTACAGCAGCTTCTACATTAACAGTGAGATGTTTCTGGTATTAATTATTATTACTACTGATCAGATACATTTAGTCATTAGGATGACTAATAATGCTCTGATAAATTCCTGTCATTTAGAACCTGGCTTGTTTTATGAAATCTGCTTGATGGCTGTGGAGAGACATTCCTTTTTACAAGCTAGAAATTCTTTCCTTAGGTATGTGTGAAATGTGCTGTATGTGGGGCAATTAACCCAAGATGTTACTCTCTCTGCTTTAGCAATTCATCTCCTGCCCTTTATGAATTTCACAGCTGACAGGAGCAGACCCTTTAAGGCAGATACAGCTGTCACTTTTGACTCATGCCCATTCTTACTCTTCTGCTGGCTATGTCCTGAGGGTGCCTGACCTAAGTAATTCCCCTTTCCTCCCCATATGCCCAACAGAGTTGTGAGCTGCTGAAACTCCCTGGGTGTGAAGGGAAAGAAGTGACCTTTCATTCTGCTTTACATCCTGTTTTCAACAATCCTCATGGGTATCTAATGGAGAAACGTCCTAAATTTTAAGTTTTTAGTTCATTGGAAACGTAAAAATGAACTGTACCAGTTTCAGAGTGATGTTACACAACAGTCTACAAAGCAGATACTCTCCTGGAGCCTCAACTGAACCCCACTGCTCCACACAGCTCCAAACAGAGGAAAAAATCAGCCTGTGACTTAGCTGTGCCCCAAGCTCTGGAGAAGGGCACACTGCTCTGGAGAGTCTGCTCCGAGCAGTGCAGTGCCTTCAGAGGACATGGCACTGCTGGGCTTCAAAAGCAACTCATAGCTCTGCTTCAAGTGTCCCTCTGGGGACACTTGAATGTATTTTAACTGCTTATTAATTGTATTAATACAATTATTATTAATACAATTATTAATACAATTATTAATTGTATTTTAAATTGCTATGGAGAACACAGGCAAACCCCCACCAGACCATCTGTTAATAATGGAACAGATAAACCAGGAAGTTTACATGACAGCGGTTTTGAATTTTTTCAGTTACATTTTCCCCCATTGTTATTTTTAATGACTGTTCGTCAACCCAATACTGCAGTTCTGTGTTTATTCATATGACACCCTAAATGTGAAAGCTGTTGTGCAGTGAGTTCACTTGTCTGAGATCTGAGCAGCTCAGCAGAGAGATGCTGCTGGGGCTGCACTGAAAACCTGCACACCTCCATCCTAATCTCAGAATTTCAGACTGGAAGGTTTTCATAGTGTGTGCACAGGATGCAGTTCAGTCAATTAGATTACCCTTCTTAATCCTAAAGATGCTTCACTTTAGATTGTCTTTGACTGGCTATCATTGTAAAACTTTGGGTTCTGCATTCTCTACTGTAATATTGCTTTTGCTTTGTGAGATGCCTTCACTTTACTACAGACACTGCCTTGGGCCGAACCTTCATGACTAAGTTTGGAGATAGTGTCCTTTTGACAAAAGCATGCAGTCTTTGGAATAAACAGGTCTTTTGTAAAGTTTCACCATTTTGATCCTGAATGTAGTTTCTTCCTCCATATCTGCCCTCAGGAGATTTTCTTCTAAGTGGACATAAAGCCATTCTAGTCTGAAATACAGCTTATTATCCTGGGAATAAGAAAAACATATTTCTTAACTCAAAAACATGTCTCTAAATACATGGTCAAACAGGCTAAGGCTTACTGCTAGCTCTCAGAAGAAAATGCTCTTCTGTTTATGAGAACAAAATTTTATATCTATCTGTGAATACAGAATATTTTAGCATCAAGGGACAAGAAGTGTGGGGAGCTTATGAATTTTGCATGATGTAAGTGTTGCTATCTGTCTGTATGCCTGAGAGGCCAGTAGATGATTGAATTGGATATAGTTTTGTTGTGCAAGGGGGATAAAGATCCACATGCTCAGTGGTTACAGAACTATAGGGCAAGTGAACAAACAGACAGCAACTTACAGAGTAACTACTGATTTCTCTGCTTCCCTCTATTCTACAGCTGAAGAGGTTTAGGCAGGGTATCCACCTCCAGGACAATATATAAGGCCCATCACAAAATCTTCTGAATGAGGAATGAAAACAGATCAGCCTGCAGTATGAAATTTGGCACAAAACAGGTTACTCAGACAGAGTAGGAGCTGAAGTGCCCCCTTTCCCTGACCTTGCATTTGCAGCTGGGAAGATCAGGTACCAGACAGCCCTGAGAACAGAAATACTTTACATGACAGTTTACAGGGCTTGGAAATGTAGGGACATACACATGTGCCATATGCTAAAGGCATATGGAATACTCAAGGTCACTGACTCACATGTCTGTACATTGCTGGAGGAAGGTACAGAATATTCCAGAATGACCTGAAGTCACGGAAGAAAATGCCCAGACGTGCAATTGTCTTTGGATGACCCTGAATTTCTGGAAAAGATGTATACCCTGGTCTGAACTGGTTGAAAAAAGGATCAAAGGAAGAAAAGTGCACACACTCACCAGCCTGATACAGGAAAAGAGGTCACTCTTACTGAATCCAAGCACTGACACAAAGCCATGATACATGGCTCCTGGAGCAGAGCACTGACAAGCTTGCTGAATGGGCTGGCCAAGAGCCCAAAAGTCTGATAGCAAACTCAGTGCGTGTGTAGACTGTTTAGTGGTTTACAGTCTGTTTATTTCTGCTATGACGTTTCTTCTTGAATAAGTTCTATTTAAGCCTCTGAAATCCAGGGTCACTGGAAAATGCTGCTGCTGACTCAGAGAAAGAAATAGCAGGTGCCACACAGTAACCACATAAAGCCCCTCTCTGGAGGGAGGCAACATTCCCAGAAGCTGATAGGAGGGCTGACCTTTGGAGTTCTGCTCCTAGGAGACCAAAAAAAGAAGAGGGATGGAGAGGCAGCTGGGTTGAGGTGGCCTATACCAGCCCTCCATGGGACACGGTTTGTCCATCAGTATTCTGACACGGCAGTTCAGACAGGTAGAGTGCCTTGGCTTCCTTTTGCTGTCACTGGGAAAAACAAACCCATCTGCAAATGTGCATCAGCAAGTGGTAACAGGCTCAGATGTCACTGCTTCTCAGCTGAGCAGCCTTTCTAGACTCCACACATAGCACCAAATTGGCTTTTTAAACTGCAATAAAACGCTAGATTTCAAATATGCAAATCCAGACTTATCTCTCCCCTCAATAATATGCTATCAGCAAACACACTTGGCTAAAAAAAAGACAGCTCTCAACTCCCTTGGGCAAATGGGATGGATGGATTTAAATATGACATGTTTGTGAAAACTTTTAACTAATTTATGAGAAGATAACACGGTAAGCAGAGGAGATGGAAGGAGAAGCCTACAAACAATAATTGTTCAGCTATCAACCTAGGGTCCATCCACCATTACTGACTTTCCCTGCAGAAATTTAAATCACTGCTTTTCAGTATCCAATTAAGAACCCACTGGAAATTGTTGACAGAAGATATTTTCAGCATCAGGGGCACCAGCATGTGCTGTAGAGTTTCGGGAAACCTGGAGGCCCCAGTAGCAAATTTTTACTTAACAGATGCTAATCACACTGACAGAAGACCAAATCATACATTTTAACAACATTTAAACTTCACTAGAGTTGAATTTAGAATAGTAGCAGAAGAAAATAATGGCCTTTTTTTTTTTTTTGCTATATGGTTTGCTTGGTAAACAGCTTTTCTTTTAGGCAAAGTCAAATATTTTAACTTTTTTTTTCTCTTACTTGGACAATAGAAGAAAAATTGGAACAAATGTAAATGAATTCAGATCAAACAAAAGGCCTGCTTCTCAGCTGAGAGTGGGCTCAAAAAGATCTTTAAGCTTGGCTCAGGAGTGTTCTCCTGCAGCATTTTCAGAAGAGTGGGCTGTGGGTAGGTATAGTGTTTTGCATCTTTTCCAAGAACATGAGCAAACAAAAAAGAAAAAAGAGAAGTTTCTTACACATTTCAGTATGAATTTCCCTAAAGAGAGTACACACCATATTGCCTAAAATACAGCATAAAAGGCATTGCTGTGTATTAGCATCACAACCACACCAGTTGTCAGAGTTAGGGACCAGCTCGTTTGTGCCCTGTTCTCCTGAGCATCTCTTCCCTTGCTCTGTAAGCAGCAGCTATGGCATCTGGCTGTCTCCACAGAGCAACCCTTAGTGATACACCTCAAGGCTTGACAGGAACTGAATATTTTGAAAAGGAACACAGTGAATATATTTTTCATGTTTCCCAGTGTTTATGGCAGGTCAGTTTGTTGGTAGTTTCCAGTACAACATTTCTAAGAGATATGCTAATGCTGCACGAAATTTAAATGCTACTCTTAATCTATTCCATACCACGAACCCACAGTTAAATTTACAAAGTGGCAGTAATCAGAGGGTTTTTCAGTCTTAATGCAAGTGAATTCCCACATGCCTGTGCATAACCAAGTAGCACGGATTTGGTGCAACACCAGCACCAGCTCTACTGTGAGCCCAGCCAGCAGGGAGCAGTCCTGTATCTGTTCTGACAATTTGTATCTGTTACTGCACCTCTTCAAGCACATTGCACAGCCCAACCAGTGACACAGGCATAATGGGTAGCACCCTGGGATGGCCAGAGGGTACAGCCATTCCTCTGGAGAGAAGCAAACACTGGGAAAGCCTTGCAAGAGCAAAACAGTCACTCCAAATGCATCTTCCCCCACAAAGGTGCTTAGACTCCATCACCCACAATTTAAGCCTGTCAACAGCAATGGCTGTGCAGAGGGGAGGGCTTTATGTACCAAAATGTACTAATGAATCGTTTGGACTACCAGCTGAATTTTTCATTAGCAGGATTTCCTTCTGAGAGTTCTTTAAGATGATTCTGTAATACTTCACTGGCTTTTTATTTCTTGTTTCATGTTCCACTTAAAAAACCGCACCTGTGTTGGAATCCTTACAAGCAGCCTTGATTCCAGTAATATTACTCTGTCAGCTATCGTTTTAGGTTTCTTACCTGCTTAAAAATAATTCATTATTAACACCTGGGAAAAAATATCATGGTGACGTTTCCTGGTAGGTTACATGTAAGTGCTGTTACCAACTATGAGCATCACTGTGGCATTTTTATTTTACTAGGTAACTGGCCAGCAGTTTGGACTCACATCTCAAAGGATACTTAATAATCTCTAGAAATAAGCAGTTCTGGAAATATTAATGATGTCTGTCACAGAGATATCACAATTTCTGAAAAGCAGATACCTGTTCCAAAATGGTGTTGATTCTGTCTACTTCACAGTCAATTAAGTATCTTTTTTCTTGCCGTCTGTCCATCTCCTCTATAATTCTTCTGAACTCTTGAACATCTTTTATGCTTCCTACAGATCTGGCTGTCACTTGCCAGTTGTTCTGTACTGCTGCTTCCATAATTGCCTGAAGAATGGAAAATCCTGTGGGGGAAGAGACAGCACAACCATTTAAAAGCAGAATAAAAAAACCACCAGAAAACGATTTTGAATGTTTGACAAAGGGTTCACAAAAACTTGCATCATCTAAACGGACACAGACTAGCTGAGAGCCTGCAAGTGTTTCACTGCTTGAGAAAACAACAGTGCAGGGACCAGTTTCTTCTTTTAGCTATGCCACTGGCAAAGTCACTGACTTCAGCAGAGCGTCTTGGTGGTATATTACTGCAAGGCATATCAGAATCTGTCCAATATACCACATTATGATCCTCTCAGGGATGTTTATGGTCATGCTGGGGTCTGCGCCAGCTGAGAATAGGAGCCTGCAGCCATTACTTGGGCAGAAGTCCATCAGCCTGAGGAGGGGGACAAAAGGGGTGATTTGCCTGTGCAGACTGCAGCAATGGGTCATTAGCTGGCAGGGATCCAAGCACTGCACAAGAATGTCAATTAAGTCATTGTACCGGTCATTGGAGCCACAACTACAAGACAGTACTTTACTGATACTCACTTTGATTTCAAAAAATGTTTTTAAACGTGGAATCTAGCAGAATTAAGCACACTTTCAATGTGTTCATTAAGGTAACAACAACTCGTTTAGCATCCTCATTGCAGGAGAGAAGCAGCACAGAATGACCAAGGACTACACAGTGGGAAATTACAGAGGCAAGCAGCATTTTTCAATATCTTGTGAACAGCCGTGCCTCGGTGAAAGGCAGAACCCAAGTCAGGTCCCTAAGTGAAAAATGGTGGAACTAAAGACAGAATCTCTGTCAAGTCAAGCTTATGCAACAATCATCAGATATTGATTTGTAACTCTTTATTTTAATATGTAGCTGGGAACCTGTTTTTATTCAGAAAATTTAATTTTGTGCATAGTCCTAATTGCTTCAATTCTGAGTGGATGCCAATCAGAGGTCATCTACTTCAAGCACACCCAGTGGTTTTCAGTAGAGTTTTATTACAGAGCATACCCATGTGAGTGTTGTTTCTTTCCAGATAATTTATTTGCAAAACTTTCAGTCCAATTATTTAGTCATACTGTGGATTTCTTATCCACAGCCAGATTTAGAAAGCTTACACACAACCACACAAACATATAGGATCAACAATCAATTAACCATTCTCTGTGATAACCAGTTCTCTGAAACTGAAAGGAGTTTGAGCTACAGAGGAACAACATGTTCACTGCTGTGAATTACACCAGTAGCTATTCTGAGCTCAGACACCCTTGTAGAGGTACAACAATAACAAAGAACTTGTGCTGCAGCCTGATCTTCCAGAGCCTGCTGTAAATCTGTAGTGGCTGTCTGAAGCCAGAGGAGCTGCACCATTACCTCATTACAGACACAAACAAGGGAAGAATGATTTTCTGGATTACAATTAGATTATCATAATTTACTGTGCGGCTTCCTTAGGTCTCACTCAAATGCCCTCACTTTCCCTGTGCAGCCTCCTTGATTCTAAATGCTTTTCTTTGTATGAATGCACTTCACTATCCCATGAAAGGTGGTGACAATTAATATGAATGCTGGTTGAGAATTCTTTCTGGCATCTTCTTTCCTCTGAGACTACTGAAAGAGAGGCATTAACATATGTATAGTACAATGAACTCAGTCTTCCTTAACATCATATTTTACAAAAATGGTTGTGATGTCTGTGACAGCATTGTGATTGCATTACATGTAGCAGGAAGATCTAAGTGAAAGATACTTTGTTGGCTGCAAATGAGGAATTTTTATGTGGAAACATAAATACCACTAATGGGGATTTACAAATGCTTTGTGTACAAAGATGTGCTTTTGAAAAGACATGATTCCACTAAGTAATAAATATTTACAACTTTGTTTCATCATTTGTATAACATATAAGTATGAACCTCGAGCTTCCTGTAAACAACAACAGTCTGTAAGTCCAGGTTTTTTTACTCCAGACTGAACAAATCAGTTCAAAATATTATGAAAAACTGACCTATCTGCCACAAAAAACCAAACATATCTGTAGCTCTATTTTTTCCTAATGACACGTACAAAGCTTGTGAACTATCTCAAGGAAAGAAGGAAAATGAATATGCTGGAGTGAAGATGCCATGTTCCCATTTTGAGCTAACACTGAGTCAGAATTTGCTTTGTCAAACCTTGAATATCTCAGAAGAAAGTTGGGGAATTTTCCTAGTTTTGTGCAATTGCATGTTTGTGTGGGTGTGAGTATATGTGTATTTTTGTATGCACGCGTATTAGTCAGTAGTTACCATTTCAAGAAAGAGACGAGCAAGATTACTCAGCAGCCTTTCTCCTATGCATACGCCAAAAAGTTTCAGAACTTTGTAATTTCTGTCTTCTCAGCCTCCTCTTTCTCCTTGTCACATCAAATCATTACAATCATAGTCCCCTCTGCTCTTGCCAGTTCTTGAAATCCTCCCTATGGGCACCATCTGTGCTGTGCCAACTCCTCTCTCTTGGGCCCTCTCCCATCCTTGCTTTGAGAAGAACCATTTGCCCCTCCTGCAGCAGCTCATTAGACCTGATGACCTTTACAGAGTCCATTCTCCTGGTTTACAAAAGCTTGGTTCAAACCTCCTGCTCTCAGGAAGGCAGCACCTGCATCCTCACTGTTCCAGTCTCAGGTCTCTCCCCATGTCTAATGCCTTCAGCACCATTTACTGCATTTTACATCGTTACCCATTACGTGGTATTCCTGTAAACAACATGTTCCAGGCTCCAGCTGTACTTTGCCATTAAAAGAACTGTTGCATAAGCAGTATGATTGTTTAACTAAAAGGACCATTTCATCTTGAAATGTGAACCTTTATTTGTCTTTAGCATAAAAATGCAAGCTGTGCCATTTTGGGAACACTGGCTGGGTAATGGACAGGGAAATTATTTTCCATGTTGTGTGCACTGTCAGTGACCAGGCCTGCACATGGTGCTTTTCCACACCCTGCCCTCAGGACATACACCTGTGAAAGCTCCTGAAGAAATGCTCATCCCTGAGAACCCTGGAGGTGCAGAACTCTTACAGGTACCTCTCATCTTGCTCCCCCAAAGGACAAAGCAATAGCCAGCCATGGCAACTATCTCCAATCCGAAGTCTTTTGTCTGGTGTGCATCACATTTACTCCAAAAGACTAAAGAACTGAAAATTCACCACAGGTCTGTGGAGAAGTCGTGCAGGAAGGACTTTCATCAATACTGTTGCCAGTTCATACTATTTCCATCAAGACAGCCAAAAAATATTAGTTAAGGCAAGAAAAACTGTCATCTTCCTAGAAGGTGACAGCAATGGGATTATCTTGAAATGGGGTACATAATATCATCACCAATATTCAGTGACTGCTCATTCTGTAGTCATTAACACCAATACAGACCACAATAAAGATTTATTTAGACCCCAATGTGATCTTTCAATCTCTTTTTTTTTAGTCATACCTTGGATGTGAAAAATAGTAAGATGAAAGGCAGGCATTTTTCTGGAAGCACTGTTTCTGAGGTTAGTTCATCTGAAGGCATTACATCCCCTCTCTGCACTGTCATCAATAAGCTGGCATTACAGACAGATTTAAGAATAGTCTGCTCACATGATGGCTGTGGCCATACTTGCCAGGTCATGTAACACACAGGTTGCTCTATCATCTTTGAGTGCAATCTCACAAGTCAATCTGCTAAAAGCATAGACGATTCTGGCCTTAACATTCAAATATGCCATTGTCTGGCTTATTCTTACAATACTGATGAATTGAAAGAGCTAGCCCTCATCTAAATAGCCTGCAAAATTATTGGGCTGAAGGTAAACATAGTAATAAAACTAGAACAAAACAAGTGCCCAGCTCGCCTCTTGGTGAGCTGAAGCAAGTATTTTGAGTTTTGCAGACTGAAGCTTGCAAAGAAGAAAAACATTCTAAATAAATTTCTCGTTAAGCATGGAAAAACCTTATTTGTTGGAATGCTATCTCTGTACTTTAAGCAATGCAGATGGAATTACATTCTGGCCAGTCCTCCCTGAAGCTGGACTAAGAAACAAATTCAGCCAGTATGTTCCAATTTCTGCCAGGGAAGTAGTCTGTGCCTGTCTTTCCAATAATTCCTTTGATAAAAGCATCTCTCCACTGACCTTACTAACACAAGTGAAGAGGACATTTCTCTCTTTTGCATCTCTGAAAGCTCACAAAACTTCTCCCACACGCACATAGGCAAAATTCACATCAGCAGTTTGCTCAGCCATATGAAAATCTATGTGCTACATCACTGAACTTACTCTTGTTTAAATAACAGCAATCATTAATGTGACATGACTAAATGATCAGACTGGAACATCTGTAGTATCATGAGAGCCCTTGCAATTGGCACCAAAGTACTTACTGAAAAATGTTATCACTTATGTAAATTTCTTTTCCTGAATGTTCTTGCTAAGACCTTGAGCCTTTAGCCTCCACAGAAATGAAAGAGCACTTGCTCTCCCTTTTGCCTTGCTGAGTACCAATGATCTATGAGGGGTATATTTTCCTGACATGCAGCATGTTTATGCCACCTGAATGAACATTGGCTCTCATCTGAATACTAGTGTTTTGAACTATGTATATGGGACATGATACAGAGATCTGCACTTCTGGCCCATGAGTGAACTCCAGAGATTTAAGTGTTGAGCTGTGTTTGTCAAGGGCACAATGAACTCACCAAAAAGGAGACCATCCAGGCAAGTGATTCCCCCTGACAAATACAATTTCTATGACGCCAGTTTACACTTCAAGTGTACCAAAGGTTACTAAGTTGAGATATATTTGGATATTCTGTGTGTTTGGCACTGAACCTAACACTAATTTGAAAGCAAATAGATCAACATGTTAGGCACGAGTGAAAAAACCTCAAAATTCCCCATCATCCAAAATCCCAACATGTCTGTGGGGCAAGTATGCTTTGCATAACCCAGGTCTGCTTAACAACTTCATAAGCTACTAAACGAGTCACCAGGAAGCAATTCAGTAAATGATGAGGACTCTGGGATGCTCTTTTAGTCTAACACACTTATGTTCAAATTATTAAATAAAATAGAGTAAGTGCAGTCCATGGGGCTTTGACTTGATCACTTCTAACTGGTAACCAACACATAAGGTGTTACACTCCACTACTCTGGTAGCAGACAACCTTCTAGACCAAGTAGCAAACACATTCTAATGATTTTTTTTTATTTTTAATTTCTGCTTTTTCTGTTCTGTAAACCTCTAGTTTCCCCTGTACATACACTACAGTACTGCAACATGTCATCCATAAACAGAGAAATATACAGAAATAGGTATGACAGCTTGGTTGAGTGAATGTGAACTTCCCTGGCTCTAAAGGAGAATTTACAGGAACCATCTGGTTCATATTTGTTAGGGATGGAATATAGCTAAAACTGCAGAAATTCAGAGCTGTTGAATGCAAGCAAAATACCTTTTTTTCCCCCTAAATGGCTCTTTCTGAATCCATTTCACCTTGATCTATTCTTTCATAACAATCTTGCATCTAACTTGCCTCTCATTTCACTCAAGTTTTAGGTCAGTGCAACTATGTTGTTTTTGAATGAAGCTGTGCCAGTGTAAAATGAGAGCAATGTAGAAAGGGATCAAAGAGTTCAATAATCAAGGACAAGACAAAAAGATGCTGTAAGCAATGCTGTCACTTCCACAGGGGGACTTATTCATATGACTTTCACAATGTTGTGGGCAAATCTGCTGGTGTAGGACAGATAGGGATACCTCAGCACAAGGATATGATCCAAAGTTTATCAAAAGAGCTGTGTTCTGGTTTTAGCTTTGCTATGCAAATCTTTATTTAAATAATTTTCAAAGGAATACTAACTGAGTGAACAGCTTCTGGATACAGACTGGTAACAGAACAGACAAGATGAAGCATGTCAAAACCAGAGTAGCTTCCACTTGAGGAAAATATAACAAATGAACAATTGTGTAGAGAAGGCAGAATTAACACTGAAAATCAGAAAAAGGAATAATGAATTTTGAAAAGTGACAGAAGGTGAAGAGCATTGTGTTGTCCAGCGATATGGGCTGTAGGGTATCCTCTGTGTACTGATGCTGAGGAAATTGATACTGATGCTACCAGAATTGTGAGGGCACTCTGTCACCACACAGTGCCGAGATCGGGAAGACATGGACCTAGGAGTAGTGGAGAGCTCTCCCAAAGGTAAAATTTTTTACATGCAAATGGAAAAACTGAAAAACTACATTAGTATTAAAAATAATTAACTTCCAAGCTTTAGAATATCTGAGTAACAAAAAACGAATTAAAATGCCTAAGTACAGATACTTCACCAGGGGAGCTATACAAGAGTCCACGGCCTTGCCTGTCCAGCAGACCCCAAACCCTAAAACTAGGCAGGAAGCACAGTACTGTTACATGTGCAGCCAGATACAAATCTATGGAGTTAAATTCCTATGGTATTTATCACCACCACCAATTTCCCTGAGTGCCCTGAATTCTCCAACAAGGACATGCTTCAAGTGCCATCAGCAAATCCAGAATGAACCATTTGCTGAGTGTTCTGCATCCTACTGGTATGGGGAAGCTAACACCATAACTTCAGCACAGCATCACAGCCTTGCCAAGACACAGCTTTCTGTAGAGGCTTTCCCTCGTCTTCCTCACCTCTGAGCTCTTCTAGCTCACAACCACGGTTTTCCAGCCTCACTTACTGACTCTTGCATGGAGCAAGTAAGAAGCTTTGCTGCTTGCAATAGACTAGCCTTCAGCTGAAAAGCATTTGAATGATATAATCAGAACAGAAGTTTCTTCGGATAAAAATAGAAGAAACCAAGATACACAGGTATTATCAACCACTTCCTTCAGACCCACAAGAGATGTTTTTATTTGTTTGTTTTCTTCATTACCCCTGTGCATAGGTACTGAAAAAAACAGACCTAATCACCATGGATAGAAAGTATCTCAGCCATAATCCTCCTGACATCAGACACGGTGAGCTGACCACAATGAGGCCTAAATGAAATTCATCTGTCCTTAACTTCAGGCACATTTGTATGACAGTCTCTTATATTCTCTCTCTAGTCAGCAGAGAGAGAAATGCTGCGTAATTTTTCTGTGTTTGAAATATGCATGGAAATCAATGGAAGAAAACACATAAAAAACCAAAGCTGTGTAAAGCATCATCATCAGGTATCACTCACAACCTCTACCTGCCATTATAAAACTAAACCAGGAGAAAAATCCAAATGTGCTGACTAGCACTCAACCGATGAGGCTGATTTACTGCATGTTGAAAGGACATATCTCATGGTGTTTACATATTCCTCTCAGAAAAAAAGATTCTAATTAGGAATCACAGAGTTAACAATTATCAGTCTAGAAAAGACAACCTGTCTTTACATGCCATATAAATCCACATTCCATCCATATGGCATTTCAGAATACATTTTTCTCTTATTTATTAGAGAAAGCTGAATAGCTACAAGCTGCCAGTGAGCTGGGATACTGATGGAAACCGTTATTTATTATTCCAGGTAAAGTTGCATAATTGTGATACAATTAAAAATAGAGTTAAAAAGGAAAGTATTGTGTGGAATTATCATCTGAGAAAGGAAATAAAAATTAATTCTTTTTAAATTTAAATAACTTTTTCAGCCAAAACAGAGAATCACTGCCTTTATTCTGTCAAAGGCCATAGGTATTCTGGAAAAAGGAAAGTTACTCACTTATCAACAGCAGAGGATTTTGAAAATACCTAAAACTTGGCTTCATATATTCCAAGAGTGAAAAACATAATTTCAAAGTATGCTGTAAACTTAAAAATATTGGTAACACAAGTTAATTCTTTATCACGATACATTAGGGTTTTTAGCATGAGTGAGCAAGAGTATTGCTGTCTGCCTTCTCTTAAAACCATGTTTGGAATTGCTGAGTTTGAAAAGTGATAAATAGTATTCCTTTGAAGAAACAATCACAGGAGATTATGGTAATCAGACTATGAATTGAAATACATATTCATCACAAAAAACCCCTGGATTCACCTTAGATAAATGTCTTGGAAAAAAATAATGCTAGTTGAATTGTCCTCAGACATACTAAAATTATTTTTTCTATCTGACCTTCAGTCAATCATGTTAGGAAAATATTTATTCCATTTCCTAACCTTTATCTACACTTTCAGTTTTCAAACTACCTGAGCAAACAGATCTTTTGCCTCTGAGAATTTTCATTAACAGATGCTATCAGCTTTTCAAAGTCTCTCTTCATCAACATCTCACCCTTTAGTAGCCAGCATTTTAACTGCCCTTGAAGCTGAAATGTGTTTCATATTTCAACCCGTAAGTTAATTTCCTTTTATTTATTCTGACCACAAAAAAAAAAATAGGAAAAAAAGAAAAAAGGAAAAAAAAGAAAAAAAACAATCAAAAGGTGACTATCAAGCTTCAAAGTATTCTGAAATTTAAATGAGTTTTTATAGTAATATAAATGATAATTTATGGTTCCATATTCACAGTCCGCATATGTGTTTTGTTTTTGTCACTCAGCTGGCTATTTCTACCTCGCTTTTGCTAATAGCTTGCAATATGGAACTTTCCCCTATCACTATTTCTTGTATTATTTCAGTACATTTCTCTTCATAACAATGATGTATTTGTTAATCACTAGGCCTCATATTAGTTCTAAATCAGTCTGTATACCCGCTAATACTCGGTAATTTGGTCTGAATTGAGCTTGAACATACAAATATGGTTCATCTGCACTGACCAGGACACCGGATGTGTGATCTGATCTGCTTTATACTGATTCCTCCTGTAGTGACGCCCAGGATGACAATTTACAAAGTTACTGGAGGATCCACATGGCATCAATAGGCAACACTTGACCCAGCACAAAGCTTGGGGGTAACAAGATCCCTTTCAGAACACTTCATATAGATCAGGTGGCAGAAGAAGGATGGACTGGCTCAGTGCTCTGTATCAGTGACCTAACTCCCTTCCTTCCTGCAGCATAATGCTCTGTGTCTCAAAAACCCCTTGCTTTATTCTGCTGGGTGATGACACACAACAGGCTCATGTAACCTGCAGATTAGAGACTTCCCACTGCCTGTCAGTCAGGAAATCCCTTTGGCTTTACCCGCTATTCAAGAAAGAGACTAAAGGGGAAACAATGCCTTGCTCTTATTATTTAACCTTGCAATACCATTTGGCTAATAGAAGTCTAGAATTTTTTCATTGCACAAAAAATCAGAAATTTAGCATCAGATACCCCTTCTCTACTGACAGAATATTTTATTTTTCACCTTCTAAATAAAGAGGTTGGAGACAGTAAGCTCAGATGGGGGAAGAAACCCCAGATGTGTGTCAGATCTCTGGTCAGTGACAACACATGCTGCTCCTGGTTTAGCTCAGGAAGGCAGCTCACATGAAATATTAGCCTGGATTATACAGAAGCGTGCAAACATTTCAGCATAAAGATTCACTAAACAGGCACAGGAATTCATCTCTCCAAACTTCCATGTGCTCAGCTGGGGAAAGAAGCAGAGAGGCATTCTTGGAGTTGGCTCCACAAATCAGCAAGGTCTGGGCTTCAGATCCAGACTTTTCTACAGCACAAGACACTTAGAAAAAATAAGAAAAAAAAAGGTAATGTTGCTTAGACATGGACGGAATTTTTCTAATTTACTGGTCTGATAATTGTCATTTGGAAATACCAGTATGACAGGCTTCACAGAGAAACTGGACTCAGGTAACCTATATGACTTCAAAGGCAACTTCAGCAGAAGCTCAACCTTACCTTACCTTGGGCAAAACCTGGTCCTGCATATAAAGAACCTTTAGACAGACATGCATATACCCTCAAAATTTCTCCAAAAATTAGCATAATGGAAGTGTACACTGCTGGATCACCATGAACATGGAATGGTATCAGCTAAAGGTCATGCATTCTTCATGAATCCATGTCCTCCAGATCTTTGTTAACTGCTGCTGAACCACAGACTCATACCTATCCATGATGATACAGTAAAATCACGTGGCAAATAGAAAGATTCTGTTAAATTATCTAGAAGTGTCAATAACCAGAGAATTTGAAACAACTAATACTTTTGCCTATGATTCTCTCAGAAATGGACTCACTTCACAGTGCAGTAGAGGTAACATTTTCACAGACATCTGTCTTTCATTTCCAAAAGTGACTTGGGTAGGGTGGTGGGAGCAGGTTTTCAGAGGCAATCAAGATGCAGATCCTGAAGAACCTCAGCAGGTGAGGTATCTGCATTCCACTACCTTCAATGACACACATAGCTCTAAAGCCACACATAGCCCTCATTGACGTGCTTTTCACAATGTCATTCTCTGTGCAAATACCTCTGAAAGACCTGTCCTGTGTGCCTTTTCACTTACCAAAATAGCATATCTGAATTTCAGGATATGTACTCTGTGGCCTGCTTAAAAAGTGGCACAGAATTCTCTACAGACTATGCTGTTAATTAGTTATTTCACTGTAACATGTTCAACAAGTGTACAGATAAGGACTGTCTGACTAAATGGGATGTACATATATCTGAGACAGACTATCAATTATTAGCTTGAAGAAGAAAAGGAAGACAGAAAATTCCTCTCCAAGGCTGAAGAGCAGTAGATTAACTATTACAAGGAAGGGATTGCATGTAAGCCACATACCCCCTGTTTTCATAGATTCAAACTAAATTGTTCTTAATGTTTTCTCAGAACTGCTTTGTAAAATTAGGCAGCTGTAGCAAACACATCCTTGAGACCAGACAGGGTCAGTATTCCAATTATGTTGGGCTTTACACACAATTGTGCTGCCAAGTGTTTGTTATTATTTAAAATACTTCTATATTATTTAAATATTCAATCTGATATTCAGTGAAACAAAAGAACTCTTTTGTTCCATTTGCTTTGATATTATACTGATGTATGACTACTCTTCCATGAATACAAAGTCTCACAAATCTGATTGATTGCATGGTTAGCAAACTACAATGGTTAGCAAACTAAAATATGCAAGAATTTTAGCATTATCTAATCTGAAGGAGAAAATACACAGTAACTGGCATACACAGCTAGAGACCCAAGCACTGATAGTTTTGATCTCCCAGTTCACTATTACTGTAGTCATTCAAGCAAAGCAAGATTTCACAGAACAATGGAGGTCCCTGGTACGAAAAACAGAAAAGTTGCAAGTGTTTTGTGCAAATCAATACTTTAAACCAAAAGGTTCTCATGCTATCACTACCCTCCTGCAATAGGGTAACACTTCTTGTCTACTTCTATTTTTTACCCTCAAGTAAACTAAGTAAGATTTCTTTAACACTTCCTGCCATTGTAGTTATCTCTGTGCAGGTATGAAATACAAGTTAAAACCAGGTCGGTCATGCCTGCAAGCAAATGGAGTTGACTTCAATAAGAAATTTCCATCTAACCTTACTAATTATTAATGTACAGATGTCCTAGGCTCAAAATATGATGCCTGTGCTAACTCCAGGGAGCTGGTCCCCCCTGACTGATTGTACTCAATACTAACCAACACTCTCTTCCCTGCAGTGAAATGTCAAGCCAACGTCTTTCTTTTTATAGCAAAAATTTCTATTATTGTTGTCTCTAAAAAAACAAAAAAAAACCCCAAACAAACAAACAAAAAAACCACAAAACCCAAAAAAACACCACCAAAAACCAAAAACCAAACCCCCCCCCAAAATCCAAAACCTAAAAAAAAATTAAAGGGCAATAAAGCAATAAAAGCACAAACATTTATAAAGGATATTCTTTAAACACTGGATTATGACTGTGCTATGTAAAATAGTGTAAAAGAGGTCTAGAATCACATTCCAGCTGTACTGCTATGTTTAACAGCTCCCATTAAGGTCTTAGCTCTCTGTGCCAGATATTCTTGCTCACTGTTGGGAGCATGCCTCAACACTTCATTGATTCCTTTTCTTTTTATTCTTATTAATGCTGCAGAAGTTTTGTCTCTGTTTTAAAAGGTCTACACTTTGCATCTTTGTCCTCATTCTTTGGATAACCCTTTTGTCTCTCCTCTAATGGAAATTTTCACTCCTATCTTTCAGAAATAGCACTGTTGTCCTCCTCTGCTACACTTCATGGCTTCTACTCAATTTATTTCCCCATTGTGATTTACCTCTGTCACTTTGGCTGATGTGGAGCTGAGGGATGATTCAAAATAAAGGCGTTGTGAAACACAGAGGGCCAAGACCATGGTCCTACGGGCATGTAGTGAAGCACATCCCTTCTACACCTCCACTGATTTTGTTACATCAGTGGTCCAGGTAGTCTGGGATAAACCACTTCAGACCTTCAGCCTATCCTCAGCACACTCCCAAACATCCTCTGTACTCAGGACTCTGGGGATGAGTGGACTTATCACATTATCTATCCCGAATTGCAGAAGAGAAAAAACTTGACTTTCTAATTCCTCAGCCTTCCACATAATACTCCCACTTCGTTTTCCACATATAGTAGTATTTTATTCTCCCTCTTACATCCTGGAACTATAACACCTTGGGAATGAAGCAGGAAGAAAGATAAATTCTGTATGTTCTAGATCTTGCCCAATGCCTGCCAAGAGTTTTAAAACACTGAAAATTAATATTAGCCTAAATCTGCTTCAGCTAAAGCCACGTGGAATTTTTGTGGGAATTCAGAGATAATTTGCAATTATTCTAGCCATATTTCCAAAGAGATTGGTGTCTATTATTTCAGAAAGAGTTCACAAAAATACTCAATTTAGATCTAAACATCTAAACCTGAATGACAGAAAAGACCCCTCGCCATTCCACATTTAAAATATATAAAATATACTGGCCAAAGAAGGGAGAAAGCATAAATTTGAATCCAAATTATCACATTTTAGAAAGTCACAGAGATCAATTCATGGCCAACTGACATGATATTCAAGCAGTATGGAAAAGTCCAGTACACTGGATATACCTCCCACTAACTCCTCTAGCAATTCTAAATGGACCTGCACATCTGGTGTGCCATGGGAAAGTTCTTCCTTCCTGTTATTTGTATTTTCTTAAAAGATTTTCCTCTTAAATAATATACATTATTAACAATTTGAGAAAGATTTCACTCCCTACTAAAGCGTCAGTTCCTGTGTCCTTCACATAGTTTCTCAGAGCAAAAAACTGAGCATGACCTTCAAACACTTCTGGACCCACCTTTAACACTCCAGTGCCATGGGATTGCTTTGAAATACTCAGGGAGGTTCTGCACCAGCAGTTGTCTTTGAAAGAATGACTTAAATTTTCACTTGGCATTTGAAATCCAAAATTGTGCCTTTTCTCCCAAGTGTTCCAGAATAACATTACCAGTACAAAGAAAGGTGGGAGATAAAGATACTGATGTAGCAGCACTCAGCTGCATTAAAGGAGTTGTTCCACACTCATGTGGAATGTGGTGGAAGCCAGCTTCTCCTTCCTTTGATGTATCAGACTGCATCCCTCTACACTGAGTAGTAAATAAAACTGCAACACCTGTAACTGACATACACATATTGACCTCAGTGATGTATTGCTAAAAAGCTATTTCAAATATTCTTTCTCCCAAAAACCACATGAATAATACACTTCATTTCTTTGGATAGAATCCCAAGAAAAAAATAAAAAGTAAGAAGGGAGACATCTTTAAAGATAAAATATTTCCATGATGCCTTTTTTTTTTTTTTTTTTTTTGGCCAGAAGCCATATAATTCTTTTCTGGCTGGCTTGCTCTGTCACAAACAGAATGACCTTTATTGAATGGTCAGCAAATGTGATGGTTTTAAAACAGCTACAGTTGTGGTGAAACTGATGCACCATGATTGTACCCTTGCTCACAAAATGCAGAGGCTCCACTGGGTATTGTCAAAGCAACTCACAGCAGCTGAATGCAACAATCCAATTAGTGAAACAAGCACAGTTCATGCATAAAGTCTCTTCCAGGCACCATTAGAAAACAAGACCCCAATGCACAGAGACTTGCATTTTAAACTACATATTTCTATTAACTTCATAAGAAAAAATTATTACCTTGCAATTTGACTCATCTAAAAAGCCCAGAGGCCTGGAAGGGACCTTCTTATAACATGGTAGAACTGGCTGCTAGAACACAGTAACATGCAGTGCTCCTTTATGATCAGAGCTGATGGTAGAGACATCAAGTTCTCCATTCTCCACAAGGAATACAAAACAAGTTTGCTATCCTGGCAAGGCAATTATTTGTTATGTAACTTAATGGATTTGAGTCTCTTTCCTGTTGCTTAGGGGTTTTGCTTTGAAAAGTGAGTATGATGATGGAAAAGGTCGCAGTTTTAACAGGATTTTCATCCTGGTATTTGTAAGGGCTAGTGTGAGAATGAACAATACATGCCACCAGGACTAAGAGATAAGAGTCTTAACAATTCATTTTGTGTAGGTGATCTACTCCATCTGCAAAAATACTCTCACCACTAGAAGATGCAACTTTGTACCATGGCTTCATTTGACTCCTGTGGTGCCATTCATCTTCTGTATGAGGCAAGACAAAAATAACAAGGCTGCTTGTCTGGAATGCAACAGGCAAGAAATATGACAGCAAGCAAACCTGACTGCTCATTGCCTCATGGCTCTTCTGCCTGGCTAGAACTTATACCCACCATCCAAGCCTCTTGAGTAGGTCCTTACAAATTGATATGGTTCTGGTAAGCTACTGATAATAATTCCTCAAGAAAATACAGCCTAACACTTGGGGCAAAGGAAAAGCATCTCTCATTCACACCAATAAAACAATGTCTAAGACGTCTACAAAGACAATGCACGATCATCACTATACAACAGTATGGAAATGTCATGGGAACAAGATCACAGTGAACAGAAAATAAAACAATCATGGAAAAGTTTGACATTATATTCATCGGAAATAACAGACCTTTAAGAGAATAAGGGACCACAATGATAAATTAATGCAGGCCAAACTGAAATTGTAACTCAGGCTTAAAAAAAAAAGGAAGAAAAATATTTTTTAAAATGGAAGTTAAAGACTCTTACTTTCAAAACTGAGCAAAGATTAAACAAAAAGTTAGGTTTGAAATAGCATGGACCAGATTTCTTGCAGAAAAAGTAACATTTTTTAGCTTGCTCCAAAATGAATTTTTGCAATTTCTGTTTCACTCAACATTTCCCACTCCTTCTCAGGTTCCACTTGACTTTAAGTTATTCTTTCTGAGCTTTAATTTTGTCAGGCAGAAAAGGAAAGATACATTTTTTGCTTATGTTAAAGAGCCTATGTTATCACAGAATAAAGTACAAATTCCTGGAAAGGAAATGAGAAAAGACTGTGAATAATAACTTGAGAAGAAGACACTGTGCCAAGGAATATTCTGTACAGTACAGTCATTAAAAAAACTAAAACCAGGGAAATACAACAGCTTTCAGGTTTCTTTAACAAATATGTCCCTAAAAATCCCTGAGGGATCACAAAGAAGTCATTAAAACATCATTTTTACTAGTTTACAGAAAACCAGTTTCCCTCATGACAAAGCAATTTCCACTTTTATTGCTTCTATACTCTGGTCTCTGTGTGACAATTGAGGCTGCAATTCTTCTTACTGTAGCTCCCATAAACACACCTCAAGTGATAAAACTGAAGCTAATTCTCAATTTTCTAGCAAAATGTCCACTGAAGCCTCCCCATTTCCCTCCACTCTACTGTAATAATCTGCAATTATTTGTTTAAAGTAGTTCTCAAGAATCCCCATTGTGACAGATGTTGCAGAACTGAGCAAAAATGTATTCCCTCCCCACCTTCAGTAATGACTGTAGGTTAAATACAGTAATTTAGTGAAGTTCTACCATTTGACCTCCAGAGTGGTATAAATCATGACAATCAAAATATTACAAAGTGGTCCACAGCAGAACTTCTCATTATTGATACAATGAACTCATTGTTCTTAAGCAAACATTTTAAATAGCATCCAT
The DNA here is from genome assembly GCF_052056855.1 of Sturnus vulgaris. Taxonomy (NCBI): domain Eukaryota; kingdom Metazoa; phylum Chordata; class Aves; order Passeriformes; family Sturnidae; genus Sturnus; species Sturnus vulgaris. The sequence goes on along the minus strand of NC_142256.1, from coordinate 14,786,749 downwards.
TATTCATGTGGAGTACGAAAGATTACCTATCTGGGATTTAGAAAAAAGAGCACATTTGAATATCAAAAATGGCAGATTTTTTAATCTTTTATAAGAATGGTTTTGTACAAGTTCTTATCCCTGTGTTACAATTCTGTTGTTTGGAACGGACAAGTAAATAAATTATTTTTAAACATATTAGGTCAAATCTTCACCTGTGCAAATCTGCACAGTTTCACTTCAAAGAAATGCAATGAATGGCTTTTGCTACGCTCTGAGGCATGTGCTGATTTTTACACAACTCAGCTGACTTGGTTACATTCAGTAGCAGTCTGAATTCCCTGCAGTAAAAGTTTTAATGTTAAAAACATTTTTACAAAACCCAGCTTTTGAGTCAGAGGGAGGTCACTAAAGTCACAGAAACATTATCTCCAGAAAAATGCAAATTAATATCTCATAAAGCAGGAAGATATCTATGCAAAAGAAATCGCACTTAAGAATAAATATCATTGCTCACATTATCTTTTTACCCATAATTTTCACAGGAGACCAAATAAAATGTTATGAGGATGCAGCTGGCATCCAAATTTCACTATAAGACAGACAATGATGTGTTTACATTGCCTACTGCAGCCAGTTTTTGAAGAAGGTCAACCCAGAGATTACCTAAATTAAATCTAAATTGTAATGGTCTACAGCTGCTTACAGTCAGTATGTTATATTATTAATGAAAGCTCAGTGTAGTTCTATACACTACAAAATTTTAAAGTCTGCGCCTCCAGATCTGTAGCTTCATTATAATTTGTTAAAATAATGAAAATTACTACTGTATAATTGAGAGTTCATAATCAAACAGCCAAGCTGAATACTTTCCTATCAGGAAATGGTGCTTTAACACAGAGATACTACTACATGGTCACATCAAACGGGAAGCATTGTTTGGCCTTACATGTTTTGAATGCTGTGTGCAGTTATTCTCTCCTCTGATTTGGAGTGTAAGGAAAACATGAAAACCAAGTGGATCACTATTGTCTGCCATTCACATCCATTTTGTTGTTTTCTTTAAAAAGTGTAGCTAAGTGTTTCCACATAGGATGACTCCAATAGTAACTACATTAAAACAATGTAGATGCACACACTTTTCACTTGCATCAACATATCTACAACCAGCCAAATAAGCAATGAGACAATGCTGCAAAGTGCTTCAGGGCGTCGAAATCAATGTTAAGATGTGGAAAATAAGTCTGCTTTTTCAGCACTCCTTTTTTCTTACTGAAACAAGACAACTATAACATTGTGATGAATGTGTTCCAAAAGTTTTTCTTCAAACTGTCTCCATGATGTGGAATATCTCTTAAAGCACCACAGACACTTGTGTAACAGAAACAGTTCATTGTAAGGCTTTTTAAAATAGCATAGCATGAAACTCAAACTGTCAGTGCATAAATTACTGCTGCCTTGAGGCTGCAATTACTTATGCATCCCTGTATTCCCCCTCAAACACCTCCCCTTTCAAAGAGAAGTTCAGCTCTCCACTCCCACCCCCACCTCTCCAACTCTTTGTGGCAACCCTTACAAAGCCATTAAAAATCCACAGGCTTGCCCAGAGAACTGTGTAACAAATGTCAGAAAAAAAACCCAGGAGGCTTTGCGGCCTTACTTTCAAGAAATCTCCACAAAAATGGTACTGCAATAATTATGTGTTTATATAATTCATTATTATTTGTCTACAGTCAGGCATAATTTGATATTATTCCTTTAATAAAAACTTGATCTAATTTGAGATTATCACTGTCAGTTCATGGACAAACCCAACAGATCGATAATGCCAGCACTACTGAGCAATAGGCAATTCTATCTAAAGAGCAATTACTGACACCAGTGTAGTCAGCTGAAAGGCTTGATCTTGCTCAACCAAACAATGTCAGGAGACTGACTTATTTGTTTTTCATATCCCTATTTTTGTTCTTTCTTTTCTTTTCCATTCCCCTTGAAGAAGAATAAAGACTAATCTTGCTAATAAAAGATGTGCTAAACTACACAAACTGTAGACTAGTATTGGCTCCTAAAATCATAATATCTCCTTTTTTAAGCAGAGGGAAAAAAGCCAGTAAGAACTAAAATTGCAGCAAATGGCAATCTTTGATCTAGAAACACTTACAGTATCTTCAGTTGTAGCAGCAGATCACAACAGAATCCAGTCTATGATGGTGTATATAATGCTGATAAAATAAATAAATTGCACTGAAGGGATTTCATACTTCAGGTCTGATTTAAACCCATCAAATAAAATTTCTGGTGAATTAATAACGCACATAGATTGAGGTCAATGTAGTATATGACTGGCATTTCATAAAAATGAGTGACAATTATGGATTCTTTGAAATATTTTAAATGGCTCAGCAGGACATAATGGAACTGAAAATTACATTTAATAGAGAAAAGATATTGTTTATATTACACCTCCATCCAACATTCTAGTTTATTTGATGCATTCATCCATTAGAACCTCACATACTTCTGTATTAACTACTCCACTCTAGTTGAAGGCACCCAGGAGTTTTAACAAATGCTTTTCCATGTTAATTCTGAGACTACATCATTATTTTTATATCACCAAGGGGAATCACAGTATGAATTTACAAAACCATATACAGCTACAAAAATTACAGTATTATGTCCTCAGAGTGACCAGCATGAAACATTTTTGCTAAAAGAAACACCTGAAGGTGTCTCCATAATTTGCCATATTCATTTAATGGCTCCAGAGTGTCTAAAATATGCTAAGGTACCCTCGGAAAATCTTCAATGACCATTGTCATGCACTTTCTTCTCTGGAAAAGCCCTCTTAACTATGAGATCTTGACAGCTTAAGAACAGCTCAGAACCACTGTTGAGTCTGCTTTGTACACCATGCCACAAGAACAGGAAAGAAGCAAAAGGGCTTTTCAGTGAACAGCCTTTCATTAGGCGGAGACAGAATAGCCAGAAGTGTCTTTTACTTTGCAAAGAGGAAAGAAGCTTCAGTTAAATGCTCACAAGACATAGTTGCTGATTAAAAAATGCCACAACTGAACAAAGCAATTTGGATGTGTATTGGGCCCTGGGCAGGAGGGTTCAATGCACTGTGCAGAGTGGTCCTGCTCCTTTATAATCCATTCCCAAGTACAGTTGGGCAGATCATCAGAATGAATTACTGCTCTTCTGAACATGAATATAGACTGGAGAAATAACTCATAACTCCATAAACAACAGAATAAATGTTATAAAGATAGTAGCACTTTATGCAAATAAGAGTAGTCTTCTTACACCTAATATGTGCACAGCCCTGACAATTCACTGCATGTAATTATTACTATTGACAAAAATATTCCCTAAGCAAATAACACCTCAGGAGCTCCTAAGAAAGCTTACCAACCACTTCTTGTATGTGCTAACCTTTCCAGACTGCTGCTGGTACGTGCCAGCACAGCTCTGGGATGCTCACAGCTTCCCAGGCACTCACAGCTCCACTGTGAATCACTGTGCTGGGGCACGGACTGACCCGAGCTGTGTTTCCAGCAGCCACAGCTCTGGCTTATGAAATACCTCCCTTTCAGGTTTGTCATAGCAGCCCACACCACTCACTAAGCACCACCTTGGCAAAAGCACCTTACTGAGGCTCTATCCCAGTCAGCTGGAAGCAGCACAGATGTACTTTATGTGCAAATCCAGCCTCCAGGGCTAACCTGCATCATGGAGCAGTGCCTGAGGAATCTGGCCCTAAGTCCTGGAGGAGAAACACTTCAGCATTAAAGGGGATACTTTGCTGCTGTAAGAGATGACAATTCTGTTCAGTGTAACAAAGTGAAGAGGGGCCCTGAATAATGCTGCTAAGCTGTGCGAATCATTGACTGCTGATTTGTTTCCTTGGGCTGCTGACAACCAAGGTAAGTCAGAAATACATATAAGTGCAAAGCAACAGGCTGTGAACACGATGAGCTCAGGCTGAGGAGGAATAAAACCTCAGGTCACCTTTCCCTCCTGATGATTCTTTGCATCACGAGTCAAAGCAAAAGAGGTGGTCAGGAAAAGCTATGCATCTAGAGTTGAAGAAATGAATAACTACTTGTTACTGAGTATAAAATTAATGTCAGGAACTTTTAACGTTTTTTCTTTAGAGATGAAACTTAATCACTTTATGCAGCTATTTTTCATCCCACTGTACCATATCTTATGTACCTCCCGAAATGCAGGCTTACAGTGCTGTCCTACTCTCAATTGCAAGAAGGAGAATTAAAAAAAAAATAGAAGGTCTGATATGAAATGTCTCAAGAGAAACCAGAGAAAAATCTACCTGTGAGAGAAAAATCCTTTAGAAACTCCTTAATCTAAATACAATATGAAGTCATTTTACCTGCTAGCTGAGTGGGTTTGTCACAAATGCATTCACATTCATTCTCCTTCTACAAAGCACTCAAGTCATCTTTATGCTTACTGAAACAGCTGATATTTTCTGGAAAGAAAAAGGTATGTGGTCAAACTAGTTTGGTAAATCCTCTGAAGCCTGAAATAAACTACATCTAAGTTGGCTAAGTATCATAGATGAAGGAAAGTACTGAAGACATAACCAATGGGTTTGTTCATACAAACTCCATGGCAAACATCTTTAAATAACTACCTTAAATACAAAGCTTCTAAATAATCCATTATGACTTTCTTCAGAGGCTCAAGTATTTTTCTAGGTGAAAGGGGAAATTCATGGTAAAATTTAAGGGAATTCTTGCGCAGGAGGATGAAAAACTGCTTTTCATTAGTAATGATAGCCATTGCATGCCCATGACTTAGAGCATGACATTCTGCACATCTCTTAAGTCAAAGCTCACAGTGCTCTCAACTCAACAAAGGTATTTCCATACATGTAAGCAGATGAAGACCAGGTTGTTAACCTGCTAATCAGTATATCAAATCTTCCATCTGAAAAACGGGACTGGAACCCCCATACTGGCATTCTTTCATTGTTCTTTGAGACCATCAAATGAAAACCACTTCAAAAGCACAAAGACTTTAACAAAGCTGAATTCTTACACACCATTCACCCAGCATGGTATAGCTCTGTATTGAAAGCAATTCAAACTGCAGATGAAGTCTCTCTTCTAGCAGTGAGAAAACAACACGGATATCATTACTCAGCTGAAAAGCTATTTTGGAGCATCTGAGGCCACTCTATGAGAAGCTTTGGTTTGCTAACAGATTGAGATACTCCATTTTACTCACATACTTCTCAAACCCTAGAGAAATCTCCTCTGTGTTTGGTGCTTTTTCTATTTCCAACTATTACAGTCATTCTATTAAACTACAACAGCCTGTGCTCCTTCCACAGAAGTTCTTCATCTGGTGAATGGTTCATTTGCCTGGGCTGAAAACTATCTTCTCACCACCACATCAAGTTGAAAGAAGTGTGTAGTCTCTCACAGTGTATGCTGGGAACCTGTTCCTTCATTGAGAATAAGAAACAGCCCTTCTTCTGTGGACACACACATTTAGAGAGCTAGGGAATTACAGCTTGGAAATTCCTTTTCAGGCCTGGATTTCTCCTGACTCTCAGGTCCATTCCCAGGCTGACAAGCTGACTGCAGCTTCATTTAGGGAGGAAGTCTGCCAAGGTGATAATATGGTGAAAAACAGAGTGGAATTCACAATAAAAATTAACACCTGGTGTCTTTCCCGTGGGATACATCCTGAGGTACTGTCCCATGGATGTTTTTCCCAGTTGTCCAGTGAATTACTCTCCTGTCCTAGCTGCACGTAACATGCTTTAAATATGGGCTGTCTGTACAATAAAGTTGGCCTTTTTTCCCTAAAGAGGTCCGTGTGTACTGCTGTCCTTTCTCTTTTCAGCACAGTAATCACACTTCTTCCATAAATACCATGGGCCACCAGTAGCAGTTGTCACTCAGGGTAAGAAAGACCGATTTCTAAGTGAAGAAGGATGCACAGTAAGAGCAAACACAGAGTCAAGATCCAGTGAAGGATGATGACATTTGCAAACTTGTAACAATACTAATGTGCTAAGTAACTGTCACCTTAACTTCACTAAGGAACAAGGCGTCAAAATGTCCTTCCTTTTGAAAACTTTTGATAACCAGAACATGCTACTCCATTGAAGTAGTCAAGTTCACATACTAACGCAATGTTACACATCTCTTTTTGGTACTTCAAAATTGCTTCATCTTGATTTAGTATTAAATAGTGCTGCTTTCTTCAGTCCCACTGAGAGTACCAGCTCCCTTATACAGATTTTAATTCAGCAAGACAGTTTACGTCCATGGACAGAATCAGCCCAAGTTCCCAGGCAGAGTCAGCCTGGGAAGCACAGCTTCTTGGAGCATCCATATACCAAAGACATCAAAGACTTCCAACTTTTAAAGCTGGACTGCGTACACAGATGCAAAATAATAAACTCTAGAAAAATAACTTTCAGACACTCCTAGATCTGTTGGGTGAGATGGAATAAATAAGAAGGTTTGATAAAAATTTACCCACTAATCTAAAATGTCTTATCTCCTTCCCAGGATCCACAAATTCTATCTAGTCTCCTCTGGTTCCAAGCAAAGCTTGTCCATCTCCTCTAAGGCTTGGCTTTGTGTCAAGTCCTTGCCTTTTCCTCAGAGCAAAAGGGCCAACATTCTTCTCATGTATCTTTTCAGACCCTCGCCCCCTCCATGGCCACTTGGAAACTGTTGAAACTTTAGCTCTGTTTCAGGGAATCTGGAAAAGTGAGATTCTGACCATTTAAGCCTTGTTGTTGCAGACATAAAATCAACTGAGAACAAAAGCATTTGCCACTTAAATTACTTATGCAAGTTAAATGTGATGGCTCTACCAAAAGTTGATAAAACATGCATATTTATGAAAAGATAAATATTTAAAGGCACGCATTTACCCAACTCACTTTATAAATACAATGATTTGCAGACTTATCTCTGCAAGGCAGTGAGTAGCAATGCTGCTGGTTTTCCTGTTTACTACAAAAGATATTTTTTTTCAGGGCCTCAGCTCATGATCCTGAGAGTTCTGGTTCCTTTTATTAGGACCACAAGGATGACACATCCTGCTTTAGACTTCGAGGCATCATTTATCCTGAACCTGGCCATTCCTACTCTGTATCCAGAATGTTCTGACTCAGGTTTATGACTTGATTTCACATAAGGTCAAGACAAATTCTGACACTTTCTCAATCACAACTGGATTCACACCCATTGTGATTGTGGATATGAGGATACCAGTATACCCTTTTCTTTATGAATGGGTTGACATACTTCCTTATTTTCTGAGGCTCCATGGAGCAAGACACAAATGTATTGTGCATGTGCAGTTACTCTTGTTGGAAAACTGCTGACAGTAACGTGTGTTCCAACAGCTTCAAGGGATGCTCAGGCATTGGGCCCAGGCATCTCAACACCAAACTGAGCCCACTGTGTGTACACAGCTGCTGTAAAGAGGCATAAAGCTGCCATACAGAATAACCCCATGAACCCTGTGCTGTTGGTCTTAAGCTTCATCTTGAAAGCATGATACATCTCATGCTGGATGACTTTCAAAGTTGATTCATTCCTCTTGTTCATAAGCTAGAAAAATGGTTTAAGTGATTACCAGGGGTAAGCTAAACAAATAGCAGCTAATGGGAAAGATCGGGAGAAAAATGCTTAAGGATCTCAGTCCACCTAAAAACTGGCTAACATCCATTCTCCCACACAGGGTCTCAATATTTGTTTGGGCAAGGATCAGTGAAAGGACTTTCTTCTGTATCTGTGTACCACAGAGACCAAGATAAAAGGAGTCGATATGAGACATCAGAGATTTCAGAAGAAATAAATGGAAAATGATCATCAAAAGCTAGATTTAACTGCTCAGACTCAGATTATTCCTGAACACATTCAGACAGTAAACTCAAACAGTAATCCTGAAATATTTCATTTAAGGTCTTGGCTTGTTTCCTGAATAGAGCTTTGGTTCATACATTATACTGTTGAAAGCAATGAAACAATGTGCCCTAAATATAGGTATGTCAAGGCTTACCTCCTCGTGAGGTTAAATTACTTATATTTCATACAAGCATCTCTAAGCAGTATCTATGACTTTAAACCCTATATAAATATAAATTCTAGGTATTATAATATGGTAAAACCACTCATGCCCAAATGGCTGATAGTGAAATAAACAGATCATTTTCCTATTGCATGTAAGTACATGAAGTATAGTGTGTAAGCAGATGAAGATTGTTCTTTAAATCTAAATAATGGACATTCTATCATAAGGATCTTTACACTGTGTGTGTTCTCTGTTGTAGCAGAGCATGAAAACCTGACACTACACCACATCCTTTCAAGAAAAGCCATGCAAAAGATGCCACAATTTGTGGACATGCTGCAAGTTGGTTTTGATCTAGAAGAAAATTTCTGCATGGCAGTTACTGGGGCACATAAGTCTTAAAATGTAGAGACCTGTGACACCTGGTCCAGTGACACAGGAGGTCTTGTCAGGATTTGACTCCCTACTGTGCATTTCCCACTATATGAAGTGGGAAATGAGAATAAGACAGCTTATCTACCTAGCTACCTAAATGCCAGCAAATTATACTGTCTGCATGTCACTCCCATGATCCTGGACTGCTCCCAAAACACTCCTGCAAAGAGCCAAAAAACTCAGAAGAATCAAAGTTTGCAGTAACTCTCTCTTTTTTGGTCACTTTTGGTATTTTATAGGCTCTCAAACAAGCTTTGTATGTTGCTTTATTCTTCACCACAGACTCACATTTACAAAAGAAAATGTCAAAATTTTAAAACCCTTCATACTTCTGAAAGTGTAAGCAAAACTCAATGCATCAATCTCACAGGTGCAACTGAGAAGAATTACGCAGGTATAAACATACTAGCAAACAAGAATTATAATTTTTAAATGGACCAAGCCCATGCTTAATTCTGAGAAAACTGTAAGCTGGCATTAAATCCTTTTTTCTTTATATAAGGGATTCAGAGTAGTTTTTCAGCAAGTGAGATAACTTCCCTGCTCTGAAGAATAAACATGTTAATGAACAGCTCAGCTATCGATTCTTTTGACATTTGGCTGAACAGTAGGTGCTGAATTCAAGGTTTACTAATGCTGGTGTAGCTGCTACCACTATTTTTATTTTCCCCTTCATTGAAGAATGATCTTTATAATAAAATAAAACTTCCTGACATGTAGAAAGACAGTACAGAGTCTAAGAAACGAGCTATGTGGAAGGAGGAGCTCTTTTGCACCTCTCTGCTGATGGAAGGTGCTTAAAAACAGGAGTCAGTCACTCTCTTAGTTTACATCTTTCATTGCTGTTTTCAGGAGAGAATCAGTCCACCAGAACCCAACATTCTAAAATCCCTAGGAATTCACCAAGTATTAAATCACCATCCTTTGAGAGACCATAAAAATTAATCCTACCCCATGTTTTGCAAAAAAAAAAGAAAAAGAAAAAGAAAAGTTTTATTCTACATATGAGTAACTTTCAGTGCAACTCTTACTTAATTAAAAAAAAATAAAAATCCATCAATTTAATTTTGTGGGAGCTATAATGAGCCTGGTTCTACATACCACTTCTTTTATCAGCTCCAATCTCCCATTCTCCAGGGAAAGCAGTACAGAAGTGTCTTGTCCTTTGATAGTGATAGATAACTAACCTCATTTTGTAAAAGCAGAACTCAACAGAGCTGTTCTTTGTCTTCAGCAGAAGCAGGGAATCAGACCTCATTGCCTTGTACTGAACCCATTTTAAGGCAATTTGATGCCTTACACACGATCATTGAAAAGCTTCCAGTTGTAACTTCTTTTTCCTCCCCACTCTTTTCACTTGGCATTACTTTATGCAACAGAGTACCAGGAGGTTTTATATTTAGAAGAAATAGGACTGGTCATATTTTCTGAACTTATATTTTGAGGCCTTCTGTGTCCTTACCTATCCATTACATTCAAGTGAAATGTTTGCCTTTTGGTGGCAGTAAGGATTAAAGATCTAATTGCTTTTAAAGCAGGTATTTTCAACTCTCCTTAGCCAATAACCTGGGGCATTAAATTAACACTTCCCTGCCTCAGCCTTCATCTAGCCACTGCTAGCCAATGAAAAAAAATTACCAACAATATCATATTTATTAAGGCTTTTTTTCCTTGACTTTAGGTCTTGCTAGATACCTACTGATAGACTAAATCAAAACCAAATGACTTCAGATTTAGTGAGGGATCTGGTTACAATGCCATGAAAAACTGAGACCTCTGTCCAGACTGAGCTGCCATTGAGAAGGAAGGCATTACACAAACACCTGGCTTTCCTGTCTTGTGATGATGCCTATCATCTGAAAAAGATGGAGACTTGATGCAAATCACAGAAATCACTTGGTGTGGTTTTGTTTAAATGATCTGCCTGACAGAAATCAGTCTTTGTGCACAGTAGGTATGAAAAATCTAAATAACTTAGGAAAAAATGCCTGTGTTGGATGGAAAGTGAACAATCTGTACAAAACTGTGTTTCTCTGGCAAAAATAAACTAAAATGTTGCTTAACATTATGAAAGTTTAAATAAACAAAAGCTTCAGTGTTATAGTTCACCATACCATTTTTATAATTAAGAAGTATTTCATACTTTCAAGTAACAATAAGATGATCGTGAAACCCACAAGTTTACCTCTGCACACATTCACACCTGTGTTACTTCAGTTCTCTGAATTCAGTGGAACAACATCTGATTTCAAGTAAAGCAAGAGAAGAAACAGAGCTGAAGACTGAAAGTAAACCTGAGGGTTTTGAAGGAACATAAGCCTCAGCATGAGATACAAAAGGTGACTTTCCTGACAAGTGCTACCCAAATTCTTAATAGCTTTCTGTACATAACCTCACCTCATTTAATCTCATCCTGACATAATCTTAATTAGTCTTAGTCCTACTGAAGAGAAGCCTACTGAGGCAGTTAGCACCATACAATTAATCAGATATCTTACATGCATCAACAGCAACCAACAGTGTCAACTTACTGATGTGAGTTAATATAAACAGAAGTCAACCCTGCCTTTCCCTTTCACTTGAACTAAAAGCATGTGCCATGGAGTGAACATATGATTATTTCTTCTGCACATCACTTAATGTCCTTTCTTTCGTTAGCAGCCATTTCCTAAGGCATCATTGCTCTCTGCAAAGCATGTTTTGGGTTTTTACCTGCTGGTATTAGAAGAGAAATGTGATTTGGTATTTTTCTTAAATTTCTGTTTCTTCATAGAAGAATAAGTTTATCAACTGAAATTAACAACAGTAAGACATAATTCTTGCTGGTGAAATTCATGAAACTCATCTTTTCTTTTCCTGTGTGCTTTAGCAGTTTTTAAGAAACTGAGTTATACACCTTCACTAAAAATATATTTGAGAGCACAATCTGCAGCAGTCATGTCATAGCAACAGAAAATATTTTATAATTAAGAATGTAAGTATATACGATGTACACACTAACTCAACTGATTAAAAGCTTCACCACCTATCTATGTAATTATACATCCTAATTTTATTCTATTGTTTGAGATTTATCTTTCGTCTTCATTGCAGGGGCCAAACATCACAGTATTGTACATAATATCACTGAGGAGGAAACCATATGATTACACGACTTGATGGCAAAGAACAAAAAGAAAACAATTTCACAAAACTGCATTTTCCTAAGCTTAAACCAAAAGAGTTCAATAAAACCAGAAGAAGGTTTACTCAGTTTTACAACTTATTTTACTCAGGCATGTGTAATATGCTGTGGTATTATTAGTACATGCAATGCTTAATACAAGGTGGTGTTTCACTTCAGCAGAATATGGTAAAGCTACTTGCAACATCAATTCAGTCCATAAATAATACTGAACATAAGAAAGAGTAGTATAATATTTAGTGATTCCTCAGGTTCTCAGTGAGATTATAATATTCCTAGAAAGGCACTATTTAAATGATAGTTTATCTCAGGAACTGACAATTAACTGTTCAACACATTCTCTCTACAGTGTTTGTGCCCCAAAGCAGTTAAGAATCTAAGACAGGAATTATTAAAGATCGGGCCAGCTCTAGTGTTTGCATTTCTTAGCAAAAGAACATGTACAGTCTATTCACTACCTGACACAAGCAGTCACTCCCCATTATTACTGTCCAAGCTTTTGGGGATTTTTTGGTATTTGAAAGCCTATCAAAAGAAATTGGTGACCTTACTGGAATTGCCAAATATTTCAGGTGCTGTTGTACATGATTACCACTCCTCAAAAAAAGGAATCTAATCTCCATTTCTCAGTACCTAATTGCCTTGCATCTCTCCTATAGTAAACTTCTTTATTTATTATAATACTAGAAGAATTAAAAATCTCAATAGGATGGCTACCAAGTTTCAATTAAGCAAACTAAAATAGCAGCAAGTGAGGCTAATAAACAGTTCATTTTTTCCCATTTTAGCAAATAGTAGATATGTTACCAAACAGAAGCAAGTAGGAAGAATGGATAAGGTGTCGTCCAAACAATTTAAAGCCCATCATCAAGCTACCTATATACACTGATGTTTCTTCCATCCTAAAGACACAGTTGTCCTTTATCTTCTTGCCTGTGCTATATTTTATAATCCTACAGTGACCTTCACTGTCTGACAGTCAGAATGGCTGACAAAACACAGGGTCAGTGTAACACCACTGTGAGATGCTGAAGATTCACAATAGGATTTTGGTTAGTCATTGTACAATTATGAGCAGTGCTCCAAAGGGATTAGCCATCATAATAAACTCAGACTGTGTCTACCTAAAGATTGTACATGCTGATAACTGCAAATAAATGCAAGTTTGAGGCTGCAAGTCTCCCCTCCTCCTGACTCCTATTATTATCTCACTTAGTCTGACAATCGTGTCATCTAGACAAGTCCTAGTGAAATTCTTATTGGTTTGGATCATTTTTCCAGTCTGAAGCACTAAATTTCTTGAATGATTGGTGAAACTCTTTCTGAAGCAAACTTTATTAGCCCTAATCATGGTAAGTTTCATCAGTCCTGAAAGTAACGGCATTTTACTTCATCACATACTGTAAGTTCATTGTATTTGACCACATCAAATAAGCCTTTCTTACTCAGACAAATCACTTATTCACAGGAGCTTTCATTTAAAAGTGGACTAAGCCAGAAAAACAGATGTATGGGTAGTGATGTAATAGCATTCTTCTCCATATTTTCCTACTTAATATCACAGCTAGTGTTTTTTAGTGGTAGAAATATTTAACACCTCCAAATCACTCGGAAAATTTGAAACTCCTGGCATTCACCTAAATCAGACTGAAAATTACTTTTTTTCAATATATAGTTTTTTAGGTTTTAACTGGGTTCTTAGTCGGGTGATGCTACTATTCTTCAGTGTGAAAAGCACACTCACTGAAGACTTGATCCTTAACAATATGAAGTAGCCTAAGGAAATTTTGTCATGGGAGCCAGGAACAGAATCTAAGCTTCTTTGTCTCTATTGAGATCCCTTTGATCTGAAAAACTTCTTGAAGTTGAAAATCATGAAGCTGGCAAGAAGGGCAGTGGCACATCTATTTGATACAAAAAATGTTACCCAGGTGAAATCTGTAACAGAGCAAATGCAGCAAATTCAATACACTCAGAGCAGGTGGCAGCTGAAAGATTCCTCACAGAAAGTGGTTTCTGATGTCTAGATCTCTTTTTGACACTATTTGCTACATTTTCTGCTTGTTAGTAGTTAGTAATTGGCTTAAGTGTGAAAACACTGGTTTTAGTATGTTTCCACTCAGTTAAACATAATTCTGGCATTCTTGGCATGTATGTCAATTTGTTTCTGGAATATGAACTACCTAGAGCATCTTTTCTCCAACCGAGCACAGCCAAGTTACATTTTTCCTGTTGTTGGATTAGTTTTGGTTTGCTTAGGCAAGAAGCTTCATTTTTTTCTTTCCCCACCTTTTTCTCTGGACTCCAGCAGAGATTTTACACAAAATATGCTTAGACCATTATTAATGCTTAGACATCCCCAGAGCGTATCTTAGCATGGATTGTCTTTGTCCAGTGATAGGAGAAATGTGCATTTATGTAAAGTGGTGTGGGATTTGCAATGTCATGCACAGTGGAAGATCCTGCTTATCATCCTATTTCATGTGTTGACCTAATTTATTTTGCAAGGACTCAAACACCCTGGCGAGTGTGGAGTCTGCAGTTCTGTGGAAACCAGGCACAACAAATTGAATACTTACACTGCTAACACTATTCTCAGACAATCTCTTTAAAAATTATCAGTAACATGAAGATGCCTCCTTGTTATTTATCCATTATTTTAGTTTCTTCAGAACCAACTTGATTCTAGGACCATCAGAATGTTCTACCTAAATTAGAAGAAAACTGGGCTGCACATACTGATGCTGGTAGTACTCAGAGCAAGCTGTGAAACTGAAAATCAGCTAAAATGATAGTGCTTACCCCGTTCTGTGTCATAGAGGTATACAAACTTTTCCCACTTATAGTAAGTCAAGAGACTCAGGATGGCTCCTTTTAAAGCTGGCCGCATCTGGATGACAAACTGCACATCTGCATCTGTTGGGAAGCTCGGTGTGATGAAGGACGTGTGAAGGGCTCCACAGAACGACGTCAGGGTGTTCATTGACATCTGGTCATAGAATCCAAAGATGGCATAAACTCCTCTGGAAAACTGTGAACAGACTAAGAAAGACAGACAAGGGTGTTAAAATCTGAAATATAATGAATACCATCAAGCTTTCAAACTATATTTGAGGTAAGCCCTCAAACCATTCCTGAAATTATTCTGTATGATGCAGCAGATGGAGTGAATTAATGAGATAATATATACTAATTTCAGTGCAGCAAAAAATTGTACCAACTTTGTAGCACTTAAGCTGTCCTGAACACATTTATTTTTGGTTGCATTTTGTCCTGGGCTGCTACAATCCACTGATAGCTCTTTATTCTTTAAAAATTAACATGGGATTCCATTACCTGTCTGTAAAATATCCTTCCTTAAGTAGCACCTTGAGAGCTCTGTGAGGAGCTACGTTACAAATGTCAGGCCTGCCTAAAAGTCAGAATGTTAAGGTGCATTTTTTTCCTGGTATCCAAACTTGATTCAGTCCTGATTCAAAGAAATCTAGATGTTTTATTCCTTTATAGTCCACAACTCTGAAATTTCTGTGTGGTCTTTTGCAGTAAGAAATTATGGTGGCTTCTTAACAGAGTGTTAAAATCTTTCAGAAGCAATAAAGTCTGTAAACTATTATATGACAACACAAATGAGGAGCACGTATTATTGCTTCATGGCACTGAAACTGATATCCCTTATGCTGAAGGCTCTTAGTCATTAACCATTCTGCTGTACTGAGGAACTCATCTTGTACTAGAAAAAAATCAAAATGCAGTCAAAGGGGATTTTTTTCATATGTATTTATCTGCGAAATCACTTCATTATTCCCCATCCTTTATAGAGATTGAACAATGACCATTTTGGACAAAAATGAAAATATTTCAATTTGTAAACATGGCCAGTTTCATGGGCATTGAAAGAAAAATAATTTCTTTGTTGTTCAGCTCTGTAGGAAAAGCGCAACATTCTTGTGACCCTGGGTTCTTTCCATGGAAAGAGTCTGCATCACAGAGAGGAAGGGAGCCCGATCTGTGAGGTGCTGGGCTCTGGATTATAAAAGACTGTACAACTGCAATACAATACAGCACAGCAGCACTTCATACCACTGCTGAACAGGGATGAGCAACACCCATTTGTAATAAAAAAAGGTTTCCCAGAAAAATGTTAATTCATTAACAATTAACATTAACAATTGCACTTCTCAAAAACTGGCTTTAGCAACAATTTACAACCAGCCCCATTGTCTTGGGGTGATTTTATGGTGATACTCCATTGCTTAATCATCTGCTTTATGCCCAGAAATGGCTGCTGTAGATTTACTATGAACCAGGGGCAGGGCTGGAGCCTGGGAACCCCAGTGGGGAAGCCAGGGGGTTCAAACGCTGGAGCATCCTCCAGGCACCATGGATGTGACATTGTTCCTGTTGTTGGATTAGCTGTTGCTTCCTTTGGCAAGAAGCTTCTCTTTTTTTCATTCCCCACCCTTTTCTCTGGACTCCAGCAGAGATCCTTCAGTTTTTTGGTGGTTGTTTTCTTTTTTCAATTTGGTTTGGGTTTTCTTTTCGGGGAGGGCAGTTTGGGGTTTTTTTGTTTTTGCTTTTGGGTTTTTTTTTGGTTGTTGTTGGGGTGTTTCTGGGGTTTTTTGTGGAGGTTTTTTTTTGGGTGTTTTTCCCCCCCTTGAACTGTTTCAGCTCTTTTTTTTCCCCCCATTCACTCTAGGAAGCCTGGGTGGGCTGTGCCAGATGATCTGGGCTCCAGGAGAGATCAAGGCAGCAGAAGAAAGCACAGCACACCAGAACCCACCAGGTCTGCCCGGTGTGAGGAGGAGAGCAAGGCCAGAAAGGTTCCCACCTGCTCTGCCTGAACTCCTGTGCCTCCCCTTCCCCCAGGCAAAGGGGCAGCCACCACCTCTGCCCCGGCCACACAGGCCTGGTGGGGGTGCAGGTCAAGGCTTTGAAATTTCAATACTGAACATTTATTCAATCCTTTTGTTATAAATACATATTATGGTGTTGGCTTTTAGGGTGGATACTATATTAGTGTTGAAATGGTTTTTATGATATAGTTTTCTTTAAGAGTAACAGAGGCTGATAAAGTACCTTTGTAGTAAGTGGACTACCTGCTTAGTTAGATAACATCCCATAAAAACACCTACTACTAATATACCAGTTACCAACACCAGTGTAGAAATGTAGAAAATGTAGAAACACCCAAATTAAAACTGATAAGAAAAATAAATTAAAACCACAGCCAAGAAACACGCATGCTGTAAAAAGGTGGAATCAAGGAGTGGTCATGTAAAACAGTTCCTACAATATGGAAAATAATTTATAGAAAAGCTTGAAAATGCATGATAGAGCTATACATATGCAACGAGCTGACGAATTTAAAGGGTGTCTCCAAAATAGCAGGTGTGCTCCTGGCTGAATGCCAAGCACCTGACTGATGTAACCTTTTGCTTTATTGTTTGTCTCTTATTGTGTTTTATTAAACCTTTTAAAACCTACCAAGAAAGTAAACTTCGTTTTCCACACTTTTTGCGCTTTGCCTACACCCTTTTTTGGGTTAATAAACATTTTGGGTTTTTATCACTTTCACCCACTGGTATTCATTTCTCTCATTGGTAAACTCCCTTCTCTTTAGAGGAAACGCTAATTCCAGGGCATTTTCTCCTAAATTTGTCTCTAAACCAAGACATCCATTAAGCACTTTTGCAAAAACATTGCATATCTAACTTTGCAAAAAAGCAAAGTAATTACCAGTAAGGAAGATATGGCTTCTACACTGAAATATACAGCATTGAAATGCTGTAATACCATCTACTTCTGAAATACCATCACATTTTCCACCATAAATGCTACCATTCAGGATCACTAAAAACTATTAAAGTCATTTTGAAAAGGATTCTCCACAATATCAGCTCATTGACACAGCATCACGGAGAACATCTAAAATCAGCAGTCAGGTGTGAAAATTTGATTTTCTTCTTGGAGCTCTAGATGCAGAAACTAGAAATGCTGTTAAGGAATTTCTTTAAGTATTTAAGCCACTGTAACAGAACATGACCAGCTGTGGATACCTGCAGCAAATAACAGCTGGTGAGACACAGAAAGGAAATAAGAGGTGGTAATTTCTGAAAGGAAAGTTTGCAGAGGTTCTCAACCACAGAAAAGAAATACAAAGATACAAAAGAAGTTATAATACAGTAAGAATTTATTCCCAGAGGCATGACTGAGGAATTAAATATACTGTTATAAAAGACATTTTGTCAAACTATGTACCAGCAGGATATAAAGCAGAAAAGCTACCATAAAAAATTATCTGCTGAAGTAACAAATAAAAAGCATTAACTTATGGGTGGAAAAAAAGGGAAAAAACAAAAAATTACATTAGAAAGTCTGGCAATCTCCAAATCATTTAAATATTGTGTAAACCCTCTAATTCTAAGGGAATAATCAACGACGTGGGATTAATGGAGCTGAGTGTCCTTACATACACTGAGCCTGTACCTCACAGATCAAGCTTCTTTTACGTATATATTAATGGCAGAGATTTTATGTAGATTCTGGACTGCAGAGAAAAGCAAGTATTCCAGGAGTCATCCCTTCTTGCAATGTAAACAAACACACTCTCAAAAATCTCCTGATCTTAAAAACGGAGAATATTTCAAACATTCCTGGATTCACCCATTATTTCTTATCAGGTGTAAGACTCAGAAATACTTCTGAACTGTGACTCACCTGAATTAAAGTATATTTTCATAGTAGATTGTGCTTGTTTATGCAAAGAGCCCATCCTCAGTTGGTGAGTAATCAGAGAAAAAACAATCTGTGAACAATCTGACTATGCAGGACCTTCTCCAAGTAACATCGTAGAGCCAACATGGAGCTGGGGCACACATGGAGGTGAGAGCTCTGATTTGGTCCTCCCAGTATTTGCAACTGTTTTTCCTACTGGAGGATCACCAAAAATGTGTTCTAACAAATGCAATTAGCTGCCCACTCTTATTTCTCCTGGTTCTGGTTTGTATTCACAGCAGATTTTAAAGATTAACCCTTTGTTAGACTGTCTTCTATTAGTAGCTTATTATTCCTGGCTATGTATTCTGCATGCACTGTAAGATGCCAATTTAGTTTTACCAGCCTATTTAAATGGCAAATAAACCTTTATTTTTATAAGGAAAAGCTAAAAGGCCAATTATGTTGGTCTTCAATGTTCATTTACATTTTTGAACTCACAGTTTTATTAAAATCTTATAACATTAGGGTTTCCACACAGTTTTGTGACCTAATCTCCTCTGTGATCAGAAAAATCCGTAGAATATCCATGAACCCATAGTCATTGTTATTTTCCAAAAAACAAATGTGTAATTACATTAATTTTAATTACATTATTATTCTAACACCACTGAGCCTCAAGAAAAAATTTTAAAAGGCTAACTAGGCCTTAGCCTTAAGCTCTTTTCACAAACTACTTTCTACTGATAATCAGAGCAATCTTCCTGTTTGAGTAAGAATTTTGATTTTTTTTCCTTAATTAATCACAGTTGATTTATAGGGTTTTTTTCCTATTTGTAAACTACAGATGTTCAAACACATACTTTGGCTGTTAAAGAGATTATTTGGACTGGTACTAGTTCAACCTCATTCCAAGAGGAAAAAAAGCAATTTTTTTTTCCGAGTTACGAAACTGCTCATAATTATGTGGATGCACATCTGTTTCCAAGGACAGCACACTACCAAATTGCTTCATAACCTGAGCTGAAAATGTTTCAATGTCCACAAATGAGGGAGAGAGGTCCTGAGCAGTAATTATCCAATGGAAGATCATGATAAGCCATTATTTTGGCATTAGGTGCAAGGTGAATATTTATTATTGGAGATTTAACATTGGACTCGTTCTCAGAGTGAGCTGCCACATGCCATCATGTCCAGGAGAGGAAGTGATGGTATGACAGAAGTCTGTGAATTCTCAAGCATGTCAAGAGAAACTTTCAGGTCATGACAGACTGGTGTTTCCTGCCAAGGAAGGAAAATGTTCAGAGGCAGAGTGATAACAGTGGCAAGCAGAATTTACTTTAAAAAAACATAAAACAAAAACCAACACCCACCCCCCATCAAACCAAAAAAACCCAAAACAAAAACAACCATACTAAACCAACCAACCAAAAAAATCAAAACCAAACCCTAAAAAACCCAAAACCAACCAACCAAAATGCAACTACTGAAGCCAAATAAATAGAAATCTTAGTTCCCATACTGAATAGCAGCTGAGCCATCCTAAGCATCAGTGTAATCCAATAAACCCAGACATCTGTTTTACTTGCATTTCCATCCTCCCTCCAGTCAAATCAGCCCCACCACTGAAGCTTGCTAAGATTAACCAGATAAGTCTTTTTTGCACTCAGATCCCAGGAAGGCTGCAGGCCAGAATCTCAAAAGATGCCCCACTTCACACAAGTTATTAGATGTTTTATGTCTTTTTAAAATTTATTTTTGCTTTCTAATGGTATTTAGTTTCTCTATGTGTTAGTGACTGTGAGTATTCTTGACACAACAAGGTTGTATAAGACCTGACATTTCTACTGTCTATTGCCTAGAAGCTAAAGTCAAAACTTCTCTGACACCTTTTTTTTTTTTATTTCCAGTTCTTACTATAAACAACTGAAGCGTTACTAGGAACATTTACAAGTAGGTTTGGATTTTGCTTGTTTAAAGAAAAGATGTATAAAGCTAACAAAAGAGAGATGTTAATGGTGGATCGTAATATATGCTTTTCCACTGGATGATATCATTAATGACTGAATTGTAAAAGTCAGCAAGATCCTCCCAGATGTGCACTTCTGCCCTGGACACAACAGCCCAGCAGTTTTGCAGTCAGGGGTTGGAGGTTACAATACCTCAGACACTATTCCTCCTTCATTAGTCTTTTTATGAGAAAGTAATTTCCCTTTGTCCATATCAATTTCTTATAAAGTAGGTCTGACAAAATTACCCTGTGTGACAGGGGCACTGTCAATCTGCTCCAGCGATCCTCCCACAGCTCTCAGGGAGGGAGGGCTCCGTACGAGCTCCATCTCAGCTGACATTACTGCATGTGGCTCATTCCGGTGCCTCAGTTTTGTGCTCTGGGTTTTCCTCAGCTGTGAAACAATTGCATTCCCACCACTTCCTTCTGCCAATTGTCTTGGATTCCAGACAGCTCTCACTGCCAGTTTCAGCCAACAGACTAATAGGACTGCTTTATAATGGAATAATATGCAGCCTATCTCAGAGCAGTTGCCATTTTCTAGGGCTCCATCCTGACCTCCTTGTTGTAATAAAGCAAGGGCTACCATTAACATTACCTCTTACAGTAAAAATACAGACTTACTCTTAGAGACAGACAATGCCTCTACTGCTTTCTTTTCCTTTCATTTTGCTTCACAGAATGAAAAGCAACAACTCTCTCTACCTTGAGCCCTGAGGAGATCAGCACAGCAGTGCCCCTGAATGCAGAACGAGCTACTTTCAGGGGGCTCCAGGCAATCAGACTTGAGAGCTTCTTTTCAAGACAAGCCCATCATATTAAGAATTTAAAATGAAGTGAACTGCATTTACCTATAGCCAATAAAACCATCTTTTATATTTTAATTAAGACACTGAATTCTGTCATGAAGGAAATATTGTTTAAAATTCAGGTGAGAAAAGATGCATTTCTGAAAACAGCTATTCCTGGAATAGTTAAAAGTGAAAATTCCTGGGGGCAGGAGGAAACCAAGGAAGCTACAACATGAAATTGGATACAAATCTTCCTGAGATATTGGCTATAACATGCCTTCTTATCCTACCTAGAAGAAGATATGCCCTCACAAACAACAAAAAAAAAATCCCCTGAAAACAAAAAATCCCAACCCTAAACCTCACAGCAGAGCACAAAACAAAACTGTCATTTACTCTTGTTACTTCACTTATGGCATCAGTTTTCTCAATGATGAAATTGCAATGTTTTATCTAGTTCTTTTTATAAAGAACTACTCGGCTTGCTTCGTTCTATCTAATGTCTTCTTCAAATACACACACTTACTTCAGTTTGTATTTCTTTTTAGGAGAGCAAATAAAATAAAAACAGCATGTTCAGGCAGCAGGAGGGGGGATATTATTAAATTGCAAATGAAAGGCATAAGGCTTAATCCATTCATATTTTACAAACCATTTACTGGAAAGCAATTCAAAACACACGTTCAGATCCAAGCATCCTTGAACACTCTGGTCATGATCCCGTTCAAGATTATTTTGGCCACCATTTCACAACTCCATCACAAACTGTTAAAGAGTCTTCATTTCTTATCTGCTTTTCAAGATGACTTTGGAACCCTGATCACAATTACAGTGCCTTGGTGCTGAGTGCTGTATAAACCCATCACCACAACCTTGGTATCTTTCAGTGCGCCCAATTATTATGACACACTTGACTCATTAAACTTTACACAGTTTGGCTTTTATATATACAACTGTGGTTAAATAAAACCTTAACAATGTACATGAATTTGTTGCATGCAGGATCTTCTCTTCCCACTGAAACGTTTGTGTGAATTTTATGAGTGTATGAAAGATGCCAGCTTGCAATGACAAAAACAAGCCACTGAGGCTGCAATGATGTTAAGTGGGAATACCAGCAGCACCACACCTCACGCATGCCACAATGGAGTATTTGTCCATCAGCACAGCTTCAGTAAGATTAAAGTAAACCAGAATAAAAACCTCGCTGGCCCAGACTCCCAATTTGATGTATATGTGAATTAAAGCTTTAGTATTTAAAAAACTAGCTAATATGTTTAAAATGCAAATTAAAAGGGCAATCTTGAGTACCAAAGGGCAAGACAGGCTGAACATAATCTTGATTTTACTGAGAAAGCTGTGCTTAACTTTCTGAAAACTGCTCTAGTCTGAGAAGGTACTGCAAATAGCCTGAGCAGCTTGGAACAGGCAGTGCTACTTGTATTGTTATTTTCTACTCACTTCTGTTTAGCTCCCAAGCTATTTCCAAACTTAAAATGGTATAGTCTGAACTCCCTCTGTTTTCAGGTGACTGGCCATAAAGCTAAAAAAAAACCCCAAATATCTTTTTTCCCCTGTAAAATCTTGTTATAACTCAAGCACAAAATGAGTCTTTTATCCCACAAACCTACCAATTTATAATGCATGGTTTTAATTAAAAAAAAAGAAAAGAAAAGAAAAGAAAAGAAAAGAAAAGAAAAGAAAAGAAAAGAAAAGAAAAGAAAAGAAAAGAAAAGAAAAGAAAAGAAAAGAAAAGAAAAGAAAAGAAAAGAAAAGAAAAGAAAAGAAAAGAAAAATCGCCTGCTATTCAGAATCTGTGTAATTATGACACATTTCTGATGGTGGAAGAAACCCAGGAGTCAATCCAGCCAGTTTTAGGAAATGTCAGCTTCTTCTCAGGACCAAAATATGAAAAGATTTTGTTTACCTGAGATCCTGTTATACACTGATTTTAAAAAAATATACCATTGATTCTGAGTACTATTAGAACATTCCTTTTGAAAGGTTGTGAGTCAGATAATCATGACTCATTTTGAAGTATAAAGCATTGGAGTTTGAAAGAAATAAAATAGGGGTTTAAGCTTAAAATGGAATAAAGGTGAGAGAAGATATATAGTGCCATAAAAATCAACTGATTTTTTTTGAAGATGATTTTAAAAACTGTGTTAGGTAGTTCAGGACTATATTTAGGTACGTGCTGATTGGAATACTACATTACCCTGCTTGTGTCTTTACAAAATCGAGTTCAAGCTCTCAGACCAGGCACCACAGATACAGCCAAGCTTTCTATTCTTAAGCCCACCCTGGTAATTCACGATCTTCTACTGTTAACAGAACACTTTTCATCCTGATCCTGCCATCCCCACAAGCTGCTCACAAGAAGCGTGTCTTTTAAAGGAAAGCCATCACATACCACGCAGTTTTAAACAAAGAGCTTTTAGAAAGAAGACTTTGTAACACTGTTGTAGAAGTCAAATTTAAATGTTGTGGATTTATGTTATTTGTGACCTCTTCTGCTTTCTGCCTAGGGCGATCTTAACAACAAAGTAGATGCTTGCAGGAGAAGAACAAGAGGCTTCTCTTGGCTGACAGTGAAACTCACTGCTGGAGAGAAATGGAAAGGTATTGGTATCTGCCTTTCATACCCTGCTGAAGAGATGTTTCTGCTCAGCTGCTCCAGGATAATCAATGCCTTGCCAACAGCAGCAGTATGTGCAATGCCAACACTGCTCCAGACTGCAGCTCCACCATCCTGAATGCTTAAGATTTATGGCACGGGCCTCCCTCAGGTTCAGAGAGTGTCAGAGACTTAATGAGTGGATGTAAAGCAGTTCACTGAGCTCTGCCCTTCGCAGAAGCTTTCGCCAATCCTATACAGATACATGGACCATGGGAGAGGAGCTAACACCTGTGTGAGGGATCCAGAGCACCTGTCAAAGCTTTCTGCAGGAGAGTCTAAATATATTCACAGCGAACAATGATCATTTGCGCTCTTCGCATCCAATATCCAACTCCTGCTTTGTGACTAATCTCTGCAGAAACACACAGTGTGCATTGCAACACAAATATCTAACACTCACTCAAGTGAAATAACTTGTTTCCATCTGTTGCACCATTTGAAATGCTTTTAATTTAATTTCGTATGTCATTCCTACTCACTCTGATCACTTTGGATTGTAACTGTATCTCTTACTCTCTGAAGCAATTTTTCTAAAAATATCGATGGGAGGAAAATATGAAAATCTCTGTTCTTTCAAAAATTGTCCAGTTATAACACACTAGAAAATTTAGCAGTCATTTACAAGCAGGCAATATATTCTAATAATATACATGTTCTAAAAAACACAGTAACACAAATGTTTCTGTAAGTATATTCAAAGTAATAAGACTTCCACAAGCCATTAAGCATTCTGCCTTGGAACAAAAAGACACGTTCAAAAAAGTATTTTTAATATGAATTTGACAAGATGTGGTAGACCAGGGAGTACCCACTTCACTATTGTTACTTTCTCCAAAGATTATCTATCTTAACAATACTTTAAACTCAGGCTAAGGGAAAACAAGAGCTTTGTGGCATGAAGAAGAAAATTTATCATACCTATCAGAAAAGGGCAGCATTTTGTAGCTGCAGATGTTAGGCAGAATGTAGGGTTGAGGGCAATGCTGTGCCTCAGAGACACAAATTAGCAGCCGCGATCTCCAGCACCCCAGCACTCTGAAGGGATTTCTTATATCACTGGAAGATCTTAGCATGGAGGAAGTAAAAAGGCAGAGGCATACTATTAAATGTGTGCTTGTTCAGCAGATCCTTCCCCTAAGTGATTTCAGAAGTTGACTTCATTCTGGGCCACTGTGATGAGAGGCAATAAATCAAAACAAGGCTCTGGCAGTGTGATGAAAGATGAGCTGACTCTGCTGAGGTGGTGCCATTTATAGGCCTGTGGGGATATATTACAGAGGATGAGATAGAAGAGGCAAAGTGGCTGACACACCTGAAGCACTGAGCTGGGTAAAATTCACCAGGAGGTGAAGGTCACGATTAAGGTTGTTCAAGGAGAACACGGACGCAAATGCCAAAACAGCAGCTGTGCAAGCAGCCTCCAGCTCTGGAGGGTTTCCAATTGGCTCTGTGTTTGCAGAGCACGGTGCTGGATGACAGACAGCCCAGTTTACCCAAAGCAACAGTCCCTCACACTTTCCTAGAGGTTCCGCAATGGTATTCCAGCAAGCATTGTCACTGTAAGTACATCTTGGACAATGGACTGGATTTCACATTTCTGTATCTCCTCTCCTGTTCTACTCAAAGTTCATGGAGCTATGCAATTCTCACCCTTGTGTTCCACTGCTGTCAGCTTATCAGTCTGAGAGGTTTCAGATGAGTTAATGCAGAAGCAGAAACAGGATGTCTGTGAAAACTGGCTTCAGGAGCCAGGGAAATTATTTGAAGATGCTCCTTAGGGGTCCAATAAAGCACCCATCAGTACCACTGGAAAAGTTCACATGGAATTCAGTGAAAGCTGGACTAGAACTGAGAGACCTATTCACACTGAAAGCACAAACTACAGAAATGCCACATCAACATCCCAACTGCCCTTACAAAAGCATCCTCCCATCTACTTCTGTTGATATTATTTCCATCTGCCTTAGCCCTCAGAGTTCTCCTTGCTACCAGCCTCCTGGACCTTCATGATCACATCTGACAGTAATTCACAGACCAGTACACTCAGCTAAGCCAGTGCCTTATTTACAGGGAACAACAAGAATATTATTCTTTATGAATTATGCATAATCACTATTTATCAAGCTGGGTTAATTGGCACATAACAAAAGAGTTGTCTGGTGCACAGCTGAATAATGTGGAAGCCAAAATTGATGGAAATGGTACAGCAAAAGCCTGATTGCAAAAGAAAAGTCACATTGCTACATGTTAATTCTTAAGTGATTGCTGCCCTTTCAGAGGGGGAAGGGAAGGCCAAGAGAGACAGACCTAGTTTGGAATTATTTGTGAATCTCAGAGGGTTTGGACACAGTGTCATAGCTTTAAATACTGGTTTAAAATCTGCTCTCAGCCACCCGCACAGTGAAATGTTAACATGGTGCATATGCATTTTTTGTGCTCCACAAGATGCTGCTACATTCATAAGCAGAGAACAATCTCATTAATCATCAGCAACAGCATGAGACTGTGGTCTGCAGGGGTGTGAGTGATGCTGATAGAGAAGGGGGGCTCTTCCCACATGTTCATTGACAGAAAAGAGCTAACCACCTCACATCGAGGCCACACTAGTAGCCCTTTGGTTCTGGGATCAAGAGATCCTAGAAGTCCTCATCAGAACACTGGATGTGTCATGAGACAGTGGCAGTGTGGGGCAGCACTTGACTTCCTCTCGGACACACACACATGAAGAACCACAGCTTAGTTAACCTTGCTCTACATGCATAGACAGTTTTATTTAATGTCCTACATCCCAAAACTGTGTGCACAAATTTAAGAACATGCTTCAGTTTTGATGGACAGACACAGACTGAAGCATGTGTCAGCTCAAGACACTGGATCAGAGCTGAGGGTCAAATTACCATGGTGCTCACTGTGGTGGGCCCCTTCCATGAGGCATTACAATCTAGCTGTATGAGGGGTTACCAGGTGATTTAGTCTGATTTACACCATTACACTTCCACATTTCCTTGGTCTCTTCTCTCCTAACACTTAGTAAAATCTCTCTTTGCAGTAAAAAACCTGCAAATCCATGCATTCAAAGCACCTCTCCCTCTCCCTGTCTCTCTCACTTACTAGGAGAGTTAACAGAAAATGAGAAGACTCCTGTAACTTCCACTCCTATGACTTAGAAACTCTTTTATTCACAAACATCATGCAGGCCAGAGAATCTTCCAGTGATCTTACCATGTTTGCAGTCTCAGCAGCATGAATATAAATGGATGTAGAACCACAGATACTTTAAAAAAAATCTGGATTACATTACTGCTATTACAGCTCCTCCCTACTGGAAATATGGTTAGCAAACACTAGCTTTCTTCTGAAAATATTCTGACACTTTATTAGAAGCATCAAAACATTATTCTCTCTGGCTTTTTAAAAGAATCACTAAATCTGCTAACAACTTGCTTGTATACACCAATAAATTCCAAGCGTCCTGCAAAACTATTAAGTAAACTTAGGAAGGAGAGGAAAAATGAAGCAGGGGGAAGTCCAAAACAACAACACCATCCAAACCTCTTCTGACTAATCCTTATGGCAGAAAGCAAGTATGATTTCTAAATAGCAATGCACTGCGGATCCTGCCCTCAGTTAGACATTACAACTCTCAATCAGTCTTTGACAAACCATCAGGAATTATCCCATTTAGGGGATAATTTTTAAGCCAAGAAACAAGCAGATGAGTCTCACCACTGTCCGAAACACAACTGTGCAACACCCAAATGAGTATAAAGTTGGAAGAAACAGTCTCAAAAGGGCAGTGTGTATCTTTAGGACAGTAGGTCTGATATCCAATTTACCAAACAGCTCAACTGCAGCACTTTGGATGACAGATGGCAGTAAATTTCTCTGCCTTAAGGCAATTTCCCACAGGGCTGTACCATTCCTCAAGCTCTGCAGTGAGCTGCAGGATGAGCTCTTTCCAGAAGAACATCATCACCCTGAAGGCCTGCCCCCACTGCTGCTTATCCCTTGTTTGCAGCACCACCTGTTCTGGGAGGTCAACCATGGAACAAAACTGTGCTAAGGACAGGAGGAATCTTAGTGAGAGATGAGACTGGAGAGAGTCACTGCCAGCTCTGGATGACATGACCAGGCTTGGGAGGCTGGGCAGCCCTTATTCACAGCAGGCACAGACACAGTGATGGGAGAAACCATTTCACGAACTCAATGAACTCCATTCATTTTTCAGCTGCCTTTCAAAAAAGCTTCTAAAAAATCAGCTTGCTATGCACAACAGAATAGGGATTGATATGTGACTGCAGTTTGAGATTGTAAATAATGCCTTACTTTAATTTAAATGTACCCATGTCCTACCAAATAAAAACTTACTAAATTTCTGCTTTACTGATTTCTTATAAAGTAACTCACAATATTTTCCAGTTTTTACAGATCAATAATTTTGAATTTTAACCTGAAAATTCCACTGCCAATTTCAAAGGCAATTTAAAATATTTGTCTCTTGTTAGAACTCGTGTAATAGTCAAGAGAAGCATTCCCATTATTCAGCAAAAAGCAACTCATCACAAAGATTCCAAACCAGGAAACCTCTCTTCCTCTGCAACACACACAAATGCATCTCATGCAATTCTATACTGCCTAAGCAGCAGACAACAGAAAGGGGTATGATAATGTACCCTTGTATTTGATTACACTGATGCATTGTAGGAGATGATGTTAGGCTAGTTCTACTGAATTTTCGTACTCTGATCATCAAACCAACTCCCTGACAGAGTCAAGCTTTTTAAAGTGTCCCATCAACAGACTATTTTTGGGCTTGAAAATTTTGTAGGCCTTGAATAGATTTATTTGTTGAACTCAGGTAGTAAAGCTTTTCAGATAGATTAATGGACTAAGTGAAGTGTCTCTCCAGACTATACTAGGAAGCTTAAGAGACCTCATTTTCTAAGAAATGTCAGCTATAGGCACAGAAGACTTCTTTGTACTCTGATTTTCTCCACTTATTTTCCATTTGCACAAGCAAGCCCCAGCCCTCCTTCCCGCTGGCAATGTTATCAGTGAGACAATACCTTTCTATAACAAAAATAGCACAGAAACTTGCATAAGAAAAATGAATTTGATAACAATAGAACGACTTTCTCATAATAATTTAATAAATTGAAGACAGGAAGATTTAAATCCTCTGGAAGAGCTGCATAAAGGGGATTGATGAATTCATCAGCTCTTCCAAGCTTCCCAAAGAAGCCCAGACAATATTTCTTACCTCCTGTTCTACAGATATCACCTATAAAAGAAAAGCAGGCATTCAAGTCCCTCTATTATTCTGTTCTTTGCCTCTGGGGCTAAACTCACTGTTGAATCTGCTGTAAGTAAATGTGACACATTTAAACATATTCTGATTTGCTTCCAATCTTTCTCATTAGAATAATACACTTGTAACGCCCTTTCTGGTTAGGATCATGGTTCTGAACCCTGAAGTTACTGTATGGACATATAGCAAGCTACTGACCTTTATGGTTTTCCACTAAACCAAGAAAAGTCTGCAAAAACATTCCAGAAATGCAAACACAGGCAATCACTAGTTTTAGTTAAGCACTGTCAGTATATTCCAGCATTTCAAAAAGTTCTGAGACCTACAGAAACCATATAAAAAAATTAAATTATGAACTCCATGGATTGAAAAATCACGGACTGTTCAAAATTTTTTATGGATTTAGCAGTATACTTTTACATACAGTTCTTTCTCTTTTCTTGTTATTAGATAAATAAACAGAAGACAAAGTGATGGAACTAACAAACACACAAATATAATCCTGTAACAGATCAGCAATTGCTGCCACTTACAAAAATGAGAGAAAAAAGAAAAATAAATATATTGTCCCTTCTGGTTGACTGTCATGTTGATGCTATGAGTAAGGACAGCAGGTAATTATTTTACACATAGTATATGTAATTCATAAATTTACCCTGTCTCTTTAAGCACAGAACCTTTGGGATTTTATTGTTTTAATCTATGTTTGATAGTAACATTTCGTTCTATCAAACTTATCAGGTCATACAAGGATTCAGTGGTAGCCAGCTGATATGAGCTCCATCTTCACATGGAGGAATCAAAACAAAACTACACAGAGTCTTTCCTCTGATTTTGTTGAGAAGCTATAGGAACAGAAAGAGATTGACAGTAACAGGATAATTTAGTAGCCATGAATATATGAGCTAAACACTAGTTCCAAATTATTTAATTTCTATTCTTTAGAAAATAACTTTCCCTTCCATAAAATCTACCCATGATGCAGTAACTGAAAATCTTTCTAGACAGCACCAGCAAACACACCAAGGTTGTCCCCTAGAAGTGAGTATTTTCAAGCCATTTCATGTCTTAGAAAGAAGTGCAATTTAACTCTTGGCTCCAGATCCTTTTCCAAATTCTTCCTCTCTCCCAACACCCAAACCTGTTCTCAAATAAAACATATCCTGCTATCACACAATTAACAATGAATAAAAACATAAGAGGGAGTGAATTACTGCAAATAAAGCAAACCATAGAAATGGCCCAATAAAAAATATTTTATTTTACCAAAAAGATGGTTCAAACGAATGTAAATAAATTGAGTATCTAGGATTTTCATGACTTCAGCTAAGCAGAATAAATGTGCTGGGTCAAACCAATAAGTGAAACTAATCATTCTCTACAGAGCTGTAGCCTTCTGACAAGGGACATTCTGCAGTCTCTTTCTAAAACTGTTGTATCTACAGAGTCCATTCAGACTTCCCAAATGAGGGCGTGAATCCAAAGCACA
This sequence comes from Sturnus vulgaris, assembly GCF_052056855.1. Classification (NCBI taxonomy): domain Eukaryota; kingdom Metazoa; phylum Chordata; class Aves; order Passeriformes; family Sturnidae; genus Sturnus; species Sturnus vulgaris. Next base: position 14,756,085 of record NC_142256.1, on the reverse strand, counting down.
GTCAGCTAGTTAGAGCCATCAATGTGGGAAATGCAAGATAATTAAGTTCTACTCCTAAAAGATTTATTTCTGAATACCAGTTTTGGAGACTAGAGGGGAGCAAGTGACAAATAATCTCACTCTGGAAAACTTAACTCATCTTTGTGAGACTATCCTCAGGAATGGAGCAATAATATGGTGTTGCTTATTAAGAAACAGTACTGATCACAATACTATTACACAAAGATGCTGCTTTACACGTAATTTAAAATCTATGTCCTTGATATCAGCAGATACTGTCTGTGCAAGCAGAAGACGTACATTTAGTCCATGACACAAACGCAGTGAAAAAGAATAAAACCAAGTTTACATCAAAAGAAAAATAGAAATAAAACCCAAGAGTTCATAAAAATAAGAATTGTCAAACACAAGAGGAAGGGTTCTTCCTCCAAAACAGCATAATCAGAATTTTTGTGTTTAAAAATGTAATTGCTGCCCAAGATGAATAAAAGCTACCAGAATGTATGACTCTGGAAGGATGGTTCAGGTGAAGAACTTGGGCTTGTGATTAACTACATCTGAAAAATAACCAGTTCTTTAGCTAAGCAAGCCCACATGTTCTCATTCTCCTGAAAGACAACACAACTCACCCCAACTGACATCTAACAGAGATTACAGATTGCCTCTTGCAATGGATATTGCCACTCACATAGAACAAAGCTGGGGCCTGAATTAGATATCCACACAGCTGTTTTATACAGCAGAGCAGATTGTTGAAAGGCAAATCTGGACATTAGGATGTTCATTTTCAACATCCAAGTTTTCTACAAGGTGTTAACGCCCTTATAGACAGAGCACAGAACACTGCAGAATATTAAATAAGGTGTTTCAGCCACAGCCCTATACAAGAAACCTCTCAAATGACATTATCACCCTTTCTTATTTCTTCCTCTGCCATTCCTTTCTCAAGAACCCAGATAACCATCACAGGTAAATCTTTATTACCACAATTGATCTTGTATCCTTAAAACACAAGCAGACAGAAGCAGTCATATTGCAGCTCCACAGAAGAATGAGACAATTTTGCTTAGGGAAGGACACCTTTCCTTAGGATTCATAGGAAATCATCCTCTACACTAAAGTGAATTGTAGAAATATCACCATTTTCTAAAATTAAAAAAGGAAAAAGAAAAAAAGGAAAGATTCATCACTGCACTTTTCTTCACCCTCAAGCCGTCCTTTCTGCTGAGGAAGCCAGAAAGGCAAAGGTATCTAGCAAAAATACCTGCTTATCACCTCCCAAGTTGGCTTTGTGAGTAACTTGACAGTGCAGCTGAGCAGTCAAACTCACATCCATGCTTTAATTAGAGGTAAGGGGAGCACCTACTGTTTGCATTTACAGTCTGTCTGCTTCATGAGCAGCAGGAGCAAGTTCAGCCATCACAACTGCTCAGCTTGTGCTGCTCTGATGCATCGTTTCAGCAGGGGAACAATTAAGCAGACCCATTCACAGCTGAAGAGACCACTAAATTTTGCCAAGTAAAGTCGCTAGTGTTTTATCCTTGCTACTGTATCTTGTCAGCCACTGCACCACACAAATATCAACAGAATCCATCTCTCTCCGCTGACAGCACGGGTGTGGGGGTGTCTATTCTCCCACGAACACATATTTATTCTGCTAACTCATCCCCTAACATAGAGATTGAGCATATCCTGTCTCATAAGGGGAGATTAAATTTTTTGAGAAATAATTTAAGAATAAAACATCAGCAATTAAAGTGGTGGTATTAGAACAGCTTCACTGCAGAGATTGAGACAAAGGAAAAGCAAGCAAAAGGAAGCAGACAGATAAAAAGTGGCTTGCTAGGATCTGAAAAACCAATGACAAGAGACACTCAAATTAAGCTTTTTCTCGGTTACAAATTTTACAGATTAAAAAAAAATTCAAGCTATGAAGGAAAAGAAAGAAAGAACTAGAGAAAATATTATTTTCTTATTTCGGAAATTGGTAGTTCATGCTGTGAAAAACCTGGAATTATAGTAAAAATATTACACTTGAAAGTTATCACTAGTAATGCAAGCTGTGGAAGAATATGACCCTTTGGCAAACGAGCAACACACAAATTCATAGCAAATCTGTAAACACTGTACTGCCGAAAAGAACTGCTAAATATCATTTCAAAACCCATAGTGACATAGATCTGTTTCCATGAGGCACGATAAGTCAATCTACTCCAGCTGGAGTGATTTGGACTCAGGTATTTGATGAAACTTTAAATGCAATTATTTAATAAATTGGCTACAACTGCAAACACATTTTAAAACACACCCTAGAATTCTACAGTTACTTCTGTCACCACTGTGTACTACTGAAGTCATGTTCATTGTACCAGCTAGTTCAGGTAAATATAGGGAAAGTCTGCTCTCAGAACAGCAGCTGGAGGCTGCTGATATAAACAAGAAAGAATGAGTAAAATTAAAATAAAAATCTCTGAGCACTTAAATCTGTTTTCATTCATTCATGGCTACAGAGTAAGACAATGGAAATTTTCAAGAACAGTACTTAAAAATCTATCTAATCTTTATTTAATGATCACACTTTTTCAGAATATGAATCCTTCAAATATACCTCAACTTATCAATGAGAGAGCACATTCTCACATGTGAGAGGGGCTTTCATTTCAACTTTTGGGGTTCTAATTCATTCGAATTATAAGAGCAGATTGTTCCACAGCCAACAGGCCATCTGCTGACCTTGTCTCCAATGAGTGCCACTGCAAAAGACATTGTGATGGAACGACCCAGGCAACTGGGATACACGCCATTAAGTAAGCGACAGAATGAAGAATGGAAAACTTTTGAGGGTAACTGTAGACAAATACAATCACTGCATCAATGCATTTTTTTAATAAAAAAAAAAGAGAAATATGAAGGTATTTGCTCTGAAGCCAGAAGACTACTACTATATGCCTTGCAAATAGGGCTTGTCTCAAGGTTTTCTTTGATTTTTAAACAAAACTGTGGTAATAGAGTACATTTAAATAGTCTCTTCTCTATCTGCAACTTCCAAGAAGTCCTTTACTCTTTTAATAAAACAAATATTCTTCACCTTCACAGCAAAAGATTGTTTAAACCAATTAGTACTCATTGGAGTTTTGCTGTGTCATCTCATTTCAACATAAACTTGTCAACTGGTTGTTTCTAACAAAGGTACTTTAATCTTTTCAGAGTCTGATGCTCCATTCTGTATTCCTTCAAGTAACTTTTAATACTTTTGAATTAGGGTAAGAAAAGTCAATGCAGACACTGCCTGCAAGGACATATAATTCAGTGTATCATTTCATAACCCAGCTGTCAACAGAGACAGCATTTTTATAATCCATGTATTGTATGCGTGCCAGTATGAGATGAATAGTGCTGTAACTATAATCAATACCGTTCATTCAAACAACTGGCAGCAGCATTTCAGACAACTGGCAATTTCATCAGTTTCACTGGGCTGCCCAAAAATAAACAGCTTGAGAAGGATGACTGATCTCAATGGTTATCTATAAATAATACTAATCTCAGTCATTTGTTTCAGGGGGTTCATCACTGGGAGCTACAGAAGTCTCATATCAGAGCAGAAGGCATGGCAGCCTTCAAGAAACTAAAAAAATGCTGATGAATTTTACTGTTGGTTTTTCATTCACACAGTTATTGTATTTACATACTGACTGCACTGAAAGCTGCATGATCCCTCCAGTGCTTCAGCAGTTCTAACTTTGCAGGAAACTCACGCAATCTCAAGGACTGGTAAATACCTCAAAAGTCAAACTGGATTCATAGAAAGCTCCAGTGATCTGAGCAAACCCAGCCTGAGTAGTGGCTTACACTAATGTCACTTAAAAGGAAACATGAGCAAGTTTGGGGTTTTTAACTACTTCAGTGTGAAACTTGCCCATTCTGAAAAGAGTTATTGAGAGTAAATCAAACCAAACAGCTCCATGTGAGTGAGACTAATTGCAAGGCTGATGAGTGCAAGGTGAACCCAGGCAGACAGGGAACAGAAGGCACCATTCCCAGTCCTGTTCCCTGTCTCTGGGAAGGCAAATAGCTTTCTTTTTTTTTTTTTTTTAAATTATAATCCTATCTATAAAAGAAAAGCAAGAACAGAGAACAGAGTAAAAGGAATAAAGACAGCTGACTAAAGGGAAGAACCTGCAGAGTACAAATCCCAAAGAAAGCTTCTAAAGCCCTGAAGTGAAAAAGATCCAGTTGCTGTGATTGTAGTGAGTCTCTCGCTGGCAACCCTGCAGGGCTGTGGGCAAGCACTGCAACACCACTGCTGCTTAGCATGTGAGTGCACGTTGGTGGGTCACCAGCCCTGGGCTGAGGCACAGATCTCCCGTTCCTGCAGGAAAATCTCCTAACCATCAGGAATTCTTACTAGGTTTTCTACCCTATTTCGCTTTAAGAATTACAAGATGCCTGGTGTGTGCTCTAGGGAAAACAGAGGAAAGATGAGTTCTTCCAAGGACCTAGAGGTTGGCACTCCTTGGCTTCCAGGCAGGATTTGTGGTGCCATGAGCCACCACTGCAGAGAGCTCAATACACCACTGGACTGCAGCAATTCTTTTCTGCAGATATCATGAATGGGAGCCAAGGCCACCACCTCAGCTCCTTCGCATGGAGTGTAATGCTCCAAAGAAACTCCATCAGATGAGCTCTGCAGAAGTGCCCAAACCCTCTGAACACAGTCTGAAGAGGAAGCAACAGCACATCTGTGTGCACCCAGGTAATCAAACTACTGCTGGACTAAGCTTCAAAAGCCACATTGTTCCATCTACATCCAAAATCTCTTTTCAGTCTTAAAGCCTGTTGCTCAGAAAATTTATAACCTGGCAATTAAAATAATCTTCAACTTGTAGCGTTATCCAATTTGCAAGCTTATTGCTAATTTAATGACAATCAGCACGCCCAGCCACACTAAGTCAACATTGCAGTGGGATGTTTTCAGCAAAACCGCCAAAAGCAAAAAGATTAATGACACCAACTTTCCTGAAAAGAGAACACTGACTTACCAGTGGAGAAACAGGGGAACCTCACTACCTCTACACCTCTGAGAAATGAGGCAGGCTGTGGCTGTTTTAAAATGAAAGCCTTGATTTTATTGTTAAAGTAAATTGTCTGCAGGACATTAATAAAGAAAAGCCAGCTTTTAAGAATGGGTAAATTTATCAAGCTGCACATCTTTATTGCTTTGATCATCAATATTTTAAAGTGACTACTTTTTATTCTATATTGCCAATAAATCTCAACAAACTGTAACTGTAATCATCACAGCACAACATGAGCCACTTCTCCTGGTGATTTAAAGTTGGACTCAGTCACAAAAAAACACCCAAACTAGGTTGGAGGATGGCTAAATTGTTAAAATAGTCTCTCAGTTTCAGGTAAATGATGAGGTAGCAGCATGCACTGTTATTAACCTGAAGTTCATAATGAGAGCTTAAATGAACAGTTCTAAGTGGACACAGGCCTTTGTAAGGGAGCTGCACTCCTGCAGTTGGCACTAATTGATCCTTTTGCTGGCAGGCTCAGTGGAAAAGGCAGGCAGCAGCAGGGACTGCAGGCCCTTCTGTGTCATGCAGAACAAAGTCACAGTCCTGATTATCCAGGAGGTTTGATCTTAATACTCTACACTTCTACAGCTTCTTTCATCCAGGAATGAGGCAGGCAGGATAGCAGGGGAGACTGTCAAACTAATTTTGTCCTTCTCACACCCATTTTGCAGAAGAAGGTCTCCTGTCTTTGGAGTTTTCAGATACTTTTTCAAGTGTACTTTATGTACATTCAGTTACAGAGCTGAATTTCTGAGAAACTGAGATGGTTCATATCTCATACACAGCTTCACCCAGGCTTCTTGAAAACACTGTTAATTTTGATTTTAATCCCCCTATAGAGAATGTTGCTGTAAACTGAAATCAACCCAGCACATACAAGAAATAGACTGGGCTGATATAACCAGTTTTAGAGACAACATAGTAGAAAGTAGAATTTTGTCCAGAAATACGCCATTTTAAAATTCATATGGAGATCCTGATTAAGGCAGACTATTCCAGAGCAGCAGATTCTGGAATCAATTAACAAAACAATTCTTATTAACACAGAGAATCTCCAGACAGTACTAAGGAAGTACAGAATCTTTGCAGAAAAGCCCGCAAGGAAAATATACTTTAATATCAAATTGTATCCTCCAGCGTGCAAAGATTGCCTCAAATCTCAAATGCATCTTATGTGAAACGGCCTAGCACTGTAGAACAACACAATAAGAATTTAAGGCAGGAAGTGCAGATAATTTATCTAAATAAAGCTTCCAGGAGAATAACTGATTTATGTTGATGCTGATCCAAGCTGGAACCTGACCAGGATGCAGGAGTTAGCAGCATCACTACCCACAATAGGTTCCCTTTTTATGAAAAACAACAGTGTGTTTTTACACGTGAAAATAAATTAAAATGTTAACTTTATTCTTCTATCAAAAGATCCTGTTCTACCAGAGGCTTGTTCTTGAATTATCTCTAGAATAACTCAGAAAAAGGTGCAATGTTTTTCAATCATGACTATCACTACTCAGGCAAGCACCTGAGAGACACAAGCAGTTAATTTTCACAGGAGGGTCTACAGTCTTTAATGCCACACAGCCTCTATTCATAAAATTGCAAAATATATAAACTGATGCAGAGAAAAGTAGTGAAAGCTTCACAGCTACCAAAATATACCTGTAATTGGGAAAGGGGGAAAAGAAACGAAATCTGAAACTAGACATGGTATAAGTGACTTCTGCTAAAAGCAGGGTCAGCACTTTCTGCTGGAGACTATTTGATTTACACTATTTTGTTTCAATTGAAAAACGAAATCTTTCCTTGGCAGATTCTGCTCTACACAGTCTATTACAGATACTTCTGAGATACCTAGCATCATTTATAAAGGGACACTTATTACTGCTGAACGTGATCATTTTGCTAAATTTCCCAGAGTTCCAGAAGGAAATAACGTGCAATGCAACACAGGAGTGTATTCAGCTAGTTGCTGAAGTCAAGTCTGGACAGCCTGCACAGCCCTGGGGGAAAGGTGTGCTACTGATTAAGATGCTCATGATCTCCTCTGAAGAATCCATTGGCTGTCCTAGACCTATGCTCCCCACTTAGAGCCAGGAACACCCCAGGAGGGACCACTCTGCTTTTAGCCTTTACTGACTTCACAGAGCTACTCCAAATCTACACTGGTGTAAATCACATCAGAGAAAGATCCCATTACATATCTTGAATGCCCCTATTTATTCTAATAGGATACAGAGGCTTTTTTTTTCTTTTTTTTGAGGGTAGAACAATGAAGCACTTAACATTAGGTCCCAGTAGTCATTGCAGATAGGCATAACTAAGCATCACCACTTGCAATTTCTTTTTGTGTTATGTAGAACAAAGTAACTGTCAGTGAAGCACACCTGGTGCATATGAACACATCTTTGGAACAGGACACTGCAGTTGTAGAAATCTTCACAACATTTACTACCCTTTGCATGTAGTAAAGCTACACTGTTCCATGCTTTAAAGCAGCTCTGCACCTGGAGTGCGAAACCGGAGTACTGGAAATCTTCAGGAGGGTTAACTGGTCTCATTTTGATCAATTTTGGGCTTATCTCACTGCCTCTCCAGGTAATAAAGTAAATTGCCTGTAGATGGCTTGGAAATACATGCTACACATACTTGACTGACAAAAGTCATCTATCCATAAAACCCATCACAAGCACTTTGAACTATATACCCTGAAAAATAGTAGGATTTCTTCCAAATCACACACAATTTCATATTCACATCCATAATATATATGTTGCTACAAAATTGGACAGAACAGGTGCTTTTACTCTGAAAAAGTCAGATTCATGCTTGCAGAAACATCTTGCTAACTCGGATAAGCTTCATCAATTGTTTCAACCAGGAAAAAAAATGCACAAAACAGAAATCATAATCTCCAAAACAAAACATTTGACTTCAACTGAAGCTGAGTAATTTTTTTAGATCTGAAACTATCAAAAAAGATTTTATTTTTAATTCTCTCATTTTCTGGTTGATTCCAATCTAAATCTTTAAAACTCTTTTGGAACTACATCTGAAACAAAAGATTAGCAAGTCACATAGCTCCCATCATTTCCCATCATGTTATTCTGGGATATACAATTAGTTTCTGGGATGCACAGAACAGTGGGATAATGGTTCTGTAGAGGAAGTAGGTCTGAGTTGGCTGAGGCATTCAATATAAATATGTAAAATCTATCATTAGTCATGAGAATCAGTCTGCTGACATGGCTGAAACAGGAAAGAAATAGGATTAGCTGGGACATTATGATCATGACCTTTTTGTCTTTAGCCTATTTTCTATTTATCAAGAAGTCATAAGCAAATAGGCACAAAAAGCAATGTTTTAAAAAAGAAATTCAGAGTTGGATAGTAGGTATTATGCAGAATGTTTGCTCATTCAGCATTTCCTTTGGTCCAAGTGCTTTTCACATACTCCACAACAGTAGTGAAGCCACTCCGGAGATGCTACTTGACCAGTGCAAAACACTTCAGAGAAAGACGGGTGAGTACATTAAACTTGCTAGACAATTTAGAATCCCCCTAACAGTTTTGATTCAATCCAGGGTTAGAGCTGGGGTCAGTCCTTTGCAAATCAATAGACACTAATTAGCTCTCATCTAACTGCTGGAAAAAACCAGCATGCATGAACTTGAGTTTTCTGACCAGCAGACTTCACTAGAATTCAAATTTGGTGACACAAGTGGTAAAGTCTAAAAAGACAAAACCTCTGTAACTGGTAAAAATCAGTGTTTCACCAAGCTCTCCTGTAGAAAAAACAAAAAGTTCATCACCTGAAAAAACTTACCCATTATTACTTTTCCCCAAGCCATCTTCCCCCATAACAGAAAAACACAAATTACAACAATGACAACCACCAAAAAGTTTTAGGGAATTTAGCATGCACAGCAGAGTACAAAGACAAATCAAGATGTGTGTCATGATCACAGGCAGCAAACCCTGTGATCCAGAAGACCTGATCCATGTTCAGTAAGTAGGCTGCAGCACCTATATCAGACTAAGATCTCTGAAATGAAAATGAGACAAAGAAATCACGGGAGGCAGCAACCCCTGAAAAGCACTGCTGCACACCTCTTGGAAAAGCTAGCAGCTGTGAGATACTGATTACAGCACGTTTTACACACCTCACTGGGAGAAATCAACAGACAGCAGCACTTCTAGTAAAGACAGGTCTTTCTCCCATCACCCAAATAAGCAGTCAGAGTATGGGGTCAGGTAGACAAGAACTGGGCATATGCTGTGCTGCAGTAGTATGGACCATACCTATTATAACAACGCAAAGGGCATAGGAGACAAAAAGCTTTCCAGTATTAAATTTCTTTTCTCTCCAACAGCTTTGCTTACTTCAGGTAAAGAGCTGAAAATTCCTCCTTAGCCAAGTGATAGATTGTCTTGCTGTACAGCTGCGACACATGTTGTCCCAGGTCCATCAGTGGGAATGAACATTTTACAGCAAAGACAGCAAATCTGTAATTGCCAATTTCAAATCATCTTTCAGTAGGCTGGATTTTGGTGGGGATTATTTTTTCTTTCTGTTTTTATTTGTTTGTTTGTTTTGATGGCTGTTTTTTGGTTTTGGGTTTGTCTTTTTTAGGAAGTAGAAGTGATCAATAAATCGAAGAAGGAGCTGTTAGCCTAAGCTCTCCAAGTTTTTTACTGGAAACAGCCTTGCAGTACATCTGAGACAGAGGCAAATTTTACTACCCTTGTATAAGAGATTGCAAAATTGTGCTACCAAAAGGACAAATCAACTTACTCCAGATCATGCTATGAGCCACCACAGGATTCCACCATTTCCCAGATTCAGTCCCCTTACCAGATAGGCCAGGCCCAAATGCTTGATGTTTTCATGCGACAGAACTACCCATGGTGAAATCAGCAAGCACCATTACACACATCAGCCCAGGAGAAAGACTTGTGAAAATAATGAAGTATACACAAAATGAGTGACTATGCACAGACTATATACCATCAGACACTAGCTATCCCAGATAGCTGCATATAATTTTAAAGACAGTCCATTTACTAAAAAAGTCTCAAGCTATTGAAGCACCCATACAGCCCTGCATATTTTCAAAATTCTTGACCAGAATTTCAAACATTACATTTGAATAAACTCCCGCAAACACCAGCCCAAAACAGGGGCAGAACCAAGCATTCAAAGCCAATCACTTAAGTTATATGTGGACTGAAAGTAAACATGTAAATTGCACTTGAAAGAAACCAAGCAAAAAATTTTTCAGCGTATCTGAAACATCCAAACAGTCTGGCAAAATAATTATATCAAGTGACCAGATAGGTCGCTCCATTCCAGCAGAAGAGTGCTCACCTGGGTTATTATTCACTCCAGGAGAGCAACTCACCCTTCCTACGAGTGCCTGGGCAAGTTATCCACAGCACTGTGTCTCTGCAAATTGATCCTCATGTAATAACGGCTTCTGTGCCTCGTGTGTGGTGTTTGTGTCAGGGCTGCACATTGCCATGTGCTATTTTAGAAACAGTTAAGATGATAAAATAGATCCAGAGCCTTAGACACAATGATGAGGATACGCAGATATGACTGCTCAGTGAATTCTGACATAACCTGACATAATTCTGACCCTGACATAACTCGTTCCTACATTCACTCTTTCTCTTTAAACAGAAACCCCATCACCTGTTTCTCTCTTGCTCTGTGCACATATGATAGTTTCACCACTAACAGTTACATCTTTGTGAGATCAACTGAAAGGGCACTCACCGCCTTTGAATATTTCACACATTGCTGTGCACTAATAAAATTAACTTTGCATTCTATATCTGGTGATACAGAAATATCTCCAAACTTCCCAAGAGAGTCAGGCTGGAGTGTGTACTGTAAGGCAGTAGCAGTTATTAGTGTCCAGCTGCAATGACTACAAACAGCAAAACAGGAGTGTCTACTCTGGAGTCTCCATCAGATGACTGCACATGAAAACTCAAAGATGATTTCAAATTTGAAGTTTCAAAGGCATCTGATATTCCAAAGATCAACAATAATATAAAGCAGGTGATACAACAGAGAGAAGCCTCTAGCTCTGACAGGAAATACAATGCATACATATTTAGAAGAAAAAATCTCCACGGGTGAAATTTGGAAATTGCTTCACTGCAGTGATCATCACAGCTTCGCAGAAAGTGGTTTAATCTAGATCAATCATTTCTAAATTTTTGGTTTTAGATCACCACGTTGTTCCAGTGGAAGTACAAGCCTTCATATAGCAAATCTCCTGATAATAGGCACAGAGTTTTTAGGCTGCCTTATGAGTTTCCTTAGAAAAGAGGACATGGCCTCCCAGTGATCTCTGCTCTCCAGCAGTATAGAAAGTACTGCTCTCAGGTTGTAACTTAAACGCCCAACACCAATTCACATAACAACTTTCTCACAATAAATGAACATAGGTTTTCGTTTACATGGGTTGGCTTGGTTTGAAATGAACTATGAAAACACACTGTTGCTGTTTCAAAAATAGCATATTCTAAAACATTTTAAGGATGCTGAACTAAATCAAATTAGCATTCTAAAACTGGCAATGACAAAGTATGTACTTTAAGTGGAAAATGTTAAATCGATGGTTTGTGACAATAAAGAAGCACTGAAAATACATCAGCTCTCTCACTTCACACCTTCTTGCATAACAGTCCTACACTGGCAGTAGGATGGCCTCCCACCTCCCAGACACTGAACATAGTGAACCCAGAGAAAAGAAACCCACTGTTTTCTGCAGCCCTTGGACTAGCCTCCAACTCAGCCTTCAACAAAATTGTGGGGCTTTTTCTTGTGGTTAAAAGCTTCTGTCACAAGCTAGTTTCCCATCATGGCATCTCCATTTCCTCCCAGAGATAAACTACAGCTATTACACATCTCATGGGAAGGTGTAGTTAATCAGGAGCTTTCCACTCATCCTAACAGCCCCATGTGTCATCCAGGCCCAGTGCTATATAGGAAAATGGCATAATTTCATATCTGCATCTGCATAAAATCTTTCCAAAACTAAACAAGTAAATGGCACTCTTTACCATGCTTTACTCTTTACTTATTCGGTGAACTCAGTCTCTCAAAAAAGTGTCCATCGATGCAAGATACTGTTTTAATTTCTGCTGTGTGAGTTAAATGGAACCCTCACATCTAAACACACAATGTACATCAATGTTATGTATGCAGCAGAGGAGAGAGAGTAAGCTTCTTCTGAAATTAATTTAAGAAATAATAGAACAGTTTGAAAGTGGTATGGTTCCTCCAGCTAACACTGAGATCACATTAAGTTTAATGACAAATCATCTGCTCTGCCATGAAGTGGAAACGAATGTTAGTTGGAACACACCTTTCATGTTTCAACCGAGACCCAATAATGCAAAAGCTTTGACCCCTAAACTGAAGCCAGCTGCTTTTCTTGGTCAAACAGCAGTTATACACAATACTTGAGCACATTTTGCAGCATAAAAGGCATTTGCAGTAGTCTGTAATGAATAGAGTTGTGTAGAAAGCACATTTCCAGGTGTTTTACCACAGAACACCAGAGAAACCAGAGTATATTCCATATCGGGAAGTTCAGGCATCTTTCCTGTGCTCGCTGCTCCCGCAAAACCACCAGTACACGGCCCAAACTTGGCAATGCTTTCAGCAACACATGCTTATGCTTTTGGCAGAAGGGAGCTGACCACTTGCAGCATCAGTGTCCTTTGCCAGCTGGCCAAAGAGCACACAGATGCAAGGGAAGCAAATTGTCTGCCCACTGGCAGAAAGAAATGCTGAACAGCACCTAAAGAAAGCGCGTGCCTGTGCACGTGTGCTCGAGTGCGAGTGAGGGTGCATGTGAGCACACACACCCACACCTGTGCCTTGGGAAAGGGAAGAGCTCCGTTAAACTGGAAAAACTGTCTGCTGCTAGTCCTGAGGGATCATTTTCTGCAACACTCTTACAACAATGAACACGCACTTCTTCCATTAAAATCTTCCAAGATGAATTTTTAAGATTAAAGACAAGGACTACAAGGATGCTAAAGTAAATTTTTATACGTCTGAAATCAGACTTAATACAACCACCTACAGGATTTTAGCAACCTAAGGTTAGCATGTCTTTGCATTTTCTTTTTTTTTGTCTCTTGAAAAATGAATGCTCCTGAAAAAAAACCCCACTACACATCTATATTTGGTAAAATACGAAAAGCTTTCTGGATTTAGAAGATACATAAGAAAAAGCTCAAAAAAAAAAAGGGATAAGAATTTGCAGCTGATAGGTTAAGTTTAGATGAGAGATGGAATCTGTCTGTAGATTAACTGGATTCTACAATCACAGCCCCTTTTCACCTGCACACATCCCACCACTGTCATTACATGATCAACAGATTTTAATGAAAACAATGCTTTTCATTAAAAAATGCTTTCTTTTCAGAAATGCAAGGGAGACTATACATAAGATTTAGTTTACTTTTCTAAATATTTCTTGAAAATTGTACATAAGGCAAGTGCACATTTGTTGGCTGTAAAGGTGTACAACAGCAATTTTTTGCAATGACAGTGCAGAGAGGGAATATGAGATCTGTGTGCTAATGAGCTGACACTGCAGAGGCTGGAGCAGTGTTAGTATAGTGCACTACAAGTGCAGAGCAGAATGACAGACATGGGTTATTTCTAGGGAATGTGATCTACAGAACTATACAATTCAATATTAACACAAACATCCTTCATCAGATTATGAGAAATGCATGGAAGTTACTGCTTCAGTAACGTATTTATATATTTGAGTTGTTATATTAGTAATATTCTGAAAAAGCCAGCTCACTCCCTACATGAGCATTTTTAAAGAAAATATAACCTGATTTTGCTTTTATACATTCATAGGTCAAGTTAGCTTGCTTTCTGTTTCTACTGACAGCAAAAAGTTGCTTATTTCAAGAAATGTGATAATTTCCCTAGAGCCAACTGATAAACTTAAATTCACCTTTAAATACACTTGAATTTTCATCTGTGTTTGCATTTGTTCTCTGTTAAGATATCATACAGCTAAATAAATAAGTGGGCAGATAAATAGAGAGTGGATAAATACTGTATGAATGTGTGTAAATTAAATATACAGAGAGTGGCTTGGTGCTAGCAGCGAAGCAGGGAATACATGTACATAAATCAGATTATGTATCATTTAACTAAAAAAGGAATGAGAGGGAGGGGCTTAGGGCAGGAATTTTCTTTTGCTTCTAAACGAATTTGTTCCCATGTCGGGATATTGCCAAATCTGCGTAGCAGAGGTGGGGTTTTTTTCTCAGGCTCATGAGAATACTTCAGAAGAGGTTTTTTTTCTCCTCTGGAATGCACCAGATTGCATCAAGCGTGATGTGCAGCTGCACAGTAAGAACATAAATCTTTCTGAGCAGAGCCCCCCTCAATCTCTGCACACAGGAACACTTACTACAGTCACTATCATACAAATCAATGCAAAAGAGAATGAGAAGTATTATTTTACGGCTACTGACTAGTATAGGCACTAGGCTCAGGCTACACATGCTCCTTTCTTCAATTTCCTCTCAGCTCCTGTACCTATCCCACCACAAAGTCAGCCCCAGCCTCCCTCCCCAGTGAAGGCAAAGTCACTGCAGGTTTCTCTCCTATGGAGCCCTGCCAATTGCAAATATTGATCTAACGGCTGTGTGACAGCACTGGAGACAATATATGCTTATCTCCAAGTGAGGTAAAAATGTTGTGGAAATAATTCCTTCATGGATATGGCAGCAGGGTGAAATGATCTGCCACTCCCATATGAAATGAGGATATGGTTAAAGGCTGGAATTTTAGTCAGGTAGTGTGAGAAGCTATTAATTCATCCTAATGCATTGATACTCATAAGTTTTCTGACTTTCAAAGCTAACTGGTACCAGATTCAAAAGAACAACTGTTCTGATGAGGTTTTTTATATTTTGAGCTACTGAAGCCTATGACTGGTGTCTTGGACCTGCCATATTCTTTTCTTATCAACAGTATTATGAGATGGTTGACACAGTACAGACAAAGTCGCCTTTTCATTTTCTTTTGTCTGTTTCTTTTTTCACATCTTCTGCTTTTAAATAGGTTACTGTAAGTACGTATTCTTTGGTCAACAGTTTCTCCAGAGATTTAAGTCTTCCCAGTTTTACTATACTGGTAATATGGGTGTTGGAACATGGAGCCTGGTACTACAGAAAACCGTCCCACTTTACTAAAACTGCCACAGGATTTATTAAGCATTGACAAAAATCATTAGATGTCAGAAGATGAGCAGAACACTGGCTAAATATACTGACTGCCCGCGAACAAGTGGATCATTTCTGTTGGTGGAAGAAGCGCTGGTAACAACTTTTAAAAAACAATTAATAATTAATCACCCAAGCAGTTTAACATATTTAGTTTAAATCCATATAATTGATATTTAGGAAACTGTGTTTGAGATACAGCCTCTTGAAGGGATTACACTGATTAAGGATTAATAGTCTGATGTTTGTTGTAAGAGTTGTTAAGGCTCAATAGGATTAGTAAAATAAGATGCAAAGTAGAGACACACTTTTATTTACCATTTTTTCCCATCTTGACCAATTATTTTTATTGCATATTACAAAATTAACCCCCCTGCAAAAGTGTTAAAGGTCCTACTTCAAAGTCCTTTGGAGAGTGTAACACTGCACTACCAAGAAGCAGTCACATGGGGGATATGTTAGAATATCAATCCAAAATTTGTCCAAATATTTCCTTACTGTATATTTTTTAACCATCAACTTTCTCAAAATATACAGTGGGACAGGAATGTAAGAACTATGCTATCTCTTGCAAATAAAAAAATAAATAAGTCATTGAAAGCCTAGAACTGTTTTAAAGCAAAAAATACTAGTCTTCTGTACTTCAGTACTTCATTATTTCAGTAAAATGCTTCCTCTTTGACCATTTTATACCGTGAGTATAAACCTGCAAACTGTGAAAAGAAACCTGTTCATAATGTAAAGTTAGTACATTGCATTCAGTGGTCCATTAGATCATGTGCAGACATATATCTCCACACTGCAAAGTGCATTAGTTACTTTGGAAGAGGACTCATTTCATTTTCAAAGATTTACAATAAAACTTGCATAGAATCAAATTTGGATACACCAGTAAAACAAATATCCAGTAACTACTATTGGTAAAGGAATGCCTTTTAAAATGCAGAACACGCATAAGTCTTTCTGAAAGAGATTTCGCATTTTAACACCACATTAGCAACACTCAAAATTCTATTTTGCATCTTCTGTTAATAAAAGCTTAAATTCTACGCGTGCACTGCTTGTGCAGAGCTATTTCTCCTTACGCCAAGTGCTCTGATTCCATTTTCTCTCCCCTCAGCTCTAACAGTATGTGTCAGTTTACAGTCTCCTCAGCTTTTCACAGGACTCTAACTGGAAGAAAACAACTCAGTATTTCAAGGCAGATGAGGGAAGCAAACCCCTCTAGCCTTCTCACCTCAAGGTCACTTCTAAACAGTTGCTTCTGGTTTTCCCCTACATATTATTTGCAAATTATGCCTTTTCACACAGCTAGGTTGTAGCCTCAACAGAAGAGGGATCTTACTTCAGCAGCAATTCACTGACTGAAGCTACACAGCACTGCTATTATCAACAACATGGTTGTTTTCGTGAAAAACAAAACTAAGGGCATGAAGTGGTGAGAGAACTTTTCCTAAGGTATTCCATATAATTCTGCAAATCTACTAAACCTCCAGTCACTACACACATTTGTTGCACTATATTGTATGACCAAGAACTCTAGGCTAGCAGGAAGGAATTGAATGCAGGATAGATAACAAATGAATATATTTTTTAAAACCAGGTATTTACTTACAAGCATTTGTCACTGAAAAACTGTTGGAAGAGTCCAAGTGATCTACATGATAGTTCAAATGGAAGGGCTTTTCTGTGGTATTTTGGTTTGTGTTGTATAGCTGCACAGCAAATCGAAATGCACTGTGCTCCTGAACAGTGTTCCTCATAAAAAGTCCACCTAGGTGAGGAGAAAAAAAAAAGGAAAAAAGGGAAAAGGAATTTCAGAATTAATTTTGAGGAGAAACAATGGCAATAAGCTGTATTTGCCTGCTGCACACTGCAGGAGAGAATGAACAGGAGCAGCCTGAACCTGAGCACATAACTCTGACAGAGTACCTACATGAAACACTTATTCCAAGTCCAAAGTCAGGTTTTTAAAGCCACACACCACATCCAGGTGCCCCCTGAGTCGCTTGGAGCTGCAGGTGCACCTTGAAAACCAGGCCACTTCTACACGGATGCTCGCTCACACAGAGATTTAGAAGTCTAACTTGCGGAACCGTGGCTCCTAAATCCTGTCCAGACTACCGAAATATCGCCGCTGTAGTTATGTGCGGGGACACGGCGGCGTGCGGCGTGGCAAACGTGCGGTTTCACGGTCTGGTGGAGCGATAGTGCGGCCGAGGGAAATGATGCTCCGAGAGACGGCAGGGAACAGCCCCCACTTCACTCGCTGCCCGGAGCCTCACGGCTCGCTCGGCCCCGGCTTTCGGGCACGTCGCTAGAGATTCACGCCACGACTCTCTCACATTATGTGCTCCACGGGATGCGCTGCTCCAAGGCAGGGTTCCGCAGAGCGCGGACCCGATCCCCGCTGCTCGGAGGGGTGCGGGCAGCCCGGCGCCCCTCGCAGCCGCCCGCCGGCGCAGCCCGGGCACCGCCGCTGCCTCTCGCCCCCAGAAAGGGGAAGGAAGCGGAGCAGGGCTGGCGCCTTCCCCGCGGCACCCGGGCTCGCCCCCCGCTCCCCTGCACACAACTTCCCCACGGCTGGCAGGGAAGGCGCGGGTCGCGGTGCCGCGGCGGGCGCTTACCTATACTGATGGTGTTGGGGAACCCCGCCAGTGCCTCCCCCAGCAGCCCCGCCAGCAGCAGCAGCAGGGTCCGGGGCGCGCTCTGCCCCATTTTCTTCAGCCCCTGCGGTTCAGCCCCTAAACCGAAACTGGCGGCACAGGCATGGGCGCAACTGGAGACTCGGAGCGGTGTCAACGGTGGTGGCGATGCTGGCGGAGGTGGTGGGGAGGATGGTCCCCCTCCTTTCGTCTCTTTTTTTAATCCTTTCCTTCCCCAAATCCCTCTGCTCTCGTCTTCACCCCAGTCTAGCAGGGCTCATTGGCTGCGAGATTGCCTTTCTCCCCCGTCTCCAGCAGCCCCCCCCAACGCAGGGACTTCCCCCAAAGATGGTGGGTAGCGAAGCCGCCGAGGCTGCTCCGCCCGGGCCGGGAGGGGGTTATCGATCAAACTTGGCGTGAGGAGGGCTGGCAGCCGCTCCGCTCCGCTCCGCTCGGCCGGCCCGCCTGCCCAGCCCCGGCGGCTCCGGCCGCAATTCAGTGCTCGGGGCTGCGGTCGGCGGGAGCGCACCGGCCTCACGTGGGGCGGCCCCTGGGCTGCAGCTGCCCCTTTAAAGCTGCATCGGCTCCGGGTGTGTGTGTGTCTCTGTGTGTGTGAGTGTGAGTGCGGTGCGTGCGCCTGTGGGCGGGCGGGGGAGGGAGCGGGGAAAGGAAGGAGGGGCGGGGAACCGAGCCGGGGCCGGCAGAGGAGGCCGGGGATGGTGAGGAGGTGGTCGAGTCCTGCCTGTGCCCGTGCCCGATGGGCGGTGCGGGCGCCCCAGGACTTGTGGGCCGGGAGGCAGCAGAGGCGGATCGGGGCCGGGGGCGGGAGGCCCGGTGATGGCCGGGGCAGGCGGGTGCTGCTGGGCCCCGCCTGAGGGGCGAGGGCTGGGGAGAGACGTGAGCCCAGGGGCTGCCGAGAGAAGGCTGGAAAGGGCCACAGCAAGGGATGCTGAGGGACCGTGCGCTCTCCCGAAGGGGCTGCCGGCCCTGCGCCCGAGTTCTCCCCATCCCTCCTCCAGTGCCAGCGCATCAGCGGGAAGCATCATCCGCCCACAGTGCCGTGAAGTGAAGAAAGACAAGAGTTTAATCCCACACAAGGGAATGTTAGGTCCTTCCTAACCTCCTCTAAAGGAAGGAACTCAAATAAAGTCTCCATTTCATCCTTGATGCTGGAAGAAGACACAACATGTGTGTCAGCTGCTGAGCTGCCCCAGCACAGACCACACAGAAGGGCCAACCTGGTGGTTGCAGGGGAGCAGGGGGATGGGTGATGGACATTCCTTGTGTCTTGAGCACCAGCCCTGAGATGCACCTGGCCTTCATGTCCACAGGGAGCTGCAATGCATCTGCCTATGCCAGGTTCTCTCTGTTTTTTTTACCCATCTCCTTGACACTTCTCTGTATGGATCCTGCAGTGCTTTTCTTTTTGCTGCTTTGGGACTCACAAAACTGTACAAAATAGAGAGAGAAGAGCGATACTAGGTGGAGTTGTCCATCTCATAGGCCCAGCAAAGACTGTTCTTCCCTTAATATTCGCTTTTCCTCTGATTTCAGCAGGTCACTTTATATCAGTGCTACTCTGCTTCTTTTTTTATCTTAGTCTTAGACTGTGGCATTGTTTGGGTTGATGTTCAGTTCAGTTAGGGATAATATTCTAAAATAATTGTGTTCCTTTATGGGAATCATTCCCAGAAGATGGAGGCTGTTCCAGATCAGGCAGAGGTAGGGATCAGGCTGCAGGGTGGATGGTAATGTTCCCTATTTAGACTGAGATGGCAGTTGTCTTTTTAAAGAAATGATAGTCTGTATGGACAGGTTCATGATTATATCTATAGCACTCCTCAAGCTCAAAGCTCTGAACACATATTACCTAGGAATTCCTGTAAGCATCCCCATGAGGCATGATTATATTCTTCTTTTACAGATGTAAAAACTTAAAAATCAGGGAGAGCAACTGGCCCAGCTCACCTAACCAGGAGGTTTCAGACCCAGAATTAGCATCTTGAGCAGCAGCCTGGCTTTGTTGTAGAGCACTCTGCTCACAAATGTCCTTTGGTTAAGATAGCAGATCTGAAAGCTAGACAGGTACAGGAAGTTTAGACATTAAGGACAGTTGTCAGAAGCATATTCCTCTTAGCAAACAATTTCTCTATCTTGTTCCAAGCTACTTACCTTTTTCTATTCTACACACGTCCAGCCTCTTTCTAATGTATTCTCTAAAAAGTCCTGCTGTCCTCTTTTTTTTGGTGCCCTTTGCTAGTGGTCCTACTTTCTTCCTGTTCATTTGTTCTTGCGAAATTCTCTCCATCTCTGCAGCTAAGTATTGCAGGCTGATTGCCACCTGCCACACTGACAGCTGATGGTGCACTGAAAAAAATATGAAATAAATTATATATAACATTATAGATGTTAGAATAAGTAAGAAGATAAAATAGCCATGAATTAATGTGGCATGTCAGAGTCTGAGTTTCACACACTGCCAGCACGGTGGGTACCTTGTCTCCAATAAAATGGTGCTTCACAGTCTAATCTACAAATGAACAGTTGTGTGGTGATCCAAAACATATCTGTGCCGAGAGACAAATTTTAATTATCACCCACATTTTTCCTTCTGAACCCCCTTACATGTTGTTGTTATTATTCCCTTTAGCATTTGGAATATGCAGTTTGCTATTTTGCTTATGCAGTTAGCTTTATGGCATGATTAGCAGGTGCAAATGGCACAACAGCCATTTGTAGCAATGGGGAGCAAAGCGACACAGACTCCCTTATTCGTCCAAAGGAGATGACTTTATTGTAGAAATCGCACCCTTTTTATACCTTTAATCTCCACCTACCATAACTGAAACCAAACCAAAGCCTAACAGAACTTAACAGAAAGAGGGCACCCATTGGCTGGCCCAGCTGCAGTGCTGCTGTCCACGTGTCCTTCCACCCAATCAGCTTCCCACTCATCCGCTGTCCACGCGTTCCTCCAGCCAATCACAGTCTCACTTCCCGCTGTCACTAACTGACTCTCCTCACTTATAATCATTGCTCACCCCTCAGCCGACTTCCAACGTCCAGCCTGCAGCTGTGCCTTCCCCACAGGGCCTTCTGGTGAGCAAAAGCCTTAACCACTTTAACAATTATAACCCCATATCCTACACCATTCCATATGGATTTTGGAGAAATCCAGAGACCTCGACCTAGTTTATCTTTCTTACAGTGAACCCAGCGTGTCCTGGGACACAATGGTAGATTGCTTGCCTTTATGTGGATATCAGTGCCATGGAGATATTTTATATACTTTGCTAGGGATGCTCAGTGACTAGAATTAACGAGTTCCATGGTAACAGTGGTCATACCAGATGCTTTCCCATACCTCCCCTTACGAAATATGCCCAAGATTTTGCAGGATAATCAAGCTTCATGTTTAGATGATATATGCTGTTCTGAGACACTGGGGATTCAGAGTATCTACCTGAGCAGGAGAAGGTAATGATTTATAATTAGCTAATGTGTTTTATTGTAATTTGTAATAATGGATTAGAAAAATGCTATGGAATTTGGGACACAGCATTCTCACTGTGCTTTTTGATGTCAGTAGGCTAAACCCATAGTGTTAGCGTAAAGTCATGGCAGAATCTACAGCAGGATTCTGTTGCTGAAGCTTCATCCTTACTACACTAAGCAGACTTGATTACTTTTGTCATTCCTATTTCTAATTGTGAGAGAGAAGCTCAGGCAGAGAGATTTTAACAAATATTTGGTTCACATCTCTTCCAGTGTGAACCAAATAATGTCATAATTGCTAATAAATGTATTATCAAATATGTCTTACACCTTTCTTTGTTTGCTTATTTTAAACCAGGTATTTCTTCATAAAGTGAAGGACACACAAGTAACCAAACTTGATGTCACTGTCAGCATTTTGATTAGCTAAAGTGATTAATTCTGGAATAGACAGTTAACAGATAAAGTGATAGTGGGGAGAGACAGAAGCAAAGATGAAAAGGGATTCAGGGACAAGATGAAACTACAGATAGAAGGAGTCAAGGGGAAAGTACAGTGTCACAAGGGAAAATTAATACAGACATTACAGCTTCATACATTTTGGAAAACAGGTCAAAAGGACAACTAGTTAAGATCTGACTATGAGTGGCCATAGAACAAACTATTGAAGCTCTCTTGTTTACCTTTCATTACCAGGCAATAACAGAGACATAAAATGAAATTAGAAAGCTGCAGATGAGAGAGAGTTTAACAAATATTCTGCTGTGTGGTTTACAGCTAATCTATAAAGCTGTCTTCTACACAATATTCGTGGCAAAAATAATTGTTTTTTAAAGTTGGAAATTTTACGTGAATTAGCAGCGTAAATGCATTAGACTATCTAGTAAAACACTGTAGGGATTAATATTCAGAATTCATTGCAAAAAGCTGTTACTTGCTGCCTCAAGAAAGACTTACTCCTCTTATTCATGATGAGAGTTTACAGTATGTCTAAAGTTCTCTGAAAGTTATTTTTTGGTTAGAGACACGTTTAGAGGCTACTTGAGTCATTGATTTGTTGTTATATGTTTTTCCAAAGAACAGTTAACAGGTGAAATCCTAGAACATAGAGATGTGTAGTAGGTTTATTACCCCTATCATTGGAGCTAAGATTGTACCCAATACATCCTGGCAGAATTTTTGGGTCTGGCACGTAGGAATATGTTCTAGTACATGGAAGGATGATCAAGATTTGTATAGGAACAGAGTCAAAGAGGAAACTTGTTCATAAATAAAAGTCATTACTCCGCTACTGGAATCTAATTCAACTTTAGGTAGCGGAAGCAAATTAATCCAGCAACTTCTATCAGAACTGTACATGGACTGTAGCACTAATAACATAGCTACTACAATTGCACAACTAAGACACAAATATGGAAACAGTCAGTATGGAGAAATATCTTCATATTTCTTGGGTTTGTGGTCTCTCCAGGATACATACTTCTAATTCTAAGAGCTATGGAGCTGCTGGAAATGTAGTGTTATTATAGTCCCATAATATCAGAAACAATTTATATTACCTTCTGCTTTCCGATTAACTGTACACTAGGCACTGCTGGCATAACACAACCCTGCAATTCTTACTTAAACCTGTACTTTGCTGTGCTCATCTATATTTATTACATCAGGAAGCAGTAAATTAAATAAAAATGTGGTGCTATCCTTTATATACTATTAATAAAGTGGATACTCTCTTTTAATTTTACACGTATGAATACAGTTCTCAAGAAATCTTGGGAGTTACATTCAATTCATACCCCTTTCAATTGTGAAACATCTGACCACTGAATATTTAATTTTTGTATATCATTACTGAAATATATTCTTCTTGAAGAGAATCTCGTTTAGATCCAAGTAGTGAATAATCACTTCAGATGAGTGTTTGCCAATCAAAAGTCTGTTTTTCTACCTGTATGCATTTGTGTATTACCATAACTTACCTTATATCTGCAGTAGTGTCTTCTAATGAAAACATCTTTGGAAAACAGCACATAGATTCTTAGAAATAGATGTTTAGACAAAAAGAATATAAACTTTTTACTAGAGGTTTAAGGAATTCTTATTTTTCTTTTCCACTTGATTAGACAAAGGTTCCTACCCTCCCCTAAGCCAGCAGTCTCAGAGTTATAAAGCTTTCAGAGTCATGCAGAAAACAGACATTCAGTTCTCTTCTAATTTCAAATACCTGTTTTACTTTTGGTGTGAGCTTTTGCAGAACTAGGGTATGGAATCAACTCTCTTTTTATTTAGAATTCATTTAATTGATATAAATAAGGTATTAGTTAATATGGGAAGGAAATCAGACAGAAAATTAACTTTGTTTTCTTTAGTCTTGGGGAATATAATGTTTGTGGGTTGTTAGTCTCTCCCTTGCTTTGTCACTGCTCAAGAAATATCACTTTGAATGTGAAAAGATTTTCTTATGTAACTGCTATGAAAAGAAAGCAATTCCTTAGAAGAAAGAGGTGCATACAGCATATATGGTAAGAACGAATGGCTCTGGTAATTTAAGACCTTTTCATCCCTCTCACTTGGAGACCTGCCTACCATCCAATTACAATAGTTCGAGGTCTAACAGGGTAAGAAATGAAAGAAAACCACCAAGGATGTTAGCAAACTGTCAATATAGGGAATTTACAGAACAGTCCAGAATCTGAGAAGGCAATAGAGAAAAATTATAGGAAGAGAGAGATATCCTATTGCAACATTGCAGTGTACCCCATTGGCTGGAAATTGTGATCCCTGTATACTGAAAAATCTAATACAGAGTCTTTAAATCATACTTTGTCATATTGTCAAGGTCTTGAGTTGTCCATCTGCACAGAGATGAATTTCATCCAACATGATTGTTTCATTGATTTCAGTGAGGTGAACTGAGAGTACAAGATGTCTATAGTTGTACACTTAGGCTGTTATGAACAACAATGTGGTTCTAATAATCTGCAGTGTTTAGGAGAAAAGCAAATCCTTCAGAAACGCAGTGGCTTATTATTTGAAAATATCTGATATTAACAATATAGCCAATGTTAACAGAAGTATTCTCATGCTTTATGAAACTTCCATCCCTAATTAAAAGTTGTTTGCTTTTGTAAGTCACACCTTGTAGCAATTGTTCTTTGTCTTGATAATTACAGCGTAAAACTGACTTCCTGTTTGATTGCTATTTCAGCACAACAGAAGGCATAAGAAGCAAAAAAACCCCCACAATTGCAGAAGGGTTTTGTAATAGCAATTCTCACCTTATATCTACTTGAAGGGTCTTAACCATTTTCCAAGATAGGCAGTGATCCTTACAGAGCAAATCAAAGTTGACTGGCAATAGATTTACTCTCCTTAATTACTTTATGTGGATTCTTCAGAAGCAGACCAGAAGTGTCCCAAGGACTGATTTACAGGAAAAGAGATATTTATTTACTATCATCTGTTAGATGTTGTTTTAGTAGCAGTTTAACCCGAAATAGCTCTTGAACATGTGAACTGCTAGAATCCTCTTTTGAGTTCTGCTGGGTCCTCATAAACACTCAGTATCAGCTAAGCACTCAAACACTAACATGAAGGTATCACTGAATGTCTATTTTTAGGAATTTAGTCTAACTCACGATGTTGCTAAAGCACCCTACTTTTGATGATGAAGCTCTGTTGTTTACACAACCATTACTTTCAGTAAGTTTGAAAGCAGATTTCACAGTGTAACTGGCTCAGGCAAAGTCAAGGAAGGGGCACCCACCTCTTTGGTGTTCACAGTCCCACAGTTCTTTCTGTTGCTTTTCAAAATATACTGGATCAAATCCTAATCCAGTGTAAAGCAGCTTAGATCAATGAAATAAATTCTGCTGTGGAGTAGAGCAAATGGTCACTGTTAAACTTTTCTGCAGTGCAACTGCAGTAAATATATTTTTCATGACACAAAGATTTTGATCAAAGCTGCACACCCTTGAGTGATCTATATATCAGATTTAACTTCCATGAGACTAAAGTTTGGGCTTTAGTTCCTTTCATTTAAAAATTATTCCCAAATCTTAAATTTAACAATTTTTTTTACTTCTTAGCTTACTTGCATATGTACCCCATGAAGAACCTTGTTTAAAGAGTAAAAAATTGAATTAAAAAATATGAGCACTGCAATTTTTCTTGCTTCAAATTATTATTTTACCTGTTATATTGCATTCTAAATATTAGGGATATCAAATTTGATTGTTCCCCTTGCTACTGGAGGCCCCTCTGGTGCTACAGAGAACTGTTTAGAACATCAAACCATAACGGATGCTCAATCTCGGATAATAATTTATGTCTTTTAGCAAATACAAAACAATGAATGCAAATCAAGTCCTTCCTTTCCATGAGTCAGATGCTATTTCCTTGATACTTGTGATGCAGAAGCCTAGAGTTTAATCTAAAAACCATTACATTCATTAAGCAGCATTCTATTGACTTCAATGGTCTTTGAATAAAGCTGATAGCCCATTTTGTTCTTACATATCCATAATATTGAGATAGAAGGGAGGTTAGGGAACAGCAGAAAAGTAAGGACTAGAATTTTTATGTTTAAAATAATTCATAAACTATTGTTCATTTTACATTGGAAAGCATAGAAAAACAAGAGCATGGGGTTTTTTGTTGTTTGGGTTTTTTTGGTTTTTTTGGAAGAAGAAAGTGGTGGCGAGGTCACCTTGTAGTTCTACCTTGAAATCTATTTACATTAAAATCACTCCTTTTCAGAAAAAATAGCTCTGCCTCCTGCACCTAAGTTATGACACTGACTTGGAGCAGCATCCACCTCCACAATTACTTTCACAGTGATTAACTAGTTAATTAAATTCCCCAAAGTAAGACAATTCAGAGTTGTCCTTAAGACCTTCTTGTTAATCAGCTGTAAGCAGTATCCAGTAAGGGTTAGCTAAGAAGTGGCCAGTCTTACACAAGGTTTCTTTGGGGCTGTAATATTTTAAGTGTTATGCAGTGAGTTGAGGAAATGCAAAGACATAATTTTGGACAAATTTGAAATTTCTCTCTTTTGTGTTGCAGAGCAGACTTTATGCATTACTTTGACATATTCTTGTTATTTGCAATGTAATCTTGTATAATAATTAACTCCAACTGATCCACTGCAGTGCTTTAGTATTGGGGCCTATTAAATTGGATCATGAGTACACAGTTGCTTTCCTTATTTCTAATATAATTATGCAGTTGAAGAAAAAAAAGGAATGCAGATTACTGGAAAAGCATTGCTAAATAGGTCCCTTTGCTGCTGTAAATTTCTGGAGTGCTCTTATAAGATTTTGAAGTATATATGAAAAGTGACATGTTGGAAATATTTTGGAAAGCATTTGTTTCTGTTATTCTTGAGGAAAAAATTCTGCTGTCAAAGATGGAATCTAATGACAGCAGCACCAAAGGGTATGTTTTCAGTGCAAACTCATTCATTGCTTTAGAGCTACCCCATTGCACCAATTTCACACAATCCCTTATGCCTAAATATACATGAACCTTGAACCTGGCTTTTCTCTTGCAGCTGAATTCAACTTCCAAGTAGAGCAGCGCTCCAAAATTTTTCAGTGAGGGCTTTGGCTTTAAGGCACACATGAAGTCACGTGTTTGCTGTATACATCTGATTGGATTATGGATTCAGCTTGGAGGATGAATATTCTCTCTTATGGATTTACTAATGTAAATTTAATGATGTGTTGAGATCATGAAAAACAAGTATCTGTGCTAAGTAAGGAAGAAACAGAGTATTCTATTTCTTTGTGAATTGAACTATAATGACTACAGCTTTTCAAGATTTGCATCTCCTGGGCCCTGTAGTTTTTGAATAATTTATCTCCCACTTGGCTCTTGCTAGAAGCCACTTGCCAGTTTATATACCTCTGCTCAGTAGATGACCCTTCGTCCCACATACTCTGTCCCTCTTTGCAGAAGAATGCTGAAAGATGTCACCTCAGCCAGCTGCACTGTTGTAAACACAACAATGGGTAGCTGTAAAATATGGCTTCGAGTGCCAGGAATTGTCTCAACTCCCGTTCAGCTAGCAGTCAACAGCACATATGTGTACAAATAATTACCAGCCCGTGATGTTTCTCTAACAGGGCAGTTCACATACAATTTCTGGGGAGAAGACCCTGCTTGACTAGGAAAAAGAGGCTCAGGGATGACCCTGTAATTCAGAGGATGAAAAATATTCAGAAAAGGCAGAAATTGTTCTAGAACAGTCCATGAGTCAATATTTAAAGAAACTCCAGTTACTGACAATTAACAGTCTGAGAAACATCCCTGCAAACCTACTGTCAACCCAAGTAAACAGTGGGCCATGATGGACATCTCCACATAGGCAATAGGGCTATGTGAGTGTGATCGTGTTCTCCAGATACGTTCTGCCGTTTTTGCTCAGGCCACAGCCTCCTTGACTGCAGCATGAGCTTTGCACAGGCTGAAAGAGTTATTTCACATTGGAGATGACATTGGGAAGTTAGCAAGTGCTGAGATTTGTACTTAAAGCAAGACCAGAATCCAGCTGTTTCACTTGTTCTCAGTGAATACATTTTCCTTACTTTGCACAATAATGAACCAAAAGTCAACAAATTTCTGCATATTTTCAGGATGAAATATAGATACCAGTTTTTCATAATGGATTATTCCTATAGTTCTCATATTTACAAATAGTCATTGGTCCCCATAACTTTGCACTCACATATGCCTTGATTATGATATATTTCAAATGAGGTGGTAATGATCTTCTGAAATAGATACATGAAAATAATTTAGTTGGAACTGTAGCTGTAAGCTAAACCCACAAAGATCAGCTGACAGCACTTCTCACATCCGTCAGCAACACTCATTTTGATGACAAAACATAACTAAAATTTCCAAAATTGGTTCATCAGGGAAGATCTACTCTCTCGATTTAGTTGGTGTTCATCAAAAGACTTCTGCTGAATTAGTCAGGTTTTGGAACATACAGACCGCTTAGACTATTCAAGCCAAAAGGAAGCTCAATGGCAGCTCTTAGCAGCAATAGCATTTTTCAAAGTTCAGAGATTGTCTCAAGGTCATCAGGCTAGATCTGATTGATAAGTCTAGAAATATAAAAATGTAAGCTTGAGATAAAGTTCTGGTCCTGTGTACAGTCCATCACTGACATCACACTGGACTCCAAGTCTTTAGATGCCAAATGCAAAAAGGAGGAAATACTATTCTAATTTTATTTTGATTAGGCCATGATCATCACATGTAAAAAAACCCCATGCAGTACATTTATGTGTACATTCCCAACAGGAAATATATTTCTGATTCAGAGGGTTGAGTGTTTCCAACTGACCCAGAAATAAATACTTCACAGCAGCTTTGTGAAAACAGAGTTGTGGAATCCTATGTGTCTTTGGATTACTTGTACCAAACATATTCCTTTTAAGATTAAAAATGCACTTTCAAGCTCTTAGTTCTGCCAACTTGTCTGAGGCCCTGAGAGAGTCAAGTCATATTCTCTCCCTTCCCAATCTCACAACCAAGTACAGTCTTTAAAGGCCAAACAAGGCCTTCAGTGATTTCTGTGAGATACCACTGCTTTCTAATTGTACCCCCAGTGACGTCCTTGCAGCCTGAAACTTGTCAGTGAGGTTTATCAACTGTAACACACTGAAACTTCTGAAACTTTCAGTCCTGTTGAAGTTGCTTATGAGAATCTGATGTGCATGTGGAAACGGTGTTGTCTCTTCCTGAAAAACAGCTCATTCTGAAATAGAAGCAAGAGAGAAATGAAAGCCTATTTTTTTCACAAAAGGCAGCAAAACTGATTCTTAAAAATGTGAGCAGTGCTGCTAAGTGGCTATGTGCAAGAAATACATTTTCCACTCTGGGCAGTATGGCTTTTCTTTCTGTTTGGTAGAGCCCATGATTCCACTAGCTGAGTGGAGGGACATGAAATGACCATGAAGTGGAGGAGTTCTAGATCCTTAGGGCAGCACAGAGGGCACACAGAAAGCTCACTACCCTGGACTTCAGCAGAGCAGATTTGGCCTCTTGGGGATCTGCTCAGTAGCGTATGAGAGAGCTGGAGAGGGACTTTTTACAATGGCTCCTGATGATGGGACAAGGAGGAATAGCTTTAAACTGAGAGGGTAGATCCAGATTAGATGTTAGGAAGAAATTCTTTCTTGTGAGAGTGGTGAGGCCCTGGGACAGATAGCTCAGAGAAGCTGTGGCTGCCCCATCCCTGGAAGTATCCAAGGCCAGGTTGGATGGGGCCCTGTGCAAGCTGGCCTAGTGAAAGTTATCCCTGCCCATGGCAGGTGGGTTGGAACTGGGTGATCTTTACGGTCCCTTGCAGCCCAAACCATTCTGTGATGCTATGATTTGTACTCTAAATCAAAAATCGATTTAGAGATGAAAAGTAGTTTGGTCTCAAGAGCATCTCTTTTATTCCAGGAGCAGCATTAATAGGAAAGGTGTTTCACATAAACATGATAATGTTCCCTATCTATGGATTCAGATTATTAGAAAACTGTCTATATTCTTGCCAATCCTTACCTCCCCTTGCCTAATGCTTTTCAGTGTTCCCAAGACCTCAGTAGGTATTCTCTAAATAGTCTGTTTCCTGAAAAAGATGGGAGATTGAGTTAAATAGCCTTGCCGATTTTGGGACTGTACTTCCATTTTCAGTAGATTTTTTTGCCAAAGAAAGGATTACAGGCCTCAGGATATGTCCCTACAGTTTGCATGTAAAATACTGAGATAATACCATAACAATTTAGGAAGCCAAAAAGAATTTAGAAAGAAGCAAAGGTTAGTTAATATTTAAATATTTTAGTTGTTCAGCTGTAAATTCAGGCACTGAGCACAGATAACTGGATTTTGAACTATAGAAATGACTGTAACACAGCAAGGTCAGGGCTGAATGAAATGACTAGAAATCGATCAAATGTGTGAAGTACTATGGGGGAGCAGGGAAGTTAATAGTTTCAAAACTTTACCCTGTAAAATGTACTGTACAGGATCGATGACAGAAGAGATAATAGAACAAAGAGACTACCTCTCTTCCATACAAAAATATGCTAGATTTGTGTTTGGTCTGATGAATTCAGCAAAATTTGAATTTCTCATTAATGATACTTTAATCCAAAGGTACAGAAATTAGCTCTGGAAGCCTAGAGAGCAGTTATACTTCATTTAGACTTCTAAAAAACCAATATGGATATGAAGTATGTATTCTTTGGGTGCAAGAGACGCTGACTGCTTGGCATCCACTTATTGGCAGTGGGATACACATTTACAAGCCCTTTTGCCTGCTAGCACCAAGAGATTAACAATGCACCAATTCTTTGAGCCTTGGGGCCTGATTCTGTATCAGGGACGTCAATAGAAGCTTTGTCATTGACCTCAATGGGCACAGGCTCAAACACTAAAAGAACACATTATGCGATACACATTTTTTTAAAAAGGCTTAGCAGTTTTGTGTTTGCAAAACCAGGGGTGACTGACTGATGTAAAGAAACTGAAATAGAGAGGTGAAAAACACACTCTGATTCCCCAGTTAAGCAACTGATTCTACACCTGAACACAGTTTTAAAGCAGTCAGAATATCTGCACTAAATAGCTGCATTTTGCATTACATTTAAATTGTGAATAATACTTCCTGAAATCAAGTCTCTAAATTAGGTTCCTGAAAACAATATAAATCAGTGAAAGCAACAGAAGCTCTGTAACTCTTAGAAGCTTGGTGACTGTGTGAAATATAGATGTAGGAGCCTGTATGTAAGCAAGTCTAGATTAGAGAATTTTGTCTGCTGTATACTCAGGGCAGCTCTTCTCATTTCTCTGACATAAAATGCTCTACCTCCAGGAGTCCATCTCTTAAATGAGGTGCTCAAATAAAGGTGAGAAACTGCTAAGAGCAACTGTTTAGCACTATATTCAGAGATATAAGCAACTTAATGCCTACATGTAGAAAAATATATACTTTGTAACCACATATAGACAATGGCTGTGCTTTCACCTTCTAGCTTCAGCATTAATAAGAAACTCTTTCAGCTTTCCAGAACTTAATCTATAAAGAGAACAACAGGGCCTGCATATACATATTAATGTGAAAAACCCTCCAGAGGAATTAAAGGCAAGAGAGCTGTTCATCTTCCTTACATATTGAATGAATGAAGTATCAACTCTCCCGATTTTTTAAGTGTTACTGGTCACCTCCATCATACATCATTGTTTCTGATCCGTATCTGAATGGTTTGCAAACACTTAGAAAACATCTGTGTGAATACGTTCAGTGAGAATGCTTGTTTGCTCAAATGCTTGTGATATCTTGTTTTCCAAAAACTGTCTTGAGGGAAAGAAAATTTATTCTGTTGCTGGCATCTGTAAAAAGGGAAAGGAATCCTTCTCTAGGCAAAAGTTGAGCACATCAGCAAGGACACTCTTTGGTGGGGGGAGGGGGGTGGGTAGGGTGTAGAAGGGATGCTGCAGAAGTCTCCTCTTGCTAGTAAGGGTTAGAGCATCAATTCCAAGACACAAAGGCTTTTTGTGATACCAAACCCCAAAACATTTTCTCAAAAGTCAGTATGATTATCACATCTTAGTAGTGCAGAGTGTTTAATGCTGAGCAGCTAGTACATTTTATGAATTCATCACTTTGCCGTTGAACACTGGCATGCACTGATAGCTAGGCACAAAAAGCTCCAGTGCTGTACAGAAGTGGCATTCAGCCTTTGACAAGCGAAGAGCTACTTTGTCATCAAACAGAGGCTCACAAAACCATGAAAGAATGAACCGCATTTAAAATAGAGAAATGTGTGCAGGCAGTTTATGCGAGAGTTAATACACTGCTCCAAACAAGGCAGCAGAATCTTTAGTCAGAACAGGGTTTCTCAGGGCACAGATGATGCCCCAGACTCATTGGCTTTCTGTCACCAGTCTCAGAGGATAGTTATGTGTAAATCAATACAGTCCATATGTGTGTGGGCACAATTACACCTCTATTTTTTTTTTTTTTTTTTGCTTCAAATTGCCTGGAAGCAGCTGCCATATCACCTTCAAGTCACTATGTGATGTCTCAATCAAATGTTAACCAGGAGCTTGAGGCAGCATAGAAACCACAAATGGGATACAAAATACTTGAGCACCAAAATATGGCATCATTGAGATATCAATAACTGGCTTCAGTTTTTTGTTGCCTTTTGCATGCTTTTCTTAGGTAAGATGGTATCTTTATTGTTAATTTCTTTTGAAGGAATGTGAAAATAAATACCTTTAAGCAAGACCGTGATTTTAACAGGACATTTTTGGTCTCTTTTTTATAACTTTATGCTGTTTGGTTGCCTGGATTACAGTAGTAGGTGAACAGAAACATGGGGTTGCTGTATTCTAATTATGTCTAAAGCTCAGAGCATATTTTGCCATTTTTCAAATATGAATTTTGGTTACAACCCAACCTTGTCATCCTTTCATATGCAAACCTCCTACTGAAGGATCAGTGGGACTTCTGAATATTAAGAAATAAATGGAAACTTGTAATTCTTTCTCTTCAGTTTCTAAACTGCTAGTGGAAAATTGTGTCAACCAAGGAGGGAGAGAAGGAAGGAGAATATGAGGGAATGTGAACAGAGCTAGATAGTGCAGCATGTCAAATGCTTCCCAATCACCCCTTTGGCAGGCTGCTGGAACGTTGGAACTGCAGCCAGAAGCGTTAACATTTGCAAGTGCAGTAGCTGCAGTCCCTTATGACTAAGTTTTCAAAGACCAATCCCATTCAAAAATACCATTACAAATAACAAATACTGTTGCAGTGTTCAGAGTGTATTTACAGAAACACATACAGGATTTTTCTTACTCTTTTTTCAAAATACAGAATAAGTACGTCCAAAATTCTCTTTACTGAAATATTTATGCCCAATCTGAAAGGGTGAAGGGCACATTTTTTAGTACCTACAGTCTCTATAAGATAAACACAAAATTCTAGAACAGCTGGTGCTTGACAGTGGATATATTTGTCTCCTGGAATTTTGTGTTAAGGAGATTTCTTCATTAGTACAAGAACCTTTTTAGTATTCACTCTCAGACTGCTTTTACTACTTGGTTCAAGGCAGTGCACATTGCTAAATATGTTAACACAGTAAATTGCACCAAATTGTATTTGTTAACAGTGAAAGCTGATTTCAGACTGAAAGTAAGACAGTAGCAATGCATTTATTAGTATTTCTTTTAGATAACCAAATATATTGACTTAACATTTATTTTTTATTAACCCATATTCCACATCCACATATTTCTTTTTATTTTCTTTTGATGTTTAAACTAAACTGTATTTAATTTCCAAAGCAAGGAGACTTTCAAACATCACCATTTCCCCTTTTGAGCCTAAAAGGGAATTTGTTCTGGAGAAGGGAAAGGATATACTAAAGGACTTTTAGAACTTAACTGGAACAGACTGTTTTGTCTTACTGCTAGCATTATAGCTCATATTATATATGTATATATTGTCTGATCTAATATATACAGTCTGATCCTTCTAGCTTTGTGCCAGCCACTGCCATTTTATTACTGTCTAAATGACACATGACAAGACAGAAGTGTCACTTAAAATACATTGCAAAGAGTTCTCTAGCTAGCTTTGAGATTTATTACTATGTTGAGTGAGATTGAAGTGGTGGCAAGCTGCAAAGGGCCCTGAAAGATTTGAGAGAATACGGTCAGTTTATGAAAGTGAAGCAAGCATTCCTGTGAGCATGAGAAAGATCAAGAGGACTTGCATCATTAACCCACATTATCAGGACCATTTCATGAAGAATTCTGGTTCATTTGGTAGTGAGATAAATAATTCAGGTAGCCAAAATGTTCCTAATCTCCTCTGCAGTAAAAAAATCTGTCAGGTACTTCCAACTAGTCCTTTTCATTATTGGAGCTGTTAATTCCTATAGAATCAAACGCCTTTTATGGCTGAAGTGATGACAGTTTTTAGTAGAACTGAGACAATAAAACTGGAATTAGTATAGTAATATTTGCAAAATTTCAATTCAGACTCCTAAATCATCTGTGAGCAAAACTATACTGAGGATGGGATAAGGTGCAACAAATACTCTTTTTTTGTATGTTGCTTTTGTCAAAATCTGTGAGAGACTGCTCTCTGGAAAATTCAGATAAATAAAGCAGATATAGAGCAGCTAAAATAAAGGACCTTGGTTATTCAGTGATTGTTTAATACCTACTTGGACACGGTGCATTCAGAGGTTGGACTCACTGGCCCTGGAGGTCTTTTCCAGCCTTAAGGATTCTATGATACTTGTTTACACAGCTTGTTCCTTTTCCCCAGCCCAAATTTAAACAAAACAAAACTTATAACCCACCTGGTTTTGCACTGGCATTCTTCACTTTGTGTGTTGTGTCTTTACTTTCTTCCAGTTTGTCTTGTCAACACTTACGTAGCTCTAAGTTTTCAAGAAGCCAAAAAAAACCAAGACCTTATTTCCACTTTATCCTAGAGGTCCTACCATATTTAACATAACAAATAATAATCTGGTGACACTGTCTTCTGCAGCTGGTGAAGGCTTACAGATATTTTAGGGACCAACTGAATTCCAGGAATGCAACCTT
This sequence comes from Sturnus vulgaris, assembly GCF_052056855.1. Classification (NCBI taxonomy): domain Eukaryota; kingdom Metazoa; phylum Chordata; class Aves; order Passeriformes; family Sturnidae; genus Sturnus; species Sturnus vulgaris. Next base: position 14,720,957 of record NC_142256.1, on the reverse strand, counting down.
AAATATGAATATAAAATTCAAAACAGGGAAAGCCTGGAACCTTCATTTTGCTGCAAGAACACCAACAAGCTGCTCTTACTCTCCAGAAGCAAAGGGAAAGATGAACATGCATCCCTTCCTCTTTCTGTGGGGTGAGGTATCATGCACTAAGAAACAGGAGTTGTTCTTTTTCATCTGTCATGGCTCTGGATTGTCCACCTACACCCACAGTGTGCCTCCAAGATCCAAGCAGCTGCCTGGCAACTTAGTGAAGGTGCTTATGCTTGTAACAAAATGCAATTGGTCTTCCTGTGTGTCTTGGGTAGCAAGGCAGGATGTAACCAAAAGAATGTATACTATCCCCCTCTGCTGAAACCAGGTGGGGCAGTGATCCTTATCTCTGTGGGAGATATCTTCTTGTTAATGGGCCATCTGTTGAAAACAGGTGGGGCAGTGTCCTTTATCTTTTCCACAACCCATCCTTCCTCCAGGGGAGATATCTTCTCTTAAGGGGCCATTGAGTCCCACTGTATGACTGATAAAATTACATCATCCCTTGGGAGATGCTCCAGCCAGGGGGAGGAGCCAAGCCTTTCCCACTTAGATAAAAACAGATTTGGAACATCAGCCTTTTTCCACTAGATTTCAGAGGAAAACCAGACCCTTCTACATCATCACTGGACCTTCAGAGGAAAACTGCATCCTTCTACAGGACCACTGCTTCAGCAGAACCACATCTGTCACTCCAGGAGGACTGCAGCCACCATTTAATGGGACTGCTACCAACACCCTGACTGACAGGGTGTCAAGTCAGGTGTATTCTGACTCTTGTCAGTGTTTTGGGTTTTTTGGTATTACTATATTTCTATTTTAATTTTCCTAGCAAAGAACTGTTATTCCTATTCCCATATCTTTGCCTGAGAGCTCCTTAATTACAAAATTGTAATAATTTGGAGGGAAGGGCTTTACATTTTCCATTTCAAGAAAGGCTCCTGCCTTCCTTAGCAGACATCTGTTTTTCAAACAGACACTGTGAAAAGCTGCTAGAAATTCTCCTGAAGCCAGTCTAGGTGTGTTTAATTTTACTCTATCTGGACATAATAAAATTTCAACTTATGCTCATTTTAACTGCTTTATTTTCCAAGTTCTTTGAAGTGGGTTCCTTTCTGCTCACATGTTTCCTTCCTCAGGATTGCTCAGTCCAGTGGGGTGAAGAGTTATCTCAGTGTCACACAAGGTAATGCATTGGACTTAAAGGACTTAAACTGGTTCTGAACAGAGATGTTTCAAGAGATTCAGGGATGCAGAGGTTTAGGTCAGATGCTGATGTCAAGGTTGAAGACTATGATGACTGTCTAGAATGAATAATGCTGGAAGCTGATTCACCTTTAGTCAAATGTTTTACAGGCAATCAGCTTTTTGGATTTATCTGTTACTGAACCCATAAGGAACTTCAAAAGTCCAGAGCAGTTTCTGCATCTAGAAAGACATTTCTGGCTTAGCCCTGTTGTACACTGAGTTTGTTTTAGAGGTTTTTTATGCTGCCACTGCAAAACAATTTCTTGCTCCAACAGCTCTCAAACTTAAATTTTAGCCCACAGTGCTCAGTCCACAAAACACAGGACAAGCGTTCAACTCTGAAGAAGATCAAAGAAACAGTAATTTTGGATTAATTCACAAGTATTTTAGGTTCTTAAAGGCAATGGGACTAATAGTGGTTAAAAACTGTAGAAGAGGGCTCTTGTGAATACAATTTTAATATATTTCAGGTGTAATAGCATTGAAGTCAGCAGTTATGACATTTTTGAACTGACTCCAGTATGTTTATTTTGTAGAGAAAGTTTCCTTACACTATAAATCATTGTAAGATTAGTATTAATCTGACTGAAATGTCCTGAGCCGTCCAATTCTCTGGTTAATTGTATTAGGCTGCATTTTCCACATGCTAGTTTGAAATGTTATCATATGATGACAAATGTAAGCTTTTTTATTGGATTTATGTAAATCCTTCCTTCACTGAAGCTGTTGGAAGGGTTCTGCAGTTGCTTATGGGATCCACACATTGAAACACATCATAAATTCCTTGGAAAAGATGGAGTTTTCTTCAGAAAGTCGGAACCTTCCAAAACTTTTTCTTGTTACAGCATCATGTGAGGTGGCAGAAAGCTTTCTACCTGGGTCTAACCTTAAGAAAGAATGCTCTTTCAGCAAGAAACCAGGAGTTCGAGAAACTGATTCAAATCCCTGCTTATCTCTCTTGTTTGGCTATTTCCTCTTTAGATTGTTCAGACTCCAAAGTGTTCTCATGCAAATGGCCTTCACTTGTTATAGTTTGTATTTGAGAATTATCAGATTAAAAAATCTGGTTCTTCCAGCAATACAGTTAAGGATGAGAGACAGAAATAACAAGGAAATTCTGTCTGGATGGTATTTTCCATACCAAGATACTCCTTTCCACACCTGGACACCAGGCAATTAGATTCTTTGATTTCAGACAAGTCTTAATGAGAAAATGAACCCATCCTGAAAATTTTCAGCTTTTGAGCATAATCTATTGCATTGGGTTTTTTTGTTTGGTTGGTTTTTTGGTTTTTTGGTTTGTTTGTTTGTTGTTGATTTTTTTTCTGTTGTTGTTTGGGAGTTTTTGGTATTTTGTGTATGTGTAGGTTTGGGTTTTTTTGTTTGTTTGTTTTGTTGTTGTTGATTTGGATGTAGTTTTGTTTTGATTTAGATTTTTTTTTTAATTTTGGTTATTCTTTTGGTGTTTTGTTTGTTTGTTTATTTTTAGTCACAGGAGAGGCGGGGGTGGGGATTTTCCAGCGGAGCCAGTCTGTGTGAGGGAGGATGGGTGTTGAGTGCCTGTGAGCAGAGGTTCCCCCACAGCCCCAGAACTCTCCTCCTCCCTGGCTGGCTGTGGGCAGTGTGTGCAAAGGTGGCCTCAGCAGATGAGCCTGTGGGCTACGGCCTCCCCCAGCCCCAGCCTGGCCCAAGGTGATTTTCCGGACAGCTGCTGGCTTTGGCTTTCTTTGGATACATTCTCCTGCCTGAGTCTTGTGTTCTTGTCCCTAGACCAGAGGCAATTGGTCAGTGGTGTCACCTTTATGGTGCCTCAGGTGCCGTTAGGTCGCTCAAGTGCCAGTCCAAAGCTGCAGTCAGGTGAAGTAGGGGTGGGCTGAGCTGGTCTCAGCCTCTTTATTCAGTTTAGCCAAAATGTGCAAATCTCCTTCCTGGCAGTGTTTAAGCCTTTTCCCATCACATTTCAGTGTGTGACAACGCTGCTGAGCCCAGAGCCCTGTGAGGCCCGGTGCCCCAGGACAGACCCCCCGAGCCCCACAGTGCCAGGCCTGGCTTTGCAGGCTGGGCTGTGCGGGGCCAGAGGAATTGGCTGGATGGAGGCAGGCAGGGAGTTGTGGTCAGCGGCTCCATGGCCAGCTGCAGGCCGGGCATGAGGGGTGTCTCGCAGGGAGGGCTGTGCAATGTCCCCAGGGCTCTGCAATGGCTTTTCCAATGGCACAGAGAGTGGCTGGAGCTGCCCTCAGCAGGGGCTCTGCAGGGGACAGGAAGCCGAGCGGGGCAGGGGCTGAGGAGAAGCACTTGGGGCGCGCAGGGAGGAGAAGCTGAGGGCGAGCCGGCAGTGGGTGCTGCCAGCCCAGAAAGCAGCCGTGGGCTGGGCTGCATGGAACGGGGCAAAGGGCAGCAGCCAAGGGAGGTGAGTGTGGGCCTCTGGGCCATTTTTGTGAGACGCTGCCTGGAGCACGACGTGCGTGTGGGGGGGCCCCAGCATAAGGAGGACGTGGACCTGCAAGAATGAGTTCAGAGGACTGAGAGGGAGAGAAAGAGTGTGTAAGATAATCAGATGGAACTCGATGATTTTTGATGTCCTTCCCAACCCAAAGTATACTATGACTCTAAAAGATGTGGGGATGTTTACTTCAACTTGACTTACTCATAGTATTATTAGCATAATATTTTATTTATTTTAGTTTTTATTATAATAATTTACTTCTACTACTATTTCTTCTCTTCCTTCTTCTTTTTCTCCTTCTTCTTCATTTTCTTCTTCTTTCACTTTTCCTTCTTCTTCTATTCTTACTCTTCTTCCTATTCTTCTTATTCCTATTCCTATTCTTATTCCTATCCCTATCCTTATCCCTATCCCTATTATTATTCTTATTCCTATTCCATTTTTTTCTATTCTTAATTCCTATCCTTATTTACTGCTACTGTTTCTTCCTGTTCTTCATATTCATCTAATTATTCCTATTCTAAATATTTTTTGTGTTTTTCTACTTGGGGGTTTTGTGGGGGTTTTTTTGATTTTTTTCTTTTTTTACCCCCTACTACTAGTTTGTAGCATGGATGGTTCTGATGTGAACGTAGAAACAATTTTTTTTCCTGGAAGAGCTGTCAAGCATCAGACGATGTTGTTCTGGGAGGTGGTGGAGTCGCCGTCTCTGCAAGTTGTTGAGTCGTCTGGATGTGGCACCTGGGGACACGGTCTCAGGATGATGGTGGTGGTGCCAGACGCTGGGTGGGACTGGAGTGGCAGGCAGGTTTGGGGCTGGTAGAATCCCTTAGATGGTGCAAAGCAGGCAGGTCCTGCTGAGGCTGCAGGGCTGTGCGCAGGCCAAGGCAGCCCGTGTGGCTGGCTCAGGCCAGGGCCAGGCTGCGGGCCGGCCGCCATGTGAGAGGCCCGGGCTGGTGCCGGCCGCGGCCCCTACTGCTCGGTGTGCGGAGCCAGGCAGGGGCAGCGGCAGAGGCGGCGCAGCGCCCGCAGTGCCCGCCGCAGCTGCGATGGCCGCCTCTTGCTGGGGATGGGCGCCTCCACACGGGCAGGGGAGGCACAGTACGGCCCTGGGGAGCTCAGCTCAGGTGCTGCCGGCTCAACCCAGGCCTCGCGAGGGGCAGCCCTAGGGAACCCGCCTGCTGACAAACCTGCCCATCGTCGCTCTCGCTCCTCCTGATCTTCAGTGAGCTCGAGGACGCTCACTCCATCCCACTTGTCTTCCTCATGAAGCGAGAGCTTGTCCCCGATGGTCCGTTCCCAGCTGTGCTGCATGAGGTCTTCTGGGCTGTCATCTTCCCAGTTAGATGGCAGAGAGGGTGTCTGACCGTTCCCTGCGGACTCCTCCTGGTGAACGGAGTCTTCCTCCTCAGAGAGCTCCTGGTCCGCGGCCTCTTCCCAGTCTGACACTTCTTGGTAACAACCAAGATTGCTGTGGGACAGCTCTTCCAGGATGCCTTCATCGCAATCAGACAGATGGTAGTTGTTGCAGATTTCTTCTAGGGTCGGCTCCTGCCCAATGCAGGCTTCCCTTTGGGATCCCTCATGGTAGTTGTTGGTTTCTTGTGGGGAAAACGCCAGCTTGACCCCCCAGGGGTCAACTACAGTACACATAATAAATAGCTAGTGCTGCCTTCCAGCTCAGGACGGTGTCTTGGTTTGAAAGATAGGTATTTGCTAAAAGAGACAGGGGCCTCTGTTTTTGAAAAGGAGAGTACAACACCCCTCCCCCCTTCACTTTACTATGATTTTGAAATTAAAGAGCCTCTCAGGTGAAGATATGGGGGTAGGAATAACAGTTCTTTACTGATATATATATATATATATATATATATATATATATATATATAAGAAAGGAAATAATACATAACAACAATAACTGCGAGATCAACAGCAACAGAGCAGAAACCCCAGTGAACAGTTTTCACACATTTTATTCTGTGGTGCAGTTACTGTTCTGGCGCTGCCTGCCAGCTCTTGGTGAGCAGGGAGGAGATGCAGTGATCCCACGTGGTGGGATGGGCGCTGAGGTGAATCATGTCTGTGTCCCAGATGAGAAGAGTGGAGGGGAGTCGCTGGTCAAGGATCCCAATGCTCCAAAAGGATGTCTGAGGTCAGCAGCAGATGCAGGAGATAGAGGGTGTCCGAGCAGGGAGGTGAGGTCAGCAGGAGATGCAGGAGAGAGAGGGTGTCCGAGCAGGGAGGTTGCGGAACCCCATAGCCAAGGAAGGCAGGTCCCCCGTGTCGGGATGGCAGTGTGGAGTTTCTAGCGACCATCCTTCTCCAAGCCAGACGAGTGAGAGAGTCTGAGCCCCTATCCCACCTCTTCTTTTCCAATGTTCTTCCTCTCCTCCCCTCTGCGAGAGAAACTGTTAACTTAGCTATCTGAGCTTCTGGGTGTAGCCCGAAATACTTAGCATAACAATGGGAGAAATTCTGCAGAAAGAAAAGGGAAAACTTAAACCTCCAACAGATGGACCCATTGACTGCAGTGGGGCTACTATACACTTGAGGTCAACCATACACTAAAGTGCTCTGCTAGGGCCTCTGTATCTCAGACGAATAGGCTTTTCTTCAGTAAATTTTCCAAGTCTCCTTCTTAAAGGTCAAAGAAAAAGCCTATTCTGTTTCCTGCTGAACTTGGTGGACCTTTTAAAACATATTATATTCATTCTTACTATGTGTACCGTAGGTGTTGAACATTAGTTGACCTTAGTCACAGAGAACTCAAGAAAACAGTCCTGTAGAAGTATGAGGGTATTGGAGGTTAGGATTTTTCCCAGTTCTTTTCTTTCTCTCAGGGAATTTTGCCCCATTAGTTGCCTAAGGGATGATAACGACAGTACTTACAAGACAAGAGAAGTGGCCAAGGTGGGGAGGAGGGTGCTGCTGGCTACTATCTTACCTGGGGAGGTTTCTCTTTGGAAGGGCAGAGATACTGGGAGATTTTGGCTGGGGGCTGAGGGCTGGCCTTGGCTCCTCGCTCTCTGGCTCTTGGGATCTGAGTGGAAAGGTGCAGTTTTTGGTGCTGGATTGTTGCTGCCCAGAGGATTCACTGCCACTGTGGAGTTCCTGTCCTGCGTGGCTTCTACTTACTGTGGTTGAGCTTCCACTCACAAGAGCAGCTGTTGAACTGGGACCTTTCCGACACCTGACCTCACTGGGGATGGAACCAACACCCCTTCCCTCTTTGTCTCCCAGCTGTGTGCCACAGCTGCTTGCAGAAGCCTGGCTGCCACTGCCCAGCCTCAGTGTTTTCTGCCTCTGCTTTGAGTTTTTCTCTACACTGGAACTGATACTCCCTGTCTGCCCAACACCCTGCTGTTCCTGCTATGGCTGTGGCGTTTCTGCTACAGTTTGTTTGCTGCCCCGGGGTGTGCCCACCCTGCCATTCCAGCTGCGCTCCCAGGTTCCTGCTGCAGCCCATTTCACTCCCCGGCCTGCCTGGCTGCCATTACTGTGTGAGGGAGACGCGGCCGAGCTCGCGCCACAGCGCCCCCTGCAGGCGCGGGGGAATCCTGGCCGCTGCCCGGCCGGGAGCCACCAGCGCCCCTGCTGGCTGTGCCCGGAACTGCAGCGCAGGGAAAGGGGCCGCAGCCGAGAGCGGCTGTCCCTGGGTTTGTGTTCTGTTCCTCGGGGCTGCTGCTCTTTGTTTGCCTTGTTCTACACACACATACTATCCTGTGTCTTTGCCTGAAAGCTTCGTAATTTCAAAGTTATAATAATTTGGAGGGAAGGGGTCACATTTTCCACTCCTAGGGATGTTCCTTTGTTCATTGGCAGACATCTTTAAACCAGGACAAAAGGCTAAAGGCTAATTACAACAGCTGAGATCTAGACAATTTTGTAAAATTTCTTTGTTCTTATTTATTTAGCTGATTCTAATTCAAAGGCAATGTTTTATTTGGATGTGAAGATTCAAGTAACAACTTCCAAAATATGAAGGCTAAATGCCACATTTACAATTGTTTCCGAGAAGGATTGACCTTTATTAAAGTTACTGAGTAAATACAATTTCGAAGGTTTTGTTTCTGTTGTAAATTAAATGGTATGTTTGTAGATGGAAAGGTCAATTTTCAGTAAAGCTGAACTTCAGAAAACATCACCTTTCTCAGCTAAATCAAAGGAGTTAATTAATTTTACAGATTAAATACATAATATATAATTCTCTTATCTTTGCTTCAAAATCAATTGTTTATGGCATAAAGAGGATAAACTTGTCATCGTTAGGTGTAAATGTTTGCTGCAGCAGCAAATACAGACTTAGTCTACCACACACAGCTTCATAAACGTGTGACACTCAGTTCCTTTGAGAGGTTGTGTGTAGGGGAGTGTTTGTCTAAATCCTATCTGATATCAGACTTACTGCATTTAGCAAATTTATTCCAACTTACATGAAACTATAACAGTTTCTATTAACAAAAAACGCATTAGACAAATCTTGCTAGACATCAATACTGTATTGAGAGCTCTGCACATTAATCCCCTTCTTTCTATGCTGTCCTTAATTAAAATCAATTTTTTATGCTTAGTAATTGTTACAACTATCTCAATATGAAACCACAAGTACCTATTAATAAGCATAATCTGAACCAGATACACCTGGGTCTATTACCTGGAAGGCTTGAACTTTCCCATGTGTGTATGTGATAGGTCACATACCAGAGTCTGGAGCCTTTTTGGAAGTGCTGAGCACCACACCATCGCTTAAATTAATTGTTCAATAAAGAGAATATTTTTTGCTGCTTTTTACAGAAAATTATTGGACTAAGAGGCAGCACTGACTGCCTCTGTAACAGCCTTCAGTCTCCCTCTTTATATGGCTTTCCAAAGTGAAGGCAGAGAAGGGAACAGTGTGTTTGCTTTCTCTAGCATCCCTTTAAAGCACCATGTTACACACAGCTGAACTTTCCAGCATGTTTCATGGTGTCTCCAGAAAAAAGACATCTGAAGTCAGATATGTAGAAGATGCTGGAAAAATTCAGTCTTCATTGAGATGACAACAGTGTGATAGCAAGTTGAGTTCTTTGTCCTGTGCCTACTGGCAATGACCAGGGATTTGTTATGGATCTTACTCTCCTTGGTTTGGACTGACCTTGTAATTTTTTTCCCTAAGTGCTATTTAGGGACTGTTATTATTTACAGACTGTTTATACAAATCTTATCCTGTAAAATTCCCCATGGGATAGATTCTTTAGGACAAATTCCATGTATACCCTTGTCTTCTCTGAAGTAACTATTACTAGTTTTACTTAAGAGCCATTCAATTATTATTATACCTTTATTCTCTGCACAAGCAAAAAATATCTGTCAATTTTTGTTCTCATAGAAAGGTGTCATATGGGAAAAAAAGAAGAGAGACTGTGATGAAATTGTATGAAAAGGCAGTGAAAATAAACCAGCCTGTGTCAAGCAGAGAGGTTTGTAATAAGCACCAACAACAGACACCTTCACTATGGGGAAAGGAATCCTAAGAGATAAACATCGAAAAATTGCAGGCAAATTTTCCAAGCCACTTCATCTTTTACTTCTTTAATGGAAACTGGCTGACCTGATCCTTCACAAGGCTTTTGCCACACTTAAACCTTGCAGCTGCTTCAGATAATCTAACCTTTAATTTTGCACTGAACAATATTAAACTAAACAAGTCATCTTACTCTAGCAGAGAGCTGGGTCAAAGTGGTTCCACTGCCAAGAGTAGACTGGGTAATTTGGCACACAGGTTTAATCGAGGTTTCAATAGCAATAGCAAATACACATTACTATCTTGCAGCAAGCTCTTAACAGAATTCCAATATTACCAGAGGAACAAAAATAGGGTTTTGTAACAGTCAAATGATTTATTAACCATTTTTTATGTTCTGTTCTCCTCTTTGATTTCCTGGTGTGGTGCATTCTTCATATCCAAGCAATTTTGAGATGGATACTCAAAATTAACTATTGAATTCATCTATGATAATAAGAAAATTACACATTCCATGCCCTTAAGAGATGCTTTACACAAAAGTATCTACACCCATCATATATAAGGAAGGTACAGGACCAGCATTGGAGTCTGAAAACAGAGGCCTCTCTGAGTTTCTCAGTGAGAGACCAGCAAGTTCTAGTGAAGGTTGAAAAACATAGACTTAGATACTAGAGTTTCCATAGAGGCTCCAGGAACATAGTTTTAGACATATTAAAGCTATAGTAAGACTATTGCTCACATTTTTTAGATAGAACAAGATAGACCATATGCATAGTTTATACATAACCTGGCGTGCTAAGAAACTAGAATTCTAATAGGTTAAGAAGAAGTGGTTCAAGTTTGTGTCTTTAGCTTGTTGAGAAGTTTGTATATAAAAATCTATGCATAGGGGAGGGATTCACTTCGCTTTTCCTTTTCCTTTTCCTTTTGCTTTTGCTTTTGCTTTCTCACTTCTCTCCTCACTGCCACCATCATTACCCAAGAAGAAGATAGAAGCTGCGGCAGCAATATCAGCTTTCCAGGACCTTAACAGGAGCAGCTTCTACTTCTAATTGGGACTTTACTTCTATTTAGGACTCTATACCAAAACTTTAGCATGGACTTTAATGCTTGTGACTCTTTGCCTTTCGAGACTGATGTGCCTTTTCAATAAACAACTTTATAGCAACTATTAGCTGGTCGAATCATTAAAGAAAACAATCACAACCCAGCAAATGGTGCCCAGAGCACCAGAGGAATGACCCAACATTTGCTGCCCTGTGTCTGGTACCAGAGGAACACAAATAGTGCCCCGTTTTAACTCACTATTATCTTGGTTCAGGGCAAATTTGGGAGGAAACCTCTGAATGGGGTCCCTCTAGGAAACAGATTCAAGCAGTCCCTCCCCCAGCTGGTTAGGGGAAAAAAAATTTCCTTGGAGAGAAGTGGAGAAAAAACTATTTAATAGGCAAAACACTCTCCACCACAAAAACTGAACAATATTAAACAGCAAAACCTCTTGCTGCTCTGAAGAGATGACGGATTCAGCAGAGACCCTTCCGTGGTTGCAGCCTGGCTCACTCAGGCTGTTCTCAGTCCCTCCAGCGCTGGGAAATGGCCCAGGCCAGGCCTGGTGGGACACAGGTGTGAGCTCCCGTGTTCCCCTGGGTTTTCAGTCCAGAGCAGGTCTGCACAATCCAGGAAAAAGGAAAAAAAACCACAGTCCAGGGAGCTTCTCTGCCTCATCTAGTCAGAAACTAACGAAAAGCAAAGGAGAGCTCTCTGCTGCTGTCCACTGCAGACAACACAGTCTGTGAGAAGGATATGGGGGAACAGGTGCAGTCTCTGATAACAAATTCTGCGCCTCTTTTCTCCACCCTTCACTTAAAGCTGCAGAATTCAATATTCAACACCAACAGAAGAGATGATTTGGGGATACAAGCATCAGAAAGTCACCCCAAGACAACTGTAAAAAAGATTTCAAGCTACTGTCAGGCCTCCTCAAAGAGCTGCTTTAAGTGTCATTTGAATGAATGCAGAAGCCAAAACTAAAAAGATCCTGGAAAAGCCCAGAACTAAAAAGAGGTTATGAGGGTTGGTATTACACATTGATTTTAATAGAGGGCTCTAAAGTAGAGAGGTTGTCAAGAGAAGTTTTAGGAGAGGTATAGGTAGTGGGAGTTGAACCAGGAGACAGATCATGATTTTTCTGACATTCTCAGTCCTGCCATTCCACATCTGCTCCCATGACATGCAGGGAACCTGCTCACTGCAGATTCACAGTGAGACTTTTCACTACATTGTCCTCCCCTTATGCCTCTATTTACCTATCTGCAGAGCAGCTCTTTAGTGAACCTGTGCCCTGCAGCTTATCAAATCTCTCATTTAGAACATACATCCCCTCAGGTGATATCACAGATGTTTAAACAGATATAAGGGTGGTGAAGGATACTAGAATTTGGGGATTGCTGTGGGCACTAAATGGAAGCAAATAATCAGTGCACTCAACAACATTTTGCCAGTGCAGGCAATATATCACAGCAAAACACTGCACTGTATGAATCCTGGGATCTTCAATCAGATAATGCTCATTTAAAAATGGAGCTGTGCAACAGTGGCCCTATCTCTTGTACTCATTTTTCTTGGAGCAGCAGTCTGACATTTCAAAAGATGAGAAGTACCTTTCAGCTTGAATAAACTCAGAAATATATCTGTAAACACATTTGGCCTCCTCTTCAGAAATGTCAGTTTTCTGGAACGAACAGCATGGGTACAATATTTGTGTCAGTGTGTGGATAGCCACTTGCAAGAGAGCAAGCATGTTACAACATTTTATACACTCTAACTGCACTTTTTTTGTAAATATAATAGCTACAGAAAGAAATATCCATTACACCCAACATCAATAAAATATTTGCAAAAATAAGTAAATCATAGATTCAGTAGTGGGAAGTAAAACTTTTTTCATCTCCTCTGCCTCATAAATCAGGTCTCTGGCTTGCTGGTTTCCATGGAGGAATCCTTCTTGACACTAGGGAACAATCATTGTGTTCATTCATTATTGTTGTTCATTGTTGGGTATTCCAACAATGTTCCGGTATTGTCACCTTAAATCAAGTTCTTGCTGTGTTGAGCACTACAGATGGAAAATGGCAGTTCCCGCCCTGAAAAGTTTGCAGTCCAGACAGTAAAAACAAACATGAAGTGAACGACAGCCTATAAATAGTATTAGTGCCACTGCCTGATTATTGTGTTTACAGTAGCAGTTTTTAGCCTACAGTCTATGAGCCCCAGAGGGTTGTGGTCTATCAGGAATCCAAGAAAAGTAAGTAAGGGGGAAAACCCCACAAATCTTAACTTTACCTTACCTTTCCTTTGGAAAGTGTTTAGGGTCTCTATACTAAAAAAGCCTGAAAATCACTGTGTATGGGTTGCCACAATCAAGCCTGTGATTTATAATACCTGGAGACACATCAGCTGACATGTCTGGTTACTGCTTCACAGGCTCACACACCAATCTTGTCTCAGTCTCTTTCCAGTCCAAGGCTGTGACAAGGAGTAGAGAAGAGCCAGCAAAGAGCAGAACCTCCAGGTTTCCCACATCACAAGAACCCATGCTCAGAAAAGTCTTGCAGGTGTCTTAGTGCAGCACACTCCCACTATAGCCCCTCAATCTACCATTAATACCCTCCCCTTCCTTCTCCTTATTACTCAGGATTCACACCTAGGAAGATGAAACTCCCTGAGTCTTGAGTCTTCAAATGGAAAAGACTTAAGCTCCTCTTAGCACTTGCCTTTCTTCCTTCCTATGATGGAGGTACCAGACAGGGAAATACTTGCCAGCAAGTAGCAGTTTACTCAGTGGGAGCTACCAAGTTAACGTGCTTGAAAAATACTCAGCTGCAGAAGAATCTCTCTGTCTTGGGGCTCCTGGAGACCATGAACTTTGACAACAGGTCTACCAGTGTTACCAGAGAGACATTCTTGACTGCTGTGTATGAGCATGCCACCCACACAAAGAGGAGAAGCACTTGGCTTCTGGTTCAGGGTGTTGATAAAAGCCAGGGAATCTCACTGGTGGTAGATTAGCACTCCAGGCTCCACATGGTACTACGTGGTATTTTTCATAAAGTACTTCATTTCCTTACAGTCTTTCAGAGAATTAAATTTTCACTGATCCAATAAAATATGCTAGAATTGCTTATAATGGCACTGTTTAGGATTAGGTAGGAAGTCATTATGTCATAGCTTGCAGAGCTAATGGCTACTATTGAGCATGCATATTGTAAACTATAATGAAATGGGAAAAAATTACTTCCAGATGTATTTTCACTCTGTATTTTGTAATAACAACAATATATCAACCTTTCTAATATTATTTTCTCATGACTGAGTGAACCTATTTGGTTTGTCACTGTACACATGTAAATCTTACCATATCATTTGGCAACAGTTACATTCAAACAGGAATATTTTTATTTCTGATCCTGCTGCTTTCTCCTTTAGCCTTGTGCTAAGCCTGAGGAGCAATAAGGATGACACAGGAGGAATTTGCATCCACTCTGAGAACATGAGAACATTCTTACATCCTCAAAACCCCTGCTTTGCCTCATGGCCAGAGGTATTGGACTATTCTGCAAATATATTCCAATGTGAGATTGAATTTTGATTCATTTCTCTTTCTAAAATTTCTGATCATCCCCGGAATTACTCAATTTGCTTTGGCCCCTGCATCTGTCTCTCTCCCTCCTTTGTTGCTTTAGTTTTTGTTGTACATTTATATATTTATGTACACTCGTATATTATTTTTCCAGCAGCGCAGATAAGAGCAGAGAGCTGGTAAGGTCTTTGTTGTTGGTATAAATTAAAACTCGGCCTTGCTAAAATATATTTACATATAAGGAAAATCACATACTAAAATGGATAATACAATCAATCTGTGGCAAAGGTTAATGGAATCATAGAATGGTTTGTGTTGGAAGGGGTCTTACAGATCATCTAATTACAGTGATTCCACGGCAGGGACATCTTCTACTAGACCAAGTTGCTCCAAGCCCCATCCAATCTGGCCTTGAACACTTCCATGAATGGGGCATCCACAGATTCTTTGGGCAACCTGCGCCTGCCTGTGCCTCACTACTGTGATATCAGATTAAAGCCCTGCGTCTATCCATCTATAAACTGGAGACAGGTCATGGATAAACCATGTCTTTTTCTAAATTTTCTAACTGGGTACTATTTGTTTTGGAAATGCAATGAAGTCTTGATCAAATGTTTCTCATATTTATGCTTCCATTTCACTGAAATTATTTTATCCCAATGAGAAAGACAAACAATGTTCAGGATTACAGGATTTCTTAAGGAAGGACTCAAAATGCATCCTCTAGTATTGAGTAAAACAGCAATATCTCACGAAATATGTATGAAAGGCAGAAGTATTCAGGAAAGTTTATTAGATGAAACAAACTAAAATGTTGCAAAACATCTTTTAAATATTCAAACCAAAAATGTTTTCGGACTAACCTACACATATAGCTCCAGCCCAGGAGTCTTAAAGTTGACTGAAGTCTCTCACAACCAAAAATATTAATGTTAATACACTTTGACAATGTGACAATAATCAAACAGCTGGTGATTGCCAACATGATATATGAGAAAAATTATGTAGAGAATAACAGATAAGTTAGTCTGATATTACTGACTGAAAAAAATAAACAGTTAATTCAGGACTATGTCAGGAAAGCATCTGAACCTAAAAACATGAGGAATTCCAGTCAGCATTCCTAGAAGGCATATCTTGTTATTTTGGCAGAAGTATGTGCCTAGTTGACAATCGCAGCTCTCTTGATGTAGGGTACAGAATTCGTCAAGTTATTTAACTTAGTACTACATAAAAATTTGATTTTAAAATGCTTGTAATAGCAATGTAAAATGGGATATCTTAGGTGGATTATTGGCCCATTGAATGATCACAGAATGTAGTTGTTCCTGAAGGGATATCAACTTTCTTGCTTCTGTTGGTAACTTAAGGACTAATTTGTGTTCCAAAAACTCCAGCATGAACTAAAGAAGCCTCTTGTTCATGTGCACTGAAAAATTAACTTTGTAGGCCACAAAGGTGGGCTTGGGTTTCATTTCAGTGAAGTGAATACATTTTTACAGCTTTTACCTACCTCTAACAGAACACATTTTTAAAAATGCTTAGATGCATTTCATTTTCGATCAAAGATTGGCTTATTGGGCAGTGGAACTTCTTTGATCCTCTAAACCAAAGTAAAATGGAAGACAGACTTGGAAAGCACTACTCCAGATGAGATTTGGCAAGAGATCAATATTTTACCCTTTAAATATGTATTAATCCATGGCAGAACTAAACCATTTTAACTTTTTATACAGACAGTATTTTACCCTTGTGAAAGAGTATTAAAAGTGTATAAAAATTGTGTATTATGGAGTTATTTTGCTGAATGTTATTTATGATACAGTTATCTCACTGGGGAAAAGCAATAGCTAGTGATACATACCCAGGGAAAAATTATTGGGTGATGGTTTCAAAAGAGCTTGAAAGATTCAGACAGTCAATTCTCAGTGAATTGGGAGTTCTGACAGGAGTTTTGGCTCTAAATTATATAAGCAGTTTTGAAAATCCAGCTCCTCCTTCCCCCTTTATCTTTAATTGAGTTCATTTGTCTTTCATTTGCTTATTGTGACATTCTCAGGCAATTTGAAGCTGCTTAAGAAATAATAACAGCTCAAAAATGTGCTCCCAGTCTTGAGCTGTCAGAGGCGCTGCATAGTGGAGGAGAGTTGGGCTGATGGCTACCTCTCTAATTTACTCCCTTGTTGAACTCACAAAGAAAGCAGCACTTTCATATTAGGGGCCACCAGGTGCAGAAGCAGAGGTAATAGAGGTAATAGAGCAGCTGGAGCAGAGACAGCAGCATTACCAGTGAAGCAAATCCCCTCTGGAGCTGCATGGCTCTGCACCTTCCAACCACAGAGCCTAAAACTAGGGTAAAGCATTAAGTATATGAATATGCATAAATCTGAAAACATCTAAAGTTACTTTAAAAATCACATTAAATACTAAGTAATATATGAAATGTCTCAATGAAAATGTTCCATTCTCTCCTTTCCTATTAAGCCTGAATTACAATTTGTGGTTACCAGAAAAAATGCATACTTTCCAATTCATGCATACAATAAACAAATGTACTCTTTTATTCTGCTTGACTTAGGTTCAGTCTTTAGTGTTGGAAAACAAAGTTCTTAGTGGCTGATCCCATCTTCTCTTTTATGTGACATGGGCTTTCTATGAAGTGTTGTCCTGTTTCTGTGCTATGGCATTCCTTCCAGCCAGGCACAATCCTGCTGTGGGTGTTAGACAGTGTGAACACACCTGGGCTGATTTGCTCAGGAGGGAGCTCTCTGATGTGCTATGTACAAATTCTGCTAAATAGGCAAGCTCATCAACTTGGCTGCAGAGGGGAATGTATCTGTATCAAATTATCAACTATGCTTTGTGTCTGGGCTAAAATATCAATCCTCTAGCTTCATTAGTTGCTACTTGCCCCAGGGCAGCCTACTATGCTATTATAGTCTCTGATAAGCCTTATTAGATCTCTTGTTCTGAAATCTTAGGATTCAAACTAGAGGTATTTGCCAGTATATCTAGAAGCAGCTACTCTCATCTGAGTGCCATCAATACATATAACTCCACTGAAATTTCAGAAAAGTAAGTAGTATAGAAATGATCTTAACATTTTTTATTCAGAATATCTGCCAAAGGTAAATAGGTGGGGATTTGCATGCATCACATATGGTGGTATTTTACATTTAAAGATACAGTGTGTGAAATCCTTATCACAGTGTAGTGACTGGCAATGCTCCCACCCATTTTGATGAGTTAGAATTTCAGTCCATGTGGGTACCAACATTTAAAGCCAGTAATGTTTATAACATCCATGGGAAACTATACTGACTGATCATCCTGAAATGCATTGCTGTGAAGGTTCTTTGTACTGAATATTTCTGCTATAACAGGAAAGGGACATGAACCACCCTTTTGCTAAGATGAAGAAAAGCCTTTGTGTGACTGCCAGTTCCTCATGTGAAAGTATTTGAACCTGCATGCAAGTCTCTAATATGTGCCAGGCAGAGCCCAAAATCCCCCTGGCAGAGCAGACACCTCCTGTATGTGCTGCCTTGTCAAAAGATGGGGGTCAGTTTTATCCCTTCCTGAGACAGGCATATGTACACAGAGTAATAGATGGAGCCAATGTCCCTTTTAATCTCAGGTGAAGAGGCGCTTGACTGAGTTTAGAAGAGTTTTTAGGGATGCTTCACTTGGGATCCGTTGCCAGTGGTTCACACTGGTTTCATAGTAGGGCCAAAATAATTCAGGGACAGGACAACATGTGAGTTTTGGCACAGTGCTCTCAGAGGCATCTCCACAGGGCTAGACAAAGTTGAATTTCGTCTTAACAGCCCATTAGGAGAGCATGGGTTGTAGACATGAGAGTAATTCCATGCAACTGTTTCTGAGTAAGTTGGAGCTAAAATACCACCACACAGTTATGAATTGAGCTTTCCTTGCCTATGTGGAAATATAAGATATTTCACCATGTTTTGTTTACATGGTAGGTTAAATTTATTTGTTTGTTGTATTTTGACATATTTATAAAAGTGACAGTCATCTATATAAATTTAATTTTGCTTTACATTTAAGAAAGATATACTTATAAAAATATGAAATATATATTTATATTTAGTAATTTGTAATTGCTACTACATTTTTTATTTATTATACTTCTTATATATTGTAATGAAGCATCATACCACACAGAAATATCAAGTGATCATTCTTGCTCAGAACAGGCTCTTTATTACCTACACCTGAGGCTGATGACTTTAGCTCTTTCCAGTCTCTGAAAGTTGATGCATGGCTGTCCCTAGGAAATGCTGTTGTTTTTTCACTTGAAAGCACACTGAAAGCAATCAAGTGCAACAGAGAGTGTACTGAAAATTAAAAATTTTTTATAGTCTTATTTTCTTACCAGTTATTGGGCTGATGTCTAAATGCCTTATATAAATGAGCCATATCTAAGACAACTTGCAGGCCTGCATATAATTATAATACCTTGAAAGGTAACTGTTGGTGATTTTTCTTTATACTTGCATGTTCTATTACAGCAAAACAGCAGCTGTCTGAAATTTCCTGGTGATTAATGACAAGCCTTCCTCCCCGCCCCTCTATCTAATACTTATTTAAGCAGCAATGACTGACAGGGTGGCCTTTCACAGCAGTTAATCAACACATAAGCTAAGTATTGGCACATTTAGCTGGAAAGAAACAGCCTTTCCATCCGTCATTATTGCTTAAATATAGCCCAAATTGGTGCATTTTCAATTCTTAAGTAAGACCTGCAAGGAATATTAATTTAAAATGTGTTTATAATAAGATGTTTATATAGAGAAAATATATTTATTTGAAACTATCCCTCTGTGAAATCAGTTGAAGGATCACTGCCAATGTGGGGAGGTAGAAGAGTTTTGATCCATCACAGAGTTTTCCCAGAAGCTTTTTCGTTTGATGGAGTCTGGGAATGATTTCCGCTTTGTACAGGATGAAACATGAATGTGATAGTCCAACATTTAGCATAAGGTAACCCTGGAACATATACTAAGTATTAAAAACAGGCAATGGCATGATCTTTGGATAATTTCTTTGAATGAGTTTAAGAAAGTATTTTTCCCAGCAGCCCACTCATGGTATTTTGCTGACATAGTGGTCAAACAGTGACACCTTTCAATTGCTTCAGTCCAGGGCCAGCTTGATCCATTGCCATTTTTGCTAAGGTTGATCTAAGCCACTTAGTTAGGCACTGGCAAGGCCAATGCTTCCTCTGTATTTTTATATAGAAGTGGTAACTTGCAGTGATGGCACACAAAATAATAGTAATTTTAACTGTTACAGCAACATGTGTCAGGGTTCTCTCATTATTCAGAGCACACTTGAGTTATAAAGGCTTCAAAGTCAAGATCCTTGCTATGAGGAAGGAAGCCAGTTCATCAAATAATTCACTGTGACTCTCAGCCAGTCAGGATCTTCAGCAAATACTATCTGATATGCTCATTTTTGTCTCAGGCTGAATACAGAAAGCTGAGCCACTAATTTGAACATCTTCCTCATATTATATTAACTACAGGATCAAGTCCAGATAACTCACTGTTCTCTTTGCTCCTGTTGTTCTACCGTTTATCTTTAATGGGATGGGAATTAAAGGTTTCAGTCAGAACTAGGTCAAGAAAAAATCTTATGTTTCTATCTGCTATTAATCGCCCCCCCTCTTTTGAC
Source organism: Sturnus vulgaris (assembly GCF_052056855.1). Taxonomy (NCBI): domain Eukaryota; kingdom Metazoa; phylum Chordata; class Aves; order Passeriformes; family Sturnidae; genus Sturnus; species Sturnus vulgaris. Next base: position 14,701,391 of record NC_142256.1, on the reverse strand, counting down.
AGTTTTGCCAGGTGTTAATTCTTCATAAACTGAGATTTGAACAGCTGCATTAGAGGTACTTTACTCTAGGCCTCTTACAGTACTTTTAAATATTTTATGCAGCTTCAGCAATAAACCTAGGCAAAATCTGCTAAACTTCATGGCTTCCCCTTAAATCACTCACCGATTTTTTTCAGAATGAAAATGACACACAAAGGCATTGCAATCCATTGGGTTTTTTTGGCCCCCTCTTTCTCTTACATTTACAGGGAAATATTTGGGAAATGTCACTTTCAGGATCCTTCCCCAGACAAAGAGCATAGCCAGAGCCATTTGTATCATACAGTGAATGCCCAGCTGTGTGGTTGGATGATAAATACCAATGACATTTGGGATTCTATGACTGGCTACCTAAGCAAATTTTACCATTATGACATCTAAAGAAATTAATGGTTTCTGCTAGTCCTCAATCGTGAATGTGTACATGCAGCTTCTAGCAGATTTTAACATTAGAAATATTTTTGCTTTCAAAAAATAACAGATCAGAGTTAATGAAGAACACTCTGCTTGCAATAAAAAACCAACAAAAAAACCAAACCTGCAAGACTAATTCAAGCCTTCTTATTGCCTAGAGAGATTTGTCTGTCTAAGAGAGCACATGCACCTTGGCTTTATCAGAGCTGACAAGAGAAGCAAGCACTGCCTGTCCTTTGATCTTCAACTCAGTGGAGACCTGAGACTCACAGTCCCCACCACAGGAATGGCAAGTGGGCCCTCTGAATTACTGCTGTGCTGACATCCCCAAACCACCTTGAACAGACTAATCATACTGTTCATAAGGAACTGTTGCACCAGCTTATAAAGCTGACATCTACTCATGAGAATGGTGGTACACTTACACCCTGGAGAATAACAAGATCAATTCAAGGAAATTGGCTAAAAGCATCTTATACATTTTCTGGTTATCTCTAGAGAAGCAAAGTTAGGCTGAATCACTTTCTTACAACAAAAATACCCCTTGTGTCCCTGAACAACCTCAAGCTACTCAGAAAAGGACTAATACTCTGTTCTTTTTACTGCTTAAAGTTTTTGATTGCTAACAGTAGAGTTCATTTAACTTGTGTATCAGAGAGTTGTTGATAGGCCATTTAATGTCAGATATCCTTGTTGCAGTTTGTTAAAATTTACATACAATCTCTGCTCTATAAGTATGTACTTTTGAGGGGATCATCTTGAAGGGGTCGAAGATTTTTGAAGGAGCATCTCACTATATTGGGGAAGCTCACCTCAGTACAAATTGCACTCCAGATGTTACTTGGGATCAGCGCCATGAAGAAAACTCATAAATAAATTGCTTATTTTAAATATACAGGTTATAATCGCTATTATATAACATTGACTGGCAAATAGATGTAGGAGAAGGACTGGATTGATAATGGCCAGTAAGGAAAATATTTTCTCTAGGCTCTTGAAGAAGATGCATGATAGATGTCCAGCTAGACACCACTGCAGGCTGCCTTGTATAGGAAGCAGCTAATAAATGATGCCCATTTTCACTTGAATATCCTGTTTCTATGAGAAAATAGAAATTTTAACTTGTACTTTAGGACAAAGGAAGCACCAGAATTATTCCTAAAATCTAGCTGTCAATAGGTTTTTGATGCAAATGAGTATATATAGTTTATCTCTTTTTATCTCATAAGAATTGTTGAAGCAGATTTCAACTCGGTAAATGAAAATGGTATATTTGCATATCCTTTTGCTGTATTATTAAAAGGCTGCACATAATATTATACATATTATCAGTGTGTGAAGACTCAGAGTCCTGACCAGCTTTCCTCACTGTAAAAAAATAAAACAACAAAATCGTGATGTCACCAAGCCTTCTGACTAACAGCTTTTAAATCAATAATAAAGAACCTACAAATAAAAACATCTAATAACCTCTGGAAATTGTATGGCTATATCCTGCAATAAATGAATGCTGGGTTAAAATTTGCAATGATCCTACTTTGTAGCATGTCTGAGCATTAAAATTCTGATTTAAAACAATGAGTTTCATAACAAACAAGTATGGAGCTTAATAATGGTATTTATTAATTGTATTTATTTTCAGAGCTTCTTTCAAAGTGAAGTGATCAGTTAAAGTCAAGCACAAAAATGAATAAACATTCCAAAACAGCTACCACTGAATTCCTGTCCATTTCTGAACTGCTGGCTACTGCTGCTGATCAAAATCCTTAAATTTAATTAGCATGCAACAAATAATCTAAAGTTGGAAGACGAAAATGGTAGATTTACAGCTAGCTAGTAGTCCTTCAATGGTCCAGTGGCTAGCACAAGGCTCTGGGGCTATGGGAACCTGGATGGTACTGCTGCCTGGCCACTGTCCTAGGCTGTCATAAACTGTGCTGTGTTTGCTGAGCCAGGGCAGCATCCTCAGCCTTCCTCTGGAGAAGGAGCTCTATCCACTGCTCACTGACCTGGAAGAGATAAACAAGAGAGATTTCAGAACCGGGAGATCTGGACATTCATCCAGACTGGGGAGCGAAGCCCCTTTCAAGAGATTTGAACCATATTCAGCTGAAATGCTGGAACTACCATCTATTAAAGATGAGCAGTGATTGGTAACTCCTGTAATGCCTCGTTTCCTTTGCTTCTCTCATAATGGCTTGATAGTTTCCAGGGCAAACATTTTCCACTAAGCTCAGTATGGCAAGCCGATTTTAAAATTCAGTTCTAATCTCAGAAATAACCACAAGTCTTCTCAGATATTTTGGTACAACAGCCCTACTGAAATGCAATTCATTCACTGGCAGTTGAGACAAATGAACCTTTTCACCTATTTCACATATTTTGGGCTCTTGAGGACCATGCACACAGGAAGAGAGCTCCAATCCTCGTCATGTCTGGCAGGGGGATTTACAGCACTAATATCTCAGTTCCTTAGGCATTGACTCTGATGTTCCTCTACTCCTGGTCTTCTCTCTTGGCAGTGGTCTTTGCAATACGTTAGAGGAAGGGCTGCCCCCCTTTAAAGGGATCTTGATAAGGACATCAGATGACATAATTCTTTAGAAGCTTGAAGGATCAAGCTTTCTGAATTACAGAGTGTACCTGGGGTATTAGGATCAGTGTGTACACGTCTTTTAAGATGAGGCCTTTGGGTACAAACAATTCTCTGTGCTTTAAATCACTGTGGAGGGATTTCTCATTACATATGTTGTATTAACTTTCCAAGATGTATGGATCTGCAAATGAAAGAGGAAGCTTTTGCAACTGGACACCCTGTTATATCAAATTGACATGGCTTGTTAAAATATTAATGTTAAAAAAAATTCTTTCCATTAAAACAGAACCAAGTCAATTTACATTTTGAGGGATCAGGTTCCAACAGAAATTAATTGTGCTTAGGCTAGATTACATTTCCATTAGTAATCACAATAATTGATATTCATTGCTCATTACAGTTAAGCAATTTCAGACTACCTCTGCAAATACTAAATGTCGTAAGCTCTTGTAAAAGCTGAATTGATCACAGATATGTAAGGTCTTTTCAATAACATGGAACATATTTGCTCTGTTACAGTTCATCCTTAGGTGAGCTATATGCAAAATTTGATCATGTTAGAAGGCAATTTTGCCAGCCTGTGTTAGTATGCTTGATAGGGCTGTGCTGTATGAATTGAGATAGAACAGAGGTCAGAAATTACCTTAGTAATGGAACTAATTCTGATTAAAACAGATTTTATCTAGGATAACAGTATTTATGGAGATATTCAGGAATAAGAAATTGGAACTAAACCATGATTGCAGCTATAGGAGCTGAATATAAAAACGACCGTAACCTGGTTTATTTAATTTTATGCTGTATTCTGTAAAGATCTACCATCCACTGCTGTTTTTCTGGTTTGGTTAGAGATAAATCTGACTTGGTCCCTTTTTAGTCTGTCTTTTTCTGGCATTACACATGCTATTAACTGTTCTTTTTCATATTCCCATGCATTTATCATTCAGTAAAAAGATAAACAGGCTTCCCAAATCTCCAGTTCTTGTTAACTACAGCTGTTCTGAATTCTTTATCAAATAATATTATGTCCTGGATTCTTGGCACTAACTTCCTTACAGGCCTTGGCCAGTCTGCTCAGAAGAGATACTAAATCAAGCCCAGAAAATATAGCCTGTGAGCAAAGCAAAAAAACCCAGAGGCTGTGGAAGACATGAAACCAAGTTGAGAAACGTGAGAGGGAACTGAAAGGAGGGAGAAATCATGGAATTATAGAATAGTTTGGGTTGAAAAGGATCACTAAAGGTTATCTAGTCCAACCCCCCTGCAATGAACAGGGACAATCTCCAGCATAGTGAATTGAATGAAAAAAAAATGAAGTGTAATAATAGGATTCATATTTGTTATTTTGTATCAACATCCCATGTGTGGTGTGGATACTGAGCTCATAGCAACAGAAAAGCTTGACACTAAAAGATACTTCCTGCACCAAACCCCATGTAAGCATAACTGTTCCTGACTCTCCAAAATGTCTGCCTGAAGGATAAATGAGCACATCTATTCTGGTCAGCAGAACTCATTGAATATTCATATGCAAGTATTCATTTAAGGGAAATATTTCAAAGACATTTACTAGAACTGAAGAATATGGATCTTTGAAAATAAAAGTCAAGAATTTACATATTCTGCAGCTAAAACTATAAATAGACACAAACTAAAGAATAATATATTTTTGAAACAGTATAGTCTAATGGTTACAGCAGTGTTGTGTAAGCGGTATCCTTTCTTCCACTTGTCTCTGATACGTTTTGTAAGGTTGGTATCCATCTTGGTTTGAAAGACAGGTGTCTGCCAAGAAAGGCAGGAGCCTCTTTTTAAAGTGGACAATGTAAACCCCCTCCCTCCAAACTATCATAATTTTGAAAGTAAGGGGGCTCTCAGGCAAAGATATGGGAATAGGAATAACAGTTCTTTGCTAGGAAAATTAAAATAGAAATACAGTATTACAGAGAACAAATCCCAAAAAACCACTGACAGTCAGAATACAACCTGACACCCTGTCAGTCAGGGTGTTGGTAGCAGTCCCATTAAATGGTGGCTGCATCCTCCTGGATGACAGATGTGGTTCTGCTGAAGCAGTGCTCCTGTAGAAGGGGCAGTTTTCCTCTGAAGATCCAGTGATGATGTGGAAAGGTTCAGTTTTTTCTCTGGAATCGAGTGGAAAAAGGCTGCCTTGGTGTTCCAGATTTCAGTTTTTATCTAGGTAGGAAAGGCTTGGCTCCTTTCCCTGGGTGGAGCATCTCCCAATGGGATGATGTAATTTTATCACTCATGCAGTGGGACTCAATGGCCCATTAACAGAATATATCTTCCTGGAAGAAGGATGGGTTGTGGAAAAGATAAGGATGTCTGCCCCACCAGAGATTAACAGATGGCCCATTAGCAGAGAATATCTCCCACAAAGATAAGGATCACTGCCCCTCTTGGTTTTAACAAATGGTGATAGAATACATATTTTTGGTGTATTGCAACCTAAGACTCTATTTCCTTTCCAGCTGCATGCTTGCAAAGCTTTCAGAACACTTAGTCCCTGCAGTGAGATCTGCACACCCAGCAAATAAAAAACGGGGGAAAGGAGAGAAAGGATGAGAAAGGATGAGAAAGGATGAGAAAGGATGAGAAAGGATGAGAAAGGATGAGAAAGGATGGTCTCATGGTTACTGTTATCACAGGAGACATGGATTTGCTTCTGTGCAACCTTAGAGAAATCACACTCAGCATGCCTGTATTTGGTGACTCAATGTCCTGCAGAAATCCAGAGCTGATGCTGAGCCCTGGAAGGCAGCATTTCAGTCCTGCCTCTTGCACCTGAGCCTGTGCTACTCCACTCTACCATCAGATCGAGGAGGATCTCTGCATTTGTCTGCTGCTCAGAGCTCTTTTTGTCCTTGTGCCTTACCTCTCCAAACAAACCGGGGGCAACAGCACTTCAGAGTGGCTACCATGGATGTGTGTGCATGGCCAGGAGCAATAAAATGCTATAGCATGTAAACATCTCAGAGAAAACAAACTGTCTTCTAAAAAATGAACAGATAAACAAACAAATAAGAGTCACAGTAGCAGCAGCTTCTTTGCTTAATTTGTTAAACATCTGGGAAACAGAGGCTTAGGAAGGGGAAAGCCATCCTAGCTTCCTAAAGCTAGAGTAGCTCTCCTCCTATATTGGTGAAAATATAACATTTACTAGCCAAATGTTGCTTATAAAGCTTGCATCTCTAGCATATTTAATTAAGAATGTGTAGAGTTTTCACAAAATGTCCTAGTGAGCACATATACTGTTATGAAACTTCTGTTGGAGTTCTGAGTATTTAAGAAAAATGACATATCAGGCAAGATTCACTCCACACAGTGAACAAAAAGAAACCACTAGAGACTACTTGCAGTAACATATAAAGGAATAAATTCTACAGGAAAGAAACTAAAAAAATTTCAAAACTGAATTCTGAACTAGATATCTGTGAAATAGAAATACAAAATAGACCCTCTTACAATCTGCTCCTATTTTACCAGAGCACACGAGAATAGTGTTTGGTTTTCATCTTAGCTGAAGTGTCTAAGACAGATGTTCATGAGGCTTTATATGTCAAATTTATGAAGGCTGGCTTGTAGTTTGAGCACTTTTGGTAACAAGGAGAAGGTGAACTTTGAATGGAGCTTCAGGAGGATGTAAATCTAGGCAGAAGATAAGGTTCAAATCTAATTTGGTACAGATTTTTTTGACTGCAGTTAGGGTCAGGCCTGAGGCAGAATACCTGAAAAGCTGACCACAAAAAGTGCTGAGGGCCTCCTCATGTAATACTAATTTACTGCATTGTCAGAATGACAAGAGATCAGACAAAACCCCAAAACCAGGCAAACTAAGAGAACCTCTGGTAATGGCCCCTAGGGAATGAATAAAGGACTGGCTGGGACAGTACAACTTTACAGTGTCTCATGGGCCAGGCAGCCTTAGAGACAATGCACAGTTTCTTATTTATGAGCAGAAGCAAGATCTATACCCATAAATCTTGGTCTGAGATGTGTAACTCTAAAGTAAATTTTAAGAAGCACAATTAAGAAAAACTACCCAGAAGCACAGAACTCAGTGCTATGAAATTTAACACAAAATTTTATTACAATTTAAGAGTCTCTGACACTGCAGCCTTAAAAATCCCTAAATTGCATGCTGCCATATAAAAGCCTGCTCCTACCCTCCTGTATACACATTTCTGTTGAACATAAAGCTTATTTAACTGTTTTGTGCCAAGCAGGGCTTTTAAAGCCAACCAAGTAACAGAAGATGCTTAACATGACCCTGCACAGGACCAGTACAATGGGGAAACCTCATCTTCTATGTCTTATTTTGATTTCCTGTTTCCACATTATGTTCTTGTCCCAGCTGACCTTCTATTCTAGTAACTAACCTAATGAAATGCTGACAGACGAGATCATTTACAGCCAGAAAAATTTTAAAAATTATAAATACGTCACAACATTTTTTTCTTAATTTTTTGGCCTATAGAAAATATGTTCCTCATCAGATTGTCCAGGATAATGTTATTATATTTGCACAATGCCAATGAAAACTTAGCAAACATGAACCCTTGAAATCAGTTATTTGTGGAGGAATGACTTTCAGCCACAAGTTTAAAAGTCTACATGAAGAGGATTTGCCAGCAAACAACCTTTACAGGAGAATAAGTAGAAAGTAAGATAACATTAAAGGGGAGAATAGCTGATGTGTCAGGAGAGCTGTTATGGATCACAGTAACACTTCTAAACTCTATAATTAAAATAAAGACAAAATCTTTTCTTCAATCTTTGTTATGCAGTGGACCAAGGAGCTGCACACTGATACAGGTGATCATTACACACCATGAATTGTTTCTTGACATTAAAAGAGAAACAAAATCACAAAGCATAGATCACTTATTATGTATTAAAATGTTTTTATGTACAGTGAAAATATGCATTCAGCCCTGAGCCTTGCTGGATTCCTTACTGATTTCAGAGTCTGGCAATTAGAGGTGCTCAGGGACTTTACTATCCAGCACAGTGGTTTGAGGAGAACCAGTTAGGAGATAAGGTGACATGAGTTTTTAAGTTTAATGTAACATGATTTATTTAAATTAGATAAACTTTCAGTGATTATAAGGGCAGTTTCCTTATGGCTTCTCTTCTCCCTTCCTGTGAACCTTGTCCCTTGATTATTAACTCTGAAAACGGATTCCATGTTATCTTCAGGGATTAAGGCATCATTTTTGAGCTGTTAAAACCTAACAAAAGTTTAACATATTGTAATAGTGATTAAAAATGAAGTGGAAAAAATATCCTGATATGTATAGACTAAATGGATTATTTATCTGAGTGCACTGGATCACATCCTTGGATGTCTAAAGATACACAAACAATACAAACAGAAGTCAAGACCTACGTATCCAGTCAAGTCATATTTATAAGATAAAAGACTAACATGGAAGCTCTGTAAAAAAGTTGTCTGATCCTGGTAGATAATCATCACAATGTGATGCTGAGACCAAATGGATTAGTCTTTGAATATACACATAGAGAAATATTGATTAGGAGGAAGTATTATTTTGTTATTTGATACTGGTGAGGCCTGTACTGGAACAGTACAATTTAAAAGGCTTTTGCTTGATTATGGAGAGATGTAGGAATGCTTAGAATGGCTTATTCTGTTCAGTTTACTGATGAAAAGGTGAAGGGGAAAGGAGACAACTGTATATAAGGACCAATGTGGAGAGCACAACTCTGCTATTGTATCTTCAGTCTGCAAACAAAGCTTTAACAAAGGCTCAGTGGTTAGATATGAATGCCTGATACATTCAGGCTAAAAATAGGATACACAGTTTTAACAGCAGGAGATCTTGCAACAATTTAATCAAGGTTGTGAAGAATTCTATCAGTGATAATTTGAAAATCAAAAGCAGATGTTTTTCTTAGAACTCCAGTTCAAAGAAGAGTAAGTTCATAGATGTTTAACATGCTAGATAATAATAGCACAGATTTTTCTTGGCCTTGTAGTCTCTGACCTCATTAGATGGCAATTTGGTTCTTGGGTGTCTGTGGAGGGATGCAGTTTGCATCTGTTTGGTTGCAGTGCTTACGTCCCTTTGATGCCCTTGCACAAACTGGGATTAGCTTTTATTTACCACTCAAAGAAGCAAGTCCTGCTGAATCAGGTGTGCAGCCCTCTTTACCTTCCCATCATCAGATTGTGTCTTCATTTCAGAGCACTAAGAGAGGCCGGTGACATGAAGATGAGGGACATTTTCCACCAGCCACGACATTTGTAAAGTGTTGATCCATCCAACTGCAGTCTCTGCAGAAAATGTTCCCCAGCTTATTTACAACCACTCTGATTCATGCAACAGCTTTGCTGTCTCAGGCTGGCCTTCAGGATGTTCAGCTGGGTACATTAATATCCATATTGTCTTTGAGTAATCGATGGATATTTCAGTTACTTTTCCTCTTTACTTCTTTCATGACAGGTCTGACTTCATTTGCACATACAGAGCACATGAAATAGAAGTACTGCAGCAAGACACTTGTTTTCCAGACTCCTGTACCTGCCTCAGAACACAGAAAAATCCTAATGAATTTTATGTTACAAAAAGATGCTCTTAAATCAAAATGCATAGTATCAGATCAAAAGCTTAATAAAAGCTCCCTCTTGCCTTGGCTCCCACATAATGAGCTGGGGTCATTCTAAAGAAAAGAACAGAAATTCTGGGACTAAAACAGAGCAGAGTGTGAAGTGTTTTTAATATCACAGCAGATGTAATTATTTTCTGTTTCTTTTTATTATTAAACATTGAGGTAACTAGAAGGGAAAATCAATATGGTACACCATCTCTAAACAGTGCACCATCTTCAAAACAGTGCTTATATCACAGTCCATGTTTTATTGTGCTGGATATATGTGAAAAGGAAGATAAAGGTCTGGTGGAGGAGATGTATTTTACTGCTATATGCTTTACACTGTTGCAATGATTGCCATTAGAATTAGAAGAGGTGTATTTTGAATTCCAGTTTGTGTACTGGGGGGCCTCTCTGTCCATTCTGGACCTAATGTGTTGCTTTATTTCTTTGCTTCCTCTACTAAATAAGAGTTTGATGGCTACTAGGAGAACTATTATGGATAATAATGCACTTAGACTCCTAAGGGCAATAATGTACATGAACTACTGTTTGTTTTCTTCAGTGATACCATTGAACATTCCTTGTTTGGTGTAGCTGTGATTTGTTTTGGGTCATTACTAAGATAATTGGAATTACAGCCAAATAAGACTTCTTTCTACTTGCAAATAAAATATTTCCATTATAATGGTAAAATTTCAATCCCTTTTTTTGACTAACTAACTATGCATATCATATGTACTTCATTGTTCATTCCCTATAAGAGTGCAGTTGCAAGTTTCCTGGCCTTTGATCTGTCTCTCTTTTTGCTTTCTTTCCTTCTTTCAGAGGATCATTATAAGCTTATTTAGGCTAACAAGGAGATCACATGTCCAGTAAATGTGCACAGCAAATGAAAAGAAATGTATCTCAATAATACAGACATACTTCAAATATCACCGGAGTTCCACAGTGAAGAACATTGCAGTCAAAGAAAGGGCTTCTATTGATTTCATTGATTTTGAGCCCTGGCTTCTGAAGTCAGAAGGCTGAGTAAAACCATGCCCCAGTTCATTACTGGCTTCTCTTCACTGCTTGCACTCTGGGCAAACTCTGTACTTCAGCAAAACTGACATTTTAAAAGAGAATCCTCCTTTTTTCACTTGACAAAGAGAATAGCTGGTTGTTTCTGTCTAATTTTCCTCTGTGTTGTTACTGTGTACTGGCCTAACAGTATTTGCAAAGATGTGGAAAGCAGTGAACCACATGCTTCAGTTCACCTTTGGCCATATTAACAAAGAGAGCTGCACCAGCTGGTGAGCCCCCTGTGCATGCCCAGCCTTGTCAGCTCTCCCACTGGAGCCCTGGGCCAGGGGAGAGCTGTGCTGCTGCAGCCAGCCCCAGAGCCCTGCACCTGGACCCTGCAGGGTCCTGGGATGCAGAGCAGACATGACCTGATCCGCTCACTTTGCATTAACTTTGGAAAAGGCACCTGAGCAGAACCAGCAGCAGTTCAGCAGCAGCCATGTAACCGCTTTGCACTTGTGCAACCAGAGTGGATCTCAGTCATCTCTGCTCTTGACTGGTCAAATTTACCAGCCCTTTAAGCAGCTGTTGTTTGATCTCCACCCATGACAAATACGTCAGTGAGACAAGAGTGTTTCTGGTTTTGTTAGTCTGTAGAAGGGAAATGAATTCCCTCATACACCAGCACTGTACATATGGCTCGCACACACCAAGACAGCATTTTCTGTGCTACAGTGAAAGATGAAAATTCTTTCCTTCTTCAGGCTGTTTCGCCAGGTGTTGGAAAATCTGCATGCTTTGTGAGTTTGCCCTCAAATCTGATGAATTTGGTAGGGCACAGGGAGAGGGGTCTGTGTTTCATGCTGGACCTCCTTTGAGCAAGGGAGGGGGTAGAACTTATTTCCCCTGGCTCCTTCTGTGCCACAGGCTTCCTTAAACTCCTAGTGACTGACCTCCCCTCTTCATCCTTGTGTCAAGGATGTGGGATCAGAGCAGGGCCCTGTTCACGTCCCAGATGGTCTCAACATACATGCCAGCTGATGCCTGGCACCCTCTCTCATCTTGAGGAAAAGACATCTGTGATCCTTCTCACAAGCCCTGTCTACTACTCCATACTCTACAGAGAGCCATCCTACTCCCTGCTTACTGTGCACGGGAAGCAGGAAGGAAAATAGAGGGATCACACAAACTTTGCATATTTGCTTTCTTTTAAAAATCTTTCCAAATTACCTTTTTGTGGAAGCTCCAATTGCAACCCAACAATGACAACAAAACCTTTCCAAAACAACACCACATGCAGTACAAATGTCAAGTGATCATTGGATAATGAAGTCTTGGAAGACTGAGGGTCCATTCAGACTTGAGAGCTTTTCATTTATGTTTGAGAAACCTCATTTAGAGGGTTGTCGTCTAATGCCTGTTTAAAAAAAGAAAAAATATGTGAAATTTACTTAAATTATTTTTTATTTGTATGCATGAGCTCAACTACAATGGAATAGTATTGCTAATATAATTACAACAGCCTGTCTCTAGAGGAGAAGATATTATGCAATATACTCTCTGCTCTATATATTCTGAGCACAGTACCAAAAAGTAAATGAGCAAATTTATTATTTCATCCAATGGGAGTTTTGACAGATTTATCCTACTCTAAATTTGTTCCAGAGGAACAGAAAGGTGTAGAAGTCTTCCAATTATGCCTGCAAGTAGTTAGGTTTGGAAAAGAGAAAGAGAACATAGGATAGAGGAGAGATTTCTCAATTCACAGGTTGGTATAAAAGAACTTTTACAGCTAGAAAAAAGATGACTTCACAGATATGTAAAACATGTAAGCACACTTAAACTGCAATAATGAAAGGAATTAAATGCCATAGATCTGGGAGTCTGTCCTCTAGCTGAAGTAGAAAAGAGGAGAAATTTCATGAAGCTGACCTAGGTTCTACTGCTGACTTCTTTTCATTCTCTCATTGTTAGGCTACTAAATACCCAGAAATTATACCTACATTAAAATGAAGTATCAGATCAAAATAGTCTCTCAAAAGTACTTTTTCAAAAGCATGTCTTAGAATTGAGAAGGATATTTGATAATTTTGCTGAAAATTTCTATTTTCTTAGTTATTTAGATTTTAAGAAAGGCCAGTAATATAGCACAGAGGTTATGCAATGTTACAATCCTGGTGCTCATTCACAGCAATTGCAGATTTCTGAAAAAGAGAGATAATTTGTCCAAACCTACAGACTCAGTAATATGCCTGAAATTTCAGCTAAGACCAGAGAGGATCTTAAGAGGACTAACTGGAGTGTGCAGGAATTCATGCCCAAGTGATTTCCAATAATTTTATTAGCTCCTGCTTAAATCCTATCCCAAGTGTTCAGAAGGAGATTTTAAGTGCAGTATAAACATATTTTAAAATTTTACAATGTAGATACACAGGAATAGAAGAGAAAACTGAGATTACTGTCTTGAGTACAAAGTAAAGCAGTATTTCTGGCTGCAATTAGAAGAATATACCTTTTTTAAAGGAATCAAAGAAAATTAGATAGCCAGACTGAATATCCAGAAATGTTAAAAATCTGTAATTGTATATATAATCAGACTAGAAAATTATAGTACATTTGGAAATAGACTGAAGTAAGATTAGGCTGTGGGTCATAGGTACACATACCCATTTCTTCTGTATTTTAACATCTCATGCACTACCCCAAATGACCAAATTTCATTTAGATTAACTGCTACTTGTTCAGAGATTTTACTAAGAGACAAGAAATGTAGGAGCAAGGAGATTCTTGTACTATTCATCATACTTACAGGTGAGTTCTGAGCAGCTAATTTATAATTTCAGAGCCAGTAGTTTTGGTTTAAATTTTATCCAAATAACACTTCTAGAGGCACTGGCAAGATACAATTGCAGAGTCCATACTCTGCTTTGTCAAAAACCTTTGTAACACTCATCTAGGTTCCAGCAGTGACCTCAAGTGAGTCTGTAATAGCACTGAAATGAAAAGGGGAAGCCCATAAATCACTCAATCTGTACCTTCAAATTATTTATCTCCTCGCTAATTTCAAGGTCACAGTTACCATCTGCTATAGAAGCAGAAAAGTTTGACAGTTAACATAAGCAGACTTTTTCAAGTATTTTAACTCCAGAAATGTGATTTCAACTAAAATTGAGATTAAGGGCTATTCAGAATGTGATTTGGCATTGTGATGAGAGAGACTGTAAAACATCAGCAATTTTTGGTTGATGATTCAAAAACATCCTTCAGGAGACAAGACTAGTACAGGAATTAAAAAAACAGAAAAGTTGAAAATTAAACCAGACTCCCTCATATTCCCAACAACCTGAAAATTGCACTGAATGAAGATGGTCCAACTTGAGAGCAGCCATTCCATGTTTTTGTTTGTTTTGCTGGTTTCTTTTTAAAAGGAGAAGCACTAAGAATAGCTGTGCACAGAGGAGAAAATGAGGAAAACTTTGGCCTTCACAGCATCTCCACTTTCCTCTGTGGCGTTCCTTCTGCCCTGGCTTTATCAGGAGAATCATTTCTACACACACACACACACACACACACACACACACACACACACACACAAACACATTTTTCATTCTGGTGCATTGGGAGTGGATCGGGACAGAACCGCAGTTCTGCTCTGCTGGGGTCACTGCAGGAGCTCAGTCCTTCTCTGGCCACTGAGTTTCCCTGTCCAGGGACCTGTCTGGTCACACGACCACTGCAGGGAAAGCAGGTCCTCCCTAGACACACTGCACTCTAAAGAACAGATTCTCCAAATTTATGTGCTACTATTGTTTGCCTTCTTCATCTTCCTTGTAGATCTTGTCTCCATTTTACATCTCTAGGAATTTTGTGTGATATGATAAGGGATCAGAGGAACTTTCATCAAGGGACCCTTGCATCAGAGGAAAGGTCATCATTGATCTTACTTTGATCAGTTTACTGAAGGGAGATGCTGACCCTACATAAATATTTAATGGTTCTGAGGAATAGCCAAAACCTTTGTAAATGTTTTACGGTCTAACGGAATTTTCTGAGACCACTCTATTGCCTTTGCTAAATCCATTTCCAAAGCTTCTGTCCCCCAGTATTTGTACTCCAAAATTAATTCAATATAGCCAACACTTGCTCACCAAGTTTTCTTAAAACACTAAATGTTAAATTTACGTAGGTTAATGAAAAAACAGGCTAATTTTAAAGCTAAATAAGGAAAACAGAGGTTTACAAAAGCACATACATGGTTGGGCTGATTTAAAGTTTCCTGTGTGTGCATTTCCATGACAATGAGGCTATATGAATATTCAAAATGAAAAAGTTAGCGATGATAAAAGTGGGCAAAATATCTGTACCATCTGCTCACTTCTAATGCCCGAAAAAAGTGACAACCTAAAATTAACTGAAGAAAATGAGCTGCTAAATAACCTTTCTCCCCCTCCCGAATCTTAGAGGCCTGTGTTCCAGCACAGAATTTGATCTTTACTTCTTCATTATTCCCTACTGTAATATTTATATTTCAAATTTTTCCCTAACTTTACCTGAAAGTCTTGTACTAGCACAGTTAAAATTACTGGAACTTAATAAAAACACAGTAAAATTCTGCTGCTAGTAGTAGTCTCCAGTACTGAGACTGCTGAAACTGAGGAGACTAAATAACCACACTGCCAACAATTTATCAAGATTTTTAGCCTGAATTTTGCATATCCACTTTCAGTCTTCAGTCTTCACTCTTTTTCAGTCTCAGATTAGCTAATTTGTGCTGAAAAAATTCCCATAAATATCAGCAGAGGAGCAAAAATAATCAATCTATATTATTTTAAAAATAATTGTTTTTCAAGTCTGGGCATTAAAACAAAAATGAATTCTAACTCTAAAAGTAGAATTTTCAATTTTTTATTTTTGTTTTGAATCTTGGATGTTGATCCTTATTTCCCATCACCAAAAGGAAAAAGACACAACTGAGGAAACCCCAAGTCTTTAAGACCTGTTCTACAAGGAGATCTATGTAGATCTTGGTGCAGCTTAGTTTCCTTGTGTATCTTATACCTTTTATGGTATCTGAAATCCTGCTACAAGGAGCTGGTTGGCACAAGCAGATAATGCACTGAGAGTACTTGTGCTCAGAAAGGAATACATTACAGTGGCTGGGTTGGATTTCACATGGAGGGTGCTGATACCAGTAGTCAATAAACTTCTGCCACCAGTTCCTCTGATGCTGTTGAATTTGTAAGATGTAGGTATGGTTTGGATTTTAATATCCCACCAAAAGCAGCTGATAATACTGAAGGAAAAATTAACCTCTTCAGCTTATTAGAAATATTTCAGCTGCTGTTATTTTGTTTTGGTGCTGGCAAGGAGTGTTGTGTCATTCTATACACACGGAGTGGAAAAACACTCCTCATTCTGAAAGAGCTCAGTGCCACCCCACCCACTCTCAGCAAGGTGGCTTACAGGTGGCAAAATCTATGAGACACCTTGTCACCCAGAGTCTCAGTACTCAAGAAAGGATTTTTCTGGGACAGGCAGGTCAGGAATGTCAAGGCATTTTGTGTCTTTTCACATGATTGAGAAAAGAAGATGATATCAAAGAGCTTACTTCCAGTTTGCTACTTCTTAGACTAAGGGGATAGAGAGGGACAAGGCTGAGCCTCAGAAATTAAAAACATCGGGAAATGGATGTAAGACATGAAAGAAATGTCACATCAATTGAAATAAAATGGCCAGAGTGGAAGAGGAGATTTTGGAAAAAGCAGCAGAGTTAATCTATGACCAAAACGCAGAACTCCCTCTCATTTCTACAGCCACACTTATGTGATTTTATACAGCACAAGACTGAAAACATACAGCTATATGTGAATTTAGTTTATATAAATTATCTCATTGATGGCAATGGAATTGTTCATATGAGGAATATGTGCCTGGTTCTACAGTCTGAGCCAGCATGCAGTGAATGTGTTTCCAGTTATTGGCTGAGCTGAGCACTGCAACCCTCACTGTTCAGTAGGACCCTGGTGAAGAGACTTGCATCAGGAGCCTTATTCCCTTCTTTTTTCAGTATAAAATTCTATGTTAATGCTACTGATGTTAATCAAGTGGTACTAATCTTGCTGCTCCATTTATACAATAAGAACATTGTATAGTTATACCTAGAAAATATTTTTATTTGGGAACTGGTAGTAAATTTAATATGGAAAGAGATTTTGAAGCCTCAGTGAAAATGAAAAACTAATACCATTAAATGGCTAAGAGTGATTACTTTTGCAAATATTGTGGATAATGCTAGTTCTCAGTCTAGAAATAAAGTGAAAAAAACCATGGTTATAATTTCATCTTGGCAATATAAATAGAATAGACAGATGCTTGATATTGTACAGTAATTATAGATGGCTGAACCGAGAATAAACCATTTTTGTAGATAATGGTTTCTGATTTTGAAGGCTGTTTTTAAATCCATGGTTAGGGTTTTGTCTTATTGCCAAGGACATGAGTTAAATATTTAGTATAAAGTAAAGTGGTGATTTCTGAACTTGACTTTTAAACATAATATGCAAGCATGCTGGTAAGTCACAGGTCAAACAACATGACATTTACCAAATTGAAAGAGATAGGGGTGGGAGTCTAATGAGATTATAAATTTATCTGATAATCAGAATCCTGTAGTGTAACTAAAAGGAAGAAACAACCACAGAATCTTTGCCAGTATTGCTCCGAAAGGACAAAAGGGAAGGAGAAAACCTTTGACGCATTCCTGAAACTCGAAGCTGTCTAGCACAGTAACTTTGTTAAGCTGTAGGCTCTGCAATTGATATGCCATAGCTCTCTTAGCAGATGTAAGAAAAAAAGGAAATGTAGTACTATGGAAAAGTGAGAGGAAAGAGACAGAGTGGCATTGATGTGATCAGCTTTAAGGGCATTTCACTTGAAAGAACACCTGAGGCAACAGAAGCAGAAGGGGCAATAAATAATTCAGCAACAAAATTACATTTCAAAACAATGAGGTTGTCTTTCTGTTTTCCCTTTCAATGAAAACTGCTTTCAAAGAACTTTCTGCAGAAATAGCTGCAGATATTCTGCTGAAAAACACTCTAATCGACTCATATTTGGTGAAACCATGCAATCCTTATGCAGAAAGCTGCCCAGTGAAAGGACAGCAGTCTAGAATGAACCTTGCTTCATGAGGAATTGATGTGTCAGACACAACCCAGCGCTCTCAGGCCAGACCTCAGCTGGTAGCAATTGTCATAAGTTGTCTGACTTCAGTGGAGCTCTCAGCAGTTACACTGGGGAACAGCTATCCCTGGAGAATTGAGAAAAGTTTTGTTAAAGTCAAGTTAATGAAAATGTAAGTTCAGCACACTGCAAACTGACACATGGGAGAAGAGAAGCATGTTTATCAGCTTGACTTGGCTGCTCTGGGAGTGAAAAGCACAGCATTTTCAATCACTGGAGAGTGTGTGCAGCAGATAAGTCTGTAGTGTATGGAGAACTGGAGAAAGCGTGTGGAGGATTTTAAATAGGATACAAAAAACCCTTAATTTAAAAGACGAAAATAAGTTTAAAAATGAGTTGCTGGATCTTTATCAGGGTTTACACTGATTTAAACAGAATTTAGGATATGGCAGATGAACAGGACAGACCAAATATTGATTTATAGCATGTCAGTTACCCACGGGAAGATGCATCTGTCCTTAACCAGGCCTAAGCAGTAAGCAGTGCATGTGACATAAAAAAATGGGGTAAACCCACTCCTCTTTACACTTCAGTGGGTCCTGCAGGACAACTTGCAGTCTGCAAAGTTACACATAACTTACTCAGCTGTTAATTGTCTTTGGCCTCGTGCTTTAGTCATAGTGTCACATCAGGGTTTTGCTGGTTGTGAAGGCCAGTGCTGGAAGTATTTGGCCTTGCTTGGCCACTGCTGCTCACCACTGTCCTTTTCTTCTCCCTTTGCTAGAGTGATGCAACTGTTTGTAGGACTGACCTCTAAGCAAGACTATTTTAGCTTTTAAGGAACAAGCTGTAAACTAGATCTTTGACAGAGACGATGAAAAACCCCCAAATCCTGCAATATTTTCTTCTTAATCCTAATTTTCAAATCCTACAGACAAAGCCCTACAAACAAATGAATGTGATGGGAAAGTAACCTAGAGGAGGTGGAAAAGCAAGAAGCAGAATGGAAAAGGGAACAGGACAGCATGAGAATTATTTAGTGTGGCTTTGCTGCCAGGGAAAGCACAGCAAAGACCTGTTGCAGCTTTGGTGCTCAGCCTACGTGCTTCTTTATCAAATGTGAATTTACCAGGCTTTGGAAGGCAAAGATCTCACTGAGGCTGCAGATGGTTAGAGAGAAAAATAAAAGAAAATAAAATAAAGATAATTGGAGAAAAGCACCAAATTCCTGTTTATAAAGTTAAGACATGTTGAAGGTTTCCTAGTTTTTCTATTCACAGTCTGCTAGGAAAGAGGCAGCTCTAGATTTGCAGATGTCTTGAAACTGAAATACACTTCCAAACAAATATCATATATATTTCAGGCATGCATTCCAGCTCACACCTAATTTGATGCTGTCTTATATCTCATTTGAACAAAGGTTCTAAAGACCTTCTGAGTGCTTCCCTGTGTAATATTAAAGAAAGGACACCCCCCCCCCCCCAAAATCCTGGTTAGCTTTTCAAGAAACAAATTCACTTAACTTGCTCCTGATAGACTCTCTAGTGAGGCAATGCCCAAGAGCTTTCCTAATTTTTCTCATATCTTTAAGGAACACAGTATTCTGGTTTAGTATTCTGGTTTAAAGTGGAAGAAAATCTTGCGAAATTCTAATTTCTGGGAGTGTCTGTAGATTTTTTGCCACCATAATTCTGTGAAACCGTAACAGGCTTCTGTCATCAGCTTGTTCCTATACATGAACAGATTCTTCTCACCCTTATATAGGGATTTATTATCATGTACAAGGTGAACTGTACTTAACAGAGGAGATTACAGATATGAGTACGTGGAAAAAGGGGGTACAATGGGATTAAACTTTCAAACCCTTGTAGAATTCCTACTGATGTCAATAGGAGTCTTTCCACAGGATTAGTGGAGTGTGAGCTATTTCTTTATTTATCTGACTTTTTCTCTGAGCTGCAAAATTACCTGTAGTTACAGGTATTCACTAAAATTCTGCCCATTAAGAACAAGGACTGAATGAAGGATTATATAGTTGTATTTCCAAAAGTAGGTAAGTACTATTTTATGTATATCATCATAGTGGAAAATAAGATAAATTATTTATTGGTAGTTGATGAGGTTTGACTGCAATGATTTGCTCTTGAGGATAGGTACACATGCAGTTGCTAGAACGACAGAGCTCTCCTACATTAAGTACTCTAATCTTCTAAAAATAAGCTCCAGCACATTACAATTAATATCTGAGGGCTCACTTCACTCTGTTTAGTGGAATCAAGTCAATACTGTTCATGAGGTGAACAGAAGCTACATGTGACTTACTGTAAAACAACCAAAATCCACTGAAGTGGGTCTTAGGATATGACACAGGAATGATTCCTTTGGATAGCTAAAAGCTTCCTTTTTCTAAAGGCAAACTACCACAGCTATGGAGCCTGGAAGGCCAGCTGCCCTGTGAGAGCACATGGTGAGTATGTAACAGGACAGCAAGGCCACCTGCTTGCCTCACACAGATCACTAAAGCCTTCTGCAGTGAGCCAGGCTGTGCCCCAAGGCAGGGCTATTCCATGGTGATCCAGCTGCCAGGGATCTGAGAACGTGACCTGCCCAAATGTCACTGCAGCACATTCATACAGGCTCAGGCTATGAGCTGATTTCAGCTCCTGGAAATTCTGTTTGTGTCTGGGAGGAGGATGCTAATGCCACAGCATCCTGTGAGTAGGTTTTATCATTCCTGTGATGACTGTGCTATGAAATGCCAGGTGGTGTTCATCTCCCACCCTATCTCTCGGTTCTGCCTCCCACTGAAGGGAAAACACTTGCATGATACAGAATCCTTATGTGGAAGCTAATGCTGTATAAAGCAGCTGGGCTAGTTCCATCCAGGCCACTTCCAGCTTCAGTGAGTGACTGTAGGATACTGCACTTGCAACGGGCAAGAAATGAAATCCCATTATTCTCCACATATTGCTAAGACTGTTCTTTGTAAGTTGATTTGCTCCCACTCTCATTGCAATATATCTCAACCACCATTACTTGTTTCCAAGTTAAGCAGCTTTCTACATCTAATCAAGGCAGACAGAACAGACTCTCCAGACAGCAATCCTTTCCTTAGGTAGCTAACTGAGAGTGTGAGACAAACATCTCCCACAGAGACCTTTCTCCATGTACTTTCAAAATCACTGGAACACACAAAGAGGTGAGCAGGACAGTTAAAGAAATAACACTTTTTACTTAGTTCGGTGTATTGGATTGTTGTTATTATTTAACATTTTTTCTTAAGTCATGACTCCAATCCATAAGGAAGTCACTGCCCTCTTGGCTAGGTATTATACGACACAATTAGCATCCTGAAAGCTCTCCTTGTCTGAGAATACAAATGATCTAGGTTTGTAGAATATGAATATAAAAATTGCATCAGCCAAACAACTGAGTAAGAATTTGGGTAAAATAAGGGGAATGGAACAACTCTTAGCTGGTCTGGAGTAGGGATTAGCATAGCACTTGTTACGAAGTGGTATGGTTCTGTACAAATCAGGAAAATGGAGGCTGGGTTCTCTAACAGATAGAAATGAGTCAGAAACTTTCTATCCATTAAAAATAAAAATCAAAAACTTGTAAGTTCTGAATAAAAATTTTTATTTCATATGAAATGAGTTCCATAACCTCTTTCAGCTGTATGCAAGAATCAGCAGTTTTGAAGCTTGCTTTTCCTAAATGAGTATATTCCTTGATTGTCTGTCTTTACAGGAACAGAAAGGAAGAAAGACCATAGTATTATACTATCTCTCTCTCTCTCCCCTCTATCAAAGATTATCAAAACTTGAGTGGACAAAGATGGGGAGTGAAACCAATTGCACAGATGAGAAAATGAGCCTTCTACTACCACTTTCCAAAGGGGATATGTCACTGAAACTAGAAACTTTGGCATTAGCATAAAACAGGGAAAGAAAACTTAGTTAGAGCTGGGCCAATTTTGTGCTGCTACTGCACAAAGTACTGTGGAATCATGGAAAACAAGTTCTTGGCATTTATGGCTGCCTTGCAACACCAAGACAAAACCAATAACTGGTTTGATACATCTACTCCAAAAAAACTGAAGAGAAAATTTATAGTTCTAGTAAAGATTAAGTAATTGCTTCCTGAGCCTTAGCCACAGCTTGTACTAAGCACAGCATAACGGTAGTTTTCAGTGCAGCAGCATTATGTTAAACTAGGGATTGAGACACCTTAAAGGTTAACACAGTCTAGGGGTTAACACAGAGGTGAGTCGGGCAGGAACCAGAGATGGTTTTCCAGCATGGGATACAGCAAAATATCTTTCAGCTATGATTTTAAAAGGTTAATCAACCTGACCTCTGCAAAGTTCCTGCCAGGTGTCTCTGCAGCCTCGTGAATGACCACAGTGCATGTGCAGTGTATATTGTCCATTCAGACTGGCACCATCCAGACAGACAGTGCAGAGGCCGAGCGCTGCCGTCGGCTCCGTGCTAGGGAGATGAAGAGATGAGGCTATAGAAAAGTTACTGCTAAATGTACTTTAAACAATTTCACTTCATTCTAAATGTCAGCCTGAAATTTTCCAGAGTTTTAATCTGCCAAGTGTATGCAGGCTGGTGATTTCAGCTGAATGATTCCCAAGCTTTATTGTTCCAATCTTATTTTAAAGCATGTACCTTGTTGCTACAGGCCAAGAACACCCACATGGATGAGGTGGGTGGGTGCTTCTCTTTTGCTAGCTAAAAACTGACAAATAGGTTTTATTTCCTTTGATGCTCTACTTGTATTATTGTAAATCCCACTCAGCTTTGGAAAAGAAAAGGAGACATAGTGCAATTATACTTTCTTCTAAAAGAGTAGGGGATTTGCTAGGGAATTTTGTACAACTGTGGGAGGCCAAATACTTCAAAATATTCTCTATGAGGCTGATAGAATGTTATACTGGAAAGGTAGCAATAAAAATGCTCTGAAGTAAAGGGGAGGAAATTAAAGGAGCTGAAACATCACCTGGCAAACTTGAAATGACTCTGCAAGCAAATGCTGACCCTTGAGAACACAGATCCTTTGGGAGTGAAACTCAAGTTCTATGGAATTTTACAGGAGGCCGTGGAAATTAGCTTGAGTACCCATACTTGGGTCTTGAGTGAGAGATCTTGCTCCATACAATGAATTATTTATTTTATATGTCCTTCTTGGCAAGTTCAAGAAGAAAGAAATCCCAACACATATGGAAAGGCAATTTCTCTCCACAGTGGACAGCTGCTGTTTGCCCTGTTTTCTTCTGGGTGGACATAATCACGTTGGGCAGGGTAACTTTAAATAGAAGCTCCTGAGTACCCTGGAAGGGTGATCCTGCTGGGGATCTGTAAATCTGTGTGGTGACATCCCATGGCTGTGTTTCTTTCTCAGCATCACTGCCTGCTTTTCAAGATTCTATTGTTCCTTGGGGGCCTCACTGCTGGTTGGAAGGTACAAATACTTTAGGGAAGAATTGTTCCCCTTCTGAAGTTTGCTGTCTAAAAACACAAATTAAGCTTGAAGCTGAATTCTTTTCCTTATGTCACTTCAGAGATTTTACAGAACCAAAGCACAAGGTTTGGGAAAAAAAAAGAAGGCCAACAGAGAACTGTGTGAGTCAGAGAACTGGCAGCATGATGTGAGGCTGTTCAGTTCCAACCCAGAGGGACAAACCAAATTGAGTACCTGAAGGTCACCTCTATCTGCTGGCTCTCATCTGACCTGTGTGAAATGAATTTTTGTTCTCAGCCATGGGTCAAGTGATTGGAGACCCATCCAGAAACAATTCACTGTTCCTGAATATAGCACTGTCTGAATGAGGCACCCTTGTGTCCCTTTTTTCACAGGCTCAGCTTCCTAAGACTATTTGTCAGGTTCTCCATCCCAACCAACAGCAGAACTATGGCAATGTTCAGGAAGGGATATTCAAGTTGGATCCAGCCCTGTTGGCTCTGGGATGTGCCAAGCAGTTAAACAATTTGCAAATTACTGTCACTAAATTGTTCAGCTACTCTTTCTCCCTCACTTCCCATTCCACCTCCTTAATTTATGCTCACTATTGTTACTTGTTACAGCAGGAAGTACGACATCCTGGCACACAGCTGCTGTCTCTCTTAGCTGGAACAGAGTCTGCTGCTTCTCCCAGTTCCTTGAATGTTTTTATAGACTGCCCCAGCCTTTGATGGAGTACAGCAGGCTCCCCTTGCTAGTGACACATGCTGTTGATAAGCTGTGCCAGCACTGAATAAAACATCTCCTCTTCCTTTAAATACTCCATAGCAACTGTGAGCAATGGTCTGAAATTCATTTTAATATGGATAGAGAATTTCGCCTCATATTTTTATGGGACTGGATTTCTTTCTGTTATCAATGAAATGAATCTGTCCATTAACACTTAAACTAACAACATGAAAGCTGCTGTTCTCTTCATGCATTAACTTACACTGCCCTGAAATAATCAGCCCTGATACTGTGATACAGTATCACTTGGGTTGTCTTTTAATTTTTTTATTTTAAAGGACAGATGAGAGAATCCTTTTACAGTTTCATTTATGCTGTGAAATATTGTCCTTTTCAGTTAATTTAATGATTTTTCAGTATGAGTAACAATCATCTGCATGATGAAGTAAGGTCTGTGTCTGCTTGTGTATCTGTACTAAGCCTTGCTACACCAGGCTCCATTCTTCAGATGACTCTTTGAAATTAAAATGAAAATGATGGCCATTCTTATTAGCAGTGATGGAATGTGGATTTTTGCTTTTAATTTTGCCTTCCTTGAGTAGCTACTCAGGAAGTGTGAAAGTGACTATGTGATGGAAATGATGAGCAGGGTAAATGCAGTTCTGAAACAATCCAGTGGATTGTTGCTCTGCAATTCCTGTTATGCTTTCCCCATTTAAACACGGAGATTTTTTAAAAAATCACAGAAACTACTTAGTATATGTAAATGAAAATAATTTAATAAAACAGTATTGAAAATTTATTACGTCAGCATGTCCTTATACAAAGTGGGCAAGTCACCAACCAGCAGTAGAGAAATGGCATCAGTAAGCTCAGGGACAAATGGCACAGGCCAGTGACTGACAGGAAGGGAGCATTCCATGTGGGCTGAACCAGCCTCTTCTAAACACTAACATTAATACAACTTTCAGTGATGTATCCAGGAATCTTCGCTTACAGATTACAGCAAGCGGATTTGTAGATGGAACAGAATGAACTGGTAAGGTTTACAAGTAGGGGCTAAATTTCCTAAAGTTCCTCAGCCTAAATTTCCTACTACTGAGAGAAATTCTGAATGCTCTTAAACATATAGGAAATTATTCCATACCAAAGACAAGAGAATCAAAAATCCAGGGAAATATTCAGATTTTCTCCTGATTGCAATCGCCAAGGAAAGTTCATATGGAAAAAGTCAGATCCGGGTGCTACTCTGCTTCCTAAGGCAACCTCCACACCATTTCTCACTCTTTCTTCAGTGGCTTGCAGGAGCCATCCAAGAAAAGTGATTTTTCATGACACCCAAATTCAGAGAGAAAGGATGCTCAAATGAGAATGACTAAACCTCATCTTTGTACATTAAAAATAAAAGAAAGTTAATGTTAAAACACTTGTAAGAACCTATTGTCTGGTTAAATTAAATATTAAAATTAAAGATAAAATTAGTCCATTATAAAGCTGCAATTTTTGCATGATCTTTTTATTTTGATAGAGTGTATAAAGTGATTTATGTAGTTAAATAACAGATTTTGGGCTGTACAAAGTATAAAACAAGAGAAACAATATAAATAAGATACACATATCCCTAGGAACTACTGATGGTAGCTCACCTTGCCTTGCATTTTGAGTTATCACCTAAGCCTGTGGAAAATGAGTTTACCTACTGCTGCTTTGAGTGGGGCATCATTTTACGCTTCTTTTGCAAAGTTGACAAGTCACCATATCATCTGTAAATGGCAAATTGGACTGAACATATTTATCACAGGCATGGTTTCCATTAGCCCATCCTTCAGGAGACAAATACAATTACACATATTGAACATTACTACTGGGAGGTCAACGCAATTTAGCAAGAATAAAAATAAATCCTCATTGCTCTGGTAGGGAAATGGCCAACCTTATCTGACACATATCCTGGATCAGGAATTAATTTGTATATCTGGAATAAGACTTGCCAAGTCTTTTCCAATGGGTAGCTTGTGTACTTCCAGGATCTGGGAATTATATGGACTCGTCACACATCACCAGGTCCTGTGTGCCCAACAAAGGTGTGCACTGTTGATTGTCTGTGTAATTTTGCCCCTTACAGGCTGGAAACAGAACCAATGTTGTTATTGTTGAAACTGTATGTGTGATTTACCATGAATAAGGTGGTAATTTATCCATCATGATGTTTTAACAAGCATACATTTGATGGATGATATGACTTATTATACACATTAAAAACTCCTAATGATATTTCACACATCTTCTGTCTGGGAGTCCGTGGCAATCTACCTCATAGCTATGATTAGAAAATGTTGCATCAGGAAGAGCCCTAGAAATACAGCTTATCATGAACAGACCAATAATCTCTTAAAAGTTTTTCATGAAAAGGGATTCAACTTGCATAGTTTCTCTTTCTGTTAAGCATTTTGATGTGATTGTGAAACTGGCAATGTACTGAAGACTGAAATTCTGTGATGACTCATTACTGCTACAAAGATTAAAAGTGAACAGAAAATAGAATAATTCCTATAACACTTTCATAACAGTCTTTTAGCTGTGATACGAACAGAGTTTGAACAAAATTCTCATGATACAAATTGTAATGAACATCTGCAGCTATTACAAAATTGGCCTATTTCTGCATCTCTGAGTGGTTTCTCCATTTTTTCTCAACAGGCAGTGACAAATTAATCTTCTAAAACTGTAGTCTTTTAGAATTACCTGCATTTTCTTTGCTAACTTGAGAAATCAGCAGCTGTATACGAGTTGCTGACTGTATTACTAACATTTTAGTATAATAATTGGCATGGTGATTGAAGAAAGCAGAACTGTGTGGTGTGAAGCTCTACACATATCAATCACAAGTGGCAATCCCAGCTTTCTCAATGCTATAAAAATCCCTCTCGTTAGTGTCAGTCTTCTTTTTTTTATCACATTTAAATCATTTTGCTATAAGCAAATGAAAACGGATTTGTACTTAGTAAACTATTATTGCAGACAGCAAGGCAGACAACGGAAGGTTTGAGGATACTAAAAAATAGCAGAGCTGGATCTATCCTAGTGAAAACTTTGTCAGGTGATCATAAAAAATGACAAATGAAGGAGCTGAGAAAGTGTGCTAAAAAGCAATAATAATATTGGATATGCATGGATTAGTTAGACTTAAGTCTACTGTGGATTCTGTGGGCAACCAAAAGTATCTCAGCAGGGGTTAAATGTGGACACAGATGATAGGATGGGGACTGTGTTGAAAATGCTCTCCTTTGGGAGATGGGAGACTCCCACACCAAGCCTGGGATGGGAGACTTACTAACCAAGAGAGGATGTTTTCAGAAGATTCTTCACGCCTGTAGTCTAAGCAACAATGAAGTTGAAATTTGGAAATGTAAGGTAAAAACCAAATTGCATATTTAGTGATTATAGGCAATATAAAGACTGAAAAGGTCTGGAAAACAGGTATTTCACTATACAGCTACATCATTTAAAAGGGTAATTTCCTAGCACAACGTTTGCTTTCTTCCTGTGCATCAGCATGAATGCTACATTAAGAGACTCAAATTTTTACCTGCATATGACTAAATGGACAGATCAACAAGTCCTGAAGAACTTAACAGAATTCACCTTGGTATAATTTAATCTAAATTTGTTTCACAGCTTAAAAATACATATTCGATGTGCTACATTTAAGAACGAAGTGCAAGAAAATATGTGTGCTGAATCAAGAATTTAATGAAAGAGCCATTTGTTCTTCTGAATTGTACATGAGTGGGTAATTATCTCCAGCAAGCAATTTTTGTCTGCTTGTATACAGAACAATACTGAATGCTACAATACTTCTCAATCTTCAGCATCAATTTATGTACATAATAAGAAGCAGGAAAACAGTCATTGTGATTGGTGTTTTTTACAACAATCGGCTCATTAACCTTAAGTAGATCTTTCTGACCTAACTGTGAATGAAAAAAGGCAAACAATTAGAGTGACAAGGTAGGTGTAGATCCTGCCTGCGCCAGGAAACACAGAGGGCTCCAACAACACCTTGCCATAACTCATGTGTTCTACAGACTGCTCTGAGCAAGACTGAACAGCCAAACAATTTAGCTGATACCAAATACAGTCTAACTGGATGAGAACCAGCCCATGCCCATAGCAGTTATGTGCAAAGCAATCAGCAAATAGAGAAAAGCAGATTGTTCTCCTGATTAGCTGTCTACCACAATGTTTCATGAGACTCACAGCTATAATAAAAAAAAAGTTGCTCACAGGTTTGATGGAAGCTCAGACAGCTGGCATTGGTCTGTTATTGGGAACACTCAGTGGTGCTGCTACTGACTATTTAAATAGCAATGGAGTGAAAAAAATATTGGAGTTTTTTACTGTGGCAGGAAGACAAGAACACCACAGAGGTGCAATAGAAGTCCTTTTTTATAGTAAAATATCCCAAGGTACTGCCCACACCTCACAACCAGCTCTGAGAAATGAGGGTTCGACCAAAAATTCTTAAATCCCCAGCAGATTAAGTGAAAAACATTCTGAAATCTTTGTCTCCTTGTTTCTGATTTGAGCACCTTTCCTGAAAAAACAAATATTGTGAAAAAATCTCACCATCAAAAATAAGAAAATCTGAATTATATCAAAAAGGCTTTTGAAGCAGGTGTTAAAAACTGGAAAACCAAGAAAAAGCAATGGGATACAAGTAAGAACCCTTTCTTCAGAAATTTTATTATACCAACTGGAAACACAAATGGTGGAAAGTCCTGCTAAGATATACACATTAGGGAAATGCTTAACAGTTTCCAAAGTTAATAAGAAGTAGCTGTAGTGAGATAATGCGTAAATGGAAATAATGCATAAGATGATCATTTTTACAGATAAGATTTTTCCTCTGCTATTTTTGGATGAATTGGTAAATTGCTTTTCCCTATGAGTAATAACTGTTCATGCCATATCATATCACAGATTAATTGTAGTGCAGTTGATTAATTTTTTTTCCTCTTTACCAACCAAGCAGTAACTAAATCTGATGAAACCAAAATAACAGCCTGCCTCAAACCTGTCCTCAACTGTGAAATGAACTGCCCTCAATTACCAGCATTGTTCCATTTAGGAGAAACTTTCAGTAACATGCATCTACTTCATTGCATTTTTTAAACATCATTTCTCCTGGTTGAGGAATCACTCATTCAACCAAAACACTGTGCTGCCACACCTGGTTGCTATGCACGTATGCCTTGCTCTTTACAGCATCAAGAATTCCATACCCAGTCTCCCTTACTCCTCTGACTCAAGCTATATTAACATTGAACCCCAGGGTTATGTGATGGATGCATTAACTGGCAATTAGACAACAAGAAACACCTTCTACAGAATGCTATGGAAACGCCCAGCCAGTCCTGCTACTGGGGCCTCTGAAGAAAGCAATGTTTCAGAAAGAACAGTTAGAGAACTTTGCCATGAAATTTCACATTTTACTTAGTATATTAGAAAGTGCAAGGTTTAGATTCTGCTATGATTTGGACAACATTTGTAGGCACAAAAGTCACACAAATCTTTATTTAACCCTATATAACCCTTATGGATCTGTGAGGAGGAGGCCTTTAATATATTGTGCATAGTTTTAAGCTGATACTGTCAATGCAGTGTGTATATAAATACATACAGAGCTGGTGAAAATGCTCAGGGTACTTGGAAGTTACTGAAAACATATAAGAATATAAGAAAATAAGCACTATCAGTAGATTAAGTTTTCACTAATTTGTTTGTACAGGCCTGTGTATCTCCAGCCAGAATATTTACATGCTGACGCACAGGGCACCGAGAATCATCTACTGCAAAACTAAAGATAAATGGCATCTTTGTGACT
This sequence comes from Sturnus vulgaris, assembly GCF_052056855.1. Lineage (NCBI taxonomy): Eukaryota > Metazoa > Chordata > Aves > Passeriformes > Sturnidae > Sturnus > Sturnus vulgaris. The sequence goes on along the minus strand of NC_142256.1, from coordinate 14,671,434 downwards.
GAATCTTAATTTGTTCTGTGATTCAAAGTCATGCGCAAAATTATGCTTGCAATTCATTAATTTGAAGGCTGGCAAGTATTATTAAGGAGAAATTTGCATACAAAAGGTGTTGATTTTTAAATGCTTATGACAGAAAAAATAATGAGTATACAAATAACAAATCTTGCATGAATATGCATATGGCTTAATGGAGCCACTACTTAGTCTTTTCCCCAAACGTATAAACAAAGGAAGCTTACAGGTGGCTCTCAGTAGGCTGTGATTTCACCTAAACCAGCAGATTTAAAACTTGTTTTGCAAGCCTTGAGATGTTTGGTAGTCAATGCTTAATTATTTCTTAGCCAGTGTTCTAAGAGATGCCTATGGAAAGTGTGACTGTGTAGGGTCAGTCAGAGCAGTGTCAGAAATCATCAAAGCCCTGACAATGAGATTAAAAGAAGACTCAAAGGATGTGGGCAATTCACAGGGATCCTGGGCACCTCCATCCAATGTGTGGGTGGGTACTCACTGCAGCCAAACCCAGGTGTGCATCATGCAGCCACAGGACGTGGGCCATCTGTACCTACAAAGTACTTTCTTCATGCTATGAAGGTGATTGAGGCTCCAGAAAAGTTGCATACCAACAGAGGTATGTGCTACACTATTAAGACCATTAACCTGATAGTGTTGCATCATCTGTGGCAATGAAATTCAATACAAAAATGAAAAGAGAAAGGCAATATACATTTCTTTTTACAGTTGTTCTGCTTATTTCCAGGATTTCTTCAGTAACTACCATAAAAAATGGATGATTCTGAAAAAAAAAAAAAAAAAAAAAAAAAAAAGACTTGGTGCCTGTACATGACATTCTCTAAGTTGCACACACTGAAGCTGACCCATCCTGGACTGGTTTCTTCAGCTCTGCTGCACTATTTGTGTAGGGAGAACATGCTAGTTTTAGGAGCTCCTATAATGCAGTTTAGTTTAATACAGTAGCTGTTTAGAGTACAGCTGGGGTGGTCTTTCAGCTGTTTCCAGAAGGCATATACCCCCAGTCAGTCAATAAATAGGGCAACATCTTTGTCATGAGATGGTAGGAAAATCCCATGAGACTACTCTAAAAGCAGGAGATTCACTGGGAGTTGTTATCATTTGCTTGCAGTGCTCCTACAGAATCTCCAAAAGCAAATGGAAAAATCCAGTCGCTGGCCCAAAATATTTTCAAGACACAGCTGCACGTGATAAAGCTAAAGAGAGGCTCAGTGAGGACATTTTAATCCTGACCTTGTACACACATACTCTAGTACATCCTTAGGGATGACTGTATTTGGATGGCCTAGAAAACTTACATAACCATCACTTACTGTTTCCACAAAAGCTCCAGATGATAGGGTCCAAGTTCAGTTTCCTTACATTGGCATATTAATTATAAAAGATGTTTATTATGGCTTCCTTTTCAGCAGGCCAGGATAAGAACAAGACATTCAGTACATATTATATTACTGTTTTAGCAGAACTTTGACATGATTATGAGGCACTAATTAAGTGTTGGCCTATATTATTAAAGAAAATTGCATGCCAAAAGTATTGATTTGGAAATTATTGTTAAACAAAAAGTATTTTAAAATATATAAATAAATATGTTAATCAGGTAGAGCAAATAGAAAAAGTATTTTCATCTACAACACATTAATTACAATGCCAGGTGTTGGACTCAATGATGCTGATGGATCTCTTCCAACTCAGCACATTCTCTGATTCTCTGATTCTGTGAAGGCTGTATAACCATGAACAAACTGCAGTTAAAGGCAGAATCCTTTCTGTTAGACATGCCAATAGGTCAGCACAGCTTTCAGCACAAACTCTACAGTCTTGGACACTGCCAAGAGAAGAGCAGGTGGAATAGGGATGAAAGTAAATTTATTTTCAGAAATTTAACAGAATCCAGGCCAGGACTGAATCACAACATGCAGGGAAGCCAAGAATATCTGGCATTAGAATAGTTAATACAAGCAAACCTTGTAAGGAATATAAAAATCTCATGCTTTAGAGATTAAGCTGAGGTGCAATTAGCAGAGACCAAGACGAGATCTTCACAGGGATACATTATACTGTGCCTACAATAAAAGTTTTAAAATGTTTCTGACTGAAGCTCTTTCCACTTTGATGCCAGGCTCCCAACCTGGGTGGTGCCTTCAGCTGAATCTCAGACATTTGTATTTCCTCCTTTCTCTGATGCTTGGGCCATACAAAAAATCCCAGTTATTCCTGTTTGCTGTGCAATAGAAGATGACAGGGGAGCTGAGACTGTCTGGGAGGCAGAGAGTTTGCTCTCATACTCATGGAGAAGATTCCCAATTCAGCATGGCAGGATCTGCTGGGCTAGCTTGGCCAAAGGCCAGACTACCCCTTGCTGCTCTTGCTGAATCATGCAGAAAAAAAGCTTTTATTACCTGAGATCTCTGATAATTTCTTTCTTCCTTGTGGCTACCAGGAGGCAGAACACTTGTTCTTGGAGAGAGACAGGTAGAGTCTGACCTTTTTACTGATCTATCATTTTTCTCCCCTGTGCTTTTTCAACTATATCATGTGGAATATTTGGTTTTCTGTTAATATTTAAACAATATTTAAAGTATATCAGCCAGGAACAAAATGAGCTGTACAGCCACTGGTGGAGTAAGGGAAAAAGCACCCACAAGTCACTTAGGCTGAAGGGGAATCTCACATGAAAGGGCAAGAACAGAAGACAAATCTCTCTGGGTAGAGGCTTAATCTGTGAACCTGAAGGTTTTGGTGTTGCCTGTATTGGCTGCAGAGCTTCTGAGCCCTCAGAAGAGGAAGGGAAGCAGTCAGCTATTTCATCACAAGGTTTCTCAACTCTTTACAAACCATGCTTAACACCAGCTGTCCAAAATAAAACCTGAAAACTCACCAAAGCAGCTTGGGGACTTGTGCTCCTGCTCTCCAGGGCTGTGGTTCTTTAATAGCTGAGGGCTGGGTAGATCAGCAAAGGTTACAGAGTCACTGTGAGAGGGAGAACTATGATCCTCATTATGCAACTGGGGATGCCACAACAGAAAGACATCTTTATGTTGACATTGACATCTTTAACCAGAATTAACCATCACCCTCAGGCAGGGACAAATTCATGCTCGTCTTGATTCTGCAAACAGAAATATCTGATGCCCAAGCCATTTTAGCTTCTTTCTGTCATTCACCTCGGTCATTCCTATCTTATTAATTTTCAAGGAAGAAAAATAATTTCTAATTTTTATCAGTGGCAGGGGCATGAAATTCCTGAACAAATGGAACCTATAAATCCTCGATTAAAATAGATACACATAGATACAACTTGTGAGCTTGGAATAGGGCTATTAGCCTACACTAAACCTGGAAACTTCTGCACATGCAAAGATACAAGGCCCTGGTTGTTTCTGTATGGTGCAGATTGATGGGCAGCTGACAAAATAATTGTCCCATTCAGAAGAATATTAGGCTTCTCCTGTGATACAAAAGTAGGATTTTGGATAGTAAAGTGAAAATAATGCTAAAATGCAAACAGAATCTTAATCAGCACTCTTCACTTATCCTGGGCAGCACAGGGACTTTCACTGGGTTGGCCATTCAGGATTCAGTAGGTTTATTCTTGTAGGTAAGCATTGTTTGATGGGAGAGAGGGTTGTGAGTCAGACCATAAAGCAGGACAGAAAACAGTTGGTGTCTCAGTTTATTTAAATGCTCAATGAGCGACCAGATTAGGAAAGAGTATTTTCTGACCATCTTGTCTCTTACAGCTCCATCTCCCAGTTCAAATATAAACCACATTTGCTCCTTTTGGGGTTTTGTTGGTTTGGTTTTGGTTTTTCTTCCCCTATGGAAAATTGAAGAAGATGCAGTGAAGGAAGTATTTACAGATATGTGGGGCCTTTTGGGCAAGTTTCAAAGGAATCACCCTATTTGCTCTCATGTTTTGTTTTTTTTCCCCTTCAGAATGTATCTCTGTTGATACTGCAGCTTGATTCAGTTCTGGCTAAATTACTGTACTTTACAGTATGTTGCATTATTTGGCAAATTAATGTGAATAAACAAAAAGGCACCACCTTTCTCTAAGGAATTGCAGAGTTGGGTATACTTCAGCATTGTCAGAAAACCTGGGGGAAGATTTTAGGTCTTAATAGGAAATGAGGTGATTCTGATGAACTGAGTTCTAGTGAACTATCACCTTCTTATGATCAGCACAGTAACTTCTATGTGATTTTGAGTGTTGCTTGATTACAGAAATATATCCCCAAGTTCAAAACTCCTGTAAGTTCTGTTCAAAATCAAAACAGTCAAATGATCAAATTTTTGTAATGTGAGTTTTACAGAAGAAAAAGGTATAGAAAGGTTCAAACACTTAAAATGTGTGGCTGTTAATCTGTAGGTTCATCTAATAACTGAAACATTTCAAACCTGTTACCAGTATCATAAACTAACCAAAGGGGACTTTCCAAAAATCTGATACATCCTTGTGTAGCAACTGTCTTACAATTTAGACATATAAAGTAAATCAACATGGAATTATATATTACTTTTTAAAAATACCACTAAATAGGGAAACATTTCCACTTATATCTTTCTGTATAGAACCAGCTTCTAGGAACCATTGACAGTAAGATATCCAACTAATCTCCACCTACCTTATGTTTATAAGAAAGGGTGTGTGTTGATAGGTACTTGAGATGATTATCTTGTGTATGTCTAAGTTCATTCAATGAGTGCAATAACAGAGCTCAAAAAGTCATAGCATGTTATTATGTTTCAAGGACACACATTTGATTTAAGATGATATTCCACAATAGTAGAAAAGACATGGGAAAAAAGAAAGCATGGACTCTGGGACATATGCTGGCCTTAATATGTGCACACAGCTTTCACTGACGTCAGTGGGAAGTCTGTAAAAACTGAAAGCAAAATGTGCCCAAAGAGAAAATTAGATAGACAGTTATTTTGAGAAGCCTGAAACACTCAGATGAGGGAATAGTAACATAAGATAGCACATGTGCTTGCAAGAGAAGGGGAATCAGAGTTAAATGGTAAACTCTCTGCTCCTGGGGGATCATTTATGGTCTCTAAAGAGGTTAATGTGTGTCCCACAATCTGTTCTCATACATAAGTTACTTAAGTCATGCTGTGAAGAAAAAAAGAGTAGAGCAGATGGCCATGACAGATGAAGACAGCAGCCAACACTTCTCTTCAGGCAGAAGGGCCATTTAAACCTAAATGAACTAGTCAGTTGAGTGATGTAGAGTGCTATCAGGTAGAAGATCTGGCCTCATTAGAAGGGGAATACTCCATAGCAGACTGTCCTTGGCACAGAGAACTTGGATACTGCACTGCACCACGGCCAAAGAGAGCCCAGGCCTTGTTTTAGCAGAGCATGATCTACCGGAGCCTGCAAGAGTCACTTAATGTAAACAGAGAATTCAGCCTCAACTGAGGTCAAGCCATATCATCTTAAATATGTATAGCCTGTTCCTCACTACAGCTTTAGCATTTCAATTCCAGTCAGATCCCTGCTCTAAGCCCTTCCTTGAAGACAGACAGGTAAGACCTCCTTTAAAAACCCAGCAGGATTAGGAGGTGCTAACTGTTGCTTGCCATGGAACCTGGCTCTCCAGGTCTACTCCGCTGTAGTTCATTCCCCTCTGCCTTCTTTTGTAGCAGGAGCAGGCTATGGCTGACAAATTTTTTCCTTGCCCTGACATTCTATTTTTATTTATTTATTTATTTATTTATTTTTCATCTCAGCTACTCTGATAGCATGTAAGAAGACTTGCTTCAGTGAAAGAAGAGAGAGTCCCACATTTAACGCTCTCGTTCGCTCATTTGCTTTCAAACCTATTCCTCTGAGTTTGAAAGAAAAAATTCTCTTACCAGGTTTAAGATTATTTCAGGTTAGGGAATACTTTGTTATTTTATTTTAACTGAACTAACTTGAAGGTTATCATAGAACAAACTTTGTTCTTATTGGAGTGCATTGATTTATCTCTCAAGGAGCTTCAGTTAAAAACTAAGTATTATTGAACACTCTTGAATTATTTTGTATTTATTGACATCATCTGCATTGAAACCTGATCTCTAGAATTTTCTGACTGGTTTTTTTCTTTGTTTTTATCTTTTGGTCAGATGTAAACAAGATTGATTCATGCATAAGGAAGGGCAAAGTATGTTTTATAATGCTGTAATCCCTTGCTAAAAATCATTTGGCTAGGACAGAGAATTTTGCATTTAAAAGTAGTTGAGATTTGCTTTTCTGAATAATTACTGTGATTGCCTGAGGCTTCTTTGTTGAAATATCAGAGAGGAGATGGTTTCAGCAGCTTGATGATAAACTGGACAATTTCTGGCATTTTAATTCTGTTCCCAATCAATACTGACAAAGTCTGACCTTGTGCAGAAGTTATAAGTACACATTTGTGATGGAATCACTTCACACATTCATTAAGATTGGATGAACATTATATGTGAATCTCTCAAACCTATTTTTACCATTCATGAGCTGAATACAAATAAGTGGAAAGATGAATTTTCTTTGTTGATATGACTCCATGACTTGTATTACAGAAAACATCTGAGCTGCTAGAAAATGCATACTGATATTCCAGGATGCAAAAACAAAATTCAAGAAAGCACTATGAGAAATAAATACCTGTTTAATAAAATGCAGTATATGTTTAATTTCAAAATTTGAAGAGACTGAAGGACTTGGGCTACTTTGCTCTGACCAACAGAGCTATTCAGAATGCAAAGATGTTCTATGTGCTTTAAAAGGACAACCTTTTAAAGTTGTACCCAACCTGACACAGAAAATCAACCAAGCTATTAGTTCCAATTGTTGCTTGGTTCAAAGGGAAGTTTGGTTATTGATATATTACCCCCCTACTCTGGTACTATATTGGTGGTGCCCTGATTCATTCATAAGTGCATCAACTCTGCTTCCAGTAACCACCAGGTGCCATTGCCATATAATAGAGCTATAATTTAACACTGGTTGGGGCTTCCCAGAAATAGCAAAGTATTCTTAAAGGGTATTCCTGAGTGGAAAACCACAGCATCATAAATGCATACATCAGTCTTGTACCTACTGCCATGTGATGCAGGACAGAATGCCCTGGTCATGTGGAAGCTCAGCTCCAGCTCAGCGATGGCAGTACCAGACTGGAGGACTCCAGCAATGACTAAGAAGAAAACTGACTGCAATATATCAACCTGTGACACCAATGCAATAGGGAAATCAGGAGGAATATGATGTGCCTGGAGTCTATGGACCATTAAAATCCCGCCTGTCTGGGCTGGCTTCAGCCTTATTTATCCACTGTGAGGAACATGTAAGCACAGACCTGAACTAGAAAGGAGCAACTGGGAAGACAGCACAGTTTTTAGTAACCATTGAAAAGGCAAGGGAGAAGGGCTTGAGTCTCTCACTGACAAAACTGGATGGATCTTTCAGAATAAAGAGCAGAGGGAGCTGGATCCAGGTATAACTCATCTGAGTCTTCCTGAGCATTCACACCTATTGTGACTCTGTCATCCAGGTAACTGCTAGGAAAGAAGAAATTCCCTGGATTCTCAAACATTAGAGAGAGACATAACATTTCCTGGCATGGGTAGGTTCTTTAGCCATTGCCAGTCTGGAATTTGCTCCCTAGAAAACAGGCTGCCCATCATGGCCTCGTACAGGTCTCTCGCTTCCCAGACTGGGTGTCCTTGTCAGTGCACACAGGACCCAGAGCTCTCATGCACCCAGGCCCACTCCAGCAGGGCTGAGTCTGTCATATCCCTACAAAGCAGAGGTTTCAAATGCTGCCATGGGCTCAGGAAGGCACAAGCTGGCTGAAAGCCTGGCACTGCCTTCTCGAACCCTGTTTCACAGATCAGGGCAGCTTTAACACTGTTTTGGGAGAGATGTCTCCAGCTCATCTGAATTTTTGTACACTCTTAGAAGATCTGAGAATCACCCCTTTTCATCCATAAAATTTCCTCAATCCACCATCCATGCAATTCTGTTGGGTTTTGTGTCCAGTGTCTGCTTAAGAGAAGACAGTGTTCATGTGCTTTTGACCTTTAGCACAGGAGGGCTAAATCTTTGTATAATCTCAGAGGCAAACAATGATATATACAGAACCTATAAAGCAAAAAAAGTAAAGAAAAAACATGAGGAAAAACATTGCAAAAGATGGAGGAAGTTCAATAATTTTGTAACGGGTCTGGTTACTGGTTTTGCATAGCTGTCTATTTGTTTGTTCCTCTGTGCTGAGTCTTTTGAACCAATGCAAGGATCCATCTAAGAGCTGGGCAGCACTGCTGGTCCCCTTTGCAGAGTATGTTCTCTCTCAAGAGATCCTTGACATTTGAAAACACAGTCCCAAACTCCTGATAAAGTTAACTTTGATTTTATTGTCAAAGTATCATGCGTACACCATCGTACCTTGACAATATTATAAACTCCTATTAGGTATCCACTGATATTCAATTACACTTTTGTAATTACTTCTCATATATCTCAGACCATCATGGCCACACCACCATTAATATTAAAAGCAAAGAGAGTGAAATATAGGTCTGAAAAACAGCACAAAGACCTCAGTTTTGGAATAAACAAGATTTTGAAATGTATGTATGGCAAATAATGACAGCTGTAGATTTCTTTGAAGATACTTCCTGATGACCAAAATATGTAAAATTATTAAAAAAATTTCAAACATTCCTATAATATACATCAATTAATGTTCACTATGTATTCCAATTAGCTTATTTTCTAGACTCATAAATGAGAACTAAAGATTAAATGAATAATTTATTATGAATTTTTTATTAAATGAATAAAATCAAATTCAGTTCTAATTGGTTTCTATCAAGCATGATACCTCTCAAACAAAGGTAAAAATGACCCAATGACAAGAATGAAATTATCTTGTGATGCTTCCCCCTTCAAATAAACCTTAACTGTTTCAAGAGTTAATTACATTACAGGAAAAGTTAGCTTTTCATTTTCCAGTGCCCAGGTGTCAGTTATTTTTCTTATCAGAGTTACATTCATACATTTGACTCTTACGTGATGCTCTTATCATGCCAAGAATGCATTTACTAGGAGAGGATAATCGAGAATTCATTACTTTAATGTTTCTCAGGTTGTTAAATGACAAATTGTAATAGTTATGACTTATTTTGTGACTACAGGTGACCTTTTATCTTTACACTTAACCTTCAGCCAATTTCCAGACAGTGGAAGCCAACAGGAATTCTGAGTGTAAAGCCACCAGAGACATTGCCACTTATTTAGAGACACCTATATCTATTGTGTGTGTTTCAGTGGGAGTGAAGGACTCTTGAAGCATAAATATTTGCCTATCATTAATTTTTAATTCCCCTGATCTTTTTCCCCCTAGAAAATTCCCAAGCTCAGAATAAGCTTTGTATATTCATGTCCAGTTTATGCTTGCTTTCCTTAAATAAATTTATTACTTATTATATTGGCACAAAAAGGAAGCAGCCATGAAACACGAGTGAATCAATAAGTAGTGATAAGAAGCAGAATTTGAATTCATTATGATTGAAGATCACATCAGAAGTCCTGCTCATCCACTTAAAGACCACATGACTAATCCAAACAAATTTGCATAGCTCTCTTATTAATAGGCAACTACTAGGCTGCAAACAGCTCACAAATGATCTGAAAACCAAAAACCATTGGTAAAGCAATTTGATAAACATTTACAAATAATACATATATTTAGAGAAGTCCAGACAAACTCCATTGACAAAGAAAAAATGTAGCCGAAATTCATCAGATAAATCGTTAGAGCCAAGAAAATAATCTATTATAATTAGTTCCACTAGAGCACCTCTCAGTGATTAGAACTTTCTCATAAACATACACTTAGCAGATATCTAAATATGTTACCGATTAAAATGTACTTTTTGCATTTTATGTCATTGGAGATTTGTTCTACTTAGTCGTTTGGTGAATCATTAGGAATGTGCACAGGGCACTGAAGCAGAACAAGGTGAGTTAATTGCACAGTGGAGCAGAAGGACGTGGCTGCTGTGAGGGCTGGGGGTGTGCAGGGAGCTCAGCTTTGCTCACACCTATTTCTGCCACACCACTTTGTACCTGGCAGGACACACCTGAGTGACTAAAGAACGATCCATTGTGCTGATTACAATAAAGGAATAAAATATCAACCCAGCACAGAACTTTTCACTTTTATAAAGGGGAAGTGACCATTGATCTGTTAATTGCAGCTCACATCACTGAAGGTGACTGGTTTCCTTCCACTGCATTGTAAACAGGGCAAGCACACAATTGCTTCTCTTGAGCTAGAAGAAACATTATGGAGCTATCAAGATAGATTTCTCACTCGGATTTTTTTTTCTTTTTTTGCAAGCCAAGTCCAAATTTCTACTTGAACACTAAGCAGATATTTCTTTTATATCATATTAAAATTGAGCTATCTGTGCACATGCAGTGTCAGATTCTGCAGTCCTACAGAAATCACTCAATATGATGGAGATCTGAGCCTGTGTGTTAAAGTAAGCCAGTGTCTTCATTCTGCACTTGTCCTTAGTGATGTCTTCACTGTCCCACTAAATTTATTTCAAAAGAAAATTGGGATGGAGACAGCATGAAAGCAAAACAAGAGCAGAACAGGGGTAAAATTTAGAGAAGAGAAAAAAAATATGATAGGAACTAAACTGAACTTTTGGGAAACCATGATCAGCTCAGTAGAGTTTCATCTTTGCCTCCTCTTGAAAGAAAGGGCTTCAAAATAATTGGAATATGCAAGCCATAGTGGGGTTTTTCCCTAGGAAAAAGAAAAAAGAAAGGGATTTTTTTCTTCAAAAGCAGACCTGTTTTATTCAATACGAAATGAAATGCATCACTTTGCTTCTGTTTTCCTTGGCTCTTCTATAGTGCTTATTACTTCTCTAAAGATAAAAAAATAAATATCCAGCCTCTCAAACCACTCAGAGAAACTGAAAGAAGGGAAGGAGGGAGCGGCATTTTTCTTTCAGTAAATGTAATATTCCCTTTCCTTTGCAACAAGTCCATGCTGGGCCTCTCAAACAAACAATTCCAGAGATGTTTTTCCTGGCCCTTATCCACACTCTATTGCTTTTGGTACCATTGAGCCAGTAAGGCTGAACATCTCCCCTCCTGTTGTGCTCGGATGTCACCTGAGTTACCAGTGTGTGCTCTTAGCCAAAGACATGGCCATTGCCACAAATACCAGACAGGCACTTGCCACAACCTCACCTAAAAAGTTCTGAATTAATGAAACGTTTGAATGAAAGGATATCTGGTTGAAACAGGCTTTTTTTTTTATCTCCAGCTTGGGGGAGGAGTCAGGATTTTAACCTTGGAACTCCATCTGTTCCAGAGGGACAAGGAAAGATCCCTGTGGACCCCAGATTCTTGGGGAGGTGACACTCCCTGTGTGTGCTGGAGTCAAGCCCCATGGAATTGACTGCAATTAATGCTGCCCTTAAAGTGCCACCAGTCTCCTTGCTGAGACATCTCATCACAAATACATGGAAGGGACCTCTTATATTCCAGCTTTTCCCCCCACATTATATTTAAACATAATCAAGGCTGGTTTTAGCTCAAAAGCATTATGAAGGTTCACTGAATGATGACCTTACTGGACATGGAAAGTAACCTTTTTGCCATAAACCAGTGAAGTTCAGAAGCAATTAGTGCTTACTCTTCCCATCAGCATTTTGTGCATTGTTGCTGCTGCAGTGAATAGGTACAGAGCTTTGGCAATCCCATATGGCAGGCCATCTCCTCCAGGCCTTCAGGCTGATCTTCGCAGCTGCTCAGGCTTATGTTGGACAAGCCTGTCATTTCACACACCCAAGATGGGCATTGTTTTACCCCCAAAGATGACCTGCGAGTAAAAACAGAAAAAATGGCTCTGTGTCCAGGTTTTCCTGTTCATCCGAACTGAAAAGAACATGTGGAATCTGCAGTGTCTCTATTGCTGTTAGTTTGTTTGCAGGCTGAGAAGGAAGGTTTTCTCTACCTGCAGCAGAACAGGAGTCGGCAAAGATACCTAGAGAAATTAGAGAAATTAGAGAAATGTAGGAAGTACAAGTATTTGCTTGTACAAGCACAAGATTCATGGATTTGCTATTTCATGAAATGCAAATGATTGTGAATTAAGACAATGAGAATAGTTATCTATTGAACAAAAGTAGAGAGAGGCAAAACCATCATGGCCCAGAAGCAGCACTCTTTTTATTTTTTATAATTTCCTGACTTGCCAAGATTTCTAAATACAGTACAAACAACAAATAAAATAATTATATTTTAAAAAATCATAATGGTATAACAAAAACTAATATTTTTTTAGAAGGAAGAAGCAGCATTTTCTGCTATAACACAGACAATTACAAAAGATTAGAAAACAAGGATAATAGTAAATGGAAGATAGATTTTCTAAACTATTCTTCAGAAGCTCATAGTACCTGATTAACGGCCATTTCAAATGAAAGAAAACCAGCAAGTTTCCAGAAGAATTATCCTCTATTCTCTGTGGTACCCAGAAAGACAAAGCATTGTGCAATCCTACCTTCCAGCTAACAGCAATTCCATGAACTCTAGAACTCAGCAGACTCAGCTGACATGTGCCCGTCCCACTTTTTCCCTGCATTCTGAAAAACTCCCCCTTCCAGCCTTTGTCTCTCTTTCACCTCCTCACAACATTTCTCCTAGGTTTGGCCTTATGGCAGAGGTTAAAGAACAGCAAAGCCAGCCTATGAAATAGAACAACTACAGCTGGGATATTCAAACACATCTACATGTGTGCCTGCTGGGTTTATGAAATTCTGTGGCAAAAAAAAATATTGACCTGAGCTCCAATGTAACATAAGGCATTTGTTTATTAATGCCAAAGGACGCAATTTTATTAAGCCAAAGTATTTCACAGAGGATGGCACAGAAAATATCATATAGCACTGGATGAATTCTAATAATATTGACAAGACATTACTTTTTAAGGAGACCCTGTTAATTGCACTAATGCATCTGCTGCAATTGTGAATGCTACAATTGATTCTCTAGCAGGTTATCTGCCTTGGGAGAACCCAAGACAGTTCTTTGATATTGCAATGAATTTCAGTACTGCAAATACTGCTTCTCCCACAGCAGCATGGAACAGGCAGCATTTCAGAGGCTTAGTGTTCCTTGCTGAAAAGGGGAATAAAAGATGCCATATACCATAAGCTTAAATGCTCATTGCAAGCCAAATTCAGAATGCGATTGAGAACATAAGTACTTACCATTCCTGAGAGGAACTAAGGGCTGGACCTACAAAGCTAGAGACACCATTGGTGGTGGAAGAAATGCCACTCAGACACTGACAGCAGAAAAAAAAGAGGCAGAAATTTGGTCTGCAGTAGTGAGAGTGCATTAGGACATGGACAGAGTTGTAGAGTAGCCCTTCTCCTGCAGGGCTCCTCCCTGAAGAAAATATTAGAAATGCCAATGCCAAAGGAGATGAAGACCATTAATTCCCTCAGAAAGAACAGCTTGGGCGTCTCTGATAATCCAGCTTAGAGCAGCAACCCTGCAGTTGACACCTTGCCTTACTGGGCCTTACTGGAACTTTGTGCCAGCTCTCCAACTGGGGACAAAAAGTCAACTCCTTCCTCTACTTCCCCTTGAGTCCTGGGTGGGATTCATTCACCTTGTAACCATACAGGGTTACAAGGCTGGTCCTGGTCCCCAGCTGCTGCTCTGCACAGCTCCAGCTTGGCAAACTCAGTGGTGAAGAAATCTGAAGGGACAGCAACTCCATTGCTCCTGCTAGGGGAAACATAAACATAATGGGTATTCTGTAAGTGAGAGAGGGTAGACATACTGGTTTAAGAAGTATTTTCAAATGGTTGTCTGAATGGGTTCCCTGCTCTCAGGATAGTGTTCTGTTCTCAGTTTAGACTAAAGAGATTTCACAGCCTGTGAATGATAGGACAAAGTGTCATTTGTTTTCTCTACAGACATAACTGCTTCCTACTCGGCCTTTGTCTCAGAGGTATAATCATGGGAAGACAGAGAACTTGAGCCTCTCTACAGCTGCAGATTGACAATGTTGAAACATATTCTCGGCCCTTTCAAATTGCATCTGTCTAATGAGAGCAAGGTCTTTTCTTCCCCTCACAAGAATTCAATATATTTTGTTGTGTAAGAGAGTAGAAATATAGAAAATGTGCAGTACTTAATTCAGGGATAGCGGACATGACAGAAGAAATAGTAAGATAAATGTGGGGGTCCTATCTACCTTCTACTAAAACAAGAATTAGGGAACAAGCAAGTGAAGCTGAAGTGCAATAAAGTTTAAAGTTAATAAATACTTTTTTCCACATAACTTATAATTAATCTGTCAAGTCAGAACTGCAATAGGTCACTGAGACCAAGCACTTAGTATTCACAAAAAGATTAGACAAATGTGGCCCAGTTCTTTTCTCCATCTAAGTTGAATTTAAACACTGAGGGTGACACTGTGCAGCTCCCTGATTTAGAGACGTCAGGCTCCAAAGCAAGTTAGAAATATTCCTGAACAGGGGTAGGTTAAATCAGTGGTGCACTGTCTCTGATTGCTGCCACAAACTGCTTCAGGCCGGGAAGAAACTCCTACAGCAAACCTTTCAGTGAGTTCTGGAAGAAGGCTTTGGGAAGTGTCCTTCCAGCACTGAAATGTTCCAAAGATCTGGATTCTCTGTCTTGGCTGCTGGGTGATGTCCCAAATTTCACTTCAGTTCCCCATCCCCTGTTTTTCCCATCTCTAAGTAGAGGTGAGATTTATGTGATGGGTGTTGTTGCTGTGTCTCCCAAGACAGGACATGGTGCTGACATTTTCAGAAATGATAAATGGTGAAAACTGCTCATCTCTGTGAATATTGCAATCTCTACAGACATCTACTTTACTTGTGAAAAACAAGTGTTTTAAGTTGTAACCGACAACTTTTGTAAGTCATATGGTTTGAACTTTTGTGTGCTTTTTCAATTTCCTTTTTATCCATCCAAACTTCCAAGAATTAGTTTTCATGTAATGCCTTCAAATTCCTGTACATTACTAGTCAGGGGTTCAGCATTCAGTTTCAAACTATGAGCTAACAGATATAACTACAAAGTCCTCACAGAATTAAACACCACATTTAAAAAACCTACACACAATTGAGTTGAGAGGCCAAAAATCTCATTCCACTTTAATATCAATCAAATAATTAATTGTAGCAATGCACCAAGTCTTTTTAATGACATGTAGAAATAACTTATGCCCTTGAAATGTGTCTGAAGCAGAACTTAAATAGATCAATTATTTCAGTGATTCATCTCTGTGATTTTTTTTTTGTAAGACTAAACACATTTCTGTGTTATGATATCAAATGATTAAAGAAGGTCTTCTGAGCTAGTCTAAATTAAGCTGAATTGAGAAAAAATAAGGAATTACTTTTTATGATCTATCTTACATTTATCTGTTCTTTGTTAAATACTTCCTGAAACTAGACTCTGTCAATGAAGAAAACTACTCACTAATAAATTTAACATGATCTTTTGATATCTGTGTTTCCACAAGGAGTTTAGCATCCTTTTAAGGGGAAATGGATTTCTTCAAAGGTAAGAAAAAAGTGCCTCATACACCTATACTGGCATGGGCTTCTGAAGCAAAGTGACAGATGGGCCAGGACTAGCAGCTTACTGGTTTACAAGGACAAAAATGAGTCCCTATCCCATTCACCCTTTATTTTCTCTATATTTTTCAATCTACTTTCTGTCATCACAGTAACCAGCCCAACAAATAATGCATAAACCCCCAACGAACTGAAACAATGTTCGAGTTTTGTTGTGTTTTGTACTTTATGAATCTATTTTATTTGTCTTTCAAGGTCCATGAGTTTAATTGTCATTGGTATTTTCAAATTTTCCCCCCTAAAATCAGCTGTGCTACATTACAGTTTTCACAGCCAGCAGATCTCACAGCAAATAATGTTTTGTGTGAGTACACCAGGATGTAGGACAGGAGAGAGCACACAGTGGGGAAAAGCCTCTATGGTAGCATGGTGGCCAGTGAGGTACCAGAGCTGTTCTCAGTAAGAGGGAATGTGGTGAGTGCACAAGTAACTGCCCTCATCTCAGAGCTCCCAAAGACAATTTTATCTGTTGCAGAATCCTTCAACATACCTAAAGATTTGGATGGATGAAATAATATACTCAGATATACAATATAGAGTGTGAAATTCTGCATTCATCTTGCCTCAGTTTCAGCAGGTTATTAAAAGGCTACCTCCTTACCTGCCTTAGTGACCATGCCAACTTCCTGAAGCTTTTCCATCTCTGAAGCATTATTTAGAAGAACTGTGACAAGGCTTGACTCCTTGCCAATGTTAAGACAGGCAGTGATGGGAGAGGACAAATACTCTGTGCTCAAAAGCTTCACATTCCCAGTGTAATAAATTGGACACTACCTACTGATGATTCAGCACAAAACCTGCTATTACACTAAATCTTACAGTCTCATGACAGACAAATAACACCGAGCCTAATCTAAAGTCAATGAAATTATTTCAACTGACTTACTGGGCCAGTCTACTGGCCACACAACGTGTTTAGCAGAATGATTAGCTTTTGGCTTCTGTATTGGCAGTCTATTACAGTAAATTAGCAAAATTAAGTAATTTTTCCCAGTTCAATTATTAAGATTAGTAATTAAAGACTGTGTTTATTATTTTAGACAAGTACATAGATCTGTTACTTTCATAACACAGAGAAGCAAACTAAGTTGAACAGTAAAAACATGTGATTAAGCAATAGAAAACAAGATGTCTCCAATATTAAAAGCAACCAAAGTTACTGAGGCCTTGTTTTTTAAGTACAGCACAACACATCTGATGGCAGAAGGCAACACTAGAGAGATAAAAGACTTGTAAAAGCACACACTACATTCAATACATTTTCCTATGATTTAAAAGAAAGAGAAACTTTACCTCTATCAGGTGCTCTTCAATTTTATGACAAACACAACTAATACCCTGAAGATAAAGGAGAGCATTAGAGCACAGCAGAGAAATATGCTCAGCCTAGAAGGCTTAGCACAGCAAAAAAGACAAAAGAGCTGTAAAATTTAACTCCATATTGAATATTCCAAAACAGGTTTGAGACAAAAATAGGTCACAATTAAGAATGTGAAATGAAAGAATACAAAGAAATTATACACAGGTATGAAAAATTAGCATATTACAGCTCTGGAATGTTGCACAGCCACTATTAACCCTTCTAACACCTTTGGGCTGTTATTCCAACTAAAACAAAAGTGACCATACTGTGTCTTCTGGACTTCCTGCACGGTTGAACAGCTGAAATACTTAATTATTGTTTCTCAAGTGCTTTTGTATTGGTGTTTTGTTTAAACAGCAATATGTTCCTGTTATTCCAGACACATGAAGAGGGACAGAGGTGTTACTGAAGATAATCAAGGGAACCTGAGTTACAGCCACAAGTAAGGTCTGAGCTATCTTCCACCATTCATGCTCATCATGCTCTGAGGCAACAATGACCATTTAAAGCTCATTAGAGCATATATAAACAGCGGGAACTCCAGTATTCCCTAAGGTGGCCCACAGGTCCTACAGCAATTCTGCTGAAAGAGGGAGTTTTCACCTGCTATGAAAACGTGTTTGTGTAGAAAGACAGGTTTTCTGGGTAGAGATTTTAGCCCCCCTAAGCTGGAAGACAGAGAAGGGGAAGCGACTTTATTGTTCTCTGCAACTCGCTGAAAGAAGGTTGCAGTGAGGTGGGTGATCTCCCAAGAAAGGGGTGGGCAAGAAGAAATGTCCTCAAGCTGTGCCTGGAGTAGTTTAAATTGCACCTTAAGGAAAAATTCCTTCACTGAAAGGTTGATCAAGCATTGGAAAAGGCTGCCCGAGGAAGTGGTGGGCTCATCATTTCTGCAGGGATTTAAAAGATGTGGAGGTGTGGTGCTTAGGGACATGGTTCAGTGGTGGGTTTGTCAGAGCTGGGTTAACTGCTGAACTTGATAATCTTAAAGGTATTTTCCAATTGAAATCATTTTATGATTCATGTTGAGTATCACCTTTATGTTAGAGTATGTTTCTTTGTATTTATACCTTTAATGACAACAGAACACTTTCTTTTCTACCTACATGGTAAACATCATATCATAATGCCTGTCACTGGATTTTCTGTTTGCTTCATATCACATATGCATTGGATAACAAACTTGCCTTGAAAGAAGATACATCTTTCAGTGACTTGTGAATTGACTGTTTTCACACTATATTCTGTAAATAACATTAATGCCCACGCTGGATGTCAGAATGCTGCTTCACAAACGGGCACCTTATTAAGCTGGAAGCAAGTTTAGGAGATAAAGTAATAATGTGCCCTGCCTGGGCTAAATAATTACACCTGGAAAGTATGATTTGATTTAAACATAAGTCAGTCTCCTAGTAGAGCTGTCATTTGACATGGACAGGTTGGCTGCACTGTTTCCACAATCTTTCTAGGTGATAGAAATGGAGCCAAAGCAGAAGGGTTCCAGAATATTATCTGGCCCCATAGAAAATCTTGCTGTAATTTTTAGCTTTTGAATACATAATCGTCTATTTGAAGTGTTTCACAACTGAGACTTAAAAGAACAAATTGAATTTTTCTGCTCTATTCCATTCTGCACTGAACTTTATCTCTGTTTTCCTTTTAAGTGATTAGTTACTGCTACACATAGCAGGTAGGCTGAAATCCTTTCTCATCCCTGCTTAGTGTCTCCCTGCAAGGCTTACTTCCAAAATGATTGAAGACAAGAGTTCAGAAACAACAGACACTGGCAGCCTGCCAGTCACATGCACCCACACAGATGCAAAGTTAAAAATATATCAGTTCCTGCCTCATACAAGTGGGTGCACAGGATAGAGAGGACTGAGGGAACAGATTGAGAGGGAGAAGTGTCTATTCACAAAGGGCAGTACACATGTATTTGTCAAGCAAAAGGCCATGAGGAAAGAACAGCAGCTTCTGGTACTTCTGTGCTGTGGGTAGGATGCCTTAGTCAAACTCTTTATTTTCTGGGGTTATTTATGCTTAGAAATTTGTACCTGGACTGGGAATCGCACCCATCCTTCTTTCTTTGTATTAAGGTCACAGAAAACTGCCAAAGAATAGTAGGGGCACAGTACTAACAGTATGATATAAGCAATGCTGGTAGGATTGTCTGGTTTCACCTGATCTTCTTGACAAAGGGATTGGTGACAGACTTGTTTTCTGTGATCACCTGTATCTCTGCTGTATCTGGCCTAAATGAGTGGATTTTTGACTCTTCTTTCACTGTGACTGAGCTGTACCTCAAAGGTGGCACATTCCTCTTGCAGAATTCAAGCTGGATTCAAGTTCTGGACAGCCTAAAAATAGAAAATTCTTTTTACCGAAACCCCAAGGACTGTGCCTTAATTTTTTCTTATTTGTTTTTCTTATTTGTTTGGTTTCAGTTTGATGATTAACTTCTGCTCCAGATTCCCTAATTTGAGCAAATCAGTTATTTCTGGCAGGAAACAGTTCTGAGCACTCATTCAACTCCAGTCTGAAAGGTGCTACTTCTCAAGAGCCGGTGGTCAGGAAGACATCTCCCCAAAAGTTCTCTTAAATCTCTTTTCCAGGGTCTTGTTCTAAATCTCCCTTTAAGAGACTTTTATTCCAAACAAACAAAGGTTACTGACCTTTTCAACAATCAGAAGCAGTGCAGTATCAAGATTTTTCTCTATCCTAATGGAAGTACTTCAAATTGTATATTGAACCCATTATCAAAGGTAGGCCTTGGAAATTAGTTGCACAGTTGTATCAAATGGATGGTGCTTTCCTGAATGCACTCTCCCAAGCAGGGAGAGTTCTTAGTGCAAAATGTTCTTAGTGCAAAATGTTCTTAGGATTTGCTAAACCAGGAGCTTCTCCCCAGACCCCAGGTCAGCAAAGTTGACAGTGCACAAGCTGAGCACTCTCAGGGCAGCAACTGTACAAACAGCCACAGAAAGGATAGGTTTAATTTTATGTTGTCTTAGGACCTGGTTTTGTACTCATAAGGTCAAGCTCCAGGAGGACTGTGAGGCTTTGAGGCAAGCAAGGATGGACAGGACCAAGGTTGGCAGGAGGGTACGTTTATAATGCTATTAAACTAGATTCTCATTTCTAGTGTGAAGGGGGTAAATTACAAACTGATGAAGCTTCTCCACAAATGTGATTTCTATTAGCATTAAAGCAACCATGGGCATATACAGAGGGGACAATAGGTCTCTGGAGTTTGGTATTTTAACCATCAGTCATATAGTGTAATTGGTAGAAGAAAATAAATGGTATAGCAATAGCAACTCTAAAGGCAGATAGAGGACAGGAGAAGTAAATTATTAAATAAGAACAGTCACTATGGAAACTGTTGGATTTTACTATTTTAATACCTGGATGATTCAGAGGAGTGGCAATAAGAAATGGAGCCTTCTGCCTTTGGAGGAGGTATCAGTTCAAATTCTGCCCAAGTTGGGGGCAATTGAAAGATCATCCCAATAACTGTTTACATGAAATGAGAATTCACAGTTTCAGTTCATTTTCAAGAGTTAGTATCTGTCTAAGAAATATCTGCACCATGCAACTACACTTGTTAGAAGACCCAGCAGAAGGCCTAAAAATTTACTTGAGAAGGCAGCATTTTCTCACTGTTTTACAACTTCAAGGCTGGGACTTGAGGTTTGCTTTGCTACTGCTGCTAAGATGATGCCTGAGACACCCAGATTTCAATCTCTGGGCCTCACACTTATGCACCATGACCAGCAAACCAAAAACAAAAGAAAAGCCTACATTATGTTTGCAAAATGGAGAGGGGATGAAGCTAATGAACTGCAGAAGAGAAACAAGATCTGAAACTAAAACTAAGATATTCCTAAACTTGGGAATTTATCTAGAATAGCTTGTTCAAGTTACAGCTCCCACGTCTTCTGTCCTGGCTCACATTCAGCATAGTCGGGGTAACAAATGCATCAGAGTGTCCATAAAAGGCAGAGACATTGTGGGAGGAGTGATGGAAATACATTTTTATTCACTGTTCAGATAATTTTGTTAAAGAGCTAAACTGTATGAGATTTATTTAGTTTTTAAGACTGGAGATATACAATAAAGAACTACTTGAACAATTATCTAGAAAAATGTCTCTCTAATATATTTTCAGTGACAAGTGAATTTCACACAAGTGAAACTCTTTCTAAAGGTGTTTAAGGTGTCCTACTTGTCTGTACAGAGACTGAAAGGAAATGTAACACTCCCTCCATTTCTTTCCTTCAATCCTACCCACTAGACACAATGCAAGTCTGGACTGCTGCCTTGGTAGTCTTGCTACCAACTGTTACCAGATCCTGGAGAACATAAAGCAGATGGAGAACACTACCAACAACGTGTTTTGCCAGCTAGTCAATCAGCTGAAAACATCCATGATATAGCCAGCATTTTTAGGGAAAAGATGCACAGATCAACATTAAAATTTATTATTTGACTGAGCACATAATGGTGGAGGTGAGAAAACCAGAGGTAACCTCACCAGATTGCTGATGTGATAAGTGATATCACTGTTGCACAAGTGATAGTCACAGAAAGGGACCCCATGTGCTCTTAAAAAAAGTCACTGTTGAAAACAAGCAGGTAAACTCACCATCCTCCTCCATTTAACTTATCAGGTGTTCTTAATGATGATGGGAATATTCTCATTGGAAAGACCACTAATTTCTGTACTATACTCAAGAAGTACTATTATGAAGACTGAAGCCAATTCAAACAAAATGACAAAAAGTTAGAAAGAAGAGTCTGTATGGAGCAGCGTGATTACTCCAACCTAATCAATAACTTCTTGACAACTATATTGCACACAGAAGCTTCATGGGGAGAACAAACTGCACTGAGACAGAAACTGTGATTGCAGGACAGCCCATATATCTGAATTCTATAAAGGCTACCAAAGCAAGATCCATAAAATGGGCTGAGCCTCTCAAGCCCTTCACAACTAGAAAAACGCAGCATTAGGAAAAAATTACTACATTTTCTCTCACTTATGGATCTGTGAAAGATATTGCATTAGTAGAAGTCAATAATTCGTTTAAAAGACAAAAGGTGGCAGAAAAACCTCACAGTTGTTGGAACTAGTGACCTATAGGGAGAAGCCCATTAACCATCAGTCTACATTAGATTCAAAGGCAAAAGAGAGTTCCAGCACCAAATTCACTTATGATTACAAATTCCTTAAAAATAATTTGGGTTCATCTCTAAATAAATAAATATTTCAATAGATGGTATATAGAGTCACATTGTGTTTAATGATACTGCTGGATCTGGTATACAAAAGCTCTACCCATAGCTGCAACTGTTCCCAATTTTCCAAGACACACAGCAGTACTTGCAAACAATGGCAAAGCAGCTT
This sequence comes from Sturnus vulgaris, assembly GCF_052056855.1. Lineage (NCBI taxonomy): Eukaryota > Metazoa > Chordata > Aves > Passeriformes > Sturnidae > Sturnus > Sturnus vulgaris. The sequence goes on along the minus strand of NC_142256.1, from coordinate 14,648,947 downwards.
CACACCATTAGGCTTTGATTACATAGCAATCATGTTCTTTTGCTGGTTTGCTCACTATGTATCATACATATCTGTTATTTCAAAGATAATTTAGTCTACAAAAAACCTCAAATAAGACTTGAAGGAGAATGGGGGTATGGGTGCAAGATTTCCAATCTCATTACCTTTTAACTGGAAAGACAAAATTCTCTTTTAAGTGAAATAATTTTTTGTTAAAAAACGTGCAAAAATATGAAACCCAAACTGTGTTTCAGTTTTTTAAAATGCATGCAGTGAATTGAAATCAGAACAATTCTGGTATTTTAAAATATTGCTTGCAATTAAAAAAAAAAAGATGACTCAGTAGCAAAGCAAATGGAGCAGAAATTTAGCATCTTCAAACTGTTCATTAGGCCAGAACAACAAATATTTTTATGCTTTCTGCACTGACCTTCATTTTCTTTTAGACTCAGAGCAAGTTTTACAAATGTGTTGTGATCCAGAAAATGTATAATTTTTTGTAAAACTCTGACATGATTCACATGCCAAGTTTCTTTCTTGAGGTTCTTTTAATCTGCTCTCCAGGTTCTTATTTATGCTCTGCCTTAGATATGTGTGCCTCTTAGCAAAAAGCAAAATTTTCTATCATGTCCTGCCTGCGTTACAAAGTATTAAATTCATTTCTTATCACAAATTATGTGTTAACTTCGGCATTTAAAATGTTTGTGAAAAATGCTGTGAATTCCTTCTTTTTGTGCATCAAACTCTTAACTCACTGCATTTCTGTGGATGTACAAGCAATTTAAATTTCAGCAATTTTGTGTTAGTCACTATTACTTTTTATTTCAAAGTAGTAAGGAACTAAGCTAAAAATTATGATGGGCAAACTTCAAAGGCTTTGGAGTTTGAGTTTGGCTTGGCTGTTGACTCCTCTGCTGTTAGACACTGCTTCAGAAGTAACGTTCTCCATGGCATCAGAACAGGTTTTTTCTGAGACTGATAACTGCAAAAACATCAGAGACATGACGGTGACCCTGCCCTTGTACACCCATCTGTAGAAGGGCTGCAGAAGCCACAAGTGTTTCCCTGCTGAATTCCAAAAGCCTAGCCAGGCTCACTAATATCCAGCCACTGCAGAACACACAGAAAAATGTGCTTCTGGTTCCAGATTTTGCTACACACATCTATAAATCAGGCTGGAGTGATTGAAGGTTTTCTTTTCCCTCCTCTCATCTGATTCACTTGGCTCTAGTACTGAAACACATGAAAATATGAGGTTTTTAATCTGCAGAGTGACTCCCACATTACCTAATTAAAAATGCTACAGCACAGCAGGAGATTATCATCATTCTTATCTTTCAAGGAGGAGTAAATGTTACAATCAGGAAATATATACCACTGTAAAATCTTAAAAGCATGGAAACAGAATTCAGTGTTTTGGTGGTGTGAGCATGAAAAAAAGATGCCAATGAGATGGCTACCTACAGCTCACCACTAATGAAATGTCTAAACTACAGGATAATGAAGTTAAGCATCAAATTAAAATGAGAAGGCTATAGTATAAAATTATTGACTTGTGATGTCTCTGGTGAAGTATAGATGTTTTCCAGGTGTTTTATCAGAGGGGTCATTTAAAATGTGCTGTGGTTGGTCCATCACTTAGAGTTAGTCCTATTCACCTTTGGTGGGATATTCGACCATCAGTTCCAAGTCCCCAGATATGATTTCTGGAAGGAGCAGGTATCCTCCAGTAGTAATACATAATGTCCTGCAAAGAAAGAATATCTGTAGTCATCACATAATGTGTTCCAATAAGGCATTATTAGTTAGACATACTGGCTCACTTAATTCAGACCTGGTTTTATTCAAAAGATGGAAACTAAAATAAATGAGTTGACTGTCAGAGAAGCTGAGCATGAGAGCAAATCTGCCCACTAGAAATACCATTAAGGTTACTCTTAACTGAATGGAGAGACACTGAACCAGCCCACATAAATCTCCTCCAGCTGAACAAATCAGCAATGCATGCAAGAGAATTAAAAGCTTTTCATTCCTTTTTCTTTCAGGAAATGCTACAATCATGTTGTTAAAGAACTTCAATGGACAGGAAACTTCCTAACTTTCTTCAAGTTTAGAGAAGGAAGATACTATTAAAAGTTTTCAGAGAGTTCCCAGATTCCCTGGCTGTGCACAACATTCAGGACACAAGGGCTCCTCACAGCCCACTTAACCTGGCATGCCACAGCTTTCTGAAGAATTTTGATTTAGTTTACAAATTATCAAGGAGAATCCTCTGAGCCAAAAACCAGAGCAAAGAGAATGTGAAATAGCTCTGCTCTATTAAAGTGCCTTAGTTGAAGCTTTTAAAATGCTTCACACTGTCATCTGCACAAATGTCCATATTTAGGAAAATGTGGTGGAATTCTGGGACAGAATTACGATCCTGAGGAAATTGTAAAGAGAGATAAGCAGAAGGAGAAAGACTCACTTTTGGTGATTGACAGAGACTTTTAACAGCTTGAATCTTGATACGAGCACCTCAGCTAAATGCTTGTCACTCACGATGCTTCAAAGGAATGACCTGTCACAACCAGACTAATGCCCAGAATAGGAGAGAAAGAAAGATAAAACTTACTCTTAGAGAAGTGCTCTTCATTGTCATCCTGTTGATATATTATCAGCTAAAACTGGAAATATGTGGGAGGTCAGAATGCTGTCTTAGCTGAAGTAGAAACCTGAGGCACCAAAGCAATAATCCATAATCTATAGCAGGGTTCCAGCAGGGTGCAACACTGGGGATATTTCCCAAGCTGTCTTCCTGTGAGTTCTTTTAGTTTTATTGTGGAAAGCATTGCAAGGAGAAAACTTGCTGTTCTACACTTGGTAGGTGGATTCCTATGACTGGACCTCTGGATTACATTCAGACCTTACACAAAAATGTCAAGAGAAGTCACTGCAGTGCAGGAACCCCTCTGCTTCTATTGCCTTATCTTCTGACCACACTGGAGAAGACTGTAATAGACCAGGAGTTCATTCCCTGTCACTTACATCAGTTCCTAAGTGGACAAACTCTTTTATGCTTGACATCAGAGACAGGTTAAATGACTGCTTTGTTTATTCTTAGATATTAGAGGTATTTTTGGACCTAAATGATTCTACAATCCATTATTCCATTTAGCAAGCCAAAGGCAGGTCTTCTGGCAGCTTCCTACTGCAGTTTTGTAATCTTCTACAAGTTGCTTTCTTCATCTTGCTGTTTTACTTGGTGCCATAATTATTTTCACGTTCTTAAATTCACTATTAATTTTAATTAAGCTCAGCTACACTCATTAGTTGAGCTAATCTATCTTCACTGTTAAACTCACACACAGACACACACATGTACACCAGTCTTCCTGCAGATGTAGCATTGGATTGGAAAGTTGTATGCTGAGAGGAAGAAAGACCCACATATATAATGAAATACGAAGGGCTTATAACTGCAGCTGGTTGGGGTTTTTTAATTAAGTTTTTCTAACCCAAAAAAGCCAATTAGTTGGGATTGAAAGTTTTCAGAGACCTACATCCTGTTTAATAAAATTTTAATCTGAAGTTTTCCCGGGTGAAAAGTAGAGAAGAGTCACTAGCTAATACGAATCAAACCTAGAGGTTAAGTCTCATCTACAACAGAAGAGGTATTGAGCATGCTGCATTATAAGAACAGCCCTGAGTCCACAAACGCCAGCCTCACAATTCCCTCACAATTCCCTCACTACGAAGCTCCTCGAGTGACCTAATTTTCATTAGATATTCTGGATTTCATTCAGTACTAGGGCAAAAGCTTCAAATCTATGAATTTTTTCATGTAGCTGAAAGTCTTGTTCTGAGTTATCCATCCATTTTCTTCTATAGTTGTATTTATATGGACTAAACAAGTAGATAAAATACATTATTATGGCTATTTTTATTTTCTGAGATTTCTTGCTCAGAGACTTCAAGTGGTGCTTCAATGTTTGAATAGCCATAAAGTCTAGCAAGGAAGTTCTAACCTTGTCTGCATCCTGCATATAAAAACAAATATTCTTGTTTAACTAACAATATGATCAATGCCAATTAACCACTTCACAAGCTGCTGAATCGTCTGTGGATTGCATCAGTCCATCATTTACTTTTCTACTTTGCTACTTCAGCTTCTCCCCCAAGCCACATCATTTCTTTTATGCTTGTGCAGTCCCTGTTAGACTTTCCTATTTACAATATTGTGTGAAGAAACAAGGTATGGCCAAGGTGGACCATATTCACAGTATGTTATCATCCAATATCCTAACAGTTGCTTGTACCAGATGTTTCAGAAGATGATAAAACACCCTACAGGAAGCAGATGTGAAACAATCTGCTCTGCCTAACTCATATGCAGAACTATATCCATAAGTTCATCTATATTCTTAGAGCTTGAAAAAAGGCATATTTCCAGTATCAGCATTTATTCACATGTAGGCTCACCAGCCATATCCTGTGAGTCTTTTTCTTTTTAACCTTTCCTCCCAGCTGTTTCTGATGTCCATTCCAGGAACTCGCTTTACCTACAAACATATTTTCAGATATTCAGAAGAATATGCAAGTATTGAAAAAGGTTTAAGAAGCTTTAAATTGTTCTTTTTAACTCTTCTCAAAGATAAGAGATTTCCCTAAATGAAAATTGATATGTTATTTGGAAAAGCAAAGGAGAGGCAAATTGGTATGATTATTTTCACTATTATAGGGAATAATGTCTGTAAACTTGAACTTCAAAGGTCATCTTTAGGTCTTACTCTTCTGAGTGAATCAGTTACTGTTTACAGTGATTCCTTGTTTCCCCTTCTATGGCCTCCACTTACTGTGGACATAATTCTCTAGGAATAGGTACAGTTGGAATTCATCATTGCCTATTGTCTTTGATAAGGGAGGAAATACCTGGATGGCATCTGAATACTCTGAGGACTGCAGGACTCACATATTCATCTATTCAATTTTATTAACATCTCCAGAGGATAAGACAAAATAGCATTTACTTATTATTTATAGCCTGTTCTAGGTCTTCTATATTTTCAAGTTCATCACACGCTCTTTTTCCCTTAACATTATTTGGAACAGACCCAAGACTGCTTGAACATGAGTTTCAGCACAGACATTTTTGGTTGAGACAATTCAGATGTATTTTGATGATATAGAAAATGCCCTTGTATTTGTGTGTCTTTGAATTATAAATACAGATGTTGGTACAGTAGTGTCCCCAAGCTTTAAAATGATTGCCCACTCACACAGACTCACAAACACAGAAAAAGAAAAATACAGCAGTCAGCTTTTTCTAGCCCCCAAATCCATTCTCTGTTGCAGATTTACATTTATTTGTAGAGACCCTCAGAACTGGCCAAGAATGGAGGAGTGAGAAGAGGGTGCATTATGAACACTGGGAAAAATGTCAGCAATTCAACCTTCAACCATATTCTGTTGTCATGACAACATGATGTAAAGTATTTTCTTAAAGAGAAAGATTGCAATGTAAATGAAAAAGACAAAAATCATTTTATCAAGCAAACTCAGATGATGTTTTTATGAGGTTGTGACATGGATTACAATACATCATCTATCATTGTGAAGAGATTTTTTTAAAAATCCCGTACAGAGCAAATGCTCACTTCACAGAAATGGTGTGGTATAAAAACCTCATTTATCATTACAAATGAAGTTTCCAAACTAGACTTAAAAAATATTCAAAATAATTTCATATATTTTCTACCAGCTTTTCAGAAAACATGATAGTTTACTCACTCACTTTCTATGTAAGCTACTGATTTAAAGCAGCTTGATTTTTTATGCAACACCAAAGATCTATTAAGTACTGTAGAAACACTTAATGTGCCACTGGCATCCAACCCTGTAATTGCAGTGGTCAAAACGTAGAAAAAGGGAATATCATTATCCCATTTCAAAGCAGGAGCAGAGGCACAGGGCATGCAAAGCCAGAGGCCCAAAAATCAGATGAAAAGCTCCCAACCGTGTTGGGAATTACATCAAGATTGCTGCAGCCTGGCTATGCAGTTTACAATGTCATTCTCATCTGTTCACACAAAGAGAGAAATTGGTGACTATTTTCCTTCAAACATTTACTGAGGTTTACAGTTATTAAAGCTTCCATCACTTACCTAAAATGTTAAAATTTTTGTTGCTGTTTGGAAGTGTGATTCATGTGTGCCCCAGGGCAGGCGCTGGAACAGAACAGCAGTGACAGAAACACCGAGGTGGCGCTGGCGGCCCTTGCTCACTGGCCATTGAAATGAATCGATTATATCTCCCACAGCAGCAAGACAGAATGTATATTTATGCCAATCTAAGTGACCTTGTATCACTTAGATGGAGTCGGAGAATTTCTCCCTGCACCTCTCACCTCCAAAAAAACCCCAACAAAAATCTTAGTAAATGTCTCAAACTGGCTTTCTTTCCTCCCTGCCAGTGCAGTCTGCTGAAAAAAAAGAAAAAAGAAGAAAAAAAGATTAATAACTAATGAATTAGAAAACTTGTATTTGAAATTTTTCTTGACAGCTCTCAAACAGGATGGTTCTTCAAGAATAAATAAGAGAAATATGCCCCTAGCCTGCCTTCTGCAAACAGAGGTTTTGGCAGCCAAAAGTTTATCTTACCTAGAGCTGACCTCTAGAAGTGTGTGCCCTGGAAATTTGGTATTACAGTGATGAATGGGAGTTTCTGGGAGTTAGAGGGTCCCAGAAGGGTGGGAAACACCTGAGTGTGGATGAGGAGATGCCATCTGCCCCTTGGAGAGCACAACGAGAGTAAAGCATGTTTTGGCCTGCAGATGTTGTGCTAGTCTTACAGTGTTACACCCTTTCAGTGGGATTTTGTTAAAAGGAAACATGGAGAAACACAGAGAGTTTGAGACTCCAGCAGTGAGACAAGAGCCAAGGGGTGGGACACACTGAGCTCTGCCTGTAGGCAATGACTTTAAACAGACTGAAGTGGTCCAGCTTGTTACAGGGCCAAGTCTCAATGCTTTAAACAAACTGCAGAATTTAGATCTGAAGTCTCCTAGAGAAGGAGGGCTGAATTCAGCTGTGTTAGAAATGGGTGGTAAGAGCAATTTACTGGAAAAGTCCATTCTAAGAAGATACTACAGCAATTCTGGTATAAAAGATGACTTGTCTTGTTAAAAGCTTACAAGCTATTTGTAATCTCTGTTCCCTTCAATGTCAGGTTCTGGAAAGCTGTGAACTCCTAGGTAATGAAACAGCTCTGAGTGCTAAGAAAAGTATGTTGTATGCAGAATTATGGTTTTGCATCTGGTTCTAGAAGGTGGTAATTATGGTCTCCCTGTCTCTTTCAAAAATATGTCTGTTATGTGAGATATGAGTAAAATGGGATATTGAGACTCCTGTGAATCACCTTTCCTTTTTCAGTGAAGGGAAATGCCAATGAAGCACATTATGATTGCTGCCCACCCTGAAAAAAGACAGAATGAGCTTGGAAAAACTCCCTAGATGTTCACCAAAGGGAATTTGCATCAAAGCTGCCTGTATGTCAGGTGTGGCTGATTCTAGACCTCTCAGCCTGGAAAGCTTCCTGGGTGATACCTCACCGAAGGTCTGGAATAACACTGCACTAGCTCTGGCACTGCTAAGACTTCTCTAGTAGTTTTTAGCAGGAAGCCTGCTGGGCAGCATGACCTCTGTACAACAGTAAAGAAAATCAAAGGTCATTTCTTAATCTTCTTCTGTCCACCAGTATAATCTTAACCCAGTTTTGATTTTGTCCTCCAATCTGCTTCCTGAGTAAAAAGGGATGTATTCACTTCCTTCTACCCATTGATTACCTTATGCTATGAGGATAATAAACTCCATTATGTGGAAATATTACTTCACCCATGTTTTCAGCAGCCCACAGGGACTCGAGTCTGTATAGGATTACTATAATATAGTAATAAACATGTAAAGTGTGTCTCCCCACACACTACTGAGACTTAAAAAATTATTCTAAGAAATCCCAGAAAATTCTTTTTCAATGATACATTACTTGCATGAGTTTGGAATCCAGTATCTGATGTTTGAAAAGCAACTTTTCATGCTACTTCCTCTTTAGAGGATTTGAGAGGGAACATAATTCAGGAATCATTGCTGGGGCCTACCCATGGTTTTTGACCTAGAAACAAGATTGCAGAGTAAGAACCTGCTCCTCCATCTGGTATATACACTAATAACCCTCCTCACAAGGGCAATTCTGTTAACTGAACTGAATCCATAACATTATTGTCATGGTGGGCCTCTATAGGTGGTCCTCTAGATCACATCAAATACATCCTGGCTTTCAGATGCAAGTGTGAGGTTAGATGAAGCTGCCAGGTAGAAAAACACATCTTTGTATTCGTAAATTCAGCCAATTTGATCAGGACTTGCTGAGAAACAACCCCATGACACCATTTTAGAAAGGAAAAGAGATAGAAAACAGAGATTTTCTATCCTATTTACTAGAGGTTTGAACTTTTAAACATAACTGTGAGAAAAATAAGAAAGAACACAAAATAGACTTAAAATTATCATCTTATCTCTATGCCCACACCTGTGGCTTTGTTGACACAAGGCTACATTACAAGAGATTATCGAAGTGGGAGCTAACCTTCACATCTTTGTACCATCAAGTGAATGTCAAAGTCATCATCATAAGCACAGCAGATCCTATTTGCTCTGTTAACTGCATCAGTAACATCTTTTCAATGCATGTCTCCGAAATACACTTTGTAAGAAGGAAGATTGCTCATTGGAATGGCAAGGAAAGAAGCACAGAGATATTTTGCTAGAGATAGAGTACTCGAGTTATGCCATTGAGATCAATGGAAATTCAGAGAAAAGCCTGAATAGGAAGTGTGGGATTTGACCCTAAATCAGCTTACACAATTTTCAACAAATTGAGTTTTTACAATCTGGTGTAAGCTCTAATTATGCTGTCATAAAAATCTCAGCACTGTTGAAATCTTATTTCTGAAGCTCTCAAAGTGGTATCTATAAAGGATTTTCATTCCCATTTTTTTCTGATAATGGACAATATATGAGGTGTCAGATTAGAGATAGCAATCTGGGACATGCCCCTTCCATCACCTCTCTGACATATGAAGCCAATAAACAATGGCTGGGTTTTATTAAGTTGGATTAAGGACCAAAGTCTCAAGCTCTGACTACTCACTTAGACAAAGTTCCCAGAGATAAGGACAATTTAAAGTATGTGTTTCACACAGTGGGGAAAGACTCCCCTTTCCAAAGATGAAACATGGTTTTAAATGCCTTAATTCATGAGGTGCCATAAGTAAGTGTTTAAAGACAGATATCACAAAAATCAGACTTCCTTGTGTACCAGAAACATAAAGAACTTCAGGAAGACACTGCAGAAAATTTCAAGCAAACAAGAAAGATTTTTTACAAGGGCAATGAGAACAGACGTTTTATAGAAATAGCTCAGGTTTAGCAAACGTCTGCCAAAGTCCTGGGAATTTCCATGGGAAACCCACATGTGGCTCACTTGCTGCCTTTTGGCAAAACTGGCCTTTCCAGCCTGCTGCTGGGGACAGGCCATGGACACAACACCCAAAGAACATCTTCCAGCTCATGGCCTCCAGCTGGCATGGCCTTGGGTGGGCACAATGAGGATCACAGGGCTCTGCCAGGAGACCCAGTGGTCAAGGTAGGGAGGCCCCTCAGGGTCAGGGCAACTGGGTACCCTGCTTCAATTATGAACAGGATAACAGTTATGTTTCCAATTCAATCATTTCAGTGTGCTCAACCTTCCAGTAAAATGGAAAAATTGAACAGATCTGTTCGAAGCCTGCTGGTGTAACTCAGGTCTCTAACATTTAAATTATCACAAAATCTTTACTACTTGTACTTACACCTTTGGCATCAAATATACCACATTTAGAGCAACACAGCATAAATGTAAAATCCATTTAAGACAGGTAATAACAGTTGGGTGTTGACTGGTCCCCCCAAAAGCTGGCATTACTTTTCCATCAGCAGTCAGGAAATAATTCCTTTGCAAAACTTGCTTTAGTTTGTGAAAAAAATTGATGTTCAAATGAAATATATTCTTCTATGATTTTTTTTTTAAAGGAAAGCATGTGTTTCTGGTCTAATTTATCCAAGAAATTCCTTTAAAATTTGAATCAAACAGAATTTCATTTCAGCTTTGTTTGAATGAGATTATATTAGATAGAAGAATTGTCTGCCATGGAGAAGGTAATCAGTATTCATTGCCAGCTGTAAGGTGTCGGCTAGGCTGACATGTTGACAATGTGTATTTCCACACGTCTTGTTTTAATTTCAAAGCACAAATCTGTAATGTAAAATTGTATATTCCTAAGGCTGCACGATCATTCAAAACTGGCCATGTTTGGTCAGACTAAAATTCTCTCTTGCCCAACATCTCCAGATTCCCAACAAAAAACCACAGGGATTTATTGAACCGAAGCTTTATTTAGTGCACTCTTCCGCAGCCATTGTTTTCTTACTAGAGGTAGTATCCCAGGTTCCTTTGTTACAGCACAGCTTGGGTTCAGAGTACACCTGTAATTTGGGATACATTGCTATTGCAAACATGAACTCCTATGACACCGTGGGAGCAGAGCCTGGCTGTTTGCCCTGCAGCTTACAGTGCATAGACAGCATTTAGAGGTTATATAAATAAGCACAACAAGCCATCCAATCCACTTTAACATTAACTATTTGCATAATAGTCTCGTATTTTGGCTCACACTCAGTGGATGATGACAGTACCAACAACAGCAGGGCAGGGAACGTGGAGGAGTTGGAAGTTTTAAAGGAAAAATGTTACATTTTGCTGTAGAACAAGACCTTAAAGATATCATTTGTCTACTTGTACTAATATATTTTAAAGAAAAGATTGCTGAAAGTGTACCATGCAGCCAGCCACAAAGCATGCACAGGATAAGCCTTACACCTTAATTGCATGGAGCAGAATGCCATAGGAGGAAGAGCTTACTGAGAGGAAAAATAGAGGAAGAAGAAGCAAGTAGTAAGTATTAGGGATATATTATATTATGTGGACTGCAATGATCGAACACAAAAGAATTCATAGAATGCCCAACTCATTTCTAGAATGGCTCACTGTCTGCTCCAGCAGTGGCTGCTCCTGGGGAACAGGTGAGTGTCACCACCACATCTTATTCCCAATTGCATACAACACCACCAGTGCTGGAGATGTGCAGTACCAAACATCCTGTCAGGCAAGATCAGAGGCTGGATCAAGAACTGCAGTCTCCCTCAGCAAGGAGAAGGGCTGGGCAAAGCCTTCCTTCGCTATGGGCAACTCCCTCTCCTCCACCTTCCTCCTGAATGACTAAGCAGCCACTTGGGCACACCATATGCATGCACTTGTACCTGATGATGACTCTCTGGAACACAAATCCTGCTCATCTTTTAAGTGCTATAATTTCAAAATGTGCCAACATACTTTATTTTTGGTAATAGCTCTTCATCTAACACAGTAAGACAAGTGTAGTCGCTCAGTCCCTTGATACTCTTTAAATAACATTCTTAGCAGAGAGCATCTTTTGCCAGAGCACCAGGCTCACCCTCCCTGGTTAGAGGCCAGGCTCCCAAGGGTGCTGTGCACAGTGTCCCATTCACTGCACCAGCTCCACGGCAGGATGGGGGGCAGAAGCAAAGAGAGCTGCTCTGTTCCCTGGCCTGCATTGAAGAGTGAGAGCCCATGAGGTCCATGCCTTCAGGAGGTGGCCAGGGCAGCAGGTGCCTCCCCTCCTCACTCAAAACCTGATCCTGGGGTCCATGCAGACCCTGAGCATTATTTCCAGACTCTTCCCTGTTCCCCAGCAGACTCCTCTTGCCCATGTACCTGCTAACACAGGTTTGCCCTTTTTATTACAGTTCAGTTCAAAACAAATATGAATCTCCCCAGTATGTTTGAATTGCGCTCAGCATTTTTTCATGTGGCAAGGCAGCTGCTCCCTGGCAGTCTCCTTATCCACAGCAGAAATCAATGCAATATTCTACTTACCTGCGATAAGCTGCATCTTCAGGCCATAACAAAATCCATTTTATAAGGGATTTTCAATGTTGTCCAAGATAAAATTATATAAATTTTAAAAATTAAAGAAACATTTATACTTGAACAATTAATCTAATATTATATAAACACATAATGCCTTCATAGATTTAAAATAATTTATGGATTGTTCTTTGAGTTTTTTTATTTTGGAAGTCATAACATGCTTGTCTTTGTCTTGTGTTTGCCTAATGTATGCAGCCCTAGCTGCACCACCAGATCTAACATGGTTTCTTTTTTACAGCTTGGATGAACAAAATGTAATCAACCAGACTCTCTACAAAGTCCCACCCTTTCTAGAAAACACCCTTTATGCTGGGTATAGAGAAAGCCATCTAACTTATGAAACACAAATCTTAGTACCTTCAGGAAATAGTATGAAAAATAAACCCCCCAGCTGTAGAAACTATCTATAATGCACTGAGGTGATGTCAGATCAGGTTTCCACAGCTAACATACATTTTTCAGCATTAAGGAGTGGATGTTCTCAAAAGTTGGAAATGACACATTCTCCTTCCTCCCTTTTTATAGAAACTTCTCTACTTCAAATGTTAAATCGATTTTTAAAATTTTTTTTCAGTGAAAATGTCAGTGGAAAACCTCACATGCACAGGTGGAGTCAGAGAAGGTAGGGGAATGAGTTGGCCAAGTCTCCAAAATCTGTTGATTCTGGAAGATTCTGATCCTGGAGGATCTGGACAGAAACTCAGTTACCCAGACTAGGAGAGCAACTGGACATGAGCAGGAAGGTTGAAGTCAGGGAAGACTTGTGCAATCCCTCTGTAATAGGTCGGGTCAGCACAGCCTGGCAGCAGCAGCAGTGGGATGTAGCAGCTGCTCCTGGTAAATAAACATCCCCAGACTACTCAGAAATGAAAACCACACCAGTTAAATAAACTGAGGCTTATTAATACATCTATAGAGCAAGGCAGCTTGGAAAATGTGTTGCTTTTGTCTGGTAATTAAGAAAAGCAGTTCGTGTGACTCCAGTGGATTATCAGGGAATGTAAGTCCAGCCCTTTCAAATGCCAACATTGTTCTACCACCCCCCACGTTTTAACAAAGTCACAGTGTAAAAAGGACTAATTAGTATGTTATGAAAAGGCAGACATCCAGAGATGATATGTGAGGCATTTCTGTACCAGAACCTGTAATTAATTACTTTGTGCTGGAGTTCAGATAGGTGTATTGAAAATAAAAGATTACCCTGCCTTCTTGCAAATCTTTGAGGGGTCATTATTAATATTGTTTTTGTTATTTTGACTGACATTTCTCTTTCTCTTAAATGCATTGTAATTTTGCTCTTGGGAAAAGAACTATATGGAATGTTTTCTTTAAAATTTTCAAAGTATTTTCTAATTCTTTCCCCTTAACACATCTCTTGCTCTGTAAGCCTTTCCATAACACAGAAATGAAAAACAGCAAAGATACGAGTATTCATAATCCAACACAATATCTAGGTAATACGTTTAATTAATGTGAACAAAATTCATCATTTTATTCTGGTTATCAAGATGATTTGAGACACACAGGATTTTCAGCAAGGATGAAATTCATGCCACGGCCTACAGAGCTCTGTTAGAAACTTACTTTGGATGCGTTTTTGCATCTTGTGACTACCAATTACTCTACAAGTTTATTTCCATGCCTGTGCTGGGTTATACATACACTTAGTAGAAAGATGAAGTTGCAACTGGTATCACAAGAGCATTTACATGCTGCTCAAACTAATTATTTGGACAGAAATGACAAATTGTGCTTTAAAAAGGAAAATAGCATTGCCAGAGTTTCTAATGTGAAGAAAGTACAGTTAAATTGAACAATTTCCTATTTCATTCTGTCCCAATAACCTGTCCCAGTCTTCTGAAATATTAATAAAAGAATAATTATTGCCATTTATGGTCAAAATAAGATGCTGTTAATGGCATATTATTTTACAGCAGTTGCTAGTATTTTCCCTTAGCAATTGCCCATTTATTTGACTTGCACTTGGCACCAGCTTGTTATTGCCCTCAGTATTACAAGAAGGGCCTATTTAAAGAGGAAAAAAATGTCCTTAGCATTAACATTAATCATAAAAACACTGATTTTTAGAATAAAAACAGAAAAACATTTTTGGGGGGGTCAATGAACTGTCTAACACTACATCTGTACAGCCTGAGATCTTGTTTAACCAGATCAACATTGGGTAAAGAACCCCATTTACTGAACAGATTTCACAGCGAGCTCATGACAATCCTGCCTGGACTCTCTTCCCAGCTGGATTCCCCAGCTGGATTCCCAAGCCATGGGCCAGCAGGCAAGAGTCTTTGTGGAGATTATCTGCCAGAGGCAAAATGATGTTTTACTCACAGCAAGACACACAAGTGTTACACTGCACTGACTGGAGCAGACACCAAAGGAACACAACAGCCCTGTTCCCTTTGCCTAGAGATTTTCTTCTTTCAATTTCTAACACTTCAATGGTAGCTCAGTCCCAACCTCACTGGAAGCAGCACCAGCTACCCACCAAGGTTTTCAGGAGGTGCTGGGACCCATCCACTCAGATAAAATTGTAATTGCAGGACCAAATAAAAAGTGAAGTGAAGTAAACACACAATGATATCTCTTTGCTTATAAGCTTTTGTGCTGGAATTAAAACTAAACATCCTTCCCCTCCTAAGAAAGAAAACTAACTTGAAACTGTCAGGTGTTGCTGGGCCTGTTTGTACCTCAGTCCTCAGGCCTTGAAACTTTTGGAATATTTTTTAACATTATATATAGGAAAAATGTTACATTAATACACCCTACATCTAGTTAAACTTTTCAATTACTTCCTCTAAGAGTAGTCATAGACTTTCTGCTACTAAAAGAACAGGGAAATATAAACTGCATGCATTTCCTCACAATAGTCTAATTGTAGCATTTGTGCAATAATTCTCAGAAAAATAGTTTGTAGTTACATGTGACCATGTAAAAAAAAAAATAATGCATTTGACACATTATTATAAACCAAGAAAATACTATTTTCTTTTGGCATTATTCTTAGTGTTTCCCCACATAGAAACAGAAAAAAAAAATCACAATGATCCTTAGGATCTGCTTTAAAACCAGACAGCATCTTCACGCTCTTCACCAGTGTAAGGTTTGTAACCCACAGCTAACATAGGTGCATGAAGGATGCAGGGGCTGTCAGGAAATCCCACCCTGTATCCCATGTTCTCAGAGAAAATGTTTGCCTGTACATGGGTCAAATTACACAGATGATCCTGTACTGGATAAGCTTAGAAGAGAGAACATTTCTTGTTTAAACAGATAAGCCACAGAGCAACACCATCATTTTCTTTCTTACTTCTCTCATAGAATGAAGACACAGACAAGAGTGGATTTTCTCCAGGGTAATCTCCACAGCATGGCTTTGCAAATACAGATTTCTAAGAGTAATATACAATCCTCACTCATGTGAGTGATTTCAGCAAGACTTTGTGACTTCATCATCATTGCCTCACAGCTCAGTGGGACACAGCAAGTTACGAGGCCCATCAGTTTTCAATATCATGCAGGTTCACTCCAACATCCCTTCCTAATTTTTAATGCATCCTGCCCTTGAGCATAGCTATTTGATATTACAGGTAAGGCTGCACAAGCATATGGTGAGTGGAGGCCCAGTGAGCTGGAACATCCTGTTTCAACTGATATTCTGCAGAACTGTTTGGCTGTAGGAGCTCAGCAATATATTTTGATAGGCTTGACTATGAAGCTATAGATCTAGTTTGCTTCTCACTTGGATATTGTTCATGCTTCAGTTATCACACACAAATTTAGTGATAAGCAATATTAAGCAGAGCACTCTGTATTGCAGCTCTGCCCAAGAGGGCTGATAACAGATCCCAGTCTCTTTATGCTTTTTGGCTCCACAGGAACCTGAGTGACTGCTTCCCTGGGAAACAGAAGGCAATAAGTATTCTGAGCTTCATGTCAATGCACTGTCTATCACATCCCTCTTGCACTTTTACCAGGAGCTTCAAAATTCTTGGTGGAAATCCTAAAATGGAATACCTTTTTGCTAGTGCTTTTCCAATAAGGCTGTATGATGCCGAAATAACTAGTAAGGATATTTTAGCAGCTTGCTATGCATGAAAATGCATGATCTTCAAAACAAGACTGCTGATAGCAATTAGCATGTATTTATATGTGGAACTGCTTTCTTACCTGGTTATTGCAGTATACAGAAATAAGCTTTCAGCCTGATATGTTACAAAGCCACAGAATTCTTAATTTAATGCATATCCAGCCCAGTCAGAACAGTAAAGAATCACATACAGCTATCCCATTTTTTATAGCACATTTATAGCTCACTCTCAGGAGCCTAAATCCTGGCTTTTCTTCCCTTGTTCCATTCTATCAGAAGAAAATTTTCCTATAAAGACTTAATAATCTATCTCCCATATTATTTAAGTATGTTGTCTGCAGGCTCGGAGTTCTTTTTGCCTTCAAATTTTATTCTTGTGGCCTGATATTTTCCTTAAAATATCCAGAGGTTATACATGTCCCCACACTGTCCACCCTGACGTGCTGATGCCACCTTATGAACATCAGCACACAAGCCCTTTTCTGTAAACAGGCTGCCCTTTTCTTCCTTCCAGATTATTCAAGATCACATAAGTAAAACTGTGAAATTAAACAGTACATGCAGGGAACTGCAAGAAGACATGGATCTCTTGCCCCTTGGCCAATAAAAGTACACAAAATGATTCCAAATTTCCCCAAGTGCTGCAGCAGATGACAAAGGCTTTCCTTTTCTTCCACCTTGTGTCTTTGACACTCTTGTATATTTTGGCCCTAGGCCAAATATTCCAAAGCTCCATTATTTGTTGTCATTCCTTAGTATTTTATACAGGTCTGGATTTACTGGGGCCAAAACCTTTTATTTGGAAGGATTTGCTTTCAACTCTAAAATTATTGGGCTTTTCAGAGGGGAAAAATCAAATGCATGTTCAGATAAGAGACTGAAGATAAAGAACCAAAGATAAGAAACCACGGGAGCAAAACACTCTTTGTATCACTGTGGCACAGACCTATTTTATAAAATTGAAGAGGGTATCTGATTAGGGTCAATAAGGTAAAATAATCTTTATGTTACCTACACTTAAATTTACAGCATGATCTGGTAAACCATTTGTTACAGTGCCAAAGGAGACCCCTTTTTCCAAATCCTTACTCTCAACAAAACAATAACATCAAATTGAAGCATTTCCAGTGGTTGCTTTGCATTGAAGCACATCTGCCCTGTTGCAAACGAACACAGAACCCCAGTGATTCTTTTGTGCATCTCTGTCTGTCCAGCAAATTACAAAGTGCTGAATTCATTTGAGATGTAGAACAAGAGTCTCAGTAGATACAGGTATGTTGACTTACCATAAACAAAGGTCTAGCTCCTGCTAAGAAATGAAAACCATATAGATCATTCAAATGTACTCTCTAACTCTCACAGAAAAATTTGGAGCTATCTGACTGATAAAATATTCTAATTAAGTTTGATTGTTTTATTTCATCTTAAAAATTGTCTGGAAACACTGGAGAATATTTTGTTTGGCACCAAGAGAACAGCAGACTCACATGAATGCCAGACTCCTGTGTGATTGTCTGTCCTGTTCCAGAGCCTCAGGATTCCACATCAGTGCCACTGCACAGTTTTGAATTCCCGTAGGAAGAAAAATGGACAAAAGATTCACATGTTGGATTTGCCTACTACAGCTTTGTTTTTACATGCTGTAGAAGTCTCCTTAGTGTTTTAGGTGAGACAGTGTGCTAGGTGGGCTATTAGAACAATGTGCTTAGTTAGGAACCAGAAGTATAAAATGAGATAAAACAAGCAAACAAACAAAACTGAAACCAACCAAACAAAAACCCAAATACAAACAAAAAGCCCCCAAACATTACCACCCACCACCACCACACCCCCCACAAAAAAGAAGAATAAAAAATGATTGGAAGGGTCAATTTAGTTTGTAACTTTTTTATTTTAAGCTTTGGCCACCCTGTAAGCAAGAATCCTCTAATTTTCATCTGGATTAGCACTGATTCCCAGATGAGAGAGCTTCATAGTCAGTTTTCTGAAACCCATGCAGGAATAATGAGTAACTCAAGAGCACCAGGCTCTGGGGGTGTGCAGTCTATTGGTGTATTGCCTCTTGAATACCCCTGGGATTTCTTAACAAGATTCTAATGGGATCCAACAAGGGCAACTTTGATATCCCATGTGGTTTGAAAGATATGTCAACCAAACCACAGAGACCATGAATCTGAAAGGCAGCTGACAAATCTAGAAGAGAAGTAGAATTTGCCAAGATTCCAAAGGAAGATTTATATGTCAGATTACTGACTATATTTCAGAAGCTGTCATTTCTAGGAACATCAGTTGGAGATACAATTATTTATTACTACCTCTACAGAGCCCCATAGACATTAGGATGTATGTGCAGACATTACAGTCAGCAACAAAAAGAGACAGAAAGAAGGGAAAAAGGAGGGGAGAGAGTGGATTATTATTTTTTTTTTAATTTTAATTTTTTTAAGCCTCTAATGTTTTCTTAAGAGTTAATCTGGATACATATCACCTTTGATGATTTACTTCACCGTCTCAGCTCACAATTTAATTTTGCTCATGAGTTTCTATGAACTGTTCTCCAGAATTTTTTTAATGGGAGTAATGCTACCTCGAGGCAGCAACTAACTTCAATTATAGTAAATGTGTTACAAATAAATTCTGGTCTTGTTCTTGAGGACCTTCAAGGAACCCTGCTATCCCAAATTCCCTTCTGTCAGCACAGCCTCATGCTTAGAACCTCTCAACACCTAAGGCTTCTTTCTCAGAGAAACAATCATATACATTATTGAACATGCTGTAGCAGATATACTGCATTATTTTGTTACCACACAGCTTAATAGCATTCAAACAGAATGTTATAAACACATAATAAATATCAATCTTGAAAGGATATTAAAAATTCAAAGAATACTAAATTACCCCATGTAGGTGAACTAAAGCAATTATAAATTAATAAGCATGAAGGAAGTTAAAATTCTGACGTTCTAAACAAGTAATTTAAATGTTTGAAAACTTATAAAGAACACTGGGAGAACAGACAAAGTTTCTAATGTCACAATTTCATCTCATCTTTTCTCAGTACTAGTACATGGTTTTATGCCCAAAAATATAACCAAAAGAGTCAAGAAATAATTACTTTTCTGTAGCTGTAACTTCATCCACTGATCACAGAATGGCTTGGGTTGGAAGGGACCAGTTCCACCCTCCTTCCATGGGCAGGGACACCTTCCATAAGCCCCATCCAACCTGGCCTTGAACATTTTTCCAGGTATGGGCCTCCACAGCTTCTCTGGGTGACCTGTGCTGGGGCCTCACCAAGCTCAGAGTAAAGAATTTATTCATAATAGCTGATCTAACCCCTTTTCTTTCAGTTTAAAGCCACTCTCCCTTGTCCAATCATTTAGCTCTTCTGTAAACTGCTATAACTCTGTAAAACCACTCCTTCCTCAGTTTATATTGGACCTTTAAAAGCAAGAAGGTTTCCTGGACTAGAGGAAACTCAAACTTCCAAAGTCCAGCTTCTCTTCCCTTAAAAATTCCACAAGCTGGGGTTTCATTCCATTTTCATTTTGTCCCAAGTCTCAAATATGCCAATTCCTTGTTGAGGGAGTAATCAGGCACTGAAAAAAAAGGGAATCCTCCACTGATGTTTATTGAGAGAGCTGCAGCTAGAAAGCAGGGTCACCCTTTCGTTATGGGGTTGGGGCTTTCTGGCAGGTGAGTGTGAGGATGTCATGGCAGCATCCCCTGCTGCATCCTCCTCCCACCCCATCCCAGACAGATTTGGTTTTCAGCTGACTCCTTTTGCAGTTAGGTGAGCACAAAATACAGCTCTTGGTGAGAGCAGAAGCAAAGAGCTTTGATTGAGATGTAGTTCTACATACACAGACTAACACAAGACTAGAAAACAGTGGGACCTTGATCATATATATGTTGAAAAACAGTACATGTTACCATAAATAAATAGCACAGACTGCTGGGTCCTCATAATGACTTTCCACTCACTGTGCCTTAAGATTAAAAAAACACCACAAACTCCAGGTGTTCCTCACAGAATTGTGCCCAATGTTTCTTAAAAAGGTTAAAAATTTATATCTATTTCATTTCCTGACTAAGAGATATTTTTCTTACTTTAATTGTTTTTAATTTGAGATATAATTTTGGCTAGTTTCTAGCAGAATGTCCTTGGTAAGCAAGGCATTCACACACAGATATTAAATTGTGCTAAGGATTTAGTAGTATGCAATCCATTGATTTTAGCAGATGATAGGGTGCTTGCTATCAATCCTCTGCCAAACCTTATATATCCACAGGACACTGACATATAACATGGATGCACATGCAGCTTTAACAGCACAGTTGTTGCAGTATCAGTCTAAAGACACGAGCAGAGGGAGGTCCAAAGGCAGGTATAGGACTCTTATTACCCCAGGTGGTACCCCTGAGGGGAGCAAAAAGGTAAGTTTTCAGGCACATATGGTATTCTTTAGCTCTCTTCTTCAGGGACACTGGTTCCAAGTACAAGAAGCTGTGTGCAAACCTTATTTCTAACCATAACTATTTACTAAGATAAATATATGGCCTCTTTCAACAAACTCTGCCTTGAACATTCTTTCAGCTTAAAAAATGGGATCTTTCTCTTCTTCAGTGCCATAATATTTAACACAGGAACAGATTATTAGTTTGTGTGCTGCCTAATAAATTATGCTAAACTGACTGGATTAATGCCTTTTAGTAATATTCATTGGCCATGGTGCCTTGTTATCCTAAAGCTTGTTTGCTGAAAAGAGCAACCAAAGAATCACAACTGCTGTAAATATCTAACCAGGGCACGGGGCAGAAAACAATGGGGCAAGTGAAGGCAATCCAATTTGGCTTCATTTGGCTCTGCAATTACAGAAGTTGTGATCAATGGTGGTTATGAAGAATATATTGGATGTAGATTTCCTATGAATGAATAAAACTCTGTAGCCTGCAAATTAACTAATATACCCATTTCATTAGCCTTTGCTAGTCATCACCAAAAAGTAAATCTCACTGTTCCAAAAATCTAAAGCCTGTGCATTTCCAGCTACATCAACATGCTTTTAAATATTTTTAATTGAAAGTAACTGATAGAAGGTAATGCAGCATTCATCTTGCTGCAGATGACACGAGGCATATAGCGTAATGTTTTAACTAATGTTTTATTTAAAGACAGACTTGAAAAGTCTGTGTGAGTAATTGCCAGTTTGTCAGCTGAATCACTTTATCCTTTGGAGGAGCTTTTTGTCATTATATTAGATGATTCCCAATTTCAGTGCCAGCCAATTTATAGGATAAATGTACCTCAGTGTTATGCATTCTATTCTTGAATACTAAAATATTATTTGGGGGCTTGTTTTTACAGAATTGTTATCATTCTTATCTTTACAGACATGTTACTAAATTAGATACACATTGAAAACCCGTGTTTTTATGGGAAAAAGAGCAAAGATCTCCCTTCTTTTTCATACAGTTAAATAAAAAAGCCTACTCATTGTCTTCTTAGTATGAGAAAATATTGATGTATATTGTAGTGAAGTTTAATCCCACCTAAGAATTTTTTATTTATCTTAATGGAACTGTCTGGATGGAAGAGCTGGCAGAACTGGACCCCTTGTGCTCAGAATACTACACTTGCATATTGCCAGAAAGCAGGCTATATGAACAGCATTTCTAATCACTGTAAATCAATTCAAGACTATTCTGTGTTTTTAAAATGCTTATGCTCCTCTGAAAGAGAAATACATTCTGCTTATGTTTAAGAGCCTGGCATATATTAATCCTCAAAAGGTGGCACAAAACCATACATTTTTAAAATCTAAAATAAAATCATCTCAAAGATCTTATTTAAGTTCTTTGGTTTAAGTGAGCAGAAATGCAGATGATTTACTGGAACTATTAAAATTCTATGAACTGTATTCCTTGTCAAACTATTTTAATCTGCTTATATCTGGATTGTTCACCTATCTGTGTACAGAAATAAAATGTGTGTGAGACTGACTTGTACAGATATCTGTAGGAGAAACTGCATCTTGTATTTTATGTAGGAGGGAAGCAGTTGGGAGATGAGCACGAAATATATGAATCATCTTACGACTACATCTCTATCTAACTTCCTCCTCACAGGAAATAAAGTTACCTGACAATTTAGCCAGTAGAGTGGGTTTCTGACAACTCTGCATAAAGTTTGTTTGAAGAACCCTCATATTTTTATATCTCTTTTAGAACACTTTTGCTAAATATATCCAAAGAATTTGATCTGAACAAAATTAAAACAATGACCAAAAAGCCAAGTCTTTGTAATGAAAACATTGCAAATCAGAGCTATAATTTGAAAACTTCAGCAATGTTGCCATCTGGGTCTGATTAGTTTGGTCACTGTTTCTACAATTAGCATAAATGATTTCACACACACCAACCCTTACCTTACCCTATCTTCCTGCTTTTAAATTCACATGGCTTTGAATTTAAGAAATCCCTAACTAAAAATGTCCTTTCCCATGCTCTTTGGGTGGTACCCACTGAACTGATGAATGGGCAGCTTTTCCTACCTTCATGTTTTCAAAGATCAGGGAAAAATAACATTTATTTTGGCAGGAGCTTTGCTTTGACTCTCACACCTGTCCTTTGATCTCCCCCTGAGAGGTGCTGCCTTTGCTGTCAGGAGCAGATTCCAAGGCTCACATGACCACTGTGAACCAGGACAATGCTGTTCCCCTCGAGGTCTGAGCTCTCCCAGGTGAGTTTCCAAGGGCTGTGCTTCTGCTTCTCATTTTATACACAGCCAAGAGCTATGGTAGCTCAGGCAGGATCCCTTCCAGGGTCAAGGACATGGCTTCACTAGGAAGGATTTCCATTCTTTCAAATTACTGTTGTTTTCTACATTGCATATCTATTTTAACTGCATTTTCATTTTTGCTATAGCAGTTTTATACAAGAAGGACAGACAAATGTTACTGAAGGAATACCTTCACAAGCAATCTGGTTTTTGTAGCAAAATGAACCTGCAGATTGGCTCTGGAGGCTAAGAATGGAATATCTCTCCCGTGCCAATCTCTCTGACACAGCTTGTGACAGATTCTGCCCAAGGATTTTTAGGTGTTTCCTTATTATCAAGGAATTAATTTTCCATGACTCTGTCTTACAATAGACACTGAAATATTGTATCTATATTTAGGAAAGTTGAATTTTTCAACCTGGTAAGAGGCCAAACCCTGTTTACAAATGTGCTAAAATCTTCTTTCAAAGGGTGTTATGCACTTTTGAAAACAGGACTCTTCAGTTAGAAATACATTTGTACTTAAAACAAAGCCTGAAAAATTTTAACTTGAGGGCCCAGAATTCTGATATTCTCAGAAAAAGAGCAAGGCTTGATCAAAGACAGGAACTGAAGGTTCCCTCTCTTTAGGAAGACAAGCAAGAAGAGAAAAGTAAAACCAACAGAGCAGCACACACTCTCACTTTCAGTCAAATGGAATACTTTGATGAAGTAAACGAGGAAAAAGTGTTAAAAAACATTATTCTGCATTTTAAGTCTCCCCTTCCAACTATCACATTTAATAAATTCTTTAACAAACAGATCTTTTTCTTTAAAAAATCCCCTTGAATCAAGAGGTGTGTTATCAAACCTTATGCTTGAAAAGCATTTTTGATAATGTTCAAATGCTCACTACTTCCTTAAGAGCAGGCATACTAACAAGCTTTTTCAGTCATTCCTCTGAAATTCTGTTTGTCAGCTCAGTTCTGGACTTCTGCTGACAACAGCAATATTGTTACATTTCTACCTAGTGTAGGTTCCAGCTGCAAACATCAAATGAATATTGATTTTCTTTTTACAACTGAGAAAGCTTTAACAGACACAGCAGTAGTAATTCCTGGTAGATAAACCTGAATTTGGGACCAAAAGTACTGTTGTGTTATCATTGTCAGTGCTGCTGGGAATGAGAACTGGAGAAGAGCTGAATAGGCAAGTGATTCACAGTATCCTTTCATGTGCATACATGGATTTAAATCATTTGGGGGGCAACTAAAGTGAAATCTTTTTCAGAGAGTTCCTGCATCTCAAAAACTCACCAAAATGATGGTTGGTAGGCAGATCTATTTAGTAGGAGAAAATGAGAACTGGAAGTAGGTTGCAGACCAGATGAATGCTTTCATTGACTGATTATCTCCATATTAAAACAAATTCATTCAAAACAGGCCTGGGAATTCTGGTCATACCAGTACTTAATTAAAATAGAAAGTTTTTATTCTTTGTGGCTTGAGAAAGTAAGTCTGAATTCCCACATAACCTTATCTTTGTTTTATATCTAAAGAAATTCCCCAAATACTTTGTTTTTCAAGAGAAATTTAAAAACAACTCCTCAAGGATGCTCTTAATTACCAATCACATTATCGCGGTGTTTTTTCCTTAGTGAGGAAAACCGATGAAAGTTCAAAGTAACACATCTGAACCGTCTGCCACAGGTCTGTAATGAATCTCACAAAATACTCCACAAACACCTCCTGATTACTCATGACAGAATCATGAACCTATGCATCTCTAGGAATAAGGAACCAGTTTTCTGCAGGATTGCTAAGAGCAAAGTTAAGATTTTTCTCCCAAGTCTAATTTATACAAATTTGTATTCCAAACCCTCCTTTCTTTAGGCCTTCTTAAGCCTTTTTTACTCATCCTTTCCAACACAGCTCATGTTACTTGATGCAAAATTTTACAACTGAGGTCAACTTTAGATCACAATGGAATCAACCTCTTCTCTAAAGAACAGTTCTGCTACTTAATCAAACGAGCCACAGGTAACAAGGAAGGTGCTTAGGTGGCTTATTTACCTGTTGTCCAGTTAATCAGGACTCATTGGGTCTAACTCAACTGCTGACTATGTAGATAATTTTGAACAAGTTTAAAATTAGGCATCTCTCAACAGGTGTTGTAAGGCTTTGTCAATTTCAACACATAAAATGTGCTTACAATTTAGCAGAACTTATTCCAATAGCCCTTTAATTGTTGTAATTCTAATAAACTTAATAGATTGAAAACTAATTTACTTCATTTTATTTTCAATAAAGGACAAGTCAATTTTCTAGGGATGAAAAGACATTACATAAATTGAGCTGAAAAACATTAATTTTAGAAGATAAGAGGTTCATCAAGTTGAATTTCTTGATTGGCCCTGGTTGACAGCCCTGCCAAGCCTTCCAGGACATTTCTCTGACCTCTTTAGGATATTGCACTGATTATTCTAAAAATCAAATTAAAGAAACCCCCAGCTAGAAGCACTCCAAAACTTTTATTTCCTCCCAGCCACAGCCATTGTTTAATGGAACTACAGGAAGATTTATGCAAATGTTTTAGGCAGTGCAGCTCTGCTGTGTACCAGGCCTCCACAGACTTTTTATGCAACTCCTTGGGGATGTGTGTTCTTTTGTACCATCTGGTCCAGGCTCCAGAGAGGAGCTAAACAAGAACTCTGGTTCTGAGCCTTACCCAGCTCCTGTAGGGAGCACATAAGAAGAAAAATCAGAAAGCTTGTGCTGAGATTACAAGGGCAAAAAGAAATAGAGGTGGGTGGGGGAATATGGATACATATGCTTGAAAATATTGTAGCTTTACTGGTTTAAAAAGGAATCGTAATTGTTGCTAATGACTTGATGTGACATGCTGGAACAAAATATGTGAAATGCCCCCTGATGTCACATAACCAAATTGCCATTTAGTCATACAAGCAGCCTTGTTTTCAGAGCAACTGTGCAATTTCATTCCTCACTCATATCAGTTGCATTTACAGGTACTGAGTCATACAAATAATGACATGAAATACATAATACATTTTTATCACTCTTATTATAAAGCTGTAGAATGTTGTTGGAAATTGAACAAATAAAATGTAATAAAGAGTATATGTGCAAAACTCTGCAAATTAGTCCCCTAATTCTTATCGATAGCATTTCACAAATATTTTGAGATACTGGAATGGAAGACATACTTTTATTATTAAAATGTTAGGATGAATAACAGTGAAAATGTACTAGGAAATGTACTATAAAGCAGAATCTCTGTGGCTGAAGCACTGTCTAGCACTGAAACAAGCTGGGATTGCACTGCTGTACTCTCCAACCAGGCAGAGAGCACCAGGCTAGACCTTGTGCATTGTGTTTTACATGCAAAAATACTGTCTTGCACATGTCTCTGCAGCAGTGCAACTTAGTGTGGGTTAAGAAGACTTACAGATATCGAGGTTTTCTCTTAGTTTATTCTCATAAGCACAGTTTGGGTCTGTATCATCCCTAACTGTGTGTCTTTTAACATGGTGTTGGGGATTGAATTATTCCATTTTCTTTCTGTGGAATTTTTCCTATTGTTATGCTAAGTATTTGTGGCTACACCTTAGTAAGAGTTTTCTCTCGCAGTGGGGTGGGGAACAGGGGGAATACCAGAAAAGAAAAGGTGGGACAGGGGCCTGGGCTCTCACTCTCATTCTCCTGCTCGCTCGTGGAGTCAAAGGAAGACGGCCAGGGCTCCTACACAGCGTCCTCCCCGCAATCCCAATGCCGGGAGCCACGTTCCCTGCCGTCAGACATTGCAGTGCTGCCTTCCCGCCTCACCCTACTACCTCCAGGCACTGTGCCGAGCACCACGGCCGGCACCGTGAGGGGGGAGTCGCTCCTCCATCCCTCTCACCCCTGGGCCGCTGCCGCCATCACCCAGCCCCATTCAGCTACACGGGCCCTGCCCTGCCCACAGCACCGGGAACTGAGCGCAGGGAGAGAGGGCCTTGGCCAAAAGGGACTGGAACTGACCTAGACTGTTCTGTTTTGCTGTCAATTTTTATAGCTGTTGTTGTTTCTGCTGTTTGCCTCGTTAGATATATTAGTAAAGGACTGTTATTCCTACCTCCCATATCTCCTGTCTGAAAGCCTCTGATTTCAAGCTATAATAATTGGAAGGGAGGGGATTGCACTCTGCATCTCAGGAAAGGGGTTCTTGCCTTTCCTTAGCGAATACCTGTCTTTCAAACCAAGACACATGGGTAGAGTATACCCATCCATCCATCCATCCATCCATCCATCCATCCACCCATCCATCCAAACAGTGTTTGAGATTTAAAGCTTGTTTGACTTTGCTATGAGAGTATGGGAAATCCAGGACAGGAACAAAAAACAAAGAATGTCCCTCATTCGACTGTCACTGACCTGTACAATACAAGAGGGTCAGGAAACATTCTGTAAATTTAAATAAATAAATATATATATATATATCCCTGTTTGCACTACATTTGTCACTCTGCCCATTCTGATAATTAATAGAATAGTGCTATGATAATAACCACATATTTGTCAGTGAAATACACGGAAGATTTCAAAGGCAGCCCCCATTCCTGACTTCAGCACATGCCAGTGACCTTCAACAGTTTCCGCAGAGCCAAGATGAGATTTTGATTATACCATAATAATCAAAACCAAACAGTAATATTTCCTAAGCCAAGTTTTTTGCCTATGAATTTAGTCTCTCTCCTACTCACAGGAACAATCCATGAATTTCACGGAATCTTTTTTTCTGAGGATGTGAAGGTAGGACCAAGCCTCAGAGCTTTAGCAGGTCACTGCTCTTCTCCATCAGCAGCACTGCTGAGAACAGCTCAGGCCAGCAAGTGGCTGGGAGTGAATGAAAAACCTCTTCTGTCTCCTGTCTCTTCCCTAAGTACCAGAAAATAACTTGAACACAGATGCTCCTAACAAAAATCTGTGGTTTGGGATTTAGCTGTTGCTGTCCCATCAAAGCAAAAGGTGTTCAAATATTTAGTGGTCTCTGACAGTAGCAACACCTGAACACACAGGCATTATTGTAAATTACTTGGGGAAAAAAATTAATTATCTTTCTAATAAAAAATTAAATTGCAATTACCAGTCATTTTCATTTAAGGAACCAACTGTTCCTATTTGCAGTAAGATTGCATTATTGTCATTTTGAAATTATATTGGAAGGTTGGATGTGAGAATTTAGTGTAATCTTGCAGATGCTCCCACAGATGTCAAAACAACCCTTCATTGTTCAAATTCTCATGAAATCTATGAACCCCCATCTTCTTCAGATAGTAATCCCCACCGAGAATCCCAGATAGTAAGAAATTACTATCTTCTTTATGTTTCCACCATAGAAAAAGGTATTTCATCTTAAAAGCACCAAAATCCGGTTTAGGGAAAATGAAGAAAAATATACAAATGAACCCTGGCTCGTTTTTTCCTAATACTTTCTCCCCAAAACTTTTTCCCAAAGTATCAGTTCAGTAGCTGATGGTTACTTTCCACTGGAGCTTCAAGCAGTAGAGACTGGATAGAAAAAAAAATTACCTCTAATATAGAAGGGCCTCCAAAAGCCCAGCAAACACTAATCAACTGCCACTCAGGAAGTCTGAGTATTGAAAATCTCAAATTATGTGACACTAAAGACAAATAATCTTTCTGTATATTTAGACAGATTTCAGTACCACATGAGGTGCCAGATGTAATATCCAGTATGCAGGAGTTTGGCCAATGAAACTTTTAGTCTGCAAGGAATTCCAGGATGTGAACTTTTGGAGGGTCCAAAATGGAGTGAATATAAGAAATGAAAAAAGATTCAAAAATGCCAGTCAACAATACTGAAGCAAGTTACCCAAATTTTAGTAAAAATACTTCATTTTAAGCAACTGACATTCTAAATTTCAGAATACTGTTTTTGAAACTGAGCTGTTCACTTTATATGCATCTAATGAAGAAATCAAAAGGTCAGCATTAGAATGGTATTTTAATAGCTTAGATTTTGACAAAATGCCAAATTTCCTCCTGGGCTTTTTTGTTCGTTGACACTGATGATGTACTTCAAATATCTACTGCATATTCCAATGTTCTCAAGATTTTTTTTTTCACATATAATTTTGAGCATGACAATTGTGTATTTTAGTTGCTTGTTCATTCCTTAGGACCAGGAACAAAGGCTTGTAGGGTGACATCCCAGTTCTGTAAAGCAGCAAAACTATTTTAATGGCAAAGGTTTCCCTGTCATTAACTGTGTAGTGTGGGAGATGCCCTCCAAGACTTGATCTAAAACCAGAACTTTGCTTCCTTAAATCAAAAATTCCAAACAGAATAAGTTAGCCCCCAGATACAGGTGCAAGTCAGTTCAGCCTGACATTAATCCAGCAACTGCTTCATTGATTTTCTGCAGACTCTGATCTATTCTGGCAATGCCATTGCTTTGCCACATGCAAGTCCAGTGAGTACAAGTGGCAAACAACCAGCATATGTTACAGTTATTGTTTAATTATAACACTTGGAGAATATTTAAAACAATATTCCCACTTGATAACTTTTTTCGTGTCATCTGACATTAAATGTCCCAGGGCCCTGGTCTTTAGCCACTAAGAGAGGATGTGGTTTGTGTGCCTTTGCATTCTTACCCATGAGTCTTCTGTGAACTGTGTTATCAATAGCAACAATATTAATAAAAGCAATTTTAAGAAACTGGAAAACTGATCATTTGAACAACCGACTTTAAAGGCTGATCTCAAAGATCAGCGTAAAGTTGGGGCAACAGTACCCAGAGTCAAGGTAGTAAAGGAATAATTTAACTCCTGAGAGGCTATTTATTCATAGCTGCCTTTCTTTCTCCTATAAATCCACATGAAGTTGGTCATAGTCCACTCCAAACTTGTCACTATTTCTTTGTTTCATGAATTCTTTAATTTAGATTAATGCTAAGCATTGCTGCCAGCACAGAGGATGGTAATGACATAGTTAATGCATGCAGAAAACAGAATTTAGGCAAAGAAGGAAGTTTTACTGGTCTGTCTGTTCCCAGTTTATCACATTACCAAGCTGTTAAAGGCTGCCCTAAGCAGTAGATACTCTAGTTCTAATTTAATCAGTAGAATCAGTATCACACAGCTCCTTTTGCTCTCATCACTTATATGATAAAAATAAGACCAAAAAAAAGGAGAAAGAAAGGAAAAAACAAATTCACTATGTAGAGGTGGGGCAACCAGGAGTTGAAAAGACTGAAGAGGAAGAAATTATATTAGGGAATATAAATTAGTTTATTAAAGGTCAGAGGCAGACCCAACAAATGCTGGCAGCATGCCCTGGGGAGAAAGAAGCAAGGGGGTTTGACTGAGGAAAAACTGGTGCACAAGAGAATCACAGCTTAGTGAAATCATAATTTTGTAACGACACTGAAATTTTGGTCACAAACTCCATGGCCAGACACCGTCAGAGAAGGAAACAATACCTCTATAATGACAACGAAGGCTTCAGTGTTTAGGTCCAATCACTGTTCTGGGGAAAGGAAACACTGTGAAACCTGTACTTCTAGACTAATACTCAAAATTTAAAAGAAAGCATTTCAAATGCTTCATCAGAAGAAGCAATAAACTGATGTCACATGAGTTGAATCACAGGAAAAATCAATGAGGAAACTGCAATCATAATTAAGAGAATGCCTAATTAGTGCATTTCATGAATAACAAGGCATGTTTGCAATGACAGCCCAAGGCAAAAGACATCTCCCGACATGAGGGTGGCCACTGCTCACTGATGCATGGATGGCCATATGCTAGATGGGGCAAAACCACAGAAGGAGCTTAGGTGAGTGACAGCTTCTCTCCCAACATAATCTGCCAGTCAGCAGCAGCACAGCAAAAACACCCCATGATATATCAAAAAATCAGAAGAAAAAGGTACCACCTTCCCAATGAGGGATGAGCACTGTCCTTGCCTACAGCTATGCAGGACTGCTAAGGTGCAGCCACAGGCTAGGGCTAGATGTAAATTCAAGGGCCAAAAAATAGCACAGAAAGTAGACTATAAGATCATATATATACATCATGCACATGGTCTTTGATACAACTCTCCCTTTTAACCTTTATTCCACTGATGAGGCACAGTGTGACATGTGCAGTGTCTCTGTAGGTGTTAAAAGACTAATTACATCAATACGCTACATTAATGTGGTTTGTGATGGAAGGACAGAATACAGAAGAAGTAGCAATGTGCACTTCGATGAATCATTTGCTGGGAATGAGACTCATATTTTTCAGTGGACAAGTAATTTTATTCCATTTTGAGAAGATGTGGAAATTAATGATGGAAAATACCTTTTTCTTTGATGAGAGGGAAAGGATACATTCTTGACCAGCAAAACTGAAATGAGCTGAAGCATTTCTTTGTAAATCAGCTGAAATGGACAGGCAAACTTAATTCTGGAATTTTGTTTGCAGAACCTTGGCCTCCAAAACATACCAGTGACTGATTACCATATAACCCAGTATTTTATTTCTCAGGAACTGCCAGTGGGATACTATGATAGAAACTTTACATCAGTTTTACCTCTCTCTGACGGCAGAAGTGTTAATTTGAGTTTTGAATGACTTTCTGAAGATAGACAAAAAAAACACCTACCAGAACAAAAGCCACAGTCACAGCTAGATCAAGAATTTCATTGTTATCCTACCCACCAGAAACCTCCTGAACTTGAGCTTTTCACTGGTCCTTGATGATAACAGGAACACTTGTGATAAAAGACAAGCATAAAATCCAGACATGTCCTGTGACTGAAAATCAAATTCATTACTAGATTTTGACTGTTCAGATTTCACTTCTCTTGGGAAAACTTTCCTGACCACGTTAAAGCAATCAGTCATTGCATATATACACATTTAGGTAGTCTACAATAAAGGAAAATGAGTGATGAAGAGACATACAAAGTTCACCTTCATGCTACTGAAGTTATGCCTCCAAACTCTGATTCAGCCTCATCCAGGGAAGGATTTCACGATTCCCACCATTTGATGCTACTCATTATTAGTAATGGAATAAAACCACACACACTTAGGAAAGGTTATGTTTAATATTTCGGTATATGCCCCAACCAGTCAGAAATCATTAACTCATTTGCTCATGAATACTTCTCTGCTGCCAGCTCTATTTTAAACTTGTCTGCATTAGGACTTATTTTTAGTTCTGTTTTATTTCTGTGGAGAGTATAAGAAGCAGAACATTTTTTCTCCTGTTCATAAAGGAGATATAAATCATTCCATTCTAAAAAGGTGGAGCGCTTTTAGCTCTAGTTTTCTGCAATCAATTTGATCTAGCCTAAAAAAGAGGTCTCATCCTGCTCCTAAACTGGCTTTCCTTATCTAACTCAGAGCATCATAAACGTTCAGCAATCTGTTTGCAGTAGAAGAAACGAAGTCATTTTTCTACTCTAATTATTGCTCTGCTGTAGAAAACGGGAGAATTAATACAAAAAGGCAGGAGCAGCATTATATTTGAATAATCCACTTGCAAAGAGATCAGCTGTCCTCCTCACTCCCAATCCCTGGAGCTAGATGGGCCTCAGGGTCCCTTCGAACCCAAACAGTTCCATGACTCTCTGAGTCTGTGACCCAGCTCACTACAACACATCCCCCAGGCTCAGTTTTTCTCCAGGCCTGATGCCCATCTGCTCCTACAAGCATTCAAGTAACACCAGGAAATTACTCTGGACATTCAGAATAGAGCTCCTTGCTGAACTTGGAGCTGCAGAGCCTGAGACAGACCAATAAATATCAATCATGGCAGCTTCATGAGAAAATTTTGTTCTCCACTGAGTGTGACTGGAATAATTAATCTGGCCTTCAGTTCTTTCAAAATGAGGCTAATCAATGACTTATTGCCATCAACAACAGAAAATCATCTTGTGGCAGCCAGTGCCTACATCAGAGATAAATTCTGAAATTTACATTTGTTTTTATTTTGACATTGATTGCACTTAAGCATGCTAATTATCAGAATAACGATTTTTTTCACATAAAAAAAGAGAGCATCAAGATTTGTGGGGAGAAAAAAATCTGGAAGAAGCAATAACATTTGATAGAATGCACATTTTTTTCAGAAAAATTACTGAAGTAGAGGGCTCCCTTTATATAATTATAAAATTATTGTTGGTATGACTGATTTAATTTGAATAGCATTCCCTGGGGAAATATAGTGTGCTATCAACTTGAAATGATTATGATTATTTGGCCTTCAGCAGTAGTGGGATAAGTCAGCAGTAGAGCTGGATGGCAGTATGCCCACAGCTACACCTAATGAAATGAAGCACATCTGTGGCTCTGACAGGAGGAAATACCAGGGAACGAGCTCATCTCAGAGCAACTCATTCCACGCCTGATGGCAGCAGAGTCTCCAAGCACCCACAGGCAATACCCCAAGGTCCTTACTCAGCTTTTACCCAGAATTGAGGGAATTTTGATCACAAAGTGAAAACCAAGAGGGGCAGATGTTACGTTAAAAATATTAATATAAAGAAGTGGCTGACTCTTTGCCTTCTTCAGTTTGGCTGAAGATGCTGAGAGGCGTCTTCTGTGAGCTGGACTGCAAGAGCATGAGGTGGCCCTCAGTAAATCATTTCTCCTTACAGAAATGGTCAAATATGAAAATGATATTTTTGTGATAAGTTAAATGCAGTGGAACTTCATCAAACTGGCAGTAACTGCTTTATTTTGAGCAGTTTTCCTAAGATCAGCAGGCTAATTTTATATCCTGCAACATTTGTGGGGGAAGCCTCAGCAATGTCTTCCTCTGATATGAGAGGGGAGCAGACACAGAGAACTCGTTCTTGGAGGACTTCTGCTCCACTGAAGGAGCCCTCTGTGGCAACTTATTATTATAAGGTTTTTAAAATTGCATTGACAGGTTGCACAATGTTCCTCTGCTGCTCTTGGCTAACAATCTAGCAAGCAGACGAAAAGGCAAAGCTCTGCCTTTGTCAGCTCTGCTGGCACTCTGCTGGGGGAGATCAAAGCAGGCGCTTTGAAGAAAACAGAGTGAGGATGTAGCCAAATGGTGGTTTGAGACAAAGGAGCAGCCTGCTTGAGGTCATAGATGGAAGGAAAAACCCTGATTGAGAAAGAAGAATCTCTAAACATATGTTGTGCAGGAATACACAATTTGCCATCCTTCTCCATGGAGACTAAGCTAGACTCTGCTTTCACAATTCATTTGGACTGCAAGAATGAAGAGCTGCCTGTCCAGAGGCTTTGGACCATTGCTGCCCTTGATTTTGTTAATGGCAGCAAACTGGGGAGCAGCATGGCCTCCTTGTTGACTGCTGTCTCTATAAAATGCAAGTTCCTCAGAGGAAAAGGAAATAATGCCAGAAAAAGTAAATAGCTTCCTTCCAATGTAAAAGCAGAATAGTGTTCTGACCACAGCAAGCAATTTTTCCTCATTCCATGCAAGGCAAAAGAGGTCTGTGCAAAAATAATCCCCTCTGTCATAAGATAAAAGCTATACATAGTCTAAGAATGACTTAAGCTTCCTGGGGACCTTTCCCTGGGACATAAAATGATGTATTCAACTTCTGCTGGACCTGTGCTGTGGCCAGTTTCCCTGGGGCTCCTAGGAAGCATCCAGACCCAATACATTAGCTGCTTATTGTTCAGCTTTTCCATTTTCAGAAATCTGGTTCCTGGAATGAGGTGCTGCTAAGACACACAGTGCAAAGCACAACACATAATTGGGATGGATAGAGCAATCCGATTAAAATGAGAAATCTGCCTGAGTGGGAGCAAAAGCCAAAAAATTCAGAAAATTATTAAAAAGGTGAAAACCTAAATAATTCTCTCAAAATCATTTTGATTTTTCTGTAATCCCCTGATTCCAATAGCACCAAAGCAAGAAAAACACCTTTTGCAATATTCTTCTGGTTGGAAAGGGGGTAAAAACAATGCAACATTAATAATAAACATTTTATTAACAGAGGCCCATAAATGTTTCTGAGAACACAGAAAAACCAGATAAAATATACCATCTGTTCTCCAGTTCTGCAGCAGTTCAGGCAAAGGTGGGTGTAGTACAGCACCCATTGGCAAGGAAACTCTGCAGGGAAGACTGAAAAAAGAATGTTTTATTGGAGGTAATGAGAAGTATGAAGTAGCAAGTATTTCTTTTCCAGGAGAAGGGAATAATAAAAAAAGTTCTGAAGGCAGAAGTTGGAGAAGGATTAAGCAGGGAGGATTAGAATTTCTCCAGAAACAGGCATATCAGTAAATCAAAAAACCTACAGAACTTAACAAATTCACCAACTTGTGCATTTTAAACCTCTGTCCATATCTCATGTGTGGTTTAAGTGCAATCCTGTTTATTGCATGACCTGTGTATCCCTTTGTAGTACCAAGGACATCAACGTTGTTCCCAGCAGGGCACAAAGTGCATTTCACAGCACAGGCATAATGCCATGGCATGACTTAGCCATGATTTAGCCCAGCTCAGAAATTATAAGAATATCTTCAAATATCTAAGAGGAAAATCCAGCAACACCCTTAATTCTCCAGAGAAGTATTGATGATGTATTTCCTTGACTTGTCTGTGTCTGTCCCACAGATTCCACGGGTTAAAAAGCTACAAAATAAGCTACTGGTTCACCAAAACCCCCTTCTGACAGAGTATATGAACTGCACTTCTACATCCATACAGTGCTGCAGCCCAGAACAACACCTTACTCTGTTCGGGTTAAATTTGCCTGACACAACATTCCTCTTTTCAGATGAATAAAAAATTTCAAAGGACCTTGTGAGCTTGTGCTCTCTTTGCTACAGAGGATTCTGGAAGACTTCCCATTAAAACACTAGATACTCTTGTTTGAAATTAAATAGTTTAATATAATATTAGACTACTTTAAGTATTTTTAGACAGATTTATTTGATGATGTGCTTGATGTAGTGCCATGTCTTCTAGACTTTGTTTTCAAAAATTCCTCTCAAAACATTGCATTTTATTTTAAAGGAAGTAGTAACATTGCTGTGGAGCAAAAACTGTAGATAGTTTTCTTATTATGAACTGTTTTCAACTGCAAATTTAAGGATATATTTATAAAGGCTTATACTCTTAGGAGGTGAAAGCTTGGCTAAAATATAAAATCCTTTTAAGCAGCTTGGCTTTTATAGCATGCTACAAATTCATGAAGAAAGGACTACAGGAGGATTGTAAAATTTCATGCCTGACACTTGCATGTTATCTTTGAGAATCCAGCCTGAATAAGGAAGGCATAAAAGGAAAATATAAGCTTGCATAGCTCCAATGTAGTGTCATAAATCAGAAATTCTGGACTGAAGGAAACCAAGATCAATAAGACAGGTGTCTCAGCATTTGACATGTGTCCACATTAAAAAAAGTTAATAATTTCAGACGTTATATTTATTGTGAAGAATACAATTTGGGATTAAAAACAAATTGAATAGTACATATATGGTGATCAGGAACATTCATATGCATGGCTAGATACAGATAAAGAAAAGATAATTAAGATTTTGCTTCTCCATAGAACAAAAGTGAAGCAGATTCATTGTCTTTAAATGTGAAAGTTAGAGTGAGCACAGGGTGATATTAGTTGCTAGTGAAAGAAGATATAACTCATTACAAAGATGTGTTCTTTTTCAATAAAAATAATATGTGAGATACAAGAAAAACAAACTGATAAAACAAAAGGACAGGAGCTACAATGTAGGAAGTGAAGAACAAAAAATATGCTCTAAGCCATTGGGACATGTATTTTTGCTAAAGAAGTAAATGAAAACGATTGAAGAGATAAAAAAAAATCTATAGAGACCCAAGACAAAATAACAGGAGTTTTGGTAATACAAGTGTTTTTTTCTTTAAGCGAACTACTTGCAATAAAACTATGGGCCACTTTTCAATTGCAAAACAATGCAACAGCTACCACTATTTCACAGCTATTGAGGCAGTCTGTAATGTTCAGGAAAGTCCACTTTTTACTATTGATAATTAAGGATATTTAAAGGAACACATATTCTGAGAGTAAAAGCTATTCTGAAAGAAAGGTGTAAAGAAATTTAATTGTCAATTTTCTCAAATTCCTCATTAAAATATTAGTAATCAGATAAAATTAAATTATTTCAATGATTCAATTTACATTTCAAAACATGAAAATCATAGAACAGAGCTTTTTCAATCTGATATTAGGATTAGCTCTTTGAAATACCCCTGGAGAAAACTTGTAGGCTTTTTTTTATATGGCACAGTAATTTCCAGTTTTCTGTAGAACAGTCGGAAAAGATGTGGCAAAAATACCTCAAGACATTTCAAAATTGAGAGATTAGACTGCTTTCTACATTTAATTGATTTACAAAGAGCTGTGGAATGGCAGTGAAAACTCCCTATTGCAGCTTGCTCAGAATGTCTCCACTGCACTATTTTGAATTCTTTTTTCAAGAGGAGGGCTGGTGCTGGGCTGACAGAAAGCATTCAGCACTCCCTCTTTGACAATTCGTGGCTTCTCTTCAGAGAAGTTTCCCTCTTCGGATATGAGTGGGTTTTGCATACCACAGAAGTTCCATTTGGATTTTTTGCTGCTTGGTCACAAACTTGATATGAATACCATTGATCAGCAAGAATTAAAATGCTGCGTTTAAGTGCTGAGGTTAATAAGGAAGCTTTTAGTATGAACTTGCAATTGGGGAGGGAAAGGTGGGCACAGCAAGCTATCACTGATTGTTTAATATTTGCTAACAGAGACAAATAGCCTTCAGGTTAGATGTAACTCAGAGAAAACACATTAGATACGACTATGAAGTGATGCATCAACAGCAGTTTTGTCATTTAGATGCAAAACACAAAAAGGAATTGAAATGCACCATTAATATTCCTTGCTGTAGTGAGCTGACCTTCTGCATATTGCTGATACAGTTCATACATGGAAAAGGGATGCATTGAAATTGAATCAGTCAATGGTGCTGGAATGAGGAAGGTTTTGCTGACTTCAAACTGCAGACACAAGAAACTGCAATGGGAAATTTGTTCCAGCCTTCCATCTAACCATGAAGCAACTGTGCTTAAGAATATTATGATAACATGAAAGCAAAATATGAGACATTGCATAAAATGTAAATAAAACAGAGAAACAGAGATACAAAGGATAAAAATTTGCAAAATGTAACTCTGAAGGTTTTTTTAAGTCTCCTTTTGGACATACCATATTGGTTGGGTAGCTTGATTTTTTCACATTTCTGTTATGGTCTTCCAGGCTAGCTACCATTTTACAGCCTGTGAAGTCGTATCATCATCACACACCACCACATATGCTGTTCCTGCATGTACAATGAGATTGCATTGCAGAATGAATAAAAACCAGTGTTGTGTTTCTCTTTTTCTGAAAAATAAACATCAGAAAAGCTAGACATGGTTTTATATCACTGTAATTCACTGCCCTCCCTCTCTCATTTTCTAAGAGATTTGGAGAACTCAGGAATGGCCATTTAAATGACTTTGATGCCATTTATATCATACTGGCCATCAGCAGCAATGTACTTGATCTAAAAGTCTGAATGCTGAAACTGGTTTTCCCCTACTTTTCTCTTTTCAGTTCTTTCTTTTATCAAGAGAATCTGTTCAAATACAGCCAGGATGTCCTCTGTCCTTTCATTGAAACAGACCTCCAGTTCAGAAATGTCTCTTTTTAGGACCAATGTGCATCTGTGGAAAGTTTCCATTAGTGCTTTTAGCCTCTGCATATCTAGCTCATAGCAGAGTTCAGATTTTCTAATATCTGAGATACTATTTGTGAAAAACGGACAAGTTGTAACTTTCAGATAGCTCAGCCTTACAAAGTGCTGTGACACACTGTGCAAACATGATTTTAAGACTTCCAGGACTAGCAAAATTGGCAGCCAGTTCCTTTTGCAAACACAGAACTTAAACAAACAAAAGTGCAAAACAGGCCCTGATGAGAAGAGAAATCTTTTGAGTTCCAGCAATTTACTTGGAACGAAGTTTGCAAGCCTTGTTGAGCACCTAAAATAACACTATTAGCAAAGATCTTTGTGAAGATTTTCAACTTCAAGATGCCCAAAGAACCCCATTCGTTATAGTTTTATGTTTTTCTCCCACTAGCTACTGATGACTGCTTAAATTATTGTACAACAATATACACTGGAATTGTGTGGTTAATTCAAAAATAGGAAGAATAATTGAATTTTTACATTGTGGTCTCTTTGTTTATATTTAGTATATAATCTAGATGGGGTATTTTGATAAGGAAGCTGGAGAACAGACTTTGAAAGGAAAAGAACAACAATCAAACATACAGAACAGAACAGGTCAGGACAACAGAAAACATTAGAAACTGCTGCAAGTAAGAGACATGGAATAAGCCCATATGACCAGGGCCTGAACAAGAGGATGTAACCAGGGCACTGCTGAGTGATGGCCCTGTCAGAACTTATTTGGCACAGAACTGGGCTACCCATTTCTGAGTAGATAGATGGTGTCTTCACGGTATTATTGAATCATATTACAATAACAGTTTAATAAAATTACAATCACAAAAGAAATTATCCACCAGGCAGCAGCTATAAAAGTAAGGAGATTACTGCTCCAGAAAGAATCCAGGGGAAATTCCATTTTTAGAGTCCTGGGGTATCTGTGGGAAGCACACAGATTTCCACAGACAACCTCAGTTGCAGGAAAGTAGGAAATCCTCAGTTTTCAGGAGAATGAAGCAGTAACTCGAGTATGGCTGGGAGCTCACACTGGGAACAGCTCCCTGCACTCACACACACCCAGCCAGGCAGGCAGAGCAAAGAGCAGGAGCTCAACTGGTCGGACACAGCACTAGGAGCTGTATTTCAGCAGATGTTCAAAGCCTAATTAGCTCCCCTTTAGGCTGCACTAACACAGAGAGGATTTAAAATTGCTTTGAATCCCTCAGTGTGTAGGAAGAAGCCTTGCTCAGGGGAAAGGGTGCTTGGATGATACAAGAACACACTCCCATCAGCAGTCCGGAGTGATTGAACCCCAGATGGCAACTGAGTACCAAGTACCACACAGCCTCTCACTCACCACTTACTGAGAAGACAATTTAATCTGTCCCAGACAAAACCAGGACACAGTCCTGGACCTCCATAGCATGCCATGGCCTGGGAGGAAGACAAACCACCTTTGCTTCACAGAAAATAGAGCATGTTCTGATCAGTGCACCAGCCCAGGATTTATCATGTACAAATTGCACACATCGAGGTTATTTACATCAAGATAGATGCATCACTAAATATAGCATATTACTGCTCCTGATATATCTAAGTGCTCAGTGAAACAGGGTTTTCTTGTCCCCTGAGAGAAAGTTGTCTCCTTCAAGCAAAACACAATTTAAAACAGTATTTGACATTTTCCAGGAAACATTCCTTGCACTTTAGAAAGGTTCAAGCTAGGACAGCATTCCACCCTCTGGTAGAAAGAGAAACACTGGCTCTATTTTCACTTGGGTATGGATACTGTAACTGCCAAAATGTGCACTTCAACCTCTTTGGCCCAGCACCCAATTCAGCTAGGAAATGAGTTCAGACACAGGTACCTGCTCCCAGTCCTGCACACCAGAGAACAAGTATTTTTCAGGCCAGAAGTGTTTTACCTAATGTGTTCTCCCATTCCTTACTATCTGCATCAAGTAGTACCACAACTACAACATTTCACGCAGCTTTTATGCACTCTTACGGTGCCTGCTCTGCAAAATAAAATTCAACTAAATTTAATTAAGCAGACTCCTTTCATCAGTATTCTTTCAGTGCTTTCACACCTTACTACAAATTAATGAATCCATATTAAAAGCAAGAAAGACCTATGAATACACACCTCTGTTTGCTATACAGCAGCTTCTCTGTAAGGACCAACCTGCAATGATGTGTGGCTCCATCCCAAACCTGTGGCTTTACTTTTATCAAGCCAGTAGAAAGCGAAAATTCGCAAGAATGGCCCAATGTTAGAACAAAAATCTTTCACTAGGCATCATCAAAATACTATTACTTGAGCTATCAAAGACTTCCAGATTGTTCAGAAAACAGAGGACCAAAAAGATTGGGTGTTGGGAAATTTGCCATTTCTGCCAGTCTTGAATAAGAGACAGAAATGTGTGCCTTGTCTGGAACTGCTCCTGTACTGGGGAAAAACCTCCATTCCTGAGAAAAGTAACTCAAGGAATATCTTTGAATATTCTACATATAAATAAAAAATCCAGATCAGAAGGCTCGTGGGCTCACAACTATCTCCACATTGTATATGTACCAAATTCTCTCTTTTTACATACACAGAAACAGACACACTGCAGTGAAGAGGATCATTCAAGATTTGCAAATGCAAAAATTCATATAGTCCTGAAATAACATTTTTACATTTGTTTTTAATGTATCTGCAAAAACAGTATGTGCATGTATTGATGACAAAAATAGAAGAGCACAAGAGATGTTGTTTCCAGCTCCAAATTATTTTATTCCTCTTCAGTTCTCTTTGATATTCAAAGAGCTCTTTTTTCATTTAAACCTCCATGCACAAACTGTAAGCCACCCCTTCATATTTTCTGACTGTAGTTATGGAATACTAATAACTGCTCTTTCTTGGCATCAGTGCAAGATGTATGAAGGCACTGACACTCATTTATTGAAAGACATTAAGAAATGCACACAAACTCTGCAAATGTTTGAAATGCAAACTTCAATTAAGAACTAGATTTCACGGAGTATATTTTAAATAGCTTGAACTGAAAGTCAAGATTCAAGACCACTCAGCAGTGATGTATTGGATGGATCACAGTTCTGTAAAAAGCAACAGTAGTAACAAAGTGACTGTAGGCAAGAAAAAGAAATCCATTGTGTGATTTTCTGTTATTTTAATGAACATAGATCATCTTTAGCTAAACGACTTCACTGAAATCAATGGAGTCCCTCTGGCTCTGGTCTATTAACATCAGGAATAGTTAGTATTTAGTATTTGACCAGTAGTAGGTCTGGAGTGCTGCCCATCCACCTAAATTCTGGAAGTAAGTTTTTAATGTTTTTCTGAATCTCTAGAAATTAAAAGGAGTTCCTAGTGTTCTGCAGGACACTAAATCTTCAAGATGAAAACAATTGTAAGGAACAGCAGTTGCTGTTTCATCTGCAGCTCTTAACACTACATTGTTAGAATAATGGCTGAGAAATAAAATGTAATAAATAATTAATGAACTACAGTTTTAAGTACCAATAGTTGTAACACCTCCCAAAAACAAAGCAAATATGCATGAAGAGACTCAGCTTGTATAGATCAGTGTAGATCCTCCACTAACTCCTGGAGAAGCCCTTGAAGGAATCAACAGGACTTCCAACAAGGAACAACCTATCACCAAATGAAGTTGTACATTACAATTTTTCAGACCTGCAAGCCAGGATCCATTAAATAAAGGAGAGGGTACATCTGGAGTAATGCACAGTTAATCAGACAGGTGAGTTATATTTTCTCAGGAAGAAAATGTTAATTTCTGTGTCCATGAAATGTATCCTGCATGAGCACAAAGAGTATATTAAAGTGAATAGCAGCAGCCAGGGACAGATGTTTTAGGGGAATGAGTTTCATCAGCCAAAACATATTTCAGGTTTGAAATCTGTGTTAGGAACCCATTCTAAATCTGTCTTCTTGCTTTAAAAGATCTTAAGATTCCCACTCTCAACCATTGCCCTGATCTCTGGCTTGATATTCCATTCAGTAAAGGTGGTGGAAAATCAGAAGCAACTCAGATGATATCTACTGAGCCTTCTGACTCTCCATGTTCCTATAGCCCATGACAAGTGTTTCACATGCTTGCTGTTTCTTTCTCTTAAGACCCTGCTATCTGAAAAACCCATTCCATAACTCTTTATGTCACTTTATCAACCAATCCTGCAAACAGGTAAGATTCTCTCCTCTGTCTTTACTTCTCAGACGAATAGTGTTGAGCAGCAGAAACTATTAACAGTCCTAAAGCTTATAGATTTCTTCAAAAAATTAAACCAGGGCTCAGGTATTTTCTTGCTGAAGCTGGGGTTCATGCCTCAAGATAAATTCAGCTCTATTTGTGGATTTAAGAAAACAACAGAATGTACTGTGGAATGTGCAGAAAGGAATTTTATTGCACCCACCACCCTCTTCCACATTAGTAACCCAGCATTTTATTATAGGAAGTTTCTTTTTTAAAAACTACATTTATAAAAAAAAAAATTTAAAACCCCAAGTTATATAACATGGTGAAATTATTTCAAGCATTTAAATAACAACCTAATTAGTTTAGTTTAGAATTGGAAATCAGAACTTCAATTAATATTCACATTTTCAGATCTTAATTTCTGCTAAACTAACTGCATTACTTCAATTAATAGCTTTTCCTTCCTGCAGTATACAGCTTAACATCCCTAAACATTTCTGTATCAATTACTAAATCTAAATTGAATGTTTATTGGGTTATTTACTTCTCAGCATTCTCAAGCATGGCCATGGTCCATGACTCA
This sequence comes from Sturnus vulgaris, assembly GCF_052056855.1. Classification (NCBI taxonomy): domain Eukaryota; kingdom Metazoa; phylum Chordata; class Aves; order Passeriformes; family Sturnidae; genus Sturnus; species Sturnus vulgaris. The sequence continues at coordinate 14,605,435 of NC_142256.1, read as the reverse complement.
TAAGCTAAATTTTGAAGGTTTCTTATGGTACAATGACTATTAATTACATGTAAAAGGTTTGAAAATGAGTGAACAGTTTAAAAATACTTTGGATACAACTTAATTTTACCTATTAGCAGCAGAACAACTCTGATGAGGAAACGTGTACTGAAGACAAATTGCACTGATGTTGCTGTCAATTTAAAATGGCTAACATGTGGTAAGAAAATTATTCTCATGGATTTCTTTTACAAGCCAAGCTTGGATGTAAGAAAATTAAAGGGACAGAGTAACCAAAACTGGTAATGTCATACAGTACAACCTCTGTTGGCCAGTTTAATTCAAGAATTGTGTATGTACTTGATCCTTTTTCTATTACTGTGTTTTCACTGGGGTTTAAATCAATTTCCAGCAACTAGGAGGTTTCTGTCTCAATGTATAAAGACAAAAGGTTACAAGGAGCTTCAGTGCAGTACAAGGCAAGGCAAAGCCAAACAAGTTCTTAGTTCAGTTTTTATACATAATGTTTTACAGAGATGCACATTGATCACAATAATGTATGGCAAAGAACAAACATTTTTGCCTCATGGGTAAATTGCACATAAACCACCAAGACGTTAAATTCATAGTTATTTTTACCATATTTGGAATCAACTTTTACCAGTAAAACCACTTTTACCATTAGCTTGGACCTCACCCTGGTAAGTGCTAATGCCTGCTGGAATTCGTGGACTATAGGAATCTCATATTCCTCACCAGACTTTGGTAAAGTCCTCTGGTTTTAAGACAAGAGCACTTATTATTAATTTTTAACATCTCTCCTCGTGCACCATGCCCTGCTTAAGTAGGTGATTGCTAGGATGATCAACATAAGCCACCAATACCAACAGGGCACAACACAGTGAATATATCAGTGGAAACATGTCATTTTGCAGAGCTATAATTTTGAAGTCTAACCTTTCATTTCAGAAAAAGATCTTCCAGTAATAAAGCAATTACTGCAGGTTATACTGTTTACAAGCTGAAATTTCTATATTCAATTAAATAATTGCCCATGGCTGACAATGCTTAGATTCATAATGATACAGAATATGTACACAGAACATATTTTCTGTTTCTCCATGCTCTAAATTTCCAAAATATCTTAAAACTTTAATATGATCCTATGTGATTTTTTAATTTTGATTTCCATTAAAACTCCTTTATACTGGCCCTGGAAACATCCAATCTCAGCCCAGAGAACCTGTTAGATATCAGAGCCTGAGCTGAGTTCTCATCCCACCCCTCAGGGCAGTCCTCACACACACATTTTCCAGCTCTTCTTGCATCTTCCCAAGACTCAGCCCAGTCATTTGATTTGCTCCTTCAGGTGACCAACTATACTTTATTTTGTTTCAATAGGTTGAGTCAATTAAACCTTTGCAAAGCAGCAAAAAAGCAGTACAAATGTTAATTAAACTTTGTTATTTTCAGTGTAGAATTCAGTCTGAAGGAACCCAGTCTTTTAAAGCAACTGAAAAGTCAAAAAAAGTAATCAATTCAAAATGCCTCTCATTGCATTGTTAAAGAATGCATTGAATTGCAAAGCCAAAATAATCAATTAATCTCCAGATCCTGAAATTAGCCCAGATCACTGCTTTTGTACTTGCAAGCTCAGTTAGGAAATAACCCAAGAGGAAGAAAGCTTCTGGAAAGGCTTTACTGGCTATGTCAACAGCAGGGGCTTATCAGCCAAATGCCTCATGTTATAAATTTCAGTATTTCTAAGCAAAGCACAGGGTCTGAAAACATGGTAGCAGGACAATTTTTTTTTTTTTTTTTTTTTTTTACAGTTTGATAAAATTTTGAGGTAAAGTCCTTACCAGAATTTTCTGGAAATCTCCTCCAGATTTACAATGTTGTGGAATATAATGCTATTCTCTTTAGATATTTACTGCATGGGGTTAATTGCATAGCTTAAGTTGAAATGACTGTAGGAGGATGCCAGAGAGAGACAAAATTGAAAGGAAAATGAGACAGATGTTTTTAAGTTTTGGAGAAAGTCTGGATAAAAGCTTCAGGAGAGATTTGACAGGGAAGACTTCCTCAAAGACACATTTTCTGCAATTCAGCACAGAGGCCACTGCCTGAAGAATGCAGAATTGGCAGGTGCATGGTAAAGACAACAGGAAAAATTATTTTTCAAAGGGAATGAAGTTCAGAGTAGCAACAGGTAATAAGCTATATTTATAGGTGACTGTTTAGGTTTCTAAGCTTTCTTACTGTTTCTGACTAGGCACTGCATAACTGGCCTCAAAAAAAACCTGTCTGCTTTCCTGTAGCTTTCTAAAACCAAAATTGGGGAATGCAAGTAGCTCTAACAGTGTCTTTATAAATAAGCTTTTGAAGCTATTGTAGTGCTAAGAAAGATGTAAATATAGACAATTAGAAGAACACTGCTATGGAAACAACCAGAGACCATTAGGGAATTATCTACAGTTTCTCATATAGGTCTGCTGACTGTAAAAGAAAATCGATCAATGCTGTATTTCAAGATTTACCCTGAAGTGATACAACTTTAATTAAAAGTCTTCTATGGACACCAACTGTAAAACAGCTGCTCTTTCAACGGAAAACTGCTAAGAATTTAAATGAAAATGGAATATTTTCTATGTGACCACCAATAGCTAAAACTTATCAAGATTTTTTTAAAGTTTTCTACTATTACACACTTCAAATGAGCATAAGCCACTGTGGTTTATGAGACACATAGTACAGAAGTTTCAACAATATAAGGAAAACAAAGATAACTTGGTGTAAGCTTTGATGCTATGAAATAATTTGCAGAACAACTCATACCTTTAATCTTGGGGGGGGGGGGGTGACGACAAGGCTCTGTGACCAAATCCAGGAGAATGGAGAGCAGCAAAGATGGATCCCCATCCCTGCTCTGCAGTCTGCTCACCAAAGACATGTATGGAGCACCTTTGCTAAGGCAAGCAGTAGAAATTTAACATTGATTGTACTGGCTGTTTGTGCTTTGGAGAAGACAATTAATGGAGATAATGAGCATTGAACTGCAGCTCAGATCAAACTGAGCCAAATGCCCTCCAGGACATGTCTCTGGTTTAGACTGGAAATAGGACACAGTAAGGAAGGTGCTATCTACAATTAGAGAAACTCCGAATCTGCCAAGCTCTGCAAAGGTCCTGCTTGATCCATCTCCTGTCCTGATGTGTTTGATCCATACCCTTGATGTGTGAGCCAATGGTGCAGCTAGGCAGAAATATCAGTAATTTTCACTGGAGTAGAGCACAGGGTGTTTGCCTCCTCCTGCCATCCTGGAGGAAACAAGATACAGAAATTTGGTACACTTATCAAAACTTAAAGAAATCTATGACAATCCATTCCTGCTTTGATGAAGTACATTAGGACATAATGTGCCTAAAATCATATGGAGAACAACAGGAATGAGAGGAAAGAACAAGCTGCTGAAATGCTAAGCTTAGCTGAGTCAGACAGGTTCCCTGGTAACAAAAGCAGTTACATTTATAAATATGCTGCAGCCTCCACAATATGGATTATTTCCCATTGTTTTTCAAAAATGTCTTCTTTAAAAATACAGATTAAAAAACCCCAAAACTTTTGCCAAGATATATGAGGAATTATTTTCTGCCCCTTTTTCCACACTGAATTATCCCTATTTGGCCTATTGACTCTGAGAAATTAATTTTTCACTGTGACTATAAAGGGAGCAAAATCTCCTTATTACCATCAAAATGAAGATATCCAGCTTCCACTCTCACCTTTAGGTTCCTTTTAAACTAAGCATTTCTAATAAAAATATTCTGCTTATTTAGTGCAGTGCATAAAAAGGCAATAAAGTCCAAGGTTGTAGGTATTTTTACATAATTTTAATTTATAATAAAATAAAAATACACAATACCTAAAGTGCTGCTAAAATGAACTTTCCTCCTCTCTACTTTAAAGTAAGTATTAAGAACCCTATTCGCATTTGGATAACTGCATTTATTTTAACTTCATTATAAAACAGCTATTAGATCTTGTTTGCACAAAACCCAATTTATTTTTGATACTACTATTCCTTCATATCTGAGTCATATCAGTCACGACAGCTGTCAGCATAAAACTGCAACTCACTTTTTAGTCCTCAAATGTATATAAACTTTATTATTTGGCTTAGATCCCTACACTGGAACCCCAGCTAATAATAAATCTACATTTTAGAGAGTATCTTTTAGGACTAAGAATCCAAGTACCAGTTATCTACAGAGATAAGGACAGAAATTAAGGGAAATTTCATACAAACATCAATGATAGGTCTAGTTTGCAGGATTCCCCAACACTGGACACTTCAGATTTGGCTGGACAAGGTTCTGAACCATCTTCTCTGGGCAGTGCTTTGGCCAAGTATAGTTGGACCAGATGACCCTTAAGGTCCCTTCCAATCTGGGATTCTAAGGTTCAATCATTCAGTGAAATGAATTACCAAGCCTGGTGCTAAAACAAAACCACAACAGAAATCCCCAAATCCAGCAGAGTAACCTACAAGTCAAATATCTCCTCCAAGTCATGTTTCTTTCTAAAATTAAATGACTGGCAACAAAACACAAGAACCAACAAACCAGATCCAGGCAAGCTTGTTCCCCACCTACACAACCCTTTCCTATGGAAAACAGATGCATCTGTTCCGAGCTTTCCCCTTCCACCTCTCCCTGACTTCCCTCCCTGCATCTCTCGCTACTCTCAACTCACTGAGCAAAGGAACATATGCTCTCACTGACTATCCAGCGCTGCTGATTTTCTGCTGTTTCACAGTCCCCTCAATCCAATTAATTCTATTTCCTCTCCCAGCTCGAATGCAGCACCTGTCCATTCCCCAGCTCACAAGTCTGCACCATAAAGGTCTGGTTTGTCTTCATCCTTGCATTTACCTATCCTCACACTCCAGGATCATTGCAGTCTTTACTTCTTCTCACATCTAGCACTGGAAGAAGCCCCTGGGATCCTCCCACTGTGTCCTAGGGTGACTTTATGATTCTGAATTGTATCTCCATCCGTCTAACCCAGAAATAAGTTCTGCACCTTTAAGGCTGGTTCCGAGAGCGAAGGGGGGTGAGGAGAAGCGCGGAGTTTGTTTGCAGAAACTGCGCTCGCTCCCCCGCATCCTTCTCACAGACTGTGTTGTCTGCAGCAGGGACAGCAGGAGAGAGCTCTCCTTTGCTTTTAGTTAATTTTTTTGCAGATAGCTGAGGCAGAGAAGTTCCCCGGACTGTGGCTTTTCTTTTTGTTGTAATTGGTCAGCCCTGCTCTGGACCAAAAACCCAGAAAAACAAGGAGAGCTCACACCACCAGGGCGCCGGAGGGACTGAGCAATCAGAGCTACGCCCCACAGGAAGGACTCTCTCTGAATTTGCCATCTCTTCAGAACAACGAGAGGTTTTGTCGTTTAATATTATTCATTTGTTCACCTTTGTGAATATTTTGTTTGTTAAATAAACAGCTTTTCTCCACTTTTCTCGCAGGAGGTTTAATTTCCAAAGGGAGAGGCTTATCTCCCAAAGGGCCACTGAATTTTGCCCTTTAGGAAAACATCCCTTTGGAAATTCCCTTCCAAATTTGTCCCAAACCAGGACACACTGCCTCTTCCCACTTCTGTCTCAATCAACCTGCCTCTTCCACAAATGTTTTACCATGAAGGTCTCTGGCTCTGGAAAGGTGAATGCTTTCTGCTTCCCGTGATATCGCTGGTCACATCTTTCCTGCACAGCACAGGAGTGTGACAGACAGGACTGAGCAGAGGAACTGCTGGAACCGAGGGAGCCAAGGGGGCTCTGCAGGGGCTGTACTGCAACTCCTGCCCATCATTACTGTGCAATCAGCCCTTGTTTACTGTTGTTCTTAAGGACTCTAAAATATATGAAGTGGTCTAAGGAACATGTAGGATGCACCAAATTGGTATTAGCACACTCTTGGGCAGCAAAAGAGGTTCAATTTTAGGGTTACAGGAAACTCCTAGAGCTGGACCCAGCTAGGCCTGCAGCACACACCTGGTGAGAGCTTCTTGACTGTCAAGGAAACCCAGAATGGTCCAGTCACTTGCTTATTACAGAGCCTATCACAGTACATACTTTAATTCAAATTAAATATTACAACTTGAAACTGGGGATTTAAAGCTCTAAAATGGTTCTAAAAATTTTTTATCTGAAGTTAGAAGGATGGAATTTGCATATACAAGCCCTAATCCTTTGTTATGGAGCAAAAGACCATATTACAGAAATAAAGGCAATTACAAAAGTATGTCCTCAGAGCATTTTAAGGGGTCCCCAGCACATTCTTAGGGTTCCCCTCTTGTTTGCACACTTTTGTTTTAAAGCTGAGGTGTTTGACAGCAGATCAAAGGCTGGCAGCCCAGGCAAAGAGGCTCTGGGCAGAGCAGAGCAAGAGGAGCTTGCTTGGGGGAGGAGGACAGCCCAGCATGCTGGGAGCAGAGCTGCATAGCCAGATGTGGATGTAGCCAAAGCCAAAGGCTTTCCCAGCTCCATGCTTAGAGACAAGTGTTGCTTAGGCACAGGATAAAGTGGTTACACAAGCACAGGAGAGACATGCTGAAAGCTGTGGTGGGTAGGGAGCAGCCCAGCTTGCTCCATCAGACCCCACATGTGCAAGATCATTGCAGGTGGGGAAGCAGTGTGTCTGTACAGAACCGGGAGTGAGAGATGCTGGCTTGAAGCCAGGGCTGTCACTTTGAAGGAACTTGGGAAGGGGAGGCTGAGAGTGCCTGCAGGAGCACTGCTGAGCAGTCTCATCTCAAGGCAGGTAACAAGCCTGCCCCTGGAGGAGAAACACAACAGGAAGATAGAGATGTTCATGCACCGGTTTCAGAAGCAATACACAGCAGGACTCACATGGAAGAACAGCCTTTATTTCAAGGCAAAAAGGCATCAGGACAGTGAGGGGGATACCAATGACTGGCCCACCTCATCAGGACTCCTGTGCATCCTCACACTGAGGAAACAGGGGCCCTGGCTGCTAGGGCAAACCACAACATAATGGAGGGAGACTGCAAATCAGGTTATCTTGAAGGGTCATAAAGGTGATTAAGTGTTGGAACAGGCTGCCCATGGAAATGGTGGAATCACCATCCCTGGAAGTGTTCAAAAAGCATGCAGATGTAGCACTTAGTGGTGGACTTGGCACTGCTGGGTTAACGGCTGGACTTGATGATCTTAGAGCTCTTTTTCAGCCTGAACAGTTCTATGATTCTAAGGGAAACTAAAATCCATCAGCAGCATCTGCTGCCATGGCAAAGCTGGGTTTTTTTGTATTGTCTGCATTCATTCAACTTTTCTTTTTCCTCTCCTAACAGTCACTCCAGTGAACTAAGTGGTGGTGGTAAACATGAAAAAATTGCTACTTTGCACAGCAATTTGTCATAAACAGCTTGTAATTATGGCAGGAAGAACATGAAGATTGAGTGAGAACAGATTGAGTGAGAAAACACTGTGGATGGTTCAGAAGAAGTACCTGAGAAACTGACACAAAATATGACAAGCTGGAACAAACCGTCACGACTTCTAAATTCCATCCATCTCATCAGTGATCAGAAGGGATCATGGGAATGGTCCTCGGAACCTTTCTCTCAGATTTGAATTTGGTTTATTAAATATAAGACCAGTACTTTATGAAAGTGCATTGCTGAGAGATGCCCCCTAACAAAAACATTACTCTTTACTTTGAAGGAATTAGAAAAATCTTGCAAAATTAGAATAGTCGTGTTTCTGAGAAATCTCCCGCTCCCAACTGAGTTACTAAAGCACTGCTAGTGTGGAGCAGCAGCTGAGTTTTGCATTCAGATGTTTTTGCACTCTATATCTTGGTGCTTTCTTCAAGATTTATTTATCTTTCTGTTTTGTGTATGATAGTGACTTCATCTCTTTCAGAAATATCCTAGTAAAAATGTTCACTCTATTAGGCAACAAAACTCTGAACTCTCTGGCAAAGGCTGTGAGCCTTCAGTAGCTGGACCTGGCTGAAGGCAAGTGAGGCACATGTCAGCCCCCAACAGGAGAACCTGGCAGAGTTCTGAAAGCTTTTAATTTCTCATATCTAATCAGAAAATTGTAAATGAATGAATGGCATCCAATCAAAATGCAAAATGCTCCTGCCCATCCACCCCAATGGAAATTTGCAACCCAAAGCCTGGTATGTGCCCAGCAGCTGCTCCCACACCCAACATGGAGAGTGGACAGTGGAGGGTAAGCCCTGTCCATGTTTCTGGAGACCAGTGAAAACTGGTATGTTATTTCTCTGATTCCTCACAGCCCAGACTCATGGTGTGGTTACTGTGGGAGGGGATGTGAGCCAGACTCTTACTCGTTTCTATTTGCAAGCATGGGTGCATGTGAGTCCAAAACTGCCTCATAGTGAGATATTTAGAAGAATGAGAAATGTGTTTAAGAAAAATGACATTTGAGAAAGTCACAATCTGTCTGCCAGTTTTTCCTCTTGCTCTACCAATTCACAGCAAGTGTCTTATTCATTGCCCATTCTCTGCCTTCATTTTCTTCCATGTGAGTTTTCCTGTTTCTTTCAGTCTTTAGAGCATTTAAGGGACTCATCGATTTTTCTATATAACAATAATCTTTGAATTGCTGTAATATTTGCATCACTGTCAAGAGCAGAACCTTCTTTGCTGAAGGCTATGGTAGTGCCAGAAAAAAAATTAAATTTAGCTCAGAATATATACATATATATTTCCTACTTCCCACACACATAAAAGCAGCACATTCCAGTTTGAAGTTCCTTTAAACTCTTTAATTATACAGGTTATTTAGTCTGGCTCTTTCTTTTCCGATTACTTTTTAACTAAATTAAATGTCTGCCTCTTGCTGTCCTTTCTACATTAGCAGGCCCATTATTGATTTTTATTATCTTTGCAAAGAGAAGGTTTTGCAGCTGATTGCCATTTACACTGTAAGAGGTTCACTTCTGCTGAGGATTCCTGCTGCCACTGCCACTGACGACGGTTCTCTCACAGCCCAGCCATGCCCAGCACTGCAGCAGGAATTACAGCAAACATTACACAGCTTTGCATGGGAAGCAAAGACAAATGCACAAATGCTTCTGTAGCATAAAGAGTACAATGATATTGCTTATTTATGAAGCATTTTTGTACCAAAATAGCTCCTCGTGATGGTTTATCGTTTACCTACCAGCTTCCTAAAGAGGCTCCTATTTGCTCTCCTGTCTGCAGTGATGTTTGCAGAAGAAAACACGTTGCTTCTTTTTCTTCACTTGCAATCGGTGTAGAGGAGAAGCAGGTAAAAAGAAAGGGAGACAACGAAGTAAACAAAACAAAAGAAAACATGTCACAAAACGTTTGACTTTTGACAGCTCCAGAGATGATCATGAAAGGGCTGACAAAGGATACTCAAGTCCAGAAGTGTCGGGATGGTTGGTCACCAATGCAGTGGCTGGAATTACCTGCAAACAACAAAAGGAACAATTCCCAACAGCCACAGAGCAGATTTTCTCTGTTGGGTACATCTGAACAACAGAGCAACTTGCTTCAGTGACAGCTCTTGTTTATGCTACGTCCCTACCTAAATGCTTCAGAGGCCTGATTTCTCATTGATTATGCTACTTTCCACTCCTAGTAGCAGCATCAGAGCAGAGGTATCAGAGACTCAAACAAGAAAAAAAATGCCTGAAGTGGCAACACTGATTTGTTTTGCTTTTACATTACACTTTTCCTCAGCTACACTTCTGAATTCCCAAGCACTGCATAAATGGCTAAAACCAGATGAAAATGAAAATATAAATTGATGATTCAGAAAGAAAGCTGGAGAGGAGCACACTTCAAACAATAATGGTTTAGAGAGGATTGAGAAAATAACTCAACTCCCATTAAAATAAATTCAAAGCCTCCTGACAAGCCTAAAGAAAAAAAAAAGAATGCAAGCTGGTATAGGAGATTATAAATATAATTACTGAGAATATACAACATTTTACATTAATTAAGATCTCTGCATTTCGCCCAAGTGTCTATGCTGTTGAATAAAAACACATCTCAGCAACGACTTAAATTATTTTGCAATTTAAACCTTTACAACCTATGGCATTTATACAATGGGATGCAAACTTCTCTCTCTAAATTGACACGTTTGACTGCAGGATTGCCACTCTTCAAGAGTAGAATCTCTTTTAATCAGGATTGAGGATACTATTTTGATAGTCACAGAAATAATTGCAGTTGAGTATGAACATACTGGGCTGTAGTTACAAATGAACCAGCGAGGTAGTGACTGTAGAATGAGTGCAATGGCATTTGCCAAAATCCCACGGCAACATCCACAGGTATGAGGCTTCCAGCTGAGAGCACCCAGCCTGTGGCTACAAATGGGCAAAGTCTGGCAGCCCAACCAGTGCCACTTTTGAACAAGTGCTGCCCACAGGACAGGCAAATCACAATGATCACTGTATAAACAGGAAATGCAGTTTTGCTTTTTTCTGGAATATGCATGTGACATCAATAAAGTCACTCTCTCAAACATATGGCCTGCAAGTACTTTAACTCCCACGGACCTAAAAAACCCCACTAATATTTCTTATTCCCACAGAATTTCTGGAGGGAAAACAAATTCAAAGAAACTTCTTTTACTGTTCCCTGAGTCACACAGATCATCCTCCCTTGTATCACAGTGATGTTTTGCTTCCCTGGCAACTGTACCTTCAGTGACACAGTGCTTGGGATGTGCCCTGAACTGCACCTCAGCATGGAACAACCACAGCAAACACCTGCAGCTGAGCCCATTCATTACAGCACAACCTTTGGGGAAACTATAGAATTAATAGTTTTATAGCATCCCCAAAACACATCTGATCAATGAAAGAAATATTGCAGTCCACATCCTGTATAGATGTATGAATAGTGGATACCTCTGTATCCACTTCTGTTCCCTTCTTAGTGATTTCTTTCCACCATTTTCACATCTTTCCTGGATTTTATTGTCAGGTTGGACAATTTTACTCTTTTCCTAGTAACTGAAAATTAGAGTCCACCTAACTCAGTGTTTTGCTGTGTATCCCAGATGATAATTCACATATTTAAGAATCGTAATGTCAAAAGGTAAAAAGCATCACTTTTCACATACCAACCTTTTAATTAATTTGATCTGACTGGGAGAATGGGACATATCCCTGGCTGATTTCATAGCAGACCCTCCTTAACTCGCTCACACCTACCCACCTCCAAAATTCATCTCAGTGTCTCTATTCAGACCAGCAAATCTTCCCCTGAGCCCTCATAAGCCCTATCTGACCTTCAGGCCAGAGGGACAAAACCAAAAGGAAGGTACAAGTTTCAAGGGTAGCCTTGAAAACGTGGTAAGAAGCTTTAGAAGTAATTTATTCCACTTGGTATTTGAAATGAGTTATAATAAACTAATCTTCAAGTTTTGAATCAGAAGCATTTTAATGCCTTCTGAACTACTATGGGGAAGAGGTCACACTCCACAGGCAGGTTTTCCTCTGCTAGGAGAATTTGCAGTGTTGAAAGGTAAAATTGTTTGCCACCTAGCTCTTACTATTTCATAGAACCTGATTCACAACACTCTGTTAGTAACCTTTATTAAAATTGCATCAGTCATTTCCCTTCAAAAGAGACGATGTATGCAGTTTTTCATGCTACACCAAACACTGGAAGAACAAGATAGAGAGACTCATTTGAATTTACATAAAGATTGCAAGCTGTTGTTCCAAAGTAATTCTGAAGTGGTGTACCCTGTGAGCAGGCTTTTGATCTGATCAGATTTCTGCATATTGAGTGTAACATGTACAAAATCTATAATTGGAGTCTGTTTTCTGAGAAGAGATAAATTGCTTCTTTCTCTTAAAGGAGAAAATGGTACATTTCTGGACATCTTCCAGGCCATTTTTTTTATGAGTCTTTTTTTTTAAATCAAATAGATACTTAGAATTGATAAATTTTTTTTAAATAAATGCTTAAATACTTTTTTTTTATTTCAGAAAGCTTATACTTTATTAACTATGTATTTTTATTAATTTTTTCCCTGAAACCTAAATGCTGTATTTCATTGCTTATTTAAGGAGCATTTATATGTTTGGATTGATGTGTTATTCCAGACCCATATGCATCAATTTGCTACTTCTGAAAAGCACCCCTATTTCTGGGGAATTCTGGCTAGGCTGTTTTTCTTAGCACTAGCTTATACTTTTGCTACTCTATATACTTAAAAGATGTTAACCCATTTCAGATAGGAACATCATAAGAAAACACTCCCTGTACAATACAGAACTACCCAATCAATCAATCAATCATTCAATCAATCAATCAATCAATCAATCAATCAATTTCCACTGTACTCTTGTCTCCACAAGCACTGACAATCAAATCCTGAAGAAAAATAAAAAATTTGCTGGATTTTGTTTGGTTTAAATTTTAAGTTTTAGTGTCAATTTTCTCGGGCTGGACAGATCAATTTTTCTTATGAATTGCTCATATCCTTTAAGTCCATTTTATTCTAGAGTGCCTACTTCACAACAAACAACCCACTCAAAGCATATCAGTATTTCTTCTACACCCAAAGCAAGTTGAAGATTTCCCAAATTTGCTGCATTTTCATGGAAACTATAGGATTGAGAATCGAAAAGCAGACCTCATGTTCCCACTCTAAAAGTTCAAATCACAAGTGCTGTACTTCTCCAAACTCTAAACCTAACAAACACCAAATAGAAGACAAATAGCCACAGCAATACAATAACACAAAAAAGTATGGAACAACAGGAGTCTAATGTGTGAATCCTTCCTACTGCAGTCTGTAGCAAGAAGGGAGTTTGCAGCAGGTCCTGAAATGTAACCCTTCCATGCCCATTGCAAAAAACCAAAAACCAAGCAACCAACAAACAAAACCCAACAAAATAAAGGAGCAGGGAAAAAAAGGACTAGAATGAGATGATTCTCAGATGAGACTGCCATAGAGGAAAGACTACAACATCCAAAAGCTAAGCAAACAAAGACATTAATGTAAGCTAGGTAAAAACAAGAGTAGAAAGGAGCCAGCCATTAATGTCTCTCTCTGAACTAAGAAAACCTCAGCAAGCATTGAGACATTCAATTTGCAATTTTACTAATCTCTAAGTATAACTGTGTGTCAAAAATTCATGTAAATCATACATGAGCACAGAAAATGTGTGCTGTGTGGGCAGAGGAGCAATACATCAGAGCCAATGCTTCACTGCATTAGCACTTTCTGGAAACACCAAATACTTGCAGGTGTTCACAAGGTGAGGTCTAGCTCCAAGTTGACCCCAACGCTGACATCTACACCCCTGGTGCTGAAAGCAACCCATGCACGTTCAGGACTCCCTTGGTACACACCAGTCAGAAGCAGTCTTGATCAGCAGTTGCAGGTTACAGGTCTCAGCAGCCTCTGCTTTACCCACCACTAATTGCTTGGATCACAGCAAACCACATCAAACAGAGGGCCCTGCTCCATGCAGCATCATGTCAAACCATGCTGACCTTTGGGATCCTTTTCTTTCAGATGTTTCTGGGCAGCCAAACTCTGCAGCTTCTTGTCTTCCTAACCATGACCTGACCTAAAGTAACCCTTCAGGGCAAGACTGCACATACAGAAGCAGAAAGGAACTGGAGCCTAATGGAAATGCTTCCAGCAGCCACCCTTCAGTGTTAACTTTACTACCCCTGTGTCCAGTCCTGACCCTAAAGCACACTTGCACGTGTCTACTATGTTCAGAAAACTCTTACCTTCTAAGAAAATAAAAGGAAATAAAATGACTGAATACACAGCTCAAGGACTATTAACAACTACAAATAAAATGGAGATGGAGAGAACAGGCACCAGGTTCATAGATCTCTGATGTTGTTTCACTAGGGAAAACTTCTTTGTTCCTATAAATCACAGCACCCACATGGCACCTGCCCGCTGCTCTTCTACACCTGTGCAGACTGTTAATTCCAGAAAAAAGCCACTGTCTCTTCCTCCTAATCACTACAGACAGCCTCCTCATTTCTCTGTCTGTCCTTTGAAACTGTTGTGCTCTCTTGGAAATAAGGGGATTTTCCTGCCTTTATTTTTCTAAGAGTAAAACAGAGTTCTCACTCTGTAAGATGCAGTGAGCTGGCTGCTCCCCATTGCCTGCTTATGTCATGGCCTATCTTTAAAATATTTTGTTCTCAGACCTCTCAGAGTTAGTCTTGAATAACAAGATGCATAAAAGCAAATGGATACATGAAAGATAATCAGCATCAGTTTGAAAAAATAGTACTGATATAAATAATATGTATGTGTCTATGTATTTTGATACATACATATCAATGCATAGATACACATATTAAATGAGGAAATAAAAGAATACAGCTACTATGTCAAAGGATCTACTGACATTTTACATTTACTCTTAAATACTGGCCTTTTAAATGAATTTTTTTAACAGTCAAAGTATATATGTTCACAAAGGAAGCAGCTGAAAGCCAGCAGTTCCTCTTACCCACACTAGTCCAAAAATTAAATCCTGAATCTCCCCAGTTCTGTCAGAGAGTCTATGTAAAATATCCCAACCTTGTACAAAGTCTGGAGGCTTTTCTTGCTGAAATAAGTTGAGTAAGAAGGCAAGAAGGGCTTTAGCTCATTGGACTCACTGGCACATCTGTGTGATCAGCTGCAGAAGATATCCTTAAACACAAGACTTGTAAGCTGGTCTGTTTGCTGGGCCCAGAGGTGTGGGAGGGCAAAAAATTGTATTATTTGGTCTAATTCATGATTTACAGGCAATAGAATGGTAATAGACCTAAGCTACTCAAGCTATCAAAGCAACTGCACTCAGACACACCTTCAATAAAGAAATATTTTAAATTAGAGAAAAAGCTATCTTTTTTTGTGCTTCTCAATTAATTTGGTATTTGAATATTGGCCTTTATTAAATTCTGTTTCCATTATTTCTAAGTGTTAAAATGGTCTTTGTTGGCATTGGGACTGTGATATATGAACCTTAGCTGCTATTCACACTTGGTATCTTGTATATGTCATTCTAACTAATAGGGGAAGCATGAAAATCAATATGTCTCTACTAAGAACTAAAACTATCTAAATTGACCTATGACATGCAGCAAAATAAACATTTCTCATCATTTTCTAAAATGGATTCTGCATTTTTCAGCTCTGCAGTAGTTTGCACACCAAAAATAACTAATATTTAGTTATTACATTTGTAGTGAATGGTACAATAATGTCCACTTTAGGATATTTTAATATTAGAAATAAATTTATATTTTCCATAAAAACTAGGAAATAAAGCTACCAGGAACTTAATTTTGGTTGTTTCACATGCATTAAAAAATTCAGACCTCTGGGATCTCACTTTTCACAGCCAAAGCCGATGAGCCATCACAAAAGGACAGCAGACACTTCTGAAGTTACAGGCTGCTAGCTTAAAAAATTGCCAAATTATATTTTAATTTATTAATTCTTTCCTATTTATACGTCAGAACAAAGGTCTTTCTAGCAAAATAATCTAATAATAATTGATACAATTGCTTTCTGCATATTTGTCCTTACACGCTAAAATTAGTCATTTTCTGTCCACATGCAGAAGACTTGCTTTGTCTTGAATTTGGGAGTGTCTGCTGGGTTTCTCATTCCCATGAAATTTTAAGAATTTTTGCAGTTTATAATGCAGAAAGTTGGCACCTGTAGCTACATACTACTGCCAGAGCACTGCAACTCTGATATGAATCAGTACCCTCCACCATCCAACCCCACTGAAATATTTCTTTCTCTGAACAAGACAGACTCGTGGCTTCTTGCTGATGAACAGAAAACCTTTGAATCTGTTTGCCAAACAGATTCCACAAACTTCATGCCTCTTTCTAGCCATTCATCCGGAGACTAAGCCACATGACATCGACTGAATGTTTTGAAGGTTTCATAGAAAGAAATATTTGCTTCTCACCTGATTTTTTTTCGTGTGCGTTTTCCTTGAATTCTAGGTTAAAGATATTGGCAGCAATCTGTGAGTCCAAGCAGTCAACCACTTGTTAATTGATCCAGATTGATATGAAGGTACATTTGTGCATAATGCCTTTGTCAGGGAGGAGTTGCTAATATCTAATAGATATTAGAAAATGGTTTTTCACTGACTGAAGGAATGATAAGTCATTGGAATAAGTGTCCCAGGGAGGGGTGGGGCACTGTTTCTGGAGTGTTCAAAAGGTGTCTGGATGTGTCACATGGGGATATGGTTTAGGGGGGATTACTGGGGGGCTGGGTTCGCTGTGGACTGGATGATTTTGAAGGTCTCTTCCAATCTTGATGTTTCTGAGATTATCAGCTAGACATCTACATCCAGAAAACATCTTCCCAGGAACAACTCTGGACTATTAAGAAAAAATCTTAAGAAAACGTGTTGAAAAAAATTAACAGGCCAAATTTAAGAAATCTTTCCTTTCATCCATTTCTTAGAGAAAAAAATCCAATAGTTCATACTTTTGCAGAGATAACAAGCTAAAAGAGGCGTTAAGATGCCCAGAAATCAAATCATGTTGTATATACATAGGAAGAAGACAATTTTCTAGGTTCTATATTTCAGCACAAAAGAACAAATGAAAAACCATTTGCCAACGATTTGTATGCCAAAAATGAGAAGCCATAATTATAGGATTGAGAAGTTATACATTTGCATTAAAGGGAAGAAGAAAAAGGTAAATCTTCAGCTTGCTTAATATATTAGTTCTTCAATAAATGTACCTATTTAAAGAACATCATTGTTCTGTTTTGCAGAGGAAAAGCAGTTAACTGCTTTCTGTAATTACAACCAAAGAAAAATTTTATGCCCCATTTCAGAAGAAAAGCTATATGAAGAGCAGTAAGTCCCTGAAAGAAATCTTCCCTGTGAGTTCTTCCAAGGGTATAGGCTAAAGATTAGCATTTATGTGAAGATACGCAGGCATTTTCATCTGAGTATTGCAGGTCAAAATCTTACTAATAAACATGCACCTGACACACTGTGTGCCTTGTAATCTTCCACCCCACACTGCAGCCCTCATTTTACATTTCTGTTGATTCTTATAGACTGGAAGTAAATTGAAATCCTTTGCTTCATTTTAAAAAGCTTCTAATTCCATATTTCAGCCCAAATCCTTTCTGTTGTACCACTTCAATAAACGCTGCTCCTCCACTCTTCACCTCACATCTCTGACTCCTCCATTTGTGACAATCCTATGCTGAAACTAAATTAAGAACTTGGAAAATGTAAATGAAGTAGGCAGAAAATGATTTATTGCAGCACCAAGAATTAAAACTAATAGAACAATACAGCCCTTTTTGATCAATATACAATGCCCCATAGGCAGTTTTATTTAAGTCAAAGTGTTATCTAAAATAAGATGAAGAAAAAGCAATTCAAAAGTATATTCTAGAAATATCTTAAACTGGCTTTGTAGACACACAAGGGTACTTGCTTTCTGCTGCATTAACACTGATGAGCTGATATGGTAGCTGCAGAAGCCAGGCAATTAGAGCTCTGTGGGAGAGTGCTCACAGCACTCAATGAACTGCAGCATAGTTAAAAATACAGTGTAAAATAGACATAGATGAGAGAAGTTTAAATAGGCAATATACATGCAGAATGATTGCTGACAGTTGTAATCAAGATTTCTAAAGATTTAACTTTACTAATTAGAAGTCTAAATAATTAAATACATACTAATTCACTTAAAAATTTTAAAAATACAGACTTCTTTTTTCTGGGTATAAGGCTTTTTTAGCCTCTACTTCTTTCCTAGATTCCTTAATATTGTTCAAAAATAGCCAGAAATCAAAAGATATTTGGTCAGATAATGAGTTAACTTATTAATACTGAAAGATGAAGAAGCTCAAAAGAGAGACATTTGACAGATGACAACCTACATTTATGTGCACTTCATCCTATTATTAGCACACTTTAGACCTTAAAACACCCATAAAAAAAACTTTAAACCAGGACTGTAAATTTAAACACCTGCAGATATGAGTTCTGCTGTACAAATTTATTCCCTGGCTCTTCTTTATTCTCCTAAGTCACAGGCAGACCCTCATAGGGAAGGGTATAGTGAACATCCTTTTCTCTCCTCACTCCAAGAAACACAAGTTGAGTCCAGGAAATTTTTACCTGATGCAGAATTTCAGAAAGTCAGATAAGAACACTTGTATTCAGTTCCCTTTTATCAGGACTTTTCTAAAGGTGTACCAAAGTAAGACCACTCAGCTTAGGACCTCTTATACCATACCCTTTTGGATAATGACCTACCCTACATGAGAGCTAAATGTTAATGTGGCAACAAAAACTAGAGGTGATAGAATTTGGTTTTAACTTACAGCCAAGTTCATCATCTTATTCTTCTGATGTAGGCAGCGATTAGGGGAGGACAGATAGAAGCTGGTCAATCCCTCCATTTTTTATGTCCCCTTATCCAGTTTCTTTAAAAACTTTACTTGAGCCTATAATGAAACACAAATAAACAGCTCAAATCAGACAACGAGGTTGAAAGCATTGATAAAAGACTCATAGGATAAAATGAAACAACTCCATAGCAGGGAAAAGAGCTCCTGTCTCTCCATCTGGACACTGCAAGGTGGCAGAATGGATTTCAGCCCTTAGCGACCCCTGCCTACTTAAGGAAAGGCGCAAGAGGTAAAAGCCTTTCCCCTGTCCCAAGTGCCTTCCAGGAATTCTTGGGTATGAAACATATTTGCTGGAGCTCACGTGTGAAACTACCCCCAAACCATTGCAATCCAAAGGCCTAAACAGGATTGTTTCTGACTGGATGTCATTGAGAACAGAAAACAATGGGGGACCAATGAGTTTGGGGTGAATGATCCTCAACCTCCATAACACCTGACAAATTATTCTTTAATCAAATTATTCTCTGCTGGATAGCAATTGCAGAGTAATGTGTGTGTTTATCAGCTATCACATGTCAAATATGTGTCATGAAAATACTGCTGCCACTTATTGTTTCCCTCAAATGCAACATGATTTACGAACCATCTTTCTTTGAAATTTGGTTTGTAATTGTACAGTATTTTTCAAAATAATGCATCCACTCATGGAATAATTGTGTCTTGGGATATGAGATTAATAACATACAAAATCTCACATTTTGTGTTAAGCTTTTATTCTTGTATTAACCATCTTTAGGCTAGATATTACTGAAGTGATAATTTGGTGACTCTTCTTTTCTCTGAAACAAAGCAGTAACTTGAAGTATCACTCTCCATGGAGAAGAGTTTATCTTACAAAATTTAGCATCCCACCCAACATCACCTAGGGAGATTGATCTGGAGAGTCAGACTGAAAAACCTTTACTGCCTGGAAGAAATCGTTCTTCCTGAAAAAGAATATGAGATTTTATCAGGAACACAGGCAAGATACAGGGAAGTCTGACACTATTTATGATATATTTGTTCTGTTTTTCTTCCAAAAGCACCATATTGACTGAAAAAGTCAGCTCCTTTCCAGATATCTGGTAACACATTCACGACTAAATTCTAAATTTTATTTGAAAAAATGAAACCCTTAAAACTTGTTTCCCAAAACACGAAACTTCCACAATAAGGTAAAAAAAACCTTCAGTCATCTGAAACAATGCATCTTCAAAGGAAAACTTGGCAATTTTTCCTTGCCTTCCTCCTTTCTAATCAAGTATTTACCCTTATAATCAAAATTCAGATATTCACAGATATTCACATGAGAAAAAATGCAGGTGATTCCTAAAACAGACAGATGGTACACAAACATCTGAGAAAATTTCTTTTTGTAACATATCATAGAAATTATCTAGCTACATAACTGAGTATGTAGCATGAGTGCAAGGAAGCACTGACTAAATTTATGCACTGGCCTTTTTTCAAATACTTTTTTTTCCCTTGAGAAAGCATAGTTTGCTCCTTCTAATATCCTTTGTTTTATCAATTGTCTTCCCATAGGCTTAATTCTCTCTCAGGGCTGTAATGTCAGTAAGCTATCTAGATGCTGAAAGTGCAAGAAACTTTGACATTTAGAAGCAAGCTAATTAATTTGCTTTAGAAATGCTCTAAAAGGCTGCTGAAATTAGCATCTTTCAGTACAAGGAAGCCAATGGTCTGGACAAGAAATAGAAACATAATTAACGATAAACAAAGGCAAATATTTTACTTAGCGATTCTTATTTTTTAAGGAGGTCTATTATCACACTAATTTTTGTTTTTAATTTTTTTCTACTTTGTAATGGGATAATTTATTTACAAAAATTTCCTAAATACAAAAAGAAATATTCCATTACTTCATTTTAATGGAGGAGTTCTGTGGTCTAAGTCCTGTTATCCTGATAGTGTCACACACAAATTTTTGACTTTTCTTTGTTCAGAAAGAGTGCTGAATCACTTCCCCAGGTAGTTATTCAGTCCGGTGTTTCTTGTCACTGCTTTACCCAGCTCTGCTGCTCCATCTGACACCTTTCTTGTGCTTGTGCCGAAAGCAGCAGAATTTGGGATCTATGAAGAGCAGCTACTCACTTGTCGTGGGTTTGGCGTTGTCCAAATTGCCAGTGCACTCACTAGAATTATTTACTCATTTCCTGCTGTGAGATAGGATTAGGAGGAAGGCAAAATAGGCTCAAACTTTACAGAGTAGATAGAAAACTTTATTAACAGAAATTAAAATAAAAAAATAATAAGAATCAGAATAAAATCTTCAGAACACTTCTCCCCCCACAACTTCTCTTCTTTCACACTGACAATGTACAGAAACAAATCAGTCAGTTTACCATCTCTAAAAATAGTCTTTCACCAATTAATGTAAGGGAGAACAGACTTCAGTTTATGGACACTTCTTCACAAGAAACAGTTTTCTTGAGGCCTCCATGTCACAGTGAACCAGCCACCCGGGAGAATGGAAACCTGATCACGGTATAAAAATCTCTTCCTCGACTAACAGTCTTCCCACAACTCTTATTGAGGACCACGTCAACTTATGGGGCACACTTTAAGGATTATAACAGTTCAAACAACAGCTCTCTTTGTCTTTGATAACAGAGGTCTTTTTTCCTCTTCCCTGGAGAGCAACAGGGATCTTCATCTCTCTGTTCACATTTCTCATGGGATCACAGCTACTTCAACATCTGATTACTGTAGCACAAATATCTCTACAAATATCTCTATCTATGTCTACAGTTAGAACATTTCATCCAGCCCATAATGCATTTCTGTGAGTTATAAGGAAACAAGATTCTGATATATCAATCAGATCTTCTCCACAGCCTTACAAGAGGATTTCAGTCCAAGAGTGAGGCATCTCCATCAATCCCTTCCATCTGGGACCTGATTCTTCCTTTTGTCTGACCTCGGTGTTTCCATGCTGTTTCTGTGTGTATCTTCAAGTCAGTCCTTTTCTTTCACTCAGGAGAGAGAACAAAGTGTCTGCAAGTCTCATTCTGGGCAGTGAAAGAGTGAGTATCTTTCCTGGGCCTGCAGATGGTGATGTGGTTTCTCCTGGGCCGTGACCAGAAGCTATTTACGATAGTCTTTTTGGCAGCCGCCCTAGGCTGGACTAGGATCTTAGCAGGGGCCCAGCCAGAAATAGTGGTGTGTTGTTTGGTGCATTTTATTCCAGGGGGGAAGCCTGGCTCAGCCCCCTCCCCGCCAGGCCGCAGCAGGCAGGGCTGGCCCGGAGTCACTGCTGGGGCCCCGCGGACCCCCTGGCTGAGCCCAGGGACAGGGCCGGGTTTTTGGCTAGATGTTCAGCTGAGCTGCGGGCCCCCTGGCTCCGCTGGGGGAAGAAGGGAGGGGGGGCCAGTATCTTACCAGCCGACTGGGCCTCTCCTCCCCCTTTCTATCAAATGCCAGGCCCTGGCTGGAAACGGGGCCGGGTGGCTTCCCAAGCCCTGCGTCAGAGCCCGCCCAGCCTGGCCCGGGCCATGCGGAGGGGCTGCTCTTATCTCTTACTCAGGCAGGAGGAGAAAGGGGCACTGCCCAGGATTGTTTGTTTTATAATGCATATGCACAGAGGCGTGTCAAGCTTTCTCAGTGGTTTAGTAAGTTGTCAGTTCTCAAAATCAGTCACTGATTGGCTTTTTGTCAGACAGAGAGGAAGCTCTAGCTGCTCCTCTCAGAAAAAATCACTTCCGTGGGTTGTCTCTAGTGCCAAACCAGCACACCAGCAAACGATGACATGGAGCCCAAACAGACTATCCAAGCACACTTCCTATTCATACTGAAACCAGCCCTGGAAAAAGAGCCACTCTTATAGTCTCTTCTTATAGTGTTCCCTGTCCATCAATAGTGCCTATTCTTAGGGCTTTTTCTTCCAGAGTTACTGATACACCTGTCACAAGTCTTCTTAGTCACACCGATCACAAAAGTACCATTAATGAACATAAGCAGCTTTTTTTTCCTCTAAAGCAGCACGGAAAACCTGTTAGAGTCTGTACAGCAGCATCACTGTCCATAACATTGTATTAAAATACACTCACAGACTCAATCTTGGGTGTTCTACACAAATTAATGTAGCAAACTGATTCCAACATTTTAATCAGTTCCACTGTCCAAATGCCCCTTCAGTTGTTTTGACCCTGTGGAACAAGTTGCTCTGACAATTGGATTGCCAAGGATTTCATTTAATGAGGTTCACCAACCTGATTTAATGTTAAGAAATAACTTCTAGCCCAAAACCTGCAATGTTTTAAATGGTGGCATTTAATTCACAACAATATCAGTAAGAAACACTGAGGCAGCTACTGCTACACATGAAGCTACTGCTACATCCAATTGTACTATTACCACAAAACTACATTAGGCCAAACTAAAATTATTTCATACATAGGGAAATTCATGCATCAGCATGGGATTTTAAGATGATCCTTTTTTAAAAATGATTTTTATTTTCAAGTAGAAGTATTCTAAATGTTGTGAGATTGTTTCCAGGGAAGAAAAACTTACTTTTGTCTTAGTGTTAAAATTTATTTGCATCAGGCAGATTCTAGAATTTCACATTTTTCTTTTACAGGCTTGATGCTGCGATATACATACAAAGTGATTGATTCAGTGGATTTTTGTGCCTTAAAATCTTAGAAATTGCTGGATTAAGCTAATATTCACGTCAGCTCCAGTAAGAAAAAGTGAAATAAAAGCATACACTCTAGCATTCTCTATTGAGAATGCTGAAGCAGAACAAAATACATGGAGGAGACCAATACAAATGTCTCCTCACAGAAACAATGCCTATTAAAACCTCAAAGCAAGAAAGAAATATCCCTGAATATAACTTTACACATTTGTCAGAAGTTTTATAATTGTTAACCTACAACAAAGCAGTTGGATCTCGAGGCATCTTTTGCCTAATTTCCCTTTCTGGGCCAGCACTTGTCAACCTCTGTGTTGCGGCTTTCAAGTCAAGAGTATTCTCTAAATAGAAGAAGTGCAAGCATTCCCAAATCATAATTGTAAAGCAAATTCTCTTTTTCAGGAGAGACTACATTCTACATTTTTAAAACAAATTTTAAAGCCTAGAAAGAAGATGGATTTATTAGTATAATTTATACATCAGATAATTTATAAATTCACATTTGTAAGACCCTGATTTTTGATTGTCGAATTATTACAGAGGCTTTATTGCCACACAGACACATGCAAACCAAACTGGCCAAAAACCAACTTTGGGTCTGAAGAAATGAACAGCCCTAACTTCTCCACTGGGTAATTTGTATCAGTGAAGGAAAAAAGTAAAAATAACACAAGCACCTCCATGACCCTATAGACTTTGACCCATAGTTATTAGGTTACAATGAGGAATCACTGTCACACACTGCAGCTGAACTAAGAAATATAGTTTCTCTTCATTTGCTTCCATCAGAACAAGTACCAAAAGTCTTGTTGATGACAGTGTAAATCTAATGTGATGAAGTAAAAGTTCA
This sequence comes from Sturnus vulgaris, assembly GCF_052056855.1. Taxonomy (NCBI): domain Eukaryota; kingdom Metazoa; phylum Chordata; class Aves; order Passeriformes; family Sturnidae; genus Sturnus; species Sturnus vulgaris. The sequence goes on along the minus strand of NC_142256.1, from coordinate 14,581,485 downwards.
GCTGGTTATGCACAGTCAGTGGAGACAGATGCAGTGAATCCACCCCTGAGCACACAGGGAGCCTGCTCAGCTGTCTAGATGCTGAAATTCCATGGGGAAGGTCAGCACAGTACCACACAAAGGAAGTAGTAGAGGCAACATGTACAACCCATGTAACTGGATGTCTTCTGGAAGCAAAGGCAGGGCTGGCCTTCAAGTTCACCTTCTCTGCTCTCATATAATCTGAACTCATCGGAGCTGATGCACTCCCTGCAACCAAAACATTGCTAAGAAGAATTCTAAATTCAAGTGTGGGCACTACTTCATTTACGAATTGGTCCTTTGTGGTGAAACATTCTAGACTGTAAGAATTTTAGGAAGCAATGGGAGCCTGTTGACAAGGTACTGAGCATTCTCTAACCAACCTGGGAAACGGCTAAAGCAGAATTCTTTTGAAATGTGAGTATTTCCTACTGACTTCCCTTTCTAAAGTTGGGATTTTAATCAAGATCATAGCAATTTACATAGAAAGATTTTAGGTACTGCTCATCTGACTGTTACCTTGGCAAAAAAACCCAATATCACAAAAATCCCCAAGTCTAAGAGACTGAACTGACTTTTGCCATCTGCATCAATTCAAGGGCAAAGGTGCATTTATGGAATTGTAATCATTGTATCAAGGCAGGACTAAGATTTGGCTGCTTCACAGAGCATATTAAATAGCAGATTTTATCTGGGCTCTAACAGCAATCACTAACTCTTACCCCAAAAGATAAAAGATGTTTCCTGAAAGAAAGGGCCTGCTTTCAGGAAAAATGAGACCTTAGCTAACAAAGTGCATAAAGAGGAATATCACCAGTGACATTTTGTTTCTGTTTTGCCTCTCTAAGGGTTGCAATCCTCATTTCAATCCTTATTTCAATTATTATTTCAATCCTTATTGCTCTTACTCAACCTTACTCAAAGCATACCCCAAATTTGCAGCATTACAGTGTTACAAAGATGTGAATTCAGTGCCTCCAGCACTGAATGAGGAAAAGAATATCTCTAGTGTATACATATTTTCAAGATCCTGTCTCCAGATGTTTTCAGGTGACTCCACATGAAGCTTATGTATGCAGGCCCTGTACATGTACCAGCATGTTTAGAGTAAGATTTTTACATGAGCACTTGGACTGTGTGAAGACTAAAAAGGTTCAGTCTTCAATCACTCTGATTAGACAATGGAAATGAAGCCTGAAATTCTCCAATGGAAATGCCAAGAATAGAGTTAAATTAAATGCAAAGTATAGAATAGTCTATTATAGACTCTTCTGTTGATTTATAATTTGGGGGGGTTAGCAGCAGATAAGCACTCAGTCACCCCAGGGCATAGCTGTCTTTTTTAGAAATCCTTTGTTCTAGAATTCCAGTGGGAGATTTTTGCTGAGATGAGGCTTTTAGGTATGACAAGCAGTGCTTCCTACTTTCACTTGAGTCAAAAAAGCTAATATGCAAATAGTCAGAAATTAAATCCAAATCATTGACAAATGACTGTTTCTGAGAGACTTGAAGTGAGTTAATTTTCCAAAAAATAAGCTGCCGAGTGCTAATGTAATGCTTTAGAAGACCGGCCTACCTAGGCAATGTAGGAGGATGTCATTAATAAAAGATTAGCATTTAGATTTTTCTTTAAAGAACACGCTGAGAGCTGAAGAATATGTCTTTAAATCCCTGTAGCAGGGGTGGGTCATAGAATCCCATTTGCCTGTAAAGAACACAACAGTTTTCTACTTTCTTAACTCAGGGAAGATATAAACTAGAGGAGGACAGCATAACAGAATGTAGCAATCTCCCCCCCCCAAAAAAAAGAAAGAAAAAAGTGATGCTGTATTCCACGGCCACGGTTATTCACATTTAGGATACATTTAAAGAAATACATTTCTAGGGGTTCATAAAAATAAATACATTCAGGGAAAACTTATCTGACACATATGAGAAATAAACTGCAGAGTAGGTCCAGTCTAAGTGTTATATGGATGTAAGACTGTATTTGACAAACCACTAAAAGCATGGAATCCAGGGTTATTAACTTCTAACTCAGCCTTATGGATGTGCTACGCTCTGGTACATAGGGTCTTTGAGTCAGCCTTGAAAATGAAAATAATGAAAACATCTTATTTACTTGTCTTTAAGTCTGCAGTGAAAATGAGGGCTGACTGAAGAGCTACATTAAGGCCACATTCAAATGGCAAGGGAAGAAATGCAGAAAAACGAAGCAAGATGTATGCAGGAAAACAGGCCAAAGATCATGAGTAGAATGAGGACTGCATCGTTAAATGTGCCCATTCAGAAAAGGGGCCTGGAGTTAAAATGAAAAATTACATGACATAATTATATAATGTGTGTAATTAATCCTCTCATTCCTATATTATTTCAAAAATTATATAGAAAATCTAGAAGCAGCTCAGGAAAGTATGACAACAATGGACAAAGTTAGGAACAGCCGCTAAACCTGTCAGAGAGGAAGGGACAGAGAAAACTGAGAAAGAAGTCTGCAAGATCATTAGTGGTGTAGAGGAGATTTCAATGTCCATCAAAAAAGAAAAAAGTTTAGGAACTTCAGACAAAAGCCAGCAGGAAAAGGCAAACACAAAGTTCATATGAGATTTGATTTTGCAAGCCTTACTGCAGAAGATAAAGATGCTGAAAATGGATCTGAGCTCAAGGGAAATAGGGACAATCTCATGAAAGAGCAGGCTCCTAGAGCTATTGAGTACAATGTCACTATCCTGTGGCACAGAAGATTCTTTGACTCAAAAGTGTTGGAGGCTGAGACATCACAGTATGTTTGCTCTGTTGGGAACTTTTCTCCTAGTCATTCATTCTGGCTACTGCCAGAAACAGGACGCTGGGCAAGACAGATACCTGGTGAAATTATACATAAGCTTTGTCCTGTTCTTAAATAAATACAGCTGGTGAATATTGCCATCATGACTATTTTGTGGTAAATTTGGAGTAGCCAAGTCCTTTGGGCAATGCTTCTAGTTTTCTTTCAGCTCAGAGTACTTGACACAACTTTCTTAACTCCTTTTAGGCAGCAGATTTCAACTGTATACTGGATTATCCCACTTCAGCCTGGCTGCTGAGTCATAATGTATTAAAAAGAGCAAAGATTTTGTAAAAAATTATGAAAAACAAATCATGCTCAAAACAAGGTGCTTTGAGCAAGAGCTTTTCATTAAATTAAAGACTTTAAAGCTAGCACTCAGTTAAGTATTTCCAATGAGCAAAAGCAGAAGCATAACCTGCAAAGGTTTTGTCAAGTGCTTTTTCATTCAATCAACTGGCTGTGAGTCAAGTAAAAAGACAGGAATATTCAACATCTTTCCACAAATGGGAATGTGAAATTGCAGGTTATATATAGTCTTCTCCAGAGCAGATGCTGCTATTCACACACACCAAGTACACTGAGCATTGGGCTGTTACCACCCCTCAAGGCTTCCAAAAAACAAGTAACCTTCAACAACAAATTGGATAAAAAAATTTCTGAACTGTGAAAATAGCTTTAGAAGTGTAAATAACCAAAACATTTCAGTACAATCCTCATGTACTTCAAGCAAAGTTTCAGAGCTCTAAATTTCTGTGAGATCCCATCTATCAATATGCCACACATATATAAGAAATGAATACAATAGAGGGTGAATACTTTTTGCCTTTATTTCAAAGCCAAGTTCCTGTGCTGAGCAGTGTTCATGTGTGTGTTTATCTGTTTATGTTCCTAACAATAACTGGAAGATTACAGAAATAATTTTTGTGTTATGTATGTGATGGTATAAAATTCAGACAGTATCTGTATGAATATTTGTAAATAAATAGTCTGTTGGAAAACAGGAAAGTTCAGAAACTTCAGAGAAACAGAATAATTTTTGCTCAGTCAAGTTGCTAATTTTAACTTCTTTGTTGGTCATGTTTTCCCATTACAAAATACATACTGACAAATCCAAAGCAGCTGTAAATTTGTATTAATTGCACACCAATTTTTTTGCAACTTAAAAAATTTGCTAATCCCTTCTGAAACATAATTTCTAAAAATATTTTTTTATTATTTCTATTTTTATTATTTCCATTTTTTATTATTTTTACTCATCTTTGGATTTAATTTCTTATAAAACCAAAATTCACTGCAATTGAATATTCTAATTCAAACTTCATTGGTATTTTTTCCAAAAATTTTTCAAAATTTTCTTCAGCTGTTTAAAAATCAATTTTTGCTTGTCTACCCCCAAAATAAAGATACAGAATCTTTCACAAATAAAACATTCTGAGGTTTGAGTAGCCAGAGTTTAAACCTGCATGCATCATAAACAGTGGAAGAGTATGGAAGAATATCAATTCAACATCCTTGTTCTAATCTGCAGGAATCAAAAGAAAAAACAAATGTTCCCAGAGCACTGTGAAAATCTCCATCTCTTTTCAATAGAGTCCTGTCATAAGAGGCACTGATCCCATATTTCTGCTGTTAGCACCTGGTCCTGGCAGCTTTCAGAGGTTCAAAACTTGAGCACGTGAATTTGCCTACACCTAACATTAAACAAAGGGTCTGAAAACCCCTGCATGTCACCAGGAAGTGATTTTGTCACATTGTGCAGCACCATGCTGTTTAACACCTTGCCAATGTGTAAGGCTAGAGGTTAGTGAGGATTAAACAATGCTGCTATTGGGAATCTACCATTCAACTCAAAAGCTTTGCTGCAATGTTTTTGTTTGAGTTAAATGTCAGTTGTAAAACTTTCTCTGGTTCAAATGTTTGGGCACAGAGAGCAGGAATAAACTGCTCCAAGTTACCAGCTCAGGCCTCTGGCTCCAGTTTGCACTGTTTCGTGTACTCCAATTGGTTCCCAGGCACAGGGCTAGTAGACGTTTTGGGGGTAACTTTTCACAATGTCACCTACTGGAAATGAAACATTTGAAGAGCAATTATTGATGAGAGCAGGGAATCCAATCCAAGCCTCTTCTGTATTTGAGTGCACCAGAATATTTTGGATTGTGGTTCACTCTTTTTTCTTTTCAGAAACCCCTCTGTTCCATCTAGAACTATACCTGTCTAATCAACAGGGGGGTGTCAGCCCAGAAGAGAGAGTTACTTTCATGGGAAGCAAAAACCAGCAGAACGCATCCAGTGTTAAAAACAAAATCCATGACAAACCAGTCTGACACCTACATAAAGCAGAAATCCTGAGCAGAGTTACTGAATGCTCTACTTACAACAACTATAGAATCTTAACTAGAAAAATAAATCTTTGTGTGGGATGAAACTTAGAAAGGATTTTTTTTCCAGCAGGTAAACCATGTCAAGGCAAGATTGCTAGTAAATTTTCTTTTGTCTTGCTTAAGAGTTTGATGTTGTATATGTTAGTCAGTCTTTAATTTACCTAAGCAGCACAGTTGGCTAAGCGTGGGAGGGTTTTGCAGGCTTATAAAATAGTAGAAGAAAAGAAAACTTTAATACTTCTGCTGCACAGCAACAATAATAATAATCATTTAGCATTTCTTCAAGGAAATTTATGATGGAAATGCAACTCATCATTTTCAAAAGCAATAAAATAGCACTCTAAGTAACAAAGAAACTATTCCTATACTTTCCAATTGTTATAGATAATAAAGAGATTCAGCCGAATTGAGTATAATCAAAAACAAACGATAATTTATTTCGTGGCCGGGATACGGACCACGACAGCCACAATCGCAAAGAACAACGCGGAGCCCGGGTGAACACACTATGATCTGAACTCTATTGCTCCGGATCCCCCAATGGTCACAAAACCGCCTTGGTTAGTCCAGTTTAAATACAGTTGTTCCTAGCCTGGAGCAGAGGTCTTTGTCTCCTTCCCCTGGGGCTGGACAAAACCATATTCTGGGAGATGATGAATTCTGATGAAGGCAGGCCTTGGTTTAGGGAAAGCTGGTATTGAGATGTATTTTTCCCATGGCTCTGGTTATCTTAATCGTGGATGCTTGTCGGGAGCTCATCATTTGGGTGTTCCCTGGACAAGAGAGCCATATTCGTTGAGGCCATGTCCATTCACTTGTTAATCTGGGCTGTCCTGCTTTTGTTGACTGTTACAATGAAGCAATCTGTGTCCTTTTTGTCCCTGGTTCTCTTTTTGGTTTCTGAGTTTTCTTTATTATTTTATTCATACAAACATTGCTTATTCCACGTTAATGTACAGCTTTACACGAATTACATTATATCATATATTACACAATTAATATCAATTTACAAATTTCCAAATAACATAGCTGAACATATTTTATTTAGTTATTTATTTTCATCTAAATATCACAGAAAATCATCTCAGCTTCTAGGTGCCCTAATAGAACAATAAAAAACCATTACCCTAAACCCAGCACAATAGCCAAATAAAATAAAACTACGAGATAATAACTCTGACCAGTCCTATCCCTTCTGGCAGCTCCAGAAAAAAAACTCACTCTACACATTCTGGGTTCTTTTCAAAAAGCTGGACTTGGCACTTTATTTTGAAGCCTAGTCTCACCAAGCTCAATTTGATGGGTGAAGGACATCCCAAACTATCCACTTCTGGGCAGGGAAAAATTGGTGTAAGCATTTCTGCTACTGAAACTGTAGCCATGTAAGACGCTGTATCTAAGCAGTAATTTCAAGAAACACATTTTTTACCAAACCCTTACATTTCTACCAGCAAATATCTCAGAGCACTCCTGTAACCTCCTCACGGAAAATAACTCCACCAACTGAATGGATTACCCTGTTTTAGTGCCTGTTTGCACAAGGACTTTTGAGACATATTTCACAGCACACAACAACCCCTACTTTTAGGCAACAAAAATAAGGTCAGAAGCAATGAAATGTAGCAGGAAACAGTTCAGCCTCTCCAGACTGGCATGTGTCGGCACAACCAGAAAAGGAAGTGCTGTTCATTCACAGACTCCCATTCTAGCTTTAAAATAGAAAACTCGGGTACCAGTGGCATAATCCTGGTGCCAAGGATTACAGCAAGGGGTGGGAATCCCTCTTAGGTGCCAGGAAAATCTTCAGACCATTCCTTACCTACTTTTGTCACCATTAACTTCACTCTGTAATACCAATGCCAGCCAGACTATCCCTGTATCTGTGGTGTCAATGCAGATCTATTCAAAAAGGAAAATGAAATAAAAAGACCCCACAATTAGTAATTCTCTCTGTTTAAGAACCTACAGCAGGCTAGAAACCAGTAAGCATCTAATTTAGCAGCTGTGCAACTGCAGCTGCCATTTGTTACTGTTTAAATTCTTGGCAGCTTCTCCAGCCTACCAGTTGAACCGGCCAGAGATTAGACTACAAGATAAAGAGGAGCCTTCTTCAGCACAGCCTGACCAAGCCAGGGACATCAGTACACCTTGCATAGATAAGGGGCAAACATTTAGGGGAATGAATGGTTTATTCATCTTCTCACTCCAATCCCTTGCATACTTGTAAAATAAGAACAGCAACAGTACTGGGACTCTAAAATACTCTAGTCAGATTTGTTCCTGGGACAACTAAGAAGCAACTTAACCACCAGAGAGCATCAAAAATGCACTTCAGACATGCAGATATCTCAACACAATCTGCTCCAGAGAACACTGACTAGCAGAGGGCCACTGATTAAAGATGAGTGCCATAGCTAATGACAGAAATTGATGAAAAATGTGGAAGAAATACAAGCAAACTGAGAATCTCAAACACCACAGTTGCCTATTCTCCAACTCAACATGGGACATTAACCTCACAGTAATTCACTGAGAAGACTGCCAGGACACTTTAAAGCAGGAGCTAAATGTTATATCACATGAACCTCTGCTTGACAAAAAAAATGTCCATTTCCCCTTGCAAAGGACTCTTGGGATTTCTCCAGCCAAAACATATGAGGCTTTAAAGAGCAACCCAAGCCCCCACAAAGGAGGAGAAGCTATCTCTTATCTGTGAAAATAAAAAAAAAAAAGTGTGTAAACAGTGGCTATTCCAGAGTACAGGCAGATAGGATCACTGTCCTTTTTCACACATAAGCCTTTAAAGATTCCCACTTTATACTTGCATTATATAAGAAGGAAAGAAAATCTTCGTGCAGCAGTTTGGATAATCCTCTCTTCTCTTTGGGCAAATCTGGGCACAGTACTTTGGTGGGATTTCAAACTCTTCCAAAAGATTTGGGAAGGTTTGAGAAAATGTCCAGTTTTTTATCCAGAGATGACTCAAAAGATTTTCGAAGAAGTCTCCAGCCATAGAATAAGTATGTGTGCTCACTGTACACAGAGTTGTTGACTGACCTTCAACATATATAAATGTCAGGTATTTGTAATCACTAAAAAAAGCCAAAAAAAAAAATTTCTGGGTTAAGAATAATAAAATTTTAATAAAAGTATTATGATAGCTGGCATAGTCTCTCTTTAAATTAAAGAGAATTGCTACTTTGCTACCACTAAATAGGAAGAATAGTATTTCCAATACTAAAAGAGTAAATAATGTTATGTAAGAGCATAATTTTATTTCCAAAGGGCATCTTTAAACTAAAGCTTGGCATATAATGTTGAAGCTACCCATGAATACTACATTTTGTTAATTTCAGACACTAATGGTCAGTGGTATGAAAATTTTTAATGAGAACTGCCATCTATGTAAATTGAAGACCCTGGAAAACAGAATTAAGAGCTGCAGTCTTGTTCAGCATTTAAAAAGTAACTCTGCCTTTAAACTTTTTAAAATTCTCATATAAGCCTAATTTTTATTCATTTGGCTGCTGTATATTTCCGTAAGCTGTCCTGCTTAAAATCAAGCAGTACTGTGCAGACATGGAGGGTTGCCCTCCTTTATGGAACAGAAGACTTGTTAGATCTCTTAGAGAAAAATATGCCTTAAATTAAGGACTGAGGGTGAAGCCCTTGTCTGCTTGCATATGCATCTTCCCTCACGATCAACAGAACCAGCAACACTGACTGAGAATCAAGTTCTTGTCATTAATTCTCAGGCAACTGCAAGGAACTCTCTTTCTGTATTACCAAAACCTACATGATTCCCACATTACCTCACAAAAGAAATGCGTCATTAGAGAGGTTGAAGAGAATGCTTAAGGGATAACAAAAAGCCTTTAAATTATATCACATGTCAAATTTGAGCTGATTTCTCACAGCTAATTCCACACTTCAAGTGTTGGAAACAAGCTTGTGGGAAAGGAGCTGAATGCTCATTCAAGCTTTATTTTCTCCCCCCATTAGCAGTAAAGGCTCCTGTGAGGTTTGGTGGATGACTGCTAGACTAGAAAAAACAGTACTGGCCATGCAAAATCACCCCATACGTATACATATACATATACATATACATATACATATACATATACATATACATATACATATACATATACATATACATATACATATACATATACATATACATATACATATACATATACATATACATATACATATACATATACATATACATATACATACACATACACATATACACATACATACACATATACACATACATATACATATACATGTGCTTAAATAAAGTTTATGTTCTTAAACAGATTTCTAAAAATAGGAGTTTGGTTTTGTTTTCATGCCTCTATTCCTAATAGGATCCTGATATTGAAAAAGTTGTAAATTGGAAGCCCAGAGAGTCCACATCTGAATGTACTCAGGTTCGAGTTATCTCCATTTCTATATAATAGAATTTTAAAACCTCAGAGAGTCATGAAAACAAAAATAACAATTTCTAAATGCACTCATAGAAGTTATAATAAAAACACGTATTTTAACAGTTTGTCAGGCTGTCTTGCTACCTATAATTACAGTGATTGAAGTTTCTGTATTTCAAAGGTAATAATAGCAGTGGTATAATAGGGAAAACCTATTGCAGTTCATTAGTCATGGTCCATTAGAAGAAGAGATTCTTTGGCAATTTTATGACCATTTTAAAAATGGTGCTTCCAAAAAGAGAAGGTCTTAAGAGATTCATAGTTCACTTGTTTTCCAGAGGCTGGGTAAACCACATCTAGGAAAAAAGTGAATTCAAGTAGGCCGTGCAGAGGGAAGGAAGAAGTGCTTGGAAGCTGCAGAACCAGCACACAGATTTGGCATCTTGCTTATTTGTAGTGCCTGACCTACATCTGACTACCCAAACACAGAGGAGAGGATAGTTCAAAAACTTGTTCTGCATTTAAAAGATGTGATATAGTCCTCTCTGGAGAACAGTAAACAAGCAAGATAGGGTAGAAAAGCTGCAGATTTTTTTTCCTCAACAAAGCAGCTCTACATCCTGTAGGAAGCCTTTGCAACTTACACTGACAATTTTATCCCATAATGAAAACAGGGTCTATGGCAGAATTACAGTCGTGAGGAAAATTATAAACCCTGCATTCTTAAACAACAAAATCTCTGTGTAATAAAACAAAAATGTGATTAACCTGATTCTTTGTGATTTTCCCTAATGAAATCCTTGTGGAAAGGACTGAGCAAGCCGAGACTGAGAACGAAAGGGGATAGTTCTTTGATGTGGACAGCAGTTAAATATTGTTCTATTTATTGTATCCAGTCATCAAGAGAATATGTTGATTACAGACAAGTATGTTAGGCTCTGTAATATTCCTCATAGGCAGCTTTTACAGTCATGTAAAGTGATGCACATGGAGGGGGAAGGAACAACACTGAGCTCCAACCTAATTTTCCATATAAAATTATCCTTACTTGGAAACAGCTCCTCAGTGTTAGAAGAGATAATTTTATGAAAACCTCAACTCAGTTCACAAAAGGTAGGTTAAAGAAGGAAGGAAATGTTAGGAATTACTAGGACTGAAGTAAAAAGCAAAACAAGTACCAAGATGAAGTTTTATGAATCTACAATGTGACCATATCTCGACTGCTCTAAACACTTTCAGTTGCCCTATTTAAATATTAATGAAGGGGAAATAGGAAACATACAGAGAAGGAAAGAGATAATCATCAAAAATATGTTATCCTTTCCATATTGAATACTATTTAATCATCTTGCAAAATGAAAAGAGTGGGGTATGGCACAGATCTATAAAATCATGAGTAAATACTGTAAACAGGGATAAGGAATGGCTGTTGAGCATTGCTTCCAGTCTGACAGAATTAGCTAGACTGCCTTTTTCTGCTAACTTCAAAATACAGCTATTAAAAATATAATTGTAATTTATTATATTCAATTTAAGCATTGCAACTTAAATTAAAGCATTAAAATTGAAAGGCTGAATACACTGAGCTGAACACCAATCTAAGTACATGCCTTTGGAGAACAATCAGGCTTAGTTTTCTTTTCAACTGGTTTGTGATATAAGATAAAGCAAAATAATTCTCACTAAGCTTTAAATTATGAATGATATAGTAAATTATTAATGTTAAAGGTACATTAGAGTTTACTCTTAGTTTCTACCGCTCCTTTTCTCTGTTTAACTGTTCTTAGATAACACAGCTTTACTGAAGGTAAGAAATAATGAGCTCCTTTTACATTATAATTCAATGTACAGACATCTAACCTGGGAGTTTTTCAGTCTCTAGGGGAGACTGTACATGATGACCAGCTATAGAAACAAATGTTTCATCCAGAGTCAGTGATTTCACTGACACCACTGTCCAAGATCTCGACAAGCTACAGTGAATCCCACTGAAGGCAAAGGGAACATACAAATAAAGGGTCTGACATCTGTGCTAGAACTCCTTCCTGTCCTCGGTTTCTTTGGAAGCAGCCAGGTGAGCATCATTACAATTCCCCACCTTCTTTCTCAGGTTTACCACTTTCAGCAGTGGCTCACAAGAAAACACCACACTCTGTTACCCCTCTCCTGCTCAGCTGCAGGGAACAGATTGCTTTTGTGAGTAAAATCAGTTTGTACTGTACTTTGGGTTGCTGAATACATTTTCTCATGATAGAGAAATTCCATCTGGTGAAACTGTAAACTGCAAGAGTCTTGTGTGAGAAAGAATAGAAGAATTGGGAAAGAAGAGGAATTAGGTCCTCTTTAACCTGCACAGTTCCATTATCACTAGCAACCACCTCAAGCTGAAGCATTTAATTTTGCCTGGTATATGAGCTCTTTCTGATACTAAACAGTTATTCAGAAGTAGAGAGCTAAGAAATCATGGACCATGAAGAATCCAGCCTCTTTTCACTAAAGTTAATCAAAGCTGTGGCACTAAAGTTAATGTGAGCAGAATAAAATAAAATCTTGATATTTTTCTATTCCTCTATTATGCAAATTAACTGTGACATGCACTGCTCTATTGCTTATTTCAACAACAGCAGGAAACCCAGGTAAGTTAATGCATTTTTCTTTTACAATTTACACTTCAAATTATATGATCATCCCCCAGCATGCTGCATTGCAAACTACTGCAGGCTGACAAAACACAAGATGAGGATTTCATTGCTTGCAACAAGCATTTCAGAGCTGGGAAGAAAATGACTAGCAAAGTTTCTACATACAAAATATTGTCACATTATGGTATATAGTCACTGGGTTTTCTTCTTGGTGATAGCTTTAAAATGTCTCCAACACCCATTTTTATATATAAGAACTGCATTCAATAACCTCCTTCTGAAAGGTTTAGAGATTTAAGCTTTTGTAATCGAACACGGAAATGAAATAACCTTGTGGCATTTACAGTCTTGATTGTGTGAAACTCCTCTGTTCTAGTAGTCACTCAGAACTACACCATAACCTGCTTTCAGACTGACTGTCTAAGCAGCTTTACCATCACTGCTCAGACTCTGCAAAGAGCACACTCCACTCTTCCTTCAGCCTTTCCTCCATAGGCAGCTCCAACCTGAAAGAACAGTACCAATGTCAAAGAGCCTTACATTTCCCAGGACTTCCTTCATTTATCATGTGGCACAGGGAAAACAATAGCAGAAGGCTAGGAATTGGTACCTAAATTACCAACACCAGTCTGAAGGAAAAATCAGGACTGGAGGCATTCATTTACATCCTTAAATGCACATGCAGTTCCCTCCCCATTGCACATGGCCTTTCTGTTTCCCAGACTCATTACAGCACAAGAAAGCAAAACACCAGTCTTTGAACAAGAGCAAAAGGGATTTCTCATGAAGAATAATGTAACAGAATCACAGCAGAAAATTACACATTTCTTATTGGCAACGATTCAAGTTTGGGGGCTTTTTTAATGTCAAAGATACCTGAACAAAACTAAAAATATTTCAGTAGGAAATTAGATCCTATGGCAATTAGACCTGACCTAAAATTATTGATTTTCAGTGTCTTCATATGCTGTAATCCTGTGTGTCCTATGCAATGCATCCCTTTTTGATTCAGGTGCATAGAAAATTATAGAAGTTTGTAGCAGTTTCCAGACAGAGGAAAACTTAGTACAAGCTATAAAGCTAATTGGAGAGGATGAGAGTGAGTGGCTTTTTCCTGAAAATTCCTCATACACAGTCCCTATTGCTGATCAAAGACTGTTGTTTCATTGAGATTTTGAAAATTTAATACAGAGTGAGTTTTGGTTCACTGGAGCTAGTGAGGGACCTCACATCAAAGAATAACAACCTGTTGCTTTGAATCCACCTTTCCAGGAATAATTAATAGTACAATAAAAAATCACAAGTGACAACTGGAGGTGTTCAGCCTCCCTACCTCTGAAACCTGAAATAAAAATTTAGGAAAATTTTCCTCCATTTTACTTGTGGTATCACTTCTGCAAAATAAGTATCCACAGACTTACTTAGCTTCAAGCAAACACATGACAAGCAGAGACTGGCTTTGAATTTGGCCCTGGATATTTCTGAATGCAATAAAGATCTGACACTTTGAAATGTGTTTTTATTTACTGAACTTTGCCTGCTTCTGTGTGATTTCACAAAAAGGATTAAGGGACCATTGTACATGTTTCACATGAAACCAACCCTCTCTGGACCATGATTCATTTTTAAGTGCATGGCCAGTTATTTATACTTGTAGATGAGCATTTGCATTTCGAAAAACAGCTTTTAGTGATTTTTCTTTAGTCTTGTTTCCTAACATGTTGAAAATTTATCACTATCATTACACCATAACAATAACCTGTAATTGTTTCTGATGCCAGGGATCTCCCATTATCCTGCCACAGTGATAGTGTAGATACTAAAACAAGAAAATGGGCAAAGTTTTGTATTAATTATTTATTTGCAACTGATCAAAGGCTGTCATATACCTCCACCAAGATTCCTCTTTATGCTTACAGATTCTAGGTCATCTGACATTACCTATACATCTGAAACACCACTAAGTACATGCAAGTCTTGAGAAACTGGTAATTTTTTACAGCCTGAGAAGATGTGGCTTTGGAATGATGTAACAGCAGCCTCTGGCCCCTGTGAGGGGCACCAGGGAGATGTAGACAGGCTCTTCACAGAGGTGGTATGGTGGGAGAACAGAAGGGGAATAAATTGGAAGGGGAAAAAAAAGGTCACAAAAGATTTCAGGAAAGACTTTTTCCCTGTGAAGAGAGTCAAGCAGAGGAACAGAGCCCAGGGAAGTTGTGCTGCCTCTATCCCAGTTTTCAAGACCCAGCTGGATAAAGCCCTGAATAACCCAGGCTGTACTTTTGCCTGACCTTGCTTTCTGCAGGAGGTTGGACTAGAGACCAAAATGTCAAAATCCACCAAGCTCTTCCTCTCCCTTTTCAAAAGTATGAAAAAAAGCAACTGACTTTTTTAAAAAATGAGAGATTGACAAATATCCTTGCCCTAATTTCATCTTGTTTTTTTATCACACTAAATATTTCACCAGTGTCCTTCATTTTCAGATGATTTTCAGGTATGTAAGGAAATGCTGTTTAAATAACAGCCATATTGTATGTTACATTACATATCTGACAGGTATTGCACTCAACTGGCCCTACCTGTTTCACAGATAAAAGAAACTGGTTGACTATCCATTCTTCGTGAAGATAGTATACATGTATTAACATAAAACAGTCATGATGCTGGCAGTTAAAAAAATATACAGAAAAATGAACACGTTACCATAGGATGGTTTTTCAAGGATTTTCCTTTCGTTTTCCACTGGTTTTAAGTTTTTTGTTGATACTGGATTTCTAAGACAAGGACATGGCTGAATATGAAGAAACACTGCTCAGCTGGATGCAACACCATCAAATATAAATTCCTCTGCCAGAATGCAGAGAAAGAAGAGGACTGTGACAAATGTGTAGTGCTCCTTTTAAGCCGATTGGAGATTTTATTTCTAAAATAGGCTTCTGAATGTCTCAGGAAGTCTCACTCCACCACTCTGGTTGGTAAAGGAAAGGTTACAGACTGAAGACAGAAAGCAAAGCCCTAGACTGCTACAGATTCATCTTCCTAGTGACATAACAGGCACTGACCACAGAGCAGCTTTTGTATCCTTGCTATCCACATTTGGAATCTATTTATATTTCTTCAACAAAGCCAGTCTTGATTCCTTTAACTTCATTACTGCTATCCCCTGCTTCCCTGAAGAGACAGCAATTTGGAGAAAGAGTCAAACAGAAGTGATTATATGCACTGAGAATAGAGGCAGGTGCATAAGAGTTTTTATTTTAGTAGTAGGGTTTTATCCTGACAATGACACCTGCAGAATAAAATTTAGGTATTTATCTGCTTCTGGGTATGTCAGAGTACCTCAGGTAGACTTAGCCTATAGAAATCATAGTCCAGGGCTGCTCAAAGTCAGAAATGGAAGAAAAGAGCTCATTTATCAACCAGGACTAATAATAATGGTACACAGTATGTTCATATATCACGGAATTCACATATAATGAAAATAAACAAATTTTACATTACTATCAACTTTTTTTTTCTCCAGCAGGAAAAAGGAGAACAGGATTTCTTTGTCTATTTTATTGAAATAAAGAAATATTGTTGAAACACTTATAAATGTCTAGATCAACATCAGTAACACTTTCCAAATACCATCCATACACAGTTCTATTTTTAATGTTGGACTGTTCTTGAAAGGTGCTAAGAAAAAGATTTATTCATAACACATAAAGTTATATCCTAACTGTGCATTCCCTTCCATTTGGGAGAGAATCCAAAATGTTGGCAAAATAGAACTATTTCAAAATTTTAAGAGCACCCAAATCCTACCTTTTAATCTTCTTCCAAAACTAACATTTAAGGATCAAATCCTGCAAACTTGATCTCACAAGAAATTCATCAGAATGCAAATAAATTCTTTCAATTCTGCAAACAGGCTCAATAAATACATACCCTCTAGTGATTAAAGGTTTCCCATTCAAACATCACATTTTATTTCAGTGTACAATGTTAACATAACTGTTTTGAATCAGCCTTTTCCCTAGGAAGTCTATTTTCAGGAATGCAGAAAAGTAATTTTTCCAAAAATCTAGGTAAATATATCATATATTTATATATTTAATAAAAATTTTATTAACTCTTAGGAGCAGAATAACTAATTACAGAGAATCTTCTGTTACAGAACACTTTAATCTGGTAATCCACCATTTCCAAACCAGAGCATGTGCTGTGCTGCCTCACAAATTACCCAGGGTTCTATGGCTTTGTTTTCTCAGACTGCGCACACATCTTTTATCTGTAAAAACTCCATAGAACAGCTTTTCTAAAGCCTGGCACAGCTGTAAAATTCTGCAGCTGGTCTTGTAAAGTTATTTTACCTGTTGCATGGGCCCTGAGCCACTTGTGTCTCAATTAGGGAAAATATTTGTTTTACTTTATTTTTCTCTTCAGTCAAATTCATTAAAACACGTTTTTGATTGCTTCTTTATGTACTCTTATGCTGATTCCTCAAAGTCTGCTATTGTTTTAGTTATTAAACTTATATCATCAAAATACTGTAATTTGGCACTTCTGTACTTAGTTATACCCAGAACAGCACTGAAAACCTGCTTCACTAATTTTGCTCCCCAATTTCCACAAATGCAATATATAGTGCTATAAAAATCAGCTCTGCTGTAACTTCCATAAAAGAGCATCTGACACACACACACACACACAAAAATAGAACAAGCACAGGAACTGCAGTCCTGTGCCAGAAAAAATTCCTGATAACTATCAACACTTTTAAGTTTAAGAAAAATGGCACTAATTTTTTTTGCTGTCTGTTCTTCACCTCTATATCATCCCAAACCTGAGGTTACAGTGTATATTATTCTGTATCCTGTAGTGATGAGACACTTGCAGGATGCATTATCATGTAGTGACTATTTGTTTCAGCTCTGTTTTCAAGGCTGAGAGAAAAACTTGGATTGGTGCTGACAGGGCACCCCAGCCAAGCAGTTACAAGAAGTAATTGGGCAGCAAGCCTGAATGGTCTTTTCATTGCCTTTATTTAAAATTATATTGGTGAGGGATTATTTCCCTCCTGTTTTACTTGGTACACAATTTTACATGACACATCTCTTCAGCAAGTAGTAACAAAATACTGTGTTTCCAAGGGAACCAAGAGGGAGCATTGCCATGGGGCCTGAGGCAGGGTGAGCGTGCTGTGGCTGCAGTCACCAACGCCACTCCCAAGGGCTGCTCATGTTGAGACACCAGCTCAGCTCCAAAGAGGCACAAGGAAGAGAAAAAAGCAGAGGATACCATTACTGAGATTCCTGCTCTGTGAGACACCTCACAGCTGGTCCAGGAGCCCCAGGAGAAGAGGCAAGAGCAGATTTCAGAGAGTTTAGACCTCACTCTGCACCACCCTCCCTCCCAGCCTGAGCCCTTCCCAAGCTCCTGCAAGGACACAACCATGGTAAGTTGGGTATAGATCAAAACTTTTCCTTCTAAGAGGAGTATACCTTTTTTGATTAAGATATTACCTTGAAAAATTAAAGTTTTGCCATCCTGGCCTTTCCCTCTTCCTCCATCTATACATTCATAAGTGATACTTTATATTTTAGTCATCAATGCCAAAGTATATTTTAGCTGATATTTGAAAATGCTCTCATGATTACCACTGTAAAGGCATGAGATAACCAGACATTAATTAGAAGAACCTGACATACTGATTAAAAAACCTCAAAAACAAACAAACAAACAAACAATCAACCCCCCCCCCCCCCAAACACACAAGAAACCCAACATTGCAGGAAAAGGAAACCCATTTGAGCTGTGTTTCACTCATCTTAAAACCTCGTGAATTTTGAATTAACATCTTTATCTTACTGCTCAAAGAATGCATTTCTCTCAAGCTTCCCAACTCTCTTCTGGTCAAAAAGATTAAGCTTCACCATCAGTGTGATGTTCAAATGTAGTTTTCTACTTCATTTGAACATATGTATTGCATCAGTCTGTTAAACCCCAAATCTTATGCAATACAGAGAATCAGGGGTTTAATGCCCATCCAGCTCATAAGAGATACTGTTACTCAACAATTAATGCATAAGGAATTTCTCTTGTATGAAGTAAAGTACATTTTATCATCAACCTACTAAAGAAAATTAATGGAAATCTGTGGAAGTAAGTTTTTCAAATAAAATTGCTTTAATGAAAATAGACATAAGAAAAACTCTGTATGACACTTTTGGCAGGTGGATCTCCAATTAAACAGTTGTCTATGACAATGATGTTTTAAAAACAACACTGATTTATTTTCCCTACCAAAGAAGATGTATCTATTAATAAAACTGTTCTTCAGCCAATTTAGTTCCTGCGTATTAATTTCTTTCCACATGGATAGAGAAGTGTAGTGAGCCCCATATCAGTAAGGCACAAGAAGAAGCTTAACTTTAAGCACGTGTGGAATCCATTTTGAACTCCATGTTTAATTGGTTTTCTTTAACAGAGCTCTAATTCACTGAAATCAATAGATTTACTGCAGACATACTGAAGGCTGAGAGCAGAGATTAACCAAAATATATAGGTTATTTCTAAAGGCTAAGTATATATTCTCTGTGTGCACATATTAAGGGATAAAATCCTGAGCAAATGCCCTCCCCTGGCACCAGAGGGAAAAAGGAAAGGCTGAAGCTTTCTTGAACCTCCCCGCCCAATTCCTACCTGCCTGTTATCAGGTTATGTCTGATCTGCCCTTCCAATTTCAAAACAATGCTACAAGACCTTTCCTTCTAATTCCTTGTAGCAGTTTTGTTTGAGAAGCTGTGTGTTAAGCCATTTTGACACCATTTTCAAATACACAATTTCCACCCAATCAATCACAAATTCTGGAAGTATCCTCACCCTCTGCTTGACAGACTATAAAACCAATGCAAAAAAACCCAACTAAAACACCCCCCAAAACCCAAAACAAAACCAAAATTCCAACCAACCGGCTAGACCCTGCTTTTACTGTTGTAAAAGTCACCTTCTCTCCTAGCCTTCGTCCCTCTTCACCTGGAATTTAAGATTCCTTTTTATTAAAGTGTGTTGATTTGGCACAGCCTGGTTTTTTGATAGCAGGGGGTCACAGGGGTAGCTTCTGTGAGAAGCCCCTGGAAGCTTCCACCATGTCCGACAGAGCCAATCTCTGATGGCTCTGACGATGGACGTGCTGCTGGCCCAGTTACAGAGGTTGGTAATGCCTCTGTGACGACAGATTTAAGAAGAAAATCCCAAGAGCACACGGGCAGTTTTTCCCAGGGCTGGCGAGGCGCCGCTGCCGGGGCCATCCCGGCACAGCCCGCGGCAATGTGCCGCCGCAGCCGCCGCCATCTCGGAGCGGCTGCAGCGAGCCTCGCCTGCCGGGCCGGCCCAGCCAGCCCCGCTGCGGCGCCGGGGCACGGCCGGCGGGGCAGGGCCAACAGGGCCGGGCCCGCAGCTTCTCCTTCCCGGTGCCCTGCCCGAGCACAGGCGTTAAACAGCGCCAGCGCCGCGGCCGCCACCTCTGCCCACACAGTGACAGCGGGGCCGCCCGGCCGGCAGCAAAAACGTGGCGGGAGAGTCCCCAACGCCGAACCTAAATGAGATCAACCCCTCAGTGCTGCGGGACCCTGCAGGAATCTCTGAACTGCTGGAACTTGTTGGCAGTGGTACCGACAGGCAGCAGTTTTTCTTCTAGACAGAGAAGAGGAGGAGGTGAGGCCATGCAAGGGAATTTAACACGGCAGCACCAAGGTCAGAGCAGAAGGAGGGGCAGGCGGTGCTCCAGGCACCGGAGCCGAGATTCCTCTGCAGGCCGTGGTGAGGAGCGTGGTGAAGCAGCTGCGCCCCTGCAGCCCATGGGGACCCACGGGGGATGCACAAATCCACCCACAGCCCGTGGGAGAAGAGCTCGGGCTGGAGCAGGTGGATGCCAGAGAAAGCTGTGATCCAGTGAGAGACCCGAATGGACAGAGAGGGCCCCTGCTTCCAAACGAGAGCAGCCTGTCCTTAGAGAACTGCACCCTGAGGATAATTGACCCACGGCACAGCAGTTTTGGGAAGACTGTTTGCCCGTGGGAGGAACCCCACAGCAGAGCAGAGCAAAGACTCCTGTCCCTGAACAAACAGATCTCGAACTGACCAAAACCCCACTCCCTGTCTCCCTGCACTATCGGTGGGAAAGAGGGAGTGGCTGGAATGAAAAAGGTGCTTTAAAGGCTTATTTTACTTCTCATTATCCTCCTCTGACTCTGTTAGTAATAAATTTATTTTATACCTTTAAATTTTAACATATTTTGCCCTTAGAGTGTTTTCTCCCAGTCTTTACCTCAATGCGTGAGCCCTTTGTTAATTTTTTCCTCTCTTCTGGCCAGCTGTAGTAAGAGAGAGAGAGAAAACGCTTTCATGGGTACCTGGCATTTGGCCAGCGTCAAACCACAACAGAGGGACAGGATTCTATTGCATTCCAAGCACTGCTCAAGAATGCAGCTTTTGGGAAGAACATAAAAAATAGTGAAAGTGCATCTCAAATTCAAATCTCAGCCAAACATCCCAAAAGGATGCCATTCCCAAATCTTTGCTTAATAATCCTACCCCTCCTACCTTCTCTACTTGTCTCTAATCCTCCAAAATTCACATGCTTGTAGAAGTAAACCACTGTAAGGAGCACCATTTATTTTACAAGGATGCTGCACTGTAACATGGAGGCATGTCTTGAAATTCAGTTTCACCCACATACTGCATTCAAAGCCTTTTTAGAATTTCATACACAGAATGTATGAAATACAGGTAAACATGTAAGAACATATTCACGGAATGTGATCTGAATAAAATGGAATAAATTTCAATGCAAGAGTGTTCAAAGATATAAATATGCAAGTAGTACAAGCTGCAATTCGTAGCTTTTTGAGTTAAACTCATTTTTCTTCAGATCCCCACTCAAATATCACTTTCATCATCAGGCATTCAGACTTGATGAGAAGATGAGGGAACATAAAACTTTAACTGACATTCTTCACTGATTTGGTAGAATCAGCTCATGCAAATTACTGATTTCTGTAATAACTATTTTTACCAGTCTCACCTTTTGTCTACCTTGGTCTTCTTGTGTAAAGATCATGCCTTCCCAGCCTGCATGAAAAGGACTCCCCGAATTGATCTACCAACACCAAATCAATTTTACAAGTATCAGTATAGGTAAATTTTTTTATTTTCTATAAAAAATAAATTAGCATTTATTTCTTGACCACACTTTAAAGGATTTCTGCTATCATGCCTTATATAGTAATACTTTTGACATGAGCACTACATTTTAATATGATCTAGAAGTTAAAGCTTTCTGAAAAATTGTTTTTAAAATAGAATATTTTGTTCAAATTAATCAGTTGCAGCAAAATTTCTTTAGTAAAAAGCTTGCAGGTAAAGAACAAAATTTTCACCATTTGAGGTAACCTGGAATAGCAAGCAGTTTGAGACTTTGTCTCAAATCTCTTCTGTTTCAAAACATAGATGAGAGTGCATTAGACATATCCCTTGCCCAATCCATAGGCATTGTCCAGAAGGAAACATTCTATGAGCAGTTGCTTTATTTTGTTCTTAAAGTCTCATATTGATCCTGACATAGAAAGAGAGCTATTTGGATTTCTTAAATATTTTTTAAGATAAAATTTTTGTTTCCCATCTTCACCTAGTTCTAACTAAATCAGATCCTTGGAACTAACAGAATTATTTTGTAAGTGTGTATTTTTATTTTATAAGCATGCTTTGCTGATGTATACTCCAGTGTTTCTTTTTCATAAATTAGAGTGTACCCACTGCAACCTCATTTAAGTAATTTTTTTTTTCTTGGCTTTTATTTGAAGTACTTGAATGAAGAAAATGGTAGTGCCCCGGCATTCAGTGACCTATAGGTTTTGAATTACGATAAGGAGCTCAGTCTGGAACACTGTTACAATTGTCAGAAATGTACCCAAAGGTCTTCCCTGAGAGCATAAGAGTGGTTCAGGAAGTAAGTTGTTCAAGAAGTAGGAAAACTGATAAGCCATTAGGGCATGCAGAATTATCTGCATCCATAAAGAATGTAAACTGTGAAATTCTGGCAGTTCCTATGCAGAGTATAAGAAATAGTTTCATTCTGTAAGTTTGCTTGACCATGCTGTACAGGATGCTGTAACAACAATATCTGTGTGCCTGTTTTAATAGCCCCTATCATTGCAGAGAAAAACAGAGAGAAATGTTCAGGAGACAAGGTAAGGAAGTACATATATTTTTAATCTTTAGGTATTCAAGGTCTTATTCATGACATATGAAATTAGGCACATCTCAACTGTGTCATAAACCTAAACTATTTAGGCTGAATGGACTGCTGGTGCAGCTTTAAAGAAACCTCAACAAAATCTGACTTACCTGGAAAATGACTGTGAAGTGTTCACTTACTGCAGCTGACCTTATTTTGACCAGTCAGATGAATCCAAATGCTAACATTACATAGTGTCCTTAGGATACAAGAGTATAAACAGTCCTTTCATCACCACCAAGAATGAAAACACAGCCCATGCAACTTAAGCTTCTGCAATTTATGTTCTCTATAAAGACTGTGTAATCCCCATGTAACTGCTAAGTATAACATAGCATTTGACAGTCAACCTGAAACTGGGAGCTCTGGGAGAGAAACCATTAATATGACCAGGTTTTCATACCCACTGTCTACTCAATTGAGTAAAATGTATCCCGAGGAAATCTTAAATATAGCCTATTTTTTCCAGGAATGGCATCTCAACAGAGAGGTAGGGAGAATGTAGACTGGGAGGAAGATTAACACCAATTAAAATTCCTCAAGCTTTTGAAATTCTTGCTTCTTCCAGAAAGAAGTTGCTGTAGCTTTTGAGCTCATCAGTTCAGTACAGAAAGGTCATCAGGAACACTGAACCAGTCCTACTAAATACTCCTGCTCAGTGCTTAAGTGCTGTTTTGATCAGTTCTTGCAATGAGGCTGAACTCTGCAAGCACAGGTCTGGGTATCTGTTATTTCTTCTGATCAATTATACATTTAGAGAACTGCAAAGACAAGATTACTGTAAGTTTATACTGTAAGAATAACAAAAGGATAAGGGGCCTTTAACCCCAAACATACCACCTTGAACTCAGAGGCACCATTTCCACACTTTTGATGGTTTGTCTGTAAGAAAACCTGCCTTTAACTGAACTGGATGTCACACAATGTTGAAATATTTGCAGGTATGTTAAATGTCTTTGCTTCTCATAAAGGATTTCAGGCTCTTAATTTTCTCAGAGTATAAAAGTCTATTTTTCTTTTTTTGCTAGTGTTTCTTTCTACATGTTGCTGTATGCATGTGGCTCCCTTTCCCAAGCACAGTACAATATAACAGGATAAATGTGCAAGTCACTTTCTTCTACTAAGATTCTGATTAATGTTTTGAGGACAAAGATATGCTGAACCCTAACAAGGCAAGAGCTGTATTATTGGATTTCAGACTTTTTTTGAAGAAAGTGTTCAAGTCCAGGTTTTACAGGACTTGGAGCAACCTGGCCTAGTGGAAGATGTCTCTACCCATGGCAAGGAAATTGGAATGAGATAATCTGTAAAGTCCCTTAGAACCCAAACAGTTCTGTCATTCTGTTATTCCTAGAAGATGATTAAGAGGTGACACTGCACACATTAATGACTTAGAAATTGGAGAAGCTCTAATGTCACACTTTGGAAAAAGAAGACTTAAAGAATATGATAAACAGAATCTGTTTAACCTTAAAAGTACAAAAATGATACAATTAATTTAGTTTTAATTAGTATCTGACTTTCAGCATTACAATAGCAGAGCAGTACCAGTGGAGAACTCTGCAATGAGATTAGCCCGTTAGAGGACCCCAGAAATTAAATAATTAAATATTAACTTAACATGCATTTTAATGTTTTACTGTTTTACATGATTTACTGTATAACAGGCAAAGAATAAAATTAATGAGAACTTTTCAATACTGGTAAAATCTCAATACATGCAGAAAGAACTGAAATTATGGTTATATACCTCTAAACCCCAAAAGAAACTATGTTAGGTTATAAATTTGAATAACACAGGTAATTTAAAGGATTTCCTGCTATTTTTTTAAAAAGCAAAAACCCCAAATAGCAAAAAAGAAAATGCCCCCCCCCGCTACACACTCTTGAGGTTTTTTTAATTAATCCCAGCCTAACAAATATAGCATCTTCCTGGCAAAATGCACCTCCTAAAAATGTTTATTATGCTATGTTGCATAAAAAAAGAAATCATAAGTGCTCTGTTTCTGAAGCTGATGATTACCTTCTAAACTTTTGCATTTTACACAGATTAGAAATTAAAATCTCCTTGCCCAGAATGGGCAGGCTTGAGAGAAACAGTGCTTTAGCCTACAATAAATTATCAAAATCCAGTTAACAAATAGTACCCAAAAGAATTGTAAAAGATATCAGATTGTTTAAAATTCAGATATGCTGGAAATTTACATTCTGAAATGAGTGGTGCAAGCAAAAACATCACCAGGGAGTTCACAGAGAGTGCACACATTAATGATGCAA
Organism: Sturnus vulgaris; assembly: GCF_052056855.1. Taxonomy (NCBI): domain Eukaryota; kingdom Metazoa; phylum Chordata; class Aves; order Passeriformes; family Sturnidae; genus Sturnus; species Sturnus vulgaris. Next base: position 14,556,622 of record NC_142256.1, on the reverse strand, counting down.
ACGTGGTCAGAGGGAGCTCTGGGTGGGTTCCACTGTCTCTTAAGGAAAGGGAAGCATGGGTGGTGTCTGACTGTCCACCAGAAGCCTGCACAATACCAGCTTCATCTGATAGCTCTCCTGGAACACACTTTTTTCTCCATGGAAAGAACTGAACATACACTTCTAACAGTCTCAGTGATTTAGACTGTGGAAAGAAAAGACTAAACTCTCAACTCAAAACAGGTGTATACTCATATATATTCATATATTCAAAGCCCCACAGGATGATGGTCTCCATTTTCCTAAAAAAAACCCAAAAACATTTCCTTTTGGCAGAAAATACTGGTTCACTGGAACTCAGTTTATTTTCTATACTTTTTTTTTCTCCTGAAAAACACATATTTAGTGATAATGTTGGCAAAGTTTTTTCCCAGATTCATTTAGGATTTTTACTTAAAATTATTCAAAAGGAAGAAGACTCAAATTCCTTACAGCCAACACAGATGACGGCCCAACAGTTACAGTGGACTTGGGAAAGACCTGGCATTAAGTCCCTGCTCTACAAATTCAACAGCATTTGTCTTCCAGTGGAGAGAGAGTTACATTTTAACTCTGCAGCAAGAATGTTCTCCTGGCATAGTGACAGAAAAAGCAAGGTGAAGGTTGGGAATTCAGACAATCTCATCCCAAGTCTTGTATGTCCCTGGGCAGAGAAGAGGCCTGAGTAAGAGAGGGGACTGGATGTCCCCCTTTCTCCACCCAGGAACTGGGGCTGCTATAGGTAAGCTACCTTCCACAGGCACTTCAAGATAAATGTTTGTACCACTGGCTGTGTTCAGCAGCATTTAAGTATTAAATATGGTCTGAAGTCCCTTCAAGTTGATTAAAAACTGTGGAACATTTCTGATCAATTGAGTGCTTACACAAGCTTATTGTATGGCAAATCTGATACCCACCCAAACTGTCCTTAAACGAACCAGAACACTTCATCAAGAACATTTCTTAGCTGCTTTCTGATCTTATTCCCATAGAAAGTAATATCATTTGTAGAGAAAGTCATAATATATAATTTTGTGCAACTGCAGTTTATAGAAGTTAATTATAATGAGTTCCTTCTACCCCTGGCACAATGAATGCCTTTTAATAAGCAACACTGTTACTGAGTGCAATTGTCCACCACAAACCCATTCCATGCACCCAGAGACAATTATACTACTACTTGAAATACAGAAGGAAGCTCAACTATCACATAAATTAAGCTTTAGGACATAAAGGCCTTTTACAGACTGGGAGTGCTACAAAACAGCAGTAAACATGAAGGTGTTCCCTTCAGAAGCTCACTAAGTGAAGATTAGCTACTCACATTTAGAATTTCTTTACTGCTCACTGCTGTAGCATTTAAATTTTCACACACTAAATAAAAACACCATATGCATCAAGGATGAGTTGGAGGCCATTTTATGAACATTAAATTGTTTCCTGCCATTTCTTTCCCTCCATTCTAAATGGCAAACATCTCATCTGCTATTTTAAGACCAGAACAGCACTAGGTTCTTTGGGAACCAATATAAAGGCCACATTCAGATACCACCTACTCAAAGCAAAATTGCTTCATATTTGAGATGTAACTGTTGATCAAATACTATTTGTATATGTAAGAATATCTGCCTCAGCATTTCTCTACAGTTTTGAATGAAACCAGGCAATCTCTACTGATATAGGTAGAATGGCAACAAGCCAGCTTTAGAATTTCCACTCCAGACAACATTCCTTCATCTCCTACATGATCACCTCAGCAAGCACACAGAAGACTTATCTCTGTGGAGCTGGGTGTGTAAAGAACATACACCATATGTGTCCTCCTTATATGATACAACATAAAAAGTGAACAGGCCTGATGAAGACAGATGATGTGATATTAACTTGTTTTGCCTTGTGAGGAGACCTTCATTCTCTTGATGTTTGACATTCTGAAGGAACTTCACATAAACAACAGAACTGTTCAATAGCCCAGTTACAAAAGACAGAGGAAAAGACTGTTGAGTGATCTTCTGATTTCAAGTAAAATGACTTGGAACACTATTTACTACTCTCTACCAGAAAACGAGGTATCATGCACAGCAACTGGAACAAATGTGACACATATCAAGAGCCAATCTCCACCATAATTAAACAGAGGGTAGTTTAAGGGTATACATTTAGAAACTGACATGGCCCATAGAATTTTGCTACTACTTCACAAGAGCAAAATGTGGGGAAAAAACCTCAACCCTCCCCCTGTCCCCACATACCCTTTGTCATATTATAAAGCTCTGACTTTATTAGGATGATGGTTGTGACTGGCCACATTTTAGTACCTCAGACTTAGTCAAGCAATTCTATAAATAGAAGTTAAAAAAACTACTCTAACTTCAATAATCAAAAAAAAAAAAAAAGAAGGCCCTTAACTTCAAAACCTGCAATCATTTGCAAGAATGTCCATGTCAAGAGGATTTTAAAGCACCCTAGACTGCTGAGGAATCTTCTAATGGAGGCCCATAGAATGCAATAGATTGCAATGCCAGGTTATGTCATAGCTAAGGTAAGAAATTTTATGCATTAGGGGGATGTCCTTTGAAGGAAATCCAGGAAACCTGCATGACAATACCTCATCTACAGAAGTACAAATGAAATGCTTCATGTTCCTCCAGCATCCCTTCAGAACATTCAGTGAAATGCAACTTTAGCTTTGACCTTTGCAGTGTTTTATATTTTGAGCTAATGGGCATTCCATTCCTTCCCAGAGGCTAGTGAGACTGTAAACAGGAAGAAACAAGGAATTACAGCCAATCTAATTACAGAATATTGAAAAGGTCAAGGAAGTGCACTAAGATGGTTTAATTTTCAAAATGAAAGTTATTAAGAGCTCTTTAATGTGAAAATTATTTTTAAAAAAAGGTAATAGAAATAAAGCATGCAGTCAGTATTGACCCAGTTGTCCAGGCAGACAGAGGGAAACCCAGAGAACATGTGTATCAGGAACTAGAAAATGCACACCTGTTTCAATGTTGCATGCTTCAAAGTGCCAAACAACCACCTGTTTCTCCAGAAATTTTCCTTTAAGTTGGTTGAAAACAGTTTTCAGTGAAGGTCAATAAAAGTGGGGCAAGAGGATATTGTGATTCCCAAAGGTTTCCTCAGACCTTACTTCTTGAATATGAATATGAATTAGAGATGCTGCTTTGCTGTTCAACAGCCTCTCTTGGCCTTGCTTTTGCCTATGAAACATGTCAGTCAAGTTACTCCTCAAAGTAACATCAATGACTTTTTTGGTTCCACACTGAGCTTCCTGCATTTGTTGCATGAACAGAGCTTAGAGCTCTGAGCAGAGCTACTCTATCAACCCACAAAGTGCTCCAGTGCACAGCTGAAGCTATGGGTGATGAGCTGTGAACAACAGTCTCAAGAAATTTACATTTATATCTCGGGCCAAGTCCAATTGCTGCCTTTTTTTTTTTCAATAATATATATGAATTTAAAGAAAATCAAATAGGAGGAAAAATATGAAAAGGGTCTTAAACACTGAAGAAATAAGTAACGCTGAAGCAGGAACCATCTCAAATTGTAAAGCGTTCCTAACAATAGGAAAAGGAAAAATCTTCAATCACTCCTAAAACCCCAAATTTTTGGATTCAAAGATCACTTCATACCATGATTGCAATACGCAACACCAGGAACAAAAAGCCCTTTTCTTCAGTACCGGTGCTCCTTCCTTATGCAAATCCGATGTCCCAACTTATTACTTAAGGTAATGCTTTGGGCATGGGGACATTTTTTTCTTGCTCCCTCTGGTCAGGATAGTCCCACCCTAAATATATAAAATGATCTGTCAGAAGCACACCAGCAGTCATCAATTCCCACTAAGATCAACCAGACTAACTTAATGAAGAGGAAGAAAATATATTTGCAGGTCTCCTCTCAGGATTTTATTAACATTTTCTTGTTTATCACATCACAGAGCTCATTACTGATGTAATTTAAGAGCTCTCTGTCATTAAGGAACCACGGGGAAACTATTTACTGGTCATATAGGTAAATTATGTAAGGAAAAAGTAGGATAATTGTGCCAGTGAAACCACTTCCAAATAAATTCTTTTGAAAGGAAAACTGGACCAAAATCAAACAAATGTATGAGGAAGAATGAAGCTCCACAAACCAATACTAACCTCTAAAGTAATGGGACACAAATATGTTGCATGTACGTTTGTATAATGTATTTAAACTAACAAAAGTAAAGAAATAAAAGCTCTAAAAAGAAAAGATGGGAGGAAAAAAGAGAGCTAGGAAAGTAAAAGAACAGAGCCTGTATTTCCTTTTGAAGAGGACTGTTCTAGAAAGGCTATGGAAAGCACAGACAACCCAAAAAGGCTTGGGGCAGACAGGCATGATCTTGAAACATGGCAAGAAATTATTTTACTGGCCAAACTACTGTCCAAGAAGGAAGAAAGGGAAGAAGAGACACATGCCTGACGTGATGCACTCTGCTGCTATTCCAGCCCTGTCCTTCATCATGGATTTGGGGAAGGCAGCAGGAATGGGTCCTGCCACAGCAGTGCAAGGCTCTGGGTTACAATAACCCAACCAGTATTCTGCACAACCCCACAGAGGGTGGTGCATTTTAAGAAATATTCAGCTGATGCTAGAACATAACTTGGTGAATTTCTATGAAATAAAGAGATGTCAAGGCCGCATTTTACTCCCTTTTGTTCCTAGAACATGCCAGGCAGTGCACGTGCTATTTACAGCTGAGCTTCTCAAATACACAAAGAGAACCCCCAAGATTCTGGCAGTGACAGGGGAAAGACATGACAAAAGCCATCTAGTCTCCAAAGCAAAATGGTGCTGGCTCCTGTGCCTCACCTCACTTGCTCATTGTCATTGTCCAGTATAAGCACGAGAGTTTCAATTCACTGAAAATTACAGAAATGTCAGATCTTACTCTGATTGGGGAATGTGTCCAAGTTATTTCTCGCTGTTTTGCTGTTACTGTAAACAGGAGGAACTCTTTAGTAAATGTTGCCTAAGATCAGGATCGATCCATGCCACACACACTGAAAATTTCAGTGAAAACACATATATTACAAGTTATCACTAACGGCAGTCCTATCCTTTGCTATTTGTCACTTCTCAAAATATTTGTCATTCAGATCTCAGGAGCCATAAGGAGAAAACTCATCCATCTTTATTACTTCAAAGGGAATATATTACCATGTAAAGTGTCACTTAATTTTCAACACCAGCTATGTATTTTCTGGGGAACATTTTACATGGAAACCACATCCACAGATATGACAATTAATGTCCAATCAAACATAACAGTTCCATCCTAACAAATATTTTGTTATCATCAGTCACTATGATTTATTGTGCTCTACAAAGATTGTGCTGTCTCCGTCTTTCAAAAGAGGGAAGTACTGAAGCTCTCTCCCACACAAATTCAAAGCCACAACTTAATGCTTTGGGAATGGGGACAAATTACTTTTTAAAAATAAATAAATAAACAAGAAAAAAAACCCAAAGATAGTATCTTTATAAAATGAATCTGTGTTCCCCACAGGAAAATTCAATTTTTGATCTTTTTAAAACAGATGATAATAGTATTATGAAATGTCACAAATCACTCCTTCCTAACAGAAATCCTGGTCTGCAGCAGGCTCTGATATGGGCCATGTGAAATGGCTCACAGTTATGGTTCCCATTTTTCTCTACTTGGTTTTCAGCTCAGTTGCAAAGGAAAATTCTGCTGCAATTATAAATCCTGGGCCAAACCCTCAGGAAGTGCAAAGCAGCACAGGTCCATTCGCTGGCCCTTTCTCTCCCACAGCATTTGCCTGGGCAGCATTCAGGACATGGAATAGTGGGAGAGCTCCCACACAACAGGGCTGGGCTCAAGCCACTTGGTCTCCCTCATGGACAACAGCCCCCAGAGCCAAGAGGGGAATTCTTGGGGTCAGGGATCAAAGGGGGAAAAGGGCAACAACAATAACAGTCCTTGCCATGTAAATAAGGTTACACACTTTAAAATCCTGCCACTCACCCCTCTGCCCCCCCATTCCCCAGGCAATGTTTAGGGATGGTCCGTGTCTCAAGTTAAATCACAGACACAGTTTAAGTGCAGGTCCCTCTTCTGGTGGGTGTGAGAGCTCAGTTAAATGGACATGGCCATTGCATACCAGACATGCAGGGCTGGGAATGGTCCCGGGAATGTCCAAAGAGACATAACAGGTTCTCTATCCTGGCAGCTTATCCCTGTATTTTTCAGCTTTTCCCCTTGCAAGAAAAGAAAGGTGAACTTTTTTCTACTTTATTAAAATGGTTTGAGACCTTTAAGTAAAAATTGCTATACAGCTGTACAGCTCTATTAATCAAGAAAACTGTAACACTTTTGCAGTACATCACCAACAAATTTTGATTTCTGAAGGGACACCTGACTACTCAGTTATTGATTCAGATTTACCAGCTGATAAACCAGCATAAATTGCTCTAGCCTCAATGAGAATGCATGGACCACTGGTTCTTCTCAAAGTAAATGAAGTCTAATTTTACTGTCTCTGATTTATTTCAAAATGCAGCACAAATAAGGGGTGTAACTACTAAGCAGTATTTCAAAACTAAACATAGAGGAAAATACAAATTTCAACAGTCATTCTGTCTCTGTCTTTTTCTTTATAGAAAAACAAACAAAAATTACTTGTAGTTACCATGATTTTAATTAAGAATCTAACATACAGTGCTTGTGAATTTCAAGGTAATGCAGCACACACAATGTTATAAGAAAAAGCAACTATCCTGAAAACTTTCTTTCTTGGCTTTAAAAATGCACTCTTTGCAAGAACAACGATTTTATAAACATAAACTTGCATAAATAAAAGTAATTTACATTAACTGGCAAAAAGGGCAGGAGATTAAAAAGCCAAGGCTATATAAAAGAATAATTGTGGTGAAGAGGGGACTAAACATTTCCCATATGGCAAAACAAAAGCTACTCCCAATACAAGGGAAGCTAGTGAGAGCAGGTACACCATATTTCTTCACTGCAGAGTTTTTTAAAGGAAATACCAAGTTCTTAGAGCAAGCTGTGACACATTCACCTGCTGAACAACTGTGGTGGCCCAAAGCACTGCCACCCTCCTGCTGCCACCTGCCAGCTCTGCCAGCCCTTCCCAGCCCACGGCTCGCTCTGGGACAGACACACTAAGGGCAAAGCTGGGCTCAGCTGCCATCCCACAGCGGGGAGTTCAACCAGCACACTCCACTTGCCCTGGCAGCAAGGAGTGGGTACTTGCTTTTTTGTCTCACCTGTTCTAAGGTAGCCTGGGAACTTCTGGCAGCAAGGTGGCATAGAAAGTTAGAGAAGGATGAGCTGTACTGACACATTAAGGCACCACAGCGAGACTGATGAGGGTATGTGTAAACTCTCACTTTTAAGCAATGCCATCTTACTTATAGTAATCTCCACTTTCTCCCCCAAGAAGTGGTTCTATTTGAAAAGACCAATAGCTGCTGTTTTGCTAAAGGGTTTTTACCAAAACAGCCCAAGACACTGATAATTTGGAGGCACAGGTTTGCAGAACTAGCATGAAAGGAAAAGAAGCTACTTTATTCCTACTTTTTGAAGCTTTTAGACTTTTCTTCACACATCCTGAAATCTACAACTAGTGCTCCACTTACCAAGTAGTACTTCTAAGAGTGGAATTAAAATAAACATTTACTTAATCACACGATTCCCAGAAAAAGACCTTCTTCAAGAATTAATACCACAAAAATGAAAGCTTTCCTCAGGATAACTAGGATCTGACTGAAAAACCATTTCCTGCCAGCTGCTGAGGTGGTTACTCAAAGGAAGGACAAGCACCAGTGCAGTTGTGCACAAGGCAATTGATATTCCAGTTAATGTATGCAATGGTAGAACACTTTTGCTTTTCTAGGTTATTATATTTCCCACATTTCAAATCAAAATTTTCTCACACCATTTTTAGTACAAAAACTCACAAAATTTGCACGTGGATAACTGACAGGGTCTTTGTTCTACCTTTCCTCTTCCCTCCCCAGCTCAGTGGCTGGCCCAGACAGGCACTTCACTACCTGGTGCTGGCAGAGCTCACAAATATGAGTGAAGAATGCTACATTAAGTCGGCCCAGGAACCAGTCACCTGTTCCTGCTGAAAAATCAGGAAAATAAAAAGCGTTCAAAATAAAAATGAGACTAAATCAACACAACTGGAATACCTCCACTAAAAATATCTATTTAAATACAGGCAGAAAGCTTATTTAGCTTGAGATACAGAAAGAAAAAAGGAATCTGTCTTAAAGGACCAAGATGGGGAGCTATGGAAGCTGCTGAGCTGATACTCTACAGCTGCAGGTCTGCTGTCAGCACTGCAGCTCCACAGGCAGACCAGACACCACCTTCCTTTCTCTACGATTTGTAATCTGCCATGCAAGACAGGTGCTCTCAGGTCATTCATTAACTCAAAACTTGTCTGCAAAAAAAACTATCTCAAAAGCCGAGGCTAAAGTTCACAGCCCTGAAGGTACAAACAACAGCAATAATGAGCAATGTTACAAAAATGCTGTGGTGCAAAAGGGTCTTTTCAAAATTGCTGGACTTTATTTTTACTTCATCATTGGCAGATTCAACTTTCCCCCACTTTTTCTCTGCTAAACATACAATAACGAATGCCTAGAGATTCATGTAACCATGACCATAAGTCTTCAATCAGTCTGTTTCTAACAAAATTAAAATTCTATCACCCCTGTAGTTTCTGCTTCCTGACCTAGGCTTTCAGGCAGCAGAGGTCCTATGGACGTTATCTAAGATATTTTTATTTGCACAGGATAGACCTTGAATTCTAAATGCATTACACAATTTATCCTTAAAGTGATTCACCTTCACTGAAGTCTTCCTGGCTCTCCTCATTTTCAAAAGCAGTTATTTTGCTGACATGTTAAAATTTCCCTTACCTTACAAGAAATGATCTTGTCTACTGTAGTGTCTAATTCCACCAATGCAAGTACAAAATGACCGAGGTGAGATGATCTGTAAAGCTAGTTATTTTGTGATTTCTATTTAATTTAATCTGATGAAAGTGGGTTAGACCAGAGTGCCTCGAATGCTTAGTTAATGATCCATGTATGAGCAGTACCCTCTCCAAGAACATTTCTGGACAGAGTGTGCTACAGAGAAAGAAACAAGCAATTTCTATTACAGAATTGTATTTTTCATTTCAGACTATCCAATTATGATAAATTACAGAGATATCTTTAAAATCCTCTTCTGATAAAGAAAATAGGTAGTGTTTCAAAGTTTTTTCTTCAGGAAGTGCTTTTCTCTCCAGAGGAACTACAGTTATTCTCAACGTGCCAAATTAAAAATCCAGTTTAAGTGCAATCAATGACTGGCCAACTTGCCACAGCTTCTCCACTTGTAAAACAGTTTTCTGTAGTTCCTTTTCATCACTGATGTTTCTCTTGGCTTTTTAAATTTTTATTGAGTCTGCACTGCAGCTACACCAGAAAAGCTCTGATCTCTGCTGCACCTCCAAACACTATTCTATCACATACAAGATGATTCTGAAACAACTCTCCTGTAATTAAAGCATCTCTCTGAAGCACCTGCAAGCTTTACAACCAGGCAGGCATCTTAGTTCCATGATGCTCCAGTTGTGTTTACAGCTATTATTTGCATTCTGCTTTATATAAGGTAGCAAGCCTGATACAAGCTTCCAAAGGCAAAAGATCTCTCTCACTCCACATGACATTATACTACAGTAGATACACAGATCTTGAAAGACCACTTTATACACTAGGTAAATACATTCCAGCACAGAAAGAAAGGCTGAAGTACCACCTAACTAACATCAGGTCACAAAGGTCAGTTAGACGAAAAATATAATAAAGTGATACAGATGGTAAAATACTGTATCTCTGAAGATTTTCGACTGAGCAGAATTACATATTAAATTGCATACTAAAAAGATTCATCCATAGTTAAAATTCATTAAAAGACTTTCTTTTTAAAGTACACTAAAATGTCGTTTTAAAGGAACTGAGCTCTGCAAGTAAATTAGTTTATTTCTGCTAAGACTATATTACATAAGGCCAAAATCCTTTGTGACTGGCAATGTATCTTTCATAAGGCTCTATTCTGCTGAAATACACTGCTTTCTAGGCAATGAGCCGAGGAAGGCCAGAGCCTGTAAGAGGGTCTACTCCAGAAGAATGCAGCCCCAGTCATTTACTCAGCAGCCCTCTGCCATCACACATATTGGAGTCACCTGATAAGTGAAGAGCTCATACAAACAATCTTTGCTTTTCTGCTAAGCAACATACATTTCCAGTTTTTCCTTCAGTATCCACAGCTGTGCAGCCAATGCAGGGCACTTAATTTAACAGAAGACAACAGTGCTGACAGAGGTAGTATCACCAGGCAGCCTCTTCCATCTGTTAAATATATGCCTCTCTCTTCCCTCAGCTTTCTTCTTCCTTCTGCAGGGAGGAGGAGCAAAAGTAGTTTAATGCTAAATAATTTGGCCATGTATACAATTTTTGCCTTATTCCTTTCTAACTGACAATTCAAATTCCCCATGTTAGACCAGCACAGTCATTTATGCCACTAATTGTTTGCTCACAAAACTATCTATTGAGAATATAATACAGTATTGTCAGATAAGAATGACAGCTGATGATAATGCAAGTTCCTCTACATTCTGGTTACCAGTTTTATAGTTTAAGTCTTACTGAGGCTTAGTACTCAAGGAAAAAGAGAGCAGAGCTCTTACTTCAGACTTCAGCAAGTTCCAGTTTAGGAAAAGCATAGCTCAATGACAGTAAGTTAAATAAATTAAAAAGAGCAAAGTTTGGAAGAAATTATGAAAAAAAAGATTTATAATACATTCTGAAGATCAATAACTGAAAGTCTCAATATGCACAAGCATCTTTCAAACAATTTGTTATTTTACTGGTACACAGGAAGAAAAACAAATTGGCTCTCGGTGCCATTTCAGAACCCTCATTCAGTCTACAAATGTAGCTCAAATTTGTGGCTAGTGCCACTATAAGGTAAAAAAGAACAAGATTTATCATTCAACGTACAATAGATTTAGACCAGAATATGATCCCTTCTCAGAAGCATAGGATTTTTGTGGAGGACTAGAACCTTCTGAGCTCTTGAATTTGCTGCCAGTTGCTTTGTAGCAAAAAAAAGAAAATCCCAGTAAGTAAAACTAGACCAAGATTCGCCTCTGGAGTGGCACAGCTGTCCCAAACAAAGCCTTTGCTCAAAGCTGTGCCTCCCCTTCTCTTCACAGCCTGCACTCACTCCTCTGGCAACTACAACAAAAGCCAGTTCTCTCACAAACTGAACACATTTAAAGGGAACAAAGTGGAAAGTGAGTAACAAACATATGGGTAGACTACAAACACTTCTAAAAGTAAGAAGTGTCAACATTTTATCTTCCTATCTTCCTTTCCACCCTCTGATTATAGGCTTTTGACTATGAATGCCCAAGCCTTGAAAATTTTGGAAGGATGAGCTGCAGAAAACCAACTCCCTAACGACTTCTTCCTGGATACTAAAACTGTTTGATTGTTTAATAGCAGACAGAAGCACTGTGTTTGGAGATATTACTACCTGCAGATTAAAGGATTTCAGGAATCCTTACAGTAAACCAGAGGAAGAAATATTGGGATTTGAAAAACACTCATAAAATGTGGTATTAAGAATTAAGAATCATTCATAGAATCACAGAATTTCTTGTGCTGGAAGGGACTTTTAAAATCGTCTGATCCCAACCCCCCTGCCATAGGCAGGAACACCTTCCTGCTCATCATCAGGTTGATCAGGGCCACATCCAATCTGGTCTTGAACATTTCCAGGAATGGGGCAACCACAGCTTCTCTGGGCAACCTGTTCCAATGCCTCACCACCCTCAGAGTAAAGAATCTAATCTAATCTAATCTGCCAGTTTAAAGACATTATCCCTTCTGTCCTATTACTACATGTCCCTGTAAGAAATTCCTCTAGATTTCTAGTAACTCCTTTAGGTACTGGAAGGTGCTCTGAAGTTTCCCTGGGGCCTTCTCCAGGCTGAACAACCCCAACTCTCTCAGCCTGTCTCCATCGGGTAGGTGCTCCAGCCCTTTGGAAATTACAACATTAGGAACATTATCACCACATTATTTCAGTCTGTTCTGATATATTCCAGGGGCATTTAGAAGGGGATCTATCTGCTGGTAGGCAAAAGAATAAAAATTAAATTATATATCAATTTCAATTTCATGGGCCATATTCAGTAGTGTGTTTATTCCATTTTTCAATAGGAAATTTCTGTCTTTATCTCCTTACTAATATGACAAAGAGCAAGAATTCTAAAACATAACTCAAAGGTAAAGTTTAAAGCATGCAAAATTTTCTCTCTGTCCCTCTCTGTCTTCTGAGGAAGGCTACTCAGACACGTCAGTCCCTGATACAAAGAGATTATCTTAGGCAAAGTGCATGGTTATAATGGAAATTTTCTAGTTGTTTTGCACAGTAGGGGGAAAACAGCTTACTCCATGGAAAATTTTCAGAGGCTGTCCCATTTTGCTGTAATTTTATGCTAACATTTCTTGCTATCAGAAGAAATTCAACACCCATAGGATTAGTTCCCCTTCTCCATTAGCCCATCTTAAAGATTTGTACAATAAATAAGCAATAAGCTGTGGTGTACTGTCGCCAAGTCTCTCCATCTCCGTGGTTCATTCTGGTTCTCTCTGTTGCAGCTCCTGGCAGTGCATTGACTTTCTGGCTGCAGACATCTCTGCTGGGAAAGCAGCAGCTCCAAAAGCTCACAATAACTTCTAGGTAGCAGCCAAAATAGACCCTGTGGTTTCCCTGTTCCCCTTCCGTGCATTCTGTACCACAGGGGTGACTGAAAATGGAAAATATCAAAACCCAGTTTAATCAGTTTAGGGAGCTCTGTGACAAAAAGGCTGGCTTTTGTAAGCAGCTATAAACCAGGAAATACTCTCTGAATACAAATTTATGAACTTTGTTTGTGTCTGACAGGTGGAATGGGGTTAATTTTTCTCCTGGGGGGGAAGAAGAAAGCATGGAAGACAAATCTCAGAACTAACACAGAACAATCATTTATGTCCATCAACACATTTTAACCACCAAGAATACCACAAGATTGCAGTCATCCCTCACTCAAGTTAGAACTTCTAACGTGCAATACTCTTAAACATTCACACACAATTTCTTCTTTGAAAATGAAACAATCCTATTTACACGTATGGTTTCACAGGTTACCTCAGAAGCTGGGTACCAGACAGCCTGACACAGGCTTCATGCAGTACTTTCCCATTGTCTCAGTAAGTCACAGACCATCACCAGGACACGATGCTCCCAGTTACATGCTTTTGCTCTAGAAATGACAGTGCTAATAAATGTTCTCTAATACTACCATGAGTGTGTCTAATGCCAGGCTTTTGATAAGCTATGAAGTGCACACATTGCAAAATTGCTGTCTACAGAAACTCAAGCCAAGAGTGACTTTTTATCTCAGGGAATCTTTAGCAAGAATCTAAGTATGAGGAATGCAATAATATGTTGTGAAGAATTTAATCAATACTTTCTTTGTTAGCACACGCATTAGCTTGTCTTATTACACGATATTACTAGCTTCCAACTGTGGGTAATTTTTATGTCCTAAGCATTCAGCTTTAAGCAGTCTTTCATGTGAATTGTTCAGCTTGACCAGTTATAAAATAGGGGAAATGTAAATATGCAAGCCCGATTTAGCATGGAATTAAATTTTTTTGCACTAATAGGTCTTAATTTTCCTCTGAACGTACATATACAGTGAGGTCTGAAGGAAAAGACATATTTCAGAAACTTGATTTCTTTTTAAGATAATTAAAGCCTGTGGGACACAGATAGTTACACTCTCATCCATGGGCCCCTTCTCATTTACAGTCCTGCCAAATTAATGAGAGCTTTTATGTGCCCAAATATCATCAGGAGATAAAGCTTCAGGTAGTTTTCTTCTTTACTGGATATAGTCACAGTTTCCCACCTCTTATCACCCCCAACATTTGTGTCTTGATTCACATTTTATGTTCCTTTCTGGCATGCCCAGCAACAGTCACCCAGCTGTTGGTGGCTGCACAGACACCCTTCTGTGGTAGCAGGCCCTGGGGCAGTGGTGGAGTGCTGTGATCTTCTAGAGAAGTGTCCTGGGGAGGATGTCCTCAAGGCACAGGCACGTTCTCTGTGCTCGCTCCCGGGTGGAGAGTGATTTCAGCTCTTTTGTGAGCTCCCCGCTTCGGCCGGCACAGGAGAGAACAGACAGGAGCTGTGTGTGGTAGCCCCAGGCAAAGCTTTATTCTTCTTTCCTTGACAGGGTCCAGGGACAAACTGGTTCAAAGGGGTGTGAGGGAGCAGGGTTGATATAGGAAAGGCAAGGCAGGGGGCGGGGTAGAGCATTAAGCCAATCATTTGATGGCTCAGGGGTGGTACAAAGGGGGAAGGGCCAATGGGGTACAGGCAATTTGCATGAAACAGGGAGGCATGCTGGGAGTAACTTTTTATAACCAGGACTCCGGGGGGGGGGGGGGGAGAGAGAGAGAGAGAGAGAGAGACAGACACTATTTTGCTGTGAAGCTTTCAGCCTCCATGACTCCCCCTTCTTTATTTATTAAAAAAGCTTCTCCCACAGCCCTTTTTACAACAAAATTTAAGACAAGAGAAGCAACACAACAGAAACAGTAACAAAAAGCCAAAAAATGCTTGTAACTAACACTAACTAAACTGAGTAAATGCTTTTAACACTAACTAACTCATCCCTTGAGTCTTAACTGACCAAGAAAATTGTTAAAGCCACCGGCAAATTTTCCTCACGGCGGCAATGACAGCAACGAGGTAGGTGGTCTTCATTGATGGGTTGGGATGGAGCTTTGAGGTAGATGTTGCCAGCAGGATCGCTTTACGCAGCAGGGACACTTGATATACTGGGTTATATAGTCGTGTCTAGTTTTGTGTCTTTTGCTTGGGATCTTGCAGTGGGGCGATTTGGTTGCTGCTGGTTTGTTGTTTTGCGGCGTTTTCTCTTCCAAGCAGCCCATTTTTGGTCCTGCAGTCTTGCTTTGTTAGACCAAGGTCGCCATATGGAAGGACAGGCTTGGCTCGAAGCAATGCGCTTGTTGTGATAATAGGACTTCCTGGACTTTGATGGACTTTTGGGCTTCAGACAACAGTCTTGAGTGGTCACTCTTTCAGGATGATCTTTTAGAAAGTGTCGAGGTTTGCAGCAGTAAAAACATTTTTAATTGTTCTTTGCAGCTACCACTGTGAATGTCCCCCCACCCGATCTGTAATTCCCTTCGCTACAGCTTGCACTATGTTGTCTTCAGTAGAAGCATGTTTGGTGCAGGCTTCAACCATCTGTTTGATGGTGGGCTCAGAGTCAAGGGGTAAAGATTTCAGGATTGCCTTGCACTCAGGATTGGCGTTGGCCATTGCAATCTTATTCAATACTTTTTTCCATCCTTCAGAACTTTCAGTTTGCTTTTTGAGTGCAATTTTTAATCTATTAACAAATTCTATGAAGGACTCTTTTGCCCCTTGCTTAATATTAGCAAAGTTTTGTGTAGGGAGGGAATTGTCAGGGGTGAAGAGAAAGGCTGTTTTTGCCACAGTGGCAATATCT
Organism: Sturnus vulgaris; assembly: GCF_052056855.1. NCBI lineage: Eukaryota > Metazoa > Chordata > Aves > Passeriformes > Sturnidae > Sturnus > Sturnus vulgaris. The sequence continues at coordinate 14,540,915 of NC_142256.1, read as the reverse complement.
TGTAGTGCCATTTCAGGTAGTAATTGGGTTTGGTCAGTGGGCTTTTGGAATTTCCCCTCTCTGGCTAGTTGTTCCACGGAGAAATTTGGTTTGTTGGGATCTTTCGAGTATGTGTCTGATAGTGTTATTAGGTGTTTTTTCCTGTGCCTGTCCCATAACATGCACTCAGTGGGCGTAAGGAGACAGGGCACTATGTTTTTGATGTCATGAGGAACAAGAACATGCACAGAGAAGGTGGTTTCCAAAAGGTTTTTAAAGTAATAAGAGCTGTGGCCATGCTCCTTGGCCGCCTTACAGAGATCTTTAAGCTTCCCATAGGGGAGAGGCTCCTACAGGGAGTATGATGTTGCCCTTCTCCCCTTCTTGTGGATGACTGGGGAGGCTGTGATCTTATCAGCCAGTTCCCAGTTTCTCTCCCAGATGGTCTCCCTTTGGGTCTTTGCCCAGTGATCCTTGACCTCAGGGTATGAGTTTGAGGAATCACTCCTCTGATTCTCTGAAGAAGATGGAGAGCACTGGATGCCAGATGGTGGGTGGCAGTGGAGGCCAAGATGGCCTCCTTCCGGTCCCCATCAGAGCCACTTCCAGTCCTGGTGTCATGGGAACCAGAAGTGGGCCGGGCCATGGGGGAGGTGTCAAGTGTGGAGGAGGCGTGGACGGGGTCCACGACAGGAAGGGGTTTCCTGATGGAGAGGGAGGGTCCCAAAGCGGTTACATCCATCGATGACGCAGGGAAGGGGGAGGAGCCAGGCACGATGGAGGGCACGGGAAGCGGCAGGAGAGGTGGGAAAGCGGTCATTTTGGGATGGAAGGGCGGGAAAACTTGGATAAGAAGGAGGCATCTTGGCAGGGCTGGCCACATTGCCGGCGCCATTTTGTAGGGTACTAACAGGTGAAGGTGTAGGTAGGTGGGCATGGGTAAGAGGTTACGGGATTGGTCCAGAGCGGCGCAGAAGGAAGAGACGGGAGCTGCGTGTGGTGGTCCAAGGCAAAGCTTTATTTTTCTTTCCTTGACAGGGTCCAGGGACGAACTGGCTCAAGGGGGTGTGAGGGAGCAGGGTTGATATAGGAAAGGCAGGGGGCGGGGTAGAGCATTAAGCCAATCATCTGATGGCTCAGGGGCGGTACAAAGGGGGAAGGGCCAATGGGGTACAGGCAATTTACATGAAACAGGGAGGCATGCTGGGAGTAACCTTTTTGTAACCATTAAGAAGAGGGAGTGTCGAAGGGCATAACCTCCAGGGGAGGGCGACAGCCTGTTTTGCTGTGAGGCTTTCAGCCTCCACACCCTTCCACAGCCTTTCCAGAAGCACAGGGAGAAAAGGAGCACAGGACTGATAAACTCTCATCCCTCAGCACCAGCCAGGCAGAACCTCTGCTGGGCTGTGTGCTGACCATCATGGCCCACTGCACTCATACATCATTTACCAGCATATAAACTGCTTCCAGTTAATGGTGCTTCTGACATTCTTCATCTACAACCTTACTGACTGAGAAGTTCAACATTATAAAAATTCCCCCAAGCTGTTTTTCAGAAAATGAAAGTACTTTTGCCAACATGAATTAAAATGGTCGCTGCCTTTTTTTTTGTTTGATTGGTTTTTGTTTGTTTTTTTGTTGTTAAATAGCTATGATTGATAAAGCTTGCTAAGACATGTCTTAGCACACTTTTTTTCTTCAGTCTAGGGTAATCACTTGATTCTTCTCTGTCATACCCAGAAAGATCTCCTAAAGCATAAGATTTCCAGTGTGCTCTGAACCTCATACAAAATTGATTTCAGCACATACAGTACTACTAGTGTCTGATGCTGATGAATTACCCTGCTAGTGAAACACAATTTCTAGTAAATCAACAAATAGTTTGCTATAGAGGCCATAAGATTCACTCAGTTTCTACAACAAAAGCTCCCATTTCCTCTTCATTAATCCTTGTAAGTGAGATTCAATAGACAAAATTCCTGCTAGCTAGCCTTATGGTACTCTTAACATTCGAAGATTAAAGAAACCCCAAATATCAAACCAACAGAAGTTAATTTAAGATTTGAGTGACCCAGGGGAGTCTGAGGCCACTATTCAAAATGCTTGTCTCTTATGATTATGGAAAATTATGTGTTCACTGACTAATCTCCCAACATAGATTACTGAAAAGCAATCTTTTAAGCACTGAGAAGACTGCAGAATTCCTAAAAATCTCCTTCAGAACAAAAGAGAATTACCAAGTTTGAAGATAATATTTTAACTGAGTTTTGAACATTATACTGAGTTTTTCTATTATATACAACTTTCTCATGTTATAAAACCTACAATAGTCCAGTTTGTAAATTTTACTCTGCTTTCATAAAACACCCAAAGCAAACAAACATTGAGATTCAGAATGGGGAAATTATTTTTGATGCATCCATTTTGCTTTGGAGTGAAACGTATTCCTGTGGTATTACATGAAATACAGAAAAGCAGTTCTGTATTCTCTCACTATTTCTGCTAAGAAAACTTTCATTCATCTGAAAGACTAGGTAAATATTATTGCAAATCTTAATTTATGGCTGTTATATGAAGCAGAGATACTACACAGGACTTATCAAAATAAGAAAGAAGAAATGCAGACAGTCACAGTTTGGGACATTCTGTCAAATTGCTCCTTTATTAATAAGTTTAAATTCTTTATCTAATGCTGTGTCATACAAGGCCAAATTTAGTGTAGTAGAAGAATGTCTAACTATCATATTCTGTCTGAACTTTATTCAGTGTCTCTGCACCTCCATGCTCATCCCCAGCCACCAGCAGTTACTTGCCCAAAATGGATCAAGCCAGGTGAAGTGTGAACACAATACACACACATGTGCATTGCACCAGAACAGGGAAGTCCACCAGAGCCCCATACCTCACAGAGGTGTTAGAAATCCCATTTCCATAGACTGGAGCCCAGCTCAATTTCTCCTATAATCCCTACCTCACTGCAGTTGTAGAGAATGTACATACTGACAGTGCAAGCCAAAAATCAGCCACTGCTTTTTACCATCTTATATATCCCTGTTACAACCAAAATCTCCAATCCATACCAAGTGTATTCTCCCATTTGCTGTATTTTCCCTCATAACAGATGGTTTCATACTCAACAGAACATCAGTCCAGACAGACTTTATTTAGCCAATGTCATCCAGAACCTTGCATCTATTTGTTTAGGAGCTCTCTGATACTTTTAGTGACATACACTGCAGGGTCAAGTCATCTGGAAAACTACTTTCTCCTCTCAGGTTTTGATAATCTGCTCAGTGAAACATTTCTTCCTCTATCTCCACATACTGCTGTACTTGAATTGGTAAGAAGCAGCATTTAAGCCAATATGAACACAGTAGTACAAATAGCATTAGAAACACATTATTATCTTCAAAAAAGTCAGAAGTCTAGATGCACACAGAATGCTGATTAGTAGAAGCCAGTGAACTTCAACTTCACATTTGTAACATCTGCATCAATAAAGTAGCATTCAAATATTAACAAAGACTCATCTATGTCATGTGAAACAACAGATTCTAGCATATCATAAAATAAGGATCCAAGCACAAAGAACAAAAAAACCCCAACACTATATTGACTTCTGTGTTTGACCAGTGGCTTTACAGTATAGGAGAAAAAAAAAGCACCACCCTGATTGCACATGTCTTTTTATACATCAGAACCAGGAAAATTCAGTTCATCTACCATGTGCTACAGAGATATTGCGCTTTCTGACCGAGTGCCATGTTGTGCTTCCTCCATCACTCTTGGGTTTTTCCTTTGAAGAATGAGTTACATAAGTTTACTGAGTGTCAGTTTTATAAAATAAAGCAAGCAATTACTCATCATATAGCTGGACTTGATTTTAATTGGAGCCAAGTTCATGAGCCATTCCAACAACAAGGCTACAGAGAGTCTGATTCTGTAAAAAGCCATCAGCAGCCTCCAGCACTCTTCATTCCCCCTCTCAACTCATAGTTATGTAGATAAGGTCAACAAGCAAACCCACATGCTGTAAGCAATATTGTTAGACATAGGCTAACACATTACACAAAGCAACTATAGTTTCTTGATTAACAAAGGGGTCTTGACAAAAGGGCATACAGTCCCACAAAGTCCCTAAATATGGTTAAATCTCTGGTTCCATGGAGCAGGTCACAGAGCTTCCAAAGAGCCAGACACATGTAAACTCTTCTGCCACACTGTATTAGGCTGAAATAATTTCTTCACACAAGCTTTAGTTGTGGCTAATTATAATTTCTATTAGAGTTGCAGAGATTTGTTATCACCATGGAAAAAGGAGAGCTATTAAACAAAATAGTGCAGATATCGCCTGCTCCAGAAAAACCATAATCCACATTCTTCAGATATAAGGTTAACAGGACTTACCCCAGCTACCACCCGCTTGCTATCAGTCTTTATGTCATTTCTCTTTGATCCTCTCTGTTGCTGCTGTTTTTTCAGCTGCTGTTAAATGCCTGTGAATATTTTCCTCTTAGAGGAATAATTACAACATCCTGACGAAAGCTGCTCCCAAATGAGTACATTCAAGGACCACATTCCATTATGCAATTATAGTCCTTGGCCCCCTCACATTTGAACACTTTCTGCTTCTCATCTCTTAGAGGAGCAAAGTTTCACACTATCCTTAAGAGGGAACAGCTTTCATAGTGTTTGATGCAAGTTATTCTCAACAAGGTACTACAGGAGCAAGCCTCATTGCAAACACTATGAACACGGCTCCCTTTTGTTTCTTTCTCTTAGGGAATTTGCTCCCATTTTTGTTGCTAAGAAACAATAACGACCAGTACTTAAAAAATACAAAAGTAGTAACCACAGAGAAGGGCGAAGAGTTTTGGTTTTACTAACTTTACTTGTAGCTGAGGAGCATTCTCCTGGGCAGGGCAGAGATACCCTGAGATTTGGGCTGGAGGAGCGGGCAGGGCACAGCTCCTGGCTCTCTCTCGCTCTCTCGGCTTTGGAGGAGGACGAGGGAATTGCTGCTTACTGGGGGGGGAATTTGCTGCTGCCGTCAGAGCCCAGTCCAGTCCTGCTTCTTCTGCCCTGGGTGAGCCTTTGCTCGTGACAGCAGACACTGAACTGGGATATTATTAACCTCCCATCTCACTAAAAAAGGGACTTTCACCATCTGCTCAGGTGCCTCAGTAAAAATCCCGGGATCCCGAGCCCTTTCCCCCTCCCAGGGACCCTCTCCCTGCTGTGTTCAGGAGCCCAGCTGCCACTAGCCAGGTCTCCACAGTTTCTTTGTGTGAGAAATAACGCTCACTTTTAAAATTTCAAAGGTATATTAAACCTTTACAACAATACAACAAAAGACTGAATAAGGAGAAAAAGCAGCACTGAGAGCATAAGACTAAACCACCATGTCCTCGACTACAAAATGGATGCTCTGCCTTTTATATCCCTAGCCCCTCCCAAAGTCTTGTCAATCAATTCCTTCTCTGCCATCCAGTGGTGGAGACTACTTTCTTACATCTTGATTTGGAGGTCAGGTGTCATTATGCTGCACCTCCTAGTAAAGAGCTGGGCCTCCCAAAACACCTCAACTACCAAGGGCATCCCGTGACAAAAATACAAGGGCAAGGGGAAAGAGGACTGTGGGAGGATATATTACAATAACATAACTATACTTCTACAAAACTGCTCTTAACATACTGTTCCAGCTTGGAAAACAAGTGTCTGCTAGGGAAAGCAGGGCCCTCCTTTGAAATGGAGAAAGTAAATTCTCTCCCTCTGAATTAGTATAATTTTGAAATTAAGGGGCTCTCAGACAGAGATATGGAGATAGGAATAACAGTTCTTTACTAGTATGTATAACAAGGCAAACAAAACAACAACAACTATGGAATTAACAACAAACAGAACAGTAACCCCGTTCCAGTCCTCTCAGCCGTAGGCACTTTCCCCTTTGGTGCAGTTCCCATCACAGCTGGCAGTGAGTGCTGGCAGGCTCCCGGTGGACAGGGCAGGTGCGATGATCCCTGCATGGCTGCAGGGAAGCTGGGGTGATGGCCACTGTGTCCTAGATGAGAAGGGATGGAAAGAGAGGAAGGACGCTTGGAAACAGCAAGCTGAAATGGCAGGCCTGGGGTGTGAGGTCCAACAGCAAGAGAAGAGGCAGCTCCTGGCACTGGGATGGCAGTGGTAGCAGTGACCTTCCTCCTCCAAAGCCAAAAGCGAGCTAGAGTGAGCAACTGCCCCCCACTCTGCTTTTTACCTGCTTCTAATCTCATGGTGTCCCCCCCCACCCCCTGAGAGAAACTCCCATAAAAACAGGGAGGTTCACCTTCCCCCCCATCTCAAGGACCAAGCCATCAGTGCTTCTTAGTACATCAATAGGAAGAATTCCACAGGCAAAAAGGAGAAAAACCAACCCTCAACACATACCCATAGTACCCATAATATTTATCCCTTAATTGTGAGAGCCAACCATCTCATTACTCACGTATAACATTTGCCACTGCTACGGGTTTTTTACTATACTGTAGCTCTGCACCTTTTGCCTGCCCAGATGCCCTGGGGTTCCAGCTGTGGCATTTCTGATACATGTCATCTCGAGGATTTTGCTCGTCCCTGCTGTTCCAGCTTGCTGCTTCAGAGGTCCCTGCTACAGCTCCTTTCTCCATACAGAGAGCAAGCACTAAGATCGACTGTGTGCTGTGAGTTTGCAAAGGAAGCCGCTTCTCTCTCTGTCCCGCCGGCCCGGCCGCCATCACCGCGTGAGGGAGACGCGGCCGAGCTCGCGCCACAGCGCCCCCTGCAGGCGCGGGGGAATCCTGGCCCCTGCCCGGCCGGGAGCCACCAGCGCCCCTGCTGGCTGTGCCCGGAACTGCAGCGCAGGGGAAGGGGCCGCAGCCGAGAGCGGCTGTCCCTGGGTTTGTGTTCTGTTCCTCGGGGCTGCTGCTCTTTGTTTGCCTTGTTCTACACACACATACTATCCTGTGTCTTTGCCTGAAAGCCTCGTAATTTCAAAGTTATAATAATTCAGAGGGAAGGGGGTCACAGAATCACTGAATTAACTAGGTTGGAAAAGACCTTTGAGATCAAGTCCAACCTATGACCTAACCTAACACCTCCTCATCAGCTAAATGCCCAGTCTTTTTTTAAACATGTCCAGGGATGGTGACTTCACCACCTCCCCAGCCAGTTGATTCCACTGCCCCATCATCCAATCACAAAAAAGTGAAAATTTTTTTCTGACATCTAACCTAAACTTCTCCTGGCACAGCTTAAGATTGTGTTCTCTCATTCTGTCAGTTGTTGCCCACAAGAAGAGACCAACCCTCACCTGGAGCCTCTTTTTTTCCAGACTAAACAACCCCAGCTCCCTCAGCCATTCCTCACAGGGTTTGTGTTCCAAGCCCTGCACCAGCCTTGTTGCCTCCTCTGGACGCACTCAAGCATCTCGATGTCCTTCCTAAACTTCCTAAACTGGACACAGCACTCACCAGTGCCAAGTACAGGGGAAGAATCACCTCCCTGGTCCTGCTGCCCACATTACGCCATTGGCCTTTTTGGCCACCAGGGCACACTGCTGGCTCATGTTCATTCATCTGTCAGTCAGTACCCTCAGGTCTCTTTCTGCCTGGCCACTGTCCAGTCACTCTGTCCCCAGCCGGTAGCACTGCAGGGGGTTGTTGTGGCCAAAGTGCAGGACTTGTTAAACTTCATGTTGTTGAACTTGGCCCATTCATCCAGCCTGTCCAGGTCCCTTTCCAGAGCCTTCCTACTCTCCAGCAGATTGACACATGCTCCCAGCTTGGTGTAATCTGCAAATTTACTGATGGTGGACTCAATCCCCTTGTCCAGACCATCAGTGAAGACACTGAACAGACCTGGCCCCAGCACAGACCCCTGAGGGACACCACTGGTGACTGGCTGCCAGCTGGATACAGAACCATTCACCACCACCCTCTGGGCCTGGCCATCCAGCCAGTTCTTAAGCCACCAAAGAGTGTTCCCATCCAAGCCGTGGGCTGCCAGCTTTTCCAGGAGTTTGCTGTCAGAGACAGTGTCAAAGGCCTGACAGTGTCCAGGCTGAAGTCCAGGTACACAACATCCACAGCCTTTCCTGCACCCACCAGGTGGGTCACCTGGTCATAAAATGAGATCGGGTTGGTAAAACATGACCTACCCCTCCTAAACCCATGCTGGCTGGGTCTGATACACTGGCCATCCTGTAGGTGCTGTGAGATGGCACAAAGTCTCCATTCCAAGGGAAGATCCTGCCTTCCTTGGCAGACATCTGTCTTTCAAACCAAGACAACAGGGTGGCCCAAGCTGTCTGGGGAGGTACCATGCACAGATCTGCACTGCTGCTAGATGCCACAGCCACACAGGAGCTTCACACTAAAGACATCCTGCTTATATTAACAGCCGGGTATGCGTTAGGCAGGAAAAAAGGCCAAGAGTCCCTCTAAGACTTGTTTCTAAGGACTAGAAATGCCAGAGAAATTAGTCACTTCTAATAATCAACTTCAAAAGCCTATTTGAATCTATTAGTTTTTACTTTCCTATCCAAAATGTGTTTACTGCTACTAGTTAATTGTAGGTTAGGGTGGGCGTTCTTCTGAAATAATGATGGACTAAAAGATTATTTATTACACCCAATTAAATAAATATAATAGAGAAATGCCTCCTTCTTATCACTGAATTATTTCAGGAAAGCTGTATGTTCTGCTATATGGAAGGACAGGCAAGATAAGGATTATCTAGCCTTGGAGTAACTCATTACAAGAAGCAGGAGCACATCAAAGAGACTGACATGCACAGCTGGGCTTGTGACAGACACTGGTAACACCAATGGAGAAGGAATTAGTGGAGTAAATCCAGCATTCAACTAAGAAGGGGAAGGCAGCAGGAGTAGCCTCTGGTAAAGGACACTGTGCCCCCTAAGATCCTCAGTCATCCTCTTCATGAGCACCATCTTGGACCAAGGGTCCCTCTACACAGGTGGGCCCCTCCATCCTTAGGGTTCCACGGAAACTTCTAAAGTAGGATACATTCAACTATTGGAGCACTCTGAACTACACAAATCATCATCCATAGCCTCTAACCAACACCTCTGATAACCAGGCTCTTCAAGGTGAAATTCCGTCTGTCCCCCCCACTAAGAGGGGACTTGAGTCTGTCTTTGCCAAAGTTGCTGCAGCATGAGACAATTTGGGCCAGTTTTCCTAAGGTAATGAGCCTTAGAAATTTTGCAGAACTTGTAAGAATGTAATTCACTGGAGTGAAGAGTGGTCCATGCTAATGACACACCACTGACCAAAATAGGGGCTGAACTGAAATGTTACACACTCTCCCTGCTCTCAACCTGGCTCTGTACTTCCCGGTGAGTGTGATGCCTTTAGTTTTAAGTTTTCCTATTCTCCTTGGATGTGCTTTTCTGATGTGCTAGGGTGATGAAGACAAAACAGTCCTATTCTAGTTAAGAACTCAAGGACAATTTCTCCAAACTTCAGGCCCTAAGCACAAGCTACATGGAGGGTGGGTTCATGCAAATGAACCAAAACCTATAAAAGTGTAAGATTTTGTGACCAACCCCTCCTTTACTTCCATCTTGGAGCCATCCAGGCAGGGGTCACAACTGTAGCACTCATACTGCCAGGGTGTGGCCTTTGTAGGCCCTTCATAGGCCTCACAATAAATACCCATTTTATTCCCCTTAACTCTGTGTGTAGCCTCTGTTCCAGCTCCTCAAGGCATCAAGTGGCAGCACTGAGCATTGTCAGAGCTGCAATTAAATCTGGAAATGGAGAAAGCGGTGGGTCAGAAAAAAAAACTAAAGAAACACACAGCTCAATTTCATTCTTAATGGAACATGCACTGCTAAAGCAGCATCTATTTCAGTATATTCGCACAGGAGAGTTGTTAATGTAGCAATTTTTGTGGATACAGAATTTCACAGTCAGGACATTTGAGTTCCTCTTAAAAATTAGGAGTATGTTAATCTGTTAGAGAAGATGATACAGAGACCAGATTTCATTTACAGGATATGTTTTAATTTAGTCCTGTGGTGATTTAGATGAGTCAAAAGTATCTTAAAATCTTTCTGAAACTCCATTTGCAAACCTCACAGAGTTCTTCCTTTAATAAAATGGTCATTGCTCTTCTTTAAATGTCATTATATCTACCATTTCTGCTTTGTTTCCTGTAGCATTAATCTCAGTTATTGACAGTCAGCAGTCAAGCTCAAGATGAAAGGAATTTTCTTGCCATGAGTTAATGTATTTTGCATCCTGATAATTCTTTCTTCATTCCTGCTGTTTTAAACAAAACTAGATAGAAGCACCATTTTTGCCTTTTACTTATAACTGCTGGCTGATAAAACAGAAACACATCCTAGGAGTACTTCATTATGTTATCTGCCCCCAGTTGTTTTTAAGACGATTAATGATTTGTTCACCAAAGCTATACAATGACACAAAAGTTATTTGATATTCTTAAACAACAACAATCTCCCTAATTTCTAAAAGTCTACTGCATAGACATGACTATGCAGATTGCTGTAAAATTGCTTACAGACAAATGCTTAATAAAGGGCTACTGAAGAACCACTGATTCGTATTTTATCTTACTTGTATTTGGCTCTATTACTTCTTGTTTGTTTAAAAGAAGTATTTTTAACTGATGGCTGTAACCGCTAAATCTCCGTTTAATGAATCTTAACTTTAACATATTCAAAGGCACATAAGTACAGCATTTGCTAGTGTTGGCTGTTTGAGTCTCCAGTTTCCTTCCTTTGTTCCTTTTATCATCTCAGATCATGGTAACACAGTAGACAGCAGCATTTTAAGAAGTATCTTAGAATTTCTTAAAATACAGCTACATTTTCATATTTACTGTGCTCAAGCTTTCCATCACTCCCCACTTTCTGATTTGGCAGCAGTGCAGATTATACTGAAGAGGAGGAACCAGACCTCATTTTTCCCTACAAGATCCACAGACTCTGATCTTCCATACCTTCTTTCACCTTCTCAATACTCCCTCTGCTTCAGCCTCAGACTTTAAGCAAGTTGCCAGAGTCATTGCTATGAGTGGATGGTCTGAGATGCAGGGTGCAGGCAGGTGAGCATGGCCGTCACTTGCACTCTTGTGTGCTGCAGCAGGCAGCCTGCTGCTCAGGGAGCTGGCTTGGCTGAGGAGATGGTGTAGCAGCAACCAGCAGAAGCTAAATCATACTGCAGAGAAGTTGTGCACAGAGAGCATTGCACCAAGCAAAAAGAGAAAAACCAGTTCTCACCCCAAACAGTTTATTTCTGTAATACAAGAGGTGGATACAAACAGATGGGGAAGGAGGAGGGAATGAGAAGACACTCCGATCAGATCATCAGCACCCAAAGTGCTGTCAAGACTCTGGGAGGCAACCTGCCAAAAGCGAACTTTAATGAGATTTTTAAGGGGGTGGATGCTCATTAATTTTAGACAAAAAATGTAAACACTAAGGGCTTACAAATCCAGTTCAGTTCAGAGAAGAAAATGCCACGCTACTGACTAAGAGAAACAGGATTGCCTCTCTAAAGTGGGCACCAAGCAGCCCCTGTTGGCTTAAGAGTGCAGAGTTACCATGGCAGTGCAAGCTGCATACCCAAAGCCCACATGTCTGTGCTGCCCTTCTCCAAAGGACTCCGGACAACCCTGATACCTCCTCACCCTCACATCCACATCTCCTCTGGAAACAAAACAACTACCCAGGCTAGGGGGACATGCAGAGCTACCTGATTTCCTAAGTGTACCACAGACAGCTCCCTGACTGCTGTCCTTTATTCCTGGTGCTGTTCTATGGGCCAGTTCAAACAGCTCCAGGCCAGAGACTGGGGTTGAGTTTTGTCACATGATTTTGGGACTCAAATTTTCCAGATATATCACTGCCCTGGGTGCCAACTCCCAGTTTGAATCCCTTCAAAGACTGGAGGCATATTAGATGCCTAGATCTCTTTCAGCAAATAAGATCTGGACTTCATTTTATTTTTAAATAAAGGTTTCCACTAGGCTTTCAGAAGATTGGGACTTTATAGAATCTTGGGTCCTTCAAATACAGAATCTGTTGATTTAGAATATGAATAAATGTTAAGATTCTTTTTCAACTGCAACTTTCAAATATAATTAAGAGAATTTTTATTATAAATCTAGAGAGATAGCTATTTTTTTTCCTGTTCAACACAAGGTCATTGCTACACATAAAGAAGCGAGATAGATTTGGGGCACTGTTTGCTTAAGGGCTAATTCTCATTCCAAATAATGATTAACAGGAGATGAAAAAAGGGTGAGGTTGAATGGAGTAAAGCAATTAAATGATAAAATACAAATGGAAAACAAAAAGCATTAGTAGCCAAATGAACATACACCAAGTGACCAATGGTTTCAGGGGATTAGACTCTCATGGTAATAATTACATGTTAGTAATCAGTAACAGCATGTATTCAATATTCAGCTGAAATTAAATAACACACAACTCTCCCACAATGGACATTCAGTTTAGATATACTGCCCTATGGAGAAACTTTGCACAAATAAGTGCCCATTTGCAAGGTGGTTTTGCTACCTCTACTAGCCTGAACATCATTTTTGAGCACAGTTAGGATCAAGCATGGTTTGACCTGAGAATTTTGTAGCTCTGAAAATTCTTGGGAAAAGAGATCTTTATTAGACATGGACATAGATGCCCTCTTTTTCATGCAAATTAATTCGTTTTCAAGCCTAGCACACATGCTCAGATTTACACAGTACAGCTCAGAGCAATCAGCTCCATCTTAGATTCCTAAGTCTCTCCTTTTAACAGAACTGCCCTGGAATTTGTTTTAGAAGCCTGTTCCAGACCATGACTAATCAGAAGGTGCTGCAGTTGTGCAACCATGGATTAACATGGTGTACTCTGTGACTGACGCTTTCAATTCTAGATTGATCACAAACAGAGGGCTGTTTTCTTCCTTAAACTAAAGATAAACTGCATCCTTACCACACTGTTCATTCATCCTCTTGACAGCTATGCTCTAGAAAGAAGTGCTGCAGTCAGCTAAGCTGTGTCTGTTTCACTGGCAATTCCTTCAGGGAAACACCCACACACAAAGCTCCAAGCTTCACTTGACCTTCCAGACTAAATAAATAAATAAATAAATAAATTTGGATGTTAGATGTTTAAGGAAAATAAAAGTGCTACAGAAAGTGGTATAAGTAGTTCATTAGACAAACTCACTCCTCTGGTGTCAGAAAAGAATGGGAGGCATCTTTGCACTTGTGTTTGGGAGAAGGTTAAACTACCTGCCAAGACTGTTTGTCACTGAACACAAGAAATACTCCAATTCTACCTGTACAGAAGACTGTGTTGAATGTGGCTTTAGAACATCCTGCTCAGAGTAGGAACTAGAAGCATTGGTCCACACTTGGGATGACATCTGAAATACCTTAACATGAGAGATAAAATCAGAAATTTCAAAAATGCCTCTCAGCACCTCTCACTTCCTAATGACAGATGTTTCTTGATTCAGCTCCATCTCACTGGGTACTTTGTGGTGCACAGCAAAGAACCAAACACCACAGAGAACCCAGGCTAGGGGAGAGTGAGGGCATCAGGCAGATACAAACTACAGCTCTTTTGAGCAGAATTTCTGAACCCAAAATTTACTTTTTTCTTAATAGATGATTCCTTTATGAAAATAAATGTATTAACCTAAAAGTCAAAGCTTTTTAACAAAATACTACTTTCTTAGAAATTTTTCAGTCACTTTCAGGGGTGGGAGAAGACAGTAAGAGCCTATTCACACCATGATTTTCAATGTAGTGTCCTTCAGTCTGTGACTTAAGCACTCTCAGCCGAGGCAAGGCTATAATTAGTCTGTACTGCAGCTAAGCAGAGTCCACAGAGCTACTAAGTATTTTTCATCTGAGGGAAAGTAACATCCAAATGCCCACGGAACATGGACTGCATTTTGTGAGCAAACACTGAGAACCTACAGATGGTTTATGGTACAACAGAGTAAGCAACTCAAACTCAAAATGGATCAAACCCCCTGCTCATTTGTTCTAGTAGAAAATAGAAAACAAATTTAATGCTTGAAGGTAGAAAGAGAAGCAGGAACCTACTGCCAGTATCTTCTGCAGGAAGAGGCTGGGGCAGGAGTGTGGCAATGAATGCTCCAGGCAGCAGAAATGGCAGCAGGGAAAAGGCAGCAGAACCATCAGTAGCAGACATAGGTATGAGAAATGTTGTCTTAATCAAACCCAAAATCATTCCCTTACTTTTCATGTAAGAACACAATCAAATATAAAATTTAAAAGTGTATAATTTTCATTCTTCTAATGTTTTATGACATCCTGCCCTGTTCCTGGCACTTGTTTGCATATGTCTCATCAGAGCAGACTGGGGCATGACACTCTGATGCATCATTAGAAAGGACAAAACCTACTGAGTACAAAAATGTCACCAGCACAAGACATGTCCCCTATCTCTTCTTGATCAAATGACAGCAAAACTGGGGCTTTGTTTTTTCATCAAATTGGGCCAAGAGAAGGAAAACTATAGCGACAGTCCGTTACATAATTGAAAATAATGTTATAGGAGCATAATATAACACAGAAAGTGTTACAAAAGAGTGCAGATTTTGGGAAAGACTGAGGAGCGTGGTGGTGGAGTACAGGAGATGTATACATGCCAGCCATTCAGGTAAGTTACCTGTGGTGCCTTTCCCTATATGTCAACCTACATGCCATCTCAGCTCTGAGCTTGCCCCTTCTCTTCCCCTCAGTCAGTCCTCCTAGCCCTCTTCAGAGAGGTGCTCATGGTGCTTACTAAGCTCATGGCAAGTTCTATTTTCTTGTTCACTCTTTCTTTGCAGTTTCTTTCAGCTGTTTTTGGCATTTTCTAGTCTCTCCTCTTAGAAAACTAGCATGATTCAGTCGTTCCCATTTTAAAGCATCTAACCTTCAACTATAATTGGATCTCCCACTTCATTTCCTAATACACTTCTTGCCTATTTCTATCCCTCCTTGGCATTTTTCTGAATTTATTCTAATCAAGACGAATGACAGTCTTAGAAACACCACTCTGCTCCCACTGCTGTGTCCAGTACTTGCATCATACATGACCAAGCTGATATTCTTGAAATTTCATCTTTTATCAATCCTTCTTCTCCTCTCACTTTTTGAGGTAAAACTTTAACATTATCTTAGGTAGATTATCCTCACAAATTCTGGCAAGGATCCATAGACATGATGACTTTGGCTTTCATTTTTCCCTCTCATAGCATTTTCCCAGCTGCAAGCTCTCAGTTTGTCAGCAGAGAGGGGATCTGAGTCAGAGATCCATCCCTCCACTCTTTGGTTCAACAAAATAAATTTATCTGCACCCAGAAGTCTTTGGCCAGCTTTGGCTCTTATCTGAACACTGTGGCATCATTTATTCAAATCAGCACAGGGTGATTATATTCAGAAATACAAAACAAGGCTCTTAACTACAGATAAATGGTATGATAGTAACTTTACAAGAATTACAAAAATACCAATAAATATTTGTTGATGAAATAAGCAGCAGTGGGAATCAGCACCTGACTGACAGCAAATTTTCAAAAAATCTTAAGTGCTGCTTCCTGCTAGTAGGAGGGAATAACAGCTAGTAGGAGGGTGCAAGGAAGGACTATTTTCAACATTTCAATTCCAGCCTTAGCAGCACACAAAATTATCCAGTGTCTCAATGTACAATTTCCTGTGCATCATAATATAAAATCATTGAACAAAATCTTCCTTACTTGACTGTCACTTTAATAAAAGCACAACTTCAGAAAAACCCATCATCTTAATTTGTACAGAGAACAAGACAAGTCTTAGGACATGTTTCAGTGGCTTAAACTGAAATAGCAAAAGCAAAACAAAAAGGATCATGACAGAGTTAAAAACCGCTCAGGCTATGAAGCTTCCTACAATAAGTGTCTCATCCTCACCTGGAGCAGAAGTTATCCATTCTGGGGGATGAGCCACAAAATCATTGACAATACATCCCTAACCATGAAATGATAGAAAAATAATTTGAGACACAGCTTCTCTGACTCTGCAAAGTAAAGGAAGTTCTCTTTGTTAGACTTAGAAGAAAATACAGATACCTGTACTTGTGTTAAGCATTCCTATATCAATACCAAGATGAAATACGTTTTGTGGTGCAAAATCCTTGTAATCCATTTACTGATATTGTCAGAGAAAATGGATAACTGAAACTTCATCTCTAGATGTTCTAGAAAGCACCAAGAATAACTAAAAAGTCTGACACTGTAGGGTAATATTCTCAAAAAATCAGGTTATAACTCCAAATTAATTCATGGCAAGGTACTGGCCACCTATTACTGGGAAGCTGTTCTTCAAAAGGCCTTCCAGAATCCAGTGTATAGGACAAAAATAACACCCATCTGCATCTTTTGTAAAACAAAATGAAACGGCCATCACAATTTCTCCAAGACACAGAATGTGGCATGACTACAGGACTGCAAAATATGCACCTTCAAATTCTGATCCATGGGCAGATAGTTTTTTGCAATTTTACCTGGGAATGTACTGTGTACTTTGGGGATGACACACTGTCAGAACCAGCCTTTGCCACACTGGCACACCTCCTGTAGCTAAATATGAGCTCAGAGGGGCTGCACTTGAGCTACTTGAAAGCTCACAACAAAGTAATGGCAATGATAAATAAATGATTTGTGGAATTTTCTTTTCACTTGCTAGTGCTATAACTGGCAATCACTCCAAGCTTGGAAACATTCCTCACTTGCTATTTTAGATCAGCTTCACCACTGACATAACAAAGCACTGCTTGCATTTTGGTCTTTTTGGTTAACAGCACTTCTTCATTTTCCTCCTAAATATGCCCAAAATACTTCATGCTTTCTGGCCAATGGGATTATTATGAAAAATAAAAATAATTTTGACTTGGGTTCAGGAGACAAATACAAAACTACTAATTTAATTCAGCCACACAACAGAATACCTAGGTATCATTTATGACACATTTAATTGTTACTCACATTATATGAGGCACTAAAGATATTTATAACAGTCACTGATTCATTCAATTTCTTTTAGATTGAATGCCTAAGAACATAAGAGGTTTGAAAGTGATGCAACCATCAAGATTTTAAGCTTCTTTAGGAATTTGTTTTGCTAGCAATTAGG
The DNA here is from genome assembly GCF_052056855.1 of Sturnus vulgaris. Classification (NCBI taxonomy): domain Eukaryota; kingdom Metazoa; phylum Chordata; class Aves; order Passeriformes; family Sturnidae; genus Sturnus; species Sturnus vulgaris. The sequence goes on along the minus strand of NC_142256.1, from coordinate 14,523,737 downwards.
CTATGTAAGCCTACACATTCAATAGAAACTCCCACAGGTCAGGCTTGTGTGCAGACCCTGAAAGTCATGGGTTTAAGAGAGCCTGAATAAAGTCTGGAGCAGTCACACAGACTCCCATGCTCCATTCATTACTTCATTAGCATTGTAGCCACAGTGTAAGAATTCATATAAAGAAGCTGTCAAAGGCATTTGTGTCAATTATCCCTTCCTTTCTTTTTCCAGCACTAGAACTCCAAGAGAAAGGACCTGAACCATATATGTGATACTTTTCCCGAGAGCTCATTCCTGTTCTCATTTCATGAGTAAGGTCTTTTTAGTTGTCTTCATGGAAGCTGAGCTAGATTCAGTCTGCTCTTATTTTCCTCTTCCCCTTGGTCATTTGGCAGCTCATTTAACCTCTCAGAAGCCCCCAGCACATGCTGCAGGTGAAGGGGCAATGTTGCCTTTCTGAGTAAAGTCTCTCAACCCAACACACTGGTGGACCTGTGAAAACTTGTCTCGTCACTAATGGCTCATTCTGTCATGTAGCAGGGAGGCATCTCACATTTTAGAACAGAGCACACTGTTGCAGATGAAAGAGACCTATGGTGATCATCCAGTCTGAGCAGTTTAGGGCTGACCAAAAGTTAAAACATGGTCCAAATGCCTCTTAAACACTGACAGGCTTGGAGAATCAACTACCTTTCTAGGAAGCCTGTTTCAGTTCTTGATTACCCTCTCAACAAAGAAATGCTACCTAATCTTGACTAAACTGTATAAACTTGGTGCTGCCCAGAGATTAAAATGTTTTGATATGCTTACACATCTGCTAGCTTTAAAATACATTTTCGAAGACACTTCAAAACATCCCTCCAAAATTCAAGAGATTTAAAGAGATCATAGCAAATTAAAAAAAAATATGAACACAGAAATGCCAGAGGGCAGAACACAGCCATGTCCTCAGCTGCTGTTCCTAACAGCAGGAGAAAGGTAATTCAGAAGCCTTGCAGCCTTCAGCACAAGAAGAACTGAAATGCCTCTCCCTCTGTACCCAAGTCACACTAAGAGGAAGAACTGTTTAAACACCAAAACTGGCTCAAATGCACAACATTCTGGAAGTGATCTGAGCCCTCTAGTGATGGAGAAAAATAGTGAACTGGCCACTCCTTCGAGTAAGAAAAGGTTTCTCATTAGACTTAAAGATGAAGTAATGATAACACTTCACCAAATCCTTATGCAAGTTACATCCTGGCATGTTCCTTATAAAACATACAGTAACAATACAGCTGAACCATACATGAATAGTACAGAATTTACTAAGTACTCTTCACTCATTTTATTTTGATCTTGGACATTTTTTTCCTTTATGGGAAGTGCTATGACCCTAGTACAACACTAACTATGAAATCCACTAATAGATTATGAATTGTTAACTCTTTTCCAATGATACTTTATGTCATCTCCCACAATTGAACAAAAGTTTTATAAAAGGAACAAACTAACTGAAGAGAGAGCCGATCACAAAGACTTAAAAACACTGTTCATACATAGATTAAGAACCTGATGTTTTCTTCTCACCCCGTTTTCCAGCTTATATAACTGACCTTACACTCACAGTATTGATCTCAGCCAAAGTGAAGCAGGTTTGGTTGCATTTTAAATGTTTTGAGCAAACAACCCTCTGTCCACAAGCTTCTATCAATCTTCAGCATTACACATCATCTCAAATAAAAACACAGGGTAAATTCTGCTCTGTAGGAAGTATTGTTGGTTTAGGGTGACCCAGTCAGCACCCATGGGCCCAAATCAACCTTGGGAGCCCAGCAACCCAGAGGGGCACAGCTGGACACCCAACCTGACCAGCACTGACCACAGCAAGCTGTGCCTGCCACAGAGACACCTCTGCAGCATCCCACAGCCCAGTTACATCTGCAAGCCCCTGGAAGGGTTCCCCAAGATGCTCTAATGCCTGTAAAGTGGTATCATTTCTCATGGCAACCACTAGACCAGGCTTCTGAGAGCCCTGATTTAACTGATGTACAACTTGAGGCCATGATTTTTCCAAAGGCAGGAGAATCCATTTTCTTTTACTGCAGAGAGCCTAGGTCATGAATACTCCCTTTAGAAAACCTGATTCTTGAACACAAGTTTTCAGGTATAGCTCCTTGGCGAAAACCCTGCTTTGTGCCTGGGAAAAGGGGCTTTGTCTCACACCCAGGCCCCCCCAAGTGCCTCCAAGATTACTAGCTGAAGGCTTTTTAGCAATTCAGTTTTGGAGTCAAGTACATTCTGCTGAAATCTCACTTAAGCATTCCTTTTAATCCATCCCAAAGTGATTAGCAGCACACATTTGAAGAGAAGTCAGCAGATTCCCACTGCAGAGAATTCTGAAAATCCCTTGAGACCTCAAAAAGAGACAAGATAAAAATATTTTGAGATAAGGGGGGGGAAATTTTTCGACCAACAAACATTGCTAGCAACAACTTAATTAATACATGAGTAACAATTAAGATTAAATTTAGATACAGAGATGTAGAGCTTGTGATGATATTCTTAGTTAATTCACAGAATACAAATAAACTAGGTGTGTCCCAGAAATACTGACCCTTTGAATTATTTTGCATTATTTGAGGACTAACCTATGTAAAACAGGCTTTGGTTAGACACTCAAAAATGTCATTTTGCATTCTTTTTAGAGCACCCCAGAGGACAACTTCATGTGTGTAAACAAATACTCCTGCATAGTCCTTGCTGATACTAATAGGAGACCCCATTAACCACCTGGAAAAAGATAATGATTACCTACTGAGACTAGACCTCATTAATTAGCAGCACTGCTAATATAAACAGTTAAATGCTAAGCACTAAAACCAAAACAAAAACACAAAAAAAGGCAAACAAAAAAGGAAGAAGGTAGCCAGCATGTGAGAGGGACTGTAAGCTCTGTCTCTTACCACAAAGAAGGGCTGCAACAAAATAGGACGTTAAATTAGTTTCAAGAGACTGCAGTGGTGCATGAAATTATTTCTTATGTGTGCTGCATAGATCTATCCCCTGTGGGAATGCAAACCTTGAACAGAGAGCCATAGAAAAAGGACTGCTCATAGGGGTTGCTAGAATCAAGATGCCTGAAGACACAAGGCATGTGACTTTCACTAACTGCTTTATTCCTGAAACACCAGTTTAAAATACTAATAGTGGTCAAGTTTAGATCACCCTCCATGAACAATTATGTGGGATTCTTTTCTGCAGAACTGAGTTCATGGCTAGATTTCCAATATTATTAGAACATCAAACCTCTTCTCATAGTGCTATTACACTATGGGTCAGGGCAAAATGGGTCAGGCAAAACAGTATTTTCTCCACAGCCATAAAGCAGTAGCAAAATGAAAGCCCATCAAGAGGAAAGGAACACATTAAACCCACCTCCTAGCAAGCTTTATGAATGGAGTTTTTTATATAGTCTTATTACAAGAAAACATGCATCCATGCCTTCTTCTGGATGCCAGCTGCTCTCGCTGCACAGGCAATATTCAATATCCTGCAGCAGGCAGCTGCTTACAGGAGCAGTCCCTGCTGAGCTTTGGACAGTGACCACCACCAATATCTTTCTGCAACAGCTGAACCACAACTTACAGGAGCAGGTGACTGCAGCAACAAGCAAAGCAATTCAGGCCAGGGAACGCACGGGTTCCACTCCCCATCCTTCTACAACGTGCAGCCCCACCCACACCAACCTGACATTTGTTCTTGCTCTCTACCCTTAGGACAATTACAAGTCCCAAACACAAAGCTGGCAGGAGAGATAGGGCTTGCATGGGGGCAACCCTCCCTCACCTTGAAAACAAATGAGTGCAGCCACCAACGTGGAGCAGAGCTGTGCAGGTACCTTTGATGGCACAGGGCTACACTCGAGCTTACACACACCCACACACCTGGTACAAGCACACCTGTATGCCTGGTACAAGCACACACCTGGTACAAGCACACCTGCATGCCTGGTACAAGCACACACCTGCATGCCTGGTACCAGCATACCCTTGCCTCTATGCTGGCCTGAACCCTTGGGATGCCAGCATATAGTTCTCCACAATTTCCAGTATTGTGATTGCCAGGCAGTAATGGATACCATTCTCCTCATTGGAGCCATTTTCAGCAGTGCTATGTACTGTCCTTTTTCACTGTCATTTCCAGATATGAACAACACCTTTGTGGCACACATAAACATAACACCCCAAATAAACATCAGAGATATAGAGAAGAATGACATCATACAGGACCACCACACCAGGAGCTCAAACTTCACATTCTCCCTTGAGGTCTCACATGAATTCTGGCCATTTCATAACTATTGGTGGAGTAATGGTCCTAGCTGTCCTGATGTCCCTTCTCTGTGTAAAAAATTGTATTATCTCATTGAAGCTAAGGCCACTCCAAGGAGGAAAATATCCAAATGGGATCTATGCAGGTAGAGTACAAGTTAGATTGAGGGCAGCCCTAAGGACAAGCTTAAATACTAGATGTTTTGATGCCCTGTCTTCTTGCATGGCCGAGTAGAAGTAGGGCACAGTAGTAGCCTAAGGGGGTTCAGTGCAGGTAATCCTTTGAGTGAGAAACTTTTTTGAATGGATTAAGGAACAAGTCAGCAGAGCTTTACCATCCTCTCAAAGTCAGTCAGAAATTGTCCAATAGCAAAGAAGAGTCCAGGGAAAAAGACTTCACAAATGTGAAACCAACTACAGGAAGAGTGGAAGGCTCTTTGTAGCACAGATACACATGGGGTGGCCTGAAATGTTATGTACAGTTTGGAACACATGTTGAGTCTGATGAAGACTCAGGATTTGGGCCATATAGGACTGCCTTCCCAAATCTACAAAAACTGAGTGCTAAAAGGTAAAATTCAGGATTAAATCCACCTGTTAATGCAGATAAAGCTGATGACTCAAATCACAGGATTGTAAAGCGATGAAATATAGAGGCACCAGTTTTTAATCTTTTTGCAGCCTCTTATCTGTTTAGATTGATGTATGAAAACACAACAATCTCCAGCAAGGCTAGACCTTGGGAGGCCTTTCACCATTGCATTTAATTTAAAAGCTTTATAATGCTAATTAATAAACTCATCCAGTTAATTACACTATATTATTATTACTGAGATAAACCTCTTGTTTGCAAAGAAAGGTCTAGGAAGATAGCAGTATAAAGTGACAAGCATGAGAGATTAATTTCTAAAATATTCCTTAATGTCTGACAAACTTTTAGACACTAAGACTTGCTAGACAGTGACTCAAATTGAGCTTGGATATTTGCCAGGTAAAGGCTCTATGTTATCTAACAGCTTTTTTTCCAAATTGGAACTAGATGTGATTCAATTCTTCTTCCAGTGAAGCACAGAAAACTTTTGCTGAGCACAGTTGATTAAATAAGCTTTTCTAAATAGTTTTGTATTCTGAATACTTTCTTCTTATGCATGTGACCAATGACTTACAGAAGAGTAAGTACATGTTACCTTGCCAGGAAAGTGGGAAGGTGACAATTTGTGATAAGGCCTGAACCTACCTGCATTTAAATCGATTGCAAATCTCAAAAACTCAGTGGAAAGGTTTAGACTAATCAACTACCCATTCACCACAAACACAGATGAACACAAGGGATACTGGCACAAAATTATTTGTATGTTACTACTGCCCCCAGGAACTCAGTGCTGTTAATGCTGGATGTCCTATAGCACACACACAAAGCTCATAAAATGCATAACAAAGCACATTAAATGACTCCATTAATGGCTCTGTCCCTGAACTGTCTCACAATTCATTTTTTAAATTCCAGCCAACTGTTGAAGTTGTCCATATAGAAATAATTCAGAGGACCTGGAAGAGATTTCATTTTTGCTCTTGCTAAAGAGAAAACTTCTGAGCCTCTTAGTGACATTGGAGAGGAAAGTAGAATCATTCTAGTGGCACTACAGTATTTCACAAGAAGTTAAAACCTGATGGTATTCTGCAAGAAAAAAGTGGGGAAGTATTTACTAATATATTTTTAATTGGGAATTTGGCCAAAGTTATAAACAGCATATAATATTAGTCAACATCAATTATATTTTCATTATAGCAGGTTGTTCTCTAAGATGTTTAATTTACAGCATTTTTGACAGCACTGAGACCAGGCTTAGTACCAAAAATGGTACTGCTTATGTTGAAAGCAAATATCAGTTTCAGATTTTGTTCTGTTTAAAATATGTGCTTCCACACAAAAGCAAATCCTCTTCATCTTACATTGCTCCTTGCAAGAATGGATGGCAATACTTCTCCTTCCATAACTGAGTCTGCATGTAAGAACTTAATCCTGGAAGGACTGACCTCTCCTCTCAGGTTTTCACCCTGGAAAGAGACTCTTTGAATTTCTTTTTTTTAAAACAAACAACCAAAACCTCAGAAAACAAAGCAAGAAAGTTGGCAAAATGTGACGTGATGAAAACCAATGAAAAATACCTGCTTATACAATTGTTTACACAGAATTTTTTATACAATTCTGTAAAAATTAGCTATTAATGTTATTTAGACATGTATAATGAGACAGAGGGATGCTGAGTAACTTCATACAACAGGCAAGCATTAGTATTTGGATAATCAATAAACATCAGGCTCCATTCAAAATCTAGGTTAGCATTAGCAAAGACCAAGCAAACCTTTTTAAAATACTGTTAGGCAAGATGTGATGTATCCCTCAAGAAATCATAGATTTTTGTTCTTCATGACAAGCTCTATTCTTCTGAGGTGAAAGTGATAAATTAGTTAAAAGCACAAAGCAGCCAGAGAACTGAAGGATGTAAGCTTCTTCAAGAAGCTGTGAATCTTCAAGAAGCTGTGTTAGAGCCTGTGTCAGCAGCTCTTGCCAAACACAAGTACAATTAACCAAAGTGAGTCTGCAAAAGTCTGCAGGGAAAACAAAAAGGGGCAGGGAGATAGGGAGATGGGAAATGCTCATCAGATCTCATGTCTGAACTATGAGACAACACAAAATAGGGTGGTCATGTAGCAGAGAGGAAAGAGCAGGACTGTTGAGTAAAATTGAACATGAGAAGAGATGGTAAATGGATTCAGAAACATTGTAAGAAAAAACAGGTCGGTGAAGGTACAGATCTTTCTGAAACCCGGAGGATGTATCACACAGAACATCAGCAAACAGGGCAGCTCTGTGATTGCATGCCAAGAGGAAAGCAAAGCTATAAGGAGGAGTTAACTGGTGAAGGGACAACAGCAGATGCTCTCCCTTAAGGACGGTCATGACGGAGTTTGCATGTCACTGAAAACACTGTTGGGAGGGCTCTGGTTTGGTTGCAGGGCAGGTGTGTGGGTGTGGGTGTGGGTGTGGGTGTGGGTGTGGGTGCGGGTGGGTGTGCTGACAGAATTACTTAGACTCCCCTTGGTGATCATATCACTGTATCAAGAAAGAATGGTAGGAGGAACAACAGCTATCTGCACATCCTTGAGTTATTAGTGCAAAGACAGAACTTTGCAGAGCTCAGTAGTAATTACTGGGCATAAAGAGGGACAGAATCATGCAGCTGCAAAAAAACCCCAAACCAACAAAACAAAAAACAAACCCACAGCACTAAACAGCCTTCCATCTAGCCAGACTACAACCCCTTGGTACTGCTGATCTCTTAGGAGTGGCAAAACCCAAACACAGGCTGAGGGAAATACATTATTAGAAAGCACTTTATTAGAAAGATGCAGCATAAAGTAGGAACAAAAGAAATAGAAGAGCACTGAAAAAACACAATTTCACAAGCATCTATTAGTGCTGATGCCTCATGGCCCACCCTATGACCTATCCTTTCCTTCTGGTGGATATCTTTTAAGCCAACACCTTCTCCACAAAAGCACAAGAAACGACCATGCAAGAAACCCCCCAGACTGCAGTTTCCATTTAAAAAGCCAGGATATTTGTGCACAGCTTTACTCCGGACATCTTCTGCTCCCAGGCAGAGGAGACTCCAGCTGCCATTGAGATCCCATGTCACCACAGCACTCATGACCTGCAGGAGCCCTGGGAGGGAGTGAACAGCCTCGGCTTAGCTGGACCTGGTGTCTCCAGCTGCTCTGGGACTCTGCTGCACCCTGTGTGGGCATCCTATATTGGCTGCACCCCATGAGGCAATGCAGCAGGTCAGAATGGGTTAAATGGCCTGTGGCTGGTCATATTTCACTATGTTCCTTAAACAAACGTTGTTTGGTGAAATCCTGCTCCCACAAATGAAAGCAAGTTTGGCTTTTGTGTTAAACAGCTCCTCACTTGCTGCTGCCCCTGCTCCTGAGCCTGGGGACCCACCACGGGTCCATGCTCCAAACATGAAAGATGCCAGTGCTATGACAATACAGAATACAATATGATGGCCAAAACTTGCAAGGTTCATATAGACAGAGCAGGGTTTGATTATCCAAAGAAGGCCAGGAAGCTCCTCTAATAGGTGGAGTGAGATGAAGTCACAACATAAAATCAAAAAAACACTGAAAGACCCCAAGCCCATTTGTTCTGTATTTGAGATAAAGCAGCAAATTCCGGAAACTTTCCTGAGAAAGATCAGGACTCACGTTTTGCCTGCAAGCACACAACACTCAACCCTTGTACATATTGGAAAACCAAGCAGAGTCCACTAGGGTCTCCAGGTAACACAGGGAAAGAGAGAAAGATCTATGTGGGCCTTCTCTGTTGCTCTTTTTCATTTTCATTTCATGGTGCCATTTTTTCATTTATGTCTCTTTCATTTCCAAAGGACAGGATTTTCAAAGCAGTGCTATTTTAAAAAGCAACAGTTACTAGAGAGTCTGCACTAATTGCATGATGTCTCTCCAGAGATTTTCCAACACTGATAAGGTGCTAGTATTCCTCTTAACCTTTTAATATCATAAAGCAAGCATAAACTCTAAAGTGAGATAAAGTAAAATACCCATGAAATTAGTAGTTTCATCTAGTGCACTGCAATGCACTACCAATACTGCAGTATGTTTTTCCCTGACCAAGAAATCATAATCAAATATCAAGGGATTTATTGAGAACCAGAACAAAAGTGAAGCAAATAAGGATGAGAAGGAAGAGGATGGTAGAGAAAATGTTTAGAGTGCTGCTGACCTTCCTCTATGCAGGGTATCATGGTCCCCCAGCATCCCTCCATCAGTTCTGAGTGTCCTCTGCAGGCAGATCACAGCATGAGTTCATCATCTAGCAGGCAGCTTTGTGATCTTCTGCTATCCAGAGGCAAAATTTTAGATCTAATCAGCATTGCCTATCTTACAGAAATAATGAGAAAGAGTATGCCTGTTCCATGACTGAATGTCATTATGCAGTAGCTTCATTGGTCAATCTTATCTTCAGAATTATAAATCAGAGAGACAGATGTATAGCCTGGGAAGTTTTCCATTTTCCTCAAAGAAAAAAATGGCAAAACAGAGACTACTCAGCACTGCCTGCTCTCAGAAGCCAGAACTATAAAAATGCTACCAGCAGCACTGAGGATGAATTTGAGTTTACTTTGTATAGGGATCAACTGCAGCAGAGAGCACTTTGCTGGAGTTCTAGGGCCAGCCAGCTTCTTGATAACCAATAAATTAAATCATCCTTTCTGACAGCCACTGCACAGACTTCTCAGCAGGGAAATGTTTATTTTAACTGAATGTATTTCGTAGGCTCACAGGGGAAGGAGAAAGAGAACTTCTAGCTTTAAATGTACTGTATAGCATGCTGGTAAATTTGTATTGTCTAGCAGAAATGCATTATGGTCAGTGTTCCTCCACTGCTAGTTGCAGGTGTCTTCAGACCTACAAACATTCTGTCACATGTCCTTCCCAGTGACTCAGAAAAGGAGAATGTTATCCAAAACCACATTGCTCCTTTAAATACAAGGAAGGATTTCTAGCACTCAAGTTAATTTGAGAAATCCAATATTATCTGTGCCTATATATTTCACAGGAACCTTTTAATGTTGGACAAGTATGTTATGAGTTTTTTAAAAAAACCTAAGCACCAAATCAACAACAACAGCAAAAAACCCCCACCAGTTTGCAATAAAGCTATTACTCATCAATTATGTGCTAGAGCACCACTCCACAGCAAATTTTCTGAACAAGAGTACAAACAGGTCTTGGATTTTTCTTGAGTTTATGGTTATAGAATTACCAGAATGCCCGAAGCAAACAAAAAATAGACCACCAGCTAAGAAAGCTTTTCTTAGAAAGCTAGTGTCTTCACCATGAATGCCCTTCAGATCCCCCAGTGAACAGGACCTCCACAGGCAAAAATATGTATTTCTGCTCACTGAAATAGACCTACAACATTTTAAGTAAAATATATTTTAAACAGGTATAAGTTCTTAATTTCTTTTTCAATCCTGCATGTCAAGGAATCAAACATTAGATTATTTTGTTGAAACTATTCCCTTAGCCTACACTCCAGCCCAACTGTCAGTCTCTTTAGGTGCTCTCTTTAGGATTCGCCTAATCTAATACAGGCATGTGGAAATTTGTTGTCTATATATAAGCTTGTCACCTTAGGCTATCTTAATCATAAAGAGGGAGAAACAGGCTTTTTCAGAAGGAATTTCACCTTACCCGTACCTAAGTTAAAATTTATATATGAACCTAACTCTCAGGTATACAACATTTTGTAAGTATGGCTTTTCCCCAAGCTCAGAGTCTACTAGCTTCTAGTAGGAAACTAGTTAAGGTCAGAGGTAAAAGCAAAGGCACATAGCATTAGAAGAAAACAATTTTAAGAAGGTGGTGATTTTGAATTTAATAATGAATCATCCTTGAAACTCATACAGCACTTTGGTCAAAATGATTTAACAACACTGCAAAGTCCTTAACCTTCTCAAGCAAAGATACAGAGTGACTCACCATTTAGCACCAGTTGGAATTAGATTATTCTACCCTGAGATATTAATTCCTTATCCTGTGAAAACAAACATATTCATGTTTGGAGTTCACCATCATATTCTGCCTCCCTGTGAAACTTCACTAATAGCAATTCTAAAACAGTATTTCCCTACGTAACTGCAAATTGGTTTCACTGCACATTTAAATGATGTGAATTTTTCCTTCGTGATGGTTCCTTCAGTTCTCATTCAGAATAAGTAGCATCTGGTGTGGTACTTACTGGGGAACTGATGTCCTTTTTTAATGAGTACCAGAAGAGATGGATACACAAAGCATGAGGAAATAGTGATTAAGTTTCTGCTGCCCAAGGTATCCCAGAGCTTAGCTGTATTTCATTTAATGATTATACACTCAAGCAAAGAGAACTGTGTAGTGTTTATGTAAGGACTTTGCCTCCTCTTAAACACAAGATGAGACACTCGATGTTATATCTCAATGTAAAACGAGAGGCAGAAAACTGATTAATCACTGTAAAGGAACTATCATTCTGGAAAAAAAAAAATCGTTCAGTGGCTCACTGTCACTTGCCATGCCTAGCCAGGAAAAGCTGGCAGGAATAAAACAGCTATAAAATAAGCCAGATCAGCCTGAGCAAGCACTGAAGAGACACAACAACCATCATGGCTTTTCAGACTGAGCAGAGGCAGCACAGATGCTGCTGGCCCTTGTGAAACTCTGGTCTGGTGAGAAGAGCATAAACTTCTCAGGAGAAATGCCCGAGCTTCAGACCCTGTTCACACTTCACATTTTGGTAGCAAGGGCTGCTCCACACACAGCTCACACTCTGAGTTCACTGCACCAATGAGGCCAGACCACTCACTGGATATTATCAGGGGTATCTAAAGAGAGTATCCATCACAACATACTCATAGATCCAGTGTCATTCAACAAAGCTTGAGATCTCAGCCGCCAGGAGTTCTCTCGAAATTATTTCCAAAACATCAATCTCTAAAAGTCTTTATTTCTTCCTTGTAGAGAGCAAAGAATGTCTTTATGTCTTCACTTAGAGCAGAAAAGGTTTACAGGAATGAACGAATGAGCCCTGGTACCTCACCATCTGCACAACAGCAGCAGAGGATTAGCATCAACATTAATAGCCAACACTTTGACTAGAAGTGACTGTACCAACGTAACAGTATTGAAATTAAACCCTTTACCAGCAGCTGAGCTAACTCAGATATCTTTATGTCACATTCCTGTTGCTGCAGATCTAAGCAAAACATCTAGAAATGTGTGAACTAATGAAACCAAAGTTGTACCTGCTCATACTATATTGTTTTATCTCAGCTTTCTGCAATTTCATCCAGCTGTAAAGAAAGAACTCAAAAATCATGGCTCATTGAATCAGCTACAGAGGAAGGAGAATGAATGGACCCTTTCCCACTCAATCATGACTATTTGCAGAGGAAATTGTGCTGAAATGGAGTTTACTAGATACCTCCAGCTGGGCAAGATTCTGCTGCATCGATCCATTAAAACAGGCACCCACTGGCATGCAGCTGATCCAGACTCTGCCAACAGCATCTACTCTCTTTCCCATTTGGTTTCTAGACTCTAATCTCTCTTGTCTCAAACTAGTTTGGCCTGCCCACTGGGCAGGCTCCTGGGAAGCAGCTGTATATGGGGACAAGTCCTGGAGCTCCTCCTTGGGTCCACACTCCTTAGACTGGAGCCTCCTGGTTGTGATGCATTCTCCCACTGTGGCTCTCTCTGTCTTCAGCATCTTTTACAATCTTCTGTGGTTAGCACAGAATATGTTATTCTGAGTGACTCTTGTTCCATCCACCTCCTCTATAGTTAACATTTTCTCGAGAGGGTTAACTATAATATGTACAGCTCAGGCTTTTGTGTACCTGCTTCCTTTCTCTCCCATCAATTTATTTTTTCATTGTTGTAATTTTGTTATTTTTTTCCTATAAACTTTCACTTTCACCTACAATTTAATTTAGACTTTAACTTAATGAAGTGTTCAGTTTATGACAAGGCTTTTTTGATTACATATAACTTCTGTTTACCAGAAAAATTTAAACTACTTGCTGGTTGAATTTTCTGTGCCAAGACTGTGTTTAATAAAGCATTTCACCCCTGCCTATCCCACTGATTTAATATTTGGCATCAGACCAAGTGTGTCAGCTCTCCAGTCTGTGTCAATGCAGTTCACCTTTTCAGCTAACATGCTTTCCTACCTGGTTGTATGACCTGTGTTGAGCATAATTACATAATGGCTAAGAAGCAGCAAAGCACAAGTGGCTTGAATGTCACAATCCCTAAAAAAGCTGTTTTGTAAAAGCTTTAAAAATGTCAGTTGGTTAGTCAAGCACAAAATTAAAAAAATTAGGGCTTTGAGCAATTTATTGCTTTACAAAAGGATCTCTGCCTTTAAAGAGGGCTTCACTCACACACATCTTCACTTAGGAACCTGAGCTTTTCTGGGCAAGAACAACATTGCACTTTGTTCAGAATATTTAATTTTGTTTTCATTAACAAATACATGTGGATAAGAAAAATGTAGATGCAGAAATGCATTTACTTTGATTGTTCCCTTTGTTCCATGTAACACCTTGACATCAATGCTAAAGCATTTCTTTTTCTTCATTAAAATAATTATTTAAAGAAAGGCTATCCTTACCACTAAGAGAGTACATGTTCACTCTAACTTGAACTGCAAAGAGTGAAATTGTATGGACTGAAGCAAACCAAGTGACAGTCAGTTACTGCTGTGGCTTTCAGCACAAGACTCAGTCCACATCTCCCATTAGGAACAAAAAAGGGAGAGTTTCTGTTCACCTGAACATCACTTGTTTCATTGCAACATGCAGCAGAAAAGTTTTATGACGCATGTGAAAAACAGAGAGATAATTGATGAAAATAGTCTGTCAATAAGTATTCTGCTGCCAAATGATGTGACTAATGCTAGGGGAAAAAAAACCCCCACAACCTGGCACACTGAGAACATTCAGTTCATACAAGGCCTAGAAAATCTCTTGAAGTGATCCAGTCCTATACTCTGAAATTGGCTTCAGTTTTTGACGTGCCCTGCTAGAAAGAAAGATTAATCATTCGTACTATCATATTTCAGCAGCACAAAGAAGACAGCACAACACTGGACTGAGGAGTGCTGAGGAGACCATGACATTTACCCAGTGCCAGTTCCTTTGCTACAGTTGGCCTGATTCCACATTCAGAATCAAGCCAATCCAAAGTAAAGCAAAGTATAAGCAGAAAGGGGAGCCGTTCTCCAAGTCAGTCAAAGCATGATTTCTTCAAACTTAGAAATCTACCTTTTTAGAATTCTAAAAGAAAAATGTTTTTGTCATTAGGAAAGTGAAGTCTATCTCCAGCCTGAAGCTGACAGCCTATCTTTAAAACAGAAATGTCCTATTTCACACTGGGAAAAAAGTTGTTGTTTACTTTCAAAAACCCTAGAGGAATGTGTGATTCATTGGTTGTTTACTTTAGCAAAATTTTAAGTCGCTAGAGATTCATCTATTGCTAATTCAAAAGTTGGCACAATTAATGCAAACATTTGTTTCACAGTAGTATAGATTAATGGGAAGGGGAGGAGGGGGGGAAAGTCAAAGGATTATGAAGAAGCAAATATTTTCTGATAATCTGACACTTAACTATCCTTATTTTTGAAGTGTGTTTTGCATAATATTTGAAAGCTAACAGAAATCACCACTTTCGTGTAGGCAGCAGGTTTAGGAAGAGGGATGTGATTTGTGAAATTTTAAAGGAAAGAGTAATTTTCTTTTTACTTAGAAATAAGAAGTTTTTTAGTGCACAAGAGATTTTTTAATTGCCTGACCAATCATACAATTCCTATTAATAAGGAAATAATCTCACTTTTTCAGTCTCTGCAAAGGGTAGGTTTCACCACTGAGTTCAAAGTACTAGGCTTTCCTGTTCATAGGAGTTTTAGAACCTTATCACTAAATTATTTTGTCTCATGACATCCACTTGTAAAGATTCAGAGTCACCATGACAATAAATCCACAACTCTGCTGCTCTGAGGTAGTGCCTTAGAGCAAGAATACTTTTGTTTCTGGATGGGGTACTGCATGGCCACTGAAAAGAGCTCATCAAACACACCATCATTGGGAAAGGCCCCATAGCCCAGGTCCCATCGTTGGGGTGGGATGGTTTGGGATGTGGGGGTCAGTGTGACATGGCCAGGACACAGCACTGACCACCCCCTGTCCAGCCCAGGCTCTTCAGTCCAACACCTGACACTTTCCCAGTCAATTAACTGCATCTTCTCCTTCTCTGTGCAGAAATAAATGCCAACTGCCAAAGAAATCCTGGTTTTGTTGGTGGCTATATTGTCATTCAAGGGAGAAACAGGGAGGAAGATGAGATTTTTTAGCTCAGATCTGCTCCCTGGGCTAGGGAATGACCAAACTAAGCAGACATTTATAATTTTTCAAGAAATCATTTTAAGCTTTTATGAGGAACTGCAAGTCTTTACAAAGACTTTTTGAAGACCAACCAAGTTGAAAATAAACATGTCTTACAAAAAAGATGAGCCAAGGCAACAGAGAAGAAGAAGAAAAACTTTACAAAAAAGGATACAAGAGTCAGGGAAGAATCTGAAATAAATTTGGAGGTATAGCTGGCAGTGCTAGATATCAAGCAGCTTTTTCTCAAAGTATAGAAGGAGACTCAGCCAAGGATGAAGAAAGATCATTTCAGAAAGGAATGAGAAATACAGTCACAAAGGATGGTAAAGCAATTCAAGCATTAAATGAATACTTACATGTTTACAACAAAGATGCCTAAAAATCTATCAGATGGCACTGGCTATATATCTGCTGTCATGAAAGAATTCAGAAGCAGTTAAGGAAAAGCATTAAGCTAACTGGAGAAGTGGAAATGAAGGACAAGACCACTGGACAGCCTCAGCTGCAAGACAGCCCAAGCAGGCTCGGATTGAATCTGCCACTCTCATCAGTGCACACAGCAGACAGACTCAGCCTGCTGACTGCAGAGCAGCACTTGGAGACAGTGCCCAGCACTGGCACCACTCTGCCCACTGGAGTCTGAGGAAGGAGAAGCCTGACCCTCAGAGAAACTGATGACAAAGTTATATCAATGATCCTCCTTTAAAATTAAAATAAAATAAAAATAGCCCCCCATAGCTTCAGTTGGTTTGATCATCATACAAGCATCCAGGTGGGCAAGACTCATCTTGATCTGAATAGTACCATTTTTGAAAAGGGAAAATTCCACACAATTCAGCCTCTTTGTAGTTGCAGGGTGTTTCATGTGTGTTCATGCAGACAGTGATGCTCCTTAAGAGGTTTAATTTTACAGTAAGACTGTTATTGCCTTCACACTAATGACTCAAACAACATGATTACAGTATGGAAAACAAGAAAAAATATTTAATAAAAAACAACAAAACTGATTCTCAGCTCCAACAGGCCTCAAAGCTCAGAAGGAAGATTGAGCTAATATGTAGTGAATCATTTACTTAATGAGTTTAACCTCCTCCTGTTTGCGAATTGTCCAACAACACTTGGCAGTTTTCACATGCACTCCTTATTCAGAGTTATTTGCAAAACATCTCTTTCAAATAATTCTGATATTCCAGATTGCTCACAAGTACTTCATTGTGATTATGCAAGATTAAAATAAATAAATAAATAAACTGGCCTGTCTGGTTTGCCTAGTGTTGCTCACACAGCACACTTTCATTTCCCAGATTGGATAGCACTTAGTCTCAGTAGTAGTGGGAAGGTCTGTGTCCACTGGCTGAAAGGTCAGTTTTCATGCCTTTCTCTAAATGCAGATTTAAAATCTGTATTTTCCTCCATACATCCTATACAAAATGACCCTGAAATTAGCTCAGCAGGTGAGAGGGTGGTGCTAATAACACCAAGGTTGCAGGTTTCGTCCCTCTGTGTGCCATTCACTAAAGAGCTGAACTCGATGATCCTTCTGGGTTCCTTCCAACTCTAACTACTCTGTGGTTCTAGTGCTGAAAATCATTTAACAAGTGACTTAGTGACAAAGAACAGAGATACAAAGGGGTTTTTTAAAAACACTGAGACTATGGTTTCAACTGCTTTCACATTTTAAATTACTGTCTTGGTCTGTACAGTTTCTCATGGTATAGCATCCTGAAGGCTGACTACTGAATGTACAGGTGCTTAATTTTTTTTCCCCACCCAAGCAGAACACCACCCCTGAAGCCACAGGACTGTTACTGGGAATGCAGCCACCTTGCCTATGGCTATTGCTGTTAAAAGTTACTGTATTGATAACTTTATAGACTTCTTTCATATACAATAAATTATATTTAGACAAATAGTAAGTATCAAAGACAAGAAAGAATCCCTGTAATGCACCTTCAGATGAAAGCCTCCACCCCAGAGAGTGCAAATATTTCAATGTACTATATAAAGTAGAACTATGTGGAGGCTAAAAGCCCACCAGAAACCACAATCTTACAATGTGAGCCCTTGATCCTCTTTGAGATGAGGGCTTCATCAGTCATACTGAAAGCTGGCCCCATCAACCTAACTTTGGAAAGCAAACCTGTTGAACAGGTATCGCCCCTTTCTCTTGACACAGCTTAAAAGAATGAGATGGAGAAAAAAAGATATGTTAAACCATGCAGGATTCACCCTGAATCATCCCCAAGTGTTTCACAAAATTATTCCTGAAAAGATCTTAGTCTCTGTAGAGAATAAAGGTGTTTCATGTAATCCTCAGATTCACAGGGCAACTAAATATTTGTTTTTTCACGGTAAGCTATTTATGCATAAGATTCTTTATGTTGTGGATCTAATCACTTTTGAGGTAGTCTGTGGAAGAAATGAGCATGGAATTCCAGGCATGTCTCTACAAATATCTCTGGCAGCTCCCTCCAACTCATACATTATTTTTATTCTTATGGTGCCCTCTTCTTAGTGCCAAGTTAGACTTCTTTTTTTAAAAAAGAAAGAGAAGTATTCCTCTTTACAATTTCTTTTTTTCTGACAGAAAGGAGGCAGAAGGGTTCTGCATTTGCAAGCACCAAGCTAGGCACAATTTCTCTAAATTACAGTCTGCCTTGTCAAATATCTAGGCATCTTCAGCTGATCATGTTTTAAATAGGGCTGGCTCCTTTTAAACAAATCACTCGAAAGCCTGGTTCAGAGTTATTTAAAGTGGCTGGTATTTTATGACACCACGAATGCTGCACAATGCAACTGCTGAGCTTTAAAAACACAGAAACTAGAAAGTGGGTACAAGAAACTACCATCTGTCTCTTGAAACAATTATCATCCTGCCATCTGTCTATACACTAGATAATGTTTTTGCTGTCGATAATATTTGATTGGAAAAGCTCTCTATGGGTACTAAGAAGAGGAAACCATTTTAAGAAAAACAAAAATATATTGATGATCATCCAAGTTTCTCTTTTCTGCAAGAAAACATGCCATTGCACTGTGCTCTACTTTGAGACAAAACATGAAGGGTACATTGCAATGCTATTGGACCCCTTTGTAAATGAGATGGTGCTTCTTTACCATTATTCCATTCTTTATGAACTCCTTATGATAAAAGATGCATGAAAAGTCCAAAACCTAATTCAAACTGGGAATAGAATGAGGAAAAGTGTCTTAGAAATTTGCTTTGGACTTTCTTCCCCACATTGATTTTTCTCCATCCCAGAGTAGTCCTCAGCAGATGACCAGTTTAAATTTTTCCATGAACCTGGTGGCTGCAGTCCAGCCTGAACAGAGATTTAGATCCCAACACAGGAGGGACAGAAAGCAGGAGTTACCCTGCAGATTCATAAACTACGGATGCTGCTGCTTCCTAGCAAATTTCAGCTAGCCTGAAAGCACAATTACATGGGCATTACTGTCAAAAGAACTTCCATGAAAAATACCCTTGAGAAGACTCTTCCAGATCATTAGCTCCTCCCAACATTACAGGTTTTGCCCTGTACTTTGCAACCTTTGGGACGAAGGGCTGTGTAGAAATGCACTGCCAAGTGTGACACTGTCCTGGTTTGACACTGGCCCAACCCTAGGCCACAAGAGTTGCTCCCTTACCCTCCTCTGCCACAGCTGGGCAGAGAAGAGGGAAAAGAAAAAGTCAATGAAGGCTTCACAAGTTGAGATAAGGACTGGAAGAAAACACTTCAAAGGGCAGAACAGGCTCAACTTAAGGTTGCAAAGTGAAATTTCTTACTAACAGAATCAGAGGAGGATAATGAGAAGTAAAATAAGCCTTTAAAACACCTTTTCCCCCCCAGCCCCTCCCTCTTCCCCACTGACACTGCAGGGAGGCAGGGCCTGGGGGTTTGGTCAGTTTGTCACTGAGGTTTTCTTTCACTGCTCTGGGAGAGGAGTCCTTCCCCTGTGAGACCTCGGGGTCCCTCCCATGGGAGAGACAGTTCTCTGAACTTCTCTGTGTGGGTTCTCTCTCATGAGCAGCAGCCCGACCACACCTGCTGCAAGGTGAATTCCCCCCATGGGCACACAACCCTCCCAAAACTGCAGTGACATGAGTCACTCCTTCCACAGGGTGCAGTCCTGCCTGGGAGCAAGGGCCCCCTCCCTCCACTGGGTCTCCCACTGGATCACAGCATCCTCCAGGCATCCCCTGCTCCAGCCTGGGCACCTTCCCCATGGGCTGTGCATGGATCTCTGCATCCCCCATGGATCCCACGGGCTGTGGGTGGATCTCTGCATCCCCCATGGATCCCACGGGCTGTGGGTGGATCTCTGCATCCCCCATGGATCCCATGGGCTGTGGGTGGATCTCTGCATTCCCCATGGATCCCACGGGCTGTGGGTGGATCTCTGCATCCCCCATGGATCCCACGGGCTGTGGGTGGATCTCTGCATCCCCCATGGGCTGCAGGGGCTCAGCTGCTTCACCACGCTCCTCTCCAGGGCCTGCAGAGGAATCTCAGCTCTGGTGCCTGGAGCATCTCCTGCCCCTCCTTCTGCTCTGACCTTGGTGCCACTGTGTTGTTTCCCTCCTCTTCTTCTCTGACTAGAAGCAAAACCTGTGACTTTGTTTTGATTTCCTCCTTACATCTGTCATCACAGAGGTGTTACCAGCCTCTCTTATTGGCCCAGTTTTGGCCAGCAGCACGTCCATCTTCAAAGCCATCAGGGATTGGCTCTGCTGGATATGGGAGAAGCTTCCAGCAGCTTCTCATAGGAGCCACCTCTGTGGCCCCCCTGCTACCATAAACAAGGCTGCAAAACCAACACATACATGCACAACAGTCTTTAATGGAATCTTCAATTTGAGCAGGTCAGAGTTACCCTCCGATTACGTCATTAGTATCTTTATTGTAATTACAATTATTAGGGCTGTAATACTCTTACAAGGCCCACCCCTAAAGCTTGGATCACCCAAGACCTTTCACCAACACTCAAAAGCCTAATGAAGGGCTACATTTGTTTTCAGGCTGTTGCAACTCCTCCATATATGGCTCCTGTGGTGTCAAATGAATGCAGCACCAGACAATTACTGAACCAGCATCTGTTTAGAGTCTAGTGATAATGACATTTCTAAAATCCAATGAATGTTTTATCACATGAATCAACCGTATTTCTTGTTGGGAGAGGAAAAAAATAAACAGGTTGCATTAAGAAGTTAATGCACTGTTTTTCCCCTTCTATGAAAATTAAATCGTTTAAATGGGAAAAAAATAGTTTTGTGATGTAATTCTAATCCTTTACGACAAACAAGTAACCTAAAAGATTTTAGTCAATCCATAAAGGTCCAGTGACAGATGAGACATTTAAATCAAGGACAGATGAAGGGCAGGGACAGCTGCAGGTATGTGATTTTACCTTTTATTTGAATTTCATTTTTGGACGTTATGGGTATGGGTTTGGGTGATGGCAGTAGAGGTTTTTTTTCAATGAATATCATGTTTCATGCAACATTTTAAGAGAATTAATAGTATTTTAACAGATTACCAAAAAATTTCCAAAATGCACTGTGTACTGAGAATGGAAGTTGACAATGTATTAAAAGACAAAAAAGCAAAAAGTTCACTTGTCCTGCAGCAGCAGCAGCATCCACCATTATGGTGAAGGGGCACAGGCAGCTTATGTCAAGTGTGCTCTGTAACATGCAGAAGCAAGTGCAGAAAATCCTCACTTATAAAATCATAGTTATTAGTGAAAAGCTGAATAAGCATGGCTGTATATCCAAATGGGCTTGAGTACAGCAGATGTTCCCTAAAATCTTATGACTAAATCATAAAACTTGTCCTAGCCTGGAAATGTAGAAAACATGAATGTAGACTTAATGTTGGGGGAGGAGAGGAGGAGAAAAGAAGACAGCATAACTGCACATAACAGCTGGATTTCCCGAGGCACGTGTTTTATTCATAAGTGTAAGCTGGTGAGTAATTCACATGCAGCAGCAGGAGCCAGTTAAAGAACCCTACCGAGGTCATTCCTGGACTTAGCTCTGCCAGTTGTTGCACTGAGTTACTCCAGCTCTTTTTGCAAACATTCCTCCAGTGGAACTGAAAGCAGAGAGCTCAGGTGTTTTATTCTAGATCCATAAAGCAGTGATACTCTTTGGGACAGTTACTGGGAATAATAAATCAGAATATCAAAGAAAGGTCTTCAGATAGTTTTCAACCAAATGTCTTGGAAAAGCACAAACACATTTATCAGAAAAGTTTTCACCAGCAGGCTCCAACTGCTTTGCATCCATGGAGCTGAAAACTGACCAAACAGGCCAACAAAACTGCTGAAGGCAACCAGTGTGGTTAAACATATGGATCTGATTGTCTGATTTAATCTGCACACTCATTCTGAACTGAGCTGGAGAAAACCACATAGTGATCTAGAGCTGGATGAATAGGCTCAGTTGCTAGAGCTATCTGTGAATCAATACAAGAGAACATCAGTACCTTCACCAAGCCATTCCACAACAAGCTCCACTCACCAAAGGCATGAAGGTGGAAGATGAAAATGTTAAAATGAAGAAGAATATCACTTGTAGATAGTTCAGTTTAAGCTTTTTTCATCACTAAATGCAAATTAATCACATGAATATTTTTTGATAGGAACAGCAAATCATATCTAAGTAGTTCAAATGAAACACTTTCCCTACATTTTGAGTATTAAATCACTACATTAAATATAGTTTCTGATATTTAGCCTCTAGGCCACAACCTATCAATTTCTTACTTCTTCACTCAAACGCCAAGGCAATAAAAGAAAGAAGAGTTTATGCAATTAAACTCTGTCCAACCTCATATCACAGCACACTTCTCCAGGTTCCAAATTCAAAATCTACACACCTTCCTCACATATGGCACTTATCTCACCTCACCATGTGTGCATGTGTGTGCATGCTGTGTGGTAGATAAACTTTTATAAGATTATAAAACCTTAACATTTTGTCTTAGTGAAAATAACAGTGAAGCTTGCTGCAAAGGTCCAGTGAGCAGAGCATTTATCTTCCCCATCACTCTGGGACTGAGGAGGAGGACACAGCCTTCTCAGTTCCTTAATCCTTCTCACAGGCCCCAGTTTTTCTTTCATACCCATACCTATAATTCCTCTTGAGTTGAAAACTAATCAAGCCAGTCTGTACAGAAAAGGGCAGCTTGATAACAGAGGGATTAGACCAAGCTAATAGCACAACTAAGAGAGCAAGATAAAACCAGCCTCTCTGGTATGGAAACAGGAATGGAAATGGGACAGAGAATGTTTTTATCCTGATACTTTTCTTCAGACACATAATTTTGAAAATCTCTTGGAAATGAAAGTGGAATAGTGGCAACAGCTGTAGGAATCCTGGTCTGTATACAGCCTGTGACACCAGACCAAATACCATGGCACTTCACATGTGATAGCCAGGCTGGAAAGTCCCCATGCAGCACTAAGAGAAAGAGCTAAAGGCCTTTATTTCAGTTCAGCACCGCTGCCCACAGGAGAGTCACTCTGCCTAGGCAGCTTCACTATAACTCTTCTTGACCAGGAAAATCAGCTCCCTGAATTCACAACTGCAAAAACACGTTTCCAGTGTGCTTTGTGAGGCACCATAAGTTTCATTGCTCAGTTCAAGTAGCCAACATGATTGCCATTAGCACTAGGAGAGTATGAAATGAAAGTGAAGGTTAACTTTGATGCTTTCTCACAGCCATAAGCCTCTAGATAGTCCTGAAACAGAGGATAGTTTTATTCCTCACTGACATTTGTGCTAGAAAACATGAAGTATTCAGGAGTGACATAATGCAATAGTGAGGCTTCTGGCTCCAGTCTGCCCCTGCATAGACTGGAGTCAGCCAGCAGCTTATGGGAAGCACTTAGCATCCCCATAAAGGTCATCTGTACCTTCTCTCCTGACCAGCAAGCAGTAGGGACAGCACAATAAGGTCTCCTGTGCACTTCTCTAGGTACAGGATTCAGTGATGTGTCTGCTACAGAGCACCTTGTATCCACTAGATAACCATCCTGATTCCAAAAGATTCAACCAATAAACGCAAATGACTCACAAATGAAAGTGGAAGAGGGCTAGGACAAGCAGTAGGAATAGGACAAGCTATAGGAATTTTCCCCCTTCCTTTCTTTTATCATGCCATGCTAATTATGAAGTTCAGATAAGCTAAGGATTTTATGATGTTATAACAGAAGGGATTAAAGTCCTAGGTTTTTTTTCCAATCTCTCTCAGAAGTAGAAAATGAGAAATCAAAAGCCAGTTATTTTAAGAATTCATAAGTTATTGCACTCTGCTGCCCAGTACAATGAACTATTCTCAGTTCATGTCAGTTGTTAATAAGACTTTACCATAATATAGCAACTCAGCATGATTAAAAATACACCACAAAGGACATTCACCTCTAAAAATAGCTATTAAAAAAATGGACAAAGTCAATCTGAAAATAGATAGGGGGAAAGGAAGAGAAGCAAAATAGATTAAGTAGGGCAAATCATACTGGATACCAGGAATGAGTGCATTATTTTGAGTTCGTAAAACATTTTTGAATAAATGTATAAGTAAAGCATCCAATAATAAAGCATGCATATTAATCCAGTCAGAGTACCCATACACAGTTACTTATTTTAAACCAAAAATAGCAGAGGTTCCAGCTCTATTCTTAAGGATCCTTGCAATGGGTTCATTCATGCAAGAGAGTGAGAACTCTGGCATTAACAAATTAAGGGTCTCTGTGTGCATTAGACATGAGTAGTCTTGCCCACTGATTTTAGCTTTTAAAGTTCACATGCACAAAAAAACCACCAAGAAACAAAAAAAACCAACAACAAACCAAAAAAAAAAAAAGAAAAAAATACACCAAAAAAAAAAAAAAAAACAAAAAAAAAACAAAGAAACAAAACACACACACACAAAACCCCCAAGAAACCCAAAAACAAACCTCCCCACACAAACCCTGCAGCTTTACTGGGATAATTCAAACCAGCTCCAAACTTGCACAATGGAAGCAGATTTCATTTTAAAAAAACCCAAGTCCATTTTTCCTGAAGTTAAGCAGACACCAAATGCTCTGCTGGTTCAGTGCCAGAGCACCCAGCACTTGGGCTGTTCACCCATAATATAAATGCACTATTCCACCTATTAATTGTGATTGCTATCATACCACATAGAGCTAAATGCAGTGCAAGTATTTAATGGGTTTAGCACTATTCTTTTCTAAGTCTTCAGAGGAAATACTGGTACATACATTTCTTCAGAAAACATCTGTACAAATCCCAAAGCTATCTAAAAAATTAATTCTTTTTTCCTTCTTCTTTGGAATTCATGTACCAAAAGATACAGAGCGTCTAAATCTATCTGGACTCATCCTGTCTTCAAAAAAGAGCCTTATTCAACGTACAGCTGTGAAGATTTCCATGAAATGTACTTTCCCTTATGGCTTCCTTCCTGAAACCAAGTCACTTGAAAATCAAGTTTAGAATAAAGATTTTTTTGGTTCACAGTGATTAAAACCAGCAAGAACAGTTAAATTGTTTGAATGCCAAGTGTGTGCAATTTTCTTGCAAAATCCTTAGGTCTCCAAGCCAGAGGGATTTAACTTTCACAGATGCCGCACAGCCACTTACAGATTTATTCTGTGCCACAGCTTAGCTCCACTGGGGGGAAAAAGGAGCCAAGAGGAGGGGAGTTAAAATTCCTCCAGTGCAGATACTCAACAGAGATTCAGTGATTCCCTCCTACAGGCAACCTTCTCAGATATATAGTGAAATAAAGAAAAAAAACACAATATTTTGGACAGCTCCCATGAGTCTAACCCCTGTGATGTGTCCAGTGTGAGGCCACGTGAGCTATGAAGTGACAAGTATTTCAATAACTTGGCTACCTTGAATGTTTAAAAATAAAAAAATACTTTTATGGGCTACAGGAATACATTTAAGTAGACCTACAGACATCCATTGGCTGTGATGGACAAAGTATGCAACAAAAACCACCCCAAACAGCACATCCTGTCACCCCAATATATTTAAGCATCCAAAAGAAAGGTTAAGCTTTGGAAAGATCTTATTGAATCTTGTAAATGCTACTCTTACCTCAACAGTGCAAAACTCATTTTCTCTTCTCTACTGATATGGATCTATTGAGGCAATTGACAGAATTGAAGTTGAGTCATTTAAACTGAGTGAACAGGTTAGTGCAAATGCTGATAGGTCCTGCAAGATCTTGTGGCCTTTGCAGAGTGAAGTAGCCTGGACTCAGGTCAATGAGTATGTTACTCTTTGAGGATCTTAAAAGGGCAAGTGTTAGTAGAAAATTGAACTGTCTCAAGCTTGGTGCATTTCTTAAATTGTAGCAATGAGGAACAAAGACACACGGATTTCTTTCTTGCTTGCTCCAAAGAAGAACATTTATTGCAACAAACCAAGCATTTTTATGTTCTAAACTTAACCAAAACAAGCAGACACCAGCTGCGTGGCACTGTGGTGTCCCTGTCCGTGTGTCCCTTTACCCACAGCTCTCTGATCACACAGTGTCCCTGTCCGTGTGTCCCTTTGTCCCTTTACCCACAGCTCTCTGATCACACAGTGTCCCTGTCCCTGTCCGTGTGTCCCTTTACCCACAGCTCTCTGATCACACAGTGTCCCTGTCCGTGTGTCCCTTTGTCCCTTTACCCACAGCTCTCTGATCACACAGTGTCCCTGTCCGTGTGTCCCTTTGTCCCTTTACCCACAGCTCTGATCACACAGTGTCCCTGTCCGTGTGTCCCTTTGTCCCTTTACCCACAGCTCTCTGATCACACAGTGTCCCTGTCCGTGTGTCCCTTTGTCCCTTTACCCACAGCTCTCTGATCACACAGTGTCCCTGTCCGTGTGTCCCTTTGTCCCTTTACCCACAGCTCTGATCACACAGTGTCCCTGTCCATGTGTCCCTTTGTCCCTTTACCCACAGCTCTCTGGTCACGCTGTGTCTGTGTCTGAGCCCGTCACTGCCTCACACACGAGGTAACCACACACCAGCCATAGAATCTGTGCTCTGGTCATAGAACCCATCTTTCACCTCCCTGTCAGCTGAACCTTTCC
The DNA here is from genome assembly GCF_052056855.1 of Sturnus vulgaris. Lineage (NCBI taxonomy): Eukaryota > Metazoa > Chordata > Aves > Passeriformes > Sturnidae > Sturnus > Sturnus vulgaris. The sequence continues at coordinate 14,497,320 of NC_142256.1, read as the reverse complement.
CAGAGTGCTCTTTGGAGAGCAAGGATGAACAGAATTCAGCAGGATTTCTTATCTCCCACAATGAATAAAATGTCTGAGATACAGTATTTGTAATCTGTGCACCAGGGCTTGATCCAAAAAGGTACTCACAGATCTAAGCAGATTGCAGATCAGGTATTAATTGGTATATTAAGGTTCATTTTTCTCCCAGAGCAACAAACAGTAAATATGCACCTCTGCCTTTACTCTAATCTTTGCTTAAAACCAGATTTCAGCTGCTTCAGCATCAGAGGCTGGAAACAGATTTGTTTATTTCTGTGCATAACATAGCAAATATTTTCATCTTCACAATTAAAAGCTGATAGAAATGTCACAAAAATTAGGAGGTTAATTAAGATATTTCAACGTGAAAATTGTTCCTCTTAGATCCTTGAGAAAATATTTTTTATTTATATTATGCATCTCAGGGTTTAGGCATTAGCAAAGGGGCTAGGTGAGGGATTAAAAAATTACCAAGGGTATCAAAAGGATTACATAAAGGTTTGTGAATTACACAATGCTATGTTACCAGTAACTACCTCAAGAACTTCACCTTTCAGGAGACCTCTGATAAGGGCACAAGAGTTTACCAAGCAGGCTAGCTGAGATCAGTCCACCAGCAAGACCACACACAGACTGGATATATTTACTGGCCATCTGATGGTTCAAGAAAAAATCCAGAAATGGCTTCTTTTCTGCCTCAGAAAGTCTCTGTACTCCTGGAGTAATGCTGCCATGGTGAAGACAGAAAAGCAAATTGGTGCAGCAAGCAGAAGAGGACACAGGGAAAATGAAAGGAAAGTAAGAAAAGGCCTCCTGCTGTTACCTGTGGAGCAGCAGGCTTATCCACTGCCCTTCACCTGCACCCCTCCCATATCACCACAGATGTCAAAACAAACACAATCCCAGCCAGAATGATGTCAGAAAAAATAACAGAAAAGCATGTGCTGTAATCATCACTAAACAGTTATTCCTGACTGGTGTCATTACAAACCACCATCTTCAATAAGTTGAGGTCCTTTTTAAAAAATTACTGGAACTTCTCACTGCACTTGGTAACAGTCCCCTGATGTAGGTCAAAATGCCACAAGAGATGTAGACAACCTGCCATGTTTGTTTACCCGGGGATGTAGTCCTTGCTCACAGGAGCAGTCATGTGAAAGAAAAGTTAATGCATTCTTTCAGATCAATAAAAGCATTATTTAAGATTTCAGAGTTCAGGACTGATGAAGTTCAAGTTGCTCATATGAAAGACAAAACCACTATGAAGTAAAGAACATGTAATTACATGTGTATATTCCCCCTCCCCCACTTTTATTTCATCTCTTTCTTGTAGTGTAGGAAATTTTCAGACCTTCTGCAAAAAAAGGAAACATTTACCTCTAAGGATTATTTCCTTTTTCAGCAATATCACTGTGCACAAATACAATACTCTTACCTCTTAGCAAAACATACAACTGATGCAGCTAAAAGAGAACAAGTGAGATCTTGGCTATCAGCATTGTCATTCTAATCGAGAGTTCCAAATCCACCCCTGTCCCCCTATACCACAGGAGAAAGAAGTTTCTGTTTATTTTTTTAATGTAGACTTACATGGCCCCTGGCTATTGGAATACAAACACAAAAGCAGATGCAGTGTTAATTTAATTCTGTAACAAGTTTTCAGTGGTGTAGGAGCAACATCAAAGACAGTCTTCGAATATCAAATTAAACCCATCCATCATTCTTCTTGCACCACATTGTCCCAATGGCTTAACCAATATCAATGAGGATTTAACTGTCACCACCAAGTGGAAACACTGGTATCGTAGGCCTAAAATTAGAGTAGATTTGAGTAAATTGAATGATTATTAGAGGGAGCCATGAACACAAGCTTCAATCCAGCAAATTTAAAGCCTGTAATCAATCTTCACCAGGTAATCACCACCCATTTGTCACTGGAAATATTGATGCTTTGTTAGATTGCAGGAGAATACCAAAAAGCTCCTAACTTCATTAGCATGAAAGTACTAAGCAGATCAAATCTAATTCAGGATAGCACCTACCCCAGCTGTATACTTGCTCTGTCATTTTATCTGCAAGCCTCAGCTTCACCAGATGTCTAATGTATGATATAAAATACCTGCCCTTTGTGGAAAGCTGTCACCACTCTGAAGCCTGCAATCTGTACTTTCTGTATCTCCATTTTTATAAATGCATAGACAAGTTTTTGGGAAAGATTTATAGACAGAGAATATTAAGAGCAATTAGCACCTCAAAAATAGTAACAGACTAAAACACTTGAAGCCACTGAAAGAAACCAGTGTTGAATATTGTCCTTTCTTTCCCACAGCCCAAAGGATGCACTCAATTGCACACTTGTCTTTATAGCTGGTGGTTCTTCACATTTGAGACTTAGTCCATTAAAATACTGCATATTTTCCCTGGCATATAAGGGGGAACATAAGTATTTTTGCAAATCTCCTGTAAGTTTAACAGCTTGTGAATGAAGTCAAGACAGGCTGCATAACACCCTGTGCAACAGTCTGACCTGCTGCCACAAGTGTGGAGGAGGACCTGGTGCCAAGGAACAGCACTGGAAGCAGAAGCCAACTGCGCCAGTCAAAGACATCTTCCAGGGTACAGCCAGAGGGGAAATCAGAGGGGAAGTCTTGTTTTAAAAAAAGGGAAAAAAAAAGGTATCATCAGCTACTGTCCTGGGTTGCCCCTGCCCCATTTCTGACCCTGGGGCTGCAGGAGCCACTCTGAGGAGAGCTGGGGGTGCTCTCTCTGGTGATGCCTTAGGCAAAGTCTATTTATAAAGGGCAAAATGCCCCTGGTCAGTGAGGCAAAAAGTGTGAGAAAAGCCATGCAGCACCAAGGAGGATGGAGGAGTTGTGCCAGGCCCCAGGAGCCTGCCCTGCAGTACAACAACCTCCCATTGCCCCTGTCCCTGTGCCTCACAGGCCAGGGGGGCACAGAGGGTGGGAGTGAGATCAAGCCTGGGACAAACTGGGGAGGAAAGGTGCTCTACGATTTTTGTCTTTGTTTCTACCATCCTACTCTAGTTCTAACTGGCAATAAATTAAATTAACTTACCCCAAGCCAGGTATGTTTTGCCTATGGCAATAATTGATAAGTAGCGTACCTGCCTTTATCTCAACCTGCAAGATTTCTTCTCTTATTTTGTCCCCCATCTTGCTGGTGTGGGTCAGGGGGAGATGTAAGTGAGCAGCTGGAGGGGGTCTCGCAGCCATACAAGGTTCTCCAAATCTGACAGCACAGTCCTGTAAAAATCCTCACACCTCCTGCCTGAGGATGAAGACTCTGAAGCAGGAGTGAACTGGGGGGGAGGGAAGCACATTCTGATTATTCGCCATCATCCAGAGAGGGACTTCAGGCCTACTTCAAAAGTTTGATAAAATGAAACTACAGCTCCAGAAACTATGCAAAACCACTCACACACACACTCAGACACCTAGGATCTTTTTCAAAGAAAATAAGCACAAACCAAACCCCACAACCTTACTATATACAGACGACAGACCAAAATCCATATTGAATTCAGTATGTCTTTGTCACTGGAGAAAAAAAGTTCTGATACCAAATATTTATCAAACACTGAAGTATCTGAGAAGTATTATCCCAGTGCACATAAACAATGCAAAGCAAACAGTAATCACAGTTTAAAGTTCAATTTAAATTTAACTTATATTTGGAGCGAAAGTAGCATTTCATCAGATAAGCCTACCATCTTCAAAAGAAAGAAAATGAATTACAAAAATCAATTTTCCACTCGTTACAGAAAGTGTAAGGATCACTAAAGATCGTCATGACTGCCAGAGTGCTTTCTGTAATTTATACAACAATTTCTCAGTTTTTCATGGTGGACTGTCACATATAAGACAGCGTGCAAATGAAGAACATAAAAATAATTCAAGCAACGCTTCTGAGAACAAAACTGTTACAGGAGAAAAAAAAAAAAGCAGTTCTTGGAAAGAGATGTGAAAGCGCAGACAAAAACCCATAGGTGGTTGCTACAGAAACAGCCAAAGTGTATCACAGTATCATCCACACTTATTCATACAGATCCCTTAACTGAGACTGCACATTAAATAGACCCCCTTCTCCACAAGAGAACAAAAATGATACATTGCAGTAAAACAAAATCTTTGTGTACTGCCAGCAATACACCAGTTTCTCTTTTAAATGAGAAAACAATTATAGACTTGGCTGAGAAGTAAACTTTTTATCCCCCTCTATGGTTCCTAATATTTCAAGTCCTGGAAACAGTGATACGATTTTCATAAATATTTGTCACTAAGCAGCTGGGAATGGGAAACTGTAAAGGTCTTTTAGAAATATTTGAAGCATCAAAGTGCAGCTAAACCAAATTATTTAAACTTTTGAAAATATTAGTTACAAGAGGTAATTCCAACAGTATATTTCAGAGACAGCTCTCTAAGAGTTAATAAACACAAAACCAGTATAAACACTTGCTTCAAACTACTCAGTCCATTTTCTTGATGGTATAATGAATTGTGGTACAGAAAAATCATCATTTTGGAAGATGAGAAACATTTTCAGTCATTTTTGATCATTTCCAAAAAGAATTTCGCAATTAGAGGACTTAATTTTATTAGTGCTGAATACATAAGGAATTGAGGCATGTCCCCTAAGAGTGATTATGTCTTCGTCTTACTATCCTATTATTTCTATATTTTACAGCAGAAAAGCCCTAGAGTTTTCTGAGTGACAGAAATTACTTTTGAACGAACACTGCAAGGAAAGGACTATGGACAGAATTTTTCTGTGATTGTATTATAGTGATTACTTTTCTTTCATAATATCATTCAGTGACCTTCTTCTAATGGAATAAAAATTGTTGACTTTTCAAAAACTGTAAGCAATCCTGAGGAGCTGTAGTTTGCAACAATTACAGAAGGATCATCTGCATGAGGATTATCATGCAGAGCCACAAATGTGCTCCTGAAGGTTTATATTGGAACATAGTCACATGCTTCACCTTCAAACTCCAGTTCTCAATCATAAGATATATAATTTATCTTAGTCTATGCTAAAGGCAGGAAGAAAAGCTTTTCCTTGGTACACAGACAGCAAAACCTTTTGATGTTGTTGATTCTTAAAGGAATAATTTTGATCATAGTTAGTTTCAGTTGAACCTATACAGAACTTTATTAACAAAAAAAGCAAAGCCACACAAAAACATTTTAAATGACTCTTTAAATAGTAAGTTTAAATTTATTGCAGTTGAATACAAAGGTACACATAAGACAAAAACGTATGATATATTAATGGGGATCAAAGAGAAGACCTCATCACTCTCCACAGCTATCTGAAAGGAGGCTGTAGCATGATGGAAGTTGGTCTCTTTCCCCAAATATCAAGTGCTAGGACAAAAGGAAATGGCCTCAAGTTCCACTAGTGAAAGTATAGATTGGATACTAGGAAAAATTTCTTCTCAGGAACAGCCTGCTCAGGGAAGTGGTGGAATTACCATCCCTGGAGCATTTAACGTAGCACAGATGTGTCACTTGGGGCCATGGTTTAGTGGTGAGCTTGGTAGTGCTGGATTAATGGCTGGACTTGATGATCTTAAAAGTGTTTTTCAAAATTGTTCTGTGATTCAGAGATCAAATTTCCCTGAAAACGCCCTCAAAATGTGATACCATCCCTTACTTTCCATGTGGTGGCTCCTTTTCACAGGTGAAATGATCAACTATTTCATGATAATACATAGCATTCAGTGGAAAAAAGATTTAAGCCCAATACAAATGTAATATTGGTTTTTGTGGTCAGCATTCATAATACCATTAGTATTAACCCATAAAAGGGCTCAGGCTCTTCAAAGTCACTTTAGAGCCACAGTCTGATACAGGATGTGAAAGAAGCTCTAGTGACAGTCTCACAGATTTAAGCAGAACCAGACTCATCCTTTTTCTTATCCTTTCTCCCTTCATCAAAAGATGACACTACTTTGCAAGGCTCAGATCCTAAGAGAACAGAGGGCCAACCCTCTCCTTAGCAGTGGCATTCCAACCTAAAAGCTTAAATGGATAAACCCTTGGAGCAGACAGAACCAGCAAGCTCCGAGAGCTTTTTAAATGTGTATATATTTAACTGGGCATCAGGGAACCTGCTTGGCACAAACCTTGGCTAGGGCTCAAATTATATTAACAGCCTCTGTCTGGAGGGTCTTGCTCTACCAAATTAGAGCATCCCTGAGCCTTCCCAGGAGCTAAGCTGTCACTTGCCTTGCTCCACAACTGGATAGATGGAGCAGAGCAGGTGAGAACAGGTGTCCTGGTAGTTCATCTTCCTGCAGCAACATATTTTCCTCAAGGACTCCTGTTGCTTCTCCTTTGGCACTCAGTCTCTCTGCTCATTTTTCAGTTTTCCAGGCCAGCCTATCATCCTGGTTTGCCAGGCTGGCAGTGCTTTACCAAAAACAGCAAGCACATAAAGAGTATCTGCTCCTGGTTCACTGAGCAGGCTGATACTGAGAAAGGGCAGTGGTAAAGGATGTTCAGAGTTTTAGCATAAAGAAGGAGGTAAGAGATCAGTATATAGAGAACAAAAATTGTTCACAAGGGAACTTTTATCACATGCTAATCATGCCTCTGAGATGCAACAAATCAGAAAATGTAGCCAAGTCCCTCTAATGTCTTCAAAATGTGATTCTGTGGGAAACACCATTACCTGAAAGTGCTTAAAATATTTTTTTATTTCCCAGGATTCCAGAGAAAGTAGTAATAATACATTTGTACTAATAGAAAAAAAAAAAAAAAAAAAAAAAAAAAAAAAAAAAAAAAAAAAAAAAAAAAGTTGTCTATGAAAATCAGAAAGATATGCCCAAACAGTCAGCAATGAACTACACAGTTGAGAAAGCAAATCCTGTATTGAATACAGCTGGTATATTGGCCTCACTCGGGTGAACATTAATTATTTTCAAAGGTGAAGTGATTTTCATTTACGCACAACAAGACCTTTTTCCCCAAAAGTGGACACCTGAAAAGGTGATACCTGACACAGGAATTTGAAAGATTTGCTCAGAATTATGATCTTTGGCTCTGGTAATTAGCTTGTTCCATCCACCAGTGCAGCTTGATAATTCTGCTCTTAGGACAGAGTATGATACTTTTTGTGCTGAGGATTTACATGTTCATCAGAATGAAGTTAGTGTCTGTTTTCTCTGTTCTTCTGTTTCTAATATTCTTGTCAGATTTAGCACCAATGATCAATACAAAAAATATTACTATATATCTCACTGAAAAAAACCCAGTGATATACAGTAACTACCATGAGCCAAAGAGAAAAGCAGAACATTGACTGACCCATCATTGTCCTTCCTTACAATCACTAGTAAGTGACTCAGAATAAAATCACAGAAAATATCTGTTATCTGTTCCGAGGAGCAGATTGCACAAAGAAAATTTTCCTTGAGATAGTCTGCCCTTCCAGTTATGTGAGAGATCAAGTGATGCCAACACTTCTGAGCTTTGTGGTTCCTCCACCCAAGCTGCAGGACACCTGGTCTCCATGAAGAGGGAAGCTGAAGTGCATCAGCTTGAAAGGGAGCTCAGATATCTCCCTACCAGGACCCCAAACTTAATGCCACAGAAACCACAACCCCCAACTCATACGTGGCAGACTCTAGGCAAGGTTCACATGTGCTGCTGACAACCATGCACCTTCACCTCCCACCACAATAACACTCTGTGCCAATATCCAACTCTCAAATATATAGTCTTCCTTCTTCATCTTTTTCCTCCACGAAATAAGTTAGTTTAGTAAGTTAGTGAGATAACAAAGTTTATCTCACATAAATGAAGCCAGATGCACTCTGAACTCAGAGACAGCTGTCCCAGACCAAGTACCAGCCATCCAGTAGATGCAAGAAACTAATTTTTCTCCATCTTGTTGCCCAAGTGTTTGGAGCAAAACATAGCAGCAACCTCTTTTGCTAATCTATTAAGGGTTCTCAATTACATTTGTAGGGGAAAAAAGAGTGCTTTAAAATTGCTTAACCTGCTATGATCCCAGCAGGAAAAACTCGACAGCTAATAAGAGAAGATATTTCAAAAGACATATGAAAAGCTTCCCAGTATGGTTCCTGCAGAAGTTTGCTCTTTTCATAAACCTTAAACTAAAAAAAAAAAGTCTGATAGCAAACATTATCTTCAAAAGAGACCATTTGGAGCCATCTTCTGAATAAAAAATAAACCTGTGAAGAAGGTTCTGAAACACCACACACATACACACTTTAAACACTTTTCACCCTTCTTTGCTATTTGAAGGTGACTTGGACACATTTTTAGACTCTGGGGAACCCCAAAAGAAAGGATATAAGCAGAAGAGCTGAGGCTACAGCCAGAAATTGAGCAGTTGCTGAGAAGGTTTTGAGAAGGCTGCTCAGCAAAGCTACATCTCAGCTCTGTTCCAGTCCTGCCAGCACCTCCCCAGCCACCCCCACTGCTAAAGGAAGGTGCAGAGAGGTTTTGCTGCAGAATCGTGGGAGAAAGCTGTCTCTCAGTCAATGAAGGTACATCACTGCATTTCAGGAGACAAATTCCTACTGAGTCACAGTACACCAGCCTTCCCTGCTGCTGCTACTTGCTCAGCCATTAATTTTGCCAGTGGTGCTCTAAGTCTGGCACAACTCAAAGAGGTTTCTGATTTTATTGTTCATGGGGCAGGCAGTGACATTTTGAGGGCAGTAGCTCTTCTCTACTATCTCTTTTCTGGCCACCTAACTTTGAAGATTACTTCTATCAAAGAAGACCTTTCCTTGCCTGCTGCAAATTTCTTGACTGTAAAAGCACTAACTAAAATTAAGCTGAGTGCAAGAGGTGCTTTGCATTTTTGGCTAGATGAGAATCCCTCAGAGAGAGGTGTTAAAAATCAAAGTCCTACCAAAATTCCCCCATCTCAGTGAGAAAAGGAGTAGCTTTTACAGAGGTATTTAGTAGCAGATAAGGGACAGTTGGACTTTTTTTTCCTGAAGGAGAAACACAATTTGGGAAACCAGAAAATGCCTGGCTGTAAGAATTATGGAACAAGACTTGGGAAAAGTATGAGTGGGGCAAAAGGCCCTCACCTCAAATTGTCTGAAGATACCATAACAAATGTTCTACATCTAAGATATTGGACACTTAAGGCTGACCATCCTGTTGCCAGAGGCTACTGGGAAAAAAATAGTCAGTACCAGGAGCAGACCAGTGTAAGGACCATCTAGTTTCTCTTCTGGACAAGCATCATGGCAAGATAATTTCTCTGCTTCTAAATGCAGGGTACAGAGAGAGAAAATGGTCCAAAGCTCTGCTCCAAATACCAGAATGATTTTGCCACTAATTTTTTTTCCCCATTCTCCAAACAGATACTAAGTAAATGCAAAAGTGCTTGGCAAAGTAGCCAGAGTAATCACCACAGAGAACTCAAACTACTTTCTGAAAAAAAGGATTTCTTGGTAGTAATTTATTTTACTACAGAAACTTCATTGTTCTCTCCTGCCAGCAGCACACACAAGGCTTGTTCTACTAACAGGCTTCTAATGTCATACATCCAGCCTGGAAATTCTTGGCAAGATGCAGCAGCTTCACCTGTGCAAAGCCTGACAGGCAGCCCACCATGGCACAGCCCATCAGGACATGCAGGGTAGAGCAGCACATTACAGCTGGCAGATTATAATGACTTTTACTGCCTGCTATAACAGAAGCTTCTGCAATGTGCAAGTTAAACTGTGTGCAATATGCCAGCAGATGGAGAAGCAGAGTTTAAGGGACCCCCCTGCCCAAGTTGGTTGGTTATTACTGGTTTCAAAAGGAGAACTCCTTGATAGACTTTTCAAAGCTCACAGCTGGACAGGCACAGGAGGTCCAGCAGGCCACCACAAAGACATGAACATACACACAAACCTGTGAGCCAGCACCAACAAAACCCTTAGCTGAGAGCTTCTGCTGCATTGGTTAACTACAACGGCAATTAATGAACCATGTATAAGAAAGCTGCAAGGCTTAAGTCAGGCTGATTTTTTTAACAAGCACACCACTTCTAAAGGGCTTTGTGACCGCTTCTACCGAAACAGTGTAACTGCTTTTATGTGATTATAAAACTTGCTTCAACCAGACAAAAAAAATTTCAAAAATACACAGGACTCAGCCAATGAGGAATCCTTGGGCTAGTTCAACTCACTCTCACCCCCAAGCTTCTTTGCATAATCACCACAACAGAAGAATTAGGTAAGAAATGCTGGAGAATTCATAAATGCAGCTCAGCAGTGGCTTCAACTTTATGCATGATAGGGGAGAAAGCTGGCAAAGATATCTGTTCATATAATCAAAAAAATCAGACTGTTGTTCAGAGAGGGCAAATTTGTGTGCTACAGCTAGCAGCTATGATACCTTACACAGTATTTCAAAAAGGCTGGAATGAGATAGCCAAAGCAGGAGTCCCTGATTTCAAGGAGGCAACATTATGAATTCCATTATGCTTCCAGATACCAGCAGAGTTTCTGTAGACAACATACACCTACATCTTCAGAATACAATGAATTCAATTCAGCCACAAACCAAACTCACAAGGTAAGTCCTCCTCTTTCTCACTCGTCTGTCTATCCTTCTCCAAGTTGGCAGCCCTACACAGAAGTGGATTGCTTATGGAGAGAATAGTGAGGAGAAACATTGAGCTGATTTTTTTTTTTTTTCACCAAAAGGCAAATTATGAAGCCTTCTTACATGGGTTTGCACTTGATTTCAGATAATGGAGGAAAGTCGTGAAGGGGACTGCTGCAGAAATGCACAATGACACAGTATCTTATAACAGCAAAATCTACAGATCTCTTATCACCAACCACTCAAAAATGCTAAAAAAATTGACCAACTTGACCCGGCAAATAACCCACAGTATAATAAAACAGCAACTTGGAAGGAGTCAGACTGGGCATTTACACTGAAGAGGAGAATGTACATAAATACTTTTGTTAGCAGCTCAGGAAAAATGTGACATATTCTATTTTTTCCTAGCTTTGACACATGCAAGAGAATCCTGTCAAAGTGCTGATTACTTCAGCAGTGTCCAGAATGGGACACAATACAGATGGCATTGCAACATCTTTTTTCTCCATTACATGTTTGACAAACATTATTTGAAAATATGTTATCAAGACTGTCATCTGCAGTATCAACATGCCATCTTTGAGTCCACACACTCATTGTCATTTATGCTGGCTGAAAACTTGGCATTTGCATTGCTAAGGTTGGTAATTCTGTGTATTAGTAAGATTCCTTGTCTTCCCATTTTAGGAGCCTGTTTTATCTTTCCTCATAGGGTTAGCCAATGTACACAATACTGAATATATTTATAACAGGTCCTATCTTTTATCTGATTTGAATTACACACAAACTTCAGCCAAAATAATTCTTCACAGTAAAGAAAGCACATGCAGATATTTTTCTGTCACTCCTAGTCAAAGCTTTGAGATTTGTCAAGATAGTTTTCTCTATGAGGTCTCCCAAAATGATCCAAAGTCAAATTTTTATTAGAATAAAGTTTAGATACTTCATTTAAATAGATAAAAACTAAAAAATACTCAAAAAATGGGATACAAATTAGTTGTATGCTCAGTTCTCCTATTCACCTCATCAGCACAGTACCATCAACTTCTTAATAATTTTTTTCAAAGCCCTAGAGATAACAATTGTGGAATTCAGTAGGCATACAATAGGGCCAGATATTCCCTATATTATTCTCGTAAGAGACAATCCAAGTTGGCCAGACTTAGTTTTGAAGAACTATAAATGGAACACAGTCAACAAAAGCCCCACATTTTAGTCTTTAAAATACTGCATAATCTCATTGTCACCAAGTGTGCTCCATCTTTTCCCACACATTACCGTGACATACAAAGCTCTACAGAGCTATGACACGTGTGCCAGCATTGAACCTCATCTGAGAGAGTAGCAGAGAAGTTCATAGACCCAAGAGAGCAGGAAAAGAAAGGCAATTGAATGGTTGCTATGGGGCTGAGAGATTGGCAGGGACACAGACGTAGGTACTCAGTTTGCAGAAACTGCTCTCAAACAGCTACAGTGCAATGCTGCCACTGCAATATCAGATGTTACAGATCTTGAATTGAACGCCACAAGCTGGCAAAAGACTTTTGACCTTTTCTCTTTAGCTTCAGCTTCCCTCAGTTGCTTTCACTGCTTCATCTCACAGGCTTGTTGAGAAGATAAAGTCATCATTAGTGCTTGTGAAGCTCTCAGACACTGCAGTGGTGGCTGCTGTTAAAAAGCCTGTGAGGAGACTGAGATTTCCTTTTCAGAGCAGAGTTTCAATAGTGTGCCATAAATAAAGCATGGGACCACACACTGAACAATGGAGAAAATATAATACTGAATAGCTGCTCATTTAGTGAGTGCTATTTGTCCTGCTTACTGAATGAGGCAAGAGGAAAAAAAAATAGTATATGATCCTGCAATTAAAGACTGTATAATGATGTATACACACAAGGGGTCTGAATCAGGGTTGCACTGACAACTTTATGTCTGATTGCTTAATTTTGCAACCTTAATGATGTTTCTTTAATGCATTTTAACATTACATTTGAGTTATTTCTTTCAAAACTGTATTAGGCAGCATTTGTCAGTAAATGCAAATAACCCAATGCATTATGTATATTTAGTTCCCTCCAGGTCTTTCAGTATGATAAGAATAGTTGCCAAATAACATTTTTAACAAGGTTTTCCACAAGTTTTTCTGCAAAGTTGTATCCTGTTTAAATCCTTACAGTGGATTTGCTGAAATATCTCCAACACAAAGCTATGAAGCAAAACAATACTTCCATAATAATTATGCAATGAAATTTAAGTCAGAAGCTTTTGCTTTCCCTCTCTACAGAAAAAAGAAAATTTCCCCTCTATCCTAGTAGGAGTAACTTGATAAAATGGCAGTGACAATTACTGGCAGCCCTTCAAGAGGACAGTGAAGCCATTACTAACTGAGGAAATAGAGAGCTGGTGCTGTCCCATCTCTTTCATATGAATAAGTGAAAATATTTTCATTGGTAATGTGATTTGTTAGAATTTTTGCTATACCAGCATTCTTGTACTCTCCTGTAGGCTAAAATTTGAGCAACAATGGCACCTACTGTGGCAGAGCTGTTTCACCCCTCTGTTGCACTTGTACCATTTCTAAGGGACTTCAGTATTATTGTCAGGCACATATAGTCATATAGTCATGGGAACTCAAACTCCTACAAAATAATACTAAGATTTCAGCTTTGGTTTTGAAATTGTGTTCTAAGGCACTTCCTTTTAGTCAGGAGACAGCATAATTTTCTAAAGGTAGAGCCCACTCAGAATATCCCAGAGAAATGCACACTATGCTCTCCTGTAACATACTCCTTCTTCCTCCCTCTTGCCTTTCACCCCGCTCCCCTCTCCCCTTCTCACTCCCCCATCCCCAGAATATGATTCTGGTATTTACAGCAAAGCTATTTCCTCCCAATGGATACTCACATAAGGCACTGGGATGAACCAAAGCACACCTCCTCTTTTTGTACACACCAACCCCTCAGATCAGCTGCAATCTGCCAGAAAGCCTCTCAACATCCACCACGTCTGTCCAGCAGTGAGAGGCAGATGGAAGCTACAGTTCTCTGTCAGAACTGATAACCACGTTTGAAAACAAATTAACAAAACTCAGAGCATCTCAAGGGGTGTCTGGGTACAGTCTGTTTGTAGACCAGCCCCACATAAGCATGACAACTCTTGGGCTTTTCTTTTGAGGGTCAGGCACAAATTTCTGGCATTCCACACCTTTTGCAGAAAGTCCCTCTTACATTTTAGCTGTTACAGCACATCTCTTAGTTGATTTTTCTCCTGATTAGGTTAGAGCTTTTATCACAGAATTCACAGATCATTAACTCTTAAGAGAAAGGGAGACATGTCCCTCCCCTTTTTTAAAATTTATTTTTTCTTTATTAAAAGATTGCAAGGAAGAGGTTTGATTTAGAGGTCTGCGTTCCAGTGGAGTCACTAGGACAGCTTTCCAAAATATTTTGGTTGGCTAAGAAAGTGGTTTTTATTACACCTTTGAGAAAAAAAACCACTCTAGACAAAAACCTGGAAGAAGGCTAGTCAGTAGCTATTTTATCAGTGGCCACCAAGTAAGTGATATAAATAAGTTACTGACAGCAGTAACAGAAGCACATATGTACAGACCATCCCCTTTAAAAATCCATGTACCCTGCCTTGTGGATTCTATCACATATTAATAATTTTTTTTGTTTATCATGTAGCACATTGTACAAACAATATGCAAACAGTCACTATCTGATAGTCCCCAAAGACTGGATGATATTTAGGTGTCAACTACATCCAGAGAAGGTTTCTCACCACAGATATGAAAAATACCAACAAATTCTTGCAGCACAGAGTTGTAGGTGCCTCCTGTAGGTACAAATCTGCAGGTGTAAAGCAGAAGCCATTTGAGCTACAAACACACACCAGGTCCTTCTCATCCTACATACTCTACAGACTGAGCACAAGGCTTCCAGCCAAGGCACATGGCAGTCCTTGGGAAGCAACTTTGCTCAGTGCTGTCTTAGTTAGAAATATGGAGTATTAGCTTCCTACAGCTGATATGATGAATGAGAGACCTCAGCAAAGTGAGAGGCAGGAGAGTAAGTTACTTATAACCAGGCATGGATGCAGAACTTCATCCAAAATGCAGAGACACCATCATTGCAGAGGTCTTGAAGCATCACAACACACAGGTGCATTGGTCAGTGTTAAAGCTATGAAGAGTTAATCAAATGCACACTGTTATTTGGTGCTGCATAGAAAAAGATGTTTAAGCATCTGGGCGTCTTTGAAGTATTAGCATCTTACAGGCCACAGATCAGGAGAGAAGTGAGATCACCTGCCTCTTGCTAATGAGCAATGAGGGGTAAAAAATGCCCTTTTCCTAACCCCAGTACATGAGCTGCTCCCTCTGTGCAGACTGGCTGTGAGACAAGAGTGCTGCAAAGCAGCAGTGGAGATGAAGTGCTTTCCAGCATCCAGCTCAGAGCTGTGGCTGCTGCAGGCAGCTGGTGGTTGAGGGAACCTCTGCATGCCAGGGCAGAACAAGCACTTCAATTCCTGCTTTTCTTTATTTGTGGCTTGCATTATCTGCTGTCATTCATATCTGAATGGTCAACAATAAAACATTGCTTACAATTACTGCTTCCAGAATGACTGCATTGAATGCTTTCCTGATAAATTGTTGAAGAACTGTACGTTGCTATTATTATTATTATTTTCAAATCAATGCTTAAATGGATAATTTGTATGCACCAGCAAGCTTTGCTTGAAATCTAGTGACATGTCTAAAAATAAATGTTGTGCCAATGGGTAAATTCTGGCAAGTCACTGAATCAAGAGGAATGTGACAGAGGTGATTGGAAGAGGGAAATAATTAAGCTGGGTTTTCTCCCTTTTCATCATGAAAAAGAAACATTTTGCCTAAGTGCAATTTGAAGTGCTCTGTAGGAACACCTTCCGTTTTCCTCAATAATAAGCCACTTCCAACACCCTAAAAAAAATGCATGACTTCTATGCCTTTTTTTGTTCGTTTCTATTTTTTTTTCTTTAAATACAGTTTTCAGAGAGCCTGAAGTGTAAAAGAGACTCTTGAAGTTCCCCCAGGAAATTTGCACAAGAGATGGTAAGATATTGTAGTTTCAGAGGTTTGATTAGAAGAGTTGGTGATGTCTGCTGAGTTGAATGCAGGCTGGTGAGCCAGGAACTTTCAAGTTGTAATCTCCACTTTACCACTTGCTCCCTGCCTGTGGCAAGTGGTGTGGTATTCTCATCCTGCTTTACTGCAAAATTCAAACAGGGGTGGTTCTCACAGGACTGCTTAGAAGGATTAATCTAAGGTTTTACTCTGCTTAGATCTTAAATGTTAGCCACACTCTGTAAATGAGATGCCACTGTTACACCAAATCAAAATCTGCATTGCTCTACGACCCAAAATAGTATTCTGGAAAAGTACACTTCTTACACCTTTGCTCTAAGTAGATAATCCAGCAAATAACTGGTAATCAACTTGAATAAAACATACTAAGACAAATTCAGTGTGAATTTTTTCATGTGGCATTTATACAAATGTGCTGTTTTAAGGATTAATTTTATAAACAGAATTCTGTACTATACAGTAAATAGCAACAAACAAACAAACAAAACCCCAAAAAACCCAAGCAAACAAACCCTGCAAACAAACTTAAAGCAAAGACATCATTGAAAAGAAGCATATAATTGTGGTAAGGACTTTGTTCTATTAAGAGCTCATAAAGTATCCAAAAAACATGGCTCCAGTCCTGAAGTCCTGATAGGCACCTGATATACTTCAACATTTCATTTTGCAATATCTTCTCTCATACGTCTTTTTCCCCTCATGAGTTTAGATGCATAATCCACACTTCACTGTTTTTAAGCCAAAAGTTAAATACCTTAATGAAAAGGAGAACGTTATAATTCAAGGCTATACCTAAAAAGTTTTTCTACAATTGGTCCAGAAACACCACACTTAAGAACATCTTAATTCAGCAAAACTGAGAATTCCTTCAACAACCAAGAGTTAAATTACTTCCATTAAGAGGCACAGCTTCTAGAAGTAATCTTTTGCATAGACCCAATTCTGCTTAGTATAAGAAATTCCTGAGCTTTTTGCTTATGTATTTAAAATCTACAGAACAATTATCAGTGAAATATAATTCACCCCAACATTGGGATTTCTGTCTGTATTTGATTTCCAGAACCCACTCTACATGTTTGAACTAGGAGGTATTTCCTATTGCCCGTGTCAGTGACACAGCAGAAGGAAGCAGATAGATCACCAAAGGCTTGGATCTCCTCCCTTGGCCAAATCCTCTGCTCATTCTGCTAATCCAAAGCACAAGCCAGCCTGCTTGACCCACAGGAAGAGCATGAGAGAACAAGCAGAACATGAACCCTGGCAATAGCTGAGCACAAGGCTGAACAACATCTCACTTATCCATCAGTCCATCAAGTCATAAATAAGGATTAAACACTGAAGAAAAGAGCATCAAAATAAGTTGCATAGAGGACATAGCAGTAAAATCCTACAGCCCAAAACCATTAAATACAACTAGTTAAACCTAGAAAATGTGTTTATAACAAAAACCCTCCCCAAAAATTCATACACACGCCACAAAGCTTCAACATTTGTTACTGGAATGAAGGGGAGAGGAGATGTAGGAGGGAGAAAAAACACCCCACAAAATAAAAAAGTTCAGCCACTTTTCACAGGATGAAAGGTTCCTCCCACATCCATTCAGTAGTAGTTGGTTGCAAGTTTGTCATATTCCCTGGCTCACTATCTGCTACATCATTGCTGAGACATCCCACACATTCCTCCAACATTTGGCAGCAAAGCCAGAGAGAAATAATGATGACCATCCACAATGCTCATCTGTCCATACTGTCCAGGACTAGTGGTAGAAAGGATATAAGGTGTATGAAATATTACTTATATAAGGAAATGGAGAAGTGTAAGGCTCAGATTAATGTTAGCAAAGAGCACTTATTCACTCCTGCTTTAATAAAAATGAAACTAAAATGTTTGATGCAGAAAATACTCAATTCATTCTTACAGGAAAAAGAAAGCAGATGGAAAGACATTAATCAGCTCAGGGGCAGAAATATTTTCATTTATATATCCAGAGATCATAGAATTCAAAGAATAGAAGTTCCAGGTTTAGAGTGGAATATGAGACGTCACATTTCAAGACTGTATAAACATAAAATCAATCAAATCCCTAAAATTGAGTGCTATAGTTGTGGTAATGGCCATGCAGTGCTGTACCCAAACCAACACGAGGTCATGTGAGCAGTATAAGCAATTGTCAGAGCTGTCAAAAACATGAGTAAGAGACACTAAAACCCTCACATACCCCCACAGGCTTGAAAACATTCTTGTATGCTTAGCCCTGACATCACTGTGAGTCATTACTTGGCTTCTCATTATTAAGAAATTAGGGGGGCTTGGATGTATTGTAGATGCCCACTAAAAGACCTTCATGCAGCACTTTGTGAACATGGCTGCTTTTTGCCTGCCCTTGGAAACCCAGATATACTGTGTTTCACTGAAAAATTGCTTACTGTATTTTTAGTTATTTATGTTTCAAAATCATTATACACCGGGGAATGAAAAAAATTAACAACATGAAAAATCAACTTCCAATGCTGGATTTGTTGGATGTCTGAAAAAGTACAATCTCGCCCCAAACCAGAAACTGAATTTAGATGCTGCTTTGACCTTATATCTCTCATGTACAATTGCATGTAAACTATGCTATTATTTCCAAGTACCTTATCATCCCTTCTGGATCCAACTGTGTCCACAGAGAGGAGCTGCATTTTGATTTTAAATTTTGGTGCAAAAGGTCAATCTGCATCCGCATCAGCAAGAGAGAGAATTAGAAGAGAACTGAGACTTAATGGGATCCCATTTGTTTGGAAAGCAAATACACAGCTATACAAGAACTGCCTTTTAATTTTATTTCTGTAAAGCAGTAGCATGAAATGCAAATCTGTTTTCCCATAAAAAAATAATCCCAGTGATGCTTTTTCTCATGCTTAGAATAATGCCTCGTACTTCTTTATTCCATCTTTAAGATTAATTCAGGGAAATCAGGGGCCCGTCTCTCATCAGTGGCATGCAGTCGTGTGGTTAACATTTGTTTAGTATTACCCTGCTTAGTTAGGGTTTACATCACCTTCATACACAATCATGTTGTGTTTGCTTACAATCTTAAGAAGAAAATAATTCAAATAATTACAGTTACTAAAATAAAAGTTCCTCTAGTGGAGAAAAATTCCTTCCCCTGTGGGTTTCAGGATTCCAGGAGCTATTTCAGGTATTCCCAATTGGCCTCAGTAAGGCTGTTTCACTAATTTCACAGAAAGTAATTGTAAGCTTAGAAAGAATCAACAATTTTCATAACAAATCTCAGAGCTGAAAAATTTCAAGTGTTCTGAATAAATCTGGGCACCCATTTACACTACAGAAAAACAGAAGCAAAAGCCTTCAGCAGGACTGCCCTAGATATTGAAACTATTGCAAGGGATGTAGTAACTTTTTTAGTATTGCACAGCTACATTCACAGTTTTGGTCACCCAGGACAGTTCATCTAAAGCAATGATGTGCAATTCCCCTGCTTTTTCTAACAGCCTGTCCTGTTCATGTTTTCTTCAATTACCTGAGTGAAGAAATATTTATCAATTAATTCTATTCACACCCATACTGAATACCAAATGGTTATGGTTTTTTTGATGATTGGAAACCATTTTGTCTTTTCCACTGACAGCAATAAAGGCTTACGACTAGTTATCTTCAGATATGTCATTACCTTTAAGAATGCCATTCTTTTTTCTTTTTTTATAGATAGCCCTTTATATATGTTTAAAATCACTTTAGTGATGAAAATATATCAGCCAAGAAGTTTTCTGTTACAAAGTTAATGAAAAACAGAAACCAGATATGCATTCACTAGTGCAAGGATTTACTCGGGAAAGAGAGCTCAGTGCCCTTCATGCTCAGAGCTGCTCAGAATTCACTCAAGAAAATCTTTGGGGGTTAATTCAGTATGTCTGTTTTGGGGTACGCTACTACACTACTGAGCAAGTCCTCAAGAAGAAGATGTTTATTGAATTCCATGATCACTCACTGAACTAAGTTTTTCTTAGGACTCAAGAATTACTGAGAATCATTAAAATCTTTCTTAAGGCAGGCCTCTGTTAGACAGAGTCCTTTAGGGTAAAGGACGATGAGATATGAGTTTATCATTTTCAACAGAATTACCATAACTAGCAAAGTGGTTAAATTCTTCTTTCCTATTTACCCACCTCCTATTTTTGTTTGGCTTAGGGCTTTGACTGCAAGGCTTAGAGATGTACACCACAATTACTGAGGAGTGGATTATTTTTAACAGTTCCGTCCCTTTCATTTCCAAGGATACATTGCTTCCTATTACTTGACAGACATTTCCTAGTATAATTTATGAGAGCAATTGGGGGGAAAACAGTATGTTTCTTTCCTAAACCAAAGTAATAACAGTAATCTAGGCCACTTCTAGACAGTCTGATATAACAGGAGGGTGGAGCATGTGAGCCTGTGGTACTGGAAGTGGAGGATATTAGACAAGCCTGACAATGTCATATAAAAGCTAATGCAGATAATCTCAAAGCAAGAAAGATTATGAGAGTCCTGGAAACTAATTCTGAATTGATGGGAAAGGTCTGCAGGGTTGTCTATCATTCATCTTGAAAAGTAGATGCAACATTATTCTCTAAGCCCAGGCTATTGGTAACCTACAGGACAGTCAGCAATACCTTCCCTGTGTTCTAATTATAAGCAGTTAATTCTGGGGCAATTTACTGCATTTCCTTATACTGCAAAAAAAAAGTAACAGAAATGTGCATCAAACTGTAGACATTAATTTGTTAATGCAGTCTACATCTGCTTCAACTTGATGTCCCCTTGCTGCCTGGATCATTTTCCTAGATGCAACCTCTGTTGCTATACAAAAACATGCTTAAAGAAGTAACTTGATGTGACCTAAAGGTCTGTGCCTCATACCTCTGGATCTACTTTTTTTAGCCTTACTTGCCTAACTTACTTTTTTTTACTAACTTACTGCCCAGCTCCACACGTAGCTTCTCATACTCTTGAAAGACCTCGTTTGGGGTTTTTTGAAACCTGGATTCTGAAAGATCAAAATTTGTTATCATAAACTTCACTATGAGAACATGACATTGCATCTAGGTTTTGAACCCAGTGTGCACAGCCCTTATACAGGCAGAATTTAATCAGCTTCACTGCCAAGCACAGGTTTCAGAAATCAAACTGATTGAGCCTCCAAGGGAATTACTTAAAAGTAAAGTATGCAGCCCTTTTTTATTTTAGAATGGCCTCAGGACCATGGGCAGTAATTGCAGCAACACAATATCAGTATCAAAGGCTTCTAGACTCTTACAAACTAAATTTATGGTCACTGAGAAAGGTGTCAAGTTAGATTTAACTTTGAAAGAGACCTTGAAGGGAAGCTCATAAAAGCAGCTGGAAATACTGCACAAGACATTTCCAATGATCTTGCATATATGCACAAAGAATATGGTAAAGAATATTTTTTCTCATTTGATTTCCTGTATTATTATTATTCAAAAAAAGAGAGCGTGAGAGAGAGAGAAGTGTAGTCCTTATTATTATTTCCTATCCCTTAGTTTCCCCTTTCTTAAGAGTCAAGTTTCCACAGCTATTACATTAGCAAAACTGAGCTCTGTAAATGGGGTTTGTTTGTTTGTTGTTTGGTATTGGTGGCTGCTGAAATTTAGCTCATTGATAACTCATTGTGGCTGGTGTATTTTTGTGCTCTTTTGTGACAGGGTGGAAGACTAATTCTAGCACAAAATAGGCAAGAGAGAGAGGTGACTTCAGAAAGGCAACACCAGGACAACCTCAGTGATAAAATCATGCTGAAGTACTTCCCCCTTCCTAATACAGGCAGGATTTAGATCTTTTAATATTGGCCTTTGACCAGAAGTCAGGAAGAAGCTGTCTTTAAATGCAAACTCATCATTTGTGAGTCTATCCAAAATGCCAGTTGATACTTCCACTGGAGCACATACTGGAGTCATATTGACTCTGTGACTGTTATATAAAGACACCTTATTTTAACCCACGAGTCTCAAAATTCTTCTTCAAAATAAAATTTACATTCCAAAATAAAAGTACAGAATGCTTCTCATCCAAAATAAAAAAAACCAGACAAACAAAAAATCCCCCTAAAACAAACAAAACCAAACAAAAAACCACCAAAACAACAACAACAACAAAAAATCCCACAAAAACCAAAAGATCAACATAATAATAAAAGTATTTACAAGACTCTACAAGCTCAGAGATTACTGACTTTTGTCTTCATAAATATTTTGGCATCTCAAAGGTACAAGCTAAGCTTCTTTCCTCTGACAAGCCCTAATATCCAAGGCTCAAGTCCTTCTGATGGGTAGGCAGAGTTAGTTGTTTATCTTCTGCTAAGCTTTAAAAACCAACCTATCACCTAAATTCTTACTACCTGACTATTTTTAGATGTTGTGATTTAAACCCAGTCAGCAACTCAATACCACAGAGCCACTCACTCCCCTGCCCTCAGTTGGATGGGGAGGGGAACTGAAAAATATAAACCCCATTGGCTGAAACAAAAACACTTTAACAATTGAAATAAAGTAAAATATAATGATAATGATGATGAAAAGGAGACTGAGAGACAGAAATAAAACCCAAGAAATGCAAGTGAAGCACAATACAGTTGGCTCATCTCATGCTGGCCAATGCCCAGCCCAGCCCTGAGCAGGATTCAGTGGCCTCTGAGCAACTCGCCCAGTTTATAAACTGGGCAGGCCTTCTGTGGTGTGGCAAATGCTTTGGCCAGTTTGGGTCAGCTGTCCTGGCCATGCTCCCTCCTGGCTCCCTGCAGGTGACACTGAGAAGTCCTTGACTGAGTGAGCACTACAGAGCAACAGCTAAAGCATTAGTGTGTTATCAATATAATTCTCACACTAAATTCAAAACATATCACAGTGCCAGCTACTAAAAAGAACATTAACTCTACCCCAGCTGGAACCAGGACTTAAAGCTAAATCAGAAGATAAAAATCAGTGTGAAAGTAGCTCGTGGTATTAGTCATTAACATTCAGGTGGAGAGGAAGTTACATTTCTAGTATTTCTTAAATTATCACCTCCAACTTTTACACTCTTGTTTAGAATTCCCAAGTTGAGATCCAAGTCATACAGGCACTTCTCTAATTTCCTTGTCTTTGAGCTGAAGCTTTGATTGAGGGTGACAACTTTTACAAGGACAATTTAAAACTGACCCTTGGGCCAGCAATTGCCAATCACCCCTTCATATGCACTAGTCATGCATTCTGCAGAGCTGTAGGGCTTTGACTTAACCTTATTTCCCTTCTGACAATCTTTACAAAGGAATTATTTGCAGTTGATACAATGTGTGATGGGTTTGAACTTAGGTCAGGGAGATTAAATTAAAGCAGAGGGCATTCTCGTGATGAAATCATACCAACTTTTCCAAATAAAATTACTTATCCACACACACCAAAGAATTGAATAATGTAAGGTGTCCTTTTCTGATGGGGATTTTCTTCTCATAAGAACAAGTTATGCTGTACTGTCAAAAATATTTAAAGGTCAGGGGCATCACAACCTACAGCAATTCATTTCAATCTGTGAAAAACGGTTTACATCTCCCCCCACTAAACTAATTTGGCAGCTTGAATTCAGCAGCTAGATTTCCAACTCAGCTACTCAGACTATCTGTGTTCTGTGGTGCACCCCATGGTGTTGCATTACACAACCCTAGGGTCATTTCCATACTGTTGGGTTGTGAATACAAAGTTTATATGGCCACAAGGATGTGTTTTCTACCCTGTACACACAGTAATGCATCATTAGCACTAGAGCAACTCTACTTGTTTATGAAGGGAACTAGCTGCTGTAAAAAGAAACACGAAAACAAACTATATCCTATCAGATAAATTAAGCATTATAGAGTTAGAAGAGTTCAGTAGGAATGGGAGTGTCAAAGTTTATAATTGGTGAAGGCAACAGAGACACAACCCACAACGAGATACTGTCATCAGCCCTGACACCAAAGCTAAGGCACACTGGAAACTTCATTTAAGAGGGTGCAAGGCAGCAGATCTGTTCCTGCTTTGAGTTGATCATATCTGAAAGAGCAGATCACATCTGCTGCATAGTGAATATGGAACTGCTGCATCTGAGATTGTTCCCACTGCACCTCTGACCTGCCAAGGACTGCCCCGAATACATAACACCACATAACCACACCTATGGAAGTCATGGGACTTCCCTCTAGAGGTGCTGGACAGGGCTTCTTTTCTGCCTCAGCACAGCCTGTGCTCTCCTCTTTCACTACCTGTCCTTGACAAAAAGTACTAAGCACAGCTCAGAGCCCTATAGAACCCTGCAGATCTGGTGTCACTCTCTGCCACCCTGTTACAACCAGAGGCCACGAACACTTGATCCTACAGCACTATAAACATACCATTTTCCCCCTTTACACTTTTCTGTGTTGTAAGGGCAACTCATAGGTGTTTAACACCGAGATGCCATTCTAACGTGAAGCTGAAGGTACAAAAATATTCCAAGCTTTTTATTAAAGGCAAACAACCCCTTCAACCCAGCCACAAGTATTACAATTTTATAACAGGCTATAAGGACAACTGCACAGGGCCTTGAGCCTATCAGGGGAACTTCTAGGGGAATGCTCAGGAAAAGTCTGGCACAGGCTTTGAGAATGCCTCACTATCTGAAAGGAGACAAAAAGGCTTTCCTCACGGTGCCCTGCAGCACTGTGTTGATCTCCCTCTATTTCCTATCAGTCACTGCCCTTTGCCCTGCCCTTGCACCACCCCCTGACCCTGTACTTAACCCAGACACTGCTGCGATTTTGTCTTTTGTCCCTGGACTCCTTCAGCGTGACCTTGCAATAAACTGCTGGGACTCTATACAGGAGACCCTTTCCATCTTTCTTCACTGAATTATGTGTGGTGTGTAACTGTGAATTCAGTGACTGTACCTATCCGAGTGGCTTTCCCAGCAGATGCTGGGAGGGGTAGCAGCATTCACCATCCAGTTCCACGCTGCTATAGAGAGCAAAATAGTGACTTCAGTAACTTCACAATGTGCAGGGCAGCATCTAAACTAACAAAACAACCATTACTGGATTTCTTCTTTAAAGCCACTATGTGTGTTATTTCTTTAAAACTCTAACACAGATTCCCAGAGCAGCAGAAAAACATCCTGGAATCTCAAGTGGAGCAGAGGATATGACTAAAATGTAACCATGTGCCTTATTGGTGTAAGCTGCTCAGTGTTACAGCAAAATGAGTCATTCCTTAGTACGGTCACACACAAAGCAGGACAAGCATTTCAGCTGCCTATCCCATACAAAACACACTTAGTAAAAACGTTTTGCCTTTATTTTGCAGCCTGAATGAAGAATGTAATTGTCAATGTGACTTTGGAAAAAAAAAAAAAACAAAAAAACCTCCACATTCACTGCATTACTCAGATTTGTTCTCTTCACGTCTTCAAAGTTAAACAAACATTTCTGCATTTCACTCGTGTTATCTCAAAGTCACAGAAGTGAAATCTGGATTCTTCTCTGGCTCTTCCATAAGCAATAGATGTTCAGCTCTTTATTGCACTCACCTAACAATGGGGAACTTTACTATATCCAATAATGTGCAAACAAGAGGGGCCCAGCACTCAGTTTATCTGCCTGCCAGTCTTTTTATTTTCTAAAATTAGGATATATTTATTTGCAACCAAGTTTTTTATAAGACAACTACACAAATCAAATATAGAAATATGATTTTACTTCAGACATATTGCAAGTAAGTATTCCAAATTGTAAAGACGCCACTTAATCTAATTAAGTGTTAAAAGGGATTGTTCCTCTTTAGCTTGCAAAATTACTAACTCACATTTTCTGTTTCATCTGCTTTCTCATGAATAACAGAAAAACCATCTTACACAGACCAGTTCCAGCTCAACTCTAAAAGGCACGGTTTCTTCCTGGTATAAAAAAAATCTGACAAAGAAATTCAGGTTTTTTAAATGTCCTTATACATGTCATTAAAGGACTTATCATTTTGCCTTTTTTTCCCCACAGCTGGAACAGATTTTTCTCTCTCAAGGTTTGGTTCTAGAATTCTATGTAATTAAAGTCTGGGGATTGGTCTGTGGGTTGTTTGGATTTTTTAAACACTAAAGCAGTTTCTTGTAGTAATGTCAGCCTCAAGTATAGACAAGAATGAATAAAACCTCAAATACTGCATTTTAATGGGAATCAGATTAGACTGGTCTCATCCTAGGTGGCACTTGTCAATATTACACACAGAATGCCCACTGGATGTGTTGGCAATTTACCTTTTTTCCTTCCTCTGTCCACAAGGAAAGGTTCTTTCTAAATCCCCTAACAAAGCAGGGAGGCTCTGTCTGCCCAGGAAAAAATTCAATCATCGACTGACAAGTGTTTTGCCTGTCATTATATAAAACTGTTAAAACATACTTCCATGCTGCTTATAAATGCAGATCTACATATACAGACTAATTAACATAACCTATAATAAGCTTCATTAATCCATCAACTAAGAACAGGTTGACATTTAAAACTGTCAAGGAAACTTAATGTCTGAAAAGGATTCATCTGCAGAAGCCCAAACCTTTTCAGTTGCTTAGGATCATAACAGAAGGCTATAAAATGGAAACAAAGACTTAGGAAAACTTGTCTCAGCTGAAGTCAGTACAGAACTACAAAACCTTCAGAGGAGCTGAGTTCATTCCTGGTGCTTAGGGCTAAGCCCAGAGCCAGTGCACACAAGAAGTTCACAATCCTCTGCTCTCTGCCCTTCTCTCATCTGCAGCCTAAGCCACGTGCCTACACTTAGATATTCTCACAATCTTATGGCTTCCAGGGGCCATTTACCTGTTCAACTACAGCAGGCACATATGAATGTTGCTCACTTGAGGACTTCTGTCCCCTCAGACCCACTTCTCACCATACATTGACACAATATCCCACTGAAACCATGAAAACTCTCACAAGGGCCAGTAACAAATGGCACACAAAAAAATACCAGTTTGGTTTTCCTTCCCTGCAAAGTTCTTCAATGCAAGGACTGCCTTTGAATTGTGTGTGCACAATACCCCGAGCCAAGCCTCTACATGATGCTACAATAGAAATAATTTAAAAATCAATGCGAAGCAAATTAGTACAGTGCTGTTATTCCCAGCAAGTAGAGCTAATCTTGTGTGATCCAAGAACACCCCAACTTCTCATATTTCATATTCACATGCAGTGTTTCCCCCACTCTCCTCCTACCTGCCCTCCCATCCCCCGTCATTTGATTTATTTCTGGAAAGCAGTTCTCTCCATACACAGATCAATGTTAGAACTTACCTAGAGAAATTTGATTTCCTAGTTAACCCTACACCACTGTAAGAAGCTTCCTCTACTGTTTTTGAAGTAAAATTAAGCTCCTTGGTACTACTGTGCAGCACATGGCCTTAGATTAATATCTCTTCTACTTTTTCACTGATGAAGGAGTTGTCAAATAAACGTGCCCTTTAGCTAGCTGTCAGGGAAAAATGAAGCCTCCTGTGGCATTCAGGAAAAATAGCACAGAGCAGAAAGCAAGATTTTGTACCCCAAAGTGGATAAATCTATATAAGCTGAAAGCTGACTTCCACTTGAAACAAAACAAAAAAAGCATTTCCCCACTGAAAACCTCAAATCTTTGTTGCAAACGCATTCTTATTCACAGAAGATCCCCCTACACAGCAGTACAAGCCCTCATTTTTCTGCTCTCTCCAGATGCTTTACAACTCCTCTACCCTCTGCAAGATACAGCCCAGCCTCCAACAAAAAAGCAGGAGATATTTTCATCCTGAGTAGTAGCACTGAAGAACAATGGGCTCCATGCTCCCTTCACCACTGAGCACAAAGCAGAAATGTCAGAGTGCTGAGGTGCTTTGGTTCCTCATCAGGTGCACAGCCAAGGATACCCAAGAGCCACACCAGGGCCACCAGTGATGACACCTAACTGAGTTGTTCTGAATTTATATTTCATACCAAAGAGAAGCAGCATAATGCGGCCTTTGCTGCTCAGTGAAGTTTAGGAGAAGCCACAGTGCAGAGCCTGCAAGCTCTGCAGAAGCTGCCTAAGAATGATAAATTTTGGGAGAGGGAGTTAATAGCACAGGGGAGCATTACCCCATGGGTACCCTGTTCCTTGAGGCTCGGGCCTCAACCACTACACAGCCACTTCTTTGTAAAATTTCCATATCCTGACCTATCTGTGTAACACTGCAATCTTCTCCCTCATTTTCCTTTGAAGATGAGAGCAGCAGGAGAGCCAGGGAGTTTGCTCCTGCAAATGCAGCCTGATCCAGCCACACTAGAGATCCCTAATGCTGCAGAAACAGACTGTTCACCCAGCAAATGCAGCAGAACTGCACAAGGAAGAAACAAATTAGTTACAAACCCCTGTGAGCTGCCATCAGGAGTACACAGTCAGACATTTCACACTGGTTCTCACAATCAATAAAATTAGATTAATATTTTTTACAGCCACGTCAACTGAAAATAATTTTGCTAATATCCAACTTGCACCATCTAGATCTAATTAAAAAGTAATCCAGGTAACTGCAAAAGCAGGACCAACATTTTTTTTGTGGTGTGAATTCCCCAATGAACGTAAAAATTAACAGATGTTTTCACAGTACTAGTTATTTATCTGTAGCACTACTTCATTGCTGGGGGACATTCAGTAACAATCTGGGCTTCTACCAGATGTCTGCAAAGTAGTAGCAACTCCTTGATCCACTTGACTTCTTTAATGCCCGAGGATATGTTCAGCATATATTTGGTAGGAGGAATTTGTATTGGTTCTATGCTTTATGTGGATCATCATCATGCCTGTTGTCATAAATAATAGGGTATTCCAAAAGAGATATGATTCTGGGTAACAGGACCAAGCAACTGGAAAAAATTCTCCCTGGAATAGGTTTTCAGATTTAAACAGAGATATTGGTTAGACTGTATGCATTTGAAAACCTATTTCTTTAGGCAAAGATTAGAAAGGCAAGGAGAATCACAAAGTCAATTTTAACTGTGAATATGCACTTTAAAAGCACATGAAATTATATCTTTGTCTGTGGTTCATGCATTTCTCCTGTGTCTTTAAACAAGCTCAACAAGGCTGAAATCTGGATGAATTATTTTAAAACTTAAAAGAAGATTTTAACAGTTGGCAGTTTGCAGTGAAGTTGTTCTCATGCACAGTTGCACATTTGAGAGGGAGGGAGGGAGGGAGGGAGGGAGGGACTAAAAGAACTCTGCCTTTAACTTTGTATCTTGAGCTCTGAACAAAAATGTGTTCTAAACAGAAAGCAGAAATGTGACACTAAAAGCTTCTCCCCTGAACTCTGCTCATTTCCAATGCAAAAAAACCTTGAGAGCTTCAGTTGAAAGTATGTTATGATAAAATCTGAGGGAAAAAATGCAAATGGATTGAAATCTGCCAGGTTAACTAAACAATTGTCTGAGACAGAGACCAGTCAAGGAAGTTTTCACTAATTGGGGGGGAAAAAGGAGAGAAAGATGTAGCTTTTGAATAACACTGGAAAGTCTGGCCTCTTCTTTTCAGACTCAGAAACTGAAAGAAACATCTGATGACAGCTGTGGAACTCTGCCTGAGCCAGCAGCTGGCCTTGGGGTCTGGGTAGCGTGCCCAGGCCAGCACTCCCTGGGTACCAGGAGCATCAAAGCACTGGGGGTTCAGAGGTGATAAAGCATATATGGATTCATCAAGAGCTTCATTTCACTGAACACCCTGGAAGGCACTTGTCAGTTTTTTCTTACCTCTGCCAGAGAAAGGAGAGGGTAAAAGATCATCCCAAAACCCAGAGGAAAGAACCAAAATAGCTGGTTGTTCGGGTAACTCATCCATCAGCTTTTATTTTTATTTTCCAGACGGGTGAGAAGGCTGTGGACAGAGGTGGGTATATTGAGAGGCCGTTCCTTTGTGCAGATGCAGATTTGAATTGATGGGACAGGCCTCAAAATGACAGATGGATGCCTGCAGCTATTTGATTTATTTCCTGAATGAATAATAAATAAAAAGGCAATGCAGTGGCATTTAAAGGGCCTCGGACTCTACCATCTCCCAGACAAGCAGGCTACCCAACTTCAGATATTGCTCAAGAGAAAGCTTTACAATTCTCAAGGTCTTGTTTTACTGCTGGGAGTGGGCAAAAATCAATGAAGCAGAATTTTAGTTTCTGCTGCTGAGAAAAAGTTATTTTTCCACAGTTTTATCTTCACCAGAGCTCTCACAGGCTTTATAAGCCTACCAGGAATTGGTACTGCTCTGGCTGTAATTAACCCTTGGCTTCACCAAAAGCCTCATCCACTGCAAGCAGGGGAAGAATTTGAATTAGATTCTTAATACATACAGGTATTTTTCCACATGGTGTAGAAGGAAGAAGCAACAACAATAAATACAGGCATTAAATGGGCTCCTTTCTATTACTGGAGGGACAAACTTATATCAGCAAGTTGGATCTATTTAATATACATCATACCAACTATAATAGAGCCTGGTAAATCCTAGCCAAATACAAGCTCATTGTTCTCCTTTACTTTCCACTCCCTTAATATCAGAGCAAATATCCTCCCAAAGAAGCTGCAGCTGCTACTCCTGAGATGGTCCAGAAAAACTCATGGCAGCCTCCAACTGTAAACACAAATATGGCACTTAGTTTTGCTATTGATTTACTCCAATCCCCTTCCCAAGACATTTGCCATGATGAAAAATGCTCCTGTCTGGTAGTAAAGTCATGGCACAAAACAAAATACAGATGTGACTTGACAATACAATTAAAAAAAAAAAAAAAAAGCAACATACACCAAACCATATTGATACTTGATTTCTTTTTAAGCTATTTAAATGAAATGTTATTAATGAGACCTTATTTAATCTACATTATTTTGATCACTAAATTGCTGCTAGCTAAGCTTGAGGTAACAGCTGTGATACACCATCATGTTCATGTTGTTTCAGTAAAACATAGTTTTGGTTAAATTCTATTTTTATCAGACTTATGTAGTACCTTGTAAACCAAGCTAATGTAGAGCCCAGAACATAAACATTTGCCTTTGCAGGTGTTGGACACTCCTGGTCCCTACCTGCTCTTCATTCTGCCACTGAGGACAGGACATAGCAGATGCTCCTTTGACTTGTGTTACTCTCCCTTCCCTGTGCTTTGCACATCAGGAGAAAGTCACTCTGAAGTGTGGTCCACTGCTATCCCTGGGGAAGGCCAGCACTGAGCACTGCCACAAGAGACAGCAAGACCCACAGGTGACAGCTCTGCACACAGCCAGCAGGTATCTGTACCTCAGGGGGGTGGTGGCAGCATCCATGAAGGAATCACAGGATCTTTATCACAGGAAACTGGCAGCCAAAGAGGGGATTTGCAGAAGCCAAACCAGATTTTATTCTCAGAAAAGTCAATTAAACAACTATTTTTGCTTTCCAAGGGAAGAATGAGTACTGCAGTCTACCCCGACTACACTGTCACAGTGAATAGATGGTATATTTGCAATAAGGGGAAATATGTCATGGTTCCTTTAGCAAATCTGCTCCTAACAGGCATTTCCACCAACAAACAAAAACATCTCTCTTCAAGAGTTTAAAGATCCCCTTATTTTCTGCCAGAAATAGCTCTCTTGCTTACCTGAAAAGTAAAAGGTTATTTAGGCTACAGAGCATTGTAACTCTGCCAGGCTTCCTCCCAAACAAAAAGTAAAACACAAGTCCATCCAGTTCATGGGCACTGCACAGGCAGCTGGAGCCAAAGCAGATCTGTGCACAGAACCACACACCTCAGCCTACCGTGCCAGCTCCACTTTCCCTCCAAAATATCTGAGACATGAATTCATAAGGTGCAGTTTGCAGCCCACTCTTGTCTTCCATCCTGAAGGCCGAGAGTTCTAGATGGTGTAAGGTAAGGTGACACAATCCTTTTCTGAAAGAACTGTCCTCTTCAACCTATAACCCCACGACACAATTTTTCTACAGGGAGAGAGGGATTTGCCCATGGATTTCTCTCTTTAAGAGATATCATATACAACTCACTTTGCTTTTTGCATAAGAGTATCTGCAAACTCGTTTCTCCTTTCTTAAGAAAGTCCCAAAAGGTCAGACTAGCACTAGGAACTGGGAAGGAAGTTAGCTGGAAAGGACCTTACTGGGCCTTCTGCCACAAGTTCTTGTGGTCCCAAATGGGATCAAGGGCTTCTGCCATTGCTTCCAGCACAAAAACCCTGAAAAAAACATCATTCAAAATGAAAAAGGAAATCAATCTCACTACAGAAATTCTTAGGAAAGTTCCAGCAATGAAGCAGAACTCCAGGTGCATCTCTGTGTCTTCTCTCCTAAGAAAATGCATCACCTTTAGGTCTAACCATTTCTATATTTAACAGAAATAATTGCAATAATTCTTAAAGCAAAACTTTGGGGGTTTTAGGTTTTTAAATCCAGGGTAACAGATCAGATGAAAGTGATGAATGAGCAGAAATCCCAAAGACTCAGGCATGCACATGTATCCTGGTCCTGGTGAAGGGCAGGCCAAGGCCAGAAATCTCTGCAGAGCTGGGGACTGTGAAGCAGTGAGATCAGGCTAGAAGCCATCCCAGCTGTGACACAGCTCCTGGTGACAGCCCTGACTTCTCTGGTCCTGGGACTGAAGTCCCTGTGCTGCCCACACACGTAGCTGGATTCTGCCAACTGCTCCAAATTCAGGGGTGATGGAAACAATCATACTTGTATACAGACATATCTACAACTGCACTGTACATATGATGCATATTTTGCTAATTCAACAATTGTGTTACAAGCTTTCTGTGGTTTCTGTGGTTTGTTTCCTTAAGTACAAAATCTGCGTCCAAGGAAGCCCCTTTAACCAAAAATGCACAGCAGCATCTTAGGAAGCTTTGCAAAAAATTGACAGAAATCTTTAAAGGTCACTACACACCACCAAAAACTCTGCTTTGGTAGAGTGCTGTTTGTTTCACTGCTAAATTAATAATCATCTCTTACCTTGTTTCAGGGGTACAACATCACGGGACCCCCACCAGCTTTTCATTACTGGGAGGATATAATGGAGATCACAGAATGAACTAGGTTGGGAAAGACCTTTAAAATCCTCTAGTCATGGATAGCCCAATACACCCTGGGACTCTCCCATCCAAGCTCTATCTCCAGGACTGATGGCAGCAAACCCCTACTGGGAATATGGACTGGTGACAAAAAATCTCAGTAGAGGGCCCATAAATCTTTGCACCATGGTCTGAGACACATCCCAAAACTGGTTCACTTCCAAGGTATAGCACCAAGCTCATCCATCTGCTCAGGCTGATGGAGGAAGGTGAGGGGATGGCTTTATCTGTTTATAGCAGAATGTCAGTTTGGCTGTGCTTATGTTACCCTTTAAAGCACTGAATTAATGCAGTATTTTTTGTACCTAACAAAATATTAAAAAAGACAGTCATCTTGAATCCTTTAATATGAGCCTGGAGTCTAGAAATTTGAGCCTATAGACAACAAATTCAATTTTATGTGTAGGATGAAATAATTAATAAAGTTCTTATTCCTGTTTATTTTGATGATGTACTTATTTCTACGGATCTTGAATACCCAAAAAAGTTTCACAAATCCATTATTTTATTCAAGGGTTGTAGCTGAAGATCTTGAATTCAAATATCAGATATAGAAGCAGAATTTTTACAGTAAGTCACAGAAGTTCCCTGAAGTATACCAGTTTTAATTTAAATATTGAAAAAAAACTTCCTATAATTTATACTTTTAAATACTCTCCAATGCAATTTTTAAAATACAGAATAGTGCCATCTGACATTTCAAGTGGCCCCAGGATTTCAATGGACTGTTCTGAATGGCTGTCGCTGTGTTTTCTACAGAAAGGTAATATTTGTGATATTTAATCTCTAGATATTTAGCCCTTATCCCCTTGGAATGCAGTCATCATTGGTTACTGTATTATCCATGCTAGAAAGTTTTACTACTTTACAACTTAGATTCTCAGCACTGTTGCTAAAAGTCACCAACCACACTTCACCATTTTTTTCCTGCAAGGCACCAGGATTAAAAGTGTTTTCACACTGTGACCCATTGCCCAAACACCCCTCTGGCCACTGGAAAAACAAGAGTTAGATCTCCTCCCTCAGTCTGCTAAAGCCTTCAGGGAAGGACTGCAGTCTTTCAGCAACAAAATATATTTAGCACTGCTGGGGTTTAATTTTGCTGCATTTAACTCTTCGCTACAGTGAAAGCTTTGCAGGTCACTGTGACCAAAACACTGCATTCATTTCACCCTTCTTACAAGAGCAGCAATAGCTGTTCATGTTCAGAGTTTCTACAATAAGATCATTAGTTTTCTAACTGCTCTAATTACAATTGTCAAGATTCAGAGGAGGATTAGGTTGAATATCAGGAAAAGATTCTTCTGCTAGAGAGTGGCTGGGACCTGAGCAGGCTCCCAGCACCGAGCCTGACAGAGCTCAAGGAGTGTTGGGACAACCCTGTCAGGCACTTGGTGGTGGGATTCTTGGGATTGTCCTGTTCAGGGCCAGGAGCTGGACTTCAATGATCCTTGTGCATCCCTTCCAATTCAGAATATTCCATGATCTTATCATTATAAAAGTCCCACTGCAGCAAAATTCAGCACTAAAGTTATTCAAACTCCTATCTAAATTGAAAATACGAAAATTAATTCTGGGATAAAAATGTTGTCATAATATTAAAATACCTTATAGTTGTATTTTTGGTTGTGGGTTTTTGGGTTTTGTTTGTTTGTTTGTTGGGGTTTTTTGGGAGTTTGTGGGTTTTGGTTTGGGGTTTTTTTTTTGTGTTTTGGGTTTTTTTAAAGCATAGTAATATCACGTGAAAATTAAGCTTTTATAATTTTCACATCAAAATTGGTTACTCTAGCATAGCTCAATAGAATGCATGACTAAGTGGAGAAACAGTCATAAAAATTTCCAAACTCATCTGTGCACAAGAGTGAGTTAAGTGATTATCAGTTACATTCAGATGTACCAACACTCAGATGATACTTCAGCTGAAGCTGCTCTTAAGAAAATGTAGTAGGCTGGTTTGTTTTGAAGCCATTCCATACTAGAGTTAAAAAGAAAGCAGTTTCAGATCAAAACCAACCCAAAATTAAAAATTGAAAATCTTACCAGAAAATCTGCAGCATTTTGCACAATTTAAGCTTTTGATGGAGGAAAAAATGCTTGCTCTTGCAGAAATTATATTTTTAGTAGAAGTGGCTTTTTTTCAGCAGAGTTTCTACAAGAAAGGGTCCCAGCCATTGCTTCCTTCCTGACATCCAGTCGATGATGCTTCTGCAGCTGCAATAAGTATTAAAACTGTGACTCCCAGGGACTAGCAAGGGTACTGCATCTTCTTGTTCTCATTACAAAATCAAAATAAAAAATAAGAAAAGGTGATTTTAAATTCATAGCCACTTTAAAGGTCACAAAAGTATTATATTATTACAAGATTAGCTAATTATATTATCTATGGAAAGCATTTGTTCTAGGAACAGGGATTAGGCATAACTACAATTGGATATGTCTGTGACAAATCTAGAAATTAAACAAAGCTCCCCTAAAGTCAAAGCCAAGGGATTTTTTTTGTACCATAAAACCACTCTGTACGTGCTGTCCTGGTAGGAAAACCTCCTTTCCATTATTTATTACTCTGTAAACTGTTACTGGTAATGCTAATAGCTCTCAGCATTGTGCCCATAGCTGAGCAACTGGTGGATGCTGGGATTTCAGCAGAGTCTCTGTCCAGTCTGTCAGCAAGGGACAAAGTTTAGCAACTCTTGAGACTCTGCCCCAGAGAGCTCTCAGCTCAGCCTGACACTGCCTTGAGGGATGAAAAGTTGCTCTCTCCCCCTCAGACCTCATTCTGCAAAAGGAAGAAGGCCAGAACAGATGCTCCTCCCCTCCACATGCAGCAAGGCTTTAACCAAACTTTAGCTCTCACAGTAAAGTTTAAGTTTAAAAATTACCCTGACAAAAGCTGGCCACCTTAAAATATTCCCATGTAAGCCAGGAAAAAACAGTATTTTCAGTGAGTTAATCTGTGTAACCTTTGCCGTGGTCTGCTCCCTCTGTGCCACTCTGGTGGTCCATTACCCACAGGAGAAAATTTTTTCAGCTGGGAGACAGAAGGATGCTGTCCTTTAGACCTAAGGCTAAAAGATGGTGCTGGGACTAAGCAGTGCTTACCTGAGTGCAG
The DNA here is from genome assembly GCF_052056855.1 of Sturnus vulgaris. Classification (NCBI taxonomy): domain Eukaryota; kingdom Metazoa; phylum Chordata; class Aves; order Passeriformes; family Sturnidae; genus Sturnus; species Sturnus vulgaris. The sequence continues at coordinate 14,461,297 of NC_142256.1, read as the reverse complement.
AGCCAGGCACAAAGAATCCAGCATTCTGACACCCATGTTTCTCCCCAAACTCCATTTCAATACCCGTAATTGTATAGCACAAAATTTGGCATTTGGGGCCTGCTTGTAATACACTTTCTTTACATCAAGAGGACATGTGTCACCTGCCTCCTCCTCTTCCTCCTCCCATACAATGCACACATTTTCTTTATTGTTTCCATTCTGAGCCAGAACAGTTAAAGTGTGAGCATGTTGCTTAGCAATACAGGACTAGGACAAACTATGCTTAAAGTCTTCTTCCTCTGCTAGATATCCTGTAGTGGCCATTACTAGAGGGAAAATTGACTTTTTCATTATTTTCTTATTGTTTACAGGAGAGTTTCTCCCTTGTTTCTACTGCATTTGCTTAGGATTCCCCCTCCTCCCAGTCTTCTCACATTACATTTTTCTTAGACACAGCAACTACTCTCACCTCTCTCATATATCTAATACATTTCTCAGTTGTAGGCTCTTTGGTAGGAATTTTCCACCTATTTTTTAGATAACTGAATTCATTACAGATTTAAGAAAACAAATCTGAAATGTTACAGGACAATACCTGCAGGAAAAATAACCTCTGAGTGAGTGAAATTCTTAATTTCTCTCTTTCAGCCAATGTTTGGTTGACTTCTTTGTGAAAAACTGCCAAACAAAAAGAAAAATAAAAGGTGTCTGAATACAATTCTTGCAGTTCAGAATCCAAAAGAGCTTTCTTTCTGAACAAAATCTCTGGCTCTTAATTCCAAAGATATACAAAAATGAAAGTTGTATTGTATTCTCTCTCCATTTTGGTGCCTGATATTCAAATGAACTTCATAACAAAATTAAGAGTGTACATAGGAGTCCCTCAGACTAATCTTTCCCATGCAGCATCAGCTTCCTGAGACTCTCTGAGGAAGGGGAGGTCGATCTTTCAGGCCTATTTCTTGAGGAAAGCTGTGCCATATCATGTCTGTTGAGATCTTGTCTTGTTCTTTCTGAGAGAGGCTACAAGGGCTTGTATGAGTGGTGTTGAGGTTTGGTACCAAGTGTAGGTACAGAAACAAACCCATACCTTAGCTGCAGGTAAACCTCATGATGTATTCATGGACTAGTGCTCACTCCATCATCATAAAACAGACCCAAGGTTTTGTTTATGCATTCAGGCTGCAAGCCTTCCTGAACTTTCTGTTGTGGTGTTTATTAGATTTGCAGTGCCAATAATCATGTTAACACAAATGTTTAAGGGACAGTTTCCTCAAGAAAGATCACTGCTCAGGAGGGAATTATCCCTATCTAATTACAGTTCATCCTGCTGCTGGACATTCCTCTTGCTGTCTGACTGCTGCTGTCTCATTTTAAAGAGCACTGACTGCTTCAGACACGAGATTGGCTATTTTGGAAATCAAAGCCACATTGCAAAGTGTGACAGCTCTTTCGCTGATAATCAGTGAAAGCATGCTGCAGACCAACCCTGGAGGCAGCAGGATGTGAACACTGAATTCTCTCAGGGAAGGTTGGGAGCTGTAAGTGTTACCTGAGGTCTCTGTAGCAGCCATCCTGGACCTCCCTGTTGGAACAGGGCTCATCCCAGCATTACCTTTGTACCTTTCCCTGTCCTGGCTCTTCGTCCTGCAATGAGCTGCAACTTGCCAGAAAACACAACCTGCACAGAGCCTCCTTCCAAACAGGCCAGTGCTGCACAGACATCATGTGTGCAGCAGGGCTGGGCCAGTGCCCTGGCCACCTGAGTGTACACAGGCACAGGTCCTTGGCACAGCCAGGGTGCCCATGGCTGGCTGAGACAGCTGCTGAGCACAGGGAGCAGCCCTGCAATGCAGCACAGCTGCCCCAGCAGCACTGGGGTCAATCTCAGAGGGACCAGTAAAGAAATGCAGCTCCCAGAGCCTTCAGCCTCCCAGTCCCTCTGAAGAACACAGTGTGCTAGATCAACATCCTTCTGTGCAGGCTCCTGCATCAACTTTAATTGCAATTGCTTTAAATTTCTAAGTTGCCTGGAGACTTGAGGTCCCACTCATTAACATTTTGGCACAATCTCCCAGTCCTGGGCTACTTCCAAAACACTCCCATCTCAGGCACAGTCAGGTTCTTCGCCTGTCTCTAACCAAGAAAATAATTATATGTGGCGTCCTTTTTTATACTGCAGGCATGACACATCTGAACATTTTGCTGCTTGCAATATATTTTCATAAATACATCAATCATTCAAAGATTTTTGTCCAAGGAGTTTTCAGGAAATTAGAATGAGCATTAAAGAGCACTCTATTCAACAGATATAATTTCAATATTAAAGTCTTATAAATCCTTGAATGAGTAGTGCTGCCTACGTTGAAATCGCAGCCCAGATAAAAAAATGTATTCACTTATTTATTTCAGAAGACAATGTGGAGAGCTGCCTCTTTTTGAAACCACTGGTTATCTGAGAACAAACATGTCTGAGCTTCAAGACCCTGCATCACACAAAGCCTCGGCACCTTCATGTACTTGGGCTCAGCCATCCACCTACTGAAACAGAACAAACAGTACAGGAGCTCCTGGCTGCTCCATCTGTAATCCCACCAGTTACACTGCCAGCTACACCTCTTATTAGGTGAGAGTCAGAGCCACATCTTTTCTTTCACCTATTTTAAAAACCTCTCCTTTTGTTCTTATGTCTTCAGATGCTTTTTATTTCTTTCCCTACAGCTCTTCCAATCGTTGCTCTTGCAAATTTTACTTGTGAAGTCTTCATTGGTAATTTTCCTCCACCCATTAAATAGTTTCTATATCTCAAACTCCACATTAAAATTGCATGGTCAGTGTTTTTCAGCAGAAAAGATTGGTCAACAGGAGAGATGGCTTCACTCTCCATAATAAATTCTCTGGCACCAATGTCATTTATGCATCTATTTAATGAAAGAAGACAACCTTCAACACAGTAGATGGGGAAGGATAAAATATAACAGAAAGGTATTTTAATTAAGCTACAAAAAGCTTGCTGTCTGGTCATTCTCTGAGAGGCCGGTCAGGCGTGGCTGAGGGACAGCCCTGGTGGGTCTGTAATTCCACCTGCAAGCCCTGGGAATATCAGGAGCAGGAAACAGCTGCCCCAAGGCAAGCAATGCTACATTTTGCCTCATTTTCAAAGCACTCTTTTTTTGCAGCTACACAGGAGTATCACCATAATTCGATTGTAGGGGTAAATACAAGGTCAGCAAACTCAGTCTCCTAATACCTGGAATTTACATTAGATATCTGTTTCTCCTTTGTCTCAAAATTTTATTGGGTTTTATTTTTTTTGCTTGTCTGTTTCTTAAGGACAACAGAGGCCATTTGAAGGTGAACTGAAAAGTTGATGCAGAATTTTATCTAACTGCAGGAAAAATTGAAGATTTAGATGCCCACTCTATACATAAAAAGAAACCACTGCTGAAGCGTTGTTAATATCACTAGATCCAGAATAAAATGTTATATATCCCTATGGTATTTCAGAGGAATGAAGGGATAAAATGAACAGTTTGCAAGCTAATTCTCCATACATAACAGAGTATTTGTCCAGATTTAGACTATGATCTTCAGGGAGGCGAGGGAGGGATGGGTTCCCAAATCTCATTGACAAGCAATGAAAATTCACCTTTTAAAAGTATTCAGATTAAATTTTTTCCTTCAACATTTCATCCTGTTAGCCCCTACCTTCCATAAAATTGGTGAAATTATCTAAAAATATGTTTCAATCAAACAGCTAGAATTTCAACGGTGTATTCAAAAGAATTAAGTCATCACAAATACCATCCACGTTAAAGGGAAGTATGAAAATAACCACACAATCTGGACTTTCCATGTGTAAAATGAAAGGACACTAAACTAGCTATTAACATATGACTAATTTTAAAACAATAGTGATAGATACTAGAAGTTAAAGGAACAAACTAAGGGTGGGCAATAGGTGAGTTCCAGTACAATAGAATTTGAAAATATAGGAGGAGAATTCCAGATGAGGGTAAAATCCATTACTTGCATTAGATCTTTTTTTCTTCAATCAATGTGCAAAGGTTGAACAGATATTTATTTTGTATTTTCTGGATAAACTGTGAGTTAAAAAAAAAATTTCCTGTAGACACCAAGAGCCAGTGTAAGCTACTGCTCTTTCCAAATTAACCACCCTAAATACTGAGCAGAGAGCCAAAGATCTCTTTGAAACACTGAGGCTTAACTTTTAGCATGTCTCAAAAAGAAAGAAATTTTTAAAGGGAGGTAGGACTGCCAGCTTAGTTTGTGTATTTCAAAGGGCAAAGGCAATGCAGAAAGGGCAGCAGTAACTAGGCATCTTGCAGATGAACAGATGGTATAAACCTGATTTATACTGCCAGTTAACTACAGTTAAGTAAAACACATTTTAATACATCACTTTATCATGTAATAAATTTGGAGACAAGTCATAATGTTAATTCAAAAACAGAATAACAGAGAAAAGCTTAGGGACCATCACAGGTAATTGCCTCAAAATTATTTCCCAATAGTGTTCAGTGGCAGAAAAACTAATACTATCCCTGAGTGATTAAAAAGAAGATAACTGAAGAAGAACAAAGTCAGTATCACCTCTAAACCCAGCTTCAGTGAAGCTCTCATTAGGCTGTTGCTCCCAGTCTAATTCAGGGAAGATGTGAAAAAGCAATGAGCAATTTAAAGTAGAGCCACTAATGTGGTTCCCCAGCTGGGAAACAAGCCTTACAATGCAGGGCCTAAGGCATTAAATATACTTAGCTTTCAAGAAAAGCTTCAGCTGTAGCTTGATCACTGTACATACAGGTGAAAGACAGAGCTGTGGTGGCAGCTTTTCAAGGTTGTTGTAAAAGAAAATACAAGAGCCAACAGATGGGAGCTGAAGTCACACAAATTCAGTCTGGAATAAGAAATAATTTACCATCACAAAGGCTAATTAAACACTGGAACAGTTTTTCACTGAAGGTGATCAACTTCTTTCAATGTGAGCTTTTAAAAGTGGATGAAACACTTTTTAAAAGATGTTCTTTAAACCATACATCATTTGAAGTGCTGCACATGACTCATTGCCAATATCCTGCAGGAATTGCATCGCCCCTGCACTGACTTCAGTTTCTGCAGCTTTGCATGATGGTGTCTCACCTATTTAATTATAAGACCAATGCAGACCCTCTGTAAACTACAAGCATTATTTCTCTTCTTCTTCCCCCTAACAGTCCTATAGAGAATCAGTCAGATTCTGATTCATTTGTTTTTCATTCCAAGTTCTGAAATTTCAAACATCATCCAGAGCCAGAGCACAGACTGCCTGTGAAGTTACTCAGTGCTCTAACATGGTGCACCAGTCTTTCTCTTTCAAGGTTAAAGTGCCCAGCAGTGTTGAAGTCAGACATTTAGCCTTAGCAGAGACAAATTTTACCCCATTATTTTACCTCAGCACCTGCTTTGGGTTTGTTGTGGGGGATGTTTTTGCCTATTCTGCAACTTTGGCTTCTAGAATTATTCAGACAAATTTTCCCCAGTCAAGTCCTTACCAGTGAACAGAATTTGTGTTCTGGAGACGACTCTCTCTAATTCCTTCTTTCAGTACACAAACTTAAATACAAAATCCTCAAATTAACCAAGGCCCCAAGGTCAGTCCAAGCATACTTAGGTGAAATATAAGGAAACCATGACATTTAAAGGGGGAAGAAAGGGGGGGTAGGGCCATTAAAAAATACCTTGCTGCTCTGAAACTGCAAAATAAGGATGGCCATAGACAGCACTGAAGGTTTATACACAGATATTAAAATGCATCCTTGCTAGTAACAGGGAAAAAAAACCCACATCTTTTGACCCAGCAGCGCTGTGAGCCTTACTAGAAATGCCAAGAGAATGAGCATTCCCTCTGCACCACCACTGAAATGCTGTAATGATGCACTTTCAGCAAATTACTGTGTTCTGATGAAATCTAAGTTGATGGCACCAAGGACATTTCTAGCACTCAAAATACTTACTAAAATAATCTTGTGTAACACAAATCACTAGGAATTACATTCCATAAACTGACTTCTCAAGCAAGCTTAGGATGATCTTTTACCCTCTCCTTTCACCAGATTAAAAAGGAAAGAGAAGACACAGTGCAGTGGGTCACTGAGATGTGTGCAGCATTTGACAACCTGGACCAAAATCTATTTTAGTTTGCATGGCTAAATAAGTGCAGTAATCCTTACCCCAAATCTCAGATGACTCCCCTGAAGCCACTGCAACCTTAAAGATTAAGGTGAAGATGTATCCTCCTAACTCAAGTAGAACAAAAGGAGGGAAACAGGAAATGTCAGAGATGGGAATTGCCATTGTTTTAAAAATACTCAGGGATTCCTATTCACAAAACCCACCTCAGCTGCTACTCTCTATGTTTAAATATTCTATGATGGGAGAAATCCAATACCTTTCTGCTTACCTCATTCTTATTTATAATAGGTTATTACATTTTAATTTATCCAACTGCTCTTCTGGATTTCCAGGCAAATTGTGCTAAAAGCCCATGTAAGCAAAAATATCTTACTAATGTACCGGAATCCACCATCATGGAAGTGAGCATTTGATTTCTCCATTTTTAACACTCTGATTTCCTACTACCCTTGGTTTCTAGATGATAGCTTTATTTCCAGATTTTCTGTTTTCAGCCACCTTTCTTGCTTATTAATAATAATTATGCTAAACTACCTGCAATCACTATTAGAAACTGTGATTTTCTTTAACAACCACTCCTTCCAGTGATGGGCAGTACAACTCTCTACAAATAAAAATCATGAAAAATAATAAGAAGAGAGGGAAAGTGGAACAAGCACAACAAAGTCAGAAGCATTAAATCTTCAGTTAACATAATGAAGGAAAACCACATGAAAAATTATAGGATTTAAGCTGAAGTGCACTGAAATCAACATATCTCTTCTTTCAAGCTACTTTGAGGTCAGATGTTGTCACACCAGTCCTAATCCCAGCCCAGGGCTGAACAGAATTCCCAGCTCAAACACACCTGTATGACTATAAAGGTAGCACAGGGTTCCCATCTGTCACCACCACGCACTCATCTCATCTCTGCAGTCTGTGCTTCTGCACCGTTTGTACACAGGAAAATAACCAAGGGCTGCAAACCCAAGCATACACCCGAGGCAGGAATCTTAACTCCCTGCGTTTTCATAGGAGAGGGGAAGTAAATATACTTCTCTAGTAAGAACATAAATACTAATATACAGCAAACTACAGGGGAAAATCCCAGGACTAATGCTTTGATGGCTCCCAAGTACCTCTCCAGATAACTATGTTATAACCATGTAATGTGTGCTTGAAAAAACCCACAGAACTCATTTACAAGCATATAATACAACGAGTTCAGCCCTGTGTCTGCTGGGGACCTAAAAACTACAATCTATTCCTGATGGATAGTATGTTTTTCATGATGTGTTCTATTAGCATCAGCTTCCTCTTTAAAATTCAGTGCTCTTCTTTCTCACTGCCAAAATTCCAGATATCCAGAATTATCTCTCTGTTTAGTAACCAGCCATGCTATTGTTTTATTAAGCTTAAATAGTTTGTAGTTTGTCCAGTGCTATCTAAATTCTAGACAGTAGTTTTAAGACTGTTGTGAAAGCTGGAATTTGCTGGCTAATACCAAATTTCTGCAAGAGTTGCTACATATGCAAAAGAGCTTCTGCTCTCCAGTCCCAGATCTGTGGTTGTCACAGTGATTAAAACTCCATGTTTCCTAAACAATTAACTAACATAGTCTATTAAATCTCATTTTATTGCTTTGAATGGATTGAGATGGTACAATAATCCAGCTCAGAAGCAAGACAGGATTTGCATATCTCTTTCAGAAAATGGATGAGACATAAAATTAACGACATGGTGGATAAAACCAAATCCTAGCATGTTCTCAGTCTGCTTTGCATTTGATTTTCTCTGCTCTACCATAAACAAGTTTTACCAGTGATAGACTAGAATATATAGAAATCAAAGATAGAGAAAGCTCTCAGAGGCTACAAAAGCAATTCACGTTAAACAAAACAAGTTCACCACTCAGTATATTTTCACAAATCTGAATGTGAAATCATCCAAAATGTTTGTTTTCTTTGACTAGTACTGCTGGAGACAGCACTGCATATTGTGTATCCCATACTGCAACTTAAATTCACTTTTGTGATTCAGAAAGTTTTTCTTTTAGTGCTTCAAATGGAATATATGACTTGCAATTCATTTAGATTTCCTACGTAATTAGTAGCTGGCAAGTAAAACAAATTAGGTGCTTGATAAACACAGACAATTATATTTTCAAAGCAGTTGTATTTATGCTTGGAAGGAAGGACAGTTTTATGAATATGTAATCAAGGATGTAAAATTGGAAAGAAGACAAAATAGAGCATAGTTAATTTGGTGGTAGTGACAAATTAACACTGAGCCAAGCCCCCTGCACATGCACTGCCCTGATAAACTTGTTATTAGCAAAGGTTCACTAAGGCAAGTTTGGTAATCCTTCTTCTGTGTTTGCTCTTCTTTATTAGCCCCTTGAGAAAATATTGTTTATAAAATAAAGATCTGCACAAGCAAAGATAAGAGTCCCTGTTTCCTGACTAACCTGTTTAATGGCTAACAAGCTGGGAATATATAGCTCTTTTCTCCTATTTCCTTTATATATTTGGCTACAGGTGTGTGCTGCACACCAGTGATTACCAAGCATTTAGGAGCAGCTGTGCCTCCAAATGAAAGATGAAACTGAACTGAAAATTTGTTTGAAATGGAAGTAAAACCTGGCAGATGGCAGCATCCAGAAATAGCACCACTGAAACAGAATTTTTTGTGCAGCTACTGCTCCAAAGCACTAGTGAGAACTGGGGGAGGACATCTCAGCAACAATCTACAAGGGAAAAAAGGTAAAAATAAAAAATAAAGGCATTTTTAGGGGGAAAGAAAACAAGAGAGAGGATGGGAAGAAAAGAAGAAAATTAGCTTTATGTGTCAACACCTAAAAAAAGACCAGAAACTTAAAGAAGAGTCTATTTAGCAAAATGAAAGAATTGTAAGTATCCATAAGCTGGGTTTGTTCTTTGAGTGATAGAAGAGCTAGTGGAAATACATGGAAAAAAAAGAATCATTTAGAGAAAGAACATGAAAACTGACCAGTGGTCATAATCAAAGAATTTAAATCATAATAAGCCTTTGATGTATTGTGGAAAGCCACACTTTCTTCAAAAGATTGTGGAAAGTCAATGTGCTGAAACAGCTATAGATCCAAGTGTTCAGGGAGGTATGGGGTTAAAGGCATATGCCCAAAGGAACATTCAAGGGAGCAGTTTTAGGTATCTTGCAAGAGAAAACTGACTTTCAGTTTTTAAAAAGCAGACACAGTGCAGATGCTCGTGGCCAGCAGCTCCACACTGGTCTCTGTGTTTTGTGGACTGCAGTGCCACTAAGAGAATTCATGTTTCTCTTACTCAATCCCCTTGAAGGCTGACTACTACTTTGTGCAATTATTTGAGCTGGAAGCTTCTCAGAAATGGCCTAAAACTGAATTTTAGAAGTGAAGCCTGATGTGTTTCAGCCTTTGGCCATTCCCCATTGCACTGACACTAAATCCTCCCTCCAGTGATGATGATACCTCTGAACATCAGGGTGGTCTCATCTGGTAAGAGCAATTCATCTTTATCAGGGATACAGGCTTTTGATTTTGACATATTTATGCATAACTCCACTCTGTAACTTTCAATATACAGGTTTGAAAGTCTCTAAATCACTTTTCAAAATGGAATTTTGCCCAAGAAAATCACAAAAATCTTCAGAAAAAGCCCTACATAACCAGTTCCAGTTTGATTAATTGGCATTAAATTAATCCTATTGCTGCTTTCTAAGTGAGGAAGCCAGAAGAAATGTGTTCCTCTCCATTCCCTGTGTGCACACAGGTGGAATAATATAATGTGACAGAGTAATTAGAAACTGTAAATTAAGATCACATCTGGATGTAGAAATAACCTAAAACTTGAACATTTCACTTTGGAAATGTCTTATTTAATGCTGTCGTTTGGCTGCAACAAATGTCAGACCCTGCAGTAGTCTGAAATCAGCAATATCATAGGCAGATCATCCTGATGACTTTAAAAGATCTCCAATTGCGCTGCTGCTCCACTGTCTCTTGTTTAGGGAAAGCTCGTTTTCCTGACACAAACTGCTTCAGATGATTCAGACGAGTTACTTGTGATAACCACTTTGCAAAGATCTTCTAATATGAGTCATTTTATGGTGATTCATCTACTTTTTCATCATTTCAAAACAAACTTCCCAGTGTGAAAAAGTTTAAAGACAATTTGCAATTGCAAAGCTCTATTTTTCACTAGAGACAGAATTATTGCTTTACCAAAACAAAGCTCTTCTGAGCAATTTTCATCTATTTCTGGTCTTGTAAACCAAGCCCAGTGTGAGTGCAATGCTGAAAACAGTGACAGCAGATATTCTGTACCATGGGTGGGTTACTAGGCGACACTGCAAAGTTCTGCAATGTTCTCCAGAATCCCAAGCTTTCTCAAATCTACAGTCATTATACTGTATTCACTCATCTAGTAAGTATCTGGAGCAATGACATAAAAATTTTCTTTTTCAATGAAAATATTTTCTTCAAAAGTTAATTTTGCAGGTCTTACAAAGCAACTCTGATTTTCTTTAGCAATGAGTATTTATTTTGCTAAGGAAGTGTAGGGTAATTTCTGTACAAAATTGAGAGCTGTTCAGATCTTTTGATTAGGGAATTTTATAGTGGATTTGAGGTCTAAGATTTTTTTTCTAAACTGCCCCAGAAGACCATCATTCTGACCAGTCCTTAACAGAGAGCTGCACTGGGAATGATATACACATACACTTACAAAAAATATATTAACATATTTAACCAGTTGCAGTGGCTGTGTGGCAAAATTGGCCAACTTATAACCAAGAGAACACCCCTGAGACTGGGAACCTCACTCACATTCAGACTCCCTGACCATCTATGAGTAATCAACCACAGGTTAGCAGAATTTTGTAGAGACCAAAATCAAAGAAATTGTCTTTATTGCTGCTATACTGACAGCCTTTTTAGCCTCTGCTGAATACAGACACGGTAAACAGACAGACCTGGATTGAAGGAGGAAATTAAATTACTCTACAGGCAATTAACAGTAGGAGTATAACAGGAACACAAAAACCCAAGTCAAATTTGAAATGATGTCCTCATCAAATGCTGCTTTCCCAAACGACAAATGATTGCAGAAGAGCAGAAGATTTTACATATTGGGCATGTTTTGCTCTGCAGTTGTTTAGACTCTGGAGGGAGCTGAGGATACTCTTTCAGGAGCCCAGATTTCATATTTCACATTTGTAGGTTAGAACCACCATGCCCAGGGAGAAGTGCCTGAGGCTTTTGAAGACACTGAAAGAAGCTTTGGCTATACAAACATAATTCAGAAAGATAAGTCATTTGATGTTCTTGTTAAAGAAAATAAATAACCCAATGATGTGTAATGTGCTGATCTGTGTGAGTAGTCATTTCAAATGAATGATCTCATGTAATAAACAGTGCAAAATCTGTCTTTCTTATAAAGTGCAAAATCTCTGTCGTCCTTATACATGAATTAGTGGTTTGCATTTATCCAGTAAAGCAAGACTGAATAATGTATTATAATAATGAATTTGTTGGGAAGATGATCAGCTCCCCTTTTATATTTGTGTCATTCTAGTAGTTTCACAGTATTTTCATGTCTTCATGTCTCAGAAATTTGGATTTAAACTCTTTTGTGGCATTTTATTAGGAAAGCAAAGAGTTTTTCTCCACATTCCCACAGGGGCTGAACTCTAAGCTTAACTAAAACTCTACAAGTTGCTTTCTGCTAAGAATAAGTTTACATTTCCACACAGTACCTATCTAGGAAAAAATGTAGAAAAACCTGGTGCTATTGAGTTCTGTAAAAAAAGAACATTAGGATACAGTTCTGGAGATCTTTCTGGCAAAACTGTTCAGCTATTCCATAATAGCTGTACTGTTCTTTCTTATTTCTTTCTTATTTCAAAAATATTCTCAAGTAGGACTTGTTTTCTGCCTCTAGCAGCATGTTTCCCCTCAAGCCTGATGATACAGAGAGCTGTCTGTGAACATGGTATTTTTTTTTTGGTGCCTGCAATACCCATGCTTACAGCCTGAAGCAAAAGGAAGCAAAGATGATGGAGGTGTTTCAAACATTCTCCACTTCAAATATTCTCCCTGATGGTCAAAAAAGCTGAGCAATGGAGGCACATAGCATATATGCCTAATAAATGGGACAAGGCAGACACACATGAATAGAAAGAAACACATTGGTGACTTTACCTGGCCCACAGACAGATGCTTCCATGATATGCTAGCATTAATCAACAGCAGAATTATATACCTCTTTATGTTTACTCCTTATTTCACATGAACCAAAAAGATAGGCATTATTGTTGTTCATGTAGTACCTCTCCAAATCTTTAACAAGCTCAGCCACCATCAGCTTCCTGTAAAAACCACAACCTTTTACCTCAGCCTTTTCCCATTTGTAACCCATTGGTTTCTGCCTCCCTGGTGCAATATCTTTAAGCTCTGGCCCTGGGCTGTGGGGTAGCCATAAATTTAGGCATTGTACGAGAGCAGTAATATTCTCTTAACTAAACTTTAACAAAACCCTTTGCAAACACTCTCCTTCTTGTCAGGATCAGTAATGACATACCAAAATAAACCCCAACACAGACAAGTCAAACATATTTCAACTTTCTTATTGCTCAGACATACTCTATTGGCTAGGTACTAAAAGTTCCAGTCAGAGACTAAAAACTGCAATGGGAATTATCTCAATGTTCATTGATTGCTAATCTAAAAATGCATGTCTGCTTTCACTCTGTTTAATAATTCTAAAAGCCAATTTCAAAATAATGGATTCTATTACTATGAACCTCCATTCCTCATTATTTTATTCCATGGGCATCTTCAGTCACATCTGGGTTGTTGAACCACCAATCCACATTTGTTAAGACTTTTGTCAACAGCAGGGCTCACCCAGTGTAGGGTACATGCTGAAATCAGCACGTACAGATGAAATGCACTGCTTGTGCATGACTGCAATCCATCATGCAAGCTGTAGCACCCTTAAACGTCTAAACTCACAAATTTAACAGAATTTTTATTTTAGTCTTCTGATCATTAGTAAATCAGTATCTGTTACAGTATCTGCTGACCTACAGCACTCTCTCAATTACACACACTAGCCCTCACCTGATGGGAGCATTCTTATCTCCTGCCAACACAACATTAATTCCACCTCTAGACAATAGCCCTCTGTCAGAAGCATATTTTCCAGACTGAAATTTCTAGAGATTCAAAGTATTTTATTAAAGGCTTCACACTCTAAATGCTAACAGCACTAATTCTGTTCTCTGTTGAGTTCCCCCAGGGAGGAATAAAGGAGTCAATTTAGCTGACTAGCCTTTGTTTTCAGAAGCTGACGATATCAAAAAGGGCTGTAAGATAGAGGCTATAATCCTACAATATTGGATTTTTTGATGTTCAGCTTTAAGTGAAGTGGATGCCGAAGTTACTAGTATTGTATACATAATAGCTGCCCCTTGAAATGACCTACATAATTAATACAGAAATATGAACACATTAAGTTAAAAGTTAAGTAGTACCAGCATAAAGCTTGATATTAATATTGCTTTCATTAAACATCAAGAGGAAGAAAAAACATATAGAGAATCTTTGATTCTCTTTAACTACTATTATTCTCTCAGCATCTCATAGTAGAGTATTACTAATATGCATGATCTGGTACACCATGGATTTGCTATCCTTGTGTTATACACTTTAATATGTTTCTATTAATATGATAAGCATCTGATTCGCTTCACAGTACCTTTGTAAATAGCAATACTGTTTGATAGATCCAAAGAAGATGCAGATGAAATTATCTCAAACTGCATGAATTAGCTTGCAATATACAGGCAAAACCACACCCTAAATGCAAATCCCATCTGACAACACTCTGAAAATAGAAACCTATGTTTTATTACAAGGCTTTTGCAATGTAATAAGTTCCCTTGCCTAATTCATTAAAAAATGTCTTATCCAACATCTTGAAATTAGCCCCTTAGAAAATTTGAACAATTCACCAAGACCCTAAATGAAAATCTACTTAGACACCAAACACTGCATATTCAGTGTTGTGAAGAGAAATAGATTCACGGGTGAAAGTTCATTTCTCATTAAGAATGCCCTGAAAGAAAAATGAACCTTTTCTGAACATCATTCATTATTCTCTACATGGGGTTGGCAGCACCAGCAGCCTAACTAGATTCACATCAGAAACTAAATCCATGGCATCTCTGCACAGAAAACTAGGGAGAAGCCAACGGGACAGCAATCAGGATTAGCTTTTGTGTATTAAATGTCAGGACACAGTGCCTAAAAATACAAGAAAATAAAAGACAAGTCTGATGGCAATCTGCCTTGCTCCAACCACCAGGTCAGTACAGTGCAAAGGGGGCATTCACAAAACAAATGGACTCATCCAGGCATCTGCAATCTTGGTATCTCCATCCCAGGGATGAAGGATGTCACTGAAGATGAGTCTGGCAGAGGCAGACTTTTTATTCCATCAGGATTGTCAAGGATTTGTGAGTTTATTTTTAGCAGAATCCTTGAAAACTCAGATAATAAAGGCAACAAATCCAAAAATCTATCAGATATATAAAATATTGGACTACACCTATACATAAATCTAAATACAATATATAAAATATAATATGTAAGCACCACCCATTACAGCATGGTGGGTGAAAACTCCAGTCAGAGAGCTCTTGGAGGTGGGCAGGAGGACTGGAAGGTAATAAACAGGCAGACAGATTCATTTGGAAGAAGAATAGAGGAGGAAGGATCTGCCTCTAATACACCAGTTCAATGAAATCACTACACTGAAGTTACTGTGCTGGCAGGCTCCACTCTGACACTGGAGCAGCACTAACTGTAATCCAGTGAGTTATGAGGAAGCCTTGCCAAGAAGAGTGATTACATCTTCCAGGGCTCTAGAGATCCTTGTTTATTAAATTTCTTCCAAAACCTTATACTAAAGCAACTTTTCAAAATTTTACACAGTAAATTTAAAAATTGCAACTTTTAGATTGATTGTAAATGTCAAAAACAATGACTGAGTTTAAATGCAATGTTTAATTAGAACTACCTTACATCTTTTAAGGTAGCATCTGCTAGACTCCATTAGCAGACTTTGCTAGAGAACAACATTTTGTCTTCTCCAGAGAACTCAGCAAAACCCATTTTCTTATTTTTCAGTAATAAGAAACATCTTTTCTCTGTATGTGTGAGTGCAAACAATGAGCATGTATATACCCTACCATGCATTCCCTTCTCTTGCAATTAGTCCTTTACTAGCAACTAGCAACTATCTTCCTCAGTTATGGAGCATTATATACTAAAGGAAACAAGGACTAGAACTCCATATTATATACTTCAATTGTATAGAATAATTAAAATGTCAGACATAAAGTTTTCCTTTTGCTTAATCTATTTATTAATACTGTGAATGACAGAGAAAGGAGACAGCTCTTGCTTATTTCTGCTGTGTGCAGGGTGTTGTCATCCTGAAATGCTGTAGTTAACACATTTCATAACACGTTATCTCATGGGAGGAAACAGTTTCCCAAAATTAAAAAGGGAGGGGTGATTGTTTTAATTAACCTGCTGCTACTAAAAATTTAGGAATATTAATTCCACGTCTCTAAGTAGGTGTAAGATAAAATTTTACTTGTTAGCAGAAGACTTGTTCTTGATTTCCATTTTTAGTATGTATTGTTTGCCCAGAAGGACAGTTACAATCCTTTAATATAAGTAGACAGCTTTTTCACAAAAATTCAATCCCATAAATAAAATCAATGCAGCAAACATTCAGACTGTTGCTTTCTTTCCATTAAAATAGAACAAAAGCTGTAGTCACTGTGCAAAAGGGAAAAGCAGAGAAAGAGAAAATACATCGTCCATCTTGATATTACCAGGTATCTGAGGGAAGTGGAAGAGTGAAAAATACGTGATGCACTATGTTCATGTGCTGACTTCAGAGAATGGGCACAAGTCAACTTCAATGTGAAAAATAGCTCTATGAAATTATTTAATCTATTCATCCAGATCTCTGAAACATCCAAAAGTGATCCTGAACATACTGGGTTATAGAAAACTGCCAACTAATTTCAAACATTTAGCACAGCAAAGGCATGTCTTGAGAATGGTTAGGAAATTATTTTTTAAATGGTCTAGGATTTCAACTAAGTAGGTTTTTATAAGTCAAATCTAGAAGGAGCCAGCACACTTGCATCTGGAAGCTTGCAAAGCACCAGCCAATATCACACAGCTGTAACCAACACTATTAATCTTTCATTTTCAAGAACACCAATTCAAGAGAAAACTGCTTAGCAAAAGGGAATTTAAACAATATGCAACCGAGGATTTAAACAATATACAACCCACTTGCTTTTTAACTTTCTACAAGGAGACCTTTAACCCACTATTTATAATGGAAAATAACAGATATATGCTGTAATTCTACATACCGTTAATTTACAGCTATGTACACATGCATGAGTAACTTGTAATTTTACTCATTTCCTACTTGCAGCTACTAGAGATGGATCCCAGTGTGGTTGGGAACCTTGTCAGAGCAAGACAGAAAGATTCAACACATTGGAGCCATGGGATGGAATCATCCAGTTCAGTGAAAATGTGCAGCTCCAAAGGATGTGTAAAACACGAGGCACTTCCTGCTGAAGGTGAGGGACCATGCAGGAGCAAGGTTGGATATCAAATAATCAGTTCTTGACTATCTTTTTTTTTTCCTCTCATTCTTTGCCATCCTTCTTAAAGTCTATTATAATGAAGCATTTTTAACCTGTTTCTTCAAGAAATGAGGCATATGTGGCTGCATTGCCTGGCCATCTGTCAGTTTGCTATTTTCCCTCAAGCACATTTTGAACCTGTTGAACGATTTCAGCCAATTTGACAGAAGACTAAAGGGCTCAGACATAGAAATTTTGGCATATTTCATCCAAAATTAAAGCTAAAAGAAGAGAAAAAGCCGGTGTGTTGCTGTTAATGTGGCTGGCAAGGTGGGTGTCACAGCACACAACACCTGGGGGGTGACAGGGAGGCTGCAGACCCCAGGGGGGAGATGCAGCTGAGATCCACTCGTGCAAATCCATTGGCAGCTGCACTTCCTCAGCAGAGCTGTACATCAACCAGCATCATGTTACTACAGTTGTGTCTGTAGGTTTTAGCCAAAAATCAGGTAATATTCTCAGAATAATATTTTGATCTTTTGGGTTTGTTCACCTTTTTCCTCCAAGTAGCTTTCCTCCAAGCCAAGGGAGAACAAAAAAAAAAAAGAAAAGAAAAAAAAAGAAGAATGGGGTACATTAGTGAGAGAAATGGCAAGAAAGCCAAAGGTGGTGTGATCATTCCATATGCATGTACTGGAAATGAACACATGTGACTAGGATGGTCAGTGTTGGAAATAACACAACTTTTAAACATTCTAAAAATTATTTCTCTAGTCAGGTTTAGTGTGCCTTTGCCTTTGGGAAAAGGAGTGTTAATGTTTTTTTTAGGAGGATGTTGCACCACTCAACAGAGATGAGTTTAACTATTAACAGACTCAGAGTAGCCAAAAAAACAATAAAAAATGTAACAACCATCATCAGAACATCAATAGCCACCAGCAAACATCAAGGAATATCTACCCCAGACACTGCCTCTTGCATGGCTGGAGACACCTAGCCCAGAAAAGAGCAATAAGAAAATCAAGGAGTGAGGACCTAATGAACATGAGAGGTGAAGAAATCCAGATGCTTTAGGACACCAAATACTAAGAACTGCAACTTAGGACCAATGAACATTGAACCAATGGATTTCTACGGGGTTTGGATTGTACAAAGTTTGGAGAAAATCCAGTAAAACTCATGTATGTATGGAATATTTTCCATAGCACATCCTGGCCAGAATAAAGCAATGCCTGATTCTCTATGACTTCAAATATAGTGTTAGAGGGTTTTTCTATTCTTCTCAGATTTCAATGACAAGAGGCCCAGAATAACCAGGCACAGAATTTTCCATCTAGCTCATATAATCTCTGGGTTTGGTCCACAAACACTGGAGATTCTGAATTATTCAACAACACATAAAAATCTTATAACCATCTTTAGTTATTGCATGCTAGTGTCTCCAGGCAAGGCCTGAACAAATATTAGTTTGGTCTTAACTGTCTCCAGCTGTGACCAGGAAGGAAGGAGTATAAAACAAAAGGGAGCAATACTTCCATTGATGTCCATACTCATAGCTCCCAGATATAAACAAATTAGGTTTTCCTGAGGCAGATAGCATCTGTTTCCAAGAAATCACATTTATTTATCACTGCTATTTCTATTCTGCAGCAAACTAATTCTTTTTTATATCTATTTACAGTTTTAAAATCTTCCAGCAATAATGAATCATGCATCTGAGTATACAGAAAAAAACCCACCTTTTAATTTCTTTAAATCTGATTAATATCTTAAGAAACTTCCATTTTTTAAATGGGAAACAATACAGGTTCACATTATTTGTGATTTTATAGATTCCCATTATATATTCCCTCAATCATCTCTCTTTCTAGATGGATGAATTCCAGCCCATTTGGTATCTCTTACCTGAGAAACCTTTTAGTGCTTTTGACCATGCTTGTTTACCCTTTTCCATACATTTCCAGTGCTGGGTACATCCTCCATGAAAGGGCAGAGCCAGAACTGCACATTCAGCATATGGACAAACAGGGAATAAGTGATGGTGCAACAATGTCCATAGCTCTGTTCTCATTTCATTTACTAATAATACTTCAGATTCTGTTTTATTGCTAAGAAACGGATTAATTCTTGATATGTCCACAATGACTAAGATCTCCTCCCTTAGCAATAATAGAGGATTTGGAGCCCATTTTTTAAATCTGTAGCTGTTTATTTTTCTCTTGTGCATTAAGTTTTGAAATGCTAAATTTTATAATTTTTTTTCACCCAGTCAGTATTAGGTTTCTGTCACTATTTCTCTCCTCCTATCACTCCCCCATTTTTAACATCTCTATCTTATAAATCTTCCCTGAATTTCAAATTCCAAAGTATATAACCTTATCTTTATGTCCTTGTGACTTGCACCTTCAAGTTTTACCAGTAATATGAAGTAGATCATAACAGTGAAACTAGTTTGACATTATCAAGGAAAATGTTAAATAGCTTTAATAAGATATATTTAAAGTCAAATTAACTTTGTAGATTTTTCTATTTTAGCATCCAAAAACATTGTCAGTGCTTTCATCCACATCCCTTTACATGTTCTGGTGAGGGTTTTGTGTATCTCATAGAGATAGATAGAGAGAGAGAGAGAGAGAGAGATAGTGTCTATGTCTTTACATAATGGATATTTTTAAAAGATTTTCTGAAGTCTATGGCTCACTCTCAGGCATTCTCAGTAGAATTATCAACATTATTTGCAATGTGATTAGGAAGTCTTAAATACTGTTTTGTGCAATGAAGATACACTATGACAATATTTGTGTGGATTTGATGAGTCACCCGGAGCTGGATTTCATGGAAGCAGGACTGCATAACCAAGAGTGTGTGAGGCAGCATCTCACAGGCAGTGCAGTCACAGCTGCCTCCTCATTGAAAATTCACTCACGTGCCATTATGCTACTTTTTCTACAATATCATGTCCGCCTATTCTTAGCAAGCATTGCATTGAAGGCAAGTGGAATAAAGTATAGCATGACTACCCCTTGTGCTATTTTAAACAAATACAGAGGGAAAGCCAAAGTATTTTCACAGATAATGGGCTTAGGCAGAAGGGTATTACACTAGGATTCATAAGTACTCCACTTAACATAGGCTGCATAGTTACCTAACAACTGCAATAACCAGAAGTGTTCTGTTTAGTGATGCACGTTTTTACCAACAAAAAAAAAGGTAAGAAAATAACCCTTATTTTTCAGCTCTTGATTGCAGCTTTTTTAGTGTCAGAGTCTTTTCTTCGGTGTTTTGCAAGAGAGCTGACAATACTAATGTGGTTGAAAGAATTCTGCCAAGTTGCAAGACATTATAGTAACTAATTTCACTAAAAGACAGGTTATTTTAAAGGACTGGGAATGTACTGTCATCATCAATTTTTTAAAAATTACTATATTTTTTAAAAGCAAATACTGTCTTCTTTGATGGAGTTATGCCTGGCAGTATTTTAAGAATTTTGGGGAGAAGAAAAGACCATGCTTTATTTCAATCCTAACAGTAATAAAAAGTTTGCATACAACAGAATCCCTGTCTCTGCAGCACTCCAATAGAATATCCACTACTTTTATCTCTGAGGAGCTCCAATCCCCATCTGCAGGGAAAAAATAGATATGGATCTGATACTTTGTGAAGGCCAGAGAAGTTGCATCTGTTTACCCAGTTATCAATTTAAAAGAAATGATAGGGTTATAAGGGATGCTTGGAGGTCATAAAGTCCATCTCCTTGCCTCAAAGAAGTTCAAATGCCTCTTATCTCTCCTGACAGATGGTTGTTTAGGATGTCCAGAGATGAATATGGCATTAATTCTTAAGGAAATTTATTTCAGTGCTGGCACTAAAAATGGTTCTACAGGAATGTTTCTGAGTCAAAAAAAAAAAATCAAAGGAAGCTGGCAGAAGTAGAACATAGAGTTTAAGATAACAATTCTCCCTGGAGGAAAGTTAGAACAGCTCTGTATCCTCCAACAAAGCATAGGACAAATATCAACAAAATTCAAGTAGAAGCATCAAATAAAAGTTGTAACAAAGTCCTAAATTTGAGCCTAAAAATAACTATACTAAAAACATATATATATATACAGGCTGTTCACTAAAGAAAGTCCAGAATAATACTTGAAAAATAAATAAAATATGTCAAGGAGGAACAGAATCACTATTGAATGCACCTCCAGTCATTGGTAACAAAATCGACTTTTGTATGAGGTATATATTACTGATTTACCAGAAAGGTAACAATGACTGTTATAAGCATCTTTAAGGACAAAAACATTACAATAATGGAGAACTTCAGCAGCACTCAAATACCTGGGGTAGGTGTCAGTGATACTGAGATAAAATCTTTGCAAAACATAAACATTTGTTTTTTGGAAAAATTTGTTACGTACAAAAAGAAAAATCCTAACTCTTGACTTTGCATGAAAAGTATCTGTGACCTAATTCAGGATATTTGCTTTCAAAGGTAAGTGCTTCTGCACACAACCAAATCATAAAATAATGAGGAAAGGAAAGTACAGGCACAGGAACAAACCTGTCATAATAAAAACGAGTGAACAGAGTTCTCATACAGCTAAGTCACAGCACTGCAACCCTTTATCTGTAGGGCAAGGACAAGGCACTTTATAGACTGTGCTTGAATTTTGTAAAGGCTTACAGGAACATTTCTTAACCAAAAGTTCATGAAATGCCATGGGAATGTCTTCCTATGGATTAATAACAGATTAAAAGGATAGGAAAGTAAAGGAGGAATAAATAGTAGGACTTCAAATGAAGCATCTAGCCTGAGGCCAATGCTATTTAGTATTTTTGCAAATGATCTGGAAAAGGGGTGTCAGGGTAGCAACATTTGCTACTGGTGACAAATTATTCAGGGCATTAAAAAGGCAAGCAAACTGCAAAGACTTGCCTAGGAATTTCATGATTCAGAAAGATTAGGCAATAAACGTATAGAAAAAAAACCTCAGTATAAGTAAATGTAAAGTAACACACGTGGAAAAATAACTTTAACTGTAGATATTCAGTGACTGAGACTAAAGTAGCTATTATCTTTCAGGAAAGCTATCTCAGAGTTATAACAGATAGCACCATGAAAACATCATCTTGATACTCAGAAGCACTTAAAAAGGCAAATAAAACACTGGGAATTTTTAGAAATGAAAAGAAAATGAGAGAGAAAACATGATTATGCCACTTCATAGCTCCAAAGTGAGCCTGCTGCTGCATGAAATCCAATTTTCCCATCTCAGAAAGCACCAAAGCCCAGAGAAGGTACAGAGAACTGCAACAAGAGTAATCCAAACTCTCCAGCACTCAGAGACAACAACAGTGGAAATTCTGACATTTCAGGATTCCCATAAAGTGGAAATCTTAGGGTAGAGGAGAAACTCATTTTTGAAATGTCAGCATATGTTGATTCTGAAACACAATATGCTTCTGGGGAATCTGACAGCTGTTCAGCTAAACTGCTGAAGTTTCAAGGCTCGAACACACTGAGGGCAGTCCTGTTACTCGGGGGGTCTTAGTCCCTGAGAGCAATGATTTCAGTCCTTTGCTCATGGCCTGCACAGCAGCCCCAGCCCTGGCTACCCTGGATCATGTTGATCTGCTCTGCTGCAGAAGCCTCAGCCTAAAAATTCCCACTGAAGACTTGAACCAAGGTCCTGGAGGGCTCTCCACCTTGTTCTAGGGCTTCCAGAAATCCCATGCCCTGGGACAGGAGAACTTATGGAAGTTCCCTTGAAACCCAGACACTCATTTGTCAAACAATTGTCATAAAAGAATTAAAGCTTGACAATTATTATTTCCAACAATACACATAGTCTGAAAGATAAGACTAACACAGAAACTTGTAAGGTAGAAGTGCTCATGTATGCATAGCTATGGACAGATTTAGAAAAGAATTGGAAGACCAGCTTCAATCACCATATGAGAAGTGTGTTTAAAGTAGGTAATTTTGCTACCTTGGTTCAGGTTTGAAAAAACATCATCAGTATTGTTGCCCAGGCTTCCTGAGTCAACAAATGTGGAGATAGACAACTTCCCAGCTACACATATTCTATTTCTCAAATGTCTCTCCAAGGAAATTCAGAAGAAACTTTTAGTCACAAAGACTCAGAGAAAATTAAGGCCAGTCTGTTCTACAATAAAATTTACAATAAACGTGACCTCAGTGCAGCAGGCAAAGACAGAATAGGTTCCAAAATCAGACCAGAAGCATTTTTCACAGTGAGATTAGATACACCTGGTAGAAGATCACCAAGAAACATTTAATATCTTTATATCTCCATTTCCTAGAAGACATATTCTACTGCAAACAGAAACTAGTACTGTAACCTGGTGATACACCAGAGGTCAGGATGGAAAATCCCAGTCCTCTCTTCTGCTTCTATAATCTGTGAAACCACAAATGTCACAGAAAACATCTAATGAACTTCAAAGCACTGCATTAAAAATATAGATATCTCCAAATTCCAATGGCTAATACACCATAACTCTAGACGCTTAGTCTTTGCATAATTGTTTTTGTATTTTTCAAATACATGAAATTCATGACTGTCATCAGTAACTTAACAAGCAAGACCACCCAGGTAAAGAAAGTTATAACTTTAATTTTTAAAAGCTTACAATTAATATGCTGCACTTATGTATCTTCTCATCTTTCGTATATTTACTTCATTACCAATCCTTCAATTGAAATTAAAGATTAATATATATTTTCCTGATTTTCTTAGAAGGAAGAGAAGACATTGGTTTCTTATTTATTCACCATGCCCCATTTCTTTCTCTCACATATGCCTGTATCACAGCCTCAAGATTTCATGCATTTCCAAAAAAATGTCATTTCTGACCTTCTCACCACTCTTCGCTATAAAGAAAGCAAAACAATATTTTAGGAACAGTTATTGACAGCCACAGTAGCAATAGCATGGGATTTACTGGATGGAGATATCTCAGCTTGAAAGAATTAAAAAAAAATCATTCAGTATCTGCTGATAGCTATCCTTTCTAGGTTTAATCAATCCCAGGTTGGAACAAGAAATTCAGCTGAAGCCATCAAGATCTTCCCATTTTGATCAAAGTCGTTATGTATCTCATAGTTTCTGATCAAAATCTCAAACAACCTGGCATTCTCAACATTTATAAATTCCCTCTTTTGCTTCTACTCTATTTTACTAAGATAAACTAAGTCAGCCTCAAATTTTACAGATTTCATGAAATGTTCACACAGCTTCAGAACAGGTAGTGGCCAATTTGGAGCCCAGACTAACACAGTACTTCCATGGACTAATCCCTAACCCTCAACATGGTGCAGCACCAGCTTGAAAAACTAGTATTTACAGCTGGTAAATGACTTACTGCAGTTCAAACTTGATCCCATTTGAAGTCAATGAGAATGCTGCCATGAGCTCAATTTGGACTACAGTTCCATCATTTTGGTGATAGTGCAATAAAAGTTACATATTTTTTACTATTAAAAAGACATTTTTTATTATTTATGTGAGTTAAATCTCTGTATATGTATTAAAAACAACCTATTAAACATTTTTGAAGTAAAAACTCAAAGGAATAACTTTATCATGGGTACAGTAAATCATCCTGTTATATATAATTTGTAGTCATATTACTCTAAAGTTCAGAGCCTATCAATTAGTAATTAATTCAGTGTGTTATAGTCATTGGAGGAACAGAGAAGGCCCAAAAGCACAGCTGTTCTTCTCCCTTAATTTGAT
Source organism: Sturnus vulgaris (assembly GCF_052056855.1). Lineage (NCBI taxonomy): Eukaryota > Metazoa > Chordata > Aves > Passeriformes > Sturnidae > Sturnus > Sturnus vulgaris. Next base: position 14,436,686 of record NC_142256.1, on the reverse strand, counting down.
TCAGTCAGGGGCTTTCCAATGAATTTGCTGCAGCTGGGTCAGAATCTGTTCACTCAGTTATAGGTATATTTAATATACTGGAGAACAATTCATAGAGGCACACAAGACATGAATAACCAGCCCCTTACTCATAGGAATGACAGCTTTTCCCTCAAGTGAGCGAGACACATGGAATAGACCTGCTCACTTCCCTGATCATATTTTGATTTACAGAAATAATCTAAAGTTTCATAGATTAGTTTTTATAATCAGTCTTTAATATTGTGTTAAATGTAATGACTCAATCATTTTTGTTCCTGTCGATGGGCAAAATTTCAAAGTCCTCAGGTTAACCTTCTGTATGGGTACAAATTCAGACAAGTAGACTTACATATTTCTTGAAAGAAAAAATGAAGAGAATTGCAGAAGATTCTAGACAAACATGCAAAGAAAACATGAGAGGATTATGAGAGACATGTGATGACTCAAGATACATCATGTGTGTAACTAAAAGCGTTATAAGAATAATGAGTTTAATAATTTAAAGATGCATCATCAATGCTGATTTCTTGAGCAACCAACAAGGATGGGTGTAGATGGGTGGCCATGGGGGCTGACAGATTTCACTGAGCCCTTGACATGTCTCTTGTCTATCTGCAATTGCTGTATTTGAGTGTATTTCTGCTGTGCCAGCAGCAACCCAGGCATATAATTACAACATCTTTGAAAAAGCTCATCTGAGAAACAAATAAGCTTGCTTTAAAAAAAAAAGTCTTCATATTGCCCTGACTCATAAATCTATGATGCACTTAATTAAATTCAATAGGCAATTTTAGGGAGAGATAAACAAATTAAAGAACCTCTACTAAATGACAGAAAATTCCAAATAAGCATAACCCATTTTGCATTTTAATTCCAGAGATGTTTGTCCTTGTCAGGGCCGATACCTGCTTTATAAATATTTTTCCTACTTGAAAATAGTTCTCACATAATGATAATAAAGAAACCTGCCAAAAAATACTTTTTAAAATAACTCACTCCATCCTCCATGGACACATAAGAGAAGGCTGAAAAAGACAATGGCAATGTTTTATTATGCCAAGAAACTCTTCTTTAAAGATTCTTCTCCTCCTAACTCCTCTGGAGAGCAGCAATTAGCATGCTGTTTGTCCAGATTCATCAACAATGGCACGTAAAAAGCTGTAAATATGCCATGCATGTGTTAGATTTATTATGGTACCCTCCAGTCTGACAGATTTATACATTGTCTTTTTCTTGTAAAAGGTAGAACTGCTGTACGAAACAAAGAAAATAATTTGCAGCCTGCAGTCATCAGCTGTGTGTAAGAACCCATCTGAGCCTACCCAGATTCAAGTGTTATTCTCACTCACCTTGGAATCCCCATTTCCTCCACTCAGCCTCTCTCCCCCCACCGCTGTTATGTCTCATCACATGTGTTTGTCAGCTCCAGAATCCCAGTTAATGTACAATTAGGGAAAGGAGAGCAGTTTAGGCACAAGCTGTGAATTCTGCTCAGGAGAGATCTTTTCCATTTAAGTGTCATGGAAAGTTTTCTCTGGGCAGACTGAGCCAGCCCTCAAGTCTATCAAGCCTGGAAACCAGCAGACAGTTCTTAGCTCCCCTTTTCTCCTGCCCACGTTCTTCTTCACAGATTGTTCTCCCAAGCACCAAAAAACCAAGTTCTGTCACTGCTGTCCCCCTCCCACTGCTGAGCACAGCAGACAAATGTGTTCTGTGGGCAGGGGGGGATTTCTGTCAGGAAGTGCTACCCAGGCTCTGCCCGTTCCCTGCGGCTGCTGGGGGAGGCCAGGGGTGGGCAGAGACAGATAGCAATGACAGAGAACATTTGTTTCCAACAATCGAAAAAGTAAAGGCAAAAAACCATCTAGAGGAGCTGACAGGTGGTAAATCATGAAATGTTTCATATGGAATTTTTAAAAGATATAGGAAAGTACCATGTGGTGCTCCCACACAGGTTTTTTAATGTATGTGTGTCTGTCGATGGAGCAGGGAGCAGAGAAGGTGTGCTCACTGCAGAAATGTTACATGAACACTTCTCAGCTCCTTGTCACTCCACCTACCCAACCTGGAATAGCATCCCAGTTTTTCTAAGTCTGGCTTCTTCTCTGTTCTTTTCCTCCCTTTATTCAGCTCATAGTCAACCACTCTTAATTCCTCAGCTCTTTGTTCTGCTCCTCTTCAGGGGCTCTGTCTCCTCCAGAGACTGGGGTAGTTTAAGACCCAATTAAACCCTGTATTAAGTAATTATTTCACATTGTCTTTCACGCTTTTTTTCATTAACTTCCTAGTTTAACTACATTCTGCACATATTAGGACTTTCTTGATGCCTGTGGCATGAGGTAGCTGAAAAGAGAAAATTTATGGATATTTATAAATAATAATTTTGTTGAATAAGAACAGGGCCTACAATGTTTAAGAGGAAAGTCTATTTCTCGTTTAAATTGTGCATTTTACAAGGTCTTTAAAACTCTTAAGTGTGGATTTTCAATCAATTAGATAATTTCAAAGTGTCCAAATGCAAAACTGCTACCTCCTGATATGCATGATGAACAGGAAGTTTTTAAGACCAGGCTGTGTTATTCAGTATACCAGATTTTGCACTGTCAACCGACTGGAGCTCTTGCATTATCATTTGAGCTACGGAAATTGCTCCTTGCCAAGGAGGCTGTGGTCATTTTTCAGATACTTTATGTGAATAGGTATTTCTCACACTTGGATTTCAGCACAGTTGTTTTTTCATATAATAGGAGCTCAGGTTCTGCTGTTGCAAGGATCTTGGTGATTGTGAGATGCAAAGCTAAATGTCAGACATATAATATTTATTAGAAGCAGCAAAAGAAAATGTTTCAGTCACCCTATATAAAATTCTGAACTGAATGGAAAGCACCATAGCTCCCAGTGGCTGAAGCACCAACAGTTACATACTGTAAAATTATAAATAAAATCCTTTAAAATACAAGAAAGCCTCCATTTTTTCCAGCCAGAACCTGAGACTATGAAGGAGTTAAATTCCAAAGGTCTAAAGAGAATTACTAACTTCAGGCTGTTATTTGAGGATCCAGGTAAACAATGCAGAGTGAAGTACAGTAAAACATCTGAAAGAGCAGTATTGAGATGTTTCTTACTTCCCATACCAGGAATATCAGATCTACATCCTCTTTCATTGTGTTCTGCACTAAAGGAAAACATAAAGGAGGGGAACCACAATTGTAAGTGAAAGTTAAGTGATAACATGGGATATATTTAATATTCCTGAACAGCCCAGGCAACCCTCACAAGAGACCAACTGCAATAAAACAACTGGATTATGGAAGTGCAAAATAGCCCAACACTACACAGCTGTTACAAGTTCTCAAGAAGCATTTTGAAACCTTGAATACACTCGTGAGAAAAGGTATTTCATTCATTCCTAAAGATGGTAATTCATGTTAGAGAAATTTTGCAAATATTTTAGTGCAAGTTATCCAGACCAGTAAAACTGATCCCTCCTTTTATTGTTTCCCATTAGAGTCAATATTGTTGTGGTGTCTGATTAAGATATCCATAAGTCCAAATTTCACCTTGAAATGTCATAGATGAACTTTTTAAAAAATTAAATCAAAGATCCTTATTGTTGAGTGGAAAACTACGTTGAATCCTGCATTTCTCTGCCTTCTGTTCCTTAGAATAACTTATCCTGTACAGTAATTGCTGCCTGTGTGAAAAACAAATTTATGGCTCAAATGCACATATTTCCAATGATCTCAAAGAACAGTAATTCAAACAGATTCAGATATTCAGCAGCAGCAATACTACAGTGATTGGGTAAAAATCCTATAGAATTCTGCTAAAAGAAGAAATATGTGGAACAATAAATGCAAGCAATCTTTCCCATGTGAAGCATGCAGAAAGCTATTAGTGATGGAGAGAAATTTGCAGTGCATTTGATTTAGGAAGCTTGCCAAAATAATTAGAAAAAGATCCCACAAACTTTTCAACCAGGTGGAATTCTTTCATTTAATGGTTTAAAGGAATGAGAAATATCTTGATGTCTTGATGAATGTGAACTTTAAGTACAGTCTACTCCTTGCCCAAAGCCAGGACCCTCTTCTTATGTGTGGTATCAAATTCCAAGTATCACACTGCCATCCCCACAGTAACCAATGGACCACCAACATTTCAGAGAGCAAACAAACTACATACTCCTACTTGCCTCATTATGCACCAAGAAAGATAACTTTTTATTCCTGCATTACGGCGGTATTGTGACAAATCTGATGTCAAACACAGACACTGCCATGTCCAAATGCTAAATAAATTCAAGACAACCACTGAGATCAATCATTCCTCGTGGCAAGCACTGCTCTAGTTGGCAGTGGAGGTAGTGTGTCTGAGAACACTGAGCTGGGAGACAAATAGCTTCTAAGAGTATTTTTAGCTATTTTTGGAGCCTTAAATCAAGAGTCCAGAACAATCAGGAGACAACCCTAACTGGTGAAGCTATAGCCCAGATTACTCACTGGAGCAGGGCCATTTGCCAAGGTTCTTTCTTTGGCCCTCCATAGTTACAGGCAGCATCTTTCTAGAGACAGAACATTAAAATCAGAACTGCAGCTGAGAAGGAAATGTGAGATGGTTACCCACATGTGCAATGCAGCAAAAAGTTTTTTCCTCTAAAGAATAAATACTTACGCTAAATTTCATAAAAGATAACGTAATGCTCATGAATGCTCTCAAGGCAGCTGCCACTTGTGGGTTTTTTCTGTCTCTCCATAGGAATGGATCAGAGCTTTAAACGAGTTCAATCCTGAGGACATAGTAACAAATCAGGGTTCACTGTATCAACAAGCATGGGCACATTTCTGACTGACCAGGTAACCTAGCCTGCCAAGATAGAGCTGTATCCTAGCCTGAACACCAGAAATGATGCCTGAGTATAACAAATAGAGTAAAGCTCTTATCTACAGCTCCAAATCCATTTATATTCTCACTTTATATTCTCATTTATATCCTCACATGACTTATGTTGGTTTCAGTGGGTGGCAATTCTACTTCTCTGACAGCATTTTATAATAAGAAATCTATCCAAAGTAAAGAGGAAAATACATTCTGATTCCAACAGTGCACTCAGGATGGAAGCAGATTTTCAGCTGAAGACATACTTGTAGATGTATTTTATTAGTTTAATAAAGCATAAACAGTAAAATAGGTGGAATTTATCAATTAACTTACATGAACATAAGACAAATATTCAGCACCTCATGACAGGCTGCAGTGGCTGCCTCACCTGCAGTGTTGTTGGATGTACTCTACCAGCTCTACACTAGCTCTTTTCAGGCAATTTTCATTTTTGTGACTGTAAATAGTTTTATTCTTCATTCTTATGCAAAAAGACTTTAAAGTGAGCAAAAGAATGTGCTTGCAGTATATCACTATTTTTATGGCTTTTCCTTGTAGTACCAAAGTACTACACATTTGTTTGCTTTGACCTGATTAAGGAATACATGAAAACCTACTTTGTTAAAGTTCACTAATGCCAGCCAGCCACTGCAGCAAATGACAAACACAAGGACGTACCAAGTCACTGCTGCACACTGAAATGTAATCAAAGGCTGAAATGCAAAAACATACAATAAAAAATGCAACTGTCTTTGAAAAAGAATTTACTAGTAGTGAGGATTTAGTCTATAGTCCTCTAAATACAAGCACAACGTATTTACTTGAGAAATTGTAAAAGGTAATGAGCTAAGTTACATAAATTCTTACACAATGAGGTTACATTGCTAATATACAAGTCTTGGGAAAGGTATCTTAGAGTATCGACAGCAGAGTAGAAATTGGTAGAAACAATTAAACTATAATACCAGGACCTAAACACAACACACCAACACCCAAATTCTGGTCAGCAATGAATGTCTAAGGGCATCAACAAGAAAACTGCTGCTTTGTGGCTAGAAATTCATTCTGGAAAAGCCACTCTTCCTTTCCCTATCCTTTCACCATTTCTTGCTAGAAGACTGGTAAACAGAAAATATATTAGTGGCACTTTAACATCTTTCTGTAAAATTCACAGGTGTCATAAAGCTCCTGTCCAAAAAAAACCCAGATGCACCTGCCTTTGTAAAACTGAAGGATGCATGTGGTAGACTGCTTACTTTCACACAAGCAGGCAGCTCTCTAAGCGTCCTGCACTGTGTCAACCCATGCCAAGCTCCACATTCCTCTTTACTTTAGCTCTGTCCCTTTGCTCTAAGCTCCAAGGACTATGGTAGGAGTGATTACACTTGGTGACATGAGACACAGTGACTCTGTCACCAAAGAAAATGCTAAACAACACTGGAGAAGGAAAAAAAAAACCCTAAAAATTTTTAGCTTGAAATAAACTACAAGACAAGCAATCCTAATAGAACCAATTTATCCTTCAATCTTAGCTATGCATGTGCTGGAGACAAGCACAAGTACCCCTTGTTAATGACAACAGAAGACTTCCTGCTGTGTGAGCAGGGCACTGGTGGTGGCAGGATGGGATGTTGAGCTGGAGCTGCCCCTTGTACCTCATCTCTCTGCTTGGCCAGTATAAAGAACATAACCAAAAGACAAGGAGCATCTCAGAGCATGGGATGCCAGAGCCAGCATGCAAGAAGCTGTAGTTTGCCACAAAGAATTGCACTTACCAAAACAGCCACAAAGAACTGCAAATAGCAATATAGCAGCTACAGCTCTGGATGGGCTTTCATGTTTAAGCACAGTCTCATGGTCAGTCCCCCACAGCTCCCCAGAAGAATGAGAGTGATACACTGCACCACTGCAGCAGAAACACAGTATTAAGAAACACAGCCTCAGGTTTGTTGTTCCTTCCCTTTCAAATACTCAATACTAAACAATAACACTTTATAATAAAGTTTAAGTAAAACTTGGGCTACCATCTTCTGCTTCACTTGAAATTCTTTGTCAGAAGTGTAAACCATACAAGATGAAACAACCACCATATTTGGAGGAGTAGCTCTTGGTTCTCCAGCTCCAGCATAGAAAGTAATGATAATATTGGCAAAGGCTACAAACTGGCTATTGGGACTGTGACTACTTAAAATAGGATTAGTGCCTCTCTGTTCTCATCTCCTTTGTGTACATGTGGATTCATCACTTCTGAGGCTGTTCCCACTATCCAGCTGCTCCTGCTCTCGATGACAAAGTGGAAGTCAGTTAAGAGGAATGTCTCAGAAGTCCTTCACAAACCCACGGGGTCTTCCCAGGGGATATAACAGCATGATTGCTGCAAAGCACCAGGGAGGTGCTCAGTGCTTTGCTTTCCCCAAAGGGCTTAGTCATACAGAACTGCAGGTAAGGAGAGCCCTGAGCCAGCCTGAGCTTGCTGAGTGTGCTGCTTTGCTGGCTGGGGTCAATGAAGATGAAATGGATGCTCTCTCTCTGTGGGTCAGCAGCAATGCTGTGGCCAACACACAGGAGCAGATATTGTGCATACAACCCTACAGGTCACTATTCTGTCCAAAAACACCTCAGACATCCATGCTGGAGGTGTCTCTTTCACTGTTCTTTTTCTTGCTGCTTTTCAAAGCTGCTCTAGGGATTGCTGAAATGAGTCACTGCCCTTGCACAGCAGCAGGAGTAACTCAAATCCCCAGAGGAGGCTCCCCACCAGAGTACCCCAGTAATGCTGGGGTCCTGAGAAAGGATACTGTCAAGATGAAGTCAGATTGTGTGGTCCATGCAAACATGTGGCCTCAGAGGCATCCAGGTAAAATGATGTATTGTTGGGCATACAGGAGAAATTCAGGTTACTTGGATGTTTTTAGGTATCAGTGTCTAGGGAATTTTACTTCTGAGAAAAGTGTGTTTGAGCTATGTTTTTGCAACTTTTCCTTGTAATATCAAAGTCCTACACATTTATTTGGGTTGACTTGATTAAGAAATAATGAAAACCTACTGGGGTCACTCTAATCTTGAGCTCCTAAGAAATTACAAAGAGAGATTCCTGCACTTCTGAAAACATTTAAATCTTATTTTGGATGTTATCATAGCAAAATAAGAGTCTCTGAGAAGTATTATCCATTTTTTCATCTCTATTTCTCTTAGAACTGGCAGTCGCATAGCAAATGCACAATGACATTATACCCTTGTCTTCAGATGAAAATGAACAATACACTCCATGGATATACAGCTGTCATTTTGTTCCTAGGATGCATGGGATATATTAAAAGGGCATTACAGACTTTCAGAGTTTTGAATTTGAAATATGTAAATATTTTTAAAGGTTTACTGACAAGGAAACTTCATTCTGTGGACTGTACATCACTAAACTGATGTCAGAGAACATGATATTAACTTTCACTCATTTTGGCAGGCTATCTTCTAGTGATGCAACAAAGAAATTGGGTAAGCAGTCAAACAGGTTCCACTTTAATTTACAACAGGTCCTTTGATACCACACCAAACTGAGCACATCCTGGTTAAAAAATAGTGCATAGAAGTTCAGTTACTTTGTTGACTTTCAGGAGTACTGAAGAGTTGGTTGCCCAGTTCTGCTCTGGAACGCATGTATAGATAAAATTTCAATAGAAGCAATTTTGGGGAAGAAATTCAAAACCACATATCCATGATCTACTTTTATATCGTTAAAAATGTGAGTCCTCACTTACAAACCTTTATATGACAGCACATCTTGCTATTCTTCTCTGGCATCATAGTCTTGTCAGTTGTGCAAATCTGAATAACTGTCTTCAAGTGGCAGCTATATCAAAATTCACTAATTTCATCACCATAAATAAAAATGAGTAATTTCAGTCAATCTTTGCATTGTTCAAAGTCACACCGACCAATTACAAGGCAGGGCTTTGTCCAGTGATGATTAAAACTTTGTGCCTTCATTAAGCAAAGTGGGCCATACAATAGCCATCAGTCATTTCTGTCCTACTGCCCAATCCTCTCCTGAATGGTGTTAGGCAATTACCCTCCTATCCTGCTTCCATTGTCTGACAGCGAGACACAAGTTCCAGTATATAAAAATGATAAAAACATCATTGCCTGGACCAGATTTACAACTCTCTATAAATCCCCATGAAGAACAAATCACTGTTAACCAGAAGTGGAGCTGCTGTTTCCAGCCCACACAGCTCTGCAGGACAAAAGCACACACAGCCCTCTGGGGTTCAGGGTAGAGGTAGGAGGAGATTTTCCCCTCTTTGAATACTATCAGCATTATGGGAATAACTTTAGAGACTGACATCACAATGAAAACAGCTTAGTTTACACCAAGAGTTACACTCACCAAATCCAAACCTGAAATTGAAAACAGCCTTATTATGTGCTATGTGTACTTTAAAATCACTGTTCAAAAACACAGCCCACTGCAAAATACAGTCTAAGTTTCAGAGAGATCTTTGGCAAAACATCAGTACATTTGAGGTAGGACATAAGCCCATTAGTGGGCAAGTTTCATACCCATACTTAGATTTTTAGGCTGTAAATGTCACCACAGCTCATGCAGTCATTAGTCATCCCTGTGCACAATACATACATACAGAGGCAACATGAATGTGGTTGCTGACTTAGAGCAAAGAGCTCCTATGAACACCTATCTTGAATATAAATATTGATAAAAGTATCATTAATAATATGAGATAGCACAGTAAATTGGTTTCAGTATATAAAAGAACCTATCATTTTTTTTTCTATAGCTGGAGTAGAACCTCTGCTGACATTTACTCTTGCTGTTTTGTTGGTTTTTTTTAATATCTTGGCAATTTCTCTTGCGTCTGTACTTAAAGAGTCCACATAAGCAGGGATTGGATGCTGAAATACTTAGAGAAAAGCAACTAACATAAGGTTTCCAGCCCCAGGTTGAAGAAGCAAAAGGGCCAGAGAAGCTGATTAGGACCCAGAGGTAATACCATGCCCAAATGCATGAATGCAGCTCCATCGGGTGGAGTCCAGTCCTGCAACTGCTGATCCAAACTGAATCCACTCTCCTACAGTCTATTGCAGAAGAGGCTGATAGTACCCTGTGGCTGCTTTTACAAGCTCATAGCTAGAATGAGATAAAAGATCACACCAGAAACATTCTCATTCCAGTTTATCTCCACAGCCAAATCTGCACTGGTCACTTCTACCTGTCTGCCATATCATGTCCTCTCCCACAGTTCTTGCTTATTTGCCACACTTTAAACGACTCATCCACTTCTTCATCAGGAGAGAACATCTCCTTCTTTGTGTTCTTTTGGGAGGACTAATGAACCACCTGAGTCATCACCATTTTTCACATGGTCTGGTCTCAATGTTTCAATTCTCCAGTTTAGACAATATCCACTTGGAGGAGTTCTTTGCTCAGCAGCAGGAAAGAAAATAACTTGACTCCCTAATGAAAACCCCAAAAACATCCCAACTACTAAAGGGTAATGAGACATGGCCCTGATTGATTGCCTAATAACCTTTATCTAGATACTAATGAATGTAATAAATTGTGGGATTTATGGGCAGTCCCTGCTCAGAGACCATCTTTTAAAGCACTTACTTGGAAAATGCAAAGTTGTGACATGACTTCCAGCTTCAGTTTCACCAGGGAAAAAAAGGCCTGTGTAATGTGTCGATTTGAACTGACAGTCAATCAGCTGAGATGCTAAAGTGAAAAAGTCTAGGAGTATAAACTAGTATTAAGTAAAATTTGAGTATTATTGGAAAAATCCCCTGCAATTATAAGTTCCAGCATACTTTGGAGATCACAAGGGCCAACCTGAGTAATAAAACGATTTTATCGTTATGGTTATTTATCATAATATTAAATAACCTTGAAATCAAGTCCCAATCAGAAAATCTTTATAGCAGGTTAGATTGTAACATTTGCCAAAACAAAAAAATAAAAAACAAAAAACAAACAAAAAATTAAAAATTAAAAAAATAAAAAACAACAAAACAAAACAAAATAACAACAACAAAAAAACCAAACAAAAAACCAAACAAACAAACAAACAAACAAACAAAAAATAAAAATAAAAATTAAAATTAAAAAAAAACCCCAAAACACTTAAAGCAACTTGGGATATGAAATCCCACCTCCAAAAGTTACAATTTCATATACCCATATTTCAAATATATTTGCATATCTACCTCTCATAAATCAATGTTCTGACTACAAGACCTTGACAACTGAAGTGTTTTCAATAACACTCAGACTTCCCAGGATTTGGAAAGCAGGACTCTCAGGCTCACTAATTTTTGTTTGCAGTTTAAACTCTTAACCCTTATACTTCTGTTTTAAAAGAGGAAAAATGAATAAGAGATGGGGACAAAAGCAGGGTAAGACAGACTGGAGATTCCATTTGGATTGCCAGCTCTCATATTTGAGGGCAGAAAATGCCTTGTGACTTTTGCTGTTACTTGGCATCTCCAAGTCTATTTTGTTCCTCCACATCTTTTGGTTATGAACCTGTGGCCAGTCTCAAAGGGGCTTTTGTAACTAGAGGAGTGCTGCTGGATGCAGGCATTTCTCCAGGGCAGGTAGCACAGGCAAATCTCAGGGTGGAACTGCAGCTGATCCTCACACACGTGCCAGGAACGTACAAAGAGTTCTGGCCCTTTCCCCTCCAGCTCAAGGACGCTGCCCATGCCAGAGGAGCACCTGGCAGCTCCCCCAGGCCATGGGCTCTGCTCCAGTCTCATTAAGAAAACCAGTGTGTAGGATGAATCCAGCAGGATAGAACTGGGTCTGCAGTGCTCGGGGGTTGACTGATGGTAGCAGAGCGTCTCTCTGTGAGGCAGAGCACAGCCCATAGATCTGACATGACATGCCAAGAGTAAGCATCAGCCCGTGATTGCTGTGAATAGATCCTCTGCATTTGGGGAACATTTTAAACATCAGCTATTTCCAAAAGAAATTGTATAACACTCAGCATCTTCATTGCAAAATCATTGCAAAATTTTTCCTCGCTCTTTATAAACCTAAGTCCTAACGGCTCTCAGTAAACTGAAACATCTCATAAGAAGGGAGGAACAGCAACATCAATAAAGCCTGTTTACAACAGCACTTATGAATCATCAGTGCTTCATGCTCATTTTGATAGTACAAATATTAGCAAGCCTTTTATTTCTCTTTAAGCTAGCATTGCTTGCTACCTAAAATCAATGTCACTGCCTCCACTTAAAGATTCCAATGCTAGCTTCCAATTTACAGAAAGATTCAATATAAATTGGTGATAACTTTGTGGCAATATTGATGCTCATGATTACAAATATTCATAAAAACAGTAAGAGAAAGAGCTTTATTTTCCCAAAGAAAATTGTCTCTCTTGTAGAATTTACTGATCTGTACTACAGACCATCTGTAATTTTTATTCTTTGAGACAGAACATTTAACTCTTACGACACGAGGGTCTCTGCATGACAACACATTCCCTGTGCTGGGAAGAGCAGCGTTTCAGATACTTCGTGTAGTGTTAAGAAACATCTGCTCAAGACTGCAGGGAAAGCTGCAATGGCTTTGTAGTGCCGATTTCTGAGCAATGTGCAGCCACGCAGCCTCGTCACAACGCAGCCCACAGTGTGCAGCTCTGGGACTTTTAGAAACACCTGTGCTTGCACTCTGGTTTGCCTGGTCCCTACAGAATTTAACCTACAACTGCTCCTCGGCTCAGAGGCTGCCAGTGCAGCTGCACCTCCAGGACAGGGCTCACAGGTGAGGCTGGCACTGGCAGAATGGGAGAAACCCCAAGGCGAGGGGGTGTCAGCAGAGTTACAAAGGAGACCTTGCTGAGGAAGGCAAAGCTCATTTATCACTTCTTTTAGCAAGCTGTCCCCGAAGGTTCAGTTTTTCCCAACCTCCTTTTTCTTTTGAAACTTTGAATAGCAAATAATCTGCAAGCCCTGCAAAGTATGAAAATGCTTCCAAGAAGGAAATCTCAGATACTAGTTAAAGTGAAAAATAATATTATTTTTTTAAATCCTACATTAACAACTATTTCCAGGACACTAAACCTCAGGATTTTGACAGGTTTATTTTCTACAGGCATACATAAAGTACAAATTAAACAAACACAGAACTTGCAAAATTTTTTTATTTGTAAAAATAGAGCTAAGTTTCCATTGTTAAGACACAGATACTGCCTTCTCAACACGGTATCATTCCAAACTATAAAACTATGTTGTCATTTTCTCACAATACAGAGGGGGAAGAAATAAGAAACCCATTTAACATTTTATGGCATCTAAACACATGCTCCTCCTTCTAAACACAGAGCATAAACATAAATATACTACACATTATGATTTCAATTATACTGCAGCTCTGTCAAACAACAGAGCTTTAAAATAGTGATATAACTACCAGAATGTGCTCTAAATCACCACATAATCCTATCATAAATACTATCTGCTTCATCTTCACTCACCTTGTTTGTTTAGTTTGACCACTATACTCCAAGCATATTCCATAATGCCACTTTCTAAACTGAGGGCTTTGCCTTTCATTACTCTTCAAAAATTCACTGACCAGGAAATTAAAATTATAATAGAAAACACAAAGAGGTATCATATTAACTAATTAGATATTAAATCAACTGTTAGTAAGGGCACAGTAAATTTATTTTTGTTGCTAAATATCAGACAAACAGAGCCACTAAAAATCTCTGCATTGCTATTAATTAATCCTCTGGGAATGAGGAGAGATAAAGGAAGTTATCCTGGTTTGTATATTAAATATATACTGCCTTCTAGTATCTAAAATGATTGCTATAACCTTAACAGCAACCACTAAGGATTAGGAAAGTGTTACAGCAACAAGGGAGATACATGTGGATGCCACCAGTTCAGCAGCAGCATGTGCCCTGTATAAATAATAAGATCACAGCTAGATTCTTCAAAGGGGTCATAGGAAGCTGCTTTGAAAGGGAGAGAGGGAAAATTAATTCAATGAATCGTATAAGTGGTAGTTTACATCTTGAGGGAACAGCTCTACATACTGTAAGTGTGTTACATGCAGAGTTTCGTCAGGAAATGCTGGAGAAAAGAGCTTAAAAACAACCAGAAACTTCCTCTTGGTGGGTACAGCACCTGGGTGGTTTCAGTTCAGGGCCCATGAACTCTTCTGAACCAGGCTGGCAGGGGCACCAGTGGGACTGAGACTTCCACAATCTTCTCTGCAAGGCACCATCTCAGAGAAGGAAGTAAACACAGGGCTGCAGATGCACTTTATAAGGGTCATAATTTTGCCCCAAAGCTCCTGTTGATCCCAGGTCAAAATGCAGCAGACAGTCCTTTGTGTGATTTACAGAAACTTTTTGCAGCTTCTTTCCCATTCAAATGCATAGGACAGTTAGGCATTTTCACTTATGAACTAAAACTCACTGAATAATTTAGAGAACCAATGTATTTGTGAAAAATATGGTACTAGGCCAGTGAATACAGATGCTGACTGGGCACATGTTCATCTCCCTTCTTCCTCTTTCTTTAGATGGAGGAAGAGGGTGGAAAAGAGCTACAACCTGATATCCATCCCACAGGAATAATTCTTCCACCACCCAGGCTGGCTACTAGAGCCCTCCACCTCCCTCTGTCAGCAGGCCCAGGCTTCCTTCAAGTGCCAATGCAGGTGCACAGCAGGTGGGTCTCTGCATCCTCAGCCAGGTCCCACTTGGAGAAAGGAGCTAAAATTCACTCACAGATCCTCCCCATCTAGAATTATCCCGTGGCTATTCACATTGAGAAAGTTATTTGCAAGCTCAAGAGCCACTGAGAGACAGATGCAAAATCATCACATCACTGATTGCATCATATGATCAGCAAACTACACAGAGCAGAGAGCACAGAGCACAGAGCTTGCTACAGATTGCAAAGCTGTTCATTTATAAGCAACTCACAGGCTCAGTTGTAATTACATACGCATTCACTGAATAATTTTAAATTAATGAACATGCTTAAAGCCCTTTCACAGATCATTCACACACAAAAAGGGCTTCAGAAGCCCCACAAGAACATTTGGGAAATAGGGTTTCAGTTTGAATGGGGTTTGTAAGTTTAAATTCTCATTGATGTTTTGTTAAATTGAGAGAAGGAAAGTTTCTCATCTAGATTTAGGTTGCACATTATGCTGGATTATCAGAGGGTCTAAATGAAGCTCATGCTATTGGATTCAATAGAAGAAAACCCTGTTAGATCCATACAGCATCCAGCTCACTAGTGTGAGCCATCTTCTTTAAGACAGAATCTCAGCTCTAGAGGAAAAGGGTTTACAACCACCTCTCTCCACAAAACCCTGCTTAAGCAACAGCAACTATTTTAGAAAGCTATGCTCCATTTTGCCCTAACACTGCAGCTGAAAATGAGTTGGGACAAAACCAATTACCAATGAAGCCTAAATAGCATTTCAGGAACAGCCTTTGGCCTTGCAGCCATCTTATATTCTTTGCTGGGGTAGAAAATTAAATTCATTAGATATATCTCAACCTTTTTCCACTACCGAGCCTTTTCTTTCTGCTACCTGGCTGGAAGGCTCTACCCCATGTTTTTAATAAGCACCTAGTCAAAGAAATTTAATAATGTGTAGTTTCTGGAACTGATTATTGCCAAGCATTACAAGTGTTTACCTAAGCAAGAAAAACTAAAGCTGTAGCTGGTGCCAAGACAGGAAATAGAAGCTCTGTCACTTTTATACTTCCTTCTATCCTCCAGCTATCCATGGGAAAGAACAATCTGAAGTCTTAAAAGAGCTCTGAAACACTTCCAAAGCCCTTTCAGGTTTTTCCATAGGCCACTTCTCTTTCAAACTGTGAAGCAGAGTTAGGCAGGATTAGAAAGGATCTTATAGGTAATTAATTTTCTGACTGTGACGGAACAATAGAAGTGCATACAAATTCACAGATCACAAGGCTTCAGCAAGTAGTTTTTTGAAGAATCAGAAGACAGGAAATAGGATGACCAACATTTTTAATAATGTCTTAATATCCATCTCAGAAAACTTGCATGCAGTAAATTTTAAGGCTCTACCCAGTATTTAATTGCAGATAGTTCATGTCAGCCTGCACAATGCATTGAAAGTTTGACAGATCATAGAGATTTTCCATGGGTAAAACAGTGACTGCTGAAACCACAAGTGCAGCAGCTTTAATTTTAAAGCATGCATTTTTTCTCGTTAACCTGAACATGCCCTTTTAGCACAAAATAAAATAACTCTATAATATAGCTGACCTATTTTTTATCAAACCTTAGTGCGATATCTATACAGTCTATGACGATTTACATTGATTTAAACAAAAAACCGAAAGTTGAATGTGGACTTCCAGAGAAGAATACACTGTCCTGTAATACAATAAAAATAGAAGACAAAACTACTTTTCAAAAAACATAGATGGCAGTATTTAGGATATACAAGGGATATTTGGTGAACCTACAGCTGAGTAAACTCAACAAGCTTAGCAAAATACAAATAAAAAATAAATACTTGTGTCATCGTATGTTCAACTTTGTCACCTAAAACTGATTTAGCCAATATCTCTAAATTAATCACTTTGCCTTTCTTCACTTTCAATATACTTTCCACATAAGAATACATTGCCCAAGGTTTCATAGCAATCACAAGCTGATCCATTGCTATCCCCAGGTGTCTATAGAGGGCTGACAGAATTCCTGATTCACATTGGAGTATATTGCTAGATCAGATCTAAGTTTACATTACAAAAAAAATCCATGAGAACTATAATGTGAATCTGTGATAAGAAAAACGGAAATTATCATCACTTCTAAAAATAATAATGAAAAAAATATCTCAGAAGACAGTGAGAATTTTAACTTCCTTTCCTCAATTTTCCCTTTAAGCTGTTAACTCATCCCAGCCAGGATGATGATAAGCAAGCCGTACAAAATTCTGAAGTACGGAAGGTGACAGCGCTGTTCCACCAACGGGTAGACGTGTGAGAGGCAAAGCAGGGGCAGCAGCACACCTGGCTGACCTGACCATGCAGATGTGGTGGCTGCTGCCTTCTGCCTGCCTCATGGCACGGAGCCCGAACCTACCTGGGAACACTAACAAGGTGAGGGAAGAAGATCACATCTGTTTCCTTCAGAAATCTGCTTTGAGGCGCAGTAAGAATGTTTACAAGGAGTCGTAAGACTTAACTGCTAGAGAGCAGATCAGCTACATCCACAAATAACCCCTGACCTGCAGGCTGGAGAGCCAGGTCCTTTTAGAGTTCAGCACCTTTGGATCCGAGCACTATGTAACAGACTGCTGCCCAGCAGTAATTTTCAACATCACAGGAACAACAGAGAAAAAACACGCAATCATTTTTTCCGCTGAAAATTCTTCTACAAGCTGCAATTTTGATAGGAAAAATTACACATTTTTGGAAGCCAGGAAGAAAGCAGAAGAAAACCTATTACACAGATTCCGTGATAACTACTCTCCAGTCATCTGGTAAACACAAGAACACTTGTCATATTTTTCCTTTTCATTTAACTGATCTTAGAGTACGTAGTCAAAGAAACACCTGCGAAAACAAAAGCAAGTGTGATTGCACATTCAGAAAAAGTTATGTTTTGCCATGCAGCAAAATCACTGATGAAATTTTACAGCAGGAGGTCAGGCAGTGACAGCCACTGCTGTTGGATGGGCAGAGCCACTATTTCTGTAACACAGCAGAGAGAGCTACACCCCTCAGACTAGAGCCGACCACACCCTACAAATTCACCATGCAATTTGGTATATTTCATCTTCTTGACTTCATATCCCTTGAAAAGGTGCCCTGAATCCTCCTTCACACATTTCTCTGTACAAATTTATTGTGTCCTCTCCATGCTCTTCAAATCACACCTTGGAGACGATTTGGTGGTGATGGTGAGAGAATGGCTTCATAACACAACTCATCCTTCACATACAGATGGGCACATGGGTACAGTGACCAACTGATGTCTCAGTCCGCACCCCTAAGCAAGGCCTTGATACATCAATAAAGAAAACTGGGGAAAGAAAACTTAGTATCTTTACCTTCACATGGCACACCTCATCTTGAGAACTGAAAGCACTGAATCATACTAGCAAAATCCTATTCTAGAAATGCAGAAACTAATCGAAGAAGGAAAGTAATTTTGTAAAGCTCATATCTAATTCTATCATGTCTCCCTGGATAAAATGGCAGTAACTGTGAAAAGTCTGAATTTAAATCCTAAGCTCTTTTTGGAGCAAGTAATGGCAACTGGCAAAACTTGATGTGTTTTAACAGGAAGACAAAGACGATAATTGAACAGCATTTAAATGTTCTTTAACCAAATCTCTACATATACATTATATCTGTTCCTTCCTCCTTTAATTTTTTATATCTCTAAAACAAGTCTTTCCAAGTCTCTTTTTTGCTTTGCATTAGCTGAATTTAATTGTAAGTGCTGAGAAGTCTTAGTCTCTCAGCTCATTAGTGAAATGCATCAAAAGAGTTAAGTAGACAACTGACATTTTATCATTTTTTACCTTTAAGCTTATTTTAATGAGAACGGATCTGGTGTTTTAGTAAATTCATAAATAACTTTCCTCATAATGAATTGACTCTCCATAAAATTTTAAGATGGATTTGAATTTGCCAGGAGAAGGATGAAGATTTGCTTCATAATTAAGGAATGTATCAAAAGGGATTATTTATAATATCTGTGGTCAGTCAGAACTGTTACATGGCAGTGCACTAAGGCATGACTAACAAGTACATGACGGAACAAAACTGATAGCCAGAAAAGTCATAAATCTTTAGTTGACATCCCGAAATTCACATTTGAAATGGGCAGTTTTTTATCAAAATGTGCTTTGTGGACAAGCTACAAGCTCAAAGTCAATGTCAAATCTGCAATATGTAGCCAGTCTTTCCTCTCTTCAGAGAGTGGCTGGAGAACTGGGCAGTGGCTCTCAGAGTATCCTTAGGCACCCACGTGGACAGAAATGCACCAGGACCTAGATCACTTCCATCAGCAGATTTTCTAAAATCTTACATTTCTGATGAGCGCCTCTGCAAATGGAAATATTGGTTACAGAATATAGTAAAGAGACGGGTACTCTATAAATACCTATGATCAATAGCATTCTTATCCTCCTTATCCTGGACATCAACAGTCTGCATCTCCACTCTAAATATTGACTCCTCTCATCTTAGCTCCTCTGTCTAATCCAATTTGTTCCATCCCAGCAACTTTTTTACCCAGTCCAAAACCACTCTCAAAATAAGGCTGCCTGAACACTAGTCACTTATTCTTATGAAAGTCCTGGCAACTCCTCTCATTGTTTCCCAATTCTTCTATGAATGGTTATGAACAGATTGTGTTATCCCTTGGAAAAGAAACATTGCAGTGTTTGCTCTTTTTGTTACTTTAGTTCAAGGAAGTTTTGTTTAAGCCTTTGGTCAGTGCTACAGAGGATATTGGCCTGAAAAACCACATCTGCTTTTATGACTATTTAATATAAAGCATTGAGAGAAACGTAATAGTTATAAGTGGTGGGGTCACACCTAAGGAGAGGAAAAAAGGGTGACAAATATGGTCTTATGTTGAAATCAAACCAAGTAACTTTTTAAGGCCCAACTTCTCATGTGAGTTAAGTCTGAGCAACCTCTATTGCACTGATTTCTGTCATGACAGAAAAAGATTATAAATTAATACAAGTAGAGTAAAAAAGTCTCCACTATAATTCTTTATTGAATTTTCCTCCTAATCTTTCTTTATCCCTGATCCAACCTGCCTACTCGTTCCTGGCTTTTTTAGTCTTGGCAGATAAAACATTATTCACAGTCAATATTACTATTAATAAAAAGACTGTGTCTTTCTGGCATAAAGGTTTTCTCCAGGACCACATGGTGTTAGGCCTAACCTACAGCTCCAGAGGCAGAGATGCTCAGAGTTTTGCACACCATATGGAAAGAGAAAAAAATAGCCAGGAAGCATACAAAGGGGCTGGAAACAGTGCCAGTATTTAGAGAAAGCATTCCCTTAAGTTTGGGGCAGATAAAGGAGAAAGGCTTTTTGGGTCAAGGCTATGCTATACAGCAAGGGCTCATTTTGGCTCTCCTTGCCTTAGAGGTAAAATCTTGATTATCAGCTGCCACTTTGTGTTTAAAAAGCAATCGTTCAAACTTGATTTCTACACAGGGATAGCCCACTCAATAGGAGGGTTAAATAAGATCTGTGATACAAGAATTCCACTTTGTCAGTGTCAGGAGACTACCCTTAATAGTATAGCAAGGATTTACTCCTAATGAGAGCAACCTGTGTACATGGCAACATGCTGTACTTATGAAGCTCTTTTACAAATATCCTCCATGGTTCCAAGCTGGGAACACTCTAATAGAAATGTATTCTACAATCCACATGCTAAATCATCCTTCTGAAGGTCATGTTTTTCCACCTCATTGTGTTTGAGTCAGCTTCTGGTAGACAGCCATATTTCCTAAGATGCAATGCCATAGAGAGCAAAATAAGGGGAACATTTTGGCCTATATGCAGAATATTTTTGCTTTCAGGGATTTAAATGCTCTATTAGCTACTTGGAATCTTGCATAGGGCAAGAAATAATGAGGTTTTAAGGAGTAGTCAAATAAAGAAAAATAAAGACAGCTATATTTGTTGCATTACTCTTCAGTAGAGAACTTTTTTTACCTAGAATTTTTGATAATGTGACGACTAGTTCAAGAAACTCAACATTTTGAAGAGGTATATCTGGGTTTTTTATTTCATCTTTATGAGCCTCCTGAGACACAAATAGGAAAGTTCTCACACTCAATACTCATTTCAGGACACAAAACTTGAATATTCTGTACTTCAAAATCAAATATATGTCATCTTGAGTTTAAGATACCAGATTTTCATTTACAATGTCTATATTTTTCACTGCACATTTTTATAATCTATTTACCACTTTCTTCACAAGTATGTGATATTTTGTGTGGAAGACCAAAAAGATACACTCTGGCATTTTGGGGTTGGTTTTTTGGGGGGGGGTTTTGTTTGGACTTTTTTTCTCTTTTTTTTTTTTTTCCATGTCTAAATACAACAGTGTTACATTAAAGCAAATTCAAAACCTCTGCAAATGAATTAATATTCCCTATATATATAATATATACTCCCATTATAATTCAATCAAATAGAACTACTCACAAATCACACTGAATTAACTAATCTGTTTCAATCTAAATACAGACATCTATTTTTAAAGTAAAAATATTATTTTTAGTAATTTCAAAAAGCAGAATTTCTTTTATTGTGTATCAAAATTAGGTGATATTTAAGGTCCTTTCCAACCCAAACCATTCTAGGATTCTATAAAATTGAGCCTACATTAAACTCTAGTGGGTTTTTTTTATTACCAATTTTTTTCTGTATTATAATCATTTTGCAAGCCAAACTATCATTGCTCAAGCAGCTCAGGGTAGGTCTAATCCTAAACAAGCCTAAAAGAATTTTCCATTAGATAATGTCTCATCCCAGAACTGTAAGTACACACGCATATGAATGTGTGATCACTAAATCTAACACAATCTGATTTAATCAATTCAGACAGCACCTAATACCACTCACTTCCACTCTGCTGAGCAATTATTCAAATTGTACATTAGAAAACATGCTCTCAGAACCATGGAAATTTTGATTTGGCTGGGACCTCTGGAGGTCCACTCATCATGCCAGGAGTATCTGATAGACTGGCTCTCTTTAAATAAGATCTGAAAAATAATCAACTGCCTGTACAAAAATGCTCAACTCCCTTATCATGAGTAAACTGGATCCTAAGTAACTGTACTAAAAGGCTAAATTTAGTCAAATTCCACTTCTGTCCACAATGTACCTACTGCTCTATTTGTCAAACACATTTCTCTATGTATTTCTCTGCATATTTTTAACTCCCAGCAATGATTCCAATCTTTGCAGTGCCACAAATAATCGCCACTGCATTAATTATCACACTATAGCTCCTTAACCCTACACAAAAGAGGGTTATCTGAGAAATCCACTCACACAAGCAAGAGGGGCTAAGTGACCTGTCAGGCTCTCTCTATCTCTAGGTTCCATCCTTACCCCACCAGCAAACTGGGGATCTCCACGGAACAGCAGACTGCTCATTGCAATGAGGAGAACCACAGAGCCCAGCTGACCTTGGTCCAAAGCATGGACAACAGTGGGGACAGCTGAGGGAGGTTACTACAAAAGGCAGCTAGAGAAACGCTGCTGTGAATGCAAACCTCAGGAGAAGCATTTGTGTCACTGCAGAGCAATGTTTTGAGGGCACTTACCTTCAGGACATATCTGTCCATTTTCCAGTTGTGAGTGAGGATGCCACTCAGCATCTAATGGATTTCAGGGCCAGGATCCTGGCAGGTTTTGTGCCATTCATATCATGGTGTTCCCTGCTCTGAGGAACCCGTGGCACCTCAGGTACGCCCTTCGTGCACCTGGGCACACACACGTCCCACTGACAGGGTAAGAGGCAAACTACATTTTGAGTAAAGACTACAACCTGTTATTGCTACTAAATGCCCTACTTTTCCATTTCAAGAATTTTAGAGAATAGTGCCTATTGAAATCCATAAACAAATGACAGAATTTTGCCCTTATCTCCAAAGTAATTTTACAATTCTGTTACTAAGCTCCTTAATTGTAATTGTTTATGTCCAATTTTCCCTGAGAATTTAATCCTATGATTAAGCTCAGTTACTCTATTTTGACTGACCTTGACTACTTGAGATGCAACACTTACTGTTGAAATTGAACAAAATTGGTTCCCTCTTTTGAATGTTTTGAAAGATTAAGTGTGGAATTATGGATTGAATATCAACCAGAGTAATACCAAGGTCACATAAGTTAAATCAGTTGCCTCTGAGCACTCAGGATGAAATTGCACATTAAAGGCTTTTACCGTGTTTTCTTAGATGCATGAAGCACTTGACTTTTTTGAAGAAGAGGTGAACAGCACAGGGGTAGCAACACAAGCTGCATGAAGCTGTTAAGGCAACTCAATAACCACAAACTGCCAAACACTCATGCCATAGATTAAAAACTGGTTAAAGAAAGTGTGACCCTTATCATGACCAATCTGCTAGCTCTGGTTTAAAAAAATTTAAAAAAAAAATATTATCACTTCGCAACAGCCTGGGCAACAGCATGAGCCAAAACCTGCATTCCTGAGGCACACTTTCATATGCAGGTAGCAGTTACAGTAGGGCACAGGGAAATGAAGGCATTTAAGGGATTAACACAGAGGAAACCATAACCTTCACTTCAACACAGACATACCCAAGCAGTCTGTAAATTAACTAGTTGTGCCAGAGAAACAACCTGATCACTGCAGCACAGAGTTGAGGGGAGGCTGCTGCTTCACTCTGCCTTTTCAAGCCATAAAGTCAAAAGGATTCAGGACAGGATGAGGTTAGACAGTGCACAGTGTACAGAGCCCTTACACTGCTACACAGCTTTTCTTGGCTTTGGTCCTCTTGCATGTCATTCTTTTTCCCAGTACAACCGGCTTCATATTGATCTGTTTCTTTGCATGTTGAGTAAATCAAGGTTAAGACCTCCCGTGAATCCCTAACCAGTGCAGTGCACATTTTAAATCCTGTCCCTGTTTATCCAAGTAACCTACATGTCTTTCAAGCCTCACTGACAAAAGCACAGAGGTACAAAATAAAGAATTCTCCAATGCACCACCTTTTTCATTCACCTTCCCTGAACATGAAATCCTCACTATCTGCCTCCTTCGCAGGTTTCCTGCAGGCTGCTGTTGTGCTTTATTTTGGGGAACTTCTTGAGCAGGATCCTTGAGCAGTGGGCCTGGGAGGTTTCCTGGTTGCCATGACAGCAAGTTTATAAGCCACATCCTTAGGGGAGCATATGCTGTCTCTGGAAAGAAATCTAACCCAGCTGCACCTTGCCTTTTCTTTCCCCACAAAAAGAATTAGGTTCTAGTCCTACAGTGGGCTGAGGCTCCAAGGAGCCAGGGCCATCTCTGTCATGCAGCTCTCGGGGTGGTGCTGGCTCCATGTCCCCCGAGCTTTCCCTCTGCCTTCAGGAAGGCTCAGCTGAATCACCCTGTGTCACTCTCCAAACAAACAAATTCAAAATGCTAAACATTGAGTACAACACGGAGATGTGTTTTGATAGCAAATAAAGCTTCTGCATTATCTGGATCAATAAAATCAATACCAAAACACATAAATGATTTGTGCATCTCACTACTCTCAAGATTTGTATTTTATGTATTTTATGCAGTTTAAGAATTTCTTACTAGGTTTGTTCTTGCTTCTGACACTTTCTTCTTTTTCCTATCAAAACTCTAATGGAAACCTCTTTGGCTACTAACCCTGATGCCAAAGAACATAAAGCTGGAAAACTCCTTGCTCTGAAATCAATAACATTTGGTAAGAAATCATAACCCTTCTTAACGGCAAGACAAATAGAGTGCAGCACTTTCAAATTCTTCAGGTTTCTGCAGTTATTTAATCAAAGTCTTCTTACATTTAATTTCTACTACAGAATTTAATGTACCACACAGTTCCATCAGTGTACATTCTGCCATTGGTAAACATAATTTCATTTTTGTAAATAGATTCTGTCTCATGTCCTTATAATTCTCCAACTGAAGCAAACCTATTCTGAAAATACAGCAAAGGATACACTTTCAAAACTCGAAGACTGCCAATATCTGCAGATGACAAGGCAATAAATGCCTGGATTTGCATATCACCCAGCTGATATCTTAATAAAAGAGCTGGAATTCCCAGCTGATAGATACTGCTACTGGCAATTACATGGGGTTTGCCACCAAAGTTCCTGAGTTGATCACTATTTGCATATATCTGTCCTCACAGGTAGCAATAAACTCGAGAGTCCTTGGGCCCCTCTTTATATCAGTGCAGCCTCATTGACTTAACTGAGCACTAACAAAAGAATTCAGCACAAAATTTGGCATTACAAAGTTCAGCTGTGCTTTCAGTGCCAGGTAACCCTCTAAAAGTGGAGCCAACGGTACCACTAAAAAATGTCAAATATATTAAGAGAGGGAAAAAATTTTGGTACATTTACTTTGCAGACCAAAAGGAGTTTCCAGACATGATGTGTGTATACAGATTATGTACTGGAAGAATTTGTTCTCTTCAAGATATTTGTCTGACAAACATGCCACTTTCTCTTACCAATAAAATACCATCAGAAACAGGATTATAAGCAACTCCTCCAAAACAAAGATTGTCTATTACAAATAGATAATATCCAGAAAGTGGACCAGGCTGTCTTTTTATTAATGAAAAACTAACAGTGCAAAAAATATGGACTTCCAGGTAGACCAATTACTTAAAATACAAAAAAAAGGTACTATTAAGAAGTGTTTATTATAGATCATCTATTATGACACTCAATAAAGTTTTAAAAATTAGGATACAAATTTGGTAATTTATATTTTTATATATATGCACACATACCTAATTTTACCAGTCGGAATTTTTTTGTATTTTTTTCATTAAAACTACATACAATATTTTTTAAAGGAATATTACTTAATTTTTATAAACTCCCAGTAATACTTTCTTTATTGGCATGATCCTGTGTTAGGTTTTATGAATTACTAGCAATTTCATTCTTGATCTCTTTAATTCAGCATGAGAAGCATTCAATTTCTGCAAAGACATTTGACTCAAATTTATGTAGTTTCTGTTAACTGATTGGTGGGTTTTATTTCATATCATTTATACTCTAATTAGATTTTTTTTCCCTTTTTGAATAGGGTTTATGAATTCATCACAAGGACCAAATTGTGAAAACCACCTTAAGATATGAGTTAATTAATATACACGGGTTAATTACCATTATGAACAGGTGAACAAGTATCTGAATATTTTCTACCTTCATCATGCTTGTTGAGAATTCAAATCTTACAGGTCACATGCTGGACTCTCTTTCTCCCTAAACACGAGCTTTAAATTCTGGCAAAATTTAAACTGCAGAAGGAAAAAAAGATCTTTCTTTGCCAGGTTGTCCTGGCAAAGCAAAGAAACAACAGCAAAGCTCCTGCTACAACTCATTGCCCCGTTTGTTCTACATCACTGCAGTGTTTTAAATAAGTGAACTTCCATTAAACAGGCTTAATATGAATTTAACAGCTGAAATCAATGATATTAATGTCTGATTCTTATCAGGTAGCAGCCAGAGGGAAATTAACCTTG
Source organism: Sturnus vulgaris (assembly GCF_052056855.1). Taxonomy (NCBI): domain Eukaryota; kingdom Metazoa; phylum Chordata; class Aves; order Passeriformes; family Sturnidae; genus Sturnus; species Sturnus vulgaris. The sequence continues at coordinate 14,410,509 of NC_142256.1, read as the reverse complement.
TAGCTGAGAAGTGCACGTAAATCTGATTTCCAAAACTTTACACTTGATGGACTACCTTGGGGGGAAAATTTAGGTGAGTAAATGTACAGCGTTTCTATTGCAAATTTCCATTGACTTTAGCAGTACTGCACACAAAACATCTGCATAGAAATTAATCTTGAATACAGATGTTGTAAATTAAACTCCCTCCGAGATTTTATTAGACAAACCAATGAATGATTTTCCCAGTATTCTTCAATAAAAGCGCTAATTAGGAGTATATATCCCAAAAGATTTTCAATGAAATGCCAGATAATGCTAAAATAGGAATGCTAGTGTTTTGAAAACGTGGTAAGTACAATTTTTTTTTCAGTAAAATTCTTTGCTAACTCTGAAAACTTGTTATCATCCAATATATTTGAGATTAATCATGTTGGTGTGGATGACTAAAGAGAACTAGAAAATAAGCAGTCACTAAGATTAGTGAAACCTTCACCCTGTTTTGTGGTCATTTTGCTGAAAGGAACTGCTACAATTGTCCTTCACTGGTTCTCACATTTATAGGCGACTATTGAAATTTTTCAGAGGAACTTTCCATAGAAGGAACTTTGTTTTATGACAGAATCAATAAAAAGGCCCTTTTGTTCATAGCTACCAAAAAGGATTTGGAGGATCTGGAATACAGCAGTTTTCCTTGACTGCCATTTTGAAATGGGAACCTTTTAGAGGGGCAGTTGTTGAATCCAATAATGAAACAGGCACACCACAATTTCTTTTAGTCAATCTCCTAAAACTGGGTTGGTGACTGCAATATGCTAGTACATGTTCAAATTCATTCCTGAGCACCATAAGTAAAGGAGAAAGTGAGAAGGAAGACCATAATTAACTTGTAAACCCAATTTCATATGAAGACAAAAATGTAAACTCTTCACTGTGCTACCTGTAATTCTAATAAAGACTATAGTTCCTTTAATTTGAAAGGTGCTTCACTGCTTCTTAGTACATTGCATTTTTATTTTTAACATTCCAGAAAAAATTTGATTTGGGTTAAAAATATTCAAGTTGAACTAGAAAATCTTGAAGGAAAATGTTTAAATTTATTCTCAGTTGTAAATAATTGTTACAAAGTTCCTTAAAAATTAGATTGATCATGTCTTAGTATTGCTAAATCTGCAGTGAACTCTTAGCTGAAAGAATTCCTCTTGGAAAAAAGAAGCAAATATCAATCTATATTGATATTTGAAAAAATCAAGAACAAAAATTTATACTCTATATTACCCACGTGTTACTTTTAAATTCATTAAAAAATGCTTTTTCTTTTAATTCAACTCAAAATTGTATTTTCATTATTTTGATGAATTTGTTTGTCTACAACACAAGAGACCATCAGCCAAATGACTTAAAACTGAAATCCAATTTCACTACTTGTTGTCATTAGCTAAGAACATGAGTATATATTAAAATGCTTGGATGAATAAAATATCTTCTTAAACTCTCTGCTAACTCAAAGCTTTAACAGTAAAATCCTAACTGAAATAACAGAGATAACCTTTTTTCTCTTCTCAGTACTGGAGAGCTGGACTACAGACATTGCTTCCTTGATATTTGGCATCTTAAACAAGAACAAACAGAGAATAATTTACTATCATCTACCATAGGAAACAGTAGCAATTGTTTTTGCATTTCAACAAAAATATTCTAACTTGAAAGAAAACATTTAAAGGATTTTTAAATTCTTTTTTTAACTAAGTAGGGGTTGCAGGGGCGACCCTGAGTGGCACAGGCAAACATTGTATTGGCATTCAGGGCGTCTCTCACTGATGGCATCAGACCATGACACAAACAGAACCTTCCCACCAGAGTGGGCTGAGCTCATGCTGAACACTGGAAAAATTGTAATTGGGAGTATAGATTTTCAGCAATACACACTCTCACTGTGAGAAGGTGACTGCATGCTCCATCACACTGACCTTTAGGAAAGGAAAGGCTTGGGAGGCTTATGGGAATAGTCCTGGATCTGATATTTAACTCCTCTAAACACATTCTTGTTAAGACCTAATGACTTTAGATAAATGCATGGTGAGACTCCCTGCTTTACAGTAGTGCTTATTCATTTCCTTTGCCTTGCTTTCATCCGTTATCATTCAGTGCTCTACTCATCTGATACTGTTGTTTTGCTTTTTCTGCTGCCTTCTCTGATTTTTTGCACTTTTTAAATGGTTTTCGGTAGCATAACCTTGAAGAGTCTCTTCATGTTTAAGTTAATTAAAAATATTTTTCACACCCAGTAAGCAAGATGTGACTCCATACTATGTGTGCTTAATGGAAGAAATATGCTTTATATGCTTCATTAAGTTATTTGGGAAATTGCATTAGTGCCATTCCATTAGTGTACCTCTTTGAGCTACATCTGTGGCCTGCTTTTGACAGACAAATTACCAGTTTCATAAGTCTATTTTGCATTAGTAATGATCTTCTAATATGTTGAAAAATATCCATCTTAATAGGAATGGGAAAAGAAAATAATAATGTATTTTTCAATATAACAGGAATAAAATAATAATGCATTTTTCAATATAACAGGAACAAAATTATCTGCTGTGGGACAAAATAATTATCAGATTTCTTAAAACAAGCAATTACAGGTTATTCTTGATAGTTCGTTAAAATTACAATCTTACACAATACAGGAAACATTAACCTTAAAATAAGATGTCATAATGAAGTCAATATTGATTAGAAGAAGTGAAAGTGTTTACTGCATCAAAATCTTTTAAGGCACCTACAGAATTTTAAAACAATAAAAATGATGTTACATTGACTATGCACTAAATTGTGAGAATATTTTGACACCTTTTTAATCTGTGCAGCAAAAATTTCTTTAGGACAAGTAAAACATTACTGACCCTGGTGTGAATTAGAAGCTGAGATTTAACACAGGAGTGATTTTTATTTTTTTTTTACTTTTTATCCACTGTTTCATAATTAGATTCTATTTTAAATCATACTGATTTATGTCTAAGTCACATGACGCTATTTTCCATCTTCCAATATTAATGATAATGTACTGTTTATTTTCAATTATTATTCACTTAAGATCAAGGTCTGGTTATGTTAAGCATCATAAACACAAGAAGTTACAGCCCCTGGCCTGGAGAACTGACAGTAAAGAATTTGGACTCAACCATGCTGTGTTCATTTGCTGTGCTGGTGCAGAAGTAACAATGCATAATTCATACCTCAGAATTGTTGTTCAACAGGACACATGTGGCCACAACCTGCCAGAGCAAACAGGGAAAAAAGGATGAGGACAACTGGAAAACTCATTTAATGTTCCTTTTGATAGCTCTTTATCAACAGATGATCGGATGATGATGATTCTGACGTAGTAACAGATATCTACATTAATTATTGCTCTGTCTAACATATTGACTACTCCTTTCTTTCCTCTTGTCTGGTTGCTGACCTTCAAAATGAATTTGGGACCTCGTGTCAGGATTTAATTCAGTTATATTATGTGTGCTAAGATAGCGAGTAGATAGTAGCTGTCTCACTACACTACCAAAAATAACCTAAAGGGGGGAAAAAAGCTCCTAAATTAATATTTCATTCATAGCCATTTCACAGTTGTAAAATAAAATCTGTATTGCCAAAACCCGAGTTTGGGAGCAGAAGTATGCTGTGGCAATTTCCGGAGGGTCTTCTGATAGTCAAGGAATGTATACTGAGTGGAAAATATACTACAGGGAAAAGTATCAATGACTGAGAAAACATGAACATGAACAATTACAGCATCAGTTGAAGGCAGCTGTCTCTAAACATGTTGATTTTACTCTAAAATGAAAGACTTGGCAGGATTCTGTCAATGACAAAAATACAAGAAGCCGGATGGTTGGTCTAGAGCACTAAATAGCAAAGTGGGGCAATTAGGCACACCACAATTTAAATTGAATAGTAAACAGGTCAGGCTTGTTTCACAGCTTTTCTGGACACTCAAGTACTGCCTTTCAATGTATAGAAGGACATGAAGCTGAGAAGCCTTTTAAGTTGATCAACTCACAACTCTGACTGTTCACTTACTGAATCCTGTTGTCACAGCAGAGCACAGTACGTCTCACGTGGAGGAAGTAATATAAATAGTTTTGTTAAGCTGAGCCTCTGTATGTAAAATAATTTCTGTTATTTTATCTTCCCATGTGAAAACTAGGACATCTGTATTTGGTATCACAGAGTTTCCAGACTGAAGCAAATCAGGCTGATCTACAATTTTGCATCCCCACCATGGGAGTTTTAGTTTTTGGTTGTCTTACTTTGAGATATGTGGTACATACATGCATAACAAAAGCCAAGCAGTTTTCATGTGTCCCTGTAATACAAAACCTCCCAGTGCTCTACATCCCTTGCCATTATCTGACACCTCTTGTTCTTCAGCTTTTGCTACAAGTGCTGGACCCCAAGTGCTGCAAGAGAAGCCCCATTATAAAGGCATGAGTTCAGAACTACTGCCATTCCCTAGTTTTACTCCTTGGACACTTTGTAACCTTTCAATAACTGAGTTACTCTGGACTTACGGTCACTTTCTTTTACTTATAAAATTAAATACCAACACCTCAAATGGCATCTATAAAATGCCTCAATTATTTAGAGGTGTGAACTACATTCATGATACATTCATGCAGCTCGGGCAGCTTTAAAGGGCTTCAGGTAAGGGCAGTGCCACTGAGAATTTCCTCATGTAAAGCCATATGTCAGATTCATTAGTTAGTATATTTGCTTCTGCCATTTACCAGCACAACTGTAAATTGCACTCTTCCTGCCCTCACAGATTTTAGAGAATATTGACACAGGAGAGTGTCTGGCCCAGTAACAGCCCACAAAAGTCAAAGCTACAAGGCTCATAAACACCTGGGACAAATGAACCACAGGGAAAGAAAAGTGCCATTCAGGGAAGGCTGGAAATGACTATTAATAGCTACAGACTCAGGGCACTAGAAGAGCAGCACACATGGGTAGACAACAGTGCCCTACATTCACAAAAAGGTTGCAGAGAGCACCAGCAGGCAATGAATCACACTCACAAATAGAAGAGCTGTTTCACAAATAAGTGGGTTTGGTTTTTACCTTTTTTTTTTTTTTTACTTCTTTGTGATAAAAATGCTGTTATTCTCTTCAACTATTGTTGTACCAAGAGTACCAAATGTTGCATCAGTAACACAGAAGCATAGAAACGTATAAAGCTCAATATTTAAATAATATAGTGATTTAGAGACAGCATATAAACTTTCATTATCCCCTTGAATCTTACAGACACAAGTCCTCTGTGAAATACTCATTTTTGTAACACAGGATTTTATGTTTAAAAGAACAAACATTACTCATACTCAGGATGTGAACAAAAAGACACAAGAAGGTGGGTGAAGAGGTGAGTCTGGGCAAGGCAGTGTGGGGGTGACACTTGAAAATAGATACTCTGCTCATTGCCTCTATCTTCTGCAAGTCTGAACTATTCCTGATGTCACCCACATAAAGAGCCCTCTGAAAAGCTGCCTAAGGACAATAGGATCTGAAATATGATTTTTTTCTTTTGACAGCACTAAACCTTGCAGTAGAGTGGTTTTTAGTTTTGTGGATAGCTTTTTCCCTTCAAAGACTAAAGCAGACCAGGCAGAGGAGCAGGAATCACACCACTGTTAATGTACAACATATTTTAATGCTCTGGCTCCACTCAGGTACTAGAATAATTATGTGTATTTATAGAAGCACTTTTAAGAACCAGAGATTTGGATTTTGGCATGTGAGCAAAGTAATTCAATAAAAAGTGTTAAGGCCAGAATTTCTTGACCTTTATATTTGTCAAAGTTGTTGGTTCAATAAAGGTCAAGATGTGTGACAAAATTCAAGCCTGTCTAAGCCAATTAATGACAAGTAACCAGACCATTAAAAATCTCATTTATGCTGAGCAGTCAAGTGGGATATGTGAGGGCAGTCTGTACCTTAGGTAGCCTACACACTTGGTTACAGGCATGCTATAGGATAATAAAAGGCAGAAGGCAGCAGAACGAGAGAATACTTAAAATTTAAGATTGTGGTATACCGGGCAGCCAGGGAAAAGAGCAGTCTCAGTTTTCTCAGGCTGCTCAAAGCAAAACAGAAAGCCAAAAGAATTAATAACAACATCTAACATCTGGTCTTGTAACAGGAGTGATGTGTGAGAAACATGGTGTTTTGGTGAAAGCTTGTTTACAGGGGGTGTTGTCTTCCTGGGACCAATGAGTTTGGTTTTACCCTTGGGTCTGCAATCTAGTGTTTATAAGGGAATGTAGTGTTACAATAAAGTTGTCCTTTTCTTATCTTAAAAGGAGACCATGTCACTGTGTTTTACCATTTCATGGCTAATCATGTAGCTAACAGCAACATAAGATGAACAGGATAATCTAAACAGCTTGCCCAGCAGAGAGAGAATCACAAATAAATAAAATAGTAACATTTCCTTACTTAATTGCAAATATTGGTACTTCACAAGAAAACTATGAGAAAAAAAATGTTAAACATTAAGAAATTGTGGATATACTGCATTGATAAAATGCAGAGGAATAAACTCTGCAGCACAGCTATATGCAGTTCATAAGCATAAGTGGTATGCACAAAGATACTAAAGACATAGCTTGAAAGCACCAAACTGCTCAGGGATCTCTTTCAAAGTGCTGAAGGACTGAACAAATAAAGTGCATGTTCTGGTTTTCTCTAGGATAGAGCTCACTTTCCTCTTAGTACCTGGTATCATGCTGTGTTTTGGGTTTTGTATGAGAATAATGTTGACAACACACAGCTTTAGCTGTTGCTCAGTAGTGCTCACTCAGTCAAGGACTTCTCAGTGTCTCATGCTCTGCAGGGAACAGGTGCACAGAGAGCCAGGACAGCTGACCCAAACTGGCCAAAGGATATTTGAAACTAAAGGACAGAAGAATAAGCACTTTTCTTATTTTTAGACACACTGAATTTTTCTATAGCAGCAAAATAGTTTCACTGGTTCAGATATCAGTTTCTCCTGCTAGCAGCACCAATCTTCAGTTCATAAAAACATAATGTCTTGGGTTACAATGTAAGATGTAACCAAAAGTACATATTCTACTACCATCTACATAAACTGTTAAAACAGGTTGGGCAGTGTTCTTTGTCTTCTCCATGAGTCAGCCCTGATAACTCCCTCCGGGGAGCAGCTACCACCCTGAGAGAGCCATCTCCACTATTGGACCATCAAGGTACAAGCATGACTCACAGAATTACAGCATCCCATTGTGAGATGCCCTGAGGAGAGGAACCAAGTATTCCTACCTGTATATAATGTGAGGTTTGGAACACCAGGGCCAGCACCGACCACTGGATTCCCAGAGGACAAGAGCTAAATAACCATCACTGGACCTCCAGAGAAGGATCAGATCTTTCTACGGGATCACTGCTGACAAAACCCACATCCCTCACTCCAATCAGACTGCAGTCACCATTTAATCAGACTGCTACCACCACCCTGACCAACAGGGTGTCAGGTCGTATTCTGACTGTCAGTTGAAGCCAGTGTTTCTGTACCATTGCCTTTATTGTAATTTTCCTATTAAATTCTGACTTGGAATCTGTTGCTGGTTTGCTTACAAACTAGTACATATAAGAAATCCTGCTTTGCTAGATAAGGTGTGATTCTGATGAAAGGAATATGTCCAAAAATAAAAGCCAGATTGTACATATTTTCTGTTAAATAGGTGCATATAAACTATGGGTTTTATTTCAACTCGCACACAACTCTGTTAAAACCAGCACTAAATATTACAAAGTATCAATTTTATTTTTAGTAAGATTGTGTTCCAAATGGGTACAATAAAAATTCCTTCCACCAGCACCTTTGCAGGCAAACTTCTGCACTGGGCTTCTGTCTGTGAAGAGGGAGACTCTGTGTTGTCACTCTCACAATCAAACAAAGCTGCCCAAGGACAGAGTGACATTATATCCATAGTGCCTGCACAGACATCAAACATGGACTTAAACACAAGCAGGAGAAAGCATCTGCCAGGGGCTGAGCTGCAGAGCTGGGAGAACAGCTAAGACATGCCACAGGGCTATGGGAACCTTTGGGATGGAGGGCAGAGGATGGCTGAAGCCTGCAGAAACCTCAGCACAAGGAGCTGCAGCCCCAGGTCAGCCCCTGCCCAAGCTCCACAACCTCATGGTGGGATAAAGAATGCACCTGCCCACAGCAGCACAGCCCCTGGGAGCAAGGAAAGGTTCTGGAACAGAAAAGAGGTATCAGTGTTCTCTCACCCTCAAACACTGAAAGAGGACACATTAGCAGCATTAAAAAAAAAGGCATATTTGAAGCTTTTTTTCTCAAAGTTGCTTAAATTATCTGACAGTGCCCTCTCTTTTAATGGGTCATCATATCCTCCCTTAAGGCATTTCATTAGTTCGGTAAATTCCAGTTTGCAGTGCATTATTTTTAAAGCAGACTGACAGCTTCACAGTAGGGTAAACAGCTTTCAAGTTTTACACAGCAAACAAGTTTTATGTTGGTAATTGAACACTCTGGATCACATCTGCAGTGCTTCCTTGACCAGAGGCAGCAGGGCTGGCAGGGCTGTGCCCCAGCCCCATGGAATTCATACGTGGAATACAGGGTGCTGCATTGTCTTAGGCTTCACATCCATTCATTTGCTACTTCTCACACACAGAAACTTAAGCACATAAGACTGTGCCTAGTAAGTAAACATAATGATCTATAATTCAATATGCAATTGTATAAGCAGCTACTGATGTTGAGGCCTGGGGTATGTCATAGCCTCCAGCTATTCCACTTTCTGGAAAAGCTTTGCAAACAAAACTTAAAGTCACCTTCACATGAAGCAGATACTTACCTCACACTATCCTTCTTTCTTCTTGTTACCACATGTGCCCACATAGCTGTTTTAGCACTAAATCAGCAATTCTTCTCTCTTTCCAGTGTGTTCTCTTCAGTGTAAAATTTAGACTTGTTCCTTACCCACATCCCTGCAGCCTCTCCTCAGCCCTGGTTAGCTTTTTCTTGGCCTCTTCTGTCCTGATGCCTCTCACTCCTCTCCCATACTCCTCAGCTTTCTCTCATTACTAAAGTAGGAAAGAATCTTCTTCATGTATTTTCCCCACTTTGCTATAGCTAAATCAGTGGGATTTTAATCCTTGAAAAAAATTGTCTCTCCATATTCATAAGCTTTATAAACTAGTGCCACACTCGCTATTCTGTGATGGATACAATAGCATTTTATCCTGCATTGCAATTGTGACAATAAGGCAATTCCTCACTAAGAAAAATACAGTCATCCAAAACATAGGAATTTGAAGTAAACACATGAAACTGTTCCTTTTACAGCTGTTATTTTTGTGAGCACTGCCAGACATGAGATACAACAAAACACAATATCTTTTCATAGCCATCTGCCACACTTCAACTTTCCTTCAAATAAGACCAAGGCAGGAGAGTATGTATAAATACCCATAAGAAGATGCAGCTCTGGAGTTGAACTATTCTACTTCAGCCTCTACCAGGAAAGCTGCAAGCAAATTATGAGCCTAAACTCTTTCAGGGGTTTAGGAGGGTGTGAGGGTGTGAGGGTGAAGAGGGCAGGCATTTCTTTGGTTGATTGGTTGGTTAACGGGTGTTGTTTCCTGGTAAAAACACGTGGCAGCAACCACACTTGGAGGATCTCAAAGTTAATTCTACAAAATCTTATATCTGCTTTTTACAAAGCAGGGTTACCCACATTCATGAACTTATTTATGACAATGAAATACTATTGGAAGAGAACATCTCAGAGTAAAAGAAAAATGAAAGGTTCTGAACGTGTTCCAAACTCCCCAAACAGCCCAACAACTTCCTATTCACAAGATGCAAAACATATTTCCAGGGATGAAAGAGAAATAAATTTGTAGTGTAGAAAAGCCCTTGATAATTTCAAACTCTAGTTAGAGAGTAAGAATTCCATTTGGTTGGGTTTTTTTTTTCTAATCTGGAGAATCTTAGTGACAATACAACTATGCAATTTTACTTTTTTTAATCCAGAAGACACATTAAGTACTGGAGAATCTGCAAATCCAAATCAGAAACTCTGCAAAACACCAGTTTATTCATAAAGACTTGATTTGCACATTCTCAGCACTTAGCTTTCTTTGAATGGTATGACTAAAGAAACTGAAAACGCTCTATCAGTATTTCTATAATGCAATTTAATACATGACTCCTCTCTGCTTTTACAGGGATTAGATAGCACAACCTCTTTACACACTGCATGGATTTGAAGCTCCAGCTTTGCAAATAGATACAACCCTGAGCATCCCAAAATGAAAGGTAATAATGTATTTGCATTTCTTTCCAAGCTTAATTCTTTTACTCCTTTAACTTCAGAATGATTGAGGAACAAGCCAGCTGCAGGTAAGCTGGCTGGTTTTCAGTTTACAAGTGCATTGCACTTCATGTATTCTTCACCTTACCTGGCATTTTATTTTGCTGACAGTTTTTTAACAGAATGCAACTTAATTATACTCAGCATTACCTGATCAGCAGGAGTTTGCTTCTTTGAAACTTTTTTTGTCCATTAAATGTATGAACCTGGCCCTTTACCTACCTTTACAATCTGCAATGCTTAATTTAACAGCCCATATTATTCATTATGTTCACACTCAAAAAGAAATGTAATCTCAAAATGATTCACAGATGTTCACAGTTGCCTATATAATGAGCACTCAGAAAACTAACAAAAATTGATTGTGCCCTGGGAACTAGTGTACAACATATCAACTATCTGTACAACCTGAGTCAGTCTCCAAGCTCCATACTGGTGGCACAGCTCAGCCTTTCCATTTCTTATTCTGAACCACTCTTCAAAAGGGTGATGGCACAGGATCAGCACAGAAGGAACAGCTTTGGGTGTCTCTGTTGTAACAGACACACACCTGGATCATCTCTCATCATAGGTAAATCTGTTTTCTGCTTTAAATTTGAGTTCTTTGTGGGATGGCAACTAAAACAAAGACCACCTGGCCAAAGAACTCACAAGAAGGGATAAGAGTAGAAGAGAATGCCACAGGAAAAAAGAAATAAAGCATTATATATCAAGCAGTCTCTTAGCATAAAGTTAAGTTGACTTGCAGCAAAATCAGTCAGGCAAGACTCCGGGTGCCTGAAGAAACACTGACAAAAGAATGTTCCTGACCTTTCAGGGGACTTTGCCCTGGACCAGATGCTCCTGAAGATTGAGAAGATCAAGGCAGCTCAATACCCTGTATTGTCTCAAGCACTGCAGCTCTCTGTGCTCCCGAGAGCAGGAAGTAATTTGCTGTAGAATCTCTTTCTGACTAGCACTGCTTCAAAGCAGACAAGAGTTATTCCCAGAGCATGGATTTGACCAGACTGTCAAACAGAGGATAGCATTCTACTAAAGCCATAGCCTGAGCTTGTCAGCTCTCCCAGAGCGGGGGTACAGGCTCACAAAAGGAGGTAGGAAGGGTCACAGAAGGAGGCAGGGAAATTCAGAGCCTCCCTGTGCCCTCTCCACAGGGACACAGCACTCAGCTGGGACATGGTGAACTGGTTTCTGTTCCACCTCCTGATGCCAAGTCACACATGCCTGCCTGCCTTCCAGAAAACACCTTTAATTGGAAGGTGGGACCTAAAGAAATTCTGAACTGGTAGTGAGTCTTCACATTTTGACCTTGATTTTATGCTTTGAATAATCTTCCCATCACCTTTATTTTCCAAGCACCTTCCCACTGGGTGGCTGTAGCATATGATGGTGACATTTGCTTTCTATTCCTTCTCTCAAAGCTGTTGTACATTGTAGAACAGTTTTCAGAAAGAGAGGGAACAGCACGGGGCAGAGCTCTGCAGGCCTAGAGCACTAAGTACAGAGGGCTGCACTTTACACACCCTACTCCAAGGCCATTTACAAATATCATATATTAATTTATATTTGGACAAAAGAACACTTTCTCATATCTTAGACAAAAAGTCTCCATAATTGGCTCTAGAACCTTACCAAACACTCCAGGTCCTACCAGAGTACCAATTATAATAATAATGCCAGTAGTGGCTTCACAACTCCAGTTCAGCCAAGCAGCATACACTTACAGCTTCCCAACACTGTTCTGAGGATTCCAGCTCCAGTGTGCATCTATTCAATTCCAGCCAGGATTATGGTAGACAATTCCAGACTCTGTCTAATAATTAAATCAAGACATGGTATTTTGCTCTTCCTGACTATGTCAGACTTACTGGGAGTAGTTGCATCCAGGCTGCATTAATGTTCCTGATTTCTTCCTAATCTGCCTCAAAGGACACATGCACATAATACCAGACTTCAGCATGCTCATATTAGAGCAAAGGCTAAGCATCTATTTATGTGGGATGATCTTCTTAAATCAGGGCCATATCTTTTATGATAAACATAGACTGAAGTCCTATTTCTGATGCTTAAGTGCCGTCCTAAGCATGGAGGATAGATATAACTGCACATTAGAGTACTGCTGTGCTCACAGGGACTTTGTTTTCAGACGTCATGTCCAGCAGTCCATACTCAGGAAGACAACCACAGGTATAAGAGAAATCAGCCATCCTTTCCACAAGCTGCCTGCCTATACCATGTGCAGAAACTCAATACCACCACATCTGCTGCACTCTGAGTATAATTGCTATAAATTGAAAATAACAGCATTTCCTTTCTACATTGTTTCAGCTTCAATAGCTGCACAGAGACCCGAGATTGAAATCAAGAGTTGTAGATGAGAAATTTAGATATAATTGAGCGTGAAGCATCTCATTTCAGAGAAATTGTTTTGCTTTAATGCATACAAGTGTACTGGTAAAAGATGCTTTGAATTGCAAAATCCAATCAATGAAAGAGTAAAAGAAATTAGTTACATTTTGCAAAACACATAGGAAAAATGTTTTCTATTGAGTAAAAAGAACATTTCCTCTCTCATGAAACAGAAGGTTTTTTTAGTAACTATTCTATGGTACATAAATCACATTCAGGCTAAAAGTACATGTATTACAAGAAAGAATTTCAGTAGCCAGTAGAGCTCAAGAAGTTCTTACCTTTGCTGAATAGCTAATTAGAGCACTCATTTATCATTCAAAAAGTCTCATAAAAGGACAAAAAGGGAGGAAAACAAAAGAAACAATAAATACATGTAGTGGTGAGACAGCTAATAAGCTATGTCCTAACTTGAATTTAGTACATCTCAAAATTTAATGCCAAGGGAAACAGAGTAAAAAGACCATTGCAGGGAGGTTCTGCAGCATGGCTCAGGAGGTGCAGGGATCCTCTTGGGAGCTCATAAGCAGCCACTGTGCAAAAAGACAGTAATTTCACTGAGTTTTACCTCTGCCATATTGGGACTGGCAGGATTTTGTGATAAGCTGATTAAATTAATGAACTGTTTTACCTAGGGCTCATTTCTTTTTAGACAACTATCCACTTAAACGAAGAGCTCTGTGACGGTACCAGTGGAGTTTCAAAGCTCTCACTGAAAGGATGTTCCTGTGCAAGACTTCACTGAAAACTGAGAGTTGCTATCCCTAACATACAACATGCAACCCAGAAGTGTTTAATGGTTTGAATCACCAGTGCCTTCACCTTCCCTTCTACTTTTTTGCTATAAGAAACATTACCCAGAGTATCTTTTGGGAGAGTTTGTTGGGCAAGATGCCCAAGTTTTGGTAGATAATAAAAATCAGTTCATATAAACACATCTTTGAGATGTTCTAATATCTCTGTAATAATCTAGGTAGAAGAAAGGGGCCAGAAGAAGCAGGAGGGAAGGAGTCAACATATGAAACATTTTGAAAAAATGTTAGAGTCCTAGAGCAAGAAAATAAATAGAAATGAGCTGAAAAGCTGAGAAGCACATGAGCAACTGCCCCATTCCCTTTTCTGATAAACTGTTCTGGTGGTGACACTGCTGGAGAGCACTGATCAAATCTGCAGGATTTGCAGGGCAGCCTGGCAAATTGTTCTCTGTAATGGAATCCATTATAAAAATATGTGCACCTAACCATAAAATTCTGACTGTAACCAACAATCTTTTCTAGAAAAAAAGTAGCAATGAGAATTTATTAACTCAAATAAACAGCATACACACCTGCAAGCTGCTACTGCTACATAATCTATTGCATTGTAACTGAAGACTATCCAACAAGTGCTTGTTATCTCAAGCCATGTAAGTACTACAAATTCTAGACCTAAACCAGCTATTTGTATGGTATCAACATATTAAACTCAGGGCTGCTTTGGAAATCCTTATTATAGAAAGACTGATTTATCTAGTGTGTAAGCAACAACTCAATATAATGGCAAGCATAAAGCTAACAATATATTTTGCAAGATTCACTGTATGTATGATGTGATACAGTTTTTAAACATGCTTACCACAGTGTGGCTCTAATGTAAAATTTAGACAATGACCATTAATTTTGTGAATGCAAAAATCTTCTACGCCCTCCCAGTTTTTCTATTTCTTTTTCCTTTAAAAAGACTGGATAACTTGTTAGCCAGTCATATCTCTAGGGAAAAAAGCTCTTGATTCATAAAACCTCTACCAATAATTTGACACCATTTAGCAATTTCTGCTTATTGAAGCTGAATTAATTCACGAAGTACATGAATTACAACACTTGTTATTTGACCAGCAAATGTGCCCACACAATCACTATTGAGGTCAATGAAGGGACACTAACAGTGCCTACGAGTTATTCGTTTGCACAGAAAAATTTCCACCTCAGTTTCTCTAAGCCCCTGAGTATAAGTATCTGAAATATATGGAAATAAAAAACAAATGCAAAATAAAATTATCAAGGTGCAGCGTCCTTAACTTTTCAGAAGTGAGGAGACAGTTTTGATTGAAAATAGAATTATTTTAGAGTGGTTAGCATTATTCAATATGAAGTTTTATGACTTTTTAGATGCACAAATACCCATGACTGTCTTGGATATAGACCAGGTGTTCAAGTATCTCCCTCTAAACTATGAAGTCCTCTTGTCTCTTTCTATCTCTTCTGTAATAAATTTCTAATTCTGATTCACAATATGCATAGAAAGATCATATTTTTGATGAAGGATGTTATGTTTCATGTAACAATAGGATATGGCAGACAACAATAGCATCCCTTTAGTAAATGCTTTATTGGCATACACTTCAATTTTTTTTTCTGTTAAGAACTTAGCACAAGTGATTTAATACCTCTTTTGGTTACTTTAATTATTTAACTGAAAAAGAAACTTTTCCTGCACTTGTGTCTGAGCCTTACCTTCCCCACACATTGCCAAACTGCAAATTCTCTGTAGTTTATTTTTCTTAGTTGTAGATAACTGCTACATCAATGAAAAATGACATAATGAACTGAAAAGATTTTTGTTACTTTATAATAGACTATTCTTCTGTCCATAATATGTTGTCTTTACAGCTACAGATTAGCACCTACACATATCCACCCACATGCCAGGCTGAAAAGGGAATGAGGGAAGGAGAACAATGGATATTTTGGATATTTGCCAACAATGGATATATTGCCAGCTAAGAAAATGCCATGAGTAGAAGGCAGAGCAGGAAGCTCTCTTCCCAAGTGAGGATTGAGGCAAGATCAATCTGCTTCTTGAAATACTGAGGCCTTTCACACAAATGAAAAACAACATCAGCACACATCTTGGGAAAATTCCAAATAGAACCTCCTCACAGCATGGCAATGCTGAACACATACTCAGTTGAAACAACTGCTACATCATGTCCCTGAGGCAACAAGAAATCAGCAAAGGTAAAACAATTCTTTTGTACACTATATGGTTTCCATCTGCCTAGAAGGTATGTGAAAAATGAAAGCTGTTGTCTTGTTTTTAATTGTTATGAATGATTTTGATCAAACACTTATTGAACAAACACAGATATTGTCCTACAACGCTAACACACAGACTATTCTCTATTTCTTTAAGAAAATTTTAATAAATATTTAAATCAAATGAGATGCAGAATGTCTCTGTTTAGTGCAAGCCCCCAATTTCATATTGAAATGCATCAATATTGGTGCACCAGGCACAAACTACCTTTTCTTTAACTGCCTCAGCAGCAAAAACATGAGAAACGTGCTCAAGTCTGGAATGTTATAACTCAACAGGAAGCAATGTGCCTTGTGCTGATGCAGGGGAGGTCATGGACTGGGAAGAATATTTTTAAAAAATCAATCCTCTACACAAGTTCAAGAGTGTAAGGGGAGTAATGTAAGAGCTTTAAAGTCTTCTAGATCTATAATGTTTGTGTAGTGAAGTGAAAGGGCAGGAAGGTAGATTATTACACACAGAAAGGGAGTTTTATTTGGTTAAGAATTACCAAAATACCCGGTGTGAAAACTATTCAGAATCTTAGCCAAGGAGTTAAAAAAAGCAAGGCAGCCATCACATGATTTTTGGAGAGAGTTTCTCAAACATTGAAGGGCATGCAAGTCACCAGGTAAAGACAAAGCACAGCCATGACAATAGGCAATTTAATTTAAGGTTTACAATTGGATGGAGACTCAAAGGTGCCACAACCAGGCTTCCCCATTTTGTGCCCTACTACAAAGAGGTGTAGCAATACTGAGGTTCTCCTGTCTCTCTAAAACCAGTTGTGCTGTCAGACACTAAGGGTCAAGGGGCTGGTGCTCAAGCATCCATTTCCCTTCCCTCACTGGAGCTGACCTATGCTATACTTCCTCTTGTTTTGCATTCCTTTCTGCCTGGATGCTGGTGGATGAGGACTCCCTGTATCTGGAAAGATTCATCCCCCATGTTAACACTAATAGAAACACCACTGATTTAAATTGTGTCCTGTAGAGAATATGATGCCTCAAGATTTTAGCCTTTAGATTTTTTTCAAATCCTGTCCTGCATTAATGGATAATTCTAAACTCCATATAATGCGTTAGTTAACTGTCTTCACATTTTGGTCAGACAAAACAATCCCTCTGGGCCTGAGATCCAAGGACAGCCTACAGCATCAGGCCCCAAAAAGTATAAACAAAAGTGAATGGAGGGGAGCAAACTTCCCCAAAATTGGGGGAAGCTGTAATTGCAGGATTAACCTCTGATATGTAAATGGACCAAACTTACAACTGTCTGAAAAACTCGTGACCATTGTCCATCTTGGGTGTAGCTTCTGAGGCTTCTGACTGCCCAGGGCATACCTTTGGATGACCTTTAATAAATACTTTTATTCTCTTAACCTTGTCTAGCTGCTGTTCTAGGTGGCCACTCCCAGGCATCAAATGTACTCCCAGTGCTTGTATTATGCATTTCCATTTGGGGATATTTCTCCCTCTATTTCAGACAGCTGGTGACAGAGGTCATTTAGAGATACTGAAAAGGCACAGGTGAGTATGGGGGATTAATATACATATAAAATATTAGATCAAAACCTTTGAGATTTATGACCAAAAAATTGTCAGGGAGCTTTTACTGATCTTGATACAATTCCTGCATTACTTGTTTTATTTATTTAAATAAAAGAACACCTAGAGGGCACATGAAACAGTTTCCAGTCTTTATAGTGGAAGGTTTCCCTTCCATCTTTAATTAATGGGGCTTTTTTCAGTACTGACTGTTACTTGAATAATGCACTCTATGGGGTCACCTGGTGATCATACTCTCTACAACATGCAGGTACAAGGGCTAAGTTAAAACCAAGGGACAGTCTCAATACAATCCCACATTATTTCTCGGATTTTTTTTTACCTCCTTCATCCTTTTAACCCCAAACAGATGCTTCTAATGCACACACTAAGTTCAAAAGCACGGAGCTCACCCTTACCACTTAATAAACCTCAGCTAAGCCCTATTGCTTTAGTGCTAAGAGATCCATACAGACTTCAAAGCAGATTTTTCTGAGCTTGTTTTGTGACAACGAGCCCACGGTAGAGAGCTGGCCACAGCAGCTATTCTGCACTCCACCCTCTTCCTTTAGGTTGTATTTTACCCTCAGTTTTGAGTTTGGAAATCCCCACCACACTAGGGAAGGGTTGTGGGAAAGCAAAGAGTTCCATTTAAAATATTAGAGACAGCACACTGTTAACAAGTTTTTAAAACTCAAACGTAGCCTCCTTTTAAGCAAAGTGAGACTTTCAGCAAGAGCAGCAGGAAAGCATGATCCTCTTCATCTACATATTGTGCCAGCCCTAAATATTATAAAAGAAAGGTTGCTCTGAGTATTTCACTCATTTTTTACCATTATCCTTTTCTCCCCTTTCAGGAAAGGCTTTCAGTGTGTTGATTATATTTCTGTGCTGAGTTCCTGGAAATGTTTAATCTAAAATGACAATTTGACTAAATACAGTGGCTGCCATTTTATGTATCCATAGGAGAGGTGAAAAAGTCAGTCTGCTGTTTCACTTTGTGAAATGGATAATATAACTCAGAGAACAGACATATAACATTTTCTGTCCATCAGTCTATGCTTTCATTTTACAGTTTTATCTGCTATCTAAAAGCCAGTTGCTTACCAAGTCACCCTTATCTTTCTTCTTTGTGAAGCTTCACTGCAATAAATAAAATGCCTTGTGTTTGCTGTGCCTCCAGATCATTTTGATTTCAAACATACTCAAGATTTCATTTTGATTGTCCTTCCAAAAATTATATTTCATACTATGTCATAGCATCAAAATATTCCAATAGAGAATAATATTTCTGGGTTGGGGTTTTTTCCTGTTTTTTTCCCAAACAAAATTAAATATGTCTATCTTACAAAATTTTCACGGCATTTTCACTGAATTAAAATGAACCAGAATTAATGGAGCTGCAGAGAGTAGTTTCAAAAGTAAATAGAAAGATGAGCATAAACTAAGTTGACTACCAATAACTTCCTACGAGAGAAATTATTGTATTGATTAAACCACTAGTGAGACAGGTCTTAGAAAGATTATTTTCAATGTTCACTAAACTTCATACAATATTTAGATGAGCTCAGAACTTCAGCTGACAAACACACTGATAGCAATGAGAGAAGTTTTAGTCTGATACAATGATTCTAGAAATAAAAATTAAGGAGTTCCTCTACCATAGTGTTAGAAATTAGCTCCTTTGCACGAACCTAGAAATATAATTTAGCTTTTTCCATTCACATGCAAATACACTATTCCTAGTGCACAAAAGATATCCTAGGGAAGAAATTAAATCATTATAGAATCTAATAGCAGGGTTATTACATGTCAACCAAGTTTTGTGCTAAGCTTTGTTTCAGGTTCTGTGTGATATGACAGCTGCTTCTATTCAGATGTTATTTTAAAGGAAACATTTTCTGTAATTTCAGCTGACTCATTCAAACTAGCAATACTCCATTTTAAAATACCATTGAGAAAATGCAAAACATTTCTTCACTGGAGACAGCATTCACTGTTCTAATCTAATGCAAATGTTAGTTAGAATCAACAAGCTTGCACAAATGCCAAATCACTTGTCCCCCTTTAGATGATTTCACACCTAACACAGCAACAGAAAATTTGCCAGAAAACACTAAAATGCATTTTTAAATGTATCACCGTGTATTATCTCTATGGTAAATAACACAGTGAGTCCCAAATGGCTGTTCTAAACAAAAAAAAAAATACAAACCACAAAACCAATTCTGAAACACAACAAGGTCTGTGAAACAAATGCAGCTGGGACTAACATTGCAAACCCTAATAGAGACAGCGCTCTGACATGAATAAAAAGCTTCTTTCTAGTAAGGGACAGCCAACAGGTTCTCAAAGATGTCTTCCAAAGATAAAAATGTTAATTTAAGTAGCAAGACTACTTTTTCCAGCTACTCCTGGCTATGTCCCAGCC
This sequence comes from Sturnus vulgaris, assembly GCF_052056855.1. Classification (NCBI taxonomy): domain Eukaryota; kingdom Metazoa; phylum Chordata; class Aves; order Passeriformes; family Sturnidae; genus Sturnus; species Sturnus vulgaris. The sequence continues at coordinate 14,390,665 of NC_142256.1, read as the reverse complement.
TATTTCACTACACAGAAAAGACACGAACTGATAAAATTATTTATGTAAAAATGAGGAATTCACAATTGTCTGGGGGAAGGATGCAGTGCTGAGATCACTTTGCCTTGTCAGACGTTGTTCCAGCCATATCCCCAGACAGGGCAAACAGCACTGTGTCTGTGAGCAAAAGACAGAAAAGCTTGTGGGCTCAGCAGTGCCAGGACTGTGGATGAGGCACTGAGGGATGAGCCATATGGTGATAAGAAAGTGGCAGCCATTTAGGCGGCCATAGGAGGATCATTTGTTTTGTGGGCAGTGATCAAAGCTAAAACAAAAAAAAAGCAGGAGGACTGGGGAAAGCACCTGGTTCTGCCAACTGGAACAGCTGATGCCATAAACCAGGTTGGTGATTATGCAGATAGAATCCTTTATAAATCTGTCCCAGCATATGGTGAACAGGAGAACAAAGATGGCCAAAATACTAGAGCATAGTTTCTATCGGTGCTCATGAAGATATCCAAGAACTGTAAAGAATTAGAACCAGACACAACTCTTAAGACTAGTGAATGTTCCTTCACGACGAGGATGATGAAGATCAAAACTGTTGCTCTCAGTGGGGTACTGTTTATAAGACAGCAAACAAAAAGGAAAAAAAAGAGGTGTGAAAAAAAAAGCACACCAATACCGAACTGAGGCTCTATATCCATGTTAAGATGTGAGCCTGGGCACTGATGGGATTGTTTTCAGTGCTTCACAACCGGGAAGGCCTCTCTCAATGCACTGGGGTTTGCACACCAATTTGACCCAGCTGAGACACTGTCCTGGTTTAGGACAAATTTGGGAGGAAACTTTTGAATGAGGTCTTTCTGGAAAAAAAAGGAAAAAAAATTGGAGAGAAGTGGAAAAAAAAGAAAACTGTTTATTTAACAGGCAACACACTTCTCAGCACAACAATGAACAATATTAAACAGCAAAATCTCTCACCGTTCCGAAGAGATGACAGATTTAGAAGAGTTTTTTCTGTGGCTGCCCGGCTCACTCAGTCTGCTCTCAGCCCCTCCCGTGCTGGGGAATGCCCAGGCCAGGCCTGGTGGGACACAGGTGTGAGCTCCTGGTGCTCTTCTGGGTTTTTAGTCTAGAGCAGGTTCAAACAGTTCCAGAAAAACAGAAAAAGGAAAAAAAAAAAAACAATTCAGGGGGCTTTTCTGCCTCAGCTAGCCAAAAAAACTAACTAAGAGCAAAGGAGAGCTCTCTCTCTCTCTCACTGTCCACCGCAGACAACACAGTCCGAGAGCAGGAATGCAGGGGAGCCCGTGCAGTCTCTGATAACAAACGCTGCACTTCTTTTTTCCTCTCTTTCACTCCTGGAACCAGTCTTAAAGTTGCAGAATTTAATATTCAACACCAACAGAACAGACCATATGGGGATATAGGCATCATACAGTCACCCCAAGACAGACACATAAGCCAGAATTGCATACAGCCAACACTGACATAACAGTCCTGGCACCTGCTTTTACCTAAGCTTCAGTACACCTTTCATTTCAGCATCCCCTGAGCCATTTATTTTAACATGCCAACTGCTCCTTGCCCTTTCATCCCTCCTGCCTACTTAAAGGAATGTGACCCAGCTGTTAACTCTCAGTCTAGCTTTGTGCACTCCCCAGGCTCTCCTTCCACAAAACCACCCATACATTATATTCATCTTGAGCTCAGGACAAGTGCTGCAGCAAGAATGACAAACACTGCTAGCTCAGTGACAGGGAAAGTGAGCCCCCATTATGCTTGGCATGTCCTGGGCAGTCCCAGTGTCAGTTCTTTCTCCATCTAGCAGTACAGATGCTGTGTGTCACACTGTGAAATACTGATCACATTAACTAAATCAGAGCTTCCCAGTACATCAACTGGTTACCAACCAACACTTTGATGGCACTGAACTGAAGACACTCCTTGGGAAATCTCTCCTGAATGAAGTTTGCTTTGTTAGCTTCTACTTGTAATGCTTACCTTGTTTTATACTGTGCATAACTGTGCTTCCTAAAAGCATCAGTGTTTGTATTCTAGGCTTCCTAGAATAAACAAAAGCCAGTGTACCCAATGGGAACAAAAATATTTCTGTAAATTTGATTTATATATGCGTGAACTTTCTGCATAGAGCAGATCATCAGTATGCACAGCAGATAATATTGCAGGACACAAAAACACACTTCCAAGGCTGTGTCAAATCCATCACTGGCTCTGCTAATTGATAAAAGAATGTTTGAGGCTGGAAGACAGTTCAGGTTCATGTCACATACCCCTCCCAGACGGCATGAAACATGATACTGGTGCTTGGAGGAGCAACAACACCGTTCTCCTCAAAGACCTGTTGCCATCTGTTGCCAAACCACATCAGAAGGGAATGACAAGAGCCTTTAGTCCATCACCCTCTCATGTGCTAAGTGGAAAGACAGAAAGCAGCAGAGACATTCTCATGCTGTCAAAAATTTCATGAACAGATTAATTGAAGATGGCAGAAAGGGATGTGCTGGCACAGACTGACTGGAGTAAAATTACTCAATATTTGGCCAATTCAAGTATATGCAATTTTCATAGAATGTTTTTGTAGGAACTTTTCATTGAGTTTTAATTATCCCCAGGAGGTGAGATGGGTGAGGAAACAGGCATAGAGGTAAAGCTACATACACAGCACCAGTGTAGTGACTTGTGCAGACCCTAAAGCAGAATCCGGAATTTGAGTTCTGTGCCCTTTGGTCCAGGCTGGGACATAGAGATTCCTCCTCAACTGAGCTCAGCATTCTAACACGTTTCACAAGGAAACACAAATCCATTAAGGACTATCCTCAGAGAGGAGAATGCCACTATTTTATTCCACATTCTCATTATATTTGCTTCCACATCAGTTGATTTATTTTTGTCATTTTTTCAGGTCTTAATAGAGCATAAAAATTACAACTTGCCTCCAGTTTTATTTTTTTTCTACTCTATTATAAATATTTATCAGGCAAAAAAAATACGAAGTAGTAAGAATGAAAAAAGGTAGTATTAAAGTGTAGGAGAAATCATTATGTCAAAAAGCTTGCAAAAATAATCAAGTATTCAATTACTCCAGATGTCTGTTTGTCCTTTCTGACAACACAGTTGCTTGACAGGCCTACATTTATAACAGGCACAAATTAAAGTGAGCAACACAAAAGCAACTTCTCCAAGTGTTTATAACTTCAGATTATGGCTGGCCAAAAGCAGACACATTCACTGGAGTTTCAGTCACATGGCACTGAAAACTGATTACCAGAGCCATTACCACACCAAACGGTGCCTGTTAGATTGAAAGCAAAAGCCAAAATATAAAATCTTTATCTCATCTTGTTAAATGGCTATTAAATAACAGAAATGCACCAATATTTCAGAATGACAGTCACAAACAATAAAGCACAGAAGATAAGCCAGAAGATTTTTCTCACAAGTATATTACTGTAACACAGAGATGGGTTTTAGAAAGGTGCTAAGGGGCAACAGCAAGTCACTCCCAGAATTATGGGCTTGTGTTATTTCTTACAGCTCCACTTTACATGGTTATTCTTCACACATGTTTTCACTCCAGACAAGAGTCAAAGTGCCCAGACACAAATAAGATCACACATTTACAACCTTAAAGCAAAAGGTCACCGACCAAATTGCTTCTGTCACTGCTAAAATTACCACCATCATCTCTGTACCAGCAGACTGGACATGCTGGTGGACACTGCCCTCTCCCAGAAAGCACAAAATCCAGGAGATGCTGAAGCAACAAATAAGGAGGGACACTCTGGGTGAGCCGTGCTGGGAGGCCCATCCAACCACATCTCTGGTGTCTTTTTCTACATGAAGCTATCAGCTAGGAAACAAAAGGGGGAAGGCAGTAGATTGCAGAGGGGGCAAAGAGGCTTCTGCATCAAAACCAGCCCAGGAGCAGGAAAAATCAAGGCAGGAAAATCAGCAGCTTCAGACATTAGAGTTTTCTTGCCAGTACCTGTGCTCTGGAAGCCACTCAACACTGGGTGTCTGAGAGGCACCAAGCATTGTCCCCTATTCGTTTATCCCAGGTGAATCAAACTTACTGAACATAGTGAAAATTCTCTCAGCTGAGTGTCCTTGGAGCAATGAAACAGAAATGCAGAACATTTGGGCCATGCTGCTGTGGCATTCCCTACTGCCATAGATAACCTGCAGCAATGCATTTCTGGGCTTTGCAGAGTGCCTGCCTGTCAAAAACTTTATCAGCTTGCAGTGAATAGCTCTTGTTAAACAATGAGGTATTTCCCTTTGTATTTGCAGCAGAACTAGAAAGAAAGGAATGCAAGAAACAATACAACATCAGAAAGCGAGTGAGGATGTAAGCAGATGTGCCTCAGCAGCACACAGGCTGCCTGGCCATTTGTTGTTTTCATTTACATGATATTTTCAGCTACAGCTGAAAGCATGGAGAGCTTGAGTGTGTCTGTGTCATTGCTTTGTAAATTAACCAAGGCCCTTTTTCCTTTGTGTGATTTCTCTGGAATCACTCCCTCACTTGCCACATCTCTGAAGACTGCCTTTGCTGAGCAAGTAGTATGAGGATTTTACTTGAGCATTCATACAGCATTGAACCACTTCTTGGTCCTTCTTATCACAAACACCATTTCACTAAATTATAACACAAGGATTATCTGCCGAGGCTGACATCTCTCCATGCGTTGCCTTCCACTCAGTTTTATCCAGTGCCATAAAGCATTTCAGAATAGTGGGCTCATCACAGTCATCTTTCTGCAATAACCCTGGACCACCTCAGACTTCTTGGGCTCAGACACCGCAGAGGAATACCTGGCCTCTGAGAAACAGCAGTACCTGACACTCAGCAGACACTAAACAGATGGACATGTACAGTGCCATGAGGTGTTGCTTCTCATGAATTACTTCCCAGATACTTGGCTGATCTGTTTTCTCTACAGCTATACAACCTAATTGCTTCATTTTTCTTATTGCCCCCCATTCAACAAGAGGCTAAAGCATGTCAGAACACACAGGGCTTGGAGTCACGTATGAGCTCATGAGACTCTGGCTGATGGGTTAGCTCATCAACTCTGCCTTCGTTGTTGAGAGTGGTATGACGAGCTGGAAGCAACAGAGAGGGCTGCTGTTTGAACAATTTAGCAATTAAGAAACCAAAAGACATTCTGAAATGTGCACTGTATATAGATGTTTTCCACAGATTGTTGCTGTCTTGTCCTGGAAGAAATGTGTCACAAAATGAGAATTATTTCCTTTTTCACTGTGGCGTAGCCATGATTTGATATTTGTATCAGCAAGAATGCAAATGCTTCATAAAAGCCTTTAATAGTGTAATTCAGCTAACAGTGGCAACAGTAATCAGCAGCTTGCTTCAGACACTGAGCAATCTGACAGCTTTGATTGCATCTCACTATTTTACTAGAAGCAGGAGTTGGTGTAAAGGGGTGCCAAAGAGCAGCATGATTGAACAGGTGTGTACAGGGGATGATCACAATCTCTATGAAGTATTCATACTATGCAAGAGAAAACAAATGGGAAAGTGAAGAAAAATTAGTATCTTCAAATGTTGTCCATATTAAATTAATATCAATTGTACCCACTTCAAAGAATAAATTCTGCCAGTAAGTAGATTTATGTATGTATGCTTTGAGATGGTACTGAATAATCTTCTCATTAACAAAAATAGCACAAACATGACAGACTTGAATTCTGTTTTAGGTGCCACTAACTATATTTTGCATGTTTAGAAAACCATATAAACACATACATACTGGCTCTAACAGAGGAGGATATTTTAAAAAATAAAGTTAACAAAGTCAGGAGTAGCATTATTTATTCATTCATACTTTTAAAGGTGACATGCCAAACTGAGCAGCAAGTTGTTTTTCACTTAGTTGTACCTCCTTTGTATTTAGCAAGGCATAACCCTAAAATGTTTTCACAAAATATCTCCTGTGTTTTCCTGAACTAAAGCTTCACCAGTTCTGTAACAAACCTTAACTGTAATTATACTTCCTCTGGAATTGCACCCTAAATAGAAATCGAACTATTCATGCTGCAAATTGAAACTCTTCAATGTGAAGCCATACAAATAACTTGCATTAGCATTAACCTCCTCCCAAAATTTGATAAAATCACTCCTGTTTCTCAGAAAGATCACACTAATTGCTGTTATTTTTATCAAGTCCAGGCAAATACATTCAAACCAACAAGTAAATCCTTTAATGACCCAGAAAATCTTCCCTTTAACCTTTACAGTAAGTGGATGACCTCATGTGAAGATCCAGCAGCCACAGTCAGAGGTGCTGTCTGTATGTGGAAGCCAACAGAGTGAGAACAGGCAGCATTTCACACATTACAATCAGGGTTTGCACTTACAGAACAAAACAAAAGCACTTCGGGGATTGTACAGCACATGAGGAAGAAACAGACAAGAGCAGTGTCCCAGGTTTTCTTTGGCCAAGGTACAAAGCACCCACAGACCAGCGATGCTAAGCTGCAATCCTGCTGCCTGGCTCACCCCTCACCCAGGACAGCTCCCACCACCTGCCCCAGCCTCTCTGACAGCTTAGCCTTTATTCAAGGACACAGTTAATTACTGTTTCATCCCCACTGTTTGTCTCTTATCTTCTGGTCTACTCTACCCTCCCTTCCACTTTTCTGCTAGCCTGTGCCACTGTAACTCATTAAACGACCCCTTGGGTTAGGCTCAGATCTTCCTCATCATCACAGCTACAACAGACACCTGTAGTAGTAAAAATAGGAAAAATACTAGATTCTCTTTTTGCCCTAGGAAATATGACTGTTGCATATTAATTATTTTCCCTAAATACTGGTATCGACAGCAGATTTTACTGGTCAGATGCTCAACTCATTGCCATGGGTGTTCAGGGAGCAGGACATGCACAGACAGGACATGGTCCTTCTGCATTTGAATGCCCATCGGAATTTCCATGGGAATGACACACTACCCCATCCCACCACGCCTAAGCCAGAGTAAGAATTCCCAAATCTCTGTTTGTTATGCTTAACATTATTCCTGATTATCTTCTAAAGAAATCATCACTCAGTAAAATGAAAACCTCTGATTTAAGCAGTGTCAGATTCTAATGCATTCTGTGCAAAGTACATGGGAAAACTCCTTTGCAGTAAATAAAAACAGCATATCTTTTTAGAGGAACCAATCCTGCAAGAGATAGGAATGAGGCTTCAGCAAGAAGCACAGAGTTTTCACCTCTAACTTCTACAATTTCATTATGGAAAACTCTGGGATATCTACTTGGTGTAAATGTGTTGTTTCTGTGAACCAACAAATCTAGAATTAAATTATTTCAACAGAAAACTTGTATTAACATTTGTTCTTGAAATGCAGATTATGGTAACACTTTACACTGGGAACATTTCTACACATTTTTTTTAATAACAGTGCCAGTTCTCCTCCTCCTGAACAGGCTATTAATATCCTCAGGTAATTCATTACTAAGAGAGTCCAACTAATTAATTGTTGCAGGCCTAGTTACACACAGTTATATTTGTTAAAGGGACATGGTCATAATAATATTCACCAACCAATATTCATCTATAGAAAGTGGTACATCTACAACAGAACCAACTTTAGCCTGAAAAAGAAAATTCAAAGAGATACTAATATGGCTTTATATCAGGGACATCATTTACTTTCTAAATTAGGACCAGAGTTGTCATTCATGAAATGGCTGTAAATGCCTTTCCTTGGCCAAAGAAAAGACACAGTAACTCTGTAACACCTGAATATTTCTCAACCACAGAGCTTGATAATTAAGGATTATTTACATGTAATTGTATATATTCATGGTATGCATCTTAAAACCCAGCAACTCTTCTGCCACACATCCAGGTGGGGAACCAGTTCTCCCTACTTTACAAGGGACTCACCTGTAAGGTCAGCAGGGCAAGGTGACTCCTGAAATCAGCCCTAGGCAGGAGAGTGAGGCAGCAGGCAGCTGTATTAGCTGAAAAAAGGCACTTCATTTTGTCCAGCTTTGTGAGGGTGGTTTTATTGTTTGAAGCAATAAACAGGGCCTTGACGAAAAGCCTGAAAAGTGATCTAAGTATGTTGTTTAATCCTTCCTGCCTGTTTCCCTAGCAGTCTATGCTAATCATACCCAGCCCCATCTGAAATCTCACACAACTACCTGTCTGTCTTACTTATATTTATTAGCTAAAACAGCCATCTGCAAAAAAAAATAGAACTTAACAGTATTGCACATAAGCCTAGGACAGAGAAGTATGCAGCACTCATACAGACATTTTCGGGTTAGATTTGTGCTCTTTCATTAAGCAAAACACAAGAAAGGACAAGAACAAATGGCTGTATCAAGTGTCTGTAGAATCAGCTCACACTACCTTTGCTGCCAGTTGTACAGCTGAATTTTAATAGCTCATCCTGCTAGTCTCTGTGTTTCAGTTTCAAAACCACATTACAGGCAAGTACAGTGTAAGGTTAGCATCTTCAAGAGTCCTTTGCAACTTGTTTTTCAAGAAACAGCATCTGTGAAAGCAATTGTTACCTGAATCCATGTGTCACTCTACATCTGCTGTGAGACTGCTTATGCTAACTGGGAATAATAGAAAATTTCCCTGCAGATTTGTGAGCCCCAACTCCACAGGCTGCCTATGGACACTTCACACCCAGTCTCCTTTGTGACCTTTTTCATACAAAAGCATGAGAGCAGCAAGAGGATCTTAAAAGCAATCTCCATAAATTCCTTTGCAGAAACATTGGGAAACTTTGCTTGTGGAAGTGTGCTACTAACACCATTTGGAAAGAGAAAAATATCTGAAACATCCTTAACTGGGCTGAAGTATTCATATGCTCAGAAATGGGAGGTATGAAAAGAGTAATTTTCACTTATAATTATGTTACATGACTTAAGATTTGAATGCAAGTCACGGGGAGAGAACATCTCTTTCACATCTTCAGGTAATCCAATTGAGAAAAGAGGAACATTTCTATCACCATTTAGACTGATTTTTTTCTTGCTCTGGCAACAACCCTACATATCTGTGTTCACACATTTAGAAAACACCCAGATAGCCACAGTTCTATAACTGGTGCTAAAAAACAGTGTTGGGAGGAAGATGAGCATCTTTGCAGAAGCTGCCTAGGTTAAAGTCACCCCACAGTGAGTAGCAACTGAGATGAAACTTCAAAAGGGGAACGAACAGATTGTTCCCACCTACTTATTAAGGACAGCTCCTTATCTAAAGGAAGTCGACAAGTGCAGGTTGCTCCAAGGGCTGGACAGCAGTCCCAGCCTCCTGCCTTCCTCCAGCACCCCAGGGAGCCCAAGTCAGCAACCCAGTTTTTCAGACCTTTGCCCTCACTCTTCCCTGCCCCACTTCTGCTTCCAACCCTCAGGCTAAGGCAGGAAAACATGGATTTCCCTGCTCTGCTGAGAAGCCTTCAGCCAGTCTGAGAAACCCTACAGAGTTTTTGCACCTTCAGTTGCAACTTCTGGGCTATTTACTGTTTGCCAGTGTATGGCAAAATGCCCAAGCAATGCACACCCAAGGCTCCAGGTCAGTGTAGCTCAGTGGTTGGCTGGGCTAGGGATGGCCTGCATTGGCCTTTTGGGTTACTAAACACACACTTGGGAAAACCAAGTCCTTGGCAACAAAACTCTGTCCCAGCTACTACGACAGCACAAAGTAATCAAATACTCAGCACATAAATAACGAGTTCTGAGACCCAGTGGGTGCCCAGACTGCCCTGCCTGACCTGCACCTGGTCCTCACCTGTCCCCTGAGTACATGGGACAGAAATCAGCCACAGAGGCTACAGAGCAGAGATCACTGGGGACAAAACTGGCCACCTCAATTCACCCAGCAACTTCTTTCATGGAAAACTTGTGCTCCAGTACCAGAACAGCTTTCTGCAATACAATCCTAAAACACATTTCAGCCAAAGTAATGATGTTTCAAGAACAAAAAGAACAACTATCATTTAAAAGAAAAGTAGTAGTTTATAAATAGGCTATAGAAGTTACTAGCCTCTTTTAATGGTGTATTATACCATCTTATTTTTTCTTTATTTATTAAAATAAATAATTTTTATTGCTTTTGTGTTTATAAAAGGATAAACAGGAATGGATTATTCAATATTTCCAGAGAATCTCTGCCTTGATAACATAGTGTTGTGAAGCAGCAACTAAAAAGTTGCATCTATGTGAATTCAGCCTTTTATCTTTTTTCTTTGCCCAGATGTCAAACAGATAATAATATGCCTTTTTTCTTCTCTAGGTTAATTATCATTGCCATCAACCCACTGGATGGGTGAGGGGGTAGTATAGATTTTACTGAAAGTGCAATTAGGCTATTTAATACATATACTCTATGACAAGTAATAATTTAAATTCACTTGAAGGCTTTTTTGTTTTCCACATAAGTTAATTCAGTTGTGACAACAAATATGTAAAAATGTTGCCAATTAACATTAACTACATGTCTCTGCAATTTTGTATTTTACCAGATTGTCAAGGAACAGATTTACAACAGAATGCAAAAAATGAACACTTGTGATGTCCAAACATGTTTAGATGGTACTTTACCTGACACAAATAAGAAATGGTTCACAATTTGCATTTATAAGGCTCAGTTGGAGCAGCGAAGACTTTATATGAATTTATATGCATCAAAAGCCTATTTTAGTATTTTGTGTGAGAAGCACTGCTTCATTACTGACAATTCCCTGGTTTTAATGGGTTCTATCCTCTACAAAATGCATGTTCTGAATTTAATGGGAAAATGCACTACAGGATATGAATGTATCAACAGGAATACATCACTGTAAATTATTCTTAAACAGTATAACATTCTGGCTTTAGTCAGGAGCAGCAAAAAGGACAAAGGGTCACCAGCAGCACACCTCAGTCAGTACCATGGCCCAGTGCCTGGGGCTGCCTGGTAACCACAGGTCCCCAGACAAGGCAGCTCATTGCTGCCTGTACCACATCTCTGTTCACAGAGAGAATGCCACAGTGGGTTTAATTCTACCCTTTCTTAGATTTGTATTGTTATACAGCGTTTTCCGTGTCTGAACTCTATGGCTTGTCCTCTGTTTCATTCCCATGGATGGTTTGCAGTTTTATTGCAACCCCACTCCTTGGAATAATCTATGCTAATTAGGAAATCAACACATTGCCAGTCCTCAAATTACTATGATGGCACATGACAACATTAAAAAAATACAATGACTTCAGTTGAGTTTGTAGAAAATGAAAGTTAGTCAATGAAATCTTAAAGTTCTGACCAAGTCACAGGTTAAGAATGTGTTTTTAAAAATGATTCCACTTTTTTTCTATATCACAAAATTATGATGACAGTATGTGCTAAAAAAAAAAAAGAAAAAAACCCCAAAAAATCCCCAGAGTACTCCATTTTATATTACTGCCACATAAATTCCTTTTAAGGCAAGAATTAGGTATTAGTATTTATTTTCATGAAACCTCTAGAGCTGTTTGAAATATCAAATGAAAGGAAATACAACAGAGCAGAAAATCACATTTTCTTTTAATTATTAAGTGTGAAAGCACGTTTATTGGCTTTTGAGGAAAAAATTAATGCATAGAGGGAAACACCAGCAGTTTGCTATTACAGAGATCTACTGAAAGGAACAGAGTTACATATGGGTTTTGTTCTGAAAACTGAGAGACATACTATACTAAAACAAGATGCTTACCTTGGGTAACATGAATTTACAATACAGAGCAGAGAGATGATTTAAAAGTTCTCCTCAGGGGCTTCATAAGCAGGTAGTCTACTACAATACTGGTCCAATGCTTCCTTTAGCAGGCCAACAAAAAAACTGCAAAGCCTGAGTACTGAATGCTGAACATGCAGATGAGCTACTGGAAACTACACTGCAGAAATACAACAATCCAACAGTGCTTAGAGAGACAATTTATAAACAACCTTTATTGCTCTCCCCCACTTCATTCTATGCAATAAATCACTACAGTACATCCTAACATCTGTGACCAGGGTTCCTCAGAGAGCTTAGACAAGCATCACGAGGACAGGTCTTCCTGTACCACTGGGAAAACAGCTACAGGTGCAGGTTGAGGTGTCCAAAAACAACTGATATATTACTTAAATATCTCTTCCTACCTTTACAAACTCAGAGAATTGCATCACTGTGAACTATTTTCTGAGTCAATTCTTTTCCAGATATTTTCTGTGTAAGGAAATGAGCTCAAGACAGCAGGTCGGTAGAAGGAGAACAGTTCAGGGCAATATGACCCATAATGTGCTCTGTAAGAAGAGGAATCAAAGTGTTTCACATAACACATCACAGCAGTCCCACTAAAGGTCTGATCTTCCCAAGTGCTGGAAAATTTCACTTCCCAAAACCTACAAGATCGAGAACAGGAGTAATTCTACACGGAGCCCTTAGCATTTAAGGGAAAAAAAGGGGGGAAAAAATCCAGCTCTCCTAACCACAGCTTTCAAAGAGACAAAGTGGCAAGAGAAGGGCCATTCCTTATGTCAAACCTCAACACAGAGCAATAAATTCAAGCATCTGGTATAGGATGTGCCAAATTGAGTGAGACAAAAATCCAGCACAGAGAGCTCTGACCTGGCAGGTGGGTTGGATGGGACAGAGTGAGCAGGAGCTGACCCAGAGTTCAAGTTTTGCCTTGTCTTGCAGGAAAGCAGGCATGGCTATCCCCATTGTAGTTGTGCAGAAAGAGAAGGAGCACATTGCTTCTAGAAGCAACTAGGTCTGGCACAGAAGAAATTGCAAGAGGAAAGAATGAAGCCACGAATCTCCTAGTGTGCAGCTTCAGTGAGAGATTCCTGCTCATGGTAACAGTTTTCCCTTATCCCACTGAACTGGGTTATTTGAAAAGTGCTGCTTTTTATTTCTTTTCCCAATATAAAATAACTCCAAATGGAAAAAAATAGAAAATTTTGCTCTAACACATCACAACAAAACATTAACAAAATGTTAGCAATCACTAGAGAAAAGTGTCCTCCAAAATTAACTCTGTATATACTAAAAGTAATTCTTTTTATGCATGAAGGAAGCCTAGATCTGGAAAAAACAAATCTCTGTTCCCTAAGCATTTAAGGTTACTCCCTTTTTCTTAAGGAACTGAAACATTTTTTTCTCTAGGTTTCCTGAGAACCCCCATCCCTGCAAAGGAATGCCCATGGTAACTGCTTAAGCACAGCTCTGCAGTAAAACCTCACTGCCACCTTTCAGATTTTTACAACTTTCGAGCTCTGCAGCAACGCTGCGGCACACACAGGTACCTCTCATGGTTATGGGTCCCTCTGGAAATGGCCATGCCAGGAAAATGAAAGAAAAATGGACCAGGATTTATTACACAAACACATTATCTGCTTCCTTCACTGACCTCCCCTTCAGTATGTGCTATTTTCCAGCCTCTGCAGCATCCAAAGCCCAAACATTGCAGGACCAGCCTCTCCTGCAAACAAAGGGAGACCAGATAGAGCAAAGCTACCCAAATGTGGTTTCTAGACAGTGTTCCTGGCTCTGTGATCTATCACCTGAATGACCTTAACTACCAGGACTGAAGAAGGGCAGTTCTGACCCCACCAATGCCCATGACCTGTGGCCCTCAGCTTCCCCATGGCCCCATGCCCCAGCACCAAGTTCCTGCCTTGGCAAGGGCAGGGAGGTGGGGGAGCTTGAGGGAGAAAAACGACGTTGAGGTAGAGAGGGGATGAGGAAGGTATCATGAAGAAAGCAAAGTGAAATTACTTAAGACAGAAATTCAACTTGCTAAGTGCTGAATTCAACTTGGTCTCATGTTGTCTCAAATCATGATCCATTTAAAATAAAACTTAAACTCAGCTGATCTTTCCTGGTTGCATTCTCAGAAAATATATTTTCAAACACAAATCAGTTTTTTCCACCTAGTAACCATCAAGGCACTTAATCACTAAACAGTGCCTTTGTACTCTCTCTGACTCAACTTTTTAAGCCACCAAGAAGATATGCTATGTACACAGCACAGCATTTATGCAGCTTGACAGATGGACTTACAGCAGTTCTTACATCTCATTAGCAGAAAAATTTGAACTGTATTGGGGAGATTTGAATGAAAACTGGAACTCAGTTCTTCTTCTATTCGTTTCTCTATCTCCTCCTGCTGTGAGGCCAAAAGCACACATTGTGACAGAAAGCCCAGAACAAGAAATGGACATGAAGGAAGATGAAAAGGGACCTGGCTCCTTCTGGCAGGATGCAGAGCTGGAGTGGTGGATTTTCCTCCACCTTCCCTCAAGGTCAGACCCAACAATCGCACATTTTCCAGGTTTGCTCTTCCTTCTCAATGACAGCAATGGGTGAGACGTCCCAAACTCTTCCTGGATATTCTAAGCTAAACAATTGTAGAAACCGTAAACTCTGCCACATCATCTTGCTGGTAAAACAGCCTGTGTAAAGTCTTCATTAATCTTCCTGTTTAGAGCTTTTACACCTGGGTTTGATACCAACTCCCACAAACACTGCATAGGTGCCTTGTATTTCTCAAAGCTGGTTCATACTCGAAGACTGAAATTCGCCTTTCAATTATTCTACGTACAAAAGTGCACACACACTTTTGAGCTTATATCTGTTCCATGGCTCTCCTTGGCTTCAGGGTTAGGGAAAAATAAGACAGAAAGAGCTCCCAGCATTTTGCCCAGTGTGTTCTGTGTGTTTCCTTGCAACATCTGAACTGCTGCATACGTTTTATTGGCAAAGACAGATGGTCAAACTGGAGACATGAAAAATCTCCCAAATACAATTACCTGAGTGTCCCTGAGCCACTGGGAAAAACTGAAGTGAAATCTCTGATCAAATCAGGGAAACCTCTAAATTCAACCAACTGTAAACTGCTTACACAGACTTCTGTAAAAAGAGACCAGTAAACTTCCCAACATCATTCAAAGTTACAGTGATACCCTCAGGCCTCTTTCATCCTCCAATTATTGTTTAATATGCTGAGAAGTCTTTCAGTTGTTCCATTTTCTTCTTGCCCTCATTGGGCTGCAAGAGGAAACTGAATTAGTTTCTTCTCAGGATGTACAGAATTTGTGAGCAGAGGGGGGTGTGGGGGTGGTAAGGTAATCAAAGGACCTAATGTATTTCACCTCTTACCTCCCTAACAGATGGGCAGTTATTCTTCTACTCACAAATCTCTGCCTCAAAATGAAAATATGAGCCAAAGCCCTGAGGGAAATGGGCTTGAGGTGTTGAGAGGGTTTTTCCACATGGTTTAGGTGAGCTCAGGTAGAGGGAGAATAAACCTCGGTCCCCACGCATTCAACCACAGCACTGAATATAAATGCCCTGAAATAATTTCAAAAGTAGATGCTAAAAAAAATATTTTCTTACCCTGCACGATCACAGGATTTCTCCCTGCCTATCACAGAGATGTGGATCTCTCTGGGATGGACACCCTTCTTTCAGGAGAGCCCAACCACACACTATGCTAACAGCTCCATCCTGCCAGTTACTTACAAGTTAGAGTTTTTATCCATGTTTTCCCCCTCAATGAGCATTCAGGGAGAAATAATCAGGACTCCCCTTTCTAGGGAAAGACAGATATCACAGAGGAACACTGTTTCCTGACTGCAATAGCTGGAAAACAAGAGAAAGGATAAACTCAAAGTCCTTAAGCTGCAGGAATGGTCCTACACACAAATTCAGCACTCTATCTGTCAGACTGGCCACAGGACCAGCCAAATGAGTAAAGATATTAATTTATCACGTTAAGCCTTAATCATGCTTGTCTCTTCCATTGTGACTATATGAAGACAGAAGTCAGGATCCTTACACTGGGAAGTTGTAAAGAACAGCACTTCAATAGATTTTAAAAAGTCCTTTCCATCCAGTGTTACAAACTGCAGCAGGGCAGGAGCTGTTGGTCACACAAGAGCACAGCTCCTACCAACAGTGCTGCTATTAGGCTGAAAGGAGTAAATATTCCTCTTCTTTCAGAAAGATACAGGCCAAGGTCAAAGCTTATGTCATCACAAACGCAAAACATGAGAAACCTACACATTGCTTTCAGCAGGAGTACATTTTGCTGACATGCAGTTTTCTATTCATTTAGGACATTTCCATCTAAAATTAAAAGCCATAGGGTACAGTCTGTGCTGACCTTCTTCTAACAATTAAATAGAACACAAAATCTTCAGGCTTCAGGGGAAAAATTGATGCCAATTTAGTCTTAGATAACACAGCATCAATGAGCCCAATCAATAGTGCACACAAGACAGTCAGCAATTTAGGCATCTTGTTCCATTTCTTTTTGGGGGTATGCATACTAGAAAAGGAAAAAATTGCTATAAGGATTAAAGCATAGTAGACAAAAGCTGATAATTGACTACAGTTGCAGTTCAGTATTAGATTTCTAAAAAGATACTACCAGTGCAATTCACAGCATTCTCTGAGACTCATTTCCTCCACCAAGGTCTTGAAAAAGTATTGTTCTCTTTTGGCTAGCTATTAATTGTACTAGAAACTTATTTATACTAAAGAATATCCAATCCAGCACAAAAGGAGTTTATTGAATATTTTCATTTGAATAAAAAACATGGTTCTATCTGGGAGCAGAGCTATGCTGGCTGCATTACATTATTCTCAAAGTCAAATTCAACACATCAGTTTTCCAAGACTGTAAAAAATAAAGGAGCAGAAATTGAAAGTACATTTAAGATCCTATAAAGTATGATTTATAAGGCAAATGCACATGATTACCCTGTACTAGCAGCATTTTATTTTATTATGTTTCAGTTTCAGTAGATTTAGGTTTTATTTTTCCTCTCCAGAAAGGGAAGTTCTGATTCATCACAATTTATGTGACTATTCTGACTGTTGCTTTATGGCTGCCTGACCCAGCTGTGTCCATCTGGAGGGTCAGCTGAGTTCTAGAATTTGGTTCTTTTTCTCTTTTATGCAGAAGGTCCCCACTGTCAAGAAAATTCAGTGTCAGACCACAGTGGAACCATCCACTGGAAGGTGGAAACACCTCTCCCCTTACATCTAAATGACTTTTTGTCGGAAGAGCTCTTGCTGACCAAATTTTCAAACCCTAGTTTGTCTTTTCTGAAAGTGCTGTCCTCCATTAAATTTCTTTCAAACAAACTGACAGTTATCCTATCAGGCCTTGAGCTACACTTTATTCTAAAATAAAACTTTCAAGTCAAGGCCTTTCAGTGACAGGCACTTGTGACAAAGCCTTGACAAAAGGACTGCAGTAGCTATAACAAATAACTCAAAACAATCTGTTTAACAAGGAAGGTGCAGCAGCAATCCTAGCTCCCACAGCTGGAGATTGCCAGGATGAGATCTGAAGCAGAACACAGGCAGTCCAAGGCAGGTATTCCAGTGTTAACCATTTAGTTCCCAGGACTGAGACTTAAGCCTCTATGCAGGTGCTAACCCTACACAGTCCTGTAAGTCTAGATGACTTCACACACTCTGGATGCAAAGAAGCTTTCCTGAGAACAGGCACCTACTGTTTTTGCAAGAAGTGAGGTGTTCCAAAATGTGCCTACCAGTACAGAATATACAGAATATATACAAAATATATATTATCAAAGACACATAACAGCAAATACTTCTAATCTGACAACGATGTGTATGGTCATATTCTAGCTCCACTCGTCAGGGTGCTCCTGTGCCCTCTGAGATAGGACATCATTTAACTGGGCAGACACAGACCATTATTACCACAAGTTCCTGTTCTTGACAGCCCAGCTAGGACAAGAAGTATTTTGAGATCAAAACAGCTACCTCATTTCCCCAAGAAATGAGAGGCTTCACCTCTGACTTGCTGCTTTGCTGGAGTTAGGTGAGTAACAGGAAAGCATAATCCCCCAAAAACAAGATGTTGGCAAAACATGATGAACATAAATTGGTGTCCATTTTCCCTGGCTGTGCACCTGAAACGTTTAATAAGAATTCTGTTAGCCTTATATACATTACATACATGTACATTTTTCAAACAGTTACTGTCAAGGAAATAAATTAGGAAAAGTTACTAATTAAGACATTAATGTTGTCTAGTAGTTTTTTCTAGAAAGGTAATTACACAAACAAAAGCAAGCTCTCACTGAAGTACAGAGTGTTCTATTAAGGAGATATTAACATGGAGAAACACAAGTTTATGACCTTCATTTAAGAAGAAAAACTCACATGAGACATATCTCTGACTGTCTACTTGAGAAACAATTGAGAACTGGAGCAGTAAGATCACACTTCTTTCACGTATTTCAAGTATATATTCATTGAAAATGTCAAAGAATCAAAAACTCATTAACAGAAATCTGTCCTGCATTGATCTGACCTGCTTTCCAGTCAACAGAAGTGTTGGGTTGTGTTTCTGCAGTGGAGAAATGCCATAAATGCATGGTTAAGCAAAAGAGCAAAATATATTAAGCAGGAAGACAGACACGTTTTTAGCTTCGGACAATACAACAGATCTAAGATTAATTTATTCTTGAAAGTTTTATTATCCAAGCAGGTTGTGGGGTTGTTTGGGGTTTTTTTAAGCTAGAAAGATGATTTATTAATCTTGTTACATGGTTCCCATCACACACTGAAGAGCTATTGAGCCTGAGTCTGCTCCCACTCAGACCTGGTATAAAACTGAGGTGAAGATGAAGAGAAAAAGGCTTTCAAATTACACCAGTTACATATTTCTTCCAGTGGGAACACTATACATGATAGCTCACCAATGGGAGAGGAGTTTAGGAGGCTTCAAAGCACAGAGGCAGTCTTTAAACACTTCAAAAAAAGAGAAGCTCTTGCAATTCCACATAGCTCACCTCATGCCAATGGGAAATGTCACTAACTTCTTCTAGAAAGAAATGCATGTTGAATAGCCAAAGAAAATCGCAGACTGCAGTTAAAAGGAAAGTTTCTATTTCTCAAAACAGATTAATTAAATAATTTGCTGGTATGAAAAAGAAGTGAAGCATAGAATTTCTCAACCGTCAGTTTAGGCACAGCCTGGTACTAGATACTGCCACAAGTATCATGCCCACCTTTGCCTAAGCAAGCAAATATTTGTTGTTTTCTCCTGAGCTCTGCCACAGGTGTCCCAAGCTGATGGGCTCAAGCCTCTCCAAAGAACCACTTTCCTTTTTTTTCTATTGGAAGAAAGCACCTGCACTGAAATTTGCTCCACTGAAATTTTGCCTCTATTGTGACTTCCCTACATGTCTCTAAGTGCTGCCTTTTTCCTGCTGCAACATCTCCCCACCCCTTCCTTTTTAGCACACACACTTCTCAGCCTAGACCATTTCTCAAAATCCTGCACAGACACCTTTCCTCTTACTCATGTCTTATACATTCCTCTGCTCCACCATCTTTTCTTCCAGGTTATTTTCCCCATCTTGTAAAGTTGTCTGGTTTACATCTTTCAGCAGACAGTATGTGCCTGATCTGAAGCTGTTCAGTTATTCTACCAGAATACCACCCAGATACCACCCCAAGCTCCCTGATTCTCATGAGCTGCAGCTGCTAGAACCAAAATCATCATTCACTTTGTTAGATGTGTCCCATTTTTAAAATACTTCCACTAAAATTTTGTTGCTTTTTTTTCTATTGTGCCTCCCCATCTACATTGGGAGACCATTGTTATAACCTTGCATATCCTAATTTTGCTCCTCCTCCTATCCTGAATATTTCCTGCTTGATGCTCATACCTCTAAGATACTTATTAGATTATATAAAAGACCCATCATTGTCACTTAGCTAACTCGTATGTCAGATTCTTCTTATTTCCTGGTGTGAACTGTATTCCCGAGTGAGTTTATTTCTGAGATGGTCACTGTCTAGGAATGAATGCCACAGAAAGATTTTAATTGTAGGTTATGATAGTGCAATATGTTTTTCAAAACATATATGGCTACCCCAGCAGTTAAAAATTATACAAGTCAAAAGGCTTATTTTTGGACTTCAGAGCAAACCAAGTGTCTAGTTAACACCATGCAGCCCAAATTCACGATCCACAGAGAGAGAAATATTTCCACACTCTCTACATGCTGCTCTCTAGAATGTCTGTTCATGTTTGTTGCCAAGCACCCATTGACTGCTGCTCTTTGCTGTTTCCTTGTTTGTCAATGCCTCTTAAGTCAGGAAGCTTATAAAACATGTAAATTCATGTCAGTGTGTCAAAAAATTTACAGCAATAAATTAGATAGTACACACAGAACAAGAAGTCAAAACCCACCCCTCATCCTCACAAACAGCTGTCCCACTTTGCAGAAGATGCTACAATGACACAACAACCTGGAGTCCAACCCCCTGCTCTGTAACTTGATGGATTTGTCACCAACATCTTAAGCAATCACAGACCAGACCAAGAGACTTGTTGCAAATTAGTTTCCCAGTTATAAACAAAAGATAATAGGACTTCCCTCTTTCACAGAGGTATAAAGAGTGTAACTACCTTGATGATTACAAGGTGCTCAAACACTATGGAAGCGGGACAATATAAAACCTGAAAATAGTGATATAAGGGATAATGCATAACATACTCACTTTGAAAATGTGACCTTTTGTCATCAATCCTTCTTAAGCTAGAAAGGGCAGATCAGGATTTTTCAATTTACAAGCTTGAAAATTGCAAATTGAAAAGAATTCACTTCTGCCCTCTACTGTGAGATAACCAAGTATGAGTGACAAGAAGACATGTTCCAATTTTATTTTCCTTTGAAAGCCATTTGCAAAAACTCCTGCTCTCTACAATTCTTACAGTGAATCATTCTGAGGTAGAAGACAAGCTCTCAATAGTGATATGAAGATGATGAGTAGACATGAATTTCCATCAAACACATTTTTCAAATATGGCATTTTCTAACAAAGCAATTGTTTAGTGATTTTCCAAGTTAATGAGCCAAAACAGAATAATTAATGTCAATGGTAGATTATGAACCCTTACAGGTAGTAGGAAACTAGTTGCCATTAACACATAGTATTGCATCTAATGATTCTGATTTTAAAAAGCTCCTGTAAAGAAACTGCATAACCACAAGGAATTATTTGCATTATCTACATAGCAAGAAACAATTGGTGACAAGACCTTTGTTTCAACGTATTTGATTTGTGACAGAATTGTCACAAATTGATGTTCAGTTTCAGATACTTCTTTGTTTGATTTTCAAACTCACAAGCATTACTGCTTTTCAGGTTATGATTAAATACAGCTGTATCTGAGAATGCAGGTTTAAATACTGCAGAAATATCAAATAGTCCTCCAACAATATTTTATCTTTTAACAACTAGGATCCTATATAAAAATCCATATTTGCTCATAAATAATGGGAAATATTGTGTTGCTGTGGACTCTACACTAATTAGTGTGATCTAAACGTAGTCATAAATCACACTTTAGTGTGTAAACTGAGCTTCATTCAAAAGACATACTTTAAAACCATCAAAGCTAAAATTCATGTGTGGTGCTACAAGGTCCACATGCTCTCCCCACCATTCCCTACTCCATTGTCTATCCCACATTATGTCTTCTGAAACCAGTTCCTTTCTCAGTGTGCAAGGTAGAGCACATTATGCACTCACAGACACATTTCTCTATGGTGAAATTCCACCTTTCTTTGGTCTGAATGGAGATAAAATGGAAACATTCTCCATGCTGCCAACTAGGTATGGAAATTCCTATAGATATAGACACTGCCTGTTTTCCTGACACAGTAACTCTTCATTACCAGACTGCACACAGCACTGTGCAGAGATACCCAGAGAGCTTTCAAAAGCCACACTAGGTCCTAGAAGCCACAGGCCAGCTTAACATCATGTCAAGGCAGGTACCATAAATACCACTATGTTCCTCCCCGGCACAATGGGCAGGTATTCATTCATGGGGACCAAACCTACCAGCCATTGTCAACACAGTGAATTTCACTCAGCAGACACAGAGACCCTGTGGTGAAAAATGCAAGAGGTAACTGTAAAATTCAGCTTTTTTCCTGGGGACATTAGAGCAAACCAGCAAAGACAAGACTTCCCAACCATTCTGTGATTCTGTGACTGTTTCCAAAGTACAGGGATAGGTTTCACACTTGTTCTTGGAAGGTTCAGAATATATATGTGTTTGCTCAGTTACAGGCATTAGGCAAAGAGTAAAATTCACATGCACATAAGTGGTACATCAGGCTGTATTTAATAATTCAAAGTGCTTATGTGTCTAACATGCATGTTTCTGCAAAAACTAGCAGCTCTTTGACTGTAATTAGTTGTAGGACTTTCAATAAATTGAAGATTAACAAGTGCAAGAGCAGACAGAACAAATCTTCTGTAGGTCATTAGCAAGATCAAACACAAAACTCAGCATTTATGCACTCAAGGTTTGCAAGGAAAAATAACAGACTTTAGCAAATGGCAGCATTATCATTGCTAAGGCCATTTCTTTTAAAAGGACATCCTCACACAAACCCAGGGCATTTCCAAGGTAAGTGCTACCCAGACCAGGTTAGTACAGTTGCATTAAGACAGATGTTCACTACTCCTCCTTTCCACTCTTCACACCCAGGTTACAGGAGAGGATGATCAGGTCTCCCAACTTTTGCTGCAGAAAATTCCTAGGAGAGCCCAACTGGTACAAGATAGCAGATTTCAGCTTGCACCCCCAGATGTCCCAGGACCACACAGACTGGACAAAAAGCTCATGTTTTGCATCTTTCTCTCAGTCAAGCTCCATGGAACCCAACAGAAGCTCTTACAAGTCCACAGAGGACACAGAGCCTGAATTCACACAGTGCCAGGACTTGGATCCTTGCTTGAACATTGGGCACAGTCCCAGTGTGCCAAGCAAGGGCAGCAGAGCAGGGCTATGACGGCCACAGGGATGACCAGAGGCAGGTCAGCAGGGCAAGCCAAGAAGTCAAGTCAGCAAGACAAGGTCAGGACCAGCAAGGTACGTGACAGGGCACAGGCATACCTACAGCACAGCCCAGACCAGAGCCAAAGGCAAGGAGCTGACAAACACCTCCTGATCCCTTTCATCTGATTCTAATTTTGTGGACTCATTGATCCCCTCCATCTCTGCATCCTGCAAATATCTTGACACACCCACACCCAAAGCATTCTCATTTGAGATTCTTAACCTTTCCAAAGAACAAATACCCTCCTGATACATTCATGTTGCGTTCAACTCATTAATCTCCCTGCTTGCCAAGGGCACTCAGAATTGAGCAATAGCACCAAAAACATCCATCCTTTTGTCATGAACCACTCCCTGGGATCAGCATAAACACCCACTCTCAGCAAGAGGCCAAACCAGTGTTCACAGAAAATAGACATGTGTGCTCCCAACACACCTACTTTTAACCTTTCTCTCAGACATACAACAGGGAAGTTGGCGTAAGAGATGCCCTTTGTATATTTCTATGCATTTTGGGGGAAAGTGCCCTGTTTTCCTGTCTCAATTCATCTCCTCCTGCTCTTTTAAGTCTAGAGAGGCAGTTAATCTTTCTTCAGTGGGAACTGTAGCAGCGTCTTATTTTTATGCTATTAATCATTGCAATGTCTGTGTGGAACACTTAATGTAACATAATTCAGTCATGCAAAGTATGAAGACTGTCAGTCAGGGAAGTCTCTAAATGTTTTGATAGGAACTTTGCCCCACAAAAGTAAGAAGAAAACAGTAAAAAAGGAGAAGCAAGGAGGAAAATTAAGCATTTTCAAATATTTGCCCTAGCTGCTTCCTAAAGATCTTGCAAAAGGCCAGGAGAAGGAAACCAATAAATTACATGCACGAGTAACCCCACTAACAAAGATGGCTCTTTCTGCAGCTAATTTAAATAGCAACATGGTACTGGTCTGGGCTTCAAATGGCAGATGCCTTTCCATAACTACAGATCTCCCTGATGTTCTCAATCAAGTCCCTTTATCTCAATTCCTCTTCCCATCCCTGCCTGCTCTTTCATATGAAAAGGAACATTTTTAAAACAAACAACAACAAAAAACCTTTGAGAGAGAAGATTTGTTCACTCCTCTTCACGTAACTGCGTTTTCAACTGAAGTCATAGCTTCAATCTGTTACCAGAACATATTTACTCAAAACATATGATAGTGGAGAAAATTGAAACTGAAGCTATTGTGACCACTAGGAGGTCTGTTCAGCTATAACAGGAATCACAGTATTCCTCATCTCCCACAGTCTCCATGAAGAGCTCAAGAGAAGGCTTGCCTGCCAAAAGGCAAGCATCTCTCCTCTTCCTTGACAAAATCAGTTACTCACATCTCATGTGAGGTGTCATATCCATAACACTTGGGAAAGCACTTCTGGTAGGAAGATGCTGTGCAGGCAGAGCTGCTGCTAAGGCAAAATTGAGAGCAAAGTCTACACTATTGTCACTGTTGTGGTGGCACCTAAGGCATTTACACATCCAGCCTAGGAAAGCAGCCCCAGTACCATAGAAGAAGGTATAGCTTTAGTCTAAGACTGGCTTCTACACTTTTGTTTTCCATAACTGAAAAAAAATGGACTGTAAAAGCCAACAGGGATTTAGGGTTTGTTTGAGGAATTTTTAAAAATTCTTTTCTTCTACATCCTAGGTTCAAGAAAAGCCTAAGAAATGTGCTTTAAAATTGTTTCAAGACGGATTAAAGCTGACAAGAAACTTCAGGCTGAGGAAATCATCCTAAACTCAGAAGTTAGTCAAAGACTGTGTACATTGTATTTTAAATCAATAATCCTGCATGATTTGCAGCCTAAGTTCCTTCCTCCTCTCTCACAGCAACAAAATCACATTTGGGAGAATGTTGTATAGATCTCTCCATAACCAATAATGGCAGAACCATGAGACAACTCCAGCTTTAGCAGATTCTTACAGAGAACATACCATGACCACTGACACCAAGCAGTCACCAGTGCTGGTGGGGATGGCTGTCCTACTGAAGGCCAAGTTCACCCCAAGAACAACTCAGGTACCTCAAACCACGCCTATAGAGCCATTCTTCTGCTTTCTTGCTCTCTTGGAAATTTGCTATCTTCCCCACCACTTTTGACCAAAAGAGGCATTTGAGAATCTCAAATCCAGCCCTGGATGATACAAGGTGAACCTTGAGGCTTCTGTGTCAAAAGATCTGGACCACTTCAGTCAGGGGATACATCTCCAGTTGGGTTACTTCTGCTCAGTCAAGATGCAAAACTATTCTTGCTAAGACTTATCTGCCTCATTGTTCCTTTCTTTGACAAACAAACGCTTTTAGAATGATCTATTTGTTCAACACATTTAGTGTTTGCATTCAGAAGAATACAAAAAATGGAAAAGGTTCTGTGGATTTTCATGACACTATCTCCTCATAATCAAAGTCTATGGCATATGAAAATCCATGTATTTTCCATTTCTTACTAGAGAGTTAGTAAAATAAGACGTTTTTAAATCTAAAATGATACAAAAGTAACCCAAACAAAAACAAAAGAGTTTCTGGTGGTTTTACCTCTTATTTGAGTAACTGCTTCTAGCAGTTTCTGACCAAAGCCTTTCTCAGTTTTCACAAAAGCAAAAATAAAGGTGAAGGATAGGACAGTCCCATCAACTGACATTTGCACTCACACATAGACATATTTAATTTCCAACTTCAGCAATTAATGACAGCATCTATTAAATTCACCCGATCACCAAAACACAATTAAGTGGAATAAAACTAGCATATTCTAAAATGTTTTACAAGCAAACCAATTTCAAGCTGAAATGAATTCAGGATCAAAATAGCAAGTGAAGTGACAACACAGAGCTGGACACTAGATCAAAGGCTCTCTGTCTCCAGACCCATTTGAGACATATTTGCATTGCTACCAACAAGACGACCATTTACTTGTCATTATTGTCACCAGGTCATGAAAGAAATTATTATCTTAACCGTAACACATATTATTTAGTAGGAGCCCTTGTTTGATTCTCTCACAATAATTCATGCTTAAATTTATGGGAGGCATAAAATTCCTGTGGCAGAGTGCCTGTAAGGGAACTAATGTATCTTGCATGACAGTTATTGACAGCAAAAAGGATTCCTAACTTGCAGTGCTTCCTTGTTAATTGCTACCTCTGGTCTCAAAGAAGACACATTAAATAAATGTTTTTCAGTAATTTCCCTTTGTTTGAAATCTACAGTGAAGTCGACAGTGACAACATTTGGACGTTATCATAAAATTTCTATAACAGGTTCCTTTAATCTGCAGTGGGTAGATTAGAATGGACCTTTAGAAAAGATCACTTACAAAATCCCATCTCTAAGATTCCAGAGTCTTTCAAAAATCAAATTTCAGGAGGTGCTCACTGTGGGTTGAAGGCGGCTTCTTCTCTACATCTACATTACAAGAACATGAAGCTAGAGCAGGAATAAACAATTTGACAATAAGAACAGTGCCTTACCAAAGGAACTTGTAAGAACAAACAAATACAAAACCACTGCTGTGACTCATTATAGTGTCAGCCTGAGGGGAAAGGAGAAAGCAATATTTTTCTCTACTACATTTGTGCAAGTCTTTTTATTTGCAAATGCCAACTTTCATAAATGAATATCCTGAATGATGTGTTACCGAGACTGCTGAAATCTTCTACCCACGTGCATGTACATATTCCAGGGTGCTCCCTACAGCCAGGGAAGACACCCACTCGCTACAGAGTTAAGCACTGTGTTGATTTGGCACAGCCTGGTTTTTTTGATAGCAGGGGGTCACAGGGGTAGCTTCTGTGAGAAGCTCCTGGAAGCTTCCACCATGTCCGACAGAGCCAATCTCTGATGCCTCTGACGATGGACGTGCTGCTGGCCCAGTTACAGAGGTTGGTAATGCCTCTGTGATGACAGATTTAAGAAGAAAATCCCAAGAGCACACGGGCAGTTTTTCCCAGGGCTGGCGAGGCGCCGCTGCCGGGGCCATCCCGGCACAGCCCGCGGCAATGTGCCGCCGCAGCCGCCGCCATCTCGGAGCGGCTGCAGCGAGCCTCGCCTGCCGGGCCGGCCCAGCCAGCCCCGCTGCGGCGCCGGGGCACGGCCGGCGGGGCAGGGCCAACAGGGCCGGGCCCGCAGCTTCTCCTTCCCGGTGCCCTGCCCGAGCACAGGCGTTAAACAGCGCCAGCGCCGCGGCCGCCACCTCTGCCCACACAGTGACAGCGGGGCCGCCCGGCCGGCAGCAAAAACGTGGCGGGAGAGTCCCCAACGCCGAACCTAAATGAGATCAACCCCTCAGTGCTGCGGGACCCTGCGGGAATCTCTGAACTGCTGGAACTTGTTGGCAGTGGTACCGACAGGCAGCAGTTTTTCTTCTAGACAGAGAAGAGGAGGAGGTGAGGCCATGCAAGGGAATTTAACACGGCAGCACCAAGGTCAGAGCAGAAGGAGGGGCAGGCGGTGCTCCAGGCACCGGAGCCGAGATTCCTCTGCAGGCCGTGGTGAGGAGCGTGGTGAAGCAGCTGCGCCCCTGCAGCCCATGGGGACCCACGGGGGATGCACAAATCCACCCACAGCCCGTGGGAGAAGAGCTCGGGCTGGAGCAGGTGGATGCCAGAGAAAGCTGTGATCCAGTGAGAGACCCGAATGGACAGAGAGGGCCCCTGCTTCCAAACGAGAGCAGCCTGTCCTTAGAGAACTGCACCCTGAGGATAATTGACCCACGGCACAGCAGTTTTGGGAAGACTGTTTGCCCGTGGGAGGGACTCACGTTGCAGTAGTTTTGGCAGGACTATTGCTCGTGAGAGTGGAGCCATGCTGGAGAAGTTCCCAGAGAACTGTCTCCTGTGGGAGGGACCCCAGGATACAGCAAAGACTCCTCTCCCTGAACAAACAGACGAGCTCAGGTGACAAACTGACCAAAACCCCCTCGCCTTGTCTCCCTGCACTATTGGTGGTAGGGGCTGAGGGGAAAAAGGGTGCTTTAAAGGCTTATTTTACTTCTCATTATCCTCCTCTGACTCGGTTAATAATAAATTTACTTTATACCTGCAAATTGGAACCTGTTTTGCCCTTTGAGTGTTTTCTCCCAGTCCTCATCTCAACGTGTGAGCCCTTTGTTAATTTTTTATCCCCCTCTCCTCTGCCCTGTTGAGAGTGAGAGGGTGAGCAAATGGCTTTCGTGGGTGCCTGGCATTTGGCCAATGTCAAACCACGACAAGCATATACAAAAATCTTTGCAGGATCAAGGAAATTGTTTATTCAGTTTCAGTAAGTGCAACTTAATGTTTCCCATATATATAACATTTCCCTTGACATCTTGAGGAAGAATTAACAGAGAACATGAAAGGTAGGCAGAAACCAAGTGAAGAGCAATGGCTGGAGGCTGCAGATGCAACCTGAGTTTAGTACATGCACTTTGATATCTATAGTCACAACTTCTGTTTCTGCAGAAGTTGAGGAACAGGGTGTTCAGGCATGGGATTCAGAAATACAGTGAAACTTGAAGCAAGATTTGGATAAGATGAATGTGCGACCAGGGAGAAGAGGCCTGTCTCCCTCTAGGAGAGAATGGCAGGAAAAGCATTTGTCTGGAGAAATGATGTGCAGCCAAGGCTGCAGTTTCAGTCCTGAAAAATGCTGATACTCACCCATCCAAGTATATCCACCTGATTTTTTTTGTTTTTTTTGTTGTACCAGTATTTTATGCAAAAGTCATTTGACGTTGATTTGAAAGAGTAATTCCACACACTTAATGAAGCCTCAAAGGCAGTGATAAACCTCACCACCCTACAAGTACTGGAAAGCTGAGCACAGAGCTGACAGCAAAGGGAGCCTAGAGTGGCCCCAATGCCTTCTTTATGAACTCAGTGTTGGGCTACAAGATCTAAAAAAGAAACAAACCACCCCAGCCAGCAGCTCTTTGGCCAATTGGTATAAAGTAGTTCTTTGAGAGCCATGAGTTTTCCAAGGAAGAGAACTTCCTTGAGTTGTAATCACTCCTCTGCACAGGCACAGAGGTGCCACTGAAAGATGTGGTGAGAGCAGCAGCCCCAACTGAAAAAGTTACAGCAGGAAAAACTGAAGAATTAAAAAACCCAAGGCTTAAAAGTAGATGTGGGTTCTAGACCTTTCTTCACCTACTTTAACACAAAAGAAAAATTAAAGTGTGAAATAGAGACACCACACATCATAGGCTCAAATCCCATTCTGGACAAGGACTTACAGCCTTGTTCCCCCCAGGCAGCTTCTTGAGGACTGGTGTGTTCTTTCCTTTGCTGTGGGGCAAAAGGCTTCCAGTACCTCAGGGGGGAGCAGGCAGCTGACATCTCACATGGGAAGTTTTAAAACTGGCAGCAAAAAATGAAAAAGATGACCTAATAAAGCTTCACCCTCTGAGCTGGGTCTCATAGGGTTTGAAGCAGATGTTAGAGACCACACAATGTATCTGAGAAAGGACAAATGTAAAATAAGATAGTCTGGCATTTCTGCTGAAGATCAGAAAAGTACACTGTTCCAAGCACAGAAAGACCTCTTACATTTTTAGGAAACATATCATTAGATCACTATAATATATATTATTATGCACTTCCTGCTATGAAAGGGCAAAGAATATTTGATTTGGCTTAAAACTGGGACGGTGGAGAGATAGGCAACTTGAAGTTGCACAAACCCCATCACTCTCAGTTAAACTAGTAAGACACTTTGAAGCAACAAAGCTGCCATGAAGTGATGCTGTGCCCACACACCTGTGGCATTTCTCAAAAGGCTGCAACTTCAGAGAAGCTGGATTTATTTTACTCTAAATCATGCAGTACTAAAAGTTTATATAATGCATTGATATCCAAGTTTTGCAGTTAACCAATCAACTCTTGCAGGCTTTGGATTAACCTTTAAGTAAGCTGAAAGGAGTTATATCCCCAGACCACTTTCTGCTCAAATACTGGTTATTCATGTTATATACATGTTTTTCATACCTGTCCTTCATGACTTTTTCCTATCTTTACAGGATCAACACTATTTATCAGAACTCTTCCCTTCCTTTAACTCACAAATGCTCTACAAACAGGTTGTGGCTTTCAGCAGTTTCCTCATTACACATGCAATGTGTGTACACATGCACACTGTGATAGCCTTTTGTGCAAATTAAAAGAAAAAACTTTTCAAAAGGACTAAGTCGCTTCTAGTGGGAATACCTCAGAAATCTACACAAGTGTCTATGCTGCTTTTGTCTTCTGTGTTTTGTTCTTGTGAATAAGAATTAGCTGAACCAGATGTTTGTAAGTGATTAAAATGGCAGGCAACAGCAGCAAATCAAATCAGCAGGTTTTACAGGAATATTCGCAAATACTTTATTGCCATATTCACTCAACTCCAATTTGAGCTTCTTTGGCCCTACTTCTTTCTTCCACCAGCTACTTGGTCTCTTGATAGCTTTTAACAGATTTGTTAAAGTTTCATTCCTACTGCCAATTCTCTGTTTCTCTTAGTATTAAATCTGGTTCTGTATTAACTGCATATTCAACATTTTCAAAGAAAATTCCTTTACACTTTCATCTTAATGTGTGTCTTAAGCACCCTTTATCTTCTGTAGCTAAGTACTAGAAGTTCTGTCACTCAGTTTTTATTCTCCTTTCCCTCAGTATATATTTTCAAGCAAAACTTCAGAAATTATGGTTACAACATTGTGAAAAACGTTAGCCAAGATGGAACCACAATACTTTCATCTCTGTATGAATCATCCCGTAGAAGAAAACAAGGACACTGATTAGGCTTTTTGTGATGGGAAGTAGGGTAAATGTTCTGCAGGTTACATCTAATGAGGATACAATTTCACAATAGGCCCATTCTTTCCTGAGCACCTGGGTAATGTCAGTCAGGTGCTCAGCTGAAGGGATTGTGTGAACTTTACAACATAATAACTCAATGAAACAACATAGGATGGTGACTATGTAATGCTGCACTGCAGTACAGGCAGTGTCCCCAAATTCACTGGTTTATTTTTGTGTGATAAATGGCTCTTGCTTCTGTCCCTGAGGAAAAATGACTCACTGGCTTCTTCGCTTCCTGCAGAGAAGTTTGTGTTCTGCCCTGCTCCACTCCCTCTGTTACTACTTTGTTTTCTTTGGGCTTTAGCTGTTGTCCAATCTATGCCTTCAGGAATAACCTAAGACAGCAGGATTTTTGTTATCCTTGAGCTTTTTACATCCCAAATCAAGGTGGGGTTTGTTTGTTTCTAGGAAAACCACCACAGCCCAATATCTCCTCCAAGTCACAGCAGAAGGAAAAGCAAAGCCAACTCTAGTGGCTTTTAGTATACGAGATATGATGCAACATTTTGTGGAGAAACTTAGAAGGGAGTGAGAGAGAAAAGGAAAAATGGCTGAAACAAGGCTGGCAAGCCTGGTAATTTATGTCGGCATTTTCTACAATAGCAGACTTCTACTCTTCTTTAGAGTAGAAGAATGGGAAGACACAGGAAGGAGTGAGGGGGAAAAAAACTCAGAATGTTTTATTCCTAACATAGACGCCCTAGTCATTGATGGATATTTTCAAGCAGAATCCTCCTTGCAGCCTGTGGTTTAACCCCACCTGGTAACTCAGCCCCACACAGACACTCCCTCCCCTCCCAACAGGATCAGGGAGAGAAAAACAAAAGTAAACATAAGAAAGCTTCTTGAGATAAAGACAGTTTAAGAAGTAAGAGATGAACAGACAAGCAAAGCAGAAAAAGAAATTCACTACCCACTTCCCCAGGGCAGGCAGGTTCTGCATCCCCAGGACAGCAAAGTAACAGTGACTTGGGAAGACAAACACCATCACTCCAAACGTTCTCCCTTCCCTCCTCCTCCCCCAGATATGTGCTGAGCCTGAGGCCGTATCTGGGATATCCCTCGGGTCAGTTGGGATCAGCTCTCCTGGCTGTGTCCCCTCCCAGCTCCTTGTGCACCCCCAGCCTCTCGCTGCTGGGGTGGGGTGAGGAGCAGAGAAGGCCTTGGCTCAGGGTAAGTGTTGCTCAGTATTAAAGAAAAAATCTGAGTTCCCAGTACTGTTTCCAGCATAAATCCAAACCTGAGCCCCATACCAGCTACTATGGAGAAAACTAACTCTATCCAGAATCAGCACACAGCTTTTTTCCACTACGAATGACTACAGGAGTAGCTCTTAGATGGTTGCAAGGTGCTCTAGTGCATGACTTAACATGTCGAGGTCTCCAGAGTATTGTTTATTTTTTAAAGACAATTTTCTAAAGATTTTATTTGCAACTTAAGGTTGAAAAACACTGAAAACTAATGATTTGCAACCAAAATGAAACACATGTCTCCTATTGATTTTGGTTTATTTACTTGGAAACAATATTGATTCCCAAGAGATACATCTAAACACAAAGGCTGAGGCCCAAAGAATTTCCATACCATTGATTAATAGATGCTATCTATCACTTTCACTTTTAATGAGACATTTTCTCTTCCATTAGATACTGTATTCTATTGAAAGGTCAAATGTGCATTCTGTACAAGAGAGAAACACCTCACAAATAGCCACAACTCCAGAACAGCTGATTTCCTTGCTTCTTTAATTAAATCAGGAATAATTGTTTTCCTTCCTATCCTCAAAATTTTTTTTATTAACATGCTTTGTTCTTTTGATAGTCAGCTCTGTTAACATTTAACTATGCTTTGGTTGGAATTAGTTTAAAACTAAGACTTCTTTTGCCCTGTGGGTTTATAGTACACAATAAAAGCCTGATTCATGACCAGGTCAGTACATTACAAATAATAACAAACCTCATTAAAGAAATCCCATTGCAGTTTGAGGTATCTTTCCTTTGGGCCAAATGCCATTATCTGTGCAATGCTCTTAAACAAAACCACCAAAACTAGAACTGACAGTCAATACATAGACATTCATAAAGGAAAATGATTTGCAACAATACCGACCAGCCCACTGGGAAATACATATCACTAGGAATTCAGTAAGTGATACAAGTGCCTATTATGCATTCAGCTTGGTAAATTATGAGAAAATTTCTTCCAGGCCTCAGAGAGAACAGCTTTTAATAAATCCTTACGGATTACCAATACTTCCAGTAGCACACAGACAGAATACACAAGTTATAACAGGAAGGCTGAAAAATAGGGAATTTGCATCCACAGAAGTCCAGAGTGACTGGGTAGCAGGGCCCAGACATTATCATCTGGATGCAAACTCACAGACAGGAGCAGCAGAGCCTTATAACTACTGAAAGGAAAACCCAGTATGAAATAATAATTCAGATTGGGATAGTCCTTGGGAGGGCTCTACCCCAAACACCTGCTGCCTCTTGCCCTCCAAGAAGGTCCTGTCTCAAAGTCACCTAAGCCATCCCTTTGGGTGGCTGATTTTAGATTTTCCCCATCCCCATGGCTGTCAACATCCCTCAGCAGACACTCTACTGAGTGTTCAGCAATGGCTATTCCTGGAGCACCCCACAAAAAGAAGTGATCTCATTAAACATCAGCTCTGCTGCACAGCAGGGGACTTGGCATCTGCCTAATCTTTTATGCTAGCATAAATGCCCCAGTTTATGAGCAGGGCAATTTGATGCTCTAGAGATGAGCAAATCCTGACTGGAAACTGGTGAACTAACGACCTGCATTTACCAACTCAAGGATTCTCCCACACCCCAACAATGCTTAAGAGAAGTCTGTTTTATTTAAAATATTTCAGTCTAAAATATGCATTTTTCTTCATAATTAGCAATTTCAATATATTCTGAAAACATTCAACATCTAAAGTTACCACACTTCTGAAGCGAAGTAACAAATTAAATGTCATCATGCCATAAATCAGTCCTGAGAGAATCAGTATATGTTTTCTAAATAGTGTATTAGGTCAATTATCAGCAAAAAAAATAAAGAGTGTGACAGTGACATAAACAATGGTATCTTGGCTGGAAAGAGAAAGAATACAAGACACTTCTTTAATTGTATCTTGGCAGTTCCATTCACACTGATATAATCAGGTTGCACCAGAAATTGGATCATGATCTCCCTTTAGAGGTTTATGATCTGTCTCAAAAAAGGCTTTTAGCACTAATACTTGGTATTTGAGGTGCATATTACCAGCCTTCCTGTTTGTGCAGTGAGAAGAAACACTGAACATTCAAAATCCCAGGCTCCCCTTGCTATAACATGATTGCAGGTTTTTTTCTCCTGTGCAGATCTTTTACAGCACTACAAATGCAGAGAAGAGCTGGAAAGAGAAAATCATTGACTGGAGGAGCAGCAGCAGTCAATCCATCTGCAAACCCCATCTCACTCCCACGGCCACAGGGAAGCAGGGCTCCACCACATCAGCTGAGCCCCAGTTAAGAGCCCTGGTCTCAGCTGTTTGTAGTTTAGTTTAGTAAAGCTGACTTTACTAAAAGGAGTAAAAAAAAATCCAATTACTCCCAAACTCTTAGAATGAGAATGATTACATACTTTTATAATGGTTATTATAGCTTTAGGGTAACTGTTAATCTAAATAAGGTACCACAGATCAAAACAAATAGGTTTCTAGGCATGATGTTGAAAATAAATGCTTTAATGAAATTCTCCTTGAAAGCAGTTTACCTTTAAAAGCTCATTCTTAAAGTTCTCCCTTAATTCATCCACCTGCCCATATATTCCTTGGTTTCTACTGCCAACTCCTATAGTCCAAGGGCCAGATCCACCAAAATACAGGGCAAGTTACAAGGTATTCACAAAAGTTAACTGGAAAAATCCCACCTACCAAACAAACACAAAGGAAAAGGTTTTCCTTGTTATGTACAGGCAGATCAGACAATTTGTCTTTAAAGAACAAAGTGTTAATGACAACATGCTATTATCAAACAGATTGACAGATATCAACCAACTAAAAAACATCATGTGCTCTTAGAAAGGTAATTAAAGCTGCCATCTCTGTATTGTAGAAACATGCAACGAAGGGAACAACCTGGAACCTGGGAATGATCAGAAGTATTCCAGGCATACTTATCCGGATGAAACACTGAATAAACAGTATATCTTACAAAGAAATTAGATGTTCTTATGCACTCTTTCAAGATACAAATACTCAAAATGTATCCTTTAGAAGCACAAACTCTAGGAGCAAAAATTTATAGAAAAGAAAATCTGCTTCAGAGCAGTTTTAGATAAAGGGTGCTTAGCAGTGCTGAAAAAAACACCAATGGCATGAACTTTAATTTTCTCACAAATCCAAAAACTCACACAAAACTTCTAAGCCATTTAAACTGCTGCTGTGTAGAATTGTTTCCATGGGTTAATCCAGATTTAGACAGAGGCTGGTTAAGCAAGCTTAACACATGGACATTTCAGCATTCATATTCTGTCAAGTACATACAGTTTTTAGAAAATTTTTCTTCCTCACTTAAAAAGAGACAAGAGGGGGCTTTGAGATATATTTCTATTCAGATCATTAGGTTTGTCCCAGTTGGCAGGACTTTTCTTATATCCAGAGGTCATCAGGATGCTAGGATATCTGAAGAGAGACATAGAGGCATATGTGACCTTAATTCCAGAGTTTTAAGTTAAGCTAAATGTTTAAGATATTACCAACCTGCATTTCACTTCCGTTTTCATTGGTAACCAGGCAGCTTCTCTAAAAGAATCAGGTTAGGTTTGCATACGTGTTGCAGTTCTGCTACCTACCACACAGCTTGTATTTTGGCAAAAATAAAAAAATACAGAAAGGACAAGAAATATTAGATGTCTACAAAGGTGATTATGAAACAGTCCCTAGCCCTAATGTTACCTGGCACTCAGTCAGCTGCTGAGGGATAGCCTGCTGTCCTACCAACCTTGCCTTTTTGCAGTGACAGTAAGAAGTTTCTGTTTTAACCATTTAAAACCAGCAGAGTGAAGAAAGGAGAACAGTTTCCAGTTACCTTCCCTATAGTATGGGTGCTATTACCAAAAAGAAGAAAAAATTACTGCTGAAAAGACAGTTGCAATTTCCCTTTTAAAATATATTTATAAGATATTTATGTCAGTCTTTATCCTCATGTCTGGAAATAGACATCTGCCATCAGATGGTACAAATGGCTTTCATTTGCTTAAGGGATATTAGTTGAAGTTAGACCTCCTCTTCCTCTCCCCATATTATTTATTCTGTGTATAGCTGTGAATCTATACCAGAGTTTCCAAAGGAAAACCTGGTAAGCACCTGTTTATGCTTTTGCTCTTCTGTGGAAGCTGGTTATTAACAAAACATACACAGACATTAAATGTGATGCTTATCTCAAAAGGGTTTGCCAAGTATCTTATATATGCTTATATCAAGTTGGTTTGTTGGGTTTTTTTTAGTGTGCATCATAGCAAACTAAACTTTATACATTTTACGGGCATTTACACCATATTTCTCTTAGCATTCAATATGCAAAGACAAATTGCTCTGTTTTAAATATTCAGGAAGACACACAGAACAGCCACTGAACTGAATCCAAGAATGTTTCAATGCTTTTGATATTGTGATTCAATCCGGAATTTCTCAAAACCAGGAGAGTAAGGATAGACAGTACTGGAGATCTGTGTTACACCCAGCCCCGGTAACAAAGTGGAGATAAAGAGATGAGGAAAGGGAGAGGTGGCCAGGGCTGTCCCAGGAACATCCTTTACCAGGGTCATCCTCCTCTGGAGAATGCTACAGGAGATGCCAGCTATTGCAGCCTAGAGACAGCTGTTAACCACTCTCAGAAAACGAGCTGCAAAGGGAGCAAAGATAAGACCTTCCTCTTCTAATAACCTGCCTTGTTATTTTAACACTTTTTAAAATCTTTATTCCACTAGAATTTGGGGTTTGCAAGCATTACCTGTATATTTGTTAGCATACCCCAGGCTACCTTGGATCATCAAACCAAGGTAGAGGAACCTATTTGGAGTAACTAGTTCAGAAATTGTCCTCAGCACCCAAGGGTGATAGAGTGCACTCTGTAAGCTTCACAAATTCATCTGAGAGCTGTAAGGCACTATCTGAGAGGTGCAATTATATTCAGGGGCTGGTGCCAGTAAGGGAAACACCTGCACAGGGGAAGAAAGATGGAGGTCCCTGCAAGAGCACCATGCAGGCTGCTCTGTTCACAGAAAAGCCAGAGCAATGAAGTCATAAGCAGCACAAACCACTTAACCCTTCCTAGCATGAAAGCATTCAGGTCCAGCTTGCTCGGGCTGCAACAAGTGTCTGGAGAGAGAGCATTGCATAATTACCAGCCCTCCTTGCTTCCAGAACCTCCTCTGTGAGAAGGAGTTGTGCTCTGACACTGGAGTGCAGCTCCCACCTAAAGAAATAGGTCTGTCCAAGGTTATCCATAATGCTACTTCCCTGCTAACAGAGGAAACTCATTGAAGATACTCTGAAGAAAGGTGTTTGGATATAAGCTCTGCCTTGAAGAGTTCTACAGTGCCCATAGCTCTAATGCAAGCCTGAAAAAGTCAGTAGTTTCCCACTGACTTTGATGGTATCTGGGCTTAGTCTTTGATGGGAAGAAAAACACAGCTATCAGGTTTTTAAAAGACCTCCAGTAAATACAGCTATTGCTACATTACAGGACAAGTAAACAAAATCATTACAGGTAATTCATCCATCTCCAAGGGAACTTCCCTTTCAGAATTACAGATCTGTGATAGAAAAAGAACATTATTATCCATTTTATTCCAGTGAAGAAGGAAATATGCCAGAAAAAGACAATTTATTTCCACTGGAAAAATGAAAGAATGACTCATCAGATGGCTGCTCTGAATAAAAAGTTCATGTTCACAGTAAAGGGGAAAAATCCTATCCTGGGCTTGGGTGTTACATGGTGAGCAGAGAGATTTACAGATATCCTTAATAAACTGATGAGATACATCAGAGAAATAAGAAATCCTAGTCAAAGATTTAAGTAAAAACATATTTGAGAAAGGAACTCATGCTGTTTAAGGACTTTCATTTGACTTTTAAATGCTTACACACTTTTTAATACCCAAAAAAATCCACGACTCTTGTCAAGATAAAACCTCCAAAGCTTCCTTTTATAGAAGAGCAATGTCCTTGATGTGCTCAGCACTGCAAAGCCATTTGAACATAGCACTTGTTTCCAATCTGCAGGAAGCAGAGCTCTACACAGACCCTAAATAGCAATGGATTTCACAGAAGTGAGGTATGAGAGAAGAGACACGTAAATATTGCTAAAACAACATCTCATCATTTTTATCTGCCTAAACAGCACTCTGAAATGATGGATGTGCTGCTGACACCCAGTGTTATATTGGTTGCCACTTTTAAAGATCATGTTTTAAATTCAAAGTGCAGATAGAGCTACATTGTAGGCACTAATAAATAAAAGGCTTTTTGACAGCTGTGGAAAGGGAGAAGTTAGACACATACTGCCAAGTTTAATTAAACTCAAAATTCGGGGCTCATAACAAGTTGTAGCAAAAGCTAAGACAATCAAAAAGCTTCCAGGACATTATTTCTTTCATTTTAATGAAATTAGTGGACAAGCACTTCTCTCAACATGCAAGTCCTGGATCTCTGGTCTACCAAGAACATTATTAAAAGTGATGCTGCAGGAGCAAGCCAGTGTTTTATACAGAGCTGATATTGTGGACAGTCTGGCTGAACTGTGACATTTACCACAGACAGAATGAACCAAAACCTCAAGACTTTCATAGAAGCACCCAATGTTCCCATATCAGCCACTGTGTACAATCATAGCATCACCACCCTGGACTAGATTCAAAGGCAAGTGCCAAGTGCCATAAACATGTCCCAATTCACTGCTTTTCTGTGTTACAATAATTTACTGTTCTTACTCAAAATTTAACTGAATGGAATTTATAGGTTGGGAGAGGAAGAATGCCTGCAGTACTTCCTAGAGTTATATATTTATACTAAAAATTGAAAGACATTGGAAAACCTGCTTTGTTAAACAATAGTTTGTGATGGGGAACATATGACAGGCAGAACATTAAAATACTTACCCAGCAGTAGCTGTGGGCTGTTTAGATGGACAAAAATATAAAGAGCATGAGTCAAGGCCATAAATTTTGATTTATAAGGGGATGTCATTGTATTAGTAAAAAGCAATTCAGTCAATATCCAGGAAACTTTGAAGTAAATGTAATTTACAGGTTGGGAAATTTTATATACTCTGCCACTGAAAATCATGCAACAAAGCAACCATTCTTAGAAGTTACCTGATACAATAACTGTTGAATGTTTAATTCAGAGATAGGTTACAAATTCATATTGCTAAATATTACCACCTCTGCTTATTCTTTCCACAGTGAACACGCATTTAATTTTTTGACCCCGGAAACAATAACTTTATCAGAACAAAGGAACAGTGCAGAACTTGATGTGCACAGCTCAGGGACAGAAGCAGCCAAGCTCACAGGCTGGGCATGGCTGGAAAGCACAGAGACACAAGGCAAACACTAATCAAGAGCAGAAGCTTTGTAAAGCTTTTCAGTGCAGGAAAGCACTTCAGAGGTACCTTAGTGCATGAAGTTAAGCTACAACAATGTGATTTCACACAAGTATCTATGACCATTGGAACCTTGCTGAACTCCTTGCAGGATGTGACTTCCCAGTACCATCTGATTAACCTTTAATCACCCATCACTGCAGCAAGGGAGACTTGGTGACAGCAACACTTCTGCCTCTGCCCTCTCCTTTTGTGTCTCCACCTTCTCTGACACACAGCAGGTGTGGGCAAAGTCAAACACTGCAGGAGCTGCAGCAGCCACCATCAGATTCCCAGGGCCCCACCTGTCCCTGCTGGAATAGTGACATGTTGAGGCTGAAAAAGGGAATGAAGGCACATCTGCTGGAGCCCAAAGGCTCCTTGCACCACAGGTCCATTCAGCACACCAGTACAGGGCAGCAGCCCTGCCTGCACTGTGCTTCACCCCTATGGGGCTTCGTGCCTTGGGACTGACCTGCAGCAAATGAGGACTGAGCATCACCATCATTACATGAGCCACAGGTCCAGCTGTAAACTGGAATTAGTTATTCTGGGGCCTCACAGCTAACGCAGCATTAGCCACAGATACTGATATGATTCATGCTCTTGAGGGGATCTCATCCTATTCCTCCAAGAAAACAAATTTCTACTTTACAGACAGCAATACCACCTTACAAACATCATATTAAAAAAAAAAGTTATATAAATATGCTTGTTACTCTCTTTCAGCAGTGCCAGTCCTTGACTTTGCAGCACAAGAGGATGTTGAAAATCCAGCCAGACATCAAGAGTTATGGAGCTGCTTGTAATTTGTGTTTAACAGAAGCTGCAGCAGTACAACATGACAGATGGACCCCAGAGGAACATAGGAGGTGCAGGTTCTGCTACTACATCTGCTGCTGGCTCAAGGTGACCTTGAGTTAGTCCAGAAACTTCAGCATCATGTGTACAAAGCTAAGCCACTGCACCTGATCTCCCTCAAGGTGTGCTTTGAGTTCCACCCATGAACAGCTCTGTGCAAGAGCACAGGAGTATCTCATCATTACTGTACAGATACATCAGCTCACCTTTACAGGGATCAGTTTACAACACAGGTTAAGAAAAGCAGTTCAGGCCAGCCCTAGTGAAGGGACACTTTCAGAACAGTTACAGAAGAACTGCCAGGTCTCTGAATCCAGGAGCCCAGAGCACTGGGCAGGGTTTGAAAGGACTCTGAGAGGAACTTCAGCACAGGCTCTACAGGAACGACAATGGCAGTGTCATGAGATGAGCAGGATTTAGTTTTCTGAGTTGTGTGTACTATTATTATTACTACTGTTTGGGGGTGGTTTTGTTTCATTTTGATTTTCACTGATTTAACTCATACTTCTATAAGGTCTTTTCATTTCTGGCAAACACACCACACTTCTGTCTTAAAGAAAGTGTTGGACAAACACATATGAAAGAAACATCATTAAAACCAGTGGGTTCTTCAAGACAAAGCATATCTAGAACAGTAAACCAGTGATTCATTTTAAGAGCCTCTGTTCCACTATCCTGAGCTGGGAAAAACCAAGACCTATGACCCATAGAATACATCCTCAAAGCTCAGCAGCCACACAGATCCAAGAAATTAGAGTCTTGATTTTTCCCCATCTCTTTCCAGACTACTAGAAGCTGTTTGAGGACACTTTTCAAAATGGCCTTTGCAAGACTCTGAAGGGTGACCTTACACTAAACCATTAAAGAACATTTTGGGCATCCAACTGAGATCTGAGCAGCAATTAGAAAACTGGAAAATTTCTCAAAAAGACAGCATGAGACAGTCAAAACCCAATAATGTCAAAGGAACAGTAGGAAGGCATGAAAATAAACAGAAACAGAGATTTCAGAAGAGCGAGCAGCCAAAACATTTTTTCTGTAACTTGTGGCACAAGAAAGATAAACAATAAAGTTGATAATAAAGAGAAGAGCAATTTTTCCATATTACAGCAAACCATGTTTTTGACATTCATGTCAGATGAAGAAAATCTGCACAGACAAATTAGTAATATTTTAATAGAGTATAAATACCCCACCTTTTCTTTTTTCGTTTTAAAGCAAACACTTTTACTTCCTTAGGACTTCATACTATCACCAAAAGTACTGTGGCAGGGAGACCAGACT
This sequence comes from Sturnus vulgaris, assembly GCF_052056855.1. Lineage (NCBI taxonomy): Eukaryota > Metazoa > Chordata > Aves > Passeriformes > Sturnidae > Sturnus > Sturnus vulgaris. The sequence goes on along the minus strand of NC_142256.1, from coordinate 14,349,119 downwards.
GCTCAGTCCCTCTCATGATCAACATTTTCAGGTCCAACTGATGCCTACAGATGTTAGAAAACCTACAAATACAGAGGTAAAAAACCAGCAGCAGCCAACAGTCTCCTACTTTAGTCCTTTTATGTGACTTAAGACCAGCCATATGAAAGAAAATCTATTATTCTCCCATGAGCCAAATCCTGCCTGATTAACTCAGACCTGCAACTCCAGCAGCTCTCCTGAGAGCACAGGGCTGGAACAGCTCAGGGCTCTAAATGGAAGTTCCCATTTGTACAGAGAAAAACACTAATTTTCAGCTAATGCCAGCAGAGCTCCTGCTAGCACCAGGGGGACTTCCTCCCTTCCAGGGAGCTCCAGGGTCCTGCACATAACAGCTAAGGGAGCAACAAAGGCTGCTGCTTTTCTGTGGGTGGTTTTGTTTTCTTCACTTGCAGTTTCCATGGGCAGCTCGGGTTACCCAACAGCACATTGACAGAGGTGCCAATGCACTGGAAGGGGAGAGATAAGCCACACCTTTCCAAGGATTTTGATATTCATGCACTGCTGGTATCTAGTCAGATAGTTTTTCCAATTTTTACTGTCAGTAATAAAAGGGTCACATTGCCGCTGCTTTTCAAGTGCATAAATCCACTTAGTTCCACAAATAATTGAGACAAAAGAGGGTACAACATCTTTATTTTTTTCATAATTATGTCTGGTTCAGAGTAAGAAAGAGATTACATAAACTGTTGTCAAAGGTTTTTCTTTCATTATACTCATGCACCAAATAACAGTACTTTCAACTCTGAAAAATTCAATCCATTACTCTGAAAATTTCCAGATATCTGATACAACAGTACCTGCTCTTCCTTGCTACATGCCTAAAATCCTTTACTTGGGAGTCCAATTACCTGTCTCTCACCAGTCATATGAATAAAAAAAGTAGCTGTGGCTCCCAAAATAGAGATAATTTTGAACCTTGTTTGAGGAGATGTCTTGCTGGTCTAGACAGCTGATTAATGAATCCAGAAGTCCCTGAAACACTAGTGCACAGAAACCTTGTTAAACTCCTCCTATCGCCAGTTAAAGAATTCTTGTACCTGGTCCTATACTCTTCCTGTCCTCAAGGTGGGGAAGCAAGCCTTGAGGAGTGGCATTGGAACAGGCTGCCCAGGGAAGTGGCAGAATCACCATCCCTGGAGATATTTAAAGCATATGTGGATGTGGCACTTGGGGATATGGTTTAGTGGTAACATGGCACTGCTGGGTTAACAGCTGGACTCAACCATCTTAGAGATCTTTCTCAACCTTAACAATTTTATGACCAGTCTGAACAAAACGTTTCTAAGAGAAGTCCAAGAGAGCAGTTAAGAGGTGCCTATGCCCATGTAAGATTTCACAACACTGGCCAAGACCAGGGTCCTGCCATTTGCCACACAGACAGGCTACATCTGCTCTTGAAAACAGAGCCAAGGAGCAAAGTCCTCCCCACGACTCTTCTTCCCTTAGAGGTACAAGAAAGGCTCAAAGAAAGCCTAACTAAAACTTTGCATATTCCCCTAGTATTGGAAATCATCACTTTGAAAATTACATAGGGATAAGAAAAGTATCATAGGCTGAAGAAGTCATACCCCTGCAAGTGTCTTAGCTCAGTTACAAATCCTACATAACACACCCCAATCCACGAGCTTAGGGGAACACACTGCTGGAGGCTGGCAAGGGACAGGGCTCTGTCCACCACCACAGTCTGTTGTAAATATTCACTTGTAAGCACAGGCCAGGGGTGATGCACCCAGACAGCACCTCGGTCTCACCACTGCATTTCTTCTTCTGCCTCTACACTCCTTCAGCCCTAGAAAAGGGGTTCAAAGCAAGGTTTTACAAAATAAATTAGCAACAACCACAGCACCCTGCTCGAACATGTGAAGAAACATGCTTATTTATGGAAAGCTGCATCCATGGTTTCACCTTTGACAGGAACCAGAATCCAGGGTGGGAGATGATTTTTGGAGGGAAATGCTCCCACGACACATTCCCTCTCTCTGCAGCTGCTGATGCACCTGCATGGGCAGCCTGGAGGGTCGGCCTCCCACACAACCCTGACTGTGCCAGAGGGGCTTTGCATAGCAGAAGTGAGCTTAAGAAAAAGGCACGACTAAAGCTCCCTGACAAAGAACTATAATAGCATGCTTGATAACAGGACTCCTGGGTGCCTTAAGTCAATTTGTGGATTTTTTATAAAAGATTGGGGAAAAAAAAAAAACTGTTGAGAACTTTTTGTATTAAAACCTGCTCAGCAGATATCAATTTAATTTGATGTTGTAACCAACTGCTTTTACAAACTGTAGGAAGAGGCAAGTGTGAAAATTACAGTTATTTATATTCAGGCAAACAGCTGACAAGACTGCACAACAGCCCAATAGCACAATAGCAACGGCTCAGAGTAAAACAAATTAGCCTGGCATCTATAATTTTAAAAAATGTTGTCCTTTCTGGAATGCATCAATTTTCATCTCTTTCTCCATAGCACACATTAACACAGTATCTTTAATTACTTTTATGCAACAAACTATTCATATATTAAATGCAGAAAAATATTTAAATTAGTTGTTTTATCTTCAAAGGCTTTTCTTTGACATACATGCTGTAATTGAAATTTTGAATGATGTATGCTACAATAAATAGAAGGGTGGGGAAGTTTGAAGCTGCCTTTGACAGGTAAATTGGGGGAGGTTGTTTCTTTTTCATTATTTTTGGAGTCTAGGTAGTCTAACACTTAGACTTCACTCTGCATTTCAGATAATGTTATGTTATTCCCTTACCAAATTGTTTTGGTGCTGCATGATGAAATACTTGCAATGTGATAAAATGCTGCTAACTTGTGACCTCTGTTATTTTTCTTCAAGTTCCTGAGAGATTACCAAGTTCCAGTTTCTTTTAAGAATCCTTTCAGCTTTGGTGGCTTCAGAAAAAGGAATTAACCATTATGCAGTCCAAAACTGGAAAACAATCTTAAAATTTTGAGCACTCCCTTAAAACCTAGGCCAATGTTATCATTTTCTCAGTGCCAGATGCAGCAGTTTGCAATATTGTTACAAGCCTCAAAACAGAAGATAGTGCAGTGACTTTCTGAGTTTATCACAGTAGTAATATCATAATAAATACTACAAACTCTCATTCTTTGCAAAATTATAGTTGTCATCTGCCACAATTAGTCAATTATTTCTCAGTTTAGGGAAATACTCACCTGCCATTTCTGTCCACTTTTGTTTAAACACAGGCCTCTGGGGATTTAATAAACTGAGGCAGCTCCACACTGAAACTCAACACAGTCAGGTTGAGTTGGTGGGAAACAAAATTGTGCAGCAGCATGGTTCTCTGCTGGGAAAGCAAGTAATTTTTTCTAGATCTAAATCAACTTCTTGTCCTGAAAAAAAACATTATGAACATGCTGGTATTTCTGTTTCTCATAGCCAATACAAAACCCACACAAACTAAGGAAACTGTGCATTATCTTCCTTCCTCCCCATTTTAGCAGCGATCTGTATATTTTTGGGTGTGAAAATAGAAGCACACATGTTGGGGAAGATAGTACTTACTTGCTCTGAGACTGTGCAAACAAAACCATTACTTAAATTGAGCTTAATTACTCCACTTGAATTCACTTTTAAAAAACTTTAGAATGTGTGGGCCTTTTTCTATCCCAAAGGAACAACAGAGATTTCTAACCTTCTACATCATCAAAGTTAATTAAATATCATGCAAGATATCCCTGAGTACATAATTATGCAGACTGGAAGGGACTTTCCTTGCCTTTCAGTCCAGGACACACCTGAGGGGCTGTATGACACGAGGAACCTTAGCAAATACAGACAGAAGGCACCTGCACTTTCTAATGCTCATGGACAAGCACACAAAGCAGGGTGATGGACAGGGAAGGGAAAATTAAACACAAAAAATTAACACACATAAAAGCTATTTTTTCTTGTATTGAGAATGCAAATCCACCATGGCAGTATTGCACAAACCAGTCCCAGATGCATTTTAACTTCTCCTCAGAAAAATTAGCCAGTCCTTTGATTAAGGAATGTTCATAAAATCTATCTCTCCTGCAAGCTGGTGGAATGCACAAGGTTGCAACTATCTCTGCTGGCACTGACACAGGAGGTTTGTTACTGGTGACTGGCTTTTCTTCTCAGACAAGTTGTGACTGCCCACTAAAGGCTGCAAAGTTTCTTATTAGCTGTAGAATTAGGCACTGGAAGACTTTTTGGCATTTAGCATACTATCAAACCATCTATGAAATGTTTTCATGTAGCTGCACCAATTATTGCTTGATGTACTTAGAATCCCCATTTTGATATTACACAATAAATCATGAACATTTTTTCCTACTGAGGCTTAACGCACAAAACTATCAAGTATGAATTAAATAAACCAGTACAAATAAGCATATAAAACACACATTGAGCTGTAACTCAAACATATCTACACATGATTTAAAGTGAGCCCTGCTCACTCACTGCTCATGAATGGAGCAACTTTCCTTAAATCAAGCACTTCATCCTAATGAAAGCAGAGAAGAAAGAATATAAAAAGGTCATTTTTAAATCTCATTTGATACCATAAATACCAAATTTTTAAAATTTTTCTTACTGAGCAGCATTGTTACCTTAATGTTACTTGGATCCCTTAATATTGTATTTCCACACTTTTAAGTGTTAAGATTTCCTTTGACAGAAAATTATTTTTTGATATGTAGTACTTGTATGGGGGATAACTAATATCCCTCACTGAGAATATTTTGCTCTTAAATGGTTACAAGCATGTCAGCCTTAACTCCATCTCACCACAGGAGTTAGTATATAACTGTGAGCACAAACATTCAGTCAAGTCCTCTGTTCTGATTTTTTTCTAGCGGGATTATTTTGATGAAGGTATCTGTTACTGGATTTTGTAACCATTTACATTGGTATTCTTTTGTCATTGTCAATACTGTGTTTTCTGACTATAAAACATAGGGGGGATTTTTTTTTAATAGATGACTAGGAAACCAGGCATCAGCTGGAAAGGTAACACATCTTCAAGTTCAGAGCACTAATGAGTCCCAAATGTCCTACAACACCATTCTGCTTGTTAGTCTTACCATTAAATAGTCCTGCTGGAAAGCCTGAATATTTGCTTCCAATTACCAATAGCATATGACAAATATGCTCATATCCTTTTCATTATCTTCCAAGACACTGTTTCTCCACCAGCATCCCCCACATAAGCTGAAGGATGGGGCAGACCTGGGGCACAACCCTGCTCAGTGACTGGTCCAGAGCTGTTGTGGTCTGTTATTTTCTTTGGCTATAACCCTGTTTCCCCTATGCATTGTAATGGTTCCTGCCTATGTTAAACTCCTCACTCGGTCTGCTCCAGGTCTCCCTTTCCCACCTTTGCCCTTGTCAGTTTGCCTAAACCCCTCCCCTTTTTCCAGACCCTTCTGTGTTGGTTTGAAAACAAAACTAGTGCGAGACTCCAAGTCAGTAATACAATTTAATAGGAAAAAAAAATTTAAAAAATACATGCAATAATACAAAAGAAAAAACACCAACAGAGTCAGAATACAACCTGACACCCTGTCAGTCAGGGTGTTGCTAGCAGTCCGTATAAATGGTGGCTGCAGTCCTCCTGGATGACAGATGTGGTTCTGTTGAAGCAGTGCTCCTGTAGAAGGTGCAGTTTTCCTCTGAAGGTCCAGTGATGATGTGGAAATGATCCGACTTTCCTCTGGGATCCAGTGGAAAGGGCTGCTTCGCGTCCCAAACCCCAGTTTTTTATCTAGGTAGGAAAGGCTTGGCTCCTGCCCCTGGCTGGAGCATCTCCCAGTGGGATGATGTAATTTTATCAGGACTTCATGGCCCATTAACAGAATATATCTTGTGGAGGAAGGGTGGGTTGTGAACAGATAATGATGATCATCCCCCTGATTTTATCAGATGGCACATCAGCAGAGGATATCTCCACAGAGATAAGGATCACCACCCCTCCCACATTTCAACAGATGGTGATAGAATACACATTTTTGCATTGTACCCCAGGACACCTTCCCTGCCAGTCACCCTAACCCCTACCTGCCAAGTTGTCAATCCCCCCACCTCCACATCCCTTGTTCTGGAACGTTCCCTGTCTGTTACAAGTTTCCAGTTATATGATTGAACGTTGTAAGTTGTGGACCGCCCATGTTTGCCCTCGTTGGTGCATTGTACCCAAGATCCCTCCTACTGTACCGCTCCTGAGCTCTCCTTACTGGTTTTTGTATTCTACCCTCCCCTGGGGGAGGGCCCCTATTTAAGTTGTTGTCAGACCCTTCTCTGTGCTTTCTGTGGCATCCTTGCCTGGCTTTCTCTCCTCCCTCCCAGACCTTCCAATAAACCTATTCCTGGACCCATAAAAGGACTCCTCCGAATCCTTCGCCTTTCCCTGGACGTAGATTAGCCAAGAGGGTTCACAGCCCTGGCTGTATTCCCGGTTCTCGGCACCTGGGAAACAGCCCACTCTCGGCGTGGGCACAGCCTGCAGAGCCAGCTGGGCGTGCCAGAGCGGAGTGGAGCAGGCTGCCACGTCACAGAGACATCTCACCCCTTGAAATCTGAAGGTTTGTAGGAAACCTGGTGTTAATCATTTGCAGATGACCTGACTCTGCAACCCTTGTCCTGTCAGGAGAGGCTCAGACAGCTGAGCTCATTCAGCCTAGAAAGCAGCTGCTTCAGAGGGCCCCATGGCAGTCCCCCATCCTCACACCAATGTAGTTAAAGACATGGAGCCAGGTTCTTCCAACACTACGTGTCTCTAGCAATACCTGTGGTTGCATCATTGATTACCTCCATCGACGCTGCCCGCCTCTGTCCACTCAGTCTCAGCCCGTGAGGCGGGGGAGCGCCAAGAGTGGCCCACTTCAGAGTGTCCAAGAGCCCAGAATGTGGGTAAGGCACTGCAGATATCGACGTCGGGGGAGAAGTGAAGAATCAGAGAGGATCCTTTCAAGGTTCCAGAAGGGTTTATTGAAGGAGCTGGAAGGAGGACAACCAGGATTAAGGAGGAGATGCCACAAAAGGCAGAGGAGAAGGTGCACGAACTTAAATAAGGGTCCTCCCCCATGGGCGGGTACAGCATGTAACCCAATCAGGGGAACTTAGGGGAGTGACCTAGGGCGGGATCCCAGGTACAACAATGAGGGGAAACATAGGTGGAACCAAACTTACAATATCCAATCACATAACATAGAACCAGTAACTGACAAAGAACTTTCGAGAATAACAGGTGTGGCCAGGGGGGATGGGCAACTTATGGGGCTGGGACTGGGGTGACGGACAGAGAAGGGTCTGGAAAAGTGGGAGGGGCTTGGGAACGATTGGCAGGGCTATGGCGGGAAGGAGGGTAACTTGGAATGTACCAACAGGGGGGTCCAACATAGGGATGAACCATTATAACATAGGGGAAAACAAAGGTAGAACAAGAAGAAATCGTACACCACAACACTCCATAAAAATAATCACCCTCAGAAGAGTGTACCAAGTAAGTGTTCAACTGAAAACTGTACTTATAAATACCCTAGATAAGCAGACATGGCAGAGGCCATGCTTAAAGTGTACAAGGGACAAAAACAGGGACAAGAGTATTTAACTGCAGGCACTTCAGAGGCAGAGAAACAAGATGCCTTCAAGGTCACAGCAGTGATAAACCAGGCTTAAGCATCGCCAAGACTGCTGACATGTTCCCTGGTGCACTTCAGCACCCCGTTTCCTCAGGTGAGCACAGCCAGGAGATATTCCCAATAAACAGTATAGACCAGAGCTCATTACTAGGCAAGGGGGAGCAAAGAGAAAATGTGTGCTGCTCTGGGCTATTTGATCTTGGTGCTAGAGAGTGGCCATCACCAATTTTATTCACCATTACACCTGCTTTGCTTACTTCCCTGGATTAAGGTTATCCACCAGTTCATCCAGCCTTTAAGTTCTGAGCATTCTTCCTTCTCTACCCTGTTTGTTACCACAATATTTTCTGTACTGATTAGAGGAAGAATTATTAAAAGAGACCTATAAATTAATTCAGTGAGCACATAAGATAGTAACACAACAGTATTTATTTCCTCCTTACAATGAAGTTGTAATGCTTGCTGCTAATCTTCTGCAGCTAACCTTGCTCACCATCATCCAGTTAAATGCAAATCTTGGCTAACTGTTGCTTATAAATAATTTGCATTTACAAGAACTTTGCTATCATTCTACAGTGAAGTCTACATCATGATTTGCATGCAAGACCCATAGGAACAGCATAACCTAGCTCTCGATGTAGTTTTTATCTCTTGAATCCAGCCTTCAACCTAACTCACGTTAGATGAAAACAAATCTTAAAATATTCCATCCAGTGCCAGCACAGCATCTTTCAGCAGCACCACATTTCTATCATGCCTTATTTCTCTTTTCATTTAAGGTAGTACTGTCAGTCCAGAATTTTCCTTTATTCCATCCTTTTCAAAAAAAAAAAAAAAAGGCAAAAAGAAAAACACCACCCAAAAAAACCACAAAAAACCCCAAAAAACAAAAACAACAAAACAACAACAACCACCAGCAAATTAAACAGAAGCAGAGTTGCCAGGAAAGAAGTAAAACAGCAAGTTTGCCAAATAAATCATTATGTACTTAATCAAATGAAAACTACTTAGCTAATTCTGAGAGAAGCTCCATTTTATGCATGCTGGGTCACATTATAGCAAATTAAAACCTCTATATGGCATATTAATGCAGTTACATCAATGTGAAAGATGAAGGGAGCAATGGCTGTACAAATTAGGGGTGGATAAAGTAAAAACTCATACAGAACTCTCCAAAATATATCTGAAGTCACAATAAAGAGAAAATGTCTCGATGTTCCCAGTGCTTCTTCAATCCAAATAGTCTGAAAGCAGCACCAGTGATTGGTTTCATGCAGAGGTGGGCCCAGATGGCAAGGTTCCAGTTTGAATGTGGGTGTACTTGAATTCATAGCTTTGGCTTATGTTAATAAGCATTTTAACACTCAGAGTCCTGTCAGAAATGGAAAAAGAAAGTAACAGGCTGAGCTATGGGGAGGGAGGGAGGGAAGGAAGGAAGGAAGGAAGGAAGGAAGGAAGGAAGGAAGGAAGGAAGGAAGGAAGGAAGGAAGGAAGGAAGGAAGGAAGGAAGGAAGGAAGGAAGGAAGGAAGGAAGGAAGGAAGGAAGGAAGGAAGGAAGGAAGGAAGGAAGGAAGGAAGGAAGGAAGGAAGGAAGGAAGGAAGGAAGGAAGGAAGGAAGGAAGGAAGGAAGGAAGGAAGGAAGGAAGGAAGGAAGGAAGGAAGGAAGGAAGGAAGGAAGGAAGGAAGGAAGGAAGGAAGGAAGGAAGGAAGGAAGGAAGGAAGGAAGGAAGGAAGGCAAAATTAATCCAATCTCAAAGAATTTTAGGGATAGGTTCAGCTGGGCTCCAAGCAGGCATGATAGTTCTTGCTCTCCTCATACAGACCGTCTTCCTGGAGAGCTTAATGATGTTTTTACTAATTCAAGAAAGATCATCACTGAACTGACTCTTAGACTAAATACTAAGAAGGGAGCATCTTCATAAGTTGCCAGTTATCTAGAAGAAAAACAGAGGCTGGAAATTTATTGGTTTTTACATTTTGCAATAGTAAATTAAAGGCTTAAAAAGCTTTGAAAAACATTCCCCACACAAAATTGTATATCAAGGTAGAGAGGAGAGGACAAAAAAAAGGAGTTTATATTAATATCCAAACTCAGATGAGGATTGATGGCACCTTTGATTCTAGCAAGGATTAGGAAAGGAAGACATATTCTGTAAGAATGGCCTTAAACTGACTTTCTATGCAGACAAGTGATAGCAGAACAAGTAGCCAGGAACAAAGTGTCACAGTTTGATTAATATGCAAACCTTTAGATCTTCTTTATCTTACATTCAAGGTTTCAGTTCACTCTAGGGTGGTTTCTATTAATTTATCTCCATTTGAAGTAAAACCAAATCATTTTTCATACACTAGAATCTCTTTGCCTTTGAAAATTATACCTGATTCAGCAAGAGGTACAAACAAACATGAGTCCCATCTATACATTGAAAAAGGTCATTTCTGCTCAGTTCATTTCTCTTGCAGAGTTCTGGTGCTCTATCCAGCTGATTATGAACTACTGTGTCACAGAAAGAAACAGATGAGCATCACACTGACTAATAAAGATTTTTATGTGCATGGATGAAGATATTTAATCCTTCTTTAGGAAGCCATGTCCACTACTGAAGTCCACCAATTTGTCAAAGCTCTCACTCAATCCTCAACCAAGTTTTTCCCCAGTATAAATTTGGACAAATGCACGTTTGTTAATCTCACAGGCCTTCAGCAATACCTGCCCGGTCACTTCCACAGTTCTTCCCTCTTCTGAAGAGCATCTGATTTTTGTTCCTTAGACAACTTCTGCATCCATTGTACTGGAACCTCCTTGTTAAGGCCTCTATAACTTGCAGTTTTGTCTCAGGCCCCTTTCGCCCAGTAACTCTATCCATGATCTGCAACTATCTAGAAAACCTTTTTATATGGCAACATATAATCATTAAGCAAAATATGAAACTTCAGTTTCATCAACAGTGAGTTTCAACTTGTTTGTATATTATATTCTTAATTTTTAATTGGTGTTAAGCATCTAGCCTGGTAGTACCCTTTAAAATCTCAGGATCATTAATCTTTCTCCTCCTCTCCCCTTGCTCTATTTTAAAATGCTTTTACCTGCATCTGATGGCATTAACTGTACTCATCCAGCACAGGACATCAGGGAAAAAATACTTGACTTATATTCCACATCACTGACAATCTTCAATCCAAGAGTTAGGCTAAGCCTTTAACAAAAGGCTACAAACACAGCACAAGATAAATAGCCATTTCTTATAAGCCTCTTTTCCCTGCAAGATCCCTATCATCATTCTCCACCAGCAATAAATTTCTGTGAGAATTAAACATCTCTCACACTACCCCATTGATCAGTTTAACAGGCAGATGCTGCTAAGCTCTGCCTCAAGGGAGAGTGCTGTATTTCCAAAGTCCTGTTATCACCAGGAACTGGAAAAGCCCTACATTTCCAAGCAAGAGTGAACTTTCAGAAGAGCTACTCTGCCTCAGAGCAATATTATTTTACACTATATTAAAAGCAGTCATAGTTGATCTTTTCTCTCAGTTCCTTTTTCTCTCCTTCCTATTACCTTGGGTACTTCACTATATTAAACATTATCTGACAGTTAATAGCCCAAGAAAGGTTTTTACCCCTCAAACACCAGAAAATCCAGACATGCTCTCTCAGTCTGGTAACCTCTCTCATGTTTTAGTACACTGAATTCAATAAGTGACTTATCAGATCAGAGACCTCATCATCCTAAAAATCCCATCTCTCTTCTCAAGGGTCAGAGGGAGGTGCCCAGCATGGGAATTTCTGCCACTCAAATTTCAGTTCACTTTTTGCCACTTTACACCATGAAGAAATCTTGGCAAACCCCTTCTGACAATGACTGGAACTTCTTTGGATTTTAATTTAGTTTTGGAGAACAGTTGTAGTCAGATACCCTCATTTCAAAGACTACTGCAGATAATTAAAGAAAGGGCTCATTTACTCCTAAGTAGCTTGCAGAAAACTTTCTTCTCAATATGTGGCCTCCCTCTCCTTCCCCTCCTTTCTTCTATAATCACTATTTGTAATTTGTTATCTGTGCCTAATTAAACGTGGGCTGAAACAGATCTTAGGTCTCAAATTTCAGCTTATCTTGGTATTTGTACAAGATGTTCTCATTTTATAAATTAACTGACCTAAAACATGGAGAAGATTATAAATCTTGTGCTGGTTAGTATAGCCTAATATAACTATTGTAGTATTCACTGTATTATAAGAGTATTTTCATTTCATGGCCATACTTCTGCATGCCAGAGCGGGAAAAAAATAAAAGACATGTTTGCCTCCCAAGCCACCAGGTAAGTATAAGGTTAAAAGGCTTGGAGTAAAAAAAACGCTATCAAAATGAGATGAGAAACAGTATATCCATGGCCAACTGCATTGCCTTTTAAGTATTGTCTGCAGGGAGAAGAAAAGGCAAGAAAAAAAAGAATTTTCCCATTGTTTTGCTCTTCTGTACAACTTCCCTGTATCAGTATCAGACACAAAAAACCTTCATATATGAAGGGCAGATTTCCAAAACTTTCAACATTTCATTGAAATGAAAGGGGGGGGGGAACAAAAGATATTTAGTGTGAGCAAATTATTTAAAACAAGGCTTTCTTTAGGAACACACTAGCTTATGAGGAAGGCATTGAGGCTGCTTTCCTCAAGCCTCCTCATCTGGCAGCTAAGGAGAGGATGGGCTGTTGAAACACTTGAGGAATTAGGTGATATTTTATAAATTGATCTGTTAGACTTTGGCACCTATACTTGGTCCAAAAGGAAAAGACAAACCCAAGTTTGTCTTTTTTAGGATCTTGGGCTCTAGTTTCTGAATGGAAAAATCAGGCCTAAGAAGTTGCTGTGCCTGCAGCACCAGCCTTGAAGTTTCTGTCTCGGCCAGCCTGAAGAAATCAGTCTGGTGTCACCACAGACCCTGAAGAACAGAGAGGCTGGAAAACCCAGGCCAGTCACGAAAGGGAAATAGACGAATCTAGAGACATTCCCCCCGAGCTGATGAGCTGGCTGGCTTTGGAACAGCAGTCCCTGAAGACCCTCACAGTTCCTGTGGTCTGGTGCCTGACTAGAAAGCAGGGGAGCCCCTCCATCCTGCAGCGTAAATGTGAGGGCTGCAACTCCCACCCTCTTAGTCACACACTGCTCTTTTATCAGATGCAAGGGTATTTCATCAGGACAAAAGCATGCTCTGGCTGCTAGATAAATAACCCAGAGCTTTGTTGCACTTGCTGATAAATCCGTAAGAAGCCAGTGCTGGGGAGTGGGAGCAGAGAGCTCCCTGGATCATCCCTATAACATCCCTGGATAACACCCCTGTAACATCCCTGGATAACACCCCTATCCAACAACACCCTGGACTATACAAGGAGTGAGAACACTAACTCAGGGAAACTGTAAAAGGTATACAGCAGGGAGGCAAATCAAAGTAGAAATAGTTTTTTCCTCAAATTTCAGCCAAAACACTTGAAATCATTTTCAAATACAATTCCTATTCAAATTTGCTTCACATTCAGATTTGGTTTTGAATTCTACATACCTGAAACATTCTGAAATATATTCTACATTCTGAAATACCTGGAGTTTATAACACTGGATTTAGCAGTTACAGACTTCATGGCAATACAAACCAATGTAAACAAACGATAATTTGGGAACCAACACACCACACCTACTTTTAAATAATATGTGAAATATTTTTTTTGTAGACTTTAAGTCAATGTTGAAGGTCTCACAGGCTGAAATAATGGGTCACAGACTTGCAAGAACAATCCAGTAAAAAATGTAATTGTTTTATAATTTAATAATGTATTATAACATTGAAGACTGCTCAGAAGCTTTAACAAACACACAAAGTAGTTATTTACTTATCTATTACAGACACAAAAATTATTACACTTATTCCCTATGGTTTTCCCTACCTTATAATTTTCTTGCAAGTGCTGTTCAGAGAGATAAATGTTATGCTTAAAATTCTATCTGATTTGGGGTAGGTTCCTGGAGGACAAGAATGAATGATATATGACCTTCTATAAGGGAAGAATATTATTTAGAAATGCTATTAATCCTGCATCTTTTTGGCCTTATTTTACACCTTTTTACTTATTAAGGCAGGAGGAAACTGTCCATCCAGCCCCACAAGGATGTTGACATTTCATTCACTTTCTCCCCCACTGAAAATGCAGCAGCTGAAATGCAATTAAACTATAGGCAAGCCTTGAGTATTTGTCTAAGAAAAAAAAAAGGAGGGGAAAAATAATACTATGAACTCTTGTTCTAACCTTGCATTATCTCCTGCATTAGCAGAAAGGAAATCCTGTTTGAACCATGAACTTACCAGCTTTTAAGAGGCAGACACAGGTTATCAGACTATATTAACTATATTATTTTGGAGATGAGTTAACATAACGGACCTATTCCTGCCAAAACTAGCAGAGGAGCTGGTGAACACTGTTGATTAAACAGATTTTCAGCAGGATTTTTTTTCCTGTTTGTAGCTGCCAAAACCATTTCTGCTCTCTAGTCTGACTTACTTCCTTTGAACCTATTTGATGTAGAGACCTAAAATGACCATTTTATTCATTATCCTCATGCCCTGACAGCATAGACTGAGCTGAGCTGGGACAGCAGCAGTGTTGCATGGAAATCAGGACTCTCTAGAGGAGAAAAAGAAGTGATCAATTTTGGTTTTATCTTTCTATGATAATCTGTGAAGACAGACAAGATGTCTTTATGACTGAAATCTAATTTTCTCCTCCAAAAGTAATGTCACGCATTTCATCTAGCAAGAAACACCATATGCCTGTTAACAGATCGTGTGAATCGTGGTTCAAAGGAAGAATTCATCAAGTAATTGCCCCAACATAGCTGCACTAAAATGCCAAACTGTCCACCAGCAACTACTCAAAGGAAGAAAAAAAAGAAAAAAAACCCAAACTTGCCTACATGCTTTGCCATTCAGAATCTGCTTCTGTCTGTATTGTTTCTCTTATTGTTCCACCTACATTTGTCAGTATAAGTCTGCAGTAGCTCTAGCAGGAAGCTACAGCTAATAAAGCAATTCAGTTACAAAGAGTATCAGGAGTCCCCCTAAAACTTAATCTTTCAGGACTGCTTCAAAATTCAGTTTCTGTGAAGAACATATTCCCATTTTGGTTCCCAAACAGGAAAAAGAAGCTTGTTGCTATGATCTTGCAAGAGGGAGGGTAAATACAATTATCTTCTGTCAGTCTAAAGAAATATGACCCAAGGTTCTCTTAGACCACAGTGTTTCAACAGATCAGATCTTCCCAGCTGCCTGTAGGAAATGCAGGCCAGCAAGAACAAAGAAGCACCTGAATAGAAGAAATTGCACCTGTTCTGTCATTCCTCCAGTATTTAAATCAAATTAATTTAAGCAGTTTTATATCTTAGTTTAAGATGTTGAAATTCTTAGTAATTAAAAGCTGTATTCAATCAACTAGTCCCTGTCTGCAAGGAGAGATAAACATATTTAGATTCTGCTCTCCTGAATGTACAGTGAACACTAATGACAGGCACCATTCTCCAGACCTGTCACCTGCTCCCAGCATGCTGGTGCCCAGACCTCACAGCAGGAATCCTAAACAGGTTATCACTAATCCCTGTCAAAACGCACAGAGGACAATGGAAACTTCTGGAGAATAAGAACAGCAAGTGGAAAAACGTGGGGAAGAAAGCTGAGCATGAAAGGATACACTCTGGCTTCTTGCAGCAGGAATACTTGTTTTTTCAAAAAAAGGTGTCAACCAAAAAGGGAAGTGATGCCAGACAGGCACTGTTTTGCTGCTAAGCACTGATTGTCACAGGCCTTCTGGCTGAGGAGAATAAACCACCTGGCAGAACGGGGATGCACAACTGATGTGGTGCCACTATTGCCCTTTGCATATTTTAAACTTGTTTGCTCAGGAGAGATTTAGGTTTTTTTATTTCCGGCCTCTAAAATACAGTAAATCAATGGGAGACAAGAGATTAATATTAAAAACAGAAACACCAATAATACTCAAAATAACAGCAGTCTTATTCCTTTACATATAAATATAAGTGCTACTGTTAGGTTTCACAATCTTTGACAATTTCCCATCTTCCTTGGTCTTTAGGCATCTTCTTCCTGCTTTATTAACTGGGAAAGAGTCCAGAAGTACATTTTGTTGGACTAAGCTATTAAAAGTATTAATTCAAAATTATTTAACTATGCAAACTTGTGGAAATGGTGTAAAACTTGGAAGTGCAAAGCACATAGGAGAAAGATGATCATCCAGGTTTCATTTGATTTAAAACTATTTTTACTTCTCTGGAAGAAGTTTATTATTCCAGTAAGGTAATTTATTAGGGCAACACCTCTACTTGTAGAGTTGAGGTTTTTTTCCAAAACAAACACAGGAAACACTGAGCATAAAGAAAAAGATTTAGATTTCACTGGTAATGCCAACCCATAGCCTGAATCTATAATGACTTTATTAATTATACATTGTTCTCAATGCATAATTACGTAAAGTGTAACAAATTTGGTCTGATTTAGTTTTCCCTTATGTAGCAAGAGTACATCCATATTTAATAAGACCATTGTAGCAAAAGTGAAAGTCTAAACATTCTGCACTCTCCAAAGTTATGAAGACAGTAAATTAGAGCTCCAGCATGGGTCCTTTGAGAAAATGCAACAATTAAAAATTGAATAAAAAAAAATTTTTTTTAGTGGAGAAATAAAAATACTAAACATCATGCTCCAACATTTTTGCTACAAAGCCAGTGATATTTTCAAATTTACATCAATGACATTTATTATATGTTAGCTTTAAGGTAAAACACTAAAAACATAATATTCTTTCAATCTGCCTGCATTTTTAAAATATTCTACCCAATACTTCCTAGCATTCTTTCTAATGGCATTTCAGCTCCCTTCTCCCTGGCATTTTAAACCACATCCAGATTTCTCCAGAACCTTTTTATTTAGACCCTCAATTTGTCAGTTGTATAGCTTTAGTTACTGTTTTAGATAGAAAATCTAGAAGACCGACTCAGAGATAAGAAAGGAACAGCTCTGTAGGAAGGAAGCCCAGGAGCAGAAGATAAATGTTTATGTAGGAAACATGCCAGGAAGTCACATCACAAACAAGCCAGAAGGTTGTAACAAGCTTAGATCTGAGGCAACGGGAAAAGAGAGGACTGCAACATTACCAAAACAGAGAAAAGGCAAAACTGCGATAAATTTCCAAACTGAGACTTGTTTCTTCCTCTAATGCTCAAATATAAAAACCCTCAGACTTCTGTCTCCAAAAACTCCAACTGCAGTTTGTGAGAAGAGTTCCTTACCCACATTAGCCTTATCAGGCTTTCTTCTGAAGCAGTGTCAATGTGCATCTCATGCATAAAAAAAGTAAACCTACTTTAAAAATTTTTAAAATAAAAAGTAAGAAAAACCACACCACAGAGATAATAAAAAGGTATACATGCTGCTACAGCAGATCAACCATCAGGGACTTTGGAAAACTTTATGTTCTAACATCAAAACTTTGACTGAATTTTCCTAAGGACACTAAAATGATAGTTTTAGAAGTGCAAAACTTTGGCAGTTCTTCCTCCAAATGGAACTCAAAAGTCTGAAACATTCTGTTTAGTCTAATACAGCCCTATACCTCTTAAAGATTTGCCAACATCTCAGAAACCAGTTTTGAGAAAGTTCATAGCATTTCTTTTTTCCATGATATCCAGTTTCCACAGATTTCCATTTTGAAAAAGCCCCAGAATAGGAGCAGAACAGAGAAGGACTGGTGGCTGATTTCTACTGGGCTCACTAAGCAATAGCTGAGGTGGTCTGAGCTCCCACATATCATATTCCTGTAAGACTTGGCTTTTTCTGAATCCCTTCCATCTTTTCTATATCCAATATCTTCATGAAAGCAAGTCTAGCAATAACAGACTCATGAGAATGTAAATCTGTGCATTTGATTAAAGTCTGCCTGAGTACGTCAAAACAAACCCAGAAATAACTCAGTCTGTTTCTGGCAAATGATGCTTTGAAGCCATATTCCACCCATGCTTTTCTGTGCAACTTCCCGAACTAAAAAGTTTATTCCTCTACTGCATGAAAAGTAAAATCCACTGTAGATTTTCTTCCCTTAAGATATTTCTCATTTTAAGCACTGCTGAGTGCATGAAATTTGACACATGAAATATCAGAGTGCAAAGTAGTCTTCAAGGCCCTCAACATAAAAATCAAATCTAATACCTATAGCTAAAAAAAAAATAACAACAAACCCTGGAGATGATGCATAGGGAAAACTCAGAAGAAACCTGAAAGCATCAAAAATATTAAATTAAAACCATTTATCTGAAGCAGAAGATAAGTTGAAGAAGTTTACAAAAGGAAGGAAAGCCGACAGTGATGAATATAGCAATTTGTAAACTGAGAAAGAAAGAAAAGCATGAGAAGCATGAGGAGAAGTTATGGAGTAGGGAAGCAGGGAGGTCTAATAAAATGAGAGACTTCAGAGGGAGGAAAGGAAACTCTGGGTAGTCCTGTATGCATCAAATTGCTTTCCATGGAAGTGAAACAAATGAGCAACCTCATCCCTCTTCTGACTTTAGTGATCTCACTAGAGCTAAAATCATCAAACATGCTGCAAAATATTAAGCTGAAGCCTCTGCTCTAAAACCTTCTCAAACCATTGCATAAATAGCTCATCTCCCACACAGAATTTTCAATTCCATTATCTAAAGGCAGTTGACATATTTACAGCTTAGCAGTGAGGAAGGAACAATCTGAGTTGTTTAGGAAATTCACAGACTCTCAGGGACTGTAAGGTTGCAGTGGAGTTGGAGACGTCTTTCTCCTGTTTTCTCCTACTGCAGCATTTGACATACAGCATGGGAGACTTTTTGGTCTTTGTACTAAACATCCTCATTATTTTAAGAGACATAGAAGCTATTTAATGATTTGCTTGCAGTGGCTTAGGAGACATTTAACAAGAACAAATATTTCTGTGAAATTCTCTGAATCCAAAGTCTGCTCTATAGCTGCCTGTGACTGCAGCAGAATACATTCAACATCTCATGTGGTACCTGGCTATCCTGTGGTTTCAATCATTTCTTTCCTGCTGCAAGGTAGCAAGGTACAAAAAATGCAGACCTAAGATAGCAAAGAAACAAGATGCACAAAGTGCATGTTGAAGAATTTCTTCATAGCCCAAAATTCTTTATTATCACAGGAAGTTTCACAAAATCAATTGTGTAACAATGGCAATCACTGATAGAACAAATATTAATGTTCCTTGCCATATTAAAAAACTGCCTAGACAGTTAAACAAGCCTGAAGCCATATGAGCATTACCCCACAAAAGTAATTTTCATTCACCTAAAATATTCTTGAGTACTTGTGTTGCATCTTTGGATTGTGAGAGCTGTGTCCAGTCTTCAGCCCCTCTGATAATACACCTTTTCCTGACGATCTATAGATGAGTTGGCTATTTCCCAAGATTCCTTGGAAAATGACAAAAGCAAGGCACTGTTGGAAATATTTAACTTTGCAAGAGGCTGAAGAACATAAAACTGCTTTGCAAATTATTCTATTCAAGTTTCTAGAATTACAACTCTGGTTTTTGAATAATCTTGAACAGCACACTGAATTGTTTCTTCATCCAACAGCATCTCTGTACTGCTTATCCTGCATGCTTCCCACAGAAGCCACCCACCCACCTTCTTTCATGCCGGCCCTTGTTTACAAACCACCACACCCATACACAGCATGTGTTCTAGCTGAGTGTGAAAACAATGCCACCAAACTGACCAAGGACACCTTCAGAAAAGCAAAGACGAGTGCAATCCAAACAGGCTGCCAATCCAGACCAGCGATGCTCTGGCCCCATGGTTTCTCCAGCTGCTGGAGAAATGAGGCACAGCCTCAGCTGGAAACACAAGAAGTCAGGTGTACAATTGTAAGAGAATACCACATTTTTCTGCCACTTTATATTCATAAATTAAACAAACTTTTTTCACCTCTCTCCTCAGCTTTTTGGGGGGGAGGGTTGGGTTAGGGTTTTTTGTTCCTGTACCACCTATATTGTGCTCTCTTCACTTTGAGGGGCTCAATACTTATCTTTTGTTCCTCTCTTATACACTGATTCTTCTAACACCGTTCAATATTAACAGCAATGATCTGAAAAAACAAGTGGCTAACGATTAACTTCTAGTTACATCATCTCATTAAAAAATTTTGTGCCAGACCATAATAACAGAAGTGGTGATTATCCAGCACTTCGGAAGCAGCACCATGGGATGAACCACCTCAGTCCTGGTCCCAGTGGACAAAATGCTTCTTTTCAACTGCCATAAAGAAGTCACCATGACAGAAATTTTAGAAGGCTTTGAGACTTAGCAGAGAATTCAATTCAACTATTACATTCCTACATAAAACATGGGAATAATCAGGAGAATTTTAACCCATCTATCTTCTTACAGCCAAGAACAGACCGGAGGCCCCTCTGTATGTAAAGTGAAAAGCATATGAAACTTACGAAAATGTTTTCCTTCCTTTTGTACCAAGAGGGAATTTATATAATAACTTAGACTTCAAGCACATTCCAAACTCACCAGACACTCTGACCACATGCTGCTTCCTGCAAGCTCTGCAGGCTAGGGCAAAACATGTTCTTTCCCTTCCAGCCAAGTTAATGCTGCATTTTGGATCCTTGGCTGAGCAGAGAGTTGACGCAGTGTCAACACGAAGACGCCAATTAGCACATTTTACCATGACAGCCACTACATCTTCCAAAGAACCCAGAGGTGTTTAAACATCTTTTCTGGGAACTGAGTTGTTAGTAATCCCTCTGAGTTCACGTTCCTCTCAAGAAAAGCAAAATGCTCTTCCACACCAGAGATGGCAAAATGGTGGAATCAGAAATGGGTTACAAAGCTATTTTAACACTGAGATGGAACAAAAATTAGAAATTAGCAAAGAGCAAATTAAGTCCGTGTTGGAAAGTAACTCATTGATGAAGAAACACACAGAGTTTGCTGCTGTCATTTTGTTTTTTGGAGGATTTGCAATGTTCTTGATGCAACCTACTTGTGACTGACAGATACTTACACGTGATTTGCATCTTTATGAGGAGGAAGAATAGCGACAATCCAGTAAAAAGCAGAGCAACATGTTACACTCTCCAACAGACATTCCACCAGGGACATTGCAAAGGATGATCTTAAAGTAGACTGTGACCAATCATTTGAGCAACTTGTTTTGTAGCTCACTAAGGTTTTTAAACCCCTAGGTCTAGAATTGAAGACAGTATCTGGGAAAAGACAGGTATCACTTACATCTTCATGATAAAGGTACAGCATGGAGCTGAATGGCTTAAGAGAAAATAAAATATAATTTTCCTGCAGAGTTTTCTTAAAATTGGGGTCTCCAAGCCAAAACAAACTGAAGGGTAAGCACCTTCTGTTTGAACCTGAGGCAGCTCTACCAGGAGCTCCCATGCTCAACTACAGACATGCAAAACCTCTGTCCATGGGGATTCCTGCAGTCTTGTGCTTTCCTCGGAGTAGTGCAAAAATTCATTCTGACACTTCAAGCATACAATAAAAGGGAAGTACAAGGATGAGAAGATATTATCATCTAACCAATCAGCAAATGGACTTTTACATACTGCCTCCTGTAAACCCATTTTCCAGCGTTCAGTAGGACATAGAGAAACATCTCAGTAATCTCACAGGCAATAAGAACTAGCAGCTATTGTTAAGCATCCACTAAATTGTATGTTTTCCTATAAGAGTTATACTCTTTTGAGCAGAGTGGCTTGAATTTAATTTCATCAGTCAGCCTGAGGCCAGGGGAGTGCAGGAGTGATCTATTATGTGTCTTGAAGTCATTATAAGAACTGTTACCAATTTTTGAGGCAGTTTTATTTAATGGCATCCATCACAGCCCTGCATCCCCTCATCAGTCCTGCCCCAGCACAGCCCTCTCTCAGGCAGGATAACCAAGCCTTCAGATTCCAAAGGGCACTGGGAACATGTGCCCTGCAGCAGCACCTCAAAGGTCAAGGTTTAAAATTAGGTTTTCCTGTTTCACTTCATATGAGCAATTTTGGACTAATAGCTGTCCCATCTCTTACTTGCTCTGAGTGGTAAATCATACTGTGAAAGCCCTGCAAGGCACACCTAACAATGATTTCATTTTTTACTGCTAACACATTCAGGCATTTGCCTTGAGCCGGCACAAGAATATTATTTACATTACAGTTAGGAAGCAGACAGATGCTGCATTTTGATTGGTTTCACTTATATTTCTAGGATTCAGAATTTGCACTCAGCCAAGTGGCTGAATACCCCTGAGACTCGTTACTAGATTCAGAGTGATCTAGACAAATGTTACTGTTCTAATCATTTGTAGTCCTCAAAGGCATCAGCCACGCAACAGCAGAGAAACAGTTTCAAGGTAGATGTAAAAAACCTTATGCTTATCAATTTGCATATTGGAAACAGCAATACCCTTCCTTACAGTTAACAAATGAGATGCTCAATTTACTGCTGATGTTTTTACAGGTTGGCATTTGCAATTCACTACATTCAAATCAAAATGTAGAGGATGGCCTTATGACGTTTAGCAGAGAGGTTTCTGGCACTATTTATATCAGCAGTGATATCTTTCCACCCTAAATAACCACTGTCACTTGCAACAGTAGGCTCAATCCTGACTTCATCCAGATGCGTGGGAGTTTATGCATGAGCTCCTGATTATGCCTAGATTTTTCACTTCAAGCATAGAATGTGTGCACCTCCATATCATCAGATAGTGGCACTCCTTGTAATTATCTTGTCTCCTTCAATTTTTCTTAGGCTTTCCAAAGATTACTCTCCCTCTCAGAAATTATTACAGCCAAGAAAATTATATTCGTTAAATACAATGAGGCAATGCTAATATCAAGGACAAGGAAGGAAAAGGGATTGAGCTTTTATCCTTTTCATTCAGGAAAGCTGAATGAAATTATTTTTATTGTAATCCTGGAATGGGAAAAGAGCAGTCTCAAGTTTTAGATTCTATAAATCTCCAAAGCACTATTTTTTTCCACAGACTTCTTAAGCTTATCGTTAAGATTTCAAATCTCTTCTCTGAATGAAAATTTATCTGTGTCTTCCAAAAAACATGACTCCTGGGCTAAACAAGTACCAAGGTAATATCCACTCAATGCATTTAAATATCCAGTCAGATAATTCGTACTTCTCCCCTTTGCCATTTGCATTTAAATAGCCTGGCATTTTGCTGGGAAGAAAATTTCGTTTAAAAGGCTATAACCTGTATTAGTTATACTTTTGTGAACAGAAAATTAGAATTACTAAAATAATTATACAAAAGCTCTTGAGAAACCAAGAGACACCAACAACAAAGGCCAAAGCTGAGCTAATGCAAAGTTCTTTGACTCTCTAAGATCTACTCAGTATTATCTGCAACTCTGGAAGTGATGTTATTCCTCTGTAAGTCCAGTAGCTGTATTAAACTGATAACATATGTCTATATATCTTAGGGAAAAGCAATAAACCCTGCTGTGGAACACTATTTCCGCAGTATCTTGGAGGAAAGATAACTTTTTCCACAAACTCATTTTTCATTTCCACAGCATTGTCTTCTCTTTCAAACAGGATATGACATGATTCCACAGACAACTTCAAAAATGAGTGTTTATCCAAGCCCACTTTTTACACAAAAGCTGCCCACCTCAAGAAATTAATAAAAACAGAAATGCATTATATTTCCCCAGAAAGTGAAAGACAACACTGAGATCAGCAGAGCTGAACTATTTCAAGTTATTTTCAAGGCAGAAAAATCACCTCCCATGGGTTAAAAGAAGAGTCTAGCTGAGAAATAGCATTTTTACAAATAGTCACTTTTATTCTCACTTTTCTCTTAGAAAAATAAGTAATTTGAAATGCTGACTGCATCATAAGACCTTAGGAATGATGATTTCCCACTTTTTCCCATAGCAATTGTCTTTCCACCATTGCTCAAACACAACCTTCTTACTGTATTTTCTCTAAGCTTTGTAGAAATATTTAGAAAAAGCTTTATATATGGGTTGTAATGGTGCAAAGACAAAGGCAGCAGCTTCCACAATGCAGGGAACTCTTCAGTGCAGATGAGACCCTCCAGCCCTCTTCATGCTATGAGCATCACTGACACCTGCAAGGACAACTGTTTACTGTACTTTTATAACTTCCTTTTAATTTAATTTCCCAATGAAGATGTTTTTGAAGTATTAACACTACTGCAATGAGATAATATGTTATTATAATCCTATTGAAACAGAACAACTCAGAATTTATTGCTGTCAGCAGAATAATACTCCTCAGCTGCTGGGGTGGGAGGGAAGCAGAGCCCCACAGCCCATCCAAATACTCAAACTGTGCTCCAGCACAGAGAGGGACACACCAAACTTGGTTTGGGCTCCAACAACATCAATAAATAAGGTTTCCTCTAGCCCAGCAATATCACCTTCTGCTCAGCACCTGGAGCCCTCACCAAAAGCAGGGTCTGTGGTGCTGCCTGCACAAGGGGCACATGTCCTTGGATTGCTACAGACCTGTCTGCAGACTGGGCAGCCTGGGGGAGGTCTGTGTCCTGCAGACTGAGTATCAGGACAATCCCACACAGTAAGCGAAGAAAAGGAAGAAGAGGAGGGAGGTCAAAGAAATTTCCAGAGTGAAGATGATAAGGTCCCAGGTTAATCACTTAGTTCTAATAAAGGGAGAGACTAGCAGCTTCCATAAAGCCAAAACTTAAACAAGGAACTCCTGAGTGTAAAGAGTGTCTGAGCTAAGTCTCTGCTGTGACTGGTTCAAGCCAGGGACTTGAATGTAGGCCTGGCACGATCCAGTAAGCAATATAATCCAGTTATCAGTGCCTGACAGGGACAGGACTCCTTTGGAGCAATGCTACTTTTATAAATAAATGTTTACTGCTGGCAAGATACAAAGATAAGTCATGACTTAGAGCCAGTTTATGACAGACTACAAGGTTCAGTGTCCTTCCCACAAAGTTTTAATTTACTTACATGAAGAAGAGCTGCAGCCACAGAGGGCGAGACCAAACCCTTAAAGAGTCCTAGAGCACTGCCTTCCTTTCTTTTTACCAAGACTCTTAATCAAAAAGGTATCACCAAAAAAAAACTAGTAAAAATGTATCTAGAGGAAAAATTGATAGCAAGCTCACCACCTTCACAAAATGTGAAGAGATAGCAGGTTACAGAGGGACAAAATAAAGCAGAGTTTCCAAAACCCTCCCCAGATTTTTAAGAAGATGGATGTCTTACAGTGATTATAATTCTGAAAGTTACTGTTAGTTTAAAAAATTTAGATACTGCTTTCTCTGAAGGTACTGCTGAAATAGAGTCCTGAGATTCATAGCATGACATACTATGAAAATATACACATTTGCAAGCTACTCTATGCTCAAAACCTGGGTCAACCAAAGATAGAACCAATACTCCTATTTCACAGAACCTAAAATAGTTTTATTAGTGTATCCTGGAGTTTTGCTTTAGCTATTCACTTTCAAGGACACACTGAAACTCAGATGGTTGCTTTTCTCTTTTAAAATTGTAACACTTAGACCAAATGGGAAGAGAGCTCTTAACACTGCAGATAAAAACTAATGTTTGTTTGTCAGCCCATTTTCCCGATCCCCTATAGGTACAGTTCAGGTCAGCTTCTTTACCCAGACCCAAAAGTCTGGGCTGAGTATTGTCCATAACCAGGTGCCACCAGCCACGGGCAAGTCCAGCCTGGATGCAGGCACAGGTAACAGAGTGGGCTGTCCTACATATACATTGAACAAGCAGGGGAGGACTATCATGGATATAAGTGATACAGCCCTGTTGCAACAAGAAGCAGCACAACATTCAACATTGACATTAGGGGGAAAAGTGGTCCTTGTTGCACTTGGGGAGATTGAATTACTTTTCTGCCTTGGAGAAAAAATCCTCCCCTCAAATCTCTTGACCCAGACAGAGATTTACACTCTGAGGACTTCAGACATACTGTATACATTCATGCATGTAATCTTTACTTCAAGTAAATTACCCTTTTACAGATCCTGCTACTGGAATAGAAGTCCTGTATAAATTATAATAAGACAAATAATACTTTGGAGAAATAGCATTAATGCACATGGAACAGCCTGTGACCAAAACCAGTAACATGAAGTCTTTATGGGCTATGAGGGCGCTGGGAATTTGTGTAACACCCCAGTATATCTCTCACTTCTAATGGCTTCACTACCCACATTTTCAGCAGCTCTTTGCTCCTTTTCAACCAGTCTGCATTTGCAGGCAGCACTGTGCTGTTACCAAGAGAAGCTTTCCTGCTGCCTGCCCAAGTCCTCAGTTGTATTTTTTCCAAGTGAAATGGAGATGCAGAAAAGGTTATATCCATCTCTGTTTTAATACACTTCTTTCACCAAGACCTTTCTTGCAGTCCAGAAAGTAAACACAATAGAGCCACAAGACAGGAAATAATGTGTGTAAACATGACCTGACACAGGCCAGTAACCTTGCAGCTCAGAGCAACTGATTTCTAGCTCTTGCCACATTCAAGTACTAAGCCTGCCTTAAAATTATTTATATTCATACTACCTGCACTGGCAACCAACTGTTTCAAATGACAGCTTATGAGAGATGCATATTTTACCCTCTAGGTTGACTTTGCTTATAAACAAACCAAAATCCCAACCTGTTGTATGAAGATAAACCTTATGCCTAAGCATCGTGGAATGGTTTGGATTCATAGGGACCTTTAAAGATCATCTATTACACCCTCTGTAATCAGCAGGTACATTTTCAACTAGATCAGGTTGCTCAGAGGCCCATCCAACCTGACCTTGAATGTTTCCAGGAATGGGGCACCTGCAACCTGTGGCAGTGTTTTATCACCCTTATCATAAAAATTTCTTTTTTATATCCAGTCTAAATCTAACCTCTTTTAGTATAAAACAATAAACCATTGCTACAAGCCCCACCTTTCTTATTAATCTACTTTAAAGCTGCTACAAGGTCTCTCCCAAGCCTTCTCTTCTCCAGGCTGGACAGCCCCAGCTCTGTGTCTTCATAGAAGAGGCGTTTCATCCTTTGATCATTTTCATGGCCTTCCTCTGGACCCATTCCAACAGGATAACATAATCTATTTAATTTTAAAGCACACCTATATCTCTATTGACTACAAAAAAATTAAAATATATGCTGTAGAATGAAAAATAAGAAAAACCTATCAGAAAAAAAAAGATAATTTGACATGAGGAATTCAAAAGAGAAATGAGTGTAAATACCAGCAAAGAGGTCACGCTAACAAACAGCTTTGAGACAAGTTTGAAGTAGTCATTAAAAGGTATGAGGGAGGACACAGGTGGTTCCACAGACCTGCATGCAAAGCCATCTCTGTAAAGCTTTGACAATCCCTCTCTTTGCCAGAAATTAAGGATGCATGCAAAGCCTACAAATATATGTAAGACAGCAGTTCACCAAGATTCCTTCAATGGAGACTAGCACTATGAAAGTTAACTCTGAGAAACCATCCATAAAACACTGCTGTACCTGCATGACTAACCCTAGCATCCCTTCCTTCCAGAGGGTAGAGGAAAATAACCTAATAAACATCCACTGCAGGAGTGGTTAACCTTAACCCTAACCCAAGCCAGAAACTTTTCACAAGGGGATGAGGGAAAGAGAAAGCACAGTTGTCATGGTTCAACACTGGCCAAATGCCAGGCACCCATGAAAGCCATTTGCTCACCCTCTCTTGCTTTCAGAGGGGCAGAGGAGAGAGGAGAAAAAAGTTAACAAAGGGCTCCTTTTTTCCTCCCAGCCCCTCCCTCCTTCCCACCAATTGTGCAGGGAGTTTTGTTCAGTTCATCACTCGAGATCTTCTCGAGTTCACTCTGTGAGAGGAGTCTCTGCTCTGCTGTGGGGTCCCTCCCACGGGCAAACAGTCTTCCCAAAACTGCTGTGCCGTGGGTCAATTATCCTCAGGGTGCAGTTCTCTAAGGACAGGCTGCTCTCGTTTGGAAGCAGGGGCCCTCTCTGTCCATTCGGGTCTCTCACTGGATCACAGCTTTCTCTGGCATCCACCTGCTCCAGCCCGAGCTCTTCTCCCACGGGCTGTGGGTGGATTTGTGCATCCCCCGTGGGTCCCCATGGGCTGCAGGGGCGCAGCTGCTTCACCACGCTCCTCACCACGGCCTGCAGAGGAATCTCGGCTCCGGTGCCTGGAGCACCGCCTGCCCCTCCTTCTGCTCTGACCTTGGTGCTGCCGTGTTAAATTCCCTTGCATGGCCTCACCTCCTCCTCTTCTCTGTCTAGAAGAAAAACTGCCGCCTGTAGTACCACTGCCAACAAGTTCCAGCAGTTCAGAGATTCCCGCAGGGTCCCGCAGCACTGAGGGGTTGATCTCATTTAGGTTCGGCGTTGGGGACTCTCCCGCCACGTTTTTGCTGCCGGCCGGGCGGCCCCGCTGTCACTGTGCGGGCAGAGGTGGCGGCCGCGGCGCTGGCGCTGTTTAACGCCTGTGCTCGGGCAGGGCACCGGGAAGGAGAAGCTGCGGGCCCGGCCCTGTTGGCCCTGCCCCGCCGGCCGTGCCCCGGCGCCGCAGCGGGGCTGGCTGGGCCGGCCCGGCAGGCGAGGCTCGCTGCAGCCGCTCCGAGATGGCGGCGGCTGCGGCGGCACATTGCCGCGGGCTGTGCCGGGATGGCCCCGGCAGCGGCGCCTCGCCAGCCCTGGGAAAAACTGCCCGTGTGCTCTTGGGATTTTCTTCTTAAATCTGTCATCACAGAGGCATTACCAACCTCTGTAACTGGGCCAGCAGCACGTCCATCGTCAGAGCCATCAGAGATTGGCTCTGTCGGACATGGTGGAAGCTTCCAGGAGCTTCTCACAAAAGTTACCCCTTTTATAAATGAGTTAATGTTCGGGGATGGGGTTATAAGTTATTAATTAATACAATGAAGTTTTAAATTAGTAATTAATTGTGATTAAGTTTGTATTGTTAAATGAATGGTTATGTGGGAATTGTTGATGGATTGTTGTGGGCAGGTTGTGGGTTGGTGATGCTGCAGTGTGGGTGTGTGGCCACTGAGGGGAGCACTAACGGCTGTTCGGTCGGTTGGATGAAGGGAACATTTTAGAACATCACCCAATGGGGTGAGGACAGCAACTTGAACTATGATTGGACAACACGGCAGCCTATAAGGTCAGAGAATTCCAAAGTGATTGGTCAAGATTGCACCCCAGTATGGACCAACCAGTGGCCAGGAAGAGGAGCAATCAAAGCGAGGACACAACAACGCACCAATCCGCGAGGGGCCGAGGTTATAAAGACACTGCCCAGGTGCTCGGCGCCTGCTTCTCCGGCAGAGCTTTGGATCCAAAGGGGCAGCCCGTGTGACACGCTGTTATTTCACTTTTCGGGGCTGTTGCGTGGGGCTCAGGCTTATCTCGAGTCCCCGTTCTCTGCTGTTAATTAATAAACGAGTTAACCCACTGCAGGTTGCAAGCCTCATTTTTATAACACCCCTGTGACCCCCTGCTACCAAAAACCAGGCCATGCTAAGTCAACACAGTAATTTAGCAAAACATTCAATACCAATCATGACCATGGTTGAGTATGTCAAATCGGTAAAATACACCCCACTTAAAAAGCACAGTGTGTGTGGCGATGACAAAAGAGAAAATCTCCAATAGGTTAACAGGTAAAATAACGCACTGAAAAACCTGGTTACCAACTCAACAGCCTCTCCTAGAAATACGTGATGGTCATAACACTTAGAATGGACAGACTCACACTGAAAATGAGAAAAACACATGGTTCATTCAAGTCTGCTTGAAAAATACACAACACAACATCCAGCTGTTTAAATTCAGCACCACATCCCTTTTGCTGCCTGATGCAATACCTTACGCAAAAACAGCACAGGGATACAATGAACAGCCCCTCAGGCAGGGCAGGTGGAAGGGATAAAATACTACAAAACAACACATGCCACTTATTCAGGCGACTGAGACTGGAAAGGAGAATAGCCTGTGACAGCAGCCTTGATGCCTGCAACACACCAGAGAGGCAGGATTATTTGAACAAGCACCTTTTCCTCTCAGAGAAAATAACAGTCAATAAGCTTTGGGGGATGGAGGGGGTTTGAGAGAAAAAGAGCAAATCCCTGAGAAAAATGAAGAGAGACCTTTGTGCCTGTTCCCTTTCTCATAAAAAAAAAAAAATTAAACCCCACCACCAAACATCCCACACCCACTAAAATAAACCCCAATTATTTTTATTTGAAAAACCTAAGATATGTTTTATGGTAATGAGGACAGCTTATCTCCATTACAGGCAGTCAGAACCTAGAACTTGCTGAACCAGTGTGGGCCATCATACCTGACCTTATTGTCTTCAGGAGTGTTTGGTGTTCAGACACACTGAGACTGGTGAAGGAGGGGGAGCCCAGTTAACCCCAAGGTAGTTGGTGTCCAGGAGAAACTCCTACCCACACTTCTGGAAAAGCCAAAACCAGGAGACAGCCCCATCCAGACCGTTGCCACTCCTTCCCATCCAAGATGTAGTAGGAGGGTGAGGTGAAGCTGTTGAGGTCAGAGTTAGGAAACCAGCTGGAAGAGAAGCTTCTTGTGAGGGAGTAGTTCAGGGCTGCAGCTGATCACTAGCAGCACAGACCCCAAACAGCCAAGAAGCTCTGTCTTGGGGTGACTGGACAAGCTCCCATTTGTTATGAATTCTGTTGGCCCGCACACATAGCACCGAGAAGGAACAGTGGATGCACAGCTTTGCAAAGCAGACATGGCTTCAGACTTCCGAGTTACACTTGAAATGAAAAAACATGAGAACAGCCAAATGTGGTCAGACCAAATACTCCATCTACCTGTGTCCTAAGAGGCATCACAAGCAGAGATCACAGGGAAGCTGGAAGAGGATACAATTTAATAACGCTTCCCTCAGCTCTGTTAACCTTTCCGATTCCAGCCTAGGCATTCAGTAATACTCTGGGTTTTTATGTCTTCACCAGTGAACATGACTGCCTGGTTCAGACCTGAGGGATTCATAAAATTCATACCTAATGGCTATCACAACAGGACCTTCAGGTACTCTTATTCAAGAGCAAATCAGAGTTGAAAAACCTCACTGCACCTTGCCATGGACAGCCAGAAGTAAAATAACCTCCTGCTCCGTTTCATTTGCTCAGATGCAGGATTGCCTATCTGAGGTGGTACAGGACATCTCTTTCCAGATCACTACAGTCTTCTAACACAGTCCAGATTGGTCCTATGAGATTAAGGGACAGGAAATGCAAAACTCATTTACAGAGCCCTGCAGGCAGCAGCCAGCCTGTGTCTCTCACTGTGATGCAGCTCCACTCTCAGCCAGGCTCTGAGCAGAGCACACCAGGGATTCAATTCGGTGCTGCTATCACAAGAGTTAGAACAGCTGGACCAAGAAGAGACCTCACTGGATGCTCACTCTTTTCTGTTGAGTCATTTCATCAGTTTACAAGGTACAGTCCAGGGGAGAAGGCAGCTTAGCTATAAAGCTAATTTGGCAGAGAACACAAGACGCTTGCTTTATCCTCACCAAAGGCAGCAAATGCTTGCTTTGTTCAGTTTAATTGATAGCAGGTTCTACACACTGCAGATATAAATGACTTTCACAGACTTGGCTTAGCACCTAGAACAAAGAGACGTCTGAAAGTAAAGGCTATTATTCGTGAAACAGAATTGTATCCTGTATTTATAAACTCTGCGCTATGTCCATACTTCAGTGAGTTCAGTAATAAGCAGCCTTAGCTTCAAATTTCTGCAACTTTGTTTTATTGACTTCTGTTCACAATGTTCACATAACAATATAAGCCCTAATTTTATCCTAAAGAGTTAGGAACAGGGCCTGAAATAATACTTGCTTTTGTTGCCTAACCTATACAATTGTCCTCCCCTGCAACAACTGTCACCAGAGAGTTTGATGTCCCGTACCACTGCAAATATAGCAGAAGAAAACTCCCCTCCCGCACAGTTTTCACTTTTCCAATAAACTAAGCATGAAAGGCAGTCCATGTACCAAGCAGAGTTTTTCACCTGCAGCAGCCTCCCACTGCTTGATCTGGAAAACTTCACATCCTAACCATAAACCTCCCACCTACAGTAGAGCAAGATATAAAGGAAATGAGTCAGGAACATTTTTCAGGCCTAAGAATTTAAAGATGGATTCACACACAGAGAAGAAATGTAGAAAACTGCAGCCCAGCTTGCAGAAACATCACTAAATTTTGTATGGCAAAACATTTGATTAAGAGCAAAAAAAAACTAAGGATCAAAATTTGTTCTCACAAATTGTGAGACAGACTTATTACTTTATAATTATTATGTAGCTACAAAATAGTCGTCCTGTCACAGGTACAGTACCACTAAATACAAGGGGAAAAATCTATAATGATCAGCTTAGTCATCAGCCCATCACAAACTGAAGCAGGAGAAACTGAAATTATAGACTAGAGCAAAAGAAGGCCCACTCAATATTGCGTCAAATTAACAAAAAAATAAAAACAAAAGGGAAACTTTGTAAATGGTCAGAGCACAAGGAGATTATTGCAAGGGCTGATCCAAAAACTGTGTCACTAAGTCCATCATGAGGTAGGGAGAGACCAGATGGACCAACAGAAGATGTTCAATCAGATGGTCCCAAGTAATTATATAATCCATGGTTTAAAACATACCAGAAGTGATAGAGATCATCTTGCTTCTATTCCCATCTGTCCCTGGCTCACTCACACAAAGCTTCAGAGCCTCTTTCCAAAGGGAAGTGCTGCTGTTTCCAGGCATACAGAATGTACCAGGTAATAAAGCAGTGCACGACTTGAGCTCACCCTCACAAAATGCTTTGAAATATATCAGGATTCTTGTAATAGAAACTTTACAGATACTGTCCCAAAAATTTGGGTTCTAAAACCATTCCAGCCAAGGCAAATGTGGATTTCAGGCACAACTGAAGGTCAGTATAACTCTTACTAGCAAACTCTGAATGAGAGAGCAAATGACTCACTAGAAGTGGTTGTTTCCAGCCATTTCTTTTAAAAAAAAAAAAAAAAAAAAAAAAGTCATAGTTCCATGGAACCACGCACTGGTTGTCCTATAGTTTTAGTAGTCATTTCATGCTCTACTGACATCTTCTATTGCATATCAGACACAGCCAGTGGTACTCTTACTACTAACCCAGATAACCTGGACTACCTACACTACTAATCGTCTGAAACGAACACCCATGAGCACAGCAGGGCTCTGACATACACAGGACAATTTGCTTCCTGCCAGCCACAGACCACATAACCTGTTTTTCAGCTTGCCCTCAACATGCAGCCTGCCCTCCATAGACTTCAGCTGTTGGCATTCAGTGCAGAACATAAAAGGTTACAGTCCTCTGCTCTTAGAAGCAAGTTGCTGGAAGGGAGATGTAAAGAAAAGAGATCAGAAAAGCAGCATCAGGATGACTGTCCTGCAAAGCTGCCTGCATCAGCTGGGCTCGACAGAGAGCAGTCAGCTTTATCCAAAATACTTGCATGTGGATAGGGTACATAAGAGAATAATCACCCACAGGGAGACAGTTACCTTTTATCTTATGTCTCCAAAGTCTCAGACCAGTAGGAATGCAGCCTGTAACCAGTTCCCATGCAAATGGGAATTTGAGGAGAGTGTTGATGAACAGGAGTTCTGTTTTGAGGGAGGTCGTCAGCTTTAAAGATGGTCCTTATTCATTGTACAGACCATCCAACAATATATCTGATACAGGTTTCCTTAATTTTTAAATAACTTGAATCTCCTGCGTTCAGAATTCCCTTCCCTGCAGCAGTTACTGTGGCCAGGCTCTGCAGTGGTACATGACCCTTCCTCCAGCTTTACTGTCCTACTTCCATGCAGCCTGAGCTGCCTGACCTGCGACTGAGCCTTCCACTCTGATCAGCTTCATCGGGGATCCTGCTGCCTCGCTGTCTAATGAGCTTAGAGAAACCCTGAACATCTTGTCATTGTTTCACTTTAACAGATTATTTTTCCTTAACTGAGATGGGCAGGAGGCATTACCTCCCATAGCTGCCCTTTGGATGCCAAGGCTGAGCTGCTGACTTCAAAAGCAAGGTTGGGGTGAATGCCCCTCCCCCTCCCTTTCCATTTCTACTGTTCTGTTTGACATTTTGGAGTTCAGAGGGCTCTATATGCAGGCAAAAGAAATAATTTCTCACATAGCCAGCAAAAGATTCCTAACGAGAACAACAAATTAGCAGTAGTAACGGATTACAAGAAGTAAACTGGGTTTTGCTCATCTGCAGCAATGCTCTGCCCCCAAGGGACAATTTTTATAAATACAATACTGTTGATACTCAAATGTTTCCCCTCAAATCCAGACTCTCACCTCTTTATCAGTGGCAGGTACTATTGTCAGTGTAAATGAACCATCACAATAATCCAAGGGGCAGAGAGCAGACTGGAATGGTAAACAGCTTGCATAGCAGCTCCAAAGCAGGCCTTATGTAAACTGCATGTTTCCTATTCATCTTCATAAAACTCTGATTTTATACAGCAATAGTGTAAAGTCAGTTAAACACAAGAAAGATTTTATAGGTTTCCAGAGAGCTGATGTCATTTGGGAACAGTGTACTCCATTTATGCATTGCATCTGAAAAAAAGAGATACAAATCACAAAGAAACAGTGAGTGTTTTACGAGTTCATAAATTTAAGGGTATGGATATGCAGGGACCAAAATTTTAATCTTTAAGCACCATGATTTATGGACACAAAAGGATTCATATTAACTTTTCAGTATTTAGAATGTGAGCAAAACATGCTGCAGCAGAAACAAATATGCACTAAAATAGCACTAACTAAAAATATTTTATTATCATTGCTCCATTGCACAAGTTCAAAGGCAGTGGACTGAGCATGTAACAGTGCACATTAATAAGAGATGCCGTGAGAACAGACACACAGCACATGTGCAGTCCCTAACATAAGCTCTAGTTTAGTTGATTATTCCATAAATTTCTCTTTTCTCTTCCCCCTTTTGTTCTCCATCAAGACGGAGCAGGAAGAACAAATGCACAACACAGGGTACCAATTCTCAGCTGGTGAAATGCAATGTTATGTTCTTCAGGCCTGTACATTCCTCTATTGCCTATCAACAGAAGTGCTGCTCAAATATGTAACAGTAGAAGCTTAGTCAGCACTCATCTGCAGCCAGGAAGCATGCAAGTACACAGAGCAGCAAAGGTAATGTGCTCCCAAAACCAAATTTTAAAAACCATAAAACCTGGACATAATTTTACTTTTTTTAACCCAAATTTTATCAGTGCTCCTCAGCTTCATCTGTCCTGTAGTAAAGCATCTCTGTGTGACAGCAGCTGAAAGCTATGTCAGCCATGCTTCACTGGGACAGAAAAATAACTTCTGTTTAAAGAAGCAGGACTTGAGTCATCTTAACAGGCAAGATTTAATACTAAATTTCCCACTAGCTTCCGGGGTGACACATGCAACAGTGTAGGTGGAAAAGTTGTCAATTATGGCCAAGGCTTAAGTACCCAAAGTACTCAGAGGTGCTTGAGATATGGCATATCACAGGATTCCACACACACGCACCTGCACACTCATACACACAGAAAGAAAGCACCACCCGTGGTTTAGAGGAGAGTCACACCATGGCCAGAACACAGACCCCAGGTTAAACAGAGCAAACACACCTAGCATGAAGGGGTAATGATCACTGAAATTTCTCAGTGCATCAAGTGGATGCTTAGGTGCTCTGCTGACTTTGGTTTAAACCCTAACCCAGTTTCAAACCTGAAGGCACTGAGAACACAGGAGAGACATTCAAAGCCTCACCACACACCAGAGCAAGGAATCAACCCTGTAAATATCTCACATTGGCCTTTGCTCCAATCCCATTTCACCCATCACAAGTGCTAATAATACTGCTTCATAAGTTTACTTTGATAGACGTCCAAAAGTAATAATATGTAATCACAGAACCCATTGATCAGAAGCCATCTTTATTCAGCACTGCATCACTTGGAGTCAGCAACACCTGTGCACAGCTCCAGGTTTTCTGGGTCCGAACTGAACTTTACCAAAACACACAGAAAACTTTTTCCTGTAGATCAACAAGATGAGGCACAGGATGTTTTTACAAGTGGGCCTAATATCTATTTTTTAAACAGGAAAAGTGAGACACAGATGGGTTCATGTTCATCTCTCACCTTAGTGGTTTCTCAAGCAGCACTTTCAACCATGACTCCCAGCTGCTTGATGTGGTCTTGCAGTGCAGTCAAGTACAAGTGCAGAGCCAGTTTCAAGTAAAGCAAAACGCAGGGCCTTAGCTGGGACCAATTAGCAAAGGCTCATTAGCTCTGTAATAACCAGGGATTATTGCCACAACTGGCAATCCTCCATCTAAACAGAAGAATGTAGATATGATCTAGATAGTTCCAGCCATTTCCTACCTATTTCCCATCCTTCTGTCTTTGTCACACATTGCTATCAAGTTTGTTCAGTTTTAAGATGTCATTCACATTTTCCTTACTACCACTTTCACTGTAATGCCTAATTAACAGCACTTGGACAACCATAGTAGGTTTTCCAGATGAAAGATTTTCATCAGGAGATCACCAAGCTTCAAATGGCAGTTTGCAAAATCCCCTGTTTAGAGGTGGAAAAACAGATCCAGAAGAATAAAGTGACTCATGGACCATCCAGCAAACTAATAGCAGGACTAGATATAGAAACCTGATTCCCAGTGCCCCTGTACTGCGCTCTCAGGCTGCTTTCCCAGTAAAGTAGCAGCTTGCTTTCTCTTCTCACAAATTAGACTGTCCCCAGGATGCAGTAAAGAGTTTTCTCTGAATTCAAGCCTGTGCCAGTCCACCACTGTTGCTTATTTTGGCCTGGGCTTCCATTAAGTTTGAAAAAGTAATTCACATAAGGAGTTTAAGAGCTAGCTTAGGACTGAAAACAAAGAAGCAATACAGAGAAAAGACTAAGAATAAAATGAAGTTGGGATCTTAAGAGACAGACACATACACAGAAATAAATTCAAAGTGGAAGGAAACATACCAATATGTATGTATGTATATATCAAAAATATCAGTGCATGCAATCATTCATACAGTTTATTTTAGCATTTGCCCAATGAAGTACGGCATGAACCACTAAAACAATTGCCCTTATTATTTCAAGGGCAATTTTGCTTTCCAGAGCAACTTGTTACAGAAATTTCATGCAGCACATTCAAAGCTACTGTAGTTAAAACAAATTGCATGTTTGGATTCAATTATGAGACCCTGATGAGTCATAGTCCTCATGCGGCATTTACTTTGGAAAAATAAAAGTGTTGGAAGCCTCTAGCACCACAAAGAAAATTCAAAGGGAGAGTGAATTCAAGCATTTGAAATAAAATGAGAGGTGCATTAATCAGCAGGCTCAACCTCCCAAGGCAGGAAAAAAAATTATTGCTTGTCTCAGGCATCCTTCAATCTGACCTGCAAAGCAAGCAAATTTAAAGTAACATCCAGTGCATTACTGAGGCTCACAGGCTGTGAGCCAAAGACTCACAGGCTGTGAGTTGCCATTATTTGCATTTCCCACACACATACAGACAAGTGTCTTAACCACATCAAGGTCATTCAATACCGAGACCATTAAATTCAGTTTTCCTCCAAAATGAGGACTCATTACCAAGACTAATTAAAGGATGACAAATCCTTCTGAACAGTTCCAGTCCTCAGCAATGACTTATTCATGACTAGAGCATTCTTTAGAAATTGAGTCAAATTATTAAAAGCTGTTTTAGAGTCTGTGTGACTCTCAACATTATAACTGTATAAAAATGCTCAGATGTATGATTTGTCTATCTACACTTCTACCACATGCTTTTTATTGATCTTCTGGACTCACTAGTTCCTGTTTGGCAATTATCCATGAATGTTTGGAAGTCAGAATATATGGGAAAAAGGCAGGATGCTCTATTTTTTCCCAAGGCCACTGGGATGTTCACAGGGGCAGACTGGACTACAGGATTACTTACAGGAGCATTCGTTAGAATTTCGTATTTCTGAATCTGATATCTAAAACATGTTGAGTGGCTCTCAGTGCTAGAACAGAAACAAGCTAATTTCTCAGTGGCTTGTACAGGTAAGCATTATTTAGACAATGCCAGACACACAAGCAGTCTTTTGTGAGCTCGTCCATGATCTGAATCTCCTGTCCCAAGGACCTGATAGAATACAAAGAATGTAAAAAGACTTGCATTTCTCTCCAGAGAATCCACTCTTGGTCTTAGAGCTCAGGAAGACGTTTTATATCCTATTTGTAGTCTCTATGTGAAATAGAAGCCATTCCCCTTCCTCTTCTTATCCACGGTTCCACTAAAGAAATGTCTCCCATGCACTTCCTCTCCTCTGAACCTCCCACCCATTTCTCACAACACAGAGATTTCCATCATGGGTTTGAAATGAGATTGAGAGTCCTAGACTGTAAAATCATTTTCAAGATGGAAAAAGCTAAGAAATTGTGATATTCAGGAAAGCACACAGGCT
This sequence comes from Sturnus vulgaris, assembly GCF_052056855.1. Classification (NCBI taxonomy): domain Eukaryota; kingdom Metazoa; phylum Chordata; class Aves; order Passeriformes; family Sturnidae; genus Sturnus; species Sturnus vulgaris. Next base: position 14,310,796 of record NC_142256.1, on the reverse strand, counting down.
CTCATAAGCTTCTTCCTTTCCAGAGCAAAAACGGATTATGGAATGCATTTACAAATAGCAAAAAGCCCACAAAGTCGCCTTTACATTAAACTGTAAACAAGAATAACCAGCTCCCTCCTAGCTGAGGAATGTCGTTCAGACTTGGCCACAAGCCCCATGTCCCAGAGGGGCTCTCCCTCCACCTTGTCCCAGCACTGAGCTTCCTCATCCTTAGCTCTAGCCATGATGCAGAGCTCGGCCCCCAGGCTGCTGCCCAGCACTCCTCAGTCTCATTGAATTAGCCTGACCATACACACATCCCCAGGCCTGAAACTGCAACTTGCCAGCATTTCTCCCACCACATGTGGGGTGAAATCACCTCATCCATTCAGGCTGAAGCAGGAAGGGCTATCACATCCATCTGCTCCAACCAGGCCTTTGAGGAGTGTGGCCAACCATTAAGGCCTTTTGCCTGCAGACAGATAGAATATTGTTCATTGCTTCTCACTTCTCAGCAGGAAACATTGGTGGAACATCCATGTAGCTCACAAGAACATTTTCACTGTGCCTGGGGAAGCTGAAAGCAGCTGGAAGTGCTGCAAGATAACCTATAAAAGACTTCATGCTGCATTCTCAGACCCATGTTGAGGGGTTGGATGTGGTCTGTTTTCCATACTCAGATGCATTATCAAGAGCATAGGGATAAATCAGTTTAATTCTCAGAAATTTCAAAAGAAATACAGTTTTCAAAAGACAGTGTATCAATGGAGTGATAGCAATGGGGTTCTTAAGTAATAAACCTGCCCGTGAGCAGGGAAAATGCTGCAAAAAGGAAGCTAATCCAGAACAGCAGGCACAGGGATAATAAAGAACAGCATGCCCAGATATGCTGCTCTGTGAGGCACAGCCCCGTGGTAGCAATTTGGAAAAAGGTGCAAAGCTTCTAAGAGGAGATTTTTTTCACTTGTTCTCCTTGAAGAGAGATGGTTCGAAGAATGAAAAGAGACTTCTTAGGGCTCTGAAGAATGTGGAAAAACCTGACTCCAGACCACCTTCTAGCATGTGAAAATTAAATTGATAAATTTGCCACCCAGGATACTTTTTTATGCAGTGTACATCTCTGGAAGAGGCTCCTTTCCTTCATCTTTTTCTTTTCTTCTGCTCTGCTGGATTTCTTCCAAACCTCACATAAAAACCTCTCTCTCTGCCTTTTCCTAGGGTTTAAATCTTCCAATGAACTTCTCTTTGCCTAACACTGACCTGTAACACTGACCTGTCTATCTACCTTGGAGAAAAACATCCCACAGAGGTAAAACAGAAAGAAGAAAGGATAGTAATGGGCTGTCACTACTGTTAAATGTATTTACTCCATTCTCTATGCTTTACATCAAAAATTCACTCAAAATCCAAGTCATCAATCAATTCTTCATTATTGCAAAACATATTACAATCCATCTGTATGCTTTGCCAATTTTAAGATTAAAATTACACTGCCAAGACATTTTTATAGCTTTTAATTTTATTTTTTAAATCCATTTTTTAATATTTTTTCACTACGCTTGAAAAGCAAATGTCTTTCCCTATCGATTCTGTGCTTTCCCTTTGGCAAACACAGACTTTTTTTTTCCCTGTGTTACAAATAAATCAAGAATTAACATGTCTGTTCTGTTCCATGATAACAGTTTCTCAGTATCAACTCTTCCCACCCCTCTCAGCTTGCCAAAAACTTCATAATTCATGACTCAGCACTATAAAGGGTGACTAAATACCCCTTACAACACTACTTTGTCTAACAAAGACTAACAAACCAACCATCTGAGACACTTTATAAAAAATATTACCTAGTGTTTGCTTTTGTTAAAAACTGTGATTTCCTAAAAGACAAAGAAGTCAAAATCTGTGTGAGCTCCCAAGAAGTGGCAATATGACCCATGAGAGCAGTGCACCATCTGGTTTGCCAAGCCTCTCTTGAGACCATTCTTAAACATTAAAACCACCCTGATCTCAAGAGCTGTGTGTGGAAGGAATGCATTGAACACAAGTGTGCATATATTCATGTTCACACCAAGGGCCAGGTCAGCTCCCCACTTTTAGAGTGACAAGCAGCCACCCAGTGCTGTGCTCAGCTCAGGATGCCTCAGGACACTATAAGGAAAACAATTCATTATGTTTTTCCTTGCTGTGGTTGCCCACAAGAAACAGCAGAAGTCTTTGGACAAGATAAAAGGGGAAAAGTAGAATTAGTGTAGTCCCTCTCCTGTCATCCCCTAGTTTGCCAGCAATAATTTTCTACTCTCACGGTTTGGCTCCATGACTCAGGACCGGGCCAGCCAGGAGTGGCAAATGAAATAATCGGGATGGATACAATTGAGTAAGCCCAGAAAAGAACTTTAATAAAAGAAGCAAAATAACAAATGTACATAAACCAATGGCAGTATGGGGAAACCTCAAAAGACCCCGACAATGGGGTGAACAGAACCTTATATAATCTTACCTGAAGGGTAGGGACAACGAGAACTAAATGGACAATGGACAACGAGAACTAAAATCATCTCCATATATGGAACAAGTTGCCAACCACTCATAACTCATACCATTACCATATAAGGAACTACTTCATTAACATAACTGTACCCATAATCCCATTTTTCTCACCCTAACCTTACCAGATGCCTCTCTTCTTAGCATCTCGCTTCCCAAGGCCTTAAATTGATGCCTTCATTGTTGACAAAGGCTGGTCTACCATCCATCCCAACTAGTTGAATTCCCACATTCTGCCTTTATTAGGCAATTTGCTTTTGGGTTACATAAGTACTCACAGTACTCTGGCATTGTGGAGATACAGCTAACAAGTGAGGAAGAAGGTGAAATTGGCCAGTTGTTTCTGAAGACTGAAAAGACGTCAGGAATTTGCTAAAAAAGCAAATTTACTGTTTTGTCTTCAAGAAAATCTTCAAACAATCTTCTATACACGTACAGAATCCAGGAAGATAAGACTTGGCAGAAAAGTACTAAGAAGAGAAAGCAGGTATTGATGACAGGAAGGAAAGGTTCTCTCCAAAGCATCTCAACAGGTAAAGAATGCTCTTTACCACACATAACAGCAACAGCTTCCCCTAAAAGAGGCCAAGGGTGCAAGTCTTAAAAAGAGTAATTATATCCTGAACATCTGAAGAAATCTCTGTGGAAGTTAGAGTTGGGGAAGATCAGAGACAACATAGCAGGTGTGGACCCACCACAAGCAGCTATCAGAGCTGATCCCCTTTGGAAGCATATGGACAGAGGGGTGGCAATGGGGAGGGGCAGGGGGCAGCACAGTGGGGTTTAAACATGTCCACAAACAGGCTAAGTCAAGCTCAGAGCAATGCAGTGGAGGAAAAGACAGGAGCTGGGCAAGGACTTTTAAGTACTAAATTCTGGAGTTGAGTGCATAACACAGCACTTTGATGACCAAATGTCTTCAGAGTTCTGGGAATTTAGGGAAGACCAACTCCATCTACTTTCAGGTTAAACTTGAACCTACAGAAATCGCAAGTCATGCCTATCTGTCACTTTTCAATACAGGTATAAACTTTACTAGTTACAACCTCAAAAACCAGCCAGAATCCTGTTAGAAATGTCTCAGAGACAGGCTCCTTATCTACTGTCTCCCTCAAACTGTGGCTTGATACAATACAGGAAACAGATCATATCCATCTGTAACTGTGTAAAAAGTACAGTTGTCACCTGGCTAAGCACAAAGAGATAACAATTCAAGAAAGGGTGATAGGATGGGAGGAAAGTGCTTTCACTGGTCACTGCATGAAACAATTTCTTTATGTTGAATATATATAGCGCAAGACTCTCCAAACATGTCTGCCAAGGAGCCCAGAATTCTTTCAGAAGATATTAAACACACCATCCAAGATGTTTATACAACACTTCATACCTGAGGTAAGACTCAGAGCCAATATTAATGCTTTTCATATGATGAACAGAAAAAAACTCCAAAACACAGATTGCTGAAGGGAATAAAAACAGTGCCATCATAACTGGTCTCTGGCTTGCCTGCTGTTAAGGAAGACATCCTCACACATTTTGTATTACACTTTACACCTCCCTGGAATTTCAGAGCATTTCACTCCCTAGGGCAGCTAAGACTTTGAAATGTTTTACATCGGTATTTTCAGATTTTTTTTTCATTCTTACCTGCTCTTTCACCGAAATCAATATGCTTTTTATCACCCATAGCAGCTCAGCTAGCAAATTCTTCACATAAGTAACTGCTAGCAGGTATCACTGAGAAGCTAAGGAATAAAAAGTTATGCGGGAAATAAGCATGAAGTATAAAGTCTTAGGCAAATATACCAAGGGCTAGTGGAAAAGGAAAATGAAAAAAAGAAAGGAAAAAAAAAGAAAAAAAGAAAAAGAAAAAAACCACACATCACTAGTTTGTGGCCTTCACTTTAGATGCTGAGGATAAACAGCATTCAGTTAATGTCCCAATAGTTCAGCAAATTAAAGGTCTTCCTCATAACATAATACAGCAAGTTTTACACCATCGGTCCACAGAGCAAAGTTCCACTTCTTTTAGGCCTAAGTCCATTGCCTTTCCAACTACCTTTCAGCTTCACAAGTACATCCTTAATTCTGAAAGGTCACACTGTATGTTGAAGTGTTGAAATGACAGGACTGTGCAAAGAATAAGGACACTGAAGCAGAAGTTTGGAAAAATGAGCAGAGCAGCCATGGGAAAAACAGGAATATGGCTTGAAACGAGTTTGGTATCCAGGCAGACTCTCATCTTTTGTGCCACATCACATTCATTCCCCAAGAAATGCCTGTTTTGACTGAAAAGACCACAAAATGTTTCTCTAAATGACACCAGTCTGGTTTGGAGCTCCGTGTGACAGCACAGTCTTTGTGTCTATGTGTCTTTCTGGCACGATCACATACAAACCGACTTTTTGATGGCATTCCACTTGGACAGAGGTCTTCAAATTTCCCATATCCCCAAACTTTCATGAAAGATAAACAATCCACTAGAGGAAAAAATATGTTAAAATAAAAGGTGTTATGGAAAATAAAGGTAAGGTATCAGTATGAGCTCAGCCTTTATTAAGAAACCTTTATGGGAAAATCTTGCTTTGAGTGTCCTAATTATTGAAAAAGCACCTCTGAAAAACTTTGCAGTTACGAGACATGAGAAATTATCACTTTTATTCACATTTTTACACTACTGTGAATCCTCCAAAGCTTACTCTTAGTTATAAATTCACTTCAAGTTCTTCCCACGGCCAAAATGCTCTCTTCAACTCCTTTCCACGTTTTGTGAATTTTCTGATGTCTTAAAAATCTCTACCTCACTACTGTAGCTTTAGAATAATTTAGTTAAAAAGTCAATCATCCGTGAGACACAAAGCCATAGAAACAAGTTTTCATTAGTTCTGCTAGTCACAAAAGTACTTGTTTATTATTATAGAAGCAGCTGGAATATATTTGGTTTCTGTACAATGTCTCTCAAATTTTACTCTCAAAACCAAGAACAGGTGGGAACATAAGATAACTGACAGTTGCCTCCAACATTATTAGAAAAAGGATAGCATCAAAAGATAAAGCCCCAATCTGTTGAGGAAAAGCACACTAGGGATACAGCAAGAAATCTGCCAAAAGCAGGCTGTAATTTTGCAATCTTTACTAGCACTCTAGAAAAAGAATAGACATGTTAATGAAAGCAGGCAGGTGATGAGTGCCAGGGGCATGCTGTCAACAACAGAAAAATCCAGAGGAATCTCAGAGCAGAGCAAGGAAAACGCTATGAGAAAATGTCCCAAGTTATATATTACTCTTATCTTAAAAGTGAACTCCCTTTAATGTGGCTTTCCACAACGTGGATGTTGGAAGGTTGAGCTTTTTATACAAGACTACCTGTCTACACTCTGCTATCCATAAATGAAGCAGTCTGTTCTACAGTACAGCATAATAGAATAAGACAAAAGAGCTTTCCAACCCCTCTCCATCAGCCTGATGCATCAGCAAGTTAACCAGAACAGAGAGCAAGCAGTAGCAAAAACTTTATTACCAGACAGTCAGAAAATATCTCTGCACAAACAGGAAAAGTCAGTATAGAAAATAGCTCCTCAAGGGCCAGAGACAACCTGCATGACTGCACAGGCTCTGTAGAAGGGAGGGTGATCCACTGTGAAGACACCAATGCAGACTTGCTTAATGCCCTGCTCCAACCCCGATTGCTGCATAGCACTGAACAGGTCATCAGCACGCAGACTTGCATTAAACAGACATCTAACTCCCTTTCAAGTCAACTGAAATGAAGGAGTTGAGTACTTCAGAAATTATCTCCATAGTCAGACTGTCATCAGTGAAAGGGTCAGGTAACAAGGAGAGACAGCAGAAAGGTCCAAGACATTCACTCACAGCAGTAGGTGACTGGGTCTTGCTGTACACGTGGGGCTCCGAGGTTTGGTGGAAGGACTTTCTGAGTTTCTCTAGGTAAACAGACACAGGGAACAGTGGGAGAACCTCTGGAGCACAGAAATTAAGAAAAGCAAGAGGCAGCACTTAATGCTGACATGCATTTCTGTTTCACTATGGAAGATGTCCGAACTGAGAAATTCAGAGCTCCACATTCCCTCTTCAGGGAGATGATGCTTCTCATAGTGAACTCTGCCCACAAAGAGACAAAGAATTATTACAGCTAAGACTTTTTCTCCCCCAGGGACCTAAAGGTATATAACAACCTTAGGTGTCTACAAAAGGCTAAGAAAACCCAAGTCTAAAGGGAACCACTCAGCAGTGATAAAATCATCAGATGATATAACTACCATGATCTAAATATCCCAGGGACAAACTAGCCAAATGCTATTCAGCCAAATCTGAACTTCAGCAAGGAAATCTTAGATTTATAGAATATCTCAAACTGCAATTGACCCATGAGGACTATCAAAGCCAGTTCCTGCTCCTCACTGGATTTACCCAAAACCAAACCACATGACTAAAAGTGCCATCAAGATGCTCCTTGAACTCTCACAGGCTTGGTGCTATGACCTCTTTCCTGGGCAAGCTGTTCTAGTGACCAATCTTCTCAGAGAAGAGCTTTTTCCTACCACCTAATCTGGACTTGCCCTGATGCAGCTTCATTCCATTTCCTCTCATCAGAGAGGAGATCAGCATCTTGCTCTCCTCTGTCCCTCTCAAGAAAGTTGCAGACTGCAATGAAGCTGCCCCTCACCCTTCTCTTCTCCAGGCTGAACAAGCCAAGTGACCTCAGCTACTCCTGAGTAGTCTTGCCCCTGAGACCCTTCACCATCTTGGTTGCCCTTCCCCTGAACACACTAATAGCATGATGCCCTTCTTATTTTGGTGTACCCAAAACTGTGCCCATGACTGCAGGTGAGGCTGCCCCGGGCAGAGCAGAGCAGGACAATCCCCTCTGTTCCCTGGCTGGTGATGCTGTGCCTTAAAGCCCCAGGACAGGGATGTCCCTCCTGGCTACCAGGGCACTGCTGACTCATGTTCAACTGGCCATTGACCAGGACTCCCAGATCTCTTTCCACAAGGCAGCACTCCAGCCCTTTGTACCTCAGCTCGTGTGAATAACCAGGACTACCCCACCCTAGGACAAGATGGAAGATTACAGCTGAGCCCATGTTGAAGGTGGCAGAAATGTGGAGGGAAGCACATCATAGCTTCCTGGAGCTTCATCTTCTCTCCCAAATCACAGAAAACAGGCAGAAACACCACTATGTTGTTTGATGAAGTTTGGGGAGGTTGTTTAAGAAGAGTGAAGCCAACACATTACACTACATCTTGGTAGAATTGTCTGAACTTAAAAAACAGCCCAGGAAAAATGTTTATTCTCATTATAACTAGGACATACAAGCTACTATCCATCCTCATCCAAGAGAAACTGATAGCCACAGTTCCTAAGCAGGGGGACTGTTCCTCATACTGTTTTCTTCTCTGAACAACAAGGCTTATTTTTCTCTGCCAAAGCAGTAGATTAATGAATTATTTTTAGAGACCTACCCTACCAATGGAAAAAAAGCAACAAGGAAAAGAAATGCCTTGGATGATAATATCTACAGTTCTCCTAAAAACCTGAGCAGCTTTGTGTCAACAGAGTCCCAACATCCCATACAAATGAATTTTCTATTTCTGTATCCCATGAGATAGAGGAAGCTATTGCTGTTGCAAATAAGAAATGAAGTAGTGACTTATTCCTAGAGGGCTGGTGAGAGCTCATACCTGAAATGCATTTTGCTGCAGGGTAGTCTGGCAGGACTATGAAGAGCAGGAAAAAAATGAAGTTATCATTTTGAAAAATCCACTGAGCTCACAACAAGGGCATGGAATAACTCAGCAGGCCTGAGGACAGCAGACAGAAGGAGGCAGACATGAAAAGGGAAGAACTAGAAGGGACAATTGTTAGGACCAGGAGGAACTAAAACTTACAGACCTAGATTTTTGGACTTTCACAGAACAGCAGCACTGGTTTTGCACAGAACTTGAACATCTCTTGTTCAGTCTTCCACAATCTAAAGGAAAAGGGATTGTCCAAATATTCCTATCACTAAGCCATTTCTTCCTCTACAACTTCTCACAGCCCTTGTCTCACCAAGAGTTTAAGCATGAGAAATTAAGGCTAGAAACATTTAGCTCATCTTAAGACAGGAAAAGGATTCCAGATACTAGAACAAGAATTCCTTAAACTATCAATGAACCATACACCATTCAGGCAATAATAAATACCTCCAGTTACTACTGCCCAGCTTTAAGAACCACAAATCTCAGATCAGTGTTACACAGTGGAAAAGCAAGTTAACAAACGAAAAAAGAAAAAAGTCTGTCAAAGTGTGTTGTCTCTGGTTTGGTGTTTTTCTGCATTCTCTTTCCCCTGCTTCAGGGAAAACCAACAAGACTGCAGTTAAATTCTGTGTCTTTCAGACAAAGAGGAAACTTAATTGCAGTCTTCAAGAGACTGAATTTCTATTGAATGAGATAATGAAGCATAACCAATAGCATTTCACTGCCAAGGCTCAAAAGGCAATTTGCTAGGATGCAGAGGTGTAGAGCAACCTCCTCAGCAGAATAATTCACTGAAGCACCATAACTGGCAGAGACAATCAGTCAGGATAGAAGAGTTTCACGGATGACAGTTAGCTTGAAGCTTGTAAAAGGCTCCAGCTCAGGTAAACAGAAAGACATTTCACCACTGAACACGTAAGTTATAAAACACTACTGTTAAAATTAGCAACATACAGATATAGTACCTTCCCTAACAACATTGAAGCAAAAATCTTTACTGTTAGCATAACCACTAGTCATGCAGTCTCTAAGCAGCCCCTGCTGTCAGCAGTACCTGGATTCAACAAAACAGGATGCTGCTCAGCACAGAAATGTGTAACTCTAGCCCTGAATAAATGGATTCTTAAAATGCTTACTAACTCATTACACAATACCTAGTACTATATCACCAGAAGCCACATTTCTTCTGCTAGAAAAGACCAACTGAACAGATTTATTCAGTGCATTTTTTTCAGTGCATTTTTGAAATATGCTTCTATGAGCTTAAATGATGGTCTTGAGTCATAAGCTCTGGGATTCATCTATTCTGCCCATGCTCAGCTATCTGGAATGTAAAAGGCTGGAAAAGAGAGATATGAGTTTTTGGTTCTTTACCAATTCAGTATGTCCTACAGTCCACCATGTATAATCTCCCTCCAAAAGCAACTTACAGAATTACTTAAGCAATCTATAGAGATACCCCTTAATCTCATGTATTGCTGTAGAAACTGGGAAATCCAAAATGAGCTCTACAAAGATAGCTGATCTCACACAGGAAACCAATTATTTTATCATTGGTGAAGAAAATACAGTTCAACTTAGAATCAGCTCCAAGTTGTGAGAATTTGGTGGCTCTATCACATGGGATCACTTGCCCACTTAAACACCAGATGAACCAAATGCTCACAAACAAAATCAAGAGCAGAATCAGCACTGACAAACTTCTATAAGCATGTAAAGAACCAGTTAGCCTACCACCTAAATGAGACAGCTTTTCCTTCAAGAATACCCACCACATTTAGGTTCATCTGACACCACCACCTCAAATAAAAAGAAAAATTCCTTGGCTGAAATTAGGATGGACTACAGGAAAAAGAATTCACATTCTTCTAGATAACTGTCTAGATAAACCCAGATAGTGTTGAACACATAACCATCCCTCACTAAAGCAGAATGGGAAGAGGACAAAGGAGGAAGGTCTGACACTTTTCTGTCCTTCTCTCTGCTGATTTCTTTCAGACCCTTCCTGGTACAAAACAATTTGACAGGGTAAAATCTCAAACACATATTCCTCAGACTGACAAGATCTAAAGAAGATTTAAATTAGGGAAGAAATTGTACAGCCTTGCTCTCAACTGTGAGACCTCAAACATAACATCCTCATCCAGTAAAGGCATTTATAAAATGGAAGCTCGGTGGATGTCAGGAAGAAAGGGCTTGGGATTTGTTGCAAAAGCCAATTAAACAGCTTCCATCTCAACTCTCCAAGCATCTGAGATTCCAGCCAGATGAGGGTGTCTAACCACATCCAACTGTGACAAAAAACATGAAGCAAAATATTCAATTACTCTAACTTCACAGTGCTAACAGGAAAGGGAACCCACACCTATACTTCTAGATTCTAGTAACTCTGGATTACAATGTACAGAAGTTCGCAGTCATTCCTAACCAATTAAACAACAAAATCAAGACCTTAAACCAAGAACTATATATCACAATATTCCTGGGCTTTGGGGAGCTTCTGCCAGAGATTTTGACTGGTTTAGCTGTGCAGATTTAGTACAGAGTAGCTACACAGAGCAAAAGGTAGGTAAAGATCACACACTGTTGTCATCAGCAAATTCCCAAACAATTCATCTTCTCCACACTTTTTAGACAGTGCTCTTTCCAAGACAGAATAGAGTGTTTCCAGATAGCATTATGTTATATGTTACAAAGCATTGGGGTTTTTTTAATGAATTAGAAAAACAGAACTTGTTGTCACTAACACTTTGCACACAACTAACATCCCAGATTGTACAATGCCATGTACATGAAGTAGCATTTGTGGAGGATGGAAATGTGCCAAATTCCAGTGTCATGAGTGGAAAAATGACATTAACAAGGATTGAAGTTTTGCATTTTTGAACCCACATTTCATCCACAAACAAACAGCACAAATACTTAACACACTGTTACCTTGGCACAAAACCCTACCTTTGCCCTGCAAGTGGCCACAGGCCAAAATCAGCATTCAGAGGCTCTCCAACACTGGCATAAGCATGTTTCCACTGAAATCAATGGGAATTTCCTCACTGAGCTAATGAGAGGAGACCATAGCCAACAACAGTCCCATCTGTACTGAGTATAATCCATCATTCTAACAAAGCAGAAAATTCATTCATACACAAAACAAATGAATACTCAGCACAATGATACGTGACATTGAATCCAGTAGCATTATCAGCTCGATGACAGTCATAAATGGAAAAAACAGCATTCTTGCAGGTCCTCACTAAATCTGAACAGGCAAAAGGTACATTACTTATTACCAGTCTCTGAGCCACGCAGTATCTTAACAGATGTTTTTAAGTTTTTTAATTTCTTGAAAATCTCAGCTATTGTTTATCTGTCATCCCCATCTACTAAAACACTAGTTTGCTTCCCCCAGCTCTGACCAAGAATCTTACAACTTCTAATATTCTCTTATCCCATTTTCTAGCTGGAAGATTCACTCCCCAACATGGCCATTTTACAGAGAACTAAAACATGATTTAATCTGTCAGATTCCTTGAAATATATTAAGGAATTTCTGCATTCCCATAGGGTCAAAAAGTTTTAAATTGTTGAATTGCTAAAAGTGTTCATAATAGGCAGAAAACTGGAGTGTATTTGCTTTGTTCCATGTATTCTTTCCATAGGAATCCTGTTTTCCATTGAGCACAGCAGTCTGACTGGATCTGTGTGGAAGCATGTATGTCCCACAATGAGCCTGAAATGAAAGGCAGCACATACATATTTGCTTATATTGCTCGTCTTCTGCAGTTACCAGGTGCACCCTCTATTTTATCCTTCCACTCTTTCCACAGACACTGTAGTCAGTGCCACGTAAATGAGACAGAATTGTCACGTATTAATATAAACCCACATGTTAATTTGAGATTGCACAGGGCAAGCACCAGAAAACAGCCTTAAAACTGCAAACCCACCCAAAACAATTATTTGCTTCTCTTTCCAATGAAATTAATATAAGAGTTCATCAACAGCATTCAGGGAGAAAATTCTCACAACGGGAGTAATCATTTTCCAATTTCAAATACTTTTTATTTAAACAGGTGGTAAAAAGCAAAGTCAAATCTGCCTACAGATCTCTAGAAAATCTCTCCTATAAGAGATGTCATGCAATACTTGTGAACTCCCACTGTTTCACGGCCAATATCTCCTTCAGCAAGAAATTCTCAGCCATACAACATCATCATTTCATCCTGGTTGAGTTCCCTGTGCTATCCTTATCTCCAGCTGCTGAACCTGCCTCACCTTTTCAGAATCTATTTATATCACATGCCAGAAGGCAGCAGGGATTGTCAGCTCCCACCTGCACGGGACACAGCTCTGTAGAGACAGAGGACATGATTTTTACAATAGGAAAACTGTTTGCTCCTTCCAGAGGAACAAGCAACAGAAAACTTTCATGTTAAAGGGTAAACCAAAGCAAGGGGTAGTTGCTGATGTAAGGCAGTGATACCCACAGGGGAAAACTTTTGCTAAGAGCACTGCAATGAAACCCAGGCTACTGCAGGAAGCCTGCATGCCAGGAGCCACAGCTGGGCACGCTGAGAGCCCCACTGCAGAGCCACACACACAGAGCAGCCTTTCCTCCTCTCCCTTCACACACAGGAGCTTGACAGGGTGAAATGTGGCCAGGCCAGTCCTAGACAGTGTCCCAGTCACCAAGCAAATCAAACAGCAGCAATGTGAAGCTGTCTGTACCTTATACCTTTCCTCTCCCTACCTAAGTACAAAGTGATGATTTGTTATTATGTGCTTTAAGTGGTATAATATACACCAAGTAACTGGTTAAAAACAATGAGAAAATACATATCATCAAAGTCTCAGTATCAATAATCAGAAAGTAGCAGTGAAAATTAACTACCATAAAGTATCCAGCAGTTTACTCTCACTGCTTCAACATGACAAATATATATTTTTCAGCGTCACCCACTCCTTCTAAGCACTGTAGAGTTTGCCCCAGCTGCCAGTATGATGGTAACATTTTCTTCTCAACTGTATGATCCATTTGCAAAACTGTGGCGTGACAGACAGTGTTAAAGAAGTTAAAATATACTTATAGTATATATTTTGGCCTGTGTTGTGCAGTGAATTGATAAGTCATCTATTATGCTTAGTGATGGCCTTATCTTAGTGATGATATTCCAAATAAATTTTAAAACAATCCAATATAAATATAAATATAAAAAAATCCCACTCTGCTTTTCAACAGCTTCACTTGGATAAAACCAAATTTCACAATTATGAAACTGACCCCAAGGCAGCAAGAGATCATAAATGCTTTTGTGTTATGCCAGCAGCATCCTTAAGGAACTCTCCCATCTGATGGCTTACAAATGAGTTATTCCCATAGCAGGAATGCTTCTATGGGAAGAGCAGCAAGTCAAACACACTCAGGAGATGCAACCAAAAATCACTACTGGGGACTTTTCAGAGTAGACAAAGAGCAGAGATATCGAAGAGATGCTGTGTTAGCAAGTGAAACATCCTGTGCTTGTCAGCAAGATTATCCTCTCTAAATCATCCATCTGCAAAACATGCTTTGGCCCACTCAAGTCACACACCAGGATTTTGAAGTGAATGGTGAAGAATAGACTTTTGGCTGAGCAATGGTCTAGATGAAAACCCATAGAGAAGACATAGCCAGGGCAGCAGGAAATAGCAGGTAGATGCATGGCAAACAAAACAGGACTTTGCAAGAGTCACTGATGAACTCTGCAACAGCAAAAGAAATTTCTGACAGCTTTGCAGCATGGCACAGATCAGGAGACCACTGTGCACACCCTCCCTCAGCTCACAGATCCAGCAGCACAGATGGCAGGAGCTCAGCTCTCTCCCAACACCCTGTAGCTCCATTACTCTGAATTTGACCCAGGTATTCAAGAGTATTTAAACTGATCTTGGATCCAGCTCTGACCTGATGCCAGGAAGCTCTGTCAGGAAACAGTCTGGAAGTGTGGTCTGCTCAGTAATTAGGAAATCTCAGTTATCTTGGAATTCAAAATAACAGCTTTACCTCCCCAAGGAAAGAGGTAGGAAAGACCTCTCTAGGGAGGCAGCTTCTTAGGGAATCATTCTAAACACATACTAATATTTTTCCCTCTTCCCTATTGTCAAACAACTTTGCTGCCCAATTTTAGTAGGAGTTACTGTTTCATTGATTTTCCATTACTCAGTGTTTGTCTTCATGAGCTGCAATTTTAATAATGGTAACAAAAATAAACAGATGATCTCCCTATTGCACTTGTATTTTACTAGAATCCATCAGAATTTATGAATTTATGAGCTTCAGTTGGCTACAAAAATATAGAAAGAAAACAGTGATATACAGTATTATTTTTTGTTGTCCTAGAACACAGTCACTACATTGCAAGTAAGCAAACAATTCTAGGGAAGTATCTCCTACATTAACAAGAAATATTCACTACCTTGTTACTAACAAAAAAGCATAATTCATTTTAATATTCACATATCTGGCAGGAATAGTCACTTGTCCTTTAACAACAAGAAGTCATTAAACTGCTCCTGCTTTTTTCCCTAATTATGAAAAATGTCGTCCCTCTAATTTTGAGCTATAATAAAAGGACTGCCCAGGGTAGTTCAAATTCCCATCTTTCTATATGTGAATTATCCTTGAACAAATGCAAGGTAGCTAATGCATCAGCTTGTGAAAAACCCTCCCAGGTAAGAATGACAGAAACACATCTGCATGTGTCCTTGAGGCACACCAAGCACCACCTTTCAATGAGAAATCTGCAGCCTTAGCTGATGAGGCACAGAATGCATTTTAATACATATTCTGCCCTAGTCACTTCCCCTTAATATCAGCAGAGAACACTCTCTGCAGATATTCTGCTAACATTTCACACATTCTGAGGTATTTAATTTTTCCATATATGCTCCAGCACATTAGGGGAACATCTAAAGCCTACTCTTATCATAGCCTGTGGTTGGGAAATTTCTCCTTGTATTAAGTGACTTATAAAGCACAGCTTCACATCACTGCTGCTTTGCACTGGGCAGAGCTTCACATTTGGAATTATCTATACCACCACAAACCACAGCACTGAAACACTGATGAGTTGTACATCCATGACTGATCATCATGGTATTTTCTCCACTGAAACATTAAATTTCTACACACATATAATTCAAGAGGGTTTAAGTTTACTCTAAATTTAAGCTAATTACACTTCACAGCATTTTCATTTGGCGAATTCAGTGAAGGCTTCTTAAAAGTCTCAGGTCTGGATACTGAAGTCATGTGCCTGAAGAACATCCACTGCCACAAAGAATACTTTAAAGCAGGGGACATGGTTTTGAAGAGATCATCTAGATCATCAGTGAAAAGCAGATGTATTGGGGATAAGAGGATAAAAAAGAGACAGAGATATGAATGATTGTAACTGCCAACACAAAGGACAAAAAGATAAAAGAATGTTGTATTTTTATTTAATTACACAGAAAAATAATTTCATTATACACAAAAGATAAAGTACCTGGTTTTTAACACTTACTGTGCCAGTTGAATAAAGCACAGGTGGACAAAGCCTCTTGCCACCTGGCTGTTCCAGCATCCTGGGCTGCCCTGCACAGTGGTATTCCAGGGAAATGTTCATCCCAAACAGATATGCTAAAGCCCAGGATAATGCCCAGGACAATACCCAGGGAACATCCACTTGATGCAGCCGAGGTCCAAGCAGGCCAAAAGATAAACAATCGTATTCATGCATTGCTGAGTCCAAGTTCTCTACATTTTTGACAATCAGTATTTGTTCACCCACTTATTAGAATTTGTTTGTGCAGGGACAGCATGGTACCCACCACAGCCATATGATTTTTTGTTGGCACCAAGTCCAGAGGAGCTCCCATCCACAGCAGGTTTCTCTCTCAGTACATTTATCAGAACAGTTTGCATGTCGTAAAAAACCAATTTCTAAGTTCATGTTGTTTTAACTTCACCTCATATTTCAGTGACCCAGCAGACATGCTCTGCTAAGTTAGAGAGGTGAGCTTCATCTTCCTCTGTCTTATTCCTTCCACAAGGATTTTCTCTCTGCAGCTTGACTGTGATACTCACCCCTGGCCATCACATGAAGCTGCTCACTTTGTTGAGAGAAAAGTCTCCAGGCAGATGACAGAGGAGTGTGTCATCTCAATGGTCTCATCTACAGAAAAAGAAAAGAGCCATCCCTTCCTGCAGCAGGGTATGGATTTCTGCAGTGACTCAAGTACAAGTGCTTAACTGGGATGCCCCTGCTTCTTTTGCCAAATCACAGCCTAGGACAGCATAGCTTCATGCACTTGGAGATATCTGGGGTTTTGCTTGTGTTTGGTTTTTGCCTCATTTCTGACACAGGTTCATGTTCCCAGAAGCAAGTAATTTCATAAGCCCTTCTACAAGATAGTAAGTAAATACATTATGGTTCTGCATGAAGGAACTGCAATATATACTGAAAATCAATGCCTGCATAATTCTGAGGGCAAGGATTTCAAGATGTAATTTTACTTCAATATCTTATGTATTTAAATGCTCTCACTGGGTACCAATAAAAGCTTAACAGCATTCAGTTTGAATACAGCTCTGCTATGGGTATGTACATTTTACAAAAAGTGTACTATTAAAGCAGCTTTGATCTATTCACTGTGTGACCTGTTCTTGTTTTCTATTTAGAGAACAAAGTAAGAATCATAGAAAATTATAGTCAGCAGATTGAAGAAAACAAGCAACTGTGGGATAGCAGGCAAACAGCCTATGGCTGGCACAGGAAATGAAGTGCCACTGGATTCTTATCCTTCTATTTTATCTTCACATGGTAGCCAGTCCCCACGATGGTTTTGACCCAGTCCTTTGTTGCATTGCACTGTTATTGGTTTTATATTGCACTGTTATGTTTATACATGGCACTGAGAAAATGGTTTGCCCTGTATCCCCCCAGAGCTGGTAAAGTTGGTTCAGCCCTCCCTTAGCCCCTCCCCTTTGGCGGTGTCCCATTGGTCACGGGTCTGTTCCCCGCCCCTTTCCCTGAGTCTAAAAGTGCCCGCCATCTTCCCTCTCTCTTTCTTCCTCTGCCACGTGGGCAGAATAAACTGTGGATCACTTTCCCACGGGAGAAAAGAGCCTTCTTTGGTTTTTTGCCTTTATCTGTGAGTTATTCCCACCCCTCTCTGGTCCAGAGCTAGCCGGAGGACTGGAGAGGAAAAAGGGATTCGCCTCAGTCTGTCACAGCAAGGGCCCTTGAAAGGGGCCCCCCCCAGTTGAAGAGCAATAGGGTTTCCATGCAGCAGAGAGGAAAAAGAGCAAGTCAAGCAAGAGCAAAGAGCAGCAGGATCCTGAACAGTGCTCAGGGGCTGAAGCTGGAGCACACAGTCCTCGCTGCCCAATAGCTCTGCAAGACAAAACCAAGGGACAGCACTACAGACAGACAAGAAGCAGCCAGCTTCCACAGCCCTCCATGCCCTTACAAACATCCCTCTGGATGGGAGGTCTGTTACAATCCACTCTGCTACTGCAAGTTTACTGCCTGTGTTTCAAAACAAGTACTGCAAAGCTCAGTTTCTCTGCCTAGGGTTATATGTAAGCAGCAGAGATGAGTCATTTTTCCCAGGAAGCACTTGCTTGATATATCTTTTATTTCAAACCAGATTCAAAAGCTTTGTCCTCAGCTTCAAAGATAGTAGACAAGCAGCATAAGATTACATACAGGGTTTAGCTTACCAGAGACTCTGTACCTGTCAGCCATCTTTCACAGCAGATTCTCTCTAATGCATCTAAACCAATATATCTAAGTGAAGGCTGAAAGAATGAAAAGCAATCTGTGCACTCACATGTCATTTGCAAATCAGTGCACCAGTCAGACTTAAGGAGAGACATCTCCATAATGAAAGGAGGTCAAATTTTAATATTCACAGACTTCACAATTAAGTCCACGTGATAAAATATCATCAGAAGCACAATTAACAAAGAAAACTAGGTATTGTGTTGCTTCCTTTGGGTTTTATGAGATTTGGGAGCTTGTTTTATTTTAGTTCTAAGTCTGAAGTTAAATAAGGCCTGGAAGAACAGATTTTACTGTGATGAACCAAAGACAGACAAAATCTTGTATGGTTTCACTGCAACTGATATAAGAACTATAGCACACTACTGGGTTACAGCACAGTTTTGCAAATAACATGTGGTATCTGGGATATGCTGTGACCTGTCCTAAAGGATATTCCACAGAATGTATCCATAAAACCCTGAAATAAAAGTAAAAATAAAAAACCTTGGAAAAAAGTAACATTTAATACATCAATATTTTTAGCAGGTTGGGTTAAAAATACGTCATTTTCCTTAAAATGACAAACTGATGATTTTTGACTTTCTTCTAGTAGAAAAGCACCTGCTGTCTTCTCATAAGCTTTGCACATAGTCTTTGAAATCTCCCTGTTTGGCATCTTCTGAACACCAGGCAATTTTAAATATCTCATCAACTAGGAAATGCAGGTGGCAAAAGAGAGTTGATTGAGAACAGAGATTGAACTGTAACTGTGAACAGTTTCTCCTGTGAAGGAGACAGAAGAACAAATTGCAATACAGTTCACATGAGTGAAGCTGTATAATTGCAAAGTGCAATCTCTCTCCATGGATGTGAACAAAGTTTCCCTATCAATATTTATAAGCTTGGTATTTCTGAATCTCATTAAAACATGTCTGATACTTCACAGTATCTGTAGATAATAAAAATAACGGCATATTTGCCATGGTTTTTGAGAAATGCCAACTTCTTTTTAAGTAAACACCATCCTGCATCCACCACGCTGTGCTCACGGAATGTTCTGTCTGATGTTCTGCTTTAGGGAGTGTTTGTTGCTGCGTGTAGCAGAGCATGTCACAGTAAAGTTCATGCTTCAAAAAAGTCAAGCCTGCCTAACATATGTTGTTCTCCAACCTAGTAGAAATAAATATTTTAGTTACTTCCCCTCCTCTGTAGTCAGGCTGATGCTTTTCTTCTGCTTCTAGACACCGTCTTTTCCTTTGGGCCTCTTTCATTTACACAATTTGATAAAAGAAACACTCTCCCAAATAACTTCACTTAAATGAAAAGCTTGGTTGGCATTTCCTTCCCTTTTGTGCAACATCACCAAAGCCACCAAGGAGATCTCAAATAAAAAATTGAAAAAGGCATGTGAAACCACCATCCAAACTTTTGTACAACTCAGGGGTGGGGGGGAACAAACAAACGACAAACACACACATTTTTCAAAACTCTAGAAGCCCCAGAGGAATGTTACAGATTACAGAAATGGAAATGTACACAAGTGTATGCTTGCCTTTGCACAGACAAATCAACTGTGCAGGAACAAAACACCCTCCTTACATCCCTGCATTAATTCAAGTGCAAATACCGTAGTCTAATTGCATGCAAAAGCAACATTCTTGCACAAGGAAATCATCTCTACCCTCTATTATTCCCTTTATAATAAAACCGGTTTTAAAGTTCATTTTGAGCCATAAGAGTGACAGAGACTATATTAAAGGCACTAAAATAATGAAAATCCTGCATTATTAAAGCAGATATATCAATAGAGACAACACCCAAAAATATTTATCTATATGTCATCACTCTTCCTTGAGCAGATCAGAGCAAATATGAGCATTGCACATCATTCAGCATGAGGATATGGCTCAGCATGTTCAAACCTGGGCAGGAACAGTAATGAGAATAAGGGAACTCTTCCAGTAGAAAAGTCTTTACAACGAATTCCATGTTGAACTACTCCACTGTTAAAATAAACCTTGACACAGCTTTATTTTTTCAAGTTCATTCTAAAATCTTATCCCTGCTCTGCTAAACACCAAAAACTCCCACTTGGATCTCCAGGACTGCTTGGTATAAAATACACTCCTCTTCCAACTTTAAAAACAAATACTCAACTACTGCTAAAGAAAGGAGAAATTAAGGATGAAATTCCTCTAAGAACAAATCACCACTATTGAACACAGAGAACAACTCCAGTTTTTTGTAATGCACTGCCTAAAATATTTCATATCTCCCTGATATAAAAACAACAGCATACAACATAATACATTTTTCTCTTTTGACACAAGTGCTTAGATATAAAAATCCCTAAAAGGCACAACAGAAATCTAAAGCAAATCAAGAACAGCAAAATGAAAAGTAAATATGAAAAACTTTCATTTTAGTATAATCTTTCCTAATTAGAAGCAAACAATAAAATGTTATGTAAAGAGCACTACATTTTCCTTCTGTTAGTTCCTCAGAAACTGAATTAGAACAGGAATGTTTCAGTGACATGTCAGCTTCTTTCTTTGCTGGAGTTGCTCCAGGCAGTAATTAATGCTACTGTAGGGACTCAGTCATTCCCTTTAACCAGTGAAGTCTCAGCAGCCATTCTCCTTTTGAGCCTCAGAATCAATCTCAATAAAGCAAATCAGGGATCCACAGCAATCAGAGCAAAATCCCACCACATTAAGTGAAACTTGACCATATTGTAAGGAATAGTTTGCTGGTCTAAATTCACCTCCAGAACAAGATTAAAGCAACACTGTAATCACAATCAAAAACTTCTACACTTTTATATCACAGCTGCCTCACACTAAACCCTTTCAAAAAGGAGGACAAAAAAGTATGCATACATATGTATTTCCCCACTTTTACAACCAGAAGGTTTAAAACACAATGAGCTTACTTGGTCAGGAAATTAGCATATTAAGCTAGTTCAATATTTAGTATTCATTATAGACCAAAACATTCCTCAGCAGATATGTGTGTTTTAGGGACATATGGCTACACTAAAAGACATTTAACTGTTTTACTACCACCCTGATCAAATTATCATTATCATCAAATCAAGAAGAGTCCAGAAACATCCAATACCACGTTTTCTTCATAAAAATAGCACTCTCAAGCAAAAAAACTATGCATTTGCAACATTACCCATGCAAACACTCAAGAGGACGATATTCACATGGGACTGTAAGCTAAAATGGTCCCAAAAAATCACTCACAACTGGCTTTCTCCCCCAGCAGGCTAATAAAGAGGTAGCAAAGTCCCAGAGGCTCGGATAAGTGACTAAAAAAAAGAACTTTTTAAAAAAGGCTTAAAAAAACTTTTTTTTTCAGCATTTTCCAGACAATTACTGAAGTCAGCAATGACCAAGAAATAATTAAATGCCTGTGGTGTGTTAAAAGCCAGATTTGAAGGCACAGCAAGGTGGAAGAGAAGACGCCCAGTTTGAGCACTGACTCAGTGGGAGCCCCTGATTTAAATCCTTATGTCACTGGTGGTGTCACTTGGAAGAGACAAGAATTCCTCTGTGCAGCAGTGTCCCATTCCTGGGGACAGGGGCAGCACTGCACCTTGCAGAGCACAGAGCAGATGAATACACTGGGCACGGGGAAGTGTTGGATTGCACCAAGAAATTGTCTTATATTTGCACTGAATGGTTTATCCCGTTCTCCCCCACTGGTCTGTGACATGGTCGCATCCTCCCTTAGCCCCTCCCCTTTGGCGGTGTCCCATTGGTCGCGGGTCTGTTCCCCCCGCCCCTTTCCCCGCGTTTAAAGGTGCCCGCCATCTTCTCTGCTTCTCCTCTCACCCTGTGCATGACAGAATAAACTATGGGCTCTTTATTCCCACGGAAGAAAAGAACTTCCTTTGGTTTTTTGTCTTTATCTGTGAGGATTTCCCACCCATCTCTGATCCAGAGCTAGCCAGAGAGACTTGTGATAATTGATAAAAGATTCGAGTTAATCACAAAAGCACTGGGGTTTGTATAAACCAGAATACTAAGCTCTGAAGTGAAGCATGGACACTAGATAATGGAAATTATATGATAAAATAATTCTGTTTAAAATCACCTTGTTATGTTATGTTGTATTATGTTACATTATAATATGTTATGTTTTCCAAATAAGTTGTATCGGCTACCAGCTTGCAAAATCAGACTTCCCAATAGCCCTTCCTGCCTTTGTCTGATCAATACTGCCTATCCCAAAAACCAGACTCCCAGAACTTCTCTGGTGGTTATCTACAAGGACCAGATGGCTATCTGTGACTGATGATCACCCAAAGGCTTTGTGAATTTGTGTAAGGATGTTTACTCGACCACCACTGCTTATGACAACAAAAAACCAAAAATTATTGATTACAATAAGAAACCACAGTGTAAGAAGAGGCTGCAAACCCAGGCTGGGTGGAGCGTGGAGTGAGCAGTGACCCCTCACATTCCCCAGCACTGCTTGCTCTTTCTATATCAAATAAAGCAATCTAAATTTTGCTGAATATCGAGACTTTTGTTTCTCATTTATAACAGACTGGAGAGAAAAGGGGAATTACCTCAGTGAAGAAATTCAATATAAGTCCACAGGGCACAGGAATCCCACACACGGATGGATGCTGGAACAACTCAGGAGGTGGTGTTTCATGAGGCAACTTTTCTTTCTCAAGTCAGAAGTAAAAAGACTGAAGCCACAGTTCCCAGTATTTACCCTTTTTTTTTTTAACCTTTTTATTATGCCCACACTGAGTCATTCCCACACAAGCTTCTCAGCATGCAAGGTTTGCACCAGAGAGGAGTTTGTCCCAAAAGTTTAGGGAGGTATACTGGAGAATGAAAATGTAGCTCATTGCAAGTTGTATTTCTGCTCTAAAACAAGCATGCACAGCCCCTGAGTGCCAGAAGGGGAAGTTTGCACTGAACTTTCATGTTCTTAACAAGAGGCAAAGAATGAAGCCCTTCCAGCATAGGCACCACAGTTCCCCACAGCTTCCAAGTGCCCATGTTTCTCCAAACACAGTAATAATTGTCATTTACAAACCAAAATATTGCTAGGCACTGTCCACCTGCCTTTAACAGCATCTGTGATATTAAACTGTTGCTTGAAGTGGTTGTATCTGAAGAAGTGACAACATTTTGCCTCATTTTCCTTCCCAAAATTCATGTGGCAAAGTCAGGGCAGCAGTCACATAAACCCTGCTCTTGCCATTTAAAAACATACCAATAACATTGTTCTGTAAAAGATTACTTTGGGCAAACTTCACGTCCAGTAAACAGCATCTTTATTTTTTGGTCAGTGGTAAAATAACTGTCTTGGAGAAGGCTCAGAATGCAGAACAAACTGAGGGAGCTGCATGCAGGTCTCACTGTGAGCTATAGCAGGAGGAGAAGGACTGGCTGAACAGACACTTGGTAAACACCACACTGCAAACTCCTTCCACCCCTCAACACAGGCAGGGTTGAAAAGAAAGGGCTCACCATCAAAAAAATACAAGCAGCTGAGACTACTCATGTATTCCTTTGATACTTATGTGCATAATCTCCACAAATCAGGCTTTTACTTTAGCACCTGCTAAGGACAGAGGTATTTAGCATCAACAAAGCTGCTCTCAATTACCTATGCCACATGTGACCACCTGAGGTCTGGGGATGGTTTCCAAGGAGTAAGGATGGATATGAAAGTTACATGGAAAAATTATTTATTTATTCTCTGCAGCTTCATGGTAAACTCCTAGATTCAAGCCCCACTTATGGGCAAAAATAAATACATCAAAACATTTAAACTCTGAAAAAAATTCTCAAAACAGCTGAAAACTGAAGGGACAATCCATTAGAAGGATAGTTGTTTAGGATTTTCACTTTGGTGTGGAACAAAGCTCTCATATCTCAAGACAGTGTGAAACAATTCTACACTTGGTTCAGCCTCCAGAACTCCAGTTACTCACAGTGCTTATACAGGACACTGGCACTGGCTGCCTCTCTCAAGGCCAAGCCTCCAACAAACCATTCCTCATGCTCTACTGTCAAAAACTGTTCTTTATGGCTGGCAAATAAAGCAGAGAATTTCTAGAGAGAATTACTGTGCTGGTAACCTGGTGAGTTCATAGCTCCTGCTCTTGCACACCATGTTGATAACAGTTCAGTCATGCCGAAGCTGGACTGGTCTGCACACACATCATCCTGCACCCTGATTATATCAGCATTTTTTCTCAGTCATGACAGCAATCATTGGAATATTAATGCATTCTGACACATACCATATCTATTGCCAGCTACAACTTCAGAGGAAAACAGGGAATATTATCACTCTTTGGAAATAAGTGGATGGTGAGACAACAGTTACAATATCTGAGCAAAAAGCTTTTCTGTACAGATCTTCTCATTTTATATCATTCCAAATATGACGATATAACAGAAGGTGCAAACCTCAATCTGTTTTAATTAACAGTTGCAGGGTTTTATAATGGGCTTACCACATTTGGGATGACTATCCTTCAAAAAAAGCACTTTAGTAGGAAAGTGTTATTGATCTAATGGAAAGAATAACTATCCCTAAGGATTACTGCAAGCAAGTCTAATAATATTATATCAAATATACATCCAATACAGCAAGAAAAAAGCCTGAAGTACCTGGGAGCAAGCCACAAGAAATTGCTGCGTTTGTCTACAGGGTAAAACCAACACATTATTTCTGAAATTAACCATTATTTTAACAAAAATCAGCGTGGTATCTCTGAAGTTATCCACTAGCTTAACTTTTGAAGTTATTGTTCCAGTTTTTTGGAGAGGGGGTGAGATTGTATGCAAGTATTTCAAGAGTACTTGTCCAGGCTTAGCCAAGACAAAAATGTTATGTAAGGTCAAGTCAACACTGATTTGCATCATACTGTCCTGCTTACCAGGGAGTTGACCCAGCAACATAAGTCAGGTTACAGCTGTATTTCAAGCCTGTCTCTATCACTTGATAAGGACAAACTGTCTTTGGGATTCAGAGAGAATAATTCCAGAAGCCAGTTCTTCCCCCAGCTAGCAAGATCTTCAGGGTGAGGATAACCCAAACAAGGGCACAATTTCTTTACTGCAGATAAACTACCTGAAAACAGGCATCTATTGAGCTACCCAGAGGGCAGAGGTGCCTAGAAAAGAATGGTTTGAACAGACAGCCTGCCTGCCACTCTTACTGTCACCAGCTCAGGATGAAGCCCTTCACTAGAGAAGCAGCAAAGCACTGACACAAAATGTGCCAAGACATTTGAGTGTGCTTGTTGCAACAAACAGTACCTGAACACAAAAAGAGGACAACGAGTCCAGAGGTTCTTCTGCCTGCCTTTGGGACTGGTTATACTCCATCAGATGACTGCAAAAGTCAAAATGCTTGTAACTAAAAATAACTACCTGTCAGTCTGGTGTCAGTCACAGATTTTCATTCAGCCTTCTCCCAATACAAACCGTAAAAGGTTGAAGCCATTCTGAAGACTCAGGCTGCCTTTTGTCTGTGGATCTTTTGTGGAGGAGAACCAGACAACCATTAAGCATCCCAGTGCCCCCACAAGGCAAGCCCCACCACTACCAGGGAATACAGCAGGAAAGTTATGAAGCCCTGAAAAACTCTCAAACTAAAAAGTCCTTCCTAGGAATTAACATCACACAGCTCATTGCAGACCCATCATCACTCTTTGCTGTGTAAAGAGGGACAAATTTAGCCCTGATTTTAAGTGAGTATATAGCTTCCAGAAAGCATGTAAAGCTTAAAAAGGGATTCCATCTGCCCTTCACAATAAATAAGCTGAAAAGACCACTGGTTTTCCTTGACTTAATTATTTTAAAAATGTCTTATTTCCCTCTATGTCCTGTACACTGGTTACCCCCTTAGTGGTTTTTGACTCCTCTAGATTTCCAGACAGGTGCTCCAGAGGGTTGTCTTGAATGTATTGCAAAAGAACTAACTGAATATGAGAAAGATAATAACCTTGTCCTGTGAAAGCTTTTATTTTCACTTCCATTTCAGAAGCATCCAGAGGTGCAGACCGTGAGCGCTCTCCTGCTACCAGAGCCCACAAAACACAGAATTCTCCCCAGAAAAGCACTGTCTGCTGACACTGAAAGCAGAAAATACAGGAATAGAAACAGAAGCAGGAAGCAGAAATTGCCCACAGTCATGAGGATGTTCATAGTAATGAAAGGTTAGATCTTACAATTTCCACTTGGGGAGTACCCTGTAAGATGAAATGTTGTGTTTTGCCAGGTATCCTACTGCTAACCTTCACAATTCCTGAGGACGAGCTGTATTTCTAGGTGTGCTGAATACTTACTTCAAACACTGAAAAGCCTTTTTGAAGAAACTTTGAAAAAGTTCTCTGCAACCAAACCTTCCACAGAGAGGCCTCAAAGCTGACATATTTAAAACAATAGATTGTGTACTGACAATCTTCATATATTCCACAGGATTATCTTCTTGACACTGAAAGAATTCCTGCCTAAGAGCAATTCTCTGCGACCAGCTCTGAAGGTGGCATATGCCTCAGGTAATATGCCTACTCTGACAACTAGAAAAGCACAATGGGAACAGATCTGCAGAGTAAATAGATGGTGTTAAAGACCAAATAATTGCATTATACGCATTTCTGAGATATTCCACTTCAGCTCAAATCTTGTTGGTCCCACTGACAAAAAGGCTCATTGGTCCACCAGAGCATATTAAATGGAATCCTAGATTGAATGAAACTGAACTGCAGACTACAAAAGAAAACTAGACTAGAATATATGATCCAAGACAGTCCCATGATGCAAACAAAGGTACTCTAACCAAGGCCAGTTTCGATACAAAATTCAAAAATTCACTCTTAAAGCTAAAATGCTAATATAGAGAGAACATTTGCTCTCCTGCAGCAAACACTTTCAAAATACACAGCATACCTGCCCTTTGGACACCAATTCTTGCAAGAGGCAAAAAAAGTAACAGAGGTAATGGATTCCTGAGCCTCCAAGTTCTCCTGGGACACACAGGTTTTGATTCTCCTAACAAATTTCTTCCGAGTTACAGCAACCCTGAGAATCCAGCAGATGAGATCCTGTTTCAGCTGAACACAGCCATGGAGATTGTGCAAATGAAGTCCTGACCAGGTGTGATTGTAGGAGGCACTGAATCACAACCAGCTCTCATAGATGATTCACAAATGCAGAACAAATTTTTCAATGCAAACAGGATGCAATTAGTGTTTTGAGATAAAGATATCTCTTCCAGCAATACAGTTAACTCAGTGGTATTTTTGCAAAGGAAAAAGATCATTCCATAAGGTGCTGGAGTACACATGATCTTCAGGCTAAAATTACATTTCAGTTCAACATGGAAAATTGGACACATCATTCCTGCAGGGAACAGGGTCTACAGTGGTCCAAAGTTTGGATATAACCCAGAAAGTGTTCCCAGAGAGAGGAATTTTCTCTTTATTTTTCTCTTTGTTGTGAAGCATTTTCCCTGGGAGTTGCTCTGTACAGATCTCTAAGTCAGCCTGCAATTGAAAGGGGCTCCTGGTGACAGAATCTTGGCCTGGGCAGTGTTCAGTGTCTGTGTGCAGATACACTCACCAGGCAAAGCCACACCACTTAAATTATTGGCAATTAATGGCATGGAAAGAGAACAGCCTCTGCATAGGGGGTTTCCCATGGTCCATTTTGAAAGACCTGCATCTGCTTTAGAAATCCTTGAGCTGCCCTTGTTAGACAGCAAGACAGGACCCTACCAAGTATATTCCATTTGTCAAAGACAGAAATGTCCTTGTGCATCATAACCAGTCTGGTCAAAGAGCTGGCCTGCCCCCCTCCCCTGAAACGTTCTCTAAAGGATCAGAGACCCCTTTACTTGTCAGTCCTTTGCTGCCTGATCAGCACCTTCAGAATTGTGGTTTATGTGCCACCACTGCCCTGGACAGCACCATCAGGGCTTTTGCTTTCACAGCCAGCAAAACAACCGAGTTTTATACCCCTGCAAAGGCAACAGCCCTTACCGACGAACTAAGCTTTATCTGGTCTCCATCTGGAGCCTTTTCTCTGCCTGATATTTATCTCCTAGGTATATTTACAGACAAACACATCCCCCTCTTGGCCTTTGCAATAGTATGCTAAGCAAACAAGCCAACCTCTTCTAGTCTCCTCTCATAAAGTAAGCTCTCCGTTTTCCTTATCACACTAGCAAGCTTTTTTTGCACCAGTTTATTTTCCTTGGACACGGGTCATCAGATCTGTACACAATATTCCAGAAGAAATCAATTCAGGTCCTTGTTAAGTAGCATTTATGTTCTCCACTGGAAGCAACTTCCAGCCACTCAATCTCCTGCAGACACTCCATTCCCATTTTCTGCACTCCCACAAATACAAAGCCCACAGCCACCATTTCCATACCCAAGGCACAAATCTCCAGAGAGCAAAGTGAGGATCTCAGGGAAGGCAACACACAGCAAACATTCCCCATTCTCTAATAGTCAGGGATATTAGGACACAGATGATAGAGTCCTGACCCAGCTGGAATTTTGCAGTGTTTGAGAACGCAGTCTGGCCAAATTTGGACAAATCTTCCCCAACTAGGAACCTTAACATAAAAATTGCAACCAGATTAATTTGTTTTTTCTCCATTTCCTCCACACCAGGCACAGAAATACCAAGAGAAGCTAAAGGACAGCCCTATCTGTCTCACCTGTAGCATTTTCAGAGATTCTTATGGGGAATATTACCAACACATTTCTTTCGCAATAAATCCTCCCTATAATTCTTTTTATTGTAATTCATAATATTTTTCAGTTACAACTGACAATATTATTGACCTGTTTAAATTTTAACTAGAATGCTGAAACACTGAAGTGAGTATGCAGCAACAAGCAAGGTTTTACTTCTGGCACTGAGCAGTCAGAGCATGTTGCATTCAAGTCCTATTTATACCTTATTCCATTAACTGGAAGATTTCATTGGATGGATGCAGTTCCCTGGAAGCCCAGTATAAAATGCAATACTTGCTCTCTTGAAAAAAATCAGGCCCAGAAGTATCAATTAACTGTGTTTCATATTGTAATACACG
This sequence comes from Sturnus vulgaris, assembly GCF_052056855.1. Classification (NCBI taxonomy): domain Eukaryota; kingdom Metazoa; phylum Chordata; class Aves; order Passeriformes; family Sturnidae; genus Sturnus; species Sturnus vulgaris. Next base: position 14,281,631 of record NC_142256.1, on the reverse strand, counting down.
CAGAGTGACTATTTTGGAAAGAATATGTACTTGTTACGTATATTTTAACGAGTAGCCTTCACATAACACAAGAATTCATCTCTACAACTGATCATATGCTCCAAAACCTGATGATTTCAACCCAACTTCACTTTCAAAACATATTTTGGGTTTGAATCTAAGGAGAATCTCATTAGAATGCTCAGCGCCCTTCAAATCGGACTTTGAAAAAAATCAGCGCTTAATAAGATTGTACAATTAAAGATTCATATATTGTTCAAAAATTATCATGTTCTACAGTTACAGCCTTCTGGTATTAACAGGAGCCTTCCCTGAGCTTCAGTTATCCCATTAAGAAACATTTATTGGACTATACAAGTCCTTGGTCAAAATACTATTTACAAGCTCAGAAAATACTAAAAGCATGCAGAACTATTCTATGCTTCTCGTGAATACAGTTTGGCAATACAGTATGGCCACAAGTCAAAAAGAACCTGAAACCCAGAGTTTCAAATTTATAGCAGGTATTTACAACCCTGTAATTGAATTTGGAGGTTTTTTTTGTGGGAAGATACAAGGTCACAGAGGGAAACTGGCTGTTAAATCAGGCATTATTTCATAGAATTATAGAAGACGTCTCTTTTCAGACACCAAATCCCAATTTGGAAAGCACATTTCTCCCCTTGCAGTGAAAAGCCAGAATCAAATGTTGACTGAAACCCTCTCAGCAGGACAGTCACTAGCACTGTGCTAGTTAAACACTGACATCTACAGTCGTGTCTTGAGAAAAAGAGTAGCATCTGGAGTAGGAGCCAACAAAACCATCCCCTGTACTCACACTCAGCTGGCACCTCCCAGTCACAACCAGCCGGTGTGAAACCCTGTGCACAGGGTAAGGTGGTGCTGTGACATCAGCCCTGCCTCCGTTACTGTTTGTAGTAACAGTGGAAGGACAGACGTGCACACAGCACACACGGGAGGCAGCAAAAACACACAGAAATCAAAGCCAGGCCCATGGCTTGGTTTTTCAGTGCTTAAACTTCCATCATTTCAACTGATATTCCTTGTGTGCTGGCACTACCAAGAGGAGAAAACCAACACCTTGCAGTTTCTACTGCTCCAGATGTGTGTGTGTGGGGGGGGGGGGGGGGGGGGGAGAGATTAATCATACTATTGATTAGTAATTATTAGTAATTGCAATTAAAACGAAAAATGGTCGATTTGATAAATTATATAGTAGCAGAACCCCATACTGCCAACAGACCCGGATAAGAGGTACAAGTTTAACAATATTTCATACTGGGAAAAGAAAAATCATTCACTGCCAGATTGCATTTAAAATTAGATAACTAACACTAACTTGACCTTGAACTTTCCTCAGGTAAGACCAAATGCCTGGATCCACACAAATCCTTCCCAGACACATGTCTTTTGTTCTAACTATTAGAGAACAAGCTCTCAATTTTTTTAAATATCAAGGAAAATTAAAGCTCTGAGAAGTCCAGGGCAACAGGCTCTCTTCATCCCATGCCATATTTTCACTCCACTGTCAGCTCACCATTCCTTGCTTTGTCACTCCAGCACATCTGTTGAAGGACCACAGAAGCATCTCAGAAGTTAACTCCTGCTAAATTCTGGTAGCTGACAAAGTTGTTTTAAATATCTCTAAAAGTCAGAAAATAATGCAGGATGAAGGACTATTCTTGATGTTACCTAATTACATCATGTCAGAGACATCACTAATTAGAGAAAGAAAGATTCCTAACTTGCCCCAGGATGCTCTGCAGGCATCACCACTCACTTGACCATGGGGTCAGGATTTGGCAGAGGGAGAATTTGATTGGGGAGTGGCATTTGTAGCTTGGCCAAAGCCCATGCCTTTGACCTTCATGTCTTACATCACAGCGAAATCTTCCCTCTCAATCGTTTTCTAGCTCTGTTTACTGTTTCTTAATTTCTTGACAGGCTTCCTCCTATCCCCAGGTTTTTTACTTGCCCAGCCCTGCGTCCCTCCAAAGACACCTCATCACCTCAAAAAGTAGTCAAAGGAGCAGGAAACACAAGTATCCTTTCACAGGCCATACAAAGGAGGCACAACATTACTGACAAAACACTGACACCTCCATTAGATTTGAAGACTTGTATTTTCAAGCATCTCAGCACATGCCAAACAAGCTGCTTGCTGGGATACTTCAAAAGCACAGAGTGCTGACATGCAGACAGGACACACTTGGAGGTGTTCACCTTTGTGGCCCAGATATTTGCATCTCCTGTGATTTGTCAGATGATGTATTTGTTCAGCCCCTGTATCAGCCTCTCCATATTGCTTCCTTTAGCACCCTCTTGGGGGTTACATGGTCACACACAGCACGTAGGAGAGTTTTTATCACTGGCAATGCTTTAGGGGAAGCACATTAAATTTGATCCAAAAAACAAGTCTAAGAAGGGTTACCAGGTAGGGTCTTGCTCAAGATATCTGCCTGAGAAACATTCTCTACCCACATCTAATTTTAGAAACATGTAATCTCAGCACAAGGGTCAAATTAACAGTGGAGATATCATCCCAGAAGGCAACATCAGCTGTAACAGTGCAGCCAAACCTGTAACAGATGTGACAAAAACCATTCCAGCCACCATAGTAACATAGCAATATGATCTGCCAGCTAATGGGTAGAACTTCTGTTAATACAACTGCATATTTCACATCCTGCTGTTATTTTAATAGCATTTATTAAATACAGAGCTCAACATCCATGACCAAAAAAAAAAATATATATACAGCTTTTCTGCATGCTGTAGGATACTTTTTATTGTTTTAAACAAAATGTATTTATTGCTGTTTTTCTGAAATTCCTGAAGGTACAAACACTGAGATTACTGGAGCTCTAAGGACGTCCAAGTCCCTCCCATTCTCCCTGGAAAGCTGCCCAGGGCTGGTCGGAGGAGCTGCCCAGCACAGCCCCCCCAGTTCAGACCAACAGCCACACCTGCTAGAGTTCACCTCACCAAAAGCTGCAAAAATCTCCAAACTTTTGCTGACATTGGAATAGTAACTTAGCCTAGTATTAAAAAAATACTCTTTTTAGCAGTGCCATAAAAATACCTATTCTGTAATATATCCTCATGCATAGCTTCTCTATCTCCATTAAACAGTTTCAGTAAACCAGTGGCATAATGGAAACTCATCTACTGGTTCTTATGTGTATTTAAGAGACCAAATCAGACACATTTGGAAAGAATACTCCCTATTACTATTTTCACCATGACTACTACATATAGTAAAAAAAATCTTTGATATTAATCAAATTCATCCTGGGACACAGGATTTTTTGGTTGATTGGTTGGTTGGTTTTTTGGTTTTTTGTCAAGTGCTACGGCTACAGCCCATAACACACAAATGACCTTATTAATGCTCAAATTCTAAATAGAAATATAAGATTATGAATAATCTTAGAACTGCAAAGGAAATGTTTCCAAAGGAGAACCAATACTGTACACACCAAGGAAAATCTAGAGTACATTATGTCAAGATCTAGAGGATTATGAGAACACATAAAATTAGCACTGTCAACAGACTGGATAGAGAAAAGCAGAGTAAACTACTCTCTGAACACATCAAGTCTCATTCCTCCCCATCCAAGTACAAGCACCCATCCCAGCAATGTGACTCTACTGCAATACTGCATTTCCAGGAAGTTCTGGAAGCATTGTATTTTCTCTTCCAGCCAGCTTCTACTGCCTCTCTCTTCTCATGTCCTTCCAGTAACAGCAATAGCTCTGGGCTTTTTGCATCATTCACCACAGACTCTCATCCATACACTCAGGTAAGAAATGCAGAAAAATGCAAAAAAGCAAAACACCCTTAAAATAGTTTTGAAGGGATAAGAAAAACTGTAATCACAAATAATGTAGTATCCAGGGGAGTCAGCTTAGAGACCATTACTCTCTGAGCAAGTCTCCAGAGGTATGAAGAGGCCAGGCACTTATGTTCAGTTCTTGACTGATGAAATTGGTATGCACAGCAAACTCACAAGACAAACTGTAGGCAAAGTTCTAATTGCCCTGATTAAACAGCTCTACAAGAAGCTTCCAACAAAATAACATGCAGCAGTTTTCCTTTATTTATATCTGATACTGAAGAACATCACAGGCAATCCATTTTTAAAATCTCCCCTGAAGAAGCTATCAGCAGAAGCAAAGAGTAATAAAAACAGGAGATGAAAAAGCAGTGATCTAGTCACTACCCTGAAGTATATCCTGTCTGCTTTAATGCTGCTATTTTGCTTTATTTATGAAGGTGCAGGTTTCCTAAAAAAATGCATAACAGTTTTAATGACAAAATAGCAATTTATGATATAATTTCTTGATGACATAATGTAGCATGAAAATCTTTCTTGAGATATAAAGAAATGTTTTCTCTCAGTAAATAGACTCACAAAGCAGGGTGTGCAGAACAAACATTACCTCTAACTCGAACTGATTTTCTCCCACAATTTCTGACATAAATGTCAACTTATTCAATAGCTTATACTGAACTGTCACAATCTTTTCTACACTTACTTTTCCTTCCTCCCCGAACAATTGAAGAGCAAGAACACATATGAGCTACCTAAGCCAACATAAAGCCAAATATTAGAGAGGAAGGGAAAAAAAGCACCTCCTAGAACCTTCAAAGAAGAAATTCTCTCCCAGCTCTCTTCAAGCTGTTGTGCAAAGGAGAGGTGTGCACGGCAGCTACACTTTCACCCCAATCCCACACGCATCCAGCAAAAGCAGGACACAATGTTATGTCTTGCACTAAGGAAACTCTTCCTCTACCACAAAAGGCCTGTTTGATCTCTGGCTCATAAGGTGTCTGCATGAAGTAACTCATGGGCACATGGACTAGAACAAGTACATAGAAAGCACTGACATCTTTAAATTTTCAAAGCTATTATTCACATATCCCATTTGCCAGGTATCCTACAACACAGATGGGAATGTATTGTCCTAAGAGCCAGTCTTGTCCTGACACTTCAGAAGTTTACCAGTTCAAGTACTGACCACTCCTCTCACCAATAACAATGGGTGGATTTCTCCTTCTTTCAGGTATTTGTCATCTTCATATTGAATTGTGTATCATACTCACCAACAGCATTACTTGGCCTCTTCTTCATTAAACACCATCAATTTACCACTTTTACAGACTGACCAGTGAAATACAGCCTGGCACATGCTAATCATTTGGAAGCAAATAAAAAGCTAAAAGAGACCATGATCAATATGCAAATTACAACCCCTAATCTGCAAGCCAGAGTTGGCACAGCCTGGACTCCTGTCCTGGGGTGACTTTATGATGCTTGTATCCCCAGTCATCTGTTCTGTTTGTGCTGGATATTAAGTTCTGCAACTTTAAGACTGGTACCAGGAGTGAAGGGGGAGAGAAGAGAATTTGTTATCAGAGACTGCCCTTGCTCCCCAGCATCCTTCTCACAGACTGTGCTGTCTGCAGTGGACAGCAGCAGAGAGCTCTCCTTTGCTTTTCGTTAGTTTCTGACTAGATGAGGCAGAGAAGCTCCCTGGACTGTGGTTTTTTTTCCTTTTTCCTGGATTGTGCAGACCTGCTCTGGACTGAAAACCCAGGGGAACACGGGAGCTCACACCTGTGTCCCACCAGGCCTGGCCTGGGCCATTTCCCAGCGCTGGAGGGACTGAGAACAGCCTGAGTGAGCCAGGCTGCAACCACGGAAGGGTCTCTGCTGAATCCGTCATCTCTTCAGAGCAGCAAGAGGTTTTACTGTTTAATATTGTTCAGTTTTTGTGGTGGAGAGTGTTTTGCCTGTTAAATAAACAGGGTTTTTTTTCACTTCTCTCTTGGGAAATCTTTTCCCAAACCAGCTGGGGCCGCTTGAATCTGTTTCCTACAGGGACCCATTTTGGAGGTTTCCTCCCAAACTTGCCCTAAAGCAAGACACCTCCAAATGGAGGAAGTCACCAGCTAGAATACAGAGATCTGGGTGGAAATTCCTGCTCCATTCTAGCCTCTGTGTGATTTGGAAATATGCATCTGGCCCAGAGATGATTTTCCCAAGTGGTTGTTGCAGTTTTCAGCAGGTCACTCACTCTCGAAGCCCATGGCAAGGAAACTCAACCTCCTCAGACGTTCCTAAACCCACATGGGTATTGATGTGCATAAATAAGTATCTGAAAACAGCTAGTCCTTCATTTCCCTGTCCTATCTGTCTCCCACTGAAATGAGAGAGACTGAATCAGAAGCTCAGCTGGCATAAGTCTGGCACACATTTATTTGGCAAAAACTTGGTCCAGCAGATTTGTTGTCTCAAAGTTTAAAATAAACTAAAAACAAAGCTGTAGAGTCAAAGCTTCATACTTCATTCTTGGAAGCCTGAGATAGTTCTGGAGAATAACTGTGAAAACTACAAATGGCAATAATACATTTTTAATAAAATTGCTGGTTTAAATCACTTGCTTTTAACATCTATTTTGCAAGTCTCAGAGGAAACCAAAAGCCATTTTGTGGCAGCTTCCTCATTTTTATATATTATGAAAAATCTCCAGCTATAAATATATGTTATGAATGGAGTTTGGTACTGAGGACAATAGCTGGAAAATAATGCCTGGGGGAATGAAAAATGACTGAGGCTTTGATATAATGCTGACAGGATGAGGCCCAATCCATTATTTCAGCAAAAAGGTAAACTTTCTGTCCCAAGGACAATATTTTACACAGTGATTGCTTGAAAAAAAACCCACCAATAATTCTTTTATTACACTTGTTGGTATTTTTCCCCACACACACTCATATTGACATTACTATAAATCCTATTTGCTCAGGGGAACATTACCCATTTCATTCATTTGAAATGTTATTAATCTGAATATTTTTTCCACCCTTCTGCCTGAGTTTTCCAGAAGAATCTTGGTATTGGGTTGTTTTAGCCAACATTTAGGGGGGAGAAATAAGATGCTCTCAACCCAGTTGCAGTGATCCTGACCCCCAAAGAGAGGACATACATTTCATGTACAGTCCCAACCACAGTCACGAATTCTGCATGTGATATAAAGTCCTGTGCAAATTGTCAGCTGCAAACATTCTCAGACTCAAGACACAGGCAGGAATTCTTGTCTTTCAAGAGACCTGGGGAAAAAAAAAAAAACACACATACTCTTTTAGCCCACCACGTCAGCAGTGCTGTGATTTCCCACAACATCAGGACATGACACCACTAAAAGTAACTTGCTCTGTGCCCCAGCAGGAAACCTTTCAGACACATGCAAGGAGTTCCTCCTGCAAGGCTGCACATTGAACAGCTGCAACAGCAACTGCTCTCACACAAATTTCCAAATGCAAGAGGCATTAAGGGAAGCCTGGTCAGCACAAGATTTCTGCCAAGAAAGCAGAGATCACACTGGAACACAGTGCCAACAGGACACTAGCTGTACCCTGCACACTCCAGCTGCACTGCAGAAGGCTGCTGGGCTCAACTCCATTCCCCTCTCACCCTTTCTCAGTTCAGGAGCTGCAGATAACCGTGGAAAGTTTCCCTCTTGTGTTATTTCCATACATGAAGACTGTTCCTAACTGAGCACTTTTCTAACTATAAACTCATTTTCTCAGATTCCCTCATGCTAGCACTGAAGTATGCAGACATGAAGAACATACAGCAGCTCTAAGGGGCGCTTTCAGAGCTACAGGCTCCTCTGAAAGGAGGCTGGCAGGCTCGTTGGAAAGATACAGAGCTACACAGGCAGTGCAGAGCCAGTTGGTGCTATACAGAGCTGACTGCAGTAGATTACTGTGCTGGCCAGGAGCACTAGAGAATTAATATTTGTCAGTGTTTGTTATCATTCTGACTGTATTCCAAACCAAGAAGTACAAACTCCCTTGACTACGTTTTTCAAAGGTGCTGCATCTTGAGCTTTAGTCACTGTCATCTGTGGGTCTTTTCCATTTCCACCACTTGCAGAGTAATGTCTGTGTAGGCAGAAATGACAGCAACCCTGGCAAATGTCACCAAAACTTTCCTGCTTCAATCCAGGAAAAAGTTCCCATGCTCACTGTTGCTTGCAATAGCAGTGGCCAATAAAACAAATTTGGAGAAGGAAGATTGAGTGCTTTTTGTGATCAAATTACAAAAAACAAAATCAACAATAGCTGAAGGGAATGCAGGGGATGCAGTGTCTTGACTTTCATCAAACATCCACTACAATGCCTCACAAACTGCTCGAATGAAAATTGGTTTGGACAGAAGTATTGTCAGATAGTGGAAAGTTAACTGGAAATCATAAGTAGTGAGCAACATTGGGCAGCAGTGTTTTGAGCAAGAATGGCATTTATAAGTGTGCTTCCACAAAGATTAGCATTAGACTCCATTTTATATAATATTTCTACTGAAGCATCTGGAAAAACAAACAATTAGCATATTAAATTTCTGAATAGTAACAGCATAGACCAAACAGAAGCCAGTTTGAATTGAAAGTATGACCACACAACTACCTACAATGCAACAAAACCATACTATTTTAACAAGCATGAAAACATTACAGCGAGAAAAATAGCACAAAAGCAGTAAAAGCAAGAAATGCCTTGTAATTTGGCCAGCAGAGCAGCAGAACCATGACTAAGGCCATCTGTTTTCCAAATATGCTGCCATTTTCCTGAGCAGAGTAGATCAGATCACAGTAGACATGACAGCTATTTATGAGACATACCATCATTTGGTAATATCTGAAGACCAGACACCTCCCAGTAAAGCTGAAAAGTTTTGAAGAAAGGTCTCTATGTTTATTACACATTGGGAGATTTTTCTTGTTAATTAGCAAGCAATTTTTCCTGGGCAGCAAGGAAGATGGAATGCAATAAAAGCTGACACTTGCCAACACTAGGCAAGAAACAGATGGTCCTGCACTCAGCTAGAGAGACCAGGCTATGGACTTGGTCTCTTGATGTGTAAACACTACCCCCTTTCTTTTGCATTATATTAATCTGGAAATTAGATTCCCATGATATAGTCTAGACATCATGCTCAGGCTGGGTTTACTGCTCTTAAATTCACCTTCTGTCAAGTCTGTAGCTGAAAGATACAAATTTTCCTTTGATTTCTGTCTGCTGTCAACATACCTCAGGTCTTACACATATCAGAGAAATCTTCATTAACAGCCTATCATCTGTTTTGCACAGCCAGTCTCACAGATTATTGTCACTAGATAAAACACACTAAATTTCAAATCCTAATTCCTTTTATCAACTATAAGAAAACACTCCACGTGATAAAATAACAAGTCCTACAGTTAATCTTCAGTAGCACCTACAAAGTTTCAGATGTTAGAGAGATTCACACCTCCTGCAGTAATGCAAACATCAAAATGTTCTGCAGCCTCTCCCTGGCAGGGTTTGGCTACTCAAGGCCTGCTCTGACCTGGCACAGTGATCTCAGCAGCCACATCTCAGGGGGAAAGCCACATGGGGATAAGATACAGGAGAGGTCTCACTCACCCTTGGTTTGGGAGGTCATTGCTTTACCAGGCTCAGTATCACCCTTGGCTCCTCAGCTCACCTGCCCTTGCAGAGCAGTCTGACCTCACTGCTCCCTGGCATCTCACTTGTTTACCCACCACTGGAGTAGAGCACCCGGTATCCAAAGCAATTAACAGAACTCAGTAACCTCCATTTGTTTTTACTAAACTACATTACTGCTAAAGCAAACCATTCCCAGACCTTGCTCTAAAACCAGCCCTGATCCTCAGGCCATTGTCAGTGATTGAACACAGGCAGGAGTCAGAGCAATGAGTCCAAACAAAGAGCTATGGTGGATATCACTGCTGATATTCTGGGCATGTTACATTCCTCACACCTGTCCAACCCTCACCCTGACCCACTGGTCCTCTACACAGCACAAAGCACCAGCCTAGTGACACTTTGCTCCCAAAAAAGCTGGAGGTGCTGAGGATCTGTTGCTCCCAAATTACAAGCCATACAATGCACAGAATGGCCTGTTCTCATAGGTGCACTGCAAAGGAAAGGAAAGGGGGAAAAAAGAAGGAAAAGGGACCCTCAAGCCAAGATATATTTCAATGTCAGTTATGACTGTGTGGCTCACAAAGTGACATACTGGTCACATGGCTCACTTGCTTTGTTTTCCAGAGGGGAGGGCACAGTGGATGCCAGTCAATAAGAGCAGGAAATAGATCCAGGCATGCTACATGCAACAGGGTGAAACATGTAAGTCATCACCTACTGCCCTATTCCTATAAACACATAGAACTGGCATAACTGAAAAGCCTCAACCTTGTGATCAACAGCACCACATCCAGCTGGTGCCACTAGAAACATTCCTGAGACAGATATTAGAGTCAATGCTATTTAAAGTTGTTTGGGTTTTGTTTTTTTAATTAACTAGACAACACTCTCCACAAGTTTGCAGACAACACTAAAATAAGAGCAGTGCTTGAAATTCTGATATGTGCATGTTTGGATTTGGGGGTTTTTTTCCCACCATGCAGGTAATCAAACACTAGAACGGGACAGAGTGGGCAGGGAAGCTTTATTCTTGGTGATATCTAAAACTCAAAGGTCCTGTGCTTTTTTATACTGTATAAGCAATATTACTACAATGGGTTATGGAAGCCTGGACATCCAGAGCAACACACTATCTTCAGGCTTCCTTTTGGTTGAAGTATCTGGCTTCTGACACAAAGTAAATTAGATTTTAGTCAACGCTAAGCTGCAGTGAACAGACTGTCTGGTGGGTACAGACACCCTCAAACCACATTGCTTCTCCTTGATAGCAATTGTTACAATGGCACATTTTGTGTTCAGCAGCCACTTCCAGGGCAAGTTATGCAAACTGCACAGATTCTCCTCAGAATCAGGTACAAACCTTAGGTCAGCTACTTTATAGATTAAAAAGAAAAATAATGCACAATAAAACTCCTGATGGCCAGTGTAAGTAACTACTTATCTAACCAAAAGCACACATTCCCCCCTCCTCTCCAGGTCCTGAGTGCTCTAGAGATTGCCTGCCTGTGGGTTTTGTGAACACAGCAATTCTCAGCCTGCCATTCTTTGCCTACACTAGCTCACACTGCTGTGATAAATTGTTACCTGTAGATGCACTCAATCTGCAGGAATTAAAAAATAAAAAAAAATAGAACCTCTACTTATGGTAATACTGCTAGAAAAGAGCGAATCACAAAAACATTCATTTTAGCCATAGTGCAATGAGTAATGACAGAATAAATTACGATTGATTGAATTATTGATGTCTCCCATTTAGGAATCTTCTTGCTCAGCAGTAGATATTTTCCTCTTGTAGCCATTTGTGATGTGTGGGTGGAGCAGAGGTAGAGGGTGATATATTTACAGCTGTATTTGGATAGCATAGTTTGCAACCATTCAGTATTCTAAGATTTGAAAGTTGTTGACCTTGCCAGCAAATAGCAATTACAAGTTCAGTAGGGTCTGACTGTCCTAAAGCCTTGCTTTAAGGAAACCTTCAGCTATTAACACAATACCAGTTTTCAAAATAAATACAGAGGAGTCTCCTTGCTTATAAGTACATAGCGGCATTAAACGTACTGCAGCCTGAGACCCACAGAGCATTTTTCTGGTTAGTTGGCATTTTTCTTTATAATTGTGGTACTAATGATTCTATTAAGCAAATAATGTTGGGAAACATTCAGGAAATTTAGTCTGTGTAACAGACTGTTTCTCCTTAAAGATGAGGTTCTATGGAAAGAAAGACCATAAACGTTCCCTTTTGATAGAAAAATACCATGCTTTGCAGGATATTAAGGTTTAAGCAGTTATCAGAAAAATAAGGCCCAACTAATTACAATGCTGTTTTCATTCAGGACAACATTAAAATGCACCAATTCAAAAGAAATGAAAGCTGCAGTCACAAAACATCACCACAAAGTTTTGTGGTTCCCCTCATTTTGCTGTTGTTTCTCCTTGTGAAGGAGCATGTGGCACCTGAATAACACTGCCAGGGTCCCTACACTTCATACAAACCTTGGAGTCCTGCACAAGAGGAACCACAGCAGCCCATTCACTGAACACAGAGCCCCTGGCGAGACTTCAGCTGAGGCAGAACCCAATTGTTGTAATGCACAGTAGGACCAGGGCCACCACTCGTTACAGAGTCCAGAAGCACAATAACCAAAAACCACAGCAGGAGCAATCTGGGAGGGAGTGGTGGTGTTATCTGTGATGTTCAGGGTTTTCAATCATTACACGTCTGGCTCCTGTGGTAAGTAACGGGAATTCCCAAGAGCACAACAGGTCTCCTAAGGCTAGCTGTGGGAAGGGCTAAAAGCACAGAAAGCCCATTTTTCCAAAGTGCTTTCTTTTTCAGGTGCAAACACGGACTTCTCTACATAAGTCAAAAGGTCTCACTAACTTCTTCAACTAAAAGAAGCCTTTTTTGAAGCATGATTCCTTCCTTCTTGGTTGTTGCAACCTGAAGTGTTTTCTAACACACAAAAAGCTGTTGACCTGGCCAGAAAAGAGCAATTACAGAGTCACTGGGCACTTTAAGCTCTGCTATAAAGAAGCTCAACTCACCCTGTGATCAAGTACACAGAAAGTCATGGGTTCAGACTCCTCTTTGCCAGAGGAAACCCAAGCACACTCTTTCAAGGATGATGCTTTAGCAACAGGCTGCTTGGGGCAAAGAAGAAAAAGTATTGCTTGGTTTCTTACAAACGGAGGCAGGTCTACTCTATGGTGAGTAGTTAGGCAATCACTGACCAGAGAAGAGCACAGTACACTAGCAGAGGAATGAAACTTAGATTTCACTCTTCTTTCCTTCCTCCATCACTCCCTCAATTTATTTCTATTCTATATATAGCTTAAGGTTCCCGGTTTCTTCCTACTGCAATATGCCCAAATCCCAAAGTGAAAACATTGTACTCACTCTGAATTCTCTCAGCAGCTACTGGCTGAGAACTCTCTGGTCCCCTCTCCAAAGGATGAGGATGTGGTTCAGCACCCAGAACACTCATCCACAAACTGGGTCAATTCATTAATATCAATTCTCCCTTAATATTATGTTGGAGGTTGGTTTTTCTTTCACTCATTGCCTGTGGAATTTTTCCCATTGACTTGCTAAAGAAGCAGTGATGGCTGAAGTACTTGAGATAGGGGAGGGGGAACCCGTCTGGTTTTTAGGAGTTTCTCTCGGATGGACAGACACCCCAGATGAGAAGCAGTAAAAGGAGAGCGGCGGGGGCAGTCGCTCTCTCGCTCACTCTTGCCTTCGCAGGAGGAGCATCGCCGCCACCGCCGCCATAACCCGGCCGGGAGCTGCCTCTTCTTCTGCTGCTGGACCCCTCAGCCCTGCCCTGCCGGCACATCCCGCCATTTCAGTTTTCTGTTTCCAAGAGTCCTGCTGGAGCACCGGGACCGACACTGCCCCGGGATTCCTGAAGCAAAGCCTCTCTCTTCCATCCCTTCCCGTCTCGGCCATGCCGCCATTACCACGCGCTCTCCGAGCTGGCGCCACAGCGCCCCCTGCAGCCGCGCGGGGATGATGGCGCCTGCCCTGCCCACCGGGGGCCACCAGCGCCCCTGCTGGCTGTGACTGGAACTGCACCAAAGGGAAAGAGGAGCGTTCCTGTTCTGTTTGTTATTAATTCCTCAGTTGTTGTTGTTTTGTTTGCCTTGTTATACATACTAGTAAAGAACCGTTAATCTTATCCCCATATCTTTGCCTGAGAGCCCCTTAATTTCAAAATTATACTTATTCAGAGGGAGGGGATTTACTTTCTCCATTCCAAGGGAGGGCCCAGCTTTCCCTAGCAGACACCTGTCTTTCAAACAGAGACACACCGCTTTTCTTTTCAATAGGGCAGCAGAGAATCCCTACCCAGGCCATAACAAATACCTATTAGATTAGTAGCCCAAATAAGGCCACCCAGCACGGGTGGGATTGATCTCTCTGAGACAAACAGCAGAATTTAGGGTACCTGTGGCACTTCAGTAACAAAATCCAGATACACCTGAAGACATGAGCTCCTCCAGGGTTAACAGTTACAAGGATTTTAGCTTTGTACTTCCAGGTTGCAAAAGTAGTATCTTGTCCCATAACTGCCTTCTTGAGGATCTAAGCCCAAGTAAATTCAGAAAAAAGGAAATAAGCCTTTGCTAGACACCACTGCTTCCCTTTAAGTATTATTTATTTAGGGCTTGGTGTGAATCTGAGTGAAAGCCCAGACCCTCAAGGAATAAACACCACCAGCCCTGTCCTGTACGCTGTGACCTTGACAACTTTACACCACCAGTCACAGGTGATGGATTAATGAAGACTGATTTGAACCAGCTGCACTCTATCAGAGTATTTGCTCTGATCTTCATGCTGGCATAACTTTCTATTTTAACTGATTCTGTCAGGGATGAGGCTATTAAGGCAACAAAGCACTTGGCCAAAAAAAAAGTGCCAAATTTCACTACTACTATTAAGGTATTTTTGCAATAGTGAGAAGATTGATGTGACATAACCAACTTTCTGTCAAATGCTTGCATGTGCACATATTATTGGGGCTTCAAAAACTGAACTAAAATTTTAGAGTCAGCAGATTAGGCAATACAAGGAGAGGCTTATGTCACAAACAAACTCACATCTAGAAAAGATTATTGACAAGTTTACCAGCTCTTTCTGTGCAACTTAGAGCTTGCTGTCTTTCAAGAAAAAGATTTAGTACTGCCCCAGGCTGCATCATGTACCATAATAGTTGCCATAGAAATGTGTGTCACTGCTTATCTGTCACAAAAAAACCCACATTTTGTGGAGGCTTGTATGTTCACAAAGCCTAAATCTAAAGCTGGTGTTGGACTCTACTCTCCAGTCCCCAGCATGCATATGCACAGAAGCACAGGCTTGCCTGCTAATACCAGTTTAAGATGAACACAGTCTCATGCAAAAGGTAGTGGATTTAGTGAGGTGGAAGGACAGTGGAGTAGTGTGCAGCCACGATCCAGGAGGGATGAAGCTGGCATGCCAGCCACCGGGTCACAGGCTCTGATTACAGCCTGCACTCCCACCCAAAGGGAAGGAACTGCAGATCACTCCCCAGACAACCCCATCAGCTGCTGTTCCACAGTCTTGGACAGTCTCTCCTTTATTAACTCTGACAGAAATTGCTCACTTTCCCCTTGTCTAGGTAAGCAGAAATCCTTCCCAAAGCATCAGAAATTATTTGTTTCAGATTTTAGTTTCAGGGACCCTGTTGTCAGATGGGGAACAACAGCTTCAGATGAAAGAGACAATCTCTGGTGTCTCCTTCTCCCACAGTAGGACATCCAGCATTGGACACACTCCTGTTGCTGCTTGCTGGCATCCTTCTTCTTTTAAGTATGCTTTCATTTCTTACACCAGGCTTAGCACACAACAGACCATTTTGCATTACAATCCAGCCTCTCAATCACCTGATTGCTGCTGTCCACTCAAAAAATGCCTGAGATCACAAGTATCTTTGTTACCAGGTACAGCAACACTGCCAGTAAACTGAGGGTTAAGAGTAATTTCACTGACGCAGGTGCTTAGAGAATTAGAACCTGGAAGGATTGGGGAAATCAGCAGTACTTACCATCCACTAAATTAAACTGTTTATGGCCTCCTTGCACAGGCTCTAATTTATGCAGTTCTCTGCAGGGTAGCATATAAAAGAGTATCAACTCTGAAGATGTCAGGGACTGAGCACTGCTAAAGCACCTGCAGCACCACTGACTTCAAGAGAGTGGGTGGATGATCTCAGCAGCTTTCCTGAGCTGGACATGGACCTGTCCAACACATCCCAGTACATATTCCCATCCCAACATATCAACAAATCTGCCTGACCAGATTCACTGACTTTATTTCAGTTTAAATCCTGGAGTGCATAATTGCATCAAGAAGGAGCTTAGGCCCTCTGTAGCCAACTCTTTTCAACTTTCACAGTTCCTCAGAGAACTTTGAAAATTCTGAAGACCATACAGAGAGATATTATTATAATAATGCCAAAGCAAAACTACAATAGCTACTCAAACAAACTTACTAAGACATAATCAGCTGTATACAACAAGAGACAATATAGTAAGGCTGCTCCTTTCAAATGCTACAGTACAGGAAGCCAGTCTGAAACATACAGTGCTGACAAAGCCAGAGCTCTAAGGGGACATTGGGAGGCCGATGGGAAAAAATATCATTAAATGATAGCCTCCACCAGGTGATTGAATGATGGGGCACCACAGATCAGCTGCAAGAGACAGCTTTTCCCAGGCAAGGATTAGCATGGAAAGAAAGGGAATTCACACATAACCAATATCCATTGCCTCCAATGCAGGACATGTGATAAGTACAGTCTCTTCTAGCACATTAAGCCCACCCTTGCTTTTTTCTTGCCTCATTTGACTGAAGGAGAAACATTTCCTTGGCACCACCCAAGTCTTCATGACAATGTTTTGAACCAAACCATCATGGGAGAAATACCTTCAGTCCAATCCTCTCTAATACATATGTCAGGAATAAGGCATTTATTACATGCACATCATGATTTAGATAATAACTTCCAAGCCATAAAGAACAGACATTTAAATTTAAACAAGGGCATAGTTTTTAGGACACAAAGTAGTAGCTTTCAGAAGAAAGAAAAAAAATTTTACCCAACCTGTACTGTGTCCCAGATTGGTCCTTGGACCTAGTGCTGAAAGCCAACACCTGAGCAAATGCTGCAATCCCAGCAGCCATATGAATCAAGACAAGTAACTTAATCATGCTGTGCCTCCATCCTCTCATAGGAATAATGCACAGCTGCTTCACTGGGGTAATGCAAAACTGATTTCATTAGCATTCACAAACTGCTTTCTGCCCAGCAGAGGAAAGTATTAGGGAAATGTTAAGAATCTCTACTGCTGGGCTTCTCTCCTAAACTAGCTCTTTTCATAAGCTATGTTTTACCAAGCATACAGAAATTTCTTAGAACCTTCTTAATCAAGAAAGCAAAATACCCTCATTTGCCAAATGCAGCCTTGTAATTATGTGGAAATGAGGCAGAAACAGCACATACATGCATTAACATTGACATGATCAAGAGATAACAACACCATTAATACATCTTTTTGGAAATGACAGTTTTCAGCCAGTCAAACAGTTGGAAAATCACAAGTGGGGCACACTAAACATTTTCTTTTTCAAAATTAATTAAACAAAACAGAGAAAATGCTGCAGTAACTCGAGAGAAAAGGAGCTATGCTGCTTAAATGCACTAAATACATTCTAAGCTGTCCATCCAAATGGATCCACAGATCTTATGTACTCAGAGCAGACATTTAATGGACTCTTGGATAGCTGTAAACAATTAGCTGACCTTATGCAAGCTCCTTCACCTGCTTCAGACAGAAAAAAATCTGTCATTAAAGATAAAAAACACAGGCACCTGAGTAATCAATGCTTGCACCAAGGAATGGTATGAGATCGGGAAGGCAAGTAGCAGAACTGGGCATAGAAACAGAACAGTACATAAAACATTAAACAACATAAAAGAACACAGGTTGCCTACAGGAAAGCACTGGGGAAACACCTGAATATGTGTTGGAATCCATTTAAAAGTCAGGGTAAAATATAATCCACTTTCAGTCTGTAACATTGAAGATCTTCCTACTCTTACCATTAGCATACATACCCAAACAACTTCATAACATCCAGCCATATGCTGAATTAATTTATTTTTCTTCTTCTTCTTTTTGTGTTTTTTTCTTTTTTTATTTTTTTTGACAGCTTTATCTTTCCAATTATCATTTTTCAGCATCACCATGTGAAGTGACCATTCTAACTCATTATTTTCAGCTATGTTGACATTGAGAAATAGAGAAACATAGTCCCTTTGTTGTTTTTTGCTTCCAAACTCCATTGTATTGTAACCACAAGTGAGCATTTTTTTCCAAAAGTGACATATTTGGTAGATCTTTCTCTGTGCAATATGTAAGACATGTAAAATGCTTTCATTTTAGCAGTGGTTAAGATTCCATTTGGTTAAACAAACGCAAAGTACTTGGATCATTTTCTAAAACAAATTAAGAATCCAATATACTTTATTAGATCGGGGAAATACAGAATATTTCTCTAGACTAAAAGCTGTATTGCTTCTGTTGGGTGATATGAGTACAGCTCAGGTGCTCCGAATTTGTATTAGCACCATCCAATATCTTTAAAGTTCCAGCACGTTGTGAAGTTTAATTATCTTCTTGTCATTTTACCATTGTAGATCTGCTACATGTATCACTGTACTAAGTCACAGAACAGAGATGTGACATGGGCAAATAGTACTGATGGGGAATTCTGGCATTAAAAAAAAAATCTCTTTATTTACATTAATAAGCTTCCTCTATAAAGCAAACTCAGCTCAAGTTGCTGCAGTCTTGGTTTTTAATTTGTTTGGAATCTGTCTTGATTTTCTGTTTCTTGTTAAATATCATTCTCTTCTAGGCTCTGTTTTATGCATTGATTTTTGCAATTGCATCCATATTACATTGGGACCCAAATCCTCAGTTCTTAAATTCAGGTTACACAGAAAAGTTTAGACAAATAATCACATTTTTTTTATTAGACAGATACTTTGCCTCTGAGCAAGGATGGGACTCAGAATAGTTACAGTACCATTTGTCTCCACAGTCAAGGATATACATGAGTAAGCAATGGCCTGTTGACTTCTTAAGACTGTACTAAGAAAACTTCTCTCTAGGCTATGCTTCGTATGGGAGAAACTTACAACTTAATGAAGCGAAACCATTATTTGAAATCACTGTGCTCCAGAGTAGCAATCAGTGCTGCCCTGAGAATACAGAGAATCTCCTAAAACTCTGCTGCACAGGCCTCCTCACCAACGCAGCACACGGTGACTATTTCCATTTAAATAATCACAAGTGGGTCTGACATTTTTATTTCAAAAAAGTAATTTTTACTGATTTTTATGGCTACTAGGTAAGTTTTAACATGTGTTCATCTCAAAAATACATGCAGAGAAACATTACCACAACACAGACCTGGCTTCTATTCGTAGCAAGTTATTTAAGGTTTTCTGGGAAATGTAGGAGCAGATAGAGACAAAGCTTCCTCTTCCTGCTCTCAGCTGGGTTACCTGTGTCAGCACAGCACCATACCAAACCTAACACAGTTGAATCCTCTCTTAGGAGAAGCTTCTCCAGCTGCCCTTGTCTTCAACTGGAATGTAAGAAGACAACATCTCTGATGATTACAATTCAAAATTAACTGAGTTAAAGACCCTCCCATTTGTAACAGGCAAATATGAATAACTACTTTTTGGTGGTTTCCCAGCTGAAGTCACTTGGAGCTTGTAGAATTAATTTGTGGGTATGAAATGGAAAATGATATATAAAAGTTGAGAACCATGAAAGTGGGTTTTGATTTTAGATGTTTTGTCTGTTTTACATAAAAGCAATTAAGAATTCTGACTAGGAGCTGACAATTTCTGCTGCTAGAAAATACTATTTCAAAGGCAATGAAATCTTTATACCTACACACCCTTTCTTCACCTTTGCTCAAAGGATGTGATCCCCTCAGTTCAAATAAATATTTTCAAACTTATTTTATATAGACAATGAGAATATTGACAAGAGTCTCCTTTCTCTTTTGCCCGTCCTCCTCCACTTTCTTCCTGAAATGAATATGCCACAAATAGATACCCATCACACTATTCCACTAATATTAAGTCATTTGGTTCCTTTCTCTCAAAAACCAGCTGAGCTAGATGCATGACAGACTGTCTGCTTTCAAAATAGTCAAGAAATAGCCTGACTGTTTGGGGGCTTGGTTTTGGTGGGTTTGGGGGAATGAGGAAGAGCTCCCTTCTCACTCCTCTTCAAGTGGAGCATAATCAGCATGGTTTTCTGATATACTGCTCCTTGTCTAAGTTTACTCAACACATTGACCAAGGAGTTTAGGGTGCTTTAAGTATCTTTATTTTGTTCTCATTTTCATTTCAGACATTGCCTTTCATCTCAGATGGAAGAAAGCAGAGCAGCCTCTGTGATGAGCTACTCTGCCATTGTGCTGGCCACTTTGTACATAAGAAGAGTTTTCTATTGCTCCAGCAGAGTGATCATTTTTGTGCCTCATTATTTCAAACCCTTTCCACTTCATTATAAAGACACCATTTGCTAGAGCTAAGGTAAGTAGCACAATAGCATTTCAAGGCAGCATGAATTAATCAATACATCCTGTACAGCTGAGAAGTACAATGTCACTCTCACTGGAAGGTCTAGGTTTCATTTCAAGCTGCTCTCCATCCTTCTAATTAAGTACTTTATAATTCATCTTCTACAAAAAGCCTCAGCTCCCAGGTATAAAAACAAACATCTCTGTTGAGAAACAGATGTGAATATAACTAAAGTAGAAACAAAATAACCCATCTGTAGGTAGAACAAAAAATAGAAAAAGACAAAATTGAGTCAAACATGTTAGTCCCTACTCCCTCTAGAATAGTTGGGCTTGACCCATATACACCTGCTATTTTACAGTGTTCGCAAGCCTCAGGGTCACTTGTTTGTTTGATCCAGCAAGAAGAAAGGCAGCAAGGGCCAAGAGAGCTTTCCTACCCTCCTTTTCACTGCCTAAGACCTCATCTCATTGTCAAAGAGCACAGTCAGCTTGCAGCCTGGCATTCACTAGAACTCAGAAAGACGTTTTTATTTCTAGGGCCACTATTGAACTAGGAAGCTGTCAGGGTTTAAGGCTCATGATGCTATTTCAGCTTCACTGAGTGACCCGTGTGGGCTCTACATCCAACATTCAGTCCATTAGCTGTACTTACAAAAATTTCACCATTGTTCTTGAAAGAGGCTACTGTGCTCCATTGTGTATTGTGAGTGGAGATAATTTCCACCACCCACCCAGAACAAACCAGACCAGTGGGAGCCAGCAGAGCTCTGGGTTAATTGCTGTAGGAGCTGCCTACCAAACTGCTGTACAGCCCCACCAGCACAGTCATCCTTTGTCATTCACAGTCCCTCTATCCATGTAACTTGCAACTCAGCCTCTCAAGTTAAGAGAAATGCCAGCAAGAAAGTCAGCCCTGGTCCTTTCTACTTTCAAGACATTATTTTAATGAAGAAGCCAGGCTCAAGAACTGTAGTCAAATACTAGGTCATTCTAATTGCATGACTAGGAAATGGGAGGAGTAGCACCAGTCCTTCAGAGCAGGAGGAGTTCATCCCTTCCTGCAGTACAACAGCACTATCATTTTCTCCTTCAGAAGGCGCAGAGGCACTAATTAGGAGTTAGCACTCACTTATTCGTGCCTTACCATGCTGAGGTGGATCCAGCAAACACTTTTATCTCCACTTACCATACAGAAAAAAGCAGAAAAATGAGAAAACATCTATTCCCTGTTACTCCCAAATCTGTTATCTATTCTACAGTCAAGCTCTAAAGCGAAGGCTTTAAAGCAATAGCCAGTTTGTTCATTAACAAGAGGTCTCACCCAAGTTGCTTTTGTTCAGCTGTGCCATGTATAGATCTGGTTTGAAATCTTGTAGAAGGCACTGCAGAGCTGACAGAGGTAGAATAAATGCCTTGAATAAGGAAATGTTGTACTAATTTGTAAATTTACTTTGTGGGAATCCTCCTCACAGACCAAGACTAATACTGTGCCAAGAGCTTTATACATACAACATTGCAGTTCATTCTGTATTGTGCTGCTAGTTTTCCACTATGATTTAATGTATGGGATTCTAACACCAGTCTTTCAACTGCAGAAAAAAAACAGATTAAAACATCTCTTACTGGTAAGAGTTTAGATGTCTGCTTGAAAGGCAACTGTAGTTAAAATATGACAGGTAGTAGACTAACCTTAACCAAGAATGACACTTTCAGACATTTCTTTCTCTCCCAAAATAGTCAGCTCCTCTGGTGTCTGCTTTCACTCTATGTAATAAAGGCTTCTAACAGGGTACTAATCCAGCCCTTGGGGGTGGCTCACAACAGAAATGGTGCTGCGTGCAGGCTTAGGAAAGGGCAGCACTTTTTGACTGAGGGGAAGCTGGCTGGCTGTTATTTACTTTCTGCCTTATGAAGATACTTGCTTAAAAACAAATGTAATCAAGACAACAGTCCACTGACCCCATGGCAGATAGAAAGCAATTCAACTTTAGTGACAGTGTCCCAGAAAAGTTGAATTTTGTTCCGTTTCTAAGACTATCTAAAAGAAGATCCAGTAGAAACTTGCCTCCACAAAGTTAATCCTGAAGGAAGATGTGCTGGTTTTGCATGGGGTAGAGTTCATTTTCTTCACAGTGGCTGTGTTTTGGATTCACTGAACACAGGGCTGTTAATATAGAGATGTTTTTGTTATTGCCAAGGAGGGCTTGCACAGAGCCAAAGCCTTTTCTGTTTTCCATACTGCTGCAGTGGTGAGGACATTCCCTCAGTCTTGACTCTGAGTACTCATCAACCCAGCCTGAGCACAACATTCTGGAGCAATGTAAATGGAGAGAATAGAGCTCAGCAAAGGCTCTTTGCAAGACTGCCCCACCATGCAGCATGGACACAAGTACTCTGTCTTTAGTTAGCTGGGTCAGTTCCCCAGTTACAGCCTGGTAAGGGTCAGAGAGCACAGTGACATCTCCCACCATGCTGGGCTGACCATGGGTACACACAGCCCTGACACCTCCTAAGCAAACGTTTGTTCTGCAGCTGCAGAGCAGCAGTTTCTTCAGCTGAGAAAAATATGATGGGTTTATTGTAGAGCTGAAGAAGTGCAGACAGGTGTAAATCCTCGGGATGCCTGCCAGCACATCAATGGTGATCACAAATGCACAGCACTGTCCTCCCACAGCAGAGGTGGCAGGGTGACACGACAGAGGCAGAGAGCCAGGGGCAGGCTGGTACCAGCACAGCCCACTTGTTCTGAGGACAGCTCACACATAGTCTAAGCCACAACAGGCCTCCATGTGGCAGTCTGAGCAGCCCTGCCCTAAAAATGGGAAGCACCTATGTAGCACATTACTCAACAGGCACACACCAGGCAAGACATCTATCCTGCTAGTAATGCTCTTCCTGATGCTAGACAACATCAGAGATACTCAGCTGAAATCCAACTTGAGTCCTTTCGCAGAGTGAGCTTACAGAAGTTCAAAAGAGAGTTCTTTATCATTGTTACAGACCTCATCTCCTGAGACAAGGTCAGCCAAGTTAATCAAAAGAGGTATGGTTACTAAAGCACAGCAGAAATTGGTATATTGGGACTGATTTGGTTTTCTAACTACAGCTTTGATTCACCTGTCTTTCTCAAGCCTGTCTCATCTGTCAGACTTTCTGAACTGCTACCAATTCAATGCCTAGCTGAGCTATCAACTTTCCACTATTCCTCTTTCACTTCATGTTTTACATGAAGTGAACATGTAAACATGTGAATATGTAAAACATACTAAAAACACTGGCACCACATGGAGAGAATAGATAGTTTAAGTTTAATGCTCACTATGGCTAAGATTCATTTATGTTAATAGACATTTTTGTTCCTTGGAATTAATCTTCCTCTGTGTTTTGGGGGTTTTTTTGTTTGTTTGTTGTTTTTTTGGTGGCATAAATTAGAACAAATTATTTCCCTTAAAAATTTAGAATAGTTACTTTCTCAGATACTAAGAGCAGAGAAAGATAATCAAAAGCAATCAAATTACCATATCCTAATGAACTACCATTTGTCAGCTGAGCCAGGGTTACTGTTTCCTTGAATGTAGCAAGAAAACATCAGAAAGGCTTGAGGATGGTGATGTGTAATTCGGCATTTGCAGGAGGCACTCTCAACCATTTGCCTTCAAATCTCCATTAATTGCAATCTCTTGTCCTTACTCGGCATTTTCATTTCAGCCTTTTCCAACTCTCCCAATACTTGCTACTCCAGCCAGTTCCTGCTGAATTCCCCACTGGCTTCTGAGTGCTGGACAGAGATGAGTTCCTGAGCAAGAGCAGTTTCTGTACCACCAGCACTGGAAAGTGAAGAGGCTTGCCTGGTGCCCTAGGAAGTCAGAGGGCAGCTCTATCCTCAGATCTGCCGGAGACATTTTGACATTTCTTATGCCTCTTCTTCATTACATCTGGATTGAAAATAACTTTGCAAAACATTCTGAGGTCCTTGGTAAGGGAATAAGAGGAGAGGCCTGTGATATGATATCTTAGATGACTGCAGCATCTGTATATATATTTGAAACCTTGGCTATTAATGGAAAAAAATCATCCTTTCCTGTGCAATAAAGGTCTAAGGATTCAAAAGAAACAGTAATCTTAGAATTTTTGGGTGCAATATTAGGATATAGGAGTTGAATCCACACGGCATATTAACGATTACCAACAAGGAAACAATTTTAGGAGCTATTCATTTAAGCAAGAGTTTCATTCTAAATGAATGATGGAAGCAACAAAGGCTCCTAAGCACTCAGTAAAATAGATGAGAAAATGGCATAGTATGAAAATCAGAGAATAGAAGACAGATGTCAGAATTAGAAATAACAGAAAGTAGCATTTTTGTTTTTCCTGTTCCAGCTTTCTGTGCATGAAGGTGCACACACAGAGCCTGCTTAGGTTTTCAACACAGTATCCAAAGATAGGGGATTGTGTTCCCCCCAGAAGAACACAAGCTGAAAGAGGGGAGTGTTTCCAACACAAGTGGACAGAGGACTAAAGGATTACATGTCTAAAGCAGGGAAGGGTTGGTTAATCCCCAAAAGGCAGCTGGACTTCCCTCATAATCTGCTACTCTTTTGAAATTAATATAATAGAAAAGTTTGTGGGTATTTTTGTATCATATTAATTGGTGCTGGATCAAACCCAGGATGAAGGACAGTATTCTCTATTGACACAAAGGGCAACAATGACCTGGAGCCCTTTCATCTCATTACCATCAGACCAGCCCACCAATTGTATCAACGAACAGAGACTGAGGTTTTGTCCTGGCTCCTGTTATCCAGCATTTGACTAAACTTAAATACTGCAGTACCTTCCAAAAAAGCCTGAAGTGTCACAGGCAGGAATGATCACTTCCCTCTCTCCAGGAGGATGTATGCAGATTGCTGGGGAGTCATAAAGAAAATGCATCCCAGAACAGCAAAATGAGTGAAATGCTTTTGTTTGTTCCACTCGCTGTTGAACCATCCTATTTGGCCACATATGGAGGTAGGTACTCTACTACTGCTCTTTAAGGAATTTATATTTACAATTTTTCTTCAAAAATATCAGTAAGAAAACTTAAGTATCCCAAAGCTCTAAAGCATTCAGGAAGCCAAGAGGGCACCTGGCACTGCTCTCTCAATGCAGCAGTGTTAGTGCCTTTTGTCTACCCTCTACCCTGTCCCATCAGATGTGTTGCATGTACTCACCTGAGCTATACTGCCAACACCAGTGACAGTAGGGATCACCTTAGATACTTTTCTTGTTCAAGCAACTCTGCAGCAGCAATACCTTCCTCAACAGTATTTCAGCCTTGCTACCAACTACTCAGACTAAACAGATCAGTATTCAGTTTCCCCTGAGTCTGTAGAAATTGGGTTTATTCTAAGAGAATGCTAGGGGCTTCTAATAAACTGGATTAAAACCATTGCTCATCTTATGGAAAATTCTGTCTATACTCAGCCAAGTTCTAAAGTAGGATGTGAATGTGTCATACACAAGAGCCTAATAATTCACTTACAATGTCTTTAATGCTGTCACTGGAAAAAAATTATCAGAGCAACAGAAGTCTGGTGTTTTAACATTGCCTGAAAACTGGCAAAAAGCCCTACCCACAGCCCCTGAAAAGGCTTTCCTTCATGAGGTGCAAAACTTTTCACTTTTCTTTAAAGGTAAAAGAGCTTTCTGCTGTGCCACTTTCTTCTCTGTTTTCTACCATCTGTGTTCTGCCCACTCTATCTGAGGGTTCTCCCTGATTCCATTCTCCAGATCTGGGTCCCCTTTGAACAGCCTTTCTGTTCAAGCAGTTGGGACAGGAAAAACACATTCATCTCATCCCATTTCCCATCAGCGGTGCTTCCCTCTCTGCCCAGAAAACTGCTAGTGTGGAGCGACCCTGTGTGTTGGGGAAGAGCTGCTCTGGGTGGCACATCGTGGACCTTGGGTAGGTGAGAGAGACACCAGGAGAGCCAGGCTCCCTCGGGCTGCTTCACACATCTGCCTCCAGCACAAGGCAGTCTCCAAGGGCACATCCTGACACCTTGCAAAAAGCAGAGCAGCAGGATCTGGGTGCAGCAAGGAGGGAAGGTCCTGACACCCTGTCTAAAAGGATGAAAAATATCATCACTGTTAGCCAGATGGTGTTTCCTTTGTGCTGATATTTGACATACAGACCTAGCAAACAGACTCTCCAAAGCAAACACCACCCATATTGCAAACTGACTTCTGTAAGCTACACTTTCCTGTCCTTGGCTGGCAGTTACAGGAATGCTGTCTGTATATTCATGCCAAAACGTCCAACCACAAAAGCAAAAAATTAAAGAAAGAGGACATTGCCAATGAAAATCTTACCTTTCTGAGATTGATGGTATTGTAGATGTTGTATGGCTCTGCTCCTAAATACACCTGAAGTCAACCATTAAATATTATGCAATACAGCTGTCCCATATTGAAAGTTTTGCCGAAGCCTTAGAGGCCACCCACTCTCTAGAGGAGCATTTCCATTCAGCAGAATTACAGGACCACCACAGACAAAAAAACCAAATTTGCTAGCAGAGAATTAGGTGACGTTCAAGAGAACAACACCTTCTAAGAAACTTACAGATATAAAACTGAAAATTGGTGGGGTTAAAAAGCCTCACAGGCTTTTGTGTCCTTGATTGCTTCCTTTGAGCCAAGTCATGCACAGAGATGAAGCACTGAGCATATTATTTCCATGAAACTCACTGTCCTGGCTATATTTCTTAATGATTTGAGTAATTTCTTAGAACTGTTATTCTTTTAGTGATTATAATCTTGCAGGAAACCTGGCCATAGGATAGAAGGGGCGCCATGGATGACTGAATCCAGCCTCCTTTTCTTGAAATAGTGCCATATAATCCCACTCAGAAGACTTTCCAACCCAGGTTTTAAACTAGTAAGGCATCCTGTTCCCTGTGCTCTGTGGATATGGCTTTCCAACAGAATGCCCTGATACTTAACTGGTTCTGTTGTGGTTTTAGCAAGTTTTATAGAGTACTTACTGTCTTTACAGCTCTACCTGCAAAGCACTTCAAAAGATTCTGTGTTAAGACTTACCACAGTAAACCTGCTGACTCCATAATACAAATTCAAAGTAATTCCAGGTCAAACCTTTAATCAGAGAGACCTCTGTAAGCTGCTTCTCACCCTTATTAAAGAGATTTACAAAACCATGAAGGAGGTTGGAGAGTTACTGATGTGCCATTTAAAAAGGCTCCATTAAGATTTGGGTATTTTTATCTTCTAGAAAAAAGCATTTGCAGATTATAACTCTAAGAAGACAATTATAAGAGCATTCTGAGAGTCTTTTCACTTGAACTATATGGGGGAGAAATGGTACAGCAAAGTATGGGAAAGAAAATACATTGCCTAAGCCTTTTTCTTGAATAGGATCCTAACTAGCCGTGTCACAGCTGCAGTGAAGTGTCTCATGTTCCTGTGATTTATTACTATAAGGGCCACATCATCTGCCAAAGTGTGCTTGTAAGAAATTAAATGGTTTCCAAAGGAAACTTTATAATAAGACAGATTTTAGATTTGCATTTTTCCCCTGATTAGTGTCTGTGAAGTTCCTTTGAAAACTTTTGTATCAAGCATAAATACAAAATTATTGCCAAATGCAGTTTGAATTTGGGAAGGTTTCAGGAAGGAAGCTCAGTTACCCACAGAAAGGGATGAAGAGACTGTTTACAGGACTGAGAAGGCAGAACAGTACTGAAAGAGAAAGGAAGTGGCAAAGTTCCAACATGCTGTGCCTTGGACCCAATTGCTTTCTGTCTAACATGATGAGTTGTTCACAGAATTATTCTGTTACCCTTTCAGCTTGACCTTGGACAATAAAGCTTCAAATCAAGTGTAAGTAACAAATTAAGGGCTTGATCTTACACTCCCAGTTCCCTTTCACTTCAGGCTGAGGAGGGACCTATATTAATGTAGACCATGCTGTCATTCCTGATGGACATCCATCCAGAAAAATCCCAGAAAAGAAAGCTCCCACAATTAGCTAGCTACCACAGACAGACAGTAGAAAAGCAGCAGCAGTATTTCCATTGATCCCAATAACATCAGAGAACCTCAGAGTCAGCCTTTCAAGACTCGTTTCCATATGAGTGTTTCTGCTAACTTGTATCAAGTTCTCATTTTCAAGGGGAAATAAACTTAACCTCACAATATTTGTCCATTGCTGTAGGCCTGCTCTGTTTTCCTGATGTAAGTCAGCAAAACTAAATACAACTGTAAAGAAGTCCCAACACTTCCATCAGAAATACCTTGGAAATTTACACTATGAATCCATTACACCTCTTTTGTCATTAAAGTATGGAAAGAGCCAAAACAAAATACGAATACATGGAAAAGGAAAAGTATGTAACAATCTAAACAGAATGGCAAGCTGTAACACTGGGTATTTCTCTGTAGAATGCCCAGAAGTTTACTGCTTACTAACAGGCCAAACAAACATCTTTGTCAGTCTTGACTTAACATTATATAAAATACCACAACACCAGCAGTGAGGAAGGACTGACATCTTGCTTGCCTAAAGAGGTGACTTGATTTTCAGATGTTCCAGGAAGTTGCTGATGGTAAATTACTGTTGTGTCAAATAACATGCATTCTGTAGAATAAATGCTTTATACAAATAGCTTTTGTTCTCTACATCAGAATCGAAAAGCACAGATAGTTGCCATGAGACACTGGGAATAAAAACTTTGGTAGTTAACACCAAGGAGGAGATTCTCCCCTGAGTTATAGAGTCTTCAGAGGGGATGTAAAAAAATCCCAGTGAATAACCAGGTGCATGAAAAGATGAAAATATGTGGCTAAGATTAAAAACAGAAAGTTTTTTTGAACTTGGTCTTCCTGCCTTAATCTGTAGTCCTCCTAGAAAAGTTTTGCAGAGCTTCTGCAAAAGATTATTTCTGATTTTGAATTTGAAACAGCAGTTATCCCCAGCTGGACCTCCCTATAAACCATGAATACACATTCAAGGAACACAAGTTCCACCACCACAATACCTCGATCCATTTGCTTTAGCAACAACCTGTAAAAGGATGACACACAACTGTTCAGTCTTCTACTTGCTTCCTTTTCCTCCTTCCAAGATAAAATAAGCATTTCACCTAAACTACTGCAAATTTCTCTGGGGAGACAGGATCACATTATAATGAAGCCCATCAAGTTTGTTTTAGAGCTATAAAATGCTGGGATCAGGCTAAAAGAATCCCTCCTGGTATACAGCATATTTCTCTTCCTATGCATTATATCTACAGTCTCATTCCAATATCATGTACCAAAGCCTTTTCCTCATGCAGAGGAGCCAGGTAACACATGACAACCCATAGAGAACATTTCTGACAGCTTCTTTGACAGATGCTAAAGACATGCTGTTGATGCTATATTTTTTACCTGGTTGAGATTAATAATTAAAACTGATTCAGCACTGAGAATCTTCTAACTTTGTACTGAACAGGAAAAAACATGTTCAACTATGAGAAGACTAGAATCATTAAAATTCTATTTCAGAGAGCTGCTGTTAAGTGATAATTTTGCTCTTCAAATTAGAAGAGAGGATTAATAATTGAATCCAAAGACTTAGTTATATATATTTGGTGGGTTTGTTTCATAATAGAAAAAATGACTTGAGCAGAAATCCATTAAAATTTTTAGTATTCCCATGCTAATCTGATTCTAAGCTTTTCCATTAAGTAGCACAGTCATAATGGCATTAACCTACTTAAGCAGCAAAAACAGCACATAATTATCACTTTTAATTCAATCTTTTAGCTTGTGAATAGATACTGTACATCACTGACAATTCACATTCCTAAAGAGATTTTTCTATTCTGTCATAGGAGCTTTACCTCCTCTTGTACTGATATAAGTGATCCAAGCACGTATCATTTTTTTCCTCAAGAAAAAGTCCTCAGATTAATGTATAGCAAATTTAAACCCAGAGGTCTAGCAATCAGCTACTGCTTTATTCACCTTAAGATAGATGTTTAGATATGAGCAGGAACTAGGCCACAATTACCCATGTACCAGCATATCAGCATCTTAAACCATGAGCATACTCTCCAAATTATGAGTATGTTAGATATTGCATATATTAAAAACAAAAGTCCCACATAGAGAGTATAATGTGGAAGCTCTGTAGAAATTAGGGGAGAAGAGAGAAGACTATACAGCACATAGCATCTCTCCCTTGCCTCTCAGAAGAACCCTCTATTTACTGCCTTGGGACCTCCTTTTCTCGGGAATTAGGAAATGTGACAAATTTCTACATGCAGCCCCATCCAGCAGAGGCAATGGCTTGCTCCCTGCCCTCACAAGACTGCTGAGAGGTGTAGCTGGTGTGAACAAACCAAAATTCACTTCCCATCGCTGCCACCCTCAGTGCCAGCCCTACAGGGAGCCAGGACTAGCACTGAAAATTGTAGGCTCAGGGATCTCCAAGGGCCTTTCTCCTGATGCCCCCTCCCATACAGCTGTCCCTCTGTCACACTGTAGATACTACCATCGAGCTAAGCAGCAGTGGCACCTGTGCATTTTTATATATTTGTTAAAGGACTCTATAAAGGCCAGTAAAAGGCAGAGCACAGGACTGCTGTGGTTTAGTTGCCAACTGTACAGCTTTTGCATAAAGCTGCAGCACGGCAGCTGTGCAAGTGACAAATCTAAATACAGCCCACTGTTTCCAAACCAAACAGAAATAAAGCAGGCAGCAGGCTGGGACTGGCCAGGCTGAGCCCTTGTGACTCAACACAGCACTATCAACAACGGTTTTAAAGATAAATAGGCCAAAATCTAACGCATGGCTGATCTCAGATGCAGCAAACTCAGACCTTGTCCACTCCTCTCTTGCCCGCAGTCTATGCCACTCCCTGCTCCTGTGTGCCTGCCATTGGCACTGCTTACATTGCTGCTTCCCCAGAAACTAAACAGCTTCTACACCTGATCATAGTGCCAGAGTGACAGCATCTCCTCCTACACGGAACAAGCTCTCACTTTCACAGGTCCTCAGCTGGCAGGGAAAGATGAAACAGTTCTTCCCACACCCCAGAGCCAGGCATTTAATGTCCATGGTTCATCTCCTCTCCATCACAGATCTACAGCTGCAGTACAAGGCTCTGAATTCTGCTCTAACATCATCAGTAATCCCAGTTTGTTGCAAACACATATCTAGCAGACATTTCTGCCTCTACACATACTGTTCAGTAGTCTCTTCTTTCTGCTATAAGAAAGCAAATGTCTGCTTGGAGAATCTGATACTTCAAAGCCTCAATTTCCTTAGCAAAATGACAATATGTCAGCATTTGGTACAAGAAAACGTTGTTGAAGCTACTGACATTCAGGCCTGACATATGCTCTATTTCCATCCTTCCTCTTTCTTCTCTTCCCTTAGTGGGTTAAGCCGACATAAATTCACAGGTGTTTCCATCTTACTCACCATAAGCCCTTTTACAAAAAATACCATGCCAGAAGATTTTGTGTCTCTCCAGGCTGCAGGTAGCCGAACCAAGACAATATCTAAAACAGATTTTCTCAAGACACTGGAACAGAACCCATATTAACCAAAACACAAGCCTAGTCCTGTGCTCAGGTTCCATAAACTGTCCATAAATGACATCAAGGCAGCCCTAGAAAAGCACAGTTCTCCTTCTGGCTTCTCAGTCTACATCACTGCTGCTCACAATAGTGCTTCCTACCTACGCAATCTCAGCCTGCAAAATCATAATTTGGGACCATCATTTTCTACAGAGGGCCTTTTTCAAATAATCCCTGACCAACAAAACTAATCTCCTTAAAGATACCGCAAAATCACTTCATCATAGTTTCATGCATTTTATTTTAAAGGCCTATTAAGAACCCATTCTTTCTAGTAGAATGCTATTTGTCATCTCAACTTTTTTTTCCTTTGGGATCTTGAAAATAAGATTTCCCTATCTTTGCCTCTTTTTTTTTTCTGTCTGTTTCTATTTGATCAATGATGATTCATTTTTTTCCTGTGCTTCTACAAGAGTTGACATTAAAATGTCTAGTTTCTATCCTCTTTCTGTTGGATTTGTGCATTGGAGCCATTCACAATGAAGTCAGCTCAGCTCTAGGCATTGTCTCTGATAGTTCAATTCCAGCTGAATTGCTGGAGCCAGCAGGACATTAGCATTCACTTGATTGATTTAGCATACTCAGAGAATAAGATGGGTTCTGTATTCAGCGACACACATGAAAAACTGAATAAATTATAAAGTAGTCCAAAGCTCTTTTGGAGTCACATATCTTTTCCTTCTCAGATACCTTCTTGTGCTTGAGGGCACCATCTAAATAATAGTCATTTCAATGCCAAGCCTTTCCTTGACAGTGCTTATGGAAGAAAGAGAAAAGTGATTTAAAACTATTGTTTAACATACTTCATCAATTTAACAGATTTCAAGGCTAAAAGATCGTCCTATAGGGGGGAATTTCCACTGTAATTTCTGCATTTTGTCCAACAATTGGAGAGAACACTTTTTCAAAGGTAAATACTTCAATCTGAAGTATTTATAAGAAATAAGTATTAAAAATATAACAATTGATGGCTTTAAAACTTTCTTTCCTTGTCCAGTGCCTACCCTAGTGACAAGGTTTTGGTGCTGTATGTGATTCAAGATGCACATGACCTACAAAGTATTTGTGTCTTTTCAGAGTCCAGATTCTTGAATGTAAAGCTAAAGTGAAGAGGGGAATGCAGGGCAAAATTTTCAGAAGAGGTGGCTAAAGTTTGGCTCAGGAATTCATCTGACTCCAAAAGAAATGCTGAGCCAAGCAGGTGCCTGTGAACTGAATGAAGAAATATGGCTTTATTTTCCTGCAAACTAGAATCTCTACCTCACTCTTTTATCACTTGGAAACAGGGATTCCCAAAGAATTTTCAACAATAGGACTGAAGACCTCAGGAGATATGTTTGTTCAATTATACATTTTATGGGCTGCATAAAAATATTGGAAGGACCGTACCATAGCAGAACATAATTGTCCTCCTCTTAAAAGCCCTTTTCCTGCACTATCTCTGTTGGCTCCAATGGTTGTTCAGCTACTCAAGGTGAGTTTACAGCCTTCAGACCATAACCATACTTGACCCCTGTGACAGGACCTTTCACCCCCTGATACAGCAAAAGCTTATCTCTACCTCCCCCATAGCTAAGCTAGATCAGAATGTGACTGACAGAAAAGCACTTTTTACAAGTATAAAAGACCACTATGATTTTCATTAAATCAGAAATCTATACATTCTCTGAGTAGAAGAGTTCTCCCCAATGTGGAGACATTTGCATTGAGATACTTCCCTGGGACTGAGAGAAATTAGGAGGCTCTTTGCACACCATCATCATTTGCTGTGACATTGGCTCCTAATCCACACTATTTCTTCGCTAGCTGTAACATAGCTACCATCATTATCATGCACTGTATTTTTATCTACTAGTAGTTCTTTTGTTCATCGTTTGTTATAAGTAAGCCTGTTAAAGTCTTATGTCTGTTTTCCTTATGTCTATTCAATAAAAAATTCATGTTGTAATAGGCCTGACTGGTCATTATTAGGGACTTGCAAGTGAGTGTGGGTTTTGGGGTGCTGGCTGCCTCAAAAAAGCTACTGCCGGAGATCTGAGCAAAGGCAGAGATTTGTCTAAGCTTTCCCTTTTCATTCGTAACAACCCCCCTCTTCTGATGCAGTCAAATGGACAGGTAGAATTTGTGCATTTTTCCAGTAGCTTCAGCATTATAAATACATGGATGATGTGACAAGGTCAGCTGTCCCAGTTTAACTGCACCTTTCCATTTCTCTTAATTCCAACAGTATTTCCTAATTAGGGGTTCTTTCTATATGACACATAGCTCAGGTGATGCTTTAACTGTTCAGAAACACCTGCAATCGCCCTCCCCTGGCTTCAGTTACCTGTTCTGAGTGCAACTGCAGGCTCCAGCCCAGCCTCCCTGCTGCACACATACATAACGGGAAGACAGATGGGTCTGGACACTCATTTGTGATCATTAACAAGTAGTGCCTGTAAAAGATGACAACTCATGTCAGCTGAAACATTTCACATTAATTGGAACAAAGTTCCTATCAAATATATTTTGATAATAGCCAATCTCTCAAGGATATTTTGCGCCACACAGCAAGAACATGTTTGATGTCTTTCTTTAGAGGCAAGAAAGAAAATCAGGAGGTAAATCAGCTACAGCCAGCAAAGAAAGACAAATAGAAAATAACAAAGAAACAGTTCTGTCTGTAGAGATAAGCAAGGAACCATGGAGCTTATCAGCTCTCTCAGCAGTGTAGATCCTGACACAGGTCTGTAGGTTCCAAAGGCTGCTATTGTTTCAGAGGGTGGCAGAGACACTATGAAGGATCGGTAGGAAGTAAGGGATGAAGTTGCAGCTAACAAACATCTCCATGGACAGCAAGTCAGTACTCAAAGTTGAAATCTGGCAATACTCTCTATGAATATAGGAGTGCATGTTTTAATACAAAACTAATGCAATGCCATTCGCAGTGATCTTGGAGAAGCCAGTTCTCCTGGTTCATTCCTACAACGTGACTGAGCATTTCCCTTGACTTTCCTCACTTAACTTCCGTCTTAGGCTGGGTTACAAGATTTGGTTGGTTGCCAGCCGACGGCACTGACTTCAAATACTGATCCCCTGAAATTCTTAAGAAGAGCTTCTTGTAGTAATTTGAGATGGATAGCTGTCGCAGCAGGCTCCGGGGCAGTGGTGGAGTGCCACGACCTACTGAAGAAGTGTCCTGGGGAGGATGTCCTCAAGGCACAGGCACGTCCTCCGTGCTCGCTCCCGGGTGGAGAGTGATTTCAGCTCTTTTGTGAGCTCCCCGCTTCGGCCGGCACAGGAGAGAACAGACAGGAGCTGTGTGTGGTAGCCCCAGGCAAAGCTTTATTCTTCTTTCCTTGACAGGGTCCAGGGACGAACTGGCTCAAAGGGGTGTGAGGGAGCAGGGTTGATATAGGAAAGGCAGGGGGCGGGGTAGAGCATTAAGCCAATCATTTGATGGCTCAGGGGCGGTACAAAAGGGGAAGGGCCAATGGGGTACAGGCAATTTACATGAAACAGGGAGGCATGCTGGGAGTAACCCTTTTGTAATCATTATGACGAGGGAGTGCCTAATGCATTCCCTCCAGGGGAGAGACCACCAAATTATTTGTTGAGAGGCTTTCAGTTTCCTCGGATAGTTAACAGGAGTACATGTGTGTTTAAATTAGTTCCAAAATATTTAACAATCGCTGTTGTGAGACCTAATGCATTAGGATGCCATTTTAGTCTTTTTAACACCAAGCAACAATTTCAGAAACCAGAGAGTCTCTCTGGGTTTATAGCATGCTTTCCAGGCTGCTTAGACATTCTCTTCACTGATCTACTGCTGGATAAAAGCAATGTTAAAAAGACATTAAAACAACAGTCAAGATATGTAGCTACTTTCTGTCAGAGACCTGGAAAGCACCTCACTGAAGTTAAGCAGGAAAACAATTTGTTGAAACATCTTCTGAAGCAGTGAGTCGCAACTCATTCAAATCTCTCTAAAGTACATGATCAAGCAACTGCTGAAGCCCTGAACGCCACAATAGATTCTGCAAACAGGAGATACTAAAAAAAAGCTTTGAACTCATCTCCAGTCTCTGGTATGTGATAAAAACCTGAATGCCCACATTTCTTTAAAGCAGTCAAGTGGGAAAGTACAGGATGAATGATGTTCCCCTAGCGCAGCAACAGAACTACCCATACAAGCTGACAGTACTCTCCTATCACTGTGTGTAATTGGCATTTAGTTCCACTGAACGGAACCATTTTGGACATGCACTGACCTAACCCAAGGAATTACTTTGTAACATATTTACCTGAACCTCAACCAATCATTCCCCAGGCCCAGAAAAGCTAAGCAGTCAATCGTCTTATGGGTCTTTTTGCTAAATATAATATTGTTAAGCCTTGAATTCTATAGTACAGCCAGGAGCCTTAAAAAAAACCTTAGCAAATAACTGAGGCATCTGAGGCACCCAGTGAGATGCCATAAAATCCAGAGCACCTCAGTTGTAAATTGACTAATATAAAACCTGCTAAATGCCTCCAACCAGGATATACTTTACAATATAGGGAAAACCTATCCTAATCACTAACTTATCCTAATAACTGTGTTGGCTTAAGGGTACAGTTTAATCAGCTAACAAAGAGACAGAACATTCAAAACCTCTTTGCTTTTTTTTTTCCAAGAGGGAGGTAGAAAAAGGGAGCAAACTGTTGTTCTGTGATGCTCATTCAAGTCAGGTGTCAACTCCAAGTTCATGAGAGTTGATATGTAGAAAGAGATTCTGACAATCTGAAGATCAGAAAAATTATCACTGAAGGCAAGAAAAAATTATATTAGTTGAAAATAAGGGGTTTTTTTGTGTATTCTAAATATTAACTAACTTTGTATATGTTGTGCTCTCTGCCGGGGAGGTGGAGGAACAAGTGAAATGTACCATACTTTAAGCACAGTTTATTGGATTGGTTAGGAAATTTATGGCAGTATCTCTGGGATTTGACCCTGGATATAACTGAGACACTGATATATTTGATATATATTTGATCCTAGATATACTTGGATATATGGGATTTGATCTTGGATACA
This sequence comes from Sturnus vulgaris, assembly GCF_052056855.1. NCBI lineage: Eukaryota > Metazoa > Chordata > Aves > Passeriformes > Sturnidae > Sturnus > Sturnus vulgaris. The sequence continues at coordinate 14,244,815 of NC_142256.1, read as the reverse complement.
GTTTAAGGCCAGTTCTGCCTTTGCTTTACTATTCTGTCCCCATTCATATATCTTCTCATTTAAAAGCAGAGTGCTGAGAAGTTGAACTTTTCTTGCAAGATACGGGTTGAGATGCAGATTGAGCTCTGGGTGGGAGTCCGAGGCGAGTTCTGCCAACCTTTGGGATAACAAAGGGCATAAATAAAGATGAGTTATTCCAGCCAGGTGAATGGAAACAGAAACATAGCAGGAGCCAGGAACTGCCGATCTTTTTGGATAACAAAGGAGCCGAGGACGGGTGCCAGTGAGGTGGAGGGACACAGAAAGAGGGAGCATGGGCAGAGGACTGAGCAGGGACAGGGAGGGGACACTGTGACGAGATTAAACCCAGGCGTTGTTTAATTGGGATCCTCCTCGGAGACACTAGCTCGAGCTGTTTATGTGTTGCTGTGCCGGGAATAAATCCCTTTATGAGACGAGACATCTGAGACTCAGCTGTGGGGAACCTGCGGTCGAACCGGTGAGGAAAACTGGTCTGAGTGTGTGGGGAGCCAAGCGAGGGACACGTCGTGTCACTGGAGCCGCCGTGAAGAGGCTTCTGTCCCAGCAGCAACTGTCTGTGGCGCTGGGAGCCAGGGATCTCGTGAACGCTCAGACCGGGAAATTTCTTGCGCTTGGCACAGCAGGGCCCGCGGGGCTCTGAGGGGAACGAACCCCTGAGGGGAGCGCGCGGGGCGGCCGGGGCCGTGAGGGCGGCAGGGCCGCGCGCGCACCGCCAGGCGGCGCCCCCGCCCCGCCGAGCGCGCGGAGCCCGGGGCGGCCGCGCGGCGCTTCCGGCGGCGCAGGAAGGGGCGGGGCGCGCGGCGCTGGTGAGCGGCGGGAGGGGCGGTGCTGCCGGGGCCGCGGGTCGGGGAGCCCGGGGAGCTGCGGCGGGAGCGGCGGTGCTGCTGGGGCCGCGGGTCGGGGAACCCGGGGAGCTGCGGCGGGAACGGCGGTACTGCCGGGGCCGCGGGTCGGAGAGCCCGGGGAGCTGCGGCGGGAGTGGCGGTACTGCCGGGGCCGCGGGTCGGGGAGCTACGGCGCCTCCGGCACCGAGCGCCGTGGAGCGGGTCAGGCGTGAGCCGGGCTCCAGGAGGTATTCCCGGGAAACGCCGCGGCGCGCGGGCCGCGATGTGGCCGCGACAGCGCCCAAGCCCGTCCCGCTGCCTCTCGGTGCTGCGGGCGAGGAGGCGCCGGGGCCCTGCGGGCACGGCAGCCAAGAGGGGCCGAGGCACAGGGTTCGTGTCGTAGCGTTACCGAGAGCCGCGACGGGAACCTGGATGTCGCCGCTGCTTTCACCAGCCTTGTCCTGGTGCGGGAGATAAGGGAACTGCAGCTAGGGTTAGAAATTGAGGACTGCATTAGAACCATATGGAACTCGCGCTAGTGCATTTATTCCTTTAAGTTCTTACAGTGCGTCTCTTTTCTAGGGAAAATGATTTCTGAAAGCAGCTCCTTCATCAAGGGTGTGGTGCTTGGAGGAGCCTTCTGCATGTTGGTTACGCTCCTCGGACACATTAAGGTGGGCCATGGGACCAAAGCACATCACCATGAGCATCACCACATCCAGGCTCCCAACAAGGAAGATGTCTTAAACCTTTCAGAAGGTGAACGTGTGGAGCTTAGTAAAAGCATCCATGTTTACTGTATCATCCTTGTCAAACCAAAAGATCTGGGGCACTGGGCTGCAGCAAGGGAGACCTGGAGCAAGCACTGCGACAAGGCAGAATTCTACAGCTCGGAAAATGTCAAAGTGTTCGATTCTGTTGCCGTCAACGCAAATGATATGTGGGTGATGATGCGGAAAGCATACAAGATAGCGTATGAACGCTATAAGGATGAATTCAGCTGGTTCTTCCTTGCATATCCAACAACATTTGCTATAATTGAAAATCTCAAGTATTTCTTACTAAAAAAAGACCCCTCACAGCCTTTTTACATAGGTCACACTGTGAAATCTGGTGACCTTGAGTATGTAGATGGTGAGGGAGGAATTGTTTTAAGTATTGAGTCACTAAGACGACTCTCCCGTGTTCTTGGAGACCCTGACAAGTGTCCAGAGCAAGGAGGAATGATTTGGAAACTCGCAGAGGACAAACAGCTGGCAATGTGCCTGAAGTACACCGGCGTGTTTGCCGAAAACGCCGAAGATTCAGAAGGGAAAGACGTCTTTAACACTAAACCCGTCGGGGCCCTCATTAAGGAGGCCATGTCCACTCACCCGCAGCAGGTGGTGGACGGCTGCTGCTCCGACATGGCCATCACCTTCAGCGGGCTGGCCCCCAACCACATGCACGTGATGATGTACGGGGTGTACAGGCTCAGGCCCTACGGCCACTCGTACAGTGATGCCCTGGTCTTCCTGCCCCCACCAGGCTCGGACAATGACTGATGTGTCCTCAGGGAAGGCCTGCAACCGTGGAGTCAGCTCTCCTCACAGCACACAGTTGTACTGACACATTCTGGTACTGGTGTACAGGTTTTTTTGCACACTGAGGATTAGTAAAGCTCTTAATTTTGAAAGTGGAAGGAGAATTTTTTCTAAATCTTTTATAAAGAAATGCTTCTGGCTTTTGCCGGTGCTGGAATGAAATGATAAAAAGATGTTAATGTTTATTATAAAAGGAGATTAAATTTATAGGGGGGGTTTCTACATGTAAATATTTATTAATGAAAACTCAAATTAACTTTAACAGATATATTTTTGCAAGACTTTGATTATTTCAGTTCGTCCAGGCATTGCTGGAATGTCTTTATATCTTTCTAGGATGTACCAATAAAACTGACTACAGATTCAGTCTCAAAGACTGTAATTTTAAGCTATTTCTTTTACACTGAACTACACAATAGCTTGAGCTTATACAACACCTGCCACCTCATGTGCAGCCTTCTAACAGCAGGAAGCTGTTAGGAGGTGACAAGAAATCTTGAAACGAAGTAATATCAAGTGCCCTTTGGACTACTGCTTCTAAGCAGACAAAAGAAAAAGATAAACTGTATTTGAATATGTATTGACATGGTCAAGGAGTCTGTTAGCACAAGATGAATTGCTGATTTAAAATTTCACTCCATCTATAAGCATGTTAGAATAAAGGTTTAGCATTGTTTTTGCTCCTGTTAGTGGGTGCTAATAGTGTTTACAAGGAAGAAGTTGGTTAATTGTCAGTACAATTTGGTGTTTGATTTGGAGTTGATTTTTTTTACAGTAAAGTGCACTCAGTTTTACACAAGTTCCTGGGTCACACTCCTGTCCATTCACAGCACGTGCAGACAAAGAGTGCTTCAGTACTTTATTTAGAATTCACTGACCTGACATGGGTGTTTCAAGACTTCAGGAAGGTACTACATCCATCTGTTACATCTAGGACTATCACAGGCTTTGTTGGTACTATGATATTCATAAAACATGGGAGCAGACTGTGTTATCTCGTCTTTAATCAATCAGTTGTAACACCCTACCCTGAGCTGCAAGTGGGCAGGTGGGGAAGTGAAACAGCTGCTTCAGAGGTGATGAGACTATCTACATCTTGGGGTTTTTTAAGCATCAGGTTTTTGACAAGAAAGGTAAAACAACTGCTCAGACTCTCATACAAGCTCCCACAGCTCAGCTGCTTTTTGAAAGGTGACACAAGATGCACCTTCTCATCCTCCCTGTCAGTCAGAGCTCAGCTGACAGCAACATAAACATACACGATTACTGCCAAAACCTAGGTAAAACTTGTACCTTTGACGTTTTCCTAAACTGGTCTGTAAATTAAGCCTGATTTGAATTGTATCTTCTTACAGAATAACACAGCTGCAAAAACTTTGACAAAACCAGATAAAGAAAGGAGAACTTTCATTTCAGTGTTTCTGATTATTAAAAACAGTTCTGACCCCCTGCAGCAACAGCAGTCATAGAATGAGAATTCCAACAAGAAAAAAAATCTTATTTGTCACAGATCTGAGGTGCCGTGGGACAACAGGAAGAGATAAGATGGAAGGGTAAAAAGCAAACCACAAAAGGCAAGACTAGCTCATTTTACACCAAAAAAACCCCACAAAAAACTAAAAACAAAAAACACCTTAGGCATAGTACTAACCAGAAATCAGTACATTTACAGTGAAATCTTAAGGAAGCACAGAAATGTTCACCAGCATTCTGAAGGTCTGAGGTGTGATCAGAACTTTTTCTGCCACACTGCTTAAAATCTTTTCTTCCTACATTGATAGTTTCAGATGTACCCTGTCATTTTCAGAAGTACAGTCTTGTAAATAATTCTACCGACTTTAAAAGCAGCATTTATTAGGCAATACATTCCTTCTGCCATGTCTTAACTTTGCTTTAGAATCAAATGGAGAACACATTAGCTACTATCATCTGTAAAGGTCCAGTGTGGGGAGACCAGGCCTGCAGAACTGCACCAAGACAGGGCACTGGCACACGAAGTTACCCTCTGCTGTTGTAAAATGCATGCGTTAGAATGAAGAATAAATGTGTTGAAATATTAATAAATGCTTCCAGAGACAGTTATGAGTGGTAGACCTTAAAAGTTTCCTTAATTTATTACAGTATTCAATTTTTCCATAGACATAGCTTTGGGTATGCTGAACAAAGGATTGGGTTACCCAGACAGACACACAGTGCTCCTGAACCCATTCTGTAGCTGTATGGAGACATGTGGCAGTGTGCACAAGCTGAGAACTCTTCAAATTCCACCTGAAAAAGTTGTTCCTGGCTATACTGAAAAACATGTTTTGCTGTCATGCCTTTATTTAACAGTGATTTTGTTTCTGCTCCTAAAATAAGGCAGCACACAGGGAATAGAGAGCGTCAGGCACCAGGGTGGCACACACTTCACTGGGACTGTGCCCACCATTACTACAAACTCCACTAGAAGGAGAGCAGTATCAAAGTGTTGGCAGGTAGAAATCTGAACATACATACAGTCTTCAGATATGAGCCACCATAAAAATTTCTAATCCACATATCAGTCTGAGTTCATAAATCCTATACAGATAAATGCATATTAAAAAGAGAAAATCCTTACGTAAAATGAAATTAATGCTCTTAATAAGTTAAAAAATGTCAAAAAACTGATTCCTCCACATTCAAGTAACTAGGTAGACTAACAAGATGTCAATCAGAAGAAAAAAATCTGAAATGCTTCAGAGGTTTTATAAACCGTATTTATATTTCACACACACTTTGTATTACTCTTAGAAGAGCACAAAAATGTAAACATTTCTTGGCTTTTTCTTCCTTTCCATTTGAAATAGTCTACTCCATGCAGAATCTTTCATCAAATATCTTCAGACAGTGAAGAATTCAGGTTTAAGACAAAGCAAAATGACTGCAATAAAAAGAAATCTAGAAAACTATTGTAGCCTAACAGTACTTTTGCATTTGATTTATTTAGCATAGCCACAGAACAAAATAATTTGTACATTCAGTCACATTAAAAACAAGGAATTACAAAGCAGTCCACATTTAATCTAAGTGCATTCCTTTGGAGTAACAGTTCCTGTTGTTTCACTTATATGTCTTCATATGCCAAAGGCCATCATTTAAATAGTGGATATTTTCAATACCAATCCCTTTGTTGACCTTCTCACTGTAGGAGGAAAAACATATAGTATTAGCTAGGTTAAATAAAAGCACTACAAAATATATTATTTCAAGTAGAAACTGCAACATTTTTCAACTGGAAGGGGAAAGCTATCAGCCATAAAGTCATTATCCTCCACAGCACGTGGACAAGAAACAATATTTGTTATTACATGTGTCCACATTGCTGACTGATAAGAGGGCAATATTTGCCTTCCACTTGAATTTTCAACAGCTTTCCACAGTATTTTTACTACTTCCTTGTGAGACACAGTTCTTCAGAAAACACTTCTGCTACTTTTCTTAGTTTTACCATTTCTCTATCAAAGTAGCACAGCGGTTGTGAGCCTTCATCTCCCAGCACAGGATGTGGTACAAGACGACTGGAATGTGGAATCTAAAAGTTCTGGTTCCAAGTGTGCCACTGACACAATCAAATACAGGTGAGCTGCCTCACTTCTAGCTGCAGGTCATCTCCCCACTTAATAAAGAATTAAAAATGCTAAATTTATGTGCCAAGGACTTGCAGCATGTTACAGACATGCTATCCTCTATAGTACTGACTATCTTTTAAGTCACGTCTTCCTTTAAAAATTACTGGTTTGTGTCTGCATTGAATGTGTTTAGTTAAAAAAATGAACTTGTTTTGCCACAATAAACAAGACAAATCTCTTTCTGGGAGTGAGAACAAATTTTATGCCCCTGGAGAATATAATTTACTCTATTTACAGCAAGTGTTCTATTACTTAAAAAACCTGTCCAAAAGTAATCAGGAAGGAAAATGCTGCTAACACAATATTAACACATTATATGTAGTAATCACACCAAGAGATTGAAATTCCACTGCCTAAATCAGAAAACTGTCGCACAAAAAAGCAGCAAATAAGCTGCAGAGAGGAGTATAATTTCATTTTCCTCTCCAGTTCACGTTGCTTCTCATAGGAACAGGATATTCAGCTGCAAGGCTGGTGGATTTGAAGTTAGGTATACAAAGGACCTTGGTGTGCAATGATCTCAGTGTGTCAGTGCTCTCTTAGGACTGGGACACAAGTAGCTTTTCTTTCCTCTTACTCTCAGAGTCTTTTGAAGCACCACAAAGAACCCTGAAGAATGTAATTCCTCAACAGCTACAGCAGGTCCAAATCCAGGTTTCTGCAGTCCCACTCTATCCCTGTCCTCTAAGACATTCCCACCTCTCTGCTTCATGCTACCATTACAGCTTAGGACAGGCTTCTGCTGAGAATTAACCGCATAAAAAAGAGTGACTTATTTTCACCAAAAAAGCTTCCTCACTGCCACAAGTGCCAGATGGGTCTGGAAACCAACACAGCCCAAACCTGCTGGGTACACCTCACATCCTGCAGGACATTAACAGAACTCAAAATGACAAACTGATTTAGCTACTTATAATTTAGCACTATCTGAAAGCCAAGAACTACTAACATCTATTTCCATTTTTATATCTCTTTTCTTCTCAAGTAGTTTTCAGTTTGTCCCTGAGCAGATCCCTAAATTTCACAAGAGGCTCAGCTAAGTTAGTCAGCACATCAAGCAGGAATGCTGCATGTGGGTACACTCAAAAGGAAAAGAGCAGGCCACTGAGAAAAAAAAGCCTAGACAGGCAACCAAGCTCCAGCAGGACTTGAGTCTCTGCTGTCCCTGCAGACAAAAATCTCTTCAATGTTTTCAATCCTCTGTATCCAAATTGCATCTCTTGCCTAGTCCAGGTAGTAAGTACTTGAAAAAGTATGTTTTTGCTCAACAAGATCTTTGAGAAAGTATGATCAGAGCACTAGAAATACTAATATTCAGTAGTACTAGTAATGTTTTGTCTTAAAATCCATATTCACATGAAAAGAACTATTTTGATTCCCAATAAGGACAGAAGACATTCCCTGCCTCCTTTTCTTTCCCTCAATACCAGTCAACAAAATGAAATCTTACAAACTCTCTACTTGAACAACACATGCTGCAACAGAAATGCAGTAACCTCGACAGTGGTGCTTATACTCCAAACTAACATAAGGATAATAACATGGGACAGGTTATATTTCAGCTTTTAAAACACTTACATGTCCTCAGCTGACATCTTCATTACTCCCACACATAATGCATGTTGTTTTCCCTCTGCCATTATTGCCTACAAATTATTGCTAAGGAAAACAGAATTCCTTTTAAACTATTTCAGAAAAGTAAAAGCAGTATGAAGAAGTTATTTCCAGAAACACTTTCAAAAGCTAGTGTTGAACTTTTAACCTTTTAGTAATTCTAGAGCTCCAGCTCTTAAAGATTAGCAAAACAATGCACTGAATTTAACAACTGAATCAGTGTGAAGAACAAAGCATGTATTTGTGAACTTGGAACAGCAATTACAGAAAAAAAAATGTCCCAGTGCTACATTTCTTTCTTTGTGCCTCACAGAGAGATGAGAGTCTCTGCCTTTCTGCAACAAAACAGCACATGTTCGTGGGGCCATTTTAGATTCCAAGGCACAGCAGAACCGAGACACCAATTTAAAAACCACAAGTACTAAAATCACATGTGTCCTTTTCAGAGCTTAGCAACACGTGATGTTAACTGCTGATCTTTTCCTATAGCATCTAACTAACAACAAAAGCAGCACAGCTCGGTTTTATAAATGCTGTATTTGTTCAGGGTTCTTTTCTCAGTAATAGTGAATTAGCATACTTTCCTCATTTTACATATGCTAACTTCATCAGGCACATAGAGTAAGTCCTGACTGTAGTAAGGTTGATCCTAAACATCTTTCCTAATTCCCTAGGAACGGGAGAGAATTCTTCTGAAGGGAATACGAGATTGACTAAGGAGTCAGGGGACAAATTACACTGCACCTCATCTACTTTTACCATTCTACATAAAATCACTAAGGAGCTCCACTTACCAATGAGATAAATGGAACAGCCACCCACCCAACAGTACAGCAGGAATAGTTGTGTGGTTTGGAACATGCAGTAAGTGAAAAAACATGAACTATTTTAACCTTGCAAAGCAATATCTAAACCTCTGCAGCTCATTTCTGATTACTAGGTACTTCATGACATCCAAAGTAATACAGATAATAATCAACTGAAACACAAGAACAGAAATTTAACTCATCTCACAATGAGTAATAATTCATAGTTAAGAAGGATACAACAACAGTGTCAACAGCAGCAGGGTAAAGCTTTGCTCCAGGAGACGTCAGGCCAGGGCACATTATATTAGCTCCACTCAGGACAAATTTAATGGCACCTTTATCAACCTGCTGATGCGGGAGAATAAATGGGTCTAGGAGGGGAAAGATACAGCATTGCAATTAATACAGCACCATGACAACATGAATAGCTCATTATCAAGTGAGTTTAAATTAAATATAGTGTCCTGCAAGGGTAGGACGTATGAGAAACAATTACCAGAGCTCCAGCTGGGTGGTACCATCCCAAAAGGACACAGGTACTGTCCTCCCAGACCACATCGTTTATGGGAGAACCAAAGGTAACCCAGCACTTCAGGCTATGGCTCCTGCACACCCACAGACTCACAGACTGAGCAACAATTTTCCCCTAGGGAAAACAACCACCCAAGTGCCCATCCCAAGAGATCTTAAAGCCAAGGGGTCTTAAATCCCGCAAACTCCATGTACTCTTACAAATTACTCCAACATGAAAGAAAAGCAGTTTAACGTTAACAGAACAAAAAAAAGGCAAACATGGACAAAATTCATGAAAGCTGTCAGCTCTCCCAGCCATCCTTCAAGTGCAGGCATCTTCTTGAAATATTTCCAACGCTGAGATCTGACTGAATAACATTTTTGGGATCCCAAAGAGGGTAACACAATTAAGCAGAAGAGCAAGAAAAAAACTGCAAGAGTAGATTGTGAAAAGAAAAAAGCATACAGCATAAGTTCCTACAGGAGACAGACACTACATCATTAAACTCAGGAAGACAGAATATTTTTCTAGTAAGAACTTAAAAGTATTTGTAAAACCAGACTTGAAAGAAAAAAGATAGGGACCAATAATAGCAAATACGTATCTCTGTCCCAGGGGAGCCTCTCAAGATTTTTTACAGAGCTTTGCACAATTTAATTCTTACTTATCAAAGTTCAGATTGCTTAACATATAGCATAGAAGCAATTAACATAGACATGCGAAATAGAAAATTAATAAATTCCTGTAAAGAAAGTACACTGTATCTTTAAGATCTATTCTGGAATATGCATATGCATGGAGTATATGGAATGGAAACTTTTTAATTTGGTTCTAGAGATGTCCTGTAGAATCCACTGTCACCCTTCTCTTCCCAGCACGAACACCCACAGGAAACTTACATTTGTGAAGCAACCTTAGCGTTGGGTAAAAAATCCCTTCTCTTTGCCTGAAGAACAGCAACTCCCCATTCACAGTGAGGATTTCTATATGTTCATGACTGCAAGATTAAAAAAAAAATCCAAAAGATACTTAACCCTTCTATAGTTTAAACACAGTATTTTACTTTATGGGGTCTGGTCTATCTTAGCATCTGAGAACAAAAATGGTCAACTAGCAACAAAATTTAAAAATATTATCTTTTTGTATGACTTGTTCTTCAGCAGTGGTCTCCTGTTCACTTCTTCGCTTTAAGAAAAAAGAAACCTACTGACCAAATACATAAACTGTATTTCTTTGGCATTGCTTTTTGAATGCAATAAAAAGAGTGAATAAGGAGAAGAACTCAGCAAAAATGTACTACCCTCTATTTAGAAAAAGAGAAAATAATCAAGATGCAATCCCAAAAATAGTACAAAATGTTACTGACAGAAATCAAAACAATTCTGAGCTTCCATGTCCATAAAGCTGAATGATTCCCTTCAACAACAGGCTGATTCTTGGAGAGACCCTAAGTATACTGCACATTAACTACGAGGCAGAATTTTTAAGTTCCTCAAGCATCCTACTAGCACATGCCTTTAAAGCACAGTGAGTACATGCCAACTTTCTAATTTGGCCGTAACACGGACTACTAGCTCTTAAGAGACGATGGATGCCTATCAAAAGTGCTAGGTTTATCTAATGTACAAAGTAAAAATACAAAGGAAGCAATCTTAGCACCTTGAAAGCAAAGTTTAAGAGAAAGATACTTACCATCTCACTATTTTGACTGGATCTTTCTTTGGCATGATTTGGTTTAGCCATGGTTCAATAACAGGAAATTGGTCTATCAGCTGATTCTTGATACCTTTAATAACTGAAGTCTTCAGCTGGATACAGTTTGATACATTCTCCTTTTCATCAAATCTGTCAAGTGAAAGTATTTTAGAAATGAACAATTTGCTGCACAAAATATGCATTTTCCAGCAGCTGTCTTCAGAAATGTTTATAAATTCACTGTAAAAGTCTAATAGCATATCGACTGTCCAACTTTCAAAGGCAGGATTTCACGAGGCTTAAATCTATCTCCTGGGAACACTGGGCTGGGGGAAGGTACGGGGCTCCCCCTTAGTAGCCTGTCTTCATCCCTAAACTTCTTGAACGGCCACAAAACACGTGTTTAGTCACACAGATAAACCTTGGCACACAGTGCTATTTTATTCAATTTCAAGAGTACTTCGCTAGTAACACAAACACCCACAGCCCTGTTCCGATGCAAATCCTTCACGTCCACCAGAGAAATACGAACGGCGCTTTCTACCACCCGAAGTTGGGACAAGTTAATGACTCAGCTCCACTTAACGAGTGAGTGCCCAAGGCAAAGCCGAGGGCTGCGGGCGGCGCTGCCCGAGGAGGCCTCGGGGCCGCTCCCGCCAGCGCAGCGCCGAGCCCGGGGCTGAGGGGGCGCCGGGCCCGCCCGGCCCCTTCCCTTCTCCTCCCCCTCGCCTCCCCCGTCCCCAGCCCGGCCACACTCACTTCTTGAACATCCTGCGGGCGGGAGGCGCCGGGCGGGGAGGCCGGGGCCGGCGGGCGGGCGGGCACCCACAGCCTCGGCGCTGCTCACACGCGGCTCCGGCCGGGCCGTCCCTCGCTCCGCGCCCGCCGGAAGCGCCGCTCCATCACCGCGGAACGGGCGGGGCCAGCCGGCAGCGCGGCGTGCGCCGAGGCCGTGCCTGCGCCCGCCTCTTCGGCATCCTCTGCTGCCCACCCGCTGCCCCTTGCACAACAGCGGCGTTATTGGGCTTGCACAACAACCAGGTGCTTGGTACTTACAGGCACGGCGCTGTTTCCCCAGGTAATATATCGCTTTTCGGTAAAATAAGAAGAGCAAAGTGCGCTAATAGTTACCGATACCATTTAAACACAAAATGCGTTTAACTGGAAAAACCACAGCCATCTTCAAACTAGCAGAGCAGAAGCTATCTGAACTTTCATCAAATAATACTTCGCCATACAAGCAACCACATTTTTAAAAACTATAATAAAAATTTATCATATTCTACCTCAAATGATAGAAACACAAGGTAAGTGTCTACCCTTCTTGAAAAAGACAGCACATCTCACTGAAGTAACCTGAGCCACTGGTTTCATACCTGCCTAAAAGAGCAAGATTAGGCCCAAATTTTCAAAAATTGCCTTTGTCAAAAGGGAGGTCTTACCTCTATGCTTCTACTACCTTAAAGCAGTTGGACCACTGGTTCCCTTCAGGGCTGAGCTAACCTTGAGTCTGATCTCAATTTCTCCATCTTCTCTTCCAAATCCTTTTTGCTGGGGTAGCTGCAGACTTCAGGGCCAGGTAACTGCTCAGCCAGTCTAAACGTGCTTGTACATAGGATTTTTGAAGAAGGCTCCAAGGACAGGCTGGACTTCATAAACACAGCTCTCAGTGTTACTGTTCAGCCTCAACACCAAAAAGCTAGAGACATTTGCTCTGGTCGCAGGGTCACTTTTAAGTACCAAAATTTTAAAAGCATGGTACCTGGACAAGACTGACAAAGCAAGGGGAACATCCAGCAACTACCCTGACAGACACCACCCCACAGGATCACATGCTAAATAGAAAGGGCTTAGGATTTCACCCCCCATAAGTTTCAGTAGGAAGAGGAGGGTAATGGACCTGGCTTTCTCCTGGATCCCCAGAACTTTAACTTGCCTCCGCCTGCTCTCGCATATCCAAAAGCTGAATATTCTAAGGGGACAAAGTTATTGACTATTCCACCCCTGAATGATTGCATAGACAGCAACTTCAGGAAAAGGGACACTTACTCGTCTTTTTTATAAATCCAATCCTTTCAATGAACCAAGAATGTGTAGAAATTTGGCATCTCTTACATCTCTGCACCTCTTATCTAATTTGGCTTAAGTGAACATGACAGTTACTGGGGAACAGAGAAAACTTTACAGCATACTCAAGTAGGTTTTATTTACTTAGCAAACATGTTTATTTCTGTTATATCTGACTTGGAATGTAATTTAGTAGCCTTGGGAACCATACAACCTGTTCTAAAGTGAGGCAAAACAAGACTGAAGTTTTGTTTTGCTGGGGTTGCTTTTAAACTGGGAAAAGTACTTTTCTACACATCACAAGCATGACATTCCAGCCTCAGGAGTTGTCTGACAACGACTCAGTAATAAAATATTTTCCAGAAGAGCCTCAGTAACATTACATTCCTATCTCTATGTACCAGTGTTTGCCAAGACAAGTTAGCCCATCTTTTCCTATCCAACATACAAGTGCCACTGAACTTCCCCTGAGGAACTCTGCTGTCAAGCAGGCAGGTGTGCACTCTTGGCTGAAGACCATCGAGAACCTCCTGGAACAAAACCTCATCACTTGGTTTGTTACTTTTTCCACAGCCATTTCTCAACAATGTTTGAATCCTAACGACGTTCCTAACAAAGGCAGTTTACGGTCCCTTTGGTAACAGATCCACCAACATCAGAACAGAGACTGTAAAGGCCTACAACTTCTGGCCTTGCTTCCAAAAACTACAAAACAAATAAAGAAAACAAAAGCAAACCACATACTATAGCCCAGTGCAAGTCCGTTTGTACTAAAATAATACCGAAAAGCTGACGCTAAATGATTGTTTATAAATTAGTGTAATTTCCAAGCCAAGCCAACAGGCCTCGGCCTAGGCCGCAGGCTCCGGGAGGCCGAGCTCCCGCGAACCGAGCACCGCACCGACCGCGGCCGGAGCCTGCGCCGAGCCTGAGGCGGGATCCCGGAGCGCAACTCCCCAGCCCCGCACTCCCGCCCCAGGGGGCGGCCCCACGCCGGCGCGGAGAGCACCGAGCCACGATCAGTTCCGGTGGGGCCGAGGGCGCGGCTGGGCCGGGGGCGGGGCCCGGGGCGGGGCCCGGGGCGGGGCCCGGGGCGGTCCCACCGCTCCCCGGCCGCGCTTCCGTGCGCCGCGCCCCGTCATGCACGGCGGGCGGATGCGCCGCCATTTTTGCGCTCCCTCTGCCGTGCAGTGACAATAACAACCCGGCCGGGCCGTCCCCCCTCAGGGAGCGCGGGCACAGGCGGAGAGGGGGGAGCGGGGCCCGAGCGGAGCGGCTGCAGGGCAGAGCGGGAGGCGTGTGGGACGAGGGGCTGGAGCCGAGGCGAGAGAGAGCCGCGCTCAGCCCTCCCCGCTGCTGCTCGGCGGAGACGAGGCGGCCGGAGCAGGAGGGGAGCGCAAGGAGAAGCCGGGGGAGCGGGCAGCCGTGGGGAATTCTGCTGCTGGAGAGGAGAATTGAGAGGAACTGGTGGGCGGCCAGAGGCAGGAACGGAAACGCTCCGCTGGGAAAGGAGTAAAAGCAGAAAGGCAGAGACAAACTGCGAGAAGAACCAAAGTAATAAAGGGGAAGAGGAGATAAAGCGATTCCTCCGATAAAGAAGAACGCGAAGGAGAAGGAATACGGAAGGACTCCACTGATGAGAAGGAGGAGTTGAAAGACACCCCCCCTCCCGAGAGACAGCAAACAGAGACTGACTCTAAAACTCTCCCCCTCTCTTTGTCACACCACAAGGATTTGATGCCCCTCAGCCTGTTCACTTCTGTGTGTTCATGTTTCCCACAGGTTTCTCTTCCCCCAACCCCCCAGCTGCAGCCCAGGAGGTCAGACCTGCCACTGATGGTAACACTAGCAGCAGCTCCTCCTGCAAGAAGAGAAAGTTAAATAACAGCAGCAACAGTAATTCCGAAAAAGAAGAATTTGATTCCATTTCCTGCACATCTTCTCCTTCCAAAAACACCTCCTCATCATCTTCCTCGTGCTCCTCCTCAGGGGTTGCTTCCTCCAACCATCACCTCCAGAAGAAGCTGCGCTTTGAGGACTCCGTGGATTTTATTGGACTCGATGTGAAGATGGCTGAAGAGTCTTCTTCCTCCTCCTCTCCTGCTGCCTCTTCTCAGCAGCAGCACCAGCAACAGCTTAAAAATAAAAGCCTTTTAATTTCATCAGTGGCTGTGGGGCACCATGCAAATGGCCTGACCAAAGCTGCCTCCTCTACTGTTTCCAGTTTCGCCAACAGTAAACCTGGCTCTGCCAAGAAATTAGTGATCAAGAACTTTAAAGGTAACAGGCCATAATTTGTCACAACCTGTGGGGAGATGACACTCAACTTTGTGTTTTGTTTTCAGGCTGAAAACTGGTTCCTTTCAAATAGCTCCAGGTTTTGTGGGAATTGTTTTTCTGTGGTGAACATTTCTGTACTTATGTAAAGGGAAATAGTGATCTCTGATGTGTGCTTCCTGGTCATGTACACATCCTGAGCTACACTTTGCTGCTTGGAATTATTTTTCAAACTCCCTTTTCACTCTCTCTTGAGAAGGCCTTAATTTGTATGTTAGGTGTAAGGTTTTACTCTCTGTGTAAATCACCTTTGTTTAAACTTCTAACATTTGAGACCTCTTTTCTAGTAACCCTGATTCAGAGCCCAGTGTATATTTTAGCCCAGTTTATAATAAGTCTTTGCATGGAATGTGGGGTTTTTTTTAATTGGCCTTGAATCTGCCTGTCTTGTCTCTATCTGTGTTGTCTGTTTATAGGATAATCTGCCTGTGCTTAGTTTTAAATGTTAAAACTAAGGTGATTATCGGGCTATTATGGTGGATTTCCTTTCTGGTTTCCCCACTTGCCTTTAAAGTAGGTGGTTCAGATTTTTGCTGAGTTTTTTCCTTGTAATGTCCTCCCTGTAATTTTTAAACGTAGTGTATTTTCTCTGTCTTTGCCTACTCTTACTTTACAAGTTTACTTTATTTTATAAATTCTCTCCAAACGTGCTTGAGATTTTAAGTAATGTTGCTAGAGACCAAAGTGGAGAAGTTAAACTTTTCTGAAATCATTCTGCTTCATTTTCTAGTAAACAAAAATGCAAATAGGAAGGCAGAAAGCTTAGCTAAAATGCTGCCATTTTTCCCTATAAAGATGAGGCTATCACGGGCTTTTTTTATTTCTTGCCTCTTGCTGTCTTCCAAAATAGTCCATTACCTTGCCTTCTTGGGTTGTTTTTTTCTCCTCATGTATTTGGGTTTATGGAGGGGTAAAATATAGTACTGAAATTAAAATTAATTTCTAAATACGCAATTGACACAAATGTTCTGTAGACATACTGCATTAGATAAGGATTAGGATTATTTGACCCACTGTAATGTTTTGCTGGAATTTATGATCACACTATAACTCTTTGCTTTAAGGTTCCAGTTTTCAAAAATACTCTCTGCCCATCACAGTATCGTCATTCAATTTGACTGATTATTTTAAAATACAAACCTATGATACATTACAGGCTGCTCTTCAGTTGCTTGTGCACTGTTATCTTTAAGGGAAGTTAACTTCTCACGTTTAAAAAAATCTGTTAAATGTCATGGATTGCGTGGTGCTGTGATCATCACTGCTTATGAACTTGTATTTGAGCCACTAGCTTAGAAAGGATGCCTCAGTATTCTGACAGCCTTGCTTTTTATTTACTCTCAGAAACTGAATAATAATCTCAAGATTTTTGTCTTTATCTTAGTGTGATAGCAATAACATCCTTTACAACTTAAATAACTGCCTGAAATCCATAACCCTGTTGTTGACTGCTGAGCAGCACAGTCAGGACTTGCTGGTGAAAATAGGCAAGTCCACAGTCAGTTGTCTCTAGATCAGGAAGATGCAGCTAATGTTGGGATATTGCCAATATTGTAGGGAAATGCTTGGAGGAACGAAACAATTACTTCTTTCTCTTAGTTATTTCTAAGGAAATCATGAAGCTTTAAAATTTGGGTTTTTTACTTTTAGGTGTGTAAAAGTCAGTTTTAATAGAGTATAAACTCTGGGCCAGTTTCACCTGTTGGTAGCATGAATGTGCATGTGTCGTCTTCCTCCTCAGATTTTCATCTTCTGTCTTCTCCATTTGGGAATGTGCTTATTAGAACAAAAATGGTCACTTTAGGTAGTTACAAGAGTATAAAATTTTAAAGTAGTTCTTACATTCTGATGATGTGACTGGGGGAATATCTCAGCATGTTGTAAATGCTTTAGTCTTGCTGAAGGTGCTGCAGAGCAGGGGCATCTCTAGAAGAGCCAGAAAAAATGATGGAGTGCGTCAGATCTGGAGCTGTTTGAACATTAAAAGAGGCTTAACTCTTAAAAAATATCCACTGGCCAAACCCAAGAGAAGCATAAATGGATTCCTTTAAAATTGGAAGTTTTCCTTGAGACCATAAAGCCTGTACAATAATTATAATGTTTCCATGCGTGTTTCTTGAGGAATTATTTCCAACTGTTAATACAGCGCAGAATTAATGAGCCGTAAACTGAAAACTAAGATACACACCACTGTGTATCTTTGAATGCATCATTTTTGCTTTTTATGTTCCTTTCTTTTGGCTCTGCTGTCCTGGTAATGAGAGTGTAAGGAAGGTATAGATCATTCTTTCTGGTTTTTAGCCCTTCTTGAGCTGCTCAAGCACAGGATTGTGATTTTTATAAACCACAGGTACTGTTTGGGCTACAAGTGCTGTGGTGTGTATGTGAAGAGCAATGCTGAGTTTCTTCAATATGTTATTCTTTCAAATGTGAATAAGATACTGCTTTTATACAAATGCTTTCTTTTCATGTAAGTATAAATTAAAAGCTGGACCATCAGCCCATACCTTTTTCCTCTCAAAGCTACATCCTTTTCATTTCTGTAAGAGGTTCTGCTTTATCTAAATACATTCTCAAATTTTATATAATTTCTTTTGAAGATAAACCCAAATTGCCTGAAAACTACACAGATGAAACCTGGCAAAAACTGAAAGAAGCTGTAGAAGCTATCCAGAACAGTACTTCAATTAAGTACAATTTAGAAGAGCTCTATCAGGTAAGTGCATTAAGTAAAACTAATGGGTTAGGGCTTTTTTGTTTTGTTCTCAGATTTCTTTGCTTAAAACACTTGATATGGTGGTAAGAATATGGCATTTTGCTTGATAGCTGCTTTCATCATTGAAAAACTTGTCACCAAATAGTTTTTTATTTTTAAGATCATGAGTAAAAATTTCACAAGACCTAGAATCAAACTCATAATTTTTTACTTGCCACAACGAAACCCAAGGTATGGTTTCCCTTGTGGCCATTGACAAGAATTAACTAAGATGAGGAGCTATATTCCCTGTCCTCTGTAAGGGGTTGTGGTGTTTATCTGCTAAAGGAGAAATGTGAAATCCTCAAATAATGATGTTTAAGAATAAGATAATTTCTATTAAAATATCATTTCTTTTCTGAAGAAATATCTGTTCACTATCAAGTATTACAAATCATTTAAAAACTGAAACTTTCTATTGACTTCTAGTAGGTAAATGGAACACCATTTTTCCTTCCTGAATTGTGTTATTTTGATTTGATTATAATTTTCGGGCATGGCAGCATTCTTTCTATTCTAATAGCTGAGAACCAAACTTTTTGCCAGCAACAGCTCTGATTGTGTTTTCTTAAATACTTTAGGAAGTGATCAGATTGAACTGCATTTCCTAATGCTTTTTTTTTTTTTTTTGGGTAACTCCACTTCTGCTTTTTCAGCTGAATGTGTTGGGGAGATTTCCCCCTACTTACCTTTCCCCTGCTCACGTCATTTGCGGTTTTAGCAGCATAGCAACGGTGCTGCTTTAGCTGGGTATTAAGAAGCACTTGAACTTTTACTCTACTTTTGAAGTCTTTATTACCTGATTAGTTGTTTAATTTGTTCCTCTATAGGTGTATATAGCATTCTCACCACCTCTTTTTAGTGTCTCTTCTCCCTTTTCAACAAAAGCTGCATTTGGATGTGGGGGAAAAAATCCTGTTTGTACAAGGCTTGGGGACAGATTTAAGGAAAAATTAATTGCTGTTCCTCAGTCCACGGCATTCTTAAGATCACCATAGTCTTTTGTAATGTTCATTTAATTAACTAAAAGTACTACTTTTTTAATGGATTCTCAGAGTAGTAGATAGTATTGTTATTTTTGCAAAACTTGGTGAAATGATAGCCAATTGCAACCAATTGTATTGGGTGGTATTGTAAATTACTTACTCTAGACTGAATAACAGTGCAAATAACTGTTAATTAAGTGCCTGAAGGCTATCCAAAATTGTTTAAAAATACAGAGTTCTATTGAAATACTTGCTTCGGTTTAACAGTGTTACATAAATTTCTGCTCAGTCTTACCACAAGCTTAATTTTATGTTGCTTGTGATCAGAAAACAAAAAATAAGCTTTTTCTTTTAAATCTCAGTGATTCAATATTGTTATTACTTACATACTTCTCAGTGAAATAAAGTGCAATCAAGCATGATTTTTAATATAAATCTAAAAATAAATGTCTTGATTTAAAAATAGTAATAGGAATCACTAGTGTTTTAGATGCTAACTAAACTAATGTCATTTCTGAACAGCTGCTTGGTAAAAGGATCTGATCCCAAATATGCTTTGGCAGACACCATTATCCAACATAGAGTGGAATTACGAAAGAGTCTGCAAAAGTTCTACTGCAGACTTCAAAAGAAGATAATTCTTTTTTTAATGGAGTTAAACTTCTTGTGTTTGGTTTAACTCTTGTCTGTGCTGGAAAAATCCCACTGGGCAAACATTTTGAGACTTTATTTCTTTACGGGACCCAAGCTTCGTACTTGCTTTATTCCTCCTCAGGAAACAAAATTATTCCCATCCTTAAGTAGGCTGAAGTGCTACAGAAGTGAATGCTTCTTTCATAGAATAATTATCCTTACATTAGTACCTGAAAGTAGAGATCTAGATCTTTGGTACCTGATACATAGCTATTTTTTTTAGTCAATCAGAGTTAAGTACTTCAGCAAAGTTCTCTCATTTTTCTCTCATCAGAGTTGTGTTCATTTCTTTTTCCTTACCACACAAACCAAACAGGAAACCACATCCAACTGCATATGTTACACAAAGGAAATAGGGCTCTTCAGATTTTCTGACCATCATTAGGGCACAGATTCCCTGATCAGAAACAAGTTTTCCTAATTCAGGACAAGATAGTTTTTGTGAACTAGAGGCCCTAAAGTTTTTACATGTATTAGTGTTGATACATTTTAGATACAATCAGCATTGTCTAACACTAATAATTAAGCAAAGCATAATATTGCAGTAGGGGGTAAATCTCTTAAAAATTTTAGCATTTCTGTGCGTGTCATCAACAAAGATGGAGAAGTTTTGTATTTTATGTTCAAATACTCAATCCTAGTAGACATGTTTAACACCTTGGAATTTCTGATAGACAAATGTAAAAACTCAGATTTATATGGACACTCCATAAAGGTAGGTGTATATTAATACATGTT
This sequence comes from Sturnus vulgaris, assembly GCF_052056855.1. Taxonomy (NCBI): domain Eukaryota; kingdom Metazoa; phylum Chordata; class Aves; order Passeriformes; family Sturnidae; genus Sturnus; species Sturnus vulgaris. The sequence goes on along the minus strand of NC_142256.1, from coordinate 14,224,508 downwards.
TATTTCAATAAAAGTTAATTGTCCATCCATTTGTCCATCTACAGTGCAGAAACTAATTCTTTTAAGGATTTAGAGCAGCATGTTTAAAGAGTACTTGTATGACAGGCAGCAGTTGTAACAGTGTTGGGATGAGGTGACCAGAAGTCCAGGGAAGAGGCTGCTGGCATCCTGAGTTAGTGGGTTGAAGCCAGAATAATGGTGCAGGTGACAGGCAAGTTCCATCCAAAACATTCACCTTCTCAGCTCTCAGTTGGCTCCTCCAAAGTGGAAGAAATTAAGAAGTCTAGGAAGACTGCACTTGCTGAAGTTCTAATCAGGCTCTTCAAGCTGTGTTGTCCATCCCCTTGTCCTTCTGAATCAAGTATCAGGTTATATCCTAGTTTGCTGCCTGAGCCTGGTTGTACAATAGCAGAACAGAGTTGAGCAGTGCCCATAACCTGCTCTGAGCAGTGAACTATAGAGCACATTTTCCCATCACTTTATTCTGTTTGTTTGGTGTTTTTTAAGTGTTGAGACTGAGAGTGAAAACTGTTGCTATTACCAAGTATTAAGATACATATACTTGGGTGATAATTTTGGCTTTTCTTACAGTCTTCATTCAGACCTGTTTTGGTTAATTGGCACTCTCTTGCTATACCTGTTTACTTCTGACACTAAGCTCACGCAGGTTTGGGGGTTTTGTGTTTATTGTTGTGTGGGATGGTTTTGTTGTGAGGTTTTGGTTTTCATGGAGGTTTGGTTTGTGTTTGGTTGGGGTCTTTTTAACACCTCTGTGTGCTAGAGCCAGTATTAGATGTAGTGCACTTGCACTCAGAATGATTCCTGTTGATATCCTGGGATGAACCAAAGAACTCTTGTTTAGCCATTTTGATTGTTGCTGTGCTTTTAGTGGTGACTACTCACTGTCTGCTTCCATTTGGACTGTTGGGAAATATTATGGGAGAATTTCAGCATAATGGCATAGATCTGCTCTGTGCACTTCTGAGCTACACAGTCCCTCCATGGTTGCCTGCATGTTCTGGGGAACAACCTTTACCTTCCAGTCCTTTTTTTTCCCCAAGGAGATGGTTGTACTAGCAACTGAAGTCTTTTCCAATAAGTGAATTATAGCACAAAGCATTAATTGAAAATCAAATATGCTTCTCCTCTAGCTTCTACAGGTGTTTTACTAATAATCACTTACTATGCCTTTCACCAGTCTGCAAAGAGTTTGAGTTGTTTAGTTGCTTTCAAATTCTGACAATGGGTATGAATTTTAAAAGTCTTGAGATACACTAATGGACTTAAGAATGATTGCTTGCTTGATAAGTCTCAAAGACATAGCCCCATTAAACTTCTTTTCACTTCTTACTGTGAGCATAGTGATAATTCTCCTAATACTTAATGAGATCTGGGATTGTCATTGTAAATGTAGTCATGCTGCTAATATTCAGGATTATAATTAAACTTATTCAGGCATGGAGTTGGTGGATGAATAGATAAGATACATAACATATGTATATGTACTTTTGGGGATGAGGGAAGCTTAATCAAGGAAAGGACTGCAAAAGGAAATTAATCTGGCAGTGCTTTTCCACTAATGTCCGTGTGACTTGCAGAGCACAGCAGTTAATAAAATTAATATCTTAAGTGACTGCTTTGACGAATGAAACCCAGCAAGCTACTGGAAGATACTAAAGTACCATCCTTGGTTTTTGAGATGCCAGTCCTGCAGTTCCATGTGAGAGATTGACACTCCAGCTAAACTGATAGTCTGTGAGCTGTTCAGGGCACAGCCTGCCTTTATCTCCTGTTACCATTGCAGAGCCATGCCTGTCTCTGGTATTTTGTATGCAGCAGCTAACTGTGTTAAAAGCTGTGAGAAGCGGGATTCTTCTCTGGGAGGGGATGTCCTCCTTTCTTGTGAAATCAGATGCAAGGATATAGCAAGGTTTTTTTTGTTTCTGTTTCTCTTTTTCTTTACTTCAGGCTGTTGAAAATCTCTGCTCCTACAAGATCTCTGCAAATTTGTACAAACAATTGAGGCAGATCTGTGAAGACCACATTAAAGCACAAATTCACCAGTTCAGAGAATATCCTTTTCTTAGCTGTTGACAAGCCAAAATTGTTTTACCTGCATATATATAGTGATGGATTTCTTTGACTAGGTCATGACATTAGGCCATGGTAATCTGAATTCCTAGGTTTTGTGTAATTGGTTTTGCTTTTATTTCTTTGTGGGACCTAGGAGAGCGCTACTTGTTCCTTTATGTCTGTAACCATTGAAAAGTTTCTGAGAAAGTTTCACCGGTATTTGTGAAACACTTTCACATCTTACAGAAGCTTGTGTTGGATTTGCAGCAAGGTTTAAAAAGCCTTTATTGGCTGTATCATGTCAGGCTTTTTTATATTGAACTTGCCAAGCTTAGATAAAGTGAAAAATCTTCCAACAAGTAGCTGTTGGGTTTTTTTGGAAAAGTAATGGTGGTGTGTCAGCATGTCAAGTTCTGAGGATCAAAATGTTTTATTTTCAGAAGTTTGGAGTTGCATCAGGTTGACATCCTGTTAAGTGGATATTAATTAGTACCAGAACTATGCAGTGAGCTGAATAAAACATAAATTTGAAAGACAGAATTTATTTCTTAAGGTTAACTCTTAATATGAGTTGAAATTGCAATGTAGTCGTGAGCTCTTGCAAGTATTGGGTATTGTTGGTTTTTGAAGTATGGGGATATATATGTATGTCTGTTCCATTCCCCAGTAATGGGGGGGGGGATCAAACAATATTCAAGATTGCTTAGATACTTTTTAAAAATTTATTCAAATAATTTTGATTTCTCATTATTAACACTAAGACCCTCATTAAAAAATGAAAATAAATGTGTTGCAAGAAATTAACTGGGTCTTTCTGAGAGTAGGTGAGTTTGTTGTGCTCTCTTTTAAGTCTCTTTAAAAAATAATAAAGTTGGTTCATTTCATTGCTTACACCATCTATTAATCATTATTTTCTTAATGATTTCTTCACGGATTCATTGGATAGTGTCCTTTTTCTGAAGAAAATAGATAAATGTTGGCAAGATCACTGCAGACAAATGGTAAGTTTATCTTTTTAAGGAAAACCTGTTGCTTTGTCAGCCTCTTTTGCTTAACTTTTTGTTCCTTTTCAAACTTCTGAAATGCCTTAAATTTATGTAAGGTTTTTTGTGATATACAGCTGTATCTAGTTTGTTAGAAGTCAAACCTTGAAAATATTTGCCTATATGGTGTCTTGGCATATGGGTCACACCCCTCTAATTCCTTATTGTCAGTTTTATGCAACTCTTTCTCTTTATACCTATGTTTAAAGGAGCTGTTCTGTTACACGGTACTATAGGAAGTGTCACATTGATCACCTTGCAGGGATTGGAAGATGGTATTAAATAAGTCAGCAGTGTCTGAGAAAGCACTGCCTGAAACTGATTGGTGCCATTTCTTGTTGTTGTTGAACATAATTGGTGTTGCTCTTCAGTTTTAAGAGTAAAATGATTGTGGCTGCTTTATTCCTTCTCATGACAGATTATGATTAGAAGTATCTTTCTGTTCTTGGATCGCACTTACGTACTTCAGAATTCAATGCTGCCATCTATTTGGTAAGGGCACGAAGAAGTAAATTTTTGGGAATGTATTTCAACTATTGCTTGTATCTTGCCGATTTTCAGATGGATTTTTTTAAATGTAAGCCTCATAGTGACTGTAAATTACACAGTGAATGCACGAGTGCTTGTTGCAAAGGAAGACTTAATTTATTTGCTGTAAATTATAGGACTGTTCTAGAATAGCTGTGATACCAAATTTCAATGAAGTAGATATCATCCTCCAGTTTGCACAGTTAAAGGAAGGGGTCTGGTCAACAACTTAAGTGCAAGGGTTTGGGGTGCCTAGTAAGTGCCCTAGCAGGCACAATATTTCAAGTTCTGTAAGTACTTTGAAGGAAAGAGTTACTTAAAAGCAATATATGCTTTTTTGGACTTCAACTTCTGCTCCTCATATTATTAATAATTAGTACATGCCCTGTTGTTCTTTGGTACCTGAATTACTTTGCAAGAGATTGATGGAGCACCTAACTTATCCTAAGAGTGACCATACCCATAGTTTCAAATTCATGGAAGGTTTTAACTGGGACAGTCAATGCAGAGATCCTTGTCTGTCACATCACTGAGTTCTTCTAAGCCATGCCTAAAAATTAGAGATTAGTAAGTGATGGACAAAAAAGGAATATTGTCCAACACCAAAATGGAATTGGAACCCAGGATGGTATTTTTCTTTTCTCATGAAGGTTGGTGTTCCAGCATCCTGTCAACTAACTGAAAAATAATGATGTTGCAAAAGTTACATGGTTATTTAGGAAAAAATATTTGAATTGGTGTTTAAAATATGTAGCTTCATGTTGGTGCAGTGTCATGGTTTATTTTAGTATTCATGTATTTGTTCATCTTGGGTGATTTGGAGGTAGAGGAATGAGGAATTGGAAGAATGCTAGTATTGGCCTCTTTATTAGATCATGTTTTAATAAGAGATATCTGGGATTTATTCTTAAACTATCTATTGAGCAGTCTTTGCTTTCTTTTTAGGGATATGGGGCTAGAACTGTTCAGAACTCATATCATCAGTGATCAGAAGGTTCAGAACAAAACTATTGATGGCATTCTTCTGCTGATCGAGAGGGAAAGAAATGGTGAGGCTATCGACAGGAGCTTACTGCGAAGCCTTCTGAGCATGCTTTCTGACTTGCAGGTGAGTAAACTTGTTTCACCTTTAAACCACTAAATACCTCAAATTCTTACTTAGTGCTCAGTAAGCATTACCCTGGATTGCTGTCATTTTGTTTCCCCAGATTTATCAAGACTCTTTCGAACACAGATTCTTGGAAGAGACTAATCGCCTGTACGCAGCAGAGGGACAGAGGCTTATGCAGGAACGAGAGGTATTTTGGATGTTTAACAACGTTTGTTGTGCTTAATTTCAAAGCACGTGTCAGGGAGTAGAAATATTCTGCTGCCTTAGACAGTGTGCAAGGCAGTAATGTGACCTTTGTTTTATAGTATTCTGAAAAAGGAAATGCACGTGCAGTTGCCTTCAGTCGCAGTGCTAATGATTTCTGCTTAAAACTGGAGCTGCTACTTCTGTCAGACCAGTACTGTCTCTCTTTTTCCCTTCTTGTTTGTTTTTTTTAACATGCAAAAACTACTCTGGCATTTTCAGGTTCCAGAATATCTTCACCATGTTAACAAGCGCTTGGAAGAAGAAGCAGACAGAATAATCACTTACTTAGATCAGAGCACACAGTAAGTGCAATCTCTCTGTGCCTGGTGGTAGGAGCTCTTTGGCTCCTCTTCTGTTGAGGGCCATTTAAGTAGCTGCAATTTATTTCTGTTATTGACTGACCTTCAAATGCTTTTCACTTCCCACGGTTCCATGTTTACAATGAAGCACTGTCTTGGCTCACATAGCTAATAGCCTTTTCTTCTAAGTCACTGTTATTTTGGCATAAATGTTGTTAAGTAGTTGCTTGAAGCAAAAATAGGCTGCCACTCCCAGCCCAGATGTCTCTTTCCTGCTGAAATGTAATTAATCAACTGTTGTCCTACCTGAAAAAGATAAGATTTGGCATAGAAAATTCTAAAGCGAAAGCTTCTGGATATTTACAAAAATATTTGTATATGGAGTCTGGGAATTTACTGAATAATGTCATTTTTCAGTCTTTTCACTTAGAGGCAGGATTTCCTCCAACACAGTCAGATGGAGGTCTTCTAATATAAAGCTACAGCTGTTGTGTCTGAAAGAAGATGTAGGTCACTGATATTGAGACCTTTCTGAGAGAAAGGTGTTTTATTGCTACTGTCATACATTTTGATTTCCTTCCTCTTTCAGCTGTTAAAAGCATTTAACTTGTTTAGTGGCCAATTCCCTGGTTTTGTTTTAATGCCTCTTGACTTGAGGTTTGTTTTTATTTCTCCTTAGTTTGTCTCCTAAGATATAAATGTCCTCCCACAACATGAGATTAGGCATATTATTTGATGAATTCTCTCTAGCTTCTTCACTGATGGAACCATTGTCCATCTGCCTACAGGTCATGTACAACAGGCTTATTGTGTGAATTAAAATCATCAGTCAGCAAACAGGAAAAAAAAGATTGTTTACTGGGGAGAAAAAGGATAATTATTTGTATAATCATTTTAGCTCTTTGGCCACAAATAATTAGGGCAATCCCAATGAGAATGTATATAACACAATTTCAAAAGAAGGATTTAAAACTGTCGGTAGTAGAAAAATGTAATTCTAAACATTTCTTCTGTAGGAAGCCACTAATTGCTACTGTAGAAAAGCAACTTCTAGGCGAACATTTAACAGCCATTCTTCAGAAAGGTAATCTTTCTTGTTTATAGAAATATTTTTAATTACTGCTTCGGGGCTTTGAGTTCCTGTACTGAAAGTGATGGATTGGGGTGCTGGGGGGGACAAGCTATGTCATTCTTTAACTCCTTTTGCTCCTCAGTTCCCAAAATAGCACTGACCATTCTCCTTGTTGGAGATAAGGGGACACTGTGCTGTCTTCTGATACACAGCAAAGCAAAAGGAAAATTAAAACAGGAGACTCAGGTTCAGTGTGTTAAGTGGCATTTTGAAGACTTGGAGGTAAAGAAAGGAGTACACTTTGAATTATGACTGTAACAGAAAAGGGAGATACTGAGTACTTGCTGCTGACAAAAAGCAACTTGTTTTAAAAATGTAGTATAATTTGAGCTATGGAATACATTGCCTCAGTTCTGCAGTAGTGTCTGTGGAGTCAAGTGACCCTCTGCTGATCTCAGAGATAATCTGGAAATAGAAACAGTTGCAGCAAGAGTTGAATAATAAAGCAATCAAGTCCTTAGTAGCCAGAATCTGAATGAAACAGGTATGTGAGCATCATCCTGCACATCTGTAACAAATTCTTCATTGAGGGGAGTATTGATCTTTACCCATCTGTTTTCTTAGAATCTTGCTGTAGAGCATCAGGCCTTCTCCAGAAGATTAAAAAGTGAATGGTGAAGATATTTATTGAAGCTGCTTGCCTTCAAGCACCTGTAAAATTTATTTTACAGCTGGAGTTGAGACTCAGAGCTGTCTTGCCAGGGAACTTTTCCTACAGATCAGTAGGAAAAAGTGTAAACTTTTCAAATCTTTAGGGAACAGTAAAGCAAGAGTAAGCAAAGATGTTGTGATAAGGTTGTTATGTAAAGTACATGTAGCCTAAGTACAATAAAATCATGTACAATAATGTGATTTCTAAGATTTTAGCCAGATATTTTGCCTTTCACTGATAAATTAGGTACTCAAAATAAAATAAAAACCCAAAAAACACCACTATCAATGGCTTGACTAAAAAAAAACTAGTTTTGAAGAGGCCTCACTGTAGTAATAAGCTGTGCTTTCTTTGGGTTATTCTGATTTTAATTTCTATTGAAATTCTCACATTTGCAGGTCTAAATCACCTTCTTGATGAAAACCGAATTCAAGACCTGTCTCTTCTGTATCAGTTATTCAGTCGTGTGAGAGGTGGAGTACAGGTTCTCTTACAGCACTGGATTGAATACATAAAGGTACTGTTCCTAGAACTGTGGAACAGATATCTCTGTTGTGTCAGTGGGGTTTATACACAGATACTTGAGTCATCTCTGTAAACTATTGCGTTGTTTGGTTTTTTTTTTTAAATTGAAGATATTTGCCTATAAACATGTATTTAATAGACAGCTTTTGAAACATCCCAGGAAAGATACAATAACTGTTCTAGCCCTGTTGAAGAAAACACTGAACTTTAAGTTGAATTATTGAACTCCAAATAAATTTGAATTTTAAAATCTTGCTTATAGTTAGTTTGTGGGACAGCTATATTTCTTCAGTAGTTATTTCAGTAATGGCAGAATGTTTGTCTTCTTCCTAATAAAGTTTACTGTGAGAATGAGTGGTAGTTTAAGTTGCCAACCAGAAGTTCAAAAAGCACTTGAATATCAGTTAGGATGATTCATTTTATTTCTCAGTAAAAATGTCACAGAAAATATGATTATTGTGAAGGAAGGCTTTGGAATGGCAAAGGAGTACTATTAAATAAAACTGAATTTAGAAGGAGCACTACTTGTGTTAAACCTGAGGATACAGATGATTGGAAAGGGTGTTAATTTTGTCATGCAAAACTTTATTTCTTTAGACAGAAGTTCTGAATCTATTCACTTTTTCATTAGTTAGTTTTGAATCAATATGCAAGGCCTAGGGATGATTATGTAGTAAATACTTCATAATACAGTAATACATAATAAAGTACTACTTTTGTTGTTACTGGAGCTAATATGAGTAACAGAAACAACACATTACAAAGGTAACTTAAGATTTTAGAAGTCTTGCCATTTAAATTAGTTATTCGGGCTAATTGAAAGATACATTTTATTTTTGCAGGCATTTGGTAGCACCATAGTAATTAATCCTGAAAAAGACAAAACCATGGTCCAAGAACTTCTTGATTTTAAAGACAAAGTTGACCATATTATAGACGTTTGCTTTCTCAAGAATGAGAAGTTTGTAAATGCCATGAAAGAAGCCTTTGAAACATTCATTAACAAAAGACCAAATAAGCCAGCTGAACTCATAGGTAATTTTCTTTGATTTCTTTCATGTGAGAATTTGGGTGCTGAGTTGCTGATGCACTTAGAGATGGGATATGCTGGAATTGTGTGTTAATAAATGTTCAGTGCATATCAGAGGGGGGATCTGCTTTGCCACCTGATGAAATGGAATTGTTTGGGAGGGTAGCATCAAACATTAAAAGCAAACTGTTCATCACATCACTGGCTAGGCTTATAGAAAAGTGCAGAACATCAGAATTTGGGCATTCCAGCAACTGATTGGTGTCCAGACATGAGAATACTGCTAATAATTAGATTTTTTCAGAAGCTTACATAACTGTGCCACCAGCACATGTGCACAGAGCTGTTAGAGGTTTAATATGTGAAAGGGAAGAGAGGTGAGGATGCACTGAACCTCTCATGGTGTGGAGACAGTCTGTGGTTTGCAAAGAACATTATTTACAGATTTGTGCATTACCTGCCTGGTACTCTGCACTTGTGAACCATTTCCCCACATGGTGAATAATACCTGCTTTGCAATTGGTTGTGCTGTTAGGCTTGTGGAGTGATACTTTCTGCCCTCCTGGTTTTTTGCATTAATTCCCTAACTATAATGTGCTTACCAGCCCATATGTAATTGAAATAAACAATCTAGTTTGAGTGAAACTGGAAATTAAAACAAAATAATGATCTGCTAGAGAAATTCAGCAGTATAATCAACACAAATAAGTGGTTTACATATTTTCTTCTGATATTTTTGCTTCTATTACAGCTATGTCAATCTGCAACAGCAGAGACTTTACTTTGAGATCACAACATAAACCAAGGTTTTCTTCCATAGGCAAAATGTTTTTAACGTGGTGTATGATAATAAAGTTAAGATGCAGTCACTCCTTATCTGAAAAAAGATACTAGGTTAAATGTTTTTATAATTATAGCCTCTATGAAAATGTATCAAGATAGCTTTTATGAGGTTGATAGAAAGGGATTTCAGGATCCTTTCTTTTTTCAAGATTTCATAATATTAGATTTAGAAATTTTTTTTCCACTGTGATATTAAGCATGTGCTCAACTCTATTCTTCACCACTCTTTTAGCTAAATATGTAGATTCCAAGCTTCGTGCAGGCAACAAAGAAGCTACTGATGAAGAACTTGAAAAAATGCTGGATAAAATTATGATCATATTTAGATTCATTTATGGTAAGTATTGGGTTTTTTTGTGGGGATACAGGTGTTTAACCAGTATTATAAAGGTACTTTGAAATTATTTTTGCAGTCTGGTTACATTTTCAGGTGTTTGTTCTCTGTGGATGTGTTTTGTTGGTGTAGTGCTGTTTAACTACTTTGTCTGTCAAATTGCAAATAACAAAACCTCTGGAAATCTTCATATGAAGGCCCTTTTTGCTTTTCTAACCTTTGAAATGGGTGTCTTGTAAGTAATGTTTGTTTAGAACCAGCAGTGCTTTGTGTTCACTTTCAAACCTCATCTCTTACAGGAAAAGATGTCTTTGAGGCCTTTTATAAAAAAGATCTAGCAAAGAGACTATTAGTTGGGAAGAGTGCATCAGTAGATGCTGAAAAATCTATGCTTTCCAAACTCAAACATGGTAAATATCTATCTGTCTATCATTTCTATCCATCAGCTTTCTTTTAAAAGGAGTTGTTTTAACCAGGCTTCACAGAAGTGCTGTTGGGATTTCCCCTTTGCATGAGGGCGAAAGCCTCTGTGCAGGTCCTGAATGACTGGTGGGTTTTGAGGAGATTAATTTGCTTTTAGTTTTGTAATTATAACAGGAAAAGCCAAAACCCAGGAATTTAAAGTGCACAGTATATCTTGGCCTGTGGGATAGAGTTGAGTTTCCCTGCTGAGTAAATCAGGGATGTGCTCAGGGAACTTAAAGATGACTTCCAATTGTTATTCACTGCCAGCTAGGCATTCTCTAGTCTGGTCTTCATTGTTTCATTGGATGGAGCCTTTGGGTGGTAAGGGTAAGATTTTTAGAGCTTGATCTTGTTCTGCCATCAGGAGACAGTTTCTAAGGCAGCTGATAGGAATTAGAATTGTCACCTGAGTACTGGTGGCCACCATAGTCAAAGGATGAGCAATCAGGTCCATGTGGAAAAACAACTGGGTTGTAAAATAGCTTCCACATTAAAGCATTTTCTTCTTTATTGTTTGTAAACTTACTCTGTATCTTAATTAGAATCCAGGTCTTTATGTAAAGAAAATCTGCTGAAAAAGGTCATGCTGCTTAAAAGTACATTCTGGCACTTAGAATAACTACTCTGAGCTGTTGAAAATAAAGAGATTAATTTCTAATATTTACATTTCTTTTATAGAATGTGGAGCTGCTTTCACCAGCAAACTTGAAGGAATGTTTAAAGATATGGAGCTTTCAAAAGACATAATGATACAATTCAAACAGGTACTGAGGGAAAGTCTGCTGTCTGTCCTGTCTGTGCTTTTGAAAATTTTACTGAATTTATTGTTTTTCCTGAGCAACACAGCAAAAGAACTGAAACAAGCTTCTTTAAACAAACAAACAAAACATCACCCACAGCAATAGGAGAATTGTAAACTTAAAAAACATTTTAACACCAGCTCTAAGACATTTTTTACACCACTTTATTCTGATGCCTGGCTTGGAAGTTTTTGTACATTTAGTTCTGGTGATTTTGTAATGTTATGATTGCAAACAATTTTTAACATTCTTTCCTCTGTTCACACTTAATTAGATAAATCTTCACCTCAGCCTGCTAAAACACTACTTTGTTCTTTCCCTGTATGGAAGTGCCTTTTAAACTTCAGAAAAGTGCTTGTTCTTATCTTAATTTTCTTGTATGTACCTTGCAATTTATACAACAAACACATAATGTGGTCACTTGTCTTCTCTGCTCTTGCAATGCCTGTTCTAACTTTACCTGAAATATATATATAATAAACATAGCTCTATTTCAATATATTTTATTTCTCATTGCAGTATATGCAAAATCAGAATGTCCCTGGCAACATTGAACTAACAGTGAATATTCTGACTATGGGTTATTGGCCAACCTACGTGCCTATGGAGGTCCACCTGCCCCCAGAGGTAATGCATCATGGGTTAAATAAGTATTGGCCTGTCAGAAATGCATCTCGGGATCCACTGACGCTTGGTTTTCAATATGCATAGAGAATGAAATGCAGAACTATCTTTTTAAAATAAAATCTGTTTTCTTGCAATTTCCTTTATCATTCTAAGCCTTGATTTAAGGCTGAATTGATTGTGGAGGAGGGAAGGATGCTGTTAAAGTAGAAGTTGTGTTTTAGTGTTTTGGGATTTTTCTTTCTTTAGATGGTAAAACTGCAGGAGATTTTCAAGACGTTTTATTTAGGAAAACACAGTGGTAGGAAACTTCAGTGGCAGTCAACACTAGGACACTGTGTACTAAAAGCAGAATTTAAAGAGGTGAGTCTATTGTTTCTATTGCTCCTGTTGTTTTGTTGATTCCAAGTCTGGGTTGTACCTTAGGGATATATGGGGAAGCTTTCTTGTGCTGCAATGGAATGCTTAGCACTGTTTTTGGAAAAGATAGCAGAAGGTTAAAAGTAGTAGCAGAGTTGGTAGTTTCTGAAACAGATGTGTTAAGAAAATGCACCCAATTTCTGTATTGGTGGCAAAAGAAAAGCCTGTTGGGGAAAATACCTGTGGCTTTAGCTCCAGATTTAAAAAATGGCCCTCATTTTTATAGTGGGAAGGAAAAAAAAAGGGGCCATGTTTCTTCGATGGCCTTAATTCATCTGATAGCATTAACATCTTCACAGTAAGCTTTTCATTACTGAAATAAAGAAAAAATCTGGATTGTACCAGAACACAACTGTTTTAAAAGGGTTTCCAGTTATTCCCCTTCATCATTTCTTCATGGACAAAAAATTTGCTCCTGAAGTAGGAATGCATACCACTTCCATTTTCAGAAAAAGTTAATGGTAAAACAAGTATTATCAAACTTGATTGTTTCAAAGATTCTACGATTGCTTATACTGTGTTCCTTAAACTGTTGTTTGTGTTAGATTTTGACTTAAAGATCTTCCAAATTGTAATTTTAAGCATTCAGTGCTTTGAGAGTTGTCTGGAGTCATCTGATGCCTATCTTGGGTGAGTTTTGTCACTGGATAGGGTAGTCCAGCCTTGTGGCCTCAAGCTTGTGCTGCATTTCATAGTAAACACAAGTGACCAGTAACTTCTATTCTTCCATATTCTCAAATGAATAAAATAACACCCTATTAGGGAAATAACTGACATGTAAGAGTGACTCAGGTTCCCCTCATTCCTTTCCCTCCACCCTCCGGAAGAAACAGCCTGGTGATGTCTGTTTTATTTCCCTTGTGACAGGGCAAAAAAGAACTTCAGGTCTCCTTGTTCCAGACACTGGTGCTGCTCATGTTTAATGAAGGAGAGGAGTTCAGTTTAGAGGAGATAAAGCAAGCCACTGGGATAGGTTGGTATCAAAAACAACCGAGTACTTCCAAGTGTTCTTACTAAAAAAACCTAAACAACTTGTTTCTGCTTTAGAGGATGGAGAGCTGAGAAGGACACTTCAATCTCTGGCTTGTGGCAAAGCCAGAGTACTGACTAAAAGCCCCAAAGGCAAAGATGTGGAAGATGGTGATAAATTCACATGTAATGATGATTTCAGACATAAGCTCTTCAGGATAAAAATCAACCAAATTCAGATGAAAGAAACGGTATATTTTTTTTAATCCTCTGGGGTTTAGATCCTTGGGTTAAGAACTTTGTTGCCTGCCCTTTTACAAGTTTTTTTTCCTCCTGGCTGTCATGTACATACTGATATCTCTGTCAGGGTTACACGTGTAATTTGGATGACAGCATATACCTAACAGTGGTGATTTAAATGTGTGCCTCTGTAGAAAGACACCAGTGATGCTGGATGTCTCTAAATAAGGTTAAGAGAAGTTCCAGTTCTGAAATACTCTTTTTGTCCTTTATCATTCCATGGAGCTTTACTGACTGTAAACATGGAAAATTCACTGTGGGCTTGTTTCTCTGACAGCCATCCAGTGTAAAATCTATGCAAAGGTTTTAATTCTTTGTACAAGTGTGTTTTTTCAGTAGACAATCAGTCTTCGTATTTGTAAAGGCTTTATGTCAGATATTTGACAACAGGCATTTCACTGTCTTACACTGAGAATTGTCTTGGAGACAGAATTGTTTTGACAGTACTGGTATTCTCATTAAAACTTTTCTAAATGGGTCCTTCAGGTGGAGGAGCAGGCAAGCACTACAGAGCGAGTGTTCCAGGACCGGCAGTACCAGATCGACGCCGCCATCGTGCGGATCATGAAAATGCGCAAGACGCTGAGTCATAACCTGCTCGTGTCAGAGGTCTACAACCAGCTGAAATTCCCAGTCAAGGTGATGTACTGATTCTTCTGCTTCTAAAGCTTCAGTAGTTCTTTTTATCTTCCCTGGCCTGCCCTCAGTTGAACAATGCTTCTGTCTAAAATGTGCATCTTTTTAGTATTATAATGGACAAACACTCACTTTCAGGAATTTTAAAAGTGCCAGTTGTTACTGAAACGTGTTTTTAAAGGATTTTAGGCCTGGAGTTTCTTAGTAGGGAGCAGCTGGCTCTCCTTGTATGATGCTGTTCCACTGTTTGCAGTGTTCTGGCAAGGCATTCTTGAGCAGAGGAGAAAAATGCTTCAGATCTTAAAATCAATTCTGCATTACAATCTTAACTTGGTTGATACTTTTGAAATACAGTGTTTTTTCTGGGGATGGATTATAGTGGTTAATATATATACACATATATAGGAAGAAAAATAAAATGTTGGTGAATGTCTCAAAACTGAAGCCCCCAGTTGCAATATAAAATGACTGGCTTATTGTGTACAAATGGAAATGGGTTTCAAACAGACAGTGATGCATTGTTGGAATTGAAATATATGGTGCTTTCTATCAATGGAAATGTAAAATAAAAGCTCCTGCTGTTTCATTCCATTGTATTGCCATGTTGAATGCCTGCAGGTCTGTAAGTACTGCATAAACTGCAGTTGGGCTTTGTAAGATTATAACAGATTATTTAAATAATTTTCCTCACTTGTAATCATGAGGCAATTTTATAAAGTTGTCACACAACAAAATCAAAGGGCACCCAGACTATTGCAAAATTCATTTGCTTCAAGAGGAAATGAAACTTTTACTGGCCAAAAGTCAGAAATAGAAACACTTTGGTACATGATGCACAAACTGCACATCTTTAGGGTTGAGTTCAAATAGCAGCAAATACCTTGCCTTTCTGTAAAAATCTGTTTGGTTGCAGGTGATGAGCTAAATTTGTAACTTTCTCTTCTATCAGTTATACATTGCAGACTTTAAAGGCTCTGATACTTTAAAGGATTTTTTTTAACTGGAATTTCTGTTTCCTCAGCCAGCTCAAACAATACAGATATTTGGCTCAAGTGGAAGCAAAGAGCCAAGAAGCATTGACTGCAAAGTAATAATGCTGACATGTGCTTTTTTTTACAGCCTGCTGATCTTAAGAAGAGAATAGAATCCTTGATTGACAGGGACTACATGGAAAGAGATAAAGAAAACCCAAACCAATACAACTATATTGCATAAACATATGTTGGCCTTTGTTTTACTGCACACTTGGTGTCCTACACAGTTGCCAGTGGATAAACTAGCCTGTTGATCCTGTTAATTGACTTTTTATACTACCGATGATTGAATGAAAGCAGTGTAATGGAAAAGTATAGTAGAGTGGACTTCTTTCAGTGGTTAACATGCCCATTTAAAGAGTTATATTTACATTTTAAGAAGAATGCTGTTGAACTCTTTGCATGTTATTTAGTAAGATGTGCAGAAAGCTGAAAGAAAGTACCTGGTCTTTCTGATTCCATTTGTCTCTGGGTCTGATGAGGAGTCCCTTGATATATGACAGATATCTTTCACATCTTTAAATGGAAACAGAAGGTTCATTAATATAAGAAAATAGCCTTTAAAATGCTTAAACTGCATGCAAACTTTTAATTTACTGTACAGAATGCATTTCAGTTATACATACCATTGGTTTGGTTGATGCCCACACTTGGATTTTTTCTCTTGAGGGGGGAAAATGGGGAATAAGCCAAGCTATGCTTATTACTGATCTAATGGAAAATATTCTTGATTGCAATTAAGACAAAATGGTGCCAATATACAACGATGTATAAAGTTTGCAGTGTGGGCATATATACTGTATATACAAACACCATTCTTAACTGCTACAACAAAACAAGTTCAGATAGATTTATATGGCTTGCCTGTGAGACTTGGTGTTCACCTTTGGGAATTTTAAGCATAAAACAGCCATAATGAAAGAAGTGACAGTTTTTACTAGTCATGGGTAGGAGGCCTTCACCTCTTGGCAGCAATACTCTAGAATAAAGAGATGAATTAACAGATGAAAAGCCACACTGTTATTGTGGTAAAGCTGTAAGAACAAAAATTGCAAAAGGATTTTAATACTTGTTTTGCTTTGCAACATTCTAAACTTGAACTAACCTCAAGGTTTAGACAGGGCAGCTCTTCTAAGACTGCCCTGCTTTGGATTGCTTTAACTTAAAGCTTTAAGAACTCAGCCCTAGAGCCTAGCAGGCCTCCTAGAACCCAGAAGCCTACCTCTCATATAGTAAGTTAAGTATTGCTACAAGGCATCTAAAATATATTTTCTTAGATGACCAGAGAGCATTCTTTGCATCTTTATACGACATGGGAGAGTAAGTCACTTGAATGTAGAGCTTTGTTTCAACAAAATACACTTTTTTATTGCTTACAACAGCATGTGCCAGGAATATATGGGAAAAAAAGGTGTTGGCAGAAAAGGAACTCCTCCAAGTACCAGTTCTTCCTTACCCAGCCAGGCTTTAGACCTATGATCAGCTATGTTGCAGAGCACAATGAAAAACCTCATCCTCTTTCAGGCACTGATAGTCCTGGGGAATACCAGATATCTCTTGAAAGCAAGATGTTACTTTTGTTTAATGGCAGTGTAACTTAGCTCTCTATGACCTATAACTTCTATCACTGTGATCCCACGTTCAGGGGTGCGCATGTGTGAGAGTGTGTGTGTGTGTGTGTGTGTGTGTTTTCTATCTGACACATCCCATCCTTAGTGCTTTTTTTTATCTACTGTTTAATTCCATATATTCTCCAGCCATGTTTTCTCTCAGGCTCTTTTGTATGCAGTCCTCAGCTGACAGATGAAACAAATGTGGGTGGTTTTTTTCTTACTAAATTATTTGCGGTCACCCTAAAGTAACCGTCATACAGCTCTTTGTGATCTGCAGAAAATCTGCCTTGCCCCTTGACACTATTGCAGCATAACCACTGGTAGACATCCAGGGCCACCCCTGCCTCTGTGAGACAAATATTGACAGTAGAGTTATGTGGTAAGAACTTTGAAGACTCCTCCTGCAAATCTTCAAGTATTAGTTCAAATAGAGATCCACTGGGGAGGAAAGAATGCCCCCCACCATAAAAAAAACAAACAAACTTCTGTTTCATATTCAATGTTCCTTTTCTTGTATGTGTTTTGTATCTTCAGCCAATAAAAGATTCCTTTTAAAGAGAATTGGAGAAGAAGCTAAGACTTAACTCTTTGGGAGATAGGAGCTGATGTATTGAGCTGGTTCCATTCAGTCTGTTGTTGCATATAAATCTAACACCACTACACGTGTGAACACCTGTTGTGGTAAAACCCTCCCTCATTACACAAGTGTCATATTCAGTCAAACGACCTGCAAAGGACTGTAGGTTTATTTCATCTTTATCCTGTGTATTTCAGTAACTTTAATGCAGAAAATATTATACAGAAAATGTCTTCAAATCTCATCAGAATTCACAGTCTGAGGCAGACCATAAGCGCAATCCAGTTAAAGCAACCCAAAGAATCGACTTTGAGAACCCTGGCTAGACCGGGATGGGGTGAGCAAGGGGAGGGGGAGAAGGCTTCTCCTTGTAGCTTCATGGGTTTTCCCCAGGAACTTGTTCATCTCTTCTGCTAAGGTCTTGCTCATTCCTGGTTAATGACAAAGCTGCAGCCAAGATTTGTCGTCGTACAACTCCGCAAATTCTTGCTGGGATCATGTGCCTGCTTATTGAGCCATATATATCTCTGTAAGAAAAAACTGAAATGGGCTTGGACCACAGCTCATCTGGCTTGAACACAGCTTGTCTTTTTGGCCACACATTTTTAATCTTGATTCTTGCATGCAGTTTATAGCACCTTGTTCATAAGAAATTGCAGTTTATTCTTAGAAATATATATTTTAGGTTTTTTAAACTTTATACCCATAAATGGACTATTTTTTTGTCTTGGCTGGTTTCAAAAGTGACCATTTTGTTTAAATGCTGTAATTGCAAATGTGTTGTAAACGTTGTTTTGTTCTATAGTTTACACAAAGGTGCCAAAGTAAATAGTTAATAAAAAAAAAAAAACCCTAGCAAATCGTTAAGTTGCTTTAGCTGTTCTTCATATTTTGGTTTCAGCTTTTTTTTTTTGTCAGCCTTTCATTTTTTCTTAGACATATCATTTGCCCTAACGCTTTATTTTAAAACAAAAAAAAAGTGCATCTAAAAAAAGTTAAAATACCACTTCTTTTTTTTAGTGCTCTCATATAGTAGGAAGAACATTTTATTTGACACGTTACACTAAAATTGTAAGAGTACAGCAGCATTCAAAAATGTAATATACTTTTTGTATAACAGTCTTGAGAGTGTGTCTGGAGTGGGAGGGGGGAACTAACCCTGTTACTTTTCAGAAGCCTCTTCCCTCAGCTACCAGAATATGAAACTGTGCTTTTTCACAGCATCAGAAATCTTATAGTTTATGCAGACTTGCAAACAGGGCATGTATCACCGTTGCATCCTTCGATGCAAAAAGCAGCAAAACCTTTTTTATGTTTCATAAGTCTGATATGGGTACAGAGAGTCTTTCTTAAGTTGGTAAATAATGTAAATACATGTCCTTTCAGAGAGTGAGTCTGTTATCTAGGTATTTTGTGTCATTTAATAAATATTAAACAGTTTTGTGTTGATAAACTCTTGTGTGTAAAATGCCTTCTTACTCCAAGTTCTGTATGTTGGGCTTACTACTGTTCATGGCTTCTTTAAATTCTTTAGCTTGTGCTTTGATAGCAAAATACTTGTTTGCTACTTAAATATAATAAGTAGTTCCTTATTCATTCAGTCATTAAAATCCCTTGAGTTTTCTAAGTGGCTTCCATTCCTGAATTTTTATTATTTTGGGGTTTTTGCTAGTTTTCTATGGTGTTCTTGGAGGGGAAGGAAATAAACATCCTCATGGACTCTGAATCAGGATTGACATGTGTACGAGTGGCAGAAATACTCAAAAATACCAGAGATGGTGACTTGTTGCTCCTGAAGGAGATACCTGTCCCGCTGTGTGAATATTCCTTGTCTCCCACTTTATCATTATTTTAATGACTCTGGAATAATTATTGAAGCATGAAGGACAGAGCTCTATAGGGAATTTGCTTCTCTTCTTAAGAATGGCCAATTGGCCATTTCTTGATTTTTCTTCTTCACCGTGAACAGCTGGGTTAAATCTGAGCAGGAGGACTGTGTCCAGCCTGGCCCTTCCCAGTTCAGGAGCACTGAGGACTTGGTGGAGGGGGGAGGTGGAGTGTTTTGAATTTCAGAAAGTGGGATAGCTGTAGCAGTCAGGTGCTGATCCTGTGAGCTGTTCTGTGGAAGGCTGGCACGGGCTGCAGGGGGTGACCCTGCACTGCTGGAACCACACAACAGTCCTAGGGCAGGTGGGCTGAGACAGGTCTGGGAAGCATCTGCCACCAATCCTGCTCAGGTGCTTCCTGAATTAAAGCTTGAAGGCATCTTGAATGCATGGGATGGTTTTTCCACCAACACTCTCTCCTTAGAGAATATTTCCTACATTCTTCATTAAAAAAAAAAAAAAGATCCTACAGAGACAGATGACTGGAGACTGATAGATTGTCTACTCTGAGGAAAAAAACAAAACAGTAAATTCTTTCATTCCTTTTCCTGTGTGAAGTGCAATATATGCCACTGTACTTTCTCCTGATGGAGACAAATTGATGGTAAGTCAAATTTAAGATGGTAGCTTTGGATTTGCCTTTTTTGTTCCCCATTAAAGAGGGCAGGGCCTGTGGGCATACTGTGGCATTTAAACAATGAACACTTCAAAACTTATTGGAGTGGTTGAGACACATTGAACTTTGTGCAAAGGGTAAAAGGGTATCTTGTAATACACGGAGTTAACTGGGAAGAGAAACAATGGATGTTGGTTAGCCTACAAAGGAGCAGGTTTTTCTCCTGATTAAGTAAGTGTTTCCTGGTACAAGGTCACCTTTCAAATGACTCAGCTTGTCTTGCTGCTGCTTATAGAAAATTAGCATTAGGATATAAATTAAACAAAAAAATTAACTTTGAAAGTTAATTTTCTAAAATCAGGAGGACATTGCAGCACTGCAAACAAATCTCTTAAGCTGAGGAAAAGTAGTTCACATCCAGCAAATACTAAATTTTTATCAATTGTAGAGATTTACACAGACCAGCCATAGTAACTGTGTCTGACCCTAGAACCCCACTAAGAATGCCAAGTCCATGTAAATATTTCCAATTAGTCTCCTGCTAGTTCTTTGGTCACAGCTCGAACTGGTGCCTCTGGAGAGGGATCCCTACCCCAATTCAAACCTCCGAGTTATACCCCTGACACTCACCACCCAATCCAAGTAGTCCAACACTAAATTCTGGTCAGGAGACTCTTGATTTCTTGCTGGGTCCCATTGTTGCTGGGCTGGCCACTTCTCATGTAGCTATTTCTCTTGGAATTGTCTCCTTGATCCTTATCATATCCCTTCTGCTTGTATCTGCTGAATCCCAGGAGTTCTTTTGTTACCAGCATTGTTTCATTTATTAGATCAAAAGTGTGGTCAGCTCTTGCAGCCTTAGGAGACTATTCAGACAGGAGAATACAAGTAACCTAATTTTCTCTATAACTGTTAATAGTTATCTTACTCCTTAAAACAATCAGTTGTTTGTCTGCTTGCAACACCTGCATTTTAGAGCTGGAGGAAAACAGGGATGTCACTAGGTGCTTCTGTGTTAAAATAATCATAACTTGATATGCAATTTTGTCTTTTTAAAAAAGTAAGTCTACAGATTCTGTTCCATCTAATGATATTTGCAGTAACAAGGAAGTTGCAGTAAGTACTTTCCAGTTCTAACATTTAGATGTGTTATGCAATTAAGGAATGCATAGGGTCACTGCCCAGGCCTTTGCAGGGCTCAAGGGCTCCTAGGCTTCTTTGCAAAGCTTAGTCACTATGGCTTTGCAGAAAGGGGCCAGCATGCAAGTAAATTGCATCTGAAATGATATGGAATAGATTGCTTGTTACTATTTGGAGCAGTAAGTAGTTTTAATTAAGCATGAAATATCAGCGCTGGATTATTAGCAACATGTTCACTTAATATATAGCTTTATTTTCCCCTTCTGGACTGAACTTCCTATGAAATTATCACAATGGCTGTTCCCTTTTACCCTTGTGTAGTCTCTGAAACTTGAGGTATAGCTGAAAAAAATTCATTACCATGGCCAAAATCATACACCTTTGTCAAAAGCAAGCCCTTAATGACATCCACAAAGTCCTTCAGCTGGTGCTAGTTTGAAGCTCAAGGCAAAGCTGCTCTATTAATTTCCAGTGAAGGCTAGGTAGGGCACTGCACATGCCAAGTTCTGCCACTTGCATGCTGGGGAGAAGGTGCAGCTTTCAAGCATGAGACAGGAACAAAAATTACAAAACACAGCCTCTGCAGAGGTGAGCTGAAACCTTGTAATTGCACAGGTAAAACTTGTTTGTAGGATGTGGCTGGGATTAGGTCAGAACTGGTTCTGCAACCACAAGGCTGTGATTCTGTCATTTGCAGAATTGGCATTCTGTGTGTAATCCCTACAGTTTCTCCCTTTTTATTCCTACAGCAGCAGTTGCAGCTTCAAATCCCAGCTCCAAAAGCACAGAGCAAACACAGACCCTCAGACTGGAGAGAGATCATTCCCCCAGAGAGCTCCGTTTCCGGACAATGCAGTGAACATGCGTTAGCCTGGTGTTTGCCAGACCTGGTTTCTGATCTCTCAGAGCTGGAAACTACAGACTAACTACAAGTATCATTATGTCCTCTGTAAAAGGGATGTAATGTTATTCTAGGTCACAAGGGATCCTGTAGCACTGAAGTCCTGCAGTTAAAATATCCAGCTATGAAAATGACTGTACACTATCCAGTTTCCCTCCCAGCCTTGTGTTTTAGATGTAACTTCTTTTCCTGCTGAAATATCTCAGAAAATTTTACAGCCAACACATCTTTCATAAGAGCTGGAAGTGGGAGGTGCCTCCTGTGCAGAGCCATTTTCACACAATAATTTCTGCTCTGAAGCTAACAGATGTATCTCCAGCAAGTTAGCACTGTATGTCGATCAACCCATAAAAGTGAGAGTATTGACACACCTCTACTTTGCTGTAACAAGCCCAAAGAACATGTTGTCAGTCAAACAAATTCTTTTTTTGTTTTCACATTTAACAGAGCTACATCTACAAGCAGCTTGGTCTGACTCATAAAATGCATAAATCTCATCTGCTGCCACACGTTAACACAGCTGCTAAGTGCTGCAGCACACATCACACCCAGCAGCAGCTGGAAACGCTTCTGAGCACCACGGGGCATGCCGACACCGCTGGCACCGAGGGGCAGCAGCGGGACAGCAAAGGGGCAGCGGCTGCCCCGGTACCGGGCCAGGCCCAGCTCCTGCCTCGCTCTCACCCCGAGCCTCCAGCACACGAATAAGCCAGGCTGTGTGCGAGCTGTGCTTGTGGAACAGGCTGTGACGAAGCGCCCGTGCCTCTGCTCCCAGCCTGCGCTGGGAATGTTTTCCCAGCTGCGTCGCGACACGAGCGCTTTTTTTTACAGGAGGTTTTACAGGAAGTTTCGCAGCTCTCTGCTGCAACCTGCTCTCTGATCAATTCCTCCCCACCGAGCTTTCTTTTTTTGGCTTTTCACGTGATTTCCCCAGGCTTGACTCAGCAGTTTCTCGCAGCAGCGTTTATTGTTTGGTTTGCTGCCACCACCTCCCCCGAAAGCGGGAGCTCGGAGGCGCTGCCGTGCGCTCGCAGCCTGCGCGGGGATGGGACCCGGAGCGCTCGGGCTCGTTGGGAGCTGTGAGCGCGTCCCTGCCCGGCCCCCGAGCTCGGCCGAGGCTCTGCAGGTGTCACCCCGGGCTGGAGAGTCCCTGGTCTGCACTGCGGACCCCACATCCTCAGTCCACAGGCTACAAACTGGGGCTGTGTGAGAAGGAAAACTCGTGAATGGCTGTAACTCTCAGCTGCTGGCACAGTCCCAAGAAGGTCCCTGTGATTCATCCCCCTCTGCCAAGTGAATCTGAGACCTCTCCGGCCAGCATTAATATATTCCTCTTTCCACCCCTTCCACATAAAATGGAACCAAATCCTTTCTCTACCTCCTGGGAAGGAATAATCGGTTCTGCCATAATCTTTTCCCTAGAAAATATACAGGAATTGCCCTTTTTTTTTTAAGAGATATATAAAAGAATAAATAAAAATGCATTAGAATAAAGTCATGATTTCTGGATGTCCTAGGGATTATCTCTTTCTTCTTTTTATCACAACCTCTACTCTTCTGCACCAGAAATCAGAAACATTAAGTTACTCAGTGCTTCATTAAACAGTGGACACTTTGCTTCTGACCACACACATCCATCAATTTTGGCAAGTCCCAGGGCTAAGAAAAGTTTGATTACAGATATAGCATCTAAACTGCTGAAACTGCTAAAGGATTCACGAAGGATTAAGCATATGATACAAATTAAATTAGGCATTAAATTATATTCCTTAATGAACTAAAGCTTTAAAAAGAAATTATAAAGTTTTGCATATTTGCTCTCAGTACATGTCAATACCATCTTAAAACAACTGATGTCAGGCAGTATAACATACAGTAAAGCTGTAATGCTGTACAGAAACATTACAGTCCTTCTCACATCCAGTAATAAACATAAGGAACGTGAATGTCTTAAAAAACCAGGATCAGCTTGCCGTCCATCAGTGGCTCTCAAAATATGCCAACTGCAAAATCATTTCTCTCTACTAAGCAACAGGGTAAGGCCTTTTCTCTGCATTATGGCAACAATTATTCACTCTTCTCTTATTAAAGGAAAACAGCTGAGAATGTGAGTTTGAGTTTATGTTGCTGAAGTCCAACTATCACATATATTCTATTGTTAAGATTGCCACAATCAAGAAATTATTCATGATAAATAATATGCAGTGGATATTTGTTATATGTTGAATCCTATAAGCATTGAATATAACAACTTACAGAATTAAAGAGGAATCAGACAACATCTGACCCTAACTACTAAACTTTTTTTTAAGCATAGCTGAAGGATTTGTTAAACACGAGAGGAACAGCTTCATTTTGTGCCCTCCAGAGCTACAAACAGGAGATAGGCCTTGGAAACTGCCAAAAAATTCTCTGTTTAAGGAGAACAGTGCCAAAATCAAGCTTTTGTCAGTTGGCTGGGCAAGAGGAGAATATCTCTGTGAAAAGGCAAGAGTACATTGCTTATAACAACCTTTTATCACGTCCAGATGGCTGGAGCAGGTGAGCTTTGTTGGACAAACCTCGTCCTGTACATGAACACGAGGTGTTTGTACCACCAATTCCTTGGAGGTGGAATTTGATCCTTTGGTCTCCCTAGGGATTCCACACAAGGGCAGAAACTCCTTGGGCAGCCTTTGTGGCTGTCCCATCGCTTCCTGCACCTGCAGGTGCATCAGTCCCTCTGTGACTCTGTGACAATGACAATAAACCACCAGCTCAGGCCCCCAAGATCATGTAAAATGACATCACACCACCTGCCTGTGGCAGGCTGTTATATGGCAGGGATGGAGGGCAGGGATGGGAGGGCAGGGAGGGTGAAGTAACCACATGCAAACAGAGAAATAACCTGTTTTCTGGTATTAATGATGATATTTCTGGTGCAAAGCAAGGTATTTTCCATTTTGCTAAATTAAATAAACTATATTGTTCTTTTAATCCTACACCAGTTGCTAGTTTTCTTATGTTATTAAACAGAAAAGGATTTGCTTGTTATGATTGCTGCCATTAGAATTCATTTCAAGCTTCACTAAATTGGCATAAAGGAAACAAGTTAATCAGCCTTCCCGTTATGTCTGCAGAACATCCACTTGGTTCAGAGCCCATTTCTAATGTGCAAGCAAGAGATCCAAATATTCAGAATTCTTCACTAAAAACAAGGGAGTGTTGGAACATATTAATGTATATACATAAGTCCTGAAGTAAATATACCAGCAGACACACAAGGTGCCATTCCAAAGCATGAACGACCTGAAGAGACTGATCATTTTCTCTTCTTCTAATTAATTAAAGCTTAATTCAATGTCTGTCTCCTAACAGTCAAATCCTCCTAAAGTGATTGCTCCTAACTCCTTGTGAGATCACTTTTTAAAAACAGAGCTCTGTACTAAAGGAATGAAGCCTGAGGAAATACAAAATCCCCAGAGCAGAACTCTCCCTGTCCTCTGAAATGCCCCGTTCTTTGTGGTGTAGCTGAGAAAGACTTGCTGCTTTCAGAATTCGTGGTTTCATCTGTGCTGCTGTTACTGACATTTCCCTACAGCCTACAGCAAGTCAGTTATTAAAGTTTATTTCTTCAAATAAAATTTTTGCAATTAAGTCCAAAGGATAAATATAAGTTTACTCTAAGTGTTTTGAAATTATGTGTATTTGAGAGTCACATGCAACTATGCTTAGACAAGTGCGTGTGCAGGTATGTAACACGCATAGTGAGTGAGCTCTAGGTGTAATTATTAAGCATAAAAAGAAATGCAAAGAAGGAGTGAACTTGTCTGACCACAAAGGCCCTTACGTGTGGGACCCTCATTTGTTCGATGCCCTGGTTTCCGTGGCAGCCCTGACATGCCAGCTTTGGGTTTGTGGCATTATGGGGAAGTACAGGATTGCAAGCACACAACTGAGAGAAATTAACTGCCCTTTGATAACAAATTGCATTATTTCCACTTCTTCAAGACCGCTTAAATGCTTTCATACCAACACCATCTACACTCCAACTGTCTCATTATCAGGTCAATGTGTTTTATTGTCTTCTTCAGACTTCATTTTCTTTCCCCATGGTGGGGGATATCTCTTAGAGCCAAATAATTCAAAACCCTCAGCTCTTCCACAGCATCAGAAATAGGAATATGCCATTCCAGAGGGCCCTTCCTTGCTGAGCACAGAGCTCCTGTCTCCTCAGACCACCCTCCTTGCTGTCTCCCAGCCTCAATGTTTTCTTCCATTTACCCTTTCTCTGCCCAAGCCAGTCTTTCTGACTTGTTTTGTTTGGGTGTGGGGTTTTTTTCCCCTAATCAATAGTGTCAGGATGCAATCCAGCATCCATCACATTTTGTACTACCGTACGGACACAATTCCACCAAGTTTTTAGTCCAGCCGTCTTCTCCCCCATTCACAACGCAGGCTCTTCTCTCCCTCATTTGCACCAAACCCCTGTCGTCTCCCATCGTTTTCTGCCCCACTTTCTGCCTTTCAGCACCAGCAAAAGAAGCGTGAAAGCTCCGGGTGCCGGTGCCAATCCCCTCCCCGCCGCAGGGGCCGTGCCCGGCCACCGGAGACACCGAGCCCCGGAGAGCCCGGGGCCGTCCCCGGGAGGAATGGACAGCACCGACAGCCGGCTCGAGGACACCGACAGCATGCCAGGAGAGGGGGACTGAGGGCACACTAACCCTTTGCATTAATTGCAAACACGGGCATTATCTTCACTCTGTATTTTTTTCTCATTGAAAACCTCTATATTAAACTTCTCTGGATGTGCATCTCTTGTAAGCTTGTCCTTCCCAGACTAGAGCACCCCAGTGCAAACCGCAAACACTGCCGAGGGTCAGAACAAGCCGCCGCTACCGTGGCCCTGCAGAAGCCACCGCGGCACAGCCCTGGTCCGGCGGTCGCTGCTGTCGCCGCTGCCGGTGCCGCCGCCGGACGGGGACCGTGACGGGAGCAGAGCAGACCCGCCCGCCCGAGGCGGCGCGCGGCGAGCGGCCCGTCCGCGATCCACGGAATCGAGCGGCGGCGCTGAGCGGCGACTGGCGGCGCGCGGGCGGCCCCGCCCCGCCCCTCACATGACCGCTGGCGAGGTTTTTGTCGCGCCCTCTCGCCTCGGCCGTTCGCCGCGTCCCGGTGTCCCCGCCGCCGGCAGCAGCACCACCACCATCACCACCACCACCGCCACCACCGCCGCCATGGGCCCTCGCCGCTTCGCCGCCTCCTCCTGCCGCCGCTTCCTCCTGCCGCTGCTGCTGCTCGGCGTCTCTGGTGAGCGGGGCAGTGCCGGGGCCCGGGGGAGGGCAGCGGGTGTCGGGTGTCCCCGTAGGCTCGTGCCGCTCCCCGCCCTCGCCCCGTCACGCACGTGACGCGGCGCGCGGGCACCGGGGCTCCCGGGGGGGTCCCGGGGCCGCCTCGGCCCCGCGGCGCCTTCAGGGGGCGGCCCTGGGGCGGAGGCGCCGGCGCTGCCGCCCCCGCCGCGCCGCCACCCACGGGAGGGAGGGAACAGCGGCAGGGCCCAGGCCCCGAGCCGGGGAGGCCGGAACGTCGGGGTGCTTCCGCCGGGGGGCCGTGGCCCGGCTGCCGGGACCGCGGGCCCACCCGCGCGGCCCGGCCAGGCCGTTCTGACGGCGCTTCTCGGTGTGCGGGCGAGGCAGCGGCCGTGCCGGGATTCACCCGGTCAGGAATACAGCAGCTGGGAAAAGTTCCCTTGATATACAAAGGGAATTTAACGCCCGTGTCTTTCGAGCTGGAAATCGTGGAAACACAATGCAGACATGCCGATTCCATCTCTTAGGAGTCAGCTTGAGTCGTAATCACTGATACAGCGCATAAAATAATAGACCCTGGTCTACAAGCAGCACACTGTTCAAGTGCTGTGTTCGTGCCCTTTGGTTTGCCCAGTGTGCCCCCGGAAAGCTCATGCTTGTATCGGAGAGTCAGAATTCTAGGTTGGAAGGCACCTCAGGGATCAGCCGGTCCAGCCTTTCTTGGCAAAGCCACGGTCTAGACAAGATGGCCCAACACCCTGTCCAGCCAAATCTTAAAAGTGTCCAGTGTTGGACACTCAACACTGAGATAATTAGTTTATGTCAGGTAAACAGACTATAAAACATTCTCTCAATTTTTGCCAGCTTTGACAGTTTCGTGGTGTGCTTCCTATTTTTGATACTTTTTAGAAATCTAGCTTGTTCTTTTAGAGTCTGGTAAATTTAATATGGTCCTGACATAATGTACTGCTTTGTGATGAGCTGTCCTCTTAAGTGGTTCTAGAAAATGAAGTAAAAGCAATGTCTTAATAGCTTGTAATAATATCTTACAGGTTTTTTCCAGTCCTATGCAGTTGAAGTAGATATAAAGGATGCTTCCAATGCTACATGCCTATATGCAGATTGGATGATGAAGTTCTTGATAACATATGAATCAAACAATGGTGATTACGTGAGTATTTGGGAGTAACTCTTGCTGAGAACTGGATTTTGACCTGGATAAAAGTTCAAGCTCTTTTACCTAGGGTGTTTGATTTCTTACTCTTTTTTACTAAGTCAGTTGAGAAGAATATTTCTATATCATCCTTAGAAAAAAAAGAATAAGTTCTCAGTCATACAAATGACTGAAAGTACCCTATTGGTCTTACATAAATAATGTACACAAAAACTCACCAAGTCTAGCCAGTATCAGTGTAGTTATGTTCTTAGCCCAAGCAGTAACAACATGATGATTTACAGCCAAGTTAGAAGTGTACTTTTGTACTTGAATCTGATATGGCTCCTTTCTCAGGCAGGTGTCAGGGAGCCTTTATCACAATTTTCCAGAATAACCTAAAATAATCTCACTTATCTTGTGCAAAGTTTCCGCTAACTCCAGCAAGTTTATAATGTTGTCATAGGGAAGAGCTGCATGTGAATGCATTTAAAATTACCCTTTTCTTTTAGAAAAACACAACTCTGAATTTGTCATCGAACGTGACACACAATGGAAGCATCTGTGGCAATGACACGCAAGCTGCTCTTGTGGCAGTGCAGTTTGGAGAAGGTCATTCTTGGAGTATTAACATCACAAAAAACAATGAAACTTACCAGGGAGACTTCATCACACTGACCTACAACACCAATGACACAGCTGTATTTCCTGATGCTAAAAGAAGAGGTAATGTTCAGTGCAGAATTTGACTTGCAAAGCAATCTCAGCCAGAAGTGTGTCCCTGAGCTGGCTTGGCTACTTCGAAGGAAGGAGGAATATAGGAGTTAGTAATGAACGTAATGAGTTCTGTACCACGTGCTGCCAACTGCTGTTCCTTGTACCTGCCTGCTGGGTAACAGTGCAGGCCAAATGGCTTCACCGAGTGTGTACTTCCTGTAAGTGGAAGAGAAAGGGAAGGATAATCAGCTTTGATCAGTGAGGTGCTGGTAGACAGCAGGCACATGGAAGATTAATTTTAGTGTGCACTGCTTGACCTTCTACCTTGCCAAGCAATACAGTGTTAGGCTGTCTGTGTACTAATGCATACCAATAATAGATTTTTTTTCTCCTTAAAAACTTAACTACAAGGGCTCACCTTTGTAATGGCTTGTCTAGTTCTGTAAGCTTGGTTACTCCTGCATTACCTAGGACACATTAGGACACATAGCAAAAACATTCAAGAAAGCTTAAGATTGTTAAACTTAATTATCTCTTAGTCTTTGTCTTATGAAATTATATTAAATATAGTACTATCTCTAAGTTCTTGTAGTTCATAAGGCATTAAAACATTTGTGCTTATTTGCAGGACCAGTTACTGTTGTTGTGAAGGATCCTTTGCCTCCAGTTCAACTGAATACTGTCTTCGTGTGTCATAATTCCTACTTAGTTGAAGCAGAAAATACAACGCAGATTTTCTGGAATGTTACTGTGCAGGCTTTTGTTCAGAATGGCACAGTCAGTAAAAAAGGTAAGCATTTCAGTTTGTGAAAGCTTTTTTGTATTGCACCTTAGTGCAGGGAGCAAAGTCCCATAATAACAAATCCACCAATTCTAACATGTGCTGTGTTTAATAATATTCATGTAAATATCCTCTAGTATTTCTTTCCTTGTTCCTGGAAAAATAGATTAGGAGAACAGATTTAGTAGTGTGCTGTAATGTCGATTGTTTGCGTGCCAGGGTGGGATTCTTCTCAAGTGTATCCTCCAGTAATTGGGGTATTAAGAATAAGCACTTCAGAACTACTGTTGCTGAGTAAATAATTTGAGTTTGAGGGGTTTTAGCTGACTGCTTTCCACTTCCAGTGGTGGCCTCTGCTGTTGGATATGAGTAGTCCAGAGCCTGTTGTCTCATCTCATAGCTCAGAAAAGAGTACATCACCCTGCTGCATATAGCATAATAGGGTCACTTGCTTGGTC
Source organism: Sturnus vulgaris (assembly GCF_052056855.1). Taxonomy (NCBI): domain Eukaryota; kingdom Metazoa; phylum Chordata; class Aves; order Passeriformes; family Sturnidae; genus Sturnus; species Sturnus vulgaris. The sequence continues at coordinate 14,194,314 of NC_142256.1, read as the reverse complement.
TACAGCAAATACATGTCACAATTTTATAACTTAACTGTCTTTGTGTGTTTTGCTTCCATGTGTTAGAGGCAAGTGGTACTGAGTGTGGATTTAAAACTGAGTGTTACAGGTTTTCTGAGAATAAATGGCAGCTGTACTTTGTCTGAGTAACAAGACTTCAGCAATGAAATGGTGATTAAAATGTCTTTTCAGAGTCTAGATGTCCTGCTGATACACCTACTTCTGCACCTACTGTTCCACCTACTATTGCCAATGTAACTACTGCCTCTACCACTACTTTGTCTCCTGCTCCAACAACTGCTCCCAAACCCGTGGAGAATCCAGACACAGGAAACTACTCTCTTAAAAGTGGAAATAAAACTTGTTTCCTGGCAACTGTGGGGCTACAACTGAATGTTTCTCAAGACAAGGTGCTTTTTTCCTTTGAAAAGTTCAAGTTGCTTTAGTTATTTGGTGTGAAATCTGAATGCAAGGTATTTGCTCTGTACAGTGCTGTCTGTCCAGAACTGCTTCTAAGTATTGTATGTAGCACCTCTCTGACATCAGAATTGTTTTGTCGAATAATACCTGTCTTCAAAAACCTTACATGGAGTCAGTAGAATTTGTTATTGGAATCATGTTAGAATTATCTAGCATGATGAAAAGTCTGGAACTTTCTTAGCTGTTATGGCTGTTGTTTCTGCAGGTATTGTCTTTCCCCTCAGAGGGGTAGCCTGTTGTGTTAGGGAACAAAGTAACACTTTTCAAGCAATTTGCTTGTTTCAGTACTGCCAACATGTAAATTTAACTCAGCCTTGGTTGCATAGCAGCCAAGCTCAGCTCTTCTGCTGTCATATTTATGACAAGCTCTTCTAACCCAAGACTGTTCCTGACTGAGACAATGTATTCCAAAAGCAGCTGAATGTCTTCGATGTGCTTTCTGTTTCAGCCTCTTCTGATCAACATCAATCCAAAGACAACTGTCGCAGATGGTGCCTGTGGTAACACAACAGCCACTCTGAAATTGAATGATGGAAATAGCACACTGATTGGTTTCACATTTGCTGTTGTAAGCAATTTATTTTATTTTAAACTAATTTTTCATTTAACAGCTTGCATGCTGGTCACTTATAGTAAGATCCTCCTGTTGCTTGCTGGTGGTAGGCTGTTCCCATATGGGAAGTGAAACTGGCCAGCTGAGTGCCTCAAGACAAATGAAGAACAGGGTTAAAGTTGTAGAAAATGTAAGACTGGTAAATGTGTTGGCTTTTGTAAAGCATGTGTTCTTAAAGTTACATGCAGAATTGCACACTGACACTTGGTTCTTGCTTCTTGAACAGAAAAATACAAGTGCAAGTGTACAAAAATTTTATCTGAGGGAGGTGAATGTTACGCTGCTCAACCGTCTGAATGGTTCTGGTAAGAAGCAGTATCTGCCTTAAACAAGTGTAATATTTTATTCAATGTCTGCATCAAATACTTCTGGCTTTTTTTTCAGTGTTGTTCATGCTTACTGTTAGCTTCTACTTTATGTCTAGAGGTTGGTATGAACAAAAGTAATAGCAGAAATTACTGTAAGAGTTACTTTAAGCAGCAGTGTGGGACCTCTCTACAATTCCTGAAACTTCTACTAATGGAGTGACTGTAAATTAAGAGGGTTTCTTTATAAATCTTTTCAGTAATGTAATTTTTTGTGGTGTGAAATACAGTTGTACCAACTTCAAAGCTTTTTTCCTAAACTAGCTGTTGTCTTCTTTGATTGAAGATACTGCTGTATCTTCCAGCCACTTGTACTTAACTCTCACTAAAAACAGGCTAGTTCTTTAAAAACTAAGGTGTACTTTTTTCCAACAAACATGTTTTCTCTTTTTTTTTCTTCTTTAATTGCTTATCATAGCTACAGCAGTTAAAGAGCATTAAAGCTAAAACACTTGCAACTCTGCAGCACTAAGACGAGTGAAGATACAAGGAAAGCCTGGTGTCATGTACATATGAAAAAGAGGTTACTGCAAAGTACTGTAATAACTTCAGTCTGATTTCTGGTTAAGCAGATCAATCCCACTTGGCACTACTATTTTCAGACTAGTTTTTCAGACTAGTCAGTATTGAAATGTTGGCCATTCTAGATTGAGCTACTCACTGTGTTAGTAGTTATCTTGCATTTTAAGTGAACATGCAAATTCACTTTCTTTTCTTTCCTTCTTTGTTTAGTCATTTCAAGTGCAGATAACAGCAATTTCAGCAAGTGGGATGCTTTCCTTGGTAGCTCTTACATGTGCCGAAAAGAGCAAACTCTTCAGATTAATGAGGATGTTCAAGTACATACTTTTAATCTATGGATTCAGCCATTCCTTGTGGAGGCAAATAAGTTTGCTACAGGTAAGAGTTGTGTTTTTGTTGTTAGTGAAGCTTGCAAAATTCTTACTTGCTAAAAAGCACCAGCATTAGGTACAAGCACTTTATCTTGGAAGCTCTTGTTCCAACATTTTAAATGTTTAGATATACATGGAATGAAGAGAAGTTCTGAGACTGGCATTCAAGTTCAAGCAAAGCTTTGTGCTCACTTTAAAAATGTCTGCTAAGTTGTGGTTCTCCTTCACAAAACTTGAATGAACTAGACACTGAAGGGGGACTTAAGCATTGCTGTGCAGAATAGGTTAAAAGTTACCTGACAACATCTTGACATGCAGCTTTTTGTAGCTCAGATATGTAAGAAAATTGGACAAAACTTTTGAAGAAATGGACTTTGGGAATACTGTTAGGTATTTTGTTTCTTTTTACCTGTCAGTCTGAGGAATAGGAGCGTTGGAGAAGAATGAACTGTCAGAGCTTCCTTCAGAGGCAGTCTTGAATATCCAGAACTAAAGAGAGATTCTGAAATGTTTGTTTGCTGCATTATCTTGATCTTGTCTGGAGAAAACTGAAATGTCTTAAATTACCTCTTAATATTTAGTGCAAACTGGTCTTTGTGCTAATACTGGTATACTGCAAGTATGCTAATACTTGCAATGCAGTCTTATTGGACTAGACTGATCTGCAGACACATAGATTGAAAAGTTCTGTTTTTAGACAGAAGTAAGATAACTCTCCAGATGTGTGTAGGGTAAAGAGTCTTTCTAGAGAGTTAGGGACCCATTTCACTCTGTAGTTAAAGTTGTAGCTAGCTTTCTTCTAATTATAGTTATTTTATCTGTGTAACATGTCTTCGTTCTGGATAGATTCTCAATACCAAATCTAGGTCACTTTTTATCCTTAATGGGTGAAAGCACCAACCAGACTTGCCTTAAGTATGAAATAGATAAGCCTGGTTCTTGAATGTAGAAGAATGGCTGCTCCCTTGCCTAGTGCAGATCTTGTGCACAGGAAACTCATACACCCTTAACTTGCTGTAGGTTATCAATGCTTAAATTAATTATAGTGCTTAAATGTGTTAAATGTATTGATGAGACCTCTGCAGTTTTCTCTTAGTTTAAATAATACTTGATTTTTTTTAACACCTTCGTATTAAGGAAAACAGATTTTTATACCACACTTGGCAAGTATTCTGTCTTTATTTATTCCTTATTGCAACCTTTTTCTCACCTACAGCCCAGGAGTGTTCGCTGGATGATGACAGCATTCTAATCCCAATTGTAGTTGGTGCTGCACTTGCTGTCTTGATTGCCATTATAGTGGTTGCTTACATAATTGGCAGAAGAAAAAGCTATGCTGGATATCAAACTTTGTGAATCTAAGCGTGATTCCCGTTACGATTTCACTCTAAACAAAGCAAGTGCAAGTTCTGAAGTCCCAAAAAGACCCAAAACTTAGAAGTAATTACTAGCCACAGCTAATTGGAGTTGAGAAACAAAGGGAGAATGTTTATCTCAGATGAAGCAGAACTACACTTTGTTTTCCTGCCCTAAGAAGATGATGCGGGTTTCATAGCTGTTTTGAAGATGTCAAGTACTGGATGAATTGCTAGGCTAAGGATTTTATCTTGTAAAAATCCTAAAGCATTTAGGATTTTTTTTTTTTGCTTTTTACAACTACTAGCCTGAAACAAGAACACTTTCTGAACTGATATGCATTGGGCATCTCCCAGAATAGCATAGAATTTGTACTTGCTTCTCTCCTCTTCGTTCCTTAGTTGTTGTCATAATTGTGGGTTAAGCTGGCAGCATTAGTCACTCAGTTGACTTGTACAGTATTTAACAAGAATTGTCTAATGCCCAATAGCAACTTTGTTTTCCATTGGATTGAACTTCAGGCTGGTGATTAAGTGATCTCTTGAAGTGGCAGCAGTAATTTACTTGCCTTTGTTAGGATTTGAGTAATTTACTCCTGCCTTGGTGCAATTTCAGGAATCATTCCTATACCATGGCTGTACAAACAAAATTAGTAATTTGCCAAATGGTGAATATAAGGGAAGACTTCAGTGCCATTTCCAGGCGCTTTTGAAAAAAAAAAAAAACCTGTTAGGCACTGAATTCTTTATTATACCTTGGCAATTATCTAAAATATTAACCTAAGGCAGACTTCTGCTAAATTAATGCAAGCTTTTTTTTTTGCTGGCATCAGTTTAAAGGGAATAACCTTTCTAAATATTCCAGAACTTTAAAGTGCACTTAACTTCATGCCATACTCTGCACAGAACTGGTCTGTCTTGTTGCTTTGAATGACTATGTTTTAAGATGCTTTCATTTAATGAGCCAGTATCTGTTGTTGCAGCTTGAGCTGTTTTTAAATCTTCATCTTGAATGGTTCTCTGCCAGTCAAAGTTCACACTATAACTGCCCGCCATTGGCACTCTGAATGTTTAACGTCCTTTGTGTTGGATTGTTTGCAGTGCAGCAGTTATTAAATTTTAGAATGCAAAAGCCAAACAAGTATGAGATGGACCCACAACACCTACTTTTCCTTGCTATATGGAAAGAATAACTAGGTTAAAAAAGTGCAGTGCAACTGGACTGTTCTTAAACTGCAGCTCTGTAGAGACTAACCCTTGATGCACAACTTTTCTCTGGGCTCCGTGTGCTGTAATACATGTTCTTACTGCATGGAAAAAAAAAAAAAAGAAGTCTTTTAGACTTTTAGATAATTGTGGCTTTTTTGCATATATCATAACATGAGCTGCCTAAACTAGTTATTTAATGAACATAACATTGTCTCTCCCTTTAGAATGAGTTTTGCCTGCATCAAAGCTACTCTAGTGTTTTATTAGTGTTCTCTAGGGTTGTAGAGATGTCTGTGGCATGTTTGTATACAAATCATAAAATACACTTCTTTCAGTAATGGTTTGGTTTGTTTTCTTTGTAAAGACAGTTTACCCTTGACACTAGCCAAGGAAGCATGTATGGGTGGATAATACTTACTATAGCTTGTAGTCTACAGCTTGAATTTTGCATCAGTTACTGAAATGCATTTTAATGAAAGTGGGGAACTGCTATGAGTTTAATCATGAAACAAGCTTCAAGACTTACCATTTTAATTTTCAAAAATGGATCTAATGACTTTCATATTAATATATCCTCAAATGCAGAAGTTCGTATAGATTTTTTTAGCTTTTTTTTTTTTGTGAGTGATGTTCAGTGGCACCAGTTAAATGTGCATTTCTGTTAAGGAGTAATCATCACTATTCTTCTGGCCTTGCAAATTTTTGAACTATACACAGTTTCCAAGTGATAATAGAGAAAATTCATGCAAATTGCTTCCTAAAATCAACACTAGAAATACCGTTGTAAAAACCTGTAAGTATATTGGCTCAGAGTTTTAAGTACTCCTAGACTGATGTGCAGGTAACTGGTTCAAAAAACATCAGTTTCACCTGACTTCCTGTTGTTATAAAACCACTAGTTTTCCTGTATGTATTGCTCCATAGGGAACTGTTAATCTGTTTAACCTGTGCTCTAAAAAATAAAGATTGTTCTATTTCTTAAGGAAACTTGCTCACCTTTTTTAACTGATTTGAAAATAGATGTCTTGTATTGTCCTTTTTTAAAGAAAATAAATTCAATGAGTAAGGTGAACTCTAATCAGTCTGTATCTGAGATTCTGTTACATAGCTGGTTTTGTTCTGGTCTGTGGAAACAGCATTTAAATTGTGGATGTATTTAACACCTGTGGATGTGGAATATTAATGTGTGTAACCTATTGTGGAGTGTGGTTGGTTTAGTACCTTATACACAGTTTGCTAAATATTGTATTCTAAAATGTCAAGATTTTTGATATTTTAGGTTAAAGATGTCAAGCTAATAGTCCTCAAAAGAAGCTTTTCTAGCCAGTGAATGATGGGATTTGGGTTTTGCAAGGGCTGTTTTGTTTGTTCATTTGTTCCTTGTTTTGTTTTTTGTTTGGCTGGTTTTTAAATTTTTTTATTTACCACAGTGTTCTCTATTCCTTAGCATATGTTAATAAAACACAAACTTCGGGGCTATTGGTTGAATCTCATGATTGGAATTAAAAGGCAAGGCAGCTTTTATACTGGGACTAAAAAAGTTTTGGGCCAAAAATGTCTGACTTTTTTTGAATGGAGACACATTCAGCCACATCTGTCGAGAAAGCTGTTCCTGCTGGCCCTGGTGTGTGTTGGGCTGTAGTTACCAATTCTGCACTTGAAGACACCTCTCTGAAGCTTCTAACCACTGTACAGTAGCCATACCTGGATAAATGAGTGCCAGCAAGGATGGAATGTTCCTGGTATGAAGCCTTAACCCGTTTTTCACCCTGGGAATTTCCTGTAACAGTGCCATAGTGTGATGTGTACTGCAGCCATCTGCTTTCTTTAAAGAAGAGAGGGGATTTCTGTCACTGTCTGCTGGGCACCTTCATCCTTAACAAATCCACTCGTATTTAGTTTTAGTGTTTAGTGACCCAGTATATAGCAAATTGTGTTGGTATTTAGTGAACAAAGATGACTAAAGATGTTTAAATATTCTCTCACTCAGAATAAGGCACATAGTTCCTTTCCTCTTGGATTTTTTTTTCCTTCTAAGTGTTGCTCTACTTGGCAGTAGGTGCCTTCAGATAATCTGAGTTCAGTATTTTCAGCTGTTAAGCCTCCACGTGTTGTTCTCCTCGCTCTTAGTCAAAGGCTTTGCATAGTATTTCGGGAAGGGGCCACGGCAGGTGTGTGCTGGACTGTAAATGCTAAAGCAAGACAATGCATTTCCCACAATTAATGCTGATTCGATGGAAAACAGCAGCCAGCTTTTGAGAAAGCATTGACTCTGTGTCTGATGCTCTGTCCTAATTAAAAACTCAAATAAAATGGTTTTACAAGGAGTGCTGCTTTATGAAACACATGTAAGTCAGGCACTGTTCCAGTGCTGGAGAACACAGGCATGGCCTCCTGCCTTACCGAACCTCTCCTGGCGCAGGCAGGTGCAGCTCTGCTCTCCTTACAAACAGGTTATGATGCCAAGCCCTGCCTCCGAGTTTGAAACCAGTTCCCAGCATGGTATGCTAATGATTGATGAGCATTTCAACCAGCAAGGAGCACCTCACGTGTTTTACAATCTGTATATTAAAAACCACTGTGGCGTTACAGATGTCTCTTCTGTTTTTCCCTCTGATGTGGATTTCAGTGAGGTCTTTGTAGTTTTCAGCTGAAGCTAATAATCCTTTTGCATGGAAAATAAAGTTACCTTCCCCAACAGTCTTTCAGTGCTTTCCATGCAGTGCCTGGAGGCACATTTATCTTGGCTGTCTCTTGTAGGTTGTTTTGGCTTTGTTACTTCGATTGTCCCTTATGTCTTCATGTCTAGAACCCAGAGGAGTGCTGGTGACTCGAGGGTTGGGAAGACCCCTGGACAAGACAGTAATATACCAGTGTGGGGTTTTTGTTGCTTTATTGCTGCTAGCTCTGAGGTGTGATCAGCTAATGCGTGTTCAGACTGCTGGTTTATCCTCACATTTCTAATCTATCCTCTGCTTGCTAGAGGAAACTGAAATTAAATGTACAACTTAAATGTACAAATCAGAAGAATATTACCAATAAAAAGGATGTTTGTAGTAAACGTGTTTAAAGAAATCAATCTTTCCATAAATTCTTTACTCAATACTGATTTTACTTTACATGCATTGTTGTATCTAATACAATGTAATTTCTCAAAAATGCCTGTTTGCTCCTTGCTTTCTTTGATTTCTAATGCTTGATCTCCCGTACTAATTTATTCTTCCTTGCTTTTTTTTTGTTTGTTTTTCTTCTTTCTGCAGCTGAAGAATGCATTGCTGACTCTGACCTGAACTTTCTTATTCCCATCGCAGTGGGCGTGGTGCTTGGATTCCTTATCATTCTTGTCTTTATATCTTACATCATTGGAAGAAGAAAAAGTCGTACTGGCTATCAGTCTGTATAATCTCCTAATTCCATCTCTGTTGCCCACCTTCCCTGTTCTTTTCCCTTTCCCAGACTTCCTGACCTGCTCCTTAAAAGAAAAAAGAAAAACAAATTAATTCAAGGTTTCTTTATTTAAAAAAGTTAAAATCACTTCGTGACAGAGTACCAATCACTTCATGACAGAATAACATACCATGAGTCTGAAGATGAGTTGCAGAAGCTACTGTGTGACTTTAGAGAAAGTAAGTGTTCTGAGGACCAGAGAATTGAGCAGAGTTGGTGTGTCCCTGTGGGAAATGTGATTATTTTTAGTAAAGAAGACATCTACAAAACTTTCTGTTGTTTAATCTTTTTATACAAGAAAATTTCTAGATGCCTACAGCTTGTCTTGGTTAATGCTACAGCAGAAACTGTAATTTAAAGTGTGAATGCTGTGTCAAAAGGGACTGCATATGCAGTGGGAAAATAAATACCCAGCTCTCAACAGACTTCTGTTGGGAACTTGGCAATGGCTGTTCTTCTGAATCAGCCTGAGTTTCGTATTCTTTCTCAATGGAAAAGTAGTACCTGATCTCACTAATACCCAGACATAATATGAGAAGAACATCTGATTCTTCTAGTAAATTAATTTAACATCATATGGAGAAGCTGATTGCTAATGTAAGTTGGATAGCTTTGCACTACCATGGTGTCTAATTTGCCAAGATAAGTTTAAGGTCTGGAGAACTTCTGGCTACTCAGAAACGGCAACAGTCTGCTGAAGGAAATGTCTCCTGTGCTATTTCGTTGAACTGCATTTTTCCTTTTGTTCTGAGCTCAATTGTGAAATAAGGGTGGGAGGCTGGAATTTCACTAGCTGAGGTTTCTCTCAGCTTTGATTCTGAACACAAAAGAAACTACACAGTATTGGTCCATGTGAGGCTCAAAAGTATTTTGAGAGCACTCTGACTGACTGAGAACACAGATTGCTCAGAGATTCCTGCAGTTCCTTTGGACAGCTTTCATAGGTTAACAGGATCAATCAGAAGCTGTGATCTCTGAATGCAAGTGGAGATATAAAACCTTTCAGGTTTGATAGAATTAATCTGCTTTTAACCTCCTCATTATTGCTGTCCCAGTGTAAGAGCACAAAATCTCTAGCATGAGGAATGCTGATCATAAAGCAGAAGTGAATATATGTATAGTGAAGAAAGTGACTCCCAAAGGAATAAGAGCATCTTACCTGCTTGAAGATGCTTTCTTTGTTATTAGTGCCATACCTTAGCAATTCTATGTTCCATATCTAAACTGTACCGAAATCTAATTTAGTTGTTTGTGGTTGTGTTCTGCTTCATTCCCATCAGGTTCATGTTGATGGAATGAAAGAAGCCTGTTGCTCTTTAAACCTTTTTGGTCCATCTTGGCAAAAGCCTTTTGCAGCCAGTAAACCCTGAGGGTGCACAAAGTTCTGTCCTCTGCAGCAAGTGTTTACTAAAGCTTCTTCAGTATTTAATCTTTGTTCATTGACCTTGTATCCATATTGTGGGGAAAGCACCTTCAGTAATGCAAATACACAAAGGTGACAGTCGACACTGATGTTTAAGCAACTCACAATAGCTGTGTGTTCAGGGAAGGGGGTTTTCCAAAGAGTTAGTTTTGATGTTTGAGAAATACCTGTACATTCAATTATTCTTGTCCTCACAGTGACCAAAGATACACTCTACCTGATTCTGACAAAAGTGATTCCATTGTACAAATGGGTTCTTGGACCAAGTGTTTGGGTTTTTTTTAGGAATGTGATTAAATTCTGCTGAGTTGGACTCTGTGCTTTAGGTTTGGTTGTCTTGGTCTCTTGTATCGTACCTTTGCTCTTGCAATACTTGATTTCCCTGCCAGTGCTAAATGGAATTATTTCAGGTGGCATTTTGTGAGTACACCCACTTGTCAGTGTGATGCTTCTCTGCTGCCAGCAGATGGATCACAGCTATGTTCTGATGCTGAGATTGCAGCATGAGATTGAAGTATTTAATATGACTTTTGCTAGGCTGTCTCAGTGAAATGTGGTCGTTTCCTAGATGCAAACACATACACATATATATACTTTGTATATACATAGTATTATTTTGAGCTTCAACAGAAGTCAAAAATTGATCCAGCACTTTAAGGTTGTTGCAGCATGAAGAGTGGTGTGTACAATTTTCCAGATCTTAAAATGATTGTACAAATATGCTGACAGCAGGATATGTATATGGAAAATAAAGTTAATTATCGAGTTTATAAAGCTTTGTTTCAGTGTAAGTAGACATGAATGCCATTTCTGAGAGCTTTTCCAGAGGGATTGTCAATGTGCTTGGATCTGGATGTTTGTGGAGAAACAGAAGCTTTTGTTTCTAAGCTATTCACACATTTACATCCAAAACAGTTGATTTTTGTGTTGATTTGGTCAAAGTATGTGTCCAGCATCTGCTAAAGGACCTCCTCTTCCAACAGACAGATAGGGAATAGATATTAAATAAAGTTTTATCTTGTTGCTAGTGTGAAATCTGTTAATTTGATAGCATGAAACACTATGAGTTTGGTGTCCTTTCAAGACCCCACAAATAGAAATACTTTAAAAGAGCTATAACAATTGGTAGACAGAGAAACGCTTGTGGGTTTAACTTATTTCTGATGCCAAAAGACGAGCCACTCCCCCAGCAGTATCCTCATTTGGCAGAAGCCAGTTTCCATTGCTCAGAGGATGCCCTTGCATAATTTGTGCAGGCAGAATGAATATGCTGCCCTGGTTCTATCAGTGCCATCTGGATAATGACAACTGAGCAGAATTAGTTCCTAATCTCTGGTTCAGGTATTTAACAGTTCTTAATAAATCGTTTTTGCCAAATGTTGGTTGTGATGCTTGGTGAAGAGTGAGTCTTACTGTACTGGGCTCCTGAACTCTTTGGCCTGGGGACGTTTGTCAAGTGCTCGGAATTCCAGGATGTTGTTACATGCTGCTTGGAAATTCAGTCCCTAACTGGCAGCACAAACTGCATCTCTTAACACCAGTGTTTCAGGAATGCCACCATAGAGTTAACTTTACTGTAGTCACTTTATTTTAAATACAAAAAATCACTTCTTAGAGACTGATAAAGATCAGGAAATGATGGCAGATGAAGTTCCTTGGCTGTGGATGTAGGACGAACATACCATAATACCCCTGTTCAGTCAGTAATTTTAGTAAGTGTGCTTTCCAAGTAGTACATTATCCCAAGGTGTCCTGTCCTGTCCTTCTGTGTTCTCACAGCTCCCAACAAGCAGAGTGCAGCTGGTCTCTGTCACGTCCGAGGGAGGCTCGGGCTGCTCAGGGCAGTTCACTCTGTTTATCATCAGCCTTTGGGGGTGATAAACTGATGCCTTCACTTACCCCAACACTGACCCCTTAAACGTGAAAGGACTGAGCATTTCCCTGCGTTTTGCTGCAGCATTATAGCTGTGACCTCTCTGCAACAGGGAAGAACAGGTCTGAAAGCTTTGGGCACTTCTGTGCCTGATCAGGGGGCACCAGACGGGAGGAAGAGCTCCTCTCACTCATCCCTGTCCAAGAGACTGCGTGAGGATTCCTGGGGCAGAGAGAAGTACTTTCACTTTAGAAAGGAACAGCTGGAAGGGTTCAAGGGCAAATGATTTTCTGTGGCCCTTGCTCAACACCTTGGGTGTGCTGAACAAGCTCTGTGAAATGCTGCAGTCAAGATGCTTCTGGGGCTGGAGATCATAGAAGGCATTTTGAGAGCTGCTGTTTTCACTTTGCAACTCTGTTATTGCAGGCATCATCTAGAATTTTTGCTGTTTATTATTTTAACAAGAATAGTGCTAACAAACTACCTCCTTTTTATCTTTTGCCTGAAAAATGCACATAAAACTATGCTAAAAAATAAAATTTAAAACAGGAAATATGAATTCCACAGGGATCACTCATAAAAGACCTTATGAAAATAGTATTTGGATACCAGAGGTTTTTTTCTATCAAAAGTGAAATCTTTTGCAGGTTCTCTCCTCAGGGGAAAACTTTTAAATTTTGCTAATAATGATTTCCATCAGAAGATGAAAAATGTGGATCCACATTTCATTGTATCTCATTGGTTTCCTAACTATGAACAAAAATAAATTAACAATAATCTCCATGTGCCTGTTTTTCCTAGCAGAAAAAAAAAGCTGGCTTGATGCTTTTAAAAGGAAGAAGCCTCTGACTGACTTGCTAAGTGCCTGATGTTGGCAGGGGCTACTTCCCAATGCTGAGTGTGAAGATGATTCGGCCCAGGAAGCGGTCACTGTTCAGGTCGTTGATAATTCCTTTTCCATTCAGACTGCACTGGATGGGGACCAAGTAATTCTTCTGCACATCTGTAAAGTGCATAGCCACCAGTGGGGAGGTGTAGTTGACCTGGAAAGACGGGAGATTTAAGTGTAATTTTTGAAGGAGCAGAAAAGCAGGCAGGACTTTTATGTTCAGTGAAATAATTTATAAATGGTTCATGGTTCCAGGCATCTGAGACCGTCTGCCTGATGTCCATCAGGGTCCCTCAGCATGCTGAGCCTTTCTGTGTCTGTGCCTTAGCAAGATGGGATCGCTACAATTGCCTCTTGGGGTTATTGACGGGACAACACCAGACCATACGACTCTCAAATGTTTTCTGCTGTCCTAAAACCCACACACACTTACACCATTCACACTCACTCACACGCCATTACACACTCACACACACAGACACACACACACACCATTACACACACTCATACACACACAGTTACACACTCACACACCATTGCACACACTCATACACACTGTTAAACACACACACCATTACACACACTCACACACAGTTAGACACACACAGTTACACACTCACACACCATTGCACACACTCATGCACACACACATTATACACACACACACACAGAGTTAGACACGCACGCCGTTACACACTCACACATCATTACGCACACCATACACAGACAGACACACATTACACACACACCATTACACACATTCATACAGTTACACACACACCATTACAGACACACAGTTAGACATACACAGTTACACATTCACACATCATTACACACACCATACACACTGTTACACACACACAGTTACACACACACACAGACACAGTTACACACACAGTTACACACTCACACGCCATTACACACACTCACACACACTCACAGTTTGTCAGACACAGAAATAGAGTGCTGTAATCCCTGTGCCCATGGCCTCTGCCCTGCCTGCATCTGCCCAAAATAGCCTGGAAGCACATCTGGACCCTGTGCAGCAGCTCCTGCCCTCCCATTCCCAAGGAAGCATAGCAGAGATGTCAGACCCTTACTCACATGGGTGAACTTGCCATAGTAGGGATAATACATGAGGTCAAAGGTCCCGTTCCCAGGGTAGAAGTCCACCGACCTGAGGTGACTCTCATTGCCTTTCTGTGATCAGAAAAAAACAGAGGCACATGCACACACGCAGGACATGGGACACAAAATACAGCTCCCTTCAGAGCTTGTCTCAGAGCAGATGTCCCTTGCCAGCCCCTGGCTCAGCTCAGCTGTGCTGTGTTTGCTATGAACCCAGCCACTGCCCTGCTTCCAGCCAGGGAAGAGTGGAGCTATGAAGGCATGGCCAGGATTACAGTTTGCTGCCTGTTGATTCCCTACTGTGCCTTTGCTCTCTAAGATGTGATCCAGCAGCTGCCTGGGCAGTGGGAGCATTTCCTTCACCCCATTGCTGTTGGCTTGCGGGGTGCCCTCAGGACTGAGGATGCTGCAGAGCAGCTGGAGATGGATATGAGGAGTTCCTACATCTTCCCACTGAGCTCCAGGCTCCAGTTGGGACGTGGCACCCAGGACCCCAGGCTGCCCCAGGGGCTGAGCATGACGGTGCCTGTGAGGCTGCAGGACCAACATGGGAAGCAGGAGACTGACGACCTCTGCCACTCCCAGCAGACTGGCCTCCAACACATGGGCAGCACTGGGTCCTGTTTGGGGCTAAAATGAGGGCAAATTGTGCTGAGGTCCATCAGGAGGAGGCATTTGGCCTTGTACCCACCCCACTGCTGAGCACTGAAAGCAGTACCTGCACTTTGCAGTCCACACTCACGGGGACCCCGGCACCAGGGCGGTAGCCTATGATCTGTGAAAGCAAAAGACACCCATGCTTATATGAAATGCCGTGCCAAGCACGTGCTGTCTCCCTTCTGCAGGGCTTAAACCTTTCTGGGTGCCAGACACACTGCTCAAGACAGGAGCTGCGTGTCCCTGCAGGAGGGTCTGCCACCCCACACAGTGCAGCCTGCCTATGGATGAGTCCCAGATTGCTGCCTGAGAGCAGGGGCAGAGCAGGGAACACAGAGTATTTCCAGACCCCCTAGGTCTGGACACAGCCTCTTCCCCACACAGTTCACAATCCTCCCCATGCTTATTTTCCCAGCAGTGAGCACTGAACCACCATGCTAATAGACTTCAATTCAATTGTATTAAATTCTAAGAACACTTCCATTGTAAAGCACCTGAGGTCTGGGGTGTTCCCCTAAAGCTCAATTCCTCATGAGGAAGGGCCTGGTTAAAGACCCTCCAAGCGTTAAGGCCTCGGCAAATCAAATGCATGCAAGTTTTATAGTGTTTTTTTATAAAATGTTTTCTAGCAGATATGGCCAGAAGGTTTAGGAGTTCTAGTTCCCTTTTTCACTGAGCCTGAGAACTGAAGGAGTTTTAGTCCCTGTGTGGTCTTCATCACACTGGGATCTCCCAAAGAAAGGAATTAAAACAAGCAGCTTTCTCTGTACCCGGTTCATCTTCAGCAGGATGCAGGGCTGGCCTTTCGAGTAGCCAAATGTTGGGTCCTCGATGCCAGAGCAGTTCTGCAGCAGTGAGCGCTTGAACTGGCAGGCCTTCTTCTCCTCACTGTCATTTCCCCCTTGGATGAAGTACTGTCCTGGGACACACTCAATATTCTTCTCCTCCTGAACTTTGTCATCATAAGCTGGTGGGGACCAAGAGGTTTGTTAAAATCTCCTGAGACCTGCCCAGACCCAAGCTCTCAGAGGACATCCACATGTGAAGGGCATTAGGAAGTCATACCTGGAAAGGAAAAGCTCCCTCCCGCAGAAGCTCCCACGACCTTGTGAGCCTCCCTTTCCAGATGTGGCTCATGAGGTGCCCAGGAGGAGACCCCTGCACCACATGCCTGTGTCTATGGATAAAAACAACCTCACCATGGCTCCCAGGGTGACAAAGAGCTCACCTGCTAGGAAGTGGTGCATGCTGTCCACGTAGGGCTGCCACGTGTTGGGCTGGGAGACATTGAAGGCAATGGTGAACCCGTTCAAGTACGGTCTGATCATCACTCCTGAAGAAGGAGACAGACCCCGATAAAGCAAATGTAGGTGGGCCAGCCATGGGCCTGGGCTGTGTGTTGCAGGGGCTGGTGCATTGTGACTGGGCTTGGGCCGGGCACAGACATGAGAGGCACCACCAGCTCACAAATCAACTCACTCCTCAACCTACTGATCCCTCACCTTAATTTCACCCCTGGAGAACACCATACACATCAAATATCCCAGGAAACAAGGGAGATATGGAGAGCTTCAGTAGTGTTGTGGGTTAGTGATGGGTTTGGGGTTGCACAGAGAGGCTGCGGGTCCCCCATGTTCCCAGCAGTGTGGGCAATTCCAGACGAGGAGCAGGGCAAGGGGCTCTTCTGTTTCCCACCAACACAAAAACATGGGGATAATGCTGTGTCTGACATAGGAAAAGGATTTTCTGAACATTCTCTTGCCAGAACTCCCCCAAATAATAATGCATAAAAGCTATTCTTGATTTGCATTTTATTTTGAAGGCATGAGGTATAAAGGGCCAGCAGCTGAAATGCATCAGCATCACCTATGAAATACGTAACCTTGGCTTTTGTGTTGAGAATAATGATAACAATAAACAGTGCAATTAGAATAACAATTAGTGTCATGAGGGGGAATGCTTCTCATGGGGGAAGATGTCTGATCCTCTGCAGAGAACCTGCAGCTCTGCCGGTGCCCTCAGGTGAGAACATCCTGTGTTAGGGAGGGCTGGGTGGCTGTAGGAGTGCACAGCTCCAGCAGGGCTTTGCTTGAGGTGCTAGCCATGCCATTTTGGTAGGATGATGGGCAGAGGTGCCCAAGGCCTCTGGCTGGGGGTACCTACCTGGAGGAGACACACGGTCCCGGTACCTGGGTGTGTAGGGACTCAGCGTGAGCAGCATCACATACAGGCAAAAGGCAAACATTCCCGCCAGGCATGTGTAGAAAATGAAGTAAAACAGTAAGATCAAGCCTGCAAAGGAGACAGGCATGTCGCTGTTAAGGCAACCAGAGCACATCCCGTGGGATGTGTCCCACAGGGATGCACAGACGTGCTCAGCACGGCGTCCTCTGCAGCTCAGAGCCTGTGGTGGAGGTGGGAGCTTGCACACCCAGCCCTGCACGCAGACTCTGGTGTTTCTGGGTGCAGGACTGTCAGCTGCTGCAGGGCTGGGGTAGCTGCTCTTTAGTTCTGCTTCCCTTTTGCTGCATGGCCCTTCCCAGAGCTGTGTCAGGACCAGGTCTGTGTGTCCACCTGCCTCAGCTCTCTCCAACAGACGGACCCAACATTCCCTCTTGCCCTTCTCACACCCTCCTGGCATAGTAGCATGCAAAGGTACCCACTGGCTCCAGCCAAGCTCCTGATGGGGCTGTGGGGTGATCCTCCAGCCCTGATTCCTGTCCCCTGCATGGGAAGGACCCTGGTGCTGGGACTGAGCAAGCAACATCGCTCAGGGCTGCAGCACCACTGACTGTTTCATAGCCCAGACATTCAGGGAATGGATTTGTTTTTCCTCTGGACCAGGCTGATGGCTGAGGATGTCTCAAGAGGCCACAGCCTATGAATAAAACCTAGCAGCTCAGAAAGCAAAGCTAAGCCCTAACCCAAATATTTCCCAGGAGAAACGTTCCGGCAGCTTGGAGGGAGCCCTGGGAACACAGATGTGCTCTCCTGCCGTGCTTCTGCCAGGGCCACCGTGCTGGGAACCACTGTGGGGTGTGTCCTGCTGAGGGCTAAGCCAGGGCAGAAGGGACCATCACTGCTGCTGGTGGCACAGAAGGGACAATGTCCAGCCCTGCCACAGTGATGCTGGATGGTGCCTCTGTCCCAGCCTAGCAGAGCCTGAGCTGCTGCTGAAGCACCGAATCGATGCTTGTTGGGACATCTTCCCACTACTGATCCCATTTTTATTTTTCCTGCAGTGCAGCAGGGAGTGTTGTCACCAGCAGAGAGAGGGTGCAGCCTTACCCGGGGGCTGGGGCTTCCAGTGATGACCTTGTGGCCAGTTGTCTCCCTGCATTTGCTGAGTCTTTGTCCCCTGAGGCCCCCATCCCAGGGAACACCTTTTAAGCCAGCACAGGGGAGCAGCCCCAGGCTGGGAAAATTCCTTCCTCCCCACCCATGGGATGAGAGTGGGAAAGTTCAGCTCCACTCACCTCCAAATGCTCTCACTTTAAAATAAATTTTGATTTTCGTAGTACTTCTCCTGTCCCCATATAGAGATATGTGAGCATATGTGTGTGCACCAAGGGCACGTATGTTCATAGGCAGGGGGTCATATAGCAGGGCACAGTGATCCCAGGGGACAGGAGGATGCTGCACCCACCCCAGTGCTGCTAGCACTGCCAGCAGTAGCCTGCCAGGGTCACATCCACGCCAGACTGAGTAAATCCTCTCACAAGGATCTTCTCAGGACCTGCAAGAGCCTCCAGAAAACCAAACCTACATCACTAAGGACTGTCATCCTACTGCTCCCACCCTTTGGTCCGTGCCTTCCCATCCAGCAAAGAAGCAGAAAAGCTAGTCTGCCTCTGTGGCCAGCAAAGGCCATAGGAGCACAAATGTGAATGCCAAAGTCTGTCCCAGACTCATACTTGCAGGTTTTCTGTCTCCTCTGGTGCTGGTAGGCAGCTTTCTTTGTTTCTCCCAGCTGTCACCACATGTTTTGCAGGAGACCCAGAGCTCTTGGCTGGGGCACGGGAGGTCTGTGGGCCAGTGCCAGCCAAGGGCTGCAAACGCCCAGCAGCAGCCCCTGGTAGTTCACAGGCTTACGGATGTGCAGGTGGCTCTGGATCAGGCTGGGAATTTTCACTCTGCCAAGGGGGCTGTGTGCCAGCAGAACAGAGCTGCAAAGGTGTGTGGCACCAGGTGTGCTTGTGGCACCTTGATTTTGGACCAAGCCTGCATCAGTGCTAACCCCACAGGCTGCTCGTAACCACCCAGGGCACCTCCAGACTCAGCAACAATTTTTGAAAGCCACATGGATGTGGGTAAAGTAGACAAGGCACTCCGAACCAGCAGAGCTGGCATATCTCAGTGCACTGCTCTGACAGCACTGTGGGTCCTGCTGTGGACACCCTTCATTGCCTGGGAAGCTGTGGGGTGACAGTGCTGACCAGCCCTTCCCTTCCTCTTTTAGAGCCAGGGCTCACTCAGGCTGCTCTGCCCCATGGTGTGCACCCTCCACAAAAACCTGCCCCACAGCCTGAGCACTCTTCCCCCACCAACCTGAGGATGCCAAAGCCACTGTCCCAGGGGTCCCTGACTTACACAGGCAGGGACAAGAGTGCTGGTGGCAGCAGAGGTGCAAGCTGCAACAGGCTGATCTGCAGGTCCCATGCTTGCTCAGGCTCTAAACTTCTTTCTAGGCAGCCTGAAATCTTTGCTTTCACATTCTCCATCAGCATTAACCTCCAGGCCAAAGTGACTTTTACATGGTTTTCTGCTTGTCCTCCTCTCTAGTTATTTACTGCACTAGTTAGGAACATTAACACTAAAGAAATGAGCAGAGGTGATCAGTCCAAGCTATCAAGGATATTCACAGGCAAGTGTATCTGTTGTAGAAGCAGAAAATGCAACAATCCCATAAAGTGGGGCTTGAGCAAGGACCTACCCCAGCTCTTGGCTGTTCTTCCCAAGCATGTTCTCTCCTCTGGGTTCCACAAGAATGTCTTCATCTCCCCAGCCAGGTCTGCCCAGGTTTTGCTCCCCATGTCTGCCTTAGGCTCGTCCTTCTCTCTGCCAGGATTCTGGACCTTCTCCTCATGCTTATTTTCCTGGAAGAGTTGCAGAACACAACCCCCACAGGCAAGCTGAACTTCTCATTGGCCAAAAATAAATGCAAAAGCACTTAATATCTGGAAATGTTTCAAATTTCCATTTTCCCATCATCACTCTTGAGTTAAAGAGAGGCAGTTTTGGCTGTTCCAACTTAAGATTACTTAGAACCCAGCACCCATTTTTCCATTACATGTACGTCACTGCTGTCACACTGGGTACTGTCTCCTTGTGCTGGCATTTACAGAAATTCATCTTTTTCAACCTGCATGAATATGACCAAAGAAAACCTGTGATCTGGGAAGGCTGGGACTGTTCCCACACTTCTGCAACATCTCTGAGTTCAAGTGCACATTCTCTGTGCTGCCACAGATGATAGCAGGCAGCAGTATTTAAGAGATCAAATTTGTTTTTCTTGGCATGTGAGCAAGTGTTCAGTCTTTGAAGAAATCCCTGCGCTGTTACTTTTTTAATTACACTGAGTTCCAGAGGAAAGTATCTCCCCAGGTTGCAAGAGTTTGTATTTTGCCTAAGGGGTGAAAACTTGTTTGTCCAGAACTCAGGAACACAAATCTCTCTGTACCTGTGCCTGGGCAAGAGTCACTTGAGACACGGACGCTGTACTTAATTCCCCTTGAATCCGGGCAGGTTTCCAAAAGCAGGCTGGTGGGAGAAGGCGCTGACCTTGCTTTCAGCTCGAGGCAGGCACCGCCGGAGAGAAGGGTAATGCTGTGATCTGGATGGGTTCATCACCTCCCCGCATTTTAATGCAAACGCTGCTGCAGGGTTCAGCCGCTCCGGGCTGGGTCAGAGCCGCTCTCGCCCGAACCTGCCACGGCTCCCCGGGGCTGCTGTGCCCGCTGTGCCTGCACTGCCCTGCTGTGCCCTATGTGCCCACTGTGTCCCGCTGTGCCCGCTGTGCCTGCTGTGCCCTACTGTGCCCTCTGTGCCTGCTGTGCCCGCTGTGTCCCGCTGTGCCCTGCTGTGCCTGCTGTGCCCTGCACTGCCCTGCTGTGCCTGCTGTGCCCTGCTGTGCCCTGCTGTGCCTGCACTGCCCTGCTGTGCCTGCTGTGCCCTGCTGTGCCCTGCTGTGCCTGCTGTGCCTGCTGTGCCTGCTGTGCCTGCACTGCCCTGCTGTGCCCGCTGTGTCCCGCTGTGCCTGCTGTGCCTGCTGTGCCCGCTGTGCCCTGCTGTGCCTGCTGTGCCTGCTGTGCCCTCTGTGCCCTCTGTGCCTGCTGTGCCTGCTGTGCCTGCTGTGCCTCCTGTGCCTCCTGTGCCCGCTGTGCCCGCTGTGCCCGCTGTGCCTGCACTGCCCTGCTGTGCTCTCTGTGCCTGCACTGCCCTGCTGTGCTCTCTGTGCCCGCTGTGCCCCGCTGTGCCTCCTGTGCCCGCTGTGCCTCCTGTGCCCGCTGTGCCCTCTGTGCCCTCTGTGCCCTGCTGTGCCCGCTGTGCCCTCTGTGCCTGCTGTGCCCTCTGTGCCTCCTGTGCCCGCTGTGCCCTCTGTGCCCTGTGTGCCCTCTGTGCCCGCTGTGCCCTGCTGTGCCTGCACTGCCCTGCTGTGCCCGCTGTGCCCTCTGTGCCCGCTGTGCCCTGCTGTGCCTGCACTGCCCTGCTGTGCTCTCTGTGCCCGCTGTCCCCCGCTGTGCCTGCTGGCCTGCTGTGCCCCGCTGTTCTCCGCTGTGCCCTGCTCTGCCCTGCTGCTCCTGCTCCAGGCACGGATCCACAGCAGCTGCTCTGCAGGATCGCTGCCTGTCTGCGCTCAGGGTAAACCTGCCAGCCACGATCACCTGTTGGAGGCAGGACCCACAGACAAGATATCTACAAGCCGTGGGTTGCCCCGGGCAAGCCGGGACATGGCCGACAGCTTGGCCGGAGCCTTGCTTGGAAACTCCTTTGAACTGGAGGAAAGAAATTAAACTCTGCTCAGACACACAAATCCTGCAAAACAGTGAGAACAGGGGGGAGAATACTGACTCCAAAGCCTGAACTTGTCCCTTGGGGAGCCTGGGCAGAGCGGGGGCTGTAAACCATCCCCACCCCACTGACTGTCCTGATGGGCTCTGAATAGGGCCCCGGGGGGGCTCTTCTGGGATCACTCCTGCTCCAGAGCGCTGTGCCAGAAAATGTCCCCAGCTGCCTGTATGGCCAAGGCAGCGCTTGGCGCAGGTCCCACAGCCCAGGCTGGAGCCCTTCCTGAGCCAGCTCCTGCATGGCCTGAGGTGCAGGGCGCACAGGGCACACAGCGCGCACAGGGTACAGGCTGATGAGAGCAGCGGATTTGGGAGCTGGGAAGCAGCAGCCCCAGCACGAGTCACCAGCAGGGACATGGGACAGGAGGTTTGGGGGCTGTACCCTGCCAGGACACTTGCAAGGGAGCAAGTGACTGATGAAGAGGGAGAAGAGGAGGTGTTCTTCTTCCCACTCTCCCCATTAAATAAAGGAGCTACCAGCAGATGTTTTGGAAACATTTCCTCAGACTGCCAGAGTAGGAGGGGACTGCCCAGATGAACTCCACACTGATGCTACACTGGGGAATGCCCTTTGAATTTCATACAAACTTCTACCGGAGGCAGCAAGAGCTGCCTCAGAAACTGCTGCCAATGCTTAAAGCTGTGTGGGGATATGGGGACAGCCTCCTCCATCATGGAACCTCACCCTGGGAACTGAAGGAAGCTTTTGCAAAGAGAGGAGTTTCCAGCTCTCCTGGCTCTATGCTGTGTGACCCTTCACTTGGTGAAGGGTCCTATCCTGCTGGCTGGGAAAGGCCAAGAGGGCTCCATGGCAGCCCAGGGAGGCTGAGGAAGCCCCAAGCACATGCCATGGGTCTCTGTGGGGCAGCTGGGCAGCACAGGATGATCTAAGTACCAGGTCCCTGGCAGATGTCTCAGCTAGGAAGCTAGGTCAGGTCTGGAATGAAGCACAGGTGATTCATCTTTGTGACTCAAGATAGAGATGGTCTTGGAACAGTCCCTTGCGCCTGGACAAGGGACAGAAGGAGTGGCAGGAGCTGGGACAGGAGTACAGTGGGACAGGGAAAAGGCAGAGCCATGGAAGGATATGTTGGGACACTGGATAGCCCTGAGTCACTGCCTGCTGTGACAGCTTGGGAAGCAAATCTGGGGTTCACCTCTGGCAAACTCATTCTGTGCTGACTGCTCTGGATGTCCTGGGGGAGGCCAGGAGCTTTTCCCCATTCTCACCTCAGATCAGGTCAGCTCTCAGGTCAGGTTGTTGGACTCCTCCTGCTGAAATCCAGGTATGCAGAGGGTCACCCTGCCCAGGGCTTTCTGTCCCTTCTAGTCCTCCTCACCACCAAGCACAGCTGGCCAGACCTGCCACTGCCCTTTCCCCCTCCTCCCATACAAAGTGCTTTGCCTAAAAGACAAAGTATTTCCTAAAGCAAAGTAGTTATAAATTTGTCAGCCACAAAGCAGGTCCCACCTCATCTTGTAAAATGAGGCTAGCAGCCCCCAAAATACTCACCACCTTCTGGCTGGAGCTCCTGAGCTGACCTTCCATGCCATTGGTGCTGGTGTTCCTGTCCATTCTTGGGTGGGAAATACAAAAAATGTGAGTGTTAGCACAGCAACACTGGCCCCCGTGTGGGTGCCGTGTCGTCCTGGCTCTCAGACACTCACAAACCGAGCCCCCTCTCCAGCACTGCTCGCCAGCCCTACAGCACCCCCTAAAACAGCAGCTATGCCAAGACCGTGGGGAGCAAAGCTGCTTTCCCTCCCTACCGTGCAGAACCTTGCTGTTCAGGAGTGGATCAAAAAATAACTTGCCTTCCTAAAGGGGGTGAGCTCAACGCAGCAGGATCCTATCTTGAGTCCTCTGCCATCTGGTGCCCTTTGCAGCACCCTCACTGCATCCTGCCTCATATTTGAGTTTCCATCACTGCCAACCAACACCCTACATGGGGAAGCCAGGCTCTTCCCCCAGGAGACAGTGTAGCTGTTAATAAACATTAACAAATCGCTGGGGTTTCCGATGGCGAGAAGTGTCGGTCAATGTGTGCCTGTCAGTCTCAGCGGGGCCGGGGTTAATGATTGCGAAATCTCTTTTGCGGTGAAAGGGGTGGGGGGGGCAGGCAGGTCTATATTTATCCTCGCGAACAGAGACAGCAGCCAGGAGCTCACAGCCCCGGTTTCCTCGCCCCAGGTTTAAGAGCTACCCACAGCTTCTCAGACAAAATCCAGGGGCACACTTTGCCATGACACCCTGCAGACCGGGGCTGCGGAGTGTCAGATTTTCCTCCATCAGTGAATTACAGGCACGAGATGATGCACTGGGGCGTGTTGGAGTCCCGCCGCTGGAACAGCTCCAGTGGTGTGATGGCAGCGTGCGGGGGCTGCCCTGGCTGTGTCCGCGCAGCTCTCGAGGAGCAGAGGGGCTCGTTTTACACGTCTGTCCCAGCCTGCGTTCGGCACCATCCACCTGCTCATCCTCTTGGTCCGTTTCCAATGGGACCGGTGGCCCTTCCTTTCGCCAGAGAGCCAAGGGTGGGGAAAGGCTGCCTTGCCCCAGACTGGGACTTCGCCCGAAGGCATGGGGATATCTGTCCTAGGCTCCTGCAGGCTGCACGCCGGCAAAGCACCATTTCTCTCTTTTCTCTCCTGAGTATGGCTGAAAGCCGCTCACCGGCTGTGCTAATAAATGGGCGCAGCAGGACACAAAGAGGTCTGGCAGCTGCCCCGGACTGCGCAGAGCTGGCCGGGGCTGCCGCTCGCCTGCCGCTCGGTACCAGTGCCGGTGCCTGCCCGCAGACAGCCCGCCGGCAGGAGAGCACGCCGGCAACTGTGCCCACAGCTGTGCCCACAGCTGGATCTCCTGGCCAGGCTGGTGCCGTGGGGCGGGGGTTGTCTTCCCGAAGCTCGGGAGGTGGAATGGGATGCAGGGATTCAACATGGCATGGGCAATTGTAGGGCACTATTAGCTCTCCAGGAGCACACAGCCTGACCCTGGCACGGAACGGAGTGGAGGAGGGAGATGAGACCTGTCTCCTCCATCACTAGCACAGGGTGAGGACAACTGAGGAGGAGGGGGCCAGTGTCAGCTCCTCTGTCACAGCCAGTGAGCTCGGGGCTCCTGTAGCTCATCCGAGGTAAATAACCGCTGTTTTCTCTGGAGAAGATGTATTCTTTGTCATTAATTGATCTGGGCATTTGTAACTTGCCTCTTGCATCGCTGGCAGTGTACGCTTTCCTTTTCTCTTGGGAGAAGCTGGTCATTAGGCTCTTATCCAGTAAAAGTGTGGGGATTTTAAAGCAGAGATAGTATTCGTTTCTTTTACCTTGATGAAATATGCTTGAAATAATTACATGATTTGTACTTAGCACCTCTCAGGCCAGGGCATTAAAGTGATTTACAAGCAATTATGAAGCCTGCTGGGAAGACGCTTTTATCCCCATTTTGCAGATAGGGTGTGGAAAACAGAGGCTGATGGCCTGTTCTTGCTCCTTGGCCATGGACACGGAGATTGCAGATGGCTGCTATCTCCATGGAATAGGGCACAGGTAGCAACAGGCATTGTCACTGGAGCGGAGATCTCAGAGCGCCGAGAAATGAAACACTGGGCCGGTGGCCGTGTCGGGGTGGCTGCCCGGGACTGTCATCTGCCCCTCAGGGAGGAGCGACATGGGGACAACAGGAAAACAGAGAGGTGCCAAGGAGACTTTGGAGAAGGACAGAATGTCCCGGAGCAGCTGGACTGGAGGAGGGTGGGAGCTGCTGAAGGCACAGGGATGGAGAAAGATGGGGAGAGATGTGGGGAACCCCTCCGGCCGACCTGCCGGTGAGCGCCCCGAGATCTCCCAGAGGCGGGACAGGAACTCTGTCCTCTGCGGAGACGGGGCGGGAGCGCCGTCCCTCCCTCCCCAAGCCCCTCGGGAAAGGCCTCTGCGCTGGTTGCAGCGGGGTGCCCCGGGGCCGGGAGCTGCTTTGGACAGAGCCGCAGGTCGCCGCTGCCCGCGGGAGCCGGGGCACCGCGGGCGGGGCGGAGCGCGGCGCAGGCGCGGCGGGGCCGGTGCCGGTCCGGGGCTGTGCCGCCCGGGGCCCGGCGGGCTGCGGGAGCGGCGGCAGCATGCGGCAGGCCCTGACTCAGCAGCGCCCGGCCGGCGTGGCCCTGCCCGACTCCGTGGGTGAGTGCCGGCCCGGGGGGATCCCGCCGGCCCGGGGGGCGCGGTGCGGGGTTGGCCGCGGGGCCGTGCGGGTCCCCGGGGACCCCGCCGGGGTTGCGTTGGCCGGGCCGTCCCCGCCGTTCGCCCCGCCCGCCCCGGTTCGGCCGTGTGTCCCCGCAGTCCCCGGGACCCCCGCGTTGGGTCATCCCGGACGGAGGCGGTGCGGTCCAGCAGCGGCGGCAGCATCCTCGGGAGCGGGGCAGAGCGCGGCCGCTGCCCTCCCGCACCCCGGATGAGGTCGGGGACCCCTCGTACCTAATGGCGATTTCCCCTCCCTTCCACCGGCCCAGCCGGGCTGGAGCTCCGCAGCCCCCGTCCCTGCGCTGCCGGGCCCGCGCTCGGAGCCGTGGGGTCACAGCTCCCATCGTGACGCGCTTTTAGCGGAAAAATGGGACGAAGGGAGAGGGGCTGGAAGAGGGAGGCTCGGTGCCATCTGCCCCCGGTTCTCTCGGGGCAAAAGTTAGAGCTGGCTTCTTCCTTGAGCTGCTCTGCGCCTGTTCTTCGCCTCTGGCTTTTCCCCCAAAGAACAAGATGGAGAAGTCGGTCGTGTTTCTGTGCCATCTTGTCCATTTTCTTCTAATAATCGTGGGGGGAAAAAAGTGAATCAAGGGCAGTTCAGAGGTATGCATTATTGCGAACTTCTAAAGTAATCTGAAAAAACCTGCTACAGACTTGTCTTTAGAGTGGCTTATAGGGCAAATATAACAAGAGGATTCTTTCTGATGCTTAAAAGAAAAATGATCGTTCTAAACCCAGTGTCCGTTTGGAGTGCCATTTTAGCAAAAGCAATAGCCAGGCTATGGACAGCATTAATTTGTTTACAGCTCCCTTAGCAGAGTTAAGCACACCTTGGATCACCTTGTCTATTTATTTATGTTGTGGTAAGCACTGCAAGTTTTGGGGTATCTCTTTGGGATAAATCATAGAGAAAAGGCTATTGCTGTCTCTTAAAAGCAGAGATTGCAAAGCTGCCGTAGCTCCGTTTCTGTGTGTAGAATTATACCAAGCTCAGAAGCACAGAGGAAAATTATCTGATGGGGAATACTTTCAGCAGAAATTAATGTTGAGGGAGAGGATTGTGTCAGAGCAGCTCTTCAGCAGGTATTAAAGAGATACTGAATGTATATATGCTTAAGCAGCTGCAGGCATCCTTACAGAAGTACAAAAACCACTTTCTCTCTACATGCATAGCAAGGTATTGTCAGGGAAGGAAAAAATGTAATTAATATTCCAATACCGAGCTGAATTGGAGGTAGTCACGTTATCTCCTCAGTTTCACATCTCCAGTATCAAGTTAGAAGATTATGGCTGGTTTTGTCAGAACTTGAAATAAAAGCTTTTAAAATATTTTTTTAATCTTATGAGGAATATTGAAAAGCTTTGAGAAATTTTCGAGTTCAAACCTTGTGTTTCTGTTCTCTATTGAGTGTTGGTGTGTGCCAGTCCTAAGCTGGGAAACAACACAGAAATTAAGAGTGAAAAGCATGATGGTGCTGAAACAAATACAGCGTCTATAAATGATGTGTCAAGACGCTTCTTTTAGAGTGGTTTTGTGGTAACTTTTTGCAGCATTTGTGATGGCAGTGCAGGAGCACTGGATTGGGTGTGTAAATGCTGTGCTTATGTGCCCACAGCACCCACCCAGCCATGCCCTGCAAACATCTACACACCCAGAGCCTAACTGTGCACACTGGGAGCTGTGTAAGGAACACGTGGCTGGGCTTATTCACCCTCTGCTCGTTTGCCAGCCAAACCATAGCAGTAATCAGAAGTTTGATAATTCTTTGGAAGCAAGGTGGATTCATCCTTTGTCACCTTTCAGAACTAATCTATGTAACAAATGGCAAATTTTCTCCAGTTTTGGGCCCACTGTTACGGATTTTTAGAGACATTTATGGGGCACTTGCATTTAATTAGTTACATTGAAACTGAAGTGTGGCACAGTGATAGTATTTGTGAGGCAGTAAATATAGAATGGATTAATCTCTTAATGATTTTTTAATTATTTAGAAACCTAGATTTTGTATTGTTTATTTATTCATCAGATTTAGGGGAATAACCCCAAATGCAACCTGCAACAGTCACGTACCTTTATCTCCAGCCTGTAAAACGTGGCTTGAAACGCTAAGGATCATTGATAAAATATCCAGCCTGTATCTTGGGGTTCTCTAGCAGGTTTTTTTTGTTTGTTTGTTTGTTTTTTAAATTATCAACTATCTAACTATTTATTCCAGCTAAGGACTAACAAGTTGTCAGGCTCCTTGCTTTTAGGATCAGTGAAGTCCCAGTGATGCAGTCAGACCTGTGCTCTGGAACATGAGCAGAAGGTTTGTGGGTGGAGAGCTTTCCTCCCAGAGACAGCAGGTCAGTCAGAAAGGATGGTGCTTTTTTTAATAAACCTCTCTTGCCTTTCTTGTAGGGCAGGGAGGTTGGACTAGGTGACCTGCAGTGCTCTTTTCCAACCTTACCCATCTGTGATTTTGTACTCTCCTGTTGGGCTTTTAAGCTCCAAGTTTAGTCCTTATCTGTGATTTCAAGCTCATCTGATCGCTGTGGGTGAAATGATGTAGCCCCATGCCCATGGCAGCCATGCAGCACAGCTCTGGGCTGGGTTGGGCTGCAGCAGATGTGCATGTGGGACATGGACAGAAGGGAGATCACTTGTAGCAGCTTGTGTGGGTTGGTATGGCTGCATCAGTGTAGCTGTTGGGGTGAAAGGATTTCTTCATCTGTTGGGCATAAATACACAGACTCTACAGAAGGGTCTTTGGGCACCTGGGGTGTGCATCTTTGAGACAACAAGTGCCCAGCAGGGCCTGCTGTGCTCCAGTTTCTGCAGAATTTGGACAGGGAGTTGTGCTTGGCCTGACCAAGTCTTCTGTCAGGGACTTTCTGCAGGTGCTTTATCTTGCTGTGCACAGGCTGCCAGGGAGCCCCTGAACCAGTGGGGAAACCAAGGTGGTTTGCTTTAGGGAATACACTCAGAAATGGTGAAAGACTGCTCCTGGCCCTTGGGACACGTTCCTGCCCTTCTCTGAAACACCAGAGAAGTGCTGGGAGACTCTGAGGTGGGAATACCCTCACCTGCTCCCAGCGCCTGTTGGAGAGCCCAGGCAGTGGGAATGCGATTCAGGGTGGCCCCAGCAGCCCACAGGGAGTGAGGCAGGGGCTCCTACAGTCCATTATCCTACTAGCCATTCTTGCAGGTGCTGGGTTATATCTACATAATATATGAAATGTGTTCAAAAAGATTGTTCCACAAAGTGATGCAAAGATGGCAAAGCACATGCAGACCAAACACACCCCTAAAGATGTTGCTGAGCATAGTGTCGCAGCCAGCTTTCCCCTTGGCTGGTGGAATCACTCTTTTATGTTTATGCTCTTTTGGGAGATCTATAAATATAGAAAAGAAAAAAACTCCCTCATCATCAGCCAGCTGTAGATGAGTTTTACTAATCCACAAATTCATTATTCAAGCATCTAAAAATACCTGGTCCTTGCTGAAAGCAGAGGAGAAGTGGCTGTTACTGATGATGTCTCATTTGCATGGAAAACTGTGGATGCCTTATGATTACAGTCCAATTTCCCCTCTCAAAACAAGAAGCATGCAGTGGGGTTATTTAGCTTGTAATTTAAGTAGACAGATGTAAGTAGACAGAAAGTATATAAATGTCTAATGTGAATACTTCTCATTAGCTCAATTGCACCAGGCCAGAGGGGCTGGGAGACTCCAGTGTATCTAAATGAGCTTTGCAGAGTTGCATTTCTTAAGGCTCTCTTCATCTGTGTCAGACCAATGTTAGTGAAGGTGAAAAGTGACAGCCAAACCCAAAAATATTCTCAAGTCAGAAGAAGGGAAATTCATCGTGGTGTGGTTGGCAGTGGGAGGAGAAATTTATGGTGCTGTGACTCTCCCCAGATGGAATCAGCAAATTCTGTTGTGTGTGTGTGTTTTTAGGGTCGTTCAATAGAAGAAAAAGAAATTCCCTCTACGTAACTGTGACTCTCCTCATTGTGTCAGTATTAATTCTAACGGTGGGCCTAGCTGCTACAACAAGAACCCAAAATGTGACTGTTGGAGGTTATTACCCAGGGGTTATTGTAAGTATAGAACTCCTAGGTAGGTCTAGAAAACTTATTGCCTACGAAGTCCCTTGTAATGCTGAAAATGTTATAAAAGGTGATCTTGTCCTGAATATTTTGTTCAGCTACTTCATTACCATTTGATTTATTTGTTTTATTATTATTTTGCACCTGCTGCACATTCCCATGCAAAAATCCCATCCAAGTGGCAGCTTCCTCTGAGCTTAGATAATAATCTGCTTTTGAGTTAGTGGTGAGACAGATAAATAGATTTTATGTCAGTCGAAGCAACTTTAGAACTTTGTTTACATAGATCACACTAAGCCCAGGCAGAAGTAAGGCAAAGAAGGACCTTACTGCCAAAAGCAATTGAGAGACCAGGTCTTGAAATACTGGTAACATGAACTTGTGGTCATAAAGTTTACTTGCAGAAGTGTTTAACAAATTGGAGTCCCTGAATGAGGAGCTGTGGCAGCTTGCCAGGGGAGCATGTACATCAAAGCCACGAGCACATCCATTTCTTCTTTTTTTGTTATTAGCAGCCGAAAATGGGAAAGAACAATCTTGTAGCTTCAAATGGCTTAATTTAGAGGAGACACTGGTGTCCAGCCTTCCTGCCATTAGATGTATACTCTCTTACAGAAGCATGAGGGACAAGTACATCACGACCCTCCCGGCATGAGCAGAGGTCTAACATGAGCTGGAAAGCATGTCCTGCTCTGTTCCTGTATGTGTCTAAGACATGCTGAAAAAGAAGCTCTGAACTGCAATCAAGTTATGTGTCTCAGTAGATTAAATGCAGCCAGTAGCCCTGGTAGAGGCTCCTGGTGTAACAGCTGTGGGATGCTGCACATTTGATTTGCAGCCTTGAATTTGGGGGCTTGAAACCATTCCGTATAACCAGGTGGAGACTTGTTCTTGTCTTATTGCTGTTTGATTTATTTGCCATGCATTGCTAATCTCAGGGAGCTTTATAGTTTTCTATGCCCAAGTTCTTCTTCTACGACTGAAGAAGGCTTCTTACAGTGTGGAGCATTGTTACAGATTATGTTGGGCCTCTTTGGTTTAGGTTTTCTGGCTTGTCCCAGTATCTCCTAGATTTAGGCCTGATCTTTTTTAAAGAGAAGCATAGAAGGAAGGTGTTGAGAAAGGTGACACACTGGTTCCAGACTCTCCACACTTACTCTGCACTGTGCCAGCCTGAGTTGAACCTCGTGCTTCAGAGCAGGTCCTGATGCAAATGGGCAGAGTCTGATGCTCACATCCCCTTGACATCTCCCGAGCTATTTATGGTCCGGGAACGTCAGCATCACTTATGCTTTTTTGAGGCTTAGTCTACTCAAGGAATTAATGAATTCCTGGACTTGGGAAGGGCGTTGAGTTACTTTATTCAGAGGAACCCTGGCAATTTGTGTTTGTCACCAAATTCCCCATCTAGGTTCGTTAATCTGCTCTGTGGAAATGTGTGATGACCTCACATGTCTCACTGCACGGAAAAACATTTCAGTGTGCTGCTGGATGCTTCAGAAAGTGCTTAAAATAGCTGATGTTTCATAACAAGCTGGGATTTCTCCCTTAACTGGGGAAAAAGGACTGGCTGCATTGAAGAAATATTTGGTGAGTTGTCCTGAAGCAGATAGAGCCAGAAGTCTCTTTGTGTGCTGGGTGATTTCTCTGTGTGTGGACCAGTTCCATAGCTGGAATCATCTAATAGAACATAGAATCATAAAGTCATGGATATTCTGAGTTGGAAGACACCAATCAGAATCATCAAGTCCAACTCCAGAACAACCCCAAGAATCACACCATGTACTTGAGGGCATTGTCCAAATTCTTCTTGAATTCAGATGTCAGATGTCTTTTTGCTGCCATGCCTAAACCACCCTTCCTCCTTCAACGTGCGTTTCTTTGGCAAGCACCTCTTGTGCAAGGAAGAAGCAAGTAATGTTTGCTTCAATGTGGGGGATTTTCTTCCCAGGCCTCTGCTTCCAAGGAAGGACAGAACCAGGCACGGGAGACCTTCCACACATCAGTAGGATTTTGTTTGGTTGGGTTTTTTGAGGGTTCAAAGTTTGGTTTTTTTCCCTAGCAGCTCAGTTCCTCATTGATAAAACTGGAGAAGCTGAAGCAGAGAGTTCAGTGACATCCTACAGCCAGGGTGCCTTTGCCCTCATCCATGGCCACCCACGCCTTCAAACTACATCAGTGAATTCCTTAGCTGTGTCTCTGTGGGAAATATCCTCCCCCACTGACTGGATGACCAACCTGGCACAGGGAAGCTCGGAGTACAGCAGTGATGTTCAGCAGACAAGAG
Source organism: Sturnus vulgaris (assembly GCF_052056855.1). Classification (NCBI taxonomy): domain Eukaryota; kingdom Metazoa; phylum Chordata; class Aves; order Passeriformes; family Sturnidae; genus Sturnus; species Sturnus vulgaris. The sequence continues at coordinate 14,162,309 of NC_142256.1, read as the reverse complement.
TAATGCTCAGGTGCAGAAGACAAGGAGCCTGATGGAAGTTGGACTGTGAGATACATGTGTTGTTATAAGAAGTTATAACAGCTGCCAGAATCTGTGTAAATGACTGACCTTTCTTAAGTTTTCACTGGCAAACCTCTTCTGTAATGGTTCCTTGCCAAGGATGTTGGCTTGAGGCTTTACTCTGGAAAAGCACATTCAGTTTGTGTCCTGTCCTCCTTTCAGACAGACATCTCAGGGGTTCACATCCACCGGCAAATAAATGATGTAACTGAAGAACATTTACTAAGATCTTTGTCCCATCCATAGAAGAATAAGTAGTTTTTCTATTAGCAATGAGAATTCCTGTTAATGAGAGTCCGCCAATTTATTTGATATTCACCTGCTGGATGTACAGACTTGCTCTAATTTCTTCTTTTTTAATTATCTTATATTATCTAAAGCATTTCACCTTTTGGGTTGAGGCTGCTCTGAAACACCATGTGGATATTTCTCTTAAAGCTCAAAGGACATAATATATTTTTCTTGAGCATTTGCGTGTGTGCTGCCCCACAATTTCCTTCTGCTAAATATCACCAGACTGAAAAATACACCTGCACTGGCAGGTCAGTGTGGGGCAGTTCAGCAGTACTCTAGGTCTCTGCCCTGCCTGTTTACCACTCCAGTGGTGAGCACACCCTGGCTTCGTTTCTGTGCTTCCACCATGGCACTTTGTGCCTGATGTGGGGACAGTGTTCTGCACGGCTCGGAGTGCAAGCCAGGCAGTGGGGAAGCAGCAGCCTGATCAGCTGCTCCACTTTAATCCCTGCTGTTTGAGCCAGCTGCCCTCCCTGCCTGCAGCATTACACCAAAGGTTGCTGGGCTTAAGCAGGGCAAGAGAAGATTGAAGACCAAGTTTACATCACATTTGTGTCTGCTAATCTCTGCACATGCCTCTGCCTGTTAGTATTGGATTTATTAAACCTTTGTTTTCTATTCCTGGATCTAAAAGTATTGATTCCAGTTTGACTCATTTTTGAATCACTACAGCTTGTCTCATGCTTGTTTTTCTTCCTGGGGAGTTGGCCAATTATTGGGCATTCTCACATGGCTCTTCTCTGGCCCCTGGTCTGTTGTCTAGATTTGCATCTCCTTAATATACAGCTCCAGCTGTAGGACTTTCCCAGCATTTCTCATTTTGCCAGCCCGTGGAAGTGGAGTTGGATATGCTCTACACCAACCAAAAACCTTTCTCAGTGTGACGCAATACTATCTTTGCATCTCCTCTCTTAGTCCGTGGTTCCTGCTTGCAGTCCCTGTTTCTGTGCTGGCTGAGGTGTGCTCTGTCCTAGAAACTTCTTAGTGTAGCTTAAGGCTGTGGAGAAAGGAGGTGGGGAATTGCTTTCCTGGCTGACTTCACTGAGCTTAAATAAGTGCTGTCAGTTAGAGCAGCAAGAAAAGATGCTTTTGCTGCAGTAGCTTATTCTGTTGGGCCAGTGTGAGCTCTTCCAGTAGAACACCCTAGTTGATGCATTCTCACCCCTGGAAATGAGGGAAGAGTAAGAGAAGCCAGAAAACTGCTAAATCTTCCAAAGTATAAATCTGCCTTATTTCATGCTTCACATTGAGGAGCTCTCTGAGCTGAAAACTGAAGTGGTTGCTCACATGCTCAGGGAGGTCACAGAAACCTGGTCCTAGAGGTTTTAGTGCAATGGTCCTTCTAGGTTTGCATCTGGAGGCTCCTGAGTGTTTGTAGGGTTGTTCCAAGACAGCAATGCATATCCTCATCCACCAGCCATCTCTCAGCATTACTGGGGGGGATGGAATTCAGAACTCATCCTTTTGGTTTCTGCACACGCTTTTAGTGTCATATGTGGGATACACCTGATAGTTCCTGCTAGTGAGAGACTCCACTGATTTCTTGCTGAAGGAAGAGTGCTCACACATCAGCAGAATGTTCTTTTGCTGCTTCTGGATTTAATTGTGTTCTATCTGCTTGTAAAATATGTTAACTGCTAACAATACATTGTTTTTCAGCTTGGTTTTGGGTCATTCCTTGGAATAATTGGATCAAACTTGATAGAAAACAAAAGACAAATGGTAAGTTATTTATAAAAACTTTTCTAAAAAAATGACAGTGACTCAAATACTGCATGTAAAGAGTAGTATTTTAGGTTTTCCTAACTCTTCCAGGGTAGTGTTGCATACCTCTTGAGAACTGAAGATGGTTTCTGGCAGCCTAGGAGCAGCATCCTGTGGGCACTCTGTCTCCTGCCTCTCAGTCAGGAGAGTGGCTGCAATCCCCCTCCCTGGTGGTTGCCCCAAGCTCTGGCAGAGAAATCCCTCCAGCCTTGCTCTTGTGAGGCTGCAGGGGGCCGAGGAAGGTCGTGCTGGCCCTGCAGCCTGTCCTGCTGGGCTGTTGCCTGCTTTGGCAGGGATGGAGGGGGCTCAATAATCAGATTAGCAGAGTTCGCTGCTGACCAAGGCTAAGGAAGGTCTACAAAGGCAGATGGGAGAAATTCCTGCCTATCGAAATCGAGAGTCTGCCTTTGTGCTGCCTTTGCTTTGCAAATAGCATGTTCCCTGCAGAGCGGGAGGAGAGGGTGAGGCAAACCCTGCAGGACATGACATTTGCCTTTCCCACAGTCAGACAGGGTGCAGGGGAGGTGAGTTTCCCAGTGGATAATTTTTTTTGTTTTCACCCTGGCTTTGCAAGACCAACATATCTCTGTTCTTTCTGTCCTAGTAGGGTTTCAGCCACTTGCTCATCATGTTTTAGCAGCATGTCAGTGTCTGATTGAGCATTGACCATATTGTGCCAGTCCTGGACTCTTCACACGGGTGCTCACGAGTGACAGTGTGGCTCTGACTTGTCTGATTATTCTGAAGAGCCCTGGGTAGCCTGTGTTTATTCTTTTCATCTCTCTATCATTTTGTGTCCTAAAAAACATTCATGACCTAGCTTTGCAGGGATTGCATCACTGCTGCCTGGGCTGGCAGTGAATGTGTCTCCACTGATTGCAGGGAGGACACGGAGGAGCTGTCACTTAATGTTCCTGTGCTTTAGTCACATGTCCTCCTTACCCAGGAGCACTTTACAGTGGCAGCTTTGTCCATTGCATGTTTCTGTGATACCACTGGCCACGGAGGATTTATTTTTTCAACTTCTCTGAACTTCCCCTGTGTCCTAATTTGCTAAAAGGCAGCCTTGGTCTGGCTTGTCGTGCACCTGAAGGCAGAAAAAGCCCAAAGCAACTCGTGCAGCTGTGTTCTTGTGCATGTTTCTGTCTGTAAGGTGACAGGTGAGTGTGAGGAGTGGAGCGGGCCAGTGTGGCTGAAGAGGAGAGCCAACCTGAAGGAGCACTTCTCACTTCCCCCAGACTGCTAACAGGAACAGACCTCTCTGATTTTTCCCACCCAAGTATGTTGACTTTTATGCTGTGCCTCTGGAAGGGAAGAGAGAGCATTTGTGGCCACAGGGAGGACCAGCTGTCCAGCAGGCAGCTCTGGCACACACCCCCCTGTCCGCTCAGCAGCTTCCTAGAGAGGAGTTTACATGCCTTTATGACAGTCATCTGTGCCATGGAAAATAAGAACCACCTTCACAGGCCACGTGGGGCTGTACCATCACCTAAAGGGAACCTCAGACCAGGACACTCCTTTACTATCCAAACCCAGTTTGTTTTTTGTTGTCCAAATGCTGCTTGGTGTGGCTGACTTCATCTGGGGTTACATGAGTGAAGATCAACCAATAGTATCACACAACTCTAGAGAGGGATTCTGCTTGCTACAGTAATAGTATTATCAACCTCAAATCAAAAATCTTGTTGGCAAGTTGAAAACTGTGATTTTTAAAATTGATTTTGTCAAGAAAATTAATCCACAAACACTAGAGGCTTATATCCAAAAAGCAGACAGAGGAGTCCTGTAACTTTATTTGAATACAGGGAGAAGCCATGGGGCATTTCCCCTGGGGTCATTCAAAATTTTTAGGAGACACAGCATCTTTTTTGTCCTAATTTCCCAGCCGCGTTTCCCTCTCTCTTTTCCCATTGGCTGAGGTACTTGAGAGGTCCAGACTTCCCAAAACGCCTTATACCCCCTTCTAACGCATACCCCCCTGCTTTTCTTTTTCCTTGTGCCTCTATTCTTTTTCTCTAAATCCAGAGATTTAGCACTGTCTCGAGTGAGTAACAGTCTGTGTCAATTAGTGGAATTCCTATGGAATTGATGGTTCCCCCCATTGCTTCTTTCACCTCTCTGTATCTGGCCTCATTTACCATCAGGCCCACAGTTTGTGAAGACACCTCCTTTTCATTCCTTTAAATTTGTATGTTTCTATTTACTGTTTGATTTTTTTCTCCATCATAAATTTTCAGTGCTTGGTTTTCAGGCTTTTCCTTTTACATCTGCGAGTGAGAAAATGGTATGCAATTAAAGTGAGCACCAGATACTTATCTCTTGGTAGGGCTGTTATGAAAGTATCATTAACTTTGTATTTCTTTTAAACCCCCATATTAGCAGCTCCTATCTGTGAGCAGAGATGACCCACAAATTCTCTAATTGTACATACTTAGTGTTTGGCTCACTTCCCATCTCTAAGGTTCATGCTATTTAGGGCGAATATCTTCTTTCATGTGTGTATGGAACAGAGTACTGAGAAAAACTAAACTTGCTACAAAATAACCTAAGCCAAAAACCTTGTATCTTCCACCGAGACTGGACTTTCTCTCCTTGCTTGGTTTCACTGGTTTGGTAGTGATACAGTGTGACTTTGTAATGAATCGTGTGAGTTGGGATCCAGACATGCAAAGGGTGGGGCTGAGTGGGGAGGAAATGCAGTTTACAGCTGACAGTAACACGGTCAGTGTGGGATATGGTCCTGAAAAACTTGTCACCTGCTGCCATCTGCAAGTACTTTGTGGCACAGCATCTAATACTCCAGTAACAGCTTGTTGTGATCATGACATGTTCACATGGTCACTGGGATCATTTCACAGCCAGCTCTCTCTGCTGCTGCAGGTCTAATGTCTATGCCTTGAATACTTGCCTCATCTAGAAAACCATTTTATTTTCTCTCATTTTTAAGTATGCAATTGTACAGGGGCCATCCCCATTGTCCCAGGTGAGTCCTCTGGCATCTCCAGTCATTGTTCAAGCTGATCTGGTTGGTACATGGAAGTTACTGGAACAAGATCTGTTTTCACGTAGGGAGATGCAGATAACACTGGTGTGATTAACCTGAAAATTCTGAGATACTTTAAAAACACACATAGGATCCTTCTGGATTGTATTTGTCCAGGGAATTGGCTTGTCTTTCTGAGAACTGGAGCCTTGTGCAGTTGTCAGGAGCCAAGGTTTTCAAGCAAACTTAGTACCTGGATCTTTAAAACAAACATCCCCAAGGCAGGACACCTGAGATATCTGTCAGTGCTGGCCGGGCTGATTGTTAGCTTTGTATTTGGGCTGCAGAGATTTTTACAATTGCTTACAGCTCCCCCATGACCAGAGTCACCTTTGTACTTGTGGAGAAGCAGTTTTTAACAGCTGCAGCAACTGACACTTTAAAGTTGTGGTCCCTAGAGTTGGAAAATCACCAGGGAGCTTCCCATTCTTTACACTGAAATACCGTAAATATATTGAAATAATGTATTACAAAATATATGAAGTAATATTGAAAGCTGTTTTCCAAACTGCATTTTGTGAACCTCTCTGTCTGAATCCTGTGCCTGCCCTCTGCAGCCCTGCTGATATCCCCAGTGTGCTTTGGCAGAGAGGACTGGGATCAGTGCTGGGAGCTCTGTGTGAGGAGTTGGTCCGGAGTCCACTGGCAGCAGTTGAGCTGAGTTCAGGTGTGAGAGGGGCTGTGTCAGCACTGGGGCACAACTCTCCCAGCTGAGCACTGGCTCTTTGGCAGAGGTGGTGTTTGAAGTGGCATAGTGAGAATAGGCACTGCTTCTCATACCTGGATTGGAGATTATTTCTGGTTTACCTGCTGAATGCTTTCACCCTAATTCTAAGAACGGGCAGGATGGGGCCAGTGGAAAAGGATCACTGCCTGTCGGTCTGCCCTTTTCAAGCTGCAGGTGGAGGGAAGTCTCTCTCCTTGCAGCTCTTCAGTGGGAGGCTGGATGGACTGTGCTTGCCACATCCTGGCACCAAGGAGCCCAGCCAGGCTGCTGTGAGGGTGAGCAGCACCAATGGCATTGGCTGGTCACCTGCCTTCTGCTCTCATGGCTTTGTGCTTGTGCCTGCATCCAGGTGTTGTTCCCTGAAGGTGCAGTCCCAGCAGAGATGCAGTCTCCTGCATCCTCACAGCTCAGTAAGTGTTCACAGGAGCAGCTCCCCACGGTGCTCCAACGTGAGGAGAGAAGAAATTCTCTCCTATCTTTCCAGGGGAGAGTTAAGGACAGCAGAAGCCAGAAGAGGAGGTGTATTCTCAGCCCAAGTTTAGCCCATTGGAGTCATGGAAAAACCTGCATTACTCTATCAAGTCCCCAGAGAACCAGTCTGGCATGATGCTTCTACTCCTGCCACTCTGCCAGAGCAGACACACATCCCACTGCCTTCAGCCAGACCTCTCTGTGCAGCCTGGGCAAACATTTGGGTCATTGATTGCTTGGGGGCTTATCGACTGTGGTTTACATATCCTTGTGGAGAGGGCACTAATCACTTGGTTGTGAAGAGGCAGATGATACTTTGTTTTGTTTTCCTCCCTCAGCTGGTTGCATCGATCGTCTTCATCAGCTTTGGTGTCATTGCTGCATTCTGCTGTGCCATAGTAGACGGTGTCTTTGCTGCCAGACACATAGTAAGTGCTTCCAGGAAAACACAGGTCCTGCATTGCTTTTACTCTAAGAAAACAAGTGATGGTGTCTGCGATCTTGTATCAGGCTGCCTCAAACCCTGTAAATATATATCATGTGCTGAATGCTGCTTTAAATCACAAGCTTTAGAAAAATATTGTCTTTTTAAAAAAGCATTTTAAAATTAGCAGAAAGTACTAAGATCTTAGAGCTTTGCTTTGGGTGTTTTTGGCTTTATGTTTTTACTGAGTATCAGAACACTTAAGATGTAATGTGAATTACAACTATCACCAAGGGACAAAATGTGAGCAGTAACATCTATTTTGTTTTAAATGTAGGCAGAGCTAGTTCTTAATGCAGAGTGAACAGAGTGAATCACTGGATCCTGTAGTAGAATGAAGCAATTTGATAGGAAGGTCACTGAAGCATTACAGCATAAACAGGAAACATTTGCAGTATGTTCTCAGTTTCCATTTGGTGACTTAAAAATATTATGAACTACTGTTGTCATAACCAATCACTAGTACAGTGGGATGCTCAGAAGCTTTAATTATTAGTACAGAAATAAAGACACAATTCCATTTCGGCTTCCTGATTGAAATTTATAACTGCAACCAATTTTTTGTCCTGCAACTCTGCAGTTTGATGACTTTTTTTGACATTTTTGGCAAAAAGGGATTGAAAAGACAAATTTGGAGTTTATTTTTATCAGAACGGAAAGGAATTTTGGATCAGAATTACCCATGAAATGGAAACTCCCTGTGTCAGCTGGCTAGTTATGCTCCTTGTGAAACTGGCTCTTCTTTCCTGCCCCTGAGTATTCCAGTGGTAGAAAGGTGGCTGGATGGCAGGATTTGCTGAGCAAACGGCAGCTCTGCTTAGTTGTGTGATGGGTGTCCGTCTGTCTGGAGGAAACCAGCGAGTCTGGGCCATCTCTGACCCCCTTTGCAAGGGTGTGACCTCGTGGGTTGGGTTGTGGCATGAGCTGGTAACTCCTCCCAGCTGGCTCTGAGGGTGGCTGTGGGTCTGAGGCAACCAGAGCTCAGCACTTGTGATGAAAAAGTCTTTGGTTTCTGCTTCTTGATGAACAGATGGGCTTTTGGCCTCACTTTTCCATCTGACAGTCCAAAAAAGTCACCACCTTGCTGGAGACATGCTTTTGCCACACCAGCAAAAAGCATTCTTCCTGTTGCCAGATGCTGCCACTGGCCTGCCACCGAGCTTTGGAGAGCCAGTCTGGCTGCTCCTGGGAAGGGCTCGCTGATGTGGATACACGTCTGGCAGTGCTTTCCCTGAGGTTTTATCTTGGAGATAAGCTGCCCCAGAGGGAGGCATTAATGCATATTTGCAGGCTGCAGTGTTGATGATCCTCCAGAGCTTTCCCACAAGATACTGAAGAGCACAGGAAGGACAAATTTGCCAACAATTAATGAAAAATTGCTATGATTCAGCAAGAAGAACCCTCAGAAATAGGTCAGGCAGGCCTGCATGTGTCTTGCAGAATGAGGAATAAATCTTTCCGTTAAGGATGGCCACTATCACCCAAAGAGCCCAGCTTAAGAGACTGCACCTCCCATGCTGGCTGTAACAATTTCATGCCCCCAAGGACCAAGGTTAAACATCACCCGGGGCTCAGGGGGCTGGGGTGGGGGCTGCAGACCCGTTGCTGTATTGAGGTGCTGTTGTGAGATCGGGGTCCCTCTAAAGCCTGGTCCCTTTCCCCAGACCCTTTGGGTGATTTTGGTTTTGCTGCAGGGCTAAACCTGGTGCTTTTTCTCTGGCAGGATCTGAGGCCGCTGTATGCAGGGCGATGTCAGTACTACTCCAAGAGTACGACCCCACCAGAGGTGAGAGCAGGTTCTGCTGTGTCCTGTTAAGGGACCAGCTTGGTGCAGGTGGAGGAACCTGCTGCCATGTGGCTGCTCCAGTGTCCTGGAGGTCTGCAAAATGAGGAGAGGGTGGGAGGCTGGGCCTGGGGTGGGAGCAGGATGCTGGGAGCACTCAAAGGTGGGTTCCTTCACGTACTGCCTGAATAGTGAAGGAGCAAATGTAGAGAAGGGTATGTAGGATAGGATCAGATCTTCAGCTGTGCATTCATTGTAGGAGCTGGGTGGTGGGTTAAGATTTCAGACAGCAGTAATTTCTGTGTATGTGAGCAACAAGTACCAGCCTCTGCACCTCTCCTATTGTGTTCTCCAAAGAGAAGCCTGTTGGCTCCAGTATGTGGATCCTGCCACATACTGATGGTGTGTACAGACGTCTTTGTCTGCCTTTGCTGAGCACTGATTCTGTCTCAGAGCTTTCCTCACAGGTCCACAGGTAATTTTGAGTAACCGCTATATACCAAATTAGAAGGCCTGCTTGAGGGTGCAAAGTTACATGCTAGGCTGAAGATTGTCCATGTGAACTCGGGTGTTACCACCCACAGGTACAGACAATTAACCACTTTGGTCAGTTCTGTGCCGCTATGGGAATCTTGCTCTCAATTTGGGCCATGCTATTGACAACTCTGCCCTGCCCTGGAGTGAGGTGCCTTAGTTCAGCAACGCCCTGGCTGCTTGTAAGAGTTGCAAAACCTCCTTCCTCTGCAGGCACGTGCTTGTCTGTCAGTTCCCCACAGCAAAAGGAAATCTCTCTGTTCTAGTCTAGTGTATCTCTGTTCCAGTAACGGAGGACTTTGTGGGAGCAAGATAAGGAAAGAAAAATCTGCCTGAGGCTAATATGGAGATCACTGAGAAATCTACATGTAGAGCAGGCCAAACAGCAGCAGAAACTGTGTTTGGGGATTGTGTCATTCTGTGGTTTATGTATTTTTTTCTGTATTCACACAGGCGGTCTGTCACCCACAGCGCCGTGCCCCCTGCACACCGAAAATAAAAACCAATACCTGCTTCTGCTGTGACCTGTACAACTGTGGGAAGTAAGCCAAAAATGCCACTCCAGCCATGGGAAGGGCGAGCAGTTGTCATGCTCCTTTGCAGCTCGTTGCAGGACAGTATCACTTAATGATGGTTGTTGTGGGAGGGACCTTAAGCTTTGTTAAGAGTTTGTTAGCAAGGAGGAATCCCATACAAAAGCTAACCAAGTAAAGGTGGTGGGTGTGAAATACACTAAGACCCTCCCAGCTATGGCTGAACATGCTCTGGGCCAGCCCAGCTGGAAAAATGAAGACCACATGAATTTCCATGACTTTCATGCTTGGTGTCCTCAGGTTTTCCACTTATTGAGTGTTGCTTGTCTTAACACCTTCCTTCTCTGTTGGAACTGAGTTTTTTTCCTTTGAGAATACCGAAGATGCAAAAAACTGGGACACTGTTTTCTTCACCTTGCCACCATTCCATTCCCCACCCTGCTAACAGGGATGAGAGTTAACAGGCTGGTGCCCATCTTTGCATTCATAAGCCAGTGTCCCCTCTGCCCAGTGAATGTCTTTCATGGTCGCACACGGTTGGAAGGTGAACCAGCACTGTGCAGTAAGTCAGAAGGTGGTTACCAATCGAGAATCACAGCAGAGTGCTCACACCACTGAGATCTGGCTACTGTGCCTAAGTCAGCTTAATTTACAGCATGCACTGCTTATACCTTGTGGAGTGCCCAGTGTGTGTCAGTAAGGAATTAATAAATTGATTTTTTTACTGCTGGCTCTTGCCTAGGGCTGTTTCAGGCTTAGCATTTCTCACAGTACTTAGTTGGGCTGGCCTTCGCTTAAATCATTGACAGTGGTGGAGGAAGATCAAAAGCTGCTGTTGGGAGAGGGTGGGTGGTTCCCTGTGCTGGGAAATGTGATCCCTGGTCTCTGTAGGACTTTGTATGTGTGAAAGAGGGGTGAAGCTCATGCTTTCCTTGAGCAGTATACAGAGCACAATCTCTTCTTGCTAGCTGAAGAAAGTGATACACGGAGAACTGATTGGAATAGAAAAGCTTTAAACTTTTCTGTATTTTTTTTTTCTTTTGTTTTTGTTGGTATTTTGGGGTTTTTCCACAGTCCTGGTTCTGGGACCTGACCCATTTTCCCCTCTCTGATAAAATATATCAGTTGTTGCTATTTTAATCTTGCTTAGTACCACAAAAATCCTGCACTGAGGAGGTGCTGGATGGTGTCTCAGTAAGAAAGGCACGGACACTCAGGACTGGTTAGTGCACGTGTAAAGGATGGAAATCATGGAAAATGTGACAGCAAACTTGCATTCTTCCTGATGCTGGGAACTTTGGCAGCACGGGGCAAGCTCCTTTTCGCTGATAAGGACATGCTGAACAAGGCAGGATGTCCTCACTGTGAGCTCTGCGCTCTCACACATCTCCATAGGAACGAGCACTGGCAAACAGCGCAAACAGGTTTTATTATTCGAGGGTCACGGTGAGAGCTCAGGTTACACTGGGGTCGTGCCAGCCAGCGCACAGGTTTTTGTAACCCGTGGTTAAGCTCTGCCTCAATTCTGCTTGAAATCCCCATCTCCCCTTGCCATGTCTCCTACAGTGGCCTGCTAAAATGAAATGTGGGAATAAAAAGGGTAAAGAGGTAGAAGTTGAGTAATCAGCAAAGGAGGGTGACTCTTGTAAGAGGGGGCAGTTTCCTGCAGGCCTTGTGGAGTCTGCTGATGAGCTGAACCTGGATGTCGTGCTTCTTTACCTTAAATATAAGCCAGTTCTTCCCCTTCCTGCAAAGCTCCCATGTGCTTTGAGCCTAACCCTGTGTGTGAGCTGGGAGATAAGTCATTCATAAGCTCGTGGCACTGTTTGTCCCTGATAAATATGTTTTCTGAAGGAGTATTTGCTGTAGGCCTCTACCTCTGGTAAGCTGTGCTGAGGGCCAGCCTGTTCCCCACCCAGCAGGCAGAGAGGTCAGTTCTGAAGAATTCCACTGCAAGACTTCAGCCCACGTGTTGCAGGAGTTGCTTTTCTTTTTCTAAAACAATGATCTAACCAGATTTGAATGGGTTTTCTCTGTCTCTTTTCTGCATGTGGTAAAGGTTCAGTTTGAGCAGACAGACGACGTGCCAGGGCTGCAGCCAGCCCAGGCCACTCTGGAACTGTGAGGGGCACGGAGCCGTGAGAGGCCTGGAGTTGTGAGGAGCACAGAGCTGTGTGAGGGACCTGGACCTATGAGGGGCACAGAGCCATGAGGGGCCTGGAGCTGTGAGGGGCACAGAGCTGTGAGGGGCCCGGAGCTGTGTGAGGGGCACGGAGCTGTGAGGGGCCTGGAGCTGTGAGGGGCCTGGAGCTGTGAGGGGCACGGAGCTGTGAGGGGCACGGAGCTATGAGGGGCATAGAGCTGTGAGGGGCACGGAGCTGTGAGGGGCATAGAGCTGTGAGGGGCACGGAGCCGTGAGGGGCACGGAGCTGGACCTGCTCTGTGGCCGAGCCCTGGGAGCCGGGCGGAGCTGTGCTGGCCCCTGCCCATCCCACCCAGCTGCTCTGTGACTGGGGGGCAGCTGCTGCTCCTCGGGGCACAGACTCATTTCCATAGGTAATTCCAAGACTGGTTTATCTTTGGTAAGCCTCCAGGACCTCTGTGGAGATTTCAGATGAAAGAAATAACCGGCAGGTTCAGACACACAGTCGTTTGTTTCAGAACAGAGCAAGCACTTCGTGTAGGGAGATCCTGGGTGCCGCAAGCATGGGATCTAGGAGGCTTTATCTCCCTCCCTCAGTAGTAAGGCCCAGGTTATCACTGAGTTGCAGAATGCAAACAAGTACTAAACAGTACTGCTTTGGTTTTTATATGTGGTGCATTTTTTTATCATTACTGTTGTTTTTTCCCTAATCTAGCAGAGTAGAGATTTCTGGAGGGTACTATGAATACATTGATGTCAGCAGCTGCCAGGACATCATCCACCTTTACCACTTGCTCTGGTCGGCAACAATTCTGAACATAGTTGGGCTATTCCTAGGGATCATTACAGCAGCAATACTTGGAGGCTTTAAAGACATGGTAAGAGGATATCAATTTCTCTGTGCATTAAAGAAAACAAATCAGGCAAATTGCCTTTAAAAATAATAATGGAAACTATTGGTATTTCAATGCAAATGTTCTATACATTACTTTACAGGGTGGAAAGAAGGGCAAGAAATAACTATAATGAAAGAGTGGAAGTGATTCACTTTTCTGATCTTGTCACCACCTGAGCACTGTTAGAAAATATTAACAGATCTGGGAGACTGTATTTTCAAAATGAAATATCAGAGAGGCATTGCCAATACCAGGATGATTAAAAATAAGCTCTTTCTTAAAAATTTATATTCCTTTTCATAGTGTTCACATTCTACAAGGAAAAGTGTGGCAATTGCTCATTAATTGTTGATTTTATAGCAGCAGTCTGAGCTTTACAGACAGTCTAAGCAGCTGTATTAGGCCAAACCTCTCCATCTTAATTTCTTCATGGTACAGAACCTGAGAGGGTGAACTTGGGATCAAAACCAAACTTCAGATAATGAAAAAAATATTATTCTAACATTGTGAGCTTTGAAATACCCTCACTTAACCAGGCTGCCTGTTACCTTCCATATGGTTTTGTTCCAAATGGCACAAATGAATGGGTAGACCCGAATGTTCAGCAGATATATTTGGGGCTTTTTCAGTTGCTTGTGACTCATTTGGAATAATACTAAAACAGTCACACAGAAAAGAGATTTGTTGTCCTGGCTATATGTTTTTCTTACAAAGAAATCTTGAGCCCTGCACTAAGGGTACTTTATTTCAGATCTCTGAACTCTTTTGAGACTCACCAATATCTTCCCAAATAAAACAGGAGACACATTCCCAGCTGTGCATCATAACCCTTTGAGATTTGATCCACACTAGAGAGTCTGTCAACCTCTGCAAACAAAGATGTATAGAATTGAACAGCAATTCACAAAAGGCACCAAATAACAGAGTAATTTGGAAGTAATTAATAATTTCTCCTGTTTGTGACGATGTAAATCTGTTTTGTGTGAGTACTGGTGTGCACTGGGCTACTGCCAGCTTGTTCTGTGGAGTCTGAAACAAGTAATCTGAAATATGTGGCTGTGGAGTGAAATGATCTTGGAACTTAGCTGCTGCCTGAGATGGAACTGGACTGCCAGTTGCTAATTCAACAGAGTTAAGGTCTAAAGACACACAGTGCTCCTTCAAATAATTTCTGCTTTCATTCAGCTGTCAGCTTTCTATGATTGGGTTTGCAGCCTCATACTCTCTTCTTTTTGTTTTGATAGACTCCTTCCCTCCCTACGCTGAACTGCACTGTTGAAAATGCACACCCTTCAGTGACCTACTACTCCAGGCCACAAGTGACATCTTACAACTCCTACTACCACAGCACTCCTCACCTGCCTCCCTACTCTGCTTATGACTTTCAGGTGGGCAACATTACAGGATGTTTCCTTGTTTAGCAGTAAGGTTAAATCCAGCCAGTCTGCAGGACTCTAGGGGCATGTCTTCCTGTCATTTGCACAGTTTAATTCTCTTGTTCCTGCAGAAAATATCAAATATTTCCTGCTAGGCATTGGTCCTTGGCAGTGCTCTCTCTTACTAAGGGAGTGTTTTCCTGAAAGCTGTCCTTGAATTGAAGGCAAGAGGGAGGACCTGCTGCCTGCCTGCCTCCCATCACTTACTAGTAGAGATCACATTAAAAATAAGCACTGCCTGTGGCACTGCAGTGTTCTGAGGAGAGAGGCAAAGCTAGGTGTTCAGGTGCTAGATTTTATTAGGCCAACTACTGTGTCTGAGAGAAATAGATGAGCTTTTGGAAACAAGTTATTTGAGATCCTGAGGACACATGATACCTGAAAAGCTATTTTGTTGTGGTTATTTTCCACATGCTTCAGCTGGCCTAAGAGAGGTCCCTGCAAGCATCACCTCTGCTGTAATGCATCCCTTCCTCTTTGAGCTATGGAGCTGTGCTGTTGGAAATGGCAATTTCACATGAACCTTGCTGTCAACGTCACCTTTCACTTGTTGAAGCAGATGAGGACATTTCCTTCTCAGCTCTTCAGATGTTACTACAGGGGTGATGTTAATTAACACATTGCTCAACCACCAGGACTGGAATTTTGGTTTGGTTTTTTTTTTTTTTTTATTAGCAAGAGTTTAAGATCTTGGTCATCAACAAAGAGGTGTGTTCTGTGATAGCCACCATGTCCCTCATCTGAGCCATGCATTAGAGGTAACATGAATCTAAACCTTCCTGGGTCTACTGCTAGTGCCACTGGACAATGCTGTTGTCAGGGCTCCTAAATATAATTGAACACCTATGTCAGAACTTTTAGGATGTATTTGTGACTCATTTTTGAGATTACTGAAACCTGGGACAGTCACTGGTGCTATATAACTTCCTGCAGTTACAAAAATGCCAACGTCAGTGTACACCAAACCAAGCTCTGCTACAAAGTCCTTTTCTCAGTTTCTCAGCAGTTCTAAGCACTGTGTGACCCAGAGTTTGCCAGTGTGGCAGCCCCACTACCTGCAGAGAGCTCAGCATGGGTCACTTCCCTGCTTTGTAACTGGAAGTACTGCTGGGCTCTGCTAACACTTACAGCTCAGCCAGACAGATCAAAGTGTCTGGGTCTCACTGCTGTGAGCGCAGGTGTTGGCTTATGAGGCGGCACAAAAGCTGGGCATAAATTCAAGTCATCTAAATTTAATATAGCCAAGTCACTCTTTAACATGAAATTCCAAGTCTGAGCCTTGCATATCTTCCAGGGAACTTGAGGCCTGCATAGGAGCATTAGCTGAGCCTCTGGCTGTGGAGACTCTCTTGCCTTGAGCCCTACTCTACTCTAAGCAGTGACTGTACCACCCTGACTCCTCTCCCCTGCACGTGGAGCAAGCCCAGCTGTTCCTCTCAAATCCCTTCCAAAGGATGCACTCCCTCTGGTGCAAGAATGCTTCCCACTCATTCCATGCATTTTTCACAGGAGAAAACAACACACCAGAATTCCTAAGGAAGCTTGGGCCCTTGCAAAAACCTGACTTTCACACACAACTCTAAAATGGCAGACCCAGTTCTCTGGTTTTTGGAGCAGCCCGTTCATTGTTGCTACTGGCTGGTGTATGACACCCAAGATTCAAGAGGAACAGTTTTCAGTTGTCCAGTCTTTGTGAAATGTAGCAGGCACACAGAAGTGATGAGAATTTTTTAAAATGTCTTCAATTTTGGATCTAAGCAGCCTAATTTTTCAAAACCATTACTTACAGGCTGTACTTACCTTGAATGCAACAAGTTATCTGAAGTGTTATTTATATGCATGTAATTCGCTGAGGTGAACCTTGAAATGTTAATTTTGATCTGTTTGGTAATGAAATATCGCTTTTTAAAGTAATTTCCATTAGGAAATGGTTACATTACACCTTTGCTGTCTCCCTGCAGCATTCCAGCGTGTTTCCAGCCTCCACTCCTTCTGGCCTCTCCGATGACCCCCAGTCCCTGTCACCATCTCCCAGCTATATGTGGGCCTCCAATGCACCACCTCGTTACTCACCACCCTATTTCCCACCTTTTGAAAAGCCACCACCTTACACACCATAAAGAATGTGGGAAAGAAGAAAAAAAAAATTGCCATTGAAATAAGTGTGAACATTTTGTATTTATATTTTACTGTGAGAGGGAGCAGGAGAATACAGAAGATAATCACAAATAAAAATATTAGATTGGACTGTCCTTTTTTGCAAGACTTATTTCAGAAGTTTAACGATGGCCTGTGACAAAGGGGACAGACTTCTGATGTTTTAATAAGGCAGTGAGTAGCAGGTGACCTAAATTTCAGCCTCTGGTTCATGTAGTCCTTGATTTTTAATCAAGTCATCCAACATAGATGACAGATTCTGGTCTGCCTTACTCCATCTTGTGCCAAGCTGAAGTAAGGGTAGCCAAGGATCAATAGTTGCTAGAGATTATCAATCTGTTTGGGGTGAGGGTGCTTGCAGACAGCATGACTTGACACTAGTTTTCTTTGGCCTTTGGGATCCAGTTGCTGGGATTTTGAGTGGGGGAACACAGGACCTAGCTCACATCACTTGTTGACCCAACATACTGGAAAATTTTTGGGGGAATTGTGACAGTGCCTCAAAATGTAACCCTATTGAAAAGTATAACAGGATAAGATAGCCTCATGTATGTTTAGGAAAATAATCAGAATATTGCTTTTGGAGGGGCAAGCTGTTTTTATTTCAGGTTGATTCTTGAGATAAAAGATTAAATGGAGTTGTCTCTCTCTGAATTCTGTGTAAGTAATGCTGAAGTCAAACAGTTTGGGTGGTTGCACTGCCTAAATTGTCCTTGTATTCCTATAAAAAACATCAGGAACTGTCTACGAGTCACAGAAACAGTGCAGTGAAAATGTTATTTATTTGTTTACCTTTTCTGTGGTTGGGAATTTCTTTTTAAGCTTGTACTTTAACTTTTTTAATTGACTGAATCAGCACCCTGAATAAGCACTGGTTTAGTAGCTGTATTATGGGCTGCACATAAGGAATATCCACTACTAGTTCTCCAAGGTATAAGTCTCACAGATGAAATTCAACACCTTGTAATATAGGACGAAACTGAGGAATTTGCAATTACTGTTGTGACTTTCATTTAATCTTCAGCTGATGACTGTGCTGATTGATCTAGATTCCAGCAGATTTTGCATGCATCCTGCATAACAAAAGGTCAGCTTTGATATGTGACACACTGACCTCTAAAGTGTGGTTCTACTCCAGGAAGTGATTTCAGATGACAGTGTTCACATCTGAGCTGCTCAACCTGACCATTCTCAACTGCTTACTTCAGGGATAAAAACAACTTTAACATCGAACTCATTATTTCCTAAAGATATAATTTCCTTGGCATCAGTTTGTTGACCCTAATCCTCAGTTGCCTTCCTTTACTTGCAACTGATGCAGACAAAAAGGTACCTAAAAGTTAAATCTGGCTTTCAGCATCAAAATGGAATACATGCTGGTGGGTTGGGGGAAAATCCAGTGTGATTTTAAACTGTGGCCCCTACATTTAGTCTATAAAAAAAAATTAAAATGCTGTCAATGTGGAAAACAAACACTGAAGTCTCTGATCTCACTTTTCAAAGTACACCCACACTTTATAATGCTGTTTTTAATCCTATGCATTTGCAAAGCCTATAGGCTAGACTATGTATTAATTGTATCATTTCCACTGTGAAATACTAATCAGTATATTAGTTCATTAAAGGATGGCACTTTATCCAGAAGTGAGCGTGACTTTTCTCCAGTAAGAAGGGAAAATATGCAGCTGAAGAAAGGAATGCAGCTCACAGGATTTAAAGCAGTAGTGTATGTAGAACATATCCTGGTGGCATTTTGTTTTACTATGGAATGTTGAAGTGCAGCTCCTATAAATTTGCTGCTGGATATATAAATATAAATTTATTACTGGAAATAAATTTATATACTGGGGCATCCTTCATTTTATATTACATTTTATTGAATTAAATCTTGATAAAGAGATCATGGGCAATTTCAAAACAGACAGTACTTCCCTTGATAAAACTCTCCACAAAACTAGAATCAGAAGGGCACATTAATTTAGTACCAGGAAACATTTTATTGTTTTATCTTTGAAATAAAAGCTAACAGTCCTGTCCTACTTCTGACAAACACTGTACCATTTGTGCCTGTCAACTAAATAGGGCTAGAAGGACTAGGGGACACCACAGGACAGGACTGAGCATCTTGAAGACAACATAACTTAGTGGCAGAGAAACAATTAGGATATTAATTGTGTCATTGGTTTTGAGCTGAAAAATACTAACCTTAGGAAATTATCAAAATTATGGTTTCTTTCTAATGAATATTTTAGCAAAAATTACATTGCTGCTTTAAATTCATTATAAAAGGACAAGTACATTTCACATTTAAAAACTTACTGGTGGTATTTTCTGTTGAATTACCTGTTTTGTTCTGCTTGAGTAAAACTAAGCATTTAATGTAACTGCAACATTCTGCACTGTATTTGTCATTTCTTATGAGAATGTCAAGTTTGTGACTCATGTATCCTTTTATTACTTTGCCAAAGTTAAATAAAATTGTGTGACTTTTGTAAACATTTACCAATTCTATTTTATATTTTAGCAACCTGTTTTACAAGCATCTTCAAGGTTATTTGAAAAACGTGAGCAAAATTTGCATTTAAAAAATCAAAACAAAAAAAACCCCAACAAACAAAAACCCTCCCATCTCTATTCAGTATACTGGAGACATATTTCTACCAGGATTAGCCCAAAACTCCTTAAGTTCTGTTTTTGAAGGTGCTCATGCCCCCTGCACTTGAGACTTCTGCAGTTTTACCCACATAACATGATGCCCTGACCTCAAGCTCTGTCAAGTTATTCTTGCTGATTTTTCATTTAACATAGATCTGAATAATCCAACCACTGGAGTCCCGGTGTCTCCTTTGCTTACTTTGGGCCTAGTTCTGTCCTGATGATGTCAGCTGCTCCTTGATGTCAGCAGAGCAACGTAGAAACCCTATGCCAAGGAGGTAAAGGCATCTAGAGCATAATTTGATGTGTTACTTATTAAATTGCATTCCTTACATGTAATAAGAAGTCTGCACAAAGTAAGTGATTATTTCCTGTTGGCCCTGGGTCATTCAAGTGGAATTCTTACAGATCATAACTAGTGAGCAACTGGTAAGAAGAGCCCAAACCATGAGTGAGCTGAAAGCACTGCACTGGTCACTTGGTACATTTTACTGGTCACTAAGTATGTTTCTTTGCTTTTGAGCTCATTTGCAATGCCAGCAGTTGGTCACAGACTGCTCCACAGGAGCTCTGCTATCCTGAGAGTGCCCCTTTATTCCATCTATCGCAGCATTCAGCTCACAACACACTGGAGTTGTTAATTTGCTTTCTTGGAAAGTGTTCAACAAAAACAATTAAACAGCATCAAAACAAAAAAAAAACCCCAAAACTAAGCAAATAAAAACATCTCTCCCAACCCCCCCAGTGGGTTCCCTCACACTCCTAAAGACCTGGAAAAGGAAGCTACAAATAGGTTAGACTATAGAAACAGTTGCCATCAAAGAGAAACATATTACACTCACCTTGAGAATTAAACGTTTTTATTTTTGCCATAGAAAGCTCTAAGAACTAATTTCACTTAACGATTAATGAAAAGTAGAACACAACTTTAAAAAGTATGTTAAGGAAAGACTGTACAACTATATACATCACAGACTGGGGAAAACCAAGGAATGTTTCACATGGAACATTTCCTAGGCAATAGCTGTAGAACTTAGAATTCAGTGTATATAGTTGTCAGCTTCTGCATCTTTTTATAAGCTGCATGCCTTAACAGAACAAAATAAATAAGCACTAGATGTTATTCAATATTTATTTAGTTCACATAGTGGAATGTTATGCTATGAATCCCCAAAGAAACCAGACAGTGAGGATGCAGTTACTATTACCATATTCTGCAGCAGATCTGTTAATGGTTTTATATGCATAATAAATGACTGTGAGGTTTGCTACCTTAGTCTGTTGAAATTTTTCATTTCTATACAAATGCTTTGTCAGATTCAATCTTTTTCTTCCATTATCCCAAAGCCAATTTCTTAATATTTACAGAAGTTTTTTCATTAAGTTAAACTGGAAGTTAAATGCTTACAAAAACAAACAAAACCACAAAATATAAGTGCAATAGCCAGAAATCTAAATATAAAAGCTTACTCATGGCCCCATAAAAAGTTTTCAAATAATGGATTTAACATGTTTCCGAACCAATAAATACTGGAAGTGAAATTTTAAAAATGCTTTACATACCTCTGGACTTTGGATATCAAAAATCACTTCCAAGGAAAACTGAAGACCCTGAGACACATGCAAACATGAGTCTTCTAGCAAAAATAGTTACAAAGCCCTAATTTTCCAGTTTTCCTCCAAAAAGAGACCTTTACTAGGCACAGTTTAATTTAAGGTTTTAAATACATCAGCAGCAAACAGTGATAGCCATTATGCTTAATTCTGCACTTTGTAATGTGTGCTTAATTCCAGATCCCAACATAGGCCATTTACTTAAAGAGTTAGACTCGATGATCCTTGTGGGTCCCTTCCAACTCCAGACTACTCTGCAATTAAACATATGTCATGTCAGTGACAAAAATAACATTGCATGTGTCTCGTCACAAAGTTCAGGAAGTCCCATCACAGCACCGGTCAGCTCTGACACAGGCAATCCACACTCATGTCACATGAGGGTAATGTCTGACTGTAGAAATGCCACCTCAGTTACAGCCCACATTCAAAGCATGACCCATTGTATTCAAAGGGGGCTGCAATATGATCTGGAAATAATCAGGTGCATCATGTTCTTGGCTGACAAAAGAGAAGTGCTGAGCATTACATGCACTACATAAATAAATCCTTCTCCCATCATTGCTCACATGGATTTCTGGTATCTTTTTTGTAGCTCAACTTCTATTTGAACCATTTACCATTTAAGTGCCTTTCTGTGAAGAGTACTGTATGTCTAAAACCTTTGAAAGTCATAAAATCAAGATGCTAACTTAAAACATGAAAAAGAGAAATCTGCAATTTAAGCAATGAAAGGTTTCCATAACTAGTACTATGCACAACAGCCTTTCTCAGTCACCTCTAGAACTTGAGGAGTTTTCATATTACCATTTACAAAAATTCAACAAGTCACTAACTCTGAAATGCTAAGCTATGACTCCAGTAAATAGCTGTTTTTCTCTACCATTTCCTGATCAAGTTGGACATCTAATTCTTTTAGCTGATTAAACAGGCACCAATTGCAAGGAGAATAAAACAGCAACATAATAAACCCAAACCTGAAAACAGCTGACAACTAGACAACTGCAGAGAAATTATACTTTAGGTCATGGTGAATAAAGGGTGTTTTCTGGTTGTTGGCTTAGTCCTCATCTTCCAAAATGTATAAATGGGGACAAGTGTGGGGGAAATCCAAATTCCTGTTACACTTGAAGATCTAACCAAACAGACATAGAAGATCTTCAGCAGTCTCAGTGCCAAACCAATATAGCACTTACATTAGTTAATAGTTTTGAAAAGCCTTCAGCTAAAAAAAATAATATTTTTATCATAAATTTCAAAATTCCGGATTGAAGCCCTTCTTGAAGTTGAAAACAAAAGAAACAACACTTTCTATCAAGCTAATAACTAGCATTTTTTCCAGCAGTAAGAAAATGCAACAGTATTTCTAAAGCTTTAAGAAAGTAACATTATCTCCTCCCTAAGTGTTCTAAGCTTCTTCACTATTGAGTTTCATGGGGTTTGGCTTTTTCACTTGCAGAAAGATTAAAATATCATGGTCCAAGACACTGAATACTTTGCTCACCATACTGCCAAGTGTAAGTAAAGTTTGTTCAGGTTAGCCCTAACTGAGTATTGCTTGTTGACAAGACTTTTTGCATGAAGACAGATAATTCATAGTATTTATAAAAGCAGAATTAAGATGCTAGCTCAAAACCAGACTACTCCAGTGTAGAAAGGGATAACGTATTTTGACCCCTTGTTCACAAATATGAGTTGTGGGATTATTGTTTTAATGGTTCCATGACCAAGAGACTATGAAGAAAAAGTCGTACTGTTTTCTTCATTAACATCTAAACAGAATTCAGCATTAAAGTGCTAACATGAAAGAAAGGGTTTACATGTTAAGTATGGGTACCTCAATTATTTTAGAAATACTTTTAGCTCTTTAGAAGGAATTGTACATTTTCAAGCCACAAATCCTTATGTTTTGTTCAAATTTAACGTAACTGGTAGTGCCTTAGAAATGTCTTACTCTCTATTAAAGTAAAATTTATGATTAATTGCTTCCACAAATCACTGCAGTTAACATGGTCCATCTAAGCACTACCATTTGGTTATGCGGTACAAGTTAACTTCTTTTAAGTTTAACCTTTGATTTTACAGCAATTTCAACAGTTCCGTTAAAACAGCTGTAGTGCTCCTGCACTGAATCCTTTTTCCAGCATTTCAAATATTTCAGTAAGATTCTGGTATCACAAACTCAAATTCAGTACTTCCCTCTGATGGGTTTTGTTTAAAAATTGTTTCATTTCCCTGTGGAACGAAAATGTCATCCCAGGTAATTTGTTTGGCTGGAGAGTTGGATGATGTTCCTTCTGTGCCATCCTTCCCTGAGCCAACACGATAGACAATTCCCCCCTCGTTTACCCCCGGGACACTGCTGGGGCGGTCACTAATGTAGGCGTACTGTCTGATCCGCAGGGACCTGCAGGGGTGCAGCCGGTACAGCTTGGTGTCTCCAGAAGGGTCTTGGCTGTGAACTGATCTGATGTGGGAGACTGTAATTTGGTAGTTGATGAAAGATTTGCCACATGTCAAGCACTGGTACCTTCGCTCCCCGGTGTGGTGAAGTTCATGCTTGGTACGATATTCTGCAAGAGCAAAAACTTTGTCACAGTAGCGACACGGGTACTTCTTCTCCCAGGAGTGCACGTTGAAATGTCTCCGCAAGCTCGTCAGACACGCGTACGACCTCTTGCACACAATACAAATGTAATAGACCCTGCCATCCACTATGAGCTCGTAGTGGTCATCGTGCTTTACTTTCATACGTTTCCCCTTTGGAGATTCATCACCAGACTTTTTGGGTGTGTCATCAGGCTTGGCTTCCCCTTCCTCAGAATCACCCTTCACAGGAATGACTATGTCATAGGTATCCTCACCAATATTTGCATAAACCTTACAGCCTGTGGATAAGCCTCCTATTTCAGTTGCTGTATCTAACGTTATGATTTTCTGCCCATCTGCCACATTCTTTGATGCTAGACTCGAACTTAATTCCTTGTTACCAGAAAGGACATCTGAGATTTTAATTTTAAATTCTCCAGGTTTAGCAGATGGCTCTTGTGGAAATGTAACAACCTGTTTTTTCTGTACACCTGATCCTTCAGTGCCTGCTGCCTTAGGAACAGAAGGTTGCTGAACCAAAGAGCTGCTGCTGACCGAACCAGGACTAGAGGAGCTAATGATATCGACATCATCTTCAAGAACCTCTTCATCATCAACAGCAGTTGCTTCCACTTCAGTTACATAGCCATTATTGGATGGCTGCTGGTTCTCCTCAAGTAAATTGATTGTAGGAGTCACGTGTGTTTGATGCAAGGAGCTGGCACCAAGCGATGAGTTAAGCAGAGGCTTATTTAGCACAATGATATTAGGAGTAAAATGCTGTGGTGTTGCTGGGACGAGTGATTCAGCACCTGATTGTGTTTGGTTTGGGCTTAGCTGGCTGGCAGACAAAGTGAGGTTCTGAGCTGCTGTGGTGTTTGTCAGATGGGGAGAGCCACCACTGCCACAGGATTTTTGGTCAGAAGCTCCAGCTGGACTTGAGCAAGGCTGGTTCTGGCTTGTAGCATTTTTGTCTTTAGTACATTCTTTTGGAGGAACAATCTCAGAGCAAAAAATTACATCATCATCATCATCCGAATCGCTCACTGTAATTTTTGTAGTCTCATATTCTATGCCATGTAAAGAGAATGACTGTGTTATAACAGGCATCCCATCTGTTGCCTCTTGCCCCTCTGGCCTGATTACAGTTACCTGTGTTTCAGCATCTCTTTGATTTGGACTAGAAGCTGAAGTTTCTGAAGCATTGTCTTTGCCCTCGCTTGGCACATTTTTACCTTCTGCCGGAGCTATGCCCAGATCAGCTATGAATTTAACACCCAGCTCCTGCCCTGATTTAATCAGTTCATCAAGTAGATCAGATCGAACACTGATTATTTTGGAACTATAAATATAATTAAGAATTTCTGCAAAAATTTCTGCTCTTACAAAGCTCAGTTCAACCACTTGACCAGCCACCGAGAAAAGCTGGTGAAAATATGTGCTTGAGGCTGAAAGGATGTTTCGGTGAGCTCGAAATTTCCGGTCCTCCACGATGACTGTAACATCACAAAAAAGTCCATGACCACGTTGCTCATTCAAAGACTGAAGGAGCACACTAGAATATTGTGTGTCTGTTGCAGAAATAAGTTTTTTCCCCTCCATTCCTACGAAAGGAAAGCAAAAGATATTGAATTAGTAAAAATGCAGATTTACAGTTTTAACTGCAGGACAACATTCACATAATATTTACTGTCTATTCCTTCTTCGGGAAAAAAAAATCTGAGGTACTGTTCAGAAGATTATGTGCTACTGCACTCTGTAAATTTGCTTCTTACTGTTATTTGTCCTTTCCCCTTCTACACAAGGTAAGTGGAATTCTGAATATATCCTCTGTTGTTACAAGATGGGAAAAAGAAGCAATACCTCATCTTAAGCAATAGCAAATAAGGTTAATTATAAAACCAAGAAGATTGAAGGTTTGGGTCCCTCAAGCAGCTTTAAATATTATTAGTAATTTCTTTTTTAATCGTGAAATACTCCATTAATTTTTATTAGAAAGCCCAATAACATTAAGTTATTTATGGTCAGACACCAGAATCTGTGTGTTTGCATATTACCCGTCAACTGAGTTAATGAAAACGCTATGGATAGTGCACTTCCTTCCCCAGAAAAATAAACTTTTTTTAACCCCATGCCATATATTTGCAAGGTTTTGTATTTCAGACTGAGACACCAAAGCAGCATCGTAACAAAACAAATCTGCTAAGTCAAAGTAATCCATATGTCAGCACTGCCCATTCAAAGCCCCCCAATAAGCTGCAAAAACCATCAAAATATAGAACAGCGAGTTACGGGCTCTAATTTTACCCGCAAAACTTTATTTCCGCAGGCCGGGCCGGGCCGGGCCGAGCCGGATGAGACGCCGAGGCCGGGGCTCCGCGGCCACCGCACGCCGGCCCGGGGAGCGCGTCCCGCCCGGCTCCCCCCGTCACCCCGGGGGCTTGACCGGGAGAACGCGCGCTCCGAGCGGAGCCGCCGGGGCAGAAGCGGCCGGAGGCCGAGCGGGAGCGGCGGTGCTGACAGCGGCGGGTTCAGGGAGCGGCCTGGCAGCACCGGGCCCGGGTTCACGGACGCCCCTCCGCCGCTCCCCGCCCGCTGAGCCGTGCTGAGTCCCCAGCCGGGCGAGAGGGGCAGCCGAGCCCCCCGAGCTCGCGTTCCCCGCGTTACCTGCGCCTCGCTCCGGCCGCGGCCCCGCCGCCTCCCGCACCACCGCACCCGCCGCACCTCCGCCGGGGGGCGCTGCCGGCGCTGCCCTCGGCTCTGACCCGAGCGGCCTCGGGAACCTTCGGGCCGGGGCGGAGCCGAGCCGCGCTGCTGTCGCTCCCGCCCCGGGCCGGGCCCGCCCCGCGCTCTCCCGCCGCCCACAGCCCCGAGGCCGCGCGGCTCGGCGCTTCAGGGGCTTCGCACGCTGCCTGGGACGCACCGCCCGCCTCACCGCCCCCCGCCTGTAGACCCCGAGGTGCCGAGTGTGTGCCCCCGACCCCCGCTTCAGCGCAGGCCTTGGGACGGCCCGGGTCCCGCACCCGGGCTTTGCTGCGGCCTTGGCAATTCCCGCCTGGCTCCGGCTCCCCCGCGCTCCGTGTCCCGGGCAGAGGACAGTAAACCCCCACACCCGCCTTGCGGCTGAGTGTGTAGATAAGGCCGTGGAGACGCTACTTCCCGCTGAGTCTCATTTCCTTCCCGGGGGCATTGGCGCTGCCCTGCCAACGCTGACGCAGCCGCCACCTCCGCCCAGCACTGAGGGGAGCTGGAACCCGCACCTGAGCGCCCTTGCTCGTCCTGCGGGAGCATTTATATGGAATTCTCTGTCACCACAGGGATACGTGTTAGA
Organism: Sturnus vulgaris; assembly: GCF_052056855.1. NCBI lineage: Eukaryota > Metazoa > Chordata > Aves > Passeriformes > Sturnidae > Sturnus > Sturnus vulgaris. The sequence continues at coordinate 14,135,795 of NC_142256.1, read as the reverse complement.
CTCTGCCGGCAGCTCTACAGACGCGTACGGCTTTGATACGAAGTACCTTTGACAAAATGCGACTGGGCACATGACTGGGCACATTCGACATGTGGCCCCGAAAGTGATACATCCACTGTGTGGCCTCTTGGAAACTGTTACTGTTCAGGAATGCGCAAAGAACACCAAGATCATAAAAGATATTTTTCATGTTCGGTTACCGATCTGTTCCTTTTTTTTCCCCTATGCATTCTGTGGACTCGAACCACAGGAGTTCCTGATTTTTTTAATATCCAAAAACTTTGACAAGAACAAATGTCCTGTTAAGTTCCACAAAAAACATAACAGGCCACAGTCACTGGCAGAAATAACTGCAATCCTTCACTACATAAATTAGCAATGAAATGGTCCTACCCAGGTTTATGAGCTCTTCTAGTAAGAAAATCACCTGCTAGGCTCCCTGTATTTGTATAGTTATTAAGAGAAGTGCCTTTCTGAATGAGCCTTCAGATTTTAAATATTACAAAACCAATTTCTGTTTATTTATAGGTTTTATCAGAGAGTCAATGGAAAGAGAATAAATAGTAGAAAACACTCATTAGGGAAAACATAGGCTTTTCTTCAATTCCTTTCTCCTTTGATATAGGTTCTAAGTAATTTTTACATAGGAGACTATATCAAATTAAAATAATATTGTAATTGTTTTAATACTTAATCTAGTGCTTTTTTTTCTCCTCCAAAAATGTGTGGTGGCCCAAATTAAACAATTTCTTAGCCTTTCATCCTCCAGCTTTAAGGACTTCTCATTGCTTCTTCCAATACTAAATAACTAACAGGAAAATTTACAGCAACAGATGAGCACGGACTTGGAAGGATCCCTGCTCCTGAGGCATCACCAGATCTCAAAAATCAGGTTTGAAACACTTATTCTTAGGCACAGGAATGCTGCCTGATTTAAAGTCTGCTGGGAGAGCTGCACCATCTCCTTGACTTTTGCCTTTCTCACAGCAGCTTTTCTCTATGGCAACTCCTTCAGTCAAATATAAAATCTGAACCTCCTGGCTGCACCTGAAAGCTGTATTTCAATGTGCTCCTTTTTTTTGTCAGCATGCATCTCCAAGGTTAGGGTTTGTTTTCACTCTTATTTTTAGATAAGCCTAGAAAGTGTTTGGTGATTCAAGTCACACAAAACCTTACAATATAAATAATAATATAAAAGAACTATTTTATCTAAGATATTGACAAGAAACATCTAGGATATAGAACTACATGTGGTATTCTTGGAACTGAAAAAGTAGGTAAGAGACCCAATAGCAACTCTTATCTTAATGTATAGAAGTGATCAAAAAAACTCTGGGATGGAGACTCTGAAAATATGAAGTATAAATTTAAATAAATTTATCTACAGGCTTTTGCAAGAAGACAAAAAAGTATGCAATTCAGTAACTTGAGTTTTCAATTAAGCAATTTGAGGAGCTCTTTTGTTTTTAAAAAATCCAGTTTAAAAAATCCAGTGAGAATAGAAAATTCTTTTAAAGAGCTGATAAATTTGAGACACAAAGTAACCATCAGTTACTTTGTTCTTACAAAAGAACCAAAGTTCTCCATCATGAAAACATGTATTTTACATTAAAGTAAATTAAATTTTATAAGCAAAACAGTTAAGGGTTTTTAATAAAATTGAAATTCAGTAGTTATCCTACCTAAGACTACCTTTAAGGACAGAAATCATCTTCCACTGGGGGAATTTCAAATAAAATATCACTGCTTCTAAAAGACTAAAACACAAATTTCTACTGTTTGTGCTTTGAAGAAATCTCAGAGTATTTCTCCTGCCAATCCCATTATATAAAGCCTCATATAGCTGAATTAAGAGTAAAGTGATCCTTTTTATTGACATTAGTAGTTGTTGTAGATGCTGTTATGTACTGCATGAGCATTATAACTTGTGTAGAAAAGCACTTCAAGTCACCTTACGATATTATGTAACACAGATGCAGAGTGCTCCTGAGGTAGATGTTTTAGTCATCGTTTAATCAGATCTGTTTGCCAAAATAATTAAAGCAAGGGAGAAACCCTGCTGTTCTCACACAGACACAGGTGACACTACCACCACACACATGGGCAATCTCTGGTAAATCTTTTCCCTCTCTGTTCTGCACATAGTTACTTGCACACAAAAAAATACACAATTTAAATAGGCTTCCTCCATCTTACAGATTTTTTTTTTTTCATGCTGCTTATGGTAGGTTTGGGCTCTGAAATACTGTTGCATTTGTGAAAAATAATCTGACATACCCTGACATAATTTCTAGACAGCATAAACTAGCATGGGCTTCCCAGGGTGGAGCAGCTGTTCAAAATGCCCCGTTTACACAGAGCTGGCCAGACCCAGCGATATTACACTGCACTTTCCAGAGCTGAGCAGAAACTCGGGGTTTTTTTGAGAAAGCTCCGTGGCAACGTGGTCAAACCTCAGGGGGAAGGGCGCTCACAGAAGAGCGAGTGTCTTATCTGAATACATAATCTGTATCATCTTCACAGATAAAGGTTAAGGTTGCAAAAAACTTAAGATCATCAACTCTAACCGTGAACCCAGCACCAGCACCATGTTCACCATTAAACCATGTCCTTAAGGGTTATCTCCACACGCTTTTTTAACATTTCCAGCACTTCGCTGGGCAGCCTATTCCTGTGCTTGTACCGCACCTAAACCTCCCCTGACGCAACCTGGGGCCATTTCCTCCCTCCCTGTCAGTTTAGCCCTGAGACGCTGCACCGGAGCGGCGGCCAGCGCCGTGTCAGGCCGCGCCGGGCGGCTGAACATCCGAAACCGGGCCTTGCCTGGGCCGGGCCGGCTCCGGGCAACAAGAGGGAACCCGCCGGGGCACGGTGAGCTGTCCGTGGGGCAGTGCTGCTCCCGGGCCGCCCTGGACAGCTCCCGGGGCCGCGACCCCACGCCGGTGCCCGCAGAGCGGAGCGGGGCGGAGCCGGGCCCGCGCCGCCACCGGCCCCCGCCCGCGGCTCGCCCTCCGTCGCCGCCTCACCTTCCGCCGCCGCCGTGCTCGCGTCCATCGCTGCCGGGCGGCCGCCGCGGGGCACAAAAGGAGCCGCCGCCGCGACCGCCGCCGCGTTGCCGGCCGGGCGGGTGGGGCGGTGACCCCGCGGGCGGGGCCGCCTCGCTCCCGCCCCGCTCCCGCCCCGCTCCCGCCAGGCCGGGAGGGCGCCGGAAGCTGCCGGAAGCGGCTCTGTCGCCGTCATGGCGCCCGCGTCCCGCTCTCGCTCCCCGCCCGCCGCCAGCTCCGAGCGACGCGGCCGCCGCTCGCGGTCCCGCTCCCGGTCCCGCTCCCGCGAGCGCAATGGCCCGAGACGCCTGAGCCATCGGCGGAGCCGCAGCCGGTCCCGGAGCCCCGGCGTGCCGCGCTCCTCCGCGTACCACGGGCACCACCACCACGGCAAATGGCCCGAGTACTACGAGAAGGAGAAAGAGGAGATCCTGCGGCAGAGGTGAGCACCGGTGCGGGGTCGGGCCTGCCCGCCTGGCCCAGCTCCGCGTGGAAGGGACGGTGCTCCCGGGAGGGGTGGCGGCCTGCGGGGACGGCCGGGCCTGGTTCTGCACGGCCCTGTCACGAACCCTCAGCCCCTACATGGGCTCTCCGTGCGTTCCCCGCGGGCAGGGCCGCTGAGGGCGGACCCGACAGAGCTCAGCTGGAAGAGGTTTAACACCGACTACCCCGATCCTTTACAGTGTGCGAAGCTCTGCTGGCAGACTGCCCGCCTGCGAACTTGTTCCTTGCTCCGTGTTGTTTCTTATTCTCATTGTAGCTGCTTTAGGCGAATAAAAACACTAATGTGTGGGACTTAAAATGTTTGTGTGGTGGATGTTACAAACTAGGCCTCAGTGACAGTGTTTTCCTTTACAGGCGACTCAATGAGAGAGAGAGAATTGGAGAACTGGGGGCACCTGAAGTCTGGGGGCTGTCACCAAAAGTTCCTGACCCAGAGTAAGGCATATTCTTTCTTAATGCTTGGTTTTTTTTTTTTTTTTATTTTTTATATTAGTTACATATGAGTTCCATTTATAAAAATGTTTTATCTCTGCGCTAGTCATGGTGCCATAATACTTATTGTATCAGTTCCTTTCTGAAGTAACATGATGAGATTACTACTTTTTTCCCACCAAATAATTCCAACATACCAGTTATGCAATATTTGATTTATTGTAGATCAAGTGATTATTGTGTTGTGGTTCTGATCGCAGTTCCCAGGCTAGATTAGTTCTTTAATGTTTTACTCCCTTGCAAGGATTGACTTAAATTGTCTTTGGTCATACATGTTGAGTACAACAAAACAGATTTTAAGTAGCAAACTGTTTTTTTATTCAGTTCAGATGAGCACACACCAGTAGAAGATGAAGAGGCAAAATCTAAGAGTAGTTCTTCGGATTCCAGCTCAGAAGGTATTTTGTTTGGCTTGCACAGCTTTTTTGAAAATGGGAAGCTATTGTGGCTTAGAATCTGCTGCTGCTGCTTGCAGGAGGTTCCCTGGCTTGGATAGGTGGAAGTGAGTGGGGTGGGCTCCAGCTCAAAGGACAGTGTTGCTTTGGGAAGATCAGGGAATATATATGGAACTAGATGTTCTTTGTTCTCTAATGTTATCTTTAAAAAAATTCTAGAGGAAAAGAAGAAAAAGAAGAAGAAAAGACAAAAGAAAAAACGTAAAGCATCCAAAAGAAAGCACAGGAAACATTCTGAGGACAGTGACAGTGACTCGGAGTCTGAGCAGAGCTCCAGTGGTAAGACGAAAGAGTTTCAGCTTGCAATCTGACCTCAGGAAATGGGATTTCTGAATTTAGTATCCACTGGGCCTCTCATGCCAGAGATCTGTTTGATATGTTCTCATATTGACCAGTACTGCAGGGAGCTTTCTACTAATGCTTTCCCAGTATAAACAGGTCCCATCAGTGTGTGTATTAGGGCATTCTGGTGGAGGCAGTTAGTGGTGGGAATAGAATCTGGGTTAGGGTAATGGTTATGTTAGTGGTTAGGGTAGTAGTTAGGTTAATTGGTAGGGGTAGTGGTTAGTGTAATTCTTAGCAGCAGTGTTAGGGGAGTGGTTAGGCTTGGGGTTAGGGTTTAGAGAGTCATAGAGCCTACAGCCTCGGGAACACTGTGGCTGGAAAAGGCATGCCATGCTATTCACAGGGCAGTAAACTACTTAGTTATAACTAATAATTTCTTTTTTATAATAGATATACTTTATTTTTTCAGATGAAGGTAAAAAGAAAAGCAGGAAGAGGAAAAAGAAGAGCAAAAAGTAAGTGTCATGGTTGCTGTGTGTCATTCTGGCTGCTGTTGGCTGGAGGGCAGCTCAGTTTTCTTTGCAGGCCCTGAGGGAGCCTGAGGACCTTGGATAATTTGCAAGGGCTGGCAGATAGCATTAATTGGATGGATTTTATTTAAATCTGCACAATTGTGCAGCACAAACAACTCCCTCTAGAGCCACTTTCTAATAATCTATGAAAGTCAAAACAGAACATATATATTGTCTTGGCTTTGCTGTAAAGTGTTTTGTATGAAACAGCAGACAGCCAGTCTTCCTGTAGGTGGAAGTTGCCTTTAGAAACTAATGATTTGAGTATGATTCCAAGTACTTCCTTTCATCTTAAATTTTGATAAATATCATGTCTTTCTGTCTTTACTACAGGAAGAAGTATAAGAAAAAGAAAGCTAAGAAGAGCAGGAAGGAATCCAGTGATTCAAGTAGCGAAGATTCTGATGATGAAATGCTTCAAGGAGATGATCTCTGGATTGAGAGATCAAGTAGGTTCACCTGACTTCAAATTTGGATGGAAACTTCTTGGTGTCCTTTTTGTGAATTCATCATTAGGTGTTGCTGACCTGTGTAACACTTCTGATAACAAAGAACAATGGGCATAAATTAATCTTCCTCATTATTTGACTGTTGCAGAAAATACTGAAGCTGATAGTTTGATTGGACCAGAGGCTCCCAAAACTCACGCATCTCAGGATGATAGGCCTTTGAAGTGAGTAGCCAGCTCTAGTGATACTTTGATCAAATCAAGTAAATCAAGTGTGAAAGTTACTGTTCAAAAGGGTTGTTGCAACAATAAGGCATGCAGAGGGAGAAATGCTGTGCCAGAAATTCACAGACAGAAGTTTTAGTGGTGCTAGGCTTTCTGCTAGGCTTTCCCCTGACCTGAATTTGGGTAGAAAAGTCTGGTTTATGCTTTTTAGCCTAGATTCCTAGAAAAATCAATTGTAATTGCCTTTTTTCTAAAGATATGCAGTATTGTGACTTCATAGTGTCATCAGAATGAACTCAGCTGGTAATTTAAGATGTTGTTGCTAGTGTTGCCATAAGGAAGAAACAGGCGAGTATGTGGGAAAGAATAAGAAAGTGTTTAAAAATGCAGCTGTATATAGTAGTGAACAGGGAAGTTGGATGTTTAGCTCAGGCTCTCTCTATCTGAAACTATTGAAATCACCACTTTTGTTTTTTAGCTACGGACATGCCCTCCTTCCCGGTGAAGGTGCAGCCATGGCAGAGTATGTAAAAGCAGGGAAACGCATTCCCCGCAGAGGTGAAATCGGCTTGACAAGTGAAGAGATCGCATCGTTTGAGAGCTCTGGTTATGTCATGAGTGGCAGCAGGTATGGTTTTGATGGTGGCAATGGTTCAGTGGAATTTTCAAGGGCTGCTTTCTCTGCTGGCTAAACAGAAGACTGTTTCCAAGCTCTGCTTGCAAGCATGGAGGAGAAGGTGCTTTGCTTTCAATAATCTACACTAAACTCCTCATTGCTAAAGATGGATAGTGAGTTTTTCAAGGACACTTTCTCCTCAAGAGCAAAAGTTCTTCACATGCAATAGTCCTAATTATTTCAAGTGAGGAGGTGCCTGTGTCAGGTGGCTTGAAGGTGGTCTGTTTGGACAGCCCTGGGCATGTGCTGGCCCTTCAGCAGGAGACAAATCAATGTGTGAGAGGTTGGCTGCACTTTTTTGTCTATGACCAACAGGAATCTCACTTAAATTTTGGTGAGCCAGCAGCTGACAACCTGGGGGTAGAGGAGGCTTCTGACTGACTGTCTGAGAACAGATACCACCAGAAATCAGTTCCTTGCTCTGCCACACTCCTTCCTGGGAAGGTTAGTGTGCAGTCTGAATTATCTAGTTTAGGTATCTGTTTTGCCAGTTGACAAGGTCAGCACAAAAGATGCAGATACCAACTTTAGGGAGTAAGTATAATTTGCTACAGTGCAAAACTGCAAAGAATTACGAAGGGTAAGCTAAGTAATGCACCTAATCCTTAGTGCAAAAAATTGCCTAGAGTGATTAAGAAAGATACATCACCAGTTACCTTAATACTTTACTATCATCCCGATCTGCCCATCAACTGGGGAGCCCTGGTCACAGCAAAGGATTGGAGAACCATTCCTGGGAATTCCTACATGGTGTGTCCACCTGTAGGCAAGGCCTCCATCTTCACTGTGAGAGGGCCCAGCTTTTAGACTGTAGAGCAAACAAGCTTACACAGCTTCTAGTGCAGGAACTTATGGTTTCATCCTGTCTTGGATTCCACCCAAAGTCTGGCCAGGGCTCGAGAAGGAAGCAAGGGAGCTGGTTTTGATCATATACCTTCAAACAAGGCCACATGTCTGATTTCATGCCTTTGTCTGGCTTCTAAATGCAGAAAGATAAATATGTTTTTATCACACTACATGTTTCACTAATGATCATGCATATTACTGTAATGAGTGGATACAAATATAACATTCTGTTTGAAGTTTCATGTGGAGGTCAACTTTGGCTCAGGCCCTGTTGTTCAGGCCCTAGTACTTCAGTATCTTTATTTAAAGCCCCTGAACACATTCAGGGGTGTTGATGGCTGGAAGCTGTGACAGGCACTGACACGCTCTGCCCATGCTGACGTAGCCCGTGTTCTCCCCCACAGACACCGCCGCATGGAAGCTGTGCGTCTGCGTAAAGAGAACCAGATCTATAGTGCAGATGAAAAGAGAGCCCTGGCATCCTTCAACCAGGAGGAGAGGAGGAAACGAGAGAATAAAATCCTTGCAAGCTTTCGAGAGATGGTCTACAGAAAGACTAAAGGCAAAGAGGAAAAATAATGTTTCATTTGAGCTGTACGCCATGGCTTGCACCACGTGGCAGCTAACCCAGTCCAGTTGTGATTTGAAAAAAGCTGCAGGTGCTGCAGCACCTTTCACCCAACAGGGCCAAGCCTCAGGAGTGGATTATTGGATTACTTGTGTCAAGGATACAGAGTGATTTTCATAAGATTTTCTTGGATGGTTTGTTTAGCATCTACAAGGAATCCTTGTAAAGAGAAAAGCTACAAAGCAGGAACAGCTGGGGGAGGTTAGAGGTGTCAGCGTTCTGCACTTGCTTTGAATCAGACAAGCCAAAGGATCCCATGGGAAGGCTTTGTTATCTAATGTAAATAAGTGTGATTTTTTTTTTTATTCCATTTATTTTATATTAATCATAAGATCATTTAGCTTGGCAAAGACCTTTAACAAGCTACTAGCACCAGTAGCAAAAATGAAGGAACTCCTGAGTTCCTGTTTTAAGATCCAGGACTGTCCTCTTCACTTTTTTCACAAGTCTTTTAGATTTAGGTTTCTCCTCAAAATAGTTGAGTTTGGTTTGTTATTCAAACCAGACGTGTAAATATTTTGTAAATAGATTTGTAATTTAATACTGATGGGTTTCAGTTACTTTAGAGCAAGCAGATCACAACTGAGGTATAAAGTAACAGGAATAGGAGGGTCTGATCTTCAGCCCACTGAAACACATGGTTAAGAACTGAGTTGCTTGCTTCTTTTTCTCCTATGTTATACATAGGCATCAGTGCAATTGAGTGCAGTGATTGGAACCCCTGGATGTACACAGGTGGTAACAAGGATGTATCTTTCAATTCATTTGAAATGTTTTTGGTTATGGAAGTGTTCTAGATTAAACCCTTGTTTTAACTCCTGTAGTATTTTACTTTGGTCTGTTTCAGCAGTATTACATGGCTTGCTTTAAACTGTGCTTGGAAGCTTTGCTCATCAGGCAGTGATTATGTGGTGGTCATCTTTGATTCAACTGTGTATTTCCACACATATCTCCTCGAACTTTTTTTCAAATGTTTTGGAAAACAAAATGGTTTTGAGAGTTGGGTTGTTTCTCTTCTGTTCCCCTAATGGTTTTTTTGGTTTCTCTAAGTCTAGCAGCAGAGATGTCTTGTATATTTGTATCACGAAAATAAAAGTCCTATAATATTTTCCCTGGAGTTCCACAGACCTGGCATTCACAAACAGGAAATCCTGCCCAGCTGCCTCTTCCCATTTACACTCTGGAACCTGTTCCATCCTGCTGTCCCCACCCATACCTGCCAGGGACTGTCACACATAGCCAGCTGCCATGTCAGAGCATAGCTGATTTTGCACGGGTTCAATGCTTTTTATCCACAAAGTAGAAATACGGCTAAGGAAGAGCTTTTCTTTCTTCATTGTCTTTATTTGGTTTTCCACAACAGAGTATTGGTAATTGTGAATTGGAGCTGTTCATCGGGAAGCAAGTCTTTCTGCGCACACTATTTTATTTTCAATTATGTCCTGAAGCCACTTTTCTCTAAACTGACACTGTTCTGGCCTGGAGAATGGAATAAAAAGAAGGCAGATTGTAAACATAATACTGAATCCAAGTTTGGCCAGCTGAGAGCTGCCCTTTATTTACCACTTAAGGCTATCTGCTGCAGTAAAGACCTCACCTAGACCCATGTAAAGCAGGACAAATTTCTGGAGACTGCAGATGCCCACAGGGTGGCTATTCATGCCTCTGGGGGTGAAGCTAGTGATAAGCACGGTCATTTCATGTAGCAACTTCCACTTCTCTGCTATTATTGAAAACTTATTTACATCAAGCTCCCGATTTGGTTTTGGAATGGAAAAGCTTGCTAAAACAGAAAAGTAATAACGTTTACCTCCGAATCAGCCTGCTGGACTCCAGTCTGTAGAAGACCTCCACAGGTGCAGTCTGCAAGAGAACAGAGACAGGGCAGAGGCCATGTACAGCCCCTTAAAAAGCAGACATTGTAATTAAGTGAGAGCTACTGTTTACTTTAAAAATAACCTTGATACTTGGTTGGGGCAGAAGAGAAGATGCTGCTCAGGGACTAGCTGGGCAGGGGTTGGTGAGTGGTGAGTAATTGCTTTTATTTGCATCACTTGCCTTTCATAGGGTTTTTTTCCTCAGTTTGTTTTTTCCACCTCAATTTGTTAATATTATTATATTTATTTTTTAATATTATTACACTTTTTTTACACTTTGCATTCTCTCCCACATCCCATGGTGGGGAAGGAATGAGCAAGCAGCTAAGCTAAGCAATGCTTAGCTGCCAGCTGGGGTTAAACTACAGACTATTATTTGGGGATCTATAGCCATTAAGTAGAAACACTAAGGTTCAGTATGACTTAAGCCTGGAGGTAAGAAGTCTACTCAGTACAGTTTATTTCATTTTTTTCTTTTGAGTTGGAAGAGTTCATTGTACAGGTGCAAACTTCAGGCTGAACAGGAAAGGGATTCTGAGACAGCTTGAAGAGCAAAGTGTCACCCCCTCTATACTGACCCCTCATTCTGTAACTCTCCTCTACTCAGCCCTTCTTACAGCTGCCCAGAACAATGGTTGCTTGGAAAGGGAAGATTGTAAGAGCAGGAAGGCAGATGTAGGATCCTGACAGATTCTGTTTGTCAAGTTCTGTCAAGTCAATGATTTGGGAACTAACCCAGCCTCCTGCTCTGTGCCTTGCTCCCCTTGCCAACTGATGGCGTGTTTCTATTAGGCCACATCTAAATCTGCCATCGTTCTGGCAAGGTCCAGGCCTTACCAGCATCTTCACGAGAGCTGCTGGCTCCTCGTCAGTCTCTCCACTGTCCTGGCATTTCCCTGCCTCAGGAATGCCACTGTACTCTTGTCCTTTAAAGGACTAGTCTATCCACACCCTTTCTGAATACTTACATCAGGTTTTAATTTGGAGATCACTATAACAAAGTAGACATTCGCTGTTGCTCGTGGGATGGGTTTTCTGCGTGTTGGGAGTCCCCAGCAAGCTCTGTAATGATACCTCTTGCTGTCCTTCAGTTCTTCTTCCTCGAGAAATTCTGAGTGGTGAAGCCAGCTTTCATGAATGTCCCATGTCTGTTGAATAAATGCATCACACTAACACTTAAAACTCCCTCTGCCTAGTAGAGCTGACTTGAGGGTGATGCTAAAAAGGAACAGAGATGCTCTTCTTTAATTTTTCATACTTAACAGGGAGAAGGTTTGGCCTTCCTGAGTGGATGGAATTGTGACTCACAGAAATTAGTTCTTCAATTTGCTGCTGTCCTCTCTCCACTGTAAAGTTCTTGGCTGTGGTCCACAGGATATTTTTGATAACATGCTTGGTTTCTAAAACAGATAAAATGCTTACAAATCCTCCTGAAAAGACCTCATCATTCTAGTAGAGCAAACACAATACCTTTCTCTGTTTCCTTGGCCTCTGGAAGACATTCCTCTGTACTGCTTCTCTCATTTTCGGGGGGAACGTGATCTTTTTGCTCACTGGCAGTTTTTTCCTCTTCCTTGTCCATTGGCTTCACCTTTAGAGAGATAAACGCACAAACAGAGAGCAGTGGTCTGAGAGCTGCAGGCCTGTCTGAGGAGCACGGGGAGCACCGGCGGTTCTTACTGCCTCTGCCTCTTACCCCGGCCCTGCTCACCCCGCTTGCCGCTCCCGGGGCGGCGGCTGCTTCTCCCCCGCTGTCCCGGGGCACTCCGGTGGCGGGGGCGGTGTCCGACCCCGGGGAGCTGTGCCCGGGCTCGGTTCTGTCCCAGCCGCTGTGGGGGGCCCCGCGGGCACGAGCGGCGTGCGGTCACCATGGCGAGGCCAGGCCGCTCCCGGCAGCCCCGCGGCGTTCCCTGCCCTGCCCCGCGGAAACGCCTCCCCGTACGAACCAGAAAACAGCTGTGGCATCCAGGCAGCTTCCCTGCTTGTCATAGTTCTGCCAGTCGGGAGCTAAAGCAGCCTCCAGCCTGTGCTCTGCCAGGCAGACTCTGTCCAGCCCGCTGCAATGAGCTTCCTGCAGGCTCTGAACAGCGGCGCTTGCAACACACAGACCTTCAGAGGGAAAGGATCACGGGTATTATACGAGAGGAGCCAGAAAGGTTTTAGCAAATGACAGGGTACTGAATACCCAGCAGCTGCTCTTCCAGGATCACAGGAGGCCTTGGGACAGGGTGTAGGAGGTGCTCCACGTGCTGCAGCAGAGATTGCCCTGCAGCCCGTGTTGCAAGACCATGGTGAGGCAGCTGTGCCCCTGCAGGTCCCTGATGGAGCAGAGATCCACCTGCCGAACGAAGCCGTGCTGGAGCAGGTGGATGTACCCAGGCTGTGACCCCATGGGAAGCTCATGCTGGAGCAGGCTCTGGCAGAACCTTTGTGCCCACGGAGAGAGGAGTCCACACTGGAGCGGGTTTGCTGGCAGGAATTGTGACCCTGCTGGAGTAGTTGGTTCCTGAATGATTGCACCTTATGCATGGGACCCATGGTGGAGCAGTTCATAAAGAATTACAGCCCATGGGAAGCACTCACACTGGAGAAGTTAGTGAAGGAGTCTCCCATGGGTGGGACCCCATGCCGGAGCAGGGGAAGAGTGTGAGGAGTCCTCCCTTGAGGAGGAAGGAAAACAGAGACATGGGATGACATTTACCACAACTCCCATTCCCCATCACCCTGTGCAGCTCAGAAGGGAGGTGGAAGAAAATATCATGAGTGAAGCTGAACCCAGAAGGAAGGAGTGGGGGAAAGGTGTTTTATGATTTAACTTCTCATTACCCTGCTCTTATCTGTCAATACATTAAATTAATTTCTCCAAGTCGATACTCATTTGCCTGTTACAGTAACTGATGAATAGTCTCACTCTCTCCTTGTCTCAACTCACAAGCATTTCAATTTATTTTCTCTCCCCTGTCCAGCTGAGGATGGGAACGACAGAGTGGTTTTTGTGGGCGCCTGGTGTCCAGCAAGGGTCACCCCACCACAGTAACAGAAATACAAGGGCTGAATACATGTATAGCTTTATTTAAGAGTGGAATCATTTTCTATAGATATATTTTCAATGTATGAATTTTTCAAAGCATTGACGACACCTTAGTTTATGCTCTCCAGACCCTGAAAAAGAAAAAAATAACAGCTTTGTGTCATTCTTGCCACTAATGTGCAGCAGGGCATATCTGAAAATGCAGATTTTCAAACTGTATTTAATTACCCCGGTCTTAATTAGAACAAAATTAAAATGCACATCACCAGAGGCAGGCCAGCAGCAAGAACCAAGTCAGATGTGACAGCCCCAAGAGCAATCAGTGCCCACCTCAGCAGCCATCCCAGAGCTCGGGGATGGGGGAACAGCGCCTGGGCCCCGCTTCTCCCCGGTGGTACCTGCCCAGAGCCCCCAAAACCTGCCTTGGGCACGTAGTGCTTGTTGGTGCCCGACAGCCGCCGGTCCCTTTCCATCAGGGTCCACTCGTAGGGATAGTGGGCGATCCTCTTCTCCTGCAGGCACAGAACTGCCTGTTAAGGCCTCGGCCAGGGGCTCCCGAGGGAAGGCGTGGCATAAGGTAAAGGGGTCCCCGGGAGGGAAGGGATCCCAGAGGGATGCAGGGGACTGGGGGGAAAAAAGGCGGCTCCGGTGGGAAAGCGGAGCCTCAGGGTCCCGGATCCCGGGACCTATCCCCTCCTCCCGGCCCGTCGCTGACCTTGCCGCCGTGGCACCAGCGGTGCATGAAGATGGTGGCGATGCCGGGAACGCTGAGGCAGGCGCCCATGATGGCCATGCCGGGCAGGATCTCGTACCACATCCTGCCGGTGCTGGTATCGGTGCCGCTGCTGGTATCGGTGCCGCTGCCCCTGCGCCCGGTGCCGGGGCACTCCCGGCCTGCCCCGCGCCCTTCCCGGCCTGCCCCGCGCCCCCTCACAGCCGAGCGGGCTCGAGCGGGCAGCGGGAGCGAAAACGCTGCCGGAGAACAGTTCCTTGGCAAGAAATGATGCCGTGCCCGCGTCTCAGTTCGCCCAATACCGCTCTCGGTCCCGATCGCTGATCCCACCGGGATCAGCGGTGGCTGGCGCGGTGTACGCTGGGAGTGGTAGTCCGGCGGAGGCAGCGGCACCTTTAAGGGACAGTCTCGCGAGAGGCGGCGGTCATTGGGTGCGCGCGGTGCTGCCCGGGCCCGGAGTCAGGATCGGGATCAGGATGAAGGAGGACAAGGAGAACGCCAGGCCTAAGGAGCGGCGCGGGGCCTCCTCCGGACTGGGTGTCCTGCTGGCCGCGGGGCCAGGCACGGGCTCTGCCGCCGGCACAGACGTTAGAGCCGGCGCTGCCGAACTCGATCGCCTGGAGCGGCCCAAGGACAAGAAGGAGACGCTCAGCAAGGTGGGGCCTGCGCGCTGCCGGGAACGGCGCCCTCCCCGGTAACGGGGCTCACCGTCTGTAACGGGCCCCTCCTCCCGCCGGTAACAGGGTCCCCCCTCTGTAACGGGACCTTTCCCCGCTTACGGGAGCTGTTTGCGGGGGCCTTCTGGGACGGGACGTGTCGGGGGAGGCGCGGTAATGACTCATCCCCGGTGCTGCCGCCGCCCTGAGCTCCGGTCCTGCCGTGCCGCAGGTGGTGATCCGCCGGCTGCCGCCCAGCCTGACGAAGGAACAGCTGGAGGAGCACTTGCAGCCTCTGCCCGAGCACGACTACTTCGAATTCTTCGCGAACGACTCCAGGTACGGCCGCCTGCCCAGTCCGGGCGCTCCCGGGAGCCGCCGCTCTCGCCAGCTGGCCCCCAGTGGCGCCGCCGCCTCGTCAGCCCAGCGCTCTCGGTTTGTGTCTCTGCAGCTTGTACCCGCACATGTTCTCGAGAGCCTACATCAACTTCAAGAACCAGGAAGACATAGTCCTCTTCAGGGATCGCTTCGACGGCTACGTTTTTGTCGATCACAAAGGCAAGTGAACGGTACTCCATGGATGTTGCTGCTACCGTGCTGTCTGTGCCGTGTGCTGGTTGAGTTTTGGAGGGGTGGGTGTGAGCAGCCACGTCTGACTTGTTTGGGTTTAGTGCTTCAAATAACAGTTCCAATACATCTAGAAATACATACATATACAGTTCTAATAACATCTAAGTCCTTTAAAGGAGCTGGTTTGCAGTGTAACAGCACACTGTGTTTGCCAGCTGGATTTGTGCAGCCATAAATTTAGTGTTCTTGCCAGAAGATAAAGCTTTAAAGCCTGCTTGTAATGTGTTGCATTCTACTATATTTTGTCAAAAATTTACGTTTGCCTCAGTTGCATTAACTTAAGATATTCTTTCTTGTACAATGAGCTCAGAGTCTGTAGGATGAGGCCATTGTGTGGTATGGTGCTACTGAGGTGGCCTAACTGACAGTTCATGGGCAGTCTTAAATCTAGTACGTCCTTCTTGTCAGTCTGTGAATTTGCTGGTTTGTTAGTGTTAATGTCACTCACATAATGAGAGTGTTAAGGTCATGAATTCTTCTGTCTGTACAGTGGGGTTTTTTTTATTAAATGGGTTTCCAAATACAGTAATTTTTTTATGCTCTAAGTAGTCATACTATATAGTCTCTTCTAGTGTTGCATATTTCTTGTGAGACTTACCTTCCTGCTTTACATTTGGACGATATAATCTATTTTCTATTAGTTTCATCTTTAATGTATTTTTTTTCTCTCAACAGGTCAGGAATATGCTGCCATAGTTGAGTTTGCACCTTTCCAAAAAGCTGCCAAAAAGAAGAGTAAGAAAAAGGATGCCAAAACTGGAACTATTGAAGATGGTATAACAGCGAGCTAGTTTGTTTTGCATGTGTAGACTTGAAACTCTTAGCAGTAATTTGAATGTAATGTTTTTACTGTGACACTATAGTTCCACCAATAGGATGTTTGCTGAATTATATGTGAAGTTTATGAGCACTGCTTTGTCAGCTAGAAATCTGTTAAATATGATTGTCCCAGACAAACATAATTCAGCAGCTACTTGGAGAGCTGTTAACTTATGAAATGGTGACATATAAACAACCCAACTTAAGTAAATGTAACTGAGCAGTGCACAATGCAAATACTTTTCATGCTATAGTATCTCTTGTTTCCCCCTTCCCCCCCCTTTTTCCCCCCCCTTCTCTTTTGTGTAGATCCAGAATACAAGAAGTTTTTGGAAAGTTACAGTGCAGATGATGAAAAATTAACCTCTACTCCTGAAACTTTGTTGGAGGAAATAGAGGCAAGAAACAAAGAGCTAATAGGTATGGAAATCTGTGTACTATAGTTACATTTTCCTAGATCACAAAGAAACAAAGATGTTTTGTAATTTGAAGCTCAACCCAGAGGAGACCAAATTCTTTTGTGTGCCTGCTTAATATTTGTTAAACATTCAGGCTAATATCATTCAGTGTGTTTTGTTTTGTTCCTATGCTCTAAATTCTTCTGTAGGTATAAGTTTTAGATTACAAAGTTCCTTCCTGGTGCAGATGTTTGTTAGCCAGACCAGGCTGTGGAGTGGCTGCATGTCAGTGAGGTGCAGTGGTGTTTAAAGCACAGTGCTGTGATTATTATGTTCCATGCAGGCACAAGTTAAGAGATAGTCTGGTTGGGTAAAATAACACCAAAAAATGACCAGGTTGCTCTTTTTAAGTATCTTACAGGGATCTCTTTAAAAATGAGTGTCTGGGAGAAGCCTAATGCAGACTGAATGTAGAGATAGGTGTAATGGATATCCTATTAATATCCTAAAGAAGTTTATAGAATCCTAATAGTTGCCACTGTTTGGAGATAGGTTTGGAATATTTGTTTCACTGCCGTATGTGAGAGGAGACAGGAAGGGAAACGTGTAAGGCTGCTTCACTTCGTATAGAGCTTTGTTGTAGGTATTGCAGTTTTGGATAAGGCAAAATATTTACATTTGTTTTATCTATTCTCCAGCTAAAAAGACTACTCCTTTATTGAACTTCTTGAAAAATAAACAGGTAAGACCTCCAGAATTTTCTTGTTGTTTACAAGTACAATTTGTTCTTTTTATGTTAAACACTTATGCCCTTCCTTTTGAAGAAGGAGCTTTTGACCCAGCTTGTCAGCTTCTGATTCATATACTTTAAAGGACTACAGTGTTGGAATGGTGTTGCTTTGTGTACGTTCTGGTCACAGCAAAGCACCTCTTTTTGCACTGACAAAACATATTCCATTTTAGTGCTTCCATTTTTAGTGCAGTATAGCTGAGGTCCTTGTAGATGATTTTTCTCCTAGCACATTATTTTAACTTCTAGCAATGGATAAAATCAGAGCTGGCACAGATTTAATTAAAATTTGAATGATAAAGGCTGAGGCTAATGTTGTATTTGAGTTTTTTAAGACAGTACAAGTTAAGGCTTATGCTGTAACAGGTTCAGGTTCATAACAATAGAGATGACAGGACTTTTTTTTCTTTTGTAATGGAGGCAGCTCTGAGGTGAGTTGTTTGATGACTTAAAGAGATGTTTTCTGGTGTGGAGACGCTTATTTCTCTTTGCTTTTACATACACAGAGACTGAGAGAAGAAAAAAGAGAGGAGAGAAGGAGGAGAGAATTAGAAAGAAAAAGACAAAGAGAAGAAGAAAGAAGAAAATGGAAAGAAGAGGAGAGAAGGAAGAGAAAAGAAGCAGAAAAACTGAAGAAAGTAGACAGATGCCCAGAAAAAGACAGAGACAGATCAAAAGAAGAACCAAAGATTAAGGTCTAGAACAGTTCTTTATTATAAACTGTTACACTCCCTTTCCCCTATTATTTGTATATCAGTCTCAAAATGTACTTTGGGTATTGTTTGAAGAATCACATGAGTTTGGTGTTAGTAAATGACCAATTTTTTTGTAATATTCAGTAGTAGGCATTGTAAAGGTTTACATACTGTAATGTTGCATAGTAATATTTAAAGTTTTTTGTCACGTGACTGTTGTACATGCTGTGGTTAACAGGATTGTGAATTCGCTGTGAAATGGAGACTATTTTTAAGCTTTCTAAAACAGCCTGGTTTAGGAGAAAAATTCTAGTCTGCTGTGTGAATAATGCTTACTCATACACTCCAGCTTTTAAAAATATTGTGATTTGCAGTAATATTTCTTTAATGTTTACTTCTTACTGGACTGTGGTTCCTTTGATGCAATTTCGGTGTTGTGCCAGACAATATGTACTAGAGTGAGCTTTTTTAGTTGAGACTTCTGTTTTCTTTGTAGCTACTTAAGAAGCCTGAGAAAGATGAAAAAGACTTGGAGAGAAAAGAAAAATCCAAGAAACTGGAAAAAGAGACTCTGAGGGAGGAAAAAAATGCGAGTAGTGCATCTGCCAAACGATCTGATGGGGAGACAAAAGAAGAGAAGGCAAAAAAGTATTCTAGTACTTGCTATAAATATACATGTATCTATAACTTGTTTCCTGATTGTATTGAGGCTTAGGCTGTTCTGCCATGACCATATTTTGAAATTCCTTTCAAATGCTTTTTCTCATATAAGGCATGGGCTGTGTTCTCTATGCCAGTGCACATCCCCATGATTACAGAAAGCTCTGTGAATTACCTGGAAATTCTTCATTAGTGGACAGATTTTAATATTTTTGCAACTCATAGAAACTCCACTAAGGAAGCCCGTATATAGGTGACTGCAGCAGGCTGTGAGCACTGTCTTTGCAATGAGATAATTATTATAACCATGGCAAGAGGAGAGATGTTCTCCAGTTACCAGTATCTCTAAGTCTTGTAAAAAGTCAAAGTGGAAAATGTAATTCTCAACAGCTCCGTGATCTATTTGAGGTTCAGTTCTGCCATGTGAGAAATACAGATAAGGCAGACAAATTCAGATGTTTTTTCAAAGCCAGAATAGACTCAGCCAGCTATGCAAGTAGGAGGCTGGGAAACTCTAGTGGTCAGTGTCCTCTCTGGCTGTCATGCATGACTTGGGCTATCACAGCTTCCCAAGAGCTCCCTAGTACCTGCCAGTGTGTCATCTTCCTATTGCACATTTACACCACTATTACATTGATCTCCCAGCTCTGTTTGATGAATCTTTTGAGCTTAATTTTCAGTTTTGTTTTCATGCAGATCAGAAGATGAGTGTGTAAAGGACTACAGGGACCGAGATAGAGATTTTGACAGAGACAGAGAATATGAGAGAGCACAGAGAGAGAAACTGAGACGCCAAGAAGAGGAGCGTCGGAGGCAGAAAGAGCGCTATGAGAAAGAGAAGGTTTTTAGAAGAAAAGAAGAGGAGGTGAAAAAGGAGAGAGACTTACTCAGAGAAAAGGGAAAAAAAAGTGATCTTACAGACTTTACCAGCAGCATGGACAAATCTGAGAAAGTAACCAAAGATGATAAAAAAGAGGATACAATTAAGAGGGATCGTATCAGAAACAAGGTGCTGGATTTCTTTAAATTCATGTCTTCATTCATAGACATCTGTGGTTTTTAGGATAAAAGCACTTCAAGGAAAGAACCATGTGGTTTCTCTGTTGAAACTTCTCCCTGTTCTGCAACAAACTGCCATTGCTAGAAATGCCCCCTAAAATTTGCTTAAGAGTGGTATTTCTTGTCACTGATCCAAGAAAACATGGGTTAAATTTTAAGACACTGATTCTTCTTTATTTGCTGACTTGTGCCATAGGCTATCTCTTTAAGGTGTTGGTAGAGTATCAGTAATTTGTGTCTGCTGATCTTATAGATGCCTGAAAATGCATCTCAAAATGAGAGTGTGATTGAACAGGTTACTTAAAATAGGAAACTGCAACTCACAGAATATGACATGTCCTCTAGGCTCAAGAAATAATATCTTGAGTGTAGTTTTATGTACTGTACAAAATCTGTTTCTGCAGCATCTGTGCTTGTTTTCTGTATCAGTTAAGACATTGTCAGGGTTTTGAAACTTTGATGTTGGCCTCTCTTCTCAGAGAGTGTGAGCTGAACTCAACAGGAAACACGTTACAAATAACCACAGCTATAAGCACTGTTCTTTGTGGCTTGAACAGGGATGTTGCTTTACAACAGAGACAACCTTGATTTGGGACGATTGTAGTTACTTTGCCACCACTGTGGAATCATTAAACTTAGCCTGAAAAGTTTGAATTTGAGCCATTTCTAATACCATAGAAATGATGCCATAATAGCCCTGAGAGCAGGGAGCTGTGAAAGAGTCTAAATAGTTTTGATTTATTTCAGGATCGCCCAGCAATGCAGCTGTACCAGCCCGGAGCCCGAAGCCGGAGCAGATTGTGTCAATATGAAGACAGTGCTGCAAAGCCTCCAGATCAGGGAGTGGATAAGAAACAAGAGGGTGAGACCAGTCACACGAAGGAAGAGGAGTGACTGATGTGCCAGCCTTATGTGTCCTGACTGTCTGTGCAGCCAAAGAGCATGTACTACGCAATCCAGAAGTGCCTTCGGAGCGAAAAAGGAACAAAGGAAGAAAAGGGGGCATTATGATGTTGGATGTTTCTGGTTAAAGAACCTCAGTTGTAGATTCAGAATTTGAAATGTGTTCTCATTGTAATATTTTCAGTTATTTGAACTTATTTTCCCAGCATCTAGCTACAACAGAGAAGAGAATCTTTGCGAAATAGAAAGACTTTATGGCCTTAAGTTTGATAATAAATGAGTTTTGGTCAGGAGGGGATGACATCTGGATCAAAAACCAGAGATCTACTCTAAGGCAATTGGAGCCAGTGTTGGATGCACTTAAGCAGAGCAAGCTTGGAGTTGCCTGGAGTTAACACAGGTGTTGCTGTGTTGTGTGGTGCTCCTATGTGAGGCAGTGAAAGCTGAAGTGTGTCAGTATAGCACTGAGACACGTACACAGGCTGGGGTTGAGGTATCAGTGGATAGCAGCCTTTTGGCACATAAGGAGCAGAATATCTGGCAGTGCAGTAACCATGTTAGGGAGGGAGAGACCGTCCTCTTCAGTGGTTCTCTGGATAAAGTAACTTAAGTTGGAGTGTATGAATAAGCTGGCTTAATAGTTGAATATGTCTTGATAAATTCTCGTGTAAAGTCTCCGTACACTGAAATGCTTATTTTTAATCAAATGTAGCTGGTTTGGGCATCCTGTTCTTTTCCAGCATCTTCCTTCTCTCAAGTCTGAAATGCTTCTGAAATCGTGCCCTCTCGGAACTGCTTTCTCTTCCCTCATAACTTGAAGTATTGTTTTACAGCCCAGAACGAGACTTCGCCAGTAGCAGCTCCTCCCAAGCTAGCGAATTTTAGCCATAGCTGTTTTTTGTATTAAACCCAAATAAACTCGCACAAACTCGCTCGGCCGCCGCCGCCCCTCACTGCGTGCGGGACCGCCGGGCCGGCAGGGGGCGCTCGCGCCCGCCCCGCCATCGCTGCCCCGCCCCCTTTCCGCCTCCTCGGACGCCGCCATCGCCGGGACGCCGCGCCGCTCCGCGCTATGGTGAGACATCCGCGGCCATCCGCGCCCTCCCGCCGCGCCCCGAGCCCTCTTCTCGAGGCCGCCGCGCTCAGGGGTCCCGGCGGGCGGGCGGCGGGGAGGAGCGGCCGCGGGGGAGCGGGAGGGGGCCGGGTGCGGCATTCCCGGCTCCCCGAGGCCTGGCGGGCCCGGGGCTGGGTGAGGGACTGACCGCTGCGCTCTCTTTCAGTCGTCGCACAAGACGTTCAAGATCAAACGCTTCCTCGCCAAGAAGCAGAAGCAGAACCGGCCCATCCCGCAGTGGATTCGCATGAAAACTGGCAATAAGATCAGGTAACGAACTCGGCCGGTGCTCTCTGACGAGCTGCGGCCGCGCAAGCTTAGTCAGGCGCCCTGGGCGGTACGGGCTGAAGGCAGGAGCCGATGGCGTTTATGCAGCAAAAGCGCAGTTCTGTGGCCGTGAGGGCCATGCAGGGATGGTAGGGCAGGTGAGGCCTCTTGAGGCAGTGTGGGGCTTCCATGCCGGTTTTTTCGTAATGTTTTTGCTCTGCTAATGTCCACAGACATTTAGTGATGGTGCATGTAAAGTGAAAACTTGAACTGTACGTGCGGATTATTTATTCCAGATTTTGTTCCCTGATAGTTTCTCTGTTCCTGACGTTCCCCTTCCCAATACCTGTCCTCTTTCATAGCTACCTCTTTGAGGTCCTGCATTTTCAAGGAACAGTTCCTAAGCATGGGTGCTCTGAGGTTCAGGAGATGTGTAAGGGAGCAAAGGACTTGTTGGATGTATGAGAAATCAGATTGATAGTATGAGATGCTTGGCACTCGACTGTAGAATTGATTTGCCATTGTTCCTTGCTTTACTGATGTGTTTGTTCTGGAGCATTGTGCTTAGGGAAATGCTGGGTGCTGTGACACGCTGGGTGCACGTGGGGCGTGGTGCCTCTCCAAGCCCACCCTTTGAAAACTGCAGCATAGTTTTTTTTAATCTCATACACTCCGTCATCTGGGCTTTTTAAGGCAACAGAACTCCCTCTTCTCTTTCTCTCTTTGTCCGAAGCAGTGAGGAGAGCAGCAGCAGCACTGGCTGGCTCAGGCAGTGACCTAGGACAACATTGCAAGGTTCTGTTCTTGTAGCTGCTCCCAGCTCGTTTCTAGGCAGGATCAGTGGTGTGTGCACTCAGCTGGATCCTTGTCTTCCACATGCCAGCTTACCGAAAAACAGAACTGGGTTCTATTTTAGCTAAATTGCACTACTTTGAAATACTTGACCATAGGGCAAAATCTCGTACTTTTGTCTCCTGGCACTTGAGTAGCTGGGCCATGGGTTCTGTCCAGGCTTTGTGTTCAAGCAGGCTGCAATTGCAGCGCTTCCTGCTGTGGAAGTGCTGCCATTTTCCTGCTGAGAGCAACTCTGTTAACACTGTCTGTGGTTTCACCCACACCATGGTGAAAGCATTTGTTCTTAACGTGGACAAGTATATGCTCATAAATTAATGTGCTTTCATGGAAGAGACTTTCTCCTTGTGACGTTCTGCTTTCATGTTTAACAAATGTGTGTGTGCACTTTGCTAATTCACTCTGCTTTTGTCTTAGGTACAACTCCAAAAGGAGACACTGGAGGAGGACCAAACTGGGCTTGTAAGAGAGACTGTCCCGGGAGCTCTAATGAACACTGGTCTTTCTGTGTCAGATCGATAACACCTTCAAGTCATTCCTTCTCTGGTGCTGGACTGCAGTCCCAGTGTGGGGTTTTTATAAGCTGGTCTGGGATGTTAACTGGGAAAATCTTTGTATCTGAAACATGGAGACTGTGTTCTATTAGTGTTCTTTCAGGCATCACCATGAGCATTGACAGTGCACAGGCTTACTAATAAATATGGACCTGAATGACTTTTGTTTTGAAAATTATTTCATATATACGTGGTGGGATTGTAACAATAAAATTCGTGGTAATGTTAGTTATATCCTTACTTAATGTGAGGAACCTTGGCAGTTCTTTTCAGGTAGAGTAGGCTGTGTCTTCATCTTCAGGAGCAAAGTACCAATTAAAAAAAAAAGTCAAAATCAGATCTGAAAATATCTCTTATGAAATGCAGTACTGTAGAGTATAGCACATAATGTCCGTGTACTCCCTAGAATATTAGCAGGAGTTTTGTTTGGCAGTCCGTGTTGGTTTGATAAGTCAACACCAACCACAGGTGCAGCTTAGTATAAAACATTCTCAGCAGACAGGTAGAAATTTAAGATGGGGCTCAGAGGGAGAGTTTGCAGCTATTTTAAAGAAGGGAGAGGAAAAAGGAGATTAAAGGTCTCTGGGTAGTTGTCACTCCAGCTCCCCCATGCTGGTATTCTCTGCTGGGGCGTGTGAAACCAATTTACTGTGGGGAAGTGGAGGAGGCTGTGGCTCTGCACTCAGTCCTTTCCGTTTGCAGCACTGAGCTGGGGAAGCTGCTCTGGTCAGCAGGAAATCTCTGTTGGTGTGAGCCTGTTCTTGGCTGCAGAAAAGCCCATCCTCACTCAGGGCTGCCAAGGTGCTGGTTCAGCCTCAGGTCATGAGTCTGTTCCTGAGAGGCAGCTTCCTGAGGAAGCTTTAGGCTGCCATACCTTCTGTGCTGCTGCTTTCCACATTGAAGGTAAATAGATTTATCTCCTTCGTATTGCAACTCAGAGCAAATAACGCTGTTATTTGGCATGTGCCAAACAGATGAATACTAAGAAATAATCAGAGGTCATGAGGTCTCCCTAAGGTAGGCTGCAGGGCAAGCAAGGCTGGGATTTTTACCAACTTCAGGATACTTCAGAGGTATCCTCTAGCTTCTTATCCTGTCTGGTAAGAGTCTGCACTCGCATTCACCTTCGGGGGAAGCAGTAAGTCTCTGCAACAGGAAAGCAGCAAAAACATTGCCAGAGATGTTTCAACAGAGGCTAGTGTGCTGCAGCCACTTTGACCCATGATTTTTAAATCTCTTCTGCACTCTTTGAAGGGAGTGTTCAGGAAATAACAGCACTGCTGAGGATTGGAGTT
The DNA here is from genome assembly GCF_052056855.1 of Sturnus vulgaris. Taxonomy (NCBI): domain Eukaryota; kingdom Metazoa; phylum Chordata; class Aves; order Passeriformes; family Sturnidae; genus Sturnus; species Sturnus vulgaris. The sequence goes on along the minus strand of NC_142256.1, from coordinate 14,111,287 downwards.
CAGAGAACCTCCTCCAGTTTCTCCTCATCACTGCTGGCAGGCAAAGCTGCTCATAGAGTTTTCCCTGTAATTGTCTATAGGGATCTGGCTGAGGAGGAAAACAGTAATTTAATGGAAAGAGACAGTTTTTTCTGTGGCATTTGTGGGAAAACATTCCTGAGCAATAGATTGAACAATTTATTACTATTTATTAGAAAGTCTCCCTATTACTATCATGACTAATATTTTTATTAGATGGAAGTAACTTCTACTAAGGAACTGTTTTGGAAAATAACCCCATGTACTATTTTCTGTGCTTGATTGAATCTGCTTTTCAAACCGGACATTAAGGGATAACACAAAGTAAATTTAGTACAAATTAAACTTGGGTTAAACTCAGTCTTCTGCAGAACCTTAAACAAACAAATATCTCTGAGTTTGATTGTTTTCTGTTGTCTGTGGCAGCTCTCTTTGCCTTCTCCTCCCTGTGAGGGGAGATCAGGAACCTCTGCAGAACTGAGCTAACACATGACACCTGAGACATCAACAGAAGCTTTAAAGAAAAAATACTTGGATATTCTAGTCAATTGATTTTGATGTTTTGTTTTCTGAATGAAAAGCAAAGTTAAAGCTGATTGTATATTTGAGGAATATATTTTTTAAATGAAACTGAATCGAGTGAGACAAAGTGGTGGGTCATTAGAAGAAAGTTGGTTTTTTTTTTTCCTCAGTGGAAAGGGACCCAGCCAGGGCAGGGGCTGGTATGGTATGGCAGATGTTGTAATACGTCTAGAGAAGCAGAGTTCTGGTCCTGCTCTTTCTGAAGTCCCTGCCTAATTTGTCTCAGTATAGAACACAGGGTCAAACCTATGACCAAAAAAAGGGGGAGGGGAGAAGCTGTCTTCAGAGGGTTTTGGTTATCTCTCAAGGGGAGGCAATTACTGAAAATCATTTTGTTGTATTTAGGTGCAGCATTTGTCAGCGAAATTTTACTTTGAAAGGGAACGTTTCAGTCCATGTTTCTGGGTGGAGCATGCCTGAACCACAGGTACCATTGCCAAGGAAATGGCTCCTTCAAGGAAATTCTTATTAATTTCACTGTTTACTCTGTGCCTTACTCAGAAGAGGATGTAAGAGCCATCCTGTGCCCCTTCCCTGACAGCTGCAAAAGGGTGACAGAAGACTAATAGGTAAAAAGATATTTTGTCAGTCCTGTCTATCTTCTCAACAACACTTAGGTTACCAGAACTTGACACCAGTGCTGTTCATGGAGTTAATGCTGGTGTGAGCAGGCTTGTGAGAAGCCAACCTGCTGTCCCATGGCATGGATGTGGCCACAGCAGTTCCAGAAGGACCTGCATTGCCACCATCTTCAATTTATTAAAGCAAAGCATTACAAGACTCTTGTAGATCAGGCCTTAAATCTAGTTCTAGTGTGTTTTGTATATATCTGCTGCTGACCTCAGGGATTAAAAAGATGTCCAGACACATCTATATGTCTACCCAGGCACCTGGACTGGGCATTATCCAGTCACTGGATTCCCGTTCACTCATGTGGATGCTGTTCTTCCACATGTCATTACTGCAGACTGGGTTATTTTGGTGTCCAAGCATCATTTCAAAACAGAGTCTGAATATAACGAGTTTGCTCAGGATCTGTGAAACCCTCCCAGCTCTAGTTCTCCAGAGAAAGTTGCCTGTGTGTCTTTGTGTATCTTTCTGCATCAAGATCCAAATGCACCTGTGTAGCCAGGCCAGATCACTTTGAGTCCCTTGGTCACCCCTGCAGGCCCGCTGAAAGGCAGCTGGAAAGAAACCACAACCCTCCTGAAGGAGTTGTCCCTGCAAAGACTGCCCTGGGGAACAGAAACTCCCCAGTTCCTGTCTGAGAAGCACTTCTTGAACACTACTGCTATTTAAGAGCATAGCAATAGTCTCATGCTGATGAGAAAGAGGAAGGGGCTGTTGTTTTTCTGAAGATATTTTGAAGCAGTCCTTTGAGAATGTAAAAAGCAAGATGAAATCATCAGGGCAGAGCTCCACTTGGTGAACAAAACACAAACAGGCGAGCAGAGGCTTTGCTCTTTTAATGCAGTGACCAAGACATACATGCGCTGTTATGCTGCTGCAGCAATGTACATCAGTTTCATTTTTGAGCATGATCTCAGTAGCAATAAAAATAATCTCAATCCCCAGCCTTCACATACCTTCTCCAGTTTCTGAGAATGAATCATCTAGAGCTGTTCCTGAACTCTAATCCCCACAGAAGCCACCAAATGCTGCTCCCCTTGTGTCCTTCCTGCTGCCTTTGTTCTGGCCCCCATTTCTAATGAGGTTGAGCATTTCAGGCTTCCTGGGATGGGGATCTCAAGGGAAGGGCTGCCAATGTGAGTTGTTTTGCACTTTGAAAGTCTTCTCTTGCTTTGGACTCTTCTCACAAACAGGGCCATTCACTCTTACTCTACTGAGAATCAGCTTTGTAACTAGCTGTCATAAACAAGTATCATCCAGAGAAGGTGCATATGGCAGAGATCAGGGGATCTCACAGGGAGCTGGAAAGCATTTGCAGCATGGGATCCACACATGGTGGGTCAGCATCCTCCTGTGGGCACACAGGGTGTTGGAGCAGCTCCCCACAGCAGAGCTGACATTTGAGCCCCAACCATAGGGATCTGCTGGGATGCAGCAAGGAGTCCCCATCCACAAGGGCACGGGGCAAAACCCCCTTTGCAGACAGGCAATTTTTTGGAAGGGCCGTCCCAAGGTACTGCTCCCAATGGCCATGGTGCTCCACACACACACCAGAACAGCCCCAAAAGACCATGAGACCCAGGGTGGCCCCTGGTGCCATGGCTTAACCCTCACTTGGCCAGGATGTTGAGCACTCAAGTTCCCAGCTCCCTGCAGGCTTTTCTGGCTGCTATCTAGCATGGGTTTACCAGTGAATGGAACCAGGAGAGCTTCAGCGCCCATGGAAGAAAGCAAATGCCTGTCTAACAAAGCCTCGGAGGCTCCAGGAGTGCTGGGCTTTTCCCTCGGCCCCAGAGTCCACAGAGTCTTGCCCTGCCCCAGCCTCTCTGGATGACTTACAGTTGTTGTTGGTGTTGTGAGACTGCAGCTGGACCAAGTCCTCCTCCAAGGCCCCTGCCAGCTCCTTCAGGTCCCTGGAGGTGTCTGCTGGCAGGTACTGCCAAGCCTTGCGCCCGTTGTGGTCCCTGCAGCTGGTGTCTGCCCCATAAGCTCCCACCAGCACCTTGATGAGCACCTCGTGTCCCTGCAAGGCAGCTAGGTGCAAAGGGGTGAGGCCACCGCTGGCTGTGGGAATGTTCATGTTGACAGGGTAGCCTTTCTTCTGGGCATGGGAGATGACCTGGATGAAGCTCTCATGGTGGCCATGCTTGGCAAGCCAGTGGAGAGCAGTGAAGCCTGTCACAAAGTCCCTCCTGGTCAGCAGGCTGGGATCCAGGTCCAGCAGCTTGATGATGCTGTCTGCATCACCCTCGGCCACCGTCAGCAGCCATGCATGCTCCAGGGGATCAAGGACAAGGGGCAGCAGGTCAGGGCTCTGCTCAGGCTTCTGCTCTTGGTGCAGCCCTGCAGGAAGACTGCTGCTGCTGGATGTCTTCTGAGCAGTGGCAAGCCGCATGGTGCTGCCAGGGCTGTTGCTCTGCAGGAGGATCTCCTTCAGCTCCTTCCTCCGGGTACTGCTGGGGCTAACGGAGAACCTGCCTGAAGTCCTACCCCAGCTCCCCAGACTGTGCCTGCCCCAGTCGATGCTTCTGTTGGTGTCCATCTTCTGCAGCGTATGGAAACGGTCCCTGCTCCCTAGGGTGGCTGCCCAGACATGGGAGCTGCGGGCCAGGCCGCCAGCTCGGAGCTGGTCGGTATCCAGGAAGGAGAACCCCCGGGGGATGCCAGTTACCTTCTGCTCTGCCAGGCTCTTGTCCCGTTCCTGCCGGGCCATGGCGGTGCCTCTCGGAGGGCTGTCCCCAGCAGAGCCCAGCTCACGCTCCCCAGCAGTCACCCCGCGCTTCCCCTCCCGGCGTTCGGCGAAGGAGGAACCGATTCCGCACGGCGGGAGGGTATGGCGGCGGCACTGCCGGGGCGGTGCAGGTGACCTTTGGTCACGCTGTGTCCATGGCTGCCGCCGGTGCCGGGCACGGCCTCAAACACGGGCTGGCTCTGCCCCTCGGCCACACTCGGCTGCGGCGTCACAGCGGGAGCACGGCCGGGCGTGCGGGAGTACAGGAGAGTGCGGGAATACAGGGAACGTACGGGAATGCAGGGAATGTGTGGGAATACAGGGAAAGAATGGGAATACAGGAGGGTGAGGGAATGCAGGGAACTTGTGGGAATATAGGGAAAGTATGGGAATACAGGGAAAGAATGGGAATACAGGAAGGTGAGGGAATACAGGGAGCGTGCAGAACCACAGGACTCGATGGAGGCATGGGGGTCCTGGGCAGCTCAGTGCTGATGCTACAGCAGAAATTGATGAACGGTATTTTCCTGCCTCTTGTTTAGCATTGCTGGCTCAGCATTAGCACCTGAAGTAGCCAAAGACTTAGGCCATAAGAGCTGACCAAACATAAACTTTTGATAAAACGATGCTGCTAGCAAAGCACTCTTGGAATTCAGCAGATATGAGCAGAATGGAGATGATAAGGACCAAGGAGACAATCCCAGGAGAATAAAGTAACATCAGGAGGCAGCCAGCCCAGCTCCAGTGAAACTCAGCAAGAAATCCAGTGAAACCCAGGCAGAATTTAGTGTTTGACTTGGATTGGGTGATGAGTGTCAGGGGTAACTGAGAGGTGTGAATTGGGGTAGGAGCTCAACTCTGGAAGCATCAGCTTGAGCTGTAACCAAAGAACTAACAAAAGACTCGTTGGAAACATTCTCTTGAACCCAGCATTCTTAGCAGGGTCCCAGGGGCAAGCCCTGTCACATTGTCTGGTGTGTGTAAATCCATGACACTGGTCCCAGGACACTTCTTCTGACTCCAGCAGCACCTCAAGGTTGTCTTACTGAAGCAATTGACTTACAGGCTCCCTGAAATAGCCCCCCAAGAATGCAATGCTTCTTTCTCCTTGATGCTGTGCTCAGGAGGGCCAGGTTAGTGCCCCAAGAGGCCATGTTCCCAGTGGCTGGTGGGTCTCTGATGTAAGAGAGACCCAGACTGGGACACTGCTTGGGTCCTTGCTACCAATGTTTTATCCCACAGGGAATTTGGCCTTCCTCTCTTGCTGTGATTCTCCTTGTAGCACAGTCCATGCCTGGCGTTGCTGGCAGCTGCAGCCACCAGTATTGTGTACCCTGTCAGAAATCAGGACTAACTCTTCTGCCCCAAAAGCTCCCAGTCCTCTTTCTCTCCAGAAGTTTCTTATCCATGACTGCTCTGACACCCATAGCTAAAATCTCACCAGGTGTTTTTGCAGCTGGTCAGGCAGCTAAAAGCCACACCAACCCCTTGAACCCTTTTTGTCTTCCCTAAGCTTTAGCCCTGCTCTGACTTGCCCTGAGCTGGTCGTCAGCCCTTGAGGGCCTTTGCCTTTTTCCAACCACCTGGACCAGTTTTTCTGGCATGTGTGGGGAGCTGGCGTAATCTCAAACCCCAAACAACTGGTGATGAAAGTGTAATTGTCCCCTTGCTCCCTTTCTGGAGCTGCCTGGTTTTGTCACTGGGTTTTGGTGGCTTCTGTGGGCTCAGGGAGGCAGAGAACTTGAACCACACAGCCCTGAGATCCTGGTGAACAGTTGAAAATACTTGGGTGGCATCTGGGGAAAACAAGGAGGGAAATAAGGAGCTGCTCCTGGGGAATGAAGGACCATGGTCATGCCTGCATTAGGGACTGGACACACTGGTGAGCTCTGACCACGGTAAAACCAGGATTACAACTCGGGAGTCCAGGGCCCAGGAAAGTTACTTTGGGGAAAGACTGAGTTTCCTCTCTCAGCCTTGTTTGGTGCTTTGCTGCTATCAAATGAAGGGAAACCCAAGGGGCACCAGCTAGACCCTCGAAGCGGCAGCTGTGCTCATGATAGGCCGGGAGCTGAGGCTGCACTGCCGGGACAAGCGGGGCCAAAAGGGAGCAGTGGTGCCACAGGTAGGGAATTCGGCCCAGCCGCAATCAGCCGGGTGCCCGGGCGGGCCTGGACCGTCCAGCGCACCTGGGACAAGCAAGTGCGCGATCACACTGACATTCCGCTTGAAACAGCAACTCATCTGCTGAGGCTGGGGGACCGTCCAGACCCAAACCGCGAACCCAAGCCCAGCCTCGGGGCTGCACGGCTCCACCCTGGCCCGGCCCGCGCTACCGCAGGGGCCTCAGGGCATCGGTACGGGTCTCCCTAGGCCTTCCCGAGAAATCGGCGCGGAGAACCCTTCCCCAGGCTGGGAGCGGGCAGGGGCCGGGCAGCCCCCGGGAGTGGGGACCCCGCCGGCCGGAGCTCCTCGCTCGCCTCGCCCCTCTCGCCACCGCCCCGAACCTCCGCCCGCCCCGCCCGCTGCCTGGGCTGCACCATCGCGGGCTGCCACGGGGAGGGACCGGCGGCCCCGCACCTCACAGAACGCGGCGGCGACGGGACCGGCGGGACCGGTGGGGCCAAGCGGGGCGGGGGCGCGGCGGGGCGGGGCGGGCAGCGCGGGCAGGGCGGGCTCGGGGGCGCGGCGGGGCCCCCCCGCGCGGTGCCGCGGTGGGCGCGCCCGGAGCCGCCCGCAGGCCGGGGCGGAACGTGCGGCGCGCGGGCAGCGATGGCGGCGGCCGAGGTGGCGCGGCAGGTGCGGGCGGGCGCGGGGCCGCCGCATCGCGGGGGCTGGGCGGCACCGGGGCGGGGGGCCGGGACCGGGCAGCGCCGGGGTGGTGGGCGGGAGAGCCGGGCGCAGCCGGGGCGGCGGGGCCGGATCAGGGGGCGCCGGGCGGGCTGCGAGGTCACCGGCCTGGGGCCTCCCGCGGGTTCTGAGACTCGGTTCGGAGCGGCAGCGGCTCCTGGAGGGTCAGGCTTTGGGGGCCGACCCGAGGGGAGCTGAGGCTACCTGAGGTGGAGGATGTTGGGGTTGCCCCCCCCGCTGCAACCCGGCCCGGCGACCTTGGGCTGCCCGCATCGCGGGGGGCCGGGGGCCCTGCCCCGCTGGTGCCCCCGGGCCCGGCCGCGGCCGGACCTGCCGCACTGCCCGGGGCTGCCCGGGCTGCAGCGCTGGGGAGGCCTGGCCGTGCATCCCTTACCCGGGTCTGGGGCCCCCTCGCCGGTCCAGGGCACGGCAATGGCATCCTTGTTTCTGCGGGGATGCTGCTCTACTCCCAAAGAAACCATCAGCCCATGTTCGGTAGTGCGTGATGCGGGAAAGGAAGGTTTCCAGTCTGGCACCGTGTGCCGCGGAGGAGCGGTGGGACCCAAGCACCAGCACCGTGTCCCCGCTGCGCTTTGTCCCCGAGGGTTCCCGGTAGTGTCCCCGGCTGCCACCGGCCGCCTAGCGCGGCACAAGATCCCTGTGTGTCTGCGGAGAATTATCCAGAAGAGGAGCAGAGGGAGTCGAGCCACCTCTGCGTTTGTCAGAGGAACGCTAAGGAAGCATGTGTAACGCGTTTGCATGTGGAAGGGTTTTGTCTGTGGTTTCATGGGCTTCCAACTTTCATGTCCATGTGTTAATACAGAAGTAATACTTGAGGTGAATGCTTTCCGATTTTGTCTTCAAAGCAGTATGTTTTAGTATGGACCCAGTCTTGCTGAATGGGTAGACCTAGCCATTCCTTGCCAGTTTGTGATGTTATTTCCTCCTGGACATAGCCATTGCCTTGTATGTGACTGCCAAAATATGTGAAGTGACTCAATTGCTCCCTTGTCTTTTAAAGAAATTGGGCCCTATGCTTTCCTAAGATAATGTACAGGAGTTTGAGACATCTGCTTGTGGCCTGGAATGAATTTATGATACTGCACAGCCTTGCTTTGGAGGCAAAAGGGAAAGCTGGCTGTGAGACAGACTTGAAATTAGTGTGCTGCAAATTGAAAATGTCCTTTTACAAACAGATAACTTGTCAGCCAAGTCTCGGGCACCTGGTCATGTCTGGTTCGTGGAGCAGTCAGCTGTAATGTCCTGGTGGTGCAGAGAGCTCTGTGTGTGCCAACAGGGTTAAAAGTGTGAGAGTTGGGACTGGGTTTGTGGAGGAGCTGGGTTAGCACCCTACCATTGTCCCAGAGAGCCCTTGATCAAGCCCACACTTACTGCAGGGGATGGTTGGTGAAGCCTCCTTCTCCCCTGGTGGGCAGGGTGGCTTTGTCACCACCAAGCTGAGCCCCTTCTCCTGTCCTCTGCCAGCAGGGAGGATGAGTGCAGAGCACTGGCTTGCCAGGCACTGTCCAATTCTCAGTCTCCAGTAGAGGTCAGAAAAATTGTTGTGACTGCTGATAGTGATATGTATCTTTTAAATGCTGGAGGAGACTTCTCCTGGGAGTGTATCCAAACTGCGTGGCGTTTCTGCAGCCTTTTGTCAGGGACATAAAGAAGTGTAATCTTAAGAGCTGTCGGAATTGAGATTTCGGAAGCACTTGACTGTTTGTGAATGTTGAATGGCTGAGTGATGCAGTGCGTCTGGAGAGGGTGGTTGATGGTCAGGACCTTTGGTGAGACACTTCTTGCTTTCCATGGGGCCTGATTCAAAACTATTTCCCTCCCACTTTTCTGGTGTTTATCTTTTATATTCTTGATGATCTTTTATCAGCTGAGCAAAGAAAAATAATACAAAGTCTTTAGACTAGACTTTACATTCCTGATTAACATTTATCTCGTGGAGGATGTTTATGCTGTCTGCTGATAGTTCTTTCATTATATAGGAGAATTACATACTTGTACAAGTGAGAAATAATTGGTACAAGTGTTGCTCTAATTTGCTATTTAATCAGAACCAAATGCAGTCTGGGGAAGAGAATGCCATAATACCAAGGTCATGAGAAGGGATCTGATGTTGTTCTGACTTAAAGACGATGTGAAAAACCGTGGTGTGGAAACCTGAGTTCAAGTTCTGCCTTGCTTTACTATTTGCCATTTGACTTCCTGTGCAAGAGTTGTTTCAGGTTTGGAGGTTAAGCCCCCAGGTCTCAGCATTAAGGGCAGCAGAGGGGCAGGAGGTGGCTGCTGTGAACACTGGCAGCGGTGCTGAAGCTCTGTGAGTGTTGCTTTATTTGGTTTTGTTGCAGGATGGTGCTGCTATGTTTGTTGCAGCTGTTTGGAAATCTTTCTAAGGGAGTCTCCAAGTCCTCAGGGTTTGAAGTGATTCTCATTTGGGAAGAGGTGAGAAATTGTGTCAGAAGTACTAAGTGTCAGCTGTCAGTGTGCTGAGCAGAAACACTCAACTAGATGGAGCATTGTACTGCAGCCTCTGAGAGCAGTTTTATGCTGTGTGGGCCTCATTTGGACACTGAGTCCCTTGGGTTCAGAGCTGTAACATTCTTTATTTTCTTTGCTGTGCCCTACCTGAGTATCACCAAGTGTAGGCTTTGCCTTTGCCATGGTATTCTTTCCCATTCCTTTAGACCTGGCCACAGACAGTCCTGAATATGCAGTGCTGACATTTGCAATGGCAGCACCACTGCGTGTGTTCTGCTTTATCTCCACAAAGAGCCAGCAGCCTCTCGGGGTCAGAGGACATCGGGAGGTGACAGTGCTGTACCTGCTTGTCGTGCTAAGCAGATCAGGGCACAGATGTGCATTCAGCAAGATTTTCCGCTAATCGTTTTTCATCCCAGGGACCCTGGAGTCATTCAAACACCTGAAGACTAAATCTTGCCCCTTTAATGTAAACTAATAGTTAATGTATGGTGCTTTCAGGCTTGGGGTCATTCATTATAATATCTTTGCATTTTCCATATGATTCGGATAGTTTTCTGTAAGAATTAGAGTAGGTAGTGGTGGCTTCTGTGTCATGGAGAAGCCCTTACAAAAGGCTGTATAAATCCTTCTAAAAAAGGAAGAAGTGAAATAGCTTCTCCAAGTGGCTGCTCCTTACTCTCCTTACTTTCGCTTTGCAATAGCCCTGCCTAATAATACAGCAAGAGAGTGTGTTGCTCTTTTTGTTCTTTTAAGCTTGTTTATGACAAACATGCTTCACTTCCTCCCAAGCAACAACAGCCCATTCTGTCTAGGCAGAGGGTCACTTTGTGTATATGGGGAAAAAAAAGGCATCTGGTATCTTGGTGTGGTGCCAGTGTTCACACTGGCTTTCCAGAGATTCCATCTTTGTTCCAAGAAGATGTAACCTTAAAATAGAGAGTACAAAGGACTCTCAGCCATCCAGTGCTCACTGATGCTCCTGGAAAAAGCTTTCATGCATACAGTAATTAAACTTTACTTACCTTGTTGGTACCTCTTTATATGTTTTAAATTTGATGTGTTTTGGAGGATGAATGATGGAAGACAGTCTTGAGCACCTTATCAGCAAAAAGCTTATAAGCTTAACATATTCTCCTTCAGAGTTGAACAAGGGGATCCAAACCTACATTTAATGTACACCCTGGATGACTAATCAGTGTGTTCATATGTTGTTTATGATGATGCTGTTTATATATAGCAGTGCTCTGGTACAGAGACACCACTTGATGCTTGAAGACTGGTGGCTTGCACTGTTTCTTGGTGCATCAGACAGAAAATGTTTCTTTTCTCTCCACTGGTTTGCTAATTGCTGTCAACTTTGTGATGTGTGTCAAAACCAGACTGATCTTAAAACGTTATTTCTTGGTTTTTTTTCTGCTGCATCCAATCTGTTGGTGCCTTGGCCAAGGAGACTGTAGATTTTTAGGCAGAGTAGCACAATATACCTTATGGCTGCATACTTAACATGGAGGCTTAGCTGCTGTGACTGGAAAACACATTTTGCAGTAGTTGTTTCCTGGCCTGTACCAGATGTGAAGTGTGGTTTAACTGCGTTGTAAAACCACAGGTGACTAGAAAAAGAACCTACAGGAAATGACTTGCAGGCTGAATTCTGTGTGATGGTAAATACCTCCTCTTAGGTGAAAGTGGCTTAACTTCTACCATTTATTTTGTTCCATCTGGATCACACTTATATTTAGGGATGAGGGGATGATTTGTTCTTAATGAGAGCCCACACTCCTGCCCACGCTTCCTGGGGAGAGTAGTGTTCAAGCAGTCTTCCAGAGGTGTAGTTTTAAGGCTGAATATTAAAAATACACTTGATATTTCTCCTTCCCCAGGAGCCGTCTGCTGGTGGTTCTCTCTTGTGCCTTTGTGGACTCTGTCCCCACCTCTGTCCTTCACCAGCCCGTGGGGTGCAGCTCCAGCACTGCCATGCGATTCCCCAGTGCTGGAGTTCTGTTTTGGTGAATGCAGTTTAGGAGAGTTTGAGTGTGTTGACAAAATCTGTGTGTCTGATGGTCTCATTTTCTTCTGCTTTAGCTGATTCTACATTATTGGACTTCATTATCAGTAGGCAAAACTAGAATCTGCTGGGGAGGCTGAGTGCCTTCCTCATATGTCATTAGGAGGGAAGGTGCTCGGAAATTAATGAAGCACCATATTTGGTGAACATCTTGTCAGGAAGAGTCAGACTAATACACAAAATATGGCTAAGGGGAAACATATTTACACATCACAGACTGGTAAATATGGTTAATGATTGAAATGTATTTGGAGACTCATATCTAAAAAAAACAAAACAAGCCTACAACAGCAAAGCAGTAACAAAACAAGAAATCATACTGACGGGCTACTGTAGTAAATGTACTCCTTGGGGATGTTTTCCCAGCCTAAAATACCAGTGCCATTAGCAGAAGAGGGAAAACCAGTATGCCTGTCCCTATAAACAGGCTTTCAAGATATGTGAAAGCATGATTGTGAAAAAATAAATTCAAAATCACACCCTATAAACTACTGCCTTTTGGCTGTAGTATTTTTTGCAAACTGATGGAAAGCTAGAGGGGAACTTTCTGATTTTCACACTAAAATACATTTTTAAGAAAAGCCTTTGCTTCAGAGAGGGAAATAACATTTTTGAGGCTGCAGGAGGACAACTTTCCAGTACACACCAGTACAGGGGTGCAGCACTGACTCTTCATTTTGCCTTGTGCCATTTCTGAGGCTAAACCTCCCCGTGTCGTGTTTTATGTCAGCTGGGCAGGGTTGGGACCCAGCATGCCTTGGCACAGACTGGGCAGGTGAAAATTTCTGACCCCCCTCCCAAAGCTCGTGGATGTTCTGGACATGGAGCACCGCATGTTCTGCTTGGCTGGGGAGACCAGATCAGTGATGCTGAGCGCAGGAGAGAGCAGGGTGCAGGAGCAGCTTCTCAGGAAGTCCTTTGGGTGGCTGGGCAGGAGCAGCCCTTGCCCCCAGCAGGAGGTTTGGGTGCCTCCACTCGTGGCAGGTTCCTTCAGGCCTATAGGGTTATGAGCAGCTCAGTTCTGGACACTTCTCTGCTTTGTTTTCCTGTAGGTACAGTTTTTCCTACTGCTTCTAGCTAGTTTCTATAATTGCAACTGTGAATGGGAATTACACGTGAGTTCCAATTCACATAAAGTGAATGGTAATAGGCTTGTAGGAGGTAGTATCATAAATACATTGCACAGAGGATTCTTTTTGTTTTCAGTGTAAGGTGAGATTTGAGTTTCCACATATTTTTTGAAGAAACAAGTATTTTTCACCTCTTTATTTCAGCAGCTGTGTTTGTGTACATGTTTTGCACAATTTAGTGTTGTTCTGTCAGGGCTACCTACCTTTAGATGTTTGGCAAATTAAATGTTTTATTTGTGCCTCCTGGAATTGTTTTAGAGAAGAGTGAAGCATGCTGACATGATTGACAGATCTGTGAAAATCTCTGCTGGGACTGTGCAATTGATTCCACTTGGGAGGTCTTAAAGGTTTATACAGAGAAATGTATTTGCTTGAAAATGACATAACTCTATTTCATTCTATTTCAGGGTGAAGGCTGTCGTACTGTCCCACTTTCTGGACACGTAGGATTTGATAGTTTGCCTGACCAGCTGGTTAATAAGTCAGTTAATCATGGGTTTTGTTTCAACATCCTGTGTGTGGGTGAGTATTTCCATTTTGGGAAGTTCTCTTGCTGAAGTTTTCTGCAGCTGGATGTAGCCTTGTAGCTTACAGCACCAACAAGGTAGCTTTGATTTAAATTTCCCCAACTGTTCTATTTTCAGTAACAAGATTTACTGGTGCTCTGGGAAATCCCCACTGGGGTTGTGCAGTATGGCATTTTACCAAGCAGTGTAATAAAATGCCTAAAATCACAGGCTGTTATTATGATCTTTCTTTTCCTCATATGTTTGAATTTCACATTTTTAAAAGAAATAGGTCCACATGCCAGAATACTTTGTTATGAGGTCTTGTTTGGTTAAGTATTGAATTATTATTGTGATTATTATAATTATTTTAACAAAATACTAGTCATGTTCCTCTTAAATCACTAAAAGCTATTTTTTCTCCTCCCTTCTGTGCATACTTGAATTAAGATAGTGTCTGGCCAAGCCTTAACTCTTCTGACAATTATCCAAGCTGCCATGTGGTGTGGATCACAGCTGGGGCCTGGCACTGTAGCAGGACTTGGTGTCTGTCCCTGCAGCCAATCTCACAGGTCTTCCCCAGGGTTAGGATTCTAAATAATCCCTTCTCTTTGGTAACAGAAGTAAAGCTCTGTATGGCTTTGGTGCCATAGTTTGGGAAGGTGAATTAGGAAATTAAAAATAGACAATTAATAGTTGTCAGATGGGTTTGCTGCTGCCAGTGCCCTGCCTCTGGTAGCAGGAGGTTATTGCATGGCCATGGATGCTTGGACTAGCCCTGTCTGCAGATGATCCCAGCAGTGCCTGGTGTGACAGAGAGGAGAGCAGCAGCTGTGGATACCTCCTGGAGACTTAGCTGGTGGTCAGTTCTGCATGCACACTGAGGTTTTCTGTCCTCTCCCATGAGAGATGCAGCTCATGGTATGGACCTGGTGTTTGCCCAGAACAGGGTTAATTCTGAAACGAGAGTAGTAGAGCAAGGAGAGTAGAGCTGAGCCCTGTTAAATGGAGCTGAGAAGACAATTTTCCTTACAACCTCATTCCTGTGAGATTTTAAACTTTGCTGACAAGTGGAGGTCACTGTCAGGCTGAGTCTCTGGTGATTTCCACATTACATGAATGTGATATGACCTAAGGAAACTCCTGTCCCCACAACTGAAGTCTAAAAGTGTTCCCTTTTCCACTTACTAGGCTGCAGTGTTTTTTTACAAGTTCTAGGTGTAGCAGTGGGTGCCACCCGTAGTTATATCTTCACTTTGATGTGTGGAGAGGAGCTGAATGCCTGTGCTTTCCTCTTTGCAGAGCAGAAATGGAATGCATTAATTGCTCACCAAGATCAATGTACATTAGTTACTAATGTCAGTTTTTTATGAATAATAATAACACAATCTTGAAATAAAGAAACTTTATAGAAAAATATAATAAACTTCATGATAAAAAGATTTGCAGATCTTTGCCCCCACACTTAAACAACCTGGAAAAAGAAAGCAAAAATTCCCAGTGTTCATGTGTCATTTATTCCATTCCATTGGATTTCACTTTTACAGCAGAATTTGGGATGAAAAGCTGAAAGAACAAGGAAGCAAATGAAGATTGGATGAGGATCCCACAGACAGCCCACTAGGCATGACAGAAAGGCACGTCATTGCCCCCCATTTTTCAGCTCTGTGTGGCATGTGTTGGAGGAAAAATCCAGTGATAATTCTACTCTGTGTCATACTGGATCTGAGCCACCAATTCCTCCAGCTCTTGCTGGAGAAGCCAAGGAAAGCTTCAGAAATGACTCTCAGCAGCATGTCCAGAATGGAGCAGTTTTTAGCTCTTCTCATGCTGAAAGCTCTCTCCCCTGTGAGACTAGAGCCAAAGCTAGAATAAATGAGAAAACCTCTCGTTAGTTGTTAGGGGTTGCAGATGGTTGCTTTGATCTTTTATTTCTCAGCACAACCGTTTTCTTCCTAATCTTACGTAATAAATTTTTAGTTGCCTCTCTGATCAGTGCAAAGGCTGGAGAAGTGTTTAATGACTGAGACTTTCTGTGCTGACTGTTTCTCAGTGTGATAGGGGAAAAAGAAGAGGAACAGGCTGCTGTTTTTTTATGTAAACTTTCTCAGTTTTTGCCAGGATAAATTGTAATTGCATTAAACTAGTATCCCAACTTAAGCAGGATTTCGCCCCTTCCTCTCTCCCAGGATTTGCTGGGAATTTGTTCTAACTGGCCTATTCAGTGCAGTGAGAAGGGCTGTTTTGTGGCAGAAATACTTCACTTTCCCCTGGGACTGTACCAAGGCTGTTTGAGGTCTCTCACTCCAAAAGAGTGAGCCTGTGATGGGCAAGAGTTCTCACCTTGGAGGAGGGAGGGATGTGCACAGGATTCCTGGTGCTCTCCAGCAGGCAGCATTCTGGGGTGATGAGCTGTACAGCCTGGAAATTGTCCAGTGGTTGTTTCTGTGGTCACTGGTGCAACCAACTGAGGAGAGAACAGTTTCTCTAATCAAAAAGCCATCTGTCTCCTCAGCCTTCTCCTGCCCTGTGCCACTGGTGCCCTGGGGTGGATGCTGGGAGCTGGGTGCTCCTCTAAGGTGGTGTTTCAGTGTGTTTTGTGAGCCCTTGTTGCCCTCCTTGTCCCTGCAGCCCAGCCTTTGCCTTGCAGTGGGGAATTGTTTCAGCATGCCTGTCAGATGAAACAAACTATTTTTCCCTCTCTCCTTGAGACGTGGCCTTATCAGTCTGAGTTGCCTCAGGGCTTGTCTCAACAAACCTGCTACATTGGATTAGCTCCCATTTCTGCACATGAAAAGGTTGTGCATGCATATACATTTTATTTAAAATTGAATTATTTGATATCTGGAGTCACGGTTGTTAATCTTGTGAAGGACAGGTGCTGCTTGCTCATGAAAGGAAGCTCTTGTGAAAGCTACTCCCTGCCTTTGAACAGGGAAATACTTCAAGCGCTCCTCTGTCCTCCCACAGAGTCGATTGATGAGGATATGATTGGGGCCTCTTAAATCCTGAGTATTGTGGGAAAGGGGGGCAGTGAGCAGTTGCTTGTTTCACTCAGCACATGCTAGGGAAAAGCAAATTAAATTTCCAGGCACAAAAAGAGGAGGTACAGCTTTTGTGGTGTATAATTCAGCTCACTGCTGCAGGTGCTTAGGATGCTAAAAGTTCTGTGAAAAGAAGTCATGAAAGGTCACTCAGCACAAAGATGCCTGTCTTGGTGTGGGAAGTTAGGAGCTTGTCCCAGCTCTAGTTTTACAAGCACTGCCACCACTGTTCCATCAGTGTGAGATTTGATGAAGCGCTTCCATAGAGCAGTGAAGGTACCACGTGCATGTGCAGTTGGAGCAGGGACCGTGTCTCAGGAGAAGGAGAGGATGTGTGGGGAGCCCAGCACAGCCAGGCTGTTGGGCGTTAAGAGTAGATGGTGCTTTCTGATCACTGATGTAGGGCTGTTAGATCACTGATGTAGGGCTGTTACATGTCCAGAACCTGCGGTGGTGGGTCTGGCAATTTTTTTTTTTAATGACCTTGGAAACTGTCAGACTTAAGAGCAAAACTCCATTCCGTGATGAAAGGTACAACACTCAAGCTTTTCCATTGCTGTCACATCTTCCTGGTGCAGAACTCTACCAGTAAAGGTCACTCTCCCTGTCCTGTCCTCCCCACAGCGCTTTGTTAGCCCTGTTTGGGGACAGCAGACCACTGTTGAGTTGCATAATCCCTAAGTATGGTTTTGGAGATCAAATCCCATGTGTCCATAAGCCTGACATCAGGAAATAATCTCCCTGCCAGGGATGCCTCTCACTCGGTTTGTGTACACTGCTGTTTTTTCAAAGTAATTCTGTCTCTTTTAATCCCTGTTCATCATTTCTGTTTTCTGGGGAAGATTCCAGTGCCACTGGCTGGAACAACACAGACCATTTGTCCATTTTATCAGGCTGTCTGTTCCATCTGGACTTCTATCCTTAAAAGAAGCAGTTGGCACCACTCACATCTTCCAGCCAGCAAAAAGTTGCCTCTGTGTGAGGCAGAAACTCCCAGAAGATTCAGAAATTCTTCCTTCTGTTGTTTTGGCCTTCAAAATAGCACTGCTCCCTCTCTCTGCTCATATTTAACACAGCAGAATACTTTGTTAGAGGCTTTAGTCTTTTACCGTTTCATGTCACTCTGTCAGTGTTAACATTCTTTCAGCTGAGTCTTTCCTCTTTTCTCCATCTTCCCTGTCAGGCTTTAATTCTGTGTCAAGTCAATGGAGTTACACAGTGCAGGGACAGGGGTATCTGCTGTAAATGTAAATTTGGGAGTGCAGACTTCATATGAGATTCCATGTTAGTGCCTGGATGTTTTATGAAGGTGTTTGGATGGGCAACTCTCACCTGTGGAAAAATGCCACAGTTCCAATTTTCCTTACAGAAGGAATCTTTTTAAGGAATCTTTTCCTTACAAAAGGAAAAACTCAGTGTTTGAGTTCAAAGTTGCCATTACTGGCCCTATGTAGCTGGCATGAGGTGCAGTGTAAAAGCATGTTCTGCATCTCTTAAACACTTCTCCTAGCCTCTCTGACAGTTAAAGTCACTCCTGCTGGGAAAGAACACTTTAGATGGATTTAAAGTAGGCAATGATTAAGAGGTTCAGGATGTGCTTAAAGAATAGTCTTGGCCTCATATGAACATCTTTCACCCAAAAGAAGGAGGGAGGCAGAAATGAGAGGTGACTTACAGGGTGCTGTGTGCCCTGAAGCCAGTGAGGTTTACAGATGACTTTGTGTATCCATTGCAGAGAGCAGCTCCCTGCCCTGGTCACTGCTGCTGCACCCCTGTCACCCTGTCCTGTAGCCTTGGAGCTGTGCCAGGGCCTGCCAGGCTGTGGGGCAGTGGCACAAGAGGAGGCTTTGCAGGACTGTGTGTGGATGATTTTCCTGCACTGCATGGCTGAGGGACTCCCTTATCCTGAGATATATTCCATCAGGGTTCCTGGCATTCACAGGCAAGCAGCCAACTCACTGCTCTGTCCCACCCATCCCTTGGCAGGGGCTTTGGAAATGTTGCAGCCTTCTCAGGCTGTTTAGATTTTTGTCTTTTTTTACACTGCTGTTTTCCTGGAATCCCTGAGAACGGCCTGGGAGGTCATACAGGCTGTTGGCTGTTAACTCTCAAAATCCCTGTCCAAACCATGGCAATGCTCTGGTCTGATTTGAGTACCTGCTCTGCATTGGGGGCAAATGGTCCC
The DNA here is from genome assembly GCF_052056855.1 of Sturnus vulgaris. Classification (NCBI taxonomy): domain Eukaryota; kingdom Metazoa; phylum Chordata; class Aves; order Passeriformes; family Sturnidae; genus Sturnus; species Sturnus vulgaris. The sequence goes on along the minus strand of NC_142256.1, from coordinate 14,093,050 downwards.
TGACAAGTCCCGACAATGAGATTCCCAGTCACTGAAGGGCTTGTTGGACCAGCTTATTCTTCCAGTGACAGAGGTAATCTTGTGCTTTGCTAGGTCTCCCTCTCTTGCTCTGGCCAGTGCTGTTGTGGGTACAGCTGATGCATTGAGGTAACACAAGGGACTGCAGCCACATTGGCTCCTGGTGCTGACTCCTTCTTCTCCCCTTTGGATTGATGCAAAGAGAAACTGCACTGGTGACTGTTCTGGCTGTAGTTGGTGTTGGTTGGTGATGGAGCACAAGCTCTCAGCTGGCTCCCAGGCAGTTCTGCAGTTCAAGGTGTACATTGACTTTGAAAAGTTAATGGATCTTGCTGCCTCTGGAAAGATACTGGATATGCCATCCTGGCAATCAGGGACTGCTCAGTTCCCAGAGCAGGGTATTTGGGGCTTGGAACTAGACAGTCTTCCTTCCAAACCATTCTATGATTTTATGATTCTATGTTTGCCTTGCTCTGCCGTGTACTTCAGCCCTGAGTGAGGAAAATCCCTTCTGAGGCCAGAACAGGAATTTGCCTGCTTTCAGGGGTGAGGCTTGGAGATTTGGACATTTGGACAGGGGAGGATGGGGAGGAGTTTCCTCTTTTTGAATTAGGCATTTCATGCAAGTTTGGATCTGCTACAGAGCTCTAAACCTACAAAAATAAAAAGCTCTTTTATTCTGAGCAAAGTGGGAAGATGGTGAAGTTGTTTTGGTTGGGAGCAGAGGGCTGGGGGAAGCAGGGGAATACTCTTGCAGCCAGACAGAAGTTTCCCTGTGGTCCCATAGCAGGCTGGAGGAGCAGCTTTCACAGAGGGTGGGGTTCGTCTGCTCCTGAAGTTTCTCCAAAAGCCGACTGGGCAGCTCAGAAACTGCTGTTTCCCCAAAACACAGCAGCCCTCACAAGGCAACAGACCAGACTGTGTAGGAAGTCAGATCCTGTGAGCTTGGAGAGCTGACTCTGTTGTCAGAGCCTGGTAAGGGAAGCTGCCCTGTGGAACGTGTGCACAGAGGGATTTGTTTTATTCTTCTGGGATGTATCTAAAACAAATTCAAGACTGGTCTCTGGGATTTGTCTCTTCCTTCCAGACAAGGAAATAGTTGCCTGTTGATAAATGAAAACCAAATAGCAGTTCAATACTGATAGAATATTGGCAGAATACTGACAATACTAACAGAACTTTTGGAAGCAGATTTTGCAATATTGTACAGCTTGTGTAGTCCCTAAGGTACAAAACCAGATATTATAGAAAATGCCCCCTCCCAGTGTAGAAGCCTGATTCTCCAGCTCGTTATGTGAAACCAACTGCACAACTTGCTGTGGGACTTGAACCAGCTCTCAGGGTTTTTGCACGGCAGGAAGCTATTTCTGTGGCTGCTTATTAGAGACATTGATCCTAGAGCAGCTTTTTTTTGGAAATGGCAGTAAGCCCCATTTCCTCTCCCACTTTTTAATGAAAACAGCATCTTCTGTAGCATAGTTGTGGGTTTAAGCAGGATCTGAACGATGCTTTCCCCTTTGCCTTTTCACCTCTTTCTTTTCATCTCTATTTTCTAATGACATTAAGGGCCATTAGACTGTGAAATGTAATTTGCCCAGAACACAGACCTCCCATTGTTCATGGCTTTCTGTTTACCAGACGCTCCCTTGGGAGCATGAGATCTGCTTTCATCTGCTACAATTTCACCCCTGTTAATGTTTGGAAGCTGAAAGACCAACCCATATTAATATTCAACAGAACGTTTCAACTCTCTTTTTCTCCAATAGGGGAAACTGGCCTTGGTAAGTCCACCCTCATGGACACCCTTTTCAACACCAAGTTTGAAGGTGACCCAGCATCTCACTCACAGCCTGGGGTCCAGCTGAAATCCAGTACCTATGACCTGCAGGAGAGCAATGTCAACCTCAAGCTGACTATTGTGAGCACAGTGGGCTTTGGGGATCAGATCAACAAAGAGGACAGGTGAGTGTGGGGGAGAGAGGCTATATTGTGATCTTTTCATTCTCCCTGTGCCCTAGTTGGGCCTGACTGCACTGGAGTTTTCCTGCTTGCTTTTTAGGAGTTGTCCTTGTCACCTCTTTGGGATGGGACAGGTAGAAGAGAGGACAGAGGCTCTGGAGTGTCAGCGCTGCTTCAGCTATAAAGCAGCTTTTCTCATGCTGTCAGAGCAATTTCTGCCCTGCTGGCAACCTTCTGCCCAAATTCATCTGGTGGGGAGACTGAAATGCTCCAGGGCATCTGGGCTTGTATTGGTTTGTGCTGACCTCAAGCTGCTGACCAAACCACTAGTTTGGTTTAGTGTCTGCTTGGCTTAATATCCATTTTGGCAGGGCTCTTCCATGGGAAGAACCAAGGAAGCATGATAAATGTGCAGTGAGATACCCTGGGGGAATGTCTCTGGCAGCTCAGATCCCAGAGTGGCTGGAGTGTGTTGGTTGAGGGATGTGCAGTTACACCAGACGGTCTCCAAGGTGCATCTCGACAGAGACGTTGCTGATGGGATTTGCTTTTTTGTGGATCTATTAGATATTTTTTTAAGTCTGTTTAAAATGTACTGATGTCCTTATTATGAGTCTGGCAGGCTCTGTATTTCAGAAGGCCTTGCAAGGCAATTGCAGGAATTTCCTGCCTCAGAGCACTGTGCAAAGCAGTACTGAATGAAGCTATGTCTTCCACCAGCAGCACTTGGGGCTGTGAGAACAGCAAGCCCTGAGTGTAAGCAAGGGTCACCCACTGCTGCAAGTGAGTCTACATTAGCCTTGTGTTAGAAAGTCTCCCACTCTTGCATTTCAAAATATGAGAGTCTGCTTTCCCTGGAGAGGATGGTATATCTGCTGTCCTCTGCTGAATCCCAGTACTGTGTTTTGACAAACAGGCTGCTAGTGTCTGATGTACGACTATGTCTCCTTGTCAGCAGTGCAACTTTAACATTTCTTACAGGTGGGGAGAAAGGGAGGTAGAGAGAATTGGTCTCAGAACATGGAAAATGGAAAGTAAAATCTATCAATAGCTTATTTCTTAAAAGCAAGCCAAGGGGAAATGTCGTATGTGTTTAGTTCTCTGACTGTGAGATGTATAGCTTTTTTTTTCCTTTCACCACAGCTATAAGCCCATCGTTGAGTTCATTGATGCTCAGTTTGAAGCCTACTTGCAAGAAGAACTGAAGATAAAAAGGGTCTTGCACAACTACCATGACACCCGGATCCACGCTTGCTTGTACTTCATTGCTCCCACAGGCCATTCTCTGAAATCCCTGGACTTGGTAACGATGAAGAAGCTTGACAGCAAGGTTGGCACAAGTAACTCTTACTGGGCAGATTTACTGTTTGCATAGTGGAAAGGCTGCTGCTTTTCCAGAGGATCTCTCCACCTTGAATAGCCCTTCTGGTGGAAATGACAGAGTAGGCAGATTTATTGAGCACTTACAAGTTTTTGAAGGTTGTATTACAGACTTAGAGAAACTCCCGGGAGCAAAGTTGATTACTTCATACCTCTGTTTTTTTCTAGGTGAATATCATTCCCATCATTGCCAAATCTGATGCCATTTCCAAGAGTGAGCTGACCAAGTTTAAAATTAAAATCACAAGTGAACTGGTCAGTAATGGGGTCCAGATCTACCAGTTCCCGACAGACGATGAATCAGTGGCAGAGATAAATGGGACAATGAATGTAAGTGACACGGTTCTTCCTCCTCTCCCAGAACAGCACTGTTAGTGTAGAGATTGGTGGCCCATATTGGAATGTTTCTTAAATCTACTTTCCCTTCTGTTTTGTGTCATAAAAACAGAGGATTTCACAAGAATCTCATCCTTGTAGTGTCATCCTAGGCTAGGAGAGCTTTGTGGTAGGCTGCTGCCTCTCTGGTGGGCTTTTCTAGTCAGCAAACGGGCTTTTAATATCCTCCTTGTCCTCGTGCTATCTGCTGAGGGCCATATAAGAAATCAGTGTTTAAACCCTTTTCAGCTCAAGAGATTGTCATTATTCTTGTCCTGTGGATCACCTGATGGCCTCCCACAAGGATCCTGTGTCAAGGAATTACACAGCTTAACCAGCAAGGTGTGAAAAGCACACAACTTGGGCCACACATACCTTGAGGTGCCTGCAGGTGCCCATTCTGGCTCTGGCCTTCCCAGCATCGTGGGTGCCTGGCTGTGGCTCCTTGAGGATAATGCAGGCTGTCCCTTGGCCCTTCTGGCAGCGCATCCTGACCATGGTCTCATTTTCCAGAGGTCTTTTCACAGGAAATCAAGTAGGGGAAGTTGATTGCTTTACTGCTGTGGATGTAGCAGAGGTCTAGCTGATGTTCATTTGTGCCACCTCTTGATTTAGTATTAATAGTTGTAGAGTGTTCTGGAGAGGCCTGAAAGAAACATGAATTTTGTCCTGATGTAGGAGCTGTCAGTGATGGTTTCCTGGTCAGAGCAGTTCAGTGTTAGTCTTTCTGAGGGTGGAAGTGAACCTCTGCTTGTCTTTCCTTTCAGCCATTTACTTTTCTCCTGGGAGGGAATTGCTATTTCGGGTTGCAGATGTTCTGGGTTGTGTCAGTCACTGCACAGACAAATCAACTCTTTAATCCTTTATTACAGTCAGAATTACCAGGTTTATGGGGACTGAGCAGGCCAGAATTTTGCAGGTCTAAAAAACTTGTATCCAAATACTGATATCATTAGAAACATAAGACAAATATTAGTCTTACTCTGTGTGTGTCCCATGTGAGAACAGGGGGCTGAGGGATAAGAGGAAGAGCCCATCTCTGTGAGCACTTGCTGGCAGTTTTGCTTTGTTTACAGTTTGACTGTATAAGCAACACTCAGAAAAACATCATCTCTGAAATCTTCTGCTTGTACCAGCTGTCATGAACTTGTCCAAGTTTTTGGATAACCTGTAGAATTCACTACCTGCTCTTCAGAGCAATCCAGGGTCACTGATCTTCCATATAGTTGGCTTCCTGAGGCTCCTTCAATTGTCCAGAATTTGGTGCACTTCAAAAGCTTTGCCTAACAAATGTCACTTCACAAAACTCAGCAGAAGAGGTTAGTGCAAAGAGCTGGGAACTCAAAGTGCTGAAGCTCTGCACTTGACTTCCTTGCAGCTTGGCATAATGCAGTATAGTTCCCAGGAGCAAGGGAGGTGGGGAGAAATCTCACAGAAGAATCCAGCAAAGTACAGTGGCAATGTCTGGGGGGTTTGCTTGGCTGCCTGAGTTTTAGAAATGAGAAGACTATAAGGTGAGATCTTCAGAGCCTAGATAGGTGTTGGGAGAGTTTCAGTTCCAGTTTTGCTGAGCTTGCACTGGGCAAGTCTCTTTTTGCCTTCTGCTGAGACATAGTCCTTACTAAAAAGTGACTGTTTCTGATTTCTGAGTTTCTGAAAAGAAAATCCCTCTTGTTCTTAGTCAGCCTTTGTATAATGTGGAGTGCATATATCAGCTTGAAGAGTGTGACCTTGGGTCACACTGGACACAGTGGCTGGGGACATGTTCAGCCCTTTCTCACCAGGGCAGAAGCAAGCAGGGAGGAAGGAGCTGTTACTCAGGGGGTGAAGGATGGACTTCCATCCCATGATCTGATGGAGCAAGGTGTCTTGTGCTCCAGCATGAGCTAGAGGAGTGGTGGGGGGGATAAAATCAAGAAGGCTCCAAGACCTCTTACTGCTTCTGTGCTTGTGCAGATGTTCTCCTCAGGCACGGCAAGCCCTGGGACAGCACCGCAGTCCGAGCCGCAGCACTCTGTTCCAGCTGTCACTCTGATGCTAGTCTTGCACTGGCTCATCTCACCTGAGACTCTGTGGCTGGGAGGATCAGCCAGGTAGAGGATATAGAGTGGTAGCACTAACAAGGTTTCCAAAAAAGGACCCACCCTGCTACCCCTTGTCTTGGACTAGTGGCCAGTGACTAGACTCCCTGAGATTAGCGTGTGCATAATGACTGTCTTGCTCAGTGGCTGTGCTCATCTCTGTGTGCTGGTGGGTCAGCCAGGTCTTGAGAGGGACTAACATGGATATCATTAAATGTGTTCCAGGCCCACTTGCCATTTGCAGTGATTGGGAGTACGGAGGAGCTGAAAATAGGAAACAAAATGATGAAAGCTCGTCAGTACCCTTGGGGCACAGTGCAGGGTGAGTTGAGCCCTGGGATTTTCATGGCATGAGTGGTGACACTTGTGCAAGGAGGTAGTGGGATTTCATAAAAGGAGCAAGGACCTGCTGGACTTGATTATCCATGGGGAATTGTCCTTTGTTAAATCCTTATGTCAGGCCTATAGTGCCAGTTTTCTCTGCTTGGAAGGGCTGTTAAACCTGTTGGAGGAGTAGACAATAGAGGAATGGGGGAAGAGATCTCATTTTCTGTCCCCATTTTCCTCCTTACCATGTCTTCTTACAGTGGAGAATGAAGCTCACTGTGACTTTGTGAAGCTGCGGGAGATGCTGATCCGTGTGAACATGGAAGACCTCCGTGAGCAGACCCACACACGCCACTATGAGCTCTACAGGCGATGTAAACTGGAAGAGATGGGTTTCAAGGACACTGATCCAGACAGCAAACCCTTCAGGTGAGATCCTGGGAGAGGCAGGAGACCTTAACAGAGGCATTGTTGGATAGAGGCGCTATGTGCTTGTGTATGTGTGTGTCCCTGGGGGAGCACAGAAAAAAACAGTGCAGCAAGAAAAACTACCAGGTCAGATAAATCCAGACTTCAGCAAAGGTCTGACTGGGAGAAGATGAAAATACAGGGAGGATGTGCAGGACTGACTGTGAATCTGCAAGTATGGGAGTAGAAACGTCTGCTGCAGAGAGACGGTGATGGCTATTTTGGGCTTGCCTAGAAACAGAGGCCACACAAAGTTAAAAGGGTAAAAGTGGATATATTTAACAAAGGGCCTTCAGGTACATTAAGGGCAGACAAAGCCTCCCTAAGAGGCTACACACAAAATGGACGATGGTCATGAGTTTTTCAGACAGATATAAGTTTTATATATTTACATATCAAGTGTTAATCCTCCAATTATGGCTTCAGGTTATCAAGTCATATACCCCCAGTTTGCTTCTCCCCAATTCGCTTTTGTTTATACTTTTTGGGGCCTGATGCTGTAGGCTGTCCTTGGATCTCAGGCCCAGAGGGATTGTTTTGTCTGACCAAAATGTGAAGACAGTTAACTAACACTTTATATGGAGTTTAGAATTATGCATTAATGCAGGACAGGAGTTGAAAAATATAAAGGCTAAAATCTTAAGGCATCATCAGTAGTGTTCCTCTGAACTAGTGTTTGTTGCCAGCTGGTTTCTTTGAATTGCCCAACATTCAACATACAGAGAAGTGCCAAAAATCATTGGATAAAGAAGACCTTGGGCATATGTGGGTGAGTGAGTAGCAAATGTGTTGTGTGTAAAGCAATAGTCATGGTGAGGGCCTGATTTCAGAGGATCAGGGAAAGCAGTTTGTCCCAATTCTTATCACTGGACTTTCCTTCCTTTTCAGCTTACAAGAAACTTACGAAGCCAAAAGAAATGAGTTTCTGGGAGAACTGCAGAAAAAGGAAGAGGCAATGAGACAGATGTTTGTCCAGAGGGTCAAGGAAAAAGAAGCAGAGTTGAAGGAGGCTGAAAAAGAGGTAAAGACTGAAGTACTTGTGTCTTCATGGCTGTGAGTGATAGATTCACTCCCAAGTAGGTAGTTATTGCCAAAGCGTTTTCTGCGGAGTGTGGTTTAGGACTTTCTTACCGAGAAGTCTGAGGTTTAACTTGGATGGGGATGTTAAGGTGTTCAGTCTGTAGGACAAAACTGAATCACAGTGCTTGTTATGTACAACTTACTGCACCAGGAAGGGGCCAGAGTCTTGATTCTAATGGAAGGTTGCAGTGTGGTGAAAGTCAAGGAGAGAAGAAGCCCATGAGATGAACTTTTTTTACAAAAAATACACCCATACAACTTTCTTAGGATTGTGAAAAATCCATTAATTTACTGACCTTTAAAGAGGAATAAGGCAAAGACCCCTGGAGATGGATTAGGGTTTTGTTTTACACTTATGCTCTCCCAATCCTCTGTTCTTAGTCTGCACAATGATGCATCATTAGAACACTGCCTGTTAGTTGTTGTGGAAGGAGGCTGTTCCCTGCCCTTTGGGCAGCGACAGCTCAGGAGCTAGAAGTGATGTGGAGACCAATGGAGATTCACAGGTTCAGATCTCAAGGGATCCTTCCATCTTCCTTTTTTCCTGTGAACAGAATATCTGGTAGTGCCATGTCCTGCTCACCTCTCCTTTCCCTTTAGCTGCATGAAAAGTTTGATCGCCTGAAGAAATTGCATCAGGATGAAAAGAAGAAGCTAGAGGATAAGAAGAAATCTCTGGATGATGAAGTAAATGCATTTAAACAAAGGAAGACAGCAGCTGAATTGCTTCAGTCACAGGCTCAACAGGCTGGAGGATCACAAACTCTTAAAAGGGATAAGGAAAGGAAAAAGTAAGTTGCTAAATCAGAGGTATTTGCTTTTTGGTAATGGTTCTCCTTTACTGTTTTTCTGCGTGTTCCTGTCTCCTTCCCAACATAGCCAGTCCTTATCAGGGGAAGGTTTGCAGCCAGGTTTAATCCCTAGTAAGGCTGAGCAGTATCTGCAACCATGTAATATTTACTGTCATCCTGAAGAGCAGGGAGCAGTACTAACCTCCCTCTTTATCTTCTGACAGCATAGGAGGGGATGAATTTGGTTTTATTCCCCAAGATTCCCTGCTCCTCCCTTGGTCTCTCAGTGCTTATGAAGAAGTGGAACCATACTAGCTGCCAAGGCTAGGGTGTGGGTAGCAGGGATGTCTCATTACCCTCAGAGAGGAGCATGTTCTCGCTCAGTTTCTTACTTGTTTAGGTTGAAAAGATTGTGGAAATTATTCACGGAGACTAACAGTCTTGAATTCCAGAACCTTCAGAATGTAAGATTGCAAAATGAGGGAACAGGTCATAGTAACTAGTTAGCACTAGTACTCTTCTCCCATCCTCAGTCAGCTTTTTGCCCTCCACAGAAACAGTGGGAGATACTGCATGGCTGTAGCAAGGGTTCCCCATGCCAGGGACTGGTGTGACAGGATCCAGCCCCTCATCAGGGTCTGGGACCTGGACTGTCTGCAGTGCCTGTGCCAGGCTCCTGGAGCTCTGCAGTTGCTCAAGAGCAACCAGCTGTACAGTGAAACAGATCTCCCAGCACTGAGCAGTTCCTTCCTTCTCACTGTGGTACATTTCCCAAAAGGAGTGCTGTGCCACCTGTGCAGATGTGCAGACAAACAGATTTGGTACCACTTCCATGATCCCCCCTCTGCACGGCCCTGGGGCAGTCCTTGCCTGCACTATGCAGTCTTAAGTGCATGAAGAAGTGCTGTTAAACTGGACAGTATGGGGCATGCCCAAAGTGCTGACAGCACTGTTTGTCAAGGAAAGAGCCTGTGACCATTAAGCTTGGGATCAAATGAGACAGTGGATAAAAAACTCAATTACAACAATGAGGTCCTGGTTGAGTCTTTTAGTTTAGACCTGAAGCTGCTTCAACATGAACATTCTTTTGTGATGGGCAATTAGTACTGCCCTTTTCTCACTCACCCATTCCTTTTTCCACTGCCTATTTTGATTTGTTCATTTAAATCACCTTCAGGGGGTTTTAATATCTTTTCATACTGAGGAGTCTGAGACTGACTGGGGAAAGACTACTCTCTCCAGCCTGGACTGTTTGAGGAATACCCAGCTGAGTTCTTTCATGCTTAGGGCCCTTAGACATCTGCTCACTCAGGACTACAGACTTCAGCCTTGAGATCAGTCAGGGTCAGAAATGTAGAAAAGGGGGGCAACAGCCCTATAGTATCAGCAATTAGTTGCTGTGGCCCAAGTCAAACTCGGTCCTTGAAGTGGTTCTCATCTCAGAACATCTCCTTGACACCAAGCATGGAAAAGCTTTGGTCCTTGTCAGTTAACGACACAGACAACTCCATGACACAGAGATAGGTCAGTGCTTCAGTAAGGCATGGGAAGATAATAGGAAGCCTCTTTTGCCTCTGTGCTAGAAATGGTGCTGTTTTCTTTGCTCTGTAACTTCCCGATTATCCTTAATAATGAATTTCAGTATTTAGATCATAGTTTTTTCTTAACAATCCATGAATTTTGCAAACTAGAGCTTAATTGTAGCTTGTTTACTACTGGCTGGCAGTACAATAACCTTTTTCTTTCACAGGTGACTTGTTTAAACCCAAGCTCTGTAATTTGCACTAATCATGACTCAGTTGATTTTTTTGTTGTTACATCATTATCATCATTATTAGGTCTTATATGTGTGCTGTTTTACAGTTAGCTGCTGTTTGGCTGCATGGTGCATGAGGCACATTGTCCTGGTAAGCGTCATTAACTAATAGAACCTCACAGTGGGATCAGTTACCTTTCTGAGAAAAGCAGACTGTGTGCAAGTCCTGAAGCTTATAAGTATTATCTCTGTCTTCCTCTGCTTTCACCCCCACTATATGTGCTCTACCAGTCACTCTCTATATGTGCAGTTGTAGAAAAAGTATGTAATTATCTTTAAAGATTCTGCAAAGTTAAATTCAGAGACTCAGGATAATATGGAACATAGAAGAATAAAGATTACGTCCTCTTCCTGTTAAATCTTCCCAGCACTTCATTGGCTCTTTATTCCATCTCTCTTAAAAATAAACTATATTCTTTAATCACACAGGCCATGTTGATACTATGGCAACAATTGCTATGGAGATGTGGGCATGATGATACAGCCCAGCTAGCCATGAAAATCTCTCTCTTTCCTCTCTCCTCCTTCCCTCCCACTCCTCCAAGCTGTAATGTTAACTTGTGATTACAGTGAGGGTGAAGGTAGATAAGACTAGTTTCTATCATCCTCATTAGGGTTATTAGTTAAACGGCTAATGACAGCTACTTACAGCTAGGTTGAGTGGGTTTAACTGAGCATTTTTAATTTGCTGGTGATTCTCTGGTGAGAGGAAGAGGAAACATCCCACAGGAATGTCTTTCTTCTTCACAGAGAACCAATACTCATTATCCAAGGCAAGCGTGACAGTGCCCTAGGCTGAGGTGCACTGGCCTCTCAGAGAAGGGACCCTATTGAAAATAAACTATAAAACACCCTAAAAACTCATCTTTGGGTCCACCCTTCCCTGCAGACAAAGCTAAGACTTGCATTCTCTCCTGGATAGTCCACACTAAATTATGGTCTACCCTTAAACTGGTAGAAGCTGATTCCAGGATTCCTTCCCTCTTAACTCCACCAAGGGAAATGGAAAAGCAAGTAAACATCATGCTGTCAGTGAGAGGCATTTGAATCTAAGTTAAATGGGACCTTCCACTTAACAGAAGAGCTTCAGAAGGGTCTTGCACTGACTCGAACTGGCGCTTGCAGTTGTCTTGAGCTGTCCAGTTGAATGAATGTCTCTGCTGCCAACAGTAACTGTAGAACAATGAAAAGAACAATTCTCTGCTTATCAGGCTCTGAATGTAGAAAAATAAGCTCAAAGAATAAATGTGTTCATTCTGGTGCTGAGTACGAAGGCACAGCTAAAGTGCAGTTAGAGTGAACATTACTGATTTTTGTTGGTTTTGGATTGCTTTTGGCAATCCTCACATAACTGTACACTGTTGTGTGCTGGGCTTTGAATCAAATGAAGTTCTTTGTTCCCACTACACAAATGCAGACAGTGCCTTTTTCAATGGGCATTTGTCATTGCTAAATTAAATATGTATATGTGGTACTTTTCCAGGATTTAGAAAAACACTCTCCATATTGATCCATAAAGTGTTCCAGGGCTTCACTGTTTTGCAAGGATACAAACAAGTCACAGTTGATGAGTCCTGTAGCTTGCAAAACTGTGAAAGGATTGTTTTAGAAAATAAATTTGGTTCATCCCACTGCTGAGTGTGTGTGTGTCTGCATAAAGCATGTTTTGTAGTCAGATTAAACCTTATTAACACTTAGCAACATTTTTTTTGTGTGTGTGCGTGCTCATTAGGAAAATTTGTATTTTTATTTTGGTTTTTGTCATTAATCCATAAAACCATTAACCTGCCTTTTTCTTTCATTTTCAGTTCGGGTTTCCTGTAGAACCTTTCCCTTGGCCCCAGAGGCGAATGCCCCACCCTCGGCTGTGCCATTGTGCCTGTTTGCTCACCTTTCCCATTGCTCCCCTCCTGTGCTCATCACTCGGGGTTAAACCAGAGTTCTTGGCCGCTGGGGTTGTTCTTGTGAGGGACCCTGCTGGCCAGAGGGGCTTGTGCCAGGTTCCTCCTGCCCCTTGGGCAGCAGCAAGACACCCACTGCTCCTGGGCGAGTGTCCCCTCTCCCCTGCTCAGCTTTTCCCTCGCTCCGTGCTGTCAGAGCTGCTTGGGGGGTGCATTTAGCTCCCAGTACTGCTGTGGGGTGGGATGTGCTGTCTCCAGAGACTGGCTGCCCTCTTCCCATGGTAATTTGCTGTTCCTAAGCCCTCATTATCCCCTGTGCTGCCATGTGTGACTCAAATAACTTTCAAGGACTTTTTGCAAAACTTGACATCCTCACAGGCATGGGCCTGAGTCCAAACCTCTAGTTCCCAGGCTTGAGGAAATCTCAAATTTGGATCCATGGTTTGCAACTAAGTGTTCTCTGAATGCTGCAGGGGTCATGAAGGATCTCTTGCCTGGTCTCCCTCTCAGTGTGCTGACCTGGATGCACATCCTGGATCCAATCTCAGGGAAAGCTGGTCACCTTGCTGTACAAATCAGTGTTTCTGAAGAAAGACGATGCTGTTTCATTGACTTTCTTCTCAGTGATTCCAACAATTTCTGGTTTTAATGCAAAAAAAAAATACTACCTTTATTTGTTTTTAATCTGGCATTTCTTTAGAACTGTACAGATGTTGACAGTTTTTTTTCTCATATTTTCTATTCAGCAAAAGCCTTGTTTTTATTGCAAGATTTGCACTAAAAAGGAGGGTGTTTTGCTCACTGGGCCAGGAGTTCACTCTGGCCAAGTGTAACTGTGGTTTGCATGCAAGTGTCTTCTCTCTGTATTTCTGTCTTGACTTTTGTTTTTAAATAAAGAGTTCATCAGACAGTGAATTCTGGTTAACATTTACTTCTTTTGTTTTTTGTTTTCTTTGCCCTTTTTTTACAGTAACCCATGGCTCTGTACTGAGTAATTACCCCTGAATACAATGGCCTGGAATGGACCTTCATTTACTTGTTAAATCGGAGGGTCTAATAAAACATGACAGCATTTCAGCTGTGACCTTTCCAGGGTGTTATCCTTGCTCTGTCCTATGTCCTCATTGTGATTCTGTCTTTACTATGTACTGGTGGTTATTGCTTTTATTAAACAATGTAAAATTAGTCATAACAAGGTTCTGGATGCTACAATTTTAAATCCTGCCTTATTTTTTTCCCTACAATTATGGATTCCCCTTTTTCCTGGTCTCATTCCACCCAGCTAAATAAGGTATATGGAAATAAGTTCTGTGAGTTATTTTTGCTGGCAAAATAACAGTGCAGTTTAAATATATTTATTGATTACATTAAAATGACAACAGCATCTTAGTTTAATTATCACATAGTTCAGAGATAAAACACTCTTTTCTCATTATATTGTGTCATTTTCATGACATCATCTGTCTTATTTCATTTGCTTTTATATTTTTCTTTTGCTAATTCATGCTATCTGAAGACTAGCATGTAAATCCTTGTTTCCGTTTCAGACTTGCTTGTTGTGGCCCCAGTCCTTCAGTTGCGCTGTGGGCGGGCTCAGTGCTCTGTATGTGGTGAATCCACACGTCCTGCCCCTGCTGAAAGATCAGATGAGTGCTGCCAGACAGCCTCCACTCACCCCCTCCAGATCCTGGGCTGTTAAAGATAAGCAGACATGAGGTCTGGCCCTGATAGGTGATGCTGTTTAGTGCTAGCTGCTGCTGAGGTTTTACCTGAGTGGGCGATGCCACAGGCTCAGGAGCAGTTTCAGCACACGGTCAGCCTGGCTCCTGCTCACAGCAGCAGCCCCAGGTCAAACCATGGCCTGGCCTCCTTTCCCAGCAGTCAAGGCAGTCCAAACTCTTGATTGCAATGTATTTTCTCAGATATTCTGTTTCACCATAAATACAGTTTCATTTCCCATGGAGTTCTTTGATTGCTTTGTGGTTTGCTTGGGATTTTTTTAGCAAGTTAAAATAATTTGAATATTTTCTTCTTCCTCTGCTTTTGAATGTTTCCCTGCTCCCAAAACTAGTCAATATTAACCTGTCAATGATTTCTAGGTCATGTGCTAAAAGGACAATTGAATATGACTTATTTTACATTACTGCAGGTCACTGTTCTTCCTGACCATTTGCCTTATTAGAATTATTTAAAGTTATGTGAAATCTTTTTAAATACTTTAAAGAAAAAAAGGTTTTTACTTGTGTGATTTCCCTGAAGTACTTGAGGTACCACAAGGAGGTTTCATCTCTCCTCTGTCAGCTGTTTCCATGTTGCATGTCCTTTTCTTGCTTTTTTAATGTCTTTCTCTTTTTTGCTAATCTTCTGTTTTTTCTCTTTTTTCCCCCTTTTCTCTCTGTAGCTTTTTTTAATCTGTCTTCGGCAGCTGCACTGTGTCTGAGGGAGAAGACTGCCACTTCTAGAAGAGTTTAAGGGTCTTGTGTCTGGGGAGGGGGGAACAAATCTTCAGTGTTAGTGTCTTGGAAAGAAGCTCTTTTACTGACTTGCATGATACTTAAAATTGAAGTGTCTTGTAATTTGTGTGACAAGACAGGGTGATGAGGGGGGAACTGATGACCTGGAATTTTGAAGAGCCGCAGAAATGTGATGTTGGGACTAATGATGTAGCGAATACATTTTCAAACGTTGTTATGGGCATATGTTTTTTCTAATGTTGTCTTTAATAATATAAATGTCATGGGCTTCCCTGAGGTGTGAAGCCTAAGGAATATTTTCAATATGCTGTTGTTTGATTGGTTTTGGAAACCATGCATTCAGAGTCAAAGGAAATATAAACATGGTGCAACTTGCTCTGTTGGCAGCCACGAAATATTTAATTTTATCAAAGAAATAAAGTAAGAACTCTGTGTTCTCACTGGTGTCCTCCTGTGTCTCACCATCCTGTTAAAAAGCCCCATTGGCTGGTGGACGTGAGTCAAGTGGTACTTTGTCTTTCCTAACTCCATTTCCTCTTGTTCTTTTAAGTTAGGAGAATCTGGCAGTGCCAGGGAGAGGCGGTACCGGGGCGGGTGTAAGGATGAATTCCGTGTCCCGGCGGTGCTGGAGCCGCCCGGGCACTGCTCGCCCCGCTGTGCTGCCCTTCCCGTGCCCCGCATGCTCCCCGAGCCACCGTCCCGTGCCGGCTTCGTTTCCTTTTTACAAATGCAAGTGCGTGAAAACGGCACCGCGTTCTGTGTTTACACGGCAAAATTGAGGAACCAGCACTGTTCCGCCTATTACCTTTCTAACTTTCATGTAAATTTTAAATAAAAAATATGAAAGCCAGCGCGGCTGCTGTGGTGTGTGTATGTGCTGCTCGCGGGGCCGGCGGCGCTGGGCCCGGCGCTCCGCACGGGCACGGGGAAGCCGAAGCCCGGCGAGGATGGCGGATCCCGATCCCGGCCCCGGCCAGCGCATCCTCGCGGGCAGGGCCGCCCTTGGGGCAACTGTGGCTGTTCGGTAAGGCCTGGGGCAGATCCCCGAGCCGCGAGGAGGGCGGGCACGGAGCGGAGCGGGGCCGTGGGGACCGTGGGTGCCTCGGGGACCGCTCCGGTCACGCCCCCTCAGGCCCCGCTCCCTCACGGGGCAGCCGCCGCCAGGGGGCGCTGAGGCCCGCGGCGCCGGCCCCGCCATGGCGGCTGTTTTCTCGCGGGATCTCGCGCGATCTTGACGCGCGGCCACGTGACGCGGCGCCGGCCGGGCCGCGCCGTTCGGCCCCGCGCGAGTGGGGGGAGCGGAACCGGCACCGCGACGGCACCTGCGGGACGGGACCGCCAGGGAACGGGGCGGGGGGGGGGGGGCAGGTGGCGGGGGAGCTGAGGCCGGGCAACGCCGGCGCTTCCCGGTGGTGCGTAGCGAGCCGCGGCCTGGTCCACACGTGGGGCCTGGTCCCGCCGTACGCGCCCGGGCCCGGTGGGTCCGCGCCCCCGGCGGGGTTCGGCCCTGCGGCCTTTGTCCACCATGCCGCCGCCGGCGGAGCCTCAGCCGGAGGGGGTGCCCGAGCCGGTGCTGGAGCAGTGGCGGCAGTACAACGAGACCGACCGGCAATGGGCTCTGCGCCGCCGCTTCATCGTCCGCCACCTCTCCGCGTATCCCGGCTCCGCCATCGACCAGCTGCTGGCGCTCTCCGTGCTCTGGACCAACCACGTCTTCATGGGCTGCAGGTGAGGCCCGGGGGACACACCGGGCGGCGGGCGGTCTCTCGGCTCTCCGGGCCCGGCGCCCGCAGGACGGCGAGGGTCGGGGGGCTCAGTCGGACGACCCATGCTGCGGGCAGGAATCGGGGTAGAAAAGTGAAGCCGGGACAGGAGCCCCCGAGGGGAGAAGGGGCGCGTCGTGGCCAAATCTCGGCCCCAGATGCGTTTTAGAAAGTGGCCGCAGAAGAGGTGGGATGAAAGGGGCTGATGCAAGAGAACTTCTGTTCCTGGCCAGTTTTTGCTCGAATATGCCGGCGTTTGTATGTGGAGGAGAGCAAGCTACTGGAAAAGTTTATGTGTGTTTTGCAAGTAGTTCTTGATGTCCCGCCCCCAGGACTCGTTAAGTTTGTGATGCTGTGTTATTTAAGCGAGGAAAGAGTTTCTCTCTGAGCACAAAGCAGCCTGTACAGTCCCCTGAACGCTTAGTTTTTCTGGGAGAAAGAGACGTGGAGAATGGACGGAGTATCCTTTCATTTAGCCGTACTATCCATACCCAGGTTGTGGAGATCTGTAGAAACGTCACCCACGTTCCACTGACACATTGATGATGTGATTGTTTTTAACTGGACGGAAGGACCGAAGCAGTTGCTTAACGACCGACTTCTGCAAACTGTGTAGTGACAGAGGAGCTTGTGAGCATTGATGGCACATAGATGGACTTTTAATAATGTTCCGTCCTGCAGCCTTGTGGGGGAATACTTTGTGTCATCTCTACAGAGCAAAATCAATATCTTTAAATACAGATACCTGTTTACTTTTTTTTTTTCCCTCCTAGGTCAAGTACTAAACTTGTGGTCTGAAAACATCAAAATTAAACACAGATTTAAAATAGTTTCAAATTCCAAAGTTTGAGCAATATGTTGAAATTGAGAATGTCTTCTTCATATGCAGTTTGTGTGGTCCATCCTAATCTGTTTGTATGTTGTCTTAGTGGGAGAACCTTCTCTGTGCCTCGGCTTTTGGGAATGGTGCAATAAACAGTTACAGAGTGCTGGTAATGCAAGTGAGCAACTGTGTGGGAAGATTCCAAATCCCAAAAACTGATGCAGTTTAAGCCTGTCAGTGCACATACTTTCTGTGATGGACTGCTTCACCTGCAGCTCCCAGGGGAGATGAGATTTGTGCAGGATGAAGTTTGGAGCCAACAGTGAAGATTTTTCCTCAGAGCTGGTGTGCCTAGCTGGGAGCACTGCACTGGAACATACTGTTAAAACAATTCTAGCTTTACTTACCGGTTGCCTGGGGAAGAAGGGGACCCACAGCATTCCCTAGAACTGCCTTTTGCTGTTTGGGAAGAGCTGTTGTTGATTTGTCAAGTAAATAGCTTCAAAGTTTGAGGGATTTTTGTTGTTTTCTCTTAAGTTTGTCGGCTAGAGTTTGGCTTGGGGTTTTGTTTTCCTAATGCTGATTTCTTGCCAGCTGAAGACAACCTATTTGTCAGAGTAGCTCAGCCAGTTAGAGCAGGGTACTGATAATGACAGTGTTGTGGGTTCAATCTACGTATTGGCCGTTCACTCAAGACTTGGACTTGATAATCCTTGTGGGTCCCTTCCATTTCAGACTATTCTGTGGTTCTGTGAAGAACAGATCATAGTCTCTGTAATGAAATCTGAGTGAGTGTTTTGTTGGGAGATGATGTGGAGAGCCTCCAGAAGGCTGAGAAAACATGGTCTGTGAGGAAGGGGTTAAGTGAAATGCTCCATTTACTTTAAGCATGGATGAGGGAAGGCCTCCTATTCCCAGATAGTTAAAGGTGGCTGAGAATGGGGGCGGTGGTGCAGGAAAGCATTATGTTCTAGAGCTGCAGGGATCAGGGTAAGGGATGACCCATTAAAGTCACAGGAGAGAGATTTCATTTAGGTGCTGGAGGCACTGAGTTCCTCTGGCCAGATTAGACAAACACGTGTTGAGACTGTTGATCTCCTCCCACCCCCAGCAGAAATATGAGCCCCAAAGATCTGCATCCTTTGTGAAGAACGCCAGGTGTCAAATCTGACACTGTTTTCTTGCACCCTGCTGGAAAGGAGCATTGTCCTTGACAAGCAGTGTCATCTTGTCCCTGTAAGCCAGAGAGAGAAATAGATTCCAACTCCTCTCCCATTTGGCTGCGAGAGGGTGAGGTATGGCTTGGTTTGAAAGACAGGTGTCTGCCAAGATAGGCAGGAACCTCCTTTGGAATGGAAAATATGACCCCCTTCCTTCCAAATTATTATAACTTTGAAATTTTGGAGCTTTCAAGCAAAGATGGGGGAAAAGGAACAACAGTTCTTTGCTAATGTGTGTGTGTAGAACAAGGCAAACAAAGAGCAGCAGCCCCGAGGAACAGAACACAAACCCAGGGACAGCCGCTCTCGGCTGCGGCCCCTTCCCCTGCGCTGCAGTTCCGGGCACAGCCAGCAGGGGCGCTGGTGGCTCCCGGCCGGGCAGGGGCCAGGATTCCCCGGGGCACCAAACAAAATGGAGCAGAAACTGCGGGGCCTTCGGGGCTGCGTGGACCTGGAGTGCAGGGTTAAAGTGTAACGAGAAAAGCCCCAGGCAGCGGCAGAAAACCTCGTGGCAGACGCAGTCTGTGGGAAGGGGTAGGGGCTCGAGATCCCGGATTTTTCCCCTGAGGCACCCAAATAGATGGTGAGGATGCTTTCCAGTGTGATCAGGTGTTAATGAAGTCCCAGTTCAGTGGCTGCTCTTTCGAGCAAAAGTTCACCCACAGCAGGAGAACCAGTACAGGACTGGGCTCCAGCAATGGCAGCGAATTCTCCCCACAGTAAGCAACAGCTCGACTGTCCTCCTCTGATGCCAAGAGTGAGAGAGGGAGAGGAGCTGAGCCCAGCCCCTCACCCCCCCCCAGCCAAGATCTCTTGCAAACTTTGCCCTTCCAAAGAGAAAACCCCACAGGTAAGAGAGTAGCAAGCTGCACACTTCCCTCACCTTGGCCATTTCCTTAGTCTCTCTTAAGTAGTGGTCGTTACTGTCTCTTAGCGACAGATGGGACAAAGTTTCATGAAAGAAAGAAATGAAAAATCCTAACCCCCAACATGGTGGTGAGTATCACCACTATCTCAGCTTCCTTTGATGTCTCCTGGAATTTTCTTCCCATTCCTGGTTCTGCTGCTTACACTGAGGGCTGAGCTGTGCTGGTGAAGCAGGGACTGCAGTAGTCTGTGCTCAGTTCTTACCCAGGAATTTATATAGATCTAATTCCTGCTTGGCCCTCTAAATCAGGAGCAGAAAAAACCTTTTTTGAGTGGAGTTTGAGTAGATTTCTAGAGCCCTTGGAACAGCAGTATTTAGAAGCTGGTGCAAATCACTGCAGCCCTGGCTGTTGGGGCTCCTGTCTGTGGACAGTGCCCTGATGCTTTCTGACTTTGAAAGGTGAGCATAACATGGAACAGGTGCAGTTTTGCTCTTCCTCCTTTCTGAACCATGGTGTGGAGCTGTCAGAGGCTGGTGTCAGGCTGTGTTTGTAGGCTCTCCTTGGATTGAAAGATTTATTTTCTGTTTAGCCTCAGCGTGCAAATGGCTCAAAATCATGTGACAGATCCCCAGCACAATGGAAAACTGAGCTGGTGGGGGATGTAGGGCCTAGAGGGATGGGACAGGGCTGTGCCATGCACGTCCTGCCTGTGGCTGCTGCAGCAGGGTCAGGGTTTACAGCAAGGGTCAGAGCTTATCACAGCCACCTCACCTCTCTCGTGGTTCAGGAACCTAAAACATTTCGCTTATAGCATCCAGCTAGAATTTAGTTTGGTTTTTTAAAGAGTGGTTGATGAAGGCTGAGTAGTGCCTGACATGGTAGTTGTGGTGTTGGTGACACACAGGACTCCAGTGCCAGTCTGAGCACCTGTGTTTGATTCACTGAAGCTGCTGCTCCTCCCTCACACCCCAGTGTTCATTATTAGTGCTCCTGGCAGCTCTGCCCAATACTGTATTTTGACAGCTAATGTATTTAGATTTCAGTTTAGAACAGTGTCAGTGTGCTGGCTGCATGGTTTACTCAGAAGTGGGTTCATGCAGAGCCAGGTCAGCTGGTGTGTGGCTGTATGCCTGTGCCGGGGGACAGTGGTCAGTGCTGTGCTCTGCTCCAGCACGATCAGAGGAGCATCTCCCTTGCACCTGCTGCTGTGTCTCCGGCAGCTTTAGTTCTTGTTTTACATAATAAAAGCTTGTGTGTGCTGCCCGGTGGGGCCGGCTCTGAGGTGTTCTGCTGTTGAACCCACACAGGTACGGTGTGCAGGTCATGGAGAAGGTTCTCAAGATGGCTGAAGGCATCGACATTGGGGAAATGAGGTCGTACGAGTTGGTGCCCAACAGGAAGCTGAAGAGATATCGCTCTCCATCAGACAGTGAGTACATCTGCCCTGTTAATGACCCCTTCCCTGTCCCTGCTTGGTGGCCATTCCTGGGAGCATGGGGACACCCGTGTGCCACAGGGCCACCTCCGGGACAGCTGGCACAGCGAACTGCAGAGAAGTGTCCGTGGTGTGCTTTGCTGGACTGCAGAGCAGTTCCCCCTCCTCTGCCGTGTGCATGATTCACACAGAGTTCTATCTTTGCTTAAGAAAATACCATTGCAATTATCAGGTAATTGGTTTCCCCTAGGGATGGTGTCTGGAATTGAATACCTGTCTGGCTTTGTCTGCTGTGGTGAGGGGTGATGTTCTGACCCAAGGAAGGATTGTACATGTACATGGAGATGTTCAGCTTACTGATTTTGAGTTACAACCTGCTTGGAGCTTTGAGGGGATAGTGAGTAGACATGATAGGTAGTTTTGGGCTTTTTTTCCTCCCCGCTGGGCCCAGAAGAGTGCTATATATGTCAGCTCAGTCCCATGGTCTTAGGGATCAGTGTTCCAGCTGTAGCTTTTCTAGTGAAGGAAATGTAGCAGGCAGAGAGGACTGGTAGTTCGTTGGCTCCGTGTGCTGGCTTCTCCATGGCACCTTCAGAGCTACCTGTCCTCCCTCTGGAGGGGGGCGGGAATTGTCCCTGGGTGCAGGCAGGCCCCTGTGTCAGTCAGCAGTGTGGCTGTGCAAGTCACAAATGGTCAGACAGCCCAGGACTCCTCTGGGCTTGGATATAATTTCTAGCTCTGCTGAAGTTGCTTCCCTTACTTTGACAGCCAGCAATCTTTCTGTGCTTCCATGGGCCAGCTGTAAAACTGAGGAGATACTGCTCTTCTCCTGTGTTTTGTCTGTCACAGGCAGCAGCCCTGCGGGTTCTCCAGGGCTTGTTGTACAGATGGCATAATGAGTTGTTCTGCTGGCAAGAGCCTTTAGGTGCTGCTGCAGTGCAACCATCAAAAACAGACGGAGGAAGAAATGCAAACCGTGCCGTAATTCATCAGAACTGATGGGCAGGGGATTGAGTGCGTACGAGCTTTGTCACCTGATTTCACTACAGAGGAAGGGCTGTTAATGCTGTGTGCAGGTGTTGTTTTCAAATGCAGTGAGCTGGGTGGTGATACCTGTGCTGTGGTGGTTGCTGTCTAGACAGCCTGACCTACAGCAGGGCTGCAGTGCATTGGCACTGGATTAGGCAGCATTTCCTGGCACTGAGCTGGCCTTTTGCTCCTCCGATGAAATTACACACATGTACCACGTCAGCACGTGGGTGCTGAATCTTCCATGGGAGAGTCTTGTGTAACCGTCTCTTAGATGTAACATATTTACTTGTCAGCTATTTGATTCTCTCGTTCTGCAGTAGCTGTGCACACCAGGATAGTCTGTCTCATTTGCATTTCTTCTGGTGAAGAAACAAGAGGTCTGTCAGTAACGGGCCCTCAGTCACCACAGCTGTCCCTTGAGGCTTGGGCAGATTTCTTCATGTTTTCTGCCCTTTAGCCCAAAGCAATTTCACTGAGAGAAAATGTGCTTCTATTAAGTCAGTAACGGCCCTGTGTGTTTTGGAAAGGAGGCTTTGGTACCACTGTGTTCCACCTCAGATGAGAAGACTTGATGATAAAGTAGTTTATCTGACATCATCCTGCAACCCTGCAGCAGTCAGAGCTGAGGCTCTAGCCCTTCTCTGGTGTTCTTTTTGGCCATAGTTTTACTTATTTTAGTAGATTTGAAGGGATTAACTTCAGAAATGACCAAGTGGGTCAGTGTGCAATGCTGGAAGGCAGCATCATGTGACTAAATATATAGAGATTTTTGTGTGGTAGCTATGAAGGTGGAAATACCACTATAGTGACCTGCACAAGAATGTCTGATTGTCTTTGAATTGTGAATGTCTTTTGGAAGGAAACCTTTTGGATTTTGGCTAAGGAATGCAAATCCTTTGTTCAGAGCCTGCAGGCTCCTCTTGAAGATCACTTTCTGAAAATACTGTCTCCCTGTCATAGCACATATTGGTAATTGTGTAATTTTCTTCCATATCATAGGTCCAGAGCCAGAAGAGATTCCTGAGCCACCCAAAAAGGTGGCCCCCAAGTTCCGAGTGCGACCACGCTTTGAGCCCATACATTTTGTCACCAGTGCTGAGAAGGATGGCAAGAAGGACAATTCTCTGGATAATCAAACACAGGAGGTGAACCAGGAGGCAAATACAAACAGCGTGGCACGGCCAGCTGAAAACTGTACAAATTCTTTTGTGAATGCACGAGAGGTGGATCCCCAGCTCTCCAGCTCAGGGCCTGCAAAGCCAAGCCCAGCAGCAGCAGCCAAGAAGGCTGTGAATAGCGTGGACTCTACCACAAACAGCGCCTTGCAGGTTTCTGTTTCCCCTTCAACTGCCCCGTCTGCATCAGAGACTTTCCCTTCATCAGCAATAATGCTGAAGCAGAGCTTTATGGAGAAACTGTCAGCAGCTGTCTGGAAAAATCTTACTAATCCAGATGCAAACACTGGGACGGATAAAATTAACTTCACGTATCTTTTGACACGTTCAATTCAGGCATGCAAGACAAACCCTGAATATATTTATGTTCCTCTGAAAGAGATAGCCCCTGCTGACCTGCCCAAGAGCAAGAAGCTCCTGACTGATGGCTTTGCTTGTGAGGTGCGGTGTCAGAACGTTTACCTGGCCACTGGCTACGCCGGCAGCAAGAACGGATCCCGGGATCGAGCGGCGGAGCAGGCGGTGAAGCTGCTGAAGAAATCCGTGGAAGTTCGAATTGTGCAGCGGAAGTTCAAGCACACCTACCACGAGGACCTGGTAGTGTGTGAGGCAGGTGTGTGTCGCCCAGATTTCCCTCCCGCGCTCAAACCTCATGAGGAGTTCGTAATTGCCAACAGGGACTGTGTCCCAATGCAGCCTGGTAGTGAATCCACAAAAGGTTCCACAAATACCAGCAAACACTGGACTAGTTTTGTCCTCACAGAGAATGCCAGCGATGCAATAGGAATACTTAACAATTCTGCCTCATATAACAAAATGTCTGTTGAATATAAGTATGAATTAATGCCCAACCGCTCGTGGCGTTGTCAGGTGTATCTCCAAG
This sequence comes from Sturnus vulgaris, assembly GCF_052056855.1. Classification (NCBI taxonomy): domain Eukaryota; kingdom Metazoa; phylum Chordata; class Aves; order Passeriformes; family Sturnidae; genus Sturnus; species Sturnus vulgaris. The sequence continues at coordinate 14,069,180 of NC_142256.1, read as the reverse complement.
ATCACTGCCTGGCCGAGGGATTTGGCACAAAAAAGACTAGCAAGCATGCAGCAGCTGAGGAGGCACTGAAAATCCTGCAGAAGATGCAGTCAAATATAGCATCCATCAAAGTGACCCAGGTGCAGAAAGTGGGCTGCTCATCACGGGGCTCTGGGAGGAAGAAGGACCTGAAGGACCTGGTGATCTACGAGAACTCCAATAACCCGGTGTGTACCCTGAACGACACTGCCCAGTTCAACAAGATGACGGTGGAGTATGTCTTTGAGAGGATGACAGGCATGCGATGGAAATGCAAGGTGATGCTTGAGGATGAATTCATCGCAGAAGCAGTTGGAGTGAAGAAATCTGTCAAGCATGAGGCAGCAGAGGAAGCCGTGAAAATCCTCAAAAAGACTCAGCCAACTGTTGTTAATAACCTGAAGAAAGGCACTGTTGAAGACGTCATTTCCAGAAATGAGATTCGAGGCCGATCAGCAGAGGAGGCTTTCAAACAGAAGATCAAAGAAGATAACATTGGGAACCAAATTTTAAGAAAGATGGGCTGGACAGGTGGTGGCCTAGGGAAGGATGGTGAAGGAATTAGGGAGCCTATTTCAGTAAAGGAACAGTTCAAAAGGGAAGGACTTGGGCTTGATGTAGAAAGGGTGAACAGAATTGCTAAGAGAGATATTGAAGAGATCATTCGAAACTATGCACGCTCAGACAGTCACATTGACTTGACTTTCTCTAGAGAACTGACCATGGATGAGCGGAAGCAGATACATCAAATTGCCCAAAAATATGGTCTTAAAAGTAAATCCCATGGGCAAGGACACAACAGATACTTGGTGGTGAGCAGGAAGCGGCGCAAGGAAGATCTGTTAGACCAGCTGAAGCAGGAAGGCCAGGTTGGGCATTACGAGCTTATCATGCCCCAAGCAAACTGAAGTGAGGTGTCCCCTTTGACCAGAGACTGAGTTTCCTGGACACTCGACTAAAGAAAGAGATGCTGCATTTTTCTTGTGGATAATAATGACATTAAAGTCTTTTTCTTTGGCAATATAATTTCTAAAATGTTGTTAGGTGTTTAGGACCGACCAAATTCTGTTCAAGCGCATTAGCACAACCCAAAAGCAGTAGTGCTGTTACTGTATGTGTCTTTAATATTACTTGTTCCTTCACATTTTAATAGTTTTGTAATAGCAAACACACATGTCCAACGAGAAGGAATATGACATCATTTAAAATTAAGGTCCCTTATTCTTCTTGAGCAAGGAAGGAAAAAAAAACCTTTTTAAAAAAAATTAAAAAGCAAAGGAAATGCAGTCTAGGAGCATAAACTTGTATGTAAAATTGGTATTAATGACAACAAAAATAAAGTTTTATTTCTGGAAAAAAATAGGTTTTGTCACACTTTGTATTTAAAAAAGTGTGAAAACTTGATTATTTTGAGAAATACTTTTATTGAGGTCTTGTCTCTGCTGTGTGTGTATGTACAGTATGTAAACCTTAACGAGTTCAGTGGTAGTTTTATTCATAGATGCTACCTTAAGTCTCCCATTCTGAGAATCACTGAAGGCGCCTTCAATGCCAGCGAATGGGACTGAGAATTGCAGCGTTTCTACCTTGGAGAACGGTGGACATGTGCAGATACCATGGTGAAGTGTGAAATATAAAAACTGGAGGTAAATGCAGAGCCCACGCTCAAAGATGCTCGTGTAGCTTGTGGGGACTGTTATATAACTTATTTTTTTACTTGGAATATCAGCTCTTTAATCCTGAACAAAACCGAATCTGTGCCTGGTTATTTCTCTGCTCCATCCCTGTACCAGTGCTTGTGTCTGGTGAGGGCGATTTCCCAGGAAACTTCCGGCCTCGCTCTGACCACGAGTGAGTGTGGGAGCTCTCCAGGGCTGGCTTATGCCCTTGGGAGGCCAGAGTGCTTCTCTCCTTAGGGGAAGCGGCCTCTGAGCTCCATCTGTGCTGCTCTGCCAGCAGGGTTAGAGGACGAAGTGCTCTGAGCCTTGGAGAACACTCACTTCATGCTTGGGAAGCTTAAAGGATAGCACTTGACCTGGGAAGAGCCAGGAGTGAGGCATGCCTAGAGATGCCGGTTATTCTGTCAGCAGTGGGGCCTGCAGCTGCCTCTGTACTGCTAAGCCAGTCCTAATGCACTGCTTTTGTCTGGTCTCTTGTTGCCATGTCAGCCATCACCTTCAGTTTTTTTCTGCTTATGTATTTGCCTCTCCAAATTATTACATCCTCCTCTATCTTTTTTCCCACCTCTTGTTCTATTTTTAAATGGTCTCAGGGCTGAGGTGAGGATGTCTAACCACAGAATGTCCCAGTGGTGAGCAGTTAGGGGGATTTTCATCTCTGCAGGGTGAGGAGGAAGAGGAGAGACTGCCCTGGCAGGTGAGATTCAGGAAGCAGAGAGCAAGCGTCCTCTCCTCTGTGCCTGGCTGCAGCACAGCTTCTGCCTGCTTGGCCTGCTGAGTAACAACTTGGTGCTGCTGTGAAAAAATAATATGGCAGTTAATTGTGAAAGTAGGTTTTTTTCCATTTTGTTTGGGGTTGTTTTTTGTGCATTATTTCTTCTCCCTATGTCTGAATTCTGCTCTCAAGAGCACTGGGCTCTAGCAGATGGTGCTGTAGGAGTGGATGAAGCCTGGTACTTTCTAGGGAAAGAAAACTGAAGCTCCTCCTCCCTAACTGGGGTATGCACCAGGTTGTTACAGCTTGGTGATGCCAAGGAAGGCAGTAAGAGCACCACTGGTATTCGAGATGAAAAATACCTCTTTTTTAGAAGAGGTGTGGCCTAGCTGTAGTCACTGTAGCTCAGCAGAGGCAGCTGGCCCAGAGTCTGTACAGGATTTTGCTTTTCCTGTCCTGGGTCACGGCTGTGACCCCTATGCCAGACACAGTGCCTGTGCAGGACCTGGGTGGGGCTCTGGTTTTGGCTGCCGGTGCTGTACAGGGCAGCGGGGACAGCAGCATCGTTGTCCCCAGGGAGGCTGCAGAGCCTCAGCCTGCAGGAGACACCATGGGGGCTGTGATGGAGTCTGCAGATAAAGGATTGAAGGGGGGATTGAGCTGCTTTGGCACCTCTGTGCTGCTCATTTCTGTCTGCCATAAGAATCCACTCCATTGTTACGGGTTTTTTTAAACTAGTGAATGGTGGCACTGCTATGAGGCCTCTGTGGCCTTAGAGAGACTTGGCCCCCCTCAGAAAGGGCTGTGCCTGCAGCAGGCAGTACAGCTGCTCCACGTAAGGCACAAGGCTGATCAGGGGTACAAGCTATTGGCACTGCAGGTACAAATCTGCATTAAATTTTTTGAAAGAGCCCAGCCATTTTTAATTGTAGAGCTCAGCAACAGAACCAGCTTTTGTTATCTGCTACTCATCATAAATCCTGTTTTCCACCTGCTAAGAGAGGAGGAAAATAAACATGGCTTCTGTATCAGCTGAGCTCATGAGGTGCTGTAGCATCTGAGTCACAGGCTCCTTTCTGTCCCCAGCCCAGTCCCTGCCCTGCTGTTCCTGCAGGTGCAGCCAGCCCTGTCTCCACTGCCCCTCCTCTGCACTACCCCAGCACCTCTCCCCCACTGCTGCCCACAGGAGGAAGTACTGCACAGTGCCGGAGCTTCACCCCACACCCAACTGTTGGCAGCCCAGTTAAATAAGCACAGTTATACACTTATTGCCTATTTATACAATAAGCACTAAGGTTACACTTTATTTACAACTTTTGAAAAATGTACAGTTTCTTACATGGGTTACTTGTGCAAAGTTATAGTTTTCAACTAACAGACCAATGTGCACACAAAAGACACTGGAACAGTGGACAACACAATTGCAGGTTCCATCCCACACTGCTGCTTAAGGTTCTGTATCCAAAGGTACAAACTTGCCTTACAAAAAAAGTGACTGGACTTACAAATGTTTTTTTCAGAATTGAAAAAATACTTTCATAAAACTGAAGGGAATGAACTCAAGCATGCAGCAGTAGCTCACACAAACCACACAGTCATCTACAAAGAGCAGAAACTGCAGAGACTCGAGTGCCTACCCTGGACTTAATTCAAACTTTCCATAAGACAGTTAGATCCCAAACAACTTATCTTTCTCAGCTAAAGATAAGGGGCAGGAGAAAGACACCGAAGGACAGTAATTCCATTGCTGGAACAGGTCAGGTTTTACCTCCTCCTTAATGTGAAAGGTGTTTTGCTGAGTACCACAGCTCTACCAGGTTTTGTCCAGTAATGCCTCAGTGACAGGACTATAGAGACCTACTGACAGTGTCTGTAGGCATGTCCTTTAAAATAGCAATTTTAAAAAAAGGGTTTGTTTCTCACCCTCAGCAAAGATCCAAGTACCACAGCCATAGTAATTTATGTAGATCTGTACATAAATCTTGCATGTGAAGTGCAGAAGTAACAAGCATTCCAGGGTCCTACTAAATCTTTCAACTGGAATCAATTGAAGAGTTGATTTTTTTAACATGAGTAAAGGAGTTGATAAACCAATACAAAAGGGAAACTAAAGATGATTTCTTCACCCAGTACTTAGAAACGCAGTGGGGTCTAAATCAATAGTAGAGGTAAGTGACCAGCCTGGACACATCAGCACTTTAGTAAATATCAGTTAAAAAATGTGTATGTATATAAACATCCCTTTTATCAAGCTACACATAAGCATCACTGTGTATAACACAATTACAATTAAAAGCTTAGTGTACACTACAGAAATGCACAATACTGCCCTAAGACTGGAGAGGGACCACAGAAAATGAATTCAGCATCAGTAACTCTTTTGCAAGTAACCCAAGTACAGAACGTTTGACTTCAAAGTGGGTGTGTTCTGATGTCCAAGGAGAAGAAGCTTCAGCAAGGGAGGGTGGCAACAGCACAACAGCTATTTTGCTTGCAAAGTAAATGCTAGGAGGAAAAAGATGACTCGGACACTTTGTTTATTTTCCTCATCAACAGAGTGTTCATTTGCATCATCCTGGGTCAACAGTCACGCCAGCTCTGTTCTACTATTGCAGAAACCCGTTTTTCATATTCCCGCTTATTCTCTTGGTATAGCTGAGCTGCCTGGCTGTTTGCTGGACTGTTCGGATTTGGCTCATCCAATAGGGACTGTGCAAAGAGAAAAAGATCCTTAGGCACTGCAAAATACAGTTTTACAACACCTTCTCTAGACTATCCATACTAGTCAGAGCACAGATGTTAGTCTAGGTGTAGCACACTGCATCCCTGTAGCTGGAAGGCTTTAGAGGCTTTGGCCACCAGCATCACTCCTGCACAGTGCAGGTGACTTGCTGTGACAGCCAACCAATGCATCACTGGGGGGCCCCTGCAGTGACCACCTGTGTCACTGCCTGGCCAGTTTACACCTGGGAGGGATTCACACTTTGCCGATATATAGCGGCTATACTGGCTCTTAGGAGAGGGGAAAAAAAGTTTCCTGAGCTGTGTTTGTCAAAGCATCCTAATGTAATTCTGTCTCTTCATGCAGTTCTTTTACCTGTATGGATGTTAGGATGGAGGAGACATCATAAGTGGGGCTCCAGCGATTCTGAAGGATATCCAGACATATACTACCGTCTGCATAGACTGGAAAGGGTCAAAAAAACCAGCTTAACACACAACTTGTACAGCTACTGGCTTTTCTCCCTAGTATTGCCTGGTCCTGAAAATCTGTGTACAGACACACCACAACAGTCCATACTGTCTGACAGGTTGAAATACTGCAAACAGGCCTGTAGGTAGGAAGCAGTGAAGCTCCTTAGCACAGAAGCCTGAAGCATTTAAACTGAACCCCTGGTTATTCTCTCACAAACTTCTTTATATCATTGCAACTACTGCTGTGGAAAACCATGAGCAGATTTTAAGGCAAAAAAATTTTTAGCTACCCAGAAGTGAACCATACAAAAAACACCCACAAACAGCTGTTCACACTCAAGGTTTTCCCATGAAGTCTCTACAACAGGGTCCAGTCATCTTACTCACAGCAGCTACAGGAGAACCTTCCCTCATTGCTCTGTACCCACACTTGCCATGCTGGAAGGTTCCTGGTATTTCTGCACAAAGTTAGTATTTGTTTGGAGGCAAGGAATACCTCTCCAGCCTTTAGTTACCAAGGAAGGGGATTAATTTAACCATCTTACTGTTACTGGCTATAGCTGGACCCTAACACTACATTTCATGGTATATCATTCTTACAGGCATTTTGGGGAAGAAAAACGATAGAAGACAGCTGCATTCACCAGTGTCACTATGCTACATCTACAATACATACAGACAGAAGTCCAAAGCACTGCTATTTAAGTACAAAACATTCTTCTGTAAGGCTTAACAGGCAGTTGAGTGTCTCATCAGTACTGTGCTGTAACACCTGAAAGGTAAGAGGCTCCTTTTATTGCCCCTTTCTTTTCAAGCCTGAGCACTGCTCATATATCCTTCTTCACCAAAACTACACAACCACATTGGAATTTTGCTGCCTTATTAGATAGTGAAAACTTTTTATAATAAATAGACCTTTTATACAGCAAGTTATAACAAAAAAAGCCACACCAGCCCTCTCTTCCCCCCACCGAACCTCCAACAAAACGTGTAAGTACTTACCATTTGGATGAAACATTTTAGAGACAAATCTGACAGTAGGTGGCTTATTCGGGTATTCTTCTGTGAATTCTATTGTAAGTTTGAAAGTTCCTGGAGTTGAAAGAGAGATAAGTAGCCTTTATTCAGTATGAATTTATAGAAGGGATGAGTAAGTAGCATTCCCCCACAATACACACTGACACTACTGTGCTCACACAGGCATGTTGGATATGGAACACACATTGTGCAATCCCACAGCAATTCCTTTACTCTCATGGAGTTAATCTTTAATGCAGAAGTGCCAGACAGTACTGGTACAAGAGTATTTCCTGTGACTTACTTTTACTGCCAATACCAGTCAAAAGGTTTATGTAGGGAAATAAATCTGCCCTTCAGGTTTTCTTCCAGAGCCTAATCCCAGTACACTGTACAAACAGCAGTGGGTGTAGAACCATCTGTGTAACACAACGTCATTTGGTGAGTCCTATCTATGGAATATGCTGTCATGGCAAGGATCTTGTAATTTATTTCCTCTAAATTAAAAAAAGTAACGTTTCTCAACAACTGTAAAGTAATTGGGACTTGCAGAAAAGTAGTATTGAATGCAGCATCCAAAGCTGACACTTGAAAATACAAACCTGACCATTTACTTCACACTAACTGGCATCCTTAGAGAAAGACTGATTAAGCAGAAACAGAAAATTGTAGCTGAGCCTCAATCCAACCATTTTAACAGCCTGCACCAACGTAAGTTATTTTAGCCCTTCTCCTGAGGCTATGACAATCTGAGAATAAGAAGTCTGTCAACTAAGCTGTATGTAAGGGTTCAGAGGATTAAGGATTGCTCCTGATTCAGCTCGGTAACTAAGGAACTCTACCTACTCCACTGCAGACCATGCAAGCTCCTCCTAACCACGCTACCACCAGGAGCATCCAGGCCAGAGGCAGATTAGGATGTTCCTGGGCATGCCCAGAGAGAGAACTGAAGCACCTTCATATAAATACACAGCTCTCATGTAGAAGGACTGCACCTGACAGTAACAGCTGGAATAAGCTGCTGGTGGGGCATACTGCCTTTTATGAAAGGGCATCCTTATGTATCAGTGATGAGTCAGGTTCCCCCTGTCTCTCCCATGCTCAGTGTCCTTGCTTCCTACTGTGAGGGAGTTTTCCACCAGTAATATAATGAAGTTATTCCTTTGTTTGGGTGGCAAACATGTGCCAACAACTGGTAAGCCAGAGAACAGATTTTCGGTTTTACTTTTTTTTCCCCCCAGATTAGCAAGGACTGGCAATATTTCCCGGGGACTTCTTTCTTTATAAGGAGATAAACTGTAACACTGAGTTGCAAGAAATGAAGGTCATTGCTTTGACGTTCCAGTGCGCAAATGAAGACACAGTGCAGATGCTTTAGCACTTTCCCTACAGCAGTGAGAAGTCAACACCCTAAAAATAAGTTCATGCATGTTTGGTTTTTTATTAGCAGACCAACAATGTAACAGCAGAGAGCCAACACTATGCTATCTCACTGTGAAACAAATGAGCCAGAACAGTGGAGTTAGGATTGTTCAAATTAGTGGAAATTTGCAATGGGGTTTTCAAGTTTACTCCAGAGGCACAGAGCTAGGTCTGAGATCAGCTTGAAAACCAGGACTGGGAAGTTAGCAACAACTTCTACCAACTGCAAACATCAGCCCCTTAAAACGAAGCACTTAGAGATCTGACTCTATAATTCTCAGTTCTCCCTGCCCCAGTTCTGGTTCTCAGCAGCCTCCTCCTGAAGGAGTGACTAAGCAAGCAGTAGGCTGAAAACCAAGCACAAACCATCACACAGGTTTGACAGTAACAGAAGCAGTTTGGTCTTAGAATCTACTTAAAACTACTGAAAGAAAGGGAAGCTGTTGTCCCACGAGACAGGACAGCACTACTTTAACACAAATCTGAGCAAGGGGCTCATCTGGAGCAACATCCAGCTGGAGTATCTATCTACTCAGATTTCCAAGTCGGGGTCCAGAGTGGCAATGGCTCTTTAGAAATGGTCCACAGTAGGCAAACCCTCACTACTGAGCTTTATTAAAGGGCAAATCTAGAGATCTGACGCACCAAAGTCCAAGGGTCACTCACACTGAAAGTCCAAAACAGGTATCACAACAGACTGCTGGGGAGGAGCCCTTCAGTGTCCAGTCTCTCCTGTCACTAATTTTAACATTTTCAACTGGCATTTCTCATAACTTACTCTAGACAGACATTTTAAAAACAAATTATTATATTTACTCTCAGTATTGATATTGGGATCACCACTAATCTTAGGAGAACATTCCCTTCTCTGCCCTGTACTTACCTTGTTAATCACTTCTACCTCAGGATTTGAGACTCTGCCACAGCCAAGAGAGGCTTCTGCACAGCCCCAGCAACTCCAGAGAGCAGAGCCTGTGTCCCTGCAGGGCCCCTCACTGCAGCCGCCAAGAGCAACCCCTCCATTCCACTGCCCAAAAAGCAGGGACGAGCTCTTTGACTCCTGCACAAGGATACAGGATCCATATTCCATAAGCAAGGCATAAACCACACAGAAGACAAATGCTTTGTGTTCTCTGTTCAAGCCTCCTGCACAAGCACAGCAAGGCTGCTGCAGCATACTATAGTAGCTGAACTACTTAAATCTCTCTGAGCCAGGAATCCTACACTAACCACAGTGTCATCATCCAGTTTCAGAGAAACAGGTCTAAAGCCTGGGACAGCCTGGACTTCCATGGCTCTGCCAACATTACCACTTTAAATGCCACACACAAGGATTCTTAGAAATATGGTGAAGGGCAGGATAAATATCCCCAGGGTCCTACTGCAGACTCATGCAATTGAATCCTCTTAAACCAGAAGATGGAAGTGATGCTGCTGATCTAAATTAGTGGTTGCTCCTAAGCTGCGCCAGCCTGCACACTGAGTTGTGAAAACACCCTCCAAAGTCTGGGGGTGGAGAAGGCGGGGTATCAGCTGCAGAATGCTGCACTGCAAGTAAACAAATGTGTTTCAACTTCAGGTTTGCAGCCCAGACCAACTACAACACCTCAGAAGCTGCAAGCAGAGAAGGGCCTCACCAGAACAAGGATAAAGAACAGTAACTCTCATCATGTTGGCATTATTATACATCTAGAACAACCTCCCTCCCCCCCAAATTTTACAGGCTACTTTTACAAGAACTAAGCTATCTGAAATTTTACACTATCACCACATAGTGAAATAGCCTAAAAATGAAAAAGAACATAGAGCTTCAAAGGCTTCATGAGAAAGATTATAGAGTTTCAATGTACCTCTGAGTCACAAGGGCTGCACAGTTGCAAAGCAAGTCCAAACTAACACACTGTTAAATTAAAATTTCCTTACTCTTACCTACAAGGAGATGAACTGCACTACCATTATCTGGACTGTGCTATTCCACTCACTGAATGGGAAGGCACAGCTGAGGCTCCAACAAGCCCTATCTCCAGGCACCACTTAGTGCTTTGTTATCTAGTAAGGTAAGATACATCCAGAGGAGCAGATAAGCAAATATCCAGCAACACAAGCCACATCAATTTTCCTGAGCACACAGTATGAAAACACAGACTTTGCTACAAAAAGAGCATTCCATCACACCCTGAGATTACATTACAACATCAACCAAAGCAGGAGGACAGCAGCAGCAGCCTCAAGTACGTGTCTGAACCTCAAACTCCTGTGAGTGCAACATGGCCTCAGTATCCAAGATAAAGACACAATGCTGCCTCAGAAAGCACAGAGGAAATCAATATGTCAGGGCTCTCAAAAGCAGTCCTCAACCTTCTGCAACTAAATGGAAATATATGGAAAAAAAACCCTTATAGCATCTGTTAACCACATGCTGAGCTGGAAGAGCCTGAGCATGGCAAGAACCTGCATTTTAGCACACTGCAAGGAGACAGCTTTCTTCTCCAAACACTGAATCACTCTATTAGCAGCAGTGCTCCAAGACCCTAAGCAGCTCTAGCAATCCCCACAGAAGTTTAACTGAGCCCTTCTTTAAGGGCTACCAAATGAGACAGCAACATACATTTAGTCTAGCTGTTCTATTATGCAATGTTTTAAGTCCAAGTTCTAAACTTTAGACTGCTGAAGCACCTACTCCAGCAAGTTTATTAATTAATGAAATACATTAAAGAAAAGTGAATCTTCAGAGTTTTCTTAGGCCGGAAATATTTAAAGCCTTCAAAATCTTCACAGAGAAATACAATCTGCAATTCAGAGGCACATCCACAGGTGCCACCTCCAAGGATAAACAAAGACAAGGGAGTTAGCCAAGAACAACATAAGAGTTAAGGAATTTTTCCTATGCTTTTGTCATGAGTCATGGAGATCTAAGATTAATTATAGCCTACACTGAAAGTATTTTAAAAAATGCATCACTGATTTCAGTTAGACAGTATTTCATGTCTAACAGGTTTTCACAAGATGCTTAAGTACTCACACAGCATCAGTAAACCTATCGAAATCAGTAAGACCAGATGGAAACTACAGGTAGGTCACCAGGACCTATTTAGTTAGCCTTTCAACTTAAAAGGTCTTTTCAGTCGTAAGCCCTGAATATTATCAATTGTAGCAGAGCGAAATAGATGACAAGAAAAGGCCACTCTTCTGAACTTCCTCTAACATTCAACCCATTTCCTACTTCAGCTGACTCACGTTGGAACTTGCTCACAAAACACTTCCAGCATCAGAAAAAAAGAGAACTCAAAAGACAACAGTTCTATATCAAGTTTTTGATGGTTACCCAAACATGAAAGTCCCGAAAAACACGATCCAGAGTTCAACAGAAAAGTTTGCAGAGATCCTTAAAATAACTTATAACAGATGTAGCGATTACAAGACTGTACAAGCTAATTTGTATGTTTCTGTAAGTCAACACACCAATCTAAATCCACAACATCTTCTGAGTAGGATTAAAAAAACAGTATTTATATAAATCAGGCACAGACGTATGTGGTCAGGTGAACATGCACCCACGACCCCCCCGCCATCCCCAGGCCCACACCTGTTGCAGAGTCTACGGTAGTGACACCAAGGCCGTGTCAAACCACAGCAGCTTACCCCGAGAAAGCCAAACACCAACCCCGCACGCTGCACTTACCGTCCTCGAAAGGGGTCCCCTCGGGCCTGGAGAAGGGAAAGCAAAGCACAGCGTTACCCCGCTGGCAGCCCGACTCCAACCCCCCCGGCGGCTGAGCGGCCCCCGCGGCCCGCCGCCCCCTTCCCTGCCGACTCACCCGAAGATGACGGCGTTCCACACCATGATGTTGTTCTCAGAGGGGGCCCCGCTCACCCCGGCCGGGGGATCCTCCTGCAGCCTGCGGGGCACAGGGACGGTGAGAGCGGCCCGCGCCCCCCGCGTTGCGCAAATGGCGTAACCCGGGACGCCGCTGCGCAAACAGCGTAACCCGGCCCGGCAGCGGCCGCCTGCGCAAATGGAGTAATCCGGCCTAGCAGAAGCCGCCTGCGCAAACGGCGTAACCCGCGCCAGGCAGCACCGCCCGCGCTACGCAATCAGCGGAGCGCGCCTTGCCCCGCCGCCATGTTGTGCTGCCCCCTCCTCCCCCGGTAGCGCTCGGCCCTTCGTCCTCCTCCCGCCCGTCCACCCCTTTACCCTCGGCCCGCGGCCTCGGTACCTCTTGAAGTCCCGCATGAGGCGCCTACGGGCCGGAGTGGACATGGCGGGCTGAGGGTTATAGCTCAGGCATACACTGCCGGAGGGAGAGCCGGACGCGGCTGAGGTTCGAGCTCCGACTGAGGCGGCGGCAGCGCTGACGGACAGGAGCGATCACGACCTCTACCACTACGGCGGGCACGGGGGGGGAGCCTGGGCTGCACCGACTCCTGCGCCGGCAGCCGGACGGTCCCGGGATGTACCAACGGCGCGGGGAGAGGGAGGCGGAGCCGGATGTAGCTGAGCCCCCGGCCCAGCCTCTACCACCAGGGCGGGGGGCGGTGCGTGGGGGGCGGTACCAACGGCGGCGGAGGGCGGGGTGTGATGTAAGCAGTGGCGTCACGGAGGGGGCGGAGCGGCGGCGGCGCTGCGGGTGGGGATCAAAACAGATCAGTAGGGAAAGCAAAGGCAGGGACACGAGCGAAACAAAACAAGGAGCTCATTCCCCACTTCCCCAGGGCCGGCAGGGCTCCGTCATACGTAACGGTGTCTTGGGAAACACCATCACTCCAAATGCTCCCCGCTCCTCCTCCCCCAGATATGTGCTGAGCATGAGGCCGTATCTGGGATATCCCTCGGGTCAGTTGGATCAGCTCTCCTGGCTGTGTCCCCTCCCAGCTCCTTGTGCACCCCCAGCCTCTCGCTGCTGGGGTGAGGTGAGGCGCAGAGAAGCCTTAGCTCGGGGTAAACCCTGCTCAGAAGTAACAAAAATATCTCAGCGCTATCAGCCCCGTTTTCAGCACAAATCCAAACCACAGCCCCATAGCAGCTACTGTGAAGAAAACTAACTCCATCGCTGTCAAAACGAGCACAACCCGGTACACTTCCCCAGAGAGTGTTTTTCAAGGGAAAAAATAAACTATTTTCTACGTTTCTTTATGGCTTTTGGAAATATATAATCTCTCCCCTGTCATGTAAAGCAATCTGGCTGGGCTCTGTTTCTCGAGTTTATCCTCACATGTAATTTCATATAATCCAGCTGTGTGGGGAGGCGGCTGAAGAAAGAGACACGGGAGGAAACCCAGAGAAAGAAAGTTAACATTGTTATCACGGCCGCACTGCAAACCTGCCGTTCCGGACCTTTCCCACCCTGCTCAGCCTGTGCAGTTAAGAACCGTGTGAGCTCGGGGTGCTTGTCAAGAAGAGCCTTGTCCAGTGCCCGGACTTTGGAGGCACAGGAGCTCCGGGAGCCCCGCGGGGCCGCCCCAGCGGGCGGGGCCGGGCGCGCGGGGCCGGGCCAGGCGGCTCCGAGCCCGCCGCCGCCATGCCCAAGGTGGTGTCGCGGTCCGTCGTATGCTCCGACACCCGCGACCGCGAGGAGTACGACGATGGGGAGAAGCCGCTGCACGTCTACTACTGCCTGTGCGGGCAGATGGTGCTGGTGCTCGGTGAGCCGGGGGCCGGGGGTAGGCCGCGGCCCGGGGACGGAGGGGCAGGCCGCAGCCCGGGGAACGGAGGGGCAGCCGCGGCCCAGCGGCGCAGAGGGCCCGGGAAGGCGGCGGCGGGGTGTGGGTGCGGGTCCGGGATGTGGGATATGGGATGCGGGATGTGCAGTGAGGGCCCGGTGCCCGTCCGGCCCCGCCGTCAGCCCGGCCCCGCGCTCCCCGCAGATTGCCAGCTGGAGAAGCTGCCGATGCGGCCGCGGGACCGCGCCCGCGTGATGGACGCGGCCAAGCACGCCCACAAGTTCTGCAACGCCGAGGAGGAGGAGAGCGTCTTCCTGCGCAGGTGGGCCCGGCCTCTGCATCCCCCGTCCCTCTGAGCCCCAGGCCCGGGGAAGGGGCTGCGCTCCCACCCCGTGTCCGTGCGCTCTGCTCAAGCGCTGCCTCTCTCCCTTAGACCCGAAGGCATAGAGCGGCAGTTCAGGAAGAAGTGTGGAAAGTGAGTGACTTTTAGAATCTTTTTATAAGGAAATCATAGGAATCCAGAGTCTGGGTTTTCTCTCAGCTATGCGTATTTCTATTTCCAGGTGTGGACTGCTGCTCTTTTATCAACACCAACAGAAAAATGCTCCTGTGACGTTCATTGTTGATGGTGCTGTGGTCAAATTTGGCCAGGGTTTTGGGAAAACAAACATATATACTCAGAAACAAGAACCTCCTAAAAAGGTGATTGGCTTTACAGAAAAAGGATATCTTTGCTTTTCTAAAGGTGCTGTGTATAAAATAACTTAATGATGAGGGCAGAGAAAAGAAAACGAAAAGGATCTCTGAACAATAACTCAATTTTGTGTCTTGTCCATATCTCCCTTAAGTTTTCCTTGACAGAGGTCACTGCAGCATGGAGTCCTAGCACTAAAAGAGAGCAAAATAAACTCTTAAAATCTAGACTGTGCCTGATGTTTAGGCTCAGTTAATAGAAAGTTTCCAGTTTTAAGTTAGTAGTCTGCACAGTGATTCTCAAAGTCTGGCTCATCTACTGTGTATCAGTGGGCTTGCTTCTGGTAATGACACCTCTAAGCCCAGAAATCACTGAGCATAATTCCCCTTTGCCACCCACAGAGTTCAGGTAATCTTGATGGCTTGCATAAGAAGCCTTAAAAGCTTTGGAAGGAGGAAGCAATCCCTACTGGCACAACTGTTGCCAAGGTTTAACAAAACCTTGTTTTTCACCTAGGTGATGATGACCAAACGGACCAAAGACATGGGCAAGTTCAGTTCTGTCACAGTCTCCACAATTGATGAAGAGGAGGAGGAAATTGAAGCGGTGAGTTTTGGATGCCCTTAGTGGCAGCTACATCTGAGCTGGGCAGAGCCAGCAATGGTCTCACTGTTTGGATGAGATGTTGTTACTTTGGGGTTTGCTGTTGCAAAGTGACCTGTGTATTTCAGAGGGAGATTGCAGACTCGTATGCACAGAACGCAAAAGTGATTGAGAAACAGCTGGAACGCAAAGGCATGAGCAAGAAAAGGCTACAAGAGTTGGTGAGTTTTTCTTTGATGCTGAACACAAAGCTCCGAGAATTGTTGGCTTTGTACACAAAACCTATCTTGCAGATGAGATTGCAAGTATAGAGAGGTCTGGTATAGTCATAGGCAGCTTGCAGCTTTGTGAGGATGAGATTTCCTTTACAAGTTTTAGAGAGATGTTCTTCTAGTCCCCCTGAACTTAATATTGCATGCCATTGCCTGGAGAGCTAATTGAAGAGCAGCCAGCAGAGTGCTTGCAGGGAGGCTTTCTGTGACCTGTTGGACGAGGAACAAGGGAAGGAGAAATCAGGCCATGGCTTTGCCATGCTCTCATGACAGCTGGGCAGAGCAGGTCATTGCCATGAGGCATCAGGGCACAGCAAGGCTCTTGTGCAGGATCCACAGCTCAGCTGCTACTGCAGGGGGCACGCAAAGAATAAATGGCAAGAACATCACAACTGGTCTTTCCTCCTGTGACTGGAGAGTAGTAGATGGAAAGGGGGAGGAAACGTGTAGCTTCCACCTGAGGACAGAAAGTATGAAATTGTCTCTTGGGCAGTTGGTCTTGGGCTTTTTACAATTTTAAAGATGGTCCTTGTTTTGTATGTCGGCAAAGCACTTGAGCTACTCTTTCTCCTGGTTTTGGAACTGAAAAGTTTGCATTGGTCAGACAAGAGCGAACTTAATTGGAGCACTAAAGGGAAAATTATCCAGACATTATTTAATTCTGCCTTAATTTTCTTATTCAGGCTGAGTTGGAAGCCAAGAAAGCCAAGATGAAGGGAACTCTAATTGATAACCAGTTCAAATGAAATGCTGTGTATCTGCTGGGGATTTGGAGACAGAAGAAAACTACCAAGAGCTATCACAGTTCTGTCAACAAAGCAGAAGTAACATATAATGTTCAAGAGTTGCACTGTGCTGCAGCCAGCTTGAAGAATGAGAACCTCTCTGTATCCCTCTGTATAAGAGATACTCTGGCTACCAGTCTTAACCCCAGTGCTACTGGAGACTTTGTGCAAACTGTAGTTCTCTACAGACCCGGTGTTATGAGCAGGCTATTCCAGATAAAATATTTACTTTCAAGAAAATCTTTGCTGGTGCCTTCCCAAGTTCATCTTTCAATACCTGTCTTTTTATTTTGGAGTTTTCAAAAGTGTTTCCTGGACGACAATGGAAGGACAGGTAACTGTACAACAAAGAAATCCTTATAAAAGTAAGCTCCATGCCTGTTGTTTATGTTGTTATTTTAAATGTGTCCAAAAAGTGTAGCAGCCTGAGTCATGTCATTCCAACACAGTCTGGAACGACTGGGATGCAAGGCTTGGGCATGGTGCTGCTGCTCACCCTGACCTGCCAGAGGCAGCCAGCACAGATTGGGCTGCAGCACTGCAGTCTCAGGTCCTCCTGAACATCACAAGGCTGCAGTTGTACAAAATTACACTGTCACAACAGACACATAAAAGAATATAAAACTCAAGCCTGTTTTAAACTACTGTAAATAAAAACTGCTACTAATGAGTTCAAATACATGGTTGGACGTTACTGATACAGCCAGTGATCATTAAAGAATACAACTGTACATCTGAACCATTGGGCAAAACAGTATCAGTATTTGGAGCTGTGAAATGTGAAGGAAAAATTGTTTGGAATGTACTGACCACTAAGGACCTGGATAGACAACATTAAACACCAACTTTTAAAATACCTTGTTTAGGTAATAGTACTTTGTGTCTCTTGTGTGATGTAGTAAGTGCTCTCTAGCCCATGTCTTAGTTACTCTTCGTTGGATTAAATACCTTGTTACAGATTTGAACTAAAATACCTCTCCCTAAGATGTTCTTACTCTACCTATCATAAAACACGAGTGGTGAACAAGATGCTTCCATCTCCCACAATTTTTATGGAAAACTTCCTATAATCTATGAAGATTTCCCATCTGGCTTTATAACCCTTACTGGGAAAACTCAGATCTGCTTACCTAAGGATCTGTCTTTTCTTTCTCAGGAAAACAAGGAATTAAAAGAGGGAGTGAACTGGGCCCAGAGCTAGCAGAGAGGGGTCTGTAGATCCTGTGACAGTTTAATCCCAGGCTGGTAAGGAAGTGTTCACATTAACTCAGCAGTGCTGATCTTGTTCCCTGCTCATCACCTGCTAAGCTGAAGCTTATTTCCAGAAGCCTATAGCCAGAGGCCCTTCGTGGTGTGCAGTACTTGGGAACGGCAGGAGATATGCGTGGGTACACAAACCTTTTCCCGATGTGGTAGCACAGTCTAGCCAGGCGAGGGCCTCAGGGTTTCTCTGGAAGTGATCCAAGCCTGGGGTAACCACAGGTCATATTTTATAAAAATTCAGATTTTTTCCCAAGCAAGAGTAAAAGACTTTCACATCTGAAAATAGGTTTTGAACCGTGTGAGAGGTGCTGGGATGCAAACGCTGAATTTCCAGTTGTCCAAGGATGAAGTGTGGTCTTGCTTCAAGTGACACCAGAACAAGCAGCTAGTTTTGGATGGTGTGATTTATTGTCAGGGTTAAGGCTGGGAGTGACTAAAGGTTTCAGCTGTGGAGTCAAGGGGCTGCCAGGTGGGGATAGAACCACCTTTGCAGTTTGGTGAGGCACAGAGAAAATCTGGTGAGTGCCCCAGCTCAGCACAAGTTAACAGTAGCTGTTACCTACTGCCATCAACTTACTCAGCTGCCACCTGGAACCTTGAGTCAGCACAGCACAGGATTCTGGAAGGCCAGTCCATGTTCAATCACTGTTTGTCGTTCTTGTCACTGAAAATCTGCCTAGTTTGGCTCAGGACTTGGGCACGGACCCCCAGTCAGAAAGGGGAGTACCTCGTTTCTTCTGAGGTGCTTTTGATATTCTCTAGTTATGCAGTCCATAGCTGAAACAACTCCAACACAGAGAATCTAATCCAATATATTATTATGTATTTCTTACTTCAACTGGAGCTAGTTCAGTGTAAATCAAGTTCAGTCTTTCATTCCTAAATCTAAATGAATTAAAATATATTAGCTGACTGTAGCAAGAGGAAGCAGGGTCACCAAGTTTAAACAATTGATGAAATGTCCTGTTATAATAGATAAAACCAGTTGTCCTGCAGGGTTTCCCATACCCTGGTAGCAAATGGGCAATCTGTAGCAGAGTTCAGACCAAAGAAAAGTCAGATTTCATGTTACTGTAAAAGTCAACATTTGTTTTTGTAAATCTGTAATAAAAGTAAGTGATAGATTTGTTTGTTTAACTGAGCACCATATTATCTATAAGAACTTGTCCAGATGCAGAGGTATCACAAAATGTGAAATAAAAGTGAAGGAGGGAATCTGTACCAAAATGGCCAGACGTACCTTACTGTATTTCATGACTTAGTCCAGACCAGTTTTGAAGCACCTTCACAAAACTCCAGTCTGATTTACCATGTCAGAACAGCTCTAGATGTAACAATGCTGCCTGGTTCCTCATAACCTCTACAAAACCTCCAATTTGTGAGCGCTCCAGAGAAGTTGTAACAGTGAATCCAACCTACCTCTTTTAATCACAGCTGTGCCTAGGGAGCAGCAGGGAGTCTTCCTTGCCTGTCCCCTGAGGGGAAGTTTCTGGCCAGCCCTTTACAGCTCTCCTTGTGCTCCATGTTTGTGCTATTTTACTCACTGACTGATGTGCAGATGGCTCGCTCTGACTCCCTAGGACTGTTGCATTGATAAATGCACATTGATAAACTGCACGTAAAAAATGTGTATGACAAAGTGATCAGCCTGGGAACAGTACTAACTGATCAGTGTGAATCGAAGTAGTCTCAGCTTTTGCTGGTGCTATCCCAAAGAGCCCATGGGGCTTTGCCACATCCAAGCATTTTAAAAGTATAAAATTATGGGCTTGTTTAAAAGGCTCCAGGGCTGGGCTCCAAGGATGGAATGGAAGCCTTGTAACTCCTTGCTGAGGAATCCTTATGAACCTAGCTAGCTGGCCACAGCATGCTGGGGTTTTGGATAGATTTCAAGGCACGAACGGCCAATCTCTTTTTTGTTGTCAGCCAGAAAAACTCCATCCCCATGCCTGCAGCCAGGGCTGTAACTCCTGTCGATCCCAGCAGGATCAGAAAGTGACAACCAGCACACCATTGGTGGGATGACACCTCCTAGAACCTCCCTGATGCTGCCAGTCTTGGTGTGGGGTCCTGGCAGGTCCTGAGGACTCGTTCCCAAAACCTCTACCCCCAGCAGCTCGGTACGGCTCCAGGGTGCACAGAACTGGGCCTGTGTCCCTGCAGGCATGTGAGCTTAGCTTGGTCCCCACAGCCCAACCCACCATGCATGTGCTTTGGGCAGCTGATGGGGCCACCTTGCATGGCTGGGCAGTGGCAGGAACAATCCCCACTGGGAACAACTGATTTTACCCTGCATGACAAAGCATTGCCTGTTCCCCTACCCCTCTAAACCAGACGCTGCTGGTCATGCAGGCAGCACATGAAAGATGCTGAGGCAATGCCTGCCGAGGGTGACAAGGACATAGAGGCAGGGGCACTCCTGGCTCTATCCAAAGCCCAGAGAAGCAGCCTGGAGTGACCCACCAATTGCTGAAGGGGACAGCGGAGTGGCTGAACCGGCACTCTGCTGGTCTTTTACAAGAGTGGGATGCTCTGCAGTGCAAGACTCAGCACACAGCCAGGCACAGCCCAGTCGGAGCAGGCTGGTGCACACTGAGCCATTCCAACCATCCTGCACCAATCGCCACCTGCCCCAGCCGCTGACAAGCGTGTCACACGATCCCCTGTGCAGCTGTGCTGTGTCAGCACCTCCTGAGCCGGGATTTATGGCTGCTGGGCGAGGGCCTGAGACAAAAGCAGCATTATAGGCATTCACCCATCCCTTCCCATCAGCAAAGGAGCTGATACACCAGGCTGGACACAGCTCCTATGGAGGAAATCATGACGTGTGTGATGTTCAGCCCTTCCCACAGGAGAATCACACTTAAAAGGAAAATCCACCCCCATCCAGTCCCTTCTTGGGGCAGCACAGCCCAGTGGACAAAATGCTGTGTTGGAGGGACTGCACTCAGCTTGCTGCCTTGCCACTGGCTGGCCCCAGTACCTTTCTCACGCCTCAGTTTCCCCACAAGAACAAACCCCTTCATCCCTGTACAGTGTGCTCTTGTGGCAGGCAACAGCAGCAGCTGAACCCCCCCAGCCTGGTCCCGATAAAGCTGCTCCCAGGGAGCTGCCAGGAGTGGGGAGGTTAAAACCCCAGAAGGCCTACCAGCCTGTGCTACCCAACAATGGAGTGCAGGAAAAACCCCTTGTGGGCCCTGCCCTGCATGTCCCACCTGCCAGAGCTCAAAAGAGCTGTGATACACGTTCTTGTTTCCTGAATCCCCAAAGCAGTCAAAAGGGCAGGTAGCTTAGCTAAAACCCATTTCACTCAGTGCCAGCCCTGCACCCTAAGTCCAGTGCACAATCTGTAGTTCTTAAGGACTTCGGGATCTCCCAGCTCAGCTCCTTTGCAGCCTGGCACAACAGCCCAGCTCAGTGCCTCAGTCACTCACCACTGTGTGCAGTAAGAAATTATGCACTTACCTTATTGTGCCAACGGCCTGGCCGTGCATCCCCTGTGGAGGAAAGGACAGGAAAGGACGCCCCATGCTCAGCAACCAGCAGCATTCCAGAACAGCCCTTGAAATCCAGGTGAGCTTAGCAGCAGGAAGCTGGCACTTGTACAACAGGAGAGGGCTCCCTGGTAAAGCTGCCCTATGGCACAGTGCCCCCAGCACTGCCCACCGCTTGTGGCATTGCTTGACATCTCACCTTTACAGCCCCTTTCATATCCACAGCAGGCAGTGGGGGATCTCACACTGCACCAGCCCAGGGGCAGTTGAAAATCATCAGGAAGGACTGCTGGCTCAACTGTGAGGCCTAAGACTGTCTCCCATCAGGAAGGCAAATGCCCACTCACAGGGACCCTGGCAAACCAACCCCACCTGCAGCAGGAAGGTGCTGTGCTCTCATGCCTGGCTGCCCTGCTTAGATTCCAGCAATAAAAACAACTTTCGCCCTTCACAACACAAGGTCTTGTTTAACTGCCTTGGGCAGTGGTTGAGATTGGTTTCAGTGATTGAAATCAACTGCTTTGAGCAGGCCTGGGCAGGCAGAAAGGACCAAAGGCACGGGGAAAGTGAGGAGACTTGCTGAACTGCAGGGCAGAAGACCAGGAGAGCATCCACTCACCACTCCAGATCCCCAGGCAGAAACCAGGTAGCTTCACTGAGGTGACTAACAGACCTACAGAGATATCTGGGTAAAGGCCACACCACACACATTGCTCCATCTTGCAGTTTCCCCCAAATTGTCCCAGGAGAACAAAGGAATTTTCCCCTTCCCTTGAAATTTTGAACCTTAAGTTCCAGGGGTAAGGAATGAGCCTGGGAATACACCTCCCTGTCTAGCAAGCACAGCTGGTACAGAAGCTGTCTCTGCTCAGCTGCTGCGTCCCCACAGCACAGCACCCTCTGTAAAAGCAAGGCTAGCCAGGAAAGCTAGAGAACAGCAGCAATTAATTGCTCTTGTGTCCTCTGGCTACCTACATGCCCAAGTAGGTAGCTCAGTTTCTAAGGCAGAGAACATAATGTCAAGCTCTGCTCCTCCAGGGAGCAGAAAACACTCCCTTAGACATTCTTCCAGCCTACCAGGAATTCAGTGCCATAGGGAGCGCTGTGCTTTACAGACAGTTTAGGAACTTGGCACCATCAAAATCAGGTTTCACAACCTCCAAGGAATAGACAGGCCATAGGCAGGACTATGGCACACACTCAGTTCATCATCTCTGGTTAGTGGAGTCTCAGGGACAGCTGGGTTAGTCCTTCAGAGCTGCCAGTCCCCATTCCAGCCTACACCACTGGCTTCCCCTGGGAAGAAACACTACCTAGCTACCTTGGCAGCTTGCACTGTTTTTACCTAGCAGTACTTAGCAGGTACTGAGACTTGCAGGATGGAAATGGTTCATCTTCCTCCTCTACAACTGCTGAGACCCTCAGCCCCCTCATACTTCAACTGCTGTAAGAACAAACGTGAGATGAGGAAAATTGGTTTCAGATTTTTATTTCTCTGTACTGTTTAAGCAGGAGTGACTGAAATAGAAACCATCATGAGTCCCATCAGGGCGAATAGTTTGATAAAGACAGGGCAGGCAGTCACCCCTGCCCCATGCCAACCTGTATAAACATCAGCCGCCACTGTTTAGTAACTAGATGGTTTTCAAACAAGTCCATGAACGGTCATAGATTACAAAGAACAACATGCCAGTTCACAACAGGAAACAACTTATGTATACTTCTTGATTTCATCATACAGGACTAAGACAAAAGCACCACCCATTCCTCGGAGTACATTTGACCATGCACCTTTGAAAAAGGCCTTGGAGCCCTCATCCCGGGCAATCTTCCGCCAGCAGTCAAGAGTGCCGGAGTACATTATGTCAGCTGCAGGAGACAGACAGCTTTAGGAACTGGATGCCCACGACCCCCAACATCCAGGTCAGAAACAGCCTCATGTATCTGCTAGCTTTACAATCTCAAGTGCATCCCACTTCTTGGCTGACTTTCTCCAATACTAGCACATCAGAGGACAAGACTGCCCAGGAGAGATGGTGCTGCTGCATTGTCCCTGCGAGACACTGGAAAGACCAGCTCAAGCAGATGCTTTGATATCAACACTTCCAAACCTAAAAGCTATTGCACAGTTGGCCAGGTTGTGCCTGCTATGGAGGCTGTCTTTTCTTGTCCCAGAGACACTGGCCTGAAACATCCTTGGGCGAGTTCTGCTGTTCCTACCTACTGACATACACCTGACTTGTGCATGCCACCTTACAGGTGTGCTACACAGGCCAACCCATTCGTGCCCCTTCCTGTCATCTGCTTCCACAGCCCCTCCTACACCCCTGCTTACAAGACATGAAGATATCTACACAGGCTGATGAAAGCCAAGCCACTCTGCCTTCACTTCACCACCCGCTATTGATTCAGGGATGCCCAATAACTCTTACACAGTGAGGTAGAAACTCACCTCCTTTACGGCCAGATTGCATCATCATGCGACGACGAACTGTATCAAAAGGGTAGGAGACCAAACCAGCAACAGCAGTGACGGTCTGAGCAATCATCCAGCTGACAACAATGTGGGTGTTCTTTGGGTCTGGAAGCATGCCTGCAGGAGAGAGGCTTTGATGAGAACGGCAAGTAAGCCAGCACCACTGTCGAAATGCACTACAGGCCTGCCACAGCACAGCATCTCCCTCTTAATGCCGTTCTGGTCAACCTACCCTTCGCAGTGTCGTAGATGCCAAAGTAGGCGGCTCTGTAGATGATGATGCCCTGGACAGAGACACTGAAGCCCTGGTACAGGCCTCTAAGGCCATCTGAGCGGAAGATTTTAACCAGGCAGTCACCGAGCCCTCTGAACTCCCGGTCGGCCCCGGCTTTACCCACATCCGCTGCCAGGCGGGTTCGGGCAAAGTCAAGGGGGTAGACGAAGCAAAGGGAGGTCGCGCCGGCGGCACCCCCGGATGCCAGGTTACCGGCGAAGTACCGCCAGAATTGGGTTCGCTTGTCCACGCCGCCCAGGAAGATCTGCTTGTACTTATCCTTAAAGGCGAAGTTGAGGGCCTGGGTGGGGAAGTACCGGATCACATTGGCCAGGTTGCCGCGCCAGAAGGAGAGGATGCCCTGCTCCCGCGGGATGCGCACCACGCAGTCGATGATGCCCTTGTATTGCTTGTCGGCGGAGATCTGCTTGCTGGCGTGCTGCACCTGCAGGGACCGAGATGCCGCTGTCAGCGCCGCTCCCCCGCGAGCCCCCGGCCCACCGCCGCCGCCCCCCCTCTCCTTGCGGCGACCTTGGGACGGCCCCGGCCGCCGGCGCTCACCTGCAGCAGCAGCTTGACTCTCTCGATGGGGGCGACGGCGGTCTTGGAGATGGCGGCCGCCACCCCACCGGCAAGGAAATCCTTGGCGAAGGACACGGCCGCATCGGTCATGGCGGGAGCGGCGGGAGCGGCGCGAGCGGGATGCGAGGCCGGGGGAAGGAGGCGGGAGGCGGCGCAGAGGGGGCGCAGCAATGGCCGTTAATATAGGGGCTGGGGCGCGAGTGTGGGCGGGGCGCGCGCCCCGCTCGCCCATTGGCTGCGGCAGGGGGCGTGGCCGCCGCAGGGGGCCGGGACCGCCGTTGGAAGCGATGGGGGGACACATGGCCGCGGTGACGGGATGGAGGAGGGCGGCGTGGGGGAGCCCGCGATGGAGCTCCCCGGGACGGAGCACACCGGGACGGGGCACCGCGGAATGGGAGATCCCGGGATAAGGCACCCCGGGACGGGGCATCACGGCATGGAGGATGCCACCAGCACCGCGGCTCCAGCCAGGTCACACCGCCTATCCCTACCCTAGGCGCACCACACGGCAGTGACGGGGACATCCGTGACCACGACCCCCGGCCTCTCTGCGCCATCCCCATGCCATGGCGAGAGCAGCTGGGCACAGCACAGCCGCGGCGCAGGCTGGAACGGGGCGGGCTCTGAGGCTGGCTCGTCCAAGGACACGCACGGGCCCCCATCTCCCTCAGGCGTAGCCCAGACCCGCGCTCACAGAGCCGTCGGGATACTGTCATCCTGCACACACAGGGCTCCAGGAATGACCCAGCTCCAAGTCGTGTATGGGGAGTCCTTCTGCAGTCACAGTGCTCAGCTGAGATGTTCAGACAAGCACATCCCAGCAGGTACTACCCGCTCCCCCATCACACAGCAGCATCCAAACGTCACTCGAGTAGAACTTCACCTATCCAAGAGTTTACCCTTGCTATTGATGGTTCTTCATGGACATACACCATTTCACGTTAGTGATGCACGGATGAAGGACTTTCTTTCAGTGGCATCTTAAATACTTTTGTGCTGCCCTTTGAGGATTTATCATGCGTATTGGTGATTACAAAGGACAGGCTTGGTTAGTACTTGATAGGTCGTAGGAGTGCACTATAATACAAAGTGGTAGTAGCACATCAGAAATAAGTTAGAGATAACTTTTTGACTCACTTGACTCTTACAAGGTTTGAAGAGCTGATCAGACATTTGTATGTACCCATTCAAGTTTTAAAATCTATTTAGAAATACAGTGTTAGTAAAAAACATACAGGTATGCTTGGACAAGGCAAGAAATCCATTCCTCCCCAACATGCTTAGAATTCACATCTCTATATCCATACATGTCCAGTAAGTTTCAGTATTATTACCTGCATTGTGCCCATGGGAAAACTGAGGCACAGAGAATCATGGTCACTAGGCAGGCTGATTAGAACCAAAAGCACTTACAACCTCCGTGTGATGCATGAGCCATCAGATCTGCTCTCTACCATCTTAATTTTTTGCTATCTATGCTTGCATTTCTTCGCTGAGAAAAAAGTATGAAGCACCACTGCAGCAGAACAGAGCAAGTCCATTAAGAGAGATACCACAAGATTTCAGCTGTAAGATACATCAACAATGAGTTCTAAGTGCAAGGCTAGTTATCCCAAACCTTTCTGCAAGTTTCTCTCTACAGTTAGAGACTGTTCCTGCATAGATTTACCAATGCCTCATCCTGCTGTGACATGTTCCAACCAAGCAGTTTCTGAGATTTATTTCTTTTCACCCATCAGGGCTTATAAACAGTGCAAAAACACAGATGAGGAGCTGTGTAAAGCAGTAAATTCTGTGCTGAGCCCAGGCTGGAGCCAGTGTGCACACACCTTTGTGAGCTGCTGTGATTCCCATGCTGCCAGGGGCACGGCCAGCTTCCCACATGGACAGAGGTTTGGGTTTTTTATTAGAAGGCACTGGGACGGGGCTATTCCATAGTTGAACTTCTACAAAGGAACTGGAGCAACACCAGGGCTCCTCAGGTGTAACACAAGATGATCTTTTGTTGTCCAAAAGCTCCCAAGAGGCCCATCTGTTGCAGTGGCACTGGCAGTAACCTGGTGCTCTTGCAGAGGTGCCTACCTACAGGACCTGGAGCACATGGTTCACGTGGATCAGTCACAGGTGGTGTGCATGGTGCTATTCTGTG
The DNA here is from genome assembly GCF_052056855.1 of Sturnus vulgaris. Classification (NCBI taxonomy): domain Eukaryota; kingdom Metazoa; phylum Chordata; class Aves; order Passeriformes; family Sturnidae; genus Sturnus; species Sturnus vulgaris. The sequence continues at coordinate 14,042,881 of NC_142256.1, read as the reverse complement.
TGCAAGTTCAGAGCAGCACAGAACGCTTAGGTCTGTGCATTTGCACTAAAAAGTGGTCTAATGAAAAAATAGAGCTTTAAAAGTAACTAAACAACATGACAGAGTTTGTGGCTCTGAAATATCTAACACATTTAAGAACTGCATTTTCCAGGAAATATTTCAGTTTGAGAACTTCAGGAAAATTATTTTTCAAAGTGTGAAGTACTTCACATACATGCAGTAACAATGCATGAGAAAGGGAGGAATATTTTTGAGTATGCACTAAAGTTTGCAAGATTGTCATTCCAGTGTATTACAGTCCATTTTGCACATTACAGTTCTGTCTTAGCAAAAGCACAGTTGCAGCAGCATCTTTATGTTGGAGATTCAGACAAAATTATTATTCTCAAGTACATCTCAAAAACTTAGGAGTGTATTTGGGAGTGTGACTGAACTAAGACTAATTCTGACTCTGTAGAATGCTACTTCCACACAGTACCACTAAAAAGCCTGGAGATGTCAGTAGAAGTTCTTGCATGTTGCACGTATTTTATTCTGTTTTATTATTTTTGGCTGACTTGTACCTCAGATTGCTTTTAAAAAATCCATTTTCTTAATGTTTTCAAAGACAATTTATATTCTCATCTCTATTCTCTCGCTTTTCTGGTTTCTCTTTCCTTTTACTGGTTTAATCTCAAATGGCTATTCAGTATTAAAAAGCACCTAAAATAATGTCATTTCAAGTTCCAGTAGTATAGAGTTTTCAAACTAGTTGCATCTTTCTTCTTCAGTATGTGCTTGCCAGTCATATTCTCTATACCCATTCAGCAAACGCAATACAGTTTTATTCTTTCCTGTCACATATCTCACTACAAGAACCATGCAGTCCCTTGAAATGTCAGTACCTGTAGCTGAGCATATCTTTCTTGCAAAGTTCCTTTAGAAAAGTATTTGAATATCTGCACTGGACACTCTGATGTCAGTTTTCAAGTGCTGATTTCCTTGGCTCAAAATTTTCCCTTCGGAGGAGCTTTAATTCTCTCAGTTCTTGTGGGTGTAAGCTCTGGTCAACGCCAGGTGTTAGCTTGTAATTTAAAGGAGATTCAATATAACCATTTCTGTAGAGACAAACCCGCTTGCAGAATTCAAAGGTGCTAAACATAACACCGAAGTATGGCACAATCTGATAAAAAAGCAATATAAGAAAAAGAAATTAGACTCACTAGTAGCATCCATAGCTTAGATGTTAGAAAAAAAAGGAACTTCTAGAACGTCAGATCTGATCTGCTAATAGACCTTGTCCTCATTTATATAAAATCAGAGTCTCATCTCAAACTACGCTGGCAGCTGCAGTGTGCTAAAAGTAGGAGTTCATTGTTGTTACATAACTAATTATAGCAATATTGTGAGGAAGAAGGTCTATGCTAGCCTACAGATTACCAGAACTTGTCAAATACCCAAGCACATCCTAAGCAATCTCAGCAAATCCTGGCAGGAAATGTGGAATTTATTCTACATACACTGGAGTGACTCCACAATTTTCTTCTTTTGCCCCACGCAGTACCAGCAGCTCCAGGGCCACTGGCTTTGTATGAGCCAAGGTAAGGCAGTCACAGGCAGGCCATCACAATCAATCCCACTGTCACTCAATTAGCACTCCTTAGCTGACCTGTTGTACTCTATGTAGGTAATCCTCATCTCAGCACTATAAAACGTATTTATGTAAATTAAATTACCTTCTGTTTAAGCTACCATGCTTTATTTCATGCTTTCAACTCAGTAAGGGCTGCAGTAACTGATACACAAGCATTAAATAGCTAGCTGAAAGCACTGCCTTGGACTGCTGGGCAAGTGGCTTATACAAGCATACTTTTTTTTTACAGCTCGCTGTAACATGTCAAATTACTGAAGCTCAGGTCAGAGGAGAACTTGTTTAGCTGTCCTAAGTGGATTGCTTGCAATCCCCCATCCATTCCACACCTTGTGTGTTAGGAGCATCCCCTTCTTCAAAGATGTTGAAATGAACTTTCAAGCAGTGACTTCTAGAAGCCAAGCTTGCATTTGGGGAAATACAACCAAACTAAGTTCCAAGGCTGGTTTATAACCTGCTTTGTCACGGATTCTGTCATCTATAAGCTACTAAGAACAAAGGTATGTCATAAGCTTTCTATCCCCAATTGTCCAAAACTGTCTTGATTCCTTCAGAATAGTATTTAACTGTGATGAAAGTAAAACCTCACCTTGAGCAGACTGGGTGTGAGTCCACTCCAAAGTCCAAGCACACCTTTGTTCTTCACAGTTTGCCGGAAGCAGTCAGCCATGCCAGTAAAATGGACATCAACTCCTCCATAGTGGGGAAGCCAAGGACTCTGGGCCTGTAAAGAGACACCCAGGGGGATTTAGAATAAGCAGAGAAAGCCAAAGTAATTAATTATTTTCTCCCTTCTGGTATATAAGGAACAGTCAACACCAGGTTTCAACAGACTGATCTGGATTCTTCCCAGAAGTATCTAATTTGCACTAAAATAAAAATTTAAAAGGGAAAGAACACACTCTTTGATAGGTATGAAATTGAACAGTAATTTCACACAGCACCTCCTTTTGTTCCATGTCACTACTAGCAACTAATCCCACCCTTTTGAGGACAGACCATCCAAACGAGAGCCACATTTCCCATCAGCCCCATGCCAACTGATGGTCCAGGTAGACATATTTCACATTCCTGGCAGTGGAACATTAGGAGAGGGAAGGTTGGAGCCACACTGTCTTCCTGTAACTCTGATCAAAGCAGCTAACTTGTCTCTGGCTGCTGAGGCTGTCTGCACTGCTGTGAGAAGCATGAACGGTACTGCAGGCTGAGGAGTGGCAGCACAGCAGAAATGGAAGGATGGAGATTTCAGCCCAGGCTGTTCAGGCCCACCAAGGGCTGCAGGTGAGCAGTCGGTACCCATGTTCCCATATCAATGTGTTCAGTTGATTGAGACTAGTTAAAGTTAGCTGGGGAGAATCCTGTTGGCTGGCAGCTGCAGTACAGTGTCTGTTCACATGGAAGAAGTGTAGTTGGTCATTTTTAACAGCTAAATCCTTTCTTCATTAATCTCCTACTGCGTTAGCACAGACAGGATAACCTGACCTTGAATAATCCCATCCTCATCCATCTGTGCACATGCAGCCATGGATTTATTTTGCATCGACAAATCAGAGTTTCACTCAAATACATGGCAAGTGACACTTTGGTGTCAGGGGCCCCAGGACACAGGTTGATGACTTGCAAACTGATCAACCTGAGCTAGAAGTTTGATAAAAATGGGGCTTGTACTGTTAATTGATTGATGAATATGGGTATCATGATCCCCACATTGATCTGAAACCCCAAGTAGTGTAGCAATTTTTCACTCCTTGTCCAAACTAACCTGTAGCTTCACAGAGCTGCTAAGCCTATGACAAGCCTTTACCAATTGAGAAGTGGTGATGACATTTTTTAGGTGCCTTAGCTATAGCATTTCAAGTACTTGGCAACTGAGATGCTGGAAAGGCAAAGAGCTCAAAACTCACACTCTACATATATAAGAGAAACTGCTAATCAAATAGTTACTGGCAAGTCTACTGTTAAAATTCAAAGGCTGAACCCCCTCCCCAATAACCCCTCACACAAAGGGCGTGTCTTTTTTGTCTAAAAAAACCACAGATCATAACTTTTTTCTTTTTTTTTTCTGCCTGATTGAAATGCATGTGAAATACCTCTTATGGCAGGTAACAGGTAAAAACCTTCTGCACAAAGACTTTCATGTCTGTACTGCAGAAGATGCTGAGTGCTCCAGCTGAGACTTCAGAAACCAGTTCCATAAGAATGGTGATATTAGCACCAGCAATGCTTAGAAGAAAATTAAAATGATGATCCCTAAAAATGCAGCAGCAGTCATAAAGCTGGATTCAAAACCCTGTTCTGCTTTCTGGACTGTCAGTCAGGTTCCACAAGCGCTTTTGGTAAATGAAGTTATAATCAGCCAAGCAGTAAAGACAGGTTTCTGAAATGTTTCAGGAACACAAGAATACTATTAACATGTGATTCCCTTCCTTTTTCAGTCCCTTTGTGGTAGGCAGGGCATGGCCTGCTAGAATTTAATTGTATGAGTTTGACTTAATTCCCTTCATTACTGTACACACTGCAAAGCCACAGATCAAAGGTTTTGATTACAGTACTTCTGCCTGCAAGACCAAAAGAAGTGACAAGGACAGGGCAGGTTTTAGTAACAAAGTAAAGACCTCCAGAAGGAAGTTAAATAGGAACCTCTAGATCAAATCTCTAGATTTCCCATAGATACTGACCTCTAAAGAGATGTACTGAAATTATTTATAGTACCATTCCCCACAGATAGAGCTGTTTCTAATATTTCATTCTGTGAAGTATGTGTTGCCAGCCTTTCTGCTTTACAGGATCTGTATGCTTCTAGGACTCCACACACAGTATTTAAATAACAATTGCCCACAGCATCTCAGAATCACCTACTGCAAGAGGAAAACAAAAAACTGTATCAGCGTGTAGTTAAAACTTCAGTATTTTGGAACACAGCAAAATGAAGTTAAAACGTATTAATAAAAGAATAATACTGCAAATGTGTGTCATTTAGCACTGTTGTTGATGAAAAACAACAGCTGTGGGTTTTGATGGTCCTGCATCTAAGCATGTTCACCACACTGTAACCCTCACAACCACTCTATGGCACCAGAGCCAGAAAACAGAAGTAACAAAACAGATCAAACTGGTTTCTCCACCTCTTCTGGAGAAACCTACCATGACATACAAATCAAACAGCTAATCTCATTCCAAAAAGGTCAGGTTTATGACAGAGAATTTCATGCACTTCAAAGCACCTGGAATTCCTTGCTTTTGACACCCCTTGATGCTATGGGCTGCTGCATGGAAACCTGTTTGTTAGGAACTCTTTTAAAGACTTCCTTTCTCACAGCTGCAGCTGTCTCAAATTGCAGGAGGCTGGGGATACAGCTCTCTGTGCTGGTAACAGAGAGCCAAGGTGTTACTCATAGTAGTAGCAGGGCTAAGTTGCTTATCTTTTTATCTCTGATGGACAGTGAGTTCTCTAAATGATTAAAGTGCATCAAGGGCAGAATTGGCTCCACCTGCTCTCTCACAAACAGTATTTTTATATTCAGAGCCCACCAAGTTGACTAGGCCACTGCAACACATCCACAGAAGTAGCACTATTCTACTGCAAGACTCTAAACCCAAGAGAGACAGGTACAAAAAAATACCTGACTGGTGCAGTGTCATGACTGCAGGCTCATTGTTATAGTTAATTGTTACCTGAAGACTCTTCAGACACCATCTCTCCCATTGTCTGCATTATGAGGTAACTGCCAGAACAACATAATCCCATTTTGGGAACTGATCTCACAGTGCTTTTCAATGACCTCCCTCAGCCCCTCTCCTCTGCAGACAAAAAATTTTCACACATTTTTTGGGGCATTTTGATTTCCAATTATTTGTATTCATATGTATCACAGACTATGAATTCACATATTTAATTAATATACTTCCCCCCTTTTCCCTGTTCATAAAGTTTGTTGGTACAAATATTTATTATTTATTTTTTAAGTACACAGTACTCTTGGCACAGAGTATGGAAGAGAACTAACAGTGAATAGCTGTCATCAGTGGTATGCTACCCTGACGGTGGATAGAGTAAAACTGTTTGTTATTTACATATTTTCAGCAGATTCAGGTGTCCTACACTTCCAATCACTAAAAAAAAAAACTACAGGAAGACAATTTACACACAGCTCAAGAGTTCACACTCTTAATCTGGAAGCTAAAAAAAGAAGTCTTTGCAGTCTGTGTTAATAAGGGCACATGCAACAGGCAAGTGCAGCTGCAGTTCGAAGGAAACTGAAGGTCAAGAACTGCAGTTTTCATTCAAGTTAATACCACTCCAGTCAACAGAAATTTCACTCAAGTGAAGACTGGATGCTTGAAAGAGTGTTTCATTCCACTACAACGAAATAAAAAAATTAAAATGTAAATATGTGTTAATATTTTGGGAGAAAAGGCAACCTCTTGGGATTAATCAATTCTTCCTCCTAAAGGTCAGCCTTACTCAGCAGTCATTCCCTGTCACTGGTTTGGTAATGATGACTTACCCTGGTTAAAGTCCACCCAAAGGTATTCAGGCACAGAGGAAGGTAAACCATGGCAAACTATCAGGACACAGTTGGTTCAGAGCAGCACAGCACAGCTGACCTCCAGCGTCCTGCACTCCAGGAACAGCCTGTCCCTTCCTCAGTAACCTGAACTGGGGCCAAATCATGCCTTTCTGGGAAGAATGGCACCAAGTGAGCAAACAGCTTCATGCTTGGCCAAAAGCTTAACTCTTTGCTTTAAATATATATCACCAGGCCTGTTGTACCCTGAGGCTTCACAGTTTGTTGCAGAATCCCTCCTTTGCTGCTGAGCCTAAGCTTCCTCTGCTTTAACACCTGCTGTGTGAAGAAGTCTTTAATACAGAATACAGAAGTCTTTTTCCTCAAGGCAGTGCAAACCTCTTGCATGGGCAGCTCTGGGTGGCTTCCAAATGCCTCATGATGGTTCAGCTCAAGCCATACAAATGGGTGCATCATTTTCATGTACATTAGCACTAATTAATGGCACAAACCCTTAGGCAGACTGGCTTGGTCCCACACTTCACACAGTGGATGGCAATACTAGTTCCTGCATCTCCTGCTATCTATCTAGGAACTGAGGAGAAAACTATTTTTAACAGGATTTGGGCTTTTCACAGGACATATTTTCATTTGCCTAAGTGGATGAGTTAAGGATTTACACCAAATCAAAATAAATCACCTATAAAAGAATCACAGAATTCCCTAGGTCAGAAAAGATCTTTTGAGATCATCAAGTCCAGCCTATGACCTAACCTAACATCCCCCCATCAACTAAACCAAGGCACTGAGTTCCATGTCCAGTCTTTTTTTTAAACACGTCCAGGGATGGTGATTCCCCCACCTCTCCAGGCAGATGATTCCATTGCCTTACCACTCTTTCAGTAAAGAGTATTTTTCTGACATCTAACCTAAATTTCCCGTGGCACATGGGAAGTTTATCTCAGTCTTAAGACTGTGTCCTCTCATTCTGTCAGTTGCTGCCTGCGAGAAGAGACTGACCCTTACCTGGTTACAACCACCTTTCAGGAAGTTGTAGAGAGTGATAATGTCTCCCCTGAGCCTCATTTTCTCCAGGCTAAACAACCCCAGCTCCCTCAGCCGTTCCTCACAGGGTTTGTGTTCCAAGCCCCTCCCCAGCCTCGTTGCCTCCTCTGGACGCGCTCAAGCGTCTCAAGGCCCTTCCTAAACTGAGGGGACAGAACTGGACACAGCACTCAAGGTGTGGCCTCAGCAGTGCTGAGTGCAGGGGAAGAATGACCTCCCTGCTCCTGCTGGCCACACTATTCCTGTTATAGGCTAGGATGTCACTGGCTTTCTTGGCCACCTGGGCACACTGCTGGGTCGTGTTCATTCAGCTGTCAATCAGTCCCCCCAGGTCCCTTTCTGCCTGGCCACTGTGCAGTCACTCTGTCCCCAGCCTGTAGCGCTGCAGGGGGTTGTTGTGGCCATCAAGAGAGTGTCAATCAAGTTTTAGTTCCTGTTCATGAAGTATTTTCCATAATTAGTCACCTCACATGTCATAGGCACATCATTCTAAGGACAGATAAATGGATATGAGGCTGCCCTGTATGACTGATGCAAAAGTACCCATGTTGGGGGTAACAATAATAGCTGTACCTCCAGAGACATTATTGTCTCCTGGCTGGAAGTTATGTCTGTGATAGCTGTGTGTGAACAGCAGCAAATCCAGCCTGTGTCAGGTGCTGGATGAGCATATGGAATTTAAAAAGGTGGGCTGAGTTAACCCATCTGATCTGTCCCAAAGCAGATTAAAGAGCTCTCACTCACACCACACTGATGACAGAGCTGAGGCGGCCATAAGAGGATGGAAGACATGATCAGCTGGCACTACTAAATCTCAGTTTGGGGGCATGGTGGCCACATTAGTGTCTGAGAAGAGCATTTGGAGAGAATTGCATTCTGCCATCCGTTAGACTTCCTGCATTTCAAACAGGCACAATGTGTTTTCCTGCTTTTCTTCAGCAGGCCACAGTGTTGCAGTGCAAAGCTAATCTACCTGAAGGTGAGTATTACATAATTATCACACCACAGCTTCTTGGATGAACAGGTTTAGAATCAAGGCAGACCTCACAGTTAAAGCAGCCCAGTCCTGCTTCCAAGTCTTCATCTCCAATTTCTTCCTCTTATCCAGTTTTTCTATTAACATTGTTTAGTATTTCTCAATTTGACACAGTCAGTCCTCATGCTTTTCTCCTGTGGAAGTCTGGGGACCTAAGAGAAATGCTTCTGAGATTTGTTCAGATTCATAAAAGCTGATCTAGGCTGTTACAGAAAGCAAAGCCTACATTCTGCTCCATAGCTTTTTTCAGGCACTGTCTTGACCATTTACCAGACCAAATATTTCCCTCAGCAGCAGAGCAGTATTCTGCAACAGCTTCAGAAAGTGGTATAAAATATCTTTTTAACATCAATGAAACAACAAAAATTACAGGTATCTCAAAGTATTCAGATACATAAAAAAGAGAAGAAGGAATTTTACCACAACCAGAAGCTATTACCTATTTGCTGATAATCAGAGGAGCCAGACTGGTCTCAAATTCAAGTGCCACTCAGGGCATGGGAACCTGGCTGATGCCTGAACCCCAGCAGCAAGAGGAAGGTGAGCGTGAGATCATAGAGAGAAGTAAGAAAAGTAAGAACTCACACTGCAGCCTCCCCCTTAGAGACGAGACTCTAAATATTTCACCTATCTGTGCAGTTGTTTTCACAACACTTGATGGAAATTCATATCTCTGAGATCTCCACTCTTTTGTCAAGTTTACTTGAAGCTGGACAGCAGAATCAGAAGTTTTTGGGGGCAAGGACAAGGACAGACAGCTAGCAACCATATAAGCCTCATTGAGGAAATCATATTAGAAGTAGTAATATTGCTCCTTATTTGCTTCCACACTATGGAATTCGTGTGATCAAATGGCTCAATTTCTGAAAACTTTTGTTTCATGCTGTTCACTACTAAAGTGTCTTGCTGCCCAAAGTCTCAGAGCATGTACACTTTTGGGATGTTTCTGTGAACCACATGATCCAAAAAGGACTTCTTAGTTTTAAGCCAGGTCGTGACTCCAATAACTTTCATATTCCCAGCTGACAAGAACACAGATCTCACTACCAGCAGTGACACTACAGCTTGTGAGCTTCCAGAGGCTGCACGCCAGCCCAGTGACTGTCCCAATGACAGAAATCTGCAAGTCACTCATGCTTAAGCATAGCAGGAACACTGCTCATCATCTCAGCAGAGAGAAGGAACATTTATCATTCTCTTTTACAAAACTCTAACCCAGCAACTGGGTTCTTTCTAGACTGACTTTTACCATGCAAGGGGACTATTTAAAAATAAATACTTAAATAACAGTATTCCTTTTAAAAGAGAGGCTTTTACTTTAAACAGGGTACCTCACAAAGGAAATGACTGCTTAGTTTTCTTCATTTATTAACACATAGCATTTACAACAGATTTCACATTTGCAGAGCATCTTGTGTTCCAAAGAACAAAAAAATCCAACAAAAAGCCCCAAAACCATTGCAGATTTATAGGCAGCCAGGCCAAACTGATTGAATTTGAAAAGAGGCCACTTCTTGGGTGATGCATGGCAACAATCTACCCTAACCAAAGCCAGTAAACCTGCTTGTTTGCAGGAGTGAAGCAAAGTCAAAGCCTGCATTTTGAAATAGAAACATCAGCACTGAACAATGCTTTCCCCACAGAGATGTCCTCACAGCTTGAGATGCAGTGTAGTCAACACCAAAAATGTGCTGAATCCTGCACTTTACTAACAGTATGATTTATTCTGTATTATAAGGGTTTGATGGCAAAGCTATACCTGAGTAGCATTTACTGGTGAAGGAGAGTTTAATTAAGGTTTTAGTCAAAGATACTAAAACTTGGAGACAGGGCTGAGCTTCTGAAAACTGTGCAAAGTCGGTTCATGCAAGCAGGTGAAGAGTAACTGTGGAGTACCTATGAAGCTTTAAGGACATCTTCGTGCATTTTGCTTAAAAAACTACCAAGGTCACAGGTCAGTGTGGGACAGAGGCTGAGAAGTGCCACTCAGGGGTGTCTGAGTCCACCTCTGCATGTCATGAGCACAGAGGGAAGTGCCAAAGTTGGCTGTTGGATTTGCATTGACCATTTGTGTTTGTATGTTTTCAGTTCCGTACATAGCCTGGGATGGATGCCATTCTAATAATAATCTTCTGTACAGCCTGTAACAGCTTTAAATTCATCTTCCCTTACTGAAATGCCACAGCTCAGTCCAATAGGCACTTATGAAGGTTATCACTGGCCAAAAAAAGATGTAGGAAAGTAGAAACATTACCAGTGCTTCCTTAGATCCAGAGTCATTCAAAGGAAATTTTCCCTGCTAAAGGTAGAAAAAAAATTGAAAAAGAAAAGTGTTCTTGTATGCAAGTCTGCAAGGTAAAAAGGTAAAAACTTGAATATGGCTTAGAAACTGGATTTAACAAAGAATATTATATTGTGAGGTAAGGAAGGAAAGCCAAGAATAACAGTCAAAATGATATAAAGATCAGTAAGTTTTTGTTCAGAAACTGATACATCATAAAAGTAAGTCAGGAAAACACTTAATATAGAATATAACCCTCTCTTTCATGAATCCCCTTCTACAGATGCAAAACAAAAGCCATATTTCCATGCTGAAACATGCATACAGTACCTCTGAATTCTCTAACATGCCAATCAGGAGCAAAGTGAAAAAAGGAAGACAAAGGAATAAAATTAGGATAAGCACAACACAGAGGACTCAAATATTCAGTAAGACTCACTCATATTAATTCACATTTCTTTTAAGAAAAACATTCAGGTATATATAGCAAACACAGCATTTTTTTAAAAGAGCAAACTCAATAAAGCTAATTCTAAGAGCAAAGCCATGGTTACAGTGCAAATCTGACATCATAAAGCATCACCAAAACACAATTCTTCCTCAAGAACTGTTCACTGACAATCAGCTCCTACTCCCACAACTGTCAGTGACAGAAGCAGCCAACGTCAGAAGTGTAGGATTCAGATATGTAAAGTGAGAAAGGATGAAGCAAGATTATTACAATGGAGATCAAAAATAGCACCTTACCCTTCTCCCATAGAAGAATTAATTTCCAGGTCTATGCAAACAATTCAAGCATTGTCCAGATGGGGAGATGAATGGAGCTAACTCTTCTAACACTGCCTAGCATATCAGGTAAAGATATGAACTGGGTGTCCTGGTCTCATGTTTGTACTCCACCCCGGAATCAATGGAGCCTTTTGTCCTAGTTTCTCAGTTTTTGAAGCTCCTGAGATTGTCTTACAACTCCATGGCTCTCCATCACCAGCAGCTTCACTGGAAAAATCTTCTTTAGCAACATTCTCCATCTGTCAGACTGGTGGGACAAAAGGAAGGGAAAAGGAATCTGATACTGACTTCCACAGTGTGCTGGGTTCCTCTTCATACACCATAAATCCAGCATTCACTGCTTCAAAAAAGCTCAGCACATCTCCATGTGAACTGCAGAGCACACACAAAGCCCAGAGGTAGCTGAAGGCTTTGGTAGCCCCCTCTTTCTATCAGCCAGAAAGCTGAATCACTAAATAGAGGCTGCTCAGAATAAGATGTCTGAGAAAAACTGTGATCAGAAGAATCTGTTCCCCCATTTTCTACAGAACTCGGAAATGTCTTGAAGTTCTTTTCCTTTTCCTTATTCTCTCTCTTTCTAGGTCCATCTCTTTGCATGATACTTTTCCTGGTGCTGTACTAGGCTTTTCTCTCTTCTGACCAACACCCTATAAACTGCAAAGGAGAGCTGATCTCTGCAAAGCTGGGCCATACCCTGCTGCTTACTGGAAAACCCAAACTTCTTGGATAACCTTGCAGGAGTCCCAGTGTGCTCTTGGTATCAATGCAGGTTGCAATTTTCAACAGGTCTTGGACAACTCTACATAAATTAAGTAATTTCCAGTACGTAACAAATTATAGGATTTTCACACTAGGCAGCTCATTCTTTTGAAACATATTTGCCTTCTCCCATGCCTTCAGAATGAATCACTGAACAAGAAGTGTTTCTCTAAGCTCAGAAAATCACTATTCAGTGTTGCAATGCACTTATGAGAAAGACACCCTCTTTGTTGATGAGCCTTTTGTTTTCATGCAAAGTATTTTTAGCCTCTCCACGTCCTACATATTTAGGCAATAAATGCAGGTCCCGTATTGCTGGAATTGCCGATCAGATTGAGCCTCCCTTCGGTGAAAGAGCACGGCCTAGTGGCACGAAAATGAAACGCGGGCCTGTCCTACTTCACGTGCCTGTCACGACACAGCCTGACACAAAACATCGCACCAGATACAGCCAAAACCTACTTTTGAACTGATTACAAAAGCTGAATGTTCAAGTAACTGTTGCATCGACAGAAAAGATTGAAAGGGAAACAGCACAGTAAATGTCTTTATTTTCTTTTATTGTTCAGGGCAACAGTATTGCTGTTATTATTGCTAAGGATATAAAGTAAAAGAGGGCTTGTAAGGAGTATTTGCTTTTCTTAGACCCACTGGTACAGCTGGATAAAATGATCAAGTTTTCGTGTTCAGAATTTCTTTATTGTCTGAAATATTTTATAAGATACTTGATGAAAGCGCTCAGTTTAAACCTTGACTTCTGGACACATCAGCCACATGAGCTGGTCTGATAAAAGCCCTTACTCCTCCTGCTGAGGTTCTCGGCTACAAGATGGAGAGAGAGCAGTGAAAGCTCCTGTGACACAGGATCTGGGCCCTGAAAAGGGGAACTCGGGGAGCTGGAGAGGGAAATTCAGTTTCACTTACCTTTTGCTACCGTGTGACTTGCTAACCAGGCTACCACTTGATGAAGGAGGCAAGGACCTATATAAGGCTGCCACAATAAGTAACTGTTTTTCTAATATGATCACAAAAGCTTCCCATTAATCTGCATTCCCAGGAACTAGGCTGAAAACCCAAACTCATATGCCCCTGCCAGAGAATGATCATATGATGAAAGCTATTCACTGTCTTTCTACTGATGAAGTTCAAATGAAAAGTCAACATCAGTAAGTGAATTATATCAGTGAGATAGAAGCTGTGGGTAAGGGCTGTTTTGTGGGGTTTGGGTCTTTTCCAGATCATTATTGTTAAAGTTCTGAAGAAGGGATCAGGAAGATACAGTAATTCTCATTTTGCTGATGCTCCAGGAAAACAGCAGCATCTGGAGCTGGTAAGTCACTTGTTAAACAGAGGAGTCAGAAATAAGAACAAGGACAGTTATGATCCTTCAGACTTAATACTGAGCAAGTTTGTTTTGTGGTGAGGCATAAATGGCAGACACACAGGCTCTGAAAATCACATGGATCTCATTCATCCTGTCTACCACCAAGGAGACTGAATTTCTTCAGCTGGCAAACTTTCAGCCTGTATTTCACTGAAGGTTTGCCAATTCTGAATTTTGAGAATTTGATGGAACTGCTATGAAAAAGGAAAGAAATAAAGCTGCAGAGATGGAGTCTGAGAGCATACACATGCCACATGATAGTACTTGAACTCACGTTACAGGTATAACAACCCATTTGTAGCAATGATTTCCAGACTTTAAAACCAAAACAGCAAACAAACAAAAACCCACAAAGGAGCAAAAAAACGAAAAAAGCCAACAAAACCAAAGTCTCTGTAGCCTACTGATGAGGGAAATAAAGTGGCACCCATGATCACCTGGCTAGTCTTGTCCCAGGCTCTTGCACCAAGCACCTACAGCAAAGTACTGGTAACATGAATGTTCTGTACCTGCATCTTCCTCTTGACAGTCTCAAAGGGGAAGGAAAGTGTCTGTGCCACAGCAGCTGCTACACAGCCATTTATGAAGTTCTGAAGAGGAGTGAAACGAACTATGGGTTCTTGCCAGATTTTGTCCAGACTGATGTAAACAAAGAATGAGCCTGCAGAGAATGGGACAGCACCTAGAAAACAAACCAGACAGGATTACCTCAACACAGTGTACCGTAGGAGAAGAGAGCTGCCCAGCACATAACTACAAAGACGGGAGGAGCCACTGCAAATTTACACCTCACATTCCACAAACCTAATCCAGATTCTGAAGAACTTTAGTCTTTAGTCCCTGGTTTACCACCAAATACCCATATTGTACCATCTAGATCTGCTGATAGGGGCATACCTTCACCTATTAGAATGTGCACATTGTCAGAATTATTAAGTGCTATAGTGTACCAACAGGTCAGGTGTTTCTCCAGGTTCTCCCCTGTGACACACTCTTTCCCAGTCCAACCCAGCCCTAGCACCTGCACAGTAAACAGAGCTATGTCTTCAGTCAGGCTGATAAGGGATACTTCTGGTCTCTTTTGCTTGCTTCATGCTCTCATCAGTTTTATACATTATCATGTGGAATTATACATTTATTATTATTGTTGTTGTTAAGCATTTTATTTAATGTCATATTGTGAAAAAGTGGACTCAGTTAAATGGCATTTTTAAAGGATATGGAGAGTAAATAAATAATTAAAAATTGATTTCAGGTAAAGAGAGAATATAATTAATCTTCACTTTGCACACCTACTATACACTACAGCTCACACTGGTTTCATTGAACAGCTCAGAAGACACTCTTACACTCAACAGGAACTACAAGCATTCTATGTGTGTGTATACAAATGTGTTTTAAGAGTTTAACGGTGAAAATTGTGCATCCAAGCACAATTAGATCATCCAGAAAAGAAGGAAAAGAGTATTTTGCTGAACACTTAATCATATATAAAATGTTACACACTTGGTCCTAATTTGAAGTAATAAAGCTGCAGCAAAGGTTATCAGTATTGCAAGGCACTCCACATCTGCTACAAGAAAACATTCCTATTTGCTTTTGAAATCAAGTGAACAAACGATCACACTACACAGCTGTAACAAAAGCCAGGCAGTGAGGTGATTGCACCTCAGTATTGTTTTACCTAATATTGCTGGTGAAACACCACGGTAGAGTGCACGGAGTCCTTCTTGATGATAAATCTTGTAAAAAGCATGAAGAATTCCTTCGTAAGATGGTTCCAGCCTGTTCTGCACGATGAGCCGTGTTTTAATCACATCAGTGGGGTATGTCACGATGGTGGCAACCATACCAGCCAGGCTTCCTGCCATGATGGCTCTCCAGTGGGAGATATGGCCCAGATCATCCATGAAAAGGGTGACAAGTCTAAAGCAAACACATAAAAAAAATACTATTAATGACACTATGAAGAAAACACATGAAAAATTAAGGCAGATGATTCTTGATGCAAATGTTCTTCTGTCGACAAGCCACTTCAGCAGCAGGAATTGAAATTTTAATATGTGATTCATCCAAGATCTTATTATATGTAACACCACACAAACATCCATCTACAGGATAAAAATCTTTCTTTTACATTTCCATATACAGGATGACAATTACCACAGTTTAAAACACATCTGCAAGAAATTATCTGATCATCAGTTAAAGACACTGGTCCAACTTGCCAGTTAAGGTTATCATGTAAGAGGAAGTATATAGATCATGACATCACAGGCCTTCTGAGAGTAACTGAATCTTCTTCTCTTACTTATGCTGGGACAGGAAGGTTCACAGGGACACATCTCTAGAGAAGACTTATTTCCAGGCACTATTACACTCATGAGTTTAAGTATTGATTTAAAAATTTGAAATTGAAGCACAGTTTTAAAAGCTACACACAAATTATACATTTATGGTGCACTGCAGGACTTTTCTATGACAGAAAACTCCTACATCAGGGACTAAGGTCCTGGAGGCAGCAAGAAGCAAGTAAAAACACTGGAGAGTTTTAGCTGGAGGTAAAGAAACATATTATTCTATTTTGGTAGCATTACCTAAAACATCTAAACAGCACATCTACATTTAACGTGCATGGTGTAACCATGTGCAGAACAAAATAATTTGCAAATATTTACAAGTCACTGCTCGCTCAGCTGAATTTTTTTCACATTATTGTGAATGTTCTACTGCATGACAAATCCTTACATTTACTTGTCTCGAGCCTGGGAGTGCCCAGGGCAGAATGCCCAGCCAAGCAGAAGCAAAAGGGCATAAACCTTTTTTCCTCTGTGTTTTATGCAGTGCCTAAACCCACACAGCTTAATTTTCCTGTGTGCACAAATGCATGGGGAAGGTGGTGGGGTGTCTCTAGGCACTACCTGATAACATTTAAAACTACCATGGAAAGAAAAGAGTCCATGCAGAGTAATTGCTGAGGAAGTGCAGAGCCACCGTCCCCGGGGTGCTGACTGTGCTCAGTCCAGCTCCTGGGACTGTTCACCTAAGCTGCCCTATAACATTTCTCTTTTGTGTTTCTTGCGTTTATACACACCATTCTCTCAGTAGAAAAGACTTTCAAAAACCCCCTAATATTGTATCAAGGATTAAGCATAGGCACCTTGTATTTAATTTCCTGATAGTCTACGTGTAATTCAGAACACCCCGAGCAAACCAGACACAAACTTTAGCCTTGCAAAACGAACACACTGTTTCAAGCTGGACAAACAAGTTATTTTGCTCAAAATCAACTGCTTTATGTTGGTGCAACACACTGCCTTTTCTGTAAACTTTAAATTACATTTAAATTACTGTTTGTGCCTTCCCACTCTCATTATCTTTCTCTTTGTTTGACCACTGCGCCTATTATGGCTCAAAAAAGCAGCCCAGTTTTAGGGTGACTTCATTTGTGGTCTCCTGAAGGGTGAAGGCAGTGATGGGCAGGTGACCTGCTGGAGCAGATGAGTGACAAACCCAGCAGGTTGGCAGCGCCAAGGGGGCTGTGCTGCTGCCCAGAACAGAACAACTCATCGCCCAGCCGGGTGGAAATGTCATGTGCTACCAGGAACAGCTGACTGCAATAAAAAAATTGAAGAAAAAAAAAAGAAGCCCAGCCCCCAGAGTGGCAAAACATTCTGGTGTGTGCAGTCAGGCATTCCCTGTAAAGGCTGAGAGATACTGGCAGCAGAAGGGAATCCTAGGAAACAGCACAGCGGGCAGAGCTCCATCAGCCCTGCTCCATGTTCATCCTGCTGCAGTCCTTCCAGCACATACCTTAGTTTAATATTTCTGTATTATCAAAAACAAGATCTTAAGACAAATAATATCACGTATCAAAGTCAAAACCGATCAAATTTGCTTAACAACTCCTGCATGATAGGGTAAAATATCTGACTTGTGATTTTGTTCTTTTCTTTGATGCAGACAACATAAATACTTGAGAGCGTATAAATTAATGAAACAAATTGGTTGCAAAGAATAGATGTGACAGCCACAGCTGTAGATTGCACTGTAACTTCATTTCTAAATGAACCTGAGCAAAAGAATTTGAACAGACTGTCGACCCTCCATCATGTGAAGAATACCTATGATTTTATAAGCAATTGCTGGCATATCAGCAGGCCCTAACAATCGCTACGCGCTGAATAATTTAGGCACATAAAATTCTAAGCAAGGGTCCGCGTTTTTGGGGAGAAAGGGCGCACACCCAGCTGACCACCCGGCAGAGACAGAGACATGAGACTAAACTCAGCACTCTCCATCCGCTCCCCTCCGCTGTTCCGAAGGCCGGCGGGGAGCGCAGGTCCCCGGAGCCCCCGGAGCCCCGCGCGGACCGGCCGCTTACCGGCGGGAGGCGGCGAGCTGCAGGGCGCTGTAAGGGCAGAGGCGCAGGCAGGCCGTGAGGTTCCCCTTCCAGAGGGCCCGCACGCCCTCGGTGCGGCACAGGCTGCGCCCGGCGCCGAGCAGCCCCAGCCGGCAGTGCCAGGTGCCCACCTGCGCCAGCACCGTCAGCAGCTCCAGCGGCGCCGTCAGGCTGAGGCTCAGCGCACCCGCCAGCCCGGCGCAGCCTAGGCGCTGCAGGGCGGTGACCCGGCCGTCCCGGCGCAGGGTGGCCATGGCCCCTCCGGCCCCGCCGGAGCGGAGCGGAGCGCTCGGAGCGGGCGGCCCGGCCCGGCCCGGCCCGGCGGGGCGCGGCCACAGCGAGGGCGGCGCCGCCCGCCTCTGCCGCCAGGGGGCGCTGTGGCGCGGGGCGCCTCACGCCCCGGGCGCGCGCTGTGGAGGCGGAAGGAAAACGCGGAGCGGATGTCTGGAGCGGAGCGGCCCTGCCCGCGGGTGAGCCCGGACTGTGACCCTACTCCTGTTTGCACCTGACTTCATGGATTCTTATATTATTATTGCCATTTATGTAGCCGGAAAAAAACCCTTGCAACAGTGACACAGCTAATTAAACGTATTTCCACAGGAAGAGAATGCACACCTTCCCCTTTACAATTCAATGTGTTTCTACAGAGAGCGAATGCAGCCACGGCACGGCCGCACAAAAACACCGCGTTCTGCTCCTGAAGCACTCTGTGTGAACTGAGTGAACTGAGTGAACATCATTAATAAGATTTACGAGGTCAGTCAATTCAGGATTTCTTAACGTGCTGCCAGAGAAGAGAAAAAAGAGGCACAAGGAGGGGAGAGACGAAAGTGGAAAGGAGATACTAGTTGAGACCAGAATCTGTGGAATGAGGAGATAACAGCCAGTACGGAGGTAGTAGCAGAGATTTGTCCAAAACAGGATGTTCTGTTTCTTGTAATAAAAAACCCCAAACCAAGAAAACAACCCGCTCCCTCTCAAAAAAAACCGAAACCAAAAAACACAACTAACCAAAAAACTCCACTCAAACTCAAAGCTATATTCAGATCTTCTTACAGTGCATCCAACAGAACAATGTCACATGACTCTCAGTCTGCCTTTGGCAAGAATGCTTTGCTGCTGATCCAGTGGACTATTCCCAGATCAATCAAAGAGCTAAAAGATGTCTTTCTAGAATTGCATCTCTCTCCAGGAACTCAGCTATTTATGGTGTATTTTGTTGGTGAGAAGAAAGCATTTAACCACTAAGGAGGAGAAAAACAACAATAAATGGGTATAACTTGCTATACATTCATGGTACTTGGAAACAGAAGATTTCAAACATTACTTCAAGAATTCAAAAAAAAGGGTGATATTTCTTCCAAGATTTTTCTTTTGTTGCTTATCTGCACAAGACAAACCTCAACTTAAGATTTTTGTTGAGCACAGATATTTTCCATACAGTCTTCTCATTTCCATTACTCATTTTAGGGCAAGTTTTTACACACTTGTTCTGGCTGATAAAATGAATCACCAGATGACCTCAACCTCCCGAAGCAATCCTTAGAGAAGAAGGTGGTGGGTGAGAGTCTGTGTTGTTATTTTTTTCTCGTTTTCAAAGGGACCTGCCAAAATAAAACCAGTAATACATTAAAAATTGGAAGTGTTCAAGGTCAGGTTGGATAGAGCTTGGAGCAACCTGATTTAGTGAAAAGTGTCTGTGCCTATGGCAGCTTCCTTCCTTCCTTCCTTCCTTCCTTCCTTCCTTCCTTCCTTCCTTCCTTCCTTCCTTCCTTCCTTCCTTCCTTCCTTCCTTCCTTCCTTCCTTCCTTCCTTCCTTCCTTCCTTCCTTCCTTCCTTCCTTCCTTCCTTCCTTCCTTCCTTCCTTCCTTCCTTCCTTCCTTCCTTCCTTCCTTCCTTCCTTCCTTCCTTCCTTCCTTCCTTCCAGCAAAATCACCCACTTACGTACAAAGTATTTCTGAAGTAACCTTCTTGTAGATTAAACCTATCACCATACAGAATGATTAGAAAGTCTGAGACACATTGATAAAAGAAAACACCACCGTGTACTTTCTAATATTACCTTAAAGATATGCAAGCTTAACAAGTTTTCTGAACAGCCATCTAGGGGATGGCAGCATTCAACCCTTTATTCACTTGTGCCTCTCTAGAAAGCAGTTGTGTAGGCAAGCTGCCTCTCACTCAATAACTGATCACATTAGTATATAAGGAAAGAATATTTCAACACTGCACAACTTAGTTTCCTGAGTCAAACCTGCAATGACAGCAAACAGCAATAAGCAAGGTTGTATCATTGTTATTTATGAAACAAAACTATGTGAGTTTTATACTGTCCCTTGGAACAGTTTTAAGTTTTGTATTTCAAAATTAAATACAACTCTGAGGTTTGGGTTTTCCTACAGACTGTACAACCTAGCAATAGCAGACCTATACCTATATTCTCAATCAGAAAAGTTGTCTTAGCTTTCAAATGACTTAAGCAGTATGTAACATCCAGATGTAATTCCTGGAATGACATTACCAACCACAAGCAGAAACATAGCCAAGAGTATTACTTTTATGTATTTAAGCTTCATGTTCAGAGTTTCTTCCAACCATCTTCTTCCCCAGCCTAATCCTGAAGCTTCCCGAGAAGTTTCTCCAAGTGCCCTGGTTGCCAGGTTTTAAAGCAAACTCATTTGGCTGTGATGTCGCTCTGTGCATTCCTTGACTCATTTCCCAGAGGAACTCTCGATATTGCTCCAGCTCTGTGCTCGATCCCAGCAGGCAGGATATTCCACAAAGGCAAAAGACTGCAGGTGACAGCGGCTTGTTCCCTGAAATACAGAATGCAAAATAGATTGTATTGACACATAATTTGCTTAATCATACAGGCAAGGAACTGGTTTTCTGCATTCAGGAGACACACTCTCAGATCTTGAAAGAAATATCTTTGTATGGCTACATTAAACCTTTTATTCAAGAGCTGAAACATTAAAGTTTCTCAATTTGTTGCTGGTTTGGAAAAGCAGAAGGGGGATATAATGACCTTGCTACTGCAAACTGATCTCAAATGCCAGTTTGCTTGTTTGGGTTTGGAAAAATTATGTAGAACGGGAAGAAAAAATCACATAACTTAGAGAGAGTATATTGGAAATTTGTTTCATCAAATCATTTCTTAAGATAAAAAACCCTCAAACAAATGTCAGCATGTAATAAGTCCCAGGAAAACTTCCTAACACAAGGAGCAACAACTGTGGAGAAGGCAACCAGATCAGGAAAACATTCGTAGGTAAACACAGTATCTTTGTCTTACCAACCTGTAGAGTGAGAAAACACAAACATGCTTTAGACACACAAACGTGTAACAGAAATGCACTCCCACAGTAAATACATGTGTAACGATTGGTCTCGGATTGCAATTACACACATAGCAATTAAACCATTGCAGAGTAGAAATGGTTGGTACACCCCCTCTGCCTGCAGTCCCCTCTGTCTTTATCCCACGGTCATCACCCATCCTAGTCACAACTGTATTGATCCAGGAGAAGAAGTGAAGTGTCTGCTTTTAAGAAGGGGTGTATATGTATATATATATATATATATATATATATTATATTTTTAAGGTTGTACAATTGCATTTAGAATACCACAAGAGACAAAAAACCAAACTGAAATCTGAGGGAGTATTTGAAAAAATGGTTACCCTGCTACCCTACCTTGAATGCCCTCGGGGATGCTAAATTCAGAACAAGCAAAGAAGCGGGGACGGTACCATCAGCAGCACATGGGCGAGCGCTGCACCACTGGGAGCCGACAGTCGTACCACACAGACAGAGCTTTCCCACCGGGAAAACACCTACAGGCCAGTACTAAACCAGGGAAAGGCTGACACAAACCCTCACACACTTACCACTCGTGAGCAGTGGTGGATGAATTACCTTTGCTACCAAAAGGACAATATTGCATCATAGCCAAGTCTTTGCTCTGCCTGAGCGAGGCAGCTGCCGAGGAGTAACTTTTTCTCTTTGGTTTATTTTTAATACAACGCGCACACACAGGATGCCCACAGGCCGAAGATGCCGGCAGCAGGCAGCTGCAGCCGAGGCCGGCTGTGCAGGTCACGGGCGAAGGGCCGGGCAGAAAAAGCAGCCGCTGGCACCTCCTGGGACTCGCTCCGTGAATCGTTCCGCAAGAACGTCCGTGCAATCCCCACAGACCGCACGGCGGGGCGGGCAGGCGGCCGTGCCTCGGAGGAGGCGAGGCGGCTGGAGCGGAGGAGCCGCGCCCCGGGGGCGGGTCCATGGGCGCTGCCGCGCTCCGCCCCGGGGTGGCGGCCGGAGGGCCGGCGGTACCGCGGCGGCCGGAGGGTAAGAGCGGCCGGCCCTGGGGAGCGGGCTCGGGGCGCTGCCGGCGGAGGGCGCTCCGGGCCGGGGTGGGCCGAGCCGGCCTGGCCCGGGCCGCGGCGCTCGCTCCGCCAGGGAAAGTTGCCGTGGCTGCTGGGGCGGTTCCCGGCGGCTCCGCTGGGGCTGCCCGCAGGCCTGTCGGCATGGGCGGGTCGAGCCTCCCTCTGCTCCGGCCCCGGGCGGGCAGCGGGCTGGGCTGGAGGAGCCCGGCCCGTGCGGAGGGCGCGGCGGGCCTGGGCCCGGGGGTTCCCGGCGCGGGGCTTACCCGGCCCGGCTCCTGCGGCGCTCGGGCAGCCCGAGCTGGGTGCGCACCTGCCCGGGGCTCGCAGCCGGGGCGGGGGAGAGGGGCCCCTCGGGTCGCGGTTCCCGCTGAAGCCGCCGAGGGCTGGGCCCTGCCCGCCGGGCTGCCCTCGGCCGGCGCTGCCGGCACCCGGCTTGCGGTGCTGCTGGAACTCGGGGAGCCGCGGCCTTCAGTGGCTCTGTCCATTGGGCTGAGGCTGGCGGTTTGTTTTGTCCTCACCTCAGACAGCGTGGAGCATAGCGGTGCTGGGAGTGTTCGCTTCAAAACGCTCCTTTATCGCAATATTCGTGAGAGCAGCGGCACTTCTGATCATCGCTGCTTTTCAGTTAATTTTGCGTAGAGCTTGATGGGTAAACTCATTTGTTAAAAGTCAGTTTAAAGCTCTTATTTAAACTTCTCCAAGTGACTTTCTGGTAAGTGCTTGTTATAGAATCACTAGGGTTGGAAAAGCCTTCAAAGATCCCAGAGTCTAACCAGTAGCGTTTACCGCTAAACGATGTCTCCAAGTGCCATATCCACAAACCATTTGGCGGCTTCCAGGGGTTTTGTTTCCAGCCTCTTCCAATACCTGATCACCATTTCAGTGAAGTTTTTCCTAATATCTAATCTGAACCTCCTCTAATATAATTTGAGGCCACTTCCTCTCACATTACTTGAGAGAGGTGACTGAACCCCACCTGGATCCAGCCTCCTTTCAGATGATTGTGGAGAGCCATAAGGTCCCTCCAGGCTAAACAACCCCAGCTTTTTTGCCCTGCGTGATGAACTCTGCTGCTGTGGATCAATACATACAGTTGCCACATTGTGTTAGCTTGTAGTGCTCCTGCCTAACCCACCTCTGCAGAATTAAAATATTTCCTCTGCCTTGAGCTTGCCTTCACATCTGCTGGTGGGACTGCTCAGGGGCTACACTGTCCCTGAGAGCAGGGAAACCAACTGTCTAAAAAGCAACCTAGCAAAACATGATTTTTTTTTTTTTTTCTCTTCAAGATAAACCTCTTTCCTGACCTGGTTGATGGTATGGTCTGTGAAACTGTTGTGATGGCCCAGGGCCTGGCATGAGTGACCAGCTGGGAAACTGGGGATGGTAAGAGCTGTTCGAGCTAGCAGTACAGTGAGCAAATGTGAGGGGTGCCTTTGGAACAAATATTCCCACTACTTGCGTGTTGTTCATATAGACTATGTGAGTGTTTCAGGTTAGATATTGGCAGGTTGTTAATTTTTCTCTAAAGTGTAAGTTTGTTTTAAAGTATGAATTTAGGTGACACAATTTACATAGTTGTAAGATAAGGACAGTTCAGCCTGCAGTTATTGTAGTAAATCCTAGTGCAAGGGCAGATGTTTTCCAAATGTTTTTACCATGGCAGAGCGGTCAAAAGGAAATAATAATTTGATAAAGGGATTGAACGTCAAATACCTTGTGATTTGTCAGTTGCAACAGTTAAGGTAGTGGCTTATTGATATGTCAGGGTTGATTCCAAAAGGCCATGCTGCTGAGCAGCAATTCAATGGATCAGCCATTAATAATTCTGTGCTTTGTACACAGTTATGTAGTGAGAAATGAATTTCTGATGCTTTAAGAGCTCCTGGCTATGAGCACAAGTGAGGAAGAGCAAGGGTAATGGTGTGCACTAGCAAACCCCTGTAGCTTACTCAACTCTATGAAGAGAGTTTAGGGCTTTTAGGTGATTTATTGCAGTAGTAGGAAGATGGTTGCAGCTGTGATGGTGTAAGGATAGACGTGAAAGAAGATTTGCAAGGGCAGGATAATATATCAGTTGGTTTAATAGAAGATGTACTTGCAAAAGAGAACAAGATTTTGTGTACACCAGGTGGTCTGCAAGCTTGACACTCATAACTCTACAGGTTGTAACAGTGTCCTGCATGTTTTAACCTGCTGCACCACAAATCTTAGTGAGGTGGCAGAAGTTTAGTTGGCACTTACTTGGTGGAAAGCTTTAGGAAGCTCTTTATCTTAATGCATGGTGGGCAGAAAGGACTTTAGAGATTACTCACTGCTTCAGTTTTGTAGAAAGTACTTTGTATACCTGCTTTGCTTATATGAGACACTGAAGGTGTGTCTGTATACATACACAGCTGTGTGAAGAGATTAATCCTAAGAGATTCAGCCTTGCCTGACAAAGCTGCAGTTAATTCTGAGTGCATTTGGCAGCAGTTCCCTAAGAGGAGCGATTCAGTGCTGCAGTCTGTGCTGTAGCTGCTGCTTCCAGAGATTCCTGGTTATTTTATGTTAATGTTATTTGCACTAGCTTTTTCTCCAGTACCTATATGGGTGTTTTTCTTCGTCATTCTCAATAAAATGTAGTCACACTCCTTTTATCAAAATGTTTGCATGCTTGTCTTCCCTTGTATATTCCCATGTTGAAAGTAAGCAGGCATTTTTCAAATAATAACAGTATAGTTTATAACCTGTGAAAACCAGCTTACAAACTTCTTTTCATGTCTCTTCAGTGGAAGCTTTTATATGGCACTCTTGCAGTTCTTTTTGTATATGTATCTTTGTTTCTCCATTTGATTTAGTCTGTATTCATGTTAAAATGATGTCTATAAAATAAAGAAAAATATAGCATATGAACAGCATTAAAATACACTAAGCTTTACTTGTAACTAGGTGCTGAGACTGTGGAGGAAACTGACACAGATGGCGGTTTGCCAACTTCTGTTTCTTTTTCCTTGAATTTAGGCCTGAAAAGTACTTGATTATCAGTGGAAGCCTCTCTGTAAACTTTTTGGACAATTAAGCATGTGAGGGGTAAAAAACCCCTGTGTGACTATTCTATTTGTACTAGATGCAGGTATCCTAATATATGGAGTTCAGTTATCTGAACCTAAGTCCTTTAATCAATACCCAGCATTATACTGTTTTGATTTCCTGAAAATGTTCTCTCGTAAGCTAAAGGTTGTCAATATTTTCAGTGTAGTTGGCGCTGAAACTGGGAGATGATCTCAAGAACTGATGAGACTCTGAAAGATACTTAGTCTCTTACTGTTAAATATGAAGTAAGTGTAGCAGCTGCTCAGTGATTCTTGGCTAGAGAATGGTACCTATTTTCTGTACCTTTTTGTTTAAGTATGTTGAGAGCTGAATCTTCTGAAGTGTTATGCCTAGTGTGACGTTATAAAAGAAAATGTGCAACCTGTAAGCTTAATTCCAGCAGTCTATTGGTTTACTTCCATAAGCACTTATTAGGGAGTAGCCTGTTTCATTTTTTTGTCCCAGCTGGTAATTTCTAAACTGTGACCCTGAAATATCCCTCTATGCTGGAAATAATACTTCCTATTACTTGTTTTTTTTCTGTGTAGATAGACCTTGATGCAACTTGCTTGTATTTTCTTTTTTGAGTGTTTTCTTTTAATATGCTCACATTTGGGCATGTGACGCTCATGAAATGCAGCACATGTCAACAGAATCCATCAATTTTTAAGCAAGCAAACAAGCATTTGATCCAAAAGATGTTGCTCTAAGAGTCAGTGAACTTTAGTTTTGGCAGAACTGCATGACTCCTGCAACTAGGAATGCTGTGCTGAACATGCTGAACTTTGAGTCCTCAGAAGAGCCTACCCAGGAGCAGGTTTGGTCAAAGGTATGTTGTCAGATTGTGAGTTCCTGATGTCACAGCAGGAGGAGAGATTTGGGAGAGGTTTGTTTGTGCTTGATTGACAACCCAGTATGAACTTCAGAAGTTGTGGTATGTCAGGGTAGAGTGAGGCATTCTCACGAGTGTAGAGGTGTTTTGGTAGTTACCTGGGGTCTCTCATTTGCTCAGCAGGTTGTCTGTGTTTGTGTAAACACCCAGCAAACTGGGCTGCTAAGTCTGATTCTGCTTTTGTGACAGGTAGCTTTTGACACAACCAGACATTTTTAGTGAAGGAGCCATAAGAGAGAGAAACCTGGAAAGACTAAAGCTGCAAGAACAGTGCATTCGAAAAAGAGTGAAAAAAAGAGGGGGTTGAAAGGTGAGAGTATATTTTTAGAGAATGTCCCATTTTCTTGAGATTTGTTGCACTTCCTCATACCAAGTAAAATACCAAGGAAGAGTGGCTGTGTAAAAATCCAGGCTTTTAGGAAATGGGATTTGGAGAAATTGAAACAATACTAATTTATATATTGGAAAGAAAACCATAGTGATAATTCTGCATGTAAGGGTCAGATGCCAGGGTCAGGATTATGAGCAAGGCTGGACTGGAGATATGCCAAGGTCCCTTTCAGATTGGATTATTCAGTGATTCTGCAGGCCTATGAAATCAGAGAGCTGTTGCTCTCAGATTGTTCTGAGGATTGATTCCTTAAGGTTCTGCATGTCAGCTTTTTGTATTGCTCTACGCTGCAACATCTTAAATCAATATGCCCTGAAATAAAATTAATGTGGTGTACACTTCTCAGTGCCTCCCAGTTGACTGGAAAGTCCAAAGCTATGAAATGAATTCTTTTCTGTCTTTACTCATTCTTGTGTGTTGTTTTTTTATTGTTGATATCTTTAGTGCAGTGTCCTTAAATTTGCATGTAATAGTAGTAATTGAAGTTTTAATTCTTTAGATAATGTGCTTGGATGGCATCCTAGACTGTCACTAGTAATCAATCATGTTATGCACATTCTTAAAAAAACCAGACGCTTAGAATGCAGAGCATAGTGAATCTAATGCTAGGTCTCTAAAAGCACTGCTATGCTTCCCTTGCTAATTCTTCCTTATTCAAATACTTGTTTAAAAACTATTTTTAAACACTAATTTGTGTGAACACTGTTGCTTGAATTTTCTGGAGGTTTTTTGTGATGTGTCATGGTATTTGGTAGAGCTACTTCCTAGAGGGCAGTTTCCAAAAAGTGGTGGATAGCCTGTTGTGGTTTAACCCCAGCTGGTAATTAAGTCCTACAGCAGCTGCTCCCTCCCTCCCACTCTCCCCAGTGGGATGGAAGGAGAATCACAAAGGTAAAAGTGAGAAAGCTTAAGGGTTGAGATCAAGACAGTTTCATAGGTAAAGCAAAGGCCACGTACACAAGGAAAGCAAAACAAAATTAATTCCTCACTTCTCCAGGACAGGCAGGTGCTCAGCATCCCCAGGACAGCAGGGCTCCACCCCACATAACAGTGACTTGGGAAGGCAAGTCATTTATTGCTGAGCATGAGGCCATATGGTCTGGGATATTCTTTGGGTCAGTTGAGATCAGCTGTCCTGGCTGAGTCTCCTCCCGTTTCCTTGTTCACCCCCAGCCTTCTCACTGGTGGGGTGGGTGAGGAGCAGAAAAGGCCTTGGCTCTGGGTAAGCCTTGCTCAGTGATAACCCCTGAATTACTCTTGTAATACCTCCTAAATGGGACCCTCATGCTAATCTGTAGGGGAGATTTGTTGATTTAAGAATTAGATCCAAGTGATTAGTCTCTAATTGTGTCCTTGGGGACAAACAATCATGTGATGCTGTTGTCTTGGCAGTGCTTAAAAGAAAACCCAAGAATACAAACTGAAGAGACAACTTTCTAGCTGTGGGGATCAGTTGGGTGTGTGCAATTTACGGTTTTTTAAACATGTTATTTAAGGATACGAGATTCCTTGTTAGCCACATGTGATTCTTGATGACTGTTTGCTTATTATTAGCAGTTCAAAGACTTACATCCAATTCTCCAGGACACAAAATGTAAAACAAGTGTCATCTAAATTGTCCCATATTGATAATTACCTAGAAAAAGACTTGGTGATGAAAAGAAGTTCAAGAGAGAAAAAGGAAAGCTAAGCTCGAGAGGAGAGAAGAGAGGCAGATAGATGGAGATGAGGAACATCCCCCAAAGCAGCAGAAGGTACCCGCTGAAGAACAGCAGTGGCCAGAGAATATGCCTGAATGGGAAGAAAGGAAATCCCTGCTAGCTCAGAGAAGAGTGGAGTCTGTCAGACTGCTTACAGTGCTGTTAAATCGTGTGAAAGTAAGATTATTTTAAAACATATTTTAAATTTTAAAGGTTATTTATTATAGCTTGAATAATTCACTAGACATGTGATATCTCGATGCTATTCAGAAGACTGCTTTGGGTCTGGCTGAACACTGAGAAGGCCTGAGACCCATATCTTGTGACAATCTGCTCTCAGTCTTGCCCTGAGAGCAAACATACTGCATTTTTACCCAGAAACTTTGCCTTTCATACTTTTTCAATACTTTGTCTTAAGTGAGTAAAAAATAGGGCTAGAAAGGCTGTATTAGCTCTATTAGACTTGATCCACTGTTGCAAGCAAGGAATTTTGGAATAGGGACATAAGTGATGCTCTCTCTGCTTGTTTTGGTCTCAGGTCTGCAAGTGACTGAATTAAATGGCACAGATTATACCAGTTGCATTTCTAATAGCCTCTTATTTTTTCTTAGCCAGCACTCATTACCAGGCTTATTTCAATTTGCTTCAGATAATGTCTTGAGAAAGTCAGCAGAGAAGTGATAAAAATTTGAATGTTTTGCACACAAGTTAATGTTTGCAGGTTTAGTTTAGTGCTTTGGGCAAAAGAGGTTTCAAATGAAAACAGGGGTTTTAATTTCTAATATGGCTTTGTCTCCACTATTTGCAGAAAAAAATTTGCTTGCAGCTTTTAACAAGTGTGTATTTTTCCCAATCCTTAATGTAAAAGATTTCTAAAGGACTGTAATTTACTATGAGTTGAAGTCAGAGGCTATCCTTGCTATTCTGCATGAATTTTAGGGCCTCATTACATCTGACATTGGCCTTCTTAATTATGAACATGATGTGTTCAATAAATTTCTATTTTCTTGGTTTTGCAGTTGGCAAGTCAAAAAGTGGATCCTTCACTGGGTGTAAAGAAGGATGATTCATTTTCTGAAACAGCATTTAAAGACATACAGCAGGAGCTGATTAACTCCCTTTATCGTACGCACAAAGAGCTGAAACGTAAGGAGTTTAAGTGCCCATTAACCCAAAAAGGTAGTGCTTTATGTTGTGAGGAAGGAGATGTGAGTAACTTCCGCGCACCTAATTTTCACATAGTCAGGACAATTTTAAATGATCCCTCTGCAGCCCCGAGCTCTGATGGACTGCCTGGCAGAGATGTGTGCAGCTCCTCCTCCAAAGGCTGTGGGCCTTTGCTGATCACGGTTACCCAGGACGGCAGGGTCATCGAACCTCTCCGTGGAAGGCACCACCCAGCACTGGATGTAGTTCATGTGCAGACAGTGTCTGAGGAAGATGATGGCAAAAAGCAAAAGGTTTATGAGACTGATGAATTCATCCATTATTTACTAAACTACTATCAGACACCACACTATGCACGTGTTTGCTTAGAGCCAAAAACCAGTGCAAACAAGTCCCGGTGGAAGCGAGTGGTGTCTGATGATGGTAGTGGGTTTGACATCAGCTTCAGTAACAAACATGGTCAGCACTTCAGAGAAGTGAGTCCTGTACAACACCTCCACAAGAGAAATTGTAGTAGTGATAGTAATTACAGGCTGGTGATCACTCTTGGGGAACTTGAGTCAACAGATAAAGTGTTAGAAAGCGAGGCCCATAGGGGCAAGCTTGCAAAAAAGCTGCAAGTGCAGAGGAATGACTCGCTCCCTATTGATAACTTACCACATGCTGGACTGAATCATTCTTTGGAGTGCACTACTGTTACTCACAATAAGGAATTCAAACAAGAAGATGGTAGAGATGAAGGCACTGTACCATATGGAACATGTAGATCTGCTTGCAGATTAAAGGATTTGTTGGAAGAGATCAGTGATTCTGAGTACTTTAGAGAGGCATGTGGTGGCTCAGTGAAGAGAGCAGAAAGAAGGTATGAGGAAATTTTCAGCAGTTGTAATAAAGGTTGCTTGCCTGCAAGAGCCGGAGAAAGAAAATTACTGGTTTACCATAAAAATGTAGCTCTGGAAGGTCAAGAGAAGGAAATCAGCCAATGTAACTCCTGTTCTAATTTTGTCCATGAGGGCTTGGCAAGGCAGTGTGAACATAAACTTAAAAAGTCATGCAAGAGGTCTAGTAGTAAATTAAGGTATGAAGGAAAGAAAAGTGAGAGACAATCCAGGGAAAAGGAGAAAAATGCTCATAAAATGAAGAAAAAGAGAAAAAAGCTTTCTTCTAATCTTTTACCTGATGAATGTGGCTTTTCAGAGACAGACAGTTGCATGCAGCTGGAGTCGCTCAGAAAGATACAGAGAAAATGTAAGAAAATGTTGCACAAAAAAGTGAAATTCAAGACACATCACATGTCTATGGCAGCACCAGATGTTACTCCTCATGATGGCTTGTCCCTTCAGGAGACCCTTCAGAGGAGAGGTGAGAGGGATACCACAGCTAAGGGGACTGAATTTGACAGGTCTGTGGCAGGTAAGGTTGCCACAGTTCTTACAGTGATAAATGGTTTTTGGTTTTAAAAGGTATAAGCATGGCATAAAAAGCCCAAACAAAACAGTGCAACTTCTCTGCAATTAAGGGTTTGTTTAGTTTAGCTCTGAAACACACAGCTGCCACTCAAGAATAATATTTGTCCATTTAATCAGGTGGCACAGTATCTGTCCTGGGCATTAGCAGATGTGTGGTTATTCTGTCAACATGCTGTAGACAACTAAAACATTATAGACAATTCCATGTGTGGCACAGCTGTGTCAGGTGAGTAAATTTTGACATAGCTAAAATACATCTGAAGTTCATACAGAATTGCCACTGGCTGTTCTTACAGCCTTTTTTGCAATTTACTGTGCTTCCAGTTGGTTGGTGGATACCCTTGCAGCCACCTCCCTTTCTCTCCCTGCCTGCCTGCCAAATTCATTTCAAGTAACTTTTTCTTATCTACAGGAGATGAGAGAAAATTAATATTGAGAAGAGAGATGGATGCAGATGTCAGAGGATGCCCTCTATTTCCTCTTGAGATAATTCAGACAAACCCCTTCTCAGATACTTTCTGTGGAGGAGAGCCCAGAAGAGGATGCTGAACAGCTACTATATTATAGCTCTGAAGTTTTTATAAAGAAGTGGGAGAAGAAAGCCCTTTGATCATTAAAAGGTGTATGAACTACTGGGGTTTTTTGGAGGGGGGGGGTTTGCTTAGGTAATTCCTTTGGTTAGAATATTTAACTGGTGTAGTGAGTCACAATAGCAGAATCTTTGTTTGGATAACAGGACCAAAACTTTTCCCCAGAGCCAGAACACTTTCATGAACTAGTGGCTAAAGAACTTGAAAGGACACAGACTGAGATCTTGGAGCACTACACTTTGACTGAATGCAGGGAATCGTGTAAATTACAGTATTTACCAATAATGAGTAATTGGAAAAAAAACCTAATTGGAGCAAGCATATGAAGTGTCTCCTCTATCAGATTGTTTATAATGATGGGACTGGAAGGTGTGCAGGACATTTATACTCAATTTTGAGAAGTAATAGATTTCAAACTGTGAAAAAAGTCCCATCTTCTGTAAAACCCCCACTAGAAGAATCCTTGTTTTCTATTCACAATTCTAGAGGTGTTTCTGAAAACTTGCTGACCTTTGGGAGGAAGGACTTCACTGAACTTATGCTCAATGTAGTGCTTCCAGGAATCTGAAGGGTTGTCTAAGGAAAGCTCTGAGTGTTAGATGATGAAAGGGCAGTGCATGTCAGCCTGCTAACAGTCTCCATGTAAATGCAGGTTGACAGTTCACAAGATTTTGAAGGCACATATAGTGAGGTAGCTGTTTAGTATGAGTTTGCTTAAAAATGCTTTCCAGAGGAATTGTGAAATGTTGTCAGAGTTGTGCTGCATGTAGATAAAAATGTGAAAATGCAGTCTAGGAGCTTGAGTTATATCTATATTTATTCATCTGGATATTTCTAGAAGACAGCAACAATTACTTTTGGACAAAGTCCCTTAGCAAGATACAGAGTTTGAAGTTCAATACGCTGACTATTGCAGCTTTCATTTTATTACGCTTTATTTATTATATGTTGATGAAGTAGATGAAGTTAATGTGAAAATGTTGCCTTCATTGCATAAGATCTTACCCGTGTTTGTAACTTCTGCTCTAATAAATAGTAATGAAAAAGAATAATTGTAATTGTTTGTGGTAGATAGGTTTTCCCCCAGTCTTCAATACTGGTGATTCCTACAGGCTTCTAAGCCAGGTTTTATTAGTCTTTCTGTTCATATGTTCAGATGTTGAGTGCCTTTTCAGGGTCATGATGACAAATGGTTGCTACTCAAAGTACTGTTATTCTATTACTTTTATCTAAAAAGATGTTATTTTCTTGACAGAAATATTTTCTGACTATTTTGGAGAACATTTATGCCCCTCCTAACTCTCCTTTTTAGTATTTTATACAGTTATAATGAAGATGGACTATTGTATTTGTTGACCGTGTAAAATGTTTTCAGTTGCACTGATGTGACATACCAAGGGTGTTTTTTCTCTATGCAATATTTGCAGATTAAATATAACAAAACTTGCCCCTCTGTCAATCTATAGACAGTTTTGTGTCCATGAGTCCCCATTTCCCATGACACAGGCCTTTTGGTGACAGGTGAGGAAGTATTTCTTTTTGTTAATCTGGGGGAGAAGGACGATTATTCCCTTCAGTGTAAATTTCCAGGGTTTTATCATGCTGTCACAATAACCAATAACAAATAAATACTCAATTTCTCTAATTGCTTCAAGCATTCACTGTATTGACTGTAATTTGATAGAGGATTTGCTTTATCTCCTAAGTCCTCATTCCATGTAAAACATTGTTAATTAATAAAATATGCATGCACTTTAAAATGTGAGACATCATTGTAATCTTCATACTGAAAGCGAATTTCTGTGTTTCCTATTTGACATTATTTAGAATCTGATTTCAAGTGTTTAAATAATAATTTTACTTTTCATAAAATCATAGAATGGTTTGGATTGGGACCTTAAAAACCATCTTGTTCCAACCCCCATGCCAAGGATCTTCCACCTGCTCCAAGCAGTGTCCAGCCTGGTCTTGAACACTTCCAGGGATGGGGCATCCAGTTCCTTTTGGCAACCTCTGCCACAGCCTCACCACACTCACAGGAAGAATTCCTTTTTCCTGTCAGCACATCTGAGGCCCACCTTTTCATAAACTGGACTGCTTAATATAATTTTATTATCCTGAAGGCAAATCTTTAAACATACATGTAACAGCTTGCTTTAAAACTTTTAAAATGCATGGCTTTGTAGCTTGGATTTCAGTTGTTACAGATATGTCACATCCCATCAATAAAAGTTACAGAATGTAGTTGTAACTGGCAATTAAAACATTTATTAGATTAAAAGATGCCTTAAAAGCAGCATTTATAGTTCAGCAATAGAAATGTAGAACGTTTCTGGCATCATTTCACACCTTTCATTTGAACCTGGTGTGTGCTATTTTGCCCAGCTGATGTTTCAAGAGGCTGGGTGCTTTTTATGGCAACGCTGTTTACTCTGACCTGTATGAATTTGCGTCCTGAGACTGCAGATCTTGCCATCAAATCTAATTTTCTGTACAGACCTAGTGACAATACCTCCTCATAGAGCTGGTATGAAGGGAAGTTGGCTGAACAATGCTTTGTTACTGAAAATATGTGGGTCGTACCTTGTACTGAATGCTGAAGTCAAAATCCTACAGGCTGGTTTTAAAGCAGAAATACACAAGGCCCATTATTAAATCAGTCCATCTGCTTGAAATACAATACAACAATTACAATATAAAGCCCTTTCTTCTTAATCCAGGGATTTCAGACAATGCATAGAAATGCCTCACCTTTCATAATACCCTTTACGTAACTTTCAACAGAAGCATTCAACACTGAACTTTTTTTTTGTTTAACTGAAACACCAGGAAGAGCTAATAAAAGTGATTAAGGGTAGGTGAAGTCCAGGTGAGAGAATATCTGAATTTTACCTAGCAGCTAACAGTATGAGTTTTCTCGTCTCGAAAAACAATATGACATAATTGTTTTGATTTGTTCTAAAGTAGGCTTTTGTGACAGGTGCTGGACACATCAGGTGAGGGAGATCAGTGACATTCTCTGCGTTTAATTGGTCATCATGTCCTACCTGGTTAATGTACAGCCTGATAAGCTGCCTGGCATGGTTCTTTTTGCATAGTCATTGCTGCTAGTCACTGTTGAAGGGTACAAGTTGTAATGAACAGACTGAAAAAGAAGCTATAACCCATCCATTTTCTTCAGCACTTTGGAAAGAAGTAAAACCTATGCCTGCTGCTTTATGAGCAGCTTTTGTGACATGCATCATCTCCTTTCACAAGAAATTCTGTTTTCCCTGAAAAAGTAACAGTCTTACCACAGTGTCATACCTCCTCCCCAGGAAGTATTAACAATGAGTCTTGTCTTGTGTTACTGCCTGTTTTCTCCATCATTTTTGTTACTATTTTTCTTTGTGATGCATAACGTTCTGATATACAGATTAATACTTAAAATAGTGTTCAGTTCCTTGGGAGATGTTACAGAGTAACTTAAGAGTAAGGTGGTTGGGTCCACTGAAGGGTAAGTTGCAGCCTTCCAAAGCTCCAGCTTTTGCTCAGTATTAACAATTACTTGAACTTTTTTTCTGCCTAACTCTGTTTTTGCAATACAGCACGTTCTCTATTTAATATTCTGTTAAAGTTTTGCTAGTGAATTGCATTTACAAGCATTCCATTGGAACATATTTTACTCAATCTATGTATTGGATAATATGACACATTGGAGAAAGACAATATAAATCTTGAAACGTTAGGGGAGTATTAAATATAACATTTAATTGCAGTAAATAAAAACAAACACCACCATTATGCAAGAGTATTTTATTTTCTGCCTTAAACAAATAAAAGCACACTTCCAATTTGAGGTAAACCATTAGTAGTAGTTTGCAAAGATGTCTCTGAAAATAAAATAGCAACACAAGGTCATTACAAAGTCTACATGTGTCTCTAGACCGTCGTTAGGCAGTTCATACAGTACCACTTTACACAAACTCTCTGGCTCAAACAACCTCGCTCTTCAGCAGAAGGCCCAGTGCAACCAAAAGAAAATCCCAGGACAGTGTTGGGACTGAGGGAGAGTCAGTTGTTCTCACCACAGGTGGTCTCAGGCACTTTAATATGTTGTGTGAACTTGTTTATGAAAACTGCTGTTGTGCAACACACTCTACTTCTGAACACTTTTGCCTAGTTTACACCTTCCCACTCAGGACTCAGTTCATCATTTTGGTCATGTTGTCAAATTGAAACAACCAGACAGCTGAGCCAGAGAAATGAAATAGAGGGAACTACATCAGATAGGCATTCTGGATATTCTGTATTAGCAGAATCACCTGGACAAGAAAAAAAGTTCACAAGTGATCAGCAACTCATTAGTTATCTTGGAATTTATAAGAAAGTTTTACAGAAGTATTTTGGAAGATGAACATTTACATTTTTCCTTGGTCATATGCATTTATGCAGCCCTCTCTGGTAGGAGGCAGGTCATTTAGAAAAAACCTAGTAATTAAGCATAGAGGTAAGCCAAGAGAGCAAATAAGTAAAAAGCAACTCAAAGGTCAGGTCTACAGGTATAGCATTGCTGGTTATGCATGAGGTTGTGCCATTTCTTTTAATGGCAACATTCCAAACCAACAAAGGCCTCCAAGCAGAAACAGCTTACACTGTTTTTCTTGTACAGGAAACTTATGCAAGTTACCTTGACTTATGTAAGTTATGTAATGTTTTTCTGCTAGGTAAAGGTGCATGTACAAGAGCACTTGCTAATCATGCTATACCAGCAACTTCTTGATTTTTAGGCCTAGGAATAAAGAGCAGCTGATCTTCCATGGTTAATACAATTCCATTAACATTCACAGGAGTGCTTTTTACTAAGAAGAAAATAGAATGAACAAAAGTCAAGTCACACTCCATGGTGTACCTTTAGGGATGCCTAGTTCCACTTGTTATCTAACCTTTTATAACACTATAGATGTGCTTTAAAAGTGAACAGAGAAATTAGCCTATGCAGAATTATGCATATTGAATACCTCAAGCATTCATCAGTCTTTATTAAATATTTAAAAGTGATTTAACCTCTCAAAAATCCTTGATCTTTTTAAAAAGCAGTTAGTGTTTCATCTGTAAGTCACTAACACAACGTTTTGAAAGCCAAATTATCTTACATAATAATGAATTACATTGCACAACAAATGAATATGATGCTTTGTGGACAAACAAAATACAGTCCCCTTTCTAAAGGAACTACAACCCCGGGGACAGATCCTGAAGAAGCTAACACAAAAGAAGATTTAGTGGTGTTTGTGTTGCATATGTGAAGTTATTCATGTGCTTGTATCCACAGTGCTAGGTTGGTAATGAAAAACTTGTTTTCGACCTACTTTGCACTAAATGTTGATAGCAGAAAAATAGTCCTTTATTGCCAAAATTGCAGTTTACTTTTGCACAAGACATTTGTCATGCTTACTTCTTATTATGTGGGTTTAAAGGAAGACAGATCATAGACCTTCAGAAGCTTTCCACTGTATTTAAAAGGGAAATCTTTGAAAATAAACCATTCACTGTACCTCTAGACCTTTTGTAAGACTTGCCACTGCTGCACCTTGTGAAACAGAAGTGGAATGTTACAAATGATCCTTTATGGTTCAAAAATAGATTGTTCCTCACTGCAGTATCTACTCTTTCTTTGCATCCTGGGCATCTTTTTCATCTTCATCAGAGTACACAGTGGGTTCCTCCCCCTCCTTCAGCAGCTTACCAACATGATGATACTTAACTGGGGGAAAAAAAAAATCCAAGTAATTTTTCTGCCCTGAAGAGACATTTTTT
Organism: Sturnus vulgaris; assembly: GCF_052056855.1. Taxonomy (NCBI): domain Eukaryota; kingdom Metazoa; phylum Chordata; class Aves; order Passeriformes; family Sturnidae; genus Sturnus; species Sturnus vulgaris. The sequence continues at coordinate 14,005,557 of NC_142256.1, read as the reverse complement.
TAAACTCCTCTAACTGTTTTTTGAATGAACAGGATGGCTATATTTTAATAAAATAGCTCTGAGCAACTTGTTCCAAACACTGGGGGAAAGGAGAAAAGCTAAATCAATTACTACCTGAACTACTATTACTATTGTCGTAAGAATCCTGTGAAGTGAATGTAACTCTCATTTTATTGCCTAAACCAAAAGATAAATAAACACTAATTGAGGGACTCACCCAGCCAAAGAAACAGAATCCTAGATTAGATTATTTCCCTTGCCAATGTCAAAGCTGGTTTTTCAACCAAAGGCATTGTTAGACTATTTACAGCTATTAAACAGGCGCATACATATGTGCACACATACATACAACTTGGAAGAGATTTTATTTTTTGTAATGTGTATTAAAAATATTCAATAGGACAGAAAGGAGATCCTTTCTCCCAAAGATAAAGATGGATCTGTTATCCGATTATGTGATTAAGCCTCTGATTTATTTTATATCTCCTTTTGAGCATGTAAAAATGCCAAGATTATGTACGTGTAAGGACTGAGAGCTATTCTATGTTGCCTGTCAACTTCAACAAAGCAAAAGAAGCCCCTGATTACAGGTATTTCAGACTAGCAATGTCGTTATTACAACTTAAAGCAATTATTTGCCATATTTAATAGGAACACAGTAATAAAACGAGCGGACTTCACCGTCAGTCCTGATGCTCAACACTTGTAAAGGTAGATTTCAACACTAGTTCAAGTCAGATACTTGATAGCATAGTTCTGGTTTCTGCAACCAGACTGTTTTATTAAGCTTGACAGCATAATAAAACAGCTATTCAGTGTGGCATGATTAACAGTCTTAATTAAAACAGGAAGAGGGCCAAAATAGTAGGGGCACATCAGGTCAGGACTGAGATTTCTAATGACATCATGTGGAGAAAACTCCATTGTAGCTGGTTATAGTAAATCTTTCAACACTAGATTTAAAAAGAAAACACATTTTATTTCCACTAGTTATCTGTGTATGCAATTTCCATAATTTATATAATGCTTCTAGCTGGTCACAGCCTTTTAACTATTGCTTCCCCTATTACCAGTTAGCTACTTCTTTGTAAATAGATTTAAAATTGCTTACAAGTGAATTGTGACTCCCAGTCCCTCAAGGTCTCTTGCTGTGTAGCGTTGAGGTCAGAGAGGTCATCATACGTATCCCTCAGTGCCTCCTTGTCCAGGCAGAAAGTGGCAAGACCTCGGGATGCATCTCTTCCAGCAAAAATCCCATATGGGCCCTCTTTAAAATGAAAACAGAAGCAGCATTATTGCAGAGCTAATGGATGCTACGTTATCTTCGTGGATCAGAGTCCCCAAAGTAAAACAGATGATGAGTTTCTGAGTCATGCATCAGGTGCCTCATGCTTCTGAAATGCTTTAAAGTTTTATTCTAATTGGTAATAAGAGAAAACAGAGAAAGAGGACAAGAAACAAAATCGTAGAGAAAGATACTGAGGTTTGCTGAAACATCAGGACAATGAACCACACAACAGTGCATGGCATATATAAACTGGGTAAGGATAAGCATACAGATTGGGACGTACACCTCAGAATAAGGAAGATAGGAAGGATTTCTATGTCTGGAGTGAAATTAAAAGTTTTCTAACAGATACTCCTGACTTGAGATGAAAGGATGGACTGACAGAAAATATGGCGGAGCTACTAGAAATTATCAAGTTGGAGGAAACATCTATTAAAACTAAATGCAAGATGAATACAAATGATCAAAACATGCAACTCACAGAAGATCAGAGACATCAAGATAAACTTTTGCTAAACGTCATTAATTATTAACTTGCTTGCATGACAAGCCAAAAATTGAGATACTGCATATTGAACTAGACATTCAAAATTCTTCCAAAAGGAGCTTAAAGAAGTTAGATGTGAACTTTGGTCATTGCAGAGCACATGCCAACTTCCAGAGTGTGCTTTTCCCTAAATTAATCAAAAGAATCTTAATTTTCCATTAAAATGGAAATCAAACTAGCCAGACATCGTGGTGAACCATTCAGCAATTAACAAATCAGATGCAACAGGCAGCTTTTACTATCATCAAGGAAGGCAGCATCTAAAGCTTGGACCTTATGTTAAGTGGGTTTTAGTTTGCACAAATACAAAAGTGCACATCTAACTTGCTGTACATATCATCCTGCCTGCTGCAGAATGCAAAGTTACAGCCTTGTCTATGTTTAGCCCGAAAGTAGTAACTGAAAACACTTCCAAAAACACGGTGTTCTGCATTTTTCTCCTCGTCTTTAAGTAGCACGGGCAGCTCACTACTGCAGCTACCAGGCTGTCTGGATAGCCTAAGAGTGGCTATGCCAGGCAGATCCTGGTACAAATCAGCAAGCCTCAGTGAGCAGTTTTAACAGGCAGCCTCTGATAAAAATAAAACCCTCTGTCCTCGTGGAGGTGATAAACTCTTTCACCGGGGTGCACATAGTCCCACCCACCTCACCACTGGCTGCTCTAGAGCATAGGTTATTCAATCTTTACACGTTTGAACTATGCTCCTGGTAGAAAGCTGGTTTAATCTAAATTGCCAAGTGCTTAATATAAATATTATGCAATAGAGTGATACCCACTAAAAGCTGGGAATGGAATGTCAACACTGAGGGAATACTTCGCTTTTGCTGCTTGCCATCAGGCAAAGGCAACTCAGGCCGACAAAGTCGTCCAACCCCTTAAGGTTGGTGTAGCCTGCCATGGGAAAACACCGAGAATAATGAAACAACGTGAACTGGCAAAGCCGGAGTTTCTGCAGCACCGAGGCCCGATCTGGAGCGCGGGCGGCAGCAGTCCCCTGCCCGCCTGCTCACCGGCACGCACCTCTCCCGGCGCTGCAGGGGCGCGCAGCCTTCCGGGCTGCAGGCGAGCCGAGCTCTTTCCAAACCTCCGCATCGGGACCAGGGCCGGGATGGGGTCAGGCAGGAGCGCTGATCCCCGCCGAGGGAAGGCGCTCCCGGCCAGCACCGACCCGACCCGCGCTCCCCGCGGCCGGTGGCTCCGAGCACAGAGCGCGGAGCGCCCGGGCCGAGCCCGTCCCACAGCCCCTGCCCGCCCCCGCCCTCACCGGGCCCGTAGAACTTCTTGGCGCGGGTCACGTCGAACACTTTGCCGTTGACGGCCATGAGGATGCGCGGGTCGCTCACGCCGTCGAAGGGCCGCAGCTGCTCCAGCGTGAAGTCGCGGCGCTTCATTTTGGGCAGCGGCGGCGGGTCCGCTTCTCCTGCGGGTGCCGCGGGCCGCTCGCCCCGCAGGATCTGGTAGAGCAGGAAGAGGCAGAGGCCCAGCAGGCTCAGGTTGAGCGGGGAGCCCACGATCTCCAGCAGCAGCCCTCCGCCCTCGCCCGCCACCGCCTCCTCGCCGGCCACCGCCACCTCCTCGCGGGCCATGGCGCTTCACTGTGCGGCGGCTCAGGGGCTCGCAGCGGCGGCGCGGAGCACAGCCGGCCCGGTGGGGCGGGCCGAGGGGCCGGGCAGGAAGGGGGGGCGGTGGGCGCGGCGGGGCTGAGGCGCGGGCGCGGGGCCGCCCCCAGGCTGGGCGGGCTCGGCGGCTCCGCGCTCGCCGCCGGCGCTAGGGGGTGGTGCGGGATTGGCCATGGCGGCGGCTGCCGGAGTGCTGCTCTCCCGGTGCCGCTCTCCGGGTGCCGCTCTCCGGGTGCCGCTCTCCGGGGCCGCTCCCCGGGTGTTCCTTCTCCGGGACCGCTCTCCGACGCCGCTCTCCGGCGCGGCTCTCCGGGGCTGGTCCCCGGCCAGGCCGCCGCGGGTCAGGTCAGGCCAGGCCGCTGCGGCGGCTCCGTGGTACACGGTTCCACAGAAATCCCGGAAAAAATAACCTCGGCATGGCGTTAGGCCCGTGACAGGGCTGCCGCGATGCGAACCAACTGGGCTCTGCTGGATGGAGCCAGGCTCAGCTCCGTGTTGCCAAACACTGAGACGAGGCAACGGGCAGAAACAGATGCACAGGGAGTTTCTCCTGAACATAGGGAAGAACTTCTTTACTGTGCAGTAAAGAAGTAAACTTTGAAGTTTACTACGCTATGGAACTGGTTGTCCTGAGAGTTCGTGGAGTGTCCCGTGGAGAGATTCAAGAACCATCTGGATGCAATCCTGTGCCTCTGGGCTGACGGTGCCTGAGCAGGGAGGTTGGACAGAGAACCCACTCTGGTCCCCTCCAACCTGACCCGTTCTGTGATTTCCTACACTTACCCCACCTGTGCTAGTGCACATCTTCACTTTCTTGGCAAGACAGTGACTTTTCTGAGTACTCTAGAAATGTTTTTGGACTTAACATAGAAGAAAAGGGAAGAAATTACCAAACTGGGGTTTTCTCATTCAGATATTACCTCCAGGCCCCACAAAACTTCAGAAGCAGCAATCACAATGTACTAATATAAAATGAAAAAGAAAATTATCCTGTCATGGAGTTCTGTATTCATTTCTTCTCGGTGGATGCTTTGGTGAATTAAAACTTAAGATGAAGGAAATACTAACTTGGATGTATCTACTTGATATGGTGTTCATATGGTGGAGCAAATGGAGCCCCAAATACAGGTAGAATACGACTGGTGACATCTGCTCCTTGGTATCAAGTGTGAGAAAGCAGAAGTGATGTTTTGGGTCTGAGTAGCTGCCTCTGCAAACTGTCCTTCAGAAAGAACACAAACCAGTGCCCTGCCAGAATATCGTCATTCCCTCTACACGAGTCAGTACATCAGGGTACACGTAGAGAAGAAATGCAGTGTACCAGCTTTGATCATAGAATCATTATAGCTTGGCAGATTGTTCATATCACTGCTTCAAGGGAAGCATGCAACTTTTACTGAACCTAGCGCTAGGACATGTAGTTATAGAAAACTGAAAGAAGTGCATTTTGTTTACTTTCTAATTCTCAGTGTTAGGAAATTTTTTAACTCTGTGGGTCACTGCAGATGTGGATGAAGTTTTGCATTTTGGGATACACGCAAGGGCTTTGAGTACTAAGATATTTAGACATGTTGGCTCTTGCAAGGGAGGGTGTTTGGTTCCACCTGCTGTCTCCTTTGGGAAGCTCCGTGTTTTATTGATCAGCACTTGAACTTAGATCTCTCCTGTCATTGTATGAACGGACTTTTGCTTCCACCTGCTGTGAAACTTGAAAACCTCCTTGTTTTATTGATCTGATAACTGATATTTGTACTTGTTAGCAAAGTAGCTCTGCATTTTGACGCTATTTCGGATACTAGAGAAATCTCTGAAACTTCAGAATTATTCAAACAGGGAGCTGTATTACCTAGTTAACTCTGCTCAGTGTAGACGTGGCACTGTTACATTTCACTGTGTTGATACTATGTTGTAGAAGAATAGATGTAGAAAAAAAAAGAAATTTGGAGGGATATTTTACTTTTTTTTTCCAACAGTGAGGAAAAAATCCCAAGATTCCAAAACAACCCCAACCCTGAAATTGACCTTGAACCAGACACTAAGACAGGGAAAAGAAGCTTTGTTTATGCCTAGTATCCAAGAGAAACGATTCAAGAACAGTTCATTCTTAGATTAAGAAGGGCCAGTAAACATGGCCAAGATTGATAGAATCTCAAGTAATTTGCCACACGAGTGCTGGTACTGGAAGTTACAGTGGTCCAGCTTTTCATATCTTTATAAAAAAATATTCATATGCCTTAGAATGTATCTTAAACAAAAAATAACAACAGCTATTTAGAGATAAAAGGGTATGAATAAAATTACAATACATCAGTTGGAAATACCTAAATTCATGAACCTTTTGTTATACATTTCCCTCTAGCAAGCCTACTTGGCAATTCCTTTAAACAGAACTGAGCTTCTAGTCAGAGAGGGGTTGGCCCCAGCTCTAGTTAAATAGCACTGACATTATCTCTGCTCCCACACAGGTTTCCCTCTCCGTTCTATAGACAACAACAGCTTTCTCCTTGAAACTATTATCTTTACATCTATGAGATGGTTTGATAGCCTTCAGCACAGTGTTCTAATATAATGCTCTCTTCTTATTAATTGAAGAAAACACTGGAACTCAGACAACTTTCATATCCTTGCAAACCAGGATAGTTCAAACAGTTTTAAAGTACTCCTACTTGTATTTTTTAATAAGCAGCATAGATCTGTTAGAGATGAAGCAAAATTAGCACTGCTACACCTCATCATTCTTCTTACTGCACTATTTCTACTTGGTATCTTGTCTGGTAGATTTAATGCATCTTTTAGAGCAAATTTAATAATTCTAAACAAAGTGAGCTTTGCCTGGGTTCCCCATGATATTATTGTTGCCAAGCTGGTTTTGGGCCTCATGTTCTCTCATTGTTCCTTTGGAAACCCTTCACAGAAATTCCTTTCTCTGACTTACCTGATTGACCATTTAAATTTAAACTAAGGCTGCAAGTTTGCATAGATACTAATGCCTCATTTGTATTTCTTGTGATTCCCAGAACTGCTGGTCACCGGGAGCTATTGCTAGTTTTATTTGACCTGCAAGGGCCCAGGGTTTCCAAAGTAGAGTGGAAGTTCTTAGTCTTTTAAGTTACTGAGAACTGGTAATGAATAAAACCACTGTCAAGTAAGAGCTTTGCTGCCCTGACTGAAGTCTGATTTGTAACTCCTATTAGAGAATTTGAGACTTCAGGAGCATGTTGTAAGATTGCATTACAGAAAGCTTGTGATACCATGTAGCCAAAGAGAGACAATTTTTGCCTTGTGGTCCAGTGGCCTTCTTATATGAAGTGGGTCTGTTCCAGGTGCAGAACAGGTGCCTGAGCTAAGAATGCCCTGAATTACATCTAGTCCTCAGATCAAAAGCACAGACCATCTTTTTGCTGCACTTGCTTTTTTTTTTTTTTTAATTAGTTTTTATTTCCATCTCCATCACATTTCTGTTTCTTTTTTGAGTTGCATCTTCTGACTTTCTAGCTATGCTCTCCATCCAGTAATGTGTAGGGAGAAAGGACTGTGGAATGTGAAGAAGACACTATGGTGAAGGCTATCAAGATCCTGTAATTCCTGGAGATAAATGTGTAAACATCTGCAGCATAAAACAGCTCCAGATGGGAATTTTTACCACGTTTTAGAAAATGTGTCAGAGAGGGGTAATGGAAAGGCGGACTGTTTGTGCTGGGGAACTGCTTTCCTCAGAAATGTCCTGTTTTGAGCTTGCAGCTAAAATCTTTCCCTCACTGGCTTTATCTTACCCCTTCCAGGACTGTAGGCTTCAGTTCAATCATGTTGAACAGGACTGACAGTCACTGTGACAAGAAAGCTTGCTTGGTCAGTATGTACAGCAACTACACTAGGAAATTTTGGAGGTATATTTTAATTACGGATGAAAATCCAGGTGTGAATTCTCAGTATTGGTTCCTTTTTTTTGAAAGGCAGCAGATGTCAAAACCAATCTGTACAAGCTGCAGGTACTTCTAGAAGAGGTGAGGAAAAATGAAAACATAAATCCACATTTGATTCTTGCAATATAAGAGTCCTAGTATCCCTAGTTTGCCTTAGGGATACTAAGCATCCCTTTGTATCCCTCATTGACACTGAAAGAGTAAATAAAGTCACCGACTTCCTGAAAATAACAACTTGGATTTCCTTCCAGGTCTAATGAGCCAGAAGGATTTTATGTATCAGAAGTAACTGGATGATGGGAAGGAAAATTGATGCATTCCCGGATCAGGTCAAACCAGTAGCACTGTTAGAGGGGTTAGGAAATGTTATCTCTGCTACATTAGTGTTGGATATGGAAATGCTGTTCATGGAATGTACACATGTTGTTCACAAGGACCAATTTTTACTTACACTGGAGACATGCACTTTGCATTTTGGAAGACATGAGCTGTCTTCAGCTCAATGACTCATGTCATTGCATCCCTGAAGGAGGGCCTGTGACTTCTCTGCCGATGTGATGCAGTGCCAGTTCTGCAACAGAGCAGGTCAGTCTGTTTCAATGGGAATTAAGAGCCAACTTCAACATTAATAGAATCAAAGGTTAGAAGACGGGAGTTACCAATAAACTGTGCATTTTCCCAGGTGTAATCTTGCAACATTTTAGTTGCAGAAATGCAACAAAATGGATGGATTCTCATTTCAGTTTATTTAGCTGAGATCAGTTCAGTCACTGAATTTGATTTAACACAAACTAAGACACTACATAGTGATCCAGTAGAATCCAGTTTTCAACAGGATAAGGAAGCACTCTATTGATTTCCCAGTCTGATGCATTTCTATCTGTTCTAGTTATACAATGCCCTCAATTGGAAATTCTTTCAGACCCTCAAAGTCGTTCAATGTTACCTGAATCATTTTGCTGAGAAGATGCCTTGCACTGTGCCTTGAGCCCTCCAGGTAATGTGCTGAGTGCTGACTTAAGTCAAGCTGAATGTTTTCCTGAGACATTGTGTCTCAGGAGCTGAGCCCCAAAAACTGACACTACCATCATATGAAGCTGAGTCAGGGAAGGTTTAGGTTAGATACCAGGAAAAGGTTTTCACCCAGAGAGTGGTTAGGCACTGGAACAGGCTCTCCAAGGAAGTGGTTACAGCACCAAGCCTGTCTGAGCTCAAGGAGTGTTTGGATAATGCTCTCAGGCATATGGTGTGATTCTTTGGGTGTCTTGTGCAGAGCCAGGAGTTGGACCCCATGATGTTGCTGGGTGCCTTCCAACTCAGCATATTCTGTGATTCTATGGTCACACCATGGTTGTGCCTTCACAACTGAGTTGTTACAGGTTTCTCAGGCTGGAGTCTGTATGATTCCATGGACGACAAACCAGTAGGAAGCCTTGGAGGTAGCAGGGACTTCCCATGCCACAAGGCTTGAGAAAGAGCCAAAATTCCTTCAGTGTCAAACGCCTCCGTTTTGTGTAAGGCGCTTTCCCAGGCCACGAGCAGGCTTCGGCTGGAGGGAGCGTGTCCCGGCGGTGGGGCTCACCGGTGGTGCTCTTGCGGTGCGCGGGAGGTGGGGCCGATGCCCGGTGCCCGGTGCCCGCTGGGCGGCGGCGGCGGGCGGGGCCGCCCGGGGCGGCGGGCGCGGAGCTCAGCGGGGCGCGGGCGGCGGCGGTGAGTGGCGGTGGGGCCGGGACCGGGAGCGGGACCGGGGGTCGGGGCCGGGCAGGGTGGGCAGGGCGGTCATCGGGACGGGCACGGCCCCAGCTCCCGTCAGGGGAAAGGCTCCAGGCCGGCCGGCCCCTCAGCAGCCGCCGTGCCGGGGCAGCTCCTCGGGCGGGCGCTGCACACGCGGAGCCCCCGGCTGGCGGCAGGGCTGCGATAACCCCGGCCGCTGTTCCGTGGCGAGCGGCTGAGCTTTCCGGCAGGCACCCTTTGTTCCTGCGCTGCATTCTCGGCTCCGCACGGCTGCGAACGCAGAGGTCGGCGGGCTGCGTGGGCATCCTCATCCCGAGCTTACAGACTTGCAGTCTTCCAGCGTCGGACCTCTACGTTTTATGCTCCAAATCAGGTTTTTAACCTATGTTAGGTAGCTGGAGTTAGTTAGCTGGTTGTTCATATGAATTGGACTTTATTTTGTCTCTGGCGTCGTTAGTGGCATTGCTGGAATTGGTGGCTGTCTCCCAGGTGTGAGGTCCTAACCTGGTGTGGGGGACTGGGAGAGTCCCTGTGGTCTCAGAGCTTCTGTGCAAGAGTGACATGAGAGTAGCAGTAGGGTCTTGTGAGGGGTCAGATCCATAAACTGTTGTAGAATGAAAAGACATTGTGTCATTTCTTTCATGATTATTTTGCCAATACTTAATTGCTTGATCTTAACAAACAGCTGTATGCAGGAATAAAGCCTTAATCACATCACAACTTTGATGACTTTTCTATGATAACTATGCTTGTACAAGTCAGAGTGGCTTATGCAAGGGCAAGTGCTTTCATCCAGGTGACAAGCTGCAGACTGAGTATGAGCACGTAATATCCAAGAACCCCAGCAAACCAACTCCATTTTCCATTTTCTAGTTCAACTCCTCTTTTGAAAATGCCATTCAAAGTGACCATTTTCCCTTCCAGCCCTTGTGCTGTGTCCGTGCACCATATCCTATGGAGAGCTCTCTGAGTGGACTTCTCTGCCTAGATCTATGTAGTGAGCAGAGCTTGTCTGATGCATATTTGGATGAGATCTTACTCATTTCAGACCTGATGTAGCAGACAGAAGAAATTAAGAGTTAGCCTAGTACACACATTCTGATCCACTTGGGATTACGGTCACTGTGGGTCTTTTATACTTCATGCTGTCTTTCTGGTATTTGACAGAAACTGAAAGCAGTAACTTGAAAGCCAAGTAACTTGAAATGTACCTTGAAAGGTTTGAAACCTTTAAAACAGAAAGGCAAGCTCGATGGCCTTGTCTTTTATTAACAGCTTCATGAATGTGAGTTTCCTATTTCTTTTTCTCTCACACAATATAATAGATGGTAATTGGGACTCCAATACCTTTGCAGATCTATTGTAATATAGGAAATGCAAATATATATTTCTCTTGCTATGATACAACAAATACAATGAAAGCTTAATCCAGCAATTTCATAGGCATGGAATAAATTTTTGCACTGTTTGCTCAATTGGTTGTTTATAGTTTGGACCTCTGGCTCTATAATACACGGACCAGTACATTGCTAGTGCTTCAGACCAATTCCTGAAGAATATTGTACCAGAAAATTTACATTGACTTCGTGAAATTGCTCATCTGTTTCCAAAGGATGTCGGTAGATGACTTATCAAGATGAACACAGCTGCACTTCTCCAGACTGAGCTCCTATAGAGTCGAGGAAATGCAGCCCTATCACACAGGCAGTGTGAGGTTTGCAAGGATTCCAGAACTGTCCAGTCCAATGTAGAATTATGGTTCATATCTGGAAAATTAGAAGATGACTTGGTTCTCTTATACTATAGTATAAGAATAGTATACTCTTATACTACAGTATAAGAAAGTGCAGAGGACTTCTTACCTTGGACTGGACTTAAGTTTAGAATAATTTAGATATTTAGGGCATTTATTTATGTACATATTTCTTTTTCTAATATTCAAACAGAAATTACTTGGATGTTATATGAACAAAAAGTAAATTCCTCATTTTTTTTCAGATCACTGTGAGTTGGAAGGCTTTTCCACATAAGCTGTTTGCTTACGATTCTGTCAAAGATTTGATGGAAGTTTTCAGAAAATGAAATGTTACAGATTCCTGTGACCACAGAGATGGAGACATGCCTAATGCATATTTAATGATTCAAAACTCTTTGTCCTTTGGAACCTACAGTACATGGTTTTTGCTTGCATTCAGACTTTTGGGAGGTAGATCCGCTTTTAGACTTATTTTTAGTTTTTCTGGGAACAATTAAGTGCAGACAACCATCAAAAGTGAAATTTCATCACTTAAGAAGTTCTACTGGCACTGATTTCTGTTTCAAAGTTAATATTTTTTTCCACTTATAATGATTCCTAATTTGCCAGTCAGGGAAATTTACTTCAGGCAAATGCACAGCTATGTTTTCTGTCCCCAGAAGAAGATGTATGGAAGCCAGAGAAGAAACAAGAAGTTGTACTTGGTTTAAAGACTTGCTCAATACAGACCCATTTATTTAATTTATAAATAAATTTATTTCTAGATCAGTAGATACTTAGAATGTTTCACAAGAAAGCAGCAGCTGCAAGTGCAAATATTGGACTCTTGCATAAGCATGAAGAAAAGGGCTAAGACGTTACTCAACTTTGAATAGCTGTGAAAATAAGTACTCAGAGAACAGTACTTTGTGTGTGTGTGAGTCTGATACATGTAATACAAACACATTTTTAGTTATTCCTGCTTAATATCTGCTAAAATCCACTACAGCTTTGACCGGAATGCTTCCTGTATCTGATAGTGTTGAAGTGTGTTAGGCATTCATTCACAGGTATTTATTGATTTATATGAAGTCTCTCTATATATAAATGAAAAGAAAGTACACATGGTATATTAAACTGGGAAGCTGATTTTTTTTTCCTGCTGAGGATTTTCCGTAATCCTTATGTTTGTACTGTGGACAGGGTGCGTGGTGTGGTTGGTCTCAATATCTTTAGTTATGTTACATAAACATCAAGCTGTGCTGTAAGTCAAACAGGGGACAAAGCAGTGTGACTGCAGTCTCTGTGGTACATCAGACTGCAAGCTGATTGCTATGATCTGAAGAGCTGAATTTAGTGGAAAGGCTGTCATTGATTTTAATGAGCTCTGGACACAGCCCAAACTCAAGAATCGGTGGCTTGGTTTTATTGGACTGCCACCAGCATCATGTTGAGTCATGCGTGCACAGATACATATACATCCTCTTAAAGTTAAAAGGAGTGCCAATGCCACAAGCACAGATGCCATTTGTATTTCATCATTTTCTTCTAAACGAATTCAAAGACATTGCATGAGATTTTGGTACTTGACACGGGGTTTAGTGGAAATGCAGTTCTCATCATTCCCTCAGATCAGTTTCTATGCCAGTTCCTCTGTCTAAGTTCAGTCTATTGTGTAGTTTAAACATAAACAGATTTCTCTCCGTATCTTCAGTTGAGAGCTTGTATGTGTAATGGGAAGGAGTGCTACAGGTTAGAACTTGAAACCACCTCTTTGGCAAGCAGCAGACACTCGTTGATGTTATTAACAAGGATTGTTTCAACTACTATTCATCCCTGACTCCTGCTGACTCTTGCAGTTCTCCCCCAAAATCTCCTAAGATCTCATCAGGTCATAGCTCACATAGCCAAGTGATCATGCAAGACTCTGAACATTATTCTGAGTAACCAAAACTGCAGCAAAACTGACAAAATACATGCTCAGTCACAAAGCTTGAGAGCAAGATCTTTAATGACTCAGGATCTCAAAATGAAGAGAGCACCAAATATTATTTCCAATATACCCACTTGTTTAAGCTGTCTCATAGTTTAGCTGACTCAGGAATGCTGAATTTGGGGTGGCTGCACTATTCTTGGCTCTTAAAACTGTAGGAAGTAATGAGGATTTTACTTCTTGAAATTGCTGCTTAAAAGCCTGTGGGGGGAAATGGAGGTCAGTGTGCATACTTAATTTGCTTACAACTTTGACACCCTCTTTAGGGCTAACCTCAGCAAAATGGCATTTCAAGGAATCACACAGCCCTTCCTGTCATTTCACTGCCATTCTTATCATCTGCTCTTCCACTCGTTTTTCTTTCTGCTGAACATGCATTTCTTAGAATTAACTGATATTTTCCCATTAAAAAAGGCTGCCATCATTCATATGAGTCTGTTAAATATTATTGGTACAATTTGCAGCAAATCAAATTATAGTACCTTGTGGTCAAATGTGTCCTTTCTCTTCTCCCAGTTAATGCTTCATGAGACCATTTTTCTATACCACTAGGTTAAGTGGAAAGGGTACTTGCCAGCACACAGAGGGTTAATTCTGCTGTATTTGGCTGGTTCTTTGCCAGTCTTTACTCTTTTGAATGCCAAGATTTTTTTTTCTTTTCTTTTTCTTTTTAAAAGATGTTTAACTTAGCGGAGTTGAGCTGCAGCCATTCTCATGCAATATGGGGACATCTGTCTCCCTAAATCCTGGTCCCTGGCAAACTGACCTTTTTTTCCCAGGTCTGTCACTCACCTGGCTGCAGCCAGAGATCTAAGACTCTTCCTCCCAATATCAGGATAAATTTTATCCCATTGTTCAAGAAGTTTTTGTATGTTCCTAAGCACTGGTAATGACAGGAGAGGGAAGTTTTGGAGAAGATGCATACTATGATCCTGTTGTCTCTCCAAGAGTGTCAGGATTTCTGAGCTCTCCTGAATTTACCCTGGTTTTTATATAATAATGATTTCAGTATCTCAGTAAGAGGAAGTGAAAGGACAAATGAAAGAAAACAGGAGAGATTGGCTGTGTGGTTTGCTTGACATTTGAGAAACGATCCAAGAGTTTCTCTACACATTTAAACTATAGACCTATAGTATAACTTCCCAGAAATGTGCTAGAAGCAGGGAGTGTTTATGAATGGTGCTTGCTTGATATTCTTGCTTTTTCAATATATATGTTATGTTTGAGTCTGCCTTCAAATTATTTAACATGTTATAGGGAACTTCTGGATTTATTTAATTGACTCTTTAAATCTGAATTTTGAAAGGCAGAGATGTCAACACAATGTTATAGAGAAGGAAGCATAGAAAACCTCCTGTGCATTAGCTGACTAAACTTGGCTGGAGAGGCCATTTCAGAATTGCCTTGTGTACAATAGTAATGAAAGTTTTTCCAAGACCTTTTGTTCTTTGTTTGTAGATGGATTAGGAAGGACCTTATTTACAGATGTATAAAGCTTTAATTTTAAAAAGATTTTTGTACTTTGAAAGAGACATAGCATGCAGCACATCAAAGTAAATTTCAAAATCACAGTGCAACCTGTTTGTGGGCAGAAGAACATGAGAATGTTTATACACCTGTTGTTAACTACCAGAATATACTTTTTTGAGCATTTTTTTAGTGCTTATTTTCTTTTTTTACATTAACACTATTTGTACATTCACACTGTGTTGCTACTGAAGACTACATGCTGACTGAGAGAGACTTTAATGAGTTGAACTTCGAAAGCTGTGCATTCTACAATAATTAAAAGTGATATCTTATTGAATAAGATGTTAAGGTTCTTGCAATAAATGAGCTCAAAGTAAGAAATCTGAGCCAAAGAAAGACTATGATTTATCTCAGTTCTTACCTTAGTTGATTTGTCAAGCTTCTAGGCTATGCAAAAGGTTTTATATTATCTTTTTAATTCATATCAATGCAAAATCACGTTAAGTAGAGGAAAGAGGAAAGAAATGAGCAAACTAGCCGTAATTACTGTGATGAGTCTATGATGAAACTATGTTATATCAATATTATCATAACTTTTGTGGATTAGATAGAGGAAAAAAGAAATACAAGCAATTTACTTGCTCTGATTCTGATGATCCCACTTCTTCTGCTCTACTGGTCCTCAAGCTATGGCCATTGCATCTCCTCTTCATTCTGTAGTTATAAGAGGATTAAAAATGGTTGTAGAGTGTGACTTAGATTTTATTGTACGTTACTCAGCATCAGCACAATCATGGGTCCTCATTCCTGCAAAGGAAATTTATTTCAGATTTTGAACAGATTTTCATTTTGGTGGAATGGGTGTTACGTTTGTATAGTGTATGGGACTCTTCAGAGATAAGGTATTTGCTGGTTTTGTAACAGATTCTGATGAAAATAAAAGGTTAATCATGTCATCACTAATAGCATTTTAACTGGTGAGCAGTAGTAATTCTGCAACAGTCAGTGGCATTTCCTTTAGATGGTTTTCACTAACATCCCATTGTATTTAGCAACTACATGGTGAGAAAACTTTTCACAAGCTAAGAAAAATATCTGGAAGTCTTATTATTGTTTAGCATTTTTGCATGGTTGCATTTACCTTTGTGAAAAATTAAATCTCTCTCATCTGTGGTGAGAAAATATTACAATATCAATTTTGCATAATCAGAGAAGCACTGCAAATCCATCTTGTTAACTTAGCTCATCAATTTTCAGTGGCTTTTAAATCCTATCTAGTCTTATGTACATTAAATATAATCTCAATAGAAGGAGGGCTTGCTTAGTATTCCCTTCACCAAAGGGAGCTCTCAGAGTACAGAACAACAGAGTTAATCTTTAGGCTTCCCAGTAACTTATCTCTGTATAATATATAGATATATAGAGTCCCTTGAGGACTCGGTGCCATGCCAGGCAGTGTCAGTCATATTGGCCTCTGTGTTATATCCAAACCAGCTGTTTCATGAGAGAAGCTTGGGTAGGTGTTGATAAAATCTGTAGAAGGGGAAGGTGACTTTTCAGCTCCATGGTGCATGGTGACAACTGCTCCACTTTGTTTGGACCTGCAGCATTTCACTGTACAAACACCTGGGTGGAAGGATCCACTTAATAGCAAGGATGACTTAACACCTGGTGCCAATACAGTGGATGTCGAGTATGTTCTGTTTCAAGGTTAGCTATAGGGGCTGGAGTGGTGAGGCTGAGAGTGGTGTTTACCCTAGGAAAGCTGTAGGTACCCCCCTGAACTCCATGGTAAAGCAGAAAGATATTAAAATAATGAACTTAAGTTTGATATGGCTCTGAACTGCAGCTTTTTTTGGCGACTGCTGATCCTGGGTGATAGATAAACCCAGCAGCTCAGCAAATGCTTAAAGTGGGTGCCAGGTTCTGTGGTGGAGAAGGACCAAGCAGAGATTCAGTTTTAACATGTGATTATGTGACTTAGTGACACAGAACTGTGGTTTATTCAACAGTTCTAAGTAAAATTCTTCTGTAATTAGCTTATTTCCTGCCTCTGGGTATGTATTAGATATTTTCCCTTCCCACTACTGTGGGAACAGTGCCAGCATATTTAAGAGACAATTGAGAGCACACTGGGATATTTAAAGATTGCCAGAACTTGTCTGAGTAATGTGTTAGGCTGCTGTGTAAGGACTCTGATGTGCTGTGTGTCTACTCTGGTGAAATTGGCTCAATATGAAGTATTTTTTATTATGTGATGATTTAAAAACTCTTGACATGCACGGCCAAATCATGTTGTACAGTCACTGATTTCTAATTTAACCAATTTAAGCATTTGGATGCCCGTATTCCTGTAAGAGTTCCCATGGCTGAAGGCTGGCTAGTAAACATAAAGTTATCTTGGATATTTATAGGGTGCCTATTCTTGTAGGGTCTTTCTGGCTGTCCTTATTGAGCAAGGAAGCATGGAGAAAGACTCTAAAATACAGTTTCAGTCACTAGGAACTTTTGAGGCTAGTTGCAGTTTATGGATTCTGAAACAGTTACTGAATTTCTTACTCATCCTCAGTTCTCCCCACTGTATCTGCAGTATGGAATAATATATTCTGTACAGAAGGGCACAGGTCTAATATCTCACAGATATCAAGTGGTAGGAATACATTTATTATTACTCAATATTTTCACTTATTTTGCTGACTGGGGAATGAACCAGGTACTGATTCATGCCTTTATACAGAGGAAAGGTAACAGAGAAAACGCTATGTTACCATTGCGTACTCATTTGAGTTAAATGTCTAGAGTATGCAGTTCTGAGTTTTATTTTTCTGTTTATTTCCCCTTGGTGCAATAAAGCCTGCAGGCAGGACATTCTGGGACTTCCCTGCCCTTCTCTGAAGGTTAATGGTCACCTTATCTTTAGCCTTGTGTTTGCAGGCATTGGAGTCAGACAGCCTTTTCCCCAGAGCTGAGCTTCCGTGATTTCCTGTATTATTGCTTCAGTCGACAGTCACTGAGATGGTATCAGAGATGACCTTGGCTTTTGAAGTTTTATTTCAGTTGCAGCTGGAATTCGGGATGTTGATGGTTTTAGGAATATTATTCCAGATGTGCGAGTCCCTGGTTCTCCTCTTGCTTATACCTGAACAAACAAATCAGAAGTAACTCTGTTGAAGAGGTGGGCCTACATTAGTGTTAAACTAATATACATGGGAAGTCATAAAACTTGATTGCTGTTCACAGCACAGGCATCAGTGGCAGCGTTGGTCTGATTTGTCTCCAAGGGAGCTTGGCAAGAGTGTTTGAAGGACATTAACTGGATCTATCCCTAGAGGGGAATTTGGGAAGAATGGTGTGTAGAAAACTCAATTCATTATTCACATAATCTCAGGATATTTGTTTAGACTCAGTAACTGTTACCTCTGATGTTCAACATTTACACCAGGCACTGGTCCATGTTCCTGTAGCTACATACTGTGTTCTCACATTTCTTTCCAGATGGTCGTGTATTGGTGCCTGCCTGGACATCGAGAAGGAAAAGTTGTGTTGCTGGAACTTAATATTCTTTAACATGGTATTTTCTTAAGTCAGGACATGCAGAAATAGAGCTCCTTTGTTCAACTTCTGCACTAACTCCACCAGGACAAAAGAACCACAGTTTCCCAGCATATAAAATATTGACCATGCTAGTATTTTCACAGGAAATACCCACTCTTCCACTGTGTCAAAAATAATCTGTTTTTCATTCAGATTCTTTAATATCTTAGATTTTAAATTTGTGGTCCTAGATGAAGAAAGCAGAGATTTGAGAGGCAGCACATCCTGGTCTGTGTATACAGGAACGCTGTTACTTATCTAAAAATAAATTACATATTTATATGCAAATAAATCGTTGTAGATTGTAAACTGTCAAACAAACAATCCTATCTCTGGATCTGTATTATTTGTTAGGCAATTAATATTTTCTGTCACTGAAATCTGAGGTTACATCTGTGATCCTGTCGCAAATCTAGAGGAAATTACCTTTCGAATGACACATGGCTTGACCTTCATCTCTAGTTAATCCAGGAAGAGTTCACATTTGGCTGTGGGGACACAAAGGATAGATTTAGTGGGCCAGTATTTTTCAGGTCATATTTTAAAATTCTGTAATGCACTGGATACACCATACCAAAGTTTTTCTTCAATTCTTCCTCAGAGAAGACAGTGTGTTTGTGATAAACTGAAGAAAACAATGAAGACTCAGAATTACCAAACACTGGACTCAAAGAGATTATTATATTATTGATGTGGTCTTTGAAATATTCTTAGTGTTGAAGGAGATTGCAGGAAGTACCTCTAGCAGGGAATGACAACAACAAAAATCCCCCAAATCCCACATATTGCACACAAAGTGTGAAAACACACATAATTAGAGCAGCATAGAATAATTAGACTACAGAGCAAGTATCATGGCAAATTCTTCTGACATGAAGAATTTATTCATGCATATATAAATAAATACATGAATAAAAAGCTGAAATAGTGCATAGTTGGATGCCTCCAACTACACTCTCTACTTTCAGTTTCAGAGATAGGCTTTGACCCTCATTTTCCTCATAATATTAATCACAGATGGATGTATAAACTCTGCAAGCAGAAATCCTCTTATCTCCACTTCTTTGTTGTCTGCAGACTACTGTGTTTGTTTCTAACCCTGCTTGTTTAAAGCTCTGATAGTGCAGCTTTTAACAGTGATGCGTGTTTAGTTGTATCTTTAGAACTGAAGAGTTTTCACAGAAAATATCTGAGCCTGGCCAATTTGCCAGCCTGGGAATTTCACTTGTAAGGAAGCTGAATCCCTCTCTTCTTCGGCAAAGTGTTTCTTGAGAGGCACATTTAAACTGGCAAGCAGTTGCAAAGTGTTGCTAGGGCTACAGATGCAACATGCTTGTAAGGAACACACAGAATCTTCATGACATAAAATCCAAGTGGCTGAAGGATCAGTATATGATGGCTCACCCTATCACAATGTGACATTTACCTTGCTAAGAAGAGCTCAGTTCAGAGACATCAAAATACACCGGAAATCTGAAATGCTATGGTCAATCAATTTGATGTAGGATTTTTACTCCTACCTCTAAATTTGTTTAGTGAAATGCTCAAATGAAACTTTTGCCCCTTTCTGGAAATAAATTTTTAAAAAATATAAACCAAACACCCATGTTTAAACAGAGTTCGTGAAATGCGTGATTTCCTGACTGTGTGACATCTGGTCCCTTCCTGCTGCTGTGCACTGTGTGTGCTGATGCCATTCAAGCCAGCTTTGGATGAGCATTTTGTGAAATGTGAAGTGTTTGCAGTCGCAAGTTTGCAGTGTGAAGCTGCAGTTTGCAGAGCTGGGGAGGCCAGGATGTGGTTGGCCTTTAGAGATCCAGTGGCAAGAGGCTGCAAGAAGCACTGTAGCTCTGTCAGACATGAAACATATTCAGGATTGCTGGTGGTGTGTTGTACTGGTTTGAAAGCAAAACGAGTGAGAGACTCCAAGTAAGTAGCACAATTTGATAAGAAAAAAGAGAAAAAATAAAATACATGCAATAATACCCAAGAAAACCACTGACAGAGTCAGAAATACAACCTGACACCCTGTCAGTCAGGGTGTTGGTAGCAGTCCCATTAAATGGTGGCTGCATCCTCCTGGATGACAGATGTGGTTCAGTTGAAGCAGTGGTCCTGTAGAAGGTGCAGTTTTCCTCTGAAGGTCCAGTGATGATGTAGAAAAAAATCCGGCTTTCCTCTGGGATCCAGTGGAAAGAGACTGCCTTGGTGTTCTAAATCTCAGTTTTTATCTAGGTAGGAAAGGCTTGGCTCCTGGCCCTGGCTGGAGCATCTCCCAGTGGGATGATGTAATTTTATCAGTCATACAGTGGGACTCAATGGCCCATTAACAGAATATATCTTCTGGAGGAAGGATGGGTTGTGAAAAGATAACGATGATCATCCCCCTGATTTTATCAGATGGCACATCAGCAGAGGATATCTCCACAGAGATAAGGATCACCACCCCTCCCACATTTCAACAGATGGTGATAGAATACACGTTTTTGCATTATAACCCAGGACATGTGTGTAGCTCCTAACACCTCTGCTCTCAGGCTGTTGGCATGTACCCTGGGTATTTGTAATACATGTGTGTTTGAGTTTCCTCCATTGGATTAGTAGCTGCTGTTGGTTACTTAGGTTGAAGAGGCCTTTTTCGCAATGACTCAAGTGACAGCATGTGAAACAAATAGCTCTATGATTTTAGGAGCTGTATTTTGGTGCAAGGATTTCTCAATGGTTGGGTGACTGGACCTTGCTCAGTCTTGCCTCCCTTGTTCCCTTTGGAAGAAATTAAGAAACTTGTTGGGAAGTTTACCAGGTGCTGGGAGCTTGCTGCTGGAACCACTGTGGGAGGGCAGGTTGCCCCTGGGGCTGCTTGTTTTCCCTGCAGGGGAAGCGAGGCAGATTTGGATGTGCAGTGATGTGGATGTGCAGGGGGCTGGTGCCATGTTGGGATGTTGAGGGAAAGCCATGACAGTGACTTTGAAGTAAGTCATGATTTTCAAATCAAAGTAGGCCCAGACTGGGCTATTTCAACCAAGCCAAGCCACAAACTTTAGAGGAAATCCAGATCTGATTGAAATTTCAGGTGTTTAAACTTGCTGTCTTCCCTATCTTTGAAGAACCATCTTTACTTTGCCAAAGTCTGTGGTTATTTGGTGTTCATCTACCTCCCAGCTGAAAACAGCTTCAATTAATTAAGTGGCAGTAGAGAAGCCCATTCACTTTAGCATGTGACAAGTGAGGAGCAAATGTCAGCAGCGATGTCTGGCTGTCAGAGCAGGTACAGCACATCCCTGCTTGCTTGCACTGATTTGCCTGTGGACACAGAGCCCTGATGTTTATCGACATCTAAGATTTCAGGGCTGTGTCCAAAACGTTCAGTGTGTAGCCATTTGAAGCTGTGCTAGTGATAAAGAGGCAGAGCAGTGAATAATAAATCTAGCATGCCTTGAAGGGTGATATGAAGATAGAGAATCAAAAAGTATTAAATCCTGAGGTGGGATAATTATTTTTAATGACTGTTTACTAGTCTGTGCTTCTTAGAAAGCAAGGGGGTTTTGAGATGGTGCAATGTGTGTTGCTAAACTGCTAGTTGCTGAGAACAGGACTATGTTTGACCTAAATGGAAGCCAACAGATGGAGTTCTGCATGTTCAGGTAAGTAACTTCAAGACAAAAATGCATGCAAGAAAAAACAATATTGAAAGGAAGCATATTCTGAAGGAAAGCCATCTGAGGAGGTTTGGAGACAGGAAATCTGCTTTATGTTAGCAAAAACACTGATTTTTTTGAAGCTTCCAGGCTGTGTTCTATGCCAGTTAAAGTGATGAAATTCTTCCAAAGTCATCAGGATTACACCCTTCCACTAGATTTAGGGACTGTGCCCACTGGAAGGCCATTTGATCTTTCTTGATTGTAAATATAAATGTGAATTTCTCATGAGATCTCCTTCATTTCTTACTGTAGTATAAATGTTTCTGTTGGCAGCATTTTTCTGAACAAAATTCCAGGCAGATTTCTGATGCAGTTCTACATCCAAGGTTTTGTGCATTAGGCCAGTCAGAATTTCTCCAGTAATTTCCAGGAATTCCTTCCTGGTGGTGGTTGCCCAATAACTAAAGCCTTGATTTTACTTTTTTTTTTTTTCCTGTGGGCTTTGGCTGATGGATGGAGACTGATGCTCTCTAGTGATCCTTTTTCAGCTGGGATTAAGAATTCAGTGTGAAGTCATCGTGACAAACGCAGTAATTCCCAACATTGAAATTCGTTCAGGTAAAACATCAGCTAGTGCTACTGTATTTTTGCAGCTTTGTCTTTTCCCAAGAGACAGAAAATGTGTTACATCTCCTTGAGGTCAGCTTTGATCTGCAAATGCAAATGCCCTCTGTGGATGGCGTTGAAGGTGGTTGCTTGTAGAGGCTTTTGCTTTCCAGCTAAGTGGGAAACTAGACCAGAGTATGATTTGTTTCCTGTTTGTGATGGCCCTTGCACTTGCCATAGATTATTTGTGTGACAGCTTTCCTCTGTGAAGGGTTAGAAAATGGAGAGGTTGAGTTGTCCATTCACAGATATCAAACTTCTGCACTGTTAGAAGCTGAGCCATTTATGGGACTCCTCACCAGAGGTCCATTTCTCTAACTACATGTGTCTCATATGAGAAAGGCATTAAATTAAAGTATTTTTTCCAAGTATTCAAGAAGGACTTCTCCACTGTAGAGCTGGTATTTCTACTAAATGTCTTTAAGAAACTCATATAAAAATACTTAATAGTACTCCCTCCTACTGGCTTGTCAGACCCAAGTATTCAAACACTAGGTACCAGCTGAGAAGTACAAATAAATGTGGTTTTCTTCTGATCTTCTAGGAATGACTGTAAATCTTTGCTTTGCTATTATGAGAGTTATGAACTTCCTACTTTTAAATATCCATGCAGTTTTTATTCAGGAGTTGATATTCTTAGCAAGCCATGCGACTCCAGGCAGAGGCTCACACTCAGCACCGGCTGCTGCTGCTCCCTGACATTGCTTGTGCTGCCTCCTCTCTGCTTTCACCTCAGCAGAGGCCATTGATAGCAGTGATGGAAATTCATTTCCATATGAATTTAATGCAATGCAATGCCAGAAATGTGTACAGCTATGTTGTGCCCAGGACTTGGGTCACCCCTGAGAATGAGGCTCCTTGAGGTTTACGTTCCCCAGCATGTACCTGTTTCCACACCCAGTGAGTGCCTCCTTAGTTGTGACAGTGAGTAACAATTGTTAGTATATTGTCAGAGGTCATCACCAGGCAGTAATTCTGTCATATGGGTGTGCTGGCTAATTTATACTCTAGAGCTTTTTGCCTGACTTTGCAATAGTGCAGGGATGCAGTTGTTTGGGTTTTTTTCCTGATAATATGCAGAAAAGATTGTTAGAATAGATTGTGATTTACAGTGAATTGGGATAATGCCTGTCTTGAAAGATCCTGTGCACCTCCTTTGTGCGGAGAATAACTTCAGTTTTTCGTCGTTGCTTCAAAGATGTTGCAAGTATTTTCTGTAGCTTTCCTCTGTCTAAAAAATAACACTAACAATTAATCTCCTCAGGGCTTCTTCACATCCTAATTACAACCAAACCTCTCATTAGTCCCACAGGGAGAGGGAATCAAACGCCATATGGTATTTTACACTTCGGATGCTGTGCGTACCAATAGCTGGAAGGAGAGAGGAAAAGGGGGAGTTAACAATTCATAACCATTTATGGAGCAGGCACAGCCCTCCTTGGAGCCAGTTCAGCAGAGCCCGAGTGCCTGGGACCAGGGGCTGTGTCTGGCCGGGAATTGCCGCACTCGCGGGGCTCGGTGCGCTGCGCCGTGCCGGGATCCCTGCGCTGGCATCCGCACCCAGGCTCAATCCAATGCACACACGCCTCCCGGGAAGCGCCATGGCTGGGTTCTACGGCTGCCTGAAAAGTAAAAAGTAAGTGCCATGCTGAGCCCTCCCCTCCACCTTTCCAAAGGGAGCTGAGTCTAGTGGGTGCTTGGAAATTCTTTGTTGTATTATTGCAGCTGCAGTATTGAACAAAGTAGTTATGCCTTGGGTCTGAAGTACCAGCCTGAGCACAAAAGTGCAAAAAATAAGTCCTGGATTAAATATTAGTCTGGTGAAAATTGGTCTTTTTTTTTTTTCTCCTTCAGAGAAAATGTGAAATATTGCAAAAGGAATTAAGAACATTTTCCCATTTAATTATAGCAAGAGGGAAAATGCCCTCTTCCCTAGTGATTAGCTATATTGTTTATATATTAACACACAAAAAGGAGAAATACAGAAATTCACATTGGCTTTTAAAAAATGTTCAGCTAGAAGTCTGGCAGTAAATGGGCTTTAAGAACTTGATGAGCTCAGGTTTTCTATAAGCAATCTGAGGTTTGTTTCTGTAATTGCTCCCTCTTGAGAGATTTGGTTGTATTTAAAAGAATTATTTTTTTATTTCTTCACTGGCATGTTCTGTTGGAGAACAGAACCCTATTTCCCCTATTGAGGGAAAGGAGAATGAGAGAATGCATGTTAGTATTTGTACTTTAAACCATCATGAAGATGCATTCTGTTTTTCTTTCCTTTGACATTCTCCCGGCTGAGACATGGAAGAAAATTTCCTGCTGCCAAACCTGAGGAGTTGTTTGATCGTGTTTTGCACCAGCAGACTGCAGAGGGCTCTATTCTTGCACCCGGTGAGGGATTAGACAGGGAACATGCACAGTGGAAGGCAAGTGAAACTGTCTTGAGGCTTGAGATGTGAATACTGATAGTTAAATGTGTGGGCAAGTCCTGGATAGCAGAGGGAGGAAAATAGTTCAGAAGTGGAGCTGGCAACTGACCCTTTCCTTCTCCCAAAGGTTGTATCCCTCACACCAACAGTTTGACTCATGTTACTCTGGTGGAAATGTGCATTTTCAAAGGTGCACAGCTCCTACTGGATTTCTGTTAGCATTTCCATCCCATATTGACTCCTTTCCTCCTTTGAAATTTATAACAGGGAATTAATATTTGGCAGAGAAGTTTGCTTTAGATAGATGCCATCAGAACTAGCAAAAGGGCTATGGGTCAGTCCTGATGAAGGTAGGCACCTGAACTGACAAAAAGTAGTAGATTTACATTGCTTGATTTCCCCCCATGAAATCTTTCAGAATCTAATGTAGTTAAAACAAGTTTGAAATTCAGAGAGAGACAATAAAGGCTGGACAGAATAAGCTTTTTTACATGTGGCAAAACATCTCTTCTTTCCTGGTCAGTCTCCACCTGGCTTATGAGGAACAGGGTTCTTTTTCTTCAACAGGTTCTTCTTTCTTGATATTCTTCAGTTATGTCTCTATACTTGGTATATATGCACAGGTTGTATTTCTTAGCCTGTGATGTATTCCCGAGTGAATTAATGCAACTACTAACTCTTTGCAGTCTTCACAAATTTTATATGCTGATTTGGCTGTGGTTTTTGGCAGTCAAAATAAGTTCAAGACACCAGTTGCAGGAATAGTGATGCTTTTAACCTAAGATTAATTTTCAATGAAATTGGTTTGGAGTTTAACATGTAGTATTTATCTTTCTGGACAAATATGTTTGTGGAACAACTTCCCCAAATTCTCACATGGTCATTTGACCTGTAGGAGTTAGTTTGCTTTCTGAATAAAAGTTCTTTTGGAATGAAATTACTTTTATGCTTTAAGCAATTGGCTTGGGTACCAGTAGGAATTTGGCCAAAGTGGCTTAGAGCTCAGTATGTGCCAAGAAACCTGCCATGGACTTTGGGGAAGGATTCCCTCCAGGGCTTTGAGCTGCTGAGTCCAGCTAAAGCATCTGGGGTGTTTTAAAAGCTTCTTTAGGTGGTGCTCTCCTGTGCTGCTGTCACATTTATCCCACTCCCCCACATTTTACAAGTGGAGGCAAAGGCTCTGCCTTGGTACACTGTAATAATGTGTGGCTGAATCTGATCTTTGTACACATAGTCTTGTCCCTGTGCTTTGTTAATGCCCTCTTATGAAATGAAAAAAAGAACCAAAAGTCTAATTCAGGTAATTCTTCATCACAGTCCAAATCTTGTCTGCTATTTCACTGAAATAAAACTTCTAGATTGCTTTCATATTTCTCTTTAAGCAGCATATGCAACCTGAGTAATCTTGAATTGTTCTTAGTTTATAGCTCATTGCCCTTGTTGCAGAGTTCTGTCTTTTTCTTACTCCAAACATAGTCAGAAAAAAAATATGATACCTGAATAGGTATGATAAAGTTTCCTAAAGCCTGTGGAGAAATCTTTTCATATGCTTCTCAGTTTTTGGGACTAGCCAAGTATGTTGTTATGAGCTGAAAATGTGGTTGCTTGAATAGTAAGGTTCACTGATGGTCAATGCAAACTGCCAATTTCCCAAGATAAATACAGTGTGTTAGAAGCTATATAAAATATTTGACTGAAGGCTTTATGTGCCAGCTCAGACTGGTTTCTATAGCAGACTATAGGAAAAGGTATTTACTACACTTAATGTGGTCACTCAGGATTTCATGGTGCCTTTCACAAACAACAATCCCAGAATTATAGACATTTCAGCTTGAATGTCTTCTGCTTTGCTAAGCTTTGCACTTCCAGTGGGGTATTGTGTTCTTTTCCTATATTCCATAATTGTCTAAAAGTGCTGATGTGCACTTTTATCCTGCAAAGAAGTTCAGCATTTGGGTAAAGCAAGTTGATCAAGGAATGCATCAGTAGAATTTTCAATATATTTCTAGATTGTTTGAGATGAAAGCAATTGCCAGTCTGAAATGATGTTACGACCATGACATTGGTAAAATATGTTTTCTGGGTTAGGTGCTGTTGCTGTATTTTGTATTGTTGCTTGTTCAGATAAGTGTCAGGAAGAGATTGTGGTGATTGCTGGGTTTATTCCAAAGATGGGACAGAGCTGTCCCCCTGATGATAATCTGTTTGTTCACTGCCCCTGCACCTTCACCCCGACCTTCTTCTTGGAGACGCACATAGGGGACGGTGGAAATCCCAAAAATCCCTTTGTCCTTGAGGCTAGTTACACTTTTTACAGCTTTTGCATGCTTGTGTGGTCCTTGGAGCCTTTTGCTCCACAGCAAGCAGCTGCTGTTTTAGCTTGGACAGTGACAAGTGGATTGGAAGTGGTTTAAAGCTCCACCAACTGCTACTGGAGTAGCAGCTTGACACGTGGGGGCCGGGGCAGTGTGAGCTGCTGGCTCTGGGAGCTGCTGGATCTGGGAGCTGCTGGCTCTTCTCTGTCAGCAGCTCATTCGCCTCCTGTGGCCTCTCTCCCTTTCTGGAGCCGTCATTGCCACGGCGCTGAGCTGCGTTCCCGGCTGACTGCAGGCAATCCTGCTTTGCTCTTTGGCGCGGTGTTAGGCATTAAGCATCTCTCCAAGACTCCAGGGTGTTTAAAGCAAAACACTGAGTTCCCTGGCCATCCCTGCCTGTGGCATCCCCCAGCATCATCTCGGCTCAGCCGTGGTCCATGGGCTCAGCTGGCAGCTCTGCAGCTTTGGGGTCAGTGCAGGCTTCCCGGGAGCTGTGGCAGAGCCACTGCCCCTGTGGTGATCTGGGGTCTGTTTGTGTGGCTGATGAATTCAGGAGAGGTGAAATGCTTCCCATAAACACTTTGATATTCTGGAATATGTCTGTTTACATGTCTTTTCATTGTACATCACTTTAGTATATTATTTCACAACAAGAGTAAGAATCACTCGTTAACAGCTTTTCAGTGGTGGGGGATTTTGAGTTGAAAATATCTGAGTATGAGAGGTGGTTTCTGCCCAGCAAAGCAAGTTCACTTGTGTGGAGACAATCCTTGGATGAGTTTCAAGAAACAGCTTTTATGGAAAATAGAGAGCTCTCCCCACTAAGGCCAAAACAGAGAGCTGAGGTGAAAACACTCCTCAGGTGTTGTGAGTCTCTTGGAGGAATCTTTCAGTACACAACCTTTGAGCATGTTCCTGTATTTGGCAATTATAGAGCGTTTGGACATTTGTGAGCATTTTGTCTGTAGCCCACAGGAGTCATTCAGTGCTCTGCCTGGTATTAAATGTATAGAGGCTTAAGTACTGTATTCTTTTTCAAAAATAGCAGAGAGGGTGAACAAAAGCAATTAGGAGGTGTCAGAGCCATGGCACTGCAGGCAGTTGGGCACCGTTAGTACAATGGTGCTGTATTATTAACAAAAAAATCAACTCTTTCTCTGCGTTTCATTCTGTTTTACTCATCTTTGTGTAAGAAGTTCAATTCTGTCTTAATACACCAGTGAGTCACTCCCATCTCCTCATTCTGTTCGTGCTTCTCTCTGGATGGTGTTTGTTTTAGCAGCCACAGTGGTACAGTGTGTTTGCTGGCTGTAGGCAGAGGAATTCCAAGCAGGCCTGTTTATTTGGTTTCAGTAGAACAGTCCTTTTGCTATCACTAAGGTTCTGAGTATTTGGCAGATATGCTGTCAAATTGACTTCTAATGCTGCCTGTCCTACATCACTTGCAGTGGGGCAGAAGCTTGGGTTGGGACAATCTGCTGAATGTGATTCTCACTCTTCTGCATCATTTGTCCATCAGGTTTTTTGTCTACATAATTTTGCCAGACTGAGCCATGAAAACATCTTGTCATAATTTTCCCTTGTGTTCTCTTCTTAGACAGAAACATCTGCTGCACCAAGTGTGTAGCTTTGTATACCTAGAGCCAACTGGAGAGATTAATTTGTCATTTCCTCCTTGTGCAGAGGTCTACAAAGTTTTAGGCTTTCACATCTGCTGTGATGTGAAGGCCTAGAATTGGATGTAGAAGCTGAAATCTGATTATATATGGGACAAAAATGCAGTGGATTCAAGTTGTACTTCCAGTAGATAACCTATCTGAGCTAGTGTAGGGCAGGTAGAGCTGATTAGCAGCCAGATTTGAGAAAATCTGAGATAAGTCTGTCCATGGGGAAACAGGAAAAAAACCCAAGGTAATTCCAAGGTTGATTCCCTTCCATCCCCCAGATTTCTCCTGCTGTAGGAAAGCAGTTGAGGACAAGGTGTTCTGCACTACTGTGATTCAAGCTTTTAGTTCTGCATTACATCTGTTATAGTCTCAAGGTTGGTAAAACTATTCTGGATTAAGTAGTTTTAAATATTATTTTGAATACAGCAAATACTAACTCCAAACTCTCTTATTTTGTTTTGCTTATCTTGGTATTTTATTCATAATTATTTGTTTCAAGTTAGCAGGTGGCCTCTCATTCCCTTGCGGGAGTTGCTGTATAAACAAAGAAAAAAAACCAACCCAGTCAGTTTATATCCTGTCTGATTTTGCTTGCACATGCTGAGCTGTCACTGCTCATCACTGTGCCAATAGTCAAGGTTGTGCCAACAGCCCAAGGTTTCCAGCATACCATGTGTGAAAAAGGCATGACCTGGGCCACACACATAATTATTCTTTTCTGTAGCTGTGTTCTCACCTGTGTTCACACCTGTGTGTGCTGCTGCATTTGGTTAAGTGTACAGGTGCCAAGTCATTCTGTGCTCTGTTGTATCCTATCTCCATGCTATAGCATGTTGGTATCTTTGTGACTGTTGTGCTTTAACCCCAGCAATTAAGCCCTACAACACTCACTCACTCACTCACTCACTCACTCACTCACTCACTCACTCACTCACTCACTCACTCACTCACTCCTCCTTCTCCCGTGGTGGGATTGGAGAGAGATTCCCAGGGTAAATGTGAGAAAACTCGTGGGTTGAGATCAAGACATTTTAATAGCTAGAGCAAAGGCCATGCACACAAGCAAAGTAAAACAAAGAATTTATTCCCCACTTCCCCAGGGCAGGCAGGTGTTTAGCATCCCCAGAACAGCAGGTTTCTGTCACATGTAATGGTGACAGGAAGACAACACCATCCCTCCAAATGTCCCCCATTCCTCCTTCTCCTCCAGATTTATATGCTGAGCATGAGGCCATATGCTCTGGGATATCCCTCGGGTCAGCTGGGATCAGCTCTCCTGGCTGTGTCCCCTCCCAGCTCCTTGTGCACCCCCAGCCTCCTCACTGCTGGGGTGGGGTGAGGAGCAGCAGACGCTCTGGGTGAGACCTGCTTAGTGATAAAGGAAGCATCTCTGACTTACCAGCACTGATTCAAGCACAAATCCAAACCACAGCTCTACAGCAGCTGCTATGATGAAAATTAACTCTACCTCAGCCCTGACCAGGGTGCTCTTAGAGGGAATTGTAGCACTCTCAGTCAGAGCGGGGAATCTTGGCTGTGCAGACAAAGCTGCCCAATCTTACTTTCTAACCATCCATCCAGAGCCAAGGTGTCATTCCAGCTTCAAAATTTTTGGTGGTTGTTCCGTTTGGCCTCTGAGATTCAAGGGTCTGGTGTTAATTAGTGAGCTAAATGTTTAACTTGTATTCCTGATGAATTAATTGATACTTAAACATTCTCAGAAATATGTAACTGTGCACTTCTGCTGGGCCTTCCAGGTATCACTCATCTAACAAAGTGCTTGTGATTCACACAGTAGTTCTGATGCAAATGAGATGTGTTTGAGTAGTCTAGCTCAAAATTAGGATGTAGACATTGTGGTAACCATCAAGTTATCTATGTACATGGGAAAATACAGACCTGACAGAGATGTGGAGGAATTGTTTGCTGATTCATTGTAGCAAACTCTTTCCATCATTTCAGTTTAGTGAAAATAATGTTTCAAAAGCTTAAATTAAAAATATATAAATTGTCTTATTGCTTCCTTTCTCGAAGCCTTGGCCTGTGAAGATCTTACAGAATGTCTGTCCCCATCTGATTCTCTCCCCCATGCACCTGCTTGTCACTACCCCATCTTGCAGTTGGTGTTATCCTTGGTGTCACACTCTTGGGTTTTTTTACTGTCATGTAATGCTCTGCTCCCTGATGCTACTGTACCACTACCTTAAAATACAGTTGAATTCAGCTTGATACTCCATTGGTGCAAAACAGCATTATCTCAGATAATCTTATTTTAGATGATCCTGTTTTAGAGAGGTATTTGTGTCTGGAATCCCAGAGAAGTAGGATCCCTTGTTAGTAGTTGCTCATACTAGAGAAAGGTCAGTAGTTGCCCTTGGGATAGAAGGGGCTCAGGAACTGCTTTGAGCACAGGGATGATCTCCCTTGGCTCCAACATTCTCCATGTGCTTCAAGACCAATTCTCCTTCAGGAGCTGCCCAACTTGAGGCTCTAGAGAGAGCAGAGCAGGGACAGCAGGAGGAGAAGAAGGGAAGGAAACCATCAAACTTCACACACAGCTGCAGAAGAGCCCCTGTGCTGCCTCTGGCCCCCCCTTCATCAGGGGTCAAAATGGGCTCTGAGCTGCAGAAATGCCCACGGGCAGTGGGAACCTGGGGTTAGCCAGACAGACACAGAGCGTTTCAACATAGGAAGGAGCTAGCCTTGTTTTTATTTGTTGTGTGTACAGGCAGTGGATTCTGACAAATAGGTTTTGGGACTTCACATGAAGGGAGATTTCCTGAGCTTCCTGCCAAAGGCAGCTTCTGAGACCACAAAGCCTGTGTTTTATTTGCTTCTTTATAGTCAAAAGATGGCTGACTGGTTTTATGGCGTTTTGATCTTCAGAATGAAGATTTGTAACAGTTTGTCTCAGAATTCCCCCCCTTTTTTTTTCAGCTCATTTTAAATTCTTGGCCATTAAATGTCTTTATTATCTCTTGTCTTGAGAAGTTTCATGTTATCTGAAGATTTTTTCCCCCCATCTTTAAACTGCTCTTTATCCAAAAATTGATGGATAAGTGACTGTTTTGGAAAAGCCTTTAAAAAAGAGAAAGCTTTGGATATAGCCTAAAGTTCCATGTTTCAGTTCTGGTGTTTGGCTCTCTATTGTTTCAGCCTCATTTTACCTGCAATAATCAGACAGCTTAGTTTGGTAAAAATCCCTCCAAACTCTTTTATTTCAGGCCCTGGATTAATGATTTTTCCCAGTTTCTAAGAATAACATATTGGAAATCACTGTGACTCAAATATGGGGGCATGGCCTATGTGCAGATTGCTCTTGTGAAATTTTATGGGGTTCTTTGTTATTTACCTTCTATGTGGTTCTAGCACTTGTGTCAGTCCATACAGTTCCAGCATGCTGCTCTCCTGCAGCAGAGGTGATATTTAACTCTTCCACAGGGCTCATTAAGCTTTTCAGGAGTTCAGTGTGACCATTGTGATTCCACAGATAAAGAAGCTCAAGGCTGAGTGATAAATACCTTGGTTCTTGTTAGAAATCCAGCAATTTGCCCTGCTATTCAATGATAGAGCCAGGAAAACCAGTGAATTTACCCAAGTCCCAGCCCAATAATCTCCATCTGCTAGAATACGTTTAAAAGACAAGCTCTGTCTCATAGATATTGCTGTCTAAACTAGTATTTGTTCAGAGATACCTTTGCAGATATTGGCAATTTCCATGGAGTTTTCTCAGGCTCACAGTCTTTCAAGCCTCTGTAGAGCATGTTGCAGCCAGCTGATGGCAAACCTCTTTCCTTTGCCACCTTTTGCTGATCCCTACAAAGCAGCCCATAGACCCCCGGGCTCTGCACACCACAGGTCAGATCCCACCCATCTAACTTTATGCCTGAAGGCTCCAGGTGAAACAAATTAATTAGGAATTTGGAGAGGGACTAAAAAGCACATACACAAGCTAGAACACAGTGGCTAAATATGCCCACCACCAGATGTGGGATGGAAGATTACACTTACTTGTTGAACTTGCCACTTGGAGAGGCAGAGACAGTAAGCTTGACTTTTGTTCCCGTGCTTGACTCTGACATCTTGACTCTGCTGGCATGAGGCATGTCTGCTGTTCAGTGATAGTGGCTTGACATTTCCTGTTGCTTTGCCTTGAATCCTTTTCCAAAGGCAGTAATGCACACTGGGAGTAGCTCCCTAACTGGCCAAGGCAGCCTTTGGTTACATCCCTGTTGATTTTTAAATGCATATTCCTCCTCCTCCACAACTACTTCAAATGTATCCGTGTCAAGTGGATCTGAGAGTGTCTCCTACTGCTGGCAACTGGTTCCTTTAGTGTGGTTGCTGGAAGACTTAGCTATTCTTTTCCTTTTTTTAGGAAGAGTGTGAGAAGATCCTCGTTCCAGCTGTTTCCTGAAATTTCCCCAGTGTGTTAGTGTGAAGAAAAAGAATTACCACATGGGGAAAGCTTAGTCCTATGCTAATGCCAAATGCTGGAATTTAACTGGGTCATTTAACGTCCATTCCTTTAAAATAGAGACAGTCTGGGGCCAAAATCTTGTTGTGGCTTAGATCATGACTGTGTTCGAGCCAGTCTTGATTTGGGCAAATTTCTGTCACATTTCTCCTGGTTGGTACTGACCTGCAAATACACTGTATAATCTCTGTGATAAATTGTCATTAGGGATGGGCTATCAATAACCATTTTCCTTGGCTTTTGGCTAACTGGTATTTACTGTATTGTTTGAGCTGGTATAAACTTGCAACAGAGATCTTGCACAGACAGCAGCTACCCAAGATTGTGCTAATAAGCACAGCAGAGTAATTAGGTGATGAGGACAGCTCGAAGTGGCACCAAACCAAGTTAATCTGTCTGGCGTGGGTGCCAGGCGTTGCAAAGCTCTTGAGCTGAGTACAGAACAGCAGCTGCCCTGCTCAGCTACCTGCCTCAGGTATAAGTGCTACAGACCAGTGCCCACATGCAGGGACACGGTTCTCTAGTGCTAAATCAACAAATGGAGGAGTGCAGGGAGGGAGGGAGGGGAGTCTGAGGAGATGGGGCAGCAGTGCAGGGGACAGAGGTATTGACCCTCTCAGTTTCTGGACTGGTAACACAGTGCTTATGAATTTTTCCCATTTACCCTTCCCCCTTCTTATCCTCTTGGCTTCTCACACAATTATAGAATGAGTCTGTGTGACTGTATGAAAGGCATTTCCTCCTCTTACTTTTTTTTTTAAAGTCGGCTTCAGCCCACCAGCTGCTTTCCATTAGTGTTACACACACACTCACTAGGAGGGCAGGACATAAAGCTTCAGGCACTGCTGAACAGCAGAAATCCTTCAGAATTGCTGTCAGGCAGAGGCTTCTCAAAATAGGTTGCAGCTAACAAGAGTTCAGCACGTTAGGATCTGTTCTTCTGGCGAGTCCTCGTGGAGGAGCCGAGGTGTGGGGACAGAGGAGGATCGGGAGCCTCGTCTGAAAGCAAAGTGAGAGAGCTGGGAACAGATCTCTCCATGTGGATGGTTTGGTTGCTCTGGGTATCTTGTCAAGGTCTATTGGTATTAAGTATTCTCTAGATGCTTATCCAGACTTCCTGGTGAGTACTACTGCTGCATTTATTATTTGCGATCCTTGGAAAAGGACCTTAAACTTTCTTGAACTACCCCTCCTTCAGTGAAAATTACAAGATCAATATTAATTAACTATATAAACTCTTCCCCTCACCATTACCAGTGGAGAAAGTAGCAAGAATCCTGGGGTAAACTGCTGTTTGTGCTATTCTTTTATACCTACATAAAACAGTCATGGGAGGGACCCCATGGGAGATACCAGCTAGGGGCTGGCAAAAAAACCTGGGAATTTCATCCTAGAAACACTACATGGTAGAAGAGCACAATGGGATCAGCTGTACAAGGTCAGATTCTGGTTCCTCCTGTCATGTTGGATTGTACTCTGTTTCAACAAAGCTGTTTGTTGAATCCCACATTGTTCAGGATATTCTGTGACTGGGTCTTGCAGTGCAGGTCATTTATCCCATGGAGAGCAAAGGGAGCTTTGGTTGCTGAGTTTCTGATATGCTCAAGGGATGTGAAAATTGAATAGAAGTCTTGCTGGCTTTGCTGTTGCTGTATGATTGACTCTGAAATACTGTTCTGTGGAGCTGCAGAGGGTAAACTTTACTTCACTTAGCTGTCATTGGATTAATGAGTTCATTGATAGCTTGTTGGGTTCCCAGAGAGGGAAGCCATCAACCACATTTTTGTCAGAACAAAGTCCTCTAATGTGCTTTAAAAAGAGAGAAGAAAATTTAAACTCTCAGTCACCTTTTGCTGCAGAATGTAATCTGAATATTAAATCATCCTGCATTCTGTGTTTTTCTGAACCTTGGTTTTCAGGAGAAATAGAGGGGCTTTCTCTGAGGTCCTGCAGTAGCTTGAAGTGTGTTCTGGTAGAGGCTGGCTGCAGGATGGTGACCTGGAGGACCACAGGATGAGGTCCACAGAATCCATTTTCCTGTGCTGATGCATCTTGCTGTGAAAAGTGAAAAATGCTGAAATCTGGAGCATAAGCTTGGTTTCAAATATTTTTTGTAGCATGGAGGAAATGGGTCTTTAAAAGCTCCAGGCCAAAATTTCACCTCTTTCTTTTGGCTGCTTGCCACTGTCTGTCTTCGTTAGGCTATGAAGATGCTAACTGAATGCAGTGCCTTGCATTCTTGAGGCTTTATTTCCTCAAGCATTTATTTGATAAGAAAGAGGCTGTTTAGGGTTCAGCATCTCCTTTGATCTCTCTGTCATAGGCCTTCTGGAATGCTTATGCAGAACCATGGGACTGAAGCTGAAGAAATACTAAAGGTGGGGTAGGAGCTTGCTTGCTGTGTAGTTTCCAAGTCTTCTGCTCCAGTGGAGAGACACAAGGAGGCCGTGTCCCTTTTTTGAGGCTGAGCAGAAAGCGTTTGTCTTGGACCTGTGTTAAATGTAAGGAACGTGAGTCCTGTAGATGCAAACTTCCCAGGAGTCCTTAAATACACAAACTAAGCAGTGAAAGGGAATTGTCTTTTTTCATTTAGCATTCTCCCACCCCTCTACCCTCCGTGAACATATTAAGTTATGTGTTTAGCTCGGCAAAGCAAATGGTCAGAACACCATTCTGGAACTTTATTTCTTTTTCCCTATCACTGCCCTCCCATAGAGCACTCCAAATATTTGTCCAGTTGGTTCACTTTGTAAAGGGGAGACAAGGACATTTCTCCTGTTCCTGGAGATGTTTTTTTTACTTTTCAGACTCATTAGTTCCTGTAATGAGTTGAAGAGCTCTAAGTGAATGCAGCACAATAGAATTATGAATGGAATTTTGTATGGGATAGCAGAGAGCCTAGATCTAATACATCAAACCGAGGGAGGGTAGTGGTCACTGCTAAGTTCCATTGTCTGAAGGTAAAACAATTTGTTTGAAGGTAAAGCAAACCCTGCAACTTTGTAGGAGTTTAATTGCTTGAAAGTACACCCTTGCAATGCAAATAGAGTCTGTTAATGTCAGCATTATTTTTGTGATTGCATCTGTATAGGAATCCACTCTTTTTAAGTAATTAATTAAATCACAGTTGTGGTAATACAGCCCTGTGCAGGGAGAGGCAAACACTATGCTTTTGGTAAACTTTCAGTCTTTCCAATGGTCTGTCTTTTGAAGGGTGTGGCAGAGATTCAGCATCTTGTGTACCCTGTACCTCTGCAGCAGGAGGTCTCTGCATATGCAGGGATTGCAAATACTGATTGAGAGAGGATTAAGAACATATTAGAAAGCTGTAGACTGGGGAAATGTGCCCACTGTTCCACTTTTAGTGAGAAGCAAACAGTAGCTGTGCCTTGGCAGCTCTCCTGTCTCAGCTGGCTGTGTCTGTCCCTGCTCCCACCCTGAGAAGTCTCCTGCATCCCTCTGTGAGCATCTTCTCCCAGCTGTCCTGTAGCATCTCAAGACTATCAGGAATACTGCTCTAAAAGGCCGTTTATTTAACCTGATATTTTTATCACTGAAAATCAATACACAGAGGGTATTTGTTTAAAACTTTGTCTCTAGTGGTGTAATGCTCTGGGAGAGCTCACAGGGTGTTAGTACAGCTGATTGAACTGAATGTACATGGTATTGATACATCCTGACACTGTGTCTGTCTGCTGTTATTAAGGCTTGGAAGCGGTGAATGTCTGGAGGTTCGATTGGTTAATGCCTGTGCACTCACATGTATTTGTATTGAAGGGGTTTTGTCCTCTTTTTCTCCATTACACTGACCTCCAGGCTAGGGTTTGTTGCTCAGAACATTGGCTAACTCTTCTCTGTAAAGTACAACTCACTGCCTTCAGAATTTGAAGTCTAAATGTAATCTAATTGCTGACTTTCCTCCAGGTATGTCATTGGGTTTTTAATGATGGGACCTCCACTTTGCTGGTGGAATATATACATCATATATTATATGGGGTTTTTTTTCCTATAATTCAGCTACTTCAGCTAACTCAAAGCTTGAGAAAATCTGTGATCAGTTCACTGGAAAAAGATGATGAGGTTTACAAAGGCACCAAACCATTAGTCCTAAATGGGACACCCTTGTAATTGACACTTGAGCTCTATGTGCCCCAGAGAACTTGGCTATAAAATTGAGTTAATACTGATTTGACTGTGAAGAAACTGCCTCAGAGCTGAACTGCTTTGCAGTTGTAGTTCTACTTGTATAAAAGACATACCAATTGGAATTATGTGCTTGCAGTTATAATAAACACTGCAGTCAAAATATCTTCAAAGGCTGGAAGGATTCTGAGTGAGCAGCTGAGATGATTCAGCGAGTTAAATAAATGTTGAACTGATGCAAATAAAGCTGAATCTAAAAGCATCAATTTTCTCTTGCTTTGGTTTAATTGAGGGTGGGTAAAGCAGAAGTTAGAGGTTTAGATGAGCCAAATGCCAGGTCCACTCACATTCTGTGAAAATAAGCTCAAGTCTGGAGACTTGTCAGTTTGTCCTTGTAAATTTATTGAATGCTTTCTCAATATTTTATTTCAAATGCATTTCCCTTTACCTCAGAAAAATCTAACACAGTATGTATGATGTATAAAGTTGAGAGGAAAAATTTGAACCAAACTTATTTTTAATATAGAGTCTATAAGAAAGTCTACTGATGACTGCTTTAAAGGAAGTATGTAGGAAATCCAGACATTTTCATAGATAATTGATGAGACAAGGGGAAAAAAGGATAAAAGTTGAATGGTTATGATCAACCAGAAGGAAACCTAGAAATCTTTTTTATTGCTTGTCAATATTGTCTGACAATTGTTTCAAGAACAACCTCAGTGCATCTCAGGAAAGGTGTAATTAGTCCTGATTATTGCAATGACTTTTTCACTTTTTTTTAACGAATTCAAATGAGATTATTTGGGACTACATTGTGCTAATGCTCTCCTGTCTCAGTGCTCACAGGGGATCTGTTTGACTGCACTTTGCTTCTCTTTTATACCTCCCTGATTCCTCCCCAGAGTTTACATGGCTGTGTGGCCAGTGCAGGGAATGCTGAGCTCCATGGCCTCTCTTTTCACCAGAGCTTTTCCTGTTTTGCCTCCATGAGCTGCTCCTTTCTTTTCTCTGACAGACACCTCTGCCTCTGAGTTTGTACACCTTATCTTTTAAGGCTGTCTGAGGATGTGGGCTCATAGAAAGGTCCCATTGCAGTTGGGCATGACAGATTTTAGAATATGTGTGATACAGAAGAAATGGAAGAGTTTAGTGATTGGCCAAATTACTATAGAATTACAGTCTTGCTTGCTTTTGAGATACTTGACTTGGCTGTATTTTTACACCACCTAAATGTGGAAAATTGTTAGATGTGATCTATGTAAAAGGAGCAGGATTTGGTTGTAAAGATTCTTAGTCTTTGAGTCCTAACAGCATATGGGAACCTCTAATTATACAAAAGTATCACTGAAGTATCTTCCATTACGAAGGACAGTATTTATGAGCTGCCCTGCTAAACTGTCACATTTCCATTGTTGTTTGACATTTGTACTGTAACTCTTGTGGTCTGCTGCTTCATTCCTTTGTCTGTGACAGACACCCCTTTGGAAAATACAAAGTGCAGCCAGTTAACACTGAATGATCTTAAAACTAGGCTGAACTTCTGTTTTCATCAGGGAGGAAGATGATGCCATCAGCTAATTTGGTTGATCAATAGCCCTGCTGGCGATAAGGTTTCAGAGCTTGTGGTTAAAAGCTGATTGCACTGGATCCAAAATAAATTTGATCTATTGGTTTCCACAAATGTAGCATAGCCTGGAATGATGTTTCAGTGCTGATGCTTAACTGGTTTTAATAATGATGACAGACTAGACTGGTGCCTGCTGTGAGGACTCTAATGTATGAACCCTGTGCAGCTGAGCACTTATGTTTTTACACTAGTGTGGAGCTGTCACTCTCTAGCAAAGGTTCATTATTCTAAGACTGGGAAGCATTATAGTATTTGCTGAGCAAGTGTAATGACATTTTTCCTGAAAGCAAGCTTTGATTCTGGTCTCCTAACAAGAGAGGTGCTGGCAATGATTAGACTTGTTAGGATTGTTAGTTGTGGCTGGAGAAATAAGTGTCACTGAAAAAATAAAAAGTTCCATGGCCAAAGTGCAAAAAGTGTGCAAGGCATATTTGTGATAACCATTTGGGCATGTAGTTTTAGAAAGGATTCAGCTGTGTTCTTTCTTCATGCTGGGGAGATGGACTAAAATTTAACTGATGCTTTCATCTCTGTTTCAGTGACTATATAATGGCTACGAGACCCACAGAGGTCACACCATCACCTGAAACTGGAGACACAGTTGAAGTGTGCACAGGTAAGCAGTTGTTCTCTGAATGCATAGCTGATTTGGAAGATTTATTTTCTTCAATTAGTCAGGTTTGTAGTGACCTGCTTTGCAATGTTGTTTTTTCGGTTTTTCTGGGGCTTCTTTTGTAGTGTAAAGAAAATTCTGTGTGTCTTTGTCAGCTGTCAGTATTATGGAAAAGATGTTTTAATGTGCAATACTGGAGCAATGTATCCTGTTGGAGGATATTCCTTTTGATTCTAGCTTGGATTTTAAAAGCAGGATGTTAGAGCTCGAAGGGCTGATTGTTGTGCCTGTGTTGATAGATCCTGCAGAGGAGGGAGCTGAGCCTGTTAGCGAGCCTCTGTCTGTGGGAGCTGTATCAGTACCCCCAGCAGCCTCTTCCTTTCTCTGCTTCTGGCCACAGGCAGCCATTTGTTACTTATTCTTTAATCTGGTGGCATGGTCTGA
The DNA here is from genome assembly GCF_052056855.1 of Sturnus vulgaris. NCBI lineage: Eukaryota > Metazoa > Chordata > Aves > Passeriformes > Sturnidae > Sturnus > Sturnus vulgaris. The sequence goes on along the minus strand of NC_142256.1, from coordinate 13,965,634 downwards.
TGCAAAAAGTGTGAGGGGATGGAGTAATAGGCAAGAAAGAAAAATATCTTACTTATGCCAGATACTTGTCTACATTAAAGGATAACCCCTTTGCTGGTTGGAATATGAGGAATAGCATCATGTCTGAAGCATCTCTGGAGAAGTGGCTGTCACACCACTTCATTTTTCCCTCTTTTCTTTGGCTAATGTTTTGCAATCATCTTAAATGTTTATGTTTCAAAGGTCATCTTGCTTCGTCCTTTAGAAATATATTTGCTACTATCAAAATATTGTTAGAAGAGATAAGCAAATGGCAAAGAGACTGTTAGTTGAACTCTGCCTGGCAGATGGATAGAGGTGAAGAAAGTATAATGATAGATGCTCAGCACTCTCTGGTTTTTTAGATTTATAATCTAGTTTGTCACACAGTCTAGTGCTATCCCAGCAAACTGGTAAGATTATGTAAAGCCCGTGCATGAAAATTTTGTACTCGGGTTCACTAGAGGATTCAGAAAAGAGATTAAATTCTGACCCGGGTGATAGGAACAGCAGAAGATGGCTCATGATCTGAAGTGTTGGCTCTAAATCCACCAGGAATATTTCTGACTCTAAATGAACAAAATATTAAATAGTTAAAGGCTGCTGTGCTGTTGCCAAGAAGTTCAAGAGACTCTTGGCTGGACCTGGATAAAGTTATTTTAGAATCTTCTGTTTACTTCCAATGTAGTGGAGGATTGCCTCACCTCTCCCTCTTCATAAATAGCTCATGATGTAAAGGCTCTAGGAGGCTAAAATCCCCACTCTTCACAGTCCAGACTGATTTATTGAGGTTTGTCTTATTGTCTGTAATACAAGGCCTCCAGTGCATGCTGCTCCTCCTTTGTGGCAGGAACCAGGCTGCTGTCCAAAAACTATCAGCACCCAAAGTTAGTGCTACTGAATTCCATGATTTTATTGCCTGTCTGCCAATATCTGATACTTTTTATGAAGCTAGAATCGTGACATTTTCTGAGAATCTTGTCTATGAGTTGTGATTTTTTTTTTCTGGTGTTTTTAATGTCGAAGCTATCTAGTCCTTGGATTTGAGGGCAAAAAAGAAAATATGTCCTGACTGCACCCTAGGAAGTCAGGGACCATAGAAGATCCTCAAATGAATGGCTTAATTTAAATATGATTATTGGCCTCCCAAATCAGATATTCCCTATGCTTTTTGAGTTTCAATTTTTGCACTGGAAGAAGCATCTTTTTCTATCTTGTTATAGGGAAGAACTATTCAAAGAGTAGAAAGTCCTGAGTTAATTCTCTCTGTGCACAGGAGACACAATGAAATAGGCAGTACACATGCAGAAAAAAATACAGAATACCCAAACTTTACAGAGGAAGTGAAATGCTTATTCCTGTTTCTTTTCTGTTATAGTTGGCTAAAACTATAGCATAAGCAACTAATTTTTGGGAAGGATTTTCCTTTTTAGGGCGGTAACCTGGAAATTTAGTATTTTATTTTTAATGCCGTAAAACTGGAGATAGGCAACCATAAGATTTCAAAAATCATTAGTGGATGAAGGGGAAATAGGCATAGTTATTTGAGCTTGGATTTTTGTTATGCAAAGATTTTTTCCCCCAGTATTAAGGTCCTTTTGTATTTTATTTGTTAAGTATCATTGAGCATTCTGCCAATTTAGTGTTGTGTTGGACTGCTTCACAGTGCACTGAGAGTAGGCACCTTTAGCTTAAAAGTGGCATCCCTTTCGTGGTGTGCAAAACCAGAGCACAACTGTTCACAGCAGGGAACAAACAAGAGCATTGTCTTTCTGAACCATGTCGTTTTTGCTAAGTGCTCTCACATAGAACAGTTCCACAGTTTTCATCTACATCCAGCACTGAGTGTCTAGTAGTGATTTTATCTTTTTTCATATAATAATATGGCAAGTGCCAGTCTCTGGAACTACAGGGAAACTTGGGGGATGTCTTCTCATTCATCTGAGGCAACTGAATGTTTGCAGCTGAGCAAAGCATGGCTGAAGAGGAGTCACTGCTGGAGGGGATTACCCTGCACATCAGAAATAAATTAGAGTCTAGAGGAGGCACTGAAGTAACTGATGTGTCTCCATCAGATACTCTCTGTTGCACAATGATACAAGTGTTGTCCCATGCCAGCTGGGTGTTGTTCATTGGCAGTGTTTGGAAACCCTTTCTGTAGCCCTCATTCTAAAGTTAGCATCACTTCTGAGCTAGACAAGTATTTGGAGTAATACCTTGGCAATGTTTGCTTTTGTGGCAATTCTTATGTCTGCTTCTCTCAAACATCTTAGAATCGCTTTTTTTGTTATTGTGTGGTGGGTTTTTTGGTGTGGTTTTAGTTTTGTTTGGTTTTTTTAACACTCTCCTGGTTCTCTGGAAACACAAGCATTTAATTAAGCTCGTCAATAATGCCTGCACTAGAATCCAGCTTGCTTCTGTCTGCACAAATGACAGTTCACCAGTGTACATGACCAATGTACAAGTCCTTGTTTCTCATTTAGATATATTTTGAGTTGCAGAGCTCTGCCTGCCTCTAAGTTTGCCTTTTTGTTCTTTGAGTCATTGGCTGTGTTAGCAGGCATTGCAGAATTGATGATTCTGGGGAACTGCTTTCATTGAACTTGTTAAACTTTTGTTTTGCCTATCTATGATAAGCCAGACCAGCTTTGACAAGTTTCCTGGAAGAATACCATACACATTGCCTAGCTGCTGATATGAAAGACAGGAATGGTCAGGATGTGTTTCTAAAGACTGAAGCACTCATCATGCCTGTTTGACTTGAGAGGCTCTGTGTGCTTGCTGTGTGACCTGTCTTCTCTTGCCAGTTCTTGCTATGGGTGCAGCAGGAAACCCATTGAGCCCTGTGGGATTCTTAACAAATCCCAAACCCTTGGGATTAGCTCTGTGGTCTGGGCCACAGCAATACAACCTGTGTGTTTTCTGTGGCTGTCTCATTCACTTATTGCCTGATAAGCAGCAGTAGAAGATAAAAAGGCCTTCCACTGATAAACCCTCCCTAAGGGCAGCCACATCCCATTGTTATTGAGATGAGTGGGGCTCCAGTGAGAGTTCACTTTATATGGTTTGAAAGATGCTTTGGTCTCAGAAACAGCCCAGGTCACTTGGGAAGCAAGGTGCAGGTCTTTGGTGGCTCTGCACGGGGGTGGCTGTGTCACCAGGCTGTGCTGGACACTGTGGCAGCATCCTTGTGTGTCCTGACACGTGGTGCTGGCACTGGGCTGGGGAGCAGGGAGGAGACAGGGGGAGCAGATCTCAGGATCATTGTTTATTTCTCAAAGTGGCCACTGTCTGATGCAGCTGTGTGGTGGCACAGTTTCAGCCCAGATAAGGCCCTTTGGCAGAGATCCCTGCACGTCCAGGGCACACGGTGAGACAGAGCATGGCCAACTAAATCATTGCTGGGAGAAGACAATAATTGTGTTGAAATAATGCCTTGCTTATGAAGGAATCCTCCAGCTGTGGGCATGTATTATGTCAATTGCTGTAAAGTATTGATTGAACAATGAAGCTGGCTCAGATATGCAATGATGTTATTGCTCTGAGTATGTATTGAAGTCAATCACAGGGGTCTTAGCACAATGGCTTGGCCCAAACCACTCAAAGTGATCCCTCAGTGTAAGGGTCAGGGACAAAGTGCAGTACTTATGTGCTGAAAGAAAATACACATAAGAATATTGAAGTATCTTAGATCTTACTAAAAATGAAAGATCAGTGATGTTTCATGGTGGTTTTGTTTGTTTGTTTGTTTGTTTTTTGTTCTTTTTGTATTTTTATTTGGACTATGGAAAATCTGAAACCAAATTAACAGTTTTCCACTTGTGATCTTAGGGCTGCTGTGTTTGGGACTTTCGTGTCCTGCAAGACAATGTCTTAAGTTAATTTTGCTTCTTTGGCCCTGGAGGAGTTGTTGCTTTTATTTTGGGACAGTTTTTTAACATTAAACAGATACTTTGGATTTGGAATTTATTAATTCTTTTTTCCAGTTACAGTCTTTTTGCCAACCTTGAATGTCCTTCAGGTGTTGTCTCCTTAGAGCACTTAATAAAGAGTAAGCAGAACTAAACCAAACTAAGTAAAGAACATTAATAGCTAAAGACAATTACAGCAATTTTTATTGAAAATATACCAAGTGTGATCACTGTTTAGTTGTAGATAGATGCATTCTCTGTATAAAGTATATTTTTGCATAGACTAGAATCTAGGTAGGCACCACTCTTGTCAGCCTAATGCCAGTGTTGCTTTATAGGAACCAAATGTAAGAATTGAAGCTTCACCTTTCACTGGACTCCAGCACTGAATTATTTACAAAGGAGCTAACTGAAACTGAATGGGCTGCTCTAGCTTTGAGGCTTCCTCCAGAATTTAAGAGGTAACATTACCCAAGCTAAGCAATACCACCAACTTTCAAAAATTTTCATTTTTTTTCATTTTGCAGGAAAGAAAAAATCCAAATTTCAGACTTTCAAGAACTTCTTTGCCAAGAAGAAAAGGAAAGAACCTCCACCTCCCAGGGGAGAGAGTAATTTAAAACCTTGCCAGTCCAGCAGCGATGTCAGCATCACTGTGCTCAACACTACTGCACTTCATTCACCGAGGGAGGCTGGGTAAGCTGGCAGGGAAGGAAAATAAATAAAAGTGGACCTCTCACAGCAGTAGGATGAATGCATGAGTTGGCCCCTTAGGAGCAACCTCTGTCCAAATTCGTGCAAAACAAGCCCTAATGCTGATGAAGGAATTCCAGGAATTTCCTCTCTCTTTGCTAGTGCTTGAAGAATCAGCCTGGAAAGGAGGGGGAGGGCAGCCAGGGGCAGGGGTGATCCAACCTCTTCGTCTAAGAGTGCAGATAGCCCAGATTGCTTTGATTGTTTTTAGTGTTTGAAATCTATCTAGGAAGGTCTGATCAGCAGCAACTTTACACGAAGAGGATGATGACTGAATACTGCTAGGACAGAGAAATGTGAAGCTGTGTGGTTGTTTTTCAGCATCAGTGATGCCCTCTGTCATGGCTGCAGTAAAGAGAAAAGATTTCTGGGCTAATATCAGTGTGTGATTGCTTCCTTAACTTTCTTACCTAGCCCTTTAGGCACAGATAACAACTGAAGGCCCCTGGTTTTGTGTCAGCCACCCCTGGAGGGCTATGCATGTAAGTGAGGTTTGCAAGTCCTTAAAAGAGGCATTTCCCAGCTCTCTGAATGGTGTTAGTCCAGAATTATGTCCCTTTCTCAGTCAGTGTAATACAAGCTACCAGCTTGCACTGCAAACATTGCTTCACTAATAATCTTTACATCATCAAACTACACAACACCTCTGTGGCAAATCTCTGACTGACTGGCCTGGAATGGCCCTCTGAGCATGGTCATGTCTCCTTCCAGGGGTGTCATGGAATGCTATCAGGTACCCTGTAATTTGGCTGTTCTCCAGCTCCCCACCCTCCTCATCCTCCCCTGTTAGCCACCTCTCTCTGGATTGCTCTGGGCCTTGGGTTGTGAGGCCAGCACACCAAAAATGTGACAAAACACTGGCTGTGCCCAATGGTTTGCAGAGTTTTGCTGGAGGAGACGAGACATTGGATGGAGGTGACACAAGCAGAGGGCATGAACAGGTGACTGGAGTGGGACATGCTGAGATCAGCACTGCTGCCAGATGCTTTTTATCATCAAATGAGGCATTTGGTGGAGCTGGACACTGCATTTCTTTGGTGGAAAACTTGTAGATAATACTTTCTCATGAGTCCTTGTTTCTCCTTGCCCCATCTTTCTCCATTTGCTCTGTGTATTGTGGAAATGATTTGGGAATGAAATAATAATCTATTTATTTTGTTTGTTAGCATAACAGCAACAGATTAAGTGACCACACAACCAGTCTCCTGGGGCAAGGCAAATTAGAGTCAGCCCAGTCCAAAAAGCTTAGGAACATCTGAGCTTGCCCAATAAACCCACAAGAGGGATCTGCCTTAAAATCAGCTGTCTGCTCCAGAGGCACCGTGGGTGAGAACTCTTTCTCTTGCCCTTAACCAAGTATTTCAAGTCCAACTGCTGTTTAACTCAGTTCTATCCTCCAGTGATTATGAATTGTTTTGCAAGATCAGAGATCAGGAAGTGAGTAAAACCCTTCTTTTTTTTTTTTTTTTCCCCTTGGAGATAGGATAAGAGGGACTATCCAAAAAGCTTAGGGATATGTTTGTGTTACTTGAAAACCCTGTCACAGACTCTGCATAAACATACTTTATAAGTACCTAAAGAGACTGAACTACATAATCCTTTATAAAACCTGATCCTGAAAACCACTGGAAATACATCTTTTGAAGGCTTTATAGCAGGAACCTGAGCTTTGCAATTTCTGGAATGCAGAATATAAAACCCAATTCCAGAACAATGCTGCTGTTTGCTTGTTCTTTAGGCAGAATCACTGGTTTTCTTTTTTCTTCTTTTTTCCTTAAACCATGTGTGGTAGGCTGACCCTGCTGGACACCAGGTGCCCACTAAAGCTCTGTCACTCCTGTCCTCAGCTGCACATGGGAAAGAAAAGTTAATTAAAAGCTTTGTGGATCAAGATAAGGACAGGGAGAGATCATTCACCAGTTACCATCACTGTTCATCCCCTTGCTTCAAACACTAATAAAAGGAATAGGGTTGCAGCAACAAGAAAGGGAAGATTGGGCAAGCCATGATAAGTTTAGGAGCCGTGTGGCTGCCTGTAGAGTCTCATCATTTCCTCGTGTTTGGTGGGAAGTTTGAATGCTGATACACATAAATAAATTGAGCATTTGTACAGGGAAATCAGTGTGGACATACAGTGCCTGAAACATCTGGGCTTTAGTTAGTGCATCTTTAGCTTCAGCATAAATAAATATAAATGTAAATATAAAAATAAATATAAATAAATAAGTATATATATACTGCCTGGAATTACAGAGGAATGGAGATTTGCACATAAAAGACAGATCTGTACTAAAGCTGCAGTTAATTGTGTAATTAATCCTATACTTTTTTGGTGACTGCTAGAAGAAAATACAGTAATTCTCTTGCAAACAGATATGATACATATGCAGAGAGAGAAAGACAGAAATACATCCTAATGCACATGCAGCCTTTGCAATAAATAAAATATGCCAACTAATAGTGAATATACATTACAGTAAATAAATGCTGCATGACTGTTCTTCTTAATGCAGCAAAACTATATGTTGCCCATATGGAGTACCTCTTATGCTGAAAAGAACTATAAAATCAAACACAAAAGGAAGGAATGGCTTCACTAATGATGAAATAAGGCAAGTGCCTTGCTTGTGTGTAGAGCTGCTGTCCTGTAGACTAACACAGACATTAACCATCGTGTGTAATGAGAGGAAACACAAACTGTGACTTGTGCTGTGAGAGAAACAGCTCTGATTGCCTTCAACACAACATAAACTTAGAGAAAATTTATTTTGCCCTATGTGAGGCTGTGTATAACTGTAGAGTGACTGACTACACCTTTGGGGCAGTGGAAGGGTTAGTGCAGCAGCTAGAGGAGGTGTCTCTGGAGATGTAATGAAGGGGGATGCAGGAGGAAAAAGAGTAATTTGTTGGGGTTTTTTACATAGTATTTACTTTAAAAAAATCCAGTCTTTCCCGGCTTTCTTCTATATAAAGAGAGAATCTATGGTTAGGCAAATAGCAGAGGCCTCTTCTATTTGATTTCCTTGCAGAAGAGCTTTGACATACTGAGTTTTTCTTGTCAAAATTGTGTTCCTAGTCTTCCTCTGTTCCCCAGAGTCAAACTTTCAGAGGCAAAGCATTACCTGTGCAGCATCTGAGCCAAGGAATCCTTGTAATTTTTATTTGTTAATAGTCTCATGGCCAAGAATAAGTGAATATTCTATGATGTTTTCCAGTTCAAGACTGGGATGAAATCCTGATAGAGGCTATCCTTGTTGTCTTTTGGACAAAGTATTATATAAATAGTACCTACCTATGCTGATGGAACTTGGTTAATAAATGATTTGGAGCCTTCCTTGTTGTGCTACTCAAGTGCAAAATTTGCTCTGCATAACTTAATAGCCCGAGCCCAATCAATCTCAGTTAATTACAACTCAATTAACTGCTGTTGTGGGAACTCATCATTGCTTCACTGGGCTGAACATCCAACGAGCACAGAAACAGAGCAGGAATATCTTACCTAGGCACTTTACCCCGGCCATGGATAGGTCTGTAACTGTAGCCATGGACACTTGGCCCATCTACGTTTTTTAGTACAGTTGGGATCTGATCATATTTAGGATATGGGTGAATGCAACTGGTTTTATTGCTGGACACGAGAGGATTTCAATCAAGTTTGTTAATATATCAAAGCTAAATTTTCTGCCCACATTTGCAAGAAGGGAAGAAACAATCCACCATCTTTGGCAGGTGTGACACACACCAGGCTGCAGAAGTTGTATCCTGAATATCCCATGCTAGGCACACTGTCACCAAAGGAGCACAGGGGACCCCTGTTGTCCCCTTCTGCTCTGTAGACCTTTCTTAGGGTGGTTTGCATCCACCTAACTCCTAACCTTGGACCTAATCATGCTGGACTCCCTCTCTAGCCTGCACACTGACCTGTGTGTTCAATGCAGATGCTGAGTGCATTGCAAAGGGACAGCTGCATTTGATCAAATATGTTTCTCCTCCCTTCAGAGTATAAAAGAAACAAACAGTGACTATCTTAAACATGCATGGATCTGAAATGAAGCATGATGCATCCCACTCTGGCCTCTTTATCATCCTTCTGCCCTGGTGGTGTGAGGAATGTTCCCAGTGCACTGACCACTTGTCCTTCCTTCCTTTCCAGGCCCAAGGGTAGCATGGGAAACAAAGCCTTGTCCCATGACAGCGTCTTCATTTTTGAGTCTGCACCAGGAAATGTGACAGGTGATGTCTTGTCTCAGGAAAACATACCTGGAAGAGTGAAAACTTTGCAGGTGAGAACATCCTCCCCTCCTCAGTAGTGCTGCTTTTTGTCAGCTGTCTCCCAGGAAAGTCTGTTGCTTCATTCCTTTGCCTCGTGCCTTAGGATTTTGCTGGTTGAAGTGTCTAAAGCCAAATTTGCTATTTTTGGATTTCTTCTGCCTCTTGGAATCTGAGTTTTTGAGCAGTCCTGATGGTTTCAGCCTTCCCTAGATCTCATAGTGTGTGATGTGAATCCAGTTTGTGAACTCTTGGAAACTTTCCTTATTACGTGTGTCCTCTTCAATGGAATTTATATTCTGTATTTCATAGCTACTGCTTTTGGGTTAAGGCTATTTATTTAGACTGTTGTGTGTCCCTTACACTGTTATTCTTTAAATATTATTGTGTTACTCTTTTTGGCAGTTCTGGCTCAGATGTTTTCACTATACATGGTAGTACCAGAGGCTGTGTAAGTGTGTGGGATGATGGATATGTCAGGATGCTCTGACAGCTTTATTTATATAATTATACTTTTGATCTCTGCCAGCAAAAGATACTGTATTCTGCTGGGTCATTTCCTTCTTCCAAGGCAATACTGAACCTTCCTTGACAGCTCCCTTATGAACTGTTGATTTTATTAATTGCATTTCACTAACTGCCCAGCTTGGAACACTTAGATAAAAGTTTAAGGTTTTTCCAAAGACTGAGTACAAATGGTTGATAAAGGAGCCAAAGGTCATTGAAATTCTTCCTTTACTCAGTGTGAGCTTCATGTTGCAATAGACAGTTGAGTCACATGTTAAGTAACAGAAGATGCACAGAGGGACTTGTTCCTCTCTAAGACTGAAAAATAGGCAAAGCTTTTTTTTATATAACAAAAGGAGTAGCAGAAGAAATCATATTTGTATATTCCAGAACATTGATGGAGGAAAAGCTCTTTTCATGCTGTTTGAAGTCCACTATGCCCTCTCCTCATCCTGCACAGTAATGTAATACTGCCAGCACTATTTCTGTAGCTCTAACAGACAGGCTTTTTTGGTGGGCTTGACTCTTGTCAGAATAAAAGCCAAGCACTAATAAAAGCAGTTACTTTCTTAGCAATGTAAGTTAACTTCTGTCAGTAGAAGAAAGATTGCAAATTCAGTTTCCCCCACACGACTGTGCTGTCTGCATGTAATAAATTTAATAAATCTAAGGCAGGAAGTTGTGAAAAGAGACCAAAGCAAAATTGACTTTCTGTCTTTTCCTTCCCATTAAGTGCACACTTACATTGTATGCCTTGTGTTGCCCATATATCACAGTATTGCAATATATTGCCCATAAATTGCAAAAGAAAGCTGTTTGAACTGGGGGAATGATATTCTAGACATTGTGTTACCATGTGTGGCAGCTAGATGTATAGGAATAAAATTACAAATGAATCTTGCTGAGTAAGAATTGCAGTTATTTAGGTCTATTTTACAGAAGTGTAAATGAATGCACAGACTGCAGGAAAATGCAAAACTAGGCTTAGAATTACCCATTGTGGTTTAATAAGCAAAGAAAGAGAAGAAATAAGTCTGCATGTTTATCTTGGGAATATTCTGTTGAGATGTTTTCAGTTGAAGGACAAGTTTGTGTTCAGACCTTGTTTCTATTCCAGCTTTGCAACAGCTGACAGACTTAAGCCAAGAATTTTAGTAAGAGTGTTTCCTGAGATCTGAACATTTTTAGTTTGAAGAAACATCTGGCTGCTTGTGAGTTTGCAGGCTTTGTTGTATTTTTCTAGGGTCAGGGCCTGCCAGAGCATTCTTTTGTGCAATCCTGGAAAAGAATCCCCATACTCCTTTACAAACAAAGTTTTTCCTAGCTGCTGTTACCACTCCTGCTGTAGACAGAACCAGGATGTGATGGTGGGGAAAATTAACAAGCAATTCATTAGGGTGGACCAGAAATGAAATTAATTTGATATTGTATAAAAATAATGACTCAGCTACTTGTCTTGGAGAGGGTTGTAACAAGCTCTCAGATTTGAAGAGCTTTATAAGGGAAAGGTGACTACATAAACCTGGGATTGGGAATGCTGACTGGCAATGCTTTGTGTGACTACATACTTATATTTATATGACTAAAGAATTAAATCTAGAATTGTGAAAGTTTTTAATTTAGATGGAGTTAAGCTGTAGTAAATTTTCTGGAATGGTGAAATTCTTGTCTTCTTTTGGTAAATTACTGAATAAAACCAATTTTGGTTTTAATTTTATACCAACACCAGTTTTAATGATGGGTCCTCGATGAACGTAGCCGGATAAAATTTTATTAATGGCTCATTTCTATAAATGATCTCTTACTTCAAGTTTTTCTGTTCACTAAAAGAATCTGCATACCTAATAGGAGCATCTGGGTTACAATGTCCAGAACATCTATTTTAAATTGTTCCATTGAAAGTTCATGTTCTATATTTCAACCACAGCTTCAGCTGCAGCAGAATGTCCGGCTTGGATCACCTCCTCTTGTTATAACTGGGAAAAAGCTGGAAGATGCAGGTGCTGTTTCTGAAGATGATGGTTTACCTAGAAGCCCTCCTGAAATTTCAACCCTTCATGAAGTTCTGACAGATTCGCCAAACAAGGTAAAATTGTCATTGCACCTTAGTGACCATCCATACAGAAAATATAAAATCTGCCTAGAGAAGGGGAAGACCATTTTGTTTGCTTGTGATAAAACATGATGGTACAGATCAGTTAGAACCAGAAGAAATTACCTAGATGATTTGTGGACTTTTCACTGAGGTATACCTAGAAATTGACCCTACAAGTACCCTTTCTGGGTGCAATTTTCCATGCTTATATGTAGACCAGGACTCTGACCTCTATCATTAGCAAATGCATGATTTTAGACTTCAGTGAACTTGTGAGAATTTGTAAATCTGATGATTTTAAAACAACAACCCAAAATAACTTTATGAAGTATATGGCTTCCTGTGGTCAACCTTCCTGGCATATCTCAATGCAGGAGAAGTCTCCCCTACTTTATGTTTGATACCAATGAAGAGATTAAACCTACTGTGTAAGGCAGGGACCCAGTGACCCTTCCTTCATTTTTCCTTTTGTGTTTTCTCATAATTAGCACTGGATATCCAGCTCAAGATAATTCAGTGTGATACTTCCCTTCACTTACCCTCTTCCTCATTTTATCCCACAGTCCTCCAACCCTGTTCAGCGTCATAGCTCTTTGAGTTTAGGCGGGACAGACAGTGAAGATGAACAGGTAAATAGCTCCTTTTCCTGCTAATAAAATTCCCTGAGATGGCAAATGTGGAGTCTATATGGAGCCAGTGCAGTAATTTTATTTTTTAAAATTTATTCTGTGTACAATGTATCCTAGGAAACAGTTCTTTAAAAGTCCAGAGTGAGGCAAATGGTATTTAAAATGCACCTCTCAGGGATTTGAATCAGAAATAAAGACAGGCAGAAATCTACTGGAAAGTGGCCTGTGTGAACAGCATAGAGGCAGCTCTGTGACACGGTATGAATCTATAAAGTTACACAAAAAATTGGACCAGGGAAAGCTCTTCAATTCTGCTCCCATGTCCCAGGGCCCCCATACCAAATAATCACACCTTCTCATCAGCAGTGGCTTGTGAGCAATGTCCTACATCTCTCTTATCATGGGAAATGATTGCAGGAGCAACCTTTCCTGATGGCAGGTATTCCACAGGAAAGGGTGTGTTTTAATTTGCAATTTTCTTTGGATGATAAATGACCATGAGAAGCAGCAAGTTCTGCTCTCAGAGCAACACAGTCCTTGACCAGATAGGAAAAAATTGCAGAGGTGATATTTTTTGATGTACTTTGATAGTTTTTGTAGATGAGATGTGAAGATGTTTTCATGATCTTTAAAGCTTCATCAGCATACATGTTTGAAATGCTGTGTTATATCCTAAGCTTAAACAAAACTAAATTGTGAATGCCAGGCACAGTGCAATGGCTGTGTGTCACCCAGCTTTATGAATGACACATCTGTGTCATTGGCACATCTGTGATATTTTGCAAGTGTTTGAGAAAGTTTGGTCTGCATTTCAAAACAACAGCAAACCCACTCAAACTTCATGTTTAGGGGCTTTCTACAAACATTTCTGTAAACTCTTTATTTTGATTGCACAATCTAAGGTTACTGCTGTTCAGCTCCCCAGAGCAGCATTGCTGTGAGGATGAGATCCACATCACGGTCTGGAAGAGGGTTCTGATATACTGAGAAGATTTTGATTTTCCTGATTATTTTATTTTATTTTATTTTATTTTATTTTGGATATTGAAAGAGAAAAGTGGCTATGGGAGCTTTCTTAGAGATAATGAGGAGCAAGTGTCCGTGCTATTTCTGTGGCTTTTTAATAATGCATTTCTGCACTGGGTCACGTTACTGGGATGAAAAGGCAGCTGTACAAAGGGCAGCAGTGTCTCCTGCTGGTGTGTGCATAAAGTGCAAAGGTGTTTGCAGATCAGAACTGGGGCGGGGACGAGCCGAGGCTCTCACTGCGGCAGGGACAGGTATTTCTCCTTCTGTGGTAGGGGCACTTGAACAGAATGGAGTAATCTCTCTGCAGAGATGGCTTTAGGAATGCCTTTTAAAATGAGGATTTGTGTGCAGCAGTTTCAGTCTTCTGAAATGGAATGAGCTAACAAAGGAAATGTTCCAGAGATGTGGGGAAGTAAAGCAAAATATCTGCAGCATTCTATTTCTGTTTTGCAGATACCTTCTGGAGCTTCCTCCAGGCCCATCAGTCCCTTATCCTCTGCCACTCAGGGGACCCCCATCTCAGGAGGCAGCAGCTTCCTTCCTGTTGATTTTACCATCCCTGCCAGCCCCCTTGGCTGCCTGGACACCTCAGCAGCCAGGCACAGGATTGCCATCAACCCTCGCAAACAGAAAGGCTTTACCAGCAAGCATCAGCTCCCCCTCCAGGTAGGTTTTTTCTGGAAAAGAATCACTGAGCAGAAGGAAGTGAGTGTGAGTTTTTAATTAGTATTTAAAATATTTTAATTTCTTTTTTTCTTTCCTATCCATGTTCATTTACTTCTTCCATTGGAAGAAGGGAAAACACCTCTTTTGCACCAACCAACCAACCAAAAAAGACTCAGAAAACTTCAATATCATGGAAACGGAAGAAAAGTGCAATTTTTGGTTTTCATGATTTAGCCAAAAATTGTGGGTTATGCTTCATTTGTAAAACACAATTCTGGTGTTTGAAACGCTAAATGTGAGTTTTAAAGAGGCCTAAGTCTATTTTTACAAATCTAGTTCTCAACTGGAATAGTACATTACCCAGTGTTGGTAAATTACAAGACGGAGGTTTTGTGTCTATAATTTGAATATTCATAGAAATACATATGTATAAAGCACAATTTTTGGGCATGATTCTTTAATTAAAGAATCTTTACTTCATCAGGTGGAACGGCTGGAAAATGAAGCATCTCTTCCTGCAACTCCAGATAGGAAGGGAAATTCAACAGAATTACTTGAGAGTGACAAACATAAAAGCGACTGGGAAGGTAATGAAGACATAGGTATTGCTACTTTGGGTGCTTGAACTCTTCTGCATAACACTGACAGGACCTGTTTGGATTGTAAGTCCTTTCAAACTAGGCGTCTTTGGGTTCTATAACAATAAACCAGTCCTGACTGCTAAGTTGTTGTGATGGAAAAAGTCAAGTACGCTCAACAAAGTGATGCTGAAGTGGTGAACTTTAAGGGCAGCATTAAAAAATACATGAGGTGAAAGCACCATGCTCAGAAGCACCTGTCCTACACAGCTGGCTGGACCTCCATGAATGTGAAACTGAGTTCCTTGGCACTCAGAAAAACCTTAACCTTGGCATTATATGTTGTGTAGGTCAGGTGACTCTGATTGCTTCTGTTTACTGGATCTTCTTTTGCCACTCACCCAGGGAGAATTTTCCTGGTCATTGGAGATGGCTTTTCTAGGCACACACATGCAGAAATGTCTAGGGAAATCTGGCTAGTAGTCTAACAACTAAGGCTATGCACAGTGCTATGAATGACGTTCTATTTGTCCAATTTATCAAGCAACAAGATTAAATTTAATAGTAAATTTTTAATAGTAACAAAATGAATACATTCAAAGTATTGGAGATGACAATTAAAGTATTGGAGATGAAACAATCAAAGTGCATATATTTAAGAATATACAAAATTTGTCAGTAAGTAATTTAGTGTAATTGAGGTTCGTATAAAGCATAAGCAAAACTGACCAGGGGTACAGGGAGTGGCTCCCATTCCTCACGTACCAAAGCATCCAGGCTAACAATCCCACTTATATACTGTAGGCTACAGAAGTTTCTAGAAAACTCCTTCTGGTTTCTATTCCTAAAATCTACATCACTGTGTGTACGGCACATGCTCTACTAATGGGTTAGGGGGTCTCTCATCCTTTTGAGGGTCTTATTTCCGATGAAGGCTCGTCGTCTTCCTCAGTGACCGAGGTGTGACCTGCAGGTAGCGCAGGTGCACTGTGTGACTGAGCAGATGTTTTCCATAACAAGACTTTAATTGAGTCCCATGCCTGGAATCATCCCATTTTGGCCCATTTCAAGGTCAAAACTTTCTATTTCCAAATGTTGCTTGTTAAACTCACATCTTTCTACTACTCCCTTCTAACATCTGGAAGATTCCATCTGCTTTGTCTCACTTATTTCCTTTTTTGCTTTGTAACAGTTATTTTCTATTGATTTGAGTACAATTTTACTAATATAGTTACAATTTAGTTAGCACAAATCACATTTATCACAACAGGAAACAACTGAACACAACTACTGTGGTACACCTGAAACAGACAGTGACTTTCAGTCATTCCTTGGTTTAGGTATGTTCAAACTAAAGCTTTATTAGTCTCTCACTTGGACAGCTCATTTCTAAATAGACTCTGAACAGGCTTATTTACCAGTCATCAGTGCCCAGACATGGGACATTCTTGTTAAAGGACTGCACTATCTGGAATGCACACAGTTGATGCCTGAATTGTAACCTTTAAGTGCACACTCTTTTCCTCTGTTTAATATAGGATTATCAGCCCAGGTGGGACACTGGGCAAAGGGAGGTGGTTTTAGGGAGACACCAGATGTAAAAACTCCTCCTGATGCTGCCCCTGACTCTTGTGATTCCACACTTGTGGTAGAAGACCCCTGTGCTTTGCTGCAAGAGGATGGATGCCTTCCTGGTGTGGACCATCACTATAAAGAGGCCACACTTCTTCTGAGGCCTGAGCCTTCTCCAGAAAACCTAGAAGAGCACCACAGTGCACAAGTGTTGTACTCTGCAGATGAGTCTGCTACTGAATCAAAAGTACATCCACAAAGTACCAGTGCTGGAGTACCTGCACTTCCAGAATTGCAACAGCTTGAAGGAGAAGCTATTGTGTCTCCAGACAAACCTGATTTGGTTAGCAGTGATGTGGAAACAGTGGGCACGGATGTATTGCCAGATGTTGCACAAAGTTCCTCAGTAAATTCTGTGGATTCAAACATTAAAGTCCAGGAAAAGAGGGATCTACTGTTTACTGGCAAAGAAGAACTCTGCTTTGGTGCAGCTGGGAATCATTCCAACCATGCTGTCTCAGATACTGCACCGAGCACTCCACAATTTGCAGTACCTGACTCAGAGTCTTGTTTTGACATCAAGACAGTGGCTGTTTTGGGGTCTGAAAAGAGTTCAGTGGCAAAAAATGACAAAGAAACCTGTGAAATCATGGCATTTCAGTTATCCAAGGACAGTGTAGAAAAAGAAATAGACACTGCTGCATCTGTCTCAGCAGCAGTTTGTGTGGTACCTTGCAGTAAATTGGAAGGATGTTTTAAAGCAGAAATTGTTCCGGTTTCAAAGGATAACCAAGGCAGTCAGCAGACCAACACATCCATTTCTGAAAAAGTTTCCATTGGGTGTCTTGCCTCTTCAAGTTTGGCTGGCTTGAGGAGTAATATATCTTCTGATGCTGACAGTAAAGAGTACCAGATAAGCAGTACAGCTTCCCACAGAAAAACAGCAGAAGGCAATCAATCATCAGCTGAAAATGTAAACAGTCCACTGAAGACTGCTTCTGCTAAACCAGTCAGATTTACCATTGCACCAGCATGGCAAAGGTCTCTCTCAGGGGGTTCAAATTCAAAGGAAGATTGCTATTCCAGAAGTTCTCCAACATCCCCTATAAGACCAGAATTCTTTGAAGGAATGACAAAGGAACACACACGCTTCGATGCAGTTACGCAGGAATCAGCAAAAACCAGCTCAGATAGATTTGATCAAGATTGTAAGGACAGAGATCTGCATTTGAATTCTTTTATGGAGTGGGCTGGCCATGAAACACAGAACTTTGAGAACCCATTTGGGGTGAGACTAAGAAGAACATCATCTTTATTAAAATACCAGAATGAAAGCCATGTAGAGCCCCCAAAGCTGATCCCCTCAGCTGCTCCAATTGCTGCTTCTGCTTCAGTCAAGGAGGATCAGAAACTGATGGGCACAGGGAAGCCACCTCCAAGCACTCCTGTCAACACAAAATCAGTTGTTAAAAAAACAGATCTCCTGGAAGACAAAAATCCTGCCAAGGCAAGATTAGAAGAAGTGGTAAAGAAGCAGAATGGTTATAAACCTTCAGGTATTTATGCTGTATTTATATTCAGACTTGGTAGAAAACAGTGGTCATGTAAAGAGCCTTGGCAGAGAAGCACAAAAAAAAGTCCTCTTGGCTAAGAACCAAATTCAGCCTTGAGTTCATCACCATCATAATTTAATTGGCTTGATGATTTGGCCAGCCAAGAGAATTTTTGGTTTATCTTAATGAAGGGTGTGTTCTAGCAAGAATAACAACAGAATGATACCTTGAATGCCTCTGAAACATTTCTGGTACGAGGTGTTTGTGTGTATAGCTGGAGTTTTAACACAAATTTTTAAAACTTGCTGCGGTTTTGTAGTTAAAAATTCAGACTGCAGCTGCTCAAACCTTAACTAGGAGCTGCATTTGGTGTGATTATTTTTTAAACAATGATTTAATTTAAAATATTTAAAAAGTGACAAGGAAGCCTGTATTTTATTGCGTACATAAAAAAAACATTATTGTAGTACTCATTTAATCTTCAATGGAAGGATGTTATTTCAAAGGCAAAATCCAGTTCACAATGATCTCAGTTGGATATCTGCCATTGACTTAGAAGCACAGTTGGGTCAAAAACTCCAGAAAAAAACAATTATTGCCAAGGACAAAATCATCAGGGAAGGTAATTTGATCTCCACCATGTTCAAAGGGTATTACAGATGCTGAAGGATTTAAAATGTGAAGCACTAGCTTTAGGCTGACTTGACCTAAATCCCTTCTTTACTTCAAAAATGCTTTTCTTGTAGAAAAAGTCTCTCCATATTTGGAAACTGCTTCCTCGGAACCAGCTTGGGTCTCCATGGCAAAGCTAAAGCAAAAGGGTTTCCAGGACCATCCTCTTGCCAAAGAACATAAAGATGAAGACAAAGCTTTGACCAAAGTGGATCAAGGGGAGGTAGAGTACCAAGTGATGTTGCATGGCTGTGAATCCTGCCCCAGGTCACCTGGGTACTTTTGCAAACTGTTCAATATTTTCTTCATGGGTGGTGTGTTGTGAGCACTACTCAAAGAGAGCTTTGCAGGCCTCTAAAACACTGACAGACAACTGATGCAAGTGAGCAAACACCTGTGACTATACTGTCACAGGGACTCGTTTCAGAGCTGAATCATCCTATATTTTCCTTTGCACTGCTCAAACCTGAGCCTTTGCAGAGCTTTCTTATTGCCCAGAGCATATTTATGTAGCTGCTTTGAGTTGCATTAGCTTCCTCACTGCCTTCTCCCTCCCTCCTACAGGATGTTCCCAACCATTCTTGCCTGGCTTTTGCTGCATTTCCACAGCCAGGCTTGAGAGGTTGCCAGTGTGAGCTTTATGAGTGCCCATGGCTGGCAGTCAGTTGCATTCTTTTCTTCTCTCCTCACACTGCAGCAAGAGATCTGTGCTAGTGAGAACACACTGAAGAAGAATATGCCTTCCAGCTCTCAGGACAAGAAAACCCAAATGAAGACTGGTGTGTCTGCAGCAGCAGGTATTCTTTTTCTTTACATGGTGGCTACATTTGGCACCAGTAAGTGGTGTGGGTGGCAGGTGATGGGGGAAAAGAGGCACCACTTTTGTAATCAGCACATTTTATATAAGGCTTATTCAGACCACGGGTTTTGAATAAGTCAACATAATGGTTGGTTCACTCAGCAGAGAAAGCAAGTGAGGAACTCTTATCTCCACGGCCAGTTCATGAAATGGCATATAAACACTCTGGTGATTTATTACTGGCCAAGACCAGTGCTAAAGAATAGCAGTTGAAGTTGGAGAGTGTCCAGAGAGAGCAGCAAAAAAGGTCAGGTCTTCTAGCTCTCCAGCCAGCCAGGAAATACTGATAGGAGTTGTTTAGTCTAGAAAAGACAACTAAATTTTCTTCAGGGAACAAGCCTAGTCTTTATGGCCAGCATGAACTTTAAATGCACCAGGGGATGTTTAGCTTAGATATTAGGAAATCCTGTCTAACAATAGGAGCAGTGAGGTGCAGAGGAGCGTGGCTTGCATGTTGAGAGTGTGCAGTTTCCATGGTGGATGTGTTGAATAAATAAACATGTATCAAAGCAATTTATGTAGAGTCAGTGTCACTCTCAGGTGAGCACAGAGGCTGGATGGCCTCTCTCCTGAGCACTTAGCTGTGTTTATATTAAAGATGCAGGGGAAGAGTGTGACTCACTTGGTGACTCACATTTCCTCTTCCAAGGCTTCTGCTGGGCTGCAGCTCCTCCCTCCCTGCTTACCCAGTGTGGTGCCAAACCTCAGAGACATGCTCCAGTTCTTCAGCTGTAAAAGCATATTGTGCTAGCTGTAAGCTATTATTATTTGTTTTTTGATTGATTGCAGATACTGCTTAAGTAGATAAGAAGTGTACCACTGTGTCAGACCTGTGGCTTTTCCACTGCAGATTCCTGTAGCTGACACAGTAAAAGATGCTGTCTAGAGGGAGCCCATGCACCTGGCCCCTTTATTTCCCTGTGTAATCCAGCAGCACCCAGAGTTGTTGTACTAGAGATATTTGAGAGTACCTCTGTGCTGCTCCCTGTAGTGGTTATTGCTAGAGCTATAAACCTGAATCTACAGGTTCTACAAAATTAACTTTCTCCCTTTCCACAGTAGGTGACTGGCTTGGGAGTTTGCACCAACACAGAGGCTCTGATATAAGTTGCAGCTAATTCTGTGTGTGTGCATGTGTGATTAAAACACCATAACTTTAAAAAAGGATTCTGGTACATGCCAGCCTTGTTTTAGGTGCATAGTGAGAGATGAAATATTAACAGGCCAAGATTTTTGCTCAGATGAGGTCTTCCTCTGAAGGAAGAAAGGTTGGTTTCCTGGATTTCTGAATTTCTATACATTGCATTATCCTAGCCTTGGAAGCCCAACAGCCTTTGGTCAAAATCCAGAACTTCACAAATTGCTCTGCTACTTGTTTACTAGAATTTGTGGTGCTTACAACAGAATTACAAGTTTTTGTGTGTTACCTCTTCCCCGGAATTGGCCGAGTTTCCTGACATCCAATGACTGTTTCCTTGCCTCCAGATATGCATTTATAGGCATATTCCAAAACTTGAGCATCACAAGAAGCTCTGACTAGTGCTGATGTGTAAGGAAAACTATCTTCTGCTGCTCAGAAAGCCAGGCCCTATTGTTTAGGAAATGTTCAGCACTGCCTACACATGAACAAGAAATTTGGAATCCCAATTGTAAACTCTTCTCAGATTTGTTCCCATTAGCCCAGCCAGGATTTAGTGTAGTTGAAAGTGCTGGTGGCAGAAAGGATGTAGAGCAAATATCCAGAGGAGTTATTTATTTGGGTTGTTGTGCTTATAACAAAGAAGGTTCTCTCCCAAAATGTGGAAATTAACTTTTAAAATTAAAATTTCAATAAGACTTGAACTCCTATCTTATCTTAGTTACTTCTGAAAATTTCTTGTGCATGTATATAGAGCTGCAGCCTCTTTAATGGACAATATCCTTCCTCCAATGTTCTTAAGCACAATTTGCCTCCTGCAAGATCAACCAACCAGACAGAACTTTTAAAAGACCAGAGATCTCCTGAGTGAAAATAGGGATCTACTTCAGCTCTGCTCATGGACTGTGACTAATGCAGCTGATGGATATTTTCCATTGATTTCAGTGCAAGCAAGATCAAGCTTCTTGTACTTGACATGGCTTAGACATTAATTTAAAAAAATTTCAAACAAGGTGAATGGAGCAGGCCTTTTCTAAATAGGAACTCAAAGCCATCAAACAAGTATTATCTTATCTTTCTGAGTTTGACAGGCATCTGTTAGGCTGCATCAAGAGGAGTCCCTAGTACCATCAGAATCCCACCATCACAGCTTACCAGTGAAAGTATATAAAGCAGTGGTTTGATTCCTACCTAGTATTTAATAATATTGCTGGAGCAATATTTGTGTTGGCAGTGAAGACTAAAAAAAATCTTTAAGTCTTTTCAGTACTGGAAAACATAAACTTTTAACTGCACAGCAAGCCCAGAGTAATCCTTATCCTGCAGCTATTTTGTTTCTGTTTTCCTGCATACTCAGGAGTCTTATTCCTAGATTTTCTTGCTCTCACAGAGAAGAATTAGCCTGTGGAACTCCTTGCTGTGCACTTTAATAGAAATCAAGGGTTTGAAAAATTAAGAAATTAATTAACCAGGAATATGAATTAGACAAATAACTGGGGCAATAGTATTCACATGCTTCCTATGAAGAATTTTAAAAAATTTCCTTCATTTATCTGGGCTTATACATTTGCTGTTTGGATTGAGGAGAAGATATGTTTTTTTTCATCACTCACTGTTTAGTATCAATTTTCCTATTGCAATAGCTGATCCTCACCATTGCTGTAGCTGGACCAGAGCTAGCAATAGCCAATTAATAATTCCTTTGACTCATTGGTGAGTCACAAGCATTTAGGACTGTAAAACAGTTTCTTTTGAGAGAAGAATATTATTGGCAGAAATTGAGTTTTTAACTCTCCGGACTTCTGATGACTGATGTATATCTTCTCATGGGCAGGTAAAGTTGGACCAATTTCTCAGGAAGCATCTGTGGTTCCTGCTGTTGAAAAGGAAGCAAGGCACTCCTCTAACCTGCCAATGACAGCCTGCAGTCCTGCTGAACCGCCCTGGCTGTCCCTGGCCAAGAAGAAAGCCAAAGCATGGAGTGAAATGCCCCAGATCGTACAATAGCAAATGACATGAGCATCCTTCTTTGCATTGCCAATAGCTGTGTTAACTCCATTTAATCCCTTCTGTACTGTGACTGGTTTTTTTTCTTTTGAGAAATAAGAGCCTTAAAACTTTTGATCAGACTGTTGTATATAAAGACATACTGAAGAAATGCCATTGTGGGCTTAATTTGATGTATTAGGAAGCTGAGCATTTCCTACTACCAAATACTAAGTTTGATTCATTTTTATATGCTTACACATCTGATGGTGATGTTCTAAGGAGCTTCAGGCTTTGGAAACATTTCTCTAGCAAATATGTTTTAAAAGTTTCTTTTAAAGAAAATTGTTCTTTTAAAAAGACCATACAGTATTTTGCACAGTTTGGCTTTGAGCTAAGAAATTAATGAATGCTTTAAAATAGATACAGTACTGGGCACTGATGCACCATGAGTCATGGACATTGATGTCATCACACTTCTTTCTCTAGTGCTCTGCAATGGGCAGCCTGACTCTGCTCCAGGTTGTTAATGGATCTGTTTTTTGTGATAGCTCTAAGATCTGAACACATTGTGAGTTGGAGTGATTTTGGCTTTTGTGTGATTTGAAGTCTCAGTGCTGTTGGTCTTGTGCTCACAGATACTACTCACTGGAATGGCCCAGAGCTGCACACCCATTCTCTCCCATGCACTGGAACACCACCACACTGTAGCATATACTCTCCTTTTAGTTATATCTTTAGAAATCTGGGTAAATTAAACATTCTACTAAAAAAATCCTTCCTTTCTTTAATTATGACAAATAGCTTTTTTTTTCTTGCAAGATTCCTCAGCCAATTGTCTCTCTTAAAGAGTATGTTGGAGGGAGAATATGCTCCTTAGAAAGTGGCATCTTGTTTTCAAGAAATGCTGCTCTCCATGTTCATAAGGATGTGTATTTAGTCAGTTGTACCTAATGTTAGTCATAAAAAGGGCATCTGCTTTCTTTCTTGTCTCATCAGTCTTTAACCATTAACTCAACATCAGTCTGAGAATGTGCAGCTGGAGCAGGATTATTTTCTCATGGCCTGGCCTTGCAGTCACTCAAACTCATAAAAGTTTTGCTATTGACTTTGAAGGATGCAAATATTTGAAAAATAAGCTCTGTGAAATTATGTCGGTGGCTTAAGAGACAGTGGCACTTACTGGTCCTTCCACTTCTTGCAGAATTGCACGTTTATGTAGTTTTTGTTTACACTTGGTGCAAAATTTGAAGGTGGATGGACTGTTTTTAGCTGAAAAGTTGGTTGGAACTTTTAAAGGAAAATATTATCTATTGATAGGATTAACTGCAAACCAAAGAAAATTGGTTTAAGATCAGTTCAAGCAAGACTTTAATTTTCCAGTCTTGACCTGAATTTAATATGTAGCTTTTGCAATTTGGAAACAGTATTAACTAGGAGCTAGACTGCAATTTAATTTTTTTTAATATAGGTGAAAACTTATTACCCAGGAAGGCTCAGAATTATAGATACTATTTATTCTGGACTAACACCAGAAAGAGTAGGAGTTTCACATTGGCTTGGTAATCAATGCCTGTTTTGTAACTTGTTTTTCTGTGCTTTAGGAAGCATATCTTCCCTTCCAAAGAACTGAAACATTTGTATTTCTCTGAAAATTTTGAGTGTAATGTAAAAAAATTATACTCAGCTTTGATTCCTGAAGTTTTGTACAGCTGTCATCCCACCACAAGCTTACTTGTAAAATACAAGCCTTTCTATATTTAGCAAACTCTCTTCTCATTCTCTTCATGTGGATTGTGACTCTTCACCCAAAGTACTGCAATGGATACTGTAATCTCTCTTTCCCTGTGTTTCCTTTTGATCTTAATATTATTCCTGTCTTTTATGTTTGGTATGTATATATGTTTTTGTAATCCTTGTCCTGAAGGAACCCCTTTTGTATTCTATTCCCTTATTGGGTTTACTATTAAATGCTGTTGCCAGTGGTGACGAGATCATTTCTGGGAAAACAAGAGGGACGGATGGCCCTCATTCATTAAGGAAGAAATAAAAAGAGGTCAATATTGACTCTATACATGGATAAACTGCATAGATTTTGTTTTGAAGTGATTTTATGGACTTAGGACTGATCAACACAGCTGGTCAGACTAAGGAACTTTTCTAAATCTAAGTTTAAAACATCATGAGAGAGCTGATGGCTCTCCTGTTGTTCTGGAGTTATTGCTCCTTCAGTGCAGGGTTGGTTTGAAGGCAGGCACTCGTGGTCATAGGAAGCCTTGAAAACACTTGTGTGCACGTGTTCAAAGAAGCTGCTCTAGGAGTTTTGGAGTGCTTTAACAAAGAAGGAAAGCATTAGAGAATCATGTGATGTATATTTGAAATTCACTTGCATTCTGGATTTCTGTTAACGTTTTCAAGTCTGTGCAAATAAGAGAACAAAAAGCACGTAGAGAAAACATAAAAACTGAGTCTCATGTAATCACAGATAGGTTAGGAGATGGTATTATAAGATAAATGTTGAAAGATCAGTGATTTATTGTTGCATTTATGGAAGCTGGTAACTATTAGCATGCTTCTGATTTCTTGTTGTCATGGTGTAGTTTTTAGGTGTTCAATGAGTAAAAATAACTAATAAGCTCATTTTGGGTGATTTTTTCTAGACATAGTCACTGTCTCTGAAAATAAACTGTTGAAGTGCAGAGTTCATTGCAGAATGTCACTGTGAGGGATATAGGAAGCTGTCTCTGGAATTCCCTGTGCCTGGGACTTGGCTGTGTGTGACAGCAGAGGGTGCTGGTGCCATCCCTGAGCAGCGCAGGAGGAGAATTTCAGTGTGTTTGTACGAGCACTGTTACAATGAGAGGAAAGCACTAAACACCAGCCTTCTCATGGAAATGTTTGGATAGAGAGTATTATCTATTATGTCTTCTTAAGGGCTGTTGTCTGTAATGAAAGATGTAATTTGTTTTGAAGTATTACAGTAGAAATTCTCAGCTCAGAAAAGGCTGCAGTTCCTCAGTGTGTGCCACCTGCTCTCCTAAGTGCTTTTCAGATCAATACAGGAAAGATATTAGCCTGTGAGGGTACTCTGTCCTTTAGAACTGTTCCTGGAAGAGGATGCAGGTAATGAGAGATGTGATTAGCAGCCTAATAAAGAAGGCAAACCTTTCTCTTTGTCTTTACCTCCAGTGTTTGTTAGCCTACCTACAATTTTGTTAGAGATTTATCCTGGTTATAAGATATGACAAATTCGTCACATCACTCATCACCAAAATGTTAGCAATGATGATGTGGAACATCTTGGGGAGTCTGAGCCTCTGTTTAAGATTCTGACCTTGATTTGCTTGCTGTACTATAGAATTCTGACTCTTCTATGTTGTCAGGAAAAATTGCACCCAAAGTATCAATATTTGATATAGTCAACAGCCTGGGATAATTCTTGGTGCAGAGGTTCATTGAAACCTCTGTTTCTCATTGAAAACAGCTTCTTAGGTCCTTTATGGAAGTAGGCAGGTGAAATAAATTGCAAATTCTGGATTTGGAACACAAACCCTCACATCTGCCCAGAATAAAAAGGTTACTCAGGTATTTCCAGCTGGGTAGTTGAAGGGGCATGGCTCGATGATGAGTGAAAGTTCAGCTTGAGAAATGCAAGGCTTAGAGTGGGAAGCTGCAGCTCAAATTACTCTTCCATAGTGGGATGGATCAAAGCCCAAGGAAGGGCACTGAGAGGCATCTTTAAATAGTGGCTTTTCCTGCATTTCTCTTTGCACATAAGGGATATCAGACCTCGTTGCTTTGACCACATTAAGTAGGTGAGCACCATGACTGCCCTGCAAATCTAAACCTGTTGTGAACTGCTGATCAAGTCCACAGCAATGCAGCTGTGACTTTAAATGGAATTGCTGTATGATCTGTGCATTAAAAATGCTACTTCTCAGGAGTGAGCTAAACCAAAGTTTAGCAGCTTCCTCTGACTTGAGGGGCAGATTATTGACTATGTGAGATGCTATTTTTATTCTCATTGTGCTAGGAGTGATTTAAAAAGAAGCTATTTTAATAGCTGTTTATTTTTTAGAGGCAGTTCAAAGAAGAAAAATCTAGAGGCAGATTATCTAAACAGGATTATTAACTGTCAAGTCTTGGACTGATCTGTAAGCCAAGTTAGTCACTAAACAAGAAGCAGGTATAGAAATGGGTGAAGTGCAGAGTATTTAATTCATATAATTTGGTATGATGTAGAAATAGAAAGACAGAGGAAGAGATTGATTGACATAAATAACCTACATGGAAAAAAGTTGTTTGGTATCTGAAAGCCTCGTTCCAGCCTTTATTCTCTCTGCCTCAGAATGTATCACTTCCTTCTCTAAGAATTCTTACTTTTAATTTGGGGGATCAAACACCATTTTTGCTCAACCTGTTTTGTGGTCAGTCCTATTTTACAGAATTTGGATGAAATGCTGACAAACACAAGATCATACACCTGTCAATACTGGCAACCCTTGTTCAAAGTTCACCCTAATCTACGTGGTTAAGCTAATGCTTCATTGCATTTTCCCTATTATACCATTCTGACTCCAAATTAGTTTTGATTTACAGGTATTTTTCCAACACAAAAGTGTGGGATTAACTGCTTTAAAATCAGATCCTTTCCACATTACTTAGAAATATGTTTCTGTGGCATTGAGGTAAGTTCTTCCAAGTTACACAATAAGTTCATGGTAGCAACTGCAGCAATGTATGGAAAAAGGTCGAAGTCCTGAGGCTGTGTTGTGTTTCCATAGAGTTTAAATTCCATGCAGCAGCCTCCCCTAATGGTGTCACTGGCAGTGCTGAGAGCTGACAAAGCAGGAGGGGATGGTGCTGGTTAGCTCCTCGTGGGTGACACTCAGGCTGTGCTAAATGTCTGCGTCACAGGTGACGTGGGCAAGGGGGGTAAAGTGACAGTCACTGAGCAGCTCTGCAGGGCTGACTTGCACCCCAAAGGTGCAAACTTACCAGTTGTGCCTGTGGGATGAAATAACTTCACTGGACTTTGTGAGCTGTAAAAATATGTTTTATTCATAGGGGAGTAAATAAAGTGACATTTCTGTCACAGCTAGATGTACAAATTAGGATATATCTACATTAAACTAGAGTTGTGTTTTAAACACAAGAGGCATTTACTTAGTTTGGATCCCGAGTCATACATATTTCAAAGAGGAGGAATAAATATATGTTTTAGTACAGCATTAATTCATAAAGGGAGTTCTGCCCAAAGATGAGCGACCTCATCTGTAGTTGCATGAAAAGAAGTCAGAACAGAGCCTCATTTTGTGGGGGTTTTTCTTCCACTTTAACAGAACAATTTATTACATAAGCATCCTTAGTGTTATGATCCCTATTAAAAAAAAATCTGTCTCCTTACTTTGCATTGTTTATAAAATAAGAACTATGGCTGTGAAATGTACTACGTATTGTGGTAGAATAGTCACAAAATAATTGCATGCAAAATGCTAGAAGAATATATATCAGTTCTTATTTGCTATTTATTTAATAATTTCAGAGCATGACTTGCTAATAAGGCCCAAATTCTGCAAAGTACTCCATCATGGTTCAGTGTGGGCAGGGGCTTGGACTGACCCCGTGGAGCTTGTCCAAAGGTAGATTGCAGGTCTAGTCCTGCTCTTCACTGGACACAGTGCAATTTGGGCTAGGCCCCTTTCAGAAGATGTTTCAGCAAAGTAGAACATAAGCTTTCAGGTAAGTGTTATTTTTTTAATAGCAAACCATGTCATGCAAATTCAAATGATATAAGTCAGGGGTTGCTATGGCATGGGCTGTTGTGACAAAGTGTAACTAAAGTCCAACCATACTTGGATGGGGGAAAAGTTGGGTCTTACCACTGACTCCAGGGAATCCAAGCCTGGTAACCAGGCTGGTGTGGTTCTGGGGCTGTGCTCAGTCTAAGGCCTCTAGGACACGTGTTTGCCTTAGACTTGCTGCGTGTGGAGGTCTTCACTTATTCCTAGGTAACACCTCCCAAAATGGTACCTGAAATGGTCAGAAGTTCCAAGCAAATGCATCTTCTCTAAAGCCACATTCGAAGTCACCCCTGAGAGTCCTTGGCAGTCCCAATGGGCAGTAGCAGCTCCATGCAGTGCATTTGCACCCGTGCCCAGGGGTGCCCTGCACGTTTGGCTTTGCATTCAGACAGCATTCCCTCCTGCCATAGAGCTGGAGAAGTGTTTGTGCAGCTTCAGTGGCCAGTCCTTACCCAGACAGGTGTGTTCCATGGCATGTTAGATTAATCTGACTCTGTGGCATTCCTACAGTACAGTCAGTGTCTTTATGGCTGCAAGCCACTCATTTGGCCCAGTGTGCACCAGTCTCCTTTGCAACTTCACCAAAGTCACGGGAATTGGCAGGAACTGAGTGAAAGCCATTTGTTTCTATTGGTTTATATGTTATTCCATCCTTTCCTTATGGATTTCACCTCTGAAGGCAGTGGCTCAGAAGTGATAGTACACAGACACAGCGCTCTAATTCATTTTTCGAGCATGCCACTCCTTTAAAAGGGCGGTTTGCAGCTCTCGAAAGCTAATGCCACAGCAGAAGGAGCTGGAATGAAGTGGTGGGATGCCTGAACCCCTCTGTGGAGACTTACGGTGTGGCAGAGCCTATTCCCTTCCCTGTTGACCTTCTGTGCCGTGGTCAGCAGCCTGGTTTGGGAGCAGTGGGATGAAGCAGGGCTGCAGTGTCCCCATCTCCTGTCCCATCTCCTGTCCCACCTCCCGCCCATCCCCGCTCCGGGCGCTGCGGTCTCGGCTCTGCCCGGACCGGGCTCGGCTCCTGCGGGCTCTCAAAGCTCTGGCCTTTATTTCCCCTCCCCTAGTGCTTCCCTCGCTGTGCTGATGTAACCGAGGCTGTTGCATAATAACCGAGTCCTCAGAATTATTTTCTCGTAGCTTTTGCCATGTGAAAGGAGTGGAGCCAGCAGTGGCGGCGGTGTCCAGAGCCGGAGCCGCTGGAACATCTGATTCCATTGCCTCGGACAAGCAGCTTGTCACTCTTCCCACTCCGTCTAATAACGAGAAATTCAGAAGTGTGTGCACACACTCTTGTATTGACTGAGCAGATAAAACCAACAATTTTCCAGACAGAACTCATGCTTTTGCTAGACTTTTGCATTTGTTTTTAAGAGTATGGGTCTGTAACCACAGTACTGAAATAAAGATTTCTTATTTTAGGGAGTGACCTAAACAGCAACAACCTTTATGCAATTTACCAAAGAAATGTAAAATAACAAAAAGGATTTCAGTACTAAGTGGCACTTTGGGCTTTCTTTCAGATCTGAGGAACAGCTCTGTCAGACAGGAACAAATCTGCTAAAGCTAATGGAATTAGTTTAGTCTAAATAAGATTATAATTGGGTCTTTCTGTTTCTGCATTGCTCAAAAAAAAAATCCCAGTAAACAACTTGAGGTCAAGTCTCCTAGCTATGCCAGAACTATGTTGAAATTGGGGGAAATTGCCCCAAATTCACGCTGCCTGATAGCCTACAGCATAAAAATGGTTGAATATACATCTGTGTTTCCTAGGTAGCCCTTTCAGAACTTGCCATATAATTAACAGTTCTAGTCTCTTACTAGAAATGCTGTTTTATTGGCTTCTTTGACTTCCTCGATGCACTCAGACATTCCTTCCCCTGAGCTGCCCCAAGGTGGGAGGTTTCACAGGCTGACCACAGCTGAGTTGAGGTTTTGTTCTGTGTGTTGTGGAACTGTAATGCAGAGATGCTGCTCTGGTCCAAATCCCTCAAAGCTTGGGGATATTTGGAGGATTGTTTTTGTTTTTAAACCCATACAATCTTCTTCTTATAAATTGTGTGAATTTTGGACTCACTCTATTAATATGCAGCCTAATAGCAGAATAGCTGCTACGACCAACACATAATCATAAATATTTCTACTGACAGGCCTGACATTCTAATTAATCTGATCATACTTAATAATAAACTGTAGTAATGCTTTGGACATATTTTTTAACTGGTGAGGCTGCTAATCAGTTTTGTTGAAGTGGCATTCACTGGGCTAGGGATTTACCTTGCTTGAAGGCAGTATTAATCCCTGGCTAAAAATATTACTATTTTTGTATTTCTAGAATCATCAAACTAACCTTTTTTTTTTCTTTATTGCTTGTAGTGCAGAGAGGTGCAATGAAAGAAATCAATTTATAGGAAACAGTCTGTCTATAGCATGGAAAATAGTTTTGGGGTAGGTCTTAGTTTATTTTTGCTTTCTGAAGTCTTTGGTGAGTTAACAGCTGTGTGCTTAAAACACAGAAATGAGAACTAAATTGAACAACCTGTGATCATTTGTTGTCACAGAAGCAGTGAAGTGCCTGTGTCTAAGGCAGGCCTATGTTTGGAGGCAAATTTTCTCTAGCCAGGAAGGGCTGAAAAGGGGAAGCTGTTTCCATCCTGGTTTCTCAGAAGAGTGTGTGTGTTTTGGTTCTAAAGAAGGCAGGAAGTCAACACAGAGCTTTTGCCTGTTTTCTGCAGGATATCCCACTTCACTCTTGCCTGATACCTATTTCATTGGCAATATGTTCTGCCAATTTGCCTTCTAGCACTGGTTTGCTATGGAAGCTTGTCCAGCATCTTTTATGCTCTGGTGAGACAGGGCTCTGTGAGACCTGCAGGTGCCTGCAGGGTTTATGGATGGTTGGCTTTGACCAACGTGAAATGATGGTTTCACATTCAGTGCCTTTGCTGAACTACCACCGATGCAAAATGCCTCCACAGAATAAGCCCAGTGTAAACTTTTCTCAAAGGATTGAGGAAAAAAGTTGGTCTCTGGCAATGAAATGATGCTTTTATTTTAGGCATCTCAATGTATGAGTGAGGAAGTAATCTGATTAGCACATTTGCTAGAGAAATGAACCAATGGGAAGGTGAAAATATTAATAAAAGATAGAGTTGATTTATACTCAAACTGGCCTTTAAATTTGCAATATATGCTGTAAGAACATGCTTATATAACCTCTATTTCTATTCATAAAGGTTTATGTGGGTCTATATTGAATTATGCATTTAAAATTAATCCACTGAGGCAGCCCACTGAGATGCCACTTCTCATTTAGTAACTGCATTAAGGACTTTGTGCTTCATTTAGAAACTGTGAGAAGCTTGCTTTGTGCTGTGGAGAGGAACTGGCCTGCCAGATTCAGCCTGGCTATTATAGGGTCTTTAAAACAACCATCTCTCTGTCTGTCTCTTTCCAAGTTACCAGTAAAAGTCTATTCTTGACTCGTGTGACGCCACTCATGCAGCTTGGCTGAACCTGACAGACCCAACCGACTTGTGTCAGATTCTTAGAAAAGATTAATGAAGATTTTCTTCAGGGGTTGGGAACAGCTGATTCTGCCTTTGCAAGACTCTGGGGACCCAGAATGAACAGATGCACACATTAGGGCTTTTTACCAGCAGCTGTAATTCAGATTTATTAAGTGTTTTGTTTTTATAGCTTTTCCAGCTCCTCAGACATTGCAAAAGGGTCAAGAGCTCTTCTAGATGTTTACACGGATTTTATTCTAAGAAATCTTAGACTCTTAGTTTGTCTGATTTGCATTCTCAGGGTGCAATTATGCTGCAGAAATGGCATTGTGAGGCTCCCTTTTGAGTCTGAACTAAACTTCTTTGGCTTAAAAGCATACTAGTTCTGCATATCCATACTAGTGTAAAATACAAAATAACATATCTACAAAGCCTATCTTGTTGATCACAAAAATGACTTCTTGTGGGAATGAGTGCCTTTATTGACTCTGGAACCTATTGTCTTCCTATTCTGCTTTTGGTTGGTATTATCATTAAGATAGTGCTTTGTGGCCTTAGTTTAAAAAACTTGTGAAATACCTGGCAAAGTTTTGTATTTCTCGTTCTGGGAACAGTGCTTATACTGCTAAAATATTCAAGTGTCTTCTGAATAATTAAGAAGTTAATTCTGTGAATACTGACACTGAAGAAATTTTCTCTCATACTGAGTTGTGTATCTTCTCTTCCATATTTCCCACTGCATTGTTCCCCATCCCTTGCATTCTCCACTTCACCTTGCAGATAGTTCAGAGCCACCTGGAAGTTCACAACCTTCTCTCACCTGCATGTTGGGCGATTGGTTGTCAGGCTTAAATTTGAAAGAAGGTGGTAGAAATATAAAAAAATAGTGGTTAAAAGTCAGCCCCCTTGTTCAAAACTTCTCAGAGATTATGGACATGCAGGACCATATTGTAACTAAAGTTCTGTATAAACCCAGGCTAAAAGTATAAATATTTGTAAGAAGAATATTCTCTTATTTTTACACTGTCTCCATTTACCAAATGTGTTTTGTTTGCTGCTTTATTTTTGTGTGAGAGAATTAATATGTGTGATTTACTAGAGGGAAGCTAAGTTGAAAAAATGGATTTTTATGTAAGTACAGAAAGTGCTTATTCCCCTGATCATTTTTATCTGCTACAGGATTAAATTCCATAGTCTAGATTCAGCTGCTATAAAAATTTTTCTCTTGCATGTGTGACTGTGCTCTAGTAGATGAAGGTTTCACTGCTGCAGGGTGTCACGCAGCCAGTCCCAGAGAGGACTTTGACTGTCAGGGCAGATACTTTAAGTAAAATGCAGTAGGTAAGGTAAATAACATCTATATATAATACACATTATTTTAAAATGGTCTAGCCTTTGACAGATCTGTGATGAAATTAAGACTGAAATCCTCAAAGTTATTTAGGTGTCTCATTAATGCAATGGAGAAATGGATGTCTGAGTATTTAGAGACCTGAAGTTAAATCAGAAAATAATGAACGCCTTGAAGAAAGTATTATCGAAGATTAAAATAGATCAGAAACATCTTCCTTTAAGTCTCAACATTTTAAGGACTTCTTACAGATTTCTTTGTGTTTAGATTAAGGGTAAATAAGATCATAAAATTAAATGTTCATTTTGATATGTGAAAAGCAACTGGTTGCATAACTGTCGAGTTATGAAACCTATATTTTTGTCCTCTGCATTCTGAACATCTGTGGCCTATATTTAATTGTAGTTTCCATCTTCAGTTTGAAGAAACAATGTTTAGCCTGAAGACAAAAGTGATTTGTGTAGTGAAATCAGCTAAATAGTGTGACTGAGTCTCACTTGCTAATGGAAAAGGCATTTTTATACATCCTCTAACTTCGAAATTTTATTCATTTGATAGTTTAAATACAGTTAAGACTACTCTGCTATTCTGGACAATGTGAAAAGTGAAGGTATTAAGACATGGAGAGATTGTATCTCAAGAGGAACAGGTGCATAAGGATAGAAACATGAGGCCATATTGCAGCATCAATTTTTAAACAGAAATCTGTACTGATTCCAGTAGGAAGTAATTCTGGTAAAATATTGATGAAATGATGTGATATGACCCATGGGCAGGAAATAAGAAAATGTGCAAAGTAAAGCAAGCCAGTAGAAGCAGGGAAAATAATATGAAATGAAGAAACAAAATGAATGAGCAACTTCAGAAGTAATACTTCTGAAAAGTCTGGAGAATTATTTAGAATAAAGGTTTTGTATAGGGTGGCAACATGATAATGTCACTACCTTTCCCTTAGCAGTCCATAGAGCCAAATAGCTCCAGCCCAGATTTGCAGCTGTGATCTGTGTTTTGCAGTTGATGATATATGATGATATAATGGACTGGATGAGGTTTCTGTTTCAGTCAGCCTCCTTTTTTTGACATGTAATTCAAATCCAAATGCTAATCTGAATTTGTGACTCAGAAATCTCTAAGTGACATCCTTACCAGAGAAAGAAAAGATGGAGCCTTCATGTACAAATAAAAAGGTGATGTTTGAAGGGTGTTTTTTAATTTTTAAAATGCAG
The DNA here is from genome assembly GCF_052056855.1 of Sturnus vulgaris. Taxonomy (NCBI): domain Eukaryota; kingdom Metazoa; phylum Chordata; class Aves; order Passeriformes; family Sturnidae; genus Sturnus; species Sturnus vulgaris. Next base: position 13,931,506 of record NC_142256.1, on the reverse strand, counting down.
GTAGTCAAGAACTTCTGAGATGTTTGTGTTCAATTTGCTTCCACGTTATTGTAGCTGTTAAATTCAAGGTCTCCATAGGCATCTTAGCCCATGTCTGAGTTGTAAATCAACCTGTCTGCCAAGTATACACTGCTGAAAACAAAGCAGGTTGGGAAGTTTTAATGGTTTTTAATTTTAAAACAAATTCTGTTGTTAGATGTAAATCTCTGGTTTCCCAGGTGCAATCCTGAGGAGAGATCTTGAAGTAAAACTACAGTTTTCTCTGAACACAATATTATTTATTTCCACAGAGGTAAGGAATTCTAAACTTCTGTTTCTGCCTGCACATCTCAGGAAATACATAGTTGGTTTGTCTGGCTTGGGATGGGCTGTTCAATAACGAGAGCTTGTTCATAGCCATGGCATTAAAGAGCCTTGTCAGCGAGGTGCCCCACTTCACTGAATTGAAGGTGGAAGTATTACCATCTGCTATTAAAATGTAGCTTCTTATATTCTGCCAGAGACATAATAAGCATTTTGAGAGTTTTCTAACACATTGCCATTCATTTCCCCACATTGGATCTGTAGATTGAAAAGAACACAAAAAAGGAGCCCTCAAACATACGCCAATAACACATGCATATTTATGCAGCCAGCAGTTTCCTTGTTTAAGGAGAATACTCAAAGAATTAAATTTCATAATTTTCTGAAATAGCAAGGACATTTAAAGAGCATCTGTGGATTAGTCTGAGTAAGTTTGTTCTGTGAATTGCTTGAAAAGAAAACAGACTCTTCCTAGGTATCGCAACAAATTGTTCCCAGCGTTTCAGCTTAACACAGTAAATGAAAATTCAGAGGAAGCAGCACAATATTGGATGAACCTGCTTCAGAACATTGGCTCAGGCCACAAAGCAAGTAATTAACAAGCTGAATGAAGCATTTAAGCCCACGCCTTATCATTTATGTAACTAACCTTTGAGTTTTGGACGCACTGGTATGCTGCAGTGAAGCCTACACAGTGTTTCTTTTATGTGTGTGTATTGAGCAAATGGAAATGCATACCCTGCCATTTGTTTTTCACATTTTCAGCACTTATCAGAGTTCTCTGGCTGAGTGATCTTATATAGCAAAAATGTACGCCTCTTGGTCCTTTTTTCTGTAGTGCAGAATGAATCTAGACAAGCCTCAGCCTTGTTGTGTGTGGGGGGATGTATTCTACTTTTAAGGGTGCTTTTGAGCTTGTTTAAAGCATCATTAGTAGCACTAGAAAAGAATTAATTGAATGCCACTTTTCACCAAAGAAGTGAGCAACAAAAAGAGTGACGGGGATTCTGCAAAATCTTTGTTTATGGAGGCAGCCCTCAAAAACAGCTCTGAAAACAAATCAGGAATGCTGTGAACCAATGAGGTCTCAAAAGACGTAGTTTCCATCCTTGTCACACATCTGTTTTCCCCATCCTGAGAAATACTGGGCATGTTAGGAATGCTGAGACTGCTGATGACATTAGTTTCCTACAGAGCTTGTGAGATAGAAGTGGAATGTAACATCACCTCTGCACTTGGGAAATGAGTCATTTTGCTTATTAATGCTCTCACTTTTGTCTCTCCCTCCTGTTCTTTTCTCCACCACTTTATAACCAGACTTATTTGGAACTCTTGTGAGACAAACACCATTTCTCCTTGGCAGGAGGGAAATAAAATAGCATACTTAACATGGTTATATAACACACTGCTACGCATGCCTAAAATGAGGTCATTTTGATTAATGTATTTATCTGGTGTGCCGCTGTAACAGGACATGTAATTGTGATTAAAAGACCACCATTTTCTTTAGTCTCTTTGCAATAGCCTGTGGTTTTTGTAACTAATATCCCTGAACCTGATGGGAGTTAGTTGCTAGTTATGTCATAATTTATGCCCTTGGGCTATGGTCCTAGCCTTGCAAACCTCAGAAAATCATTGTAGTGTGGAAACAGAATTTCCTTCCTCTCTTCTTTCCTCTGTCAGAAGTTAGGTAAGAATTCTGCACTAATTATGTTTATTAGAAGTAATCCAGCAACATATGCATAGGAGGAGGAAAGAGAACAGGGCAAACTGTGGAATTCCTTAAAGATGGAAATGTTGCTGGATGATGGAGAAAGTAAAAAGACGAGACGAGTGCTAAAGCCAGTTAGAGTGAGCCAGGAGAAAAAGTAGAGCAGCATGCTGCAAATGTCTCTAGTATCATCTGTGGGAAAGAGAGAACCGGTAGAATCTGCTTTTGGAATACAAGCAGATGTATTTTTCTTTTGGGATGTTGAACTGCCATTCTTCAAAGTTCTGACGCATCCGGTTCTATTTCGGTTTGATGACTCCTAACTAGACATGTTAGGCGGCTGCTGCTCAGAAGCCAGCATTTAAAAACACTGTTTTTCTGTTCGACTCTTTCTGGCAAAAAGCTCATTATTCAAGTACTTGCTCTAACCTTTAGTTACCCTGGTTGCATAACTGGAAAGCAGCATCCCACCATGCACTTCTGTGACCCAGTTGTGCCTTTCCAGTAGTGACTTTATGAGTTATGAAAGGTGTGTCTGCCACACTGCTAGAGAAACATTTACTCTACTGACCCTGATTTCCTAAATATTATATAGTCATTGTACACCAAGGAGTAAAAAACAATGTAAGAGCTTGTGGAAAAACCTCCCTAATTCCACTAGGTTGAAAACCCCTGTGTTTTGCTCTTTAGCCTTGATAGTGTTTGGACTTCTCATTGATAAAAAAAATACTTGTAGAACCAATTTTAAAATCATTAATGCTTCAGTAATCTTTCAAAATGAATTTTAGATGATACATTCAGTACTAATACTCACAGTACGAATCATTGACTCATCCAAGGAAGAGCCTGAATAACAATTGCTTTGTTGAACTGATTTGTAGTCTAAATTGTGATGTGCAGCTTTCACATTTTCTAGACTGTCTGAAGATTTGCTAAAATCTTTCCACATTATTGTATCATCTATTACCCTGTATTCTACTCATGATAAAACCTCCCTGTGGATGAGAATGAATTTCTAATATCACATAGAGAAAATTGTTTATTGCTAGCATTACTTTTACAAAATCTTTCTGCAGCTCATAGAAAACACAAAAGAGACATGTGCTTGGTTTTCTTTGCCATCACATAATACAGCATAAGTCAGTTATATAAATAAAGTCACTTACATAAATAGCTTAATTCTCGTTTCATTTATATGGAATTATAAATCAAGAGCAGATCTACTGAAACAAAAGATGTTACACTGGCATAAAACTGTTACTGACAGTATGTGCATACTTTCATTATATAGATTCTTTCAGCCAGTGATTTTTGGGCTTTAACAACTTGAAAATCATCCTATCCTAAGAAGTCAAGTATTTAGTGCATGTCAGCTGAAGGCTGGTGTTCAGAGCAAAGCTTGTTCTTTACATCAGTTTTTTAGTAGTCTCTGTACATTAATTTTTGGTATTAATATACAATTTATCTGTGTAGTTAAAATATAACATTACTCCTGTCTAGTAGGCATGATGTAACCAGTTCTTCCGTTGTGTAGGTTTTAGAGAACTTAATATTAGTGACTGATGATAAAAACCTGTTTGAAAATCGGAAAGACCTTTAAAAACCCATCCTAGCCCTACAATAGTTTAAAAAAAGCAGTTTCTACTCTTCTTTCATCTGAATATGTGGCCAAGAAGCTGAGAGAAGGCATTCCTTACCTTGTCCTTGGTTGTGAGTAGTATGGAGCAAAGACCAGGTAATCCATGGTTTCTACAGCAGAGGCTAAAGAATTGTTGAAACTAAGAAGTCAGCTCCTCTTTTGAAGATAAAAACTGTTGTCATTATACCTTTCACCCAGTCACACAGAGAGACATGGCACATTAAGAGATATTCTAGGATTTTGTGGAATCATTCACAGAATAAAAGCAAGTTACTGACAACATTTCAAAGGTGTGGCAGGTCACAGCCAGGAGCTGCCCCATGGCCTTCCCTTTGCCCAGTGTGACACAGGGTCCTGATCCCATGCACACAAAGTCACCACAGGGTCTTGTATCAGGAAACTGGGGAGCAAAGGCTGACTGGAAGCTGTGGTTTTCCTTTAGTTGCTTTACAGGATAGAACCAATCCAAAATTGCTAATAATCTTTTTAATATGAAGCATTATGTAAGTATAGATCACTTTAGCATATTTCAAATACCGTTTGAATCAATCTGTGTAGGTACACTGTTACAAAATGAGAACATAGCGAGAAAGTAGTTGGGAAATATTTTGCTATCCTATATTTGGGTTAAATTCTGTTTCATATTGCCTCTAAACCCCTCTTTCTTATAACCACTCTTAAACCTTTCAAAACTAAAGTTATGACTTAAAAACAATAGTTTAAATCAACACATTCCCAAGAAAAGCTCCAGCTTTGACTATTTACTATTTCCTGATGAAAACGCGCTTCAACCAAAACTTCCTGTGATCACACAGATGTACACAATGTATTTTGTTACAGATAACAGAGGCTTTGACATAATGAGCTGTAGGCTCACCATAGGCCTTAGCCTGTGCCCTGGATTCTAAAGTGAATGCAGAGCCTGCACAAGCTTACATAAGAGGCCAGCAAGGCAACCTCTGACCCCAGCAGTGGCTGAGGCTTAGGCAGCAAATCACAAACATGCTACATCTTGCCTAAATGACAAGATAAAAGAAGCAGCCTAGATGCAGCTTCCAAAAAATTTCAGATCTTCATATTTTTTGTAGAATAAACTCTTAGTATTAGGTTTATGAATAAAGGTATTCTCTAGCATTCTCTGCAAAGTTCAGTTTGATAGCCCAGTGGACCTTCATAAGCAGTCATCACTGAACACAGTCCTTTCATCACCACACAGACACAGCTTAAATGTGGCTGGGATGCATTCCTGCCTGAGATTGTAAATGAAAAGGTATCCTGGTCATAGGTTTAAATCAGAGCAACCTGTAAAGCAAATAATAATGCATCAGAGGAACCAAAGCCCAGAGAAGTGCAGGGTAGTGCAGTAAGCCAGGCCTTCTTCAGCTCCCATTCTTTTTACTTTACCAGAACAACAAAGGAAGAGAGGAGGGGAAATAAAGCCAAGCCCAAAAACTCCCCATAAAACAGCAGCACTTGCTGTCCTCTTTTACAACATCAGAGGTTTGAATAACTTAATTTCTATGGTATGACTTCTTCACTTCAAGTGTTGTGTGACAGGATATAGGAGTTGTTCTTTGTTCCTTTATCTAAAACACCTACAAAAAGCAGCTCCCATGTAATATTTGTTCACCTCTGTAGTTGTTATGCAAGCCAAAGAGTAAAGAAGACAAAAATTTTAATTAGGAAACAACTCTCCACACAGACTTCGTTGGTACAACATAGTTATAAGTACATCTACAAACACGTACAGGTTCTTTGGACTATGAGTTTTTAAAATATATTTTATATGACAATGCAAACAAATCCGGAAAAAAACAAATTACTTCAAACTTATGTAGAGGTAGCTGAACAGTACTCTGTCCAGTGATATGAGAGTATAACTTAAGTTTCATTTCAAGTTCATTACAGTGCACAAAAGGATGTTTTACAAACAAATGGAATATACAAGTCCACAAAACTTTTTATTTAAAATGGCTTGAGAGATATATTTCTGGCACTCTTGTAACCACATAGCTTGATGGAATTAAATTGGACAAGTATATGATTCCAAATTAAGACATCTTACACAGATAGTCTTTTGCTCCTTATTTTTGTACTTCTCCTGTTCCTTATCAGGGAATTATAGAAGCTATTACATTGTTTTTGCTACACTTCTGCTCTGTAAACCTTTGTTCTGCAAACTGAATGTAAAGATTAAAAGGTGCATATGTTTTATATTTATAAAATATATGGCTATGACTATTAAAAAGCTCAAGAATGGCAATAACATAATACAGGCACTTCTATGTGAGGGTTACTTTAGACCTTATGAAAATCCAACATTAGTAAGCACTTCACATGATACCTGGATGAGTAAGTCAATGTAATAATTCAGGTTTTTATTATCCACCATTTTAATCCCGTCTAAGCAGATTAGTTTCTTTCTCCTTTCAGACAATATTTATTTAGCAAAGTGTTTCAAGAGAGTGACTTTGCTCAAACTACCATTTTGCTATTGCCATAAGACTTCCAGTAATTTACTGGGCTGTGGAAATAAACCCCAGTTCCTAAACCAGGTGCTGCACTAGTTACAGTTTCAGCTGTGAATTAAATGAGAAATAAGAGGTTGAAAAGAGGGACTGTGTTTATCTGATGTAGGACTTGGGGGAAATGGGGAGCACTACCCTAAGTGCATATAGGTCCATGGGGGTTTTTATGCACAAAAAAACCCTATAGTTAAATTTCACTTTCTTTTTTAAATAAGTGTTTGTGAACATGTTCTCCATTCCTAAACATTGCATTTAAATACAACTCCTCTCATTGATTTAAACACCAGTAAAACTTCAGCACCAAGTAGAAATAATTAAAAAGAAAATTTTTCACCATGAGAACAATCAGCCATTGGAATAATCTTCCCAGGGAAGTGTTGGACTTCCCAACATTGGACACTTGTAAGATTTGGCTGGATAGCCTGCTGGACCGTCTTGTCTAGACCATGCTTTTGCCAAGAAAAGTTGGACCAGCTGATCCTTGAGGTCCCTTCCATCCTGGGATTCTATGATTCTGAAAAGACCATCTAAAACAGAACTCAACTCTATGAAGCTCTTTCTCTACAGCACAGATTAAGACAGACCTGCTACATCCAAATCCACTTTTTTAAAAAAAGATTAAAACAATCTTTGGATTAATAAATCCATGGTTGAGGTGTTCTGTCAGTAAGCAGTCATACAGGACAGAAGGACATCAGCCATTCAGTCTGACAGCCGGGATCTCTTATTGCTACATTGTAATGGAAGATAGCAGCACTTAAAGTAATTACAGAAAAAAAGCAAGAGGAATTTCTACAACTAACACCAGTATGTCACCTAAAACTTACCATAAAGGCCTATCACACCATTTTATCATTTCATTATTAAAACTACTGAACTACTGTCTAAGTAGCCTATGCATTACTTATGCCCCCACAACGATTAATCAATACTTCTGACCACACAGGAAATGCAAGTTTGAGCCATGATTTGGTCTATTGGGTTTTTCGTTTCTAGCAGATGAATAAGACTGGTTATAAAACTAGGTTTGGTGCCCAGAAAAAGTGTGAGCAGCTTAAATAAAACATTCCTCCAATTAGTATTTTATCTGATCAATGCTATTTCTATAATTAAACTGGAGGTATTTTTAAATCTGTTCAGCTGTTTATTCATGCCTGTGATAAACGTTGCATTTACATCCTTGTACTTATTTATGCAACTGAAAAAAAAAAAAAAAAATCAGTGATAGTGTGGCATACCTAAATTTTTTTTTTGTTTTAAATATCATTACTGAAATTTTACCACCTCAGCATAATGAAGGGTACTCCTTGTCCAGTTTTTCTTGGACAGGTTTGTGTTCTTTAGCATATATCTTCCTCAGTATTATTTTTCGTTTCTGATGGAATTTGCAGACTTTAGCCATTAATCTAGGATGTGTGGCCATAGAGCAGCCCTAGAGAAAATGCTACTGTACCTGTACCTGTTCTGCATCTGTACTGTACAGATGGAATTTGGATTTGTTGTGCATATGCAGATCACCTGTTTGCATTAAATGCAGTAGGTCAAGTGTTTCCAGACTGCAACAAATGCACTGGGTGTTCACAATACAGGGCAGGTACACAAGTCTCTGCTTGGAAATTCTGGCAGCTTTACTCAAGGCTAACAGAAAAGACAATATTCATCTTTAAAATTAAGGATTCTTTCCATGACAGTTTCTAAAACAACAGAATAGGCAGAATGAGTATGTAGAAGACACACCATGCAGGATAAAATAACTAATTACATCAGTGAGAAAACAGTTTAAATTAGGTATTTAAGCTCATTTTCTCACAGATAAGAGTTACAAAAGTGGAAGTTTTTTTTCCTGTGGGAGCAATATGAGACACTTATGCTCTGCAATAGTACATAATGGTTTGTGGAAGAATTGCATTTAATGCAGCTTCACTTCCAAACGAGTAGAAATCACTTTGTTGTTGACTTATGAAGACAAAACGCCATAGCAGGTGTCAGCCACCATCACTTGGTACTGTTCAGAACACGTTGGTGTTTTTATATATTGTTTACAGCATGCCAAGTACCACTCATGGAGGACATGCAGCAATCCAGCAGTATGGAAGGAAGTTACAGCATTTCCAAAGTAGCTCAATGCAAATAGGATACAGATTCCATGTGTACCACAAGGGTGAAACATATTTGTCTTCCATTTGTTTCTTTGGTACCCTTATAAAAAAGTTCTACAGAATTTAACAAAAGGGGAACAAAGGTAGCTTTATGGAAACTACTTTTAACTAATAATGGAAAATAATAGAGATAATGGAAAAACATGCAGAAAAATGACATTAAATTCTACTGCATTTTTTTCATAAAGGCATGAAATGGCAGAGTGCTATCCCGTGTAAAAAAATCCAAGGAAATTGATAGCATTCCATAACATTCTCACTTAATTCTAGTTTTTGCCATAGAAAAGGAAAGCAGCAGCTTAGACTAAAAGGCCCAGTTTTGCTCACATTGAAATCAGTGAAAGTCAAAATCAGATGGAGGTAAGATCAGTCCCAGAAAGTGGTACACTGTAAGCAATAAAAGCAGCAAAACAAGTATATGAACTGTTGATTTAAAAAAAAAAAAATCAAAACCAAGATACTTCCTGTTCTCATTTCTGCCCTAATTTTACCTGCTTTATAGCTAGAAGTAATCACGCTAAAATTCACTTGCTTTCCTTGGGAAATAACTATTATTAGCAACACTACCCAATCTCTTAAGAGAAAAGCAATGGCTGGGTAGAGATTTGAAGCTAACAGAAACCTGAAGATTGGAGTGAAATAAATAGCATTTATTACAACATATTCCTTCTTATGTGACACAAACTACCCTCTGAGTCCTACAGTTCAAAATACCCCCCCCCCCCATATACACACTCCAAAGCCAAATCCCACCAAACAATTAAAAGAAATAAAACTCATCTTAACAGCAACAAGAGTTGATGGGAAAAAAAAAAAAAAATCTATGTATTAACCTACAATGAAGTTACACCAGTACTTCCAGTTTTCTCTAGGATAAGCCACTTTCCATATACTGCAGCTCTTTCTTCGCAGTTGTTTGTAGCCATTGTCCATTTTTGCAAGAAAGAGTTCAGATATAAATTCAACTTCAAGTTATTCTGTTCTGTGAAATATTAGAGGATAGATCCTCCTGTCACCACTATGGTCAATTCCCACTGACATCAACCATCAATACTTGAATTTACCCAAGCACTTAAACACATGCTTAAGCAGGTGCTTGACTGGTTGGTTGTATCAGGAACCTCGTCACAAGCATAGGATGAACCTTCAACAGCTGTGCTTGAATTAACTCAGACAATCTGTGTACTCAAAGACTTCAAGGCAGGATGTTTTGGGGGTGTTCTTAAGCTAGAATAGTTCTGGGAATGAGTAGAAAAACATTCAAAGTATTTGAACACAAATAACTGAAAAATTATCAAAGCAGTTGCTTCTGCACTGCTAGAATAATCATTTTTGCCCCCAGTCATAAATACAGGGTAAAAACACTATAAATAGAGCAGCTCACTTTCCTTTAGTGAATGAACACATAAATAATATACATTTTGAAACAAAAAATCATAGTGCAAAAATAAATTATCAAACAGAAGTTGTGAACATTATTTTACACAATGCTATATAAAACCTGAACCATTTGAATAAAAGACTTTGCAGTTCACTGAAATAATGCATTAACCTTATTATTTCTGCTTCACATTAAACTGCACAGTTTATCCTTTATCCACTAAAAAATAAAATAAAATAAATTAAAAAAAAACCTTAGGATTTTCAAAAGGTTTATGGCAAACAAGATCACTTTTTGTTCTATCACATTTGTTGTTAATTTAGCAGTGCAGTGATCTCAGTTCCAAATGGAAACTATTGAAGTATCCATAAACATCCCCTGCTCTTTATAACTCATTCTCTTTGAAATTCAGTCTTGAAACATCCTAACAACTCAACTCTGTAAGACATTATTGCAGTTAGATGAAGTTACAAGAGACAGTCTGCAGTCAAGGACTGAGGGAGCCTGCCCAGCTCTGCTCCTCACCATCACCGTGATCTCGTGCGAGACATGAAGGTAAGGACACGTCTGATGCCATTCAAGCGGTCTTTGAGGGATTTCATGGCAAGGAACGGGAGCTGAGCTCTGTTCTCCAGGGGAAGGACAGCCAGCACCCACCAGCACCAGGCTGGCCCGTTGGGGTTAGCCTGCAGTCAGGGGGAAAAAGTAAATCAGAAGTTAGGATTCATATAGCTGGTAAGGTCTTGTTTTTGAGGATTTAACTCTGAAAACACAGTTTTTGATAGCAGTGTAGCAAGTAGATTATTTCACTGCCAGCCTAATGGCTTGTGATTACTGGTTGGCCTGAAACGTTACAAACAAGTGACACCTTTCCTAAAAATAGGATGTTAAAGGCATTTCTATTACTATCAACAATTTATAGGCTGGGCCTTCTGGATTTTTTTAATCTATTTTTTCCCCCCGTGTTATTACTGACCCAGCTCTTTAGATTCCTGTCTTCCTTCTCCATACTTTATGATACTACCTCATATTTAGCTCTTATTGTTATATTCTGTTATTTTAGGACCCCACCATTTGCAGACTTTTTAAAAAAAGTAACAAATTTTCCAGTTTCCTATTTACTCTCAGTCATTTAACTGAGAAAGTAGCACAAGCCAAAAGGCAGTTCGGTCTCCTGGGATTAATGCAGTGAGATAAATAGTCTCAGAAAGTTATCAACATTAAATATGAGCTTTTTTCTTCGCCACTGTGCTACCACTGGTGTGTGGCAACAGAATTTAGAGGCTCAGCTTACGGGGGGTAAATGCAGAGTATTCATATTTTCATCTCAAAACACAATGCCTGCCAGCTTATCGGATATCCCTGCTATTTCTGTCTCTAAAAGTTACATAAGCCACTGATTCTGGATACCTGTGGGTCAGGATCCTTGGCTGGCATTGGACCAAAATGACTGAGAATTCGACTTTTGAGTGCTTGCTTGAGGGAGTTAAACCACGTATAAGCCTGATCATAGACAGAGTCATGGAGAACAAGTAATGCAGCATACTCTTGTCCTTGCACCTGGAATGAGAAATGAGAGGAGGGAGGTTACTGTTAGTTCAGTCTGCATGTTGGGGAAGGCATAGGATTTTCAAGATTTTCAGGGGTGGCTAGGGAAAAGGAAAAGAAAAAAAAAAAAGCATGCCAAAAGAGTTTTGGAATAAATACTGAGAGCTCATTTGGTGTTTCCCCTACTCATGCCCCTCCTCTATCCAAATTCTTCACTTTGCCTGTATTCGAAACCAAAAATATCTATTTGTAGAATTTTCACTGTCTGGATTGTTGTGTGAAAGAACCTTTACACAAATACCACACAAAACCAGGAAGTTATGCAAAGCTTTATTAAAAAAAAAAATAAAAATCAGGAGAGCCTCAGAGTAGACATTTTATCTTCCCATTACATACCAAAAGCTCCTAAGAATTAACACAATTAACACAAGCAATTTTGAAGGTTATGGTGCACCCAAATCCTGCTGCTTCTTACCTAAATGTGGATTTTCTAACTGACTTCCATACAAATATTGTCAGGTTCCCTCTCCACCCTCTTATAAACTCCTGTTTTTCTATCTGGAAGAGCAGTAAGAGCTCATCCTGGATTCACTTAGTCTTGTCCTCTAATAAATACCTCCAGGAAACACTCTTCAGTACATGCGCAGTGTATGTATGTGCTTGTGTTAACTATTATGTGTCCCACCTTAACCATGAGCAGTTTATTAAATACCACAAATTTGTTTTATTAGAAACTTCTACAAAAAAAAGAACTCACTAAAAATATACATGCTTAGAATTTCACATGTAATACAGTTTAAATGAAATATTTCTAAATTTACCTTTTGATCCTCAATGTACTCAATATCTGCTGTATTGTATCCATCACGCTGGCTATGCTGGATCACCTTAAATCTCCTCTTGCCAATGCTGTCTACAACAGAACGACCATCAGCAAAGAATTCAACATTTCTTATCTCCAGAATGCAGCCATAATCTGCAAACCTATTGAAATCAGAACAAAAGCAAGTAAACAAGTCTTATTCTCTCCACCCTGAGTTCCACAGAGCTGCCATACAGCCAGTCCCTACCACAAAGGTATTTACCCATGTCAGCTCATTTCTATTGTTCATAGCACTGACCTGCTGTAGTTCAAATTATTCCACAATTGTTTGCAAATCTATCAGGAAGATTCAGACTGTCTAATCTGATTAATTGCTAACTGGATATTTTGGAATACAGGGAACATCTTATGAAACTGGAAGATACACAGATCAGAAGCAAACTTTTCCCATAATGCTAATATGTTCAGTCAATTTGTACAGAAGGACAAGTGCAATTCAGAATATTAGCAGTACAGAAGGACTAAGAAATCTATGAAGAAAAAAGTTTTTGAACAATTTCAGCAGATTTTACTTTGCAGGTGGGTATTTTCTGCAAATTATACTTTTCCCAGACTATACATACCCAGTAGGTTTATAACATAAAAAGAAGGGAGAAAAGCTAAATAGAGAGTCAAACGTTGAAGTCAAATTAGCCAAGACTGATTGTAAATGGCTCAATGAAAATGCTCTGCCAGTCCTTATGAAGGTCTTGTTATACCTCTGCAGCCTCCACTATACTCAGAACAGTGAGGATATAACCACATCCCATAATTTAAGGAAATTTAGCCCAAGAACAGACCCTACTGCCATTTCAATTTCTTGTGCCAAAACATTCAGCAGATTTGAAAGCAGGAGAAAAATACACTTCTTTTCATGTACTACAGGAGGTCTGCAGCTCAATCACATGTGCCACACATTCAGTTATGAGTGTTTTGAGAGAACAGACCTTCATATTAGTCAGAATCCAAGTGCTCAAGGGAAAGACTTCTATCTTCTCAATGTCTTTAACCTGCATTAGGAAGAAACTTTCTCTAGTGGAAAATTACCACAGATATTACATCCATGGACCTTTCTGCACCTCTCCACTGGCTCCAGACTAAGTGGGTACCTCACAGGGTCCAAGCTGTTCACTCACCCCTTGACAGGGTCGCTGATGCACATCCCAAACTGTTTGGTGCCAGTCTCCATGCACCTCCGGATCATGAGCCGATAACACGGCTCAAAGATGTGCAAAGGACATGGGACTGTAGGATAAGCCATTGTGCACACAAATATGGGAACATTCTTATTTAGGCTGTAAGAAAGAAAGGAAAAATCAGATATGATGCTTTACCAATCTACTGACACATTAAGTCTCATATTCTTTAAAATTATGGCATCTTTAAATAGAAGTTATAACATGTTTAGAATAAAATTCTTAATGGAATAAAGAAAGCTAAATTACTGGTAAAAGCTTAATTCCATTCTTAATGGAATGCTAAAAACTAAAATTATTTTCCCTTTAGCTAACTAAATACTCTAGAAAATTATATACCAGTTAATAGCAGATAAATTTTTCATTAAGCTTTCTGGATCTGGTAGTGAAAGCATTATTGGAACTCTAGTAGTACTGTTTTTATTTCTTTCTCTTAATCCCATTTCTTCCCTATCCAGTATATTCCAAACCCCATGCTGCCAGATCACTTCCACCTATTATCTTACTCTGTGCCTTTCATAGAGGTCCTCTGAAAGCCAACACATTGCCTTGTACTTTGTTTATAAAGCAATCTCCTGGATTTCGTCTACTTCTCTTTATTTATTTTTTAGCAGTGTCTAGTTTTTATGCTCACTCAAACACAGTTTCACCTGGACCCTGTTCTCTGAAATCATGTGATACAGAGAAAGAAGCTCCATCAGCATCCACAGCAGCCAGAGCCATTCACAGCTAACAGCAGCAGAAGTAGAGATGGGATTTTACATAAATGGATTACATACTTGGAAAGCTCTGCTATTTCCTCTTCATAAATCTTTCTCCTTTCAGTGAGTTCTTCTGGAAGATATCTGGCTATTAGCTCCTCCATTAGCACTGTTTTACAGTATTTCCTCATAGCCAAGCACTGCAGTAACAACACACACAAGCAGTTAGAGAGAACATCCAGCACTTCACAGTGATTGGAGCCTGTGCAAAGGACATCATCAATTACCCCCATTTTCTGATGTCTGTGATTCTATCATCTGCTAAACTTGCCATTGAAGTTGTTTTTTGAGCTATTCCCTGTGTTACAGACATTTACTTAGGAAATCTGGAAAGTAAAAATCACCTACAGATTTTCTAGATATTGGTCTGGTCCTAAGGTTTGAACAGAGACTAGTCATGCTTGGCAACTCACACTTTGAAAGTCACATTCTTCCTGAGTTATGTATTATTTCTTTTGTGTTGGGAAATATCGAGGCTGTCTGAAGGTGAAGTTGCTCCTATCACTTGCACCTGAACTTATGCAGAAAAAATCCAAGGATTACCTCTGAGAGCCCTTCCTTGCACAAGGGACATTTTGGGTTGTGATCCAGGCATCTCTCCAGACATTTGAGACAAAAGGTATGTCCACAAGGTGTAGTGACAGGTTCATAGAAGAGCCTGGATTGGAAAAGCCAAGAGCAGAAAGACAACAATATCGTGTACTAAAGTAAAAGAAAACGGTTGCTACCAAAAGAAGCTGAATTCATTCACTAACTTAACTACTGACTACTACAGGGATAAAGATGTTTCTTGCTTTTAATTTCTTCAACCAACTTTTGTATTTATTCAGCTTACAGACTTTTTTTATTGCTACCCAATATGAAAGGCAGCCCATAAACTCTGACTTCAGTGAATAGGAGGGACAATATTGTCAACAACTTCCAACAAGCCAGTATTTAATTTTCCTCTGTGTGAGCAATAAACAGAACCAGAAGCTGGACTATCTGACATCACTAATGAAATTGAGCAATACTTGCACAACTATTAGTACTGATATTTTGAGATTACTTGTATGTGTAGAGCTAAGCACAAAATACCTATTTTCAGTAATAGCTCACATCAGTAATTGCAATAAACTGGGACTTGGCAGCTCTGGAATAAATGGTGGAACTCAAAGATCCTGAAGGTCTTTTCCAACCTAAACAATTTCATGATTCTGTTATTGCCAGCTCTAATGCGGTTTTTTAATAGACTTCTTAATCTTCAAGTCATTGCTTTTCTGGAAAATGAGTGACAGGAGATTCATGTTTCATCTGGAAGAGTATCTAAATATATAAGGCCAGGTCTTCAAAGTATCATGGTACCTATTCTTTACCCATTTCAAGGGCCTCTATGACACTAATTTTCATGTAAAGATTTCTTTTTCCTTATTATGATTATGTGATATTGCAAAGTCACATTTCCTTGTCAATAAAGGCCTTAGGGAGATGTAAATAATATAGATTTTTTTTTTAATAGAAATAATTCAAATCTAGAAACTAAATTGTCTGTAATGTACTGTATTTTATAACATATTGTCTAATCATTTTAAGGTCTTAAATACTAGTATCATCATAAGTTAAGTGAATTAATAATTTTTCTTTAAAGTATTAGTTTATCAAAACAGTACACTATGTTCTATTAAACATGTGGAAATTACAATACATAAACCCACATTTATTAGCATCTTTCACAAGATGAGTGCATTTAAGAATGCAAGTGGCTTTTAACAAGACTGTCATAGAGAGCTCATTAAATGTCATTAGTTACTAAAAACATTGACATTTAAGCAATGGAGCACATGAAATAGTATCTAAAATGCCACACCTATCTTATTGCAACTGACAGTGTAATTGAAAACAGTTGTTAACTGTTTCATGGACAGAAACCTCACATAAGCTATGTGCAACACTGAATCCTACCCCACGTTCCAGAAAGCACTGCACTGTATATGTAATAACTTGGTAGGCACTGACTTATCTGAAATGTAGCATAAAGACAAGATACTCCTGTTAAGATTCCCCAGTCTGCCCTAGCTCTCACAAAAGCCAGCAGCAACTTTTCCTAACGACTCTAAGAGGACCTGGACAAGCTCCATGACTTGCAGAAAGGAACACTACACACCAAGACTTCTCATGACATTATTTTGAGCTACTGTAATAGCAGAAACTAAATTGCTGAAGAGTAATGCTCCTTTTCTCACCAGCATGTAGCTTTGACTACTTTGTATTTTCTGCTTGCTGCAGGAGCAAAGGTAGATCAATAACGTTTTGGCCACTCCATCAGACAAACAGGTTAATAACAGCTCCTGCAGTTAATTGTGAACAGGTCAGTAGGTTACTAGGTAATTAGTCCAAACTATCTCAGGAACCAAATCCCCAAAACACTTCTGAAGAACATAGCAGGAAATAATTATAATTGGTCTGCATAAACAACAAGAAAGATCTTAGGAGAGCTTTCCTGAGCACAGGCCTTCCCTGTGCAGTGATGTTACAAAGCTAACATCCTTCTGAAGGCACAGCCTGTGTTTGGGGTTACAATTCCAAGTGCAGCACCTATACCATCCTCTATGCTGTAAGGGAAACAGCAATCCTTGGGCTAATTCCTTTACAATATATTGCAGTCTGTCTGTTTCTGATTTAACATAGAGGATGAGAAAGTAGGATTAATTTTATTTAAAAGGTCATAAAAATGCTTTGTGGACGCAATAAACAAGCAGAATCACTAAACCATCTAAGTAATTGTGTGGCTTTCTGTTAGAGGAAAATTTTGCTCTTTGCACTATTGACTGTTTTGACAGCTGCATAAACTTTTGGAACATATTTCAGCTGTAGACAGGGAGAGTGGGAAGATCTGATTTATTCCAAGCAGAAGCAAATCAGACAATACAGCAGTTGGTCCTCAAAGCTTTCAGTTTATCTGAAACAAATTGAAGTCTCCTCCTCTGCATACAAACAACAAACCCCAAATTTCTCAAAACACAGGCCTTCAGAAGTAAATCCCTAAAGAGGCTATCTGCTATTTAAGAATTAAAAAATATCGTGCAAAACTAAACTCCAACATGAATAACAGATAAACCTGGGTAATTAAAAAGACCAAACGGCCTAAGCAACACTCACTGCAGCCAAGTGAAACACCTTCCCAATATCTCTAAGTCACTGAAAACCCTCCACATAATGTTATTTGCCAAAGTTAAAATATTTTGTACAAAACAATTTGTAAAATAGATGCAGTTGACAATTCCTACTTGTTTGACTAAGCCACTAGTGTTCCCAAGAATAACTGTTGTTTAACTGGAAGAAGAAATCTTCAAGCAAATGGAGTGACTGCCTCAGTAAAGTGAGGAACACATCTCTTATGCAGGAGAATTAAAACATACTCTTGTTTACTCTCAAGATCCTCCTATTGAAATAGCAGCAACACAGTACTTCACATGCAAACTCAGAATATTCACTGGATGTGGTCTCTTTAGGTATTTCGTGCTTTTCGTGACAAACAGCTCTACAAATTCCCAGATGACCAGCCCTGGGTTTGTGACCTGTGTCAGTGGTGAGAGCAAATCTTTCAGACACCTTCACTAATGTGCTTAGCCCTCACGTGACTTTTGTGCCCTTACCAAAGCAATCACTAGCCCAGAGAAGATCAAAGAGTCCCCATTCATCAACAGTGCTCAGAACCAAAGGTCTAGAAATGCATCACTGGAGTAACAATCACAGTAAAAGCTAACTTCATGTCACAGGCAAAAATAAGTACCAAGTAAGCGAGAAAATCTCTAAGTCATAAAAGGGAGGAAGATACAGCTGGAAAGTTATAGACATCTGTGAGAAAAGAACACACCTCATACACAGGGAGCAGTCCAAATCTGATGGATCCACAACTTCAAATGGAATATGCTGTCCAGTACTATTTTCCTTGGTATCAACTACATCTATCAACAAAAAAAAAAAGTAATTGAACAGAACTATGCAAGCACAATGCTATCTCATGTATTTACACCAGCATCTGATATTTTAATGTGTGTTGTATATACTTGCAACTTACTGAACCATGAAGCATCATTATAGTAATTTCTATGCAAAGCTTCAAATTCAGCCTTGGCACAAATCTGCACATCTCCCCTTAATTTTGGTCACATTATATCCACCTACAGAGGATTCAATCTGGCCTTGCATTAGCAATCAATGCCAAAACACTTTGTTAGTGCTGAAAGTCTAAAGTGAGACATATTTTCCTCTCATACCATTGTAAATGGTATAAATACATTCCACAGCATGAAAACAAGACCAGATATCAAGAACAAATAGAGTCTGTACTTTTAAACTTTTAAAATTGTTATAGAAAGTGCTAAGACCATGTGCAACACTGCTGTTCTTTAAAAGATTCAGAGCTCTACTGAGAAAAGCATGACCCAAACTTCTTTGCCCCTTTTTAGACTTTTTTTCTCTCTACACACAGGAAAGATTCCACAACATGCATGTGTTGATTAGGCAAAAGAGAAAATATAAAAGGCAAAGTGTAATTTGGTATCTCTTTGTCTGAATCTTACAAAAGAAAAGTTTCCACAGGTTGCATGCCATGGAACCTGTCCTGTGTATAATTAAACCTACCTTTTTTCATCAGTTTGCAGGGCACCTCAGCATTTCGCATCTCCTCTGAGCAGCACTTCCTTTTCAGGAGGCTGCATTTGTCAGAGATGAGAAAAGCAGATTCTGGCATGGAGGTGAATTTGTTCTCCTCCTCTGAGCAGTCCTTTTTGCTCTCTGTAATTTGTATAGATTTCCTCAAACTACCAGAAGTAGTTACATTTGGTTCCTCTTGAATGGAAAAACCCTTTTTCTGTTCCACATTGACCTGTGTGAAGAGAGGACTGACATTAGACCAATCTTCCAACAATTTGGTAAGGAAAAAACTCAATCTGTCAAAAATCCTTAATATTATGGATCACCAGGAAGGACTTTGTAGGTCAAGAAGCAAGAGTTTGAGAATTGATAATTCTAATTAAAAAAACCCCAAACCCCAAAAAGCAAGCAATCAACAAACTTGATTTCCCCTCTCCACCACTGAGTATTTTCAGCCCTTTTGTGTGGCTTTAGAGCTTGAAGGTTGTGAAACTGGATTCAGACAGAAATGTGGCTAGTCTCATGTTAAATATATTGTTATCACTGAACCTATGAGAAAATGCATATTGTTTATATCATGGTGATGGTATCAACCAACAGGAAAACCAAAACAACATCAGCTCATTCTAAGGAAGCAGTAAAAACGCACAAAATTTTTAATAGAAAAAAATGCCCAGAGCTTCCTCTCGGAAGGCAGATTCCTTTCTCAGGATAAACTGTTCAGGGTTTATCCATTATGGCCACAGGACTTCCTGTGAGCAGCCACTGCACAGGACATCACCTGTCAACTTTGTAACATCACTTCCCTGGATGGACCTGAAAACAGACACCATGGATTGTGATGTGTAATATGCAGAAAGATGAGTGAACTGTCCCTTGGATGGCTTTGTGAAAGAGTCATGCAAAAGGGTTTCTTGTCAGAAATATTCTAACAGCTTTTGCATGGGGCAATGTCACTGATTGTTTCTCATCAGCCTCAACAAGGCAGCTCAAAACCTACCACTTTTGTTTGTAAGGACTAGCCAAGTTTTCTCCTAAATATGTAATATATGCAAACCCCATCCCAAAGTTCAGGTTTCAGTGGAGCAGAAGTGATCCTTACAACCTATGAATGTAAACCTCTGCAGCCATTTACAAAACTACAGCTGCAAAACCAGACTTATGAAGTAGCTAATATATTTTATGTAGCTCTACAATAACGTCTGAGTATTGTACAGACTGAGTAAAGAATTACTTCATTACTGGCATCACCAGTATAGCTCAAGTTGAAGCTCTAGATTTTAGCATTTCACAACTTTTGAGGGTATCTAAATTCAATCTACAGAGGCCCTTTTCCACTACCAACTACTTGAACAACGTAAAGATGATTAGAGGAGTAGAACCCAGTAAATTCTGACATAAAATCTGCCAGAACAACAGAGGACTTCTATTAAAGAAAAAAAAGTCAAATAAGGAGATTTCAATAAGTTAACACTGTTTTGTATGTTCTGAAACTCAGTAAAAATTTGAGAAAATGTCTCCTCCTATCTCCCAGAGGCAAAAAGGAGAAAAGGCTTCCCAATGTGAACACAAAACACACAACAAATTAAGAACCACACATCAGACTTGATCTTTACCTTGAGCAACCTTTGTAGGTTATGGCTGGTGCCTCCAGATCCCACTGAATTTAGGAGATTCCCCTTTAATCTAGAGTGATGTGACAACAGCTGCAGGATATCGGGTAAGTGTTCCTGAGCATTTCCCGGGATGAGTGAAAACAAACTAAGTAGAAGCTGTGATATAAAACAGAACACTTCACTGCTTAGTTCCTTCCTTGCAACCTCTAAATGAAAAAGCAAGTAAGGGAATAGCTGAAAGAAGCATCCAGGATTTTGTTAAAATCATTTAAAGAGCCCTTTAAACTAGGGTAGGAACAAAAAGTGCAAGAGCTAATGCAATACAGGCCAAACAGACAGCAAGAAACATTTTCAGAGTTAAACAAGCCCACAGAGTCATTAACCATTCTCTGTGATGTGACACACACATGCCTTTGTCCTCTTTGTTCTGCAGTTCAGGGCTCACCAGAAATTATTAACAACATCTTTCTTAAATGTTTTTGGAGTGTTTTTGGTTTTTTTGGGGTTTTTTTTGCTGCACATCATCTTTCACTGGAGTTTACTAGTACAGAAAGCACTCATCTCACAGGCTTAATCCAAGATCAGCTGGGTAAATGTGTCTGATATTGTAAAATGTAGCTATTTTTAATTAACTTATGTGAGAATACAAAAAAGGTAGGCAGTAGAAAAAGGCTATTTTTTCATTTGCTATAAGAAAATAAGTGCATCTGTTTCAAGGAGCAGCTTGAAGCCCCTTGTATGGCATAGATTATCAGATGAATATTTAAGGAAAGAAACAGACCTGAATAGAACATTCACACTTCAAAAACTAATTTCAACATACTATTGAGGTGATCCTGCTGATGCCTGAGGAAGCCACATGACAGCTGAGATTTCTATTTAAAGCCAAAAAGGATTTCACAGGATCACACTATGTCTAAACTAACACAGGCAGACAGTTAATACAAGCAGAACATCACATCTGCACCCAAAGAATTTGGTAAAACATAGTATGTCACTGTTATGTGAACAGCCTTGGAAATGACCCAGTAAAATATTGCATCATGGATGAACTCTGTGTCTGATGAGTGCACGAGTAATTCCTGCAGTCATAAGAAGCCCAGTTTTGCTCAGAACTCCACTGCTAAGAAATTAAATGGCTTGGAAATGACTATTTGGAGTCAGAATTTAGAAACATATCTGTTTGTTTCTGGTCTTTTTACTCTAGTGCACAGAAAGTCTTCCAGCATGACTGTGAGCACAAATCATGACATAATGACAATGAAAGACTGCATGGAACCCACCGGGGAAAAAAGCAAACAAAACCCTCAAACATCAGTGACAAAAAATCCTCAGAGGTTGAAATCTCAACCACATATAAAATGAAATAGAAATCTGATTTCACTACAACCATTCAGGTTATACTCTGTTACCTCCAGGAATAGAGTTTTACTGTAAGAATTCTACTGTGCTTTTAGAAAACCTTATGTGCTACAGCACATAGAAACCCTAATGTTCCCATTCCACCAGTGATTGAGAATGGCATAAATACACTGCCATAAAGGAAAATAAAACTATTATATTTTTACTGCCACAAGTAATCACTGCAACACTGAGCCTTTTAACTATGACAACAACAACAAAAAAATCAAATGTTAAAATACTGATTTACAGGATATCAGAGACTTGAGGGGTGGGCAAAACAGCAGTATTCACCACAGCCATATAAGAATTCACACACATTGTAGGTTACAACTGAAAAAAGCCTCACAGCAGATCCATTTTTTTGCTTATTTAGCATTAATTACTAGCAACCCTAAAAAACTAATTTAAAACCACTCTTCCTTTGTTGACTGCTTCCTCTTTCACACCTCCTGCACACACTGACACTTGGGCAGCATGACTGGCAGTAGGAAGAAGGCTGCTGCTCCCAAGTGGAGTTTGATGAGTGCTGCGTGTTGTGTTCTGCCAGTCATTGCCCTGATACATCATTCAATAGCAATTCCCCTTCTTCTGCACTCCATCATTGCTAATAGATTGCCAGGCTAGGAATCAGATTAGAAATTTGAAAATCACAATAGTCTGTGGGTGGCAATTATTAACAATTCAGTTTTCCTTCAAATTTGTAGACGCTAACACTGTTACTGTTTCCACTGAATGACTGCTCAGTATATTTTCTTGCTACCTTCCTACCTTCAGACCAGCAATACACAACTCAAATATGAGGAACAGTCTGGATTTGTATCTCCATCCACCTCTCTGCAGTAAGAGAGAAAAAGAAAAAAATCTCATCCTCCTTTATGAGAGGCCATTGAAAACAACCGTGCAGTTCCAGATAATTTAGGGAACTCACCTTTTGTGCCTCAGACTTGGCTGTCTTGTTCCCAGTATCTAGAGCAAGGCAGAATAGAAACTCCCTTAAAGCTTCTTCTGTTTTCCCCAGATTAGCTAATGCTTGTCCTTTCCTTAGGTGACCCTGCAAGGAAACACCCACAGCTGCAGCTTTTGTGAAGAGAATATGCAATAAAACCATGGTCAAAGTACAAAAGATCTTTCTGAAGAAGGAGAAGTTAGACAGGAAAAATCACTATAACCATGTCTAACACCTAGACACCACCAGTGTCTGTGTTTCCAAATACAACAGTCCTGAAAACTATAAGCATAAACAGGATATTCTTCCACTCATGAAAGTATGATTCTTATGGCACTTGAGCCCAACTGATATTGGAAACATCTACTTCCCTTATATTCACCTTCTACAATACTTTGTCCTTAGTATTCAATTTCTAGAGAGTTCACAAAATTTGTATTCATGCAAGTCAAAGATAATAGTCTCAGCTCATTCTCCAGAACTAGCACTCTCTTCCTTCACCTCGGGAAGCTCAGGAATATAATGGTTGAATGTCTGTAGATCGCAGGAGTCCAAGAAGTTTCAGGACTTAAAGCCTCCCTCAGATTCTACTGTCTGACCATTCTAACCATTTCCTACCAGGGCAGTATCAAGGTTTTTAAAAAGTGTAACCAGTCAGAACTTACTTTCAACCAGTATGGCTGCAGCCTGCATGCTGTTTCTGCATCATGCAATGCATCTTCACAAGCTTTCAACGTGGAGTTAATCTGGGACCGGTTGCTATATAGTAAGTGGTCATTTGGAGCTGTAGGAAATAGAAAAAGTAGTTGATTAGGTAAAAAGAAATTAATTACATAAGCTTCATTCCTTTTTCTTTTAAACGCATATTGGTGCTTCCAAGTTGCACAAACCCATGAAACACTCAGATTTTAAGTAACTATGTACTAAATTAAATCTGGAAACCTCTTTGGGCAACTCGAGACAAAATACCAGCCATATATTATATAACTGAAGAGAACATTGCATAAATAAATGCTGAGACACTCACACAATAAATTACAAGCACTGACTGAGGATCAGATAGTTGGTAGAGACACACAGGAGACACAGCAGGAGGAATGCTGTTGTAGTGTAGGGAGAAGTTTCAAAATTGGTAGCACCAAAGTTTTTAAATTATAAATAAGGGTCTTTTCATGCCAGAGCTCAAAACAGAGGAAAAGAAGGGACAGTGTGAAGAATCAGGTAGCGCTACAATGATCACCGAGTTACACACACTGTAGCACCGAGACACAGCGTGTGCTGGGGGAAGGCTGGCCACTTATCTTGGCAACACTTCCCTATAATACCTTGCCTTTAACTTCTACTTAGTCCTTGCAGCGCGAGTCAGTTTTCCTGAAACTGCATGAAGGGGACCGCATCAAAAGTTCTCGCTGCACAGCCCCGCAGGCGCTTCCCGGCGATGGGGACGGAGAGCGGGGCCGGGCGGGCCGGGGGTGCGGGACACGCCCGCTGCCGGACACGCATCCCCGCCGCTGCCTCCGCGCTCGGCCGCGAGCGGCTCCTCGGCGCACGGGGGTGCTCGGCGGGGCTCCCCAGAGCCCTTCCCGGGGCGCGGCGCTCCGCGCCCCCCCGGCTCCGCCGGTTACACAACGGCGCCGGCCGGGGGGAGCCCAGCCGGACCGCAGGCTCGGGCTTACGCAACCGCTGCTCTCCTGACCCAGTTTCACCGCGGGCCGAAGGGCCGAGACCCCTCCCTGGGGCTCCCCTCCAGGGCTTTCCCGACACCCGCCCCAGGACCCGGCCCGGGGAGCCGGCGGCGAGCGGGAGCGCGTCCCTGGCACGCTCCCGGACACCGGGGTATTCCCGGTGGGACGAGAGGCGCCGGAGAGGCCGCCAGCGAGCCCCGGCCGGCGCAAAGTTATCTCCCCCGGCGTGGAGCCGGGGACCGGCACCGGGGAGGGGGAGCCCTTACCTAGGCTGACCGCTTCGTTGTACTTCTGCAGGGCGGCTTGGAGCTTCTTCTCCTTGTAGAGGAGGTTCCCTTCGTGCCGGAGCTGCGAAGCCTTCACTTGGCAGGGGAACCACTTGGTCAGCAGGTTGCTAAGGATGACATTGACCCGCAGGAGCTGCCCGGCCGCCGCGCCGCCCGCCTCCTTGCACAGGACGCAGCGGGACTCGGGCGCCCGGTCCCTCTCCAGGCACTTTTTGCAGAACGTGTGTCCGCAAGGCAAGGAAACGGGCTCGAAGAGGAAGCCCTGGCATTTGCGGCACCTGAAGACGTCCCAGTCGCGGGGTGCCGCGGGCTGCCCGCCGCCGGGCAGCCCCTCTTTGATCCGGACGCTCTGAGCCAGGCACTCCACCAGCTTCTCCAGCTGCTCGGCGCGCAGCTGCTGGTGGCGGGACGCCAGCTGGTACAGCGGCAGCGCCTCGTGCAGCCGCCCGCCGAAGGCCAGCGCGTCCGCCCGCCCGAGCAGCACCTGCCACTCGGGCCCCAGGCCGCCGCCCGGCGCCTCCAAGTTCTGCGCCTGCAGAGCCCCGGCCGCCAGCTGCAGCACCAGCTGGGGCTCGGGGCGCGGCGGCAGGTGCGAGCCCATGGCAGCGGCTCTAGCGCGGCGGGCGGCGCGGGACGCCGTGAGGCGCGGGCGCGGCGCGGCGCCGCCGGCCCATGGTGCTGCTGCCGCCCCGCGCCGGGAGCGCCCCGCGCCGCCGCCGCCGCTTATATAAAGGCGGGCACGTGACGGCGGCGGCGGCGCTCATTGGGCAGCGCCCGCAGGTTGTTACAAAACCAGGCGGTTTTGTAACGCGCCGGGCCCGGCCCGCACCGGGAGGGGCCGCCCCGCTCCGGTCCCGGTACCCACCGCCCCCCCGCCCGGGACGGTTCCTCCGCCCCCTCGGACACCCCGTCCCGGCGGCGCTTCCCCGCCCCGGCGCGGGGCGGTTCGAGGCGTGCGGAGAACGGAGGCGCTGGGCTGTGGAGCGCTGCCCACCGGGCACACCGTGAGCGGAGTGCGGTGTGACCCGCTGGTCCGCACGGGCGCCTCGCGGAATGCGCTCCGGGGTTCGGTGTTCTGGTACCTCCGTAATGCGAAAGAAACATCGGCTCGAGGTGATTTTGAAAAGCGAAAATGCCATTTCCTGCTAGAACTGGAATAGTGAAGCTTTGTAGCTACACAGTTAATCATTCTCTTTAAGGGAATCTATGTAGTAGTGAAGCTATTTTAATGTCAGGTACTCCTGGTTTTAGAACAACTAAGGAAAACATTAGAAGCAAAACGTTGTGTTTATTTAGTTTTGCAGTGTGGCATGTTGCACAGCTCTACCTGCCCGTGCCAGATTCTCGATAAAAAGCACATGCCTTCTGATGTATCTTTGTTTCATTTAAGAGCAGCTCTGTTGACCATTTCGATCTGCATGTTCCCACCAATTCTCGTTAGATGAGAGTTGCACGAGTTGTGTAACTGTCTATGCTAAATGTAGTCTAGGGAGAAAATCACCTGTGCTACTACAGAAAAGAAGCTGTTCTAAAACAAGTTGTGTAATGCTTTTTGTTTGCAGCTTTATGCATATTTACAGTTACCAGAAATGTCCACGTTATGTATACGTACATTCTAAAAATACAGAGCACTTTTCACACTGTCTTAAAATCCACTGCAGAATTTGAAATTTCTGATGATATCCTATTACTGGTATAATCAGCCTCCTCACGAAGCTCAAGAGAGGGGATGAAGGAATTAATTTCCATTTTCTTACTGGCAGAAGTGTCTGGACTCCCCAGTTTAGACTGTGTAAACTAAGCAGGTATTAAGGAATGAGCCCTGCCTGTGGAGCTTGAATGGACAGAAGAAAAGATGAAAGAAAGGAGAGTCAACCTGAGTTTTGCAAGACCTTGTTTAGGGTAGGATACTTGAGAAAATTCAAATGACTTTAGATTTCAAGAGGAAAAATCAGTGAAAATCCAGATTTTAAGCAATTTTAAACATTTAATGATGCACACTAATTTTGTGATGCTTGTGTCCATGTATAGGCAACATTATGCTTATACAGAAAAATCAGATATGTACCTGGAAACAGAAGCCAGCTATCAGACCTCTCATTTGTCTTTTGATTCCTGTGATGTGAAGACATTCAGCATCTGCCAAAAATTTAGCCCTGTCTCTAGAGCTCTTTAATCTTTAAAAAAGAAAAAAAAAAAAAAGAAAAAAAAAAAAAAAAAAAAAAAGAAAGAAAAAAATGTTTAACATCTAACTGCTGTTCCTAAGCAAGTCCTTTAACTAGAAAAAGAATTAAATAAGCACTGGTTTCAGTACTTCTTTCTGCCATCACTCACATCAGATAATAACCCAATGTATGGTACAGCCTGCCAGCAAATAATCCAAAGAAAGGTGGGACAACTGAAGCACTTAAAATTTCAGTTAAGCAGTACTTCAGAAGAGTTAGAAAGAATGAGCATTTGTACTCAGGGGTGTGGAGTTTTCCCTCTAGGCTCCAGCTTGCTAACATAGACTTCTTGTTTTGCAAACTTCCATGCAAGAAAATCTCATGCTATAAAAGAACAAAATCCTTCAGAAAAAGAAGAAAAATGCTTTCTTGTAGCCTTGAGGTCGATAGTTGTCTCTATTGCAAAACTATAGTCTCGGCAACTCTTCAGTGTGTTATTTTATAACCATTGTCCTGAAAACCACTATGAGTCAAAGCCTATTCAAGCGAGGGAAAGTGACATAACCACTGGTTACCAGTAGCAATGCAGTGACAATCTCTATCAGAGATACGCCACCAGTATTTACATAGTTACATAGCAGACACTTAAAGAGATAAGTCATGGTATAAAGAGAAGGTTTCTAGCAGCACATGAATTCAAGATGGGGAAGGGGAATAGATTTATCATGGGAAATGCAATCAGCATTTGTGCTCTGCGAGGAATTTCCACAGTTCCTGTTCTCAATGTATAAAAGCATCTACAGAGCTGGCTGGCAATCTGAGAGCTCTGGACTGAAAGGAGTCTCAAAAAAGCGCTGGGAAAAGCATTTCTGGGAATTCTCTTCTACCAGCAGGACATGGCTGAAACATTTCGAGAGAAAAGAGCAGCTGTGCTTGTGAACTACTCCCTGTGGTGGAAGCTGTGTGCTTAGGAGGGTTCAGAACACAGACCATTATCCCAAGCCTGCAAATAGTTAAGACCTTATGACAGATGGCCCATGAGCAACAACTCTGTGACTTTTTAGGGGAGAAACCAGCTGGTTCTGCCTCTCCTAGTTACTGGTATGTGTGGTGTTTGGTAAATGTTAGTACTTGGTGGGGTGTGACAGGTACAGAGTCAGCTGTACAGTCACTAACAGCAAAATATTTTAAAGCCAGGATACTAATTTACTGTTCACTAGAAGTCAAACAACTACTAAATATTTGATTCTGACATCAGGCCTGGCTCTGCAAAGACTTTTCTAGCAAAAACAGCTGTGTGAATTGATCATACATAATCTAGATATGCTGGGGTGTTTTTATATAACACATCCTGAAAGCACAGGGTTTTCATACATTCATACATATATTCATGGATTTGGAGCAGCAGTAGGTCATGAGGTGTACTTGATTAGAAGGCAAAACAAAAAAAGAAAAAGGCAAAAATCACCCTCCTGCCTACCTGCATTGTTCATGAGATCAAGAATGGATTTATCCTTTACTTAAACTGAAAAAGTTAAAGTGAGGAGGTGACTCACTCTGCAAAAGCACATCTCCCTTGTATGATTTTTCCGCAAAGGGAGGTTTAATTTCTTCCTTTTAATGACAATGAGCACAATACTGATCTTCTTCCAGCAGTTAATGGCTGGCATAACAGGCAGCATGAGAGCATGATTACATTCTTCTGCCTTCTTCTGGATCTGTAAACTGCATCAGGCTTTGAGTCCACAAAAGCCACCAATAAACCTGCATCTTTCCCCTCTCAAACACAACTAACCCAAGTGTGAAATTCCAAACCACCAGTCACGCCAACAGAGCTCCTTCTCTAATGGAAGAAGGGATGTGAAAAGTCACATCACAAATACAGCCACAGATGGCTTTTTATTTCCATGTGCTCTGCACATGGAAATAAATGCTGTAATAGTCCACAGCAAGAACAGATTTGGCCTGATGGCCCATGCAGTTGAGGCACTTTCAAGAAAGCACCAAGCAGGAGGCCTGGCAATTATGCCAGGAAGCTGCTCTAACTTACAGGAGAACAAGAGGAGAAGACACGTGCGCTCTTCTGTGTTATTTTGCCACCGAACCTCTGAATGATTTTTGGCAACTATTTTTACCTCTTTACCTCTTCTTTTGCATTCTGCCTATGGTGACTATTCCTTCATGTACTGAGCATTCTTGCTATCACACACATGTGATTTACATTGAGAAGCTATCAAGTCCACGTTTTTTATTTTATATCTGTTTAAAGTGAATTAATCTTGAAAGAAAAGATAATGTTCTGTCGTCTAGAAAGGAAATTAAAGAAAACGTGTAATGGACAAATTTATGTTCATACGCCATGGTTAGAAAATCACTAAAATTAAGACACAAATATACGATCCAGTTTAAATAAATGCAAGGCACCAATAAAGAGAACAATACTATCACAGGGTGTTGTTTCTCAAGGAAAAATACCAACAGAGCCTGAAAAAGGTTCTTGTTACCTACTGATCCATGAACTGTGTAATAAGAAAAAACTCCAGCGCCCTTCCCACACAAACCCCTGCCTGCCTAATTGATGACTGACTAGTGATCAGCTTGACAAGACCTCAGGACCGACAAAGCAAGCATCCCACTCAGGCTGTATCTCTCACTGCATGATACTGAAAGGGGGATTCACAATGTGCCTTTGAAGCATAACCAAACCTAGAGTGACTTGGATAAAAGAATTTCTGTTCAGCCATATCCAGATTCTTAGAAGGTTACTTTTGTTCTGCATTGCAATGAAAGGGCTACAGCCAGAAATTCAGTGAAATTCAAATTCCAGGGTATTTTAGTTGTGAAGGAAGAAGATATTTCAGCATTGAGCAAATATTTAACAAGTAATCCACTATGAATTCTGAAAAACCTAACAATATTTGGAAGACTCTTATTTTAGCAAAACTGAGGAACTATCTACTATGCAATCCCACTAGCCATTTTGGTGACAATTTCTGCTTTACTAATCTCTCAGGAGGAAAGGCCAAATTAATTCATAAGTACAGAGGAATGAACACCCCAAGTTTTCAAGCACACATCAGTATAAATGGTAACCCTCCAACTACAGTAAACTGCTGCTTAATGTGTGGCAAGACAAACTCAAGACTAAGCGGTCCAGAGAACATGACAAACCCGATCAAGAAGCCTTTCTATTTCTGGAGAACATGAGCAATTGCTGTTACAGAACCCTCAAACAAATATATTCTGTCTAGAAGGTGCTCATGGATTCCTCTGCTCTGATCAGTAAGAAATGACTTTGCAAATGCCTTGAGCAACAGGTCATTTTACCTTCATGCAGCAGAATTCTCTTTGTCTGACAGGACTTCACTTAGTCTCAGCTGAGATACATTTTCAGTTTGAAACAAACAGTAAACCTAAACAATCAGAAGGGAAATGTTGTAACAAGGAACACAAGGATGTATGCTTTGTTTCACAGCCTGTGGTAATATAGAAGGAAGATGAACAAGCTTCATAGAAGAATTAATACAGTCTACAGTCCACTTGGAAGTTAAAACACTAAGATGCAGTATGGATCAAAGCTGGAAGTTATTGATGAGTCTAGTACAAAGCAAATGGAACAGGAAGCTTTTGAACAATTTGAAATTCTGCCTGATGGTTTATTTGAAACTATAGGGCACATTATTGCACAGGTTTTAAAAGCTTTCTGGACCACAGCTATTCAGCTATCTTTAGATTGGTATGGACTGCTGTCAAAGAAGTCTCCTCTAGAAGTATGACAAATAACTCTTACTATGCTTGTTGGGATTTTTTAAAGCCAAAAGGCAAGTCATCCTTTCCTACACAAACATCTGTGGGAGTGTAAAAGGCCTCCTTAATCCACAATTTTAATTTCAGTAGTTTTCTGCAGGGAGTGAGGAAGATAAAGGCAAGTTCTACAATCAAAAACCATGAAAGAGACAAGTATGGTTGGTATTACTGTGACAGAACACCTGCAATTGGCTGGAATGAGCCAATGCTTAACAGTAGGAGTGGCATGTGCTTTCTAAAGTACATCTGACTTGTGACAAACTGAGTTCTAGAGCCACAGCCTGCTGTCTTTGGGCAACTGCTCACAGCCTCCCTGTCTTTGTTGCTGGGGAAAATTCATTCAGGCAGGGAGTGAGGAATTCATCCATTTTTGGCAAAGCTCTTAGGGGCATACCTGTGGTCCCACAGCATTTAAATGAGAGTTGAAACATGTTTCACTTTAAAGGAGTTCTTCCAAGGTAAACTCATGGGCCAAAGGAGTATCTTAGATTAAACTATCCCAGGACAAAGGGAGGGACCTACAATGACCATCCAGTCCAGCTGCCTGAGCAAGTCAGGAAACTTCAGCCTGTGCTGAACTGCTTTCCAAGCCTGGGGGCTTGGATATCCTCATACCTGTGACTTCCATGCCAGAGGCT
The DNA here is from genome assembly GCF_052056855.1 of Sturnus vulgaris. NCBI lineage: Eukaryota > Metazoa > Chordata > Aves > Passeriformes > Sturnidae > Sturnus > Sturnus vulgaris. The sequence continues at coordinate 13,900,232 of NC_142256.1, read as the reverse complement.
GTAGGCAGCCCCTTCATCCTGGGGTTTGGCCTGAACGATTGATGAACTGTAGTGGGTTACAAGATCACTGCCTCTTGCTGCTCATCACCACTGCAGGGCCAGAGGTTTCTGCCTTGTCATGTCAGCTGATTTCATGGAATCAAACACACAGGAAACACATGAAACAAGAGGCAGGCATTTCCAGTTACAAAACTATGAGATTACTGCTATTTAGCCCTTTCTGATTAACCAAATAAACAGATTTCACCTTTCCACTGCTGTAATTCCATGGAATTATTCCTGGAAGCCCAGGTGATACTTCTTTCTTAATCTGCAGATTTCCAATTTTCTTCCAAATTAGCCTTTAAATATCCATTGCTAAACCTTAGTCACTTAGTAAGAAATGAGGCAACAATTTTATGCAAAACTCAAGATCACATTTGTCATACTAGAAGGCAGGAGTGGGTTTGTTATTTTATTTTTTATTTGAAATATTGCAGAGCTTTCTTATGATACATACACATCGACAGGGCTTCCAGTAACATACTTAAAAAAAAAAAAGAGTTATGAATCATAATCAGAAATGACTCTTACATCTATTAAGACAGTTATTTAAAAAAACGTTTTGATGAATCATGCAAAAATGTTCACAAACAGCATTATACCTTCCAATAGATAAATGTTTTGTTTTTCCGAAGTCTTACAAAAAGAGTTTGTGCTTTTAACACTTGTATCGAAAAAAATATATTTACAGCAGACATCATAAATGCCACATTGAAGCTCATAGAGGCAAAGTGGTGATGGTCCCCTGTTTTGCATTCTCAAAACATGCTGAGGGTTTCAGATATCTTCCATAAACTCCCAATTTAAACGTATTCAGTCTTGGATCTTCAGTATACTCCTCTTCTCCAAATCGTTCATTTCCTTCAGTATAAGGGCAACATTATATCTCAGTTCTTGAAACTTTGCAACTGGCACCTGAAACAGAATACTCAGGTTAGAAAACACAAGACATCTCAGCAACCTTGACTAGGGCTTGACTATGGATATGGAACATTCTGCAGTGTAAGGCCAATCTCTCTTAAAATACCTAATTTTTGCAGAGTTCAGACAAAGGATTGAAAGTTAATAAAATTCAGTTAATTCATCTAAATCCATGTGGAAAAGGAGAGTGGGAAAAACCAGAAATAACACTTACATGGTACATTTTCCATACTGCCTGATGAGAGAAAGGAAATACTCAAGGATGTAAACTGAGAGCTGCTTGGGTGATATAAAAGTCATGGTCTGGAAGGAAAGATATCTGGAAGGTCGTGGAGACCTCAGAATTGTCAAGCAACAAATTCGAGATATTCTGCTTGTCCAAACTTGCAAGAGAAGGAATTGAGACTCCAGGCAAGAGACTTGGAAACAACCTCAAGAGCAAATGGCACTGGGCACTACATATGGAAAGCAAAAGATTTAAACCTACAAAGCATTTTCAACTGTGCAGGAGACTCATGGGCTGTCCTTTACCATTTCAAGCCTGAGAAGCCCAGTGGCTGGAAATCTTATTTATGAAGACAGAGACCCCAGCTGAGTGCAGGCACAGACTCGTGGCACAGACTGGTGACATTGGTGCAGTGCACAAACACATGCTCATGTGAATGCCCAGTGCAGTCTGGCTGGTCCCACACAGTCTGCCTGATTTACTCCTTGACTGCACTGAAGACAGCAGTTCTTTTGGCAGAGACCCTTGTCATCCTTCTGCCCACTGTAGTACAGATACCAATTATATGAGAGGAATCTAACACCTGCATTTTCCACATACACCAGAAATGCATAAAAAGGCACCATGTCCTTTTCACTTTTGACATATATACAACAAGACTGAAAATGCTGCAATTCCCACTACTTAAAATAAACCCCAACTTCAGTCAGAAGTCACACTGTGATTAAAATACCAAACAGAGACCAAGGAGTGTAACTTACCCCTGTGCTATACACATTTTAAAACTGTTCACAACAGAATTATTTTCTGGACTTACCATCTTGCATAAGCCCTGTTAGCTAGCAGGACGTTCTGAACATGTTCAAATAAAGGAAAACTGAAGACCTGAGAACTGTATTTACTTGCACATGGTACCTTGAACCTAAACACAAGTTTATCCCATAGAGCTACTAACTGAGCAAAGACCACCCATCTGATATAGAAATCCTGTTTGCAGTCACACCCTTGGCATTCAGATCCAAGCAGCAGCAACACCAAAGAGCTGATTCTAAGAGGAGCACACTATTTTTTATCAGGTATCTATACTCCTGTGTGTGCTGGACAAACACATCTCCACTGCAGAATAACAAAGGGTCTTCCACAGACTCACAGCGACAAAAAAAAAACCAAAAACAAATAAACCCTAAAATCAAACCAAAACAGTCCGAAACAATGGCACCAAGACCAACACTTGGCATTATATGCCAGGAAATAAAGTAGGAATAGAGTATAAACTAGATTTTTTTCTCACAAGTGAATCTTACTCAGACGTAAAGGGTTAACCTGAAGTCCCTGGCACCATTTAAGTTCCATGGAAGTCCTCAAATACAGTGCATGGGAGCTCTGAGCTGGACTGTCCAGTAGTATAAATTTGATCTCCTGTGAAGTGACACCCTCAACAGTTTGCAATGTAGCACAGAATTTATGCCTTCCTCAACAGATGCTTTCTTGCAAAACAATTTAACAGTAAAATCAGTCCACCTCTTTCAACCCCAGGGCTTTGGTGCTTCTTCCAGACTACTACTAATGAGAGAACTGAAGCCAAAATCTGTACAGAGTTCAAATGTAACAATGCCTGCTGTGCATTGAATTCCTGTACGCACCACCATGTTATTTATAGAACAAATAGCATTCCTTTCCAAAGGTTAAAATTATGGAAGAATTTATGCCATCTTCTGGCAAGCCTTTAGGTACAGTGTCATAAATACTGCCACTGACTAATACTGTAACAAGTAAAGAGGTTTTTAGTTTTTTTTACTTTCTAGCAGCCAGAACAGTTCTGAAGAAAAAGAATAAAACTACCTCTGCCACAGAAAAGAATGTTACCATTCTCTGCCAAATGCAGAACATTTAGAAGTTTATCATACATTATATAAACTACCCCAGTAATTTCCCTGCCCTCAAGAGCCACCATCAGGGTGGAAGGTTACAGTTCATAACAACCTTGTAACTTTTAATCAAATCAGATATTACGTAATAATGCTTTCCAGTAATTAATATTCTTCTAATAAATTGCAGTTCAGCAGAACATGTACAGGAACAAGGCATGAAATGATTTTGATTAGTATTTCATTAAATATTTTATGTGGCTACACTGAACATGAAGGATTCCAAAGCATATCAAACAATGGTTTACAAAAGCTTTAGTGTTTTAAGTAATAATTCAACTTTCTAAATAAAATTAGGACTGGTTTCCTTACTATTTATTATGGCAATCAGACTTACTTCAAAGCGATGAGCTGTCCCATCTGAAAGCTTCATCATCATCAGAATGGATGGCTGGAGTGCACGGGCCAGTGAACTGAAATTATTTACATCATTAGTATTACAGCAGTCGAGATCAGCAGTGTGGTGAGTACAGCATTGCACATTAACAATTTTAGATGTTCATGTAGGCTTCACACAGAACATGAGTAATTTCAGTCACAGAGTCTGGCTGGAAACTCATGAACACAACAGTTCTGTCCAATTTACTTTAGTATGATACTGAGACTTAACATTTTGTTAATAATTTAGTAATGGCAAGTTTAGGAGCATTTTCATTTTTACATAACTGGTTTAGTGGAACTATGATAGGAATAAGAGGTGACCAAGTATTGCTAATAATAATGCACAGTTTTCTTATGCAATTTACCATGTTGCATTAATCATTTCCATCCCTTCATACGTTCAACTGCCAACTCAACTGGGGAATCAACCTCTTCCAGGCTTCATCCTAAATTTGTGTGTTGTGTTATTTTATTTGATGACCCAAAGAAGGGAAATGAGTCATTCTTGTGCAGCTTCCATCAACTGACACTGCCAAAGCCTGCTCAGGTACAGAGGGGCACTACAGCCCAAAGCTGCCATACCTCTCTGCAGAGGCTGTTGCTGGATGATAACAAGAAATCCCAGGGGGAAGATTAACTGAAAACAAAACTAAAAGGAAGGAAAACAAAAACCAGTAATGTATTGCTCCTATGTTGTTTGGAAAACAAATCATAGGATTTGCTTTCAGCTTGCAAGCACTGTGCCTGAGGATGTTTATCTGGACATTTTTCCCTCTCATCAGTATAGATTCTTTTTCTACAGAACGATACTTGTGTGGTGCTTATAGCACTGCTCATCAGGAAGTCACCTGACCTAGCAGCCTGTGGCCATTCCAATTTTCTCTTAGGAGCCTTTTTTCTGGATTTCGAGAAGACAATCCCTGATTAGCCATGGGCCTCTCTGGCAGCAAAGAGACAGCACTCTCTCTCAGATGCAGGTATTCAGACACACAACATGAAGTCACTCATGCTAACAATTTACACTACTAACAAAGATTGGATCATCTAATTTCTATCAGCTTGGTCTGTCTTGCTTAGAATCAAACAACACAGACAACAGGTTTCTGTTTCCTTCCAGCTCTAGACTAAAATCCATTCCCCACATGCCTCTGTCGTGGCAGATGGTAAGAAGCTGTTCACTGCAGGCACAGGCAGGATGATCTCAAAGGCTTTCTGCTGTGAAAGAAATTAGGAGGTAGTTTGATGACCAGTTACATAATCATGGCAGTGTAAAGGTGCTGTCCTGAAACACTTCTTTGTAGAAGCAGAGTGCAGGAGATGGAAAGTCATTTAATGTGTGCAACAAATGATGGTCTGCTTGAGAAGTTGAATAGATGAATACTCTCCCCTGTTCCAGTAAAACTAAGAGCTTGCCAAGCTGCTTGAGGCTCAGTCTGACTAATTTATGCCATCATCACCAAGATCTGTGGATTTGTATCAGTTCTATTTAGTTTTAAAATAAGAGACTCAAACCTTGAGTGAAATATTACCAGCAGTAAAGTGTATATACACTGACTTTTACACTGTTCAGAAAATTCCACCTTACTGTCTAATGCTACCTGCCAATCCCTAATAGCAAGGCACATTTTGACCCCATTAAAATGTTTAAGCAGCACAAGAAATCAGTTTAATTCAGGTAATTTCAGGGACGTGCATGATTTTCTTTTATACCTTGTGGATATAGCTACATCCACTCTCCACTTGAAGTCCTGGATACTTGGTAGCCGACTTCTTTGTATCAGAGCTGTGCCTTCAGAAGTGGGACGCCTGAAGAGTGAAACAGAAATAAGAGTCTGGAATGTAAATTCATAAAAGAAGTAGCAACCTAAGGAGAAAATAGGATTGCTGAGTACAAACCTGTCTGGAATTCGTTTCTCTCCTACATCTGTCCTCACTTAAAGAAGTCTGAACAAGCGGAGATTTTTGTGGATTTAAGACAACTATGCTCAGATTAGCCTCGTTTTCTATGATTCACTATGGTCTATGTTGAAAAAAGAGACCAAGTGACTGTGTAATGCTAGTAAACTGATCTCACTATAAAGTTTAGTAAGAGTCATTGTGGTGGCTGGCATACCTATTATTTAATTATAGGCAACTGTGAGGCAAGGGGACATGCAAATATATCTTTACTTTCATGCAAATCCAACAGGAACAAGCAAGCAGAGACAAGACAGATGACTTAGGCAAAACAGTTGCATAAGGTCACTGCTCTTCTTCAGCAAAAACCATCAAGTATTGGCAAGCAGCATTGTTTTAAAATATAATAATATTAGTATTGAGTGTATTTAGAAGCATACTTAAAATAACCCATAGTGGTTCTTGTTGAGCCAATATAATTTACAAACTTTAAGTTCCTTACATAATGTTCACTGCCAACCCCAGTACAGCCTTCAAGATTTTTGCCTAGTCTAATGTGTAAGAAACCAAGCATTTAATTTTTTACTCATATTGCAGGAAAAATCAGGCTGATCAAGCCCTAGTTTATTTCTGTGTGGAAATACAGTTAACAGCAATTAAACTTCAGATGGCTGACAATTTAAAAAATTTTAGCAGCAACCTAAGTTCTGGATAACTAAATGAAAAATCTGATACAAATACATAATAACCATTCATTTTTAGATATATACCCAGAAATAATTTCAGAATGAGGTCACTGAGCTGGTCCATTCAGGAGCTGGACTTTTGGACTTTGTGTTATCTTTTACTTTTTTTTTTTTTTCCTCTAAGCATCCCATGTCCCTGAAATTTATTTACGGTTCATTTCAAGGCTACTCCAGTACTTCCACTAAGGGCAGGATAAGAAACATTACATCCTTTATCCATGGTGCTAGACATAATCTAATTATAGACTTTGCAACAGAAAGGAATCCTCTGTGAACAAATCAAGCACTGTAGGAATGGCAGTCTACCATCACTACTCAGATTATCATGTGCAAGTTAGCTGGGCCCTTAGAAACTGCCCAGAAAGATTAATGATCTGATAAGGTACATGACACTCACAGGCTGAGATCCTCCAAGTGTCCTGCATTTTGCAAAGGCCATATATGAAAGAATTTATCTCTTTGGTGAGGAGGGGGTTGGGTGGTGTCAGAAGTGACACACATTCCTAATAGCATGGTAAAGGAATGAGCAAAAAAAGTAGATCAGCTGGTTCTTACTCATTGTCAACTCCTGGATAGGAAGTAGGTCACCACAGCTGGGTGCAGACATGAGGAGCCGAAGTCTAGAACAGTCATTAGCAGGATTAAACAATAAGAACAGGCCTTTCCCTCAGTGGAGAGCTGCTGCCAGAGTATTGCTTAAGTTGGAGACTCCCTAAAAATAGCCACACTGCTACCATTTCCTTAAAACATGTTAACTCCCATCAGTGGAAGTCAGTCCATTCAGTGTAGCACCAGCACTCTGGGGGAAGAAAAGAGTTTTAAAAACAGAAAGATACTCTACTTAGCAGTGGTGGGAAAGTCAGAAATGTTGATCTCCCAAACAGGGGAGAAGCTTCTGAATATTGTTGAGAGATGGCATTTCTGTGGTCAAACATGAAGCTTTATTTCTGGTCAGGACTGCACTTCTGTACCATTCTCCCAGGAAGAGTCACAACTTCTATAACTTAGTTTAAGCCTCTGTCAGGACCTTCCCAGCTTGGACAAGACTACAATGGGAACTGCAAGAATCCTATAAAGATGACAGAATGTGGACAGTGGCCAACATGCATGCAGAAATTACACAGGCTGCTAATCAAGATCCATTCCATTGATTTCTGAGAGGAATAGCAAAATGGAGTAGAAAAGACTCAACGGATCTTACATCCAAAATCTATAGCCTATAATTAAATTTTGTAAACACTGTGCCAGCAGCTGCAATATACTGTCAGGACATTGTGCAGAAGGCAAAAGTCAGAACAAGTAAAAGACTATGGATCAGGTAAAGACCATTCTAGGGACCACACAAGCTATGGTGGAAAGGATGACACACCTGGTGACAAGAGCATTACCTGCTAAAGGATGGAACTTGAAAATGAAAGATTAGAGAATTTGGAGCAGCAGCTGATTTACCAGTACCAAAACTAAAGACAAGTTCTGGATGTTTCCCTATGCACATAACAAGACAGGCCTCTGAATTGGAGGGCTGAACAAACTTGTACATGTGAAATGCTGACAAATGGCACACAGAATGCACCCTTCCGGTGGAAACTAAAGCTACAGCATTAGAAAAAAAATAGCAGTGCATTTATTATAAATGTTCAGAGAGGGGAAAATTAGTGTTACCCTTTCCCTTAAAAAACAGTTTTAATTTCATGTAGTTATTTGATGGTGTCAATGTGGCAAGTTTTTCTTTTAGTCTACATAGCTTGGTGGAACTGTGGGGACACAAATATAAATGCCAAATACTTCAGAGCTGTTGTTTAGTGAAAAGAACTCCAAAAATAAGAGATGTCAGGAAAAGTATTAAAAATGGATTTTTCTGTCTTCTCTAGCTCATACTGAATTACTGAATTTTTGATCACATGCTAATGCATCTCTTACCATCACAAACATATATATTTACAACTCAATACGCATATGTATGATTCAATGCTACATTTAAGATTGTAGAAGCAGATCTGTCTAAAAATCAAACCTGAGGTGTTCTTCTCTGGTCTCAAAACACAGAGAAAGATTACACTGGATAATCACAGCTTTCAAAATGAGAAAAAGCTAAATTTTCCAGCATCGTGATTTCACAGTAGAAAACAGACAATCATGCATGCTTCAAATTACATCTAAATTTATCTTCCTTCCCTACTGCAAACAATATTTCCACTTTGCAACCATGAATTTTACATTCTTAGCACCTATAATTCAAACAGAAGAGCAAAGAAAAGATGAGAAGACTGAATTTATTTTTACTCCAAGAACCTTTAGCTGTAAGCCAAGATCTTAATCAAAGAAATGAAAAATATTTTTAGCTTTGGTAGCAGCACTCAGACCTTTGAAGATAACTGAAAAACCACAACTATGATTATTGGGATTCCATGCAAAGAATCTGGAGCAGCATTGGGTTAGTGGTGTCACATGCTGAGTGACCTCAAGTTTCAAGAAGGAAAACTGGAATCACAGAGAATCCTGAGTTGGAAGGGGCCCACAATGATAATCGGAGTCCAACTCTTGGCCCTGCACAAGTTTGCATATTCAAAATGTTCAAGATTTTGAATTTCTAGATGTAGAATAGGCTAAATATGGTTGAGCAGAGAAACTTCTAGAAAAAGAGAATCCCAAGAACGGACAAAAGAGACAGGCTGTTCAAAAAGCTTTTGATTTAGAACTTTCTCCAGAGTTACTGAAGAATGTTGCTTAAAAAGTCAATTACAGCAGGCAGAGCACTTGATATCTCATATGTGTTGTCATTAAGTCACTCAGTGTGATTTCCCAACTGAACTGTACATTAAGAGTTGAGAAATGCTATCTGAGAAAGCTGCCATGAACCAGAGCATGTAGAGGGCTTATGTAGCCTGCCTCTTTTGCTAAAACTTGCAGTGATAATTATGGCAAAAATGAGTAATTCTGCACTGCATTTTTCATCTGAAGGTATTGATCCACCCCACAGTCTATAGAACATTATAAAAACTGATGAATACAGAAAAACTGAAAATTGACAAGAAAGCTACTTAATGCATGTATTGCCATGCATGATGGACCTCATACTGTGATGAATCAAAATAATGGGATAAGTCTTGCTCTCGTTAATTTGGAAAATATTGCTGTTCCTTCAATATACCAAGGATTTGTGTCAGCAGAGCTCTGTGCAGCCCTGTTGTCCACACAATGAAGACACTAACCTGTTACCAAAGACTACACTGGAGAAGTCCACAATGAAATCTTCTGGTATTCTGAAAGAGAAGAGCAAGACAAAACAGTTAGGGTTTTTTGCAACCACTCCTATATGGCCTTATCTGAAAAAAAACCCTAAATCTATTACAGAACACAAAAGATGTGTCAACATTTTCCATCTTCCATTGCTTAAAATTGCCAGCTCTTATGTAAGCACTTCAGTATTGATTCAGTCAGGGCTCTCAAAAGGACAACCTATGTTTATATACCAAGAACCCTAAAACTGTATTACATCTTCCCATCCTGCCCTGTATGGCAACAGTGTATTTCAAAAGAACCCAAAATTTGCTTCTCAGTAAAGTCAAGAAAAATTTTACTGATGGCTCTGACAAGAGGGCAGGCCAGCAATGCATGCTTTCAAAAATCCCAAACTTAACACGTTTCATTTCACTTTCACCTCAAGTGTAATGAAGACAGAAGGAATTGCCCCTCAAAATTCAAACAGGGGGCCTTGTAGCCGAGGCTACTCACAAAAGGAGCATATGTGGGGACTGGCTGAAGAGACTAACACACTCCATCTACCCTACACCTCTCCACTCCTTCACCATACTTCCAACACTGCTGTTGCTTTATAAACAAGCTACTGTTGATTTTCAGTTCAATAGATCAGGCTGTGAGTTGCAAAGACCACAGAGCAAACACTATCCATTCAGCTGCCTTTGCCACAGGGACACTAACCTCCTACAGAGAGGCAGGTTGGACAAGTGGGAGAAGTCACTACTGCTACTGCCACAGTTAAATCCAGCACTCACCATGAATCAGTGCCCAGAGACATTACTCACCAGTGGCTTGAGACACACAGCAGTGTATCAAAGAAAAATCAAAGCAAACAAGGAAGTTATCTGTCCTAAAGAGCTTACAGTGTTTAATGACCAGAGAAAAAACAACTCATCAACTCACACAGTGGGAAGATGAAACAGCAGTTATTACATCTCAAATTCATAAAGGAAGAAATGGGGTTAAAACACATTTTAAAATAGTGCTTGGATAAAAAGAAATTCATTTTAGGAAGCACTAGAACAGTGCTTTTTTGGCTGCAAGAGTCTGTCTTTCAGAAGAGACAAGACTATTTCTGCAAACATTACTTATACTTTCATGCAGGTGTATCATTTATCCCATCCTGACACTGACTGGAATCCTGACTATGGAGTGGAATAGCTGGACACAGGGGGTGTAATATGATTATGATGATACCTACCATAACACTTGCTTGACCTAAGAGCATTACTGAAACATAAGCATTAATGCTACCTTTGAGTTTGCATTATTTTTGCTGTTCTGTCAATGATTTTGCTGAAAATTCTGGCTCAAGCAGCACACGAGGCCAGTCACACATGAGACAGATAAGATAGAACACAGCACAGTTCAGCCTGAACTACAGATGGCAATCATTTGTCAGTGCAACATTCTGAGGAGGGGACTCAAAGGGCAAGAAATGTGTGAAGATGTCTCAATCCCATGTTATTTGCCCAAGTCATAAAGTTACTAAATAATCTGCAAGGGGAGGGAAAAAAAAGCACCCACAATTTAGTGTGAATTTATTCCCACTGGCTCAGCCACTCAGGCTAAGAAATAGGAATTACAACTCTTTTAAACTAGTAATATTGATCTAGTAAACCAGAGTGAGCATGTATTCCTCTTTCTTCATCAAAACTAGAAGCTAAGATCAGCTACCTCACCAGAAAATTGAGAATTACAAGATACTATATGGGCAGAATTAGCTCAGACTCCAGACTCACTGAAAGAAACAAAACGGAATACAATGAGTGAAAGAAAAAAAAAAGGTTACATGGCACAGAGTTCAAACCTTTTAAGAGAAGATAGAACAAAAAGGAGGGCTATAGGCCCTTTTTCTGCCTTAAAAGGCAAAATACCTGCCCAAACACTGGATACCAATAATGCCAAGACATCACTGTTTAAACAATGTCATATTCTTTGTGCACTTGATCACAGGATGGCCACTGCAGCATGCTAAGTGTCTGAATGTAATTAGTAAGTGCTTTGAAAACAAGCATTTCATCTCCCAAACCCAAGCCCATTGGGAAAGATAGGAAATTATGCTTCCCAGAGGAACTGAAGGTACTAAAAGCGTTACCAAATTTTGAAATATCACAGCCTAAGAATAGAATAAGGTATTTAGTCTTCTAAAAGTTTAGCCACAAAGTGAAGAGAGCTACTCACAGGAAGTAAGACTGTCAGAGATGAAAGTTAAGAGGAGTCACAATACTGTGAGAATAATGGGAGCATAGCAGCAGCTAGCAGCACATAAAACACACAAGTCTGCAGCAGTACAAATGCAGTTACCTAACTGTTGCTGCTAGGTCAGCCATATTAATCAGAACAATAAGATAAAAAGTTGTATTAAAAAATGAAAGATATAAAAAAGATCATCCAGACTGAAAAGTGCCCAAGTAAAATGTATGAATAAACCACTAGTGAGGAAAAAAAACCCCAAACACAACTATGAAAGTGTAAGTCATTAAAGTGTGGTGAAATGACAAGGAGAGGGACCTGGGAATCTGCATTTCTAGACACAGCCAGCCCAGACAGTGACTTCTGACACTGCTATACCAACTTTCTCCACTGCTCAGAAGAGGAGTATTCACCCAGCCCCAGAGAATTTGGCATGGAGCTTTTAGTATTCTTCATTACTCTGATCAAACTTGGCACATTCTGTGTGCACCTCAAAAAACACCAGCTCCCACTGAGCCAAAAGCAATTCCTCAGTTTCTTACTGACCTACTTTAACCTGGGTGTGAACTCCATGATGTGGCAGAGGCAGCAGCTTGCATTTGAGCTCTCAAGACAAAAGGCAGGCCGAACTCCAGCACTGAGCTGCAGACAAAACTGTATCAACTTGGAAGAAACCTTTCACTGTGACCCAAATGACACCTTTCATTGATTACACCTCGATTACATCTGCAGTTTAATTTGCCTGAAGTCACTCATAAAGTAAATCATGCTTATGACTTAACTGCTTATGAGGAGAAAGCCAATGTACAGGTTAACAGACAAATAAGGATGAAAAAAGACAGAATTAGATACATTTATTTCTCCTAGGTAGCAATCAGAATTAAAGAAATGTGCAAAAATAGTGTTTTAAAATAATTAAGCCTTGGTGCCGAGGTTTCACTACAGAAGAAAACATCAACTGCTGTTATTCTTTCATTGCTACTGAATATAGAAATAAGGGAAAACTTATAAATATTACTAGCATTTGATTACTAGCTTTTAGGATATGATCCCTTCAGAGATACTCATGGAAGACTGACCCTGATTTTGACAAAGGCTGTAACAAAGGTCATGATTTCTTGGGTAATGGGCAGGAGAAATCATAGCTGAACATGGTGGTAGGGTTTCATGAGTGTTATATCATTGACCTTTGAAAGAAGGAAAGAAGTAGGGCAGTTCTTAGCTTCTGAAATGCTACTACAGTCTTACCAAACACTCAAAAAATATTGCAGGGCAAAGTGGGGATAGCAGAGAGAAGGTCACTCATATTTGCATAACCTATATTACAGACTAAATCAGACCATTCTCCCCAGCAGGTGAAATAAAACTGCTCATGCTCAGTGCTAAACCAAGTCTTACACAACACCTGTTTTCTTCTTCTGGCTTTACATGACGTTTGGCAATATATGCATTATGAGGCATTTACAGGTAATTTTTATACCAACTTTTTGTGTAAAGAAGTTACTTTGGGGAAGCAGTTATGTAAAAGCTATGAAAAAACAAACATTAAAATAACTGGTGTAAACAGACGTACCTGAGCTCCTTCAGGTCTTCTTTAAAAACCTACAAATACATGGAAGATTAAATTATGATTTCTTACCTACTGAAACAATAGTGGTTACTTATTTGGTATCTCTCCCCAAAAATTTTAGACTTGAGTGGCAGTAGTTTTGAAATGCCTGGTAATATATTAAAAAGAATTTTCAGAAGTGTTCAATCAAGTTGTGATTTAAAGACCTAAATATCTTGGAAGCCTTTATTTTTCAAAACAACATCTCTGCCCCTTCTTTTATATAGCTATTAATTTTTCTTTTAGAGTAACTACGTGCCCTTATTCTCAAATACATTTTGCAGTAACTTGTTTAAACTATGACAAGAAAAAGGAAATGGCAAAAGATAAGGTCTGAATATTAAAAACATCCTTCCACTACATTTCCTGCAATATGGGAGCTTTCCCAATATGTCTGGATAAATATGAAACTGTATCTTAAACAAGAGATACTGGAAACCCAGAAGTGGTTCACTCACATAAAAATGAGATAAGAAAACTGTAAGTAAAAGAACATGAAAAATGAAGAAAATACCCATGAAGAAGGGATGGGGGTTGGGACATGGCAGGTGTGTATATATTCACACCAAACAACCACAGTACAAGCTGAAATTGCATTTTCTTCCAAATTCCATTATAGTGTCCTGGCCATAAGAACTTCCTTTCTCTATGGCAGGAATATGAGCAAAGGAGGCAAACAAATGAGAGAAATTATAAGCATGGGCAAAAATGAGTGGTATGTGTGAATAGCCAGTTAGAGTAAGAGGGAGTGTTGATGCCTGCGAAATAACATTTTGCTATGATTTCTTTGGTGGTTTTAATTTATGAGTGAAAAAAAACATGCACAGTAAACAAGATGCTGAAGCAGAAATAGATACAGGAATCTTCTTCCTGAAGCTTAGTTTTTTTTTTTTTTTTCAAAAAGCTCACTCTAAATCTAAAGTGAAATAGTAAGTTCCAGATTTTTAACAGTTTCTTCCAACAACCTTGGAGAATCATTTTTATGTGCAGCTTCCCACCCAGGCAAATGAGATTTAGATGGTGACTTGTGTCTGACGCAGCTTTTACCTTATCAGGGTTCCAAGTACTCCCAGGACTTACTTCTTGTTTGAAAGTTGATAAGGGGAGTCTCAATGCTTCTCGGAGGAGGGTGTACATGCCAGAAATGAGGAAAGCAAGTTGTTCTTCTGAGAGATTAGCACTTTCTGCAATCAGCCTGACAGATTCCTTGCAGTCTTTTCCTTCCAATGCATTAATAGTGACTGTGAATAAGAAAGCAAAGCAAGATCCTTAATTTACTCAACTGTGTAGCTCTTGATTTTGATAGTCTAAGGTGCATTGAGAAAACTTTCATCACAGGGAGAAGCCTCACAGACAAAAATGAAATCAATCATTGAGACAGTGTAGCAGAGCCCGAATAACACTGGCTGGATAATCCTCAGATACTGTTGCACGCAGTTTTTACATCATGAACTGACCAGGCATATGAACCTGCATCTCATTTTTTACATTAGTCTTTTTTTTAGCAATAGAGTAACAGCAACAGCCGGGGAAAACAAACTTGGTGCAACCGCAAGAGCAACGCAGATATACCGTGTTGAAATCCATCACATCTTCAAAAATTACAAAACCTTCAGAGGCAAAACTGCAGCCCTGCAAACTGTGAGTCACAGGCCAGCAAGAGCAGACAGTGATGGGAGATTTGTGCCAGCTCTGCAGAGCCGGAGGGAGGCTGTGCCACTCCAGGGGTGGGCTCTGGGGTCACTGCCCTGGCTCCAGGCAGTTTGAAGGACTGTCTGCTCCTGCAATAGTAGGAAGCATTTATTGCACACCCGAAAGCAGGTGATAATTTACACCAAAATTAAACCCAGACAGTCAGGCTTCTGGGCACTGATAAGACTTTTCATCTCTATGTCCCTGCACTAGACAGCAGATGTGATTCAACGTGTGTATTTACTTCTGTCCCAAATGCCTCTGCTTATACACAGCTTTATTATTTCAAGTATTACAAGGCACCCCTAAATTCATTGCTCCTTTCTGCTACTATGCAGCAACACTTTTAGAACAAACCAGCTACCAAATGTTTTGAGTCCTTCAAATCAAAACGAAAATCCCTGACAAGATGTGAGATGAGACCACATGCCAGGGTCACACCATTGCTGGGCAGCAGTTACCCTCCAGGAAGCTGTGCTTTCACTCCACTAATCAACTATTCCATTATTGCATGATTGTTTTAAATACCTCGAATTATTCAACTGTATAACTCTTGATTTTGATGGTCAAGTGCCTTGAGAAAATTCTCACCACAGGGAGAAGCCTCACAGACAAAAATGAAATCAATAATTGTCAATATTACAGCCTCAACCTCAATAGGACACCTGCACCTTAGGGTTGCTGCATTGTCATTGCATGTTCTGTAGATGCCCATGGGGTCTCTCACTGCCACACACAACCTGACAGTGACTGGGCTGCTGGCTCTGGGACATAGGGATGAGAGAGGAATGACTTTAACAACACTCAGCTGACTTTGGGGGCCATCCACAGCTACAGAACTCCGTTCCTCATTATCACAGATTTCACAGAATTGTAGAATACAATGAATCAAGCCCCTCGTTTTATTTAAAGCTCAGCTGTAGCTTCCTGGAGGGAAAAGCATTGGGAAGTGCCCCAAGAAGCTGCAGCCCTCCAGCTGTCACAAAATCACAGAATGTTCTGAGCTGTAATGGACCCAGAAGGATCATCGAGTCCGACTCAGCCCGGCATAGGACACCCCAAGAATCCCACCATGTGCCTGAGAGAATTGTCCCAACATTCCTTGAACTCTCTCAGGCTGGTCCTGCAACCACTTTCCTGGGGAGCCTATTCCAGTGCCCAACACTTTCAAGAGAAAGAATCTTTTCCTGAAACTTAACCCGAAGTGCCCTGACTGACACAGCGTTATGCTGTTCCCTCGTGTCCTGTCACCGGTCAGGGAGTGTCTGTCTCTCCGCAGCCTCTCGTGAGGAAGGTGTAGCCAGCTTTGAGCTCTCCATTCAGTCCCTTCCAGGCCGAACAGACCAAGTGACCCCAGTTCGTATGGCTTCCTCCCTGTGGCCTTTCACCCTATTCTTTGGTCTCCTTCAGAAGCTCTCTAACAGCTGTCCGTGCCTTCCCGTGAGGATCCATGGCTTCCTCAGGGAACGCGGCTCCTGCCCACGGGCTCTGGCCGGGAACCCCCCGCGTCCCTGTGCGGGGGCAGCGCGGCCCTTCCGCGCCGGGGCGGCGCCCCGCGAGCCCCGCACGGGCCCTACCTTTGAGGAGCCGCCGGAAGGTCTCCTTGCCCACGTCCTGCACACCCCGGGCCATGGCCTCCACCTCGGCCGGCACACGCGGGCCCAGGAACCCGCGGCCGCCGCGGCCGCCGCCGCCCTCGCCGAGCCCCTGCGCCGCCCCGGCCGCCATGGCCGCGCCGCCCGCCCGCCGCGCGCCCTCCCCGCGCCAGGGGGCGCTGTGGGGCCGCGACGCCGGAAGGAGCGCGCGGCGCGTCCCGGCACCGGCCGCTGATGGCGGCGCTGCCGACGCCGTGTGCCCCGGGCGCTCCCGCCGCTGCCTGAGGCACGCCCGCCGCGCCCGTGCCCGCCGCCATGACCGAGGAGCCGTACGAGAAGTTCCTGGCCCCCGAGGAGCCGTGCCCGCTGCTCTCGCACCAGCACCCGCCGCGGGGCGGCAGCTTGAGCCTGAGCGAGGAGGGCTGCCTGGACGTGAGCGATTTCGGCTGCCAGCTCTCCTCCTGCCACCGCACCGACCCTCTGCACCGCTTCCATTCCAACAGGTCCGCTCGGCGCGTCGGGGCGGCCGGGCCGGGAGATGCTGAGGGGCCGGGGCGGGCAGCGCGGGGGTCGCGGCGGGGTCGGAGCCGCCCCTGGCAGGGCCGCGCATCCTTCCCTGCTCCTGCCCGGGACCAGCCGGGCATGGCCGCGCTGCGTGTCCTCCGCACGCCCTGCCGGGTTACCCTTCCCTTTGGCTTAGTCTAGGCTCGGCTCATCACGTTACTGTTGACTGTGTGAGCTGAGTCGATTTTTTAAGATGTTTTTTCATAGAATCACAGAATGGTTTCGGTTGGAAGGGAGCCTAAAGGTCATCTGGTTCCAACTCCCCTGCCTTGGGCAGGCCCATCTTCCACTAGGATCAGGTTGCTCTTAGCCTCATTCTGAGTTTCTTAATTTTTGAGATTTTGAATTTTTAAAGGCTGTTGGCAGCTACATAATGGTGTATTTGTAAGACTTAAAGGCAGGCCTCGCATGGACACCAGGAAGACCTTTAGAGATTCAGAATGAGGCGGCTTGGTGTCTGCACTGACTCCTGCTACTAATTAAGGGCAAATTATTCTCCCTGTAATTTGTAGAAAAGGTCTATTCTAGAAGTGCAAATGCAGCTCTGCAAAGAAATTCCAGTTGTGTTCATAAAATCAAAACCACAGTCCTGCTTTCCTAAAAACTTAATTCTGCTAATGCATAATATTAAGTTTGAACATAGCAATAACTTTCTTTAAGAATAATCTATGAGATTTCAGTTTTCAATATATGAGTGTCCAATATTCCTGTTCCAGACTTGCGAGATGTTTTTATGAGTTATTAGTATTTCTGAGACACAATTATGAAGATTGAATTTGTATGAAGTAATGGAAATTGCACTTTAAAAGTGTCTTTCACAAGGGCAAACTCTTAATGATACATTCTTAAATGATTCAGCATGAAGATCTTTGATCAAACATGATACACTCTCATAATATAGTTCTTAAGTCATAAGACATGAGCAATAAGATATATTCTTAGAATATCTGTAAATAAATGTGTGATAGTTACAAAATTCGCATTTAGTTAATTTTCTACATTTCTCTTTGTGTTGCCTTCCCAGGTGTGTTGCTCAGGTTTGCTCATTTTACAAGCCTGGTTTTTAACTCAGGCATCTCAAGGGGTTGTTTGACTTCTCTGGAAAAGGACATGCCCTGTCTTGCACCGATTAAGCCAATGCAGATGTGCAGCACAATCCCTGGTGTTCACATGAGGATTTCTATTTTTTTAAAGTTAGGAGCAATTTTAATGTAGCTCCCCTTTGTTGTTTATCCAGTTCACCCCAGGGAGCATAGCAGCCCCCCAGCCATGAGAAGGTGAAGCTGACTGCCTGTACCTGGAGTATCTGTGTAGTTTGTTGGTGCTAGAACACCTTGATTTGATATTTCTGGGAACTTTGTCCACTCCATCTTTTCTTTCATCATTATTTCGTGGATTCTGAAGCTGTATTCATCTTGAGTAATGTGCTGTGATATCACAGTCTTGTTCTGCTCATTACCAATGGATTGCCCTGCCCACAAGAGTCTGTACCAGCAAGGCATTGCACATCTGTGAGGGATGCAGAAAGGGAGGCAGGGCAAGAACTCCTGAATCTGCTACAAGGAAAGTTTTGGAAAGGTCTTTAACATTGAGTAAATTCACATCTGGCCAAGTAGATGGAGTGACTCCATCACAAATGTATTTAGCCGGCCTGGTATGCAGCTTAATGAGGTTGAGGAGCAGCCTTTCTGGTCATAGGATTGCTCAGTTGGATAGAAGAGTGTTTTTCTAGTTAGCCAGGCTGAAGTGGACAGGCTGATGGAACAGGAGTTGATTGTGTGGGTTTTTGTGGTGCATTTTAGAAGCCCTTTTCAAATTATTTTGGCCATATTGCACTGCTGTGCTGACTCATATTTGTGTCGACCTACTTTTCTCCAATATGTAAAATAAGTCCAGATATGGAGACTGATTTCATGAGCTTGTTGCATTCTGGCTTACTCTCATTAGAGTAAAAAATCTGTTCTGTGAAAATTGAGTTCTCAATAGCTTTCCTTTAGCAGCAACTTCAGCTAGCTTTGTAATGAGGTGAAAAAGTGTTTAGTTTTGGCATGGTATTTTTACACAGGTCACTTCCCTTTCTTGCACTGTCTCATTCCAATAGCATGTCCAATGTTTTTGACGTTCAGAGTTGTGAACAATAGATCGATAATGTGTTTCCTTATTAAGCCTTAATTTTGTGGGAGACTATCAGCCTGAAATTTCTTTTTTAATTCTATTTTTCCTGAAGTCAAATTGATTAATTACTTAGTTTTGTTTGTTCCAGTTTATATGGAAGTTAAATATACCAATATGTGGAAAATTTTATTTTTAGATCAGTATGTTTTAAAAACCCAACCAGCAGGAAAAAAAGGGCAATTTCCATATTACAAGAGTCATAGCTCTGGGATAGAAACTGATAATATATCAAAATAAAGGTGTAATTATTCTAACTGTATATGGATTTTTGCCTTGATATTTGTAGCACTGTGTTCCCTTTGGTGTTGTTCATGTACTTTAAAAAATATTTAAAAATATAATACTTCAGTTTACATAATTATAACTTATTTCAATAAAATAAATGTATAATATTATTGACTAGCTAAGTAGAGGTAGTTTTACAAGGCTTAAAGGAATTTCTTAGGACACATGGTGCCAAGGTTTGCTGCTCTCTAATTGTGTTGTCCTGTTTTGCAGGTGGAACTTGACATCTTGTGGGACCAGTGTGGCCAGCTCAGAGTGCAGTGAGGAGCTGTTCTCATCGGTGTCAGTTGGGGATCAGGATGATTGTTACTCTCTGCTGGATGACCAGGAGTTCACCTCTTTTGATCTGTTCCCCGAGGGCAGTGTCTGCAGTGATGTCTCCTCTTCTATCAGCACATACTGGGATTGGTCAGACAGCGAGTTTGAGTGGCAGGTAAACTGGTTCCACAGGAAATGTAAAATTTTGTGTACACTATTGCATGCTGCATTTAGCTGTAGTTGAAAAGTAATAGAATAGAATATCCTGAGTTGGAAGGGACCCACAAGGATCACTGAAGTCCAGCTCCTGTCCCTGCACAGAACAAACCCAGGAATTACACCCTGTGTCTGAGAGTGTTGCCCAAACACTCCTTGAGCTCTGTCAGGCTTGATGCTGTGCCCACTGCCCTGGGGAGCCTGTTCCAGTTCCTGACCAGCCTCTGGGGGAAGAATCTTTTTCTGACACCTAACCTTAACTTCCCCTGACCTGGCATTCTGCTGTTCCCTTGTGTCTTGTCACTGTTCTCCGCCTCCTTTCTCTCTTGAGGAAACTGTAGACAGCTATGAAGTCTCCCCTCAGTCTTCTGAGCAAACCAAGTGACCTCAGCACTTGTTTCTTTGTAACTACTGAACATAGGAGCACATATCTGAATCTTGAACAATAGAAAAAAATGTTTTGTTTCATTGTATTCCAACCTCCTTAATCAGGAGGAGAGGCTGAAAGTCAGCCCTCCAAAGAAGGACGCTTACATATTATGGTCGGTTGATTCTAGGGGCCAGCGTGTGTTCCTTGTAGCCATGAGCTTAGACCCTTATTACTGAGGATATGCCCTGCTAATGAAATCTGCTTATAGATATCTGGTCCTACTGAAACTTTCTAGGTAAAGTGTACAAACTCTTGCCATAGCTTATTTCTTTCCTATCTTTTTTTCTATGCCATTAAGAGTACAGAGCTCATTTTGCCTCACCAGAATGGGAAGATGAATCACATCCTTTTCCCTATACTGTACTGGATGCAGTCCTTGTTGGGTTTTTCTAGTTTGTAATAGTCTTCCCTGTTCAGGAATTTTTCAAATGTGATATGCTTTTTAATATATTATAGACCTAAATTGACTTTTTATATTAAAGACTTAAATCAACTCCGAATGTATACATAACTTTGAAATGTGCAACATAGGGCTTCAGAATTTATTGGAGAATACTTTAAAATTTTTATAAGGCTTAGTCAGATCATATAGTCTTCTAAGACAGTACAAGATCTGAACACTGATTTCAAGAAAGCTCCAATTCTGTTTCAGAAGATGCAAGTGAACTTGAGACATGTTCTGAGATCAGCTTTGAATTTCTGAGTGGTTTAGTCCAACTGCTGGTCTCAATGTGTGTTATATCACTGAAGTTACAAGTGTGTGTGTATAATGCAGCCTGTAGGAGCAGCTCAGGTTGGATCCCGAAGATTCAGAGCTTCACTGAGTTGTGAAATTTTAATTGCCTGATAAACTTGGCAATTGTTTTGAAAAGAAGCCATTTTCTATGGCTTCTGACAGTATGATTGGTAACTGGCTTTTTTATTACTCTTTGTTTTTTAAAACAAGATTTTTTTAAGAGACTTGATTAGATTTGTAGGATTTGGAAAGAGTTTTTGTAGTTCTTTATGGTGTCATCTGGCAGAATCTGAGTGCAAATAATCCAACTGTCTCACTTTAACTGGAAGTGCATTCAGAAATCACATATCGGGTGTATGCATGAAACTAGATGAAGTTCTCAGTTGCTTCCAGGCAAATGACAGTGATTTTAATTGAATTGTCTTGTGTAATTATGGAGTTTGTTAAGAATTACAGACCTACTTTAAATTTATCTTCCTTAAACTAGACTTAGGCTCCAAAATGGAAGGTTTAGATTTAGGTTTGGATTGCAATGGATAATTTCCACTGATGGAGAAGGGAAATAGTTGACATGTGACTTCAAGCTGCTGTTTTCTTAAACGCAAATTCTTAAAAAGAAGATTGATAAGTACAGAATAGTGTGAATTGAGTTTGCTGCACGTTTTATTTGTGGGAAGATTCAAGGGAGTATTGCAGGTTTATGAGTAATTAGAAAGAGTTTGTTAAAGTACAGAGATAATCAGTGCTTTGCTAATTTGATGGTATGTTTTGAATTGTTAATAGGGTTAGAACGATTTACAATCTGCCTACTGTATTCTAAAGCTTTGTTCTTCCTTTTGCATGTTACAAGTTGCCTGGCAGCGACATTACAAGTGGGAGTGATGTGCTTTCTGATGTTATACCGAGTATTCCAAGCTCTCCCTGTCTGCTTCCCAAAAAGAAGAACAAGCATAGGAATCTTGATGAACTTCCATGGAGTGCAATGACAAATGATGAACAGGTGACTTTTTTCCTATGTGAGAACTGCAATGTACAGAAGAACTTCCAATTAAAAGACACGACTTAAAGGCTATCCTGTTTGCTGTAGGTGTAAATGCAGACCTGTGCAGTACTCTTTGATTCTTAAAACTAAACCTTGTCCTTTGGATGTATAGGAGGCAGTTTAATGACTACTCAGATTTTCACCCTAAGTTTTAAGGATACTCAAGGCTAGAACCATGATACTTGTGCATGTTTTATTCTCTCAGTTCTTCGTTTTTTCTGTCTTTCATTTAGAATCAATAATACTTCAAAATGACTTGCTTTTCTTTGGGTCCTAGGTTGAATATATTGAATATTTGAGTCGCAAAGTCAGTACAGAGATGGGTCTTCGAGAGCAACTTGATATTATTAAAATTATTGATCCTACTGCTCAGATCTCTCCTACAGATAGTGAATTCATTATTGAATTGAACTGTCTCACAGATGAAAAACTGAAACAGGTGAGTTAAGGTCTGTACATTTGACTTTAAGGTTTCAGCATCTGATTATATCTTGCAAAATCTTAACAATTGCAAAAATTGTGATCAATTTTTATGCATAATCATTAGATTAGTAGAGAGAGACACTAGAGCACAATACTGTCAGTGACGGAAAATAGAGTTCAAAAGCATATTTATATGTATTAAACCTTGACATAAAAGAAGACTGGTTATATATTCTCACTGTGTGTTAGGCCAGAGCTGGTGAGTGTGTAATGAGTTATGTTGTGGACTGGTGCTGCTTATGGCATTATACTCCACTTCATGACCATCAGCTAGCTGAGGCTCTTCATTTGCTCACTGAATGTAAGCTAGCATTTAAAACTCCACAGGATTGGAATTCACTGGAGAAGACCATAAATTTTATTTCTATCAGAAAGGGATAGAGAATAATACATTTTAAAGATGTTACAAGATGCAAATTATAACCAAGAAGAGTGCCTGGCTGATAGGGTAGATACATCCTACTGTCTTCTCAGACATTGAATTATTGAAATGTGTTGGTGGGAAGAGATGCAGTGTCCAAACAAGCTGAACTCCTCAGTGTTGCACTGATAATGATGAAGTTGAAAATAGAAAACATTCAATTCTTTTGTGGGCTTCACCCATTTCATATTTCAAGCATTTTGTAAGTGTAATATTAAAGTAGAAAAGTGCTTCTTTACACCCACTTTTGTTTGAGTATACCTAGGAAAATAAAGGTGTTTGATACATTTAGTAAACAACTTAGTTCAGTTAAACTTGTCTGATATTCCTGTGTGGTGTTAAAAGAATAACATATCGTTACATAGTCACAACCCTGACAGGTGGGAGTGACAAGAGCCCTCCAGCTTTTGCTACTTATTTTTCTTCCTTCCGTAGTGAAATTTCACGAATGTTAACTAAGTTCTCTGGGTCACTCCAGGTTGTCTGGGATTTAAGCGGGCACAGGAAAATGTTTTAAAAGCCTAACAGCTGACCCAATAACTTCATCATTATTAATAGGCAGATTTTGGTTTTTCCATGAAAAGGAGTATCTCAGTGCAGCATTTATCAAGCTATAGTAATTTTTCTGCCTCTGTTCTAAAGGTGAGAAACTATATCAAGGAACACGGACCTCGCCAGCGGTCTGCAAGGGAGAGCTGGAAGAGGAGCAGCTACAGCTGTGCGAGTACCAGTGGTGTGAGTGGTGCCAGTGCCAGCAGCAGCAGTGCCAGCATGGTCAGCTCAGCAAGCAGCAGTGGCTCCAGCGTTGCCAACTCTGCTTCAAACTCCAGTGCCAACATGAGTCGAGCACACAGTGACAGCAATTTGTCCACAAGTGCTGCGGAAAGAATCCGGGATTCAAAAGTAAAGTTTCTGGTTATGTGTATCTGTATTAATTAAGCTGTCTTAACTCCTTAAGCTTGCTCATGGGATCTTACCTGGGATACTTGTGCTGAAGGAGTTATCTAGCTAAACTAATGATCAAAAGGAGTTTAAGCTAGTGCTCCTCTCATCACTTCCAACCAAAAGCCTGATGTTTGGATGTAATATGTAGCTGTTGACACCTGTGTCAGGTCTGATCTGCCACAGGTATGTTGCCTTGTGAGGGACAGCTGTTCCTGGAGTTTCAGGCAGGTTTCAGCCACAAGGTACTAAGATGCAAGCAATGCCTCATATTAGGCTATCAGCTCTTTTGTGATTTTCTTTACTTGCTGAGTACCTCTTCGGCTAGCAGGGAAAGAAATCGGGAAGCGCCACAGAAGATGTTGCACAGATTCTTTATTTCATCTATGAAGGGCTCTCAGGGCAACAGATCCACTGAGTGGGGTTCTAAGGGGACTTTTGTAGGGTTAAGGGGTCTTTCAAATAACCAGTAACAAAGGATTGAAAAGTTGATCAACTAAAACAGCTTCTAGACAAAAATGAACCAATTATTTGAAGAATCAGAAAAGGACCAATTGCTAATAGATAAAAGTGAAGGTTAGCAAAGAGGGGAATATTTTTAGTATTAGTAGTTCTAATTTATCAACTTCTTATCTAAGGTATCATTTCCACGGGGGTCTCTCTTGGGGATTTGCCATTTCTTCAGAGATGGTCTCTGCTCCCTCCACAGTAGATATTCTAATTCCTTTTGTTTAGGATAAGTTGAGTGTGCTTGAATAAGGGCTTATGCATCTAACTTAAGAAAAAAAATTGTTTAAGAATGATCACCTAATCTAAGCATCATTTCCGGACAGTAGAGGCACGCTTGATTGGTTTTGGTTTTTCCTCAACTAGAAGTTTCCTCAGTGAAATGAATATTCCTTATCTTTTTGATGAATTAATCTTTTTGAATCTTCCATATTCTTTGAGCATGTCTCATGAGATTCCTTGGTGAGAAGGTCCCTCTGAAGCACATTGCATTTAAAGTAGTACTGTGGCACTCCTTCTGTCCCCATAATTTTAATTTTAAATGTGAAGGAGAGGAGCGGTTCTTTCTTGCTCTTCAGCATCTTGGGTTTGTTAATGTAAGACTAACATTTCTCCAGCAATAAAGATTCCTCCAATCAAAGACTTAACTATGCAACATCACAGGGTAATGTTGTGCCTCATAATTCAGTTGTGGTAAATGATCTTGATATTTTAATATTAGGTATGATTTTGGATGAATGTTTACACCACCTCTGAGAATTTGTATTTGTTATTTTTCAGAGCAGATGTTATTTTAGTGGTTAATTTATATTTGCCAGCTTTTGAGATTTTTTTTTTCTTATTTACAGAACAAAATCTTAGGTTTTGTCTCTTCTGTTTTTTGACAGAAACGTTCCAAGCAGCGGAAGCTCCAGCAAAAGGCCTTACGGAAGAGACAGCTGAAAGAACAAAGACAAGCTCGTAAGGAAAGACTGAGTGGATTATTTCTTAATGAAGAAGTGCTGTCTTTAAAAGTGACTGAGGAGGACCATGAAGGAGATGTGGATGTTTTAATGTGACAGGGGTGAATTTATCAGTGTTCTTTCTAAGCCTTAAATGTATTATCCTTATTGTTTACATATATTTCTTGACCAAATTTTGATTAGTATTAACAATACAAACCAGATCTTTTCTCAAGTGTAATTTTGCTAAGAAGGTCTAAGTATTGAGTAACTTCAGCATTTTGAGACTAATTTTGCAACAAAGAATTCAGAAAGTTACCTGTTTTCTGAAAAGCTGCTGAATAGATATGGTTTTAAGGAAATTTGAACTTGGCTAACATGCTAACTTACTTGCACGTAAGTCTAGGGGTGCTGTTGGATGACACAAAGCATGCATTATTATGCTTCAGCTTTTTTAGGTTTTTTTCCAACTTAGAGTTAGTATTACACTTGACTTTTTCTGTCTTCCTTTCCCATTATTAGGAAGATTGTTTAGCATGAGGAAAAATCTTTTGCTCTATGGGGCTTTCTTCAGCCTTGCTCTTGGTTTGTACAAAATCAAAATACTGTTGATACTTTTCTAAAAGTTGTGATTTAACTCAAAACTACACAGAAAACAAGAAGCAGGACATCTAACGCAGAGAATCTGTAATACAATACTACCTAATAATGTAGTTCTTAGGAACCAACTAAAATTTAAAAAAACCCTCTCAAAATAATTGCAGGCTTAGTCTTCAGAAGATTATTTTGCTTCTCAATATCTTATGATCATTACTAATGGATCACCAGTACATCCCTAATATTTCTGTGGAAAAAATTCCAATAAGAACACATTTATGCATTGAAAATACACTAACCTGCAAATCAATTTTCTAGGACACTACTTAAAATATTTAAAAACACTACTGGAAATGGAAGTGCAAACAAGTGGCACACAACTTCAGTGGTTTTCTTCCCCAGAAACATATCT
The DNA here is from genome assembly GCF_052056855.1 of Sturnus vulgaris. Taxonomy (NCBI): domain Eukaryota; kingdom Metazoa; phylum Chordata; class Aves; order Passeriformes; family Sturnidae; genus Sturnus; species Sturnus vulgaris. Next base: position 13,873,730 of record NC_142256.1, on the reverse strand, counting down.
AGATAGTTTCATATAGTTGACAGGAGAACTTAATTAATGCAGCTGTACTTTTTAATTGTATGTTTAACTGAGGTTGTCTTCTGTGTGGGTTGTTACACCATGACATGTATCAGAATTCTCCTTTTGTTGTCTATCAGCTTTTGAAATTTCTCATTGTAAGAAAATTATATAAAATGGTGGCTTTCAGGTAGGGAAATAGTAGTAGTTTCAACCTTTTTCTTGATTCTGACAATCTTTAAGCTGATTTTAGTCTTTATCTTGGCACTACTTTTATAGAACTCCTTCCCCCCACAGCTGAGATAAAAATGATAGTCTAAATTTTAATGTGAAATTTAAAAATTTATAAAAGTATTTTTGAGTTCTGAATTTAGGAAATAATTTTTTATTATGTTGATGCTTCATTACATTAATTTTGCTCTTGAATTAAGGAGTTTGACAGCTTAGTGTGGCCAGAGGTGTCTGTAATTGCAGGATACAGACCAATCCTGCAGAATGCATGATCAGCTTTAGGACTACTGACATTAATGTTCCATGTCCTGCACACACTTATTAGCCCTGACAGCTGAAGTATTTTTCTTTCAGAGGTGGCATTCCTTTTAGCCTCAAAATAAACTGACCAGTAAAATATCTGAACAATGACCTCTGAAAGGGTTTTGGTAAGAAATAAGTGAAGTCCATAGTCAAACTAATATGTTTGAACTTACTGCTGCTCTACAGCAGGTCACCAGGCTTGACCATTGACTGACAAAAAGCCAGGTAATGCCATTTTAGGCTCATATTAGCTATCCCATATGGCCAGCTATTTGTTCACTAACCACAGGTGTCTGGGACCTGTCAGTATTTGCTTGTGCTGTGCTGTTGCTGGTTGATGCCTCCCTCCTGTATAATCAATACTGAAAACTTCTTAACACTATACACTTTAATGAGAAATTAGATTGACTTAAAAATGGAGCTTCTTTTAAATAGCTTATGTGGAAGATAAAATTGAATTTCTATCAATTTGGCTAATTTCAGGGTGTGGTTGTTCAACTCTTCCACGGTAATAGGTGAATTAATCCTTAAACACTTCACCATGTGTACACTGTTACAGTTCAGTACAACTCTTTATTTTCTGTAGTGACTTTGAAATGTGATTGAATTTTTTTTCTGAAGAAAAATGCACACTTTGTACTGTAGAGAATTGAAACTCTGAAGTGAATTGTAAGAAAGGTGCAATATCTCAGTGTGGTGGAGCATGAAAGTGTGTCACTTTATTCTGTTTCAGCAGTTATTCAGAGTTTAAAATGCCTCAGGGTTTTGTTGAGAGAAGACCCCATCATTTTGATGAGGTACAGTTATTCTGGTCACCTGTCTGCTAGCTTCCAGAGATCATGAAGTGAGGGAGGATAGTATTTCCATCATAGTGTGAGCATGTAAGTATAAATTATTCTAAGTGATTAGATGGGTCCAGTTGCTCGTCTGTTATATTGGACAAAAAGGTCCTGGGTGCCAGAATAGCTGATTGTGCTGTGTTGTCTCCAGCAGGTACTTCAGTCATGTGGCTGACATGTGACAGTTAAAATGATAGAAGAGAGTGGATTTCCAGGGATTCCCTGCTAATAATTTATAACTCTGTGATCTCATAGATCCAGGATGGTCTTAAGCATACAAAGAATACAAAACTCTGAACGTTCTGGTAAGAATGCAGAATAACATCTTGCTTACCTTGAATGTTCTTTGCCAAGTACTCAGAGACATAATGTTGTCTTTTCGTGATCTCAGAGAATCAGGCCTCAAGTGACTGTGGGATTCAAGAGTTCTCACATACTTCTACACATTTGGGCTTCTTTTCCTTTTTCTTTCTCGTCCTCTGTAGTTCCAGTGACATACTCATTTTGTGGTGGGGGGAGGTTTTTTGTCAGATTCATGTTTTTCCCTGCAGCATGCTCAGTGCTTACTCAGGAAGACCCCATCCATGGTGGTTTTAAGAGACATTTAGTGGTGGGCTTGGCAGTGTTAGATTTAGGGTTGGAGTTGATGATCTTAAAAGGACTTTTCCAATCTAAATCTATTAATTTCTGTGAAATACCTGTGGTATTAGTCAAACTGTTGGAATGTCAGTGGAATCAGGCTTGCTGATTTAAGTTTCAGCCATTGTGGCTACAGGTGTAACTACTGGGTTCTGATGAAGAGTAACAGACAGCCAAAATAATGCATCCTTATTGTGTTTTTTTTTTCTTAAAAAAAAATCCCTGCTTTTTATTAATAGAGAAAAAATGTCAAGCTTAAAAACAACACAGAGACACACAGGAAAAAGCTCATAGTTACATGGCTTCATGGTACTGGAACTGTGTCTATAGGAACTTTGTACCCACTGCAATGTGAATACAATCATTTTACACCTGTAACAATAAGTTTGCTTCCATGGTAACTTTTTCTCTAAAAAGGCTTAGAAGGAGCACTGAAAGTCTGATTGCAATAAGACTGTAAACAAAAGGGAGCATTATTTTCTAATACGATTTTAAATATGAGGAAGAAAGCTGCCTGACAAACTTGGCTGATTTCTGTATATCTAATGTCATCATTTGTTAAAATACCTATTTTTTTTTAATCTGGGAAGCTGATAAAAAGATGGTTACAGTGTGCTCAATATGGGGTGCTTACTAGGAAGAGCAGGAGGAGTCTTTGCAAGACTTTCTTGGGCTCAAATTTGAGTTCTCATATTGTGGTTTGAAACCTGTGAAGATCATTCTCTGGGGAGAAAACAAACCAACCAACCTGCTTGAACTTACTTACATGCATTTACATCAGAGTGCATATACAACAGAGAAAGATAAAAATGGCAATATTTACTGTTCATCTATGCTGAATGGCCTGAAGCCATTTCTTTTCTCCTAACACTCTTTCATCTTTGAAATCAGTTGATGTATTGGTCTATAAATATTAATAAACGTGTCTGTTTTGGGAGCTTTTAAAGTTCATTAATATAAGCCAGATTTTCATGGCAAATGTTGCTAGATTTATTGGTTTAATGTTCTTAAGCTTACTGATCTTGCTATGCTTGGGCACAGAGAAGTCAACAGTTGTCCATTTAAGGATTGCAAAGATTAGTTTATTAATCTATCAAGGGCAAATCTAAGTAATATTCAAAGTTTGTCTATTTTTACTGTTAACTCTGATGAATCATATTTGCATTCTCTCTCATCTGGCTAACTTTAAAACGTTTCCAAATGACAAATAAATTCTTCAATGTAAAAAAGTAATTGTAATATTGAAGCCTCGAATATAGTTAATAACCAAAGCAAGGGGAAGGTGGGGGGATTGATTTTTTTTTTTTTTTCTTTTTGTCGGGGGGAGAGATGAGGATATAGATTAGAGTATATAGTATTGCTTAAATTTAAGGGTTTTTTTCCCCAGGTTCTCTGCTAATTGTATTGCTAAAATGCACTTTTGTATAGAAAACTGTTCTCTGTACATTCTGTATCTACTTTACACAATGTTTATAGAGATTTTTCTGAAGTTGTGAAGGATATACTGAAAGCTCTGATGCTGTTGAATTCAAGTTTTCATTGTATTTGAAAATAGTTATGTGCATATTGAAGTACAGGTTGGAATTAAAATTAATAATATAGCAAAGATATTCTTATGAAATGATGTGGTATCTTCTTCAGAGCAGGGGAATTTGTATACAGGACCTGTGGAGTCACTCTTCAGGCAGAAAATACAAATAAAGTGGCACATCTTAACTGTCCTTCATGGCACAAAGCAAACTGTTCCCCTTAGCTAAAGGGTCCTGTTAACCACAAAATCTGACAAGAATTGTTTCATAGGGAAACAATTAATTGTTGTGAATTGTATAACTCAAGGTCATGTACTTAAAGTTGTCAGTCTTTTGTTTTGATTCCTGTGCCAGAGGTATTTTTTTATATACATGCTCAGCACCAGCAAGGACACAGCAGTCTTTGAATAGGTAAGAGTGAGGACACTTGCCAACTTGTGTAAGTTGTGTCTCTGAACAAAATTTGCCTTCTGCAATACTGAAGTTTGAAGTGTAATATTGCAAAAACTCCTTTTTCCCCTTGGAATCCAATAAAAAATCCTGAAAACCTTAGAAGAGGATAGCTGGCATAGGGATGTATTCCTCAGCATGCAGAAAGTTTCCTGCAGCATCTCAGGGGTCTACAACTGCCTTGTTTGTCTTCGCTATGGCTCATGAAACACTTCTGGGAGTTGATTCTCATTAAACACTGACAGAAGTTAAAACTGACCAAGTGTTGCAATCCCAGTTTCTGTAGGTGTCAAGGGATGGAGAAGGACAGGGTGAAAAATGCTGCATATCACAGCAAGTCTTGTCAAACTATGAGAGATCTTTAATTGTTGTGAACAGAACTTGGAAGCTCCTGCCCTTGTGGTGCTATGTTTTCACCTGAGCAGCCAGCTTGTGAGTTTTTTCTGTTATCACCCAAAGGTGAGTGACAGTGTGGAGTGTTTTGCAACAAAAACCCAATTGAAATGTTTCCATTGGGATGTTTGCTTGTAAGGGCTGATGTTTCCTTGGATAGCACCTAGAAGCTGCAGGGAAACTGATGCTTAGATTTCTGATTCCCAGGACCTTTCCCAGTCTGTCCTGTTGCAGCAGTTCATTATCAAGGCTGCACGTGTGAGTGTGGTCTGACAAACAGCTGCCTGTCACCAGGGTTACATGGGCACAAGCAATGAGGTTATGAATCTCTTATTAGCAAGCCTTAAGCATTTCTTCATTTCTCTCTTAAGTGTCTGGCCAGTTTCACTGCATTGAGAGTCTCATTTGATGGCCAAACACTACTGAGGCACAAGCTGAATGAAGATTTCCACACTGGCAAAACTAATTGGTAAGCTTGCTTTACTTAATTGACAGAGGAAGGTGTCAGTGGCTATGGGCTTGCTGTCCTCAACCCACTCTTACTATACGAGCCTGAACTATACACTTCATCCAAACATCTCCCAGTACAAAACTAGTTGCATTTTGGTTTCCTGAGATCCTTTATGTGTTAGGGTAGAAAACATTTTTTTCACCTCCTTCTAGAACATTCATCCATTGTAAATCGTTTCTCTAGTGCTGAAATCAAATTTGAATTTAAATCTAAATCCACATTTCTGTTCTGAAATGTCATTTAGTGCTCTTTCCTCCATGCTGTAGTGACTAACACCTGGCAGCATCAGTGGTGCAAGAACTTATTTCTGATAATGTAGAACACATTCCTGAAGCTAAAGCATTATATTTCATCGTGGTGTTACAGTCTTTCTGATCCTACTTCAGTGGAAGCGACTGCAGTATTGCTGCAAAGTTTTTCGAAGGAGGAGGATTTACTGCTGTAGCTGATGCTGGAGTGCGACGGGGCTGTGCTGGTTCTCACGGCAGGTTCCTCGGCCCGTCTGTTGTCACCAGAGGGAGCACTGTGGTCATTTACTGGATTGGAAGCTGCACCTGCCAGCGTCCCTTTGCTAGAAATGATTTCCTTTATTCTGATACGTCCTGTTACAAGATGTTAGGGGGGATTTGCTTCTCCTCTTATGCTGCTTTTGAAGTAGGGATCTGTCTGTTAAGGGTTAGTTTTACAGTAATAACATTTTCAGAGACTAAGATTATTCTGTTCATGGTGATTGCTAATTCCTGCCTGTTCCTGCTTAGTGCAACTGAAAGGTAGAAGTACACACCAGTTTAGTGTTATGTATGCACTGCGTTGCTGTTTAAATTTACTGATTTCTGTTTTGGATTCAGACTCCCTCACTGGGGCTGGGAATTTTGCAGTTGAAAATATTAGATGATAATAGAAAACAAGCAGCCTGCTTATAATGTGCTGAGTAGATGTACATAATGTACATAGCTGTTTGTCCCTGGGAGGCAGTGCAGAAAAGATGTAGCTTGACTGGCTTTATTTTTTTTTTAAATAATAACCTCTGGATTGGGCTTCCTTTGGAGCAAAGGAAAGTACTGCTTCAAAGGGAGCTGTTCTGTAGTGTTTCTTTTTCTCTCTGCTTGTCTGACAGTTATTGCTACCTTTCAAAAAGCTTACTAACACGTATAACTGCAGAGAACATGTGAAGAGTTCTCCCTGGTATTCTGGGTTCATTCTTGGAAGTCAAGCTTTTAATGGTTCTGTGCAGAACTAGGAAGGCCTTGAGCACTCCTATGTGATTGCAGAGCCATCCTCTGTTGTGTCAGTAGCTGTTATAAAAACAGTAGCAGATTCTGAAGTCTTCAGCTGTAGGATATTTCCCCCAGAGAAAATGTGTGTCCAAATAATCTTAAAAGGAGGGAATAAAGTTTTAAATTATAATCACAAAGAGATTAAAAATGTGGCAGATAGCTGTTTATATCTACATAGCTTGTTTTTCTTGACACCGAGTTCCTGTCTATACTTCCTGAGAACAATAAGCTGTGAGTACAACATGGCAGTTCATTGCAGGAGTTGCTGAAAACATAGTTTTAATTCATTATAGGCCATCCTTCTTATTTATGTAATTCTCATTTCATGTTATTTGTTTCCTTTCTTAGTTGTTTAAAAGTTGATTTAGTCCTTGCTTTCTTTGTCAATGTAGAAATAAATAATTAGTCACAGGGTTTTGTTTTACCTTCTATTGTGCCTAGTAGGAGCAAAGGAAGATCTGAAATTAGTTCATTTTAATAGCTGGTCAATTTTCAGGTTTGGACAGGATATAAATATAGTTTAGATAATTTTGTAGGTTTCATGTCTCCTGCATTCCAGAAGTATTTAAAGATGCAATGTACCAGTTATGATCTTGAGGAGTGCTGGAAGTATATAAGAGCTGTGATGATGGGCATATGCTTTGAGCAATAAATGCTCCTCATGCAGAGCAGGTCTGTGCAAGTCCAGAGATTTTGTTCTTGATCTTGTTCCAAAGCCAGAGCACGGTGGTGTGTTCACTTCCTGGCTGGTACTTTCTGGCAAGAGCAGTGTCAGCTACTTAGCAGTTACTATAAATTCTTTTTGCTTAGGATCTCACAACTCCTGGGTGGTTCTACTTGACAACTCCTCTTCTAGAATACAGACTGGTTTGGGGACCTCTGTATCCCATCTCTTTGTTACTGCTGAACAAAGCAGAAACATTGTGTGTTAGAAAGGTCTAAAAACTTGTGATTATGGTGCTCAGTGATTTTCACGACACACTCAGAAGTATATTTATTATATTCAGCTAATTATTCCCTGTTGAAAGTATAATTGAACATTGAAGTTCATCAAATTGTCATGTATTTATTTCATGTTCTTTAAATCACATTTGATATTCAGCCAGCTCTGCTTTGGAATATTCCCTCTCGGGTAGTACAGGGGACCAGGGCCTAGGATTGGTACAACCTTTTACTCTTGGTAGATGGAAATGATCACTTCAGTGACAATTTATATTGACTAGTCCTAGACTAGGCAGATAAAAAGTGCATGAGTTTATATGAGTATTTAATTTTACTAAATTCAAGGTGAGGGAAAAAGCACTATGGTGCTAGCAAGCCTTTATGAAGTTAGAGAGAATATTTTTTTCTACTTAATTTTTAAATAAGGTGAGTTTTTTTACCAAATAGAAAGTATTCACAATGTGTGTTTGACTTATAAACGTGTTGTTCCACAAATGCATGCACTTCCTCCTGAAATAATTTAGGTCGTAAAACTGTTTATAGAAGTTACAAATGTTAGCCAAGCAAAAATGAAGCAGTCTAAAATCTTAGCACAAACCCATTTGTGGACTGATAAACCCATTTGTAGACTGATAAAATGAGTGTAATTTATGGTCGAGATACCTTATTGGTATATGTATTAAAGTTTGGGGATATGTCTATTTTTCTTAGTATTGCATTAGCTGTAATTTCTATGTAATGCTTCAATTCATTTATATATTTGCACAACAGAGTGTCAGATAAAAAAGTGCCAAAATGTGTATAAGGAGGTCATCACTTTAGCTTAATTGCACACAAATTTCCTGCAGACTCTGATGCTTAAGACCAATAATGAGACTGCTACAGCTAGAATAAACGCATTAGCCTATAAATTTAGAGCTTCTACCTGCTTTGTGAAGGGAGAATCATCTCTAAATGAGCCTAGTAACATGGATTTGTGATTAATCATTTTACTTGGTGACTCATCTATGATCACAGTACAACAAAAATGTCATGTTTGCTTAGTGGCATTAGCACAATTTATCTTCTCTACATTCAGAGAATTGCCTTGTTGTCAATGTGGGACTGAGAATACAGCTGAGGAGTACTTTTGTTAAAGGACTTCTGATGTCACTTTATCTAAAGCAGAGTATAAACAAACAAACAAATATTTTATAACTGTTCCCTTCCTTGAAATTTAATTATTCTACTTGGTCAGGCCAAACCTCATAATCTGCAGATCATTTGCAGTAATGATCTCGAATCTGTAAAACATAAGTAATTTAACCTTGAAAACTGGTATTATTCAAGTTGTTTCTGAATTTTTCTTTTTAAGGCCATCCCTGCCAGTTAACTCTGTTTTTGAGACAGTTTTGCTCTCCTTGTTGCAGGGTAAACCCTGCTCATTACTAGAATGCTCATGGCCCATGGACTTCTGGATGTCGTGTTTGCATAGGTGTTCTCTAACCCAGTCTTTCTTGACCAAAGGAAAGTCTTCCTTCCAACATTCCTCCACCCTGGTTTTGTGAGTCAGAGATTCCTGAGGGTTGGTCTTGTCAGTGAAGACAATGTGAAGGTGATAAAATGATTCACTTTGGATATCAAAACTGAGAAAGAAAAGCCAACCCAACACCCTCAAAGGAAACTTTGGTTTAAAGAGCAAAATATACAACCAGAATCTTTGGTGGGAATGAAGAATTCATACCTGGCCTATATTGCCTACTCAGTGTCTAAAAAGTCCAAGTTAAATCTCTGCACTAGGAATCAGGTTAAAAAAAATCGTTAATACTTGCTTGTATCCATCAATATAGCTGATTTCTGATTATGCATTTACAGGTTCAGGGTTTCTTGTGGCTGTGGAAGCTGAAGTTATCTTTAAATGAAGAGACATTGTCCTACAATTTTATAATGGCATCAGTGAAGCTTTAATAAAAACATTACCTACAATGAATGCTTGCAAGCTTGGATAATACATCTGGAGAAGGGTATATCCATATGATAAAACCTGAATTTAAAGAGGAGCCATGGGCTGCTCCCATGATAGTGTTGGTTTTTTCCTTCACCTTTACAACTGAGCCTGCTGCGTCTGTGCTGTTCAATGATGATAGATGTGAACATGCTGGAACTGTTTACATGAAGTGAGCTGAATCATTCAACCTAATATTCATTTGTTTGACTAAAGCCTCTTTAGAGCCACTTGTGATCTGATGACTAACGTGGCACAAAGATGCTAATGCTCAGTGTATACATAAATCATTAACTACTTAATTTGGATTTGGAAACCTGAGGCAACAGAATGCTCCATGGAGAAACAGCTATATTTATCTCTCTCCATCCTGAACCACCTGTCTCCAGAGACCTGGAATGCATTAGAAAAATTAATGTATTGAATTAAATCTAGATCCTCTGTTCCAGAAGAAAGCAGCATTTTTTGCAACTAGAAGAGCATGGAAATGTAGGATCTGTTCTGCTGAGACAACAAAAATTAACTTGAGCAGTACTTCCAGAAAAAAATAAGAATTGAGAAGAATCTGAGCCCAGCTATAATTTTTTAAAAAGTATTTTTGGAGGTGGTCTAGGTAAGGGTGTTAGTGTTAGAGAAAAAGGAGTTTTGGTCCCTCTAACTCTACAGAATAGAATTTGAAGTCTCACTTTAAAGTGAGACCTGAAAGCTCCACTCCAACAGTATTTCAGCCCATTCCTGAAGGCATATTTATCTATATTTCTTTAGTGGACTGTTTTGGCACTGATAGGGAAAGTATATCTTCCAAACTGATAAACTCACTTGCTGGGTGCATGTGATGTGAACAATTTTCTGCCGTTGAGGTTCCTCTTCTTGTCACTCTTGTCTTGTTCCTTCCCCCTGGTTAGTTAATGAGCTGTGTCCCCTGACTAAAATACCATGAAGAATATTATTGATAATGGAGCATAATGGAACATGGGACTCTCTGCTGCTGCAAGGCACTAAGCTGCAAACTTCATCAAGGGAAATTTTGAGACTAGTTATATTTTTAGATATAAATTGCCAATGAGAGATATTTCATAATGATGTCAGTGATAGAATTCCATTCTCTGAAGCTTTTGTTTATCTTTTATTACTTAAACAGGTTAGATGCTTGTATCTAAGTATGCATAGAGCAGCAAAGCTGCTTCTGTACCTAAGCAAGTTGATCCTGTGTTCATTCTTGTAGATCCAAGATGTGTTACTGCCCAGCTCTTAGAGGAAAACACAGTGCTCTGAGCTAACCTGGATTCTGACACATACTGAAAGGGAAGCAGGACCTTCCAGTATTCTTCCTGACTTAATAATTTTGCTCCTTCTTATATACTACACCACTATCAGATTGGACCTGTTTTCTTCATTTGAGTTGTTAATTTGATCCTCTTGTGTAAAAGTTTGGTAAATTAGAATCTACTGGTGTGTTGGGTTTTTTTAATTTGAGCCATGTTGTCACTCTGTCTTGTTAATGCTGAGTGTGATTGTTTTCAGAAACAAGGATTTTGTTCGCTATTTCAATGGAAAGTTGTTTACCTGAATGGAAAACTCAGCCCACCAAATCTGAATGTTAGACACATTTTTTATTTAGTAAAGCAGACATGAAAAAAATTATTTTGTTTCTAACATCAGATGGCCTCACTTATTCCTAGAGAATCATTACTTAAATATTTAAGGCAGATTCTCCCAAAGGGTTTGATATGTCCTAGATAAAATGTTTGCTTCACTTCAAATATATAACATCTAAACTCTACCTCTCTAGAACTTTATGGTACTATAAATTTGGAAAAGTGATATGCAAACAAAAAAAGTGCTGGAGGGCAAACACGAATGATCGCATGCTTCAGAGAAATCAAAATCCCTTCAATTTAAGGATTTTACCAATATGCTTTTATTTAGCTTAAAAGCTGGAAAGTCAAGTTTAAGGGGTAAGTCAATATTATCACAAGGACTTGCTTTACTTTATGATATAAAACTTGGAGATTACTTGTCAGCTACATTAGTTTATAAAGTCTGTTTTTACAGTGAGTGATATGTACACTTTTGAAGAAGTAGTTATTTTTCAGGGATAGCATTTTAATTCTATTTAAAATACTGAGTGAAGAAAGCTCCAAAGAATGTACAATAAACCTTTGCTGTGTTCAAGACTGTAATATAAGCGATGTTTCTTGTTTTTTTAGAGTTGCTAATAGCAACTTATGTGGCGAACATAAGTACAGCAATTTAAAAGGACACAGTGGTAATGTGAATTTCTTCAAGTAGTTAAATACTAATGTCTTTCACCACATCAATGTCAGCTCTGCTCCCAGTCAAAAAGCTAAGGACAAATGAACTTACCATTTCCATTTGCTTTTCTGAATTGAAAGGTTTTCAGAAAACTGACAATAGCCAGTCTAGTCTGTAATTTTAACTTGATTTATTTGAATTAGTGAAATCTTCAGTAAATACATCTGGGTACACTTCTTAAATATTTCCCCAGAAAGATTAAACATCTGTTTACTTTAACTCTACTAGTGCTCACAGACTTTTAATTGCAGTGCCTGACAAACTCCTCAAGAAAGGAAAAGTGAAGAAAGAGGAAGAGAAGGTCACTCTTGTAGAGAGCTGCTGCCCTGAGTGGGAGCACTGACTGCCATGCTCCACCTGCTCATCTGAATGCCAGGCAAGCGTGTTTGTGTGGTGGGAAGTGTAGCTGAATCATTTACACTACAGGTTTCTTTTGTATGTATTGATCAGGAGGAGTATTTGTGTTCTAAAGAACTTGCCTTTCTGTGTGGTGCTCCTAGCTACTTGCTGCATCTGTGTGCACCTAAGAGTGGCTGCACTCATGTCCTCCACCTTCATCTGTGTTTGGGGTTTCTGGTTAATAGAAAAATATTTAAAGCAAAATGTTAAATGGAGTCCCATGTGTAGTGTCAATGCAAAGCAGACCTGTCAGAAGAGCTTGGCAATAAAATTGAGTAATTGCAATGTACATCCTTGAGGTGGAGTTCTACCCATGTTAAAATCAATGTCAACAGTTTAGTTGATTTTAGCCTTGGGTTTATTTGCTCTTTGCTGCTGGTAACCATGGTATGGCATGCATGGTTCTTAAAGAAGAATATGTGCTGTTGTCTTAGCTTGAGACTTTATTGCAAAGGCTGTGGAAGTTGACGACAAGATTTTCCTACCCACAGCAAAGTCTGGACTTGGTGATGTTGAAATGGAAATAAAAGGCTTGTGCTGTGTCCTCCTTCATCTCTGTAGAATCCCCCACTAGCTCTCTCTAAGCCTTGATACTTGAAATGGCAGAGACAAGTGCAAGTAATCTCCCCCACCACTGGCACTGCTGCCCTCTCAAAGGAAATTCCACAGGCCAAATGTCTTGGATTGACCCAGAAGTATTCTCCAGAGTCCACCTTTAATTCTGTTTTCTGACATTGCTGCTTCTGTTGTCCCAAGAATTCTCCCTTTAAAGAAGTAGTATTCTGTCTGCCTGTTCCCTGGTAAACTCGGCAACACAAGTAAAGAAAGTGAGACACACAAAAGATGCCTTTTGAAACAGAAACAAATTGTTTAAGAAAGAATGCTTGCAGACTGGAGGCTTCTCTATCAATGCCTCATGTGCAGTGCTCTCTCTCTGGCTTTGGGAGTCACATTTACAGACTGGATTCAAGGAATGAGAAGCTGGCCTTGCTGATTCAGTGCACTATTGTAATTGTCCTTGAGATATTGCTTGGCTGCCATAGGTTCAGAATTGCCTTCATGTGCCCTTTCAGTGTTTCTAAACAAATCTGAGTTTAACTGAGAATATAAGTCCCTACCCTGGTAAAGTTTCTGGGAACTTTACAAAGGAAAAGGTATGGTCAGTATTTCGAAAGATCTATGAATTTTCTGCTTTAATTAGGTGGAATATGGATATAGCATTATAAGTTCAATTAAAAGCATGTCGATAAAAGGCAGTTGTGTGCTACATAAAAGATTCTTTTGTTGAAAACTGGCCTGAGTTACGACTGTTTTATACACATTAATTTGCTTTGTACATACAGAATGGAGCTGATTGAACAGCATGATTGTCTGATGAGAGCTGAAAAGCAGCACTTGCTGTAGGTAATTTAAATTGAGCCCTATTATCATTTACGGATTTATTCTGCTTAGAATCAATAAGATGAAAAAGGGTCTGAAAGCTTTACGCTAATGCTAATCACTTCTGGGTCAGTAACTCCTTGTGTTTAAGTTATGCATTTCTTCCCTGTATTCACAGACCTACTTGGAAAGTGAAATATTATAAATATCTTCCACCGAATAGAATCTTCCCACTTCTACTTCACAGAGCATTCAGCATTGATAAATATTTTGTTGTACTGAAAAAGTTCCCTGAGAGGGAAGTGACACCATCCAAATGAACAAAAGAGATGCTCTGGAAAAAAGCTCAGCACAGAATGCCCTGAAAAATTTGTTATAAAGCAGCATTCTTGGTGGTTGGAGATTCAACTTGACCCTAGGATGCAGAAAAAAGCTGGGTTTGGGTAGCTGCAGTCATTTCACTTTCATGATACGTTTCATTTCACATTTCATGTAGGAACAATTTTATTCCTGGATAATTTATCTTTTCATTTTAGAGAGGTATCACCAGGCCCAAAACAAAAGACAAAAGCCAAGAGAGGCCAGAACCAAGATGATTTCGGTAAAGATATGCAGTTAAGAGGGAATACAGTTAAAGGAATATATGTGTATAAAGCAGAAAAAAAGGTAAAATAACCCCGAAAAATCAACTTGACAAATTCGTTTGTCCAGTAAGTCCTTGGTTACTGCCTTTGGGGCTGTCCTGGAGGGTTGTTTTTGGCACTTCTTTGTGCTGTACAAAGCAGCAGGGTGAGTGGTGCTTTTCTCCCTGAGGACATTTTGCTTTGCAGACAGGACAGAGTGTGGCAAATGGAGAAGTCTTGCCTAAGACACGTGGAGGTGCAGGGGCAGAGTCAGAAGTAGAATTAGTCTTTCAAATCTCAGTTAAGTGTCCCAGCCTCTGCACCCTGCTGCATCTCTGTTCAGGTACAGGAAGGTTAGTTCTGGATGATTAAACCAGAGGGGCTATAATAACTACAGACCATATTCACCACTGTTGGAGCTTATAGCAGTGAGACATGGACCCTCTTGGTTCTTGTTCCAAAGAGAATAATTTCTTGCAAAAATCCAGGCTGTATTCAGATGCTAAGTTCTTATGTATTTACAGTCTTGTGACAAGATAACAATATGCACTGGCTGCCTGCCAGGTGTTGCTGTTGATGCCTACTTCCAGCCAATCAGCTTTCTGATCATGCAGTGTTCACCTGTAACCTTGGCCAGTCTGAACCCAAAACACGAGGTGACCATACTTCTACAACTGTCGTGGTTTGACACTCGCTAAAGGCCAGGAACCCATAAAAAAACATTCACTCATTCTCCTCTGCTATAGTTGAGGAGAGGAGGGGGAAAGAAGAACTGAAGGGCTCATGAGTTAGACATTAGGAGAAAACACTAAAGGCAAAGCAGACTTAAACTTAAAAGGTATAAAGAAAAAAAATTTGTAACAAAATTAAAAAAGGGATAATGAGAACTAAAGCAAACCTTTAGAACACCTTTTTTTCCCCCTCCAGACCCTCCTTCTGACAGCGCAGGGAGACAGGGTGTGAGAGTTCTGGTCAGTTTTTCACTCAAAATATTTCTTTAGTTCACTTGAGTCTCTTCTGCAATGCTCTGGAGGCCTTCCCTTGGGAGACAGTTCTCTGTGAACTTTTCCAGCGTGGTTCTAATTTTCATGAGTAGTAGTCCTGCCCAACCTGCTGTAATGTGAGTTCCTCCCACAGGCAACACAGTCCTCCAAAACTGCATGGTGTGGGTCATTTTAGTTCATGGGATGTAGTCTCTTAAGGATAAGCTGCTCTGGTTTGGAAGCAAGGGCTCTCTGTCTCTGGAAGTAAGGGTCTTCTCTGTTTGAGTTTCCCACTATAGTTTTTCAGCATCTACCTGCTCCAGAGTGAGCACCTTTTCTCACAGGCTGTGAGTGGATCTCTGCATCCCCCATGCACTTCAGGAATTACAAGGGGACAGTTTGTTTTGTTATAGTCCTCACCACGGCTTGCAGAAGAATCTCAGCTCCAACGTTTGGAGCACCTCCTCCCTCTCCTTCCTTTCACTTCCTTAGTGTCGCCACGTTGTTCTCCTCAGGTGTCCTCACCTTTACATTTTCTTTGACTCAGAAGAAAATTGTTGTCCATAGGTTCTTTTGTTCTCAAGTTCTATCAATTGAAATGTTCTTATAGGGTTTTGCAGCACTGAAAGGTTGATTTTGATTTTGTTTGGGCTCTGTATCGGGGAATTGCTCGCCATGCCACGGGATGGCAGCAGCACCTCCCCACCCTTTGGAAGAGCTGTGCCTGATTCTTATCTTCTATTTTCTTGAATTTGTCATCACGGAGGTGTGACCAGCTTCTCTAAGTGGGCCAGCAGCATGTCCATCTTCAGAGCCGTCAGGGATTGGCTCTGCTGGGCATGGTGGAAGCTTCGAGCAGCTTCTCTCAGAAGCTGCCTCTGTGGCTTCCCCTGCTCCCACCAAAAAACAGGCTATGTTAAACCAACACAACAACTTGTTTTCTAGGCTATATAACTTGTTTTTTACTATCTTCTTACCTTTCCCAGAGTTCTTCTCAGTGAGCAAAAGTGACAGAAAGGAACAGAAGTGATCTGAGGTCTGTAAGGCCTTATTCTCTAAGAATTTTCTTATCCACTAGATGAGCTGATTGCTAAATCTTTGTTATTTCATCAACTGAGTGGCTTTCCCTCCTCATGCTCAGTTTCCCCAAATACCTGAGAGTACTACTTTGCAGGTTTAACTTTTTTTTAAAGTGTTTTAAAAAACACATGGTAAACTTTATATTAAAATGGACTGGAGCAGCTAGCTAATACAATCTCTTGCAGTAAATAGCTATAAAAACATCAAAGGTTTTGGTAACTGTTAGCCATATATTTTGTAATGCCTATTGTATTTCCATTTTGTTAGTTCTATTTAAAGAGCAGTATTATCATGCCCCATTTCCTGTAAGATAGTTCTATTTGTCTGCTCTACAGGAGGTAGGAGATTTTAGGTCCAAAAGAAATTATCTCTCAGTAAATTACTCCTAACTCCATTACGGAATACTAAGTACTTTCCCCTTACTGTGTGAGCAGCTTGAAGAGATAACACTGCAATTTATTTATTTGTTTTGTCCCACATATATAGGTGACACACGAACTCATCTGAGCAGAGACAGTGATAACTGACAGGTACATTAGATCAGACACATATAGCAAAGTTTACTTTGATTATGTAGTAAGTGTCAAGATGTACAGTAGCTGATGTCAGTTTGATCTCCCTTATAGCATATAATAGCTTGTCTTTTTCATGGTTGAATGGACACTAATTTTTGTCTAATAAGTAAGCTATCAGTTGAGTGTTTTAGAGAGTAGACAGAGTTTTTTATCCTTCTGAAAGGGAAACCATTCGTGAAATTATTTTAAAATTTGTTTGGATTGCTTGTTGTATTCATTTCTCTCCTTCTAACGTCGCCTGTTTACTCAAAGGTACTAAAGGTACAATATTTTCTAAAGACCTGCTGTGAATCTGTTGCATTGTGTATGAGACCTTTCCATATTGAAATAGTAGCAGAGAACAGAGTATTTTTCTGTCTGTTAGCTTAGCGGCCAAACTGCAAAGTCTATATGTAACACCTTCGAAATTTTTAAGGGAGACAAACAACAATATTCTGACATTACAACCCCCATCGTTCTCCCCTGTAGATAATGCAGGAATTATCTAAGACAGTAATTTTGTAGGTTTGTTTTATTATTATCATGCAGCAATTATTTCAGTTGAGTTGTGTTTACGAAAATACTTTAAAAAATATGTTTTGCAAGACATTGTAACTGATTAATAATGGATTTAAACAAACCTAAAAAAACCAGACTCTCAAAATAACACTGGCAAGTTCTGGAAGTGAAGGATAATATTCTGGGGTGTCTAACATGGCCTAGCTTCCTGGCACAAGGCCAGTACCAGAGGAAAGAGGTATTTACAGCAAAAAGTAATTTCTAAATTTTGGGGAAAATGCCAACTAAAACCCCAACTCTCTGGCTACTAAAAGTATGACAGTAATCATTAACATCTCTAAACCCTGTGCTGTTCACAGTATACATCAGTGGGACCAGAAAGTCTCAGTTCAGCATGGTTAGATCTTCTCATTGAGCTGGTTTAGCTCTAATTGAAGTCATCTATGGCTCTCATTCCACAGGCTGCTGAGGCCCTTGTTGCCTTATATGCATGGAGCTAGGTGTTTTCTTATTCTTCTTGTTCATTTGTTTTTCAGTCTAGAAGTAGATCTTTCGTTTAGGTTATTCCTAATGTAGAGGAACTTTCTGTAAGAAGCACTGGTATGGATGTCAGGAAGATTTAACAGTGAACAGAGACCAAGTCAAAAGCAGGGTGTGAATAACTAGCTTTTGAGTAGTAACAGTGGGGATTTTGAGAGCACTTTTAGATTTGCTACAATAATCAGAGTTTCTTTCATTGTCAGATATGTTTTTCCTAGATATGCATGTCTAAGAAACAGACTGGGGTTTTTGAATGGTCTTCCCTGCTTTTTATTTCTCTAATCAAAGTGCTCTTCCACAAGCAAAATTGCTGAACACTTCAGTGTTAAGGCTGTGGATAATTTCAAATATTTGCCTGCAGCATAGCCATGCATTTTTGTCTTAAGAACAGTTATTCTTGAAAATATTTGAAATGGCACTTTCATAAGGTAGAATTCTGTAAGAGTCAATAGTAATGACCATACCTGAGCTGGAAATAATAAATGAGTTCTCTCCTGCATTCTCTTAGACTTGGGATGAGGAATTGAAATGCAGGTTGGGTTCTTTTTAAACTGAGAATTTTGTGAATGCTCTAGTAATTCTTGGTGCTGTTTTGTTGGGGTTTTTTTTTGTTGTCTTCAAAGCTGTGTCTTGGCAGTGTTTAGTACTTGCCATCCACCCTGCTTGGGGAAGGTTATTTGTTTTACAGCCAGGGCTGAGCTCAGAGCTCACCGCAGTCCCAAAGCAGAAACCCTGCTGTTGAGCTGGGAAGCAAGTAAGAATCTCTCCCATTTGCTCCCCTGTTCTCCAAACATTTTCTCTTTGCACAGCTCTGCCCAAAGAAGCTGAATGTACACAATGCCAAACATCACCTGAAAACTTTATTGCTGCTGTCAGCAACTTCTCTACTAGTTCAGTTTGAGAGAGCACAAACAGAGGGGTAAGACTGAGATGCTCTGATAACTTACTGATGAGAGTTTCTCATACATTAACATTTCAGCCTGCTTCACTTCTCTTCCTATATTCACTTTGGGATATATAGAAAATACGGCTATAATAATGCTGTCCTTTCTTGTCTTCTTTCACAAACATTAATCCCACGATTTTTTATCAGTACAAAATAACCCTGGAGATAGGGCAGTCTGTGGATCAGCTTCTGTGAAACTAGAAAACAGAAATTATTGTGTTTAATTGCGTGTGAAAGTCAACTTTTGTCAAAATCTCTAGCTGTGACTGGGTACTTACAAAATGCAATGTATTCTTTTCTTTAGCAGATCCCCTAAATACATTTCACTAGCAACCCTTTTGAACCAGATGAAACTGTAATTCAAGCTGTCTTGTCTGCTTCTGCTTTAGTTCACAATAATGTCACTATGCTGCTCACACCAAAGGCTGAAGTTTTTATCTGTAACATCAGGTATTTTGTCCTAGTTTTTCTGCAGGTCATTTCTGATAAGGCAGTTTTTATAAAATAAAGAAACCCAATCAACAACTCAACCAGACCAAACAACAATCCTCCATTCAGTTATATTTTAATGTAAAAGTTTTGTTACTCAACCAGTGTGACTTTGCAAGCTCATCTCAATCTTCCAGTGGCTTCTCACCAGCCAGCACAGAGCAATTCTTCAGCTAGAATATAGAAAACTGCTGCAGCCAACAAATAACGTTAATAGAGAATATGATGTTCTTTTCGGGTTTTTCTCACATTTTTTGGTAAACTCAGTATGTTAATTGGTAAGGGTAGTGTGACCAGGGGCTGAGGAGAAGACAAGCAGCTGGCAGAGCTGCAGGGAGGACAGCTGGCCTGGATGGGGCAGGAGGAATATCCAAAACCAGGGTAGACTGTGATACAACCCACTAGCTTGATTTCTTAAGACTCCACATGTAGAACTGCATGACTGCAAGGTCTGAAGTGCCCTGTCTTTCACTGCCTTTTCTGCCTTTTCAGTGGCAGTGCAGCTGAAGTAAGTGAAGTACAGGTGTGGTGCATTAGCACAGGCTTCTTCTTACACGTGTTCTTCCTACAGCTTCCTGGGAAGCCCTAAGTCAGACATTTGCTGCTAGGTAATTATATTGCTAGGGACACACTGTGCATAATCTCTCTCCCCCTCCCTTCTTCTCTTTTGGCAGTGTAGGTTTTATCTGGTGATCCATAGTGCTTTGTGACAATAATAGCAAAAGGGGGAAAAGAAGTTCTACTTTGAGGAAAAACATCTGAAGTTTGGGGATGTTTCTCCCTTATATTCCTTTTTCTTTGATTTCAGGCATCTTTTGTAGGATGAACAAGCAGAGCAAAATTACTACTTGGCTGGAGGAGAGAAATCCTAATTTACCTGATTTAGCCTAAAGTCAGCAGATCTCTGTTTCCAAATGGCAGTGCGTTGGATTTATTGCTCAAAATAAGGAAAAAAGTAACGTCCCACTCTATGGTTGGCAAATTTGCAGCAAGGACCCCATTGAAAGCTGGTGGCTTACATCTCATATAACTTGAAATAAAGGAGTCACTCACACATTCATAATCAATACAATTACTTCTACTTTACATGAATTAAGTAATTTGTATGGCATTACTGTTTGGGGCATTTGTATCCCTATTCAGAGCACTTCTTCAGTATTTCAGTCCCACTGATGGTAAAGGCAGGTGCATGCCAGTTACCCACAAAACCAAGGCAAAGCTCTATGGGGAAAGTCTTTTATGTCCATCTAGATTTGAATTTGTAGTCCCTTTCCAATTACTGTGCTAATTGTTTAAGAGATTGCTAGACTAAAAAAGTTTTTAATCACTAATCTGTTTTTGAAAGGAACTTATGGGCTCAAAACCTGAGCTACATACTTCTTAAATTAATTTTCTTCGTGAATACTTCTTTCTCAATACAGATTTGTGAGTCAGAACACCCTACTGTGCTTGTTTCTTTGTCTTTTCTTCAAACACCTGGCCTATTATTCTCCTTTTTTCCCCCCCCCAACAAAATCGCTCACTCTTTGTAGGCAGGGTTCTCATAATATTATGTCACTGGAAATACTGAAATTTATCCAACATCCTATGGCACCAGAACTGAGCTTGAACCAGAGAACAAACTGAAAAAAATTGACAATTTAGCCAAATGTGAGCCCTTCAATAAAAATATTTGTCAATGTTTTCTGAAGAGATACTAATATACTTGCAGGATCTTCCAGCAAAACACCTCAAAAAATTGTGATGTGGAGGGTAAAGCCAAGAGGTTTAATTTGAAAATAAGAATTTTTTTCCTCGGTAGTTGTAGAAGATGGATGGGATGGAATTGTATTCATGTTTCTCTGTGGCTTTGGAAATCCTCCCATATATTTCTACTTTCAGGAAAATCAGATAAACCCAATAAAACAACCAGGGCTTCAGGCCTGCTTCAGTTGAAATCTGTGCCAGGAAACAATCTTGATGTCACCTAGAGGAGATTTAGGCTGCAACCCTTCTTTATTCAGAAGAGAAGTATAGGGACAAATCCTGCAGTCTCAATCCAGGTCAGTGCAGGCTTTGCCTGAATTAGGGCTAAATAATTTATTGCACAATGCAAAATAAAATGTCAGGAAATAATTGCAATGTTCGGTGTGAAACACGCTCTGTAAAATGGCTGACTTGTTTAGGATATGGGAGGCTGCAGACCCCATTGCCCTGAGAAAAGCCAGGAAAGCAAATGTCCCTGCTTGATTAATAGCAAAGGTGTTGACCCCATGTACAGCTATGAAACTAGGCTGAAGGTTTTCTAGTTAATTGCTCCCCAACATTTTTTAAAATGCAATTTTAGTACTATATCCATAAAAGCTGGTAATTAAGCCTCTTTATTTAAGATTTAAACAGACTGAATAAGTGAACCTTCTTCTCTTGCTGTAATATTTCATTGTAAGGTAGTAATAATTAACATGTAAAACTTTCTGAGTTTTGGTTATGAGCACTCTGTGGTTCCTAAGCTGATTTGCTACGTGTTGCCCTGCATATTTATTTTCATAATACCATTAACTCTCACAGCTGGATTTCAAGTCAGATGGAAGAATGGAAATTTCTTGGAAGGACTCAGTAAAACAGAAGTAATGAAATCACCTCAGACAAAGACTCTCTTCATTTCAAAGTAAACCCGGATGAAACATGAGGAAGCTGTGTTCTCTACCTGTACCCATTGGGAACTGCTGATGATTGCAGACACTGGTTCCTGCCCAGATGGCTCAGGGATGACAGCTTCTCCTTAACCAGGAACAGAACAGGCAGTCTACTTACCTTTGCTATTCTGCCACGTGTCAGATTGGGCACAGCAGCTTGAAGCTGCAGAGCCATGCAGAAGTGTACACCAAGGGAGACAGTGCTGGCCTCAGTGTGACATTGGGAAGAGTTCACAGCTGGCAGGGGAGTGGCACCCAGCAGGTGCTTGGCTGTGGTCTCAGTGGGAGAGGAGGATGTCTTGGAGAAGCTTGTCCTCTTTTAAGGAGAGTTGGGACAGAGCAATACCCAAACTGGCAAGGCTTCAGGAGCCAACCCTGCTGTCCAAGCCTGCAGTTGCCATGGTGGTGCTGAAGTGGCTGTGTGGGCTGGGCGGAAGGAGCAGCTCTCAGCTCTGGCAGGAGCTGTCATGCACGAGTGAAGTTACTTGCCTCTGTGTGTTTAATTGCTGTCCCTGAAATTATTTCTAACCATAGCTATTGGAAAAACTTTGATGATAGATAAATGTTATCTCTGATGTAACTGCTGAAATTTAGCTTATGAATTTGATTCCCCCACACCCGAGTGAGTTATCTGTAGCCCTCTGGTCAGTTATGAAAATTTTGGTCATAACACAGAACCTACTATTTCATGCAATGTATTACGTCAGCCTTCAGCTCTTATTTTTCACATGCTGCTTCCAGTGAACTTGTATAGGAATATAATTTGACAAAAATACCCAGGTTTTATTATTATTGCAGAGTTCTTTTCTTAATGGCTCATGGAAAATGCAGGACAGTTTCTGCTACTTTAAATGAAACAGTGAGTCTTCTTTCCTGCAGAACCTCTCTGCATTGCAAGAGAGAGACACTGGTGGCAAGGAAAGATACCACAGAAGCTTGTACAGAACAGGAGTTGTGTAATAACAGTTTTCAAGCCATTAACCTACTTAAAAGGTTTATTTGGAACAAACTCAACACTTGAGTGGATACCGTGTTGTGCTGCCAGTTGGCAGCCTGAGCCATGAGAGTGGACTGGTGGAAGCAAATAGCTGTTGTGGAAGAAACACACTCAAACTTTGTGTGAGAAGACCTGCTTCCTTCACTTCCTCAGTCTCCTGCTGCTTGACACACAGTGCAGCCCTGCTGTAACTCGAGTAGGGTGCTGGCTTTTCCTAACAGCTGAAATACCACCACCTTCTCCTACCTGTGCTACCAATGAGGTCTATGAACCCAAACAGAAATACTTCCACTCTTGTGGAACGTGATGCTTATTTGTCTGACCCTTTTCTGCCCTGGAGCTAAGTACAAGCTCGGTGCAGTCTCCAGAAGCAGCAGCAATGTATCTGGAGCTCTGCACCTCAAACTCTAGCTGAGAACACAACTGTGAAGTCTTAAGAGTAGGCCCAGAGCTGCCTTGAGGAAGAAATTCTAAAATACACAAAATCTATTCAGTGTAAATGTGTTTGAGGACAGTTTTGAGAAAACAGGCAGCATCAGTGGAGGAGTTCCATGCTGTCCCATCAACCACAGGAACAGAGTTTGCTTGGACCTCTGCTATAGGTGTGGGAAAGGTGATCTCCATGTGCAGCCAACTGTTGGCCTTTCTTTTGTTGCTGTGAAGCAAAAATTAGCACTTGTATAACTCTCCACTTGCACACTGTTGTGTTTGTTTAATGAGTCCTCACAACAGCCCTGTGAGGTAGGCTGCAAAAATAACCTGTCCTGCTTTTCACTAAAGCACCAGGAGGATACTACATATCCTCACTTTACACTAAAGCATCAGACCTGTGGAGAGCTGTTCTCAGTCCCATGTCCTGGATGGGAAAATTCAGGAAGGACTTTCAAAAGACCTGTCATGGAGTCCAGGATTGTGAGGGACTGTAGACTCCTGTTCAGTAAGGCCTCTCATTTCAACATTAGTCCAAGGAAGAATTTCACACTTCACATTGAGTATTCATTTAAATTATGAAACTACTCAAGGCATGAAATGTCTCAAAATATACAAGTAATCTGTTAACTTACTGGTCTGGTAAGGTGTGCCAGAAATCTTGCTAAAAGTATTCAGCAACTTCACATTTACAGCTATAAACTACTGATTGACATGTCTATACATAGACAGAGAACTACACACAATTTACTGCACACTGCTAACCTACTTTCACAGGATACAGTTCATGTACAGAGGTTAAACTTTCTTGGTTAAGACACTGCCACCCTGAACATAAAACAAACTTTTTTTTTTTTAATTTGAAACAAGGTACCCTTTACACAAACCTAGTTCTGAATCAAAAGCCCATACTTAAAATAGTCCCCATCTTGTTCCTGCTAAGTCTGTCTAGAGTGCCATATTTCACTGGCATTTGCACTTCAACATGAAGCATGGTCTCCAAGTTAATAACTGTGTACTGATTCTCAAGTACTGCATGCATGAGTTCCTCCTCAGAAGTTAAAATTGCTTAGAAAAGTGGTTATTCCTAGAAAGAATTTGGAGCCTTTGGACTAGCTTCTGGTGAGTTCGGTGATTTCAGAGCTTCAGATACATGTTAGCCTGATTTACACAGATAAGATAGTTCCTGCTTCTGTTTCTGCAGTGCAAGAAGTGATACAAGGCAATTTACTACCCGATTTCGTGTTGTAATGAAGGAAAACAATGTTTAGCAGGTTTATTTCCTTTCAGTCTGTTACTGAAGCTGCAGGAAATACAGCTCTGTGTGTGTGTGTTTTCTTTTTTTAAATGTGTCTCTCTAATGAGAGCTACTTATTGGAGAAGGCATTCACTTTCCCCTCCGTGGCTGTAGTCTGTGGGAGAGCTCCTAACAAAGTTCTTTGTTAGTATTTGTAAGACTGGAGATGAGGTTTAATTGAGGGATTTGTGCTGAATGTTCTTTCGCTTTGAGTCTTAGTGCTGCAATGCTTGACGTTTTCCTTTCAACTGCTGCTGGATCAGTGAAGGCAGTGAGAACAGGGTCTGACGGGGGTCCAGGAGCTTTCATCAGTACTGAAGCTGTTGTCACGAGAGGATTTAAAGCATTGAGAAACCTGTATTTGAAAGAAGTCAATATTACCCAAATTAAGACTAGTTTTGGAGAACAAATACTTATTGAGTTGCAGTTCCCCCCACCAAAGTATTAAGAAAAAACATTCCAAAATTTCCAATTTCTTCCAAATGTACATTTTTTAGCTTTATTTTTCAGTATAGTGTCTTGCCCTTAAAAAACCCACAAAAAACAAGCAGAAAACTCCACCCTAAATAAAAAACCAAACCAATTTTAAATGAAATGAACAAGAGATGATCAGACATCGCATGCATCTATCTAAACCTGCAACCATTTACTTAACCTCTCATGCTAAATCCTTTCTAAACAAACCTTAGATGCTGTAGATCAGCCTGTTCTGTGAAAGCAATAAACCACCTCATAAAAAGGCCAATTTGTATAGCTGTTTATGCAGACAATTTGTTCAGATCAATTGATTCCATGTGAAAAACATTTGTTTGTCTCTTAATGTAGTACACAAACTCTAATTTCAGCAAGTGTGCTATCTTCTATTTTAAAAATATTTTATATACTTATATATAATATGTAGTGTAGAATGTATTTATGTGTTTTATATATAATATATTTGTACTTGAGAGAGAGCAAGAGAGAAGGATGGAGCTGCAGCCACACAGGTCACAGCAGTCTATATGAAGACTACAGTTCAGTGAGACCAAAATTGCAGTAAGTATGCATAATTTGTGTTTGAAAAGCAATTACACATTAAGATTTTATTGGCATGACTTAAACCTAAATCTTGCTGTTCCTAATCAAGTGGTCCTACACAGGAACTAACCCATTTTAGTAAGTTTATTGAGAACATAAAAGTAGCAAAATAATATAAATGCAGCATTTTTAACAGTTTTGAGATTCAGAAAAAAGGAAATTATTCTATACCTTCCAAAATGTGGATTTAATATAGGATTTCTGAAGAGAGAAGTCCAGGTAAGACTGCTGAGGCCAAATGGCCCTAAAGTTGAAGGACTGAAAGCTGGGGACATGGATGGCACAGCCAATGTTGAAAGAGGCATTGACCTCCACGTGTGATCTAGGAGGGGAGAATGACTCAGTGGAACATCCAAAAATAGACCAAGTGGGTGTGTTAAGGAGATTCCCGGAACAGTCCCCAGAATTTCATTTTTTTCACGTTTCCTCCACTTTGCCCTTCTGTTTTGGAACCAGACCTTCAATAAGAAATTAGAAAGGCATTAGCTCAACTTACTCTGTAATTTGTCTTACCAGATACTACAGCACGTATTGATATGGATGGCAAAATAATTACTGTTAAACCAAACCCCACTTCTTTAATATAAAAGATCTTTTCATAAATGCCTTAGTGAGTTTATTACAAAATAAATCACTTTTAAATATTGTAAATTCGACTACTCTCTGACTGAAGAGTCACATATGTCTTAAAGCCATTGTAATATATTAACCTGTCACCTGAAATGCAAAAGCAATTATTGAAAATGATTATTCTTCCTTTCATAACCTATTAATTGAAAGTTAAATTTCAACAAAGCCATTCAAGAGGTAGCAATTACAATACAGTACAAAAATTGTTTTCTAAGAGTTTTAAATAGCATCAACAGTATTTAAAAATCAGGTTTGGGGGGACCCAGCTTGCTTTACCTCAGCCATGCCCTATGACCATTTCCAGAATTGTAACTTACTTTCAGGTGCTTAAATGGCATGAAGTGTGTTTGGGAGAAAATCCCTCCACACACTGGGGCGCTGATCCCCAAACAAGGCTGCAGCACACCCCAGCCTTGCTGTCCCGAGCCTGATGCTGTTTCTCTCTGTTAGGAACAACTGACTCTTTCAAAGCATTTGCTCTGGAGTTCTCAGGATCCAGCTGAAGAAGTCCTACGTTAGTCCTTTCATTGCACGCAGTACATTTACAATGGAAAGTTGCTGTTCTCCTGGAAGAGGGATTTCTGCCCCTCGGGTTCCGTGTGTTACACAGAACTGTCTCACTCACAGGCAGTCAGCAGAGGGAGGTGCACTCAGCGGAAAATCAGAACATCAAAATTTTGAATTTGGTCCTTGAAATTCTCGAGTGTTAAGACTCATTCTTTGGTCTTTCCTCCAGCAACCATCAGCTTTCAATAGTCAGATGTCTTACAAAGGAATATCTGGGTCTGTGAAATGCCAGGCAGCTATACCTGCATGGCAGTGAGGACTAGATACTCCATCAGTATTAGTCCAAGATAGGGGTTTGATAAGGAAAACTATATTACTGGAATCAGATGATTTAAAGTCACTGTTAACCAGTAATCTTAAATATTTGTAAGTGGAGCTTAGCTAATATCTCACAGGAGAAGACCACCAACTCAAACGTGTTAGTGTTTTCTATGAAAAAAATCCAGCTGAAAAGGCAATAACTGTCTCACAGTGCAGATATGCAGATACTGCCTTTCCTAAAAAGGATAAATGCTGCAAGGGTGTTCATGTCTTTACTAAATCTTAGCACTGTTCTTCAATCTGTTCTTCATGGAAGTCTAACACAATATCAAATATCTGCTTTTCTGCTTTCTCTGTCCTAAAGCAAATCAATGTGATCACTCAGACATGCACTTTGACTACAAAATAATTTTTTTGATGTTACAGGTAATTTTGAGCTTAACTCCAAAATTAAATAATCTCTCAGATTTTGTATTTCTCAAACTGTAAGGAAATATCAGCATAGATATCTAATAATTACTGTTACAAAAATACTAGCTTTCCTTTCCTATTGGTACAAACTCATAGCTCAAGTGATAACAGGAGTAGACCAATGCCTCATACCTTAGACTGACATGACAAACAGCTTTCAAAGTTTACTGCACACATTACAGTCATTAACATTCAGATGAATCATCTTGAATCTTTTGTTAAGCAGTTTTCCTTTGCTTCCAATAAAAGGCTTAACTTGTCTTTATTCTATTTTCAGCCACATCTGAACTGACAAATTAACCATAACAGAAACTGCTACAACAGTCTTAAGATTTTTATGACTGTAATATCAATGGCAAAATACTCTAGAAAAAAAGTATTACTTAATACTCAAAAATGAGTTTCAAACCATCAAGTTTTGAATTGCCTGCTAAATATTACCAAGATTATATTTGCAATTACTAGCATCATGCATATCTGACAAGAGATTCAGGTCTTTTACAAAGGAAAATGTGAGCATGTAAAATTTGATTGCTTTCTTGCTGTAATTTTCTTTAAAAATGTATCCTATTTAATTGATGTAATACCTAATGATGCTAAAAAGATGGATGTGCATAACTGTATTGTGTTTCTATTGTAAATGAATAAGAGGGTTGTAATGAGAAAATATGACAAGGAACAGTTATATCTGTAAGCCAGTGTTTTAAAACTGATGCAATTTATGGCAATGAAATACCCATGAAACCTTTTACCCCTCACGTTAACAAGATAAAAGATTCCTTTAACTTTTTCTTATTTTCTTCCCATCCTAACAATATGAATAATGAGAAACATGAATGGCAACAACAGATGCAAATGCTATTGAAGAGCAATCCCAACACGGTTCCAGGTTATGAAAAGGTTTTGCAGACTCTCTGACTACCTCTTTCCCAAGGTAAGGAATGCACCATCTCCCTTATTCTATAAAAGTAAGTAAGGAGGGTGTTGGGTAAGGGGGATCTCTTTGAAATGATGATGGAATGAACATATATGCATGCCATTTTTTTTCTTATTTGTTCATTCTTATATAAAACTCAAAAGGCAAGTGGAGGGACAATGCTGTGGCTGGTACCCACTTCAGCTGGTTGACAGAGGGATCTCCCCAGAGAAGCAAACCTCCAATTGTAAAATACATTGAGGTGAAGAAATGGTCTGACTGCACTGGGTAAGATTAATTTCTTGAGTTTACACTTGAGTAAGTAAAGAGATGCCACTTTCCATGTCAGCTGATTGAGCCAGATACCATGGGAGAGGATTGGAAGGCTTAATTTCACACAGGATGTCTTATATTGCAACTAAGAACATGGACATATGTGGCAAGTATTTGGTAATTACAGTAGTTTAAGAACAGTACATCACTGTTATTCCTTCACATTCTCTTCCCTCCAGGCTGAGCCCAGTTTCCCACAGGATAGGAACTGGGGCTTGGCTCTGTGCACTGCAAGCTCACACTAAACAACTCTGCTGACTCCATGCTCCATCCTCAGGAGACTTGTGTTAAGATCTAACATATGAAGGAGGCCAAGAAGTACCAGAAACAGCTCTTTGCTGTTTCTTCCATCCACTGGGGATGCATCAACTATGTTTTTCCTTGTTAATTCCTTTTTGGCTCCATCAAACACAAACGTTTCCATTTGTTTTTTTAGATGAATCATTAGGAGATGAGTTCCTCTTTGCCATGTACCATTGCACCATTCCTTCACAGGGTGTACAGAGTATGCATCCCACAAAGGGAATTTGATAGTAACAGTTAAAGTAACAGCTTTTCACACGTCTTTTTCATTGTTAGATGCCATGTGCCATTGTCAGAGACTGGGACATGTCAGTGACTAGAGGTTTTAGTCATTGTTGGTGTTAGGAAGAGAGAAGGGGACATAATTTCCCCCAAGTCCACAAAAGAGAGCTGAAAAGCTCATCTAGGTATTCTTTGAGTCAATTATAAAGTACCATTCATACTTCTAATGCCTGTTTTTGAAGATGGTGCATATTAAAATCAAAAGCTAAAAGAGTTACAGTTTTACAGACTGTAACTGTGGTGTGAACCATCGCAGATCCAGTGACTGGAGTAATGACAAAGTATACAAACAATGATCTGTCATTAACAGTATCAAAACTATGCAGTAGTAAGCAGAACTGTCACACTGAGCAGCTGCACCAGTTCTCAGTCTTTCACATGTAGGCACATACCCAGAGTTGTGCTGGAACAGTCAATATCTGATCTACAGCACAAGCCAAATTTAGTACAATTGTCATTTGCAGCTTATAAATACTTGAAAGCCTTCACAACTTTTGAAACAACTTTTTTTTTTTCTTTCTTTAAGGCTATAATTTTTGTATAAAAAGGAGATTTCTAGGTTATCAAGACATTAATCTAAAGAAAAGGATTTAAAAGAGATATTGTTAAGCAGGAGTGCACAGAGTCAGGAAAAGTTACTAGGGGTCGTTTGCAGTTTAAGCAAACTGCAGCCTTCAAGTATGCTGAAGTTCTACAGGCATTGCTGCAATCACAGCCCAGCTGGGCAAAACAATTCTCCTGGACAGGACCTGGCTGTCATATATGAGTTCAAATTAATCTTTCATTTGTTTTAACCAGTCATTTAGAAGTGTAACTGTTTTATTGAGCTAAGTTAGACCAAGAGAGGGATGTTAACTCTGCAGCCTCAGTAAATAACTTTGGATGCCCCACAGAACCCTTCATTTTTTGTAAACAACCTAATTTATTCTTTTAAAATCCTGTTTTGAAACTCAGGAGACAGTACTTGCCTTTCGACCCATGCAGGCGGCAGCGCAAGCGGGAGTGAAGGGCAAGCTGGGGATGTCCCTGAGCCGCCGCTTCCCCCTCGGAGGTACCGCGTCCCTTGCTCCGTCCCTTCAGCACCACCCGCCGCGGACAGGACGCGTGCCCGGCACCGCCGCCGTTCCCTTCTCGCCCGGCGGAACAAAAGGGAAAACCCGCTGTGTTCAACCCTCTCTCGCCCCTCGTCCCCTCTGGCACTCACCTGCACCCGGGCTTCCGTCAGGTCAAGGCGTAGGGCCAGCTCC
This sequence comes from Sturnus vulgaris, assembly GCF_052056855.1. Taxonomy (NCBI): domain Eukaryota; kingdom Metazoa; phylum Chordata; class Aves; order Passeriformes; family Sturnidae; genus Sturnus; species Sturnus vulgaris. The sequence continues at coordinate 13,843,321 of NC_142256.1, read as the reverse complement.
TCTCTGCGGGAGGAACACACGGTTAGAGCCGGAGCTTGCCCGCCGGCCCGGCCCGGCCCCGCCCGCCCCTCCCGCCGCTACCTGGTGAACACGTCGGGGTAGTGGGACTTGCAGAAGGCGCGCTCCAGCTCCTCCAGCTGGAACGTGCTGAACGTGGTGCGGTACCGCCGCTGCTTCCTCTTCACCGGTCCTGGCGCCTCGGAGCCGGGCGGGCGCTCCTGGCGCTCCTCCGCCGGCGGCTCCTCTGCGGGGCTGAGCGCTCGGCCGGGCCGCGGCGTCTCCGCGCGTTCCGCGCCTGCGGGAGACAACCGCGGAGTTACCGGGGCGGGCGGGCATGGAGCGACCCCGCTGCCCCTCACCGGGCCGCCTCTCACCGTGACACCCTCCCCGCCGCCCCTCACCGTGCCGGCCCGCGGCGGGGCCCCGGCCCAGGATGCTGTCGATGAAGTAGGAGGTGAGGAGGTGCAGGGCCGGCGGGGCGGCGGGGGCCGCGCTCTGCATGGCTGCGGGCAGGGCCCCCGCGCCGCGCCGCGTTTTATCGGCGCGGGCAGCGCCCGGCTCGGCGCCCCGGCATTAGCATTTCATTAACGCGTGGCGTCAAGGCCGGGGGTGGGACGCGCTGGCCCCCGCTCGCCGCGCAGGAGCCGGGACACCTCCCCCGGGCGGGCACAGAGCCGCCCCATCGGGGCTGTCCGACGGCCGCTCGCTGCCCTGGGGCCGTAGCCCCCGCTCGCTCCGCTCCCGCAGGCCGGCGGTAACTTTTCCAAGCCTCGTTGGCGGGCGCGGGGCGGCTGCCGTGAAGTTGTGCCGGTGCCCGGAGCGGTGCGGGAGAGCCGTGCCCGGCTCCTCGAGACCTGCGGTTGGGTCCGCAGTGGGGGCCGAGAGACCCCGGCTGAGACTCGGGAATGAGGGAGAAGAGTCACTAGTGTTTATCTTTATTGCCCTTGATGACCTTACACTTGTTGAATTCAGCTTTTTTAGGCTGACCTTGCAAAGTACCGTGTTCCAGCAGGTGAAGGGAAAGTGCACAAACCCATGCAAGACTGAGTTCTTTTCCCTGGAGATCTCTAATTCCATTCCTGCTGTAATTCTGTTGTCAGCCCTGTTACAGCAATGGTTCCTCAACAGGAGGCCTGGAAACGATTTCCTGCACAGGGAGACTTCCAGCAGTTATGTGATCTTACTGTGGTGTACTGGTAGAGACTGTCACAAATTAGATGACTTGAAACTGAGATCTTGATTTTGGGAGATGAGAATGAAATACTACTTTCTAGAGAGTCTTACAGAGAGTACAGCAGAAAAGGGCTAAGAACCCCCAAACCCCAAAACTAGTGGCTGAAAGCTGAAGCCAGACAAATTTAAATTAGAAATGAGGCAAAGATCTAAAAATCTGTGTGTTTATATCTAAGTTTTGAAACAAAAGTGGTGGAGTTCTGTGTTCTCTGTCTTCATATCAAGGCTGGATTTGTTTGCATCCTAGCTGAAGACATAGAGGCTGTCAGTACAGAAATGCTTCCTGACTCTGTGACCTGTCAAAAATCTTTTAGTTACTCCTGGCATTGCAGCCCACAGGCAAATTTTTTCCTCCTCTCCTCTCACCTCATTGGTACTGTATGACTGCTTTAGTTCTTCTATATTTGTACTGACAGAACTCCTTGCTGTTTCTCTGTTTTGCTGTAGGACTCTGACTCAGACCTTGACTTCATCCCTTTCACTACAACAATTTGGTTTGGCCTGAAGCAATACCTTTGTGAACCTATTCCTGTGGCATCCTCTGTGAGAAGGTTTGGGGCAGCACTTTGTGATACAAATTCTTGAAAAAGTAAGGTGCCTGTATGAAAGATGACTCTGGTAACATTTACAGAAAGTGGATTTTTTTACATGGCGTTTGCTTGACATTTCCTAATTTATTGGCCTATTCATATTTCTTGTAAAAACAAATGACACATTTGTGTTGGGGAAAATAGTGATTCTATGCATCCTACGGACCAAATGCTGTCAATTCCAGGCAACAAGATTTGAGTAATCTAATTTCCTCTGACTAAAGAAGCTGTCAGAACTTCGTAAAGAATGTCCTGGATGTGAAATAGCCAGTGATATGCTTGTTTTATAGTTACAAATGTGTTACAGTAGCACATGTGTCTATGGTAAAAGAGAAGCCCCTGCCTCTTGGAGAGCATGCCCAGGAATTCCAGTGGGATCTCCCAGGAGCCAGAAGTGACTAATTTTCGTTACTTCTGTGTTCCAAACAAACCAAATCTATGAACAACAGCAGATAAATCTTTTGTGAGGAGCTGCAGGGCTGGCTTCTGTGAGAAGCTTTCCCCACATTCAACAAGCCAATGCCAGCTGGCTCCAGGATGGACTCGCTGCTGGCCAAAGTTGAGCTCATCAGCAATGCTGGTAGCACCTCTGGGACAACAGAATTAAGAAGAGGAAAAAAAACTTGCACAACAGCAACTGCAACCAGAGGGAGGAGTGAGAAGTACAGCTCTGTGGACTCAGGCCAGTGAAGAAGAAGAAGGGCAGGAGATTCTCCAGGTGCCAGAGCAGAGGTTCCCCTGGCGCCTGTGGTACAAAGCCATGGTGAGGCAGCTGTGCCCCTGGAGCCCATGGGGATCCATGGTGGAGCAGAGATCCACCTGCAGTCCAGGGAGAACCCCAGGCTGGAGCACGTGGATGGATGTACCCTGGATGTACCAAAGGAGTTTAGGACCCTGTGGGGGCCAGTGCAGGAGCAGGTTTGCTGGAAGAACTTGTGACCCCATGGGGGACCCACTTGGGAACAGTCTGTTCCTGAAGGACTGTAGCCTGTGGTGGAAGAGACCCATATTGGAGAAGAACCAGGACAGCTGACCCCACCTCACCAAAGGGATATCCCAGAACATATGATGTCTGCTTAGCAATAAAGGCTAAGGGAAAAGGTATTTATTATTATTTATTTATTTATTTATTTATTATGATGGAATTTGTCTTCTAGAACAGCTGCTACAGGGGCTGAAGTCCTACTTCCCCAAAAGTAGCTGGACATTATCTGCTAATGGGAAATTGAGAATAAATATTTTGTCTTCCTTTACTTCTGTGTCTGGCCTCTGCTTTTGCACTATTAAACTGTCTTTATTTTAACCCATGATTATTTTCATCCTATTTTCTCCCCTCCCTGTCAAAGAGGGGAGACAGCAGCTTGGTAGACAACTTGTATTTAGTCAAAATAAACCCAGAATACATTCGTATTTTTCAGATGTCCTCAGGCAGGTCACATTTATACTGCTGACTGATGTTTGAGTTGTTATTTTGGATTTGTATTGTGTCTTGTTGTGAGCTGAGCAACCTATGACATAGTTGCTGCATAATGCCATTGAAAAATGCCCTAAAAGAGTGTGATTTAAATACATTTTCATTACTTTGTGCTTAAGCAACCTTGTTGATACTGCTTTCTTGATTTTCTTTGACTCCCATACAAAGTAAAATGTGACAGATGAATCATAAGGCTCACCTTGTCCATGGAGTGTTTGAAAGTTGAAGCATATGCATCTTTTTGTGGATGACAGCAGAGCTGCAACTGCGGAGGGGCACTGGTGTTTGCTGTGCTTGAAATGTCCCTTGGCATATTGATAATGTATTTCAGCATTCTTTATACTGCCTCAAATGCATAAATATATGTTAATGAAGTTTAATATTTAGGCTTAGAAAAAAAATCCTGTCCATTTCTACGTTGAAAAAAGTTGTGAAATTAAATATGTGATGAGGTTAACAGGAAAAATTTCCTGAAGAGTGTCCAAGGAGCTGGTTTGATAGCTCAGCATGGATCTTTATTGGCTTGAAGAAGGAAAGTAGGTACTAACTTGAGAATTAAGTGCAAAACTTCGGTGAAGCAGAAGTGATTCTGATGAGAACTCTGCATTGACTGTGACTGTTGTTCTAGGAAGCAGATAAAAAGTGCTGAACACCTTTAATGCCAATATATCTCTTCAGATTGTTCATTTTCTTATTAACACAACTGATTTCTTATTCTATTTCTGTTTTATACAGAGGCCTGAAGATCTGCATGAACTTGAAGATCAGCACCTCTCTTTTATTTTATGGGATTAGATCTAGGTTATGTGTGGCAATCCTGGGGAAATGCAAGACTGAATGTTGTGGTACAGCCCTAGTTGGTTTCTCTCAAGCCAATTGATACTTATTATACCAGCTGCACCAGAGTGCAGTAACTCTTTTATAATGGAATCACAGTAAGCTGGTTTCCCATTTCAGTTAATAACTTGTGAAAAGAATGTAAGTGCTTTTTGCTGATTAGGCATACGTGACTGCTTCGGAAAAAATGAGTGTGCAGTACATGGCAATTCAGCTTCCCTTTCTCTCCTGCATATTCAAAAGCACAATAAAATATTAGTTGAAAGAAGAATAAGATAAGAATTGGAATGTTGCTGACTATGGAGAAGGCATTGTGTTGAGATGGCAGACACTGCTGTCACTGTGCTTGTTCTGACCAACCCACCTGGAGCAGATGTCCCTCTGTTGTGTCCCCATCCAAATTTCTTGGCAGTCCCACTTTCTGATCTCTTCCTTCTCCCTCTGGAGACCTTCTATCTTATGCAGGCAAATAAACTGAGAGCCTCAGTCTTCCCTTTGTGCATTTAGTTCTTGAAGGGGATAGATTGTTCATGAAAGGCTGGCGTGTAAGAGGTTCCTGTTGAAGTGACATGAAAGTATTGCAAGATATACCTGGAATGACCTAAACATGCTGCTCTGAGTATTCTCCCAGCAGCTGCTGGAATGCACTGTTTCTCAAACCCTTTAGGTGAAAAGTGAAGAGCTCTTTGGTGCACAGGTACCTCTAGCAGTGCTGTTATGATAAATTAACATTTACTGGATCTGCTAAAGCCAACACTTTGGAGTCACAATTAAATGAGGCTCTCATGTCTTCTAAAAGGTATAAAAAATTGTACGTTTTAACATATCAAAGTTTCTAGACTCTGCATTTATGGAGCAAAAAACTGGTAGAACCTAGGGTCTCAGAAGTCCAAGAATAAGTAAAAACAATGCAGTATTAATTTGGGGTTTTTTTAGAAAGGGCTAGATAATAGACTAAAAATATATTTTTTATCTCTGTTTAAGGGTTCATATTTTACCATTTTTGAGGGATGTCAGTCTTCTGTCATGTTTGCATATTCCTAGAATGAAAATTACTTTTTTTTCAAATTACTTTATTTAGGGGCTGACTATGAATGTTGGACTGGACTTGGAAGACCACATTCCTTCTTCCTTTGCTAGCCTTTGACAACAAATCATCCCTTCTATGTGCATCATTTATTCATATGTGAAATTGGAATGGTCACACACTTTTGCTACTAAATTATCTCTGGGAAAGATGGGTCTGCTTAGAATAATTCGCAGTTGATATTTACCCATTTACAATTGTAAAATGGGTTGTACCCATAAAATACATGCTACATATGTTCCCCTTTTAAGCCCTAAATATAACCTTGTGTTAGTTTCAAAATGACCACTAGAAAATCTGTTTCTGATTACTTTTTTCTGTATTGCCATGATTATTTTAGAATCAAGTCTTTACTGGGTGTATTCTTCAATATTGTTTGACGTTCTCTGGTGTTCATTTGTGCAGATAAGGAACTATCCAGTTCTTCCTAAGTGCTGTGGGTGCTATGCCCAATTCCAACTCACTTTACAGACAGGGACCAAAGTCAGGAAACTTCAAAGAGTTGTGAACTGTCCAGTAATATACAAGGGAGGTTCTGCTACAATCTCTGTGTTATCTGTGTTTCAGTCTTCCACAAATGTAGTAAGTAATTGCTGCTTCATCCTAGTATTTATAACAATTTTGCTACTGTCATTACGGAGATTTGAGGCTTGGAGAGGTGCAATGGTGAAGGAAATTTGGGCAGTTCTCTGTATATAAAGTGGTTGCCCATATTCAGCCTTATTGACCGAACTATCCAATTTTTCCTTTAATATATACTCTTTAGTACACTGGAAATTTTATAGGAGAAATCCACAGCCTCTGTATCTGTTCCCATAACAAAAGAGTAAATGAAGGAGCCAGTCAATATATCCGAGTCTGTAGAGGTACAGTTCTTATGGTGTGTCCATGTGCTCACAGCTGTTCAATAATACTCTGGATGTTTAGTACAAAACAAATGTGACTGTAGTGAGGTTCCTTCACTGTTTTGTAGATTCCTTCCCTGACTCACTTTTGTCTTTTTAAAGATCAGAAAGCTCTGTGTTTGGTAATAGAGTGATTTGGAAACTCCTTTGGTGGATTTATTGGGGTACAGAGTCTGGGCATGTGGGATTATAGCACAAGTTTCTGACCACAGCAGTTGTGCTGCTCGTTCATGACTGCAAGTGCAATGGCAATGGGAATCAGGCCTGGATTGTGTTCAGCTCTAAAGGTCATAGAATGGTTTGGGTTGGAAGGGACTTTAAAGATCATGTCATCCCAGCTTCCCTGCTGGGCAGGAACACCTTCCACTAGACCAGGTTGCTCCAATCCCCATCCAACCTGGCCTTGAAGATTTCCAGGGCTGGGACAGCCTCAGCTTCTCTGTGCAGTGCCATTACACCCTAACAGGGAAAAATTTCTTCCAAATATCTAACATCAACCTCCTCTCTCCCAGTTAAAAGCTATTGTCCTATGTCTTAACCCTATATGCCCATGTGACAAATCTCTCAATCTTTCTTGAAATCTCCTTTCAGGTACTGGAAGGTTGCCCTGAAGGTCACCCTGAAGCCTTCTCCTGAAGCCCCGGGCAGAACAATCCCAATTCTCTCAGCCTTTGCTCACAGAAGAGGGGTTCCATCCCTCTAACCATGTGTCATTCTGACCTGTGGCACTCTTAGTAGCTGCAAGCACCTGGAGTCTGTCAGGGGTGGTGTTTGTGACAGCTGTTGACAATAACAGAGGGAAGTAACTGTTATCTTCAGCTGAGCTGCCCTCTCAGGACCCCAGAAGGATATTAGAGAAAAATGTAAACCTGTTTAAATTGTGAAGAGTTAATAATTTGATTCCACGGGTTGAAAGCATAGAAGATGTATTTGTGTTAGTCACTCGGCTTTTTTTATTTTATGAACAAGTTTTGAACAGCAAACACTGTAGAAAATTATTTGGTAATTGGCTTTTTGGAATTTAAATAGAATGAATTAAATGAAAATTAAAAGGAAACAACTAAGCAGTGAAGACCTGAACTGAACAAACCCCTCAACCTCATGCTGGAAACCAGTTATGAAGCGGGGTACAAATACAGCCTGGATTTAAGTCAGGTAACACCAGCCCGGTGACTTTATCCAAGAGGAAGGTGAGTGTGAGGCAGAGAGTTTTCTTCTCCTCCTCTTCCTCGGAAGTTTGTTTCCATCTTTATGAACCAATGTTTAAGGATATGTAAGTTGCTGTGTTTGATATGAGTGGAAACTGGTGTACAGTGTAACTGCTACAGACTGGACTCAATGTGCTTAAGCACCTGCTCGATTGCTCTGCTGGAATAGGATATTAACTGTTGCTGTTAACAGTAATTTTGTAATATTTCAGCAGCCACCTGTGGCTAGCTGGATTTAAGATTTATGTATAATCATTATAACTATTCAGTTTTGTAACATAAAAGCGATTTGATTTGTAGAAGAAGATAGGTGGGGTGGGGGAGAGAAAGAAGGAAGGAATGACCAAGGAGACCTTCCTGTATTGCGAGCTTTTCCTCTTTTTTTGTATTGTGTGCTGCAGAAGAGGAGGTTCAGGGTTTTTTTAGGGAGCTATTTTCTGATAGTGTTTTAATGAGAAATCACAGTACACTGCCATTTAAAGCAGTGTGTGCAGTAAGAAGGGTGTGTTTTCCTCATCTATCCCTGCTCCCACATGTATATCTGAAATGCCAGGAAAGGCTTAGCAATTTATTCCTATTCACACAGCTTTGATGAGCCTGCAGGCTTCTTCCCAGGATTCTTCATCAGGATTGTCTTGCTTTTACCCTCCTGTGCAATCAGCCTGCATGTCTCTCTTCTTCAGGTGAGATCTGCAGCTTTGGCTGTCTTTGAAGAGAGCAATGCAACACTGTGAATGTGAGGTAACACCTTTCTCAAAGCAGCCTGTCCCTTTTTTTCGTTTGAGCACCGGTGTGCTGTATAAAAACATTCTAAACTCCTACCCTGACTTCGTGCACAGTTTATGACTACATTGAGCAGTTTCTCTTTACCTCTTTTTTGGCGAAGCTAAAGAAGATGAACTCTGCGCTCCCTCTTGTGGTACATGTAGAAATGTGAAGAAAGTTTTGGGAAAAACTGCCTGTAACAGCGAGCGAAGTTGTATGTGTTCGTTTTATGTAGCATCCAGTGAGAGAATAAAGTGGGATTTCTGATGTTACCCGAAGTGGTGTGAAAATAAAACGTTTTCTTAGGTCAAAACACAGACCTGAAGCAAATAGCTTGCTGAAGCAAGGCTAAATGCTGGATTTTATTATAGCTTTCTAATAGTCAGGGAATGCAAAATTGTAAAATACAGTTACATATGTGCTCTGTTGATTGATTTTTACATATGCACATGAACGAACAACTTAGGAATATTTACCTCACAACAGTTAAATTTTTATGTCACTTCCTGCAGACTTTTTTGCTATTTGGTGTATTTTCCCCTTCCTATTACTTCTTTGGTGTACTTGGTGCATTTTTCCCTTTCCCTTACTTCTTCAGATTTGTGATACAATAGCAGAAAATGCATTCATTTTGTGATCCATTAGCCTGCTTGCCACTAGATTTTACAAAACATTTACATTAGATGTGCAAAGATACTTATCCCTTAGGTGAAAATTATGTGCACTCTAGAGATGAGAAGAGGAATAGCAACAGAGAACTACATCCCAGATTACTGCAGGTTGCTCTAACTCTGTAAAGATGCTGTGTTTTCTTGGACTCCATAATGCCACTCGTGATAATATGTTTTTCTGGAAATATTTATTTCCTCAGAGAAGATTTTTTTTAACTTCATAGTGAAGCATTATGCAAAGTCATCCACAGGGTGAGGAGCCTGGTTTGAAGGGGGCTTCACTATTTGTGCATGTTTAGCTTCATGTCTTTGCCATGGGCTGCAGTGTTATTGCATACACACTCCAGGACCCCCAGGTACCCTGCAATGATGAACTGGTGCAAAGTCTGATCTTGGAGTTAAGTGAGACATAACTTAAGAGGCAAGTGAGGAATATCAGACAGATGAGTAGTTATTAAAGTAGTTGTTAAAGATGTAACTGTTGTTACCCAGTTACAGGAAAAGAGAAACAGGTCTAGCTCAATTATACAGAACTAATGAAACATAATGACTCTGGTTTTGGCCCAATAATAATTTTAAGAAATGATGGTATTACTGCCTAAACAGGCTGCTAATATTCTGCAGGTTATATCATGACTTCCCTTCTCTGTTGACCATTAATTGTATCCATTAAATGTCTGCAGCCTCCAATATCATTCAATATCACCAATTGTCTTGTGGATGGTATGAGCCATTGATGTTGGTTATATATAGTGGGATTTTGAGAAGGTCGGATAGAGTTAATTTTCTCTACAGTAGTTGTTTTGGGCCCATGGTTTGGATTTGTGCTGAAAACGGGGCTGATAGCACTGAGATGTTTTTGTTACTTCTGAGCAGGGTTTACCCCGAGCTAAGGCTTCTCTGCGCCTCACCTCACCCCAGCAGCGAGAGGCTGGGGGTGCACAAGGAGCTGGGAGGGGACACAGCCAGGAGAGCTGATCCAACTGACCCGAGGGATATCCCAGATACGGCCTCATGCTCAGCACATATCTGGGGGAGAAGAAGGAAGGGGGGAACAATTGGAGTGATGGTGTTTATCTTCCTGAGTCACTGTATATGTAATGGAGCCCTGCTGTCCTGGGGATGCTGAGAACCTGCATTCCTTGGGGAAGAGGGAAATGAGCTCCTTGTTTTGATTTGCCTGTGTACACAGCTTTTGCTTTCCTATGAAACTGTCTTTTTCTCAATAGAGTATTCTCACATTTATTTTCTCTTTTTCCCATCCCACTGGTGGCTGTGTGGTGCTTAGTTGCTGTCTGGGGTTAAATCACAACAGTGGTGAAAAATTTTAACATTAATGAAAGTCTCTGTTTTTGATGTGGCTCACTTGGCAGTTCCAAGCAAAACTGCTTTATGTTTCTCTTTGCTGCAGTTTAAAGAATTTGATTTTGCCACAGAATGTTTATGTAGATATTTGTAGTTTTACTGCTGGGTAGAGGAAAAACCATGCAAAGAAATCAAAAATTACCTTATCTGGACTAGAAGCTGGGCTTTAGCCCTAAAGTGCTCTAAGCAATGCAAGCATTGAGTGAGTCACTGGAACTTATTTTCAGGCAGTACAAGCTGTTGTCAATGTGGAACACCCTGAAGTATCTTGATTTTCAAAGTCACTTAGGAACATCATCCAGAGCACGTTAAAGTAGCTAAGTGTCTCATATTTTTCCAAGGTGTGGGTGTCATGAAGCTGGGGATTTGCAGAGATACAGAAATAAATATTTCAGTGATGTGAAGTTTTGCTTAATAATGGGACATGTTTCAAAACATACATGAGATCTACTGAAGTATTCATTGCCCAGGTAACCCCCTTAAACCCTTTAATTGTATGAGCAGTATAAGATGGATGCTTAAGAAAAGAAGTGGTCTATCTATAGAAGTGGATGAAAACTTTTACAGAGAATTGGAGGAACAAAACACAATAACAGATGTTCTGCTTAATTAAAAAAAAAGTCAATGAACCAGATTGAATTTTAATAGTTTCTGTGAAAAACCTATCTCATGGGTGTTAGAGTTGTGAGCTGCTGTTTGCCATTGTGGTGCATTTGCTCCAGCTCCTGTCAGCTTTGGAATGTGTTAACTACAAATTGAAGTCTAAGGGACAAACCTGTTTCTTTCTTTTCATCCTTAAATGCCTCAATGATGTTATCCCCGGGCATTTACACCTCAGGGGGCAGGACCCAAACGATTAAAAGTATGTCCTGTAGAACCCTGAGGTTAAAATAAATAACTGGTGCCATGGATTCCTGTTTCAATACTTTCTGTTTTGGAGCTCTTCAGGAAACACCTTTGTCCACTGCTCCCAGCACCTGCAAGTAATATGTCTCTTTTTCCTCTTGAAAATGAGAACCTGAGTTTCTGATGGCATCATGTGAGTCTAGTAATTGGATCTTTAAAACAGACCCATGAAATAGTGCAGCACTTGTGGTGAGTTATGGGAGCACTGACAATGCTTTAAACAAGGGCTCTGTCATAATTCCTGCTGCCCATTGCCTGGTGAACATGGACATGTGCTGCTCTCCTTCCTAGCATGGAGGGAAGGGTGTTACAATTATCGAGAAATGCAGCAGATTTATTTTTACATTAACCTGCTACATAAATATCTTTTATACAGTTTGGCTGATTCACAGTCCTCATTAATGGATTCAACTTGCTAGTTTGTCTCTTTATCATGTTGATAGACCTGTTAAATGAAACCCTGAGAGATCAGACAGTTCAGTCCTGTGGCCAATGGCAGCTTTTCACAGCAAAGATTTCTGGCTGGGTTGTACGTGCCAAATGTTCGGGCAGCTTGTGCTTATCAGCATCCATTATACTTTTTGTTGACTTGGACCATTAATAACCTGTCAGATTAGGTAATTAGGCTGTCTCGAGTAGCCAGGGAAAATTGTTTTTCCTAACTGATGGTATGGGTTGTGCAGTTGTGCAGATAAGCACTTGGTCAAACGGCAGTTCAGGCAATTTTTAACTGGCCTTGCTGATGAATGCAAAAGTAGTGCTGAGACATGAGGGCCAGATAACAACAGAGGGACAGGCAGAGAATAAACTTACCTGCCACTTGCAAATTCTCTCCAAATAAGACACTGCTTACTGTTCTGGTTCTGAAAATCTGCATGTAGGAGCAACAATGTTCATTTCAATGCTGTGTTGGTTTTACAAGCATTGTTCCATTCTTCTGAATTAAACCTCATCCCAGACATGGTGGAATCAGAGGGATTCTCTCAAGAAGGTGTCATTTTACCCCTAAAGTAAAGCTGGGTGCTGGTAGTATCCATTACTGTTCTGAGATTCTCTTTGTTCAGTGACCTTCTTTCTTTGGCACTGATGGAGTCTGTTGTGCCCAGGAAATGCTTCAGCAGTTAGTAGGAGCAGGAAAGGTCTGTTTATTCTGTTGAAGGATCCCAGCTCTTGGGAGAAGGACATTTACCTATTTCTCGATGCAGCCTTCACTGTGAAAAGGCTGAGTGTTTTGGCAACATCCATCAAATAAGCTTAGTTATGTGAAGACTTTCTGCTGAAACAGAAAATTCATTTTCCTGAAAAGCCATTTGGATTTTCCATGACTAAGGGCTTAAGTTCTTGAAGCTTGCTTTATTTGGACTAACTTATAAGACAGCTGCAAGAGTCACAGGGGCAACTTTATTCTGTACGATTGGTAAGATGAATGAATACATGCACAGTAATGTGATTTAAGAGAGAATTTAATATATACATTCCTCTAACTTGGAATAGCATTTGGGAGGGAAGCAAACCAGCACAAAAATAGCGATTGTCCAGACCTGATTGTACTGATGCTGACAGATCCCCACAATGGGTTGAGATGGTGGCAGCAAAACATGCTCAGCTGCCCCGTTGTATTGACTCACAGCGAAATGGAGAAAATGAATTGTGCTTGTGTAAAGGAGGGAGATGGATGAAGTGGAAGAGGGTTGGAACAATCTTTACACTTGTAGATCTCCAGTGAACATCTTGAAAGACATGACTTGTTCTGGCTGGCACCACCCTCTGCATGTTCATCTTGCAGCCCAGGTAAGAGGAGTGGATCTGCACCCTGGCTGCCTCTGCTGACCCTTGTTCCTTGAGTCCAGACACCGGACAGAGACTCGTAGCTGTCTGCCATCCTTTGCCAGCTGAGAGACCACTGAGATTTATGTGGCATAAACTTAACCACCTCAAAGTAAAAATACTTCCTGGCAGCCAGCCCTGCCTGGGATATACAGTAGAGGAGACTGAAAGTTCCTTCCTCCAGGGAGAGGTCACTGAAAATTGTGTGTTTTCCTCGTTCCCTGATGCCTCCTTAGAAGATGTGCACAGGGCTGGTCCTTGCCCTACAGAAAGAGTGTAGGGACCCTAAGAAGAGTTAAGCATTCCCTGCTCGAGTGATGGCACATGACCAGGGAATTATATGCTTTTGCAATTTTTGGCAGAGCCTGATGGGATGATGAAGATTTCTCTTCTAAATGTCACTGAAAAAATTTTGGTGAACTTCTGGCTGATAAAAAAAGATGTGTTTAAACAGTCTCATTTTGATTTACTATCTGAGATTCATTGGGATGGGCTTCAATGCAGCATTAGGTGTTTAGAGTGGGTTCAAAGGTAGGAGACAGCAAATGTGTGGACAACAATCCATTAGAAGCCAGCTTTATCCAGCACTGAGACGGTTTAAACCATGGCTGGTTTATGGAAGTGAATGGGTTGGGTCTATTGAACTTTTCACTTAAAACAGGATGAAAATCCCTTTGCTTTGAAGTTCAGCAATTTGGCTTAGACTCCAGCAGTTCTCCTCTTTTCCTTTCAGGATGGACTTGACTTGTCAATGCGTTTTTTCCTTAACATAGCTCCAGGATTTGAGTGGCTAGCTCATTCACACAGAGTCTGCACTCCAGCTTCTTTTGCCTTCTCTCTTTTCCCCTTGTGGAAGGAGTCTCTGCCCATGGCAGAGAGGTGGAACGAGATGATGTCTAAGATCCTTTCCAACCCAAACCATTCTGTGATTATGTGGCATTGTGGCTTTCCCATGACCTGTCCCCCGCTGTTTGAGAGCTGGGAGAGCCCGAGCCCTTCCCGCTGCATTAAAGGGGCAGTGGCCGTGTGTGGAGGAAGCAGAAAACACAGAAGAAAGTTTTCCTGCATCCTCAGAACAAGCTCCTTAGAAAACCATAGCTTAGAGATAAGAAATGGCTTGTGAAATGACGAATACAAAAGGAATTTAGCTTCCCCCCCTTGGAAGACCCTCTTATCTATCTTCAATATTAGTGGTTCATTCTCTTTTAGTATCCATAGGCTAGCTTTGAATGTAAAATCCTTCAGGGACTGGTTAGAAAGTAGAATTCCCTTGGTAATTGGTGCAAATTGTAAAACCCTCAAAAGATATAAAAACCCCTGTAAAAAAATAGCCGTTGGTATATGCTAGATTGGATGCCTTCATAGAATAAACCATGGATTTTTGCCTTTCTGCATACGCTGGTTTCTTTTCCCCGCTGGTCTGAGAGCTCACCGAGAGCCACAATTCTATCTGGGCAAGGCTCGGGAACGTGCTCTGTCACTGAGGGCTGCAGAAGCAGCCTCAGGGATCCCAAAGGGACCCCGGAACCCCACCAGTGACAGCCGCGGTGTCCCGGGCGGTGTCCCCGGCCGTGTCCCGGTGTCCCGGTGTCCCGGTCCGTCTGTGGTGCTCGGCACCGCGCGGTGTCGCCGCACGCCGCTGTCGGGAGTCGCCGCTGTCGGGAGTCGCCGCTGCCAGCCCCGGCTCCCATGGAGCCTCCAGGGCTCCCCAGCTTTTGGTGCTCCGCCTGTGAGTTCATGTTTTGGCAGCTTTAAAAACGCCACAGCTGCTGCTGCCCGCCTGCTTTTTGTGATCGCTGGAGCTTTAATCGTGTCCGGAAACTTTGCTGCAGCATTCCAGGAAAGCAACTGAAATTATCTTGTTTTGGGCATCGAATAGTGTGATAACTAAGGAAAAAACTAAAGGCAAATGGACACAGGGCAAGAAGGGAGCTGCTGTGTCCTTCTTTATCTGAACTTCTTGTTGTTCAGTCTCTATGAAAACTATGCTGTACTTAGTTTCTTTGGAAAGTCTAAGGAGGAAAAAGGCAAAAATAAATGGTTTAGTAGAATCTAGAGCTGAATCTTACATAAAATTTAACAGGTTATAGATAGCTCTTATACAGGTTGCTGTGGTTTAACTCCAGCCAATAACTAATGCATAGCTGGGATGAGGAGGAGAACTGGGATAAGAACAGTGTAAGTTTTGAACAGTTCTGGTCAGGAATAAACAAGGGGAGAATCATTTTAGTACATCGAAGAAAAAACTGGCCCGTATGGCTTGGAGGATAGGAAAAAACCCACAAAGTGTAGTCACAGGCTCCAAAATCTCACACTCAGAGGTAACAGAAAGTGCTTGTCTGGATCATTCACATTTCCAGTCTGTACTTACACCAAAAGCAAATGTACTGACTCCAGTGTGTATCAGAAGTTGGCAGGTAAAGGAAGGTATAGAACTCTCTAAAAAGAGATTAATCCACAGTAAGGTAAAGAAAAAAAATATCCCACACTTAAATTGCATAATGGATACTGTAAATCATTCCAATACAAAAGGATCATTCAGGGATGAAGAAAGTACAAGAAGAGCTGGATCATAATACTGGAACGTCAAAGTTATTTTTGTTTTACAAGATGTTGAGAAATAAGAAATTAAAATTCTATTGCAAAGAGGTGTTAGCCACCCTGAGGTCCAGAACATCCTATGAGATCAACAAACTTTGCATGTTTCTATCTACTGCAGATGGTACCAAGATATTACTGTCCAGGGAAGTGAAGTGTCTCTTGTTTGTAAAGAGTAAGAAGATTGAATTTTGGACAAAGAATAGAAATTCAGGCAGAGCCAGGCAAATCAATAGTTTTAGAATGGCAATATATACAGGACAGGTTGTGCTGAGGAGGAGTTGATCAATGCTTCTTTATTCTCTGGTACTTGATGTTGAATGCTGCAGGATGCTTCTAAATTCATGCATTAAGTGAGGTGCTTTTTTCCACAACTTCTCAGTAAAAAGCCAAAAAGAAACAGAATCCATGTGTAACCTGTTGTTTTGTTAATGATTCTTGTCTCTGGCATCCACTCCTGTTGGTGTTCTAACTGTGCTAACAGTTGCTTTGTGATGAAATAACTCTAAAACACTGACAAATCCTAGTGCCAGTATTCCCCTCCAGCTCTGTCTTGTGGCTGAGGCAGTGGCAGAAATCACAGTACTGCAGAATGGTTTGGGTTGGAAAGGAGCTTAAAGATCATCTAGTATCAACCCCCCGTGATGGGCAGGGATTAGACCAGGGAACACAGGGGCCCCTCCAGCCTGGCCTTCCACACTTCCAGGGACAGGGCATCCACAACCTCTCTGGCAAAGTTCTGCAAGCACCTTTCTCCTTTCTAAGTAAAGAATTTCTTCCTAACTAAGATGTTATGTGTCTCCTCTTTAAATTTAAAACCATTCCATCTTGCCTTATCACTATTCAGCATTGTAAAGTCATTCTCCCCCTTTTTTATAGACTGTTGCAGTTCTGAAAGAAATTCTAGTATCAAAGATTCGAGTATGTCAGTTCTTTTGTGAAGCTTGTAAGAAGTTCAGTTTCTGCAAAGCTAAAAGAACATCTATAAAATGTCAACAGGCAAGAAAATTGTCCATATCTTGAATAACCTCTAGCTAAGTTACAGCATTTCACATGTGATTCCACGCATAGCTTGGTTTGCAGTTCTTGTACCTCATCAGACTCACACACATGCTGTTTTAGAGGCATAGAATGAAGCATAATAGGAAAGGATTTACATCTCAGTTTAGAAAGAGATTTATCCTAGTTTATTTGAATTTATATGAAATTAAATTGAATTATACCTCTCTTCTCTTTTGATTACTTTTTCTAGAGCATCTAAAGTAAACAATTGCCATGGTCGTCCAGTTCACTGACATCTGAAAAGAGGCAATTCAAGCAGCCTCATTTGAAGCTCTTTTGCTTAAATATATTAATGGTATTTCCCACCTTATCTGCTTTTCCTGAACTTTCGTTTATCTATCTCTGTGTAGCTGCCTGCCTGCATTGTATCTGATGATAATATTGTGAAATGTTATTTTGAATACTGGAAGCAGTGAATGCACAGCTGACAAATGAATTGGTCAGGCTTGTGCAGAGGAACAGACAATTTCAGAATTAATTTCCAAGTTTACTGCAATTTTCCTTGTTTACTGCAAGTGTGTTATCTCTTCTTCAAAATTTATCTCCCTATGTGGTTAAACAGCTGTTGATAAGGCTTGCCTGTAACACCACTTTTAATGATCCTAAATAATATTACACTATGCAATTTTTTTATAAATGTGTCACAGTATCCAAAAGACTTTCTATGTTTATAGAAAGTTAACCAACAGTAATGCCAAATGTGTATCAGGTCTTGTTTTAATGGTCTTTATCTCAAGTTTTGATCATGACTGTAGTTCTTAAAATCTGGAAGAGTGCAACAAAGAATTTTACATTCTGCTTTTTTGTGCGTTAATGTGTCCCTCTCTATTAATCAAAATGAATTTTCACCCCAGCTTTAGCTCTAGTAAGTTGATCATACTTATGTAAGTTCTCTATCTTACACTGAGGTGCATTCAGGATCAGGAAGTCAGCAATGCCTTCACTGTGCAGAAAAACAAGAGCACAGGAGGCTGCACCTTGCTTGTGAAATGTCAGAACTCTCCACTATTAATTTCACATGACTTTGGAAAAGGCTTCTGACCTGTTTTTCTTGTGAATAGCAGTGTGTGTTAATACCTGATGTTTTTCTTGGCACCTTATCTAGACTTTTATACCTGTGTACTGGGAGTGTTGAACTACCACCAAGGAAAAAGGAGAATTCTTCTTTGGAAGAATTTCACAGTCACTTTGTGCAGGCAGAAATGAAGATATAAGGGCTGTGGCAAAGGAGAGGCAGACCTAGAAATCTTCTTCAGCTTCATGAAAATGATCAGACAGAGCCTTCCCCATTGCAGAGCACAGCTGGCCTGCCATTGGTATGTTCTCTCTATTCATCCACTGAAGGCTTTGCCCTGGGCAGCAAGAAGCACTGCAGGGATATATGTGCCTTAATCCTTGCATCACTGTTAATTCCCCTCCTTGTCACCCTGAGAATTATAGGACATGTCATTTTCTGTCAGCTTCTTTTCTCCTTCTGGGGCGCTGAGGCAAATAATTAATTTATCTTGTTTTAGAGAACGTCATTTTGCCATCTCGATAAGTTTCCCTGGCTGCTGTGTCCCCTCCAGCCATTCAGGCTGCTTCACTACTAGCACCTCATGTGCCTTCTGGACTTGAATTTTTTTCTTTATCTGTCTGACTATCTTACATTATCTTTTATTTATTTTACCCCTTTGCTTTTCTTCTCATTTGTTCACAGCTGATAGGCTTTAAACTTGCCAGTCAACAGCATCTGATATTTTAGTGTCCATATACCTCTAGAACTTTTTATAGCTTTGTATCAGTCTACTTTGTCCTTCCCAATATGCCCAAGGAAAGCTCACAGTAAATCCTGTCCTTAACATTGAGCCCAAAACAATCCTTGCACACCACAGAACCTGCAAGCCACTTTTCTGTGTCTGCCCTGAGAGTCTTGTTTCCATACAATTTGTTCAGTTCTCTGTGGCTTGGAAGTCTTCTCATCTTAGCAATATGAAGATCTTGAGTCCCATGAAGTCATGATCTCATATTCAGAATATCCCACTGACCCCTTAGCATTGCAAAAATACCTGGTCCAAGTTTTGACATTCCTCAAAAGGAAAAAGAGCAAAATTTTCTCATGAAGATCCATGAAAACTTTGTACACTTGCTGCTTTCCCACAGCTTTGTTTAATGACCTGGAAGACAGTGAAGGGGGCAGTACTGTAAAAACCAGTAGCCTCCACTGATGGAAGATGACATGCAAGAGATAAGGAAGAGGAGAGAAAGAAGGCTGAGGTAGTGGTAGGTATCAGATATGGAAACTGGAGAGCAGCTTGTCTGTAGACAGCTTCTAACAACACCACTGGGTTTGGTAACATCACTGAAAGGGAAGGAGATGTGGTTAGGATGAGTGTTAGGATTGGAGAGTCACCAGGTGAGAGAGAAGGTTCAGTGAATTTACAGCATGATGACTTTAGTTAATGTATCACTGCTATTTGCAGTGCATCTGTTCCCTGTGCTTATGGAATCAGATTTGACAGCTTTAGTGATGCCCTCAATTTGGATTGGATTTTGGCCCTGCTATTCCTGTGAACAAGGTTAGAGAACAGTGGTGCCTTTTCTGTTTAAAATGCTTGCTTCATCCTGCAGAGCACTTTGAAGAAGGGAGAATGGCAGCCAAACTCCCAAGCTGTCAGAAACTTTGCTGCATTTGGTTCTCTTCCCCCCACTCCTCTTTTGAACTGAACGTGTCTGATCTGGAGTGACTCAAAGACAATGAGCATAGAATCCTATGAAAGACTTCATGTCATTTCAAAGTAGGACCCTAAGCCTGTAAAAGACCAAAGTGTGAGTAAAGAATTGAGAAGGCAGAGTGAAAGGTAACTATACTGGGGGAGGTGATGGCAGGTGAGGGTTATGTGGGAGGAAGAGAATGAATCCACATTTAAGGTTCACTCTGACGCTTCATGCCCTGACCTGTGGTGGGTCTAAGTTTAGAGAATAAAGGTTAGATCTTAGAAGAGAGGAAACAGATAAAAGAAACAAAGCACATAGAGAATGTGCTACCCTGGAGGTCCTAATTCAGTAGTATGGAGCTGTGGTGCAGCCAGCAGCTATGACAGCTTTAAGGAAACCACTTAGAGGGATCTGAGAGAGCTTTCCCCAGAGCAGCTACTCATTAATGTCACCAGAGAGACAGAATTATGTAAGTCTGTGTTTCAGGTGAAAGAGATGTTAACTTCCAGCAAGGAAGGGCTGTGCTCACAAGGAATTTCTGTAGTAAAAGCTCTGCTATGGATTTAAATTAGCTGCTATCCAGGCTCAGCAATTGTGGGCATCTTTCGGGGAGGTGACAATTTATACATGTAAGGTAGCTGGTGAGAGTAGAGCCAGCACCAGCCTGGTTCTCCTCTTTGCCTGCTGAAAACAAGTGAGCTCTCCCTTGTCCCAGTTATGCACAGAGGATTTTAGGCTCTGTTCCCAGGAGGAGCAGAGTCTTTTCTGTCCCTAGGCAGTGAGGATAAAAGAGCTACAAGGAGCACAGGGTGCTGGATCTCTGTCCCACCATCCTAGCATAGCAATAAAGTTCTTGGCTGGGAGGTACACACAGGATCACTCCCTTCTCTGGAATGGCTTCCTCAGCCAGGGTTGCAACAGTCTTGATTTCATGTCTTACATTAAAAGGAGCAGCTGCTTTCTAATTCTCCCTTTCTAAGTACTTCCCTCCCTGAAGCATCCCTGTGAACAGCCTTGATGAGGGTACTAGTCCTCACAGCTTTACTGTTTTGAGGGAAACTTGGGGTTTTACATTATTGGCCCAAAGTAAATTCTAGTGAAAAATAAGGTGTTGCAGTTTTAATGTGCACTGGTGGTCTGGATACATCCTTAGCTCTGCCACAGTCTTTAAACCAACTGCCCAAGCCCGTGCATTAGAGCCTGTATTAGCAGCCTTGAGCAGTTTATCTGTGGTGTAGCAAAGTATTTAAAGATTTTGACAAGAGGTATGAAGAAGACAGCCACTCATAAGAGCTCTCTCCTGCCTTTCTGATTTCCTACCTTGTCTCTTAATGGGCTGTGAGAAGTTATGGTGCTTGCACACTCACAGGCAAGGCAAGATAAATCTATCTGCTACATAAAGATGTGCTGTTATGCAAGAATTTTCTGAGATTTTCTCAGCAAAGAGCATATAACATTTCCCAGTTATTTTCTTACACTGTGTTTTGGTAGGATATAGAATGGGCTAAAAATTGAATTCAGAATTTAGTGGAAACTTCCTTTCTTGTGTTGCAGCTTTTATTGATACTTGCAATTTTGAAGGAAAAAAATAGTTTGAACAGTGAAAACTGTGGAGTCAGTATCATAAATCGAGATGCAACTGGTAAGAAAGAACCAATGCAGAAGATTCCTGCTTATCTGAATCCTGAGAATCTGCTTTAACCAGATAGACTGAGATATCCAACATAGGAAACGTCCCTTACAGCCTTCTGTGTGAAAAAGTAAAGGCTCATGTGTGCAGAGTGAAATACAAAGCCTGACTATGCCTGACTATGACTGTGACAAGACAGAAGACTTAAATTCATGAACTCATTTCTGAGCTGTTCCACACTAGGTAGATCCAGAGTGTCATATGCTCAGAATGGATGTGGATATCCTGGCTTTCAGTGAGACAGATTTAGGCCAATATATGCTTGTTCTTTGGTCTATGAGCACTTGGCACAGAATATGTTGCAGTACTCTGATCTATCCAATGTAATGGGATTTCCATAAATTTTTTAAATGTAGACTTCATAAATGCAGTGTTTGGCCCATGCAGCAAATGGATCTGACTTTCCCAAAGTTAAGAGCTTGAGGGTGGGCAAACAGATCATTCCTGGCTGCTGTAGCATCACACAGGGATTATATAAATCCAAGAGCAGTAAGAAAAAGACAAAAGTTGTACTGAAATGAGGAGTGAAGGAATTGGAGAATAATATAAAATCCTAGTGTACAAATTCAGACCATTTGGCTCTGATCCTACACGATAAGCATTTATTCAAGGTGTATGTTTAATACTTAGTGATGATGAGGCAAAGTATAGCAGAAAAACAGGGGCCACAAGAAAACTGGGTGCACAACCACTTGTGCCTGTGTGCCAGACTGGCCCCTCTAAACGACTGCTGGTGCTGTGAGTATTTTCTCTGCATCTGCCTGAAGGTAGGAGTGTCCTGCCCAGTGCAGATTGGTAGCATGAACAGGCCATATTTGTCAGTAGGGGAAAAGTGACATATTTAGTGATCAAACTAAATTGATGAAAATGTCTAAAGAGCTACTGAAACTTTCTGAACAGGCTCAGACATTTGTTTTCCTGGCAGCTTTTATCGACTGGCCTTATTATAACGTCTTGCTTGAACAGTTGTGAAAAATATTTCATGATGGTGGTGAGTTAGAACTTTTTTTTTGATGAGTTGAGATTTCAATGGTGAATTTCATTGCTTTGAAAACATTTCAGTGCAAGAACACACACACTGGTATAGTTTTTCTTCTGATTACATGGCTTGCTTTGTGTTAATGTGGGTTTTCAAATCTCATGTAAGCAATTTTAATTATGGACAACTTGTGCTTCATGAATCTTCATCTTTCCTCAATGAATATAAGCAATGATGGGAATTGGGCTAAATTACTTACTACAGCATCTTTTTCTGCTTGATAATAATGTTCCATTGATTATTGCCAAAAAACCCTTATGAGATAGCTGACTACCTCAATGTGCATGTGAAGTCTGTCACCTCTTCATTACCTAGGTTATGTACATAATAGGAATTTGTTAAGTTATTCGACCAGAGAGGATTTTATAGCAAGCATAAGGACAGAGATATTGGAGCCCAGAGTGTGTAGGATCAGGACACACCTAAATGTTATGCCAGTATATAAGTCATTAATTTGACATTACTTAACAGAAAAACTGAAAATACATTTGATTTATATAAGAGACATGTGGTGTTTTGTGAGTTTGTTCTGAGGAAGAAGGGTATTTTCTTGAAAAGTCAGATTTTGTATATAAACATTATTGGGGAGGCCAACAACATCTGTACTGTGGTTAAGCTCTAAGGCTGAAGGTGTTTTTGAATATAGACTTTTAATTATTAAAACTTCTAAATATCTAATGAGTAATACCTGCTGTGACTTTGGGAGGATTTTTCACTCTATTATAGAAATACAAACAGTTGTGGTTAAAATATAACAAATGAAAAAATAAAGATGGAGGTGGGAGGAGATGACTGGTTTTTATACTGTAATGAAGCTGATGTTGTCTTAATTGAAGTGAGCTAAAGTCTATAGCAGAAGCAGAGGAGCTGGATGGAAAGTGGACTCATTTCTAACTCTGTTGAAATGACAGTGTAGTTACACGAAAGAGAGTTTATTCCCAAAGAAGGACCAAAGGAGGAGACAAGGGAAGCCACCCTGTACCTCTGGAGTGTCTGGGAGAGGAGATTAGATTGGGAGTAGAAACAGCCTAACTGGAAAGAACTGCTGAGTTCTCTTTCCTTTTTTTTCCCCACTGATCTTCCTTCCTATGGGAAAGTCTCATGGAGGGGTAAGATGATGCTGAAAGTAGTGCTGCTAAAGAAGGAACATAACAAAAAGGAACATAAGCAGGGAGTGTGCCCACCCCATCCACCCTCACTGACATATTGTGATGGGACTCTGGGAGGGAGGGATGCCTCACAGCTGCTTCTTCCCTTCTGCTTGGCTCAGAGTACCACGAGCAGTCAGAAGCACTTGTTTCTCTCATCCCACTGGCTGCTACTTGATTAAATTAGTCCTCCTTGAGCTGAGACTGAGCTACAAAAATCAGTTTGTGGCCCATACTTCTAGGTTTTATTGACATGCATATTAATGAGGCCAGATGTTGACTTAAAGCTGTTTCTTTCCAACTAAGAAAATCTTTATTTTAACTTAGCTTTTTACAAGTATGTCTTGTAAAATATTTGATGACACTTTGCACATAGAAATGTTCTTGTTGTGAGTCTCTCATCTTATTCTTTCCCTTCTGAGGCTCTCGTTCAGTGGTAGATGAATCAGATTTGGAGTGGTGGCAGATATTTCAACATAACCTGAACATAATGACATTGAGCAACCTAACAAACTATCAGTACAGCCAAAAAACCTCCGAGAGTGGAATCCAAGAAGAGTAGATGTGGTCCAGCTCAAAAGGAAATCTTGGTCTTCTTGGCTGTCCTTGGCTACCCTGCTCCACAGCTGTTTGGTCACTCATGTGACTCCCCTTATTTTCTCTTGTGCCAGAATATTCTACGAGCTCATGTGGAGTTGAAAAATGCTGCATTCAGATTTGTAAGCTTGCAACACAAACAGCTTTCATTTGTGACCTTTTATTTTAAAGACAAATAGAGCTGCCAATAATTTAGTCATGTTCTTAGACCTGTTGGAGTAGGCTAGGCAATGCCTAAGAAGAGTTCCTTGGATATGGAATGATGTAAGAAACAGGAGAAATTGTTTGAAATCAGAGCCACATACAGCAAAGCTAACTTCTGATAAGCCCAGAGAAAAGGTCTGTATTTCATAAAAAGACCTAGTCTCTGTAAGATTTCAATCTCAATTGCTTCAGATTTTTGGCTTTAGTAGAACTGTGTGGTTTTACTCTGCATGTGATACCTGATTATTCACACTTATCACAGTACTTGTCATAACAGCATCATTTTCCTGGGAGAGTTTGATTCTTCATGCCCTTGATCTGCTGAAAAATAGCTTCCTTTTCTACAGGGATGAAGGCATATGCAAAACATAAGTATTAAGTACAATAAGAGAGGAAATGCTTTCCATTTTACTGTTGTTCCCATGCGATTTAATGACTCATAATGGGCATATCAATCCCTTTTTATGAAAAGTATTTGTATTGCCCCTCTAGAATATATGTCTTAGTAGATCTACTTCCCAACAGAGGTTTAATTACAGGTTTTAAAAGATCAGTACAAAACATATATATATAAATATGCCTTTAAAAAAAGAAATTTTTAATTGTATTAATACTTAGGTCAATTTAGTGCATAATGTCAAAGGACACTGTGTATTATATAACAAGATATGTACTCAGGTTACAGAAATAAATTTTTAATTTGAAATTATGAGATCAATGAGCATTAACTGTTTTCCCAGTTTTAGTTAGAGGTGGTAATAGCTTCATTTACATTTTGGGAAATCATTACATTAAAGACTTCCTCAAGCAAAACTGTTTTTGTGGAGTTTTCTGTTTAAGGGGAGAGAATCAGACTTTACAATGTATGTGAAGTGCTGTTAAAATTTTAGAATCTCTTCTAAAAGGGCACGAGGTATCAGCTCTCCATAGAAGACAGGACGTTTTTCTCTGGAATGGGGTGAGTCTGTGTAAATGCTTTGATGGATAAGGGCCGTCTGTGAAGGTGGTCAAAGAAAGAGTGAAGAGCAGACAGACTTTGTGGAAGTAGTTTTTTCAATGGTGGGGGAAAGTGCTTCTCTATTTTTGTCAATGTTTTGAAAAATGTCATCGGCTCTCGAGGATTGTCAGCAGGTTTTTGAAGCTGGCACATTGGAGAGTGATAGAAAGAGAGCATTTGGCCTGTTCTTCTCACCTAGAAACTCTGCTCCTCTCGCCAACCCCTGACAGCTGAGATTTTACTTCTTCACAAGCCTGTGAGAAAGGAGGAACAAAACCAGACGTGGAAGGGGATGCTGATGCCTGCCCCTGGCATGGGCTCATGGCCTGGGCAGGGAGAGAGGGGGCAGCAGGAACCACCCTGCCACTTCTGCTGCTCCAGATCCTGGTGGGCACCAAGCAGCAAGGGAGCCCATCCTGAGATCTCCAGAGCCCATGGTCTGGGTTACAGCACACATGGCCTTTGCACATAACACCACGAGCAAGGACTTCTCTTTAACAGAGATCCTCTGCAGGCACAGAGGGCAAAGTCTGAGGCCTGACTTTGTGACATGTGAGAACAGAGTAATTAGACACTTGATATGGGGTGTCTGAGCTGTGGGTGGATGTTCAGAGATTTGGTCACTTCTGAGGGTGAGTTGAGGCTTCCCTAAAGCCAGGACTTGAGTGTGCTATGCACAGCTTAGCACACGGCCCAATGTCTTTTGGAGGAAGATATGGACATGTGAGAGATGTGATGGAGGTCTTTGAGCAGCTGAAATCCAGACATAAACTATAGCTATTCCTGTTGAAAAGATGGCATGTGTGTTGTCCTGGACAAGTGTGTGTTATGAATTCAAGGGCTGTTGTGGATTTAAACTGAAACTTAATCTCATGATTGGGATTTCTGAGTACAGGTTTTCAGGAAGGTCATTGTGAAACAAGGGAGACTCCAGCAAAACATGCAAGAAGAGAATTCTCTTGCTCTAAATTTATTAAGCTAGTAAGACCCTGTAGGACGGCTCAAGGATCCAAGAAACAGGGGAGGAAGGAAACAAGGAAGCAGGTTTAAGGTGTAGCCCAGGCAAAGAAAGCATGATAAATGAGGTGAAAGTGCAATTGTGTTGCCTTGGCTGCTGCAAGGTGAAAGAATTGCAGAACAATGCATCTCAGCTGAGGAGGATGGGGAAGGAATAGGCTTGTGAGTGAGGCTGTGAGGTGTGGAAGCCAAGTTATTGGGTGTAGCAGCAAAAGTTTCTCTCTTGGATTGTTAAAGCCTTTACAGCGCTGATTGATGACTAGGTGAGAATTTAAACTTCTGGAAAGACTTCGGGGAAAGTCAAGGTGCTTGTGAGGGTATTGCTGCCACCAGGAGACAGGTTTTCAACTTCTAAGGTAGGAGGGCCTGAAGGACATGGCCACAGAGCTGGTTGGGTCCATCCTTCATGAAATTACTTTCCTGAGCCCAGATCTGTTGGGATATTATTGCACCCTTTTTGCAGGCAAATAAATGGGATCCTAAGCACTGTCAGGCACCGTGTATTCTTAGGCTCCATGGACATGAATTCTCACTGTTCTGGGCTTTTAAGATCAGAGAGAGTGAAACTTTTACTGTGGAAGTTATCTTTTCTAGGGGAAGTTCTTGGGTGGGACTGCTCATCAGTTGAGTATAAAAAAAGCCCGAGACTAAATTTCAGAGTGAAAACAACTGTGCACTAGTAAGCTTTTAGAGACATCTCCCAAATTTATGCCTGGCTCCTGATAAAATCAGTGAAGTGGAAAAGTAACCTATGCAACTGTTCTCAGACTTGTGCCAAGGTTACTGTATTTTGCATATGGCTTTTTAAAAAGTCTGTTAAACAAAAGCAGGGCATTTATTCCACCTTGTCAATGCTGGATTTTTCTGGGCTGATACAAGTGTGTTTAGCTCTCTGGATATTGAGTTAATCACGTACTCACTGTCACTCCACTGAAGTGATCAAAAATGAAGTTACCCTTT
The DNA here is from genome assembly GCF_052056855.1 of Sturnus vulgaris. Lineage (NCBI taxonomy): Eukaryota > Metazoa > Chordata > Aves > Passeriformes > Sturnidae > Sturnus > Sturnus vulgaris. The sequence continues at coordinate 13,816,444 of NC_142256.1, read as the reverse complement.
AATTATGGAAAGAGATGTGCCTTTTCAATGCTTCATTGAGCCTTGCCTTGCTGACATTGGACCTTTAGGCAGTTGGGAATTATTCAGAATGCCTTGGGGAAGGATTCTGGTTATTTTTATAAGTATCCTTCATTTCTCATACTTTTGAAAGACTTCCTTTTACAAAATACACCTTCTTTGTAAAAAAAAAATGTCAAGTGGCAGGCTAACAGAATTTTCGGTGGTTTATGGTTTTTAGGAAATGTGGTTTGTATATTAGTGCCTAGGGGAGTGTCACGGGGGAATGGGGCTGGTGTTGTAATTGCTGACCATGTGGAAGACTGAGAGTGATGGCTTGAAAGAATATGAACAGGAGATTGCTGCTTACAGCCATCCAAATTTCCTCTCCTTTGCATCTTGGTAATGAGCAATAAAGACTTTCATTGCAGCTTTTTTTGTTTGCACTGGTTTGTGCACTGTACCAGGGTTAACCTTATCTTCTGCCTTAATGGGGTCTTGAAGTGTTCAGGTAATTGCTGCCAGAGTTTTGCTGCCTTGGAGTGTTTGGAGAAGCCTGTTAAATCCCAGTGTTACTGCAGGAGAGCTGGAAGCAGTGTCATGAGGCTGTCATAAGGGCTAGGAGAAGGAGACTGATTTTATGGTATTAGTATGCACTGGAGTGTAGAGCTAAACTCCCATCTATGGCCCTGCACAGCAGCTTTTGATCCTGATTCTGGATAAAGACGGAGATTCCTTTGTTTGTCCTGCAGCAAACCTATGTACAGTGATGGCAGTGGAACCATTTTAAACGGCTGGGATTTATACAGAGATTCTTTGCTTTGAATTAAAATTTAACTGCAGGGAATTTTCAAGCTGGTTAGGATTAAGCACAGTTTTTCAAGTCTGTTTCTCACTTTAGCTATGGCAAAATACCTTGGATGGCTCCTGCATACCCTGTGAGCACCTGAATCTCTGTATAAAGTCACTGTACAGCTTGCCTAAGAGATGTAAAGAAAAGAATAACTATAATTGGAGATTGCATGTAATCAGGCATAGAATGTCTGAATTGTTTAAGAACAATTTTTCAGACTTCAGAATAAAGTCCAGTGTTGATTACAAAGTTAAGCAATTTCTACAGGACTGAATTGGTGAAGAGAGAGCTTGGTGCTTGGAAAACAATCCTGACAAACAGATGTGAAACCTTCTTTAGAGCTGAGAAGAAAAAGGCTGTGTTTTCAGATTTTTCTTTTCTTCCTAGGTTTTTCTCTCTCTAGATGAGTTAGAAGATATGATATCTTGCTGGTTTTATGATATTGTACAACAAGAAACTTCTGGTTTTCTGTTATTTGGAATACTGCAAAGGGAAACAAAATAATTTAGGGTTGAAATTAATAGTTCAAGCCAAAATAAATTGTTAATTTGTCCTGAATATATATACACAAGCACATATATATGTAAAAATATATCCTCTTAAAAACTAAATTGCATCTGGTCTACCTGAAGCATTTTTTCCCTTTCCCCACTGAACCATTGATCCAAAAATTCCATTATTTATACTTCTCTATTGGTAAGGGACATTTGTCAGATCCTCAGGTTTGTAATGAAATTACATTATATTACAATAACTTCTCCTCAACAATTTCTCTTTTGGGTTTTTCTTTACTAGTTGCCTTAGAAATCTGACTTTTTAAATGTAAGGATCCTGTGTTATCAACTTCACCCTGGATAAAAATTTTATTACATGGTTTAGGAAAAACTTTGATTCCAGAAATTATCTTAAGGCAGGTATCTGGCTTCCCCTTTAGGCAGGTTTGGCTTTTCCTCCTACTCAAATCAGAATGAAGGAAATAATTTCCTCTTCACTTCTGTTTAAATAACCTTTTCATCAAACATGAGAAATTACATATATTTGGTCTTCAAATAGTGTTCTTCTTAGGCAATAAGGAGAAAAATGTGATTCTGTCTTGAAAATCTTATTGCTTGCTTTCAGATTCTTCATCTTTTTGTATTTGCCTGTCTGTGAATCCTTTGTGACTGGGTATGTACTGTAACAATATTATTTATGTAAAGTACAGGAAAGAGCTGTAGAGTAAGAGTTCAAAGATAATTCAAGATAAATCAGGTGTTTATTTTCAGCTGCTATAAAAAATGAAAATGAAGCACAATAATTTTGAAAAATAGAATAATATTTATATTTTAGATATTGACTTTGCTTTGTTTTTAAACCTTAAAAATACACTTAAACGCATATGGCTATTAGGGAACTTTTTTTTTAAATGTGTGGCTTCCAGTTAGTTTTCCATAAAGAGTATACAGACTTGGGTATTGGGGTGTCAGTGGGGACAGACAGGTTAAGAGCTCTTGCAGTACCAGAGATCTGTTGAGGCCCTGAGCAATGGAGCAATCTTCACTTGGCTGCAGCTGGCTGGACAGTGAGTCAGACTTGAGTGGTTTGAATGGAAACAATATTTATATTTCTTCTCCAACATGCCCTCTAAAAAGGTTTTCCTCCCCTGCTTGGGTCTGTCTGGCCTCCTGCTCAGTCTGTGCCTGTGGTGAGGAGCCTCCCCAGAGAGTGGCAGAAGCTGCACATCTCTTGCTGTGGTCCTCTGGATCTTGCCCATTGGCTGATGCTGAGGGGCAATTTGTTTCTCCAAAGCAGAGGTAAAATTTCTGCTTAGTAGACAGGGACTAGGCAGGGATCCACAGTACCTGGCAATGCCTCACTACCATGTGCCTTAAATTTGGGTGTCTTCTGATACAGCTTTAGCACATTAGAGAGGAAGGTGACAGCTGAGTACATTCTGTACCTGGATTGTCATCACTTCTTGCCCCCAAACGAAGGAATTGTGCCTGTGAATTTCAGAGCAATACTGAAATAAGAAATCATTTAGCACTGAGAATCTCCTGCTGCCTCTGTTTCAGCATTCCTGTCCCAAAAGAAGAGTTAAAGAGAAGAATTGTGTGACAGAACCATGAAATACTGAATTGGGAAGGCAGTCTTAATACTCCACCAGGTACTGTAAGGAGTGCAGCAAAATGATTAATGAGACCAAGCCTTACCTCTGTCAAAACCAGATCTGCTGGGCTGCACAGTTTCTTCTTTTTTGGAATATTTTGCTCGGCAGCATGTTGCCACACAGAATCATCAGCAAATGAGTAGCAGATGGAGCAGTGACACATTTTATCTTGCAGCAGCAGGGACATTTTATGTGCTATGAGAATTCAGAGAAGTAAGTTTCATACAAGTAGGTGATGAAAGAAGAGCTGCCTATAGCTTTTCTTTCTCTGCACAATTGCAGATGGACAAACAGAGAGGAAAATGGTTTTCTCAAGCAAGGCAATAAAAAAGAATGAAATGTTCAAGAGTTAAAATTAAACTCCTGCTATGGCAAAGATACACAACTCTGTCTCTTGTGCCCAACTGTTACACCATGCCTTTGTTTTTTGTTTCACATAGTGTTCCTTCCATCAGGCCTTTAGAACTGATAGGTAGAGCTACTGTACTTCAAAAGTCAGATGTTGCTGGTCATCAACAGCAGCTAGCCCATACCCTGGGCTTTGTATAAACTTATTCCTCTACCCCTCATTTTGTATGACAGATAAACATTGTAATAGAAAATCTTAAAAGTAATACAAGCTGAGGCTTTTTCAGGATTGTTTGGTTTCTGTGTTTGTTCACATATGCCTTTTTCTCCTCTCAGCTCCATGTACCATAATGTTTACTAGAATACTTAGACTAGAAGTTGCTGATTGTGAAGTTGAAGCCTGAGGCTGCATCCTGAAGCTAACTAGACTGCAAGAAAGAGTGAAGCAGACATTACAAATCTGGGTCTGTGTTTGTCCATATAACATCTCACTCTTGAAAATGCAGTCATTGTCCGAGGTTTAACTTATGCTAGGCCTTGCAGTAAGATATCTTTTTTCCTCTATTAGCAGACACGTTGGGGGATGTTTTTGGCCTGTTTTTTGTGGGTAGCACTTTCCTTTCATTTTCACCCTGACATCCATGTTGCATCCAGGGATCTGGCAGGTATTTTTTCCCAATGACTGTATTGATCTGTATGGAGAAGGCATATGCAGTTGGTAGCATGCTGTGTGCCTTGCTGTTTACCAGGCACAAGGCTCATCCATAGTTGCCAATTTGCTGTGCAGTGCTGTGCAGTATTGGTGCATTTGGGCCAAGGAACCCCTAAAATATCTCAGCCCTTCCAGGGTCTGCTTATCTTGAGATAGAGCTTGTTCAGATGAAGAGACATCTGACAAGGTACTGATAACAGCAGGGAATGGGTCACCAAAATCCTACTGTCCCTTTTAATCCTGTATCCCAGTCCGTGCTGTGTCTTCTACTATAATTAATATCCTCTTTCAGTGCATGACATAAGTCATAATTAAATAGTCTATTCTCCTTGCCTGCCCTATCCTATGACATCCTTGATGCACAAAAGGCTGTAATTTATAACAATAGACATATTGTTAGTCATGTGCTGGTGTGCAAGCTATGTCATGCTGTGCAGAGAGGGAGATGCTGGCAGCTAAAGCCAAGCCTGACACTTCCTGAATGTAAAGGTGTGACTGCATTGCATCATCAGAGTCTCTTTGAAGCCTGTAGTGTGAAACATGGTGACTTACCAGGAGGGGACAGAAGGTAGCAGGAGTGGGAGTGCATGTCAGCTCTAAGGCTTCTCAGACAGTAAGGATGCCATGGAGAGAAAATGCTTTTCTCTCTCCAGCCCAGAGCCACAAATACTGGCAAAGCAAATTCCCAGTCCCATTTGGGACAGAGGATCCTTAGCAATATTTTGATGATCTTTGTGATGATTGTGATTTTTGATGATCTTTGTGCTGATTGTGTAAGGAATAGTTGGATTTTATTCAAAGTTCAGTAATTTGTTAAAGCACACAGAATATTAACCAAAGTGCCTACCAGACACACAACACTGTGCTTATAACCATGAAACCTCATAGTCCTGCTACAGCTGGGCAGAGTGGAAACAGATGCTTTTCAAAAACACCAGCTCTTAGAAGCAAATAGCAGAGACTTTGCTAGTGATGGAGTTTTGAGTGCTGGAATCTGATAAATTCTTATAGAAAGAGCTGGTAGAAAGGAAGAGACAGCCCTTCTTATCCAGAGAAGAATGAGAAAATGGTAGCAGCAGATAGAGCTGTTACATCAGAGTAAGGACGGTATGGGGGCAAAAGCTTAAACTTTCCTCTAAACTACCTAGCATCTTTTGAGGAGGCATTTCTGAGGTTTTATTCTGAGACAAACAGTGTATGTGATCAGGGAAGGTCTCACTCACTCCCATCAGTAGCTGGTCCTTTCTGAGAATGGATGATTGATACAAAGCCTCAAAGAGCATGACAGTGTGCCCAGTGTTTCCATAATGCTTTGTAGTGGACTTCATTCCAGCTTTACAGGTAGAGAATGAAAGTATTGAGCAGCAAGGTGCTTTTCCTGGTCATCAGCACAGTGAAGATTGCTGCCCACCCCACTGGCAGCACGGCTAGGAGTGGCCAGCTCAGCTCTGAGTGCAGGTGATCCTCTGGGGGATCCCCCTTGCTGGAGGCTGCCCACAGGGATCCTCAGTTTTCTGAGCAGTCAAGGGCAGGCTCCTGGCTGCTGCCAGGAACTCTCCAGCATTAACACACAGAGCCCTTGGCCTCTCACCTTCCTGAGTTACAACCTGGAAGGCCAGCCACTGGAAACCCTCCTCTGAGCAGTGTCATATGTGCAAATCTTTAATCAGACAAAACTCTCACAGAAAAGCTTTCTTCCCTTTCTTTGTGCAGCCTGTCCCACCATCTTCTGGGGAAAGAAAAGTTGGTAAGTGATTAAAAAAAAATTTGAAGAGATCCCTTTCTACTCTTTGTAGCTCTCCTTCTGTGCTGTGGTGTCTGGAATCCTCTGCAAAACGAACTCCTAACATTGTCATAAGTGTCTCTGACATAGTGGGGAGGAATGAAGGATGAGCTTTAGTTGAAGATTAATCTCAGAGTAGTGTGGTTTAGTAAAAAAAAAAAAGGCAATTGTACAATTTCTGAAAACCAAAAGGAGACAGAAAATTATTTGTTTAGCTGCAAATCACTTTAAAGCACTTGCTCTGGCTTGGAATTTAGTTGATGTGAAATTTATCCGAGTACAAATGAGGGAGAGAGAGAAAGGGGAGGGCAGAGGGTGTTGTTGCAGGGCTGCTTTCAGAACTCTCATAATCTTCTTTATTTAGAACAAAGTGAAATCTTTGTGGTACAACTGAAGTCTTCTCTAAAGGAAGAGGAAGGAATGTCTGCCTTCCAGTGTTTTCTTTGAAATTTGGAGCTTATTAGGACCCTGAATCAATATTCAGTGCAATTTCATTACCAGTTGAGTGAATTTGGATTTTTTATTCAAAGTGATTATTTCCCTCCGTCTAGCATTCAGAAAGATTCTTAAATACCCTTTTCCTCCAGAGTGATCAAAATATTAGTGGAGGTTTGTGAAGTTTGGACCTACTGCTCAGCACCAGATTCATTAATCTTTTGGGTTTCTGACAGATGTTAACCAAAAGAAGCTGCATGTTAAAGCATCCCCGTGGTGATCAGCACATAAAAGTATTAGGAATGGGGGGGAATAACACAGAATATATTATGTGCTGTGGATGTGTAACTGAAACAGATAAAACAACTAGGAAATAAATATGAAACTGCAGCTTGAAAAGATTTATTATAATGTTTGAGGAGTATCTAACAATTTAATTTTTAAAAAATTTTATTTATATTGTTCTGAATTTTTCTAATAAATATGCAGAGATAATACAAAGTTTAACATTTTATATACAAGCCTGGAATTAATTTGTGCTAGATTTCTCAAATAGAAATAGATTTATTTTGTACTCCTTTTATACTACTTCTTTTATACAGGCATAGATGCTGCTGATTCTTTTGAAATTTCCAAGGTTACTAAGAAAAAATGTGTATATTATGAGATAAGTCAAATAGGTCATAGAGTTAGTCAATTAAACCTGCAGGAAATATATTTATTAGGGTTTAATCTGTACTATCAAGTGATCACAGGGAATTTGCTAATTAAGCATAAATCATTGTCAATCACGACCTCTAAAAAGCAGTGCATGCTCACTGTGCTCTTTCAATGTTCACTGCAGGTGAAATAGAAGCTCTAGATAAGGGTGTGTTCAAAGTGAAGCTGCTGGGGAGCAGCCTGCATTGCCAGTGCTCGACCCTCTGCTCCCTTTTGGGAGAGTTTCTCAGCCTGCAGAAAGGCTGGGCCCTGAGGCAGCCCATGGCATCAGGGGGATGGTGCTGTGCTGTGGCTGCAGTGGATCCCACAGAGGATGCTCCTACACAGCTCAGCTCTTTGGAGATGCTGCAGTGGTGTGATGCCTGTCCATGCAGGGGTGGTCACAGCACAGCCCACCTGGAATGTGCCCCCAGCAATGACCAAGCACTGTTGTCCCTTGATCAGTGTGACAGTGGGCACTGGCAGTCAGACACATGAAAGGCAGCCTTTTGGCCATCTATTATGGGCTAGGGGGAAGGTGCAGTTGTGAACCCTCTAAACACTGAAATACAACCTCTGGAGCCAGGGACTCAGGGCTGACCTCCCGGGCTGTTATAACATGTTATATCTGTTCATCAGCCCTGCAGCACAGCCCCTCACAGGCAGGAGTTTTTGGGCTTCAGACCTCATTCTGCATTATAAAGTCATTATTTCACTATTGGAAGGCACAGTTCCTGGAAGGCTAGAGCCTCATTTCTATGAGATATTTTTGCTATAAATAACCAGGAATCTTCAACCTGTGTGCTAATGAAGTAATTTGTGTCTTAATAGGTGATTTCTTTGGAGGCACACTGAGCTCTGGTCTCCTTGTACTTCTCCATGTTGTAAGGAAGAAGCGATTTAAATTTGGGTATGAAGAAGGGTTTACAAGAGCAAGTAACTGGGCAGCACTAAGCAGTAAGTGGCAGTGTGAGCTAAGGACAAAATGCTTTGACCAGTGTGTCTTTTTTGACAACCTTATTGGCATGAGTTGGATCTTATTTGACAGCTGTCAAGGACAGCATAACAGGGAAAAGCCTTAAAATTCTGCTTGAGTACAAGCAGAAATCTTCAAGAGGGACAATATATGAGTATCTTGCTGCTGGCCTGTCCTGAAGGATGGAAATTGGCATTTATGTAATGGCATTCAAACAACACCCTGAGTAATGTTTGAGTTCTGTCCCTCAGACATTTTATAAAATCAGAGAACCATAGAATTTTTTAAGTAGGAAAAAATCTCTTAGATGGTAAAGCCCAGCCATTACCACAGCACTGCCAAGCCCACCACTAAACGATTTCTGCCACATCTACACATCCCTTCAATACTTCCAGGGATGGTGACTCAATCACTGCTTTGGGCAGCCTGTTTCAGTGCCTGACCTACATTCCAGTGATGGATTTTTCCCTAATATCCAATCTCCCCTGTCCTGGGGTACAATGCAAAACTGTGTATTCTATCACCATCTGTTGAAATGTGGGAGGGGTGGTGATCCTTATCTCTGTGGAGATATCCTCTGCTGATGTGCCATCTGATAAAATCAGGGGGATGATCATCGTTATCTGTTCACAACCCATCCTTCCTGCAGAAGATATATTCTGTTAATGGGCTATTGAGTCCTATTGTGTGACTGATAAAATTACATCATCCCACTGGGAGATGCTCCAGCCAGGGGCAGGAGCCAAGCCTTTCCTACCCAGATAAAAAACTGGGGTTTGGGACCCGAGGGCAGACCTTTCTACTGGATCCCAGAGGAAAGTTGGACCTTTTCCACATCATCCCTGGACCTTCAGAGGAAAACTGCACCTTCTACAGGAGCACTGCTTCAGCAGAACCACATCTGTCATCCAGGAGGATGCAGCCACCATTTAATGGGACTGCTACCAACACCCTGACTGACAGGGTGTCAGGTTGTATTTCTGACTGTGTTGGTGGTTGTTTCTTTTATATTATTGCATGTGTTTTATTTTTTCTCTTTTCTCCTATTAAATTGTATTACTGACTTGGAGTCTCGCACTGGTTTTACTTTCAAACCAACACATCCCCTTTTTGCAACTTGAGGCCGTTTCCTCTTGTCTTATTTCTTGTTACCTAGGAAGAGAGACTGACCCCTGCCTGGATGCACCCTCTTGTCAGGGAGATTTAGAGGGACATAAAGTGCCCCTGACTCTCCTTTTTGCCAGGCAGAATACCCCCAGCTCTTTCAGTCACTCCTCATCAAACCTGTGCTCCAGCCCCTTCCCCAGCTCCATTTCCCTTCTCTGGACACACTCCACCCCTCAATGTCTCTGTTGTAGTGAAAGTCCCAGTGCTGAGCACAGGATCTGAGGGGAGCACTGGGGATGGTCACTGCCCTGCTCCTTCAGCTCACCACATCCTCTTTCCAGCCCTTCTTGGAGATGGGCATAACATTTAGCAAGCCCTCCTCAGCTGGGAGCTCCTTGGTCAGCCAGGATTGCTGGTGATTGAAGGAAAGTGGCCAGGATAGCTCAGCTGCCAGCTCCCTCAGTACCCATGGGTGGATTCCACATAAGTCATTCTTCTGATGGCATTTTGATTTCCTTCTTGTTTGTTTTAATACACTCTGAATTCAATTCTCAATTGCACTAAAGTATTTTCCCCTTCTTTGACAGCATGTCAGAGGCTACAAAGCATGATCATATTAAGTGCTCTTAGTACTGTCAGAATGACATGAAATGTCTTAGGTTGAGTGAGAAGGTCTTTTCTTGGGGGCAATTTGGTGCTCAGGACTCCACAGAAATAAAGTCTGTTGAAATAAATGTTTCTTTTCAACAGTGTCTGGAAAATAAATATATAGTGTGATCATTCAACTGTGGCTGTAATTCACATTTAATTCTCCCACCAGATCTGGGGAATCAGAGACAGAGACTGAAAAGACTAATCTGCAGTCTTTCATCTACAATCTTTTCATTGACTAATAGCAGGATTAAAATCAGTCTGTTATTCCTCCTTTCTCTATTTCCTTCAGTCTTATTAAATCTTTTAGATGCTTTTGAGCAGAAAGAATAGATTTTTTTTTTAAATAAAAAGAGTGATTCAGAGTTAAAAAGTACAACACTTTGTAATGTTAAAAATAGATGCAGACCCCTGTGTTAGTCTTGTTTCTGGTTCAAAGTTGTGCTTCTACTCCTGCATCTTTCAGAAGAAACCCTTGGTTTAGCACAGTAGGGATGTAATATATTGACATCAGTGGCATGAGCATAACTGAGATGAATTTAATTCTGCTCCTTACACCACTTCTTTCTACAATCTATATTTCACTTGAGAAACTTGATTTGATGTCAGGCAGTGTTGCATGTAGTTAGGAGTTCTGGCATTTTATTACTCCTGCCTAGATGATATTACTAATGTTTCAAGGAATGCTGTAAGGCATGAAAGCAAGACATAAATCTCTAAAAGTAGCCTAGCTGCTGAAAAAAATAAATGCCAACAATTTGAATGTCCTGCAATGATATTAGAAAATAACTTGACTAATTGGCTGCTAATTCTGGTGATTGAAAATGGGATCAGATCCATATTAGCCTGATGAAATCTAGCAGGCAAATTACCTCCTTATTCTTACAGTTGTGCAATGCAGTGGGGGAAACACAGAAAAACACATGCCTAGTTTTTTGAGTTGACACTGGACTATTGGTTGGAGCTGCCAAAAGGCAGATTTCCCATGTTGTAAAACAACTCTTTTTTAATTGTATTTTGTGTCAGTTTGAATCAGACTGCTACTAAATATTTTGACACTTCCTATGAACTGGATATCCTGGCAAAATGTCATTCTGTAAATGCTGAAACATGTCATTGCAAATTTACTTCCCTTGGCCCACAATGCTTTTGGGCAAAACACGTTTCCCAGCCTCAGCACTGCTGACACAAGCCTTGAAACAGGCAGCAGTGGCCCTGATCATCCCGAGCCTGCTCCATGGAATGTGCTGTGAGCCGTGGCAGGCTCCTGGCCACCAGCCAGGCAGGTGTCAAGGCAGTGCCACTGCTGGCTGAGCCTGCCCCATCTCCTCCTGAGCCTCCCTTCCTCCCTTGTTTTCTCACTTTGCTGCTTTTGCTGGCTCTGGTCTTTGCCTGTTTGTCATTCAGGGCTCTTTTTTGAGATGAGGATTCCAGGGTTGCTGATTGCAGGCCTGTCCTGTGCCTGCACACTCGGTGTCACCTTGGCTTGCAATGGCCCTTGGCTTCTGCAGCCACACTGAGCAAGTGCCTTTGCACTTCATTGCAGCCTAGGTTTCACCTCTGAACCTTTTCTTGGGGTTGTTTAAAGTCAATCAAATCTGATTTGAAAAAGGTATTTTTTCATTGATGGAGAGTATTTTAGGTGAATTTCTTTTCTACAGAATGTTTCTGTCTACATCGTGTACCATTTCTAGGAGTTATATTAGATTAGTGTTGCTTTCAAACATGCTTTACTTTTGGGAAACTTTCTTTCCCATGGACCTTGTTCCTTGAAATCCCATCTCATCTCAGCCTCAGGTCCATCTTCTGTGTTTGCATTGTTCATTCACACATTTCCAGGACGTTTTAGGCTCTGTCAAGAGTGCAGGGTTGTGGAACACTTGGTTGTTTTCATTAATGTGGGTACATTATTGCCTTGACCATGCTGGTGACCTGCAGAGTCTGATTTCCATGATATTATAATCTCCATTTATGCCCATTTGTATTGTGCAGTCTGGCCCATTGCAGCTGGAGCTAAAGGGAAGGTTGGGAACTGTAGCCCTGCAATTGAGACTAAAATATCTGACAGACAGTGCTGCACTTCACTTCAACTGATTCACGGCAGAGGGATTGCTTCTCAACTTTCCTGAACATGCTTGCCCAGCTAACTAAAAAAAAAAAAAAAAACCAATAGAAAAACCCAGAAAACATCTGAAGTGATGCTTGATTACTTGTGGCTCATGCAATGTTACTGGTTAGTTTGGAATATAAAAATTATTATCTTCAATCTTTGATAAGAAACGTCCTGTCAATGACAAAAAGCAGAGAAACTGTTCACAGGTTGGCAAATAATGGCACTTTCACTTAAATTCTCCTAAGTTAAATTCTCATGAAGGATTCCTGTGCCTACCTCAAATCATGCTTCAAATCCCTAACTGCCACCACACACCATCAGCTGCCTGACTTGCAGTGTGTGCCAGAGGCACTAAAAAAAAATAATTGAAAGGGATTTATAAGATATTATTTTGCAAATTATTCTGTTTTCCTTTTTCATTTTGTTATATCTTAAACCATGTTGCCTGACACATTCCTAATAGTAAATGCTAATGTTTTACTGATTGTGGCAGTCCTCCTCTTCCCAGGAGGAGACACTGTAATCTTGACAAGGTCACTCAAAATTGCTGTTGATAATTTAAGATTTTAAATCAAAATATTTCATTTATTATAGTACGACACCTCATATTTTGGAAATTATGGCTTTGCGAGCACTGTAAATTATATTAAACAGGGAATAAATATTTCCAGATAAAAAGGGAGATTTTTTTCCATTTTTGTTTAGCTTGCTCCACCTGCAGTGATTGCTGTACTCTCTGACTTTGCCCTGAAAGCTCATTTCCCCAGCAGGTTCGGATGAAAATATTAAAAAATAGTACAAATTGCTATCATCACAGTCTGCTAGGACATAACTAAACTTCAGCTCAGGTCTGACCTGAAGGTAAGAGCAGGAGGCAGCAGAGCTAAGGATGCTTCAGAGCAGATGGATCTAACTTGTCATTTCCAACAAAGATAAGCACAGCTGCTAAGAAAGGAGAACTCTTAAGACTGCTGGACAAAGCTGCCATTGGGTGATAAGATGCAAAGGCCAACAACAGCTATTTTGCTTATGCTATCTAATGAGCTGTACTCAAAATGGCACAGAGAAAAGGGGAAATTAAATGTATTCAACCAAGACAATGCAGCTGATTGCACACTGAATCTTTAATGTGGCAGAAAATGGAGTAGGCTGAAGGATTTCTATTAGTGGGAAGTGGGAAGGTATAGGTGGAAAAGGGATATGGGGCAAGACCTGAAGACAAAGTATATCTTTCCAGCTAGAGTGTGTCTTTCCACAAGAGGAAAAAATAAGTTGTTCCAGTGTGGGAGAAGTGTGTGTCCATGACACATTTGGTATTTTATATATAGAAATGCTATTTCATAGCATTCCATGACAGATTTGACCTAAGCTTTTTTTCCTTTATTATTGGTAAAGTATTTTTAATTTGCCTGATAGGGTTTAATCCAACTGTAGCACTTTTATAGCCAGAGATAGAACACTGATGTGGACAGAAAAGTTCCACTAAAACAATATTTGTTCATGGGATAGTTTGCTGTGTGTAAGGTTAGCCATGCCCTCAGGGCATATGGGGAATCTGGATCACAGGGGGTCAGATATGGGCAGAATTGAAATGAGTGAGAAGCAGGGCAGTGATTTGGCCTGGCAGGTGATGCACTGGCCTGGGAGCAATGAAACTCCCCTCTGCTTTTCATCAGTGCTGTGCTGGAACCCAGGAGTTCATTATCCTTTGTATTATTCTCCCTCTCTCCTTGTTTTGTCTGTTCACATGGCAAAGGAGTGTTCACTGATGCACAACAAAACCATGGCCTTCACTGCTGTCACGGTGTGACCCCACTGGTATAAATAATGTATAGTTTATAACAGCCCCACCTACAGCAGTCAGCAAAGACAGGCACCTTTTAAAACCCAAAACATGGTGAGATACCTTCCCTTGGATGAGAAGCTTTTCAGAGCAAGAAGTTGATGTGCTTCTGGAGTAGGCTGCCCTTAAGGAGTGAAAGTGGATCCATATGAATTATTTCAGAACCATGATAGGACATTGTAGCTCTGTATCTGCTGAACTTGAGCCCAGGGTCATTATATGTGGTTCTGTCATAAAATCTCCACAAAGAATGCCACATATAGTATTGATTTGAGTAACAAACCTGTATCGTGGCTGTTTTACCTTGGTGGCTTTGCACAGAGAACTGTTGAAACAGAGCTGTCAGTTTTCTTCAAGATTGAAACTAATTCTTGTAGGAGTGTGAGTCTGTGTATGCACACACACGTATTGATATAAACATGTATATTAGTTCAGAAATCTCATGGGTCAAGAAATTCAGTGAGTAAAACCTTACTCATGCCAGCTGGCTCAGCAGTCAAGCTGGGAAATCAACCTGTCTTTCCTAATACTTTCCAGAGCCATCTTTGGTTATTTCTGTTGCAAACTCTTGCAATTGCATGGACGGGAAAGGAAAGGGATGGCAATTCCATTTTACACTTGATTTTCAACAAAAGATTCAGGGCTATTTTCAGAGTGTCTGCATCTTCAGTACCTTCAGGAGTTTGTGCTTCAGTTGTTGGGCTGGTTCTTCAGCAGCTGGAGCTGTAAACATACAGCAATCAATCCTTTAATTTAACTTTGTGGGCTGCATAACTTTGCAATTTGGAGGCAACTTGGCTGCCATTAAAGGGAAACACCGATTTTTAAATACACATTCATTCCAGCAAAAGGCTGGAGGAACTTTTTAATATTTATGGTGCAATAATTGATCTTTTACCACTGTCAAAAGCTGTTAAAGAATTATCATCTTGCTATTTCAGCACCATATGTTCTACACAAGTTTCTCACCATGTGTCTTTCCTGCACTTTAGATGAGGAACATTTGTTTGACTATTAAAACAGACAATTCCCTCTTCAAACTATGGTGCCTATGTAGATGTGTGGGACTTCATCATAAACCCTCATTTGTATCGTGACCCTTTGAGTCATAGAGAAGTCAGGGCATGTACTGTTGGGTCTTTTTTTTTTTAGTAGTGTGGTAATAGTATTTCATCAGAAAAGCATTGTATTTGGATTCTCTTTAATGTTGGCTACAATAACTTAAGGCTGTGCTGTTGAGACAGTTCTGAAATGCAGCCCTAGAGCAAAGCAAACACTTTCTGCATTGGCATATTTATCTCTTTTATCTTCTATTGTCACTGCTTCAGTCTTGATCTTGCATGTTGTTTCCACACTTTCTGGAGCTTTACCTTCCTCTTGCCTATTATAAAATGTTATGTGATGGTGGGAGCCCATGGGGCATTAAGGAACAAGGTTTTCACAGACCACTGAATCCACCTGAAAAAAAATCTTTACTTCTCGTTCTGCTGTGTGCAGGTTGAGAGTCAGAGTAAGGGATAAATATGAAAAATTACATACTAGTTCAAATCTTCAGAAGTGTTTGCACATCTGCAGAGCTTGGCCATTAGGCTTAACTTGACCAGTCAGAAATCTCTGCTGGTAAGAACTCATGTGTGGCACATCATCTACAGAAGCTCAGTGGGCAGAGAGTTTGTGCTCTGAAGGTCTCAGTCTGGAAATATGTGGAGCATATGTGTCTGCATAGCATTTTTGCTTTCTAAAAAAGTGAGAGAGAAAAGAGTGAGAAAGAAGAAATTGTGAAGAGGGAAGAAGAGTTAATTAAAATAAATTTCTACTTATTTTATTGTACAGTGAATTTCTAGAGAAAGAGGGATGGAATGAGTTTCTGTAGTTCATTAAGATCCCGCCTAAAGGGTCAACCATATTATAGTCAGCAAAGAGAGGAATAAACTGAGCATTTGGTGAGTCTTATGTCTGGTGATAAAATAATCATGGTCTTTCTAGAAACCCTAAAGTACTGAAGAATTACAGAACTCCTTCAGTTGTGCCCCTATGGCATACCTCACCTGAGAGTTTGGGCTGTGTGCATTTTTTGAGGACTATGATTTTGCTTTTGACTATGACTTGTGAACTCTGGGGTAGAAGAAAAATACCTGTGGATTTTCAGAGCACCCACCCCCAGCAGAGTCCTTGCAGGATTTAGACCAAGACATAGATTGTTGGGGCTCTTCATAGACTAAGACCAGATGAACCTATTAGGGATGGCTAATTGGATTCTTCCCTCAAAGGAAGCTGGGAGACACTCAGTTTCTGTTGTTTTTTATCTGTGTGACTTGGTCCCCTTCCTGTTTCAAGCTGCTGTGAAAAATCCCTGCCATAACATTTTGGAAGGAGGATATTGTGGCAACCTCACCTCTTAGCTTCTTGCTGTGCTGCAGATATGGTTGTGCCTTATTATGAGACAATCTTTGAGGATTGTGGAGCTTTTACAAATCTGCTCATTCTCCACAGGGAAGAGAAGTTCTGATGGGTGGTAGTGTCTGCTCCGGCAGCTCCATCAAATTCACAACTCTCCTTTTAGGTGAAATTATAGCCCTCCTTCATCCTGCTGATCTTTCATCAGGTTTCCTTCCTCTGCCTAACCTCTCAGTGACCTATTCTCTCAGAGAGCATCTAAGAGCATTTAGAGACCTCCTGTAACTCAGCAGAGCCTTTAAACACTAGGATGTTAAACTGTGATTTTTTTTCCCTGCTGTTTTTCCTCTTAACCTTCCTCTCTGATTTTAGCCGTGTTCTCTGTATGCTGGTTTCCTCTTATGCACAGCCAGCTGTCAGAGGCAAGAGACATTTTGGTATCAGCTTGGAAGGAGAAGTTAGTTGGGATAAGCTTCCTGACAACAGTGTGCTGACTGATTTTTTCAGTCCTGTTTTGCTGTGAGGACTCTTTTGAACTACATTAGATTATCTGAGTGTGAAACAATCCAGCATGAGCCTTGATGGATAGCCCAATGCTGTGAGTGATAGAAGAGATGTAACACTACCCAAAACTGTTTTGTGTCTATGCTTTTATATTCACCTGTAAATGGTTGGTGTTTATTTATATGCAGAAAAAGAAAATGATGCAAAAGCTCTGAGAAAAGGCACAAATAGAAATGCACTAGTGTTTGTGGTCTGCTTTCTAACACAACAGGCAAGGCCAAAAAAAATACAGAAATCCAGGAGGAATTACAATGACACTTTTATTTCATGTAAGTTGAGGTAACACCTGACAAGAAGACTGATGGGCTTCAAACTGCAGCATCTGTGTGTCTGGCAGAGTGATGTGGTGCTGTAAGCACAGGGCTGGGGGCCAGGACACCTGGTTCTGTACCCAGCTTCTCTACTGCAACCCTAAGGACATTCCTCACCCTTGTGCCGTTATTTGTCCTCAGAGTCTTGGCTGCTACATCTGCTGGGACTGCTGACGTCCCCCTGCAGATGCTGTCCCCTGCACCTGACACAGTGGGCCTTTGCTTCCTAATACAAGATTTCTGAAGTTCAGTATGACATCTGATGCTGAAGAAATGCCACCCTCGAGTCACTTTGATTTGAGGATGAGTCAATCTTTGTAATATTCCATAGGGTCATGGCAAAGCAGTTGTCCCACCCCTGTTGCAGTGGAAGGAGTTTGGGAAAACAATGTTGCCAGGCACCACATTGTGGATCTGATGGCCTGCTTTTGACAAATGAATAGGTCTTAAGATTTCTTCCAGATGCTTGGATTGTTTAGAACCACAGCACGATTATGGAAGTCCATCCCTGAGAAGTCAGTGGATCTGTGGGACTTGGTGTGAAGATGGCAGGTTCAGGTCAGAATCACAGAATGCTCTGATGGACTTCAGGATGAGTTCCCAGTGCTTCAAGCAGCATCTCAGATGCTGAACTGTTTGCTGTTTTTCACAGCAAAAGGCAGAATCATGGAGCAACTGCTGTGTAGGCACATGGTATGTGTAGGGGAAAAGTAACTCACTCACTCCTGGCTGATGGCTGGGATTCTTTCCCACCTGTCTTTACAGGCTTGTTTCCCTCCTCTCTTTCAGAGAATGGAGATTGAAGACAAAAGGGACTTGGGAAGACAGGTAACTTATCAGCAAAAATAGTCCAGTGATGCTTTTAATCATGTTTCAGTGAAGGCTGAGCTTGTGGTTTGGATTTCTCAGACTTAGTTGTGGTGTGATGTGATTGAAATCCTACAGACAAAGCCAGTGCTCCCTTGATCTTGCTTTCCTTATGCAGGTCCAACACCTTTTAATGTCACAGGGAGATCTGGAAATCCACGAGAATTGCAGGATTGAGCCTTATGTCACCACAAGTCCTTTCTGCTAATAATTTAAAACGTCAGGCAGCTGCATATTTATGTAGGTAATAAATCAATATATGTTTCCACAACACAGGAATTTTACCAGAAATGAAGTAAGTTTTGACAAATCTGTGAAAGTGCACTGAAATTAGGAGATGCTACACAAAAGTTAGAGATCACAAGCTTAATTAGCTGGCAATTTTGAATAACTTCATTGATTCAATGCCTCTCTCATCAGGCACACCTGGAGAAGGTTTATCCAGTGTAATCCCCACTGGAGGCACTGCAGACATGGAGGCACTAAATAAACTCAGCTCCTATGGAAATGGCCAAGATACATCTCAACTTCTCACTTGGTCACTGATATTTGGAATTGCTGGCTGAAGTCAGGGACTGCTCATTCAAGGACACAGCAGCACAGAGCAAGGCAGAAGCCATGCACTTTGGGCATGTGCATTTCTAGGGGCAGAAAAAGATTTGTGACACTGCCTTGATCAGGTCATTTTTCTAGGTTGTAAATTTGAGAGCACGAATCTTTCTTAACTTGCATTTTCTTTATTTTTTACCAGGCACAAAGGTGATTATTGTGAGAAAATGGTTGTGTTGGATTGACTGTTAATCTGAATTACATTAAGCAATAGAGATCAGCATAGGAGAGGAAGAGGAATAATAGAGGGTTTGCCCCCCCCCCCCCCCCAAATTATCTTCTCTAATTAAAATTTGCTTCTGTTTTTTCTTTGCTTACCTTAGTATGACTGTCTCTTAGATGCCTTTAGTTTTGCTGAACTTGTAGGATCTCAGAATCTTTTCAAATTACATTTTTTTCTTCTTAATTTAAATAAAACTGGTCTTAAAATTCAGTAATTCCTGGGTTTGTGTGGACAGAGACGACAAAGAGTGCCTGTGTCTTCTTAAGAGATGAGACTAGTAAAAAATTTAATGTTTTGTTTCCTGCTCTCAATTAATAATGTTGCTCATAAAATAAAATCTACTTTCTTAGAAGAATTGTTTTAGAATTTAGAGCACATGGCAAGTGACTCCCCAAGGCAATTATTTTCTTCCTATAACATCTTAAATATATGTTCCTATGTTTGTACTAAAATGAAGTAGAGAATTTACTCTAGACAAGTTATTAGATGATGTGCATGACATAATTACTATGGAAATTGCTATAACCAGTACAGCTAAATATAAAGCTTGTTTCTTGCCTTTGGTAATTTAAATTTTTTCTTTTTCCACCAGATTTTATGATTCTGACTTAGAAGAATTAGATTCAGTTGAACAAAAAAAACAAACAACAACCCCAAACCCCCACCCCAAACCTAACTACATGCAGTTCTTTAAAAAAAAAAAAGACCATAAAAAAAGATCCTTTTCTTTTTCAGATGAGCTCTGTCATATTAGCTCAGTCTTGTAATATTTTTCAAAACTGCTAATCCTGTGAAGCCAGTCTGAGTTTTAAAAAAAAGAAGGTGCTGTGCTTCTATGCCCAAAATATCATATTTAAATAGGAAAAACTAGTAGAATTTAAAGAAGTAGAATTTTTGCCCTATCTCATGCTTCTAGCACTAAAAACATTTTTTTCTTCTTTTTTTTTTTTAAATTTTTTTTTTTTTAATTGTATTTTGTATATTTTTCTCAGGGGCCCACCTTTTCTCTTGGGCCAAATTCTAATAATTCGTTTGTCTGGAAAATAATATGACCAAGATTTGGCACTAGATACACACTGAGCCCTGGTGAAAGCTGTGGACTGAGTCTCAGGAGTGACAGGAAGAATCTTTTTCCTCACTCCTTTTCGAAGGAGGAGACTCATGCAAAGTCTCTGGAGCCCATGGGAATGTCACTGACAGGGAGTGAAACAGCCCTGGCATTGTATCAGTAACTCTGTGCAATGAGCAGGTTTATACCAATATTAAATTTCTGCTGATTGTCAAACCCAGTGTATTAATTTTCATTTATTCAATACACAGTCAAAGGCTTTCTTGGAACTGATGGTGAATTTATTAAGACTTGTAGCTGGCCTTTGTTTTTGCACCTGTATTCTAATTCCTAAAAATATTGGCTTTGTCTGTTGATTGCAGAAAAGATTGACTTTAAAGATTGGCAACTGATAAAATCTGTTGTAGAGGAGAAAATGGCATTCCTATCATTGCTTTGGGGGATAATTTGAGCTAAAAGTTGTCTACTTTTTGTTGGGGAACAGCAATCAGATTTATGGCATTTATTTTTGCTCACTGCATTTTCAGATATCCTGTTTAAAGCCTTCTCTGTTCAGACATCTGGCTTTGTCTCACTAACTTGATGAGTTTCGATGCTCCATTCATCCATTTCTCCCACAAACAGCTCAGTGTCTCATTTTCCTGCTGTCTCCTATTCAGAAGATACATCTTTATCTTCAAATTCTACTCCTTCTTACCTTAAATCTCACATGCAATTAATTTAGGAGTGCCCACAGTAAGAAAGTAGGAGCAATCTTTGTCTCAGCTCTGCCTTTAATTTCCTCCTTTTATTTTGGTCTAGATTCTCAAGGCGAGGTCCAAGGCTGGGAATGTTACTGTGTGGGAGAATCAGGAATGGGAGAGGGGAATGGGGGAGACTTAAAAGGCACAGTGGGGGTGCCTTTTAAGGATGCTGGGATGCTCCAGGAGGAGGTGGAGGTCAGGTTAAAGTCACCCAGGCACAGACATGCCACCCACCCATCCTCCTGTGGCACAGTGACTCAGGGAATGAAGTCCCATGGCTTGCACAGGGAGGTGTCACTCTGGAGATGGACATTCACCTCAGAGCAGATGTTAGACACAAAGCAAAGACCTGTCTGTGGTCCCCACAGGATGTGCTGCTTTAACTGAGTGCTCTGTGCCAAGCCTGAACTGGAAGTCTCCTCCTTTTGATTTTTATTGATGTTAAGTCGTGCCCAAGGGGGATGTAAATCACATCAAGAAAAGCTCTGGGCTGAATTCTTCCGATGGCCCATCACTGCTAAATGATAAATCTGTTACATAAGCAGGAAAGCCCTGCAGGACAGGGGATGTTCAATGAAATTGGTACAGATAATCCATAAACACTGTCCTGCTGGGAAACAGAACAGAAAACGCTGCTGCTTTGGCAGTGAAAGATCTGAGAAGAACGCACCAAATCCTGTAATTAAATGGCTTTTAGTGTTCCTAAATGTTATGTTTCATCTAGACTTGTTAAATAGAGTTAACAAGAATCCAATTAAAAAAGCCTCCTGCTTTCTTACAATGTATCTGTCTGGTACTGACTGTGGAGTGTTTATCTATTCACAGAACAGCATGAATCACTCCTCTGTTTAAGAAAAAAATGGATTACTGTTCTAATACTTATTGAACACCTATAACAGATGTTTAAATCTCTACAAGCTTGAGATAATTAAAATAATAAATCTCTCCCCTTTTGACAAGATTTCTAGCAGAAATCAAAGATCTAAATAATCTAGTGGAGCCATGAGACATTCTGCCAATATTGTGATCATGTTCTCATGGAAATTTCAAGCCTGATTCTACCATCCTTATTTAGGCAGCAGTCCCATCGGGTCATGAATAGGGCAGTGCTCAGTAAAGATGCCAGGATTAGGGCTCAGCACAGGACAAAGCAAGGACCTCAAGAGCCTGACCTTCCCCCACAGGGTTAATGTCTCAGCACTTAGCTGTCCTTGCCTATATCTTAAAGAACTGGACACAGATATCTTTTATCCTTAGAGTTTGTTTTGCTTCAGTGAATTAACTGTAGTAGTATGTGGGTACCTGCATTTTTACTTTGCAGTGCTTGGCTGCCTCACAGGCTGGGAAATGTCAGATTACACCTGGCCCAGGGGCAGAGATGTGGGAAGGGACTCAGCTTCCATCTCCCTCCCTTCCTTTGCAGCAGCAAACACACACCTCCTGTTTCATCAGCAAAAGCTCCTGTGGTCTCCAGGAGGGGCTGGCACAGCCCCCAGCTGTGGTTTTTGTGCAGAACAATTCAGGACTCACTGAGTCCAAGAGGAAAAGGTTACACTCCTAAAGCTTGGTGTGCCAGGACAGGGCAGTTGTGTGTCCTGACCCAAGGCTTTTGCATCATTGACTATTTTATGACCAATATCTGAATGATTCTTGAAACACAGACTGAAACCATCTCTTGCTTCTTCCAGCTGAGTACCTGAAGGAGACCCCAAACCAAGGGGTACTACCAGGATTCTGAAAGTTCTTGATTGTGGTGAGGATGTCATTGTATCTCCATGCTTTCCAGTACTCTGGGAATTATGTTTTCTGAAGTGAGTTTCTGAAAAGGAGCTGGGTGCCAAGGTCAGCAAAAAATACCAATGGGTTATCCATGGCCTTGGATAAATCATGGAGGTGACTCTGACATGGCCTGGGGTTGCTTTGCTGGCTGCTGGGGCAGCAGCAGTGGAGTTACATGCCATGGTTTATTCCCCAGTGCCATTACCAGAGGGATATCAATCACTGTCTTTGCACCAACAAAATTAGTGAATTGTCCTGCTGGGCACTGACAATGAAAGCACAAAGGGGGCAGAACACTGCAAAGGCAGGAAGACACTGTTTGGCACGTCTGTGTACATGGAGAGGAGTTCCACTTGTTGCTTCTCTACCCAGGGTCTTGGAATTACCTAGTTTCAAAAAATTTGTGTGAAGCCCATGAAGACAGCAGGGTAATATAAATTATTCTTCCATTCACCCAACCCCTTATTATTGAGCACATCTAACAGAGATGACAAAGACTGGCAGAAATGGAACATCCATAGGGAAAATGAAAAAATGAAGAGGGATATTCATCCAAGAGAAACCTATAAAACTGCAACACTGTCTTTTAATAAAATAGCTACAGGACTAGAGGTCTGGATTCACATAACAGTTCACATAACAGTTATGACAATAACTAGACAAGGAAACACAAGAAAACCCCAGCTTCTAAAGAAAAATTAGCATTTGTTTTCATCTCACAACTCATGCCTAGTTGTGGCATTCCCTTGTTCTCAGAGTAGAGTATGGAAAACTGTGTTTTGTGTATAATTTCTGGGCACCATGTCATCTTCTTAAGATCTCTTGAAAGGGACATCAGTGGGAAGGATGCCACAGCAGTGACTGGAAAATAACTTTGCAAGTCTTTCTTGTTTTCCCTCTCCTTCAGCCTTCACTCACTCTCCCAAGAATCCTGGCTGGCAGAGGAGACTCAGCTTTGTCAAACTCGAGGGAATGCCAGCCTGGGTGGTGTGAGGTGCTCACCCCAGAGCTGAGTCCCTGGTAGCATCTCTGTCATCCTGTGGATCTTTGCTTTGCTGTAGTATTTGTGCTTTCAGGTGCTCTAGTAACACTGCAACTTGTACTTTGAGGTTTTTTTTTCCCCCTTCCACTGTAGCTCTGTTAGCAAAAGAAAGCTACCAGCCTTTTGTTCATCACATTTTTTTCCTTCCATGGCAAATATTTATAAGTAAACTAATCAGTCATTGTCAGGGGAACTCTAATGGTATGCTCCTATGTGGGTAATTATTACTTCCTTGTCAGCAAAAGGTTATAAAATTTTTTCTTTTGGGAAAATGCAGCAGAGACTTTTTTCCTGGCAGGCAAATATTGTACAAATGTTTTTCTCTGGATAATACAGCTGAAAAGCTCCTTGTAGGATTACCTGACATAAACGTTTCTGTTAGGCCAATTTCTGTGTCACTGAAAGACTGTTGACTCTTTTCCTAGGAGGAAAAAGAGCTTTCTATGGTTTCTTTGTACTGGGAAAACATTTTTCAGGTACCTGGTTCTGTCAGGAAAATACAAATAAAAAACACCCCTGTTGTTTTTGTTTTAGATACATCAGAATTTTGGTTCAGAAAAGCTGTTAAATACACAATTAAATCTGTATTTCCAGGGACAGATTCTTGCCTGCTCATCTTTTGGGTAGCTGCTCATCAAGGATTGCTCACCTAAGCAGGTTCTTTAGTGCTGCAAGTACAAGCTTATGAGTGAAGCTGAGTGGAATGATTTGCTGCCAAAGCCATGGTTCATCTGATACTGGCAGCAGTGGCTTGGCTGGATGGACTTTTTCCTTGTCTTGCATTGAGTCATCCCAGGCAAGTTATCTGAAAGGAACATAAGATCACGTTGTTGTTTAGGTTGGAAAAGATCTTAAAGATCATGGAGTACAGCCAGTGAAAGAACACTGCCAAGCCCACCACCAAACCATATCCACAGGTGCCACATCTAGACACCTTTCAAACACCTCCAGGGATGGGGATTCAACCACTACCCTGGGCAGCCTGCTCCAGTGCTTGACCACCCTTTCAGCAGAGAAATTGTTATGAATGACGTTCTATTTGTCCAATTTATCAAACAACAAGATTAAATTTAGCTGCAAATTTTTATAGTAACAATTATATAAATGAATACAATCAAAGTATTGGATACATATATTTTAGGATATATAAAATTTGGCAGTGAGTAATTTAGTATAATTGAGGTTCATATAAAGCATAAGCAAAACTGACCAGGGGTACAGGGAGGGACTCGCCCTTCCTCATGTACCAAACAATCAAGGCTAACAATCCCATTTATATACTATATGCTATTCATACAGAATTTTCTGGAAAACTCCTCCTAGTTTCTGTTCCTAAAATCTCTGTCACTATGTGTACAGCACATGCTCTACTAATGGGTTAGGGGGTCTCTCATCCTTTTGAGGGTCTTATTTCTGATGAAGGCTCGTCATCTTCATCAATGACTGAGGTGTGACCTACAGGTAGCACAGATGCACTGTGTGACTGAGCAGATGTTTTCCATAAGAAGACTTTAATTGAGTTCCATGCCTAGAATCATCCCATTTTGGCCCATTTCAAGGTCAAAATTTTCTATTTCTAGATGCTGCTTGTCAGACCTACATCCTTCTATGACTCCCTTCAAACATCTGGAGGATTCCGTCTGCTTTGTCTCACTCATCTCCTTTTTGCTTTGTAACAATTAGTTTCTATTGATTTGAGTACAATTTTATTAATATAGTTACAATTTATTTAGCATGAATCACATTTATCACAAAAACCTTTTTCTGATATCCACCTAAATCTCTCCTGGCACAGCTTGAGGCCATTTCCTCCCATCCTGTTGCTTGCTATTTGGGAGAAGAGCCCAACCCACATCTGGCTCCAGCCTTTCAGGGAATTGTAGAGAGTGACAAGGTCTCTCTAGACATGAAGGATACTTAAATACCTTGTGTCAGGTACCAGTGGCATTCAGGCAAAGAGGGGCCCAGAAGAGTGTGTTGGTCCAGGACAGTGTGCCTGTGCATGGTGGCTGCTCTTTCTGATGCTTGTTTCTTGGCCTGGTTTTGTCTAAATTTATAGAAATTTATTTTAAAAGGTGAGAGTTTTTTTTATTTGTTGTTAGTTTTGTTGTTGCTGTTTTTAAATTCTTCCCTTTTTTGCCAATGATGGTGGGGAATGTTTCTGGCATTTCAGATACTTTTGACTATCAGCTATCTAAGGAAAGTGCTTGAGAATAAAGAATAGGCCTTCACTGCTCACATCAATCAATGTGTGGTACATAATGTGTGTACAGGAGAAAGAGACTGACACACTCCAGAAAATTATTGCTTTTCACCCTCTTAATTACTGCTGATGTCTAAGTGCTGTTTCTCAGCCTGTTGTACGTCCAAGGCAGGGTAATATGGTTCTCAGAATTAAGAAGAAATGGAAAATGATTTGTGCTTCAGATAGGTCTGATTCAGTCTCATTCCTTTCTGCCAGTCTGTCCCGTCCTGGTGCACTACCACACACACAGGTGGGAGGTGGCATCTCTGTGCTGCCAGCAGAGCTGAACAGCAGGGGCTGCTCTGGGGAGATTGCTGCACTGCTGGACTCACCAAACTTCACACTGATATTTACAGCAGGGCTAAACCTTGGGTGAGACTTGGTGAAAACTGCAGTCAAAGGTGCTCTGCTGCAGTCTCATCCTGGTGCTCAGCAAAGGCAGAGGCTGCCCCAGAGGAAGGATAAAACTTGCTGCTTGCTCTCTTCACCATGGAGAAAGAACTGATGAAATCAGGCAAATGTTAAAGCCAGTGGAGCTCACCTAGGGCAAAAGTAACACATTCACTGGCTGAGAAATTTCCTGGAAACGCAGAAAAAACAAAGGCTTGTTTAACAGAATTGGACCCTCGTGTAATGAACATATTTCTCTGTCCTCTCGTACAATTTTTTGTTAGTTGACTCAGAGAAGGGGAGGGAATGCTGGAATGGTGATCTTTGAGCTGAGCCATGAGCAGGAGTGAGGCATACACAATTACAGGACATTGGGCTGAGCAGAGCCAGCAGCATTCCTGAGGCTGCTGAGCACATGCACTGAGGACAATTTATATACTTGAAAATTAAGTGGAAAAATTAGCCTTTAAAGAAGCAGCACACTAGGGAGAGTGAGGAAGGTTGATGGAGACATGTTGCTTTCCCATGATTACAACAAAATAAAATTCCCAGAGGCACTAGTGCTACAGGGACTGAGAGGCTGTTGAAGAAAATGTTTTTGAGGGAAAATACACTGTTGGTGCAAAACATTAGCATGGCTTTCAGAGTGACCATGAGATCAAAAGGTAGCACAAGGACACCTGATGGGCAGAGGGACTGGGAAAAGGACATTGGAATTCCTGTTTGTGGATTCTTGCTCTATCCCCAAAACTTAGAATGCGTCTAAACTTGTTCCAGACTCTTAAGTTCTCCCTCTTCTAGGAGCTGTCCCCTCTCTCTTTCTCACTAGAAATACCTGCCTGCAAACCAGTATAAAGTTTGTCTATGAATCCCTGACAAAATAGCATCTTTACTGGGTTAACCTCCCCAGCCAGCAGTGACATGTATGAACTGCAACACATTTGAGTAGTTACAAATGAGTAAAGGTGAACTTGGAGGAGGGAGAAAAATACCCACTAAATTTCAAGCAAATGGGGAATCCAAAGTAAAGTATTTTCCCAGGGTTTAAGCCTTTATGCTGTTGATGGGAAATATCTGTGTGTCACAACAGCCTGACACCCTGGCCTTGACAAACTGCAGGGTCACGTTCCCCTTGCTTGTGTGTGACAACCCCCCTTTTCAGAGCTAAGCTGCCACCTGAAATAAACTTCTTCAAGGTACTTGCAGGTCCTAACTTATTTTTGGAAGAGGCTTTCAGTTTTCACGTATTTCTTTCCAGCAGTAGATGGCAGCAATTTTCTTAGTCCTAATCTGATATGTGTGCTAATTATTGTAAATGACTATATTCCAATAGTAAAGTCTTCAGCTGCCCTTTTCAGCAGACATTATTCACTAAGATACCATCCCTGCTGTCCTCCAGTCAGTCCAGTGCTGGCAATAGCAGGACCAGTGTCTCCCAGGAAGCATCCTGTGCTGGACAGGCACCGTGGGACCACCCAGTCTGGTCCCCAGGCTCTCAGCCATTGGTGATGGACCAGCAATGATGGTAAATCAGCCTCAGCCATCTCTGGGGTTATTCTTTGAGGACAAAATGGGGGCCCACATCCTCACCTTCATCTGGGAGGGGAAGTGAAAACTTGGCAAATAAGGAAGTGCAAAAATACTTTAATGATCAACTAGTTAAAGTCTGAGGAAAATGAAAAAATCAGAGATGATCTTGCTCAGAAATAATCAATCTGTGCATATTGCTCTAAGCTGAATTTTCCTCTTTGTACAGGCTGTACATTTATTTCCAGAAAAGTGTCATTAGGAGACTCACTTTTAAATGAAATATTTGTGATCAGTATAAAGGTTTGCAACAGGAGATAGAAAGTGTGAGAATTAAATTGAGAAACGTTATTATATGAAGCTAAAATATAATGACATCTGTTATGTGAGCATAGAATAGTATTGAAATTAGGGAAGCTTCATCAACTTTGAATGAATAAATGATCTCCAGTGGACAGAGAGAAAACTGATTTTAATGACTGTTTTAAACTAACATTTGGTGAAATAAATGTTTAATGCATTTGTTCTAAACCAGAATTAACTGCAGTGCCATGTCTTTTTCATAGCTCAAGCACTGCTTCTATTGAGCTATTTCTCTCTCCTTTCTATCTCCCAAAGTTGGGAAGTTGGGATTTTTAAAGCTTATTATCCATTTTGAAATGATATATATACCTCTTACTACTGCTTTTGAGGATGTGTCTGGTAAATTTGGCTGTGTCATGGGAAATGCAAGTACGAGATGAAGAATTTGACAAATTTATGATGGGGTAATTGTGTTAAAACCATATTAAGCCCTGTTCATCTTGAAACACTGTAGGAATTATTGTTACCTGTAGCTTTGCAGTTATCTGTGTTTCATTTCTCACTGTGAGTTCGAACCCACCTGCTATTTAATAATTTAAAATATGCCTACGGTATAAAACAGGCAGATGAAAGAGACTGATGTGCCCAAAAGCAGAAAAAGTTAGTTAGAAAGGGCTGGGCATGGGGTAAGAGAAGCATCCTTGAATAACCTGGGCACTGTCACCATTGAAATCATTGTCAACTGCTGACCTGTTCAGGAAGCAAAGTAAAACTTTTTTCTTAATCATCAAAGAAAATTTAGTGTAAGATGTGAGCTTATTGGAACTGGTAAAATCCTTATTCCTTATTCTTGCCTGCACCTTGGGTAAGTGACTAGTTACTATTATGCCTTTAATCAAAGACAAGTAATCAAGGTCTGACTACTGTCCTTTAATGCCTCGAGGAGCTCCCCCAGCTGTGTTTCTGCTCTTTGCCTGTTTTTGTGTTTCCCTCAGTGTACTCCAGGGACAAGGGTCCTTGTGGGACTGGTGCTCATGAACTCTTGAAGATGTTTGTCTACTTTTTACGTGCTCCTTTTTGACCTTGCCCTGTTTTCCCTGCTGAAAAGATCACATACCCAGTGAGCAGAGCTGTTGTAGAGCCACCTTTATGCCCATTTAGCAAACACCCTGCTTTTTCCTGTGCTAACAGGGTCATTCCACACATTGCACAAAAAGGCAAACAAACGTGCCTGACCACTGCCAGGGGCTCCTGCACGGAGCAGGCAGCTGAACAGGAGGCAGCCCCGTGGCACAGGGTAAAAAGGGCTGGCACAGGGTAAAAAGGGCTGGCACAGGAGGACGGGGTGAGAAGATGCAAAGCAGGATCCCTCTGCCAGGTGGGAGGAGAGGGATGAGCTCAGGCACTGACGTGGCTTCTCCTGGCAGTCCCTGCTGGTGACAGCAGGAAGCAGCAGAGGTTGTGAGTATGAGACTTTGTGTCCAAGTCAATTAGGTGTTTCAATTTTGAAGTTATAATTCAGATTCAGATCTTTTATTTATCTGCTTGTTGAATCTGATGTTTCTGAAATATTCTCTCCTTGATGCCACTACCAATATAAGCACTGAAATTTTCTGGGAACAGGCCATTTAATACCTAATACATTCTCCCCAGGGCCTGGATTGGAGTGATTTTGGTCAGTGAAATGCTTCATGCTTTAAAATGATGGCTACATGTGATATGGGGTCTGTGCTTGTGTTCTCCATGACTGCTCAGCAGGCAGGCTGCTCCCTGCAGCACTGAGCTTTTCTACCCCTCCCTGCTGCCAGCAGTGGCCTTCCCTGGTATAAGATGGAATAATTTTTGACCACGTGCAGATGCTGTGAAGGGTTTGTTTGTAGCTTTGTGGCAAATGTTTCACAGGGAACTGTGACAGCAGGGACCATCTCCCTTTGTTGAGGATGAAATGAAAGTGCTCTGGTTATCAAACACACACCACACTCCCACTGAGTGCAGGCTGCATCTGCTGGCAAGTCAAAAGGTGATGAGTTTGCATTAGACAAGTCAACTTGCAACCCTGCATCCTGCATCCCTCACAATGCAATCCTTCTGCAAGGATTGTCATGCACTACAAGGCTGTGTAGCTGATCACAATAGGACTGCCTCAGCTGATGCCTCTAGATACCAGCATGAAGTAAATATTAATAAGATGGCAGCCTCCCTGCTTACTACATTCCTGTTTCCAGCCTTCTTATTACTGGTCATGTACAGCTGGAGAAATGGATGCCAAATCATCTTCTTTCAAATAAGGCTACGCTGAAAGTGGGAGGGGGCAATAAAGGGCAACTGAAATAATTACAGGCATAAGGGGGCTTTGATTTGAGACAATATTAGGAAAGATAAAACCCATTTAACTCTCAGAGCAGACTAATAACCAAAAGTATGATGGAAAGATGTCTAATAATGAATGACACAGAGAAGGTCATCAGGGCTATTTCTCACTGCGTGTTTGCAGAGTATGAAAGGAATGCCCAATGAAACTCAAAGGTGACAGGCTTGAAATAGATAAATGAGTTATTTTAATGCAGTGCAAAACTTAATCTGGAAATCTCAATTCCACGAGATGCTGTGTTGTTATGAGATACCCTTAAACACAGAACTGGTGAGGTTTTTACTCACCACTCTTATTAGAGCTATTCAGTTCATTTAAAAGGAATTAAGCTTCATCTTTTAGCTGGAAATCAGAAGGGGCTATGTTTCAGGAGCAAGCAATTTTCTTCAAAAATCTTATAAAGCATGAATTGAAGACTATATCAAGAACAACATTTCATGTTCAGAACTACGTGTCTTACCCTTATTTCTGCTAAGAAGTGCTAGGTAGGGTAAAGGTGGATGAGCCTTGTTGAACCATTTGTTCTGAAATGATTGTGCAGGCTCAGAAATACTGAATTCACAATTGATTTTTATATTTCCTTGGAATCAGCTATCTTGAGAAAACCAGCTCTCTGTTTTGTTATGATATAGCAGGTGTTTTACACATTTTATCAGAGGAGATTGTGCCTAACTAAACCTTGTTCCTAAATCTTCATTCTGGGAGTCAAAACCATTAACGCATCTGGTGAATTTTTTCCTGGAGTGTTTGGTACTAAATTATTTCCAGTTATGTCATGTCTTTGTGGCTGAGAAAATGCAAATAATGATCCAGTGATACTCACTGTAGTCTAACAGTTTATTTATTTAACTTCATCCCATTAACACAATTAAATCTGAGGTGATGATCACTGCACAGTTTACAGGAATACCTGGGCACTTAGTAAGGCAAAAAGTTTGTTTTCTCTAACAGGTTTTAGATGGATGAAATTAAACAAATAAAACAGAATCTTTTCTGTGTCTGGAGATTTCTGATACAGTCACTGAAATCCATGCTTAAACCAGTAAAGTACTTGGTCCTGTGGCTTATTTTGAATGAACAATTTAACTGCAATACTAGTGGAGGGCTTACTTTTAAAGCTAATAAAGCTAATATAGAGATACAATTTGGTCAATGAGGTATCTTCAGTCCCATAGAGACCTTTGAATGGAAAGCTATTTTTTAACCTTTTTTTTTTTTTTAAGTAGGAGATAGTTCCACAGGTGCTTAGGAAAAGAAAAGGACCAGATGATGAAGAGGAGGAAGGTAAAATGTCAGATATCTCAACCAACCCTTCTCAGTACCGAACATGGGCATCTATTGAATACAGAAGGCAACAGAAATAACTCTGGTGTTTATTTTACAAACAGCTAGTTTACACGAGGACGAG
This sequence comes from Sturnus vulgaris, assembly GCF_052056855.1. NCBI lineage: Eukaryota > Metazoa > Chordata > Aves > Passeriformes > Sturnidae > Sturnus > Sturnus vulgaris. The sequence goes on along the minus strand of NC_142256.1, from coordinate 13,784,930 downwards.
CCAGGGAGTTCAATGTGCTGGCATTTTTGGCCATTTAGATTTTCAAATGCAGCTGAGCAGTGAATTTTGATAATTGGTCTCACTAACATTCTTACTAAATACACATTAAGTTATTCAAAAGACTTGGGTTTGCACCTAATTATTAAAATCACTGAACTGGAAACCAGTTTTCACTCCCAGTTTTAAACCTTTTGCTACACACGAGTCATGTCACCCAGAAAAACCATCCCACAGAGTATTCATCTAATCCATCTGGTAGTGCAAATAGTGGAGGGACTCAAAATAGCAAGAAAATTGTTTACCTTTCTGAATAGGATATGAAATTACTTTCTTGCCTCTTTATAGCAGCTCAAACATTTACACAAACTTGTTAAGCTGCTTAGAGAGAGGATTATTTGTGCAGGTAATGCTTCTTACAGTGAGTTAAGCTGCAAGGAAAGCAGATGCTTGACTTAACGAAATTTGGAGAAATTACCTCAGGGAGAAATTTAAATAAATTAATAGAGAGCTTCTGCTTTCCTTCCTTCTCTGTCTCTGTTTTAGACAAGTTATTCCCTCTCTAAGAAGATGGGTTTGTGCAATACTCACAAGGAAGTTATTTAATTATGTAAAGCTGCACTAGGTAAATGTTATTTACAGATGACTAAAAAACTCTGTATTACACTCATTTGCCAAGAATAACCTCCCTCATTTCACAGCTGGTGGAGAGGTTTTTTTAATTGTCATTAAGGTAAGCTGCAGATTGTATTCACCAGCATCTTTTTACCCATTTTGACTGTTATCTTTCTTTGTGTTTTTTTAATTGCAACCCTGCAGGCACTGTGCACATAATTGAAGTAACCAATCTGTTTTTGTTTATCTGTGTTTTCCATTAATTAGATATGTGCAATCTAAATTTCCTACTGGAAAACATGATGTGACATGCAAAGGGACCAAATCTGCTTTTCCTCACCAGGCTGGACTGCCAGTGTTGGAGAAGATTTTCCAGAGCAAGAGCACAGCAGTGTTTGCAGCCTGGGCTGGGCAGTGAGTGGAGGGTGAGCAAGTGGCTCTGGCAAAGACTGGAGGAGGGACCTGAGAGGCTCCTGCCTTGGGAGTGAGGGTTGAGTTTTCCGTGGGTTTGCTAGAGGCTGGATGTTCACATCCAAGGACACTGTGAAGCTGCAGCCTTGTCCCTGGGCACAGTGAAATAGTGCCCCAGGAATTTCACCCCCTGCCTTACTCACAGCAGTGCTGATGTGGCTCCTGGATATTTTTCTGTAGCCAGATTTCATTTTTCCTACATTGCTTGCTGCTGACACAGAGGCTCAAAACTTCACTTTTATAAATAACCAAGGTGTGCCCCCTAACCTGACCCATGGCAGCACAGGTAAGACCTGAAGGTGCTGCTATTTGTTCAGTGGTTCTCAGAGACAATTTTATTTAGAAATGGCCCAGCTCTGCTGTGCTTACATATTCAAAACAGGCTAGTGATCAGCTGTCACGTTTAGCTAAGAACTGAAGAATTTGCCAAGAGTGAAGTTCCTGGGAAGAAATCGAAGTGATCTTCATGTAACAGGCAAAGGCAAACTATTTTCAGCCTGCCCACAAATGACCACTAATGAGAGAGGATAGCTTCAGTTCTGGGTGTGCAGAATGGCAGGTACATGGAGAATTCCATAATGGAATGGGTCAGTAAAAACAAAGCTCTGACATAAATCCTGAGGCAAGCATTAGGGAAAATCTTTGGAACTAAAAGCAACTTACTGCTGTTTTTTGAGGTTTTTCTGACACTTTGTTATGGATCTACAACACTTTCCTATGTGCTTTGTGAGCTCAGGGTTTGCTGGTTTTTACTCAAAAGGATAAATAAGTGGTTCCTTGAAGCTAATGGCCTCTTTTGCCTGTATACATAAGCCATAATTCCACCCCAATCCTGTAACAGCCTCCCTGATGTCAGACTGGCCTTGTACACACATTAATGGGTTATCAGGTAATAACTCCCTGCCCAGCCCACACCTTTTCCCTCTTGCCTTCCCTCTGCTGCTCACTCATTTTTCTTTGCTTGTTGCTTGCCTGCAGTGATGAGTGTGTGCCCTTTTCTTCACTTGAAGTCTGGCAGTAAATCATTTGTCTGCTTTTCTTTTTTTTCTTTTTACGTACTGGAGCAGCTGCTCTGATTATTTTGAAGCAGAAAAAAGACCCATAAATGGGGAGAATCCTGAAGGTAAGTACTTCAGTGAGGACTTAATGTCAAGGTACAGTACACATAGAAGCTTTTACAGGGACTATTTAAAAACTGTTATCCACTATATACTTTAATGGCAGGACATAATTCAGACATCTGATTGACTACCCTTGAACGTTGGTTCTTGGTCTATAACTTTTATTTTTCAGAAACCTTGATTTAAGAACTTTTTGAAGGCATCATATATTGCATTCATCACCCCTAGTGGATTATTTCTGCTGCCTTAGCTGCACCAGGTTTGGTGACAGGGGACAATATGGCAAAAGAAGAAATGTTAAGCTCTGTCAGAGGAGCAGTGGAAAAATCACCCCTGTAAATTGAGGATTGCTTAAGAATTGTCTTTGCTCTTCACTGCAGAAAGTGTTATTTCTATTTTTTTTTCTGGTTCTGATTACTCTAGGAAGGACAGGATTCAATGATCTCTAATCCCTCCAGAGACCATGACACAGTCTGAGTCTCTCTCTCAGGAATGGGGAAATGACCAGGGTACCCTTAATAGGAAAAGTATTGACAATCTGAAGCACTGAGTCCAAGGATTTAGGAAGGGCACTGGGCTTGAAATGTACTCCAAAAAATTGTAAATCAATCTGTAGCTTTCAAGTCAGACTGGTGCTTTTGAACGTACTGTGGTAGTGGTCTTTACACTGATATTCCTCACAGCATCTCTAATAATATGGTGCTTCCTGTGACCCTTTTCCTGCCCCTCTTCCCATTTCCCCCAGATGCACTCTCTGTGTTTCCCTTGATGTTAGCAGAGCTCAGAGTTTGACCACGTCTATCTTCTTCCCTCCAGAGAAGAGTTGTTGGGTTTATTGCATGGGGTGGGGTGTTTGAGCAGCTCCTGCAACCTGAGGGCTTTTAATGAACAGCCTCTCTGTGGCTCTCTAAGTATGCTGCACACTCGATCCTCCCAAAAAAGCAAAATTTTCACTCAGTTTTACACCTAATCTGCTTCTACTCCCCGTCATGGTCATGAGAGATGCTGACCAGGTTTCTTCCATCAGCATGCAACCTGTGCTTCACTTTTCAGTTGTTTTTTTTCATTTCCTTCGCCCACCATTTCACACTGCTGTTCAACTCTTCTTCATGTTGCTCCCTAGCTCAGCAAGGAGCTCTGTTTACCAGCTCTTGTCCTTTTCTTAAGTCTTGAGACCTCTCAGAAGGTTTCAGACTTTAGGTTTGCACCACAAAGGGGGTTTCTTTGGAGCCTATGGAGTGCTTGAAGTCAATGCTGTGATTCTTCTACTCAGGCCAAGCCTGCCTCTGATCTGTCCACTCCAAAGCTGTGGTTATTTGTATTCCAAGACAAAGGACATGTCTGCTCTGCTTGGGCAACTGTACAACTGTGCAGCTGTTGGGTACATTTTTTCCAAATCATGGTTTCTTTATTTTGGAAGTACCAGAAGTGTCCCTGGCCCTGGGCAGTTCAATGGATGCTGCACACTGGAGGTTTGATGGAAGTGGAGGCTGGAGAGCAATATGTGCCTGCATGGAGAGGAGGTGTCTCTGTACTTGTCCTCCACTTGTTTTCTGACGAGGAATATTAATACTCAAAACAGAAATTAAGCAAGTAATTTCAGCATGCATGTTTTGTTTCCTTTAAGACAAGGTATAGCTGTAATGGGTTTTGCATTTCCAAGCACTGGCATTTTTCCATAGGTAAGAAATATTCAAGTCTGAAGTACACTTAACAGCTTCTTACAGAAACTCAAGCCAATTTTAGAATATTACCATGTTATCACAAGCCAAAAGCATTGGCAATCAAAGGTGTTTTTAAAGCCATTAGCTCCAGTTGCACTCACTTGTTTTAGTTTTTTCTCTTTGATAACATGTTGTTTTTGAGGAAATGGTATTTCCTCACTGACAATTTGGAGGCTCAGGCATAGTGAGAAAAACCACAACATCACTGTTTAGTCTTTGAGTCTGAAATTAAATCATATCCCTTTATTTCCATAAATGTTCCTCTTCACAGATGTAATGGGAGAGGGAAATTCAGTGCCTTGAAATGTAAGGAAAACTGAGGATGACAAAGCCAGAAAACGAATGTTCTGAAAAGAACTTATTACCAGGCGTTAAAACAGGTAAAGCTGCAAAAAATGTATTTTAGCTACCAAAAATGTATTTGACTGGTACCAATACATTGGACTCTTTTCTTACCTTTTTTTAAAGATCTCATCTTGTTTGTAGCACATGCTCACTGGTGCTTCAAAAGACATTGAAACATTGACACCAGAATTAAGCTAGTGATGAGCTGAATTGGAAAACCACTTGACCAGGTCCTGCTGGAGCAGCCAGCCAGGTGAAGGATGGATGTGCAGGTGTACAAGTGCACTGCACCTTTGTCTTGCCAAATGCATTTCTGTAGCCGTGGAAAGGGGTTTTAACCCTTTAAGTGCGGCAGAAATAAGATGCACAGCTACATGGTCGTCTTTCATGACAGGAAGAAAGAGACAAGTTTATTCAGAAATACACTTGGTTTTATAGCATGACTGCAACTCCAAGAGTAGAGAAAAGGTGATTGGTTTAGAGAGAAGACACCCCATTGCCAGGGCCTGGGCACACACCACAACAGGTGTTCTATCTTGTTATTAATTCCTTTTTATTTTGACCAAATTCTCACCCTGTGAGAAATTCTCCCTAGCCTTGAGCTGGACCAGTTTATTGGCTGGGAACAGAGCTGAAAAGCTCCAGCCTGGAATATTTTTCAGGCTGTAATTTTCTTACTTTCTCAATATGTGTCCCACACATTTCTTGTACGTACCCCTAGAAAAACCAGGCAGCGTCTTTGCTGCCAAATACTCTGCTGCATAAAAGCTCAAGGATCTTTACCCTCAGGGTGAAGGGAGGGCTTGAGAAGGGGTCTTGGCACATGAGCCCCTTTGCCATGGCCTCAGAGGGATGTGCTCAGAGGAGCCAAGCCAGGCTCCAGCCCTCCACACCCGGAGCTTGGCAGAGCTGCCGTGGCTGGGAGCTGAGCTGGGCTCACCAGGGCTCATTTCACCTGCCTGGCTGCTCAGCACTCCCTGCCAGCCCTGGGGGTGTGCACGGCCAGGCAGGACCCTGGAGAGGCTTAAGTGAGAGCAGGAAATTCTCCTTTTCTACATGGCAGGCCAGCCTAGTGCTCCTGCTTGAGTCAAAACCCAGTTATTGTCTTGGCAAGTGAAAGAATCAGGCTGTAGAATTTAACCTTGGAGCTGGTTAACTTCAAAAAGAGACACCTGTTCACAAAGGGATCAGGGTATGTAGTTTAATACACAATTTATCTATCTGTGAGCAAGGATGTGAAACAACACTTAAAGTTGATCATTATTATTTTTACCACATACCTCCCTTGCCCTGAAACTCTATTTCATTTTCATCTGAAACATTTTTCTTCTCCTTTTATCACATGACCTGGAAAATCCATTATTCAACCAAATACAAGCTATCCTAAATATGTGTAACTTCTGTCCGGAAAAGCAATTTAGGCTTTTGTGCCATCAGTCCAGAGTTTCAGACTGTTTGTGGTACTCTTCCTTTCATACTTATGATTTCCTCTGTTCTGCAGCCTGAAATATGAAAATCTGGGCAGAACGGAAATGTAAAATAGGACAATTTTTACAACCAAATTTAAAACTTCTGTTCTGTGCTACAAATATGAAGTAAAAAAAGGTGCTGTATTAATTTCTTGTTTTCTGGAAGCACCAGCAGAAAATGGAGAGGGGAAAAGAAATCTGTAACAGAAAAACATAGCTCAACATCAGTATTTGTTGATTTCTAGTTTTTATTTCCCTTTAGGTTTTAAACTAGGATTTTCAAACCATCCACTTGCAGAAATTTGCATTTTATGATAACAAATTTCAGGTAACTTACCTCTTTTTCCTCAGCTTGTGGCATCTAAAACCAACCATGCCTGTCATCGTCTCAGGAATTTCTCGTCATTGAAGTTAAAATATTATCTAAGCTTGTACCAAATGAGCTGTTCCAAGATGAGTTTGCCAAACTCTGTATTGCAGTGGGATTTCTGCAATTATGATTAGATACAAACAAAAATGATCTCTGGAATACCAGTGAATGCAACATTGATTAGCTTCTCTCAGTCCCACAAGAGGTTAGGAGAAGCACAACTTGCATTTTGTCTCTGTGTCTCTGTCTCTGCCAATCACAGTTGTGCTGGTAGATCAGCACAATGAAAAGGGGATGAAGGGAGGAGAAACAAGGAGCTGATGGAGGACTTTTATATTATTAGGTGCTGATGTGCTTTAAGTTGTTGTTGGTACTCACCAGAGGTCTCAGAATTGCTGCATTAATGGTGTAGCTCCATCCCATCCAGAGGACAGAAATCACCAGTACAAGAGTTTGTGTGTGTTTATTATTTTTACTCCCCCACGTTTTTTCAGCTGATTATTGGTTCTCCCACCAAAATGTGAAATAAACAGCCAAAGGCAGCATTTGTCTTAGTCTTGCCTGAGAAATTCCCAATGGCAAACAGAATCATATTTCCACTAGCTATTACTGGATTTTACATTTCTGCTCCACAAAGTATTCTGCACATGATAAAGGCTCCCCATTTGAGCAGTTTCCCTAGCAAGCTGTTTGCTGGATTAAGGCAAAGTTAAGATTTGTGTCTGATTTTAATTAATCCCAAACAGCGATTCCCTTTCTGCTGTTGGCCACGCAAGAGAAACAGGTAAATAATCAATACGTGATATCTTTTTACTCTTTTACAGAAATATAATGCCTACTGCAGGAAGATGTACTTGTGCTGTAAAGCTGTCGTGTTATTCTTTGGGGAAGGAAATTCTTATTTTCCCATCCGTATGCCTATGCAGAGCAGTTACTCTTCTTACACTCTGTACATGCAAAATGCTTAATAATTTTATCTTCAGCTTTCAAGCATAAAAGTGAGAAAGCTACCCTATTCCAAACTTAACTACTTGTATATGCTGTTGGTATCAAATAAGATTAGTGCTTGGAAGATACTGCATTTATCTTTCACTTGAAATAACCCAGGAGAAAGCCAGATGCAAAATGAATTTTGAAATCTTGGCATTTACTGCTGCTTTATACTCTATGTGTGCAACTTCAGTCAACAGCAGTGACATTATTGTGCGAGTCCCTCCAACTGAAGGGAATTGGCACTCTATTAATAATCCCTCTTTGCAGAGCTGAATGGGGAATGTGTTACCACTCAGCTCTGTGTTTGTCTCCTGAAAAGTGTTGATCAGAATCATGGCTGCTACCAGCCAGGCAGGATTCTTTCCTTGTCAGTTGATTCCTTCCTGTAGCTAATCCCCATCCAGTGTTATCCAGCTGTTGATGTCCTCATTCCCTTCACAACAGGCACTCCTTGCTTTGGCTTTTGTCCCATGGAAACACAGCCCTGCCAAATCCCTCTGTGATGAGCTCCCTCCCCTGCTCTGCTGCTGCAGGATCAGCATCTGCCCTCGCCATGGCTCAGTGCTCCCACCTCTCCCTGCTCAGGGCACAGAGGGGCTGGAGATGGTGGAGGCAGCCTGGGTGATGCCCTGGAGCCCTGCACACCTGCACCTTTCACCTGGGCTGAGACAGGCTGGATGCCTGTGCCCACCTGCAATGGGGTTGTCTATCAGCTTTGCATCACTGCTGCAATTAATGGCTGAGAAGAGTTAATGATGTTTCCAGAGATGGACTTAGCTTCCAGCCCTATTTTCTCTTGCTTATGGTGGTCATCACAGGGTGTCTTCTGAGCAGGAGCAAACACACACACACACACACAGACACACACAGTTTTCATGTGTGGCCACATTTCCCAAAGATCAGACCTGAATCTGTGCTGCTATAAACAAAAGACTAGACATAAAGTCAATAAACGTGTCTTTACACAGCTATAAATCCTCTCATCCTGTCATCTTCCCATTCAGCCAAGAAAGATATGAGAATTATGTAGGCTCAGCAGCAGAGGTTCATAGCTCTGGAAGTAGCTGTGTTAGTGGTAGGCTTCATAAGGGCAACTCATGTCCCCTAAACTACCTTTTTTCCTGCTGGAGCTGCTCACTGTACCACAGCAAGCTGCTCATATGGAAGCTCTTTAATTTCTCCTGGGTAAAGTCAAACCAAATCTTTCCTATTTGACTGAAGAAGAATATAGTGCAACACACTAAAGCAGCAGATCCATCAGTCCTTGGGAGGTGAGGAAAGAGCAGCTGTGAGAGCAGCCTCAGCTTGTGGCTGTCAGATGAGGATGTTTGGCTACAATCTAATTGTAATGGATGTCTGAGTCCACACATAGATTGATTAAAATTGATTAAGAAAATCTATCGGACTCTTTCAAAGCTAAGTGAAGTCAGTGGGAAACAATCCTTTTCACTGAATTTTCTGATACTGAGTTAAAACCCTAGAATACTCTGTCATTAAATAATTTGGTTGGCAGAAAAAATTGAGAAATTTAGTAAATCAAGGATTGGAGAACTAAATGGGGTTTGAAATGACACATTTGGTTCCTGGCTCTTCACAGATTTACTGCTTGGCATTGCTCAAGTTCACTGGTCTTTTTGGCCATCCCTTCCTAGTATGGATAGATATGACTGTGGGGATAATTTTTCTCTCTCTTTTTTTTTTTTTTTTTTTTTTTTTTTTGAGGTCAGCTGTCTCTTCTTTCAGTGTGTCTACAACACAATGTACCTGGGAGGTCTTAGCTGGGGTCCCTGACCTGCTTTACCAGACATGAAAAAACAACAGCAACAAAAAGAAGTCAGAAACAAAGGGCAAAACGGGTTTCTTTACTTCTTTAGTGGTACACCAGAAACAAGTGTAAGGCTTGGAGCATGGCAGGCTGGTCCTACAGTTCCTCTGAAGGCTGATCTCTTCTGCTCTGTATTCAGCTCCATGAATACCACATTCCTCTTTGCCTTCCTACCTATAGTGTGACAGCTGTATAGCATACTGTTCTTGTTTGCAAAATTGATTATTTTCCACAATAGGCTGAGAAAACATCAGAATAAGGGAAACAAAGTTACTTTTAAAAATAAATGATCAGTCAGTGATATGTTCCTCTGTTTTTTAGTGAATAATATATACATTCATATAGTGACCATAATAATTCATGTCTTTTGACTTGGTATAAAATGCTGAAGAATGTCTAGTGATACCACTTTATCTATGCATTTAAAGTTCAAATATAATTCCAAAGTATTGTTAAATACAGCTTCACCTAGCTGTATATTTCAAAGTTCATGGGGTGTTTTATTTCTAGGCTTTAGATCTTTTAATTCAGCTAAAAAGTGACTTTAGTAAGTGACTTCGTAAATAATTTTAAAAATAGCACTCTTACACTGTAATCATGCCAGGAGAAGTGAAAGAGTAGCTGAAGTGTCAGAGCTTATGAATTGCAGCAAAGGTATCAGTGTCTTGGTGAAGTCTACGCCACCTGGAGAAGCAAGGCAACATTTTGTCTCTTTCAAATTAGTTAAAAGGATTATACAGGCAGTAAAATGTTTATTGATCTTTATCACATTCCTGCTCTACAATAACTTTGCTCATTTACTGTATGTAAGAATACCTTGAGTGTGCCTGGGACTGGGACACATCTGGGACTGGGACAAGTCACCATCTTTGGTTGTTCTTGGCCAAGCAGGTCAACATTGTCCCGTTGAGGCTTTGAAGGATGGTTATACTCAGAGAAATGCCTAAAAATGCTGCTACTTTTGTTGTCCTTCTATGGTATCTAGTTCAGATTTGCTTTGTCTGTAGGTAATAAGACAATGTTTCTAATTGTCAGCTCTGCATGTGTGATAAAGAATGAAAAGTGGAGCAGAATGTTTTCTTGACTTTGACATCAATAATTGTGGAGATGCTGGTGCATAGCTGAGGTGAGCAGTGTGTGACTGAAGTATCTGGCTTTTCTCATCTGCTCCAGCTTGAGGGCAGGGTGCTGCGAGAACGCTGATTTCACTGGTGAGGGTCTCCTGAGGAAGATGCTTTCCTGTGGCTGGCTGGTGTTTAGGTTTTAAGCTTCTCACTGCTGTGCTGCTCAGTGTTTGCAGCCTCTCAATGGTCACGTGAAAGAGTGAGACCGCACACCCTGAGACACAGCACCCACAACTCAGGCCAAGCAGTGGCACTGTAAAGTCCTAAAGTGTACTTACAGAACTTTGTCCCATGATTTCTCTGCCTGTATCTCAGTTGCCTGACAAAACTGTGTCCTCCTGTGAATCTGAGCAAAATGCAGTAGATTATAGTCTGCATGGAGCTATTCTAAGATATTTAAAAGTGAATAAAAAACAGCACAGGGAAACTAAAAATAACACTACCATTCTGTGGAAAGCATGGATGTACCACGACAGAAGCAGAGTTAGGAAGGAGAAACTTAGCCTGGTCCAGTTAAAGGCAGTCGGGTTAAATTGATGCTAATGATGGTGTGAAAATGTGCAGCGGGTTTGAAAGCGGCTTCTCCGTTCAGGGCAGATGCTGCAGCCCCTGGGGCGAGCTGTCGGTCTGTCCGCAGTGGAACAGCTGTGAGTTGTGCGGGCAGCCCGGGGCCAGCGCAGCACTGCCCGGGGCAGGGGCGGAAGGGCCCCGGGTGATGCTCCCGAAGTGTCGGGGCTCGCCCGCGACCCTCGGGGAGCCGCAGGCCTGGCCCGGTGTGCGCTGGCACCGGCCGGGGGCTGTTCAGTGCCGCCCGTTCCGATCCGCGGGGGCAGCGCCAGATCCTCCGGGAAGGCACCGACCCCTCCGCAGCCCTTTGCTCCGCTCCATCCATCCATCCATCCATCCATCCATCCATCCATCCATCCATCCATCCATCCATCCATCCCTCTCTTGGCCACATCTTCTGCCGACACCGGAGCCACGTGCGCGGCCGCACGGGTCCCTTGCCAGCCCGTTCCCCGCGGGGCCGGACGGGGCTCGGGGCTGTTTTACCCGCCGGTTCCCCGTAGGGCTGGACGGAGCTCGGCGCTGTTCTGCCCGGTGCGGACGGTGCCGCGGGGCAGTCCCGGGGCTCGGCGCTGTTCTGCCCGGTGCGAGCGGTTCCGCGGGGCAGTCCCGGGGCTCGGCGCTGTTCTGCCCGGTGCGGACGGTGCCGTGGGGCGATCCCGGGTCTCGGCGCTGTTCTGCCCGGTGCGGGCGGTGCCGCGGGGCGGTCCCGGGGCCGCGGCCGTGCCGGGCCGGGGCTGCAGGGCCGAGGCGCGGCCGCCAGGGGGCGCTGCTGCTCGCGCGGCGGGCGGGCGCACCTGGCGCGCGCGGGGCCGCGGGTCCCGGCCCGCCCCGCGCACACGGACCGGGACCGGGACCGGGACCGGGACCAGACACGGACCGCGACCGGACACGGACCGCGCACACAAGCCGGGACCGGGACCGCCCCGCCGCCGCGCTGCCGGCTCCGCTCTCCCAGTGCCTGCGCGGCGGGGGACGCCCGCAGCCCGCCGGCATGGAGCCGTAGAGGGGAGCTGCTCTGGAGGTGAGTTCTGCGCGCGGCGCTTCTCGCGGCAGTTCCCTTTTCAATTAAAACAGAAAAAGAAGAAAAAAAAAATGCCTCGGAAAAAGAAAAGTTCGTCCCTTCCCGAGCTGCCGCGCGCTGGACGGGGCTGAGCTGCGGCCGCTGCCCCGGGTCCGTCCCGCAGCCCCGGGGGCGGGAGGAGGGACCCCGCGGTCCCGGGGCTCGGAGCGGATGCTCGGGGCCGGATCCGTCCGTGGCCGCGCGGCCGCTCCGCCGCTCCCCTGATCGAACCCTGCTGCTGTTGGAGGCGCCGGGAATGTTTTCTGTCACGAAAGGGAGGTCTCGGTTGATACCGAGGGTTTCTCAGCCTCGCGAACGCGTGTGAGGCTTCCCGGGAAAAGTGTTACTGCCGGAGATTTAAAATAAAAACACTAGAGTAGTTGCCTTTTGGGATGTTGCAGCGCGATGGAGTCTGTTGAAGTGGTGCCGGTGCTTTGGAGGCTTGTCCGCTCTGAGTTACCGTGGTGGGTGTTGAACAGTGGGACTTGAAACCTCTGTTTGCCTCTGAAAGTTCCGTGACAATAAAGCTGCTCTGGTTTCCTTTGGAGTCTGATGGAAATCTGCTGAAGGGCACCAAACATTTCGGAACTGGCTTGGATTCAGTGGCTATTTTCAGAGAGCCTTTCCCTGGACTGCTGTCTCTGCTAGGATTCAAAGAATCGAAAGTTTCTGGTGGAAAATGCTGTAAGCTGAGGTTTCTCAAAGTTGTAGTAATGTCTGTGTACTTTTGGCAATTTCTGCGCCTGTTGGGTTAACACCCGAACTCGGGTTTGTGCCGCGAGGGAGAACCCATTGTGGCAGGAGCCAGCACTTGGTAGTGCTCCTCGGCAGTGTTTACACTCTCTTTTTAAAAAATCCTGATTGTTTAAAAAACAGTAACATATTTTTAGTGTCTGTGTAAGGTTTGTGGATGTTACAATACTACTACCAGAGTTTTCAGAGAATTGTTAGTGGTGGGGCAGGCGAGGTGAGCTGCTGCGGGCAGGGCCAGTTTCTCGGTGCCCAGGTGCTGTGTGAGCGTCTGTGGCTGTCGCGTTCTCGCCCGAGACCGGCTCTCATTCGCCCTAAACGCTTCCCGTCCGTGCCAAAAAGGGAATGTTGATTCTCATCGAGGCTAAACCTCTGCAGCTGCGTGGCTTTCTGTGGTGTCCGTAGGAGCAGGTGAATGCCTGCCCTGCCGCTGGGTAGCGCATGGGAAGGAGATTCCCTGGGGAGGCAGGAGCGGGCCAGCCTGGATGGGGACATGGTGTCTGAAAAGCTTTGCTCATGCCAGACCCGAGGCAGGAGGTAAGCCTGGGTGGAAGCTGATAGCGAGGCGAGTGCTTGCTTTGCGATAGAGTGACTGCAGAGGAGACAGTAGGACACGCAGGGATTTGGGATTTTGGGCTCCCTAAGCTGGCGGGTGTAATGCATGTGCAGTGAGGATGAGAAGTGGAGAGTTCTGGCAGTTCCCCGAGGCACAGGCAGCAATCTTTGGGAGCGAGTCATCAGGGGCTGTAACTGGCGATGTGCAGGATGGCTTTCTGAGAAATCACTAAGGATCGAATCCTTCTGAGGATGTTTCTCTGGGCACAGGAGACCTCTTGCAGTGGGAGGACGGGGGCTTGGGCCGACCTCCGTGCAGAGTGCTTGTGTTGCTAGGCAGCAGCTTGCACCTCCAGCGTGCTCCAGATCCGAGCCTGCGAGGGGAGACCTTCCTCTCCTGAACTGAGGCTTTCCAGCTGGTGACCAAGGGTAGAAAGCACATATCCTGCGGGTGTGGATGCAAGAGTACCATGCACTTCTTGCTTGCTCCTGGGTATTGCAGAGGGGTGGTCAGCTGGGAGCGTTCAGGGTTGTTAGCTGAGAACAAGACTTTATACTCACCCACCTACTTGGGCTGCAGGCAAGCACGGGAGAGAAATGACTCTTTGTTCCATTTGTAAGGCTTAAGAGTTCTCTGCAGAGCACCTTTTTTCTTTCACAGTACCTGGAAGCTCCTGGGAGGTTTATCTTCAACTTGTTTGGTGATTGATGCTTTAACAGTTAAATGGGGGGAGGGAAAAGAGAGGAAGATTTGCTGGGACAAGAGGTAGGATGGAAGGCCAGATGTGCCACATTAATGCACTTAGCCAGCATGAGTCAATTTTAGTGGATGCCACACAATTGCTGGAGCCTCAGTGCACGAATGGCATCAGCCAGCATTTTTTGAACTGCTCTGTGTCTCGCAGAGCAATGGGAAGCCTTTTAATTTTCAGAGCTGTCAGTCTGGTGGCTGCACTTTGAAGCAGTGCAGTAGCTGAAGCTGTCAGAAGCTAGCGGGGGGGACTGACCACTCTCCAAACAGAAGTCAGATCAAAAGCGAGCCTGAAAGGGTCAGGAGGGATTCATAGGCTGGTGTGGTGAAGGTGAGCTCAGCAGAAGGGCTGTTCTTGTGGCACAGATCACTTCTGATCGGGCAGGGATTGGTGCTGTGAGAGAAGGAGGAGGAAGATTCCCGGTTTGATTGAAGCTGCAGGCTCGGACCTCAGAAGAAGCTGGACTTGGCAGCCTTAAACCTGGATGGGGCTGCAGAGGAGTGTGGAAGTGGAGGCAGGTAGGAACACACTTGCTGGTCTCAGGATCTCGTGGGTGTTGTGCTGTGCTGCTGTGAGATAAGCTTGAGCCATGGAGGCTTTAGAGTGGGTTTGTCTGAAGGTGTCAGGCAGCTGCTGGACACAGCAGATGTGTGAGGAGCCCAGCAGAGATGCAGATAGGCTGCTGGAGAGCAAGGAGGAGGGAATGGGGACAGCACTGAGGCCTATACCCCTTGGGATGCTCTGCCTGCTTGGAGAGGACAGGGGTATCCAAGCTGTCTGGATGGGACGTTCCTGTAAAGGGATTTGGTTGGTTTGCATAGTCCGAGTAAAATTTTCCCATTACTGTTCTCAGCTGTTTCCTTGGGAGAGAAGAATGAATAGGTGTTACAGTAATCTTAAATCTATGGAGAACAGTGTCCTCTATGTGGCATTTGGAAGGAAGAGAGTGTTCTAAACTTCCCAAGCCTATGATGCCCTTGTGGGACCAGAGGTAGAAGAAAAGTTCCAAAGGAGCACGTGCAGCCAGTCATCCCTGCTGGCTGAGGTGGGGAGCTGCCAGGGATGGCTGGGACAGGTGGCCTTGATCTGTGTCTGAGGGAAAAGGCTGAGGAGTTGTGCTCACTGTGAGAAGTACAAATAAAGCATTTATAGTGTATGGACTTTTCCTGCTCTCTGAAACATTCAGGCTCAGAGTAATCTCTCACTTCAAACTGAGGCTCAAGCTGAAAATAACAAGAGATGCTAAATTGTGAACAATTGTTAAACAGCCTTAAAGAATTGTATGGGAAACTGTGTCTGCTCTTCATTTCTAAGCCTTCCTCAAACAATGAAAGTCTGAGCTATTTATCAGGAGCTCTTTTAGTGCTGGAAGGGAAAGTGAACATTTAAAGTGTATCACAAAATAAAGAGGCACTTTAAGAGGCAATTTGCTTTTCAGGATGTCCAACTAAAAATAAATCTTTCTTTAAACAGCCTTGGAAAGAAAACAAAGAGAAAAGATCTTGCCCTTGCTGAGAATAAGGAAAATGTTTTTGCTAGCTTTGATGCTGAGGGTTTTCTCTGGCATCTGGTACTAGATCCAGGTAAACCCTCTTGGAATTGGTGGTGAACTGAGGGCTGTTATATTCAGTAACAAAGCTGGTGAGAGAGAGAGACTCTCTGTCTCACTGTTAGAAACTTCTGTAAGGGCTTTGGCTAATCTTTTCCACCCCAAAAACACTACAGAGAGTTCCACCCCTCTTTTTTTTTTCTTTTTTAATTTGCAAGTTAATTCACAAGGATATCTATTTGACAGAGCAATTTCAGGGCACATAAAATATGTGTTTTACTTTTATTTTGGCTGCATGAGAACAAATCTCCATTATTTTCAAGATTTCCATAAAATGTGTCAAAGTAGCAGTCTATAAGCAGTTTCTTATGGTTCTCATATTCTGGAAGATGTTGTTTCTTTGCTTACTTAATTATATTCTTATTTTCACTAAGACAAATCTGGCAATACGTATGTGTAAAGTCCAGTCTCTGGTTATGTAAGGGGAAAAAAAAATCCTCATCAAGAATCTGTTTATCACTTTAAGGAACAGAGATGATGCCGAGTTCAGTGAAAGCAACTTGCCTCTGCTGACGGCAAAATGCCATGTCTGGCTTCTCTGGGACTGTTTTCTAAGTGGAAAACTGTAGATGAGTGTTTTATAAGGAGCCTGACAGCTGGTATGTCATCTTTTCCTGTTAATTCTGTCTTCTTTGAGCATTATGTATTAGTTAGGAAAGCGTGTGGCCATGGATGAGATCAAGGAATGAATTTCTAAGCACATCGCATGCAGAACTATTCTCACAGCCTGTTTCATTTATGTGCAGGAGTGATTTTGGACCAGATTTGCCATGAATAGTACAAATATTGTTATTTTGTTAATATTGCAGAGCTATGAGCGTGTCTGAGAGCAGGGATAATGTCAGCAGGGCTGACAGTTACAGCTGTAGTCTCTCTGCTGTGTGGTCGTGGAAAGAGGCTTGTTTTAAAGGCTCTGTAAAAGCAGGGAACATTTCAGCATGCAGATGGCAGCCCAGTCTAAAATCTAGTTCTGTTTGTGCTGAGCACCTCCGTAAGGAGCCTTGAGGAGCTCAAGGGGAACGAGAGAAGTGATGGGGAAAAAGAGGAGGGATGTGCTATCTTTCAGGATTGAGACCTCCCTTTGAACTGTCTCTCTTCATTTTTAATAGCTTTTCTGCAAAAGCTGCTTGGGGAGCAGGGTTAAAATGGGTATGAAAGAAGCAAAGCATCTAATCTTTTGGGTTAATAATGCTCCTCGTGTAGTTAGCTGCGAATTGGACAGACTTCCTTATTGATATAAGAGCAGAGAGCAGTGAGTGAGATTGGTTTGGGTGAGAATGGCCTTTTCTCATCTCTTTTAATCTGCAATGTCTTCTCCTTCTGTAGTTGAGGCTCTATAGAGAGGACCTGTGATCTCTGGCAGGGCTGTCTAAAGCACTCAGGCGAAAACAGCCATGACCTGAGCAGTGATGTTTGTTCTGGGTGTCAGCAGCTGAAGAGCTGGAGTCATGTGCAGCCATGGTTTTTCTGGAATTTACAGGCTTTTTCAGTGACTCTGAAGCCTGAGAGTTCTCGTCAGCAACTTGGTTTTTTTCACTCAAGAGATCTGAAAAGCAGGAGTCAGAGTCATTTTATCCCAGGGCAGGCTGGTTGGGCTGGGTCTGAGAGTAGTCTGAGCTCGTCTCAGCACAGAAGAAATTTGCCATCCTGGGACAATGCCCAGCAACCTTGTCAGCTTTGAGAGGCATCTGTGGTCACCCATGGCTGGGGCTCCTCTGTCCCCTGAGATGACTGTGATTGCTGCTGCACTTTGCTCTGCATTAGGAACTTACTGCTGTAACAGCATCAGTTCTAGGACTTAGGCTGATTCAAGGTGATTCTTAAAATCTCTCCCCTTTCCTCAGTGCTAGTGTACATGTTTAGCTTTCCAAATGTAGATTGTCTTCACATTTTCTTTCTCTCCCCCAGTGGGCTTTTCTGTAAGCTTTTAAGTACTTCTTCAAGGTGGTGAGAGGCTAAGCCCCACTCTGTAAACCTAAACTCTGTCTCCGAGAGTCTTTACATTTCCTACAGTACTTCATGTTGCCTGAAGTACTGTATTGATTAAACCACAATCTGCAGGAGTAAGTATATGTAGAATATTAATAGCTTCTACTCTAGGGAGAAAAAAAAGGCTGTAAATTAATTGATCCATTATGTTGACCTCATAAACCATGAGGGCTTGCAGTACAGCTGTAATCCTCCTCCTACAACATGTATTTCACTTTGAATGTCTGTAAAAGGCCTGGGCTACTATAGCTTAAAGCTGTGATACTGGACATGTATATCCATCTATTCTAGGATGTGTAGTTAGAATTATTGCCATGTTAAGGCTGAACAAAAGTTCTCTCTAGCATCCAGGGTAGTGCTGAATCAGTACATCACTGATGGTGCAGCTGGCTATGAGGCTTAAAAAAGAGTAGCTAACTTGCCCACTCCTTTGTCATTCCTGTTCCTCCTTACAGTTGCTTTCTGTGTTTCCAAGTGCAGGAGCTGC
Organism: Sturnus vulgaris; assembly: GCF_052056855.1. Classification (NCBI taxonomy): domain Eukaryota; kingdom Metazoa; phylum Chordata; class Aves; order Passeriformes; family Sturnidae; genus Sturnus; species Sturnus vulgaris. Next base: position 13,767,104 of record NC_142256.1, on the reverse strand, counting down.
TGCAATGAGGGGTGAGTACGAGTCAGGGATTTAAAATCTGGTTTGAAGATACACAGAATTCAAGTTCAGTGTGAGTTGCTTAGGGAATCGAGGTCGGTGTGTGGTGTGAGCTGATAGACCTCCATCTGCTAATCAGTTCTGAGTAGTCCTAGTTCTTCTGGTTTACAAATCTGTTAAGATGGGCTGCTTAGATTTTTATCAAATTTTGATGCTATAGATATTGTAATCTTTCTCTATATTTAGAATATTTCAGGGGCTTTTCCCATTTCCTGCCCTTTTTTTTTCCCCCACAAATGAATGCTATTTTAGGCACCTATTGGATCAGAAAATTCTTGTACAAAAATGTTCTTGTATTAATGCTCACAGGGTTTTCTGTACAGGGCAAGCCAGCAATTTGCTCAGTGTTGTGTCTGATTGCCACTTTACCATAACTAAAATCACTTCTACACTCTGCAGTCAGGTATGTTATTGGGTGTTGGCCATCCACAGTATTTTTCTTTTGTGCTTGGCACTGAAACCCATTTTTTTTTGTTTCTGTGTTACACCGTAAGATTAATTTTATAACTTTAAGATTCTGCACTTTGTGTCTTCTGCAGTTCCATTTGGAAGATATTTAACCTTTTAGTGGAAGCATAAAATATTTTCAAGCAAAACCTGGGTGTTAACACCAAAGGGGTGGTACTGTTTGTTCTGAAATAACTGGTAAGATTCTGAGTTTATTCCTTTCACATCACAGAAGATCTGTGAGTTTTAGGTTTTTATTCCTTTTCTTTTGCACCCATTCAGCCTTTAGGGGAGTCACTACAGGTAAGTATCATAGCCTTGTGAGTATTTAGCTGTGGGTTCCCTCTGCTTTGTCAGGACAAGACCTTACTTTTTCCTTGTTGTGTTACTGTCATGCAGTGATACACTGCTGAGCCAGCAATAATCCCGGACAGTTTAGATGCTGTCTTTGTTGCTGTTTAATTACAGTTTGTATAATACAAGCACCGTGTTGAGCAGGCACACACACCATATTTCTCTCATGTCTTGGTTTTGGAGACAAATTCTAGGAGAAAACACTCTGGAATGTTTCCCCTAAAGAGAAAGGGCTTCAATAACTCCCTTTTCTTCTGCCAATGAGAGAAAAATGGATGCCAGGGGATGAAAGTGAAAGAGAGTAAAACTGTTTATTAACCAAGCAAGATACCCGCAAAGCACAGGAAAAAAAAACTGAACCTTACACCTCATCCCCACCTCTCCACGTGGCTGAGAGGCAAAGATGGTGACTGTCCTTCTTTGTTGCTGGGAAGGGAGGAGAAAAACGTTCACAGCAGCTGGAAACCTGTTGGATTTCTGGCGTGGGTCTCCTCCTCACAGCAGCCCAAGTTGGTGGATTTTAATTCCTTTCTTGTGCTGGTTCAGCTCCTTTGAGGTGTTGGGTTCCAGGTGGTCCCACCGGTTCCCAGGATGGGCCAAAAAGAAAAACAAACAAAAAAAAAAAGCCAGTTCAAGGGAAAAAACCCAGGCAAAACCAAAAAGTTGCGAAAAGGATTCCCAGTACATTCTCCAGGCTAGAGGAAGGGAAGGGAAGAAGACTTTTGGCTTCAAGCTGTAGCAAAAACTGATCTGAGAAAAGGAACGATGTAGGGTCCCTGTGCCAGAGCCATGGATAGAGATTTTGAACAGAGCCCCGGAGCTCCCAAGCTCCAGCCCCACTGCCTGGCTCATCTTTAATATACAGCAGCCAGTTCTGCATAAAGCAGATGATTAGGTAATAAAGTATCATCATAAAATCACCCTAGGATACCTCATTTTTAAATTTCAGCTGAACAAGGAGTGTGGTTGTTCAGGCCCAGAAAAACCTTTTCTGAGAGTTTTTCCAGTCCGGGCTTAGTCAGAGTTCTTTCCCAAATCTAGCTGTTTTCCTTTAATGTAAACTTAGAATTAATAACAGAGATAAAAACACCTGCTGGATACTTGTCTAGACCTGTAAAAAAGTGTTACTTTCTCTGCACCAATCAACTTTATTCTGTCTTTGGAGTTGCGAGAAACTCTACTTAAGCCGTGTGTTTTAGAATAAAGTTGTCTCTTTCCTATCATGAAAAATAACCATATAACTGTGTGTCTTATTTCTGCCACTTCCAAAGGGTTAAGTCCTTAACCAACGACTACAAAGGAGAATTAGGCAGATATGAGTTGAGTTAAGGACCCGAGTCCAGTGGAGACTTAAATCCTGCAAGACAAATGCTGAATGCACACTGCCTTGTGGAATTAATGCTCCCTGTGTATTTAGACAACTTAAGTGGCTGGTTATGATGGTGAAGATGCACAATGAATTAGGCAAAATGAAATATTCTTTGATGCTCATTGAGCAGCAGAGCAAAGAACGCTGCATGACCCATAACAAGTAGAGCTGAAGAGACGTTATTTGAACTAGCACGCATCTCTGATCTTGAGTATTTTATCTCTGATCTTGAGTATTTTTCTTTATGTTTGAGGTATCAGCAAAAAGGAAGTGGTACCCATTGTGGATTGCTTCCAACCAACATATTATATAGGCTGAAAATCTTTTTGTAATAAACAGCTCAATGTGATATGTTGGCAAAAGAGGAGACCCGAGAGTGAGTTCATATTAAAATTTAAAGCCTTGAAAAGCGGGGTGGGGAAATGGTTTGAAAAGAAGAGAACAGGAGTCACCATCAAGCCTACAGTAAAGACAATGAAAGAATTACCGTTGCCATTTCATCCTTTGTGTGTGGGGTGAAAATGGTAATTTATTTTTGTGAGATATCTGTGCAACAAAACCTGACAATTGGAAATCACTGAAGAGGTGGGTCGCTGTTTTTAATGAGTGCCTTCTGCATCACAGCTTCCGTGGAGAAACCAGAACCTACAGAGCCTCGTGGTGTGTCAGCAAATCTCAGTCTGTGCACATGCACTGCTTTTCTTTTCTTGATTTCTTTTACAAAGGAGCACTGCATAAACAAAGTTTGTGGTACAAATTAGAGCAAAGCTAAATTATATTTAAAATGTGAACTTGGGAATCTCTGTGCTGGATTTTGTGCAAAGTATTAATGCTCTGATTTTCTTCAAATTTCTAAGTGCCTCCTTCTAACCTTGTCACTTGAAGTTCCTTTGAGTCCCAGAAGCCATATGAGCTGAAGTGGGTGCTGGAAAGACAGCAGGCAGTACATGACGGGAACAGAGCAATTTCCCAAGCTGTGTTTTCTGAGGATTTGGGTGGAAGAAATGTGTTTTTCAAAAGCGATGAAGTGTATAAGGCAGGTTATGGGAGTCAGGGTGGTTTTTGTTAGAAGAACATTGCAGCCTGGTCCCTTTGTAGTTTTGTGTGCTTACAGGACACTGTGATGGTTGCCTGAAGTCTGGTCTGTAGCACACATGGGATGAAGAGGGAAGGAGGGGCCTTACTGGAAGTGAAATGATGAAGAAGTAACTTGTCACACCTTCCTTCTCCTACACTTCTCCCTCTAATAGCAGCAACCTCCCTTTACTTGCCTGGATTCAAATACAACCTGGCAGGTCACAACAAGGCTTGGACTACTGATTTTTTCACCTTTGTCAACAAGCACTTCATTCTGTGTCTCTCTTCCCTTCTCTCAGTGGTTTTAGGCAAGTTGGCTGTAATTGCTATTTCTACGTCCTTATTGAGTAAGATGTCTTTGGTCTTCTGGGAATGGTGTGAACTTGGTTCCCCTCCTCTGAGGCATATCCAGTAGAGTATTACATTCTTGTTACAGCTGGGAGCCCCGACTCACACCTGCTTGGAGTTGGCAGCATCAGAGTAAGTGGCTCCTCAGGGAAATGCTGCTCAGTGCCCGTGAGGGGAAAGTTTTGTCAAATGGCAAAATCAGCCCATGCTTGCAGGGAATGGCATTGAACTCTGACTGGTTTATTCTATCTTGTGTCTCATCAAGGTGGCACAGTTTTGTTCATGTTCTTCCTCAGACCATAAGCATCCACTACACATTTATTGCCAGAAGGTAGCACAGGACTGGCTTGAGTCTAGTCCATCCCACTGCCTGATAGGTGAGTGAATAGCCCTGGGGAGGGAGTTGACACTGGTCCTCTTGGTAGACATGGTGAGAGTCTTGGCACACTCAGCTCTAGAAATCTCCTGAGCTAATTTAGAAACTTAGTCTTGAACTAATACAACCTTCCTTTTCTGGCTGCTGGACATTCTTCTGGGGGAAATAACAGCTTATTTTGTATCTTGTGTTCTTGGTTAACCTGAGTGTTTAAGAACAGTTGTCTCTGTTAGGGCATTTTGAACAGCCTGATGGTCTGTAGCTTTCAAACAGCCTGATTGTCTGTGGGTTTCTCTCAGGACAGAAACCAGCTGACCCACTGGTCACACTGGTGTGGCTGATCCCGCTTTGCTGGGATGTCTTCCATGGTGGAGGTGACAGCTCAGACTCTGATGTGTATTTTCATGCCAGTCTCAGTGGAGTTGTGTCAGATGTGACAAGCTGAGGCTTTGGGCTTGATTATGAATGACTGGGTGGTGCTGTGATTTCTTGCCCTTCTCCTGCTCTATTTTCCTGATTTGTGGAGATACAGAGACTGACTGCCTTGCTGAGGCCAGGGCTTCAAAAAGTAAAACTCCTATCAATGCTGACAGAACCAAGAATTTTCTGCTCTGCCTAGCATTAATATTGCTTGGCAGAACTTGCTTGGAATTTTAGATGTATTTAATGCAGCTTAGCTTGTTTGGGGTGGAGATGTACAGACCCATATGAAAAAGGACCTAGGAATTCCCTATTTCAGCTGTAATTACTGAAGGCAGAAAAGCAAAGGAACTAATTTGCAAAGCTATACTTGAAAAACATTCTAGCATAACATCATCATTGCAATTATCTGTCAAAAGATTTAGTTCAATTACTTTTTTTAAGCTCTCTTGTCAAGATGGCCTTACTGGTTTCAGGATTGTGTTACTCCAAGGAGAGGTCAGGGAAGAATGAATGCTAATTCTGTCATTAACCACTGTCAGACAGCCTTCAGTGCATATTATTTCTTGAAAATGCCTTAGCATTGTTATTGTGAGGAATCTATAGTCATAAAGTGCCATAGAAATCAGGGAGGAAAAAAATTCCACTGCCCATTTATGGATTGTAATATGGTAAGGTGAGAGGAAGAGAACTTCACTTTTAAGTGGTAATTTTGAAATAATTGAATAGCAGCACAATTCCTATAATGTAAAAGATTACACAGGGTTACTTACATTTTCTTCACACAATGATAGGCCAGTAATAAAATTACAAGGGAAGAATATTTGATGTAATAAACTCAAATTAAACTGAATAAGAATTGGCGAACAGCAGGACATTGCAACCTCTTGCTGCTTTGTCGTGTTGGGTAAATGTTCAGAACTGGAGGGGTCTGGGCTCACCCCAAAGGTGAGGGTGGGGGACCTCTGGGTGAGCTGGGCAGATGTGTTACAGCATTTATAGGAGGATTCCATTTCATTGGCGTCACTTTTGGCTGCTAATGCTGGTAGTTTTGTGCATTTCTGCTCAGCTGAAACTGCTGTAAAATGTGTGCTGAACCTTTTGGTGCAAATAACTTCACGGTGATTTAGATGCCTGCCTGCTTGATCTGATAATAAGGGTCCTGATCTAAAGTCTGCGTCTTATACGGAGATGAATTCCTGGAGTTTAAATATATCAGGCCACTTAAAGGCCCGTGACTTCAAGCTAAGCATATATTTGAGGACTCTAGCTTATAATTAAGCATCTCTCTTTGAGAGAGATGGGCTTTGATGAATTCAGATTTGTTCTACCTGTTTTTAAGTGCAGAGAAAGAGCCGCAGTTTGCGCTTGCTGTCTTTTCTTGGATGGCCTGGTACTTGTAAAGAAAACAGAATTAGTTCCAGTAATATATAAAATTAAAAATTAAAATCCTAAACTACATTTCTCCTTTTTCAATGTATGTAATATAATGTTAGTAGTAAAATTCACAGGTGAGAATCCTGAAACCTACATTCATTGATTTCTGAATTTTGTTCACCAATCTTTACATCATTGTATAAGAGAAATTTCTGGAACAGCATTAATTCTAGGCAAGTGTAGGAGCTTTTACAAGGTCACCAGTGGAAAAGTAAGGTTGCTAAGAGAGATTGCATGAATAACCTACTCTCTGTCTTTTCCTGAATAATGTGATTTTTTTTTTGTTAAAGTGTTTGACCTGTTTGTATGAGACAAAGCTAATTATGACCATCAGGGTCTTCCCCTTAAATAACATACAAAAATCTGCCAGATTAGACCCATAGTACTTCAAATAAACTATTACATCTTGTATTTTTTTTTCTTTGAGAGCAAAATGATATTTTTGAGTTGTCATTTAAAAAAAACCCTTTTGTGTGATAGTAAAAGGTAAATCGTTCATACATGGTTTCTTTGAACTGTTCTGTTTTCCTATTCCTGCCTAAACATAACCCGAGCTGTTGTTACATTAAGCCATTGTCCTGTAATGGTTCTTGGAGAGATGTTTAACTGTAGCTGCTGCTTTGTTATAATGAAAAGCTGTGATTCAGACTTTGTACTATGTTTGCATTTCAGCTGTCACAGAAAGTGAAAGATGAAGCCTCTTGTTTTCTTGGTTCTTGTGATCTGTACTGTAGTCAGCATGAATTTGAAGCTCGTGTCAAAGAGAAATTCTGGTAAGTCACAGAAAATTATATTTACTTTTGGATCTGGACCTCATGCTCATGCAGTCAAGCATTTTAAATGGCTGCATTTTGTTTTGCATACATTCTACTTGTTCTATTCTGCCAAAGAAAAGTCATAATTGCTATGGCTTGCTTAGTAAATGAAAGCCGTTTGAAAGTTTTGAAAGTGACTTTATGTTTTTTTTTTGTTGTTGTTGTTTGTTTTTTTGGGGGGGGGGTTGTTAAAAAAAAACAACAGAAAACGTTGATCAGGTTGGAACATCAACTGGAGGTATTGCAAAGGTAATAATTGCTTTGGCATTGTGGCATTATTCTAACGTCCAGTCTTTTACTCATGCTAAGGGATTTTATATATGGATGTGGTCTGTGGTGAGTTTTAAGTCTTGATGATTTTTTTGTATGTTTAAAGGTCATCTTTGAAAATGCTGTGCTGGCCAGACATGTGATCATAGGGTTAACTGGGAAGAGCTCATAATCTGGTTATTCTGTCAGTGAAAGAGAGTGGAGTTGATTCATGTTTACATCTGCTTCTGAAACCTTCTAGTAGTAACAGAACCCTTCCAAGAAGCATCAGAATCTCTCCTTCCAGGGTGGGCAGTTCATCTGGATAATGGTTCATCTGTACTTGAGCCTGAAGTGGTGTCTGCTCTGCAGCTTTGCCCTCTCAAAGGAGTGACTTCATGAGACTGCTTGTATTTCTCAAGTGAGCTGTGAGTTGAGAAGGCATTGGGCAGACAAGTAGCTCAGCTGCAGGGCTACACAGTGGTGTCAGTCTGCTACAGCCTGCTGGGTGTGTAAGGGTAAATGTTGGACTTTTAAACTTTTGATGGCATGCTATTTTTACACATTGTTTGTGTGCTACACTTACGTGTGTGAGGGCTTCCACTGATCCTGCTGTCCTCGAGGTCTCCAGTCTTTCCAGCACTGCAGGTGCCAACAGAAATTACTGACTTCGGTTGGTGTGGCCTGTGTTGAGTTTAATCTTCTGCATTTCTTGAGAACAGAGAAGAAAATTATTGGGTCATATATTAAAAAGAATTACATGTCACATCCCAGGCTGAGAAGTGTTACTCTGGGAACTGACAGATGCAGGGCTGAATTCTTTCTGCTGGGCTGGAAAGTGTAAATGGAGTTGCTAAACTGAACTAGTCTTTTGGTGTGGTTATTGTGTCCAGAGCCCAGTTTGTGCTGTGAGAGCAGTCATGGATCTTGGACTTTGGCTGCAGTGCATCTTGGTCTAAACTCTGTGCTGTTCCTGTTCTTCAAAACTGCTGTCACTGCCTAGATGGAAACTCTCTGTGAGATGCACAATCAGTGTAACTGAGCAGCCTCCATTCACTGGTGCCAGGCAACAGCACCTGGCTGCCAGCAAGGGCCCGTGCAGTTCTTTTTGCCAGGGCTGTACACAACTGTAGAAGTGACATGCTGGTTGGTGGTTGTAGCATCATCCAGCTGGTAGTTTATCTTCCATTACATATATATATATATATATATATATATATATGCCCACATTTAAAATCTGCTTTCTGCTCTGGAGAATGTCTTGTGTTAATAGCAGCTGTTGACAGTGTCAATTTAGGTTCGGTACTGGTGGGAAAAATGCTTTCATATCTTAGACTGCCTCTTGCTAAATATAACCCAATAGTGAATAGGTGGTTCTTTTTAATTTCATTTGATTGTGCCAGTATGTGTTGAGAATAAGATGAAGAGGAAAAAATGCACATAAAGTAAAATTATGGTTTCTTTGTAAGTACCTAATCATGTAGTTGGCTTTCACCTTCAGTACTCATTCTGGTTGTTGCATGGAGCTATTGATTTCTTTTTTTTTTTTTTTTTAGATTTGAAGGACTGTTGTTTGATTGCTTGGGGCTTCACTAAACGTTGTGTGTTGTGAAGAGAGAGATGCTCCAGTGTCTTCTGAGCTTTACCTGTTTGTATAGTTTTAGTAGAAGATCAGGGTCAGTGGGTGGATGCAGACAAGCAAATGCACAAAGAAACAATGTCACTGTATTTTCCATAGGGTGACGGTAGCTGTAACATGCTGGACCTGTAGTTCAGAGTTTTGTTTGTTTTGCTTTGTTTTTTTTTCACTGGTGTCAGAGAGTGGAAAGGGGAAATTAATGTAATGGTTCTTTGTGGGCAGCTGCACTGCAAGGTAAACTGCAGGATGTCTGGAAGCAGGAATAGTGTTTTAGCTGTAGATTAGAGCTGAGGTGGATGAAGGGCCCAAAGGATGCTCTGTGGACAGGATCTCTGCAGCAGTGTCTGGATGGGTATTGTAGTCTTGGGTCTTGCTGGCTGTCTGTATGGGGCTGTCTGTGCTGGTGAGCATCCTTAAAAAGGGAAGGGAAATTGTGCAGACAGTTATGTAGAGCAGTGTGAAGCAGTGCATGGAAGGTGCTGACACTGATGATAAAGACAGATTTGGGCTACTAGAACAATAAACTAGGAAAATTGGTGTCTTTGCTGACTTAGGAAGACTGGCATTTTTTCTAAGCAATGCATAGAATTATTGCATGAATGGCCAGAAATTGTGATTAGTGTCAAGTACAAGAGCAATTATGAAGTTGACTGGCATGTGTGTAATATCACATAATGGAATGTATCTTCTTTAAGGGGTAGGGAGGATCTAAAGAGAGCTGACTTGAAGAGGAGCAAGGAGAAGGTGACGTGGTGTTGTCAGGTATTACAAAGGCATCACTCAACCAAGGCAGTCAAAAGGGGGGCAGAAGGTTCAGAAGGGCTTTATAGGTGAAACTGGAGTTGACTTGGAGACAAAAGGTTTGGCTTGGAAAGCATCTTCAGAGGCTGGTGCAGAAATTCTCCTTCAAGGTCAAGGAATGGACACCCAAGGGGAGAAAGCTGAGAATGAGAACTCCAGGCAGCGAGTGCAGACAGTACACAGGGGCTGGACAACAGGCAAGAGTCATTAAAGAGAGGCCAGGGGTGGAGGATCTAAAGTGTTAAACAGAAGGTGATGAAATGGTGCTCCAGCTGCAAGCATAGAACTGTAGTTTGCTGAAGAAACAATCCTCATGGAAGGGAATAGAAAAACAGAACTGAAAGATTTTTCTCATGTCCTTTACTTGCCCTTTGTTACAGATTTAGGTGTCCATATTTCCCATTTGGAAAAGAGAAGCAGGGATGCATATGAAGCCTGCAAATAGATTTAGAGGCTTTAGATTTAGATTTTTGCAAGGCTGCAAAAATGACACAAAAACTTGTAGCAAGATAAATTTGTTTGGCTGCTTCTCACTTGAGATGTGGTGCCAATATAATTAAAATGGGTGAGCTAATTTAATTATGCTCATCAGATTCTTCTTTACAGGCAGCAGCTTTCCAATGCTCCAGAAGAAATCTGTCTTGTCTACAGAGTAACGATTGCTGTTTGTGGTGGGGACAGAATAGTTTGCCTCAAGCATCTGTGTGAGTGTAATGTTGACTGAAGTTTCACAGGCATTTCTTAATATTAAGAAGCATTTTTGAAAACTGCAGGTCATCCTTTTTGCCTGTTTAAGAAGTAAAAGTGAGCAAACAGCTAATGTGGGGACTGCAGCTTTAGCAATATCCTAGAAAGGGTATTTTACAGGTAGAGGTTATACAAATGAATTGAAAATGTGGGAGTTGCTGGTAGGTGATTTCCTTTTAATTGGATTAAGTGACTTCTTTTCCCAAAGCCTTTGTATATATAGTGCCTTGAACAAATGTAGCAGGGAATATAATACCAATTAAAAACTATTGCATTTTTTAAGCAAAATATTTTTCAGATTATAGATTGTTTGACTTACTAGACATAATTCCATTAGTGAATAGTTGATGCCATTTATTGTTGCTCTGTTATTTGCTGAGCTGAAATACCCTTACTGACTCCAACATCTGGGCATGCCAGCCTTGTGTGGAGGAGCAGTGGCAGACACCCTCAAGGTTTCTGTGAGGCTGCTGGTTGCATTTAGGACATTTAGGAGCCTTTCTGCAGGTTAACATGGCTTAATTGGCTTAGGCTTGGCACGGGGAACAGACACATGGATCTCCTTCTTGCTTGCTCCAAAGAAGATCATTTATTGTAACAAACCAAGCATTTTTATGTTCTAAACTTAACCAAAATGAGCATGCACTGGCTGCCTGGCACTGTGGTGTCCCTGTCCATGTGTCCCTTTGTCCCTTTACCCACAGCTCTGATCACACAGTGTCCCTGTCCGTGTGTCCCTTTGTCCCTTTACCCACAGCTCTGATCACACAGTGTCCCTGTCCGTGTGTCCCTTTGTCCCTTTACCCACAGCTCTGATCACACAGTGTCCCTGTCCGTGTGTCCCTTTGTCCCTTTACCCACAGCTCTGGTCACACAGTGTCCCTGTCCGTGTGTCCCTTTGTCCCTTTACCCACAGCTCTCTGGTCACGCTGTGTCTGTGTCTGAGCCCGTCACTGCCTCACACACGAGGTAACCACACACCAGCCATAGAATCGGTGCTCTGGCCATAGAACCCATCTTTCACCTCCCTGTCAGCTGAACCTTTCCCAGAGTGCTCTTTGGAGAGCAAGGATGAACAGAATTCAGCAGGATTTATGTCCCACAGCGCGGGTATGTCCCTGAAGCTACAGTCATGTCTTCTCCTCTCCTCTGTCAGATGGATTTGCTGTGGGATTCCAGCCTTCCTTCTCCTCCTCGTTATCTTGGGAGCATCCAAAAGGCATTCATGCCATAGGAGCAGGTCTGTCTCTGATCCTCCACCCACCTTGTCACTCTTCTCCTGCATCTGACTTTAGCACCAGTGGCTCGGGAGAGAGAGGGCTTGACTTGGCACTGGGCCTTGCTGTGTATGGACATAGCCAAACTGTCTTAAATTCTCATTGATATTGCAGTGCCTTTTAACACATTAATTTAAAACCTATTGGCTTGATATTTTGTGCCTTTTAAATACCATGCAGCTGACTTACTGTGGTCTGCTATAGATGTTTCAAGACCTTCCCTTTCCTGCAGTTGTCACTGCTTGTGCCTACGATTTCCGTCTGCTCCCTTCTGTGAAGATCAGTCTTCCTGTGTTGCCTGACCACTTTGGCCATGGAAATTGTGGCTTACATAGAAGTGGAGGTGTTTGTACTTCAGACACGACTCATGGATTTGTGCCTGGACTGGGATATTCTAAACGAGCTTAACTCTGAAGTCCACTGCATCTGCTGGAGTGGGCCCAGAGGAGCTGCTGGATGCGTGCTCACATTTGCCATTTGCTTTAGTTTGCAGTTGCATCTGCCTGAAGAGATGACTTCTGACCCTGATGTAAAATTCATGGCCATGAGCCCTCCCTTGTTGAGATACGAGGGATGCAAAAGAGGCTTTTGACTTTTGCTGCCTGCAAACACTGTGCAGACAGAGGAGACGGGAGCTTGGCAGCGCTCATCAGTGCGTGTTGATCTCTTACTTTTCCCAGAAGATGTTAAGTTATTCACAGCTCCAGCAAACAAAGTCGGAATCACTGCTGTTCTAAGCTGTCATCAGTGCAGGAAAGTGCAGCCTCTCCTGCCTGAGCTGTGTCTGCTCACGGGTTCGTGGCTGCTCTCCATGTGTTGTGTTGGATCCGTGGAGGCGAGGGCTGGGCTCCTGCACGCAGCCAGGGGCTCAGTGAGTCACTGGAGCTCTGATCCTCAGCACCGGGCTCTCAGCCTTCACTGCTTCTCCTCCAGACAGAAAGCAGCACTGCAGCTGGACAGACCTGTCTGGAAAACAGCTGGCAGCGTTGATGCATTCTGTTAGCAGGTGGGGAAGGAAGGGACATGTACACAGAAGAACAAGAAAGGAAATAAATAATCTGCTTAAAGTTTGGGTTTTTTTTAGTGACCTCAAACTGACAAGGTTTAAATTTTGAACTTAGTTAAGCCCTCAAATTTTTAGGTATTGCACACATTTAAAAGGAGTTCATATATAATTTAAGCAATTAAAATATTGAGCTGATACTTAAATATTAAAGCTAGATTCCTTCCCAAAAGGGAAGCCTTTTGTATTTGAATAAAGTAAATGAACACAGTTATATTGGTTCAAGCGGAAGTAATTCACAAAGGGAGCATCTTCAGGGGATAGGGAGAAATAAGCAAGCATAAAATAATGCAGTTTCTTCAGTTAAAAATATGTAATCTTCGTCTTTTGCAATGGGTGTCATTTCAGCTGTTTGGATATCTGTTTTACATCTAGATTCAGCATGTAGAAGTTCATTAATAATATCTGAACTGCTAAAATGCATGTCATCATGATTGAGATCCCCTCCCACCTCCAAAATGGGGCTTTTCAAATTAAAAACCCCCTGATTTATCAAGGTGCCTTTCTTCTATTTTCTTTAAGATACTAATTAGAAATTTTAAGAGAGTTCATTTCAGGATTTGTGCTGTGCTCACCTTGAGGGTGAGTGTCCCAGGTTCGTGTCCTTACTCTGAAAAGCTGGCTGTCCCAAGGGACAAGGAAAGTTCTTCTGGCATGTTTTGTTTTTCATCTTGTTCATGAAAATATTTTTTAAAGGTTTGTCTTACATAATGTTCAAATAAAGCTATGAATAATACAGCTGCAGACTTACCCAGAGCAGTCTTCAAGCTCAGCATCTTGGCTGGTCCTGGGATGAATATCTGCTGACCTGGGGACATCTCCTTGTGCTGCAGGGGCTCAGAGGGCACTTAGGGGGACATGGACCTGGAGGAGCTTTAAGGAATCTGTGGTGTCACGGCTTCACTTTGGGTCAGCTCCTGACCAAGAACAGTTCTGAAGTGTGCTTGGGTTTTTGTAATTTGAATTCACATTAAGGCAGGTTTTATACCCTGCTAAATATATTTGGAGGAACATAAATAAGGTTCCTTAGATTGAATGAGGTATGAATGTTAATACACATTTTCATATCTTTGTCCACTGAATTTAAACTTTTTATTCTTCACTTTTAGAACCTCGCTTGTTGTTTGACTGATGTACCTTTCACTTTTGAGTTGCTAGTCCTTGTAACACAATGAATAAGAAATTTCTGTTTTTTAAACTTATTTTCTACTTGTTTTTGCCATGAGCGTAGCTGTCACAGTGACAAGCAGTGAAATTGTAAGGTAGGAGATGTTGGGATCACTATGGTGAATAGTGAGAAAAAAGAGAATTAAGATGCATTTGTGTGGCTTTTTTCTGGTTTTTTTGGCATTCAAAGTTTTGAAGAAGCTGGTTTGACAGATTGAAAAGGAAGCATTAGACTTTTGCCTTCTCAGGAGGTGCAGAGTTAAGTATTTCAAGTTGTTGACCTGTGGAGCAAGGAAGGAATGTGTTTTGGGCAGTGCTTGTATGTACAACATAAACACACATGTACAAATATGAATACATAGACCTGTGTGAGATTGTTTATGCTGTTGTAATTCGCTAAAGTAGAAGTGATTGCCCATCTGTTAGTTGAAAGCAAAATTGATCTTGTCTGCAGTGTCATCTCTAGAGGTACATTTATCACTTTATTAATCTCTAACCCTTTCAAATCCAATCGATTCTTCCCTACAAGAAGCATGATTAGTACTCATAATACATACTGATATGTAAACATACAGTGCTCTGCTACCAAAGACAGAGACCTAGATTCAAGTTCATCTTGAGACCCGAGCACTTTGCTTTTCCAAGACGTGGTCACCAGGCTGCCCATGTCCCCCAGCCTCTGCCATCACTTCCTTCTTGCTTGCCCTCCCTGTGTGGTTCCTAATTCAGGCAGGAACAGAGACAGCATGAGGGTATTTCTGTTAGCTCCATTTGTTTCAAACCTCCTCCACTTTTTGGAGTTACAGAACTGTAGCTCTGTTGTGCTGCTTGTGACCTGTGGAAACTCACTCACTTTTTAATTTTTTTTTTTTTTTTTAGGAAGGTAGATTTTTTGACACTTCAGTGTAAGACAAGTGGAGTTGGTTTGCATCTTTCAGGGGTCAGGATTGCTTTAAAAGGTTATCTGCTAAGATTTCTGCATCTATTATTCCAGATGGAAAATTAAATTAAATTAGTAACTGAATAAGGAGACTGTATGATCCAGGAGCATTGCCCAGTGGTTCTTCATAAAGTAACTGGAGGCAGTGGCAGTACCTGACGTGAGTTTTTGTATGTGTCTGTCTCATTCCTGTGGCTGTAATTAAGTGGGAGGAAAAGGAGCTTCCATCAGTCCCTGACTGCTGCCCTGGCCCTGCAGCCCCTCTGGGACTGAAGGTGGTTCATGTCAGCTGCCCTTGCAGTGAAGAGGCCTGAACAGGGCAAAAGGGAAAGAAGTTCCCAAATTAATTTCTAATTTTTTAAAGTATAGTATTTTGGGAGTCTCTCTTGCATGTGTCTGGGGGATGTGCTGCTGTTTAGACCTCCAGTAACCACATGTACAGTTCAAATGTTTGTTAGGGCTGTCTGGTAGAGGCCTTGAAACATGATGCTAGTATATATACATTTTTTTTTTCTAAAACTTTCTGTGTTCTAGTTGTACTTTATTACCTGGACAGGGTTTTTTAAAGTTTCACGGGACTATTTGAGGTTTTCAGTAAATATCTGCTATCATGGTATTTCATGAGTGGTTTTTGTCTCTAATGTTTGCTTCATAGTTATTCCCATTTTACAGATGGCAGAAAATCAGAAAGAGAGAAAACTGTATAAAGGTTGGCCAGCACACTGAAGGTGATGCAGATAATAACACAAATTTAATGTTTGCCTCTGTTTTGTTGTGTTACTAATGCCTTAGGCAAGGACAAGGAAAGCAGTCCTGTCTTCTAGAGAAATTTTGAGGCTAAATAAGCATGTGCATAAAATGTGCTATGTCCTTGGATACATGGGATAGAGAAAAGCTTCTTTAATTTCTGTTATTTTTCAGTAGGAGATAGGAAAATGTGTCAGCTAGAAATGGAAGAGGAAAAGGAGAGATATTTGGTTATACCAGGTTTCATGCACTAGTTTTAGGCTTAGAGCTTTTGCCTTTGGATATTACCAGTCTCTTACTGGCTATTGGCTGTCCTTCCAGTGAGGAGTGGGGACACAGGGAGAAACATTTAACACTGTGAAATGAGACATGGAATACCTGAGGAACCTTGAGCCCTGGAGGTGCCAATCACATCTCTTGGGTAACCAAGTTTATAGAAGCCTCTGTGTGTATTTACTGCTCTGACCTGAAGAACATTTGCTGCTCCTGAGCTGCTGGGACTCTGCAGGCACTGGAGCCACTCTGGGCTCCATCTGTGCTCACCAAGTAGCTGCCCTTAGGTTTTTAGCAATACCAGGAGCTGTAGTTCTGTCCTCAGATGAGTGAATAGCCTGAAACACCTTTGTCCAAGGACACCTCAGTGTATAGTCTAACCAGATGTTCACGTTTATTTAAAGAAATGATGGTCCTTTCATCACACTGTACAAATATGCTTAAAATTTGAGGGCCAAGTTGTTTCACAGATTTTTAAAAAGTTTATTTATATTTTAATATTTGAGATTTCTGATATGTTGAAGATAGAATTGACTTATTTATGAAGACTGTAAGCAGATCAAATTTTTCACAAGACAGCAGGAATTGTTTGTTCTTGAATTTAAGCACTATGGGTTTTGTTTTGCTGGCACTCTTTAGGCACTCTGTGATCCTTATTTGGATCAATGTGCAGAGCCACTTCATGCAGGCTTATGCTGTCTTACATGTTCAGAAAAAAATATGAAGGGGTGGTGTAATGAGAGATACAATAATTGATGTCCTTGAGTTATTGGTAAAATGCAGAAATATAATCACATTCTACAGAATAAAGCTCATCAGAATTTCTTTTTCAGTGTCACAATTTCATTTTCAACAATAAACTCCCTGAGAGGGATACATTTAATAATCGATGGAAAAGTGCTGGAACATGACTCAAAGGCAGGGTTATTCCCAGGCTCTGTTCCCCTGGAGCTGAGCAGCAGTAGGTCTGTCATCCTTCAGATGGATGTCAGAAGCAGCAGCTGGAAGGCCATGAACACAGAGTGGTCACGTCTCTGTTCTTTGTGGGATTCCCTGAAGCATCTGCCCGTGTCAAATCCCTCCGGTTTACTGCAGAGGAAATATGAGAGCTGAGAAAGTGGGAGCACTTTAGTGGAGCCAGGTGATCCTGCAAGCTTCCTTGGCTTTATGCTGAGGTGGGTCTGTGCCATCAGCACTGCTCTCTGACAATCCTCCCTGGTAAAGAAGAACCTCCTTCAGGACCTGCTTCTTCCTCTGTTGTTGCATGCTCCTATTGGAGAGTGTGTTTTGCTGAGAAAATAAACTAACTTTCAGGTGTTTCTGAAACACTTGTTTGTTCTGGTACTTGTGGTTTAGAAAAGAAAGTTTGAAACTTAAGCCAAGAAAGTAATTATTAAAAATTGGAGCTCTTGACTGTACTATTTGTTTTTGTTGTGACCTTGAAAATCTTGCCCTATTATATAAAGCCAGAGAGGTGTGAATAATGGTGTGGGTTTAGACATAAGGAAGGAAATTAGGATGTGTATCACTGGTGACACATTGGATGTAGTATTTCCATGCAAAATGACATCTATAATTTTAGGGAAGTCGGGGACTACAGTGGAAATGCACTTAGGAGTGGAGTGTTTCAGCTTTATTGGAGCAGACTGAAAGCTGAGGCTTTTTGGCTGGCTTCTGATATAGGTCAACATAATTCCTATTTGCTGTGAGTTTACATCATATTATTCACAGCATTATGATTTTTTCATCTGCATTGGATGATTAAATTTGCTCTTTATCACTCAGTGTTTATTGCAAAGGATTTTGTTCCGACTCTACAATATACCTCTGACTTACTGCATGAGAGATAAAACCTAAATCCCACGACCTGGGATGCCTGGCTGCAATTGCTGTGGACTTTACACAGGGAGACAGCTCTATTGGGGAAGAAAGGTTCATTATTAAACCCTGTTTTAGACATGTCTACAAATGAATGTTCCATTTGCTGTCCTTCATAAAGAGCTGTAATTGATGGTTTGCTCTGTAGGACACAGATCTCATGTGAACAGTTGGTTATTCAGAATGCTGTTGGGAGAAGTCACTTGCAGAATGTGTCACCAGCTTCATGTTGTAGTAAGGGATACTCCTCATGTGCTGTAGTAAATTGTTGTCTTTTGGAAAAATATAATTTTTTTTCCCCAGAAGTGAAATGCTGGGTAACTTGGTCATGAGAACTTAGATAATACAAATTCCACAGTGTGATTGTAGAATGGCTTGGTAATGTCACACACAGTTGAAATGTTACATTAAGTCTCTCATTGGTGTGTGAACGTGATCATCCTCAAGAAAGGGAAGTGGTTTGTTTTTGCTGGAGGCCTCTAGGTAAAAACTGTCTTCTAGAGTATTTTCACAGCTACAATTGGCATGTTTTTCAGGTTTGTGCAAGACAAGTGCATCCTTTCCTGCACATAGGGTTGCCCTTTCAGAATGATAATGTGTAATATACTTACAAAAATCAGATCTTCTTTAATAGTTTTATTCTGCACATGATAGTTGTGCATTATCAGTGTAGTTACTCAGATAATTTAATGCTCCTTTCGTGCTTTACTATGGTGCTTTCCAACAGGGAGCTATAAAAGGTAATTTTGATCTCCTTAAACTTTGTATAGATTATTAAGAAATATTTTTTCAGTGGCAGAAGAGGGAATTCTATTTTTGCATAATCTAAAAGCCCCTTAAGACTCACCTTTTAAAATCACATCAAGCACATAAGGGGAGAGATGGGAGCAGTCAGTCATCTTGCTAAGTGTTCAGGGATTCTTGAGCATCAGCATCCAAGGGTGGTGATCCCCAGCTGTGGAGCTGTGCAGCATTTGGTGACACTCAATGCCAGGTGTTCCCAAACGGCTGGGAGGTGAGAGGGAATAAAAGCATCAGTGGTCATGTGTAAGCACGGTGCTGGCTCTTCCAGTCTGTCCTTTGAGGTGTTATTGAAGGTATCTTAGTGCCCCAAACACTTTAGAGGAAGGGAGGTGGCTGAGCTGTCTCCTTTTCAAGGTCCTGTTCCGTGGCTCAGCTGCTCTGGGATGCTGCTTGGGTTGGTCTCAGCAGATGCTTCTCAAGCTTCTGTCCCACACACGGGGTTTGGGCTCTGCTCTAGGGAATTGGACTGGGCTGTGTCATGTTCCATGTTCCTGTCTTTTATTTTCTTCTTTGAGAAACTTTCTTTAGAGTAGGATATACTGTAATATGCCAGGAGAATTAACCAGAGGAAGTTTCTCTGTAAAGTGAGAGAGGAGCTCATTAATTGCCTAAAAATTAGGCAGTTTCCATCTGAGTAATTGGTGTTGGCTGCCTGGCCAGCCTTCCTCAGTCTAAGAAGTAGCTCATTAGTAGAATACACACAGATGGTACTGTGCTCTGAGGTACTTAAAATACACAGGCAGAGAGCTGTGTTAATAAGGCAAACCTGTCCTTAGCCTCTGTGACTGAGTTTGCTACAAGCAGCAGAGGGAATGGTGTCATTTGGTAAATATTATTAGGTAAATGCATTTCCATAAATTTATTTAGTTTTCACTTTTTTTTTTTTTTTCTGCAGATAACAGATATGATAAATACTCAGAGTAATTCACTGCTTCTGGAAAAATTTTATTGAAATAATAGACTTAACATAACTGCTTCATTTCTTCAGTAGCTGATGTACCCATGTAATTGCCTAGAGGGGACATGTATTCAGAGCCCAATTTTTATTTGGAATATATATAGATTTTTGCTCTCTGTTATTTCAGTTTGTTAACAGTTAATTCGAAGTAAGACTTTTTCTGAAGTTGAGTCCCTTCTACAAACATTAATGGATAACAAAAAAAAATAAGGAAGTGCCGACCCAGGAAGATGGTAAATGCAGAGGCTGGAGGAGGTGCAGGCACAGCTGGGGCTGAGCAGGGGCTGAGCAGGGGCACTCCTGTTTGTTTGGCCTCCTCCCAAACAAAGGCAGCCCCTGGGGCTGCACAGCCCTGCTTCCCCTCACCTCAGAGCTGTGGGGTCACTTTGGAGGTGATGATAATAAGCATGGCTTCATTTTCAAATAGCTGATAATCCCTCTGCTCCTCATCCCATGGAGAACTGCTCCATCCCTATTCTGGGCAGTCTCTTTTTTGCCAGAGCAGGGTCTGAGCCCATCTTAAAATTACTGCCCTTGACTGTGAGCAGTGAGACCCTTTCCTCACAGCATCTGCAAATTCCTAAGCATATTGACTTTCGTGTTTAAGGGGCTTTTACCAGCAAGACTGGGCTGGGAAGAAATGGGCTTCCTTGGATAACCCTTCTTTCCCAGTCTGAGTTTGGTTACATTTTGTTTAGAGGTGCTTTTTCCATCAGTGCTTGTGTGTCTTTGTCATGAACTGTGACAAATTCATTCTGATGAAAGAATTTAATGTTTCCCTTGTTGATGCTCTGCAAGCACTTAGTTGCATTTTCAGAGGATGTAATTTATGTTGCTGCTTTGCTCTGTTTTTCATTTCTCATAGATTGGATGTCAGTTATTGGAGTATGTGCTGGTGTTGAAAAGAATGGTTCCACCTCAGCTTGATTAATCTGCATTGCTGTGTGTGTGTGTAAGGTACAGAGCCACTTTGGTAGATCTTTTGAGGTTCATGTTTGTTTTTGTGGGGTATATTTTAAAATACTGGCTGGACCAGGTCACTCAGGAACACATGTAATTTGTAAAGAATAATTTAATAGTTGAGTGCAAGTCTTTTAAATGATGCTGATCCTCCCCGAGGTAAAGTACTATTCATTTTAAGTCCTGCTTTAGGCTTAGTTTAGATCCTTGGTAGCATGCATGGTTTCCACAGCCTGCACTGGAGGGAGCAGACTGTAATGAAACAGAGTATTTTGTGCAACTCAAATATTTGAACCTGAAAACTTTGAAGAAATAATGGAATGTTCTCATTGGGCCAATGGGACTCAGTGTTTCCAAGGTCATTTAAAGGTGAGCAGGCTTTTTAAGGCTATGACTGAGCATTTAAGGCTATGAGTAGAAATGCAACTTAGAGATGTAGGGAGAGATGGGAGCATGGGATAGATGTCATATAGGGAGAAACAGGAAGACTTTTTGCAAGGATATGTGTAAAAGAGTCAGGCTTTGGAAGAGCCTTAATATTTACTGTATTGAGCCAAATTTATTGATTTACTGGAAGAGCCAAATATTTACTGGATTGTAGATTTGGCTGAATGGAAAAGTGGGGTTTACAAGGACAGGAAACCACCTAGTGACATGATTTCCTGGGAAATTTCAGGAGTTTGGTTGCAGTGGAATTCCAGAAGCTGTTCAAAGGTGGCAGTGTATGCAGTTCTGAAAGCAAGAAGGGCTTTTAATTGAATATGTTGAAAAAGGAAGAGCAGTATTCATTTTAGCTTTCAAATTTCAAGGTAATTTGATAGGGTTTACTAGTAACCCTAGGCTGTGGGGCTTTTTTTTCTTGCTGTAAAGCTATTGAGTTTGGTGGAATTAAACTGGAAATTAGAAAACATGACTCTATAGCAGTGTGATTGTTTCTCCTTTCTGTGTGCCAAGCTTCTGCTTATTTAGTGTGATTCTGCAAAAACATCTATTGATTTTGGTTATTCAGCAGCTAATTACCTCATAACCCACAGGATCAAGCAGCAGAGCTGCTTATTTAGCCTGTAACAACAATTCTTATGATGGTGCCCAGTTGTGCTGGCACTTGCTTCAGGGAACCTCCCATTCACTGCCCTGGATGGTGGCAGCAGAAAAGTCTCCTATGGATGGGGCTGCTCTGTGTGCAGATGGACAGCAGCTGCCATTCAGGTGATGAGTACCTGATGGCTGTGCTTATTCTGTAAATGTGAACCTTTTTAAGCTGATTTTTTTCCTGTTGGTGTAATTTGATGTGTGCCACAAGTTGCTGAGGTGAGAGCACAAGGTGGAGGAAACCAAGGTATCAGTGGAAGGCTCTGACAGGTCCCTCTCCTGCTTCCACCTCAGGCATTGCAATGGATAAGTGGAGAGAAAAAGATAAATGTGTCAGAGTAAATCCCTAGGAAGAATCTTTGCCTTTTCTAGGTAGTACCATGATGAAAATGATGCTGCATTGGATTCTGTAGAGACCTGGCTCTTCATTAAAATAAAAGTCAAGCATGTCAATACAGTAGCATGTCAAGAGGTGTAGCAGCAGGAATTCCCCAAGAATGACACCTTGGCTGTAGTTTGACTAAACAGACAACAAATGGTTTAGTGCAGGCTAAATTCAGATGTGCTGTGCAGATTCCTTCAGTGCATCCACTTGAAAAGCTCTCTAATGCTAATCCATTTGGATACCACAGTATTGTTTCCAAATACAAAATCTGAATTTTAATTGCAGTTTTGTGGTCCGCAAGAGAAAAATAATACATAACTACTGTTATTTCAAAGACAAATCCTTTGGGGGGATTACAATTCCTCAAACATCTTTAAGATTCTCAGCAGCAAATCAATACATTTCTCAACAACAATTATCCTTGGAAACCTTCCAATTAGATATGATATGAAGAAACAAAGCTGTGGTGGTCTCCAGCTGAGCATTGCCTGTGAAACTGCCTTTGCAACTTGAAACTCAAATGAAATTGTAAAACAGAACTTGTCTGTATCAGTAGGCAGCTAGCTTTTGTCAAGTACATGTAGGGATAAAATAACCTCTGGGGCTGGAATTGTTGACTCATTTAAACTAAGTTCCCACAAACTGGCATCGTCTCTCTTCTGTATTTGACTGGAGCTCTTGAGTGCTTCAGCTGTATGAAGGAGGAGCAATGCTTTAATAGTGCTAATTGGAGGGCTACAGCCTGTCCTAGAATGGTCTTTGACTATAGTGATAATGATAAAATATTAATCTCTCAGGACATTAATTAAGATTACTTATAGACATTTGGATCACTATGTACAGAAGAGCAGAAATACTGAAATTCCTGGCAGGGCTATTAAAAAAAAAAATTAGAAGCAAAACTATATTGCTGATATTATTTGGGACTTAACTTTAATTGACTTGTGATGATTCGAGTGACCAAGAGCTACACTATGGGTCAAGATTGCTTGGAAATTCTTCCACTGTGAGTTAGACAGTGCTTGTCTGACTGAATGCACAAAATAACTTCATTTTGCAGGAAAATACATGGGATTACCTGGCTATGTCTTACTGGCCATCTCAGTTCTGGCCTGCTCATTTTGCAGCAGCAAATATATATATAATAGGTGTATTTAGAGACATCTCTTGGAGAAGAGTTTGTTGTGATGGAAGAGCCCAGTGCTGTGTAATGGGTGTTCATGCTCTAGTTTTTGGAGCACTGTGGTTGGATGTTGCTAAAACAGCATTGCTGTGTACACCTGGCCATGTAAGGCAGAAGTGGGAATAGTCATAAATGACTCGGAAAAAATTGGTTTTGTTTCAAACAAATTCACTGTGCTCAGACATGAGCGTGTGTGAAGGATGCTTCTTCCAAAAATGCTGTTAAGTCTGCATTGTTAGGAGGAACAAGACTGGAAATATCCATTGTCTCCCATCATCACTGTGGCTGTGAAGAACCAGGGAAGGCCAGTAACAGCTTTTTGCTGATATATTCTTCAGGACACTCTTGGAGACCGAGGCTGCAAAACAGTCTTCTAGAAGCCAGGTTCTGGTACCTTCTTCAAGGAGTTTTATGTGAACTAAATGGAATGAAATTGCTGTGGGAGCAGAGGATTTTTAATAAGATGTAAGAAATTCAGGTTCATGCTTTCAGGAATCACAGAAAAATAATTTTCTCTTAATTTCTGTTACAAGTTTTCTTCCTGTATTTAGTCATCTAGTCTGCCTTTGGTTTCGGCTCTCACAGTTTGACTTCAAGTCCATGTAGTTTATGCTTCTAGCTGGCAAAATAAAATGTGGCAGCCTCCTACAGATATTAAAGGACCCCTAAGTCAAGAAGGATTAATGAAGTCTCTGGGTGAGACTGTAAATTATGGCTGCTTTCATCCACAGTCAGATATTGCTGCTCCCAAGTGCTATTGCAAAGCATCACTGATGCTGTCCCTTGGTCTGTTGACTTTTATGTCCCTCCATGCTGACCACAGTCCTCCAAGCTGCATCTCTAAACCAGAGAAAAAAAAAGGATCAAAAGCCCACACCTATGTTTGCTTCAGCTGATTTAAAAACATCAGAGTTGAATTCTCTGGTGGTGCACTGCATTGTATGAGAAAATGTTTTCTGCAGGGGATCACAGAATGATGATAAAGCACTTGAGGTCTCCTTGGCCTTGGTGGAGTCTCTTACCTGTTAGACCTCAGCAAGCATTTACTTTGCTCTGCTAGCTCAGAAAGGGTTAAAGACTTTCTGAAAGCTTCTAAATACTACAGCAGTTGTTTTCAATGTGTAACAGTGAAAGAGTGACTATGCATAATCTA
This sequence comes from Sturnus vulgaris, assembly GCF_052056855.1. Classification (NCBI taxonomy): domain Eukaryota; kingdom Metazoa; phylum Chordata; class Aves; order Passeriformes; family Sturnidae; genus Sturnus; species Sturnus vulgaris. The sequence goes on along the minus strand of NC_142256.1, from coordinate 13,743,088 downwards.
ATTTTAACTTAATATAGTGTACCTCCTAGATTTTAATAGAATAATGCCAGAAGCATTTAAATAAGCTTTTCTTTTACTGTATTAAAACTCTGACATCATTAGAAAAAATATATTGATTCAAAGAACTTTTCAAAAGCTCCCTTTTGACTTCTGCATTTGATGATCTAAAAACACATTGTCATGATTAATTTGTTATTCCTATTAAAATCTTCAGCTCTCTTTTAGTAAGATTGTGCTGATAGCAAAGTTTCATATGCTGCTGTGATTTCTCTGTATATTAGTTAAGAGCTACCTAATTAGAAATGTAAAAGTAATTCTCAGTTTGTAAACAAATACACTTAAACCTTTTAATAGCTACTGCAGTTTTGCTATTTAATTTCTGCAGTACTAACAGAGAGAGGACTTTATTGTGAGATCCCTCTAGCAGTACTAATACAGAGATCATTGCTGACTAAACTTATTCTTGAAAGAGGGGATAAATTTGGGTTTCAAAACGGTGGTGTGAGTTCCCCATATCTGTGGGAAACAGAAGCAAAGACATTCCAGAGAAACTGTGTGTTTTTCCTGTGTTTTGTACATTTTTGGATGCTCTCTGCATTACTTGTGTTTCTCTCCAATGGCATACTTGGTTGTATCTTCTCTATCTTCTCTTTTTAATTTCTGTAATGAAATTAGGGACTCCAGTGTTCCTGTCATCTTTTCTGAACCAGAAGGCAAAACATTAGGAAAAAAAGGAGAAAAAAATTCACAGTATGACTTCTGAGAAGTGCTGAAGGCCTTCCTACTTTTCAAAGAACTGTAACTCCCAATTTTTGTTGACTGCAATACATTTTGAAATACCAACCCTTTAAAAATGTGGCCTTGAGTACCTACGGCTTGCTCTGCAATTGATGAGAGCTGCAGAACCTAAGCAGCACTGAAAATCAAACTTATCAGTCATGCTCACTGGCTTCCTTTGATGGAAACAACAATACGCCTTGGGGAGTTTAGGGAGCTTTACTTAAAATTCCAGCACCTAAATGTAGAGAAGTTTCTCTTCATTGCTTTGCTTCTGGAGCTGAGGCTCTCCTGTGAGAGCAGGTACCCCAGGCTCACCTGGAAACCCTGAACCCACACGTGCCCCCTCTCCTGTGCTGGGATGGGTAGCCTAGAATGTGAGCCCTGCTTCTAATGCACTGAGATTCATTGATTGATTGCTGTGGCTTACTGCTGACAAAGGGAACTTCTTTTTCTCTTGAGAGACAACAAAGGTCCTGTTTTTTTTCTGTGCAAGAATTACCCAGGATGGAAGATGTTAAATTAGCACATTCTGCCTCCTCTTTTGCTGATCCATCTTCATAAACCTTCAAACGATATAAATACACCATAGGCTATAGGGCTTTGTTAAACTTTGGTCGCTTCTCTGTGCTGGAGGATGCTAACGTGAGGAATTGCATACTGGAGTAACTAAATAAAAAAAAAGCAAAACCCAAACAGTAGAGTGACTTCTTTTAAACAGTCAGTGGTATCTGTGTTCAGAATTAGAAGTTTAAACTTTGAATGGGGTGGTATTCTTTAACTGCACTACGTACTGGAGGAAAAAAACCAATTAAGTATGGAGTGTTACATCCTGGTCTATATGGCATATGTTGAAAGGCTGATACCATAACAAGTGGAATAGAAGAACTTTGCAGGACCTTGCACACTTAGAGCTGCACCTGGGTCTCTGTGCTGTAATCTCTTGCTCAAGAAATAGGGTTTCCTTGGGCTTCTGCTGAGTTGGGGCAGATTAACTTCGTTGCAACCACTGAAAACGTTAATAACTATAAACTATATAAAAGAATGGAGCTGAAGCTCTTTGCAAAAGTCTGTTTTCTTCATGGATGAAGGAAGGAAGGAGGAAGAGAAGGAAGTGAAAAGTTTTGCAAAGACAATGGCTTTACCAGGACTTGGAAACTGGATAGAGGAGTGCTGCTGCCCTTGGGGAGAGTGGGTTGTTCATTTGATGTGCTGTGCCTCACAGCCTGGGTTAGAATCTTGGGCTATGACCTCACAATGCCTTGGAGAAGAGGGGAGCTTGCTTCTGGGAACACAAGAGCTTTGGCTGAGCCCAGTGCCAGCCAAGGTAGACAAACAGCTCCCAGGTAGTCTCGAGCCTGGGCTGAGTACTCCTTTTTTTTTTGTTCTTCTTTTGGTTTTTGTTTTTTTTTCCCTCTCCTTGTGGAGAACTGCAGAACAAGGAAAATAAGTAGAAGTTGAAACTTCTGTGAATTGGACTCCAATGGGACTTGCAGAGTACTTGTTCCTCCAAACTCTGCACAGGCAGAGGAAAAAGCTGGGCTGTCTGGACTGGAGAGGGGACAATGAAGAGCAAAGAAGTACTGAGGAGATTAGAAGGGAAAATGTCAATCAGTTGAGAAAAGGAATCTCTTGTCTAAATATAAAATGGGGCTGGGAAAGCAACTGAATTTTGCCTGACTTCACAGCTTCCATTCAGACCATTTTTAATTTTTAATTTTTCTGTGCAGAAGCAGGGGCTTGGCTCAGTGTGTTCAAGGCAAAATCTTTATGCCATGCTTGTTGGCTGCAGGGGGCATCAGGGCACAATTCCTCCAGCTCAAAGACACTGCAGTGCCTGCAGAGCTTAAGATGCTCTGGAATCCCCACCTGTCTTCATGAGCATCGTTGTATGCACCCCTCGGGCTGTCAGCAAACACAAATAAAGGGCAGATTCCAATTAAAAATGCACAGGGTCATTGTAATGTAGCTAAAGAGGCTCTCTGGGTTGTGCTGCTGTCAGCCTAGAGCTGGTTGCATCTCAGTGAGATGCAATGAATTGAAAAGGAAAGCCCTGCTGGAGTGCAGCTTGGTTGGGCTTGGCTCTCTGCTGTTTTCAACCGGCCTCAAAGCCAGGCTGAGCTCCAGAAGTTGGAGCCGGCAGCTCTGGCTCCATGTTTGTGCCCTGCCCTTCAGAGGGTCACTGTGCTGGGTGCCAGCCCTGTCTGATCCTTGTCCTGCAGTGTGAGCCAGGCACAGCCCGGGCAGGGTGTGACAGCACCTGAGAGCAGAGGTGTCCTCATGTCCCTGTCAGGGACAGCACCTAAGAGCAGAGGTGTCCCCGTGTCCCTGTCAGGGGCATCACCTGAGAGCAGAGGTGTCCTCATGTCCCTGTCAGGGGCATCACCTGCGAGCAGAGGTGTCCTCATGTCCCTGTCAGGGGCATCACCTGAGAGCAGAGGTGTCCCCGTGTCCCTGTCAGGGACAGCACCTGCGAGCAGAGGTGTCCCCGTGTCCCTGTCAGAGGCAGCTCTGCCAAAGATGGGGGACTGCTCCCAAGGTAAAGGGATTTGCATCAGCAAAGCAAGGATGAGCGCTGTTCTTTGCCTCGAGCAAGCTTTCCTCGTGTTTGAAGGGTTTGAGCCTGATGCTGGAAGGCCACTTGATTGACTTGCACATTTCTGCAATACCTGAGTGCTTGCTGGATTTCACTGTATAGCTGCTATTTGAGGCAGAAACCAAAACCAAAGTATAATTAATATATAAAAGCCTCTTTTCTTTGCCTTAGGCTTGTTTCTAGTTTGTTTGTTTCAGTACATTTCAATGTGAATTTCTCTTGGTTCACTGACTCCAAACCAATGGCTGGCATCAAAACACAAAGCCTTGCAATCACTTTTACCTCTTTCATGTGTGACTGCCTCAGAAATGGTGGCTCAGAGCACTAGAAATGTCAGCTACGAGCAGTTCTGGGGACTACAGCTTTCCTTGTTGGGTAGAGTTGTAAAAAAGCTTTGGCAGTGGGATAGTTCATTCTCCTGGGTGCAGGGGACTGCAGCAGTGACTGCTGCTATATTGAAATATGGTTATCTCCTGGACCTGATGCTTTTGCTGTCTATCACTCTAGTTTATTAAAAAGAGGTGTTTTTTCCTTGAGGGTTTTGTGTATTTGTATAAAACAAATAGAGGTTTCTTCACACAGGTTTGATTAAAAAGAAAAGTCGGAGAGTCAGAGAGTTTATGGTTTTATTTATGGTTTTATGAGTTCACAGTTGGTTATCTTAAATACATCTGCCCAGTACCTTTAGATGTGAAAGGTCAGTGAGGTTCACTCTGATTTTCTTCTTGACTAGGTTAAATACATTACTGCAGTTTAAGGCCAGCAATCTTAATAAGAAACTCAGGAAATGAGATGCCAACAAGAGTGAATGGGGGATGCTGGTGGTTCTGCTTTATGGAAGCTTGTGGGATCCCAGCAGTGCCAGTCCAAACTCAGGACTTTGGTTTAATGGGAAGCTTTGCACACTTTATATTTAGTTTCATTTCCAGTTCAAAACATAACCTCCCCTTTCCTTTAGTTAGAATGATGTAAATCTTTCAAAGGTTTTACAAATGGGAAATATGATTTTACTTTAAAAACTCATATTACTAAAGGATTTCCAAATGTGGGATTTCCAAGTGCAGAAGTTTCCTTTATGACTTTTCTTTGTGTGTGTTGTTTTTATATTATTTTGAAAAGAGGCCCAACAAACTACAAAATAATTTTTCAAACAAGGAGGAAGACCAAAAGGCAAAATTCTAAATTTAATGTGGAACTGAATAATTCTTTTTAGGATCCAAAGATTTCCATAAGTAAGAGTCACTTGCAAGTAGTTTTCTGAGTAGAATTAAGAAATTGTAATGGGTTGACTCCATCAGCAACTTCAACCAAAATCCATGTAGAAAAAGCCATCTGCCTGGTTCTTGAATTGCAGTGTGTGATGATGCTGTGTTTCAGCAAGGATCAGTGTCAGTGTGAGGAAGGGCTCCCAAGGGAAAGTGAAATGTGATATTAAGAATGTCAATATTTCACTTTCTAAACTGAAATTCTCGGTAGTGTTGAGGTAATCCATATGTCTTAATCAGCTCCTGGTGTTTGAGTGGGAGGAAGCTCACACAGTAACTAGTTGAGGAGGAGGAGCAGTTAGTCAAAATAACTGCTTTTCTCCCCGAGGACTTTTGGGTTCTGGAAATATTTAACAGATGAAATAGCAAGAGCAGCTGTCCCGAGGGAATTACCAGAAAGGCATTTGACATCATGGATCATATAGATTGCTAAATGAGTGTTTTGTCTGCAGAGGGCCCGAGGTGTGATAGCACCGAGTGGGTTTGGGGGATTTTTCTGGCTGTTGGGATTTCCAACAGCAGCATGGCAGCGGAGGCTTCAGCAGTGTGGGCTGTGCCCCCTGTGCTCTGGAGGGGGATTTGGGGACAGGAGTGTGATTTTGCAATGACACTGAGGTACAGGTCTGCAGAGGCAGGGGTGAGGGATGTCTGCAGCCCAAGGCAGCTGTGCCTCTGGGGATGTTGGCTGCTGTTCTTGGGACTGCAGGGGGGTGAGCAGGGCACCCATGTCTGTTCAGCTGCCCCTCTGCTGCCTCTCAAGGGCTGGATCTGGGTGGGAATTCCAGTGTCCCCAGCAGGTGTGGGGGCAGGAGGTGTCCCTGCTGCAGCTCTGCCCTCTCCTAGGGCATGCATGCATCCCGTGCATCCCTCACTCCTGCAGCACAGGGTCACTGACTGCTGCTCTCCTGGGGCAGCTCCACTGCCATGGTGCTTCCCTGCATGCCTGGGAATGGGCTGCTGCCTCAGAATTAATAATTTAACTGATTGTGAAGGCACGTTGGCAGATACCATAGTACCTGTCAAATCTGTCTGCCTGTAAATTTAATTAGTGTGCAAAAACCAGCTTTGGAGTATACCAAAACTCAATTAGTCAGCAACTTCAGGTTGTTAGCACACTCTCCAGGGTAATAATATCCAAAAAAGGGTACATGAGGACTGTGATAAAATAATTAAAAGTGTACGATCCTCATGGCATGTTTTCTTTAGGGCTCATCTCTGCTGTTTATAAATCATTATGGAGGGATAAGAACAGCAGCACCTTGGAGCTGAGCTCTGATGGGGTGTCTTCCCTCAGTGGTGGGGAAACAATTAATTAGCAGATGTGGTGGCTCGTGTATGGTCAACTGCATGCAGAGACTTGAGCCTGTTCTAGGGAGCATCCTGTGCCTTTCACCATCGCGAGTCTGCCTGCTGGTGGGGAAACCATGTCTTTACAAAAGTATGGACTAGTAATTAACAATTTGGGAGCCATAGAATGGCCGGGTTAGACCCTTTATAACTGGGCTGATGGAGAAGCCCATAGTTAATATATTAAGTCTTTTAAATTAGGTAATTTAGGAGAGAGAATAGAAACTCTTCAGGAGCTTGAGTGGTGACTTGTCCCAGTCATGTTCCCAAGACTTCAGGTGTCCTTCTGGGTTACCACAGTGGCTTTGCAGCAAGGGACAATGGCTTCCTGCCTGGGAGGAAAGCAGATTTGCAGTTTGTCTGCACACTCCTGCCATGCAGTGCTGCCATGGAGAGAGGGATGTGTGAGTCGCAGCCAGCCTTACTACAGAGAGGTTTTAACACTGCTGGGAAGGCATGGTGTAACAGTGACTCACTGCAGCTTTTCTGAAAGGAAAGGAATGGGATTTAGTAACACTGAGCGTGCCCCATCTGTCACACCCCAGAGATGTACACACTTGTCTTCCTAATGTTCTGCTTCAGCCATAAGCTGCTGTAAAATGTTTATCCCAATTATTTATTTTATTTTTATTATCCGAAGTATTTTTGTGAGAATAGCCTCTTCTATGAATGGAACATGGACTAAAATGAAAGCAACAACATTTTCTTCAAGCATCCCTGGGCCTGACTGTGGTTTATTGCTAGATGCTTGCCCTCTGAGTACTCCTGGTCTCTCATTATCCCCGTGCACCATGGGGAAAGAAGGAAACAATTAACTTTATGATCCCTGAAAGAGTATGTAAAAGTCAACAGTGTCTAAGAAATGTCTGGAGGCTGAAACCACTTATCCACTTACATTCAAAAAGTGGAAGAATTAATAAAACATATTTTGGCTCCTCCATTCCCACTCCACGTAGCAAGACAACAAATTGAGTTCCTGTGCCCTGCAGACCAGAAGGAGGAGGTGTTTTGGAGACACATGAAGCTCCCCTGCTGTCAGAGTCAAACACAGGTTCTGGAGCCTCCCTGAATAGTTGTGGCATTGATCTCACCTGGCCAGACTCTCCCAGGGGCAGTGAGTGGGTGATCTGCTCTGGTACTGGGAGAGAAAATGCACATTGCCCAGCAGTGCTGGGCTGCCTACCTGGACTGCCTGGAGACCCCATTCCAGAGTATGGGATTAGTGGAATTATGTTCTGGGAAGGGACCTGGAACCATAGCAAAGAGCCTCTCTGGACTAGTGTTTGATGGAGTGGGAGCATCTTTCACAGTACAATGAACAGCCCAATGAAACTTTGTAGAGTTTTCCTTGAAATCCTGTATAATCATGGAGCAGTGGATCACGTGAGCCAGGGTTTGGTTTTTGGAAAGTTGGTATAGGGACAAAACAAGGAGAAGAAGCAAGAACTGGGTGCTGTGTGTGTGCCTGCATGCACACATACTTTCCCCTGGATTTAATATGCATCTGTTGAATTTCATTTCACTGTCTATATGCAATATTCTGTATTTATTTTCTGAAAGCTCAAGGCTGAATTTTTTTTCTGCAAAAGCTCTGTACCACATGCACAAGGTTCAGTTACACCTCAGCCTGGACCTGCCCAATTGTGTTTAGCTCTTGGGTTTTGCTGGGACTATCCCATGTAACATCCAACCACCTTAAAGTTTATGCAAATGTGAGATTGACTTTGGTAAATCAGGATTTAAGGTGGTTTTTTTCCTCACAGGCCTGTGACAAAGTGAAGAATGGCTGACTGGGATTCAGTAAACCACCAGATTTCTGAGAGACAGACTGCACACTGCTGAGTGAGCTTAATTTAATGAACTGAGGGATGCCATGTAATCTAACTGCTTATTATGTTAAGAGGCAGCAGATAATCTAATGATCCACAGGTGGCTATTTTGATTTTACTGTGTGAAGTTAAATACGTGCTTAATTCCACCCCACTGAGCAGTGTTTGTCCCAGGCTGAAGTGGTACAGAGGGGCTGGCAGGGTGCTGTGGGTGCCTGCCAGGATGGGGCAGCCTCAGGCTTCCATGGATCTTTATTTCTGTGACCAGGAGCTCTCATTTTTAGCAAAAATGCTAGTGATGATGTGCCCAGGAAAACTTACTGAAAACCAGCAGATATTATTTTTATATTTTTAGGAACACCTGGTGATTTTGTGCCTTGTTATGCATGTATAGGTGCTCTGGAGAAATGCACGTCATTGGTTATTTATATTTGGGAATGCTTATGTATTTTAAAAAGTACCTATTCACAGCCTGTAATCAGGCTTTAATCATGGTCTGTAATCACAATCAATAAATTAATAGGTTAATTAATGAATTAATGGCAATGAAATATGATTTTTCTATTGATTGTATGTTTATTGATTTTGGTGCCTGGAAGTGCCAGCCTCGTCGTTGGGTTTTTCTTCAGAGAAGCAAGCTGAGTTTTAATGAGATTTGTGCCTAGCACTGTACCCTGCTCCCATTTTTGGGTTCACTAAGGTTGATGTAAAACTGCTTCTGACCTTTAATGTAAAACTCAACTCTACTTTTAATTGCTTTTGGTTCTGTTCAGGCTAACTGTAATAATTTCGGTTTTTTTGTTTAAAATTTCAATCATACTCGCCATATGGCAAGCATCATTTATACATAAAAGCTACTTGCTGTTCTACCTTTGGAAATCATCAGGGCCTTCACAGTAAGAGCTTCCTAACCATCTGCTCCCCTCTCTGACCTCGTGTTAATGCAGACATCTGCAGTTGTGACTCCGGGGTTATTAAACAGAGATGGCCAGTCAAATGCCCTTATGCCTGGCTTTCCAAAAACCAGCCCTGCAGAAAGCTTAGCTGCAACAAAAGCTCTCCAGTGTGCAGCTGTGGTGGGCAGCCCGTGCCCCCCTGCAGGTCCTGCTGCACTCAGAGGCAGAACAAGAGGATTTGGCTGAGGGGACACGGCCACCCCAATTAGCCATGGCTCCAGATTGATGTCCTGTAATCCTCTAATGCCAGAGATGCTCCAGCATTAGACCCCATGCTAATCCATTTTTAGAATGTGTTGCATGCATAAAGAAGATTATGCCATTTTAAAATGAGCTAATTATTTGTAGTTAATCAGAGCATCCCACGAATTACAGAAGAAAGTGCTGTAGGTTGAAATCCTGGCCTCGATGAAGGCAGCAGCCAGACCCTTCCTGGGCTCAGGGATGCAGGATGGGAGTGCTGGAGTTGGCTTTCCCTGACACTTCATCAGTGCTGGTGCCTCACAGCACACCCTGCAAGGCAGGCTTTGGGGTGTTCTGTTCAGTTTTGCTTTTTTTTCTATCGAAATATTGTATGCAAATGTTTCTCAATGAGGAGGAAGATGTGGCTCCTAGTAAGCTACTATCTTGCAGGAGCTGAAAACAATAGAGCTAATCACAAAATTTAAATGTCTAATGTTTCTGGTGTACTGAGACTTGGCACTCTTCATCTGGGTTCTGTGTAAATTGAGATGAAGACAAACCATCAATTTGAACACAAAAGTTTATTAAAGAAAAGGAAAAGGATAAGCTAATTTCCTTTTGTGGTTAATGTGCTTTTAATGATTATTTTTTAAAGGCAAATATTGCTTACTAGAGCTGTTAAATTTTTTATATATAGTTTTGGAATTGTATTCAGCCATAATAATGACAATTAGACTTAATGCATTTGTGTTAATACTGGTCTGTTTTCGCTAAAGCAGAATGCTTTTAAGCACATGCAATAATTTTGCTGTTGAATAGTAAAAATCTTGGTAAATGATTCAGGTAGTATCTTTGTTTTAAAATATATTTGTTTAGTGGATTAAATATGGCAGTTAAATGTTGGGATTTCTGATAAAAGCCCTCTGTTTTTAATGGCCCATAAGCATAAAATAAATCCTGGTGAGGTGGTGAGGGTCTGGGGGAAGAAGCCCTGGGATGGCAGTACAGCTGCTGAAGGGTTCTGTTTCCCCAGTCTGTCCCTGTCCCACCTGGGCAGGATGAAGTTTCAGACCCACAGAAAAAAAAATACATTTGTATTATTTGGTGGTGGTAATAGAGAGCATTTCCCTCCCCCAAGTTTCTTTATTTTGCTTAAATAATCAGTCACATGGACTTGATTTCTGAAGTAAATTAATTTCCTTATGCAAGTAGCCAGTAAGAAAATCACTGTAGGAAGTTGAACAAATGACCAGTTTGGGTTACCAATGTGTCTGTTCAGGTTTACAGAGACTGAAAAATGAGTTGAAAATGTGCATGCATTCTCTGAAAAAAGATCAGTGATAAAAGTATCAGAAATGCTTTTTCATTTTTTGTTCTTGACCGAGTTTCATAAATACTTTAATATGAAGTATTTGGTTTCTGATTACCTCAATGTATGGATTTTTTAGGAAAGCTGGTGATGTTTGTGTTTTTTGAGAGGATGTGGGTAGGAGGGGGTGGCAGATGGGAAAGTCAGGAGAAGGTTAGGATATGCTTTTTAAAGGAAATGCAAATAGAAATGTAATTTAAAAATAAAAATGAAAGGATAAAAGTGTTTCTGAGGGATCTGTTGGCTGAATTGGGATGGCTGTGCTCTCAGACAAGGGGTGAGGTGCAGTATTTTAGCTTCTGTCACAGTCCCAGAGCCCTCCTTGCTGGGAGGACGGAGCTCTGAGTTCTGGCTGGCAGCAGCGGGGATGAGAGCTGTCAGTGCTGCTCTCCACAGCCTGGCTGTGGCTGAGGGTTCTTCAGGGAGCACAACTGACCTTGAAATGTGCTGGGCAACGTCTCTCACCCTTTAGGGAACTTGTTTATTGCCAGTTGCTTCTTGTCCTAAGCCTTAATTTAATTCCTTTCAAACGCCTGTTTTCAAAAATGCCTTGAACAGCTCCATGTGGGCCAGGGGAAATGGCAGCTCAGGTGTTACAGAGGTGGGTGCTTGCCTGTGGGGAGAGCTGTAAGGAAGGGAGAGCTCTGTGAGCAGGGATGTCCGTGGGGTTTGCCCCTCTGGGATGCTCTGTGCACCCAGTGCTGCTGCTTCTATGGGAGTCTGGATCTTCATGGACCTCCTTTCCTTTCTGTCATCTTGAGACCAGGAGTGGAGCTGGATGGAAAGTGGGAGCTGCATGTTGATCTTGCTGTAGTTGTTTCACTAAAACTTCTCTCGTGTTGATTTGGACTTGAAATAGGTGCAACCACTGTTTCTGTTGGTGCTGCACAATAGGGGATGAGCAGAGCATGTTTCCAAGATGGCAGCATGCTCCTAAAAATGTTTGTGAGTGTGAAGATGAGACTGGTGTATTAAGTTCTCTTACAGGGTGAGGCAGATGTTCCAGTGATCTGTCTGTGAGTCAGTGGCCATATCCATTCAAGCCTTTGTTGCTTCTGTTCAGGTGAATGCACTACAATCCTGTATTCCAGCCCCGTGGTAAATTACACAGATTTTGCAGATCCCAGTTCCCATGTTCCTTTAGCTCCTGGGATGAGAAAAGAAGAATTTGCCTAAAGCTGTGAGGCGGCTGCATACAACATAATCTGGGGGTGGGATGGGTGAGTGGAGTGCCTTGTTCCCTCCAGGAACTCCTCAGGGGCTCTGTCAGTCTCCTTCCTCAGCCTCTGGCCTTTCTGTGCAGAGGGGTGAGCTTCAGAGTTGATCAAGCTTTCTGTTCAAGTTTAAGTCTGTAATTACTTGATGCAAATTTTTAACTGCTTCTCTCCCTTGTTGCATTCTCACTATAAGCCGTAATGCAACACTATTGCCTGTTTCGGGATGATGTTTTCCAGTGGTTGTGTCTTTTACATTTTGCTTTAAAAAGCCCTCTTTGTCTCCACCTGCCATCTTGTTTCTGGACTAGACCCACCCATTGGAACTAAGAAGTAATGTTAGTTTGTGCAGAATTATTTAATCACAGATTCTCTTTTAAAATAGTTTAATACAGTTTCAGGAGTGGAAGGTGTGTGCTTTGTCTTGTTACTTTGAGAATAAACTGCTTGGTATTACCTAGCACTGTGTGATGTCGCTGCTGGCAGTTTAGTTAAATGAACATTTTCTGCCTGAGGTTCAGCTCCTCTTATTCCAGCTACTCACCTTAAAACAAAAACCTACAAGAGAGCTGGAGAGGAACTTTTTGCAAGGGTATGTAGTGATAGGACAAGGGGACATGACTTCAAATTGAACGACTGTAGGTTTAGGCTGGATTTCAGTAAGAAATTCTTTACTGTGAGGGTTGTGAGCCACTGGAACAAGCTTCCCAGAGAAGCTGTGGATGCCCCATCTCTGGGAGTGTCCACTTTGGGCAGCCTGTTCTAGTAGTGGTGTTCCCCCCATGGCAGGGTGGTTAGAATTAGGTGGTCTTTTAAGGCAGATTTCCATCCACACTCTTCTGTGCCTCTGTGATTCTATGTGGTGCTCACTGTGCAGCCAGAAAATTCAGGCACAGAGGAGCCAAGAGACTTGAGCATTTCCATTCTGAGGAGAGATGTGGATCATACTCTACTAAATATCAATTGGCTCTGCTAAGGTTTAGGAAAGGAGTTCTGTAGAAATCCCTCTTGGGTCCATCCTGTGGTGGAAGCTTGATTTAATCTTTGTGCAGAAGGCAGCATTTTGGGTGTGGCTGATCAGATTTTGACCATGAGGTGGGAGAGACTCACACGTGGGAGCCCTCCTGAGTGGTTCCTGTTCCCAGGGATCCCTGAGTCTGCTCGAGTGCACCTTTGTGCACAGTTGCTCATTTTTCATTAGGTAGTGATTTGATTAGATAAAAATAAAAGTTGCTTGAGCGTTCACTTCTGCAGTGATGCATAACAAATTTATGCAGATTCAAATAGGACTAATCTGCATGCAAAATATAAAATGTGATTACTAACCCGTATGCACCTGTACTGAAGTTTAATTGGGTACAAATATGAACAGGAAGAGAAAAACCTAACAAAGTGTACAGCCTTGAATTTGGGTATGAATTAATGCAAAGAGATCCTTATAGTGTTAATGATGATTCAGGTGTTTCCGGAGTAAATTAAATCTTTCAGTAATTTAAGAACACTTATTCTTTAATTTACATTGACTTTAGTAAAAAAAAATACAGTCTTGTTTTCTGCAGACTTTTCACCATTTGCTTCCTTTAGTGATATTGTTCTAATGGCATTCAGTTCATGTCCAGGATCACCCTGAAAACACAGACGATTGATTCTGATCATGTGTAAATCAGTTGACAATGGTCATAGTTCCTCTGACATAAAGAAAACGTTATCAGTGCTAACAGTGCCTTGGGAGGTCAGGACTTAAAGTCAGGAGAGCTTTGAAGAACACGTTATTACTCATTTTCATAATAATTTTGGTGGTGTTCAGTGATTCGTTCACCTCACACTGCAGCTTATGTTCAAATACAGTATTAGAGCATATCACTTGCCTGTGAAGGTCTCCATGGTCCAGGGAGGCTGGATGTCACTGGAAGTGCATTTCAGCTGTGTTTCTTTCTTCCAGGATGCTCTGAGACTATTAATGTTCCATAGTTAAGCAGAGGAGAGTGAATTCAGGCTGTAGAAGGGAATGAGTGATGAGAAGAAAAGCTGAAAGTCAGTTACCACTGCTGGCTTAGGGCACATATCCGAGGGGAGACTCCAGCACTTGTAGCAAAACCAGAACCCATGTAATTTCTGTAGTCAAGTGAACGGAAAGTATTTGGGCTGGTACCGTTCCTGCACTGAAAAGCTGTCATTTCTTGAGCCAGGTTTTGTCACTCACTGAAGCTGGTACAGGGTACAGTGCTGGGAAGGTCACCCCTTGCCTGGCTCGGGAGGCCTGGGCAGCCAGGAGATGGCTTGTGCACGGTGTGGGCACCCTGGTCATTAGAAAGTAATATTACTGTCTAATACTTACTTATTTCTAATAATTACTTCCATGTTAAAGCTTTCCCAAATGGGTTTCTTGGGGACCAGGCTCATTTCAATGAGAGAGATGCTGCAGTGAGGAAAGACATTCTCCCAAGTGAGCATTGCACATTGTGAACACCCGCAGTTGCAGCTGAGCCCTGCTGAGCCCTTTGGGTTAAGAGCAGCTCTTGCTAAGAGATTTCTGACACATTTTGATGGAGACCAAATGTAAGTATTGGGAATGCTTTAAGTAAACTGAGCTGACATCAAATGATCAGAACCACTTAACACTGTGACACAAAGTGACAGCATCACAGAATTTCAGAATTTAAGTTGACACTCTGTCCTGTGCATTAGTGGATACAAGAGCCAACAGCACCATGGCATGGGTTAGTGATGGAGTGTCAGGATTTCCTCTGCATGGCTGTGGCACTGTGAGGCTGGCCTGTGACCCTGGTTGTTGTTTTATATAGAGGAGTGGTTTTGTGTAGAAATGAACAAGGCTGTGAAAAGGTGTCCTGAGCAGCAGGCTCCCAGTGGAGCACTGTGTGGGAGAGTGGCTCGGGTTATTTGCTGGAGTGACCGCTGTGCTTGTTGAAAGCTGTGTGTGATGAGAGAGGGTTTGTGACTGGAGCCTTGCTATGCAAATCTATCCTTGTTTAATAAGAATATCCCCAAATGACTGTATGGGGAGTCATAGGTTCAGATTTCTCTTGAAGTTATTCATCCAAGACCTCTCCATTTATACATATTTCCCAGAGGAAACAGCCTCTATTACTTCCTTTAAGCAGTTACCCAGGATATATGCTACCCATAACAGCTGCTGCTTGCAAGAACCTTCATTTTGTTAATGTTACCTTTGCCAGAAAGTATTCAAAACAGAAAATGAAGTATCTGTAGTGGTGTGTTCAACTCAGCAGGAAGCTGCATTGGTGCCAGAGCAGAGCGAGACAGAATAGTAGAGTTCAGTACCAGATAAATCATTAGTATTTAACGTGCAAAAAGAGGAGCTATAGGAAGGAAGAATGTGATCTGGCAATGCTTGCAAGCACCTGTGAGTCTTGGGGCTGTACTGAGTTTCCAAGAAATACCTTTATATTCTAGGCCTTTAAGGAAATAACTCAGTGAGGGAACCACCTAATCCATTTATCCACTGCCAAGCACAGTGCTGGCTTTACCAAGCCCTGCCATGTCTTGGTTATCAACTGTTTGATCAGGCAGATGGAAAGGGTTTTATTCTGAACTACCATCTGCAAGGTTTCAGAGTTAATAGTGGACTGAAGACAAGAATAAGTTGTTCCACTGGAAGATCTGATAATTGCTTATCAACAAATGACTAAGTGACTTGAAAGGAGACAAATGAGAGTTGTAGTTGCAAGAGTTGTAGGTGAATAGGCTCAGAGAGGTCAATGTTAAGGGAGTATTTGCTGGGTCTCAGGTTCCTCTGACAGCACTGGCCCTTTCAGAAGGCATTTGTGTCAGAGTGGTGTTTTAGAGAGGTTAATGAGCCCTTGAGGAGAATGGAGGAATTTCTTAATGGAAAAGGGGGAGAAAATATAATGATGAGAAAAGGAAGTGAGAAGGCAGTGAGAAAGGCTTGTCGTTTCTGTAGTTATTCTGTATTTAGCTGGACTCTGTGCTCTAGTATCTGTGAACAGTCTATGAGTATAAATGCTCTAGGAAAAGGTTGTGTTTCAAGACAAAATACTCTGATATTCCTGGCTCAAGTGAGATCATAGTGTATATATAGCCAGATATAGCTTTGAGTGTGTCACTGGCACTGCTTGGGTGACGTGGCAGTGCTCTAGAACATGTTCAGGCCATGGAGGTGTTATGTGTGGGCATAACAGCGAATGTGTATTTAGAGCTTGACTTTGCATTTGGGTAGAGAAAAACTGAGTTTTCCATTTTGGTTTACCTAGGGTTTGGGTTTGCAGGGTGGTGTGGGAGTACCCTGAGCATTTACAAAAGGGAATCCAATGAAGTGCTGGAAAGTCACCATAGAAACATTAATGTGTGGAGAGTGTGACAGAATTGTTTCTGTAGATACTTCCTGAGGTTATAAAGGCTGATACTTTTCAGAAACAGTGGAGTGCATCCAATTAGTTGAAATTGGAAGTTTCAGAATATTAGATTTGTGTAGGTGTGTGGAGGGATGGAGATGCTTTTGGAGCAAGTCTTCTGTTGTAGTGGGCAAATAGGTCACATACTCCTTTCAATTTTATTGATATATCCTGTCCATAAGCAGCTGGATCCAGGCTCCCAGTCCTGCTGCTCCCTCAGAACCACTGGGCTCTGCTGACTGGACACCTTCTCATGCCCCAAAGCTTTCCATGGTTACTTGGAGCAGTGTAAATAGCTTTTCTGCCTCCCCTCTAATACTTATGAGTCCATTATTTTGCTTCCTTCATCTTGTAAAATTGTATCTCAGTTTGCCTGCTTTTCTCTTAGCACTTCTTTCAATGTGAATTTCTCAGTCAAGGGTGACTGGAACTGTGTAGTTTCCCTCATCAATTTGTCCCATAGATGCACGAAGTCTGGCAGCAGACACGTCCAGGGGCCAAGGGTACGTTTCTTTTTGGCAAAAGCTTCGAGGTAGATTCGAGTTTCTTGTAAAATGAAATGATTTGTCCTTTACAAGAGGTCAGAATTGTTTCACATGTCCAGTATTGTGAAGGAATATTAAGCAGTAATTAAACATTACATCTGTTTAAAATTCCCATTTCTTCTTCCACAACAAATGACCTCTTGCTCACTGGCACTTTCTGTGGCTAAATGATACTTTGTCTATCTTGTTTTGGAAGAGTAGAGAGCTCAAAGAATCCTTGGAGGTCATTTTTCCTTGACAATTTCTCTGTAAGTGCTGTTGGCACTGCTCTGTAGGATTGTCTCACCAGGACATCTGGAAGCTCTGGGACCTTCTTGGAGAACAGATGAGGAGATCAAAGCTTTCAAAAGTTTTTTGATGCAACCAGAAGTTGCTGAGGTAACTGGAAGCATGCACAGGACAATTGGTGAGAACTGGACTGGGGAGAAGCCCATTGAGATTTTGTGTTTGACTTGGAATTTCATCCTATGTTACTTTTGTTTTGGTTTTCTAAACTGATCACTGTAGGGTCCAGTAGAGCCTTTGTTTGAGGAGTGTAAATTGCTCAAGTCAGTGGCCCTATCTTTGATAGAGCTGGTCATCTTCCAGGGATTTCTTTTATTGTTTCACAGTGAAGAATGTAAATTCATAAAAACTTTCTCCAAAAGACTACTTCTTGTCTTGGACAATCACACCAAATTTTCCACCAGCCTCCTGGTTCTTTTCAGAAGTAATGGCTTGACCTAATTACACAGTTAATTCCTCATCATTGTTCTGAGTTTCTTGGATGGTCATTTATTTCTCATCTCATTGAATATCAAAATGACCTGTCCTATATTTTTCTAGTTATTTAGCTCCTGTTGGGTAATGGGAGTTTGTAGAGATTTGGCTTTCAATACTAACCAGCCAGTTCCAGTGTATTTTGTTAGTTCTCACAGGAGCTGTTTGGTAATGGCTTTTGTGTTGTGTTGGACTGGTGCTACATGATGCTGCACAATTAGAAATCTTCATCAGATGCCTTGGTTTTAAGCAGCCACTGAACAACATTCTGAAATTTGCTTGCACTCTTTTTTCCCCCCTTCCCCACTCCCAAATATTGCTAAATTATCTCGGTTATAACTAAATCTTGGATTTTTTAGTCTTAAAAAAATGACTCATTGAGAATTTTCAGCTGTAATATCATGTTCTCTTATTGCTAATACTCACTGTAGATTGTATTTTTCTTTCGAAGTACTTGTCAAAACTGGAGGTGGGTGGGTTTCTTTGTGCCTTGATAAATCAAATCAGTTCCAATGAATGGCAGTGGGCTCCCACTCTGCATGTCATCTTTGCTGTGAATTTTGAAATGGCATGCATGGTTCTAATACAAATTTTGTCTATGCTTTTATTTTAGTGCTATTTTTTTTAATATAACATTTACGAAAACATTGGCAATCAAAGAACATGTTACCATTTGTGCTAATTTCAGGAGATGATCACAGGGCTATGTAATTAGCATTGATTAAACAAGGAGCTGAATGGAGAGAGGCTACTTATGAGATGGAAGAGCAGGACATTTTCACTGCCAGACAAGGAACACTTTACAGTATGTTAATGAATCACGACAGCTGAAGAATTCATAAAGGCCAAATCAGAGATGATTGCTTCTGTTACAAGGCAGTAGGTAGGTCACTGGGCATTATAAGATACTTAGAATGGTATCCTCTTGTACTATGGGGAAAGTGAGAGATTTATGTAATGGAAATCCTGTTTCACAGCTCTAATAAGCTTGTTAATAACAATTCAGTGTGTCACGGCACTTAGTAAGGATTTCAGATTTTGTTATGTAGAATGAGGTGAAAGATTCAAGTGGAGAAGGAAGGAAGATGTTGCAGTGAACATTTTTTTGTGCAGCAGTGTGTGCTAGCAGCAGCCTTTAAGAGGCTTTCATGGACTGCAGTTTGAAGTCCAGTTGCACAATGTGTAGACAGGGCGGTTCCACTCGTGTTGTCTCTGAGCCTCCTGCCTGTCCTGAAAATGTGCCTACAGAAGCAGAGAATTTGGTGGTGGGAGTTAGGCAGGGCCAGTTTCTTTTTGTCAGTGTATGACAAGCCATTGCTTCATGAAATGTGCTGAAGCTTTTCTGAGAAAACCCTTGTGCAAACAACTCAAACACTTGTGTGCATCTTCCTTTGGTTTGTAAACAGGGTGCTGTGGGTGCGATTTGATAGGTGCAGGCTGTTTTTCTCTCCTTGGCATTCACCCACCTGCAGATTGATGCTACCAAATGGGAAAAGGGAAGAAATTTAGGGTGTTGAAATCTAGGAATGAGTTTAGTGAGTTTTGTATCCCCTTGCAGTGGAGTTCATGCTGTGCAGTGGTGTACCTAACTCATGCATGCAGTAGAAATGCCTGTGTTACTGTTTGGGTGAATTACCCTGATGCAGCAGCCATGAACCATTTGAAGAACTGTAGTTGATCACTCAAATGAGCAGAGTGCTTACATCATTCCATTTCCCATCTAATCCTCTTCAGGCATGACTGTCCCTATAAGTTCTTGGAAGGGCCATTTGATTCTGCCTTTCTGCTCAGACCTAAAATCCCAATGTCAGGGCAATTCCCGAAATCAGTTTTCTCTTCTGGCCATCAGAAGAACTTGTCCATGAGGATCAGTCCTTCTAATGGATGTTGCACCTGGAACTGACCACTGGTATATTCTACACCAGTGTGAAGGTATTACATTTTTACTATTTGGCATTGTCATGGGATGCAACAGCATCTGTGTGAATCTGCACAAAACCTGTCTGCAGAAGGTGCTTTTGCTTCACCTCTTCACTCAAGTTTTGAATCATATGTATGTATAACCACAGTTCTGTCCATTCAAATGCTGGTTCAACACTTCAGTGGTGGTTACAGTATTTTTACTTGTTGGTCTGTCTGGGACATGATGTGAAACATGAACCCTCTAATAAGTGGGGAGCAGCCTGGAGCTAAACCTTGCATGTCTGAACAGCAGCTCCACAGCTGCAGAAGAGGGGAGGAAATGCAAGGCTTTTGGTCTAGGCTTTCTGTGGCTGATTCTTTTCTCCTCATTAACCCAGCTCTTGGAATCTCACAGCAATTTTGTGTGTCAGAAACCCATTTTCCAGGCTTGTCTACAGAGGGCAAGGGCTGTGGTTTTTGTTAGAACTTGACTTCAGTGCTGTAGCATAGCATATCTTTGCTCTTGCTTCCAGATCACCTGCTCAGTTCTGAACGATGCAATGTATTGGGAGAGGTGAGCACATGTGAGCTTATCCCAGGCTGCTTGTGCATTGTTGTCCTGTGTTTTTCTGCCTTGGATCCAGTTAGAGGAGGCAGTCTTAGGGCTGTGGAGGTTGTGCAGTTTTTGGTCTGTTGCCCCTTCCAAGTAAGGTTTTTTCACTAGGAAAAGTCATGCTTGTAAATAGATGTCAGCTGTCAGCTTCACCTTTTTCTTTCTTTACTCCTTCTTTCCTTATCTTTTGTTCTCTTCCTTCTTGAAGGAGTATGATGACATGGGGTTGTTCCCTAATTGCAGAAGAAGCCTAGGTGAGGAATACATTAAAGCATGAACAAACAGGAATCTGCTAGATAAACATTTAATTTTTGCCTGCCTGCTTCAATTTTAAGTCCCAGAGGACCAACTTCCTACTATCACTGAACCTCATTATAGTTTTATCTCTGGTCTTATAATAAACTCAAAAGCATTAAGCAAGTGGAGCTGTCCTAGGCTATTT
This sequence comes from Sturnus vulgaris, assembly GCF_052056855.1. NCBI lineage: Eukaryota > Metazoa > Chordata > Aves > Passeriformes > Sturnidae > Sturnus > Sturnus vulgaris. The sequence continues at coordinate 13,722,897 of NC_142256.1, read as the reverse complement.
AGGATCGATTCAGGTAACCACTAATTGCAGTTTGCCTCCCAAATGCTGTGGAAGTTGAAGGTCTTTTGCTATATGTGGTGGTCAAATATCTTCTTGAGGCAGTGCACAAAGCAAAGTTAATAGTGACCAGGGTTATTTAATATCCTAAATAAGGATACAGAGGAGGAAGTGGAAAGCAATCTGGCAGTGTCTGCTGTAGCTGCTATTATGGTTTTGTTACAAATTAACTGTATCAGAGTGAATTAGAAAGGGGAAAAAAGGGTTGCAAATGTTCCTAAGATTTGGACAGTGAATTTAGATTGGCTTGTATATGTGGCTATTTTCATGTTTTCTGTGGAAATAGTTCATGTGGTTCCAATTACTCATTTAAGTTCCGTATTATTATATGGAATTATTATATTATCTTCAGTTTCCTGAGTGCATGATTTATGTATCTAAGGCTATTAAAGCCAAATGTGCAAATTGAAATTCACTGCACATTGATTAAATTGGCTGTATGCATTACTTAAGTTAAATAAATTACGTATGTTAAAAAAAAAGACTCTAATAGTTACAATTTGCAATTCGAATGACCTATAAACTAAGGATTATTTGCCAACAAAATGTTTGAATAATGTTGAGTAACGAATATATTAGAGAATTTCATGAGTTCATCACAATCAATGAATAAGGAAAAAATATCAGATAATATGTAAGTATTTGTTCAGTGGAAAATCAAATTCACAACAGGTTATTAGGAGAATCCAGCTGAATGTCAAGGATGCATGAATGAATGAGGTGTGATGAATGCACCTAATTGCACATAATACTGTTTTAAGAGGGTTGGCTTTCTGCAGATATGTGTCTTTTTTCTGTGAAGAAAGAGAGGAATTGAATACCATGGTCACACTGCATCCACGGAAGGTTGTAGTGGTGAGGTCAAAGTGCTCATTCCTTTTTGGCTCCAGAATTACAGCACAATCCAGACTGAATCTTGTCGTGATGGTGCTCCCCTCTTCTCTGCAAACCTGATCATGGGCTTGAGACAAACACGAGTTTGCTCGAGTGCTGGGGTGTTGGGGACTGCATCACTCCCCAGTGAGAGCATGGGCCTTCTGGGAGGGCAAAACTGCTGTGTTGAAGCTTTTTAAAAGCAGTTGATACCTAAGGGACTTGGCCTCATTTTTTTTTTCTAGAAGTCGGTTTCTATCAAGATATTTCTATTTCAGGTGCTGCAGTTAAAGTGAAGTATTGGAATGGATCGGTCTGGCTTTATAAAACTCTTTACTTATTGTTTGCTCTAGTCCTTTTGAAAACAAAATAGTACCCTAAAACCTGTGGGCTGTTGAGTTTTTAGTGTGATGGAAAAATTATACAGCAAACAAATCCAAACAAGCACAGACTGTCCCTTCCTAATCAAATCAAACCATGTTTTTCCAGTACCAGCTTCCAAATGCCAGCAATCCCTCAATATCCAACCTCCCTTCTAGCCTTCTCCAAGAGGAAATGTTGTGCTTTATAAACCTTCCCAACAGTTCATATACATAGCAATAACACTAATGAAAGGTATAGAGATTTATTTTAATGTATAGACAAAGCAGCTCTTTTTTTTCTTTACAAAAAGTTTTAACTGTAGCATGTGGAAACAGGTACTTTAAGAGATGAAGTGCTCAGAAAAATTAACAGCAGATTGTATGGGGATCTTGAAAGGTCACACCAGTAATGATTGCATTAAGAGGAAAAGGGCATGTTAGCAGGAAATGGGCAAAGCTGGATGTCCAATCTTGGATATTAAAGTATTTCATTTTAGTCTGGTAGAGAAATCTCTGTGCATTACTGAAGATGTGGTGTTCCTTATCACCTTCCATCAGTCCTCGTGAATTTCTGGGAAAATGCAAAAGGCAAGATTAGTTCCAGTTGACTGAGGGGTGGAACCTTTGGCATTTCTTTCCTACTTCATGCATGTTCAGCTTGAAATTTATTTGGTCACAGTGGGAGACAGACAAGTATGTTGGTGTCTGTTGTGTGTTGTTGACAAGATGCACAAGACAAGTGTGTTGTTGGCCTTTTGTTTCTTGGGTTGGTTGGTTGGTTGGTTAGTCTGTTGTTTCTCTAAAACATCCTTGTATGTTTATCTTTTCCCACCTGGGAAAAAAAATGAAAAGGGATTCTGTTGCAGTCCTGGATTTTAGGTAATGCTGCAGGATTGCCTAAGCAGCCTGGGCTTGTGCATTTGGCCAGGAACAAAAGATGCCACAGTTGTGTTTCCCCCTGCTCTTCTCACTAATTGTAATGTCCTTTATTCCACACCACCACAGCCTCTACAAAAAGCATTGTGGCAGGTCTAAAAACCAGTTTATTTGTTGGAATAGTACTTGGCAATATTACTGAGTTCTGAGCTCAACAAAGATTAGAGATATTCATATGGAGAGCAGCAGCTGGAATACACAGTGCAATAAATTATGGGCAGCATTTTTATTTTCCATTTTTTCCATTCCATTATTTCTGTTGGGTAAAAATCTTGTGGAGGGAGTGGGTTAAATACTTGTTTTTGAAGTTTTCTTTAGAACTGTGTTTTTGCTGACTCTGCAAATCGGGCATTTCTAAATGCAATTGCAGTACTCTTATAGTGAAGGGAATTGTATTTCTGTCCTGTGAAGTAGCACATGCCTGGCTCTATTTGTTATCTTTCACCGTTATGGAAGTGTATTTGAATAATAGAATCTGCAAATACAGTTTAGGTAAAAGAGAACAAAATATGAATATGAGCAGTTCTGAAAAAGCCCTTGTAAAATAAATAGGTTTTACTGTATAGAAACTTGGGGCCTGATATTATGTGATGTTGGGCACCGTGTATATCAGTGGCAGTCAGCTCCTCTGAATTTTAAATCATAAAGTGATTTGACAGTCAGCAGCTGGGCTGTGACAGGACTGCTAAAGGACCCTGTTGTCCCTATTATATTTAAATTGTGCTACCTCAACAGTAATGGTGTATTGTGAGGATTAGGCAGACTCAACATTTAAATTTGAAATTAATTTTATTTGTTACATTTAATTACCTATTATAATCCATAAAATGTGCTGTGTAAAACACAAAATGAAAACAAATGACCATCCGTGGCAATTTAACATCTCTTCTGTGAATAAAAAAAAAAAAAAGGAAAGCGGTAGCTTTATATTGAAAAATTAGCCACGAGGTAAAAGGTAATCCTCCAAATCTGACTGCCAGATAGGAAAGTGTGATCCTTTGAGCATCTGTCCTAGCCAGGGCTCTTTCTTTAATGTGGGGCTGCTTTTACAAAGTTCTTAGGAGAAACCTGTTAGTTTTGATGAAACTTCTTGTACTGGAAGTAAATAAAAATGCATGTACTGAGAAGCAGCACCTCGTTACAAGTGTGGTCTTTGTCAGAGCCTGCTGGGCTCAGTGGAGAAGTGGAGAAGACTCTCTCCTGCTTTTTTGTTGCTTAGAACGTATTCTGAAAAGTGTTCACACTATGGGTGTATCTGAGTTAACAGAGGGCAGCAGATGCAGCCTTGGGGTGACTCATTGCAGGTGGTTGTAGCACTGCTAGGAATCCAGAAGGTGCTCATTAGAGAGAAAGCTATTGCAGTTATTTCTGATCATAAGACATGGGAACCATCCTGGCAGAAAAAGATCTGACTTATGCTTGTGCTTGTCAGCCAAATTTTATAGCAAATATTTTTGTTTAATGTAATGTAGCTTCAGGTACTGCAGGTTTTACAACAGTCTCCAGCCTGATACTGAATTGTTCACCTCCAGGAAAGTGTGAGAGAAAAGTCTGGGCTGTACAAGAGGTTGTGACTTGGGGGTGAAATGTCAAGACCAGGTCTCAGTGCAGGCAAGGGAACTGTTCTGAGGATGAACCAAAATGTCCTGGCTAGGTGAGCTCTGGACTGGCTCTTTCAGGTGACCTCCTTGTGTGGTGCCTTCAAACCAGGCTCAGGACTTCAGTGGCTGGCTGATACAAAACTCATTGAAATAAGCATTTTCACTAGAGGCAGTGTGCTGCCTCTTGTGTTCTTGTGTGCTCTGAAGATGTTATAATCTTATAAGTCCTGTATCTGATTTAAGGGTAAGGATAAGGGATATTTGGGTTGGTTTTTATAAAGTGCAATTTTACTTTAGTCACTCAGTTTATCTAAGTTACTTGAGACTGCTAAGGCTGGTTGGGAAGAGCAGGTAGCTGAAATTGCTGAAAGAACAAAACCCAGCTTGATGTGGAAGTTACAGAATTCACTGCACAGTAGTAGTGAAAAATTGCTTTGCGTGCTGATGCTTTCTAAGCTCATCTGCTCTGCAAGTGTCCCTCTGTGATGACAGATTTGGAAAAACAAAAAAAGAAAAGCTTTGCCTTCGGAGAATTCTGTAAGCGGGTGGAATATGTTGAGACCTGGCCCTGTGAGCAAAGTGCAGCAGTGCTGGCACCTTGGCTGGGCTGTCACATCCATTAGGGGCTGTGTGAGCAGAGCAGTGCAGGAGTCTCTGCAAACTTGAGCTTGAGAAAAGCATTAACATTAATGTCAGCAGGACCGAATCTGCCCAGCTATTGACTTGCCTGAACTCGGAGGCTGGAGCTGGATTTAGCTGCGAGCCCTGTGCATGTCCCTGTCTGCAGGAGCTCAGTGCCTCCTGCTTGGCTCTTCCCAGCCTCCCTTCCAGCACTGCTGGGGAGCTGTGCCCGAGGGCTGCATGTCCTGTCAGGCTGGGGCAACTTTACAGCCCTTGCCTTCCTCCTTTGGGTATATTTTCTGAAACTGTGATTGCTGTCTTGCACAGAGATTAAATTCTGTTACGCTTGTTTCTTCACATGAGTATTTCTAGATTTTCCTCCCTTTGCTAGCTCTCATAGATTTTCTTTTGTATTTGTTCATCACTGGCAAGACTGTGTTTCTTTATTATTGAAAAAATACAGATGGGTTTTATTGGAATAAATTAAAAGCAAGTGAACTGCAATGCTTCTCATAAAACATGATTTGTCCTAAACCAAGCTGAATACTTAATTTTTCTTATAAAAATTAACTGTATTTCTTGACCTGAAGGGGTTATAATATTTAAGCTCCTACTTATAATAAATCCAGCTTCTGACTCCTCTGCTCACACTATGTTCAGAGCAATTATTTCTCATTTTTTTAGGAAGGCTGTTAAAATTCTGCTTTGAGAATATTTTTAACCTTATAAGAGATACCCTCTTGTTTTCTGTTCTGCTGTGGAGAGGTGTTTCCCGTGCCTCTCTTGAGTTGTGCTGGTTTTTGCAGTTTTGCCAGGCTGAGGTGTGAACACAAGGCAGCAGTAGGCAGGGCAGAAGGGTGCTCAGGCAGGGGCAGTGCCAGCAGCTGCTGCTCTGCTGTGTCCTCAGCAGTGCCAGAGCCCTGGAGAGCCAGGCTGGGCTCTGTGGGACAGGACAAGGCATATGTGTGAGCTGGAGATGGCTTGGTCCCAGCATCAGCTGTTGTCTCTGCTGTCCCATCCCCTGCAGCAGGAACAGCAAATCTGACTTCTCATGTGTCTCCCACAAGCTGGAACAACCCCGGCTTGATCCATGGGCAGCAAAATTCAATTTTGCCTGCACGACTGGAGACTTTTACCAGGGCTGATGTGGCAGCTGCTGCCTGCCCTGATGGTGGTGTGAGCTGGAGAAAGAGGTGCTCTACAAGTGCTGCTTAATGGCTACATCTTGTGTAGCACAACCACATTCAAAAGGGACCTTGCTGGAATGTGTACAAGATTACAATCACTCGTCCTCACTCTCTCCCTAAAGGACGCTGTTCCTCCAGTTTGATTTTTCTAGACACTTCCAGAGGAGGGATTGGGCTGAATACTGGGTGGCCAAATGGAAATCAAAGTGCTGTCAGCCACTGAAGCATGTCAAAAGCTTGTTCTCTCTTTTGGCTGCACTTTAATGGGGTTGCTCTGGGTGCCTTTGCTCTGGGAAAGCACACATTCAGGCTGTGACTCAGAGTCCTTGAATGGGTTTGTGGTCTGCAGGGATAGAGAGCAGCTCAGGAAGAGACAATTTTCTTTTTCCTCTTGTGTATTTCTTAGAAAAGCATAACAGAACAACAACAATTTCCTGTCCTCAGCTGCAGAGTGTGATGAACTCTGGTTGAAATGCCAGCTGTATTCACTTGTGTTTTCCCTCCTGTGCCATCTCTTCAAGCAAACTTTTACAGCTGCTGATTGCACAAAGACAACAGACATAAGCTGATGTGCTGCTGGAGCTGCTGCCTAACGCTGATGGGTATTTTGGTGCTGCAGCCTGTTGAGTGTATGTGATAATTGGTTTCCCTTTTGGTCTTTGAGGACAGAAGATGCAATTAGCATGTCCGGCATATTTTCTTTCATACATTCTCAAAATTGCAATTCTTATTAGGAACACCGATAAGTCTTTAAATTGAGAATTGTTTTTTACATTCTGAGTATCAGAAGTTGCTTGCCCTAGCAGCTGCTCTCTTGGTATGTTTGAATTCAGTTGTGGAGTCACAAGTGCAAGTACAAAATCCTATTGAAGTACACCAAAAACATTAAAGGTACTCTGCAAAGCTCTTGAGATTTGGAACTTACACCAAAGGATAGGTGCCAGCCCTCAGTTTGTCTTTCAGGAAAGGCTTGAGGAGCTTGTAGGTGGATGATGGGGAATATTTACATGTTAAACATCAGGTGGGGTTACACAGTGTACTGAAAACAACTTGAGTTGCACTTCCAAGTTTACCAACATCTGATTTCTAGCACCTTGCCTCTTCTGAACAACAACACAGCCAGCCTACACTGCAATCTGGCCATCTGAAGGCTGCATCTGAGGAGAAAAGAGCAAAATGTGAGGGATGTATGGATTCAGGTTTGCACATATCTGTGTACAGGTCTCCGTGAGTACACGAGACAGTTTTCCTTACCAGAGAGGACTGGAGGCTTTCCTGGGGTGCTGGAGGGAAGCTGGGAGGATCAAAGGCTGTATTCCCATTTCCCACACATCCTGGATTTGGGAGGACACCCCCAAACCTTGCTCTTTTAGACCTTGGTCATTTCGCTAACATGCCTTTAAAATGACACCATTTAGCAACAGCCACTTCAGATTTGCTACAGTTACTGTTCTAATTACAGACAGAAACTGTTGTCTGAGAGATAACTGTATGGAAACTGTCAAATGCTGACATTTCATGGCAACCATGGGAGCTGGAGATCTGTTTTGTAGGGGTTCCTAAAAATACTCCATAAAAAGTGAGTTTAAGATGTATTATTGCTATATGTTTTTAAAATCTTCTCTGTCAGTGAATTTAATATTTCATTAGAAGCTACATATCCTCCAATAAAAAAAAAAAGTGAAAAGTAGAAATAAAAGACAGTGTTTATGTTCATTTAGCTGCTTCTTTAGACTTACTAGTAGCAAAGCAAATTTGGAACAAACCCTATTAGGACTTCTCGTCCTCTCTGTAGAGCCCTAAGCCTGGCATGTAGCCATTAATTTACCAACTTTGAAAGGATTTTTATCTAATAAAAAGAGAGATGAGTAAGAGCCTGCACGTCATTGCAGGCACAAAGATGCAATTTTGAGGATGTTATCTGAAGCCCCTTTGGCACAGCCTTGGTGCTGTGTGGAGAGGAAGAGGCACTCAGAGCTTTGCTCACTGAGCATCACAGCGACTCCGCCCTGCTGTGCCAGGGAGAGGACGAGATGAAAGTTGGGCTGTGTTGGCTGGCAGGTTTCTGTGCACAGCTCCTGCTTAGGCTAACGAGAGCTCTAGTGCTTGGAATATCAGATGTGTTACTGACAAGGATGGGAAGGGATGGGGAGCAAAGAGGAGCCTTTGCCTAATGCTTAGCAATGCACAACAGACTGGAGTCAGTCACAGCTGGAGGTTGTTCATCTCTAGGTGCCCATGAGGGTTAAAATCTGCCAGCAGTTAGCTGAGCTGGGCCTAAGTGGGCTCAGGGAACTGTGGATTGGTTCCAAGGGCTGACAGGGCTCTGCATTGCACAGTGAGCTGATCCAGTGAAAATCCACAGGAAGTGACATGATTGGGCCCAGGAGAAGGGTGATGGTGATGCTGTGTACAGACTGCCTGTTTGGACACCATCTCTGTTTGCTGCTTCTATTTTCAGTTAGTTTGACTTGGAGAAAAGGTTTTAAGCAAGGCAGGCACTGCACATCAAATTGTGCTGTGGAGGTGTGTGGTGGTAGGCATGCAGAATGTGGGATTGCCTTGAGCCAGGAGGGGAGGGGATGGATCCCATTAGTTGGCAAAGCCAAGGTGCATGTTGGGGAGCAGCAAGTCTTGGGTCTGAGAGGGTGGCTGGGAGAATCCTTCTCTGCCCTGAAAGATGTTGAGATAGTCAGGAAGGAGAAAATCTCTATAATCCAATTTCCTCTATTTAGAAAGAGAAATGTTATTAAATGCAAGAGATGGGTAAGGCAGGGTAAATTATGTCAGAAGAGTGGCTGGGGCTGCTGTTGTGCCCTGGATTTTGTGATTGAGCAGGTTAGATGTGTGGGAACAGTCTCATCCTGTTGGGCACCCTGCAGGTCACGTTTGTCAGCTTGGCCATATTCAACCTAGTCTGGGGTTGAGGATGCAGCATGCTCGTTTTTCACCTGCAAGGAAGAGCATGTACATCCATGCTGGGCCATTTGTAGGAGGAGATCTCTCTTGCCTTGTGTATTTTGTCACCTGGGAGCAGTGATATTGTCAGATACCAGTGTGTGCAGTGTGCATGCAGGTGCTTGGTGTTTGATGGCTGCATTCAAGTGTTGGGGCTTTTGAATAATCTCTTCTTGTCTTGAAGGTTTGATGAACCATGGGTCATGCACAGGAGATGAATCACCTTCTGCTGTTTGTAGCATCAGTGTTGTTGTTATGAACTGTGCTTCCTTACCTTGCAGAGTGGTTGTTGCAGTAGCTTCTTCCTGTATCTCAACTACAAAAAATGGTTCAACCTTCAGTTTAGTTGGCAGAGGGTTAGAATGTAGGTGAAGAGCTGGAGAGGGAAAGGTGGTTTGGAGAAACCAGTTTTTGGATGAAAAGAAGAGTGGTGACTGCTGGTGCTAGTCTAGCAGTGCTCCAGTTGCATAAAATAGGATAAGGGTGAGAAGTAGATAGCATCTTGTCATGTTCCTTCAAAATTTGTCAGAATGGTGGGATTTAGTATACCAGTTCTTTCCTAATAGAAAAGGATTGGGATTATTTATCTTTCATCAAGATTATGATATTGTTCAGCCGTTTTTTCCCCACACCTTTTTTGTGCCTTGAAAAAAATAAAAATCTAGCTGTGTGGGCTGGAATAGCTCTGAAATGCAGCCAACTGGCAGGCTGCAAACTAACTTAAAGCAGTAATTTTATCAAGCTGAAATAGTAGAAATCCTGGGAAAAGCTAGTGTTTTGCATGCACATCTTGAGAAGTGTGGAGTGTGTGTGTCAATGTGTTTGTCAGAGCACACCTGCCTGTCCTGTAAATCAGGTAAGTGTGGTTTGCTTTCCAGAGCTCCCTGTCCACCCATCCAGCCCCAGCTGTGGGGCTGGCATTGGGCTCCTGGCACAGTGGACACCCCTGGCTTTTGTGGCTTTTCAGCTGGTTCTGAGCCTTGTCCTGGCCACTGAGGTGACTTCTGCCTCTGCACCAGCCCCCAGCCTCCCTGGCTGATCCCTTATTGGTGAGACCCTCAGCCTTTTCTGCTGGCACTTCAAATGTTGTTTGAAAACATCTCACCCTGTTTATTCTTGAGATGCATCTGAAGATCTTTACCACTTACATATATTCCACAAATTTCCTTGTTCTGACAAGAGCATGACCTTTAAAGATGCTGTCCATTCTTGCCTTTATTGCAAAGCATCTTTTTTCTTTCTCTTCTTCAGTGTTTCTGAAGTTTTCTGTTTGTACTAATGACTTGACACCCAAAAAGGTCAATGTCTTGCTGATTTGTTCTGATATGTGTATTCAGCAGGAACCAGCTTTTTCTAGTGAAGAGATGTGGGAGGGAGGAAATCCTATGCCTCTTCAGAGGATTCTTGGCAGGTGCAATCACAGGATTTGTGATTCATGTCCAATATCCGTGAGAAGAGCTGACATCTTAGGGCAAGTTGCAGATATTAAGGGGGCTAAGTAAAACCTGCTTTTGATGTTTGTGGATTTGTTTCAGCTTGATCAAAGGTGAAGTTGTTAATTCAGTTGATCAAAACTCCAGTCCCTTTCTACACTAGTTACTGGATTAAATGCTGTCTTAATCAGCTCAAATCTTTACCTTTTCCTTCTGCAAGGTACCACAGAAGTTAGATCAGTAACACTGGTTTGTTGCAGTTGATGCAGAACAGGATGGGACTGCTAGAGGAACTATAAAGCTTGAGGTAGTAATTACATGTAGTGCATCATATTTAATGGTAAAACCTGGCAGTAGGTTTTTTGTGGAAGGTTTTCAGGTCTGTGACTAATGTGCTCTAAAATTTTAGCCTTTTACTGTGCTGGCATGTTGCATTTTCTGTCTGGTTCCTTTTGTTGATACTCACAGTGTGTCTATGCTGTTTATCCTTTGTCTGAACTTGGAAGCAGCTGCAGGACCGGGTCTGGTTCTGTATTACCATTCCTTGTGCTGGAATTACTCTGTTCATTTCTGTTTCGCTGGTTTCTCTGTTTTAGAAATCTCTGGTACCATAAGCAGGTAACTGATGGAAGGGTTTTGGAGTCCACCTGCATTGCTGAAATTAAAATCACCGTGGGGATCCTTTCTTAGCAGTGTAAGAGGAGCCTTGCCTGCATGGAAGGGTGCAGGATCTGCCCCTGATCATCTGGGGGATTCAGCTGCAGTGGTGGCACAAGGTCGTAGAGGAAGGGAAAATTTTCATGTGGAAATCACAGAAGCTGCTCAATTGTAGGGGTGTGTTCCTTTTTGGGGGGTTCAGCTTTGGGTGAAGGCCAGGTTTTTTGGCAGAGGAAACAGCGTGAAGGGGCCACGATGAGCTACAGGAGCAATGATTCCAGAATGCAAGGGACTACATTTCAGTGGAAAGTATCAGGGTTAAGTGTGCTAAAGAAGAGGAGGTGTATAGAACAGTCTTGGAGGCTTTTCTAGAGAGAAAAGGTATAAGGCTTTAAAGCCTTCTCCTGGGATGTTTTTGGCAGTCTTACTGAAGCAGAAGAAACACCTGAAAAAATGTGGGAATCAAGCAGTTCTTGCATCTCATTCATCAGGAGCTGCAGCAGGAGGCAGCTCAGGGATGCAGGCAGTGCCTGAGCCCCTCTGTGTGGGGATTGTGTGGTCTGCCCTGGTGTGCCAGCAGCTGGAGCCTCTCCCTGAACATGCCAGTGCCACTGCCAGGGCAATGTGTGCCTGAGCAGGGCCATGCTCAGGGTGTTCATTGCACACTGGAATTCTCAAACAAATTGATTATAACATACTTTTAAAGAAGAAGCAGATAAAACATACCAGTGCCTATTTATTTTAAAGCTTAAAGTAGGCTGTGATATGACCAGGTTGTTTTTTTTTAACATTGGTTTAATTTATTTCTTTTTTAAACTATAATGCTGTCAGATGATACATTATCCATACCTAGAGGCCTCCTGTTCCCTGTGCAGGTTATCTCCACTTTGACAGCTCTGTATCTTCAATGTCAGGTACACTGTTCTTGACCCAGAGCAGATTTACAGATTCTATTATACTTCTATTGAACAGCTCTTAATCTGGGTAGAGGAAAACATGCTGCAGCCAGCACGTTTTATCCCTTATCTTTAGTGTTAGAGCCTTCTTTGGCAGGGTTGGACATTGTATTACAAATAGTCCTCTGCCACCTCAGTCTTGAACATTAAAAATCTCCATAATCCTGTAAATGCTGGAGGTAGTGGTTTCTGTCCCTCCCAAGCATAAAAACTGAATAAAAACTGGCACAGGCATTAATTGAAGGTCTTTGTGGCCTGGGTGTAGTACACAGGCCGTTTCATGTTGCTTTCTGCTCTTGTGCTGCATTCCTGTGTTACAATCTCCATGTAAAACAAGAGAGTTGTGAGTCTGAAAATAGAAGCTGTCTTCAGCCCCTTATTGTTTTGGCAGCTTTATTTTTGATATCACAGTTTCTTTAGTAATTGAAGATTACATGTGTGAAGAAATGTAACTACTCTGTGCATGGAAAATGACATTTGTTTTGCTTGTATGATTTTGCAGACAGTCACTGCATTATTTAGCCCCTTTTGAGCTGCATAACACAGGATGCTGCCCTTGACCTGTAAGGAATAGCAATGGCATTGCTCTGTGTGTGTAGCACCTTGGTGTAATTAGCCCTGTTTCTATTCTCATTGTAAGCAGCATAGGATGAATTACAGTAAGTAAGCAGGAACATAGCAAATACTCAAGGAATGTTATGAATGTGAATAGTCCCTGGTGGGTTTTTTCTTTTTTTTTTTCTCACCCTTCTGTCTTTTAGCTTTCTTCCAAAAGCTGCTTTGACCTTGTATCTACCTTGAGATTCATGCTCCTCACTACCTTTTTTTTTTCCAATTTCTCCCTACTGTTAGTTCTTTGAATGCCATTGGCTCAACACTGTGGTTATTCCTATAGCTCAGCAGTTCCACCTTGTTTCAGCTGCTGAAGTCTATCTCTCATCTTTCTCTGCTTTTTTGTTCATTAAGGAGAAAGAAAAGAAAGTGAGTTTGAATCCATCACTGGGAGGTGTAGAGTTTGATTTCATTCTGTCTGAGAAGGGAGAGGACTGTGGCTCTTCTTTATGTGCCTATGTAGGTCATGAAAATAAATAATCAGCTTACACATGTATCCACATGCTGCCAGGAAGTAATCCTGCTTAGCATCACTTTATGGGGTTTGGAGTCTTTCTGAATCTTCTAATCCTTAGTGATATTTAAATAACATGTTGTGATCACAGTTTGGCTTAATTCATGTCAAAAAGATGTATTATACAGATGTACCAGAATGGAAATACACAAGTGCCTAGACACATACACAGATGGAATGTATATATTCAACATGCAGAATAATTGCCATTTGCAGACTCTGGGACGTGCTGGGGCAGCTCTCTAGACAGGTGCTCTGGGATGGCTGTGTGTCTAAGAAAGCAGAGATCCTACAGTGGTGATTTGCCACACTATTTTTAGATGGAAATTTTGTTCTAAAACTAGAAGAACGGCCATGACTGTCCCATTTTCTGCAAATAAAGCTCAGAAAGCATTTGCTACTTCAGCACTCAGGATGAGACAGGTGCATTGTTTTTTCTCCCCAGTTAGCTGAGTTGTTAGCCAAAGGGGGTCTGCCTTGCAGATTCATGATTTGAAAATAGCTGTGCAGAGCTGCTCAGTGAGTCATGTGCAGAAGGCAACAGAAAACATCTCCAACTACAGCATCCAACACCTACACAACCTACTGCTGCCTCCCACCTGCAGGAACCTTTTCTGCAGAGCACTGAACCCCAGGGAGGTCTAGAAGCACCACTGGTCAGGTCTCTTTCTAGGAGGAGCTGTTTGTGGTGCCTCACCAGAGCCAGAGGGACTGTTGCTGGCCACAATCCCTCCCTTGCTTGCCATCTCCAGTGGTGACCTGTGAATACAAATGTTCCTCCTCCAGCTCCCCTGTGTTTGGAACAATCTGTGCTTCTTCCATCAGCTGTGAAGTCATAGAGTACATACCACTCTCTACCTTTGGCTAAATAGTTCCTGAGGAATTTACTCAGCACACGTTCCAAGCATGGGTCCAAAGTGTGCAATTACTGTTCTGAATTAAGTTGTAGTCCTGTCCTGGCATGCTCCATTGCTCAGGCACATAGCAGTAGCTGGAAACAGTGTGCACTGAGGGTGCTGATACTGACCCTGTCAGAGCTGGTTGGCAGCCTGGTACATTTACTGCCTATAGCCCTATATTCTTCTTTAATGTAACCCCCAGAAAAGGTAATTGAGGGATGGACTTCGATGTAGCAAAGCACACAAATGAGTAAATACACCCACCTCTTAATGGAACAAATGGAAGTGGTTAAGCTTCAACCCCTGCACTTTTGTACTGCTGGCTCTGAAGCCAGTGTGCAGGCAGCACTGCTGGGTGCCTTTGGAAGGCATGGCAGAAACAGGAGCAGTATCCACATCCACAGTGGGAAGCCAGGTTGTGATTCATGAACACCAATTTCAGATGTATGGCATGCTTTCCTGGTTAGAATCAGGTCCATACTGAATCAAGGGGCTGAAAGAATTAAAAGGGTTAAGAGTTTAGCTAGAAGGATAGAAGCAATATATATTAAGAGTTTAGCAAGAGGAATAAAACCCGAGTAGAAGGGTTCATTATTAGCAGATGGAGCTAGTTAGAGCTAAGATGATGTATCATTTGCTTGACTTCGTGGTATTTGTAGAAGCAGGATGGGAAGATAGGGCATTGCAAAGATGAAGAAACCATAACTGCACCTGCACCCCAAAACCAGCCAGAATCAGGTTGGGGAGTTTGGACTATGGCCAAGGGACCAGGGAGCCTGCCAACAAGGCAAAGGTGAAAAGTTGACCATGAGGAAGACATCTCTGACTTCATCTTAGAAGACCACTGAGCCATTTCAAGACCCACCAACCCATTTTAAGCAAAAGACTGCAGACTTTGAGCTCATTTTAATATGAAGCAGGGGTAGGCAAGGTTAGGTAATGAATATGTGTAGGCATATTGGGTAATTATCACAGAATCACTGGGTTGGAAGAGACTTCCAAGATCAGTAAGTCCAACCCATGCCCTAACACCTCACCTAAACCATGGCACCAAGTGCCACATCCAGTCTTTTTTAAAATACATCCAGGGATGGTGACTCCACCACCTTCCCAGGCAAAGCATTCCAATACTTTCTGTGAAAAACTTCTTCCTAAAATCCAATCTATATCTCCCCTGGTGCAGCTTGAGGCTGTGTCCTCTGGTTCTGTCAGTGCTGCCTGGAGAAAGAGACCAACCCCACCTGACCACAGCCACCTTTCAGGCAGTTGTAGAGTGACAAGGTCTCCCCTGAGTCTCCTTTTCTCCAGGCTGAACAACCCCAGCTCCCTCAGCCATTCCTCACAGGGTTTGTGTTCCAAGCCCCTCCCCAGCCTCGTTGCCTCCTCTGGACGCACTCAAGCGTCTCAAGGTCCTTCCTGCTGGCTCATGTTCATTCAGCTGTCAATCAGTCCCCCCAGGTCCCTTTCTGCCTGGCCACTGTCCAGTCACTCTGTCCCCAGCCTGTAACATTGCAGGGGGTTGTTGTGGCCAAAATGCTGGACTCGATACTTGGACTTACTAAACCTCATCCCATTGAACTCTGCCCGTCCATCCAACCATTGCAGGTCTCTCTGCAGAGCCCTCCAACCTTCCAACAGATTGACACACGCTCCCAGCTTAGTGTTGTCTGCAAATCTACCCATGAAGGACTCAGTGCCCTCATCCGTGTCATCAATAAAAATATGGAACAGGACTGGCCCCAGCACAGACCCCTGGGGGACATAATTATATGAATATGTAAGATTTTTGTGAATAAACAGAGAGCTGGAGCTCTGTGAATTTGCACGTGTCTTTGGGAGGTTATTCCCTGTGTGCCGGGTGCTGTCAATAAACATACCACTTTGTAACTTTCATAGTTGGAGAGTTCTTTCCACACATCAGTACAATGGTGTAATTATGAATTTATATTAAAAGTCCTTTCTAGTGGCATCAGAAATTGCTATTGCAGTAACACCCATTCTATCGTTAACATTAATTGAAGTACTGGAAGTAAGAAAATACTAGCTGATATTTAAGCTAATTATTATCAAATCAAAGTTCCTTAGATAAAAGCACTTAATTAAACTGCATTATATTTCCTAAGCATCTAGATCAGCATTCAGTAGAGGTAAATAATGCTCCTATGATTTCCAATACCTGCTAGCATATTCGTTTCTTGAAGCATTACTTCAATAACCAGCATTTTAGGAAGCTGTGTCCTCTAGCCAGAAGCTGTTCTGCTGTGCAGTTAGAGAAAGATTATTAATTTAAAGCAAATGTTCAGTTACACACAAAGTCTTTGAAAGCCTTCAAATACTGTTTTGTGAATCACGGTTTTCATTTTCTTCTGAAGTTGTTTTTTTTTTTATTGCTATAGATATTGATACTTGGGAGTTCAGATGATTTCTTTGACAAAGCAAGTCTTTACTGTGTACTTCATCTAAATTTACATTTCTCCTTTTTTCCTTTTTTTTCCCTGTAAGACTTTTGTGACTCTTGTCTGGCTTTGCACTGAGAAGTATTCAGAGAGGTAACTCATGTCACCATGATAAGCACACTGCAGTCTCCGTCATTTTTCATTGTTGCCTGAAGGACATCGAGGGAGGGAGATGCTGTTAACATGCAGAATCTTTATCCTGAGGAAGTGTGGTGATTCAGTGGGTTGCCTTATTGAACTGTAATTCAGTCATAAATACAAAGAAATGGTGTTTAAAAGATCTTAAAACTCTGACACATATTGATGAAAGAGAAGTTGGTACTCTTGATTAGGAGCTGATCCTAAAAATCCTTGCTCCTCCAGGTACACGAAGAGATTATGATTGGCAAGTGAATATTTCTCTTTTTCAGCCCTGCAATTCAAAGTGCATGGTTTGATTTGTGCACCTGCCCAGAAATTCACTGTACTGTTTGGAGTAGCTGAAACCTGGAATGTTTCAGGTTATTAACTTGTTCCTTCTGCATATGGAAAGAGGAAAAAAATCTTTGGCACAAGTACCAGAAGGTTTTGTTGGGATGATTGCAGTGTTTTTTGTGGTATCTCAATAATTAAAACCCATAGTATTTGCATGATTTTCATTTTGAAAAGACAGCTATGTTTCAAGCACTTAAATCCCATCGATTTCCTATAGATCACGGTCTCAATTTACCAACGAAATTTTTGATTCTTTGTCACCTTTTCTATGCAGAACTTGCTAATGGATTCCAGTGCATGTGTTGTCACCAGCTTTTAAAACCTATAATTAGGTCCGGTTCAAAACCAAACACATTTTTATTAGATGATTATGATCTTCTAGCAAATAATTATTTAAGAAAGCATAACAAATGCAACCACTTATTAAAAGAGTGCTGTTGACAATGTAAGCACTTAGAGTGAGGACAGAACTGCTTATTTGAGTCCGTGTTGAGTGCCTGCCAGGAGGTGCCTACTCCTGGTAGTACTTTGTTGGCTTCTAATTTTAATTACTGAAATTTCTGTTGAGATTGGTGAATATTGGGGGAGGGGGGAGAGGAAGTAATTTACATCACATATTCCTTGTTCTACGGTATTTTGAGGCTTTTTTACTTTGTGGTTGTGCACATGTGTTTTTTGATAAAACATATATAATTGGTATATTTTATGCTGAAGATGCTCTTAATTTTTGGCTTTTAAAGAAGGTGCTTAAGTGATCAGACTGATACATTTAATGCTAATGAAATTTTCAGCTAGCTAATTAGAAAAAAAAAAATCTTTGTTAGAATAATTGTTCAGCGTCCTTCAGCTCATGTCTTGCAATTTGCAGAAGAGTAAAGAAGTTTAAAGGAGTAAATTACAGTTTCAGTGCAAAAGAATTGTGCCAAAGAATTGGCAGGGTATAACATTTCCTGAAGGAGAAGTGTGCTTTCTGATGAAAACGATTTCTGATTTTTCTGACCTCTATAATTTTTCTGTCATTACTCCTAGACCTGGATCAGAACAAAATTCTGTGATCCAAATGCAGGAAATTTGAGAGAATTTGGACTGTGATAAATATTTTGCAGCTGACTCACTCTGCTTATGAATGAACTCTGCTAGAAAATCTGGCTCCCACAATTAAGATTTAGAGAGCTAATTGCACAGCAAAGGGGAATTGTAAGCTCCTATTTTTGTGGCAACCAAGGTTATTTTAGTTCCTGAATCCAAATGGCAGAACATATGGAAAGTGTGGATTCAGATTTGGGCTTACAATGAACTTTGCACAGCAGAAAAGCCCAAAAGCAGTAGTGGAGAGGAGCTGATCCCCAAGAACTGAGAATGGCTGAAATGCCACTCACTGCTGTCAGTGCAAGGCTCTGTGCAAACATGGACAATAATAAACTGTACCAGGGAGAGGGAGCCAGGAGCAACAGTATCAGTTAATTTTATGCTGTTCTTCACTGCTCTCCTAAGTAATTACTAATTGTTCATTGGAGTAGTAGCCACAGGCTAGAGCTGAGATCAACTTGTTTCCTTGAGATTGTGCTAGACAGAGGTGATGGGAGACAAATGCACTCAGCCTCAGTGGTAATTCTGTACTTGGCCACTTGTTAATTCTGTTGATTTTCCTTCACTGTACAGTTGTGTAACACTTCAGGGAGCAGAAGGTGCTGAAGGATGTGTAGGAGCAGAATGGCTCCTGCCAGGAGCACAGATGGTTGGAGAACAAGCCACCCTCAGCAGCTACACTGGGGATTTTGTGTTGGTATTTTTTCCTTTTTCTTTTCTTTCAAACCGCAGTTTTAAACTGGGAGTAATTTAAACAGGAGTAATTGGATCTCTGCCACTCCTTCCTGGGGTCTGTGTGTGTGTGTGCTCTCTAGGCATGCAGTGTGATGGCAGCAGAGCCAAGGGGTGTTGTCTTACAGGAGGGAAGGTCTGGTTTTTCCATTTATCCAGAGAACAGAGAGCAGCTCTGCCCTGAGCAATGGCACATCAGCATGGAATTGTGGACATTGTTCTTGCTGTTTTTTATTGTTTTATTGTCATAATTCATAGAATCTGTGCCAAGTATAATGGCCTGGAGATGAATCTTTTCAGAAACTGGACAGACTCCCTCCTTTTTCAAATATTGTTGTGTCATGCACAAGGCTTTGGACTGTCATAGGACAGCATTAAAACGACACAGCTCAAGGTTCCTCCCAGTGGGAATTAGAAGGCAGATTTGCTCTGGCAAGACCTGAGCTGGTGCATGGAAAGAAGTGGGAAGGAAGAAGGAGAGGCAGTGAGTGTTGCTCTGCCAGGGCAGTGGGGTACATGCCTTTGGATTGTCACTGTCTCAAGTGCTGACCCACAGAGAGTCTGTCCTAGTGGAAAGGAGTTGTATATGTTCATGGAAAGCCAAATGGGATGTGATATTGCTTCAAGGGATATGATTTTTCCCTGTGTGTTGACAGATGTGTTTGTGCAGGTTATTTTTCCATTAGCACTTGGGTAGATGAAGGCAGCAGTACCCTGCAGGTTTCCTCATGAAGGTGTTGGTACACAGCTGCTGTGTACATAAAATAACTTGGAATATGTATGATATATCCTTGAGTTAAGATGAAATGTGCTGATGGAAAATATACAGTTAAATATTTTATTTTTGTAGAGTAAACTGTATGTTCACATATGTGTGTATGTAGATAAGTTGTGAAGATTTTTTCTATTTTCTTGGTGATGAGTGTTTCCATATTGCATTTATGTTGCTAGACTGAGTAATTAGGAGGTCTGATAATGAGCTGAGATTCTTGGTTTTTTGTGTTTTATAGCTTTATTCCTGATTTCCAGCCCTTCTGCTTCACACCTGAGGACATGAGTGCTCTGTCCTACCACAGTGTGCTGAGCAGGCTCCTGCTCTGTGCAGCAGCCTCCTTGGAGAGCTAGGGAAAGGCTTTGCCTTTGGATGCTGTCCTGTAGTAAGTTGCTCATGGGATGGTTTTGTTCATGAGTTTTGATGCCTGCAGATGGGAATATCCTGTCCTGATGGGTGAGTGGGCAGTGGTTACTGTCATGTGTGTGTTGGGAAGGCAGAGGCTGCAGGAGCCACGGGCCACCCTCTGATTTATCCATCCTGCAGCCTCCTGAAGGGTCAGGAGGTGCCACTAGAGCTGCTGTGTGTCCCACGTTGAGCCTCTGGAAGGTACCCAGTGGATGCTGCTCTGATCAGCAGCTGCAGGAATTGGGGTGAGGGCTGGAGGTGCCCCAGGGTGCTGGTGCCTCTGTTCCTCTCCTGGCATCACTTTGCTATTCCACAGTGACTCATGAGAATAATTAGGAGTTTCTGGAGGGAGAGTTGAAAGTGCAATGTGCACTGTTGGGTTGGAGGGGGCAGAGCAGGGGCAGACAGTCCATGCATTGACTTCAGCCATGATGTACCCATTCAGGAGGGGAGGACAGGGACCAGGGAGGGGGGCAGGGAATTTGCCAACAAATATGCAGACATAAAGACACTGTGGCTGGATTGACAAATTAGTTCTGCATAGCATTCATTCCAGTGCTCTGTGACATAATTTTAAAAAAAGAAAGCCTCATTGACCTTGGTTGTAGGATCCAGAGTTCACAGCCAGCCCCAGGACTGGAGCAGGGCACAATGGTGGCATTGCTGAACCGGGCGTGGAAAATCTTACCATCCTCACAGTCTAGAGGAATTATTTACAAATAATTTGGGGTTTGCACTTGCACCCTGGAAATATTCAAGGCCAGGTTGGATTGGGCTTTGAACAAACTGGTTTAGTGGAAGGTGTCTCTGCCCACAGCTGGGGGACTGGAACTAGATGATCTTTAAAAGATTCCTTCTAACCCAAACCATTCTGTGATTCTCTCCTGGCACTAGGGAATTCAACCAACACATTTTGAAGAGGAGGGAGGTAGAGTCCCAGGAGGTGCTGTTCTAGAGAACTAGATGTGAGGAAAGGATATATCCACGCTCTTTCCCTACTGAAGTGTGGAGTCTCTTATTTCAGCTCCCAGAGACTTTGTCACTGCCAGAAGTCCATCCTGGGCTCCAGGAAGAGACAGAGGGACATGCTGCAGTGAGAATAGGTGAACTTGCATTGGCAGGGGAAAAACAAGTATAAAATGTTCCCCCTTTCCTACCTATGTTAGGAGGTTTCCATTTCAGGAAGGAAGTGGGTCTGTTCTGTCATATCTGGGGGTGGGAGTACCCAGTGGTGTAATTAATGCTGCACGCCTCTGCTCCACAGTTGTAGACTGTAAACAGAGCTGATCAAATGATGGTGTGGGAGAGGAATTGTTTAAAATAAATTTTAATAAATTATAAATAACTTATGACTTGCTTCAAGTCTACCTAGCCAGGCAGTATTTCCAAGCTTATGAAACATAGCCTCATGCTCATGTGAGTAACTACCCTGGTGGTTGAATGCATCTCATCCATGTTGAATTTAACTCTTGTGTATAATAATAATGCCTTAAGTCCCAGTCAAAGATCAGAGGTTTATTTCTTGTAGCACTCAACAGAGGATAGCTCTTATCTAGAATTCCATAAAAACAAAATTCAGTGGCTTTTCTGATTGTTTGGATGGAAGGAAAGGAGAAGATTTCAAGTCCTGCTTTTAACTGCTTTGTTTGTCAGAGGCTTGTGGAGTAAAGAAAACTAGTTTAGAGATGGGCTCTATTGCTCTGTCTGATTCACAACAAACCGTTAAAAAGAGTCACAAATAGAGCATTAAAAAAGAAGAAATTAGGAGGAGTGAGAGGAGTCAGATGTCCTTTGGATGAAGACAGCTCTGCTGGGATTTGTGCTGCCTCCCTTGGCTGGCCCAGAGCAGTGCTGAGTTTGGGGCCTGGGCAGGAAGGGCTGGAGTGAGCACAGCTGGGGATGCAAGAGATCCTGTGCTGAAGTTAGGATGCTGCTCTATTGCTGAACTTAGGAATTCCATTCCCAGGTGCACAGACATCGCTTTCCTTTTGTTGCCAGACTGCAAATAGTCTTAAAAATGCACAGTTTGGCTAAAATACTGGGATAGCTGGATTCAGAAAAAAAAAGAGGGATGTTATTTAGCTATTATGGAAAGGATCTAAGTAGCATGAATCAGAAAATTGACTTCAGTGGAAGTTAGACATCTAAAAATCTTTGTGTTTCAGCTGTATGCCTCTACATTTCCTTCCAGCAGGAATAACAGCACTTCCCTATCCCCAGGGAGGCTGTGTGGGTAAGTATACAGTGTGATGGAAGCTGTTTAGATAAGTAGACTTTCCCAGTGTGGATTTCCTTTATACTAACAAAGTCAGTATCAGATAGAACACAGTACAACTCACTGATGCTGTGAAAGCCAACAAATACCTTTTTCTTTCCTGTAGATGACAGAACCCCTGCTTATTTTTCTTTATTTAAGAGGTATTGGGGAGGCAGAACAAAGCTCTGCTATTGCTTCCCAGCAAGTGACCTAAACCATTTAAACTGAAACATATGACTCTGAGGAAGTATTTTGCAAAAACAGATGCACAGAAAGTCAATTTCCTATTCATATTTTGTTGTGGCAATTGGTACTTTAAAGAGATGGCAGACTTAAATTAGCTGGAAAAGTGACATCTTTAATTAGGAAAACCTCTCTGCCAGCACATTGAACAGTTGCCAGTTTCTCAGCATTTAGGGACCATTGATTGCCAACAATGGCAGCTAAACTGCTTCTGGGTAGAAACTAATTGAATTTTCTCAAGTTAAAACGAGGATCTGAAGTTAAATCAAGACGAACTCCATTGCTTGCTCTCCTTTTACTTACTGCTGTGATATTCTCAGCAGTCCAAGGGCTGTGCTGATGTTGCTGGTGTTGGTGAATGGAGCTGCCTGGGGCACAGCTCTACAAATCCCTCCAGCCTCAGTAGCCCTGGGACTCTGCTGTTGCCACTCAAACACGGATCCATGTCTGCCCTGCTGGTCCTGCCATGCCATTCTGGGGGTTGTGTTCCCTTCTGGAGGACTCTTTTCCTGGGACAGGTTGCTTTTATTTAGTCTTGTGTAGTTGTGATGGGAGCTGGTGGAGCCAGTGTGAGGAATGGGGCTGTATCCTATTGCCTGAGCATCCCATCCAAGCCAGTGCTGCCTACTCACTGGGGATGGGTAAATAGCCATGCTCAAGCTGTGAAACTGCCTTACAAATTTGTGTGGAACTTGCCAACTAGACCTTCAGTGGCATGTGGTTGGTGTTGGTCCCAAGTCTCTCCCTTCCCTGTGAAAGCTGAGGGCTGAGGTGAAGCCTCATGTCAGACTGGGAAAGACCAGGGCTCTGCAGGATTGCTGCCTTTCCTGCAGTGTGGATGCTTTAGCTGTATTTCTGTCCCTTCTTTGGTTATTTCCTCATCTCGGGTGTAGCTTCTCTGAAGCAATTTTAGCACTTCCTGCACCTGTAAGACCAGGCAGATTTGTCCTCTCTCTGAGCAGGTTCTCTTACTGTTCCTGGTAATCATCCAGGCTGAATTCTGCCACAATGTCAGTTCTAATCCCATCCCACCCCATCCTTCCTCTGTTGCTGTTGTGTGATCTGAAGGATCAATCTCTGAGCTCTTGTATAAATGCTGCTGAAACCTTTGGCTGCGTGGAGAACCTGAGGGGAGCTCTGCTGATAATAATGATAAATCTGAAAAGTTTAGGATTATCTGCCCAACTTGTGTGGAAGCTACAGATGCATAGACCTGAACTGTCTGCCTCAGGCCTATGCTTAGACGAGGAACTCAGAGATATAATTACATATTTCCCAAAGGGCAACTCAGTTTCTTATTTCCTTTCTTACCTTCATCCTGATTTATCTCCATTTGCCCTCCTTTCCCTTAGCAGGGGTTTTGGAGCATAGTCTCTGCTTGCTTCCTTCACAGTTTGAAATATAACTCAAGCTGGTCTCAGGGGAAGGAGCCTGCTGGAAGATGATCTCGTTCTAACCATATGTGTGTTTATTAAAGCTATTCAGCTCTGGTAGACTGTGTTAGTGCTGTAAGAAAATGATTGGGGTTCTGGCATGTTTCCCATTTAGAATAAAATTAAAACTTAAACTTTAGGTTTTGGTCAAAATGGAAGGTTTTTGTTTTATTTCTACCAACCTGTTTTACCCCCAGGTATCTTAATAACTTCGTTTTTCTGTTTAAAAAAATTTGGAGGAAAGGCAACTCCTGCCTTACTATATAGCCTTTTCTCCCTGGCAGATTACAAGCAGCAGGAGAAAGGAAAGGCTTCTTGGAAGCAGCTGCAAGGGAAGGGTGTATTTGGAGTACTCAAGAAAGGCAACTTTGTGAGGCGTGAGCTGAGTCTCTGGTGGACAATGGCTCCCAGCTGTTGTCTGGATTGGAAATGTATTTTTAAAATGTGGCCTAGAGTTGTGGGTTCTCCATCCACCCAGCTCTGCCTTATGTGTCAGTATTAAAAGAAGTTTGTCCAGTGCATCTCCTAAAGAATTATGTATATTTGCTTTCTGTGTGAGTCGCCTTTAAAAGAAAAAAAAAACCTACAATTGTTGGAGTGGAAGAGAACTTGAAACAAATTTGAAGATTGCACAGGAGAAAGAATTCAATTAAATCTTTTGTTGGAAAGAATCCTTTTCTCAGCAGCTCAGGGTATTATTCAACTTCTCCTGTTACCTTCCAGCATTAATCCAGAACAGAAATATTTTGCTTATGAAATGTACATTCTTTCAGGTACTTGACAAGTGATTTATTTCCATTAGAAGTACAGTGAAAGGAAAGATCCTTGCCCCTCTTACACTGTCAGGGAGCTACTCCTTTTGCTTCTCTTTCTAGTGCTAGATAGGAAAACTATGGAGACATCTGAAACTGTTTTATCTCTGGGAATATTAAAGGAGATTTTTCTCATCACTGTGTGAAATGGCAGCAAACATTGCCCGTATTTGGGAGTAAAGTTTAAAAGAGGCAGCAAAGATGTGATTGTTCACTTAAGAGAAGCGTTCTGGCAGTCATCTGCATGGAAAGCAAAAGGGACAAATTGCTGGGGAGTGTATGAGGGTTTTAAATGAAGCCTGTGAAAAGTCTACTCAGCTGTTACTAGGGAATGGCAGGAACAGATGAGTACCCTGAGGAAATTGAAATTTCCTGTGTTTCTGTCAGCCCAGGCACCAGGATGTGGAAGGCCATAAGAGCCTGATGCCATGTCCTGCAGTTGTACTGAAGGTGAAGAAGAGGATGGACAAACAGGTGGCTGCTGGCATGGGGGCCAGACTTGACATTGCTGACACTGAAAAGACAGAAATGAATACTAACAAAATGCTAGTATAATAATATATTATTATTATATTATATATAATATAATGATATATTCATATATTATAATATATACCATCTATTTATGTTATATTTATAGTAAATAATACTGAAGAAATTAATACTAAGAAAAACATAATGAGGAAGAAATCCTGGGGAATGTGTGAAGTGTTTCTTCAGGGGAATAGAGAGGTCCTGAAGCAGAAGATGGTGATACTCTGAAAGCCCCTACAATTAACAAGTGTTGCAAAAGATGGAAGCCCTGGCCTGTGACATGAGTCTGAGCAGTTCTCCAGCAAGCAACAGGACTCTAGACTTTTGATTTGAGATTTTACTCTAAAAGAGCCACTATTTTAACTGCTATAAAGCAGATTTCCAGTAGTCAAACAAAATGGCCAAATTTTAAAAATAAAACTGAAAGACTGGGGAGATTAGTTTAGCTGAGAAAGGGAAGTATTTTCTGCCTCTCATAAAAACACAGAGATTTGTTCAAAGAAGCTGTAAAACCCAGCAAAAACGAGTATCAAAAAGCTTGTGGTGCCACAGATAAAGCCTCCCCTTCTCCTGGCACGGGCTGTGCTTCCCAATTCTTTAATCTTCTGCTTAATTCACTTGGGGTGTGTAGCATAATTCAGATTTCCACAAAGAATCGAAGTGATTTGGTGTAGTCAAAGACACAGGTTTGGAAACAGCACAGAGCACATAAGAAGTGGTTAGTAAGGGGTGGTTTTGATGTTTTTCTCTGCTCTGAAACTTTTAAAGTTCATTGTATGGGGCCAGTGGGGAGGGAAAAAACCAATAAAACTAATAATTGAATGAAACATGAACAGGGGTTTAAATGTCAAAAAGCTGAGAAGGCACCTGGGGATCTCTGTCCATAGAGCTGTCAAAGTTGGCTGGTGATGAGATAAAAAGAGAGATCTTGTTAGTGTTTGCAGTCAAAGCTGTTTTCCACAATGCTGATGATTTATCCATTTCTTTTGCCAGTTGAGTTTTGCTGGTTGAAATTGTAGGATTGGTGCAGGCTTTTAAGAAGCTTGCTCAGGTGTGAGGTGGGCAGTGCAGACATGACCTGTGTGCACAGCCCTGGCTCTGTGCAGACTCTGCATCCCTGTGTGTGAGCAGTGTCCTGTCCAGTGTCTCTGCTCCGTGTGCAGTGTGTCTGTGCCCTCCTCTGCTCTTTGTAGGAGGAGAAGCTGAGCTTTGGTGTCACTGTTGAGGGTCTGTGTAGCTCCTCTCCAGCCTGGCAGCTTCTCTTTCACTGTTGGGACAAGGCAGTTTGAACCCCAGTGAGGTTTTCCTTCTTTTCTGCACACCTGAGAGATGAGTAATATAATGTCTAGTTACCTTCAAGGGTGCAGGGTTCCATTATCCTGCCCAGTTTGCTTCTTCTGTCTGGAACACAGCCTTGTGAATGCCCTTTTTGCCTCCTGAGGTTTGCTGCTAAGTGTGATGCTTTGAGAGGAGGTTTGCTTCTAAGACATCCAAGAACCAGATCCTGTTTCACTGTTGAGTGCAAAAGCTTTTGGTATTTCTAATATTTTTCCTTGGAAAGCTACTAATTTGTATTGCAAATGTGTTTGTATACTTCTTTAAAGTCTTTAAAGTCTTTATTTTTCTCCACCAAATGGTATTCTTAAAGTATAAATGCAGTTGCCTCATCAAGAGAAGTTCAGCCATAGAAGGTCATAGAACTTACAGTCAAGAGCAAATTTTAATAAGGTCCCAAGGTCCCCAATTAATTCTCCTTTTTTTAAAGGTATATGCATAAATGCTGGGCCACCAATTGCATTGAGTGTCCTTTAAAAATAATTAATACTGCAATCCCTTGAGTACTTTCAAGGTAAATAAGTTTTAAAGTTAATTACAGTAATGGTAAAGAG
The DNA here is from genome assembly GCF_052056855.1 of Sturnus vulgaris. Lineage (NCBI taxonomy): Eukaryota > Metazoa > Chordata > Aves > Passeriformes > Sturnidae > Sturnus > Sturnus vulgaris. The sequence continues at coordinate 13,696,132 of NC_142256.1, read as the reverse complement.
ATAGAAACTGCTTTTCTCTGTATTTGTTGTATATAACTATAGGCCCATATAGATAATCAAACATTTCTAGGCAGATCTGGATCGATTTAGAGATTACAGCTGAAGCAGGGGTTGAATTGCAGCTGGATGTTGTTGAAATTGCACAAGCTCTCTTCTTGAAAATTTTTTTTATATTCCAGCTTCCTCTCTCTATTTTCCTCTTCCCTATAAAATCTTGTATTATCTGCAGGTTTTGAAGACTTCTTTTTCTAATCTGGGTTGCTTTTTTTGTTTTGCTCCCTAAATAGAGATTTGAGAAAATGTGAGAGTATTACTTGACAACCAAATTATGTTGGAGTGAAGTGAGTTGACTTTGTTGCATGGAGCTGCATCAGCTGATCTTCTGGCAAAGAACAGTTCAAGATAAAAGAGTAAAAAATACATTATATTTAAACTTCTGGGGAAACACTGGGCATGGTCTGGTTATTATAGTGAAGCTATCTTTAACACTCGTATTTAATGGAAACACATTCTTTCAGCCATCATTTTTAGTTTGGTTCAGGAATGTATTTTTACATGAACCTTGCACATCCCCACTTTCCAGTCTTGGTGTTCTCTGCAGGATGGACTCAGTGCAGGGGCCAAGCTCCTTTCCAGAGCAGACAGGTGTGAAGAAGGGCTCCCATTGTGTGCCTGGTTCACACTCACAGGCACTCAGGGTGTGGGACCAGCCTGGTCTGACTGGTAAGGAATGGCCAGAAGGCACCAGATGTGGGGCTTTAGTCCTCAGCAGCCTCTGCTTCCCTCCCCAGACCTGCCCTGTCACACTGCACTGCTTGGTAACTGACACCAAGCTGCAGATATTTGTTCCACTGGCTTTTCTTTAGCACTGGGTTAAAGACAGAGCCAGGGTTTCAGTGGCTGCTGGAAATCCCATCCCAGATGTAGGCAGTGCTCTGATGAGAGCAGCCTTCTCACCACTTGCAGCATCCTGCATGGTTTGGGAAGTAGGAGTCTGGCTATTAAAAGCAGCTGTTCCAAATGGTTAAAAAGGTACCTTGTAGAAAAAAAAAGTGTGCTGTAAATGTTTAACAACTTAATTACCTGTGTAGTTAATTTGTTCTGTCTCCTGTGAAGTCCAGCTTTTTCCTTTTCTGGAACCCTGATGTGTCTTGATTTTTAAGAGGGTCTTCTTACTTGTACATATGCTGCAATTTAGAAATACACACATGAGAAATTTGTCTATACATGAGCAAGACTGGATTTTTGTATTCTGCAGATCTAATCAAAGCTCATTTTAATAATGGGATTTCTCTTAAATTTTCTAATGGGTCTAAACCTTTAGACTTTTCAATCTGTTTTCCAGTTATTATAGTCAGATTTCTGGATGAATAATGCATAGTTTTGCTTTTAAAATCAGTCCACACAAATCCACTTTATTTTCACTTTTTATTGATTCCAACCTTGATGGCTTGCATACATCAGAAATTTCACAACTTTAAAATGTGTCTATCCCTACAAACGAGTCATTGATCAGAAAAGGTTAATTTGACTGACTCCCTTGAATTTTTCATTTTCTCTCTGCTTTGTTTCTAAGTATTAAAGCAATTTCCATTTAGAAACTTCAGTTTTCAGAAGAGTAGGGTTTCTCTGCTGAATGCAGAGTGTATTCAGTGTATTCATTTAAATACAAATTCATAGAAAAAATTCACAAATACAATTCACAGAAAATTTGAACCCATTGCAGTACTTTATTACTGTAAGAATGCTCAGGTTATGCTTCCACCAAAGAGATTCATCTGTTGCTTACTGCTAATATTTAATTCATTGTAAAGTACTACAGAATTAGGTATTTTTGAAATGGTAAAGAAAACATTTTTGACCTCTACTAATGAAATTGCCATCAACTGCCTTTTTTCTCTTTTCCCCTCCCCTTCCCTTGAGCTCTTTTTTTTTTTTTTTTTTTTTTTTGTCTTGAATTTCCTCAGCACTTTTCTTCCCAGGCACTCTGTCATCTCACTTTTTAATTACCTTTTTACTTTCTAAGGTGGATGTAGGAGGGACCCAAATGCTGACTTGGAGATAACAGTGGGAACCCCTGTGGGCTCTGGGCAGCTGTGGCTCATCCTGGTGGGCTGAAATCTGGCAGGCTGAGAATTCCCACCTGCAGACCTGGACCCGTGTCCTGGAGAATTGGGACTGTGGAGACAGGGCTGCTGCTGGGACCTGCTGTCATTGTTTGTGATGGCTAAGGTGTAGTCTGGAACCAATGCCCTGTGATTGTATGAATTAATATATTTAAAATAGAAAACACTTCTCAGCTTACACAGATCTGTTTTACACTGCCAGCAGCCACTTCAGACCAGGTCTTCCCATTCTCCTCGAAGGTGACTGACAAAATCTGCAGAGGAGCTTTGCTGCTGAGATGGAAGATTTGGGTTCTTGTTTCCCTTCAGAGTCCTCAGTAGGAGGTGAAGGAGAGTTTCTGGTGTTATTTTAGGAAAGGTGATTTCTGTAAAATATCTGCCTTTCAGCAGAGAGTTTGAACATCTTACATGGAACACAGAATTTTGCAGAGGATGTAGCAAAACCTGCCAGTGCAGGAGCAGCCCCTTCTACAGGAAAGAGGGACCTGGTGGCTCCATTTGGGAGCAGTGGGACCAGCTGGGCTCCCCTGGAGCAGTGCAGATGCTGCTGTGGGTAGGAGGCATCCCCTTGCTGCTGCTGCCTTTCACTTGCATTGGCATAGATGCCTTTTTGATCATTTTTTGACTGGAGAGGCATCAATCACATCTGAATTATTTGCTGCCTCAGATGTTTTATTATGAAACACCTGTTTTTCTCCAAACCCAGGCACTGTGTGATCTGACCAAAACCAGAAGGAACCACATACTGCCATGTCACTTTTATGTGCTGCCAAACCTCTTACAGTGAAGTGCCTTTAGAGCAAGACTGTCAGTGTGGTTGGCTGAGTGACAGAAGAGCTGTGCTGACCACTTGTTAGATGCTTGGTTAGTTTTGAAATGCCAAGGGGTTGTTATCCTCACCTGTAAGTTCCTTACTCAAACATGTGCAGTGAGGACCCTGGCTCTCCTGAGGTGGCTTTAATCAATACACAGATTCTTCCCTTAACATCAGGAGACTGAGCAACATCAAGGAAAGCTCAGGCAGTATTAGAGAAGCACAGTGGGGTGGGGAGTGGTGCTGTGGTACACAAGTGCTGAAGGAAAGATAAACTTTCCCATCTTAGTCCATCTGGAGCTAGGCCATTGTGATGGATTACCAACATGTTTGCAAGCAACAGTTGTGACAGAAACCTGTTTTCTGTGTGACAGGTTTTGTTTTCCCTATAGAAGTGTGTGCTGGTTGGACACTGCTCTCACGTGTCTCTGGCTGAGATGTCCCCATGGATGTATTGATCCGTGGATGTGCTGTTCTGTGAGCAAGGGGCCAGGAACCTGCTTCCCAGCACACACAGCCCTGACACTGCCCTGGCTGTTGTTTCCTCTCTCTCTGTGCTTGATGCTTGCAGGGGCTGGCACTCAAATGTGCTCCATGCAGCCCGAGGTACTTTTGCCACTGATGAAATGGGTGATTTAAACAAAACCAGAAATTGTTCCTGTCCTTCCTGTGGTAGTTTCAGCCTTTCTGCTGTTGTTCCCTTAGCAGGTCAGTGGGTTCTTTAGAAACCAGTGCCTGAGCTGGCCCAGCATTTGGCTCTGTGCTGAAGTGGAGGAGCTGCTGGAAATGACACATCCCAGTAGATTATATCTGCTTTGAAATGTTCTCAGCCCTCCCAGCTGATGGGGCCCTGATTTCCTGCCCATGTCTGCTGCCTGCCTGGCACACAGCCTGCTGCCATGTCCTAGCAGTGCAGGTTCTCCCTGCTTCACAGTTTTATACCCTTCCTCTGAAACAGAAATAGCAATTGGATGTGTTCATTCAAAGCATCAAGGGAAGAGGCCTTTAGCAGCCTGGCTGGCTGTGACATTTACCTTCTCATGTCTGTCAGGATTTTCATTGCTGAAATGAGGCTTGTGAACAGCTCCTCTCTAGACTGCCTCTTCAGCCAGGACTGAAACATTGGGAATGCTGGATAATAATCTACTGACTTCATTTTATTTAGTGACACAATGTCCTATGTATTTGGGACACTTCTGTGGCTTGTTTGTCATGATTCTTTGTCTCATGTATTTTGATCTTGTAAGGTTGACGAAAGAATCACTTAACCATCTGATTTCATGTAGTCTTTCTTATGACAGCATTTGAATGAGAAGCTGATGTTTATATTGAGTCCAAAGTAAGGATATTTTTTCCCCCTGAATTAGGCTCTAAGAGCTGGATGTAACTGTGTGCAGACTTCAAAAGACAAAGATGTGTCAGTATCTGGATTATTTATTTATTTATTTATTTAGGCAAGGTCAAAAAGATGAAAACACAGGGCTGGATTAAAACCTTTGCGTTATAAGTGAGAAGACATTAATTACTTAAGTGGACTCAGTCTTTAGGGAATGCTGGATTTGAGGCTTTCTAATGGGCCCTCCTGCCTGTCCCCATGTAGGCTGACCAGGAGAGGCAGAGCTGGGCTCTGAGTGCCAGAGGAGATGGAGCTGGAACACTCAGGGGGTTTGTCCCAGCTGAAGGGACTGCAGTTGTGAAGCATGGGGAGTCTGGGGCTTGAGAATGCTCTGTAGTGAAATTTTGTGAAGGATGCTGCCCTTACTTACTGTTCAATTTGAGTGCATGGGTGATGAGCACAACTGTAAAAGTAGGGGCTAGGATAGAATGACTAGGAGGATTTATTTATTTTTATTAACATAGGGGAGATTTCTGTGCTGGTTTTGTTTTGCTTATTTGTTCTGGTTTCAATATGAATCTGCATCATCTCAGTACCTGAGAAGTCAGTGCCTTGGAGATGTGATCAACAACTGCCCAGTGTTTCATTCTCTTTCTGCTCTTCTAGACACTACATGAATGTGCATCATCATACTTATTTTCTGAGGTTATAGTAAGATTTCTTATGGTTTCTTCCTGCATATTGCTCCTAGCATTGAACAGGATTCCTAAATTGGAAAAGATATTAAAAAAATAATGTGGCAAAAAAAGCAAATAAAAATAAGGAATAAAGATGGATTTCACATATATTTCATATAATTCTTGTACAAACTTAATTCTTTTCCTTAAGCATTGGCAAGTTTTTTCCAGAGAAGGGAAATGCTGCTAACATTTTATTAGCACCTTTGTTACCCTGGCCTTTTCAATCTAACAGCAGAGTGTAGCTTGGGGGAGGGTGTTACAGCTTATCTTCTACTCTTTTGACACCTTGTGCAAATTAATGACAAAGCCCCACATAATGTGCAAGTGGAAATGAGGTTTTACCAGTACTTGAAAACCCCATACTTAAACTCCAAAATGAAAATTCTTTTCTTGAGCCCCATGACCTAAGCCCCTCCTGTGAACAACTGGGGGAAGGTGGGAGAAGAAAAAAGGGAAGGGGGGAAAGAAAAAATAATTTTAAGTTTTTTTGAGATTGTGACTCATTATTCTTTAGCTCTCTGGAATGCCACGAGACTTTTTTAAGCATCCGCTATTTGTCACTTGGCAGAAAGAGGCTGATAGCTTGAGACTTGAATTGTCATTTTATACATAACACACTGACAGATCCATGCAAAAACAAACCTACCAAAATTACATTTAAAAATGTATAAAGACAGCAAATAAACTTAACAGAGAGGTTGCCAACAGTATTCTTAATTCTGTGATAAAAGCAGGAAAGAGGGAGCTGCTGGGGTTGTGCCTCTTACATTTGCACTGATTTTATGTGCCTGGTCCTATTGCTTTCTATTTGCTGTCTCCTAAAATGGTTTTCCTAACATCAGGTAGAGGGAGGGAACTTGTGTTTTGGCTCTTTGGAGGCAGAGCAGAGAAGTCAGCTAGCAGGGAACTGCTTGGAAGGGGGAGTGATCTCCCTTATTGAGCAGTGTTGTGTCAGTAATTTGCTGTGAAGATGTCTGAATTTGAATATGAATTTGCTTTTGGGCATGCACTTTTTCTAGTCTGTGTCCACTCACAGTTGGAGGATTGGCTTTTAATATTGCATGAATGTCAGCTTGGATGTTTGGACTTTTAAGAAGCTGCTTTCAAAATGATGTTTTTCTAACAGGAGCCAGCCAAGGTGTTTTAGCACAGAAGGAAGAAAAGTTTCCTCAACACTCCTTTGTCAAAGCAGATGTTGCAATGTGGGGCAAGATGAGGAAGGGTCTCCCTCACTCAAGCATTTCATACAATGCTTGTATGAAAGTGTCAAAATGTTATTTTATGTAGCCTATCTGTGCATCTTATTTTGGACCACTATTATAAGGAGCTTTACTTTGTTCTGTAGCTCTCCATGAAGTATCAGAGGCCTTTTTCTGCTCATATTACTTGTGCAGTTTTTTGCTCTGTAATTCTCCAAAGTTTTCTTACTTGCTCTGGATGGCTTTTGCAATGATGTGATTGATTTCTTGAGAGTTGAACACTCCCATGAAAGTGTTCAATCCACCACATCTCAAACTGAAGCTGTGCTTTAGTGACAGTTAATTGGGAGTTATTTATGTTTTTCTACAGGCAGTAGGTATTATCACTGTTTTCCCTGAACTAGCATTTAAAAGCTTCAGAGATAGGGTCCCTTCTACACTAAACAACATTTAAACATATTGAAAAAAGGGTTCCAGAAACTTTAGAGGTAAGTTATGTTTTTACCATGAAAAAGCAATCCTGAAAATAAATATTGAATAACTATTTCAGAGGAGCCAGAGAGAAAATTATTGGTCATCCCAGCTACTTGTGGAGAATACATTGCCTTGAATTTGAAGGGGAAGAACTTACTTGACCCTGTTATCAAGGGTGCACCAAAGTGAATATTAAAAAAGTGATGCTTTGAAGCCAAGCTGCAGGTACACTGTAGTAGGCTGTATCCACTGACTTGACATGTTGACCCTGACTGTTGAGATCCCATGATAACTCTTGGAATATGTATGCATGTATATGAGAGGAATAAACAGAGCTCTCAAATTTCAAGAAGAGAAATCACTGTATCACTGCTTTCTCTCTGACCTTGAAAGGTCTTGAATTATTAAAGAGTCTCTTAAAAGTGCAACCTAGTTTCTAAACCCTGTAACTTTAAAATGGCATAACCATTGTGAAATTTAATTCTGGAACCATTGAAGCAATTTTTTTCTACATTACTTTAATTACAAAAATTGGATGTTTCTATTGCTGTAGAATGTTTTATCATTTTAATTAAAATTAATAATTTTATGTACACTGCAGTGCTGTGAATTCAGGATATCAAAAGTTTTAACAATTCCTAATACTCTTGCAAAAATACCCTTGAGTAGCTGAAATACTGGGGGAGTTTCTGATAGCTGAGTACCACTTGAGTTACCTACATGCTAAGTTCTAGAGGGCTCTAAGTAGTTTTTAAATATCACTGGGACACAAAGGATTGTTTACACTGCCTGTGACCAGAAAACAGACTCCACTGGGACAACTGAGGCTGCACCAAACTTTGAGCTGCTTAACAAAAACACCTACATTTGGGCAGCTTCAACCTGAGCAGATTTTGAAATAATGATCTAAGGATGGCACCTCCATCCTCTTCCTTGGGTTAGAAGTTTTCATACAAGAAAAATTTCCCATGTTTGTATATGATGAGGGTGGTGATGTGTTGTAGTCTTTGCCCTAGATTTGCCCTTGACACAGTGGAGTGGAATCAGGACTGCAGCTGTTCATAGCTTATTATTTTCTGTCTCATTTATTAGCATCGAAGAAGTGGCATGTCTCCCCAGTTCCTAGGTTTGGGTTATTTTATGTTCTCTTGTGCATAAGTGAGTTTTATATGCTGTAGGAGAAACTTGCAATGGAAAATTCATCCAACCCCGACCTCACAGGTGGAGTGAACCTGTGTCTGTGTTTCAGCAGGAACCAGAAAATGTTTTTGCTGCAGGAGCCACTTGCAGGCTGTGGTCACAGCTGAACCTTGGCTGTGGCACAGCTTTAGGTCTTGCAAATCCCATTGAGTTCCATCTAACAGGGAGGTTTTGAATTGTGGGTTATTGTCAATGTTTACAGCAATGTGAATAGAGCCAATTAGTGACTTTGCTTTTTGTGTGCTGTAATAAGATGTTGTTTTCCCACTTTGCTAAATGGGCACAGGGCACAGAAAGTTTCTCCTGACCCTGCGGAGGGAGGCTGTAGTGAAAGTGCTCCTGCATCAAATGCCAGTCTCTGCCTGCTGAGCAGGAGTATTTCAGGAAAGCAGGCCTGGGAATGCCCAAGGGTATGCTGAGAGGAGGAGCAGGGCAGCTCTTTCCCATGCACATGTGGGCCAGGGTCTGTCACTGCATGTGTGTTGTGGTTCCAGTGGAATAACTGTGCAGGGCAGTATTTGATGGCTGTTGCGATTTGCTGTGTGTGAATACAGATGCATTTACTGCCCTATAATTTGTGTCCATGCAGAGCTGCTTCAGCAAAGGCTGGGGGAAATGGGAAGGGGTGGAAAGAAGCAATCAATTTCGGCCCTTCAGGAAAGTAGCATCCTGTAGATTCTGCTATCATTACATCCAGTTTTTCTCCTTGTGCATTTGTCACAGATCAAGCCCTGCTACCCACTTTTAAATGTAATTACTGTAAATGAGGCACTTTTCAATTCCAGGCTCTTGCACCATGCCAGAACCATGTAAGGCCCTGTGCAGGAATCCATCCTCCATGTCTCAGGGACAGAAATGCTGCCAAGAAGCATGAACTATCACTTTTGCTTCCTGCATCTTAATAAAACAGTGACATCTTTCAAAGTTAATTTCAGAATGTTCTTTGTTGTCAGAAGTAATTTGGTGGCCTTGAAGAGTTGAAAACCCCATCCCCTGGATAGTCAAATGTACTTTTGGGTATTTGTAATGTGACTTGTGGTAAACAAAAGCTGTACACAGAGAGCTTGCAGACTCCATGCTCTCTTCATCTAGATCTGTAGACTAAAAACAGTGTGGTTTTAATTAGGAGATACAGTTAAAGCTGTTCAGAGATGAAAAATTGCAGAGAGACCTGCTTGCAAGATGCATGTGCCTCCTTTTTCTGACCCATACTCATGAGCACACCCTTGGTGAGCAGGAGCTCCAGCTCTGGCTCTGCCTGTGGCTTGGTGGAGCTGCAGAGCCCCAGCACTGAGGGCTTAGCTTAGGGCAGGCCAGAGGTGCAGGATTCTTCCACTGAAGGATTCCCCTGCATCTCTGCTGATGCTAGGGAGCAGGACAAGGCTGTCCTTTGTTGGCAGATGAAGCTGGAGCAGGCAGCTCCACCACTGGGGTCTGTAATGCAGATTGCAGAGCTGAGGGCTGTGGTGGGAAGCACCATGCAGAGCTCTCCCTGTGCAGGGCTGATGTGTGTGCAGCAGCCAAAGTGTTGGAGGGTGTGCAGCTCCTGGCAGATGAGAGGCAATGCCATGTGGAGCTCGACCTGTCCCTCCTAAAACTTGCGCAGTAAGGGGAAATAGTAACAGTTGGTTTCTGCTCTGTGAGAGGAATTAAGCATAATAATGTGTTAGCCTAGACTGCTACCTGCCAGAGTTAGACAGACTCAAGGCTGGGTTAAAAAAAGATTGTCATCTGATTTTTCCATCTGGATGAGACTGCTCAGTTTGCCTGCAGACTGTGTGTCCCTGGGGGCTGAGGCAGAGTGATGCTGCTGCACTCCCTGCCTCGCAGGGGGAGACATGACCAGCACTGAGGCGTCCTGCAGGAACACAGATGCCTTTCTGGAGCTAACTGAGATGTAGATCCAAACATGCTGATGGAAAACAACCTGAAAATATACACACTGACCAATTGGTACCTCTCCCCCAACGTGCTGCTCACAAAACTCAGGTGATTTCAGATGCTTTATATAGGATAGATCTATAGATACTGTTTTCATCCTGCTTGCCACCAGTTTAAAAACACATTAGAAACAAAATGAAGTGACAGTTGTAAAGTATCCAGCATATTAATGCTAAAATGATATGACCAGAATCCTATTAAAAAAGGATTTCTGTTTCATATCTAGAAATTAAACTGTATGCAATTACAACAAGCCCATTTAACCTTTGTCCAGTCCACCTGTCCCTGTCTGTTCAGTCAAGCTTCCCTGAACAAATTGGTTTTATAGCAAAAACACAAGAAGTGATTAGCACAGAAACAGTATTCTGATTATCCTCTAGTGACTAGACTACTGCAAGAGTTAAACCTCGTTTGCATCCTTCAGCAAACAGATGTGGCTGTAGAGAGCTGTGGTATCACAAAAGCAAGGCTAATGTTTAGGGTGTGTGGTATGTCAGCTTTCTGATCTGGCTGGTTAGGCTTATAATTTCCTGCCAGATTATAACAGCTTCTGGTTGTTTGATTGCAAAGGGAAAGGCACTTTGGGGTTTAGGTAGCAGGGGAATTGTCTTACCCAAACGTCTTTCATCTGAACATGATTGGTTAATTTTAGATTTAAAGACTATGCTGGTCTTTCATTTATCTGCTTCAGCCTGTGGTTTGCTTACTTGTATGTTATATTTTTAACTGCAAGGTTTTATATCCATTTTAATAAGACATCTGAAAAATATTGAAGCACTAAATAATCTGTACTTTCCAAGTGAAATAATTGTCATAGTTTGCACAAATAAAACTGTCTGGTTTGCTACAAGTGACACACATATAACAGAAGATAGTCCAGTGGAAGAAACAGTCTTCAGAACAGATTTTCAAGGATTCCTCATTGCTTTGCAATGCATTTTTTGGTGAAACAGGCAAATGACTTGAACTTACAGCCCAACCTGGTCATTATTTAAAATCACTGAGTCATTTCTAGTCTCCAACTTTTCCTCTTCATAAGTAGCTTTTTGGATGGACAGCATGGAAGCTGCTAACTAAATTTCAATTCTTAGGAAGGCCTTTAGTCATATAACTTAGGGTGATAAAAATCCTATTTAATGGAGAATACGCCTTTGCCATGGGCTTGGTCAATAAATTAAATGAATTAATTAAGTTGAGCTGTCAGGACCAAGGACTGTCATGAAGTCAGGCCAGCAGACTTGTCCATTTATCAGAGGCAAAAGTTTGTCAAGAAAAAGCAGCCTTTAATGGGTTATTCTGGAGTGAATGCAAATGAGCAAGTACCTAAAAAATCCAGCCAAGGAGTGTCATCTGATCACAGGCAATATAAAAGGAGGTAGATACGTCTGCACAAAGTCATTAAATTTGCTTATCAAACTTCTTACTTTGAATTTTTGAACTTCAAGTTCTGAGGAGATGAATTGGCTTGTGAGAAATAGTCTTTGGTATTTCCATTTTTCACTCTTCACTGAGAAATTCAATTTATTTTATGTTTTGAGATGTATATATACAAACACAGAGGAAACATATACCTATATATGTATGAAGTGGTTTAAAATGCAAGCTTATTAAAAAATAGGAAAGCTTTTATTGCTTTCAGAGCATTTGGAGGAGTTATGCTCTGCAGGTAGAATTCAGTGCAGAGACTGGAGGAGGACCAATGCCTTTCTGTCATTTTAGCACAAAAAGCTTGCACAGGAAGTGTGGTTTGTTCCTGGCTCTGTTTGCTGCCTACAGGAGAGTCCTGGTGAGCCTGGCCCGTGAGGGTCTCACAGCTGGGTGCTGTGGGCATCTGCATGGAAGACCCTGATGAGTGACCCAAGCTGTCTTTGGGCATCATTGGAGAGGAAATGTCAGCAGGGTTTCAGTGCCCACTTAATGAGGGTCAAGAGACAGAAATCCATAGGTGCTCCATAGCTTTAGTTTTTCCCTGTGACCCTTAGGTTGCAGAAAGGTGGTGACAGTATTTTTCTGGCAGAAATCAGTGTGCTGGCTGATGGAGGTGTGTGAAGCTGCAGTTTTCTGTGGAGTCCCCCGAGGCTGGCATGGTGTGAGCAGCAGAGCAGCAGCAGATCCTGGCTCTTATGAACCCCTTTGGTACCACGTGTTCCCCTGCGGATGTGGTAGGAGGGAGCTGGTTGTGCTTCCCAATGTAGAAAGCAAAGCAGTGCATATAATTGCATCGAAGTTGCATCTCTGTTTTGGTACTTCCAGTTTAGCTCTAAAGCCCTGGCCATATGGATGCACTCCTACAGCCACTCTGGAGGCAAGCTGAGAATAAAATGAGCTGTGTGCAAGTGCTGCAAGCCTATGTAAATGAAACCTGCCTGACAAACCAGAAACAGGCCTTTTTGATGTATAACAAAAATAAAATTATCTCAAGGCATAGAACTTTATGTGTGTTCAATTCCTGTTGATTAAATAGTTCTCGGCTCAAAACAGCAAGGCAGTGAGCCAGGGATGCTGGTAGCAGGGCAGTGATTTATCAGGAGATAGGTGTAGATGACAGTGCTAGAAAAATGTGCCCAGCCAAGTTGGCAAGGCCAAGGTCTTCACTGATAGTGGTTTGGAGATGTTGTGATTTGACACTGGCCAAACACCAGGCACTCATGGAAGTCGCTCAGTCACCCTCCCCTGCCCCAGCTGGGCAGAAGAGAGAAAAAAATGAATGAAGGCTTCATGAGCTGAGATAAGGACTGGAGGAAAACACTCCAAGGGAAAACAGGCTCAGCTTAAAGTTGCAAAGTGAATTTATACTAACAAAATCAGAGGAGGATAATGAGAAGTAAAATAAGCCTTTAAAACACCTTTTCCCCCCCAGCCCCTCCCTCTTCCCCACTGACACTGCAGGGAGACAAGGCCTGGGGGTTTGGTCAGTTTGTCACTGAGGTTTTCTTTCACTGCTCTGGGAGAGGAGTCCTTCCCCTGTGAGACCTCGGGGTCCCTCCCATGGGAGAGACAGTTCTCTGAACTTCTCTGTGTGGGTTCTCTCTCATGAGCAGCAGCCCCACCACACCTGCTGCAAGGTGAATTCCCCCCATGGGCACACAACCCTCCCAAAACTGCAGTGACATGAGTCACTCCTTCCACAGGGTGCAGTCCTGCCTGGGAGCAAGGGCCCCCTCCCTCCACTGGGTATCCCACTGGATCACAGCCTCCTCCAGGCATCCCCTGCTCCAGCCTGGGCACCTTCCCCATGGACTGTGGGTGGATCTCTGCATCCCCCATGGATCCCCATGGGCTGTGGGTGGATCTCTGCATCCCCCATGGATCCCATGGGCTGTGGGTGGATCTCTGCATCCCCCATGGATCCCATGGGCTGTGGGTGGATCTCTGCATCCCCCATGGATCCCCATGGGCTGTGGGTGGATCTCTGCATCCCCCATGGGCTGCAGGGGCTCAGCTGCTTCACCACGCTCCTCTCCAGGGCCTGCAGAGGAATCTCAGCTCTGGTGCCTGGAGCACCTCCTGCCCCTCCTTCTGCTCTGACCTTGCTGCCACTGTGTTGTTTCCCTCCTCTTCTTCTCTGACTAGAAGCAAAACCTGTGACTTTGTTTTGATTTCCTCCTTACATCTGTCATCACAGAGGTATTACCAGCCTCTCTTATTGGCCCAGTTTTGGCCAGCAGCACGTCCATCTTCAAAGCCATCAGGGACTGGACATGGTGGAAGCTTCCAGCAGCTTCTCACAGGAGCCACCTCTGTGGCCTCCTCTGCTACCAAAAATTAGGCTGTGCACAACAAACACAGGAGGGAAAGCCATCTTTGCAGCAAGGGTGAGAAGATGCAGGAAGGAGAAAGGACTTGCTCTTGCATTGAGGCTGTTCAGGAAGGGTAGAGGGCAGGGTGTGCCTGACCTTGGCTCACTGAAGTGCACCTGGGAAGAGGATGAAGATGAGAGACTGTGATTGGTGATAACTTCTGTATTGCTTCCCCTCCCTGCTCAGTGTGGCAGTGAGAATCACTGTCCCATGCTGTAGTCTAGGGTCTTAGGGACTTGGGAGAAAAGTTAGAAGTGCACCCAAAAGGCTGAAGCACCTTAGCCGTGGTGTGAGCTGGGCTCCTTAGAGGGTAATTTCTTTGTGACACTGGTCTGTGGGTTCTTGATGAACATTTTAAAAATGGCCCTGGAAAGCCAGGCTTCTTGTACCTTTTTTTTCTTAAACTATTATCAGCAGCTGTGAAGTGATGCAATCCATATGCCGTATGGAGCACCTATATATAAAAATCTGACATATGGATGTTGTGAAGTTCTCAGAAGATTCCACATGCTTGAGATCACCCACGTGCTAAAAACATTCTGTTTGGGAATTAGTTGTTGAGATTTATGTTGAATTCCCAAAGTGAAACTAGGCAAATTCTGCTAGGAATATTTGTAGCACGGAGTCAGATCTGAATTACTCTTTTTGGTCGCCAGTGGAATACCACAGATTTTGGGAAAAATGTGTTTGGGATGAATGTTTTCAAGGTGTCTCTGTAGATAACTTATATTGGATCTCTTCACCAGTTGGATCTGACCTTTTTTCCAGCTCATGGTCCTTCACTGTCATCTGCTGCCCTCCCCTAGCTGGAGACCTCTGTCTCCATGGGCAATATGGGAGGGGGAGGTGAGGCACAAAGTCACTGAACGCCTGGTTTCTCAATTAAGTCTTCAGGACTTACAACTCAAATACGTTGTTTTGCTGCATAGAAGTTAAGGCAGTCTGCTGGCTGCTGTTTCTGTGAGACTTGAAGAAGGTAAGGCACTCCAATGGGTCCAGAAGTTAGTAAAGTGCACAATTTGCAAGAAGCTTCTGCCTTTGCTAACACTGATTTTTTGTGCTGCTGTAGCTCATCATGTCAAAATATTTATCTGGGAGTTCTCCATGACTAGCTAGCATGAGTTGGCCAGGCTTTTTTTTTTTTTTTTTTTTTTTTTTTTTTTTTTTTTTTTTATCTTTTTTTGTCCACTGAGATGGGAATCCACCCTTCTACTGCTGATTTGGCTGGTGCAGCAGGGCTGGCTGCACTAACCTCCCCGGGGCTTTGCCATCAGAGTGTGTGATGAGTGGCAAGGTGGGCATAAGGCGTGGTGGGCATGTTGGCTCCACACAGATGGAGACTGAGGATTGAGTGAGCAAATGGTAAGGAGGAAGGTACACATAAACTGAAAAGACTTTTCAGTTTTACTCACTGTTTGAGAAGCACATAGCAAGTGCTATAAAAATACAGACGAGTAATATGTAGTTGGTTGATCCTCCCCTGGCCTCAGCAGAGGCAGATGGAATTGGGCCCATTTATCTGCTGGTTTTGGGGCTTCTTCAGAGTGAGTGTGAATACAAACTCTGCTGCTGCACAAGGATCATGATCTAGGAAGGGCTTATAGCCTTGGACGTGCTGTGCCCCCAGATGTTTGTACCAGTCCCTAAAATTTTCATGCAAGATATCTCAAATTGCTGCTGCCCTCTCTGTCGATTTTGTTCCTGTGGAATGTCAGAGCATTGACAGTGATTTGGATCCTGCTTTCTGAAATGCTTAGTTCAGGGCTTTAGTGGTGCAGTGATGTGGAGTAGCAGCAAGCAGCACGCTCTGGAGCTTGGTTATTTAGGAGCCCATGTTACAGATGTATGTAAACCCCTTTCTTCCCAAAGAGCTGTCAAGGTGAAGTTAATTCCACTACCAATAAATGTTTGTTGTAATGTGTGAAGGAATAGCAGAAGAGTGAGCCTACAGCATGTGCCTGTACATCACTTTAATTTGCTATCAACCTGGAATGATTTCTAGTTCATAGCTGTGTCGTAGTTATTTGCACGTGCTGTGCCACAGTGGATTCTACTTGCTTAAAATCCTTGTCAGGGAAGAAACATTTTTCTGGCTTTTATTTGCAATGAAAGCTGTTCCCTAGAGTCATGTCAGCTGCAGAAATCCAGACCCTAGCACAAGTGTCTGCATTAAAAACTGGGCTTTGGGCTCCATTAAAATACTGTGACTGCACATGTCACAAACAGAGACAGGCAGTGCAGTAGCACAGGCACTTGAAAGATCCTGCTTTGAAACCCAGGGGCTTTTGAAACTGGGGTTGCAACCCTGGAGAAAAGAAACAGCTATCTCCTCTCTTTTCTTTTTCCAGCCTCTGTCAGCTTCTGGCTTTAAATTTTCTCTGACTTTATGCACTTGTCTCTTGGTAATCTTGCCCCATATTTAATTTGGGATGGCAGGTAAGGCATAAGGTCAAAGAACTGGAAATGACCTTGTAAAACTGAGACAATGGAGCCAGAAAGATGGCCCTTCAGTTAAAACTGGCAATAGTAACTGCCAGATTTTTGGGAATGGTTGCAAACTCATGATTAGACCAAGCAAAATTACATAAAACTTTTGACCTTTGAATATAAACACGGCTGGAGGACTTGGAGAAGAGGATGGCAGGGCTCCAGTAAGAGAGACAAGTATCATGACAGTTTAGTCCCCACTGTGTAGGCAGCAAGGCATTGCTGATGTGTTAATGCCTCTTTTTCACATTTAAGAGAAAAGTACACATCCTCTTCCTTTTTGTACAAAATGTTTCATGTGTTTATATGTGTGTGTATACACATCACTCCCATACATAGATGGGGTGCATGCCCTTTATTGCCTCTAAGACAAGGGCTGGCCTGCTCCTTCTGGCCACTTTTTATAGATGGCCCATTGCCATGATGCAGGAGTGCCTTTTATTTCTGTAGCAAGCACGGTGGCCACCACTTGTTTAATGCTAAGTCTGTTTTCCCTCAATTCCTTCCGGAGGAGGAGGAGGAGGAGGATTGGAGCAGAATGCTTTGGTCAGTTTTGCTGCTCTGTTGTGGTGTGGCAGCAGGTGTGTCTCTTATTAGGGGACGCTGGACCCAAGGAAACTTTTGAAGTGGAAGGGTTTAGGGTTTATGGTGAGGTCACAATTCCTGGGGGAATTAATTCATCAGATCAGCTGATGAGAAGTGCTGTCCCCTGCCCTAGCAGTTAAGTGTGTGCTCTGCTTTTAAGCATGTGGGTAGTGTTAAACCTGGATTAGAAATTGAGATTGCTTTTTGACAGCGTCAAAGTAAATTAGAGAGCAATAATAAACCCCGAAGAAGAGATTAGGATTTAAAAACTGAATACTCTTACCTCTGCTCTTGTCGTACTCTTTTTGACTATGGAGCAAAAAGAGAAAAGTGCTGAAGGCTGTTCAGATTTTCAGCAGAAAAGACTAATGTTTTGATGAGATGAGCAGGAAATAATGGCCAGAGACTTGCAGAAGAGCATTGAGATTTGCATTGATTTTTGAATCCCTGCTTAGTACTGCAGGTCATTCAAGATCTAAACTACAACAAAGGGCATTTCAGAGACAGAAAAACAGAGATCCCATAGGTGCAGAGTGCACTAATCTGGATGTAGCAAACAGGTTATGGTGTTATGAATTCTTATTACTTGGTGTGGGACTGTGCATGCTGTTGGGTGTGTGCTCTTAGGCAGAATGAACAATTTTCTCAAAAATTCTCCAAGGTGTTATTCCAGTAAATGGGTAATGTTGTGTAAGTGCCAATTAACTTCTTGTAACTCTTTGGCAGCCCAAGAAAGCTGTAGTGCAATTCCCCCCTTCCCATGCTCAAGGGGAAAGCAGAGGCTGGGGAAGTTGAGCCCCGAGGTTGTTGTTACGTTCCTGCAGCTGCTGCTGATGGCATCACTGGAGGTGGCAGACAGGACCTGGTGGCTGCAAAAGGATCTTCCACATTAGGGACACTCACCAGGAGGTGAGTGGGAGTCTCTGAAATTTGTGGCTTAAGGATCTTAAACAGTGTCATAAAAAGGCCCGGGGTGAAGAAAAGGATGGAAGGCAGTTCTGCCAGGCCATGCTCAGCTGGTGCAGAGGGGTGAACTCCTTGTTTGCCAGTCCCATTCCCTGCTTCTGCACCAGGTTTTGTTTGTATTTTCTTCCAGCCCTTGAAGGAGGTGAAGCCAGGTTCATGCAGACAACTCTTTGGTATCCAGACCAGCTATGGGAGCAGAGATATGTCCTGTAAGGAAATGTCCTTTTGGGTGTAAATGGTATATGATGAGGGCCTGCAGAAGCAATCCAGAAAGCAGCCTGGACTTGGGCTTTGTGAAAGTCTGCATCCCTGTCTCAGTTCAATACATCTCATCCCCAAAAGCATTAAGAATTTCCATACAGCTTTAGACTGTCTCCAGATTCCTACCCACTCAATCTCTAATTAAATGTAAGAATTTCCACTTTATGATTAATCCTTCTTTTCAGGGCAAGTTGCAAAATAGTTGAAAAAGTAAGACTTATCTGTCTGCTGCTTTCCTTCTGCCTTTTTAGTTTGCAAATGAATGTAGGGTCATCTTATATCATTCGTCTTCTTAGAACTTTTGCCAGTTTTAATTCTGTAAAACGCAATAGTCATTCCTCATACTTATCTGTAAATTGCATTGAATCTTGTTGCAGTCATATTAGGTGGTAATGATTTATATGCCTTCTAATAATTTATTTGATTATGCCAGCTATGTTCCATTTCTAAAGAATTATCAAGTTAATGCTCTTGCGTAGGGAACAAAGAAATATTTTCCATAGTTCTTACTTTGCCTTTCTGCATTTGGTACAGTGCTGCATGTTTGGTTTATTAATACAGTGGTGTGTAAGGATCAGGCTGACAATTTATTACAGGTGTTGAATGTTGTTAGACCCCAGGTTGCACAGAAGCTGTGTACCCAGAGGTGGTTTCAATGTAGTGAGTGTCAGTGCTTGGTGTTTCTGCCTTGTGCACATCCCCAGATTCTGCAGGTCTCTGATGGGAGAATATGCTGGGCACAGATGGGGCTGATGGCTCTGGGCTCAGTGGGAATGTGAAGGACAAATAACACTGTCAGAAATCTCAGTGGCAAAATACATTGGGGTTTCCTTTCCTTCTCCTTATGCCCCAACAGTTCTGTGCTGAGCATAAGGAGCTCTCACCTCCCTCATCAACAAAGGGCTGGGTGCAGGGAAATAGCTAAGCACAGGTTTAACTTTAGGATTGGAATTACTCCCACAGATTTCTGAGGCAATTGTTCTCTCAAAAAGAAACAAACAGGAAGTGGGACTGCTGGGGGGGACAGGGGGAGAAAAGCACAGTAAGACTAAAGGAAAGTGATTTTTCTATCTGGTGTGTTTCATACATTGGAAACTCTCAATATTTCCTTTCTTGATGGATGTCTACCCTGTCTGTTTTCTCTCCCTTTTGGAATTTTGTGCCTAACTCCTGGATAATATGCTTCAAAGAAGTAGGAAGAAGTTTCAGCTCTAGGGGAAAACTCTCCTCTCTTCTTTTCATGAAAAAATGATGCAGTTTTTCTTTCCTTTTCTTTGACTTGCATATTTGGAGAAGCACAGGATGGAACAAAGTATTGCACAACTCCAAATAATGTCCAACTTTTTTCTCCTCGCTAACATTTCTCTTTGAAAAACAGTAAATTTCTTTCTGAATACGTTGGCATAAAATATCAATTTTTGGCAGTGTTTGAATGCTGCTTTTTTTGTCATTTAAAAGTACTAAACTGCTGAGACATTGCACTTTTGAACAGGATGAAATATGGTTAATTCTTAGGAAAAATGCTTGTGATTACTCCAGAAGTCAGATTGTTGCCTTTTCCAGAGTTCTGAATACAGGCTGGTACTGTGTGTGCATGAGAGAAGTAGTACACCTCAAAGGGACAGAAATGATAGGTGGGAAAACAGGAAGATATTTTACCCAGTGCACAAGCACCTGGAATCATGCAGAAAATCAAACAAGAAATTACTTCCTAGCAAGAAATTAAAGCATCAAAGCAATGAAGTGAATAATCAAAGAGACATATGATATCCCCTCCCTTTAAACCAGGTTTTTCTTTTTCTAGAGCACTTGAATTTTTGGAGAATTTGAGGCCTAACCCTGTAAACTGCCTTGCTCCCAGCTCTGCTCTGAAGTAGATCAGCCTCTCTGATCCATTGAAACTGAGGAGCCAGATCCACAGCCTGGGTCACTGCATCTGCCCCAGTTACAAAAATGCACTCCATGTCTCCTTGTCAAATTTTTTGTTTCTCTTTTCTTTACCATTTCTTGCTTTTGCTTTGTTTTGCTGTTATTGCATGAATTCTACCACGGAGTGTCACTGGGTTTGGGAATGGGCCTCCTTAATGTCTCTGTTCGTGTGCTTTTCAACATTATTTGCTTTTTAACACTAGTGAAGACAGCTGTGTGCACACAGAACATCTGGGGGCCTGCTGAACCGTAAAACCTCCTGACATCGATGTTTAATTTGCACTGACGTATTTTCACTTTTACTTTATACCTGCTTGCAGCCTTGCATGTCTTTTGGCTCTTTGCTGTTTTACAGATGTCAATTAGCAGGGAGCTGAAACAGAGGAATACCCGCGGTTTTCTGCAAAGCTGTGGTGTGTGAATAAGGAATTGTTCCCAAGATTGTTCCTGTGGCTGCCGAGGACTGTTTGTGTTTAAACAGTCACTTGTTGTTTGCTGATACTCTCTTTTTAAGTGTTATTGTTTCATAATGGTCATTTGCACTTGTACAACCTCCTTGTCAGGAGAGTGTTGATGGTTTGCTAAGAGGCTGATTTCAACCAGATCTTTTCACAGACATGGTTATTAGGGAATGCAGCAATCTTCTGACAGTTTTTCTACTCTATTAAGCAGCCACATCATTTCTATGAATACAAGTGCCTACTTTTACAAGAGTTAGCTTTGGTGTCTAGAGGCCATGTGGGTGTTTATGATCAGTGTTGCAAAGCAGCTGATTCTGCAGGTGCCAGTTCTCTATCTCTGGGCTATCCCCAGATGCTTTTTGGTGCAGATCTGCAAGTACCATGTGTGGTACCTTCTTTGTCTCCCTGTGCACAGGGGCAGTTCTATTAAAAAGGCACAGTAACCCCAACCATTCCATGATTCTGTGCCTCCCATGGCCTTCTCTGGACCCCTCAGATTTGTGCAAGCAAGGTCTTGGTCCCCTGGGAGCAGGGTTGGTTCCTTGGCTGCCCAACAGGGCTCTGCTTTGGGCCCTTCCAGTGGTGATTCTCTTTTGCCCACAGCTTCCTCCCGAACCATTGTGTTTGCCTGTTGACTAAATCCTTATTTCCTTGGGTCTGTAGTGACCCTTAATTGAAGTTAGGACTATTTTTCCCAGACCTGTGAAGTATTTGTTCCCACACATTTTGGCCTCTCGCTTATTCTTGAAGATGTGATGTAGCTCAGTTGCTTCACTGTCTGTTTCTGTTCTGTTGCTGATTAATCTGTTTTTCCACTAGGGCTCTGTTATGAGAGAAGATTAGTATTACAGAGAAGATACTTGTTTGTTTCAAATATTTTGTTTTCTTTCTCTGCTGGGAATACTAACATAAACACCAGGCAATCTGAATTTAAATAGATGAAGTATTAGTCTTGCAGTTCCAGTTGCTTGTCATTACACTTGAGGATAAGGTTACAGCTGATTATACAAAATACCTGAGACATACGTTTTACATTCTCAATCAGCATATTATAGATGAACTATGAAAATCTGAGATAGCTTTTTGTGATAATTGAGAGAGATTTGCCTTGGAGTATGCAAGACTCTTGAGAGAAGCTGAATTGCTTGTCTATAATTCTGTTATAAGCTTTACTGGTGTTTATTTAATATGGAGTTTATTGCTACTGAATATTTTTCTTATGGCTTTCTGTTGAAAGTGTCAAAACACTCAGAAGGTTTCTCCCAGTTTTGATACCCTCTGCACAGGGCCTTGATTGGTAGACCAGTGTGAAGCATCCTCCACGAGCCTGACTCATGCATAAGGCAGCAGTGCACTTATGTGAAGAAAATATAAATTATTATTGCCTGAGTGGGCCCCTTCAGCTCCCCACTTGACATTGAGGGTAATCAGCCAGCCCAGGGCCCAAAATGCAAATGGGCTTGGATTTCTCCAGTCCTTATACTGAGCCCTTGGGGCCATCCCAGACCCAAACTGCCAAATGCAGCAGATCCCTGGCCCTTGGCTTTGGAGAGCTGAGGTTGGGAACTCAGGCTGGAGTCACTTGTGCAGGTGTGGGCTGTTGTGTCCCCTGTGCCAGCAGCATTGGTGGATTGGACTGACCTGTTCTTGCTTGGGGGTGCCAGCACCTCACAGGTGTTCCCCCTATAAAGCTGCGTGGGGCAGCCCCAAGGTGCTCCTTGGTAGCAGAAGAGCAGCACTTCTGGCAGTTAAATGCTTTTAACAGGATGAGGAAATTTCATGTGCTGGGACTGTGCAAAGGCCAAAAGAGACATTGTATTTGACTGAGAGGCCCATCACTGCTTCAGGCCCTTCAGCTTGGAAACTGGCTGCACCCACAGCTTGTTCTAGCTGAGCTCTGCCACGGATGGGGGCTCCTGTCCCACCTGGGACAGACAGGTGGCTCTTTGGAGACCCAGCTCCTAAGGAGCACCTGTCTCCAACCTCATCATCTGCAGAAACTGGACTTGACCAGAGATCCTGCTGGATTTTTACACCCATTTCATGTTTTCCTCTTCAGCTCTACCTTGCAATGATTACAAATAAAAGTGAAACCGTGCTGATTACCTGGTTGAGATTCAGGTGAAATTCAGTTTCAGAAGAAAAAGTTAAATATTAAATTCTCTATTTAAATAAAGCAAGGGAAGCAGTAATGCAGTAAGCAATAATTTTTGTGATTTTGCTATGGAAGGTTCAGTTTGTCCCTGAGTGGGTGAGATACAGACTGGAATACCAGATGAGAAATAAAAGCCTTTCTGCAGCAATAAGTGGAAAGTTGCAACTCATTTTTCTTTGCTGGCACCTGCAACGAGGGTTGCTTTATGCTTGGCTGTGACTGTTTGTCTAAGCTCACAGGAGTTAGTTTCTCAATGGCTTTAGGGCAGACTCTCATGTTCATGAGCACGGGGGAGTGCTGCTGCTCCTGTCCCTCCCATCAGTGTTTTAGTAGAGGTTTTATGCAGCTGCAGATTGCCAGGCAGGATGGGAGAACTGCTGGGCTAAGGGGATGTTGTGGGGGACATTGGGGCAGCAGGACACAGCTTGTGCCTCAGTTTATCACAGGGATTCAGGGGTTGGAGAGCCCAGCTGAGAGCTGGAGTAAAGCCCGAGCTCTGGTTTGGTTGGGCTGTGTTCACCACGGTGCGTTTCCATTCAGCCCACTCAGCCGTGCTCTCTGTTTGTTTTACTGTTTGCAGAGTCAGCCTCTGGGGCATTAACTCTGGAGGAGATTTCTGTCTGTTTACCAAAATGGAAATAGCCTAGTTTGGGGGTGGGCTGCAATCCCTTCAGAAAAACTCATCTTTAATATATTTCCTGTAATCACAACTTAAAAACAAGCACAGGTTTCCAAAATATTCTTCAGTTTTTCACCTTGGTAATTCTCATACAGGCATTAATCATCCACTTCTTTTAAGTGCTCAGTGTATTGCAGTGAAGAACTGTCTTCTCATGCCTGATGAAAAAGATGAGTGGATTTTACAGTGAAATTCCCATTGCTCTGGGGAGCAGTGATCATGCCGAAAAAATGTTCACTGACCTGTGTGACACAGGTGCCATCTGTGTAGGGATTTTGGTGGAGTTAACCCCTGATAGTTCACTTTTGAACCTCTTATCTTACACTGCAAAGCTACAATGCTGGCTTTAAGATTGTTTAAACCTAGCCTGGCTTGGTAATCATTAGATTATCACGTACATGCTGGCCTGGGTCTTGCAGGGCATGACATGCTGGAATTTTGAGGTGTCTGTATTTTGCCTGCTGTAGTTTGGGGCTTATCCCAGTGAGCCTTAGCACTGGGTATGTTTAGTCCAACTTGTGGTTATAAAATGCAGGTTCCTGCACCAATGGCTTAGCAGTGTATCAAAAAAAGATGTCTAAATATTATTCCCCTCCCTCTGGGAGTGATTGGGTGGGTGGCTGGGTACTAATTCATTTCACATCACTGACATAGATTTTGTGCTGATTTTCTATCCTAAACTCTTAATTCTTTGATGTTTTTCTTTGAACTGCTTTCTTTCCTTCCAATTCTTCTGCTGGCTTTTTGGTTGGAAAGAAGGTGCTTACTAAATTCTGATTCATTATTACAGCTATTCAATCTTAGGGTGTGCCCAGGTAGTTACCCAGGCCTTGTTCCATTATTTGTGCTGCTCGTTCTTCACTCACTTCACCCCTTCCACCATGATCTGCCTCTCTGAGCCATGGGCTGAGCCCACAGCAGCAGCAGCAAGCTGGACCTGAACTTTGGCTTTCTGTGCAGTCCTGGGCTCAGGCTTGAGGGCTTGGAAAGGAGAGCTTGTTTCTGATGGGCATGAACTCTGTGGCTCAGCAGGCTGTGGAGGCAAGATCCAAAATCCCGAGGACGCTGAAGCAGGATTTGTTTTCTCTACCTCATCTGTTGCCACAAGCAACCTTGGTGTGTCATGAAGTGAGGTCTGTTCTTCTTTGGATTTTAACTTGCCTTGGTCAGCTCTAGCTACAGAGGGGTCAAGCACAGAATCCAGTCTATGGCTGCCTTTGTGCTCCTGGGCAGCCTCCCTGTGTTTCAGCTGGAAGCTTCATGTGTTCAACACAAACATTGTTAAATAGAAATTTCAAGGTAGCAGATTTGTGTTGGCAGTTGGGGGAAGGTAGAAGTGGTCTTAAATTTAAATAAAAATAATAAATAAAATAAATATCTTTGACTGTAGTAAAGCTGTATACCAGGGTGTTTAAAAATTTAACATGAAAACAACAGGCTGGCAGCCTGCAGTACTGCAGACTTAAAAATTAAAATGCCACCGTGTTTAATGGAGCTCCCAAAAGTAATGATAAAAATGTGATTACTTCTGATGAGACACATATTCTATTAAGTAAAGAATATGGTAACTTAATCGGCTTGGGTAACCTAAGGTAATTTAAAATGAGTTATATTTCTTACAGCTCAATATGCAAATGAATTGGAGAGTGTATATAGTTAATATTTGCAGGATAAACAGACAGTAATTTGATTATGAACAAACCCAAATCCTTAGAGTGATTATTGCTGTGCTGCTGTTTAGGGTCAGTTTAACTCAGTCGTGACATTGAGACCTCAGTTCCAAAAAGCACTTAGATGTCAGGTGACTGGACATAAGAGTTTATGCAGTTTTTCATCTTATGTGTCCTGAATGCATTCACACTCTGACTCCATAGGTACTTAAGTACAGCGGGAACAGTTTGTTTTCAGGTTTAACACTGTTTAATAGACACAATAATAAAGCCCTTAATTTTCTACTGAATTTCGCACTGTTAATATTGAGAAGACACTTATCTTTCAAAGCTACAATTGAATTTGATGCTTAACTTCAGTCAAGAACAAACTAGAACAACAGAAACAGAATATTCCCAAATGGCCAGTCAGCTGCCATGATGGAAACAAAATAAAGAATAGTTTTCCATAATTTGTTTGAGTTAGGAGTCCACAATTTCTCTAGACTTTTCTCCTCTATATGCATGGTTTAAAAAATCCCAACACCCAAAGTGCTGAAAGACACAGAAAATAGAGTAAACAGACAACATTATTTCTGGCAGATCTTTTTAAAACACAGAGAAGTCTGATGAGTGGTAAAGCAGGATCAGACAAGCTAAGCAAATTTCAATTGACAAATGTAATTGGAATTGAATTCACTGAAGCTGTTTCTGTAACAGGAATGAACTTGGCCAGATGATTGCACTCCATTTTAATAGAAAATAATGAATATTGATGAAGTCTGAGGCATGTGTCACTGCACCCTGCAGCAGTAGGCAGAGGTGCAGTAGGGTATGCAGCAGGTGGTCCTGCCTTCCTGCTGAATTGGCCTCATGGTGCTGCTCTGCCCCAGGGCTCAAACCAGGCAAGCTGGGCTTGGTGTGAATCTGGGGCTCCCTGGGGTTTGGGCTGGGAAATGGTGATGCTGGGGCCAACTCTGTGTCTGAGGAGGGTCAGTGTTAAAGGCTGGGTTTTGCTCTGAGTGTTAGAAATGGGGGGATTAATGTCTGATCTGTCTGTATAAATGGGAAGAAATACCTTATGGAAAGGGTGGAGTGCTTATAGTTTGTTAGCTGTTGGACATCCTAACAGAGGTTGACTTTCTAATGGACTTGGGCATTAGTATGAGGAACCTATATGTGTCTGCTATGGAAGTGCTGAGCATGGAATATTTATTGTTAGCTGAGCTATAATCGGAGCTATGGAGAGTTTAAAAATAGTATGGCCTGCTGGGAGAAAAAGGTAAGAGTATATATTAATGTATTGTATTTATACCCACAGCATGCTTTTCTTCTGGGAGGTGAGTTTTAATTATAGTACATTACACACATGGAACAGATTTTGGAGACACCTGCATGGCTCTGAGGATGAGAGGAAGAGTGCCATGGCTGGGAGGATGCTTGGGAAGGTGTGGGAGAGCCAGCAGTGGCTGTAGGCAGGAAAGGGGCAGTGGGTCCCTGCAAGACGTTTCTTGTGCTTTAATGGAGTGGGATTTAAATTTAGAACTCGTATGTGACCCAATGTCAAGTCAGAAATGTGTGGTTGAAAGTGTATAATCAGCTCCAAGTGGCTGCCTTGTAAATCTCAGGAGTGGAAACTGGCCTCGGGCTAGCAGCCGTCTCCACTGCATCTCTGCTTGAGTGAACTTTAATTTGACTCTTTATCAAGAAAAGCAGTGAAAGTGGGGAAGAAAGATGAACACAGCATGAGTTGCCCAAAAGAGGCTTTGTATGGACAAAGATGATTTTACTGGAGACTTTGCAAAGAGTTCTGTGTGCCCTCAAAGAAAAGCAAAGTCCTGTTACGAAGTGTAGCGAGAGAGGAAGGGCAAAGAGAAGCTCAGAGAAATGCTCTAGTTCTGACTTTGGGAGCTGCTTTTGACTTTTTTATTGGGTTGAATGTGTGCACAGCACTTCCAAAAATGAGGTGATGTCAAACTGGAATTCTGCAATCTGAGGCCAGTCTGCAAAGCACTCTGTACTCTGTGCAGGCTTTGTTTGCTTAAGCTGCTGCCAAAACCAGATGGAGCATCTCCACCAGCATCCTCAGTGGCACTAATGACCAGCGTGCTGTGAGCATGCAGAGCTGTCCAGGGAAGGAGAAGGGGCATTCAACACTCTGAAATTTTAGCAGCTCCTGGCTAGGGAGTTTTTTTGTGATATTACAATGTCAAGTCTTCATTATGAAAAGAGGTTATCAATGTTGTGAAACTTGGAAAACCTCATCAACTCTGCCTTGATTATTTATGGGTATATTGTAATCTGCCATGCTTGAGACCAGGGAACATTTTGAGCCAGCAGTTTTTCACGTCTCAAGACAATGTAAAATAAGGAAGACATTAGTGACAAATGGAAGTTTTATCTCAGGCCAGTTTAGAGTCCTGGGAACTATGTATTTTGGAGCAATGTGCTATTGATTTCAGGAGGAGATGCTTCATTTTATTGGTTCTAAGCATAGACTTATTCAAAGGAAAAAGTTCACAGTGTCAGTGAACCAACCAAGACGTGAAACTCAATTTGTTCTTAAATGACTCAAGCTACTTTTTGTAGTTGTGGTCTGGAAATTTAGCTTTTTATCATTTTCACGGGTTTAATATTTAAAATTTAGCAAACAACGAGTTTTGCACATGTTATGCAAACATGTTATGTTTGCATATGTTGACAGCAAACATAAACTTTATAAGTCACACTGAAAATCTGTGTTCTTCACACATTGGAAGGTGTCTGACTTCATTCTATTTTCCCTGAAGGTATATCAAAATAATTTTTTAAAAGGACCCTGGATATAAAAATAGTGATTAGTGACTATTCACTGTATATAGATCTGCTAGAAAAACTTCTGGTTTCCACTTTTCCAGAAAAACAAGAGTGACATAATCCCACTATTTGCAGACATACAGTGTTCGTGGCCTAGAACTCAAGCATGAAAATAAACAGAAATTCAAGTAGCTCAGTCTGCTCAGTTTATTAAAGAGAGCGTAGCTTGTAATAGTCAAAGAATTACAATCTCACCAGTGCTATAATCTCTTCCCATGTGGTTTTTTCCCCTTGCATAGCGTATAATTGTTTTTTTCTTCAAATCATCAAAGTGCTTGAGAAAGCAGAATGTACTGAGACTTTCTAAACAGTAAAAATTGTCTGTCTGCCTACCTTGCCTGGTAGTTTCAGTTGAGTCATGGCATGACCAGTGTTAGTAGGAAAAACCTCTGTACTCCAGCCTGCCAGAGTTATAAACTTATACACAAGCTCTGTAGTGTCTTTGCTGTGCGTTTTCACACCCTTGAACAGTAAAAGAAAACTGGCACAAAATCAACTATAAACTGCGAAACCCCAAAATATCAGGAAGGAATAGCATGAGTTATTTTTGAAGCATTTGCCACCACTTATTTTGTTAGGGAAAGGATAGCTGTGAACTTGTAAGAGGTGCTCTGATGGATGCTGAAGCCTGCTAAAGCTTTTTGTTCAAAAAGAAATCTTGGTTAATTTAAGCTGTTGGAAGAATTGTTTACAAATAAACAGAGCTTTAGCCGTCTTCTTATCTCAGAGGCTTTCCTTTCTTTCCAACCCCAGCTATTTACAAAATTTTCTTGTATTGAAACTAGATGAGTGGTTACAAAAAACTTTTTTTCCCTCTTTGACATTCCTATTGGAGGAGAAAACTATTAAATTCCCTTTATTTTAAATCTGATTAGGTCAAGTAATGATCTAGTAGTGTTTATTCCTGTATGCCGTCTCTCTTGTAACTATGAAAATTACATAAGGGTAGTGGCATCTGTCTGGGAGTTTTGCAGACTGAAAGACATGGCCATAAAGTTGAGGTCTGTTGGAGCCATGGATGTAGTTGGGTCTGTGCAGCTCCAGTGCCAGAGCCAAACTGTCCCGTGGCTCTTGGCTCACAAACAGGCAGGGTTTGGTGCCTGCAGAAAGAACCAGCACTGTCACTGAATCCAAAATCATCAGCTGCCTCTGTGTCACAGGGTGAGCCATCTTCATTTCCAGGCCAAGTGTGAAGTCTGGGAAAAGGTTGTTCATATAATGAAAAGAGATTTTACAATGCTGCCCATTGCTGCTGGGCTCTTCATTCCTTTAGCTGTGTGGGGCTGTCTGAAGGTAAACAGATGCCTGAGCTCCTGGTGGGAGTGGGAGAAAAAAATGTATAGTGTAGTGAAGTGAATGTGTGTGACTTTAACAGACCACCAGGCTTTGATCTTTGGAGTTCCGTGATTATGAAGGTAGGTAGTGAATCCGAGAACTGTCTTGGTTTGAAAGACAAGTGTCTGCTAAGGAAGGTGGAAGCCTCCCTTGGAATGGAAAATATGACTCCCTCCCCTCTGAAATATTATAATTTTGAAATTAAGGAGGCTTTCAGGCAAAGATATGAGAAAAGGAATAACACTTCTTTACTAGTGTATGTGTAATGAGGCAGACAACAGCAATGGTAGCAACAACAAACCAAGAACAGAAATCCCAATGGACTCTCTGTGCTGTTCAAGCCCCTTCCCCTGCGCTGCAGTTCCGGGCACAGCCAGCAGGGGCGCTGGTGGCTCCCGGCCGGGCAGGGGCCAGGATTCCCCCGCGCCTGCAGGGGGCGCTGTGGCGCGAGCTCGGCCGCCTTCCTCCACATGGACATGGCAGACGGATGGGATGGGATGGGATGGCATGGCATGGCATGGGATGGCATGGCATGGCATGGCATGGCATGGCATGGCATGGCATGGCAATGGAGAAGGGGCTTCCTTCAAGAGCCCCCAGTGGCAGCCGATCCCCATGGCCCCTCTGGCTGGTGAAAGGAGCTGTAGCAGGCAGCTCAGGAGAAGCAAGCTGGAACAGCAGGGCTTCCCTGCAGGCAAAGGGGGAAAAGCTACAGTGTAGCACAGACTCGGAGCAATGGCAGAGGTACCCTGGGGTATCTGGGTCCCAAACCAGTATGGAAAAAGGCTCTTTGGGATTTTCTTACTGGCACTGGCTGGTCCCTGGGTCTGGGCTGTGCAGAGGGTGGGAGCAGTCCCCAGTGGGAAATGAGGGCAGTCCCACATCCTGGTGGGCACACACTGGCTTTGGGCTGCCCGACAGCAGAGCAGCAAGAGGAGCCCAGCTGGCAAGCTCAGTCACAGTGCCAAAGCAAACAAAAAAAAAAAAAAGCAAAAAAAAGCAGGCAAAACCTACAGAAACAGCAGGATCCCTGGTCAGAGATACTGGCCATGTGCACCCAGTCAAACTGCCTGCCAAAAGAAAGAGAGGGGCTGCCTCTCATCCTGCCCCCAGCTCCCCCCAAAATCCCCAGCCTGGCTCCCATTCATCTCGGCAGTGCCGGAGCCAGGGAGCGTGGGGATAGGGCAAGCCACCACCCCCGGGCACAAAACAAAACAGATCAAAAACCCCCAAAAGAGATGAGACAACAAACCATCCCCAAGACAAGAACCCAGATACTTCTTTTACTCAGTCATTGGGAAATGAAGCTGCCACTTTGAGCAAGTTTATTTTAAAGCTGAAAGCTTTGAAGGTCAGCCCCGGTGGACTGACATTTTAGCCAAGGGCAGGAGAGGAGAGATCATTCTGTGAGTGAAGCAGGGAGAGTTGTGACCTTAATGGAGTTGTAAAAGTTGAACAAGACACGGTGGAAGCGACTTCTCATATCCAAGAAATGGGTTGCTACTAAATCAAAGACAAAACAAGTGAAGAAAGAAGTGTGAATGCTTCCCTCTTTTTTTTTTTCTTTTCTTTTCAGAATTAGTTTCTCTATTGGTAACCATCATTAAAATAAACTCTAACTCCAGGTACTCCGCATCCTACAATTTTTTTTGATGTTGGCTGCTTCAGCTGTGCTGAAATTTCTCTGGAGGAGGGCAGTGAGGAAGTTCACAATTAAAACAGTGTAATAAAAGCAGCAATGCTCTGATGGCAAGAATTTCCAGATTTTCCTCTTTTAAAGATGTTTTAGGTTTATACCTTGGGTATAGGACCTGCAGAGTACTGCTCATGTTAAATGCTCTGAAAATGCAAACAGCACACAGGATGGTATAATCTCATGGTGAAAATACATTGCATTGCTTCAAGCATCCTGATTGCTTGGGCACAGATAGAATCTCCCTTAATCCCACCTGCTTTACTGTAGTCAAATTTATTTAAGGTGTCTTACTTGCAATTTCTTTTCTATTAAGGAGAATGAAACATGTCTTAACTCTTACTGAATTTGGTTTTTGCTCCAGCTGAAGCATAAGCTTTCCAGACACATGGCTTAGTGCTTCCAAAACACAGGTGGGTGTTTTTCCAGGCTTTTAAAAAATTCTAAATTGTTTTTTGTATTTCAGTTCTTTAGCCCTCTCCATAGAGGGCCATGGGAGATATGAGAAACATGGATTATGATGAAAGATTTAACTCATCTCCCTAATGGAGATCAATGCATCATTTATTGGTACTCCTGCTGGTCTACAGGAAGAAGCAGAATGACTTGAGAGATTTGACCAATCCTCTTAATTCAGCTTAAACTCTGTCCGTGTTCCCTATACCATATTTCTCTCACGAGCACTACTTGCTTTCAGGGCTCTGCTGTTACCTCTTTGTGTAGAGCAGTGCATTGGTTTGTGTTTTCTCTGTGTGGAAATGGCACCTTCTAACAGGATGAGCAAACCCAGCGTTATTTAATATGTGTGCTTGAGAATGTGACAAACTGCCTTCAAAGCAGCACCCACTACTTGAATGGCTTTCCATGGTACCCATAGCCACCTTTCTTTAATTGTAACTGATGTTTGGAAAGGACTGTATTGATTTGTAGATCTAATTATCTCTAAAAAAGCAAAAAGACTATTATTTTAACAGGAATATAAAAATATTGCAGAGAAGAGAGTAATGCTTTGTCTCTCATCAGAAGTAGGAGACTGCAATTCTAGATGTGCAGGGCATCTTAGGAGCCTCAGACAGTTAATAAAAATATCTGGGTAATGGGAAAAGCTCAGGATCCAATTGCAGGAATCTGAAGGGGTTGGATGTGAGAGCTGGAATAGTTCTTCATCCCAGTATTATGGGACCTCTGTGGAGGTGATTGAAGAAACTTGATGTTGGTAGTCTGGATTCTGAGGATGGCAATGTCTTCCTGTCTGTGTCCAGCAAAGTCTGCTTCAGCACTAAAATAGGTGAAATGATTGGCTGGATTTACTGTTGCCTCTTGGCATAGTAAAACAGGCCATATGAAGTCATGTAGATCTTGGAAAGGACTTTCTTGTGCTTTCGTTATCATTTAAGGAAAAAGGTCTTGTGCCTTCTCATAATCAGGCTGTTTGAGTGTGAAAAATACCCCTTCAGTAGTCTACTAATAGCTTGTTCTGTTCTTAATAGTCCTTTAATCTTTGCTTCTTGTAGGATTAATGACTAAAACTCTTAATGCTCCTGACTCCAGCTGATACAAGGTATTGCCTTTGTGTTTCACCCAGTCACTGTGCACGTCCTCCCACTCATACACTGCTGCAAGTTGAAAGCAGCCTGTTTTGGGGAATTTTGGACAGAAGGGGATAGGCACATGCTGTCTTCATATTGCTTCCTTGCTGCCTGCTGAGACTTTATTTTCAGGGCTGTACAAAAGCCTGGTTTCACATGTTCTGCTCTGGGTTCAGCTTTCCATTGTCTAACAGCAAAGCAAGAACAGCACAAGAGATTTTTTTTATGCTGAGAAGAATTTTAATCGATTGTAATTGCAGAAGTAGAGGGCTTGGAGGGTGGAGGGTCACTGGTGATTAGTGATTGTGCTACAGTACTGAACCTGGCATGAAGTTCCTGGAAAAACAGAAAAATGTGAGCTGTGGGGAAAAAAATATCAGTGCTTTGGTGTGTTATGGGAAAGATCACTCACAAAGCCATCTGGACTATGGAGAGTTGAGATTCAAAGATCAGATCCTGCCACAGTGCAGCATTTTCAGGCTTGACATATGTGAATCCTCATTCTTGTGAGGAGGACGTGTGTGTGAATCTCCCTGAGAATGATGTAAATGTCCTGCTGAAATTGAGAGAGGTCACGTTAGCCTGTATGTGGGGGATTTGAAGATCTCTAGGAGGTGATTCCTCTCCATTGGAACTGCGTGCTGCCCACATTAGTCTGTTGTTCTGAGTGTTCTCATATGGTGTCTGCTTTGGGACACTTGCAGGAGTTCAGCCATCCCAGTCTATGCTTTGA
Source organism: Sturnus vulgaris (assembly GCF_052056855.1). Lineage (NCBI taxonomy): Eukaryota > Metazoa > Chordata > Aves > Passeriformes > Sturnidae > Sturnus > Sturnus vulgaris. The sequence goes on along the minus strand of NC_142256.1, from coordinate 13,663,124 downwards.
AAAGAGCCATAAACCCAACTGCTTGCTGCTTATGCATGTAACCTTGCACAAGAAAGGCTGATGGGGAAAGTCAAAGAACTTAAAGGGAAGTTATGTACCAGCTCAGCTTTAGAAGTATTAGACAGCTTTCTTCTTCTTTATCAAAGAGTGATAATCAACTTTCTTCTTAGTGACAGAAGTAGCTGTAAAATAGTTCTTTTCTCTCCCACCCTGCCTTTTTTCTTATGAATTTCTTTAAAGTTTGTTTTCCTTGTATGCACACAACTGCTTTACTGTGTGACTTGATGGAGAGACTCTTTCCTAAAATAACCATTAAAAAATATGTAAAGGTTTTGTTGTCATACACAGAACTGCACTTGTTTATTATTTTAATATTTAGCTAAAATTCTGGGGTTTTTGTTTTGAAATACACAATTAAGATATAGGATAAGGAAATGCAATGTCAAAAATATAATGTTGAGAAATTATTAATTCTTGCAAAGAAACAAATTTAGTCTGAGAGTAAATTTTTTCAGTGCATTGGGAAATGATACCAAAGCGAGAAGTACAGGATGCAGCAGCTTCTTGTCAAGTTTAGGACATTTTCTTGGGACTGAGAACCAGCCTATAGATTTCTCCAAATAGAATGTTTTCCTTAAAGATATTGCCTGTGTCAGGTCAACAAAATCAAGTGAATTTCTTGATTTCTAGGAGCAGCATATGTGGAAAAATTTCTCAGATCTGTTCTGAGAACTATTTGGGTGTCTTTACACTCATTGAATTTTCAGTTCAGTGGGAATTAGGCATCTGAAGAACTTCAGAAATCTGGCTTTTAATTTACTCTTTAGGCAGGGGAATGAGGAGTTGGTGGTGTGGGCTGGGTCCTTGCCTTTCAGTGTTCTAGCAGGTTCAGATTAGAGTATGGGGGTGAACCCTGCAGCTGCCTTTGGAGTTCAGTGTGTGCGTGTGTTTGAAATAGTTTTATTTTTTAATGTTGCTTTTGCATTTTCAAACAAGCCTCCTTTTTAAAGAGGGGATTGAAACCATGCAGTAGGATATGCTGGATGAGCCTTCCATACTGGTCTAGTCTGTTTTGTGCTTATCATGAGAACAGAACCCGAATTGAGATACATCTTGGTAGCTGATTTTAGTTAAAGTCCAAATTGCTGTAAGGAATTTACTACTTTCTGATGGAACAGAGTTCTGCTGTTAGGAACTGACGGCATCAAGCTAATTGGAGTATGAGACTGAAAATGTATCATCTCAAGCCTGGGCTTCAGCACTCAGTACCTCATTGATTTTTAGTATCTCAAATGCTTACACCAGAAGTGGAGGGTCACAGGCACAAAATAATCTGTATGAATTTTGATCTTTACCATTTCCTTTTTATTAGTAGTAGGGAAACTGACTCAATTACTATTGCAACTAAGTAAAGAAAAAGTATGTTACTTGTTGGTGCATTATGGGAGTGAGCTGCTTCTTGATATGGGTCAAATGTCTTCTCGTGGTCCCAAATATGAACTCCTTTAACAGTCTGTAACACTTCTGTACCTGTTTTATTGCCACAAGTGCTATCTCTGATGACCAGAATGTCAAAATGGATTCATTAAAACACAAGTCTTGTGTGTAAAAAGATTTAAAATAAGTGAGGCAGAAGTAGTAGGTGGCCTTTTTTTTTTTTTTTCTGCCCCATAAGGTCATGTGAAGCAGATAATTTAAGATAAGCACACAACATAGCCTTTAGCAAGGAAGAATACAGCAGAACTCAGCTCTTCATATTCCACAGTCCTATTGCTATCAGCGACCTGTACTGGATGATCTCTTCTGTACTCCTCCCTCTATAAGGGCAACTGTTTATTTTGCCTATGTGACCTTTTAAGTTTACCTTTCTATTATATTGCATCTAGCAAGGAGAGGATGTTTTGCAGAAGTTGTACCTGAAAAAAACCCTACATTTAATTTCTTAAAATGAGTAAAATGTTTGGGTTGATCATCACAGCTTTCAAAGCAGTCAGTAAGGTCTCACCTGTTCACCAGAAGGAGAAACTTGTCACCACCCTCTGTGTTTGGTTTTGTTTGAATAATAAACATGGGAGTTTCTTGTCTCTGATAGATGGGAAAAATGGGAATTTAAAATCATGCTATAAGTGGTGGTTGTTTTAAAATATTCCAGTGTGTGTTTTTCAGGAATGTAACTTGTATACAAATTCTCAGTGTCTCATGGTAATTGGCAGTCTTCCATCCATACTCATGCCTGTTGTTCAGCAGTGCTTGCTCATATTCTCCATATCCCTTTGGTATCTCCCCTGAATTTTGGTCATGCAGAGTGTCAATTTTGACACACACGTGTCATAGCAGACATGAGAGGCCATCTGGGTCTCATGCTGCAAACAAGAAGTAAAAATTACTTACTTCTGTTGGTCTGAAATATAGAAGAATGGAACAGTGGCCTTAAAATTGGTGTCAGTGCCTTCATCTGCCGTGGATAGCAGGTGATGAAGTAGGCAGGGCAGCACTCTTCTGCAGCTGTCCATGTTGCAGGATGCAGTTGATGCCAGCATAGTGGGAAAAGGTTCCCAAAAGCTTCATCAGCCAATCTGCCTTTTCATTACCACCTTCACAAGGAGAAAGGTATCTGAGGGAGAGCTTCAGACACGTGATTCAGGTGAATTCCCTTTGATGGTTTATCATCCCTTTCCAGTAGTCTATAATGTTGTGACCAAGGCGTCACTGACACTGGTTTTCTGCAGCCCTTCTTGGAGAGGTGACAGAGGACAAGTTGGGTATCCCAAGAAGTGCCAGTGTGGTCTAAGTCTGTATCAGTCAGTTGTGACTGCTGATGTTTTCTCAATCCAAAAATGTTTTTTGTACATCAGCCAAACATTTTGTATTACTGTTTTTATTGTTGACAGTGTTTTATCTGTGTCTTTATCTGATATGACTCCAGGTAGTTTTGTTTGCTCTGGCACATTAGCTGGTGTGAAATTCTGTGCAGCAGTTCTTCATCTATTTTGACATGTGTATCTGTCATTTTTATCAATTTTTGCCAAGGCCAGACTGGTAGAATTTTCGTCATAGTATTTGTTCTGGAATTATCTGTGTGAACCTCTTTGTATGAATTCTCTTTCTTGGTGGCTGAACAGCCCTGTGTTTTCTGAAAAGGAAGATGTCATTTATTTATATGCTGATGGAGCAATTTATTAAAATCCTGGCAATAGTCAGTCAATTATCAGTTCTTTTTATTGCATTCCAGTACAAATACCCTGGCTTGGCCAAGTGCAGGGTAAACTGAGAGAACCTCTGCTGCTGTTTGCAGGGCAAGTAGGAAAAGAGCAGCCAAGACCCAGAGATCCAGAGAGGTGCAGCTGTTTTGCTCATGATGACATAGGAAGATTATCTGAGCTGGGGGTGACATGGGGGTTTATAACTTTAAGCTCAAAGTATTGCCTTTGTACATTGCTCAACCCTCCTGATCTCGGAGACCAACCCACACTCACAAAAGCCATCATTCTAATTTTGGTTATGAAAGGGTTTGTTAAATTTTTAAAACTGTTCTGGTGTTCTCCACTATAAGCTTTTCTGCCTCAGTAAGCCCAAACCTTCCTGTCTTTGTTTCTGTTAAAGCCAACTGAAAAATATGTGTGGATGAGGAGCTGGCACAGCCCAGCCAGCTTTGGTATTAAGAGTACATGTCATTACTTAGTCTTTTCACTACATTCAGAGTTTCTTTTATGTTCAGTCCCTCCAAGACAACCAACATCTCTTCATTTTTCACATCCTCAGTGGAAGGATGAAGCAGTCTGAGGCTCTGTCTACTGGATTTACTGCTGATTTACTGGAAAATGTATTCTCTGTTTCTTGCAGGTTTATAAAGATACCATTGATATGATTTCTGTTAGGTCCTGGGCATTAATGATTGGGGTTCTGATTAAGCTGGACATTGACTTTACCCTTGTAATTTGCTTCCAACATTTGTTGTGTCCTACAGTACTCAATCTTTGGGAATAATCAGGCTAATGATCCTGCTCTTGCCTTTGGGCTTCTCCAGCATGTTGGAAGGTTTTGTCCCACTAGCAACACCAACATTGCTGCTCTGCCTGCAAGAAGGCACCTGTCTGCTTCCTTAGTTGTGTTGTCCTTGGAAGGGCAGTAACAATGTGAGGCTTCCTTACCCTGGTACAGCCCACTGTGCTCCTTGTTCATGCCTCCATCACCTGCTGCCTTCATCCTTTGGTCTGCAGTTGCTTAGGATTTGTTTCATGTCTATCTTCCTCTGTTGCTTTTCCTCTGAGAGTGCACTGAAAGAATAATGGGAGTGTTGGAGAAATAAAAATCAATCTGGGAAAGAGATTGGGGATAAAGGAAAAGTTGTACATGAGAGAGGGGATATGTAGCAGGACACAGAGTAAACAGATTCTGGAAGTTTCTTTTTCTGGTTAACACATTTAAACCTGTGAAGTTTGCCACAATTCTAATCTCATTCAGGTACTTCAGCCATATGGATGAACTCTGTGAGTTTGTGTATGAGGAGTCTTTCTCTTTTTTGTTGCAAGTTATTATTTAGAGAGTCCTAATGAGCCATGATTGTGCTGTAGGCTAATAGCTATCCAAGGGATTAAAAATTGGGGGGGGGGGAACAATTATTTGAGTGCAATATTGCTTTATCTTCATTACTGCCAAAATCTGAAGGGTACTATTACTGTAAGCTGACTATAATAAGTTGCATCGGGTTTTATTTTAATTAGTGAATTGTTACCTCCTGAAATACTGATTAATGCCTATTAAGAAACTGTTGTGTGATAGGTCTGATATAGTTCTGGTGCAATTCCTCAGTTTGAGTAAAGAGAGGGGGAAAAAAGAGTAAGTTAGCAAGTTTTTTCTTGATGCTTTTTACTTCCTTACACACTTCTTTGTTTACTAAGTTTACAAAGGGATTCAAATGCCATGGCTGCTGTTGAAGGTTAGTTTGGGATAGCTCTGTTCCCTAGCCCTCAGTAATTCTTCCTGTTCAAAGGAGTGTGGGGTTTATGAGTCTGACTGCTGTGTTAAGCAAAGTTGTAGGCGATGTGGAACACTGGAGTTTCTGTGTCAGTCCTGATGACAGCCTTCAAAGTCTCGGAAAGTGATGAAGGGATAAATCCTCACAGGGATCGGCTTCTTATGCTGAAAGAAAAATTCACATGTTGTCTCTGGGTGTACCTGACACATCTGGTGAGATTTTTTTCCATGCTGGACATGGTGTTTATGGTTAATGACCTCTTGGGTCAGTAAACAGGAGGTGGAAAGCAGGGCTTCTGGAGCTAAATACAGTAACTTCAACAAGTTAAAATAAGATGCTTGACCCTAGCAGAGTGAGCTTTCTACTTTAGAAACAGCAGGCCTTCTAACACATTGCAGTGGCTTATATAATAATCAGTGAAAATATGTAAAACATACATAAATTTAAAAAATTGACATGCCATTGTCATCATTTTACATATAATTTGAAAGGCAAATTATGTTTCTCTAGTCATTTCCTCTATTCTCTGCAGCTTTCATTCTTGGCTGTCAGCAAATGGCTCATTAAGAGCTAATATTAAATTCACTAGTGTATGAAAGGAATGGGCCCCTGAGCCACTGATTAAAAAGCAAGGTAGAGAAGGCCAGAGCATTTAATTGGAAGCATGAGAGCTGTTAATCCTTTTGTTTTTTTCCAGTCAACAAATTGGTGTTAAAATGAAAGAGGGAGAAAGGCTGTGCTTTTTCAGAACATAAAAGGTTTGCAAAGAAATCCTTCAGGCCCTCTTGTCTTGCCCCTCGTGAATGCAGAATAATTCACTGGGAGGGGACAGTTATGACACACCAGAAGTGCTTCAAGTATTGCAGAGTGTAAATATGAAGGTTTGAAAATGAGGAAATGACAGATAATGCACACTTGTGACTGTGTGTGCAACTCTTAGCAATTTTTGGTAGTGACATTAATGTTTTGAGAAGCATTTAACAACATCTCCTGAATTGCTTTTTTGGATAACTGGCAGTCAGAAAAAGTGGTGAGATGTTTTTCATCTCTCGATTCAGCCCTCCCTTGATGACATTGTGTTTTGTTGTGAAAGGATCAAAGCACCTTCCCAAGTTAATGGCTATGCAGGAGGAAAGTGCAGTCACTCTGGTTACTCCAGAAAAAGCCCTTGGAGCATTACCTTTGATAAACATCCAGTGTGACAAAAGGCTCCTGCAAGGCCAAGGCTTGTCCCCATCCTGGTTCAGCTGTGGCTTGCACCATTCTTGACTGTGTTGTGCATTGTTTGCTGTGACTTTTCTAGTGATGGCTGTGGTTGGGACAAGGGATTTCAGCTCTGAGCACTACAGTCTAGTGTCTGGCAGAATGGTATCAGCCATAGCTTGGCCTCTAAGCATTAAGTCCATACAAATTTTAAGTACTAATGTGTAGTAGCATAAGCAATTGAACAAAAACAGATGTGTGGAGAAACAAAGAGAATTTGTTCTCAAGGGTTTTAACAAGGAAACAAAGGGAGCATGGAAAGGGCATCCTTAAAACTATGACTGCAACAAATAAACTGCTCATATATGAAATGTTTGGCAAAAAATGAGCCTTGGAGCATGGCAGAGAGATCCATTGAATAGTTCAACTCTGCAGACTCTTTTGATTAAAAAAAACAAAACCAAAAAAAACAATAAGAGAGAGAGAAAACATATAAATATATAATGGCTATAAATCACTTTGTTATTCAATTATTCATATCCATGCAAACCCCTTGCATTTATTTTAAGAGAGAAAAAACCAAAAAGGATTATTTCTCTTAGTTGCTTTTTATTATAAGCAATAGAGGAACAGTGCTAAGTGATCTTTGTTCTTTCACGACATTTGTAATGTTCATTTATTTTGAGTGCTTTACTGAGTCAGTTCACTGGCAAAATTTTTTAAACAGTAGCATTGACTTTTCAGCAAATGGCACAGAATAATGAAGGGAAACAATTTCAGTTTTCAAATGAGGTATTCCTGGTGGACAGACACGTGCTCTGTAACCTTGAAGACATGTCAGAAGTTCTCCCACCCTTCTCTGGATGCCTTGCAGTCGTGTCATGGGTAGGGATTATGCAGTGAATAACTACAAATAAAAATAAGAGGAAGCCTGTTAGCATTCATGCTGAAAACTTGAGATTAATTGATAATTTTTTCAGTATGAGTTATTTGCTTGAATCCTTGTAATGGGACAAAATTTCCTGCTGAGGTAGTTTGATTGACCTCAGGGAAGGTGAGTCACTGCAGTGGAGGACTTGGCCTGTGATTTCTTTATAATACAGTATTGGCTCTAATTTAGAATCCATTTTTTATCCTGTTAATCCCAAATTAAATGCCTGGCAATAGCCATTAATATGGCAGTGAATATTGCCGAGTTTGAGAGCATGTGCTCTGCCAGCTGTCGTGGTGCTGAGCTGACCCTGGTGCTGTCAGAGCACTCAGCTTTCATTTCTACAGAGAGGAGTCTGCTGGGAAACCTCAAGGATCAATCCCTCCCCACCTGTAGCAAATCAGATCCTCACAATGTTTAATTGTTACTGGTATCCCTCAGCTGATGATTCCTTGTCTTCCAGGCTTTGATGGAGCTCCTTATCTCCTTGTGCTGGAGCAGCTGAGCAACATTTGCCATGTTGAAATTCCTCTCTGCACCTGCGAGGGGAAGCAGGGCTTGGTACATACCCTGAGCAGCAGAGCACCCATTCTGTGTCTTTGCTTTTACATAAACAAGGTCTTTAATGCTATTTTATGTGGCAATCTGTTTAGGAATTATGTAGCTCTACATTTCACACACTCTGGTTATAGTATCTGAATTTTAGTCAGCCCTTTCTAACTGCTGCTACAGGTTTTGGTGTTGCAGAAAATACCTTTAGCTCCTTGTTCTACAAGTAGGATCAAGTCTTCATCTAAATCTGGGACACGTTTTACCCTCTTTGTTTCACTCGTCGCAATACATGATGACCTCTGCTGAGAGAATATTGTGCTGAGCTGAAATATTTCTGATTTTGAAGTGGCATTTTGTTAAGAGTTCTTTCTCTGGCTTCCTTTTCTCATTACTATCACTTCAGTATCTTTATATGCCTACTTACAGCTTCATATATTTATTTTTGAGTTATCAACAACATGAGCTGTATCGTTGGAGTATTCTTAATGGGCACTAAGGGGGCTGATTCAGAATTTTTTCATGTCAGGTGCACTCTTTTAGTTGATCTTTGTGAGCCTTGTGTAAGATTGATAGAAGTGGAAGCACACTAAGTAACTCCCTGTCCACGTTGCTATCAGTCTGAATGCTGAATTTCCTTGATTATGGTTGAATCCTGTCAAGTTTTCTAGGAGTAATTCCTGAAATGGCCCTTGCAGCTTGGGAGAAATAATTCAGAATTGTAACTAAGCCATTACTCTGGGAAACCTGCTGCTTTGAACCTTTATGTGCAGCCCTTCCCTGATGCCATGAAACTGTCTCCAGTTGATACTTAGCTTGGGTTGCAAACTCTTATTCATTGCTCAGTGAAAACAGCCTAGAGACTAAATATTGGCGTTTTCTTCATTTTGTGTGTTAGTTTATCTGTTTTGTTGTTGTTGTTGTACATAAACTGTGTAGAAAACACTCTCAGAACAGGGACTGACTGCTCTCTTGAACCTCACGGGGTTTAGGTCTGAGAGTACCAAAGGAGAGCTTAATTTTTGAAGATGAGTGAACAGCAATGCAATTACTCACTAGGTGTGCACACTCCTGCACAATTGAAGTCTTCAGTCAGGATATTAAGCACTTAATTGAAATACATAAAGCATTGGTAGCATTTTCATGGTGCTCAGCTTGTTCTTCAAGTCCTGCTTATTCCTGCCAGCAACTGAGTAAACATGAGGAGTCTTATTTTCTTTCAGGTTGAATTGAAGAGTTGTCACATGAGTGCACAAACACAGCCTAGTATATCCTTTGTATTTTGTTCCCCTCTTCTGTCTTGATACAACTGAAATAAAACATTCAGTACATACCTCTGTTGACTTCTATCACTGATCCTCTCTCAAAGAATGCAGGCAATGTTGTTTAATTAGGCTAAGGAAAGGCTTCTAGACTGTAATCATTACTAAAATTTTCAAAGCCATTTCCTCTAAAGTGCTTTGAAGCTTGGTCCTCAACACTCAAGTTAAATATGATGGAATTAATTTTGTAGATGGCCTTATGATAGAATGCATGATAGCATCAGCTCTATGAAGAGTATTCCAGTTAGTGTGTTAATTTTAATTATATGGAAAAAAGATCTGTTTTACCCTGATAAGTTAGTGCTTGTCATTGCTATAGGTTTTTTGGATGTTCTCCAGAGCAGGTAGAAGGTTAGCTAATTTTAACATGTGAATAGAGAAGGGAATATTATTCATACTCTCCCCCCAGACAAAACTATTTAACACTGCTTGGAAGAGAAAATTATAGGCTGCAAACAAATGATACTGTTCACACCTAGACTTTAGATGGGTCTTTGAATACACAATGATAACTACTTTCTCTAGTATTCCCATAGCAACAGGAAAATAGTAACACAGATGTGAAGTGATATATTGGTGGCATTCCTCTTATCTTGTCCTTTGGGTAGACTTTCTCTTCCTCTCTGCTGCAGTTGAGTATCTTCTCTCCTGTGCAAAGGCTCTCCAGCTCAGAGCTGCTGCAGGGTACTCAGGTGTTTCTGCAGCAGCTTCACTGATGTGTGTCCAAATCCTCCCTGGCTGAACGCGTCCTTTTGTCCAGGCAGGAGAGGAGCTCAGCCCGTGCCGTGTGTGAGTAGCCTTAGGCTGAGTCTTCCCCTGCCCCCATGGGCATGAGGAGCCTTATTTTCCTGGTGACAACTGGGCTGAGCCCCTCAGCAAGCTGAGAACAGTGGGAGACAGGGAAAGTTTAGTCCCGTACATGGTTTTAAATTGGCTTGCACCTTAAGGTGTATTTTGCTCCCTTACAGAATGAATCAATGAATGTGCAGTATCCTGTTCCTTTTATGGATGTCTTCCAGTGTGAGATGCCTGATAATCTCATGGAAACTTTGTTAGCCCTGTAATAGGGATGCATTGCCAAACAGGTGCTGCTTGTATGCACCTCTTTGTTTTCTTGTTTGTGTTTGCAGTTAATTCATGTTTGATACTATTTCAGTCTATGTTCTTGGCAATGTGAGCTTTTTTTCCTGTTAAAAACACATTGAAAGTATTGATATTTACAATGTTTATGGAAAGGTGCTAGCTGAAATGGGAAGCTTAATTTATGAAATTCCAGTATTTATGAATTCATTTTCCTCTACTGTAGACCACCAGGACATTTAGAAGTTAAATATGTGATACAGATATTTTGTCATGAAATTATGGAACTAGTAAAATCAAAATGTTTTATTTCGTTTTCTGTAGTATTGTAATTTATGACTATGGGAAAAGTGAAGCTGATAAACTGAAAATTAAGTATTCTTGACACTGTCACAGTTGCAGACCAGGGAATTTCTGTTCTAGAAAATTAAGAAAAATACTTTATTTGGACCGATCAGAACACTAATTAATAAAATTTTAAAATGCCATTAGAACCTGTGCTTGCATAATGTGCCTGGGACTTCTACTCCACCTGAACCCTTGACATTGATAATATCATGTACTTTTGAAATTCCACAGGTGGATAATGCATTCTGTCAATTTTGCAGTCTTCTGATAGTCTTGAATGTACCCTTGATCTTACTTTATGAAAGAGACTGAATGGTAGACCTTGATCTATCTTTGCTGTACCTTTTATCATATTGTCTTCTTTATTTTCATGTCATCTCTATCTTTGCTTTTGCTTCTCTGATCTCAGAAGTCCCAACATCTTCAGTGTCTGCTGATACAGAAGAATCAGCATGACTTTAATCAATTTTGTTGCCTATCTTTGGAACTTTCATAATCCTGCTACGTCCTTTTGCAAGTGGTGTGACCCGAATTAAATAGAACACCTCATTCTTTTTTATGTGCTCTCCTCCCCTTTGAAGTACATTTCGAACATGAGTATTTCTTTTTCTTTTTTCTTCCTTTGGTTGCAAAAAAAGATGCATTCAGCAGGGCAGAGACAGTATCTCTTTTGAATGGGAGATTTATTTTTCCTTGCAAAGACTTTGGGCATGTCACTTGAAATCAAGTGGAAGACAGTGCCAGTAGCTTGCAAGTATTGTACCCAATGTGAAAATACAAGTTCCTTTTGAATAATGTATTATTTATCATGCATTAAACTATTAATAGAGTGAAGAGTCTAAGATGGCCTGAGACGAAGGTTGGGAATTCGGTTGGAAGGGAAAATGCTGTTGTAAAGTGAAACTTTTTAATGCATTTTCCTTGACCCATATTTTTGAGGATTCTGTTGTTGTTTTGGAAATGGATTTCAATTAATTTGGGGAATGAAGGAGGACTGTTATAATTTCTATATTTATCTTCAGAGCCTAAATGTCCTTACTAGCCACAGCAAGTGCATACAAGACGACTGGTAAAAATACTCTCCTAGCTTCTTAATGAATGAAAGAATAAGAGGAAAAATTCTCATATTCCTTCATGCTTTCTGTTTGGAACTGGCTATGGTTGGCCACTGATATGGTTTTTACTTTTTCCAAAGCAAGAACCTCCCTCACTTGAGTTAAAAGTCTGAGTTCCTGCAGAATGCAAAACCTTGTAGAACCAGAGAGCCAATGTCTTGCAAGATCAGTCTTGCAAAATGTGCCCAGTTTTGCCGTGTTTCAGGTTACTTGCTTGCACTTCGTGTTGAAGCATGTTCTGTGGAAAGCCTCAGTTTACCTTTTTTAGATAGTTGATAGCTTTTTGTGGAGATTTATCTAATCATTGAAGTTAAAAGAGAAAAGTGAAGAGAAATAGATATTTAGAACTAAAAAGGTTGAAGTAAAGTTTTCCTAACACCAGCAACACTGATTTTGCCAGCCTGGAATGACTCCTTGTTCAGCAGGGAGGCTTTGTTGAAATGAGACCAAGGAAGAGATGAGGATCCAGCCAAACTTATGGGACTGATCTCTGAGGCGTATCATAAAAGCCTGTGCTTACCCTGTGATTTATCTAGTCAAGTTTGAGAATACTACAAAGATGCTTTAATTTTCCTGTGTCATGATAGTGAGAAGGACAAATGATACAGTGCAGAAAATACCTATCCTTCCCATCTCATGCGTTTTAACCCTGTGAACTTCTTTTTAAATGGAAAAAAGAGAATTTTTTCCCCCACAAAGAGCTTTCAAGTGCATCCTTTGGTTTGCTTGTTTTGAATTTCTAGTAACTGGATCCAGGAGCATGACTGGTGCATCATGTCCAAGAGATCCATTGGACATGTTAACTGAAGAAGTAGTCTGCACCACTGACTAACCTAATTCTGGGAGCTTTAACTGGTCTGAAAGGACAGGAATGGAACTGTGAAAACTGTCTTGACACTTGGTCATTTCTTTTTGATGCTAATGGAGTTAGCATCCTCCTCTGCCATCATGATTTAGAAATTTTTATTAATTGGTTTTTAGCCCACAGGGCTATTAAGTGGAATCATCAAATACAAATGAAGCCCCTCAGTAAAGTCTCTTGCAGATTTTTCTCTTAGTAAAATAATAACACAAACATATAAATTGAAATGTAGATCACTGGAAGGTAGCAAGACCAGAAACAGGAAATAGTATGAGTGATAAAAATAGTAGTTGTGCTAGTGAAGCAATCTGTTTTCTCCAGCAATATCAGCCTGATATGGAACTGTCCCTCAAATGCTTGAATATTTAAGTACCTACTGTTAGGTATTACATTGCATTTAGGTTGGAAAACGAGATGAAGATGATCAAGTCCAACCATTAACCCAGCACTGCCAAGGCCACCACTAATCCACATCTCCAGGTGCCACATCAACATGTCTTTAAACACCTCCAGGGATGGTGCCTTAACCACTCCCTTGTTCCAGTGTTTGACAGCCTTTTCAGTGAAGAAATTTCTCCTAATATCCGATCTAAACCGTTCCTGTGAATATACATACATCTGCAGACAGTTTTTTGAGGAATACAATGTTAAATGAAGATCAACAATTCAATGTCCCAACCCTGGTTTGACAGACAGGCCAGTATCTGATTTGTCTTCTAGTTCAAGCCCAGTTTTGTGTTTCTTTGAAGATATCTTACATGCAATGAAAAAACAAGGTGAAACAATATACTGGCTTAAGTAATTCAGTCTGTCTCACACATGATTGCCTTGTGGTTCTTTGTTTATTTGTTTGTTTGGGTTTTTGTTGAGGAAGGTGTGTATGTGAGAGGCAATTTAGTAACATGTCATGTGGAAACTAATCCTATTACCACCTTTCCCATAGAAAACACTCAGGCATGTGGTGCTCTCATCACTGCAGGACCTTCCAGCACAAAGGCGACTTCCAGTGCCTGTGGGTAATATCTCTCCTGTACTTCTGCCTCCAGGGCACTTCTCAACATTTTGTACTTAGCATTGCAATTTGGTGAGTGCTAATTACCACAGTAAAGATGGCCCTTGTGTGCTGATTAGGACGTGTCTTTATCCCTAACCAAAGTAAGATTGCCCATCACTGTCAGAGCAGTTAAGCTGGTGAGCTTGATTGATCATTCCAACGTGTCACTTGGTACCGTGCAGCGTTTTAGTACACTAAAGTTGATGTAGATGACTGTAGAAACATGATGAGTAAGGCTGTATGAATCTTTCATAATGAAGCATGAAATAGGATAGAATTCTCCCGGACTCCAATCTTGCAGACACTGATTTAATGGAGCAATATCCCCTAGTAAAAGAATATTGAAGCCAGTAATAAGCACTGAAGCTAACTCAAAATTTGTTGTCAAAACTGGTTTTGAGTTACTAAGGAAAAAAAAAAAAGAAAGTGGTGTGAACTATATATATATAAGCATGTGTGTGTTTCTATTCAAATGTAGTTGCCTTTCCAAAACAGGAATTTTCTCCTGTGTTTTATGATTTGAAGGATTTTTTTTGTGTTTTGCAGAAGTTATCACAGGAGGGGAAAAAATAGCAATTTCAAAAGAATTATATGGAAGTTATTTGGCCAAAAACAGCCGGTGAAAAGGAAACTAAAGTGTCCTTAATAGTATGATTTTCCTTGGAATTTATAGACTTAGTCCAAAAATTTTCAAACATAAAACAACACATTTCAGTTTAACTGAAATATAGTTATGTGAAACATCTCAATTTATATCAAAAAGGCATTTTTTTAAAAGTAGAGAAGTCTGAATGTCAAGTGAGTCAGCTAATGAACAGCATGCCAGACTGTATTAATAAGTCAGAAAATTAAAATAATAACTGCGAATGATTCACAGTGTCTGTGGGTATCATATGTGCTTTCACTTGCCAAAGCCATCCTCTTTGTTTAGGAAAACATGGAAATAAATGGTGAGATTAAGAGAAACATGACAGCTGAAGGTACTCAGGTTTATGGCAGATCTGGAAGGTGACCTCTGCGTGTCTCCCCAAAGGCAGATGGGGGAGTCGGGGTCATTGTGGGGTGTGTCTGGGCCCTTATCCGGGCACTCTCCTGTCCACAGCTCTACCTGGCTCACAGGTGTCCTCGTGGAGTGGCACCAGCTTCCAGGGGAGGCTTCTCCAAGTCCCCGTGGAGGGGCAAGGACATCACAGCATGGACACTGACCAGGGTGTATTTTCATTTCACCTTCCTATCTTCTGTTATTTATACAATAGATAAGCAAATCTGAGGCAGGGAAATATTCTATTTTTCCTGCTTGTATATCAGTCCTGTTAATAAATAGTGCTTCTCTTGCCAGAGGTTTTATTAACATCTGTAAACTGCTCGGGCTGTATTTAAAAAAAGGACAAAAATCTTGTTAATGTAGTTTTTGCTGACCTTCCTCCTAAAAGTGATGTGACTGATGACATAACAGGTAATGGGGAGAGATTGTACATTAATATTTAATAGGGATAGATAGGTTTATTACTGAAAAATGTAAAATGCCCTCACAGCTACCAGCTGTAATTACTGCCTCTGTCTGGAAGGTACATATGCATTTTTGTGTTTAGGGAATTAAGTTTAGAAAGTCAAGATGTTAAAAGTTAGGCACTTAAATAGCCTGTGTTTGTCAGAATTAACTATTATGATTGGAGGATTCTCGAAAAAAACAGAGCATGTTTCAGAGCATTAGAAATTTAGATTTTACCCTTATTAATCCATCTGGTTTCACATAGATGGAATTTCCTGCAGCTTTAAGGATTGATGCTGATTTTGAAGAAACAGCAGAGCTGTCTCCAGGTTACTGAACACTGTCCATAGTTAGGAGAGCCCACGTTCACCGTGGTCTTTGTGAGTTAGTCTTCACCTGGGGTTTTCATGCCCCCTTAGCACTGGATCCTTTCCATGCCTTGTTTTCAGGTTCAGGACTACAAATTCCAGCTGTGCAGGGGTTTGACACAACTTTGAGGTATTGCTGCTATATTCCTTGGTCAGTGCAGAATATTTGCATCCCCAAAGCAGAAAGGAACTTGTGAAGTGGCTGAAACAGAAAAGGCCTAAACCAAATATTATTGCAACTCACAATGGAAATAGATGGGATATTTCTATTGGCAGATAAAACTGATTTTATTTACATTTATTTGATGTTCAAGTGACAGATTTTATCAGCCTAGAGGTTTTCTTCAAGTGTTTCCATTCCAACAGGCATATAGTAAAATCAAAACTTTCCAAGCTTTCTGTCACTTCTGCTTTCTGTCAACATATACACAATCCAAAATTGTATCCTGTTATCAAATGAGTGAGAACAGTGTGCTGGAAGCATGGTTGTTCTCATCCAGTGGGCAGAGATCTTACAGAAAAGTATGTGTCTTCACGTAACAGTGTTGTTTGTT
The DNA here is from genome assembly GCF_052056855.1 of Sturnus vulgaris. Lineage (NCBI taxonomy): Eukaryota > Metazoa > Chordata > Aves > Passeriformes > Sturnidae > Sturnus > Sturnus vulgaris. The sequence continues at coordinate 13,647,268 of NC_142256.1, read as the reverse complement.
TTTCTTTCCCTTGAAATCCCACCACATTGTTATGAAGTTAATTTAGTTGCTTATAATGCACACAGGAATGCATGGTGCAGCTGAAGAAACAGCTTCTATGCTTTTCAAAGATCAGTCTTAAAATAGAAGTTGTGTTTTGGGAGAAGGAATAGGAATTGTATTTCAGGGGCTGAAAAGTTTCCTTATTTTTTGTCAGTGGTCAAAAAGACTCTCATATCAAATTCAGAGAATTTCCGGTGCCATCATGATGTCTGTTGCATGGCTGCTGTACACACCAGGGTGAGGAGGACTGTTGCTACTTCCCTTCTGCTTTCTGCTTAAAGTCAGGAGAGTTTTAATATGCACAGTCTGACAGCATTCACTGTAACAAGCACATCCCCTGGACTGTGCAAGTAACGCAAGCTGTGCTTGTCAGCCTTGAGCAGTGCTCAGACGTGCAGCTCTTGAGGTACTCAGACAAGAACTGCTGTGCATTCCCAAGGGATTTTTTTTAAAAGGCCTTTAAAAATGGGAATGAATTAGGCATCTGTTCCCTGGTTCCCACAGGTTTGTGGTCCCTGAGTTTCACATTTAAATGGGTCCCAAAAGCAAGCTTAGTGAAGTTTTGCCTTTATAAAATTCCCCAATCCCCTATCTTAGCCCTTGTTATTTGGAATGCAGCCCAGTTGCTACAATGCTCATACACCTTGAATTTCTCCTAAATTTAAGCAAGTTGTCCTAGTTTTCTTAGGAAATCTTCATGGTCTTTGCCCAGTGCTGGAATATATTTTAGTCATACAAAAGAGCAGACCTGGTGAATGCTTCTGAATAAAGGACTGGTCTGGAAGGATATGAGGGGGTCAGTTCAAGAGTCAGTCTTTGCTGTTATTTTGTATATATACAAATACCGTATTTGTATATGTTGCCAATATCTCTCTTGAGATGCAGAAAATTCCCAAATGTAGAGGGAAGTCTCTGTCTTCAAATGGGCCACATGCCATCCCATCTGACTGCTGTATGCCAGAATACTTGGAATACTTGCAGTGCAGTAAATGCAGTAAGTGCAGTGCCTCTGCAGGTCCTGAAGAAGCGTTGCAGGAGGGGATTCTCATGATTCCCACACCCATCACCTTCCCAGGCTGCATGGCAGATCCAGAGCCAACGTGCCAGCAGCAGGGGTGGGCTGTGGCAGCTGTAGTGTCAGTGTAATTGCTGCCTGTGTGGATTAATCTAATAATCGTGCAATTATGCAATCATGACACTTGCGTGACTGTATTGTCTGGATGGTGTATGGAAATGATATGATGATTATAAAGTCATTATCCAGTATAGCAGTGTGCCTGTGAAATCCAGTGCCTTCCCTGCACTGCTGATAGGTATCTGCACTCTGTACAAGGGATGGCTCTCCCTGGAAGGTTGGTGATGTTTGTTTAGTTTTATCTGTTACTCTTTGCTGTGAAAAATTTAACCAATTTCCTCAATTCAGGCTTTAATGATTTTTTCTAACTACTGGCCATCTCTTGTAGTGCAAAGAGATTTCCTACAGGATTTCTATTTTTAATATGGTTCTGCCATTACTGCTGTATCAGTAGTGTTTTTGTGTCATCTTTCTGTTGTGATAAGTTATTTCCAAATTGACAGCTGTCACAGATGTGCTTAGGTAGTGATTGGGAAGATCCATTTATAGACTGTGTCTGAATTCTTTCACTTGGTCATGGTATCTGAAGAAAAGAGGAGCAGATAAATGGTTTTCTGTGATGTTTTAGAATGAGCTGTAGAATTTAATCTCATTTCTGTAACTTATCAAAATTAGAATATAGCGACATTTCTTGCTGTAAGAAGTCAAAGAGAATCACTGTAATGCACAATTGACCGGACATGGTCATGCCTAATTTTGTAGGCACAGAATTTCATTTATTTCAGTAGGACATAATTTACACATAAAATGATTGGTCATTTTATATAAAAAGTTTTCAAGATGTATTTTACTTGGCAAACGGTAATTGCTTAATATTTTCCCATTTCCTGAATTAAGATTTTCTGATGATTTTACTGTAAACAAGCTGCTGCTGTTTGGAGCCCAGTGACTGGAGACTTCCAGATGCAAGTCCAGAATGAGAAAGATACAGTATGGGCTGAAAAGTAGTAAGTCTTTAAGAATGACAGCAATTCTGTATTTAGAAGAGAGTCTCCAGTGTGGAGACTACCTTATGTATTACACTTAAGTGGGGAAAGAAGCTGGATGAGCATGGATGTACAGAAGGTTGATTTTATTTCATCCTTGGTGATGTTTTGGAGCTTAGCTCCTTTGGGGTTCAGTGCTGTCGGGTGGTGGCATTGCCAGCGGCTGTTTTCTGTCTCAGGTCCTTGCCTGGTGATTGTGCCCTGCTCAGGTTGTGTGCAGCCAGTGCCAAGGACAGCACGATGGAGAACGTGTGGATGTAGCATCAGGGAGTGTGTGTGACCTGGCCTGATGTGTCTAAGCAAAGAGTTACTGTGCAGGAGTGAGACCTGGTCTGCAGAGAGCTCTGTGACAGCCTGGGTGCTAGACTCAGGGCAGGCAGAAAAGCAAACAGGGTGTTATGGGTAGTGAGGAGAGAAATAGGGAACAAAATGGAGAAACACTGTTATGCCACCATATCTGTGTTGCTCCAGCACCTTGAATATCTCATGTGGTTTTGGTGCCTTCTTAGCAGAAAGAGTAGGTTAGAGTAGGAGAAGCTTACCAGACGGCTACCGAGTTTGGGACAAGGATCCAAGAGGTGCAAAGACAGGCCCTAGGCAAGCAGGGAGGGAATTAGGAAAGGCAAAGCTCGGCTGTAATTGAACTGGGGAGATAGATTTCTTCCTGCCATTTTTTCTATACAGCTGTTGGGTTCCTCTCCTTTATTCCTATCTGCTGCTCTGCAAGGACACTGCTGATGGTGGCATAGGAAACCAGACTGCCCATTCTTCTTCTGTTCTTTCCCTCCCTACACTGGTTTCTCCCCAGCTCAAGCCTCCCCTTTATTCAATGCTGGGCACTTCCCAGACCATCCTCTATGAAGTTGCTGTCCCAGTTAGGGTGCCTGACTTAAGAGCAGCTCTGTAGGGTGCTGGGGGTCTGTGTAAACCCACCCAGGCAGCACGGAAGAGCCATGCAGGGCCACACACCACATGTCTGCAATCAGCCTGGTAGTAGAAAGAGCAATTCTTTGCTTCCAGACAGCATGGAGGGGCTCAGAGACCTTCCCCAGCTGCCCTCAGTCAGGGCCCCGCCACATTCTGGGGGACAAATCAAACCCAGGTGGGCAATTTAGCATTTTGCAACGATGCATTTTTGCGGATGGTCAAATGTACTTTGGAGAAGAAAATGCTTGTGGAGAGCCACGTTTTACCCAAGTTTTATAATTGAGTTATTACGGAAGTGTGTGAAAAATGGGGTTTAGAATAGAAGTGCTGACACTAGAACAGCATGAACACAGCTGTTATAATATAGTAAATTTGTAAGAAATTGTATAGCTAACAAAGTAGGTCAACAGCTTCAGAGGAAAAACTGTTTCAGATGGCAGGCTACTCTATCTTAGAAATCTTGATGTCTTTTCAGCATGAGTACAGAGATGTTTTCCCTTCTGTGCTAATTCCTGTCATTTTCACTTTTAAAAATTTTCATGCTGTAAAGTGAGGCTGACCTCTGACTGTGAGTTAATACAAATCCAGCACATACAGGTACAGCAGAGTGGGTGACAAACCAGAAGACGTAAGGATGACTGTTCCATTCCAGGTCACAGGTCACAGGTCACACATGCCTGTTATCCTACTATGACAGTGACCAATAATGGCTGGATGTTAACAAGGGTGAGAGGGCAGCTTGCATTTGCCACAGTTTTACCAGAGCAATCTCCTAGACAGAAGTGACTCTCATTCCTCAGAGACTTCCTAAATCAGAAGAGTTGCCTTTGTACCTAATAGTCCTTATGGCATCCAAAAATTTGTCCAGTATCTTTGTAAACTTTTTCAGACTTCCAGTACACTCTCGTGGAGAGCAATACTAGAGCTTGGGAGGGGACATGTGACTTGATTTACCTAATTTCTTGCCCACCTGCCTGCCTTGCCTGCCTGGGCAACGCTTCTGTGCTCGTTCTGGACAGCCAGTCCCTGCCTTGCCCTTGCTGTTTTTTGCTTTCCATCTCAGTTTGGAGCTCTTTATTCAGCCATACTGGCTTCTGCACTTTGGGATGGGCTTTTCTTGTCCTCTGCTGAGGTAATCCCTGAAGATCATCCAACTCATGTGCTCTATTTGCCCTTCAGAGAAGCTTCTGATAAGATCTGTTCTCCAAGAAGTAATTAATGTATTTAGCACTGCATGCATTGAAGCCTCTACAGTGCTGGTAGTTCGGGTTTTCCTCAGGTATTCTCCTTCATTGTTGCTCCCTAAATATGCCTTTGCCTGTCTTGTATCACATGTTCCAGCTCATGAAAAGATTGGTCCATCTCCCTTCAGCTGGAGAAGGTCCCCAGTGCCCTACGAGGGAGATATCCCCCAGTACCAGTGATCAGAAAAGCAGGATGCTTTCTGATAAATCAGAAGATGGGTAAGAAAAATTCCCGCTGATTTACAGCTCAGAGCAAATTATTCTTCCCCCGTTTCTCCCTCATTCTTGGAAGGGTTTACATTGCTGTAAGTGAACTACCCAACATTAGATTTTCATTAGCTCATAATGAAGCTGACAACTTGAGTACCTTGCTCAAACCCATTCATAGCATCTCTGGTCCCTTGGGGTCCACCTCAAGTCTCCTCTTCCACTTTGCTCTCCTGCCCTGCTTGCCCATCTGGCTTAATGTCCCACATGGCTGCTAGTCAGACTCACTGGGTTTGGTGAATGCTAGTGTCAAACTGTTCTAGGGGACAAGGTTAATTCAAATACTAAGTACAGCCATTATACTTTCTGTAAACTCTTTTTTGTGTTTGCCTTAACTAATATTGCTGCACAAAGGTGGCACTTCTCAGTCTCTTCATCCATCTGCAACTCTGTTTAAATTCCAGTACCTTGATCTCATCTTCCTTGTCCTATTTTGCTTTCTTTAGTCTGCTTCTGGCAAAAAGGTTTTGAAGTACTTTTCTTGCCCTCTTTATATTTCCATTGCCAGCCAATTTGTTGCTTTGAGATGTGCCACTGCTGCTGGGAAGGTTCAGCAGTGATTCCTGCCTGGCTCTGAGCAGTGTATTTATAGGTACAGTTGTTCTTGGGAACCTCCAGTTCTGAACACACATAAATACCAGTGGTGCCTTGACTGACAAGTTTGTTGCTTACTGGCATAGTTTGCCTGGGAAGGAAGCTTGAGTGCTGAAGTGGTAACAGGATTGGGACCCTGGTAAGATTTTAAGAAATTCTGCCTTCCCATCTCAAAAGTGATCTATTTAATGAGGAGGCAAAATTCAGCTGTTTTTGATGGGTCAAAGACTCAATGTTGAAGTCACTTGTGGCAGTGACACTTAATTGCTCTGTGGAGCCCAAGATCTTGTAATGATTTGGGGCTTTTTAAGCAGCATCCTATTTCATTCAAACTTTTTATTTAAGCATTTCAAAACGTCTGGTATTTTATGACACAGGAAACAACCATGTTTGTTGTCTTTTCTATATTGTGGCTTGAGTGTGTCATGCCATTTTGAAACAATTTCTTCTCAAAACAAATTAATCTCTATTAAAAAAAATACTGCAGGATTTCTAACTCTTATCTCTTATGTTGGCAGTTCTTGGATTGCTTTCATATCTATACAGGGTTTTTTTATTTGTTGGTTTGTTTTTTTTAAATAAACTGTAAACCACTGTAATTTTATGTGCTACAAAAACTGTTCTCTGTGGATAATAATTCCTAATATCTTGTATGATACTGAAATCTGGGAGCTGAATAATTCAATGAAATATATGTTCCTTGCAGAAGCTAATGCCAGTGGTTTTTTTGGTTTTTTTTTAGTTTTGTAATAAGCCTATGGTTTTTTGCACAGAAATGGAGCCAGATGTGGCTTGCAGTGCCAGTCTCAAAATCTGAATTATTCCATGTTTGAGTCATTTATTTTCATGCTGACTTGCTGTTAGATGTTCACATTATTTTTTTCCTTGGCTTACATAACCCTTATCTAGGCAGCTGACATTGCAATCTAAGTTGCAGTGGTACTTAGCAAGGAGTGGAAAAATGATTGGAATGATGTGTTTTAACATTTCAGAGTCACAGGATGTTCAGTTTATGGTTCTGACTGCTGAGTAACTTTTTTAATAACAAGAGTGTTACTGAAATACTGACCTTCTTTTTAATAATACAGCAAAGTCATGCTATCGTGTGCTACCATGTTTGACCAGTAGAGAATTGGAAAAATTATTTACTCCTAGGTCCAGTAAATAGGTACTATTATTCAGAGAAAATCAAATAGCAAGAATTGAACCTCTTCCTTGCAATGAAATTAATGTTGCACTATCAGTTGTGTTTCAACTTAATGTTCTTTGCTTTGATTTTTTATTTACAAAGAAGTTTGTTTACAGAGGGTGTAATTTTATCTACATGATGTCCAACAGGTAATGAAAGACTAGTATTCAATATATCTAGTACAAATAAAGTGCTAGAATTGACTCATCAACATGAGCAAGCATTTTGGCTGCATATAAAGGCAGGCAAGCAGTGGCTGATAAAGAGCTTACTAGAAACCTTACCAAAGTTGTGAGTGAGTCAGTAAACTGGAACCCTTTGTGCCCAGACCATCTGGGTCAGGGGCTATGAGCAAAGTGAAATATTTGTTTTTGAACTGAACACTCCTTTGCAATGTGTGGAGAATATATCCTTTCACGTGTGAAAGCCTTGAGCTCAGCCTTTATCATCCATCACTTCACACTGCCCAGCTGGAGAGCAGCTTTGCAGAAAAGGACCTGGTGGTCCTGGTGGGCACCAAGTTGACCATGAGCCAATAAATGTGCATTTGCCAGAAAGAAGTTCAGTGGTATCTGGGGCTTATGAGAAGCATTACCAGCAGGTATCAGGAGGTCATCCTTTCCTTCTCTTCAGCACTTGTCAGGCTGCACCTGGGGTGCTGTGCCCAGTTCTGGGCTCCCAAGTGCAAGAGAGACGTGGACATGCTGGAAAGAGACCAGCATGGGGCCACAGTTGAAGGGACTGGAGCATTTCCCATGAGGAAAAGCTGAGGAAGCTCAGACAGTTTAGCCTGGACAAGGAGAGGGTTAGGGAGATCCTACAGCATGTGTAAACACCTGAAGGTACTGGCTCTCTGCTGTAGAAGGGACAGAGCTCAAGAGTGGCTAAGAAAGGGTCAAAATTAATTTTGAAATTGCGAGTATCATCAAACTGTATGAAAGTAATGAATCCCAGTTGTTTGGAAACCTGTACATGTCATGTTAGAACCTGTGTTTGAGGCTGGAGTGTGTGTTAATGCTGCCATGAGCAATGGGCACCCCACTCATTTCTGAATCTCAGATATTGTACTGAAGTGTGGAGTTTGAGTAGTGCTTAATCAGTAATAATCATAATCAAGATTGAATTTTAATGAGGTTTAGGATAATTAGTCGTTTATCAGCTTTGGTTGGGGGCATTTAAAATGCCTGGCAGCACAAAGCCATGTTCTGAGTTTCATTCAAGAACATTTGGCAAGCTATTTAAATGAGCAGTTTTGGGCCTGTAGCTCATTTACAAATGGATTTTGTGCAAGTCTGTGATGGGTCATGTGTAGGTTGCAAGGGGTTTGTGTTGCCAGTGTCTGATACATTTCAGTCAGAGCTGGGTATAAGATGGGCAGAGCTCTGGATGATGATCTGCAAAAGTACCCATAGTTTGTGTCAGAGGGGTTGTATCCAGGTTCTTTGCATCCCTAGGATGATGGGAGGAGATGCAGCAGAACAAAGGAGAGCCCCACTGAGCATTTTTGAATAACCATTTGGATCTGCTAAATGCTGCAAAATCAAATTTTACAAATAAATTTTTGTGGGACCGATGAATTTATAAGTCCATTAAGTCAATTGAGAGAGTGACACGAAGGACACTGTGAGTTGGGAAAGTGTTCAAGATGTTTGAACAGATGCCCAAATGTCATCCACATTACCTAGCAAAAAAAGCACTAGGAGCTAAGGAAAATAAATAAGTAGTGTATCTGAACAAGAATACGCAAAGTAACCAAGGGGGGGAAAAAATCCTTATTTTTGTAGCACAAACATTGAGATTATTGCAGACTAAAGCAGGAATGGGAGGTAAGTGTGTGCAGAAAGGTGGCCAGTGAAGTGCTGGTGAATTACTGGGGTTGTGTTTGCAGTATCCACTGGGGAATGGATCTGTTTGCTGGGTGAGATGTCACATTCAGCGCTGTCTGTGCTTGTTCTGAGAGAAAATGACTCCATATTTCAGGGGAAAAAAAGTCTTCTAACAGGGACAAAGTGGCCTTCTGGTTTCAGTGCCTCAGAAATTGGATGGTCTCCCATCTCATCAGCTGCAATGCAATTTTGGGAGGATTTCTGCACTGGCTAGAATTTTAGCTGAAAACATGAAGTGAGCATTCACTGCAAACATGAACCTCTGGAATCCTCCTGAGTCAGGGAGAGGGTAGATAATGCTCTAAAGAAACAGGGGCTGAATGCCTCTGCACAGTCCACAACCTCCAAATTATTTTTGAGTCAAGTACTTGGAGAAAAGAATTATATAGGGCATTAAGGAAGATGCAATAGCAAGATCAAGGAAAAATGTGAATCAAAGAGTTGAAATTTGCTGGCCTGTTTCAAAAAGAAATTTTTTTCTATTATGTGTAAATCAGTTTTTAAGATTTTTAACTTTTTTTGGACCCTGCATAAGATTAAAAGCTACTAAGAACTTTCTTTGCTAAATAAAATCTCTCTTATTTTTCTCTGTTGCAATATTTGAGTAAACTCTCACTGTGTTCTTTAGATCTTTATTTCTCTCATTTTAAACAAAATATTTCTTTAAGAAGTTTAGTGGATTGAATAATGTCTACTTGAAATGAAAAATTGAAACCTGCTGCTTGATAAGTGTGGAGAAGTGGTGCTTTGTTTGCATTTTCCAGATATTTTCCATTTTTTCTAAATAACGATGTGAAAGTGGATCTGATGCTGTGAAAATCAGATGAGCATTTGTTCATCTGATGGGAAATGCTACAGTGGAGTTATTTTTGACCAGTTCTGAAGGGGGGGCGTGGAGATCAGCATAGAGATCTTTTAGAGCACGCGTGTTTCTGAGGCATCTGAAACTGGAGCCTTTCCCTGGGAACCAGCTCTTTGATTGTGTATTGTGCTTCAAAGGACCAGAGAAGAAATGGTAGAGTTTTGAGGATTTTATATATTTTTTTTTAATTTTAAAAATCATCCTCAGTGTAATCCAATTTGTCTCGTCTGCCTTTGGTCTCATATAGGGCAAAGGTGGTGACGTGGTTAAGGAAGGCAGATATTAACTCACCTCTCATTTAAAAGTAGAGATATCAAATGCACAGATGTTTTAAAATCACACTTCAGCATCTTACCTAATTTTTATGGTTAGTTATTGCTGTAACTACCTCAACAGAAAGGAAAGAGACAATTGGTATGGCTTCTAAAGTCAATGAGCCATTAAATAGGTGACAACACTCTTGATATAAACTTAGAATATTTATTTGGCACACAAAATGCCTCTAGAGAGCATTTCAGGGTGTTCTCTAAATGCCAGGTGTTTATCCCTGGCCCATGAAGTTCAAGGGCAGCCAGCCCTGATGTGATCATCCAGCCTGGATCCTGTGGGACATGGGTCGTGTCTCTTGTGAATTTTTGCGTGTCTGTGCTTGTTTTTGTGGTTTTCTGTCTTCACTTCTGTGTGAACGGGTGGGGCAGTGACATTCTGCAAAATTATACCAACTGGTGTAAATGCCCCCAGTTTATTTTGCCAAGCAGAATTGGTTATTTCTTACACTGCATTTTCAGGTGTGACTTCACTGTCATGCATAACACAAGGAACAGGACAAAGTATTGAGCTGGCAAATAGAAGCACTATGGCTTGTCCAGACAAATGGAGTTGGTGGAATCAAGGGTGGATCTCATGGTATCTGAAACACTATGAACTGGTGGGCTGACCAAATAAGATTATGTTGGCAGCAAGTGATGTCTGAGCTTGTTTTCTGTTCTTTATTTTTGGATTATTGTCCCTGTTTTACTCTCAGTTTACAAATTAGTTTCATATTGATAATAATTGCAGGATTATATTGTTCTTAGATGAAGCATTGAAACTGTACATTATGCTGCCAGATCTTCTAGAAGTGAGACATGACAGCATAACCAAGACTGAGAACCGAAATCACATGCAATTGAGATTGATCCTTTTCCCCCTCAGAAAATAAGAATTTTAACCTCTCAAAATTGTTTACATGAAGATAGACAAAAATGCTTAATGCAAAAACCAATCATATAAAGAAAACATATTTCATTCTCCTACAGTGTTAGATTTCAAAGCCTTTCCACCTTACCCTGAAACCATTTTCTCATGTGTTTGTTGTACTCTTGTTGAAAATCTACCCTGGGAACATGCAGAACCCCTTTATTAAGTTGCCAAATGATTTTAGCAATCTTATTTTCCACATCTGGTTTTTAAACCTCTTTGAAAAGCAGCCAGGCCTGTGAAAAGAAGTCATGAATTGCAAATGTGTGTGTTCCTGAAAGTTACCTCACATTTTAAACCTAGCACTACTGCTCTGGCGTGGTGAAGCAGTGCCTGCACCGAGTGATGCTGCCAGCAGCCCACTGCAGCTGCAGAGCTCTGCAAACAGGGTGGCTCAGGTAGGAAAATTCACTGCAGAGTGTGTCTCTGGTCAAGTGCCTGTGTGCTGGAGTAACCTTAGGGACATGTTGTTTTTAGCATCTATTTGTCTTGCTGCTTCTGCTCACTCCCTGGTCTTCTCAGGGAGGACTTTCAACTACTTTTTCTTCAGATGCTGGGTTTAAAAAGGATAAATGTTTAAAGTACCAGCTCAGCAATACTTTGCAGTAGGATTCCTTCCAACCAAAACGCTCATTTTCTTTCTGTCATGAGATGATACAATGATGGCCAGTCAGCCCCTTTAGCACACAGCAGAAGACATGTATGCCCACAAGCCCACTCTGCCACCATGGAGGAGCAAAGGGACAAGATGTAGGACCTGAAAACCCTAATTTCAGCTGGAATTCAGGCATCCTGATCACCTCCACTGCCTGCCCAGATCCCCATGCAGAGCTCAAAGAAGCACAAACCTCTCCTCTTGCAGAGTTGAGTGTTGTGCCTTTTGGTATGTTGGGACAAAGAAATTGCTTCTCCACTTGCTGTGACTGTTGTGTGATATAAATCTGTGCAATGGCTGGTAGATTTAGGCTGCATTAAGCTTCATCACTAAGTTGTAACCATAATAACCAAAACTCTTAAGGTCTGAAAGCAACTTTGACCTCTTTTTTACTGTACAGAGGTTACTAGTACTGTACAACTAGTACTAGCATGTTCATTAGCAATTCAGAAGTCAGAAAAGGGGAGACGTGAACAATAGTCCAGCTGTTCGACAGAAATAACTCTTAAGATCAGTATGTATTTAGATACTTCTTTACTATTTAAATTGCTCTAATGAATAATGTTCCTGTGGTAGAATTGCCTCATTAACTAATGAAAATTCTTTGGGAAACCCCCAGGAAGAAGACTTGTGAAGTTCTAGGCAAAAATTAAATATTGATTATTTTTAATTCATCAAATTAAACTTAATCATACTTTAGGAAATATGTAATGTTTCCCAGAAATAATTTAAATCCCAGAGCTGGTTTTTGTACAAGGTGGTTTCATACTGAAATGAGTTGCAGTACAATAGAAGTTACTGCCAACGTATAATTTGTGAAATTCAAAGAAGTGTTAGCGTATCATTTAGATAATGAAACCTTTACACCCATCTAGATTTGTAAGTCCCAACTTGAGTGGAGGAAATGCTATTTCAGTGCTATTATATTAAATTATATACATTTGCTGGGGGGTTTAGATGGCTATATGTTTAAGGTTTTAAAAAAAATTTACAAGCTTTTCATTCCAAGCTTTTCATTTTTTCTTAGCAATTAAGTGGTTTTAAGGACTACTGATAGTAGTGTTAAAATCAAGTGCATATTCACAAGGTTGACCAAAGTCTGAATGATCAAAGTAGGCAATAAAAATGAATAATTTCCTAGATACTTTTAATAGCTATTTTTTCTGAATGTTTTAATTGCACTTTGCTCTTTTGAGCTACCATCACTCTCCCCCTGTTCCCCGTTTGATTTAGGAGCAGCAGCTGAATGTGTCTCATTCAGGAGGAGGGAGGAGTGATGCACACAGCAGTGTCTGGCTGGGCAGTGCAGTGGGGAGAGGTGTCACTCAAGCCGTGCCACACGTTCTGCCATGGACACCTGAACTGTTGGGTCCATTCGGCTGCACCATGTGCTGAGGATGTTTGCCTGGGGGTTATCACAGAGCAGCTTCGTTGTCTGACTTACCTGTTCAGTACCAGGATGTGTCTGGGAGCTGCTGCCCAGATGTTGCAGTGGGGCACATCTGGCTCCTGGAGGACCTGTGGGGCTGTGTGAGTCACAGCCACCCGTGGGGAACACACAGCTGTCGTGCTGCCATCTGCCCTGCCCCAGGGCACCAAGCAGTCCTGCTGCTTGGTCTGAGTCGTGGGGTCTCATGTGTTCAGTAAATACAGGGTTCCAGGTATGCCTGACACTGGTTTGGTCTCTTGTTTCAGTCTGATAGTCTGGAAACAGTCTTCCAGTCTACAGTCTGGGAGTCTTACAGGCAGCTTTGGAAAGGATCTGTGAAAGATTATACATTTTCATATATCGTTTGTGTTGATGTCTGTGCTTGGAAACTACTAGGAGCTCAGAACTAAAAAGGTAACTTGTTGAGTGTTTTCTGTAACTGTTGGATGCTTAAATATCCTAGTGATAGATGCCTAAGAAAAACAAAAAAAACCCGAAGGGTTCAGGAGTTAGAGTCTGCAGAACTATTTGTAAAGTGCTGGGAGATTGTCACACACAAGTGTGAGAATTTGAAGCGGGTTTTGTTTAATTGTAAGCAATCTCTTTATGGCTGAGTTTATTTTTATGGACTCGCTACATTGTTTGCTTGTTGAAAATAGTTTCTGAAGGTAAAGCTGAGGCTTATAGAGTGGTAGAAAATTTTCAGCCTAAGGAAGGAAGGAGGAAAGCTTCAGCAGTGCTCAACCCTCCAACTCCCTGGGCTTTTGAAGTGAATGGCCAGTATGGGGGTCCTGGTGTCATTACAGACTGGTTCTAAAAATGGTAAATGTTTTTGAGATGCCTGCACCTGATTTAATGAGCTTTGTGCATGCTGAGTGTGAGTAGTTGTCTTGATTTATGATGATAGTCTATTCCATGGTCCTCTGCTGTATGCCCAAAAGTGGTTGCTGTGTCTCAAGGTCCAGGTGTGTGTGGGGCTGGGAGTGGGAATCTTTGGGCCTTTTGGCAGTAATTTTTGAAGCCTCACTTCTTAAGTGCTCTGTGGTGCAGTTCAGTTTGGTTTTGCTTGGCCAGCTTGGTTTTGTTGGCCCAGGCAAAAAGCCTTTCCCTTCCCTGGCTTGGAGAAGCTGCAGTAGCAATCTTTGAGCTGCCTTGAGGTGAACTGAAGGGCTGCTGGTCCAGCCTGGAGGAGCAGGACTGACAGGAGCAGGGCTGGCCTGTTCCAGCCCCAGACCTTGGAAAGCTGAACCAGGGAGAGAAAACACAAGAGGCTCCAGCCCAGCTGCTTCGTGTGCCGTGATGAGGAGGTTGATGCCAGAGAGCCGCCGGATTTCCATTTCTGCTGGAACTCCGTTGTGGAAGCTCCACTTCTTCAGAGTGAAAGCCAGCCCCATCTTGCACCACCCTTGTGTCAGGAAGGGCTATTTCTTCAGCATTTTCTCCATTCTTCAGGCATTTTTGGGCCTTTCTTCCTGTATGTGTGTGTTCCTCCGTATTTGTGTGTATGGGGTGAGTTCTGATAGTTCGGTGTTTAGCAGTTATTTACTTTTCTTCCTTGCCTTCTGGGCATTCTGTTGTTAATAAACCGTTGGGTTGGGGTTTTCTTCCACTTGCATCTATTAATCTTCATTTTCTTTTGGTGGAGGGGGATTGTTGAAATCCTTTAGAGGCGACTGCTCATTGCAGAGTGTCTTCTCTTAAAAATTTGTCTTAAAACTGATACAGTAGCATTAGTGTGTGTTCCAGCAGAGCTAAGAGTTCAAGATTGCCCCCAAATAAAGAAACTTTGAAGAACGAATGCAGTAAGAGTTCCTGCTGTTTTAGTACCAGAACCAGGTGACATGTCTGTGCCTGCTCATATTCTGGTGCTATCTTTGCCTTCCAATGCTCTTAAGAACCCAGCTTGGAGGTATTATGGCATTTCAGAATCTGCTTGAGTAGGAAATGGTCTATAAAATGAGAAGGCACTAATGGATTCCATGTATTTCCATAATCCTCATGAATTGTCAATTTGAACACAGTTATTTCTGTTAGTCTCATTGATGTGCTATCAGCATTTTTTTAAGGCATCCCCCTCCTAAGGAGGGATTCCCTTCTTTCTAACAGCTAAAATAATTTTAATCTTAGCACAAACCACAGCACTTTGTTTGAGGTCATTACTTTTTATTTTATTTGGAGGACCATAAGGTGGTCGAAAGATTGAATCATTAAAGCAAACAGAGTGCAGATATATTTCAGGAAAAGATTTCTTGTTCCTGTAATTTCATGCTTCCAAGAGAAAAGGAGTGATTTGCAAGGATACGCTTTCCTATTCATACTCAAAATTAATGCATTGCCGTGTTCCATAGTCAGTCATCAGTGCTAAGTGTCTCATGGAGAGCGAAAACGTTGGAAAATAAATGTGGAGATGCAAAGTCATTTGTCCAAAGGTGCCTGGTGGATTGAGAGAGCTTCTGGCATGTAATCAGGCCATGGACCCCTGTGTGGTGTTCTATCTCTGAGCTATGTACTCAGCTGTGAGCCCTGGGCTTGGTCCATCCCTTTCTCCTCCTCTTCTTCATCCACAGCTGCCACTGTCCTGGTGCTTGAAGCCAAAATGTGGCTGCTGACACTGCAGGGGTGGTAGAAGAGGGAGCTCAGGACTGGTCACCATGGACTGGAGGAGAGAGCATGGAGATGCCAGATGGACACATGGCTCATGTCCTCATGGCTGTGGGGCTGGACCATCTCCTGCTATGCAGAGATATTTTGGAGAACTTACCATCCTGAATTCTCTGTTTGATCTTTGTTTTGATTTGGTTGGGGGGGGGGCGGCATTTGTGTGTGAAGAATGAATTGGGAAATAAAAATTGCTTCTGCAGAGCACACTGAGTACATCCAGTCTGTCTGGGCAGAGCCCCGTTGGTGACTACCTTCAAAGAAGGTTATTTAACTTGCTTTTGAACCATCTCTATAGTTGGTCATAAAGAGTTTCTGACCTTACGTCAAAAATGCACCTACCGAGCTCCAGTGCTCCCAGGGCAACAATGTAATAGAGGCTGTAACAATGCAAGAGGAGGAACTTCAAAAGGGTATTGAAAGGATTTTGTGAAATGCATTATGGTGGTTTGTTTGAAGCTGTTAGAACTGATCTTTAATAGTTTTATGCTTTAAAAGCTCCTGAAATCCATTCATGTTTACAACATGAGACATGAATTTCAGAAGTCTTTTTTTTTTCCTCTTCTTCATTTTAGTTCCTGTGTTAATAGGCATGGTTCCTGCAGAGAGATGAGCATTGCTGAGGTCAATAGTATGCCTTTAATGTGAACTGTCAAAAAAATCACCTGTGCTGAAATTCACCTTGACCCAGAGGGTGTGTGGAAAGCCCTCACATTAGGGCAGTCCAGTGCAAAACCCCCGATTTCTTTAGAATAACCCAACACAAAATGCCTGGAATGGGCTGGGGAGGGACCTCTGCCAGGTTAGTCAGGTGGGAGATTGATGCATTTGGGTAAATTACAAGGTAGTGTTACTAAAAGAAATAATGAAGATCTCAGCAAATGAGATATCTAAGACGTATCACACCTTTGGGCTGGGTTTCATAGAATAAAGGGAGCAATTTGTGTAAGTTTAGATTCATTTGCTAAAACTTTGTGGAAAAAGAAATGAGCCTTTTATACGTAGAGTTGTAAGTACTTTTTCCAATATTAGCTGAAGGTGGCTCATTTAGCTTGCTGGTACAAGTAGCCCTTTGAGAAGTGGGTTACCTCAACTGTAAGATAATTACGGGAAGTAAACTACTGTTATAAAAATCCATTACAACTTTAATATGGAATTTAAAAACCACTTCAATAGTGTGCAACTCAAAACGAAGACAAATAGTCTTCAACTTTTGGCTTCAGGTATTTGGCAGACTGACTCAAACACATTTTTAAGCAAGTGTTTTGTATGCTTATGTTATTATCATAATTTACAAATGAATAGCTGGAATCTTGTTTTGTGGTAGCATCAATTAATAAAAAAACTTGTAGTACCTGAGACAGCACTGACAGCTTTTAAGAAGGTAGTGTGTGGAACCAATATTGCAAGAGGAAAGCTAATTACTATTAATTAAAGGTAAGCAAAAATCATGGACTTCAGGTGGCAATCTAACAATATCCCTGAGGCTTATGTGGCTTTTTCATTAAAATGAAGTTTCAGTAAGGCAAAACTGATTCTGCAAAGAAATCCAGTAGTCTTATCCATAGTTCCTCAAGCAAAATTCTCATTAGCTTCACTGTCATGAGCATGCAGACTCTAGTTCATAAGCTAAAAAGTGTAAATATTATTTGCTTTAAATTTTTGTCCTAGATCTAGTGACTTTGACACTAGGAATAACTGACTTGAGACTGTGACTAGAGAGCAAATATTTATTGTTCCTCATTATAAAAAACCCAGAAGGTACTTGGTGAGGACTGAGACAGCAGATTTAAAATAAGTGAAAGCAGTATGTTTTAGACGAGAATGAAGCTAAATTGTGGTGCTCATTGCCACTGTGTGTTATGAAGATCAAATATATGGAGGGGTCAGAAGTTCACCGGCTGAGTTAATGGGGGATAGATATGTCAAAATCTGTTAAACATGGTGCTCTGATTCCAGCTCCTGCTTCAGGAAGTCCCAGGGCCAGGATTTCTGGAAGCGAGGAGGCTGTGGCAGCCCGTGTCCCAGCCCTGCAGCCCTGGCAGAGTCCCGGGCCGGGGCACCCACATCCCTGTGATGGAGCTGAGCCCTGCCCCGCTCGGTGCAGGGGTGCCAGGGGCTCCTGTGCAGCTCCAGGCCGGGTGGCTTCCCCCAGAGCTGGGTGTTTGCCGGGGGCTGGCAGTGAGAACAAAGCTCCTGCCTAGAGGGGATGGCTGGGAGGGAGTGTTCTGGTTTGAATTGGTCCTGAGAACTGATGTGCTCAGCTTCGGCTGAGACAGTGTGCGTTTTTTAATTTCCATATCCCCTTAATAATGCTTTTCAAAGGTTTCACTTACAGAAAATGTTGAAATTCTGGGGAAATGCTGTTTGGATAGTGTACCACTTTAAATCTGTGTTCTGCAGTAATTAACTTATTTAGATATAAGAACTTACCTCTCTGTACAAACACAAATATTCTGATAATTTGTTGGTAAAGAACACTTCGAAAAGCTGTCACAAGGATTTCAGCTTTTTTAGATGTCTTCTATTTTGGTTGCTTCTGTCAAGAGGATTTTTTTAACATGAACAAAATTCCGTTAAATGGGGCATATTTCTTTCCAGAAGATAATTTTAAATTTTAGTTAGATGTAGTGGTTTTCCTCCAGCTGTCACTGCTTTCTTGTTCCTACATTCCTAAGAGAAGATTTTAAAAATAATTAAGTGTGAATGTATCTGTATCAGCCTTTCCTTGCAAGGGCTTTTGTTTGTTTAAATTTGTCAGCTTCTCGTGTTTGTACTGCAGCCTGTGTACCACATTGTTTCCCACAGGTCACAGACTGGAGGATTATTATTCAGTCCTCACCCTTGGAGTGTGTTTTGGAGAGGCAAAGGAGAGGGCAGATATAGATCCCAAAGTCATGCCACAGGTACCATGTATGGGATTGTAAGATGAGTAGTGCAGACTACCTCCTCAGCTGCTCTGGAGGAGTAGGGATAAATCCTGACTTGGTGTCCATCAGCAAGACCATAGGGATGTCACCCAGAGCCCTGATAAATGGATTTAGGCTGAAAATGCCTCTGATGGAGGTATGCCTCCATGTGCATGGAGCTGTAAGGCAACAGGGAAGAGAATCTACAGTAGTAAAGCCAGAGCATAGTATTGAGTTTAATTCCTCAGCATTCTCTGATTTGGAAAACAGCAATCAAATGGCAAAAATACTTAAATTTCACTAGCAGTATTGTTAGTTGAGAAGTGTTGCTTACCCTGTTCCAGTGAGGCTTAGATACCTGAGCTTGGAGTAGTTCAGTAATCGACTTATGCAAGTTTTCCTGAGGGAGGCAGCAGGAGCATCCCTCTCTTTGCTATATCCAGGGCAGTCAGGGCTGGTCAAAGCACAGGCACTGGGAAAGCTGCTCAGAGTCCAGGGGGTCCCCCACAGCTCTCTGCAGGCGCTTCACTGCAGGAATTTGGCTGCCCCGTTTCTTCTCCCCATCAGGAAGGAACTCACCTTTGGGGCTAGGATGGGAATATGCAGGGAGTGCAGAGCACTCACCCTCAGGTGCAGGCAGGTTTGTACCATGGGAGAGCAGTGCCTTTTCCTCACTCTGCAACAGAAAAGTATTTCCCTCCTGGTGCTTTTGGCACTCCTTGACTTGGTGTTTGGGAGCTGGTGACCACTGTGCAGTGCACTTGGGGAATCATGCAGGCATGAACAATTAATCTTTTAAAAGGTCTGTTGCTTGGCAATGTGCCAGGGAAGCCAGTGTAGCCCCACTATATAGTATCAAATTTTAATGATGAGAACTTTGCTAAATTCAGCCCTTGATAAATCTTAGAGTTAGGTTTTCAAAGTTTAAAATCAAACATAACCCAATTATTTCAGTATTTGATTAAACTAAACTGCCACTTTGGTAAAGTGTTTAAATAAATCAGTATTAATATATTTTTCTACAGTAAATAAAGTTATGTCTGTATAGTTCAGATATGAATATTCAGACAGAGCTCTTGGAAATGAAACAGTGGAAGTTTGCACAGAACATATATTAACTTAAGGAAATAAATATTTTATCGATCTTTAATGGGATTATGATCTTGGTGGTGATGACTGAAAACGCTGCTTTTAGAACAGTGAAACCACTAGCTGTAAATATGTTTTAGGAAATCTATTATATTTTATTCTGTGAACTCTGAAGACCACCTGCTGTAAATGCCTGAGGGCTGACAGACTCTGGGAGGAGATGTCAATGGGCTGTTCTCAGGCTGCTCTGCTGGCATTGGCTGCCAGGTGGCACTGCCAGGAGACTTTAAAGTCAGTCCTCAAACACAAAACAGCTTTTTCACCCAGTGAGGCTTCCTGGCTCCAGCTCTAGCAGCACCCTGTCCCATTTGTGTGCAGGGATATCCCCTCTCCCATGGAGCCTCACCCAGAGCCCTTTTGCCCCAGCAGGAACATGCCAAGTTGCTGGGACAGCTTTGAAATGAATCTCTGTAAGAGAGAGCTGAGCACCAGGGCCTTAATATGCAGTTGAGTGCTCGTGCACACAGAAATAATTCCAGAGTGAGAATTATGGACTGCTGTGTCCCTCACCTGCAGAGTGTTTGAAACCTGCTCTGTCAGGAGCCATCAGCCAGAGGTGGCCCAAGGCCAGGCCAGTTTGACCTTGGCTGCCTGTGGAGTATAAAAGGGCACAGCCAGCTGAGCCCTGTGTAAAGATTTCTGAGCTGTCAGGAATTCACATGCTGACTTGCTTTCAGTTGCTCATCTCCCATCTTGTTTCAACAGGTCTTACTAGAGACCTGATCTTGTTAGGCAAATTATGAAATTCCAAAAATGCCATGAAAGGCAAATCTATCAATTTTTATGGATGATTTCATTTTTCCAGGCTCATAAGATTCAGGAAATTAAATCCTTAGTTCCACATCTTAGTTCTTCAGTTCATGATAATCTGAAGAAGTGGGCTTTGTTCACTGTCTTCAGCTTGGCTCAATGAAGCCATTAGTAAAAATAGACAGCAAGAAGACATTACCCCAAAATGTGAAAACTATCACTACTTTGGGATCTGTCTGTCTTGGAGCCCTTGTCTCTACTGTCACAAAACACGTCTTTATTTCCAGGAGATTTATTTTGTGCTTTCTGCCGTCGTGAGGTTCTGGGTGTGTTGTGCTTGTTTGAAGCTTCAAAAGTCTGCTCTGAAATATTCCACATTTCAACCTGTGCCTGTTTCAAGCTGCTTGACCTAGTCTAACCCATATCCACGATACCATGGTACTCTGTCCTCTTTTAATTGTGTCTGAAGTTCCCCACTGAAGTGTGAAAAACATCCATCTTCTGAAGCTGGGCATGCTTCTCTGTAGCTGCCCATTAAAGGGACATCTTCATCCCAGGATGCTGCCAAAACATTCTTTGAAAAGAGACTGAAAGTTGGAGAATACCAAGAGATACTCAGTGAGCCCACTAATTAGAGTTGACAAATGAAACTTAGAATAAAGCAAAACTGTACAAATCCAAAAAACTGGGTCTTTCTCTGATTGCTTTTATGGAGAGGGTGATAAAACTGTTTCTCAGAGTGGGAGTTTAAGAGACTAATGTGTCATTACGTTCAACTCGAGGTAAAACTTCTTGGTGCTTTTTAGAACATTCAATATTTTTGGCATGATGAAAGAACATGTCCAGTCTCAGCTCTTTTCTTATGTAGGCTTTTGTGCTTAGTGCCTGTTTAAAGGCATTTTTTCCCTACGGGTTTATACCATTTCTTTTACTTCCTCGGGCCATCACTGGTAGTTGTGTTGGGTGAGGTTTCTTACCTGGCCTCCTATGCTGTGCAGATATGGATGAGAGACTTTTTACCTTAAAAACCAATTCATTCCTGCAATTAACTGCTTGGTTCCCAGGTGTATTATGGAAAGGATCTCCTGAAGAATTGTGTAACTTGTATTTTTGTGGCTGGTTTAGGGAATTTCAGCATCTTGTATTTCTGTGAGATTTCCCTTCTGTCATAGCAGGGGACCTGGAGACATATTTGATCCTTGAGATCAGCTATATGTGCTGCTTTCCTATGTTGCTTCCTTTTCTGCACTGCCTTTTCTTCCCCCCATCCTCACAGTTGCACATTCTAGTACTCTTTATGATAAATTTCAGCCTCATCCTGCTAGAGGAGCATGGCTATGCATTCAGTTTCCCAGCTGTGTAGCATCTGTGTGGCACTTCAGGGTCAGCTTGGACAGGACTCTAAGCACTTGATCTCATTGAAGATGTCCCTGCCCACTGCAGGGGAGTCAGACTAGATGACCTCTAAAAGTGCCTTCCAGCCCAAACCAGCCTGTGATTCTGTGTGCTCTCATAGGAAAGCCTGTAGTTCTGTTTTGCTGGCTGCCATCCCCTGCCTGGTCAGTCATGTGAAACTCCTCTTTTCTTCTCTCAGGGCTCACAATTAGTTAAATTCATGGAAGAATGTTTAAAAGGCATACACAGTCCTGTAAGGCTAAGGTGTGGGGACAAATGGGAAGTCTCTGTCCATTGGGAGGAAAGAATAAGGGGGAATTAAATCAATTCAAATGACGGCACTGATGTATGGAAGTCAGTTTCAGTGTAAGGCTGACTATGGTGAGTGATGGCCTGTCAGATTTTAGAATAGAATTACAGTTACATAGATAAAGGCAGAGGACCATGTGAACAGTATTTCTGGCTAATTGCCACAAATATTAACAGATACAGCCCTGGCCATGCATTTGGGTGTCTGGCAAGCAAGAGAAAAGATTTTTTTTTTTGTGCTGTGAGTCAGAGATCTATGTATTTCTTTAGTAAACACAATTGATGTATAATTTTGTTTCCAAAGAGCGATGCAAACGTGGCTGTGATTCCCAGCATTCCTAAATGTGTATTATCTGGGCATTGTTCATTTTCATCTCTGGCAGAAATCACATCTTTTCAAAAAGAGCTTGTCAGTGTTTGCACTAACAAGAAGATCTCTCTGCAGCACTCAGGCATTGGCTTTAGCAGTTGAACTTCAGGCTTTGAATCTGACTTCAGTGTTACATGGGCAGCTACAAGAGCTCTTTGTGTTTCTCAATTTCATTGTGGGCTAAAGCAGATCAACACAGGATTTGAGCCAAAGCTCATTATGGTCAATGTAAGTTTTGTCCAGTTGATTTCTAAACAATGATTCTGTTCATGTAGCAAGGGCTGTTTTCAGGGAAAAAAATCAGATAGCATTGTGTAGTCTGCAGAAGTGGAGGGTCCTGCTACTTTAGTAACAGTTGCATTTCTAATTAGTGTTTGCTGTCTTCCCAGGCTGTGAACAAGTTTGGGAATAACCAGTACTAGGTTTTTTTCCATCTCTTTGCTATAATATAAAACAAAACAAAAAGGAGCAGGAGGATATTGCTATTACAATCATGCTTTTTATCTCCATAATTAATTTGCATGCCGGATAATTGTTTTGATATGATTAGAAATATGCGGCAATATATACCTCTGCTTATGATTGTGGTGCTCTGTGTGCTCCCAGGATTGATAATATTACATCAATCCCTTCACAAGGGATCCTGCTCAATAAAACCACATTGATCTGGATAGCCACTAATTTAAATGTAAAGTGACATCTTTGCTGATGTGAAGTCCTACATGAACGATTCTTTGCTATGGTTAATTTGTGAAGTTCAAATTAAGAGTTCTTAAAACTATATTCTTTAGAGAAATGGAGGACTATGTCTCGGATCACAAGCTATGTGAAATTATTAGGGAGCAAAAAAGTACTAATGTTGTGCTTTTCTCAAAGGACCAAAAGTTAATGGGGAATAGCAAGCAGCTGGGATGTTCTGCAAAAAACTGTGCTGGTCCTGCAAACACTTATTTTTCAGTGAAGTAAAATAAAAAATTCTTCTGATTGAGTCGGTAGAAGGATTAGATGTTGGCAAAGTGATAAATAATGATTGATGTAAGCTCCATCAACAGGGTAAGATTAATTTCTTTTAAACAACTTTGAAGATACATCTAAGAATAAGAATGTAGCTTGTGCTTATGTGGGTGGAGAGTAGCAGCTCTGAACATGTGAGCTCAAATGTTGGAGAACCTATTGACTATTGCACCCAAGATGTATAATTGTGGTTAAGAGAAATAGCATGAATATATAAGCACTGAAATACCAAGAGGGGAGAGAGAGGCAGCTTTTTTGTTGTATACATTACTAGCAGTTGCTGCAATATATTGCATTCCGGTGCTTGAAAATAACTGGGAAGAATTAGGAAAATATTTTCTAATTAATAAAGCTGCCTTATAAAGGGTTATTAAAGGATCTTGATGTATTTATCTAGCACAAGAAAGAACAAACAAAAAATAGACGTGTTTACACATCAAGATACATCAGGTTATTTGTTAAATTAAGTTATTTGGAGATACTATCTGACTTTTTTTGAAAACCATAGTTGACCTGAATCTGGTCCTTGAAAAGTGTACTGGAAAGGATTTTGCTCTTCTACCACATTATCAATTTTCCACCTATCCCATCACTTAAGAATCAGACTGAATTAGTGTTAGTCATCACCAGCAGAGTATGAGAGCCTGATCATATTAGAGACTGTCACACTGTATTAGCCAAAATTAATACGGAAAGAATATGATTTTAAAAGTGCCAGTGTTTGAAATGCTGTATCTTATTAGCACAGGAAGCTTTCTGCTCATAAAGGCAGTGTTTTCTCCTCAGTCTCTCTTGTTGATGTGAGATGAAATGCCATGCTCCATTTGCACAGGATGCTAATGCTCTGCACAGAGGACTTTACCAGGGGAGCTCAGGTGACAGGAGGCTTCGGAGCCCGGTCAGGGTTTGGACTGCTGTTGACCTTAACTTTATAAGGTGCAAGGTAGGAATGTAGTTATCATTTACAGTTCCTGATATGTCACTTTACAGCCTGACTTGTTAATGTGGGGCAGCATCAATTTGTTTCATCCTGTAGTAGAATGTCGTTTGGAGAGTTCAGTAGGTGTCACATGAGGACTGGGGGCACAACTGGGATTAGTAAAACCCTTCCTCCCTCCTGGGAAAATAGAAGCCAGAGCTGAATTGCAATGAGAAAACTGCTTGTGGTTATGTAGCATGCCTGGCCTTACACCCCAGTTTCTGAGAGCTGACCAGAGTGCTCTGCTTGTAGAAGGGAAGGCACAACTTTGCATGGAGTTGCTATCACCTGGCTGGAGATGCCAGTTCCAGGAGGTGCCAGCTTTGGGCTGCAGCAGCTGCCTGGCACTTGCCAATGTGAATTGCTGTTCCTATGTGCTTTAGGCGCAGAAATCTCTTGGATGAAATTAATTAGTTTTTTTCCTATAAACTTGAAATAGATTTTATGGTAATGACATAGTGCTAAGCTGTATTAGCTACACAGAAAAATATCCTATCTGTACCTGATGCACAGTTATTGTTTTAAAGCTATCAATATTAATGCAGTGACCTGAAATCTTGTTCTGTTTTAGCTCAGAAGCTCTTTTCTCTGAGACACTTTGCATTAATGAAACTCATTTCAAAGCTGGACAAAAAGCTTAAAAGAAAAATCTGAAATTAATTCTGGGAGGAGGGAAGCCCTTAAAACTTAAGACAGAAAGATTTCTAGGCAAAAATTGGTTCCAGGCAAAGTGGAAAAGAATTTGCAAGCTGGTTTATCTGCTGCATGAAAGCTCCTACGAGCTGATCATCATTTTCCCCTCTGGGGAACCAGTAATTCCCAACTTCCCTCAGCTGCTGCATGAGGCTGGCCCTGCTCCTGCTCCAGCTGTCTCTGCTGTTACAGGAAAGCTGTTATCACAGGGTTTTGTTGTTTTGTTTTGCTTTTTCTTTTCTGGAGGAAAGGGTGATTTTGCAAATTGATGATTTCTTTTGGAATGCCCCAGTGAGGAGAGCTCTGCACCAGCCTAATCCCCCCATCCACACAGTCCGCAGTGAGCCTGTGGACAGGACTGTGGGAATGAAGGAGGCTCCTCTTAAATCTCAGGCATGAGGGGATGCACTTGACTGAAGTGAGGATCTGGAAAGAGACTTGAAAAATTGAGACTTGAAAAACTGTTTCCAGGAGCTCTCTAAATAACTTGTTAGTACAGGTGTGGATGTAGCTCATTCGAGGTGAGGCCGTATGTGAGAGACATGCCTGGAGCCTTTGGCAGTCTGTGGGGCCTTTGGCATTCTGTGGGGCCTTTGGCATTCTGTGAGGCCTTTGGCATTCTGTGGAGCCTTTGGCAGTCTGTGGGGCCTTTGGCATTCTGTGGGGCCTTTGGCATTCTGTGAGGCCTTTGGCATTCTGTGGGGCCTTTGGCATTCTGTGGAGCCTTTGGCAGTCTGTGGGGCCTTTGGCATTCTGTGGGGCCTTTGGCAGTGTCTCTGGAGCCTTTGGCATTCTGTGGGGCTGTGTGTGTGATTCGGGCTGGCTTGCAGGAGCTGCAGGGAGCTGCCGTGTGCCGGGCTCAGAGGGGCCGGGCTGCACTGAGCGGCTCCGAGCTCTGCTGGAAAGGGATCAGTAACAAAAAGACGCCTCAGCGCATCTTGTAAGAGGAGAACGACTTATGTAAAAAAAGCCTAATTTCTGCAGACATCACCGGAGCTGCTCCCTGCATCCTGCCTTATTCTAGTCAAAATTAAACAGTGAAGGGGCTTCGTTTTCTGTCCCCTATTTCTGATACCATAGGTACCGTAGAAGTCTGGTTATGGTTTAGCAACAATACCTGTTAAGATGAAGAAAGGTATTCCACAACCTATTTCCATGGGTTTATGTGTTTGGGCTCTTGACTGCTTGGACTGCAATTTGCATTGTGTGTCTCTTTAAAGTTCACTGCTTGTAACGCTTTGGTGGCTGCTGAAATATGTACCTGTGTTAATTCAGTGTATTGATACATCTGCCTTCTGTGTAAGCATCTACCGTGGGCTGCTGCCTCCTGTGCCTGAACCCATGTGGACTGAGGCTGGGTCCTGTGTTTGTGCAGCCTCACCTGTGGGAGGGGACATGAAGCCAGTAGGGTTTAAAAGAACCAGAGCTGCCACGTGCAGGCCTCAGTGCATCTTTTGAAATGTTAAGTGGGATGAAAATTGTCTGATCTTTTATCACTCTGTAACTCTGAGGCTTGTGTGTGAGTTATCACAGGGACTGTGTGTTTGTTTCCATGTAATCCCCGCTGCATCTGTGACCAACACACTGAAACATTCCCATCAGCTCACAAACATGCATCAGTTAATTTTTAGGAAATGTATGTCTGTGCTGAGGCTCAGAAAAGAGAAGAAAATGCTGCAGCTAATCTTTAGTAGTTGCAGCACACATAAGTAGATTATGCAAAACTGTTAATTTTTTATTACTAAATAGCACTTTAGGGAGTGGAAGGCCTTAATACTCTGGCTAAAGATGCTAGTCACAGCAGATTAGTATTGTTGTACATTAATAATAAAAGTAGCTGTGTCTGATTAGTGTCAGTTAAAGTTTTCTGAATGAGAGATATACCTCTTTGAATTAAACTACTCAAATAGCAGCTAAGGATTCCTGAGGAATAATTTGCATTGGAAAGTTAAGACCTCCACTACTTTTCTAAAGCAATATCTATTGCCAGTGTGGGAATTGCATACCACTCACATAACAGCACGAAAAGAAAGGATCTTCACAGACCATAAAGTGTAATAAAGGAACATCCAAAATTGATTTTCATTTAAGTAGATTACTTATGTTTTCTTCTAGGCCAGGGAAAGTACACTCTAATCTCCATTACTTTTCACAAATAGACATACTGGTTTGATCCAGATATCAATCATTAAATTAAATGAACCAAGCCACTCTTCCCAAGTACCTGCCTATGACTTGGGACTGACCTACAATCTCTCCCAGACACCAGTTCTGTCCCTCAGGGAAATCTGGAGGGAAGTACAACTGGTGTGGGTTGCTGGCAGTTTTAAAGTTATGACCAGCAGCTAATCCTGATTTTGGGTTCTGTTAATGTTTTGTTGAATTGTTGCTGAGTCCAGTAAACAGATCCATGCACAAAGCTGTTCTACTTTGTAGATGTTTTAGCTGGCTCGCTCATGTTTGGTTTTTAAACCACAAAATTCGGCCCTTTCATATGCTAACCCCTTTCTGAGGTTGTTCACACTCCCTCTTCAACAGGTCTTTTACTAGGTAGAAACGTCTTCAGAGGCTGCTTTTATCACTGTAATGATGATGATTGTACTGACTGTGCAAAGAGCTGGAAATGAGACCATCGCTGTTTCCCTGTGCACAAGCAAACAAGTTGCTGTCCACAAGAATTTTCCTCGATCTCTGTGACACGTCTGCTGTAGGCACATCAGGAGAACAGTCAGTTGGCCTGTGATCATGCATTGCAAACAGGTTTTTTTACCCAGTCAAAACACAACATAGGACACCAAAAGCTTTGTAGTGAGGATGTATACTTCATACCCAGAAAATTCCAAAGAAAATAAACAACTTAAATGGAATATGTTCATACTCTTTTAAAAAGAGAGAACATACAAATTGCTTTCACTTGGTTGTTGTAGTGGCAGGATATTCTGGGAGTGATGAGAGTGGGACCTCTCCTAATCTTACAAATTCCCAGTTCAAGAATAGCTGTAAATGTTTATTTGATGTGAAAGAGCTAATTGTGCAAATAATTATTTTCTGTCTGACATGCCTCTGTTGTTTATTCTGTGGCAGTAATTAATTCTATAATTAGAAAATGTTCTATTAGATAATTTCTCAGGGAACTCAGGCTATTGTCCAGTGCAGGAAGCCATCAAGAAGCTGAAATGGTTCGGTTATGACCTTGGCAATCTGACTACTTTTATTGACATGGGCTAGTTTGCTTCACTGGAGGATCATTACTGAAGAACTTAGCTTTTTTGAGTGGGACTGGAGATGAGTCTCTTGGTGCTGAGATTTGGTGCTGAGGATGAATGGATTTGCCCTGGCCTTGCCCATCTGTAGAAGGGGACACCTGACCTACCTGCGAATTTGTATCTGCTTTTGAGCTGTCAGCATCTGCCATTCTATGAGAAGTTTGGATGAAATGAATGTACTTCATAAGGTATAAGTGAACACAAGAAAATCAATAAGCAATCTGTGTGATAATTAATTAGCGTGCCAGGATGAATTACTGTTTCTTCCCTTCCTGATTTGGGTCACAGTCACATCTGATTTGGGAAGTTGTCAGTTTTTCAATTATAGCTTGGTCTTTGTTCTTGGTATGGCTTTTTGCCTTTTTTAATTTGATGTGCCCAGAATGAAGCACTGGCAGAGAGAAACACTGTGCAAACTTGCTTGCAGTGGGAAGGAGACAGTGTTGAGCTCGGCACCTGGCAGAACCTGCTGACAAGGAGAAGTGAGAGCTGGCCTGAGCCCGAGTATTTGAGCCCCCAGGAGCCGGGGCATTTGTTAGGGATCTGCCCCAATCTGCAGGCTGCTCTCTCTTCTGATTTCTCTGGGGCTCATATGTCATTCCTGGGGAGTAGAGCCTCTCCAGCCCATGTCCTCCTGGAAATTCACCCACTGTCATCCCAAAACACACAAGCAGTTTGGCCTACTCTCAACTAGATTTAGCATGGGAATTATTCCTCAGCGTCAGCCCCAGGATTTTTACTGCCTTCTTAAGGAGAAGGGCTGGCATTGTGAGCTTTCCAGAGACTCCTGTGAAGGCAAAGCAACTACCAGCTTATTATCAAGCTTCAGGTATAAATTCCAGCCCTTACTATCCTGTTTCCTTCCTGTGGTCACAAAAAAGACTAATTATATGTGATAGATTAATGAACTCATTTTGTAAATACACCAGTTAGTGAGATAGATGCCTATTTAATTTTCTCAGTGAACTTCAAGAACCCAGATTTCCCTTCTTAACAACAAATGGGCTTCTATCAACAGAATAAAGTCTCTCAAAGCATCTTTGCTGTGTCTCTAATGATAATAAATAACTCTGCTTTTTACTGGATAGAAGACAAAGCAAAAGCATTCTACATCTGACACTTTCAGTGTTCAGAAAGGATACAAAGTAAACTGGTGATGATTACCTGGAGCTTTAGAAATTATCGTTTGCAATGGAATGGTGGAGGATTTTATTTAGGTTTTTATGTGTGTGGGTTTGACAACCAGTTCCTACAGTGTCTGAAAGAATTAATATAAAGAAAATTAAATTACTCTGGAAATTTCACAAAACCTACTTCAAAAAGAAGCTTTATTTTTCTTCTTCCTAATTCCTAAATTTTCAAGGATTTTTCAGTTTCCCTTCTCTTAAACATTGTTTTCTTTTTTTCTTTTGGAAGCCTTGGAGAATGTGGAATTTATTTCCTATTTGTGTCAGTAATAAAGTATTTTCAATATAGCTTCCAGGGCACACCAGGAGCTCATCTTTATTAAGGGTCACATATTGAGAAACACTGATTACCTGACATTTATGCTAGGGATGGTCACCAGTGTGGAGTAATTACATGAGAACAGTTTTGGTCTGAAACAGTTTGTTTGAAGTGTAAGACGTTAATGATATTTTGACAGGAATTTCAGGGTTTTATGACAACCTAGACCTAACATGTTGCTGATGTTACTATTAATCCTGCTCTCAGTCTATCTGTACTATTTCATCTGATTGCCATCCTTGTGGTATTTTAACCAGCTCTGCTTTAAGTGGACCAAATGTGGTTTCAGGAGTATGACTAATGTGTGAGGAAGGGAAATCTTATTTTTCTTTGTAATGCATGATATCAAAAAGAACATCGTGTGCATACAGTAAATATTCTGAAAGACTTCCACATACATTCAGTACTTACTAGCCATGCTAAGGTGTTCCATAGCACCAAGTTTAAAATTTGCAGTTTTTCTTTGTATTGATTCAAGTGCAACTTTGGGTAGAACCCAGTGGAGGGTTTCTTTTGTCAGCAGACCACAGTTGGTGGCCATCAGAATAATTCTGACATGGCTATAAACACATTCAGGGAGAAAAACCTCTAGCCCATTCATGCTCTGTTTCAGAATCAGAGGCATTACAAGGAAGCTGAAGTTTGGCCCTTGGCACATTGTGGAGGCAGCAGTTTCTTACTCAACGTCTGTCTGTTATGTCTGTCACTTTTTCAGGAACTGAAAGCAGAGAGTCACATGCTGCCTACTCAAACCCAACTAAACTGCTGCTCCATTTGTAAGGAGTCATTTGGTTTTAATTAGCAGAACCTCTTGGCTGACTTCATTGATACAGCTGAAAGTCCCCTCTGGTTATGTGGAGTCAGGTTTTCTCAGGTTCTTGTGTTAGACTCCTTTTCTTCCAAGTGCGAGAGTACAATGTTTAATTATAAAGCAGCATTTGCCACAAGTTTCTTATCCAACCTCAGCTATGTGAGTTGAGGTTTTTAAGCAAATTGTATTTGGCATAAGTTTGCTGGAAGGCATCAGCTCAAATGTGATGCAACTTTTATTTTAGAATGAAGCCAAGGAATTGCTCAGTATCTTGATGTTAAGAAACAGAGGGTGAAAGCCCTTAATAAGAGTAAAGTGCTAAATCATGGTACAAGGTACTACTGTGTGCCAGCTTAAGTAATTGGAAAGAAATATAGAAAACCTTCTAGTTTTTCCAAGCAATGATGGACTAATTATCCTCCAGTTGCCAATAATTCAGGGTGAATGAAGGGATCTAAGCAGGAGCTGAAAACTGGAAGCAGTCCAGAGTGACGGAAGTGCACATCTGTAATGAGCCTCCCTGCCCTGAACTCCAGCTGCTGTGGAGAAAAATTATTTCAGCTTCAGGCGTTGTGTTCCCAACACAGTAAAAAAAGTAATGGATTTCGGGTAGCTTCTTAACTTCAGAATATTTCCAAGATCAAATTATTCACTTCAAATAATGGCAGTTACTTGTGAAAATGAACATGGTCTTCTCAGAAGTAGTTCAGACGTAGCTAATTTTGAACTGAAATGGGGATGCTCTGAATTGAGTTCTGTCTGCAATCCCCAGACTCTCCCCTTTCAACCTTTCAACTCAACCTTTTCAGGCCAAATTTTCCACCTGAAATTTTACTCCTGGCGCTTCACATCTTGCTTTTACTCATCACCATTATATCAGCTAACTTCACCAATGTGAAATTCTGCTTTTGTTTTGAGTGAGTATTTTCAAAACTCAAGCAAAATCTATGTTTACAAAAAGCCACAGAGTAGAGTTTTGATGGTGAAAAGGTGTGTAAAGACTCTGGGAGAGCCAGGTTCCTGGTCAGACTGGTGGTAGATGTGTAATAGCTGGGAGGTGCAGGCCATCCTTCATCCTCACCAGACAATGAACTTGAGCCATACATCTAAACACTGAAACAGATTAGAAAGGCTGGATAAGCGTTTGAGTCCAAAAACTCAAATTGCAAGACCTAAATAGCATCATTAGATCCTCTGAGGAATCCAATTTTACAGGAAGCAGCACTGATTATCCCCCCCATCTCCCCAGCCTGTAAACATTACTGGCTGCATCAAACTCTGAAACGTGAGTATTATTTCAGTCTTCCTATTAACATGAGCTATTTCAAGTTTGCTTCAGAATTGTTTTCCTTGTGATTCTTTCATGATAATTATGCAATTAACATTAATCTAATATTAATGCTGAAAATCAATACAAGTGAGTGAATTCCTCCAGTTAAACATACTGACAGTTTTATTTGGCTGCACTGTGTTTTATGAAATCTTTGCACACTTGATTAGAGGCTGCAATAAATGAAAATTTCAGTAAAGAAAATTGATAGAAAGTGCAGATTTTTGCAGAGCAGTGCTCTTATTATCCTAGAATCATAAAATCATTTAGGTTGAAAAAGACCCTTAGGATCATGGAGTCCAGCCATTAACCCAGCACTACCAAGGTCACCACTAAACCATTTCCCCAGGTGCCACATCTAAATGCCTTTTAAATACCTCCAGGATTGGTGACTCCACCGCTGCCCTGGGAAGCCTGTTCCAGTGCTTGACAACCTTTTCAGTGAAGAAATTTTTCATAATATCTAATATAAACCTCTTTTGATCAGGAAGTTTGAAATTCTGTGACTGGAGATCTTTAGTTAAGTGGAAAGAGTGGTAGAGTTTTTAACTGGTGATTCAGCCATCCTCAACCATCTGCTTATCTTCAAAGTAATATGACCAACAAACCTCTGGACCAGATTAAGATGCAAAAAAAGGGAGAAGGGAAGATTTGTTGGATGATTTATTATGGAGAGAAATCATGTGTCATGTGATTTCAGTTAGGATGGGTGTATAAATTGTTACTCTTTTGAGGCATCATGTTTTAAGATTTACACAAACTATAATTTGAATAATATAACAAGGGAGGCAACAAAATTCTATTAAAAAGATTCACATAATAGCCATGTATTTGTGGTGATTTTCTCCTAATAAACTTCTTCAGCTGTGAAGGCTTTTTGCTAAAATTGAGTTAACCTCAGTTGTGTTCTGTTCTGTTTGTATTCTGCATAACTTTCATGACAAGTTGAGAGTTAGTGTGGGCTGACAGCTGCAAAGCAGCTCTGGCATGGGCAAAGACTTGTCTTGGTGCAATAGCAAACCCCCCATGGCTTCCAGGGGACTAGAAAGGAAAGTTAAGTGAGGGAGTTGATGACTGACATGTAAGTGAGTTATCTAGATACTTACCTTTTTTGCTAGGAGGCTTTGGCTTTGATCTTTTTTCTAAAGAGCAGGGGAGAGATTTATTAACTGTTTGTTCAATGGCAGTTGAGTGAGATGAGCTGATGGCACCTGTGTTCACATGTTCCTTAGTCAGGTCACGTCACCCCCAGCGAGGTGCCTGTATTTGGATGAGTTTAACATTTGGGCTGTTGCTTTAACTAGCAGTGATGCTGCTGTGCTGTTTAGACTCTTCCTCTTCTCCCTGTGTGTGAAGCTCTGTGCTGCTTCACATACAACAGTGTGGCCTGATTTAAAGAGCTGACCCCAGTTCTTGGGTAAATATTTCTTTTGACCTAAAAGGATTGCTGTTGCCTTTTGTAACAAAAGCCAACATCTTGTAGCCAATTTAATTTAGGCTGTATGTAAGGATGTAGCAGGATCCAGGTCCTGCCTCTAGTAGCAAAGCAGATAACCTCATCCTTTATATCCTGTGCAGCCTGTCTTCCTTGTTGTGAAGGATGCAGCACAAGCTGAATTCTGAATTTTGAAATGTCAAACTGAGTAATCTAAAGCATCATTTAAAACCGATGTGGGCATTTTTCCCCATATAATTTTTTATATTTGTCAAGTTGAAACATTCCAAGTTTGCCTGGTAAGTTTGTTGTAGTGAAAATGCAGTTTGGCTTCTAATCATAACAGCTAAGTCTTAGATAGAAGCAATATATTTTTCTTGTTTAAACCTCCCCAAATAATTTATATTTTAGGTTATCTAAAAGTCTGTCCTGTGTTCTCAAGATGAAGGAGGAATTATTTGTTTCTTGGGAAGAATTGCCTTTCACCTCTGCTTTTGTGCTGTGATTGGGAAGTACCTCTTAGGAGACCTCTTTCAAGTTTCCATTTGTCCTTGGGGAGTTGTGGGGGTGTGGGATCACTTCTGGAAGGTGTTTTTGACTTTTGGTACTTGCAGCTGACTGCAGGGTTACTGCTGTGTCTCGTTAATTGGTGGCTCTTGTTTGTCTTTCAGACAACTGCACTTCATTGCACAAAGCCATTTGGATAGAAAAGGGATGATTTTAAATCATTCCAAGACAAGTTTGACAAGACATTTCATATACAAAACATCTAGGCTTTGTATATGAAAGTTTATCAAAATTTCACACGAACATTGCAGTTTTTTAACATCAACAAGCTTTACAGAATGAGGTAATTTTATAATGCTAAACTGTGAATGTTCAAAATACAGCTAAAATATGCATGTAGTAAGGATTCTGAAATGTATGATCTTGTGAAGGTAGAGTCCAGCTCTCTGTATATAGTACTGGATGTTGTAGGCTCAGAATTTCCAATGACATTTAGTTGCCTAAGTCTTTTAAAAGCCCCAGCCATATGCATCTTAATTTATTTTACATTTAAGTCAAGTAAGTCTTAGTGGAAACATGAAAAAATGGATCAAAGCTACAACACCCTCTAAGAGAAAGTAGTACCCTCTACAGCCTCTCTCTAACAAAAATATAAATCTTGAAACTTCAGTTCTGGGTTATGTCAGGATAGAAGTCTGAGCTCCTGATGTTTGTGACTGCCAGAGCAACTGTGAACTTGGGTCTTCACACTAAGACCCAATTGTCACTTTATTTGTGTGGGATAGTTACTGCAGCATTATGCATGGATTCCATGGATACCAGAGTAGATACAGAGGAAGCAGCCAAAATTGACCTCTGCCTTGTCAAAAAAATTCAGAGGGGACACTTCTGTGACTTTGAGTTATAAACATACAGGAGTTAGTTTCTTTTTTCTTACCAGGGTTGGAGGAAATATTAAATTGTTTATGTGCATTTGAGACTGAGTGCAGCAAGAATCTTGTGAGGAGCATTCCTTTATATTCTGCTGCACGTGTTCCTCATTTTCTTTCCTTGTTTGATATTCTTTTGTCAGAGGTATTTGATCCTGGTTGTTCTTTGCAACAGGGCTGTGCTTGCTGTGGATTCAAATCCCATCACTTTCCACACTCTGTCTGGTCTGCCCTGAGTCACAGAGGTGAGGAAAGCATGGAGGAGTTGGGAGCATCCACTGGCAACTCTGGGCTTGTCCCTGCTTGCCTGTTGGTGAAATGGGGTCTGATTCTTGCCCAGGAAACAAATGCAGAGCCATTACACACCATCCATCTATTTTCACTAGGATTATAAATCTGTGTAGTTAAATTGCAGGCTGATGAGGATCATTTTTTAATGTGACAGAATGAGAAACCAGCCTCTAAAATCAGAAATTTTAATGTTTAAGCAGTGAAAATTTTTCAGAACTGTTACATTTTAGGTCCTGTGTTATTTTGGTTTTCCCATCTTTATTTTTTAATTTAAGTCGGATTTGTCTGTAAGGAAGGTAAAGTGAAGAACAAAAGGTTTCAAAGATGTTATGGGGGTCCTAAGTAGCTTTGGAAAGAAGTTCTCAATGGGAGATTTGACAGTTTGCTTTGTCGGGTCAAGTGGCTGCATTCAGAGTCCTTTGTATTTCAGGAAAGAACTGAGAGGTGATTAAAAATTACATAATCTGGTTCGAAACTTGGTTGTCAGAGGTGACATTTCTACAAGAAAATTTTTCTTTTTTATTTCACTTCATGATAAAATTTGAAAATTAAGCTTTTTTCTGAAATTTCTATTTATATTTCATAGAAACCCAACATTTTCTTCATTGATGGCAATAATTTTTCCCTCTTTCCCTAATTTCAAACTGCTGCCCCTTCCTGCTCAGCAGGAAAAAGCTGAACTGCTTAGAGAGAAGGCAGAGGAAATGAACCACTTTATCTTGCAATTTGACAACTCTGTCCTTTTTCCATTTCCTCTTTTTAGGAAAATAGGCAAAAAGTATTAAATAATCAAGTAGAATCTGAGTTTTCTGGCTTCCTGTTTTCGATACATTTGGCAGTGATTTGGGATTCTGTCTAAACACCCTCTGGACAATAATAGACTGTGGAGGAATTTTAGTGATGGTTTGAGGCCAGTTAAAGTCTGCCTTTCCATGATGGCAAATGGTTCTGTAGTTTGTGTCAGCACCTCTAACATATCCTGGTATCCGATCTGAACACTGAGCAGCTTATCAGTGTTGCAAATGGAATGGTTGACATTGGTCACTGCTAGAAAAGTGGCTGCAGTTACTACTTAACTGCAGTATTTAGAGAACCTGAACTACAACTTCCAATTTCCTTTGATGTTCACCTTTCCTAAAGAATTTGCAGCAGATATTAAGTGCCAAGAATTTCAATCTCTTGTTGATAGGTAGTTACTTTGCAGGTGTGAACAGTGCAGTGATTCCTGTAAGCCAAGGATTTCAAGTGGAGCAGTGCCATGATAAGATGATAAACTCTCTATGCTTCCAGGCAGTGTTAGGGATTTTATGTGATCTGCTCTTCCTAGTGGACCCATTTTTGCTGTATTTGCTAGCACAGTGGGTGTGTTGTGCATATGCCATGAGATGATTTTTTGGGGTGTACTACTCTATATAATACAAAGCCTTTTTGTCACTAGACCAGTCTGGCATCTTGTTTCTCACAGGGTAACTTGAGGGGTCTGACATAACTAGTGCTGGAAACAGTGGATCAGTTTAAATACTAATGTTTTGGAAAAGATCTTGTATTTGATATAGAATTTATATTCTATGATTCTTTGAACATTAGTGTGGATGTGCACCTCTTGGACTTGATAAGAAACTTTGGCTTAGTAATGCACAGAAAAAAAATTTCAATTCTAGTGAATGTATGTACTGAATATCAAGGCAAGGCAAATGAACCACAAATGAATTTGTAAGAAATAAAGTTATTGGGTAAAATTCTACAGTACACCCCAACTCCATATGCCATCTTAGTAGTGCTATAATTAAGCCAAAGAGTCATATCAAATTGGCCTTTTCCATCTGCTCTGTGATCTGCTCAGGAAGCAATTTGGAAAGAATGACAGCTGACCTCAAAACCAACAAGTTCAGTTAATGTATGATTCACCAGAACTGATACTTAAACAGAGCTCATCCCCTTTCCTATAAGTGTGCAAATTGTCCTTTGTTTAATTGGGAAAATCAAAATAAGGCTTGCCTGATGCAGGCTTGTTCAAAATTTTCGTTTCAGTAAATGCCTCTTGGTATTAGCTGAGCCATTTTATGGTTCATAAAAACATTCTTCCATTTTATTTGCAGCTATGTAAACTGCAGTGTGGTGGTACAAGTTTAAAATAGCACTGTTGGGTTTTTCTGTTCGTTTTTTATAGCTTTTGCCAAAACAAACCTGTTAATAATAAAGTCTCAGAAGTTCATATGAGTAATCGACATGTGAGACACGTGAAACTCAGCCTATATTTATAATACTAATTGATTTCATTTATTTTGCTTCCCCTGTGAATTTCTCACTGCCAGTCTTGTCATTATCTTAATGTTGTTGTTTCCAATAACACTCAGAAAAGTCGTTTTGAATGCAGGGGGTCTTTCAGCACAGATGCATCAGGTGTAAAGCTTCCTTTCCTCTGAGGTGATGAAATTTGCTAAAGCAAACCCCGTGGAATGGTACAGCTTAAAATCCAGGGGCTGTCCATCTGTTTGAATCTGTATTACCTTGTGCAAATCTGCTTAATGCTCTCTCCCACGAGTGTCTGTATTCTGATAATGTGGGCAGGGGTTTTTGTTGTGACAGGGAGGTGTGAAAAATATTGCTGCTGGAATCAGTACAGTGTCTGGAAGGTCATAGTCAGGATATACAAATCTAAAGCACTTCCTCATATGTTTGTTCTGCTGGCCTGGAATTAGAAAAGTACTCTGAATACTTTGATGGAAAAATCTACTTTCCCTTTCTATCTGATAAACAGTAAAAATGTAAATGTGGTTGAGAATACCCTCAGTTAATGGTGTTTTGCCTGTCTGGCAGGTGGGCTCTATCTTGGTGTCTGGTGGGCAGTGTCCTGGTGAGTTGCCATTCTCAGAGAAGCAAACTTAGATTCATCCACAAATTTTAGCACCTGCCATAATTCAAAATGATCTTTAAAACAGAAGTTGTCTTTAATCTGAGTTTTTCTGAGGTGTCCTTGCCTCCCCTCCCATCCCCTTCCTGCTGCTTTTTAGCAGTTCTTTGGCTTTGCCATTTACTCTACAGTCTGGTGCCAGTGATTTTGCTGGAGAGAAGTGCAGCTGGCTCAGGGCTGGTGTCCTGGGACAGCTGCAGTGACTCATGCTGTTCTCTACCTGCTGCTCCTCTTGGCATCTCAGAAAGGAATTTTCTGAAGTCTTCAGCAGATTGACATTGAATGTTCCAAGTCACCACACACAGTGGGCTTTCACCAAGGGCTTTGTTCAAGGTGAAATTCAGGCAAAGAAATTTGAATGAGGCATGCTCATTTTAAAACTTTGGGAAATATTTTCCACTTGTGTTCTCTCTCCTTTTCCTGCCCCTTCTTCTAAAAAGTGAATGAACAGACATCACCTATTGTATCCTGAAGTGTCTTAAAAGACAGTGAGTAAGGAGCAGCAAGAAAATCAGAATTAGGAGTGAGGAATATCCTGACATGTTTTAAATACCAGATTGGGATACTCCTTTTCCTTTGCCTGCATGCTAGGTGTCACAGGATGAGGGATGCAGGAGGTGTGGCCCTTGAACTCCATCAGTAAGTGTTTGATGCTGCCTTTTGGTGTGTGTTGAGAGGGGAAAGGCACTTCACGCCCACTGTAGTTACTCGGGAAGCCTCAGAGCTGCAGTGTCTCGGAGCAGCTGGGGTAATGTTTTCTCAGATCACAATTTCCCAGCTCTGCTCCTGAAAAAGCCATATTGAGCCTCACAGTGGAAACAGCATTAGCAGTGTCATCAGTAATGAGCTGCACCTTTTAAGTAACAAGGGCTGAAGCAGCATGAGTGGGAGTGAACCAAAGCACGTCTGGAGTGACCTGCTGAGGCTTTCTGGGGCATGCCACAGGTTTGAGTGGCCACAGGCTGATCCTGGCCAAGCAGCAGCTGGCACCTCCATACAGTGTCCAGCTTCTTTGCTTCAGCATTGATTTGGAAAGGGAAGGGATGGGTGTCTCAGATTCAGGTGGATGTTACAGAGCTTTTAATTCACATTCTGTTAATTATGCTGTATTGAAGCTTTACCTGTTTGAGGTGGCAGGTTTCCATTGGAGACTGTTGTCGAGGGTATTATGCAATGGTCTGTTACTTCAATGAAGTATTAAATAAAATTGTTTCCACATCATGAAATAGGGATATGACCTGCCAGAAAGCCTTAGATAAACTTTCAAACATGCCTGAACCTACTGAGCTTCAAGATATAGTGCAAGGCTCATCTTTTCTTTATCCTTCAGACCTTGACTAGATGGGATGGCTGGAGGCACCATATCACTGCATGGGGAAAGGCCTCTTAATTCTTAAACCATCATTTAAATATTGATCAGAGCATGCAGAAGGACCACGTTGGCTGTGGGAGGTGAGTGAGCACAGTCCCTGTAGGCTTTTCTCTGCTTCTGTGAGCAGGAGCCGTGTGACCACTGTCTGTCTGCTCCTGGGTCAGCGCTGCCCCGCGAGCCCAGCCTGGCGCAGTGCTCGGGCTGTGAATCACCAGGCCCGCATGAGGACATGGCTGTGCAGTGGCCAGGGGAAGCCTCAGCCATCCCCCGTGCTCTGTGGGCGTTGCTGATGAAGTGTGCAGGGCCATGGTGCAGATGGGGACAGCCCCAATGCCTTGGCAGCGGTGCCAGGCCCAGCACAGCTGTCAGGCCAGAGCTGCAGCAGGTTTAGCAGCTTGCAGTGCACGTCTGAAAGGTGTGTGTGTGTTCTCTGTAAGGTTCAGGACTTGCATGTCTCCCTTGAGTCTCCTCCTTCCCTTGGGATGTTGCTCCAGAGTGTGCAGCCTCCTTAGTGCCCAGTGGCTGCCAGGGCTGTGCAACAGGAGCAGGTAGCTCAGCTAAGAACAGCCTGTGTTTGTAGTGGTGATGATGCTTCAAGATCCTGCTAAGAGCCCTCCTACTCATACCTACACTCTGCTGCTGGAAAGAAGACATTTAAAGACAGACTTGTCTGCATTGGTTGTTTGCCAGCACTGGTCCTTTGAAGTGTCCTTGGGGCGACTGAATTCTCTAGGGGACAGTTTTGCCCATGGTGCCCATTTATGGAGGTAAGCATGGCATGGCTGGGGCACTCTGTCATAAAGTGAGGTTCACCCCCTGCACAACTGGAAGATTCACACACCCACCAAACCTGTAGCACAGTAGCTTGCCCAGGGCCTCCTGCTCTGCAGTAGCTTCTCCTGGGAAGGTGTGATCTCCCAGTCTCTGCCCTTCAGTACATTGTACAGGAAGCAAAAGGAAAAAAAAAATAAACTGTGAAAAGTAGGAGTAAGAGTAAAGACCTTGCCAGTTACTGCAATATTCTGGAATCTGGATTTTGTCTCTTTTTACTGGCTCCTGCTACTGCCTGACTGTTGTATGCTTCAAGTGAGCCAGGGTGAAAAAAAAGGCAGTTAAGCTTTTATAAGGGTCACAATTCGCTTCAGGTGTACATTTCCTTTTCAAAAATTATTTTTTCCATGCATGCTCTGAAGCTCAGGTTAGGGCATTCCAGGTCAGAGTTGAGGAAGTTGTGGGAGGGCAGTGACAAACCTGCCAGATGTGACCGAGAGCTGCTGCCAGCCCAAACAAGCCACCACTTCAGGCTCACT
This sequence comes from Sturnus vulgaris, assembly GCF_052056855.1. Taxonomy (NCBI): domain Eukaryota; kingdom Metazoa; phylum Chordata; class Aves; order Passeriformes; family Sturnidae; genus Sturnus; species Sturnus vulgaris. Next base: position 13,606,916 of record NC_142256.1, on the reverse strand, counting down.
GCTGCTGTGTTCTAAGGGACAATGAGAGCAATTGGTGATGATTATTAGGTTTCTCCTGCTCTCAGGAGAAAGCAAAGCTTTGCAAATAGATTGCTGTAACGTGGCGACCTGGCTGGCAGCCTTGAACTCCACCTCATAAATGTGGATATACAGCAGCCTGTTTGGAAAAAGCCACCCAGTGTGGCCACAAATATAATTTTATGCAACCTTTGCCTGGAACCATAAACTTGGCTCAGTGGGATCTATGAGTAGTTGTCTAGAGTTCTGCAAAGCATCTCAGCTCTGTGGAAGGTTTGTACCACCCATGAGCTGCATGAAATGTTGTCGTGGCTTGACACCAACTGGACACCAGGCACCCACAAGACCTGCATGCTCACCCTTCCCTGCCCCAGCAGGCCAGCAGAGAGAAAAAAATGAATGAGGGCTTCATGGATGAGATAAGGTCTGGGGGAAAACACTCCAAGGGCAAAACAGGCTCAGCTTAAAGTTGCAAAGTGAATTTATTACTAACAAAATCAGAGGAGGATAATGAGAAGTAAAATAAGACTTTAAAAGACCTTTTCCCCCCCAGGTTCTCCCTCCTTTTCCACTGACACTGCAGGGAGACAAGGCCTGGGAGTTTGGTCAGTTTGTCACCTGAGGTTTTCTTTCACTGCTCTGGGAGAGGAGTCCTTCCCCTGTGAGGCCTCGGGGTCCCTCCCATGGGAGAGACAGTTCTCTGAACTTCTCTGTGTGGGTTCTCTCTCATGAGCAGCAGCCCCACCACACCTGCTGCAAGGTGAATTCCCCCCATGGGCACACAACCCTCCCAAAACTGCTGCAATGTGGGTCTCTTTCCATGGAGTGCAGTCCTCCAAGGACAGGCTGCTCCTGCCTGGGAGCAAGGGCCCTCTCTCTGCACCTGGCTTTCAACTGGATCACAGCCTCCTCCAGGCATCCCCTGCTCCAGCCTGGGCACCTTCCCCACGGGCTGTGGGTGGATCTCTGCATCCCCCATGGATCCCCATGGGCTGTGGGTGGATCTCTGCATCCCCCATGGATCCCCATGGGCTGTGGGTGGATCTCTGCATCCCCCATGGGCTGCAGGGGCTCAGCTGCTTCACCACGCTCCTCTCCAGGGCCTGCAGAGGAATCTCAGCTCTGGTGCCTGGAGCACCTCCTGCCCCTCCTTCTGCTCTGACCTTGGTGCCACTGTGTTGTTTCCCTCACGTGTTCTCATCTCCTCCTCTTCTCTGGCTAGAAAAAACGGTGACCCCTTTGTTTTGCTTTCCTCCTTACATCTGTCATCACAGAGGTGTTACCAACCTCTCTTATTGGCCCAGTTCTGGCCAGCAGCACGTCCATCTTCAAAGCCATCAGGGATTGGCTCTGCTGGATATGGTAGAAGCTTCCAGCAGGTTCTCACAGAAGGAAGAAGGGCCACTCTGTGGTCCCCTTGTTCCCAAAACCCAGGCCATATAAAACCAATAGAAATGTGCAGATCAGGGATTTTGCACTGTACTATGAAAGATCTTTTATAGTACTTGAGGAAAAAAACCCACCTTTTTTGAACTATAATTTCATGGATACAATGCACTGCAGGTACAGTTGGGTTTTTAAAGGACAGTTAATAGTTGGACTCAATGATCTTAAAGGTCTTTTCCCACCTTTATGATTCTATGATGCTTGGCCTTTGATGTGATTTGGGGATGAAAGCTTCACAGTGTGAAGAAATTGGCCAAATAAATAAATTTCTTCTTTCCTGTTGAGATGTCAGCCTGGAAATTTTAGGGCTTTGACTGTTCAGAGAACAAAAGCAAGTTCTGTTCTGCTGCCTTGATGATCATCTCTCAATGTGGTGCAGCCATGTGACACTGAACATTCCTCGCTGGCTTGTGGGTGACACTGTTACCTTGGAATGGGCTGCCTCTTCCTTGAAGCTGAAGTCCAGCCCACAGCAGGGTGTCCCTTCTGGTGATGATTTAATGGACACCTCTGTCCTTGGCAGGATGGTTTGGGGCCATGTATTTGAGTCACGTTGCTTCCCTGTGCAATCCTCACCTCATCTCCTTGCTGAGCTGTTGGGCAGGTGTTGTATAAAAGCTGGGACAGAAAGGAAGGGAAGTTACAAGTCAAGAAAGGAAACACCAGTTCTTCCCAGGGAGTTTGAGTACAATCAGGAATAGGCTTTTATAAATTAAAACTAAATTCAGAAATCACAGTAGCTGTGAAAGTCGCATAGGCAAATGATGCAGAGGTGGTTTGCTTTACCGTCTTGGTGTGTTGTTTTGTTTTGATTTTGGCGTAGGTTTGTTTGTTTGGTTGTTGTTTTAGGTTTTGTTTTGTTTTTGTTTGTGTGTTTGTTTAAAACAGTTCACATCAAGTCCTCAGCTGGACCCCATAATCTAAATGCTTCTCTCTCTGTTTGTATTTTTAAAATAGTTATAAATATGCAGATTTGTGTAGCAGCTGTCTTTAGAAGGAGACTGAGAGGCAGGAAGTCCAGCTAGAGTATTCTTGTTCATAGTCTGAAAAGGAAAAGCTGGTTGGGAAAAATTGGGGAGCCAATATGTAAAAACCCTCAACAACCCAACCCTGTAAGGGATCATCACAAGCACATCACACAGCAAATACCAAAGTTCAGAGAGCTTGCAGGTGGTGTGTGAGGGATGTTGATGGAGAGAGGAGTTGCATGCAGCTCTGCTGGGGAGGGCTCTAGCCATGGACTCTCACAGTCTGGGGATCCTTCAAGGCTTAGCAAAGACATCTGGTGTAGGCCTAAATTGTGCCTCTGCTCTTGGACTCTGACTACTCTAGGGTGAAAATAATGTGGAAAGCTGATGTTTTCAGTCTAGGTTTAACTTTGATTATTATTGTTTTATTAACCTGGAGTCTGGCAAAGCCATAAGCAGGAAGCTCATGCAGTGAAAGCTGTGGACTAAAAATCTATGTTCTAATCCCTTCACTTTGTCAGGAATTGCCTGAACAGTGTCTTTTTTTTTTTAGGAGTTGCAGTGTATGAAAATGTTCTTGCCTTGAAGCTTCAGTATTTCCGTTTTCTTTAGGAAATGGGGATAATTCCTTTTGTCTGCTTTTTAAATCAAACTTTTATATTCCTGTGGATAAGCCTATTTTTGTCTATTAGATAAACATCTCAGCATGACCTGTGGTTTTTATTCATCACACTAAATGGAGAATGTTCATTACAGTCACACAGAGGAGGTGACCAAGTGCTGTGTGCTGAACCTCAGTGGCTTGCAAGTACCAGTTTGCACGCTTGAATTGCAGAACTGATGCTTTTTGAAAACTCTTGTGCATTTTAAAAATGCTAGCTAGGAAAGGATGGCCATTTTGTCCCCTTACTAAATGTGGTTCCAGTGTCACAGCAAGATATTATATTTTAAGTGCCAGAGTTGCCCAAGTCTTCCCATTTCAGCTTCATTTAGGTTTCTGAGCTGAGACCTACAGCTGCTCTGTGTGCTCAAGTGACTGGCAGGGCATATTTTGTGTGAAAGCATGGAGAAATAGGACATGTAGGAATGGTCTTGTCCCCAGTGGTTTTTCTAGGGTATTAGGTTACTACTCTATTAACCATTTTTAGTGATAACCATTTTTAGTAAACCAATAACAAGATTATTTCTCACATGGCACATTTAGTCAGGGTTAAAGTGCAAGTGTATTCTAGATAAGTACAAAATGACAATAAATTAGCACAGTAAAAATAATTTTAAAAGTGACCTCCCACGTACTCATATGGCCAAATATGAGAGGTTGGGAGGGAGTTGCTGTAGTTCATTGCTAAGTGGCATAAAATACAGAACAAGTGGATGAGAAATGTCATATTAGCATAGTTGTTTTTCAAGTGTTAGTGTTAACAAAGCTCTTTTGACAAAGTCTGTAATACATAATTTTTCTTACAAAAGAAATCAGAGTTGAAGCTGCATCTTTAATGGCCAAGGGATTTTGTTAGCATATTAATCTGACTGGTGGGCAGACTTTGTCTCCTTGAGAAGGCCGTCCTGAGATAGCCTTCACCATCTGGGTGGATGCAAGACCAGGGAATGCCTGGCTTGGCAAAGCTGAAAGAAGTGATTTTCAGATGCTTTTTGTAGAAGGACTTCTTTCATTTGCAGCTGATGCCTAAAGAGCCCAGCACTTGGTCTCATATGACTGTGAAACTTTTGTCGAAGCTCAAAAGAGACTTGGTAAAGTTGCAAGCATAAAAAATGCTCGACAGATTCAGCCACCTCTTTGTGAACACTGTCTTTCCATCCCCAAAGAAATCCCATCTCTCTTGTACATCACTCCACCAGGGAACCTTGGGTCTCTATGGCCAGGATTTTTTGTTGTTGTCTCCCTGCAATAAAAGCAGCAATCCTCCTGCTGGCAGAGAGGAAAGGTCAAGGTACTTGTAGGAATTCCCACAAGAATGTATAAAACAGAGCAAACACTCATCTAAGGGCTCTTGGGGAGGAAAGCAAACTTCAAATTCCAAGTCTTGAAGTTTTCACTATTGTAAAGATAGCATGTGAACCTGGTTAAACTCTCTGGGTTGAAACAATGGAGAAAAAGGCAGCCTGTAGGAGACACGAGGGAGAATTAAAAAAATATTGTGAAAGCCTGTTAGTTGTGAAAGTTTCAAGTCAGAAGAGATGTGGTAAATTTTCTTCATTGAATGTGGGCAATGGTAATTAAGATCCAGGAGGATGTTAAAAAGTACAAGGCTGCCTGTTGTCAGAGCAGCCTGAGCTGTGCACAAACTGGTTTTCTGGGAAATAGGCTTTAAACTGGGAGTTCTTGAGCTGTGGTCCATAACACACCAGAAAGTAACCCCTGCATCAGATGTAAAACAACAGAATAGAAACAGTGTTGTGTAAAGTGGAATCAAATAAAAGCAAGAGAAGCATTTTAAATGTTAGACTTACTTGGATGTGAAAATCACAATGGCAGCAGGGTGAGTAGCAGCTGTTTATTGCTTCCCTCGGACCTAGCCTAGGTTTTTCAGTTTAGGACTGTTCCAACTGCCAGCTGATGCCCTCAGTCCAGCAGTAATTCCAGTAGTAATTAGATCTAAGCCCTTTGGCTTAGGTCTGAACCCCAGCTGGGGTTACAGGAGTGACTGTGTCCATCCCCACTGCTGTCCTGAGTCCTCACAGGGGTCCTGTGGTGCATCTCACCAACAATGTACAATGTACTCCAGTCACATTTGTGTGTTAAAGGAAGGACGGGCTTCTGTTCTCCAAAGAGTTTTATTGAACACTACTAAAATACAGTTTAGAGGAACAAACAATGATAGGTTAGATTCTATTAATTATTTCCCTTAAGATCCATTCAGGGATGCAACTCCTGCAGTTTCAGTTGGTTTTGTCACGCCTTAGGCAATACCACAAACATAATGCTCATGTTTATTTATTTACTTCATAATTAAAGAATGGGAATAACAAAGTACAAAACCAACCTAGAATACCTGAGTTGCAATTTCCTTCTGTCCATCAAATTTGTTCCTAAAGATTACATGTTTGAGTGCTGACTTGCCTCTGGGAGGCAGTCCACTTTGTGGATTGAACTGGGAAGGGTGAGGAAGGATCTTAGTATGATTTGATTCCAAGCTGCACTGCTGCTCTGAATCATGATGACAATATGAATAAGGTGACCACAGCCATGCCAAAGTGGCCACAGCAGGATGTTGAAGGTAGAGGAGAAGATCTGCCAGAGATCTGTGAATCAGCTCACAAAGAGGCAGATGTAGCTTTCAGTTCTGTGAAACAGATGGATTAAATTTTATTCAGTTACTTTAAAGAATCTCTTCAAGGCACAGTCTTGTGGCAGGTGAAATTAATGTGTATGAATGTTCTTTATTAAAAATAAATGCATCTCTTTGTAAATCTATCTTTTGCTTTAACAAAGCAAAGATGAAGTCCAACCATTCAGACATGTTTGGACAAGTATTATCTCTCCTGGGAAGTGCTGTCCCAGTGAATTAGATTGAAAGAGACGTGCTGTGCTGGGATTTTGGTATTTGTTGTACCATATGGGGCACCTTTACATGTTCTTTGTCATCTTGGTGTGCACAAGCTTAATTTGAGACATTTGTTGCTTGCTTCATTGAGAAACTGCAGCTACCTTTGTTCCTGGTTTGCTGTTGGAGAGAAATGTCATCTTTGGAGCTGGTGAGGAGTTAAACACCAGGGCTGGTCATCAATAGCAGATGGAGGTCAGTCTGTGTGAGCAGGTGACACTGACAGCCCTGGGAGCTGAGCAGCTCGAAGGCTGAAACAATCAATCTGAGCAGATACCTCCCCTGAGGAACCAGGGCCTTGGGGTTCCCCCAGGTGAGCTTGGTTTCAGCATCTGCAGGGAATTTAGCAATTTATGGAGTTTAAAGTTTTAGCACTTTCAGGTATCTCAGCAAATGAACTGAATGTTCCTGTTGTTCTGATGGGTTTTGTCTGGAGCTTTAATTATTTATGAGGTGAAATTCTGTTTGGACTGGGTCCAGGCATGCTTACTTTTTGTAGAAGTAGTTTGGTTTAAATGTCATTTGAAACTTGCTTGGGGGACCTTGCACTTCATCTGTTTTCTCAGCAGTTCTCAGAGAATAAACTGTGCATGGACACCAGTGTTCCATATTTAAATGTCATAGGATCACAGTATTATATTCCTGAATTTTACTGATATAATGAAGTATCTTGTGATTGCATAAATTTATGTTTGAATGAAAATATATGAAAATCATCAGTTAGACAAATTTCCACCCTATTCGGGGAATCTACAAAGAGTCCATTTATTGCCTTTCCTGGCAATAATATTTTTTTTGTTCACAGTGGATAAAAGCTGCAGAGCATTCATAGGAGGAGAATTTTTCCAATAATTAGTTACTTAAACTGAAAATAGAAACATTTTTTAATAAAGAATAAAGTGAAACACTAAGCATTTCCATTTTCCAAATGAAGAATAGATTATAAACCCAGAAACTGTATAGGTATTTAACTCTTATAGGGAGCTGGTACTTAATTATCTTTACAGTCTGGGCCTTAGAAATTGTAATTTCTTTACTACCATAAACAGTTCACCCAAAACTGTGATTAAGGGCTTAGGGAATGTGTAGCTAACTCATAAAAAATATGTACATAAATTCTGCTGATTAATTGGACTGTAAAACACATCCTTATTTATTATTACAAATGAAACTCTAATGTAGTTCATGCAAAGTCTTAAATGAGTGCCATTCTTTTTCATTAGGTAGCTCTTTAAAATCAATAATGTTTTCTTTAAGGGAAAGCTTTGGCTGTTACTAATTTAAATCTCATTAACTTTTGCCTTTTTTTTTTTTACCTAAGGTTCAATTGGAGCTCCATTTTTCATTTAGATTTGGAGCTGCAGGCTATATGTAATTCCATTTAAAAACCCAAGGTAGACAGGAATAATGTTGGGTTAACAGTTATTCAGAGAACCAAAAATTCAGAATATTTAGCATGCAGCCTACACTTGTCATTTAGCAGTAAATGGTTTTCCCAGCACCAAGTTTAGAGATGCCTGGGTATTTGAGAAATCCTTTCCTAATTAATGCAGATTGTGCAAAACCAGGTTGAAAGTCACTCTTTTTGCACCATATTCTTGTAAGCCCAGTCCCCTTTGTCCCTGCCCATGTTTGCATGTCTGGGTCTGGTGAAACATTGCTGTCATCCCTCACATCCTTCATGTTAGCTGTGCTCTCTGGAGTGCCAAGACTCTTTTGAAATGCATGCAAATGGAAGCAAAGAAGTGAGGGGTCCATGATTCCTGCTGAGTGGATTTGTCTTTTCTTTTCAATAGCAATTGGGCTATTAGTGGTGCTTTTTGTTATCTAAAGTTCATAGCTCATTAATGAGGTTGTATTTGCTTATCTTTCTTACTGAAGGCACACTAATCAGTGCCAGGGAAGAGGAAAAAAAATCCAACTTTTTTGATGACATACTTTGGAATATTTAGTCTTAAACAATAACAAAAAAAACATTGCATTGTAAAGGTTTATGCAGCCCTAGGCAGTCTGGACATGGAAAGCTTTGTACAGTTTTCCAAAACAGTGGTTGGCTAGAAGAGTTCTGGCACCACGTTATTCACTGCACATCAAAATTAACACATTACAAGCAGTGGTTATTTTCAATTATGTAAAAATAGACGAGTCTTTAAAATGGGATTTGTAATGGCTCAGGAGAATTCTTAAAATTGACAATTTGACACAGCATGATTTCAGATTATGTGAAATCTGGCATGAGGATATTTATATTTCTGTTTGCAGAGATTCTGTTCAAAGTCATCATGATGGAAATATTTACAATGAAGACATAATAATGTCTTTAATATGTAAATCATTCTAATTGCGTTTCTTACGCTGTCAACCTCCCAGTGAAATATCATTTATTCCACAAATGACACATGAAAAAATATGATTGCATTTGTGATAGTCTTATTTTTAACAGAAATATGACAGACAGTCTTTATCTTTGAAGAAGTCCTCTTTATCAGCAGTTCCCTTAACACAGTTTGCATGACGCCTGCATCTCTATTTCTGATTCATATGCCTGCTTCTAACAGAGCCTCTCTGTGTTGTATTCCTCTTGGCTGCCCACAAAGAGGGTTTGCTGTAGGGACGTGCTCCCCGGAGTGTCGTCCCCCAGCGCTGCAGGATGCAGAGCTTGTGTGGGGTGCACTGATCTCCGTGGGAGCTGGATGCCATCCACACCTCCGAGGCTGGACCCTGTGTCTTGTGAAAACAAGAATGATTTGTTGCCAATAAATTTCTGCTTTAACCTTGATAAGAGCAGATTCAAAGTGCTTTTTTTTTGTTGTTTTTGTGCCCCGGTAACACGTGTTAGTCTGTCAGACACCTCTCACTTCACTTCCCTCTCTGTACCCAAAATCCCTAGCCTGAGGTCACATGCCTCCTGTGTGCGTTTTTCTCTCCAGCTGGGAACAGTCATTTTCCTCTTCCTTCAGATGTAGAGCTGGACAGATGACAGTTCTGTCATCTCAACTCAAGAAAAATCTGTCATTGTGAGCTAAAAAAATAATACAGTCAAAACAATAATAAAATTGGGTTGAATTAAATAGAGCATTTTTAATTAGGAATACATCCACTCACAACACTGTGTGTCATAATTAATCCTCCCTCCCATCTCCAGCTTCCCCACTGGGAAACTTCCCCACTGTTTGCTGAATTCTACTTGGGTTTAGCAGGGGCAGTGAGGGAAGGATGAGGGACAGGCAGACAGGAGAGCCCCAGCCCTGATGTGAGAGACAGGAGGGGCAGGGATGGGAGCCCCAGGCACTGAGCATTTGCAGCCTCAGACTTACTGAGGTCACTTCAGCCAGGCTTGGAAATGAGCCCCTTTCTCTGTGAAGGAGATGGAGGGAAAAAGAAGGGATCCAGCTTTGCATTTCTGTCCTGTCTTCCGTAATCACTGTGATTTTATTTCTGTTTAAGAATTGAAGTATTGATTTTCCATGTTTCAAAGCAGGATTTCTTAAGTGGAAGACATTGTTGTTTTCTTTGGGGTGATCCTTACTGTGGCCACTCCAGGTGTAGTCACCTCCGTGACTTTGCCATATTGATAATTTTAAAATATTAATAAGACAGTTGTCTTCAAGCTGTTGTGGCAGTCGATTCCCAAGGCTGAGACAGGAAATGATGGAATGTGGGTTAGTATAAGAAACGGGGAGTGAGTGGGCAAATGAGCAGTCTCCACATTTCTTACTGAGTATTGGGTAACCAGTGGAGAGACATTAATTAAACATGTTGCTCCAGTTATGCAGTTTTTCTGGTTTATCAGCAGCTCGGGTGGAGGTTTTTAGCAGGATTAATAATAATGATGTTCTGATGGATTAGGGGGCTGCAGGGCACTGCCCCACCTGGAGGATGTGTTGACATCCAAAGAAAGGCCTGAAGTGCCAAGAGCTCTCCAGCTCCCCTCCCGTATTCCCAACTCCCACCTTTGCTCAGCCTCAGCCCTGGAGCTCAAACATCTCCATCTTCCCATCCCCTTTCGGTGCAAGAGGCAGCAGCTGCGTGTGTTGCAGAGAGCCGGGGCCATTGAGAATGACAGGAGGCCCATGAATAAAACACAGACTTGTTTGTTTTGTGCTGTTCTGAGCAAATGATGTATTAGTAATGAAGTATTTGCAGTTTGTTACTTTTGCTTACTAATAAATGAAATCTTGTTGCCAGTTTTATTTCTAGCTCGTGAAGTTACAGGGAAGTGTGAGGAGAAGGCTGTCAGCTGGGCTGGTTTGGGGTCTGTCTGCTCATTTAAAGATAGTCACTGCTCTGTGTCAGCTTGAAGCAGGGCCAGTTTTAGTGGGATTTCAGTCAGTGTTGCCTCTGCTCTCAATCTCCTGAGTAAAGACTTTGGAAAATGATTTGAAATAGGATGAAGTCCTTAGGAATGGGACCATATGGGGAGCTGCAGTCCTGTGATGATAAAAAGGCCCCTCTACCCCAATAAGGGATGGTCACTGGGGCTGGGACAAGGAAGGAGCAAGGTCTCAGGAATGGGAGCTTGAGAGGAGACTGAGAGGAGTCGTGGTGCTGGTGACCAGTCCTGCTCAGAGTCACTGCTCACAACTCATCTGGAAGTGGGTGGGATTTGGGGAGCTGGCAGGCCATGGGGGGGCTGTGATGGCAGTCCCCCCAAGGCTTTTTTTTTTTTTTAGAAAACGCAGTGGATATGGTCCCATCAACATGACCCTTGTTCTCATTGAAGGTGAGGGGCTGCCAGTGGATGCAGTGCTGCAGGATGTTGCAATTGGCAGCTTTTAGAAAATGGATATGTAAATGTAAAGCTGTTCTAAGCAAATGTGCAATGCTGTGTTCCAGAGCACAGCATTGCATTGCCACTTTACCTAGAGAGACATCTGCTACATCTGTAGCACAGGTAGCTCTTGTAATGGCTCATTTTTAATCATCCTTCATTTTTCTTTCTTACATGTAGTTACAATGGCTTGCAATTAGAATAACCCTGTTTGTTTATTTTAAATAGAAACAAGTCTAAAGAACAATGTTTACTATTTAAAAATATCTCATTTTGAAAGCATTTCATAATTCATCAGTTACAGAAATTTTAATCAAATAACCCACTAACACTTCCATTCATAGCTACCCTATAAAAGCAAATACTCTTTTGATTTGTGAAGGTTCATTTTACTGAAATGGAATCTAGTGTGTTATGCAGTCAGGAGAGTTTCCTATTTAAATTCTTCTGCATACGTGCAGATAATGAATTAAAATGAGAGGACGAATTACAACCTAGGTTAGAGTGTGGGTCACAACCTTTTCAAACAGAGGTCCTCCTGTCATGCAAGTGGAAATGGTAATTGGCTCACTGCAGCTGAAATTATCTGTGCCAGATAGCAGAAATAATGGCACAGCAATTGTAAAATGGGCAAGTGGGTCTAGATATCCAAAGGTAAATGTGTGGAGTCAAAGCAAATGACCAAAGCTAGTTATTTGTTGCAAGTAAATTAGATGAACTTGACTTGTTTCCTTCTATTACTGTGCATGTCCTGATTGAAAATTAGGCATTCTCTTTTTTTTTTTTTTTTTTTTTTTTTGACATTGCTATGTGTTCATGCAGTACTTTACAGATATCCAAGCCCCTAAACATTCATTCTACCCAGTGTGTTTATGATGGGGAACCAGTTTTGTAAACCATTTGGTAATCTTCTGATGGCTTGATTGCATTTTGTAAGCTAGAAAATAAATGATTAATGAGTAGGGTAGTGCAGGTGTGCACCCAGATCTGAATATTGGTGAGAAAGGCTCCCTTTATTTGTATATGGATTGTGAAGGGTTGTGTTGGTGGCAGGACAAACTCTAGGGCCAGGTGGGTTGGAAGAGACCCCTGGAGGTCTGGGATCTGGCTCCACTCCAAGGCCCAGGATGATGGCACAGTTGGCTGTGAGACAGGCAGGAGCACTGCTCAGGCACCAGCTGCCCATGTTAAATGGGGAATTAGGGTTACCAGAAATGTCCATGCTGAGGTGTCCTTGTGAATGATTGCTTAAACCTTGCACAAACACCATGGACATCATTCCCAGGAATAACTCAGTCCTGCTTTCCTCTGGTGGTGGGCTCTTCTCATAGTCTCCTTGCTCTCTTTTCCTGTCGAGCACTCTGCCTCTGCCACAGGTGAAGTGTGGTAGGAGCTCTTACAGCAGACCTGTGTCTCTCTAGAATTCTCCTCTGCAGACAGCAGAAGAAATGAATTTAGCCCTGTGTATTCAACAGGGAGCCCATCTTCCTACCTAATCTGAGCTCAAGAGGACTGTGCTCTCCGAGCAGATAATCCAGTTCAAACTGTCCATATATTTGAAAAACAGATTCCAGATAAAATAATCTTGTGTATGTACACCAGTTATTTTACCCCACGGGGGCTACCAAGTTAATAGAGGTTCATTCTCTGTAATTTTAAATTCTTATTATTCACAATTCTTTCCTACTACTCCCTTCTGGGAATAACAAGCAGTGGATATAGAGTTTTCTAATTGTGTGATTACTTGAGACTGCAGCTGCCTGATCTGGGAGCTAGTTTTCATTTACTTTACCTTTAGTAACTTTATTCAAAGAAACTTATGAAGAGACTCATCAATTATTGAGATTAATTCAGCTTTGTTCCCAAAGTTTGCATGATGCTAAAGACATGAAAACAGAGCTGTGTGAAATTTTATGTGGTTAATGTAGTTGGCTGGAGAATATTGAAACTGTCTTGGAGAGTGTCCTTAAAGAGCTCATGTGTAGTCAGCAGCACTTAAAATATTAAATAGACATAACTTCAGGTATAAAGTGTGTCTTCAGTGTGTTGCTCCTTACCCGAAATTATGTTAGGACAAAACTTTTATTTATAAATGTAAAGAAATATTTTCAGTCTGTTTTACTTGTTATTGGTATCAGTTACTGTTCTGCCTTAGATACTGATTCTTCTTACTTTCTATCTCGTTTGTCTGAATATAGTTCTGTGCACTGAAGAAGTATCAGAGATGCTGGGAAAATCTTTCTTTGAGCTTTTCCATCATTCATTAATTCCCTCAGGAATCCAAAGAGCTAACAAAAATGGCAACATCCATTGTGCAACATGCTAGAAAAAAAAGACTTTTTTCCCCGTTTTGAAGCTTGTAAAAGGGAAGTGTTTTTATTTACTAGATTTTGTGGACAAGAAAAGAAAAACCCATCTTCACATGGGTTTCAGATCTGGATGAACACTGATTTAGAGTCTTTGAGTTCAAACCAGTGTTTGCACTGACTTTTTGGTTGTCTGGGTTGAGTTGTTCATTTATGGAATTTAAATGTTAGGATTTAAACAGGAAAGTTTCGTTACTTGTTCAGTCCAAGAAGCAGATGTAACATCCTGTATCTGGTCTGGCCACTTCAATCCAGAGCAACATACTTTCCTTACTTAAGATAATGTTCCCAGGCTAGTTAGTGCTAATTTAGTCATGTTTTTTCATGGCTGACTGAAGAAATAGGTATTAATTTATAGATCTTCAAAGAAGAAAAGAAATTTAGTGGTTTGGATACCTTGTTCACTGCAGATCACCTGCTTGGCTTTACTGCTTTGGAGCAAAGAGGGAGGCTGGGCAGAGGCAGGAGATTTGTCAATGACCTTTCCTACAGCTCTTCCAAATCTGCTGCCCCATGGCAGGAGGGAACTGGAGTGGGAAGGGCAGGGGCCAGGCAGTGCTGGGGGAGCTTACAAGGCAGGACAGGCTGGGGCACATGCCTTGAACCCATGGCTGGGGCTTCACAAAATACATGAAAGCATGAAGCCATGGAGTATGATTTCTGTATTGTTCATGTCCTGGCTCTATTGCTGTTGATTTTCAAGGTGACTTTTACATTGTTTTCTAACATGGTGACAGCTGCAGAGAATCAAGGCATCACACTGAATATTTTAAACAAAACCACTTTTATAAGTTCCAATTTCATTACTGTTTACTTCAACACAGACTCTTTAAAAATCTGCCAGATATTGAAGTGATTAGGAGATCAAGGTCACCAAATACTCATTTTTAAGGTGAATATGCTGCATTTTAAAGAGTTGCTTTAGTGCCCTCCCCCTCTCTTTCTCTGTGCTCAGCAGAGTGATCAGCTGAATGCAAAGAGCCCAGCTTTGGAAGGCACTTCAGGTTCCATCTGTCTCTGGGAACATCTGACTTGGAAGAGGTAGCAAAGAATATGATGAGAACAGAGATTTCCTTTCCATCACAGAATGTGTCTCAAACCTCCCTGTCTCCAGCAAAATCTTAACCTGCCAGCTGTGATTTGCTCTTCTCTCCATCAGCAAGCATTCCAGAAAACCCCTGTGATAAGGTGCCAGCTGAAAAGCTGGCTCTGACAAGTGCTACAGGATGAAATGCCCCTGTCCAGTCACTTCGACTGACGCTGCTGCAACATTTTCATTCTTCAAGTGTAATTTCTAAGCCTTGACCTCATTAATATGCCATCGCTCCTGGAAGCTGAGACTTTGTTCAGGGTTTTTTCTCTCCCTAGAGAATTTTGGTGATCTACCAGTATGTTCTTTCTTTTGCATTTTCAATACAAGGCTAAAATGCTCCTGGCTCCATATGCAGACATAATTCAGGGCAGAGCAATCTGTGGTTATTTGAACCTCTGGCAGTATATATTTACAGTGAGTTTGACCTCAAAGGAAATGATGAGTGTTCAGCTGGAATATTTGACATTTGAGTTAGGTTGTTTAGCAGTGGATCATAAGAAAAGCTGGTCAAAAAAATGAAGAATACACAAGTCTTAAAATTCTTTTAGTCTATCCTGCAGAAATTTGAAGCTTTGATCAAAATTAGGGAAAAAATGTTAGTGCATAAGGATGTTTAAATGCATTTTTCCTTATTTTTGGCCCAGATTTGGAGAAATATTTGCATGTTGCTAAATTTAATGAAGATTTTTTGCAGTCATTATTACTTGACTTAGGAATTTTGGAATATTTGCACTTTTACATGCCTTGAAAGTCCCAAACATTTTCATCAATAAGTCTGAATATTTAATTCTTGCTGGAAAATATTCAGAAAATGAGATCAGAGTAGAGAAACTACAAAGTCTGTGAGTGATCCTATTCTTAGAAGTTGTGTTTCTATAGCAAAAAAAATCTTGGTTTATTTCTGAAACAAGGTGTTACTGTCATAGAAAAGAATTAGTAGGAGTTGTTGATGAGGTTTTACCTGAACTTCTCCCTCCTCCACTCCCTGCTGGAGTATTGTCAGCATGGGCTTCTCTTTCTCCCCTGTAAAGTCACGTAACTTGCTCTTCATATTGGAGATACCAGCTCAGATGTCCCTCAGTAGAGTGAATTTTTATTAACAATTATGGGAATGTTCTTTCATCATCCAATTTGGTTGCTCAGCTGAGGGAGCTCCACATGCAGAGATCTCACCATGCTTTGGAGGTAACATCCATGATTTTGAACAGTGCACAAAGTAGTCAAGAGGGTGTTATTTGCAATGTGTTCTCTGACCAGCAAACGTGTCTCTGAGCACTGGAATATTTAAAGAATACTCAGAAGGGTGTGATGGTTGCTGGCACTTTTTAGGCAGCTCGGGTCCCAAGAGCTCATTGTGTGAGGAGCAGGGAAGGGTTCTGGGAGGAGACAGGGGACACACACGGGGCTCTGCTGATGTTCAGGTCTCACGTGGCAGTGCCAGGCTCTGGTGAGAAGCTGGCAGAGGTCTGCAAGCACTGCAGCAGCATTAGCACAGTGCAGCCAAAAATCCAGAGATGTGAAACCGATTCCGTATGGCGAGGCTGATCCAGCACCTTGACCCTTGAGACAATCACGTCCAGCCAAAGCTGCTAAAGGCTTTGGCTTATGTGCTCAAATGCAGGGCATCTTCTCCAGAATCAAGATCTGAGAATACCAAGTTGCCAAAAATTCATAGGCTGTGATTTCTCCCCTTTAAGACTCTAAAAAATTTGCATCTCTCTTTGGACATTCTTAATGGAGTGCATCTATCATTGCTACGTGTCTGCAAACCCCGAGCATGATGGATATCAGTCCCTGGACTCTGCTGTTCTACAGCTAACATATACATAAAAATATAGCTCTTGTATCAAAGGAATGGTGGTTTTATTTCTGACTATGTACCTACTGTCACAAGCATTGCCTGCTTTGCAGAGCAATAAATTTAATACATTAGCTGGTGTATTATTTTTTTAATGATTTATTTATAGATGATTTAAATTTAAAATTAGATTTTCAGGTAACAAGGTAGGCAAACATGTTTAACAATGCCATGATATAAATTGCTGTAGGTGACAGATCCCTATAAAAATTATAACAGGCAGATGCACAATGCAAAAAATTATTCATGTGACAGCAATCAGAAAGACAAATTACTTAGAGACGATGTACATGCTCCTCTATAATTGCTTATAAATTATTATGGTTCATGTTAAAATGCATCTAGACTCCCTAGACAACTCGACTTATTTAAAATAAGAGTAATGGGAAATTGCCAAGAAACGTTGAGGAAGAAGATGCAGTACATGCTTTGGGTGATTGCTAACATAAAAGTACAGTAACATTGTCACCCAACTCAATCTATATTTTCCTTAGTAGTTTTGTAGCCTTCATTTTCAATTCGCTCTCTGCTCAGGTTGCAGTAGCCTCAGTAGGTAACTGGGATGGCCCCCTTGGGCTGCACTGTGGTTCACTGCTGCTGTTTCCCAGCTCATTGGGACAGAATGGGACCCTGTTCTGCACCCGTGTAGGAGAGAGCACTGCTGGGCACTTTCATGTTCTATGCAATAGGGTTGAATTTAGTCAGCTGGGGTAGAAGTTATGCTAAGGAGATGGGGCAGATTGACAGATAGGTGGGCAAACCACTTTTCCTTAGGAACCTGGGATAAAAATGGGACAATGTTTTCCATATTCTCTTAGTGTTCCAATTTTAATAAAAAATCTGTGTTGGAAGTGTGTAAAGTACATCCGCAACAGACAGGATTTAATTTGAATGAGCTTCCAGTCAGGCACTTACCAGGTGATTATAGGGTAACAGAGAAATGGTGTATATACATTTATTATATAAGTGCTTCTCTAATGCTATTATTTTTCTCACCAACCTGATTATATTGCATATTGAGAGCCAGCCCAACAAAAATGACAGCAAACTTTGTTCTGGATAATGGAGTGCTGAACTCCACCTAAGCAGCTCCAGTCATTTGTAATGACAGCTTGGAGAATACTCCAAACGAATCTAACAATGCTCACGCTCCAGTGACTGACAGCACAGCAAGAGGAAAAATTCCAGTTTCCATGTGAGTGCAGGGAGCCTGACCTAGATTTTATCCTCTACAGCTTGAGAAGAGGAAACATTCTTACCTGTGTATTTAACAAGAAAAGAAGAGCAAGGGGGGAAAAGTCATCTCCTGTTTGATTAGTCTTTCTTCAATAATTAAGATTTAGTCGAGGCACTCGGTGAGGCTTCTCCCCTCCGTAGATGTCATCAGCACTATAATGACTGGTTGCTGCATTCCCTGTGTGCTCTTCTCTCTGTAATTACCCCCTCCTGGCCTGCTGCAGGGAGAGCTGTCACAGGGGAGCTGCCTGCCTGCACCTTCCCCTCCACCCCACTCCCTCTTGGGGTCAGCCTCCTGTGGGCTGCTCAAATTATTTCACTCCGATACTGTTAATAGGGAAAAAAGTCTCTAGTGTAAATTTCCTTTTCTTCACATTTTTCCTTGTGATGCAGGTGCTGTGCTGGGCTCAGGTCACTGTGTCTGGTGTCTCTGGACTGGAGCGCTGGCAATGGCCAGCAGAGCACTGTCCCCACCATTGTGTTGTCCTCTGGGGGCAGTTGGAGAGGGGTTTTAGCCACTCTTGAAATAAACGCCGCTTAGACTTTCTAGGAAAGCCAGCTGAGTTTTATTTTAAAAGCATCAGAGGCGGGAGCCCAAGATAAGCTGGAGCCCCGCTCGGCAAGTCAGACAGGATAAAATACAAACAAAAAGAGCGGCGCCCCCGGCACAGGGTGTTCCCTCGGAAAGACGGGGAGGCTGAGTGCTCGGGGTCTTTGTACCCCTTGGTCTTCTCGGACTCGAGCGTCCCCCGATTCTCCTTCCGATTGCTTCCCTTCCTGATTAGCTGTCTCTGACACATTGTCCGATTAAAATCCAAACTGTTGACTTCACACCATGACATAATGCTCCAGAAAGTTCCAAGCACCCTTCACCCGCGGCCGTTTTAGGCACTTTCCGATTATTTATAACAATTGACTAACAACTTATAACTTCTGATAATTAACTTACAACATAGCTTATCTACAATACAATATTAAATAACATTGTTACATCACTTAACAGCCCCAACTCCCCTCCCAAACACTAACCCATTTATAACACCAATTAAGGCTTATCAGTTAATGCTTATCAATTAACACTTATCAGTTAACACTTATCAATTAATTATCCCCAACTCCGTCCTCGTTAACTCATTTATAACACTCTGGTGACCTGGCTGTAAATTATTGTTCAAATGCCTTTCATCTGTTCCAGTGTGCTTCCTACACTTCAACAGCTCAAGTTCTGGAATTAGAAGAGACTTGCACATGAGAAGGGAAATTTTCAAATGAAAGTGGAGGACGAGGCAAATTGAATGACACTGAGGGTTGCTTAGTGTTCGTTTGAGCTGTGCTTTGACAAGTTTGGTGCGGATATGGGAGAAATTTCATTGGAAGCAGCATATTTTCAGCTTCCAAATTTGGATTTCTATATTGGGTCAGTTTCTAACTACAGAACTCCTACTAATTGTGACTGCTCTGTGAAATAAATGAAAACCTGGCACTTGATCCACAAGATTTCCATGTGTGTCTCATTGTTAGCTATTCTTTGGTGTGGTTTGACTTTGTTGAACCAGCACAGGTTTGAAAGCGTTAGATGATGTGACAAGATTCAATTGACACAAGAGTGGCAGAATTAATTAGATTGGCTGAATTAACAAGATCGGCTGAATTAGTTTGGATCTACATTCCAGCTCTGGACACCCGTATTCATTTCAACTTACTGCCCTACTTAGACTTCTGTGACTTTGCTAAATCACAAGAGAGGGTGCCTTTGAGAATACCTACGTGTCCTGGAGAATAAGGGATGAGCCATCTGGAGAGCTCAGCATTGCCTTGCACATCCCTCACTGAGAGAAGGCAGCTAGGAGCTCTGCACTTTAATTGCACTCTGTTGTTTAATTGTAAATCACACCAGCCTAAAGAGCAGGACTTTAAAAAAGCACAGAGCTTTTCTGAGAAAGCTCTGTGTGGAGTGCAATGATGCCTGCTCAATGTAAAAGTCCTGTCACATATATAAAATAATGCATGATGTCAGAACCAGGCATTTGATGTAAAGGTGGATTGGATGGGGTTGCAGGACTGGGAGAACCAGGTTCTTTCTCCAGCTCCGCTGCGGGTTGCCCATGTCTGTGCAGCAGCAGCACAGAGAGAGGTCAATGTGATGTTTCTTGGGGTCCTGTCAAGGGCACGTTACAATGTGCAGCTTTGGTCATGGTGAAGGATGTTATAAACCTGGAGGCGATGCACTGAGAACAAATGCTTCAGCACAGGATTTTCACGTAATGATTATCCAAACTTGTCCAATTGTGTGTGGCACTAAGTGTTAGAGGAAGGACACAGTGGAAGCAGCAAGGAAAAGGAACATCAGTAAATTGCTGCTGACCTTTCAGTTGATGTCATTAACAGCAGCCATTAAAAGCAATGAATTTTAATTTAAATCAGTAGGATGTTGTCAGCAAAATGAGAATGAAAATCAAAACTGAAGTTAATTGGAACAGTGTGTATATAAATTCAGGTGAAGGGTTTTGTTTGGGGGCTTTTTTGATGAAGAAAGAAGCACAAATAGCTGCTGCTTTTGCACCTGCTTGTGGGGTGGGGGACAGGAATAGGAAACACCCAGGGGGTAAAGGTGTTCCAGGATCTCCCTTCACCTGTCAAAACTCATGAGTAATGTTTTGAGTAATGTGCTTCCCTTCCCTGCTGACCTTATGTTAAGGTTTTCTTTTTACAAGTTTGCTTTGCAGCAGGATGTTACATGGAAGTTTATATACCAGGAAAGTATTAAAGTGGTCAGTGTTAACAAGTTTAACATGTGGTTCGTGTGATCACAGTACACTTAAAGCTGATTTACTGTGATGGGAAAATTAAAACCTTCCATTTGTCACAGTTACTTTTGAATGATTAAAGGGAAACCTGAAAACTGGGTAGATATAATCTAAAGGCTGTAAAAGTCACTCAAAGTAGGGTCATACCTGATATTCCATGTACAGAAATTTTTGATAACTACCTTTGTTTAGGAAGTAAACTTAAAAATCACTTGATGACAGAATATAATTGACAATGTGTATGAAACTGTGTATGAGGATATCCAACACTTAGAGTTTGAGAATTGATACTGTAAATGCAGAAGAAGCAACTTGAGAGTTACCTGATTGAATGAAGAGCTGCATTAAGGGTAAAGATGTTCCATTTACTTGTAGCTAGATATGATCAATAAATTCTAAACCCTACATATTTAATGAAGTCTATTAACTTTAGGTATTGTGTTTGCCTTTTGATGATCTGTCTTTGAAAGCTTTTTCTTTGGTTTTATTCTTGGCTGATTTTCATGCTTATAGTTTTTTTAGCAATGAAAAAGATTGAATTAAAAGGTATCTGATATGTGATATGTTGATATGTGTGCATGTGCTAGGGCTGTATTGTAACTAAGATAATAGCAATGGAGAAAAAATGGTAGGGAGAAGTGAACTTTTATTAAAATGTCTGATGTATGTTAATTTTAAAGTGAAGTATTAAGAAAACTGTTTCAAGAGTTTTTGCTGAACAGAACATCAAAAGAGGTTCTTTTTTATTTGTATGACTCCTGTATTAAGTTTGATTGCATAGGCAGCATGTTGTAATTGTATCCTGTTGTGTATAATACAGACCTCTACAGATTGAGTAGGCTGTAGGGAAAAAACCGACTATGTGGAACTGCCTTGAAAAGAAAATTATAAATGTCACATCTGTTATTTGGGGATTTTTTTGCATAATGTAATTAACAGAGGTGGATGGAAAAGCTTTAAGGGATAAGATTGGCATCAGATGCCAATGTACATTTTCCTTCAACAAGGAATTGGAGAATTCAAAACTGGTTTACAGAGGCAAGTAGTTAACGTGTAAAACATTTGGTTTATTTAATAAAGAATTAGTGTTTTGGGGATTAAAGTAATGCTATTCTAAAGAAGTGGAATTGAGTAAACTCACTGTGCTTTTTTTATTGCCTGCACATTCACAGTTATATGTAATTAAAAAAGGTGTGTGACACCTCTTAGTTGCCAATAACTGCTTTAGATTTTTCATATTACCCTGAAACAATTCTGCACATGCCAAAAGCCATTTTTTTTTATGTACTGTATTGCATTTCCCAAGCTGCCTTTCACTATATTGAAAAATGTATCTGTGTCTAATATTTCTTTATTATTGTTTTGCTTTCAGTTGATGGTTGCATTGACTGGTCAGTGGATCTCAAGACATACATGGCTTTGGCAGGTGAACCAGTCCGAGTGAAATGTGCCCTTTTCTACAGCTATATCAGAACTAATTATAGCATGGCCCAAAGCACAGGTCTTAGGCTTATGTGGTACAAAAACAAAGGAGATTTAGAAGAACCCATTATATTTTCCGAAGTTAGGATGAGCAAGGATGAAGATTCCATATGGTTTCACTCGGTTGAGCTGCAAGACAGTGGTTTCTACACGTGTGTTCTAAGGTGAGTATTGTATTAAAGTCTAAATAAGAATGTGGGGATTATTGGTTAATAATGTATGGAGTATTTGATATTGGTTAAAAAATCATTTTAGCTATTAGAATTGAGGTATTCATCCACTTAATAAATTTTCATTTTTTTATTCTCATAATTATATATGTCACATAATGCTTTGTCTCAAAATTAGTTTCCCTAGTAATTATAGCTCTCGTGCAGTAGCTATAATTAATGTGCTTTCATTTAATTACTTCTTTTTTTTAAGTACAACATTTGCAAATTCTCGATTTTCTGTAAACCTTCAGAACCTGGTACTTCTTAAATCATGAAGTATTTTGTTTAAGTACTGTTCTGTTTCAAATCCTCTGAGTTATTAGAGAGTTACAGTTTGAATTATTCTAATGAGATCAGGCCATGGGGAATTACAGTTCTGTCTGGTTTTGAAGAAATGTTTATTTTAATATACAATTATGATTTATCATACATTTAAGCAGACCTCTTTTGGTAAGGCACCAAAATGCATTTCTCAGTATCTTGGAACTGTTGGATGATCCTTAAATTAAACATGTGCTAGAGCTCGTGATTTCCATCATGTAGATGTTGATGTCATCTCTATGCCTAAAATGAGAAGATAAAAAATAGGAGGACTTTTAAAGAATGAATGAATGAATAAATATTCCTTAAATGATCCCGTTTTTAATTAGAAGGAGTTTACAGATACTTTGTATTATTTGGTTTTAAACTATTCAGTTTCAGATAATAAGTTTTCTTCATCCTTCTCTGCTGTTCCATACTGAAATTACACACATTTCATGAATTAAATAACAAATATTGCAGCAAATAACAGCACTGTTCAAAACCCAGAATCCACTCTCTGTCCATCTCCGCTGAGTCTTGCTGCCTCAGCTGCCTCAGACCGTTTTGATCCTGAGCAATGCTACTGAAACAAAGATTGTGCCCTGCATTGTGGGGGTTTGTACTGGGCACCAATGTCCAGTTTAAATGGTGGATATATCTGCCAAACTCAGCAGCTGGATTGTGTTGCAGCCTTTGGAGTTATTATTTTATCAGCTGCTCTGTCAGAGGTTGGGTGTGATGTGAAGTCCCTGATTTTGAAATGTTACAGGAAGATGGTGATTTATATGTTTCAACGGAGCCGTGCTTTTTCATAAGAAGTCATTGTTGTGATAATCAAGTTACTAGTTTAATACTCTGAAACATTTTAATGCAAATCTTTTGTGAAAAATAAAGAATTGATCTTGGATCAAATTCTGGGGCATACTTTTTTCAGGGAAATTTCAAAACTCTGCTCATTTACATGACAAAGTAGTTTTGGTAACAAATGGGCAAGTTCTTGAATAATTCATGGCTTCCTCTCATTTTGAGCTAAAAACTATATGACATGCTTATTGGAAGGCATTACACAGCAACAAGATCTTCCTTGTCAGTTATGCAGTTTCCTTGCTTTGACTAGAACTTTCATATATAATTACAGATATTTTTGCTTTTTTCAGATTTATGTCAGAGTGCAGAATAATATGTGTAGTGGTTACAGATAAAAGACTGTATTTCTTCCTTTACTGAATTAATTTTTTCTTCCAAAAGCAAGGCAATATATTCTTGTTGTTACTGTTTATGAAACCATAGGAGGCTTAAAATAGCTGAGGATGTAGCAATAGTAATTGATTTTAATTTTATTAAAATTGAGCTAGATGTAATGTTCTGAAATGTGATCACACTTCTGTGGGAGACTATCCACGCCATTAACTGTGTAATTTCAGCTTTATTAATCCATTTTTTTTTTGAGGGGGATAAGCAGATGTTTGCGTTTTAGTCATTAACCAGGATCACCTGCTTTATGAGAGTTAAAGAGGTCACAAATGAGAGCAGTCATTTTAGAATATGATTTTATTTTCTAGAAGCATTAACAATCTCTGTTAGAAATGCCATCTTTCGTAGACTGAATTAGCAGAGACTGGTAGATATAACTTGATGCAGTGGAAATGAAGAGGTGACTGTCTTCATCAGTGTGCAACACTGGCTTTAGGGTTGCATGCATAGCTGAATGTTTTGGTTTGGTAGCTGATAGAAAAAAAAACATTAGGGAGGAAAATGCTTTTGATTCAAGATAAATTTAAAATTTTTTTCTCAACAAAGAATTTTTCATTCAGGTTCTTGAAAAGAAAATCAGAAGCAATTCAATTCTAAATTGATGTCTTTCTAGCCACTCACCAGGGGTTTGTGAAGCCCTGATGCAACTCCCTGTGCTGTACAAAGTGTGACATCCCACATTTGCATGTCCCAGTAGTCAGTTCCACAAGTCTCTTGCCTTGGAACTGTTCTGTTATTTGTGCTTGTCTTTGCAAGTAAGGTGCAAGGGGTGAGATGCTTAGATGTGGTGCTAAGGCCAAGTGGCATGAGGGGTCCTGGTCCCAAAAGTTCATGGGTTGAAAGGAAGGACTCAGTCTTGATCTGGGAAGGCAATAGTGAGAGCTTTAATTTACTCTTCCCCAATTGGTTACTTTTTTCCCAGTCAACACAAGATGACAGATAAGAAAACTGTATGGGGAATATGTCAACTGTGCTTTTCACTGAATTTCTTATCTGTTGAAGTGTTCTTCTCGATTCTTAAAAAAATAAAATAAAAAAGCAAACCTGTTTTTCAAGAAGTTGAATTTTCTGGTTTCTCATGTGTGCTCATAGGATCAAGCCATGACTATCAGTGAAGCAGTGTGAAGGAATTTTTTTTTCAGAAGCCACTTGAAAAGGGTGGATATGAGCAGGTGAAGGATAGGCTGCTATGACAGTGATTTGAAGATGGATAAAAATTAAATATGTCCGTGAATTCTTTTTTATACAGAACTGTCATTTCTGTTTTGTAAAATAACCTGCAATACTGCATAAAATTAAGGAGTATTAGATCAGCCCTTATAAATGAGGTTGCTTCTCTGGACTGAAGAGATTTGATATCATAATATAAATGTTGCCTTTCCTTTATTAACCAATTAAACATTATTCCGTAGACAGGTGCGGGGGTGTGTGTATAATAGGAGGAACTTACTGTTGCATTAAAACGTGCTTCTCCCTTCTCACAATACATTTTGGCATTGAGCTCACACTCAGAAGCAAACTGAAGTTTGATATTTTTCTCCAGTGTTAAGTATATGAAAAGGTCTTGATTCTGCAAGGACTTTTAAAAGAGCGCAGAGTTGAGCTGTGTTACCTCAGCCATGTGAATTCCGTGGATCTTTGTTCTTGGATGCCTTTTTTGTGTCAAATCAGGCATATTGCTGCTGTATCCAAAAGGGATCCTGAATAATGGATTTCATTGTGCATTTCGTTGCAGTTCCCAGGTAAATTCTGTGATGTTTGTATCATGACTTTACTGCCCAGTGTGGAAATGCTGTGTTCTGGAGGTCTCTTTCCAGTACATACCCTGGATATGCCATTCATCTTCCAGCACCCAGCAATGCTACTTTCAGATAAAGCTGTTGGCATTTCTGTTACAGAAGTTTGATGTTCTGGGATTTTAACATTAGCACTCTGGATTGCAGCTTCTTCACTGAAGGATTCAGAGATGAGCTGCAAAATGAGGAAGCATCAAATTACACTCAACCTAAATGCGTGGGGTGGCCCTGAAGTTCTGAGCATGTAGGACAGTCTTTTGCCAGATCATGATCTGCTTTTGCTCTCTGAACAAATACATCTGTTTTTCTGTGTTAAAAGCTTGTTTTTAAAAGACAGACAAGAACTGGGCCAACTTAGATCATCTTCACCTGGTGAAAGAAAAAAAGGTGAGCTGAGGAAGAAATCTTAGCACAATTTACCCTAAATTTGCCCTCATGTAGGGACTGGTCATAGAAATCTTCTTCTAACTAGGCTTAGCTCCAAAACAAACTGTAGTAAGTATTTAAAGAATAAAACCAGTAAGAGTGAAACATGAATATATATTTGCTGTTCATTAACTGTTAGTGAAATAAAATAACTTTATTCCCATAACGTGAATCAGGAGGGTAGAAAATCTGGGCTTCAAGAGGGTGCAGTGAAGCAGGAGGTGAAAATTTGTGGTCACCAAACTTGGCTAATGAAGTTAAGCCTTGATTTTTGTACAGGATGCAGAATAACAAGGAAGTGGGGGTCTTGAATGTCTATAGGGGGATAAGCCTGCAGAGCTCTAATACCAGCATTTGATGTCAGAGAGCTGCTGACATATCAAGTTAGGAAATCTGTGTATCCTTTTTCCCTTGCTGTATCCGTGTGTGCACAGTTCTTAATGGAGAGCAGTGTTGCTATGGACATGCACAGAAAAATCGAGCCTTTGCTGAGCCATTGGTGAACTACTGAGATACCACTTTCTGAGCAGTAATAAAATAGAGCAATAGTAGATTTTAAGCCTTCTGGCTTCTGAATGTCTGTGGAGTACATGACCAGCAAATAAAAATCCGATTTAGAGAGTGGAGGGGCTGGCAGTAAAATCTGCAGCATAGCCTGCGTGCTGTCACTTCAGAGGGTGTTAGGCAGGGCTTAGGGGCTCGTTGCAAGTGCCTACCTGGAGTGCAAAATGCACCCATCAGCTCCCAGGAAAAACTGCACCCCTTCTTTTAGTGCTGAAAGTTTGACTTCTGAGCAGCATGAAAAAAAGAGGTGTTTTCGGATCCAAACAGAAATGATGGACTAAGTCATAATGTGAAATTGAGTAGGGGTAAGGTCCCTTTCTATGCAGCCGTCTCTTGTGGTTCTTAAAATATGTGTTTTAAGGCAGTTCTTCATTTTGTTGATGGCAATACAGAACATTTCAGGTGCTTTGGCTTTGCTAAGCATTCAACTGCTCATGACAAAGGTGATTTTGTATCTCAAACCCTGTCAGATGCAGTGTTGTAATTCCAGTTTAGCCATAGAATATTGTCTTCCATATCTGTTCCTGACAAGTGCTTTTTTTTCCTCATAGACTTACCCTGGAAAGATCTAAAGATGATACTTTCTTGTGGGTTAGTATCTTTAATTATTGGATATCCAAGAGGAGCACATCTAAGTAGCTGATGGATTACATATATCATAGTTACCTATGATACTTACTGTACAGTCCCAGGCATGTCTGTAGAAACAGCAACATCTCACATTTGGAGCAAGTGGATTCAGCATGGCACAGGCTTTCCAGGCTTTGCATGATACATTAAAAAGGGGTGACATTTCCCACAATAAAATTGACTGATTCTGTATAAACAAATCAGTCTAAGATACAGTATTCAATACTTGCATCCAGTGCTACAGCAGATACATTATGAAGTCAGTATGATTCATGATAAAATAAATTTTTTTGAGGTTTTATCACTGAGATATAATGTTTTGGCATTATCAAAATGCAGGGGAAAGTGGAATTAGAATGCTTCTACATTTGTATCTAAAATTGTGTAGAAACTGATGGTGCTCCTGCAAATCATTTTGATGACATTGTCTTTATTGAGAGAAATCCGTTCTATCTATTCTTTGCAGAAAAACAAAGATTTGTTTCTCTTCCCTGGTGATATGTATATTTCTGCTCACTCACCCTCCTCCTCTAAAGCTTTAAAAGAGAAATTATTCATCCTCTGTCACTCTGAAAAACAATGTTTACTGTTGATGAGAAGCTGCAAGAACAGTCAGGGCTTCAAGCAGAAATATCCATGTTGCTTTGTGGTTGGAGGGCATCCAGTGGCTTCCCTGTTGCATGGACAAGAATGAGAACATTGTGTATCCTTCAGTTTTCCTAATAGTGAAGTCCCAGATTTAGATCTTTTAAAATGACTGACCTTACTTTGTAGTCTCTACAGGTTGTCATAACAAAGCTCCCTGTGCTGCAGTGCCTCAGTAATGTTTCAGCTGCTCCTGAAGTGCCTTCCCTGGTGGGCTTCAAACCTTGCCTAGAGCAGAGAAAGGATGCAGAGTGGAGGGACTGCTTCCTCAGGCAGTCAGACTTTGCCTGCAGGAGAGCTGTTGCTGAGATGTTTCAGCCCTCCCCAGCCGTCTCCTCTCCAACATGTCAGGGAGTTTTCATTTCCCTTCTGTCTCCAAATAACAGTGACAATGTGCTCACCCAGGTGTCATTCCTGTTGGAATTCCCATGTAGCCAGCTGTAACTACAACAATTCAGTATAAAATGTTGTCTGTGTCCTGTGAGTGGACAGACAAATAGAAAGGTTTCCTGAGGAAATCCATCATACCCAAAAGACAAGATGACAGAACTGTAGGGAGTTAAACTGATGTTTGGTAAATGATACTGGAGGAAAATTTCTTCTTTTCTGGCCACCACTTTAAGGGAAGGCACAGCCAGGAGGACTCAGCTGCAGGACTCAAATAGTTCACATTGCAAGGACATTCACTTCATGATTCTTTCATTCCTTGTATACTCTGTGAGACAATAACTGATCCACTGGTTTTCCTGCTTAATTGCCCATGTACAAACAGAGCAGGACCTGCCTTTCAACATTGCATCTGCAAAATAGGACTTACGTGCAGAACAAAGGATGTACTCCACAGGTTTTATTCCCCAGGCAATAAAATCACTGAGGTTTAGCAATGCAGACAAGTCTGATGAGTGTCTTGAATGCAACTTTTGTTTTATGCACTAGGTGTCTAATAAAAAAATAAAAGCATAGAGGAGTAGATAGGCTAATCCGCACAGTGTGTGTTTAGGAAGAAATAAAGGAGAAAGCAGTCAGTCCTCTCGGAAACAGGGTATTGCAATTGCAAAATTATTGAAAGGGAGTTTCCTAATACTGTCCTGGGAGCAATTGTTACTGTGCTTCAGATTTATGTAGTTTGTAATGGGACTTTTCAGTAAGACAATGTGATTTAACATTTTTATCTAAGTTCTAATAGAAAAATATTAGGAAATAAATGAAAAGGGCTTAGTCATTTGCAGTAGCAAACTTTAAAGTGATTTGCTGCCTTGTAATTCTTAAGGACAAGGAAGGAATTTTCCCCCAGAGCAAACCCAGTCAATTACAGGATTTCTTTTGCTGGAACTGGGTGTCTGAAGCTGACAGAGACCACCTAGTTCATGAACTTAGGTGTGATATGCTGCAGTAACTTGGTGTTCTTTTGGCTTCTTCATTTGTTCTGTGTTCTGTATTGTATTTTCATATATTCAGTTCTAACATTTAATGACTAACATCAGTGAAAAGTTTAAAAAAAACCCCAAACCCAAGGAACACTGTTGGCCTGTGTGATTCAACTTAAATGTTGGGAGATTTTCTGTGTCTCTGGGTAGTCCTTGTTGAAATGACTGACTTGTGATTTGTTTTTCAGTTGCATCTGTCACAGTGCAGAGGTCATCAGGACCAGTGCATGTGTGTGTGAAGGCAACCAGAAAAGAAATAGCTCCTCCTGACCCTAGCCATATATGAATCAGCTAGCTGTCACTTATTCTTTCTTAAGATACATTTAAGAAGCATAATACTAGAGATTAACCATAGCCACATCAAATCATAGCCACAAATTTTTGAATCATGAAAACCTTGCTGTTACTGGCTGTATCGCTGACTGTAGCAGGCACATCCTGACATTTTTATGTCACATTTCCCTCTTAAGATGATGTCCAAATTAAATTTAAACCTGAAGCTAAGATTTGGTGAGAGAGACCCAACTGTGAGATGCTCTACCCAGTGCCATATCCAAACATATTATCTTCTTCGTCCCAGGATCAAGAAGTACAAAATTCTCTAAAGATGGCTAAACTCATAGTGAGGAGTACAGGTCTTGCTTTTAAGTGCCTCTGGTGAGAATGAGATTGTTGACAGGTGACTTGAGGAGACATTCCTGGATATCTATTTTTCAAGCTGTCATTAATGTGAGCCTTTTAAAATTACCTTTCAGTGACTTTGCTCAGAAGTTTTTTCTTTTGAATAGAGAGAGTATAGCCTTTCTTCACTGTAAAACTTAGCCCTCTGGGACATCCACTATGTTCTAGTCAAGGTCATATTGTCTTGTTTCTAGTGGGTCTTATGTTGAGATTGGATCTTAGTAGAAAAGAAGTGCATAAAGAATAAAAATTCTCAGTGAGTGTTTCACATAAATAATTTTTCTGCTTGAAGGGCCTGGGGCCTTGAATGGTACCTCTGTCTGGATTCACCACCTCTTCCTCTGTTGGAGGAAAGAGAGATAATATAAGAGCATTGGATTTGTAACATTGTGCTGGTTTAGCACTTAATTTGTGAGATCATACTTTCCATGATGTTATTTTCTTTTACTAACGGGATCTTGAAAATGCGTCAGATGCTAATGGAATGGTAACATGGAATTACAATTTCTTCTTTTCAGGCTTTGGAATTGGTATCAGAATAACAGTTGTAACGGCAACCAAAAAGCAAAATTCGGGACAGGAGTGTTTGGTACCTACCTTGGTACTAGGTACTACACACAAGCCACAGAATCACTGCACCTCTTGGCCTTTGGTTCAGGGAGCAACTACAGCACTGTCAGCCTGTTCCTCTTTGGGTGTTGCTTTCTCACTTGACAAATTTATGAGAATTAAAAATCAAAAAAAATGTCAAGGTTCTGTGATTTGTGACCTCTGGCTGTCACACCATGGGCAGGAAATCAATCTTTTCCAGACAATGACCCCAAATATGTAGGAGTGAGTGGGAGTCACTGAGAAGTAAGTTAACACTAGAGTGAAACCTTGGAAGAGTAAGTAATAATCTGTTTGTTTTTAAGATGTTACATTTGTGTGATCTGAAAAAAAACATGATAAGCAACTAATTTTTCTTTAAGTAGATCATCAAACCGTGACCTTGGTAACTATTGTGTGAACTGTAAAATTTGGACAGGAATAAATTTATTAAATTCTCATGAAGTGAGAGGAAAACAATCAAATGCTCATGATAAAACAGCACATTTATTCAGCAGCCAGTAGTGGATCTGGTTGTGCATTAATGCTTCAGATGGACAAAGATGGTTGGTGGTGTAGTAACTGCTTGCTGGGGGTTAAAATTTTTCTTTTCTTTTTCCTTCTTTCTTTCAGGGAATTTTGTCGCACTTTTTGCCTAAGAGATGATAATGATGGTACTTAAGAGACAAAAGTGGCCAAGGTGGGGGGAAGGTGCTGCTGGTTACTCTCTTACCTGGGGGGTTTCTCTTTGGTGGAGCAGAGATACCACAAGATTTTGGCTGGGGGCTGAGGGGCTGGGCTCGGCTCCTCACTCTTGGCAATGGAGGGGAGCGGGTCAAGTTGCTGCTACCACGGGGAGAAATCTCTGCCCAGCCCTGTCCTGCTTCTCGTGCTGTGGGTGAGCCTTTGCTTCTAAGAGCAGTCACTGAACTGGGACCTCATTAACACCTGATTGCACTGGAAAGGAACCTCACCATCTATTTGGGTGCCTCGGGGGAAAAAAACCCGGGACCCCAACGCCCTCCCCATTTCCACAGGGTGCATCTCCCAGAGGTTTGCTGCTGCTGCCTGGGGCTTTTTCACTACACTTTAAACTCAGCATCCCTTGCCCAGCAGGACACCCCACAGCTGCTGCTACAGCTGTGGCGTTTCTGCTAAATTTGTTTGCTGTCCCTGCCGTCCCAGCTGCGCTCCCAGGTTGCTGCTGCAGCCATTTCACCGCCCGGCCCGGCCGCCATCACCGCGTGAGGGAGACGCGGCCGAGCTCGCGCCACAGCGCCCCCTGCAGGCGCGGGGGAATCCTGGCCCCTGCCCGGCCGGGAGCCACCAGCGCCCCTGCTGGCTGTGCCCGGAACTGCAGCGCAGGGGAAGGGGCCGCAGCCGAGAGCGGCTGTCCCTGGGTTTGTGTTCTGTTCCTCGGGGCTGCTGCTCTTTGTTTGCCTTGTTCTACACACACATACTATCCTGTGCCTTTGCCTGAAAGCCTCGTAATTTCAAAGTTATAATAATTTGGAGGGGAGGGGGCCACATTTTCTATTCCAAAGAAGGTTCCTGCCTTCTTTGGCAGACACATGTCCTTCAAACCAAGACATTGCTGTTGTTGCTCTAACTCAAAATGAGTGAAGATGAATATACATGTTGATCTATCCAGTCCTGCAGACAGTGAGCCAATAAAAATGTCATTAACACAGCCAGAGTATTCAGGGACGTGGAGAGAGATCTAAGCCTGAGGTGTGCTGTTCCCTGAGCACTGCTTTAATACATACACTTCCCAGCTTTTGAATCTACCGCTGAAGTCTTAGAATGTAATAAAAAAACCCCACTATAATGAAAAATGAATCTGTAAGGAGAAAAAAAGCTAGTGTGAATCCTCTTATATAATATGCAATTCAAAATTAGATGGGTTTTTTCAATCAAGTAGATATAAAATATTCAACTACATTTCTACCTCCTTCCTTTTTGTAAGAAAATCAATAAATGCTGGTGGCTGGGAGAGATTCTGACATATTAGAGACAAAAATTTTCTACTTGACTCTTTTAACTAACCACCCTCACTTAGCAGAAACACAAATGCAAAAAAAGGGCTTTTTCTAAAGTAGTGAATATTTACTTTAATTTGAATTCAGCCTTAGGGCTGATTAATTGTCCTGAATCCAAAACAAGATGAAAAATAATTTAGGGACTGACACTTCAATTTCAAGTGTCCTTATCCATTTCTTTTTATCCTCCCTTTTTCCCTTTTGTCCTTGCTTCGAAGTCAAGCCAAACACAGTTTTGCTTGCTTTTGTTTTGAGACCTGTTAAACTCCCTTGGTTCTCCTTCTTCTTTTCTATTGGGTTCGAAGCTGGCTTCAGTTTGTGGTTCAGAGCCAGCTCCAGGTGGCCTGGGGATTACAGATGCCTTGCCACCAGAACAAAGGAAACTGCTTTGTGAACTCTGGCAAAGCTAAGCCCTTCTTCCTATTTCCAGTCAAGAGAGTAGGCCCAGGGTGTAACTATTCTCTTGAAATAGAGAATTACAGATCTTAGTTTCAGTGTGAAAATAAAAGACAATTTTTCTTCTTTGCACTGTGGAGTGGTTCTTTCATTTCTTCCCTCTTCTTGTTTCCTATATGACCACTACTACTTATAGAATTGGAACCCACTAGAAAGCAACACCTGTGGAAAATGCATGGTTTGGAAACGTTTCAGAAAAGACAGATTATTGGAAGACCCACTTCCAGACCCATGGGCTTATTTCCTTCACATGTATGTAGAAAATGTCACCTGACAGGTTCATGTGGGTTCCAGCATTCTCTACTTAGATACAACTCTTTGTACCTGGCCTCACAACACTAAGATCACCACTGGAAACCCTCCAGCATCTTCCTCATCCACCTGGAAGCTGCTTGCTTTTCATTCCTTTTGGCCACTGTTTCTGACAGCAAAGCCCAGGTTACCTGTAGCTTTGCTGTTGTTATCTGTTCTTGTGTCTGGCTTTCCTCATTAAAAATGGCCATATAACCTTTCCTGCCAGCCAGAGACTGCTGGGAGCACTGACCTCCTCCACCAAGCTCTATGACCATGTACTGAAAACAAAAGTGGATCCTCCTTTTAATAATTCATAGGCCATCTGTTTAGCTTCTGAAAGAAGAAAAGCAAAAATGTGGGATTTGTGCTAGTTAATCTACATACTTCTACCAAAAAAACCCCCAAAAAACAAAAAAAAACAGCAAACAAACAAAAAAGACCCTTACCATGAACAACATGCAGCTTATGAAGGAGACCACTTGTGGACTACAGGGGTCCTGAAAACAATTGGGAAGAAAGAACTGGATTCCTTCCCAACACAGCAGCTCTATGGGCTTCCTGAGAGAACTTTTTAGGTGAGCTGCCATCAGTGCCCTGTGTGGCTAGGACTGCCCTGTTCCTATCTGTTTGCCATGTGGTAAAAACAAAGTTGTAACAATCCTCTTTGTGATTCCCCCTCCTGAGTTTTCCCTCAAGCTGTCAACTTTAGAGACCCACTTTGTGCCTCCAGAACCCTCAAGGCAGGGAAGACACCAAGAAAAAACCAGCACGGATGCATCAGCTGCTCAGAGAACTGAAAAATTAAATCTAACCCCCCAGCCTTGGGGAACAGCTTGCCCAGCACAGGGAGGAATAGCTCATGACTTCAGCAGACTTAGCTCCCAGACTTCTTCAAAACTGAGAAGAACAGCAAGGCTGATCAAACTACTGATTCCTTTTGTACGTGACATGAAATATCGTTGTTTTCCAGAGCTGACTAGATTAAAGGAAGACTCCTACTTCAGTCACTGTCATTCCTGCAGAAATTGCCCTTTTCTGGATTACCAGCAGTAGCAGTAATGTGAGTGTCTGGTGAAGAAGCATCCATGAAGCTTTCAAGTCTATTGCTTTTGGCTTAGTGAGGGCTTTCTTCATCATGAGCCTGAATAGATTTATTGTCTTGGTCATGGAGTGTGAACAAAAGTGATGGTACTCACCAGGCACTTAGTTTCCTCAATTCTACTCAATTCTAATTGTAACTAATGAAAAGCATACTGCATTTTTAGGTTGTGGTTCCAGGAAGCGTTTTAAATAGAAGTAGCCTCCAGCACTGTTGAAAATGCAATCTAAATAATGCAAGATTGTTAGGAGAAAATACAGCACTATTAAATAACACCAAGTAATGGACAACTATTCAAAGACATTATTTTTTATTAGCCTGGATCATTATTACTGAGCACATGTGACCTTACTTGCACTCAGTAATACTTATATTCATTCAGGAAAGCTGAATAATCATTAGTGATTAATTAGTATTGATTATACTGAGAGGTTGTATCCATATTTTGTGGATTTTCAGTGATGTAAAAACTCTCCAATATGTTTTGTTTTCTTCTTACAAGAAGGGTAACCCTTTTCAAAAGCTAATTTAGGAGAAAGTTGATTTATTTTCCCTAAATGATATAATCCCACCACAAATGATGGATTGTTTTCAGTCCAGGGAAGTTTTCTTTCAGGTAAGATAATATGTTTTGTGCAGTTTGTGAGAATGAGACTTTATTATAGACTCCCAACTGAAGCACATCACATCAGTGTGCAAAGTGAGCCTTTTCACTCCGAGGTGAGGGAATGGACAAAATGGACTGATTTTATTACACAGATGTACAGGTGGCATTTTGAGGAGAAGTGAGTAGGAAGGACAAAGTCTGTGGTTTTGCTGAATGTGTAACACTAATGGTGCTGAAAATGGGATGTTTCTGAAGATTGCCTCCTGATTTGCCTTGCAAATGGCTCTGTCTGCCAATACCTGCTCATGCCACACCTTTGAGGAGAACCCATTTGCAGTGTTTTCCCAGCACTTGTTTAGCATGAAGCTTCAACCTCTGAAGTGTCCCTGTAGACCTTTTTATTTTCTTCTCAACTACAGGCTCACTTGACAGGAGGAAATGTAAGAGAAGATTTGTCATGGAACTTCTTGGACATTTTTTTAAATAAAAAAGACTATCCTGGGTCTAGTTGGTGGGAGTGAGCAGCCAGTATCTTTAGTCTCAGGGTGTGACTGATGGATCACTTTCCAGGTGCACAGGCCACCCTCTGGTCTTAGCTAAACCAGTTTGGGCAGAGCTGTGAGAGAGGAGGCAGTGGCAAAGTCAAGATACCTCCCACAGGGGCTGCCCACAGCTCCCCTCAATGGGAGTAACCCCCCAGCATGACTGGTTTGCTCCTGGCTTTCTTGGTAGTGGCACAATCAGTTAAAGTGGCAGAATGATGCACAGTGGGAGGAGGAGCCCTGTTATAATGTGGCTTTTTCTCCATGTCACAGGGTGAGGGGCAGAGCTGGCAGCCTGGGCTGCAGCTGCCCTGCCCAGAGAGCCAATGCCCCACAGTACATCAGGGTATGTGCCTGATAGTCCTGTTAAAGCTGCTAGGCTGAAGGAATTTAATTTAATTTAATTTTCGTGATCATGTGGAATGGGAACAGAGCTGGTTGTGTTTATCCTGCCCTAATATTAAAAATAGCTCTTAGGATTCTTGGCCCCAGCAGTCACTGCCCTGTGGCCAGAGAGGGATCCTGGAGACCTGATTTTTGTTACAGGAGTTGCAGCCACGGACAGTCCATGCTGGAGGAGGGGAACACATGAGGAGAAAGAGGTGGTGGGGGAGATGTTATGGACAGACCACAACCTCCCAGCCCCACTCCTGTACCACTTGGGGAGGGAGAGGTAGAGGAGGAAAAAGAGGATGTGAGTGGAATGTGTTTTAGTTTCTTTATCTTTCTCACCATCAAACCTATTATCATTTGCAATTAATTGAAATATTTATTTTTCATGTGAAGTCTGTTTTGCCTGTGGCAGTAATGGGTGAGTGGTCTCCTTGTCTTTTTATTGACCCATTAGCCTTTTAATTTTATTTTCTCTTCCCCATCCCATTGAGAGGAGTGAAGGGTGCAGCTTTGTGGGAGGTTGGCAGCTGGTCCAGGTCGACCCACCACAGTATCATGTGCTGTAGAATTTTGTACAGGGGTCCCGTCTCAGGGAGAAATTCTTCCTGTGTGATGTGCTTTAACATCCAGCACACAACCCTTCTTCTCAAATGTATAGCACTGCACACTGGAGTGAAATCTCCTGAAGGTGGGAGAGAAGAAGGGTGAGGATAAGTGTGGGGGGGTTCAGAGGAAATGGGACAGTGTATCCTGACCAACATTTGAGGTGCCAACAGGTTCCTGTGTTCACAGACTTGCAACCTCAAAAGAGCTGCTGTGCTTGGTTGGATCACTTGTCAGCAATATTTCTTCAAGGTTCTTCATAGTCTTCACAGTCAGTCAGAAGTGAGCCTTTATGTTTCCTAGTAATTCCTCTGTGCTGGAAATGCACAGCATGGCTGTCACTATTTGAATGTGTCACTCAAGTGTTTGTAAAAATGAGAGCTTAACAAACAAACTTACTGTGCCAAGACAAACGTGGTGAAAAGAAGGCAGGATAAATGAAACTGTCTTTCTATCCCTGCAGAAACTCAACATATTGCATGAAGGTGTCCATGTCCTTGACCGTAGCTGAGAATGAATCTGGGCTTTGCTACAACAGCAAGATCAGATATCTGGAAAAATCAGAAGTCACTAAGAGGAAGACAATCTCCTGTCCTGATATTGAGGATTACAAAACAGCTGGTCAAGAGCCAGATGTGGTGTGGTACAAGGTAACTATTGCTGTCTTATTGCTGTTATGCTGAAACTGTTCAAAACTTTTACTGTTTTCAGTCTGAGGCTTAGAGCCGACTTTCTCTGAGGCATCAGTGGTTTGTGACTGGTCTGGTGAGTGTTCTCCCAGTATGACAGTTTTGCAGGTAAAACTCCCCAGCACAGTCATTGTCCAACAGAAATCAGTATCAACGAGGATGTTCTGTGAGAGAGCTCACATGACTTCTCTATCAGCATTCCCAAACCACAGTGCCTCTGTACCAGTTTGTACCTGGCTGTGGTGTCTCCCTGCATGATACTGGAGTAGAAACAAAGGTAGGCACCTGTAATGGAGCCAAAGGTGTATCAGCAGAGCCAGCTTCAGTTGTGCTGCCCAATTAATTTTTATGGAGTCCATTGGGTAATTTCACCAAAATTGTAGATTTTTACCAAAGTCTCCTGGAGTCTCCAGAAGTCTGCTGAGGTTGATTGAGTTACTGTCATGAAGTCAGTTAATTTTAACTGAGGTCAGTTTGATACTTTTACTGCTTGCCAGGTAACTCATCTGCTTGCACTTCCTCCAAGGACTGTGAAATATCATACACCACTTTGATCAGCAGATGTATTTGTGATGTGTTTCTGTAGCTCCCTAAGAAGGCAGGAGAATGAATAAAATATGGGTTGGCTGGCAAATATCAGGTAATGAGACCACAGCAAGTTCTAGCAAATTTTGCCTGTTGTCTGGACTTGGGACAGTCTGATGTTTGAAAAGCCCTCAGGTATTAGTTGAGGGCTAATACCCTCAACTGCAAGAAACAGTAGAGAAGAATAAAGAGCTGAGAGTCAGAAGGAGCTGGAAATAGTTGGGCAAGAGAAACAGTTCAGTGGTGTCTGTGGAAAATAGAGTTTGGATTGTAGGAGTTTAGGAGAAGCTTGGTTCGGGTAATAAAGGCAGAAACATACAGACTAGTTAAAACCTAAATTTGGAGTGCTTGATTTGCCACCCTTAATAGTATTTTTTAAAGACAATTATTTTGTATGACGTAAGTAATATGGGCAGACTAGCGGATTCTTTTCCTCCTTATCAGGTTGCAGCTGAAAAGAGCAATTATAAAAGTTGTCATTTATTTGTTTTTTTACAAAATCTCATATGCTATATCTTATAGTAACAAAATGTGTGCCATAACCCACCGTTAGTGTGAACAAAGTTTTCCTTTCAGCAGTTGATGCTCTTTCTCTCAGCATATGGGTTGATATCTTCAGTACTGTTCATATGTCAAATACATTTAGTTAATCGTAGAATATATTGTGTTGGAAGGGGCTCACAAGGATCATTAATTTCAATTCTTGGCTCTGCACATGAAATCTCAAATCGCAGAGCAAAGAGGGTTCTGAAGAGAAGCTGCTTCTTGCCCTCTCTATCTTGGTATTACTGAACACCAGATCACTGAAGATCTCAATTTTTTGCAAAAAGCACGCTGAAAAATAGTCTGGCAGAAATTATCTTCAGCTGTTATGGAGCAGAAGTGAGTCTAAAGAAGATGCATGTGCAGCCCCACAGCAGCAATGTTTTGTACTGACCAAGACAGGGAGTAGAAGGGTCTGTTGCATAATCCCACCCTTATTGTCTGGGTGTCACACACAGGTTGTGTGACACCAGGCTGGAGTGTGACAGCTGACTGGCAAATCATCACTGAGGTGAAACTGAACAGAATTGATGCCTTTGGATAATAACAGTGAGACAATCAAAGTCGACAACTTTTAGTCTGGCTTGATAGTGAAAACAGACATAAGCGAGATAAACTACTACATACACCTTCTTATCTATAATTAACAATATTGAGTTATCAGTTTGGCTCTTAGAGAAACATCTTTGCTACCTAGACCTGAGTCAGGAAGCTCAGCAGTGTGCAATCTCAATATTAATGTTGCACAGAAGGTGTGGATGTCAGATTATGCCTTGAAACTTATTCATGAAGAGTTTTGGATTACTCTAAAGACTATTATGTTACTGCTAATAAGTCTCCATATTCAAAAGAGCAGAAGTCCAGTTTCTAGAAAATATAATTATATGGATTTCAAAATAATTTGGTGAATAGTGGGTTAACGCCTACAAACTGCAGTCTGGGACTTCTGAGCATGCTGTGGGAGGCAATGTGAGTAACAAAAGGCAGGTCCCTTCTCCTGAAAAATAGTGTAAAGTGTTATCCTGCCTTAGGATCTGACCCTCACTTTCCAAAGAAGGCATCCATTTCTGGTCATAGCAAAGTGGTTTTTCCCCCTAACCTTGGATTTTAAGCTTGATGTGTACGTAAAGGCACCTTCTTGAGTAAATCTGCTCCAGAGGCACTGGTGGGAGCCAGGGTGGGGAGGAGAGGGGGTTATTCCTTTCCATTATGCTGGAATATTTAGAGATTTTTCACCCAGGCAGGGAGCATAAGTTGTCCAAAATAGAATGCTAGATAGATAAATAAATATGAGGAAGTCCTTGAGATTTCCTTCTTCAACCCTTCTGCTGAAATGAGAAATCCTTGTTCACTGGTAATCAGGCAGTTTGGACTTATGACCTGTAAGTACCATCAGACAGGGCAGTGATGATGCCAGCCCACTGTGTGCAGAACCTACTCTGCCTTCCAAAAGGCTTCTCTGTGTTGAGGGATTAATGAATCTGAGCTAGTAATTGCATCAATTTACTGGGAGTTAACTGTAATTTAAACATGCTCTTAATTATGCCTGAATAGAATTCCACATGCATACTCGGTACGTAATAGAACATTTGCTGTGAGGATTTGTTTTAACAGTAGTATGAACTTCACTTCTGGCTAGAATTACACTGCATTAAATATTTATTTTTAAAGATTTCCCCAATTAATGCCATTGATATATGCTCAGCTCAGTTATGCCTATTAGAACTGTTTTGACAAGACATAGGGGATTTTTTTTTGAAGTAAATGTGTGTGTCAAGGCATGATTGAATGGATGGGATTTAAGAGTAAGAGCAGTTTCATGAAAAATCAGCTGGCAGAAGGAAAAGGTATATTAGATCTTGACTGTGGAGTCTTAATCCATTTTCATCATGTCTTTTCTACTACTGGGTTGAAAGCAGGGCTAAGAGAACAATCAAAATGTCAGGTGAAGGACAGGTATTTGTTATCTACCCAGAAAAATAGACTTTTGAGATACTGCCACTTAGATTTCAAGGAAGAGGAAAAAAGGATAATAGTACAAAAAAAACCAAGACATTTCAGATGTCTAAGGAAAATAAATAATCTAGAAAAAGAAACTTGCAGATTCTTCTAGCAGGGAAGCATATTGCAAAAGCAGGAAAGACCAATTAATTGGTTAAAGCCTTTGGGGAGAACTTGGAGCACCTCCCAGTACCTGAAGGAGGCTTAGAAGATGACTGGAGGGGGACTTTTCCCAAGGGCATGTAGTGAAAAGATGGGAGGAAATGGCCTTGGACTGAAGGAGGGTAGGTTTAGATTAGATATTAATTTTTTTCCTGTGAGAGTGGTGAGGCACTGGCACAGGTTGCCCAGAGAAGCTGTGGACTCCCCATCCCTGGGAGGGTTCAGCACCAAATTGGATGGGGCTTGGAGCAACTTCTTTTACTGGAAGCTGACCCTGCCCATGCAGGGGAGTTGGAATGAGATGATCTGTAAGGTCCCTTCCAATCCAAACTATTCTGTGATTCCATGAATTGAGTCATACAATTGAGCACTTATCCTTTTAGAGAAATTACCAGACCTCCGACAGTAAAATCTAGATTTTTTTGTCACAATATAAAAACTAGTAAGAATTTGGTTTCTCAGCCATTTTCCAGCTTCTCTCCTTTTTTGTTTTTAGTTTTGTGTATTAAATATATGAACAAGCATTTTCAACATACTCTTGTAAAGCCTGCAGAGTCAGCAGAATAAAAAATAATTAGCTGGAATTTGGGAAAGAAAGCCTTATAAATAATCTTTAATAGGAAGTGTTTCAAGAAGATAAAAAAAGAAATAGTTAGGAAATTAGTGGTACAATTCCACCAGAAAAATTCCTCTATGTAAAACCACAATAGCACAAACATTGTTTTTGCTAAATCGTATATCTTTGTAGTAGTAAAGGTGTCATCCTTCTTATTGCAAACTTGTATATAAAAATATAAAGCATAGAGAAATGTATCTGCCATCTCTTTGTTCCCATACTTTTAAAAATAAAGTAGAGACTATAAAACTGGTAACACAGGTTATTTCAGTGCTGCACTAAAGGGTGCATAGCTGAAATATGCTTACTTTGTGTGTTCTGGGAATTGTATTCCTTCTAAATTAGGATTGAATAGGACTGAATCGTATTCTTTGCCCAGTGTTCAGATTTAGTAACTCCGAGTAAGTGGTTGATGTACCTTTCAATAGAACTAAAATATTGAGCTCAAATCAGAAAGGATTTAATGGCATTTCCTGGCTCAGATTTGTGTCCTGAATGAGTCTCAGCACAGTAGATGGGATCTGGATTCTGGTCGTTCTCTATCACCAGTGTTAACTAAAGCTCACTTGCAATGCAAGCTATTGCTTCTCTTACAGTGTACTTTGGAAACAGAGAGAGGCGCTGATCACTCTGTTACCTGCACAGCTTCTGAATCTGAAATCTGATCACATTAGAACTGAATTTGGCCTCCAAGGGACAGGGAGAATTCTTCAGTGCTCCCTTTTCAAGTGCAAGGCCAGAAATCTCAGTCTTGTCTTTCTTTTTCTCTCTTGTCCTTTAATTTAGAATCTGACATGGATTCTGAATGCTTATGG
Source organism: Sturnus vulgaris (assembly GCF_052056855.1). NCBI lineage: Eukaryota > Metazoa > Chordata > Aves > Passeriformes > Sturnidae > Sturnus > Sturnus vulgaris. The sequence goes on along the minus strand of NC_142256.1, from coordinate 13,565,335 downwards.
AGTCCATGAAAAATTTATGTTTGTGTCATGCTGATCTCTTACTGTGGTACAATATATTTGCATGTTGACGTATTTTCTTGTTTGGTTGTTTTCTTAAGAGAAAGCTTTGTTCTATTTTGTTTTCTGTGTTTCTGACACTGCTGTTGCAGACAAGCAGAAAATGGGGCATAGGTGTGGGCATGTCACCAGTCTCTGAAGTTGCTGAGCCTGATGTAACTGATGTGAGACAGCAGCAGTCTGAGAGCTTATTCCAAGCTGCCACCTTGAGAGAGGGAGTAGAGGGGTATTGAAGGTACTCAGGCCCTGTGTTACTTTGTGTTTCTTGGCTACAGGATTAGCCAGAGCCTCTAGAGCTGTTGGCACTAGTGAGTGCTTTAGAGAACTCAAAAAGTATGATTTTGTTGCAGGCAGAATAGGCTTGATGTTAAAGGTATTTAGAGACAATAAATACATAATCTTAAGGTGCCATTTTCAAGAGATAATGATTAGATTTGGCCCATGCTTTTTGTTCAGAGTATTCCAAGAACAATTCAATCATGAGTGCTGTTCACATGGAAGGTGACTGATCTGCCTGCAAGGATCCACTGTATTAGGAAAGGGAGAGCCTCTTCTTGCACTGTATCACATCCTATCCAGAAGGACTCAAATGCTGTTCCAGTAGGACCACAGTTTGTAGCAATGAACCTAAATCTGCCAAACAGCAGCTAAGGACCGTGTGGGTGAAGTCTGTGAGAGTTGCAGGCTATCAGTTCCATGTCCTGCATCAGAGGGTGCATGTGAGGCTGATGTTGTAAAATGCCTGGTGATGGGAAAAGGCTGAATCACAGCTCATCAGGTGCTGGAGAAGCCAGTGATGAGAAATAAGGTTGTGAGGAAACCAGGCTTCTGAATGCTCTCAAAAAACTGCTGTTCTTCCTGTTTTCTTCTTTTGGTAAGTGGTTCTGGCCTGGGACTATCTGTAAAATTTGCCTTCAGGCTAACTCTTAAGAGATGTTGCCCTTACTCCCTTCAAATAGAGATGTATTTTGATGGTCCATCCTAAAGGAGAGGTCTTGGCAGTTGTTATGAAGGAAAAGAAGATACTTAACCATTGTTTGAGGGCACCATGTATTAAACACAGCCCCTGTGATACAGTAGGAATAACTTAAAAACATTTCTGTTTAATTTCAGTCTTCAAATTAATTCCAGTTTCAGATCTCTCTGCTCTCTGAAATTATATTTTAATTTTAATTGCAAAATATACCTAGGCAGTTGTTTCCTTATGTATAATACTGAAAATCTGGTCAGGCAACACTGTCTTATTTCATACAAGCCAGGTAATTTTGGCACTGATTTTTTTTCTGCAGGAATGTGAGCCAAAAATGTGGAGAAGCATTGTAATTCAGAAGGGAAATACTCTCTTAATTCAAGAGGTCCAGGAAGAAGATGGAGGAAATTATACCTGTGAACTGAAGTTTGAAGGCAAGCTTATACGAAGGACAGTTGAATTGAAGGTTACTGGTAAGAATCTTTTTTCTATGCCAATAGGAAAAAAAAATAAAGCTTTGAAATAATAAGAAAAAATGGTATTCGCATTTCAGTTAAATCTGTCAGTGGATTTGTTTGATAGAAGTAAGCCCAAAGCAAATCCCAGTAGCTGAGAAGTCCCAGACTCAGAGAAATTTGTATCAAGATCTGAAATTCCACAGAAGAGTACTTCTACCTTTTGCTCTGTACAAAACCTGGAGATGCTCCATATTTTAAAGCTTTCATTTAATTTATGATGATCAGTTTTTCTAGTCTAGGGATTGTCTTTAGTGAAGACTATGGCATAACCTATTCCAAGAATGAAGTTAGCATTATTGGACTGTCAAAACAAAGTAACCTGCTTGTAAGTAGGTCACACACTCTGTGGTTCTGACCCCATGTAGTATTTTACCAGACAACAGTATTTTTCTGTCTATTTTTTCCAGGTACCAAAAACGAATTGATAAAATGTATTGTCTACTGATATATTCCTGCTCCCTTTTCATCCCACTGTACAGTATGACATCTGAAATTACCATTTTGCCTTCTATGTCTGTGGAAGTTTGCAAGTACCTGAAAACAGTTGAGGTTTTCTTCAGCCTTTCACACAAAACCATATAAACAAATGGTTAGATATTTTCCCACATGCTGGTTAGAATGGGGCCCTACTCAAAGCAGTGACTGGTAGAATTCCTCTTTCTTATATAAAACTGAATTATTCCATGTGATGTTTCTAATATGTTCTTGAAAAAGAAGTCTTCCCTTTATTTTGAGTAGAATATATTTTGTTATCATTATTGCTCATTTTCAGTGAGTTTTTTCTCTGTGTGCCCTGTGTCACGTGACCCTTTATTGTCCATTTTTGACCATGGAAAGAACTCTAAAGTATTGATTTGACCTACCTGACCCTAGACCTGAGATCTGAATGAAGATATATTGAATGAAGATATAATACCTGCTTTGTGGATAGTTGCTACCCTAAGTAGCATGCTGGTCTTCAAGCAGAATGTGAACTAAGTTTGACAGAGTGAAAATGAGATGCATTTAACTCAATTCTTCACAATGGATATTCTATGCTCTCCCTCTCATCATGACCTTGCTAGAAGTCATGTGTTCCCTTCATTATTAAAACACCGTGGTGTATTTTTGCTCCACAATTTAAGGAATTTGTCCTAAATTAAATATAGTATTTATTACAGCTATTACTCTTATTAAAAGGTTTATTAGCTGAATTATTTAAAATGTAAATATGAAATATGTAAGCGTTCTCATTTTTGCAAGATGCTTGAGAAGCAGAAGATTTTTCCCCTTTTAATTTGGAGTGAATTCATGTTGCATTAATTTTTGTTTAGTTTATAAAAGCACATATGTTTGTTAATACCTTTTCCAGATGAAAATGGTTGGGAGACATCTGATATGTGTTTGCTGGTTGTATATCTCTAGATATCTGAAAGAGACTAGTAAGTTTATGTAAATGAAAACCTAAAAATGTGGATAAGAACTACAAATGTAATACAACCATGTAAGCATATTATCTCACAGCTTGGTTGAGCAAGTTTGTGTCTCCTGTTTTTGTTTTGTTTCAGTTTGTGAATTTTACATGTGTGTAGGTTTAAATCTTTGTGGGGGAGAGGTCAAAGAAAACTTGTACAACAAACAGCAAAGGATTGCTTGTGTTGTGTGGCTGTCCAAGCCAGGTGGGGAGGTCCTGAGGGCAGATCACAGCCTGGGAGCAGGTACATGACATCCTGAGGGACTTGGTTGAATAAATGTTGTGTCTTGCATGGACTCATCCCAGTATGTCCAAGTCTTTCTTGTAATGGAATTTGTGTTGCACTGGGCCCCATTTTTCATCTGTCTGAAAATGGGTTCTCGTCAAAATACTGTACCAGGAGAAGCTAGAGGGAGAACAGAGCTCTGACTTCTGAATCTGGTGGTCTTTAAAAATCACTGTTAGCAAATACTGCTGAAGGCTGGGGTAGAATTGTCTCTGCTAGCCTGCAGCACAGATGTGGAGAAAAGGATCTTGCCTGCTGCTTTCTTCTGAAGGAGCTTTGTAATGCTGTTTCTGTTACTGGTACTTATTACCATGCCTGAATTGGCATTTATTGGCAAGTGTCTGAGTTCCTCAAACATAGAGATTTTGAACAGAAAGGCTCTGTTAGGCACTGCTAGCAGCCATGGTAGCCTGAAATTGTTATTGAAGAGTTATTCTGAAAGTGAAATGGGTAACTCCATGTCTCCCTTGAGCAAGGAGAGATGCACTACCATGGAAAGAGAGGAAGCTGGCTTAGATTCCCTGTAGTCTTTTAGGCGTTTTCTAAAGTATACAGTACAAAGTACACCAGTTAGGTGGATGAAGTTATTTATCTCTTGTTTGTAAGACAAGGATCTTTTCTTCTTTGAAGTCACATCAAATATGGTACATGAGGTTTTTAGTCCTTTGTGAAGATTCTGGTAGTTATGTAAGTAGCAATATGAAATATTTGCTATTCATAGCTAAATGCAGAACGGGCATCTCAACAGTGAAACTTGAAATCAGAATAAATGCAGTGCTGTCATAACAGAAGTTACATCAAAAGCTTTAAGAAAATTTGAAGGTGCAGGAGCCAGATGCACCATTTTAACTTGCTGCTGGTAAAACTAATCAGAATAGTTAATGAGATCCCAGACAAATGCAGCAGTTTTGCTGAAGATGTGATCCTTCAAGGTAGCCTGATCAAAGTTAACAGCAGACGAGAGCAGTTGTGGGCCAAGTGAAGGGTGATTGCTTGTTCAGTATTTCTATCAGTGCTGCCTGACTGTCAGCACAGTTGTCTTAGTGGCTGTGCCTGTGGCAGGGAGCTGCAAGGACAGCATGTGCTTTCCTTGGATCCTGTCTTGCCTTCTGGCCTTTGCAGACCCAAATGGAAGATCTCCGTGGACCAGTTAGGGGTACGAGGGGAGTTCCTTCCTCCCTTTCTTCTGTGACTAAGTCATGATACGAGCAATTATGAGATAATTTGTAGGAAAGAAGTCTCAGGAGTCTTAGATGGAAACTGAAAGCTATCAGTGTGTGATGCCTGGCCAGGGGAAGGCAGACAGAGGGACCTGAGTGGTATTGGTAGGTGAGCAGAGCAGAAAGCAAACAGATGAGATGGCATTTGCAGGAAGGGGCAGCTGGACACAGGGCTGGTAGTGTCATTGTCTGGCTGTGGTGGGTGATGGACAGCTCAGTGTGATTCACTTGATAAAAGGCTTCAGAGGCTGTAGCTCTTCGGGCTTGTAAGGGAAAGGCTTGCAGCCTAGAATATATTTGAAAAATATTTTGACACAAAATATTTTTAGGGACAAAATCCTGAGCTTCAATACAGCACTAATGAGCAGTGCCTAAATCTTGGTGTTTGGGTGCATTTGACAATAATAGATTGTCAACAAACCAGCTTTTTCATCACTAGTTCTTCATGGGTTTGTTATATTATGCAGACAGATGTGAAACTAGTCTTGTCAGCCTTTTTTGCTGAAGAAACATGACAACAGTGTTATCTCTTAGCAAATAATACATAACCCTTCAGTCTATGTAAAAAAAATACTGATACTATTTCACTTTGCTTCTTGGTAGCTTTGGTGTGACAAACAAGTGAGATTAGAAACTGATCTAGGGTTCTAAAGCATAAAAATGTAACAGAAACTCAGTTTTTAATTAGATAATAAATTAGAATGCACCCATTTAGAAAAAACTGAATGCACTGATATAAAGTTACAGATAATCTACATTATTAGAATTTATTGAAATTATAGTTATTCAGGAATATCAGCAATCAAAAGCATGTTAATGAGTGTTGCAAATGCCAATGTTTATTGAAGAACAGTTATACTATTCAGATTAAAAGAAAAAAACCCCAAACATAGAAAGTAATGTTGGTTTTGAAAGGCAGTTTATGCATCTTCCTGTTTTCCCCAGCCATACCAACAAGTTACTCCATCTTGATGCACAGCAATGTTTCAATAGCTTTGAGGGTGAAAAGGTGCCATTGTGAAAAGCACCTGCTGTGTTTATGTGCTCCTTCAGCACTCGTTTTGCTTGGAACACTGGTGTGTAAGGGCACAGGCCGAGAAGAAGATGCAAGGAGACGTTGTCTTGGAGGTTTGGGAAGGATGATGCTTCTGAGAAGGGAGCAAGGCCTGCTCTCACGGTGACACCCAGGTGCCCCTGGCAGATGAGGCTTTTGCAGATTTTGCAGGGATGTGTTTCTTCAGGAGCAGCTGTGCCAATGGGAGAGGTTGCCTTGTTCTTTCTGCTGCCTGTGAAAAGAGGTGATTTGTGAGCTTGTACTGGTGAATTATTTTCCAGTATGCCAGCAGAAGGTGGCCATCTGACCAATTTTGTAAACTGCAGGAGCTCTGTCCTCCAAGTTTCCTTCATCCTCTACTCTGGCGTATTCTTCACAGGCTGCTAAAATGCCTGGCTGTTCCTAAAAGTCATTTATGCAGCAATATTTGTTTTGACCATCATAAATGACAAATTATTCCACATGGCTACTTGAGTTGAATGATTCTGCCCGAATTCACTCTTTGATCATAGTTTTTCAATTAAATTCCTTCAAGTCTCATTACATCTCTCACTTTTCAGATTACAGCTGCTGCTGTTGCTAGATTTTGTTTGTGGGTTTGGGACTCCTTTGTTAGCAAAAGTAGTTGATGGTGATTTGCTATTGTTAAACCAAGGGGTGAATTGGATTTAGGACAAACAACTAGTTGGACTTCCCAGCAGCTCTAGTGCCCTACAAAGAGAAGCTACCACAAAAGAAGTGGGAATATGAGCTAAAAGTATGTCCACCATTTGTAGTGGTTGCTTTTCTGCCCATTTTCAATCCTCTGTGAACTGGATATGCTGCTTTACATTGTTAGAAATCGAGGCTAGTCACATATTGGCATTTACTGGGTGCTGATGAGAATTAAATTTATACCTGAAGTAATCTGAAGTGCACTCTAGGCCTTACCAGTGTATGGTGGATAAAGTATTGACACTGAAGTCGTACAAATTATGTGTTGACTGACAACATTTTTGGCTGCTGACAGTTTCCAAAACAACCACAGCTATTAAGATAAATTAAAAACTTATTTAAACTGAGCTGAAACATGGAAGTCCTTCCATGTCCTTTGGAATTGAGACTATTATAAGGGATTTACTTTTATGGTGTCAAATATGGGTTGGTGTTTACTTAAAATCTGAAAACGTGTAATTGTGATTCTCTCCCAAAGGCATTGTGTCTTGGCATAAACAGTTGAGTAATCTGCAATGAATTTATGAAATAGTTCAGTGTTGCTTAAGTAGTTACTTATCCAAAAATCCAGTTTAGCTTTGAAAGGTCACTGAGCTCTGAATATGATTTGTAGATGTAAATAAAAGCAGGGCCAGCATAAGACTCAGGTTAAAAAAGCAGGTGGCTGAGGAGCAGAAGCTGAACTGAACATCCCCAGCAGTTTTGAGCTGTGACAGGTGCTGTGCTCAGGACATGCCTGAGCTCTGGTGTGCTGGGGTTCCTCAGCTGGCTGTGAAGGAGCTTCTCCAGCAGAGCCAGGTAACATGTGTGCATGGCTTTTGGTACCCAGACTAACTCTGGCATCTCTGCCTGGCATTGCACTCTGCAGAGGAAGCAGAGCCTCCGGATCCTGATGGAGGCTGGACGTGCTCTCACTCTCCCGTTGTTGCTTTACTTTCTGAGCTCCAGAGCCTTTTCTTTGGAGATGTGATGAAGTAGCTATTGTTAGCACCATTTTGTCATCAAATAAAGCAGTAACATCAATTAGAGAATTGCGTGAAAATAACAATAATTTCCATTTCTCTAATTATAACATCAAAGGTCATATTGAAGCACTTCTGATTTTGTTATGTCAAATTACTTCTTTGTTGTAAGCCGATATATTTTATTTTTACTTGTGGCTGTACTATTTTTAATAGCACATTACATTACATTACATACATCACCCAGCTACTTATGTATATTAAAGAAAAATTTCAGCATTTCTGAAATGAGGTGTTTTGAATGTTTCTATTAATTTTTTTTGATTGATGTTTTGCAGGAAAATTCTTGTGAAATACCAAAATTTTCCCCAAATGCAAGCTCTGGTTCCTGACAGCACTTAATATCTCACCTAATCCCTGGGATCTGGGAGTTGCTTGAAGTGCAGTGCTGTTTTATTGTTGATTTTGGCCAGCAGCTCTGATGAGAGCTGTTAGCTCCCTTCTCCCTTATTTGTTTATATTTTCAAGCATGGGTCAGAGAGTCTGTTGTCTCAAATAAAGCAGAAAACATTTCAAGGAAAGCCTAAAGCAGCCTGTGAATTTTCCTGATGAAAGCCTGAAAAGCACTCCAAGGTAAAACTTGGTGACGTGTGGATGGTGGTGCCTGGTCTGGCCTTCGGGGTTTGCTCCTCCTCAGTGTTCACCAGAATTCTGAAGTGATATTGAAGCTGTCAGCAGCTGTAGGACCCAGGGACATGCTTTTTATTCTTTCCCTCCTCTCCTGGCTTGGCAGCTTTAGCCTTTCTTTGCCTGCTGTGGACAATGTTCAGCTCACTCCCAGTGCTTGGCACTTCTGACATATGGCCCGGGATGCCTGTCCCCTCTTGTATCCCGTGCAAGTGTTCCAACCAGAGCTCCCTTTTGGCAGCAAATGTGCTGTTTCCAGCCCAAGGCCCAACTCCTGCTCCCTGTAACTTCATGGGGAGCTGCTGGAATACAGTCAGGGAACACTGGAATATTGGCACTTTCTCCTTTAAAACTAATTTCTGTTCTTAACAAGTGATTTTATTCATAAGTTGGAACTCCCTGTCATACTCTGTAATACAGACAGCAAATCCCTGTGCAGAAAGCTCCCGGAGCAAGGGGGTGATGGATGTTTGCACCCCTTTCCTTGGCTGATATGAGATTGGATCTCACACCTTGGCATGGGAGAATGCAGGGAGAAAGGGGCTCACCTGTGGCTCTCCTGGCACCTGCCTGTGTGCCATGGTGGCTTTAGGTATCACTACCCAAACAGTGTCACAAAGAAAGATACAATGATTAACCAACCAGGGTTGCTGAGCTCAACATAAAGTGTGCATTTTCAGATTTTCCTCAAATGTAATGTAAGCACTGAGGGGGAGTAAAAACTGGTAAGATTTTCAGTTTCTTTTTTAGTTCATAGAGTTAGTACATTCCATTGACTAATAGACTGCATTTATAGTGGTAGATGCAGAAAGGCCTTCTTTCCTCCTGGAAAACACCCTTTAATATTCTTTTTTCATAACAGAACTTTTGCCAATATTTGAGTCCAAAAGAAAATAAATGAAAAGAATCTGGAAAGATATTTACAAAATAAAAGGCAAAGAGAAAAGCAGCTTGCTTGTGACTGTGGTTCTAACAGCTGTGAAAATTAGATACTTGTTAATTTGGAAATGAAATCTTAAAGTGAACAAAATAAATCTGCAGAAGTTTTTTACTTCTGGGAAGGATACTGTAGATTGTTTGGGAACAGAAAATCCTTCCTGTTCACTTCTAATATTGACATGTTAAAATATATAACATGTACGTCATATCTCAAGTGACATTATCTTTCTCATATAAATTACACATTTCCATAGCAAGACTTAATCTCTTCTCCCTCTTTGCAATATCTTGACAGTCAGGGAATCACTTTTTCATTAAATGCAAGGGACAGCAAAAAGCCTGCCCAAATTAAGTCTTTACTGAGAGTCCCAAGATTTTAAAGATTTGTGGTAGGAGATACTGTTCTTAGCATTTCCTCTGCTGCACTTTCTTATAAATGATGTATTGCATCTTCTAGTATTTTTATTTTCTAAAGGAAACCTTCCTTTCTGTGAGAGAAAGTAAGGCGGAAATGGGTTAAGTGCTGACAAATACAGTACTTAAAGACCAGGAAATTAATTTCACAGCTGGGTTCTCAAACCATTGCCAAAATAACTATCTATTTAAAGCTACATATAGGAAGTGCCAACAATTAGAGTTTTCTTTTGATATATTTTATGTGATTTGTATTAATTTTTACCAAGGTCTTTGTTTTGTAAATATTAGCTTTCTGTAATACAGTAAAGTATTTATCTTAAAACTTTAATTTCAATTCTGATTTGTTACGTCTGGCATCCTGTTAACTCCTGTAGACAGCTAAGCATGTTTCTGTAGTCAAAGCAGACTTAATTGCCACCGATTTCTGTAGTGACTTAAGTTTTTCTATCTACCTCAGGCAAAGCCCAGTATGATCCAGCAAGAGAAATGTGTCCATTTGCTTTTGACCCCATTTGGAAAATAGAGCAATTTCCCTGCCTTTTTCAGAGCATTTCTTGTTCAACCATGCAAAAACCCTGTTATAAATCTGCAGCAACTTCTGTATCTGCAAGGAGTCAACAGGAAAATTCAGTCCAGAGGGTTATATCAGTACGATGAGGCTGCCCATTCACTTGGAAGAAGTGCCAGTCCTGTTCTCTCTTTTAACATCTCTTTTTCACCTGACACCCAGCAAGGTTCTGATAAATTGGACCAACTCTTCTGATTTCAAAAGCACCTCATCAGATGTAAGCTGAGGATCTGAACAGTGTCTGACGAGTGCATGTGCCCATTTCTGGTTGCTGTGTGAACTGCACTGCTGTGCAGTGACAACACAATATATCCACAAGGATAAAAGCTCCTTCGTTTGCAGTCCCTCAAGTGATCCACATTGATGACTTTTCCATTCACCAGAGTGACCTGTTAATACAGGGCTCATGAAAAATGAGTTTGGAAGATAAACATTAAGTATTACCTCCATATCTCCTGGAGAAACTTCAGGTTCTAAGGGCAGTGAGAAATGTAGCAATATGCTGCAGTCTATGAATTATATATAATGTCAGTACTCTTGGTGCTTTACTTACAGCTCCACAGCCTCCCTTCATGGCTCATGAGCATGCAAAGTAATTAGAATGGCAAATAGCATTAGTTTTTATTGACCTATGTTGCCCCCTAGTTCTCTGTCATGTTCTTGAACATCATGGTTTTTTCCTTCCACCTTAAATCACCAGTTTGCAGTTTGTGGCATTGATTATTTGGTATTGTCTAATTTATTGATGTGGCCAGCCAAGGTTTCCACACATGTTACGGGTTGCTTATTTCTCCAGTGATCTGTCTTTATGCACAGCTACTGTAGCTCACTGAATCACTGACTATATACTGTAAATGTCAGATATGAGCTCCCACTTTAAAAACTGCTGTTCATTCCGGGAGCTGCTGAGCCACAAGCTCTGAGTGTATTGTGCTTTCAGTAGCGGAGGTGACTTAGTATAAATGATAGGATTATTAGAGTTTTGCGCACAACAGTGAGGTAAAGCACACACACACACACTGAAAGAAACTATGTTTTCATTTTCTGTGTTAGAGGAGGCTTCCTTCATCATGAAAGTGTAGGCTGGATGCTCTTTCTTCTTTATTAATAATAGATAGGCAGATAGATGCACAGACATGAAATAACACTGCCCCTGAAACCATTTTCCTAATGGTAAAATAGATACACATGAGTGAGCAGATTGCCTTGTCCACTGAAAATGCAGCTTTCCCTCCCAGAGAAACTGCAAATCTTGCCTAATGTTTTGTCTCATAAGAAAAGCTTGAGAACAGGAAGCAATGAGTGTCTTGTTCCTTTGAAATGACTGGGGAAATTTTAATAGGTGAATAGCTCTGCTTTAACCTGAGCTGGAGATCAGGGTTATATTTTCACAGCGCAATGTTGATGCCTTTCAAAGCTGGTTTGTGCTGCCTGGCACTTGTAGCTGTGTATCTGAGATGAAAAGTTCTGCTGTGAAAGGAATAGTGCTCACTACTGAATTGTCAGCATTATTTCTTGCTGCAGTGACGTGATCCTCAAAGGTGCCTTATTCGAGTGCTGGTTTGGCCTGACCTGTTTAGCTTATGAGATCTGACAGTAGTAGTATTGCTTCAGGCCCTGATGTTGCTCTTATGAAGTTCACCAGAAGACTGGAGCTAATAACTTAACGATCTTTGCTCTGTGCCTTGCAACTTTTAAGTTGAAAGGACATACAAAAATATGCTGGGTGTGTTAAGCACCTTGTTTGTCTTTGATATCATGGAACAGCATGGAAAATATGTTCTTAATTTTCATCAGCACCAACCAAGCTACTTTTTGTCTTTGATAGCATTAACTGACCTTTTGTAAGCAAGAGAAAAATAAGCATTCAACTGAATTTGTATTTAGGTGTTTATTACTCCAGTCTGTTTCAAAGGGCTAGGTAGCTACTCTGTTACATTAGACTTACATGTACTGACTTATTTACTGTGTGTGTTGAGTGGTTTTTGCAATGCAAGCATGTTTCAGTAAATAAAATCAATTTGCAGCCAATGGGAATGCAACAGTAAGTGATTTAACTTTTCATCTTTTTCTTTGGCTTAAAATGAAAAGCTCTCCAAGGTATTTTTTATGACAAGCCCTGTGGGCTGAAGTACTCTGAAAAGTGCAGGAAATACAAAGTGCAGAATTGCAGACCAAAATGATTTAACCGTAAAATTAATAAACAATATAGTCATAAATTTCTAAGGCAGCCTTGGGTTCTTATCCTGTTTTTTTCTGGCATAGCCCAGCAATGGACCTCAAGGCCTGGTGCTCCTCAGAAAGGGCAGTGTGGTCCATGCGGTCTCTGCTTTATTTTATCTTGGCTGGTGCTGGTTCTCCTGTGTGGGTACCTGTCTGCCAGGAATTGGTCTGAGATAATTTCATAATCAATTGAAATGATAAAAGGGCTTTGGTTATATTGAAGGAGGCTAGATGCAAGCACCAGATGGCTTTTCATCTTTATACAGTGCATATTGCATTAGCAATCCAATTGTGGAGAGTCGAGCCTCCATCCTGGGCCAGGAGTGGTTATAGTTTCTGGCAAGGAAGGAACCAATTTGCCATAAGCTGTGTATGCCCTTATAGTTCTCTGGAATACACCACCATGTGGCTTTTTCTTCCTTCATGCGAGATGAAATGCACCTGGAACAAGACCCTGCCAGGGCTGTGACAGCTCTGTAACCTCAAAGTGGCCATAGCAACTGTGTTCAGGCAGATGTTTTAAAGGAGAGTATTATCTAAATATGGGTACACATGACTGTGCAGTAAAGAAATCTGATTTAGTGATGCCATTTGTGCTTCTCTTGGGATATGTATATGTTGTAGAAATACAGGCAACTTAATCTGTAAATTAAATAAGAGGGGTCCACAGTGGGTCCTTCAGCATGGTAGGGATGCCAGTTTGAGAGGGACAGACCTCAGAAATACGGTGAGAAGGATTAGATGGGGAGAGAGAAAGACCTTTGTTACTTGATTTTCAGATATAAAAGTCTGTTTGAAACTGGTGGAAAACCTAACCAAAGTATCTGGCTGATGAAGAAATGTGACTTTTCAGAAAAAAACATGAGTTTTGTCAGAGAGGAATGTTAGCATTTGCCCCCTTAAGAATTTTTTTTTCCCTTCATACTAAGAATTCCGTTCTGGGAAAAACTGCAGCTTTTCTGTGTTGCTCTCCAGAGGGAGAGAATTCACTGCTTTTCTAGCTAAAAGACTTTTTCTATCACTTGACAAAGAAGCTGCCCTAAAGCTTTGGGCAGTGCAGCACTCAGAGGAAATACTGTGATCACAGACTACTGCTGGGAAGAGAAGATGATGAAGAGGTCAATCTGGAAATGTGGAGTCCTCAGGGGTTAGAATTGTGGTTCCTACACCTCCTAGCAGTGACAAAGCCTGTTAAGTTCTCACCTTTAAGAGGTTTCATACATCTCACATGAAGAAATGTTTCGTTGTTTACTCATATACTGAAGTTAATTCACTTGGGACTGTTTGTCTTAAACAAAATTGTCCATGAGAAATTTCTCTTCCATGTTGGTGTCTTCCTATACAGGACTGTTCAAGTTCCTGTAGATCATGGCCACATGACAGATGCAGTGTGCTAAAGCATGGAAATTACTTCCAACAATTCTCTCAAGGAAAGTTATCAATGCCTTCATTCCAAAAAAGCAGAGTCATGGAAACTGAGCACACCTATAATTTACATCTTGAATCATTCTATTTGTGGGGAAAAGTACTCTTTTTTGGGTTTTATTTTTAATGTCTGCTTTTTCTCCACTTTCCAAAAATGAGTAATTCTATTCACCACTATCCACTGTTCTGGCATTGCAATGGGAATTGTGAATTTCATAAGCAAATACTGAGGTTTATTTCAGCTGGAGCTCATGATGTGGGGGAGAGGTTAATGGGACACATCATACTCTGAAGATAAGGAGTGTGAATTATATGTATTAGTTTAATGTAGAAGATATGGACTGGAAAGAAAGTTGGTTCCCTTCCATTAAGTTTTTGGAGGGTCAGAGAAACAGCTTTGAGCACCTCCAAAGTCTCTGGCTATCTGCCACCACATCTGTATTCCCTGTCAGCCCAGACCTCATTTTAATATTTTAAATGGTAGTTGCTTTCTTTTTCTAGCCCTCAAAAGGGCTTTAATTCTTTCCCTCGTTCTGTCAGTGCCCAAGCTGCTACAGCTGTTGCTGTCACATTTAATAAGGACTTTGCAGAGTTTAAATACTGTGTTGTGCTGTGTTTTCTTCAGTGGGAGAGAAGAGCTTTGTTGTTAAGTTCAGGTGCTTCTCACTGACATGGCTGCTGACGTGGGGTGTCAGCTGAAGGTGACAGGAACTTGTCACTTGCCCTGGTACTCACCCTGTGGTGCCTGACACCACAATGCAGCCATGGGTGAGGTGCTGCAGACAGACCCCATCCAGTGTGGAGCCCTTGCTGATTTTTCCCAGGACTGTGGTATAAAATTGACCACACTGCAGTTCCTGACCTGTAGTTGCACTGTTACCCTGACTTTGTGGTTGCATATTTCTCATTTGAAAATCACCAATGGTCCTGTGGTCCATTTTAGGCAGTAAACAGGTAACTTTCCCTTGCTCAGTTGCAGACAAGGTAGGAAACAAGGCAGCAATGTGGACAGGAGCTTGACATTTCAAAATGTCAGAAGGAGGAGGAAGTGACACTAAAACTTGATGTCCTCATGCCTACAGTAACTTAGCTGCTTATTGAAATATTCTTCCAGCCTTGAGCTCTGTATATGTCAATCCAGCTGAATATAATTGGTGCTGTTTACTGTGACAGGCAATCAAAATTCAATAAAAACTTGGAAGAAAACACTCAGGCCCCAGTCTGCAGTATCTGCTAGATACCCTCCCATGTATGTTATATCTCTCTATTCTCCTTCTCCCCAAATCTTCCATCTCTCTGCACAACCATTCATTCATTTACATTCATTCTCAATGCTAACTGCATTTAAGAAGCCCATCTCCTTCCTGAAGCTATTCATCTTCTCTCTGGACCTTTGATGACATCTTCTTCCTTTGATTCCGAATCATTCTCATGTTTTCAGTGTGACAGAGAGTGAGGTTATTTTTTTTTCCTGTAACACTACAAAAAACCAACCTCTCTTGTTAGGATTTCTTTTGAAGTATCCAGGGTGAAAAGAGCTGAGCTGTGGGATAGAAAAGTATTGCTAAAACATGCCATTTATAAAAATTGATAGTAACGTCTGGGTTAAAAAAGAAGTTACTGTGCAATGCTTATATTTTCATCTGAACATTACAGGCTGTTCTTTTGTTTAAATTTTCGGGTGATGAAGGAAAATAGATAAGTGCTCATTTTGGTAAAAATACTGCATTTCAAGAATATTATCAGTTATATTTGGATACCTCATGGCATGTTTCTGTCCATTAAATAGGATTGATTTTGGCTTAGTGTGCTTTTACTGCTGTGATTCTGCCGTAATTCACAGACATTTGCATTTCTCTGCTTTCCCTGTTGGTGACATGCTTGGTGAGTAACAGCTTGCTGGGTTTACATTATGAAAATAAGAATAGGAAATGAAACTGCATATCCTTATCTTCAAGTAAAGA
This sequence comes from Sturnus vulgaris, assembly GCF_052056855.1. Classification (NCBI taxonomy): domain Eukaryota; kingdom Metazoa; phylum Chordata; class Aves; order Passeriformes; family Sturnidae; genus Sturnus; species Sturnus vulgaris. Next base: position 13,549,878 of record NC_142256.1, on the reverse strand, counting down.
TGCCTAAATTAGAGGAAATCTTTCTGTTGTTCTTATGTTTACTAAATATAAGGGCATAGTCAAATCCCAGAAGCTGATGTGAGAAACAGCTGCAAGTGTGGAAAGTGGCAGTTTAAATTCCCAAATCCATGACATAGCTATGCCTGTTAACCCAGAACAAAGGAAAGTTAAACCCAGAGACTGTTTCCATCTTCGAGTTTCTCTGTCATTCTAATGCATGCTTGAATGTCTGGCTGAGAACTTAGAACAAGGCAGTTCTGTATCATCATAGAGAAAGAAAGAAAGGGAGAATCTCCAAAGAATGGGTGCAAACTGTGACCCAGCACCAATAATCCAAATCAGTCTAAATCAGTCCAAAGACCTGGTAGAGATATGGAAAGAGGCAGCCAAAACAGGTGCCTAAAAGAATCCAGAGCCTCAACCAGCTCAAATCAGCAGTAGAAATGAAGGAGACAGTGCTGCTTTGTACTGACCTTGGTTTAATTCTCAGTTGGTTATTATGGAGGTGGGTTTAAAAAGTTGCTCCTGTTGATTTAGATTCAGCCTGCACTTTTCTTGTGTGCCAAGGACCTTGCCACCAGAGAGGGCATTGCAAGTAACACAAGTAACAACAAGAGCAGTTGTTCTCCTCTCATCTGAAGCCCTGGTGAGCCAATAAATATTTAAAATAATTATTTAAAGGGTTTATTGTAAACCCTTTTATAGCAGGAGCAATGCTGAAGTATTAAATGCTATTTTCCTTTTAGCCATAGCAAGGATGGGGGGAGATGGAGTCACTCGAGAGCATGTGGCTGCAATTTCGTGTGTGAAGCTCATTTGTCAATGTAACAAATGTGGTGCTGCAGTGATGGGGTTGTTGTCCTGGGTGCTGTACATCACTCCTGGAGGCAAGATGCACATGTAATATAAAGCAGTGGAGGAATGTAGCTCTGTTCCATCTCTGTCATAGGGTGTGATGACTGTCCCAAGGGACAGGATAGATGCCACCACACTGTCGTGGGCTGGCTGCTGGGCTGGCTGGCACAGTTCCCCTGTCTCGGCGGCCTTGGTTTTGAGTTTCTGACCTTCAAAAGAGAAAAAGAGCATCTAAACAGATATTTTCCTTGCAACAAAAATGGCAACAGCAAAATCAGCTCTGGTCTCTGTTCACACCTGGGAAATTTCAGCCTGAAAGGGAAAGATTTGTAAGTCACCCACTTGTCATGAAAGGGGCAATGTTGTAGCATATATGTATGTACAGCTGTAACTATTGTAACAAGGGCTAATGTCTGCCAAAAAAACCTCAAAGTGGCAAAACATGATGTGAGAAGTGTAGCTGATGGGAAAGTAACTGGGTGAAGAAATAGTACAGGGCTTACAAGAAATTCATTGGAGCATGAAACTGAAATTAGGGTATTTGCCAGCTTCCTGAGGTGAAGGTGACTGTGCTCTAGACAGTCAACATCAGGAGGAAAATCCAGGATGCAAAAGCAAACGTATTAATCTGGTTTCATCTAGGGCATTCCCTTTGACCTATAACAGTTAGATGGATGTGCCAGTCCATGACTGAAGGGGAAAATATCTGAAATGAACAGTGTGGCTTCTGTTGATGTTAATCAGAGAAACCTGTGTTGCCCTCACTAGGTTTCCACCAGAGGACAGGTGAGTATTTGGTCTGTGGCAGGCATAGGTGCCAGTACTGGGGAAGAGCTGATCAAATGCATAGGCTAAGAGTTAGAAAAGTAAGAGTTGAGATGAGCTGGCAAGGAAAACCTTCAATTTTCATAGAAGAGAGTGAATTTTTGGTGGGTGTTAAATTCCCTTTGCCATGGAGAGTAAGCTTTTCAAGCCATTCTTTGTCCCCAGCTAAAGAGAAACAAATATATGCAGTTCCAGCTGTGGAAATTATCATGCAGTAAACAAGTCTCAAATGACTGCTACTTCATTTTGTAGTTATAATTTTGGAAGGATATCACAGCAAAGGCCTTCATCAGGGCTAAATTCAAATCAAGTTCTGAGTTTTGAAATTGAAGTCTGTTGTGAAATCCCCAACCATTTAAAAATAAATGCCCCTGGAGAATTTAGCAGAAAAATAAAAAATGAAAATTTTATGTTAAGCAGCTCGTTCAAAAGATAACAAAGAGTAGGGATGAAACAGTTGTTTCTTAACTACAAAACATTCTATTCACTTAGGTTTAAGATATGAAGACACTAAAATAAAAGCAGAGGTAGGAATGCAGTTTTACCAGGAGCAGGCATGCACATCCATCTTGCTGTGTATTGTCAAAATTATACCACAAATGTGAGCTTACTCAGAGCTCCTCATTCTCTGCTTGTGTAGACAAATGCTTTGGATCTGCTTGAGTCTCCAGTGTCAACTCTGACTCTGAAGTTCCTTACTCAAGAATGTCAGGAGGTACCCGTGGGCTTTAATTGATTCCTGTGGGACCAAGTTAAAGCATGAACCTATTGCCCATCCCTCGACCAATTCAGCAAAACATAAACAAGTGTTTTAATATGCTGGAAGTGGAGAAGAGTTAAGCACAATGCTTAAGGGCAATCTCAAGACTTGGGCAGAAGAGAAATGGAGTTTCAGAGAAGGGTAGATAAAAAAACCTCTCCAGCAGTCAATGTCAGAGCACAGCTTTTCCAGCTGTCACAGCACCCCAGCTACAACTGTTGTTGTAAAACATCCAGTCCTTTTCCCTAATGCCCTCTAATCCCAAACACTTGAAAGTATACAGGAAACTTATGCTGAATCAATACCTTATGAATAAGGAAGCTTTTCTTACAGAACTCTTGATAGACATGAGTGTTTGGCTCTTTTGTTGAACAAAGTGTACTTGTGCAGCAGCTTCATCTCTAAATGGCATTTTTAGCTGCAGCTACGAGAAACATAAATGGCAAAGCCCCATGCTCTGTTGTGAAGACCATTTTGAAAATAAAACTTGTCTTGTGCTCGTGTACCAAGTAATAGTGATAATAAAAAAGCTGTTCAGAAAGTGCTACTATTTGAATTAGGCCTGTCTTCATCTTGTTAAAATAAATGTATTTATTAAGTATGCATATCTTTATCTCTTATGTAATGAGAAGAACAGAGGCGTATCACAGATCTGCAGTGTCTTTTGTGCTCTACAAATTTTATGTGACAGTCACCAGACAAAAAGTGATTTATTCTGTGTCTTGTAATGGGTGGAATAATTAGCAGTGATGGCATCCATCACTTCTACAACACACTTATCTCAGAACTTTTCCATTGACTCAAGAGAAAAGCAGGAAAAGAACAATAAAAGTCAAGTTATGTACTCGGCCCTTTAACTTGGTGTGCCTGATTTGGACACCTGATTAATAGGTCTCTACAGCTTGAATGAAGTGTCACTTAGTAATGTGGACATTGTCTGGCTTCAGTTTGTCAGAAATTAATTCAGCAAGGGTGAGAACAAGAGAAAAATAAGCACCATAACTGTCTATGGGATGTTAAGGCTGTCAAAAGAGTTTCAGTTCTTCTCTCTGCACAGACACTATTCACTGGGAGCATAAATAGCTAAAGATTTTGGAAAAATTTCCTGTCATTTTGAAGCATGTGATCTTGGATTTGGAGGATGAGATGGTATCTTAACAAAACAGTACATGAGTAAATCGTTGCTCAGTTCTGGTGCAACCTCTGATTTACAACACCTGTTCACTCCTCCAAAAGTTCAAGTTTTTAAAAGTGAGACCAATTGGGAATCTGACTGATTCCATGAACTTCTCTTCTATTATCCTGGCACAGACAGGCATTTGGGGTTACTGTATTTCTCTCTGCTTTTTCTTCCTTTTTTTTTTTTTTTTTTTTTTTTTTTTAACAGCTGGTACAAAGCTGCTTTTCTATCAAACTGCATGGAAGTGGCAACTCAATGCAGTAGTATCCTCTAACAACAATTTGGGAGCAAATGTAATGCTGCATTAGATACGGGGCATGCCTTAGTGTAACCCACATTCCTGTGCATCTTCCTGAAGCTTTTTGCTTCTTTTCTGCCATCAATAATCTTCTGTTAAAAAGTAACGTTTATTTGCTAGCTTTGTTGGTTTTGAAAAATAGGGAAGCAATAACTAAGTACAAGACATGGAGAAAATGGCCCTCAGAAAGCAACTGTAGAAATCAAAATCAGTGGGATTAGTCTGTTTTTCTTCATTGAAAGTAAAACTCAACACCACATTACAAGTATTGGAAATGTCGGGAAGGATTAGGTACAAGATCCATGAGTAGCCTAAGTGCAGTATTAAATTGGGTTGCTAACCATAATTTCAAGGTTAAAAGAGGGAATGAGATAATTTTCTGGATATAAATAAGATTTGTAATTATGCAAAGTAAAGTTTGGATCTTTGGCTTCCTCACCTGAGATTGTTCCCTTAATACTGATGTCTTCCTCAGCACTGTTTGATGCTTCATCACTTGGTGTGAGGTGAAGGAGGGAAGAGTTGGGTACATTAAGTAAACCACATCAGATCCTCAGATTTTGAATATTTTCCACAAGTAGATCTCAGATGGGGCAATTCTACACTTGCTCTCTAGGAAAAGTAAAAATCAAAAGTCATTTTCAGGAGTACCTGTGAGAGCTCAGAGGAGGAAGTGGATTTATCCCCAAAGCCCACCACCAGTTCTATCCAAAGAATGTGCTCAGAAGAGAAAGAGGCAATGGTGCAGGTCACCTAGAAACCATTACATACTGATATAAACCAGTGCTGGAGAACTGAGCCTGAAAAATCACAGTACCTGCTTGCAAAGGAAGGAACATAAGGAAAATATTTTGTTCACTCCTATCAAAATTGTACAATTGCTTGTATGATTTGGGAGTTATTTCCATTATAATCCAAGCAGAACAAAAATCCCTTTCAATCAAGAATCCTTCTGGCTGCTATAACTCAAGTCACATTCAGATGAAGAAGGAAGGAAATTTTTAGTTCTGTTATCCTTGAAAAACAATGGCCTTTAATTAAAGATTGATATTTTTGTGAAATACTAAACGGCTTAATAGAATATCAGACTTTTCTATTGATCATTGAAATTCAAAGCACTCTGAATTCCGGCATTAGTGCAGAAAGAACAGTAATATAAATAAGTACATAATGTCTGTCACTGCTCTGGTGCCATGTTGGTTGTATTCTTAGACCACAGGCTGCTTTCTGTGAATCTGCTGACTACTAAATAATCACGTCTTTTTCTGAGTTCCTGTAACAGCAGACACATAATCATCTGTTCAAAATAATTATGTAAGATTCCATTTGATTTAAAGAGACTCATATAGCTTTTTAGCCTATAATTAGCATACATATTTTCCAGATTTGCTTTTTCAGATAGAAATACGAGCAGTTGTGTATTTTACTACACTTTTCTCTGCTAGACGTCTACATTCCAAACTCTTCTGAAAGCTGTGAAGGTTTTACCGACTTGGTGCTGGAAAACAGAATTTAAACCCCAATAATTTCTGTGCAAGAACCAGAAGGGAAGGTAGGATCCCAGTTCAGACAAATAGCTTGCATTGCACCTACCTGTGTTTTCTTTCAATAACTTAAAGAAAGAAAGAATATGAAAATTCCCTTAGGGTGCAAGTGCCTCTGGTTTTAGTGGACATAACTCTTTGTCTCTTACTGTGGTGCTCTGGTCAGTGGATTAGAACAGATGGAAGCCAAACTGGCAGAGAATAAGTCATTGTTCCCCACTAGTGGTTGACCCAGCATGATAAAATTACATGTGGTTGAAAGTGGCAGCACTACTTACCATGGCTGCTGTCTGGCTGCATGGAGATCTGAAGCTGCCAAAAATTAAACCTTCAGGGTTTCAGCTCTGCTGCTCACCCTATTCAACTCATGGCTTTGAACAAGTTATCAAATTTGGAGTGTGTCCTTTCCCCTCCCAGCAAAAGCTTGAGCATACCTACTGTGTACACAGAATATAGGATACCCAGTGAATTAATGCTTCCAGTATTCTGTAGGTAGAAGGACAAAACTCAGAGTAATAATTGTTGTTATCTGCTGGGGCAGGAAAACTCTGAATTCTTCCTGTGCTTGGCTTTGGCTAAGAAGTTTTCATGTTTGGATAAGCCATGATGTAATCTCAGAGGGGGTTTTAGCTAGGAATGTGGATCTGATTGTAAAAAAGTCCATGCTCCAGCAAATAATTCTTATATAATTGGCAATACGCCAGCAGGACAGTATTCCAGTAGCTTAGATTCATGCCAGTAAAAAATGGAAGCTGGGGAAGAGCAGCAGCAGTCTACTGTTCTACTGTGTTACAGTGTTTGTCCCAACACTTATAAGACTAGTATACAAAATTCAGGTCTGTCCTGCAATTAGAAGAGTGTTTATGGATTCAGAAATGTTAAATCAGTCACCCAGAATGTGAGCAGGATTGGTGCAGAATTTCCAGTTCTGGCGTGTTCCAGTGGGTTCAGAACTGAATGGTGCCCTGCTGCAAAACTCCTGATGCCAGGGTGCCCCAATCCTCAGGTGGTAACACAAAACCCAGGACTGTGCACAGTGATGAATAACAGTAAGGAGTTTACTCATCATGGTGTCTGTGATATTAGCACTCTTGTGAAAAAGCTCTATTCATGTAGTTCCATATTAGCTATTTTTTTTCATAAGGAATAAAAACATCTTGTTCAGAACTATATGATTGAACTATACATTCAGAAGTTAGCCCCCACAGCAGGAGCAAAAATTTGCTGGAGAGGCCTACTGGTATTAAATCTCTCTGCAGAGTGGCATCATTTTATTAACAGACTAGATATGATGTTAAAAATTATATCTCTTATAGCCATCCCAGAGGCATTCATTCAGAAGAGAGTAATGGAGCACAGCTAACAAAAGAGATTTGTCCATTTGGACATGCTGAAGAGCCTTGAGATAAGAAATAATTCTCACATAAGCAGTTCCTGAGTTAAAATATTAATTTATAGGAAATACTTTTAAAAAGGTCTTTTGAGGAGATTTTATAAGGGTCAGGTTTCTCATTTTTGAAAGCTTTAGAGCTTACCTCACCTGATAAGAATGGACAAATCCAATCCCAATCATTTGTGTGTTCACATGCACAGTTTTGAAAGCATAACAACTTCCTGAGCAAGGAGTATGTTTTGTTCAGGACATAGCCATGCTGTGTTGTTGGGATTAGTTCAAGGAGCTCATTATTCTGGTAGTTTCAGTGCCAAACCTTTGCCCTGATGGAAGCTTGTTTGCCTTCCCTGAATGATGCAGTGGGGATGGATGGACATCACTGCACAGTCCTGCCTGCTTTGCTTACTCCCTGAAAGGCCTTCCTGAGCAGCTGGGTTGGAGGCACTTCTCTGACAGACTGAGTTGTTTTTAAAATTACTTAGAGACATAGGAAGTATAAAACCAGTGGAGCAAGAACCCCACTCTTCTCTTTGAAGGAGCTCGGTTTCCCTGGTACTGTGTGTCCCACTCCACCCGTGGTCTCTCTAAGCCCTGTTCTTCCTCTGACAGGGGACAGTTTCTAACTCCCTTTTTACATCCAACACAGCAGCCAGATTTCAGCTTATATGCAAATGTGCATTTCCTAGGATGTCTATATACATTTTCCTAATAAATGTATAAGGTGCACTATCGGGTACTTTGCTAACATTTGAATTTCTGACCTGTGCTGCTGCCTGCCTTTACTGTTAAAATTCTGACAAAGAGCAATCAGCTTGTCTAGGGTGGTTAATTCTGTGAGTACTGCTGCCTGCTGCTTATGTAGCCATCACCCAGTAGGTACACAGAGAATGCTACTTTGAGGGGTGGAGGAGAAGGTGTGAGAATTATTTTGTTCTTGCAGCTTGCTAGAAACACTGAAAAACCGTGAAGACTATGGGGCTTCTGTTGAGCTCAATTTTTAGTTGATGTAGAGCTTGCCACTCCTTTACATGAGTCAGAGATTACATATAGTCCAGCTACTAAACCCCCCTGGTCAGCAGTGTACAGGAGAGGAGTGCATTGGTTTGCCCTTTGTCTGTTTTTGTGATTATTTATTGTTAACTTCAAGAAGTCTGGCTCAAACTAATAGAAAAGGTATCAGGAATGCAGCAGCTAGGAGAAATTGCCTCTTTTGAAGAATTGCTTTTATATCGTTAGGTTTTTAGATGTTTGAAGACTTTTTAATGGAAGAGACAGTGTCAAAGCCCCATCTGTGCCTGCTTGCTTCAGATTGCAGATTAAAAATTCTTTTAAAACAGTGTTGAAAAATGACATTTATAAGAAAATGCAAGGAAATTGGACTGTGTAAAAATAATGGACTTCATTAGAGAGCTTGGGGACAGGCATTGTAGCTGGCATCTCTCCTTATTTTGGTTTTGAGAGCATCTGATGTTAATCTTGATTGCACAAGGTGAAAGAGACCCATCCCAAATTTCAGGAGAGTCCCCTGTGCTTAGGGTTACTCTGGTAACAATTTCATTTTCAGGAATTTGGAATAGTTTCTCAAAGGTGTTCACTAAAATGAAAGGTTTCTCTGCTTTGATGCATTTAAGAGGCCAGGTCTCCTAGGCACTCAAAGCTCTCAATGAAGTCCATCTTTTTTCTTTGCACCTGATGAAAATGGTGTTGCATTTAGTGAGACGTTCCCAAGTAATATCTGCTGTTTACTCACTGTTATTTGCTATCATCTAGGCAGAGTGTACTTACCTCTCCAACCTGCAAGAAGTATGAAATTTGCCTCTGGCTCTTTAGATTTTATATTAAGCTATTTTTCAGTCTTTAGTGAAGAGAAATATTTTTCCTGCTGTTCTCTCCTTAGTGCTGGCAGTGGCAGCAGTCTGGTCCTGCCTCACTTGCCCTCAGCACTTCTCTTACTGCTGTGAGATTTTTTTGTTCCTCACCATGTAGCTCAAGCAGAGACTCTCAGCCAGTCCTAACAGCCTGACCATGACATGCAAGAAGTCTTGTTCTCCCCAGTGCCACATGCTGTGTTTTGGGGTGAGTCTGTCTGCTGATTGTCTGCACAGAGGTGATGTCTTCCGTCTGCTTCAAGGCAGGGTATCAAAGGTTGTGCAGGACTAAACCCTAAGACTGTTTTTCTTGGGAATTAGACATGGAAGCCTCTTCTTCCTTTGTACACAGGCTGGACTATTCTCACAGAGCAGAGAGGCTGGGCCTGGAGGTGTTGGTGTTGGTGGCTGGAGCAGCTCACCAGAGCTACTCCTCGTTGATGTTGTCAGGAATATTCTTACCCTCAGATGATCCTGTGTTGTTGTAGCAGCAGCTTGTTCTGCCTAGAGCTGTTTTGAAGTTTTCCTATGGCTTGGAGTGGGGTGAGGAACAGAAAAACAGGGAATTAGGAGCGACAACAGGTTTTGGCAGGAGAAAGTGTGCTTACCAATGCCAGTAAGTCTGCTCCTGTTCTGAAGTGAAAATCATGAGAAAATCTCAGGCAGGGAAACTTCACACAGCCCCAGATATGGGGAGGCAAAACAAAGAGAAAGAGGAGGGCATGTTTTCTTTGTTGTCTTTATGAGTGATCTCACACAGCATCATCCACTCATGTTTTCTTTTTCCAGATTGTTTTCATCATTCTGGATTTTGTTTTGCCTTTTTCATTTCCCCAGATGTTCTCTGCAGTTAGGTGTCTGCAAGTAGAATGGATGCATAATTTCCTCATATTCCCAATGTTTACCTAGGGGAGAAGCTTCATCTATTTGCACAGACAGACACATAGACAGGTGTTTAAAAGCATGATGGTGAATTCTGCAGGCTCAGAAATGAGCATCCACAGTGGAACTGCTTCCACAGCTACGAGCTGCCAGCCTACACATGTTCTGGCACCTGCTTACCTGTACTCAGCCTGAACACTTTATTATTTGCCATAAGGAGTGGAGGCTTTTGAACCCAGGTTTAATACTTTCCAAAATGAGCTCTTGTGTGCAGTGGCATGTCAGGAAAGGCTATTGTGCTCTCACCCTTGGCTACAGGTGTTTGAGGCTGTGAGTGGCTCCATGTTCCCATTTGCTCTGTGGTCTCCTTCAGGTGCTTTTGACCCGGAGTTTATTTTAATTGCCTTGTATTGCCCATTGGCTGTCTCTGTAGTTACAGGACTACTGAAGTGATCTCTCACTATGTGATTTGATGTAGCATAATTATGAAGTTATAGTGTGTAATTTATTCATTTTAAGACAGGCCTTTGATAAAATTCACAGCTGCTTCTTTCTCTAGAAAATCCTTTTTAATTTTTCACTTTCAAGGTTGAATGGGAGGTTGCACAAAGCAGGTAAGGGCTGTGTTTGCCTGGCAAGAGGGCAGGTCAGGAGGCTGGCAGGGATGGGTCATGGGCACACAGAGGTGGGGCCAGTCCTGTGCCAGGTGCAGCCCTGCCACAGCTGCATCCTGCACTGTGGTTTATCTCAGGTCTGACATACCTTTCCACACCCGGGGCTTAATGCAGGATTAGCAAGTAGAATTCCTTACAGAAATTTTGTCACTGGTTTCAGGTTCTGATAGGGGAATGGAAAAGTGAAACATCTTTTCAGTGAAACAAAGGAAGCTGATAAAGTATGTCCTGTGAGTTGAATGTTAATTCTATTACAGGGCAAATACTTAACGGATTGAGATATCCTATTGAGAGCAGATCTGATCACAGGCCTTTAAGTGAATACAGTACCTTTTAACTCATATCTTATTTCCATTTAGAAGTAATTAAATGACTTTCAGATTAAAATGCAAATTATTTTGTGGTGATTTAAATCTTCATACAGACAAGGTGTGACAGCATCCCATTGTTTATTTTATCTGTATTGTAACAGAAATTTATAATAAAATTGAAATGTTGCTTTTTATAGAAGCTCTAGGTGTTACTGAAGAAGTCAGTTGGGATTGGTTTAATTCTACTTTTTTTTTAACTTTAGCAACTCTAACCCAGCCGTATGCAATAACATGATTAAAATACAGAATTAATTTAAATAAAATATATTTTAATTGGCAAAACCTTTCAAATACAAATTTTATTTTTGTTTTGGGAAATGCTGTCTCATCAGTATGGACCTGCTCATGGAAATGCATGGATATTGGTGGAAATTGAAGGATATGAGCAAAAGTGAGAGCATTATAGAAATAGCCATGAGGCTGATTGTCCATGCAATCACCTTGTGGAGACTGAAATTCTCATCCCAAATTAACTGTTTGCCCTTTCTGACAAACTACTGCTCCTTCTATTCTGTTGTCTTTTATTCTGATGTTTATTTAGTGTTTTGGAATGGAAGGATCAGGATTTGCTTATCGCTTAAAAGCAATATTGGAAAAAAATGTCTCCTCTGACTTTTCTGCCAGATTGAATTGCTGTTTTCTGATTATCCCTAAATCAGTGCAATTGCAAAGAGTGGGAAATGGACGGGAAATATGTTTGACCCAAACTTTCAATCTTGGCTTGCACACGGTTCACACATCAGCCCTTAGGGTATCCCTGGGTGTCACAGCCTAAATCATTTCAAGGTCTGAGAATGATTCCATGTAATGCTGGTGTCACATGTGACAAACATCCATGAGTGTTTTCCCATGGCAGTTTCATTATCTGCTCTCAGCTATGGAAGGGGAATTGCTTTGTGCCACCCTTTTTTTTTTGCACTGGGTGCATCTCTGAGTGCTGGGCACGGCTGAGCTGACTGCTCCCTGACAGCTCAGAGCCATGTGGAGGGACAAATGCCTTCTGCTGGCAATTCCAGTGTAGTCCTGGGAAGGGATACACTAGAGGTATCCCTTGGGTATTTAACTTCTGTACACCAGCATGCTGGGCAGATGTATCACATCCCCTGGCAAAGGAATTAGCAACTCCCTACTGGTGCTGGAAGACTACAGGTCAAAGATTTTACTAGAGCCTAGAAATCTCTGTAACTCAGAAAAATTCTCAATTATCAGACAAATCTTGCCCTCTCTTCAGCATTTTGAGGAAATATTTAAAGATGTGAAGCAACCACTTCTCTACGAAGAAGATTCCTCTTTGGCTAGATATTTCTTTTCTTGCAGCATATTTCTCTCTAGTCTTAGGCACTCTTTTGTTGTCTTTAATACCCCTTGATTGCATCTTGTTATCATCTTGTCTTGATTGGCTTTGTGGCTCATTATACAAAAAGGGTGCTAATCTTTGTTAATTAGTTCCTTATTAGAGTCAGTTGAGATTTGTAGCACAATAAGTGAGCTGTATTTCTGATGATAAATAATTGGCTGCCAAGGAATCCTTAGTGTGAAATCGTGTCAGTATAACTGATGATACTTTAATATTTTATGTGGGTTTATATATGTTTACTACAATACTTGGTTCTTCCAGCTGCAGTTCCCAAGCCTTCTTTTTTTGTCCTGCGGTTCAGTTACTAGCTTGAACATTCCTTACTCCATGCTGCATTCTGTGATTTCATTACTTCATTGCTAGACAACTATTTTGTTCAGAAAACTGTCTTTTGTAAATGGGAGGAAGGACTTTTTGCTATTGCTTTTCACTCTTGACTTTATTGTATCCTGGTTTTACTGTGTCATAGCACTGGATAGTATAGGTCTTTGGAGAACATTAACACCTGAAATCTTTTCTGGAGAACTGGTACTAGGAAATGGAACGTAAGGTTGTAGTGATACTTTAAATCAGTGGGATGCTCCTGTATTTCAGCAGCAATTGAAGTCATTGCTGTGTACCTGGCCCATTGATGATGGTCAAGGTTCCATGTTGTGGTATCTCATAGGTTACCTGAGCTGCTGCTCGAGAGGGAGAACGGTGCAGACTGGGTGTAAGGAATAAGCATCCCCGTGCTTGCTGACCTCTGGGACACACCCCAGGAGATGAGGCTGAACCAAACCCCAAACCCAAGCCTTTTCCCAGCTTTCTGGTATGCCACTGTGTTTTTCCTGGGAGGCAAACAAAGATGTGCTTTACAGGATTAATCCATATCCAAACAAACAAAGCTTCAGGAATCTGAGCATTTTGAGACCTGTGTTCCCACCCTACTCTGATGCACTGACCTGGCTAGTGTTCCTTTCTCCTCTGCAAAATGAAGTATAGACACCCTTGGGAGCACAGTGATGAACTGGAGAGAAGTTGAGTTTGTTTCTTGGCTGGTGCTAGTGAAGGATTGTCTGAGGCCAGAGTGGGCACCTCTACAGCAGATCATCACTGCCCTGGGATGTTCCTGTAGAGAAAGGCAACTCTCAGTGTGTGCTCATTCAACCAAGCAACAGGAACAAACAGAGTGGGAAAATGTAGGTGTAACTCTAACTTAGTTTTCAGTCTATTTTTAGCCTTTATACTTGTGTTTGTTTTGTTAACATGCAGGGCTCTGTGAGATGCCAAATGTCCCTGCTGCTGTGTCACAGTCAGCAGGGTTGTGTGGAAGAGTGGGAATTTCCCTGCATGCATGTCCCTGATGGAGCCAGCACAGCCTCCCTGCAGTGCTCTAGTGCATTCATTTCAGCAGGGATCCTCGTGGTTAAGTAGATTATGACTTTGCAGAAGGGTTGGGGATATTCCTGCTATGGGTGTCTTGATCTGAGAGATATTTGGTGAGAGCTTTGATGTTATGTGCTGCTTTCCCCAAGAAGCAGCAGAGACAGTGATAGGTAATTAGTCTCACATAGTAAGGATGGTTTGCAGCATGGAAGAGAAGTGGAGCAAAAAGGCTAAAGAAAGTAAGAGAAGTGTCAGCTCGAGCAGTTGGTTGGGGAATCCTTGGGTTATATGTTCCTCCCAAATACTGGAATGTTTTGAATATCATTAACATATATTTTGCAGACCAGAAAAGTAAGTCAATTATTTTAGTCCCGGTGATAAATTTTGAAGTGTTTTAGCTAGCTTGCTGCTTGTTTTCAATTTCCTTACATTATGGATGAAGACTAGAGATGCCCCCCAAATGTATACTTTATGATTTGCTTTTTATTGCCCAACAATACTTCAATTTTATACAACTACCAGAAAATTTCTTCTGTTCAAGTAGCACACAGAGAAAAATTATTATTGTGACTCTCCCCAGAACCACATTTATTTTGCAGATGGCTTTGACATGGTAGAGGGGCATTCTGGAGCACATTACTTCCATTATAGGAAAGGTCACATCTCTCTCTTACTCAAATCCTATGGGAATTCCATTTTCAAGGAGCTACAGCTTCAGTTTTGCACATTGACACTTCGCTGCTTGTTCTCTAAATGACAGGATTTATACAAGTAAATACTGCAATCCAAAGGTGGGCATGTGTGAAACGTGCTTGGTATCCATGGAGTGGGCTTGTCTCCTCTGTGCAGATGCTGCAGAATTCCCGTGCCACGCTGAACTCCACTTGTTTATCCAGTGTGTGCTCACACGAGAGAGGACACAGAGCAGTCAGGTGCTGGCACCCATTCCATTCCCAGCATCAGCAGCACTGTGGGCTGGGCTACAGCTTTGCTGCTAGCTCATAGGGGAGATCATTTTTAAAAGAAAGCACCGTACCTGCAACTGATGTTGATCATGTGTACAAATCTGTAGAGGATTGTGATACAAAATCCATCTGAACTTTAGTCATAAAATTATCTTCTTCCACTGCACAGTACCTAACCTGGTTTGTACAAATTTATCAGTATTTCAGCTTACATTTCTAGTCTCTCTAATATACTGTGTGAACCATGGTGAGGTCATGGAGTTTTATATCACAGTTTGTAAATTTTATCATTTCTTCCAAGCAATGTAATTTCACAACAAACAAATTTTAAAAATAATAATATAAGGCATCAAATGCTTATAAACAGGCTAACCTCTGGGCATTCTACTTTACTGTGTGGTGGCTGGAACTCATCTGCAAAATAATGCTGGGTTATTTCTCAAGGATATGTACCATAGTCTCAAATAGTTTCAGTATTTGAATTGTAGTACATATCAAAATTATTTTAGTGTTTGAGAAGCTTCATGTAGAGTGATGCAGATTTAAATAGTGCATAAGATATTTGGACAATGAAATATTTTTTAAGACATACACAGAATGTCTGTGAATTATGAGTTTTATCCTCAGTAGTCAGAACAATGTGTTTATTCCCATTAGTGAAAAACTCATAAATCAGAGTGGCAAGATACCTTGCTCACAAATGCTTGTGTGTATGCAGATATCTGAACTCTTCCCATTTTCAACTGAGCAGTTGTGTTTATTTCATTATCTCAAACCACAGTGGTGAAAATCGCTGTAGCTTGCATTACAATCTAGTGAGATAAGCTGCTTAGCTCCAGCTGACTCCTGTCCATAGTGAAAAATAAGTCGGGAATCTTATGGCATTGAATTCTGTATTAATGGGACAATTTGTGGCAATTTCTCAAAGACAATTTCTGTGCTACAAGTTGGAAGTCCCTAAGTGAATGAAGATACAGCCTGCATTACAGTGGGCATTCTGGCTGTTTCCAGCACTGAGTATTCCAGCTGTGTGTGCTCTAGGGAGTTGTGCTGCTGCTGGAGCACAGAATTATATTTTTTTAAAAAGCTGGTTCTTGCTGCATGAGTAGAACACAAAATGTCACCAAAAGATCCTGTTAACCCAGGAATGACTGCTAGTCTGTAGGTGAGCAAGCAAAGTGGGCACACAGCTGGCCTACAGTATCCCTTTTGAGTCTCTTTTTTGTTCTGGACGTGGAAGTATGTGCCTAAAATGTACATTTTTATCTAAGATTTGAAGCAAAATGTCATCGTGGGATGAATCCTGTCAAGGGAAGATGCCTCATTTTAATGATTGCCTATCTAATGAGTTTAGAATGTTTTTACAGCAAAACTAAAGAAAGCACAGTGCAGGACAAAGTCACAGTCTTGTAAAATAATAATAAAAAGACGATTATAAAAGAATCCAGTAGCACCTGTTGTTTAAAAAATGATGAATCCTGAACTGAAGACTGTCATGAACAAGATAAGGATGAAGGTCTCAAAGAAATACTTGAGGGAATTTCTTTTAATAAGACCTGAAAAGTATGCCTTGGGCATAATGTCACAGGACAGAGATTTGAAAGCCTCGAGCCAACTTTCTCTTTTGCCATTGTAATTTGACCCAGCTATTGCAGTTAATCACTGAATTTAAGGCAGCTACAAGTTCCATCCTTTAGGGAACCTAAAAGAAGTTCAATAATTAGAAAAGTTTCAGCTATTTCCCATCATGGCTAAATGGTTGAAAAAGTAGCATTAAAACCCTTTCTCAAGCATTTTAAAGAAAGCTACTTAATTGGGAACCTCCGTTCTCAGTTGTTCTGACAATGTGAAGAGGAAAACAAATTTTGAAGTGTTGAGACATTTCAGTGAGGTGCCTGAGGGAAAGTAGGGAATACTTGACATGCAGTGAACCCAAACTTAGAGCAATCTGATACCCTCTTCTCACTAAAGACATAGGTAGTTTGGTGCCAGTGGGAGCTGAAAGTGCTTAGCCTTGTGTGAACAATCTCTGAGATTGCAATTTACTCCTGCACTCAGGGCTGCTGAAAAGGGCCTGCGGGTTGCAGGGGATGCCAAGTTGAAAATGAGACAACAATGTGTTCGATTGTAAATAAGGCAAAACACACACTGAGATGTGTTGTGAGGATAAAGTCAGAAGACAAGGGAAGAAGGCAATGCATGTCCATTCTGACTTTGTTCTTGTGGGAAAATTGGTGCTGACCTGCTGAGCTCTAGGTTTTCATTAACAGCATGTGCATTATCTGAGTCTGACTATGTTTACTTGCATCGCCTTACTTGGAGTACTTTAATTTGGGCTAAAATCCTGAGCTCAGTTTGAGAATAGTTGAGCTTTGTATAAAACATGAAGTATCAAGGAGCGTGTTTCAGACAGTGACTCCATGTCACCTTGAATATCTTACTGCAACACTGAAGAACAGGTTCTATCAACACTTGTCAGGAAACCAGTGGCTGCAGAGGATTGCTGAAAGAGGAGCTGATCCTCCCTTGGGGTGAAGGAATGGTAAAAATGCTCTCTATAGGTACCTTGCCATTTTTTGTCAGGCCTCAGTAAAATGTAGCAATGATAATCTGTCTAGTTGCTTTTATTTTCCTGTCTGTCATTTGTTCTACTCCTGAGACCCTTTTAAGCACTACAGGTCCCTGAAGCAGAAGGAGAGCACCACAGTATATCTAAGTATATCTAAGTCTATGTAAGTATATATAAATATATTTATGTATATATAAGATTTGACAGTGTATCAGTGCATGTGAGTGTGCAGCCTGTGATCACATCAGTCTCACTTAATCCTTCCTAATACTGGGTGTAATGACTTGCCTGGTTATCTGGCATTTTGAGAATGACCAACAGCTGTACTATTGATTTTAATGTACCTTGTTCTCAGAAACGTGAACGTCCTGTTCATTGTTTACAGTGGGTTCCTTTGAAAAAGTTGCAGATTATTGTACTTTTTTATAGTAGGAATCTTACTAACAGTAATAACATCCAAATGCAGAGTTTGTTTGAGAATCAATAATGTCATTCTCCATGGTGTCCTCAGGCAAGGAAATGCCATTTTGAACGACTGAACTTTAAAATGTATGAAAGACCCAGCACCCAAATATTGCAGGAAATCAAAAACATTGTCTGTTACATTAATGCCTTGATTCCAGACTCTGTGAAATTATTTTATTAAATCTACAGCTGCAGTTCTCTTGCAGAAAATCATGATATATTAAAAGGTATATGGAAATAGACAGGCTCTGTGTGAACCTTCAGTACAAAACAAAACAGATTGTGAGTCTAAGTTTGGCTGGATAGGACATCAGTCTTCTTTTGGAAGTCATTGTTTAACAGTAGATGTGGGATAGTCTCTTAGAATTTAAGTCAAACATATTTAAAATTTGATTTATTTGTTTATTCATTTATTTGCAGTTTCACTAGTAAAGGCAGCATGTACAGAATACACCTCTGAAATTGTGGTTTTCATTCTGAGTTTTGTCCTGTGTCTGTGAGAGTCGGTTGGAGGGAGGAGAATGACACCTGAATATTTTTAGTCTTATGCTGTTTTGCAGTATGTTATTCACACAAACCATTGGAGAGTCAGTTTATAAATTGGCATAAAGTTTCCTGCTCTCACAGCTCATAGGAGAGCTGTTGCTGGTTATTACATTTCTCCCATCTTCCACCTATTCCATCATTCTGAAACAAAGCCAATGAGGGAATTCACTTTTGTCTTATGCATTGAGTTAAAATACAGACATTTGAACAATGTGAGTTTCCTCAGTTCAGCAGGGTGAGCTCTACTTCTCAAAATCTGTTTTCGTGGGGTAGCTTTACTCTGCCTTCTGTAGCTGCATTCCCTGGTGGTCTGCAGGACCCTGAGCCCCTGTGCTGCAGTGTGCATGAACTTTGTCATTTGAAGTGGCTTCAGAGAATGCCTCCCTCCTCAGTGCTTGTGCTTTGCCTTCTCTGGATGGCAGGGAGGAGCAGTGAGGAGCTGAGATAAACAGACAGCCTTTCACATAGCACGTGAACAGAAATGAGAAGAAACAGGACATGCACTTTGGCTTTTCAGTTTTGTAGCCTTCATGTGGACAATATGAACAATGCTGATTTTCCTCTCTACTGCATGTGCACTACTTGAACTCAGGGAGATATGTTCATATTTACAAGGACACTCCTCGTGCTACAGAAGACATTTACACAGAGCTGGATGCAGTTGTCTTCTCGGATTTGGATGTGTCATGATTATCTCACCCACTTTTGTGACAGATCCTTGACACAAAAACTTGGTTCAGGCTTATACAGCTCCAGTGAAGATCATTGCATCTTGTCCTCCAGTTTGAGAAAATTTTTACCATTTGTATTTCTCAGGATTAACATCAGTGAATGCAGATACCTTCATTCCTGGAAAACAGTGAAAATACTGAGTGCAGTCCTCAGAAGAAATCCTTTCTCTCCTCATTTTGTTAGTCTCAGAATAAAAGTGAGCTTCTAAAGGAGACCTCGTTGCAAATGAACTTAAGCTGTATTGCAAGCAGGTTTTAGATTTTGTGTGAATCTAAGAATGCTGGATGTTGCTGGCTGGACTGCTTAAAATCAAGTTTTCCCGTGGCCTTGATGCAATTGCTCATAAATTGGAATTGGAATCCACTGTCTGCTGACCAGTATGGATGCACAATTCAGGGCTGTGCAGTGGAAACTTGTTGGGGCCAGGATGTTCCCTCCTTTCACTTCTGCCTTCTTCTATCCCTTGATGGTATTCAATTCTGAAACTCCCATTAAATTTAGAATATTGCTTCTGTGCACTGTGTAATTATGAATTCCATACTCCATGGCCTGACACTCATTATTCTGCATACACTGTCCTTAGTCAAAATGGCAAGAAGGGACACGTGCTCAATGTAGATGAAGCTGTCTGTATGAAAGGATCTTCCAAGTCTTTCTCTGCACCTTGGAAGGATGAGGCCATTTGAGAGTCACAACTGAATTTTGGCTAAGTTGAAATGTTCACTTGCTGCACGTTCCCCATATGCCAGTGAACAGACAGCAGCACAATCAAGCACAAAAGAAAAGTCCCAATTCTCAGGTGAAAGAATGAAGGCAGGTTTGCATGTATCACCCATTTAATTACAGAGTTTGATCCTTATCCCTGAGATGCTTCGGGATATGCACAAAAGCTTCCTCAAACCATTGTGCTGTGAGTCCTGTTCAGATGTTAAGGACGACTCTGCAGGGACTGTGTAAACCAGCACAGGGACTTGCAGTGCTCACTTTACAGCATGGGGAGAGGGGAGTGACAAATTTTATTTAATTTTACAATATCCAAAAGGCAAAGCTCCCATGTGATGCACTTCCACTTAGGAGACATTAGTTTTTGCCACAGAATTTATGTTTCTTAAAGCAAAATATTAGTCCATTACTGTCTCATAAACAAATACAGGTGTTAAAATTGTTCCCCACTTTGCTGAGGGAGGTTTTTTTCCCCCCCCGCTGTTTGTGTGAATTTTCTTTCTCAGTGGTAATCCCATTTAGCTTAAACTTGTGGCATATTTTTCTCAAAGTAAAACCTCGAGCTAAACTCTTTTGCTTATGTTGCTATTTTTTACAATGGTTTAAGCTGAAGTTAACCTTCCTATTAGCATTTTAATGGAAAAGGAAATTCTAGCACTTAGCAAGACATTTTGTCTGTTTTCAAATGGAAACATGGTAAAAGTATGAAATGCTGTTTTCCATTGTTTGCAAATTCTTTCTTTTCCTGCTGCAAGGCTCTTTTTCCTTTATTGATATAAATAAGAACAGCATTTGGCAGGGACATCCCAGGTCATCTGTTACAGTCATTCTCTTTATAATAAAATCAAATACTCGACTTCATAAGCTAGTCAGTCCTGTTCTAAATGAAATTGAGGGGGTTTTGCTCATGCTTTCGAAGCCTCTTCTTAATGTTCTCTTTACTGACCATTAAAATATCTCTTCATAACTTAAATTAATTCATGGTCAATTCTAACCATTTGTTTCAATGCCAGGTAATGTCCTCTAACTGAAATATTGTTCTTTTCAGTGAAGAGAACTTTCCAAATATGGTTTCCACAGTCCTTCCTTACCAATGTCCCCATTTTGTGACACTGTATGGGGAGCCCTTTCCTTAGTGGGAATCTGAAAGTGGGTTAGGACACTGTCTGCCTAAGTAAATAATATTGAATGTACTGTCAGCTTTCCAGATGTACTTCAGGGTCTTTCTAACACCCTCCCAAAATAGTGGAGGTTAAGCCGTGTGAAAATCGAAGGGCAAACAACAGATTTATTGTACAGGCAAGTATTATTTATTAAAAGTTCCCAAGATAATAAAGATTATAAGGTAATGGTTGCAATAATAGCTTTGTTACTGCCTTGCTAGGATTTCCATTAGATGTTAATTCTATTATTAAAAATTAAATTTGTTTTATTTATCATCCTGTTTTCTAAGGAAACATCTATTGATGAAAACAGGCCTTGCTATATCAAAAATTCAGAGCATTGTCCAGATCAGTTGTCAAGCTGGATATATTAAACCAGAAGATGTTTTAACAGTAGCAGACAAAAACTGATGTGTCCAGCAAGAGGGAAAGGCAGGCACACGTATGAAGTGTACCCCAAAAAGCTGGGGCACCTTCAGGTGCACATTGTGGTGCTCTGCCAGTGGAGCCACAGTAGTTCCTTGGTGCATGGCCAGGGCAGTCGTTGAGATAAGGCTGTTGATAAGAGCCTGTTGAAAGGCCTTAATATTGAAATAATTTAATCTCTGTACTGGTATAAGTGCTGGGAAGGTGCTTTCCTGATGGTGGGTGTGGTGCTTTCACACTGAAAGGCTCTCTGACTGTCACTCAGAAAGAGAAAACAGAAGCAACAAGGTACCAAGTGAAGCCAGGCAGGTGCACACAGGACACAGTGTCCATGTGGTGGGGATGGTGCTGCCTCTGTCCCCTGGCCTCTCCTGGCTGGAGAGGGAGGATGAGCATCAGCACATGCCAGCCCTGAGCTCTGGCAAGGAGTGGCGTCTGCAATGTGCATTTACAGGAGGACAATGGGAGGAGGGTTGGCTTTCTCCTATGCTGGCTGGAAGAGCAGCTGATAGGAAGCTACATTTTCCTTGTAAATTGGTGGAATAACGGTGTGTTTGGGGAGAATGTTGGATCTGGCACACAGGTATCTGACGAGGCTGTGTTAAAAGACAGAAACCTCCATCTGCTGTGCAAGAGCAGTTCAGTGTTAAGTGTCAGAACAGCAGGTCATTGGGGCTTGTGTGACTTACCTGTGCCAAGAGTTATTTATATTCTTTTATTGAGAGCAAGGTCTGCAAAGCTGCTGTCCTGAAGAATCAGAAATTCAAATACGGGAGGATTTCCGACCAAAAGATGAACACTAGATCAGTAAATTAAATTTAGTTCTAGGAGGATAAACATAGATTGTGAGGCACTACACTCTTCTCATACTGGCTGGTTTGGGGTAGTGTGGGTTGGTGAAGTTGCATTACATTAATATAAAAGATTTCTGTCAGGCTGGGTGACTGTACCTGAGATTATCCACTCTGCCAGAGGAGAAAGTAGTTGTTAATTTAATGTATTTTCTGGTTTAGATAAACTGTTTTGTTTGGACAGACAGAGTGCAGATTTTCCAAATTGCTTTTCCATCCTTTGCAGCAAAGAATCATGAGGAGAATAAAACCACAAAAACCATGCATTGGTCTTGACATCATTCTTGCTGCAGAGCTAAATGGTTTGAGTTTAATAATAATAATAATTATTATTATTATTACAATAATCACTACTATTATTATAATTTTAAGTTATTTCATATTTAATATTAATTTTAAAAATTCAAAAGCTGTGATATCTTTATCTAATTTGTGTGCATTTTGTCCAGTTTTCAAATTATTCATTTTAAGAAGCATTTACAGATTGGTGAAGTTTAAATATGTTCTGTTCAAGGAATGTAACCACAGGCAGGTACCCCAAGTTCCCACATATAAAACTGTCATTTTCATTTGAAATAGCTCAGAAGTACCATTTAAACCACTCAATTCCGCCCAAGTTCATCATACCTGGGGTCAAAATTTTGACAGCAAAGCTGCCAATTGTGTATTAAATTGTACTTGTTTGATTTGTCTGCATTCAGGAGGCAAAGTGAGAGGCGTGTAGCACGATTTAATTGTGGATCATGTATGCAAGAGGAATGTTGAGAGTATGCAAGTGCAGAGTAACTGGTGTTTTCCAGCTGCTGCTGTGACTCTGCTCTGCTCACAGACTATTGACTTTGTGTATATATAATGATTTTTTCAAAGAATCAGTGATCATTGAGACAGCAATAATTGGCACTGGGGAAGCCTTTTAGCAAGTCTTCCCTAGCAGTTAGTGATGTGTCGATTTCACTGGCTTTTGAATAGCTAGAAAGTGTGCTAATTTTCAGTTGTGTAATAGCACTTAATTAAAAATGCTGTAGAGGCTTGGAGGGGTGGGCTCAGCCTTGGGTGAGATCCTGCTAAGTGAGCAGTGAGTACTGAAGAGTCTGAGAAGGAAGTGCAGTCTCAGACTAACTGAGCACTGGATTAATAGAAGTGCAAGTCCAGCCCAGCAAGGTCTTTTCAGAACAGAGAACTGACTTCTGCTCGTGCTAAATATCAAACATGGCTGCAGATCTTACAGGTAAGGCTCAACCAAAGAATAAGCTTAGGGTTTGGATAAGGTTAGGACAGAGAGAAAACCTGATTTGTAGCTGTACTTTCATTTGACCAGGTACCAGTGTGGAGCAACCTCTGTTCAGAAGCAGAAACAGGAAGTGATTCTCTTCATTTTATTCTCAAAACACTACTGTAGCTGTCCTTACTGCTGCTTTCCTGGCCATAGCTTTAACACAGAGTGGAGCAGAAGGTCACCCCTTTACCTTAAATACTGGTATAAAACAGGTTGTGCCTGTGGATGACTGAACAGGTTTATTAAAAAAAGGAAAAGGCAATAGTTAAGGCTCTAGCTGCTGCAGCTGGGAGAGAAGCTTTCAGAACTTTAAATGAGTTTAAATTAGGAAGTTTTATGTGCCTGAATCTGAAACCTGAAAATGTAAGAGTCACTGCAGTCAATTCAGTTGCTTAATGAAATAATGAAAGCATCACATGAAATTATGCAGAACCAGGGGAAATTCAATATCCTGAAATCCTACACGCAGATTAATCAAATTAATGGCAAGGTATAAAAGGACACATTTGGGAGATTATGAAGAAAGTCAGCTGTACAGAGTTTTAAGAGCCTTGGAAAGGGAGGTCAAGACATTGCTTGATGCTGTATGGAAATTTTCTCAGTATAGTAGTTAAATATAATATTTTGGAGGAAAAAAGTAATATTTTGTTATTTGCTTTTTTTATGAAACCTCCGCAGCACATTTGTTTTAGCTTGGAGGAAGTTAAATAACCTTCAGAGACATTGTCTTAATTTTCTGAAGAAATACATAAGTATGTTTTATACAGCAAAATGTCAGACCAAAGAGCTTCTATTTGTGGAGATATTAGTCTTCCTTTTTGTTGGGTTTTGCTTTTGTTTTATTTTGTTATCTAAAACTGAATTTGATATTAATGTACAAACAGTTTCAGGCAACCAATAACACATTTCTTTTCCTTCATAAACCATTTGTCTGAAAAAATTAATGGGGCTCCTATCTTGAATATTTGAGAACTTCTCAGTGTTCAAACGGTGTGAAAATATAATTGGAGTCTCCTAGTTTCTGCTTCTTCTCACTGTCATATTTTAAAAAGAATAAACAATATGTAGAAGTGAAAAGGAATGAATTACTACCTATGTAATATGTGAGATGTGTGACATTTGGGAAAAGATGTAATATATTCAAAACTTATAATTAAAGTTATGAATTAAAAAGTGTGCTTACCAAGAGTACCAGCAAAAGAGAACACCAAGAATTAGATACCTTACTGCCAAACTATTGCCCCCAAAATTTAGGAACTGGGAGCTCAGGTGCCAGATTTACTCTCCTCAGTGACAGGCTGCTGTGCCAGCACTTAGACCACAGAAAGTCAAGAGACAAAACCTATAAAGGATCAAGATAAATAGCAGCCTGGTGATAATCAGCCCAAGGTTTCTGCTTGCCCTGAGTGTGCTCACATGAGACTGCAGTGTCATCTCTCAAAGGAAACATCTCCAGATGAAATTTACTTCACTAGAGGGACTCAGATTGGAAAGTTCCCCAGTCTGAGGGATTTTGCCTGCTTTTAAAGACCATTCTTCCCCTTCAGCAGTCCAAAACACATCAGTTGAGACCAGGGCTTTATGTGGAGTCTGAGTAAAGCACTGCTTCACTTAGGGTAGAGAGCTTGTTCCCATCAGGGCACCTTGTCACAGCCCACATCTCATGTCTCTGTTCCTGTACAAAGTCCCTCAAGGAAGTGCTCCATCCCCATGTCCATATGCCAGTGGCTTGTTCTGGTACTCTTCATGCCTCTCCTCTTCCCAGCTAGGACTGCTTGTGTCCCAAAGCAGACATTGCAGTCAGTGATTGGTAAATCATTGTCCTGAGAGGCACAGGGAAATGCAAGGGAGGAGGAACGGGGCCTGTGCCATTAGAGGGATGGAAGGAGCACGTTCTGTGGTGCTGTTTCCTCTCACCATGGTGCAGATCTGCAGATTTGAGCATTCCCTGGTGGATGCCACTCATTCTGATCCAGATTTTTCAAATACCTTGACAGAAGAGAGGTGAGCACCAGGGAGAAACCTGTGCTTCTCTGAAAACACTTCATCAAAGCCTGTTCATTGTGACTAACACTATCAGTGTACAAAAGAGACATCTATTGAGTTAAGATGATAATGAAAGAAAAGAGAATAAGCAAATTTCCTCAGATGCAGCCAAAACTCCTTCCAAACCAATTTTCCTGCTCTGGCCAGCTCAGCTCAGTCACAGAGAAGAGCATCTGCCTCAGCCACGGTGTCAAGGTGAGCACAGACACTCCTGACCCTGAGCTGCTGCTTCTCTCATAGCTCACATCAGACTAGGTTAAATCAGACACTTTACCCTAAAAAATACAGCTGCAGAATAATCCTGGTTAGTTCATTTCCATTCCAAGTAAACATAAATACTCTTGCTAAGTCCTCACAGAGCTGTGGGTGTTGTGCTGCTGGGAACTTGACTCTCAGGTACAGCTCCCATTGCCTCAGAGGTAGTTCACTTATTATTGAAGAAAATATCAGGCTGCCAAAGGTGGAGACATGGTGTTTTGGAATAGGCATGTTGATAAAATCTGAAAGGAAAATAATGGGGAGGAGGATGAGAGGAAGAAATACTCTGTTAGATATCTGTGTATTGAAAGTGACAACACCTAATATTTGTAGCAGGAAAATTTATCATGTGTTAAATTAATGTACTGTATTATGGGATGCTTTTATATAGCAATTTGGTTTTCTTGGTGAAGTTTTGTATTCAGAAGTAATAAAGAAAATTCTAGTGTAAAATATGCTACCTTCAAC
The DNA here is from genome assembly GCF_052056855.1 of Sturnus vulgaris. Classification (NCBI taxonomy): domain Eukaryota; kingdom Metazoa; phylum Chordata; class Aves; order Passeriformes; family Sturnidae; genus Sturnus; species Sturnus vulgaris. The sequence continues at coordinate 13,524,015 of NC_142256.1, read as the reverse complement.
ACTCATAAAACACACTGTACTTTGAAGGACCCAATCCTGTTCATATCCACAGAAATGGAAGCTTTGCCATTGACTTCTATGGAAGCAAGGTCAGCTACAAAATGATCAATTAAATAGGATTCCAAGTATGATTTATTGTCCTCATGATACTCATTTTCACCCCATTAGCGTTCCTTTTCGTTAGTGTGACCTTCAGCCCTGCAGAGTGAAATGCTTATTGCTCCAAACCACAACCTAACAGGGTGAGCATACAACTGATAAGGCAATGGTCTGAGTCAAACAAGATAGTGCCCATGGGCAGAAGCTTCTTGTACAGTACACTGGGCTCCTGGCCTACACCTTGGAATGATTTTGGACATCCTGCCAGTATAAAATCCGTGTAATTCTAATAAATCAGTAAATGTGTAGGTTTGAACACCTGCCTGCCCATGGAGTATAATTCTTTTTTTTTAAATTTCTTCTGAGCGTGGCTTTTGCGTAATGTATGAAACTGTCTTCATTTCAGCCACAGTTTTCTTACTTTCTCTCTCCTGATCCTCTCCCCAGTCCCACCATGTCAGCAAGTAGCTGTGTGGGTGTGACTTGCCAGCTGGGGTTACATTATGGCACTAAACTATAGGACCCAGACAAATATTGTCTTGAGGGGTGAAATTAATGTCAGTTTTCTTTTTCAAATAAAAATAGCAACTTTGGACCTATCACATGGAAGTCAAGCAAAGGACTAATCCCAGTGGAACAGGAATTCAGTTACAAACCTCCTGTATCACAGACCTGGGATATCTTGATTTGCAGTTTCCATTGAACGATGGAGGTGTTTGATGTTGATGTGGTGACAGACACCCTGTACTGTATATTCTTCTTCTATTGCTGTTGGAATTGTGTATTTAGTGAATCAGTCGTGATTGATGATAGTGTTCTAAGGACTTGCTAATTCTTCCTGGGAAAAGATGGCATATTTTAGCTATATTAATGGTGTGAGACTTAAGGATAGCTACATATTTTTGTAATCTTTCAGCAGCAAAGACACAATTTATATAAATGGATTCACTCTGTCTTTAGCTCAAGCAACTCTGACAAAAGATGTCATTTAAAGTAATGTTGCTCATCATTCATAGATGCAAAAGTTTAAGGCTCCATTGCTTTGATATGAAAGTGTGTTGCAGTTTTCTGTTTCTTCTAATATCAGTCTATGGTATTAATGATACTTTAACTGTTTTAAGCAGCTCCAGATGAGACTAAGAGAACAGAAAGGTGCTTATTTTCCAGTAGAAAGGGAGTATGTAGAAGGAGAAAAGCAACATTCCAGCAACAACTCAGAATTCCCTAAATGTCATCTCTGCAGCAGTTAAAAAACAGTGCTACAATGTGTTCAGCCAAAATTGCCAATTTACAGCACAGTACAGTATATCAGATCCCTTTACAGCACCTTGATAAGGAAGCACATCATTGCAGAATGGTACCAAGGGCTGGGACAGGTCTCTGGCTTGCTTTGGTGTATTTGCTGAATGCACCCAGTCCTGCAGTTGCATTTGAACGCTCCCTGTGGTTGTGATCTCAGTAATGCATGCGTGGGGACCCATCGTGGGATGGACAACAGACAACAAAAGCGTGGTACAAAAGGTGGTCTTCAGACACAATCTGAGAGTAATAACAGCTTAGGACAGACATTCTGCCCTAAAAGCATGTCTTACAGTACTGCTGCACTGTGCTTTTGCTGTTGTGATCCGGCCCTTTTACAATGCCAAAGTGCTTTTACTGATTAAAAATAAAACCCAACGCAGCAACTAAAGAAACAAACACCAGCTCTTCCTTTCTGTATTTAAACCACTGGTTCTCTAAAAAGCATTGATATCATATAGTTTGCAGATAGTGTGATAGATCCTTATATAGTGCCTGTATTAAAAGTATGCTGACACACCAAGATTTTCTTTATTTATTTTTTCTTTATTTCTAATTGAAATCTGTTAGACAAAGTGCTAATATTTCCCATCTTTAATCCTGTATTTAGATTATCCTCATACTGCCCCGTTAAAATACTTTGTTCTGTAATTATTAATCCAGATATTGTTCACCTCCTGAGAAACTGTTATCCTCTTTAGCTATGCATCTCACATCTTTGAGTTTAAGCCCTTGCCTTACATGGCTAGAAAACAGACCTTAGAATTGAAATAAAACACTTGCTGAACAAGACAACCGTTTTCCCTGTAATAAATAAAAAGGTGTTTGATAGCTGTTGTGCATCAGAAGGAGTTGATGGACATGTATGTGTTGATTAGAGAGAACTGAATGTGGTGGATAATGCATTTCAAAGCAGACAACAAAATAGAGAAAAAATTTCAAATGGGAGTAGGTGGTAGGTAAAACAATCACACGTGCCTGGGCAGGTTATGACACTCACTGCATGAAGAGCATGATAAGTAATGCAGCCTTTACTGTTTCCTGCCCTGTCACTGCTGAATCTGTGCCCAGCCAGCCTCTCCATCCACCAGTCTTCCCATCCTTAGGGACTGAAGTATGGTAAGAAATTTATGGTTTTTATTTGGAAGGAATTTTGTGGTGGCTTTTTTGGGGGTTTTTTCCTCATATTTTTCTTTCATTTTACATTGGAAAAAAACCAAAATTCTCAAAACTCCTGTCATAAAGGCTTGTCTGACAAATGCTGTGTAGGAATATTGTTTCAGAAAGAAATAGAAGTTTCAGAGTGGCCTGACTGGAAAATTGGAGGGAGTCTTCTTTAAATGTCTTTCTGGCTTTAAAATTGTTCCATGAGCTGGGGCAGTAACAGTACATAATCATACAGAAGATATAAAATGGCAGTCAAAATAGTATGTTGAGTTTCAATTGAATTATGTATTTTAAATGTAATGGCAGTTACTACCCAGAGCAGATTGAATTGTCTTGTTCTCTTGTTGAAAATGTCAAAGCAAAATCTTGAATTGCTTCAACACATGACAAACAGAAGACACTTTGAACAGAAAAATAAAGAGTCAAGCAGGTTCGTTACAAGAAGCTGACACAATTTCATGAGGAATTTCTCAGAAATTACATTCCTGGTGCAAAACTTTAATCTCTCTGCTGGGTAAAAAGCAGCAGAAAACTTAAAAGATGGGTAAGGAATGCTCCTCTGAGAGCAGCAGAGCAATGGAGAAGCTGAGGAAGGAGATCTCTGTTTTGAGCTGCTTCACCAGCACTGTCCAGGTGGCTGAGGGACAGGAGCAGTGCTGATGCCTGTCCTGGCATTTGGTGGAGGATTTACAGGAGGATAGAAAACCCTCTCAGGAATGTGTTTGTGTGCAGGTGGTTCAGGCAGAGGCAGGTGGAGTGTCTGGATATTGGGGCAGCCCATTAGTGTCGTGTCCATGCCCTGCTCACAAGGAGCTTGTACTGCCTTTGTCACTGAGGCTGGGGGAGCAGCTTCCCCTGCCTGCAACTTTGGGTGTTTAATCCTTGGCTGAGAGGATTTGTTAATAAAAATAGAGTCGGTTCCTCTCCTCTTTTTCCACTTGATGATTTTTGGCTCTTTCATTTTTTTCTATTTTTCTCTTGATTTAAAGATTATCTTCATCTTTTAATAAAGGATGGAGGAAATATACTGAAGGATTAAATCCTTATCTGCAGCCATTTGAAGTGCCTGTGGGACTGTTTAATCTCACATTTCAGAGGATTTGGAAGCTAGACCTCTCTGCAGTTTCTGCTGCATACAGTATATATGTGCTCAAATTGACCTGTGGGACAGGTGCAATCCATTGCTCACTCTCTGACAAGTTTATTTTATACTCCTCTGATAAAATGTCTGGTGTGTTGACAACCTGCTTCACAACGGTCACATCAATTCAAAACAAGTGAAGTCCCAAAGACCTTTCTTTGGCCGTGTTTTCACTGTTTTCCATTGCTTTTAGCATAGCCTTGAGGCCTTTGAACAGTTGCACTGGGAAGTTCATTTGTTCCTCCCAGCTGTGCTGGGTGTCACTGGCTTGTTAATGGGGCTGCCCAGAGATGCACCAGTGGGCACTGGAATGCAAATCCTTGGACTTTCTAATGAATGGATCTCTGTGCAGCCTTTAGTCACGTTCCTCTTGGAGGTTTGCCTGCAATTCTTTGCATCCTCCCTGAGCAGTAAACATTTTCAAGTAATGTGGTGGTCTTAAAATATCACGTTTACTGTTGAATACTTGCCTTCTGCAAATCTGATGCTTTGCACATGTTTGGTGTATTTTTGTGAAAAAGAAATTGCATTCCTGGATCAGAGACACTTCCCTTTGTTTGACAGTAGCTGATACTGAAAGGTTCAGGTCCCAGGCTGATCACCAGGGGTTATTCTGCTTCCCATCAGCTGCTGGAAACTCTGATGTAAGTGGTAAAAGGCAGCAGAGCTGACTCTGAAAATGGGTCGTCCCGCCAGAGATTTCTATGGATGCTACTTTTTTTGTTAATTCTTTTAAATTCTTTGCCTCAAATAAGAGGACAAATTTCCTGGGATAACTATCTCCTTCATTTCTTAAAGCATTGCCTTTCATCAGAAGATTTACATTTTCTTGATCTTTGGTCATGAGGCAGGATAAACAATAGCAAGTGTATCTATGAGTTCCTTATATGCCTGTATTATGCCTACTTTTATTCATTTTCCTGCTCATCCAACCAATAATGACATGATTCACCCCAATTTTTTTATTAATGATCCTCCATGTGCTTAGCGAGTATACAGTTCAAAACTTCTTTAGTGGAAAAAATGGAAATATAACAGACAAACCTGGTAGAATTTATTTTGCAGCTTTTGAAGGCAAATTAGAGACACAGAACCTACATAAATATTGGATAAACATTTTTTGAAATGTTGAAAAGGTTTTCCTTGTCAAGTATAGTAACATTTTTCATCATTGTAACAAGCTTAGGAAGCCGGGGTGCTAAATCCAAAGAATGCATCAGAATTAGCAGACTGGATAGGGCAGATGAAACCTTCTCATTAGCCTCCAACAGCAAAATCAATTGGCAAGAGATGACTTAACTGAAGTTTCATGTTTCTTACTTGTGAATATAATGAATCTAAAAGAGTTGAAACTCCATCTAAAAATTATTTGTGGTGTGGCAGCTTTGCAATCATAATGGCCCTGCTGAACGTCAAAGCAGGCTGAGCTGTTACACTCTGCAACATCTAAAATTGTTCCAAGTACAAGTTTTAAATGGTTGCTACTGCATTTGAGACTTAAGTGAAATGCATTTTTAATGTCATTCTTCAGTAGTTCTGTTTTTTTTCTTTGGAAAGCTGCCCGGGGATGTTTGGTCTGCAGCGAGGGCTTGATCTGGGCTGTCTCAGGGCACAGGCGAGCCATGAGTTGGCCTGAAACAGCAAAGTAAGAGAGGGGGCAGGATGGCACTGGCTCTTCCTTCAGCACTTTGTGGTGAGCACTGGCTGGAAGCTGCTTGAGCTTGGAGGTGGTTTTTCCTCACAAAGAGCACCCATTGCCTGTATATATGGTACCATATGGTGCTTAAAACTTAGTTTATCTGATATTTGTCATCCACAATAATTCTTATCAATACATTATCTGTACCTAATACAAGTTTTTCAATTTTAGAGAATAATGGATTGCTTTGAGTTTTGTTAAAAGAGTGCATAAAATCCACTCCATGATAATTCATGTGTCTGGAGTTGTGCTGTGGTGCAGTACCTCACTGTGCACAAGTGGTCAAATTGATCATGGAATATTAATGGGTTGTGGACTGCAGGTTTCTGGTAGCCTGGCTTCAGGTTGACAAGAATGATAGCTTTCATTTGCATGCAAAGACTCCAGCTGTTCCTTTAAGGTAGGTGAAGGGAGCTGGCTTCATCTGTCACCACTTTACTTTTTTATAAGACAGAAAGAAAAAAGAATTAAAAAAGCCAAACCGTAAAATGTCATAAAATGTTCTTTGCAGATCTCCTTGAAATAGAGGGTAATTTCAAACATCTTATTTCTGCCCAGAGTCCAAGAGAAACATTTTGAGTGCAGATGAAATTATGTGTCCTTTGTGCTAAATACACTCTGTTCATTAAATAAAGCACACTCCATTTGAAATTTTCATGAATTACATTGAAGGAAAATGTAACTTACATTTAGTAAGAATTTATTACACTTTTTCTCTACTTCAGAGGAAACTCATGCTTGATTCTTAAAAGCAAGATGTATGATCCACATTTAGGAAATAAATAAAATTATCACAGGAATCATTTTGGTTGGGAAAGAACTTTGCATAATCTAACACAATCTGTGAAATTTAGAAATGCAGTGAAAAGAAAGGTGTGTTGGCAACTGTTGGAGTAAAGAAGCTTGATAACATCATAGAGTGAAAGCCCTGCTAACACAGAATTCTTCTACTTTCCAGCACCCACCTTGCAATGACTCTAGTAACAGCACCAATGGTAACCCCTTCCATCAGTGCCCCTGAATGTTTCACATCAGGAGATGCATAACAGTCGATGCCACAGGCATTTAACACTTATATTGCAGTCGTGCTAAGTGTTCAGCCCTGTTGTAATTACTTTGTGATAGGCACCTTGTGGGATTTTGCCATCTGTGCTTCAGTAATGTGCAATCTGTGCTATTGTTTCTACTCCACTTCACCAGTCCTGAGCCATTCTCTATTGCATAAGTTCCACCAATCTCACCAGTTTATTTTCTACAACCCTACATGACTTAATTGCCTTGTGAGAAGGTGGAAGAAGGTCCAGCACAAACCTGAAAAACAGAAGATCCCAACTCAAAAGTCTAGTTAATCTCTACTTCTCTTAACATTTTCATTAATTCAACAGGGTTCATCTAGTACCTTCTCTCCAAAGCCTTTTATTTGGCTCTCTCTGTGCACTCTGATAGCATCCCATGTGCAGTAGATGGATTCATCTTAGATGAGGACACTGGCAGGACACTTTATTCAGAAGTGATTTTGCCCATGGAATGATTAGCTGCTCTTATTAGTTCTAAGTAGACACCATGGGTTACAAGGTCACGCCTACAGCAGAAGCTGTTGGAGCAGCTGGTAAGGCACAGCCAGTTGTTCAGGATTCTGACTGCTCTCTAAGCCAAGGGAGCTGCAGTCATGGCCAGCTTCTTCTTGGTGCCAGTAGCATGACCCGTGGGACACAGCTCTGTTCCGAGTCACTGAGGACTTAATGCGTGAAAATCAAAACCACCGGTACTGAACCAAGATCGTTTGAGTGCCTCCAAATTCATTTCTCTTGTGAGCTGCATTTCAGCATGGACACAACATCCTCCTTAAAGCTGTGATTGTGTTGGCCTTCTTTCTATATCATAAAAAGAATTCATGTGATGAATTCCAATTATTTACTGCTAATATAAAAATGCTAAACTTCTTCTTGCAGAAAATTGTCCCACAGAGGCAGTCCTAACAGTGCATTAAGGCACTCTTGATCCTACATAGGGTTTTCAAAAAGTGGTGTCTGTGGTGTTAGTGGCAGAGGGGGAGGCATCCAGCTGCTGAATCATTCCACAGCATTTTCCCAAAAGGAGCATTTCCTGCTTGAATAGTAATAAATAGAGAAAAACTCTTTGTAATTGGCTAATGACACCTGACTTCCACACACATTCTGAGTTTACTAAGTTGGAGTTTTTTGAGAATAAGTGTTCAGTGTTTATTTTCAAAGATGGAGTATTTATCCTTAGACAACATCTCGTTGCAGTGCTTTTATTTCTGTTAGAGCAAACGACAAATGGAGGTGCAATCATTTTGTCAGCTTAAACTGAGAGGAAGGAAATAACACAATAGGCAACTGATGGAGAAATGTGTTTTGACTGACTGGTGGAGCACACTACAATAGAGCTAATCAGGAACCAGGGTCCCTGTATAAACACAGCCTCACAAAATTGCAATTTTATGAATGAGTTGCTTCATGTGGTTTCCTACCACTTTTCACCTTGTGTGGTAATTTTCTGCTGTGCCAAAAAAATGAAAAGCAATGATTCTGATCTGGTAGCAGGACTTGCTGGTGATAGTGTGTTACAGGTTTGATCCACAAAGTCCAGGTGAGAACCCTTGGCTTTTTAAGCAAGCTTTTAACTCTTCAAGTTTGTTCTCTGTCAGCCGAACTACAGCTGTCACATTTATATTTACATCTGCTCAATTGGCTCTCACATTTGCTTTGTTGTAAGCAGCAACTTGAAAGATAAAGCAGTAGCAGGTCAGGCTTGAAGCATTTTACTGCCAGCTGCTGAGAAATCTCTTGGCACAAGCTGGGATTTCAGGTGAGACAAAGGGAGTCAGGTACACATCTTTTTAAAAGGTATAATGCTGAGTTTCTCTTAGCAACATGTGCCCTCTGGTTAATATATTGATTGAGAGATTTGTAAGCAGTGAGTTCCGTTGTCATCTATGGTATGCAAGTTGCAGTGTCACTGCCAAGATTGGTCTTTGCCAAAGTAGATGTAAGGCATGTCTGGAAGCATATGTATTTGAACTGGGACGGAACAAAAGCTTAACTTTGGGTATGAGTTAGTTTCAGATTAAGGATTTGGCGTGCAGTTACTTGCTCCAGAGGATGCTATTCAAACAGATCTGTTCTGCTGTCAAAAGGTTAGCCAGATTCTTGATTGAATGATACTAGAGGCTCTGTGTTAATTACTGGTGGGAAAATGCCAGATCCTTTGATTGAAGGAAGTAGGTTGGCATGCAATTGTCTCATAGAAGCTTTGAAACAATTTTGTTAGATTCCCTGCGTTCTGTTTCATATTTAAATAATTTTTTTCGTTTCATCATTGCAAATTACATGAGCAAATGTCCAGGAGGTACACCAACAGCAAAATTGGAGAACAGCAAATGGACTTTGGGTGCTTATCACGAAAAGAGGGAAGTCATTTTCTACCACAAGGAAGAAGAAAGCTATTCCCCAGCATTTGACCAGTTCCTAGCCACATGGGAGTTAACATTTTAGCTCCCTTCTGGTCTGGAAAACACTCAGCTGTGCTGAGCCACAAGAAAGAGGCCCTTCAAATCATAAGCACCTGGATTTCAGTGAATGACCCTGGTGCTGACTGGCTTCACACTGGAGCAGTTCAGGGCCTGGAGCACAGGTGATGCCTGTGGGCATGTAGCATGCCCTCCTGCATGGAACAGGGTGGAGGATCTGCATTCAGTTCACAAATTGTGCTTAGCTGAGCCATTCAAAATATGCAGTAAGACTTGAGTTCATCATAGGAACAGTTTGGGCTCCCTGTCTGTCACTGTGGATGCTGTAAAATGTGACTGGAATGGAGTGGGTACTGTGAAGCTGCTTCAGAGGGAAGGTAGGAAATAGTGTGGGAAAACAGAACTGTGTCAAATAACAAACAGTGAAGGAACTGGGGCTTACTGAGAAGCCTGATAATTTTTCTAGCTGGTTATTACTGCTTTTCCCTAAGTAATGATATCCTAAGGCTGTTTGTTTTCAACTGGTGTTTGCTTTTTTCAAGAGAGCTCATTAGTGTGTCTGAATATGGAATTATAGATTATTGGAACAGTAGGGCTGTGGTGGGGAAAAAAAATGAGCCTCCAGGCTCTGAGGCTTCACCTGCACTTAAAAGTAGGAGCCACTCCTTTAAGGCAGTTTTCTTCTTTAGTTGGTCCAGTGAGTAGCTAAACGTTGACCTGTGTAGCACATCATGCTCTGCTTTATCTGACAGAGATCACTGTGTAACCACTGGGGAGATCAAATCTTCTACAGGTCTCTTCTCTGCTTTTCTGCAGCATTTCTGGTGCAACAGCATACTCCTTGTGACTATGACAAAGAGAGAATAAAAGTATCATGTATGCCGGGAAAGAAAATGCACTTGTATGAACAGCTGCAGAGATCACATCAGTGTTGATTTGTACAACACTGTCTCTTTAAAACTCTTGCGGACAAACTGAGAGACAAGCGTTGTTGGAATCACAGCAGTGTGATTATTGCTCTAAAATTGGTGTTACTTTTGAATGGGATGAATATAAGCACAGAAGGGAACAGCACTGTAGACAGTTCCTGAGCAGTCTGGCTACTGAACAGCCTCTGGCCATGATCACCAGTCTCTTTTGGGAGGCAGATGCATTGCCTCCCAGGTGATGCACCTCCCAGGTGCCTCTGGGTAAAGAAATGTCTTTCCAGCTTGTCATCCAACACCTGTGACTTCCAGCCATGCCCTAGGTGAGTGCTGTTCTCCTGGGACAAGGTACAGAAGCCTCCCCTCAGTCTCAGTTCTGGGCTGTGTCTGTCTGATAGCACTTCCATAAACAAATCCAGCCAAGGCAGTCCCAGCCTGGTCACAAGATGAAATCCTGGAATGATGAGGAAAGGGAAAGCAGCCCCTTAGGCTGCTGCACTGTCAGACCCAGTACCTTCCAAAGGTGGTTCTGTCTAGGTGGCCACAGGAATTGCTGCCTTGGGAAGCTGATGTCATCCTTGTTCCAGTGGCTTCACCATGAGAGTGTTGTTGCTCAGAGCAGCCACATGCCACATTCCACAGCATTTGGAAGGGAAAAAAAAGTTGTAGACAGCTGTATCCCAGCTCTTCCCTTGACAGCTCATGAGGTGGATTCAGTTTCAAAGCAGAATTACTGCCCCTTTGATAATAGGAAGAGCATTTACAGTACATTTAATTGTTTTAATTTGACATAGCTTTGTGGGGGGTCAAGTAAGAGTTTATACTGTTGGCTTTGTTAAATACATGTTGATACAGCACTAACTTCTAGTTGTTTCCCTTGAGCAAGGCTGGAAATCAGTGCCACATGTCTATAAACTGTTCCTAGAATTAAAGAAACTTCTTGTAGAGGAATGGGAATTTGAATAAATGTTGGTTTTAGACTTCTGTCAAGTACAGAAATCATATAAGTCTCGAGTCCCTTGTAGCTGAAAATATCTTGTATTGCCTTTCTGTTTAAGAAGGACCAAAAGTGAATAAGTGATCTGATGTCTGACCTCTAAAATAAGAATATTATTATTATTATTTGTTTTCAGTAAACATATCTGACATTGAAGAGCCAGCAGTTTGTTTCCTTCTCATCTCAAAATTCCTTTGGGCCATTTCAGTTCCTATGGAAAAAGCTCTGACATGCTGCCAGCTCATTATGGTGATTACTCTTCAAGAAGAATATGGCAGAACATAACCCTTTAAAATGTGACATGCAGGAGCACATTTAGACAACTTCCAAAAGCTGCAAGTAAAGCTGAGGGAAACAGGGGGAAGCCCTGGTCAGATTGGGTTACAAAGGGTGTAGGTGGGAATGGGATATGAAGATATGGGATATTAAGTAAGGAAAGCCTGAGCACATTGGCACAGCGTGGATGAAGCTGCTCCAGCAACTTTTTTCCACGTTCTGCAATGAACAGAGTACAATTTAGTACCAGAAAATAAAAATAATAATAATAAAAGAAAAGCATAAAAATAGCAAAAAAGCCTGGAAAATTGAAGAAAAAGCTAAGGAAAAAAACTATTGTAAGTAGTTCCAGAAACTGAAACTCTGAGGCTGTTGTGGATGTAAAATTGTTTTGTAGGTTGACAGATGTTGTTGTTTATTTTGCAAACTCGGGTGAAATAATTTCAGGTGATGAGTTTTAACAGGAAAAGTTTGAAGGTAATTTTGAAATGTTTAATTTTGTGTGGTGCAAGATGCTATACTTAATTAAATACACTTCTCCCCATTTTCAGGAATGCACAGTTATTTATTTCAAGCTAAGCCAAATTTACAAAACCTATTTGCACAGTCTGGCCCTAAGTTTTCAAACAGAGGCCTGAAGCCTGTGCCTATAGCTATGCTTTTTAACAGTTGTGTTACCTGCTTTGCTGGAGCAGTCCCCTGGCAGGACAAGGCTGGGCTATTGTTTCCTGCTCTCAGATAGAGGGAAATATTTCTGCTCAGCAGGAGGAAGGGTCCCCAGTAAGGCTTTGAGGAGAGGGTCTGGGTACCCCACCAGCTGAGGTGGGAGCCTAAACTGCTGTGGAGCTGCTGGGGTCCTTCAAGCACAATTACATTCAAGTTTTCTGTGTATTGTTTTGGACAGGCATAAAAACATGTTGTGACTGGTGACACTGAGATAGAGTTGTCTGGCACTTCAAATTCATTGTGTTAACTTTGCATTGTGAGGGTCTGAAGTTCTTGTTCTACTTATTACATGTAAGTTAAAAGTGAGAAATTGAGTTTGGTTTGCTGGTTTGAGCTAAAAATGTAATTCTTGAAACAGGTAATTTCTGTTGAATCAGGGGATCACCATGGCCACAAGGTAGGTGGTAACACATTGGCTGTGTAACAACTATAATATGTAATAAATGTTTACAGGCCATCAATACAAACATTTGATTGTTTACATGACAGAGCTTTTCTTTTACAGTCATTGGTCTCAATTTTTCCATTACATTTTCTCATTTTCTTTTCTAGCTTTACTCACAGACAAACCTCCAAAGCCATTGTTCCCCATGGAGAACCAGCCAACTGTTATAGATGTCCAGCTGGGTAAGTCCCCTTCTGGGAATAATAGATCCTAAACTTCCACTCTGGTAGCAGATGGGATAAATTGAAAGTGGTAAGAAAGGTTTAGTGGTAGTTATTACATGCAAATCAATTTGCAGCTTCTCATTTATAACCATAGAATTTTCTGCCACGGTAATATAAGGGAATGAACTTGTATAACATCAGGGGATGGCAATACTAATTGGTTACAATGGGTATTAATATAAAGCACTGATGCTGTTCTTAATAAATTATTGGTAGAGTAAAAAATGTGTCTATATTGGTGCTGTATTGGTCAGTTGATGTTCACCCTAAGACAAATGTTCTCATAAAAGAAGTGCTGATTCCTTTAAAAGTTAGTATAAAGCATTGCATTTTCAGATTGTTCTGAATGTGTACCAGAAAGGGCTGTTGACTAAAATGCTTTTATGCTTTTCTCACTCTTGTTATATATTCTTCTGTGAATGCACATCTCTGAATCTCAGCTAGCAGCCTCTATTTTCTGTCATGTTAGAAAATAATGTTAGAGAGTTCTGCTAACTTTGGGGAGCTGTAGGGCATTGTGATACTGAAAGAACTGCTCAGCATTGAGGTTCCAGAGGTTTTTTTCAGTGATTTGAAAATAGATTTCCAATTTTAAGAGGCAGAATTGGAGTTGCTGTTAAGGACTGTAGTGCCATGAGCTTAAATTACAAGAGATTGCATTGCATATGGGGATTATTTACTCAGTACTGAAACTGTGGCACTTTCCTTCTTGAGCTTGACTCTCTTCCTCCTTTGTACCAAAGCTGGTTAGAATTCAGAGGTGGAATGGTGTTTAATGGCAAGCAGGGTCAGTGTGAAACATTTTAAGAAGGCTGCTGACATTGTTGTAAAGCTGTTTGTATTTGTGAAATTCTGTGGGTTTCTACTTCAGATGAGTACAAGGACACATTCTTGTTCTTAAACCAGGTGCCAACAATGTCAGAGAGGCACTGTGGATGCTATGAAGTATTTAAAAATGGGGATTGAATTCTTGAATGTGAGAATATAAATTATTTGTGACCTTAGTGAATGTTAAAGATTCACTTTCTCTCATACACCTGAATTGACTCAGGAGTCTGTAAGGGCTTGCACAAGGAAGGCTGCAGTGGATCTGGGAAGCAGCCAGTGCCAGCTGAATTCTGCAGACAGGTGCAATCTACATATTTAGGTTCCCCTCCACATGTAGCTGAACAGAAATTGCCCCTAAACCAGGATATTAAATGGACCTGGAGCCATAGTTAAAACCCTACCTGAGTTAACAGCAAAACACAGTCACTGAAGTTTGAATCAGCCCAAAAGGCTGAATTCAGTCTCCTGGTCTAACTTCTTAAAAGTCAACTTTCTAATGATTTCCTTTGGGAGCACCCTGTCTCTGTATACATCTGTGTAATAAAGGCACTCAGAGTGCACATTTTTGTTTCCTGCATTTTCATTTCATCTTCATTTTCTCTTCCAAGTTCTCCTGTTCCAGCAGGACTCTGTTGGTTTTGCACTGAATTCTTTGTTGTTGTTTGTGTGAAAATATTTTGTTCTGGCTGATTAAAAGGAGGTTTGATTAAAAAAAAACAAACCCCCTCCTCCCCATGGAGATGTGGCTCAGTAATAGGATTTTGGAATATCTCTAGAGGGAAATACAAATCTTGCATCTTTATATGCTGGAATGTAATCCATTAGTTATCCCTTAAGATCAGGAAATTTACATATGGTGCTTTTTTTTCTGGTATGTTAATGGGTTTGGTTACTGCCACTAAACCATATTCATATGATGGAACCTTAACTTCTTTTGCAGCAAAGTTCATTGATTTCCCTCCTGATTTAACTTGGCAAATAGATAAAGCTTGAAGATTCTCAGGGAGCACCTTCATCTTGTGGAGGCCACCAGCAGCTTGGGGCAGGAAGGTTGTGCTGGCCTCTGAAATGTGCCAGAGCCTTGAAGGGACTGGGAATCATTTGATTGCACAACGTAACATGGGGAGAAAATTTTGTGTAAGGTCACCTGCTGGAATACTTCATTGAAATCTTGTTCAGCTCCTAGGAGTTTTGAGCAATTGACATTCTTTGATATTTTATTAGATATTAAAGGAAAATTTCTGTTTTTACATACCCTTTAGCCCATGGACTCAAATCACCCAGTATGCCTGATTTTTCAGTAGTTATGCAAGTATGAATATGTCATAAGCTACAAAAGAAATGGAGTTTAATCCATCTACTTGTTTTGCAGAGATTATTTTAGTTTTCTATTGGAAAGCTAATCTTTAAAGAAATAGCTGTCCTTCCTCTATAAATAGAGGAGATTAATAATTATCTACTGTCTTTATCCTTAATGATTAGCACGATGTGATGCAAAATCTCCCTGGGCCTCTAGGCAGGGGCCTCACTGTTTGGCCTTACCACAAACTTCAATATTCACCTTTTAGCTTTCAGATCTTATAAGAAGTTTTAGTGAAAACGGGTATGCACAATTCTTATTGACAGTGGATAAAAGAGCTCCTTCAGGCTTCAAACATGGTCCAGAGTCTGCCTTGTTCTTCTTAAGGAGCAGGAATGTATTTCATGTTTTCTGTTTTTCTTTGGAATATGACAGAGATCTAAAACCAATCCCGTCAAGATCAGACAGAAGCAGAAACTGGAATTTGCTTTTTTGTTTGTTTTCTGTATTTGCTTGTGGTAGAGAAACAGAGCCAGAGATGGGGAGGGTTGACAGGAGGACAAAAGAGCATCCCAGAGGACTGGAGAAATAGTCCAAAACAGTTTCACTTGGTTGCTTTACCAAGTCAGATAATAATTTCATCTCTGGGCTGACCTAGAAAATAGTGACTGATTTTTATTTTTTTTTATTGTCCATTTACTGCTTCATTTTTTGTAAAAACAAAACTAAAAAAAAAACCTCTTTTTTTTTTGTCATTTAGTTTTTTTCATTGAGATCGGTATAGAAATAGTTCTTGATTGCATGGCATGTGATACATTCAATCTTTTTCTACCTTGTTATTAACAAATAATGTTTGTTCTTACTATACAGTGTATGTTTTGCAAATATATGGCATTACTATGATAATAAAATGTTCTACTTAAAAAAAATATTTCTGAGCTGTCTTCATGGCATTAAAATCAAATTTGATGGTACAAGCCAAAACACACACAGCTGTTGTGCTCAGGAGATGGGGTGGCTTTGGCAGAAGGCCTTTAAGATCATCTCCCATGTGAAGCTCTGACTGGGAATTTATTAAAGTGCATGCTATTGTGATTCAAAGTTGAGTTGTTCAAAGACTCCTTTTTTAGGAGGTTGGTATTACTTTGACCGTATAAACCTACATGTGTTTATGGATTGTTCATTCCAAATTCCTTAATTTAGTTAAGAGGATTTCTTATGTGACTTAGAAGAGTAAAGATTGAGACCTCAGTCAGTTGTCTTGGGGCTGTGAGCAGTGTTTTAAAGATCTGTTACCTATTTTCCCATACAGCTGTCTGACAGCAAGTGGAGCATGCTGTGCTGCAAGTCTTAAGATGACACATTGGTACCTTGCTCTGCTGATTTCTTAATTCATTTGTTACATTCTTTTCCAGCTAACTTTGTTCGCTCTTAGTGCTTTGAGAACACTGGAAGAAGGAAAACCACTCCTTTGTGTTTTGATTACATGATTACAGAGTAGGTTTCTCCTCTGAATTTGCACAGTTTTAGTAGCACAAAGAAGCCAAAATCCCACTGACCCCTGGGAGCTGTTGTGCTGCCAGCTCTCAGCTGGTGTAAAAGCAGTGTGGCAGAGGCATTTGTGGGAGAAAGGAAGCACAGTTGTGCTCTGCTGATTTTTGCCTGGACACAGATTGTAAAGCTCTATATCGAGACAGTCTATGTATCAGCAGCTGCCAGAGTTCTCTAGCTTGCACCATGGCTGCTATTTCTCATTTGTGTGGTCCATAGAGTATAAAAAAAAGCTAAAAATACAATACCAAAATAGATGCTAAATCTGTTGATTCTGTATCATGTATTACAGTTACTGCAGTGTCAAGTTAATCTTCTTATGAATTACTTAGTTGAGTGGAATGACTTCTGCATGTTTGGATCTCTATTAATTGAATATATAATTACATATCATTTGCTTTTCAGCTATGTCCTGGTTTTGTTTTCAGGTGTTTACTTAAGAAATGTAGCAGGAGTGTTACAAAGCAAAGCAAGAATCCTGTGTGTTAATTAATTTACTGAACAGGAAGGATGTCAAGGGGTTTAACCTGCTTTTGTCACGGTAGTTTCTCTGTTTCTAAAGATGCTGAGGAAAGAACACATAGTTTATGAGGATTGTCATTATTTCTAAAAGCTGAACTGTTTGGAAAGATTTTGTTTCTAGAAGATTTAACAGCACAATTCCCTGGGACTCATTATTAGGCAGATCAATAGAGATCAATAGAGCTACTGTAAAACAAGTGCAGGGGAATATACAAAGTTACATCTGCTGACAGGTATAGGAATAGACTAAAAAGAGTTAGGAATAAAAAAGCCCTTTTGGTTTGCAGCAGTGGCTGTAAGGAATTATTTGAGAAGTGAAAATTCATCCATTTACATTTTAAATATACCACTTCATTCTCCACAGTCTTAATTTTCACAGAGATGCCAGTTGTCTTCTTAAATAATAATTGTTAAAAAAAAAAAAAAAGCCCTGCAAGGTGTTTGAGGCATTCATTGAGACGTTCATTTCATACCAAGCCTGTTTATTCAAGACAATCCAGCACTGTCTCATTACAGATTTGCTCATTAAATCTTGCATTCTTCATATTTAAAGGTACAGGTATTTGATGAGCAGTTGAATAGAGTGATGATCTTGGACAGAAAGCAATACAGAGATTTTGAACTGTAAAATGCTTCAAATAGAGCAAGCGATTTGAAAGTGAACATGGAAGAAATTCTTATTTAGTGTGCTTGCAGTGTGCACTGATACTTGTCTGTGGTCAGGCCTCTTGAGTACTGAGGACATGCCTTTTGATTTGGGGTTTGATTAAAGGGTCATGTGCCGTAACTGCTCAGGAATGTAGTGGTGAATCATTAAAAAAACCGGTATAATCACGGACAAAGACCCTCTAACTAATTAAACTTACAAAGTGGAATGTTTATTCACTGGCAGGCAGCATGGGAGTCACCTCTGAAAGGTGTGACCGCCCCAAACAAGGTTCTTTGCCATCTATTTATTGCCCAAGATCTCACATACAATACATGTGCATAACCCCAGCACCTCCCATCCCCACCCCATATTAAAATGAGCCCATCAGTCTTTCACTTCTCTTGAATTGGGTCAGTGGTCTCGAAATGGGTCAGTGGTCTCAAAGGATGAAGTCAGGAGAGTCTTCATCAGGTCTCAGTGACCCTCTGGCATGATCCAAGGCTCCGTGCTTCATGGTTAACGGTTTACTTATTTTACATTCTTCTGTATGAAAATTTATAATAGCAGATAATTATACCAATTGGCTCTAGCCTAAGTATCTAATAATTATTAACCTACCATTTACCTACCTAACTTACATCTTGGTCATGGAAACTACTTCTACTCTTAGCAAAAATTCTAACTTTTTAAAACCATTATTCAGTGGGTGTGTATGAAAAACAAGGATCCTGGATGTTGGTTACTCCATGCTGCCTTTCTTTCCTCCCTCAGCTCATCCCAGGCATTCTCCAGCCTTGGTCCTAGCAGGGCCTCTCAGGGACAGATTTGGGTTTCTGTGAGCCAGGTCAAACCCAGAGCTTTGCACCTCCCAGCTCATCTGGGACGGCATAGAAGCAACAAACGTTGAGGAATCAGAGGTGACCCGATCCAAACGGCTCCTGAGTCAGCAAAGAGACTGACTGAAAGTTATCATTGTTCTTTCCTTGTGCAAGGCCTGAGGGGGGCATAAGTGACAGTCTTGCCCCAAATCATGTCCTACTGCCTTATTCTGTCGGTGTGGAGTGACCACATCACCTCAAAAATTCAGGTCTGAGTGATCTGAATCACAGAGCAGAGGGAAGGTGGGACTTCCCACCTTCCTGTGAGTAGTGTCCCCTCCACCCCAACACCAGCAAAAATTTGGTTCCCTCCATCCCCAGTTCTCCCCATGCTGCACTTTGATCTCACAGCCCTGTCTCCCTGTACTGTTGCTGTCTGGAGGAGCAAGCTGCTGTCTCCTCCACACCTTCTTCCAGTTATCCATGGCTCTTCCCTGCATATACCTCCTCCCACAGATAAGCTGGGAGATCCTTGTTCTTCCCACAGGACCAAACCTCACAGGTTGTTCCCCTTCCTTCACCAGGTTTACAGGTTTACAGACTTGCTGTGTGAATCACCCCAGACTCAGGGCTGGAAAATCATCTCCTCCCAGCAGTGCAGACTCATGTACCAAAAGCTCTGTGTTTCTGCACAGAAATACATAAAGGAGCAATTTTCACTAGGAAATTAAGAGAAACTGAGGGGATGGTCTTTAGGACCTGCCTTCCTTTGCAGCACAAAGGATGCAGCTCCACAGCTATTTCAGCTGTACGTGCCTGTAGGAAAGGAGGCAGGATTTACATCTATTGCAATCATTCTGTACTAATCTGCAGGGAATATTAGAGACAAATTGTCTGACATTTAGGTTTAGAAGTAGTTCCCTAAATACCCAAAGTGTATTACTGCTAATGCTCTGATGCTAATTTGGTATGTTGTTAATATCCCTGCTTCTCTTGGCGATAATGGTGAAATGCTGCACTTCAGAGACTTGGGCTGGGATCTGTGGTTCAGCTGGTGTAAATCCACAGTTGTTTTGCCTTTGGTATGGTTAATTCAGGTTTTCATCTGTGGAACAGTTCCTTGGCAAACTTGTTTCTTTTGTTTTACTGAACTTGGAAAGACAAGCCAAATTCTGACTGCTGATCCATGGTTTTTACACCCATTGGGATCCATAGGGTTGGCATAGATATGTCAGAAATGAAGATTTAGCACCTTCCATTCTGTACTTCTGTAAACTATTTATTGCTTATGTTGGGCTCAGTGGACCTTAGGTCAATATATACTCTTAGGGCAACATGAGTCTGCCTGTTTAGAAAAAATTGATTAATTGGCATCAGATGGACACCCTTGCAGTTAGTTTTGAAACAGCAATATTATAGATCAATCTGTTGTCTTCTTTTTATTCCAAGAAAGTGGTTAAGAGGAAACACTCCAGTATATCCTGACTTACAATAGTCCCAAGGCATTCATCCAAAGGCGTGATGATTGAGGAATGCCTCAAATCATCTTGCTCCAGTAAATCTTCCTCTGAAAGTGGTGACTGTAGTGTGGGGGTGTCCAGGACATGGACCTTTAGCATTTCACTAAGATTAAACTGCCATCAACCAATGCAGCCATAATTTCACACACAGACATGCAACTGTCTAGAGGCTTGGATAAAGGATCTCTTGTTTGGCTTCTCAATTTACTTCATTTGACTGGTGTCTGGGAAATGGGCACAAATTTGTTTCTGCAAAAATGAAGTTCATGAGAAAGGAAGTAGAAGAGATGGTCTTGGTGGAGAGCAGGGGCTTAGGGCTGTTGGTAAGAGTTGTGGGGCTTTTTTCTGCTATAACTCTCCTGACCTTGACCAGGGCTCTGTCTTCATTTAAGGTGAGGATATTGCTTCTCTAGTTTTCAGGAATGTTGTGACAATAAAATTACCTGGTATTGGGGAAATGCTCCAAGAAGGGCAAGGGAGTATAGACAGAAAAAGCTTTGACCTGGATTTTTGCCTCAGGGACCTTGCCTTTTTGGGCTCTGAGCCTGACTGCAACTACAAAGACATTTAACTTCATAGTCCACAGACATATGCTATTGTGCATTGAAAGTCAGACAATATTAATGTTCCAGAAAAGAGAACCACAGGGCAAAGTTTGCACCATTTTCCATGCTTGTTGGAAACACTGTCACTGGAAGAAATTCATGTGCTGCCATTTTACATTCCCTCTACTGTGTTTGTCATGTGAATGAGTTATTAAGCTGTGAATGCCTCATATATTCTGTAAATTACAGAGTAGAAACATTCGGCACTACTATTTTGACCTTTTCAGCATTCTGTGATTTGCTGGGCATGCCATTCCACATCTTTTGTTTACAGCCTCACTAAAACTTAGGGATGGAGCTGAGTGGGCAAACAGTCAAAATATACAGGGCTGGGAAAGGTCAGGGTCATGCATCACAGCACTGCTGTTCAGTGGGCAGGGAAGATTAAAATCTAGACTAAGCATTCTTGTGATTTTTTTCCTCCTTCATTGAAAAATAATAGAAAATTGTATTTTGTAATCTGTTCCAAAGGCAGCAATGCAGAAAATGAAGACTGATGGTATAATTTTTATTTCTTAAAATTTCAATACCGTAATGTCATGATCTTAGAGGCTGTGAAAATCAAAGCTGTCATAGTCCTTCAAAAGAAGTGAGATGGAATTCCACTCACCAAATCTTTGCTTCATTTAATCCATGTTTGATAAATGTTGCTCTTACCTTCATCCTCAATACCCTTGTGCTTGTCTCCATCCTACAGAAACAAATAAGTTTGCATTAGGTAATTGAACTTCGACCATTAGAATGAGATTGAGCTACAATTTTCGTGTTAGATATTGCAATCCAATGAAAACCAAATGAAAGGCAGTCAAAGCAAGATTTTTCTTGAAATTAAGAGATATTTTTATTACCTTCTGAAGACACATGTTACGTGACTTCACAAAACCCCTAATCAGGTGGAAAGTGAAAAATAGAGGAAGCAGTAATCTGAGGAAAGGCAGCACAGGCAGTCTGACTTCTGCCGTACTTTTTTAGTTTAAAACAAGCCACACAGTGAATGATGACTGTAACTTTCTACTACTGAGTAGGTTTTCATTATCTGCTTATACTATATGAGAAGCTTACTAATTTTAGCATGCTTGGCTCTAGTCTCATGAATAAGTGAATATAATTAGTCATGAAAACATCCACATAGATCTCATTGATGCACAGTCAGGTGTGCAGTTACTTCAGCTCACAGGAGCCTAAACACTTACTTGAGCAATGTTTTATATTACTCAAATACAAATTTCACTGATGGTCTTGCACATTGCATTAAGGCCTAAGAAAATTTTGTTTTATATCCAACAGAGTTGCAAATTTAAGTGAGCTGAATATGCTACTGCTATAATGTCAGTGAAGAAGTCTGTAAATGGTGTTACGTGCTTCCCTGGCCAAATGTGATGTAATCATTTGCAAGCTCCAAGTGTTTTTCACATTTCTCTGATCAAACTCAGTGGTTTGAGTTGAGAATTTAAATGCTTAGAATGCAGTAATTTTAATTTTAACAAGGAAAACAACCGGTGTGTTAAGGATGCTTTTTCATTACTAGTGACGTGATTAAATACAATCGATTTTCTGAATTTTTTCTCTTTATGAAGGAAAAGATTGTCCATGTGGATGTTTCCTTGCATACATCCTCTAAATGCTTCTGGACTTGACACACTATTTTGAATAGTTTATTGTCAAGTCCTGAATATGCAGAGTTTGAAAAGTGAAATTGTTACCATTGGGCAGGCTGACGAAATCAGGATTTCAGTGTCCCAATCACACTACTGTAAACTCTTTTTAATGATTTCCTCATCTGTTTTGATGAATTTGAAATCCAGTTTATAGACAATATTCTGCAGCCTGTCACTCCAATTGTTTATAATAAAAAACATCACAGGCAGAAAATTACTTTGGTGTAACGTTTGAGCACTGCCCCAATGAAGTGGATGCATACAGAGTAGGCAGAGAATTTCATTTGTAAGTGCAGTGGGTACTTGTGGTTTAGTTTTACCAGAATTCACCTGCCTTTCCTGATTAACTCACTTTGGAAACTGAGTTGTAGAGACTGCATTGTGTGCAATAAGGAATCTGCTTTACTAAGGATCATTGACCAAGTGTTTTATTTAGGACTGTGGTTTAACTTTTCTAAATATCACCTGGCGTAGTGAGTGGTGTGTAGATATCAAATTGTTATTCACCCTGTGGGCACAGTGCCTCTGAGAGGGGATCTGTTGCATTTGAGCAGTTATTCAGAGGCAGGCAAGCATACTGCTTCTCTCCCTGTCAGGATTTTTAAACCCCCTCCTCTCACAATTCAGCTCATACCTTCACAGCCTGACCTGTCTTGTGTGAAATGCCTCCTCAGTCAGAAGACACTTAAACAAACTTGTGATTCCAAACACCTAAATTTTTTAGCAGCACTTGAGGGTTATCAGTTGTAGTTTTGCCTGTAAAAATGCCAGGAAATCCACAAGTGAATCACAGCACTGTAGTGTGTAACAACGAGTGTGGCTGTCTTGGGTTATTAGAATAGCTTTTCAAAGAGACATCAGGAAATCCTCCCTGGGAATTTGCAAGCATCTTGTTTTCTGTGCTAATTTTGTATCAGAACCTTGGTTCCCACCTGTCTTGTACAATAATCCGTGCCAGCTGTGTAGTGAGGTGTTCTACCAACATTTCAGCAAAACTGACCATGCAGATTCATTTTTTTCCTATGTGATATAAGAATCATCTGTAATTAACTTGTAAATATTGATGTATCTGCATCAGTGTTTTGTTTCCTCTTCCGTAGTTATTTACCTTACAGTCTCAAGCACTGAAATCCTTGTCAGAACTTCCATTAATATTTTTTATCAGGCCACATTAATAAAAATGATTGAGAAAGCTTTGGCAATTTTCTGCTGCAAATAGTATTTTTGAATTGTGATTCTGTTATCCTACATAACCATGTAAAAAGTACATTATGTTCAGAAACCACTTTAAGCATTTAGGGAGATGTTATTTGAAGTTTGGTTTATGTCAACTTTTGGCACAGCAAAAATTAGGTGACAAACGAGAATATTTGAGAGTCTAAATTATGAATAGAGATGCTAAAACAGCATTGATACATCCAGGCTCAGTCTAGGTCACTGTGTTCTGTTACAGTACAAGCCAAAGGAACTTCAGTCTAGCAAGGCTATGTTTGGTCATATGAAGAAGCACCCATCATTAATGTGTTACAAATGCAGAATAATTGATGTCTTTTGTTGTGTTAAAAAAGAAAAGATTACCTGATATGTTTGCCATGGTATTATATGTTACTGCCACCATGGCATGCCTTTTAAAGAAATGATGCAATGGTGTGAACTCCCAAAATGAAGCCTGCTGCCCATGGCATCCAAATGATGACACTTCAGACACACCTAGAACTCAAGTATCAATGAGAATTGTCTGCTGTAGGAAAGGATGCATGGCCTCATAGTGACAGTGTAGTGTTCCTGCTCTGACATGAGCTGAATTTCCATCTGAGCAGACATTGCTCTCCTTGTGTTCCTGTTTCTCATGGTATGAATAGGATATATATTGTCTAGATCTTTGGGAATTTTGGAAATATGTGGGAAGAGATTGCTTGCTAGGTTTTGTTCTTCTAAAGGAAACTAGAGAAACATTTTTAAGCAGGTTTTTGGGGGGGGTTGACCAGACAATAATGAATGATTATGAGCTCAAAAGTGGGCAGCAGAACAGCTGGCATGAGTAAAACCTTGTTGGGTTGTTTTTGCTGTATCTCTGATTGAAATCACCAGTTTTCAAAGCCGATGCTGACTCTGTTGAATCTATTTTAGTTCCTGCATCAACTCATTTGAAGCATAAGTGTAACTGGGAAGGGAACCAAGGTTCTCTAGCAGAATGCCACATCTGCAGTGTCAGACACGTGAGTCCCCACAAACACCTGTTTTAATAAACAGCCAATTTGCTAATTCTCAGTTATGCCCACAAATAGCATCTGTTTCTGGCCAGTTGTCTACCTGAATATAGCATCCTTCTTAATCAGTGAAAGCTTCTGTTGCATAACTAGTCTGACTCATTTTCCACCCAGAGATGGGAATTACCCACTGTGTTCTCTGCCCTTAATATCCTTGAGGGAATTGGTGGAAAATAGAAAGTCTGCTGGAAAGGTTCCACCCTCCCTTCCAAGCAAATAAAGCTGTCAGAGCTTTGATATGTACATAAAAATAAATACATTTTTAGAGCTGGGTGTTATTAAAATGCCACACTGGCTGAATGATAATTAGTGATGGACCAGTGGAGCACCCAGGGCATTCCCAAGTGGATGTTGCTTTAATGATGGCTCAAAACAGACATTTATGGTGAGACTGGATGCTGCTGAGAGAGAAATAGAAACACCTTCCTGACACCTAGAAGCCAGCACCACATTATCAGCTGAAAGGAGCCTGGACATGTGTTCCAAGCAAACCTGGCATTGCACACTTCCACTGTGATAAATATGTGCCTTGCACTCTGCATCCATGGACTTTGAAGAGAGCCTGGCAGAAGGGCACAGGAAAGACTTACTGTTCTTCCTCAGGAAAATTTTGTATCTTTAAGACTGAAATTCTGGATCTAGTAATAAATTCTCTGTACAAAGGCTGTGTGTACAGCCTTACGGTGCCAATAATGGAGTAAATAAAACTGTAACACTATATAATCTCTAAATAATTTCCTGTCTTCTTTGAAGGAAACAACCTCTTGGGAGGAATTGTGGTGATAGGGCTAATCCTTTTCTCTTCCTGCCATGTCCCATTACTAACTACAGAGATTCAGGAGAAGTGCATTGAAGTATTAAACTGTTTTATTGCTTTTCTTATTTAAACATTCCTAATGGGATTACAGCAGAGGCCATTGCATTTAGGAATAAAGCAACTTCTGACCTCTGCCTATGCACATAGGAAGTAATATATTGTCTGCTATGCAGTTATTACAAGTAGTACATTGATGATACAAACTGTCCAGCAGGAGTGAGGGACTAGAGACACAAAGCAATAACATACCAAGATTTTGGCAATTTTAACCTTTCAAAAGCAGCATAGCAGCTGATCATGTACCCAATGCAATAACAGTATAATAATACAGCCAGGGAGAAGTGGCTCTCTAACCCAGCAAAACTGAAGCCATGACTTAAACCTTGACATAAATTTTTGTAAGCCAACTTCTGCTTCTTGTTAGCAAAAGACTAAATCTTTCATCATCCATGGTAATTCTGCCCAGCAGCTTGTATTTGATGGAAACTCAGCTCAGTGGAAGCCAATCCAAACTGCTTGTGGCTTGAATTATAGTTTATAGAAATCAAGCTGCCCAAAGTGCTATGAAAACAATGGGGTTCTGTGCCCCCTGATTAAAAAAAATGTGATGAAACTGATAATTCACTTACATTTTCAAAAAGAAGTATTCATGAAGTACAAGTTGTCTGATTAGTGAGAGATGAAGCAACCAGTCCCTTAAACTTCTCCTGTAACTGAGCAACCAGCAGTGGTAGATGTTCATGTTTTGAGTCCATAATGCACCCTGACAAGGGAGTTCACTGGATGGAGGTAGGCAGGAATAAAATTAAAATTGAAGAAAAACAACTGAAGCCTAGGGACAAAATTGCAACATTCTATTTTTATTTTTGAGACAAATGGGCTCACTGGGATTTTCTGAATGTCTCTCACTGAAGTTGCATATTAAGTACCTTGAAAGCAAACGATGCAGCACAGGAGGGAGTTGGCTACTTGCTGTGCACTGAGCAGAGATTTCTCATTTCATCCATCATTCACAATGTGCTGCAGTATTTCCAGAACTACTGAACTTATCTAACGTAGGGTGGAATAAGACCAAGAGCTTATTTGCAGTGTGTGCTCTGCTCTGAACTGAATGTAATGAGGTGGTTTGTAATTGCAGGATTCACTCCTATAGAATAACGTGTGGCTGTGCACCCTGCATTTTAGGATATATGGTTTCAGTAATCAAGAATTGGTTATTTATAAATCAAAGACTGACTTACATATCAGACTCAAGGGGCTTTTTGCCCTTTGTTTCCTGTAAATGTAGATTGCACTCTATCTGTAAGTACATCATTAGAACTGCACTTTAAGAACTACTATCCAGCTTCTCCATTTCTCACAGTGCATCCCATAGAGCTTATGTTAATGGATTTATGGCTTTCCAGGTCATCCCACATCTGACTATCCACACAACAGAGAGCAGGCTATATAATAATTTACTCAGAGTAGCAGCAAAAAAATGCAGCTAAGTCTTGCTAGCTTACTAATAGTTGGCCAGCCTTGGGAGCTAGGGATGGATGAGCTGATCTCTCAAGATCCTTCCTGCTTCAGCATCCACTGTGTTATGATTTAAGAAGCTGAAGATTTTAAAAAGATTGAGGCTCTTGGTAAAATCCCAAGATGTTGATGAATTTGGCAGTGTACCTCTTCTCTCTTTCTGTTCACCACTTCATTGCAGTTAATTTAAACTCCATCATCAAATTATTGAAATAGCTTTCATTTGTCAGCTTCTTAAATACATTTCTGATATTTGCTGTTGAAATGTATCAATGTGTGTGGTTGGAGAGGTACAATCATCTGTAGTGACCAAAATTATGGAATTGCAGAATAGTTTGACTTGGAGGGGACCTTTAAATGTCATGCAGTCCATCACCCCTACAAGGAGGAGGGATGTCTTCAAGTAGATCAGGTCACTCAGAGCCCTGTCCAACCTGACTGTGAGTATTTCCCAGGCTGAGGCCATGCTCAGGTGCAGTCTGGCAGCCACAGCAGGTTCTTACACCTAAAGCCATTGCATCAGTCCTTGTAGTTTGCTCTCAGTCAGTGTGTGCCCAGTCCCTGGATTGTTTAGGTTACTCACTGACAGACCTTTGGCTGCTTTGGGGGTTGAAGAAAGAATCTACAAACTGAGATTTTTTTGGGGGGGTGATGAAGGGAACTATGAGGACTACATTCTGCATATCCCCTTTTTGTTGCCTCTTCTTGGAGGAGATTCTGGGGACTGTGTCACAGACTGATTTCCACCACTGATGTGAAGTACCTTTAAAAAAAACCCTTTGTAGCACATGAGGCCTATTGCAGCTGACATTGTTTCATGTTTTAGTGTCTATCCGGCTCCAGCTGTTACATCAACTGGAGCTTTGAAAATCATTATTCCGTGTGGATTTTGTGCTCCCCTATAAGGACAGTGTCTGTACAAACCCAAAGCACGTGCAGCAAGGTTACTTCAAGATTTATTTTACAGCGAATTCATTTATCTGGATGCCTCATGAGATTAAAGTCAAACTTAAAAGAATCATTTTCCAAAAGAGAAAGCAAACAATGATTTAGCTGGTCCATACCCCATCATTCACCATTCAGGCTTGGGACAATGGCAGCATTATGTCACTGTCCTAAGTGTGAATGTTGCCTCTAAATTTGTATTTTCTAAAGATGGAAAGTGAAGCAGCCGTTCTCTGATAAAGGCTAGTTGTCTTTGATATCATAGATAAATGCTTTGATAGTTACTTTTTAATTGCTTTATTGCTAAAAATTTTCAATGAAGCCATAAAAGAGAAAAAAAAGATCAGCCTAATTGCCTCAAGATGGATATGTAATGCATAAATCTCTTGTTTAATGGATCTAGTAATAGACCACCTGTTTCAGTTGCCTTTTCCCATTCAGAATATGAATGAATGATTCTCTCAGATGTTCACAAAGAGAAAATACAATTGCACCATCAAAAACTCAGTGATTTTTCTTTTTGCTTTTTTTTCCTTGAGGTTTGCTTGTTCTTGTTCTGTGTATCAGCCAACCTTGGTACATTTAACCTTGGGAAAATAAAACCCTTTGGTGTGATGTGTAAAGCTTCATGCATTTTTGTTTTCCAGTTGTGTTTCAAATGAGAATAGAGAGCCATCACATTAACAAAAACATTGCCAAGCCCCCAGAGAGTCAGGCCTGAGTTGCAAGTATTCCTTCATATGGTCCCTGTGGATATTCTTGTGGTCCATGTATACTCCCCAGTATGAATACCATCCCTCTTGCCCAGTTCTGTGTCTTTTGGTATTGGTATTACTTGTCTCTGGTAGGATTTGGTTGTATTGAGGGTATTTGAGCTCCACAGCCTGTCTTATGATTTGATATGTTTTTAAAATAATAATTTTTTAAAAAGGACTGCACAGCTTTGTGGATATAGGCTTTTCCTTTTTGTGGACATGTGGAATTCCTGAGCCATTCTAAAAATAGGGAATTTTAATTTAATCTTAGATTTCCTCTTGCAGTGTTTGTATTTTGCATTGTAATTTTTGGGGGGAAGAGGGTTTGGATGTTTGGGTTGTTTTTCTTTCCCATTAAGGATCCTAAGAATACATTTCCAAAATGCTGAAAGGGCCTGTATTGTCAGTTACCACATCCCACTCATCTGGGTAACTTTCTAAGACATGCTAATTTGTTGTCTTTTTAAATTAGGAGCAGCACAGTTCTGAGGTGTCATCCTCCTGTTCTAAGTCCTGGCATGATCACTTTAAGCACATCCAGAAAAGCTGCCTCTCTGTGGTTCCTCCATGTTCCCTGTGGTGACTGTATTCCAAAGATGTGCATTTTCCTTATGAAAAATCTCTTTTCAAAGTTCAGCCCCACAGTGGAAATTTGAGACTCAGAGGGCTTCTCGTATGCAGAGGCTTTATAAGCTCCAGTCAGAGATGAATGAATGAAGCAGTCCAGCAGGCATTAAAATGGCAACAAACAGGGAAGGTGGGATGGGAAGAAACGAGCAGTCATTTAGAAAAAAAAAATCAAGATGTCAAGAACAAAATTAATCAAGCCATTAGGGGATATAAAGATTATTTTTTAATTTTTTTTTTTTAACATTTACACAGACATGAAAGGAACCTGAGTGATAAACAAGAAAGAGAATGGCACATTTATGGGCTTAAATTCAACCTGGTCGATAGAAGAGAAATCTGGTGGGAATGATTTGCCTGATGGAAGCGCTAAAATCCATGTTTATCACCTATTTAACAGCAGATGAGGGAAGGAGGAGCCATCTGTCAGAAGTTTGCAGCTTCTGAGAGGACCTGGAGGCAATCTCTGATGGATGTGTATCTATCAGTGCTTTAGCCATGAAAGAGCAGAAAGGGGGATGGGATGGGATGGGATGGTATGGTGTCTCTGCACACCATGGGTTTGCAGATAGAAGGAAGGTGACCCATTGTGAAGCCTTTCACTGTCAGTTGAAGGCTGGGGGAGCTGTTCCGTGGTGTTGTTTCATGCTCATTGTGGCAAGCTGGAAATCAGGCTTTATCAGCTTCCCCCTGACATACTCTATCCCTAGCAGGGGATTTATATGTCAGCTTCATCCTGAGAAGCAAAGAGGAAAAGATCAGTGCAGTAAAAGCTAGTTTAGTTTAACTAGGTATAGAAGGCGTATGATTTGGCAATCTTATTTCCACATGATATATGTAAAATGAGTGAAAAAAAGTTAAATTCAAACCATGAGCAATATTGCTTGGTATCAGCTTTATTTATCACTGATGATATCACAAAACTGTGCCTGTGTTTCATCTCTATGTCACAGTCTCTGCTGCCATATCCAGCCCTCTCCTGCCACTGCCAAAGAGCCTGATTTATGGTCCATAGTATTTTTGGTCTGATTTTCATGCAATATTGAGATGGTGCCAGCAGTCACCATCTCTGTTTCTGTAGCTCCTGCACTACTTCCTTGTGGATGTCAGCTCCACAAAATCATCCAGTGGGATTTTGTTCTCACTCTGCTAAGAGCAGCTCGGTTTCCAGGCATGGGGGTGCAAGACAGACAGGAGAGAGAGCCCCTGGGCCCTGCTCTTTCCAAACTGCATTCAACCAAAGGGTAATAGCACTGGGATGCTCTGTTGTATTGAGAAATGCTTTTTTCCCTCAATTTTGTTGAAAAGTTTCAGCTATATTGCCTGTATTGTTAAAATTCAGATCAAAAATTACAGCTTTAAAGGAGCCACATTCACGTTGACAACATTGCTGTGGTAAATCAGCTTGTAGGACATAAAAATTGATGCTAAGAACTGGGGAAAGTTAGAAAATATTTTAGTAAAATCTCAGAAGCCAAGAGTCAGGGACGCTTTGCTCTGGAGTTACAGTGAAATGGGGACAATACACAGTGACACAGAGGTACCAGGCAATAGGCACTTCAGTACAGCAAAGACTGTAAAAACAATGAGGGAGTCTGCTTGGGAAGCATTTTGGGAGAGCTGCTGTGTCCAGAAGGAGTCATAGAACCCCTAGGGAATACACTTGCGGGGTTGGGGAAATGGATCTGGTGTGGTGATGGGATCCTTGCAGCAGTCAGTCTCCAGGTCTGTTAGCATTTGGGGAAGCTCAGTGTGAGGAGGACAGTTTGGGAGGCCCACAAGAAAGGATAAAGATCTGGGAAGAATTAAAGAATCTCTGCTTGTTCAACACAGTGCCACGTGGCTTAGTCTGAGTTACATACAGAGGGACTTGGAATTGGTGATGGAAAGCTCTTGTGTCTGTTAAGCTGAAGTGTGTAACAAGAAGTGATTACGTTGTGTTGATGCTGTGAGTGTATCCCAGACTTACAGCACAGGCATTTTCCAGGGGAGGTGATAAAGACATGCAGCAGCCTGTGACTCTCCATCAGTGTCAGTTCTTCAGTCAGGAACTGGACTTTGCCCAATTCAAGATGTGCTGCTGCCTGACCTCCTCCTGTGGCTTGTGGAATGAGAGCTCAGAGTGCAAGATCAGAGGGCCCTTCTGCCTCTGTCCTCTCCAAAAAGCTAAATGTCCAGTGTTAAACTCTTGAACCTGAAGTTATATAAATGACTTGATTTTGAAACCCTTTCAAAGTCAACAGGATCTGAACCTAGGTACATAGCCAGAGTGAAATTTCTAGTCACTAATTGTTAATTTTGTGTACATTCACCTTTATTTACAAGTACACTCTGTAGAGGACCAGTACATGGGAGAAAATAGCCTAGTTCAGGTTAAAATGTGCTATTTCTAATAACTGGTCAAGACAGAATGTGTTCAAAATGTAGACCCCAGAGTCCTGGAGATTGTCTTGCTCCAGAACAAAACATGGTTCATATACCATAGGGCTCACACCCCAAAAATCCCTCCTTAACCTCCAGTTTTGTTTGCTGCAAGCTAACTTATAATAGTGGGGAATCTGGGAGATACATCTGCATGGCAAAGGTATGATTTACTAAGTTTTGGGATTTTAAAAATTTGAAATAGTTACCCCAGTGCACTCCCTGCTATATAGTTATGCTAATATAAATGTGTCTTATACTGCAAAATATTTTTTGTTCTTAGTGTTGATTGTCTGTGCCAGTACGTGCAGATTCTGAGGTAACATATAGTTTTAATAAACCTCTTTGATAGTCTGAGTTTACACAAAACAAGTATCATATTATGCTTACTTTTTATGCACCAACTATAGTTCTGGTTTTATTTCTCTATAAATGAAGAACTAAGCTCTAGTTACATATGCCTAAATGCCTGAAAAGAGGAATTTGAGTCCAGAAGCTGTTGTAATGAAGTTAGCTCTGATTTTTCTGCTAGGAAATTCCATTTGGAACCATGCTAATGTAGGAGAGTAAAATAGACTGTGAAAGTTCACTGTTTCTGGTGTTCAGAAGAATCTGCTTTTTTCATCCATTCTCTATTTTATGAAGGAATAAGTCTAAACTCAAAGTTTATTTAGCTATTCCCAAGGAAATGGAAGTGCACAGTCTGATTCTGCCTCTTACCAGAGAGGAGTAATATATAAAGCTTGTGGTTTGTCTAGGAGCCTGCAAAGCCTTATCCTGTTGAGTAAATCTCAAGTTTGGTCTGTATTACCTGCAAGATGAGTTCATTGATAACTGTACCAGGAATGGACGTTTCATTGTACCTGATGGTTTTCCCATCACTTCAGGTGCTGAGGTACCCTGATAAAATGAAAACAGATGCTCATACGTTTTTTATCAGTTTTTCCCTGTTTAGTTCCTTGAATTTTAATTGTTGCATTTTAGGCTGTGGCTTTTTTTAACATAGTGTAGTGTTATGTGTATTCCATGTGTCTGGAGGCAATACGCTTTTCCCCAGCTTCTCAGAGGTAAAGAGCCAAATTTTCAAAGGTATTGCAAATTGCCAGGGAAATAATAAATCTGGACATGATATTTTATCCAGGGCTGCTAATGACCCAATTTATTGGCTTCAAGTGAACTTTCCCCAAGGCAGATTATGATTTTCCAGCCAGTCCTCTCCTGCTTCCCAATGGTCCCATCTGTGGCAGAAAATGATGGAAACTGTAGCAGAGCCATTGCCTTATTCAAGTATCTTGTCCCTTTGCCTGCAATGTGCTGTCATTGGGTATTCAGACAAAATGGCTAATTCATTATGACCAAGCTGTTGTTATTAAGAATAAATTAGAGCAATTATGCATTATGTAGACCCTGAGCATCCTGCATCCATTGCTGTATTCGCCATGAATTGTATGATTTAATGGAATTCTATCTGCCCAAAAAAGGAAGAACCAGTAAGTGATGAGGAACTAAAGCTTAATAATTACATAGAATCACATGTTCAAAAGTCTTGAAAGGGATTTCATATAACCTGCAGCTCCAATGACTACTCAGCCATATGCTCTTCATAGTTTTCATTCTGTTCACTTCTATTTCCACCACTCTGTTTACCTGGATTCGTTTCCATGTGCTACTCAGAGAAGGATTCACACAAAGAATTCATAATGCTAGTGTTAATACTTCTAAATGTCTCCAAAAAATCACGGTGATGTTTTAGTAATTATGAAAATGGGGTTGGGGGATTTGTCTTTTTCTAAGAACTCTAAGAAGGGCTCTTCACACAGACTCTCCTATCAGTTAACTATTCTGTTAACAGCCTGTGAAAGGTAGGGAAACAAAAATGATGGTTACAGCAGCAGAAGAGAGAGATGTGAGGAAATACAGTAAAAAGTGGAGCAGAGGTTGAAGGGAAGGAAGGAAAAAGCTGTCTGGGGAAAAAGAAAAGGAATGTCAAAAAGATAGGAGGAGAGAAACACAAAGCTACAGAAAGTAATCAGCTATCAGCAAGAAGAAAAGCAACATGAAAACATTCTGGTGGGGGAAAAAAAATGATCTTTTTTTAAAAGGAAAAAAGAAAAAGTGAGAGACTTGAGAAGTGTCTCTACCTAGCATCCAGCCTCAGGAGAACTGTTCTAAAACTGAGGTATGTAAATAGGATGCATCACTTCTCCTGGCCATTTACACAGACCTATGTTCTATTAAACTCTGAAAAATATCCTCACATTCTATTCAAACACTGGCATCTATGCTTGCCACTCCCTGAAACCTGGCAGGATTGCTTGGATACTGATGACAGATCCTGACTCTACTTCTGTTCCATATTTATGGTTAAGTGGGTGTGACTTTTGGTTAATCTGTACTGGCTGTATGTGAAGGGATAAGCCTGCACATCCACATGGATCTTCAGGACTACACACCTGTGCCAAAAGCAGGGCAAAACGTGTGTGTGTGTGATTGGATTATGTTACTCTTCCAAAGGAGCACAGATTCTGTCTCCAGTTCTTCACCCTGAATCATGCAATATTGGAGTTATCATTAATTATTGCCAGTGAAGTTGAGCATATGGGCTTAAAAGAGTTCTAAATTATTTTGTTTTCTCTTTTATTGTTACCTATCTGCTACATACAACCAAGCAGCATAAGGCACTTGATTCTCTTCACCAGTCCCTTGTGTACAATATTGAAAGAATTCAAAGCAGTGCATATTTTAGCTGTCCTTAAGAGATGAATTACTGCTGTTTATGCTTCATGCAGACACTTGGAAACAGATTTCTGCATATATATCATATTTTGCTTGCAAGTAAGTCTTTAAAGCCACAGTTACATGCGATTTAAATCTAATTTATTCTGCATTTTTTAAAATCTGAGATGAGTTTTTAATTAGCTAACAGCAGTAAATCTGAAGTGAATGAGGGCAATACCATGAACTTAGCTTTTTAACAATTTCAAAATCATATCTTAACTGGAGAAAAAAGTCAAGATTCAGAGAAATGTCCTTCTAAGTGGACATGTCCACAACCCGGTAAACAATTTGGGTAAGAGTTCAGGTGTTCTTCTCATCCTTATTTAGACTGAGAATTCAGTGTTGAAGGTGAAATATTGCCCCTGTAGAAGGGAAAGATAAAGCTAGTACTAATGGAATAAACATTTCCTCTGTATCCAATTCTGCTTTTGGGCAGAGTAGGTCAGCATACACAGCCTCACCCCTGTCTCACATGCATCATATTCATCTCTACATGCTGTGCCTTGGAAAGTTCTGCATTCATATATTGCAGTTCTACAGTGAGGTTAACAACTGTCCTTTCTGTCCTTTCCCCTCCACCCCCGCTCGTTTTCTTAAGTACAGATAGTTTCCTTAATCACTATCTGCATCTGGATATGGATAAGTCACCAAAAAATCTTATGTCCCTCTGCCTTGATAGGGGAAGTAATTTTTTTTCTTATGTACAGTATTGTGTTATCTGCATCTTTTCCTTACTGTAATCTCTTTTTCTGTGTCACTTATTAAAAATTCTAACTTTCAAACAGCTACATAAATTTCTTTAAACATCTCCTGACTCAATAAAAAAGCAGGGAACGGATTAAATTGAACACTCAAGCTTCATTCCATTGTCTCACAAAAGTGTTCAGATAAACTATGAAATAAATCTTTCTGTCCTGTCAAGTCATTTCAATAGCTCTGATATTATTTGTGGC
Organism: Sturnus vulgaris; assembly: GCF_052056855.1. Lineage (NCBI taxonomy): Eukaryota > Metazoa > Chordata > Aves > Passeriformes > Sturnidae > Sturnus > Sturnus vulgaris. The sequence continues at coordinate 13,488,988 of NC_142256.1, read as the reverse complement.
CTCATCTATATAATCCTCACTCAGAAGTGATTGGAAAGTTCCCCTCAGTCAGCTTGCATGATCTTTAGAAGTGAAAAGTGCAAATGCTGTTGTTTAACTTTAGCTTAGATAAGGGACAGGGATCACAGTAGTTGGGGTACATGGTTATTCTCAAACAATATTGATGTTCAGTTAAATGAAAAATTCTGGAGATGCTTCACCCCATTTCACTTCTGTAGTAACAGAGCTGGAAGTGAGCTGCTGCTGCATGAGCTTTTCTAGAAAAGGATTCTGATTTCCATTGTAATTGTGGTGCTGTGGGAAAAGGGGCCCATTGGGAATGTGGGAATTGGCTCCCAGTTTGCTTTGAGCTGTGAGATTTCAAAGGGCATGGGGAAGGGAGAGTGGATTTGGTTAACTTTTGCTGCATGAGCAAGTTTTTTTGAGGGAGAGACATAATTGCAGAGCAGCTAAGAATCCAGGGGACAGTGTAAGGGAAAGGAGAAGAACACCTTCAGAAACCTGGCCTGTTTATTTTTGACCTTACTGTTGTTGCCTCCTAACCCAGATTTGCGTTTAACCAGAGGCCATTGTTTGATTTTCACCCAAAAGGTGACATCCATCCACACATCCCAGGGGAAGCTTGTGCCAAAATCAGCTGCTGACTTCCCCATCCCCTGAGGGCTTCTCATAGGAGGCAGCTCTAGGCCAGGACACAACTCCCAGCTGCAAAGGGGGCTTTAAAAGTAAATGTCTGGCTATAAAGGAACCTCTGGAAAACCTCTGGCATGGGATCTGTGCCACAGCACATCAATATACCAAAAAAAGGAGAGGAGTTTGCAAACATCATTGAGCTCTGCTCTGACTGCTCTCTCTTTCCCTTCAAGGAGGCTTTGAACAGCTCCTGGTGGAAGAAAGAGATATTGGTTTTATTGATAGTCTTTAAAGGCTTGAGAAATGTGGTTTAGGGAATAAGACTGTTATTCCTTAAAGTATGTGTACTAAGATTACCTGAATTTCTAAATACAGGCTTCAAATTTTTTCAGTCTCCCATTACATAACTTGGCGTCACTGAGTTCAATACTTCAGCAGCATGAAAATAATAATAGTCATAAAAAGAAGGCTTTGCTACAGGTAATGTTTGGAAAATAGATATGTTCTTATTCTGGACTAGTGACTACTCATACTTACAGCAAATATTCTCCTCCATGCCTATGAGAATTATTATGGGCTAGTGCATGAGAGACTTTCATCTCATGTTTTTAAATGTAGATGTCGTTCCTGCGAATACTTAAAAAATTGAATCTCATCACATGTTTCATGCGGTTTAGAACACTGTTAGGCAGCTTTTCTGCAGGTGTTTGCTGATTTTTTTGCTTTTGTTTCAGTTGTCCCAGTTTGATTCTATCTGAAAATCTTTTGGTTTGATGTCATCTCATACACTGTGTTGCTGTCATGGTTTCGACTGGCTGAGATGCCATGGTGCCTAACCTCATTAACTTACATAAAGGCAGAAGTTAGAATTTCTCAGCATAATCTTAGCCCCTAACTCTTTTCTAAGCCATTTACAGACAGATAAAATACAATTTCTCATGTATATTAAAATCAAGCAGATCATGAAAGAGAGATATTTCTTGTACTGTCATAATTTAAATTGCAGTTTGAAGTTATTTTTCTGGACAATGATAGGAAGGTGGCGTTGAACATATGGAGTGTTTATATGATTCTGTTTACTGAGTTTGGTAACACGGATTTATGAGGGGGGATTTTGGGTGTTAGTTACTTGGTGATACCCTAGTTTGCACCATTCTATTTTAAACAGTGTAGTTCCCTACTTTGCCACGTAGTAAATCAGATCCTGCCACTGTAACTCTGGCACAATCTCACAGTATTATGGTTAAAAAGATCATGGGCATACCAAAAAACATAGCTAGGTTTGGGGTGGATTTTTGGCTCTGTGGAAGAGCCTGCCAGCTGTTAGTGATTCTGAGGGCATGCCAGTGCCTTGCCTGCTCAGACACGATGTGTTTCTCACTGAGCACCTCTCTGCTTTCGTGTCCTGGCTGAAGAACAGTCCCTTTGACAACAGTGGGGCTCAGGTCAGCCCTTGGGTAATGGCAACGTGAGATAGAATTTTGTACTATAAATAAAAGGCTCATCCTTTATTTCAAAACTAAGTGGAAACTTTGACTATGCCCAGCTGCCATCCCTCATTTAACTTCTTCTCCCATTTACTTCACAGTGACTGTTAATTACCTTGCTCCTGTTCTCTTCTCTGGCATCTATTCTCCAGTGTTTCACATGAACGTGGTAGATAATACAGTACGTGTGTATGTTGACTTGGCACGGCCTGGTTTTTGGTAGCAGGGGGAGCACAGAAGTGACTTCTGTGAGAGTTGCTGGAAGCTTCCACCACGTCCGACAGAGCCAATCTCTGATGGCTCTGACGATGGACGTGCTGCTGGCCCAGTTACAGAGGTTGGTAATGCCTCTGTGATGACAGATTTAAGAAGAAAATCCCAAGAGCACACGGGCAGTTTTTCCCAGGGCTGGCGAGGCGCCGCTGCCGGGGCCATCCCGGCACAGCCCGCGGCAATGTGCCGCCGCAGCCGCCGCCATCTCGGAGCGGCTGCAGCGAGCCTCGCCTGCCGGGCCGGCCCAGCCAGCCCCGCTGCGGCGCCGGGGCAGGGCCGGCGGGGCAGGGCCAACAGGGCCGGGCCCGCAGCTTCTCCTTCCCGGTGCCCTGCCCGAGCACAGGCGTTAAACAGCGCCAGCGCCGCGGCCGCCACCTCTGCCCACACAGTGACAGCGGGGCCGCCCGGCCGGCAGCAAAAACGTGGCGGGAGAGTCCCCAACGCCGAACCTAAATGAGATCAATCCGTCAGTGCTGCGGGACCCTGCGGGAATCTCTGAACTGCTGGAACTTGTTGGCAGTGGTACCGACAGGCAGCAGTTTTTCTTCTTGACAGAGAAGAGGAGGAGGTGAGGCCATGCAAGGGAATTTAACACGGCAGCACCAAGGTCAGAGCAGAAGGAGGGGCAGGCGGTGCTCCAGGCACCGGAGCCGAGATTCCTCTGCAGGCCGTGGTGAGGAGCGTGGTGAAGCAGCTGCGCCCCTGCAGCCCATGGGGACCCACGGGGGATGCACAAATCCACCCACAGCCCGTGGGAGAAGAGCTCGGGCTGGAGCAGGTGGATGCCAGAGAAAGCTGTGATCCAGTGAGAGACCCGAATGGACAGAGAGGGCCCCTGCTTCCAAACGAGAGCAGCCTGTCCTTAGAGAACTGCACCCTGAGGATAATTGACCCACGGCACAGCAGTTTTGGGAAGACTGTTTGCCCGTGGGAGGGACCCCACAGCAGAGCAGAGCAAAGACTCCTCTCCCTGAACAAACAGATCTCGAACTGACCAAAACCCCACTCCCTGTCTCCCTGCACTATCTGTGGAAAGGAGAGAGGGGCTAAAGGTGTTTTAAAGGCCTATTTTACTTCTCATTACCCTGCTCTGACTCTGTTAATAATATATTTACTTTATACCTTTAAATTAGAAACTATTTTGGCCTTAGAGTGGTTTTCTCCCAGTCCTTTTCTCAACTCATGAGCCCTTCATTAGTTTTTTCCCCTCTCCTCTGCCCAACTGTAGCAGAAGAGGGTGAGTGAACAACTTTCATGGGTACCTGGCATTTGGGCAATATTCAAACCACGACAGTGCATCTCCTTGGAGATTTGACACTTCAGAGAGCATAGTTGCAAAGTGATTTGGTGATAATCCATATTATTTTGAATTGCTTACAACATTGGTGAAAATACGTGTTACACTTTCATAGATAATTGCTGCAGGTTTCAAGCAAGTGCAGAAGTTCACATCCCAGTGAGGTGGTTTCCTTTACTTGGACACACTTTTGGTGCCCCTAAGAAGATGAGGAAACCTTTGGATCCATATCCAGAGCATTTTAGTGGAACTAGGACATAACTGCTACGCTGCTGCTGTGCCCTTGCTCCCAAGGGTGGTATGGCAGAGTTGGGATTCCTGCTGAGAACCTGGCCCTCATCTCTGACTTGGTACAGCTGGATCCACAGACGGTGGAATTCTTTGGAGAAGGGAATGATAGATTCCTGAAACTATCTTTGAAACATCTGAAATTTCTAACAGTGGCTTCTTGGAAAAGGCACAAAAAGACCATGTAAATGTAAAAGTGCAGCCAGCTCAAAGGATAATTATGACTGTGGCTTGGCTAGCACACTCTATTAGCCTGAAGGATCAAATGAGACTGATGAATGCTGAATGACTTTAAAGGAATCAAGTATATCAATCATTAGCTACTGACACCATTGATGTTCCAGCAAGTTAATGTGACAAGTGACAGTCAGTTTTGGCTATAATGAGAAAAGACAAAGGCAAACTACCGATGTGTCATTTTGATCTTATTTTAACAAGGTGCAAAATCCTTGCAGACTGGACCCACCAGAATGCTTGTAAATACTTATATTAATGTGAAATGTTTGGAAGTCATCAGTACCATTAGTTGAGAAAGCTAGAGATATCTGACTTGATTCAGAAAGAGATTTTGTGCAGCATAAAACCACCCCAGCCTCTTGAGCTATCCTCTTGTGTAAAACCTTTGCCTTCTCCATAGAAGGGATCCTCCTACTTCTGTGTTTCTCATGGCTTTGTGGAGTGGACAGGTCTTGATTTTACTTGTCTGGTAGTGGTTATAACTGGCACACCAGAGACCTGGGCTCCAACATCCCAACTTTATGAAAGCATTCATGAAAATTTATAGGTTGTACTAGTTTGAAAGGAAACTACTGGGAGATTCCAAGTCAGAACCACAATTTAATAGGAAAATTAAAGTTAAGGCAATGATACAGAGCCACTGGCTTAAACTGACAGTCAGAATATGACCTGACACCCTGTTGGTCAGGGTGGTGGTAGTGGTCTGATTAAATGGTGGCTACAGTCCGTGATGGATGTGGTTCTGTCAAAGCGGTGATCCTGTTGAAAGATCTGATCCTTCTCCAGTGGTGGTTGTCAAGCTCTTGTCCTCTGGGAATCCAGTGGTAGGTGCTGACCCCGGTGTTCCAAACCTCACATTATATACAGGTAGGAATACTTGGTTCCTCTCCTCAGGGCATCTCACAATGGGATGCTGTAATTCTGTGAGTCATGCCTGTACCTTGATGGTCCAATAGTGGAGATGGCTCTCTCAGGGTGGTAGCTGCCCCCGGAGGGAGTTATCAGGGCTGACTCATGGAGAAGACAAAGAACACTGCCCCACCTGTTTTAACAGTTTATGAAGATGATAATAGAATACATGCTTTTGGTTATATCTTATATTGTAACCTAAAACAGGGCAGCCGGATCTGTAGTAGATTGTGAAAACAAACAACCTGAGTTTGGAGACTGCCTTAGCCACAGCAGATGCTTAAGTGTATTGCAGCCTGAATAAATATTACCGAGTTTTTGTGTTAAAGATAAGTAGAAATATTAAAGCACTGCATAAAACTGGCATCATATTTCACTGTATTCCTTGCACCAAAATAGATTGCCTACACCATTAAAGTGCTAATCTCAGAGGTATTTGTTATTTCCAAAGGATTAATGATCATTTAGTCAGCTAACAGCCCAAGGCAAAGCAGAAGGGTTTAACATTGTGCCAAGTGGTAGCTTCTTGTAGAAAGACTGCTTTCAAAGAATTAGCAGTTATGCAAAATGCTTTCAGGATGTGCCAATCAGCTCAGTGGTTTATGGCACTAATAGTCTGCTTGTTTTTCAAATAATTTACCCATTGTAATTTAGGTGCTGCAAGTTACATTTACAGATCTAATCACTACTTATAGATGAACCAGTAATTATCCAGCCAGTGAGTATATGAGCTTACTCTCAATCAAAAAACCCCAGGGGTATGTGGGGTTGATGTTGGAAAACATGCCTGGGGACTGAGTCCTGTAGATAAATTGAGTCTCTTGGGTAGATTTTTTGGAAAGCTGATCTAAATTAGAGTCCACTGAAATCAGCATTTCTGCTTTCCCAGAGAGCAGCAGAAGTTACTCTTGTGCATCTTTGTGGGTAGTGGCAGAACTGTTGCAGAGCACGTTGATGTGCTTTATTCAGACAGAACTTTGAAAGCATAAAAGTGTGTAGAAATGTCATTTTTAAACACCTCCAGGCCACAGAGATGTGTTATTTCCATATATTGCAGTATCACTGGGAACACTATAGCTGGAGAATACCTTCAGACCTTGAAAGTTTGACAAAAATACTGTTCAGAAATACTGCAGCTGCCTGAGCTAGAGCCCTGTTTCTACTCACAGAACACCAGCTCAGTTCACTTTCACATGAATATAGAGTTATATCACTTATTATCTGCCTTTATCTAAAAGCTGCAAATGGAATATTGCTTGTGCTGTCAGGTAATAGCTCAAAACATGACTTAGCCAACTCAGAACTATTTCTTAATGTCTGCTGAAGCCTGGATCTATGTGGCTCCTGCAGCCCAGATTCACATTTTGTTAATGGAAATGACAATCTCTTCATAATTTTCCCTCATGTCCTGGTTTGGGTTTGTTGAGGTTTTTTTCTGGTCTCCACGATTGTGGTACAGACTGTTGGTGTAAAATCAATGACATCAGTACATTTGCTGTGATAGTGAAGGTGATGTATCATACATTCATAGCTGTCTGAGTTGAAGTCCACATCTGGCATTTGCAAACTAGGAAAAATTCATTACTTTAAATTTGTTAAATTTGTTTGTGACCTGTGAGGGCAAAGGAACCATTTTTACAGAACATGGCTCATTTCCTCAGCTCTCAGCCTTGGGAGCAAAAGTATATCCTGGCTCATTTGACAGGACAAGGACTGTCTAGCATGACCTGTCAGTGATAAATAGGTTCCCATTCCTCCACAACAGGGCTGGAATGAGTCCTGGACTGTTCTTTTCCATATGTGACTGAACATGAAATCTTATACTTTTGGTACTGGATCTTTGCAGACATAGCATATTTGTCTCAGGCTTTGTGGTTCTTCACTTTCAAATGGTGCTAGAATGTGATAAGACAGTTTCTATTTTATAAGCAGAGCTCATACTGCTGTTTTATTAAGGTGGTTGTATATCCTCCACTATAAAACAATGGTTTTACTTGAATTTGGGTAAAATAAAACCTTTGAACTCAAATTTCCTGTTCTGGGGGACTATGCCTTCAGCAATTAATTTAAATTCAGTCAACTCACACGTATCTGAGACCAATGCAAAATCAAACATTCTGTCTAACGAGGGCTTTGTAAACAAAAACTTGATTTTTGGAGAGGAAGGTTAACACAGATTTCAGGGATTTCAGGGATTTCAGGTCTTCTTTGGAATTGCTAAGAATACCTATGCAATTTGACCAAATCACAAAGTTTCACAGTGCAAGTGAACATCCAGCCTCTTGCAGGTGTTTGTTGTCATTATTTGGGGCCTTCCTTCATGGACACACACTTGGATCCAGCTGGACAGGCAGTGATGGGCTGTGCTCTGGGGCACAGACAGCTCTGTTTCTTCCAGATGATATAGGGACTGGACAGAAAACAGGTTTAAACCTTTGCTTTCATGCTGTTTATAGAAAATTTTTCATTCCATCATCTGGCCTATGGAGAGGGTAGAAAATAGCCTGTGTGAGGTGACATTGATCTCACCCATGGGCCTGTTGTGTGGAGCCAAATAGAGATTCCTCCTTTAAGGACTTGGTGGTCTCAGATAAGGGCAGGCTTGGGGATGTTGGCTTCTTTGCCAGCATTAATTTGCTGAATCCCACAAGTGTCTGGGATGTTTCTGGAGTCCTTATAAAGTATGTGAAGCATTCCTGCTGGCCACATAAAGAAACTTTTTGTGATGAGGAAGGGGGCTTGTCTTGATTAAAGGGAAGATAAATCAGCCTAAAAATAGTCTTGAAGTGGAAAACTGTCAAAAGCCAAAAAATCTTTAGAAGTTGTATTGGGGGCAGACAGCCTTGTATTTATATAGTTGAACAAATTCCACAGCTATACAGTAGTTGTTACTCCTGCTGGATTATCTGTTTTTTCAAAAGCAATCCTTCTGTGGCTGCTGCTCACAGCTGCATCCTGACCCTGGCTCAGCTCCAGCACGGGCATCACCTCTCCTGCTGCACAAACACCTCCGGGGCAGGCAGGAGCCTGGCCAGCAGCACGGCATGGACTGCTCCATCCTCCCTTCCTGGTAAATGCTCCTCATTACCCTGGGCCAGAGCTGCCTGTAAACTTCTGTCTGGTGTTTGCTATGCAGTTGTACTTCCTCCAGCTTTTTAAACTGAATTAGGTTTCAAAACAGCTAAATATCAATTCAGTGGTTTGTATTTCAAAACTTTTTTCCATTGCTATGGCAAGAGCTGATGTCTTCATCATATTATAAATCTTAGGTATTTCCTGTGTGCAAATGCATCATTTAAATGTCTAAGGCTTCATTTAGTAGCAGAAGAATTTTGTACAGCATCAGTCTCTCCTGCATTTTTAGCTTTGAAATATCAGTTTAATCCCATGTGGGCAATTTTTTTTCTTCTTCTTCTTCTTCTTTTTTTTTTTTTTTTAATTTCAAGTCAGGTAATAATCCCTTTTGTGTTTTGTCTTTTCTTAAGTAGGTACTTTTCATTTGAAAGAAGCTGGGATGTGTAGAAAGGACTGTTTATTATCACACCATACCTATTGTGCATTTTACAGAGAGTCCTGCCTCCGTTGTTCAAGGGAATAACAATAACAGCATGAAACAGCTCAGCAAAATGAGAAATGGAATTAAAAGAGAAAATAGCTGTAGACATCCAGGAGCTGATTCAGCTCATGTATCAGAAGTCAACACTACTATACTGCTCAGCAGGAACTGGTTTTAGCTAATGGTAGTAAAAGGAAACACAGGAATTTTGAAGTGGGAAAAAGAATTATAGACTGTTATGGGAGAAATAGGCTGAAAGGGATGAGCTCTTCAATGCAGATACAGTTGTTGTAGGAGTATGAATATCCTTGATCTTTCAGTGAAAACCAGAGAGCCTTCAGATTTGCATAGGTGCTTTTTAAAAATTCTCTTATAAGGCATTTGCATGGAACACAATAGCATTCTGTTTATTGTGTTTAATAGCATTGTGTTTATTTTTTATTTATTGCAGTTCAGTAATGTAAGAAAATGTCGTAAAGCAGAGCAACTCAACAGGGTGAGAGGTGAGGTCCCACATCTCCCCACCCAGCTGAAATGGAGCTCTGGGATTGCAGGGCCTCAAGAAAGCTCCTTATGTTGTAGTTCACCATGCAGAAGTGAGCCTAACACTGTGACTGAGTCACCAGACAGAGCTGCCTGAGCTCTGTGATAGTTCTGAGCAGTCTGTCAGTGTCACTGAATTTAGGAAGGAGCATAAACTGAATAGCAGTGCACGTGGTGATCTGGGTATGCAGTGTTCACTGAGGGCAACCTTCCCTCCTGCCCTCAAAAAGGTTCCAATTCGAGGCCATTTTGAATGTTTTTGCTACAGATAATCCCGGTGGTAGAGAGCTACAGATTAATTCTGCTATTAAGTTGATTTGGTTTGTGTTGAAATGCTGAAAAATATTTGGAGCAAGACTTTATTTTTGCTCCTTTATAGGCAACTTTTAGTGAGAACTAAGTAATCTCCTAATTATGGTATTTGTGCATCTGTATGTAGATTTGTACAGTGGTGACATCTGCTATTGCCTAATCAGCTTCTAAAGAATAACAATAATCACAGGAAATGGATTTGGGAAATCTGTACTTTAATTAAATCTGCTAAGTGTCAAGTTTTGTTATAGAACTTCTACTTTCTGGCTATAGTTTTGTCTTGTTCTTACAAAAAAAATTAATTATAATCTGAGGCAGAATTATACCTTAAATATTTTTTACTCTGCTCAGACCTATTGACTGAGGAAGCACTTTCATTCTGCTCGAAAATCAAACATATTTTTAATTGAGATTCATAAGCCTTCCTGTTGGAGTCTGTGTGCTGCTCTTCAGCCACTGTCTCGGCCACATTGTAAAACTCAGGGGGAAACTAGTGTAAAGCTGCTGAATATTATGTTTTCCTTCTGAGGGAGAATTATATTAGTACTTTTTTTAAAGAGGTCATTTCTGTGTTAAACCCATATTCTCAGTATTTAGCAGTCCCACAGTGAGTTGGAATCAGTGAGCACTGCCATGGTGCAAAATAACTGTTCCAGTGCCTGCAGTGTCCTGAAAACCTCTCACTGGACTGGGACGCCACATGCAGGGGACACAGGCACAGGAGCTGCTGCCCTCTCCGCTTTCTAGGAGAGACACAGAATTTTTTGATACAAGGCATAACTTGGCTCTACATCTGTTCTTCCCAAGCTCCTACACTTTGAACAAGGCCTCCCCAGTTCTTGGTATTACTGTGTGATGTTGCCTCTTCTACACTGGAGGAAGTTGAGTTCAAAAGCCTCGTTTTTAAAAATATTTTCTGGGCAGGCCTGACTGGTGTCACCTAGCTCATTTGTCCCCAGGCGTTAAATCTGTGCAGCAGGGGAAAAAAAAAAAATCAGAGTCTTTCTGAACTATAAATGTAACCAGCAAATAGATAAGAGTTCAGTGTCCTATAATAGGATGTCTTTTCGCTGACTAGCCAAAAGGGAGTGACTCAGCCTGACTGTGTACACACACTGAAATAGACTTTTTCAAGTTTGGAGACAAAGGCCTTTACATGCATTTATAAAATTGCCTTTAAAATGCTTGTGAATGAGTTAATCACACAGCTATCTGATTAGACATGAACAGCCTCCCTATTTTTTACACGATTAGGTCATCGAAAGAGACTCACAAAACAAAATAGGCGCAGATGTGTCATCCAAGGGTGACTAATGAAATGTATTTGAAAACAGTGCAATTAGGAAAATAGTGCAAGTAGGAAATTTTCAAGCCAGTTTCACAACCGTGTCCTTCATCTTCCCTCCCAGAGCCTGCTCTTCAAGAAGTTGATAGAAAAAGTTCCCTTTGGCTTGCAGAGGTCCAGACTGGTCTCTGCTTTCTCCTTGCTCCTTTTCTTTCCCTCCTTGGGGCTGCCTCCAACTCTGTTACAGTATTTTGAGCATCTGAGCCTTATATAGTCTCTTCACTTTCACATGAAGATTGTACTTCCCATGAGCTTGCTAAAGTGGGAACTGCTGCAGTGGAGATTTGGGAGATTGGATGGCACTTAAAATCTGGGGAAGAAGAGAAACAGCACAACTGGCACAGTCATAAATGTGTGTCTCAGTAGCAAGAGCAAGCACAGAGCTGTACCCTTCCCATACCCTTGCAGAGGGAACGTTTTGTAGAGTACAATAGAGAAGGATCCTTCTCAGTTGCAGACTTTCGTCTTACTCTGAACTCCAGTGATGTGAAGTTTTTGATAAGCTGAGATCATTGTCTAGGTGCATGTAACTTACTAAATGGGCTTTCAATTACAAACTCAGAGAGCAAGAGAGAGGTGTCAAAAGAAACACGATCTTTATAGTTCTCCTGCAGTTTTAATTGTGAGTGGCACCTAATCTCTAGCAGGCAGCTGTGAGATGCAGTCCTGGGAAAGGAAAAAGCCCCTAGACAGCTGAGAATTAAAAAGAAACATGCAACTCACTTGATTACTGGTGTAATCTTTGAGGTGTCTTTGCAGTCCTAAGAACCTTGTTTTACAGCTGTCAGCTTTAAAGAATGAATGTCATCTTTCCTAAGCCTCTTTTTCTAGTGGTGGCAGTTGTCTGGGGAGATAAAAACTACACAGACTGACACAGTTGCTGATATAAAGAGGCTTTTGATGGCTCTCTCACCACTACTGTAATAAAATGAAGAAGTATTGAGTCCAGGATATCTTGCAGCCGATTTCTAGTGAGTAAAAAAATCTGCTGAGAGTAAGTCAGGCAAGTTCTAAAAGTTTCCACAGTTTAAAAGATGTTGGTGGAAGAAGAGGTGACTGGTTGGTTGCTACATTGCAATAGTGGAAGCCCTGAACTGTCTGCTCATTCTGAAAATGTAATGAATACTGTTATGGAAAAGCTTACTGGTTCTACTGTGAAAATACTGGGTACTTCCACTACTGAGCACTTCTATGTGTTCATTCTAACGTATCCAGTGGGACTCCCTGATGGGAAAGTGCTTCCCTGCTCAGCAAAGGCTGTTAGTATTTATTTAACTTCTCTCCTCAAAGTGATTTAAAACTAGGCAGACTAAGTTGCTTGAATTGAAAGGACTAACTGGTATTTTACTCAGCACTGGGGTGTGTCAGCCACATGTTTGGCAATAAACATTACTGATTTAGACATCTGTGGGAAAAATCAATGGAACACCAAGTATTAATTCACTCAGGTTCTTTAACAAATGTACCCTGGGGTTGTTCAATATGCTCTGGTCTGCTATGATGATCTTAGAATTAGGCTGGCCCCAAACCTTTTAAGTGTTATTAATAGCACTGCATTAATATTGCATGCATAATCAGAGGTTGCTTAATTTAAAGTCATGTTAGAATAATGTAAATGGATTCTCACCATGCTGGCTGACGGCACTCCCTAATTCCAATTTGTCCACGTAGTGTTTCACTGTTTTGCAGATTAGAGATTCTGGGATATTGAGTTTTGATGCTGCCAAAATTTACCTCAAAAACATTGAGATTCACTGTAGTTAAATGAATAAGGAGAGAAGCATCCTTCCTGGCTTTTTCTTATTTTCTAACATCTTTTCTACTTTTTGGATGTCGGATTTAATTCTTACTTTTCAAAAGGTGATTATGAATTCTTGCCAGGAATGTAAAAGGAATGGGTTCAGTTCTTAAACATTTGTTCCCCTGTCAAAAACAGCTCCTCTAAAATCATTCCCCCTTGAGAAAAATATGAATAATCTTAAAGAAGAAATCTGTAGGCGGAAGAGAGCTGCTAAATAAGTAATCCTAAGAAAGAGAAACGATGAGCTGCAGCCTTCAACAGCTAGAAAAAGTGTATATTATATAGACACTAACTATGGTTTGCTATTCAAAGAGCTGGAGGGAGAAGAGAGCTAAAGCTATAGAAAAATTATTTCCTCAGAGAGAGAATCTGCAGGATATAGCCTGTTGCTAGAGTTTAAGGGAAAACTGAAAAATCTCATGTTTGATTCAGAAGTTGCTGAAAAGAATAAAAAGAACAGCTTTTGGATGTAGGGTCTTTTCAAGAACTCATTTGTTAACATCCTGCTGTTCTTGGGAATAAGGCACTGGCCCCTTCCTGGCAGACCATGATGGGCTTGATCTGATCCTAAGGGCATTTAAATAAACCCTTTCCTTGGCCTTACCCAGAGCAGGACCATGTCTCAAAGCCAGAGCAGTCAGTCATTCTGCATTTGCTTTCCTTGGCTGGAGAAGAACTCCAGTCCAGTTTAACCCAGTTATTCTCTTGGGCCAGTTTGTGCTGTTCTGATGCCTCCATGTGTGTTCCAGAGCAGAGCATGTCAGAGCTGTGTGCTGAGCTCTTGTGAACAGGGCTGGGGAGGTGAAGTCAGTGGCTGGGCAGTGCTTCAGCAAGAACAGGAATTCAGGTGCTGTTTGGGATTTTCTGCATGAACGTGGTGTCCTAGCAGAGGACAGAGCCCTGGTGACACTGGTATATAATTAGAGAGGTGGCTCAGAAGTGCCTCAGTACACTAGTGACAAATCCTCTAATTGCTGATTTCATCCTTCTGGTTGACCAGTAAAGCAGTTTGAGATGGCACATTACAAATAACCCCCCCAAAACCAAGCTATTAGTAAGAGAAAAACATCTTGCAAAATGCCACAGACAATAAAACTCTTATTTCAAAAGCAGAAAGAGGTTGGGAGTTGATGTGTTCACTTGGAAACTAAGCCAGTGAGGATTTGCATGTTCAAATAAAAATAAATAAAATATAGCAGAACATTTAAAAGAAGCTTACTTCTATAATATTGCAAAATGTTAAGCACAGATTTACAAGCATAAATAAGAGCTCAAGTCACAATATGGGTAGAGACATTATACCAGTAACATTAAATAGATGAAATAGCAGTAGTCAGTCTAATAGTTTTCCTTTGCTACCCCTTGAAGCCAAAGAAATCATACTGCTTTAGGGACATGTTCAAAAATAATTCAAAGAAATATCTGCTCTGCCTTCCTGCCGCCGCCAAAATGCACCATCTGAGGTCACAGCACCAAACCACTTTTCACTGTTGCCCTGGCCATTGCACACATGGCAAATTAAGCTTTTAAAGGGCAGCAAAAATGATGAGGAAAATGTGATGGCAGCAACCAGGAAATCCATCCTGCCAAAATCAATGGCTGTTTGAATTATAGTTGCTAAATTTATCTGCCTACTCCAGGAATTTCTGAAACTTACTTTCTTTAGTCCAGCTTCTTTTTAACCATCTGGGTGATGGTTTGCCACGCTATTTCCTCCAGAGGGAAAATAACATCCCATCATTGCTCGGGGTGGTGGAAGCACCGATCATTTTGTAGCTCTGTGGGGACATCTGTTGTTGCATCACTCAGTCTGTGAGTTAGTGCCAGCAAAAGCTCAGGTCAAATCTTCTTGTTCTGTTCTGCTAAAACCAGCTTGGAATGCTAGTTCTGATTATCACATATTTAGTCAAACTAAATCCTTTCTTCTTTTTCTTCACCCTCAAGTTACCTGGATATCACATCTTTGTGTGAGTATAGAGGGAGCACAGACAAGAGCTAGGGAAAGCTGAGGAGCAGAGTGCTGGTGGTGTGTGTAACACATTGGGCAGTCTGTAAATGCTTTGCTGGAATGACATGTAATGCTGACATTTTGGGGCTCAGTTTGGCAAAGGTTGTACTGAAGCCCATTGCTGAATGCTTGAGCATATGCTTATATCCCCTGGTAGGCAACAAATCTGAGTCTTCATCTACTCTTAAGTTTTGTGCTTTTGCAAATGGAACTGGAGAGCTCATTTGGGCTCAAAAAGTACCCCACCTCCCTCTCCAGCCAGGGCTTTGAGACACCATTTTGTGGTGCAGTTCATTAAATGAACTGCCAGCAAACCTCTTCTTTGTAAATCCATTTGTATGGAGATAAACAAACTTGGATATTTTTATTATAATTTTTACAATTTCACTAGAAGCCTGTGTTTTAAATTAGCCTTCTGCTTTCCAAAAGCTCATATGCTGAGGGGTTTTTTGACAGAGAGAATCTGCAGGTGCCTGCAGTACCTTGTATTGAAGGAGTACCTCTCCATTTAGAGGGCTCGGTCATGTTTGATGTGGAGTGCTCTTCATTTTATTTAAGTAAATGATAGCTTTGGCTTCTGTAACAAAAGGCTAATTCTGCTCTGCTTGAGGGAGAGAGGAAGACATCTTAAATCAGTGCAAAGCACCATCAGTCTGTCTCTTGTCATCTGATTCAGTGTTCTCAGAAGTCAGAGAGGACCAGGATCATAAGAGTTTGTGGATCAGGAGCAGCCTGGTATAGAGGAATTCTTCACTGTCACTCTCAGGTGCTATGATGGCAAGTGTGTTGTGAGAGACCAAGCCCTGTCAGGTCCTGTGGTGGTGTCCTCAGTGGCACCCTTCCTATGCACATAAGGTGTGAGGGATTTCCATCTGGCACCTGCTGTTGTTCTGCCAGAGCCTGTGCATCCCTGAAATCCAGTTTGGGGGGTTGGCATGAGACGTGTTCAGCTTTGTTCAGGCTCTTCACCCAAGGGAATGAAAGCACTTCTCAGTGGTTTCATGGCAGAACACAGGCTTGCAGAAACCCTGGGATGGGGAAGCATCCCTTACCCTGTTACTGCAAGAACTCTGCGTGCCAGCAGCTGATGTGGGCATAGTAGACAGAGAAAGGTCTAAGGCATGTTTGAGCAGCTTTTATACATAATAATATGGCAAAATGAGTAGGCAAAATTTTTTTCCAGCTTATTTTACAGATCTCTTGTGCTAGGTTGCTACAGTTCTGGTTGGGTGTTTTCTTTTTTTTTGGATTTTTTTTTTTTTTTAATTATTATTATTTGGTTTGGTTTGGTGCACTGGTGTGGGGTGGGGTTTTTTTGTTTATTTATTTGTTTGAGTCTTTTCCATGCAGAGCTAATTCAAGTGAAGTCAGCTAGCACCTTTGGAGACATGACCAGGGCTGGAACATTAGAACATGTTTTATATTGCAGAGACAATGCTGTTTCATTTAAATTCTTTTCTCCTTTTGCAGTGCCTCATTTAAAAGGTGTGGATTTTTTCTGTTTCAAAGCCAGTTCCAAATTTTCCTGATTTTTTCTCTCATGTAAAATCACCTCTAAGCCCATAAGGGTTTCATTGGAGAAATCTAAATTTTTCCAGAGAGGTAATTTAAGGACATCCCTACCCACTTACAAAAGCAAAAAGGATATGAGTTTAAAGGGTTCCCAACGCAGTGAGGTGCTACATGATACGTATACAGACACAAGTTTTGGTTTGGGATATTTTGCTATGTTTGCCCCAGGCTAGCTGCTCAGGTATCCTGAAGAGCTGAAGCAAGTTTTCCCAATATAATTTGTTAAGCTTTTAGGCCTGGGATTTTCTTTTTTTCTGCAGTGACATGCTGTGGATTTTGCCCACACTTGACAGTAACGTGTCTGTTGCTGATTGACAGTGGAGCCAATCTAGAGTAATACTGAAACTCACCTGGTGAGCTAAAAGTGAACTGAGCAGCTTTGGGAAGCCCCTGAAGTGCTCCTAAGAGGAACTAGATCCACTCCAGAAAAGAGTGAAATTTCCAATGAGAAATTATGGGAAATATCATCAGGCAGGTACTAGCAATACTAAATGAGCTGTCGTTCACAGCATAATATTAGGAGTTTACTAATATAACCTATCCCCTCAGCAGCACTGATGGCAGACATTTTCATGTCTAGGTATTGTAAGTGGTGTCACTGCCTGCTAGCAGCATGTTTGTCACTGGAAATAGTGGACCCCCTTTGCTGCACTGCAGTGTTTGATAATTAGAGGAAACTATTACATCTGTTTGACACTTCTGAATGGTCCATGTATGTGGATAAATTTATTTCCTTTAGGGTAAGAAAAAGAAGAAGAACATGGCATATTAAAGCTTATCCTGGCTCTCTCAGACTGAGAACTTGTGCCTGTGCAATGCTTGCTCTCCAAAGGCATCCCTCAACTGAAAAGTAAAGAAATGTAGAACTCGATGTTGTTTGGCTCAGCGTTCAAAAGCAGTGCCTTGTTTCTCCAATGAATTTGTCTGGCTTCTGTTTCCAGCCATCAGTTCTTCTTGTGGAATTTCTCTCTCTCTGCTGGACAAAAGAATCTCTAAAGTACCCAGTGTTTGTTTTCTCCACGGGAAAGTGATTATACTATATAAACCAGTCACTTGTCAGTCTTCTTTTTTATAAACTGAATATCTTGAGAATTTTTCATCTTGTCCATGTAGTCAAGGTTTTGGGCTGCTTTCTGTATTTTCTCCAGGTTTTGGTTTTTTTGTTTTTGTTTTTTTAAGACAAGACATGAACATGCTGTGAACTAACTCACGATCTCACAAGTACTGTCTGCACTTCCCTGGTTCTTGTTGCCCTTTGGTATTCAAATTTAAGGAATAAGTTTCAATTTTCATACAGCTGGGATAATACTGGGAGCTGGTAGGTATGTGTAGATATCTGTGTAGCATAATGCAGATCCTTTCTGGTATCACTGCTATCTCCCTCCTGCAAGTAGATCTGTATTTCTTATTTCTAAACTCCTGTACTTCGCTAATTAAAATTTAATTAATTTAACTGGGCATAGCTTCCCAATGATCCCCATAATTTTAACATGGCATGTCATTCAGCCACAACTTGTCGCCTGCAGATGTGTCAGTACATGATCCTGGCTTTGCTTGCAGGTCATTGATGAAAGCAGTAGCTCAAGTGTTACTTTTCACAAGCCCTCCTGTGGAGCAGTCTCAGCTGTGAGCAGGCTCAGTCCTGGCTGACAGCATTCCCGGGATTTGTACAGCTGTCTACATGTTGTAAACCATTACAGAGTTCTCTTATAGTCAACTTTTGCTCTTGGCTTTTGCATTATTACTGAAAGAAAGGAAATAGTGGAAGTCCAGATCTTCAGAGTCTCATGCATTTTGGGGCAGAGGTTCTTCAGAGTGACTTGAGTAGACAGACCTGTGTCATGGTTTTTGAAGATTTCTCATACTTCTGTTGCAGGAGAATGAGTGGGTGACAGGTGAGTCAAAGCAGCTCACCTAACCTGGCATAATATAACTGCTTTCCTGGCAAGAGTTAGAGAATTTAAGAGTTTGGTTTCATAGATAGATTGTTAGTCTCCTTATTATATTCACTTGTCAAAGCATGTTAATATAACCAAGTGAAAAAAAGCTCCTAGACACATCCTACTGAATATTTAAAATGAAGAATTAAATGTGACTTTCAAGACATCTAAAATAAGTGATGCTAAATCATGGTGATCTTTAAGGAAGGGTTGGTTATCCTATATGTGTTCTGAGAGTCCCACTAAATATAAATCACAGAAAATTCAGTTAGAAGTCAATTGAATAATGAAAAAAATATTATCTTCTTCTAAATCTCTTTTTTGCTGGTATTATTTTTGTTAGGGGTATTCCTTAAGGATTGAAGTGTAATGGTGATTCTGCACATAAAAAATATAAGCTGAAAATTTGGTCAAGAGAACTATGCAGACAGGAAGAAATTCAGAGATTCAAAACTTTGTTGATAAGACTGTGCTGTGTTTCTGTGCTGTGTCCCTGCAGATTTAATCCCTGAAGTCAGTAGGAACTTTGTAGCTATGTTCTGTAAGTGCTCAGACTTAGCACACTAAGCCCCTGCTCATCCATATGGTCATTTATTTTTCTCCATAAATATTCTGCTTCACATCTTTTTAGATAGCAAGATCCAGGTATTTTAGCAACTTCTAAAGCCATCAGTAAAGCAAATACCCAAATGTACAAAGGCTCTGGAGATTAATTTGTTGTAGTCAGCGAGTACAGTCCTTGAAGATTGCATTCTCTTTGCTTCCAGCTGAGCAACAACAGGCCAGGTCTCGTCTGCTTATGGATTTCAGTGGGGCCACTGCTATGGATGAGCTAGAAGGCTGTGACAGAAAGTGTACAGTACTTGGGTTCTGAGACACTGAAAAAATGTTCCTTCCTCCAGTGGAATAATTCAAACCTATACGTATTCTCTCTGATGGCAGGAGGAGGTAAATGATGGCACATTCGGTGCCATTTGTCTGTCTGGCAGGGGAGTCAAGCCTTTGCCTTTACAGGCTCCCTGCTTTTGAGCAGCACAGAGCTGAGGGATCAGGTGAGCCAGCCTGGGGCACTGGGAGACTACAGTCCCTAAGTGAGGAGCCTGGGGAGTTCAGGGTACACACACTGAGTGCTCGTACTGGAAGCAGTGCACATTTTGAGAAGGTTCATACAGAATTAGCCCATCTGGCTGTAAATGATTCTGTTCCACAACTATTCAGGCTTCAGAAGAGCTTCCACCACTGTTCTGCTTTTATCCATTAGGCCATGAGATGCAGTGATCATTTTTCTGTGCTTTACTTCTGTGCTTTTGTCCTTTCTTCAGTGGAAAACTGGAATTGCCAGTATTAGTGCACTGTGACTTTCCCAGTTAAAACATACATACACACATATATTTAGATATTTGTATCATTTATTGGTACCTTTCACAGGCAGAGCCATTTGAGATAAATCCTTTACCACTAATTTAATCCACAATTCTACATTGGTGGTCCTTTTGGCAATTGTTTATAAGTCTTAATGATTGAGTTTCCCTTCCTTCTCCTGCCCCTTGAATAACAGTATGTGTCCACATTATTTCTGTTTATGCAGGTACCTCAGCACAATGTAGTATCTGTACCAAAAAAAGTTACAAATTAACATCAATCCTTTACTGCAGCTGCATTTTCCAGGAAAGTAAATGTGGTGAAATAAATTGTTAATGAGGGATTTCTTCTAATTGGCAAGATGGTCCTGGGAATATTCATTATAATTTTGTTGAAAGTTGCATGTCCAACTTTTGTTTTGGGGTACCCTGGTCCTCCTTTCATTCCATTTAATGTTTCTGCTAATCAGCCATTAATTAAAGTGTCATGGCTTATCAGCAATAACACAGCAGTGGTTTGGTCCAGCCCCATTCTTGTGGGAAATGTGCAAGATGGATCAGCCAAGTGTTTGGTTCAGGTCAGTGCTGGCCTGTGCTTGCCCCATCCCAGCGTGTTGGGAGCAGCATGAATAATTCAGGGCACCACAGGAGTGTGACGGGAGCTTTTCTGGACACTGCCTGGACAGATGGAGAGCAGGGAGCCTGCGAGAGATCCCTGCCAAGGCTGGGATTTGGTTGCCAAATCTCATGCAAAGTAGGGCTGTGCAGCTGAAATAGAGACATGAATTATAGTTTTTTAATGTTCATTAAAACTTTTGGTGCTTATAGTCCTGCTGAGATGAAAAATTCCAGAGCAAATAGAAATCCCTAGGAACTCAACATGTTTTCTACAAAGGTTGCCTTCAGTCTCTTGATTTTTACATTTGCCTTGGTTCCCAAAAATGTTTAATTGTCACATGTGTGATGGCTTCAGGCTTCAGACTGTTAGGAAATTGAGACTGAGTCTTTTAAGTGTAAACAAACCCCTCATGTCAGAAACAAATCCAGAATTATTTCTACTCATTCCACTTCACAGTGCTACAGCAGTTTTTAGTAGGTACAGGGTAGTTTGACAGATTGTGGTAAGAACAGTGATGAATGTATTACTATTTATATTGTAAAGCTGACTAGATAAAAAAACCTAGGGCATTGTCCTAATCTGACTTTCAATATAAAAATCCTCTGTCCTTTAAGCCTCTTTTTGGGGGATTCTTGCTGGGAACAGAGCTCTGCTTTTAAACACACTGGCAGGCAGGGCCAGGGGGCAGTGAGGGATGCAGAAGGACACGTGGAAACTGGTGGTTGGCAGAAGGGGCAAAGCTCTCCAGAAGCTGGTACTCAATGGAAAAGCTTCCAATATGTTGAAAGAAATTTTTCCCTGTCTGTTTTTTACCTTTGGGCTGTTGGTTGCCCAACCTAAAACACAAACTGTTTTGCCCAAGGTAGGATTCAGTGGTTTGAGTTGAAATCCAGACAGTTCATTCCTTTAAATTGAGTTCCTCAGCTTTAAGATCCTTACAAAAAAAGGCAGGTTGGCCTTGGAGAACATTGAGACCCCAGCGGTGGTGATCTGATCTAATGCAGATAGAGCCAGAAGCAGAAAAGTGATGAGGCTTGTGGAGTTTGTGCAACTCTACAAAATGTGCCCTGTGGTAGGTTTGTGGTGCAGAGGGAAAGTATGGTTTTCATTTTATTGATATTGCTTCGGGTAATCAACTTCTTTTGGTAGATAGTGATGGGGAAAGTTACCCAGAGAACAATTCTTCAAATATACCAGAAAGTTTGCAAGTAAACCACTGAATTTCTTTAAGAAGTGTGATGCTGAACCAGTAGGAGCAATAATTTCCCAGTTTGATTTGGGAACTTAGATGGGATTTGGGAACTGGAGATCATCTTCGGTGGCAGAGCTGCTTGTCCCTTTTAGTAGCTTGCAAAGCTAGATAGCCTTTCAGGCCACTGAAATGTGCTGGATTAAGAGAATGTTTTGTTTTACACACAAAACCACTTCGAAAACACGTACCATGTGTGGTGTTCAGGGATGACTTCAATCCCTTGCTTTTTCTTTGTTTGTTGCATATGTTATATGGCAGCAAGTGTAATTTGAAATTGGCTCTGCCTTTTCATCTTAAACAAATGAGGATTTCTTGGCTGCTAATGCTGGCATGGTTGTACTTCTTTGCAACTTGTGCTAAGCACATTTCTGCAAAGCTTTTCCTAAGAGGTAATGTGAGTTTTGGGTTTGTTTTTGAAGTCCACACACTGCTTTTCTATTGTGCTTCTGAGCCTTCTTTTTTCTGTGATTCAAGAACTCAGTTCAACAGGAATGCTTCCCACCAAAGCAACAGAAATGAACAATTATCTAGCTACTGTGAGAAATATTTTACAGAGGCTTGTATGGTCCAAACAGACGTTTCAATCCTCAGGGAAATCTACCCAGTCGAGTTCCATTTTCTGAAAATATTACCATTTTTATACAAAATAAGCTATTCTTTTGTATTGCTGTTCTGAAGAATTCCTTGGCAGGGAACAATTCTGTGTTCTGTAGGGATACTACAAATTGAAGCTTCAGGCCAGATTTTGAAGTATTTGTGTTTACATTTTATAGAGGAAATGTGTTGACTTTGGGTTTTGACAGTATATTAGAAGACCCTCAGATGCAGGAGATTGCAGTGAAATTTCCTCAAAATGAAAGTTGCACTTTTCTGCTTCAGATTATATTACATTCAGTTGTAAAAATACACATAAAAGCTTTTTTGTTGCTAATTCTGTTGTAATTCACCACTGAGACCTTATTAGGAATTGCTGTTAAAAATGTTTTATCAACTGCCTCTCTGCCCATACTAGCCAGCAGTTGGAACCATTGCCTGTAGCTAGGTCTGCTAGGAAAAAACCCTGGTGTTTTGGGGACCATAATTTTCTGTAGCCTGTATCAGCCTCTCTAATTTACTCCCCTAGTTCTGCCAGCAGGATTAAATCACGACTTCCTTGAGTCATGAGTGAGAATTAGAGCTCTGTATGTCACAGGGAAAGGTTTGGTGTTGGTGCTGGGCCACTGAGGCTCTCCAGTGCTGGAGGTAAAACCAAGGTGGGACAGAACAGCCCATGCAGTTCACAGCCTTTATTGTCAAAGAGGAGCTGGAATCAAGTGAAAGTTGTATTCCAGACTGGAAAATGTGATGGAGAATCACAGGCTTGCCACTTACTCTGCCATTCCTCTTGCCAGAGTAATAGAATCTGCCTGGTGGCCAGGCAAACATTTAGGGAATGTACCCTGCTAAACTGCCAGGGAGTTGGGGATTTCAGGAGAATAGTTATGATTCTGGCCACAGCAAGATATTAAATATGTTTCTGCAGTGATAACTTTGTGCCTTCTGAAATCAATAGCTGATTTCCTGTGGGATTCAATGTGACAAACAGAAACTTCCAGGAGCATTTAAATATACAAATATTTTCCTTTGTGCAAACTGTAAACTGTTTGTTCCAAAGAAGTTCCATTTGTTGTTACCCTAGGCTAAACCAAATTGCAGAGAAATTTATTACAAACATGATGCTTTGTGGCCAGGAAACCCATTTACTAGCAAATATGGAAGGCAAAATTCTGTAATTGCAAATGTCTTAGCATGGAAAATATTAAGAGAAAAACTAGTAAGGGCCGAGTAGTACTTGTTGTGAATAAATATGCATGATCAGATAATAAGTGGAGTTAAATTAGTGGGATCTCTCTAATTTAATCTCGTCTTCCAGTAAAAAAATACTTAACTATAACTTCAACTACCAGAACAAACTACTTTATATTGAGGAAAGACACTTAATACTCATTTAATCTGTGTTCAGATGAAAAGACACTTACCTTATTATTTTTAATTCCTTCATAAATTTGGAATTATATTGCTTTCATGGCCTTGTTGTAATTAGCAGCAGCTATTTCTTGTTAATGACCTGCAAAGCTGTATAATTCATCTGACAAGTTGACAGCCTGACTCATTAACAAGGTTTGACCAGTATCTGAAGCCCTCTGCAAAAGATTTTCTCCTGACACTACAAAATGTTCTCTGGGGTACCATATAAAAATATATCAAACATTGTAAATGGTTTCTGCAAAGAGGTTGCAAAATCACTCTGCTGAGAAGTTTGTCTGTAACATTCATCTAGAATAGAGATTGTTACCTAGAAATCCTGTTTTGCACCCATTAATCCTGTCATTAAAACTGTGTTGACACCACTGGTATTTATACATCCCTGGCAGTCAATAGCATTATTTCTACGTGGTTTGCAAAGAATATTTTAAAACTGAGAACAAACAGCAGACCACCCAACATGAAGAAGCCTCTGGATCTCTCCACTACTGGAAAACACTTTTGAAAAACAGTTTGCCTGTTTTCAACAAAAGCTGTACTATCAGCTTTTAGGGCCTGATTAGTCAGTCCCCCAGAGACCCATCTTCTCTTGCACTTCAGTGATACTTGGATCTGGCCCTGGTCCTTCTTGGCTGCACATTGGTACCTAATGTCTCTCTTTTGACTTTTCTGCACCCATGTAACTAACTGGAATTAGTTTCTCCATTTCTAGAAAGTATCTTTTAAAAGGCGTTAAAACAGGTTCAGTAATGTTCAGAAAGACGCCCTGTAAAGTTACAGCTGCTCCGTGTGGATTTATTGCTACACATGGCACTGTGTGGATTTATTGATACACGAGGCACCTTTACTGTGGAAAAGGCAAAGTCACTGCCTGAGGCAGTTTTCAATCCAGCATGATGTGATATTCTGCATAACACGTGGTAATTTTGTGTGGTCCAAATTCAGGACACTTTGTCTCTCAGACTTGCTGTGAAAATTAGATGGTTTTTATTGTAATTACAAACTCTGTCATCAGTGTAGTGTTTGATGTGAAGTAAAAGCCTAGGACCACGCAGTGAACAAAAGGGAAAAATCAGAATACTGACTGGCTTTTCTTTATGTGGACAGCATTGCACTTGGTGTCACACTTTTTTATGCTTTCTGTGGCTGTGTTTAGGATGTGTTGTGGGAACCACCTCAAAACTTATCCATAATGAAACAAGAGCCAGTCAAGAGCCAGTCACAAGAGATGTTGTCCAAATACATAAGATGCTGACCACCACAACAGTTGACCAATTTATTTTTTTTTCAAGGTTAATAGTCAAAGAGAAAGATAAAGGGAGCTAATTTCATCTCAGATTCGGTGAGTGCATATTTTAGAGGTTCATGGAGAAGGGGAAAGGAAACCCTTTGAAAGCTTTGTTTCCCAGCCAGCCATGTTAAAGCCTAAATGACAGGTCTTACTTTGGTCACTGAGACATTGGTACACAGGGAAGGAAGACAGTCAATGAACAAGACTGTCACAGAAGTGGCACTGGGGACAATGTGAGGGTGCAGGCATGGATTCATTGGTGAAGCAGCCAGGAGGCATGAGTCCATAAAGGCAACAGAGACCTCTGGGAGCATCCATGGCTCACTCCCACACTGATTTGCAGGGTGAATGATGTTGTTCTTACTCAGGTGCATTCTTTACTTTTTGTTAAAAAATACTTTATTTTCTTCTACAGAATTTCATTAAAAATGAAGTTTATTTTATTTAGATTTCAAGTGTTGACTAACTGGTACATTCAAGTGGATTTTATGAGTAGTTTCAGCTTTATTTTTCCTTTGGGAAAAATTCATCCATCTTTACCGTCAGTTCAAGGAATGATTTTCATTTTGGCTATAAAGGAAGAGCTGTCAACTTTCTTACCCTGGTTGCTTTCCTTCTCACTGCTCTTTTGCTTTATATCTGCCTGTTATCCCATTGTGATACAGAGGAAAACTGTAAAATTCTCTACTGATGTAATCTCTCATTTTTTATTTCTGGAGGAGAAGCTTTCTGACAAACTTTTGATTGTGGCACATTCTTTGCCTTGTTAAAGCAGTGACAGACACTTTTAGCTGCTCAGTTTTGCTTTCTCCAGTGAGGAGCTTTCTCGCCACAAAAAGAAATAATGATCCTGCTGCAGCTGGGGGCTGTGCTATTGGGAGAGTGTCCATGCAAACGCCCTCCAGAGCTGATGTTGTATTTTACCTCAGTCCAGAGAGTTGGAGTGTAGCCCATGTCCAGAAATAATGGGACCACAGTTCCTTACAGAGTGCAGGTGCTCCTGTGCTGTGTCACCCAGCCTCTGGCCTGGCACAGGAGGCTCAGTATAGGGAGGGATCTGTTTTTGCAATGAGACGTAGCCCAAGGCCTCTGCTGAGCAGGACTTTTAACCATGCAAGTACTTCATTGATGTTGACACTTAGATTGACACAGTTCTAAGCATTCTGGTGAGCAGGGACTTGAGGAGAAGCTGTTCTAGGATGGAACAGAAATCATGTGAAACCCTGAAGAGAATGCATAAGCTAAAACATTTGCAACTTTCAGGGCATTTCTTTTGGATTTTTCATTGGGTTTGGCCCTAGGAATGTTTTTTTGGCCCTGCAGAAGAATGTTTGAGCTCTTAGACTGAATAGCACTCTGTGCAAATTGGGTGCCATCATTGCTGTCTGATGGTGGGAAGCCTTTGTTTTGGGACACTGCATCATTTAAGAATTGCTGTAGACATAATAAATTGCCTGCATTTCAAGGAAGAAAATTTGGAGCAGCACCTGGGACAGCACGGGATCTCCACAGGTGCCACTTCAGTGCAGCAGTGTGTCCTGTGTCAGGACTGGAGCTGGATACACAGCAGCTGTGAGCCTGCAGGGAGCAGTGGGAGCTTGTTTCACTGTGGGAGCTGCTGTTCCTCGCTGCTCCAGCTCTGACTGCTGCAAACGTTCAGATTAACTCGAACACAAGCAGTGCTGCTGATGGAGGAGAGACACAGCAAACCTTTCAGTGATTTCCAGCAGGTAGAGTGTGCTCTTAAAGCACCACCAGGTTATCAGAATATATAGCGAGACAGATTTCCCTGAGGACAGGGGACAGCATGATGGATGAGAGACTCGCACTGACAGCTACCAGGACACTTCTTGGATAAATATGTCATTTATCTTCTCACGGGCACATCTCTGTTCTAGGGTATCAGCTGTGTCAGTGTTAGGAGTAGTACCAAAATCCAGGCAGTAAAATCGCTGAAAGACAGACAGGCTTTGGTGCTAGCAGGGTTTCCACCTTCAGCTGCACCCACCTACTTGGTGAGTTATTGTTATTGTATTTGTAAGTAACTCTATACAGACAATTTTTATCTTAACCAATGCAGCATATCTGCTTTGTGACAGCTTTAGCACCCTGATTGCATATAATGTGTTCAGACCATAGGGAAGAGCAGCTCCTCATCTTCTCCCCCATCACTCACACTCCTGCAGAGCAGGAGCAGGAGGGGAGGCGAGGGGAAGCAGCCCTCACTCTCCTTGTCCATGGCTCCTTAGGTTCTTCCCCAGTGCAAGGACAGTCTCTGGGCAGGTGCTTTGTGTGCCAGAGCTTCCAGCAAGGGACACTGTGTCCATCCCAACTATTCCTTCAGAGAGATGGGTTTTCTAGAGCACTGCTGTCTGTTCAGGCAGGTCACAAACCTTGGCTTTAAAGCTACATTTAGAGAGGATGAAGCCTGAGCAACTTTTACCCAGCCCCTGGGTTCACACTGAGCCAGATCTCAGGCAGCTCCAGCTCAGCACTGCAGGAATTCAGCAGCCCCATCATGGTAATAGTGCCACTGGTTTATCCCCATTTACTGAGTCCAGGAGAGATTAACTGTGTAATAGCCCACAACTCCAGGAGTGCCTGTCTTGCAGAAGGCTTCAGGTATTCACTTTACAAAATACAGGAATATGAAACAAAACATAGTATTCTTTCAGGCAGCAAAACAATTATCAAAGATGCCTGGATTTAAGTTCTGGAGAAAGGATGGCTCTCAGTCTCTGTCCAAAAAAATACAATCTAACAATTTTTAGCACAATGAAATAGATAATAACAAGGGAAATTATTATGTAAATAAACTTTAAACTGCAACGAGAAGTTTATTTCTGTCTTGTCACAAGCTGACTTTTGTGTGTGATAAGACCTGAAATATTTTGGTAATTATTATGCATCTATTATATAAGCAGGGAGAATGGTCATCATCAAAGCTGATTTCATTTGTGTGCTAGCATATTGGCATTTCTGTGCAATTGATTAATTTTATCATCTCAGACTGTGACCACTCTGCCTCTAGACACATCATAGAGAGGCTCAGCATGTCAGAAGGGCTTGGGGCAGAGGCTGACCACCAGCAGCTTTGAAATGTGACTCAACCTGCAGCTCAGGAAGTTCTTACAATGCTGATTGCTGAAAGGATGAAGTGTGTGTCAGGGGAAGGGTGGTTGTTTTCCTTTGGCGTTCATCCCAGCCACTGCCAGAGAAAAGATGGGAGGCTAGATGAACATCTGACCTGATCCACTATGGCTGTTTTTATGTTTCAAGGATATTGTTTAATTATTCAACAGCCAAGAAGAAAGTCTTTAGAATGATATGGCATCAGTGAAAAATGGTATTGGACTCAGGCAACTGCACAGGTTTTGACTGAAGTGTTGCTGATTTAATAAGCAGTTGAGACTTGATGGAGTTCACTGTCACTTCAAATGCATTTTCAAAGTGTGGTTTTAATTTTTGGAGTGAGATCTCTCCCGGCTGAGAGCTGTGTGCATCATTTGTTAGCAAAGTGCCAGGTGCACTAGTAGGTACATCTGTGAGGAAGTTGATGTGGAAGTGAAAGATGGCAAAGACTTTAAAAGCATTAATGAGTTGGAAACAGGTCAACAATAGAGTCCTGGCTCGTTAAAGATGTCCTCTTGGTTTAGAATAGTTGCCAGAGTAAGTTGGGCTGACATTCTTGGTGCCACAGACTGAGATGAACTGCAGAACTGGAAATGAATCACAAAGTGTCCACTACTTTCTGCTGCTAGAAGGATGGGAAAATATCCATTTTTAGCATTACTGGCTAAAATGATGCTTTAATGCTTTCACAGCCTTTTGAAATGTAACCCTCCCCTTTAAGAATTGTTGCATCATTTTGAAATTATATTGGGCTAGACCCTCAGAGAGTGTAAGTCCCAGAGAATTGTCTATATACAGCGAATGAGAATCTGTCCCATTAATCTTATTTCTCTACTAAGAAAGCAGTCACATCATCTAGACCTTCCTTCAGGCCAAAGCTGCCAAGAGAACTCGGGGAAAAGGCCAATTTACAGATAAGGAGGTTTTCAGTCAAGCCTACAGACCATTTTTCTATTTGTTTGCTTCTCCTCTTAACTTAAAACTAATTTAAGGAATTTCATGTTTTGTATTTTGAATAACTTTTCTTCTGCGGATAGATTGCTAAAATGACATTTCCCTAAATTCTGTTTAGTGACCCCCTACATTTAAGGGTAATATGTTTTGTTCATATCTCTAAAACAGGGAAAAAAAAAATCACACAGTGTGTGCAGAGTCATGGGAAAGAAGATTTCATCAGATGTGGGAAATTCTAAAGATGATGAAAAATGTGCCGAGATTAGATTTGGACAACTGCATTTCAGTAGTTAAGTCTACAGAAACCAAAACAAGCCTGAGCAACTAAGGAATTATTTAGGGGGAAAAAAACACCACAAACTTTTTTTTTTTAAGTCTTCATAGGTCCCCTCAGTTTTACTGTTTCCCTCTAAATTAGGATATAGGTCCTCTTGCTTTATTGTGATGGAGTATGTCAAATAGATGGTATCTATTGGGAGAAGTTTTCACTAGTCATGCAAGCTCTCACTTATTTGAGAATTTTTCATGCAAGTAATTTCATCAACATTAGTCTGTAGACTCTCAGAGCTTCAAAAGACTGTTAGTTCACCTGATTTCATCTTGTGTGTATTATGGGCAGTGAAATTTTCAGTCACTACCTGTGCTGAGCCCAGGACAGTGTGTTTTTAAAAGATTATATAGTTCAGGGAGATTACTTTCCTTGATCTCAAGATATGGAGAGCTGGAGGATTCATTGTTTCTCAGAGTCATCTCTTCCAATTGCTGTTTAGATTCACTGTTTCAAGCTTATATTTTGTTTGCAATTAAAACTTTTCTGGGTACCCCTTTCAGCTCTCTAAATGCCTCTCCTGCTGTGCTAAGAAATGTTCCACTGTCTTGCTTTTCTTCCCAGTGTAATCCTTGAACGCTGTATTGTAGGCACCTTCCAATTCTCTTACTAACAAAGTGAACATACAAGTCCTGGAATTCTTCCTCTGACCTCTCCCTGGCCCTCTTAAGGTGTTCTGCCTGCCTGCCTTTCTCAGCTGGTGTCAAGCCCAACATCTCAAGACTCAGTGGCTGTAACAGAATTAGCTGCATAATTAAGGAAATTTTCACAGAATCGTGACCAAAGCTGGTAAATCTTGGATTTGGCTAAGTAGGTAAAATACCATTGGCTGCGAGTCCCTGTCGGATTCTCTGGGAGCTGCCTGTGCCTCTGCATGGCTGTAGCGTTCGGAGCAGTGCAGCTCAGCACTGGGTGCTGCCAAGAAGTTCAGTTGGATTTGCTGCAGTCAGCCAGTCCGCATTTGGCATACAAAGAAACTGCTCACAACTTGCTAAAATGTAATCACTGAGTCACATCATTGACTGCTTAATCTCTAGGAAAGTTAACGTTTTCAACTCAGGGTAGATCACATCAGCAGGATTCTTTCTTATTTATTCCCAGGTGCTGCTAATGCCTTCTGCTCCTCTTGCAGGAGAAATTGCGGGCAGTGCTGTGGGAGCTGCTTTGATGTCATTTCACGTTGCTTTTACACACACATCAAAAATGCAAGAGCACAGCTTGTTTACTATAGCTTGACAAAGGGACAAGTATATTTAAATCAAAGAACTTGGCAATACCAGCATCTGAGTGTGTAGACTTCATTATTAGACAGATCTTTGGGGGCTCTAAAACATGGTGCCATGTAACAAAATCCTCATACGCCACAAATGAGGGTATTGCCCTCACTACACTTGGCAGGAATCTGTTAAATGAGAAGCTTTTCCTTTGGCAGCTGTGCCAGGAGGAATAAAATGAAATGAAAAGGGCGTGCCAGTATTTGCTGACTGCACAGCTGCACTCACAGGCAGAGTTACAAAGTCATTTCTTGACATGCCTCCTGTGACAGGTTCCTGCTCAGCGTTTTAATTTCCTTGATGCCTTCTTCCCAATGTGTGATGTTCGTTTGAAACATCACTATTTATTCAGTTGACAGTTGCAATGTCAAAGACAAGGAAAAAATATTAACTGTGTATTGCTTTACAAAAATAAGTTGGAAGTGAAGAAGTCAAAGTCCTTGTTGAGTTTTGAATTGTCATCTCTCTGTTTTACTCTAGGAATATTTTCTCCATCTGACGACCCCCAGAATGACTTTGTATATTCAGGTCACGTACATTAGATCATCTTCTGTTCTTCAATATTAATGCTTTTCTGACAAATCAGCAAGGAAATGGGAAGACTCTCTAGCCTGTAAGGCAACAGTGGTATTTTTGCTTCAGTCACTTGATTTGACATTTGTTTTTCAGAGAATCTGTCCAAAAAAAGCATGCCATCTTCTCCCCTTAGCCTCTTTTGTCTCCAAGCAGAGCTTCCCACCTGTAGTTCTGCTTGGTTTCTTTGATAATTCTAAAGCATCATCCTGAAAGTGAGAATGGTCCTAATGGAGCAGTTTCTTGTCTTTGATTATGCTTTGGATCTGAAAGGCAATAAAGAAGATTTTCTAAATCCCCTCTTATCTCTGTCACTTCAAGCCACTCTCAAACAAGCAATACAGAGCACTTGCAATTAAACCCCAGGCAGAATTTCTGACGACCTTCAATGTCCACAGGCATTCACTATCCTGCAAACCTTCTCCAGACTGTTCAGACTAAAATTGAAGTACTTACATGGAAGGGAGAGAGGAAATGAGGGGACTGAGCAGGTGTGACATAACTGTAATTAATCATAGGAGACCTTTCATCTTTTTCTTCACTCTTGGGACCTGTGGAGTTTTAACAACCAAAGTGAAAGCAGGGGGCTCCAAACATAGTTGAGTTTTGTGCACCAGGTTTCTATTCACCTGCAACTAGACAGTCATTATCTGCTTTCAAAACCTTGGCAGCTTAGCTAGCTCATGAATCTCTTTTTTGAGGAGAAGAAAGGGAAATCAAGCTGCATTTTCTGCATTCTTAAATCCTTCTTTTCAAAGTAGTGGCAGTTTTGACAGAAAAAAGCAGTTACTATCTAGCAGGTAGCCAGAAAGAAATACAGATAATTTCGTGGACAGCTTTGTGCTTACTCAAACCCTTCCTACCAGGGAAGCAACAGAAGTTTAAAATTACATTTGTAAATAATGTGACAAAACAACAATTTCCTTTCCTATAGGTTCTGATTACAAAGCTCAGTTCTGAAGACACAAGCACAATTGAATGAGAAATACTGTGCATTCCTAGACTTCTTTGTACTTCAGAAAAATTAGTTCAGGACACTAACACAGACATATTTGATATTATTTTGTGTTTTGGAAAAACAACAGTCCAGAATTCTCTTTTTTTTGTCCCCTGGTGACTGACTAGCTCAATTTTCTTAATAAATTGTCTCCTGGAGCACTTGTTAAGAAAGGAAGCTGCTGAGTGCTGCTGGTGCACCCAAGGAGAACATGTACAAGATTATAGAGATAATTGAGATAATAACACTAATGATGGGTCTAAACCACAGAAGGGGTGAGACTCTGGAGCAGCTGTGCAATTCAGTGGGAGCATCAAGCATCTGATGAGGGTATGGATAGCCCATAGGTGTCAGGAGTGTAAGCACAGTATGTGTTTCTGTGAGTATATCAATTCCCAGAGAACTGTCTATAAGAGTATCAGTGCCTTACTAATAGCCTGGTAATTGTTTCTTGGGTTCTATTAATCTTTAAATTTCATAAAGTCAAGATCAATTTCTTAAGTAATGCCTCTGACATTTGTAAGTAGTACCCAATAAAATAATTGATCTTGGGTCATCTTGTCTGAAAACATTATAAATGTCCACTGATCAATACATTCCCAAATAGTGCTTTAGTGATACTTCTTGGAAGCAGATACATGTTTCATAGAAGCAATATACACTGCAGGAGCTGTTTTGAAAGCACAGGAAGAAGGGCCTCGTTTGCCTTCCCTGACCCTCACGTTTCTATCTGGTCCCTGTAGAGTTGTGGTTTTTCCCTGGGCCTGTAAGAGATACTACACCCCTATTTAAGAACTAGAGGTTTTTTTTGAAAACAGCTTGGTGGGCATTCTAATAAAGTATGTCCAAAAATTCCAGTTTGGATTAGACAGTAAATTCCATCACACTTCAGTGGAGGTGGTTTGCTGTGATTTTTCCAACCATTACTGCCTGTGCATGAGTCCCTCTAGGACTTCTCAGCTGAGAGCACCTGATCTGATTCCCTACCAACTGTACATCCTTGAAGGGAACTGAAATGTGTGTTATTCTTTTCTTATCACTGACAACCCAAAGAGTTAAAACAAAACAGAAGTCAGGCTCCAAAAATGCATGAGAGAGTTTTAATATATATCTAAATGCCAGAACAGTCTTCAGGCATTGTTGGACACTTCATCATACTTGAATTAGATCACTGCACTTCAGTTTTCTCTATAACCAACAGGATAAAGCCAAGAATTCTCCTCTCTCTGTACCACAAGGAGGCCAAGCATTAGAGCACCAGTCTATGCAAAACATACAGTGAGGTCCCACAATGCCATCCCAAAAGTAGGCAGTGGCACTTTTCCATCTTCTGTAGCTTCTCAGCAGAGAATATGATCTAAGGCAAAAATTGTTCTGTCTTTCAGCTTGAGCCTGTCCCCCGCTCTGGCTGGGTTGGTAAAGGGGGTGAAGGATAAGGAGCATGTCTGAGGTACCCAAGAGCATCAAGGGTGGATCTAGGCATGGTGTTATCCCAAACTGCCTCTTTCCCTTGTTCCCTGCTTTGGACACAATGGTTTGTTTTTCAACTTGGTAAGTTCAGTAAGACTTGCAAATGGAAAAAATTACCCCAGCCTGTTCTGTGTGCTCTATTAACTGTGCTATAAACTCAGTCAGATTCTGTCATTGTAGCATGAAGTTGTTCTGGTTTGAGAGGGAAGCTTTGGAGTGCACTGAGGACAGGATCATGGCTCTTGGTCTCCACTTAAGCTTTTTAGTCGTCTTTGAAGTTCTACTGCCTTGTGTTTTTTCTTGCAGTAAACATCAAAAGCCAGTGTGGTTCTGGCTGATATCATTAAGATAAGCAATAGGCAGTTGTGTGCTGAGCAGCTCCTGCTCCCTGAGGTCACAAAGCAACCTTAGCAGCAGCCTGCACTACCACTGCCTGCTGCTATGCCTTTTAATCCCTTCTGTCATTTGGATACCCTTGTACCCTTGCTGAAGCCAACACTTAATCACATCAAGTTTACCTCAGTGTAACACTTTCACTTGTCGTCTTGGGGCCAGCTCTGTGGATATTTGTGTCCAGAATGAATCCCGGAATAGGGATGTTATTTTAATCTCTATATGCAAATGATCTTCCCCCCACCAGATGGAGGTTCCTGCTGATAAAAGTGTCTGTCAAAGTTTTGTACCAGCTAGGAAGAGACAGTGGCAGCAATGCTCTGGCCCTCTGCTTTAGCTATCTGAAGAGGTGAAATAACAGCCCTTTGCTCATGATAGGACGGTAAGACTAAAGTGGGTCAAAACATTGCAATAGCTTGTTTTCCTCAGTCTCCTGCAAAGAGGAGGATCTCTCAAAGCACTGGTAGCTGGGACATAGGGCATGCTCTCTTTTAATGAGAATATTTTTTCTTCTTGCCTTTTAAAGTTTCAGGTGAGTCTCTGTTAGGTTTCTGCAATCAGTACCCAGATACCAAATTGGAGCCTGGCATTCTGACTTCTCATGATGATAGAAGCATTGCTGCTATAGATTGCAAAAGGCACGGGTGCATCAAGAAAGACAAAGCTATTGTTTCCTTATTGTTTCCTATTTCTACGAGAGGCTAGTGTGACAGAAATTAAGACATTCTGCAAAAGCAGTAAGATCCTTTTCTTCCTTCCTTAAAACCAAGTAAGTTCTCAGAAAGCAAGGATCATAACTGATCCCTGGCTGTCAGTTTGACTGAACAGGTAAAACTGCTTGGATTGTTGTGAAGGACTCTGACAAACAGGGTAAGAGCAGGGAGAATTCCCCCAACAAGAAGATGATAGATACTAACAATAACTATGAGAAGCAGTATGTCATCTGGTGACAGGCTCTGTGCAGGGTTAGTTTCTCATTACTACAAACCAAGTCATGTAGAACTTGTAGTTTGCCCTTTATCATAATTTATATCCACTGGGGCTCTAAGCAGATTCATAAAAAATGGCCACCAATCCATATCTATAATGTTTTATGTTTGGGCAAAGAATATGGACATTACTTTTTTTAAGTTTCATGAAATATCTGCTCTTATATTCATAGTGATAGATGACTCTGCCAAAGTTCTATTTGAAGGTGGGTTAGGGGCAGTGTACAGAAGTGGGGATGCTAAAGGAGAAAAGGATGTTGAGTGTACTTTTTATTTTACTGAGGACAAAGAAGTCATAAACCCTTCTTGCCTTGGGGGAAGTATATGCAAAAGAATCTCTGGCATAGCCAGAGCTATCTATAACAGGATAATATTTTCTACAAGGCTTCTTAAATACATTTTGCCAAAGTAAATTTATCCTGACAGAAGCCTTCCTGTCACCATGATGTTCTCTCTTGATCAGGGCCTTACAGCTGTGCTGAGATTTCCCAGATTTACAAACCTCTCCTGGGAACTGGACTGGGTCTTTTGATATTAGATGTCCAAATATGTAGCTGTACCTGTCTTCCAAAATACATTTACTATCAAATATAGGAACAGCAGATCACTTACACCTTCCTAACTACTACTTTTAAAATACTTTGCCACATAGGTAGTTTCTCCAGGAGCAGATAAAATAAGGTAGAAGATTTCCATTTGCTTACCATATTAATCTGGTGTTTGCTTTCCTTGTTTAAAACATTCAATATACAAATGATCAGCACTAAAAAAAATCTACAAGCCCTGGGGAGGATGGTACAGATGTGTTACTTGCAGGCTGCTGAAAATGAGAGGCTGGTTTCTGCTGTGGTGCCAAGGGGTGCACAAGGCTATCAAGCAGCCCACAGAAGAGGAGGGTAGATGGCTGCTGAGGGGGCACTCTGCTCTCTTTGTGTCTTCAGTGTTCCACCAGGGCTTTTCTGAGCAGTGGATCAGAGATCCCAGACCATTTCCCATTCCCAGACTTCCAGACACTCAGCCTCTTTCCAAATGCACTGTAATCAAAGCACTAGGTAATGGGCACAGAGTAAGGGTCAGGAAGATCACCTTTATGAGCAGGAATAGGGAGAGATGGTCTTGATGGCCTGTTCTAGTCTTGAAAATCTCTGATGTCTGCAGAGAGCCCAGTACAGCTAGCAGAGGAGCCAGCCAGCATTGGACAAGTGAACTCCTTGTTAGTAAAACCACACAGAATTAAATGGCAGGAGAGAGATTCAGTTTTCAGCCTGAATCATATTGGCTTAGAGAGGCTGCATGCTATGTGGTAGACTTCTGCAGATTTCTATGACCTCTTTTCCTGGATCAACCTGAGCATTATCTTGTTCAATCCTTGTTCTTTATCCATTGCGTAGTTTCACAGACTGTCACTGCCATTAATATTTTACACCTCAGCGTGGTAAATTCGGGTCAGTGTCTCACAAAGCACAGCAGTAATAGGGTTGCTCTATCTGCAGTTGTTCAAGGAAATAAGCAAGGCAACATGCAACACCAGTGAGTATCCTTCCACTTCTCACATGGGGAATATGTGGAATACCTCAGTGTTGACACAAATAAAGATCAAATTTTTGCTTTCTTGCAAAATACAAGGTGAATAAATAAAAAAATTGCTAAGCGTTTTTTCAAAATTGTAGAGCAGTATCATGCCTAAGACCCTAATCTGGGAAATGCATGTCTTTAGAAAGTAATCTTCAAATCTGAAGGATGTAGCATCTACTTTGTGAGTATTAGCAGGAGTGAGACTTTTCTCATATAATTTTATCCTTTCTAAGAAAATAAAATTCTGCAAGGCATCATTTAAAGGATTGAGGGATTTGTTAGCTAAATCTATTATCTGTATACTGCTCTAGGATAAAAGCATGAGTTTTCTTGGGACAAGAAGTAAGGAACAGTGCATTGTTCTGCAAGATTAGGACAAAAGTATAAGACCAGGTCCTCTGAGGCTGGACATCTTGCTCTAAGGAGAAATTGCATTTTGCAGAGTGAGTGGTTGGTGCTTAGGAAAAAGTAGCTGCAAAACCTCGCACAACGCAGCCAAGCATGCTTTTCCTCACTGCCTCCTAAAGCAGATGTTAGAAGCAGTCTGTGGTACAATGGAACCAGGCAATAGCTTCTGTCTTTGAAGCAAAGCCCATAGCTTTCCCCTTCTTTGCTCTCCTGCATGAATGAGTGGTAAGGAGCAGCATTTTGGCTGTAAAAACCATCAGGTAAAGTAGAGACTCTGTCCCAAAAGAAAACCTGCTTGCTTTTGTCTTCCTTCTCTGTCCCAGAGCCAAATGGCTGTAGGCATGAACCAGGCGTTGTGTGCTTTGGTGCTCTCAGAAGTGCCCTCAAACACGGGCTGTGTCTGTAGACTGACATCCTGAGATGCCATTTCTAACACACTAAAATTTTAAGTACTAGCAATCGGAACAAAATGGAGTTTTGGCTACCAACCCTCAATCCAAAGAGGCAGGGACCTGATTTGATCTGCCTGAGTCAGGACTGAGATTCCGAGTCCCAGCCCTAGTCACTACCTTTTAAAATTTAAGCATCACTTGAACTGACAAATTGCTTTCTAAAGTGAAAACGTGGTCTGAGAACAGCTTGCTGGAGTTCCAGCAGGAGCAGGGGACAGAGGTGCATCTTGTGTGCCTGTAACAGAGGATTTGAGGGGATGATTCATGTCTCCTAATCACTGCTTATTGTAAAACATATGTTTGCATAAGTTTACAGGGTGTGGAGATGTGCCTGTAGGTAAGCCTGAGGGAGGTCTTGGGGGCAGAACCACACTTCTGTGCTGTTCAGGAGCAGGAGAGGGGCTCAGGTTCGCTCCTGCCCCACTGCTTTTCCTCTCTTTGGAAACAGATTGTTCAGTGTAACAAACTCTGGAGGAAATGAAGAATAGCAGCAGCAGGTGAGTCTGTGCTTCTGTAAAGCAGCAGATTCAGATGTTGAACCTAAAGAACCTGGCCAGCCCTGGGAGAGTGGTTCCCATAGTTAATTTTCTCTTTTTTGTGCTACTGATTTCTCTTTTAATTGTGTTTGAAATTGGGAACACTTTGTTCAACTTTAGTAGCCAGTGGCAATAAGCTGTAGAGATGAGACTTTGCAGAGATATAGGACAGGGGGAAAGAAGAAGTGTGAGAAATTGAAATGACAAGGTTGTATTGGTGACTAGTGATGTGGAGGAAGGAAATTTTTACCTGGTAGGCTTTGATGAGTAGTTAGAAGAGTTGTAGGCAGGAAAACCTTTAGAGGCTGAGTTCACACGTCTGGAGCACATCTGGTGTAAAACAAAAGAAAATTGAATAACTTCTGTTTTAAATGAGTCTCTTTGGGAGATTTTTATTATCCTCTTTTTCAAGTTGGAGACATCTGAGCACATTTTCATTTGGGAGGGACCCAATATCAACTGCCGACTGCATCTCTTTGTCTGTAAATGGGAAGGAAGCTACTAATCTGACTCACCGTGGTTCCATCTGTCACCTGTGATCACAGCAGATCTCACTACTTAGGTTTTTATGTGAAATTGAATTCGATGAAAGAGGGATCATGTGTTTGAGATATTACTACAAAGTCTGTTTGCAACCAAAAGCTTTATTGTGTGAACTGTCCTAGTAAAGCTTCTCTTCCTTTCTGTTCAACTGTGGTCTCAAAGTGCAAACAGTCTATTTTTCTGCTTGGGAATACAGATATATTTTCATTTTATTAAGAGAATACTTTGCCATCACTGAAAAACTAGACTTTCTAGAAAGCTAGCATATTGAAAATTAAAATATTGTGGGGCTGTGGGGGAGTTAAGTTACTTCTGATTGAGCTAAAATGGGTCATGTCATGCTCTGGAATGACTTACAGTATCCTTGACTTCTGGTGTTTCTCTCAGATACCCCAGCTCATATTTCATGGGTTGAGGGATGTACTGGAACAACTGTGCAAAAAGTCACCTTCCCTTTATACAAGAGTAGATGAGGAGAGAGAGGGAGAGTCTGAGGATGGATGGATGGATGGATGGATGGATGGATGGATGGATGGATGGATGGATGGATGGATGGATACTACCAGGTGTCTTCAGTCCTTGATACAGCCCACCAACCCCTGGCAAAGCTGCTGACCCAGCAGATAAGGCCTGCTTACACCCTGCTAGACACTCAGGTTTCCCTGCCCTATGAACTGAGCTGGCTCACACTAAAGGCAAGTGACCACCAGGGTGGTGACTTGTTACCTGTAAAGTGCCTCAGGATGGCCAGGAACAGAGGAAGGAAAAGCACAGACAAAAGCAGGGCAGGCAGCAGCATTCTGTTGGACAAATCACACACCTTTGATTGCTTTTGGGTTTGAGGTTACATAAACCTTGTCTTCATGTTGTCCAAAGTAAAATTTCTTTCTGTGAAACAGACTTTCCCCAGGCACTGGTGAGGCTCAGGGGCTCAGATTTGGTGGAAGTGCTACTCAGGCTCTGCATTTGCTTCTCTGCACAGTCTGTATGTCAGCCTGGCTTTCACTTCATTTCCGTGTGAGCAAGCAAAGAGCCCCATCACAGAGGCTCTGAGCAGCTTGCAGATGACTTGACATGACAAAAGCAAAGTGCAGGGTGCCAGCAATCAGTATCTCCCATAAACTTCCTGTCATGTCTTCTCTCTTTTGCATTTAAAGCCAACCACAAAAGTAGGGCAGGCAGTGTCAGGGTGCAAGGCTGCTTAGGACCCCTTCTCCTAGGGGGGCAGGCCCATTTCAGCAGAGGTTGTGCACAGAAGGGCTGAAGTTTCTTTAACCCATTCAGAAAAAGATGTGTTAGCTCGAGTGCCTGCCCAGCATGGTGGCAGCACGGCCCAGGGTCCATGGGCTGTGAAGAGGGGAGGCAGGAGGTGGTGGCTGGACCACCAAGGGCCATCCACTACCCCGTGCTCTGCTCCAAGCCTGTGGGCAGCAGGGACAAGCAGGCTGCTGCCATGGCATAGCTAATCCTGCCAGGCAGCAATCATGGGCATCCCCTGGCTGTGTCTTCCCTTGCAAGCCCAGCTCAGAGCAAATTCTCTGCCAGTCATGAGTTTGCTGTTCCATTGGCGTGTGAGGCAGATTCTCCTTCCTTGTCAGGGGTGACAGCAGCTGAAGAGCAACCATCCCCTGCCAGCCTCTTTGGAGAAGTGTGGCCTTCAGTAGCACTATGCCTTGCACTGTTGAAACCGAGCTTGAGACTATTTTGGTGAAGCACAGGCAAGGACCTCCACTGTGGCAGCCTTGGGAATGGCAGTGCTGCTCTCAGTCAGGGCAGGCATAGTGCCAGGGTGACTGTGCAGGCAGCTCTCCTGGCATTTAGGGAGGCCACAACGTGTCCCTTTTATTCTGACAGTTGAGTGTTTCACTAATCATTGCTCACGGGTATGAAAGGCAGCTGAGCTCTACCTTTCTGTGGGTGGGGGCAGGAGCTCTCTGAGAAGGTCAACAGCTTGAGCAGAAAATTTGTAGGGGTCAATAAATCTAATAGGGCTGAAAAACGACAGGAGTCAATATAACAAGTAATTAATGTATTTTCTATCTGTTGGGAAAACAAGAAACAATCAGCAACTCAGTGGGGAAAAAAAGGAAAATCTCAACTTGTTTACAAACAGAGCTGTGTTTCTGAGTAGAGCTGGGTTTCATTAGGGGGGCTGAAGCACAGTGGGAGAGTCTGTGTAAATAATTTTTTTGACACTTGGGAATAGTGAGGGTTATTGGGTTTGTTTGACTGATAACTACCCATGGAATGCTGGTTTTCAAAGTACAGTGTTCTGCAGGGGTCTGTGCTCATTCTCTGGGCTTGGCTGTGAGCTTATCCTTAGTGGGAAATGGGAAATGACACAGGTATAGATAGCACAGAGCACAAATCTATCCTAACTTTCCCAAAGGAGTGCTGCTTTCAGGCACTTGCCTGATACCTGCACAGCTCAGTGGAGGGAATGGTTTCTGGGAAATACTGGAGCAGCTGTAGCATATAAGGCAAAACACTAAGAGGCCTTCAGTGAAATGCTGAGTACACAAACCATACCCAAGACAGGAAGCTTTCTATCCATTCCTGACTCAACACAGATGTAGTATTGGAGATTCAGGCTGTGGGAGGG
Source organism: Sturnus vulgaris (assembly GCF_052056855.1). NCBI lineage: Eukaryota > Metazoa > Chordata > Aves > Passeriformes > Sturnidae > Sturnus > Sturnus vulgaris. Next base: position 13,448,013 of record NC_142256.1, on the reverse strand, counting down.
CTAACTCTGGAGTTAAGGGCTGAGGGGAGAGCATTCAGTCAAGATGATTCCTGACAAATGTAAGTTACTGTCTTTTTCTGAGCCCTACCCCAGAGAAGAATGAATCAGCTAAGGAAGGATGGTTTTGACAGAGAAATAAAAGAATTAGCTCAGCTATATTAGTTATCAACAAGGCAGCACAGAAGACAGTTATCCAAACAGAGAGAAAATTGTACCCAGCCTTTTCTGTCCCTAATACTCAGCAGAGTGAGCAGAAGATGTAGAGAAAAACCTCTCTGACTTCAAAGAGCAACAGCCCCCTCAGGGCAGCTATCAACTCTTCACAGGTATCACCCTGCTCTGGGAACCCTCTGCCAGTATTCCCCTGGGTACTGAAATGGAAAATAACAGTAAAAAGCTGCCATGTTCCTGTCACCCTGTGCTGGAGAAATAGTGTCTTTCCTGAATTTGAAAATACATTCTGGACTACAGCAGGTTTCTTCTGTTGTATTTGTCTCTATTTGGTATTGCTGCATGAGCTTTTGAGAACATATGCAGCATCCCTTAAAAAATCCTTAAAAGAAACATTGTCAGGGACAATGACTGGGGACAGGGTTTGCCTCAGCCTATTGCCAGCTGCAGGCACTGCTTTATTCTGTGCTCTGGGTGGTAGCAGATGCACATCTCTAAAGGCCAGTCCTTTGCTCTCACTCCTGCCCATCTGTGTGCAATTAGACCATCACACTTCCAGACAATTACAATTACCTGGGTCCTTGCTTCATATTGAGTGGTAGCAGGAGCTTTCCCAGGGGAGAGAAGATTAAGCCTGTAACCTTCTCTAGTTAATGCAAAGGTGAAGGCCACATAAACGTTTCTGGCACTAGCACAAATGCTCAAATAACAGTCTTGACACTGAAGGGGCCAAGGTTTCACATTAGACCTTGCAGAGAGCAGCTTAATTTCCTTCTTGGCACTAGCACAGCTAAGAAAAGAGATAAGCAATAAAGAAGAGTAAAGCTTTTCTCTCAGGACAATTTTTTTAAGGTCTTGCTCTGAGCTCCTAAGATAGTGCCTTATATCCAAACACCACTATGGGCAAGTTGGGGGGGAGAGGGAGGGGCATTCTGAGGCTCTAGGACTCTCTAAAATCAAAGCTGCTTTCTGTGGGATCCAGCTTTGTGTGCCGAGTGCTCTGGCACAGCTGCTTCCAGGTGCTGTTGTAAAGGACAGCCTTGAATTTTTACCCGGGCCAGACAGGAGGTCACTGCTGTGCATACCAGAGCTGACAGCACTATCCACATGGTAGGCAAAGGGCCCCTGCTTTCTGATTCCCCTTTGGGTTTGAAGCACAGATTATATTTTTAAGATCAACCATGTAGGTTTACACAAAATTCTCAGGAGATTGCACTGAATAAACATATGCTCATAACAAGACTCTCACAGATGGAAATTCACACTGAGTTCCCCACAGCAGGGTGTGTAGCTTGCCTCTTCTCAGTAGATTTCAGACTCAGATTCATAACATCTTCCTGTAAGTCTAGAGAAGACATGACACGTCTCTCCCCAAGAGCTGCTATAGGGGATGTGGGTAGAGATTAAGGACATTTGTTTCTTTATTTAATAGATTTAGGGGGGGTTATTCTTTCAATAAAAGGTTTTTTAAACCTGCATGTGCTTTGCATATCAGACTGAGGTATGAAGATCTCTTGCTCTGAGCCCACTTTGATCTCACAGGATGACCTGTTAGTGCCATTAGCCATAGCCTTGGGGAATCCACAACCAAACCATGCGGCCACCTGGCAAATGGCAAGGCAATGGGACCAGCTTAGGGTGATTTTGTGTTCCCTTGTTTCCCAGTGTAGTCCCATAAGCACATGAGATGTGGACTTTGCATTATCCCATGCTGGTGGCAAGTAGGACAAGCTGGTGCCATCCAGACAGGTCTGTGTCTGTAGCTTGGTCTGGTTTCAGTGGCCCCCTCTCAAAGCAGAGCTGGCCCCTGTTCCTCTGCTGCAGTGAGCCAAAGGCACTGTTCTCCTTCTGCTGTCATCACAAGGCCAGTGTTAGTCCTTGCAGAGGCATCCTTCTTTCTTTGTTTATCCAGCAAAATTTTTGCAGTTGTTGAGTGATTTCCCTGCTAAGTCTTGGAATTCCCACTTTTTTCTGCAAGCAGATGGTGTCTCATCACCACGAATTTAAAGAGTTCACTTTTGCAGGAGTTTCAGCGTGGGCCAGGGAAGTGGGAGGTTTGTTGTTTGTGTGTTTTAATTTTTGGAGTGTTCTGACTTATTGTCAATCAGCAATGTTGAGAATAGGGGTAAATTATGGGGGTAAAATATGAGGAAATTGAAATTGATGGGTTTTGCCTTCACTGTGTGCAAAGATCCAGGGGAAAAAAGTGATGGGGCAGAATTTAGGAGTTCTGAGTTACAGACTTCATGGTTTGGCACTCACCTAGGGAAAAATGAGACTTATTAGATTCCTGTGCAACTAAAATTACATTTAATATATGGTTAATGTAGAAACCATCAGCTGAATGCAAGGCAAGAGGCTTAGGGTAAATCTGAGTCCTCACTGCTAATAGGCTTAGGGCAATTATTGTATTGACTTCTGTAAGTCATATCTGTCACAGAAAAAATAACAAGGTCCTTTTCAGTGTAGTACATGGCTGATGTGGTAGATTGTGTCCCAAATTACTGAGCACAAGGAGATGTCACTGTATCTCTTTAAAAAGATAAAGTTTTAACTCTGAGAAGTTGTCTGAATTTATAACATTTCTTATGACTGTTGCATCCTTAAGTTCCTGTTGTAGGTCTTATGTATTGGTTAAAAAATTCTTAAACTAAGATTTTGGGGAAAAAAGCTCCAAACAACAAAAACCAACCAACCAGGAAAAACATTATGTAAAACTGAGTTTTCTGTGTGATTGATATTTTTAAAAATATTGTCCACCTTCATGGTATTTGTTTGGGTTTTTGTCGTGACTGATTTCTTTTTTAACAATAAGTACTAATAAAAATGTGCCCTTTAATTTTTACAAATTGTTAGAGATTGAACTTCCCTGTTAGTTCTTTATTGGACAACTGATGAACAGTATTGATCCACTCAATAAGCAAAGTGCAGGTTGTATTTATTGAACTGTTTTACTTTTCTCCTCTACTTGAACGTTATTTCTAAATTTAAATAAATGATAAATAGGAATTACTATTTACTGGAGTTAGCTTGGAGAAAACCTTGCTCTGTGGCTGTTGTTTTTCTTTTAAAATCTTTTTTGTAACTATAATCTTTCTTTAGAACTCACTGTTGCCCTTACTCAGCATGGCACTTTAAAATGTGCTTAAATTTAATCAACAGGGAGCCCTCTCCCTATTCAGCAAAATGTTTGGGCATTTGCTGAGGTTTTAGCACATCAGGGAGTTGGAGATTCTCGTTTGGGCACACGCTGACCTCGGTGGCTGTGTCCCTGTTGGTCCCATTGTGCAGGGAAGTGGGAACTTGGGTCACCTTATCACGAGCCATGGCAAGTCCTGTCCGCATCTGTCTCTTCATCCCCCTGTCCAGGACCCAGCACTGCATTTGATTTATGTTAGGAAGGCTGGGAAAGCTGGAGAAATAAGAATATACCCTTTTCTTAGCCCTCCTGTCCCTTTCTCCTGCACTGTCAGGACTGTGGCAGGACTTATCAAAATACCTGCATCAAGGTGATACTCTGTTAACCACACTAACTTTTCTGGCCCTGCATGCCTGCTGCAGGCCACTGCAGAGATATTAGTAAGATATTCAGGGAGAACTAGTTTTTTTATCAATATATTTATACAAAACTGATGTCAAAGTCCATTCAGACCTTCCAAATTTAGAGAGCAACATACTCTATGATTTAAACTTTATCTTATGGGCTAATTAGGAAATACAATAAACAAACATGACAAAAGGGCTCAATCCCCTCTTTGTCCAGACAAGTTTATTATGTAAATCCACTTACCCAGAATTTATTACGTATAATTTGCAATGTCATGCACCTACCCTACCTGATGTGAGAGCACTCATCCTTCTTCCTCTGTCCACTTGTGGGTGTCCCCTGTGTACTCCTTGAAGGAAGTATGGAAGTGTCAGCAGTCTAGCTGCTCTTGGATAAGCTTCAAAAGCTGTTTGGGCAAACTGATATTTTACACCCTCCAGCTTGGAGTTTTGCTCTATACCATTTCCACAAGTTGGTGGATTCTGAGGGAATTGCCAGGCAAAGGGTAGTAGCAAAACAGAGACAGCAATTTGAGGTGGTAATAGTACATGAGGTGATAATAGTACATGAGGTGGTAATAGTAAGTGGTGGCTTCTGGCCACCACTCCTGCTGTCTCTGACATCACGGTGCTGCTCCCACCATATATCAGGTCTTAGCATGAGGTAAGGTGGCCAAAACCTAAGCAGGAGTTGAGTGAACAGTCACAAACTGTGGCTGAAAATACCCCAGCTGACTCTTTAGATTCAGGCATACAAAAGTGTCACTTTGTTATTAAGGCAGGGCATCCATAGCATGAAGCAGAAGCTTGCATTTGCTGTGCTCTTTCTCAGTGAAGAACTATCCATTCTACAGTCAATGTCTTGGGGGTGTTTATCATTTTTTTAAAAGTCAGCACAGAAGTTGGAAGAGGTTTAGTTTGATTTCTTCAGTCTGCTGTTGCTTGCAGCTGGTTTCCTTGGCAACCTCCATTGTACCCTCTGCCTCCTCAGAGGGGACTCACCCAGATGTGTGGCTGCATATCCAGTTCATACTTAAGCGAGTTCAGATTTTGGCCACATTGGTGGCAACAGTACTTGATTAGGATGGCCTCTCCATGTACTTTCTTTACCAGGTTAATCTCTAGAAAGAGGTGCTGGATTTCATCCTCTTTCTCCCCAAGAAGATCAAGATGTACTTGCATAGGAGACTGAAATGTAACACAACAATGTCCATAGAAAATTCAATTTAGGAGCAAAGTGGAGAATTGGAAACTCTTGAAGCTGGCAAGAAGAAGCAATGTGAGGGTAGGATCCTCCTCCCCCTCCAGCCAGCAGATTGATGTGAGGAGACAGGAGCATCTCTGTGGTCCATCTCTTTGTAGCTCAAAGAAAGAGTTGGCTGTTCCTCCTTATCACTGTGGGACAGTAACCTAAGGAAGCAAGTGCTCCATGATGGCTGTGATGGCATGGGTCCATGCCTGGGCCAGAGAGAGATGATTTGTTCCATTGCACTCTCTGCTTAATTCACCTTATTCTGGATGTCATTGCTCTGCTGCCATTGGGCTGCCCCAGCCCTTGGATCCCCAGCACCAGGGGGACATTTTCCAAGTACCTGCAGGGTATTTCTCCTAAATAATGTTTCTGTGCCTCAAAATGCACAGAAATGACATTTTCAGAAGGACCTCAGCATTGAGCACAAGTTAAAGCCAGCCTAAGGCAACTGTCAAGCTGCTTCTGGAAATCCCACTAAGCATCTGTCTTCATTGTAGGTGCGTAACTGAAAAGCTGAAATCCTTGACTTTCAGTTACACCTGAGCTCTCAATGAGTAAGATTTTAAATTCTGACCCCGAGGCAGTTCTGAAAGTGGGATAAAGGATTTTACAGGATTTAGGTGAGGTTAACTTTTTGGGGGGATGAGGGGGGAGAGGTAGCAGTTAGGATGTTTTTCTGGATTTTTTTTTTTTTTAAGAAAGCTCCTCTAGGTGATTTTGCTTTGACTGATTCATTTTTGGAACATTTGATAAATTTTTATCAGCAATATTTCAGCCTTGTGTGTGTTTTTTAGTTTTGTTTTTCTCTCTTTGTGGGGGCTACAGTCAATAGCCAAGCCTGCAAGCAGCCCTTGCAGTGGGTCATGATTGTGTGATTTAAATTAGCAGCAGTTGGGGCTGTATGGAATGACAGCAAATGCATTGACTTGTGTTCTTGGCAACAAACTGTCTAGAGGCTTAGTTGCTTTGTTTCATGTTAGGAGTTCTGCTTGCTGTTAGTGTTATTTTTATCCTACTTTTTATATATGCTATTTGCTCACTTGAGTGAGACAGAAAAGCACAAATATCTCATGGCTGTGTGTTTTGTGATGTCTCAGGGCATAAGAAATAAGAGCAGAGCAAGAATGAAAGTTAAAATTAAGATCATAAACTACAGAGGACAAAAAAAAGACCTAAAAATCTCTTGCATTTTTCTTGTCAAATTTTTGCCAATCTCTTTTTTTTTTATTGCCAAAGACTTGCCTTTGTCAAAAAGTTCTTAAATGAGAGAAAAGCCAACTTACTCTAAGTTATGTGCTACTGCCATTTATTTTTCCTACACATCATTACAGCTGCCAGAATATTACTGTAGTGGCTGCATGTGCAGCTCAAAGCACAGGGCCTTGCTTAGGGGAAGAGCACCTCCTGTAGTCTTCTTTTAGGCTTCTTTTAAAAACCTGGAGACTAATAAAATATATATACTATATGGGTGTGCTTTCAAGTGTTCTTAAACTGTTATGAAATGAATGTCTGGAGGGTAGTTAGGTTTGATTTCACTATGAATTTATCTTATTAAGAAAATTATGATCACTATCCAAAGCAGGTTTCTTAATTTTCTTTAAAATGCTTTCAGTTCATTAGTTCCTGGCTGAGCTTTAATTATTAAAATGTTTGGAAGGCTCATATCCAGTCATGAATCTACTGGCTTCGGGAATAGAATTTTGAAATATTATATAATTTTCTGTAATTATGTTTTTTTATGAGGGAAAATAATTTGGTTTGAGTATGTTTTATTTTCACTGGATCCAGTAATTCTCAAACTCGTTGCTTTACTTCATGAGACTTTTACCTAAATGGGATAGCATGGTTTAGCACACAGCTAGGCCTGTATTCTGTAGACTATCCAGGTAAAAGAGAAGCCCAGGTATAGTAATTAGCACTGTCTTTATTGATTTTGTTGAACAAAACAAGGCATGTAACCTCTGATCAAGTGGTGCTGGGATGTGGCCAGGGGAAAATAAGGGATAATGCACCTGTGGTTTTTGTGGGGGTTTGCCCAAATTCAGTAGTGGGTAAATCTGTGAAGGATTTCAGTGCCACCTAAGCAGGTGAGAGAAGCAGAGGCTGAAGCTCCTGATGTTTGAGTGGCACTGCAGGTCTGTGCTGGGAGGGGACTGGGGAGCAGGTGACCAGCTGTGCTGGGTGACACAAGCAAAGCCCGAGCACAGCCTCAGCTGCCCCTGCCAAATACTCCTGACTGCTCTAGGACAGTGGTGAGCCCTGGGCAGAGGTTTTGTGCTTAGCACCTCAGCCATGGGGCTGATTGCAAGACCTTGTGTGGGCACCATTTGCTGCCGTGGCCACCCTCACATGGCCAGGAGCAGCTCAGCCTGGTGTCCAGCATCAGCCAGCCAAGCCAGGGCCGTGGCCACTCAGTCTCAAGAAATTTAATAAACTTACAATAAATCATAGGCAGTCGTCTCTGGTTCTAGCCACAATCAGGATGGTATCTACATATTGAAGAATAACTCGTTTTGATTTCTGTCTTTTTTAGTCTTCCAATTCCTTTGCTAGTTGATTTTTGAATATTGTTGGGCTGTTTTTAAAACCTTGAGGTAAAACTGTCCAAGTAAGCTTTTCCTCCCTGTCTGGGGATTTTCTCACTCAAAAGCAAAAAGCTCTTGGCTGGGCTGCACCCCCTCCATCTGCTGCTGGCTCTGCTGTCACTGCCCAGCACAGGAGAGCAGCTCAGAGGATGTCATTGTAAAGCACTTGGAGAAAATTGACCTTCTCTGCTAACTGCATAGAAGCTACCACACACAGAGATTATTTTTCATGAGTCAAGGTCTGTGTCGCCCCTGGCATTTGTTTTGTGGATAAATTGCAGGATAAGCTCTGTCTCCCATATCTTCTTATCCAGGATGTCCTTCTGAAAGAAAAGGAAATGTGTTCTTTATTTCAGGATTGTATACAGCCCAGGCTGCCTTGCCAGGCGAATTTAAATTATTCTGCTGCTCTTCGGACACTTTCTAGCACTTGTAAAGCACATTAGAACAATAATGTTCTTGTCAGTGACATGGTGATTTGCCTTGCAAACCTCACAGCCTGGAAAGTCAGCTTCTCCAGACAGCCTGCAGAATACACTTACTGAGAAGTGAGAAGTAACCTTCCTTTCTTGTCCTCTGTCTCAGCAAATGAAGGAAACAAAGCCCATGAAGTGCCTGCAAAACATCTGCGTGTGTTGAGTGGAAAGCTGCTCCTTTGGCAGCACTCAGAGTTCTCTGCTAGTCTTACAGGGAAAGAGACACAAGCACCATCATCAGAGAGGAGCTCCAATATGCAAATACATCGATAAGAGGGACTTGGAGTGATGGAATGACCTTCTGGTGGCAGCACTGCACCCTGCCCTTCCCTGTGTGTGCAGCACACAGCCCTGCAGTGGATGAAAGCAGTGGATTAGCACCCGTTGGAGTGGAAGGTGCAAATCCAGCTAGAAACCGTGTGCAGGTCTGATTTTTGGTGTTGCTTAGTACAAAAGGAGGCCTTTGGCACTTTCAGTCAGTTCTGCTACTAGTTGGGAAGGCTCATCTGCTTCACTTCAGACTTGTTGAGAGCAGTATTTTATCTGGCATAAAAATGCAAGAGAAAAGGAAAAACTACCCATATTTCAAGCCATAGGAAAAAACACAGCACCCAGGGATTCACAGATGACTTTGGCTTCTTGATGGGATTGCTCTGAGATGCTCCATGAGTGAAGGTCTGATTTGCTGGAAGCATATTCGCTCATGTGGGCTTCAAAGCCACAAAATACACCTGCCTGTGCAAAAGAAGTGAAAAAGAACAACTATCAACCTGCATTTAACAAAAAAAATCCAGAAAAATGCCTTGGCATAAGCCAGATGTGTAGAGCCTTTGTTTTCCATGCTGGTCAGTCATCCAGCCTTGGCATTTAAGTTTTGAAAAGACAGAAGAACTTTTAGATGTCTTAAGCTTTGTTCACTGTATGCTTGAAGCATGTCTCATTTAAGAGAAACTGTGCTGCAGAATTTGTGGTTCTCTGTCAAAGCATGTTGGGCCTGCATTAAGCACATTCTCAACCATTCCTGACTAAATTCATTTGCAGACCCTTTTTCCATCATTAGCCAGTGCTCCTACCACCATCAGACAGCTCTTTTGCTTAAATAATTGCACTTACATGGAATTCTGTTTGCCAGAAAAAAAAAAAAAAGTTGAGTGTACAGTAGAGTTCACACAGATTTACTGTGAAAATGGACAGATGAAAATTGTACAATAAGATTTAGCAATAATTTTTTTTACTGCCAGTGGTTTTATCTTAATCATCTGGGAGTTTGCAACAAGCCTGCTTGACTGACAAGGTCGGAAGAAAAGCTAAAGCAGAAACTTCTGCTGAACCTGGTCCTTTACTGTATCAAGGAGACCCCAGCAAAGCAGAACACTCAGTGATGTCTGCAAACAAGCTTTTCTACTTTCTTTCCTCGTTTCTTCAAACACTGTCTTAACTGTTGATTCATTAGAAACTCACTAATAATTTTTTATGTTTCTGAGCAAATTATTTTATTGAGTAAAAGGGCATCTGAAATGTCTATCTGATATCAACAGAATCCACCTTTAAATTGAAAACTTCTAGGGTAGTATTAATTCTAGAAATTTTGATGTTGTTAATTAATGTTGTTAATGCAGGGGAAATATTTCTTAATAAGACCATTAGTAGTGAAACTACTGAAGGTCATGCAGAGTAGCAGTAATGATGTGCAGAAGTTTAGGACTCACACAGGATAAACTGTTGGAGTTACAAATTCCCTGATAGTTCCTTCTGCCTGGAGCTGTGGCTCAGTGTAATATTGCATGGCTTGAATCCAGCCCTAAAACCAGGACCTGCAAAGGGCCACTTTCCATGTTCAGAGCCTGTTTCTCTGCATATTCAAGGATGCATTTAGACACCACAGAATTCAGCCTCATTTTTAGTACTGCAGTACTATTTGGGGGAAAATGTGGTGAAATATGCAATTTTCCTTTCTGGATGGGAATTGGTTGGAGTTCCCTGAAAACCAGTAGTAACAGGTTGCTGCTGTAGCTGTGTGGTGATGGAGCAGGAGAGGAGAGATCTCCCTTACTTTTCCATATGGAGGCTTATTTTGGAAGATGAAGTGGTTCTGCAAGGAAATCAGTGTTACCTTTCTGATGGTGTCCCACTTCCAGAGGCAAAAGGAGTGATGAGATTTATAAACCAGAGCTGTTTTAGACAGCTACAGAAGAGTGAGATGTCCTTACCAGCTTGAAGAGTATCAAAACTGCAAGTGACAATTTGAATTTGGATGAGCCCTTGAAGTATCATCAGGCCCCAAGTTCTTTCTCCTCCAGGACAGATCAGGTCAACCCAGACCTGCATCGTTCTGCTACTGAGATAAAAATTAGTTGTTCCATGAGAAAAAGTTGTTTGTGCCACCCTCTGATCAGTGCTGAGTTTGCAGGTGAGATGGACTATGGGGTTTTTCAGGTGTTGCCAGTACCAAACTTTGAGCTGAGAATGTCAAGTAACTCCAGATTTTCCTGTTTATGGTATTTATTTTGCTTGTTTCCCTGGTGGCAGAGCTAGGAAATAGATCTGCCCAGGCACATTCAGAGCATGCAGGTTGTCATGGTAAAAGTTCCTGATGCTTTATATTGAGTTTGTTTATTACAGAAGCTGTCTACCAGCAGCTGGGGTTTTTAAGTTTTCGTGTCTGTGTAGAAATCTTCTTATTTCTTCAAACCAGACATTTTTACCTCAGGGTATTTACTCTGCATGTATAGAAATCTGAGTCTCACCTTGGAATACTTTCATTTCTCAGGGCTTGTTTTTTAAGTAAAAATCTGCTGGTTTGAGGAAAAGCACATTCTGTAAGATATTTTGCCTGTAACACTTAATGTCCAGCATGGTGTGCCAGGAAAAGGGCAAATACTGTCAATGCTGATAGGCCTTGTCTATCCCTTTTCTTTTTCACATTGCTACAATGTCTTTTTCCATTAATATCAAGCATGGACTGAGCAGCCACATGCTAGGAATCACCACGTGGTATTTAAAAAGATGTGTATGGTGACTCCAAGGCAAGTAGCACAAAAGACCTCACACCATGCAGGCATTCAGTGTGTTGGGAAGAGGTGAGGTGGATACAGCCAGAGGCTCCAGCTGTCCCCTTCACCCATGGAGGACACACAGCACCTCACAGGGGTGGGTGAGCTTGTGGTGGAGTTAAATATCTGCCTAGAAGTGTTTCTGACTCTTCATTTAGTTAGTGAAGTTTGGAACTTTGTCTAATGGTTGTCAGTGTTGTGGGATGGGCAGATAACTGAATATCCCCACCTTCTTCTTTTGCATGTCTGGTCTAGTTGTGCAATCTGCCAGCATCTCCACATGTTCAGGGGCCAGCTGTGGTGCCAGAGTTCATCGTGAATATGGAGATAATGAAAGAGTCTGGAAAACATTTTCAGGATAAACATTTTCCATTTTTGTCTTTTGCTATTTGAGAAACAGAAACTCAAGTACAGCCTTTAAATCTTTTCTTGCTGTATCCTAATGTTTCAAAGGACTTGTAATTTTGGATCTTGACTTGGAAACAATTTAAAGGCGGCTGATTTTCCGAGGCTGGGATTGCTGTGCTTCCTGACTAATCAGACTCTTTAGACATGTCTTAAATTGGGCACTGAAATAATAGCTAGACAAGTACAAGTAGTTGACTCAGCACTCTGGGGGTTTAGGCAAAGGCACTTACACAGCTCTGGTTGAGTCTGCACACAGCAAGTTATCACTCCTGGGCACACAAGAGGTGAATGATTAAGGCACAGTAAGTCAATCATGGGAAGCCATTAGCCCATGCTCAACCAAGTGCTGTGCTCCAAATGATTGGCCCCTCCTTGAAAAGTGTAGGCCTGTTCTGGTTCAGCCAAGAGGGTTTCCTGCTGACATGGAGAATGCCTGACATAATAAAACATTTCTTTCTGATACAGTAAAATTCATTATTTATGCTTTCCATATGTGATCCTTTAAAGATTCAAGCAGGAGTCTCCACTGACATTAAATGAGGTCTGTTCTCCCACCGAAGTTGCTGATTCTACACCTGCTCCATAACCCGGAGCACCTATGTGAACTAAAATAGGCAGAGAAAAGTGGGGGCAGCAGCTCTGTGTGCATCCCGAGGGAATGGGCATGGTTCTTCCAAATTTCCTGACTTGTTGAGGTTTTTCTGGGGTTTTTTTGTTTGTCTTTGTGGTTTTGTTTTGTTTTCTTTTTTTTTGTTTGTTTGGTTTTTGTTTTGTTTTTGTTTTTTTGTTTTCTTCTGCCAGCAGACAATCATCTGTGCTTGCAATGTAAGCACAGTCCTGGGCTACCTAGAACAATTAAAACTGTAGCCAAACAAAAACCCAGTTAAATGCTGAATTTTTGAAAAGAAATTTGACTCATTTCCAAGTTTTTTTTGTTTTGTTTTTTCTATTTGATTTTTGGGGGGGGGGGTTTAGTTTTTTTTTGGAAGTATCTTTGCAGAGGTGAAAGGGAGAATTCTTTATTCTATTGTTTGAATAATGCTTTGAAGTTTGGTCCTTAGCCAAAAGCCTGTTGACAGTAACACCAGTGTTGGGCTGACTGGCATCATGTATTTCTTGGGGATATTTAAAAGCCCTCTGAGCAGCTCCAAGGCGTGATTAACATTTGATTTCTATCTATGAGAGGAAGAAATTATTCCTCTGTCTTTTTATGGGTGGATAAGAAGCAGTCATTCAGTGATTTACCAACTTTTAGGGACAAATCTCTGGTTCTGGTAGAGATCCAAGGAATCTGACAGGGAAATCACCTCTTTCTTTTTAGCAACCAGTGTGGTGTCACCTTATGTTGCCACTATTTCCATACCTTCTCATTGTTCATGTAGTATTTTTCAAGAAAAAATTAAATTATGGATAATCTGAGAGTTTCATTTTACAGCTCTTTCCTATAGACGCAAATCAACATCACTCTTTTTCCCATGACTTACAGTTGTTCTTTCTCTTTTTTCCCCTCTCCAATTTTTCATAAGGAGGTTTATCTGAGGTGTTGATATTTCCTATAATAATTTTCTCACTAGTAGCTATGACAGAGTCTCTAATCTTCTCTTTTCATTTTGTCCTCAGGAAATCCACTGACTGTGGCCTGCAAAGCTTTCTTTGGATTCAGTGGAGAATCAGGCCCCATGATCTACTGGATGAAAGGGGAAAAATTCATAGAAGAATTAGAAGGTCACATTAGAGAAGGCGAAGTCAGGTACTTTTTGGATTATTTACTGTTAAAAATACTGTATGTCCCACAAATCTGTTGGATTGACAAGTTTTTAATTGAAAGTGGAAATAATTTTCTGTCCAAAGCCTGATGGATGACTTGGAGCCAGGGCTGTGTGAGTTGCTCTCTCTCTCTCCTTTGTAGCAAGTACACTCTAAAGATGGAGTAGTTTGTGCATGTGACTGAACATGTGTTACCAAATTCCCCTGATGGCTGGCAGCTGAAGCATCTCCTGAGTGTTCTGGGGGTTGATTTTAGCCCTGTGTGGGAATGGTGCTGCCCACTGCAGCCATGCTGTGGGACCTGCCTTGGCAAAATAACATCCATTTCAGCACCACTGTTCACCTTGAAGACAAATGGTCTCCTGTCAAAGCCACCACACTTTTCTCCTGAGTGTGGTGTGTGTGTATGATACAGCTCTCAGTGTGCCTTAACCAGAGCCTTCCAGAAACAGTGTTTGTTCCTCCAGGCTTAACATATAAGGGAGAGGAAGGAGTGGCTGTTCAATATCCAACTTGTACTTGGCTTTTTCCCAGTTGCTGGTTATCACTTGATGTAAAGAAAACACACTTCTGTCCCCATGAACTCTCATGGAATTTGCACCTAACAGCACCTTATTTTCTTCCTTAATAATTACTGATTATTGTTCTTTGAGCAAAGACTAAGTCATGGTTATGCTATGGACAAGGTGGTCCCTGGCTCCTATAGATACAATGAATATAAATTATGATACAATAAAAATGGATTGTAAAGAAAGTCAAGGTCGTTTCGCTTTCCAGTGCACATTTTTTTAATCTCATGTCTGATTTTTTTGGTTTTTGTAAAGGTGATTTTGGAGAGCAAGAGGAAAGAGATTCCTTTGCTTTATTACTGGATCAATAATGTGAAGTTCAGCCATTTAGTCACGAGTGGTTAAGATGCACTTAATTGCACACAGATGAAATTTATCTTATATTGCCATTGTCCAGTCCTCTTTTGTGCTTCTGATCACAAAAAGCAATTATTGGAAACTTTTGCCTTTTTAAGTAATCAGCACTTAATGCCATCGTGTTCTCTCTGGTGTGTATATATATAAACAGAGTGATTTTGGTCGTGTTCTTCCTCTGCATCAGGAGAATCTGAGGTTTGTATTTAAAGAGTGCTCCAGCTTTAGTGCAGTTCAAAACTTCTCCCTTATGTACATTTATTAGTGAAACTGAGTTTGAAAAGGCTGTTACTTGTCCTTTGTTCTGCCATCTCATTGCACATTCATGTTTCAAATTAATTTGTGACAAGTCGCTTTTCTCATTCCACTAAAGTGCTTTGAGTAAGTTTACAGACCCTTCACAATTCAGTGAATCTTCTCTTCAGGAACGCTACTTATCCCATACCTAATCTCCTGTGATCGCTGCCAGCATTTAAAACAGCATTTTCCAAAACATACTGCATCATTACCAGCAGTGCCCCAGTCCATCCCTTTTTTATTTAGAAGTATCTCTATGGCAACTGAAGTGGTAACTTTTTGCAAAAGATTTTCTGTCTGTAACAGCTCTTGTTTTTGTGTTCCATTACAGGTATGCTGCTTTCAGGGGAGCTAAGCAGCACTAATTATTCTGTCAGTGCCCTGAGGCAGCCCACATCTTCCACCCAGTTGTATTTATTGATGTATTTAAAAATTGTCATGTGTGTTTCAAATTTGATGAGCCATGGTGAACTTGCTGGTTAGATGCCTTTTTCATCAGTTTGCTTCTCTATGGTGTTACCAGGACATTTCATTTTAAGAAGCTAAGAGTTGTGCAGAATTGTTACAGCCAGAACAAGATACTCCACGGGCTGTCCCTTTGGCACACTTTAACTCTGCATCCCCTATCTTGAATTGGTTCACAAATTTAGTAGCACTCTGAATTTATGGTGCTGTCCTTACACTGGACTGTGCCCATCCATTGTGTTGCTAGATTTTCTGTGTATGATGAGAGTCCAGGTTTGCAAATGGATGATGTGTGGAAGCACAAACCACCCATCCTCAGTGTGCATGCTTAGCACTCACTGTGCTGCCTTGGAAGCACTAAAATAAGGATGCATGTAACCTGAGCCTTCCTGTTCATATCAAATCCGTGGAACTGGGTTTTAGTAAGCACACTTCACCACGAGTAATATTTGTGTAGCTCTGGGCTCCTCAGTATTTATTAGGCCTTTTTACAAAGCCTCATAATAAAAAGTAACTCATCAGCATTGCAAGGGTTGGAGGCAACGATTCCCTGTCTGAGCTGCCCCCTTGCCTTCCCTTGAATTAAGATCCCCAGGGGTTAGACATGCATGGGGGGAAAGGAGGAAGAAACTTTGCTTGCCAGATGGGTTTTTCACAGCAGTAATAAAAATGTCATGTAAATTGAACCGGAGTTATTAAAGAAGGAATCAGAGTCTTTAAGCATGTCTGCAGAGTTCTCACTTGTACCTAATTATCAAAGCAGCCCACAGCAAATTTCAACACCAGCTCTCTGCCATGGCAAAGTATTTTCAGACATAAATATTGCTCTCTCAGCCACCTATGAGTTGCTTTTTTTCTTCTTCAGGCAGCACTGCAGAATAGTCATAATGCTCATCTTGTAAAGTATGTTTGTCCTTGTTTTGTCTCTCTTGTCCATTTTTAAAGTAGAAATACTTTAACTCATCCTAGAGGCATGAAAAAAGGTGAATGGGGACATTTTGAATGGCAGCCTTATTTCTTCTGGTTGATTTATCACCCGCAGGAGTCAATGGATGGTTATGAAACACTCAGACAAGATGAGGATGTTGTTTTCTCTTAGGAGGGGGTTCTGGGGGCAGGAGACAGAGCTCCTATGGCTGCCTGGATAATGTGCTGGGTACTTTGCAGTGAAGTATGGAAGCAACAGCCCTCTCTTGAAAAGCTTATACTACTCAATTAGACAAATTCAAGTCAGAGAGCAAGAAACACAATGCAGGGAGGTGAGAGGGGAGGTCACTGTTGTGCTACCAGTGGAATGACTTTGCTTTGGAGGGGAGCTTGTGTGCACACAGATCTGTCCTTTCATCTGCAGCCTGTTGTTGAGGAGTTAGAAGGAAGGGAGCAGACTTCATAACCCTGTTCACAGTCCAGATCCTCAGCTTTATAAAGAATGAAAGTTTCCTTTTTGCTAAGTCCCAGCTCTCATGCAGTTAGTAAAGATTTGAAATTAATTCCTTGATCCTGCAGAGTGACCAAAGTGAAGCTTTTGTATGGCTTTGTTATCTGTGGTCATACAAAGAAAAGTTTAGGAAAATACGGTCTCAAAGTAAAAGTGTTTTAAATTCAGATTCAACTTAGTGCAGATAGGCACTGGAAAAATATGACCAAGGATTTGAAAAATCCAAACCATTTCATAATTTTCACAGAAAGCATTTCTATTCTGTAATGACACTTCCTTTTTAAAATTCATATTCTTACTTGAAAATTATTCACTAGACAAAATGTTTTGTTTCAGATCAGATAAAATGCTTCAACCTGAAGAAAAAGACAGCACTAAAAGTGTTGTTTTTGTATCACCCACCTTTTATTTCTCTCTTTCCATCCTGTTTGTTGTGAGTTGTCAAGCACCATTGATTTAGCTATGCATTAAATGTTGTAATTACTCTTACAGTTTGTTCAGCAACCCAGAAAGAGTGAGTTATTATTTTCTCCACTTGTGGGAGCTGGCATGTGTTGACAGTGATGCTGCTGAAGTTTCCCCCACCTCAGATGGGGTCAAGAGCTTCATCTTCTGAGTGTGCAGCAAATGCTGTTGCACCTTTAAGGTCGTATTTGTTGATATTATATTCCTTTTCTAACCCAAAAATATTGTGCTCCATGTTCTCTGAACCAACCACAACAATTAATTAACTAATGCAATTAATTAAGGGCTGCATATGTATTAAAAAATGCAGGTGACAAACTGCATTTCTATGGCAATAATCTAAGTGTAGAGTAATGGTTAAAAGAAAAAAAAAATTAAAAAGCAGGAACGAAAGGTTTAACACCACAAAGAGCTTTTTACACTTTGCTGCCAGCATAATGCTTAAATGTTTGTCAGCATTTTCATGATAGATCCCACTGTAAAGAATTCCCTTGCTAAAAATTGCTATTAGAAGATAAGTAGGAAAAAAAGTCTCAATCCAAATATATTGGCTATTCTTTTTTTATGAAAGCTCCTCTTTAGCTGATCATGTATAATTTAAATTTAGGTGAAGGGTCAGTTATTCTGTTTTACATACATGTAGTTTAGATATAGATAAAAATAACAGTTTCTTTTATCTTGACATGTCTTCTTTTTTATTTCTGTGTAAAATATCCTGATTGCAGTAAAGAAAATCTGAACATTCACAGAATTCTCCAGATTAGTTTACCAGGTATCTTCTCTGTTGATGATTACACTGTTCCTTGCAGCATGATTTGTAGACCAAAAGTTATTGGGCATGCTGTTTACCAGCAGAGAAGAGTGGCTTTCCTGAGTCTTTGTATAGATATAGGAGAATAATCAGTAAATGAGAATTGATTTATTTCACTCCCAGTCATTTAGTCTGAGTATGCAAACGGACCAGGCTCTCTGAGGAGGTTTTCTTCTGGCCAGAAACTATGCAAATTCAACCTTTCTTCCATTATTTCACCACTTGGGCTCTGGACCAGAATTTAAAAAAAGAGAAAAAAGAAAAAAGAAAAAAAAGTGTATAATCAATGAGAATTAATTTGAAGGGAGAAAAAAAAAAAAAAAGATGCAATCCAAGTTTCCAAATGCAACACACACACATGTAGTTTTTTAAACTAATGTTTTTCCACTTGCTTTTTTGCAAGTTATGCTGCCACAGTGGAAGAGGCTAAGTTGTTGTAGATGCTTGGTGCCTCTTCTGAGTTACTGCAGAGATGTGTTAATAGCAGTCAGGCTTGCATTTTTGATTGTCTGGTGCAATGCCCTCATACTTCTCTTTTCACAGAAGTCACAGAATGACTGGGTTGGAAGGGACCTTCAAGGTCATCAAGTCCAACCCATGCCCTAACACCTCAACTAGACCATGGCACCAAGTGCCACATCCAGTCTTTTTTAAAATACATCCAGGGATGGTGACTCCACCACCTCCCCAGGCAGACAATTCCAGTATTTGATCACTCTTTCCATAAAAAGCTTTTTCCTGATACCCAGCCTGTATTTCCCTTGGTGCAGCTTGAGACTGTGTCCTCTCATTCTGCCTGGAGAAAGAGACCAACCCCACCTGACCACAGCCACCTTTCAGGCAGCTGTAGAGTGACAAGGTCTCCCCTGAGCCCCATTTTCTCCAGGCTGAACAACCCCAGCTCCCTCAGCCGTTCCTCACAGGGTTTGTGTTCCAAGCCCCTCCCCAGCCTCGTTGCCTCCTCTGGACGCGCTCAAGCGTCTCAAGGCCCTTCCTAAACTGAGGGGACAGAACTGGACACAGCACTCAAGGTGTGGCCTCAGCAGTGCTGAGTGCAGGGGAAGAATGACCTCCCTGCTCCTGCTGGCCACACTATTCCTGTTACAGGCCATTGGTCACCAAGGCACACTGCTGGCTCATGTTCAGTCAGCTGTTGACTGATCTTTTGATTTGTTTTCAATTTGTTTGGAGTTCCATGGATGTCATGTGAAATCACATACATAAGGAAATGTGTGTACACAAAATGTCCTTGGTTTATAATAGAGAAGCTTTGGATTTGCCATTACTGACACATGTGAATGTCTCCAGCAGCAGTTTCCATCCAGAGAAGGAGCACTCTGGTTCGTTACTTCCTGTCCAGTTTCCTCCTCTCAGTCTTGGGAGAAAATATTTTTTTTTTTTGTGAACTTGACTTTTATTTATACATTTACCTCACAGTGCTGCACACAGTCTTTTCAGAGAGCAGACTCACTGAAGTACCATGTACAGTGGTGAGCTGACAGGTGTCTGTGAGGGCACCCCACGTTTTCTATTTACCCTCTTGTGCAGCATTACACAAACAGGATCAAATTAACCCGGTGCATTTCACTTGATGTTACATTTCCCTGTTTAAAGGAGCAGCAACATTTTCTTGAGCAAGTGATAAGCCTTTCAACAGAATAGGGTATTGTATTTTTACACTTCATGTCAGCAGCAGAAAACTTGAATTTACTTTGCATTCCTTTTAATATAAGAACATAAGAACAATGACATGAAAAGGCTATACCTCTGTCCTGAAAGTCTGCTAGAACTTTTTTTCCATTTATGGGGATTTTGCATGTCTCCTCTTTCCTCCAAAGGAGCAGAGGGCTCTTGTTCTTGACACTTTCCCTCAAAAATCAGGATCTAGCTCCAGGAAATAGAGGAAAATTTCAGAGAGTAGCACAGCTCTTTTTGTTGATTTTCCAGACTGAATTAAAATGTATCACAATACCCAGCCTTTAAATTGCCCTGTAATTTGTTCACTGATGGCTTAGTGGCACATCCTGCTTCTGGAAAATGGGTATTTGTCACTTCTTTTAAAAGAAGCATTGTTTTTAGCATTTAATTCTGATGGAGCCAAGGTAAAGAAGCCACTCATAACCATTGTGCTCATGGCCACTCTTCCTGCACTTGGTTCAGCTCCTTACTAGACAGGCAAGAGAAAAAGCCTTCTGGTGGTCATGAAAAATGCCTCTGTGAAGCCTCTTTCAGCCAACATGAGTCTCCTTTTAGGTCCTTCTCCAGAAGTGAAGGAGCCCAAGGAACATTGGTGTTTTGCTGAGAAATATAGTGCTTTTGGGAATCTGCCATCTGTATTAATTCAGTTAAAGCAAAGGCTCTATCCTTCCTTTCAGACTCCTCAGAGAACATCTTGGAGAAAAAGAAGTTGAGTTGACATTGATCTTTGATGCTGTAGAGGAGGCAGACCTGGCTAACTACACATGTCACGTGGAGAACAGAAATGGACGGAAACATGCCAGTGTTCTTCTGCGCAAAAAAGGTAATTTGTCCTTTTTAGTTATCTGTGACCTCACCTGCCTCACCAACACCTCAGTCACAGGTCCTGCTGACCCCTCTGAGCCAGGCTGGATTAGTGTGTGCCTGCTTGGAGCTGAAGTGTGCTTGTGTACAGCTTCAGTTTACCATTTGTGGAAGAACAAAGTAATGCATTGTTCTTCGATGTCTGGCAAATTGGCCTTGCAGGTGATGCACTTGCCTGGAATACAGTCACCCATAAGACACCAAGAATCAGGAGAAGTATTTTGGACTAAACAATCTATGAATTTGACCCAGAATTGACTGACTAGGCCAGTTAAAACGTACATTTCTTAGAACAGGTTCCCTGGCAGTATAGCAGATGTTCTCATCTTTCTCCATTTCCTGGCTTTGTGTTTTAAATTGAAAACTTTAAGCTGTCTCCATGCATCTTGATTTCTAACTGCATCAGCAATGAAAACATGCAGTGGAAGCTACAAATACATGGAGACTTACCCCATCATGGTTGTCTTGCTTTATGCTATTCCTGAATGGGGAACACCGCTACTGACAAATTATCTATAGGAGAAAGGCAACCCTTTGGATTTGATTGTGCCAAATTTAAAAGTGCTACTGTGTTCTGTGTTTGAAAAAGTCATTATCAAAGGAGTGTAACAGTATCTCACGGCAGTTCTTCTGTTGTTTGTTCAATCAGCTCTCCTATTCATAAGTAGGCTGACATTGATGCTGAGCTCTCTGAGATACAATGTATTAGGAAATGCAAAAGCTGTAAGGTAGTAATTGTTGGGAAAGCAGAGGAGGGTTCCACGAGACCACAGAACATCAGCACAGGAGATTGACTTAAGAGTTGATACATTGTCCAGATCTCTGCCATCATTCTTGGACGTGAATTATTGTGCCAAAACAGAAGAATTGTTTTCATGAGGCAAACCTGAAAGGGCAGTTCCAGTCCTTTGTGTGCTTTCACTGCAGCAAAGTTGGAATAAAGGAATGTTGATCTATCAGATCATGCTACTATCTACTACAAACTTACATCCAGGAGGGCAGGAAGGCTCTGCAGAGGGATCTGGACCAGCTGGATCCGTGGGCTGAAGCCAATTGTATGAGGTTCCACAAGGCAAAGTGCTTGGTCCTGCTCTTGGGTCACAGCAAGCTTCAGGCTGGGGCAGAGGGGCTGAAAAGCTGCCAGGTGACAAAGGATCTGGGGATGCTGGAATCACCATCCCTGAAGGGATTTGAAAGCCATGGAGGTGTGGACATGGTTTAGTGGTGGGTTTGGCAGTGCCAGGTTAATGGCTGGACTCAATCATCTGGGAGGTATTTTCCAACCAAAACAATTCTACAATTCTATGATCTAAACTGACAGGTTGTCACAACTTTAATTAGTGAATCTGATCATCATGGTGAAGGATTAGTCTCTCTAGAACGCAAAAAGCATTCTACCTTTCCTTCCACTGAACCTCATAAATAAAAAACTGATAGTAAGTAAGTATATCTCTGTTGGCACTGGTAAATGTTCTGCATGCATATAGTAGAATAACAAGCTAGGTTTATTTATAACAAAAAAATGCAGATATTTCAGAGCTCTGCTGAAATTATGGAAGAAGCACTGCTGAATACAGAATTTGGAGGTGGAAAGGATCACTTTGCAGCTACTATTTCATTTCTCTCTGTGCTGTGGCTGTAGAAAACTTATATTCCCCTCAGGCACTCTCAGTAGTTGATTTTCAAGCTATTAAAGTGTCATTTAAAATAACCACTGTATTTTACTGTGTCCTTTGACTGCCTGTCCCATTGTCCTGTTTGTTATTTATTAAGTTCTCACAAATACTTGACCAAACTTTTCCTTTCTGGAACTTGATTTAATTGCTTCTTATCCTAACTTTCTCTGCTTTAGATTTTACTCTAGATATTCATGAGTCAGGAAATACTACTGTATTTACTGAGCCAGGACAAGATTTAGGGCAGAACTTGCAGAAAGCTGTTGACCAGCATCCTTTGTGTCAAAGAAGGGATTTCTACTGCAGTGTGTTGCAGCACAGATCTCTCAGTTAGAGAATTCCCCCTCCCTCCAAGATATTACCTGTCAAGAGCTGCATTATCCATGTTTGACAGGATGCACTTGTAGTTCTGTTTTGTCTCTAGACCTGCCTTCTGTTCTGTTTTTTCCTGGCTTGGATGAAAAACAGGAATAAACCCAAAATCTAAGTTGTAGATGTTGTATAAGATTTTCTAGAGTTCTTGTTTTGACATCAGATGGTTATTTTTAGCACATAATTTGCTTTGAAAAAAAAAGAAAAATTGGCTGTTCAAGAGTTTCAGGGAAAGTATATTAAAGTCTTTTGCTGTATTACTGGTACAGTCCCCACAAACCTTCAGGAGAATACAGGAGTTTGCAGAGCTCCAGTGTAGCAGTAGCCCCAGAACATGTGCCATCATTTAGGATTATTTTTATTGTTGGAGGTTTTCACCTGAAAAAGAACCAAATCCAGTTTAGAACTCTTAAGCTTCCAATGCAAAGGCAGAATCAGACATGCTCCTAAGACCTGAACATAACTGTCTGCTGTCACATTCTTCTTTACTGCCTTAATTTTCTGGACAATCCTGGGTTTGGTTTGCTTTTCTTTTTTCTTTTTCTTTTGTTTTCTTTTTTTTTTTTTCCTCTGGGCTGTCATAGCATATTTGGTGCTCAAATAACATGGAAATGCAATATACACCCAGCTGTCCCTTAGTTGTGGGAATAGTTCAGGATTCCCTTCAAAAGGGTTTGAAAACAGTCCAGCATTTTAGTGACTGAAGTCTACATAGTCTATAATAGAACTATTCTGAAAGACAAATAACTTGTCAGAAACCACAGAATAAAGTCAGACCATGCTTTTAGTGGCAAGAAGTAGTGAACTGAGATAAAAGTAAATATTATGATGACTTTTCCTCACTATTTTTTCAAGGAGGCTGCCTTTAATTAAGACATGCAAGGAACTAATTTTAGGAGGTTGGGTTTGATATTGATACATCAGTGAATTATGAGGAACTTCTAAAACATAGTTGTCTGTCATTTATTGAGTATTTATGAGGCTTTTGCTATTTTAAGGACCATGATCTTCTGTACTATGTGTAATATGTTGTGGCAAGGTCCTTCTACATTATTTTATATTAGAAACTATCAATATTATTAGCTATTTTTCAGTCACTCTTAACAGCACAGAGATGAGATTCAGCTTCTTTTCTAGTGTTGGATATGCTGCTTCCTTATTTGTCTCAATGAGGACCACTTGAGGAGGAAGGAATTAATCAGATGCCAAGACTAAGTAGAGTAGGCAAGAAAATTGAACATCCTGGGTTTTTCTCATTGCCTCCACTTTGGAATGGAAATAAGGAGAGCTCAAAAGCCTTGGCTTTCTGCCTCCTTATGTCTGTCCTCTAGGATAGTTTATGGAGCAGAAGGACAAATACTGGACATGTAAAAGCTGATCAATTTTGCCTTTTGAGCTGGATTTTGTGGGATTGCCTAATACCCTGCCATTCCCCCCACCAAAAGTGTACACAACTCTGTGCTTCTGTGTGGGCTGCAAGGCTCAGCATTTTCTTTCCTTCCAAGCTGGCAGCTTTGCCATCATCTAAATTTCCTAGCAAAAAAAGATTCAATATAATTTAAAAAAAACTTCCCCTCAAAAGTGATTTTAACCGACTCTGTTCTCCATTTGCCTAGATTTATCCCCCAGAGCACATGCGGCTTTATCATGCAGTGTAGTAGAAGTCCCATGAATTCCCTGTGTTCTCAGAGAGATTAAGTAGCTATTATAATAGACTTTTTCCATCTATTAGTCCATGACTTCTTGCCAGACAGACATCAGAGATACTGTGGACTGGGAATAGCTTGACATCTGATGTTAATTATTGAAATACAAGGCATGGCGAGGCAAGAATAACCCCCAAAGATACGCAACTAATTTGCTTTTTATCTTGAAAGTGACACAAGCGACATACGAGTAATATTTTCTGACCTAAGTTTTAGAAGTGTAAAGATCACAAAAGCTTTGTCCCTCCTGTATTAGTTTGGCAACTTCTCGCTGTGTTTGTCACAGCAGCAATATCTTCATGACGTTTTATCTGAACTAATACAGGCTGTGAGAGTCAAATTGTCATCCTCTGTCTTTTATGGCTAAGTAATATGCCAGGTGGTGTTAGGAGCAATATTACTTTCAGAGGACATTTCAGGATAAAGAGCAATGCTGTTCTCTTGCATCAGATGGAGCTCTGGACTGGTATCCAAGGGGTTTTGTCCCGTTTTGTCACTGGTTTGCTGAATGACCTTGAAAACATGCTGCTTCTATTTTCTAAGCCTGTTTCCCCAGCTGTAAGAGATAGATCACTGTGTCTGGATGCATTTGTGAAGTTCTTTGAGTTCTTGTGATGTTTCCTAATAAAAGCATCTGTGTAGGAAATTTTAACTAACACTAGGTCCCATTAAAGTATAATGTGAACTCTACAAACATGTGAGAACTCTGTTAGCAGCCATCACAAACAAATGTCTCCTTGCAGCCTGATGTGTGCTCCTGGACTCTTGTGTTATCTTGGGCTTCCTGCAAGCTCAGCTCATTTTCCAGTGATCCAGCTGAAGCCATGGCTTGGCAGCTTGTCCACAGGCTTCACAAATATAAAACCAAAGCTGTCTAATTCGGTGGGGGAGGGACTAGATCCTGCCCAATCTGTTCTCACATGCTGCATGCAGCATTTGATGCACTCTGCCAATGCACACGTTTCAAACTCCACCAGCTCAATAAAAGTTGGTTGCTCCTCTGCATAAAATCACTACATAGTTCCTGTGTAGGAGATTTACATATATGGCCTCAAATGCATTCTGGATTTCAGATGGTTGTTTCAGATGGGCAGTAGATGGAGTAAATGAGTAAAATTAAGTAATAGGTAATGAACAAAATTATTAGGCATTCTTAATGTTACGGTGGTTATAATTGAAAGCTGCACAACTTTATGTGGAATTGTACGGTGGGTTAGAGAAAATATAGCTTGGAAAGATCATAACCCTTTTTCCCTTTCCTTGCTAATTTTAGATTTGATCTACAAAATAGAGCTTGCTGGAGGACTGGGAGCCATCCTTCTTCTGCTTATTTTGCTTGTGACCATCTATAAGTGCTACAACATAGAGTTAATGCTGTTCTACAGACAGAACTTTGGAGGAGATGAAGCAGCTGATGGTAAGCAGTTGCACAGAAAACTCAATATATGCAATGGAAATATTTCAGAGACCAAAATGACGAGATTGAAATGAATCCTAAAAGGTACCTGCTGCTAATTTACACTACTAAGCACCCAACAGTGTAAAGCACTAAGACTTTCTCTCAAAGCCCCCTGAGATAAATGAGTCTTTCACAGAAATGTCACTGGGCTCTGCTGTGAGCAAAAAGGAGCCAGAAGAATTGTTCATGAGTCTGCTACAGTGGCTCACATGTCACTTGTGAACTCTTCACATTCATGTGTTCAGTGCCACATGTGCCCAGGGTCCCTTCTGAGATCCACACTGGATATCTGAGCAGCCTTTCACCAGCTGCTCTTCATGAAGCATTTTCATTGAATTGCCACCAGCTTCTAGTGACCTCTTCTGACTAGTGAGAGGTGATTGTTATGAGGCTAACTGGTAACCTCAGTTAATTGGGAGACTCTAAACAGCTTGGTGGGAATGTGCCTATGGAGTATCTTTAGGAATAAACTAGGCTGTTTTCCATTTTTCTTCCCCCACCTTCCCTCTCACTGGCATATATTCTGTTTGGTGCCTAAAGCTAAACTTGTATTTTTAAATTGAAGCTTTAATTCTTCTGAATATAGAACATTGCTCCTCCTATGAAGCTGGAGTGAGCCCTGTAAACTAAATCTCAGTCTTTAAATCTTACTAATATGTTCTTAAGACTTCTTTCATAATTAATATGATATTTATATGCACCTAGGTAGTATCTGCTAATGAAAGAAAGTGCAGTATTCAAGTACAGGTGCTTGCTATAGCCCACTGCAACACTTAGCAGTCACACAGGCTCTGGAATGCTACATCTAGAAACTCAAATGTATTTGAAAAGAGAACAAGGAACACATTTTCTATAGTGCCAAAACAATGTACAATTGCATAGACATGTTGCTTTCTGCAATTGGCAATTCTGTTGTCACAGTAATAAATGTTTTTGTTTCACAATGTGTAGATACGGTGTGAAAAGTTTCCACTGCAGTGAAATCCATAGGAGTTTTGGGGAATGGATGGAATGATATCTAGGGGATATTAGAAAGAGGAAGGGTGATCCTTGTGGATCCCTCCAGCTCAGAATACTTTGTGATTCTGTGATAAACAGCAGGAATAGAGATCAGGAAACTTGTTCTTTCTCAATCCTCATGTATGACTGGAAAAAAACTAATACACTTTTTCCATACTCCATACTGCACAATATTTATACTGGTGCCTAGGACAAAGGGAAGGGCGAGATTATGTGGTTTGAGAAGTACTTCACCTCAAACACTTTGGGATTATACCAACATAATATCCCTGCTTCACACCAACCAGAAGTGGTGACTTCCTCCAGCCTGCTATAATTTGTTTATCTTGTGTTTTCAGTGTGAAGCTGCTGCATTTTTACTCATGGAACTTCCTTGGTCCAATCACTTTTTAATTTATGAAACAATATTATTTTCTGGTTGTTTAGAGGAAGCCCCATGAGTACACAGGGGATTTTTTGTGCCTATTCATTTTGAAAACAAGCTTTTATTTTTCCAGCACATTATTGTAGACCTTTCACAGTTTCGTGTCTTGTTCTAATCCTGCAGGATGAAAGATGGAGGCAGAATGTTGCAGAAGTAAAAGCATTTACAGGGATGTTTGTTTCTTCTCGTGTAGGCAGTAGTGGGAACATACAGAGCTCCCCTGAGCACTCAGCTGTGGATGCAATCACAGGGTCATTTTCCACTTATATGTGTATTTCTTTAAAAAAGAAGATTTGGAACTCAACAGATCCGCTTTATTCCTATTTCTAAAAATATCCCACATAAGCAATGTTGGACACACTCACTTCCTGTGTTGTGTGTAGCATTGCTTTTAGAGAAAATGACACTGAGGATTAAAGGATCCATTTAGGAAATGGCTCCAAACAGTGCTGCTCCCTGAGCCAGCAGTGGGCAAGAATGGGCGGCTCCTTCTCTGCCCTGCGACACGGAGCTCGTGGGGAGTGAGCTGAGGCTGTGGAGCTGTGACACCACTGCAGAGCTCCCAGGAGCCCGAGGGAGCTGTTTGTCAGCATTGCTCCCTGGCACTGGGGGCTGAGGTGACTGGGCAGGGCAGCTGTGCCCCTGCAGGGGCGGGAGGCTCAGGGAGCGCCGGCTCTCTGCAGCCAGGGATGTCAGGGCTCTGCTGCCCTCACTCAGCTCTCAGAACTTTGCAGGGATGCTGCCTCCAGGATCACTGGCATCTCTTAAAAGGTGTTGGCAGGCTTCTTTATGGACAGGGCAGCAGGTTTTGGATAGGCTTCCAAAGCTGGCTGGCCTGTTGACTTCAGAGGAATGTCAGCAAGCCAGGTGGACATCTTCCATCCTTCCCTACAGCCATGGTGACATTAGGCAAATTGCCTTTTACAAATACGCAATTATTCACATGCTTTGACTACAGCTCTGACCCTCATGGGTCTGGCTTTGTGTCAGGTATTATAAGCAACCGTCAGTTCAAGGTCATCAAGAGGTATATTTTATTATGATTAGGTATTTGTTCTTTTTATCAGACTATACTGAGTAATTTTAACTCCTTAATTATCTTTCATGTGCACTATTCTTTACAGATAATTGATACTCAGAAACCCTCCATTCATGCACTTTTCTTCTCACAACATTAGCTATTTGATTTTTCATTTTCTGTAAATAATGGCAGCTGTGCTCTTCCCTGGAGGCCGAATTGCTGAAGGTTGACTTTCTCAATATACTGTTTTCCATTACTGCAGAGGAATACAAAGAGAAATGTCACTAAGACAGTCTGATCCCAGCATGGATCCCCAGCACTGTGGTGGCACCACTTCTGTTCCTGGCACACTCATGAGCCCTTAGCTCCATGTTTCAGAAGCAGAGCTGGAGACAAGCCCCAGTGCTAGGCAGGAGGAGGAGAGGGGAGGAGAGAAGAAGGAGTGTTACCCTTTATGGGAGTTATTTGTCTCTCTTAAAATGTGATCTCCAAATATTTCAAATGTCCTGGATGGAGTAGATTGTGATCTAAAATTATGATATTGATTTCTGAAACTATGGATTTTCTGAAAAAAAATGCTTGAACTGTTTGTATTTGGCGTTGTTGTCTGAATAGTCAGTATTTGTTTGAATTATGTCTTTTCTCACGAATACTTATGGAAGGAAATTTTCCTTGCTCAAAACTTTTGAAGCTCAAAACTTTACCATACTAGAACTCCCGAGGAATAGAAGTTGAAAGAATTGCATTACAAATATGTAAAGGCTTAAAATAATAGTTTCCACTTTAGTATTTGTATGAAAATTTTGCCCATGATCTTTTCAGCTGTGACACACGTCTGACACACGTCAGAGTTACTGCTCAGCATGCAGAAGGAAACTGAAAAGATCCATGTGATTTCTGCCTGGAAGCCAGATTATATGTTCCTGTGAAAAGTCCCCATTTTGTTGGGAAATGCTTGGTGTTTTCAAGGAATAATACAATTTCCAGTCCTCTCCTGTGTTTCTTATGGTTGTTCTTGCAAGCAGCAGGCTGAACATGATTTCTTTTCTTACAGACAACAAAGAATACGACGCTTATCTTTCATACACCAAAGTGGATCCTGATGCGTTAGATCGTGATAATAATGAAGAGGAGCAGTTTGCACTTGAAATTCTGCCAGATGTTCTAGAAAAGCACTATGGATATAAGCTCTTCATTCCAGATAGGGACCTGATCCCTAGTGGAAGTAAGTATTTCTGACCTTTCAGTTTTATTTCTGTCTGATCTGTCACAAAGGCCTCCACTGTGCAATAAGTACTAGATATAGAAAACCTTGGGAAGTGGTTGCAAAGACTGGAAAAGTTTCCTCAGCATTTCAAATTTGAGTTCTCTGTTAGAGCTTGTTCCTGCACTGCTGAAATCAGAGGGAACTGCCATTGTTTGCAGTGGGGGCAGGAGCTGGACCTTCCTACAGGGGAGGCTGCAGCACTGCAAGCAATACCAAGTTCAAAATGTCTACATCAAACACAGGTAACTAAGCAGGAAACTTCCTAAAAGGATTTTATCATCTCTGTTACATGATTGAAAATGGGATTATTGGTTTTCTTCAGTGATTAGTTGTTTTCTCTACAGCAGCTTTCCAAGTAAAAGTCATCTTTTCTATTGTCTTTTGGGCTTTGCCTTAACTTGGAAGTCTCATAAGATTCAGCAGCACCTTTGGATTTCTCCACCAAAGGTCAATGCTTTCCTAGTGGTAGTTATGGCATTTTCTCTACTGGACTCATTTTTGAGAGAGTCAGAAAGACCATGAACCATATCCATTGTGTTGATGAATTTTGAATGCACAGTATGTTTCCTGTAATATCACATTTTTTTGAAGTGCTACCCTTGTGAAAAAACAGCTTTATTTTTTTTTACAAATTCCATCTCCAAATCACTTTTCTAAAACAACAGAAGAGAACATGAACTTCTCTCTGTGTGTGCTACTGTGTAGGAAATATGAACAAGAGAACAATGCAGTGGCTGTAGTGGAGCAGATGTCCCCAAACATGGAATAGCTCGAGCATGGCTGCATTACAACCTGCCTGCCAAAAGACTTGAAACTGCTGCCTCACTGTGCCAAGCTGACCCAGAAGTCAGAGCCTGTTTCTTCTCTGACCTTTGAGAGCACTGGAAACAGAGCTCTGAATCCTTTACCACTGGGAAAGAGGAGTCAGAGCCTCACCAGAGATCATGAAAGGCCTATGCAGGGGGCTTGAATTTATCACATGCATTTTCAGCTCCTAGTTTAGGAGTTAGTTTAGCTGATCCACTTATTTCTTTTTGCCCCTGCCCTGTTTCCCATAGTGACAAATTCCAGAAAGGGGACTTGGCTCATAGCTTTTTTTATTTCTTACAGTACAAGCAAATTATATGAAACTTTTAGATATTATTAAGAGAAAATACATCTTCTTGTGGTAAAAACTACAGAATTGTTCTAACTAGTTGTTTCCTATCCAACAGTATAGCAGAGTTATACATAGCAGTTATGCAAGTGAACTAAGAAGTTTAAAGTTAACCCATCAATAATAACTATACTGAACCACAGATTAATCTGAAATTAGATTCTTTTTTCCAATTGTTGTTCCAGCCAGCATGGTATTTTATTTTTGTCTATTTTTGTCAGCAGGGCACTCAGCAAATACTTGCCATCACTTTGGGTATTCATTAAACCTCTCCTGAAAATGTAGGGTACCTGAAAATGTCAGTTCTCATTTTTGAACATTCACAGATTTAATCCTTCTTTCCTCTCAAACTCACTTCTTCAGTATTATGAAAAGGCCTGATTCTAACACATGGAGCTTCAAGAACGCCTAATCAGACATAATGACAAGGCAGAATAAAATGTGGAGCTGAAATGAGTGTGATTTGCATGCTTTAGCTTTGAAAAAGATATGGGGGAAAGCATTTTATTTCAAGAGGGACTAAGGGAGGGTGAGGGGATGGGGAAGGAGAGAGGACTTGGCCTCCTCCATTTGTGAGCTCTCCATGTGCCCTGGAGTAGTGGAACGTGGCTGTGTTCTGCCTAATACTCACCACTCTCATAAGGACTTGCAGTGCTTAGTGAAGGCAGTGCAGTGTGGAATGGGCCTGCTAGAAAATTCAGAGGAAAACACAGAATATTTTAGAGTGACTGTCTCAAAAAGTGGCAGATGTGACAAAGTGTATAGCTCTCCAGGGTAGATTTCTGTAGAAAAACAGGGGGTTGATCACAGCTATCATTTTATTTTAGGAAATAAATCTCTTTCTCACATGTGCTTCACTTCCTCATTTTTCAGTGTAAATTACTTTCACCAATGTAATCATTTCCCAGTCTCTGCTCTGATGTGTGTCCTTCTCTATGCTGTGTACCTTGGTGTGTGTCACCCCAGCAGTGCAGCCAGGAGCTGTGTGGGGTGATGCTTCCTGCAATCCCTGCAGTAGTGAGGAGCTGCCACGGGAGGGTGTGCACCATTCGCTTCCTTCTTGGCATGCAGCAGCTCCTACAGCTGCTCCCTGCATTTGAGAGCAGGCAAAAAATAGATTTGTTCAATAGTATTTCATTAATTTTCTTGCGCGGTTCTGCAAACAGCCTAAAAAGCTGACTTAAGGAAAATTCAGGGACAAGTCTGATTGTGTTTTTGTCCAGCTGGCTCATGGCTAACCTCTGGGGGAAAGCTGTGATGGGCTCTGCATGTCCCTGTGCAGCCAAGGGAGAGATTACAGCCAGATGTGCAGTGGCTGGGACACACCCACAGCCACCTCCTCCAAGGGCACTTCCGAGCTCTGCTTTCAGCTCTGTGTCTGATTCAGGGATGTCCATGGAGCGACTGCTGCTGTCCCCAGGAGGGGACTGAGGCCACCTCTTCACCATTGGGAAGCAGATCCAGGGCTCAGGTCAGTTTGGGGCTGAGTCATGTTTTGCAGTAGATGTTGGTTTCTGAGCCCTGCCAGGTTACAGACTTTATCCCAGTGGAACATTTTGTCCTGGTGGGAGGGAGAACCACCATAGAGGATGCCAAGGGCCTCAGCGATGCCCATCACACAGTGGCCAGCAAGGACCTTTGTGATGACTCTTGGTGCTGCCTGAGAGCAGTGTGGATGGGTTTAACTCCCTGAACTGGCAAGATGGAAGAGAATCCCACACATCTGTGCTGGCTGGGAGACAAGACTGGTGACCCAGCAGGGAGACATGGCAGTATAGACCGAGTTTGTAACCCAGGAACTGAGTTGCATGTTATAGGAAATACTGAAGCAGCTATTCTTTCTTAAAGAAAAATTCTTTAGTCTTAACAGAATGAATGTTCTTCATTCTGTCGAAGCTGACAGCACACACACCTCCCTGCCCAGGTAACTTAGGCATAATTGGACAAGTTAACCTGCTTAAGGACACTGAGATCCCTGAGATGCACTTGCACTTGTTACTGAATTCCATAGCAGTTCTTATTATTTTCATCCTGTTCATCTTCAGAGCTCTTATAACAAAATCTTTCCCACAACAAACACTCTCAAGTTCTATGAGTTTTTTAAATTCAGTGTTAGGAGACCTGAGGAGATGGAGTAGTTGGTGAGGGGTTAACAGGACGAGTTACATTTTCACCTGAGCCATTTTTCTGTTGCCAAGGATGATGTCTGGAGAGAAAAATACCTATTTGCACTTCACTATCCTAAAATCAGGACTACATCAGAGGAAGGTTCTTTCCTCCATGGTTTCTGCAAATTATTTTAAACCTGAAAGTGAAGAGGTAAAAATTGTTAAGTGAGATTTTTAATACCAGCAATATATATCTATTGGAGCATCATCTACTTGTTCTTCAAGCATATGTGCATTTGCTCTTGACAGGATTTCAAAAACACCAACAATTCACTCCAGCTCAGCCCAGAGTATGAAGATCAGGCAGTGAAAAGAATAATGGTGGTAGAATAAAAATACTTGTTTACCTGAAAAATTAGAAGTTCTCAGCACAAGGGGACAGTGTCTAAGGCATGTGATAAAAAGCACATGACAGTCGATATTGTAGTTCTGGCACTTTGTAGGTTTGTCTGCCCTTCTGTGTGGTTTTTGCATGGTGAATTCCAGCTTCCTGGGTTCCTGCATGAAGAAAACCCAGTTGGATCAAGTGGCTGGGGTTCCCAAAGAGCCTCAGTGAAGTATAGGATACCATTTCTTTGGAACTGGAATACAATATCCAGCTCCACAAACTCGTTTCAGAAGTCCCTGGTAGTCTGCTTTGTATGAATCTTACTTTTAATGTCAGGCATGGGTGAGGGTAGGGAGGATACACATGGAAGTCAGCTGAAAGAGGAATAAATATGAACAAAAGGCAGAAGGGGCTGCCTGTCCTGTAGTGCACTCATCTGCATTATTTGTTTATTTATGTTGAACTCATCAGCTATTCCTGAGCTCATCCTGGCCATTGCTCTGCTCTGTGTTTCAGTGTTCTGGTCCAAGCTAAGAGAAGCAAAACATATTTAATAAATAGGAATAGCAAGACACAAAATCATTGGTGTTATAATAAAGTAATCAGACTCAGGGTTTGGGAGCTATTCAGCTAGGAAAGCAGGACTGAATTAGTCTTCTATAAATAACTTTCTCAAGTGATGGTCACACTGCCAAACGCAGAAAGGCTGGTTATTTTCAGAGTGCCAGGAACCAACCAGCATGGGTTTGATGGTAGATACTCTTTGGTCCTTGTAGTGCTGCAAACCATGTTTCCCAAAAATATCTGCAGGATTTTATATGATTTCTAGTGTTTTTTCCTTCTCCCTCAACTCCTTCTGCAAATCATCTGAATCTGGTTAGTCAGTCACTTCTTTGTGTAAGCAACTCTGTGCCCATAGTGTTCATTAATTTCCTTGCTCCTAGTCTGCTTGCATATTAGGTTTCCTTCCAGCCTGTGGTTAATGTAGCTCATTAAGGATTCCATAGGCAGTTACACATGATTTAATTGCAAACAGGATGCATTTCTTGAAATTCTCTTCTTCAGTACTTCACACTACAGTTCAGCATCATTACATGTAGATGGTGTTTGGTGAGCACATACTTGCTGTCAAGACAGATTTGCTTGCCATTTGCTGGCAAGACTAAAACAATGTTTGGGTTTGGGTATAACACTTCTTGCTGTCCATTCCTCCTTGGGCATTGCATTGAACGTGATGCAAGTAAGTTACTGATAGAGCCACTCACAATGTAATTTGGTTTGTTTTTTTTTTTTACCTTTGGCAATTGCTAACATTTTGAAAACAGATTTGTACCATATTGCAAAATAATGTTTCAAGGAGGGGGGGAAACGGTCAAAATTTAAAAAACAAGTGGGTTTGATCTAACACTGACATCTTATTTTTACATTCTAATTTATGATAAAATACAATCCCTGGGACTTAAAAGTGAATAATTCCATACTGACTTTGTCAAGACAATTTTTCCTCTCCCCTTACAATGAAATATCATTGAAGTTGACACCTCCTGCAGGAAAAGTGAAGTTACAGTGAAGTTATATTTATCTGATGAAAATATGTTGCTTTGGAACTTTAGAGTTGATACTAGTTGGTGATATTATTCCTGAAGTCCCTATTCAATTTTTTTCTTGTAAATGAAACAGAGCCATTGCCTGACAATAATTTCTTAGCTCCCTGGAAAGGTGAAAGCAACCCTTTCTCCATCCCACATTGCAATATAGATTGCTTGGATTTAGTACCTTGTAATGGACTGAACACTTGAGACAGACAACTGAACTTTATTTTGGGAAGTCTCCAATTCTGAAGTAAAAGGAGAGCAGATGATTTAGCAACTCAGAGGTTTATGCAGTCTGACTGGTACCACTAGGAAAAGTGAAGCTGGAATTTCCAGAGACAAGAATCTGTTTCCCCCATGCTTTTCTTCACAGAAATGTTCAAGTTGTGCAAATCTGACGTAGAGTACACCCAATGGAACCACAGGCTCCAGAAAAATTGTCACCTGCCTTCAGTAATAGTCCCAAGCTGGGTTTAGTGGGAGTACGAAGTACTTCTGGACCAGACAGCTGGAAACTTGGGGTTCCAGTTTCTTATAACTCAGTGTACTTTATCCTCAGTGCATCAGCAAGTCCCCTGTTCATTGGCCACGTTTACAAGTGACCAGCTCCAAACGTGGGAGTTGAGGGATCACCTGATGTTTGTGAAGATGTTCATTAGTCAGCTGAGGACAGAGCTCTAACACGTAGCAATACCCAGGGAGGAAGGTGGGCATCCAAAAGAGACCTGAGAAGCACAGAGGAGAGAAATGGCCACTTAAGAAAATAGGGAATTTCTCCCATCTTCTTTCCACCCAGTCTGCCCAAGGCAAAGGCTGACAAGTCTTTGATTGCAATGGTATGATGGATTATTGCTGGGGTGTTGCTATTGAAATGATTGGTGCTGGATATTTGAAGAGATGAAAGTGGAGTGATTTTTTTTGTTTGTTTTGTTGGTTTGTGTTTTTTCTCAACTGGATGCATTGGATATGCATGGCTGTGCTCAGCACTACCCTGGACATATGGCACTGCCCAGTGTTGTGTCCTGCAGAGAATTGTCTTGTGCATAGCAGTGTTCTGAGGTGTTTGGAGGAGGGATGAATATGTCTCAGGAAAGATGCATGATAGTTTGTTGTTTTACTGTATCTTGCAGATTCAACCTCTAATGATGAAGCTTCCCACCTAAATTCTTTCTTTTTGGGAGCAGAAAGAAAGGAAGAAAATGAAGAGTCTGAGCTGTTGATACATTGGGATAATATCTTTCCATTGTATTGAACATTTCTACCTTTCCTTAAGTTTTGTTTCACCAGTTCTGCTTATCATTTTCTCATTGTTGCTGATTCTCTCCCCGCTCCACTGCCTCTCCCATGGATTTTAATGTTGAATTTTTTTCATTAATGAGTAACTATTTTACAAAGAACGATGGGGGGGATTTCCTCTAAAGTACTTCAAGAGGAAAAAAAAACAAAACAAAAACCGACTGTAAATGCTGCATGATTAAAAAGTCATAAACCATTAACTAAAAGTCAGGACTGTTGAATAGACATTTTTAATGTATGTGTATGTCTTAAAACTTTGTGTGTCTGTGGGATGTTTGCAATTGCCTCTTTTTTCCATTTGTGAAAGAAATTCTTGCTGCTAAGTGGTGAAATAAAACATTGGTAAAGGCAGATTTGATGCTAACTATGCCTTCAGTCTCATGAAAATAAGCTATTTTAGAATGTTCCTGTTGGCCTATTTTGTAGCTATTTACTTTACTGGAAGTGGTGTGAATAAGCATGCTGTGGTATGGTGCCTGGGACTATAAAATGAGTCTTGCAGTAACAGATGTTGATTAATGATGTTATTTGTAATTATTGTTCCTGCTAGAGGGCAGATGTGTAAGAGAGGTCCTGCCCTGTGCTGAGTAAAGATCTGTTCTGTGCAGCTCTTGTGTCCAAGTCTTCATTTCTAACACATGCTTCTCCTCTCTTGTTAGGCAGCACATTCCCAGTAGCATGGTCAAGAGGTTCATGTAGTTTAACAACACCAAGATACCCTGTCTCGAAGCTTGCAGTTGTAATGCTGTGCAACCAATGAATGTTTTCTGCCCTTAGTGGTTTTGTTCAAGGGATTTAGTTTTTCTGGTCTTGACCCAAAACCCTTTGAAGTTTGTTGAATGAAGTCTGTTCATTTGAATGGGTTTTGGATCAGGTCTGTAAGTAGATCTCTTTCCCATCCTGTTCCATGTCAGACCAGTGTATTTAGCTTCTCTTCCCTACCATCCCTGGGATAAGTGAACTTCAGGGATCAAGGTCCAACTTCACAAATATTTTGAAGTTCAATAAACTGGTGTCATGGAGCTGCTGATGGGGCTGGCATTTCTGCTTACACTGATCGTTTGCAACTACTTGGCATGCATGAATAAAAGAATTCTACTCTTTTCTTTGTCACTGATGTCTCAACAAATAAATATTTCAAATATGTTTAAATTTTCCATTTGTTCTGTCACTTGTGAAGTCTCTGTTAATACCTTGGGGTACATAGAAGCACAGGTTTGTGAGATTAAAACAGACCACTGAGCCACAAAGAATGTTCTTATGCTTTTGTGGTCAAAGGTAAAGAAGAAAAAGCTACCATGATGCTTCTATGCAATAGCACAAGTTCTGCATGTGATGAGGGTTCATTTCTTTCTGAGCTTTTGCCAGTTATGGTTCATACACCCTGCAGCACTCTCATGTCTTTGCATCTGGAACACAGGAAGCGCTTCCCAGAGCGTGCTTCCCTCAGCGTGGTGTTAATCATAACCAATGTTAATGTTAGAATTTACACAAACATTACATTGATCTTGACCTACATTTTTTTCACTAAGTGAACTGTGTGTTTTATTCACTTGTGCACCTACACAGCAAGGGTGTCATGTAAATGTCATTCTGCTGCAATGAACAGGGAAAAATAGCAAAGGATGGAGGGTGTTATTAAAGAGTTTTCTATGTGTACTCCATAATAGAAATATTTTGTGATACGCAATCCTATTTTTGTTGAAGTATATTGAAATGCCCATTGTTTTAAATGGTGTGGATCAGTAAAATGCAGGGTTTTGTTATACTTGATTGCAAGCCTGATGTTTTAACACAATAGACTTCTTTATTCTTTACTTTTTCTCTCTTTCTATAATTTGTAGCTTACATTGAAGATCTCACAAGATGTGTTGAGCAAAGCAGAAGACTCATTATCGTGTTAACTCCAGACTATGTTCTCAGGAGAGGATGGAGTATTTTTGAGATGGAAAACAGACTCCATAACATGCTAGTCAGTGGAGAAATCAAAGTTATTTTGATTGAGTGTACTGAATTAAAAGGGAAGGTGAATTATCATGAAGTGGAATCATTAAAGCACACCATCAAACTTCTCTCAGTGGTCAAGTGGAAAGGACCAAAAAGCAGCAAACTGAATTCTAAGTTTTGGAAGCGCCTAGTCTTTGAAATGCCAGGGAAGAAAAAGGAGGTGGTGTCTCGGCATCAGGTGCTGGATTCTGCGGAGCAGGGTCTCTTTGGGGACCTGCAGACTGTGCCCTCTCTTGCTGTCACAGGCACTTCTGCCACGCTGGTGGAGTCGCGGGCGGACGCGGGCGATTTCCAGCAGGCAGACTCTGTGCACATGAGGCACTACTGCAGAGGCTACGAGTACGACGTGTCTGCAGCCACGCTGCCCATGGCCTCCATCAGCAACCACCACACGTACTGTAACATCCCCCTGACCCTCCTCAACGGACAGCTACCTCTCAACCACGCCGCCAAGGACCCCCAGGAGTTCCACAGGAACACCCCCTTGCTACCTTTGTCGGCCAAGGAGCTCAGCTTCACCAGTGATATCTGGTAGTGGCCATCAGGGCTCTTTAGAGATGCTTCATGGCCACATGAAGAGACGTCTGTAAAGAACTTTGCCCTACCCACATGGGGTGAGAAAACCTATTCAAAGCAGCAGCACACTTACTTGCTTTTCTACTTGAACTCTTTTTGTTTACATTTACAAATTATTGACGAAGGGGGCATTCTTTTGTAGCTCAGTAATGTCCTTCCTGTCTTTTAAGGTACATTTTATTGCTTCTTTAAAAAGGAGGGGGGAGAGAAAAAACGCATCTCGCCACTTCACAGTAGGTTTACAATCTGGGATGGATAAAAGGTCACTGTATACAATCTCCAACATCCATACATATTTAAGTAACAGTTATTTGGAATACACAGAAGTTGTTGGGTTTTTCATATAGACTACAGTACAATTTGAAATTCTAATCATGCTACAAAAATTATTATCTCCTGCACAGACTACGAGGGGTGAGTCATCTTGAAAAGGAAGGAGAGGGAAACC
Source organism: Sturnus vulgaris (assembly GCF_052056855.1). Taxonomy (NCBI): domain Eukaryota; kingdom Metazoa; phylum Chordata; class Aves; order Passeriformes; family Sturnidae; genus Sturnus; species Sturnus vulgaris. The sequence continues at coordinate 13,409,278 of NC_142256.1, read as the reverse complement.
TTCCTGGTAACATTGTCTTGCAAATACTTCTTAGAAGATGCCCAGCTGAAACAATGCAGACAAAGCTTTATCAATAAAGTGCATAGTAACAGTTACCACAAAATAAATCACCTGCTCCCATCAGCATCTCTTCATTTTATTATTGAGGCATGTTGTATTCCTAGTCAATGTTTAGCAATGTGGTTTTATTAAACAACTTACTAGAATATTGGAAGATATTTAGGACAATTTTAAACAATTTTTCTGTCAGCTATAGATTATTTCACAATTTTTTGCAGATTTTTAATGAATTTTTCCTAACAGTTTAAGTATAAATTTAGCTGTCTATTGGCCAGTTCATTAATCTGAAATTTCTTAAGATCTAAGATTTGTAGAAAAGTAATTTTATGTAGGATTTTTTTTCCAAAACCAGTAGTTACAATTTGAAATTAACCTTTTTTTTGTGAGAACAACAGCAATAGAAAAGAAGTACTACAGCAATATTCAGAGATTAAGTGCTAAATTATTCCTTATTCAGGTCTACTAGTAAGTCTGACTTCCATTGCAGTGATAATCACCTGAAACAGTTTTCTCTGTTGTTTATCTATCTGCTAATTTATGTACCTTTTGAATATGGCAGAGGCAGGAAAAGTGATATTTTTAAGCAACTGGCAAGGTCTTGCATTTCACAGTTGTGTGAGTGATCCCATCAGTCAAATAGGATCACTGTCATTTAGCTCTCCTGAATGGAATTCCTGCTGCTGGTGGGTGAGAATTGTTACACAGGTGCTCAGCATCAGGTGCTGCTGCTCAGCAGGTAGCAGAGTGTTTCATGGAGATTTCCACACTCAGCTGGGTAAGAGCTGCAGAGTCAGGCTATGGAGACAACAGTATTAAAGGGAAAAAGCTCTAAATAATGAAGGCAAAAGGCAGTTTTGCAGGTTTTGGCATGGCTCTAGTGAAAACACAGCAGACATGAGAGTTTTGTCTCAGTAAGATCTGCAAATTCCCAAAAATATTTTTAAGGCACAGGCAACCTTGCCTGTGCTTCAGTATGTCTTTAGCATTGTTCTCTTTGATTGCATGAATAAAAGTTAGCACTCTACACTCAGCTGCCTGTGGTTTCATCAGCAAACAAGTTCAGTAAATCCTTGACATTTTGCTGTGGTTCCTAAATTGTACCCTACAGTCAAATGGAAACAAACACTGACCTAAGACTTAAAAGTATCCAGAATTGGCCCAAAGGCTATGAAAATGATCTCAAATGTGCAATAATTCATAGAGGTCAGTATTTTTCCATTGCTTCTTTCCCCCGTTCTTTATTCTGTGCCCTCCTTCACCAGTCATTGTCTGTAAGATTTTTCATTAGGTTCTAACTAATACTTGTTTCTCTCATTTTTTTCTAACATTATTATGCATTTGACACTAACACTGAAAATGGAAATTTAGAAAAGATATTAATTTATTACACAGTATAGAACTATAACTTGCTCTTTTGTGAAGTTAAGTTCCAAACATAGGTGTTTAATAGATGTATTTTTCTACTGAGAAAGAAAGCGATTTTACCTCCATTATAAATATATGTATTACAACTTCCTCCCAAAAATTTACAAAATTTGCACTGTTTTATAAGTGTTACAGACTGTGTTTACACTGGCTATGTTCTTTAATGCAAAGTGTAATTAAAAAAAAAAACAGAAAAAATCCTACATGAAAACCCTGCATGAAAAGAGCTGCATATGTTTAAATGAAAAGCTGTACTTTTCATTATTTTCCTTCCCACATTACTCTAGAATCTGATTAATTCACATAGAATGTTCAGTGAGATTTTAAACCTGCTAGTTCTGTATTAAGCATGCAAACTCAAAAAAAAAAAAGAAAAGAAAAGAAAAAAAAACATATGCAGGATTGTCTGCTTCTTTTATTTACAAGGATTTAATACTGGTAACAAGTTCATTTGCCCGATGATGATATGTCTCAGAGCAGTAGTTACTCTAAAGCAAAATTCACTCATGTTTGTATTGAGGAAACATGAAAAGAACAGGTTTTCAGTCATTTTGCAAAAGCACATTGAGTGTCTGTATCAATATCTTTTAGTTAGAGATGCCAAGTCACAATCTGCTTTAAGATTTCTGAGTGTGTATTGAGTACTGGGACAATATAAACATGAATCAGACCTGCCTGTACCCCTCTGCTTTTAGTGTGGGGGTGGGGACCTGAGCTCGGGGGCCTCTTGTTGACTCAGTTGTGTGTGATGCCAGTACAGAATCCTAGAATTGTTTAGTTGGGAAAAATCTCTAAAATGGTCGACTCCAACCATTAACCCAGCTCTGCCAAGCCCCCCACTGACCCATGTCCCCAGGTGCCACAGCCACATATTTTTTATACACTTCCAGGGTTGACAACTCTACCACTTGCCTGGGCAGCCTGTGCCACTGCTTGACAGCCCTTTCAGTGAATAATTTTTTTCCTAATCCAGTCTAAGCCTTCTGTGGCACAACTTGAGGCCATTTCTTCATGTTCTGTTGCTTGTTACTTGGCAGAAGAGACTGAGCCACACCTGGCTATGCCCTCCTTTCGTGGAGTTGTAGAGAGTGAGGTCAGGTCCCCTCTGAGCCTTCTTTTCTCCAGGCTGAGCCCCCCCAGCTCCCCCAGCTGCTCCTCATCAGATTGTGCTCAGACCTTTCCACAGCTCTGTGTCCTTCTCTGGACACCCTCGAGCCCCTCCATGACATGCAAGAGGCCAAGTGTTCCCATAGGTAGCACTTAAAGGTCTGGAAAATCGCTGTCAAACAGTGAAATGCATCCATCCATGGGATTTGGGTGGCACAGGAGCCATGAGCTTGTCCCACTGTGGGAATCACCCCCATAGCAGCCCTCCAGTGACAGCAGTGACAGCTGGCTCAGGGTCTTGGTGGCAAAAACGTCCCAGCTCATTCATATGAAATTCATCAGCTGAAGTAGAAGGGGATATGGGCATTCTGTGTCTGCCCTGTCTCACCAAAGCCATGGTGGTTTTATCAGCTGGATTTATCAGGGGAGAGGCCAGGACACCACCCTGACTGTGCAGCCTCACCACCCCCAGCTTATCAGGCTATGCCTTGCCCAGTGACAAAAATCACCAGCAGCAAATGTCCTTATTGCCACCATGGGGACTTCTGGTTTGGGGCACATTCATCTTAAAGATGGTTTATGAGAATGTTTGGAAGATACTGTTTTTACCTTTGTGTGTGATGTACTTCAGAGGCAGTTGTGGTTTAAAGATTGTCTATAAAATGAGCCAGAGGTTGGAAGCCTATCCAGTGCTACAGATTTGATGCTCCTAAAGAATGTTCAGCAAGAAAACAGGGTAATTTATTTAAATTTTAAATTAAGTAACACAGTGAATATTGAGATTTCTTGGGAGCTATGTGCTGGACTGGTATTTTAATAATATTCCTTTTTCTAGACAGTAGATGAGGAGCCTCTGTAATGATAGTGCCATACTCTGCCACCAGGTCTGCTCCAAAACCCATTCATGTGAAGAGAAAGAGTTCCATCAAGTCCAGCAGACTTTGGATAAGGCCATAATACCGTATGCTAACTGTGTACAGAGGAATACAAAAAAAGAGAGAGATAGAAGGCAAGAGACTAAGAAGCATTTGCTTATTTATTCTGTCTAAAATGAAGCTTATTTTTGTCCCTGTTTGGTGTGGATATGCTCCAGGACCGTCCAGCCTTGGGAAAGGAATTTTGTTCATTCTTTGTTATAAACAAGATAAGAACTTGGGAATAAATAACAGATACTTTTACAAGAAAAAAAAAATCATTATTTATAAGGGCCTCTGCTCTCAGTAGTTCCTTTGACTCAACAGGCTCTCTCTGTTCATCTAAATGCATAAGCACATACTTAAATTCCCCTTAATTCAGTGAGAAGCAGTTTGCTGAGCAGGGGCTGCGAGGGCAGTTCAGTGGCACAAATCTCAGCACTCAGCAGCCTTTAGAGCTGAGCCCTGCTGGAGAGCTCCAGGCAGCTTCCCCAGCGTCTGTCTCTGAGCCGAGGTGAAAGGAGCTGTCACAGGAGGGAAAGGCTCCAGTGCCCCTTAGGCTGGCAGTGACACCACCCTGGGAGCTCCTCGTGCATGGGGGAGCAGTGGGGTTTGCATTGTGTCCCAGCCGGGCAACTGGGAGCTCATCCCATGGGAATGCTCGGTCAGAAATCCTGTCTGCAGGACACCTCCACATCTGTGCAGCAGCTTGTGCATCCTCTCTTGTGCACCCTTTGAGGTTCCTGCTGGGGCTGCAGAGTTTCTGAGACTCTAAGAAAAAAATGGAGAATGTGAAGAAGGCAGAGGAAGAAGAGAGCAGTCGGAGTCCAAGGGTTTTTCTAGGCAGAAACACTGAGTGGAAAAGGGGAATGGCAGCTCTTGTATGAATGCATCTTGTTTCTCCACTCTTCAATGGGCACTGTGAGAAGTTCCCCAGAAAGTTGTCATTTCTTGCCAGCCCATTTGCTTCAGAACCCTTGTCTTGATAATTTTAAAATTAAAATTTCAGTTTTAGTTTGGAGGGGAATGTCTTGGTTTCATCCACAGGGAACAAAACAAAAACAAACAAACAAACAAACAACAAAAAAAACCCCAACAACAAAAAAATGTACTTCTTTATGTGGGAAAATTCCCCACAAAATAAAACCTCACATTTCCTACAGTCCCACAGGTTTTCAACTGGCATGTCATGCCAGAAGTGTTTCCTTGCCCAGGCCCAAAGGAAAATTGGTATGTGAACAGGGCAATAATACTGATTTAACATTATCAATATTTTTCTATTTGTTTATAAAATAATGAAAAGTAAAGAAATGTACCTTCCTCTACTGTCTTAGAAAGTACATTTAAGGTTTTGAAATTTCATAAATAACCTTGATTGAAACAGTTCCAATTTAGCAGCAGCTAGCCCAGCAAATGTTAAAATATATAACATTTTAGAATATTTGGTTAGAGGAAGCAAGCAGAATTTGAAAATTGAAAGTAATGGCATGATACATTCTTGCAAACACAAAGAACAGTGTTCTGAAATATCTTTTGCTTCTCTAAAGAAAGGACGTGCAGCATTTGTGGTGCTGAGGGAAGGACAGTTTTGCAATGCTTACCACAAGAACCCTTTTGATCATATCAGTGCCACTGGAGAAATTCAGAGGTTAATAAGGCTGGTCCATAAGGTATAAAACAATGTTGAAAAAAAAGGAAACAAAGTAAAAGTTACCAATCTTTGCCAGGATATTTGTCATATAAATATAAAACATCAGCACTGCCAATAGAAGCAGAACATGACCTGTCAGCATTTTCTCTTCTTTGCAATATTATTGTATAGCTACAGACTAAGCAGTAAAGCAAATAAATAATAATAATAAAAATACAGTTTGTCAAGCTGAGCCAGATTCTCACGGTAGGTATTCTGTAAACTCCTCTGATTCATTTTGGTAGAGTGTAATTGGCTTTACAAGGTTTTAAGGGCTTTCTTCTCCTCAGGACAAACACAAAGACAGAACGATGTATTTTGTATTAGATGAGTTTTGCAATGTCTAGGACTGTAAAGTAATTCCTTTGTGCACAGCAGTGGGTGGCAAATGTTTGCCTGGCTGTGAGTATCCACTGTGGATATTCAAAGTGATTTTCTGGAGTGGGAGCACCAAGAGCTGCTGCTACACCTCTCGTGCTGGTGGAGCAACAGGGCTAAATTTGAGGGCAGTGGGGTACCCACCGTGCTCAGCATGGCAAGGTGGGCTCAGGAATTTGGCTGGAGAATAGAGCACTAATTCAGTCTGTGCTCACACTGGATAGAGGGATTTGGAAATCTCTGGTGCCCTCTTTTAATGGAGAAATACAGTCAAGCCAAGGCGGGAATGAAAATTGTCAAAGGAAGAATGTGCACCTAATTTCTTTCTAAATCAAACTTATTTGGGATTCAGAGCATGCCTTGGGATTTATGATGTGGAGGAGAGAATTAGTAATTCTTATGCAGCGAGCACAAGGGGTTTTGCTTTTGCTACCAAGACGTAAGAGAAATCCAGACCCTAGCGTGGCCTAGACTTAATGTAAATTAGCCTCTTATGAGGTGACTCAAGAAGAGAGAGTCTAATGAGAAGTGAAGGAGCTTTCAAAGCACACTATACTCTAATCAGCTCGTGTGTGAGGCTGAAAGGTAATTTCTGTCAGCATTTTGAAGGGAGTGTTTAATACTTAGTCCCCAAATAACATTAGAGACTCCATGTTCTGTATAGGCTGCACACAGAGAATTAACATCTCTTCCACAGATTATAACAACCTTTAAAACCCTTAACAACTCTTTGATTAAAGGATATCAAAGGCTTTGTGATCATGAAACAATCAATCTAACACCTAACTCCTCTGGGGAAGTATTTTCATCTACCCTTTAGCAAATGAAAAATAGGGTTTAAAACCCTTTTACCAAGATCCTACCAAAAAACCAAAGGCAGAGTCTAGGCTGTGCTCACAGTCCCAGTCTGGAGTTCTGACCAACAGATAATATTCCCTGGACTGGACTGGTAACTCCAGGGCAAATTGCCTCATCCTGGCTCTGTGGCCACATCATCTCAACCAACAGAAGAAGTTTGTTGCAGCCTGTGTGAACAATCTCTGGGTGTGCCCAGAGGGGCCAGGGTGGGGCTGGTTTGGGGGAACAGCAGAGCTCTCCCGAGAGAATCCTGAGGCTTCTGTGTGGGATCAGCAGCTCACTGCAGGGAGGAGAAAAGACAGAAGCTGATCATGGGCGCTGAAGTGACTTTGGAAGGATGGAGGCTGATGGGATGACAGGAATTCTGTGCACTGTAGCAAATTATTGGCAAGAGAAGACAGCAGGGAAAAACACTGAACTGATAGATAATTTCTACCTGACAACCAGCCTGAACCCGTGTTAGAGCTCTCACGCTGCCAAGCTCAAGGAAAGTTTGATGAAGTTCAAACTCCATTGCTTTCACCCATCAACACAATGAACAGAAGAAGCATCTGGGATGTAACAGTGACAATCTGCAAGGAAGGCTTTAACCCAGGGCCAGAAATTTCAGTTACCCTCAGACTGCCCAGACCAAGGCAGGTGTAGGTACATGTTAGATAATTCATAGCAGCCCCTTTATTGTGGAACAAAAGTGAGCGGCCTGAGACAACAAAAAAGGAAGATGTTCATGAACTTGCTGGGCCTGGCCTGTCCTTGGCAGACTGCCTAGATGTGAAATACAAGCAGGAGTGCTCAGTGAAAAGGGTGACATGGCAGAAGCAGCCGGGCTGGGTGAGTGTATCCAAGAGATGCTACAGAACAGCAGTTCAGGGCAGAGAGGGGCAGGAGCTGCCATGAGGAGAAGGAGCCCACCACCAGTGTCCAGCAGACCTGCCCATGCTGGCAGCATGTGTAGGCCATAGGTTCTGCTTGGACACGATGGCAGCAGCATCTTGTGATCGTTGCAGCCTGCTCTGAAAACCACAAAAAGGTTTTTAAAGCTATTTATACCAAATTTCTGAGCTCCTCAGGGTGTAAATCCTATGCAAACAGCTCTGCCCTCAGGAAACACGCTAATAAGGGACTAATAAAGGAAACAATAACAATAGTCATTAATTCAGCAATTTGTTTTAAATCCCTTTCTTAAACCATTAACTATATCTTAAACATTCATCATCTTACTTGTTTTAAACATATTGAAGTCTAGGGAGAGGCTGTGAGAATAGCATTGCACAGAGCAGGAAGTGTTTTATGTGCCACATAAAGCTGGTCACAGTCATTTAGATTAAGAGGGAGATGAGACATTAGGTCTGGGACACCACTTGCAAGGTCTGGGTACCACTTGTGATGTCTGGGTGCTGCTGGCCGTGGGAAGAAGGGAGGATGAGCAGGGCAGCAGGGCAGCAGGGCAGAGCTGGCACCACAGGCACTGGGATGGGACAGAGAGCTGGGGCAGCACAGCCCAGTGGGCAGAGACCCCCCGTGCCCTGTGGGCAGCTGAGCATCACAGCTGAATACACCCACAGTCAGCAAAAGAGAGGCAGCCCATGACAAGGGCTTCTCTTGCAAAATACAGCAACGTAACCTTTGAGCTGCTAATCATTTTTCCTTTCTGGCAGCCAAGCAAACATTACGAAAGAGTAATTCTCAGCATCCACTGTACCCCGAGGGTTAAACATGTGTAAGAAGAGATCCAGATAGAGAGCTGGCAGCATCTGCTTCCCCTTTACTGTGTGGAGAGCTCTTCTGAGACTTGAGGAATGATGGGAGGAGTTGTCTTTTTTTCTTTCTTTCTTTTTGTCTTTTTTTTTTTTTGTCTTTTTTTCCTTTTTTTTTTTTTTTTTTTTTTGAGAAATAAGGTCATGGAAATTGTCAGAGGAGTATATGGAGCGATTATAGCAAAAGCACAGAAGTCTCTTAGAGAAACTTCCTGACTTTAAAAGCCTGATTTTTGTTACTTTACAGTAAGATTGTAAAACACAAATTCTCTCCAAGAGAGCCAGGGAAGGTGTAGTGGTTTGACAGAAGTTGAGGTGGGAGTGGGCAGAAGGGCACAGTGTGTGAGGGGTGGCACAGGGATGTCCTTCTGGGGCCAGCATCCAGGGCACGGGGCTTCAGGAGCTGTCACTGTCCCTTCCACAGAAGGAGGTGCAACTGCATTTCAATAAACCTCATGACAGAGTCTGATTTCTAATGCTCACTCCCCCTGAGCCAGCAAAAAGCCACAGGAGTAGCACTGGAGGCAAAGCTGCAATGTAAGAGTGGCTGAAGTATGACCAGGTAACCTAGCCAGGGCAGTTTAACTTGCAGCAAGTTTTTACTTTCTTTAATAGTATTTAAAAACTGTGGTGTGGAAGCAGTGTTTTCCCAAAGTAGCTGAAGCAGAACAACCTCACATAATCATCAGCCTCGGTGTGTCCCCATGGCTTTGCCTGGCACCAGTGGGAATGAGACTTTCCCCTGGGCTGACCTCCCTGCCCCAGCCCACGGTGCTTTTTCCCGGGTTCACCATGTGCTGGGCTATCCCTGCTGATCCCCTCAACCACCCTGCACTGACACTCTTTCCCTGACAAAACATTTCCGTGTTTAACCAGTACTTTGCACTGAGCCACATGAGCAATTCTCTGGCTCTGAGAAGGGAAAAGTTCCTCATGGGCAACTTGAAATGCAGCACTGAGGCAGTGAGGCTGACTGTAACAGTTAGAAATTACATTTTTATAGTATTTGGTTGATTCAGAAGCTTACCAGCTAACATCAAGAAATCAGACTTTAATGATCAGCCCCTGGCCTCAGCCTGGGTGTTTTCCTTATGAAATGAAATTAGTTCAATGTCCATGTGAGCAGGGAGACACCAACAATAAGATTTGTTAGAAATGAGCATTTCTTAAACTTTGCTGTCTTCCCTACAGACTGTGGAGGAAGTGACTAACTCCTGAGCAGGCAGCCATGGACCTGGTGAGAGATTTCAGGTATGTGTTGGAAGGTAAAAAATGTGCTGGTGCCTGTTAGTCAAGCACTAATCAGCACTACATCTAAGAAAGACTTCCCCAGGGAAATCATAGACTGCTAATTTGGAGGGAAGAAACAGTGCAGATTTTTTCTACTAAGATGATAAAATAAAGGTCTCCAGCTGAGATACCCATTTGGGGAGATGAATGATAATTTGCCAGGATAGGGGGTAGCTGAAATTAATAATGATATTCTGCTGTAATTTGTACTGTTCAAAAGACAGAGTCAAATCAGTGTAGTCTCTAGGGATCTGTACCTGATTTCTCTGAATGAGAATTTGTTCCATTAATCTGGGTGGCTTAAAAGGAAAGCTGTAATGACACTGAGCACTGGACTTCTGTTGGTCCAATGGTCTCTATCAAGGACAAAGAAAGACCTGTGAGTTACAGGGTCTGTGCTTTTGTAACTAGATTAGTTAATGTGATGTGGCTTGGCAGAACTTTTGATTCCCTCTAACATGGAGGGAAATTACCAGAAGTATTTTCAGTTTGCCAGCTGCAGTACAAAACCACACTCATCCTCTTCCCCAGCTTTGCATGTGTAGGTCATCAAGTACTGCACCAAATTTTAAGAAGTGAGCTTCCCACTCAAACCAACCAAATCTTCCCAGAGTCAGCTGTGCTGTAAAAGACCACAAAAGTCACAGAAGCCAGAACTGTCCCTCCTGACCTAAAGGGCAGCCAGATCTCACTTATCCTTCTCTTAGCTTGTGCCTCTGCAAAGAGCCTCAGCACATCTGACTGCAGAGTCACCCCAGAGCTGGCCCCTGTGAGCCCTCCCTGCCACCCTCAGGTTCCTGTCTCAGAGCTGGAAAGGCAAAACTGCAGAAAATGCTCTCAAAAGGTTAAAAATAAAAATGCAATAGAAATTCTGGCCAAGGAAGGATCAGCCCTGGAAGCTTTCTTATTCTCAGTTTGAGCTTGGACATGTGGAAAAAATAACAGTCATGAAAAGACTCACAGGCTCTCCCAGTACAGATGAACAATAAACAATACAAAGGCATAGAGAAAAATAATAGATAAATTTTTATTATTCTCTGAGTAGTTGTAACATGGAAATTAGGACAGGATAACAGGCAATTTAATGCCAGCATATGCATTGGAAAATTGGAGGTGGCCACAAAGGGGATTAAATATGACTGGAGAAACAGCCAGCATTGGTATGGGAGAATAACCAAAATAAGCGAAAAGGAGAAAGGGAATGAGGATAAACACTACCAACCTTTGCCACACTGTTCACAGAAATGTCAAGGGAAAACCCAAACCCATACAGCCACACACAAGTAAAGCAAATTTTCAGCCTGAGCAGGAGGACATGCCTGGACAAGAAAGAAAATCGATCTCTGTGGGGTGACCTAAATCTGGCAAAAGGAACAAAAGGGTTCAAGTATTGCAGAGTTAAAGTGAAAGTTTTCTGGTTGGTTTTTTCTGTAAGTTTTAATTTTTTTTTCATATTGATCCGAGAAAAAACCAGGAAAAAGAATAGAAGTGGTGCTGCTGCTTCAAAGCAAGAGATGGTACAAAGCATGTGGCTCAGAGGAGGTGTGTGAGCACCCACAGCGTGTGCAGGTCTGTTCACAGCCAGCCTGTGGAGCCTGGTTTGACACAACAGATTAAAGAAGAGAAGGTGCTGAGCACATGGGTGTTAATCCACACCAGGAAAGCCCACAGGACAGCCAGGCTGCAGAGACAACCCCCACTGTGTCCTAAATAGCTCAGCACAGCCAAGGCCAAGGGGAGCAGTGCTGAGGTGGCTAGAACCACCCCAAAACCAGCGAGTCACAGCCAAAGTGCCCTGAAAACTGAGGGTTGGAAAGCTCTGGAGGAAGTGTGCTGGACCATGGTGGAGGGCATCACTCCTTTTTGCTGCAGCACAGCAGTGTGCAAACTGCAAGTGACAGTGCAGGTCACCAAGTTGCATAAAAGCATTGATGGGTTGGGCTCAGGTAATGAAAGCACAGAGTGCTTTCCTGGGACAGGGCTCATCCTGGAAAGCCCATTCCAGCACCCTCACATCTGCTTCAGGGTCCAGGGGCTGCACCTCGGTGTCACACCCTTCCTGGCTGAGCCTGGTGGAGAGGGCTCTGCCTGTGTGCTGAGCAGACAGAGCTTTCTGGGGTGATTTGTCACTGGTTTAGAAGAGACAGAGATGGTGACCTTGAGCAGCTCCAGAGCTGTGGGTTTGCCCTTCACCTAACACTCATGGAAATGTTCCTTTTCAGGCATGAGCATGACTGACCTCAAGTATGTGGGCAAACTGTATATTTATTGCTGTAAAATGACAGCAAGTTCACTGACAAAAGCAGATTGGGCAGCTGGTGGGGATTTTTAATCACAGAGAAGATTCAGTGGTCACTGAATGTTAATCCACAACTGTTTACAGAATCACATTGTTACTGCAGCATGTTGGTTTTTCTTTGAAGGAGTTAAAACTGTATTCTGACAACATAATGACCTACAGTTATTAACAGACTTAAAAAGAGCATTTAGGAGACATATAATGATTTTTTTTAAACATATACAATGCAAATCTATATACTTTATATAGAAATATATCTAGCTATGCAGGACATGTTTTACAGGAAACAAAGGGGGTTGGTGATAGCTTCTCATAAAATTTTATGTTGTGGTTTTCTCCCTTTTGAGATATTGCTGATTTGTTCATTTAAAAACAAACAGAAAGAAACCCTAAGAAAAAGGGACTAGAACAGTACTTCAGAGAATTGGTTCCAAGCTTTCATATTCAAATATCAAATGACTGTATTACTGTTCTCCTACTTGTAGTGTTAACTAATCCAAAGGAAAAAAGACAGGAAGGAGAGATAAGGCACTGGGATGGGACCCGAGGGGATGACACCAGTTATGTCTGCCTCCACTTCCACAGTGGATGTGTAAATGAGGATAATAACTGCTTTACTCCCACTCTCAGTGTGTAAAGTTTATGAGCACATGGACCATCCATTACTTTATAACCTAGAGCTGGGGCTTCTGGAAAGCAAAGGAATAAAGGTGGAGTTGGCCTTTTCCAAACCTGCAAGGATTTGCTCTCAGCACTCTGAGGCTGGTCTGCAGAAGATTCCAGACTTGCTGTCTCTGCCTGGGATTGCTTGGCCTGTGACCTCTTAAGATGCTCAGGTCCTGGCTGGATGAAATCAGCTTTCAGCCTGTAAAGCCATGTAAGCATGCAAACTGCTGGGGAAGGTAGGAGAGCTCAAGGACTTAAAGATGTTTAATTGGCTTATGGAGCTAAACTCCTTAAAGAACTTAAGCTGCTGTGAAAAGGGAAGCTGATTTAAATCCCCAAATCTCCCTGCTGGAAGGGAAGCCCAAGAGTGCTAGAGGGTGGCAGTTCAGGGCTGGCTGTGACTTGGCTCCTGCACAGCAGCCAGAGCCCTCCAGAGGGGACAGGTTTGCTGGGTGGCACAGAAGCTGCAGTGGCCAGGACATCTGGCTGCCCAGTAACTTTGGACTAGTGAAGCTCTCTGAGAGGCTGCTGAAAGCAGCTCTAATCTGGGGAGGTCTGAGCACTCCTTCACACCCTAGGAACCAGAAAGTGAGAGAGCTGTGAGAAATGGAAACCAGGAGGTCTGTGAACCTTGGTGCCTTTGTTTCTGCTTCTTTGAAGGTTTTTTAGTTTTGGGGAGGGGTGTTATTGTTTTTATTGTTTGGTTCCTGCTTCAGCTACTGGGTCTCATGTCTCATGTGATTAAAATGCCACTATTTGCTCCTTAGGAGAAAATAAAAAAGTCACTTCTCTTTTTAATAAAGTTAGAGCTTTAGTTATTCCAAGTGGGCACATTAAACCATTTTTTACTCAGTATTAATTTTTGTGCCCCCTCCTTTCAATGAATCAAAGTCTTCATTTCTGCTCTATGCATTACTAGAATGATGCTGGAGCTGCTGCCTGAGCAAAGCAGTGCTGGAGGGAAAGTCCCTTCCCTTGTCTTTCCTTGCTTATGCAGCTGATCCCATCAGCCCTTGTCCTTCAGTGTTGCACTGAGGTGTTCCCACAGACTGGACATAGTTTGGGGCTCTGGGCAGTGTCCAGGCAATGGGAGGAGGGTCTGTGCCACAGCCCTTCACCCCACTGTGTGCAGGCTGGGCTTGCACATAACCTGGCACCAGCTGCTGTACAGGTGAATATTGTTTCAATGGATTTATTTAGCAGTTGTTTCCAAGTTATCAATAAGAACAGTGAATACACCCAGTCTCAGACCTGTGCAAACACATTTCTTTCCCACAAAACTTCCATGACTAAATATCAGTGAATGACTGGCAGATGTACAGAGCCTCCCCGTTCTTCCCAAACCACCAAACAACTTGTCAGATTTAATTTTTAAAATGTTTACAGTTTCAGCTGACAGCTGCACTGTGCAGCAGCAACATCAAGGCGAGTGCACCTACTCAATGCTCTGCCCAAAATGCTGTGAAGTGCAGACAGAAGCTGACAGAGCCCCACGAGAGCTGTGCTGCCTCTTTCCAGGCTGAGCATGGTGTTACAGGCACAAGTGAAACTTGGCTGGAAGTTATATGCAGGTTATTAATATACAAAGATAGAGAATGTTTAGATAGGACTGGCACAGATCTACAGGAAAAGACACAGACTTATTCATTAGTTAATGTTGGAAGAGGACACTGTTGCTCAATGCCTAAATGAGCTTCCCTTTGCCTTTTCCATCCAGGAGACACACACACATAAATTAGGCAGCCTCCCAAATAAAGGATACATTTCCCTTGAGGAAAAGAGGAGAATTTAAAAGACTCAGGCGCTGCACTGGAGCACCCAAGTGTGTTTGAAATAGTCGGAGTTGGCAAAATACTGAGATGAAAAGCAGCTTGGAATTAAATGGAAGTTGGAGCGAGAATAGAGGAGACTTCCCCAAAGATGTTTAATAGGTCACAGAGGGCAGGTTTTGTTCCAGAGGGCTGGATAGAGGTTTATAAATTACAGTTCCTATTTTGCTTTTTTTTTTTCCGCCTCTAAGAAAAGGAGAAGCAGAGGGCCTGGGAAATGCAGATGTGTAAGAGGGACTTGAGCAATGAGTTGGGCTTTTTTTGTAGCTAAGGCAAGGTTAAAATTGTGTAATTTTGTGAGGCACAGGTTAGGCTTGCAACAGGACCAAAAAAATCTGTTTAATTTACTGAGAATGTGCCCAAATTGACACACGACATTGAGAAGGTTAAAAAGATAGGATAAAGTTAATTTTTTAAAAAAAATTTTCTGACTAAGAATGATGTTCCCACAAGTTGTTAATTTTTGTTTTCTTTCCTTTGGGAAAGAAGGGAACAGAAACCAAACCAACACCCTGCCCCCAAAACCCCATGCCCAAGACTTTAATCTGACAATTCCTCCCAACTAATGGTGATTCAGATACCAGTTCCTTTTTAGCTAACCACCAAACTTCAGTGGTCTGGATAAAAGGGAACCGTGGTCTGAGTCATCCGGAGTTAGTATTTGGTTGGCAAAGCTATGCCTGCAGGATTTTCTAAAGTCAAAAAACCCCAGCTTGTCTGCCAGAATTACCACAACGTGTCTTGCTTTCAGAAAAAGACCGTCTGCCATGTGATATTTTGACTGATAAATTTAATCTGGTAGTGATTAAACGGTGCATTGTCAGTTTTCTTTGTGTTTTGTTTTTTTTTTTTTTACTGAGAGATCTGCCTGTGAAGAGGCAGCAGCTATTTTATTCCATAATTGCATCTGTTTCAGAGAGCAGACAGATGTTGGGCTGAAATTCATTATGGTATTCATAAACCCCATTGGGATCTGATGACCTAGTAACATATAGCTACTGTTCCTTGCAAAGTGTTTCAAAGTGTTCTTAGTTTGAATGAAGAGATAAATTTGCAGAGGATGGGAGAGAAGGGGAAAATCTCTAGCAAGGCAGATGGCTGCACAACAGCAAGATACAATAGTTACACAAAACGCGAGCGTTCAATTTATTTCAATAAGTTATCTTTATTTTGCAAAATTGCCAGCCAGCCTTTGTGCACTGGTATCATTGTAGCAGGCAGATTCTGACTTGGTATTCTGATGTAAGGCAGAGTCACAGTGAAAAACTCAGTGGCACAGGAAACAAAAGAAAAAGAGTAGGAAAAATTCTCATGGAGATACAAAATAGTAGAAATAACTTTCACACAGGGAAGCAGTTATCTATATAATCCGTGTATTATTGCACAAAATCAGCATTGAGGATTCAGCTGGGGCTGCAGCAGAGTCCCAAGACAGGAGGACAAAACACCATCAGGATGTGCCTCCTCTCCCTGGAAGCTGGTGTGGCTGTTTCCAGGGAGAGCAGGGCTGTGTGCTGGACTGATGGGAAACTGCAAACTTCCAGTGGCAGCATTTGTTTCCTTGAGAAACTGCGAAGGGCTGAGCTGAAACAATGCTGTGAAGCCCTGGGTCAGGAGCCTCGCAGGGTTATCAGTGCAGGGAGGGCAACTCGAGCTCCCTGTGCTCGGTGGGGACAGCCTGGCAGGGCTGGCTTGTCCGGGTACCACTGGAAAGGAAATCAATCCCTGCAAAAGTCCCAGCGAGGGGCATTTGGAGTAATGCACATTTTGTGGGATACCTATATATTAAGTTTTAGCCTTGGGAAATGAGGTGGACGTCCTGGCTGGGATTACAGCAGTCAGAGGCACTTTTTCCAGCTTGCCTGTCCACTCAGGAATCCTTTGGGAAGGAAGCTGTTTGGTCTCATTTTGGATATCCTGTGAAACTGAACTAGCATGGTTGCCAGGAACTGAAAACAGTTATTTAATTTTTAAAGAGCTGAAAACTACTGTATGTGCTACTGAGTACTGTACGGGAAATTACTGTTTTGGTTTGTTTGTCTGGATTTCTGGTATTTCCAGTTTACTCAGGATAGCAACCCTGCCTCTTGGTCCTAATGCAGCAGTCTTTGCAAAGTGGAAATCTGAAGACAGATTCAGGTTTAAATATGACTTTCTGGCCCGGCCTTAATGTGTTTGGAATGAAGTGGGAATTTTCTTCAGTTCAAATAGGAGAAAGCATGAGAAATATTCAGAGCACAATCCAACAGTGCATTGAAAATGACATTTTACTGCAATTTCCAAGCACTGTAGGGACGGGTCCCAGGAATGCTGAAGATATGAAGTGGATTGGGTTGGTAGGGTTTTTTGCCTCTTTTAACTAAATTGGAATGTAAGTGGATGTCCCTGGCCTGAAACTTAAATCTTCCCTTTGCAATCCAAAAATATTTTGCAGCAGCTGCACTAAGTTATCCTGGCATTTTCCAAGGTGTGACCTGATAAAAGTATTCTCTGCTTTTCTGTGGTCATGAAATACAGCTCCTGGAATTGTGTGACTGCTACCATCCAGACATATCCAGGCTGTATACAAGCCTATAAAGGCTTTCAATATGTAACCTTAACCAGCCAAGAGTTGTCCCCTAAAGAAATACTAAGGAGATGTCTAAAATCTCTAGTTCATATACAAGCCAAAAGTAATGGAGAATTTTGTGGAGTATTTTTATTCTGGGAGAAAAGTGCTGATGTTGGAGCGTCAGCATCAATCTGATCAGGTGCCTCAGGCATGGGTATAACACAGGCTCCTTACAGAAGGAAAGAAAACTTCCAGCAAAGTAAATCTCTCGGGGAGTGTTTCAGTGCCAAGAAAAGCTGGTGCTCATAGAGATCCTGTCTAACATTGGTGCCTGTGCTGGGGAGCTGCAGCAGAGAGGAGTCCTGGGAAAGGCTGGCACACTGGGATGGCTCTCCACCATGAAGTTGGGAGCAGGGGAACCCACAAGCTTGAAGAGGGATTTGTCTCCTACCTCTATAGCAGGGAGCCTAACTTGAGCTTTGGGGTTTTGAGCTTCATGTTGGATTTGTATCCTAAAAATACAAGGAAATATTTGCAGAGGGTTGGCTCTGGAGTCACAGATGTGGCATGAGCTGCTGAGCCTGGCTGTTCCACAGCCATGGGAGTGGCAGGGATGTCCATTCCCTGAGCATCATCTGGCTGATTATTTCAATAAAATGATCATGTGCGTTGGAGTTTTTCTGAATGATAATTTATCTGAATCTTCAGTTCAGAGAACTGAGAATTGCTGAAAAAAGTCAGTTTGTCCTTTTCAGGCTAAGCCCCCAGTTTAAGAATCTGTTTATTTCCTGTAGACCAGAAAACTTGTTCTCTTATGAGTTATCTTCTTGTTTATTCCTCTGCCAGCTTCACACCTGTAGCTGAGACCCAATGTAAACAAAGCTAGAGGAAACAAGCCAGCATGTCAATTTGAGCCTCAGCTTTAAACACTCTCTTCCTTTTCTGAGTGTTACATCTGGCAGGGGCAATTACTCTTGGTAGGATTATTATGGGCCCAAATCTGTGTTAGGATGATGACAGAAGAGCTCCGAATTAGCCCAGTACTTCTGGGGTACAATGGCATTTCCTTTGCTGAAACAAAGGAAGTTCTTTCCCCTTCATTCTTGCACTTCCCTTTTAATACAAAACATCCTTTGCTTGCACATAGACATTAGAAAGGTTTTTATGTTTGGGTCTGTGGTTGCCGAATTTGGTTTCAGGGTTTTGACCATGGGTGTTGGAGGGGAAAGCTGTACTGATAGCATTTAATTTTCTCTTGTGTTTGTTATGCTTTGGTTGTTTGGTATTTTTAAAACTGAATTTATTATTAAGGGAACCTGTTCACTTTTTATTATTGGTAAGGTGAATGTGGGTTTATTAACAATTGCACTAATGCATCAAATTTCTGATTCCTGGGAGTTACTCTGCCACACAGCTTCATGCAGAAGAGCAAGGTGGGAGAGCCTGCTCACAGGTCAGCAACAGCACAAGCACCCTGTTTGGTCAGGGCTTTGGGAAGGATTTGCCAGCAGCAGGGCACGAGGCTGTGGGGGATGCCTGGAGCATATTTCTGTGTCTATAGAACCAGTCAGCAAGCTGCTGAAGAACTCAGGCCTTGTAAATCTGGTTTCACTATGTAAAGTAGCCTTGTCCTTGTGGCATTTGTAGCTTCAACAGATCTGCTGCGAATATTGGTGGCAAAAGCAGTTGTTGCTTCTGTTAGACCTGCAGGGCTTTTATGGGGAAATGATGGTCTGCCTTCCTCAGCAGCAAGGGAAGAATTGCTCAGAGCCCTGCCTGCAGTGGTGTGAGTGGGACTGGAGCAGCCACAGAAACTCCTGCAGGGTGCAGGGGGAAGACAATGAAATGTGGTGGTAAAAGCACATTGCAGGGATAGTGAGATCTGCCTGCAAAAATACTACAAGCCATGTTCTACTTGTAAACACTTATATACTTCTCATTTTTGAGTAGAGCTTTCTGTCAAGTGGAAATTAATCCTCAAGTTGGGAGCACTCACCAGAGGTGAGCAAGGCAGGCAGGATTAATTTCAGCCAAGGATCTCTTAAAGAGATGGAGAGGGTGAGAGGGCGTTGGGTAGGCAACAGTCTGGAGTTTCACACCAGTTCTCACCAGGGAGGCAGGAAGGAAGTGGAAAGTGGCAGGAGACAAAGGACAGCCTGAAGGTTAGAGAGAAGAGATAAATAGGGATTGTGAGAAATAACACAAGCAAAAAGGCTAATGATGTATTTATGTAAGGCAGGAAGGCTCAAATGGGGAGCAAAGCTCTGGCTTAGCTTTGACAAAGGTGACATGAGGGCCAGAATTTTCTAAATGCTACCCAGGGGACAGCAGGGGGCTGGGCTGTTACTGTGTGTGGATTTCTGCTGCATTGCACATCGCTGCATTACATGTTTAGTTCTTCAACAAACTTACACTTTAATGCAGTGATTAGCCTCAACTCTTTAGCAGTGCCTCCACATGCTGGCCTGCAGGCAGGCAGAAGCACCAATTCAGGGTCACATTAGCAATAAGGTACCCAACGGGGGCAGTTGTACAAGAATACTTAGAAGCTGAGTGATACATCAGCACTTCTTTCAAGGAAATTGCCAAATGCCTTTATTACAACACTGCCCCTCGCTGCTGGCATTGCAGCCGTCCTGGTGTGCTAACAGGCACCAAAGACACTTCGACTTTGTTTTGATTTTATGTCTGCAACTGTGAAAGTACTGATTGAGAATTTCGGCCCCGTTGCTTGCTCCCTGCGAGGGGACAACGCCCTGAACATCCTTTGAGAATGTTTAAGGGCTTTGTCTCAGAAATGTGCATTTCCACTGATATTTGTCTCTAAATACGAGGCCCAAGAACACCCACAAGTCCTTCCAGCCTGCTACCCTACAGTGGCACGGCGCGTTCTTCCTGCGCTCCCAATTGCCGGGGAAAGGAGGCAGCGAGGTTGCGGTGCCTGCGGCGCTCGGGGCCGGGCTGGCGGAGCGGCTGCTGCCAATTCAGCACCGCGGGCACGGCCCGTGCCCTCGATCCGCCTGGGGCCGCGGGGCTGAGCCGAGGCTGGGAGCAGCGCTGGGCGCTGGCACCGGGAGCATCGCTGCCGTCACCCCCGGGCTCGTGTTCGCAGCTCCCGTTACCTGCGGGGGGAAGGGGCTGGCAGCGTCTCAGCTGTGCGTGTCTAAATTCCTCTTCGTTGGACGCTGTCACTGCAGTTTTGGGGGGTTTCAGGGGCTTGGCTAGCGCCGGCGCATCGCCCCGTTCGGGAGCGCAGCGCCGGGCCGGCAGCGCGGGGCTTGCGGCGCCGGAGGGGTCCCCGCTGTCGGCCCGGCCCTTCGCGTGGGGCGGTGCGTGCAGGGAACCTCCCATATCCCGTATCCCATATCCCGTATCCCGTATTCCAGAGGCGATCCCCCCGCGCGTGGGGGGCAGAGCGCGGCCGCCCCCGCCCCGCGGGCGGGCAGGTGGCCCCGACCCCCGCCGGCTCCGCACGTCACTTCCTCGCAAACTTTTCCCCGAGCTGCTGCTCCGCCAAAGTTGCCGGCGGCGGCCGCCCGGGCCGGGGAGGGCGTTGGGGCGGGCCGGGCATGCCCGGCTCCCTGCGCCCGCCGGGGCACGGCCGGGCCGGCCCGCGGCACCGTTAGCTCGGGCGGCGGAGCCATGGCCCGCAGCCTGGACGGCATCGACCTGGCGGCGCTGCGGGTAAGGACGGCGGGGGGGACCCTGACCCCCTGCCCCGGGCTCGGGGCTGCTGAAGCCCCGCTGCTCCGCTCCGCGGCGTGTGCGAGGCTTCACCCCGCGCTGTCCGCTTGCCGGAGGGGCTCCGCTCCGCCGCGCTCGGGGAGCAGCGCCCGGGCTGCGGGCGGCAGTGCGGGCACCGCGGGACAGCCGTGCCCGTGGCCGTGGCCGTGGCCAGGACGGCGGGCGATGCTGCCGTGCCCGCACAGGCAGCGCAGTGCTCGGGGGTGCAGCCTCGGGGCTCTCCCGGCCCGCGGCTCCCTTGGCCGGAGCGCTGCCCCGCTGGAGCGCTGCGCCGCGGAGCCTCCTTCCCCTGCCGGGATAATAAATAATTCCCACCGACAGCCCTAAAGGTGTTGTGAGTGCTGTGGAGAGACAACAAATGGGAAACTGGGATCTTCTGGAAAAAAAATATGTGCGTGGGGGTTTGGCTTTTGTGGCCTTTTTGTTGTTTTTGAAGTCTGGGATCTTTTATCCCCCAGGCTAGAAAAGCCAGCATTCACCTGGTTTGCTGTGAATTTTTATTGTTATCCTCTTATGTTTCTAATGTAAGCCAAACCTGGGCCACGTTAAAAGCTGTGCTGTCAGCGTGTCACATGCACAAAGCGGTAGCAGGGCTGTGTGCGATGCCCGAGTTCCACTTGCCCTTTTTACACAGGGGCTGGCCACCGAGCAACCCGGCCAACCCAGGCAGGGCTTTGTGGAGCGCTCTCGACAGAAGAGGAGGGAAGAGTTCAATTGTGGCAAAAAGCAGTCATCCCCAGACAGTGAAACCAAAGAAAGCCACTTTCTAAAAATATCAGGGAAAAAAGAAAGAAGGCTGGGACAAGTCTTTGCAATATTCACATGGCGAGGAGGGTGTTCCAGACTGGAGGCAGAAAGAGGAAAAGCAGCAGGGACAGTAAAATTAGGAAGGATGGCAAAAGGCTTCTGGCTAAGCAAGCTGAAGTTTAATCTGGCTCTGCTATGAGGTGTAAGGCAAAATAATGGAAGTTTTCCTTTAGAGCTTTAGCAGATGAATCTCCTTAAATAAATAAGGAAATAGTGTGAGTTTGAAAAGGAGTCATTCTGCAAAGCAGACAGCAGGCTTTGTGACAGAGCCATCTGATTCACAGCCTCCAAAGGCTGAGAGCACTGCGAGTTTCAGCCTCAACAGAGAAGGGATAAATGTCTCGTTTTGGAAGAAACCCCTTTGCCCACGTCAGCAGACTTAGTTTAGGGTTTGTTCTAAGAGGAAATGGCAGGCAGGTGAGGCTGAGCAGGGAATTATTTAAAGACAGGTGCCTTGCCTCTGCTATGAGGGGTTCCTGTGCTCCAGCATCCCCACAATTGTGAATGGGGTCGTTTTGAAGCTGAGATTGCCCTCCTCCCCCCCAAGTGGGTGTTCACCAGGGCTCTCCCCTTTCCCTGGAAAGAAAGGGGCCTGTGGTTTCCTAATGTTGCTGGGTTCATCGGGGCAGTCAGACGCTGAAAAGCCCCTGAACTCTGCATCAGGTGCTGAGGTCCAGAGGCCCTGTGGAAGAACTTGTGCTTCAGACACCTGTATCTTCTTTAGCTGCAGGGATGTGAAAAGTGCATTTTGGTCATGCTCTTGCTGTGCCTGTTGCTTTCCATTCTGCCTTGCAGAGGAGATGGATGTAGCCTGGGTGCCTCTGGGTCAGCAGTCTTGCTCTTGCTTTCTGAGTGTGCTGCAGATGACTCAAGGCAAACCAAGGTGCTCACCATATGGTAGAATGAGTGATGGTAATTAACCTTAGACTGATGAATGTTCAGGCCAGTATTCTGGCATCTTTCAAAGGGAATCCAGCAATTTGGCAGGTGCTGGCTGGTGAAGGGTTAGCTAGACCATGGGCTTCAGTGATAGCTGAGAGGAAGCATTATATCAATGATGATATGTAACTCCAGGATAATTAAGAAGGTGGCCCATTGCGGAGAATGCCAGCAAATAATGCAGTGCTGATATCCAAGCAAACAAGGGCAATCCAAGGACCAGAGCCCAGATTAATATCCTTTATGACTCTTAACAAGGCTTGGTTCACTGTGGTGTCCTGATTAAAAGAAGAGAGATGGCCAAGTATTTGGTTGCACTCAGACCTCTGTAGGCTTGAGATGTTAATGCTCAATTTGCTAGCAAGGATAGAATAGGATTTGCACCATATTAACTTTAATGCTGATGTTTATTTAGAGAACTGTTGGGGTCTTTCCTAGAGTGTCAGAAGCCTTTAGAAGCAAACCATTAGGATGCTAAATCAGAATTAAATTTATTGAAAGAGGAGCTAATTTTGAGGCACTTAAATTACTATATTTGCATAATAAATAAGCTTAGAGAAGGAGAGTGAAGACAGCACACACTTAAGTGAGAGGTAGTTCCAAAGTCCAAGTGGAAAATGCAGTTTAGGTTCCTTTGGGTTTCTGTGCACTGTGGGCACTTCTTAATTCAGCAATGCTGCTTTCTGCAGGAGAGGTGGAGAATTAGGGTGCTGCTCATGCTTCCATGTAGATACTATACATGGGAACCTTTACTGGGAGAGCTCCTCAGAGAGCTGCTGGGGGTTTCACTGCCTGGACCCCGAGCTGCCCACAGCAAATTTCTGTGCAGAGGTTGCACATGAAGCAGAGGGTTTGTGCCACCCACCAGTTGCTTTAGCAGTAGCAATGCTTTATTTGCTGACTTCAGCCCCACTAAAGTAATGCATTTGTTTACATCCAGACTAGTCAAAACATAAAATGAAATGAGAAGAAAGCAAAGAAAACTTTAGTGACATCCAGTCTTGTAGGCATTCTTATGCTTATGCTAAAGTCCATATGTGAGTGTTCCCATTGATTTCCTTTTCAGTGAGGGCTTTTGGAGTTGGGGTTTAAGTCTAGGAGGTTTACTGACTTTTTTTAAAATAAGAGACAGAGAAAAAGAGACACAGACTGACCTGCATGGGTCAAAAGTAAGTCATCTTGATCTGATTTATGCATTGCTTTTTTAAAAAAAGAAAAAGTCTTATAAGATTGACAGTCCAGGAAGTTTTAGATTAAAACTCATTTAAGTTAAAACCAAATGAACTCATTAGTACTTTCAGTTATGGAAGTCTGGGCTGTGTTGCTCTGAAAGCTCTTGCCATTTATCATGCCAGTTGTGCCAATGAAGGTAGAATCTGCTCAGAAAAAATGCCGTGTGTTTCCACTGGGATTTTGCCAAGGTAAACATTTCCATATCAGATATGAAGAAAGAATTACTTATATTAGAGGATTAACATATAAGTGGAGTGGAGAGTAGCTTGATACCTCTAAAAAAAGGATATTTTGCAATCGGGGCATAGAAATTGTTCTTCTGAGATAACGTTTTTCTGTATCACATCCCTCAGCAGTACCAATAGGCATTAGCTGACATGACAGATTGCTGAAACAGATGTGGTAAAACTGACACATGGAGTTAATAATATTTTATATAAAACTGTCAGTGATACCATGGCAAGAAATGAGCAGTGATAAATGGCTTAGCCAGAAACCAAGAAACTGATCTCTCGAGTTCTTAATGGTTTTAAATAAATCACTCAAGTGAGTTTTAAGTGAAGCACCAGATTATTTAAGGTACTCAGTCATTCAGGGGCAGGCATTGCCCATGCCTTGCAGCAGGATGGGCTGCCTGTACCTGAGGGGTTGCAGCAGTGCTGCAGGAGAACCTGTGCTGCAGTGGCTGGTGTGGGAGCAACTGGTGCTCTAGCATGAGGAGAGAAGCTGGTTCATGTGGAATGGTTGACTGATCACCTGACTCATTAATCTTTTATGTAAATTAACAGCAATCTAGTTTGGGTTCAAAGCCAAGAGTTCAATAGCTCAGTCAAATTCACTTTGAGTTTGCAGAGCAGATGAGTTGAGTGTTCTCAGCCTGCCTGTAAATTAAGGTTACCTGGTTTGGTACATTTCCCTTCACTAAGGTAACTGGGCTCAGGTGATTTATATTGTAATTTTTTCAGTTCTGCTCTTTAGGTTTTTTTATTTGTTGCATTGCTCATACCAAGTGTTTCACAGCAGAGAAGAGCAGCTCAGCCTCCAGGCTAGCTCAGTGTGGTAAGGCTTAGGAACCTGGAGCTTTTCCTTATTCTGCTCTAAGCTGAGTCAGTTTTTCACACACC
Source organism: Sturnus vulgaris (assembly GCF_052056855.1). NCBI lineage: Eukaryota > Metazoa > Chordata > Aves > Passeriformes > Sturnidae > Sturnus > Sturnus vulgaris. Next base: position 13,384,607 of record NC_142256.1, on the reverse strand, counting down.
TTCATTTATTTGTTGTATCTTCTGTAGTTACCATCCTGCCAATCTTCACTGAGTTATTTTGTATATAGAGTTTTGTGAAACTTGACTGAAAACTTAAGCATTAATGCATTTCTTACCCTGTGATTTGGTGATTTCTCCTTTAGTGTGTAAGGCAGATCATTGGGAGATTTCATTTTGATGGTGATCAGTTTCTGTTATGAAGTGGTTGCTCTAATCCAAATAATATTATTTCTTCTTCTTTTTTCAGGACCCTGCAGGAATATTTGAACTGGTGCAGGTTGTTGGAAATGGGACATATGGACAAGTCTATAAGGTTTGTATGCCTCTTTAATTTAGGATGCTGTTCTTGATAAAGCTGTGTTACCTAAAGCAGAAGTGAGCACCATCTAAGAAGGCAGACAATTGTTCCAGTAACAGCCTGGTTTATCCTGCTCTCTTTTCTGCATAATGCAAAATGTGCTACTGTGAAATTCCATGGCCCTTCCTTCATGTCTCTTTGCTTCCACAGGTCACATAAATTACTTTTGTACTGACTTCCCTCTGCTCTGTGCTTACTTTCTCTTTTTCAAAATTATTTAAAAGGTGTCTGGCAGAAATTTATATCAGTGATGGCTAAATTTGGCCTGGACTGGGTGAAGTTGAAAACTCAGACAGCAGTGCTCTTCAAGACAGAGGTGTCAATTAGCCCTGCTCTGCAGGCAGGCAATGAAATCTTTGATTTCTGTCATTACTTTTGTCACTGTGGTATCACAGCAGAACCACCAAACAAGAAACTACAGCAATTAACATTGTTTGCCACACCACAGCTCTCTGTACACTGTGCAGTGCACACCTTACTTTAGTTACACAACAAGCCCAGAAAAGTGTTCTTTCACTATGAAGCCTTTCCTAAAAGTGATTTAAGAAGTGGAGATAGTTGTGATTAAATGGAGAACCGAACTCCCATTTCAGGAATGAAGGCAGAGAAAGGAGGAGGCCAGGAAAAATTTAGAGGTGCTGTTGCTTTTTACCTTTAAAAAGATCCCAAACCTCCTGAATGTTCTATGAAATAGTAAAATAGAATAGTGAAATAGACTTTCTTTTTGTGTCTGGATTTATTTTATATTGGGAAAGAAAGATTTCAGTCTAGTCATCTTTTATGAATGTTGAGTATGAATCAACTGCTTAATCATGGCAGAAACAGGAAGGAGCAACATAATTTGCTTTTCTGCTGCAAAAGAAAATGTTTTGAGCTGTCATGTAATTCACTAGAATGTTAGTTCCAAAATGTGCAAGAAATATTGACAGTGACAATTTAAAATTGTACCCAAAGGCTGCTTTCCACTGGGTCTGCCAGCTTTGGGGATGGGGTGATTGGAGTCTGCTCATTCTGCACTGGGACTGGCTGGAACATCTGAGGAAGGCACTGGGGGAAAGGCTGGGGGCACTGAGGGGAGGCTTTGTGCATCCTGCACTGGAGCAGTGAGGGGCTGTGTGTAAGCCCAGCTCTGTGCAAGCACTCCCCTACCTGAGGCTTTTTTTATTTGTCAAACAAATCCATGTGGTCACTGGGGTGTTCTGCTGGGGGATGGAGCTGCTCTCAGTGGGAGCAGGGCAGTGAAACTGTCACAGTGAAACCTGCTGCTGAAGAAGATGATGGTGACAGCCAAGCTGGGCAGATGCGAAATGCACATTGCACACTCAGCTGTGTCGCTGTTGTGAACAATTTCCACACAGTCCAAAGCATCAGTGTGTTTGGAAATCCTCCTGCAGACCCTGAGCAGCACCTGAATGTTCTTGGGTGTGTTTGCCTGGTGGCATCTCCCTAGAGCTGGCTTTAAACCCAGAGCAAATATCTGGAGGGGGCTGCAATGGAACAGCTGCTTCTGCATTGCCTGTGAGAAGTTAGGCTCATACTCACTTTTCTCTTTAACTTCTGTGTAGTGTGTCCTCTGATCTATGAAAGAGTACAACTGATAGAGTGAAAGAATGGAATTCTGGAATCATTTTGCAGTTTGTCTGGTATAGGCTTGTGTTTATAAATATTTAAGTTATAAAATAGTCTCTGTTATCCATATACTTCGCTCATGTCATTGGAGCTTGTTTTTATTCTCCTGAGGTGTTAGGTTCTTCCATACGTTCAGAAACTGCACATAGTAATTTGCACATAATCAAAGAAACACTTATTTCAGGCTAAATAAATTATATTCAGGATTACTAAATTGCTTTGTTGGCTGTGAAGATGATTCATATTTTAATATATGCAACTCTATAAAAATGAAAGTAAAATTTTGAGGATTCATCATTAGATTTGAAAAACCATGTTTAACAGATTTATTGAAAGAGAGTATTATTTATACTGAATTATTCCAGTTCAGGGTCTTTTAAAATGAAAAGGAAGAGATATGAATTGTACACATAACAATGCTAGAGCTGAGTAGAAATGTTACAAAGATTTGTGTATAATAGCTGACTAAAAACCAGCAGATTTTTTTGACAACTTATGAAGTAGTAGGACATAAATACACCAGTGCTGGCAACTTCAGCCTTTGGAAAGCATGAATTAGATCTGAAAAAATATCTGATGGTACCCAGAATTCATGAGACTTAGGCTTCATTACCTCTTGAAATGACAGGTGACTTTTTCATTTAATTCCTGGTTTCCATGTGCTAGAATCCAAAGAACAATCCTATGTAAGAGGTGATTCAGAATGATGCCATGGAAGGTGGTAGCACAGAGTCTTCCCTGACATTAAGGGAAAACGGAAAGTAGTTGTAAATAGTGCATTTGCTGCTGGTTGGGAAGATGAGTATTGACTCCTTTCCTTTGTCTCCTCAACGTTGAGGAGCTGAAGGTCAGATTGTGTCCAGTCTCTGCACCAGCTCCATTGAGTGTCTATGGAAAAGATAAATTTCTGAACATCCCAAGCACTGCTTCTGGCAAGATCTATCCATCCTCCTGTGTGCTCTTGAGGCCAGGGATGAATATGAGTGTGCAGGGCGTGAGTGGTTGCTCTCCAAAGGATGAGGGATAGAATTTTTGAGGGTTTCTGGAGCTTCTGATCATTAAGGACCTCCAGAGAGCAGAGCAATGTTTTGTATCACGTAACAATCAGTATGTGGGAGGAAGCGAGCAGGCTGAAGGTGGCACTTGGAAGTCCTTGGGATCTGTTGGGACATGCCACTGTTGTGAGTTCTTTGCCTGCTCCCATTACCTCCAGGAGTTTAACTCTTTGGGCTCTGTGGCTCTGAAGTGCTTCACCCTTGTATCCATCACCCTTGATGCAGAACATCATTGCTGGTCTGTGCTTGTATGTTCAGTAATAACGAAACTGTAAGTTCAGGGGAAGTGAAATTTCATTTTTTTCAAAGACTTCTGCTGTTAGTTTCATAGTCTTTGATGAGAAGTATTTCTTCCATGGAAGCATGTTAAGCATTTTCTATGTTCCAATTTTCAGTGCAGGGTCATTTTTCTGTTGAGTAAATGGGGAAAGGGAGATATGGGGGCAGCTGGAGGGGTTGCTGTTTTTGAAGTGTTTGAGTCACACAGTTTTTCCTGAGCTCTGGAAGAGGCTGTGAGACTCTGAGTTTATAGCTGCTCCCGTTTTTCAGTTGTCAAGATGAAGAGGAATTGTTCCTAATCCTTCTCGTTCAGCCATGCTCTGACAGTCCTCATCCTTCTGCAGTTTTCATGGGCCAAATGAGGTCAGAAACTGTGTTTTCTGATGTCAAGAGGCACTGATTGGGGCGTTTGTCTTCCTTATTTTTAGTCATGTGAATTTGCCTTCTCCTGGGCTTGCCATTTTTCAGTGGCCATGGGAAAGAGAACCGGTGTCTTTAGATAGTTCCAGGGGCTGATGTTTTTTGGCACATGATCTTGGAGGCTGGTGATAAACCCGGACAGATTTGCAGCTGCTGTGTGTGCAGAAGAGTTGTATCTGCAATGGAGTCTGAGGGCACAGGGAACTTGAGAGAGGTGCTCTGGTTTGGAGCTATGGGAGTCAAGAGGGAAGATGTGGTTTCCAGTAATGCAGCTGATGAAGAAGCAGCAATGCTCTGCTGGGGCTTAGCAGGGCTTGGTAGCAACCCTGCCTTCCTGTAGTGACTCTGCATAGCTGATATTTTTATTTCTCTGTGGTCACATAGGACTCAGGATGCAAAAAGGAAGCAGGTCTGAGTAAGGAAGTGTATGGGGTTTGGGTTGTTTGCTTTTTTTTAACACAGTTGCTTCTTGGCATTGAATGTGCTTCAGTTGCTGACATGAGTTATGAGTTACTTTGCTGTTGATGTAGAGTGGCAGGAGTGCAGCAAAACATAAATACAACGTTTCAGTTTATTTTAATTCGAAAGTCTGTAAAGTTCTTCATATTTCATTTCACTGAATAACTGGCTGATGTAATTGACTTGGGAGTGGTGGGGGGAAGGAACATGGGGGTTTTTGAGACTGTGGAAAGAATCACTCAACCATGCTAAGTTATGGAGTGTTATAATTTGTGGACTGTATTGAAAACCTTAATTAATGGTAGCACCTGGAAGGTTAAATGTAAGAAACATTACAATTATGTTCAGTATAATCCAGATGGTGAATGTGTATAAACTGAAAACTTTAAAACCATCCCTTCTGTGGGTGGGTCAGAAATAGCCACTTTCCAAAGATTGTGTCTTGGGGCTGAAATGCAATTTTAGTCTCCAAAGTGCTGCAGAGACGTTAAAATGACACATAATCTCAGGGTGTTTTGTTGTCATATGTGATGAGTTACAGTTTTCACGCTAATCTTAGTCTTCAAGATTTTGATGAGTCAAGGAGGGAAATTAGTTGTACTCTCCAGAAATGACCGAGTGCTACTCTGTTTCATTAGCAGTTGGTAAAAGTGCTTGGTTGTCTATCTGTTTGCTTTATTTCAGTTTTTGGTAATGATGCCTTTTTCTTGGTCCTAAAATTAGGAGCCAGACACAGTTAAGGGCTAAAGGGTTTTTACTTTGGTGTTGAATAAAGATCCTTATGGTACAACGACTCATCAGTAACACACCGAAATGCACACACACACTAGATGACATATACAATTTTATAGACCTTGCAAATTAGCATATCTAACAAAGATGTCCCAATGAGAGGCCTGAATGAATAGTGTGACATGTCCCTGTTCTGTGACATGTCCCCCCCCAAATGGGCCTAATTCTAGTTTACAGGATGTGTTCTAGATGGGGCCTTGGTTTCTCAAGATAGTGTGATAGTGTGGGGCACTCCAGCCTCCAGCTGTGAAGCCTTTGGATGTTTGGTCTCCTGGACTAGCAGAATACCAGGACTGTGCTAAGATACCAGGCTTAAAGAATTAAAAGTATGCATGCTAAGGGTATGAGAATACATAAAAGGTATAGAAAAAGAAAAGGCAAAAATCATCATGGCATCAGTAGAAGAGCTGATTATCCTGTCCACGTGAAAAACTGGTTAATTACAGCAGTAATTAAGGCAGTGGTGTGTAAAGACACTGCCAGCAGTGCATGGATGGAGTCAGCAGCTCGTTGCACAGGTCCTTGGTTGGCTTGTGCAGGCAAAAAATGGAGATTGTGTGCTGCTCCTGGCCACAGGGATCTCTCTCAGGAGTATGTCTGAAATTAATTTGTGCTGCTGCATTGTCATAAGATCTGAAATGCTGTGTGCTTGTGCGTGGTTTGCCTTGAAAACTGAAGCATGTAGTGCTGCAGTACCAATAATGCACTAGAGAGGCAGGGGTTGGGCTTTTGGCATTTAACTTCTTCAGTTTTTAATAAGACTCTTGTAAGTCTTCATACTACCAGGTGTGTTTCCTCATCTTCTCTCAGTTGTCTGGAAATCCTAAATACACTCCCATAAATGTCTCCATACCTTTCTTATTGCTTCCACACCACCACTGTCCTTTTCCTCCCCCATCAGAACAGGTGTGCATTTGGAACCTTTGATACAAGGAGGGCAAACTCTGCCTTGGGCTGTGTCAGCAGGAGCCTGGCAAGCAAATCACGAGGTGTGATTATTTTCCATGCTCTTGTTAGGCCACACCTGGAATCCTGTGTCCCATCTTTGCTCCCTCAGTTCCAGGGAGGGTTCAACAAGAGGCAACCAAAACATTTAGTGTGTTAAAGAAAGAAAGGCTGAAGGAATTGGATTTTTTTCGACCTTGGGAAGAGAAGGCTGAGGGCAGTCTAGTCCCAGTTTTCAGGTGCTTCAGTGGTGGCTGGTACAGGAGGTGCAGTACAGGGATGCACAGGGCAAATGAGTTGCCCAGGAAAAATTCAATTTGGATGTAAGAAAAAAGTTCTGTACCATGAGAATGAATCATCACTGGAATAGGTTTCTCGTGGTGGTTGTGAGGTCACCCTTGCTGGAAATATCCAAGGCTGTTTGACACTGTCTTGGTTAATGGAACCTGAGTCCCTGCTTTTGACAGAAGGTGGGACCATGTGTTCCCAGAGGTCTTTTCCAATCTCAGTTTGAGTTCAAGACATACCTACTATCAACCCAGAGTGTGAATTACTGACTTGGAGGATACAAAAAAACTCCACTTTTATTTATATGTAAAATAGGTAGTTTTAGGGGTGTATTCAGTTATCAGGGTGAGGAGCATTTTTGTGATGGAGTTTTTTAGGGGTTTGGCGTTGTGTTTGTGCTTTTTTTTAATTTTGGCTTCCCTGCCTATTTACATGGCAGGGCCAGACTCTACTCAGCACTGGATCTTAAAATAATGGATCAAATATGCGAAATTAATTAGCAAGTTGTGAAGTTCTGGTTCTAGTTAGTGGATATTTCAGAGGAACTCGATTAAGTTTCTTAGGAGCCAAACTAGTTTATCAAAAATAGAAGAGTGAGGATGTGAAAAAAACCTCTCAGCTGTGGAGTGCCTCCATACAATAAAGGCTCTGACTGAACAGAGCAATGTACAATAATTAGATGTGCCATTAGAGAGTAGTAAAATCCTTGCAAATAATTTGTTGACAGGCTTGCTGCTTTCAGATCCTCCATGTTTGGAGCTAAAAGTCCATGTGGGAGAGTACAATGCATTTTCATCCTAAACTGTTGGCATTTTGAGCTCATGTTGCATAACACTTCAGATTTTGTGACTGGGTCATGCTATTTTGAAGGTAAGAGAACGTGCTAAAAATGCACTGGTGGTAATATGAGCATAGTGGGAAGTAGTTCAAGCTCTTAATTCCACTTTGCTGTGCTTTAAGCACCTCACTAGTGACACTGATGTCAGTAATCCTGACTGCTCAGTGGCATCCAGATACACAGAGTGTGAGCAGTGCTCCATGGGTCTGACTTTTGCAATATCTGACCTACTCAGAAGTATTTTCATTGGATATGATATATAAAAATTGGTGGCACTTGGGGAAAACTCATAATGGTCCATTTGCAGTCCAGAAAACCATAGCTATGACAGTTAATGAATTACATGATATGACTGAATTTTAAACAGCAGAAAATCTAGTGTGTTGTTTATAGATGTTTGAGCTGATCCCCATGGCAGGTTAGCTCTAGAAACTACTGTTTTCATGGTGAACTGAAGGATTTTAGAGCCTGGTGAGGGCATGTCACTTTATCTCTGTGTCTCTGATTCTTTCTTAGAACTCCTTATGAATTTTACTTTCCAAGTCTGCTTTAATGTCCTGAAGAGAGCATGTATGTTTTTTTGAAAGTCCTTCTTTGGTAACTCTGGGCTATGGCTAATAAAGCATAATAAAATGAACAACAAATCAGTTGATTTCTTAAAATTGAAGAAGAAAGTATTTTTCAGCTGTTTGTAGTATACTTTTTATTTTTCAGTCCTTGCATATTTTAAGTCTGCCCTTGTACCCTACTGACCTTGTGCAATTCCCAAAAGGTTTTCAAGGTTTGTTTAGAAGCACCTTCTCAAAGGCCAGTTCTTCCCCATCCCCAACTTCCTACCCTTGAAAATATTAAATTTTAGTAACTTCTGAAATCTTTCAACTGAGCAGTCCAGAGGACACACTTTGTAGCAAACTGTGACCTCTTCAGTGTCCTGCATAAATAAAGTTATTAGCTGCTGTGTAATAGCTGGGGTGTGGTCTGGGGCAGTGCCTGTAGGAGCTCTGAGTGTGTGAAAAATGCATTTATTCATAAAGGTAAGAGAGGGGCTGATGTGGGCAGCTGTGGCACAGGAGATCTTGCTTCTCTTCTTGACTCTGCTTCCCATGGTAGCTAAATCCCATCAATTTGCTGGAAATTGAGCTCTTCGTGTGAGTGTAGCTGTTAAAATGGAGGCAGCCTTTGTTTTTGTGGGGCATCTTGAGATTGGAGGAATTAGTGTGATTTGAGATTAGGAATTAGTGTGCTCATGGAGGTGATTTGTGAAAATTGGTTAGCAGCCACTTACTGAACAACGTGCTGTTTGAAATTCAAATCCAAACATGGGTTCAAGAGAAACCAGAGTGGGAAAATTTCAATAAATGAGTTGGCTTTTGTTTTCAAACTTCGCCTCAGAAATGTCAAAACATTACATTTAATTTGCTTCATTTGAACATACATTTATATTCAGCAAGATGTTTAATAGATTGGGGAAAAAAAGGTACAGTCATACTGAAGTAATCTGGCATGACAAAAAGAAATGTGAATATTAATGTGAATTATTCTGACTTTCCGTTCTGAGTGTTTGCAACCAGAAGCGAGACCAGTTGGCAAAATACTGACATTTTGTTGGTGTTTACTGAAACTGGAATTTACTAAATTCCATTTTCTGACTATGCAGTTGCTACATCTGATATGAGCTTTTTTATGCTATTTATTCTTGTGTCTCTATTGTTAAAAATGGAAACATTTAGAGGAAAAGGGCATAAGAGAAATATGTGAAGGCCTTCTGAAAAGAAAATTCCTCAAGTTCAGTAAAATGTAGATATCTTTCTTATTTAGTATGCTGAATTTAGCAAGGCATTTCCCCAGTATTTATAAATAACAAAAGAGTAACCAGTTTACTAATTATTTCTGTTGCAGTAGATTTGTCTACTTCTGTTTTACTCTTGGCTTTAAACCTGTGGACAATTATACTAAAATATGCAACAAAACCATCATGAAATAAATATGCATATGACTTAGATAATGGATTCTCAAATGTATTATTTACACAGATTGTTCACAATGTTGTCTTGTTATATGGAAAAAGGAAAGAGCTACGAAAAATATTGGTTTTTTGCAGTCTAACATGAAATATTTATCATAACAGGCTTCTTGCAAACATTCTGCCCCCAGAAGCCAAATTGTATCAGTAGATATCAGATTGCCTTTTATTATCATCAGAGGGTGAAGTCAGGAGTTGGAGGGCAGCATTATCCCTCGTGCTTTGGGAATCAGATTGCTGTGGTGGGGTCTCCCAGCTTTGCAGTTTTGCCCTGCAGAGGAGGACAGGCAGCACCAAGGAGCACCTGCTGTGGGGTCCCTGTGAGATGAAGGGTGGATTGTGTGCAGGGACACTGGGCTGAGCTTTGCTGTCCCTCCCAGTGGCAGAGAGCCGAGCTGTGCAGGCAGGGGTGCCCAGTGAACCCAGCAGAGCCTGGCGTGGCTCGGGTGCCATGGAAGGGCTTTGAGCCAGTGAATGTGGTGCACTGAGGGCACACTGGGCTTTTTGTGCGTGTGCAGATCAGCCTAAGCAGGTCTGACGTTTCCCAAAGGCATTTTTGGTCCTGGCTCACACGCTGGTGTGTGAGGATGCCCGTGCAGATTGCTGGGTGCCCGACTGGGACAGCTTCCCTGGCAGAAAAAGGGCTTGAGTGGAGAGAAAATGCATGTCCAAAAATGTGCCTGAAAATGGGAAAAGGATGAAGGAATAGAGAGATGCACTAACTTTCTTTTGGCCACTTGGAAAAAAATCAGTCAGAACTCTTTGAGTAGAGGAAGATGCAAAACAAAGACTGAAAACTCAGGTCTCCAGTAGAACACGTTGGAGAATAAAGAACAGAGAGGATTTTGGACTCATCCTTTCCTATGTTCCCCTCTTCCTTTCTTTACATTATGTTAGTTTCTAGGTACCCACCTGTTGGAAGACTTTGCATGGCCTGTATCCCTGGCTTGAATGATGGAGTTACACTATTTTCATACTGGCAGGGCAATCAGCATGTTGTGTGAATGCTCAGGTTTCTGCCCAGGTTTGCAAAGCACCTCCTGCATTAGTGAGGCTGTTCAGAGTCACAGCAAGCTCCTGGTCAGGCCCTGTAATGTCATTCGGCTTCCTACATCTGCCAAAGTCACAGTTCTCTGACCAGGAATGAGAGGAAATGGCCTTGTCAGAGCTGGGTGATGCTTGGAGCCTGCATGGCACTTGCCCTGTCTATCACACAGATGGGATTTAAATTTCAGAACAAGTATATGAAATACCTGGCTGGCCAAGCTTTTGTGGTTGCTGTGTCCTGCATTGTTTACATTGTTCTGGCAGACCTCTCCCTTTCAAAGTTATTAATATTAAAATACAGCAATTCTTAATCACATGCCCAGCTCTGTTAGGGGTGGCTGGGAGGCTTCAGGCGCCTGTGCTGGGATGGAGGCAAAGCTGAGCCTCCCCAGGGCTGGACAGGGGTTGTAGGTGCCAGTGGAGTTTGGGCTGGGGATGACACTGTGGTCCATAAATTGTGGTTCTTAACGGGGGGGAGCCTGTCTGGTTGAATCCTCTGGTTTGTAAATGCTGCTTGGTTTTCTGGAGGGGTTGTACCTTCAGATTAGGTGAGCATATGCCAGCAGTGGGTTTTCTTTACTTTCTGGCTTCTTTTATTGCCAGGAAAGTAGCATGAATGTCATTGTACAGTGCCCTGTTATCTGAGCTGCCAAAAGCCATTGTGTGATGTGAAAAGTCCCCAGAGATTGTGTGATGCATTTTGATTTCTCCTTATAGAATTGGGAGCATGATCAGAAAGAGAAATGGAGAAGCTGCTGCCCCTGCATTTTCCCCCACCCTGGGGCAGGCTGACTGTGCAGTTCTCTAGGTGTATTCCAGGAGTTGGCTGTGATGTGACAAGCCACATCTGCCCTGCCTGCCAAGGAGGACATCCATGTTTGTGGGGGACCCTTTATTAGCAAACAATGTTTGCAGTACAGGAGGTGACACAGAGGGCTTTGCGTTTTAATTTTCTGGTTACTCCCACCCATCCTGTGTTTGCCGTGGGTGCAGCCGTGCATTTCTGCAGATGTGCTGCTGAGGTTTTGTGGTCCCAGCCGAGTCCTTCAGGTGCTGCTGGGCTGGGTCTGTAACAGGGCGTGTGCCTGGACCTGGTGGTGAAGATGAGCAACAGCTCTCTTGAGGTTTGGCAGAAAATAGTTTCTTACCTTTTTTTTACCTTGGTGAAAACAAGTGGAAGCTTTAGCAGGTAGGAGGTTGATGCTTTGCCACAAAATCGTGTTCTCACATATCAGTACAGTGAGGGCAAAACCACTAGCTGGACCCAGCCCTGGCTGTGGGGCAGCATTTACTGTCCCAGTTAGTGATAAAACCCATGCTCTCTCTCACTGGACCATGAGACATAGGAATATTCAATTACTCCAGTTAATTGCTGACTTTTCTATAACAAATTCTCTTTAAAAAAAAAGAAGGAGCTGGTAACAGACATAAACAGAAATTTTCAAAGAACTGAGCAGTAATCTCCTTCTATTAAGGCCACTGTGAAAGTGGACAGAAAGGGAGTTATGCAAAAAATGAGCATTTTGATGACTGGTGTGGCTAGATTAGTGAAAGGGAAATGACAAACCAGATTCAGGCCATTGAGCATGTCCACGCTTAACAAAATTGAGCTGGAAATAACATTTCTAATTAAACTGGGTCAAACCATGTAGGCAAACCAGGTCTTTAAAAATAATTATATGAAACCTTGGGGTTTTTTTAGTCCTTTGCACATGATGTCATTTGTTTGATCTATTCAGAGAGGATGTTAAGTGCTAACAGTGGAATGGTGGTGCTTTGTGCTCACCTTGCACTCGCTTGATTACAGAGCAAATGGCAAATCAGAATTGTGCAAGGGAGCCAGTCTCTAAAAGTGACTCTGACTAATTTCAGAGCCCCTTCTTATTAGTATTTCTTCTTCTGTAACTCTTCAGTTACTGAATGTATTAGATTATTTTCTTGTGCAAACATATCAAAAATAGTTGTTTTCTGTAAGCCTTAGTGGTGCAGGGAGCAAAGGACTTTATCTCCTCTAATAAGCAGAGCATGCAGGAATTGAATCATCTTGGAGACTTCAGATTTGATTGGCATGGGCTGACTGCTTAAAACGTGATTGGATGCAAGAGCAGTGCAGTCCCATACACTCTGTTTTCTTTAAAAAAAAAACTGGCTTAGTGTCTGTCTTTGGTAGTGCGAATTCTTGCAATCTCATGTGCTCCCCTGAACCTGAAGGTTCAGAAAGTAGAAGGCAATGCAAAGCACTTGGGAGATGGCTTTTCTGGTGTGGGGTTTTTATATGCATTTTGATATTTTTTTGACACTTTTGTTGTAAATAGAGAATTAATTAAATTTCTGTTATTTAAATATGTGCATTGGCAATGCTGTAGAGTTGTAGTTCATCCTGCAAAATTTTCCTCTGGCACATAACACCATATTTATCCAAAGCAGCAGTGAGCTCTTGGTGGTGTATTTTGGCATCTGGATGTGGATGACGGAATATGCAAAGGAGCTGCAAAAGGAAGCTTTTTTGGAAACTTGTGGATGGTTAAACTTTTAAAGTAAATTTTTAAAGTGAGCACAACTAGATGTTAAAGCAGAAATGCTAGTTTTAAATATGTATATTATACATGTAAGCCACCAAGTTGCTGGCATTATCTGGATGCCTTGTGGAATGTTGAGGTTGTTTTGCTGTTCTGTTTTTGTCTTTCTCGACAGCTGCTTTAGATGTGATGCAGCTGGTTGGACAGACTATTGCTGTTACAAGGTAAAGGAAACACTTAGGGTTCAGAGCTTGGAAAATGAGAAGTGGCTTTGAGAACTCAATCATGAGAAGGGTTCTGGTGCAGCTTCACTGACATCTGAGGTACCTTGGGCTAGGCCAGGGGATTTCACTGTTTCACTTCTGAATATTTCTAGATGTGTTTCTGTGCATGCCCTTTTGTCTGTAGTACCTGGCCCTGTTGTATTTGGTGTGGCAGAGGTTCAGAGTTTCCCCTGGCTGCCTGTGAAAGCTCCATGTGACAGGGCAGGTGACAAACCCCAGGTGAGGGCGATGCCGTCGGGTCCCTGCTCTTGGAATGTGGATGTGTCAGAGTGAGTGCTCTGTTCCCATCTGGCCTCCATCTCCAGCTTTATGGAGAGCCTCATTTCCCATCACCTGTGACCTTGGGTGGCAGCCCTGCAGCTGCTTGTCAGAGGTACATGTACACAAGTGGACACTGCAGCAGTGGCTTGGGTTTATCTCTTGTGTCACAAGCTCTGGCTCAAACCTGTGAGTGGATCTGTGCAATCACACCTTTTCCAACAGAGAAACCACTGAAAAGACATTATTTCCTCATTGTAAAGTGAGGTTTGTTTTGTTTGAGGAATTTGATCCCTTATGAGACAAATTGAGATCTGATAAGCTCAAGCAGAAATTCCTTAGAATCATTAAGATTTGTTGACTTCAGTGGGGCCAGAGGTGCGTGCCAGAACCTCAGTGCTGGGACAATCCGTGATGAGCTGTTGGTGGGAAGTGCTGCAGGGAACCTTTGGGAGGTGTAACCAGCAGTGCATGGGAGGAGGGCAGGGGCCCCAGCCCTGCTTTTACCCACACACAGCTCCCTGTGCAGTTCACTACATCATCCTGCCCTGTGCAAAATTAATTTGGCTTGTCTAAACAGGGCAAGACAAAGAAATGAGAGTTTCAAAAACCAGTAGGGCTGTTCAGTAGTTAATTTCAGGAAACTGTTGGTACCTCCTGTGACCAGTTCTTGCAATGATTCACTGCTGCTTTTGCTTCATATGTGCTCGTAATTACGCTGAGCTGCATTGCTTAAGGCTCTGCGGTTCTTCAGCTGTAATGTGTTTAGCCATTTTCTTGAAATTATTCTGCAGGAGTATTTATTTCTTTCTTCCTTCCTCTCAAGAGCTCACTGTTCATTTCTGTCCTGCTGTGATTGACTTCAATCCCTACAAGTAATACAGAAATTGAGAGGATAGAGCATTGAACAGTAACTGCTCATAGCTGTTCAGGAACTATTGCTGTGCATCTGACCTGTGGTTTGCTTGAGAGGGGAACCTTTGTCAGCCAGGCTTCTGCTGTACAAAGCTGGTTAGATCAGTTCAGAAAAAAATTACACCAGTGCTCCTCAGGAATTCAGATTTTTTTTTTTGGTTTTGAACTTGGAATCTCCTCTCTGTTTTAAATTCATTAGAAAAATGAGCCATACTTCATTTGTAAGACTAATTAGAAGGGTAGTCTGGTTTAATTTTGGAGACTAACTTAACGCTGAAAGCCTTTCTAAACATTTAAGTAATTTTCCCATGAGTTTTCTGGACCATCTGGCCAATAGGATTTGGAAGGAAATGGGAATTGACTGCTGCTGTGAGATCAGTGCCATGTAGCTCATCTCTTACAGAAATCATTCAGAAATCTGGAGGCTTGTGTGCTTTTTTGCAGCCTAATTGTGTTCATTAACTCCCTTTTAATTTTTGGAGAGGATTCACCGGATAGAGCCAAATGAAAAGGCATAATTAGATGCTCTTTTTTTCCCCCTCAGTTAAATGCTCTGTGAAGGCTTTGGTATGTGTGTAAAGAATATGACCTTTCCCTAGTTTCAGATCCTCTGAACTTGACGGTATTAGTCAGCAGAGTTTTTGGCTTCAGGATTCACCTCAGGTGAAGAATCCTGGGGAGGGTATTGGCCAAGAAACGCTGAAGGCAAGACTGAGACTGTAAGAGAAACCCTTTTAATGCCAGTTGTCAGTGCTGGGCTGTCCTGTCCTGTGTGTGCCATCAGCAGAGGTGCACACCTGTGTGAAATGGCGATCTGTGTGACAAAAACACCAGCAGAACTGGAATGAAAAAGGAAATCACCCTTAAGGTTGTTATAGCTCTGTCATCATTTAGACTGGAACTTGCAGCTGTGTACCCTGCTTGTCTCAAAGCCTTTTTTAAAAAAAACCCCAGCAACACAGTTTTAACCTGTGCAGAGCTGTGTCCATGTTGTGCATTATATGCAAGAGAAAATTCAACTTTGCTACAGTTGCTGTTCACAAGAATGCTGGAAGGATCTTTAAAAATTCAGTGATATAAATGCTAGAGATTAATGTGCACACAAGGTTGTGTTTATGTGGGATAGAAGGCTAATAAAGCTACATTATTTAAAAAGTTAAAAGATTACTCTGCTAACATGAGGTTTGTAATTGCTGTGTGCAGCTTAACCTTTGTAGCTTTGTAGCAATGTGAGCCAAAAAACCTTCCTTTGAGGGATTCTTGCTCCAAAATTCTGGCCACCCATCAGCTGACCTCCTACAGTCCAGCCCTGACTTCCTTTCAGCAGGATGGGGCTGGCAGGACACACTTAACTGCTTGTGACCTTATCCAGCAGAGATGTGCTCTGAGCAGGTTTTCTCCAGCGCCCTGTATTTCTGTAAACGGATGTGTATGAGTCAGGCAGCAAAAATTCACTGGGGTGGAGGGATTTATACCTCACCCCAGACTTAGCTTCTCAGCAACCCCTGTTCTGCAGAGTGAGAGCCTTCCAAAGGCTGAGGCTTTTCCAAAATTGTTTATTTTTCTGGATGAATAGACTGCTGGTGCAGCAGACCTTTGCTGTCGTAAATCACCACTGAGCTCCCAAGTGCTGCGTGGGACTGGCTCTGTGCCGGGGCTCTTCCACCCCTCCTGTTCACAACAAGAGGGGCCCTGGGACTTCAAATACCCCAAATCCCCACTGCCCTGCATCCCCTGCATGTCCTGTGCTGTCCTGAGCACCCCACCAGCCCAGTGTCCCCAAGCCAGAAGTGCCATAGGAGGAGGAGAGCAGCCTGTGTTCACAGAGCCCCTGTGCCCCTGCCAGGGGCACCAAGCCCTGACGGGGGTCTGGGGCTGGAGATCCGAGAGTCTTTCAACAGATGTGAAGGGATGTGACAAATTCTAAAGCCCAGGATGAATAGCGAGGCTGTTGAAGCTCTTACTTGTGGAAATAGTGATATTTAGGCTCAATTAAATCAGTTTTTATGTCCCAATAAATGAAGTGTGAGGAAAATGGGATAACAGCACAACCTGCTTCTCGGACCTCTCCTGTTCACTGTGCTGCTGTCTGAGTTACTCGACCCACATATGGCCCCAAAATGTTGCTTTTCTTTCCTTGCTGGCAGCAGTTCCCACTCAGGGGCCTTGCAGTTCCCTCTAAACTCAAGCACCTGGATGACTTTTGAACAGAGGGGGAGCTGGAGCTTCAGTGTTTGCCATCCCCTCAGATGCTACTGAAGTATCACCAGATGGAAATTGGACCCAGACAAAGTCAGTGGGAGTCTGGTCCTTCATCAGGAGCAGCTCTGCCTGCAGTAACCCTGTGACCCCCAGGCAGGCTGACCCCAAATGTGGCAGGTGAAGGTTGTTCCTCCAAGGTGCTCCGTGTGCTGCAGCTCTCAGTCTCCCACTGACACCCCTCACAGGCCACCCTGGCTTTACCTGCCCCAGGAGAAGTGTTCCTGCTCTCTGTCTTGCACATTGTTCAGAAACTTTAAGTCGCAGTTGGAGATCTGAAGCATCGTGTCTGCATGTTAGCTGAGCAGGGAGAGGCCACAGGAATGGGTACTTCCCTCCAAATGAGCATGGAGCTGCAGAAGATTACATGGGATATTCTTCTGCAGACACCACTCACTTCGAATAAGTAAGGACAAACCTGTTCATATTATGGCTAAAATGGCATTTTCAAGAGCTTGGTGCTTTGCTTGATCTTGCTGATCACAGTGAGAATGACCCATTTGAGAGAAGGTTTCAGTATCCCAAAAGATCAGTCTCTAGTCCATTCTCATGCAAGTATGAAGCTGCCTTGAGTGGTTCATGTTTTGGATGAGGATGGTAATCTGATCAAGTGAACATACTGATATTGCAAAATATGTAGATATTCAAATATGTGTTTGTGAAGGAGCTTGAATTTGTTCCTTTGTTTAATTTTCTTTTCCCACTGGTCTGCAGTCAGACTCAGACAAACATTAGGTAAAGCAAACAATCTGTGTTTCCACTCATACAATGGGAGGAAATAGGAACTGAAAGGATAAAAAAAGCCTGGACAGAAAAACTGCTTCTGGTGCCTCTTGGGTTTTACAGTTCATGAGGGTTGTGGTACAGACATTTACAGTGGAGATGAAAAACTGTCCTTTTCCTCCAGAGATCAAGGTGACTTGATCTGGTACTTTTGAAATGACCCTTATCCATCCCTCCCTTCTAGACAATGTGGACGTGGGTAGAATTTTAAAGGACTGGTGGAGGTTATCTTTTCTAATCTCTTCTCTAGGCTAATGTGTTGCTATTTTAGTATATAGGAAGTTCTCCTATACCACTGCCAACTTAGTTCTCTTCAGTGGTATTATGATTTACAGTGATAATTTTGTTTGTTTCTTTAAACATGTGACACAAGTAGGGGCCCTAAGAGAAATTCCTGATTTTCATTTTTTTACGTCTTACCCCTGAAACATCTAAAGCTTCATTTGGAAAAATTCATAAAACTAATATTTTCACTTTGAGTGAGTACAAGTACATTCCTACTCCTGATATGAGAGGAGAGAGAAAAGCAATAGGAGGGATAAAATTGCATGTTCTGCACATAAATAGGGTGGTGGTGTTTGCCAGGAAAAGAATTTTTCATTGAATATTCAATCTACTTTTACTACATAAATGTGATAAACTCTATAAAATTATATTTTTAAAATTTGGAATGCAGTGTAACATTTTAGGATTTTAAAAATAATTTTAAATCCCTTTATAAATCATATATATCCCTAATATTTCTTCACTAATGTAGCAGCCTTTGTCTTAAAGAGCATTTAATTAGCTTTAATTCTTTATATATCTACATGCAAACATGTTAGGGTTTAGCACTGATATTTTGCAATCCAAGTTCTGGGATATGTGAAATAACATTTGACTTACTGGTGTGCTCTATACCTAAAGTGATACATTTTAGCTGACTTCTTAGAACATAACTAATCATAGAGTGGGGTTTAGCATATAGGAGAAAAATACCAATATGACATAAATCTTGAAGAGCATGTCTTGATTATCTCAGTGTGTTGCTATTCCTGTTGTTCACCACTGACAAGGGTGACATTTTGCAGTGTTTAGTGATGTGCTCTGCTTTCCCTGGCAGGAAGCGTTTAGGGCTGGCTCTGAAGGCAGTGTTAGGTTGGAGTCTGCCAGGCTCCAGTGCTGTTCCAAAGTGAGGGGCTGTGCCTGGTGGTGTCTGATGTTGTATTGTCTGAGAGCAACAAAGGAGCTTCGTGTGCCTTGTGTTGATCTCGGGAGCTGGTGCCGAGTCTGCTGAGTGCACAGTTAATGGCAGCAAAGCTGTCCAGAGTAGGGAAGAGAAAATGCAATATTTGGCTATGCCCAAGTGGTGTTGGGTGAGACCTGGGACTGTCTGGAAACTGTGTGTGATGTGGGGGTGAAAGGGCAAATGTGGTGGGGCTTTATGGCAGTCCCTGCATCCTGCACTGCTGGCATGAAGGCAGTCACAAGGAAAGAAAGATGTGCTCCAGCTGGAAGATGGAGCTAAGGGCTATCCTAGAGGTGACCTGGAACAGCTTCCTAAATCTCAGCATCTCCCGGTATGACAAAGAAGAAAAGAAATACTCTAGGGGAATACAATTCTTTGATTTACAGCCCTGAAATACAGCAGATGTCCAGTGCTGATGTGCCCAAAGTACCACCAAAACTTTATAATGTCAGAGGAGGCTTTCTGCAGCCTGAGTTTTGTGATTAAAAGGATGAAGCTGTAATCAAATGACAGCTGTGTTCTCACCTGGCTGGTGTCCTGAGATCTTTGTGGAGGGCTAAAAAAAAAAATAAAAAGATTTTGTGAAACTGGTGCCCATCTGTCCAAGGCATTTGTGGTTTGGGGAGTTTTGTGTGGTTTTTTGTGTCTGTGTTTTTAGGGGTTTTTAAAGTGTCAGAGCTGACGTGGATTACATGTCATAGCCTATGATGAAATGGATCGTTCCTGGAATCCAGTGCTAGTGTTCAGTGTCTGGCTTTCTCTGAACTTTGCCTTGGGCCATTAACTAACAGAAACAAGCTCTTAATTACTTCTTCCTTGAAATATATTCCTGTCCTTTCAAGTTTTGCATTTCTGCTGTATTTTTGGCGGAAGAGCTCCAACCATGACTACAGTGCTTTGTCTCACATGGTTGCAGTTGCAGATTTGAGATGTATGGACTGCTCCTGCTGATAGAGCTCACCTAAAATCTGTGTTCTCAGGTCACACAGCCCCAGGTGTGCAAGCCCTGACCACTTGTTCGCATCATGAAGACCCTGAGGGACAGCAGGATGCTTGTATGAGTAACTTTTTGCTGTAGAACAGTGGCTGTGTCTAAGCTGCAGCGTAGGAGCAGCAGATCTGCAGGTTTAATATTTTTGGGATTCTCCTCCCTGCTGTGCTGACCCACTGGGGAGCACACTGCAGCTGCATGGGAGGCTGCTCCTGCCTGCAGTGTGAGCAGGCAGAGCTCGT
Source organism: Sturnus vulgaris (assembly GCF_052056855.1). NCBI lineage: Eukaryota > Metazoa > Chordata > Aves > Passeriformes > Sturnidae > Sturnus > Sturnus vulgaris. The sequence continues at coordinate 13,364,995 of NC_142256.1, read as the reverse complement.
GTTCCCACTGGCCCTGGGGCCGGGGTTAGCAAACATGGCTCGTCCCTTCTAAAGAGCTGGGTCTGAGTAGGAAAGTTCTGTGCAGGTGGAAAGGGAAACAGAAGGATCGTGACTTCAGTAGGGTCACGTGGAATAGGACACAAGGTTTCCTGCATCCCTCTGCAGAGCACTGTTCACTCTGTGCATAATCTCTTAAAGGCTTTTCTTGTTTTAGCAGGATGGAAAGGGTGGAGAGGAGAGGGGCGAAAGGGTGGGGACCAGTCCCACAGGGATTGTGGGACAATTTTGCAGGCTGAGCTGGCAAGCTGCCAGCAGCTGCAGGGCCGCACAGTTTTACCCAAGATGGGCTCAAACTTCAAAGTTCATCAGTGCATTTTGAACAGGAAATCTGCTTGCTCGAGTTCACTTTCAGTGAGAGCTTGCAGCGACACAGCTGTGCCTTCACCTCGCTCCCAAAGGGCGGTGGCCACAACTGCATCTGTTATCCCATGAGGAATGCTTCTGGTTGAGAAAGACCTTGACCTCCGAAGTCCCACACCTCCAAAAGTCACATCTTACTTTACAATGCAAATCTTAAACGTCCAGAGAAGGTCCCGAGAGTTGAAGTTGTGGTATGTACAGCTTTGGGGATTACACAGGCAGGCAGCCTGTGGGTCACCCAGGAGTCCCATTCCCTTGTGCTAATGCTGTGAGCTGATGGTGTCTGTGCCTGGTATGAAATGGCCCTTCGTCCATGCACAAAGGTGCAAACTGGGAAGCGTCCAAGTCTTCTGGTTATTGGGAGGTGTCCCTGCACACAGGCACCCGACCCCCTCTCTGAACCCCCCTGCTTTTTCAGGGAGACACAAGTGGGGTGGTGCTTCTGGTTGCAGACAAGAAGGCAAGGACATGGACAAGACCAAGAACTTCTTGTGTGGTTAAACACACCAGCTCTGTGCTGCTGTGGTGTCCTGCAGCAGCAGTCACTGCCCTTCCACTTCTTCCTGCAGCGGTGACATGGGGACATTTCCATCAGAGCGGCCCGGAGGCACGGGAGCATTAACGAGTGCCTGCTGCCAGAAAGGAAGCCTGTGTGCGACTGCTGTGGGCTGCCTTGGCACAGTGTGCAGCACTGAACTGGACAGCTGGCTTCTGCTGGCTGGACTTGCAATTGTCACTCCAAATCTGTCGAATCCTGAGAGGGGAGAGAAGCTGATGGGAGCTGTTTCCCACCGCCAGGAAGAGAGAGACGTGCAGGATCTGGGAGGGAAGCTGTCACACCGAGCTCTCTGCATGACTTGCAACCTTATAATCTCGGTGGGACCTTGGGTATTTTGTAATCGTAGCCCAAGCCAGGGACTGTCCAAAATTTTTATTGGAACCTAACAGGAAAAGGTGTTGTACGTGACTGAATGTATCACTTTGTAAATATACTTAATTCATGTAAAGCCCTTTTATCAGCTAATAGCTGGCTGCTAATGTTGACACTCTTGTTTGATGTAAATAGAAAAGCTCATGTAGACCCTTAGTAGAGGGCATAGACCTCTAGTAGAGGGCGTAGACAAGCGGTTCCTTTATCTGAGGTGAAAAGATAAATACACATCCAACAGAAATAGCACTGAGCAATCTGCCCTATTCCATGTATCTCTCCCTGCAGAGATAATGCAGGGTTGGAGCTCATCAGAACCAGATCTTTGGCATAAAGCATCTCCACAAGTCTGGCTGCAATGAGCAGTCTGTAGATTTGAAAAATGTGTGTGCTGGCTTCAGGTTTGCTGAATGTTACTGTAGTGACTAACTGGCAGCTACAGCAGACTTTATGCGGAAATATTTTCTGGAGGAGACCAGGAATTTAGCTGGACTCAAAACTAGTGGGAAAATTTTTTCCACCTTGGATACCTCATCAAAATGAAGGGTGGAACTTCAATTTTAGAAAGCTGTTGAGCCTCGGAATTGTTCGTGTCTAAGCTCTGTATGAGCCTGATAGAGTTTGATGTGGTACTCCTGGGTAGGAATATGGGTGTTGCAAATGGCTGTTTGATGTTCTGACTGCATTCTCCAGAGCTCTTATACTGAGCATTTGGGTGAGAGATGAAACCTTTTATGGGGGAAACTGGCACACAGACAATCCCAGCCCTCTGCCCAGTTTCTGGGGAAATGTGCAGAGGAGGATCTTGAATCACAAGGCTGACTCCAATGATCTGGAGAGGATGGGCTGTGGCAGACTGAACAGAGGGCTGGGAGGGCAGTGCCTCTCGTTCTTCTTCCCATTTCAGATTAAATCAGTAAGGATGGACTTCAGCATGTCTTGTCACTGGAAGTGAATCAGGTGATCTCGTTTGGTTGTTTACTCAGTTTGCTCCTAGAAGCTTTAAACAAAAATCAAAACATCACTTTTCTCAAAACAATTCACACATGCTCAACTTAGTGGCTTCAGCAGAAGCAGCAATGTGAGAGTTCCCATGAACTCTGGCTAACCTCTGAGATTTATTGATAAATGAAAAAAATAAGGGACCAGCACTGAAATCTTTCCTTACTAAGGCATTCCTCTCTATCTTTTAGCAAGAAGCCAAGGGCTGGGTTCAGGATGTTTACTGCTTTAAAAGATGTTAAGGAAAATTGACTCCAAACAGTTTAAAAGACCAATATTGAGAAATCTGTGATTTTTGTTCTGAACTACCAGTACAGTCGTGGTCTGTGCCTTAATGCAGGAGCCAGATTGAATTGTGCATCTTAGTTGACAGGGACCCATTTTTGAGCAAAGGTGAATCACAACCCACAAAACAAAAGGACTTGCTGTTTTCTTTCCCATAAATACTGATTTTCCAAACCTTTTTTGGGGGGATTAGTATTCACATTTATATTGGTAAGTGAGAACAGCAGGTTTTGCTGGTGGAAATAACTGTGGCAGCAATATAACCAATATCTGTTATAAAGAGGGACAATTTGACCAGGAGTTATGCTTCAAAACCAGGACTGAATGCCAAGCCTTTCCCTCTTCCTTATTCTGATGAATATTCAAGAGCAGTGTTAGCCTAGTCCTCATTGGTTATTTTTTCAATAAAGAAGCAGGTTTCCATGCTTCACTGGGGGTTATGAAAATCAGTGTTAGTCCTTGGTGCTTTGCAGAATCTGCAGCAGTCCAGGGGAGACTCCTGGTCACTGGTGTGTGGTGTCCAGAGCTTGTGCTTGTCTCCAGACAAACTCTGGGGTGGAGACAGGGTGGCTGTGCTTTGGGGAAAGCCCTCTCCCTGTATTGCCAAGACATTCCATGGAAATGGGAACGTTTGCAGACAATGGCTCCAAGAGAGGAGCTGTGGCTGTGCAGAGCAAACTTGCTGAGCAGCGTTGGCGTTAGCAGGGATGGACACTGAGCCAACACCAGCATCCTTTGGGCTGGCACTGGTCACTGCCCATCCACACTCACCCACCCAGGCCTGTGTGGCCTGGGGAGAGTGTGCCCTGTTTGTCTTCCTCCTGAGGTCTGTGCTGATATGTAAATCCTATCGTTTTACTTCATGAGAAAAAGCTTTGCAATCCCAGGAGTGCTTCCGTGGAAAGAGGACACTTAGAAGTGTACAAAAAACTCGGCAGGATTTAGTTTTTTGTGAAAGAGAACATGACTGTGGCATACTGCCTGAGAATGAGGAATCATTTTTCTTTGATGCAAAATTGCTTAATCTTAGAAATAACATTTGTGTGCACTTTTGTGCAGATAGAACCTGGGTTTTAAAATTACATCAACCTAGTTTTTAATTTTGCTGGAGTAAATTGCACCTGCAAATAATTTCGTCTGCAAACTGCAGCATTTCATATTTGATTTCCTGATTTCCAGTAGCTTCTTTAACTTGTGTCAGTTAATTATTTTGATATACAGCTTTGCAGGCACTACTATTTCAGGCATAAAAGTGTGGTCTCAAAGATTCAAACCCATTTCTGAGCATCTGATGGAAGTGAGGAGCTAGGATGTATAGCAAACCCACTGCATATTCAAATCTTTTGGTACTATCTTGCAGTGTGAGGTCAATGCTGGTTATTTTGGTGAGAGACTTCATCTGTGGTGTCTGTTGAGCAACTCGACCTAACCAAAGCCAGAAGCTGCAGCTGACACCAAGACTCGTGGTTGTGTTTGTGATGTGTGTTCTTGTGAATCACAATTTGCCAGTCTCAGTAGCAAGTTTGCTCTTTTAATATTATTATTACATTATCTCTCTTTACCTAGCTGTGTTTTCAAAACCAAGCCAGTTACCTAGTCTGAAGTTGCCAGCTGTCTGTTGTTTAAAAGTGACTGTGGGGTGTGGGCATTTCAAAATGAACTGTGTACATGTGTAGGTACCCACACAGGCAAAGTCCTGGGTAAGTTCTTCCCCACCACCACAGAAGATGACATTTTTAAATTCAAAGCTCTTGCATGCTTTTAAGGATGTAGCTGAGGTATAGTTAACTCAGCTGAAGTAAGAATTAGAAAAACTAAGCATTTTGAATTAAAAAGCACTTAAATTTTTTTTAAAAAAGGAGAAAACATGTATAAAGCTTTAGTTTCTTGCAGCCACACAGAGGTTGCCAGATTGATGTACTGGAACCCAGAGTTTTGTCTTTACCCTGAGGTGTACCAGCACATGTCAGGGGTCAAGGTGGTGGCAGAGCCAACTGCCCAGTGGCTTCCCCAGCACATCTCAGCTGTGGCTGGCAGGACAGGAACGTGGCTCTTGTTCAGACATTCTGAGAGTGTGCTGAGATTTCCTAGAAGGGGAGGCTCAAGGGCTGGCATCACCTGTTGAACAGAAATTCGATGGAGATCCATGAGCTTGTGCCCTGATGTGCTGTGAAAACAGAGATCTCCCAGCATTTGTGCTAAAGGGAAATTCAGCCCTGTAGAGGTAACTCTGTTAAATGCAGAGCACAGTAAGGGAGTGGCTCTGGTAACACATCCTCAAAATTCACCTTGGTAATTTTGTGTCACTGGAAGGTTGTTTGGGACATAGAATCATAGAGTAGTTTGGGTTGGAAGGGATCTTTTAAAGGTCACCTAGTCCGACTCCCTTGCAAGGAGCAGGGACACCTTCAACTGGAACCTTGCCTTGAACTTGATTGAAAGCAATTGGTCAAACCTAGTTGTTAAAGGCCTAATTTGTTGATGTTTTCATAGTTTGCCTGCATGTTTTACTTAGTGTCATCTGTTATTTTAACAGGGTCGCCATGTTAAGACTGGGCAGCTGGCAGCAATCAAAGTGATGAATGTTACTGAGGTGAGTGCAAAACCAAAAATAATAGTTGTCATTGTTTAGTAGCATGGAAAAATAAATAATCAGATCATGAGAAGGTGGACAGCTCATGAAAGAAGATCCAGTGGTATAGATCATGGTTCCTGAGCACTGTTTTGTGCTTTATAAAGTACTGAGTGCTGTTAACACAACCATATTTTTAAGTGTGGCTGACCAATGACAAAGTGATAAGGGAGTGCATTGCTGTATATTTTGGTGTCCAATAATATCAAAGACAAGAAGTCCCTTCCTGCTTATTTCTAGTTGATTATCTGCTTTCAGAGATAGCAATTAAAAGATTCCCTGTATCTCTGCACTGCCTCTGCTGTGTTTCATTACATCCTATCCCCTTGCATGCCAGCTGTTCTCAGAGTAATGCCCTGATAGCCAGCAAGCAGGAACATGTTAGAAATGCAAATGCAGTGCTTTTTTATTGTGATTTGACAGATGAGGGAAGAAGACAGCTTAATTGGCATAGTCCCTACTCACATTTATAAATGGGTGTCAGTGCTGAAACAAGGTGTTGAAAAAGTTGCTAAATGTTGAGTTTTGTCTCTCCTTTTAAGAGCACAGCCAGTAGTGGAGCAGCTTACCTCCTTGAGATCACATTAGCCTGAGCTGCAGGAAGGTTGGGCAGACTCCCTGCTTCTTCCTCTTGAGTCTCCTAGAAGTCTGGTTTGGTAGGATGCACTCAAAACATCTCCCTGTTCTGTCACTCTGGCAATGTGGGTATGGAGAACAGAAATCCAGCTCCTCTTGCAATGTGATAGAAGGGTTATAATCTAAAATGAGAAAAAAAAAAAAAAAAAAAAAAAAAAATCCGGGCCAAATCCTCTGGGCCAGGTCTGCCAGTGGTTCATCTACACGTGGTGTTTGGACAAGCACAAGCAACCCTTGCCTGCATTTCATGTGTCTTTTCATTGTCTTGAAAGGCAGCAGACCAGGCTGGTGTCTGTGTTGGTTCTGCCACAGAGAGCAGGTCCAGGACAGTTCTCTCTATTGATGGTGTGGGAATCCAGCTCTGAGCAGCAAGTGGTCTGAACTTGGATGCTACTGTAATGTACAAAGCACATCTAAGGGCTGGTTTGACCATGGCTGCTGTTCATACAATAGGTGTGTGCAGCTGAATTGCCAGTTTTGTACTGAGGAAGGTGCTTTTTATTTAAATGAGTGCTACATTAAATTGGTGGGATTTCTGCTTTTAGGTCTGTAGGTACATATATCCTACATATAGGTGCTTTGGCTTTAAAAAATGGCAGTCAGCAAACATGAGGCTGCTGGATTTTGGAAGGGAGAGTGGATATGGATTGGATGACAGATTCCTGAGATGAGAGCACCTCCCTGCCTTGACAGAGGAGCTGACAGAATAGATCCTAGAAGTTTTCCAGACCTGCTTTCCTGCTTTCCTGGGCCAGTCAGCAGTGTGTGAGGACTGGTTAAAGGTATAACTTGTGGGTTGTCAACTTAACACCAGTGACAGTCCCTTCCTTGATGAAACAATTGAAGAAAATACTGCAGGAAGGGAACCTTGGAAAGATTTCTTTCCCTATGCCATACATAACATAGTCTCCTTTGTATGCAAGCAATAAACTGTAGCATCCAGTAATGCCTACTTACTTGGAAAGAAAATTTGAACAGAGGATAACTATATGATCCTGCTCCAGGAGTCATCTTAGTAGACTTGCAGGATTCTGAGAACAAAACAAAGCTGTTAAGGTCTGATTTGCTGCAGGTGACAGAGCCAGCGTCATGCTGGGGAATCTGTACTGTTGTTTGAGGGGCAGTGATAGCAGGTCATGCTGGTTTCACATTGAGACCCTTCATGGGAAGGTGAGGAGCATGTTAATGCAGCTGCCCAAAGGGGTTTTCTCTGGTGCTTTTCCCCCACTAAACCCTGAACAATTCCAGCTCAGCTGTGCTCAAGTGTTCCTGCTTTCTGGCCTTGGCACAGGGTGAGTGCAGGGCTTTCTGCTCTTATTTCCACTTTCCTAATGCAGAGTTGGCTGTAATCCTGCTACCAGGGCACAGGCTGACATGTCTGGATGCAGTCACTTCTGCTACTTCTACTTTTTGTTCACCAAAAGATTCTGATTCTTTGACCAGATCTACAGGGTTTCTTTTTCCAGTAAGAAGAAATTGCCTGACCAGCTCCAGCTGTGATTGTTCAGATCTGGGGCACTCCAAGAGCTCAGCAAATCTGCCCTTTGCTGTCATGAGCTGCAGCCCCAGGCCGGTTTCTTAAGAGCAGCAGCAGGATGCTGTGGTCATTGTGGGATCCTCTGGACATCTGTCAGGAAATGCTGCTGTATTGAGTTGCACGGGGGGTGGGGGGAGCCCTTTGAAATGGTTAAAGGAGAGCTGATGGCAACGTGTGCTCATGTGCCTCTCCATGCAGACTCTGCTTCCTGTTTTTTGACAGAGCCAGACAAGCAGAGTGCTTGTAGAGAGTCTGGATTCTTGCTGCTTGTCTCTTCAGCTATCGGTGCAGGTGATCAAAGAGCTCTTCTCCAGCACATCATTCTCCATCTGTCTTTGCTTTCATTCTTTCTAGAGAGCAAAATAACATTTAAATGTGAAACTTGTTGTTAGGCCTGCCCCAGTACTAAGGGGTCTCTTGGTGCAGGATTTATCAGCTGATGATCTCGTTTCCATCTGCGGTCAGAGTGTGTTTTCTAGTTCTAATGCCATTGCAGATAGGCTCACATCTTCAAAAACAGCCTTTGATCATGAACCTGTCATCTCTGCACGCAGCCATCTGTGCCCAGGAGCGCGTTGGTTTGTGAAAGCAAACAGCTTTTTGCACCTGCACATCTACAAGTCTGTTTCCTTTCCTTGAGCAGCATTATTTATGGGCAGGTTTGTAGACCCCTGAGACATGGGGCTGATGGTAATGGTGGCAGGAGGGGTGGTGGAAAGTGGAAATTCTGAGTGTGGGCATGCACTGAAGAGCTGAGGGTGCTTTTGTCCCCAGTCACTGTGCTTGAAGGACGTATGGAGCACTGAGGCTTAGCAAGTCTGGCTTCAGCTCCTGGGTGAGCCTCAGACATGACCCAAGGGGCACAATCACTCACATTTACCCTTCTGCACTGGTTTTTCCATGGCATAGAGTATTTTTTCCAAAACTCACTGAGGCACTGGGAAGGCAGAGTGCATCTGTCTGTGAAATGCCCAGCTGCTGTCCTGTGTAGCCCTTGCCTTGCAGACTGACCAGCACCTGAGGCTCAGCCTGCTCCAAGCACTGAGTGTGTCCCTGGGCACTCAGCTGTGCTGGGCACTGTTACTTGGCCCCATAGCCACGATGGGCAAGGGAAGGAGAAACAGGTGCAGGGAGGGAGCAGGTTCTGGCCTTCAGGGTAAAGAAAGACACAAGAGGAAGCAGGAATTGCATCTCGCTGGCTCTAGGAAAGGAGCATTACCCATGTGCAGCTCCTGTTGCTCTTGCAGTGGGTGTGGAAGAGCCTGTGGGGGATCCCAGCTGTGTTCATGGACAGCCACATGCTTGGTTTTGTTTGAAAAACATGGAGGCCAGATTGCAGAGGATTAGAAAGTACTTGGATAATAGCTTTGCCAGCATGGTTCCAACATCCAGAAAATTAATTGGGTAAAGGAAGAAGAGCTGAGAAAGAGGCAGCAGCTATGAGGAAGTGGCTGGGATCTGCCAGCTCCCCAAGGGGAACTTTGTGAGAGCTCCAGGCTGGTGCTGAGGGCACTGCAGGGAGCTGGGCTCCACCAGGGCAAATCTCATGCTAATGGGCAGAGTTTAAAAATCCCAAACCCTTCACATCTGTAAATATTTTAAATGATTTGGAGGAGGCCTTCACCAAAGATAAGAGTTGCCCCTCCACACTTTTGCAGGAAGAGTGGGCAGAGTGCAAGAGGGACAGCAGAGGAGGAAAGGAGTCCTCCCTGTTTGTTCCTCTTTCTGCCCTTCTTCCATAAAGATCCAGAAGTTTATGTAGATGACAGAGCCCTTGTGGTCAGGTCCAGGGTGACAGTGCCCATGTCCTTATTTGCTGCCTCCTCCTCACGTGCTTGTGTCCACTCTTCCCTGTGCACTGTCTGGATTCCAAAGGTAGCAGAGCCTTGTTTCCCTTCAGCACAAGCTCTCACCTCCCTTTGATTGTGCTCTGTCCCTGTGCAGAGAATCCCACCCTGGAGGATTTCCTGCATGCTCTGGAGTCAGCTCCCGTTTCTCCTGGACACTCCAGGTGCTGCACTGGGCTCCTCTTTAGCCTCCCTAATTCAGTCATACAACATCCAAGGCTGTATCAAGCCAAGGATTAAGGGTCCTCCTTTCTCCCTAATTGCAAACAAAAGATAAATGAACTATTTAGTATAATGTGTGCAGCTTGAGAGCCTGTGTTCAACAAAGATTATTAGGAAACCTGAAATAGCTCATTTAGCTTCATCTAGAGTTATTATATATCTCCAAAGAATTAATACAGTTAGGCTTGCTCTGGTAACGTGTCTCCTGGGTGTTGATGCTACTGGGGAAAACTTACTGGTCCTTTCTGTTGGGAATGATTTTTGTGTGGTCAAGTTTAGTAAGACACATAATATGCATATTCCTGAGGGAACTTGGCTTTAGCCTGTCAGGCTTTAATGTGTTGCTCCAGGTAGAAAGGTCAATGTGTCTGACTTTGTAAGCAGTCCATTATGGTGGTTAAAGGAATGCTTCAATGGCAAAAGTACTGGAAAATAGGGGAAAAGCACAGAAAAATGTGCTTTTTCAGTCTTTTGGGCCTGAGTTATTCTTGCTGCTTTTTTCTTTCTTTCTTTTTTTTTTTTTTTTGTCCCTTCGGCTGGTAAGTGCTGACTGGGATGTTTTTCAGCAAGGTAAATTAATTGTCAGGTTTGTCATACTCCTTTTAACTGATACAAGGATACCTTGCAGCACCACTCATTTCCTATTAAAGTGAGATGGCAAAACCTAGGTTTGTTTCACTGGGTGTTGTGCAGCACAGCAAACTGGCTCTGAGGAGGCCTTTCCAAATCAGGCAGCTCTCTCTGAAAAAGGGCATTTCCTTCTAACATAATTATTAAAACTTGTGTTTCCATGAGTTGTCTTATTGTGCACAATGTTGTATGGGCAGAAGAGAACGTCTGCCCTGGTGAGACTGAAACAAAGACAAGGGAAAGCATTCAGCTGGTGCCTGGAAGAGAATGTCTGGGGGTGTCTGGCCCCCTCCATGCCAGGGGCTGCAGGGATGGCTTGGTGTTGAGGGGGAGAAAGCCCATGGTCTGGACAGGGCTGCTTCACAGCTGTAAGAAGGAGCAGATCCTAACCCTGGCTCGGGCTGGAGTTTGATTTGTGGCAAGTCACCTCCTTCTCAGCTTTGGTTTCCTCCCAGCAGGACCCTCCACGGGACTGGGAAGACAAATTGTCTGATGTGTGCACTCAGTGCTTTTCCAAGTATTTAAGTAATGGAGTGTTAGAAATAATTTTATTTTTTGTTTGAATCTGGTTAGTTTCTCTGAGACTAAATTGCTGTATGCAGAAACCATAAATGGGGGAGTAATAGATCCTGTCTAAGCTCCCTGAGGAGACAATATGCAATTTTTATGCCCAGCTGGGGACATTTTTGATTGTTTAGGTCAAACCCTAGCAATTCATTGGTTTAGACTCATGGGCCAGGGTGATTCAGTTGTCAGTTTAAGAGCCATCTATCAGCAGCAGTCCCATAATCCAGAATAACTCTGGTCCCAGCCTCCTGCTCAAAGCAGTGTCAGCCATGGGATCAGACCAGGTTGCTCATGGTGGTTCCAGCTGGGTGTTGAAACCTCCAAAGACAGAGCAGCCCTGGGGCTTGGTGATCTCTGGTCACCTAAGGAGCCTCCTGCTCTCTTTTGTTACAGAATGAAGAGGAGGAAATCAAGCTGGAGATAAATATGCTGAAAAAGTACTCCCATCACCGGAATATTGCTACATATTATGGGGCTTTTGTGAAGAAAAGTCCTGCGGGCCAAGATGATCAGCTCTGGGTAAGTGTTTAGTGTCATTTCTGCTCATCAGATTTACAGCTCCTTCTTTAGAGCTCCAGTGTGCTTGGCTTGGGCTCTGTCTCAGTGAAGCTCTGGAGTCATTGTTCTGAAGAATAACATATAAAGGAGAAAAATTACTTCTCCCTAGACATCTTCCATCCCTATGATTTCCTTTGAGGATGGGCATAAAATATGTTATGATTCTTGTGACTTGTGCTGTCATTCTGATTTGTTGCTTGAGCCTTTTTTTTTCCAAATTAAATTCTTCTCTATATTTTTTTAACTGAAATGAAAGAGCTTGTCCTTTTTGCCTTCTCTCGTTCGTGTTGCTTTCCTCTCCTTTTTTCAGATGGAAAATAAAAAAAAAGGAAGCAGAGGATTTGGCATTAAAGTAAAGAAGAATAATGAATCCTCCAGTTTTCTGACTGCAAGATTTTTGAAGCTGCAGCAAAATGAGAAATTTCAAATTTAAAAAATATTCCCATATTTTTCAGTGCTGTTAGCTCTTACTTTTCCAATTTTGTATATACTGGAAAAAAAAATACTGCTTAAAACCTGCAACGGGAGAGGAGCACTAGTGAGGTTTTTTATTTATTTAGCAGTGTGTGTGATACAGGAAATGAGATTTTAAGTCACTTGGCATCTGAGAAGACCACATGTAGTCTGCCATGCCTGGGTGGTGGTGGGAGTGGGTGTTTGCAGGTGTTCTCCCTGCTGGCCCCTGGCAGAGCTGTGCTGAAGGTGCCCTGTGTGTGTTTGTCTCCCTGCAGCTGGTGATGGAGTACTGCGGTGCAGGCTCTGTCACTGACTTGGTAAAGAAGACAAAAGGGAACTGTTTCAAGGAAGACTGGATTGCTTACATCTGCAGAGAGGTTCTCAGGGTGAGTCCTGCCAGCAGAGCTTCACTGCTCATTTGCAACAAAAAGGCCTTTCCAAGCCTTTGGTTGCTAAAATAGGTCACTAATGAGCATTATTGTTTAAAGGTTGTGATCCATGGGGCTCGTGGGCTATGGTCCTTGAGCTCAGAAGAGCCCTGAGAGCCAGCATGATGGCTGCTTGACATCCCATATTGTTGTAGTTAATCCCATTTTCTGTATGAAGAACAGAAAATTCCTCTTTCCTATGGCAAATAGCCATCTTCTGAAACTCCAGACACTGAGCACCTAGAAAAGTAAATAAATTTTCTGTTTTCAGTATGTCTGCCCTCCACATCAGGAGATCTTTCTGCTCAGTGCTTCAGCTGTTCATGCTTGTTAGATCTTTCTGTCCATAATTCCTTTACCTGCACACACTCAGGGATCTCTTTTCCACACTATTAGAGGCAATGTTGACTAAACAGCATGCCAAAATCTTAAAGGCAGCCCTGCTGGGACAGTATTCTCCAAGACAGATCTTGGGGCTATATTTCATTCTGTGCAGGCTCAGGGCTGTTTTTTTTTTTTTTTCCCTTTCTTTTCCTGGAAAGTACAGAGGATAAAACAATTCCCAAGTGTAATCTAGTGAACTAGCCTGGAAAAAAATATGATGTTGGAGCCAGTCATTCTAAATTCAAAACCCATTACAGAGTCACTGATCTGTCTTCCCTATAATAGAGTTTTACATCTTTTCTAAATAATGGTAAGATAAATGGGTATTCTGGGAGTTGGGATTTAGTTGGCATGCTGAAGTAATGCTTGAGTAGGGGTAAAACAGAGTTTTTGGGGCATAGGAGTTGAGAAATATGGTCAGCAGAGAGGCTTTCTTACAGGGATTTGGAACTAGCCTGCAGATTATGATCATTTTATCTGGAACGTGTGGGGAGTTCTTCTGCAAAAGAAAAAAACCTTAATGGTGTGGTCAGGTTGCTCCTCATTGGTGTGGCTGTAAAGTCTCTGTTAAAGCAATTGATGTTAAAACATTTGGTTTATGCTCATGCAACTGAAAACTGTAACAGCATATTGGAAAAAACAAGGGATTGGATTTAATCATGCTTGTTTCAAGACAAAATGGCCCAGTTGCACATGGATTGACAATGTTTCCTTCTGGAAAATTTACAAGCTGGATGGAAGCTCTGTTTGCAGCCGTTAATGTTAGAGAGGCTAAATGTGAGTGAAGCATCCCTGGATTACTATAATGGATTATTTTAATGTGTTCCTTTATGTCTATGCTAGTTCAACCATGGGCAATTTTGAAATGCAGGAGGAGACAGCAAATATTAGCTGATTGAAAACTATATTTGCTGCATTCAAAAAGAGGTCTGACATGGTATTTTTAACTTTCTCTACTCCATTTACCGCTGAATTTCTCATTTTGTTGAATGCAAAATTTAGGTCAGTACAACCAGGCAGCTGCTGTCTCTGGTCCCCATACAGAGGATTCTGCTTTGCTCTTTTTCTCTTTAGTTTGCTTTTAGCATAGAGTATAAGGAGCATCCCTTGATTCTGAGACAGAAGTTTAAAATATTGCCACCTCATTCTCTTCACACTTGACTCAAGAGATGCTCCACCACTGTCAGGCCTGTGGTGAAGAAGACAATCAAACTATGGTTGCTGTCCTCTCTCCTCCCTGAAATTGTTGCTAGTAACATCTAAAGGACTTTCCTTATGAATAAAGACTGAAAAGGGTGAAAGTATGAAAAGGCAACAGTGCCATACTCAAGGTAATGTTAGGAAGAAGGAATAAGGCAAACCTGGTTTTCTTTTAGGGATTGGCACATCTTCATGCTCACCATGTCATCCATCGAGATATTAAAGGACAGAATGTTCTTCTCACAGAAAATGCAGAAGTAAAATTGGGTAAGTTTCCTTAAATGTGTGCTAGAAACCTGTTCACTAGAATTTAAGATTTCCATCTTGACTCAGAAAGAACTTTCAGTAACCTAAGTGGAGCATGTGTGCCAAGTGTCATTAATGCTTGTGCTTACAAGGTGTCTGTAATGTAGAAAGAGTTGAAAATGTGAAGTGTTCTGCAAGGGTGTCCCTCAGAGCCTGAGGACAATACAGGAGTCACCCACAGAACCAGCCCAGTGAGTCACAGCACCATCAGGCTTTCACAGAACATCCTGGGATGTAAAAGACTTCCAAAGTAAAAAAGTTGGGGGAACAAATTTTGCTAATCCATTTCTCTAAAGGAACCTATTCAGCTACCACTGAATAACAGTCATCTCTCAAAAAAGTTGGAGGATTTACTCATTTCCTTTTATTACTGTGACATGTCAGTGTTGACAGCTTCTGACTTCGTAAAACTAAACTCAAGTACGTATCTCTCTTGAGGAGGGCATGTCTTTCATGTTTTGAAAAGACATCACAGGGAAGTGTTTTAAAGGAGAAATCTCAAGGGGATCACTTCTTATTTGTGATGATCTTTACAGTCCCTCTCTCTTCAAGTGAAGAAATTCACTGTAGCATTGGAAAACAACAAATAATAAACATGGTTCGTGGATGAAGGGTAGGAGGTTGGGTTGGAGCAAGTAAAAATAAATACTTTAAATCTCATTATGGTTTAACCTTGTGGCAGAAACCTGGCTTCACTGAAGTCAAAGGGAGTTTTGCTGTCAAATTAAATGAAGGCAGGATTTTGCTTGTAGTATCCAAATCATATGTACTAATTGTCAGCTGTTCCCTCTTAAAACAGGTAAGATGGGAATGTGGTGTGTTTTTATAGTCTTGTATAGTTACTACTTCCACTGTTCTTCACATGGTTGACAAAACAGTTAAACCTCTCTAACTCTGGGTAAAGATGAAACAGATTTACTAAGTATAATGATTTTAAAAAATAAGAAAAAGAAAGTCGTTTCCAGAGAGATTTAGCTCACGTGTCTTGAGGCAAAGAAGCTAGAAAGCCAAGAGGTTCTCAATTCAATTCTATTCCACCTCAGTGTGAGTTTGCACTTCCCATCAGAAGCACAGAATGGTCCCAAAGGTCAAGTCCACCTTCTTCTTGGAGAAGTTTGCTAAGCAGGCGTATGAAATTATAGCACTACAAATTATTTTGGTTTGCAGATAATCTGCAGTGAGGCAACATCAATGAGAAAATCTGCTCCTTGATGGTAACCACGGGGCTGTCTCCTTTCAGTCCTTCTCTTTCCCCCTTCCTTTGTCTCCTTTGTGAATACCACTCCAGTGCTATCCCAGTGGATCCAATTAGTGTATCTTGGGGTTTTGTTCAAAGAGAAATACAGTCACATAATTACTGCTTGTATAGACCCTTTTCATATTTGAACAAAATCATTTTTCTATACAGTCCTTGTGGAAGTTTCACTCTTTTCAGGACTAAGAGAACCACACAATTCACTCATTATAATGATCAAAGATGAGAATAAAGTAGTAGATTCTCCAGTTTGTTCTGAGATAGTGTATGAACACAGGGAAGGATTTATTCTAGAGACCTCAAAATGAAGTGATGTGGTGGTTATTTCCAGCTTTCAAGAGTGCCTATATTAGACACATCCAAATTTGCCTTGCATGTAGATACTGTTTTTCTTTCAGTCTAGTTGAAGACCATGAGTCCTACTCAGTGTAGCATTTAAATTAAGCATCAATTATTCCATAATGTCTTGGTAGAGCAATTCCTCTTGCTGTAACCCACCAGGCAGATTTAGCATGCTGTTTATTTAATTCTTCTGGCAAAAAGAAGGGAAAAAAAAAGGCAGTGAAATTTCAACTATTGGATCAGACGTGCTGGAGGAACTATAGATTTCATAAATATTGTAGCCCAAAGATTTGATGTTCTAAAAAGTATGAAAGTGACCAAGCACACACTCTGCCATGTGGATACAACTTTTTGCTAATTTCTTTACCTCTTCTTGACTTTTCAGTGGATTTTGGTGTAAGTGCTCAGCTGGACAGGACTATTGGGAGAAGAAACACATTTATTGGCACCCCGTATTGGATGGCACCCGAGGTCATTGCCTGTGAGGAGAACCCAGACTCTACATATGATTACAGAGTAAGTGACAAACACTCCATAAGGTAAGAAAACATGTGGGTTATTGCTGAAATCCTGCTCATTTGAAAAGTTCAAACTTCCTGCCTTTTAAACCACAATAGTACTAGAACTGTACAAACACAAGTATTTTAATATGTGGGTGGAGGCTCTTTTTAAGAGTGAAGTTTCACTGTGAGTATTTTTTCTGATTTTTTAATACATGAAATACACTTTCTTTGACCTCCCTGCAATAAAAAAAGTACTAAGAAGGTTGCGGGTCTGGAGAGAAAAGAAAGAATGAGAGGAGTTCCAAAGGAATACTTGAAGTAGTGTAATATTAATATGGTAAGTTACTGCACACTGTGGTAGAGCCGTTTTGCTCTGTACTCAGCTGTGAATCCTCAGTTAATTGGCAGTAATTAGTATCCCTTTGCTCATTCATGAGCATGTGACTGCAAGTGGTTTCCCATCCCAGAATGATTTCTGGTCAGTGGCAGGGTGAGAAGGCACAGAATTTCCTGTATTTCAGTTTGTGGGCATTGCCTCTTGTCCTTAGCATGCAGCATGTTCTCCAGGGATGCCTTTGTGAGCAGGTATCTTCTGGGTGACCCTGCAGTCACTCTTTTAGTTCTCTCCATTGCTACTTTGTTCCTCTCCTTCCAATTGTGGCTTTAGAAATATTTATGAGAAGAATCTGATATTGCTTCCATTTCCTAGTGATTCAGAGGCTGTGATTCTCCTTTGCTGAGACCTGTGCTGCACTGGCCCAGGGAGGTCATGCTGTGTGTGTCAGTCATGACTAAAGAATTTTATATTTTTTTCCATATCATATCAATCTTCTACTGAAACCTCAAGAAGTTACTCTTTTGTCTTCATTCCCTGTCCCCAGTTGATTTCCTTCTCCAAATGTGTACTTACCAGAAGATATAATCTTAAAGGATGTGCACCCCTAACTCTTGATCTTTCTTTGCCTTCAGTAGTAATCCTGGTTTTCTGCTTCCAAATAAATACTGCAGATGGTAGTTTAAAACTGATCAGCAGAGGGTTTTGGAAGCACTTTTGCAAACAGTGCTGTGACTCAGAAGGTGGCACAGAGCTGTTCTTTCCCACAGACTTATACCTGATAGGATGGGCTAAGTAACAGGAAGCTACTCTGTAACTTCTTGCTCTTCAAAAATACCAGAACAAACAAACAAGACAAAACGAGTACAAATATACCCACATAAATAAATATGTTTGTATACACACTGAGCTCTACAAACTCTGCTGTCATCCTCCTTTACACCTGTCTGCCTCTCATGCTTTGGAAGTCCAAACCAAAATTCCTTGTAGCCTGGATATTTCTCTCACTGTCCTCAAAACCTGCAGTACTACCCCTTGAAGACTCTTAACTTTCAGTCATTTATTTAGCAACAAGTCAGGATTATGGATCTATGAAATCTCCACCAGTTTTGTTGCTGAATCCCTCCACAAACTGGGATGTGAACTGGCTTTTAGCTTGTGTGAAGAGTTCAGAGCAGCTGGACTGAGAGGACTCCGATAAAATTAGATTTAGAGTGCTGGGCTGGGTATGAGCTGCTATTCATTAATGGTTTATTCCTTCTAATATTTGAAGGTTTTCAGTCACTCTGGGGTTTTTTTAAAGATAAGTTTTAGAGAAGCTCTGCAAGTTGGTTTGGCCACGTGCCTCTCATTTGGCTACATTTAGACACAAAGAAGAGTGAAATAATGCACACGATTAATCAAGTGGAAATGTGTGAAGTTTTTACAGCCACTAATGGTGGTTGCAATTTACCTTCCGTGATCAAAACCTGGCCCTTGGCATCCAGATCAGCTGATTAAGAGAACTCCACTCTGTTAACTGAACTGAACATACACTGTGGCATAAATCTAACTGCATGATGTACTCTTCTCTCATGTGCCCAAAAATGTGTGACTAGAGACTTTGTACAGACAATGTCAGACCCCAAGGCCTGACAATCATTCCTGTTCCATCAGTGTAGAAACTCAGCAATGACTGCTCTGAAATAAGCATTAAGGCCAAGAATTATTTTTGGCCAGAAGGAGAAGGGCGAGGCACTGCTGTGTCTTGCTGCCTCATGAAAACAGATCTAAGACACATATTTAAACAGTGCCTGGTATATTCTGTCTGATTCTTGTTGTTTGAATGCAGAAGGTCTGCATTTTGGGGCTGACTGCTTAAATGAGAGATCAGCTGTTCAGAGTTGCATGGGAAATGGGAAGGTTCTGGCTATTAGCACGTTTCCTCAAAGCTCAGTAGGGAGTGGGAGGTAACAGAATATTTGTCACTCCAAGTAAAACAACATGATCCAGGAGAGATCTAGGGAAACTGTAAAAAAAACCCCAAAACTAAGAAGAAAGCAAACAAATGAAACAAACAAACTTGAATGCTGCAAGCTGCAATGTGCATTGTTTCTTTTCCTGCAGAGTGACCTGTGGTCTCTGGGAATCACTGCTATTGAAATGGCTGAAGGAGCTCCTCGTAAGTGATTTGGTATAAAGGTGGGGGTGTTCTTTGTTAAAATACCTCATGCTTGGCTAATGCACTGATGCACAGAGTTCTGGTTCTGTCTGTATCTTTAAAAACACTCTATGACTTTTTCTCATTTGGACTCTATTATGTTCTTCTTCCTTTTAGACTCTTTCAGTATATGTTTTGATTCCTTGCCTTTATCTCCTGGGAAAACAAAACTTCTTTTCTTAAAGTTCTTGTTAGCATCAGTTTGTTGATTGCTGCCTGTGGATACAGCTAAGCAGAAGTGATGGATATGTTAGCAGAAAATACTGGCTGGAGTGGCTTTGGGTTTAGGTCACTAAAAAAAACAGTGGAAGAAGGTAGGCCTAAAAGTTGGTTTTTTTGCTCTGAAACTGACTTGTTTCTCACAGATTTTGGGACTAATATGATATTTACTCGCATGTAATGGCTTTGATCCCTGACCACACTGTCAGGCTGACTGCAGATGGGTGCAGTTTTACAGCCTGCTGCCCCAGAGAGCCTCTTGCAGGTCAGGCAGAGATCTGGGGGTGCAAAGTCCTTGTGCATTTCTGTTTGCATGGAGGGCTGGTGGCTTTGCCCCAGCTCCTGCAGACAGATGGGATGTGTGGGGTATCCAGTCACTGCTGAGAGCACGGGAGCTGAAATCCATCATCCTATGGCCTGAGCCTGAGAGCACGTAGGCTGCTTTTAAACAACCCACTTGGCTGTTCTCCCATCAGACTTGGTTTCTAGCAGGAGCCAGCTGGAGTTCAGGAACACTTTCAGACCCTGTGCTTTAGCCTGACTGAAGCTTAGTCCCAAGACATGAGTCCATGGGGAGTTTTCTCTGGGAGAGACTTTGTAATTTTGCATGCCAGTTCCTCATGTATTTGATGTTTTCCCTAGTCTTGACAGGGACATGCTGTGAATTATATCCTGTTGCCTTGTGTTTTGTTTACTATAGTACAAGAGTGTCGGGGACCCAGAGCTAGAAACCAGACTTCTGCCCCTCATTTCCACTGTATCATACATTATTGAATATACCACGGAAAAAGTCAAAGCCAGAACCAAATGTGAGAAACTATTGCAGGTGGAGGCAGACAGAGAAATTAATAGAACATAGGGAAAGCTTTGCCAGAGCACAGTCTTCTCACTTCTACTGGTTCTATAATGCTTTAAGTCCATTTCTGTTAAGAGCATCACTGCTGAACACCTAAATATGGTAAGAAATCAACCTCCATGCAGTTCCTATCTGCTGCCATTCAGTAGCTCTGTTTGCTGAAGGAAGACCTTTTACTCTCAACATTTCTCCCTGCCAGATAGAACACACTCCGAATTCCATACAAAGTGCCTGGGATAGATGGGATGTATTTGCTTTCTGCTGAGTTCCTCATAGCTTCAACTTTCCACAACAGTAGCCCTAAAGAGAAGTACTGTGGGCTGGAGAGAAGGTAGCTTCAGAATGCAGGAGTGGAAAATTGTCTGATAATGGTGCTGCCATTCCCAGAGCACAGGATGGATGAAATGTGTGCTCAGTCACTCTGCTCTGTGCCACGGTGCAGGTTATGAGCTCTGTGCTTTGGATCAGCTTTTCTTCATCCTGGGTTTTCTCCTATGCCATGGACAATGTGGCAAAGAGTTTGGTTAGAATGGAGCTTATAATTTATCTGAAACCAGAAGCCAGACATAATAACTACATCAGTATTTCAATCTCAGCTTTAACATCTGTTTATGTGCAAACACACTTTTGTGTATGGAAAACGTGAGCTTTTTTATGTCCTTCCAAAGCTATAAATATAGAAAATATGAAGAAAGTTGTTCTTGCCTTGCAGCCCTTCTTTTGAGTCTCTTTTAGCTGGAAATCTCTATGTACTCAGAGACTTGATTTCTTGGCTGTAATGTGAATTTGGTTGGCTCCTAGTGGGGTTCTGGGACAGATACTGTGATGTTGGAAGTGGGAAGTGAGGTCACAGGGGGTATATGCATCCTTCCATAATTTGTGGCTTCCTTTGCAGCCTTGTGTGACATGCATCCCATGAGAGCACTCTTCCTCATCCCAAGGAACCCGCCCCCAAAGCTGAAATCCAGAAAATGGTAAAGAGATGTGTAAAAAAACCTGCATTTTTGCTTCAGTGGGCTTAGGAGGGCTTTTAGCTCTCTTGTCCAGAGACAATGATTTTGTTAAATCATGTAGTTGTCTAGGAGGTGATTTCTAAGAGCTGGATTGAGCCAGAGGGAAGATATAGTTTACCTTTGGGAAGCAAGACCTTTCTTTTGAACTCTGCCTAAACTGTGGAAGTTGTTCCATTTTGGTGTCTGTGGCCGAAATTCCAGGATAAGCAAAGAAGGCTCAGATGTGCTGATGGGGTCAGGGCTTCATCAGAAGATTGCTTGGATATTGTGGAGCTAATGGCAGTCACCTGCCCCACGGAGAATTACTTTTTGTTTTAAATTAAGTGTATAAAGAAAATCTTCACCTTATCAAAAGGTCGAGGGCATTTTTGAAAGGTTTGTGTTGGCCAGATTGTGGTTTTGTTGATCAGGATGTAAATTCAAGGTAACAACTCCTCTGAGAGGGTCATGAGGTGGAGTTCACCTTCAGCACTGTGCTGGTCTCAGGAGTCTCACTGGTAGCAGAACTCAAATTGTGTCTCTCAGTTCCAGTGTAGAAGGAAACCTTGCAAATTTAGAGCTTTCCACCACTCAGGGGTAGTTCTTGGTCCACAAGTTGAAAAGGATTATTGGTCTTTCTCCACTGTTTTGTCTTTTTTAGGTCAAAGAAGTTCCTGAATTTTGTTGAAAGCTGCCTTGTGAAGCATTATTTGCATCGTCCATCCACGGAGACCCTGCTGAAGCATTCCTTCATCCGGGACATGCAGAACGAGCGGCAAGTGCGCATCATGCTGAAGGATCACCTGGACAGGACAAGGAAGAAAAAAGGAGAAAAGGGTAACATGGCAAAACCTAAATAAAGGGTACTTCAGAGAGCATGTCCTCTTCAGATTTTGGCAGCAGAGCACAAGGCAGATGCAGCTGAAACACTAGAACCAGGAAAATTGAGGAAGCGTTGTCCTTGATAGTGGGGCCGTTTTGAAGATTTCTTTGTCAAAGCTTGGGTCCTTAATGGTGTTTTAGTGCTAAAGTCATTGGAACCCTGAGTTACTGAGAGGAGCCCTGCTAGCAGGGAGCAAGGACTCCAAGTCTAGGTCTCTGCTTTCTTGAGCAGCGTTTCCTGATCTCTCAGTTCATATTTCTGTCCTAGATCAAATTGATTTACCTGTTGGATCTCCGTATAATTTTGTCTTGTGAGTTCCTTGGGGGCAGCAGGACTCTTTAAGTGTTTTGCAATGGAGTGCACAAAAGAGATCTGGAGCAGCTCCAGTGAAATACAGATGTCATAATGAATCACATCCTTCATAGTGTGTATGAGGAAAAAGAGAGTTTATGTTTGTTCCAAATGCCAGCCTTATCCTTCAGCACAAAAGCTGGAAGAAGCAGTGCAGGAATGGGGGTGATACTTGTGAAAATGACTGTGCATGTTGACCAATGACCCTGCCCTCTCTCCCCTTTTCACCTTCAGTGTGTTTTATACTGCCAGAAACACTGTGAGGATCAGGGACTGTGAGAGCAAACTTGGAAAGCACCATGGTGTTGCAAGGTGTCTTAAAAATGCTCTGATTTGACAAAAGGACTATTTGCACCTAAAATGAAATTGTGTTGCAAAGTAGATTTACTGACTCCAGTAGCAGTTGCAAATTCTGTTGCCTCTTTCAACTATGAATCTCAAAGCACACTGAAATGGAAAGATAGTGAGTTAGAATTTCTCATAAATGCCCTTGAGATGGGTGGAGGAGTGCAAAGATAACAGTCACTTCTTCATAAATAGTTATATTTTGACCTGAAAATGCTATTTTTAATCAAAACTCTCTTGAAAAGGAGAATGGTGTGGAATTGCCAGACTACATACTTCAAAATAGTAACTTAAAAAAAAATGAAGTCCCAATTTAGCATATGATACCACCAACAATGCAGGTTAGAACCAGTTTGAAATTATCCTGTAAAAACTGCCTCCATGTCAGTCTTGAAGAGAACTTTAAAACTATGAGTCAGTTTTTGAAACTTTTTGCTAAAACTAATATTAGATTTTGTTTTCTTTTTCGCTTACTTAATTATTCCCTTTGATACAAAAGGATTTAGTACACCTGTTTTTAGTGGTGGCCTCAGCAGAGCCATGACACAGGTACAGAGCAGCAGAGCAGGGCAGTGCAGGCTTTTATATCCTAGCTAAATGTCTTTTTGAAGAACCCCTCTGCTGGTGGTGCTGTGGGTGTTGGGTTTCTCTGTGGGTTTAGCCTAATTTGTTTCAGATTATGGAAGTAGGTTAGTTTTGCAAAACCAATACAGTCAGTCACGGGAAAAGGTGGGTGTGTGTAAAGGGGCTGCCCTGAATCATTATCTGAACTAGATTTTGAATTATGTACATGGATATTTTGTCTCCCCTCAGCCTCCCAGTACAACATGTGACTTTTAATTTCCAATTCCTCCTTAAGGCTAAGTTGAGGCTGAATGCTCAAAAACAAAGTTCAAGATCATGTCTTAAATAACAGCATCCTCATCTGGTGTTTGCTTTTTCTCTTCTTCAGAAGAAACGGACTATGATTACAGTGGAAGTGAGGAGGAAGATGATGAGCTGAATGAAGATGAAGGAGAACCAAGGTTAATTTTATTACTGAAATAGAAAATTTGACTGCCCAAGCTATTCTCATTGAAGGCAGCTCTCCTCAGCCAGAACGGCTTTCTTAACTTGCTCTGAATCCCTAATCTCCTGGGTCCCCTTTGGTAGCTTTAACTGTTTTGTAGCTGTCAAACATAACTGCTGAGTATAAAATGTCTGTAATAAGCTGCTGCTTTAGTTTCCTTGCAGTAAGGGGGAAACTCAAATGAAGGACCCAGTAATCAGCTTCAGGCTGGTTTGTAGCACACCAAGTGTGGCTGTAGAGTCAGCTGCTGGAGATGTATCACAATTTGCTAACAGAGCAACAAACATTCCCAAAGCACCTCTTATTGTCTCTTTAACGCTATGTTTTGTCATGTAGAAACCTCCTCTTTGTTTCAGCTCCATAGTTAATCTCCCGGGGGAGTCAACTCTCCGCCGTGAATTTCTGAGGCTGCAGCAGGAGAACAAAAACCGTTCTGACCCTCACCGGCAGCAGCAGCAGCTGAAGGACCAGGAGAAGTACAAGAAGCAGCTGCTGGCAGAGCGGCAGAAGCGCATCGAGCAGCAGAAGGAGCAGAGGAGGAGGCTGGAGGATGTAGGGGGCTGGCTTGTGTTGTTATTCCGTGTCTCATCACAAATTAAAAATGCACCTGTAAGGAGTAGGCTTTGCAAGGCAAGAGGGCTGTGTTAAATTGTCAGCTCAACCTGGATCGTAGTCTTGCACCTTGGGAGAGCTGTGTCACTTTTGAACACAATGGTTTTAGATGGACTCTGTCCTTTTCCTGCTGGTAACCTGCCCTGAACTCAGTGAGCAGAAGAGGAAGGGCATTTTGCTTGAGTAGGTTTGGTGATGGTTGCCTTGGCAGATGGGGTAAGAGATCCCCATTTCTTCCTCATATGCATTTCCCAGTCTGTTGGTCTGGTCCAGAGTCTTGGCCCTGCCTTTGTTTAAGATATTAAAAGACAGCTGGTTGCTTTTTCAGCTGCCTGACACACTGTTGTCTTAGAGGCAGAGCTAAATCATAAAATTACAGAACCATTAAGGTTGGAAAAGACCTCTAGGATCCAGTCCAGCCATTAACACAGCACTGACATGTCCACCACTATATTTTGGTCCTTAGTGCCACATCCACATACTTTTATTAACACTTGCAGGAGAGGTGGTTCCATCGCTTCCCTGGGCAGTCTGTTCCAATGCTTGACCAGCCTTTCAGTAAACAAATTTTTCCTAATATCCAATCTAAACCTCCTATGGCACAATTTGTTTGTTACCTGGGAGAAGAGCCTGACCCCCACCTGCCACAACCACCTTTCAGGGAGTTGTGCAGAGCAATAAGGTCCCCCCTGAGCCTCCTTTTCTCCAGCTGAACACCCTCAGCTCCTTCAGCTTCCCCCCATCAAATCTGTGCTCCAGACTCCTCCACGGCTCTGTTGCCCCTCTCTGGACACACCCCAGCAGTGACACAACACAAAGACCACCACCACATCTCTTGTCTTGAGTATCTGACAAAACTCGATCATTGTGTGAGCACTTCAGAGCTTACATTTGTGAAGCACAGTGCTGCTCTAGCAAAATGGGAACTCTCTGGAAAGGAAAAAACCCCTTCCTTCTTGAAATGTTGGGAAGACATTTGTCATTAGATTAGTTGCCAGCTGTCAGGGAGATCTCTCAGAAGTGATAGATCTGCCCTGGGCTGCCAAAAGGGCAGAGGTTTCACTTCAGGTTTGGCAGTCACGGTGGTGGCAGCTTGTCCCTGCCCACTTCTGCTCTGTGGTGTGTCAGGTGTCTCCCCTTCAGTGACTGCAGAGCAGGAAATGGGCCTTGTGATTTATGAGCATTGGCATCGGTAATTGGTGGGTACTAAAGTAAAGTAAAATAAACAATGTTATTCCCTGGCTTTCTTCCAGCACCAGAGGCGAGAGCAGGAGCTACGAAGGCAGCAGGAGTGTGAGCAGAGGTGGCCAGAGGCGAAGGTCAGTCAGAGGAAAGAGGAAAGGGGTAAAGAAGATAAAAGGGCTGTGGAAGATGAATACTTCATAGTAGATGGACAGAGGAAATTAGAAAAGAAGCAGGTATGAAGAGGGTGTTTGCTGTTTGCAAGCTCCCTGTTCTGTATCTGATGTCTTTCTCAGTTCCCTGAGGGTGTTCCCATCCTCTGAGTCATGGACCAAGGAGGGACTTCACGAATGCATTTACTGCCTCTTGTTCTCAGATTCAGCCTTCCTTTTAGTTAACTTAGATGTTACTGAGTCACTCTCCTTGTCTACAGCAGGGACATTGCCTCTCCCACTTTTGTCCCTGCTTCTTCTCTGTGCTGAAATGTTCTGATTAAAATTCCTTTACCCTGAAAGCTTCCGGCATCAGCTAAAACTGAGGTTAAATCTCCGGTCCCCATTTTGCATTCATGTTTTAACCAGGACCATTTCTTTTTCACAAAAACAATGGAACATAGGTCAATTTTAATGTTGAACTGTCATTATCAAGTCTGTCACCTTGGCCACAATATTTTTCTAATGTTTTAGCTGCAAATTGATTTGTAATCAAACAGAAGCATACAGTCTTTGATTAAAGACCTCTGGTTTTAGGAAAAGTAAAAAGAACAAATATGATTTTCTGACCTGCTGTCTAAAAAGCCAAACAATGTTTGGTGCCAATTTATTCTTCCTGTTGCTCGGGGTTCTGACTCTTCTGTCAGCCCTGCTGGAATTGTGGTCGCTTTGTTCTTTGAAAAGTCACTATTTCCAGCAGGCAGCTTGATTGTCCCGTTGTCTCTGAGGTTCATCACTATCTGCTTTCAGAAGATGGAAGATGTGCAGCACAACAGGAAGATGCACCGAACTCTCCCCAAAGATCAGACACAGCTGCTGTCTCTCCAGCATGACCACAAGCAGAAGAAGAAGGAGCCTTCCAAGAGTTCAAATGCAGGACTGCATCCTCCATCAAGCAGCACAAGCAAAGAGGTACTGGCTTGGCCAGGGCAGCATTTTGGTGCTTTGTTGTTTATGATTCTGTAGGAATGCTGAAGCAGAGAGCAGACTGATCTTTAAACCTACATCTGGGGCTTGACCTGCCTTACTACACACTTATGCTACAGTTTTCAGTTTCCATTAAAATTCAGAGGATAAGGAAAGGAAGAATTGTTCTGTCACTTCTGCTTGAGCTGAGAGAAGGGTTTCATGGGTGAGTGGAGAAACGAGGCTCTTCTGGTTAAGTAGGTGTCATTGCCTTGTCTTTCAAAGAGGCCTGAAATAAAGTAATACCACCTGAGGTTTAATAGAGGTCTTTGCCTGATATTAGGGTTCACAGAATTGACCCAGGCACAGATCTCTGTGCCCCAGCAAGCATGCTGTGACAGCTTCTCTTGGTTTTTATGTCCCAGGATAAGGTTTGATGGATCAGCCATAGTCAGCCTGTACTGTAGTCAGTTTTCCTTCTTTGCTAACTCTGACAGAATTTCTACCCACCAACTCATTCTGATTACTGTCACCATATCATGAAAAGCTCTGGGTCCATTTCCATACATTATCTCCTCAGTCCTACCATGCTTTTTTATATAATCCCAGCTGGTTAACCCAGTTCCACAGCTGGTGTGTGATTTGTTGTGTCACTAAAGTCTGGGTCAAAAATCGCAGCAGCTCACAGGTGCCTCCTCAGTAGAAGAGTGGTTGTGATGTTCTCTGCAGTCATGGCAAAGTATCTTCCCAAAATGCCCAGACAGAGGCTTGAGGAGACTCATACACGTGTAAATAGGAGAAATGCAGTGCAGCTTCTTAACACCTTGCTGCTGTCTTTAAGCAGGTACCATCTTTGTCATCTTGTGTATGTGTGCTGCAACTATTCCCTGGGCTGAAATGTCCTGCATTGATAAATAGTTAAATGTAAATGCTAGGATTGGTGAAATGATGAATTTCAGAAACTGAATAGGGTCTGCAAACATCCAGACAGCAACGTGAAGTCAGGAAAACAAAAGATACTAAGCTCCTTGTTAGAGGAGCAGTTTGTGAAAACGAGAGTAATTCTATTTGAAATACAACCTAACTGTGAAAACCACAAATGCCCTGGCTCTAAAGGCTTTATTGTACTGACTGATTAAACAAATCGTTACTGAAATTTGAATGAACTGCTCTTGAAATCAGTATTTGTTTGATGATGGAGTGTTGGGTCTTATTCCAGCTGAAGAGCAAATTGAGTGTGGATAGAGAAGTAAGCTGCTTTTTCTAAATACGACATCAAAGTCAACAGAAAAGCTTTGCCTTTGCTAGCCCGTTAATGGGTGAAAATGCAACTCAGATGATTAATTTATTTTCTACTTTATTGTCGTTAGAAGACAAAAAAACCATTAAAATACTGTCTTAGATACTCATCTCTGGTTTTGGCATGTGTTTTGTAAATGACTCCTTGATAGGAAAATGAAGTACATTACAGAATTTAGTATGCAGCCACTGCTAACTTTTAATTTAGTGGTGTAATACAGTGTAATTAGTTGCAGATTAGTTGCTTTTTAGGTTCACAGCATGAGGCTTTTGTCATTATGGCTACAATAATATATTCTAGTTTTAAGGATATTATACAATATTATTTACTTAATCTCAGAACTTCTTGGAAGTCACAAGTCCTTCCTACTAAATTGATAATTGGTGGTACAGGGCTGCATTTTGTGGTTGAGACTTTTTTGTCAGCAGTCGTAACTATTTGTAACAATCTAAAAATGCTTTAAAGTTGTAACTGTTTTTAACATGGGGAAGTCAGTGATTTTACTCCTGTTGGTACTGATCTTTTCCAGTTCATTAGCAGAGAGATGTGAGTTCCTCTGTTGAGAGGGACCTGCATGGGGACAGTGGTGGCCTACTCAAGAGTGACTTTGTTTGTACTGTTTAGGGGTCCCATTTCTAGGACCAATTCTCAATACACAGAAGCTCTTGAGAATTATTGTTTCATTGAGACATTAAAAACAAACAAAAAATCCTAAAGCCCTCCAAAGCCTCAAGTTTAATATTTGAGGTTACAGAACTCTCTCTTGGGAATCCCTTGTCTTTGCCATTGTGCTTATCCTGCCCCCAGCAGGTCGGGACAATTTTCCCGTGCACAGCTGTGCCCAGATGTGAGCTCACTCTGTGTGTGTCTGGTCCCACCAGCACCAGAGTGAAGGAGCTGGGGCTTGGGCTGACAAGCTCAGGCTGACACTGCACTGGCTCAGTGCCTGGATGGGGATCAGCATCAGTTCTGGAAACCCAAAGTGTCACCTGCATGAGTTTGCATCTGGATCATAAAACCTTTCATGCCATCTTCCATTGGGCACAGAACTGGGGGGTGAATTATCGTATCTGGCTTTTACATTTTTTTCTTTGTTATTGGTGAAATTTGCCTTTCATTATTACAAGTTTCAGGTCATGAAATGTGCCCTGAAGAGCATGTTCACTGGGGCTAGACCTTCGTGGTGCTTGGCTGTGGTTGCTTTTTTTAGTAAGGGGTTTTTTAAAAGTTTTCGTCTTCTTTTTTTCAACAGTGGGGATCTGTGAGACTAAGTGGAATCATTTTCCATGCCCTCAGCAGTTTCTAGGCTGTGCTAAGAATATGCTTACCTTTCTGATACAGGCACAAACATCCAGATATAGTGAGAGATACCATTAAGAATGCCCACCTCCACACAGATAACAGGGTATTTTTATGGCATTAATCTGTAGTTTACTGTGTAGAGCTGTTTCCAGGCTGCTGAATCAGAGGATATGCTAAAAATTTACACCAGAGAATGGGAATTAGTCATGTTGAACGGAATTAAGAAGAGTAGTGGGGTCAAAAACCACAGGATAAAGACTTCTGTAATGAGCAATGCCCTCAGGAAATGTATTCCTTCTAGATCATGTTCCTCAGTCTTTCTCACAGTACAAGTAACATACCAAAAGACAGTGTTAGAAGTGTTTTAAGGTAGAAAGCAGCATGCAGTAATGTCAATGCTGTGGAAGGGGGTAATTAATGCACAGCAAAACAGGCTGCATGTTGTCAAAGATAAGTTAGTATAGACAGATGATTCCTCCCAGCTAAAATCCCAGCCTGCAGCCAAAGGAGTGGCCTGGAATACAGCAGATGAAAACTCAGGCCCTTCTCCTTGCTGCAGGTTGCAAACTTGATGGAAAAGGAAGGGTTGCAAATGGAGAGGAAACAGTGGTTTGTACAGAGCCAGGGCCGTCCTCCTTGGTGGGAAAGTCCATCCGAGGTGGTGTGCTCTGTGCTGCTGTGAGACAACATCCAGCCCACAGACCTGGGGCTCTCTGTGCAATGTGCTGCTGCTTTTGTCCTTCCCAGGCCGAGGACCGAGTCCAGAAGAGTGACAGCATCCAGCCCTCCCTGCAGTGGCCGCCAGCGCTGGGACACGAGGCCACCCCGCAGGCCAGGATGGGATCCGGGAGCAGCTCCAGCCCCTGCACCCCTGCACCACAGAGAGCCCTGCTAGTGCAGGTACTGCTGCCCAGCTGGGGTGGTTCCAGGCAGGACCAAATCAGAAACAGAATCCAACCATTAGAGACAGAATTCCCTTCTGGCACAAATGGCTGGGGCCTGTGCAGACCAGCTCCGAGGTTCTGTGGTGCCACCTCTGCTGCTGAGTTCTATGTGGAATTACACTTAAGCACTGCAGATCAGGGTTAGATAAGAGTTATTTTTTATGCCTGATGCCTGATTGTAGATTCCATGAAACTTCTCTCAGATGTTTTACAGAAAATCTGAGTGACAGTGCTGTTGCTGTCCCTGGATGATGTATTATTTATATGGTGCCATAAAAGTATATGGCACTTCACAAAACAAGTCCAAACACAAAATTTTTATGAGTGAAACTATGTAAACAATCAAGATTTTTATTGATCTTATGAAATAATCTGTAAGTATGTGGAGATACAATAAGAAGCAATTCAGAATCAAATTTTACCTGTGGATAGAGCCTAGAAAGTCTGAGTCTTTTAAAATTTCAGTATTAGAGGTGGAAATGGGATCTAAACAGTACCTATGTGGTGAAAACAGTCTGATGAAACTCTGCATTGGAATCCTTCTCTCAAAACATTTTAACTCCTGATATTTTTACCAGTTCTGGAAGAGGTGATTCATGGTTCTCACAATGTGCCCAAAAATCGGGCCCCCTTTCAACATCGTACAGTGTATGAAGAAAGTAGCTTGGACTACAGGGTTTTTTTTCTCCAGTCTCTTGTGAAAGGACTGTAATCATAGATAAACAAAAGAAAAACAAAACAGCAAGTAAAAATGGAATAAACTACTGTAAGTGTGAGCACAGCTCATTTAGCCTGGGTATCTCCACTTGTTCTGAAGGTGTGCAGTGGCCAGAGTAATCTTATTGCTGGTACATTTTGCATAGTATTTCATTTTTGCATTCATTCATCCCCTCAGAGAGGACATACAGTCAGAGTTTTATTCTTGGCAGCTCTCAGTTTTCACTGGATGGATGGATGGACAGTTTTTGTATGCATCTCTCCAATTGCTTCTGTGTGATTTAGCTAGTGCTAGTCACAGGAGGGTGACATTCAGATCAGGCTTAGGCCTGTGTGCTGCTGTGGCATCTTGTGATCTCATTCTGTGCTGGGTCATGGAGTCAAAGGGGAAGGTCAGACTACAGAGGAGGATGGGTTTTTGGTTGCAGTTCAGCTGCTTTCAGAGCATGTCATGCTGTCTCACCAAAGCAGCAGTGTGGGCCTGTATGCTTCTTTGAGCATACCTGCAATTATGGGTTATTGCTATGAGATCAGGTTGTATTATCCTAAATGTTTCTTAAATTTATTGTTGATTTTGCTCGGCATGAGCTTCAGGTGAACATCCTGCATGCAAGGTTACAGAGTCAAAGGTTGGTTTGGGTCACAAGGAACCTCTAAGAGTCACTTAGTCCAACCTCCCTGCTATGAACAGGGACATTTTCAACTAGATGAGGTTTAGAGCCCCATCCAGCCTGATCTTGAATGTTTCTAGAGATGGGGCATCTGCAGCCTCTCTGGGCAACCTTCTCCAGTGTTGCACCACCCTCATCTTAAGAATTTCTCTCCTTACTTTCCTAAAATTCAGGGTTCTGACTTTACCCTTTGCCTGAGCCATATCCCTCAGGACTGTGATCTCCACCAGTGTGTGATCACTGCAGCCCCAGCTGCCTCCAACCTTGAATTCACTGATTAGCTCCCTTGTGTTGGTGGCCCTCAGGACCAGTATTGCATCCCCCCGGCAGGGCTGCCTATCTGAAAAAGTTATGCTCTGTGCATTCCAGGACTCTGCTGTGTTGCCTACAGCTCACCGTGCTGCTTTCCTGGCAGATACCAGAGTAGCTGAAATTCCTCAGCAGGACATGGGGAAGCAGCTCTCCCCTCTCCTGCTTTGGTTTGTGCCCTGGAGTGAGTCTCAGAGTCTGAGAGTCTGGGAGGTGGATAATACCTGGCTCTTAGTGTCTCTGAGTCAAAGCCTCCCTGTGCCTTTCCTCTTCAGGTTGCTTTGCTGTTTGGTGATGATGGAAAAATCACCAGAGACAGATGTTGTGAGCAGAAAGGCCTCATTTCACCTGATAGCTTTTACCTGGAAAAATATTTATGTGTGTCTTCTCACATCCTTTTTTTTCCAGGGCCTGTTTGTTGTTTCAAGTCACGAGTATTGTAAGTGGGCTGAGTTGATGGCCTGGCTTGCAGCATCAAATCACTGGAGAGCTATTGCAAGGTCTACAAGAAGGACATTTGTATCTTAGCCTTGGGCAGAGGCTGGCAGCTTCCCTGAGGCAAATATTTCAGCCCTGTAATAGCAGTGGGAGCATCCATGGTTTATGGCAGGGCATTTGGGATTCTGCAGGAGTACAGTGGCTGTACAGAGGATAGTCTTGCCATGCTTAGGTGCCACTCCTGGGATGAGAGGCTGCTTCACCTGGGACAAGTGATCATTCCTCTGCACCCTGTCAGTGCTTTCCCGTTTCTTAGCACCTCTCTGAGCTGCTGGGGGGAGTGGTGAGGAATGAAGCAGTATTTACCAACTTTTTCACATTTCTTGATGGAAACTACTCTACAAAAAATTTATGCTGTTTAGAGTGGTGGTGTTACTTAAGGATAATAGCAGCAAGTGATGCACAGTGGTTGCCATGTGATTTCAGTCCCTGCTGGGAGGTGCCCTGGTACCCCCTCACAAGGCAGAGCTCCAGCTGGCAGTGCATGTGGACAGGGAGAAGCCAATCTGTGCTGCTGCCTGCTGTGTTCACATGGAGACCACATGAACTTCAATGGGTAATTTATCAATCCCCTGAAGGGTTATTTTTCCCTTTGCTGGTTGGGAGCAGCTGTTGATGCTAATGGCAGCATGTTTGGACATACTGCCTGCATTAACTGGATGAGGTGTTTAGGCAATACAAGTGATGGGTCAGGTAGTCACCTGGAGATTAAAAGACACGACAATATACTTGTGAAGTTCAGTATGTGGGTGCCTAGTTGATGTAAATTAAAAGTGAACTGTGGAGTTAAAATGCAAGCTGAATTCATCACAGATGCTGCACTGAAGAACTTCCAGGTTTGTCAGAGAAGGATCATCTGCCAGGACTGCTCTGCTCGGACAAAAATGACTTCTTATTTTCAAGTCATATTCCGTGAGATGTTGTGGCACATCGTGGATGCCCAAATCTCTCTCAGAATTATTTCACTGAAAAACTTAACACAGCTCCTGAGGTGAAAGGAGCATGATTTCTCTATCTGTCTGCTGAGGGAAATGTGAGATACTAGAGTGTACCAATTCCACCTGCTTTGTACCAGGTTTGTGTTTGCTGCAGTACAGTAGCAGGTCTGGCTCTCTGGTTGTCGTGGTGTGGGATGAGCTGTTCTGGACTGCTTGCAGAATTTCACAGAGGCTTCTTGAACGAAGTTACTGAGTCTGATCTTCTGCCCAGCATCTCCTGCTGCCTTGTCCTGCTGCAGCATCTCCTCCTCCACTTTTTTTAGTGTAAAAATTTAGCTCACATCTGAAATTAACTCCATTTTTAATTAACTCGTGTGATTTTCCTATAGGATTTGCTAGGTAGATCTTCTCTATTGTGTGAGGTGATGTGACTGAATCAGAACAAGAAGACTAACAATATTACAAGAATTAGCTGTGTGTAAAGCCATGGACTGCCCTGGTATCCCAGAGTACATCTGCTCAGAAGTTCAAGAATTCCTTTTCCTTATGCTGTTTCCTAACAACACAACACTTACATTTAATCTATCTCCTCTATGTAGATTCAGTTCAAATTAGTAACTTGGGCATCCTCCAAAAAGCAGTGCAGCCTCTCTTTTTAAAACTTCTTGCTTCTAAATGGTTTTAACCTAACTCTAGTAATGAGTCATTTGTGCTATATCACCTTATGTTGTCATTTTGTGGATCAAAGTGTTCTTTTCCTTAGCTCAGTTACATGTTTATGGTTTGGAGACACACAGTAGGTAACACTTTCTCTACCAGTGCTTTCTGTGCATGAAGAGAGCTGCTATTCTTTAGATATTACTTACAAGAAAAACAATTTAAGGTTCAAATCTCACTAGTTTATAATCATTGTTAGATGGGAGGGGGTTAAATTTTTTCCCCTATACAAACTTAAGGAGAATATCAAACTCTGATTTTGGGGGTTATTCGATATGGTTTTGGCTTCCTTGTGGAAGCAGGTGTCTGTTCCTGGCTTTACACAGAACCAGTGTACTGGGCAGAGTTTGGATTCATTCAGTCACTTATATCATGACTCAGCAAGGCTTATTTATCCGTGCTTTTAAGCACAAGTAGTTTTCTGGTAATCAGCAGGACTCAAGGCTGGAATTTAAAAATAAATATCTGTATCTTGATGAAAAACTGGCAAGGAAAAGAAAATCCTCCTGTATTCTGATAATAATACACCTGCTACAAAATCTGTTTCTGTATCCACAATGAATCACTTCAGGTGAAGACTTTGCTGCTCAAATAATCCTGGTTAACTAAAAACTATTATTAGAGACAATCATGTTGGGAAAAAAGGTATTTTGAAAGGACATAGATTATGAGATGTTACAACTGCTGAAAAAGCTGTTTTCTGTAAATAGAGTCAACAGAACATATTGTCCCAAAAAGGCAGGAAAAGCACCTGAATAACTTAGTGAACTTCTCAGGACTGGTTTTGGCAGTTGACTTTGCTAAGCTGGTCTGGGAGGTTGCAATGACACATCTTTGACATCTTTATCTTGTTTTAGAATTGCTGCCTGTCAATATTTAATTGACGTTGAACGTTGTTCTCATGAAATATAATCTTGTACAGTTATAGAGAGTTCATAATCCTGTTATCTTCTTGAAAGTTCTGTGAAGTTCTAGTTACTGTGGTTTACTTTTTAAGATGAAGAAACTAGAGGATTTTATAGACTTACCTGATAATTCAATAAAATACTCATCTGAGTCATTCTTTGGGGAAAGTGTACTGCAAGTGCCTCTGGTCTAAGTTGCAGTAACTCAGTTGGGACACAGGAGCTAGAACTCTAACACAGACAAAAATTGCAAAGTTTATTCTTAGGCTTCAAGGTATTGGGGGTTCTGATCTTCCCATGTGCTTGAGGAAGAGGCACCTCCCAGAGAGCTCTGGCCTAGCATTGCATGGGAGATCAGATGAGGTAAAGCACAGAGTGGTACAGCTTCAGGCATTTCTCTAATACTTCTTCTATTTCTGTAAAATCAAACTGGTTCTAGCATAGCAATCCCTGCAGACAAGGCCCAGCTCAAAGAGAGTTTCTATGTATTGTCTTGGTCTTGTGCACAAGAGGATTTCTTATTTCAGGGAGGCAGTACTCTCAGCTGACACATTTGACTCTGAGTTTCTTCCTCTTTGGAAGACACTGGTGTAGCAGATCATCAGTGTGTGGATTTCTTCTTTTACATACAGAAATCAGAGGATCTAATGTTGAATATTTTAGCTTGAGTTTTGCAGTGCTTACTTCTTGTTCCCTTCTAGTTAAGACTTTGTAGAGAAGTAACTTGATTCCTTCCCCTTTTCATGCTGTGATTTGAGATTTTGCTATCCCACTGCTCTAATTGGACACCTTTAGAGATGTTTTAAACACAGGCAGCTGCAATGGGATCACCTGGACTTGACCACCCATGAGCCTTCTCTTACTGCCTTCTCAAGTTCGATGTCTCTTTGTTTCAAGTAATTGAAAAATTTGTTTCAGAGGAGGGCCACGGTCCCCTCACAATCACTGGAGCACTTAAAAGTGTTTGCAGCTGGCAGTTTGCCTCTACTGACTGTAGGTTGGTGGTGGCCACGCAAAGAATAGCTTGGATGTCACCATTTAAGTTCCTACAGTGATTAGACTATGGAAATTCTGCAGTGGAAGCACTGTCCAGGTTTGAATGAAATGTAGTGACTCCACAGCATTTTTTGCATCAGCCAGGTAGTTAGTTCCCTGTGCATTGCCAAGGACCTATGTCTTCTCTACAGACTTAAGAAAAGTATGTATGTGTGTGTGTATATATACATATATATATACAGATAATAGATTCTTTTACTACTTTTTTATTTTATCACCTTGGGATATTTATGTCTAACATGCTGGAAATGAATAGGTCACTGCACAGTGAAC
The DNA here is from genome assembly GCF_052056855.1 of Sturnus vulgaris. NCBI lineage: Eukaryota > Metazoa > Chordata > Aves > Passeriformes > Sturnidae > Sturnus > Sturnus vulgaris. The sequence goes on along the minus strand of NC_142256.1, from coordinate 13,329,066 downwards.
AGGGTGAGTAGGGCTCTATCCAGGCACAATATTCCTGCTATGCTTAGTAAATATTACATCTCCCAAGCAGAACCATTGATCTCTGTTGAGACTGGAACCTGTTACCTAGGCAGGGAAGTGCAATTCAATATGTGTTTTGTTTGTTTCAAGTGTGAGAATTTCCGGGCTAGTAAGGACGTGTACCACAGCAGCTCCCTGTCAGACATGGTGACAGCACCGCTCAGCCCCGGGCAGGACGACGTATTCTGGAGCACTAACCACAGCAAAGAGCAGCCCCCAAAGGTGGGTGAAACTCGGGATGTTCGGCACCTTTGGGGGTTGATTGCAGTGCACTGTGCAGTATCCACCCTCTGCACTTCATGAAAGCTGAAAATCTCGTTGCTTATATATGAGCTGGGTCACACTCATCTAGAAAAAGGGATGCAAATTTACGGGCAGGTTGGTGGTGTGGGTTTATGTGTGTGTTGTGGTTTGATACTGGCCAAAAACCAGGCACCCATGAAAGCCATTGGCTCACCTTCTTTTGCTGTCAGCTGGGCAGAGGAGAGGGGAAGGAATTAGTGAAGGGCTCATGAGTTGAGATGAGAGAAAAACACTCTAAGGGCAAAAGAGTTTCAAATTTAAAGGTATAAAGTAAGTTTATTATTGACAGAGTCAGAGGAAGATAATGAGAAGTAAAATAAGCCTTTAAAGCACCCTTTTCCCCCTCAGCCTCTCCCACCAATAGTGCAGGGAGACAAGGCGAGGGGGCTTTGGTCAGTTTGTCACCTGAGCTCGTCTGTTTGTTCAGGGAGAGGAGTCTTTGCTGTATCCTGGGGTCCCTCCCACGGGCAAACAGTCTTCCCAAAACTGCTGTGCCGTGGGTCAATTATCCTCAGCGTGCAGTTCTCTAAGGACAGGCTGCTCTCGTTTGGAAGCAGGGGCCCTCTCTGTCCATTCGGGTCTCTCACTGGATCACAGCTTTCTCTGGCATCCACCTGCTCCAGCCCGAGCTCTTCTCCCACGGGCTGTGGGTGGATTTGTGCATCCCCCGTGGGTCCCCATGGGCTGCAGGGGCGCAGCTGCTTCACCACGCTCCTCACCACGGCCTGCAGAGGAATCTCGGCTCCGGTGCCTGGAGCACCGCCTGCCCCTCCTTCTGCTCTGACCTTGGTGCTGCCGTGTTAAATTCCCTTGCATGGCCTCACCTCCTCCTCTTCTCTGTCAAGAAGAAAAACTGCTGCCTGTCGGTACCACTGCCAACAAGTTCCACCAATTCAGAGATTCCTGCAGGGTCCCGCAGCACTGACAGGTTGATCTCATTTAGGTTCGGCGTTGGGGACTCTCCCGCCACGTTTTTGCTGCCGGCCGGGCGGCCCCGCTGTCACTGTGTGGGCAGAGGTGGCGGCCGCGGCGCTGGCGCTGTTTAACGCCTGTGCTCGGGCAGGGCACCGGGAAGGAGAAGCTGCGGGCCCGGCCCTGTTGGCCCTGCCCCGCCGGCCGTGCCCCGGCGCCGCAGCGGGGCTGGCTGGGCCGGCCCGGCAGGCGAGGCTCGCTGCAGCCGCTCCGAGATGGCGGCGGCTGCGGCGGCACATTGCCGCGGGCTGTGCCGGGATGGCCCCGGCAGCGGCGCCTCGCCAGCCCTGGGAAAAACTGCCCGTGTGCTCTTGGGATTTTCTTCTTAAATCTGCCATCACAGAGGCATTACCAACCTCTGTAACTGGGCCAGCAGCACGTCCATCGTCAGAGCCATCAGAGATTGGCTCTGTCGGACATGGTGGAAGCTTCCAGCAACTCTCACAGAAGTCACTTCTGTGCTCCCCCTGCTACCAAAAACCAGGCCGTGCCAAGTCAACACAATGTATAATACCTGCACACATATAATACCTGCAGGATCTGTGATGGCACATACGCCCCTTTTGTTAGACCAGATACTTGTAGCAGCCTGTTTGGTGAAAAAGTCTGGCTTGTTGTGGAACAGCTTGTTAGTTTGTGTAATCGAGGTGATGGTGTATTTCTCTTTCTAACAGAATTTCTAAGAACAAGTCCAAGACTATTTGAGCAGGAATTTATGCCCATGTGTGTATTTATTTTATTACTTTGCAGTTGGGGGGTGTGTGTCTCATTCCCAGCCTGTGGTAACAACATAAGGTAATCCACCAGCTGGGGAAAGCTTCATTCAGTGACTGCAGAATGCCTTTCACTGTCTGCTTTAAATATTGCCCAAGAATGAGGAAAGATGAAAACCTCTTTCTGTCTGCACCCTGAGAGACTGCACAGGCTTGGAGCAAACTGGAAGCACCTGTGCTGCTGACATGCAGCTTCCAGTGCTGATATCTTAGAATACCTCACCACAGGTCCCACTGAAATATTGTTCGTTTCTGTTGGTTTGTCTTATGTTTTCATTGATATAGGATAAGCATTAGGTTTATTGACTGAATCTAAAATACCAATAGCAACCTTGAAATGTTTGATTAAATCCTTAAGGTTCCAGAAAGGACAACCTCCAAATTTTACAGCAGAGATCAGCCTGGCCATCAGAGATGCATTTCGGGGTAAGCTCTGAAGTATTTTATGCTTATACTAAAACTAAACTTACAATGTATATTTTATATAGGTACACTGTGCTTTTATACTGTGTTTTGTGCTTAAACTAATTTTTTAATGCTGCTTTATTGCCAAGCATTTATTGTCAATAATTAAATGTCAATAGGAAAACTAAAGTATCTGGCAGATGCTCTACCTCAGTGCCAGTGGCATTGCTTTCAAAGGAGAGTCAGGTGTCCAAATGCTTTGGTGAGGGGGTCTGGCCTCAACACTTTGTACAGGCGCTTTTAATTACAGTTTTTGCTGCTTATTTTGCCTGATAGTAGCTTTAACAGGCAGTTTGTAGATGCCACAGTTTTGGCAGTCTGCCCTTAAGGCTGGTGTAGTTTTTTCTCAGGAGAAAAGACCATGGATGTCTAGAGCTCACCAGTAAAGGGCAGCCCCCACTGGATGTCTAATCAGGGAACAGAATGGGTTGGAGAGACTGGAGAGTGAAGTAGATTTAGCTGAAATAAAGTGATGTGCAGCATTTCTGATGAGTCAGAGTCAGAAACATTGTCTGAAATAACTTTCAAGTGAAATCAAGCCCTAAATGCTCTCCACTTGGGAATTAAAGGAGGAAAAGCAGGAAAGAAACATGTAAGTAATTTTCAGTGTTAGAAATTAGTGACTTCTGGGACTGGGTTTCTGATTGAGCCACTGGCTTGGCAGTTTATTTTACTGTCCAATGTATTCCTTTCTCCATTGGTAAGTCACTGCTGATGTATCTTCTAGGAAGGTAGTGGAGCAGTTCTCTTAAGTTGTAAAACCATAAGATTTTGGAATCAGGACTGACACAGGTCTGAAGAGTCCAAGGGAGATGTAATAGAGAAGGATATTTTGTAATGACTTGGGAATCTCTGTAATCTACCATGACTGCCCAGAGGATACTGTCCCCTCCATCATCTTCTCTTACTCCTGGGTGGCCCTGCTTGGAGCAGCAGTGAAGATAAACTTTTTGTTATCCAGAGTATGATCTCAGACCGTAACAGCAGGGAGCTCAGTCCAGGGGCCCAGGAGCTCTGTTCCAGTCTCTGTTCCTGCACACGAGAGTCTCATCTGCTTTTTGTCTCTCTGTTCAGTAACACTCATCAGGCATCCCCCGGGGGACACGCTCTGAAGCTGAACAGTAGCAGCAGCACTCCTGGCACCAAGCAGTGGGAGATGGGATCTCATCAGAGCAGCTGGTCAACCTCAGGTGATTCCTAAGTCAAAGATCCATCAGTCAAAATGTACTAAACTCCTGTCACATGAAAGGGTCTTCTGCAGGGCATCAGGTTCTGCGTTGCAAATGGGGTATGTCCTCTTAATGACATCCTCTGGTGAGAGGCTTTTGAAAGCCCTCTGGATTTTTGGTCCCATGTTCCTAAAATATAAGAACTTCCTCTTTTGAGTCAGAAAAGTGACTATGAATATATTTTCATCTGGAAAATTGGAATTACCTCACTTAAAAATTGAAAAAAATCTTTTCTGTTGCACTTAGTGACACAATTGAAACTCAGCAGAGCCAACATTCCAGATATACAGATGTAATTTGATACAGATGTTCACTCATTGGCAAATTCTGCTCTTTGCCCTGCCCATGGATAAGATGATTCAGTTGAGCAGTTGTACACTGATATTTCTGCACTCTAATAATGTACTGGCAAAAGAAAGCATAAGTCTCTCTCTACAGCACATTGTGAAATATTTCTTCAATGTTCTTTTATGTGCAGAAAGATAGTGAAAATGAAAAAAAAGAGCAAAAGAACTTGAAGAGAAAACCATCTGATTTAGGCCAAGTACAGCTGAGTAAGCTCCTTTGCTGTCACTAGTTGTGGTGTAGGAATGCAGCAGCTTGTTTGTGGTTGTGAAGTTTCTTGCAGTACAGATTCTAGTTCCCGAGGTTCTGGCAGATGGGGATGTGGAGAAGTGGACAGCTTTTTTCCTCTCTTGCTTCTCCTGTGGGTGTTTTCTGTGGGTCAGCTGCAGGGCAGTTCATATGTAGCCCCTTGCAAAGCTCTGGTGTGTCACAAGACCTTGCATCCAGGTTGGCCACTAAAGATTGAGAACGTGGGGAATCACACATGCCCAAGTCGAAGCAGGGTGGATGCAAAAAATGTTCTGAAACCACCCCACTGAGCTTATGAGGTCATTTATTTTTATATTGAGGTTTACATTGTTAATTTAAAAGCCCTTGATAATTGAGAACAAATTGCTTATTTATTACACTTACATAATTTGCTTTTACTAGCTACACAGAATAGGAAGCTTTTCTTCAAGAAAAATCCAAAGCACACTTTAAATTGCTTGGGTTTTGTTTCTTTTTGCTCTTATGTCATTTTGTGTTTGAATAACAGAGTTGAACAACATGCAACAGCCTGGCTCAACTTTGCAAAGTCCATGTGATGTGTAACTCCTGTGCTATTTTGGCATGGGGAAACAAAAATCTCACCAGCAATAGAAAGAATAGAAAACCTCCCTTGTGGTTTAAACTGTCTCCTTGAATTCTTAAGTGTCATAAAATTACAGCTAGTTCTGGCATATGGCATTTCAGATAGAGTTTGTTGCTTTCCCAAACCCACAGGGATAATGACTTGGAGGAAAGGGCTATAAATACTTTAAAGCTAATAGTTCTGCTGAGTTGCTTTGGTGCTTATTGACCAGTAAGGAATTCTGAGTTTTGAAAGCTTTGCAAAATGGATGAAGACATGAAACCATTGTGACAAAACTAAATTACCAAATACGAATCCTAATTTGTGTGAGCTTGAATTCTCCCCCCTTAACTTGCGAGGAGTCCTGTTGGTTACAGAGGGGTAGTCATGGAAAAAACTGCTGAAAAAGGCAAGTGTTGAGCTGGGCAGTGTGTCCCAGGGCAGGGCAAGGTTACTCTGGCTTTCCCTCCTTTCCCTTGTGTCAGGGATTGTGTGCAGAGCAACCCTTCAAGGTTTCTTTTGCTTTTTCCAGTGCTGGCAGGCAGTGGAGGGCCCACATTTCACAGGTGGATTTGCAGTTCAGTGCAGCTGTTTGCCCTCAGCCCAGCTGAGTTTAGATAATCAGACTCTTTGGACTGGTTTTGTGTAACACTTTCATGAAGGCCAAATGTTGGCAGCACTTCTGTTTCCTCCCAGAGGTGTGGGGAGGGGCTCAAGCTCCTGAGCTTTCTTGCTGACCCCCCATCTGCAGTCACGGGAAACAGCTACATGGCCCTTTGGTGCTGGAATATGTCCAGCAGTTGCTGATGTGCTGAGCTGTCTCTTCTCAAGAAGAGGGTCAGAGGAAGGGATTGGGATGCCCTCATCTTTTCCCATGCTCCCTTTCCATGGAAGTGTTGCTGATGTGCAGTAGGAGTATGTTGCCAAGGGTTTGGTTTGCTTCTCCTACTCTTGCAGCATTACACTGCACCAGTATCAATTTATGTACATAATACTGCAGCATCCAGAACCATTGGGCAACAAGTAATGAGCTTTCCTTTGCAACAAAGAGGAAAGTTTGTCAGCAGAGACTGGTATCTGCTTTGGGTCGTAGCTATGTGTGCTTGTCTTGCTCTCTCACCTGCTGCACGTACACTTAACAAAGGAAATTTTTGGGTTTTTTTTATCCCCAGGGAATCCAGGACTGGCCAAGGCAGAGAATGTTTTGTCCCAGAACCATGTGCTGTTGCATCAGAAGCCTGAAAAAGTTTCTCATCCAGGCCAGATTGCAGTAGGTTCTTTCAAATCCACTGATATTTTTGATTTGTCCATTGTTTGTCTGTGCAGACAGCTCTTTTGGTGTGTGAGTTTGCTGTTACTCACGAGTCAACCTGAGGGGTGTGTGGGGCTGGCTCAGGCTCACTGCTCTCAGTCCAGGTCTGGTGTGCAGCTCAGGTCCTTAGCAGAGTGTCTGGTTTTGGCTCAAATCACTTTGCTGTGTGAGATACCCACCTGTGATGGACCAACAGAAGCATCAGCATCCTAGTAAAGCTTTTTTTGGTGTGGAAGTGACCATAGCTGTATATGCTGGGACAGTAAAATACGGCACGTGCTGTTTAACAATGGGTTCTTCAACTGAGTTTTCTTTGCTCAGAGTCCAGGCTCCTTTGCCAAGGTGAAGGACAGTGCCAACTCCTTGTTAAAAGCAGCAGACTATTCCTCTTCAAGCGATGAAGGCAGCAGCAGCAGCAGCAGTGATGAAGATGACACAAACCACACAAGGTTGGCTTGATTATTGTTATTAGTAATATTTTTGTTACACACTTCTAAATATCTATAAAAAGCTGGCATGCATAAATACTCCCCCTCCTTTGAAGTTACTATCACTCATTTGTGTCAGTTGTAATTAAGCAATTTAATTGCATTTTAATGAATTCCTGGGGTTAAATGTTTGCTCCATCAGATGTGCAAAGCTTTGATACACTTTGATGACTTGCTGTCCTGGGACAATGAGGAAATGTCTTGTTTTAACTGGATATACTGGGTAGTGCTTTTACAGGGATTACTTCACATTGATCTACATTTACAAGGAATTTTTGAAAGAAAAAAGGAGAGGGAAGCAAAACTGTAAAAACTCTATGCCTTCATGACAAATACAAGTTAGAGTGGAGAAAACAAGGCAAACATGACCCTTGAGTTCACATAGTCTGTTCACTCTAGGAAAAATAATTACCACTGAAAAGTTGGTTCCTTCACCAGGGCTGTATATAAAAAGGAGGGATAGTTTTGTGAAATGTGTTGTATTTTTAATACTGACATTCTGCACAACTGCTGTGATTTCCAGCTAATGCTCTGGCTTGTCCCACAGCTGATCTCACCTGAACTGTGTCTCTCTAGCTTTCCAGTTTCTCTTGCTGGTTTTGTGACTGACATCTTGTGGTGTTCTGTCTGTCATGTAAAATGTGTATTCTGCTGAGAGATAGTGGAGCAAGAATAGCATGGTACTCCAAGGGAAGGGAGTCAGGGGGTCACCTGGCCTCCCTTGCTGTTAGGAACAGCAAACAGAAACATTTTTTAGTGTTGTTGAATGAAACTTTTGGTTTTCTTGCAAAGAGGCTTCAGTTTAACTCAGGTTCTGGGATTTACTTTGACGTGCATCCAGGGCCACAGAGCTCTCTGGGATGGGGCTCTTGCTCTTCTGACAGAATTACACATGCAGTTTTGTCAGGTGTCAGGCAGACATGCCCAGATCTGGAGCATTGTTGGCAGGTTATTGTGTTGGGCTGGTACCAGTCCTTTTTCCTGTGCTGTTCTAAAGAGGTAGAATTTATGTGCCTGCATATGCTCCTCATTTGCATTTCTGAAGCTCATTTTCAAAGCTGAGATGAGGAGAAAGAATTGTAAAAATCTTATAGCTTATTTAGTGCACCTGAAAGAGCTGACTTTTACTGTAATGTCTTTGTTTTCCTACTGATCCTCTTCCAAACCACCTTATTCTGATCTGTAAAAAGTTTTATTCGCTCTAGGTCGTAGAATTCATCCTAGACCTCAGAAAGACTCTACATAAAAATATGGATTTGCCCTGTAGCAATGGCTTTGCTGTGTAAGTGTCAGATTGCTGTGATCCTTGCATGCTGTAATGATTTGAAGGAGTGGTATCACTGCCTTTGGAACTCTGCATTTATTTGCATCTCTTCTCTGTCTGAGATCTACCCATCCTCTGGAGAGGTGCAATTAGCAGGATGCTCCCTGTCACATTTATCTTGTTGTGCACACAGCCACTGCAAGAGCCCCTGTAAAATCATAGGTATAATCTTGGCTGAACATCATTTATATTAAAAGATACTTCAAGAAGTATATCCGGATTGCTGCCAAATAAATAGCAAAAAAGGATAGTGATCTGACTGAAAGGAGCAGCCAGTGCTGAAACTGCATATTCTGGATGAAGTGAAGGGCTTGGGGGTATTTTGCTCTTTAAAGCTTGTGACTGTAGGAGCTGAAGCCCCTTGCACTCTGGAGTGTTTCTGTGGGGTTCTGGCTGAATCACCTTGGGCCAAGTTTTAGTGGGTTACTGAAACCAACCCGTGCTTTCCTGTTCTTGCCTGGGCCGTGGAGCAGCACCTGATGTCCACACTCCAGCTTTCCTGGAGGAGCTCAGTAGGACAACACTTGGGACATATGCAAGAGAAGGAGCTTCCTGTGTTCTTGGATGAATCCTGGTAACCACCCTGAGAAGGCTCATTTCTCAGGATGCTGGACTAAGGGCTGCTGTGTTTCACCATAAAACAACTTCTGGTCTTGTGTTTCTATACAGTGAGATGAGCCAGAATTCTTCCTCACACACTCCAGTTTTTTGTTTTAAGGAAAGAGTGTCAGTGTTTGTGATCCAGTGTCTTACCTCCTTGTTTAGCACATCTATTCCATTGATACTAATTTCTCCTACTTTATGGAGAGTGCTTCCTCCTCCAGTGCCTGCAGTCTGCCCCTAAAACACTGAGTATCCTGGGACCTATTTGTTTGGTTCAGTTTCCTCTCTTTGCTCTTGAATTGCTGTTTCCTACCAGCATTTGGACAAGCTGGATGCAGGTGTGTGCTTGGCTAGGAATTACTTTCTCCCTCTCCTAAGTTGGAGGTTGACATTATTTAAGATCAGCTGCTGTTTGCTTCCCTGAAAAGAACAAGTTCTGGCATTCACCATTGATCCTAATCCACATCTTGTCATTCCTTCTAAGTTTAATATGCAAATATTGAGTCACTCACATAGAATGGGGAGACAATCCAAAACCAAAAGATAAACAACCAGAAGTGCTACAAAAACTCCTACTCCTACACACCCATCTTAACTCAGTAGGTCTCTCACCAAACCTTCTTTGTTATTGTATAGGGCATCATTTAAAAGGAAAAAAAATACATTACAGTCTGTTATCAGTTGGCACACAGCACTGTAGAGCCCTTCACACTGGCTGAATGCAGTCAGTTTTATAATTACTGGAAAGGAGGCAAAAATGTAATAGGCTTAAATGGATTGCACTAAAAAAGATATGAGTATAAATAAGTAAATGGGATAAATAAATAATTTGAGGTGGAAGTGTGCAGAAATGGGGCCAAGACATGCTTGAAGCAGTTCCACTTGGGTGAAAAAGTTTAAAATGCAAAGATACCTCAGGCAGTGCAGGAAGAAGTGATGTACTGGGAATTCACAACAGACATTTGACTTGTTCTCACTCTTGCTTTTGGTATCAGCTTTTGATCATTGTTGAGGACAGGATGCTGGGCTAGGAGCTCTCTTGGCCCCAGCCAGTCCAGCAGCTCTTGCTTTCTTCTGTCTCTCTGTGCACTGGGCAATGTTTTCTGTGTTTCTTCTTAGGTGAGGATGTCCATGTTTCAGGGAGTGATTCACAGGATGAAATTCCAGTGTAGTCTATCCCAGCAGGCACTGGCAAAGAGGTCCCTGACAGCAGTACATGGCAGAGCAGCTGCTGCTCTCTCTGGAGTGCAGGGTGGCTCATAATTACACCCCACAGGGGAATGTGTGATGGGAGACAAAAGTTTTGAAGTAGACACTTCTCAAATGAGAGCTTGAGGGACTTGCCTGAGCAATGCAGTGTCTGAAAGATGATGGATGAAATGCAGGGAAGTGAAGGGATGTTCTCTGTTGAGGTGGGGAGAGCTTCCTGCTGTGTGAGTGGTCCTCAGGCACAAGTCCATTCAGTCAGATCCACAGACTAATCAGCTTGCTTTTATACAAGAACCTTTGAGTGTAACTATTGAATGTTAATTATGTTCACTTTTGAACATGGTTATGTGTAGTTTTTTCCTTTTTTTTTTTTTTCATTTATCTTTTTTCCCTGAAGTAGTTCTGTTCATTAATTGGAGTTTGTTACCAGGCAACTGCTAAGTGGCAGAATTGCAGATTTCTCAAGGACAAGGGTACCAGATGGAATTGAACTGAAACCCCAAAGCACCGTGGCAGAACAGAAGGTAATTTGGCCGTTTGTAAGGGGGTGGAGACCGTGAGGGGGAGTCAGGTTGTTAACGTGCATGATAAACGCCATATCCATTACTGCTTGGGAGTGTTCTCGCTCTGAAGTTCTGCTCTGTCATTGCAAATTATAGCTCTAAACCTTGGAAAAAAAAAGTGTAGTTTCAGGTTTTGTGCTTCCTGTAGAAACGCTTACATTTAGGTACAAAATTACAGTTCTTTATATGTCTTTCTTATTGACCTGTAGTAGTTTCTGATGTCAAGGTGTTTTGGGAAGACACTGGGCAAAAAACACTGTTGATTATTATTTAGCGTGCATTGTTGCTATTTTTAAGAATCTTGACTTCTTTTTATTCCAGTTTAAAGTGAACTACCTCCTACTGCTTAAAATATTACTAGAACAGGGGAAAACCACTTCATCACTCCCTACTGGCTTAGCAAAAATTCTTATCTTCTCATATGTCATGTTGTGGTTCCTTCCAGCTGTAGTTTCTAGTAGAGGCTTCCAGTCATGTGGATTTTCCCCTGTGATAAATATTAGCGCAGAAAAGATGAAGAGAGACAAAGCAGACCAATGTTCTTTGTGGTTGAAAACAAGAAAAAAATTACAGTAATAAGACTTGTACTTGGTGTCAGGGCCCTTTTCAGATATTACTGAGTGTGTTCTTGCTTCACAGATAGGGAAAATAAATCACTGTGAAACTGTTTTTTTCTCCAGAGCTGTGGCAGGGTAGAAAGAAAAAGGAGTTTTCTTTGCCTCTGGTGTCTCTAAACTTCAGACCAGAGTGGTGACCCTCCTGCCTGGGGAGAGAGTTCCACGTGGCATTCGTCCCACTATCCTCGAGGAGAAAGAGCTATAAATGAGGCATAAACCAGTATTCCTTTTGTGGCAAAGCCAGCCCAGTGTTTCCCCTTTCCCTTGATATCCAGGTATTGAAAATAGGCTGCTTGAGGGAAGGGAGAATGTTGGGGTCCTTGAGGCCAGGACCTCCTTGAGGGAGGATGATAAAGAATTGAGGTTATGTGTTTTGGTGGGTTTGGAGGAAAGAGTGTGGGAGAACAGGCAGATGGCTGACACTTCTCATACGTTTCTCGGCTGCTTTCTAGTGTTGTCCCTTCTTTTCATGGAGCCTCCCATCCCTTCCTCAGAACCCCTTTTCACCCAGCAGTCACTGCCTCCATGAGTCTCCACATCATCTCCAGTATCTCCTTCCTTGTCCCATCAGCATGACCTGCTTTGAAGTGGTTAGGGTGTACCAAGCTGCCCGAATGATTCAAATGGGGATTTGGTTTGCTTTAGTTCAGTTGAATGTGACTGAAAACTGAACTAAAAAGCCCCATACTGGCTTCGTTCCCGAATCTCAAATACTGACTTGTATATTTTGTGTTCAGTTTTTCCATCTAAATTAAAACATAAAATGTATTCCCAGAAACCAACCTCTGACTCCATAGATAGTGTTGTCAGGAAAAGAGTTTGTGTGGTACCTCACAAAGTTCACAGGTATTTCCATGGGATGCTGTAAGGAGGTCTGCAGAACCAAACATCACTATACTGGAAATGCTGATGCTGGGTCCTACTAAATGTCCTCTTTCTGGAGTAAGGTTTCCTAATTCAGTAAATGGAAAGTAGCAATGAAATGAATGGTGAAGGGCTTCAAACTGAATGCAGGTCCAGAACCAAGAAGTGCCTTCTTCTGTCTGCAGTACACAAAGGTCAGGTCTGAAACTTGTTAGTAAATCATTTGCCTTGGTATCTCTGAGGCTGAAGTTCCTTCTTTATCTGTGGTTGAGGTAATGGAGAATATTTGTGGAGCACTTCTGGAGTAAACACCAGATTTGTCATCGTGGATGTTTGCCGTACACTTTGGTGTTTAATTTTTGGTTTTTACCTTGCTATAGGGTTTGTCCTTCAATGATGCATCAGGGAGAGCACTCCCCTCCCAATATGCTCATTATTTGTCATCCTAATTAATTGGAGCTGCAGAGTGTATTGGAAATAACCTACATGTGGTGTTTAACTGTATGCTCTCATGCAGGATCAGATTTTAGGGAAACAAGTTCCAAACACCCAAGAAGGCCTTTGGAGTGTAAACAACCAGAACTATCTCCTGCCAGACCTCCTCCAGCAAAGCCAAATTACAGACTCCTCTGTGAACCCGCCACAAGTGCCACTGACTTGCCAGGAACCTCAGAACAAACCTCTGACTAAGGTAAGAGATAAATTACAGACTGACTAGATTGAACTCCAGCCTTTTTAAGTTCCTCTATTCTGTTTCTTTTTACAATGAGTTTTTTCACTACATCCCTTCTTTTTTTTAGAGTTTTATCTGAGGGGAAGATAAGAAATCTTGAGCTGCCTAACAGATTTCATTGCTCCACTTATTTCTCCCTGCTCTCTTTCTTTCATTGCTTTTTTTTTTTCTCCCCTTTTGCACAAGCTAGAGGACTCACACCCTCTGCTCCTTGCCCTGGCAGCATTCTGGTGTGCCTCTGCTCATTGTCCCTGGCTTTCTCCCACCCAAGCATCATGTGAGGGAGCACAGGGACCAGGGCAGCCCCAGAGGGCTCTGGCACTGCTGTGAGCGTGGGCCTGTGGGGAGAGGTCACTAGAGACAGATTAACAGCTCTGTCAGGGCACCACAGGGTGTTTGCCCCAAGCACCACCTGCCTGAGCAGCTCTTGTTTCTGATTGCAGAGCCCATGTGCTGAAAGCCCACCTGCCAAGAGCAGCACATCCTCCACAACATCCTTCACATCATTCATAGATCCAAGACTTCTGCCAATCACCCCTCCCACCAGTCCAGTAGGACCTTCCTGTAGTTCTCGTGAGTATACTTTGCCTTTGCATTAAAATGTTCTTCCTGGGTTTTTCTTTTTTTTTTCCTTTTATATCTTCTTTTTTTCTTTTCTCTCTCTCTTTTTCTTTTTTTTTGGCTGCTGTGGAAAGGGCTTATTGCTTAGAAATGAAAACTCTGAGTAAAATCTGAAACTGGAACTTCGCATTACTGTGAATTTTCATTGTACTGCTTCTGCCCTTGCAGATGTGAACCACATCTTGCAGTTGTGGTTTGCTGTACTCTTCTGCTGTGTTACCCCAATGCTTTCTCAGGAATGCCTGAGGAATTTTCCAGATTTTTTTTTTTTTGCTGTACAAAGCTCTCAGGGCGTTTTCTCACCCCTCTGGGGTTTCTTTCATTCTGCCATAAACAAGGTGGTTCAAATATGAGCTGTAGTCAAACACTCACATTTTCCACAATTGTGTGTATCTTTCATTCCAGCATCTAGTGCCAAACCTGAGCCTGTCAGGAGGGAAAATGCAAGGAAGGGCTCCGTTGTCAATGTCAATCCAACCAATATCCGCCCACAAAGTGACAGCCCAGAAATCCGTAAATACAAGAAGAAATTCAACTCCGAGGTCCTGTGTGCTGCTCTCTGGGGTAAGCTGGGAGTGCTTGGGCAGGTGTGTGGAGGGAAGGCACAGCAGGAGAGGCTGGCAGTGTCTGCTAGGCAGATTTCACAGTTTTATTGCTGATCTCCTGGCAGAGAGTGCTGGAGTGGATCTCTGAGCTGATACCTGTGTCACTGACATGGCCCTGCCTTCCCAGGGACAAGATAGCAAAACGTGAATTACAGCTGCAAAGGACTTTGTGCATCAGAATGAGACAATGTTATGATCAAGCACCAAGTTGAAACCATGCTCATTGAGAGAGCCAAAAGTTGCAAATGTTTCAGCAGCTTTTGTGGCTCATGAGACTCATCTGAGCTGCACATGGGTACAGCTGATCACAGAGCCCTGACCCAGTGGAAATAATCCAAACATGAAGCCTTTTGCTGTCATGTGAGTTAGGTATTCCAAGGATCCAGAGCAGGTCAGGTCTTTCCAAAAGCTTGTCTTGCTTTGTTCCTGCTGCCACTGCTTATTCTGAGCATCACTGGACCACTGTTTTAATTTACATGCTTTTTACAGGGTCAGCTTCACGTGGTGTAAAACCAACATACAGCAGTCAGACTCTCAACAGCTGTAGACACTGTCCCAGTCACATGTTAGCTAAATTCTTAAGTTATTTGGCCATCTCTCTACACCATAAGATCAGATGTATTCTATGGGACTCACCCAGCCTCTTACTCCTCACTTTTTGAGCCTGGAATGGCAAGTAAATGCAGTAGATGGAACATGTAGATTCCAAAACAAATGTAGATTTCCGGTTTATAGCTTCACAGATTTTACGTAATGTGGGTTTGTAGGAATCCAGAATTTTAAATTAAAATTTAAAAACAAAGCTGTGTGGCAAGGTGTGTAATTAAATGTGCATTGAGGCTGAAGAGCACCAGGTACTTGTCAGAGCATTGCCAGTGGAGGAGGGTGCTTGTTACAGTAGGATATCTTATGTTGGGTCTTTGGAATCTGCTGATTAGAAATATAGATGCCATTCCAGCCAAACACAATTTCTGACATTCTCTGATGTCAGCAACCCAATGGAGCCTTTTCTTCCATAGCAGCAGTTGGATTTCATATGGATTCACTCCTTAATTTGGTATTTGAAGGCATTTTCCAAACCAGAGACTATTCTCAAACAAATCCTGCACTTCCCTGTAATACAGTGCTTCTTCCCACAAGTTTGATACCTCCATGATTTGAATGTTGTGTTTGGAAAAGGAGAGTTTGTGGGGGGTGGATTTTAGTTGTTTTTCGGGGTTTTTTTCGTAATTGATAGGGACCCTTGGAGCACTTAGTTGGATCTCCTGTGTCACTACTGCAATGGTGCTGGACTGGGACTTTAGCACTGGTCACAGGTACTTTACAAGGTCACCTAAGAAGTTCAGATTCACAGAATATTTTTCTTTTTGTTTAAATCAACGTAGACTTCAGCAAAACTACTCATCCTTCAAGTTCCATAGGTATACAGGTGTTCTGCTGAGTAAAAATTCTAATGGTGAGATACTGTTTTTTCTGGGAAGTCATCCATAGAGCAACAGAGAAATTATCAGGTACCATTAAGTGAGATTAAATAAAAATTGGTTCTTAAAACAATGAACACTTGGTGACCTCTGAATCATTAGGTGACTTATGCAGGTTTTTTTTCCATGTATTGACAGGAGTAAATTTATTGGTGGGAACAGAGAATGGATTGTGGCTGCTGGACAGAAGTGGGCAAGGAAGAGTTTATACACTGATTACAAGGAGACGGTTCCAGCAAATGGATGTTCTGGAAGGACTCAATGTCCTAATTACTATATCAGGTTGGTTCAGTGGCTAAAAGTATCTGACCCACGTTGGGGTTGGAGGCAATTAAAAAGAAGAATTAGGTTATAAACTAGGTTGAGGAATTTTCTCTTTCAGAAAATCACAGGACAGTTATTCTTGTTAACAGAAAAACTCTCCTGAATTTTTAACATTTGCACTCCCATTCCAGAGTGGCTTTGGGACAATTCATTGCCTGGTTAATGTGTAAAATGGTTTATGGGAAGTACAGACTATTTCATATTCCTAAAATGGACTGATTCTCTGCAAGCTATAGTTTGTCGCTTTTTTGTTTCTATGATGGGTGAGCATCTATCTAAGTGCAGTTCTAATAACATACCATGCTATAACCTCATCCTGTGTTCAGCAAGAGGCATGAGCAGTAATATAAGAGTGATCTGTATTGTGAAAGCATCAATAACATTGAGTGGAGGCCTTCAACCTCTGCTGGGAAACAGTTTGGACTCTGGCCTTATTCCCCATGGCTGAGAGTGGCCTCACAGGATGCAAATACATACCAAGGCCAGAGGTGTGGGTCCAACAAGGAATAACAGCTCATCTCCAGTCCAGACTCATCATGGTGGGCAATGGCAGCAGCTGTTTGTCCCATACTGCCAGGTCCAGTTGTTGCTGGGACATGACAAAGTTTTTCTCTTCAGAGTAATCTGTGGTCCCAAAGTGCTGTTGACCATAGGTGCTTATGAACTAATACAACAAAAAGAGTGGTTGAGATGAAGTATGACAAAATAATTCTCACCTGGAAAGGCATCCAAAAGCAAAATATCTACTTTGAATAAAAATTGACAGTTAATTAGAACTAAATGAATAGCTTATTCAAAGTGGCCATTGTAGGACATGCCTGTGTTCCAGGAAAAACAGTTAGTGTGATCGTTTCTGATAATACCAATGTCTGTAGAAATATGTTCTTTGGCCCAAGGGAAGAATTTTAGTCAGGTGTGAAAATCTAGCATGAAGTTTGAGTCACAAGATAAGTGCACATGTGCCCAGTGCCATAGGATTGCTCCTGTTCCAGTTCCCCATGTCCCCATCACCCCAGGCATTCTTTTTGTGCCCTTGCTATGTTCTCTCACCCTGGCAAAGCACAAGGACCTGCTGTACTCAAGGTCACAAAACTCTGGCATTTTGTGAGTGGAGGGAGTTTGTAGTTCAGGGAGTTAAAGTCTCTTTTTGCAAATCCTAGGGAAGAAGAATAAGTTGAGGGTGTATTACTTGTCATGGTTGAGAAATAAAATTTTGCGCAATGATCCGGAGGTGGAGAAGCGACAAGGCTGGGTGTCCGTGGGAGACCTGGAAGGTTGTGTGCACTACAAAGTCGGTAAGGATTTCCTGTTTTTCCTTGGAGAAATGCTTAATCATCCTCCTTTTTATCTTGTGACAGCAGCATTCTTCAGCTTTTGTTTCAGGGTTGTATTGGGTGAATATCTCCTGAGTTCTTTCAAGACTCGCTGTTTTACATGGCAGATGCCTTGCTCCCTGTCGTTCCAGGCAGCATCTCTTCTTGCAGCAATTACCAGATGATGTAATGGCTGTTCCTGTAATGGCTGGAAGGAGAGAGTGCCAGCCACAGTCTGTGCTCAGTCAGTTGTTTCGTTTTTCTGTAGTTTTTTAAGGTTTTAATTCAACGGATGTTTTCCACCTCCTCAGCTTCCTTCTTGGCCGTAGGTAACTGCTATGAAATTGGACCTAGTTCAAGTCCTAGTGAATCATATTTGTAGGATGTCCTTAGGTAGATCAGCTCATCCCTTGCTCTCTCAGGAAAGACCCAAATATTCCTTTGTTTAAACACCCTGGAAATGGTACCATCTGGCTTTTCTTTGGCTCTCAGGCAGCTCATTCTTGAAAGTGAATGTGAGGATTTGGATAATTTCTCTCATTTAACTGTGGGGCGTGCACAAGTTTTGCTTTGGTGAAAGATAGTGCCACTTTCACACACCCTTCTTCGAAGCCAAATAAAGCCATGATACAGAGGAGTGCAGGAAATGTGAGGTGGCTGCTTCTCAGTAATACCTTGCTTGATGGTTTTGCCTTTTGGCTTTAGAAGAGGCAGGGGTTAAACTCAAGAAAGAATGTGAAATAGATGTGTGTTTTTATTTTAACTGTGATTACAGCTAAGCACCCACATATTCCACTTCAGGTGCTCATCCTTGGATTTGGTGCATTTAAAAAAAAAGCAATGACAAAATACTTATCCTAAAATTAAAATTGGTAGGAGCTTCTGTGTTTACATATGACAAGCCACTCCTGCATTTTTGACAGCACAGCTGCTGCTGTTTTTCTCTTGGTGAATCTTCTTGTATCTTGACCTTTGGTTGTGCAGCTATTTTTCCAGGTAGAAAAGGAAAAGGATGTACTGTTCTGCATTTTCGTGGAGTTTGCTGCATTTTCTTGTTCTCTGCCTATGTGAGATAGCATCCTGTTTCCAAAAGCTTGTCTCTGGTGGAGTGAAAACACAATGCACAAAGAAATCTTAATTTTCAATGTATAATTCTTCATTTATTCTCAATGGGCTTAGCATGACCTTAATTGTCTTGGAGAAATTGCTCATCTCTTAAATGCTTACTCATCTCAGAAAGATTGGAGTCCTTCACCCACACAGTACCTGGGGATTTAACCCACAGATGAGCAGTGAAATGAAAATTCATCCTGCCAAGTCTGACAGAATTGTTCAGCCAACAATCCCCAGTCCTCCAACAGTAACATATTCATAGCCAGTAGTGGTGGGGTATGTTCATACTTTAAAAATCAAGTGGGTTGGTTTAGCTGCAGGGTTAAGACTTTGTTTTCTGAGTAGTGAGATTTCTTTTTCATTACTATATGAAAAGGAATATATAAATATTGGTAACAGTCATTTGACTTTACTGAAAATAAATGAATTGTAGGTTTCCAGTCAAGGTACTGTCCCTGGTAATATTAAACATTGATGTCCAGAATGCATTAGTCTCCCTTGCTGGGTAATGTCTACCTCTACAAGTAATCCATTGAAATTATTTCATGTGTTGAGATGGTCTTTGATTTAAGTGTCAGTCTGATACCTAAGGAATTGTTCTTCTTGTATTACAGTAAAATATGAGAGAATCAAATTTCTTGTAATCGCTTTGAAAAACTCAGTGGAGGTTTATGCTTGGGCTCCAAAGCCTTATCACAAATTCATGGCTTTTAAGGTAAGTGAAACATCACTTTGGTTCACATGTGTCACTCTCTCACTGTTTTTCATCTACTCTCTGCTTTTGTTTTTGTTGTTTTGTATAACATTTATTCTAGCTAAAGATAAACTGCGTTTTCTTTAAAAGAAAATGTAGCACATTTGATGTACTTTGGAGATGGCAAGGATGAAACTGTCACAGTTGTGAGTGTTAGATGTGAATAACTTGTTTCTCTCTACCCCAGCCAAACACAGCAGGTGCTGTGCCAAAATGTGCATTTGAATTGACAAAGTTGATGTTGATTTCCCTCAAAAGGGGAGGAAATTAAACACAAGGGTAGTCAGCCTGCTTTTTGCCTAGTCCATTTCTAGAATCTTGATTTCTTTTTCAAACCACAAATGAATTATCCAACTGTCCTTGTAACTCAGTGGATGATGGATACTTAGCTCCCTAAATGTAACCTACTATTTAACAAAAATAGCTGTCTAACGTTCAAGTTTTGAGAATTCTTAGGATCTTAAATGTAGTTCTGCAAACCAGCAATTTTATTGTGTTACTGCATTTTTCTTTTTCCCAGTCCTTTACCGCACTTCATCACAAACCACTGTCAGTTGACCTGACTGTTGAAAATGGGCAAAGACTAAAGGTCATCTATGGCTCAGTAGTGGGATTTCATGCCATTGATGTGGACTCTGGATCTGTGTATGACTTGTACCTTCCAACACACGTAAGACAATCCAAAAATCTACGTTAATGCCTTTGTTCTTTGGGCTGTGTATTGATGATGATCAGGTTAAGTTTGTGCTATTTTTGAAAAGAATGATCAGAGGCTGCTAATACAAAACCACTTTTCACATAGTTTTATAACCCTGAAGTCCTTTTTAAATGCTTTTACCACATTTAGAATGTCAGTTTTAATGGTTTAATGTCAGAAAGCCTATTGTATGGATAGTACTAATTTTAATTGATATATCCTGGAAATTTAGGACTTAAATAGTCAAAGACACAATAATATCTACATGAATTTATGTGACTTTTACAATTTGCCACTGTGCAGACAGCAGAAACAGACTTCAGACTAAGTAAATTTGCTGATCTTCTTGCCATTCAGTTGTCCATGAAACCACTCTGTAAATTCAGAAGAAGTTTTACATTTTCCTTGTGACTTTCTCATTAGATTGTCAGTAAGTTAGCATGAAGGTGTTGATTTCAGGGGTGTGTGTACATCCTTCATTGTGTCTCTGTTTGAGGTGATGGTGATCACTAAATTTCTGCTTAAGTTCATATAACAGCAAATTGCCCTGCAGAAGTGAATGGCTGGCATGGGGCTGTCTAATATGAAGTCTGTGCTGTGGTGTTAATATTTTTGGATTTTTACTTATTTGCTTATTTTTTAGCTATTCTAGATGGTGCTTTTCAAAGCTGTATGTCCCAAAAGCCAGACAATCTTGGGGGCTTAAGTTCAGTAAACTGGCAGGTTCCAGACTGGCTCCAGTCTGATGGGAAGCTCCTGGCAGACTGGCTCCAGTCTGATGGGAAGCTCCTGGCAGAGAAACTTCTGTGCACACTTGAACCCTCCCTGAAGTCAACAGTGCTCCACAGGGGCTGGGGGTGCCATGGCCTCCTTGCATCCCCAGACCATGTGTCCCAAAGTTATGCTTGGGAGGTCTGAAGAAATCTCATCCCAAATCTGCATGTTGCAGCCTGTGCCATGAATCCATTTATTTTAACTTTTCTCCACTCTCAGCCCCTTGTTTTCAACCCAAATGAAAATCCACTCCTCCTGTGCAAGCCACTTGATCACTCTGCTGCCCGTGCAAGCCACAGCCTCCATGTTCTGTCAGACCTGTGTTCCTGGTGGACACAGTGTGTAAGACTGGCTGTTAGATTTATAGACTTCTCTTAACTGAAAAATGGCTTTTCCAGCTGTTCTAACTGTTGAATCACCTGCTAAAGGCTTGTACTGTTTATTTTGGTGTTGTTTTTTTTTTAAGGTACTTAGTATTTGTCTTGTTAGAGGGTTTATTTAATGTGACAGTAGCTTTGTTAACTAGGCAGCTGTGATGAATTCACATCAGTTTGTAAATTGAAGTGTGGTGCCCACGTGCCTTTCTGGAAGTGGGTTGCCCAGCAAGGTGAGCAGTGACTTGTCAAAAGGATCATTAGCATAATTGCCCAAGAGAAGAAAGGCAAAGAAAAAAAGTGAACTTTCTTAGAGGCTTTACTTTTTCAACAGGCTGCAAATATAATTAGGTACCTGATGAGAGAGATTTCCCAGGTGACTGCCCTGGATCTGTGGGGCACCTGAGACTGACTGTGTTTGTGTGAGCTCTTCAGCCACAAGTTAGCACAGACTAAAAATATATTTTCTCTTCAGAGTCTTAGACTGAAATAAATCAGCTGCTACAGCAGCTCAATCTCTTTTGATATTCTAGTATTTTAAAAGAACTAGAACTTGATAATTATCTCAAGGAGCTTTGTGGTGGCAATAGCCCAGACTGTAACAGGCTGACTTGAGATACTCTTGCTTTCTGGTAGCCTCTTTTCCTGGTTCCCCACCTCTTTCTTCATCTCTTACCTGCTCCGGTCGCTCATGCGAGTACCAAGGCAACGCATTAAAATTGCTCTGCGGCTCTGGATCCCCGTTCTAGTGTTACGGATAGTTGTTGCGGAGGCACGGAGTCAAGTGGGTGGCCTGAGTGTATTCAGTTTGGCAAGTACAGCTTCAGTGCTTCTTTTACTGTTCATTAATGTCTGTGCTTGAGGAAGAAAAGACCTGTGTGTGGCTGGCTTGTGAGAATGATGTAAAGCTCCAGTCATATGCTTCCTATAGAAATATTAATTGTGGTGGTTTAATTTACTATTTAACATCCTGTTTTGAGTAGTGCTTTAAACAAGGAAATGCTTTGTTACTGTTTTTTTTAAGGCTGTCCTCTTTTTCTTTCAAAAATGCTTTCATAAAACTCCACCCTCATGGTTGTATACTTCACCTTTGGTTTTGGTCTTTTTTTGCTTGGGATATGTTGGCTTCTGGGAGAGATTCGTGTGGGTGAAATGCACTGTTCCTGTGGCATGCAGAGGTGTGCCCAACAGCAGTCAAATGGGCAGCTATTTGTAGTGAAGGATGTGGGAAGGGAAGGACAATGAAAAGGTCCAGGGAACCTTTTACAGCAAGATAAATATTATTAAATTTGCAGGTTTTTAACTTGTGAGTGAGAATAGGGAAATATCATGGAAAGTGAAAGCACTGATCTCCTGCACTGTGGAAGTTTCTGTCCTTCCTCCGTCTTCTGAAAAAGTTGTGAATTCAAATTTATTTCACCTTTCTCCTATTTGTATAATGCAAGTATTTTGTGAGTGACTAAGTAAATATTATTGTGTCTCAATGGCTCCATGACTTCTTGAAACCAATGAACACTGGTAAATTTAAAGTGAAGTATTGAATATTGATTTATTTGCAAAGCTACCATCATATTCAAAGGGGGGAGAAAGGGAGAAAGTCTGTTTCAGAGGCTTCCTAGCAAACTATACAGCCTCTGAGAACAGGCATTTCTTTCACTTTCCATGAGCCATGAGCTAGTTCTTTTTATTGCTCTGCCAAGCTAGTTAGATCGATGTAATTGCTGAAATTGCAGACCATGTTCTGATATAAATCTTAGCAAAATGCAATTCCAGATCCAGGGGACCATTCGCCCACATGCCATTATCATCCTCCCAAACACCAGTGGCATGGAGCTCCTGCTCACCTATGAAGATGAAGGCATCTACATTGATATATATGGGCATTTCACAAAGGAGACTGTTCTACAGTGGGGAGAAATGCCAGCATCAGTAGGTATGTATGAAAAACAGCTCCTTATTAAATATAAGGTTCTGCTGCATGAAGCCTGACTTCTTTATGAGGTTTGTATCTATGTGAAAATGGTTGTATGGCACATAAAGCACCTTCTGAGCAAACCAGATGTGTAAAAGAGTAAACAGATTTATGGGTGTTTGTGTTAACACAGCCAATGATTACAATAGGGGCTTCCCATTTGGACCACATTCTGTATTCTTGTCACACTGTTTATTGCATCACACATTCACTATACAGACAGACTTCACTGAAGATGCAGCTTACCACCAGTTTCCACAGGGAGATTTATGTGAATTACAGAGGGGGGGAAAGTGTTTTTGTTGTTCATAGCTCACAGCGTTTTATGTAGGAATTCACAGCTACTGAGGGGTCAGTTACTGAAGAGATCTGTAACTGCTGTCAGATGGCCCCTTCATTTTATCACTTTAAATTCACAGGGCTGCCAGGCCAGGGTATTTGTGATAGATTCTTAATCTCCTCATGCTTGTAGTTGGCTGTGTAGGAGGAGATTCTGGTTGTACTGGAGCCAGGACAGCTGCTTATTTCACCTTTCCCATAGGGCTTCAGGCTAACAGTGTGGGGAAAATGAAGAGCAGCACTGGCAGATTTTTGGGTTTATTACTTGTTACTTTTAATTTCTGTCTCACTCCTGTTCTTTATTTTAAAACAAACATACCAACAAAACAAGCCACAGACAATTGGACTGCACAGAAGCCTGTTATTAGCTTGGAGGAAACTGGATACCACAGTGAAAAATGAAGGATGTTCACCTTTTTCCTTTCATTTCTACCTGAGTAGTTTTAAGAAAAGCTCATCTTTGGGATGTGCTACAAACCAAATTTGACTTCTGATTGAAATCACATTTCCACTAAAACAACCTAACCTATAAACACACAACTCAAACTTCATGCAAGGGCCTCTGTTAACTGTCATTTTAGTAATTTTACCACTAACTCATATCAATTTTCTTAATCCTTTGATATCCTTGGCTGCAGACAAAAACATTATGAGAGAAATGTGAATAACTGTTATTTGAATGGCCCTACTTAGGGATCAACTTGACAGTTTCTTGAAAGGTCCTGTTTTCTTGGGATTTCTATACCCATTTCATACCTCCTGAAGTCTGTATGAGTGTATCTCAATTTTCACTCTCTGTTGCAGAGATAGAAGGGTCTTGTGTTACCCTCAGGGTGCTCTCTAGTCATCCTTTGCTCATTTCTTGATTTCTTTAAACAAGTATTTTGAAAGAAAAGTTTGTAGATGGTGAGAGTATTTTGATACAAAAAATAAAAAATAGTTTGTATTGCAATCGATGGATTTAGGGCAGGGAATCTAAATATATCTTATTCATAGTCTTAAATTGGGACCTCTGTGACCAATCTGTTAATAAGAAATCGGAGAGAGGAAGCTCAAATCCCATGGGAAATTAAAACTGTAGAAGTATTCTATATTTAATCTGAAAGATGTACACATATGTAGGGCTGAATATAAATACAGCTGTAATATTTTCTATAAAGCATGTTTTAAAAGGCATTAAGAAGCATCAAGTTAGTAAGATTTGGGAGCACTCTTGCCCTTTTTTGTGAGTAAAGAATTATTTACAGTGTGTAGCCATAGAGGGTTAACACAAATCTGGATATTCCCAGAGGAACTAGTAAAAGTCTTTATTTCCTTTTCCCAGTACATTTTAGAAGCAAGAAGACTATTCTGTAGAGAAACAGACAGTGTTACCAAAAGGTGGTTAAATTACTGCCTCAATGCTCTACAACACACTAGCTGGAAGCATAGGATATTTTTATCTAAAGCTGCAGTGGAAAGTGGACTTAAAGTAACTATTCCCAAGGTGCTCGTAGTATAGGAGCTGTTGTTCCAAAATAAGACTTTATTCAGAGTATCTGCTCTCAGTGCATCTCACATGAAACACCTCTAAGAGCTCCCATGTGGGAGGATTATCCTGACTCAGTACTGACCTTTGAATTCATAGCCTGCTATCCTTCAAATTAATCTCCATGTATGGATAAGTCCTTATTACTGCACAACTGAGCAAATGGTGTAATGAGGCTATTTTGTTTGCATGCTGTTTCACAGATGAAATTTGGGAAAGAATTTTTGATTCTGCTACAAAACTGAGATTTTATGTTACTTGTACTTAAACCTGCCATTGTCAGTTGACAAGTTCTTGGTATATTGGCCAGACAGCCGAGCATCAGGGCTTAACTTGGCATATCTGGTTTATTCTGTTCCTGTTTTGAATACTGCCTGGAGGTCAGATTCTTCAGAACACAGCAGAAGTGGTCCAGATGACCTAGAGGTTGCAGCAGAGACTAATGAAATGGTTACTGGGAGCTGCAAGGAAGCAATTCAAATTGAAATCTGCCAAAGGCACAGATACAGACACAGCATAGGGGGACCTGGAGTGTAAATTTCATGTAGTGGAAAAGATCAGGAGACTTATTAGTTCTTTGTTGCTAGACTTACATGACCTATACTAAACACTGTAGCCACAGGATGGTTTCATGCTGTTTATATATATGCACCTGCCTTGCTTCCTACCCCTCCAGAACCATAGAGTGCCTCTCTGTTATGTTCAAAAGCAAAATTTGAAAAGGTTAATATGATGTCATTTGTTACAAAAAATAGCAAAAGTTTGAGTCTTGTATCATTTTGGTGTTCCTCACTTTGTGTGTGGTCTGGGCTTACTTTTCAGATACTGTAGACTGCACAGGTGCTGCCCTGGGCTTATCCTGCTACTGCTGCACTGTTCAGAAATGTTAATGACATTTTCTTCATATCCTGCAGCAATGGTGTCCTGTTGTACAGCCTGAAGCATAAAGAAAAGATTTTAAAATATATACATTTCATGTGTTTCAGTTTTAGAAAATACTCCTCCTCTTTTGCCACTCATCCTCAGTTGCTCACTGCTGCTTTGCTTTTAAAACAGGTTAATTTCTTCCTCTTTCCTCATGACTGGGATACTGGGAAAGAATTATCTTGATCTCAGCACTAGTGGCAGGGAAGCCTTCAGTGTTCACAAAGAATAACTGAAAGTCTTCTGAACAAATTTAGTGGAAATTTATAGTCTCTGAGGAAAGTAAAATCACAACACTGTAACCAAACCATATGTGCTTCCAAGGAGGTATGATTTTCATACATTTGTTCTAACAATAATTATAAAGCAAGGATTCCAAATTAGTATTAAATCAACCCTGCTAGAAGTATATACAGTCGTGTGGGCATATTGCCTTTATTTTCTGCTGTCCTTCTCAAGCAGGATTGCAGGCTGTCGCTTCCAGTATCAGTCTGGACTGAAAGTTCAATTTTTAGACAAAAACCTAAATCAACATGGAGGGTTTTAAAAAGCAGACCTTGCTCACACTAATAATACAGGGCAGACATTCTCTGTCCAATGGAGCTAAAACCCAGTCCAGTGCACACATTCCCTCTACATCATTTTAGAGCACCAGAATTCTCAGACTAATGAAATAACAGTTAATAGTTGAACAAGAAGAACGATTTCTGAGCATTGACTACTAATAGAGCATAACTAATGTGATTTTACCTTGGAAGCCCATACAAGTACCAATCGGAGGGCTTTTACTGAAACTGTGCCTAATTTGAGATGTGTGATGTTAACTCCTTCATCACTATTCCAATTTCTTATTGCCAGATTTAAAGGGAGTATTGTAGTCAACTTCCACAGTGCTAGAATATCTTCTTTTGATTTTGGAAATATTACACATAATCGGTGATGGAAAGACACCGAATTAGTCATGTTTCAGATTCTGAAGTATTTAGGTTTCAGGCTAAGCTGAACTCCATAGTAAATACAAACCTAGCTTCCTAATAGGAACAGAGTACAGTGGGTACAGAGAAGACAGTCAAGACTTTTCTTGAATATGAACAGTTAAAGGATGAGAGGCAAAGATGGGCACAAGCTGCACCAAGATATTAGGAGGCAATGTTCGGCCTTGAAAGCAGTGATGCATTGCAGCAGGGTCTTGGAAAGGTTATGAAATATCCATCAAACATATCTGTACAAGATCCTGAGCAACCCTGTCTGTTTTGGCCCCACTTTGGGGCCAGTGGTTAAACAAGATGCCCTTCAGAGTTTTCCTCCAAGCTTTAGTGAGTCTAAGATACACAGTAGTAGTTAAGATTTATATCTAGAGTTCAAAATAAGTCTGAGAGGACGAACTGAAATTTAGTTACTAATCCTAAGGCTTTTTCTATAAACTTAAAATATAAATAATTCAGAATATATTGTTATCAAATATAAATGCATCAGATCCATAATTAACATAAATGAGGCAAGAATCAATCTTTCAGCTGTTAAATAGTACCAATTTTTTTTGTCGTTTTTTTTCTTTTAGCTTACCTTCAGTCCAATCAGGTCATGGGCTGGGGAGAAAAAGCGATTGAGCTACGCTCTGTGGAAACAGGAAATCTGGAAGGAGTATTTATGCACAAGAAAGCACAGAAGCTAAAATTTCTATGTGAAAGAAATGACAAGGTACAGAGATGACTACACTGTGGTGACTTAGCAAAAATGAGTAATAGCTGACTATGACAGACCAGTTCATTTTGGTAACTTTGTTATTGGTTACTTCATACCTTCATACAACTTCCCTGTTCAAAGCCAGTGTAGTCACTGATCCCACAAAGCAGCCATTCTGGATGTTCATTCTGGATGTTCACACATTCCCACCACCAGCTGTTAGAACTCTCCATTCCACCCAGCCTTCACTGCTATCAGTGATAACAAATACAGACATTGTGAACTGCACAGCACCACAGGTGTAGTGAGGAGGGTTAGTGAGGGAGCCTCAAAAACTCCCAGCTACAGGACTGACTCTCCTGGGATACTGAAATTACAGGCAGTTCAGATTAGTCATCATGGGGAAAAAAACCCCAACACTATTAATTGCAGACACCAAGGTATGAATAATAAGATATGATTCTTGCATATAACAATTTTGGTAAATATTCTCTGAAATCTGTTTGGTCCCACTATCATACTTAGAAAACTGAAGCCTAAAACCTTACATTAATTATTTTTAAATGTTCTCCTATGTATTTTCAAATAGGGAAAGAAATACATTGAAAAAATGCAGTTGTACCACAAGTACAGTTTCACTTTAAAAAGTTTCTCATGAGATTAAAATTCAATTGTGATATATGTATATCCTTGTATTTGGGACTGTGGCATTCTATCACCTTTCCTATGTGAGTAAAAATATTTTCATAAATATAAACTGACAGGAGCATCTTTTTTTTTCTCTTTCAAGGTGTTCTTTGCATCTGTACAGTCAGGAGGCAGCAGTCAAATATACTTTATGACTCTTGGTCAAAATGTGCTATTCAACTGGTAAAGTACATCAAAATGAAGAAAATGAAAAATTCCCTGTAGATGGCAGTGTAAAAGTCTCAGAGGTAATACACACAAATTTGCACTTCTTACCGACAAAAAATTTGTCATTATTGGCTTATCAAAATTCATATTCTTTCAGTCTGGAAAGAGTTCCATTTTCCTGTTGAACTACTGCAAACATGTTTAGTTTGTCTTTCAAATTATGTTGCAAACAAAGATTGTATTAGGAGACTTTAGTGAAGAATGTAGCCAATATAAGAAGCTCCTGTACTCCAAAATATGGACAGTTTCACTTTCACAGGTGATGTAATGTTGATATCTTGAACTGAAGTCACTTTTTATGGACAGTGACAGCTGTAGGTAGATACAAAAACACAGTTGGAATCTATTTTGAATTGAGTTGGGGATTGTTCTGGAGTTTAAGCAAGCTGTTACTGTGTCACCAAGGTGAACTTGAATGACTTGTCCAAGTCTTAAAGCAGTGAAAGGGTTTGTGGTGGGTGCCAGCACAGACCAGAAGGCCTGAGGGATCCTCCCTCCTTGCACCTTGAGGCGTCATCCCCTGTGCTGGGTGGACAGGGGTGTTTCAGTACAGAGTTGTAAAAATAGTTAATTCTGAACATGTGCCCCATCTGAGAGATTTTTATAAATGCAGGAGGGGACAGACTTTGTGTTTCTCTCAGGGCTGGTTGCCTGAGCCCATAGACACAGTTACTGTAGGATGTATTTGTAAAAACAGTTTAAATAGTCTGTCAAAATCATAGATGCATAAAGCATTATGAAACAGAACCTGTAACTTTTATTCACACCTGGGACCCACGCTCATATCAATTGATTTAAAGGCACTACCTGTGTATATAAACAAGGGCACAAGAGCAGGCACTTTCTTTTCTGCTTTCTTGCTCTTTCACATCAAGTCTTTATGTATTTGTATGTAAATATAATCTTTCCAAAATGGATGTTAAGATTAACAAATGTATTCTTAATATAGTCATGAAAATATCCAAAGAGTTAATCTATTATAAATAGAAAATATAAATAATTCCAGGTGCTTTCTATGCTAATGACATCTAAATAAAGTTGTGTCTTCTAGTGTTATTGGTGCCAGTGTTTCTGCATAAACTCTGTTCTCAGGGGCTTATAAATTGGCCATAAAACTATAGAGATATAATATATATATATATACACACACCATATATATAATCACATACTATGATTCAATTGTAGGGTTTAATGTAATCCTCATGTAGCTGATTTTTGGATGTACTTTGAAAATGTAAAGCATCAAATGTAATACAAAAGAGCTCATTCCAGACATGATAGGGATAGTGCTGTGGGCAAAAGTGAAATCACTAGTTCCAGTGCTTGAAAATAGGGTTTTTTTACTTGAAATATTTGATACTAAAAGGTGCAGGGAAAGTGTGTTGGAATATCTGGTTGTCTACCTCAAGGATGATGATTCTGTGTTGACTAAGAGGGCAGAAATAGAGTTGCTGGAACTGGTAGCTGTGCTGTCCAGCACATCAGTTGGGATGCTGGCAGTGATGCTGTGACTGACAGGTGCTCAGAACTGCTGTCGCTGTGTCTGTCAGCATTTAGGGGCTAATCACCCTTCCCCTTGTTCCCTGTGCTGGCACCTCACTGCTGCAGGCAGGTCTGAGGTGCCTGCACTGTTGCTCTTATGTTTTTGGCTCTATGGAGGACTGCACTTCCAAAGTTACTAACCTAGCACTTTTCACAGGCACTAGCTCATCTCAAAATGTACAGTGTTTTTTAATGAAGCATTTTCTTTTTAAATGTTTAACTAACAGAAAAATAAGTCTGAAGCCATACTAAAAAAAAATACAGTTAAATACACAGAGTGGTTCTTAATGTATGTGAGTAATTAGCATGTGTGCAGACTTGAAATCTGAATGGAAACTGCTTGGGCAGAGCTGTGTGGTAAGAGCTCTGTCTGGTCATAGTAATGTTCCTGCCTGTTGCCAGGGCCAGGGCTGGGGAAAGTGAGCAGAGCCTGGCTTGGCTCCCTGTGCTGCTGAACACTTGGGCTGGTTGCATTGGACTCACAGAACAACAACAAACGAACAACAGGAAAAAAAACCCCACCAACAAAACCAAACAAGCCCAAATCTGTAACAGAACTAGAGGTCAAAGTTACTGGCAAAAAGTAAGTTGCAGACAATCAATTTATAAGCAACTTACTTGCTTTCAACTTAAAAGTCTAAGAGACTGTGAAGGAAGAGCTTTCATTTTGCACACAGTAGGTGTGCAAAAAACTTCCCAAGCTGCTCGTGCTGTAAGTCATCAGTGATCGAGGCTGCCCTGTAATATTTTGAAAGTGTGCTTATCTCAGCAGCTTCTGCATTACAGAGGATGGATGTGATTTTTTTTTTTCCCTCCCCTGTGCTGATGTCAACAGGTAGGAGGCAGATATTTTCTTGATGCTAGGGACTAGTTAAAAAGAATTAGCAAAGAGCAGTGGGAATTTATAACAATGACCCGTATCAACATATTAAAGAAGCAAATGTGATAAAACTTACTTAAGTTTACTGTAGCAGTAAATTGTGACAATAAGTTGACACACTGTGAAGAAGTTTAACTCCATGCTAAAAGGAAAAAAACCCAAACAACCCCAAGATCAAGAGAGGCAATATGTACTATCACATTGGGACTGTAATTATTCATTCTGTTTCCCTCTGTTAGCTCTTATTTCTAGCTACAATTCAAGGCAGTGAGTTGGATTTTCATCTTCTATTCTCTATTAAAAAAATCATATAAAACTTCCTATGTGTAATAATGGAAAGCATGAGGCACCTAGAGGTGAATGCTTTTGAAGGATTTAGAAGTGGTATTGCAAATAGCAATAGCAACTGGATGAAACAAGGAGAAACATGTGGCATTGTCTCTCTATCAAGAGATAGTCAGTATGGTTGAAAATGAGAAAGAGCCCAGAGATGTTGAGAAGAGTAACAGAAGAAAGGGGAAGTGACTGAAGAGGAGGGAAAAGCTGAAGAAAATAAACAGGAGTAGCCAAAGGGTAAGGAGTGGATGTCTGGAACAGCACATTGCTGTAAAAGGAATACAAAAGGCTAAAAGATGTTAAGGAAAAGAAAGCAGCCAAAGAAATGGAAAGATATCTGAAGTGACTGGGGGGCACTGAATGAGGGAGTGTTTTGAATAAATGTTCACTTCAAAGCAAAAGTACAAAGGCCAGAAGAAAAAAAAACAAGAACCAAGGTTATCCAGACATAATTTTAACTATGCAAAATGTATATCAGATTTGTAATTTCATTTTGTGAGGTGTTTCACTAGCTGTACCCTTTCAATAACTTTTAAAACCAAGAAGTGAACTGCTTCATGTGTTTTTCTAGTGATGTCACTTTGACATGAAAAAATGCTACAGGGCAGAATGTTAAGGATCCATGTCATTAACCCTTTGGTACATGCAGTCTCCTAATGGCAGATGGTGCTCATCATGTTGCATTTGCCACACAAGATTGTGCTAATGCTGCAGCAATATAGAACTGCGTGTGTGTGCCTGCTTTCGTTTTAGGCACGGTGAACTCTCTTTTGCAGCCTGAACCTTGGCACTTGACTTTAAAACCTGGGAACCATGCAAGTTATGTACTGTACACTATGTATTTTCTTCTAATGTTGAAATTGTACAATTTAAAGAGTAATAAAAATACTCTGAAAATTAAAACTAGTATCATGCTTGTAATGATTCTGTTATATTGACATGGACTGTTGTAAAAATCATAGAAACCTGTGTTACTGTTTTCCAAATCCAGTCACTATCCTTAGGGGAACATCCATATCTGCCTGTAGGGACAAAACAAATATATATCCTTGTATGGATAAAGATGTCCAAACGACTGTGAGAGTTCAGACTGGACAGAATGCTCCTAAGAGTGACAGCCAGTGCTGTGCTGTGTGTGCTGCTAATGAGCCTCCCCGAATTTCTGTGTGCCCTTCTCTTTACACAAACACCCAATGGGATGAGGGCAGTGGAACTACAGCAAAATGACAGCTTGCAGTCATTGGTGCTACAAGAACTGGCTTTTGTGCACATTAGCCTGAGTGCCAGGCTAGCCCAAGTCACTTTTTCTCAGGTAAGCTCACACAGTCTTTATTGCCACTGGAATTTTTTCTCCAAAGACTATCATAAAAGCTGGCTTATAAGTTCAGTTCCATGTTTAAACAGCTGTGTTTAAGTTAAATGAAGCATAAGCAAACCTGCAGTCTATAGAAAAAAACTTCTATAGATTTTAAAACCTGTGCAGTAAGTCAAGGTTCCACACACCAAAAATATAAGAAATTTTCCTGCTGATAACCCACCACTTTCTCAAACTGCCTTTCAAAGTGCACAGAGCTGATTAAAGAGCAAGGGGATGTCAGCTGGGTGATCAGCCAAAATGTTATTTTAGCATTATTTAACCGCTTCTGTTATTTTCTAAGATTTAACAAAAGCACCTAGGAAATAATAGTGAAATGCATCAGAAAAACTTTTCTATTTTTGTCCTCAAAGCACTTTGTGGTCAGCTTTTGCAGTCAGCTTTATGATCTTGCACACCAGCTAATTTTCTTTAATCTAGAGCATTACCTTTTACTCTTTTGTGCCTTTTACTTCTCCAACATATTTTAAATGTAATATTTAACAGAGTGTAATAACATCCTCCTATTCAGCATAGCTCATTCCTCACTGTCACTGCTATAAAGGCTAACTACTCTTTTCTTAAGGTGTGTTGTATACAAAAACAAAGATATTTGATTGCTAATTGTCTCTGAGAATTGGAGACTCTTGATTGATCAGAGGTGAACACAAATTTAGCATATTGGTCGTAGGCATATAAAAATCTTACTGTCTTCAATGAGCTGCTTACATGGCCTGCTGAAGCAGACTCAGCATAACACAAAGGCCTCAGTTCCTGTGATGTGATACAGCCATCTGCTGATGGCTCCCATCCAGTCATTACTGATTTTCTGAGTGTTTCTCAACTTCCCGTTTCTAATATAATCATACTGGTCCCACTGCTCAGGTATGGTAGGGAAGTCACATCTAGATGAACTCGCAGACATAATCAGTCTTTAAAACATGTTGTTGACAAGCTGGCAGCAAGAGATTTACCCTTGTTCCAGTTTTGAAACTGGTTTTAGCTGGACCTCTGCTGGTAAGAAAGAAGGCAGCAGGAGCAAGTTACTAAGAGAAGGAGCTATCTTATATCTGAACCTGCAATGCATACAGATTTAGCCAATATAAAGTATTAACTCTGCTATCAGTCCATATCAGTCCATTACCACTCCACAAAAGCTTCAGCTTCAATGAATGAAACCGCAGTGACTCACAATAACAAAATCTGGCAACAAATGCACATATAACAATAACCTGTGTATAAATAAGTTTATTCTGCAAATCACATCATCAGCACAGACAAAAGTGGAGATAAGCTGGGAGCAATACAGAGATTTCCTCATTACACCCACAGGTTATTTAATAACTAAAAAAAGTGTATCCTGTAGTTCTCCAGGTAAAACTTGCATGTGATGTGAAATCATGTCCTGTGCAAGCTCATTGAAAAGGCTTTTGGGTCATGTTCATTTCTTTAAACTGTAAATGCCATTTTTTCAGTTCACACAAGTCGTGTTTACTGGGGAAGAAAGACACCATGTGGAAGTTTTACCCAATACTTGGCTTCAACATAACACAAATGACTGATTTGTTTTAAATTTTCTTACTAAGGAATGCACTGTGACATAAAATACGTAATCTCATATCACTCCTAGAGAATTCTAAAGGCCAGCAAAAGCTTGTGCTTTATAGCCTTTTGTCTGTTTTTTTCAGTGTGTTTTAAATGGCACAGGCAACAGGTTTTCCTATTTCCCCATGGCAAATGCTCCACAGTAACAAAGGCAGTAGATTAGGAATACAAGTGTGCTCAAGCTGGAAGAGCTGCTGTGGCCTAGCACCTGAGCCAGCTCTGCCTAAGGTGCAGCCACACTTCTGGATTTCCAAAGACTATCTGGACCAGTGACACTATAAAGACTGGAAGCTGCTGCTCCTCCTAGCAATTTTTTTACCCCTCTCTCCTCACTCTATCCTGCTGGAGTGGCTGGGGTGGGTGGGGGTCTTTGGAGAACATCTAGTCCAACCCCCCTGCTAAAGCAGGGTCACGCAGAGCAGGTTGCACAGGATCTCATCCTGACAGCTTTTGAGTATGTCCAGAGATGGAGACTCCACAGCCTCTCTGGGCAGCCTGTTCTGTTGCTCTTCTGCCCTCAAAGAAAATTTTCCTCCTATTCAGATGGGACTCGTGTATCAGTTTGTACCTGTTGTCCCTTATCCAGTCACTGGGCAGCACTTGTTCTCATTCTGTTTTTCAGGTATTTGTGGGCATTGATAAAATCCCCTCTCTTGTCTTCTCTGGTTTCAACAGGCCCAACTCCCTCCACCTTTCCTCATAAGAGGTGTTCCCTCCAGTAGAAAAAAATACAGGTGCTAATAAAATATCAAAGTTCTTGATCTCCGTAAGCTTTCACAGGACTCCTTATGATACCAATGAGAGTGTCTCATGGGAGGGGGTTTGGAACAAGGTGGTCTTTAAGGTCCCTTCCTACCCAAACCATTCTTTGATTCTATGGTATGATAAAGAAGTTGATAGTTGCTGTGAGAAATGAAGCTCACTCTTCTAAAAATTTTAAAGAGTTTAATAAATGATATTAAGGGATAAACATAAATCAAGAGTTAGAGCATACTCTGGGTGCATGGTAAAGCTAGTGGCACACCCACTTCTTCAGTCTGCAGTCTTTTATACTGTTACACTTGTGTTGCTTTCTCAGATGATTTTGCAGATTTATTTTGGGCTCGTTGACTATAATCTTGCTTTAGATTTTTGCAGCGTTTGCACAATTTAATGGTGGCAGACGTCGCCAGTCTCGGGTGGTCTTCAGATGCCACTTTTAGCTTGGAGTTCTTCCTCTTACAGTCTTCTGCTCTCCACTTATGTCATCTTGAATATACATTTTGCGATAGCAAGCGTATCTTAAAATACATCCTTTGCAAGCCTGCTTACATCTTCTGAAAGCCCTGCTTCCCCTTTTGCACTGCCCACAATTGATTACAAATTTTATTATACTTAAAAAGCAGTTTAAAACTTATAATAGTTATTTGCAAACAATTATTATTGTATAATTAATAAATTATAAAACCAAAATAAATTGTAGAGAGAGCCAACCACTCTATAGCCGTTTATAACAGTTGCAGTGGGACAAGAATCAGTAACAATATAAATGTCACACACTTAGGAACCACTAGTAAGAATTTCTTCTGAAGATGGGAGGAAGAAACAAGATTCAGTTTCAATGACTGAGATTTGTTTCAATTATTACCCCCACACCGCAACTATGTAAAAGGCAATACAATATTACAAGCGGGCACAAGACTCTCCCAACTAGGAACACCCTGATGTTAAGGAAGAAGCAATGGCGAGTGTTGTGCATCTACCGAAATGGAACCCGGAACAGGTGCAGCAGAACCAAGGCGCTGCTCAGGGCCTGTGTCCCGCAGACGGGGCGCTGCGGTCACCCGCGCCCCCGAGCACCGCCGGGCCAGCACGGGAGCGGCCTAGCGGAGGAACACCCGGGGCCGCCCGCCGCCGCTACCGGGCCCCTTAGCGCCGGCCACCCCGCGGCCGCCTCTCCCACCGCTTCCCCGGGCCTCAGCTTCGTCCCTGCGCACGACCGCAGCAGCTCTCCGGCCGCCGCTTTCCCGTCCCGGTGTCGCTGTCCCGGTGTCCCCATCCCTGTCCCGGTGTCGCTGTCCCGGTGTCCCCATCCCTGTCCCGGTGTCGCTGTCCCCGCCCCCGCCCCGGCCGTTGGCGGTTTGAACGGCGCGCGCGCACCCGCCCCGCCCCACTCCGCGCGCGCGCGCGCCATGGGGGCGGCACCCCTGCTCGGCCATGACAGCGGGAACCCGCGGTCGCCGGTCCCGGCAGCGTCCCGGGCCGCGGCTCTCGCCCGGGACGGGCGGCCAGGACGTTGTCATGCAGGACCCTACCCCGGAAGGCGCCGAGGAGAGCCGGGCGGCGGCGGCGGCGGAAGGCGGCGGGGCCTTCTGTCTGCAGAGGGTGTTTGAGGAGGTGCAGGGCTCCTCGCAGCTGAGCGCGGCGCCCGCGGAGCCGCCGGCCGTGACGGTGGTGGCGGTGGAGCGGTACCTGGCGCAGGCGCCGCCCGCCGCCCCCCCACAGTATTGGTACGACGTGACTCTCGCGGACGGCGCGCGCCGGCACCGCTGCCACCTCGCGCCGCGCCTCAACGGGCTCGTGCAGCGCGCGCGGCTGCGGGCGGGCACGCGCCTCCGCCTCACGCGCTGCTCGTACCGCTACGACGAGAAGCGCCTGAACCGCGGCTTCCTGTGCCTGGAGGGGCTGGAGCGGGCGGCCGGCACCGCCACCGCCGCCGCGGGCGTCCCGCCCGACCGGCACCGCCCGCTCCAGCCCCTCCGCGGGGACAATAGGCACTACCTGCCGCTCTGGAACAACGAGGATCCCTATGGAGACGTGTGGGTGCCGGACAGGCCCCCGGTGCAGGTGGATGTGGACGGTAAGCCCGGAGGAGGCGGCTGTGGGGGTGCGGGAGGGACGCCCTGAGGCGCCCCGGGGCACCCAGAGGGAGGAGCGGTGCTGCTGTTCGCCTTTTGTTGGGAGCTGGGGAAGGGTCGGGAGCGCGCGTCCTGTGAGGGGCGGCTGAGCGAGCTGGGGGCTCTGCCTGCAGAGGAGGAGGCTCGGGAGGGTCCTTTTCGCTCTCTACAATCACCGACGGGGGCGTGTAGCCAGCTCGGGGTCGGGCTCTTCTCCCAGGCAGCCAGCGGCAGTGCAAGGGCACATAGTCTTAAGTGAAGGTTTAGCTTGCACATTAGGAAGAATTCCTTCACGGAAAGGGTGATTAGACATTTGAACGGGCTGCCCAGGGACGTGATGGAGTTACCGTCCCTAGAGGTGTTGAAGCCAAGGCTGGGTGTGGCACTTGGTGCCATGGCCTGGCTGACAGGGTGGTGTTTGGTCATAGGTTGGACTCGATGATTTTAGGGGTCTTTTCCAACCTGATTGATTCTGTGATTGCTTGTGCAGCTGGGCGGAGCTCCCTGGTATCCTCCAGCTGTGTTTGGCCTCACTGAGAATGTGCCACCTGTGTCACAATTCACCTGCTCCTGTGGGAAAAACCTCTTCCCTGGGAAGATGTGAGGCATTGTCACAGGTTGCCAGAGTTGCCAACTTGTGGATGCTCCATCCGTGGAAATGTTTAAGACTGGCTTGGATGGGGCTCCGAGCAACCTGGTCTGGTGTAGCATGTCCCTCCCACGGCAGAGCGTTGGAACGAGAACCCTTTGAACCCAACCCCTTCTGTGATTCTCTGTTGCTTTGAGAGAGCTTTTTTAATTCTACAAACATTGATTGAAAATATGCAGCTGTGGTGCTTGTACCCAGTCTTCTGAGTTGTCAAAAACACTGGCTGCAGTAGCAGTAGTCATGTGTCTGGTCTGTGAGGCAGGATGCTCGCTCTGAAAAGCTGCCCCCCAAAATGTGGTCAGTGTTGAGGGGCTCATGAAGCCTGGTGAGAGAGAGGTGTAACAGGACTTCTGCATGAGTGTGATGCCCTTGTAGGCTGACACCTGTGGGGTTTTTTTGTAATAGCCCTTCTGCTCATTTTACAGCACTTCTGTGTCATTTAACATATGTCATCACTCTCAATTTAAAAAAAAGGCAAAACTATGCTGTGTGCAGATAGTTCATAACAGATTTATTGGTGAATATCAGCAGATGAGCCTTTATAAATGTCAGAAACATTAATAAAGTACGTGTGACATCCTGGCACTTCACTCCTGAGAACATGTTCAAACATGAATGCTTTTTTTCGGTCTTTTCTTTTCCCCTCCCCTTAATCTTAGTCTCCAAGCTGACTAATCTTGGTCATCTGGAAATGACGTGGAGAAGCAGAGTGCATTTCCATCCACTTCTTGTGAGAATCCTGCACAAATCTAGACTAAGGTACTATGGAAAACCAGAGAAAAAAATGGATATGCCTTATCAGGTAAAGAGGGATAAATGCATAGGTTAACACTCAAATTGCTGTAGGGTATTTGAAAATAATTTTTCCCATATAGTAAGCACATAAAGTTATTTTATAGCTATTTTATATGGAAAATGCTGCCTTTACAAAAAAGCTGAGCGCTCTAGAGCAGGAAATGCTGAATTTTGTGAATTTTGTGAATCATATGTGTACCAACTTTAGTGGATGCATTTCAGTTACCATAGTTCATTTGATCTTTTTGTGAAGAAAAAGATATTTCGAGTTGTTAGTAGTTTAACAGCCTAAACATTTCTGGTCTCTGTGCTTTGAAAGTTGAAGTTAGTATGTCCTGCCAAAAAAAAAAAAAAAAAAGAAATATATTTAAATTATTTCTAGGCCCTGATTCTCTCATCTGGTGACTTTCAGTTATATGATTTTACTGTAAAATTCTTAATGATTTTCTAACATATTTAACTTGTGATATTTTTGTGTTGAACTTCTTGGAAGAGGAGACTGGAGGTGTGGTGGGTTAGTTTAAAAGTTTTTTTACTGCTCAGTGATCTGCTCAGTTACAGATTCATTCAACATTTGCCCAGTTTAAAAATTGGGGATTTTTTCCACTCTAGTATTCAGCACAAGTTCTGGAACATCCTTTTTATCCATTTGTAATAGAGAAATCTTTTATGAGTGAAGTACCTGGTGCATTATCCAAAATAAATACATACCAGAATGATAATAAATAAAAGATGACTGTGTATTGTCTCTTTTTTCTTCAGGCTTACTTTGAAGTTGCTGATGGCTCGGGCATGATGTCAATGGTTTTGTGGAATTCTCTGTGCCCTAAATGGTATCACAGTATGAAGGTGGGCACAGTGCTCCTCCTTGCCAAGTATGCCATCAAAACCAGTTACCCGTTTAAAACACACCCCACCCCAGGGGACTCACAGATGAAGAGATTTGCTACAATTGGTTAAGTATTGCAGAAACCTATTTTGAATTGATGAAATATAGCTGTGCAAAGTAGTTCTCCATAGAAATAAAATATAAAGTGATCCATTGCTGAGACTAATTGATAAAATATAAATCCGTAATTAGTACCTCTGAAAGGTGTCTGAGCATCCAGGTTCTTGCTATTTATATTGCATCATATCTATGAAGTTTACTGCCAAAATTAGTTAAAACCTTTATTTAGGAAATAAAGAAGTAAAAAAAAGAATCCCTGAAACAGAAACTGAGATAATAAAGAACTTTAATCTGATTCTACTTCCTGCTTAATAATACACATATCACTTGTACACTGCTCACACATTTTTCCAGGTCATTGAAAGGCATTATCACCTCATCTGGCTTTAGATTTTAGTGTTTACTGTCAAGGCCCAGAGTATCTGCACAGCTCTGCAGAATAAAAAGTTGCGTTGATGACTTCTGTGTGCTGAAAGAGCATCACCGTGGGAGTGTGTATGAAGAATATTCCTTGGCTATGGAAAAGCATTTTCTTACTTGCCAGTTGTTTTGTGTGGCAGATACTCAAAGGAGCTATACCACAAAAATACAAGTCCTGCAATATAACATTAATGGCCTTTTCAAACTGGATTTGATCAGCCTTGGGGCTGTTTTCTCTCCTACTTCACCCTACACTTTCCAATTTTGGGCTTTTATACTCAGAACAAAATGACAGCCAGCATTAAGAGAATTCAAATAACTTCTTGAAACAAAATGTATATTGGTGAACGGTGATATATGTATAACTTATTGACAATAACATTTTTCTAATGGAGTTGCTACAGTGCACAAAAATAAGCAATGTTTTTACGGCCAGAAGCAATATATTCCCTGACTGATAAATATTTGCATGAAAACCAGATCTCAATGTCTGAAGTATTTGTGATAACTTGGCAGGAGATAGAAATGTTTAGCCAGGAATGGAAGTTTGTGAGGGAAGGTGATGACAAGTACAAGCCAACCCTGAAAACAAATATAATTGCCACAAAACCTTTCTATACAAAGAAGACAGAATAAAATATGCCATCTGAGGTGTCTTTTGCTATGGGAAAAATATCTCTGCATTTTCATGGCCTTATTCACTCTGCCCTTCTGATTTCTTACAAGCATTATTGGGTAGAAGTGGGAACAAAGAGATCAAAATGGCCAACTCAGCTGCTGGGCTGTAAAGGGTTATAGCTGTGTAAGAGAAGAACTAGAAGTCACTCCAGAGGAAAGCACCATGGTGCACAGATAAACTGCAGGCACTCTAAATCTTTGGTTCATACAAAAGTCTGTACAGAATCTAAGTTTTTTGCACAAAGCCGAGACTTTTATATTAATACAAATTCACATAATTCCATGATGACTATATTTCCTATAAAAAGAGAGTTACAAGAGACCAGAATATCCAGAAAAAAAATCCAAAGCATTTGTAACATGGATTTTATTCAATTTCCATTGCATGAGGACTTTTTTGTTTGTTTGTTCAGATGAAATGAAATTTGTGACCTCACTAAGTGTCTCTGTATATGGCCAATGTGGGGCATTATTTCAGGTTTCAATTACACTGAATCACTTAAGCAACAATTACTTTTATCTTCATTTATTTTCAATTTGTAATTCCATCAAATCCCAGCTTTCCAGTGTGTCCTTGGAACCATTCACCTGCAAAAGCTCAGTGTATCTGGAGAGTTACCACGTCCCCAGTATTTAAGGGTTTCCAAACAGAGAGTCCTGCAAGGCAGTATGCTTCAGGCACACCCTTAGGCTGCTGTGGAGTGAGCTCTGCATTGCTGGCTCACTGCACAGAAGTCACATATTGTTTGCAGCTACAATATTGTGGCACTTGCTGAGAAGTGCCTTTTCACAACCTAAAACCTTTGGAACTTAATTAGTACCAATGCCTTGAATTCCACTGCCAAGCAGTGTGCACATTTCACTTTTACACATCACTGAATTTGTGTGGTTCTGATGACAGTCTGGACTGACCTAAGCTCCTGACTGATCCCAGGGTGTAATCCTGATCTGAATATGAGACTTGAATCTAATCTCAAAATAATGAAACAATTGAGTTTTGATGCATGGGAAAGATTTTTCAGGAATTCTCCGAGCAACACTGTCCTAAAAGACCATATGCAAAACCACAATTGTCCTCCTATTTCTAGAAAGCAGAAGCATAGAGAATACTCCTAAGCAGAGGGTCTGACTTGAAGTAGAACACCTTCCTAAATGTTGCACTGCTAGGGTGAGGCACCAGAAAAAATTATGAAAAAATAATGTTGTATGCATTATTTGTATCTACTTAATCACTTTTCTGGGTGGATTATTTAGATAATCCCTTACTCAAACCCAAGAAACTTCATCAGAATCTGTCTTTTATATACCAGCAACATTTGTCCTGTTGTGTACTGCCTTGTGTATTCTAGAAGCTGAAGCCATTCTTCCTGTATTTTTTAATCTGGTTGAAGAGCACCTTTCTTGACTCAATGCTCCACCATTTGTAATTTAGCATCTAAACAGTCTGATTAATAAAATTAATCAGATTAAACATTTCAAGTGATTAAAATTTTCACTTCATAGGCATGAGAAGACCTTTTCCTCCCTGGCCATGGTGTATTTCTGTCCTATTTATAATTACCTGAACTGGCATCAAATATTGAAATTCTCATGTGCTAGTTCTGTTTTACTTTGTTGTCTGCGCATCAGTTTCAGACCTTGCTGAAATTTGACAACAAAGCTAGTGTAAAAACTACTTTGTATCTGATCAGGATGGTTGGATTAGTTTCTGTTAAAATACTGGCTGGATTGGACTAGTTGGTTTATGAAGGCAGTTGGAAAGTTTAATATTACTCAGATGATAAAATTGCTTTGTTGTACCTGAATTCCTTACTTTATTTTAATGAAAACTTGAATTCAGAGAAATTGATTAATTATTTCACAAATCATTAATAAAAGCTGAAATATTTAAGAAACTTTATCCTGGTTTCTTTATGGGTTGTTGTTACTTTTGTTATATTATTATAATG
This sequence comes from Sturnus vulgaris, assembly GCF_052056855.1. Taxonomy (NCBI): domain Eukaryota; kingdom Metazoa; phylum Chordata; class Aves; order Passeriformes; family Sturnidae; genus Sturnus; species Sturnus vulgaris. The sequence goes on along the minus strand of NC_142256.1, from coordinate 13,286,921 downwards.
ATGATAATGATAATTTGTATTCATACCATAAATACTACTTTTTTTCTTTATCAGAAATTAGCCTTAATGTTCGAGATCCTCCTACTGAAATAAGTATTATTCCAGAAGAAATGGTTAAGCCAGAGTGGGGATTACCTGAAGTTAAATATAGGTTTATCACAAGGTAAAATAGAATTTTGTTCGTTATCAAGCTGAAATTTAAACTACACTACCTTACAGTGAATGTTAATTGGAAGTGCTTTTTGTAAAGTTTCTGAGAAAGTTTACCCAGCTCTCTTTCTTCTATTTTGCTTTTAGGTCAGAACTGGATGACTTACCACACAATCATTCCTGTGATGTTATTGGTCTTGTGACGTTTGTGGGGAGGGCTGAGCGAGCCAGAAAAAGAGGTTTTTCTATAAATATGACTTTCAGAATTTATCAAATAGTTTCTAAATTTCCAAGTAAATGCTTATACATTTTTCTTAATATTTGTTTATATAGAACACAGTGAAGACTTCTGGCTCTATCGTTGGGCACATGCCATTGATGGGACCTCAGACCAACCATTCATACTGGAATTGTTTGCAACTTCTCAGCCAGATGTGTTTGAGCGTATTCATCCAAGTATTCATCTCTCTATAATACTTATTAATAATTATTTATAATGTTTTTCTAGTTCATTGCAAATTTCTAATTCTAAGATTAGTTGCCACTGAATAAAAAAATACCGTGATTTATCTCCTCAAGCAGAAGGTAGTTGATCAGAATTTAAAATTTAAAAATAAAAAATAAAAGTTTAAATATTTGAAACCCTTGCAAAGTGCACTGTCAGTTGATGTAAACAATCAGATGGAGACCTGGGCCTGGGTCTCCTCTGATCTCGTTCATTTCAGGTGTTTGTGTTAAGAATCACCTGGGCAACATCTCTTGCATCACAGGCAATTAAAGACAGCAGCTTGTCAAATCTCTTGCTCCTCTTGACCTGTTTTTTTATAGACAGGATTAATTTAAGAGGATTGAATGAAGAGAGAGGTGAAAGTTGAAAAGCTTCATTTCTTTGAACCAGTGTTTTTTGCCCAAACAGCAATCATCACCCTGCTGTATTAGTTATCACACATGAGCTAAATTTAAAACTAGGAAATTCTTAATGAAGGATTTTAAAAGAGCTCCTTGCCTTCTTTCTCTTCTCCTCCAAGCACTTAGCCTTTTTTTTTACACTGGTTGGTGTTGCTATGCATTTTTTATATAATTTGATGCAGCACCAGCTGCATAGTCCTGCTAAGATTATGGCTGCATTCATCTTGAGTGCTCTGGGGAAATGGGAAACAATGACATTGCAGTGTTTAACTGAGATACTAACAAAAGAGTGAGCTGGAACTCTGTTTAGAAATTTTGCAGTGGCATGCCATAATTTCTTATGATTTTATACTTTTTATCCTTAAGAAACATAGCCATCTAATACCAATATTTGTACTATTTGTTTCAATGATATCCAACCCAATGAAGTATCTCATCTTTTAGTTGTAGCATCTGTGCTGAAATTAAATTGAAGATTTAATTGCATGTCCATATGGTAATTTATAATGGAGACTCAAAACATATGTGAAACATTTGTAGGGTCAGGAACTAAACTGTCTTGTTTAGAGGACTTAATAAAATTAATCCAGTATGTGTCAGTCTTGCCATTCTAAAATCAGTGAACTATCAGGAAAAAAAAAAATGAAGTTTTTTTTTCTCCAGTGACATACTTGGTGTGTACACAGATGAGAGTGATCCAGGGCCTCACTGAGAATCCTTCCAGGACAGTTTACCTTACGACTTCAAATGAAAGTCAAATATTCATTACAGGTAATTTACATTAGTTCTAGTTTTATATAGTTCTCATGTTATTTCTTAGGAAAGGGTATTTTCATTTTATAACAAAATAATCAGTGCAGACCATGAGGTAATAATGAAACATTCCTGAAGAGAAAAAGCCAAATAGCATTCTTGTGAGGCATTAATTTATCTTATGAAAAGTATTTCTAGGTTAAGACATACGTTTCCTAATTCTTTCAGGCTGTTAATCTTTTGATAGGGTAATAATGGCAATTACCACGTACTTAAAACATTAAAAAACACTTCCAGCTTTCCTTTTCTAGGAGCTTTTTTGCTACTTGTTCTGGTTTTCCTGTAATTTAGCGTTTGTCTGACTTTCAGTGTCAAATGCAAAGTCAAGAAGTTCAAGGTTTTCATTTTGTAAAATACTCTTGACAAAAGACATCTTTTGTAGTCTCTAGTCAAGATTTTCTTAATTTGTTTTTTCTAGGTAATGTTCAGGGGAGTTTCAAAATGAGAACAGATTTAGCCTGTAACCTGCTTTGGTTTTGATACCTGATTATTTTTGTTTAAAAGGGTGGCACAAGGGCCAGCCATACACCAAGGATGCCAAAGTGAAAAACTTCATTCAGTGGATGAAATCACAGTGTGAAGCTGATCAAATAAAGAAAACTGTCATCGGTGGCTATTACCCTTTTCCACGACCTCCTGATAGCTTTTTGAAATATTGTAAAAACAATGAAGGTATCATATATCAAATATCTGCAAGATTTGTGGCCTTTTTCAGTCAGTCTTACTCCAAGATAAACTCCCTTTCGTGACTAAATGTTTCATAGGCTAAATCCTCACCCCATAGAAAATGTTGCACCGTTAGCTGCAGAAGAATTGTAGAAGCTGACATGAGCTCCACATGTACCCAGAAGTTTTACTCTGAGTATTCTGCTAAATCAAAATTAAAAATAGTTATTCTGAAAGGTACATTGAACTGGAGATTTCACCTGAAACAGAAATTGTGGTATCTGATAATGCATACTAATGGATGCTTAAGCGCTAAAAAGGTTTACTATTTTAATTTTTTTTCCATGTGATGTGGGTAACAAAGAGGTTTAGAATTCTTTAAAAGCATAAGCTTAAAACAATTTAATATTTAGTAAAAAAAAAAAAAAAACAAACAACTCTTCTTTTGAATCTTGTGTTCAGAGATTTTTATATTTCTCTAAAACTTGATTCTGGAAATTTCTTTTTTACAGTTGAATCAGTTTTGAAACCCATAGGTGAAATAGGGAAAGAGATTGAAGACCTGCACTACAGAGAGCACAAAAGAATTGCTGTTCAGGGAATAATCAGTGCCATAAGATGCATCAGCTGCAGTGATGCAGCTGAAGAAGCCCCAGGAGAGGAACTCGTCCAGGTACAATGTGTGAGAGTTAATGTCAAAGCAGCTGTGATTGTCATTAGAACGGAAAATTTTGCATTTGAGTTCAGAATCTAATTACATTTTCACTTAATCTGATTTTTGAGAGCAAAATTTTAGCAAGCAATGATTCAGTGCTTCTATGAAAGTGTTTTGTCAGTCCTCTGTAAAACTCGTAACTGTTTAAAAGTTAAACTGTTAAACTGATAACCTGATGTAAATTGGAGTGTGGGAGAGGCAACTGCTGCAACATGCTCACTTCTCACTTTCTAGACGTAATTTATCTTGCTAATATGATTAGAAGATAATTTCTGCTAGATGTAAGGTGACTGTCAGAAATTGGCAGGTTTTGAGTTGGAAGAAACAGTTTTAAGTGCACTGAAAGTCTTAAACAATTAACTGTTGTTGCAGAACGATACTTCTCAGTCTCTTGGAAGTTCTTTTGTGTCCAAAGAAGACTCTGTTGATAAGGAAAAAAATGAAGAAGTTAAATCTTTTCTGGAGTCACCCAGCACTCCTGGGGAACATCAGCACCAAGCTCTGCTGTCAAAGGGGAGTTCAGTCAAGAGACAGACAACACCCAGATTCAGAAGACACACAGAACAGTAAGCTCTCTTTATAAATATGTGGTGAATCTTCTAAAAAGTGTTTTCAGAAATTAGTCTGTAGTCCAGGCTGTAGAACATAATAAGAAAGCTTTAAAAGCATATATAGTTGAATCTTTAAAATGTAGTTACCTACTTTTCCTAGCATCAGGTGATGACAAGTCTACTGTTCATGCTAATGGAGGATTAATTAAAGTAGGTTTGCAGTGCTCTCTTCTGATTAAGATTTATACTACTTTGTTCTTAAGCTCACAGATTTGAAATAAAAGTAGTTAATAATTGAAGCAAATGTATTTTAATGACATAGCTGTGGAACAAACAACATTTGCAGGGGCGTGAGGAAATAAGATATCTTGACTGAAAATGCAGAATCAGGTATACCTATTCCTTAATTTCAAATACACCTTATTTTTGACTTCTGGGTAATGGGATGTACTGTATGTAGCTGTAATGTGCTGTCAGAAAGGAAGGTAGGTGGTGGTCATGTGCTAACCTAAAGGCTCAGAATAACTTGTAATTTGTCTGATACAACTGTGTTAGATTCAGGAGTAAAGTAGCTGCTTGCATGAGATTGCCCTTCATTGCAACACTTATGAAAAATCTAGTACACGCATACTCACTGTTGAGATCCTGGTACATACATTGACAGATGGAAAGTTTGAAAAGTCAGGCCGGTCACATCTGGGTTTTTTGCAGTGGATTTCTCATCTGATAAAGGGTATGTTTTTCTTCATTACTTTTCACATCCATAAATCATCATATGTGAAGATAGTGGATATTTAGAGTATTTTGAGGGGAAATTAAATAAAATATAATTAGGATTTGAATGAAAATTTAGTATTAAGAAAACTTTGGTAAATAGAAGTACTATCTTGGCAGTGTTATAGCAAACGTAGTGGATTCTATTCCTTATGAACACTTACAGCATTTGAGTGTCTTAGTTTAGTTCTGCCTGAAAGAAAAACATCAAAGTCCCTTGCTTTGTGAATTTCCATTTAAATAGATACTGAAAAATAATGGTGAATTTCCTACTTTAAGGGGAGGTACATCTGTTAGTCCTGTATCATCTTACCCCTATTTTACGCGGACTGTAAGAAGAAAACTTGGGTAAGTCATGTGAAATTGTGTTGAATAATTGCAATAATCCAACAAAAATACTCTGGGTAAAAATTTTACAGATTGGGGATCTCTAAGGAAGTACAATTGAAAGAACAGATCAGGGTGGAGTTTAATGTTTTCTATTCACTCGTCTGCACCAACTCTAAATATATCTGAAAAATAATTTTGAGGGTGTTATTAAACATATTGCTACTCCTAGTACTAAGGGAATAAACAGAGGTTCATCATGGTAATGAATGGATTTTCTGGTGGTGGCTGAGCTGTACGTTTTTCTTGATGCTACAGAGGTGTAGGTAGAGTTGTCCCTGGGAAGCCACTCCCCTGGCTCCTTTCACTCACCAGCACTCAGTTGTTACGTAAGTCAGTTTGGATCCAGAGAAAGTGGGGTTTTTTTGAAGTCCAGATAGGAATTTCAAATCCAGAGCCCTGTCAAGTCTGGAACCAACTGAAATAACTACAAAAATTGAATTATTAAGAAAATTGAATGAGTGCTTTTATTTGTTAACTAGGGGCTACAAGCTGCTTTCCTTTGTGCGTTTTGTTTAAGGGCCGTAAATTCTTGTCACTTGTTCCAGGCAGAACATGAGCAAGTTGAATGTTTGAACTCCTTGGTGCCAGTAATTCAGGATGTTTGTGTATTTTGGCAGTGATCTGGATTTGTGCCGTGACTGCATACACGGCTCAGTTGCCTTTTTGGTCTGCTTTTAGCATCTCTTTCTTTTCCCCCCTAAGCCCAAGAATCACGGTGCTAGGAATGCAATAGTGCTAACTAGGGAGCTGATCAAAGTTGTTGACCATTCTGCCAGTATTGCTCCCCTACAGGCATGCCTATTTTCTTGAAACACATTTATTGGAAGATAATTTGTAACAGCTTTTTCTGTGGAGTAAATGAGGCTCTGTTGACCCCATGTGTTGTTTCCTAGTCCTTCTGGTAGAAACTGTATTTTCTAGGGGAAATGGTTACCTGACTTTGCAGCTGGTTCGTTAAAACATCACCTGGCTTTAAGGTCCCAGTTCTGCAAGTGGTGCAGGAGTTTGCAGGGACTTGTGGTGCAAACCCACAGAAAAATCAGGAGGTTTTCTTTGACTGTAAGGAATCCTGTTTTCTTTTGTTTGCTGAGAAATGTTCCGTTTTTTCCAGGGTGGGGTGGAGGATGGGAAGAATGTCTTCTCCCCATTTCTTATAGATGAAACCAGAAGTTAAGGCATGTTTACTTTGTTCTCTGCTTTTCTCAATCTGCTACTCTCCTCGCTACCTGTGTGTCCACTCTATGCCATTAGTGCTAGAACCCCAGCTAAAGGAGGAGAAAGTCTGTGTTGGATTATGGAAAGCTGTTTCACTCTATATAATTCAAAGGTAACTCGTGTATTTCTGTAACTATAGAATTGTGCTGAATTCTCCAAATTGCCAAAGAAAAACAGAAAGATAGCTGACATACTTTAAAATTGCATTGTTTACTGTTCCTTAGATGTAGCAGAATGTCAGCTCGCACTGAAATACTTTATCATGTTGATGAAATAACATTAGTTTTAACAAACTTCACATATTTCACAGAATAATCTGAGTTGGAAGGGGCCCAAAAGGATTGTTGAGTCCAACAGTAGAGAAATGATTTAAAGTACATATTCTAACTTAAACTATTCTGCATCAAGTTTTTGTATGTTATTTTCAGCATGTGGTTGCATTTTGGGGTTTTTTAAGCAGTAAGAGCTTATTTTGAGTCTTTGTATTGACAGCCACAGTTCCTTCATTTCTGAGGTAGCTTACGTGATTATTAAGAGTTTCAGAAAGAGCAAGAAAACTGGGTAATTTAGTATTATTGTTGATATTTATATCCTTGCTAGTAAAGATCTTTCATGTAATGGTACTTTTAAGCATTTAATGTACTCCAAAGTAATTTAATTTATAGAGAATGAAGTGATTGTGAATGGGGAAAGATCAGGAATTTCAGAAAGGGTTATTTTTACCTGGAAGTGGAAAAAAGCACAGTAGTTTTAATGGAATTTTAATCATTGTAAATTTAGCATGTTACCAGGGAATTGCTGCTGCACTACATACTCCCACTGCTTGAAATGAACTTGTTTGCATGCTTCTATCCTTGCAGTTTCACTTCTATATTTTTTTTGTCACGTAGACCCTTTTGTCCTTTTTCCTTCCCGTGGATGTGATAGGGAATGGGCACTCTATGATAGAGGGAAATTTATCTTGAGGTTTGTGTGAGTGCCAGTTTTACAGAATGTGATGTTTCTTTCACAACCCTTTTTCACATAAATCAGAATTTGTTGGGGAGAAATTAGTAGATACCAAAAATCAATTTGTGTAGACATGTCAAGTTATGATAAAAGGCTGTTTGGTCTCTCTGTTACTTGCTGTGGTAGATGTGTTTACCACAACGGTATCAGAACAGTTAGTTCATTTCAAACCAGTCTGTAAAATTGGTTTTACCAGTTTTATCAGTGAGTGGGATGTTTTGTTGTGTTATTTTGACGTACTTTATTTCCTTGTGTTGTGTGGGCGTAGCTGCAAGTTGTAACTATTTTCTTTCCTAATTTCACTTATCACATTCAGTCCCAGTGCTTAGGAAATAGGTGTGACACATGAGATATGCTTATTTTCCCAGTAATTTCTGAAAATGCTGATCTGCCATGTATTTTGATAAATGTTATTTTAGATGACAATACTTTAAAGTAAAATGAATGAGAAGTTGAATATCAATGTATCTGAAAATAGTGAATAAAGGCTTTTTTGCAAGTGGGCATCTGTGAAAAGGGAGGGCCTGTGGAGTGCTGGCTGGAAACAGCAAATCTGGCAGGGCACAAGTTCTCCTAAAGCTGATGTGGGTAAAATAGGCTGTGGGTGTTTTGGTGTACAGCAGCAAGGGCACACTCCAGTAAGTGGAAGGATTTGGGTGGCCTCAGGTGCATTGCAGACATAGTGGTTCACAAAGAAGCACCTGGACTGTGTGTAGAGACAAGCAGTTTTCCTTACAAGCCTAGCTCAAGTCAGGCTGTTCACACATCCAGCACAAAGCAGGCCTGGAGGAATAATGTGTTGGGCAGGTAAAAATTATCCCAGCTACAGATCTGTGAAAGAAGTGGGGGAAAAGAGTGGCAAGGTTTTTTTCATATTTTCCTGAGGCTCTCCTTGCTTTAAATTATTCACTTCCAAATCTAGTCAATTTTTGAGGAAAAACCCCATGATACCCATTTTCCAAGGTATCCACGTGTCAGCAGTATGGTTTAATCCTCTGCTTTAATGAGAAGTTGGTGTGTATATAACTTGATACATTGGTTTCTGAGCAAGCCTTTCTTAACACTGTGATGGGGTTTCATATTGTGTTAGACAGGTCCACATCTCAAAAGTGAAAATTAATTTTGTGGGCAGTAATTGCACAGGTCGTACTGCTCAAGTAAGGATTCTTTTGTGCCTAGATTTAGTCATCACAAGGAGGTCACTTCAGTGATGATACATCCATGATGGGAGTGCATTTCTTAAAATATACTTTTATACTCAAAACCCACAGTGCATTTCCTTTTATCTTTTCACTAGATACTATTTTAGATATTTTCCATTTGTTCAAAATGTTGACATGAAGTTTTCAAGATACACCCTAGGATGAAATAGAAAAAAAAATTTAAACCCTGTGAATCCTTATGAAATACAATATGGTCCACTAAACAGCATGTTCATCTTTGATTCCTTTTTTACTGTCTGTATTTTGTAGTTATTATTAACTACTTTGAAGGTTTGGAATTTAAATGGTACCTTAACAAAGTCTTACCTGTTGCAGTTGTTTGTGATGCAAGATAATCAAGATAGTCCTTTCCCTAAGTTTTTTCAGACATCATGGTGAGTTCTATTCTAGTGAGAGGAGTGGATCAAAGAAGAAAAGAATAAATGGCCCTAAGAGCTCGTTTTACCATGTTTGCTTGCAGAGTGCCTCTTATGTTTTTTCCTGCATAATATCCTAGGTAATTTATTAGAGATTGATAAAGAAGAGTTTCTTACCATTGATTCAAAACTTTATGGTTAAAAAAAGAAAGTCCAACAAGTACCTAGTATGCTTCATTGAGCTGATCATTACAACAGGACAATATGTGCACAGGAAAAGAGAGATTTGGCATTTCTGTCATTTTGGATTCCGGAATGGTGACAGGGCTGCATTCATGCTGTGTTTGTGAGTGCCGAAGGGGATGATAGGGCAGTGCAGCCGCATGCTGAGCACCAGGGTTTTGCGATCGAGTCACTTGTTGGTCGCCTGTGATGTTTGGCCGTGTCACACGTGGTGTTTCCGCCAGGTGCCGGTAGAGGGCAGCAGACACCGGATTGTGAGTGTAAAAGCCTTCCCCATCCCAAAGCCAGGAATCAGGCAGGGCTAGTCCTGAGCTCTGCTAAGTTGATTTACTGAGCACAGGGGGTCTCGTGTCAGGCTGCTGTATACAGCTCTCACGATAAGGAATCAGCTCGTTCAATAGAGCTCATATCATTTATCACTAGAAGTCTGTCTTTTGCTGCATAGGGTTTGAGGTTAATTATGTTTAAGATAAATATATATATGTATGCACACTATAACTTTCTTTTTATAGCTTAGATGAATATCAACATGGACATTCTGTGCAAGATAAAAATGGACAGGCTGTGTCAGACAGTTTGCAGCACTGCACAGGTACGTTGCAGACAGTTGTTATATTAATCTTAGGGGGCTTAAGACTAGTTCTTTTCTTCAGGTCTAAACCAGGCAACAAAAATATCCTTATAACCTTTGTTAAGACAGTTCCTCTGTACATCTGGCTGCATCAGCCTCTGGGGAACCACTGTAGCAATGTATCATCAATGTAATTCTACTCAATTTTCCCTGCTGTGTTCTAAGGGGTGGCTGAAAGGACAGCACTGGGTTGTTTCCCATTATGGGCAATAAATTCTCAGTGTATCCCTATACAAGTTTTAAGTTAGTTTAGTATCTCAAAAGCACTTTATAGCGTAAGACCTCACATTTTCTCTTGGCCTTTTTAATTTCTGCCATGTCTTCATAATTGAAACCTTCTAATGAAAATTATTTCTTATTTAACAGAGGAGTGATACAATTATATAAGCATATAAGCAACTAAATGTTTTCTGTGCTTATAATAGATCAAGAAGGAGTGAGTAATATACTTGAAACTGAAGAGACTGGAAGAACTTGTGATTCCTGGCAGAGTGACCTGTGGACACAAGTGAAAGACAAGTTAATGAATTATTTTCATCACAGCAAAATTTTCCCAGAAAGTATTCCATGTAAATTTGATTATGTGCACAAAGACTTACTTATGCACCAGTACAACCTTCATGCAGCAGTGCACCAGCCAATAGAAGCCAGGACAGATAAAAACATCAATGAGTTTAAAAGTGCTAATGGCCTTGGGTATTACGAAGTGACAGTTCTGGGTAAGTAGCTTGCCTTGTAAAAATGGTTAAGCAAGAGCAGTGTAAGTTCATCAGGAACTGAATGGATTTCTCTAAAGGAGTCAGTTGGTTCAGAATATTTCCTGAGGTTTCAAAAATTATTGACATTTTAGATTTTTGTTAGAGCCTTCCTTTAGGGTAATTTTTATTCTCATTAAACATTCTTTTCAATTAAATGCCTGAATATCTTGTTTCTAGTATCATTTTTCATATCGTTTCTGTTTTCATTATAGTTTGACAAATTTTATTTGAAGAATCTTTGTAGTCCTTAAACTACTGATAATTTCAGAAGTAGACCCTGTTCACTATTTCAACCTGATGTAATCAGGCAAATTATTCAATTACGCTTGTCAGCTGCCTTTCTGCTGGAGAGGTGTTATAAGAAACAAGTTAGTGTTCTTAAAAGGAAAAGGACAACTATAAATCTTCTTTTCAGCATTATTCTCATTGAGTTGCTTTTTTTATACTATTGCTCCTAAAGTGCCTTCTCTCCATGGCGGAAAATGAAAGGCTGTATTTTAGCCATACTCATTAACTGCTCCATGCTGCTTCTGGTTAACATGAAGTGTCAATTGATTGATTTTTATTTATTAAAATATAAATATGCAAGTTGACGTGTATCTGCTTGCTAGTTTTATTGAGGGTCATTAAGTTTGGTTTTGTTTTCCTATTAAAAGGAGACAGAAATTGCCTTGCTTAACGATGCTCATGTTAAGTTGCCATAATTTAAAAGTTTTCATTATTTGCTAAGGGAAATTTGCAGAGAAAGTGTTTGAATATTTGAAGTCATTAGAATCCTGGGAATCACAATACAATATTGAAGATGAAAGCAGCACTGCATTGCACAATTTACTGGTTATAAAGTAAATTTCTCTGCCTTTGCAAATAATGTTAAAAGGAGGATGAAATTACTTCCAAGGTTTAATGTTTTCTGAACTATCAGCATTGGTAGCCTTAAACCATAGTGTTTCATAACATATCAATTTGAATGTGCTTGTGTATAATCCTATATAGAAACATATTTTTAGACATTAGTTATTGACCAATGGACAAAGAACATGTATATAAAAATCAGTGCAGTTGTTTGTTTAAAAAATAAGGGAAGTGGTGCACAAAGTTGCTGATAGGCTGAATATGATGAAGTTTTCAGCTAACATAAAATATTTTTCTTCAACAGGTATAAACCATGACATAGCAATAGATGTTGCTTTTCTTCCACTGTTTTGCCCTGACAATCCCCACTTATTTCAACTAGAAGACATTCAGAATGATACATTATTGTCTTGTATGAGTAGTATCTCCGCATGCCAGCAAAAGGCCACCAGCAGTGGGAGGCTTCATGACACGTTTCCTCTTTCAGGTGAGACTGCCTTTCACTGACATGACTCATTTATCATTTCTTGGTTTATCTTTCAGTGCAAGAGTTAATCCTCCTGTAGCAATCTCTGGTGTGGGTCAGACACTGTTCACTTCTTCAGTGAAAGAGATGTAAATTTGTATTTCACCACTTTTAATAAATTGCTGTAATACTGAACTTTCAAGGCAGTTTTTGCTGGAGCTGTTCTCATCCTCTGGAGAAGTATTTTAATATCCAAACTACAAACTTCTATCTAATTCTGATGCTGTCATTTCTAGTGATGGAATTTATGAATAAAATTTTTCACTGAAAGAAGGTTGAACATATACACATTACTGTATGGAAAACATTATAAATTCTGTACACCTTTTTATTGTGTACAGAGTATACAGCAAATACCTTTTAAAACCACCTTTCCTTAACTTCTAGATGAAATTGTAAAAGCAGCGAAGGAGCTCGATGGCAAACATGTTATATGCATCTTGGACATCTGTCACTTGGGTGATGATAAGGTGGAAGTCTTTCTGAGCAAAATCTACAAGACAGTGGAACCAGGTGTGCTGGATCCAGTGTAATTTAATAACTTAATTTTCATATGTATATTATTCAAAAGGAGGGAAATAAAATTGCTGTAACTTGAATACAACCTTTACACATTGCACTTTTCTAGAACTAGCAGACACAAATATAGAATCATGATTCTTAGGGCAGTTGTAATGATAATCTATGTAACTGGGATGGACAATTGTTGCCTTTATTTTTCAGTCTTGAAACAGATTAGACAATGTCTTGGTCGCTGATGTTCAAGAAGAATGAATAGGCAGTACAGTGAGCTGATCATCTGGCAGGATACCAAGGAGTAAAAGTGGTTGTCTGCTGTCTTTATTTGCCTGTGCACAGACATACATAGGAAATGTATATATCTGGCTGAGAACTGAGAAGAAAAACAAGCTTTCTTAATATTTAAGGCAATGTTTGCAAAAGAATTAATGGGCTGTGATAAAAAATTAGGCTGGAAATTAGAATTATTTTGAGAATTAGAATTTTGATGTTCTGTTGTGATGTTTCTTAGTGAAAGCTACTAGAGGCAGTCTAACGGCTTTTTAGGCTTTGAAGCTTACTGTGAAAGGGATTAAATACCATGGTGCCTTTAGTACTATGATGCAGAAGCTCACTTTCAGTTCTTTTAACCTGAGCAAGGTCAGGTGCTATGTTTTTATGTCTGCTTTTGTACCTAGAGTGTAAGGTAGTGAGTATAGCATCTAAATGTTTTTAACATATTTTATTCATTAATAAGAGTAATGAAATATTTTTTAAAATATTTTTTTAATTGGAACTTGCTTCTAGCTTTGCAAGAGAAAAGCTGTTTTTAAGAAGTGCTAATTATGTCAGGATATACAGTTTGCCACATCATTTTTAGGTATTTTCTGAGTGCATGAAGTTCAGCAGCTATGAAAAGCTGCTACTTCCACAAAAGCAAAAGTGGAAAATTCTGACAACTTTTTGCCTGTATGAAGGGGCAACTGGCTCTTGCTGGTCCAGAGTCAAGTAGCACATTTTTCTCCTGTGTTAAACAGCCTCAAATCACTTAAAGAACTGAATTCTTACAAAATTATTTTCGAGCAGGAGCTCATTGCAATTTGACTACTTGTCCATTCGAAATGCTGCTCTCAATTCAATTCCTTGAGAAGAAAAAATTATGGAGACTTGCCAGGTAAATTGTACCATTATTGACCAAAGCCCACAGAGTTAATTCATAGGAACAGATATATTCTTGGGCACATGTTAGCAGCTTGTTGGTAATTGGAGATTACCTCTTTCAACTAGTAGCTCACTTGTCTGCCCTGGGGGCAGTGGACTTTGTCCTCAAATACTTAAAGTCTGTGCCCTATCTTCAGTTAACAGTAATTTGACAGAGAAATGTAATTGATTTTGTTACATACAAGTTCACAGGCAACTTCAGATAAAAAGTAATGAAATTAATAAAATTATTGTGTCTTTCTAGTATAGTTTACAGTTTAAAAATATATTAAGAAGAATAGTTTTACTTAAATTGCACTGGGACTGAAAGTCAATTAAATGTGACTGTATTGTATCTGTCTCTTTGATATGAATCAGAAGTATTATCCAGTAGTTCTGGAGCAATGTTTGTCAACTCCTGCCTTTCAGAGTACCCACAAAAGAGAAAATGAAAAGATACCGACCCAAGAGGAGTAGGGTGTTGCTTGCAGTGTTATTTGTGTCATTGTGCTGTATATGGGTATGTGAAGGTGAGAGGCCATTGCTCTGGAGTGAGAGTCACACAGCACTTCATGTTCCAAACTGAGCCATGCTGACTGTGTCAGCCAGTGTTTTTTATTTACATGTGCTTCAGATCGAAGTCTAATTTTAATAAAACCATTCTTTCTTAAGGCAATTTTTAAAGGAATTATCTTTATACAAAAGGACTGATGTGGCTGACGTTGTCACAGAGCCACATTGGTGAGATGGTCCAGCCACCTCCCTCCATCCCATGCCATAGAAGTGCAGCCAAAGGCTGTTTGTGGCATTAAACTGCTTAGTACACTTTAAACATAAAGCATTAATAATTTCATCCTATATTTTATGACTTGTCAACTCTAAAAGAAATATGAGAATATGGTATATAGAGATATGTAATGTCTTTAAAATGTTAAATAATATAATTTGATTTTACTCAAGTGTTTGAAATCTTTCATGGCAGAAGCTGGGAAGGAGAGATATGTACTCTTGCAGATTCGGGTGCCTGTGTTGGAAACACAGACTTTCTGTGTGCAGCTAGTGAATATCCAATGCCTGTAGTAGACTTGGAGTTTTACTACTTTGGATCAATCTGTAGAGTCACCATTTAGTCCTGCTAAATAACACTGAACTTAATATGTGGAGTTCAGTGGCTGAAGTGCTGCAGTGTTGCTGTGATTCTACCACTCTGCCTGTCTTCCTCCTCCCTGCCAATCCAGCACTGTCAGACTGGAGCAAGGGTCCTCTCTGCAAAGAAACCACTTGCTGTTTTACTTCATTTGGTGTTTATAAACACAAATGTAAAACTAATGTATTTTTGATCTTGAGTCTGTCAAAACACGTTAGTTTTGCTGTGTTAATCTAAAATAGTCATTACTCCTGCAAAATGTCATAGGGATCCCGTTTTTCTGCTCTGTATTGCTACTGCTGAGGGTAAAATACTATCAGAGCACATTTCTTTACTGTGGAACGTGTACCTGACCAAAGAACTGTACTCTAAAACATGTGCATGTTTCTTGTGTTTTTAGCATTAATTTCAAGGAATGGAGGAAGATAGAGCATATGTAGTTAGTGGTACTTTTGAATGTGTAGAAGTTGCATAGATCATAAAGATAATATTCGTTTTGAAATCGTGTGATGTAGAAGTTGTGCAACACTGTAAAGCAAAGAATATAAATAAATGAATTAATATATGTAAACATCTAGGATTGTTTCTTTTCATTTCTTTCCTTTTTACTTCTTGTAAGTTGTTTTGAGTTTTCAAGAATCTTCTCCACAGTCGTGTTTACTCTTTCCAAGAAATTTAAAGGAGAACTAGGCCAAGCTTCTGTCAACATCTGTGCCACCAATTGCAGCTTCTCTTGGATTTCAACACTGTGTGCAGCATGAGTTTTGTAGAAAAAGAGGAGAAAAGAGGTCTGTTTGTCCCTCCTCCCCCGCTGTGCTCCAGGACTGGGCTGAGCCCCAGGCTGGGCAGAGCAGGATAGGAGCCAATTCCTTGGCTGCTTCTTAGCTGAACGGGCTGGGAATGCCACAGCTCTGTGTGCTCTGGACACACTGGCAAGACAGCCCTTCCTGGCCTGTCCCTGTGAACCTGCAGGAAGGGAAAGAGCTTGGAGGAGATTGGCTCTGCACTAGTGACAGCTCTCAGCTGTTCCCCACCCCAGGCTGGGTGTTACATTTCCTCAAGAGGAAGGAACGCTGAACAGCAGCTGAATCAGCTCCGGGCTCTGCAATTTACACCTCTGGCAGCCAAGGAGAGACATCTGCTAAAGCCAGTGTTACTGACATCCACAAATCCTCACAGACTACCCAACTGCTGTGTCTGTTCACAGCTCTGGAAGCTGTGTGAATTAAAATGAACACTACAAAACTCAAGTGCATCAAGAGGAGTTGTTATACAGCTTTGGCACTTGTATTGACCACAATAGCATCCTGAACCCTCTGGCAGTGAACTGTTTTTAGGAGTGACTGAGCCACCTTGAGAGCAGCCTGGGCAGGGAAAGCTGCATGTTGGAAAGAGGTTGAGGAGCTGCTAGCAGGGCTCTGCCTCCCTGCAGTGCTACCAGGCACTTGAACTGTATTAGGCAGAGAAATGAGGCCAAAGGAAGACTGGCATGGCAGGCAGTTAACTAAAAAAGGCTGTTTTGTCTGTGCTGTAATCTGTGGCCACTATCTGGGTGAGTACTGATGACTTTGATTTGCCAGAGCATGCCCTTTCTCTGCCCTCCAGCCCTCACCCCACTGGGAATGGGGCCCTGAACCACAGCTTCTGACAGGGCTCAGGGCCAGAAAGCAACAGGCTCCACCAAGTCCTGAGTGACTGGGGCCAAAACACTCTGGAAGGGGGTCTGACAACACTACAGGCTAAAGGAAGATGAACTCCAGGCTCAAGACCAGATGGGAAAGGTCAGAATGTGCTGCTGTGAAGTTTGGTGTAGTCAATTTTTGTTTTGTTTTAGTATTTTCAAAAAATATTATCTCTAACCAGAGCAAATTAACAAGAAAATACATTTAGACAAACAAGCTGGAGAACAATCAGATGAAGTAGATGTCTTCAGGTGGGCAGGGCTTTATTAATCTTGCAGCATGTAAGAGTCTGAACACTGATATGGCCTGGAATGTGGGCAGCTCTCTTTGAGGTCTATAGAAAGCAGAAGTCTAAAATCTGAAGGATAAATGTTTTATTGTCTTCAGAAAGGAAGCATTGAAGAAATTACTGGTCAATTTGTCCAACTTTTATCCCTAAAGCAACTCTGGAACAATATTTTTTTGATCCCTTCTTTGCATTTTTACTGTCATCAAGGACAGCTTGTGCCAAACTAATCTAGTTTCCCTTTTTGATAGGCCTAACATCTGAGGCAATATCCTTCCTTCCAATCAGCTTGAGGAAATGCAAGTTAAGTACAGATATGCAACTATCTAAAAACTTGACCACCCAGTACAGCAGATGCTGCTGCTTTGCAGGAATCTGTCAGGGTAGCAGCTTTATTCAGCATTTGAAACTATTCAATCATCTGGAAGATGACCCTCTCTGGATTATACCCAAGGAGAAATGGTTAGAGGGGGACATTAAGGGACACAATTATAAGTATTAAAAATTGCAACAGTTTCCCAAAGCAATGCAAGTGACAAAAATGTGGCCCAATAAAATCAAAAGCATTCCCTTTAGGCAGGAAAAAGGGATTTTGCAGTGAGGAGGGGCTGACAGGGCAGCAGTGTTACTGAGAAGACCAGAAATCATAGAAAGCCACAAACTAAGGTGCAGCTCCATAGCAAGCTGTTGCCACAGAAACTAGCAGCTATGATTTCTGGATAACGATGGGGAAGACAGCAAAAAAACGAAATTGTTTTGGTGGTTTGAGGATGATGCAGTCTGGTTTTGAGGGCAACACTAGAGAAGACCAACAGGAAAATAAATTATTTAGAAAACACAAGACAAAGATTCAAGCTTGTTGGTTTTTTTCTCAAGGCAGAAAAGAGCAGGGACAGAACTTGGCTGCATGATCAGAGTGCAAACAAGATTCTGGTGAGAGGAGGGCAGAGGAAAAGGCAACTTAATTTGCAGTAGAAATCAGCAGGTCAGTTGATGGGGGAGTTTTTGAATTAAGGAGAAAACAGCAGTGAGACAAAATATTTGGGAGACAAAATTTTACAAGTTTGACAAAAACACTCTGTCTTGGCAGCACTCAGCAGAAGAAAACATGGCAGGGGATGCCCTGACAACTCTTCCAGCCCTACCCAAGCTTTAATAAATGGATGATCAATATAATTTTTCATATAACCCCAAACCGAAAGAATTACTGTGACACGCCTAATAAAATGGTCCAGTTTTCCCAAGGATTTAGAAACAGGATTTTTACTCCAAACCAAGCTGAAACACAGTCCTTGAAATCCTACATACAAAAAGGCAAATGCCATTCTCTCTCTGCCTGGTATATTGCTGCATTTCCACCTTTTATACCTCCTGGTTAAACAAGTCACAAAGTGTTGGATGCAAGAAAAACGCTATGAGAGTCAGCTGTGGAAAAATGTCAGCTAATGGCTCAGCCTTAGTCCCTGCCAATGGAGGCAAGGTTTTCTACAGCTGAATATTCTAGAACATGACAGGGTGTGACATTAAAACTAAGTAGCCATTACCCTGAATAGCTTTCCCTGAAGCTGATTTTGACATTTGAAGGACCAAGTAGTTTCACACTTTTATGAGTACCTTGCTGGCATTTAAGAAGTTTCCACACTGACATTTTGTGCGAAGAAAGGAAACGAATGAGGCTAAAAGGCTTTGAAGTACAGGAGGGAGAAAGGCTCCAACAGGCAAAACAAGCTAATTTTGGTCTTCTCTGCCATAAAAAAAAAAAAAAAAAAAAAAAAAAAAAAAAAAAAAAAAAAAAAAAAAAAAGCAGCTCTTAAATAGAGCTCAGTTCTGGTGTTTCAGAGCAAGAGAACTTTGAGACAGAAATTGCTGATAACAATTTCAGTAGATCACTAGGACAGCATGCCCATTACACTACCTAATATTTCCCATCATGGACCACATATTTAGCTGGGTTTGGGTCTGGTTTCTTTTCCTTTGAGCACAGAGATGTAGGGGCAGCTCTACTTTTAAAGCCTTAGCTTAACTGCTGGTACAAGCTGCCCCTTACATTTGATCTAGCTTTGCAAATTTTGCCTGAGATTCCAAAAAATGGCAGTGCCTGAGCTTAACAAAACATCTTTCTCACTAAATCTTTTAATCTTATCGTGCACTTAGCCAAAAAAACTGCTGTTTTATTTAGCTGCCTGACCCAAATTAAATAGAGTGAAACTGATATAACAAGCTAAGAACATGATTACTGGAAGTCCTAGTTAACTGGAAAGTTCTCTTTTTGGAGCTGCTTTGTGCAAGAGTCATCAAAATAATTGCAGTATTTTAGCAAAAGCCAAACAAGGAGCAGAGACTATTACTAGAATGCACTGCCCGGTTTTCAGCTCTGGTAACAGCAGCAATTGTCTTTCCCCACTGAATTATTACCTTCCGAAAACTAGGTGACAATAATCAGAGAATGGCCACAGAAGGGGTGCTTCAGTGATAAACACCACAAGGTTTACAAAGAGAAAGGATTTCATTAACCTAACCAGCATATTGGAAAAACAGATTGAAAAAGCCAAACCCAAAAAACCCCCTGAAGTCATCAACAAGCTCTCAGGCTCTTACATGTTAGAAACCTGAGACAGTTTCCGGACCTGAAAGAAAGTTTCTCTTCCCTGTGCCACCCACCCAAACCCACATTGCTTTGCTGTGGTAACATCATGGATTTAGTTACGTCATGTGCTCTGAGCCTCCTGCTGTCACCTTGACTCAACAGCTTGACGGAAGTTCATCCAAGTAGAGAGATTTTAATCTGGTTTTGCATTTGGATTTTCAGTATTGTCTAGAAGCTGCATTTCTACAGTTAGCAATGCAAGCTATGGGGCTTGCCCCCCTGAAACATATTTTGCAAATATTGTTTAAAACCGAAGTATTTGGGGATCACCTTGATGAACCTTCAGTAACCCAGCAGAACTGGTCCTCCCAGTCCCACCTTGCCTATTCCTGGATCTGTAGATCTCAGCTGCTGCCCAGCCATGGCACTTGGGTGAGAAGGATAGAGGGAGGTTTTTCCAAGATCCAGACCATATCTGGACTCTCACCCCTCTACTCACCTACATCCTGTTCTTGCTTCAGTGAGTGGAAAACCCTTCAAAACAATGTTTTGTTTTGTTTTTTTAATAACAACAAAACCCCATTTCCTTTCCAAAGGAAATTCTGAGTATTTTGAGTTCCAGCTCAGAAGGAAGTTTATTGAGTATTTTCCAGTAAATGGAAATACCCAACCTGTGACTAGTACTATCCTACTTTCAGTAGTAAGCACTGAAACACTATGGCTTGCACTTCAGTGTGTTCCTCTAAAACTTCTTTCAACTGTGTCATGTCATTCCTTAACTGAAAAGAAATGAAAAAAAAAGAAAAATAGAAATTAATTGTTCAATTTCTCAATGATGCCAAATAGAGAAATCTTAGATTGTTTAACAGAATGTATTAAAATAAGAAAAGGTCACTTATGGTAATAATGGTAACTAATTGTTAGTCATTATTACCACCAAAACTGTAGAATTGTGAAAGAGAAATACGTAAGTCTTGTTTTTTGATGTCATGGATCATATCTTACTTTTGAATGATCTGCTCACTGAACTGAAGAGAACTAAGAATTCTCTTTCAGAATCTTTCCAAGGAGCCATTACTAATGTGTTTATTTGGCACTTGAATGTATTTGGGTCTAAGTGACAAGTTGATGGTTTTCATCAGTTCTGCAAGCCAGCATTTTCAATAACTTCAGCAGCTAACAAAGATGTGAAATATTGAAGATACATTGGAGAAGTCTGCAGCAATTTCAGTCACATTCCAGTTTGATGGTTTATTAAGTCTCCATAGCGTTAAAATAACATGCCAATGTCAGAAAGCAGAATGGCCTTGAGCGGCCATCATAGAGAGGGTGAGAGCCCAAAATCTGTGCTCAGCTCCATCTCTGTTCCACTACCCCAGCCGAGAAGCATGGCTACTGCAGTCCATGCACAATGAGGGTGTGGGCTGAGTTCACTTTTAAAAGAGATGAGGGCAAAGCAACTCAGCTTTTCTTCTCATTAAAAACCCATTTCTTTGGCCTCAGTTTAATCTCCTCAACCCAAGAACAAAATGCCATGCCATTACACTGAAAAGCATTCAATCATATTTATTCACCCTTTGAACAAATTTACAGATCAAGTAACTGCAATGAAAAAAAGAAAAGCAAAATTTAGATAATTTCAAGCTAAAAAACCTCTTACCTTTAAAAAGCATGTTAAAGGTGAAAGTATATTCAGACATTTGCTTTACATGCTGAAACACAGGCTCAAGAAATGAATCTGTGAGGAAGTGTCAACTAGTGTTATTCAAAACCTTTCTATATAGTGACCTAAACCATCCTTTGCATTTAAATCTTCCTTTTGGCCTAACACCTTCCATCTTTTTTTCCCACTCCTATGGTTTAACGAATTTGTTTGGGGTTTTTTGTTGGTTTCTTTTTTTAAAAAGCAAATAAATTTTGGTTTTGTCATAGACACCAGCATAAAAGTCAAAAGAATTTAGGGGTAAGAACTGATTTTCCTGAATTGCTACACTGAAAGCCACAAAACTTTATATTACACTGTTATGCTTACTTATCTTGAAATGATACACTTCTGTTTGTCTAGTGGTCTGTGTTGAGAACATTCCAGAGGAGGTAGATTGAAGGAATATTCATTATAATGATATAAGTGTTGCAGAGGGAATTAATTTGGCAAGGAATGTAATTACTCTTTCCCTCATGCTATTCCTTAATCTCTGGAATTTCAGAAAGTGCTACTAGCTGATTTTGTATAACCTGAGTTTTATCTCACTGAAATCCCTGAGGCTTTATTTTTATTGTGTCTCATTTATTAATTTTTATAATGTTGGGGTTTTTTTAGCCTGATTGGAGGTAAAAGGCTAATAGGGAGTCTGCTAGTTCTGCTACATTTCTACTCCCCTTTCTACCACCAACAAAAGGAAGACAAGCCATGGAAAAAAATGTATTTGAAAGGCTCAGTGGACAATGGGGAAAGAATTTTGATTTATTGATAAGGAGGGAATAACTGCATAAAAGATGCACATTTGTAGCTAAAAAGCATGTGGCACTTGCTCTACTTCTTGCAGAACAAAGTGTTCTAAAAATATAGCATTTAGCTTCACTTTTTTGACTGAATGGAGCTTGAAGACAGGGATGAACTTTAAAAGGTTTGTAGCTGTAAAGTTTGCTCCTATAAAGCTTATCAGGAGATCTCTTCCCAGTCTGCTAAGACTGCCTTTGTCCATGACTCACATGTCTACAATTATCTGGAAGGAGCAAGAAATCCCTGAGCACTGACCATAAACGGCTTCCACGGATCCTTTTGTCTCCATTCCATTATCTTCTTCCTCCAGCACAATCAAGGTACCACTCTAACCACCCTTGCAGCACAGGGCAGAAACTAATGCTGAGAATGTAGAGCAGAAAAATGTCACATTTGTGCCAGAGAACACCTGCTGAGCTTTGCTGGGTAAAGAACACTCAAAACAAAACCATCAAAGAATGAACAAAACAACAAAAAAACACCTGTCAAACTGTTGCAGTAAAATATAGGAGAAAGCTTTTTTAAAAAGTTAAATCAGCACCTTGTTTTATACTGCTAAGTCCTAGACGGGAAGTTCAAATCAGAGTCTCATCACTATAGAAAGAATAAAACTTATTCCTTAGAAAAGAGGCCAAGATTGTTCTCCCCTCTTCCCCAAATCCATCAGTTTAGCAGTAAGGATGGGTCTTGACGCCTTTGAATTAGTAGGGGTTCAGTGGTTTAATATTTGCTAATCAGTTTGACCACAGCTTCTTAGACTCATGCATCCATCGTGGTATTTTTGCTGGACAGACTCAGGACGACTTAGCTACTAAAAATTAGGTGCCTTTAGGCCAATATGGCCGAAGTAGAATCACAGTCTGGTGAGACTCAATACAGTTATCTGCTACTGCACAGAACAAATAAAAAAATATTCTATTTCTCATTTTAAACGAAGTATAATTAACCCAAGAAGTCCATGAAGGCGAGGCATCTGAGGACAGGCAATTGACAGGGTAACAAAACTAAGCCTTTTCTATGAATATTCTGAACACCAGCTGGAGAGCAGAGAGGCTTTTCATACACATTTTCAAATTAAAAAATACTCTCTTTGGTGAGATTTGACCAGGCTCTAGCTGATGGGCAGAAGTACAAGAAATCCAGTCCGTAAGTGCCCTCCATAGAGTACCCAGCCCAGGCATACACACAAAGGGTTATCCACAAACAGTCCATGCTCTGCCATCCCACCTGGCAGCAGGTGGTAGCACTAATGATCCACCTACTGCAAACCAGACTCATCCCACCTACTGCAAATAGAGCCAAATACTTCAGAAAAGTCACAGTGCTAGCTCAAAAAAAAAACCTAACCAAAACAAAAAAAACAACAGTCTGGTGTGAGGCACAAACACAAGTGAAGTGATGAGTAACTGGGCAGAGCTGGCTGAAGCCAGGACAGGGAATCCACAGTGCAGTGGCATGGAATATACATGCTCATCTTGACTGAACTCTGATGAGTATTTCTGGCAGAGATGGAAGAACAGCCACTGTTAGGGATGTGTCTTCTGTGCACCAGAGAAAGCCAGTGGGGTCAGAGCTGGCCAATGCTTCACAGGCCTCTTCGTATCTACAGTCACCTGAGGTAGGGGAGCAGGAATCAGCTTCTTCCTCTTTCATTGATAAAGTAGAGTCTACCTGTTTTCTTTTTCAGACTTAGTGCTCTCTGAAGTTTCTGTTAAAATTAAAGAATGAATTTCTTCTTCCATAATTAACCTGTCAAAAGCATTCAAGGGATCGTCCTTTGCAGAGCTCTGAAAGAGAGGAACAACATTTTTAACAATAATTCCTCCTGGTGAGTGTTGCTTTTTCAACCCAGTAAGACATACCCCCGTTCCACAACATATACCCCATATTATGGTGAAAAGCCAAGGCAGCTGGGCAACAAATTATGTCTTTCAGAGCCATGGCTTAGACCTGGCTGACAGAAGAGATGTCCTCTGGAGATGAAGAACTGAAGGTTGGTCCCCACCTTAAGGGTGCTTCCAACTATAGCCAACAGGTAAAGCTCAGGCAGGAGGATGGAGAACTGAGCATGTACACACTTTGTAGAGTTTTCACTGAGCACACAGAGAAAATTACATACACAAAACACTTGTGAAAGCACAAAGTGTAACAGCTACCACAGTTACAGCCCTCGTGGCCAAGAATCCCATCTGGGAGAACATTCACTGCCTCATGTCAAAGTTTGAATTAGGGCTTGTCAGTGTGCTTCTCTTAGGATTTTTATAAAGGGCTACTGAGAAAGATTTATTTAGAAATAAGTTTCCTTAATGGGTATTATGTTTATTTTCTGTGAAATAAGGCACCACTCCAAGCCTTTCATCAACCAACTCCTGAAACAACTATAGCTGGTTTTGTTCTTTTGCCAACAAGAAGCTATACGTCTGATTTACTTTCTAGCTAACGGACTATGATAAATGTGAGAGTGTTAAAAATGTTAGTTTCTGGAAGTCAAACACAAATAGCTTCATTCAGCATCATAAATATGATTAAGTAGCATAAAAAGACATGAATATTAATGGAGTTGTGAAAACAAACAAAAACCCTCAAACGAAAACCCACACAGCAAAAGAAGCCTGACAATCAGAAAACTGTCTCCCAAAAAACCCCAGTCTGATACTAATTTAAGGGACTAGCAGTCTGGAGTAATAGAATAATGCAATTCTACTATTGGAACTGGAAAAGTACATACGGGTTGGGGTGGGGGGAGAGGAGGGAGGAAAATCAAAGTTTTGTGTCATGGTTTCTGAACGATTCCTAATACTGTAAATACTTAACCTTCATACAATACACGCAGTTAGTGATAAGACAGACATAGGGGGAAAAAAAACCTGCAAGCCTAGAGATCCCAGTTCAGTAGATTTGCTGGCCCAACAGCTTCTTACTAACCTGGGAATCCTCGTTCTGCTCTCCAAACATGCGCTTCAGAATTTCTCTAGGGTCCGGAATTGGTGGAAGAATTAATATCTTCAGCCTTAATGAAGTTAAAAAGAAAATATTGAGATGAAAAATATATTAATTTAAAAATCACAAAATAATTTTAAAATGTCAAAATCATATTTGGGTACAGTCAAGAAAATTTGTGGAGTCAGCTTTGTCATCACTGACCAGCCTTCCATTCTCTGTGCAACTGCACCCATTTCTTATTTTTAGTCCCCAAAACAAAAGGAAAGGAGAACATTGACACAGACAGATTCTAAATAATTTTTACTCTTGACAAAAACAGCAGCAAATGTAAGGAGATCATTATTTACCTTTTTAGATAAACTAGTAGGATTACTGTAGATACTGCTACGATTAATGGAATGGTAATTATTAGAACAAAGTAGGTTGTAGAGTCCCTCTTCTCACCTGGAAAACAGAAATTGTAGAAACTTAGAGATGCTTTGAGAGGCTTTTTAGGGACAATGACAACAAAATAGTTAATTCTCCAATTTGTTCATAGAAGCAGTTCTTTTGCAAGTACACTAGCACTTTTGTAGGCAAGGACAGGCTCATTTTCTAAAATGGGATTATAATGTAGATATGGTTAGCAAGGAAATGCAAATGAGCAAGACTCAGGGCTGAAAAGTTAGCTACAGTGGACATTGCACAGCTGTACAGATGGCATCATTATCAACATATACAGCAGCATAGGCTGAGACTGGTGGTGCTGCTGAAGGACTAGAGCTCTTCTGCCCTCTTTTCACTCCAAATTAAATAGGTACATAGGAAGATGACCTTTGACTCCCATTTATTTAGCAGACAGATGAAGAGTAAAGTGCAACACAATGCAGGGACAAGTGCTCTCACCAATGCTCTTTTCTTCACTCCAGTCACTATGGAGATCACTGTTGTAACACACACGCTTTAGTTTTGCTCTCACTTTGAAGGTGTATTTGTTATTAGGATCAACTCCAGGAATTGACACAGAATTCGTTTCAGACTAAGGCAGAAAAGAAAAGGTAGTTTGCTTTGTTCAATTATCAACATATTCTCAGTCACTTCCAAGCCTATTTACATTGTGCAGCTAATGTATTCTGAATGTTTTGATGGAAGACCTTTCTATGACTATGAAACTTCATTAAAAATAGGACATAGTGGCATTTAACAAGCACAGAGTGCCTAAATGCACATTCCAAAGCTAAGATTTAATCTCATTCACTGCTACATCTATCATGCAGCATTTGGCATCAATGATTAAGCTAAGACTTAGAATTTGGAACAGTGCCTTTTAAATTTTTTTTTCCCTTCTGAGAAACATCTGCGATTTACCCTGCATTCCCTTCTTGTCAGGGCAGCATAACTGTGACCATACCAAAGTGTTTTGGGACACCTCTACAGAAAAAGCACACACTAGATAGGATCTAGCTGCACTTATTTTATATCCAGAATGCCAGTTTCCTGGGGAATGTTGCTAGCATTCGAGTTTGGGGTAGCATGAACAACTAAACATGCTCCACAGGAGAAGAGAGCCACTCCATTTGAAATTTATCATACTGTTTTTACCATTCTGATCAAACAGGACATTCAGTTTGGCTCTGGACATACAGCCTGAGTCCATCCAGACAATGAACTCAATGCTCTTTATATGTACACAAAAATCAGTGTATTTGAGAGTGCACACCTCTTTCTTCCCCTCCACGCTCAGTCTTTATCCCCTTGCTTTTCTGTATGAAATTCTCTGTTCCCGTGTGCACCAGCAGTTCATTTTTCTTTAGGGCAATCGGGTCACAGCACTCAAGACCAACAGCAGGAAAACCTAACAGCAAGACACCCAAGCCCATGTGCCTGAGAAGCTTACAGCCACGATTTCCTGATAGTAAATCCTTCTGTTCTCACACACTAACAAATTGCCCTAACAAATTATGGGAAGGATTCATAAGACTTGCATGAATTTTGATGTGCAGCTTTTACTAACACAAACCTGCAGTATGAGAGAAAAATCCTACATTCACACAGCACTTCCAGCACTGGCACCCAACCCATTCTCATGCAACTGTTCATTTTCAACCACAAATATTTCAAAATATTCACAGAAAAAGAAATTAAGGAAAACTTACTTCAATTATTAGATCAATGCCCAAATCACCTTTGTAACATTTAACTTCATAGTGTAAACAGCCTTTTGGAAAAGTTTCTGATTCACTCCATTTTACATCAATTACATCATTAGTCTTTGACACTGTTAATAGTCTTGGTGTGGCAGGTTTTACTGAAATGCAAAATGGAATAATTAGTGCAAAAGTTTATTTTGCTGCTTACAAAAATTATTCAGTCCTGTATTACAGAATATTATTTACACCAGATTAAGAAGAGAAAGAGGGAAAAGTTAGCACCAGCAAGTAAAAAAAAAAGAGTGAATCCAACTAAAGAATAAGAGTAGAAGTTAATAGAAAATTACCCCCCTCCCCTCCCCTGCAGATACCCACCCCACAGAAAACAAACTCTTGCCTATATAATTTCAAATCAAAAGTCAGTAGAAGAAGGGAGCATCTAATCTCATTGTCCCATTCATACTTTTTGAGTGAAAGTTTCTCAAACACAACAATATACTACCAAACTACTTATTTTAGTTATATTTTTATGATGTGGTATTAAGCTTACCAAGGGTGGTAGGATTTTTACTTGCACACAGAGGCCTAATTTCTTCAGAATCATCGCTGATCAAAATACTTATAGCAGGGTAATTACTGGTGACTTTTGAGAAGGTAAAATTGAAAATGCATTCAAAGATTCCTTGGTCTACAGAGGAGTTGCTACACTTCTTAGGGTTTTCCAAACCATCATACCTAGAAAATAAAATTATTTTTGTAAACTTCAGAAGAAAAGGACAGCATGGGGAAGGCTTGTTTATAAATGTGTGTTACAAATTCTAAAGACTGATATTGCATTAAAGCTATGCTATAGCACATTACAAAGTAAGCCTAAGCAAAGAAAGCAGCCTGTAGTTTATCTCAAGCTTTAGAAAGAGTATTGTTTTTGTGAAGAGTGCCAAGGAGCAGAAAGAGAGGTAGGCTTGCTTTATATCAAAGAGAACAACTGCTGTCAGCTTTGGTTCACATTTTCCACATGGGAGAACAATTCCAAGGAGTAAAAAATATTTAGAAAAAAACCTAATTTGTGCCACTTCTGGTCAACAGAATTTCACCTCTGTGATAAAATGAGCTGATCAACCTCCTTTAACTCTGCTCAAGTATTGCAGCTCATGAGATAGCTGAGTTTCACCTATTTACCTGATTTGCTTTTCAAAATGTCAGTATCCCCTTCCAATAATAGAGAAGCTAGGAAGACAAACTTCTTCCTTGCTTCTCTTTGTTGCCCAAGCCTCAATGAAAATACACCAGTAACACTTCCTCCCAAGAAAAACAAACCCAAAAATCCCCACCTCATTGGCATTGTGGAAAATGTATCTTTCAGACTAAAACTGAAGTGTTTCCTTAGTTTTTGGCTTTAAAATCTAAAAATCATTATCCTTTCAAAGCAGCATGAATTAAAACACTTTGAAGTCACTACAACTACATCTCCCATTAAAATTAAGGGCAGGTTGAAAATACGTAGTTCAAATCTAAAGCAGTAAGTATCCCTACACCCAGAAATTCAGTTCAACTCTGCATTGGTCCTGTTCTTATAACAAAGAAAAAATTTGAGTAGCAGTCTAGACAGGGAACAAATAGTCCCCCCATGTTTAATGAAAGCAGCAAATTTTCTGCTGCTTGCTGCCTAAATGCCCTGAATTGAACAGCTGACCTCTGAGACTGCCACTGGAGAAGTGCAATAAGTTTATGTAGTTAGCTCAAATAAAACAGAAAGCTGATTTAAAACTATGACATGGGGCTTTCAAAAAGGAAACTCCACTATTTCTACAGAAGCTAATGCAATCTGGAATTTCACAAGCCCCATCAAGGTACAGAAGTATGCATAGATTACTATGTACAGCTATCAATGCCAAGAGCTGGCTCACACAAGTCTGTTCCTTTGGAACAAAGCACCATTTATGGCTGTCCACTGGCCAGCAGGGATGATGATGATAAAAAGATGTTCTTCATAGCTTTAAAGGTGAATCAGTTATTTACAACATTGAAGATGCAAATAGAAGTACTACTGAGAGTTATTAATGCTTTTGTACCATTTCCCAATGGTTTATGAACTGACACATACATTGTGAGTGATCCTAACTTAAACAGCCCATTTTGTTGGACTGCAAAGAAAGCAATACATTGGTCCAGTTTAGTTCTTAATTATTCCCTCTTTGAATCAAGTGCCCAATTAGAAAAAACATAGAAAGCAATAGCAGCTATGTTACTATGGTCTACTGAAGCAGACACAAAATAGTTGCATCAGCTCCCCAAAAAGTCTTGGCCATAGCAGCCTCTGGCCCCATCATTGGTGAAGTTTTCGGTTGAATGGGACTGAGCAGTAACTTGGACACAAAGTCCTGGGAACTTTCAAAGCAGGAGGAAGCAGACAAATGGAATGAGTCATGTAAAACTGAAGGTTAGTCCTGGAGCACTTTAGAGCTTTGAATACAAATCTCCTACGAACCAGTAGGACAAAGTGTAGTTGGTGTCACTGCTTGTGTTCTCCCCAGGACGCCAGGTACAAGCCATGTACTCCAAATTGTGCCAAACACAGCTCAAGTCAACAGCAGCAGTACCCGGAATACCTGCAAGGCAAGTTGGAGATGTTCTCTAAGATTTATTTTGTCCAAGTTCTCTCTGCTTTTTCCAGAAGTAAAACATTTCATTTTACATAACTGAAACTGGAAAGCAGAAATGGGTTGGTTACCTCTCAAGACGACACTGCCTGTTCAGCACAATAAATTACGAATTCCAGCTGTTTAGAGCTTGCAATGGCTGAAATCTCAGCAGAGTAACTTCTGGAGGCAAGCCAATCACAACAGCAAAACTCAGTGCTCACCATGGCTGAATTGCTACTTAGAGTTACCAGATGCTAGGGACAAGGTATTGAGTCAGGAAAATATTTATTTCTATTAATCTACAGGTACTTTACAAATAAGTAAAAGTAATTACAGGGAAAACTATAACAAAGGTAAATGCTATTACAGTCATCAATATCAACCATAATTAAAGGCTGAGTATTTTTATCTTCTCCAGAAACTGTATTAGTTGCTTGGTATTCTGAAGATGGAAATACCTCTGAGTCTTAAATATTGACAAAAGCAGCACTGGATAAGTTGACTTTTAAATTGAGATCCATATACCTTTAGACATTAAAGTTTAACATTTGGAAACTCAAGTCACATCAATACAAGTGAGTAATTAGCAATTATGAAGAAGTCAATGGATTGCCTCAGGCAATCTCAGGCAGAGCAATTATGGAATAAAGTCTTTGCTTGAGTTCTTTACACTGTATTATCATACTACATTGGATTGTATTGGATACACTTTCCTTGTAACAAGTAGCAATATCTCCATGAACTAAAAACTAAATTCATGTTAGACGCGGATTTGCTTTGAAAGTCTGAGCTTGCATTCTCCCTGAAGCAGCAACTAAGACACAGGGAAATGACATAGGTTTTTCTATTCAAGAAGTATATAAAAATATTTCATCTGCAAACTGAATTTTAAAAGCCCCAGCCTGTTTAGTACATGCTGTCCTAACAATGTGCTTCCCTGATTTTCGAGAACTCTTCTGGCAGACACACACACAGGCTTGATATAAGGTCTCTGATTCTCCCAACCACATGTGGTTTTCATCCACATCAGGTCATGCTTCTGGGTTAAGACAAACTTTTAAGCAAGAGACTCATTTTCTTGCCGTACATCCTAACTTCAAGCATTCAGCAAAATACATTACTCCTCAAAGTCTTCTTCCTAACAATTTTGTTGTGGAATCCTTACTTCTGCATGCCAAGAAACAAAAATTACTTTTTCTCTATTCATTTTGCTATGCTTTGTAGACACCACTCATCTCTTTTGAAAAAGACAGAGCCCTATTACAATTATTTGAGTAATTTATTCAACAAGTTGTTAAATTTGCTACATTCCTCCCTCTACATGGACAATTGTAGGGTTATTTTATGGACTTCAGTTTATACAGAAAAATCACACAAAATAAACTGACTTAGATGCTTGTCATTAAGGCAGCAAGCTTAATGGAGTCTAAGCTATCTCTTATGCCACAGCCATCAAAACCAAAGTTGCTCTTACTCCATCATTTAGATGGGGGAAATAAAACCAAGATATTTGTCATACCACCTCAGACACACAGGAATTCCTGCCAGTGTAAGGATATATTACAGCCCCTCAGAAAGACTACAGCTCAAAGCAGGCAGAGGAGAAATAACAGGAACCACACTGCTGCTTTGGGAGAGCACTTCAATTTTACAAGCTTGCCCAGAAGACTTTAAGCATCAGAGGACCCCAGTTGCATTTAAAGGTGGTATAATCATTCTGTTTAAGCTCTATCAATAAAACCAGCCGTTTTGTCTGGTATTTCTCTCTGATATATTTTATTCTTCTTGTTAAAAGAACAGAGAAAAAGCCATGTCTCCTCAGGCCAAGAGGGGTCTGGCCACTGCTGGCATTACCTTTAGGCAGAAGGGAGGTCTCCACCCAGGGGCTGGGCTCACTGGTGCTGTCATTCGTGCATTCACTTCTCACTCTGAGGCGCATTTCCTCATTCAAGTGTGCATCTGTCACACGGAAGTGGCTCTTACTCCATTCCTGGGTTTAGATGGGAAGGAGAAAACCAAAACGTTTGTCATACCATCTCAGACACACGGGAATTCCTGCCAGTGTAGGGATATATTACAGCCCTTCAGAAAGAGTACAGCTCAAAGCCAAATGAAACCAGTGTCTGACTATGTGGGAAGACTCAGCATCACTTGGCTTTGCTTTTTCTTTCTCAGGGGCAGTCAGAACTCACAAAAAAAAACTACTGTTACCCCTGTGACCTACAGTCATTAGCAAAGGCTACACAGAGATTGAGAAGTAAGTATAACATGGGGGAAAATTATCCTAGAATAAGTCTTGATGGATAATGCAAAATAAGCATGTTTATCCTACACCTGTATAAACAGACACTTACAGATCTGACCTTCACCTTTCTGTGTGTGTGCACATGAGGGCATGACCAACAGAATGAAAAACATTTGAAGACACAACTAAAAAGCAGTTAGATGAGTTTGGACGATTTAAGGAGCTAAAGAAAAACCTACCAAAACAAACCCATAAATGGCTATTAAAACACCACATCAAACCCAAGTAGCTCATGATCTTCCATTTCAAGTATGTTTTTGTGAGAAAAAGGCTCACCCTTTTATCACACGCTTTCTTGAGCATCTTTTGTTGGGCTAGGAGAATGCCTTTTATTTAACTGGAAACTGGATACAGAACAAGTATCTATGTTATGGCCAAAGAGTACTGTAACCACTCATATACAAAAACAATATATATTGGCACTAATGAGAGGGCAAAGAAATTAAACAAATGTACAGATTAGATTTGTCTGGGTTTGAAAGACAGGTGTCTGCCAAGGAAGGCAGGAACTTCCCCCTCCCCTCCAAATTATTATAACTCCAAAGTAACAGGGCTTTCAGGCAAAGATACAGGAAAGGAGCAACAGTTCTTTGCTAGTATGTGTGTGTAGAACAAGGCAAACAAAGAGCAGCAGCCCCGAGGAACAGAACACAAACCCAGGGACAGCCGCTCTCGGCTGCGGCCCCTTCCCCTGCGCTGCAGTTCCGGGCACAGCCAGCAGGGGCGCTGGTGGCTCCCGGCCGGGCAGGGGCCAGGATTCCCCCGCGCCTGCAGGGGGCGCTGTGGCGCGAGCTCGGCCGCGTCTCCCTCACGCGGTGATGGCGGCCGGGCCGGGCGGTGAAATGGCTGCAGCAGCAACCTGGGAGCACAGCTGGGATGGCAGGGGCAGGCCCACCCCAGAGTAGCAAAAGAAATGTATCAGAACCTCCGCAGCTGTGGCAGGAGCCGCGGGGTGTCCCGGCAGGCAGGGGTGTGGGGTTACAGTGTAGGGACAAACCCGGAGCAGTGGCAGAGGAACGGCGGGGCTGGGCAGCGGCAGCCCGGCTCCCGAACACGGCCCTTGGAGGGGCTCGGGGTCCTGGGTTTTCCCCGAGACACCCAAATAGTTGGTGAGGGTCCTTTCTAGTGAGGTCGGGTGTTAATAACGCCCCAGCACAATGGCCATTCTTACAAGCAGAGCCTTACTCACAGGAGGAGAAAAGAGTGGGAGACAGGACTCCTCAGTGGTGACAAATTCTTCCCGACCGCAACCTGCGATCCCAAGAGCGAGAGAGAGCTCAGAGCCGAGCCCAGCCCCTCATCCCCCAGCCAAAACCTCAAAGTATCTCTGCCCTTCCCAAGAGAAAAGCCCCAGCTAAGGGGCTGCAGCCACTGAACCCCTTCACCCCACCTTGGCCACTTCTTTTGGGTCTCTTAAGTACCAGTCGTTATCATCTCTTAGCAACAAAGGGGAGAAAATTTCCTTAAAAAAAGAAAAGAAAAAGAAAGAATCCTAACCTCCAACAGGTTCTCTGAGCAAAAAGATGCAGCAAGACATACAGTCTGTTTCATCCTGTCCTGTGAAACTGCTAACCCTCCGTTCTTTCATTGCTGATGACATTAATACCTATTAGACCCTTCCACAAACTCATTTAGCTCTTTAACCAAGGAGACTTTCTACTTGTTGATTTGTTAGTGAATTAATCAAAATAGGTCAATAGATTTCTGTTGTGTTAGCAGGTTAAACTGGCTCATCTAAAGGTCCAATGAAGATTATTAGAGATCATTAGTGTCAAAATGAAATGTCACCCTTTTAGTAGTGACATTAAATCAGCTCAGCTGTTTGCAAAACCACAGTCACAGAATCATAAAAAAGGTTTGGGCTGGAAGGGAGCTAAAAGATCATCTGGTTCCAACTCCCCCACCGCAGCTTCCTGCCTTCCACTAGAGTAGGTTGCTCAATGCTCCATCCAAACTGGCCAAACCACATCCCTACTCATGTCCAGGATATCCCGGAGCAGTGAGAAAGAATACAGTGGTTAGCATGAAGAGGCCAACATAACCATCAGGCTGTAAGACTAACAGGGCTCAACAGCAAAGGACTGCCTCAAGAGGCGTCATATCAATTGTAACCATATCTAAAACAGCAGGACTGCCTCCCTGACAGCTGGCATCTACCAAAAGGCTTCAAATTCCTGGGGTTTGGAATTATGGACTTATTTTCTTACTGGCAATAAATAGTAAAAATACCTGTCCTACAGCACATAGCAATGGGCACCATGGCAATGCCCTGACCAAACTGAGGCTAATCCACAGCAAGGAGAACATCTGGGCTGCAAACCATCTAACACAGAAAACAAAAGCCCAAAACAAATGTGTTGTATGACTTCTATTCCAGGCAACAAACATGCTCCATATGGTCATCAAAACACAACCCCCCATAAATAACTGTAATTGCAGGGAGAGGGTAAATGGGGGAATGTTAATTCTTGGCATCACCACCAAAAGATGCAATGCTGTCAAACCACAGCTAAATCTGCATGTCGCTTTAAAACGAGTTCAAAGTAAAGGAGAAAATCCTTTGCAAATTCCCATTTAACTCTTAAGGATGCATACTGCCCTTCTATCTATGTTTTCTAGAAAGTTGCATAAGCAAAGACTGATATGCGACTTTTCCCATTATTATTACAGTACTTCTGTGTTACCATCAGCACTCAGTTATCAGAGAGCAACAGACAGATTTTTCTGATTTGAAGATCCCATATGCTGGTATGATTCATTTTTGAGGTTTTGATCCCATGATAAGAGTGAAATGATATAGTAAAATTGTCTTTACACACGTGTGTATGCTCTCCCACACGGAGTTTTATAATACTAAGACATTTACTGTAATACAGAGTTTAAAGAGGTGATATACTTACTTTTTTGTCCTTAGGAACCCCATTAACGACAATGTCACTGGAATACTTCAGGTTGCAGCTACTGCTGACGTTCTCTGGTGGGTTCCATGTCCAGTTCACAGTACAGATATGGATAAATGAATAGGTCAAGTTGGATGGAGATGGAAGAATTTTTGCTCCTGGAAGAAAGGAGTTACCAGTTTAACAATCCTGTTGGCCCACACTTTACCATTAGTAATACTGGCAGATTTTAAACTCTGACAGAAAAGAACAAATAACTTCTCAGCTTTGTCAGCTCATAATTGCTATCAGATAAGGTGCCCACTAAAGTATTTCTATTATTCCTGTTACCTCAACTCATAAGTAAAATTTAAATATGCATAAATTAACTGAAAAGTAATTTTTAAGAAATTGTAGCCTGCAACAAGGTAGTGGTTGTGGTACTCGAGCTTTTGCGTGTTGCGGGAAGATGAATCATGTGCTGAAACTTTAGTAAAAACAGTATACACATTTTGTGGAGAAATTAATACTTTGTTCGCCCCAAAAGTTATCCATCAGCACAGTTTTAAAGAGCTATTTTTAAAAAGTCAAGTGACTACATCTTGCAAGCAACAGCTGTACGTTAGAAACACAATGCAAGCAAAGATTGCAAATGCAAGAATGTTAAAAAGACAACTAGGAAACCACATCACTTTCTCAATTACCTATTAAAAATATAATGCTATATTCCAGTGCAGTGAGCAAAACCAGTGTGGGACAAGTAGTAATTTATTGCTGACACTTCAGTGATACATTTTTGCATCTCCCCAAAAGCCAGTGAGAAGCAGAGCAGGGCCACGTCTCAGAGATGGCCACAGCAATAAATCCATTTGTGCACTGACCCTTCCTTATCTTGTGTATTAAGTCAATGCCTACTCAAGACCCATCACACAGCTTGAAGGTCATATTAGAAAACAAAGAGGGAAAATACGAGAAAATGGCAAACTTCCAGTAAAAATTAAAGTATGTGTCAGACATCGATTCTAGAAAACATCACCAACTGGGAATTCCCAAAGAAAGTGAAAGTGGATTTTGGTTTTTTTTAAAGGGCTACTCTAATATGTACTATGAGAAGATATTGAACCGAAGCCCAGTGAGACTGTTTCTCAGGGTATCTCCAGGAATCATCACTGAGCCACCACCACTTGTTTGACTGTGGACAGTGCATCAGTGTCACAAACACTTCACATATCAGCTAGTGCTGCAGGTCTTGCTGTCCCAGGGAACCAAGCTCAACCCACCCTAATATTCAAGAGACCTCATAGGAAAAGGGCAGAATAATTCCATCAAGATCAGTTTTCCCATCCAGGTCACAGTACAGCCTCGCTTCCTTCTGCTAGCACAAAGGAAGAGGGAAGATAGAGAAGCAAAACAGCTTCATTGAGCAAGAATTCTTGATCAAAACATCCATGACACCATTATCTTACATTTCCCAAAAGCCAGAGCAGCCAAATCTTGAAGGGAATTTATCAGACTTCTGGAGGTCTCGGACCTTTGCACAGTTCAAGGACAGGCAATGGTAGAGATCAGGCACCATTATCATCCATGTATATGCACAAATAATGAGAATAATTACAAGGATTCACTGATTTGGTTCTGAATATGCTTAGTTTGTTGGAATACTTTAAATTATTGGGATTCTTATTTGAGTGGAAAAGAAATTTTTGTTCTTGCAAAAATACAGTCTCCAGTGAGAAAACTGAATGTAGCAAGAATATCTTTGCCTATTACCTCTTCCACTAACAAAAACTTAGGACAGGCTTTAGGAACCAGCCTTGGGGCATTAAGTTAGTAAATACCGAGTCCTTTTATTCATGTAAAAGAGAAACGTTTCTCAACAAGACTACAGAGCTCCAAGGATTCCATCTTGCTGTGATCGAACTTTTACCTACAATAGCCACAAACCGTTAAAAAAATGTTATCCCTGATTGCTATTTTGAAGTTCTAAATATTATCTTCTAATAGGTTTGATTAGAAGCCACTGTGCTTAAGTCTGCAGATTTCTAGCCACACGAAGAAGTGCTAATATTCAAAGTTTATAAATTAATCAGTAAATTGTATTAGCATAAAAAGTTTAAATCTAGTACGCTTTCGATTAATCTACAGAATTCTGAAGCTTGTGTTTTAATGTTTTTAATTCAGCTTTTATTCATAGGTTAGGGCAATCTCATACTTTTGTCTGTGTAAAATATGGAGTCTCATGCTCTCGTTATTAAAATTTCTGTAGCAATTTTGCAGAACAACTCAATGACCAGCTACAAAATGTAGGCAAGCCGTTATTTCACTCTTAAAATGCAAAACCCACGGTGGTGCTTCTAAGAAGCACAGCAGTAGCCTTCAGAGATTAGGTGAGGCT
Source organism: Sturnus vulgaris (assembly GCF_052056855.1). Classification (NCBI taxonomy): domain Eukaryota; kingdom Metazoa; phylum Chordata; class Aves; order Passeriformes; family Sturnidae; genus Sturnus; species Sturnus vulgaris. The sequence goes on along the minus strand of NC_142256.1, from coordinate 13,249,945 downwards.
CAGAAAACATATTATTTCTAAAAGCCCTAAGGCGGAAACATCAGCAAATCCTTTGCATCAAGTACCATGTTAGTGTTGTAAAGAAATAAAAAATTAATCGTATTTTTATTCTGTCGTCCTGCATTTTCTGAAAGTTGATTTCATAGTGATAAACCGAATTGCAGACAGTTGAAAAATAAGAATTCTTTAATGTCTGCATCTGCGTTATTGGATAACATAAGCAGAGAATAAAGCTTCAAGTCCGGATCCTTATGAAGTCCTCAAAGACACGCACACATCTTTCCTAAAACTAAACATTCAGGCTTCCAAAATCGGGAATAGTAAAGGAAGAGCGGAGCCATAAAGCGAGGAAGGTTCTGCGCTCCCGCACCGCCGCCAGACGGGGCACCGGGAGGAGAGCGGGGGCTTCTGCTTGGGGTTTTAAGGCACAGACTGTCCCGGGAATCGAAGATGGAGCTTAAAACATTTCGGCCAACCCTGCCAAGAGCTGCCTTACTGATAGAGGAGAGCAGATTTTCACCACCCCCGCTCCCAGTAAGCGGCAGGGCAGGGCGCGCAGCCGGCGCTGCCTCGCACACGGCTGACGAACTTCGGGCGATTTCTACTACAAAATGAAAGCGTTTCCCTTACATCCATGCCCGCATGGATGGTCGCGGAGCCACGGCCGAGCCGCCGGACCCGCGCACGGGGAGATCCCGGAGTGGCCGCTCCAGCCCCGGCACCGCGCCTGCGGACACGGAGCGCAGCCGGCACCGCAGCCGGCCCCGCGTCCCCTCCCCACCGCCTCTTCCCCACCGCCCCCTCCCGCTCCTACCTGCCGCCGTCCCCGCGGCCACCACCCAGCACATGGCGAGGAGGATCGGGCTAGGCAGCGGAGCTGCTGCGGGTACAGCCATGGCTCGGGCGTCCCAGCGCGGCCACTCGCTCCCACTTCCCGTCGAGGGGCCGGACCAGCCGGGAAAGGCGGCGTGACGGGACGGGCCGGGCCGGCCCGCCCAGGTAACCCGAGCCGGGAGGGAGGAGCGGCCCGGCCCCGCTACCTGGGCAGCACCGCCCAGGACTGCAGAGCTGGGCAGCGATGGGAACATCCCACGGCCCCGTCCCACAGCCCTACACTTCCCGCACTGCCCTCCCTCTGCTGTCACCCTCCTCTCTCGCTCCATGCGCCGCCTCTGCACTGCCCTCCGCTCCCCACCGCCCGGCGTTGCCTCTCGAGCGTTCAGCACCGAGACACTTCACAGGATCAATTCGATTGGAAAAGACCCTGAGATCACTGAGGTCCCTTTCGCTGGAGCCGCCGGTGGCTCCTCGAGTCCGGGCTCGGCCGTGCCGCAATCGCGGAGCCGCAGCGATGCCGCGGGACGCGGGCGGTGTCCACACAGCCCCTGCGGAACCGCACCCGCTCCGCGCCGCTGCCCCGCCGTGCCCTCCGTGCCTCCCCACATGGCGCTGCAGCGCGGCCACAGACTCACCAAGATCTCATTCTGTGAGTCAAAGTCGTTTTCCTTTTACAACCGGGGTCACACTTGTCTGCTACAGCTATTGAACAGTGCCCCAGACGGGGTATGGTTCATATCCTCTCCCAGGAAAGAAGCTACGTTAGCACATCCTCGAGAAGTTCTCTGGATGTCGAATTCATTCCCTGGCAGAATGTGCTTTTTGAAATCCCTCCTGAAAATTCAGCTAATTTCTACAGTTCTCATCTGTGCTAAAAATGCATATATTCTTTTGTTTTCAGATCTGCCTTCCACAAACTTCCCCAAACTCCCTCTTCTTCAGCCCTTTCCAAATACAATATGGTCACTTGGAATTTTGCTCTCACGTTTACGGGTGTGTTGCAGCAAGATTTCCAAAATTGTCCCAGAATTGGGAATAGGACATAAATACTATTTTGATAAATTTCAGGAGAATAAAATATTTGGGGTAAGCTTTTCCTTCTGAACTAGAATTTTGTGGTAGCTAGCAAGCTTGGTCCTAGTTACCACCTAAATATAGGTATTCTAAATAGTAGAGATCCAGCAGGAAGGAAACTTGGCTGAGTTTCAAGGCAACCCAAAATTTGTTACTAAAACTAACTTATTGCTAACCAAACAATGTTTCAGTATTTACTCAGCTCCTCGAAGAGTTTTGCAAGAGTTCATCTGTGTTTTAGACCTCATTCTAGAAAAAGGGAAGTGGACCTTTTAATGACAGGGTGGGGAATATCCTGTGTTAATGTTGGGCTTTTTTTGCTTTTCTGCCTGTTGATTTCCCTGTGAAATAAGAGGACTTCTAGTTGCTGTTAGAAAGTGCCCAAGGACCTACAATTATAATCAAAGAAAAATGTGGTTTAAAGTTCCAGGATGTGAAACATTTAAGCTGTGTGACGGAGATTGGATTGCGCAACTAATTAGAACAAGCGTGGACTATGCCTGCTAGTGAGGACATTTGTAGAGTCGAGCTGATCCAAGCAACCTCTCTCTTGCTTTCAGTTTCCTTGCTGATGTTTTCTTTGCTTCCTTCTTTGTTTTGTCCACTGCTTCTCCCAGGAGACCCAATGCCAAGCACATATGCAATCATTCACTGCTTTTGGCTCCCTGCCCATCAATGTTGTTGTCGGCAGCTGAAACATTTTCCCCCTTCTCTCTTCCTTCTCCCCGAATGTGCAACTCGTTGTCACATTCCCATCTCGATTCAGGGCAATCACAACTGCTGCCAGAGCCTTTGATCCCCGCCACTTACCAGAGATTTCCTATTTCTCAATCTCGCTGAGTCCTGTCCTACAGCTTACTGTTGCAAACCTCATGCTCGTTCATGTTCTTGTGAGCCAATACACCTGTGCTGTAGTGACTGGAACTCGTATAGACACACCTGAGGTATCTTTCAAATGATCTGCTGAACAAGTACTTGGGGTATGGCTTCATGTTTGGTATAAAGTGATTTACAATCATCTTACTGACCTGCCCTTGGCCATGTGCTCCTGCCTTTTCCACCCACACAAAGCCAGTGACTGTGAGGCTATGCAGTTGTATATTCAATAAAACAAAAATCCAACGATTTTTTCCTGTCCATGTTCCCTAAATTAGATTATCAAATGGTGCCAATGCCTGCTGTGCCTGCACAATTACTAGGTCCAGCAAGAGGCAACGATTATCAGCAGCACAGGACAATGGAGAATTGTCCCTTTTGGGACCAGCAGTTGTTTTGCACCAATATTGAGATTCCTCCTCTCTGATTTTGCAGCAGCTTCCGTCAATACTTTAGGTCTCAGCTGGCATAATTACAGGCTCTTCATGGTTGGAGTCAGTTCAAAAAATGGCTCAAAAAGAATACAGCTGGATCTGAGGCACAAAAATCCAAAACTGTGTTGAAAAAACCCCAATCTGACTCATGTGGCTTCTCACTTCTTGACCTTTGTCATGTTCTTTGTTCTGTGTTCTTTGGGGACATCTAAAATTTTGTGACATATGTTCACAGCAGACATGAACTCTGCAAAACTGAACTGCTGCCCAAACCCCACCAGAAACGAGAAATTACGTGGAATAAAACCCACCTCCTTTGAAGAGGAATATTGAGTGGACATGGAACCAAGCTTGTTTGTGCAAATGTTGTATCCCCTCCCTCCTCTGATAATTTCTATTACAAGCCCATGCATCAACTTTTCTGCTCACTGTTCCCTAAGTATGAAGATCTATTTAATTTACCTATTTATTTGGCAAGGGAATAACTCCATTACCCACCAAGGGAGGCAGGGCACAAACCTGGTTTTACAGCTGCTTGGCCAAGGCTTGCAAGAGGCCCATTGAGAAGCCTCAGAAGATAGAAGTAGAAAAAGCAGTTTGTCCTTTATCCTCTGTGGAGGTAAATAACAATTACACCCAACTTACATTACATCATGTAAGAGCTGGTACAACTGCCTGGGCATGCATATACCTTAGTCTAACCACCTTGTAAGTTGAGTTAATTGATGAAAAGCAACAATAAATAAATCTCCAAAGAGCAAAAGTCTGGGTTTGAAAATTGTAATTCCAGAACAGAGCAAAAACCCAACCACAAACTTACTGGATATTTTTTGGAAAGTAGGGTGATCTGCTGGGACATTTCCTTACTTGTGATTCACAACTTGTTTCTATTGATAAATTTGTGTGTATGACTGTCTCTGTTTTTCTGACGAATTATGTTTTTGGGATTTCCCTGAGCTGGATTTTGCATCGCTTATGCTCCTTCAGGATTTTTAAGTTAACATATTCTATTTGTTGCTGAGTAATTTAGCGTTCACCATTTCATTTGATGTACTTCCATGTCTGAAGATTTATTTTGGTAATCTTCTAGAGAGGGCACATATATGATAGCTCAGTGCACAAGGCTTTAGTCCCATGAATCTTACACTGGTATTAACTTTTGATCACTCACCCTGTTCTGTGAAATGAAGAAAAAAATTAAAAAAAAACCCTAGGTAAAACATGTTTATTGAAACACTTATTTTTCCTGTTTGTGTAGTCTTTTATTTTGACCTGGAATAAACTCTGAACTTGACTGCAATGTGATTTTTTCCTTGGCTTCTTGTAAAAATTATTCATTACTCAAGAAAGAGAAAGTAAAAAGAGCAGTATAGGACGGCTGGTCTCAGGAAGCTCCTGAGCAGCTCTGTTCATCCTCTGTGTCCAGTACAGAACCAAGGCAAATGGGAGGTGCTGTTCTTTCACACACAGGAGGTTAAACAGGGCTCGTACAACACTCACAGCTACAATATTCAGGATAAAAGCACTCCTGCTATGATTATGGAGCAGCAGGTGCTAGATTTACACGAGAAGAGAGTAAATTACATCCAGCTGAAGTATTACTTGTATATCACAATTGGTTCACCACTGCTTGGCACAAGCACATTATTTGAATGACAGTCTGTGGTTGCATAAGAATTAGCTGTACACAGTGCTCCTCAACACAGTAAGAACCCCTTTTTTAGTCAGAGAACTCATCTCAGTGAACGTCAGACCAACACGTGCTACTCTCCTCAAGTGGGTAAATTGGGTAAGATATAGTTTTATTTCCATTAAATTTTTGAGCCTGTAATGTCCACTTACGTTCTTTTCCAGATCTTTTGGGCCAAGTTACTCAAATCATAAAGTGGAGTCCAGGGGATTTGGTCTCTTTAGAAGGAGAAAAGAAACGTATTTTACCTGCTTTGAGATAAAGGTATTATATTTATATAAAGTCTCATTCTATATTAAAAAAAATGTATGTTCAAAAGTCTTCTGGAACAAAACCAAACATTACACACTACAGGTATTCTCTCATCCTTTTTTCATTTTTCATTTGCTGACTTATCTCATGAAAAGTCCTGATATCAGAAGAAGTTTAGAACTCCCAATAATATGTAAAAATACATAGTTCGCTGCAGTAAGTTCTTCATTCCAGATTTTTTTTGGGGAGGAAATGGAGCTCTGAGGCTATTTGTCTAAAAATGATACTTTCTAATCCCTCTGCAGAGAAAAAAACAGTAGGTCCAAGAGAGAAAATGTTTACACTTGCTTATTCTGTAAATCTCTAAAAGCAAGTTCTTGTACATAAAATACTGGCAGACCCTTTGTTGCTTTGTATGTCCTGTTTGCAAACCATCTGGCTTTGACACATCCCATCACCCAAACCAATCCTGATACTGAGGGTAGCCAACTCAATCCTCACAGATGCTTCATCCCATTTCTTTTCCTTTTATGCAAAATTATCAAGGCATCCATTCTGGAGACTTGATGTGTTACACAGCAGTTTTGCAGCAAAAAAATAATTAGAGGCACGCAAATAAAATATGCAATGTAGCCAAACTGAGGTATAGAAAGAGTGTGTGCCAGAATGTGATTTGAAATATGTTCCACTAATTTTTCAAGACTAAAATAATCATGTCATTCCTTAGGCAATATAAGAAAATCAAAATGTTAATGAACAACAGACATTTCTATTCTTCTCAAACAAGAAGCAAGTAGGATGCACCCAGTGTGAGTATCAGCTACATAAAACAGGCACATGCACCTTACACTCTCCAGCTGTATCTGTGATTTAAGCTCTTTCAGCCATAAATAAGAGAAGATCTGGAGGATTTCTCTAAAATGGGGTATTAAATAAGAAAAGGATAGAGAAAATGTGATCATCTTCTTAGCACCGTTGTCCAAAAGCAGTTGTAAAATAATGGCCGCTCCTCATCCTTTCTAGATTGGTGAGTAGGTAAAGGAAAAACAAGTTAGTTTGTTACCAGTATTTTTATAACCTATCTAAAAAGGAGATTTTTCTGTGGAAAAATCCAGCAAAATTATTTAGCAGGACGGAAGGATAATCCTTAGGGCATATCATTTTTGTAATTCATTAAAACTACAAGTAAGTGTATCCTTCTGAAATGCAGTGACTGTATATATTCTAATTGGACTGGTATTAAGCACTTCTTTTTTGGCCAAATTACTGTGACAGCTTTTCAGTATATGGCAGTGAAATGACAGGACAACTCCAGTATCGAGAGTTTCAGAAGCTGAGACAAAAACTCATCTTGGACCATTAAAGACAGCTGAAGATACAAGTAAGAATTTCACTGGAATTCCAGTAAAAATAAAGAAGATAAATTGAAAATTCAGACAACAATATTATCTCAGAACATTAAAGACATCAAAAAACATGCATAAAGATCTCCCTGCAAATGCAGGAAAACTATTAGGTTATCTGTAGCATTTGAAAGAGCTACAGTGCAAGAGCTTTTGAATGTCTGTATTTCATACATCTACTGTAGTTAAGATATGCCTTTACTACTGATATTTAGAGGTCAATTAGTTCCAAAAGTATCTTGTATTGGATTGACTATTAACGAGCTTCACACCTCTTAGTAAAGTAATTTGGAAAACTCTCAGTATATGCTTTTAATATTATTTGTTGAAAGATAACAATCAGGAAGGTGCTAACCATATTTACACATACTAGTCTCTCTTCCTCTTACTGAAAGTTTATGCTAAATTTAGAGCCTGTCTGGCACAGAAGCACATAAAAGCAGAAATGCAGCTGGTTTGTTATAGGCACATCTGTATTTTGCTTGAAACAAATTTATGGATCATAACATTATTTTCTCAGAATATGAATAAAATAGGTATTTAGAATCATGCATAATAAATATTTTGGTCCAGTTACTATTTGAAGATAATTTTTGCCACAAAGATTTAGAAGCTTAACATTTGATAGACACTACAGCCAAGCTAAATACCCAGCTGGAGTCCTTTTATTATGGCATTTTGTTACATATCCTTAAAATTCCCACCCTTCCCATATGAACTACTGGAACCATATTTACAATTGATAGGATTTTGAAAAACAAGGATATTAAAAATGTTGCTGGATAAAATAATTACTGAAGTGTGTTCTTCTTCCTGAATCTGAAGCGTGTTATTAAAAAAGAGGCAGAGAATGTATGAAAGCTTTGGGAAGGGGAAGAAGGAATAAAACAATTCTGTAAAATACATTTTCTCCAACCACCTATCAGACAAAACCAATGAGCTTTCAGAGAACAGATCATCTTCACAGGAGGGAACATGCATGACTTGTGGTGCTAACAAATCCTTCAATTTTGTATAGGTTATTTTGATGTGCTGCAATTTTTGAAACCATCTCTTTTTGAAACCATCTCTTTTTAAAATTTTTTAAACCATCTCTCCGACTGTTAGAATTTTTTCCAAAAGTTGTTAAAGCACCTTATAATTTCCAACTCAATTTAAGCTGTTCTCAGAATTTATATCTGTGTGAGACCATGAGTGTCAAGCAGGAGAAAACTCACATCAAATGGCACATCTCCTAGGTTTGCTCTCAGTGAGCACATTCCATCCTCTCCTGCAGCTGTGAAAGGTTACCCAAAGTTGGAATCAGATACAGACAGTTCAATTTTCATGGAGATTACTTTAGAATCTGCTCTGAGGATGTATGAAAATTATAATTTCTGACTTAAGTATTAATTATTCCAGACTAGGACAAGTTTTCTCTCATTAAGTACAATAGGAGTATGTGGATGCCAAGTCACTTTTAAGAAGAGAAAGGTCTCTTACCAGTAAATACAATTTACCCTTCATGTCCTCTTTCCAACAAAGCTTTTAGCAGCAAATACGATACAATGCTAATTTCTATATACTCTATACTCCTTCTATTTACAAAGTACTTTTACATTTTATTATATTCCATTGTACAACTTTACATAGTATGTCACTGTTTCGATTCATAGTTCAGCAATTCAACACGTAGATAATTGCCTTTCCACGGCCTGCTATTCATTTAGCTTAAAAAAAATAGTAGAAAACAAGCACAGTGGTGCAATGTCCAGGCACTTTCAATGTTGCTCAGCAAAATAAGCAAGCACCGTGTTTGAAAGCATGGCAACTTTTTTGTGGGAAAAAAAAAACCAACAAAGCAAAACAAACCAAACCACCCCACAATTCAATTTTTGCTCATCATGGATGGTTTTAAACATCCTTTGTAGAGTTCCAAGAATTCCTGAGAAGGCTCTGTAAAATATGACTGATATGTTTATAAGTCAGCAGTGGATCTGAGCGAGCAGTAACTGCCATCACCAGAGGTTCCACTGATCGCACAGAAGACGTGCAGAGAGTCCTGCATCCATGGTGAGTGCATTGTGTCTTCATGGTAAATCTAAAGAAAGCAAAACAATCACAAATTCAATACAGGTTTCACTTCATTATAATAAGCAAGCTGTTTAAAAAGGTATGCAAAAGAGATATCCAACCTTGTCTTCAAAGCTGTTTCACAAAGGCAGCATAACAAAGAAATGAGAAAGAAGAGCAGTTTAGCGATTTCTGTAGCATTAATATACATTCTGTGTATTACTGGATCACTTTTAGTTACAACTATGAACTGCAGGAAAGAAACAGTTCTCTGTAGAACAATTTTTTATTATGTCTTAGCAGTAAGAGAATTCTAATAGGTTTTTTTGTGAAGATGGGGAGTACATGCAGCTAAATCCCACAGACGCTCACTACCTCTGTGCCCAGATTTTGTACTTTGTAGCCCAAAGAACACTCTGACAGCACAGGAGAGAGCTGGAACGGCAGAGCTGACTGTGTATTTATTTTCACCATGTGTCTCACCAGTCAAGTTAGTTACCTTGAAAATGCATCAGAGAAACTGACATCACTGACCATCATAAACAGCCTTTGGACATCCAGCTTTCCACCAGTCTCTGAAATTTCCTGGATCTGTTCAGCTGCAGTTTATCAATTTTTTATGCTTACATTTTAGCTTAAAAGATCTGTAAATAGGTCACAGGTGACCCAGTGATTACTCATCTGCTCTGGCATCTCAAACGAAGGGCACAGCTGGTTTAGGCCAGTGACAATATTTAGAAAAGCATGTTATTTATAGTGAGAACACTAAGTTAATGCACTATACTTTTTACATTTAACTGACGTTGCAAAATAAGAAAACTTATTCCACTAGATTGAATTTATTAGATATTAGGTCATTTGATGGCAATGCAAAGTTCAAGTCAGCCGTTGGACATAATGTTGTGCAACTATGAGCATTGTTCATAAACATGGTATTTTAAGATGCCCTTTGCACAAGATGAAAGTGAAAAGTATATCCCTCCCAGGGAGCTCTTCACTTGGATATTTCAGTCATATTTTGCCTGTTAAGCAAAGACAACACAGCAGTGGGTAAATCTATAGAGGTAACAGGGGTGTGTTTTAACAATGCTTCTTTGTTCCAAAAGAATCTAAGCTATTGTACCTCGACAGTGCAGAACTGAGTGATTTGGTTTTGATTTGACTATTGCAAAATTCAAAAGCCACAAAAGTTCCAGCAGCTGCATGCAAATTAGATCTCTTGGCACGGTCAAACAGCTTAGAGTAAGCAGGTGGCAACTCTTATGAACAAGCCTCTCTGAGCAAAGTTCAGCAGTGGAGTATGCAAGTGGCAATGAAAAAACCAGTGTGGCAAATGTGGAAAACCAATAGTTTGCACACCAAAAAAACAGTGGCCACGAGCAGAATAGAAGAGGAATCTAACAAATGCAACAAGAATGCAGCAGTCACTTTCTGACAGATCCACCCTTACACTCCTACAACAAAATTCATCACCATCATGAGACTGTTTCCCTGAAATGATATTGTACTTTTCCATAACAAGACTCTGATTCCCATAAGCATTATTTTATTGTAAATTAACCTTATTTACAAACAGCAGCCAGGTGCAGTTGTGTTATTTTGCCACTTGCAGATTTTTCAATTAGTGTGAACAACTACTCAACTGGCTGTGGAATCTGCCTATCCATTTTTAGTGAGTTAACATGTTGCATCTTTAATTCATAGTCACACAGAGACTGTGTATTGACTAACTGTGAGATCCTGAAAGTATTCCTCTAAATTTCAAGTTCTGTGGACCACAATGCAGTCTGTACTATTGATTTTATATCCTTGATGCTATAAATCTACAAGCTTTCTTTTGTCATAATGAAGGAAAAATCAAAAAGCAGAGGTATGGAAATTACTTCAGAAAGTCGGTTCTCATCTAATTTCACAGCATGATACTAGATAGAAGTACAACTACTCTTTGAATCTCTCACCTCTCTGATGCTACTATTGAAATGTGTTTTCCTAGAAAGATCTAAGAAAACATAAAATCATAGATCAGATGAATTAGCAGGAATTTTAACAGTGCATATAAATGGCACGTTTGCATTAGGCAAAAATTATAAGAAAACATACATAAAGAAAAATAACATATTAAAAAAAACCCCATAAGCTGGATATAACTGAAGAAATGGAAATTCTGCCAGAGAACTTTGACCTGTGACCTTTTATAATTTTCATACGTGACACAGAATGTGGCATAGGATTTCTGATGACCACAGCAGGCAGTGATGTGTTGCTGAAGACTCTACCCTGCAGCACTCTGAATACCAACATCAGGCTGAGACTTTCAGTCAAAGAAAGCAATTTTAGGAATCCACCAAATCTACTGCTTAATTCTCACGTTTGCTTACTCGCCCGTTTATATTTAGCTACAGAACGTGAGGAGTGATCACGTTTTCAGTTCCCAGCCAGTTTCCAAGCACAGAGAGCCACCTCGGTGGGCTCCTGCCATGCAGTACATGCCTGTTCATGGATGATGTCAGAAAGCTCTTTAACCATATCCTGAAAGTTTGATTTTAACCCCTCATGGTACTCCACTTGATCCTCCTTAATGAGACGCTCGTTGAGCTCCAGAGCAATTCCACAGGCTTGGATAAACTTCCTGGGGAGAAAAGGAATGAACTTGGAGCATTACCACAGTCCAGACTTCTGCCAAAGCAAGTAACTGAACAGACAGGCAAACCTCAGGATTTCCCACCCCTTTTTCTCCAGTGTTTGGGGCAAGACATATTCCAGGAGTATCCCTGGCAAAGTGAATCAGGGAATGAAGAGGGACTGAACACAGGCATTGGGCTTTTTACTGGAGCTGCTTTGAGCCTGGATCCTCAGCAGATGGGACAGCCAGTCCTGCAGGGCTGGCCACAGCTGGCTGTGTGTGACCCAGCAGGGCTGTCAGAGGTCAGGCTCATGACAGCAGAGACACCCTCCAGAAGGAACTTCACACCATGGGGAACTGTAATGCTTTTTCTGGGGTCTGTTATTCATTCTTTGCTTCGTTTAACACACTTCATTTAATATTTTCCTTTTTTATAAAACTCAGTAAAAATACATTCACAACTGAAATGGAGATTGTGTTTGCACTGCAAGGCTGGGAAGAGAAACTATGCATGGCATGTTTTCAGGTATTGCTCCCTGATTGCCAGGTTACTTGATACATGGAAGGAGAATGGCATTAGCCCACATGCTACTTTCTTCATACAATGAGAACGGGGAAATGGGTGAAATGGGAGTCATTTCACAGAGCAAAAAATGCAGGGGCTGGTGGACAACTGGTAACATCTGAGAGGTCCACAAAACACTGTGGACAAGACTCATCATCCTGAGGTGAAACAAGAGTTGCCTAATCATATCTTGGGGGACACTTTCAAGTAGGAGGTAAAACTTACCCTAAGGTACAGAAATTGGAAAAACACCTGTGCAAGCCACACAGTTTCAAAAATTAGCAATAGAAACAAGAAGAGTGCTCTTCCATAAACTGGGAAAGGATTTGCTTAAAAATATTTCAAGTTCATCGTTAGCTAGCAAAAAATCCCCTTGGAAAAACTGGTAAACAATTCACAACATCAAGGACCCCTGAACACAGGAGTGCGAGACCTCTGGTTTTCAAACATACTTCATGGGATAATCTCAAATACCCACACAAACTGTTGAAGCCTTCAAGCAAATCTCCCCATGGAGAGCACAGCCCTGGAGTTGGAAACTCTTGATATTTATAATTTCATTAGCTTTTTTCATAAGTGTGAGCACCCAAAACCCCATGATACTTGGATCTTTTTAAGACATATCTAAGTATCCAGCATCTGCTGAGTTTGGAGACAGACAAAAATATAATCAAAGCAGGTACCATCTTCCAGCCAGCTGCTAGTTTTTGTTACATTAGAAATCCTACCTGAACATTTCTTTTAACTCATTCACTTTCTTAGCAGGATATTTGCTGGACTGGCTGTCACTTAGGAAAGCTCTGGCATAGGCCAAAGGACCAGCATTAACCTAGAAAGAAAGAAGACATCATTTATGCCAGAACTCCTGCTGAGATAAAAAGAGATATTAAGTTTGTTTCCTCATATTTTCCTCTTATTTCCTTGAGGAAAAGCAGCACAGTCTGAGTCCTAAGGTCACTTATCCAGCTTGAGAAGCCAGGCTCACAAAACGGCACTTTGTGCCTGATTCTTACAGTACAATCTTCAAGACTTAAGTATATTTCAGCAATTATTTATGGGTAATTAATATGAAATTATACTTGGACTTGCCACTGTAAACACCACTGGAGAAAATGTTTATTCCCACGAGCCAGCCTTTGTGTAGCCCAGAACGTGACAGGGAGGCTGTGCTGGAGGCTGCTGCCCTGAAGCCTGGGTAGTTAATGATTTCTGGAAAGTAAATGTGACAATGCCTCACCCTGAGCTGTGTATGCAAATGCAACTCTGACCAGACATCAAACAGACTGACCTGCACAGAAACACAGCCCTGCAGTTTGAGCTGCAGCTGGATCATGTCAACATCACCAGCAGAGCTGCAGAGTTTCTGCAGCTCTGCTGTCTTGTCCTTTATTTCATCAGTAGCGACATCAATTGGTTTTAAATTAACCTGATGTTCATAATTGACCGGAATTCTCTTCTTAACATATGGAAAGGAGTTCAAAGCTAGCAGAAACAGCAAAAGAAATGTATAGATTGAAAAGTCATGCAGCACATAGGAATACTCTTTATAGAACATATACAAACAGATTCTTGCCCTTGGGGATGTGAAATCCCAAACAAAGCTGTAATTTACCAGCACGAGTTTTTTAATCTGTAAAACTGTGCACATAAAAACACAAAGTAAATTCCCCCTCCCAGCCCGAATATTGTCTCACAATTCTGATTAAGCTGGGAGAATTTGTCACACTTCTGGAACATTTTCATGAGCTAGATTAGTCTCCCAATAGTTACTGATACTGTCTCATGCTCAGATATTTGTACTTACTAGTTAGAATGGTCCTTTTTTTACATTGTTCTTCCACACTGCCATGCTTTTTTCCAGATAAAGTGTAAGGAGTTTCAAATACAAATCTATTGATATTATGATTTCTTTCAAATTCAGTTTTTCTTTCAGACATTTCTTTTTCTTCAAAGTAGGGCTTCACATAAGTCACTTGAATATGGGCATACTTGGGATCAAGGTCTTTAATGTTGACCTATGAAATAAGATGGTTACTCACAGGAGGAGCAAAGGTTAATAAGTTATAATTGGCTAGTCTGTTCACTGGGATCTGATTTAAATTAATTCCCTGCTCACCTGGCCTCACTGCATGAAGGCCAGTGACGCACCAAATGCTCATTTTGCCCTCAGCTGGGATGTCCAACCATCCATCAGCAGATAAGACAAGGAGGTGTGGCACAGGAAATACATCACCCAGCGCCAAACAAGCTGTTCCTGCAGTAGGCAGTCATGCCCCCTGATCCATCAGTGCAGCACAGGCCTGAGCTGTTCAGTCCTTCTAACATGACCACAGAGTTTCCACACCATGATCCAGTGCTCATACACGGCTGGGCCAGGAAAACCTGCAGGCTTGCACTAAACCAGCTTTGGGATCACTGGCTTTGGTAACCCAGATAAATCCCACTGCAGCCCAAGGGTGTGCACAGCTCTTCAAGGAGCATAAATAAACATTCAGTATGAAAAGAAAGGACCTAAGGGCTGCAAGGCCCAAAGAGATTTTCTTTCTGTCTTGCAGCATCAAAGCAACAAGCAGTAACTCCACTTCCAGTCACTTGATGCTCTGTGCTGGTTTCTAATGCCTTCAGCAAGGCTCAGCACGATGGGGATTGCAATTTCCCATCCATAATTCACACCTGGGAGCCACAGCAGCACCGAGCTGTGCAGCATGTCACACACAGGAGCATGAGGATGCCAGGGCAACTGGAAGCAAGGTTTGTAAGAGGGTGCAGGAGAGGGCTCACTCTTCCCCTGCCACTGGAAGAAGGAAAGGATGTTCTGTCATCTTCCTTCAGCTCCACAGAGCATGCAGTTTACCTTGTTAGAATCCTGGATAATCTTTACAGTCTCTGACCCAAATTTTTCTCCATAAAGTTTAAGAAGTCTGAAGGAGATCTCTGAGAGGCCTGTCAGTTTGGGTTCCTTATAGACATATTCCTTCCCATCTTCTTCCTCAAAGAATGTCTGGCATTAACCAAAAAAAAAAAAAAAAAGAAACAAAAAAAAGAAACAAACAAACAAAAAAAAACAACCCAGTAAGGAATAGCTGTGTTTCTTCATTTGGAAAACTTTTATCTTAGATTTGCTGCTCGTAAAGCAAGCTTTTACTAACATTTCAGAAAGCCAAAAAAGTTTGGAAGGCTATGGCTCACAAAGTCTCACTGAACTTTGCCTTTTAATAGGCTCCTTAAAAAATGGTCTAAAAAAAAAAATCTTCAACCAACACAAACACAACACATCATTACTTGAGTAGAACCAGTGAGAAATCTAAACTATGTGGAAGATGGTTTGGCCAGCATTTGACCTTTTGGAAGGCTGGAAAGAGACAGGCAGGAGAAAAAAACCACAAAAACAAGGTACAGAGAAGGAGCAGAAAGATACATAAGTTGAGGAGGCCCTGACAGCAGAGCCACAGGAACAATCTGAGAGAATTTGTGTAAGCTGCAAGAGACTTTAAGCAATAAAAAAAGAAATGTGTTTCCTGTGCTTTAATTCCTCCGTTATTCAGGGAAGTGGAATTTGGTGTATTTACAGTAAATGGAGACCAAAATGCATCAAAGGCTGTGCTTGCATCATCACTCTTACCCATAATGGAAACAGCATGGGAACTTCATGCTTTGGTGAGTTGTTCCAGTTAGAACGTGTGACACAGCATTAAGCTATCTATGTGCAGCTGGAATATAAAGCCAGAAAAGCTTTAAAGTGTGAAACTGGATCAAGTACTGGTTGTCAGGATACTACACAGCTTAATTTTAAGGGCTGATCCAGTTATTTATAGCTTCTGGAAAACAAAACAGTTGTTTAATTTTATCTGTTGCTAACTTTATTTACTTTTTATGTATCCAAATTTACAGAGAAGATGAGGGTAAATATAAAATGAATGTTTGCTGCAGCAAAAGTCACTGCTCTGATATGTTGTGACAGTGACATTCAAAGGTACAAACCCATTATGGTTTCAGGGATATTCATCATCTCCTCTAAAAGAAGGAATAAAGAAAAGCAAGGCTAATGGAATTTACATGGTGTTTTCTAAAGAGGGGTCCTGCACCTCCCCCTTGGTTATGAGTCCACAAGCAGAAGCAGGTTGTTCAGAGACAGAAAGGACATGAGGGTATCACACTTTACTAACTGCTATAGGTGGAGAAAAAAAGATAAAAACCACAACTGCTTTTAAGCTCAGAAGACTTCATGAGATATGGTAAGATCATGCCACTTCCTGGGACTCTGAGCCCCAGACACCACTCTGCTTTCACTACCTCAGCTAACAAAAGTACTGCCTATCTCTACATGTTTGTAATCAACACTGATGGATGGTTCACCTCCAGCTTCTCTTAAAACCTTTTACTCTGCTACTACCCCGAAGGGAGGAGCATTTTTCTGTAGGAAAAAAAAAGTCTGTTACTACTACTGTTTATATATATGGTTACAGTTACATACTGTTACTAGTTATACACTATACACACTAAATTGTGTCTGTGTAACAACAACTGTAATTACCAAAGAACCCTCAGCGTTTTCTGAACTCACTGAGCCATTTCCTAAGCGCTAAGAGTTGTTTTATGAAAAGCCTAACAGCAGAATCATAAACTTTATAATAAATCAAGCGCTCCTGGAGACAGATACAAACCCTCACCCCAGTGTGCAATACCAAAACACTCACACAGACACACTGGTGGCTGCACCAGAGGAGCTTTTCCACTCCAGGTCTGACAGAGCAGCAGCTTTTGGGGCCAGGATGCCTGGTGAGGGGTAGCTGGCAAGCCAGTGTATATACTCACTTGTCCATAAAAGGCCACTCTGAAAAAGGTTCCAAGAAGCCTCTTCCTTGAGTGCATTACTTCCAATATCTTAGCATATGCTCCATGGAGTGTTCTGTACAGCTGGGTGAGTTTCTGCAAACCAGATTTTAACATTATGATGAAAGCAGGATCTTCCAATCAGGACATTTTAGCTAACACCAGAAGCTACTGAGATGCCTGAACACAATCCTCTGGAGAAATGAAACCTTAATTTCTAAAGAGGTTGAACTCATGCAGCCTTGTTTGAAGAACAAGGTTTTAAGTACAGTGCTTAGTGTCGGGTCTGCAGGGACCACAGACTGCAGGAACCCCACTGCCCCTGGAGAGAAGGCTGAGTGCACTGTCTCAGCATGTTCCTGACTGAGCCTTCACACACAGAGCAGCTGGCAATATTTTACCCAGGAAGGGTTTTTTTTATTAAAAACGGCTTTACAATAAAAAAAATAGATCGAGGTAATGCTCCCTCCCCCACCCCCAGCCTGAGCTGTATGGCTGGATGTTCTGTCATGGCACAGGGAGGGAAAGGGGACCAGCATTAAGCTGAAGGTCACAGCACGTGGTGGGAAGGAGCAAGGCTGGGAACAGCTTCCTTCCTTCCTCTCCACTTGCCACTGAATTACCCACAGATCTAGTCCTTTCTTTGAAAAGCTCTCATTCTGTTTTTAACCCTTAAAAGCCTCAGGTCTCAAAAAGAATCTAGCTTCCATGAGCATATGGAATGACAACAGTTTTTCTTTACAGGAAGGAAGGTGGTAATCCATGCTGTTAGCTTTCATAATCACCTTTCAGATCATTGCTTTCACTAATTTCTTTAGTAACCAACAATGAAGCACAGTGTGTCCTTTACTGTCACCAATTCAGTAACTCATAACTTCAAAAATAAAAAAGTCCCTTTTTTTTTTTTTTCTTAGCACTCTAGAAAATTACCTGCTCTATGCAAACTATTTCAAAATACCCACCTCAAATTCACGCCGCTTTTCATAAATAGGAATGATCAGTTTGGAAACTTCAGAAATTGTTTCATAACGCTCTGCTTTCCACAGGCCATCTATACACTGCTCCAGCAGCTCCACCAGAACCTCCTACGTGAGCAGCCAAATGGGTGGTGTTAATAACACTCCAACTTAGGAGATAAAACCATTTCAACTTCAGATACTTCTATGAGATCCCAGAATAAGTAATTACAGTCACATAAGTTTAAACACTGTGTATTCCTGGCCTTTCTAAAGATATTCTAAATTTTGGGGAGAGGAAAGGGAAAGGGGAAGGGGAAGAGAAGGGAAGGGGAAGAAAAAGGAAAGTTGTTTTTTAGAAGTTCATTAATTCTTCATAAATCATTAGCAGAATAGCCAGCAAGTATGTCCTGGTTATTTAGTTACCTCCCCAGGAAAATGGAAAAATTCTGGGAGAGTATGGACGTGACAGCACTGGAGACCAGAGGTGTGCGACTAAGAAACACATCCAGGAACAAGCAGTGTGCTGTGATGCCAAGGATCCTCAGGCCTTGATGGATGAGCAGCTGGGCTGCAGGGCCACTCACTCAGCTGCATGGCCAAACCAAGGCAGCTGCACAGGGATGGTGAGACTTTATAGCTCATGGGTGGATCTACCCACTTCCCCAGTGCCTTGCTATGGTTTCTGGATTGTTCTGCTACCGTGGTGTCCTGCAGCACTGCCCTAACTCCAGGAGGACCCTAAGATGACCTCTCCCTTGCAGAGCTTGACTTCATTCTGTCCCTCCTTGGAAATACCATACCCGGCTGTGCTGCCCTGTGCTGGAAACATCAGCATTTGCATAACACAGCAGGCAAGAACTTACATCAGCTGTACCTGTCTGAATCATAGACAGAAAATTCTTCAGAACAGATTTCTCTTGGGAAATGGGAGTGGAACAGTCTTGTTCACAGATACCACTGCACAACTGCAATTTGTTAGAACTTACATGAACAAAGTCTAAAACAAAATCCTAATCAGATATCAAATATCCTGTATCTACAGTACAGGACCTCACCTCACTGTAATGTACATCCATCATCCCACCATCTTCTTTCATTGCACCTTCTTCATCAATGTTGGGAGTGATTTTCCTGAAGGCAGTGCATCCACTGGGAAACAGCTCTGCAGCAGACAAAAGCAAATGGATTAGTGGAACTATCTCAAATGTGTCATGCAAATCAATACCACTCAACAATTCTCTCACTGCCCCACTCAGCCCTGGTGAGACGGGGAGAAGAATCAGGGAAAAGAAGTAAAATCCATGGGTTGACATAAGAATAGTTTAATAATTGAAACAAAGTAAACTAAGTTAATAAAAATAACAGAGAGAGAGATATAAACCTCAAGAAAATCAAGTGATGCACAGTACAGTTGCTCATCACCTACTGACCAATGCCAAAACCATTCCTAGACCCTTTCCAGGTAACTCCCACAGTTAATACATTGAACATGACATTCTGAGATGTGAAATGTCCCTTTGGCCAGTTCAGGTCAGCTGCTCCAGCTATTCTCCTTCTCAGGTTTTTGTGCAGTTCCTCACTGGCACAGCATGAGACACTGAAGAAGTTCTTGACTTCGAGTAAGCACTACTGAGAAACAACCAAATCAGCCATGTGTTGTCAGCACTACTATCACAGTGAATCCAAAACAGAGCACCAGCTACCAAGGAAGAAAAGCAACTCTATCCCTATCCAGCTATTGCTGGAGAGCTGAGTGGTAAGCAGAGAGCACTGGAAGCACAGTTAGGTACCCCAAAACTTTGGGTAGTTCAGCCCTTACTGAACCATTCTAGCCTCTGTATATGTAAAGAGTGCCAGTGACAGAAATAACTCAATGTTCAAACTTTGTTAAATATTCCTTTGGACTTGTTCCTCTTCCCTTTTAGGAGTTCTCCTTTACCACTACTTGTGGTAAGCAGTTTCTGTGTACAAATAAAACATTGCAAACTTTCAATACCCCCCTCTCTGCAGCCACATGAAATGTGCATATGTATCACAAGAACAAGTCCTGATTTTTCCCACTTTGCCAAGACAAAGTACAGAATTTGGAGGGATTCCAAGTCTCCTGAGCAGGGCAATGAAGAACCTTCCAGCCAAGGCAGTGCATGTAATCAGCTTTTATGAAGCCTTAACTTTCTGAAATGTTAAGAGGCCACTTCAACAACTACTCCCTTACAAGGAAAGGAGAAATGGGGTCAATATATCAACTGTGGAACAGGTATTGAAAAGAAAACCTGAAGTGTGGTGTAACTTAACACACAGCTCTATGCTTTCTTTCTGTTTTGCACTAAGCCACAAAACTCTCCTTTTTTCCTGATTGTTCTTTACGTATGTGTATGGTTAGGCTGCAGTGTCATTTCTTGACTGAATTTTGACTGCTTTATACTACAGTTTTCTGTAGTGCCCATAGTACTAATTCTAATGATCATATTGAGTCAGTTTTTAACATGGCCTTCCCCTGTGAGCACATTTCCTAATGTCAAATCCAAGTGAACATTTAAACCAAGACATGATGTGTCAGTTCATATTTCACTCAGCATCATGCTAGCATGGCTGTCTAAGTAAACACGTATGAGCAACAGTCATTTCTTAAAAACGACTCATCATCTTCTAGCTTTATACACGGCAATAATTTTTTTTACTTTTTAGCTTGTTTATAAAATAGTAATTTACTGAATTGAGAGAGCTTTGTCTTTAAAAAGATTCTGACACCCCCAAACCCCACCATCACCTTCCTTGTGCCTCCCAGACAGCAAACACTTACTCTTCCTGTGCAGGAACTCTGCAACGAGGGCTGCTACGTGAACATAACACATGGCTGCCTGCAAAGCACAAAGGGGAATCATCAAAATGTCATCTGTCAATCTGTCCTGCTGTGCTCCACGTTTTTAGTTGCACAAATTACCTCTGAGAAGTCTCCATTCTTCACGTGTATCTTGGCCATGCTGTCCAGCCACGTTTTCCGGAGCTCTGGGGTACTTGCGTAAGACTTGGCCAAACTGTACTGGAGATCTACCAACATTTCTGGGTCCTTTTCATGTTCTTTCATTTGAGCAGTAGCCATGAGCACTGTGCGGATTCTCTTTGTCAAATCTTTGACTTCGGAAGGAAAAGCCGTTGCCTGACCCAAAACAAATTGAATTAGAAGCTAATACAGAAAATACAGGCTTTGCCAAGGAATGGCCCTTTCAGCCAACACTCCACTTATCTGAAAACACTGAGAACGCAGTAGATAAGGCTAATTAACTCTCCCTTACTGAACTCACACTGCACACAGTTTTTCATCTGTGTTCAGAGGCATTTCAGCCATGACATGCACAGGGCCAACCTCTCCAGGTCATGCCCAGGATGCCAGCCTGGCTGTTCCCGTGCTACAATGAGGCTGCCACTCTGGCATCCTCAGGAGCTGGTGTCAGAGCAGCACAGAAGTGCTCCATGCATACATAGGTCTCTGGATGAGACCACAAACCACGGTTCCAGTAATTTTTAATTTCATTCAACATCCGGCTTGTTAGGCTCTGACGTGGTCTCTCTTCAATTCCTAAAGCACTGTAGGCATTTGTAGAGCTTCCCACCACAGGAATGTAGTAGAGAAGCACGTGCTCTGATCTGATCCCCTGCTCAGAACAAGGCTAACATTGAGTCAGAGCAAGGCTTGTCCAGCCAAGTTTTTACTCCTAAAACAGAAAATCCACCTCCTTTCTAGGCCCTGCCCCAGGGCTGCACAGTGCTCTTGGGAAATACTTTTTTCTTAAGCAAAACTGGAATTGCCCTTGCTGCAGCTTGCATACACTGCCTCTTGTCCTGCACCCCACATCTCTATAAACTGCCTGCTGTGGAAAGCAGCAGGCAGGCTCCCCCTCAGCTCTCTCCCCTCCAAGATGAACCTGGTTTATGCTCCCTCTTCTCAGATTCCTGTTCCTCAGCTGCTGCTATGGCTGTGCATGGCATCCTTGCCAGTGTGCTGAAATCTCACTTCTACTCTTGCACCTACACAAATACATAAACTTGATATAATGACCATCTCATGACGTAAATTACAAGTAAAGTATGGCTCAGTGAAACCCTTACCAACACCTGTGTGCAGAAAAGAACTCAGATTTTTGCCAGGTATATCCTATATCCTACCTACAAATTTATTAGACCACAATTAAACACCTAATGGAAGTTCCCATTAAGCCTTTAGGTCATCCTGTAGAAACACTTCTCATTTCCCCTATCTTGCCTTGGCAGCTACTCTGTGTGAAATGGAGTACCCTCCAATTGCTCCACTGGGTTGGGCACAAACCACTAATTCTAGTACAAAGATAGGCAACTGTTTTCCAAAGAAATACAACCATTCATCTCCACATAAGAGCTCTTTCTTAACATTACTGACACTCAATTGAATAAAACTAAATCCCGCTAATTATTACCTTCAGGCAAGTGAAACATCAGACCCTCCCTTGACATCTCTCTCAAAGCTGGGAGTTCCTGGAAAGCTCTTTGGACAACCTTGCAAGCAGAACACTGCAAAGCACAGCCTGAGCTGTTTGGCTCCCTCCCCTTGGCATGAGGCCTCATGTTTGGAGCACGACCTGCCTGAGGAGCTGGTCCTATTGCTGCTGGCATACAAACCCTTGTTTACTGAGCAAATGCAGCCCACTACAAGCCTATAAATCACAGTTCCAGTCATTGGCACAACCCTTAAACACAGTTTCCTGGAATTTCCATGGCTGATAGCACATGATGGGATGTGGCATCTCCAACTCACCTTCATAGGTCTGTCGCTGTTTGCAAAGTTGTTAATGATGAGCAAGGAGTCCTGAAATCTGGTTCCACCACTGAGGGCCACATCTGCAATTAACTGGCTCACTGCAATTATTATCTGTGGGACAAGGTAGAGGCTTTATTTAAATAAGCCCTAATAAAAGGGTTTTATTAAGGTCACACTTAATAAAATGCTCAAAGGAAAATATCACTTCTTTTCCACTACATAAGCAGCAGCTGGCATTGTGGCTTAGCTCTTGCATCTCCCAAGGACAGACATGCCCCAGAGGATCAAACTGTCTGCAGAACTAACAACCCAAATATTATAATATGAATCCCTGTTTGGACATTAACTACCTTCTTCTGTGACTCTTTACAACCTAGAGGGTTGTCCCCCTAGGTATCTATATTTGCTTCAAAAACTACCAATGCCAAAAAAGCAGCTCCAAGGAAATCTCTTCTCATGCCTCGAGGGCAGCTGTCCTTTCCAGCCCATCTCAGCCAGCCTCTGGCACAGAGATGTGTCTGGTGTCTGATACACCAAAACTCAACAGCTTGGAGTACTTGATGGCAACTATTTTACCTAAAGGTGCCTGGACCAGTCATTGGAAATAGGAATTAGGCAAGGCCTGGAAAGCAGGGGGATTTTTGTCCATATGGCAATGGCAGGGTCCGCTGCAGGTATGAGGTCAGAGAGCTCCATTTCTGTATCTGTTCATTAAATCTGAGGTGACCTGCTCTCTAGATTTTCTCCAGCCACTGACCTGAAGATGAGTTCTCAGAAATGTTCTCCTTTTGGTGAACTCGAAATTATTTCTCATCAGGAGGTACAGAAGAGCAGAGGCTTCGTTCCTTGTGGAGGACACCTTGGAAGTGCAACACTTCAGGATCTCATAGCAGAGGGCAGCACACATGTTCACCCTTCCCTTGAAAAACGCTGAGGGAAACTTCACAAGAGAAAGGTGAATATTAGAAAATCCACCACTAAATGGCATGGGGTTCAGATGGGCAGGGGCACAGAGCAACAAACTAAGCTCCAGCCTGGACAGCCTCAGCAAAACTTCTGCCAGAATTCTGAGCCTGAAAGTATTTGTGGGAATTAATTTGGGGCCTATTTTTAAACTCATTTCCTAGAGCAATGTGAACTTTGCTGCCACGCTTCTTGGGGATGTGATTGGCTATATCCATCTAACCCCTTCCCTGATAACATCTGGGTTTATCAGCAAATTCTCACCAAATTGGACCGACAGAATTACGTTCTTACAAAAGCCATCATCAAAGCAGTGGGGAGAGAGGAGAGGTACCACAGACATTCCCAGCACAAGCTGTTATCTGGAACATCACAAAATCCATCAGAGCACAACCAGGATCCAACCTCACTGGGAAATGTGACCTGCAATGCTCACACATCTACATGATCCCCCCAAAACAATTAAAATCATGCCTGCATGCCCTCAGGAATCCAAACAAGAGATTGGCTTGCTCCTCAAAGCCTAAAATTCAGTGACCTGCCCTGCCTCCCCAGACAGGGCCACCCAGGGAGCAGCAGGACCAAGCCAAGCCACAGTGCAAGCTCCCTCGGTCACAGCAGGGCTCAGGGACCTGCAGCAGGGAGAGGGGAACAGCAGCACCCTGGTGGCCTGCCTGTCCCCTCCCCAGACCCTTGAGCCCAGCTCTCAGGGCGAGCTCAGCCCTGCCTGGAAAGGGACAGTGCAGCAGAGCCCTGCCCTCCTGGGGATGCCGGGGTGTGTCCATCTGGCTGCGGTGACAAGAGGTGGCTGGCAGGGAGGTGACACCACACCCGGCTTCCTTCCAGCCCGGCCACAGCAGGCTGGGCACAGGGAAGCAGAACAAGAAGGGTTTTGTGCTGGCACGCAGCCACTGCCACCGCAGGGACCTGCTGGGGAGATGCCAACACCTCCCGAGGGGATGGAGGCTGTTTGGGCATTGCACAGCAGCACTCTGCTCCTTCTGCTGCAGCTGGCAACCTGGCCCAAAGAATTCCCTGCCAAAAAGAGGCAACCATGGTTTTACCTGTTCAGAGCAAACATGTGCTCAGTTTGTTCGAGACCCCATGGCTCTCATGGGGCATGGTCCACTAGTCACTTTTATCTGCCCCACTACCTTCTGCCCATGGGAGATGGCAGTAAATAGTGTCAGTCAGAGGCTGAAGCTGTTATTGTGGCCCTCTGCTCCTTGCATTAAGTATAAATGTTCCAGAAAACTTGTAGGTACTGCCGTGGTTATCACATGGCGTGCTGCTGACAGGGTCTTAAAACAAGGATCTAGGACCCATGGCTAGCAAGATACTGTGATTGCACCAAGAAACCAGAATTAGGACAGAATTAGGCTTTTTGTTCAATGCTTTTTGTTTTTTGGCCAAAAATTATCTTCAGAAAACAAAATGGGAGAAAGAGAGAGAAAGAGAGAAAGAAAGAGAGAGAAAGAGAGAGAGAGAAAGAGAAAGAAAGAGAAAGAGAGAGAAAGAAAGAGAAAGGCAAACAAACATCATCATAAGACAGGGCCACAAAGACCACGGATGCACTTGGGAAAGGAGCTCCCAAGGAACTGCTGCCCACTGCAGTGCTGTCCTTCCCCCAGAGCCAGACAGGACCATGGTCAGCCCTGGGCTGTGTGCCAGGGCAGGCACAGACGGCACAGCCATGGCTGGCACCTGCTCCCAGCAGGGACACTGCCTGCCTGCCTGCCTGCAGAGGCTTTCCAGACATTTCCAACCACTGCTAGGGGCAAAGCCCTTGCCTGGGAATCTGCTGCAGGAGCAGCTCTGTGCACTCCCCTCCACACCAGCCCTGGAGGAAAACCTTTTCACAGGGAACCCGTGTCCCCTTCTGGACAAGCCCAAGCAGATGCAAAGGCTCCTGGTGCCAGGCTCAGGGAGCAGATCCACGGGTGTCTGGCTGCTGGAGGTCTGGCCAGGTGCTGCCTGTGGCTCTCCAGCTGGCCCAGAACACACTCTGGGGAGAGCACGAAGCAGCCCCTGTGGTGATGACTGTGCACCCTGCAGGAGCCCATTTCTGATCCAGCCCCAATACCACGGACCAGAGCAGGGGTCAACCCAGCTCCCAGAGAAGCCCCAGAGGGACGTAAGGGAGGACAGCCATGGGGACAGGCAGAACCCATGTCTGAGCTGGTCTTTAATACACATCCCTCCTCTATGCATGTTTTCCTTTATAACCTTTAATTTAAAGACCATTCCTAAGCATGCATTTAGATACACATTTATTTGTAAGTGATGCCCTGAAAAGACAGATTCAGTTCTTAAGAAAACCTGGAGTGTGAAACAAGAACAATCTAGCTTTTGTTGGTTCTTACCAGCCAGTAAAACAGAGGCAGCCTTCTTGCCAAATTCCTGGAACACATGCATGCAACCAAAACCAAAGATGCAAACAATTACGGAAGATTTTAGATCCCTGCTCTCTTGCAACATTTTTTTAAAGTCTTTTGCCTATCAAATAACTGGATTTAATGCAGAATACATCTCAGGAGTTTTTTTCCCCTCCAGCAACCATTTGCTGTGACCACAAATAAGAGGGGGATTCTTTTCATTGTAATTATAGCTACAGAAGGCCATAAAAATGAGACATTTTCCATTCTAGCTATGACAAAGTTATAAGTCCCTTTTGCTTTCCTTGAAGTTACAAAGTAGAGCAGAGCTAGTATTCAAAAACAAACTTGCAGGATAACATTTAATCCTTGACTTGTCATGAAATGCAGTGACCACCTGCCTCAGCCACTACAGCCACTTTAGGCCTTAGAAGAAGCCTTGAGAGGACTTAAAAGGAAGTTTGGGACTCTTGTGGTTATGGAGTTGGCAAAGAAAACACTTCCTCTTTATAGATACCATCTGCTGGGCTCATATCTTGCTTTTACAGAAGCCATATATGTCCTGTCATAGGGGAAATGTGAGAAAGCTGAAATGAATAATTTGTATCTTTAAAGACCCATGACATGAAATTCAGCGTGGATTCAGACTGACATAAATCCAAGAAAACAATCCCACTGCCCATCCTTGCAGCAGCCAAGCATGCAGCTTCCTTGCTGTCATTGGTGTTTTGGAAAGCAAGTGTGGAACCCCCGAAGGGCTCCAGGCTTTGAAGGCTGACAGTGAGATCAAATTGAGCAGGTGTGCAGGTTTGGCTTCACATTTAAAAAAAAAACCAAAAAACACAGAAAATATGCCAGGAAGGCAAGGAACGTCTGTTATTTGCTATAGGCACAAAACATCTATTTCTGGCTAAACAAACTTTTGGGGAAGAGTGGGGTGTGTGCAAATCCGCAGCAGGATGGATCTCGAGGCTAAGAAAATCACAGGCAAGCAGAAAACTCCAAAGAAAGGCAGAGCAATAAACATGCACTGAGCCCTGCAGAAAAACTGAGTGATTCCTGCCCTGGCCAGTTGCCAATCTGCCAATTGGCAGTTGCCAATCTTTAAGAAGCCACATGGAAAAACACCTTGTAGGAGACCACGCTGACTGGAGCAGACAGGGAGCCAGCAAGACTCTGCATTTCTGCTGCTCGTGTGTTTGCTTAGCACAAGCCAAAATCCAGCCCTGGTCTTATACTAACTCTTAGCTTTGCTGTGGGGCTACAGCAAAACGTACAAAGCACAAACTTTCTCTATCTTTGAAAAACAGTTAAGCAATCTCTTTAATCAGACTTTGCTCAGTGGCTAGTGCAAAAGCTCCTTTGGAAGTTACTCTTTGCTGCTTACCACTCAGACACTGTGCCCTGCCTGGCTGCAATCTGCCACATGGATTTTCCTTATTAATTGAAGTGTTGCTCTCAAGGGATTTGAGATGTTTTAATTATTTTTGTATTTATGATAACTGCACAGCTTGAGAGGAATGGTGTTTGCATGTACATGAGGTTTAAGAGCAGTGGCAGGTTTTGACAAGCACAAAGAGCAGTGTCAACCAGTAGCATCAGTCACTGCTCTTTTGTGGTCAGCTATGGCTTTGTCACTGCTTGAGCTTGGGGCATTACACTGCCTCCCCACCTGCCAGGGCTCTGAGAGCACAGAACAAGGTTCAGCAAGAACTGTCATCTCTCCCAGGCAGTGGGTGAGCAGTTGCTTGTCAGTGCATGCATTATTCAAGCAGTAGCACTGGGAGCAGCACTGGCAGTTTGGGGCAAAGATTCAAGCACCAGCTGCTGGTCAAGCAGACACTAATCTTTGTGACCAAGGCAAGTGAGGGAATTCCTCATGATTTCTCCTTTTGCTTCCTGACCCCAACAAATAATTTGAGAACTTAACCCGGGCTGTTTTTTAAATCTCTGAAGCTGTTTTCTAAAATACATCTCCAAAATATCAGTTTAACCATACTGGCCTCTCTTATCAGCTCTCCCACACCCTTGTCATGTATTACCTACCTTGCTAATGAAAGCTCTCAGAGAGGCAAACACGTGCTTAAGGGCTGCTTCTGACTGTCCATTCTTGAGAAAAGCCAGATGAATATCAAAAACTTTCTTCATAAGTGGATTGTGGCCATCGTTGCTTAAAAGCTGAGTCTGGAAAGCAACAGGAGAATTTACTTTGCAGAAATGTTGTGCCTGAAGCTGGAAATGACAGATAATTCTGCATAATTAAGCACATTAATTCTTAAGCCAGATAAGCAACAGGGCCTCCAGTAAAAATATAACCAATAAATATGACAATCACTAAAAACTTACAGTAGTTAGCAGAGGCTATTTTTGTAGCAGAGAAAAAAAACGAAAATATTTTATCACCTTCATATCACTAATTCCAAAACCTAAGTCAATACTCCGTACAACTTTCACTGGTTGCCTAGTGATTTTAAATAAAACATGCTGTTACCACTGTAACTATCACACTGTTTTTTTTCCATTTCTTTTTATTTGTTTTGAAAATTGTTTTGTTTGCATCTCAAAAGAGAGGGAAGGAAAAAAAGACCCATTTTTTCACTGGATAGATTTGTAGCTGTAGTTAGTCATTTCACTTCCCTTGTTTCCTGCAGAGTTTTGCCAGTTTGCACCTTGTGGGGATATGGTAAAATGGAATTACTTGGGGATTATTGTTACAGTTTGGTGTCAGACCAGGTGGGTTGTGCCCACTGCCATCCCCACAGGGCTGTGCAAGAAGTTTGGGCATGACACAAGGATGTGGATATCTCATACTGATAGGAAATCAACAGCCCCCATCCCACTGCCAGTCCTCACAATCCTTGGGCTGGCTCAGACTTTGACCCCTTGCACAGGCCTTGTGCAGACTTTCACACCGAGCTCATTTCCTGTGGCAGTGGCAGTGGAACAGCATCAGCCCAGCTGCTGCAGCACAGGACCCACTCGTGTGTGCTGTGACCATAAAAGCGAAGCTGAAGCCCACTAAAGGGGAAGGGAATCCAGTCTATCCTGTGGTTTGAAAATCACGTTGTTTTGTGGCTCAGAAATGTTCCAAAAGAGGCAGTTGAGAAAGTCAAGCAAGTTTTAAGTGTTACATTGAAATCCTTTTGCTGTTACCAAACATCTAAGGAGTAATTTAACATCTGCACCAGGATGGCTTTTTTGGCTCTGCAATGGAAGCAGAGGCTGTGAATACCTTTCTCTTCATCTCCATCTGAAAAGGAAATCTTCACTGGGCTTGCACTGAAATCCAGAGCTGTTCTTGTGACACTGTGCAAGACACGCTGCTACCTGCAGGATTCCTGTGACTACACTTCAGGAAGAACATTTCTGGAGCAGTATTTCACTGCCCTCCTAGGGCTCTCTTCATCACAGAGGCCTTGGTTTTTGTAGATGGCAGTGACTGCCAAAATCATGAATCCCAATATGGAACAGAAGACTTCTACCCATGGTCCTGGTCCTGTCTGCACTGGTAACCACAGCTGGAGTGCCTCAGCCCCAGAGATATTAATGTACAGTGATTCAAAGAAATCCGGGCCTTGCTTCTAGGTAATTGGGGTACAAAAGAGTGACTGTTCTAAAAATGCTGGACATTAATTTCCCTTTCCTCTAGTCCCTCCTTTCTACATGATATACATTTCCTCTTTTTCTATTTTTGTAATACCTATAGTCACGGCATAACATCAATATGATTTTCTCTGGCCTTGCAGTTTTGAAGAAATGGCAAGATTGTGTAAGGGGATAACTGAGACCCTGTGAAACACTCAGTGTTTTGGAAAATAAAATAGCTGCAAATGATTTGCTATTGTAAAGCCTTCCATATTCTTCCACTCTAGGAGAAACAAAATCCACATACATATAAAAACACAGCACATTTTTCTACAACATTTTTGATTTCAGTGCTGACCTTGAAACTCTGAGTGAAAAAAGAGATGGTGTCCAGGACTGTCAGGCACACTTCAGTGGCAATATTGCCCTCCAGTAATGCCTGGTGCACAATATCTGCTTCTGAGGTGCTTGCATCTGTGGACAGACAGAAAATCAGGAGGAAACAGTGTTCAACACTCCAGCTACCAAAAACATCTAAGTGCTGATATAGATAAGATTCTCCCCTTGCACTTCACTGCGTTTGGGAGATGATGCAAGAACAGCAAGATGCTGAATTTGCCAACTCCATTCAGATAAGCTGCCTCAGCCTGATGCCACACCAGAAAAACAGTATCTGTACCATCCCTTAATATCATTGTCTTTAAAGCCAGACAGAGCATGAGGTGTCCAAGTTGTCTCCAGAGAGGGGAAATGGCAAAGTGCTTCAATGAAACAAAACACACTCACACAGAGAGGCTGAGAGCAGATCCCAGCACAGTTTCTGTGCTGTGCAGTTCTGCTTGCCTTGTTCTCCACCCAAACCTGCACACACACTCAGCCAAGGAGGTGAGCCAAGACAGGCAAGAGCAGGAAGTGCTAAGTCCAAGGGGGGATTTTTAAGGGGCTGGCTTAAATGCCACCCTCATCCATGTAGGAATTTTGCAGGAAGGCCTGGTGAGCACTGCAATTCCACAGAATCTGAGTAACCTGAAGCAGCCAGCAGCAAGTGGAAAACGGCTCCATGTTGCAGTGTGTTTCTTGTTAATGGTATGTTCTGTTACTGCCTGAGCTAATGGTTTAGTACAAAATTATACCCTCCCACCCACCTTGTCAATCTATCCTAAACAATCTGTCAATCCTGCTTTGTGCCAGCCTCCTGCTTGGAATTCCTCTTTGGAAATCCCCTAAACGCCAGGTCTCATTAGTCCATGTGATCCAGGTTTCCCCCCTACCTCTCTCACTGGACAATGCCTTTGTAAACCCTACCCTTTATCCCTCCCAAGAATTCCTCCAATTTGCTAAGAATTTGTACCTTCCCCTTGATCCTCTGCCATATTTAAATTGTTGCTTGTCTTTGCTGCTTGTTTTTGTCTTTTGCCCCGTGGATTCCCCAAACTAATGAATCCTTTTTATCCCATGCAAAAGACCTCCCCCTCCTCCTTGCCTTCTTCAAACACGATCTGACAGCCAAAAGGCCATGGAGCCATAGAAGATCTTCCAGGCTGTAATTTTCCTAGCTCTCTCAAGTGTCTGTCCACAGAGCTCGAGCCACATCACACCTCCTGTTCCTGGGGTGTGACCCACTCTGGGCACGGGGCCGTGGTGGCCAAGTGAGCACAGCTGTGGCCCTAGTTCAGCTCCAGGCAGTCTGGAGCAGGCTGACAGGCCCTGGCCCTGCCCTGAGCACTCACTGTGGTTGAGGGTGAAGGAGCTCTCCAGGCTGCCCAGGTGCTGCAGCCGCGCCCCAGCCCTGCTGCGCAGCGCCGGCATGGTCTGGGATTTCCTCTCTGCTGCCGTGTGCTTGGACAGCCACGCATCCTGCACCCTGCAAGGGGAGCACACACACGGTTTGGGCAGCAGCAGCAGCCACACCACTACAGGATTACACGAGGCACCAGGATGGAGACCTCTTCCCTCCAACACAGCAGTCTGGGACAATCCCAGTGGGACTGGCCACACGACGCCGACCTCGCTGCTCCAGGAGGCCCTAGGGCTGAGAGCAGAGCAGGGATGCTGCTCAGGAAGCAGGGATGCAGCTGGGACTCATCTCACCTGCAGCTGGCTGGGGGGGACACTGCCAACCTGCGCTGGCCTGAGCCTGGGGGTCGCATGCAGGAGCTGCAGGGGAGGGAAGGGGCAGGGAGCTGAGCTGAGGGGTCCCTGCTCAGGGCACGGTGCTGAGCAGAGCCCCTGACCCACTGGGGGTTGCCCAGCCTGGGTGTGCATGAGCCCTCCCCACTCTGCCGGGGCAGGGAGCACAGGGATGATCCCCACACCCCAGCACCAGAGGGAAGGATGCAGTACCTGGCAATATTTCTCTTCCCCACGTATCTGAAGTGAAATAAACACACCCTAGGAAGAAAATGAAATATGTATCTGTTACAGATCCTGCAGATCAGGAACGATCCAGAACATTCAAAACTTGCCCTGTTCTTGCCTGCAGACACACTTCTCTGTGCACAAGGGTTTGGGTCTGTATTTACAAGTCACTTCACCTCACACTCTTGGTTTCAAAATTCTGTGGCACATCCCTCATCTCACCCATCTGCCCCCCCAGATTTGCTGCAAAGTGGAGGCTGTGACAGCGACAGGGGAAGCTGAGCCCACAGGTGGTGATACACATCCCAGACAGAGCACGGGGCACTGCCACTACACCATGCTTCCTCAATACACACTTGCTTCTCCTCAGAGAGAGGAAGAGCATGTCATTCCAACCTGGCCAGACACCCAGAGTGCTGCACAGGACGGTGCAGGCACTGTGGTCCCCTCCTTAGCCATTCTGACCACACAAAGGTGCAGGGTTTGAACAGCAGCCTCAAGATACTCACTCCAGAAGCACAAGGACATTGATCAGCTCCTGGGGGGAGAATTTGTTCCAGTAAGCTAAAAGAGTATCTGAAAGAAAATGAAGAACAGTGCACTGAGATTTTAAAAAACTCAAAGGGGGGACCTTACAGACCAAAACTGATGGTCCCTTGTCTTTCTGGCTGCCTCCAGTGAGCAGGAGGCACCAACCTTCAGAGATCATCTTCACAATGTACAGGTAGCACATCAGAAGTGTCCGGATCTCAAACTGGTCCAGCCGGCTGCAGTGGGACACGCTGCTCCTCATGGAGCTCCTGCGGATCTGTGGGGACACAGGGGTGATACTGACAGCCCCAGGGAGAGCCTGGGCTCCTGGGCTATGCACCAGGGGCTGTGCAGCATGGGCACTGCAAACCTGGTGTGCTGGCATCCCCCCCACATGTGCACCCCACAGCACCATGCCTTGGAAAATCTCATCCAGTCATGAGCAGTTTGGAAATCCTGGGTACATCACCAAACACTTCTCTGCTCAGAGAAAAAATGTCTGGGCAGTGAATGACAGCTTATCCAGCAAAACACAAAGCAGCCTGCTTTATTTCCTCCACTCTTTGCAGCATCTAAGCTCCTGAACATTTTTTAAAGTCAGTTCTTGTAAAAAAAAATAAATCACTGGCTGTCATCATTTAAAGCAAAAATCTGATTTTCTGTTAAAGACATACACTTGAAAACAAAATTTCAGTTATTAAAAAAGGAGAATATTTCATGTTAAGAACTTTTTCCTCCCCGTGATTTTTGGAAGTGTTTCGATTTTCCTCCTACTTAGTGACTCAGGCAAAACAGAATGAAATTTTGCTGATGAGTCAATTTATTTGGGAAGGGCTTGGGCACTGTGTGGTGGGAAGCATGATTTCTAAAGTGATACCAATTTTATTTTGCATTCTCTGTGCTTGCCTGAGCTGTATCCTTTGATAAATGGATATGATAAAGCCCTAGGCTTCTCCTAAAGCTTTGCCTCACATGTTTGGAGAGGGATCCACAGACCTTATTTTCTGTTTATTCTGGGATAAGCTGTGGATGTGAGTCATAATAAAGCAGAAATAAACAACCATTTTAGAGCTGGAGACATGGTGCTATGGCCAGAGATTTGCTACTGACCATGCCAAACTATCAAGTCAGCACACAGCTCACTCCAGGGGAACAGGGCAATGAGCAAAGTGTCAGCCTCTGCAGAGCAGTGTTGAAGCTGTGCTCCTCCACGTGGCATTGCTTTTACATAGTCTTGTGGATATTGCATTCCCTAACAGAAAGATTGCTTTCAACAACTCTGAAATACATTCAAGTGCATTCAAGAGAAGGATGTCTGGCCATGGGGGAAGAGCTGAGCTGGAAGCAACACCACTTTCTGCAGCCCCATCAGTACATGCTCAGGGCTTTGCTGGAGAGTCAAGTGTTTGGCTGTACTCGGTCCCAGAGCTCTGTGATTTATGGAGGACAGCTTGCAAGGCCCCACCTCTTCTAAGCATGTCAGGACACAGCCATGAGCCCAGATAATCTTTGCCTTGCTTGTTGCAAGGGCCAAAGTTTTTGAAGATGCATCAATGATTCATGCCAACCCAAGACATCTGGAAAGTGCCTTGAGGAAAACCAGGGACTGGTTTGCACAAATACCTGATTTCCATGTGAGTAATCAGTCAAGGAGGAAAGTACTGAATACCCCCCTGTCTGAATAGTGGGGTCAGAGGTCTTTGTGGCATGGCCACAGTCACCTTCTGCAAGTTTGGGCCTGTGGTTATTCACCTGGGCTGGTTTTCCTGCAAACATTTTATCTTAAAACAGTGGTCACTGCGAATCTCACACCACAGTGTTTTGCTTCATGGACATTTGGAAACCAATTCCCAGCACCAGGCACTGAGGTCCAGCCAGGCTCAGGGACACACAGGGACCACATCTGAGTATGGATAAATGCACCATAGGAGCAGAGATTTTCCCCACAGATTTTGCCTTTCATCTTCAACAAGTAATTTGTCAACAATTCTATTTTTGGCTCAGCGATGTTTGAAGAGGGAAAGCATACCAGACCCATGACTCTGTCCTTTGTAAAACATCAATCTGTTTGTTTCCACAGATATCTATAAGCTGGCTTTGGAGAATGTCACCACAAGAAGCTCCTTTTCCCTCCCCATTATTTAACACAGCCTGCAGGCTGTGTGCTCTTCCCCACCCCTGGTACATTACATTTTCACTCTGATCCGGGGAACTGGTGGCCCCCTCCGAGTTCAGGGATCCTTTGGAGTCCTCTCGCTTTATGGCGTGGCCATTTGGAAGGGCTGCTCCACAGGCTGAAAAAAACCCAGACCCCACAATTAAGCCCTTTGCACTTGTCAGCACAGCACAGGCAGCACAGATGGGGCTTGCCAAAGCCCCATGTCAAAAGCTGGAAAAGTCTGGAAAGAACAGTTAGGGTGACACCACATCTGGGGAAAACCATGCAGAGTCTGTGAGGTCTTTTAGGAGATGACTGTTTCAGATTTTGGGAAATGGGTTTTGGGTGCTTCAGGCTGGTAATACCTATGTTAAAAATAAATGGGATATCTAGAATTTAGAAAAATTAATTTACCTGGGTCTTTGTCTGCAATCAGGCTGGATCTGCTTGAGGGGGATGGAAAACTGCATATGAATTCATCCCTGGATGCCTGTAAAGCAATATAAGGTTCTGTGACCAATAAAAGATAACACCTATTCTCTTACAGAAAGGAACAACGCAATACAAAATGGCAAATTAGAGCAGGTTTTAAAAACAACACGGATGAAAACAGAAATTTCCTTACTTCTATAACAAGGAGACAAAGGACTTGGGGAGGAGTACAAAGAATAGCAGAACATATTAAAGTAAGTCATAGTACTATTTTCCTTTTTGTTTTTCATCTTCTGAGTTGAAGTTTTGAATTGTTTTTCTCAGATGTCCTATTTGTTGTTCTTTTGCCCCACCAAGGAGCAAAGCCTGAAGCCATTTGGGAGCCACACGCACAACTCAGGGGAAGAGAGGCAACTCCCCAGAACAGCTGCTGGAGTCCCAGCCCCAGTCCAGCTCAAGCTCATTGCACTTGGAGGGACTCAGCTCCCCTCACAGCACTGCTCTCACTGTCCAAACACGTGTCAGACACGGAGGCATCCCAGTTACTCACAGGGCTGGAGGCAGGGCAGGAGCTCAGAGCCTCGTGGCCGGCCACGCGCTGCAGGTTCTCCAGGAGCACCCCGAAGAGCGGCAGGTACAGCTGGGCAATCTTTGCCTGCTGGT
Organism: Sturnus vulgaris; assembly: GCF_052056855.1. NCBI lineage: Eukaryota > Metazoa > Chordata > Aves > Passeriformes > Sturnidae > Sturnus > Sturnus vulgaris. The sequence goes on along the minus strand of NC_142256.1, from coordinate 13,214,487 downwards.
TCTGAAAAAGAGAAAAAATCTCAGTCAGGTTTCCAAAGGAGTGAAAAAAGGGGAAGTCTTGAGCCAAAACACATATATATGTCTGTATTTACACACTGCATGTGGTGTTTGAGAACATGAGCTGGTTTGGCTTCTCATCTCTACTTCTAGAGGTGCCAGGGAAGTGTCACTCTTCTAGCAACAAGCTTGGGGCACTCGGGGGTTTTGGAGGCTAAATAACATTCCCAGTCATACAGGATGTGTGATAAACTAAGTCCTGGATTTCCTAACTCTTTAACTGGCACTTGACTTGCATAGTTTGATTTTTAAGTGCAACACCCAGGAGCAGTGCAACAGAAACATTTGCTCCATGCCTGGTGCTGGATACTGCTTCCAGTCAGAAATTCTCCATAGCAAATGCTCCTAGTGAAAACAGTTTGTAGGAACAGATTAATTTGGATTATAACTGGTACAGATTAAAAATTACTGGATTGACATTTTCTAAATGGAGGACTCTTTAACATCCAAATATTTTTGTTAAACATACATCATTCTGGATTTGTCTGAAAGGTTAAAAAAAAATTTAAGGCTTGCAAATTGAGTAGAACCTTTTAAATAATAAAGAAATCCAAATTTTTCTTCTGACTCAGTATGACAAAATATAAAAGAAATCTTGAAAACACTCATGGATTGACAAAACCTTCTCTCAGCCATTGATGGGGCCAGGGTCTCCTTGGCTGGAGCAAGGCTGTGCCAACACATGCTCAGCCTGTCCTGCCTGAGATGTGATTTTTTTGCTTTGGAGTGTCTGGACACCAGATGAGTATCCTGCCCTGGCTCCAGGCATTTCCTGGTCACACTGCTTTGAGCACAACACATACACAAACACCCCGTGGGACAGCAGTAAGACACGGGGAGTTCCTGAGGAGTCAGGGGAGTGCTGCACACTGAGGGAGCAAACAGCTCCTGAGTCAATCATGGATCCTCACTGCAGAGAAAAGCAACCCCACCTCCAGCTTGGGCCTTCACACAGGAGAGAAGGAGGGAAGAGGAGCTGGCTCTGGGCCCATGAGAGCCCCTGGCACATTTGGGGCACTCCTCTTCCCAGGTAACACTCAGGAATGCAGCACACTGGGAGCAATGTGAGGACCAAAACTCGAAACAGAAGCATGTCTTCAGGTTAGAGCAAGGACAGGTATCTATGTGTGCTATCTGCACAGACAGCTGGGCATATGGGTCAGCAGGGAGCAGCACCAAGATAAACAAACCCATTTCCAGCCTCTTTCAGCATTATCATGAGCTGAGCCTCTGACCAAAGAAAACTTAGGTCCACCCAGAGGAAATCCAGCACCTCATGAGAATCAAGATCCTCCCCACTGAGTCACTAATTAGTAAAAGAGGCAGCTGACTTGTAACAGAGATCAGTTCTGTTTCCTGATTATAGCATATTAATACAGGATATGAATTTAGGCCCAAGACCAGAACATCACTGACATCCTAATTTTGTTGAACAACTCTTGGCTAATGACTCTCTTAAATTCCTTAATGGTTGAGGGCTTAATTAGCTAAATACTCAGCATGAGTAAGAGGGCTGCAGCTATTTCCTAGGTGGTTTCTGAGCTATTATTGTTATCTCAGAACTATCACTTATTTACAATGGTTCCCTAAAAAGCAATCAGAATACCCTTGGTGCACCATGCAATATCTAAAACTGCTATGCGATTTTTTTTTTCATAAAATTCAACAACATTAAGTTAAAAAGCCAACAAAACAGGACTGACCTTGTGTTGGTATCTGTTGTCAAAGGCATGCTTGATCAAGAGATTTTTTAAGACTGAGATGGCCGTATATCTGATATCATAATTGTCCTGCAAGGCAACAGAGGCTTCTCTAAGAAGCATCCCCACGAGGAAGTGATGCCTGCAATACTCATCAGTTAAACTGTACTCAAGATTTGTATCTGAAAGAAACAACAAGGCAATGGTTAAGGGAAATGTTCCAAGAGTCTGTTCAGAGCAAGACATAACAGTCATGTAAGCCACAAAGCCCTTGAACAGTGCTCACCACTCTCCTACAGTGCACTCATCTTTGAATAAAGCTGAACTGACCATACAATTTTCTGCACCAGTGAACTAAGTCCTATGAAAGAATTTGGTGCCTTCCAGTTCAGGCTGTTCATTAATTTCAGCCCTCACTGTTTCAGCAGCACCTCAAGGAAGGATTTCTGCAATGTGATGCTCTGCATCTGCATCTCTGCATCAAGTCAGAGATGGCTGAAATGGGGAAAGACAGCCCAGCTTACTGCCTGGGGATGCTCTGCTCCTGACTGGGGTTTGTCCTGTAAAACCCCAAACCACACAGGCAGCAGGGATATCAACCTTCACCAAGCAGCTGTGAGGGAATGGCCAGTGGAAATGGTGGGGTTACCTGGCCACCCAACCCAAGCAGTGCTGCTCTGCAGCTCATTCCACATCCTCCACAAACCTGTGTTCCTTCTCTCGAGGTCAGAGAGCAGAGCAAAAGCATAAAGTGCTGCTGGCATGAGGGATGCACATGAGGACGTGGTGCCAAGTGACCAGTGCTGCATCCCAGTCTGCACAGCTGGGCAGCTGCACGGGCCAGGGAGCCAGGCCAGGGCTCCAGGCTGCTGCTTGCCAGAAGCAGATGTTGAGCACAGCTCCTCAGAAGCTGCACTGACTGCCAAGAGAAAGCCAGCTCAGTACCTCACCACCTTGCTTACCTTACCTTGTACCCTGCATCTCACACAGACTGAGGCAGACACTGTGATCAAAGCAGAGGCTGCCACCAGGATAAGGCATCTCTTCTGCAGAGGTGCCTGGACAGAGCAGCAGGGAAGTGACAGACACACTGACTGTGGTGCATGTGCACTGGGGCTGCTGTGAACAGCCTTGTCCTGACACCATTATCCCTGCCAGGACATTTACCAAATTAGAGCCACCACAGGGATAGCCCCAAAGCTCTGTGTTCTTCCCCCAAAAGATACAAATGTCATTTGCTCAGCTCAGACTTTTTTTTTTTCAAAACCCCAGAGGTATGAAAGTTCTTCTGTGGTAAGGCAGGGTGCATTCAGCTTTGAAAATCCCAGCCAAAGGGTTCCAGCAGCTCTGTGGCTACGAAAGATATTTTTTAATTAATTGATTCAAAAGTGGCTTGTGAAACTCTGATTCAGAGGAAAGAAAAAGCAGTCTGGAATATTACCTAGCTTTCATTGTTAGTCATGTTAGCAAATGCCTAATTGTCACACATCATGGTTATTACATTAGTTGAATGCAAACTAATTGATTGGAAAGTGCATACTTAATTTGACATTAGAGGATTTGATCATTCCAGTTGGACCTACCTACTGAAGTGAAATGTTCCACAGCAAATGAAAAAAATTCTAATTATATGTAAAAAGAAAGGAGACAAATAAAAAGACAGCCAAAATAAACAGGAACAAGTAATGCTCAAAATCTTGCAGCAACAGGACAATATGTCATGTTTTAATATTATTTGTGAGGCCTTTGCTTAACTCCCAGCTTCTGCCAATCCCTTGGATTCTTTGCCATCACAACATTGCCAAACTAATTGTGTGCTGCTGGCCATGAGGCCGAGCTTGGGGCTTGCTCTGGCTGATGTCCCCCTGAGGCAGCAGGGACAGACCAACAACCAGCCCTGCACGAGCTGAGAGGTTTCAGAGTTCCAAGATGCAACATTGCACTCAGCAGGATGTGAGCTGCCCATCTGCACTGGCTGAAGCTGCACAAACTCTCTCTATCCACCTCCCTGAGGGCTATTCCTTCTTTTCCTAGAAACAGAGCAGTAGGGGTTTGGGCATCCCCTCTCTGCACCCAGACAGGCTGATGAACAGGTCAGACACCCCAGCAGGGTCTGTCCATAAAGCCAGACAAGTCTGCAGTGAAGGAGCATCCCCACATGGCTCTACCACGGCAGGCAGGGCTCGGGCACACCTGCAAAGACACCTCTGCTACCTGAGCCTGGGCTGCTCTACTGCCATGAGCTCTATGTGAACCTCAGCTGGTAGGTCCAGTCACAATAAAACACAGCAGAGAAGATGAGCTGCACTCACGGCTTTTCAATTTAACCATCACAAATGCAAAGGTGAATGTTAACCAAGAAAGAGCATCCTTATGTTACCATGCCACTAACAAGCACCAGGGAGGACCTTGGGTGTGTTTTTCTTGGCTGTTTCTAGCAATACTCTTTGTTAAATAATGCCAGGCAAGTAGCCAAACTGATGTAAGAGATTAGCAGCTGGTCCAGAAAGCCCTGAGGGATCAGATATTTCCCAAAATAAGGGATATTTAATTTACTGCTGCTTCTGTCACCTGTATATGTGTGGAACCACTTTGGGATTTGTATGGCTTCACCCTGAGGCACAACCAAACATCCCCTTTCCTCCACCAAAATCAATCATACAATCATAAATCCACGGGGCTTTTACATGGGGAATCCCAAACCTCACTCTCCTCTCCTGTACTTGTACTGGCCAGGCCATTGGCATCAAAACCTGGCAAACTTTATTACATAAATCTGCATTTATGTAGCACAGACGAGCCAGTAGGACCCAGGGAGAAGCAGCTCAGCCTGGGGCACGGCTGGGGGCTGGCAGAGGCTGCACTGCCAGCAGTGCCAGAGCTCCACCACCCACAGCTGCACACAGCCTCAGCTCAGCCCCTTGTAAGCCCCTGCCACCCGTGCTGAGCAGCTTCAGGACCAGAGAGAACACGGTGTGACAGTGACAGTGTGACAGTGAAGGCACTGTGGATGTGTGGGGGTGCCACAGCACAAATATCCTTGGTAGGCACCAGGGATTGGCACAGCCCCAAAATCTGCTGGCTGCCTGCAGGTGTGAGAACAAGCTGAACACACTGTGCACTGCTGTGCTTTGTTCAGTGTCAATGCAGAAGGTAGCCTAGATCCCCTTCTGGTGGCCACAAGGAGAGCTGGCAGCAGGGCAGTGAGTTCACCTGCATCCCCATTCCCTCAGGAGCCACCAATCCATCCACTTCAGGGGAGGCTGACACCCCTGAGAACAAAGGATTGCACTGCACAATTTGCCTATTTACTGAAACACAGGCAGTCTCTTCCAGATATTGCTAGTCCCGTGTGGACTTAAATATAGAAAATAGTAAAAAGACTGCCTGCATACCATTCTGGAACAAAATGACATAAACCTGACAGAAAAGCATCTTGTCCTGAGGTTAATGTCCTAATCAGGACATGCATTTCCTTGACATCAAACCGAAGTTCATACAGTCAGAAGGCATCAGGAATAAAAAATTACAGCTCTTTAGCCAATCTCTTAAGAAAGAACATACCTTGAACTCTTTGCAGCTTGGGTTTGGAAAATGTCATTGGTAAATTCAGAGGAATGTAGTGCTCATGATTGCAAATAGTTTGAAGAAATTCAAACTTGTATTCAACCAGCAGCTGAGGTAAAAAAAGACAAACACAAACTATATTTTCAGTCTGACCCATTTTCTTCCAGTTCAATGTACTTGTTGCACAAGGATTGAAAAATCTAATAAATAGCATCTGGTGAAACTCACTAACAACTGGCAAATTCCTGTGTTGCTCTCCCAAAGTGTCAATGCATATGGGTGTCACTTGAGACTTGTCTTTTTAACCCAGGCTATTAACCACTCTTTCCTTTCATTCTGACTCTTTACATTACTTTAAAGAACATCTGGGTACAGATGTTCTGTTTAAAGAACAGCCTGGGTACAGGCTCTTGGCCCAGACAAAGAGGTCTCTGCCTCTAAAAGACTCTGCAGTAACAGAGTCTAAAAGGCCTCCAAGAGTTGTATAAAATAATCACTACAAAGCTTTGTCTGATGTAGATATGTACAGTTGCAAACAGCTTTTCAAGAAACCTACTGCTTACCTTAGGGTCTTTTGGGCTGAATCCAGAAATATAATCATTTATCAAGTTAAAAACAAATCCTCTGTCCATAAAGGTCAAACAACGCTAGAGAAAAAATAGCAATATGTGACCAATCATTAAAAATAAAAGCAATCATCCTAAATCCTCTCCATACTACTGTCCTGCCAGCAGCCAGATTTCATCCTCTGGGCTGCTGCTGACTTTCCAAAACATTCATGATCCCGTTTCTCTGAAATCATTTGGATGATCTTACTTAAGTCTCCAGTGGACAACGGAAATATTTAAAACGAGAGTATACATATTTCAGGTTCCAAACAGTTGCTAGGTATGCCTGAAAACCCTCAGTAACCCACAGAGTTACCCCCTCTTTGGAAAGAGAGGGTTTCTTTCCTAGGAAAGTTTATCCCCTTGAGTTTTTACAACTGAAAAAAACCAAAGACAACATAAATTAAAACCACATTTGTTCGCTTGCTCCATATTTCATATTTCATATTTCATATTTCTCATAGTCTTTTTTTTTTTTTTCTCCTGATAAAATCCTGGGAGAAGGAAAGAACCTGCTGACCTTCAGGAAGTTAGCCAAGCTGAAGTTGACATTCCTGGACTCTTCAGGGATCTCATTATAGCGGATGGTCACATGAGGAATGATGGCAAGCAGCAGGGAGTGCAGGGCGTGCTGGTAGGACTCAGGGAACCTCTGGCCTCTGGGCAGCTGAAACCAGGAGCACATCCCTGCTCAGTGCTGCAAGCCAGCAGCTGGGGACAACTGAGCACAGGCACGAGCTCTTTAGCATTTGTTTTTGTTGCTTCCCAATAAAACGGTGACCAAAGAAAGTATTGGCTGCAACTGCAGTACATAGTAACAGAAAAGGAGGCTGCACAAGCCATAAGGACTTCTGGGATTTTTAAATTACAACTGTAATTGTATTTTCACATGTTTAAAACAAAATTTTACATTAAAAAAAAAAAAAAAACCTTAATTTTTTCTGCCCTGAGTGAAAGGGGAGAAAAAGGAAAAGTAAAGTGAAAAGAAAGTCAAGCTGTTCAGCTTGGCAGGTTTGTTTTTTTTTAAATAGAGTCAGATAGCTTTTCAGAAAAGCTTTTGGAGGAGTTTGTGATCGTTCTGTACTGCAGCATTGACCAAATTAATTTTTACCTTGATTTTGTTTTCTTCCAGTAAGTACATTGCCATGGACTTTGCCAGTGCTTCAAAGAAAAACCACGAGTACTAGAATGAACAAAGAATACTATTACATCTCTCAGACTGAACACAACTGATATTCCCTGATTCTGTGGGGAAGCACCTATGTGGGAGGGGAAGCACATCCAAATGGCTTTTTGCAAGCACAGCTGTGCTTGCACAGTTGGCTTGGAATAGATGCCTTTGCTACCCAGAGATGTCCTGCCAGTCTCAGGGTAGGAATAGATTTAGCCCCAGTGCACCCTGCCAAGAACCAGCAGAGTTTGGGGTGCAAGCCCTGCAAAAGCCCAGAGAGGCAGAAACTCAGTTTGCCTCCCATGAGTCACCCTTCAGGTGTGGCTTGAGGAAAACGGGTAAAACTGACAAAATGAGCAGCCTTTTGCTGTCTCCTGTCATGCCTAGATAGAGGTTCCCTGGAAGAATTCACCTCTGTTTTAAAGGGAGAACCTCAAGGATGTGGATGCAAGGAGTTTCCCTGGAAGCTTTGCCCCTGCAGTGGGTTTAGATGGGGTAAGTGTTGGGCTTTATACCAGACCCCCCTTTTCTTCCCCTCTACCCTTGGCAGCCAAGCACAGCCAATACTTCACCTTGAGTAGTTTATTGATGGCTAGAAAATCTGCTGACTGCTTCAAGATGGTGGCCATGGAAAGCACCAGGATCTCATGGGTCATCTTCGCCTGCTTGGCACTTGGTTTCTCAGCTCGAAAGACGTACTGAGGCAAGAAGAGCAGAGTCAGGGTGTGCCTGCTCCCTGTGCCAGCAGGGAGTGCCCAGGGGCAGTGTGTCACCACTGACCTTTATGAAGGAGCGCAGGTAGTGGTCCAGACCTTCCTCATGGCACTTGGACACGATGTGCAGAAGAACCCTGGGGAGAAATGTGGTTTGTGTTCAGCACACAGCACGAGGGCAAGTTCCTCTGCCTGACGAAGCAGACAACACGTGTGTCCCATCCTGCTCAACCCCAAAAACCTCACTACTGGCACGGCCTGATTTGCAGAGTGACAGCTCTTACAGGCCAGCACCCCCACACACAGCTCCTGCACCATCCTTGCTCAAAGCACTCAGATGAGGTGCCCAAAGCCTCTTCTCCACTTCTGTGCTGGCCCAGAAATCGCTCAGACAAGCTGGCTTAACACTCAAGATTCCCTGCAGGAGGAGGTGAGAGGGAACATTGGCCATCGCTGTTATAATCTGATACCTCCTTGCATTCCCAGAATTTATTCATTCTGGAAGCCTCCTTTTTTTGCTTGTACTTTATTGACATCATATGCTCCCTCTTGCACGCACTGGTTATTTTGGGCTGTTGCCTTACAGTGCGGGAAGGTCAGGCAGGCCCTGGAGAACACGCAGCCCTCTGGACTCACTCCTAGGCAGCCGATCAAGGCAGCAAGAGCCTGGTTTCCTCAGCCACTATTTGGGATTTACATTCCACTCCCAGCCAGAGGGAACAACAAACTATTGCATGTTGTCACAGACACCACAGGCCAAACCACAAAGGAGGAGTTTACAAGCCATTTATCAGATAAAGTGGGTTTTAAATTCCACTATGAAAATACGATGAGAAAAGACACATTATTAAACAGAAAGCTACTGACAACTGGAAAGAACCAGGCCAAGCTTTGATAAAAATCTCTGGAAATGAAAGTGGGAGCCAGTCACCCAACAGATACCTGCAGTCACCTGTTCCCCCGTCCTTGCCCTCTGGGGGGCTTCACACAGAATGGAATTAAGAGCTCCACAAAGGAAAAGTTCTCACGACCTGCATCATGCAGTGCAGGGCTGTGACTGAAACAGGCACCACATCCCTGGGGACCAGGGCTCAGCCTCCAGCCTCCAGTTCCATGGGAGCAGGACACTTCTGGGACATGATGCACGCTCTGTACCGGCCCAGAGGAGGATGCCATGCAGCACCCCCTGTGCACTGGGGCAGCACCACGGGAGGAGATGCATGTTTGAGCACATCTCTGTTCCAGGGGTCGCTCTGGTGCCAGGCAGGGAAGGGGCTTTGGCTGGAGCTCCTGCAGTGCAGGAGCTGCAGCAGCCACACCCAGCCCCGGGAGCAATCCAGGCACCAGGGACTGCTGTGCCAGGATGAGACCAGGACATTGCTCCCACATCTGCTGTCTGCAGCTGGGACACGCCTGGGCACTCTGCAGCCTTTAGATACCACAATAACTCAGCTCCCAGAGCCACCAAACCCTTTCTCTTTTGAGAAACAAACCAAGAGTATCTTTAAAGTATTACATTTTTCCTCACACCACTCCCAGGACAAGAGCCCCCACGATGCCCCCGTGCCTGGATCCACATGATCCAGGGGAAGACAGCAGCAGGGGACAGCCAGTGCTGTCACTTAGCACCCTGTACTGGGAAACCAGACCCTGCTTTGCACTGCCATTTGTGGCTTTGCATTTGTCACTGGATGCTTCACCCAAGACTCACATGGTGCAGTTGACAGCTACTTCATCCTCCTGTGTCACATTTGTGAGGACTCTAAATAGTTGCATAAGAATTACAGGTAGAAACTGAATCATTACTTGGATCTCCATCGCGTGCAAACACTAAAACAGATGTTCAAAACACAGACACTTTTAGTTCAACATGTTGCAGATGTTAAACATTTACAGACATTTCTGTGGCAATGGGACAGGCATTAGCAAAGGCTTCAGGGTGTGGAAATGCTTCAGCCCACTCGAGGACAGGGCAACTTGGACTCATAGCAGGACTTGCTGCCTCCTTCCAGCTGACAGATCCCAGCTGAAAACCTTCAGGGAGCAACATAAGTCACACATGGCAGGTATTAATCCTTCTCTCAGATGTGTCCAGCCAGATATGACTTAATTAGAGGTCACATGCTATTATTTCATTTGAGAAGCCCAGAATTTAAGGCTGAAGTTTTGCTTTTAAATCTTCTCATCACTTGTGCCAGTTTTTTGAAGTCCCATTTCCACAAATGCCTTTGGAGCATGAAAAACTGCTGCCCAATGGCTTTCAGAGAGACTTTTCATTTCAAAGAGCATAGCTTGCTATCAAAAATAGAGTTTAAGGCACTTGGTGAAGGTCAAGATTGTCTCATGCACACACTCTCCACCAATCTCACAGAGCTCTTGTGCCTGAAGCTCATGATATGATTCTAGGAAAGACAGCATGTTTCATTTTCAGTTTTCAAACCTGCAAATCTAATGAATGGTTTTAAAATCTGTATCTAGCTATTTAAATTACTGAGATTATTGAGGTGGTGGTGGTTAAGAATGCCTCACTTGTGGTTAGCACATACCCTGTCTGCAGGCTGCAGTGAGGGTGCTGGGGCTTGGCAGGACTGGGACCTGGCAGAATGCTCACAAGAAAGCCACTGTGATTTTAGTGTTGGGTTTCAAAATCTGCTATTATTTCTATTTTTTAACATATTTATACGTTATCTGACACACATTAAGTAAACCTGTGGTGACACATCACCACCACTGAAAGTGGAGCTGCTGCTACAGCACCAGTCTCAAAACCAGGAAGTTATAGAAGGAAACATCACAGTAAATAGCCAAGAATAATATTCCGTGCAGAAGCCCTTCCTGGACCTGCTCCAAAGCCCTTACTCATGCTGCAGTGATTACCAAAAAGCTGGGTCTAGGTCACAGGTCACCTCTGCTCAAATTCAACTGGCTGATAATCTCACGTATCTTTTTCAGCCTGAAAAAACTCCTGTTTCGAATGGGCTTCCAGAAAACAAGGAACTGTGCTACAGTTTAAAGGGCTGAATCAAACCTAGAGCAGCAAGGGAGGAGTGTGTGAATCCACCAGGAGAGAGCTTTGCCATGAGCATGGCAGAGCAATGCTGATTGCTTGTTTTATCCCTTGTGGAAGGCAGAGGGAAGCAGCACACAGAAAATCGTCTGACAAGATAAAATGAATGTAGGGATATGAAAAAACATTTCATTTAAATACTAGCCCATCTGATAGGATAAAGCAAAAGTAAGTGCACAATGCACTGGCCCAGCAAGAGGGTGTTGCCACAGGGCAGGGTTCTGGGTGTTTGCTGACAGTCTGTAAAAACACAAAAGCAGCCCAGCAACAGGCAGGCAACTGTTCACCTTTAGATATTTAACCAGCTCTCCTGGCACTTCCTTAGCTCCCGCCTGAACCAGCTGGCAGTAGTGGAAGAATTTGTGCAAGTGCATGTCCTGGAAGAGACAAACAAGTTCAATTCAGCAGCCTCAATATTTGTCAGCCACTACTTTGCCACTTGCATTTGGAAATCTGGTGACTTACCTGCAGCAGTGGGAAGTCTCTAGCAAACCCCATGTCCCTGCCAGTGGCACTTTTGATCCCCAGCTGCCATCTCCAGCTGCCATCTCCAGGGCTGCTCTCTGTCTTTTCCAACATTCCCTTCCACTGCTCAGCCCCTGGCTCCCAACTAACCTCAATATTAAGCACAAAACTTCCAACAGTGCTAAAATTCTCCTGTGGTTGTACTACCCTGAGCCCCAATCCCAACCAACACTGCCTGGAGAAACAGAAACCCTCTCAACAGCTGCAGCTCACAGAAACTGCCCCAGCACCTGCATCACCAGCCTCCTACTGCCCATCTGAGGCAGACTCTCCTTCCCATTTCTCTCCTTCTCCAAGGTTAGATTTAATTACTGGGTTATTTAACTCTGAAAAGCACCTGGAAATGTAATTTAGTGGGAAGCACAACTACTATGCTGCTGTCAGTGCAATACAGAATCAGTGAATCTCCAAAACAGAATTAGATGCTGGAAGTCATTTGCTCTGAATGTAAATGTAGCTGATGACATCCAGACAAGGGCATTCCCCCAGGAGCAGTGCTGATAGCAGGTGCCCTAGAGAATGTGCTGGGGATCTTTGCTGCACATGAAACTTAGGGAAGTCCACCACTACCATAAGACAGCAGAACACACTAGGACTTGGTAAAACAGCCTGAACTGCTTTCAAAGGGAAACCAGGACTGTGTACTTGTGTCTGCTGTTGTTACAGAACTTTTTTTTTTTAAAAGAACTTAATAAAAATTCTAATACTAGCTTGGACTAGACAATCTTAGAGGTCTTTTCAACGTTAATGATTCTACAGTTTGGGGAAATCTCTCACATCCACCAGTTCTCTCTTTTGCATCACTGAAGCAGGTCATTTGCTCAGATGTTTCCTTGGTCCTGCCAGTTATACTGCAACTGGCCAAGGAAACATCAGCCTCTCCCTAGGCTCATTGTGTCACACAATTGTCTTATCCCATCCAGCCACGGAGCAGATCCCTGCAAGTAATGCCAGCCATGCTGCTTCAGAAATATCTCAGTGATGCTTTGTACCAGGTACCAGGGCCCTCTTTCCCACACCACCTATGGCTTAGCTGCAGTAGAAGCACAGTAATCTGTTCCTTTGCATTTGTGCTGGAAGTTTTTAAGGTGTTTGACTTACCTGGGTGTAAATGGTTGAGTCCAAATGGATTCTGATTTTAAACAGTGGCTTTGCTCCATCCACCCACTTTGCATCCATGCTGGGCTGCTGTGAACAGACAACATCCAAGTACTTGGTTTCAGACTGTGGTGAGAAGGTGGCTCTGTGCAGATACCTGGTCAGAAGGTACTGGCTGGGGTGGAAGAAGGGGTTCAACCCCAGCACAAACGCCACCTTCCCTATGAAAACATGCATACAGAGCACAGGCTCACTTCCCTGCCCTCTGCCACCTGCAACAGCCCAGCCCACCACAGAAATACCCTCTGCAACCTGAATAACCAGAGAGAGTGGAATTAACTGAAAGTGGAAACTGTCTCCCATCCCTAAGAACTTCAAGCTTTGGGGGCACCCTGCAGTAGAGATCTTTCCAGCTGAGCAAAGCATCAACAGAAACCCTGAATTTACAGTGGCAACAAAAGCTCAACTTTCTTCTTCCTTTTCCATTCAAGCCCTTTTAGCTGGCCTTCCTACCTTCCGTGAGTCTGTGTCCCCAAGGCCCAGGTAGCCAGGGGGGAGGCAGGAGGACACGGGCAGGTGCCGCTCCAGGGTGAGGATCCGCCCATCCTTCAGCAGCGGCGCCCACGAGAACCCCACTGTGGAGGCAACCATGGCAGCAGGGTCAGCGACACACACTGGTACCTGGGCAGCTCAGACAGAGCTCTGACACAGCCAGCACACACACACTGGTACATGGGCAGCTCACAGAGCTCTGTCAGTGCCAGCACACACACACTGGTACCTGGGCAGCTCAGACAGAGCTCTGACAGAGCCAGCACACACACACTGGTACATGGGCAGCTCACAGAGCTCTGACACAGCCAGCACACACACACTGGTACCTGGGCAGCTCAGACAGAGCTCTGACACAGCCAGCACACACACACTGGTACATGGGCAGCTCACAGAGCTCTGACACAGCCAGCACACACACACTGGTACCTGGGCAGCTCACAGAGCTCTGTCAGAGCCAGCACACACACACTGGTACATGGGCAGCTCAGACAGAGCTCTGTCAGTGTGAGCACACACACACTGGTACCTGGGCAGCTCAGACAGAGCTCTGTCAGAGCCAGCACACACACACTGGTACCTGGGCAGCTCAGACAGAGCTCTGTCAGTGTGAGCACACACACACTGGTACACGGGCAGCTCAGACAGAGCTCTGTCAGAGCCAGCACACACACACTGGTACATGGGCAGCTCACAGAGCTCTGTCTCACCCCAGGAAGTCCAAACCTGCAACTGTGCAATTGGCCTCAGCAAGGATCAACACCAGTGTCATTAAGCACCTTTTACCTGGTGAATGAAATTCAGACACAGCACAGAGCAGGAGTGGGTGTGAGGGGCAGGAGCAGTGTGTGAGCCATGGCTGTGCACCATGATGAGGCTCCTTTGAGGACTGGATGAAGGGAGAGGCTTCCCAACCAGTGGGACCCAGGTGTGCACATGCCTCCTGTTGGTAGGATCAGCCCCTGAGATCCTGATCTTGCAGCAAGTTTTTATTGGTGACTTGCCAACAACATCACATTTGTGCCAGTCAAGTCAGGAACACACAGGAAGAGTTACCAGGCTGCAGCAAAAATGTGAGCTCTAATATAAACCAAAACCATGGAGTTTATTCCATTTTAGACCTAGATTTTAATATTAGGTTGCTTTTAGAAAAGAAAATTAAGATAGGCTGGTATGTTAATCACATTTTTTTTCATGTCCCTACATTTATTTTATCTTGGCCTTTTACAGTCCAACAGAAGTAATTTAAGCATTGAACGTACCTTGAGTTTCAACGGTGTCTTGTTTTTTCGATGTTGCCTTTGTATTAATTTCACAGCTGACATGATAGAAGGTGAAAAGCAAATGATGCTTTTGATGGAGGTGAATTGGAAGCTCAATTTTAATCTAAAATGATATCATGATAGATCAGACTGTATTTTTAGTTGTGGAGTAATATTTTCGTTCTATTTCATTTCACAAATGTTACGCTGTATGTAATTACACAAGACACATTCTTACCCATCCTAAATAACTCCTAACATTTTCATCACATTTGCAACATTACATATTAATGGGGGTGTGTGATTGGAGTGCACAAAGCGTGACAGTAAAGACAGCAGAAAACAAACTGACATTAAAAATTGACAAAGGCTCTGGCTTTGCTGAGCCCTTCTGCTGGGGCAAAGGGCTGGTGATTATCTTTACCCATATTTCACCCAGCCCTGGGAAAAAAGGTATCCTGAAAAGCCCCTTGGCATTGTAGCATCCAGGAAATTCTGCTGTTTCCCACTCTTTGCTTTTACCTCATCATAGAACTCGGGGCTCTGGTTGTGATGCAGCACGGCAGCGTAGGCATTTGTGGTCAGCACAGGGCCCCCGGGCTTGCCATATATGCACTGGAAACACAAAACAAGAGCTGAATTCGGGGTCCTGCCACCCTAAATCAGCTGGCCAAATTAAACCAGTGATCATGGAAACTCGGTGCTTTTCTCCTGCCCTGCTCTGGTACAAAACACCAAACAGTGGCCAAATGGCAGCCCCGTTAACAGGGAACATTAACCCACCTTTAATGGCCTAGCATCAGCTTCATCTGAATCCCTGAACTCAACACAGACAGCAATATTCCTTGCCTGAAATGAGAGAATACAGGAGGATAAACAGCAGCATCACCTCTGCCCACACCAAGTTGGCTGCAGATCCCTCTCCAGGTCCCTCCCCTGATCTCTCCCCAGATCTCTCACCTTTGCAAACACCTTCTGGTTCTCATACTTCAAGTGCAAGGGGTAGACATAGAGGTGGTTTTTGTAGACAGTGAAGGGGTAGCAGTATTTTGCAACTTCTGGGACAAGCTCCTCCACTTCAACTGCAACGTCCTCACAGCCCTTCTCAAAAGGTTTTATAGGAACATAAGAAGCTGTGAAACAATCTGTAAGACAATAAGAACAGAAAAAATTAGAAAAGCCTTTTGGACAGGAGATTAACCTACATAACTTGTGACAGGAGTTGCCAAAAGCCCATGGAATGACACTGAACACATCACAAGTCCTTTCTTTGCTTCAGTTTCTTTAAATGCAAGGTAAAAACCCACACTGACCATGTCTGTAAAGCCCTACAATGTTATGGATCAAAAATGTCATATGAGATTGGTGCAAAAGCAGGCAGCTGGCTTCCTTTGGATTTAGGATGTGATGGCCAAATGTGAAGCAGATCAATCCCTCAGGTAAATCTCTGCACTTGGACCACATCTCCTCCACAGAAGGCATCAGAAAGACTTACAAGTCAGTGGTTGTGCTGAATTACTCATTTCTCATAGCAGCCTTTGTTAATGAAACAGTAAAATCCCCCCTAAAAGCATTAACTCCCGAGGCTCAGGCCATCAGCATTTATGTTAAGATCCAAGATCCTTACTTGTGAAGTCTAGTGGGATGTCTTTGATGATGATATTTAACTGGGCTGGAATGACCTGCAGTTTTGTCTTCTCTGGTCTGTGTTAGGGAGAAAGGAACAAGAGTGTGAATCTTGAAAGCTCAGGTGCTGAGCACATCATCATCAGTTTTTGCTACCCCCCAAGTATTTTAGAAATTGTTATCTCATGCTTACACTTGACTGTTTTAAAATGTATGTTAAAATGCCTGCCCAGCCCCTGCACCAGTCTCTTACACTTACTTCTTATACTCAGCTAAAAGCTTCAACATATCTTCATTTGAGAGTTTGCCACTATCTTGCTTGTACAGGGGTGAGAATTTTCCATCAGCATCAAGAGTGCCCTGGGAGTCTTTGAAAACTGGTCTGCAGAAAAGAAGAGGCACATTTTCTAAATGTTGGTAAATATACAGACACTGAAGTCTTTGACACATCTGGAAGGCAGTTCATCAGGCAAGAGGTTCACTGGCCTGTGACTGCTCCCAGCACCTCAGACCTGACTGCTCTCCCACCCTGACGAGGTGCTTAGACCCCATCCAGGCTGCAATTGCACAAGAAATCCCATAGGACGTCATTACCCATTCTCCCCTCTCCAGCCAGGTCAGAACACATCCAGCCCATTTCCAAGCCTGGTCCACAATCACAAACACCCTTCCATCCCCTCCCACTAACACCAAGGGGTAAAGCATCTTCCCACTTGCTATGGGGTCAGAGCAGAGAAATGCTCCTAGGAAAGGGGTGCACAATAAAAACCAGTTTGGGGACATGCATCAGCTTCCTCCTGAAGCCAGAGCAGGAGCCTGGACTCTGCCCTGGATGAATACCAGCATCTCTGCCCTTGAAAATAATAGCTGGCTGTGTATAATAAGAAAATTAAAGCATCTGCACTCCCCTTCTGTGCAAGCACTTTCCTCTGAGACCCACAGGGGAAATGTTCCAGGGATGTAGGGGAGTACAGCTCCCCGTACCAGCCCACTCAGCTCCTTGGTGTCCAAAGGCAGCACTTTACCCAGCAGGAACAAACCTGAAGCCAGTCTAAGTCAATTCCCACCCAGAGCCCATCATTAGGGCAAGGGTCCACTTGGAAGAGGGCTGAGTGCTGGCTGCCAGGATCCAGCTGCATCCCAAAGCCACCACCTCAAAGATGAGCAGCCAGTATCACAGGAACATCCAGTTCAAGAATACACATTGCAAGTGGTATACCCCCAAACCTCAGCCCACAGTGACAGCTTTCTGTGTTCCCATGTCATTCCTAGCCCTTTTGTCAGCACCAAAATGCAATTCAGCACTAGGAGGCAGTAGATGATCTTGCCTTCCTCTGACTGAGATTTCAGAGAGTTAGCACTGACATACTTATCAGTTCCAGTAAAAGAACAGCAAGGGAATGGAATCACTATCTCCAGCCATTCCCAAGAACATTAATTAAAGCAGAGTTTAAGATAGAAAACAAACGCTGTCTGATTGTCACTGCCAGGCTGGGAAGCCCTCTGCTCTCATCCCGTCCCTGGCAATGCCTGGTGCCAGGAGGGAATTTCTGCAGCGATTTCCTTGGTAGCACAGGACGGTGTATTTTGTCCCCAGGAATGTTCTGCCCTAATAGCAGTAGCTACAGGTCAGTAGGAAGGTTACTGCCTTCCCAGCCCTAGCACTGTTTACTTTTTAATATTTTGTTTCTAAATCTAGATAGAATTGGGATTGGCCTGAAATGTTCTTTCTTGGGAGCTGGAGCCAAACTCTGCCCTCAGCTGCAACTTCACTGACTTGAGTCACTTGGCTCTTTGCCCAGCCGTGTCCCAGGTCGCTCTCAGCAGCAGCAGCAGCTCCCACTGTGAGCACAGCCCAGCCCAAGGGCACAGCCCAGCCCAAGGGCACAGCCCAGCCCCACGCACTGACCTGGCAGCCCAGCCAAAGGGCATCCGGTACTGCCCCAGACGGCTGCACACCTGCTTGGCCACCTTATGGACCTTCTGGGCAGTCTGCAAAACACGAGAGAGGAATGTCAGCCTGTGCCAGGACCCTGATGCTGCCCCAGAACAGCGGTGAAGGGTACTGCAGCCTCCAGGGAGGAGCATGTCCCCCTCTGCTCCCCAGGCACCAGCACAGCTCACAGACATCCCTGTCTGTCACTGCACACCACCTACAGCTGGTACTTCACAAAGCAATAGCAAACGTTGTGGGCAGTCATGTTAAACCTCCTCAGCATTCAACTGTCAGGGTATTAGTGCTCTATTTGCCAAAGGGTGATAGTTTATTTTCCAAAACTGACTTACAAAGTGTGCCAAGGGAATGCCATCATTACCAGGTATTCTATAATTGACTTTTCAGGAGTTAGTCTTGACTGGCTGCAACAAAGCAGCATCAGCCCCACCTGGATGCAGAGACTGATGCTGCTGGCAGCAGCAGGGCCTCTCCCTTGGGTGTCAGGAAAAATTTCTTCACTCAAAGGGTTGTCAAGCATTGAACAGGCTACCCAGAGAAGTGGTAGAGGTATTTAAAACACATGTAGATGTGGTGCTTAGGGACATGGTTTAGTGGTGGGGTTGACAGTGCTAGGTTAATGGTTGGACTCAATGATTTTACAGGGTTTTCCAAGAAAAGGATTCCATGACTCTACACAGACACTTCATTCTGGGGATGAAGTGTCCCACTTTTTCCTGCCAGCCCAGGCTTTGGCTTGCTGAAGTGTAATGGGGAAAGGTCTGGCCCCAAATGCTTGGCTCTTTCCAGGGGAAGAAATCAAGTCTCCCAGGACAGCCCAATTGAATCCAGCCTGGAAACAGTGCAAACAGAATGGACAAAGACTGTATTTGCCAGAAAGAAACTGAAGAGCTGCAGAACAGCCCATGTTTCAGCCCACTCTAGTCCCTGCAGCAGCAGACAGCATCCCTCAGATATTGCCATGGCCCCGGGCAGGCAGTACCTTCCCTGGGTCCGAGTTTTTCATGTAGGGCTCCACACAGTGGGCAATGCTGCCCTGCAGCACCTTCTCCACACGGGCCACCAGGAAGATCTCGGTGTGCGGGTTGGTCACGGAGAACACCCCCTGCAACAGAGAGGCAGCAGCTGTCACAGCAGTGTGCACCCCGGGCACTGACCATCCCTCTGCTCCTTCCCACATCCCACACACGCCCTGCCCTGGGCCACAGGGGCTCACCATGGCGTGGCCAAGCCTTGGAAAACTCTCCCTGGTGCTTTGCTTGTCACTGCCAGTGAGCTCTGCATGACAACTTTGACACCAACCAAAACTCAAGAGAAAAGCTGGCTTCTGGTTACCACACAGTGATAACAACACACTTCAAAGTCACTGGAAAGCCTCAGCAGTGACACAGAATGAGGAGAAAGTGAGATATTCACCCGTTTGATGTAGTGCAGGCAGGACTCCGGGACCCCGTGCACAGAGCTCTGGCCAGGACAGTGTCCCTGGCTGCCCTCTGCTCTGGGCTCCGAGCTCTCCAGCAGCATCTCCCGCACAGATGGGGGGTTCAAGTCCACGTGGAAGTCAGCTGAAATCTTGCAATTACTTTTCAGGTCGAATAATGCCAAGCTTAGGAAAAAGGGCTCAACCTGGAAATGTTATTGAATGTGTGTGTCATAAGGAATGCACAGCACAGGCTCAAGAGTATCAACATGCATTGCTTTCCCTGATAAGGAAACTGAAACCTTCTGCTTCTGTTTGTACCTTCAGTTTGGTACACCAGCATTTTACAGAACTGTGACACACAATTCATGTTTATTTGCTTTATAAATACACAGATCCATTTTTTCCTGCACCTTCTCGCATTTTGATCTAGTCAGCTTGAACAAAGCGATATGAAATATAAAGAATAAAATACATAATTTTTTTTTACATAAATGGTAAACTATGAAGTCAGGAAGAAAACATGAACTCACTTTATTGGAGCTGTTTATCATTTTGCAGTAAGAAATCAGCTTAAGAGTGTTTATGATCACCTGCTGAAGATCACTATATTTATTTTCCAAAGTCCATCAGCTCCGGATGGTTCAACTGTGACACTCAAAATGTTCCTCAGATGCTATCCCAGGGAGGAAAGTTAGCTCTCCCAGCCAGGAGAGCTCAAATACAAGGCTGACACTGCTGAGGAAATGCATGCACAAAATCTGCCAACTGCTTTGTAGCTACTGACCTTGACAGCACCAGGCAAGTGGCAATAATTCATGTATTTCTAATTCAAACATCCTAGTAGGCGTGCATCCATGGAAAGATAAAAATGCAGGCCTGAAGATAAAACAGCAGCATGCCCAAGACATTCCAGCATGACTTGGAGGCATTACATCAATGCTGAAAATGTGCTGATTAAGTCTCACTCTGGACCTGATTGAGGAGGGATAACAAGAATCTTTGCTATTAGCAATGCATCCATCTGCTGGGAATTACTGAGCCTGGTGTTGTGTCTCAGAGCTGCCAATATGAAAACATCACAAAAAAGCCTTTGTGATTCTACCAGGAATCAGACAGGGCAGAATCAGCAGAGATGGGGCAGTGCTGGTGCCTCTGCCCCCCCTGCTGCTCTGCACCCCTGCAGAAGGGGCTGACTCCAGCCACAGCAAGCACAGGACGTGACAGCAGGGATTTGTTTTGGAAGGAAAGACTGCAGGAGACTGGTCTGCTCAGCCCAGCAGAACAAAGGCTCAGGTGAGATGTGATAGCTGTCTACAGACATCAGAGGCTCAGAAAATACAAGAGTTCTTAGGCTAAGTCACAACTTTGGCACAGTAACAAATGCACAGAATAAAGTAGCTGTGAATAGAGTTAGGCTGGGAGTCAGAAGAAGGTTCCAGAACAGGGAAATCCCTTGCCATCAGGGGAAATGAAATAAAACACAGCCATGAGTGGTCTGGAGACAGAGCTTAATCATTTACCAACAGGGGTGCAGAATTTGGCAGGCACACACCCCCCATTCCCTGTGCCCCTGAACCACGTTTCCCAGGAGTCTCAGTTTCTGGCAGGCTGAGGCGTGTCAGCACAGACCCTGTCCCCAAACACGTTTTTGGGACACAAAAATACCAAGGCAAGCAAATCCTGCAATGACTCTGGCCCAGCAGCCACCCCCTGCCCAGGTCCCACTGGTGCTCATGGCAAAATGGGATTGTTTTAACCATGCAGATTAATTTGCCAAGATATTTTCTTGCTGGTGATAGGAAAAAAAACGAAGCTGGAGCTCCCCTTACGTTGGTGGGTCCTTCTTCTGCCCTGTCACTCAGCTGAGCGAGGAGGTTGAGGGAGAAGTCCTGGCAGCAAACCACAAAGCGCCTGCTGCACTTTTCCTCAAAAGGCTTCACATCTGGCTCAATCCCTGAGAAATCGAGTCTCTAGACAGCAAACAAACAAATCTGGTCTCATTAAAAACGAAAACAACCCCTGAATAATGCTAAGGGATCACATTACTGCCAATATCTTTATAATTTTTTTTTAAGTGGCCCAAAAAGTACAAGACATTCTCACAAATGAGTGCAATTTGATGACGTTACACAAAGGATTAAAGACATGAATTCATGGGTACGCCTCAATTCTTAGCAAACTGTTTTGTAGAGCACAGCAAACTAAACCTCAGAATGATTTCAGTTCCTTCCTGCTTTGTTGTAACCCAGGGGATCTTCCCAAACACCACTCAGAGCTCGGGCAAGAAAGCGGAACATAAGACAATGTTACACTCAGAAAAATATCTTCCACCACGAAGATATGACTGGGTCAGAGATGGCCCCTGTGCTTGAAATACAGAGAAGGCACCACATGGGGACTGTAAACAACATTTCAAAGTGGAAGGTATCAGCACAGCAGTAACTGGTATGGGTAGAAACAGCAAAGAGTGTCTGGCTGGGAAATCCAAACAGGCTCAATTATCATTATATATAATATATATTATTATGTATATTATCATATATATATATATATATATATATATATACACATACATACATATATATATATATATATATATATATGTATGTATAACCTCCTCCCTAACCCAGAACAGCCATGCCTGGTCTGTGCCTCTATAGCCACCCTCCTCAAAGAGCAGGCACACTTACAATCAAAGACCCTCAGCCTCTGACACACCCATTGCTCTGAGCACTGGGGACAGAGCTACCAAACACTCCTAAATATCAGCAGGTATTTTTGTTTCCCTTATTTTCTTTTCATCAGGAAGGTACATTGCAGGTAGACATTCCTGCTCCCAGTTTCCTTAGCACCAGGCATACACGTGTGCATGTACCAGCACCTGACTGGAGCAAAGTCTCTGCCTGGTGTTACAACAGATCCAACTGACTCACACCAGAATGAAGTGCTCTGGGTATAGAAAGAGGGCAATGAATTCAGCCTAACTATTTGGTTAGGTAAAAGAAGTTATCTTAGATTCTCTACAGTGAGTAATATTTCCATTTTTATTATCTGACTAGGATATAGGAAGTTTCTCATAGTTTCTCTTAAAAAATTAAAAAAGAAACCAAAAAGCCTTCTGGATACTTATCTTCCTTTTGTTAGACTCTAAAGAATTGCCAAGAGAAAAGCTCATTTTGTACAACTAAACCTTTTAAAGGCTAATTACATTTCCTTGTTAAACCAGAATGTTCTATTTTACAGGTGTGAACATGCCAAACCAAAAGGAGAACCAGAAACAATGACATAACTGGAACAGTTCTCTAAAACTCTGTTAGCAATTGCAACTCATTGCAACACTGAAATCTCACACCTGGACCCTGGCAGAGAATTCAAGTTCAAAGCCAAGAAGAAAACAGGCAATAAACAATGCCCCCCTGCTGCAGGGCATCAGACCAGCACAGGGTGTTTGTTTAATTTGTCTGTCCCTACATTTGAAAACTCCCTGAAGACCGAGGCTTTTCCTGCAAAGCCCTGTCATGGCCTTTGCCACCACTGCTCCCTGCTCCAGATGTGCTGATCCCATGCAGCATTGCAGGTATCCATGCAACAGCTCTTCTACTGCTTCTTCTTGCAAACATCAGAACTTCTCAGAGCCCCAGAGAAAATCTGGTTTGCAATCCAGCAACATCAAGAGGCACCACACAAATGCCAGCAAAGCTGGAGGAGGCCCCTGTGTGGGGCTGCTGCAACTCTCCCCTGCATTTGAGCTACCAGCTGAGCACTGACATCTCATCCTGCTCTCTGACAGGAATATATTCTGTTCTCCACTGGAAAACATGCTGCTTCTGCTTCTGTGGCCATGCAAGGGGACAAGGGAGGCCCAACACAGTGAACAAAACCTCACGCTGGCAAATGTGGGAATGTTTACCTGGACTTCTGGGTCGAAAGAAAAGATGTTTTGTCTTCCATCATTTCTGCTCAGTTTGTTTAGTTGATCTGTTTCTCTCCCATACTAGGACAAAGGAAGGCATTGATATTAGTGCCTGGCCACGCAGAGGGAAACACTCGTTACTGGGAAAGAATTGAGTCAAAGTAAAATCATTATTTTTCAGGTTGTCTTTGTGATACACGAGCTGATGCAAAGCATTGACATGGTGCAAGGACAGTGCAGAGATGTGGCTGTGCTGAAGGAAAAAGCAGGCAGAAGTAGGTAACCACACCTGGAGGTGAGAAACAAACAGCCTGAAACCACGGGGCTCCATCCATGGGACAGACAGGTGGGATAACAGAGACCCCACCAGCACTTGGTGCCTGCCCAGCTCCCCCAGAGCTGGAGACACAGAAAGCAGAAAACTTCTCCCAGATAAGCTGGACAGAAGCAGCCGTGGGCAGGGAGAGAGATCCTGCAAACACAATACCTTCATCAGCTCTGGATGCATGCTTCTCTCCAGGCTCTCCAGGATGTTCTCTGACTTGCCCTGCGTGCTTGATTCATCATCTGCAAGGACACAAGAAACAGATGTTCAAAACAACTGCAGGAGCACTGCTCTGCCAGAAAGCATCCTGCAGTACTTGCTAACAATAGCACAGAAACAGTTTACAGAGACTTTTCCATTCCTTGGGAGTAAAATTTTTCCATGCATTACCAGTATCAAAGTGTACTATTACAGTCTGCTAGGTCTGTCCAAAGCAGAACTTCAGCACAGAGCCAATTTTCCAGGAGCTTTGAAACTTTGCCACGGATTTCCCATCCAGAAGAAGGGTCACATTTCCCTCCACTTTTGTTCCTCAGACTATCATCTGTGTTATACTAAGCCCCTTTGCATGATACTGTGTGTCAGCCACAATTCTTGTTTTAAATACAGTACAGCATACACTGCTGCAGGCACACTGCTTGTACTCTGCTGGAGAAGGGAGGTGTTTGTTTACAAACTGACCTTGCACAGATTCCACAGCATCTTTCTTCTCTTGCACCAAACTCTCAGTATTGCTCTGAATGATCTTCCTCAGAGTCACCAGCCATTCCTCCATCTCCTGCTCAGTTTCAGCTGCAAGATAGTGGCTGTACTTGTCTATTGTCTTCAGCTCAAAGGCATAGCGGCGCATCTTGGGACACTGAACAAACAAGAGATTTCCATTACATTTTCCTCAATAACCCAGCACAGTACCTGCCACACAGCTCCTCTCTCTTGGAAATCACCCTCAGCTGAAATACCACAAAATACAAGGCAGGCACCCTCCCTGACACAGAATCCAGCTGCAATCACAGAGGGCTGTGTGGCTTGAGCAGGGCACAGGTCCATGGCCAGCTACTCTGAGCGAAGGAAAGGCAGACTGAAGCACAGACATTGCACCAAGGAGCAGGAACAGGCTCCTTCTGATGTCATCAGACCTTTAATATTTACCCAGAGGAGCCAAGAACTGGATTTGTCTGACATGATAAGCAATGCTGCACTCTGGGACGCTCAGAGGCATCTGTCTTAAAAAAGCAAGTGGTACAATGCAGCTTTTTGGAGCTGTGCTGGCCTTTAAACAGCATTTTCCAACCAGAAACCAAGGCAAATCTGATGCAACTTGGGAAATATATCCCATCCATCACTGAGGTGTGTTTTACTGCTTTTAGTGTGTTCAGAAAGATAAATGGGAACTCACAGCTCTGACTCATCCATGCTGAAGCAAACCACTGGGGTAATTTAAGCCGCCCTGCACCACAGTCAGTGCTTGAAGCTTCTGCAGAGACAGCAAGGGCAGAAGGCAGAGCAGCAATCCACTGCTGCACTTCACTCTAGCACAACTAAGCAAACCCAGGATTTAAACCTGTACAAATGCCTGCTCCTAAAACCTTATGAGCCCTGAGAAGGTCCTGAATCCAGAGGACTGCATGCTTGCATGGACTTATCAAAATATAGCTTAAGAAACAAGAAGCTGGTGCAAGCAGCAATTAGAGGAGAAAGGTGCCCCAGATAAAGTAACATCATTTACTTACTGGCCTATTGATCAGCTCAGCTGACCAGCTTTGGGTTAGCTTGCAATTCCATGCCTTCAGACCTGCAGAGAGCAGGCCTGTCTCAGAGCCAGCAATCCATAAGCCCATGTGGAGCCATGCAGAAAGGACACCTACCTGAACCACATCATTGCAGGCATCCAAGAATATGCAGCCTTTGGATTCTTTTGAAATTTTCTCATCTTTGTAGGAATTCAGAATATAGGAGCCATCCGTCAGCTGTGACAAGTAAAAATACCTCCTCTTGAATACCTGTAAAAATACAAATTCTTGCTCAGGCAAATAGTCACTGTACTGTACATCACAAACCATGGCCATGGTTTCCATATCTGCCCTCCCTACTATTGAGAAAATACTGTAACAAAAACCACTGCTGGCCCTGGAGCGTTGCAGATCCACCCATTTGAATATGGTTTGCTTTTACAAAGAGAGATTTCCATCATCTTCTTTAATTTTAATGCCCTCGTTGTTATTATAAGTTTGCCCATCTAAAGCAATGCCCATGGGCTTTTGGAGCTCATCTCTCAGCTGACTCCAGCCTCATTTATCTTTACAAAGTAATGCTGCACAGTAAATTCAGATCAGCACATTACTTGAAGATCCATCCCACCCTAGAGCAGGTATTTCCAGAGCCTTTTTCATATAGACCTCAGTTAGAATTACAAAGCAATTGTCTGGAAGACTTAGGAACAGACATGGGGAAATTCCTAGCACTCAAATGCAAGCCAAGGAACAATGCAGTGGGTTTTAGTGGCTTTGTTTTTTTTATACAAACCCATTTTCATGAACTGGCTTTGCATTAGTGTCCAATTCTTACATCAAGAACCAGTACTTTTGGGAGAAGTGCTCCTGTGTTTGTACTACTGATTTTCACGAAGGAAAAGAAATCTCTCCAGTATCTCTGAACATCTTTCTTCATGCTTGTCAACGAAAAGTTACTGGACTATAAATCAAGAGAACATTTTGGCAGCAATTGTGGTAGCACCATATGCTGTAAGGAGCAGGGTGCATTTCACAGTTGCTGGGTATCTGTGTTAGGAGAATCATGAAGAAAGCCAGGCCAAGCAGCACTGCAAGTATTTCTACTGTTCTGTCTACCTGGAAGATCTATGAATAAACACAGCATTTTTCATCCCACATAGGAGATTACAAGTAATTTCCTGCTTCTATCATTACTGACACTAGCATATGTTCAGTAAACCCACTGGCTTGCACAGACCTGGGAGGGAGCATCATGCCCTGAACCATAACCATCCCTTCTGAGAGGTAACCCCTGGCATCATTTGGGTGACTAATGAGCTGTAGAGATGCTTCACGGATTGTTGAACTTTAAGTTTTGTAAGATTTAACTAAACCTTTAGCTCAACAGAGCATAAAGATACATGGAAAGCTAAGGATGTGAAGCATTAATCCAGCCTAAACACTGATTTAGCACTTCACTGAAGCAATCTCAGGAATTTTGGCAGTGGATGCCACAGAAACCCATGGCAGATCTGTCTCTAGATATTACAGGGTTGATATCCCCTGTGATTATGGGATTTCATGCTAAACAGTTTGCATTTGCTGAACTCTGTTCAAAAGCAAATGCAGAATCAAACAGCAAACACTGTTCCTGTGATCTTCCCCCTGTGCAAGCACTGCTGTCAGAAATCACTGTCAGAAGATGATCATCATTTGAAATTAATACTATAAACCTGTGAGCAGAGGGAACATCCCCTCTGATCAGGCTACAAGTGCTGCTGGTGAGCACTGAGATTGCAGAGGGAGGCTGGAGAACTGGGAAGTGCATTTGGGCCAAGAAGGACACAAGGACAATCCTGATGGTGTGGTTGTAGTGCAGGCCACCAACGCCCTGCAAACCAGACAGGGAGAGCTGAGCCAAACCATGGCAGCTCTCTGCAAAGGAAAGGAGGCTCTGCAATAAAAGGGTGGCAGCTGCAGCCTAATGAGAGTTTGATTGTGGTTCAGCTCTGCACAGAACACACTGCACACGCTTAGCAGCAGTGTGAGGCACCAAGAGCTCAGCATTCACAAGGAGGACACAGCACAGCATCTCTCCAGGTGGTGATAAGGCTGAAGATGGTCAAAGTCCTCAGCTTGCTCACATGTGCCTTAGAGGTGTTTTGTAAGACACAGCTCAGAGAATGGCTGCTGATTCTCAGTACTCTGATGTAAGAGTTTCACTGGAGACTGATCTTACGAACTGAACTGAAGCCAGTGTAGTTCAGATAACTCCTCTCAAAGGCAGGCCTGAGGTGCAGGGCACTGAGACCAATGCCACCAGAGGCTCAGACAAGAACAGACCCAACTGACTACTTTGAGCATGAATGACACTGCCTCCAGAAGTTTCAGGGAAAAAAGCTGCTTTAAGCTTGCTTGGAAAAGCAGAGGATCAGAAAATCCTTTTCTGTCTACCACCTTCAAGCCCATTTTAAAACTCAAGTTAAAATTATCCCTATGAACAGTCCTGTTCCACTTCTCCTGAAAGCATTGAATCAAGTCTTGGAACAGTCAGGCTTTTTCAGATTTTTAAAATATATCCTTACAGAGCAGCCTTGCTGCAGCCATCCCTCAGCTGTACCATTGAGCATAACTCCCTAAAACAATCTCTCTGTGCTGTAACAAGGCAGCTGCATGGTGGGACAGCAGACAGACTCATTGCCACAGCAAAAACCTGTGGTGGAACCATTAAAAATCTCTGCACAGTCTAAGCAATGTCACACTGGATTATGAAGAGCAGAGAACAGGAGACAAAGCAGCTGTTGCTTTTAGGTCAGTAATGACTGCTACATCTCTGCAGTAATATCCCCCCTGCTTTAAAAGCAAAGATTTATCATTTTATTTTAAAGCTGGCCTCTCTACATGTTTCCAACCAGCAAGGAAACTATCATTTCAGAAAGCTGTCTTTGCAGGGCAGCTGTTTCACTTATCCCAGCTGCCTTCCTCTCCTGGGCCTCAGCTGCTCATCCACAAAACAATCTTGTTTTACTAGAACACGCTTCACCTTTTTGGTCAGCTCGACTGTCATGGTCAACATGCATCAGCCTCACATGCTGGGGAGGGGAGGGTCAAAAACTGTTGCCAGACTGGGTTTTCCAGTCCACCATGGGATACAAGAGGGGCAGATGCCCATCCAAACCCCAACCCAGCTGTTGTGCTCCTGGGAGCTTTGGAGATGTGGCCTGAACTTCACCTCATGCCTCGTTCATGAGTAACTGGACCAAACTCACCTTCATGGTAACAGTGATGGTGCTGTTGACATTTGCTTTGTGCAGCCAGCCCTGCTTTATCACACCACCCTTCTGTGAGCACAGGGAAGAGGAATCCTGAAAGACAGCAAACAAGGATAAAAAGAGGAGGTCAGGTAAACTGCTTCCCACAGGAAATTCCCCTTGGACAAAAGGATTTGTCCACCCTGGAAAGCAATACCATTTTAACTACAGCAATACAGTGACATGCAGGATGTATGTGTAACAGGAACAGCTATGCATACAGTGCTATCCCAAAAAAAAAAAAAAGAATCAGGGATATAATCCTTTCCAATAAAGAGGCAAAACAGGTTAGATTGAGTCACCTTTAAAAAAAAAAGAAAGATTATATCTATTCTGATAGAGATGCACAGTGATTTAGCAATGAACCCTGTCGGTTCTTTTGCGGTATTTCAAAACTTGGGGAAGATGGAAATTTTCAAGATGGTCTGTTTAGGAAGTTGCAAAATGCAGAACTCTGAACTTATTCTGACATTTCCTTTTGTCATTCTGACATTTTAAATTTCAGCAAAAACCACCAAACCCCAGTAAAAAAACTAAAATGTAACTGGCTGATTTCACATTTATCAAACCACAAAGTTTCAAGTGACCCAACCAGGCTGCTCCTGGCACACTAGACAGGGTTTCCATCCCCTCCTGCCCCATGGTCCCAGCAATAAAGAATGGCTCTCCATTCATACCTAAGCATGACCTCCACTGAGGAGGGAAATGAGAGCCCAAAGTGATGAAAAAATCTCATCCTGGGGCTTCCAGTGACTCAGCAGCAGAGGCAGCCCCAGCCTGCCCTGAGCCATGGAAGAGCTGATTTACAGATCCTGCTGCATCCAAAGGGGCAGGCTTTCACTCTTCTCATGTCTAACTTCCAGAGTAAATTTTTTGATACTTTATTTCCCTGGGTAAAACAACCTCTGATTTCTCCTTTATAATGGTTCACCCTCTTTCATCAAGAGATTTCTTTTACTTGAATTTCCATTACACAATTCTAATGCAAATGCTCTGTCGGGAAACTGTAACAGAATCCTTTAGATATGGCCATGCCAAAAGATATAAACGTCAAAATATCTGTGAAAGCACTAGCAATACTCTTCCACAACAAACCTCAGTAACTTCTCTTGTTTGAGTATTTGGGACACTGGCCAGAAGAAGAAAGGTCTCCAAATGTTGATAGCGTATTTTTGTCCTTTCGCTTTTTCGGAAGCAGGCTGATAACAGTTCACAGCAATGCCTCCAGCCCAGAGCAGATATTTTTTAAGAGGAAGCACCTCCAGTTAGTGATGTAATGCAAACCAACAACATAGCCAAAAAAATATTAAGGCCAAACTTGACCTAACATTCCCAATTATAAAGAAGCCAATGCTCCAGACCTGAGGTGTGCTGGGACGTACCCTGATAATCTGAGAAATGTGCATGAAACAGCTCCTCCAAATCTTTAGCTCTGCAACAAAGTTCCCTTTTCCTCTGTAAGTTCCCCAGCAGCAACATATTGGTGTAATGGGATTTTTAAATAGCTGGTCTAAACCCTTCCCTCTGTAAACAAAAACTTCCTAATCCACATGCATGGATCAATCTCCACGTGGTACTTGAAACAGAAAAACACTGCCCATCCCTTCTGTAGCAAATGAGATATGCATGGGCAGGAAACATGGCATCTGCACCATCCAAAATAACCACCAGGTCTGAGATGTCCCAGCTGGCAGAGCCCCCAGCTCACCCCCACAGAGGAGCTCCAGGGCTGCAAATCTTCCCTACTGCCAGCTGAGCACAAAGATGCCAATTTCCAGAGGAAGCCAGCACCTCCCAGCATTGGCACAGAACGTGCAGAGCAGGACTGACACACTGACAGCATGGTGGGTCAAAGTGCCTGATGAAAAATTGCAGGTTATGTGGTAAACCACAAAGCTTTGTAAAAGAAGAACCCCAGAATCACAGACTAGTTGGAAAACAGACTGCCCAGTTTTAGTTCTGGACATGAAGAGTTTTCCTTAGTAACTACTTGACTTCCTTTTTTTCCTCCTCCTATGATGCTCTGTTTCAAGGGAAAAAGCCATGAGAAATATGACTAATCTTCCAGATAACTTAGGAGACCCTTGGCTCCAAGAGATTATCTCATCATACTTTGAAGTAAATCACTGCCTCACTTTTGATCCCATTTTCACAGCAGAAAGCATCTCACCAGAAAACTGCTCCTAGGAACTGAATTGTGGCTTTGCTTTGTGAAATTAACTTTTTTATGTATTCCTGTTTTTTAACAGGAATATACTAAAAAAAAAAACCACAAAAAACCAACCTTCTCCTTACCTCATCCTTTTCAAAGTCTTCATCAATTTCAAACACATGGCTTGGAATTTTGTCTGGCCTAAAGGATTTGCTGAAATCAAAACACATTTTCATGTTTAATGAATGGAACATGAGGGTTGTATGAGCCAGCAGCTGGTGCTGGATCCAGCAGCAACAGCCAAACTGCAGGCTACAGAGCACAGAAAATAGATTTCAAGAGACCTACAGCTCCTTACAGCTGGGGAAAGCTAAGCTCTGAGTGCATTTCATGGAAATTAAGCACAAGCAGTCTGTAATTAGCTTTCTCTTGTTAGCTCTTGGATTCTGCAGAGTTTTTGCTGACTTGCACTTATGGAACAAAGAGAGAGCACTCTGGTTTATCTTCCATCTTCACCAAAAAAAAAGCAAGATCACACTACAAGATTATTCACAAATTTTAACATTATTTGATCAGCAGTATGACTCCATTGCTGCTTCACATTCCCTCGAGACCCTCAGAACAGATCCACAACATCCAATTAAGAAGAAAAAGCATTTAATGAGCTTCCAGCACATGAGCAGCCTGGACAGGGGTCCAGACATGCCCAGAGTGTGGCAGAGAGAGCAGAGCAGGCGCCATCACAGAGAAAATAACAATCCAGCAGAAATCAGAGATGTATGAGCCTGTCTGAAAAACCCAATTAGCTCTGGGGCTGGAAGCACAGGCACAGCCCAGCATTTCCAAGCACATAACTCCCCAGCAGTGCCAGCACCAGCAGCAATAACACATCACCCTCTTTGTACCAGGGCTCAAGGAGAATCTGCTTGGCATGGGAACACTGTGTGAGGCACACAGGGAACATCAGCCCAGCAGGACAACGAGGCTCCTGGGTTAGGATGTGCAGACACTGCCAACACTATTTATTGGAAATGGGTCTGGGCTGCAGTCTGGCCTCATCCCAGATGGAGGGGGTGTGCACACACTGGCGGGTGGGATGTGAGGCCACACACAGCATTGTGGGCATCTCCCTGACAGAGCTGGGATGGCACGATAACACAAACCTCTGGCTAGAACCTGCAGAGTGACATGCCTCTGGAGGAGAGGCTGCCTGTGGGACACAGGGAAAGGGCAGACTGCTCCTGCTAAGCCTGGGATCACACATCAGCATTCCAAGGGAGCACGACACTTACCATGGCAACATCCGAAAGTCTCCTGAGTATTCCTCATATTTGTAGTTTACCACGAGCCAGTCAGAGCTGTAGGTTTTAATGCACTGAAAGGAAAACAATACAGCTCTTAGAAAGCTACAGCAAGCAAAACAAAACCCAGCACCAGTCTGAGAGGTTAGACACTGCAGGGTGAGGTAAGCACAAGCGGGAAGGGCGTGGGCAAGGCTGCTTCACTTGTTTCACGTAGCAAAACAGAATTTCATAAGGAACCTTCTCAGCACAGAGACAAAAATCACACAGCATCGGGCCTGTCACACAGCTACAGATTTTGTATTTACATCACTCCAAGGCTCTAAAAAAGGAGTAGTGATTTGGGAGGAGACTGTTTTCCAGAAAGCAAAAGTTTTCTGTCCTCAGAAACACAGCATGTCTAACTTGGCACCGACCATCAATTTTTGTTCCACTGCACTGGAAGGGAATGGTCCCGGAGAGCAGCACTTCACAACAAACCCACAGCACTCCAGATGCTCCAGGGAGGTTGTGGATCCCCTCCTTGTAGGCAGGTGGTACAAAGTCACACACCTTATGTACAAAACTCACTGCAAGGACACTCTGCACATGAGATACCTGTGAGAACTCTCCTGTGCAGTGGGGCAGTGTGCCCCACAAAGGAAAAGCCAAGTGATCTCCAATCCTGCAGATCAGGATTGAACATCTTGTCCAAGGGCTATGAAGTGCAGGTGTTACATGGGCTTTGCTCCTACCTCTTTGACAAAGAGACTCTGAGCTTTCTTTAGAGCATCTTCTGGCACCGTGGACTGGACAGTCCTTCTCTGTCGGCTGATGACCGAGATCTGCAGGAAAAAGGAAAACACTTTTTCAGCACAAGCTCCATCTTCAGGGCTTGACATTCACTTTAAATAAACGGGGTGGGCCTAAACCACCAGTGGGTCATTTCGGTTTTATGTGTCAGTAATGCAGCCAAAATTAACATATGGGTTAATGGTGGAAATTTTCCAAGGTAAGCAGGACAGGAGACGACTGAGCCTCAACCATGGCAAACAGCCAGAGCAAACTCACAGACACATCTTCAATGGGAAATATCAGGAGGTCCCGGAGGGGATCACTGTAGATCTGAACTTTGCGCTGAAGGATCACGTTCTCATAGTCCAAGGGTTCCACCACTTTCGTTTTTTCCTGCAGGAAAAACAGGTGATGAAGAAAATTACATATATGTAACATCTAAAATAAGCAGTAACTAACATCTTGTGCTTAATTTCAAACTGTGTGACCACTGGACTGCCCATTATTCAGCACTCTGGTACTCCTGTGCTGCCCTAAACCAGGACACCACTGATGAGCAATTTTTGCAGAGAGGGAAATGAGGGGTTAAGTTTTAAGTAATAAACTAAGGGAAGACACAAAGCACTGTACTGCTCTGTCTCAACACAGTCTCTAATTTCTTAATGGAGCAAGAAAGCCTCCTGGAGAGGCCATAGCTTTAACAGCTGCAAGATCCAGCATCTTTATGTTTGAGCAGCTCATCCAGCTCAGCTTGGAAGAAACACTGGCTCCTGCACTGGCTCTGCTCAGCACAGGGCTGGTTTTGCTTGAGGAGTGGATGAGAGCTGTGCTCTCCTAGCAATGATGGGAGCAGGGCTGCTGCTAAGACTGCCAAAGCAGAACCTCAGCCATGGAAGGAAGAACAGCATCCCTCTGGAAAGACAGGAAAGCCCTCTCCATAAATCGCACCCCAGACACAGCCAAAGGCTAGAGCCCAGTTTTATTCTCACTCACATTTCAGGGAAGCAAGAGGAACTCCTCCAAAAATCCCTGAAGTCACGAGCAAAAACTATTAGGAGAGTTTCATTACATTACCTATTGCACCAATTTTGTCTGTGTAACAAGTCCAGAAAACAGAACTTAGTAAAATGAGAAAAACACAACTTCTGAAGCAGGCAAATGCCATCTCAGCTGCCCAGCCTGACTTCAGGTTTCCTGAGCCAGAGTCAGGCTCTCAGCACTGATTGTGAAAATCAAACTTCACACCAAAAGCCAACCAATGACTGTGTATACGAGTGGTCACAATAAAACAGGAACCTAATTCTCATCACCTTTGCCTTGTTTTGAGTATTGACCAAAATCCTGATGCTTGGCCCTGCCACAGAGCATTTATGAAACCCCTGCAGCAGCACAGACATGACATCCTTACAGGACAAAATGCTTGGGCTCTCCACTCTTGGAAGAGGAACATCAGATGCTTCCCCAAGGGCAGCAGAAGTTACCCTCCAGTCAAATGGCTTTTCTGGCATGAACTGCTCACCATGACTGGAGTTAAAGACGAGACCAATACAAAGTCTCTTGCTGAACACAGACAACCTGCACCTTAAAAAAATGAGTTCCAAATGAGGACTGAAAGCTCAGCATTGGATAACACCACTGGATAAACAGCCACACCACCCAGAGGCCAAACAACTCAATATTTTCTGTGACATGTGAGACAAGCAGATTAGTCAACAATGCTCTTCCATAGGCAATCCTAGCCGAAGGTCCTGTGCCTGTTCTGTGCCTTTGGCTCCTGAGGAGCTGGGATACATTAATGAAACACCTCCTGCCTCAGACAGTTTTGCATTTAAAATGTCTCCTTTCCATGCTGCAGAAATCCAGCATGAATTAGCTCAGTTATCTGAAAAAGTTCTCTTCTTAATCACTCTGAAAACTTTGCTTTACTGCTTGCACAGTCCTGAAAGGAACCTCACACTGCTCAGATTACCAGTGAGAAAGACAAAGGTCAGGCAACAGAGCCCAGGCTGGGTGCCAGAGCACCCAGGGGCTGCTGCCTGCTCCTTCAGCCAGGAGGGATTTGGGAATGGAGTGACAAATGCTGCCAGTCCCCCTGAACACACACACAACTTCTTGCTTCTATATCCAAGCCTCGAGCTGTACAGGGATTTAATAAGAAAATGAAGAGTCCATCTGAAAAACAGGAGCCTGAAAAACCCAACAGGTAAACAGAGAAAAGGAACTCTCAGTCAGTCTTATGCTCATTAAATGCTTAATTGAATTTGGTTAATCATCTGAAACACCAGTCTTACTCCAGGATAGTGCTGTGTACTTCTGAAACTCTGCCAAGCTTTGCAAATTAATGTGAATTAACAGGACATCCATTTGCAGGTCTGGGGCCCCAAAGCTTGTCCTCCCCACGACACAGGATGCCACAGAGCAGGCACACAGCTCTGCCAGCCTCTGATTCCCTGCAGCAATCCTGGCAAAACTCAGCAGCCTTTTGGGTTAAAGCAGTGCCATGGCCCTGAGAACTCCCGCCAGGCCCTTCTCACCTCACCCTGCAGCAGCTGTAAGAGTGAATTTGAGTCCCTCTATGAACTTTCCACATCCCTTTGGGAATGCAGGCCTTCCAATCAAATTGTATTTTTAGTCTTTTTTTATTTTGCAACATGGTCCTGAAACTAGGACTGTGTTTCTAAAGCTGTCCTTTTAAAAGGCTGGGCTTTGATGACATTTCTTTTCTAGATCTGATGCCTCTGATGACCAGCAAGACAAAGTCCTGGCAGTCATCCTCATGGGATTCAATGACAGCTAAAGGGTAAGAGCTGAAAAGGATCCCAGATCCTCACAGGAGATGTTTGATAACTCAGAGCACTGCCTACAACAAATACGAAAAAAAATCTTTAAAACTTGCTGCAACCCTTCCAGTCTGGTGGATGTAATAATATTGGAAAAAATGTGTGGTGCAGGCTGTGATCTCTATCTGACAAACCAGTGCCCTGTGACACGCATCTGATGCCTGAGGGATGGAGGGATGTGCACTGGCACCCAGAAGGTTCTGCAGCACCCAGACAGGCATTTCTCCTCTGATAGAAACACAGTCCCTAGGGCTCCCCTTCCCCAAGGTGTGCAAATTCCCTGTCTCAGCACACAGCAGCCCTCCATTCCCTGCAGCTCAGGGTTACACTGACCATGCTCACACCCAGCACATCACCCCAGGCCACAACAGGAACCACAGACATGTCTCTGAAGCAAAGCCAGAAGATGAAGGTCAACCTGTTTGTTAGCAGAGCAGCTGCTCAAGGAAGGATGTGGCCTGGCTCCTGCCTGCCATGGAGGAAACAAACTCCTCCATCCATCCCAAACTGTGCCCAGGGGGCCAGGCATGCTCATGTCCCTGCAAACAGACCCTGGAGCAAGGAGGGAGCCATCCCAAATACCTGTTGCCCTTCTGACCCTTTCAGTCCACACACTCCAATCAGTCCAGAAAGGCTGGAGATAAAGCTTTAAATGCTGAAAATGGGATTTCAAAGTCTTAATTTTCCTGAAGGTTGAAGTGTACACCCAACACCACCCTGGGCTCAGATCACTCTGCCCAGCACTGTCACAACAGCAGATGGCACCCACCAAAGCCATTACAAAAGCAGAAGAAAAACTATTACACTAAAGTAATTAGAGTCTTAGAAACCACAAATTCCTCCACAGGGGAAGCCAATACCCAAGTACAAAGAAATGCTGCCAGTCCAGTAACAAAATCAATGCATTTCTGCAGGAAAAAACCGTGCAGTGCTGCCAAAGGCATCCTGCTCTGTGGCACACACAGCTCTTCACCCAGGGCAGGCAGACACTGCACTGTGATGCTGCTGGGCTCCTCTGAGCTCCTGGGAACACAGCAGGGACAGGCTGGGGTGAGCTGCCCTCTCCTCTGGATGCTGCACCCAAGGACAACCAGCAGCAGCAGCCAGCCCAAAGCACTGCAGCTCACTGTGCTGGGATAAAAAACAAGGGAAATATCTCAGAGGAAAAAAAAAAAAGTATAATTTTAAACAAAAACAACGTGGGAGCAGTGCACTCTCCCAGATAAGCCCACTCATCCCTCTTGAAAAAACCTCAGGTTCAAGCACCCCGCACCAGGCAGTTCCCAAAAACACACACTGCTCTCTCTGTCCTCTGCCCCAAGGCTGCTGAGGGCCATGCAGAGTCTGCTGTGCTGGAGCCCCATCCACGCTGGGTCACGAGGCTCCACTTGGACAACAGCACAGGCAGAACAACAGCCTGTCTATTGGAGTATTGACTCCCCACCACAAGCGAGCTGGCTGGCATTTTAACAGGAAATTCAGAGAAATTACTTCAACAGAAACATGCCCACAAACACCAACACAAGGCTCTGCCTTTGGCCAAGCACGAGCACAGAGAGCCCAGAATGAGGGAAAACCCAAGTAAGGTCCTCAGTCCCTGCTTGTCCCACTGCCCTCTGCCAGCCCGAGCCCAAATCCTCCTCAAGACACCAGAGAGAGAGCAAAGGAAAGGTTTAGAAGGGAATCATCCATTAACAAAGAGGGGGAGACTTAAGTCAGATTAAATTATCACCTTTCTGCACCCATTTTGCAAAGTGTGTAAAACTCCTTCTATTTGCTTTATAAACAAAAGCTCACAATGACTCCTATAGTTCACATGAACAAGCTAAGAACATTTCTGTTTTAAACTTTCAGTGCCTGAAAGCCAGCAGTCACCTGTCTTTCAGTGTTCTGCATTTGAATACCATAAAAACACACTTTTTTGTTACATATGATTAATGTTTTTCTGACCCATTTCTCCCAGAATTACAACAGATATAACCCAAGTGATGTGAACGTACAGAATGAAAAATGTTTCTCTTGGGGATTTTTTTTAAAGCAGCAGCCAAAGGAAAACTACGAGAAAGCTTTTATATTTTCAGTCCTATCAGTTCAGCCCTCATTTAAAACAATATCCAGAGAAGAAAATGGCAAACCAGGCTGGCTTGGCTCCAGTGTAACCAATTTTCTGCTCCCTTTGCAGTGACAGCCCTCAGCAGCTGCCTGCACACAGCGGAAGCCAAACCCAGCACTGGAGCTGCACCACACTTGACTTTCACTTCTTGTGGTCCCAACGGGCACCAAGCACTCACAAACACTCACAAACACTCACACCCTGCCCTGCAAGGCTTCCTCTGGGCCTTCCACTGAAAAACCTGCAGGTTCAGCAGCCCCCAGCACGTGACTTTTTCTCACATCCTCAGAAATGAAGCCCTACCCAGTGTGTGCATCCACATTTCAAAGCAGCCAGAGAGACACAAATGAGATGAGTTTTTAAAGTTCTGGTTGTTTAGAGCAGCTGAGGAGAGAAGAGGAAGAGGACAGGCCAAGTGTATGCATACAACTGTATTATCTCAGAGTGTACAACTGTTCCCCAAAATTTAGTGACCATTTCACAGCCTATGTGCTGCCTCATCTGCTGCAACCCTGTAGTGCACTTATGTGAAAAGTCAAGCAAAACCCGAATTTTAAAATAAATACCAAAGGATCAAACAGGTGAAATATACAGAAAATGAGAGGAAAAGTAAATTTGGAGAATTAAAAGCTAAAAGAGGGGAAAATGGAGACGTACAACTACCCTTGGGACATACCTGTCACAGCTACAATCACATCACTTCTGAGATTGGCAATACTCCAGGGCAGAGGGACCACTCCTCATTGCAATGCACAATCTGGAAATGTGAGGCTAGCTCAAAATCAGCATAAAGAAGTCCCCATTTTTTCATTTTGCTTAAGAAACCTGACTGTACATGAGAGAATTCAAATGATGCCTGGGAACTGAGCAAACTCACTTAGCAAACCATATGGGCATATGGAATTGAGCAGTTTCTATCCACAGAAAAGCTTTTCCATAGCCAGGGATTCAAAGATCAGGTCAGGGCAAACTCAAATTGCGTGGTCTTTAAGAGCTTTTTTTTTTTAGTATCACATTTGTGACTCCTTGCCTTTTCCACCCCCAGTTCCTGCACTGCCATCTGATCCCATTTACCCACTCTCACTCAAGCTTGCAGAAAGGCTACAGAGCTCAACTTACAAAAGCTCAGATTCACAGAGAAGTCATCATTCCAGACTGCTGAGCATAAGAAAGAATAATGAAAACCCATAAACTCTGGGCTCGGCCATCCAGTGTTTCTGGAACTGCCATAAAGCTCTGCAAAGCCAGAATAAAGTCTGTGCCCCAATGACTTTGCATTCAGAACTCCAGCAGAAGGGAAGAGATGGGAACAGAGATCAGGGGAGGAAGGGCAAGCAGGGAGGCAGTGTGAGTCAGCACATATGGCAGCAGCCACAACACTGCAGCCTTGCTGATGCCAAGAGCTTCGGGGGGTTCTCAGCAAAGCCACATTTTGGGAAGAAATCAGCAGGGAGGCAATGAGGCAGCTCTCAGCAGGTGATGGAGAGCTTGTGTCCACCAGCCTGCTGCAAGTCCAGCTCTCAGCTGGATGTAGCAGATGCACAATGGTAAAACCTCAAGGATGAAAAACAGCCAATAAAGCTGGGTATGAGCAGGCCAAAAGAATGAAAGTTTAAAAACACAAGAAAAATGTCCAGACAGGAATCCTGGCTCTGCTGAAGACATCAAAACACTGAGACACCACAGCTGCACCTGGGACAGGTGAGAAGGATGGATTGTAAGGTGGGCATGCAAACACACAGAGCATCTTGTGAAATGGCAAGGGAGGAAAACCTCGCCAGGAGGAGGAGGAGCAGGGGAAGCATGGAGAGGGAAGGGTCTCAGGAGCTGGCCCAAGGTGGAGCAGGGGAGGGTAGGATGGGGGATGGGGGTTTTACCCATCTGGGGATGGATCTGTGCAGGGGCCACATCATGGGAAGCAAGAACTGTGCAAAGGCTGGGCTGTGTAGCTGTGAGAGGCAGGGGATGGGGTCAGGGAGAGAAGAGGGGCTGGCAGAGAAGGTGTGCACTGCAGACAGGAGAGGAGCCCCATGGGCAATCAGGAAGGGAAGAAGGAATTGGTGAGGAGAAGAGGCCTGCCAGGGAGGGATCAGGGCTAACACAGCTCAGAGCAAGGCTCTGCACAGCCAGGAGAGGAACCCCCTAAACAGCAACACATCATTGCTAAGGGCCTCATCAGACAGGGCTCTGGGCCAGAGGCCACACTCCCATGCCCATGCAGGAGCTGTGTGTGTATATCCAGACTGTGCCACACTGCAGCTCTAAATGCAGTGCCAGCAGCACAAGGCTGCTGTGTCCTGCTCTGCACTGCATAGAGATGGCTGCACCTTACAGGAACGCAGAGAAATGAAAAGCCATGTCACAGGGAAGGGGAGGATGAGTGCACAGTCTGGCACCCCGCAAGAAAACATCTGCAGTGGAAATGACTCACTCTTTTCATCTGAAGGCTCGGAGCAAAAGTCAGCCCCCTCTCCTGTGCTTCCCTCCACCCCGCCCAAGTTCTGTGCAAAAGCATTTCACCAACCCACACCTCTCCTCTCCTGCACCAACGGCCCTGGGTGGTACCAGAACCTGGGTTCTGGGTATTCTGTAAGGTGGATGTCTCATTTTTCAATGTAATGCCCACTTTCCAGTGAAAAAGCAAATGTCTACAGTCACAGTGCTGTCCCTGAGAGTGACATTGTATTGGTGTGAGACACCAGCTTGGACAAGGCTTGAAGAAACAGTCAAAAAGTTGATGCCCGTGCAGACATGCAAACGTTTACCTGTCATTATTAGGTCTGTCAAATAAAAAGAATTCTGGCCTTGAAATGTCTTCAAACTGGTTTAGAAATTACAAGAAGCCAGAATAATCAGCATATGACTCTTCATTCCACTTGCTCAGAAGTGAACTCCACAGTTCACAGCCTTTAGCAGATCCCATTCTGAAACAGAGTTCTGCAGCCACGAGGGGCAGGGACACTTTTTTTCCTGAAAACTTGAGATTCTTGCATAATGACTTAAGCAAACAGCCCTCAGGAAACAGCTGCATTGCAATGAAGCAGAGAGAGTACACAGCCCAAGTGTGAGTGGCCCAGCCTCAAAGGCAGTGCTGCCACTCCAGCCCACCTGCACTTCACCTGCACACACCACCCCTGGAAACGATGCCTTGAACAAGTGCAGAGTCGGCAGGAAAGGCACTGGTAAGCAGCAGCTGGGGGCATGACCCACATCTGGCATAAGCACACACTTGAGATGATCCAGCACTGCTCCTGCACAGGGCAGTGCATCAGGACAAGCATGTGACATTGCTTTCAGTACTCTTGCCCCCTGTGCCTGATCTTCCTCAGGGTCACCAAGTGCTTCCGTGTGACTGTGACAGTGACAGCTCAGTACACACTGCCACAGAGTCTGCAGTCCCCAGCCACAGAACCTGAAATCCTGCGAGTCCCTGCCTGCGCAGCTACATCCTGGCCCTTCCCCTGGACGAGCAGAGGGAGGGATCACGGTAGCTCTAGGTCAGCAAAACTGCACCTGTATCTTGCTGAGCATCTGCTGCAGAGCATGAGAGATGTGCAAACACGTCACAGCTTTGGTTTTCTCCTTCGAAGATAATAGAGCTAATAGAAATTGGCAAAAGGGTACTGGTTTCTATGGGACAGCTGAATTTCTTCCAGATAGGACTTTTCAAAACGTTCTGTAAGCACAGGCCATGCTAAAAAAGGAAAACAGTAATTACAACAACAATAATACATGTTATTTATTTAGGTTCTTAACTGGAACATCCCAAAGTGCTTTTCAGATGTCACTTGTATTTCATCATTTATTTATGTAGTATCAGTTTTATATTTAGCATCCAAATCCAGAATAGCCAGCTCCAGAACATCTTAAAGCAATTAATGGCACATAAGCAGAACCCCTCCCTTTCCTGTCTGTCTCAAACTCTTGTTTTTCACTTCGGAAACCACTCGCACGCAGGGCTGAGCCAAGAGCGCAGCCGCTGCCCCCGGCGAGCAGGGGAACCCTCCCAGCCCCACCGGGGCAAGGACAGGGCCAGGACAAGGGCAAGAGACTTGTCCAGCCAAGCCCATGGAGCAGCACTGGGGAAGAGCAGAGCAGGAAGCCACAGGCCAGTTTTGGGCTGCCTCAGCAAGACAGAGAACAGCCCAGCAGTGCAGGCAACCCCAGCCATGTCAGTGGTGGTTTCAGCAACTCAGGAAGTTGTCTCAGCCTCAACTGTGCTCCATTTTCAGGCTGCAGGCATTGGATACAGGGGCAAAGGGCTGTAAAGTTAAATTCTGTTCCCCCCAGCAAAGCAGGGGAGACTGTGGATGGGTTCTCCAAGGGACAACTCTTTGAGGCTTCAACCCACGCACAGACAAAATGTTGCTGTCAACAGAAGCACCTCAAAGCTTCCCCCGATAAAAACATCCGTACAATTGCTGGCATCCTGCAACAGGACAAGGGAGAGTTTAGGGTTCTCCAGGCACAGAGGGGAAGGAAAGCCTGTCTGAGTTCTCCTGGAACCCCAAAGTGCCATGGACAGTGGTTCTCTGCTGGAAGCTGGGTTTGTCTCCCTGAGCACCAGCGCTGTGGGCATTCAGCCCACCCCAGCCAGCACCATCATCTCCCTCCGAGAGATGGAGACTCTCCTTCCCTCCCCTGACCATGACCTTTCTACCTGCCCCTGTCACAAAGGCAGCTCCTGCCAAGCCTTTCATGTCCCTGTGTCCCCCCCATCCCTTTCTGGCTGGCACAAGAGCTCCCTTGAGTCCCTGCCCCAGCTCACCCCGTGTCCCCAGGGCCGAATACAGAGCCTGGGCTTGGCAGGCTGACAGAGCCCTGGCAGACACAGAGCCAGCTGCCCTTCTGAGCCCTGGCTTCCTCCAGACCTCTGGGACACGTGCCCTGCTCCACACACAGATGCTGCAGCCCAGCCCAGCCCACATTCCAGCTCCTGACCACTGCCAAAACACAGTTTCATGTACGGCTGCCATGGCTCTCCAGAGCAATGCATGGCACTGACATCACCAGCTCTGCTACTGCACAGGGGAGAGGGCGCTTTCCCGGCCTCCCCATGCCCTGTCCCTGCTCAGGGCACAGAGGCCAGGCTGCAGTGGGGATGTCACCCAGCATGGAGCCAGGGGCAGGATGAGGGAGGGGGAATGCTGTGCACCAGCAGAGTCTCCTTCCAGACACAAGCGCTCCCCAGGAACAGTCCTATGACAGGAGATATTAATAGGGGAGAGGAGAAACTGCTTTTCAGCGAGAGAGAGGGGTGAGAAAGGGGTCAGGAACAAGCAGCCCTGACCCCATTAGAGAAGCAGCAGGAGGCAGGGAAAAGCTGTTAAGACAAGTCAGGGCTGTGCTGAAGGAAAGAGGAGCCAGCAAGGAAGAGCTTTGATTCGTACTTTTAAGGGAATGAAAGAGATAGAAAGAGCTGGTGACAGGGAAACATATTCCAGCATTTTTAGGATGACAGCAATGGCCACAAAGGTATAAGAAACTACTCTTTTCTTCCTTGCACAAAGCAGGAGTGAGGAGGCCAATTAACCAGGCATGCTGAAGCACGCCATACCCCATGCCTGGCTGCTGTTCAGCTGCTGTGTGTGACCGTGACTTGCATTCTCAGGCCACAGAAATGTCAAAAGCTTTGTGCAATTTTGCACCATTAGAGATAATAAATCAGCATGCAGAGGGCTAAGTGAAATGATGAAAAAGCCACCCAGCTGCATATAGAATACGATGCTACACTACACACTACAGCAGGTAGGCCTGGTTCAAATGCTGCTGGTGGTGGGGGAGATGCTTGCAAATATCTCCAGATACCAGAACAGGTTGAAACAAAGCCCCGAAGCCATCCCCTCACTGGATTCTGAGTGCACAAATCCCAGCTGCAGTGCTGGCATTGGCTGCAGGCACCACCACCAACCATCTGTTCCAGGCGTTTCACTGCACTGACGGCAGTGGGCTGGGACAGATGCTGCCAATGCAGGGACACCTGCATTTTCATGACATTGTCCTCAGCACAGAACAAACCACTCTCAACCTTGCCCAGCCAGTGCTAAAACCCCAGCTAGCAAAATGTGGTAAGAGATAAACACATACAATTGCTGAATGGTTTGTTCTCTTCCTAGAGCTTTCCTATAACAGGCAGGAGGACGCAAACATTTAAATGATGCCTCGGGAAGGATAAGATTTTGTGCCCATCAAAAGCTTGTCAATGTCTCCAAAAACCTCAAGAACTGGACACATTGACTGCAGCTCATCCTATAACAGTCATAGAAGCACACATTCATAGAAGAGCAAGGGATTGCTCCATCTCTTAAGGACTGGGTAGCAGTAGGAGGTATGCCAGAGATTTGTTCCCTTATAGCTGCAGAGTGTGCTTGGAGCCTTGCTCCTCTCCATCAAGCTGTGCCCTCCATCCACTCCACAACTGGTGTGTGCTCAGGCAGGAGCAAACCTGGCCACTTCCCTGGCACCCAGGCCATGGCACTCAGCCAGCCCTGGGCTAAATCCAGCCCCTCAGGGCACAGGAGCCCTGATTCAGGAAAGCATGTGATGAATTTTAAGAAT
Organism: Sturnus vulgaris; assembly: GCF_052056855.1. Lineage (NCBI taxonomy): Eukaryota > Metazoa > Chordata > Aves > Passeriformes > Sturnidae > Sturnus > Sturnus vulgaris. Next base: position 13,170,168 of record NC_142256.1, on the reverse strand, counting down.
GCTTTTAAGTGTTTTCTTGAATAAGCCCCTGTGAGCAACATTCTCTCCACAAACACTTCCACAGGAATCACCAGGGCCAGCTGAGGTGGCCAACTCTGGAGGCACCCGGGCACAGCAGGAAAATCCTGCCCTGGTTAAACCAACAGCAAAACTCCTACCCACTTAGGCAGGGGCAGAATTTCCTCCCATGCCTCGTATATGTCTGGTTTTCTATGTAAATTGTGCAAACACAGCATGTTGACTACCCCCAGAGGGAACACGCATATATTCTGTCTCTCTTGAGTGCCAAGATCACTACAAACGCTGCATATAAACAGGCTTCACATTGATCAAAGTGAATTTAGCTTATTAAAAGAGGATTCTACGCAGAAAGCTGATTTCTTCTGCATGAGCATAAATTGAGACACTAATAATATAGTTTAAGCTGAAAAAAAAACCCCACAGAAAGAACAAAATGCCTTTTTGTCTCCAGTCAAAACCTTCTTAGTATCACCATTAAGGAGCTTTATATCTCCTTTTTTTTTGTGTGTCTGACTGAAACTGAGCCACCCATAGGATCAAATAGAACCCATCTCCTCCTGGCTCACTGCCCACCCTCTCTCGGGGAGCTTTCAGGGAGCACATCCCACAGCACCATGCAACACAGAGAGCAGACACTTGCTCTGCATGTCAAGGATCCGTGCAGCAGAGGTTCTCCCACACTGCCGTTGCTGGCAGATGCATGCCCAGACCTATGAGTGCCTGAGTGCCACCAAGCTGTGCCCTGGGGGTACCCAGGGATGCTCCCCTGGCCTGGCTGACCCAGTGTGGGCAATCCTTTGCAGCTGCTCCTTCTCAGAGAAGATACTCTGGCTCTGCACCCTTTCTAAAGCCTTTATGGCAAAGCAGTAAACGCATCTTCAGTTAAACTGTATAGAAAAGATCTAAAGAAAATCAGAGCAATTGTGCGAGACTTAAAATTGCCACCAGATGACTGGGTTTGGCAGCACTGTGGGAAAATGCATCATCTGTGTTTTGTCAAGTGCTTGCTGCTCTGATCTCGTGCCTCCCACACTTTTGATTTCTCTGTCACGACACAGAGAACGACACTTCTGGAAAAGTTGCACGTGGGTTGAGACACAGCCCCCTCTCCTTGCAGGGCCCAGAGCTGCTGAGCACATCCCAGAGAGACAGGGGAGGCACAGGGCGTCTCAGCTTTGGCCTCACATCCACCCAAACAAGTGCAGCTGGTTTGGATCCTCAGGCAGAAGGAAAAGCCTTTGCTGTTGTCCTGGCAGTGTCAAAAGACCCAGTGTCTCATTCACACATGTGTGCTCTTAAACTGCTCAATTCCACAATGCCCCGCTGCACTCCGTGGGGAGCAGATGGGGTGAAGGAGAGGGGCACAGACACTTCCACCAGAACAAGAGCTGTGCATCGTGCTGCCAAGTGTCTGAGCTTTGCAGCTCCCGGGTCCCACATCAGCCAGTGCCTCTGAGCAGGGCTCTCCTGCCGTGCTGCTCAACTTTCCCACTATTACTCAGCAACATCAGAGGATGGGAGGAGGGAGATTGCACTGAAGGTCTGAGCCAAAATCACCCATCTCCATCCACTGCCAAAGGTCCCTGGCTGCTCTCTTTCAGCTCTAGCCCAGATGCCTCTCCCGGGTACCATCAGCACTTTGGCTCTGAAGTTGCACTTCTAACACAGTATTTTACTGTTGGTGCCCCAAGGTTTAGACTGCAGGTCATCTTTTGGTTAAGAATGGTTAAAGTTATCACACTTGGGCTTTGACTGCTCCTTTCTTAACCCAATCTTAAAATTTCCCTTTATCTTTCAAGTGTGTCATTTATCCCACCTGCCAACAAACACTTCCACTAAATTTGTCTGTTTATTTAAACAGCGACATTATTTGTCAATTAGCCTGCCAAAACTTCCTCCCCAGTTGTAATCAGTAGCACGCATCAGGGACCATTCAAAGCTGAAATTGATACAATCTGCCCCGCAGCCTCTTGAAGAAAAGAGCTCAGAGAGAAGCAGGGTTCCCACAGAGCACAGCTGCCTGCGGCACCCGGCACTCCCAGCGCTGCTCTGCAGGGCTGTGCCTGCTCTCAGGGATTCCTGCTCAACTGTTCCTCCCCACCAAGACCTCCCCTACACCGCCTGGCTGTGAAGGAGATGCAAGGCCAGAATGATGGCCGGGATGCTGGGAACAGCAGCAGAGTAAGAGGGAACAAGAACCCCAAGTAAACTGCACTTCGTCCTTCCCCGTGCTTCCCAAAGTACCCCCGAGCTCCCCACCACAGCCTGTGCTCACTTCCATTGCTCCAGGTTACAGCTCTGCTTACCCTGACAGGAACAGCACTGACTGCATCCTAGCAGCTGGTCCAAAGGGCAGCGTGTGGACACAGGTACTCCAGGACACCTTGGAAAGGGACAGCCTCCCCTGACTGCAACCACCACCATATCCAACAAAGCTCTGCTTCCCCTTCGCAAGCACAAAGGAGAAAAGCCTGCCAAAGTCAACAACATAAATATTCTCCTTGCACTAGCCAGGCATAAATCAAAAACCAGGAACGGAATAAGATGGTAAGGGCTTCACTGCACCTGTAAGACAGCAGCTTTGTAACCACACTGTACCAGACACTGCACTCCCTCGGGCTGGACACAGCACTTCTGGCTAGAGAGACACCTCCTCTAACACACACATTGTGGCTCTGTACAAGCTGACCACTTCCATGACATTAAAAGCTTTCCTCACTGAGGTGTTTTCATTTATGAGCATTTCATTCACTGACTAGAGACAGCTTCTTACTCCACACAGATCCTTGTCTCGAGGAGTGCCCTGAATGCCCAAAGTGCTGAGCTCAACCATCACACTGAAAGAGCTCCATGGTGCCCACTCCTCCTGGGGATGGAGGTGTGTGCTCTGTACCTGCAGCATTAGCTCTGCTCACCACCCTGCACGCTCACCACCTGTGCTTTCAGCTGTGATTGCCCCAAGGCAAGCAGTCAAGGCACCTGACAAGGTGATCAAGGGAGTACTAAACTATTCACACACTTTTTATTGACTCAACATCACCTGCTGTGTCCAGGATGCAGGAACAGGATGGGATCCTGCCAAGCAAAGGCTCCAGTGCAACTCCAGTCTGCTTCAGAAAGTCCCAGTTCCTGACACCCTAGGACACAATGCATCACTTGCTGCCAGCCTGCTCCATCCAGTTATCAAAGGCCAGCTCCTGCTCCCCATGTACCCACTGGCCACCCCCTGCTTCCCAGAGGCACCCCTGAGCTCAGCACTGCCCCGGGATGAGGGATCACAGCCTTGATGCTGGGCCCTTCCATCTGCCCCTCACAGGCTATGGCAAGGAGAGGGTTTGGTTTGGGGAGGTGCTCACACAATGCTCTGCAGCTGCCCAGCACCATCAGCACCAAAACTGAGACTCACCTCGGGAACAAGATCAGAAACTACGACTTCTCAGTCTCGCCCTTGCTCCACCACTCCCCACCATCATTTCCCAGGATCCTCCCTGTACCCTCTCAACAGCCAGCACACAGACATCCCTTCCTCACAAAGATGACAAGCTACTAGATAGAGGGGAGCCAGCTTTTTGCTGGAGCAAATCTTATCCTTAATCACTGAGGAAGGTCAAAATGCCATCTGAGACAGTCCTATAAGCTTGTGCTTGTCCTTCCCCACCCTTGATGCAGTGCCTTATGGCTCTTCCTAGTGATGCACAAGTGCTGGGATTTATCCGTTGCTGCTGAACTGTCGAAAGCAGGAAACTCTGCCAGGACCTGGGGACCAGAAACACCTGCCCTCACCCTCCTCTGGTGCTTGGCTGCAAACACACGAGGCAGCACAGCAGCTCTGGGGATTTGCCTGCCAGAAAGACAGAGAAGTTGGCAGGGACAGCATGGGCAATGAAACCCTAGAGAGGATCAGAAAAAGAGTGGCTGCCTGATAGACTCTGATGGCTCATTTGGGTTCCTGTCAAGGTTTTATTTATCTTCATCTGCAGTCCCACCCATCCCTTCCCCTTCTGAGAGAAGGAACCTCACACAGGCACCATATAACCATTTGCCTGTAGGATACCAAAGCTCTTCTGGTCCTATATATGCAATTTGATGTTTAACTGCAAGTTCCATTAGCTTGTACAAAGCCTTTGACTCTGTGTATTGTTGATGAAAGAGGGAAAGCAAATCACATGGAAGCTCATAATGATCCCCAAACAACTACACATAGGAAGCAAAAACTAGCACAAGAAAATCAGGCGGAATTATTACCATGGCTTTTTTTTCAGGCTTAGAAATCTGCAAATTTACAAGCAAACTCAGTTTTTAAAAGATATGTTCAAACCTCTCAATTTATTTCACAGCACATGCCATTCAATCTAATAGTAGAGAACTAATAGGGATTATTTGCTGAACTTGTACTGCACTTTCTGCATATCCCACTGTCTAACCTTTCTTCTATCAAAGTCAAGGTCAAAGTTGATTACACATTAAAGTAATTCAATGAGCACCAGTGAAACATATCCAACAAAGCCCCGGGAAGCTACGAGCTGACCCCGGCATCCTCCCAGGGCAAAGCACTACGGTTTGCACAGCTGTGAGCACAACAAAGACAACCTGCTGCAGCATCCCGCACGCCGGGATGAAGCGCATCTGATAACGCACGTCAGTCTCACCCCAGACACCGGAGCGCGATTCCCGGGATGTATCGGGCCAGTGCCTGCTCCTCCCACCTCGCCGGGTCGTGCCCTTCAGCCCTGCCCCATCCATGTGCCGGTTTCCCACTGTCTGCCCCTGTCACTCCGTTACCTGTTTGCTCAGAGCCCCCCACTCACACCTCTCGTGAATTCCCGCTGCCACCTCCCCATCCCCATCCCCATCCCCATCCCCATCCCCATCCCGGACCAAGCGCCGCTTCTCCGCGATCCTCCCGGCTCTGAGCGCTCAGAGCCTGCGGTGGCGGCAGGTGGGGAGCCCGGCGGGATGGCACGGCACAACCCACACGGAGGGGATCCCAGTGAGAGATCCTCGTCCCCTGCCCTGTCCAGCCGCGCCCTCCTCATCCTTTACCCAGCGCTTCCCAAATCCTGCCCCGCCGCGCCCTGCGCATCCCCCGCTCCGCCAAGCCCCGACCCAGCTCTGCCCCTTCTCCAGGCCCTCTCAGCCTCTTCCTCTGCCCGCTCTCGGCGCATCCCCTGCCCGGCTCTGCCCCTCCTCCCGCTGCCGCCCCTCTCCGAGCGGCCCCGGGCGCGGCCCCGAGCGGCGCTCACCAGCACGAAGGAGCTGCGCACCGCCTCCGAGACGCTCTGCCGCAGCTCGGCCGCCGTGCCCGGCTTGCTGAGCCGCTTCGTGAACTTCCTCACTTCCGACATGGCGACATGATCCGCGCCGAGCCGAGCCGAGCCGAGCCTCAGGCTCCCTTCGCGCTCCCTCGCTGCCGCCGGGCGGGCGCGGCCGGGCCGGGCCGGGGCGGGCGGAGCCGCGGGGCTGGGCCGGGCCGGTCCCTGCTCGCCCCGCCCCGCCCCGCTTTGTCCCCGCCGCAGGTGCCCCGGGCCCGCCCCGGCGCACGGACAGCCCCGGTACCGCGGTACCGACGGGGATGATCGCAGCAGCGGCTTGGGCACAAGGGCACGGCGTGCCGGGGCTCAGCCGAGGGCTCCGTCTGAACGGGCTGGATGTAATGATGATGGATGTTTAGAACAACAGAGACTCGGTGCCGAACGGGGCACGGCTCCGCTTGGGTTGGTGATCTCCCGGCTCCGGCAGGTGCTCCTGCGAGGCTCAGTTGGATCCAGGACAAAACCTTTCTGCTGAGCATCTCTGTGCTGTTTGGGGTTGTGTTAAATTTCCTTTTCTCTACGGTAGCGGGCTTTGTTTTGGATTTGTGCTGGGAACTGTGTTGGTAATTAGGGATGTTTTCCTTAACGCTGAGCAGCGTTGACACAGAGTCAAGGCAAGAGCTTTTCTGCTCCTTACCCCACCCAGAAATTGCTGGGGGTGCAACAAGGCTTTGGGAGGGGACACAGCCACGATAGCTCATCCCAACTGATCCAAGGGGCATCCCCCACCCTGTGGCATCAGCTGGCTGGTATAAAGCTGGGTCCGAAGAAAGGAGTGGGGACATTCAGAGTGTCTTCCTAAGTCACCATTACTCGTGGGGGAGCTCTGCTGTCCTGGGGATGGTTGAACACCTGTCTGCCCTGGGAAGCTGTGAGTGAATTCCTTGTTTTGCTTTGCCTGTGTGAGTGACTTTTGCTTAACTTATTAAACTGTATTTAGTTTCCTCACCTAAACCCTTCTGATTCTCCCTCCACACCCCACTGAGGGGAAGGACTGGAGTAGCTGTGTGGGGTTAAATGAGAAAATATCCAACCTCTAGAGTTTGCTATAGGAAAGTGCTTCGATTACAGAAGCCATGATCACATTTGCTTGCCCAGCTGCAAAAACAAGAAATTAGGATATGAAAAGAAGGCTCCTCAGGACTCAATTCCTACTCCTTATTACTTTGTCATTGTGCACTTCTTTGAAGGATGGTGATTTTGAAATTACAAGAGAAAGCCTTTGTTTTGTCCATTAAAGCCTTTTAATTATTTTTTTTAGTTATTTTGTGTGTTGGGTCTTCACAGCAAGATATTGAATTGAGTTTCCATAGTCATAGGAATTTACACACATTGTTCCATTTGACTGATTAAGTACTATCTACAAGGATGTCACTGGAATTATAGGCATGCCTTAAGTCACACAACATATAGAGAAATAGTTTTGATTATGAGAGCCAATCTGTAGGGGGGTAATGAATACAGCCATTATGATCCAAACCATTCAAAATATTATTTGTGACTCCTAAAGCATGCAGGCCAGTTATTGTTCTGCTTTCTAGCAGTTGACTGAAGGGGCAGCAGTCACCATTTCACATGAAACTTTGCTCCACTTTTTTACATCAGAAACAGATCTGTTTTATATCAAAACAAATATGAGATTTTATTGTTAATTATCAAATATCTATTAGATGTGGGATAGAAAAGGAAGAAGTTGACGAGTTAAAGAATTTGCATTTTCAGAAACATGAAGCTTTTCCACACTCAAGTTAAATGAAAGGCACTGTGATGCACAATTCCAGTAGCAGCACAGTGAGGTTCCCTTTCTTATCTCCACACACATGAATGTTCCTGCAGAGATTTTATCAACCACTTCAAATCCCCACAGCACAGCCTCCAGTGACTCCCCTGCAACTGGCAAATAAAATTATTAGGTCTCCTTCACCTGGCCACAAAAGGACAGGTAACACAACGATGCTTGTCACAGAGTGAGGGTAGCCCTGTTCATCCTGGCTGCTGGGGAGAGCCCCTGGCCCTGTGGCTCCTCAGAGGGCGTTGGGCATTGCAGGAGAGCCCACACCAGTGACTGGAGTCAACATCTTTGGTAGAGCCATTTCTGCCTTCCATTTGCTACATGAGGAACAACCCTGAGAACCAGAGTGTTTGTCTGAGGAGGAGAGTGCTGTGATGGTCATTTGACAAGAAATAAAACCCTCCCTAAAGCACACACTCAATTTCTTATCCAGACAGAAGCAAAAGGTTCCTACTAAGATTTTGAGCCTGATAAGGTGCCAGCATCCAAAGAGCTCCCATCAGCATCCCACTGACCTGAGCCAGGGAAGACCAGTGAACAGTGAGGCTGTTTTTAGAAGCAAAGCATGAAAAGGAAATTAAAAACAAAGGCAAGGACACATCACATGAAAGCAATAGAAAAGCAGAAAGCAGAAAGCTGTGACTCCCTCTTGGGCAGACTAAACATCAGAGTAAGAGTCTCAAGCACAAGAAGTGTTAAGACAAGACAACAGCAGCCACAGCACTGCTGTTACAGACAAAGCAAAACCTGCAAGGACTGTAGTTTCCATCTCCTTTTTCACAGGGAAAAAAGGCCAGCAATGGTTTGTCAGCCTAAGAAATGCATCATTCTGGAAGTGCTGAGGAATTGCACTGCCTCAGATAACAGATTGAGTTGGAGAAAGTTTGGTTATAGGGAACTCACAGATTCAAATGTGCTAACATTTTCACCTCTTTGTCTTTTTGTTGAGACCACAGCCTTGAAGTCTCTAATGTCATTTTGATCCCACACCTCCCTGACTGATCAGAGGGTGAGCAGCAGCAGCAGACTGCAGTTCCCAGTGAGGATACATGCTGGAAGGTGCAGCCAACCTGGGCAAAACAGCTCTCCTGCCACACCTCCTCCCCAGCTCTGCTGGACAGCACAGACTACAGGAAGAGAAAATTTGCAGAGGATATCATATTGACTGATAGTGGTATCCTTCCCACTGATAGTAGCACTATAGCACAGAAAATGCACTGAGGAAGAATCTCTTTTTTTTTTTTACAAATATCTCTCTGTACAGCTGACTTTGACATAAGGTCTGGAACCATATATAGGGGACCCCTGCTGGCTCCACAAGCCTCTCAAAGGCTGAAGGGTTAATGGCAAGCTTAGGATTTAATTTCTCAGGCCATCCAAGATAAAAGGCACTTAATATTATGAGCTAATAATCTCATTTTTCACTGCTTTCACTGGCTATCTGCAGGCCTATCACCTGCATATGAGCCTGTCCCAGAAAAACACTTACCTCTGTGGTTAATTTAAGCCGTTGATTAACCTCTGTTATCAGGTGTTTCACTGCACTAGGGAGGGTCCTGCATTCCTGCAGGGAATCTGCCAGACTCAGTTATCCAGATCCAGATGTGTTTTTTTGCCAGGCAAGAGGAGGATTATGAATGCCATTACATTTTCCATTTTCCAGCTTCAAAATTCCTGTGAGATACAGCTGTGATGTTTGAATGTATTTCTAGTACTTCAAAATTTTTTTTAAAAAACCAAACAAACCAGAAAGTGGCCTTAGAATGATATCTGCACACTGATCCCTCTTGATAGCAAGGCCAAGGCACAGACTGTCCACAAGTGAACAACTCCTTAAGCAACAATTTTTCTGCAGCTTGTGCCTTCTGCCAAAGCAAGGGACAACTGAAGTGCTTAGGTATCCTGATCAGACATCACTCCTCAGCTGCACACGCAGCCAGCCAGCACTGCTGGTGTGCTCAGGGGACATCTGGGAGTCTCAGGAGATACAAGATACACTGTGCAAGGCTTGGTACACCACAGCTATGGCTGCTCCTCCCTGTCACCCATCGCTAGAGGTGTCAGTGGCACTGTCATTGTTGGCTTCTCCAGCAGTGCAGCAACAAACTGGTCCTCAGCTGCACAGTCCCGGCGTTAAAGGGCTGCCCTCTGCTGACTTATCCTGGATGGCACGGGCACAGCCCCTGGGGATGGGAGGAGTGCCAAATCCCAGCACTGCCTTTCCCAGCAGGGCTCCCTCCAGGTGAGCATTCAGCTCTGCAGGAGCACACACTACTGCCCTTCGTGCCGGGGCTGCTGTAGTCCTTGCTCACCTCCTCCAGCTCCTGGGGATGGAAGTCACGGCAGCTGCAGCTGCATTCTGGCAGTTCCCAGCAGCATCCACCTTCATGGAAGAGCATACAAGGGTTTGCAGGGACCTTGGGCCCTTGCACAAAGGGTCAGTGAAGTAGCACTAAGAGGCACCACCAGTAACGATGAATCCATTTGATGCCTCAGGCTGTCCTTAGCACAGCCTTAAAGAGACAATATTGACCCAGCAGTCACCAGATTTTTGTATTTTGTATTTAAAAGTTCTCCCAAAGTTTACCTCCTGAAAAAGAAGGCAACTTTATCATATCTAAGAAAATTCGACCAAGATGCTGCTTCTGAAACATCCAGCATTAACTATTTTCAGATACAGAACTACAAATAAGATTGATAGCAATTCCAACTGTCTCTAAATCCCCTCTTCTTCATTTTTCATATGCGGCTTTTTTTCTTCTGCCACAGAGAACTGAGCAGAGATAAAACCTCCTCACTCCATGTATTCTGCACACCCAGACACTGGAAGGGAGAGAAGTCAAGACGTGGTTGGTGGAGAGCCCTGACAGCAGCTGCAGAGCTGCTGCCTGCACCAGCACATCACGAACGTGGTCACACACAACAGTGAGAGCCCTGCCTTGGCTGCCTCACTGCCCCTGCAGGCTCCACCAATAACCCCAGGGAGAAAGGGCAAGAACAGTTTCTGACAAATTGGGAACACTTCAAGCAGCAGATGTTTGGATCTGTTCTAGTGTTTTACTACTCTGACAGGAAACAAACCAAACAACAACCAACCCAACACTTCTGAAATATTTAAAAATAGGAATTTATCTAATTTGTGCCCATGGCCACTTGTCCTTCCACTGGATAGCACCAAGTCTCCAACACTTACCCAGTCAGGAATTTTTACACATGGCCAAGATCCCCCTGAGATGGCTCTTCTCCAGGATGAACAGACTCAGCTCTCACAAGCTTTCCATAAGCTCACTAGCCCTTTGCTGGACTCCCTCCAGCACATTCTTGTTTCTCTGTGTATTGGGGAGCCCAGCACTGCAGTGATGATGCCCCTGAGCTGTTACCTCTCTCTTTTGCATCCTGGAGTACAACTGATCAGACAGGAGTGATGGAAGGAAAGCACAGGGCTTGGTTTAAACTGTAGAGCTCTACTGTAACACAGCAACATCCAGCTTATGAGCACTCCCCTATTTATCTTCCTCTGCTTGAAGGCTTTAAAGATCATTTACAGTAACTGCCACACACAAGAGGATTATTAACATCTCACACAACTCCCATGAGCAGCTCTCTAGCTTGGACAAAGAATACAGCAATTAAGAGGTGGATACACACAGCTGCTGGACATCCCCCCCTTCGGTCAAAATGCCATTGCTGACTGCTCTCAGCCCAGTATTTTTCATGGCAATTCTGTGAAAAGGCTGAAGAAAAAGCTCCCTGATGTTTGTTTCCTTGTATAGATATGTGAGACCAACTAGAAAACATTATAAGGGGGGTAGGGGTGTCACCATTGCTCAAATAAATCTATTTCACAATATGCTCTGCAGAGTCAAGCACTGCACAGGCCAATTAACTAATCTCTCACCCTTTCAAATTTTCTTACTTCTTTACAACTCTTATTTATTTGTTTTCAGACAGCAAAAGGAAGGAGCAGCTGCTTCCACAAAAATAGTCTGCTGAAAACCTTAGGCACAAATTGAACAAAGCAAAGTCCAGCAGGTCTAAAAAGACAAAAATGGCATTGGCACATTTAGATATGCAAACAGAGGAAGTAAGTGGAAACAGAATGGAAGATAACAAGGAAACATTTTCTGTGAGTCTGGTCATATACTGGGGCAGGTTATCTAGGAAAAATGTAGTGTCTATCCCTGGAGATATTAAAAGGCCTGTGCTACTTGCTCTGACCTGGGTGAGCAGAGGGGAATGAACTAGAGCTCCAGAGAACTCCCTGGACCCTGAGTAACATGTGATTCTGTAACAAGCTGTTCTGTCAATCACCATAATATAATACCAGCTTTTATTCAGGAGGGTACTAAAGGATAGGTTTAAATTTATGCATGAACCCTACAAAAATCAAAGGACTTCCGGTTAGTGGAAGAACAAACTTTCTGGCACAGCTCTAAACATGTGCTCATCACTTACTGCAGTTAAAGACAAATTTACCCACAGGCTAAAACAAGTAGTCGTGTTCCTTTCTGAATGGCCTTTTGTGTGTTGCTCTGTACATAGCACTTGGCTTCACTCATTTTTCGTGCTCCATTTACTGAGCATTATAGTCTGAGCAGAATTCCACACCAAAGCCTGAAGCACCATCACTAAACCATGTATCAGTGTCTAGCCATGTGAATTGAAAAGCCTCCATTGCACCTCTAGCAGGAGACCAGTACTATTAGCAAAATACTAGGAAAGCAGAAGTAGCAGCTATAGACATCAGCATAAAGAACATGGATTCATGACTTCAGCAGCACCAGAACCAGCCAACAGTTCCCTACAGCCTTCCAGTTTGTTCCCACTCTCACAAAATGAAGTAATGTGCTTATAAGCAGTTTCAAACAAATAAGGTATCATATTTGGAACTAGAGAAAACAGATACTGTTAGAACACAAAAACCCGTGCATTGCTGATATTCCAGCCAGAAGCAGCAGGTAAGTTTGCCTCAAAAGGTAACAGCTTAGCATTCCTTACACTCACAGGTCCATTTTGGCTCATTTGAAGAGTGAGCATTTTCCAACACGTGTTCAGCAAATTGCTAATGACAGGCAAAAAAATAGCATAGTGGCCTTCAGTGATTGATGAATCGATTCTGCCATGCCTATGGCTAATGCTCTTATATTTAACAGTGTTGGCACCATGCCAGTCACAGAGTTCAGCATTGCTTTCCCTTAAAAAACAAAACCCAAAAGAATCTCACCAACCAAAAGAAACAAAGACATCCCTCCCCTTTTTAACTTCTGAAAACATGACTTGTGCAGCATCTAGAAATCAAATTTTAGTATGATTCAGCTACTCGATCTGTTGTTTTTGTCCCTCTCTATGTGCACTTGGCTTGGTGCCCAGCTCTGAAAGAGACAAAGGTAGCAGAGACCCAGCTTTGTTTCCAGCCACAGCCACTCACTGCCAGAACCAGCTGCCAGGAGCCAGCTACAGCAGAAATGAGGTGCTGAAGATCTGTGACACTCCAATCAGCTCATTTGATTGATTCTTGGGAAGTGACTGGGTTAATTCACATTTCCTGCACCAAGGTTCCTCTGCAATGGCAATTCCTCACTTTGCCTCCTGGGAATTCTCAATCACTTTCTGTAAGCAGAATTTTGATTACATGAATGTCAACCTTTTGTTCTTTAATAGAAGTTGTTAAGTAGCCCCCTTGAAAAAACACTCCAGAGAGAGAAACCCTCCTACACAAAGGGAAGTGCTCTATTTCAATAGATCTCCATCCATGTGTGATAGTGCTCCAGCCAGGAATGTCACTGCAGTGCAGGGGCACTCCCTGATGTACAGACAGTGAAGGCACTTGACTGAACCCACCAGACTCAGCACAGAAACTGGCATTTACCTGCAACTTAACATTTACCTGTAAGGAGACTTGGAGGCTGTGGACAAAAGCAGAATGTAGCACATAAGGTACCAGAGAAGCCCCCAGACCCAGCAGTGGCCGAGATCAGACAGGACACAGCACCACTCAGACTGGAACACTTAACCCACACAACTTTTGGAAAGAGAGGGAAAGAGGCACTGATTTCTGAACCATCAAAAATGAGCAGAATAGTTCAACTCGGGAAAAAGCATTGAGAATACTAGATCAATGCAGAGGAACACCAGAACTGTAAGTGCTGAAAAGCTAAATATCAAGATAAATGGAAGTAAATCTTCCTCAAGATCAGCTTTGTTTACTGCCTGGATAATGAAAACAACAACCCTTTTTTAATGACCACTTGAGTAGTTAACAGGTCCAAACACAACACCTTAATAGAGTTTCTGGCAGCTAATATGCAAAACTAACAGTTCAACTTTTATCTCCAAAGTAGTCACATTGGAAAAAAAAACCCCAAAACCATTCAGATCATTAAGAGATGTTACAGAGAAGACTTCGCATAGAACAGGTAAAATAACTGCCAAAATGCAGGCCATTCATGCTACAGGAACCCCTCCTAAAGTCCACTCAGTCCCACATGTACCTCCAACACTGCATGTTGACAGCAGTCAGGTCTTCAGTCACTCAAAGCTGGGTTTGACTCATTCTCTTCTGTGTATTTCTTAGCAGCTAGTAAGAGCTCCCTTCTCCTATTACTCATCCCTAATTTTTGCATTTACTACTTGAACTATAATATGGGAAAAGCAGGAATGGAAGAGCAGCACACACAAAAAAAAGCAAACCAAACCCCCCAACTAGGCCCATGTGCCTCTTCCTCCAGTCTGGACTTTTAGCTCCAGAGAGAGGAAGGTCACAATGTGCCAAAACTCTGGAATTACAGTACCTGTAAGCAGAGTGATGGCATTTGTACTGCACAAAGCAGCTTCTTAACTTGTATGAGTCAATAAATACATAGAACATCTATAACAAACCCTAGAAGTGTCTGGGAACAGCTCACAGAAATCTCAGTCAGTCTTCTACACAGATATTGCATATATTATAGAAACTGATTTTTGGAGTCACAAACCAAATGTCTTCTTGTGCCATCTCCTCATTTCTGTCAGTTCAGTGTGGAGCTCGAAGTAACAAAAGATCCTTGAGAGGGTTTAGCTTGTTTCATCCATGCAGGTATTTTCAATTCTGAGCCAAACTTAGCCAACTGTGTTCACTGAAGATAATTTTATATCATGTGTGTACCATTCTTGTCTCTATTTTGACTGATAATAAACCCCTTGCAACTGCCTTTCTTGTCCAAGACAGTTCTATACAAAGTCATAGTCAAATTCACCTGAGTAAAAAAGAATTAAAAGGGGAGTGATACTCACTTCCTGCTTTCCACCTCTTCATTCTTCCACTAATGGGAAGGAGAAGATTCTGTGCACACTTTTGAAGCATCCTCCTCATGCTAAACCGTCACATAATTATTCTTAATTCTGCTTAATATCCAGTTGCAGTACTCCATTCCCCATTCTTTCAGAAAGAAAGGTGTGACAAGATCAGAAAAGTAGAACTCAGAAGGTAACAAATGCTTGCACGACCAATGACGGCAGAAACAGGTCAAAACTACTTTAGACAAAAGGTAAATGAACAAATCAAAATGGAAAAGAAGCAACAATTTCCAAGTGTGTGACCAAGTTTAATGACACATTTGTTCTCTGAAACATTTGACCATCAATAACATTTCATGGGTTGAGATGCCCAGAATGTTACTTCATAGGTGTTTTATATGAATATTTACAAAGACTTTCAAAATTCAGTGGCACTAAACAAACAAGAAGAACTTAAAACTTTAAGCTACAATGCTTAAAAAATGTAAACAGTTTATTTTACATAGTTGTAAAATATAAGAACTTTCTAATGCAGCTTAATTTTATCTGGAAGGTGAATATATCCTGGTGCCCGTGAACACGGAATGAGAGAATTCTTTACACAAGTATTGTGCTCCAGTGTGCAAAAAATTATATATAAGAAAGGAATCTAAAGTCCACAACAATTAAAAGACAACAAAAGAATTTTCACGTCCTGAAGTTGAGAAATTTATAAAAACATTTACACATGGTTGCTGACCCATCAAAAACTTGCATAACATAAAACTCTGAATATTAGCTACTACAAATTCAAGATCTTTCTCAAATGGAATTTTGTGCAAAGATCAGACTACATAATTCAGCATTTTTCCAGTCTTCCCCCCACCTCAACTCCTGACATCTAGTGGCCACAAGCACCACTAAAATGCTTTTGATACAGGTTCCAATTCGTGCATATATCCAAAAGGCACACACATGTGCAAACACGGTTTTGTGCAGAAACCTGTGCAAGTTGACAATGACATTGCAAAACAGCTGTTTGGAGAAAGTTTAGAGTCTAATGTTTGGCAGGATTATTCTTACACATTCCTTTCTATCCTACAAGCCCAGGTGTTAATAGGCACACTGCTTTCCAATGATCCAATATTTGAGTAGCCTTAAAATAAAGATTTAAAAATAAATCAGCCTGTAACATTATTATATTAGATACTTTGCTTCTGCCTGCATTATTTATGGAATTTTAATCCCACAGTACCATAGCTTTATGCTGTCAGTTACAAACCAACTAAGATACATATTTCTTTTTGTTAATGAAGACTTTAATTGCTCCAGTAAAGTCAGCTGATAAAAGCACTTCTGTGTGATCTGTCTTCAGAGCTCCTTAACAGGAAAGAGAATAAATGGTTAGTTCATTTAAAAAAAAAAATATATATATATAAATCACACTCTCATTTAAATATATGACATCACTGTGATACTCTCCTTCCTTTATCATATTCCTGATTTCTAGCCAACACTTCAAGAAAATCTGCATTTCTAGGAAAGAAACCTTTTCATTAATGGTTGGTGCACCTCTATCATCTAACAGCTCTAATGTAAAAGGAATAATCCTTAACTACTTAGGATGGCAGCTGTACCCCTCATCTCACATCCTCAGCTTTTAAGAATGCAACAGCTGCCAAAATGTTGAAGGTGGAATGCTAAATTGGAATACATACCCATGCCACTGCAAAGACTTTTCTTCTCAAGAAATTCCCACCCAGATCCAAAGTCTTCATAATATTTTCCTGCTCATACCATGGTACCAAGCAGAGTTCATCTTAAAACACCTACCAGAGGGTATGGTGTCTGATATCTCACAATCTTCTCCCTTACTTTCAGCTTCTTGCTTTTCAGAAGTTTCCAGTGACACCATCAACCCAGGATTTGGAGCAAAGATCGCAGAGGTGACGACTGCATTGTGTGCTTCAGAAAGACAATCCAATTTTGATTATCTTGTTTCAATAATTTGTTAATTTTACAAGAATAGCAGGCATAAATTCTAGTAAATATACAAGAATCTCAGTGCTAGTGCCATCAGGTAAACTCAGAATTCAAGGAACAACTGTCATTGTTCTATATTCTTAGGGATTTCAGAAGATGCTCTAAGTGCCCCAAACTAACTGGCAAGAGGTCCAAAAAACATTTGATATAAACATGGCCCACATTTCCCAAAAGCTGTGTATATGGAGCAGATAAAAGAGCTGCTTTTTCCCTACCCGTTTTTGCTTTTAGCCTACTATGAAAGAAAAAGCTTGCATTTGTTTTCAAAGTCACTTTTCCATAAAGGATTATGGGTTGATAATTATTTTGATTTCTACAATCATTAAAGAAAACATTACATTCATTCCAAATCTCTTATTGAAGCTGGACAAACTCTAAGCTACTCTGTCTCTTGCCCTCCCAAAGAGAGTCTCCTGTGAACAAGGATTCCTGATAGGCCACCAATTACCATGCATGCTGCTAAGAATTTGTTCAAACGAACTGCATAGCAAATAAAATATTTCAATTTTCAAATCATATGAGCTTTGATAAAACAAAGATCAAAAGCTGGTTTTTACCTTTAATGCCTTCCCAGAAGTCATTTCGGTCTCTTCTTACAGATGTAAACTTGCTCAGGTCATGGTATGTACTCCAAATGTAGACATATTTGTCTTCTGAACCACTTACAATGTAGGTAAAGTCATGGCTAAAGATTCAAAGAAGGAAAAACATTACTTTTCTTAGCTGTTCAAGCATGCATTACAGTAACTCTGCATCTCTAAACTCTGACACTAACTGGGCTACAGCCCAGTAAGTACAAATTATTTAATCTGGGAAATTTATCTGGAGTAGGGGGACTGAGCAAGATCATCTCCCAAAGTCATTTCCAAACTCAGTTCTAGCACAGTTCCTGCACTCACAGCAACAGTAATGGACACACATCAAACTGTCCACAGGATGCAACTGCATTCATTCATCTACAGAAGCTCCCAGCTCTTCACTCTTGAGCAGTTTTTTTACCTTTGCATTCTGAGCCAAATGACATTTCAGAGGCTCAGTTTCATGCCAATGTAGATTATTTAAACAAAAGCCTCTGTACTTCAGCTACAGCATTTCCCAAATCCAGCAACTCCACTGTTACAATACTTACCTAAAGCTGGCTTTGATTTGGCTGCTGCTGTTGACATAACCTTTGTACTTCATAGATAGAGACAGATCTCTTAGATCATACAACCTGATTCTGGAATCATTTGATGTCACTAGTATCTAGAAAAGAAATAAATAAATTTAAGAGTGGAAACAATTAGTCCTCTGTAACGATTTTTTCACCTGCACATTAATCAGAGCATAATGTCATTAAAAGAATATATACTCTATTTTACTACTACTTAGTGTTGTATTAGCCTAAATCAGCAAAGAGTAAGGTTCATTTTAGTAGTGTTAAAAGATTTGGTACAAACGTACTAAGCATTAGATATAAATATCAGAATTCAGTACTGGGCCAAAGCTGCACTGAAAGACAGTACCTTATTCTCTCCTGGCAAAGGTTCAATGCCAGTAATTTTTCTTCCAACTCTATTTCGACCTCTGGTAGAACGCACATGTATTTGTGTGTGATACTTCAAGTGCTGAAAAGATAACAAAACGTGTCCCAGTTAAAAACAATTGTGCAAAAACTTCAGTTTGCTTCAAGCTCTAACGGGTTTTTCTTGGTATTTAAATAACCACGACTTCTAAATCTGTTTGTTACTTAACATAAAAAAAATCCACAGTCTCAAAGTCTTTACCTCTGTGTCATAAAAGATGCATCTTCCATCGTAGGTGCCTATGACTGCATATTTGCCATTCTGACAGAAGTTGGCAGCTGTAATCAATTTTGTCTGTCCATCTACTTCATTCCATAATGCCACTTTTTTGTCAGGAATGTTCCAGAGTCGGAGTTTTCCATCCAATGAACCACTTAAGAAGTACCTGTCATCCTGAGAACACACACAAGTTTTAATCTTCACTTGTGCTACGAGTATGTCTCTGCCTCCCTTAAAACCTTCCCATCCCATTTTCAAACAGCCCCTCTACACAATTTCTCAGATAAGAACCCTCAGATGAGCTGATTATAATGTTTACAAGAAACTTGTGGCAACTGGAATTCAAATTCTTACAGGTTATCAACAAGATAACATACATGCAGTTAATTATACCTCAGGTTAGAAAATTGCTCACTGCTAGCCAAGTTCTACCCTCTCAACACTCACCCTGCCAGGAGCTGAAAGCTCCTTTCACAGTTTCCAATACATCTACTAGTTCTGTATGTTTAGGGAACACTGGCAAACACCATTCTTCCACTTGAGTTTTATTAAGAAGCTTGATTGCAGTATTTAAAAAAAATTATAAAAAATATATTGAAAGTACTTTCTGGAGGTCTATGATCCACCTCCCCCACTTGTAGCGAGGACAGTTCCAAAAGTTCAATCAGGCTGTACTGGGTTATATTCTGTCAAGTTTTAAAAATTCTCAAAGACTCTGTGGTCTCTGGACAATCTGTTCAATCTCATTATGATTTTCTTATCATCCAGGAGGCATATTTTTCAAGTGCACAAACTATTATTCAATTTTTTTTTTTAATTAAAGAAAAAAAAAGCATTATCATTTTAAATTCTACCTCTCTAGAACTAAGAGGGCAGTTACACTTACCCTTGGATGGAAAGCTATAGCAGTGACAAAGTCTATATGCTGGAAACAGCAAAGACATTCTCTTCTTGATATGTGCCATAATCTGACAGTTTTATCCATAGAAGAAGAAAGCAAGAAGTAATTCTGTGAAACAAGAGCATTCCACAGTTATTAACAGACACAAAAGTAACTGGAAATACAGAATTGGACTGGTAGAGCCTTACCAACTTCTATGCTGCCATGAAATTCAACATTTTATCTTTTCAGATAAAAAGGTTTATCCAAATTACTATTACTGATCAGTGCTTTCCTAAAGAGCTGTACACTGATCCTTGGGCACAGAAAATTTTCCAGAAGAATCTCAGTGAAAATGAATACTTGGAATGTAGTTAAAGTATTCAGAGAAGAAATGGCACGACAGACTTCAGAGATGCCTGAGATGCTTCAACCAGACTGTGCTCCTAAAAGCACAACTGCATTTCCACGTGGAGAATATCTGAGTAATTCTGATGTGAAACAAGATAATTCTCTGATTTCAAAGTAGATGTACGTATTCAGCAACTTCAGAATGTGTACACTTTGCACAAAAAGAGAAGCATACTGAAGACAAGAAAAGTAGTAACACCATAAAACAGAAACCACACAGCTCAATGGAAAATCCTCCCACTCTAAATAATTTACTTTCACTATTGAATACACAACTGTAATTGTTACTGGCTTGGGTTTTTTTAAGACAACTTTTAATTACACGAGCTCATTTTATTCCAACTATTTCAACTAGAATAAATGCTGCCTTTACAAAACTTCTTTTAACTTCAAGGATCATTTCATATTGTTTAAATGTATGGTTCCAGTGGCAACTGACAACAGAAAACAAAGAGAACACAGAAGAACTGTGCAGCCTGTATTAAGGTGCCTTACTTTAGACCAGGAAAGATCAAGGAGATCTGCTGTATGGCCTTTGTATTTGCAAAATGGTCGTTGACGAAACGGGGCATTTTTATCATCTGGGTCTTCATCAACTCCACTGCAAATCTATGAGAGAAATGTATAGAAATAGTACCAAATATTAGCTGGAAAAATTAACAATGAGGCACTTACTGCTTAAAAAAGTATAAGGACAATATTGCACTAATAAACAACCGAAGTAAATGTCAAGTACAATGAGCTGTGAAACATCAACCTGAAATTGCAAAATTAAGAAGTTCTAAATTTTCCATTTTTCAGCTCTTATTCAGTGCGATCAGTTTGACAGCAACTTAAGCAAACACCTGAAGATAAGCTTTTGGAACAAAGCATATCAACCTTAAAAAATGTGTTCCACTTCAGAATGTAAGCTGTGAGTTCAGGTTTCCAAGTTTCAAGTGCATATCATTAATGACAACTTCCTAGTGAGAGACTAGTTCAGAATTAACAAGTGTAAAATAATAATGAAAAAAAAAGTCCTAGAAGTTCCTATACAAAACCTCTGCAGGAAAAAACAAACCAACCCAACCCCAAAAAAACCCAACCACTCAACATCTCCGGTGTGTGTGGCTTAGCAAGCCCACTCATTTACATGAGTTAAGGAACATTGCTGGCCTCCCTGCTTCCCCCTCTGCCGAAACAACACATGCCAAGTAATGCTACTGCCAAGATCTTCACTTAAACCCTAATTTTGTCATCTGTTTCTTACACTATTGGAAGCCAAAAATAGAAAAAAAAAACACCTTAAATACATTAATTTTAATGGCAAAATTTACTACAGTATCTGAAAACTTTACAAGAGTGTCTGAATACTTTTCTTCAGTCATGTTCCATTTTTTTTCTACGCGGATGTGAAAAATTTAAATATGTCAGGTATCGTTATGCTTCTGAGAATCCCATTGCTCACTCTGGCCTTCCTCAGAAAAAGCATCAAGTGAGACATCAACCACAAGTAATTGTCAGACATAAAGCACTAAGACAGGAAATTCAATGATGTAGTGTTTTTCCCCTTAGCAATTCACTCAGCAATCTCCTCTGGCAGGAGGTGACAGCACAGCTATGCAGATTTTGTAATGCTTCAAATTCAGTGATGGGCTTCCTTGCTTGCACCCCTTGTGCATATTTGATTGAAGACATTCATTGATATGACAGTTTGACAAAAAGACACAAGCCAAGAACTCCTTTAATGTGTGTTTGGATAAAGCAACAATGAAGATCTGGAATTACAAACCAGACCACCTCTTCCTCTCCCAATACCTTGTGTACTTACCCCTGCATCGGTATCAGACTTGGAAGAATTCAGGCTCTCTTGAGAGGGAGAAGGGGAGACACGGCCTGGAACACAGACAGAAACACCATGCTCAACATCAAGTTCCCAAAAACACAGCCTTTCTGCTGTTTCAGAGCTCTAGGCATGCATGGAGAGATACCTTCTGTGTTGTACTTCATTCGCATGTTATTGAAATAGTCAAAGGCATTCTTTAAAACCCATATCCTTACAACGTTGTCCTGCCCTGCAGATGCCAGTAATCGACCACAGTGAGAAAATTTCATTGTCCAAACAGCACCCTGTCAAAATAAAGAGATGATTGTTTAAGTCACAAAAAGTGCTTTTCTGCATACCAAAAAGACTTTCTGCGTCAACTGACATGATTTAGACGTACACAAGATACCACAAGTAAAATAAACTGCAGATCAAAACACTGATAAGTAATTGTTAAGACTGCTGGATTGTGCAACACATGTGCAAAAACAGTTTGAAAGAAAAAGCCCACAGGGCAGATGACTGCAAGAGAGGAAATACAGGTCAGCACTACCACAGAATTCCATGTAAGATTTGTACAGCTGTCTGAGGGACCCAGAACCTCCTGTTTGGTTTTTAGGACCGACAAGTACTTGTAGCTGCACTTGAGGTTTGCATGCTTTTTTTTTTGAAGTAGAAACTGTGCTTGGTTATATCAACTGGCAACCAAAATGGGTACTACATATATTTGTTATATTCATAATTGGCATGAGGGCTTTGCAAAGCCTCTGATGATAACAATTCTTTCTGCATTGCAAAGTCCAAAGAGTTACTAGTCAATAAACCATAACCACACAAGCAGTATCCCATTTCCTCCTGCTACTGAACAAAGAGCTACTAGGCATTTGACTCCAACAAGCTCCACCAATTTGGAGGAATTTCCTAGGTTTAAGAAGTCAAATATTGGCATGATGGAAACTAACAGAGATTACCAGCAGGAATGGAAAATTTGGTTGTGGATGACAAGCTTCCAATCTCTGGTCACTGACTGCAATAGATCATTACTCTCAGCCCAACACTTAGAGATGAGGGATTGCTTCCAATGTCAGACAGCTGCTGTCAGCAGAAGTTTGGCAAATCAGGAATACTAGAATGTATTCCAGACTCCATAGGGAAGCATGCACACTTCAAACAGTGATGAATAGGTAGTTTTTCTGCCTCATTCTCCACAGGCATCTCTGCAAATATCCTATCCTGGTTTCTACCCTCCTTATTATTCTGATCTACATACTCTATTAACCTCTCTCAACTTTTGCCTCCAGAACCTGTAAGTATTTCTGTTCAATACTTGTGTTCATCTGTCTAACAAACTAACTTATTTACTGCTGAGCAGGTCAAGCTTGCTGCTCTGTGCTCAGTTCTGGTAGTGGAAAATAGTCCATTTCAGCCTGAAGTTGTAACTGCAGGAACTAAAAATACCCAAATACCATTTGATACCATAACTCTTCAAAGGAGAGCTCTGGAGAATCCCTGATGCCTGGGAGTCTACATGCTTTTCACCCTCTGAAGATCTCATCAAACTAGCAAAATTCTCATATTTTTGCCAGTCTTATTATTTTCCAGAATTAAGTTTTTCACCGAGAATAAATCTGACAATCATTTTTGGAGGTCAGCAAGTAGATGAAAATGAAACGTTGAAGCTCAGGCTGAACAGATTCAGAAAACCACAGAAGGAATTTGAGACCTACCATATGCTCTCCACTGAGATCCTGAACAACTTTAATTTGTTCAAAATCATAAGGTCCCTTGAAGCCATGTGCTGCTTTGAACTTAACTGGTCTTGTATAGGGCATCCCTTCATCATCACTGGAAGAGGGATCATCTTGATCTGTGTGAAAGACTAAGAGGAACACAAATTCAGCACTACATATTGCAGCACCCATTTATTCTGTTAGTAAGCTTTTTGGTAGCAGATTAGTCTTGAATTAGACAATTTTTATAGGCAATTTTAAGATCTTAAAGGAAAATAAGAATAGTATTGCATCAAAGCCTAAAAATACATCCGCATTAATTTTAGGCTACAGTGAATCCAAACACTGAACACTGAAAATAAGAACTTGTATCAATTTTTGTTCTGCCTCTTCCTTGGCACCTGTCTTGCATTCAGCAGATCCTGCACTAAGCGATTTCTGTCAGTTTAATGTGTGCTGATAATGAGTCTATTGGTTTCTTCTCCGAGTACACTGCAATGGCCTGGTGATTTGCCTATGAAGTATAGGAATTGCAAAAGAGCTGTGGCCAACAGCCAGTGGCAAGCCAAGACACTGAAGTGCAGCAGCTCCATGGCACTTATCTCAGGCTGTGGTTACACCAGCTTGCTGCAGCACTAGAAGCCTGTCTGAAATATACACTGATGCAATTGTGTAGGAGACAGTTCAGTCGTAGTTGGGAAATCTAACAGGAGCTCAAGCTATATGAGAATTCTAATTGTGGCACTTCTTGCCAGAAAACTATCTGATTTATTAAAGTAATGAATATAATCCCTACCTCATCCTTTGCTGGAATAACGTTCCAAAAATACGATATTGTGACATTTTGATATCAAAACCTCTTTCTAACAGCACAACAAAGAATCAGAGTATTAAGCTGGTTTAGTTAAAAAGGTCTGTCAACAATTACTTTACAAGGATTTATGCTTGTAACCTGGTCGTCTCAAAATGCCTAAGTTACAAGGTTCAACTCTAAAAAATTTGCATCACCAACTGTAGAAGAGTGGAAGAACGGAGCAGTGTATGTTCCTCTGCCAGCTTTGATTCCTAAAAGCACAAGGATAAACTGACTATCCTATTAAAAAAAAAAAAAATTGAATGTCACTTACCTTCATCTCGAACACTCTTCACCTTATTTACAGCACGTTCACCATATTCTTCAGCAAGGTGCTTTGCTTTCTTTACAGATTTGCCAAGGAACTTTTTCAGTTGAGTCCTTAAAAGCAAGAGTAGTTTTTCAAGACATAATAATGGAAAATTCTCTTTTTTTTTTGCTACTATGAATCAATAACTTCGATTTGAAATGCAATCTTATCTTTTCTCATTACTGCTTCTTAAAATAAGCAGTAAATTTAACAGCAGTCATGCAATCTTCAGTTCAACCACAGAGCTACAGGCTTATGTAAAATCAGGTATCACTTGTAAAGTGATTACTTAAAAGGTAAATTGTTCAATAGTCAGAAGGTAAGCTTCAGCTTAGAAAAATAAAATCTGTTTTTTCTTTCTAGGAAGAGGAAAAAACATAAACCAGCATCTTACGTTTTCTGTTTTAACCTCCCTCCATCGGTGTCAGTCTGCTGTGTCTGCATTTTGTCTTCATCATCAGACTGTGCTGCATCATTACTAGGAAATACAGAAGTGACTGTTTAATGGGATATCATAATGAATTTAAATTGAGTGAAACATTAGTAAAATAGGCTCTGCACTTTAGGATCCATCCTTATTCCTCTGTGTAACACATTGGAAAAACATGGACATTATTTCAATCACTTAATAAAGTGATTAATAAGGTCTTTCAGTCCTTAGGCATCTTGATATTAAAGCTACATACACTCTGCAGGTGCCAAAGATACACTATTCCTTGCCACACATTTCCAACTTAAGCTTATAGTGACACTTGGAAAGCTAAGAGCAGACAAAACACATTAAATTATTAGGAACTAGTAACATGCCACTTTGTTCTCATATCTTGCTTTCCACAGAACAAATAAATTAATAGTTGTTAATTCTGAAATAGAAGTTTTTCCACAAAAGAGTTCTAGAGAATTGAGCTTTTCAATAACAAACCAACGCAAAAAAACCTAGAAACTGTCTGATGTATAAATTAATATAGGCCTTTGAAAAGAACATCTACCCTGACACGATTTTCTGATCATTAAGTACGTGTCTTCTTCTATCAAAGATTGCAGAAAGACTCCGTTTTACATATTAGAAGGATCTAAGGCTCTATTAAGAACAGGTAAACCTCAAAGCAGTCAGTTGAACTAATGACAACAGATCTTCAGAGGAACAGTCTCCTATGAAACACTGAAAAAGCTACAGGAGGTGGTGGCATGAACAACATCCAGTACTTGAATGTAAGCTGTGTTTATGTCAGCACAGAAATGGCATTTAATACATCAAAGGCTAATCGGAAATCAGTGGATTTTCAGATGTACTTGCTTGTCAAGTTTCAGCAATATCAGCAACTTTTAGTTAACTTGAGAGAAATCAATAAGGAGCCTGGTTCACTGAGAACTGGTAATTAGCTCAGGTTAGTCAGACAGATGGATTGGGGCTCTTTTTACCTGCATCAGAGCAGCTTCCGTTTATGCAAAAACTGTGAGAGCAACAGCATCTCATGAGCTGAAAGCTCTCATGATTCATACCTGACGTATTCTTTAGTTCTCCTCATGATATGCAAAGTCAGAGGATTAATGCCTGTTGGCAACTTTTCTTCTGCCAAACTCAGAGGTATTTCTTCACCTGTATCAAGGTTTTTTATCATTACACTTGCCAGAATTTCCTATGGGAAAAAATAACATGTGAAATGAAGAGAACTTGATTAGACTTGAAAATCTGGAGCAAAACAGAAATCATCAAAACTTACAAATTACTTATCTTACTGGGAAGTTCTGTAGCTCACTGTATATTTATTTTACAAAGACTAAGTTTAAATTAGCGTGTTAGTGCAAACATTATCAACCACTAGATAAAGATGAACAGTTATATATCACAAAATTCAATTTCATTAATCAGAAATGCAGCTATACAGACATCAACCACTGCCTGACACCTTTCACACTAATATCAAACATATTATGTAATTAAAAGATGTTGCAGTCTTCCCCTTTCCTACTCCAGCTCCTGTATCTTAGGTTTAGCCAAAGGCCAAGTTAACATAGAGAGAAAAGGAATTCAGAACTGACTAGTACCACAAAGGAAAAGGTTTATTTGGAATATCTCATGAACACTTACATAGTTGCAGCAACAGTTAAAGAAAGCTATACAGTAATAAACACAAATGAAAACTTACAAAAGCCAAATAGAATCAGGATAAAGTGGAATTATTAACTGAAGAAACAATTTCTTAGTATGAGGAAGATAATTTTCCTATTGCTGACTCTTTCTCCTTTTAGACACGTGACAAAATACCAGGTTTGCTGGTGCTCCCTCCCATGAAAATCCTCCGAGTTGTTTGCATAGCTACCAAACTTGATGGTATTTCAAGTCTGTTACAGCTCACACTTCCAAAGGCTAATGCCACACATGACTCAGGCATGACAAAGTTCTGAGGTGGACAAAGCCAGCTGTGCCCTCACTCCTATTTGCATTCCTGGTGTCAGCATGGAGTAGTTCAGAGAACAAGGAGTGACCTGTGACTAGGACAATTCTTTTAACAGACAGGGAAAGCAAGCACAAAGGTGTACCATGTACAGACCACAGCCACTGATACCTCATCTGTGAGCTCTCTGCCAGAGTTAGACCTGGGTCTTTGAGGTCCAAGTACTTCATTTGTTGTTTGGCCATCAGCTGCTTTCCCATTTTCCTGAAATTGAGCAGAAATAGATTACATTATCTCTACTGTAACACGGAAGCAATAGAAAATGTTAGTTATCAAATTTACAACCATTTCCCAATACCTGTGCAGTGACGATTTTATCTCCACTAGTTGCACTGGCCAAATCCAAGGAAGGCTGAGAATCTTTGGGCACACCCTCTGTCACTGAACTTGACGTTAAAAGACCACCGGCTGTGAAGCTGTCTCGAGAAACTGAAAAGAGATTTATCAGAAAGAAGAGCTTAACACTTGCCATAGGCAAATCCTAACATCAGTTACAGGCTTGAACACCCCTTCTGACCAGTTTGGCATTTTTTTAATGATCAACTGCCAGCAAATCTAACTTACAATTATGTATTTCGTATACAGTTGGAGGTTCAGGCATGATTTCACACCCTAGGCCTTTTAAGCGTAATTAACTTCTTTTTAATAGTCATTTCCCCAGTAACCCAGGACTACTCATTTTCGTAAGAGCTCAGTCCACACGTTGACTTGCATTTCTATGCAAATACAGACCACATTGTATTTGAAGTAAATGTTTTTTAGCTTATGTATTGATTAATCAACTTCTCCTTGCTATAGCTACAACTATATTAGTAGCAAGTCTTACTTTACAAGAAAGTCTGTGAATGAGGAACACTTCTAAAGCAGAAGGGTGTTACTTCAGTGTAACAAGCTGAGATTGTTGAAGGACTTTTTACCCATCAACTAAACTAAAATCACAGGACTGAATGATCCTTCACTCAAAACAACCAATAGTAACCCTGTATCTAAAATAGAATACTTGCCTTCTAAACCAGGTTTTTGCACTTCAAAATCCAGTTCACTCTTCTTCTTCCGGGGAGGTGGAGCTGGTCGTGCAGGGGGAGGTGGTCTCGGGGGAGGAACATTTGTGGGAGGCGGGGGCCGGGCCGGGACAGGTTTCTTCGTGCTCGCCACTATGTCAGGCTCTACAGTCAGCTGCCTTGGTGGCTTTGCTGGGGGCATTTCTTCTGCTGTAGAAAGGTCTTTGGTAGATAAATCTGAAGCCACTTTATCGAAAGTATTTGCCTCTTTCTTGTCTATAATGTCCTCTTTTTTTGATGTTTCTCCTTGTGCTTCAGTTTCATCCATTTTATGGTCAGTTGCATTTGTTACTTCTGTTAGTTTATGAGATTCCTGTTGGTCAGAACTAATCAAAAGCTTCCCAGACTCCAATTCAGCATCTTTACACACACTCTGATCCTCTGGCTCTCTAGTGTCTTCTGGTAATGGTATTTTAGCAGCTAGTACTTCTGGGATATCACTAATGATACCTGCTCCAGAAATCCAAGCATTTGCATCTGAAGTTGGAACAGTCAATTCATTTCCTCCAGAAGCTAAAGAATCATCCTCTAGTTGTTGGGCCTTCTGGCTTTCTTCTATAATACTGTCAATAATCTAGAGAAACAAAACAAAACCATTTTACCAGTCACCAGCAGGCACTTCCTGGGTACACAAACCAGTCAGTCTGCACAACACCCACAAGAACCCTTCCACTGAAAAGTTGTAGTATATACAAAATGCATTTTGTTTAAAAAGACTAGAACCTTGGTGCAGAAATGGGCACATTCAAAAGAGAAAACAAAGTGACTAATTTCCAGTCTTCTTTAACATGCTTCGAGAGAAAGTTAAGAAACAAAAGCTGTTCACTCCTCAGAGTTCTCATGTACTAAGTATGATCCTGTGCATTACACAAATAATTCAAAACTGGTGAATCCCAAGTATGTTCTTAGAACACTTGGTTTGATTTTTCCCCTTTAGATGAACATTCTTACTAACATTAACAACTAATTTTAACCTATGATAGTTTAAGGATGAATATTGATCATTAAATTATTTAATATTTTTAGTGTGATGCTGGAAGCTCAAAGCAATATTTAACTAACCTCTTTTGAATCATCTTGTTTCATTTCTCGTACAAATGTTTCATTTCCAGTTTTGTGTAGTTTATTGTCCATATCCTACAGAAGAAAAAGTCATAAGACTATGGTATTAACTTCTTCAGTAAGATGATCTAACAAAAATACAGCTCCAACAAATTAAATAGCATAAAGGACAAGAAATCTGCCACATTTTCACACATTACTGCTGTCAGATGTTTAAACAGTAATGCTCACTACTCATGAGTAGTACTTCACAGTCATGCACAGAAAGGCTGCACACTATGCAACAAAATAGACAGTTCTAGATAAGAGACTGCAACCACAACTAAAATCAAACTGAAGGCACCATGAAGTTCAGAGAAACAAACACATGTAATAATCTGCAGCAAGGAAATTCCATATTAAAATATTTTCTATTTTTTATTGGCTTTTAGGAAAGGATGCAAGAACTATATAATAGCAACATAGAGTAGAAACTATTTAGAAATATCCAAGTTAAGGCAGGCAGTTCTATCAAATGGTCACAAATATGCTTCTGAGGTTCTAACACGGAATCTTACATTCTACAATTATTCCTAATGCACATTGTCTCTTTTAGCCATCAGTCACCTTCATGCAGATCCTTCCAAAATCCAAATAAGATGAACTGAAAATCTTCTATTTGTGACTAAACATTTTAATCAATTCCTACAATATTTTAGGTTCAGAACCAGAAGTAGTTTATACCACAGGACACTGCTTTAACCTCAGGTGATATGGACTAGTAAGTACTCTATCATACACCTTCCCTTCTACATGAATTGTTAGAATCCTAAAGAGTTTGGGTTAGGAAAAAAAAACCTTTAAAGACCATCTAGTCCAATGAAAGACCACATCACTACATTGTCCATAAGCACATATATCAGCAATATCTAAAGTGGAATCTGATGGAATCCTTGACATTAGAAGGGATCTGCACAGATCCACTAGTCCTCAAAGCAAAGCCAACTAGACCAGGGTCTTTTCAATCATTTGTTCCTGGTTTTTTGTTTAGAGTAACTGTCTAGTACAGACATGCAAGAAATTTCTCCTTAGATTTTGTCTAGACTCTCAGACAATCAAACAGAACGTCTAGAGCATCCTAACATATTATGTTTGAAACCCCTTCCTGCCCCAAACTCTTGCTGACATCCATCTTGGAGAGTTCTGATCTACAGAAATGGCATATTGTGCAAAGACAGCTGCAATTATAGAAAAATTCTTCCTCCCTCTCCCCTCCCTCCCCCTCCTACCACAAAGTGTTTCTAATCTAAATGCAAGCTCTACTTTGCTTTATTACTAAAACCTATCTTCAAACGTATGATGACTTAAATACTTAAGTGTAATCAGTGCCTACAGAAGCCCATTATATTAATTTCGAATTCTGTTGACATTAAACTCACACACCTATTAAACTTTGGACTTAGGAAATATTTCTTACCCATTCCAAGACAAACTATATCATTAGTCACACATTCACTGAACTGATACGATACCAAGCAGAGAAACTACTACTTTTTCCACTTTCAGAAACTTAGCTTTGAACAAGTGATTTAGGAAGATACTTTAAAAATCTAATAGCAACATAGAGAACTTCATAGCTAATAATTCATGAAGAGATTAAAGTTAGTTTTGAAGTGCATTGATTGCATAAAGTTTAGTGAGAATGATAAAACAACACTGCTTGAAAGGCTTACACATGTAATACTTAATTATTAAAGGGACATTAAACAGAACACAAAATGGGGAGTAAGGCCCTGTTCCCTAAGAGGTATAGCAAGATAAGTATCACTGTTAAAATACACTATTGATTCAGAGCAGAGTACTGCTGACAGCTCAAACACTGGCTTCACTAGGATTTCCCAACACTGCAGACAAAACTACAAGCCTTTGTTAGATAGAAGTGTTGTACAGCACCACCTTTGGCCCTGTGAGACCAGGAAATGAGTGGTATTTGCACAAGGTTCCAGCTCCTCACCTATTCACTGTGTGCTGGATTCAGCCCCGCTGTCACTATGCACAGAATACCAATTACCTGCGTGGGAAGTGGCAATGCTGTCTCATTAAGCTAAATATAGTGTTTTATCTTCACATAACCTAGAGGGGAGCTTCTGAAGTACAAACATTAAGATTTTTCTTATTTTGGAGACAAAAAAGAGAGTACAATCAACTATTTCACTTAAATCAGGACCAAAACCCAGGTGGCTGCAGAAGCTTGCTTATTACTCACAAATCAGTTGAAAGAGGACAGTTTAGTAATCACATACAGCTTAATTAAATTGCACATACACATGTCAGAATAAAATGAGCTTCAAGACACTGTAGCATACCCTAAATAAAAGGAAAACTGGAATTTCAAGACACGCACACTTGCTACCTACAGCAAGGAAAGTCTGTAATTTCCTCCGTGTGCAGATGTCAGGACTACTGCAGCACATCTACATTAGGTGCAAATACTCAACCCTGTGTTCATCAACAAGCACTTGACTGATTCTAAGAAGAAACTCACCTTTACTACATGGGTTTCAACTTTTGTTGGTGACCTGTTAGAAAGAGAAGACAGACTTAGGTAGAGTTCAAAGACAGTAAGCTTTGTTTTAAACAGTCTATAACACAGCCTTCCTTTGCAGGAACTGTATACTTGATCATTTAGATGAGCAAAGTGAATGTTTTTCACATCACTTCTGTACAAGTTCCCTACTCTATGCCCCACACAGATCCACAGCTTCTACAAACTATGAGAGTTTGTCAGTAGAATCTTCTAGAAATCACCTTTGTGGCCCTTTTCTAACAAAAAGATGTTATTCCAAGTACAAAACTAAAAACATTTTGCATTACAGATAATTTTAAATTAGCATGTGTATGCCAAGCATCGGGTGTACACTAAAGAAACAAAAACTCTTAGAAAGCTGAAGCACAAACACTCCAGTACCCTCCAAATCAAGTGCCCAAATCCTAATCCATAAGAGTTGGCACTATCACAGCCACTCTGCCCTTCAGACTCTGTAGCAAAACTAAGATCTTGTTTCTAATCAGGACATTTGGTATAAATAGAGACAAAATAGATTGTAACAGGAAGGAACCGTTGTGCACTACTTTCCAAAATACTCGGTGCCAAACAGTGACTTTGCATTAGCAACCACTCACACACCACCTCTCCCAACACTAATTACATGAAAGAGCTAGCTATCTTAGGGGAATGGAATCAAATAATTACTTCTTGTCAAGTCAATTCAATTAGTGGATGGTCAGCTTTTATTATATCCTGAACTTACATCTTCTAAAAGACTTTCAGAATTCTGGAAGATATTTAAATACTGAGTCACACTGCTTACTCTGACTACAGAATCTTACTGATACATAAGGGAAAGGTTGGACTAGATGATTTTTCCAGAGTTATTCCACCCTGAAATGTTCTATGACTTTATCAGTTTGTCAGTCACAAACAGAGACAAAGTTGCAGACTAATTCTGTATAAGCTTAGTACCAAATGAATCACCTGGATTGCACACACATCCCAGATATACAATCTGAACCCCAAGTATCACCTGGCACCAAGCAATACAGACAAATATCGACATCTCAGGCTCATTTGCCCCTCCTGCCTCCAAAATCGTTTCAAGGAACAACAGCGCCTGAAAAAACCCACAACTATTTCCATTTGGTTTTAAAGAATTTCAGCTCCCTTTTTACCCTTTGGAAGCATTTAATCACAAAAAGCAAAGATCTCATTTATAAACAGAGCTAAGTAAACGAGAAAGTACAGGGGATTGGAACATAAAAACTCTATCATTGCCGTTAATTTAATATGTTAGACTGCGATGCTTCTGCCCAAATATTAACTTCAGGTACACAATACCTGTGACATTGTTTTGAAGTATAATCCTCCTAGAAAGCTCTAACCCCAATGTGCAAAAAAGGAGAAAAAATAATATTTTGACCAGAAAAAATCAAGAATATTTTTTTGCCTCACAAAATACATTACTGGGAAAGGCTGCAGCCTGTGTGGGATTTCTGGTTATTGAAATATTTTCAGTTCCACTATCAACTCTTGGAAATATTTTCAGTTCCACTATCAACTCTTGGATTTCCTTAGGAGTGGCAGAAATGTGTCACAGTTCATTAAATCCATGAGATGACTTTAACAATGAAACATATTTATAATTACAATATTAATGCCTGGGTTTCAGCCAGGGTCCTATTATACAAGACACTGCTTAGACTCAACAACCTAAATAAGACAAATCCTTCAACTGCAAATCGATATTTCAGTTTTCTACTGTGACACTTCCCACTAATTAGCCCCTCGCTTTCTGGTACAGGCAACTCATTCCTACTCTGGTTACACAAAATAGGAGGTTCACGACTGTTTCAGACTTCTTCAGCTAATTAGTTTTGCAGAAAATCTGCACTCAAACAAAACCAGATGTTACTTTCCACGCTCAGGCTACTCAGCTACCTTGGGAAAATGGTGCTTGAGTGATAAGGGTTACAGAACTAGCAGGTGTAGAACACAACATCGTGCTGATAGCTTGACATAACCCACACACACAATTAAGGAGAAGCTTTACCAAGGAACTGACATGCTTTTAAAATACTATGAAACTTCCAGAAGTGTTTGCCAAAAAGTCACTTTCAGATCAGTCTGTAATACAGCCAGGTAAGTTCAGTGGCTTGCCTGAGAGGACTTGAGCTGTGTGTCTGTCAGCACCACGGCTCCCTGAGCCGCGAGCAGTTACTGCTTATGTGCTACTGTGTTTACACAAAGGCAGCCAGCTCGGTAACTGAAATCTTCTGTAGCTCAACATGACTCTGGAATGGTCTTGTCTTCCCAACCACCTGAACTTACAGGCTTCTCCATGTTCTCCAGTTTTAGTTTAAGTCCATGAGTTTCCTGGATGCAGTGTATGAAATCCTTGCATTTTTTAAAAATATGTATACAGTGGCAAAAGTGTCTGAAAATATTTACACACGATCAACCCAAAGATCAAATATTGATTTGGCTTTGAAAGGCCAGGCAGCACATGAAAACTGACATATGCCACAGAAAACATAAGGCAAAAACTAATCTGGTATGAACATTTACTAAAAAGTGGGATTTATAAACCGATAGCAACACATCTTCTAGACTGCATTTCACATAACTTCTAAATTATCTTACATGATACCACTTGTACACTAGTTTAACAAAGGAAGGCTTCAAGGTTATCTACAAAGATTAAAAGACTGAATTAACAATTCAAAGAAATATCCCATTTCACCTGCACAAATAGATGTCTGATTAATCTGAAAGCCAAATAAACTCACAAAGAAACTTCTTAAAAATTTGTTTATCCTACTATCAAATTCATCCTGATAGTGATCAGGCTTCACAAATTCAACATATTGTTGTTAAGTTTTGTGACAGAAAACAAAACATTCAGCCCTTCAAACAAAAAACAATGTGAATACTGGCCTTGGGCAAATCCCAAAGCGACAGTGCCTGCCTTCCTGGGAGGATGTGCATTGTTATACAACAGGTGTGCTAGCAAGCAGATGGGAAAAGGTTTGCGGTGCACACAGAGCCGCTGTGACCTGTACAAAACACACAGGTTCAGCAGCCAGCCCAGGAACTGCACTCACTGCTGTCCTGCACACGATGCTCCCTGTAACCTGTGGCAGCTGTAATTACTCCTGCTGCAGCTCCCCACGGCAGTCACACCCCCACACCTACAGAGAGTCACTGCAGTGCATGGGCTGCCCTGGGGAAGCTCCTGTGTGGAAGCATCAGCAGATTCTGGGTGCAGAAATGCATCTGCAGCACTGAACACGACCAACACTTCACACTCCATACACTTGCTGCCAGGATCAGTTTTACACACTGGCTAAAACACTCGCGTGCACAAAAGTTGTACTAAGCATCTCCCACATGTCAATGAACCTTATCTGTCTTCCTACACAGAGGAACACTACATTCTTCAGGAAAAGCATCAAGGCAACTTCTAAAAGACAGGACTACTGAAGTTACACGTCAGGAATTTAAACAAAAGTACCAGAGGACATTTCTCATTACCTACACCATCTCTTTCATTTCGTTTCTCATAACAGTTTTTAGGGTAACAACATACGAGGAACAAACTTGCCCCCCCACTGTGAGGCATATGAAGTTCAAACTATTAGGTTTGGCAGTTCTTGATTTCAGAGTGGGTGGATCACTTTTCCTATAAATAAAATATAGAGGGTCTGTTACGTGCCTGCATCTAACCAAGTGTGCCTTACTTCATACTTTTCTTCTCTCAAAACTGATACCCTTCTGCATGGGACTGTTCAGGCCTCTACATTTCCTAAATTCTTCTATGGTTATAGTGCTTTTAAAGCAAGTGACAGAGGTTAAATAGGGACATTTTCTGTCACACCTCCTCTCCCTTTTTACTGTGGACTTAGTTATCCAACAGAAGGATACTCTCCACACTTCCTGTCAAAAGCAGAATTACAAGTAAAGGCAAGGTCTAGAGCAGAAGGGATGCACACAGGCCTCACCAGAGGGGACACAGTAGTCTCAAAACATCTCCAAACACACCTCACCTTAGAGAATTCATCACCCCAGAAGCACTAACTCAGACCACTCTAATCTGAAAGAAACACTTTGCATCAGGTTCTGCAATTTCTGCTAATTAGTTAATTAGTTCTTAAAAAGCACCAGTTACAGATGTACTCAAGGATGAGGATATGGTTTTTCCTTGAGAGGGACTCAAGCATCAGTAATTTAATGACTTAACAGTGGAAATTGGGAGTCTACATTCAGCTTGAAAACTCCACTCTTATAGACCAGATAACAAAATAAATAAACAGCAAAGAAGTCAGCAAGCTGACGTGAACACTTGGCAGCACTTTCAGAGTTTCTCTATCAGCAGCTATTAAAACTTCCCCACATACAACAAAGGCCAGGGAGGGAGGAAGCTACAAACCTCACATTTTTAGTGAGGGCAAATATATCTACACTGCTTTGCTGCAAACTATTGCTGCCAAAAAGGGTTCCCAACTGATTTTACTGATCATCAGAACACTGAATACAGGAGGAAATATCTGAAACTGCAGAGGGCAACATGTACTTGTTTTCAGTTGCCTTGCCTGCAACAAGAAGGTTTTGATTTTTTTTTGGTCCCAACTCAACATCATTACACATGCAAAATAATATACCAGCCTGCTTCCTAGAAGTGTCCAGTGCACTTGTGAAATTAGCTCTTATGAACTCTCAAAGCTTATTTTGAGATAATACTGTCCATATTCCATTAATCCATAGATTCAACAACAGACTGAATTACAGACCAGTAGCCGTATTGCAAACTGAGCTCATGGACGTCACCTCCTGACTTGACTCAGGCTCACAGAATTCTATTAACTCGAGTCAATGATGCATTGACACAGGTTATGGAAGAGCACTAGAGAAATCAAAAGCATCTTTCACTTTAATTTCTAGTGAGTGACTTCATATTATCAAGTTCTGCTTAGATACAGGTGGTGTAAACTTGTAAAGCCAGGACACGTGGCATTATGTGTATCAGACAAAAGGTGGATGTGCAGTTGGGCAGATTTAATAGCTCACTTCTACCAAACCTTCTGCTTCCCCTTTCCTGTCTGTGGCCTCTAGTCACACTAATCCCTCACCTTCACCCTCTCCTGTCCCAACCCTGACAGGTTCCAGCTGCTTTAACTTATTGAACAGTTTTTGCTGTTCCTAGTTTTCAGATGTTTGAGTTAATGCAGAGAAGAGTTTGATCACTAATCCTAGAAGGTAAGCAGTTGGAGAAAAACCTCACTTCAGTAATGTGAATTTGGCTTATCACATCTTGCAGAACTGTATGCTAAGAAGTGCTTTTCACCAGGCTACAGCTAAGTAGCTAAGTTCAGAAAAATTTTACAGGATCTAAAGGTGAGGAGAAAAGATCTAGTCTTTCTTGTAGGCATCCAGTGACTACTGAGTTGCAGCTTAAAACAAGCTCCTTAGTCCATTATTAAAGCTTCAAATGCATGGATCCCACAATCCATATCTATTACTCTACAAACAAGCCATGTGAAACCTCATCCTACCAAGTAAAATAATGCAGAGGTTTGGTCCAGGCTATACGAAAAACAGAACTGATACAAGCCATAACCTGTCCAGCACACAAGCAGAAAGAGAAATTTACAGGAGGGAGCACATTTGGCTGACACCAACAACACGGTGTCAAGGTTAGTTCTGAGGCAGCAGCACTGGCATCTATTTCACAAAACGCTGGTACATTTTCACTACTGGAACCAACTGGCTAAAGGCAAGAAGCATCAAAGAAACACAGAATCACAGATTTGTTAGGGTTGGAAGGGACCTTTGGAGATAATCTAGTCCAATCCCCATGAAAAACAGTAGAAGTATTAAAGACACCACTAAAAACAGGGCACAGAGCACACGAGAAGTTGTTCTTCACGCAGCAACAGCTGCCTGTTGCTGACGAAGCTCGCTCGCTCCTCCTTCCTCAGAAAATCTGTTACTTTTATCGCATTTCAGGGATTACTTCTGTCGATGCCGATGCCATCTCGGCACGTCTCCTCCCAGCACTACACCCGCTCCCGCCTCAGCAAGGCAGGTATGAGCTCATCCTCTCACGGCCACCGCTGTCCGCACCACCCCGAGCGCCGAGCGAGTCCCGCTCGCTTCCCCGCACCCTCCGCGCTCCGAGCGGACCCCGAGCTCTCCGAGGCGGCCACGGCCCCGCTCTGGCCCCGCTTCCCCCCCACACCCCCGGGAGCTGCCCAGGGACCGCGGGGCCGCGCTGAGAGAAAGAGGGAGGAAGGGAGGAAAGGCAGGGCCGGGCGAACTCACGGCGCGGGGGAGCCCGCGGGATGCACGTCCTCAGGCGCATCGTAGAACTCCTCGGTGTCGCTGTCGGACGCCATGGCCGGGCCGGGCCGCCACCTCCGGGCACCGCGGGCCGGGCGGCGCCGCGCGGGTATCGCGAGAGCGGCCCGGCCCCGCCCCCGCCCGCGCGGCGCTACAGAGGGCCGGGGGGAGGGGCTCCCCCGCGCGCTGCAGCGCCCCCTGGCGGCCGCGCTGAGGGGGTAAGGGAGAGCCGGAGCCTCTCGGCCCTCACGGAACCGCAGGATGGCAAAATCACGGAATCGAACAGGCTGGAAAAGACCTCTGAGGTAATCGAGCCCAACCGATGGCCCAACACCACCCTGTCAGCCAGACCAGGGCACCGAGTGCCACGTTGAGTCTTTCCTTTCACATCTCCAGCGACGGTGACTGCGCCACCTCCCAGGGCAGCCCCTTCCAATGTCTAATCGCTCTTTCTGTGAAGAAATTCTTCCCAACGTCCAGCCTAAACCTCCCCTGGTGCAACTTAAAACTTTATCCTCTTGTCCTGTTGCTGGTTCTCTGGGAGAAGAGCCTGACTCCTACCTTGGTCTTTTCCAGCCAAAGGATTCTGTGATAGAATCAGGTGATAGAGAATTAAGATAGTCTACTACACAAAATGACAAGAACTTTATAAAGAATTTTTTCTCATTAATTTCTATAATGAATGTTTGAAATTGGCAGCAGGAATTAAATAATACGGTTCCTTATTTGTTTTTCTTCATATTTTCCTTCCATAAATTTTCATCTGATCTGGTCAGTTTTAACCTTTGATCTAATTATGAGTGATCAACAGTAACTCCCAGAGGAAAGAGGCTTCCCCGTGAAACCTGCATTGCTTTTAATATTTGCTCAGCAATATGTGCCTGTTCTGAGCCAAAGCACTTAATCAACACATGTGACGGTGGCAGGCTGAGCATCAATTTAGGCTTCCCTCCACATTCTCTGCACTGACCTCCTGTCCCCCTTGCTCCTTGGTTCCTTTAGCTCAGTTAAAGCTCTTTTTCTGACTTCTAACAAACACAGAGTTTCCCAAAGCACTGACACAAACTGGAGTTCTCTGACTATTCTCTAATTTTTGTAAAATGAGGCTTAAGGTAATTGAACCAGATACTGTTGTCAAATGCTCAATACAGAGGTGGTTGTGCACATGAAGGCAGGTACATGCGCACCTGTCCTTGCACATGCAGGTGACATGAGACCACATCCTCTAGTTCCCTTAAAAAAATCATGATGCTTCTCAGCCAAATTAGCAGAAGTGCTGTGATGACAGGAAGGAAATGCATGAGCAATTCTTCTAATTCTTTTTAAAAATAAGGAAGAACGAGCCTAGCATGCACCTTAAGTTCTCAATGTTGAAGAATTTGAATAAATAATTATTACAGAAAATTGCTGACTTTATTCATTGCACACTGTTTCTGCTCTGACAGCCAAACATGACAATTGCATTAGAGTAAATAGGATGGCCTCTAAATTATTAAAGTAATGATGTAACCTTAGCTGGGGAAAGCAGATGGCTCTGGAAACTGGAGAAAAATGCTATTGAAAAGCATCTTGAATTGTTTATCAGTTTGTCACTCATGGCAGCTGCATGACTTCATGTTTTATTAGGCAGAGGAAATTACATCATTGCAGAATTGGGATTAAATAAAGTCCCAGTTTTGGTATTTAGTCAGGTCTTAGATGATGATTAAAATTCAGCTTTACTGCAGTGGTCTTGACCTTTCCACTCCAAACTCACTTGTTTTTTGCATCAAAGTGGCTTCTCAGAGGTTGACAGAGCCCCTAGATCAGGAGGATTATAACCACATCTCCACAGTGACACAGCCCAGCCTGCTTCATCCATGGAGACAAACATAATAGGGGCTACTGAGGTGTTATCTAAGCATCAAGAAACCCACTGGCCTAGACAGAGCCAGAACAAGGGCTTGTTCCTGGTGGGGTTATGCTGCCTGCTGCCTCTGCAGGTTGGTGCTGAGGCTGTACGGTGTTTTCAGGCTGACTGAGTGCTGTTATCTCTGCTGCTCGTAAAGAACAGCAAGAGGACGATTGGGTGTAACAGGGACAAAGTTTCCCAAGACAGAAGATAAAGATCATAATTAGTGTTTGCAAGCAACCTGGCTGCTTTCTCCCCAGAACTGGCACAGCTCTTTCCCAGGCTGCAGGCAGGGATGAGCACCAGGATGGCAGTGAGGGCTCATCTCACCTTGCAATAGAAGTGGAATGTGTTGGCTTGGAGGGACTGCAATGGGCAGCTCTGTAAATCCTCAGACTTATATCCCATATTGTTCCTGGCCCAGTTGCCTCAAAACCAAACCCACATGAGGAAGAAGACAAGATAGATTAAAATCCTTATGAATGGCAGACTCCTTGACATAACAGACTGTACATTTGCTAAGATTTGCTAACACAAAATCATACACAATTGAATTACTTGAATTATTTTCTGGCTTCCATGTCCTGCTCAACCATTAGTCTATGTATTTCACACCCGAGTGAACACAAACTGATCCCAGTGTTTCTCCAGCACACCATGGCTGAGCCCTGTGCCCAGCAGCTGAAGGTCCTTCATGCCCTCTCTGATGTTGACCAGGTAATGAAAGTTTTTTCTTCTTTAGCTTGGACATGGACTTCCCCCAGGGCCTCCCATGAAGCAGAGCTCATGCATCAGCTTGTCTCAAGCACTCTGTGGTGCCAGCAGGACCATCTTACCAAAATCACCACTGACGTGTGGAAGTTTCCTGGTCTGTTGCCATGGCCAGGCTGACTTCAAGCATAAAGGCTTGTGTCTTTTTGAGTGACTTTGCTGCCGCTTTTGTGGTTCAGAGGCTCAGAAAGCTCAGGAGTCCCTCTCTGTTGCCTTCTAGCTTATTGGCTAGCACTGCTGATATTGGCAGATCAGTCTTGGCCCCATTAAATCTTTATATACTGACTGCAGACAGACACAGGGTAGATTTGCAGCCTCTGCAAAATATCACTCATCTCCTGATTCATCTGGTCACCTAGGGACATAAGATTTTAAAGCAAAATCGGCTTTTATCATTGCATTAAAATAATAAGGGCAAAAAGTATTTTTGTATTTTTAGGGATAACTTTGAGCTGATTCCATCCTGTAGCATAAATAGTGGGTAATTTCCTGTGTGTCTTCTGGGCACAGGGAGAAACAAGGGGCACAAGTGCTGGAAGAACTTCTGGTGCCAGGTCTACCATAGGATGAAGACAGTCAAAGTTAAACCCAAAACATCTGACTGAACCAAGAATTACACCAGGGTTTCCTGCATGGCATCCTGGGGCTTGGGGATGCTTCTCTGTATGACCTTGCTCCCCAGGGATACAGAGTTTGGTGAGAGTAAAAGAGACCAAGATGACCAGAGATGACAAGTATGTGAAACTGTGAATGACATCAGTGGTCAGATAAAACAGGGTAAGTCCCTTTGACTGAAAATCCTGAGCACCAAGCCTGTGCTGGTCTGAGAGAGGCAGGGAAACAGGAAAAGCTGCATACCTTGAGCACCATGTAGGAGCATCTATCTTTGCCAACTTGTTTGACAAGCCATTGATGCAAATCATGATTTCTGGTTCTCTTTGTGAGAGCTGCTCCTGCCTAGTGCTGCAAACCACTGTTGATGCACTGCTGCCACTCGGGCACCTTCCCTTGGCACCTGCCACCACAGCCATCACACTGTGTCACCTTGGTCCCTGTGCTGTCCCAGGGGGAGCTTGCTGAGAGGTTTGGTGTGTTGACAACTGTCTTGCACTGGCAGTTTTCTGTGAAGGGTAGTCACATAGGATGCAGAGTGCACCCAAAATGGTGCAGAAGTGCCAGGAGAGTCACAGGAGGATGAGGAGGGGTGAGCAACTTTGGTGAGTATTGGCAAAGACAGGAACCAGGGGAAACTGGAGGAGGGAGGAAGGATCCCAGCTAGCAAAATGCTAGGAGGGAACTCAGATCATCCTGCAAGGGGGTGAAGAAATGCACTAAGAAATGCAAACACAGAGATAACTGGTAGAATGTGGTCCAACACCCACCTCCAGGCATAGGGGAGTGGAAAATCTGCACTGGGAAATGCTCTGTACCCAGCTCCTATACAGCCTTCCCTGGGCACCCAGGTAACAACAGTGATGAAAACCCCATAAATAGCAAATCAGATCACAGAAAACACACTGACAAAGATATCAAGCAAAATGTTTCCTGAAGAAGGTGTGGCAGGGAAGAGAGATATGGCATGGTTGTCTGTGTCTGTATGTGTCAGGTGTGGAAACAGACAGTGGCATTTGCCAGCTGCTGATTACTAAGTCACACTGCAAGCCCTGTGCCTGGGCTATTTACATCAGCAGCTATGAAACAGGTTTGTTTTCATGCA
This sequence comes from Sturnus vulgaris, assembly GCF_052056855.1. Lineage (NCBI taxonomy): Eukaryota > Metazoa > Chordata > Aves > Passeriformes > Sturnidae > Sturnus > Sturnus vulgaris. The sequence continues at coordinate 13,128,141 of NC_142256.1, read as the reverse complement.
GATTATGAGGCTGATTGGGAGCACATGGTGCTATAACACATGCCTTTCCTTTCTGGGAGCATGGGAAGTACTCAGCACAAGGCATGCTCTAGGAAAGAAAATATCCTGTGTAACTGAAAAGTATATCTGGAAAATATTTTCCTTGAATGGACTGGGCAGTCTTTTCCTGTTGTTATTAAGAGAGGAAGGTCTTCTGTCTTATTTTTTCTGAAGGTTATTCATCAGGAGCTGTAGTAATAGTCAAGGAATAATGAGCTCAAACTGAAAGAGATTTAGTTGAGATATAAAGGAGAAATTATTTACTGTGAGGGTCGTGAGGCACTGGAACATGTTTCCTAGAGAAGTTATGGGTGCCCAATCCCTTGCAATGTCAAGGCCAGGTTGGATGAGGTGTTGAGCAAATCAGTGGTAAGTGCCCCTGCACTCTTTCCTTATGGAGATGCCCTTCCCACTCCTGGCAGTGCCCAGCACGTGTGCTTTATGCAACTGAAGGGGTTGGCTTGTTTTTTCTCTGCAAAGGCCAGATCCACCCTGGGAAAACCCAGCAGTGAGGCTCCTTCCCATGGCTCAAAAGGTGGGAAGAAGAGGTTTAATGTCCCCTGAGAGGTTGGTGCTCTTTTCCTCCAAACACAAAGTATGCCCAGCCCAGATCCTGCCTCCATCCCTGCATCGATCTCACAGGTGTAGGGACATGGTACCTGGAACTGAACAGCAGTGACAGGTCCCTGGCAAAGAGGGGAGCCAGGATGGGCTGAGAAAAACTGACAGTTCCTGGGGGGTTTCCCTGCTTCCAGAAGCAGAGCATCAAACTTTTCTTTTGGAAGTGAAATAACCTTGTTATTTTTATGGTCAGTTACCCAAAGTGTGAAGCAGGATGAAGTGCAGCTACTAAATCAAAGATGAGGTGAAGACTCAGTGCCTGCTGAATGGGTTAAGAAACAATTGAGAAAGACCCATTTGTCTTTTGAGGTGGCCTCCCAAAACTCAGACTGTGCATGGCTTTCTATTCAAAGAATTTCCCTGCTGCTCTGACTTGCACTATATCATCTGCTCTCACAAACAAACCAATTTAACTACACAGACGTGCTGTTTAATCGCTCTTCCTGGCACACTGACAGTTCCTGCATGTGCAGATGCGTTGTGTCTCAGCTTTGCCAATGCAAATGCTCTGTCCTCCAAATTTCTATGTTTTATTTTTGTCTGAAGATGCTCAGTGGATTCATATAAAATTGTTACAATTTTGTTTTCTCTATACTATGTCTCTAGATGCCTAAAAGCTCACTGCTATTTTATGAATCAGGCTTGGTGTATCAATGTGTAGCAGAGCCAGGAGTTCTTCTTTTCTCTGAACACCTACTTCTGTTCTTGCAGCTCACCAAAAATCATGATCAAAGCAATGAATGCTGGAATGCATACTGAAAGAGAGTGCATTGGCAGTTTTTGTAAGGAACAATTGAGAGTGGCTTGCTTTGAAGTGAATTTTGTCACGTTTTAAAAGGTAATTTGTTACTTGTGGAGATTTTTAAAATTCCAAAATTAATGTAAGTGTTGAAAGAGAAACAAATACATATCTTTTACTTACATAATTTTACAGAACACTTACATTGAAAGGGAAAGAGAAATAGATTACAATGGAGGAATGATGTTGCATACATTTTCCCTAATGGACAAAATTAATTCTGAAACAGCTGCATTCTAAAAACGCTCTCAAAAATTGGTCTGATTCCTAAAGACACTAAGGAGTCTGGAATTTATAACTTTATATATACAGTTAACACTAAGCCAGTCGGTGCTAAGAAAACATTTTCTGCAGCTCCTGGTCATCACCTCTGTTTAATAACCTGGGGCTGCTCTCCTGGGCACTGCCTCTCTGATGTGGTGCAGGGAGGACCCAGACTGTCCTGGCCTACAGCCAGCTGGTCAAACTGTTTTTAACTGAGATTTTATCAGCCCTTGATCTCTAGTTTAGACTCAATTTCTCCACAGAATAAATGCAAATGGGGCGCAGTTGCATGAAGGGACTTCCATGACTGTAAGAAATTGTACTTGGAGGAAAATGAAGCTGTTTGTTGCACAGAGGTACCTGTTGAGCAGAGCAGGACCTGAAAGTTGTAGCCCTGTGGGCAGGACTCATGCTAGAGCTGGCACTGATTTAGGGTTCACAGGTGGGATTTTATATCCCAAGCTTCACTACTAAAACTTTTGTCTTCCTGACCACTTTCTCATGGTCCCATGGCTTGCTGGGACTGTGGGTTCAGGAGTTCATGTGCAACCTCACTTGTGAGCCTGCATTTACCTGTGCCTCTATTGGTACTCTCCAGATCTGGGTTTCCAGTTCTTCCCTCAAAACTTGCATCCTCTTCCACAAACACACCAGCACCTTTCTCCAGCTCCATTACTTGCCCACAGAATGCCCATAAAATGCAGAGCACACATCAGCACTTGCTGGGAAGTCCCAGGGAGAAACTGCAATGCCCAACCACCATGGCATGAGTCAGGGTTGCCATGGCAGCCCCAACTTTGGATTCTCCTGCTTTCATGGTTTTCTGCCTAAACCTTAGGATTAGTTTAACCCAAGTTTATATATATGTATCTATCTATGTATCTATCTATCTATCTAGATAACATGCACTTTTGATGCTAATTACTATTTACTTCTAGTGACTTGTTCTGCCGTTTTTTCTCTTGATAGACTCTGGGTCCCAGAGGAAATTAAATTGTTCATTGCTGCTCATTCCAGTGTCCAGAAAGAGCACATGGTGAATATCTGTGAACCTGGGTGGACAGGTGTGGGATAGATGGTTGAAATGGGCCTTCTTGAGTTTTTATGGAAAAAATCTATCAAAAAACTCCACTCATTGAACCACCTGCCTCATTCCTCGGGATGAGCTTTATTCTCTGGTGCAAGAAGTGCTGCCGACAGAGCACAGGGATGGGGAGAGAGGTGGTGGTGTGATGGTGGTGGTAACAGAGAGATGTCAATACAGGGTAGCAGTAAAAGCTGGAATAACAGTGGTGTTGGGGTCAAATGAGCCTGATCTCTCCCAGATCAGGAGTATTTGCTGGTATATTGAAGTATTTGATGTGATTACCCTAGGGCACCCCCAGAGGCTGCACTGCAGCTTGGCAGTGTTTCCTCTCATTCTCTTTTCTGCTTTTTCCTTGCCAGCAGGGAGTGTGTCTTATACTGCCATCGTGGTCTATGTGAAGCATAACTCAGGGTGCAGCAATTTCCTGCTGTACACTTCCATTTGTGCCTCTTTGCTGCTGAATATATGTCCTTAATTACAGGCAGCAGAAGCAATTTATTTGCTTAACAGTGGCCAGGAAACATACCCAGGGGAGATCTCAGAACATGACCACAAAGCTGATAAAGATTAATGTTAGGTGATAGAACACTGGATTAGGCTATTCTCACATTTGGGTCAATATCTGCTATTCATAGCATGGACATTAAGTAAACGAATATCAGCTCATTATGTGCTATTATATTTAATGAAGTTCAGCATTTACTTTTCCTCTAAAGACTGCCAAGGACCACATTAACATCACTGTGTGCTCTGGCAGGCATGAGAGCAGTGTGGTGAGTTTAGCACAACAGTCACATCAGAGCTTTCAAAGGGCACTATGTGACCTCTATGTTTTATTGTTAGGCAAAACTAATAGTATTTGAGTTAGTCCCCATTGCTAACACAGAATTCATTATTAGTGGGTATAAATCTCTTTCCTGCTACAGGTGTTGATGTCTGTTGTGAAAGCTAATAGAGACATCAGTAGTAATTTATAAAAAAAATAAGCTTCAAGGCTATTGTTGATATTGTTGTGGTTTATCCAACAGCTCCATATCCCTGCTGTGCTGTGTCAGAAATAACAAAGCAGCTCCTTTGCGCTTTCATTCTCACCTCCATTAATTTCCTGCACTGATTAAAAAGTAATAATAATAATAATCCCAGAACTATTTAGGAAGTGCAGAAACCCAGCTGCATCCTTCTCATGGTAGGCCAGCATGTGTGCATAAGCTCAAGCCAGGAAGCTCCTCACCCCCCTGAACAGCTGCCTCTGCAAGGCTCTTCCAAATCCCTGCAGCCTGGCAGGATTTCTTCCTTTATCCCTTGACTGTTCATCACCTCTTCCCTGCTCCAGCCCACCCATTCTGTGGGCTCTCCACCGAAGTGGGACTGCCTCCCACTTCCCCTGCAATGCCCTGCTCCAACGTTAATCCAGCAGCTGAAGATCCCCAGTATCAAGTACCATGAAAAAGAAATCAACCCATATCCAGCAATTACTTCTGTGTAGAAACAGGAGCTTACTGGGAAATTCTGGTTTTCTGTTCAGTTTGTTGAGTCACACTGTGGTTCTGAGGGAGCTGAAACCACTCTGGGAATTCTTGAGGCTGTGCTAAAAAGAGCCTGATTTATTGTGCTGAGGAGAAAAACCATCTCTGGCTGTGGGCAATAAACAACCATTTATTGAGGCACAGAAAGCAGTGACGTTAAAGAACATAAAATTGAATGTAGTTCTTAGTGACACAATTATTCAAGCCACGGAACGCTTCACATACTGCACTACAGCACTGCCAAGCTCTAGACCAGCACCTTGCTGGAACAGCATCTGCACCAGCATGGGGCAGGGAGAACCCTGCCTGAAGGTATTCACAGCCCCACTGAAGTCCAGGAGAGGACCTGTAGCTACCAGAAGATAAAGAGAGAGCAGCCCTGAACCCCTGCAGATGAGGAACATCTGTGTGCTCCAGAGTAAGACCAGCCTCCTGCAGGAATGGTTTTCCCATCTAGGGGAAATTTTCAATATTTTAGACTTTTCTGCCGCTCACCAGCCAAAAATTCAAACTAAGGAGAAATGAAACTCTCAGACATTATCTTTTGGACAGAATCCTAAATTATGCAGCCTAACAGGCAGAAGGAGTAACTGCAAGGTCTTTGTTTAGATCTTCGATCTAAATTTAGAGCTTTTACTGGCTGTAAATAAAATCCTTGTAGTTGCTTATATACAACATTTTTCCTCCTCTTGGTTAATTTTGGGAGTGTTAAATATGTATTACTAAGTAACTGAAATGTCATAGTCCTAGATTAAGCACTAGTGGAATGAAATTAAAGGTTTCTGTTCCTGGTTTAGAAAAACCCAGTGTGAATGTTTTATAGCAGCAGCAAAGCCAGAATTACAGGTTAAACTCCCAATCTGTGTGCATGACTAACATCAGGAAAAGAGAAACTTTGAACTTTTAGAAACTCAAGCCAAGAAACAATGAAAGAAATGTAATTTATTTTAGATCCAGTGTTCTGGAAGGAAGCAGCTCCTGCTAAAGCCCTGGGCTCTGATGGCTTAGGGCTGGGGGTGCATCCCAGGGATGATGCCTGGACCTTGTGTGTGTGGATCTGAATTTTTCATCCCAGATATCCCATGGCGCTTGATTTAGTGAGACTGGCCAAGGCTTGCAGCAAAGCAGCAAAAACTGTGCCATCACCTCTGTCTTTCTTGTTGTAAGTGATTTAGAAGCTGTCCTGTCAATAGTTATGTGGCACTGCAGGGTCAGAGTTCTGGCAAATGTTCATTTGGTATAGGTAAATAAACCCCACACAAATACCTCTTTGTGACTGTGCATCAGACTGTGCATCACCCTGCACAGAGGCTGCCCAGAGGCCAAGCACCTGCTCAGGTGGGTGTTCTGTGGGAGCAGTGGGATTTCCAAGGCCAGCCCTCCCCATTCTGCCAGCTCTGGCTCTGCCAACAGTGGGAGGGAAGCAGTGAGGAGTGGAGACTAAGGAACAGCCTCCTCCAGAATTTTCTGTGCCTCAGATGATCCCAAGAAAAACAAGAGGGCTACTTATGTTTGCTTCCATATTTAGTACAGGAGGGAAATGCCCTCTTCAGCAGGAAGACAGCATGCTTGACCTTTCTTTCTATGTGTCCTAGCATGCAGAACAACAGTGGCCTTCATGAGAGTGGCGAGAAACACGTCACTGTTGAATTTTGGGGAGAACATGGCACATTTGTCACTATTGGTGTGGGGTAACCGGGAGCCTTTCACCATCTTCAGGTCTGCAGTGGGATCCTCCCTCCAAGCTCGTCAGTGGGCAGGAGTTTGTGGTTATGGGAGAAAGCAGCAAAAATGCTTGCTGCTGTGCTGATTTGATTTTAAACTTTCACCCAGGAATGCTAAGTCAAAGCTGCCTTGCCCCTCACATGGGCCAAAACCACCCTGCACTGTTCAATGGCAAGGTGCTGTTCTCAGCTGGCTTCTGCTTCATTTCCTCCTCAGCCCCTGAGCCAGCTCCATGACATGCCAGCGAGTACAATTTCCCATTTCCTTCCTCAGCTAATCCTGAACGGGACAATAAATAACAAGAGGACTCCTTTATAAGCAGCTATGAAGTACTCACATCCGCAGTGTTACTAAACTTACATGCTAATTTGTTATCAGAATATCTGTTGGTACGAGCAGCACTTGGACAGGCCTCCTCACTTTCCTCTGCAGCAGTGCCCTCCTGTTCTTCCTCCTGGAGGTGATTCTCCTGAGCTGGATGGAGCTGATCAGGAAAAGAACAGAAAGAAAAACCCAAACAAACTTATTTTATGTGAAAAAATCAAACTAAAGCTTGAGATTCTTAACCAAGAGAGGAAGATTTAAGAATCTTTTCAATGCATCGTTTTTAACAGCTGGCTGTGAAATGACCAATAAATATCCTCTTTCCACAGCTGGAAAGGCAGCACAAAGGTGCAGTGGCTCAATCCCCAGCCCTGCCGGGAAGCCGCAGCCCCATCCCTCTCCGAGCCCCATCCACGGCCCCTGGTGCTCCGTACGGGCTGAGCCCCGAGGCAGCGCTCAGGGCGCTGAACAGGGGAGCGAGGGCGCTGCTGGCGGGGGATGCGGGGCCGGGAGAGCGGCCGGGACCGCGCGGCTGCGGCCGCGTCCCCAGAGGGTGGCGCTGGGGCCCCGCCGTGCGCAGCCGGCAGCGAGGGGAAACGGGCCAATGTCACCGGGCAGCGAGGGGAAACGGGCCGGTGTCACCGGGCAGCGAGGGGAAACGGGCCAATGTCACCGGGCAGCGAGGGGAAACGGGCCGGTGTCACCGGGCAGCGAGGGGAAACGGGCCAATGTCACCGGACAGCGAGGGGAAACGGGCCGGTGTCACCGGGCAGCGAGGGGAAACGGGCCAATGTCACCGGACAGCGATGGGAGACGGGCCGGTGTCACCGGGCAGCGAGGGGAAACGGGGCGGTGTCACCTGACAGCGATGGGAAACGGGCCGGTGTCACCGGGCAGCGAGGGTCTCCGCGGGGTGTGCGCAGAGCCCTTAAGTGATGGGCAGCGTCTCCGGGGACTCCCCAGAGCCCGGGTCCCCTCGACTGAGCCGCACAGTGAAACCCCGGGATCAAATCCCGCTGGAGGCTTTGGGGCCACTACTTCCCCTGCTTCGACACGGGTTTGATACTCCAAGGAGAAAGGCACCATGTCTTGCCACCGTATCCAACAGCTAAAACCATCTTCAGGGAAAAATAAATCATGCCCCATCCCTGGAAGTGTTCAAGGCCAGTTTGGATGGGCTTTTGAACAACCTGGTCTTGTGGGAGGTGCCCGTGGCAGACAGATTGGAACTCGATGGTCCTTAAGGTCCCTTCCAACTCAAAGCCTTCTGTGATTCTACGTCTCCATTCAGGGATTGGCAAAGGAATCAATTTAAAGCCATTATTTGCCTCTGCATGAGAGCTGAGCTTAATCATATTCACTCCCTTGGGACCTTTCCACTTGCTTGTCTTTGAAGCAGTTCTCAGGGGTTGTTTCGATTTCCTCTGCAAGAAATAAGACTCTGGTGGCTTTTCCCAGCTCCTTTCCAACAGTTTGGTTCTTGGGTACTGGTTGAAATACTGGACATGGCATGTCTGCAATAAAGTAAGCTGAGATCTGCCCTGTGCCTGGTTGACTTGACTGGTCTCTTTCCTACTTGAAAAACACAGAAAGCCCCCAGGTTCTCCTGCACAGATATTTCACAAAGGCTAGAGGCAAAATCAATTTTAAATGGATTAACTCTTATGAGTGTACCTCTGTTTTCTTGAATATATTATATATCACAGGACAATTTAAATAGATTAAGTCCTGTGAGTTTAGCTCTGTATCCTGAATACCATGGAATTAAGGAAATCATGTTTTATAATATTGCTGGGAAGGACACTGATTCATTGTACAAAGCAGAGATCTAGTGCAGGCCAGTGTCTATGGGAGCTTGCTGTGTTGCTGAGGTTTCTGTCTGGTGCTTATCTCCCCTCACTGTGTCTTAAAGCAGAGCAAAGAACAGTTCAGGACCTCCTTCCTCAGGCAGCAGTGGAAGGGCATTCTGGTATAACAGAAAAGTACTATTGCTTCTGAGGGACTTGGACAAACATAATGCTGTGAGGAAACAGGTGCAGTTGGTGCAGTGGAAACAGATCCCCCCCTTTCTTGGTGCTGGGGCAGAGCAGACCCTGGGAAGCAGGGGCAGGACAGGGTCTGGTATTGGTGATGTGCTGAGGATGGCACCCATAGCTCATCTCCCCCTCCTCCCATTCGAGTTTGCACATGGCACTGCTGCAGGGGATCGAGCATGTGTGAATGCAAGGGTCACTCTGCAGGCAGGGGGATGTTTGCTGCTAGAGCCCCACAGTCCTGCTGTCTCCAGAGCCAAAGCAGCATAAGCATTTGGCACACAGGCTGCTGGAGATTTGTCTGAATACCTGGTTTGGAAGGCAGTTTGCAAAGCCATGGAGACATGACCCTCCCTGGCACAATGCTTGCAGGGCGATGCTGGAACCAGGAGACTGGGCAGTGCTGCAGCCCATGGAGCAATGTTCCAGCTGTCCTGTGGGGCAGATAAGCCTTCCTGTGCTGGCCTGGATCTGCAGCTGCTGTAGGCAGTGCCCCTGTTTCACATCACAGCTCCCTCTGGCCATTGGGGCCACCACCTCCAATAGTGGTCCTGCTCACTCAGTGCTTGCAAACACAGGACGTGATCTTCCTGTCTTGCAGATTTAAACTCCTCATTTGTTTTTACAAGAGCCAGATGAGCAGCTGACTCTACCCAGGCCATAAAGAAAGACTTGCCCATTCTGTTTGGAGTATACATCCCAGACAGAAAAGCTCCATGCATGCAGCACAAATAAACATGTCAAGTAACAGAAGAAAACAGTTTAAGAGGTATCTGTGTCTAAAAAGCCCAATGAGTAACTGCTAGCATAAACTTTGAAAAACAAGGAGCCAGATCCTTACTGGAGGAGACACAGCTGGATGTGCAGGGGGCAGCTCCCCAGGACATCAGCCCCCAGAAATGCTCTCTGAGGGCTCAGAAGCACCATCTGGACACGGAGCAGCTGCAGTTTGCAGTGCTATCCAGCAGGAAGCGTGATGCACGCTGCTAGCTTGCAAGAAAGCAAATATTGGCATTTTGGAGAAACTTGTAAATAGCATCTTGGATAAAACCTTATTTAAGCAGACAGGACCTTTATGTTCATAAGCAATGTGGAATCCAGTAACGACCAAATGTCACACCATAGCCTTTAAAGAACAAGACAAATGACCACAGTAAAGGACACATTACAGTAAGTAAATCTGAAATCAGCAGCAGCCCTCAGAGAACTTTGAGGAAATAGGAGCTCATCCAATACTGACATCTCCTCTGCCCCATGGTGAGAGGTGCAGGATGTGCAGCAGGAGCCAGTTTAGATGCTCACGCTACTATTGGCAGCCCTGAACCAAAGGTAGAAGATTCCTCCTTCTTCTCCAGTCTGTGGCAGTGCTGTCACAGTGTTGACTCACATCACAGACAGCTGCACCAAGCTGCTCCAAGGCAGAAAAGCAGTGTTCCCTCTGGAGCAGAAACATGGGGCTCCCATGCCAGTGCCCAGAGCAATGTATCCCCTAGCACTGGCCAAGGAAGGCAGGCATACACCTACCCAAGGGGGGTCTGAGCTGGAAGGAACCTCTCCTTGTGAAACAGGAATTGCAGAGCATACTCTAAATAAGAGGGGGCAAGGTGGAGCATGGCATCAAGGCCCTTGGCATCCTTTGTGCCTGGGTGGTGCAGTCCTGGATGGATGCACTGGCAGGGCAGGGAAGTGCACTCCGTGCTTTGCCAGCCATTCACTTGTGCCTCTAGCTAGCACTAAAAATAGTTCACTTTCATCAGCCTCAAGTTCATCACTAAAAGAGAGCAAGCAGATTTAATTCATTTGCACACAGCTTCATCTAGTCTTCAAGGGGAAGATGTGAGGCTGGCTTTAGCATTTATTATTTATCCAAGATGGATACTTTTGGGGTGCAGTGGCAGGGCCAAGTGGGGACTTCTGATGGCAACTGTGACAATCTGTCCTTTTTCCTGCTAATGAGGGTCAGGCCAGATCCAGCCCTGTCTGTGTCAACAGTTCTGCTGAATCCAGCGGTTACACCAGTGTTCAAATTACTTCCCATTAGTTAAAAACTGAATAAAGGAAGCTCAGTGAGGCTGAAAACCCTGCACAGCATAGGGTCCTAACTGTCCCTATTACATGTAGAAATGATTGTTCACCTCCATATAGGTGATGGCCAAGTCAGAGACTTTCACCGGGGGTGACTGTCCCGGAGCCATGGTCTCAGCAGAAAGTGTAGGTCAGTCAGTGTTTTAAGGCGTTTAACTCAGGTGCTGGGAAAAGCACCTTGTCAGGAAACACAGAGTTCATACTCTTGTTAGATACATCTGGCCCTCAGCAGATTGAAATTCAGGCTCTGGTGTCATCTCAGCCACTTACATTTGATTTACTCCTTGGCCAGGAATGATTTATGTATTTCTGCCTATTGCAGTTCATTAGATCTAAATAACAACCATCTTGCTTCAACCTGAGGGCTCATCCAATTCTTTATGCTGATGCACTCTGACACAAAGTCAGTCAGGAATGTGAAACGATGGCAATATTTGCTTTGAGCCCACTAATGGGAAGTACTCTAGCATGGAACTGTGCCTGGCTGCTCAGCCCAGGGCTCTCTGGTGCAGCAGTGCTGGCACAGGCACCCCTGGTACAGCACCATGGCCCTGACCAAGGGGAACATCAGGGCTCTGGCTCAGGGACTGGCTGCTGCTCCAGTGCAGATAACACCACAGTCCTGGCTCTGAGGAGACTGTTGTGGGAAAATGCTAATGGGATTTTTGTTACTTATTTGCTGTGGGCCAATACTAGCAACAAGAAACCACAAATTATACCTGGCTGTAGAAGGACAAAGAAGCTCTGCAGGGTGACTTCAGGAATCACAGAACATGGCCCACAGATTTTCTGTAATATAACAGTGTACAAAGACACCCATACCCTCTTCCAAATGTCTTTCCAAATATCCTGGTGAGCTGACACCCATCCGTCCCCAATGCCACCGTACTCTGGGCCTCACTGTCCATCAGCAAAGCTCAAGCCCCAGTTTGTAGGTTCATCTGAACAGTCTCATGGGAGCTGAGAGCTGTCTCAGGACATGAAGCTTGGGCAGCTCTGCTCAGCAAGCTCAGCAGTGATGGGCACAAGTCACCGGGCATATGTTGTGCTTTTGTTAAATGTCAAATTAAAGAGAAAGAAAGAGTAAACTGGGAATGGCAAAACTTTTCAGCACTGCTCCGGGACAGAAATTGTGACTTCCCAGGGCTTGCTCAATATGAAGTTTCACCATCTTCTCACATATGTGTAGATTTGTTTTGTAGTCTTGCAATTGCACCTTTTAAGAGCAAGTAAAAAAACCCTCAACATAACTGGGAGGAAAAAAAAAGAAAAAAAAATTCAATCCTGTCTGGTAGCTTGGAAACTGCAGCTCTGAAAGGGAATGACTCGTCTTTATCTGCAGAGCAACAGCGTGCCCTGGCCCTTGGCAGTGGGGATTACAGAAATTCGGGTGATTCTTAGGGTGTATAAATCTGCCCTTCTGGGTGGGAGGTGGGTACTGTGTGTGTGTCCCAAAGTGCACCAGGAACAGGTCAGCCCCGGTGGCTGAAGCTTTCCTCCCTGTTTGGCTCCTTGTACATCCCTGTGTCACTCTCTGCAAGGTTCTCAGGTGCCACCAGCCCTGACATCTCTCTTTCCCCACCCAGTGGTGAGAAGCAGACCTGGCCTTAGACCACAGCCATGTCAGGGGACTGTGGGGTCCACCCTACGGGGTTTGGGGCATGGAAAAACCCCAAACACCCAGCATCCAGGAGCAGCAGACAGAATTGCTGCAGGCAGCATACTGGTGCCTGAGCCCTCCCATTCCCAGGGGTAACACTGGCGCTGATAAAAGACAATTTCCCACACATTCTGCAGTTTACATAGTGATTAGCTTCTGCTAATTCCCAGGGGAAGGTAACTGAGTTATAAATGGATATATGACGTAGCAAGGGCGTAACTTAACTTCTCAGAAGCCTTTTCTGAAGTAGATGAGTATCTTGATTACTATGTCTGCATTTCTAGCCAAATGTTTGTTGAACAAGGCGTATTCTTTATCTAGATCCAATGCACTCCCTCCTGCTGCGGGTGCTGAGGCAGCAGCTCCAAGCTCTGGGAGAAGCCAGGGAAGTGCAGGTGTGTCCAGGAGCGGCTCGCCAGCCCCAGGCGTGCTGCTGGCGGGCACAGGGAGTGCACGGGAAACACACAGGGACAGCTCTGCTCCCTGCTGCTGGTCACAGGCATTGGGGTTTGAAATATGGACAGCTGTTTGGGGTTTTTTGGAAAGTGTTTTTCTGAAAATCCTACACAATACTGTGGGAGTTTTAATCCACGTTTTTCTGATAAATTTATCAGGTAATGTAATTACAGGAATAGTGTGGCCAGCAGGAGCAGGGAGGTCATTCTTCCCCTGCACTCGGCACTGGTGAGGCCACACCTTGAGTGCTGTGTCCAGTTCTGTCCCCTCAGTTTAGGAAGGACCTTGAGACGCTTGAGCGCGTCCAGAGGAGGCAACGAGGCTGGGGAGGGGCTTGGAACACAAACCCTGTGAGGAACGGCTGAGGGAGCTGGGGTTGTTCAGCCTGGAGAAAAGGAGACTCAGGGGAGACCTTGTCACTCTACAGCTGCCTGAAAGGTGGCTGTGGTCAGGTGGGGTTGGTCTCTTTCTCCAGGCAGCACTGACAGAACCAGAGGACACAGCCTCAAGCTGCGTCAAGGGAAAATTAGGCTGGATATTAGGAAAGAGTGATCAAATACTGGAATTGTCTGCCTGGGGAGATGCTGGAGTCACCATCCCTGGATGTATTTAAAAAAAGACTGGATGTGGCACTTGGTGCCATGGTCTAGTTGAGGTGTTAGGGCATGGGTTGGACTCGATGACCTTGAAGGTCCCTTCCAACCCAGTCATTCTGTGACTTCTGTGAATTTTTTATTTTTTATTTTTGGAACCATGTGTAATTTCAATCAATTGTTGCATATACTTTGAAGGGAGAAAAGTAAGAAAAAGAGGAAGGGGAAGATTTGAGGGTCACTGTCCCAGCAGCTGCAGAGCTGTAAGTGATGTTGGGGGCACAACTGGCAAGCAGGCACAAAGCAAGGGCGGGCTGGGAACATCCCCCTGTATCTCCTGGCCTGAACTCTCTTCCTTCGGGCCCAGAGGGACCTGGAAGACCTCCCCAGGCAGCTCATCCCTATCCAGAGGAGACACTTCTCAAAACAAAATGCATTGAAGGCAGCGGCGGCTGTGCTCAAAGCACAGCTCTGTCTCCCAGAGCGTCTGGGGCAGCATCTCCCTGCAATCAGGGAGAGATTAATGTGGGATGGAGCACTCAACTGCGGTGTGGAACAGCAGAAGCCCTTTCAAAGTGCTAGGTTACATCATAAGAGCTTTCATCACTGCTGAAAACAGGGAGGGATAAAAATAGCATAGTGTGCGTGTGTGTGTAACATACTGTGGCACATCTGGTTACGAGTCACTTTTAGGATAGACTTTTTTTTTTAAGGAGTGGGACCTCTAATGTTGTTTGTGAATTCTTTGTAGACAGGCTAATAGCAAGGGAAACAATTAGAAAATCATCTGAATACAAGTGGGTACGAGGAACTCCATGTATGCTACAAATACGTGTATTTTGGCAGTGGAGATTAAAGGGAATCTGATTTCCAAAGGATTACTAAGTACTTATTTTTGTCAGCCAATTCTCCTTAGGGAATAGTTAAGGGAAAAACATCCAAAGGGCAGCAAAACAGTATCTCAACAAACTCCTGAAAAGACAAGCTGTGATTTCAAAGTCAAGAGGAAACATTTCAAAAGGCACATTAAGTACCTGCCTAGTGATCAGATGTGTCTGGATTTCCACCAGCCTCTTCTCCCTTTGCTCCCCTGGGGATCCCTCCGCAGCAAAGGCGTTCACACCGACCAGGAAGCTGGGATATGTCCAGCCCATAGTGGCCACACACAGGGAGAGCTGCAATAAAGGCAGAGCTGGGTGTGACCTGACCGGGGCTGGCTCTGCTTCCCCCAATATTTAGAGGCTCTTAAACGCTTTGTTATCACTGGGCTCTCAGAGGTGTCAGCACTCTAGTGCTGAAAGTGAGACGGATGTCCCCAAAGACATGGACTTCTTTTGCTTTAAATTAAGCTCAAATAAACAGAATTAAAGATCATCTGGCTGAGGGATTGCAGGGTAGCAATCCAGCAGAGAAAACAAAAGTGAGGTGTTAATGTTAGTGACAGCTTTTGAGCAGAAAGGCCCCAAAGGTTGTGTCTTTGTCCTAATTTTACACTATTGGTTTAATACCCTTCCTTGTACCCTGAGGAGTGTTATTACAAGATATAAATAGCTGTGGCTGAGAACAGAGCAACAACTTTGTCTCTTTGTGGCAGAGACAATAGTTATGGAGCATTAAGCAAGCAAAAACCAAACCACTTGAAATAATAAGCAAAACTGATGAGTTTCATTCACGCTTGTAAACACAATTACATTCTGTGATCACCTGTACTTCCGGATGAATGTTAGTCTAAAGCTGATGGGGATGAGAAGGGACAACTCTTTCCTGGAGTCCTGTGAGCCCTGTGCAGATGCCCAAAGCAGCCCAACCCCTGGCTGATACTACATTCTCCTCAAAGTGGGGCAAATACTTAGAACAGAGGTGTGAAAATACGAGAGCAACTCAAAATGCTTCAAATTAATACAACCCCTCAGTATGGACAGAGCTCAGTGCTGGTGGATGGCTGCAGGGCAGGAGCAGGTTGGTGCCTGTGGCCATTGGCTTGGCCATGTCTGAGATGAACAGGACAGAGGGAGCAGAGATCAAAGCATATTCCAGGTCAGAATCTCAAGGCTGACACACTACATCCTGTTTCTGACATCCTGCATTTTCCTCCATAGCCCTCTCCCTGCTTCTGTTGGCCACATCTGTCCTACTTTTTGGACTGTGCACTTTTAAATCCATTTTCCTTTAAAAATTGCAAGGAATTCCTATTTGAGAGCATAGCCCCAAAAGCTGAAGCTGTGGCATAGGAACTAAAAGCTTTTGTAGAAATAATTTTTAAATGTGCTTTTACAGGCCAAGGCTGTAAAAGAAGCAGCAGCAAGAATTAGCAGTGTCCCTGGTGGAGGCCTCAGCATAGTCTATAGTTTCTTGATGATTAGCTAGCAACTGGAAAAATGGTTCCTGTCCCAGCCATGAAGCAAGACATACTGAGCAAGTTTTGCTCTTCAATATAAAGTTTATTTTTTGTACTGTTATGACCTTCTTTGAACCAGGAAACTGGAAAACAGGAAAACCCAGGAAAACCACAAAAATGGCTTGAAAATGTTTAGCAGTGGCACTGCTGGACCTGTGGGGTTTTGAGAATGGAAGTGGGACAAGTTTTATGAAGACGCAGCTTCTTCTGTGACATTAATAGAGCTGGAAGAACCAACACACTTTGCACAGATAACCCACACTTCAAGTCTAAAGTAGCAGATATAGTCTTCAAATGCAAATGGAGAAGTGTGCTGGGCTAACTGATGGGCAGAGGAACCATCTGGAAGAAGAGAGGTCAGTCTCCACAGAGCAGCAGCCCTGTGTGGCAGGGGATGTGACAGAGCAGCTGTGCTCGCAATTTCACATGGACAAGTAATACAAACAAAGCCTGTCAGAGGGCCACATCCCTGCTCTGCAGATGGTTTCAAAGCTTTGGGAAAAACCTGGACATTTTCTGTAGGGAAATGTGACTGTTCCTCCCAGGCCATGAGCACAGCTGCCAGAGCCCTTCCTCTTTTTCCTCCTCTCTTCTTCTTCTTCGTCTTCATCTTCGTCTTCTTCTTTGTCTTCTTCTTCATCTTCATCTTGTTCTTCTTCGTCTTCATCTTCATCTTCTTCTTCGTCTTCCTCGTCCTCCTCCTCCTCCCCTGCTGTCACATGCAGCTGGAGGTGCAGAAGGGGCTTCTCCTCCTGCTGCAGCTTGAGGGGACAGGGATGGAGCAGGGACAGACGTGGAGACCGCAATTACACCTTGTGGGAAGCAGCTTCTGCAAAGCCCAAATATCCCCTGTTGCTCCTGGTGAACAGCAGGGTCACATCACCTGGTAGGTGTGACAATGACCTCTCCTCTCAAACACTAAAGGAATCTTCTGGCAACAGGACACACTCCTTTCTGAAAAACAAAATCTAGAGACTATTTTTAACATTTCAATTTCAGGGGTTAGCATATTCAAATATTTATTGGATCACCACTCTTGCAAGGGTGTGCCTGTTTATTAATAGCTGCTTCATGTTTCTGATTGTGTTTTCTCCCATTCTTATGTTGTTCCAGCTAAAACAGCAACTTTTACAACCCTCCTCTGGAGATTTTCCATGTCTGTGTTACACAGAGCAACTGAGAACAGCAGCACTCATTGTGAGAGCTAAGTCACTCCTGGACAAGTAGATGCAGTTGCTGTGGCAGAAGTTTATACTAAATTGCTGTTGGGGAGGGATCAGCTCCTCCACTGACTCCCACAGTCACCAGAACCTCTCACATATCAGCAAGATGTCAGGGAGGCACCACAAGGCACCCTCGCTGCTCTTTTCTCTGAGTGCTGCATGCCGAAAAACCCCAAAGGCAAAGAGATGGGTGAATCAATTACCTTTTTGTTTCTAACATTAATGTTGTATTTGGCAGCACCAGGATGGAGTGACATTGCAAAACCCGGGCTTTCTTGTAGATTTAGGTTACACTGCACAAATTCCTTGTTAGACTCCAGGCTCACGTGGAAAACCTTGTCCTTATGTTATCCTCATTAAAATATAGGAAATGCATATGGGCCAGCACTGCCAGCATCAGGCAGTGGTTTGAACATGTGTCACTGGGACAAAGTCCACTTCTCTGTGACCTGCCTGGGAAGTTGTACCAGGCTGCTAGCAGGGTCTCCAGAGCCATGGGTGAAGACAGAGACAGGGGAAAGAGCTGATCAGTTATTTCAGAGATATGGTGGAACATCAACTTGAGAGTGAAACACTGAATTTTCATTTTAATGTCTTTCCACATAGCTGCAGGCTACAATTCAACTAAAATTCAGATGCACTGTATTGAAGTGCAATTCCTCACTATCCCTCAGGAGCTGCATAGTGAAAAGCAGGCAGCATCCAGCATACCTGCTGCATTCCTGGGCATCAGCAGCACCACAGGCAACTAGGAAGGACGTGGTGAAACAGAAGCAGTAATTTTGTTTTCAGATATCCTGGGCAATAATGTGGTAGGAACAGTAGAAATTGCTGCTGTTAGAAATGTGAATTTTTAATGCTAAGTCTGCTGATGAAAAAAATAGTCATGGGAAGTACCTCAATGTCTTTTTTCTCCTGAAAAGCCCATGGTATTTGGGAACTGCTTCTGAACACAAAGAGTTCATGCAAGGAGATTAAAGAAGGGGTTAAGCAGCTCTGCAATGGTGCCTTGAGACAGAGAAGCTCTGAGGATGGACATGATTTTTCTCATTTAATGAGAATCCTTATTTCATTTTTTACTAAACTGGCTCTCTGCCAGGAGGAGTCACAGAGAAGGCACAACCCCCCCGGGACACATGGACTGGCCAGGAAATGAAGTTGAATATAAATGATATTACATGTATACTAAAAATAATTTTAAAATATGCCCTAAATTCCTCCCTGAATTAAAAAAAAAAAAAAAAAAAGCAAAACTAAACCCAACCCCCAAACTTATCTGGCATCTCTGCATGGCCCAGGACAGCTCTGAGCATCCCAGCAGGATGGAAACTGTGCACTGCAGTGGCTGTTTGCCCCGGCTTCACACCTGCCCACACAAGGAGAATTGACTGTCCCTGGTGTGCCCACAACATGTGAGTGGAAAGAAACAGCAAGAGTCCCTCTGCCAGACAGTGGCAAGTGTGCCAAGGCAGGGGAGGGAGGCAGAGGGTTAAATGGGTGTGATACAATACACTCAGACACGACAGAGTGTTCAGTGTCCTCAGGAAGGCACCCGGGCCGTCTTGAGGGATCAAGTGATCCTGCTCAGCTGTGGAGTGGCAAAAGATCATAAACTGCATCCTTAGTCCTGGACTAGACAGGACAGCCTGCAAGGCATAGCCCGTGGACTGTGTGTGTTGCAGCCTCTGCTCCTGAAGGGAAATGAAGACCCAGTTTTCTTTTCCCCTCTCTGCCTGACCACCTGGATTAGAACTCCCCTCAGGATCTCTCCTGGCACTGAAGGGTTTGCTAGAGAGCAGATATCTGGGGCACTTGAAAGAAAATGGAGTATCAGCCTTGTAAAGCTCCACAAAGTCCTAGCTGTGCAGGCTCCAGTCATCACATAAAAAACACTATCACAGACCCCAGACAACAAAACCCTGGAGAAAAGACACTCAGGACTCTCTCCTGTGCCTCTCGTTTTACTGGCACAAAAAGGAGTACTTGCTGTGCTTGCTTGTCAAATATTCACAACTCTTTCCAGGAGCCTTTCAAGGATATTTTGAAAACACTTTGTGCACAGTTTCATGGAAATAATTTTCCATGATGTCTTGAGGCAAATGAAGTGCAGCTTCACTGACACACACCCCATCTTATTGCATTGCTTTCAACACTGCATTTCCCTGTTTGGTGTGAGGGTATGCCACTCTACCCTATGGACAGATGCTCTGTGGGATCTCCATCTCTTTCTTCAAGGGCAATGTTCACAGCCAGCAGAGCCTGCAGCTGGGGCCAGCAGTAAATAAGGAGTTTCAAAAGCAATGGGCTGGGTTCACCTCCAGTATTTATCCTGCTGCCAAACACCTGTAATTTCCCTGCCAATACTGATGACCTGTTATTTACAACCCCCACTTTATGCTAATTCATTTGGTCTCCTTGAAGGGAGACACACTGATGAGAACTTCTGCCATAACACACAGAATCAAGTTTTGATATTAAAATAGTATGTCCCCACTGCCCCCACAACCACCAGCAGGGTTTTATCAGCGTTGGGGCACAGCCAGGAGAGCTGATGGTGATCCAGGTTTCTGTCAGTATTGATACTCTCTGTTGTGCCCTCTCTTTCTCATACACAAAATTTAAGATAACCTGTAGAGGGATACAGAACATGTATATGCAGATTCATGAAACTTCTACATGGCATTATACTGTAAAGAAGATGGACTAGAAGTAGTGAAACCATGATACTACACTCTGATGGATGTTTATTATCAAATACCCCTCTCTAAATGAAGCCCACCTTAGAAAGTTCCTGAAAAGAGTAAATCTCTGTGGTCAGCATGGACATTCCTGGACAGACCTTGCCTAGTCTGCTCAGGAGCTGGGAACCTTTCAAGGAGCTCAGCCTGTTTCTTTTCCAATACGTGTTGTGTTGCATTTTTGTTTATGAATTTTACTTTCCTTATGCCATTTAGTTGGGCTCAGTTGCCTCTGCCCTCCCTGCTGCAATAGATCTTGGTGTTTCCTATTCAGGAAGCACTAACTGAAATGTTGAAATATTCCCTATAAAGTGTTGGACTGAACATCTTTGCTTTCTCTCTGCAGTCATTATCCTTGTGCTGCACAGAAAAATGAAGACTTACAGGGCAGTCATGGCTCAAAACTTAGGATTTATACCCATGCAGCTACTACAGTAAAATACTCTGTAATGAGATAGCTGGTGTCACTGGGTTCTGCTGATGCTGTGCACACTGCAGCATCTCGGTGGTGCAAGCACATTTCACAATTTGTTTATCTCTGTAGAAATAAACCCTTCACTGGTTGCTGCAAGGCTGGGTAGCCTTACTAGAGGTGCCTGAGTCTGCCTCAGGGCAGATTCCCTTGCCTTCAGGAATATCAGATGAGGCTCTACATTTTATCCTGTGACATTATGAAACTTTTTGAAGAATTGTTTTGGGAAATGGCCACTGGGTAGTCCTGAGCTGTTCTCCTGTTCTCCATATTTTGGCGTGGCTCAGAAGGTTTAAGATGCTTTACTGGTGGGTGAGCTCAGCTGATGAATGGAGTAATTCCACACCACTGACAGTCACTAAATTTGCTCCACTTGGAACCATTGAGCTGCTCTTGCTTGAAGATGGATTTGTTAATGTATTTCCTGACAGCGATCAATAATCTATTTTGTATTCATTGTGATCTCTAATTTCGAGTGAACTCTGAAGACAGATTGCTTTGATATAAGAGCTGTCAACTGCTGCAGAAAGCCCATTTAGGAGCTCACATTGTGGCGAATGAGAGCACACAGTTGCTTTCACTGCTTTTGTGCTGTTAGGGACAGTCAGAGGCAGCTCTTCTGCCAGGACACGGCCAGGCTGTGTCACACCCAGCTTAGATCAGATCCTGCAACAGCGCTCCAGAGATCAGCACGAGTGTTTGCAAGAGGCAAGCAAAATACAACCTTTATTACCTTTATTTTTGTGATAGGAAAAATAATACACAACAGAAGTTCATATCCTGGTTTGATATTGTAATGATAAATGATAACTTATTAAGACATACAGGGGTTTCTAGAATTCCACATTTTCCATCCTAACTGCTAATTATAAAGAAACAAAGGTGCAGTGTTTTCTTCACTACAGGAAGAAATTCCCAGGTACCAAAGCAGCATAGGGAGCAAACGAGGAGTGCCTTGCAAGGCTCCCCTGCTCCATCAAGAGCCACTGCTCTCCCTATTGCTCCAGGGGAAATTTTATATTTAATGCCTTCATCTGGCACAGGCCACTTCTCCTTCATCCTGGCTGAACTGTGTTGGCTGAAGCAGTTTCCTCTGCTGGCACTTTTTCCCTGTTCATCCCCACCTGTGGGAAAGGAAAGGAAGATGAAAGTGATGTTATTTATCTGCATTCCTGACAGTGTTGAACTCCCATTTCCTCTTGGTGATAAGGAAGACCTGTAACACCAGTTTTATGAGTTAAAAGTAAGGTGATTTTACTTAAATTGAGAATTATTATTAGTGTTTTAAAATTCCTGTCATGTTCTGAAAGCTGCCCTGCAGTCATATGAAAGGAGTTAGAAACATTTGCCAGCAGGGAACAAAAGCATAAGCATGCAATGACAAATTATTTAGCCTGGAGAATACTCAGTCTACAGTGGTGGAAGTAGTTATGTGGTGATTAGTGATTCTGTGTAAAAAGTGTTGTTCCAGTGTTGCCCAAGCTAGGAGAACAGTGAGATCTTGCAGAAGACATTGATTAACCCAGCACTTCTGTTGGCTTTTGGAACCTGTATATGGTGAATGCAAACACAATTATTTCACGAATCATGAAGTATCTTCATGCTGGCACTTCGAAGCTCAATGCTGCTGTACAGACATAAAAAAAAATAAAAAGAGAGATTGATGGGAATGATAACAAACACCTTAATGTAGTGCATTTTGGAAATGTATAGGATTGAAAGAAAGTATTGTATTTTGCTTTTATCCTCTGATATTTGTTGGAAACACTTCCTGACTTGCACCACTTCACTTTTTGCCTAACAGTGAGAAAGAATTACACCTAGCTGTTCTTTCCCAACGACTGTAAAAGCTATAAAACAAGCCAAAAACAAGCCAAAAAGAAAAGACACAATGAAGATACAAATCTGATATTACAAAATCCCCAAAATAATTGAGACTTTGGACTTGCTGATAATCTATAACTCAAAATTCAAATTCCTAGCCCTCTGTGGACTGCCTCAAAATGTGTATAGGAATCAAGATAAAAGCAATGTAGAGAAATAATACAACTAAAATATTGAATTGCTTCACTCTTCTTTATAAATTTGAATCTCAAAGAGAGCAAGCAAGGAAAGACTTTACGGGAAAATTCCCATATTAAATATGAAAGCTGTTGTGGAAGAATACCTGAATTACCAAAGAAATGTCTTGACTGAGTCCTGCACCAAGTTCAGGCACAACCTGCAGCCTGTCTGTCCCAGCTCCCAAATGACTCTTTACCTCAGCTAAGGAAAAGCACTCTCTGATCTTTTGATAGTGATATTTTATTATAATATATTAGAGAATGAAAAAATCTATTTAAAAAATAGCTATTCATCTAAATCTGAAATTCTGCTTCCCTGATTTTCGCTGGAGGAAAAACACGATAAACTTCAAAATTACTTTGGAGGAAATGACAAGTTCCACTGCTATTTATTTTTTGAGTGAAATCCTTTGAGGTAAGGGAAGACTTGGGGCTATGACTGGCAGACTGCAGCTGGTAAAGGTAGTTATTTGTCAGTGCTTATGTTCCCGAGGAAGACTTCCAAAACAATTTATTCAACTGAAGATGAGGGAGTCCTTGCTACAAAGGGAAGTGTTGCAATCATATCCTGCAAGACAAAGTGGGTAAAACATTTTGTGTGTCTACCACAAGAAGCTCTACCCTGGGCAATGGACCTCTGACTGTCTCATCCTCACTTCTCCCTTTTATGCAAAGCTGGTGTGATACAGAATGTAAAATCTACTGGTATGTCTCGAAAAGAATAAGTCAATCAGCAATTTTAGCATGTATGAATTTTAAAAACAGCATTAAAATGTCAGTGTTGCTTTTATATCAGTCCTTGGTGGCCTCAAACTAGAGAGATTATTGCTGCACTGGACAATGTAAGGATGTCAGTGGCTTATTTAGGTCAGATTCCCTCTTTGTAGTTGTTGGGTTAAAATTTAGAACCGCTCTGAATCCTTGAGGCATTTAAATCTCCGCCTGCTCTGGATGGCCTCCTTTCTGCCTGAGTGCTAGTTACAGCCTGTACTCCCTGCAGTCATCTTCTCTGATTTCCCCATCCTTCCTTCCACTCCCTTCACATTTCATTTGTCTTCCCAAACTCCTAAGATTTGGATCAATTGTAACCTAAATGTTTTCTGTCTTTTTTTTTTTTTTTCTTCCACATGGTGAATTTTAATACTCAGTGTCCAAAACAACTCTCCCTTCCTACATATTTTAATATTTTAATTATATCTCTCCAGTGAGATGCTCCATTTACATTGGAAATGTTTCCCTGAGAGTAGCAATGCTGTTTATGCTGATTTCTTCCCTGTTCTGTGGTGAGCTAGGCTGGTAGAGAAGGGCAGGCTGTCCAATCTGACTCTGATTCTCTGCTGCTCCAGTAATTGTCATTTCTCTGGAGGGTGACTGTGTGGAGGACAAAGAGAGACAAAATATTAAGAGGGCAAGGAGAGATGAGGCATTCAAAGTAGTATCAAGAAAAATTAATTTTTAGGTTGTTGTTTAACCCTCATTTATACATTTGTGAAAATGGCTGTGGATGGTGAAAAAAGGTTGAAAATCAAGGCTTGCACATGTAGGATTTATTGCTACTATAATTTAATTTAAAATGTTTTTATGTGCCAGCATGTACCAGGCAGCTATTTCCTCTTCTAAGCACTGGGAACTACTCTAATACCTGGTACTTTCACAATGCAAAGGCACTAACTATGCAAGGAGACACATTTCAAATATCTTTTTGATACAGCTTTAATATATATTTAGTGTCATTTTCTTTTGAGGGCTGCCTGCAGCTGTCTGGGGAGGCATGGCTCTGTCTCTGTGCACCTCAGCTGGCTCTGATCTGAGGGAGCTGATGCCCTAAAGCATGAGGCTGGAAGGTGAAATTTCCGTTTTTCATGCTGAGCACCAAAAGTATCTCATGTTTGCATCTCAAGACAGGGAGAGAGGATTCCAGGCTGTCTTTCTTACAGGAAATATCTGAGAAATTGGGAAGCTTTCCTTGCTGATGTTCCTGGAAAGTGGCTGGTGTGTCCTGGGTGCTGTTGGAAGTGGAGATGGAATAGGACAAAGTTGTAGAGCACTGCTGTGCCCTCTAGAGATTTTTATTTTGATAACTTTCTGGGGGAAATTTCCAATTCACACCGCAGGGAAACACCAAGAGCAGAGTGTAGGTACACTCCTCTCTGGATTAATTTTTATGAGGCTTCACCAGCCTCAGCAAGCGTGGTGTGCTGCTGCTCAGCTCCCTCTGTCTCTGCTGGAGCCTGTGCTCACAGAGCCCTCCAGATGGTCGGTGCTGAGCTGTTCCCTCTGCACGTCCTGGCCTTTGGAACGGGAATGCTCCTGCAGGAGCAGCCGGCAGCCCAGAACTGCCTGTACTCAGCAGATGTTCCTTTCTACTCCAGCTCTGGAGGATTTGTTCTGCATTATTGGGAGCCAGAGCTGTCAGTGAACTTTGGGAATGCACTGTGAGAGCTGTCTTGAGGGGGAAAGTCAGCTTTAAAAGCACTTAAAATGAATGATTTTTTACCACAAAACATTTTCAGTGTTTACTGCCTGACAAATATGCACCTCACCTCTCGTTTTAGAATGATTTCAATTTTGTGAGACTGTTTTCGTGGCATGAATATGCAGACCTATCCTACCCAGAACATTTTTGCTGTGGAAAAGGTATAAATCCTGAAAGTAACTTTTCTATATGGCAGAACAAAGAAAGTAAGAGGAACTAAAAAACATTCGTGCAGCAGAGGAGCTCACTTCACATCTGGTGTTGCCTGGAAAGGCTGACCTGGAACAGAGACTAAAAGAGCAAAAGGAATGAAATAGATACTTATTGAAAGGATACACCTTGGACAGTACAAGAGCCTACACCCAAATCAAATCCAAGATGGATCCTGGTCATGAGTTTTTACACTTTTGTGAGTTTTGGTTCATCTACATGTTGGGGTCAATTATCCAACCACAGCCCCAGGCTATGAAGTCTCAGCCCCTGGCTGGCCCCCTTTCCTTCACCGTTGTTTCTGCTTTTTGGGTACCAGTTGTCCTTGATTCTCTAGCTAGACAGGAATTGTTTTGTCTAACTACCCTGTAAAGAGACATTATTAACACCCAATAAGAAGTTTCAGAGTTACACACTAAGCAGGAGAGATTCTGAAAAATATAAAAGGTAAAACCCAAGACATCACTGGAAGCACTTAGCTGCATCTCCAGCTGTATCCCTGCACTTGGAGAAGGGGTCATGGATGCTACAGATCACTTTGGCAGGCAGTGCTGAAAAGAGCTGCACAAATTCTGCCTTAAACACGCGTGGGTCCTCACTAGGTGTGAGCTGCAGCTCCTCACACTCTCAAATCAAGTTCAATGGTAGCTACCTGCAGAACTGAGAGTGAATCGATGCTGCCATAGGCAACTGAAACTTAATAGAGCTTAGTTTCCCCTCCACCCAAGTTCTGTGTTCTGCTCTGTAACAGATTCTGTTACAATTTATGGCAAACGCTGGGAGTGAATTGTTTAGAGCTCAGGTGGTGGTGGGTAGTGTTTTCTTTTGAGATAAAATCGAGTTGTGTAATTTCTGAACAGGAAATACTCTTGCTTGATGGATATTGCTCTCTCTAATCTGTAATATCGATGCAAAGTGATTGTGGGGTGGATATAAACCTGCTCTGCCTGAACTGGTAACTGTTCATTTTTTATACTGTTCTTAGATGCTGAAAACATGTATTATCACTCCAAATCATGTTCAGTATAATTACCAAATTGTATCAGATTTGTCAGCATAAATACTTAGAATGCTGTTTTGAAAGGAACTATAAGTAGACTTATACAGGAAATGCTTGTGAATACTGTCTTGGTGTAATATAATATGCAATGTATAATTATGTATAAAACTTACTTTGTAAAATGTTTTTTATTAGTAATTTTGTGTATTTGTCTTGTGCTGTGTTCACACTTTGAGATGGCTGACAGAGAGTCTACAGCAAATTTCAGGTGGATTTCTTGCAGAGAAAGATAACTTTCTACAAAACATCAAAGCTTTGTAGAAAAGTATGCTTAGAACAAGTTTTTAAATGACAATAGAATACCCAAGCAACCCTAGTACATGTATTTTCAAGAAGAACTCTCTAGTGACAAAGCCTAGGTCTGTGGAGCCTTGCAGCCCTCCCCTGCACAGCCTGGGCTCCTGGGGGCTTCCAGATGCATGCTGCAATTTGGGGCTGAGAGGTTCCAGGTAAAGACCAGGAAAACTTGCCTGATTTTTAAGGTGGAACACTGGAGCACTATGAGTACTCAATTCATTTGCCAAGTACTTAGTTAAAAAAAAAAAAAAAGTAAAAAAATTCGACTGTGTAACGAGATGGAACCTGGGTTGTAAAAAAGCCACCTTTTGCCGGGTAAATGAGCAAAGAAGATCAGAAAGTTACTGTGCTATTGGAAGTGTGGGCTTGAACTCGTGCAAGAGCCCATGATACATGTGCCTTGGAGATATTACCTTGCCTTGGGATAAAAAAGAGCAGTAGGAAAAAAACCAGTTTCTGGAGTGGCATGTGTGTTATAGCTACTGTCCGCCTAAATGGCAAATTTTGCTTCCTTTTCTAATAGAGAGAAAGAAGCAAAAAGGTGAAGAACTCACTGTTGTAACTTTGTTTTTGTAAAATATTATGACTGAGCACATTCCTGTATTGGAGTTATTCCATTTGGGAACATTTGTGTAATATGCAGTGTGTTACTCCGTCCATGTCTCTTCTCAGCAGAGGTGAATTCTTCCTTAAGTTTTGTTAAGATAAGTCGAGACTGGCACTGACTCATGCAAGAGGTCATTTTCGAGGACAGGAGTTGGAAAAATATACACAAAAAATGCTTTCTTCTGCAACTGAGATACTGATTTTCTTGACAGCTTCCGAGTAGAAGTGAATTGGTTCCCTGAGCCTGAATTTGCTTCAGTTGCTCTCAATGATGTGAGGAGAATAGAAGTGAACCCAAAACTGCCCATAGCAAAATCTATTAGAGAGGTACTCAACCAGGATATCTTTTGCTCTGAGATTGATGCTGCACTGGCTTTGATAAGCCAATGCAAAAAATGTCCAGATAAAAAAAGGGCTTTCAAAGCAAGTGCTGTTAGACATATACAACTTTCAGATGGAGTGTTATGGTCTCATAGGCTGCTCCTTTCCTCCAGGGTTAAAAGAATGAGGATCTGGTTGCAGACTTGGCTGGAAGGTTGACTACAGCTTCATAATTAGTTCTGCATCAAGTTCTGTCCTCAACTGCATTACTAAGATTCCTATAACTTCATTAGGGTTGACTGGGTTTAACTAAGGCATCATTTGCCCTAAGAGTACCTGCAGTCAAAAATTTGCTGAATGTTGGAGGTTCAGTAATTAAAGGTGTGTTTACAGGAAACAATACCGGCAGAACGGCAGAAGAACAGCAGTTCCCAAATCCAAGACGTGGCCACATGAAAAAGAAGAGAGGACTGTGAAGAAAATACAGGGTTAGCATCCTCCAGCGTTATGGGAGCAGGTGGAGCGATTCCAGGAGTAAACACCATGGTCGGGAGAGCAGCCTGGGGCTGGCCTTTCACTTGATAATATTGCTGATCCCAAATGAATCCCTGGAGAACAGAAGATGTTTTTGTGTATCTGGCACTCACATTCCCTAGGCCACCAAGGACTTGGTGGGCGTCTGAGAGGACTACACGGAAGATGGAGAGGGGCTTTTCATTGGGAACTCTAGTGACAGGACACAGGGGAATGGCTTCAAATTGAAAGAGAGTAGGTTTAGATTACATATTGGGGAGAAATTATCTACTTTGAGGGTTGTGAAGCACTGGCACAGGGAAGCTGTGGATTCCCCGTACCTGGAAATGTCCAAGGCCAGGCTGGATGGGGCTTGGCGCAACCTGGTCTAGTGGAAGGTGTCCCTGACCATGCCAAGCAGGTTGGAACCAAATGTTCCTTAAGGTCCCTTCCAGCCTAAAGCATTCTGTGATTTTATGACTGTTGCTGTCTCTGTCTGTCGTCCCTTGGTTGCAGCAGCTCTCCTGACGCTCCATGCACCTGGAGTCGAGCTCTGCTGCAGAGCTGCTGCCACAGACCACGCCCCCTCCGCGGCCCCGCCCCCCTGCGCCCCGCCCCTTCCCGTCCCGCGCATGCGCAGTTCTCACGGCCGTGCCGGTGACGCGAGGCCGGGCGGGGCGGGCCGGGCGCGCGCGGGGAGCGGGGCCGCGCTCGGCACTTCGGGGACGCTCCGGAGCGGGGCCGCGGCCGGGGCCGGGCGGCCACAGCCGCAGGTGAGGGCGAGGCGCGGGAAACCGGCTCGGTTCTGCCCAGCTCGGGGGACCGGCGGGGGCGGGAGCGCCGCGTCCTGCGGGGCCTCTGCGGCCGCTGGGGGAGCGGGGCCGCACTCAGAGAGCGGCGCGGGGGGGCTGCCTCGCACCGGCGGGGCTGCCCCGTTCACCGGGGGCTGCTCGGAGGCCGCGGGGAGCGCTGCGGGCGGCGGGGCTCCCTGCGGGCGGGACGGGACCGGGGTGTCCCGGCTGCACTCGGGGGGCGGCGGGCGGTGACCCCGGTGCCGGCGCACGGCGTGGGGCAGTGCGGGACCCCGCGGTGAGGGAGGGCGGGCGGGGGTGCCCCCATTACAGCGGGTACCGGCGAGGGCTGCTCGGGGCGGGGGCAGAGCCCGAGTGCGCCGTGCCCGGCGGGGCAGGGACGGGGTCCGGCAGGACGGGGGTCACCGCTGGGAGTGGCCGGGGACACCGCGGGAGTGTCCCGGCCGGGGTCGCGGCTGGCGGCGTGTGCGGACCGGGCTGCGGCGCTTGTGCCCGCTCGCAAAAAGTATCTTTAACTCTCCTTTTCCAGGCTTTGTTGTGCAGCCATTGTAATCGTTCTCTTCCTTCACCCGGCCCGTTCTGCTCGTCAGTGTTCATTGTTCCCTGGTCTTTACATAGGCTGGACGAGGTCTGGGTACGGGAAGGAGTTTTGGGGATCAGTTCCGAGATGCAGCCATTACAAAGGGGGACGTAGCTGTCTGTTGTAATTGACTTGTCAGTTTCCTCTTCTCCCCTGTTCGCATAAAATTTAGGCCAAGCTCTGTTTTTAGTAGGTACTGTTCAGGACTTTTCGCCTCCGTACGAAAAGTGCGGTGTTAACTTAAGAACTCTAGGAGTCTTGGCTCGGCTTCTTTGTATAATTCAGGAGACGCAAGGTGCACATCTTTTTCAATTTTGTATGGCAAGGGGCTCTTCAGCTTGGATATTCTGAGTGTTAATGAAACTGATGCTGTCTTGGACCTGCTGTGAAATCTGCATCAGAAATACTTCTCTTACTCATTTAAATATGCCTCATACATTTGAATAGAACGCCACAGAGGAGTTTTCCTTATTCTTTCCCCAGTGAGCTACACATAGAGATAATGCTAATGAATAACCTTCAGGGCACTCTTCCCACTTCTCTGATTTCATGGTAGAGCTTGTTCTGTAGTCCTGTTTAATACTAGAATACTCTGCAGAGTGTTGATAGTAAAAAAAAAAATTGTGTATTAACTTAAATGCTATCCTGAATGCACTTCTTGTGATCTCTTTGATTCTATGATTTTCAAAACCGTGCTTCTAAACATTTTCCTTCACTTTTAAAGTTCAAAAAATTGTAGCGAGGTGCCAGCACAAATTAGCATGCTGCTCTGCTTCAAAGAAGCAAGACTGCTTCTAGTGAGCCTAGGTGTCAAAAATGAATTAAAGTGATTTTGTCCCAGCCATCTTTTTAAAAATTATTATTACTTTCAAGAATTTCTTCTTCTCTTCTGTTAAAGATTCACTGAACTGAATGTCATCTGAGGCTGCAGTTCAGCTGTACCTGATCTGTAGCAGCAATAGTGCCTTGGAGACTTCTGCAATTCGTGGTATCATTGGCACAACTTCTGGTGATGTATGAAGCAGATCAGCAGATGTACCCAGCCAGAAAAAAAGGGTAATGCCCAGATTCCCTGGTCTAGTTTGCAGTGGAATCCCCCAAATGGCAGGAGAGCATGTATGTGGTGTGATGATGAGCACTGGGATAGTCTCGGGCAGCTGTGGGGGCAAAACAGGGAAGTGAGGAGGAGCAGCTGCTGTCTTACTGGGGCAGCACATGAGGCTCAGAGGGGAAGTGAGATGGAGCTACTGCAGGAAGGGTTCTTCTGCTGGCACATGACCTGTCTAAAGGCACAGTGGGATTTGTCATACAAAGTAAAGCTTTGCCCCTGAATTCCAGAGCAGGCTGGATGGGGCATTGAGCAACCTGGTCTAGTGGGAGATGCCCCTGCCCGTGGCAGAGTGGTTGGAACGGGATTGAGATTTGATTTGAGATCCCTACCAACCCAAATTGTTCTATGAATTC
Source organism: Sturnus vulgaris (assembly GCF_052056855.1). NCBI lineage: Eukaryota > Metazoa > Chordata > Aves > Passeriformes > Sturnidae > Sturnus > Sturnus vulgaris. The sequence continues at coordinate 13,097,696 of NC_142256.1, read as the reverse complement.
TAGTCTCAAGTGGTTTTTTTTGTTTTGTTTTCCAACAGGATGAGAAAAATGCTGACGTTCTTAAAAAAAAAAAAATCAACAAGCTATCTCATGTTGAATGTATCTCAGTGTAATGTGATACTTGCATGTGTTTCTTTGATAATGGTGATCAAGCCCAGGTTGTCTGGATCTAAAGGTATAACCTCTGCTGTCTGAAATAAAAAATCATTAAAGTTACCTCCAGGGCTGTATGTTCTTGGTGTGGTCCCGCTGTTAGAAAGGGATAATTAATCAACACTACAAAGAAAGCGTTGGTAGAGATTCCAAAGGAATCTGCAGTGTGTTCTCCTGGGAGCGTTTCTGCTAGCACTACTCTATCATCTCCACAAACACCACAAGAAAAGCTGTCAGAAATGCTCGTGTTTTTCATGGCTGTTAGGTTGCTGAAATAGTAGTTGTGATGCCTAGTATATGGCTTTTTTTTTTCTTTACTCTTTTAGATGATATGTCTGTGCTGGCAAAACTTTCTGTGAAACTGCACTATGGCAAAAATTGAACTATTATGAAGTGTTTTAAGAATAGCAGCCTCAGAACATATTCAGTGTTTGGCTCTTTCACTGTATCAATAGTACAAAACTTTCCTAATGACTCGTAATAGCTTATCAGAGTTGATTTTGACAGCCTGGGGCTGGGTTCACAGGGATGAATGCTTTTATCACAGATCTGGAATAGTGTTTATGGGTGTCAGTGTGAGTGGGAGGTAAAAGCTTAAATAGATGGGGCGACATATTCCTCTTTCCTTTCAAAGTTCTCTACTTAATTTTTAATTCTCGCAGCTGTATTGCTTTGTCAGATACTGACTGGAAACATTTTTATGGTTTTCTTTTTAACTATTTGTGATGCAACAGGTTTACTAAAATTGTGATATTAGAGCTTTGTGGATAAATTAGAAACATTGCAAGAAACTTTTCTCAGTATATTGGCTAGCCCTAAGCAGAGTGTCTTTGAAAAGCTACAAAGTAATTAAGCAATGTTAGATTGTAGCCTCTGGGAGGAAGGGCATGCTTTCAGTGGGCATTAAGGGGAACTGAAAACTTTTCCAGTTTTATCTGAATTGTTATGAATTATGATTATGAAATTATTCAGCATTATGAAATATTATGAATTATTTTAATGAAGCTTTGTCTCTGAGGCTTTACACAGTAGGAGGTGTTTTGGGGTGAAGGTGTGCCTGTGCCATGTAGTGCAGACAGCCTGTATCCTGTATCAGGAGGTTCTCACAAGGGAACCAGGCTGTAAGTGCACTGGGGTGGGAGATACAGGGAGTTGGAATGTGTGACTTGGTATCGGTGACAGAAATGTTTCAGAAGTGGATTTCCTGAAGATATCTTTTGGATTTTGAGCTCGGAAGGGATCTATTTGAACCCAGGAGGAGCTTGCGACCTGTGACAAAATTTAAACCTGACTCCTTTAATTGGTCTATGTATTTCAGGAGACTAAGAAAGTTTGGTTTTCCATGTTCAATGTCCTGTTATGAATTTGATGTCTTCAAGGCTTGTTCTGAGAAACTATTTTCAAGCAAGTCAGCTGTACTACTTTTTGAAGAATGCTTCAGCTACTGATTTGTATTATTGATGTTTTTGCTATAAACTTGCTGTAGGAAATATGTAATTTGATTTCTTTTTGTGGAAACAGTGCTTTGTTAATACTAATGACAATGGTCACATGATTCCTTGGGGTTTTTGTTTTACTTTCTTTGTGGCTGATGCAGCTGCTTGATGATGTGTTCTGTAGTTGGGAAATGTGAGATTTGTTTGGCAATGCCAGCTATTCTGCTTGGTTTCTTTACTGTGAAATATTTAAAATATGAATAAGCTTATGTACAGGAGAAAGTACAAATGAAAATAGCTTGTAAACAGAAGTTTTGCTTTTAAATAAGTTCTTAGAGCTTCTGCCTTGACTTGTAGTTGCTTAAATTTTGGGTGAAATTTCAGACCTTTCTCCATTTCCTTATTAAAGAGCATCAGTTTTACCAGGTGCCCCATGCCTGCTTGAATTGTCACATTGCACGTTTTGCTCTCCCTTTTCTCTGGTGCCCAGACAGTGATGTGCATGGAAGGCTTCTGACAGAGCAAAGCTGCTGCTGTTCTCTGTGCAGGTGTGGACGGGACCAGAGCAGAACTGGTTGTCAGTAGGCAAAGCAGCAGGGCTGCTTACCCCTCATGTCAGACACTTGCTTTGGCTCCTGCTTCCTGGCATATGGACTTGTTTGTCCTGCCTCTCAGATGTCTCTTTATTTGCCTGAAGTGGGAGGTTTAAGCTGCTTTAGGACAGAGGTCCTGTCTAAGCTGTTCCACCTTGCAAGAAGAAAAGTTGGCACAAAGCTTATGGGAATGTGCTGCATGGATCTCATGGTTGAAACTAGGGATGGGGTGAGTGGAGCACCTGTCCTTGCCCTGAGGACTTAAAAGTATGTGTTCTAACAAATATTGCAGTAGCCAGCTACTCATCATGTGAGTCCTGTTATGAATGTTAATTTCCATCTTTGCAGGGCAGTGGGGGAAGAACTTTGTTCCTTTTTTCTGGGTGAGGAAAATGAGCTCATTCTATCAGTCTATTATTTGCAGAAATCGCAGACCAGGATTTAGCATCATTACAAGTGAAAATCATGGTGCATGGTAAATGAGCTTAATTCACACCATAACCATCTGGTCAAGTGCAAATTGTTATGAGGAAGGTGAGGTGCCGTGTAATGAAAAAATTCAGCAGAATGGGTGTGATTATGATTAAATGTTAGAATCTTATAGGCTGAAAAAAGCAAGCATAAATGTGAATTTCAACCTAGTTCCTTTTTCCTGGTTGTTCTTTGGGATCTCCATATGAGTGGTATGTTCTAGTTTTAGTGGAATGTGTTCTACATGCATTTAATTTAGTATTGTGAGAACTTTTCCTTTGAATAACTGACCTTATCTGATAATGCCAACAGGAGGAATCCAGTAGTGTGTTAAGATGATCTGAAATACCCAGCAGGTTTTTACTGTACTGGCTTTCTAAAGTTAAAGCTCTGGTTCTGTCATATATGATTACAGTATGTTTTTTACGTTTTAAAATAATTCTGTAAGAAAACAATGAAAAAGATTTATTTTAAATTCCTAACTTCTTCATAAACTTGTTAAGGATTGAAAATTAAGCAGAAGATTCACACTCAGACAGCAAAATCTGATGCCAGAGGCTTTGGGGGCAGTTTGGTGCTGCAGGTACCCAACATTTGTGCCTCTGGGTGGTCCTGCCTTGTGCCCTGATCTCCTGCTGCAGCTCCATGGGTAGAGTTAATGCTTGAGTGATTGCAGGATGATTTCTTTCAGGCTAGTTAGCTCATGGGAAACTTACCCACTCAGTAATGTTTTTATCAGCTTGCTAAATTACCCTGTGGCTACACCTTGCTATTGCTCTCACAGTTAGAGGCAGGAATTGTGTCAGGAGGTGAGAGGAGGGAAAGCAGCACGGCTTCTCCCAGCAGATGCTGGGGATGAAGCATCAAACTCGGCTCAGCAGGACCAGGGCATTGCTCCCACTTCGAACTTGTCATGTTTCCAGATGCCTTTAAAGAGCTCTTCCTGGGATTGCTGGTCTCCAATTAGCTTTCCATCTGTGAGGAAGTTGAATGATCCATGTAACACTTAAATTCATGTCCTCAGATAAACACTTATATTAAAGCAGAAATTCTACACCAGATGAAGGAAGGGGTAAAACCTTTTCTCAATTCTAGAGGATTCAAACACAGCCCTGTGTCCTGCTGACAGATACCTGGCTTTTGAAGGGAGCCAAGAGGGTGAAATGAGTTTCTCTTCTGCTTTGTCGACTTTTGGCTTCTCAGTGCCTGACTCTCAACCAGTTTCAGTGCTACAAAACACATGGTTCTGGGCAAGTTTATGGCTGCCCACAGTTTTTGAATAGAATTGAGGAAGTGAGTAGCACATCCGTTATTTAAAGAAAGCTGCGAGCGGCACTAGAATCCTACACACGTGGGCATGTGTTCTGTATATATATATATATTAGGGGTTTTTTTAGAAGCTGTTTATCCACCATGGTGCCAGAATTATAGACTTGTGTTAATAGTCTCTGCCTACCACAACCCCCCAACATCATCTTTCAGCTCAGTGTTAGTGAGTAACTTTTTAAGTAGTAGCAACTATGTTACAAAATATATGTGAGGTTGTATTGCTGACACTTATTAGCAACTCTATTTTATTGCTTGTTTATATTGGATGCTTTTAACAGTAACAGTTTTGCTCTCTTAAATGTTGAATATATAATATAGCAATGATTTTATGGTTAGAAATTTAATCTGGGCTCTTGTGTTTGCTGTTCTAAGCAAAGCTTGTTTTTATACAGTGGAATTAAGGTATTTCCACCAGGGTGTATGTCCTATGAGACATACAAACAAAACACTTTGCAAGCTTACACGTTGAAGCTGGAAATTAGGAATTAAGCTACAAAAGAATTGAAGGATATCTCTAGATAAGTCAGCAATATTGAATTTACCAGGTTGCTTGAGCTGCCTTACACTTCTCCCTTGGTGGCTCTGCGAATCTGACCAGTCTCTTGTGGTTGCTCACATTTGTCATGGGAAAGTAAATGTGCCAGCATTCACTGTCTCTGTTCCTTATTAGGCTTGGGCAGTACCAAACACTGACATCTATAATGACAAGAGGACTATTGTGGGGAGTTTCATGATTCAAGTGAGGCTTGGTACTGTATTTTACCCGAGTCTGAGCGTTTTCTCCTTAATGTCCAAACTGAGTTCTGTTATTTAAATGATAAGAGTAATGAGATCATTTTATCACTTGTCTTGGGGTTGGTAGAAGTGTTGTTAACTCATCACTTATCTCAAGTGATGTTGGTGGTACCACTTGCTACAAGAGAGCCTGGCTTTTTGCTCAACTTTTTCAGGAATGGTTTGGTACCTTGTCATAATGTAAATTTTGATATATGGAGGAGTTTGCTGTAAAGCTCTCAATGAACCATGGCACATCTCCTCTAGCATTTCCCTTTAGCAAGAAGGTAGGGACTCTGAGATTTTGTGTTCCTACTTCAATTCCTTTTTTTCATAGTTTTCTCGCTGGTGTGTCTACCTCATGATAATTAAGAGCCACAGTGATGCACCAAGACCTTGTTGTGATAGTGCCTCCCATGTGCAGAACAAAAAGGCAGTTTCTGTTCCCAAATATTGCTATGCTGCTGTAGATTTTCTTTCACTGGTTATTTTTCTGGTGTTTGGTGGGGTTGGGTACAACTGTATAAAGGGACGGTTATCATTGTTGGCAACACCTAAATAAGTAGTCCAGCCTGTGGTAACATTTCATTTTTCTCTTTCTTGTAGCCTTGAGGCCATGTGATGGACTTGACCAGCATCTTGTGCCTTCCTCCAAGGGCAGGGGTTTGTCTGAAGTGTTATTGTAGGTGCTCACATGGCTGTCCTGGCTCATGGAGCTCCAAGTTCTGTCTTTTCTGAGAGAAAGAGCTGAGCAGATGTGCACTAGACTTGCCTTCCTCTTAAAATTGATTTCTTCAGTGATGATGAGTGTGCCAAATGCCCTGGCTTCTTTTGGGATGACAGCAGGGATTTCTTGTCTGCTGCTGGCTTTCTCTTGCTGTTGGCTATCATTCCTAGTTTGTTGGAGGAGAAAATATTTCAATAAAGGGGTTATAAACTTTACCTCTGGCAGCTTAGACATTTATGTGAGCTCTTCTGCAGAACGTCAACCAAAATAAGCTGGAGTGGTTTAAACAGCCTAAATAATCACTCTTTGTATTGGCTGATCCTGAGTAAATAGGTTAGAAAGTACTTAAGAGCAGCTCAGCTGGAGCCTTATGGCAGAGAGCAGTGACAAGCAGCCAAGGGTGCTGAGCTCTTCCATGGCACAGCTGTTCCTAGAGGAGGAGATCCAAACCCAGGGCAGAGGTTCACAAGCTCAAGGGCTGCTTGGAGGCAGAAATGTGGCTTCTCCCTGCAAATAACCCTGTGATTACAGCTGAAATAAGAAAATCCCACTTCATCATCCTTATGGGGAATGAGTGTACTTTCTGGTTAGGCTGTAATGATCTGCTGGTGTGGAGTGAAAAAGTGATTTAATTTAGACATATTTCATGTGGAAGCAAGGGATAGCAATGCTGGCACCCTTCTGGTGGTGCTGCCAGGTGCCATGTGGTGTGGGGCTGCTGTGCAGCAGTGTCTTGTATTCCCCATGTGAGTACAGAAGAGTCCATGCTATGGTTGTAACCAGCTCCCACTACTAGTTCCGATCATTTATTCATTAGTAAAATTAATGGTAGGAGGGAGTTGGGCTGGAAAAGTGAATGTGCAAGATAAGAGGTTGCACGACAACACTTTTCAGTCCTAAATAAGGAGTCAGGAATAAATAATGACAGAAAAATAAATGGGAGGAGGAAAAAATGAATGGGCCAGAGGAGAAAATGCTGTCTTTGTATTGACTTTATTGTTTTAGTGCCATCCCAGATGTGTCTAACAAGTCTGACGTTGTTTGAGATTTTCATTAGTAAGGGCCTCTCACAAGGCCCTGCAGTGTAACACTCGTGTGTGTCACTGGAGCAGCCTGACACGGCTCTGCCATCCTGCAGGTTGGGCAAAATGTGCTCATAGGGCATGGGGGAAGCTGGATCTTACTCCTGTTTTAAAGGCAGTAAGAAACCACCAGAAACTACTTTCTAACTTCATGTCTTTCTGACCACCTTCACCAAAGCAAACTGTGTTAGAGGCTTCTTGATGCATTGTGTGTGTCATTCCTGACACAATGGCATTTTAGTTCTGGAGCTCAAGTCATTCTGATTGCTGCCATCCATAGCTGCACATATATAAAAGCAAAATAATTTGACACATTTTAAGGAGGAGAATCAATAGCTTCATGAAATAAGACTGCCATAGCCTCTTGTTTTCAGGTAAACCCTTAGTTTTGGTTAAGAAGTTTAAATGTCTAGTAGTGCTTCTGATCCATTATTATTGGTTAACCTGCACTTTCCTATGTGATTTTGTTGTTAGTATTGCTTTATTGTTTTAACTGGATGAATAACTTGGTTGGCAAGGGCTTGTAATTTTAAAATATACTGTTCATTCATTGATTTATAGAAGTGACCCTCACTAACTGGTGCTAACAGTGTGAGAATATGGGTTGCCAAATGCAATGTTTTCATTCTTTTATTTTCTGAGAGGAAATGCAGAGGAAACGAAAGCCAGCAGCATTATTGCCAGCATTTCTTCACTCTGCTTTACGCTAGAATGAATTAAAAAAAAATTAATGCCCGTGCAGATAACAGCACTGCTGATTGCTCCTTGTGTTTTGGGGTAGCTGCTTGCTGTTTTCCTTTCCAGTTGGTTGTGCTACATTTTCAGCACTAAAAAGAAATGCAGGGTCTCCTCCTAAATCCCTCTATCCCATTGTTCAGGACTGTAAGATGACTTTTCACTGTAACTTTGTGCTGTTTCAGCTCTGCTGTGACTGGTGCTCTCTGTGCAAGCCCAGCCAGAGTTTCCTGCTTCCTGCTGTGGAAACAGCTGCTGGGGGGAATTTGTGAGAAGGGGGCTTGGCTTGGGATCACACTGCAAGGTATTACTTCTGTTAGGACTTCTGTACCTCCTGTGGCTTGTATTCATTTAGTGATTGACATGAAATGATGGCTGTGATTCTGAGACAGTGACTGCCTGAGTAGCTTCAAAGCAAAAATTACTTTTTTCTTTCTGTGCTACTGCTGAAAATGATTTTTATGTGGAGCTGTGATCTTGTGGGATTCTGTATGAAATATTCCATACACATGGAAAAGAGCAGGATGCCACAGATTTTTAGTAAGTTATGTGAACTTTCCCTTCAGGCAAGAACCGAGGCTATCCAATTTTCCACTCACACCAGAGACAGAACTCAAAGGGCTGCAGAAGCCAATAAGTTAACTCTGTGGGAGATGCTCTATCCTGCAGTTCTTTAACATAACATCTACAGTGAATAATAGTGTGCAAACGTGTGTGACAATTTTTTTCTCTTCCCAAACCTTGTTCTAGATGTCAAAATTTACCTGGACTACTTGGGAATGGCGAAACATAGCCCTGGGATCCTGCCATGAACAGTAAGAAAGTTGAGATACTTTGTGTATGCAAATAATTTTCTTTTAGTGACTAAACCCCAGTGAAACCATTCCTGTTCAATTAACACAACCAGGCAACACATAGTGTAGCTTGGTGTGGAGGTGCTCCCAGCTTTCCAGATGTAAAGAGGCAGCACAGTAAGGTCAGAGGGGTGGATCAGCAGAGGAGCATTCTTTGGGAAACTGTAGTGGAGAAGTCTCTGCAGTCAGTATGGCACTGGAGGTGGGAAGCTGCTATGGGTGGTGCATTAGGAAATTACTGAGGTGGTAGCTGAAGGATGCTTTCCTGTAATGTGTAATTAAATTGTGAGACTCCATTGTTACCTGGTGTATAATTATAGCAAGACTCCATTGTCATGGGATATCTTGAGTGCAAATTAGATTGAAATGTGATTAGACAAATCAGTGGAAGAAAAAAAGTGAATTTTGAAGTGCTCAAGGCTCCATTCCAGATGCAGTTTGTGGGAGGAAATCCCTAAAATCCTGGTAGAGGGAAGCTGCCAGAAGACAGTGTTCTTTCACTGACACTTCTCCTGAATCGACTGCTGTTAAACAGGTAGCCTGACTGATTAGGTCTTCAGTCTGAGCTTTCCTGTCTGACTTTTGTGTGGTGCTTTTCTTAAATGAAACTTAATGTGTGACAGAGGTTGATTAAACAGTTCATGTAGCCAAGAAAGCAAGATAGCTTTAAAGATATTCTTGAGTATTGATCAAAATATCCAGATATTTTTGTGTCGTTGGTAGCCTGAGACTTCCTAGTTTGAAGGATATGTAAATATTCATGTATGTACATGCTCTGTATTCTTTACATAGCCTTTTCCAGATGTTGCAGTAGACATACTTAAATTAACATATTGAAAATTATTCTGATTAATTTTTCTGGTACAAAATAGACAACTTGAGAGACTGGTGTGGGTGAGTAACACGTTCGTAAAGTGTCAACACTGTCTGCAGAAAATTTGCACAATTTGTCAGCCTTCACTGGGACAGAAATTAGGCTTTTGTATTGTTACGTACAATAATTTGGGTAAAGTCCATTGGAAATGTACATCTCTTGAAAACTGCTGTAATCTAAACTCTTCACAGCAGTGTAAATACTTATGCATTACGCAAATGTTCAAACGAAAAAATGTTATTTTCTTTTGTAGGACTCTGATCATGTCATGTTTAATTCTTTTGTGGGAGCAGTTTTTTCCCAAGGGCTTTCAAAAGCTGGTTTATATACTGGAGATGTTAGGCACTGCTAATATCCTGAAAATATCAGGATTCTCTTTTGATGAACAAACTATAATTGTTAAATTCTTGTAGAGAAAATCACAGAGCCTTATGTTCTTTATTGGGAAAGCTGATAAAGACACAGGAAGCTTAGTGCTTTGTACAAAGTAGGGTATGTAACTCAAGCAGATTCTGCTAAGACTGATTACTTTTGGCTTTCTGAGAAGTTTGTTCAGCCTACCTGAAAAAGATAAATGTATGCATTTCTAGAATATTAAATAGCCTTGAAATCTTTCCAGAATGCAGCTAAAGCTTCAGTTTACTTTTTCTGATTGTGGATTGACTGAGCTAACAATTTAAGCTGTGCTTCTCAAAGGTAAAACATTGCTTCATTTTGAGCTGTCTTATTTAGTGAATTCACTGTTTGAGAGGTTGGGACATCTAGAATGATCCTGTTTTTTTTGGTTTTTTTCTGTTCCCTGCCAATCAGTTATCTAAAGGTTCTGTGGCTTCTCTTCTGGCTTTTCTTTCAAGGTGGTTGTTGGAGCCAAAAAAAGCTGGACTGTTATACTAGTGTTCAAGGTCCTTATGTTTGGGAGGTTCTTAATGTCCATTTCTAGCACGAGTATCATCAGAAATCCAAATCTCATTTTGCTTTTAATGCTGTTGTGTTAGAAAACATCCATGTGCTAAATCCACTAACTAAAGCTGAACCAAGATGTGAAGTGCATCTTACTCAGCTCTCAGGCCATTTGTTAGGCTTATGATAAGGCAGTGAGTGATGGGAGCTGTGTTGTGCTCTGGGTACATTTCTGACCTAGTGTGTCTTGAATTGCCAGTTCAGTGTTTGTGCAGTTTCAAATAAAATAAAGGAAAACTTTATTTAGAAAGAAAAGAAAACTAATGCCTCTAAGTTGATCTGCAGCCTGATGTAGATATGTTCCCTTAGCTTCCACCTTCACCCATAACAGCACTGCAAAATTTGTAAGCTTGCTGACAGTGATTGGTGTTGGAAATCATACTGACTGACTTGATCTAGGAGCATTTTTCTCAGGCCTTTATTTGCATATGTAGATTTTTCTTCTCCCAAGGATGTAGGTAAAGGACATTGCTGATGGCAGTAACAGCAGGTGGGAAGGCTTGGAGTTCAGTGGAAAGTGATTCCAAGGTGGCTTGTTGTAAGGATACTTGAATGGTAGCAGTAAGGAAATACCAAGGATTCAACTTCTCAGTGATGCAGGTGGTTCTGATAGTCTGGTATGTGATATAGAACAGGGTGCCAAAAGGTTTTACAGCAGAAAATGGGAAAATGGGCTTTAATGTTCTGAGCTTTTTTTGCTTTTATTGCCAGATATCGTGTACTGGCTATCCAGGAGTCACTTGTGAAGACTGGAAGATTTCAGTCTGCTGAAGTGTATGTGCATTGTTTTACTAGGAAGCTTCACAGCCTTTTACTTCCTGTTTTTACCATTTGTTTCCAGTCTGATGTGAACTGGCCTTTTCATTAACACTTCCAGAATAGTGGTTGGTAGCTCTAAATCAGTGACACAGCCTGTCCAGAGCAGAATTCCTGGCAAATGGAAGCAATCCATGGAGGGTAAGACTCCTAGCTTTGTACTGTCACCACTCTTGGGAGACAATGATTAAAAACCTTCCTCCAGTCATAAGCACAGAGGCAGAAGGTCACTTTGCCTTTAGGAGAGGGGTGGCATGGAAGCTGCTCTGTTGTCTGGACACAGGCAAACAGCAGGAGTTATGGGCATTGTCACTGGTGGGGGCCTGCTCTGCCTTGTGGCTGTAGGAGCTGCAGTAGGAGGACAACAGCATTTTGGGCAGCTGCCACTGACAGACCATCCAGGAGCTGTGCACAGCTCTGAACAATGCTTGGAGCTGCAGCTGGGGATGACAAGAGGGTACAGATGTTTGAGCCAAGGGCAGAAGGGACAGAGCAGTGCTGCTGTCCAGGAACAGAGCTGATGTGAACCCAGGCGAGTCACTGACCTGTCAGCTCATTGTGGCTCTGGCAGGGAGCTGGCTTGTTTCACGCTTGCTTTCTTGTGTTTTGGGGCACTGGTCCCTGCTGCATCCCTGTCCCCTCCCTGTGCTGGCATCTTAGACTCACTGTCACTGCAGTGTGTCATCTGCAGCCTGTTCCTTGTCCCCCTCTCTTTGGTCCCAGGCTGGGATTGCTGTGTGGGAAGATGATCTTATTAGGGCTCAAGGAAATGGGAGAGAAGTCCATTCATTCCTTGGGACTGGATCATGCTATGCTGTAATTGCTGAAGCTCCCAGTGTTGTGAGTATAATTTAAGGGCATCCAACCTAGGTCTGTTTGGCTTAGCACAGCTATTCAGTATAACACAGCATTTTGTTCTTGCCTATGGTGCCATTTTAAACTGCAGATGTTTCACTTAGGTGTGATTTATACATGGTGTATTAATGACTCGATCTGCTTCAGGGAACTGTTTTCTCTTTCTATGTGAGTGAAATACTATACCAAGAAGCTTAGGGTTTTGTAATACTTGAAGTATTACTGAGGACTTCTAAGCTTGTGTGAGCATGCTGAAGCTTGTTTTATTTTGTGTTCCTAAAATAGGTTGAATAGCATTTTTATCAAATATATTTTTAGAGTACATGAATGAAGGCCATTCTGTAACTGCAGTTGACAAGCATGTTAGCACTGCTTTTGGTGGGTAAGACTTCTTCACAATTGCAAAATTTCTATTAGGATAAGATCTGTTCTGCTACCTAGAGTTGTATTTCAACTGTTGGCTTCCTTTCTGACACTGAGTTTTTCAATGTGCAGGACTTTGCCTGACTGAAGCTAATAGGTAGCTTCAGTTGTATTTTCTGTAGTCTATAATATGGGATTTCTTTTGTGTCTGGACTCGATTTTTATGGAAAATGTTTAAGTACTTATATACTTCTGGTTTGTGGGTGGAAGTTAGTAAATTATTCTACTTGGTAATGATTATCAGGTGATAGTTGATATCAGTTAATGCTGCTCTTGAGTAAAGCAACTCTGATGCCTGTTATAAAGGCTGTGCTATTCTCCAGAAATGTGTACAAAGTTCATGCTGACAGCTGCCTGCATTGGGCTGGTCTGTATCGGACTTCTAAGATGATAATGCTTCTTTAGGCATATATTCTCTGTATTTAGAGAGAGATTCTCTTATTATTACTTATTTAGAGATTAAAGCCATTCTTTTAAGAGTGTAGTTCAATGTCAGATTTAATCAGTTGCTGTAGGAAGGGGCAGTGGTGCCTCCTTCTCTCTTTGCACAGTGATGCTGGGGGATTTGTGGCATCTCCCTGTCCCTCTGGTGGGGGACAGCACTGGCTGTGCTGACACTGCTTGTCCCCTGTTGCTGTTTGCTGTTGGCTTGTGCAGCTGAGTGGTTTGGTCCAGCACAAGGTAGGCCAGTGGTAGTTGGGTGAAACTAAGTGACATGGGACTGTGGCCCTCAGTAGTGTTCCCAAGTGAGATTTCAGCCTCTTGCTCCTTTGGATTTCAGGAGCACTCTGTTTTTCAGCAGTTGTTTTTTGTTAGTTTTTGATTCAGGCTGTCTGTTGTGCTGGAGAAAGGACTGTGTTACCACTGTAGGTCAGGCTCAATCCCAGCATCTGCTTTGGCATTTCTGAGAATCATTTAAAACCAACTTGCCTGCTGTAGGAATTATGTTTGCTGAGGTCTGACCTCTGACCCGACAAGTGCTCCTCATGTTCCCTGGGTGCTCACGTTTGTCCCTGAGGCTTGTTCATTTAATGGCTTCCTAGACTGTGGCCTGCACACTTTGTCACCCCTTGGCATGTCTTGTGTCACTAATTTGCTGTTGTTTCTGAAGACCTGGCTGTAACTGATACAAGTAACCTGCATAAACAGTGTACACTATCAATCCTGAATAATCTAGAGTTTCCTGACAGATGAATTACAGGCATAAAAATAAGTTTCACAGAGTGTCCATCATGTGAGTTGCATTCAGTGGCATATGAAAATGCATGTAGTGTTTTTGCTTCATGGAATTGAAATTAGAATTAGTTTAACTTCTCAGGAATTCTCAACAATTTTACATGGGTCTCAACCACACCTCTTTTAAATTGTCTTCCTGTGTTCAGGCTGAAATGGCTAGAACAAATGTAATGCTTTAGATAGGAAATGAATCCTTATTCATTGATATAGTACTTCTTTTTGTGTTTCTGAAAGAAGGATGGCAAAATATAACAACAGCTATGAGAGCAAACCCTGCAAACCAGAGACCTCAGGACCTTGCACAGTAGTGAGAAATTCAGCTCCTGGCAGTGGGGTGCAAGTTTGTGCTGGTGGTCAAATTTGTCCTTTCTGTGGCAGAGGTATAAGCAGAGGCGTGAATTTCTGATATTTATCAAAATTCATAGAATCAACACTGATGATGATAGAAGATCTATTGTTAAAGATGAAAGTTAACTAAAATTTTTGAGTATGAAAAGTTCTAATTTAACATGGAATTTTTTTGATCCCTTCATACTGTTGTGTAATATATTGGTCTCCTTAGAGAAGCCTTTGTAATGTCCACAAGATGGTAAAACAAGGACTGAGACTTAAGCACCCATCCTAATTGCACATCCTAACCACACTGCACATCACATAGAACTTCACAAATAACAGAGTAATGGTGGTAGGAGAACAGCTCCGGTATGTGGCACTTTCTGAATGCTAGTTGTGTGATGGAGGATGGATAAAACTCATCCTATTTACTCAGCAGACTTCTTTAACAGAGGCAAACCTAAAGTTCATTTGAAATAAGAGGATGTTCTGAGGCATAGCAACACCAAGAGTTAAGACCCACTTTATTCTGCCAGCTGCTGTAGTATCAGTAGGAGGGAGTGGGCAAGTTAGGTGGTGTTAAACAATTCTGTTTGATGCTGTCTCAGTTGTGGCATGTTTAAAGTATTGCAAAGCACACAATGAATTTATAATTCATGTTTACAAATACTGTGTACTTTTTCTTTCCACTAAATGTCTACGTCTGCTTTAGCAAAATAAGATTTTAGATAGGCTCTTAAATTAGGAGAGCTTGTGTCTATTCTCTGAAGTCAAGGTGTTATTTGTCATGGTACAGAGCAGTTGAAGGGGAGAGGATGATTTGCAGAAGCTTTTATTTTCTGTTATATATAAACTGCCCCCTGTGACCTTACCTAAAAATTTGCTTTTGTATCTTAAAAGTATTGACTAAGAAAAAGGAATTTCTTCTTTGGGCTGTGAATTAATAGCAAATTGCTTTAAAGAAATACTCAATGCATACAGCTACTAAGTTTTTATTATTCAGTTATGTTTATGAATGTAAAATATATAAAAGACCAAAAATCTGAAGTGTGTGTCTTTTCAGGGGTATTGAATAGATTATATTTTGCAATGTTTGCTAGTAAATAAATGTCAGCAAATAGAAATGTTACAACGTTTTCACTGTTCCTTCAAGTGGAGGTGTGATTTCACAAGCCAGGATATAGTCTGTAGTCTTTCATTTTGGTTAAAAGCTGTAAGATACCATACTCTTGAGACAAAAAGAGAAAAGGAGTTTGTTTATCAACTGTATTAGATCTTAGAAATGGAAGTCATTAAGATTTTGGCCTCTTCTATACAAATTAATGTGATTACGTCTTGCTTATAAGAAATTTGAGCTGTTTCTCTCTCTCTCTTAAAAGGTGGCTTTAATGAGTCACAGCTTCCATTTTAGTAAATTGTTCATGGGATAGGCAGGCTCAGGAACAACTGGGTTAAACCAAGAGATTATTTGAAAAATCTAGGGCATGTGCTCTCTGTTCACTTGATTAGTTTTCATAATTCATCCTTGTTTCCACAGCAAAGAGCAGCCTAATGCATGCAAACAAGAAGCACTTTTCTTGCTTTTGTGCTCCTTCATCTCTGTAATTTTACCAGAGAAAGTGAGTGAAATGGGGAAACAGATAGATTATACTTGAAAGTTTGGAACAAATCTTGGTTTGTTTTGTGAAAATCCATGGGATTGGAGAGCCAGGTGCTCTTTGGGGATGTGTGTCTGTGACTCTGCTTCAGTTCTTTTCTGTTTGACTACAGGTGCATGAAGAACAGAGGAGATATTTCCGCTTATCAGAGATGATGTGGAGAGACTCTTTGTGAGTAACTGACGTGTGTTTTCTAAAAAGCCCAAAATGTTAATGTGGGAATTAATTTTTTAAAAATTCTCTAACTTAAAATAACTGTGCCATTTGTCTAACATTTTCATTTGGGTCTGGAAAGCTGTGAGTGTGGACCCCTTCATGGGAACTATGGACAAAGCTCATTGTTGAAGGAAAGAGCTGGAGGACAGAGCAATGTATGGTTTCATAAGTGATTAACCACAGTGCTTTAGTGTCTCTAGTGATCAGTCTACAAAGGTTTTTACTGTTGACTGCTGAAAGTGTTCTAGACAGCAGTAAAAACCCCTGATATGGTGGGTATGGGGAACCTCTAACAGGGTTAACTTGTTACTTGCAGAAGCTTATTCTGCATGTCAGATTCTTAACACTTTATTGCCCTTGTTCTGTTTTCTACTGGAAGTTGCTATATCTGCTGTAAGGATGATGGGAATTGTAGCAGTCAGTAGAAGCTTTCCTGAAAGTTTTCAGTTCTTGTCTGCTGGAATAAACAGTACTCTGGGATCAGGCAGCTAAACCACACTCCTAAAATATTACAGGAAAGGAAGAACTTCCATGGTGGAATATAACAGCACCTAAATAAGTACTTAAAGGATTTGCTTTTGTGGAGACAAGGTCGTTTTTAGAGAGCACAATTAGGTGATGCAATGTCTTATTTTTCAGATGGATTCCATAAAAATGCTGTACTTTTAGTGCTGTAGGCTCCTCAGCCAGCTCATTCCTTTGGAGTAATTAGTCCCAGTGTTTCCTTTTTTTTGCCAGATTTCCAGTAACAGTTGTGAATTAAAGCAGCATGTTATTTTAGGATTTTCCATTATAGTCTTTGTGCTCATTTTTTTTTTTTTTGTCTAAGTATAATATGAGTAATGTGGTCTTGAGTGCTTTCTTTTAAACCATAAACTTTGATACTCTGGAACTGCTGCTTTGTTCTAATGATAATTATCTAGGAGAACGGTGCCTTTGTGGACAACTCCAGTGCTTTTCTTGGCAAGGAAGAGCTCAAATTAGAACTGCTCTTACCTCAGGCACCTTGATTTCTAAGTTTTCTGATGTTTGTAGCATTAAAGCTACACAGTGAAAATTTTTTCTTTGTTCTTTTCTTAAATTGAAGAAAAATCCTTTTATTACAATAAAGTAGTAATTGCGTCAATTCCTAGGCAGGAACCAGTTTGGATTCCTACATGTGATTTGCCTTTCTTGTTTCCTAGATCTTAGAGAAAGGTTAAATGGTTTTTAGACTTCCCTCTTCCTGGAGCCTTATGATATTTTCATAGATACGGTTTTATGATTTGTTTAGTAACTAATCTAAAAGAAGTCACTATTGCTTAATGTCCTCATTCTGGTTTGGCATCTGCAAATGGTGCCTGATTTGAAAGCCTATCTTGCTTTCACTCAAGAGAAAATCAGCTTAAAGATAATGTTGGCTTGTAGTCATCTTTCCCTTGGCTTCTTCCAGGCACTGCTTGCTGGTTCAGGAAGGCTGTGTGAGGATTTCTTTATAACAATCTCCTGGCCAGATGCTGGATTCTTTATGAAGCAGCAGGAGAAATCCTTGTCCTGACCCAGCTGACTTGCCCAGGAGATAGTGTTGATTTGATTTACTCTGTTATGTTGAGATCTCTTGTGGACAAAGTCTGTGAAGTCTTAGATGCATTTGGCTGAGTAGCAATGATAATATGCAGTATTTTTCATTATTCCATTATTTTAAAAATCACTTTAATATAATCTGCTTAATAAAATTGGAACTTGATCGATTTTAAAAAATTCTTAAACAAGACATTTAGGTATAAATGTTCCAATTATTAGTCTATATATCTTGAAGTGTTCTGATGGTGATGACAATATTGACAATACATACATTTTTCCTGGAGCTTATTTACAAATATTGGCTATATTTTTAGTGAGGTCATTTTCAGAAAAGGCTTTCTATAAAATAGGCAGCAGTTATTTTGTGAGACTAGCATTTAATTTGTACAGATGGTTGCTGTTAAGGATCTTTCAGTTGCACAGCAATCAGCTTTTCATGGTCTTCAGCACTGGGCTGGGTGAGGTTGTGCTCTGATACTTGAGTAGATGAGGCTCACAGCCAATGACATCCACCATGAAGAGTGTTTTGGGATTTGCCTACATTAATTCTCCTCTGTGTCAGCATTAGTAGCTGCAATAACAGATAACAGTTCTGTTAGGTCTTACAGGGTTAGTGCAAGGGTGTGAATATGTGTAAAATAGAATGGCATAAGTTGAGAATTGAATTTAGTTTTTGGTGCAGGATGGAGCTGAAGGAACTGTTTCCTTTTCCATTTCTGTATGATCATAACCTTGGCATTAAGCTTTATTCTGTAATATCTTGAGAAGTTTATGGGCTTGCTTTTTGCCTGTTGCCATTGTTCTTTTTGATGATTATTACTCTGTACTTGATGTGTAGAATTTCTGGTGAAAAATGGAAAAACATTTCACCTTTTGAATGCTAAAAGGGTTTAAAGTGCTTGAAATATACAGTGCAGCTTAGTCCATTAAATTAAAAAGTAGCTTTGCTAATGAAGAGCACATGTCCAATAAAAGTTTTCTCATTTTCATGTAGTATTGACTCCAAAATTAATAAACTTCAGAAATAATAATTCTTTAGTGTAGTGGATAATATTTAATATGAAGTTCAACCAAAATGCAGACATGCACAGCATTCCTGCTGCTGATGTTTCTTCTGGACAGGCTGATTGGGGGTTCCTCGTTCTCCTTGACATCTGCCCATTTCTGAGTGAGTCTAATTTGTACAATAGTAAAAGGTACTTGAGCTGTGCCCTTGGTAGTCAGTAGATCAGGGGTGTATGTGACAGGTTGGACACTGAAGGGTTATGCTGTATCTAAGCTATTCAGTTTCCTCATGAATGAGCTAATTAATATGTTCTGTTGGCCTTTCCTCTCTATAACCACATAAAGCTTTATACTCTTAAAATAATTGACAGTCAGCAGCTGGTTTCATACCAGAATTTTTTTCACTTGCTAATGAAGAAAAGGTGGGATCCAAATGTCATGGTCCTGTTGTCTTTGTGGAGACAATACAGGCTTTTCTTTCACTTTGCTGGATTTCTTATGTACAGTTTTTTTCCTTACATGCAATACTTATCTAATCAACCTTTTGTCAGCAGAGTTTATTTCATCACTGTGGATTTATTAAGTGTAGATGATGATGAATGAGCTTTAATATGCTGAAGTTGTAGCCACAGGTGACTTAGATCAGGGAAAGGCTTTATGAGTGTTGGAAAATGCAGATGAAATGCAAGTCCTTTAGAGAATACCAAAGAGATGGGAAATCTCTAAATTCACAAACATTTTAAGAACACTTCTAAATTAAATTGATTAGGTGCTATTGGGCCAGCTAATAATAATAGTTTGATTAATTTCACCCTAGATATGTGGGTTTAAATTTGATTAATTATGCAAATCCAGGCATGAAAAAGTTGATCATCTGATTTAAAATTCAGAAGAATGTTTAAGACAGTATTTTAATACACATACCTCAGCATTGTAAAAATTCTGCTTTCTGCTACTTTATGTTCAGTGCAGTAGTTTAAGGCTGTCTTTGCACAAATCCCTGACCTGAGGTCATCTGCTGCTTGTAGAAATGGGGGAGTTTCAGGTGCCTGCCCCATTCGAGGTGAGGTGTTAGTGGGAAGAGCTTCTGTCCCTGCTCTGAGGCTGCAGCAGACTGAGCCATTCACTAAGGCACGGGATGGAAGCAGTGTCATCTTCTAGGCATTAATATGGACAGAAAAGCCCATTTGGAACAGGTAAACTTTAGAAATAATGTACAAAGAGAGGAGAGGCTTCAGATGACTTGTGGCAGACATGAGATAGTGGATTAAAATTTTGTAAAAGTGTCTTCCAGCTATGTATTGTCAACATCACCCCTAATGTATTAACAGACAGATCTGCTTTTAAACTTAAGTTACATAAATCTTTATGTAAAATGCAACCCTGTTTGCTTTGCAATTTTACAATGACTCTGGTATTGTCAGACTTGTCCCTCTTGGAGTTCAGTTTAGGAATTGGCCCCTCACTGCCAAGACAGGGATTGACCTGAGAGCCAAGATGCCCGGTGTACATAGGCAGTGAAATAATCCTGTTTAGCTTGGGAGCACAGAAGCACAGTTGTGTTCCTGCAAATGTTATGCAGAGGTCAGAATTGCTGAATAGTTTTGAGATTATAGATTAGATTTCATTAAGACTGTAGAAGGGTTTTCCTTTCTCCAAGTAACAGCACAAGGGGTTTATTTTGCTGCTGTACAATGTCTTATTAAAGGTTGCAGTGGCTATGCAGTGGAGCAGCTTGTATTCTGATTTGGTACAGGAGTCCTTCTGAGTGCTTTTGGGAAGTGTTTTAGGGAGGTGAGGGCAAAGCAAGAAATCTTTTGGAGCTTTAGTCTCTGCACACTGGTAATGTGTCCTTTGCTGGGTTGCCTCCTGCTTGTCAGGGTGTATTTTTCACAAACCAGGTGTTTATGCTGCTTTAGAGTGCTCTCTATGCTGTACAAGCTAATTTTGCAGTAGAATGGTTTACATAAAACAAGAATTACTTGCACTGATTTAAAATATGGTTTTGTATTACGGTGTTCATTGTAGTGAATCCTGTTCCATTAGTCTCACTTCCTTTTTAGTGTATGTGGCTTACCTGAAATTCACTGCTTGTAAATGGCATTTCAGGAAGTCTGAACTGATCCAACACATGCTTGCTTTGCCTACAGCTGAATTTTGATGAACTCTTCAGTGCAATACGAAGTGTGTTGGTCTTTTATATTAACAAAGCTTTCTTAAAATTTAATCTCTGGATAGTTTTGCGCGATTTATTAAAAAATGCTTTCGCTTCAAGGAGCCTGAACTGAATAGTTTTGCTGTTCATTTTTATTTTTTTCTTTTTGTAATAGGGAACAGTGTTGTAGTATTTTCAGTTAAAGAGAAAAATCCATGGGAAATATTTTTTCAAGTGTTGTGATTCCCTCTTCAATCCTAGCTCCTAAGCAACTCTGACTCAACAGATGTTGCATGTGGGTATTTGCAGCTGGATCAGAATAGCCTCTAATGGAAAAGTGTGAGTCTCTGCTGTTACTGTGTTAGCAGAGTGCTCTGCAGTCAGCTTGCACCCCTCAGCATAGTTAGATTTGGTGGCTTCTGATCAAAGATAACCAAGTTTTGGTGGCTTTTGATCAAAGATAACCATGTTTTGTAATGGAGTTGCAAGATGCAAAATGTTACCTTAACAATTGCTGCTTAATTGCACTTTTAGTGCTGTGCCAGCCTGGAGCTCCCAATTGTTCCTCTAAGAGCTTGTGGATTGTCTGGGCATCTGTGGAAAATCAACTTGAGTGCCTAAGCAGTGATAGTTGCCATATATCATCACTCTGTGCCATTGCCAGCTTGGTGTTGTGTTGAAGGAGAAGTTTTTGCTGCTTCTTCTTTTCTGCGGCCTTTGTGCATTAGGGGTCCCCTGGAAGAGAACACAGAAGTGTTTGTTGGATGCTTTGCCAAAGGTTGATCTAATTGAGGGGGGAAAAGTGTTGCAAAACCAGCAAATATGAGCCCTGAAGGGCATCAGAAAGCAGCTTTTCATGCTGGATGTGGTGAGAGAAGCAGGAGCATTGGATGGATGTGCTGTAGTGAATTAATGTGGCTGAAGAGACAAGGCACGGAGACAGTTGAGTAGTTTCAAAGATCAGGAAATGTGGGGCTTGTCAGAAGCCAGAACAATTTAATTTTGTGAAAGATGGATTTTACCTGACCAGATAACAAGGCAGAAAAGGCTGCATCTTGAAGATGTTGTAAAAAGTTTTGGGAAAAAATGGTTATCTATTTGCTAGTAACTCTTTATACCTGCAACATACACTTCTAGAAGATGGCTTTTTCCCAGTTTGTCCTAACTGATGACATAAATTGATTAAAAATAATTTAGCAATGTAACTGCATTTATTGAAGGCCCTTGCTGGTCTGAATGTGCAAATTTTTTAGAGAAACAGCACCCTTCATGTTTCCTATGTCTTCACTTTCATGCCAAGGGACAGGATCCTGCAAACAAAACATTCTTTCTTTAGTGCTCCCAGCAAACAAATTACCGATCAGGCAAAATTGCACATCCCTAGTGATGTACTACTGCTAGCAAGATAAAAGACATCAGTAAAGATCTGTCCAGAAATCAAGGTAGCATGTGGGTAGAAGAGAAGAAATTAGAAGATGATTTTGATGTAAATGCTGTCACTTTCACCCAAGGCTTTATAATATTAAAATGTCTGAAAATCTAGTCCAGCTTTTGAATCTCATTTTAATTCTTCATGCTTTGTTGGCAAAGAGAAAAACTAGTGAAGTTTGGTAGATTTTTTTTCCTTTTTTATAATACAGAATATTTTCATTGTCTGGAATGCTTTGTGGTGACAAAAATGACTTAATATTGATTTTCATTGGAAAGTAATTTCGTTCTTAACATGTTTTCAAGAGAGATTTTTGATGAGAAAATGTGATAAGTGTATCGTTGTGAAGGGAACAATTCCTATCTTTTCTACAAGTACATTTTAGGTATTGGAAACTTGTGATTAGATGTGATTCTGTGTTTTAGAATGTCTCACCTGTTTTGTGGCTTTCTGTGATGTAGGTTTTTTTTGAAACCACAAGAATTAATTTATTATAGTAAACAAGAGATGGACTCCACAGGTCTTTAGCAGTTATTTAATGCAGATTTGATCACTTAACAGAAATTCTAGCAACCTTATTTCAGTTTCTTGAAATTAAGTCCTTACTTAAAACATCATTGTTCCTTTATAACATGAACATAGAAGCTATAGCATTGTTTATATTATCTTGTGCTGGATTTTGCACACCCATAATGGTAGTTTGGCTGATCTGTTTAATTTATGTTGGAGAGACTGGGTTAATTCTTTCAAAGAAACAAGAAAAATAATTATTTTTGTAGTGCAGTATGTTTCTGTAGAAAATTTGAGCTGCATGCTCAAATTTACTGTTTTTCATGCATTTTGCAGTTGAATAGGGACATCATACTTAAATGGAAAAGGTAAGATTAGCAGTCTTAAGTTTATGATGAAATGTGCTGCTGGCAGGAGTTTCTGACACTACTTTGTAAAGGAACTTTACATCCTGACATCCTGTCAGGAGTGATAGTTTTGATTTAGTGTTTGTCTGAGAAAGTGACAGGGATCCATCATGTGCCTTTCTTCACCACTGTGTGAAATGTAACAGCCTGGCTATGGGTGTTTCAGTATGTTGGTAGGATTTATTTTCCTTTATAGGTGATTGAATATATTACTGCAGCAAGAGGCATCATTCATGACTAGGATTTTCTGTTAATGCCATTTAAGACTTCCACTTTTTTTTTTCCTTTGGATTGCTGATGGCATTTTAAACCCTTCATTTAACTAGATTAATGTTAACTGTTTTGAGCATTCATCTTAAGAATAAATGCTCAATTATTTCTGTTCCAAGGCATGTATTAACATTAAGCAACCTTCTTTTAGCAAGTTTAGACTGAAGAAATCTTAATAGTTTCTGTATTTGACTGAATGACTGATTTTGTGTACTTTTGTCTCAGTCTAAACAGATAATTCATAGGACAGCAGTTTAAATTACTGAAGTTATGTTTTGGCAGTAGCTAAATAAGCTTGAAGAATGACCAAACTCGTTGGTATGCTGCTCACTGCTACCGGGGGGATTTTCCCTTACATGTTTGATCTTGGTTTAGAAGCAATGGATTTTCTGCCCTTTTCCCCCCCCAAAACAGGCACACAAGTGCCTTTTGTCTGCTGGATGCATTTATGGTGACTTGAGAATATTCAGTCTCAAGTTTCACTTTTCAGACTTGCACTCTGAGTGCACACAACCTCTTAGCAGTATTTTGGTCAGTCATATTTCTGCTTAGTGTGAAAAACGTTTCTTTAATGAATAATTTTGTGAAATTGAAGAAAAAAGTTATAAAAGCTTTCCTTAGAGCAGAGTTCTTATGTACATGTTCTCTCCATCTCTGACAGCTTCCAGTCTCTAGTAATCCCAACCAGTACCTACTCAATTCTATTTCCTTCAAGTTATTATTTTGTATTTCATTTTATTTAGCAGTCATCTGTGTTCATAGCAGTGATGTTACAAGTACTTTGTCCTTACTAGGTTCATGATTTTGTCATTTGTTCCCAGGCATGTGCACTTGAATACTTTAGAAGTCCATTGCCATTCAAAATGTGAATGTTGGCATTGCCATGTGAAGCCTTTCTAAATATATTCATGTAAGAATTAAAATTAGAAGATAAAGAACTAGAAAAAATTCAGTGTGGTTTTTTTTTTTTTTAAGGAGATGACAAACTTCTTACCTTATTTATTGGACACTTGTTTTTGTTACATCTGGTCTCAGTATGGTGTGTATGACAGTGTTTATGCTTGTTAAGAGGGAAAAGGTTTCTTCATCTTAGTGGAAGAATTAACCTCTTCAGTAAAAAGATTTTCTCCAGTAAATGCTTTTAGGTCTCCAAATAACCTTTGTTGTTAATCAATCACTAAAATGACCTAAGGATTAGTAGAGTGAATACTCACAGCTTTAGTGTTGACTCGAATTAAAAGAAAATATCTGTAATATTTTTCAGGATAGGCTAGGTAAAAGTAATGTTTTCTTTGTGATGGAATATTTTTGATGAAAAAGCAAAAGTTTCTCTTCTGTGACTAGAAATTAATGTGCAGGCTTAATGAATATATTGAAACTTGACACAGGTGTACTCCTGTTAATTTTTTTTTTCATGAAGAAAGAGCAGTGATTCAAAGCAGAAACGTTCTGTTGCATATTCAAAAGCTGGATTTTAGTTCAGGTATGTTTCTGGATTAAATGCAGTTCAGTTTCCTCTAGACAAGGCTGTGGGTCCTGCCATCTGCCCAATGCAGCTTTAGTGCATGGTTTGTAAGGCAGTGCCTTTTGCACATGCCCTGTTTGCAACTTGAACTTCATGTGGGAGGCAGAGAGATGTGGATCTGAAAGAGTTCATATTTCATTCAAGGGAGGTCAACTGCTGCTTTCAATGGGACAGATGAGCTTGCAAACTGCCCTGGCTGCTTGGAAGGTCTGGCTGGCTTGTAGGATGTTCCACATACTGTAAGCAGGTTTTCTCTGGAAAGCTCTGACTTTGCAAAGTTCTCCATCTGATGACACCTGTTATGAGTGTAGTGTAATCTCATGCTGATTGTCACTTTCCCTTTTGTTTCCTCTCTCTGTCTTTTGTCACTCGGGAGGGTGTCTGCTGGTTATAGTTGTTCTCCTGATGAGTGGTGGTTGTAGGGTTACGAGTAGTTGTTTCCCTGCTCTGTTTGCTGTTTATTTGAATGCATCAAGTTTTAACCAAAGCAACTTTATGCTTATGGTAAGGTGCTTTAAAATCCTAGCTCTAGAATAATCTACTCACATAGTGTGTATAGCATTGTCCCTTTGAGAGAGAGTATGGTGTTTGTTTGTCTACACGTAATTCATTGATTGTGACCTTATATTTAAGCTGTGTGTATCGTTTTTGGGTACAGACTGGCAAAAAAGAAGTGTCCCTTTCTTTATGGTAACCGCATAATTGGGTGCTTCCTACATTTAAAACCAATGAAAGAACCCACACCGCACCCCAAAACAACTGCAGGATATGTCTATTTTTGCCTTATTTGAACAGAAACTCCCCCCCCACCTGAACACAAAAACCCCCTAGCACTAGAAAACTCAACCAATCAAAAATCTCCTACGTGTACATTGCACTCTTTTTTTTTTTAGATTTTTTTTTTTATTTTTTATGCTAGAGGTGTTCTACCTGTGTATTAGAGGTGTTCCTGTGTGCAGCTTGGTAATACATTTCCCATTATTCCATTGCCATTGGACATCTGGGATATCTCTGACTCAGGCTGCCATTCACTTGGATGCAGAATCAGTCATATCTTGGAAAATAATCACACAGTGGTGGAGACTGTACTGGAAAAACTGTCTTGCTTGTTTTCACTGTATGGGCAGATCAGTTTTGCATCTGAAACTGATCTGTTTTAATGAGTTGCACTTTGAGCTTGCTAACTTTGTTAAGGACATCTTGTGATAATGAGGAGTGTTGGGTTATATTTGCATTAATGTTCTGTTCTGGAGAATGAAAGTTGAAGCAATGATTAAGTTTTCATGTGATCTTCAGAGGTATTATACAGGTATCCTGCAGGACCAGTGAAAGCTGTTCAGGGAGCAGCTCAGTTTTTCAAAGTGTGTTCAACAGCCTGGTGACTTCCAATCTCGTAAATAAACACACTAAAATCCAGACATCAGTATAATTCCTGTGGATAATAGCAAATTTAGCAACTGAAGATAACAGTGCATTGTTTAAGTATCCATGTCTGTCACAGAAAACCTTCAGCTATAACTACTGCTGTTCTGCCTTGTCACATTATTGTGTGTATATTTATGCCTGACCTTCCTATGGCATTGCTGAAACTTGAGCATCTTGCTAATCTCCTTCCATTTTCCCAAGCTGGGTTATCATATCCAGCTCCATCATGCTGGATTCCAAACGTTTTCAGCATGCAACTACCCTGTCCCAAATTCCTGAATTCTGCTTTCATTCTTCTGCTCCAGCTCACCTGTTACAGGGAGGTTGAATCCAAGCTGACAGCTGGGTAGGTGGAGGTGGATCAACCAAGGATCCGGGAGGAAACTTAATTTGAAGTGAATGTGTTAAATCTTCAGATGGTCTCATTTTGCTTCTGTTGTCCCAAAGAGCACAGAGGTCACGTATCAACAAATCAGCAAGTCCCTCAGAAGCCCAGCTGGACAAGGAGCAAAGCCGTGTTTGCTGCTGCTTAAATTGATGTGACTTGAGTGAGTCAGAGCAATGTGAGAGTGAAGTGGAACATGAGAGCTGAAGCAGAGGAGTTTGCAGGCTTTGTGAAGCTGCTCTCTCCCTGCTGGAGCAGCATCTTTGCCTTTGTCTGCGTTCCTCTTTGCTCTCACAGCCAGGTTTTCTCCTCTCTAGTTCTGTCTCCCGATAATTAGAGTGCCAATGTGACTGTTCAGTTCTCTTTTTGGATAATTAGAGCTCGGCCCATACAGCAAACTACATGGTTGTCTGTGTTGGGCTTTGCTCAGGGCCTTTGCCAGGACATCCCTGGTCTGTCATTGGGAACAGGAAATCCTTTTCATTGCTGTTCTGCAGTGGGGTGTGGCAACTCGGCTGATGAGGAGTAATTATGTGATGCTGCTGGCTTGATGTGCAGTGGGAGCAGCCATCCCTGTGCTGCACATGCTTCAGGAGTAATGAGCAGCCATGCTGGAGAACAGGAATGGCCTTGTTCTCCAGGCAGTTAACTGGGTTAGAAAACTGATGCACAACTCGGGAGCAAAGAGGGGGAGAAGAGTAAATGAACTGAATCACATCACTGGAATTTGCTGTGAAAAAGAATTGTGCACTCAACACCAGAAAGCTAAGGCTCAATAATTTTACTTAATTTTAATTCTGCCCTTTGGATTCTGTAGGCTTTTATCAGATTAGAGCCCTGAAGTAAAAGCTTAGTCACACTGTGCCTTGTGTGTTGTTCTAGGGTGTTGATAAAAAACAATTATAAATAGGCTGCTTATCTACAAGTTCTGTATTTAGTTATTTTACACCCAGGTGCCTGACACAATGACTGAAAATTCTGAAAAACTTCTTAACTATTTATTGAATGTAAAATATAATTGAATGTATTGAATTTAAAATACTTGGTAGTCTTCAAATAGGTATTTTCCTTTTAATAAATCAGTCTTTGATTAGTGCCACCTGCACATCTCCTCTTCTCTAGTAAAAAAATAAATCCCTGAATGGACATTTATTTCAAGATCTAGCAAAATTTTGTCACGTTTTAGAAATTTCTCCCCAGCAGCTGCTTTTTGGACAGCAAGGTGTTGGCAGTTTGCTTATATTCCTACTTTAGTGAAGGACTCAAACAGAAGAAGGTATGTTTATGCATGTTGTTGCTTGATTCAGGACATGAGCCAGAATATAAGTTCACGGAAATTTGATGAGAAGCATTAAAGAAAGAACTGCCTTCAGTAACAGTGTTTATGTAAAACTCCTGGGTTGATAGTTGCTGTAACTGTTGGTTTCCCTGCAGAGGTTTATTATTCATGGAACAGTTTTCAGTATTTACAGAAACTCTTGTGGCAAATGTTCATCTTATCTTAAGCTACCAACTGCATTTTGCTTTGAGTTCAGTACTGACCCTACTGAATAAATATCTGGTTTGCTGCCCTGCCTTCTTCCCTTCCTAATCTGGCTGCTGTATCCTGTGCTTTTGGAGTAGTGCATGTTTGTCTCAGCAGAGATTTCCCACATGCCCCAGAATTAATCTTGCCTTCTTTTCATGTATTTAGTGTATGCTGTTCAAAGGCCTCCAAAGCTTCAGCTCTCAAGGACTTTAGTGTCATAAAAGTACTGAGTTCCTTTGAGATTGCCTTTGAATCTCTAGACATCAACTCTGCTTTCAGTGTAAGGTTTGAAATTTAGAATCAGTGTTCCAAGTGAGTGAAGAAATGCTTTGGTAAATTGCAGAAATCTACTCAGTTCCAGTTCTAAATGTCTGTAGATACGTGGGGAGGCAGTAGCAGGTCATGTTTGACTGATGTTAGTGCATGGCTTTTAAAAAAATTATTTTAACAGTTGGTTATGTGGAATTATGGCACTGCATTTTCCTGGCAATGCTTTGTGCAATATGCAGCAAGACTTTGTTCAGGTGGTTGCAGTCACATTCTGCCTGGTCTGAGTTAACTCTCATGATTCTCCCGAAGTATTATTGTGCAACTTTGCTGTTACATTAGTTCTTTCAGGCAAATAAGATGTTGTTTACAGCATGACTTATGGTGTTGCTTATGATGAAAATCATGTTTTGTATTTCTCGTGGTGTGTGTATACCCTCCTGTGTATTATCTTCTGTCTTGTGTGGGCAAAATCGTAATTTCACCATCTCCAGAAAAATTAAACTGCCGAATTTCAGAATGAGTAAAATACACTGTACTTGGCAGAAAAGGTCAAAGCAAAGCTTTGATTAATATAAGTTTTGCTTTGTTTAGAGATCCAGAAAATGATTATACCATGGGACACATACTGCAGAGTTGAGTAAACATGGCTGAAAGAATATGCAGAGGTTTGTGGGAAAGTGTGATGAGCAAGGGGGCACACAAATAGATGTTATTGTGTTTCAGCTCTCTGACGTTGTTCCTGCTGTTTGTGCATTAGTGTCTGAGCATGGTCTTGAGTTTGTCTGATTCCTACACCAAACTTCCAAATTCTGTTCTAAATTCATATGGTTAAACTTTGTAGTTCAAAGTTACAGTGCAAATGATAGTCGGAAATACCTGCTATCTGTGTCAGAGGTTGTCTAAGATTGGAGAATCACTAAAGATTTGCTTGTCTTGTGAGGGGTTGTGAGGTATCAATTGACACACTTTGGAGTCAGTTATCCACTTAATTTGTTATGTTATTTCATACTTAATTCTACGCCTTCTTTCTTCCTTCACTGAAGCTTTCTCCGCTTCAGAAACTGTTGCTGGGAATTTGACACCTAGAAACAGTTTTATGCTGAATGCATAGGTTGGAAATGATCAAAAATTTATTGAAGCCATAGCTTAAATTCATCTTCCCTTGTGTTTTTATCAGTACAGAGTAAATTGCATAGATTCAAGTATAATACAGAAGGAAGGGGATTTATAGCTGTTTTGACACAACCGTTTGTGTGTCCCACCCCAAGGGTGCTTTGGTAGTGGGAGGTAAGGTGGAGAAGTTTGATTCCTGGCCTTGTATATGAGTGCTGGAGTCACCTATGGAGCACTGGGTACAAACCACTTCTGCTTTAAACTGTTTTGCTCACTTTGCTTCAGTGAGTCTGTGTTGTAGTAAATGGTTATTGAAAAGCTGCTGCTGCTGGGATAGCTGCAGCATGTTCTGTGAAGACATTTCCTGTTTCGTTTTTTTTTTCCACCAAGTATCTGCTAGTTTCATGCAAAGTTTTTTTATTGTGTTGGAGAGCTGGTGAATAAAGACTCCACATTTGCCATGCTTTTTGTGACACTATATACTCTCAGTGTATTTCTTCTTTCCTCTTTGCTTTCCATGATTTTAAGTCCAATCTAAAAGTTGATTC
Source organism: Sturnus vulgaris (assembly GCF_052056855.1). Taxonomy (NCBI): domain Eukaryota; kingdom Metazoa; phylum Chordata; class Aves; order Passeriformes; family Sturnidae; genus Sturnus; species Sturnus vulgaris. The sequence goes on along the minus strand of NC_142256.1, from coordinate 13,068,038 downwards.
TTGTACAGAAGCCATTCCACAAGTTTTCTCAGCTCATCCTTTTCACTTTCTGCCTTTCCCAGTTCTTTGCTGCAGTTGGTAAGATGGGGCAAAGGGCAGAACAGCTCGTGTCTCACACCAGGTAATGTGTGAGAAGGGTGCTGTGTTTGTCAGTTGGTGTCATAAAATATCCTGAGTTGGAAGTGATTCCTAAGAATCATCAGATTTATCTTCTGGGTAGTACGGGCGTAGGAACTTCAAGGCTGGGTACAAACTAGTCCAAGCTAGCTAGTCCTAGCTATGATGTTGCACAGATCAACCAAAGCTTACAGAAAAGTAGCGTTTTTCATGGGTTTCATAGATAAAGTGAGTTTTCTGATTGTACTTCTTTTTTTTTCATTTAAAATGGGAATGTATTAAAATATCTGTCTTGTTGAGTAGTTCTTGTGAATACCAGAAGGTGGCATAGCTGGTTTTCCTAAAAGCGTTCTGATTGCAAGAGAGGCTCACGATGCTGCTGTGCTGATTTTAAAGCTGTCGGTGAAATTTTGATCTAAGGGAAGCTGGATCAGCTTAGGCTTTAGCATTTAAAGATTTAAAGGAGTTATTGAAAGGTATACTCATCTGCTTTTTTTTTTTTTTTTTTTTTTTTTCAAACTGCGAAACCCTTGTGTGCTAGTTTTTACAGGTGAAGTTTTTGAAGGTCGAAGTAGTTTGTCTGAAAATGCAGGAGGGAAGAAAGGGGTCATCCAGTATGTGTGCAGTGAAGTTCTTTCCTGACGTGTTTTACAGAATCCCGGTTTCCCATGAACACATTGTTTAGATAGTTTGCTTTATCAATTTGCAAAATGGGACCAATTCCTGCTTATTTTAAGCTCTTTAGCAAGTGCTATAAAAGAATAAATTATTGGTATGGTAACACCTCTGACCACAGGCAGATTTTTAGGTGTATCAACATTGTGTTAGAAGCAGCACGTGAAAAGAGCACGCAAAAAAGACCAACGAGCCTTTTAATGACCATCTATTTTCACATAATATGTATCTTGTTCTAACTGGAAGCTTTGCCTTTGTGCAGTGCTGCCTGGCATTTATTGCCCAGCTGATGTAACAAGGTATTAGATGCATCTCATGTGATGCTTTTCCTATTAGTCTCTCACTGGGGCAGTCACCTCCACTACGGTGTTGATCAAAAAGTAGTTACATACACTTGAAAGTGTGTATAACATACACTCTAAAAGGAGGAATTGTTTCCATTCAAAGTTATAGAGGGACTCTCTCCTTGGGTGGGGGCACTGGACATGATGGGCAAGGTTTGGGTAGTGGGGTGTCAGTGCAGGGGTGCCCTGTGCCATACACAGCTGGGGTACATTTCACATTAAACCCCTTTTCGGTTGGAATACTTGCATTAATTGGTGTAGGACAACCCTGAAACTTTTGAAGCAATGAGATGCACGGGATTTTTTCTCTTTCCTTCAGCTCCCTCTGGCAGACCAAGTCCTGAATTACAACTGCTTGACTTAAGGCTATTTCAGAGAAGGGCTGGTCCCTGCTCAAAGTTATTGCGGTTGCTTGGTGTTCTCTATGTATGCCCAAAAAGGTATCTTCAGCTGAAGAAAAGCACATTTCTGCAGCTGCAGAAGCTGCTGAAATACAAATATTTCTTGGTTTAGCTGACTCATGCACTATGTCTTCGTGCATCACAGCTGTGCAATGCTATTTCACCCTAAGGACCTTTACACCATGCACATCTATAGATTTTTAATTTTTTTTCTCTAATGTGGTCTCTCCTAAGCCTGCTGTGATTCAGTAGAGCAGCACAGATGAGAACAATGTGACTGTTTTGCATAGGAGCCTAGAGTTATTTGCAGAATTTAGACCCTTTTTTTCTTGACCAAATGAGGTGGGTGGATTGAAGTGGTGCAGCTGTGCTGGTGGTGGCTGTCACTGGGCTGAGCCTCCCACCCACCTCTCTGCAGTCCTTTCCTCCTCTGAGCTTCACTGATTTATTCTCAGTCCTGTGTTTCTGAAGGGATGTGGCCACAGATACAATGTTGTGAAGATACAGAAAATTGTCAGGAGTGTGTGGAGTGCTGGTAACATGACCTGTAGAAGCTGCTCCATGGCCATTGGTGAAAGCACTGAACTGCACTTTTGAATAGCAGATGTCTGAAGTTTGCTGAAAGAAAGGTTTATAATCAGAAGACTTTAAAGCATTTGCTTTAAACAGTTCATAGTTTTAAAAAATGCAAGTAAAGTTGCCATTCTTTCATGGGCCTTTCTAAAATCAGCTGGTACTTTTCTTGCTATGTACAATTATTTTATGCAAAGCAGCATGTCCTCATTTGATCCTAAATTATCATAAATGGGAGTATTGTAATTGCAGAGTTCTTCCAGTCTAAGTGAATATCTTAAAACTTTAGATCTGCTTTTGGAAATGAATTAATAGCTTGTATATTTGCTCACCATAAAAAATTTCAAATAACTAACTGGCATCTTTCAAAACTTCGCCTAGGAAATGTGGAATTTTCCTTAAGTTTATATTCTCTGAGCTGCTAAAGATTGAATTTTCTGTCTATAATTTAATTATTACACAAGACTTTTGACATTTAGTGATTTAGAAGTAGAACATAGTGCTGTATTTCAGAGAAATGGACCCCATTCATATGAAGAATAATTTTTGTGAATGTGGTTTTTTTGTCTTCTGGAAAAATCTAAATGTAAGCAAGGCATGCATTTTGAAAGTTTTAAGTGTTTTTTAAATGTTGATGATCACTAAGATGGGACTAATTCTGTGGCATGAGCACACTCATTGATTGTACAGTGAAAATTTAGTACAAGACTCTTTTCCCCTCACTGCCTGTTCAGCTGTTCTGGTTTTGGTACTAATTTTGCTTGTTCTCATGGCATTTATTTGAAATGCTCTGTGGTCCTGAAACTCCTTTTCTAGTGTAGAGAAGTTATACTTTTTTTTTCCTCTCGCTGAATGTGAGAAATGAAACACCGGTGATAAACAACATTAGTGACAAATTTGAAATGGAACTTTTTTGCTGCTTAAGACTTTCACATGTCCCTGTGTGAAGGCAACCTGAAATTCAGGGTCAAATTGCCATTTTGTAAAAGTTTGTATCTAATGTGCTTCAGAGTATCTGAAGGCAGGTAGCCGAATGGGTTGTATCTGGGTGTCTCCTCTGGGACTCGTTGGAGGAATCCAGGCGGCTGCAGGGCAGTGGCCACGGGCAGAAGGTGCAGCAGTTCAGCAGTTGGAGTCTCGTGGAGGATCCATGCCTGCAGTGTCTGTCCCTCCCAGGCTGCACACCATGAGTTCTGACAGCCTGCGCTTGAAGCATCAGCATCATTCTTGAAACCTTTTCAATTTCATTCTCTTTCTGCCTTCCTCAGGGATTCTGGCCTTTGGGCAGAGGTGTCAGGAGTGTCCACAGAGGAGATTTTGTGGATTGGAGACATCAGAGGTGACAATGCAGTAGGAATTCCTGTGTTTAGGAAAAGTTTGTATTTTTGGCTTTTGATGAAACTGAGTCATTACAGAAGCAAACAAGAGTAGTGATCAAGGGCTTTGTTCTTGCCTGCTCTTCTGCTCTTTCCATCAGGGACACTTTCAGTAGGTGTGCAGGACCACAAGAATACACTCCAGTGGATAAAGATAGTAAGGTTTAGAGAATGCAAGGGGATTAACAAATTCCTTGTAAATAATGCAATAATGAAAAAAAAAAAAAAAAGACTACAAGCTTTCATTTTAAGAATATTTCCAAAGAACTTTACCCTGCACATGACTTCTGTAGTTTGCAGTGTGCTGTCTGTGGTGCAGGAAATACTGAAGTTGTTCATGACTGATGCTCAGTCCTAGCTTCTGTTCCATTACTAAGTTGTTTAATATATTTGCAGCATTTGAGTCTGATGTGTAAATGTGTTTAGGCATACTTTACTAAAATAAATTGAGCAGCCAACAGACTATAGCAGCTGTGGAGAAGTTGTTTAGAAATAAATTCTTTGTAGTTCACAGTTTGACCTAATGAAAATAACTGTTGCTTCAGACAATTATCTTCAGCAGGGTCAGTCTGGCAGCTGTGACTGTGCATTCAGTTTTCTGTGTTGATTTATTAAACGTAATCACCTGGGGAAGATAAGCCAAGTTCTCTGAATAAATTGGTGCTAATTCAAAAGCATTTCTTCTTAGTGGTGTGTTGTCAGTAGAGTACATGGACTTAGATCAAAAATTGGAAACCTTCATTAGCTCACTTTGGTTTTACCTCCTACTAAGTGTTTCAAGACCTTATTTTACCTAATAACTTTTACATAACAGTAATTTACCCAAGCAAAGCTGTTCTTTTTTTTTTTTTTTTTTTTTTAATACTATAAGCTGTAACTTGTATTTAAATTAACAGTGCATCTTGACAAATCTTACCTCAATTTGAGAAAAATCTCTCCAAGAAGGCACACAAGAAAATGCAAGACATCCATAAATGGCATAAAATAAAACCCACTTTCATGGTCAGAAACACACACTTCAGAACATTTGAAATATTTCTGAGGCTGTGTGTAGTTACCAAGTATACCTGAGGTGGGCTTTAGTATTTTAATAAATGAATGCTTCCAAATATCATAAGTGTGAATATTGCAGGGACTGAATTTGTGTATTTCTTGTCTCCCTTGTCCTGCAAGTTTTTGGGAACCTGACTTAAAATTTAAGCAAAATAATTTTACTTAAATAGCTTTAAAAATATTTGATTGTGACCTTTTAGGAAATGGTATGAGGGGTTTTTTTAATGTTTGCTGCTGTTGAATAATTTCAGAAATTTCAAACTTAGACTATCATTTCTTTTTTCCTTTATGAATGATGCAAGGACCAGAGTTGTGGACGTTTGAAGAATGTATGAAATGGGGAAAGTAATTTCTCAACATGATTCCTTCTCAGCATCTTTGGTTTGTTGAAGAACATATACTCACTCTGGTAGTTGCAAAATCATGTGAGAATTTGAATCATTCCTATCTGAGATGTGTGGAAGTGAAGGGCAAGTGGCTGTGTCAGATGCAGGGTAATGTGTATTTGTCCAATATATATAGAAAAAATGTATGTCCATATATAGTGTGTGTATGTGTATATATACACACACATGCTATATACACAATCCTATATATATAGTATGCATATGTATATTTATGTATAATAATTTTCACTGAAGTGGTGCATCCTAAAATGTCACTGCAGCAATTTCCTCATTTATACAGGAAAAAATGCTGAGTGAGTGGATAGAAAACTGTAGCACTTCTTGTTAAACATATAGGACATGCCCTGACTGCTTAACTTAATATTTAAGGATTTGGGGAATTTTTTTCCTATTTGAGAAAGGGTCCCACATATTGTTCTAGAGACAGGAAGCTGCACTGCTTACAGCATTTTGACAGCAGGAGGGGTTGGATGCAAACCCAGTTTATCTCACTTCTTTATGCTTTATGATTTATGATCGTTCCTTGTTCCATGAGCAGTCAGCCCAATTTAAAAGAATTTTTGAGAGTAACGACTTTGTGAGCATCTCTGATCCATTTATGAGGTCACATGCACTTTGATGTCTACAGTACATCTGCTTCTAAAAGCTGCTGTAACTCATATCTGATGTCTGAGTGCTTTTTTACCCCCAGTTATAAAAAAATTAGGGACAGCATAGCAGGTAGCAAGTCAAAGTACAGACGTAATTGTCAGAATTGTCTTTAGCAGTTTTAAAGCTAATTTCTTAATGAAATTTTACAAAATTAATTCAGAGACTTTCTTAGTAAGATCTTTGATGTTTCTAGAAAAGTTGCCATTTCAGTGAAAGCATTGCCAGTCTTTTTCTGTACTTCAGTGTTTGGGGAATGTTACAGTGTTGCTGTGAGAAGACTGCAGATGTGACTGCAGTGGTTTCCTCTGGCTTCCTCCTCAGGCAAAGATGTGTTTTTCCCTTCATATGAATTTTGGTGTGAATATTTTGACGATATATGGTCAAAGAAATTGTTTTAATTAACAGATTCATATATATAGGGCAGTACTGTCAACACCATTTTAAATTATTTTCTTCCAGTAATTGGAACAGCTGCAGTTTAATAGACTGAAAAGCCAGAGGTAGAGGCATGAGAAGCAACCATGTGAAGTGGAAAGAACTGAATAAGGAAGCCAATTAAATTATCACACAGTCAGGTTTTTAGGGAGCCTGTAGAGAAATGTTACACACCCTTATTTGCTCCTCTTCAGTTTCTAGACTTGTGCCTTTGCAGCCGTATTTAAATTGCTGAAATGACTTTGATATTGAAATGATTACTGCATTTGAGCTCCATGTCTTTGGGAATATTTTACTGGATTTTGGGGGTTCTGCTTTATTTTCTTCCGTATCAAAATGCTCTTGTGTAGTGTAGGATGCATCAGCTCAGCAGGCTGGTGGTTTGAAGATATAGAAAGGATGAGAGCCATTCCTCCCTTTGTGAAATTGATTTTCTGCATTCAGTTTGGAGTGAGCTCTGCTAGTGCTAATATCATAAAACAGGGATTTTATCATATAACAAATGTGCATTTTAAAATGGAAACGTGCTTTTGTATAGATGAATTTTTACAACACAGGTGTGGGAGAAAAGAATCTCAGAAATTTGAAAATGTTTACTGGTCTTACCACTACCATTTTAAGGTATTTTTCTTGTTATTGAGTCTGGCATCTTTTCTTCTATATAAACACTGTATCAGTAGGAAATAGTTTGTGACACAAATATTAAGACCTTTCTGTTGTCTACGTGTCTAGATGAAAATGGGAGATGTACATCATACTGTCACTGTAGCTTTGACTGTTTTTCTTTCTGGAAAGCTTAAGAAGCCTGAGGTTCTCGAAGTGAGAAGACTTTTCAGGTCATGCTAGAAAGGATTTGAAAGCTTGAGAAAGTTCTGATATAGCATAACCCTACTGTTTACCTAGTGCTTTCTGTTCCTCAGACCCTAAGAGATGAATAAAAGGAGAGAGGTAAGTAGCCTGTTAAAGTGGAACAGCAATTTTTTTAACTGCAGCAGATCACTTGACTGAACAAGTATTTATTTCAGTTTTGTTTTCAACAGTTTAAGAACTGAGGGGAAAAAAGTTAAGGTCATTATCTGTGCAAACTGATGAAAATCCAGCAACATCTCTAGAAGGTGACTTTTATTCTGCTTAGTTTTCATACAAAATTTCAGGTGGCATTCAAAGGCTAAGAATAAATACTTTCAGACTAGTTTTATATTGCCTGGGCTCTGATACAGCTTTCTGCCTGTGCCTTTTTCTTCTTTTTGAACAACTGTGAAGAGAAGTCTCATGGGAAATGCAGAGATAGTTTAAAAGTTTTGTTGGATGTAGAGATGGCCCAGAAATATGAACACAGTGGGCTGTAGGAGGACAATGTGTTGATAGTTGGTATGTGTGACACAACGTGGTAGCAGCTGAACATTCAAGTTGCACAAAGGAGGGGAGAGGATATCCCCAGAAAAGGAAGAGAGTCACAAGGGACGTGGTTTTAGCTTCATTGCTGCTCTGAAGATCAGGGAGACCTTGCAGAAGAAAAGATGCTGTGATCAGTGCTCTGGCAAGGAGGCTCTGTGTGATTTGGTCATGTGCTGCTGAGTGTGATGCTGTGTGCCTGCTCTTCTCATTTGGGGCCAAATTTTGCTTGTTGGTCAATAGTGAAGCAGGATGTAGATGCAGGGTTGGAGGAAGAGAGTTAGGAAATGCTTTCCTCTCTTAACACAAGCACTTTGCAGTGTTTCTTCTCTTTGTGGGAGCAGAGCTGCACTGCTCTTCAGCCCAGTCAGTAGCTTCTGGCCTCCCTTAATGTCTCAGGTCTGTAAAATGGCACCTTGGGGATCTTACCTTTGGTGGCATTATTTACTTTTTTTTCTTCTTATACCACCTGTTCCTTTCCTTTATGGCTGAGTTTTGTGCAGAAGTTTGTGATACTCTGTCAGTTTTTTATCTGTGCTCGGTGAAGCTTTGGAAACACAAGCATGGAGATAGTTCCTTAAAACCCAAACACTTTGTCATCTTTTGTACACAGAATAAAGGGTGTGTGGGAGACTTGGATAATAAGTTGAATAACTTCAAGCAAGTTATAAGTAGTAGATGTTTTTAATTTTGAAAGTGAACTTTCTTGTGAGAAAATACAGAAAACAAACCTCTTGAATGGTCCCAAAATTCTGTTTAATCTGTGCCATTATCATGGGATTTTCAGCATTTAGGAGTTTTAAACTTAAAGCACATCTGCAGTTTGTATGCCAAGTTGGTATGTTTTCAGAGCACTTGTCTGAGAATAACTGTTTTCTCAGCAAGGAGGATTCTGCACAGAGCTGTAATGCTGCTTTTGACCCTCAGAATCCTTCATTTGAGGATGAGTGGCAAAGCTATCTAATATGAGAACAGAAAATGCATATTCAGTGGGTGCAATGCACTCCAGGAGATCAGATTACTTTTCCCATATTTTTAAATGTGCAGCTAAACTGTTATTTTGAAGTCTTGATTAAAATATCAGAATTGTATATTGAGATGTTCTGTTGTCTTAGGAATAGTTTATGTAAAGCATAAAATACATAATAATAGTATTTTCCTTGTGAATATGCAACCAATCTGTGACTGTCAGGAAGAAAATGGGATTTGATTTATGTTTTTTCTCCTTATGTGCAGAGAGGTGATTCATTTCTCACATGGTTGTTCTCTAGCAAGTGACAAGCATTTCCCTATTTTTAGAGTACCTGGCACTGCTACTTTCTTTAATTCTGGATTTTGTACATGGGCTGTTTGGTGGAGTAATTTCTGCTGGGCTTTGGGAGGGGATTTTGTTGGCAGTGCTTGGAATTCCTGTGTTTTCAAAAAATGCTTACTGTTTTTGTTTTTTTCTGCAAAGGTTTTATTTATGTTTTTGTAGAGTAAGTGGGACTAGGAGCACACAGAGGAGAGCAGGTGTTGGAGGACTCATGGTGCCCTCTAGAGTAGATGGTTTTGTTGTGGTCAAAAGTGAGAAGTAACTGATTTCTGTGCCTTTGTGGATTGATTTAAATGTCAGTCAATGCTTGGGAATGACTTTGTGGCTTGAGATGGATTTTATTTTACTGATCAAAAGGGTATTTCAGGAGTTATTTCTGAAAAAGGGGTCCATTCATTGTCTTTAACCTCATTTGTGTTTTAAAAATTAATCATGCTGCTCTTAATAAATAAAACATGTGAAGATCTCCTTGGGGGTGGCAGAGCAGTGAGACAGAGACTTTACAAGCAGTCACCAGCTGGCTGCACTGGCTGCACTCTGTGTGAGGAAGGAAGGAACTGCTTTTGCTCATTTTAAGACACTTTCTGTATAATGGGGAATATAAGCTGAGTGTATGAATGCAAATTAATGATTTTTTTTAACTTTGTAATTATAATAGCTGTTATCTAACATCTTTCAACCTGATTTCTAGACCTTCAGTGCAGAGCTGGCACGATGTAGCAGTCGAGTGTCATGTGTGTGATAGACTTGACCAAGTGTGTAGCCAAGTGTGCCTGTTGGCATGTAAATACTTGAATTCTTTTGTTAAAAGTATGACTATGTGCTAAAACTGCATAGTTGTTTTTGCAGGACTAGTGTTTCTTAATAGTCACAGCATATAAACACTGTTGTCATATACACTGGTGTCTGTTCAGCATCCCAGCAGCAGTTCCTGTGAAATTTGTTGCCTGGGTTAATGCTGCTCTTTTGTAATTTAGAACTTCAGAGATGTGGGAGAGAGGCCCTCAATTGTTTGTCTAAGGGGTGCATCTGGTTTTGAGTGAGGTTGTCCTGTGCTGTTTTAATTCCTCGCTTTTGGTTTTGGTAACAGCTTCAAATGCCCAAAACTATTTTGAGTGAACATTTTCAGTAATGGTGATCGGGAGTAGCAATTATTCCCTGGTGATTTCATCCCAAAATTTAGCTTAATATTATGAAAAACGTTTTGTAACAGTGAAAGTTAAAATGTTTCACTGTTACAAAAAACCTCTGAGTGTTGTTAATTGTTACTAGAATGAATACATTTATAGAAATTTATAGAAATACCTGCTGGTTCAATTCTTTATTGCTAAGTAGCGTGACAGGGTGTTGGCTTTTTAATGAGAGGATTAAGCTGTCCTGATGAATAGAAAAATTGTCATGATGTACAGAGACTATTCTGAAATTTGTAGACTAAATGTCTTAGTGTTGATTTGGTCTGCTGTGGCAATACATTAGAGGTGATTTATTTTTATTCCTGTAAGGTAATCAGTATAGCTGAATCTCTGCCTTCTTTTCCCTAGAAACTCGCTCTGCTTCTACATAAGATGCTATTAAATTCCCCATTCCCTTTTTAATAGCTTGTCTTCCCTGCTCCCTGCTGCTGCCAGCCCCGGGAGGTCACTGAGCAGAGCCCAGAGTTGCAGAGTGGTCCCTGCTGGGGACCTGCGTGACCATCTGCTTCGTCAGCTCTGGAGGCAATTTGGGAGCTGCTGGGGGGGGCGTTGAGAATTAGATTGTTGATAGCGTTCCTACAAAGACTGCTATTAACAGCCTGCTAGTCTCTGCTTCTCTACTGCAGAAGACAGAGTGATATTTGTGTTTCCATATCATGTTGTAAAATGCATGAGATTTTGCTCTTCCTCCTTGGAAAAGAGAATAGGAAAATGAGAGCATCCTGAACCAGAAGCTATTAGAAGAGCATGCAGAAACCTGCAGTGATTTCTGCTTTATTTTTTTTCTTCCTAGCTATGGATTAGAAGGACTGATTTTTTGCAATGGGCTTTTTCCATAATGGCATTCTTGTATTGTTTGGTCAGAGCTTGCACAGGAGGAAAACAGGCTGCTGAATTTAGTCACTGATCTCTATTAGCCGTGGCCTAAGGCTATGCTGAGATTTATATCCCATTTGTATTGTTGCAGCTCAAAAGAAGAATGTTCAGAGGATGACAAGTGTATTCTGAGTAGGTATGTTGTTTCATTTTCATATGAAACCCATTTTTTTTTCTGCTTCCATTGGTCAGAAATGAGGTTAATAGGAAGAGAATATAGTACAGTGCTGCAGTGTCCCTGTTAAGGTAGAACAATAGCATCAGAAACAGTTCTTTAAAAATTAGCTGCTTTTATTAAATAAAGCTGCATTATGCTGGTGTGCAGAGTGCAGTCTTTTCTTTTTTTTCTTAACATATACTGCAGTCAGTGCTTCCCTAACGAGGTGGCACTATTGTTGAGTTTAGAAGGATAGAATCATCATATTGCTTTAGGGGACAGCAGGATTTAAAAGGAGATGCCTTACAGCCCTGTTTTACAGATTGGAAGCATCGGTTTAAGGGCATTGGCAGAATCATTTCCTTGTTCTTAGCAGCAGCCACTGCTGTGTCAGTAGTGTGTGGAATGGAAGTCCTAGTTGGTAGTCTGTTATGGAAACGCTGTTTACTGTTATTGTAGTACCGTGGTGACAACATGCCATTGAAATGGAAAACGAGCTCTCCTGCTATCTGGAAATTCCCAGTTCCTGTGCTTAAAACATCCAGGTCATCGCCACTTTCTCCAGCATACATGTAAGTGAGAGAAATGAGGATAATAAGGTGGGAATTCTTTTCGTGAGACTACCCTGTGGCAAAATACCCTGTTACATATTAAATGACATTGGCACTCAGAATTTTATATTGTTTGCTATGTAGACCTTCCCCCCCCATTTTTATCCTGGATGTTTTTTATGATGGATGTCGTGTCAAGTCTTTCCCTTTTTGTTAAAATGTAGAGAAATTGTGCAGATTAAGCCCTTTTCATAACGATACTGTGTATATTCATTTGAAAAGTTTGTGGTATGTTAATTTGTAGAGCTGATCTTGAAATGTCAAGTTAAGCTTTGAGGCTGGCAGGCTTTCTGTATAGTTTATATGTGAACATTTCCTCCTCCTGACTATTTCATTTGGAAATTGAGCTTGAAATCACCTGCTGTATTGTACTGCACTTTTGTTCGTGTGAGTTCTTGTAGAGATGAAATCATCCTGCTTAGGTCTTGTTTTATTCTTTAAAGGCTTAGCCTTAACACAAATTGAATGTCTTCATAAAAAGTTACAATAAAAGCTTAAAGCATAAATTTGAATCATTCATATCTGAATGCTTGCATAGTTATACAAATTGTCAGTGTAAAGTAGCTTCACAATTTGCCTTTGTCTTGCCAAATCCTGATGCAGCTTTTGTTCACCTTTTGTTGCTGTGAGTTCTGTGTTATCATATACAGGTGGCTTTTTCCCCCCTTCTTTGAAATAAAACTATTAAGCTCAGGGTACTGAATTCCTTCTGCCTTTATTTAAGGAAGCAGCTCTTCCAAAAGGAGGAAGAGTCACTTTAAAATGCGCAGGTAGCAGTGTAGGTGACTTTTCTATCTGGAAATTGCTGTAAAAGCTACTACTTTCCTATAGTATTCCAGCCTAATAACTACAAATTAGTACTTTTAAGCTTGTATTGTCTGCTTGCAGATAGGCTTTTGCTTCAGCTACAGTAGGTGCATGCTGTAAGAGAGAGGTGCACAGGTTCTCTAAATGTCTTTTTTTTGTTGTTGCTGGGCATGGCATTGTTATGGTGGGGCTGAAAGAATCCAGCGCCATGTGCATGGTCACTATTGTTCTCGGGCAGAAAGACTGAGGAAACAAACCTGGCTGTACAAATCCTGTGCTGGGCACACTCACATTTAAGATTAATTAATCTCATGACAAGATGTGGATGTGCTTCAGTCTTTTTATGGGAAGCATCAAATATACTTAAGGCTGCTGAAAGAGAAGCTACTTCCAATAAATTGCTGCCTATTCTGAGTTGTTAAAAATATGACTTAAATATAAGGAAAGTATCATGATGATAAGAGTTGTGAGACATTGAATCTATTTCAGGGAAACAGTATTGTTAGTGTTTTATCTTATGCTGTTGTTTTTAAACTGTAGTAGTCTTAAATGCAAGAAAAATCAAAACTAGCCCAGTCTGATCTCTCTGCTGCTGAAACAGAATATTCCTTTTGTGTATCGCCTTTAAAGTGCTAATCTTAGCCCTGAGAATGCTCCAGCCTTTGTGATGGGGATCGTGGGGCTGATTAGCTCAGTGTGTTGAAAGTATGAACAGGTTTAGTGATCGTGTTTAAACTATATGATGCTGTGCTTATCTGGAGCATGAGAAATATGTGATCAGCAGCCTTAATCATCTCTTGATAATGAGTCAATTTATCTCAATATTTATGAAGACATTTCTTTATTGGCACACAGACCTGGAGGAGGACTCGTATCTCTAATGCTAAAATTATTAATAGATTTTATTATAAAGAATGAGAAACATTACAAAATGGCACCGATTTGATTTGGCAATAGAAATCAGCTAATTAAAAAATCCCTTGTAACTGAGGTTGACCAGTAAAATAGGTGTTGGGATTAATTACCTTAATTGTAGAGATAACAGTAAATTTGATACTGTTTTATCTAATCTGATGTTTTTGATATTTGTATTTATAAGTTTGGTGTTGTAAATAGCACTCTGCACACTGGCAAAGGGCTGATGTTTTGAGTAAAGGGCTGAGAAATAAGTGGTGTGTGAAATGGAACGCATTGATGTAAAACAAATGGCCATAAAACTCTAGAATTTACAGATGAACACTTCGTTGCTAAATATTTTGGATGTACGGTGTACAAAGGTATGATTGAGCTTTTAATCCCTTTAATACTTGACATCTCGATCTTAAAAAATAGAGGATTTAGTGTAGTTTGGAATGCAAACTAGGAAGGTCTTAAAAGTGTTTTTGTTTTTCTTCCTTTTCTTTAAAATGAAATTCCAGTTTTTCAGGTTTCTCTAATAAAGTTGACCTTAGCTTTAAAAGCTTCGCCCTCCTTATGATTGACAAGCAACTTATCTAGAGATTAAACTGATGATCAGGACACACAGATTTTATTAGCGCTTTTTGGTCTGTGTACTCAATAGCTGAACTCTGCCTTAGTTTCCCTGAGACTGGTGACTGTGAGCAGGTTTGGCTTCTTGGATGAAGCACCCATGTACAAAGTGCCGCTGCAAAATGTTGGCCGTCATGCAGCTGTGCAGGCTGAGCTCAGTCTCTGCTTGGGTAGTTTGTTGTAGTTGCTGATGGGGGGAAATGAGTGTGAGGAGCTCGTCTTGGAGAGTTCTGTGCTGTGGGGAACTTGTGGCTGGGTGGTACCTGAAATGAAGGACCTGCAGAAGCTGAGGTGTGATGAGTTTGTCGGTGAGGACGTGGTTCTGTCACTGGGATGTCTGCTTGGTTTGCAGGATCTGGTTCCCCTTTCCTGGCAATGGGAAGGAGCAGCAGGGGCTTGCTGCCTCTTGGCTGGTGGATTTGTTTATCAGGGATATTTTCAGGGCATCCCGACTGCAAGAGAACTCTTCAGATTATACAGAGGGCAAAAGGTCCCGTTGGTGGGGAAGGCACACCTTCCCTGACTTCTGGTGCAACTGATCCAGAGTAGCTTGAACTTTCTCCCAAGCTGGAGAGATCCAGTGATATTGCTTAGGGAAATTAGGCACTATTAGACTTGGAACACTGGCATGTGCCAGCATATGTAGGTGTAGTGCAGCTGGCTTAGTGCACGAGTTAGGAATGTGCAGCTGTGGGTGCATGCACACGCCTTTGTCAGCCTGCATTTTCTTTCATGGCACTTATTTTGCTGGGGTTTAGAATATAGATGCTGTTTGTCAAACATTGTGAAGGCTGTTACAGTAAGTTTATGCACCACTAGTCAAATCATATTCATATTTGTGGTTGTTTTGACTATGTGGAGAGAGACCTACGTGACTTCATATATTATGTGGACAGTTTCAGCAAGTGAATAAAAGGAAAGGAGAAAGTGAATAACATGGACAGTGAATAACACTTGAAAAAGTAGTGTCCCATGGCATCATAGTTGTTATTTAACATGACTGCCAAATGCTTAAAAACAAAAAAGCAACAGTGACTCACATAAGCAGAGGTTAAGAATTAAAGCACTACTACAGTGAGGGTGAGGAACAGTTCTGAATTGTATTTAATGGCTTTGAGATATAAAGGAATATGAGTCCCAATTATTGGTCATGGGGAACAGCATCTCCTACATTAAGAACTAAGAATTTTCTTATTCACACCAATAATGTCATCTTAAAAAAAAATTATGCACATTTTCCATTAATGCAAATGGAAGAGATGTTTGTAGAAATCGGGCCATTAAAATTCTATGATGAATATCTACAAAGAATTCAATAATGCAAAAATCCTATTTGCAAAAACACCTTACAGAGGATTGTTCTGTAGAGGTTATGTCATGCAAGAATATTTTTAGCTGCTTTTTAGAAAGTTAAATGTTCAATTAAGTCGTTTTAGTCACCTGCATGCCAATTTTAAAGATAAGTAAAATAAAAGTTATTGATTCAGAATAATCCGCTTGTAATCTTAGTGTCTTCTTTCACATGGAATACTATGTTAATATTAAATGAAAACTATCCTTTGCTTGTGTTTTCATAAATAACTCACGAATGTTAGGAGAAATAAATAGATGTGGTATTCCAAATATATTGATATCAAAGGGTTTGCAACAGTCTATCCTGAGTCACGTGGTTATGAAATTTGTCTGATAGGAAATGCTTTGCTCTAATGGAAACCAGTTACTGTGCAGAAAAGTAGAATAAATTCTTAATACTCTGGAGTAAGCAGCATTAGTTTTAGCTGCTTATATTGGTTATATAGGTTAATGCTTCTGTATCTTCTTCCAACTATCTGCTTTGCTTTACAATGAGCTCTTTGAATTTATGCCATGCAGTGATCTATACTCAAATGGGAAAAGGTGTGTGTGTAATTTATCAGACCACCTGATTATTAGTATTAGTTCTCTTTGGTGGGACCACTCTGTGTGTCTGCTGCCTTCAATGGTAAATTTTAATAAATGACCTTTTATTGGGCTCCTGAGCATCTGACAGACTACACAATATTCACACTACCTGTCTTTGGCAACATTTCCATTTTATGACATTGCTTCCTATATAGTTCAAATTTCAGCATGTTGAAAGTCAATATGCAGCTCACCTCAAATATTTTTTTTTAAACTGATTTGATAATACATGCAAACAGATGAACTGGATGAGTGGGGCTTGTATCATACTAGTGGGAGACTGCTTTTAATCCCCAAAATTTTGTGTATAGAGTTCTCCTTTGTGCCTGTTGATCTTTCTTCTGCTCTTTGTAGAATAGATATTTCAATAGATTATTCTAAGTTTGAACTGTGAAATTTCATTGCTGTAATAAACTGATAAAAATGAGAAAAAACCTCAAATTTCTCTGTCATGAAGTCTCCCAGGGGTACTGTTTTTTCTGGGGAGACCTTATAGGGGATGATGTGGCCTACAGGTCCCCAAAATGGCACACTTCTCACACAGCAGGATGTTGCAATATTGACATTGTACTGTGACATGGTAAAGCATCTTCATTGAATTATCTAGAATATGTTACTAAGCCTGTCCTACCAGCATGTCAGTTCTGCCAGTTTATTCTTGCCATTATTTCTTTGTTACTGTGAAAAAAATCTTTTTTTGCCAGTCACATTCCTCATTGACTTTTCTAGTGTAAAGTGATATTTTCTGTTGACATTTGGATGAGGTTACCTATGGATCTTCAAAAGTGCTTGCTGAATATTTCGGTTTTGAAATAGTAGTTGCTTGTTCTAAATGGTAATAATGGCAATTGTAGTGTAGTAATGTGTAGCTATCACACTAAAGTGGAAGTGCACATCTATATTATTGCTGTAATATTTTGTCCAGCACTAGGATTGTATCAATGTCTAAATTGCAAAAATGTGGTTTTTTTGTGGGATGAACAAGTCACATGCCCCTCTTATGCATAAATAGAAATGCTTTATCACACAGGGGAAAAATATTTTACAGTTGAAAGTAATTAATGCCCCTCTACATCCTCTCCAGCAAACTGCAATAAAGGAATGATAAAACACCTCTGAGAAGTGACAGAGCAAGAGGAATGGTAGACAAGAACCCAAACCCTAATGGCAGAATCTTAATGACTTTTAACATATCAGAATTATTCTGACCAGTATAAAAAAAACCCCTCTAACACTCTTGAAAGGAGTAGTTTGTAATTCAGTTCCAGGAATGCAGTGGGATGGATGTTCTGTGACCAAACAGTGAATGTGCAGGTGCCTCCTTAGGCTTATATTTGTCTCTAAGGAGCCATTCTGTTCACTTCCTAATTTCTGTGTGTGAAAACTAAGGGCACATGAGGTACAACCATAACCTGCTGGTGCATGCAAAGGGTTTTTGTAAGTGTTTTGTAATACACAGGAAGTGTAACTCTTGAGTGCTTAAGACCAAATATAAAGAGCAGCAAATAGATGCAGTGTTAGTCCAGCCTAAACTGTGAAACCTGACTGTTCTATTTTACCTTTTTCACCATTAAGGGAATAAAATGATTTTCCTTAGGTAGAAAAGCTACAAAATGTGTATTTCCTTTGCTTTTTCTGTTTCTAATAGTAGGAATCAACAGACAAACACCAACTTTGGCAAAAAGTCATTAATGAACTGTTTCTAATTCAGCATCATTAAAAAATGCGAGTCCGCAAATTTAAGCTACGAATGATTCAATGAATGCAAACCCTTTGTCAAGCAGATAAATGTGGATGTGATACTAAGGCTCCCAGAGAGATTAAATGCTGTTAGGAACAAAAGCTTTATAGCACTGACTGAGCCAAATATTGCTTTGTTTCTGTGGAAAACAAATTTGAATTAACCAGCGGGCTGTAATTATGCTGTAAACAGCTTGAGACCTGTGATTGTTTAGTTGTTTAAGAAAGAATTTTGAAGAGAATATTTTCTGTGTGCATATTCTTGGGAAATCATACCAGAACAGTTGTTGTTCAGTCCTCTTCTGTTGGCTTTGGTCACAGTGTGGCCATACTAGAAAGTGATACTCCCAACATCACCCAAACCTTTTTGTATCTTTGTTTCTATGTTCTCCTACTCTCCATTGTGATCCACTGGTGCTGGGAACAGTGACAATATCTTCAGTCACTTGAGTGTCTGAAGTAGCTCTCATCATTTCTGTTGATTGGGCTTGTGTGCTTGGATACAATATAGTAATTGTATGTTGAAGTCCAAAGAGGCTTGGCTGGACTAAAAAAAAAAGGGAAAAAAGAATGGAAATGTTAAGGCTTGACATTTAAGTACTAGTCTCCAAGACTTTGCTTCTCGAAATAGCTTCAGTTGGTTACCTGGAGCCTGCCTGTGGTTCAGCACGTGTCATTGTCCCTGTCCTTCAGGTGAGGCTGTTCCCCTTGCAGCCCTGCTGCCGTTGGTGATGGTGCTGGCAGAGCTGCCCAGGCTACATTGCTTCTGTACTGCCTTCACCTTCACTGGTCACTGCCCTGAGCATCCTGTGCTGGAACTGTGTCAGAAGAGCAGGTAAAGCTGGTGCACTGCCTGCTCTGCCATCAGAAGGGACCTCTGTCCTTCTCTGCTGATTTTGGGGGGTTTGCAGGTCCTGCATCCTCATCTCCTGCTTCCCTTGGCCAGGGCCTTGTTAAAGTAAAAACCTACTTCTCACTGCTTTGGTCTATTATATAGAGCCTGTTTTTATGTTCTCCTTTTACAGAACACCCTCAGTTTAGAGGAAGGGTGGAAAATGGGACATCTATTTGCTTTTTCATTTAAGAAACAGTAAGTTTTACTTTATGCCTTTCTTCTGGAGTGGAGATTTAGAAGAGCCCAGTATGAAGTTACTAAGCAAATATTTTAAAATATTCTACTGTTATTGCTGTCCTTCTAATGTATGAGAAAGATCAGGTGTAAAAAGTGAAATATTAAAATATAAGCATCAGAGCATTGATTGTCCAAAGTGAGCAGTATTTGGCACTAGCTGCCACAGCTGTTTTAGGAGATCTCATTCACACTAGTTACAGTGCAATGATAATTGACTTGAGGCAGAAGGTTTAAACTTCTGGTTGTGGTGGCCCCCTTCAAGTAAACAGAATTAAATAGCATTTTAAAGAAATTCAGTAGCCTGACAAATGCAAGGTGTTTTTAGTTTCAGCAGCAGCCTCAAGTTCATCTAATAAAAATATCATCTTTAAACTGTCCAGTAAAAACAGTGATATCTGAAGCTGATAATGTAGGACGACTGGTCATAGTGATAAAGGCAAAAAAGGCAAAATTCCTACTCCTAATGCACTGTGTGTGTCACACAGGTGATCCATGCAAAGTAATTCAGGTCCTGCCTTCCAGTCTTGTTCTTGTGTTCATGCTGCATTTGGCTCTTGAGCAGCACCAGTGTCAGGTCCTGGGTGCCCCAAAGCAAGAACTGAAGTTGGAACCTGCTCTGTGGACAGGAGTTGACTTGCCATGTCAATCTATTGGAACAAAAATGATCATTTCTCTTTCTTTTCTCTGCTAGCTGGAATCATGTATCTGTTTTAAAATATGGACTTGCATTTCCTGTAGAAACTGTTTTGTAATAAGAAATCCATTAGAAGTTCATAAAACTGGTTAGTTTTACTGGGTTGCTGATACCATAAAAGAATTAAATTAGAAATTCTTCATAAAAAGTAGTAATAAAAGGAAGAGATGTTATTTTAGGGGAGGACAAGTATAAAAGTAAATTCTTTGCCTGAATAAAGGATTTTCTGGAATTGTATGCGTAGAAGATAAGGAATGGAAACATGAAATACCATGATTGCATAATTTTTTCATCTACATTATATTAGTATTTGAATTTCTTAGAAAATATTATGAAATTTTCTTTAATTCAGTGCTACCATATCAGTTCAGTTTACTGGCTCCAAGGTGCTTTGTTGGGGAATTCCTAATTTCATTACTCATTACTTCATTACATCTGTTCGTTATGGGAAAACAGCAATATAGTAAATAATTTTTTGTTTTGGAGACTAAGCTTACTAAAGTACTCTTCAGCAGATTATGCATGCAAAGTAAAAAAAACCTGTATTTTTAATAGCAAATGAAAGTTTTGTTGTAATTTACTGGCCTTTTAATTAATAGGTTTATTAGCAAATTGCACGCATAGGTACGTGCATAGGAGAGCCCTGGAATGTTCCAGGGTTTTTTTTCGACAGGTGCAATAAGAATAACCTGATATGAAATTGAAATCTGTGTCCTTGTTACCTGATAAATACCAGAGTCCTGGCATATGCCAGGGGTGATTGCATCAGAAGCCATTTTACCAGTGACCAGAACACTTTGTGGTCATGGTTCATTGAACAGTGATTTGACAGAGAAAATAAGGTTATAGTCCTTTCAAAAATGAGCTATTGAGCTTCACCAAATAAAGAACTCACTCTCTGGCCAATCTGGCTTTGGCAAAGCTTTTACTGAGTTATGTAAAGACTGGGTTTTAAATAAATTGGAGAACATGCACTCTAAAATATCTGTAGCTGTAGGCTGATCTCCTTACTTTGTTTTCAAAGAGTCTCTACAGTAGTCTGAGAAACAGATGAATGGTTTACTGATGGAAATGAACAAATCCTTAATATTCTTAGTTGCCTTGTTTCTGTTGTGTCAGAATAAACTTGACTACTTATTAAGAAAATATAATAACAGAATATTGGTTTATTTCATTTGTGCTACTAAGCTCTACAAAATGGCAACTCCATGATTTGAATATTCCAGTTGAGAATAAAATCTGTCACAGTGTTCACGGATCTTTGCTTATCATGGGTCACCTGGATGCCTCTGAACTGTTTTGAAAGGTTAATATTTGCTAAGTGGTTTAGAAAGCAATTTGCCTCTGTGAATCATGTTGTAAGTCCAGCCTGTGAAATCTGTCAGTATTTGCTGGAAAGTTAAAGCATGTTAATATCCATGTAGTGAACACTCCATATTACACCACTACAAAAATATCAGTTGGAAGTACTTGGAGGATTAACTTGGAGTCATGAGAAAAGCACATTTGGTTACAGCCTCTAGGAAAAATCCGTGCTGTACTTGAAAGAATCAACATGAGGTTAGAAAGAAAATTGTGATTCACCCTACTTTGTGATAGCGACTAATTAACCTCTGGCACCTTTCTCTGAACTGCAAGCCACTGCTTCCCAGAGGTTGCAGAAAGTCAGGCAGCTCCTCTGCCTTCCTCTTGCAGTGTTAATATTCATTTCACAGGCAACTCCAACATTCCCTTGTTCTTTCCACTGTGATATTTAACCCTCTCCAGACCAAGTGTGTGTATTGAAGGTGGTTTTAACATCCATTTAGAGCAGCTTGTTGTGAATTCTCACGACATGTTACTGTAGGTTTAACTTCTTTTAACTTCTGTTTCCTAACTTTTTAAAACTTTACTTAAAAATGGTACTGCTGCACTTCTTGTTTAATGATTTCTATTGATCAGAACAATAGAATTAATTAGGAAGTGAATTAACTTTCTCCTTTAGTAGTATGCTTAATTGTGATATACTGTACTTAAAGTAAAAAAAAAAAAAAAAAAATCAATGTTTACATTCATTGCTATTGAGTTAATTATAGTGCTTAGTAGACCTATGATAATAAATGTAAATAATGTCTTTGGTAAGTGTCCAAACAAGAGAGATGCAGTTACTGTGGTTCTATTGGAAGTCAGTTGGACATTCAGTGCATTTCCCATCTGTTCTGGGTGTGAATGGCAGAGTTATTTCTGAATGTTAATATTACAGCCCCTGCAACAGAAGCTGCATTCTGAGTGCTTTAGGATTTTGTTGCAGGCTATACAATGCAATGCTTGGGTTTTGCTCTTTGTGTATTGCTGTTAACACAGACCTTATGCACTGTTGCAGTTTCACTTGGTCTTACAAAGAAAGGTTCTTGTGTTGTGTGGAGATAAATGCTGAACTGCTACCAAGTCAGTGACAAAGGCATAATTTGTGGTTACCCTGGGAATGCTCTTTCCCTCTTGGTGAATGTCACAGGGCTGGAATTCAGGGGATCAGTGCCTTCTTGCCAGGTGTTATTGCTGACTTGCTTTGGAACTTCTGCCAAACCCAGCTCCTGAATGTCACTCTCTGCAGAAGGGAGAGGGTACTCAGCCCTCCAGAACTGTTAAACTGTAGGTTAGAAAGGTGGGGTATTTAACAACAGCAAATCAAACAAAAATCCCCAAGTCTCCACAAACAAACGAAAACCCACATCACAATTTTTTGTGGTCATAGTTGTTTAGCCATATAGAATTAATATAATCTGCTTGTCTTTATTCACATGGAATCATATGCAGCCAAGTTAATGTTTTGGACTAGAATTGTAAAAGTTATACTCTGGTGAAGTTTTATAGTGTGAAATTTGCAGGTTTTAATGCCTCATTCACATGTGCAAGTTTCTGCCCATACATACCAGCAAATGTGGAAGAGAAATAGTGAAATTTTTTTATTCAAAAGAGCTTCAGGTGGTGAGCTGCTGAGCTTGTGTGTGATATAGAGAACTGCTCTTTATATATGGAAAATCAGGTAGGGGAAAGAACTCCTGATAGCCACACCCAGCATGTCAAATGTCTACTTTTAGGTATTGCAAGTATTTTAAGATTTATTTTATCCTCTCTGTTGACTGCAGTTTTAACAAGGCATTGTGTTCTGTAGAGGATGACCTGTAGAGAACAGAGCTATGGGAAGTTGTGTGTCATGTTCAGAAAAACGCTTCAATTTTCCCAGCCATTCTTGGAATAAATGAATCATACTCAAGGTCTTTGCCTTCATTTGTAAGACTTATGAATTATGCTGTTAAGGAAGTCAAGTAGTGATGTGGCAAACATGGTAAAAACCCACTCCAAACAGCCAAGACGGTTGGTTGGCTTGTCTGTTTCTTTTCATAATGATTTTAAATGATGTGTTCACTTTCTATTTTCTGAGTTCAGAGAAAGTATTTTAAATACTCCTTCATGTAACATCGATCTGATCTGACATTTTGGGAAGATACTTCAAGAGCAAAGAGTCAGATTCATGTTGAATCTGCTGTTGTTCACACCCATGCTTGCAAGTCTCCCCACATTATTTTATGTTTCTTCTTAGAAAGACATGTACAAATTTAGAGATTGGATGTCCTTTGAAATTATGTAAGACTTGCCTCCATGTGATTGTATGAAAACTAAAATAGACAAAACCCACCAAACCTTAAACACCCTAGAACTGAGTGAACAAAAATACTTTGGGTCGTGAGCCAGCAACTGCTTGCTGCTCTCTTGCATAGTTGTATTTGTTGGATGCAGATATATTCTGGAGAGCCTTTTGCTAAGGTACACCCTGTAAACTTTTTTTTAAGTGACTCTGGATTTGTTTTATAAAATAGAGATAATTGTGTTTCAAAAATAGCACAAATCTTGCATGCTGCAGTTCAGCCACATTAGTTTATTCAGCTGAGTGCATTGGAAGTCACAGCTGTTTAGATGTACCCTTGTTCCTACAATGTTATGTCTGTGTGCATAAAATGTCACTGTTTCAAACCCATGTACATTGTTGAATGGTGAATTTGTTTTGAATATGTTTTTGTAGCTGACCTTTTGTAATCATGGGTTTGAACAAGGCACGTGGTGCCATGAGAGTAATATGTGAGTTTCAGAAAGTGCTCTGCATTTGTACCTGAAGAAGGTTGGGGTAAAAATTTTTTTTAAAAAAGAAATAATGAAAATTATTTTTCTTCCACAAATTCCAAATTTGTGCTTACATTGTGATCATAATCAAATCTGGGGAAAAGGAGGGGGATTTAAGCACCTTGTTGTTACTTAAAGTAATTTCTGAAACTAGTTTGAAGGCCAATGTTTTAACCTGCATGTTTAAAATTTGGAAAACTTTTTGTATCTGAAATTTGCAGCGATGACATCAAACAGCTATAAATCTTTTTTTGAGATCTAGAGTCTTGATTAATAGAGGTGCCCTCTTCTGTGGATTAATAGCTAATGTTTGCTAATTAAAATTGTGTACATATTCATTATACCTCTATAAAGGCTCATAGATAGAACATTAGATCACAAAAATTACAGAAACTAGTTGTTGTTAATATTTCTGTAGAAGAATTTTATTTGCATTCTACATTAATTGCAGGTTAGCATAGTTAGGCTCTCAGGTGTAATCTAATTTACATCTCAAGATTAAAGTAGTAGGCTAATAATACTGCAGAAATTCTTTAACAATTCTACCTGAAATTACCTCGTCCTGTCTAGATTTGGCCAGTAATTGCTTGGAATCAAATCTTAAATTAAAGTTATGAAGTGTTTGCCTGCACAGTAGCAAAATACTGGATATCATGTCCTAAAGGAATTCTAATTGTGTTTCAAAAACAAGTTAAAGCTGCAGCTTGAAACTCCATGATGTGTATCTTCTATTATAAGTCATGCATGAATGAGGTAATGCAAGCTGTAAGAATGAAAACATTTTCTTTCGTATTGCACTTAGAGTTTCAATGTTTGACCAGTTTGCCAAAGAGAAGCTAAGATGCTTGATTTTGGAAACCAGATGAAACCTCTACAAACATCCTACAATACTGGATCATAGAAATAACACAGTGTGCAAGTGTCTAAATCAGAGAGCTGGGGATGGAAGGAAAAGGAAAAACTTACTAGCCAAAAAGTAGCTATGCCTTTTATAGAGACTGTTAACGCTTCACTTTCTTGAATTAGCTGAAGGCAACCACTAAGGACTGATTCTGTTGCCTGTTGATTTTTTTTCCTGTAGCCTCTGTGCTGTTACATTTCATCCCAGAAGACTGTGGGTTTAAAACAAAACATCACTGCATGAAGATGAGTTTGGTCTTAAGGTTTCTGTGTTCCAATTTTCTTAGATCTCTGGTGGAAGAGGAGGATCCTCATATGAAAGTGTCCCTTGGGAGCAGCGATATGGGCGTCTCTGCCCATCTGCAGTCTTCAAAGACAGGAACCACAAGATTTTTCACCAGCAATACTCACAGTTCTGTGGTACTACAGGTAATTAAATATTCTCATGCCTGTATTGAGCTGTACTGACAATTTGGCTGCTCTAAACAATGTGTCCATTGAATAGATTTTTATCAGTCTAGTAATTCCTATAAAGCCTCAAAAACTCTCATGTTCTTATGCTGTCTAAGCCTACAAGGAAGCATTGCTTGGGATTTCTTTTCCTGTGAGATGAAGCTTCAACTTTTAGCATCAGCTTGGAAAAAAACCCTGGCCTTTTCCTGGGGTCATATCCCAGTCCACTCTCAAGTTCTAAGAGGTGACAACATTTAAACTCTGATGTGACAACTGTATCAAAGAAGCTCGCTTAAATATCATTATTTAATTAAGTAGGGCATGTCCCCAAGACAGCAGAGCCCCGTCAGGTTTGGTGTAATGCCCTGTGCTGGGTCTGACTATGGCACTAGTGTGTGGTAGAACATCTATAGAGCCAATATTTGCATTCTTGCTAGTACTGGAAAAATACCAGTTTGAAGGAAAATGTTTCATGTTTGAGCTTCTGTTTGTTCCACAGTGAATGAATGAGGAGAGTATTTCCTCTGTGCTCCAGTATCCACAACTGGGCCCATGTTTGCAGGAAATCTTGCTCTAGGATGCCACCGTAGATTACTTCATTTTTTATTACAGTTAGATGGTATAAGTAATTCAGTGGAGATCAGATGTATAATGGGAGTTTTTAGCATGTCAACTTTGGTAGCAAATTTGGTAATCATAGAACCAGGTAACAGCTTTCCTTCCAAGCTGCAGACTTTCCCAGTCTGTTAGGTTACAAACCCCTTGAATTGCTGTGGAACAGAATCATATCTAGAATGTATATGTGACCAGAAGGGGTAGGTCCAAAAACGATAGCAGTTCCTACCTGAAACATCTGCTATTGTGAAAGTTTACAAAAGAAACTCCTTCCTGAAAATAACTTAATTATTTGAATAAAACTCCTTTCTACTTTCTTTTTCTGATGTACTTTCCATTCATCAGCTATATCTGGAAAATAGTGATTATTCTGCTTGCTTTCAATGAATTATAATTATTGACTATATTACAGATAATGGCTTTAAGATGACGAATTTTTTTTTGTCACTTTTTTGGACCTATAATACACATGTACATAAAAGTGAAGAAATATTTGCATAAGGGAAATAAAGAGATTCCTACTCTGCTGCCATATCAAAGGGATGCTTTTTGCATTGTGCTTTTCCTGCAGGGTTTTGACCAGCTGCGAGTGGAAGGTTTGCTGTGTGACGTGACGCTCGTTCCTGGGGATGGTGATGAGGTGTTTCCTGTGCACAGAGCAATGATGGCTTCTGCAAGTGATTACTTCAAGGCCATGTTCACAGGTGGTGTTTCTATTAAAGCTGTGCACTGCTGCCTCCACATTGCCCTCACTCAGACACAAGCTCAGTGCTGTGTGTGAATGAGTCCAGGATTGCAAACAACACTGTGGGCTAAACATGTGTCTCTATTGTTGCATATGGGGTTTTGAAATTGAATTTTAAAATGATACTTTAATTATCTCTAAATGTATGGAATAATTTCAACCCCATCAAAATGATCATATAGATTTACCTGTATATCTATTTCAGGAGGAATGAAGGAACAAGATTTAATGTGCATTAAGCTTCATGGTGTGAACAAAATAGGCCTAAAGAAGATCATTGATTTCATCTATACTGCAAAACTTTCCCTTAACATGGACAACCTTCAGGACACTCTGGAAGCTGCCAGTTTTTTGCAGATTTTACCTGTTTTGGACTTCTGTAAAGTATTTCTTATCTCTGGGGTAAGACTGTTTCCCATTTACAGTGTTTAAGGCTTTGGTATCTACTTTGCTTTTTTCTTCTGTAATGATACTGACTTATGTAATAGTTATGTCTAAAACTTGCTATTGTTCATAGTTTGAAATCACAGACAACAAATTTGCTTGATAGTTTCCTTGAAAAACTTGGTTCTTCTGAGCATTATGTACAGTATGAGTTTGATACAAGTGCTTTACCACATTAAAATTCTTCCCTTACATGTCTGATATGAGATATTTCATGTTCCCTGCATGACTGCACTCACTCTAGCATTAGTCTGCTTGCTGCATTCATTAGCTGTGCTTCAATTACATTCACTTTATTCCTGTAGCTACAGCCCTTCCATCTCAATGGGGGTGCAGTTACCTGTTTTCTGACTCAAACACAGGATAAAAGCAATACCCAGACAGGATCCCTCAGTGCCTTTCCTTGCCCTCCTGTCCTGCCAGCAGTGAGGAGCACCTGCCCTGTGGGGCTGTCGTGCTGCAAGAGCTGTGCTGTCAAAGCAGTTCTGCCTGGAGAGACACCCTGCAGTTATTTCTAATGTTTCCTGGAGGTTTTCTAATGTTGATGTTAAATGTTTATATACCTCACTAGAACTCTGACTTTAACAGGGAGCCTGGTGTTCCACAAGAATTGCAAAATTATTTGAAATTCAGCTTTTAGCTTCTGGAATGAGAAATAAAGAAGCAGGTGTTCCTGTTGCTCTGCAAATACAGGCTTAGAAATGTGACCTCCCTAACTGGAAATATGTACTAGAGGACTAGACGCAAACCAGAGGATTCCAAGCTGGTAATAACAGCAATCT
Organism: Sturnus vulgaris; assembly: GCF_052056855.1. Lineage (NCBI taxonomy): Eukaryota > Metazoa > Chordata > Aves > Passeriformes > Sturnidae > Sturnus > Sturnus vulgaris. Next base: position 13,040,515 of record NC_142256.1, on the reverse strand, counting down.
GTTTCATATGATGTGTTAGAAATATTTAGGCTTGATAATGCCCTTTTGCTTTTAATTTGGAAATATTTTCTGGCTGCCCAGTTGTCTGTTAATGTTGTGATAAATGTTTCATTAAGCTTAATACTCTTCAATCCTACCCCACCTATTTTATGTTGCTCAATGTTTTTTTTTTTTACCCTCCAAAATGATGCCTCTCCAGGTTTGACATTATTATAAATGCCAACTTGGAAAAAGGTCTTGGTGGTGTTTTGAATTAAGTATTTGAAAAGGGCTCCCTCTGATGGGAGCTGAGCCCTGGGGACACCATGTTGCCCTTTCCCCTTTCTGGGTAGGGCAGCTGCTTGCTTATTTTTTGTTAAGGAAGGAACTTTTTTCATATTAAATCATGTTATTGTTTAAAATGCCCATTCTCTGAAAGTATGTTCACTTGTGATGTTGACTCAGTCACTGCTTTTGTTCAAATAAGAAATATCTTTTTTGATACTGCTTTTTCAAAGAATGAGGAAGACTTTATTAATTTTCTTAATTTTATTGGGGGTTTTTTTTGGGAGTACTTTCATTTAGACCGATGTCTAAGGGGACATAATCTCATTCGTGGTATAGCTGTAGAGGAAGTACAAAACTGAGGTTGTTCTGTTAGCTTAGTTATGTTCTTAGCATCCTTATATAGAGAATTTTTTAATTACCTTACTTCTAAATTTGTTGAAACAAGAGTTGGTGAGCAAATGAGCTTCTTTTCGAAGGAGCATTTCTGTAATTTAAATGAATATTCTGAGCAAGTATTGAGCTTATTTCTACTGAAGTTAGCTAGCTTGAGAGCTGAGGTAACCATTCCCAGACAAATGCTTAATTGTCTTTGAATTGTCTGGGGAGTCCATTATTAAAGATTATAGAAGTCAGTTAATGTAAGGCATAGTGTAACTGTGCACTTCATAAGAGGGTATTGGAAATATTTACGAAAAAAACCCAAAGCTTAAGGTAACAGTTTAATTTGTGTAACAAAAATAATGAGACCTTCAAAGAATAATATCTGTTGTAGCTGAATTTAAAGTGTTTTATTATCTCCTCTGCATTTACACCCCTCCTGTCAAGTAGCCCATTGCCTTGATTATCTTTGGTCTGCAACCAAACAGACTCTCAGAAAAACAATGGAATACTTCCTAGCTTGTTTTCAGTCTTACTGTCACTATTGCTTTTAAATAATTATAGCTATACAAGAGACTAGGGCTACTCTCATGTTCACATCTAACTGAGCTGTAGTGTAATTAAAATTCATTAAAATGCTGTGGAAATGTTTTCAGAGTAGTGAGTTCTAGACACAATACTGATTTTGCACAAGTAGCAGCAGAGTGCAAAATGGAGAAATATGAGAAACGTACCCAAGTGAATGACAGCACTTAGGAAAATCACAGGGTAATGGGGAAAGGGTTGTTACACTGTAATTAAAGAAAACATTCCCAAACATTGAAAATTAATGTCTTGGATGTACCTGCAAAAAAATTTTATTTCTTCTATATTTTATGCTTTTGTAACTACTAGGAAATAGTCAAATATTGAGGGCTTAATACTTGGAAGTTGTGTCTTGTCAAATGAACTTGATTATCTGGGGATGGAGCAGGTTAATCTGTTTGGTGGGAGCATGGGATTTAACCCTGGGACCAGCCACCAGAAATCTGACTTTGTACTGTAGGGATTCTGTTTTCTGAGCTGGTCAAATTTCTGTGCTGCTTTTTCTGGGCTTCTGTCAGTGGGACCCCCACAGGAAAATTGAGGTTTTCAGGAGTGTGTTTGCTCTTTTCAACTTTGACTCTTTGAAGCACTGCATTAAATGCTTCAGTGTCTAACAGTCATTGCAACAAAACAAAGTTAAACAACTGCTTGGTATGTGCTGCTGGGTTTGAGGGCTTGGTTTTCTTGTGCATGTTACTTTTCCTGAGCTGTTCTCCAAGGCTCTCACACTTGCAATCATTTTGCTGTGTCCAGTTTTGTAGTGTTTTATAATCAGTTAAATTTTTATGAGAGATTGGGAAGTGGTTGCTTCAAAATTTCAAAGAATTAAGTGAACTGCTTTCTCAAGAAAGTACTTTGGCTTTTGGTTTGGGTTTTTCAGGCTGGTTTTTCAGTGCTGTGCCTGACCTTTCCTTTTTGAAAAGCTTTTTAGTGTTTTCTGCAACTTCTGCTTTGTAATGAGCAATTAGAATGAGTAATGTGAGTGAGCAGCTCTGCTCAGTAGTCAAAATAGAATTTATTTAAATGAAATTCTCAGCTCCTTGTGGAGCTGCTTAGCTGTTTGAACATTTATGGCTTTTAGCTCTTTCTTTGTGAGTATTTTTATTAGTTACTGGATACACTGTACAGTCAGTCTTATATTTTCACCTGACATTTCCATTCCTCCTGTTCACTTCAGTGGGATTTCCAGAGTGGCAGTTCCTTCTCTTCACTGAAGAGCTCCTGATTGACTGATACACACAGAGCCATAGCATAAGTCAAACTTCTAAAAAAACCAAAAAACCCCAACGACTGGGTAACTGAAGTATTTATTTAAATAACATTATTGTAGTGAACTCTGTCCAGTTTTGAACATTCAAGTAGGAATAGCTAGAGCATTTCTTTCTATTGAAGGATTATTTTTTAGCTCAGGATTTAAGAATCTCTAGAATATATATTTTTATTACTTTTAAGTCTTTGCAATATAATTTAGCCTGATACATTGATTATTACCTTACAGCACAGTAAAGAGGGTAATAGTAATATTGCAAGAAAACTAACCTCAAAGACAATATTTAATATCACCCTGATTTGAGGTGAGTGGTGGAATTTTAGTGAGTCAAACATAGTGCACAATTTCATAAGCATAATGGGAAGTACTTGCAATCATATATGAAAAAACCAACCCTGAGTGCAGTACAGTCCCAGTGGATTAATAAAGGCAGTATAAAGTAAATTTTCCGAGAATCAGGGGTTGACTGGAAACTGCTGATGTCAGGTTCATCAGTCATTAACTGTGTTAATGTGTCAATAAATTTCTCAAACCTAAGAAGTCCAGGAATATGCTCAGTTGCACAGATTTACAGTGTAACATAATTATGGTAATATATAACTCAATGCACTCTGGGCACTTGATAAGTGGCAGCCAGTCAGCAACAGCTCCAAATTCTTCATTGCATCCTGAACATGTGCCAATGGTACAGAACCTGTACAGGTTTTGCTTTGATCTTTTAAGTTCAAGCGTGCCTTTCCTGCATGCAATAATATCTGCCTGCCTACTTTGATGTGGAGGAAGTGTTGCATCTCTGTAATTTGGTGCCAGTCAATGTATTCCAAAGTGATTTTTAAATGCAGTAACTATATAGCAAGATTTAAGATTTGTGGTATACTGCAAGTCAGCTGTTTGTTAAGGTGATTTTTCCATTGCTTTATTTTGAAATACTACTTGAAAGAAATTTTAGAAGTAAGAATTTTCTGTTTCATTTACTTAATGTATGGTATGCTGTTATTTCCATTATGAAATTAATTTATGTAAATTAAAATATCTAAAGGAAATGTACAGAAATTAGAATCATGGAATGGCCTGGGTCAGAAGAGACCTTAAAGATCATCCAGTTCCAACCCCCCTGCTGTGGACAGGGAGCTTCCACTAGAGCAGGTTGCTCAGAACCCCATCCAGCTTCCCCTTGAACACTTCAGTGGTGGAGCAGCCAGGACTTCTCTGGGAAACCTGTTTGATGCTGATCCTCAAAACCAAGTCAGAGAATATTTTATAGGCTGTTGCCAGTGTGGTGGGATTATATTTTGATATAAACAATGTTGTCTGTCTTGTAATATAAAAAATTATTTCAATGTATATAAAGCACAAATATTTTCATAATAGAACTCCTGACAGTCAACTGCACATTCATTTTATAGATAGGACCTGATTACAGGATCAGTAGGCATTTTAGGATGTATGAATGAAGACTTTGAATGACTGTAGATCTTAACTCTAGGGCAAGTTAGATCAGTTTCTAGTGAATTAAGGAAAATCTCCTATTCCTGTACTCATTAGACATTTGAATTGTCTGGTATTAAAGGACAATTATCAGATTGAGTTATACAGTATTAAAATCTTCTCATCTCCGTCATGATCAGAAGGTCACTTGTAGATTTTTGAATTCTTAGGCTCCAGTTGAGTCATAGTCCTCAATCTTTATAATCTTTTAAAAAATAACTGAGATTCATAAGCTTAAATCCTTCTGGCATTACAGATGTAATGAGAATCACAAAATTGTGGAAATGGTTGACAGTGAGTAGGAGAGACATGCACAGAGACTAGAACATGTATAATTGAAGCATGGATTGGAATAAGGTTTCAATGCAAAAAAGCTGCAATTCTCAGCAAGAAGCATTTGAGTGGCTTGCTGGGCTGGTACCAGAGAGCTTTCTGAAATGAACTGACTGGGTTCCCTGAAAACCCACCAGAAGCTGTGCCCCATACCTGGCACGTTTCTTCCTTCCTGTGCCTTGTGTCCCAAGTGACCTTAGAAATTCAGAAGCCAAAGATATGAAAAGGCAGATGCAGCTACAGTGTAAAACAGATGATTACCAAGATACAGTAACTTGAGTACAGAGTTAAATTAGGGTGTGATCCATACTGCTAAAACATTTAATGAGCTGAGTTTTTTTAGGGGAAATACTCCTAGATTCATTATTTTTAAAAAAATTATGTGTAAACTAAAATCCTTACCTTTGTCTTATTTTTGACATGTATTTAATTTTGAACAGTTTGTGAAAACATTGCCTTGATTTATTAAAGATACATTTTTGTTTGTTTTGAAGGAATGTATTCATGAGATTGAACACTGTAAATATAAGTTTCTGAAATATGTGACATGCAGGGGTTAGCTGTGCCATTCTCTTTGGTTTTAAGTCAAGACAATTTTAATAATGTCAGAAAATGTCTAATGGTGCGACTTTTGTTTTGCTCTCTGTAAGCTTGGGTTGATCACCTCTCCCTTAACTTTATTTTCTACATGTCTTTTTACAAAGATGTTTTCAGAGCTTTTCAAAGATGAAGTGCTATATAACTGCTATGCCTCAACATTGCATAAGGTATTTAACATAATATATGCCATCTGCTTGTACTTGTCTCATTTCTTTCTTCAAAATAAGGAATAAATTGGGTCTCCCCTAGCAGTCATGAATATATATACTGCATTGAATATTTACTCATGTGTAAATCACCTTGAGCACTGCAAAATGCTGAAATACTGCTGATTCTACAGTATTCATTCAATTTTACATTATCATTTAGACACCAAATTAAGAAAGTGTTTTGATTCCTTCTTCTGTTTACTTAATAGGTTTCGTTGGAAAACTGTGTTGAGGTTGGGCGAATTGCCAACACGTACAATCTCACAGAAGTGGATAAATATGTTAATAATTTCATCCTGAAGAACTTCCCTGCATTATTAAGTACTGGTGAATTTGTGAAACTCCCCTTTGAACGTCTTGCCTTCGTGCTTTCAAGTAATAGCCTTAAGCACTGCACTGAACTGGAACTCTTCAAGGCGGCGTGTCGCTGGCTGCGCTACGAGGAGCCTCGCATGGAGTACGCTGCAAAGCTCATGAAGAACATCAGGTTCCCTCTGATGACCCCCCAGGATCTTATTAACTATGTTCAGACAGTGGACTTCATGAGAACTGACAACACCTGTGTCAACTTGCTGCTGGAGGCCAGCAATTACCAGATGATGCCGTACATGCAGCCGGTGATGCAGTCGGAGCGCACGGCCATCCGCTCGGACAGCACGCACCTGGTGACGCTGGGGGGGGTGCTCAGGCAGCAGCTGGTGGTCAGCAAGGAGCTGCGCATGTACGATGAGAAGGCTCACGAGTGGAAGTCCCTGGCTCCCATGGACGCGCCCAGGTACCAGCACGGCATCGCCGTCATCGGCAACTTCCTCTACGTGGTGGGGGGCCAGAGCAATTACGACACGAAGGGAAAGACGGCGGTCGACACGGTCTTCAGGTTCGATCCTCGCTACAACAAGTGGATGCAAGTGGCCTCTTTAAATGAGAAACGGACCTTCTTCCACCTAAGTGCCCTCAAAGGACATTTGTACGCAGTGGGAGGCCGCAATGCCGCGGGTGAGCTAGGTGAGTGCTCCTGCGGCCGGCCCCTTGCCTTTTGTTGGCCTGGAAATGCCCTGCTGCCCAGGGAATGGGTGGAGAGAAACAAGCTCAAGTCATTGGAGTGCTGCTGCTTTCTGGAAATACTGCAAATGCAGAGAGAAATTTGTCTGGATACTATTAGAAGTTAATTTTAGAAGGGATCCCAAAAAACCAAATCCCAAATACATGTGTCTTGTGTATTGATGCATATGTCTTGGTCTTTACTGCAAAACATGAAGTAAGCATATATGTCTGCCTGTGTAAGTGTGGAGGAATATAAATGCAGTTTTAAAAAGAAAAAATTAGTCATTACTTCAGCTGAGAAACAAAATCCATTCCTAAGGGATACATGGCTCTAGCTGAAACTCACTGTTGAATGAACATTACATTTTAAAGTACACAAATTTTCCAGAATAGTATTTGGAATGCCAAGGGTTTTTTCGGTGTGTGTTTATTTTTTGTTGTTGTTTTAGTCCAATGAGTGTGATTGGTTTCACTCACAGATTAGTGACATTCAGATATTCTGATGTTCTGGGCTTTTTAATTATTAAAAATATTCTATTCACCTATCTTGTGAGCAGCTAGGTAACTTATTTGTACAAAGGACTGAATGACTTGGTCCTGGTGCCTCATCTTTTCCCCCCTTGCAAATGACATTTAATTTATCTTGACCAAAAAAAACCATCCCAACCCAAACAGAAAAGATTGCAACCAAGCAGAACAAAACAACAACAAGCAAACAAACAAAAGAAATCCCCGAAACTCCCCAAAAACCACACAAAACAAAACAAAAAACCCAAACAAAAACACAGAAGAAAAACCCCTCATATCAGTTTCCAGGAGTTAACAAAAATCTTCATCCACTGCATTGTGCAAAGCCATAGTGGTTAGCATTTAGTCAAGTCTGGAGTAGGAGACTCAACTGTAAATTTGTCTGTGTTTTAAAATTGAAATCTCACAGATTTAGCATAATATTATATCTAAACCAGATGTAACATCTCATTATTTAGTTTGCTGCTTTCAGCCCAATACTCAGCTGTCCCTTGTCCCTTTGTGCCTTCTACCTCTTGCTACTAAGATTTGCTTTTCAGGAATGCACAGATATCTTTAAGTGCTGTGAGAAACATTTTTAATTGAAACAATACAAAACTTGATTTCTACTGCAGGATCTGTGGCTTCTTAAAATTACTGCATCTCTGTTATTTACATACACAGGTTTAATTCATTGTCATGTTGCAAATTTTCATAGGAAATACACAATACACTGCTTCCACCATAGAAAAGTGGCCTGGCTTTGCTAAAAATTTAAAATCCATTTCAATGTTTGATGAAATAGGACATTTGAAAATGCCTCCTGTTCCAAAAACATGGGAAACTGCTTAGCAATAACTTGTTTTCCCTAGACAGCCATTTTCTGATGCAGATCCTGAGGTTTTCAGAATTTTTTACTACATATCACATTATTTACTGAAAAATGCATCCTAAACAATCTCAATATCCTCTAAAAGACTTAATGTACAAACTAACATATATTGATCTTTGAATATCAGAAAATCTGATATTTAAGTCCAGTCAGCTATTTTCTAACAGTATGAATTAATAGCAGATAATCAGATTGCTGACTTTGGGCACTGCTGAATCTGAACAGAGTAGGGTTATAAAAATGTCAGTGAAAAAGTGGCAAGTTTGACAAAATCGATATGAAATAATATTGTCACTAAGCCAGTGCAACCTGGAGTGTGAAGGAGGCTTTGAGTGCAGCATTACCTTAAATTAGATCAAGCAGTATTGTTCTGCTGACCTCAACTCTTCTGCTTTCTTTAATTAAAATACAAAATTTATCACCTATCTAAATTTCTTTTGTAAAGATATCATTAAAATGCTGTAGCAATTTCCACAGACCTGAAAAATGCCACTGGATCAGTCTGTGGGAATAGCACTTTAAATGCTGAATATTGTAGCTGTCTGATGCTTTGATTTGGGGCTTCAGGTTCTTTCCTTCTTAATTGTGAGGTGAGTCACTTTCCATTTTCATATTTCTTTCATAAACCTTGACAACTGGAAGATGCAATCCAGCTTAAACTCCCCATTCTGTTCAGAAGAGAAAAACTCTCAGGCTTTTCATAGAAGAGAAGGTCAAATGTGTGTTGGACAGATATTAAAAAAGTTGCCCTTGGGTTCAAACTAATTTCAGTCTGTTGTTAGAGAGGAAAAATCCCAAAACCTGACTTGAGCTTTCTGGAAGATTGGCTCTTATGGAAAAGGGCCAAAGGATTAAAGTTACTAATTTTTTTTTTTCCCCACTGACATTTATGGGAATAAAAATTATACTTTTTGAGGCTTTCTATCAAACCTTCTCAAAACAGTTTTCAGATGTTTAATCTTCTGAGAACTTTGTAAATGCCACTTTCTACATCAGTAATTCTTGCTTTAGTGTAATAATGAGCAGCTGTTTTACCAGTGCATGCCAATGAGAAACGTTTGGCCCACTGGACAGGATGAGTGAATTTCCATGTATGTGGTAGATGTGTTGGAATGTGGTAAATGTATCCTTTACTTGTCCTGAATTATGATATTATAATTGAGATTTTCAACCCTGTGGCAGCTTAGGGCTGTGCAGAATTAAGCACCACTCCTGGAAGGATTGTAGATAATTCTGGTTAGTTCCCTTTCAATGTCAAGGCGGGCACCTGGCAGAGGTGTTCCCAGAAGGCAGGAGAACAGCACCTGGGCACGGGGAGGAGCCCACCAGGAGAAGGCAGGTGTGCAAAAACCAAAACTTTCTGGAAAAAGAGACAAAGGAGAAACCAGGTGTGGCTCACAAAGACACTTGTGAAGCACAGCACACTGGCAGATTCCTGCTGAACCCTGAACACTGTTCTCTCTTCTGACAAGTAGATTTCTGTAGCTCATTGTAAGAGTTCAGTTGTGGTGCTTGATGATGGCAGAACCTTGTGTGTGAGCAGCAGAAAACTTGTGCATTTCAGTATTTTCCAGATAGTTCAGGCTCTGCTGTTGATAGGCTCGAGTAGAGTTTGGGGTTCCTATATGTGGGGTTTTCTTAAGCACTTTAGGGGATGTTGGGTTGTGACTAAACCACAGATTCATTCCTCATGATGCAATAAAGACAAAGAGAAAACTGCCAGGCCAGCTTTCTGTTCTTTTAACCCTTTGCCCATCAAGTTGGAAGGTATTTATTTTCCAGCTGTCCTTTATGATGTTGAACCATCCTTGTTTATGCAAAAACTTCCCTGGTGAGTGTGTGTGTACATATATATATGTGTATGTATGTATATAAAGATATAGCTAATATATTTTAAATGTTGTTGATTGATGTGCACCAGTACCCCCTTAGGCTGTTTACTGTCACAGTAGTTTTGTGAGTATCAGACCAGAGTGTGAACTAGAGGACCTCTTGTGCAGAGGCTCGTTTTGGAGTGGCTCCTTGCTATGCCTGGACAAAATTAATCAGGACTATTTAACCAAGTCAGCTTAGAGTTGTACAGGAACAAGCTGTATTATAGAAATAATATAACAAAATTAAGAGCCTGGGTTTTGGGACATCACAGAGTTAAGTGGTGCTGTAACAGATCTCAAGACACTTTAGAAGCTGCTGACAGAGAAGTGTTAAATATCTGTATATTCCTCAAGTAGCATCACAGATGGCACTATAAAATGAGTGCAGGCTGAGCATCCCTTGGGACTACCAAAACTTTGTGTCTTTTTGAGATTGCTTAATTCTATTAAGATGAGGCCTGTCTTCCCCAGATTATGGTAATGAACACATCAAAACCTCTACAGTTAACCATAAATAAAGCCTGGTCTGAATCATTCCTGGTGTTAGAAGAGTGAGTCCATCACTCTCAAGTGCATTAAAGTAGCAGTTTTAGAGTGTTTTGTGAACTCTACTCTGTCTGGAGATTTTCTAGAGATGTCTGTATTAAATTATGGGCACATTTAATAGCTGGAATTCTGAATTTTTTTTTTTTTTTCAGTGCAGAGGAATATCTTGCTAAAAGAGAGAAGTTGAATGACCTTGCAAGGTAATAGGGAAACAAGTATACAGATCAATCTAATAGAAGAGTAGGATTTTTCAGCTGGAAAGTGATTATATTTATTTTAGAGCATAGTGGATGTGATATTTGAGTTGGAATAGTTTGTCTGAAATAGTGTCACACAGCTGTACTAGGAATGCTTGAGACCGTTTTGAAGCCACATCAGGAAGTGACAGGTCCTGGGCTCACCCTTTCTCAGATGTCTTTACAACATGGTGCTAGTGATGGTGGTGATTCTGGATGTTTTGTCTACTCTTGCTAAAGGGATATTTTGGCTATGGCTTCTCTCTTAAATGCAGTTTGTAGTGCAGAGTGAGATAGAACTGCCCAGCATTGAGTGTCAAATTAATTTGGGTGCTGCTGGTTCTGCAGTTCCTTTGCACATCCTCTGCTCTCCCTGTCCTTGGAGTGTGTTGGAAATACAAGTTCCTCACCTTGGTGCAGAGTGGAAGCACTTTGGGAAGGGGATGCAGCTTTTGTGGAAGCAGCAGAGCAGTGGTTCTGGCACAGAAGAGCAGGGAACAGAGGGTTGGATGGGACTGCTCTAGGGGTGGAACTGGGACAGCTATAATTACTGCACATCAAATCTGTTTCTTTCTGGTTTTGAAATTTCTGCGTATCTTTGCTTCTGATTGCTAAATAGAGCAGAGTGGAAAGGAGCTTGCCTTTAAAAAATAATATTGGAATGGATGAATATCTTTACAAAAGCGAGCATGGGTTTATTTGGGGATTGGGCAAAAACTGAGTGTGATGTCAAGGTGGCACTGCACAGAAGCACAACTCACAAATTTAATTTAGGTTATCATTTGTGGAATCAGTTCTTAGTGCCTACACCTTTCTTTGGGCAAGAGAGTGTCTCCAGCATCCCCAGCATTCACTGGATTTATGGCTCAGTCCTTGATGGGATATAGAAGGCCTGCAACATATCAAATCGAAAAGAATACACTTTTTTTTTTTTTTTTTTTAAGAGGAGATTTCTGTCTTTATTAAGACAACCTGAACAACCAAGGCAGATCTCTTAGAGTAGAGTTGGGAACTTGTCCATATATTGGGCAGATTTTTAAATACAACATTTGGTACGTCACCAGTACTGCAGACACACATGGCTTTCAGTTATTTTGTACTGGTTGGTTTTTTTTTTTGTCCATCTTACACATCCCTGAGATGGCAGAACTGGGAGTCCTTGCGTGAAGCACTCTCACAGAACCAGATGCATTTCAGGATTTCATTACTACTTTGAAACAGTTTTAAGAATATGAAATTAATAATTTTATACATGCAAGTTAACATATATAATTTGTTTAGAAAAAAGCAGAAATTTAGTGTGTTTTGCCTTCTATCATGAACTTAATGTTCTGGACTGTTACTTCTCTGCTTTTCATAAATTTGTAGTTCAGCTCCTGGGTGAGGAAAAGCTGAAGCAAACCCGGCATGATTCAACAACTCTTATGTGCAAAATAGATTTATTTTTCACTTCCAGCCTTAGATGATGCTGAATTGGCTGTCAAAGAGTATTTCTGACATTGTAACTGGAAGCTTCTATTTTCAGTGCATGTACTTGAGCCACTAATTGCATAGAATTATGTATTATCATCCTGTTTTGCAACAATAATGAGGTTATGTAGCAACTAAAAGAGAATTCAGAAGGTCACTCTAATGTGATCTATATTAATTTTTTCATAACTAGAGATTTTTTTTGTAGTCTGAGAACATACTCTTCCAAAATGATCCAGAGGATCTTTTTAAAACAGCTTTGGAGTTAGGGTGAGGTGCCTTCTAGTCACTATATAAATCATACTGTCTGATGTTCTTTACTGGCCTGGTCTATAATTCTGTAATTAGGCTTAAACTAACACTAACTGGATTCTGTCTTTATAATGGCAAATTTCTCAAATTCTAAGGCTATTTTCTCTCTTGGTTGATGTGTAATCCTGCACTGTTAAGTCACCATCACTGATTCCATAGAGCTGACTCAGATTTTCTACCCTTGATTCAACAAAACCCTTGTTCTAGAACAGGCAAAATGCCACTCTTAAAGACAGATTTGATTTTTCTATGTATAGTTCATAAACATCCAACAGAGATTAAGCAGTCTTTAATTATTTAAAACGAGATTTGTCTTTAAGATGCTTTAATTATTGACGATTGCTCTGTGCATCATAAAGTCACTATATTATGGAGTTTTTGAGGATCTTGTGCCCCTCTGATCATACTGTGGTATTCAAGCTGCCAATACCTAGAGCTTGCTCCATTATTGAATCTATTAGTATTCCCTGTGCTTGTTGCACACCCTTTTCCTGCAGCCTGCGTCTCTCCCATCTTACATCAGAGAGAGGTTTCCTTCTCAGGAATCCATTCTGTGCTGCATTTCTTCTTAACTTGGCACTGTCCTCTGTGATTTCTGATCTGATAAAACCCTTGATCATTTCAACATTCCAACTCACAGAGAAAACTGCACAAATGGAGTTGTACATCAACACAGACACTGCTTATTGCTTTTCCACATTCAGGAATATTTCTTGTTTTTTGGTTTTTTTTAAGCTTGGCTTTTGTAAATTGATGTAGTGACTTGCATATGCTGTGCTGTGTGTTGCTGTGCAAATCCTTAATAAAAGACTGCAATACAAAAGAAAATTAGTCAGCAAGGGACAGAGTGTTCTCTCAGCAAGTTTGCTGATGGTACAGCCCAGCTGGACACAATCCTATGCAACCTGTTCTTGGTGATCCTGCTTTAGCAGAGGAGCTGGACTCGAGGGTTTCCAGAGGCCCTTTCCAACCCCCTGTTCTGTGTTTCTGTGATAGTGCTCAATAATTCCCTTGAGACTCCCTCAGCTGAGCAGTGTTACTTGTTGGCACTTCCTCTGTGAATGCTGGTGCTGCTGCACTGAACTCAGCACCAAACTGCCATGCAGGTTTCCACACTTAAATGCTCTCCTTTGTCTCCCACAGCCACTGTGGAATGTTACAACCCCAGAATGAACGAGTGGAGCTACGTGGCAAAAATGAATGAACCCCACTATGGTCACGCTGGAACCGTGTATGGGGGGTTAATGTACATTTCAGGTAAATCATACCTGTGATATCTCTGTGGAACAATCACTCATCTAACTTTTTCTGTTTTAGCAGCAGACAGTACAAATTAGTCTGTGGTTGCAGTAGGATTGCATGGTATCTGTAGTGATGCAGTTTCTTATGAAGCCAGTCAAACAGCACATACACTGCAGGCTCTGACAAAATTATTGCAGATAATATTATGCTTAGTAATTGAATAGCTCTGAATTTGAAAGCAGTTACTCACTTTACCAATCAGAATAGAGTTTTCTGTAGCCACAGATATAAATTTATATCTCAATATAATTAAATATAATATTGTTATAATATATAATTGTGTATAACAGTGTTAAATATTTATAATATGTATTATGCTATAATATAGCAATGTAATTAAACATACCCTCCCTATACACTTTGGAATACATTGGAAATTTTATTACTTTAAAGAACAACATTTGCCTTCACTGAGGTAATGGAAAGTGCTAAGTTCTCATGTTAATCATAGTATATAAATGATATCTGTACTTTCACCAGTTTTTCATTTGGAATATGCTTGGTCCTGTATGTCACTGAGGTTGTAGTTTCATTACATTTTTTTTTTCCAAATGGATTGTCTGAAAATCCGCTCTTAGCTCAATTTTTACAGAAGATTCAATCTGTCAGTGATCATTGCAGAGATCATAGGCCTGTATTCTCCTACTGAAATTTTAAAGGATGTCCTCTTAAGAACTAAGCTGAGATTGAGGGCAGGAGGTGGGACAAGGTTTCTTAGCTGACAAGAACTGCTGGGGAGATGTGCTGGAGCAGCTGCATTTAGGGGCCCTTGTGCTAGTAGACAAGGAGGAATTTGCTTTAGAATTTAGTGTAAGGTGCAGGTGCTTACTTTTCTGTGAGCAAGTCCATTGAGCTCCTAATTGCTGTGCTGTTGTCAGTTGTGTTTTGCCCGTTTTGCTTGTTTTACTGCAGGTGCCACAGGCATATGCTACCTGCTGTGTTTTTTTCATGTAGATACCACAGATTTTCCTTTTCCTTTTGTCCTGAAGCCTCTTCAAATGCTTTTGCAGGGAGCTATGGAGAAGGTAAATGTAGAGGGAACCATAGGTAACTATTAACTGCAGAATATTTGAAAGCGTGTCCTCTCTCTATTCAGTTAAAGTTGATGAAAAAGGTTTTCTGATTAAAATTCTACTATGTGATACTTAAACCACAGTGGCATAGTATCAAAATTTGAAAGGGAAATGGATTCTTGATGATGAGAAGCAAGACTAGCAAACTGAACGAATGTAAGCAAAGAAAACATTTTGCAAAATAGAAGCACAGATAACAGTTTTTGTTCGTTTAGTCTGCCAGTATCAATTGTGTAATGAGGTGCAGTGTGAGACATGGCTTCTGTCCATACCCCCATTAAAGGAACAAATGGCATTTGAAATGGAGTACTTCTGTGATAGTGATCTAAGCTAGAGTGAAGTAGTTTTAAGGAAGATGGAATGATTTCAGTAAAATGTACTTTTTGGTTATTTAATGCTTATTTGGGTGAGCACTACTCTAATACGTGTCTTCTTTCTTTAGGGGGAATTACCCATGATACTTTCCAAAAGGAACTCATGTGTTTTGACCCTGACACAGACAAATGGACTCAGAAAGCTCCAATGACGACAGTCAGAGGTCTGCATTGCATGTGTACTGTAGGAGACAAGCTGTATGTTATTGGTGGAAATCACTTTAGAGGAACAAGTGATTATGATGATGTTCTAAGCTGTGAATATTACTCACCAACTCTAGACCAGTGGACTCCAATTGCCGCCATGTTACGTGGGCAAAGTGATGTTGGGGTTGCTGTCTTTGAAAATAAAATCTATGTTGTTGGAGGATATTCTTGGAATAACCGGTGTATGGTGGAAATAGTTCAGAAGTATGATCCAGAAAAAGATGAGTGGCATAAAGTGTTTGACCTTCCAGAATCCCTTGGTGGCATCCGAGCCTGCACTCTCACTGTTTTCCCTCCGGAGGACAATACAGGGTCACCGTCTAGAGAGTCTCCTCTTTCAGCACCTTAGAACCAGCCCTTGACTCACAATGTTGTAGTAACACCTCTGCACTGCATCATGGGGTCTGTTGTTTTTGTTCAGTAGTTTCTGTTAGGCTTAGCCTACAGCATTTCATACAATTACTGGAAAAAAGAAAAGACTATGACATCATTTGTGCTGTTCGTTTGGCCTAGAATGTCTCTCAAGTGGTTAACAAAAAAAGATGTACTTGCCCGAGCCAAATGTTTAACAAATGAAGAGGGTATTGTCTATAAAATGTATGAACTAGGTACGTTATTAATGTTGTATGTTGGGTGTGAGGTACCTTATAGCTTACATTTGGGAGCCCAGTGAGTCAAATTTGTATTGAATATGTCACTAAATTTCATGTTGAAATCCTTTTTCCTTTCATTTTTGACTGCATATTAAAAGGGTAGGTAGACCACATCAATGTGAACATTCTAAAGGTTGCCAAGGGGCCTGAGCTACCTCCCTCTTACACAGAGTATTTTTGACATATCTGTTTGCCCACCTGACTTGTGGGTGCTTTCAGAGCATATGAAGTTTCTTAGAGGGAAGAAATAAAATAATTTTAAAATATTAGCACTGTACAGGAGCAGACCTTGTAGAGGCCAGGAGTTTCTTATTACATATATCAAGTGTTTTTCCTGAGTCAATTGAATGATGCTTCAAACAAAACATCCTAAACATATTTGTATTTTTTGTTTTTTTTTCAGGAATTGGCTTCCACTTGCATGGGAGCACACACTATTAACAACGGGAATTCAGTGCAGTTGTGTATTCTGTTGTGTGGCTGTACTGAATATGGGTAGTTAAGGGCTAGAAACAGTAACTTAAGCCACTGAATTTGACCAAATTGTTCCATCCGATCAAATTGAATCTACTTTTTCTCCTTTGCTGTTGAGATAACTTGCATAATGTGTCCTCTGTATAGTCTCAGTTAATAAGGTTATTTAGCACAAAGTGCAGCTTCAGTAAGAGAGCTGCTATTGCTCAGTGAACCTGGACTACCACGTTTTACCTTCTTTTGTTCAATAAAACTTTTAACTGCAGTTACCCAGTCTAAGCTACCTCATTAATGTATTTGGTTTTCTTCCTCTGCCTCACTGTCTCCAGGATACACATTACGTATATCCATGCGGGTAGATGAATTTGCTAGGAAACCAATGCAGAAGTGATCATGAATGGGTACTTTTGACCTACTTTTAAGAAACTATTTTGGTCTGATGTGTTCATTTTATTGTTAGGGACTGATGAAAAAACTCCTAATGTTTTTTTTTTCCTTGGAGAACTGCTTATGTGTGCAGCCGTGCAAATTCACAGGAATCTTTACCTGCTCCAAAATCCAATGCCCTGCTGACAAACTGCAGCTCTGATTATGCCATTGTGCTTGTTCTGAACTTGCCATCATGTTAAAATCATTTTGCTAATGAATTCAGTCACAGGGGCATCCTCTGAGGAAAACTCTTTAAACCAGCTTATTGTGTTATCTATTAATAATAACCAAGTAAAGCTTAATAGACTTTTGTTGGGAGTTTGCTATTTGTGTTTTGTCACTGCTTGATGCATCAAGCAGCAGGATTACTGTGGTGTCAGTTTTGGAAGTACTGATATTTATTCTTTGTGCAGTTTGCTAGTAATGGTCACTACCAAAATCTACATGTAAGCGTTAAGTTTCATAACTGTTTTGGTTTAAATCAAAAGCAATTCTCCCTCTTTAAAAAATTGTAGTCTCAATCCCATTGAGACTGTGCAAGGTTGTTGCAGGTGGTTTAGTGGCACCAGTGGATACTCCTGGAAACTGGTCAGTGAAGATAAACTGACTCATCACCCTAAGAATTATTATAAGCATCTTCTTATGCTGTGCAAAGCACTGGATAGAGAAATGTTACTCTGTTGTTTAAGGATTTGTCAGTCATTTAAGTGTCATGTGCTACTAATTTTTTTTTCCAGCTCAGAGACCAGATTTTAGACCCTGGTTGAGTTTAAATCCCCCGAAATCCATATTCAGTGTCCCTTATTAATTAAACTGAAAAGTACTTGAAGGAGTTGCAATTCCTTTAGGATAATGTAAATATATCCTGCTCTTTGTATGCTGGGGATGAGGGACACAGTGTTTAAAAGTGGGTATCTTCACTGGTATTCTCTGTTTAGAAGAAGCTTAACATGGGTTCTGATCATTCTGAGGTGGTTTAAAGCTGGGATGTCAGTTTTGTGTCTGAGTCTTGAATAGCCAGGAGCTGGTATATGGCCACAATGTTGAGGTTTTTTGTTTTGGTTTTTTTAAGTGACTTATCTACTAAAAGTGGAAGAATTATTTTTGAACGTTTTGTCATCAGTGGATTAAATGTAGTGCTTCAATCAAATTAATCTTTGGTTCTTTTTTTTTTTTTTTTTTAATCTCCTTCTGGATTAAAGTGTTTATAATGACATTAGTTAACACTTACTCACTGGGATTGAAAAGCAAACATCAAAGACTTGTCCAAAACTGCAAACTGGTTTCTTCCGTAATGTATAAAATGACTTGATGCTCACTGTGTCTTTCTTAATCATAGCATAAGAACCCCTTTCCATGTCTGAATCCACAGCTGTAGGTATACACATGGATACAGCAAATGCCCATCTCCATTTCTAGTCAGGCTACCCCTTCATAAATCTTGGATTCTTTCATGTTGCAGTTGTAGTACCTAAATCAGAAGAGCATCTGGATAAAAAGCAATTATAGCCATTGGACTTGAAGGAAATTAAGACTACATGGTGTGCCAGCTGGGAGAGCCATGGGAGCTGTCTGCCCTCTCCCAGTGATGCAGACACACTGCAAAATTCATGCAGACTTTGCTTTTTTTGCTGCCCAATGAGCAGCAAATGCCAAAAGTGCTCACTTCCATATACAATTTGCTCAAAGGCCCATCTGATATCTCTGCAAAACTGACTCCAGACATCTGAGATATTTCCCCTGTTCTGTGTTTTGAGGCAGGACAAGAACAGTGGGGAAGAAGACCTGGGATAATCCAGGTTATTCAAAGTTTCTTTGCTCTGTTAGCATCCGAGAGTTCATAATCTGCAAATAGCCATTTTTCTGTGATTCCTCTCCCCTTAGAAAGTTGATAAATATATTTATAATTCAATTTGTGCATTCTTGGAAATATATAAGCATTTGCAGCTAGTGAAAGGCATGTGCATGTTGCAGGAGTAATGTGTATCCCGTTTCCTCCTGGCTTTCATCTTACGTGGTGTGTGAAGGGTTGTGTGCAGTGGTTACCCAGAGATCTGGAGGGAGAGTCAGGCTCTCATGTGGCACTTTATGCTTTCCATGCTCTGTGAAAGTGTTCTTTACTTGCACACCATATGTAGCTTATCGGGTATTTTTTCTTTTGTGTTATAGTTTAAATGTGAATAATGATTCTTTGTGCACAAATGTGGTCAGAAAAAAGTCTTAAAGGGCAGAGTTATACTTTGCTTAGTTGATCAAGGTTTTATTCCCATGTGTATTGCAGGACCCGTTCAGCTGTGAAAAGGTGATTGCAGCTTGAGAGCAAGCCAGGAATTCCGGATGGCTTTCCTGCCTGTCACCTGTTCACATGTTCTTCTTGCCAGTCTTTTACAGGTCATTAAGTGAATTTTTCTCAGTCCTAGGCTCCATATTCTGAGGCTCTGCTAGACCTGCTGATTACCCACTCTGGGGAAAACGTGCTGTGAAAACGGGTGTTTTCACAACCTGTCTTATTGAAACTACATGGCTTGTTTTTTTCAGGAATTCCAGCATCAGTGACACACAGGAGTCCTCCAGAGTTCTTTAATGACCTGGGAATTTGTATAGAGATGTAGCCCAGATAACCTGGGAGTGGTGCTACAGCAGGAGCCATAAGTGGGAGACATTCCTGAGGGGATGGTCTCCTACTTTATGTATTACTTTGGCTCAAGTGCTGTTTTCTTCCCCATCTTTGGGAGTATTTATTGCTGCTGTTTGAGTTTTTAATTTTTTATTCATGAAATGAGTAATGCCTCTCTGAGTCTGCAGTGGGAGCTAAAGGGTCCAGGTGGCTCGTTCAGAGCTTCATGCTCTCAGACTATCCACGTGGTTATTAAACCCTTTCTATTTCGAGCTCTGTTTCCTAAGTGTTTAGGAGAAATAATTCTGCAATGTGAAGAGATCTCAGATGAAAATGTGTTTGAGACTGGAACAGAAATGCATACTGTTTTAGAAAGTTTTTTGTCATGGTTTAGTGGCTAGTTTGGACTTTGAGCTCTCACAGACTGAATAGGGAGTGATATATTTTTATTATTTTTAATAACTTATAGTTGGCTTAAGTGAGTCAAAGCTCAGTTGTTTGTACCTGCTTGCACTCTTGGCTGGCCTGTTGCTGTATCCTCTCTCAGACCACAGTATTCTGTGCTGTCTGGCATTGTTTCCTTGTGTAAGAGCATCTCCTGTCTTCCCTACTGCCTTTTGATTGAGTTCCAAAATAAATCTGAGCTTGGATTCTTACATCTAAAGTACCTGGGGAGCTAAAGACCATGTGGAGCTGTGGATTGAGGGCCATGGCTTTGACATTTAATTCCTCACCAGCCCCTCACTGCTTTGCAAGATGTTCCCAAACCCAGCTAAAATCTGTGTGCAGGAGGCAAATCTCTCAGGCTGGAAATTTTAGCAACCTGGACATCCAAAGACCACGAGAGTATTCTCATCCCCTTTGCAAGGAGAGTTGTGCAGGTGAGCAGCTGAGTACTCTGCAGAGGGCAGGCACAGGAACTCCTTGGGTAACCACACTTTTTGTTGGCCTTTGATTCTGCTCTTTCTTCTGTGCCCTGATGGAGATCGTGGGAGGGAAGGTCAGGATTGGGTCACACTTTCCAGCTCTCAGTAGAGAACAAGTTTGTTTATTCTCATCTGTCTGTACGACACTGCAGGAACTGTAGGACCATTTCAGATTTTAATCATTGTTTCACAGAACAGTATTCATTAATAAAGGAAAAATTAGTCTGTTTTAACCTGTGTTCCTTATAACCAGGATTGTTCCAAAATACTTGGCTTCTGTTGCATTAACAACTTTGTCTTTACCTCCCCTGTTCAACATTACTGTAAAAAAAATTGCTTGGTTTCTTTTCCATTTGTTTTTCATTGCTTGTAACCTTTTCTTAGAAATGTGGAAATAATTTTCCTTACATGTTTTATGCACCAAAATAAACACACCACTGATCACCTGAGTCCCCTCCCCATGTTTCTTGCTCAGTGCCTGCTAGTGTATCTTTCCATATTTTTACCCAAACGTTTGATAGCTGTCAATAAATACCATCACAGAGTCATAAAATTCCTGCTGATGGGTGCTGCATTGTTAGCTGGGGTAAAGAGGGGACATCTCTTTTCTTAAACACTTCTGGAGAAAAATTCCTTTGGAGAACAGGCCTGCCTTGTTCAATACATTTAAAAGCAGATTGTTTTGGCCTGTGCTTGCTAACTTTAGCTTTGAATATTTGTCTCTCAGATATGTAATTGCAACAATACAATACAGTGCACTGAATTGAGTGTGTGTTCCTGTTCCTATGTGGGCTGCTGAGGTTTCCTTTGCCCCTGCCTGTGAGGTTCCCCTCCTACCCAGAAAGGCTCATTGGGACTGATCTTCTTCCATCTTCAGGGGAACAACCTTGTGTGACTAAAGAAGCTCTACCAGGCTCAGGAGCAGAGAACTTGGAAGGAAAATCAAAGCAGCTTCCTAATTGCAGTTAAAGCACAGCCCAAATTTCCAGAAAGGGGAGAGAGAGCTGCTGTCCCTAAGGCATGTTTTGTCAGGAGCTGAGGATATTAGCAATGAAAGGATTGTTGCTGTAAATAAAGACAATAAAATAAATCCCTACATCTGTCCCCAAAACAGAGAGAGATTGCTTCTGTTGATATACCACACTATTAATATTTGACTTTGTGTGTATTTGGGATGTCTCAAATGCTCATATCACATAAGTGATGCCCTAGTTCCCATAAGTCACACTGTTTTCTATCTAGTCAATTCTGAATAATGTTTTAAAATTACATAGAATATCAGAGGATACACTTTTCTGGTTTATTTCCTAAGCCTTTTAAAAAGAGATTTTATGTATCTAGTTATTTCAGCATTACTGCATTTAGTCAACCCCAGGAACCATGAAATGTCAGGTTTTGGTTCATCATTCAGGGTTTCATCTTTTTGGGCTTTTGCATCTCCTTTTCACTTTACAGACTTTTAAGGAGGGGATGTTTCTTCCTGTGGCAAGAAGGAACAAAAAAAAGGAAACATCAGATGCAACTGAATAATAGTGTCTGCTGTCAGCAGCCCTGCCATTTGGGACAATTTTATGATTTAAAATCCTGTCAAATTTATCTTGTATAATAACCCAGGAGGTTTCCATTTGGCCTGCAGTGACACAGTGCTGGGAAAGTAAAAACCAAACATCTTTGTGTTATTCCCTGCTCTGTGACTTTTGTCTTACAGCACGGAATAACAATGGAGCCTCAAATCCCCTCCTGCTCCTGTTGGGGGGTGGGTCCAGTCCCCACTGGGCCAGAGCTGCCCAGAGCCAGGGGCCATCTGTGGCCACTTCTGTCCCAGCTGGGCTCCAGCCCGTGGCTCTGGGAGGCTGAAGGGATGGAGTGAGACTTTGGGAAGGCAGGTGCTGCTGTGCCCCTCTGAGCAACAGCCCCAACAGGGCTCCACTGTGGACAACAGAGCCATAAAAATACCTTCATCCAGCTGCATGGAGGAAGCATTTTCTCTATTGTCTGTTCATCAGAATACTTTGAATTTTGGCTCCCCAGAACACAGGACAAATTGGAGCTGTGATCATTGCATGTAGAGGTTCCTAAGAGCTTGTCTGAGTGAGCTCATCTAGTTTTAGCACTCATCAGCCACTGATTTTGGAGAGAGTGGGGATTTCTTCCCCCATTGCCCCCAGTTTTCTGCTAAGGCCCTAAATATTTCTCAGACATTTTGTGAGTCTGATTCCAGGCAGGCTTGGTCATGCAGAGGTTTAAGTAGTTAGGGACATGACTGAGACCTCTTCATGTCACCAAGCATGTGTCCTGTACTTAGGGCTGCTGATGAGAAAAAAGCTGTGACCTTGTTTGCTCTCCCTATCCTTACTTCCTCCCCAAAGAAAACCCATCCTCATTGTAAACCAGCATTTTCATTAGACCAGGCATCAGACTGGGGGTTTTAAAAGATGCCTCACATTCCTCATCTCACTCTTAATTTTTGCTGTCTTTTTGAAATTAAGATGAATTTTTTTTGTCGTAACACCATGTGGAATGAGAGACCAATGCCATTCAATAAACAGCTGCAGCTTGGAACTTAGGATTACAGCAGAAACTATGCTTCTTAAAGAATCACATTTCATCTTCCTCTTCCATATTTATGCGCTTATAAATGTGGACTTTCTGGAATTTAGATAACTTTATAGAGATGGCATGTGCCATATGGTCTTCAGGAGAAATTCCAGCTTCATTAACGGTTCACTGGCTGAAAGGAATAGCAGTTAGCCTCCCATGCAGTCTAAAGTCAGCTTGTCAATTAGCAAACAAACTAAACATTACTGGATTTTCTTTTTAGAGAAGCCTCTGCTCTGAGCCTTCTCCCTATACCCCATGTAGAGCTGAATTTGCAGCATGGAACCATTACATTACATACCATTATACATTATTCATTGTTACTGCTTTGCCACTGGAAATGGGTCAGGATTAAGCAGAAGAATCTCGGTGTGTTGCTAAATCTTATGGGCACAGTGCTGAGAGTGGAGAGAGTAACCTGCTAGAAGAAGCCCTGAATGTTATAGATGGTGGGCAAAGCCAGTGCCCTGAGAGCAGGAGTGCCATGAACCTCCAGGGAGAGGTGATGTCCAGCAGGGTGGCTCCTCAGCTTCCCCATTACCAGCACTGCCATTTGTTCAGGTTCTGGATGGGGATGTGGGGAGAGCAGGGCTGAAGTCTGGGAGGGGCACTGAGGGGCTGGGTCTTGGTCAGAGGGATGATGCATCTTCATTTTCCTAGTTCCATTTGCTGAAGGAAGACCTTTCTCTTCCCTATTTCTTTTCTAAGTCACCTGGGAAACCTGCATTCCCTTACATATAAAATGGGAACAAATAATTTATTACACTCTTCTGAAGTCAGTTATCAGCTAAGGTTTGAAAGACTTGTTTTCTCCAACTGTTTATTGATATTACTTACGTTTTTTTCTCAAAAGCCCTAACATCTTGTGATCTACCTGAAGGAGGATGGGGGGTCAGGGGACATTTTTGATGGGAAAGGCAAAGACTGTGCTGTCAAGTGGCTGTACTGGCCACCTACGGAAGGCACAGAACCTCATGACCACTTTATTTTATGAAAACAGCTCTTGAACTGCTGCAAGTAACTGAGTTCATCACAAGAGTAAGGGAATCAAAGTCTGCTGTGATCAAGTATCTAGTGCAGCTGCCCCTCCTGGCTCTGAACTCATCCCTGTTTAATGCCTCTGCAAAATACTGTGCATGGCTGCTGTGATGGGACCATCTGCCCTTGAACCAACCTGTGCTGCTTTTGCTGAAGGTGGGATGCCCCTTGCTCAACTTCTAGTTTCTACTCTCTAACTGTGGACTTTATCAATGTGATTGGACAGCCTTCAGTGAAAACACTTCACCAGAGTAGTAAGAAAAGCCATCTGCTGAGGCTTGTGACCCCATTGTCTGCAGATCCTGGACAGCACATTCTCAGATGTGTGGTACTGAGGGGTGGATATTGGATGGCCTAGTGTGCCTTTCAAAACTGAGGAGTAATATTTTGGAAAGACCCCATCAAATGACTGTAAAGCAGCTTCTTCTCTGGATGTGTTACCTGTCACTTGACTGGGGGGGAGGGTTTTGAGCGGGTTTTTATTAAAGCATTGTAATGTAAAGACCCTGGCAAGAGAGACCCCAGATATCTGAATTTGCCAACAACAGAAACCCTTCTTTGGGTTTGTTAGACACTTCCTCAGTTTTCTCTTTGCCCTCGCAATCCTGACCCCTTTTCTTGGAAAAAACACAGATGACTCCATGTCTGACAGCTCTGAATACTGGAGGGGTTTCCCCACAGGCAGCTCTGCTCCTGCAGCTCAGAGCAGCTATGGGACTCTGCTCCTGTTCCCATAGCACTGCTGAGGTGGCCCCAAGGACAAGGTCACAGCACACAAGCTGAGCTTCAAAAAATATTTTACTAACTCTGCTAATGGTAGTGGAACTGAGCTGGAAATGTTCCTTTCTGAAAGAGCTGGACTGCAGAAAGCCACCTACTTTTTTTCTATAATTCAACAGAAACTGGGTTTGCTCCTAAGTGCATCCCATTTTGAAACCAACCCTTGTGTGGACTTGCAGGGGTTAATGCCCATCTCCCCTGTCAGATGGAACCTTCCAGGGCTGGTAGGGATGATGGAGCGTGCCGAGGAGCTCGCAGGCCCCTTGCGTGTTGTCTGCTGTGCTGTCTGCTCTGTATTTAGGCTGTCTTGTCTTGCTAATCACATCACATCTGTCAGCTCTCTGTGGCTAGAAACAAATTGTAAACAAGATGTCAAGGTGGAGTGGGATGAATTGTTTTAAAAACGGGACAAAAAATCAAACCATCTTGAATGACTAAAAAAATAATGGGTAAATAGCAGCTGAATATTCCTTTTTGAAATTCTTTTTAGTGCATGTTTTATCATAGCTAATGATTTATACATGAACATTTGGTTGTAAAGATGTGCACCACAGTGGCAAATCTAAAGCAGTTTCATCCCTTCTCCTTCTCAAGACCTGCAGCAGGTACTTTACCTTTTTTCCACCATTAAGACACTGGAAAGGGCTGCAGCAGTTTAGCAGCAACTTTTTCTTGCAAACCTCACCAACCAACAGCAGCATTTGCCCTGTTCATACCTTGCAGAAAGTCTGATATTTCTGTTCTTCATTTACCAGGTTTGCCCAGTAGCAGGACTCTGGTAATATGATCACAGACAATATAAGAGAGAATATGTCCTGTAGGCACAGAGGAAAGATTTACAGTTTACTTATTCAGTAGAAGTTACTTTGGTTACTAACTAGAACTAATTTTATTTACTTCTCAGAATTTCTATCACCAATAATTGTGTGTTCTCAGTTGAAAAAAATGATGAACAGGAAGGATGTAACAGAGGAACTGTTTTTCCTCAGTTGAAGAAGGTGCAGTGTTAAATACTCAGATGCTATGGTTTATGTTCATTTAAGGTCCATTTTCCTTCCAGCTCCAGTGAATGATGTGGAACCATGTGAAATGTTTGTGTGTGGGTCACAGATCAGATTTATATGTCTTGATGGAAAGTTACTTCAAATAATTTTATGCTTAGAAAACAAATCTGGAGCATGTTTCCAGCACTACTGTAGGCATATGAACAAGTTTTGATTGATTGTGGCCATCACCACGTAGGGAGTGAACAGTTTTCACCAAAACCATTTGATAAAATTACATGTAAAATGAGTTTTAGGAAAGCTGCAGTGATTTTTAAAGAAATATTAGGAAAAATACTGCTTATCTTTCAGCCTGTTTGGAAGGTTCTTAGGATTTTTCTGCTTAATAATGGTGAAGGCCAGGGAAGTGCTCAGGTCTTTAAACACCCTTTGGCAAAGCTGCTGGTACCTGAGAGCTTCATCCCCCTCTAGGGAACAGCTTCCTCCAGGCAGGGGAGCATCTCACCTCCAAGCTCTGCTTCCAGCTGTGACAGGGGCTGGATTCAGCAATTTTGGGTTGCCTCTGATGTTACCAGCTGCTCCTCACTGAGCTGTGCTTTTGGGTTGGGTGATGGACAGGGAGGGAGACAGGGAGATCCTGAGCAGCATGCTCATGGGAAATGCTTTGTATGGTCTTAAGAATTTCCAGCTGTTTGCTTTAACACTTCTTTAAACATATCTTTTTAGCAAATTGAGCCTTTATGTGGAAGGGCAACACAGGGCTCATGCTGCATCTCACAGGCTGGAGAACTTCTGTAGGAGTGATGTGACAGCATGGAAAAATTAAACAAGAAACTGTCTGTAATTCAAAGCCATCACAATTCTTTATTGTGATGAAGAGACGTTGCAAAGCTGTGACTTAAACAAGAACTGAGCCTGACTCAGGTGTAGAGCTCTTCAGCAAGGTGGTGATTCCAGGCGGCACAACCCTGCCAGGTCAGTGCAGCTCCTGTCAAGGACCTCCAGGATGTGCCATGAAGGGAATAAAAGAGTGTAGCTGTGGGTACAATGCATGGCCTGAGCACAGGGAGGGGTAGGGGCTGATTTATACCTGCACAAGATTATTGCTGGGTTTTGCACGTAGTGGTCTGGTGGTTCTTTTGTATTCTCACAAGAAAATAACTGGTTGCTCTGACTGTTTTTACCCCTCAGAAAGGCAGAAAGCCATTGTTTAGTTTCTCTGATGTATTTTTCATGTATATTAGTCTGTGCTGTTGTATTAAATAAGAGTAACCATGATTTGCTAATGAGAATCACTGTATTCCCAGGGACAAACCAAGAGTATTTTTAGCAAGGGGCTAGACTAATGAGGTCACCAAGAGGATATGTGGTTGAATTAACTATTGCTATTTAATATACAGACATTTTGCAAAGGATTAGACATTGTAAATCCAGTGGCCTTCCCAAGTAGGATAACTATCACTTTGAAATTATATTTAATTGTCCACTCTTGACTTTTATGTTATTTAGTGTGTCTAGCCATGCTATTAGTGACTTACGTCAGGAAAGGCCTGCTGTGACCTTACAATACACAAGCCTCTAGAGAGTTCCTCTTTATCCTTCTCTCTGGGCAGTCTGTTGTTCAGAAATAAAGGCTTGGCATAAAGGAAAATAAAATTTAGCTGTACCAGTGGGGGAGGGAAGGGAAAAATCAAAGGCTATTTTTATGTGTAGAATAGCCCTTGAGTCTGATGGTTTTGGAATACCTGGATGTGTCTGATGGCCTGGAGCCCCCTGAGCTCAGGATCCAACCTATCTCAGACAAGGTTCTGAAGCTGCCATTGTAGAAATGAACCTGCTTTAAGGCCCAGAGATCTCTCGGGAAAACAAAAAAGAAACTAGGAGTGGGGATTTAAATACTTTCTTAAAAAAACCCGAAACCCAGAGGTTTAGCAGTAACTGCAAAATGGGTTAATTCCCAATTGGAGTTGCTTCTCACTAAGCATCTGATGGCGTGAGAGCTGACACACAGCGCTCCCACTGAACTGCACTAAATGAACTCCTGATGGCTTTTCTCCTCCAGCAGGATTAAAGCTGCCTCCCTCAAATTAAAGCTGCCTTTTTTCATGTAAGGAGTGCAGCAGCAGAACTTGCTGACGTGGTGAGCAAGCTGATCAGATGACTAATGGCCCTCGGTCATGGAAGTGATCCTTGAGGGCTGGTTGCAAATGCTCAGTGGTGATGAGCGCATCTACCTACAGCAGAAGGACCACCAGAGCCCTGGAGCACCATGACTCAGTATCCCAGAGAGTGAGGCCCCAGGATTTCAAGCTGTCCCTGGCAGGAACAGCTCTCTTCCTCTGAGGCCCCAGTCCCGGGGAGGAGGCTACAATTAAAGCACCCATCCCAGTCTATGGGGAGCAAGAGTGCCAGCTCTGGAAGAAAGGGGAACATGAAGATCACTGGCACAGCAGACTCAAGGCAGCAATCCACCACAGCTGCCATCGTGAGGGGCACAAGCAAAGGGAGCAAAGCCACCAGGAGCATGAGTTTTAAATAATATCAATATGTTCTCAGCGTGAGAGATTGCTTTATGTAATTGCTCTGGGGCTTCGGTGGTCCTTTTGCTTAAGATGGATGCGCTTGTGATTGCTAATCAATTGGTAAATACCAGCACTATGATTTTTTTTGTGTCAGCACAGGCACAGGCTGCTCCTCTGCAGCTGCTGACTTAGATGGAGCCTGGGACTTCAGCGGGAAAAATGATGAAAGGACCTGCACTGCCCAAGCTGCTCTTCAGGTAGCTCATGGCTACACATTAAATCACGAAAATCCCAGCAAGCTGCCAGCTCAAGCAATGCCTGTGGGATCTCTGGGGGGAAAGTGCCATGATCAGTCATCCATCACTGCGTAGGGTTCTGCTAAGATAATTTTAATTCTCCTCCTTCAGGTGAGAAGACCAGAGCTCGTGAGAGGGATGGTGTGAGCAGGGTCACCTGCTGCCTGCAGCAGGGAGAGAGGGAGAGCTGACCCAGCTGAGCAGCTCCACAGTGGGGGGCAAGATTGAGTCTGCCTTGGTGGGAAGGAAAAAACAGAATATGTTAGAAATCTAAAAACATGAAGGGAAAAAGAGAGCAGTAACAGAAGAAAGGGAGCATTCAACCAAAGGGAAAGATGTGCAGGAGAAAAGGTTCTTTGATATCTTTCCAAGAATGTTCCAGGTGATGGGCACATCAGGCAGCATGCCCTCTGCCCTTGGATGCTCCCCCTCTGGCACAGCACCAGCTCCCAAATCATGCTTTGCAGAGCCTCAATGGTCTGGAATTTCTGATCTGTAATCTGTGCTGGTAGTACTAGGGAGGACAACCACTGTGGGCACACAGTGGGCAAGACTGCACCTTCCCAGTGCTGGAACTGGGAGCAGAGCCGAGCCCTCTGGTTCCCTCTGGTCTCTGCACTTGCCGTGGTTGTCAATCTCAAACCTCAGGTCACAGTGATATTATCACAGGCAACAAAAAGTGGTAATAAATAAAATAAATCAATGTCAAAATCCATGGTTCTAATTACTTATATGTGGTATGACACCCAGAATTGTAATTTCCAATTTCATCTTCTCTGGATGACTGCAGACATGAATGCATTCAAGTAGCAAGGAAGGAATTAAGTGTTAATTTTATAAAAAGGGAAGGCTACTAAGGATTTAAATTAGATTTTTAAATTAAGCATAAGCCTGTAAAAAGTCTTTTTGAGTGTTCCCAGCTTCTGTTGTAGATAATTCCCTACAGGAATAAAACGAAATGGTATCAAGTGTCTGGCAAAGTGCCAAGGCAGTACCCCCGTGAAGCAGGACAGGACACAGCCCGAGCTGGGAGCATCTGGAAGTGCTGGCACGAGTAGGTGGGTTCAAAGTATGGCCTGGGCTGAGCATCATCCTCCATCCTCCACCAGGGCTGTACTTGGCAGCGAGGTATTGAGGCTGGCATATCAAGTTTTAAATGAGGCTTTAAAAATCCTGTCTCTAATGGAGCAGCCGATCGTGCTCCGTAATTAAAGATCGCAGTCCCGGGGGCTCTGCCGGTGGAGAGGGAGGCAGACCCCGAGTGCCTCTGCTCACTGCCCCCTTATCTTCCTGGCGTGGCTGAGGAGGCTTCAGAGACCTGTCACAGCGCAGATAAGGACAGAAGCAAATTAAGATTTAGGAATTTCTTCTGGGACCTTCCTAGGCAAAAAGAGGCTTTTAATTGGTTTTCAATTCTGCTGCAGCCAGAGGTCTTTAATTAGCTTTTACATCATTCTCTGTTATCGCTCTCCTTTTCTATGTTTAGCCCACTGTGATTTGGGTTTCTTTAAACAGATAAAAATTTACTATTTGTTTTTTTTTTCAAAAATCAAGGTGCTGAGTGATTTCATGTAGATGCTAATCAGAAAATGAATTGTTGAAACTTAAGCCTGCTAAAGACAATGCTTTAGTCTAATGCTGCTATATTTAGCTTGTCTAGTAAATGTAGTATTAAAAGCCTGATAACTTTATTTTTAATTATGCTTTTTCTCCTCGTACTATTTAGCTGGCAAACTGGCTTTAAAATTTTCAACGGAAGCCCCCTTTTTTAAACTCACTTCCCCAATTTTTAAAATCTTTAAAACAGCCTTACAAATACCCTGCTTCACAGAGCTTTGCTGTAGCATTGACACTTTATAGAGTTAATTTTGGCAAAAATATAAAAAGTAAAATATGCTCGTATAAGCCTTAATCAATTGGGTTTTTAAGTGGAGCTCCTGATACCTGAGACTGGTGGGTGCTGGCTGTCACCCAGGCTGGTGAATGGACCAGCTCCAAATCCCATTCCCTGTGCCCAGTGCCTGGGGCAGCACAGCCTCTGGGAGGTCAGCCCTGACCAACACCTTCTAAAGTCAGTAAAAATGTTACCTGTCCTGAACAGATTTAGGGTTGGACCACAAATCCATCAGTATTCTGCTAAGAGTCCAGGTGGTGGATGATTGCTCAGCTCCACATAATGTATTTGTTAAAATCCAACCAACCAAGGGTGGAACCACACTGTCACTCATCCCGTCTGGCTGAATATGAATTAACTCCTGAGACTAAATTATTTTCTGGGTGTTTCCCTTGATTTAAGTAGAATTACTAGGAGTGAGTGCTTCTCTGCTCTATTCATGTTGTCAGGAAAGAAACTTATTAGTAGATGGGTAGATTTGTCTCTGTATACTGATTTTCTCTATCCCCAAAAGCATTTTTATGCTGAAAATCTGCAATGGTTTTGGAAGTTGCTCTCTCTCATGCTCACATTTCTTAATCATGGTATAGGCAAAAAAAATGTGTGAGTGAAGATGAGCCTGAGGTACGAATGCCCGGCTCAGGGGAGCATCTTGTCTTCATCCAGAAGATGCAGCACCTACCGGGGTTAAAACTGCAGCTGCCAGCACCTCTCCATCCATGGACACCATGGATGCTGTTTTCCTCCTTGTGACCAGCAGTGACATTTTGGTAACACTTTCAGTCCCCACAGCTTACACAAACCCCTGGATTCCTTGGGCAGGGGTCCCCTGTGCTGGACCCCCATCCCCTGTTCCTCTTCAGCTGCCAGCAGTGCAAAACAGGAGGTTAATCCCAATATCAATAAGAGTTTATGTTAATAAATAAATTATAGTCGAAGGGCTTTATCCAGAGGAGGGGAAAACCCCCAAACCTGTGGTTAAATCACATTAGTTCCACTATTTAAAGTTCTTATTTAAAAATATTATTTGATCTGCATGGTAGAAGTTGCTGGCTTTGCTAGTAATTCCCTTGAAGAAAACCTTCACATCTGCACCTGGATATTGCAGGGTCTGAAGGGAGATGCTGCTGCCTCTGGCTTGTGGAATGGGCCAGGTCTTGTGCTTTAACACTATTGAACCTGAGTTAGATAATGTGTGTTCATTAGTCGGCATCCATGGCTACACAGTTTGTTCCACCCTCTCTCCAGGGTCTTGTTCTCCATGCTATCTGATGGATTTCTTTTCAGGATAGCCCCAGTTTGGCACAGCTGCCTGTTGTGCTGAACACATCTGGGCAGCAGGAAAACGTTCCCTGAATTTGTCTCCACTCTTGTTCCAAGGAGGAGTTCACGTCCCCCCAGTGCCCTCTGGGAGGTTCACGGCTCCCTAACACCTGGACAGTGGCTTTGTTGCTGCCTCCCTGCCTGTGTTTCAGCCACTCACTGCTTAGGGGCTGCAGGGAGGATCAGCATTAAAATGGATAAAAATGTGTATTTGGCAGGGGAAAGGCTCTGGATTGTATGTGCAGTGTGTTGTACAAAGGGCTGATGGATGACCAAAGTGTCTACAGTGCTCTGGTCTTCCTTGGACTGCTCTATCTAAGACACGAAGGGATCAGTTTGGAGGGTAGATTTCCTTGGACAAAATTAGCAAATTGAGTGTGCTGAGAAGTTCTGGGTGTTTTGCTTTCTATCCTGGGAAATGTTTCCAGAGGAGCGGATGCTCAGCAAAATCTGTTGCTCGATGCTGACTCCACAGCTGATCCAAAATAGCAGTAATCTTTCCATAGATATTTATAAAAAGGTTTTCATGCTTTAAAAATCCTGTGGAAATACTTTTATTAATTTCTGTTTATGTCCTGTCTTGCAATTTTTTTTTCTTCTTGGCCTTCTTTGAAAATTGTGGTATTTTCAGTTTAAAAATTCAATGTGAAAAATTACACCTTTTTTTCTTATTTTTCTCTGAAAACTGCAGTTTTCAGATGTTTTCTACCAGATGACAGAGGCTGGGTGGCTCTGCCTGACCTTGGAAGAGCTCAGGAATCTCTGCGCCCCAGATTGCTGCAGTTTGGGATCCCGCTCAGGTCCCTCAGCTCGCCTTGAACTTGCAAAGGGATTGGGATGGTTTTGGAGGCAAAACCATCACCTCCTCTCAGCCAGACACTAATCCTGCTCTGGGGAAGTCCTACAGTGGCAGTGAGCAGGGTGTCTGCATCCCCCACGCTGCATCTGGGTGTCAGGGAGCTCCCGTCTGAGCTTTGGTCCCCCAGCCTGGGGCTCAGGGGGTAGAGGTGCTGCTGCTTTAGGAATGAGCTGCTGTTTGTTTCCGTGTTTGTCTTCACTGCCAGGTGAAGGGAGCGTGGGAGAACAATGACTCCAGCATAAATGGGAGAACATTAAAATTAATGGGGTATGTTCCTGTAATAGGTAGCTCATTAGGGTGAGTGCTAAGCTTGTCTCACTGTGGCGCTCTGGTCCAGAAGCTGCCCTGGCTGAGCCTTCCTGGCACTGGGGCAGGACCTGCCTCAGCCCCAGGTGTCTGTCCTGGCTGTGCTGCTGCTCCTGCTTACCCCTGTCCCAGCTGAGCTGAGGAAATCCTGCAAACTTCCAAGGGTTTAGTGACCACAGGAAGGTCACTGCAGAGCCTCCTGGTTTGGTGCAGGAGTTGCTGTCAACCCTGTGTGGACTGAACCCTTTGTACCATCTGAGCCTTTTTGGTGCACCCTGTGAGAGACAGCCTTGAAGACACAGGCTTCAGCATCTGGCATTATAAAACCCCTTTTTCCTCCACTGCTTGATTATTTATAGGTGAAGTGTTTCTGAGAGGCAAATGAGAGCACCTCATCCTCCTTGTCCTGAAGAGAGAAGCTCAAAAGTCACCCGGGCCCCACGCTCAGCCCCAACAGCAGCAATACACTGACCTGTGCAGGGCTGGCTAGCCTGGCATCAGCCTGGGCAGTCATTGAATGTTAAGTCACCTGCACTGAACACACTTCAGCATCAATTCTGATGGCTCTTCAAGAGCGATGGTTCTGGTAGAGTGGCTTTTGATTTGTTCCTGGCCCATACAATCTCTTCAGAGTGGTGGTAGAAATTGCTTCATTATGAACCATTTCACTGCAGCAGACTTCAAAAGTTTTGGAATTAGAATTAAATTGCACTGTTGATTGCTTTTCTTTTTCCCCAGATCTTGAGTCTTCAGGAGCTGAAGTACATTTTTTATTCTTCCTTCACATGGGTCTGTGTCAGTGATCATCTGCTCGATGTAGAGCAGAGCTGAGTCAAGCTGTGCTTCTTTGCAAGGCATTCTCTGTTTTATCTGTACCTGTCCCTCTGATGTCACTTCTTCTCTGACTCTCAGCCTGACCGTTTCAAGGTTTTAGAAGAGGAGCCTGGTAATACAGTGCAGTTTTACACAGGTTTGATGTTATGTCTCCCTCTGTAAGACAGCTCTTGCCTTGAACATGAGCTTGGCGTGTTCCTTGAAAACCACAGCTGCTTCATGGACCAGGATCCTTAATGACTAGCATGAACTGGGTTGTCATCACTGATAATGTCCTTGCTCTGAGAAGTCTCATTTCAGCACAGCCTGCTGGTAATCCCAACGGAGCTGGTTCCTGCTCTTAATTCCCAGCCACTCCGTCTTCAAGCAGTAACTCACTTAAGGAGATTTCACTGACTGCCACACTCTGGATAGGTGAGGACAAGTGTGTTTCCCCAGTCCAACAAGGAAGCTTTGTTATAAGGAGTCATGTGCTATTGGTCAGGCATGATTTCCCATGGATGAAAACACATAATATTTTAGTTTGTTTCCCACTTGTTTTTTCCTGTTGTTTTACAGCTGATCATTACATTCTGATAGAACAACAGAAATGCTTCTGCTAATCAGACTTATCACAAATGTACAGCCTCTCCAGTATTGACAATTAGCAAGTGTTCTTTCAGATGAAGGTGATTGTCCAATATGGGAACATCAATAAAGCAACAGGGTGATTAACAAAACACTGAAAAAGTATGGATAAATCTGAAGCTGTCTGAACTGACTCTTCACAAAGCAAGCAAGCAAATAATAAGGTTAGTCAGAGGACAGATTCATCACCATCATGAAACCAAATTGGTTTTTATAGGATTGTGTGACTGAAAAGATTCTTGTAGGATGATCTGGCTGGAGGCCAATGAGATGTGACTGAAGGTATTTGGGAGACTGCAGCTTCTTCACTGTAGCCTGCAGTAATTACTTGGAGCAAGAAAGGTAGTCAATACCCACGTACATCTGCCGTTCGTGCTGCCTGTAAGTCATCTAATCTCATATGTGCATCTCTTCAAGGGTATTTTTTGGTTCTCTGCACTGTGGCAGAGGAACAACAGAAAAAGATATGCCTTAATAGGAGTTTGCATTGATTCCTACACCAGAGAACTGCTGAGGGGATGGCAGGCTGTGCTGTGACAGCACTGCTGTCCATGAAGAGTGGTTTGGGCTATTTGGGGGAGGTGGTGTTGGTCAGCAATAGGAAAAGGATTACAAGGAAGCCTGGATTAAACTTCTCCCCGGATAAAGCTAACGACTGTATCTAAGCACAGTGGAATTTCACAGAGCAATTTTGCCTTGTTACTGGCTGCCTTATGTGATCCTGTATCGAGTATCTTTGGTCTCTGGAGAGTTGGGCATCTTCCCTTAGAGCCTGTTAGATTTCTGCAGCTCCCTGCTTTAAGTGTGTTTCTGGATTTAGCCACCTATCTCTGACCAATTCATATATTTCAGTCTATAAAATTTCCTAGATAACTTCCTGGCACAAATGAGAAATTTGACAATACACAGACCACATGAATTGTCTGATCCTAGTCCTTCTCACTCCAGAAAGCAGGGAGGTGATTTCAGGTGCCAGCTATTCTTGCTGTTGTCTGTGTCT
Source organism: Sturnus vulgaris (assembly GCF_052056855.1). Lineage (NCBI taxonomy): Eukaryota > Metazoa > Chordata > Aves > Passeriformes > Sturnidae > Sturnus > Sturnus vulgaris. The sequence continues at coordinate 13,005,368 of NC_142256.1, read as the reverse complement.
TGATTTGTTTCTTGCCAAGGGCTGGAAAATGGGTTGCTATTGTCTTAGGCTGCTGTTTGGAAGTATCTGTTCCATACCTAATTATGTATGAAATCAGACTGGTTTGTAGACACTTTGAAGTTTTTACAAGCATGACATAGAGTAAGAATAATACAGAAATAAACCAATATTTCCCCTTACTTTGAAGTTACTAAATGTACACCTAATTACAAAGTGATTAATACAGAGTCACCACAATACGTCTCTTCTGAACATAGCTTTCAAGAAGAATAAATACTCTTAAATATGAAGCATTTCACTAATAGGAGAGCAGGAGCTGTGAAGTTGGACTCTGTGCAGTCTGAATTTTATACTGAACTTCAAGTTGCCTTTCAGTGAGCGACAGCATTACATAAAACATCAAAGCCTTTCCGTGTGCAGCATGGAAAAGAAGATCTACCTGCTTAAAAAAGCAGAATCAATGATGGAAGACATTGCTTAGTTGTCTGTTTCTACAACTTTTCCTAGTCTTTTTTAGTAATCATTTATTTATAAGTTGTGGGATTAATGCCTGAGCTGCTTTAAAATGAGGACCTGGGGATGCTCCAAGGTTAACAATCACATATTTTTCATTTTCGTAATGTTCTATTTTAGTTAATAAAAGCTATTGCACCCAGTGATAACAGTTACTCAGAACAACAGATAATTGAATAGGTTTAATGGAGCTTTGATTTCAAAATACTTGCCTTGAATGACAATATGCAAAGTCAAATAAATGATGGATGAGCAAGATTAAATGGAACAGAACTCTAATCTGCCTTACATAATATAGGAGACATTAATATAATTCTAAATACCTATAGTTAAAGGATATGAATGTCACAGTCAAGGAGAACACAATGCCACTGGCAAACCTTAATTTGTGGTCTGGGCACAGTTTTGCACAAGCAGGAATCCCTGAGCAAGCTGGATTTGGAAACTGCATGCCTGAACACATCCATAGGAAAGCACATGCCTGTTCTGATTCAATGGTAGCAGCAGCTCATGGACACGTGGGTTAATTTTGGGTTCAAACCAGGTCCTCTTGGGTTCCTCTAGACTTTCACTCTGCCCCCCATCCACTAGCCCACAGTGTTACAGGAGTTGTGTCCTTCATAATGGCCAATTTTGGAAGATGAACGACATTTCTGAAGAAATTCTCAAATTACCTTTTCAAAGCCCTTTTGAAGGGGTGTGAAGAGAGCTGCTGGGACAAGGTGCTCTTACCCCACTGCCGATTGAAGCAAAGGCTCTCAGCATCATTTTGGAAATGATGCAAGGTTGGTGAACCTGGCAGTGTTTCAAAACTATTTTAAAGAGATCCATGAAGGTCATTCACGGATTTATAAATCTAAGAAATGTTATGTAAGACCTCCTGCTTGTGTACAGCCCAGTCAAGGGAAGAAGCTGATCACTGCTCTTCTCTAACAAAGCTGTCTGCAGTGCTGGCTGAAATGACAGACTTGTCCCACATTATTCTCATCTCAGGGAGGTATTTTCGTTCTATCTCTGCCAGGAGATAGAGAAAAACAGGCAATCTCTTCATATCAAATTTATTCTTTCCAGTGTTGGACAGTGGGCCAGTGCTCAGTAGGTACAACGGAAGCAATTAGCAGAGTAACATGAGGTTACAAAGGCATTCCTGTTACCTAATGATCCAGAAGAAAATAATATCAAAATAATAATATGGTTAATTTAAAAAGTCACAAGTCTGCCCTGACCTGATTATGCACTGTTAAAAAGTAAAAAAGGGACTGAGAAATCAAGTGCAGCTGCTTCCCAACATTTTTCAACAGGAAATCCCAAGTGGGTATGCAGTCAGGAGGGAAGCCAGAAGTGCTGGGGAACAGAGAGCTTTAAAAATGGAAAGGTATTGCCAAGCAACATGTTTGTGATCTAAGACCTAGAGAGAAGCCATGGCTTTATGTATATGGAGCTGTGTTTGTTCAGGATGTGGAGATGATGCTTGCAGGAAACCTACTTTTTTTGTCCTGATCCCCCAGATCCCCCTGATCCTCCATGCATCTCTCTGCAGGAGCATCATGAACTTGGTGTGACCAGGGAATTATGTATCAATGCCTTCTGGTAATTTTTAGCATTAGCATTTAGTCTATTTTAGCATTAGCATTTAGTCTATTTTAGCATTCTCGGTTTGTATAAGATTGACTTGAATCAGAAAAGAAAGATATCCTATATGTTCATCCTATTGACCCAGCTTTCCTCCTAGACAGACCAGGGCTATCCATGCACATACACAGCTAGGACTATTTATTTCAGGTTTAGATTCAATTCAAAGACATATTACTTCTGCTCTTGAGTCTTCTGGATCAAGCAAAGGACTCTTTTCAGCCACCAGACTAGGATGATAATCAAGTCTCATCAGACAATATCAGGGTCATGGGTTAATAAGACCGTAACTCTGAGGGTAATTTCACTGAAAGCTGTGGTGAAGTCATAGTCCTTGGCAAAAAATGTCAGCTGTATCATTTCAACCTTATTTATCTGAGAAAAGCAGTTATAGGTAATTTGTGAATTGTGCAAAAACATGAACTCATGCATAATAATCTTAATGGAGCTTGTTTACATCTTCTTCTTATGCATAATTAGCAAAACATATGATCTGAGTTGTTCTCTTCATTTAGAGCCCTGTTTTGGCTGGTTGACACAGTGCAGTTGGTGTTGCCAAGAGCTACAGTGGGTAATGTTTTCTGATAGATTTAGTGTGGGATGTCTGTGCACAGCAGTAGGGTCTGTAAATGTGCAACAAAAAGATCAAGGCTGTCATAAACAGTAATATCTGCTGCAAACCAGAGCTGCGGGTCCAGCACTGCCATTTCCTCCATGCCCTGCACAAGTGAGTGTCGTCAGCTACGTCTCATGTAAAAGCCTAATGCTGAATGACTGATTGTATCACAGCCTTGAGACTGTGCCTTCTAATTAGATATGCAAAGTGAATAATTTTAGTTCAATTAGGTGTTGCTGGCTGGACAACCGGAGGTGTAATGCCTATCTACACTAAATGTTATTATTAACCTGTTTCATGTCCTTGGCTACTGACTATTGGGCACTGGAAATCGGTATTTTGGATTGTCTGGGACTTTGTGGTTTGTTTTTTTTTTCCTATTTTGGCATTATTTAACAGCATTTAGCTAAATTAAAACCAGCATTCTGCAAACTTTATAGGAAAGCAGTATTGTTTACATATGTGTAGCTGTACTGGAGGTTAGGATTGCTCCTTTCGTTTTCTTCATCTCAGGGAATTTTCTCGCATCTGTTGCTAAGAGACAATAATGACCTGTACTTAAGAGAGACCCAAGAAGTTGCCATGGTTGAGGAGAAGGGTGCGGCTGCTACTCTCGCTGAGGGGCAAGATTTGGGCTGGGCACAGCTCCTGGCTCTCTCACTGTTGAGGGGAGGGGAGACAGGCTGGGGTCGCTGTGGGGAGAATTTGCCGCTACCACTATGGGGTTTTGTCTTCTACCGTGAAAGAGGCTCTGCTCGTGGGAGTGGCCATTGTACTGGGGCGTTATTAACACCCGACCTCACTAGAAAGGACCCTCACCACCTATTTGGGTGTCTCAGGGAAAACCCAGGACCCCGAGCCCCTTCCCCCTCCAAGGGCCGTGTTCGGGAGCCGGGCTGCCGCTGCCCAGCCCCGCCGTTCCTCTGCCACTGCTCCGGGTTTGTCCCTACACTGTAACCCCACACCCCTGCCTGCCGGGACACCCCGCGGCTCCTGCCACAGCTGCGGAGGTTCTGATACATTTCTTTTGCTACTCTGGGGTGGGCCTGCCCCTGCCATCCCAGCTGCGCTCCCAGGTTGCTGCTGCAGCCATTTCACCGCCCGGCCCGGCCGCCATCACCGCGTGAGGGAGACGCGGCCGAGCTCGCGCCACAGCGCCCCCTGCAGGCGCGGGGGAATCCTGGCCCCTGCCCGGCCGGGAGCCACCAGCGCCCCTGCTGGCTGTGCCCGGAACTGCAGCGCAGGGGAAGGGGCCGCAGCCGAGAGCGGCTGTCCCTGGGTTTGTGTTCTGTTCCTCGGGGCTGCTGCTCTTTGTCTGCCTTGTTCTACACACACATACTATCCTGTGCCTTTGCCTGAAAGTCCCGTTATTTTGGAGTTATAATAATTTGATGGTGGGGGGGAGTCCACATTTGCTATTCCAAGGGAGGTTCCCGCCTTCCTTGGCAGACACCTGTTTTTCAAGCCAAGACAAATTGTTACACTAGTTCTGAGGCTGAACACGTGTTTGTTGCCAATTAGGATTCAATGAGCTCTTACCTTTTTTGCAGCTTTCAAGCCCGTGGTGACTCATGCAGATGTAGTAAGTTTCTGAGTAGCTGTTTATGTAGCCTGCTCCAATGGGAGACTTATTTGCACTTTTTTTTTAAACAAACTTTTGGCATGCACTACTGGGACTTTATTTCCATTTACTGAATGCAAGGACTCAGACTGGGCAGGGCTTGCTTGGTTGGTGGAACTTCGAATATTAACTAATTAGGTGGCCTTTGTTAAATGCTGCTTTTAATTTTTAAAAGATCCCCCACCCAATACTTTTAAAGTGGTTTTTAATAGTCTATTGTACTTTTTTGCTTTTTTTTTTGCATCTGGTGCATGGTAGGGGATATGGTATATCTATTTAATGCCATGTTTTTTAGTCAAGGTGTTTATAAGTTTACTTTTGAAATGAGTCCTGTTGTTTGAGGTGACTTTTTTTTCCCCGAGCTGACTGAGGGAGGGACTGCTTGGATCTTTTTTTTCCTAAGGAGACCCCATTCATATGTTTCCTCCCAAATTTGCCCTAAACCAGGACAAGATCTCAACAACTTACCCCTCTCTATTCACTCTTCATCATGTTGCAGTGTAATTTGCTTGCTAATTACGCTGTTTGCTCCCTTCTTGTATTTTTGAAGCTCTTTTAAAAATCAGTAGGTTTTTATAATAATATATTATATTATATATAATAGGTGGATTGTGGATTGGAAGGTGGATGTGCTCTATCAGAAAAGGGTAGGAGGAAGAACGATTTTTGGGTATCAGACACTTGCCCATTATTGAGAGTGCTGCTGAAAGGTGAAAATGTGGCAGGAAAAGCCTACACAGAATAAATGAACAGAGTGCAGCTGAAAGGTAGGAGAAGATCAAACTTCACAGCCCCAGGATGACCCCAGTTAAACCCCCATATTCAGTCCCACCAACTGTAGCCTCTCCCACTGCCTGGAGTTTGTGAGGTCCTCTGCTCAAGGTAGAGCTGAACCAGGGAATAGGAAATGCTGGGTTGTAGTTGTTCCATCTTCAGCTCATCCACTTCCTCCTTACCTTCAATGGTAACTCTCATTTCAGCTGCTGTGCAGGATATGCTGTGGCAGCCTTAGTGTGAGAGTTCCCTGATTCTGAAGGGAAGGTCATCGTGCTTCTTCCCTGACACTTCTGTGTGTTTTCACCCTGCCCCAGGATCTCCTTCCTTTGGCTTTAATGCTTCAAATACTGACTGCTCATTAGCACAGCAGAGTCAAGCCTTAATTTCCCCAAATAAAAAGCTTTTTCTGGCTCTGCAGTTTGTATGATCTGTCCAGAAGGTGCATGTGTTGGAGCTGTAGAGAACAGGTCTGCCTCACCTGCATCAGAGCACTTCGTGTGTCGGCAGAGAAATTGCTAGATATGAGCTTTTGCAAGTAGCAAGTGAGCTCAGCATGGACTCTTCCTGAAACTGAGAGTCTCACCTGAAACCTTTCACTTTTGGAGCTTGCTCATCCCATTGAGCCTTAGTGATGTTGTCCTGTAGTATCTGCAGCACAGGCTGCTCCTGTTCTACAACTTTGCTTCATGTACTGCTTGGAGCAGGTATCCAAACCCCCTAGATGGGCTCTGTGTCATCCTGCACACTGTGGGGGTTTGCTACCTTATTAATTCCTTTAAAAAAGGATCATTTTCCTTGGTATTCAGATATAGGGAGACAAAATTTTGCCAGTGAGGCACAGTTCAGTTAGAGATGCTCTGACATTACTGCATTGTTACTGTCCATGGGGGTGGAATTCTGCTGGTTGGATTCCTTATGCTGCAGTGCCGTGGCACAAATCTCATCTTGGCTTCCTCAGCACATCTCTAGGACGTGCAAAACGTGGTGCTGCTGGAGGACTGTCCCTGTGTCTATCCACCACCTCTGCTTCCCCCAGGAGCACCATGATCCCTGGGGCCTGATGCCCATGGAGCCAGCAGGCAAATCTCCCAGAGCAGAAGTGATGAGGAGTACAGTGTGGGATTTTCATTCAGACATCCCACAGGGGGATGAGATTTCCCCCATCAGGGGTTCATCAATACTCTTCCTTTGTGCCACCATCCTGCTCCCTCTTAAAATTGCCTATGTCCAATCCTGCAGTGTATTTCAGGAGGTGCCAGGCTGTTTCTTTGTGGTTGTTTGTCTTCAAATGTTTTTCCTTTTACTGCATACTTCAGATGCAATAAAAAAGAAATGAAGGGGCCATTAAAGGAAAATGCTCTTCCCTGGCATTATCTACTCTGTGGGATGTTTCCAGAATTGCTCCTGAATGAATGCTGCTTGTACCCTTGCACAATTTGCCTTGTTACTTACAGGATGCTCTCTTTGCTAGCTGGTGCCCCTTTTCTGGGCTGGTTTCCCACCTCTCCAGCCTGCAATGCACTGAGGTCCTGCCCACGGGTTGTAAAAAGAGGAGATGCTGGAGCCCGTGGCTGGGGGCAGCTGCAGCCAAAGTGCAGCTGCTGCTCTGGGTACTTCTGCATCCATTTGGAGCCAGGCCAGCTGGTCTCAGCCCTTGCTGGAAAGCTTGGCAAGGTACTTCTCATTCCTGAGCTTTCTGTGTTGCTACTAAAGATTGGATACTCTAGGAAGCAGGCCTGAAGCATAAACCTTATCCTTATGGTTTATGAATAGAACTCCTTCTAAAAGTGTAAATCATGAACCAGCTCTGCAGCATGTCCTGCATAAATCTGGGAATCTGAGAGGTAAAAAAGAATCAATTAAAATTGGTCTGACCTGTATGCATATGGAGCATTTGTTGGAGTGTAGGATTTCTGCATACACTCCCCTTGGTGTCAGGGAAATTCTGGGCCAAGCCTGGTAACTGTCAGGGGGATACAAAAGGCACAATCCTGCTGTTAGTGCCCTTTCCCTGTCAATCTTCATTAATCAGCTCCACAGCCATTAAAGAAAAGCAATTGGGGATTTATTAGTGGGCAAAGTTATGTCTCTTCCCTTTCTTTGGTCCTGGAAACAACTGAGCACTTTGGAGACTTCCAAAACAACCCAAGTGGGATGTTACCGTTCTCTGTGGAGGCTGGGGACAAGGAGCATCAAACTGGAAAATGGGTACTCTCAGCACCAGCAAACAGACCCTCCTCTTTTTCTCTCCAGCACTGATGCAGAAGGCAATAAATGATGAGACCACCATTGGTCTTATTACAGCTCTTGCCTTGTGACTTCTGCCATGTGCTAGGGGTGAAGGTACCTTGAAGGCATCATTATTTTAAATCCCACTTCATAACAAATAAAGTATTAAAGAAGGGCAAGATGACCTTGTCAGACAAATTTGATATTGGTTTTCTGATTGTTATCTTCATAACAAGTTTATAACAGGTTTATAACGAACGTGATTGATTAAGATAAAAGGATTGTAGGAGAGTCCCTCCCAGCCTTGCAGATCTTTCCTACTTTGAAAATAATATCATGAAGGATTTATTCATCAGCAGTATACTTTGTAGTCAGCACTGGACTGGTATACAATTAGCTGATTTTAATGCAGCATGATTTTAAATACAAGGCAAGGTACAAGGCAATGTACAAGGCAAAGTGAATGTAGTCTGTGTGGGAAAGATAGTGAATTTGTTGCTTTAACAGAATGCTTCAGAGGAAAATTTATGATTTACAGTTACCAGATGCTTTAGTGTTTGCAATGGCCCTGGGTGTCTAACTTGGGGCTCTGGTGTCTGCTCAGTGTGAGCTAAAAAACTGAACTGCTCTCTGTCATCCGTGCTACAGAAGTGAGAGGTGGTTGAACAGCTCCTGGCACCACTGGTGCTCCCACAGCATCATCCTGCACCTCCTCTGGCCCTTACAGATGCAAGAACTTCATCCTTGGCTCTTCCTTAGCCCAAAGGTCACTGTCACCATGTGTTGTTTTTGTTTTCAATCTAGCAAAGTCTTACAAAGCCTTCTGCTGGCAGGAACAGCTCTCTTCGTGCTGATGCTCAGAACTGTCAGTGGGGACTTAATTTGTCTTCTGCAGTTTGCAACTCTGTGGTCTCACCACTCCACACGTCACCCTGTGGCAGTCAATACTTTTAATGGGTGGAATTGGCGGTGCTCTTGCTTAGGCAAAGAAAAATCTGTCTCTGAGTCTGTCATTAGGAGACAGCTTTAATAGTGCTACAGGTGAGCTCACAGGAGAGAAAGGGCTTGCACTGTGTGAAAAGCCCCCTGTGGGTCTGGGGGCTGCCAGCACAAGACTGAGCAGCACCTGTGGGTGCTCACAGCAGACCTCTCCTGATGGGCTGCACTTCACTGGGAACGGACCACTGGCCAGAATTTGCTTTTCTCTTCATCCATGATTTGAGCTAGCCCTGGAACATTGTGGTGACAGCAAAGCCTGATATTTTCTGTCTCAAAATGGCAGAGCAGTGGCCCTGGGCTGTAGAGATGTGTTAGGCTCTCCAACATTTTCTATGATCTGTTGGCATATTTTTGTGGGGGGAAAAGACCCCAAACCCACAAAAATTGTGTTCATTTTTGGCAGGTGTCTCTGCTGTTTATAGGAAAAGTAACAAAGGAAGAAGCACTTCCTTCCTTCCTTCCTTCCTTCCTTCCTTCCTTCCTTCCTTCCTTCCTTCCTTCCTTCCTTCCTTCCTTCCTTCCTTCCTTCCTTCCTTCCTTCCTTCCTTCCTTCCTTCCTTCCTTCCTTCCTTCCTTCCTTCCTTCCTTCCTTCCTTCCTTCCTTCCTTCCTTCCTTCCTTCCTTCCTTCCTTCCTTCCTTCCTTCCTTCCTTCCTTCCTTCCTTCCTTCCTTCCTTCCTTCCTTCCTTCCTTCCTTCCTTCCTTCCTTCCTTCCTTCCTTCCTTCCTTCCTTCCTTCCTTCCTTCCTTCCTTCCTTCCTTCCTTCCTTCCTTCCCTCTTTGAGATGCATTGCAGATGCCAATAGACACATTAGAGGGAATTTGTGAAATAATTGAATAGCAGGACTGGCAGATAATGCAGAAAGTCATTTTGCTCTGTGCTTGCTCCAGGGCAGGAGCTGCTTAGGCATAGATTTCTGTCTGCCCTCATCTCAGGAGCCCATCCCAGGACCTCTGATGGACCAATTTCCAGAGGACACAACTATTCAGCTTTGTGATTCTGTCAAACCCTCCCTTCCTCTACGAGGAACAGGCATCTGAAGTGTTAATCCTTATCAGGTTCCTCAAGGTCTGTCTCGCTGACTTTTAATTTGCATTTTCCATCCTTTCCTTTTTTTGGTTGTTTGCTTGAAGTCATATTTCATCCCAGTGCTTCTCCCGGGCTCCTGCCAAGCTCATCTTAGATGAACCCGTGAATTCATGAGTGCAGAATCACTGCTGATGTCCCTTCCTTGCCTTGCACTTCTGGTTCCTGCCCTGAAGTCGTTAATTTTCAAGCTGAGACTTCTGTGAGTTAACTGGAAAAGGAAACTGGCATCCTCCCCAGCTTGTGCCCACCTCAGGAATTTCTGCTTTCATTCCTTCCCCTCCAGCACCTTCAGCTCACCTTAAAAGCTGACAGTGGAAGCTGTGCTGCAGCTTGGAGCAGTGTTTGTGGCTGCCACTGTGCCACTTGTGGATACGGAAATCATGGAGTGATCCCAAATTGCCCCATTCTCACCCTGTCCTCAGCTTCAGAGAAACAAGGAAAGTAAGGCACTAATCACTTGGGGCGACAGGCGCTCAGACTTGTCTCAGCAGCTTCCAGCACAGGCTGTTATATCACAGGATAAAATTAGACTCTGACCTTGAAACCTATATGTGGCAGAACAGGAGCTGTAGCCTTGAAGCCACCCACATCCCATGTAATTCTCAGGAAATTATGCACTTTGAAAATGCTTGTCTTTCATTCTGACAAGCTTAAATCTTTTCTTATGGCACAAAGTGCTCCTGCCTTCTTTTCCAGACTTTGTCTCCCTCCCTCTCTCTCCACTGTGCACCATGCTTAGAACATTTTCTCCTAAAGCATCTCCCCAGAAAAAAATCCTTTTTATCATGCATACAGCACCGTGAAAGAGAGTGCTGTGCCAAGCCTCAACTCTGCTCAAGAGTTACTGCAGCTGATATATTTATCTCCCAGGCTCAGCTCCCCCTGGCAGTCCATTCATGAGAAAAAAAACCAACAACCCCCACCCCCCCAAAAAAAAAACCCAAGAGGAAAGCAAGACTGAAGCCTTGATTATAAATAGGCTTTGTGGAAAGGCAATATTATCTGCTTAAGAAGCAAGCAAACAAACAGGGATGCACACAAAGACAGCCCGTCTCTCCTTTTGTACTCTGAAAGCCACCTTCCTGCTCTTGGTGTGACAGTAAAAATGAGCAAACCACAGAATAATCAAAATAATGAATGCTTTGGTACTTGAGTTTAGTGAGAATGTGACTGCCCCTTCATTAACAATAGGTGGGTTTGCCGTTCAGTGAAAGTATAATAAATCCATAGCAAGTCTGGGTAGATCCCAGTGATTTCCACTTCAGTGGAAGCAGATAGCAAGATCAGGGCTTTTGTGACACCTAATCAATGGCAAACGACACAATAAGATGTGTACAAAAAGTACCAGAAACTCCAATAGCCCCCAGGAGCCTAGACCAGTCTGGCTGGGCTCCAGTTGAGCAGGAGTTGCTGCCAGGTATATACCATCATCACTTTATTTTTATGCCAATTTTAATATGTACAAAGCAACAGGTTAATACACTGTAAATCAGGATAGGGATTGTCCTTTCTCATTTGCATTTGCACAATTTCATGCTCAAATTTTTCATTAGCAGTTATCATTAAAAATTCAAGTTTTTAAAATCAAATATTGAAAAAACTTAAAAAAGCATATTCTCACCAGTTTTTGTGGTTTTTTCTCAGAGATTATTGTAAAGATGTATATAGTAACTACTTACAGCTGTGGTTTGGTAGAAATATTATTTATATATAACACATTAAAAAGGAATCACCTTTGTTGTGAATTTTGAAAGCTAGAAACCCTTTTCTGAAATATTTACATTTTAAAGCTCAAGGTAATAGTAATGAAGTCTGCATATTTAAAAAGAAAGCATTTACTTTCAGCAAAAGCCTTTGATTTTTTTTCCTTGCAAAGAGAATGCTTTCAGTAAGAGTTGTGTCTCTCCAGTGGATACAACACTCACTGTAAAATGATGGAATGAATCCAGTGCTGGAATATCAGCATGTGAATCCATTTCTCCCTTTCTTCTTCAGTGAATATCATGTTGCTGACAAGCACTCTTAGTAATGTAGAGCATTTTTGCAGTTGCTGTAAGTGAGGACTCTGTCTCCCTCACAGACCCCAAGATAAGAGTGAAAGAGAGACTTGAATGAAGCTGGGAAATGTTTGCCCTTGTGTTGAAATTATTAAAATAATCTCACCATACTTAATATATAATGAAAGTGTAGGTACCCTCCTGGGACAGCTGAGGAGCCCTTTAATGATGAAACATTGCACCTCTGACAATGATGGGTCATTTGAATTACTAGGTCATGGAAGAACTAATTTCTGGTTTGATTGGAATGATCTGATTTACACCCAGATAAACCGTGGGCCAGACTGAAAATGTGCCTTTGCTTGATGGAAGATTTTGTACTGGAATGTAGGAGAAAAGATGGCTCCTGAGGTTGTGCTTAAAGCTGTTTTAGTGTCTCTTGTCATGCACAACAGTCTAGGGAGACTTCTGAGAAAGTTCATTAGAGGATATATTCCACTCCCACTTTCTCTCTCTCTTGATCTCATGATCTCTTCTTGTCTATTCTCTTTTCTTTCATTAGCACTTTATATCATTTGACACTTCATCAGGATGATGGCCTGTTTACTGTATGCAAATAATCCCTGAATTATGCATGAATAATTATGAATTTGCGTATTGGTTTCCTGAACTGGCATATTGCCATGTAAAATTAGCTTCACTTTAACGTGATCACAAAAACACATCCAATTAAACTTGAAGGAAGAGCTCACCTTGAAGGGAACACAAAGTATTGAGCCACTGCTGCGAAAGAGCAAAGTACAGCTGGCACCAAGTAGGTGCAGCCATGATCCCAGGACTGGGACAATGGTGTGCAATGGAGCTTTTTGCACTCCTCTTTGCAGCACTCCACTCTTTTTGCAGCACCTCTTCTGGATCAAAGGCACCTTCCAGGCATCACCTTCACATCTGGCACCCCCTGAGCCGACTCAGCCTTCCGTGCCAGGGCAGGGATTTGGTGCATTGCTTGAGGTCAAAGCTGACTACAGGATCCAACCTGCCCAGCACAGCCCTTGTGAATGGTCTGTGGTGTTCAGACTGAAAGATGGGAAGGAGCCAAACTGAGGATTTGAGCCCTTCTGCATTTCAAGATTTTTGTTCTTCAGGACCAGGTTCACTTGAGTCGCTGGGGCTGACTGGGCACTCCTGAGGTCCCACGTGTCTGTCTCTGGTCTGCCAAGGTACCCTCTGTGCCATCCTGGCACAGCTGTGGATGAAATACCCTGCATAATTGAAAAACAGTAAATTAAACTTAAATGTGGTATTTAAATTTTATTTCTCTGCCATTTTAATTGCCTATGAAATCTACTCCTGAGTAGCCAGCCTGCCTCTGATCAGATGAACCAACCTGCTTAAAAGAAGACTTCAAAAGCTGAGGGTGCCTTTTTTTCTCTTGCTGCCAAGCAAAGGCCAAGGGTGAGCCCACTGCACTCAGGCTCTGGCGTCATCACCTTAGGAAGTTTTGCTGTGCAAACCCACTCAGCAGGGCCACTTTGTGTAGCAGATCTAAGGAGGGGGCTGGAGGTGGTAGCAGCCCTTTCACAAGAAAGAGTACAAGTACTGAAGATCTTTTTGCCTTTCTAGTATTTCTCCCAAGATATCACGGAATATATTTAGAGAAGGGCTGAAGACAGAAATTCAGTAGGCACAGAGAAATTATTGAAGAGCTGTTTTCAGTTGGCAATAATTCTGCTTTGAGTCTGTGGAGTCCCTTTGATTAAGCTCTTTGGTAGGTTTGTATTTAATAGCTGCAAGCTCACCTGTCTCTGCATAAATGTTCTAGTTGTCCTCTCCTCTTTGAATTTCCTGCCAGGACAAAGCTGTTGATTGAACCTGTTTGAGCAAATCTTAAAACATCTGCACTAGTCTTGGTGTTGCAGTGCTTTGTTCTGTGATGTTTGGCAAGGGCTAATTAAAACAATTGTTAGTAGCTATTCTATCTGAAATATTATCTGAATTACTCCATCTGGTGTTTTGTGTGTATTGCAGCACAGGAACCCCAGGACAGAGGAATATTGCAGGCATTCTTGGTTCTGCTCCATGTTCGGTGAGTGTTATTTTAGATCAAAGTTTGATTTTTGGTTTTAGATCAAAGTCTTGATTTTTTTTATCTGTCTAAAGTCATGACAGCAGTGAGCAAAAGGACCAGTTAACATAAAAACCTGTCCTTTCTCTCAAAATCTAATCAGTGGACACACTGTTCTCCCAATAAGTCTGTTATTCATCGAAAACAGTTTAAATAGTTCACTGAAGTAACTTTTTTTCTATTAAAAAGAGAACAAATATGCAAATCATAATACTTTAATTACATTTTGGTGTGAATCTAATTTCTTATGAAGGCATAATATTTTCTTTGTGTGCCTTGCCTTCATAGCACATGGAGCCATAAACTCAGTGACATCTATAGAAAGGTGAGTTGGTGCTTCTTGTTCCATCCAGCCAGCAACAAAGATGATTAAATGAATCCAAGCAAATCCCTGTCTATGGGCCAAGTCAAAGGAGAATTTAATGACTAATTTTTCAGAATCAGCAGAGATAAGACTCCTATATGAGTTTTTTTCATTGTACAGTGTCACATTTCCTTCTGATTCAAAGATCTGAGTAATTCCAGAATGCTTCCTCCTGTCTCCCTCTTTTTTTAACTTGACTTTTACTGGGGTTTGGGACAGGAACCATCATTTGGCTGCATGCACATGGATCATCCTGCATAACTGAGCTGTAAATGCTATTGGGGTGCTCTGTCTAAATTTTCCCAGTGTCTTGTGCTGTGACATTTGCTGGAGTCTTTCCATCTTCCCTCTTTAAATCCATTCCTTGCTCTCTGCCTGGTTGAGGCTTGGATGATGCTGACCAGCGATGGCCCTTTCCTCAGCACTGAGTTGTGCTGGTTTCTAGGAAGGTGATCTGATCCATGTTCCTGCCCTGCCAGCTCCACAGGCATTGCACAGGGCTGGTGCTATGCTGCCAGAAGCAGGCAGAGATGCATCTGCACTTGGGCAGGCAAACAGGCTGGGGAGCTGCTGTAAGTAGTGGCTGTGGGGTGGTACTGAGCTGGAAACAGTGGGGAGCATAGCTGCTGAGCCTGCAGCACCATTTCATTGCATCATTTTCACCTGTGTGATTATTTACCTCCTCAGTGCTGAGTATCCTCTTGATGCCAGCTCAGAAAGTGATTACTGGGGTCTGTGTTCAAGCTGCTGTTTCTACTCACCTTTCTCCCTCTTCAGTTTATCCTCTGACTCCTGATAATCCCTGTGGTTGAGGCTGGTGGGGCTGGAGCAGGGCTGTGGATTCAGGAGGGCTTTGGGCACCCACCCAGCCCTGGCTCACCCACCCCATTCCTTGTCTCCCTTCCTGCCAATTCGTGTTTTACCTCTGCCAGGTCCTGTGGGTGCTCTGGGCCAGCGTTACAAGCTCGCCTCTTGATCTTTGTGATGATTTCATTAACAGAAACTCGGGATGATCCTCTCGGTGCAGACGTGTCTAATCTACTTGGGGATTTGAACTGGGCAAACACAGACATCTGGCACCAGATCCAGCCCACAGAGCTTAGTGGGTCCTGAGAGGCAGAGAGCAGAGGAAGAAAAGGGAACTTCTATTCCCACCATCTAAGGTTGGAGGACACAGGCAGGCTGGGAGAAGCCTCCTCCACCAGTGCCAGTGGGCACAGCTCGCTGGAGGGCTGAGTTTTCACCTGCTGACTGTCTGTGCCTCTGCCACAGCAAAAGGATGTTTAATTGGTATGGAAATAAGCCAGCAACATCCTACATCTTCTTTTCTCTTCCTGGAAGCTCATAGGGAGGGTGATTGGGGATTTGAGCTTTGCAGAGATCTGAGATATTTTTCCCCAAAACACACATTTCAGCCTACTCTGCTCATGCTCTGTTTTGTTTTTTTTTATTTTCCCTGTTTTTCGTCTGCTTTCCATGTTTTTCTTATCATGACAATGGTAGTGAAAAATAAACACTGCAGCCAACAGTGCTGTTCTAATAAAGCTGCAGTTAAAATAGCAAAGAGAATGCAAATTAAATACCATAACCATTTAGAAACAGTACTTTTTATTAAATATGAGTACTTTCCATCTCAGCTTTAAAACGTGGGTGGATTCTATTAAATTTAATAATTTTCCTGGAGGATTGCAGGGTAAAGGTGTTGCACAAATGCACAGATAACAAATGAGGGTGATTTTTAAAAACAGCGCAGAAAGGTGCAGTTTTTAAATATATGGATCATAAAGATGCTCTGTTGTTGACTCAACCTCTCCCTTTTCTTTTCAAGTCTGCTTTCTTCTGATGTTGCTGTTCTCCATGGCTCCCAGAATGAAGTTTTCAGAAACGTTAATTATATATTTATGAACATAAACACCAGTAAAGTTGGCTTTTTTAGTGCATTGCAGAGAGCTCTCCTAGCTTTCCTTTTGGCTTCAGTCAGAGCAGGATTGAGCATCCAGGAGCTGAGCCTTTGGGTTTGGACTTCAGTGCTGACATCCAGCCTCTGCTCAGGCTGCTGTCTGTCTCCAGGGGCTGGAGAGACAATATTTTTCAATTATTACAGCTTGCACTTAGACACGTGAATGCTGTGGCCAAGTCTTGGCTAACAGGAGATGTCTGCTTTTCTTTCAGGTTCTTGCAGACAACTCCTGTGTGTAACCACCCAGCTGTTTCAGAAACCATCCTGTGGCCACCTGCTCTCCCCAGGTGTCAGCTTGTATTGCAGTCAGTACCCAAATCCTTCTGTGGATCTGGACTTTGGTGACCATTCCCCAGGTAATTCCAGGAAATTGCCATCCTGGGATCTCTTCACAGCTGGTAGCTAAATGGCTTTGCTTTACAGCAATACTGAGCAATGCTGCAGTTTTGTGTGTGTGGTGCAAGGCTGACTGCAGTACACCACAGCTTCATGCTGCCTTCCAGTTGGTTGTTGATTCTTCCAGAACCATCCTTTTGTTGGCAATTTCTGTTGTCCCTCTATTCCTCTGGAGGAATTGTGAAGCTCTAGCAGTGTACAGACCTGATTTTGCAAAAAGCTATGATGTTCCTATAGTTTGTTTGCCTGCAAGTGGATCTGAATCACCTTTTCTGTTTCATTTGTTCTGAATTTCCCTTCTGAGGAAAAATCAAGAAAGAAGACATGCCTGGGAGAATGCTCATGCCTTTTCCTCTGTCTGGCTCACAGAGCTGTGCATGCTGCTCCCATGAAGATGGGCTGTATCCAAGATCTCAGTGCTCATCCTTTTAGGCCTCATGGAGCTCTCCAGTGCCAGGAATGGCTGCACTCCAGAAATGGCCATGCTGAGCTTGGGATTGCTGTAAAGCCTCTGATTTTGCAGGTGTTTGGTGCAGTGTGTGAAGGAACAGCATCACCTGCATGGGAGCAGCAACGCACCAGGAATCAAAGTGAAAAGAATCACCACAGAGTGATATTTGCCATAGGAAGTTATCTCCTGCCAGAACTGGTTTTGAGACAAAAATACACCAGGCTGGATGGTGCAATTAAATTATGCATGATAGGGTGTGCTGGTTTAGCACAGCCTGGTTTTTGGTAGTGGGGTGTCTTAGTTTGGCTCTCTTTGAAATGGAAAATATAAACCCCCTCCCTCCAAGTTATTATAATTTTGAAATTAAGGGGCTCTCAGGCAAAGTTATGGGAATAGGAATAACAGTTCTTTACTAAGAAAAATTAAAACAGAAATAAGAAGTATTCCTAACAAAGTACTACAAAGAGCAAACCCAAAATGCTGACAGAGTCAGAATACAACCTGACACCCTGTCAGTCCCATTAAATGGTGGCTGCATCCTGCTGGATGACAGATGTGGTTCAGTTGAAGCAGTGCTCCTGTAGAAGGTGCAGTTTTCTTCTGAAGGTCCAGTGATGATGTAGAAGGGTCTGGTTTTCCTCTGGAGTCCAGTGGAAAAAAGACTGCTTTGGTGTTCCAAATCTCAGTTTTTATCTAGGTAGGAAAGGCTTGGCTCCTTTCCCTGGCTGGAGCATCTCCCAGTGGGATGATGTAATTTTATCAGTCATGCACTGGGACTCAATGGCCCATTAACAGAAGATATCTTCCTGGAGGAAGGATGGGTATGGAAAAGATAAAAAACACTGCCCCACCTGGTTTCAACAGATGGTGATAGAATACAGACTTTTGGCAACGTCCTGTATTACAGCCTAAGACATGGGGGGAAGCTGCAGAGGTGGTTTCTGTGAGAAGCTGCTGGAAGCTTCCATGATGTTCAACAGTGCCAATCTCTGTTGGCTCTGAAGATGGACTTGCTGCTGGCCCAATTAGAGAAATTGGTAATGCCTCTGTGATGACAGATTTAAGAAGAAAATCAAAACCACACAGAAAGTTTTTTTTTCAGGGGTGTTGAGAAAAAAACTTCTCCTCTTGGGCACCCCACATGAAGAGAGGTGTTGAATGGTGCTGGTGCCAGAGTGGCCAGCACCACCCATGCAGTGGTGGCCAGGCCAGTGGCCAGCAGCGGAAAAATGAGCGATTCTCTGACACAGAACCTAAACAAAATCAGCTTCTCAGTGCTGGAAGATCCTTCAGAAACCTTTGAACTGGTGGAATTTATTGGCAATGGCACTTATGAGCAGCAGGGGTTTTTCCTTGTGGTCAGAGAAAGAGCAAGAAGTGAGGATATGTGGAAAAAGACAACATGGCAGCACCAAGATCAGTGAAAAGAAAGGAGAATAAATGGTCCAAGCGTTGGAGTCGAGATTTCTCTGCAAGCCATGGTGAAGACTGTGATAAAACAATCTTCCTGTGATCCATGAAATGTATGGGGGATGCAGAGATCCACTTGCAGCCTGTGAGAAAAGGTGCTCATGCTGGAGCAGGTGGATGCTGAAAAGCTGTAATCCTATGGGAGACCCGAACAGAGAAGGCCCTTGTTTCCAGAGTCAGAGAAAAGAGAATCCTTGTTTCCAAACTAGAGCAGCTTATCCTTAAAAGACTACACCCCATGAACTAAAATGACCCACACCATGCAGTTTTGGAAGGACTGTGTTGCCTGTGGGAGGGACTCACGGTACACAGGTCTGGCAGGACTGCTACTCATGAAATTGGAACCACGCTGGAGAATTTCATGGAGAACTGTTTCCCGTGAGACCCCACAGCATAGCAGAAGAGAGATTTCTCTCCCGAAGTGAATTGAAGAAAAATATCGAGTGATGAACTGACCAAAACCTCTACGCCCTGTCTCCCTGCACTGCTGTTGGGAAGGAATGAGGGGCTGGGGGGAAAATGGTGTTTTAAAGGCTTCTTTTACTCCTCATTATCCTCTTCTGAGTCTGTTAATATAAAGTTACTTTATACCTATAAGTTTGAGCATGCTTTACCCTTAGAGAGCTTTTCTCACAATCCTTATCTCAACTCATGAGCCCTTTATTACAGTTTGTGTGGGTGCCTGACGTGTTAGCCACTGTCTATCCATGGCATCAGGAGAATAAATGAAAATAAAAGAAAATGTTAAAAGTCCCTCTCAGGCTTCAGCCTACCAGTTCAGCAGCACAGGCTGAAAAAACTGTGAGTGTTTTATCCATGGTGGGTTTTGGGGCATAAAGAGTTTAAAATTTGCCAGTTGTCTGATTGGAAACACCTGGTGGTGCCCAAGTTTGGGAAGGTCTCCTGAATACTGAAGAAATTGTACACATATCTCAAACAAGGGCTCAACTCCAGCAGACAGTTTAATTTAGTTTTTTTAACAGTCCACAGGTGCTTCATGGAGTAATTGCATCTGTGTTCTTTCCCAGTTGAGTTTAAATAAAGTACAACAACTTTGCTGACACCAAGCCTGAGATAAACAGAGGCATGTGAGAAGAAAATTACCTTCCAGATAATTTCATTCCCTGTAAGCAAAACAGTAAGAAGACCTGAGGATATTTTTCACTGTTTTATAACAGAAATAGAGTGAAAAATCAGATAGTGGGAACTGTCAGTGCTAAACATCGTCATCTGTGTATGTGAAACTTGGAGAGTAGCTCTTAGTAGATCTTCCAAGGTTAATGTAAGTGATCTTATTTTGTTGATTGAATAAATGATTATTTCCTGAGGGATTAGTTATAATCCAGAAGTTAACATGTCATTTCATCTTTGATTGTACTCCTACAAATCTTCCATATAACCTCTCAGGCAGACAGCTCTGCAAGCTCAGCACTTTTTATAGAGGGATTTGTTGCAAATCAGATTATTGTGGTGTATCCTTGTAGGAGAGCAGAAGAGAAATATTGTGATGATGCATTTTCTCCTTTGAAAATGCCAATTCATTGAAAATGAAAGTTTTCCCAGAACTTTGGCTAAGACATATGACTTCCTTATTCTCTTCCAGTTGTCATGATGCTGAGAGTCCTGGGTTTCTTCACCCACTTTCCTTGGAACCCTGGCTTACATGTATCCTTTTAGATATCTGTAGAAGGTGGTAAAGGGCAAATTCTGTAAACCTGGTGCTGAAAAGTCCCCCTGTGGGACTTAGTGCATAGACAAATTTGACTTAGCAAGTGCAAGGAATGCAAAGTGGGGGCTGGAAGGGAAGAAGGATAAAGGATGGCTGGATGTGTATCTTCTCCAGGAGCGCCTGTTGTGCTATCAGCCCACTTCTCTGGAGCTCAGCTGGAATATGCTGCAAAGTGGAGTCACCTTTGGCTCTATGCACAGGGACAAAGAAAATATTTTCAAAGCAAGGCATCTTTCCAAACTTAATCAGCCAAAATATTTTTAAGCCTCACCAATCCAGCTTACACAGCTTTTAAAATTTAATTTGCATTATTAACTGTTTTAAGGAGAAAGATACACCATAAAACAAGTGTGAATATAAAGATAGCGTCAAGATATTTAGAGGTGCATCAATTTGCCTCTGAATAGAAATATTCGTGAAAGAATGTGGCTTGCATAAGGCAAAATCTTTGCTTTCTATCCAGGTACTGCAAGAGGAATCACAAACATTAGAGAAGCTCAGGAAGTCACGCCATCCCTTTCTGTTTTCCAACTTTGCAGAAGTCCATGTTTTCCAATGTTGAAATACAGTTTACTATATATTATATTTTTATTTGTATTAATATAATCATATTTATATTAATATTTTCTATACTGATGCTTATTTTTTTTTAATGTGATGGCACCTCAGAGGGATAGTGAGTACACCTGGGTTTTTAGGTGTTGCAGCCTGAGAAAGGGGTCTGCTTCAGGTGATTTTTGTCAAATGCATCTCGGCACAACAGCAGCAGTGCAGAGCTCATGCACCAGCCCAAAGGGATCAGGGGATGCTTGGCACCCAGGGATGGGCTGCAACATGCACTGGGGCTCTTGGCAAATAATTTGCCATGAATGGCATGTCCTGAGAGGCTGCTGAGATGTGTTCTAGGATTTACAAGCTCCAGACCCTTCTGTTCATCCAGAGGTAATCACTGCTTCTGTAGTAGCAGGTTTTGCCTCTGCCTCCTGGTAAATCAACATTTCTCTGAGTACTTCTCCCCCTGCACTGCCTTGTGCAGGCCCCCCCAAGCTACCAGCAGCATCTTCTCTCTCTCTGAAAAAGGTTTATCTGGCAGATGTATTCCTCCCCTCATCCCCTTGGGGATGCTGCCTTTGCTGCCACCCCTCTTCACATCTCAGACACCCTCCTGCAGAGGGTGAGCTGGGAAATCTGCTTGTGCATGGCTGGGGCTTCTCTGCTGCAGTCTGGATCAGGCAGGAATCCATAAAGAGGAGTGCAGCAGAGGTGAGGCTGCAGTGCAAAGCGTTGCTGCTTCAATGCCCATGGAGAAGTGAGACCCTCAGGTGGATTTGTTGCTGCTGCAGGATAATCCACCCCAGGGGTGGAATGTGCTTCTGATCTCCATCTCCTCATCCTTCCCATCCCTCCCTGTGCAAGGTGCCCTCTGAAACCTTTGGCACAGGCAGGATCCGTCTGCCTCTGCTGCAGCTCTCTAGGGCTGCTGGGGCTGCCTTCAGATTGCAGTCTTGGATTTAATCACTGTTTTGACAGGCTGCAAAAAAATATTGCTGTTGGCACTAGGAGCAGAAGGAACATGAGCAGGCCCAAACAGAATGAACTGAAGAAAAAAGCTTGTTTAGCTGTGGGCTTCTCCCCCCCCGCTAAATTTCAGCATCTGGCAGCAAGTGGCAGAGGTGTGAGACCTTCTCAAAAATAGATGACAGGCATAATTTCTAATAGGAAGTATTAGACAAACCCCAGAAATGGGTTCCAGGGAAAGGTGAGTGCTCTGGGCTGGTTTGCTTTCAAACACAGTGGCCATAAATAACAGCTTCCAAGGCATGAGGTGTGGTAATGATTCCTGTGTTCCTGTTAGGGACTAAATGAGCTGACACCCTGCAAGCTTCACTGCCTAGACTTGCATATCTAATATTTAGTAAGATGTGAAGAATTTTTCAGCCCTTTATATTTACTTGTGCATATAAATAGGCAAATATATTGAGCCTGTGGTATCTGTCAAGACATGGTCCTTGTGGGGAAGATCCCCTGTGTGTGTGTCTGTGTGTGTGTGTGTCTGTGTGTGTGTGTGAAGATGCACTGAAGGAAAGTGAGGCATTCCCAACCAGTGTTAGCTTGCTGCTTCATATTTTCTCTACCAAAACTTATTATTTATTATTTTTGTGCTCAAATTTCTCTTTACTGCTCAGGGATATTTACCTAAACACATGTACACATGTACATCTGCAATGCAGAAAAGAGTGGAAGCTACACTCACTTCTGTGTTCAGCAATATGTTTTACAGGATTTTCCAAAATTAGCTTCTTTCAGCTGTAGTTTTTCCTTACAGTTTTCCATCATCCAAATGGCATTGAAAGTATCTTAACATGATTGTAGGTTAACAGATTTTTTTGTGCCAGTGGTACAAATTCGGATATGTAATTGTACCTGTAGATCCTTTCCTATGATTTTAATTTTTTATACCTGTTATGTAATACATATATGGGGAATAGGTATTATAGAGTACTTTTATTGCCACTGTGGTGTGTTCCACTCTCAGCAAGTTGGGCAGTTTTGTTTAGATATCTATTATTCATCACTTGCCTGATACATGCAAATGAGGGTGATTTTCAAAAGCTCAGCCATTTAAAATCAACAGGTTTTAACATTTTGCTCTTGGTTTCCTAAGAGAAGCTGATTCAAGGAAAGTGCAAGGAACCAGCCAAATATTTAAAAAATTCTTCCTGTGGGGTGATCAATCTTTCTCAAATAGAACTGTGACCCTTGGCATGCTTAAATTACTATTGATTTAATGGTAAAAAATACATTTTTATTAGTTTTTATTTTATTTGTCCTTTTCACTGAGATCCCTCAAAACCATAAGTATTTATACAAACAGTTTATGGTCATATAATAAATAGTCTTCACAATTTAATTAAAAAGTCAAGCAGCATAACTATTTTTCAAGCCCAATGAGTAAAGATCCTGCCATTATTATGTCATAAATCAAGATACAGACTGTCAGTTTAATCTCCTCTGTTCTCAGCTGATGCACCCATGGCATAATACTGTGTTGATATGAACACTTGAGAATTTTCTCAAATGCTTCAGAGTTAGCCCAGGAGCTATAGTAAGCCCAGGTTGTGTTTGTATTTCTTATTGCCCTCAGGAGTGGATGATCCCTGCTCCTTGCTGGTGTGTTTCTAGGCTGAGCCATGTGAGGTGGCAGGTAATAAGTGTGGCTCTGGTGCCTAAATAAAACACCTCTGGCTCTTGCCACAAGACAGGGACATTTTCTGGATGTGGACGTGTTGTTCAGTGATACAGAAACCCACCCGTGCCCGTTGGCATATTGCCATTTCCCTGAAAATGAACAGTTTTGCTGTTGTAAAAGTCTTCATTTAATGCATTCGTTTAATGCATTTAGTGCATTCTATCATTTGTCACAGACAGATTGCTGGGCCTGTTCTCCTGTTGTCCGTGGAAAGGTTGGGGAGACGTGGCTGCCTCGTCAGGGTGTAGTGAGGGGAGAGCTGGCTCTTGCTCCTTCTGCCAGCACTCATTAGGGTGCTGTTTATTATACAAGCTTATGGAATGATCTTCTGCTTCAGGCCTGGCCAGACCAGCCCTTTCTGCAGAAATAATCTGTTAAATGCATCTGTCCTTTCCAAAGGGATCCACAGAGCTCTGCAGGACTCCTGGAAAAGGGTGTTGGAACACTGGGTCTGCCATGGGGGGCTGTCTTGGTTTTAAAGACAGGTGTCTGCTATGAAAGGCAGAAGCCTCTCTTGAAATGGAAAATGTAAACCCCCTCCCACCAAATCATTATAATTTTGAAATTAAGGGGCTCTCAGGCAAAGTTATGGGAATAGGAATAACAGTTCTTTACTAAGAAAAATTAAAACAGAAATACAGTATTACAAAGAACAAGCCAAAAACCACTGTCAGAGTCAGAATACAACCTGACACCCTGTCAGTCCCATTAAATGGTGGCTGCATCCTGCTGGATGACAGATGTGGTTCAGTTGAAGCAGTGCTCCTGTAGAAGGTGCAGTTTTCCTCTGAAGGTCCAGTGATGATGTAGAAGGGTCTGGTTTTCCTCTGGAATCCAGTGGAAAAAGGCTGCCTTGGTGTTCCAAATCTCAGTTTTTATCTAGGTAGGAAAGGCTTGACTCCTTTTCCTGGCTGGAGCATTTCCTAATGGGATGAAGTAATTTTATCTGTCATGCAGTGGGACTCAATGGCCTGTTAACAGGAGATATTTCCTGGAGGAAGGATGGGTTGTGAAAAGCTAAAGAACACTGCCCCACTTGGTTTTAACAGATGGTGATAGAATACAGACTTTTGGTTACATCCTGTATTGCAACCTAAGACAGGGACCATTAACTGGGACAGAGAGGACATTGCAACCTCTCTATGGGAAGAACGTTGCCACCTGAGCTGTTTGTGACATCTGTGCATCATTTCAGCTGTGAAGACTGAGCTGGGTGCCCTGTGTGGCACTGGCAGCACCCAGTGGCTCCCAGCATCGTGGCTTTGCTGAGGAGTGCAGCTGTTCTGGCACTGTCAGGTTCAAGTTCTGTTTCTGTCTGAATACGTTTCCATTTCAATTCATTCTGATGGCTATGGAAAGACAGACATCTGATGAAAGACTTGTTGCATGGCCAGTCTTGCCTTAACCTCCTGTGTTGCACTCACCTGAATGCAAGCTTTCTTCCCAGCTGCAACTGATCCATGTAAATGCCTGGGTGTCCCTGCACGTACCTGTGCTGGTGTCCTGTTCAGTTTTATAATTTCAGAGATCTTAAACTGAGAAGAGGAATATGATTTCTAAGGTCAGATACTGGGCTGAAAATGGCACATGTGGACACCTCCACATGGGCTCTGTGGGACCTGCTACAGGTCCCAGTGACTACCTGGATCTAGCTCAGATGATGTGGTTTATAATGGGAGCTTCAAGAAGTTTTCCAGATTTCCCTTGGATTGCTGGAAAGTACCATTCTGACAGCCCCTTAGCACAGGATTTAATCTGGAGAAGACTGATTTGGGATATCATTAATGCACATAAATGACCCAAAGGCAGGTACCAGAGGATGGTGACAGACTCTTTTTGGTGATGTCCAGTGACTGGACATAAACTAAAATATAAGAAATTTCACCTCAACACAAGGAAGAACTTCTTTAGGTTGAAGGTGGCAGAGCCCTGGAACAGGAAGGTCATGCAGTCTCCCTCCATGGAGACCTCCCAAACCCACCTGGAAGTGTTCCTGTGTCACCTGCTCCAGGTGACCCTGCCTTGGTAGGGGTTTAGACTATAAATGGTGGGCGAGCGGTAAGAGACCCTGCCAGCCTGATCATCAGAAAAATCTGTAGCTGAAGCACTCAACGTGCAGGGAATTGAAATCAAGTTCAAGTGAGGCTGAGTAGGTGTTTGTTCAGCAGCTTGTTTAGACTTTAATCACGGTTAAATCTTTTAGTTAGATAATTGTTCTATCAGCTGATAGTTTGAATTGTATTGAAGAGCAATATGCTAAAACATCTTCAGTGGGAAGCAGCAGAGGAGATGAGTTCGGATTTCTTCTTGTTATTCCTTGCATATCATTGTGTCAGTTCCTGTGTTTTCTGATTACTTGTGTGGCATGCATTTTCCTCTACAAACACTGGCTCCAAATACACATTTACCACCACTGCCTCACACAATAGCTTGGGAAGCCAGGACTCATTATCAAAGGTCAAGGCCTCTGTGTAATTTGCCTTGGATCAGGAGCTGTTGTTACACTTCCAGCTGTGCTGTGGGAATTGGGACTAATTTCCTAGTGATGATATGCCTGAGCTTTTCATTTATATAGTTTTAGAATTTGGGATCTGTGTTTCTCACAGGCTTTGCTGCAAGAAAAGCCAAGTTGCTTGGTGATTTCAAAGTCCTTGAAGTAAAGCTACAAACATTTTTTTTTAGAAGAAATGAATTTAAACTGTGCTTCGAGCTATGTTTTCTTCATTTTATGGCATTGCTGTGTGTTGGGACAAAGAGCATTACAAATGGCTTTTGTGTGGTCTTTCTGTAGGACACAAGCCATCACAGGAGGCTGTTTCCCCCCAAAAGCTGTTCAGTGCATAGCAATGAGCCTTGGCCTGTGCTGGGCTTGGGTGCTGGTGGCAGCTGGAGGCTTTCCTGTTTCCAGCTGGTTCCCTGCAGCTCCCTGGGCTGAAGCTAGGGTGAGGAGGTCTGTGCACACTGCAAATCATGAGATGTACCAAGTTCTCCATGCTGCCAGGGAAGCATCCAGTTATAGACACAGCCCTTATGCTTTTTGCTCAGTTTGCTGAGTCCCATGGACTGAGGAGTCCTCATGGACTGCCAGTCTGCTGCTGTGGGTGCAAACTGGGAATGCTGGAAAATCTGAGGGGGAAAACTGACTTTGGAGACCTTGGCAAAGAAGACTCATACAAAGGAAATGGGAAACAAGTAAGCAAAAAGTGATACATTTTATTGCTGGGGGTTTGTTTCCCCCGTAATAAAGGAGGGCTTTGTTTTGGTTAAGGCATTTGTGCATTTGGGGATTTGCCGTGCAGGTGCCAAAACCAGTGTGTTCCTGGGCAGGGGATTGCAGGGATTTGGTGGGCTCCATCCAAGGCTCAGTAATTCCCCACAGAGACCTCATGAGAGCAGGTGGAGCTGGTGCAGGTCAGCACCAGGACAGGGGCCAGAGTCCAGATGTGTGAGGCTGCCTCGGGGCACACAGCCTGTGGCACAGCAAGCTTTGGGGAATTAGAAGGAGCTTCACACTGAGCTGACAGCTGGGTCTTGCTGCCAATGAAGCCAATGGCAAAGCTCTGACTGTTTTCAGGAGCAGGCAGGCTGAGCCAAAATTGGCTACTGCTGTGCCTCATTTGCATGGAAGTTAATTATCTGCATCTTCAGGTTCACTTATCTTTATGGAGATGGGCATTAAATCTGACCCCTGCTGGTGTCTCAGTCTCCTTTGGACTGGTTTCCATGGTCTCTTAGGCAAGACCCATTTCAGATGCATTTTTGTACCTCTGCAGAAAGAGCTTTGGTTGGTGACAGTCATGTTGTTGTCCCTGCTTTATTATTCAACCTGTATGGAAATGTGCTTAGAACATGACAGTGAGGTGGAAAATCCACTTGGACAGGTAATGCATCTGCCAGACATGAAACTTGTCAAGGGTTGTCTGAATGCAGCTCTGACCAGGGTTTCAAATGGAAATGTTCTCTCTGAGCATGCAAGGCCAGGAACTTTGTCCATCTCTGGCTTTGACCCTCCTTTGAGCAGGGGATGAACTAGAGAATTTCAGAAATACCTTTCAGTCTAAGTTATTATTGCAATCCATATTATGATACTACGAATTTGAATTACTAATAATGGTATGACATATATGAGCTCTGGGTGAATGTAATTGGAATATATTCCATAGCATCCTTGTTTTTCCTCTCCTCAGGACAGTGAGATGATGAAAGTTTGTGGGCACTTTGTATAGAAAAATATTTGTGCAGAGCACTTGCTTAAATTGAAGTCTAAAAATTCAGTTTCTGGTGATTCTAAATGCAGCCTGTAGTGTTTGAGTTTTTTGTTTGGTTGGTTGTAGGGTTTTTGTGGTGTTCTGGGGTTTTTTTATAATTGCAATTTTTCCTTTGTACTTGAATGCACTGATAAAGAGCCATTTTTTAAAAGAACATGTCATATGACAAATCATGAATCTGGTAATGAACATTTCAATGAATGATTGCTCATTGCCCATGGCTCTCTAAGCTTATTTCAAGCTGTCTACAGCTGTGATTCTGCTGTGAAACTTTTTATCATCCAAGTAAAATGTAAAGTCTGATGTGAGCCTTTAATGAAAGGGAAGCCCTCTCCTTAGATAAGCAGCTAATTTTCCATGTTGGTGTTTCCAGTGGTGAACAGCCAGTTAATCATGCAAGTCAGTGCCTTGCACTGGGGAAAA
This sequence comes from Sturnus vulgaris, assembly GCF_052056855.1. Classification (NCBI taxonomy): domain Eukaryota; kingdom Metazoa; phylum Chordata; class Aves; order Passeriformes; family Sturnidae; genus Sturnus; species Sturnus vulgaris. The sequence goes on along the minus strand of NC_142256.1, from coordinate 12,977,460 downwards.
CTGATGCCAACTATTTCTGCAATGTTATGGGGTGTTACTGGAGTTTTTGGGGGCAGCAGGGCAGTAGCTGGGCTGAAATTGCTTCATCATACACAGAACTGAAAGCAGCCCAACACGTGGAATATTTTATGCCTTTTTCTGTATCTCATCTGAAAACATATTTTCCCCCTATTACCTATGCTTTCCCTCACTCATTTATTGCTAAACTAGTCCCATGGATTTAATATTAAAGATTTACCATTAAGAATCAAATGTGGTTTTCCTGAAAGATGATGAAAATTATGTATCTTGTAGTTTGCATTTGGGCTGACTGTTATCAGGTGCTCTGCTGTCCAGATTAATTAATGGGTGGCAGGTTCCTGCTTGCTCTTTTCCTTTATTTTGCAATGAATGGGGAATAGAAAGGCAAATGAGAACCAAAAACCTCAAGTCAGATAAACAGAAAGATTAAAGCTTTTAAAGAAGAACTGACACTGTGTGCATATGGTAACTATTAGAAAATGCATGCACAGATTAAAGAAATCTAGATAAGAGTTGAAAACTCCTGGAGAAGCAGCTCCAGTGTTTTTATTTATAGAGGAATATACCTGGTGTGCAAGGAACAGCATTCCCTGAGTTGCTGTGAGTTAAGGACTGTGGAAGAGGTTGGTATTTAATCCTGTAGGCAAGGGAATGCTGGAGATACAAAAAGCCCACCAGGTGAAAGGTGCACAACAGAAGGAAATAGGTAATATGAGGGGAAACATGCTTAAATCTATTCTGGATTACCCTAGGCTGGTTTGTATTGAATGCTCCCTTTCCCCTCCCCTCTTTGTGGCTTTTACTAGCTTCTATCTATTTCAAGGTTTGAAATATGTATATCAATTTCTTTCCTAAGCACAGGAAATCAAAGAGCTGAATTTCAGCTGTTAAGCTAAAGCAACCTAAATAAATGATCACTGCTACATCAGGCAGCAAGTGTGCACCCATCCATGTGCCCCTGAGAGGGGAAAATTACTTCTTTTTCACAGGAGGACTGAGTTGGTTAAAATACTTAGTAGTTCTTTCTGTTCAGGCTTTGTCGTGAATATTCACATTGCTCTCTCAGTAGGAAGACAGCACAGATTCCCTTCTTGGCAGAATTTTTTAAAACAGCCTCCTTTACCTGCCCCCATGTTTGATGGGCAGCCTGTGCTGTGCTTGTGGCCAGAGGTTCATGCAGATGTTCATGCCTGTCCCCGGTTTCATTCTGTCTCTATCCTGCAGTTGCTGTTTTGGTCAGGGCATCCATCTGTGGGGTTTAGCCAGGCTTCACCCCACACCTTCAGGAAGCCACTGGATCCTCAGTTTGACAGGAAGGTGTCTTCAGCCACTCTGAGTGTATGGCCTTACTAGACCTGAGTCCCTCTGGACAAAAGCTGTTTTCCATAGGCCTGTCTTGCTCCCATTGATAAATGAGATTTATTTGAGAAGTTTTAGCAAGTCCCTCAAAAGACACACTCCTGACTGCCTGTAAGAGAGGTGCAGGAGAGTCGTTTCTGGCTTCAATTGTGATTCAATTTGCCCAGTAAAAATTCCTTGGAAACACTCCTACCTTTTTGTCCTGGCAAATATAGCTTAAGACATATAGCATAATTCAAAACACCTGAATGATCACAGTGTTAGCACAGTATAAAGAGTTCTATCATTCAGTGTCACTTCATGGTAGCTAAGAGAAGTGTAATGCCAAATGTAGTGCCAGTGACAAATGCAGAATAACTCCAGCTGCTGATGGTTCAAATTGGATTCAGCTGCAGCTTCACACATGCTCAAGAAACTGAGGAGAATCAAAAGTCTGTTCAACATACTTGAGTGTTTGGGAGCAGTTATCAGGTAGATGGTATTTCATGTTCATTAATCAAGGGCTAGGGGAGAAATTGTTCAATATGGATTAAACCTGTCCTTGCTACTCTAACTAAAATGCATCTTCACTTTGGAGCCTTCCTTAAAAAGATAATGCATCTAGGTTGTATTAAACAGAAAGTCATGTTTGAGTTTTGCTGGGTAATATTTTAATTTGCAAAATTGCAAGAAAGGCAACATTTAGCTGATACAAACTGTGAGATAAAGTCTTTGGTGTGAAAAGTCCTCTCTTGAATTGACCCATCTGAGGGTAGTGTTCCCCTCTGGAATGAGTAGGGAAGCCAGGGAACAGGGGAATCATGCAAGAGGCAGGAGAGGGAGAGGCTCCCAGGCTGCTACAGGGTCTGCAGAGGCAGAGCCCATCTCCTGGGACCTGGGAATTGAGCTTTGCTTGTGCTGAGGAATTTGGCCACTATAGCAAAACACAAACACAGTTCCAAAGCTGTTTTAGTGAGCAGAATAGGCTCAGTTAGCAAATGGAATTCATGCTGGCATCACACATCTCTGCTATTGTATTTTGCCAGCAGAGAAATGTGGCAGATAGAAGCAAGAGTATTTTTTTTTAAATTCCACCACTAGTAGAGCTTGGCAGAGCCTGGTGCAAACCTGGTGTGAGTTGCCAACCCCATGGCTCTGGGCATGCTGAGGGAGGGATTGAAGCAAACCCCAGGTCTTTCCTGGACTCGCTGATAAGCTCAATGTGGGCACTAAGCAGAGGCAGAACCTCTCTCAAACTCCCTGCCAAAGGACTCCTTGTTGCCAGAGGCATCTGGGAGAGGAAATACTATGCAAACTCCAATTCCCCAGTGTGGTTTTAGGAGTATATCTGCTAAATTCAGTGGCCTGGGGATGGGGGGAAGATCTCCACAAGCAAAACTTGCCAAAAGAGCGTCCAGAACAGTTCTCTGCATGGGTCTCTGTTGGGTTATGTGGCTGCTGTTGCTGGATGGGTCCAGGCGCCATCAGATTTCCCAGAGCCATGCATTTCAAGAGGAAAGAAAGGGTCTTAAATTATTTTTTTCCTAGCTTTCTGCAGAGTGTGATCTCCAAATCCTTTAGAAAGGGAAATTGCATACTGGTTTTCATTGTTGGGTTTCATGAGTGGGGCATTTTTTTTTGCTCTATAGTGCAGCATGCTCTGTTTCTCACAGCTATTAACCTTGTAAATGTGGGTATTTGAGACTCAGCCACTTAAGCAGCTTTAGTTCTTTCCTGGGGCTTGATATATTTTTCCTGAAAATGCATCATTACAAAAGTTTATTAGGAGAAACTGCCATTGGCAGAGCTCTCTTCCACCATAGCCCACATCAGGTGTGTGGTGTGTTGAAGTTTATTTTCTCATCTCATTGCACACAATTTTAAAAGTCAGGCTCTTGGACTGGGGAGGGAGAGGTCTGCCCTCATTTACCTGCTGAAATTAGTATTAACTAGAAGCTGTCAAGTAGTGATGGGATAGGGATGAATCTGAGGAAGGAATAGAATGGGGCTACTCCACAGCAGTGTTCTACCAGAGTCAAACTCGCTTCACCTTGTGCTCTTCAGGGATTTCTGTCATTAAAGAAGAAAACCATGAAATCAAACGAAAATGGCTCTGGGCTACTTAATTAGTGAGTCTCTGGCAAGTGTGGAAGGTCGGACCAGCCCTTGAGACTTTAATGTTTATTTTTCAGGGCAATTTTTCTTTTCTACTCTGTTCCTTCTCAGGTGAATGTGTGGGTTAAAACTCTCTCTGCGTTGTTTCTAGAAGAGAATAGCTGCAGCAGCTTGATTCAAACCTCTCAGAAAGCTGCAGTGCCACCCCAGCCCTGCAGGTAGTGGCTACTGGGGCTCTTTGGGGGGTGTGGATTGTGGGATCCCAGTGGAGGATCTTGCTGGGCTTTGTGCTGCTGTTGGTGTGGCTTCTCTGCCCAGTGCCACATGGCATGAGCTCTTCTTGTGTTGTGAATACCACACCCAGCTCTTCCTGCAGTTTTAAATATTTTTCCTCTACTTTTCCTTGTCTTTCAACATTCTTACAGTTATTCCTTAAAAATAAGAAGAAAGAATGAATACAATGGATAACTCTATGTAGATATCCTCCCCATAATCCCCTGACAATTTAATAATCTAAAATGCTGTTTATTGGCCACATCCAGACCTTATCCACCAGCAAGCTGTTCTGCTGGATTCTCTGCCAGCAGCATGCAGCAGTGAATTAGAGGGGAGTGAAAGTGAGAGGGATGAGAAAGAAAACACAGAACATCGTGCTGTCTAAAAGCACAAAAGAAAGTTCTTCTAGAGCAGAAAGAGTGTTGGATTGTCCTGGGCCATTCCTGTTCCCAAGAGAAGTGCTTCAGCGAGAGCCAGAGTGGCTCTGCCACCCAGGTATTCTCCAGGGTATCTGAGTTATCAACATGATTGAAAATGGTCCATGGTGCAAAGGGCTAAACCCTCTGACCTGATGCACTGGTGGTAAACTGAAAGTTTTGTTTCATTGCTGCAGAAGGAAAATCAGGAAAAAAATGTCAAGAAAGGAAGGCTGAAAAGAACAGCAATTAATCTGCTTGCTTTACAAGCCAGGAAAGACTTGTGGTACATTCAGTGGAGTTTGTTGGATGAGATGCCACCTCCATGGCTCAAGGTAGCTCACTTGCCCTGTGAGCAGTGCTGTGGCTCCTGGGAGATCAGAGCTGTGGGGCACTGGTGCAGCCTTTGCTGTTCCCATCCCACTCAAGAAGGAGAATTTTATTTTCCCATTTTAATTTGTGCCACTGCTGACAGCAGCATTTGCCTAGGCAGAAGTTGCTCTTACAAGAATTACATTCCTTTTCTGAAATTGCTTCCACCAGTGATTGCTTAAAAAGAATGGCTGCCATGACAGCTCTTAAATGAGAGCTGCTCAGAGAGCAGCTCAAGAGGTCTCCAGAGAAGCAGCAAATAAAAAGTCTCTTCTGTTTCTGGATTCCTATTGTGCTCTGAAGCAGGGCTGTGAGCCAGCAGGGTGGGGGGAGCCCTGTCTGTGGATGCAGAGCTGAGCACTGGGCAGGCTGGCTGGGCCAGCTCTTATTGAGAGCTGGCTTGCTCCTTCTCCCTCCATGCTTGGCTTTCCTTTTGATTTTAAAAGCTCCATTTGGAGCCAGAACAGCAAATTGGAGGCCAGTTGTGTGAAGACAGTGTGGGGAGAGACCTGTACCAGAGCAGTGGCTTTGAGCTGGGATGTGACTGGTGGAGATGAAGCCAGCAGGAGAGGGAGAAAAAAATTAAAAGCTTTGCGTTAGGAATAAGGTTGTTATTTTCTGCTTTGGCTGCCAGAGAGATGCTGGGGGTTGAGATCTACTGAAAACCAGAGCTTTTCTGGCAGAGGTATGCGAGCCTCCTGACTACACCCCACTGCGAGGAGGATTTGGCACCCAAACAAAGTAATTCTGTGCTGAGGCACTCTCTCCCAAAGATTTGTCTGAGGGGAGAAAAATAAAGGGAAGGAGAAGAAAAACAGCCAGTAGAAAACCCTTAGAAAGAGCAACTCCTGGTTAATGCTGCACTGCAAACTTTTAAAATTAGTGGTGACAATTGGAAGGTGCTGCACAAGGAGAGCAGCTCCAGGTTACCTGCAGACACCTGGGCCAGGCTGGGAGCTGGGTGAAAAGCCATGCCTCAAAATGCAGAAGTGGAAATGTCATGGTGTGAATCATGGGACAGGTGACAGCCTCCCAAATGTTGCAGTGACACTGCTGAATAAGAGGCCCAAAGTTTAAGGGTGCCTTGGGAGAGGTGCCTGCTCCTGGCATGGGGTGAACAACCACAGGGGCATGCAGTGACAGAACAAGGGGGAATGGCTTCAAGCTGAAGGATGGTAGGTTTGGATCAGATATTAGGAAGCAATTAGGGAGGTGCTGGTAAAAAAGACTCCAGAGAGCCCATTTTTGCAGGAAACTCTTTGAGTAGTTCTTTTCCACATCCATGCAGATTGAAATATTTTTTCCGTAAGGGTGTATATTTAGCAAAATTAAATTTTTGACTTTGAATCCATCAGATTGTAGGAAATAGAAGCAAAAAAAAAAAAATTAGAAAGGAATAGAATGGGTGTTTGCAAACATGATGCTTATTTAACATTATTTTCTATTCTCAAAACCAGCATATTGACTTTATTATCAGCCAAACAGATTATGCTGTCTGTCAGCCTAATAATGACTACTGTACCCTCACTGCATATCTCCCAAAAAATTTTGATTGCTGCTGAGAAGACATTGCTGGAAATTCAAGACTAGGATTTCAGAGAACACCGATTTTTCAGCAGAATATTATGAAGTGTTGAAGAGTCACCCAGAGCCACCAGTCTAAGGCTGATGTTATTTATATCCTCCGTGTCTGGTACAAGTGATAAATCTGCAAAGACAGTGAGGATCATATCCTGCAGCCCATACTGTAAGGGCATTCCATATCCATAAATTGAAAACTAATGTTTATTTCTCCTTAATTAAATACTCCATTAGCCACAGATTGTGTTAAAATATTTAAAAAGAAATAATGTAATCAATATACCAACTGTGCCACTGCAAACATATATGCAGTAAGTGCCAGGTTTTTTTTCTTTGCTGGATTGTGAGTGCTTTGAAAAGGATAGAGGGAACACTGTGGGTTGAGATGATCTGTAAATGCAAAAATAGTATTTTTTTCTTGACTCTCATGAGGGCACTTCAGCAAGCTGATATCTTGGTAATGCTCAGTATTTTTTTGATAGGCAGCATTTCTCCTAAAATCTTTATCTGCCTCTTAGGTATGTGTGTGTGTGTATGTATATATAGATAAAATTATTATCCAAAGCAGAGGATTTTGTGCTCCCCTTGGCTTTATTCTTCATGTTGATTACATTTTTGTTTTGTTTTGTTTTGGTTGTTTTGGGTCTTCCATGCTTGGGCTCGAGGCTGCTGGGACCACTGCACAAGGTGTTGGTGCAGTGAGAGGTTTCCTCTTGCATGAGGCGTGGGTGAGGTGGGTGAATGCCCAGCTGCTCCCTCCTCCCTTTCCATGGTGACAACAGGCTCCTGTCCCTGCTCCTGTGTGCCCACTGATGGCAGAAGAGGCTTCACATCTCAGAGACACCAGGGCCTTTCCAAAATATGCCCAAAGTAGAAGGGAAGGGAGGAGAAGCCTGGCAGTAACCAGGTGGAGGAGTGCAGAGATTATTTTCTTCTTCAGTCCTTAGGGAACCAGGTTAAAATCAGGCTTTAAACCACTGAGGAAATAAATGGGTTTTTTTCCCAATAAAAGAAATATTCTGCAGCCCATCCTCTCCCTTCCTGGTACCTGGAGGAGCTCAACCAGAAGCATGAAGTGCCTGATTTAGTGTCCACATGTTCTCAGCAGGTACTTTCTCACCTCATGTTATTGCCTTGCAAAGTGTCCATTGTACCGAGGTAATCAAGGGGAATTTTTGAAGCCACTTTCTTTCCTCAGGAAAATATCCCTAGTGGTGTGATGATAGGAAAAAATGTCTTTTGTGAAGATAATCTCTCAGTTGAATTAGTTTACATGTGTTTTTAATGCCAAGAACCTCAGACAGCTTAAAAATAATAAAAATGAAATGTCAAGCAAATAAAAGTTAATTAAACACACAGTGAGAGAGGCTTAATTTTAGTCCTAAAAGGAGCTGAAGCTTTTGCAGAACATCTCTACAAAGGTAACAAAATCCCTCACTGCAAGGTGTAAAACATCCCCCACTCCCTGGCAAGAAATGAGCACAGCACCTGAAGAGCATCTGTACTCCAGGCACCACCAGATGTGGAAGAGGTCATTTGCTGGGGGTTTGGAGAAATTAGAAAGCAGTGAACTAACACAGGCCCTCCATGAATTGTTGTATATTACCAATATTCCTGAAAATCTTCATGCAGAAAGAGATCTGAGTTATTCCAAGCCCAATGCAACACAAGATTTAAAGGTCAGCTCCTTTCCCATGGCAGTCCATAGAGGTGTGTGTTTCACTGGAGGCCAGGCTGAGCTCCAGGCTCTTCCCAGAATGTTTTTTTTTTTGTTTGTTTGTTTTTTTATTCCAGCGTATCAGCCCACGCTGAAGCAAAGAGGAGAGCCAGAAGAACAAATGAGACAAGGCAGCAAATACTGCAGTGTGGGCAATTGGGTTTCTACTGAAACAAGTGTTTCCCTGACAAGAGCAGAGGTTTTCATAGGAATGTTCCCTTCCCTTGCTGAGACTCCTAACAAAGGTAATAAACCAGTAATTAAATGCTTCTCCATCACCACAGCTCAATCAAGGATGCAGACAACAGGTTTGTGCTCTGGTCCAGGGCAGGTTCTGGGGCTGCAGGGTCTGGGTGGGGAGCAGAGCTGCAGGAAGGGGTCACATCCAACACCTGGGTCTGTGCCTGGCCCTTCAGGACCACAGGTGAGATCAGGAACGTCCTAAAAAATAATGTATGAAAGCCCACAGAGCAAGGGCTATCAAACCAAAATGAAGGGATACTAAAGCAAAATTATAGTGGTGGGTGGAGCTCTACTGGTGGGAAACCTCCTGCCCTGGCCAGGACCACAAGACTGCTTAAATGCCTCCAACCAGTGGAGGAGGCTTGAGGTTACAGCCAAAACAAAGATGCCAGAACTTGTTCACAACCACTCCCAAAACTCACCATGAGGATTGTATCTTCAGACAGCACAAATGCCAGGAAGAGATGAAGGGACAAGAGAGGTTTGCTCTCTATTTTATTTATGTTAAAGGGTTGTATGCTACATTTCCTGATTAATTTTGAATAGATATAAGTTAGCAACAGAGGATATGAGACAGGCTGTATTTAATCTTGGAGTCTACAAAGCTTTCCTCACCCCTGGCCCATCACTGATTTATGTGTGCTGTGGAATGTGCTGACTCTCCTAATGGATGGGTAACATCATTTCATATCCCAGGAAGTGATAAACTGCCCAAAATGTCAGAGCTCCAAACTGATGGGTTTCAGTCAGGCTCTTTTCTTTAGTCTTTGTCTGCATTCTGAGTGTTTTTTCTTAAGCACCATCTAAGAGCCATTTGCACAAAGTGGATGGTATTTTGGTAAACACTTCACATGTAATCTTTAACAATATAACAGCTTTGTTAATTGCTGTAACAGATTAAATGCTCCTTCCCTGAGCTGGCCTAGTTTGGAGGTTAAAATTATATGGCCTAAAAGGAAAAAGAAATGGGGAGAAGAAAAGGTGCTCTCATTCTGTTTGTATTGTTTTGCAATGCGAAAAAAAGAGATCAGCATCATCAGGAAAGCAGACTTCATCTTGACAAGTAACTGTGTTTTGAAATGTAATTATTGGGCCAGACTCACAGCATGGGTAACCCTTAAGGTCGTGTGTCCTTGGAGCAGGGATGAACAAGGTGATAATAATGCAGTGACTGGTTTTTTTCATTTTGCTTTCTCTGTACTTACAAAGAAGAAAACCCTGTTGCTCTGTTGATGAGCTTGCAGTGCAATGCAAAGAAAAACAGCCAATGTTTGCTGTTAGGTGCACAGTGCATTAAATGCATGAGGACATGAGCATACAGGTCCTTTTCTGGGTAGTGGCAGACAGACAGCAAATACAGTCATGTATTAAACCTTTTTATTGTGGGGGAGCTATGGGATTACCTGCACGTCTTTAGATGGTCATTTAGTTAAAAAAAGGAGCACTTTGGTGGTTTCCCACCTGGGACAGGTGGTGTGGGCTGGCAGTGGGAACGTGCAGTGAGCCAGAGGCAGCACTGCTGTGTGTGCCATGCTCTCCTCTCCATGACACAGATCTTTCTGTATCCCCTGCCTGCTCATGGCTCTCAGCTCACAGGGACCTGCACAGAGGTGCCAGTCAGCCCAGGGCAGGCAGGGGTGGCACTGATTAAATGCTTTTCATAACGATGTGCTATTACAGGGATTTTAACTAATCCTGGGAAAGGACACTTGTTTTGCTGTTAAACTAGTAAAGATTAGGTGATATTTGAATTACTGCTTTGCCCCTTTCATTTCCAAAGACTATGAACATGTTTGCAGTAGTTTCCCCACTCAAGAGGTTTGTCTACCCCATGTCTTGTCTGGCAGGACTGGCCATCCGTCTTTCCTGATGCTCTCTATTGTCCCAGTATCTCCAGTGACTATGCAAGGTGCTGGATGCTACATGCTCGTTCCAGATTTATCAGTGCAATTTGCATATAGTTAATATTTATGCCTCTCTGATGTAAAACTTGAATATTATTGGTTTATTAACTTTTTTTCGGGGGAAGGTCATTACTCCACTTTATGGAGGTGTTTAAAATGTGCAGAACTTGATGTGCACACTTTGATTGCATGCATAAAGCTTGTAGGAAATACTGTAATAAAGCTTATGGAGCAGACAGTAAATGTCTTCATGTTTGGAAGGAACTGGATGTGCTTTTTGTTTTCTGATGGGTGGTTCATCAATGTTAAGAAACAATTTTCCATTAATCAGGATGTATTTCAGCTGCAACCTGCCCCACGTGTCTGGGTGGGTAGGTAAAGGAGCAAGGGTCACTTTTTGTGAGCCTGGGTCTGCTTCTGGGAATTTTCCACCATTGAGCCATTTTCCATGGTTCTTTCAAGCCATGGTCTCTTCTCTCATATAGAGAATGAGATGCATGCAATTGTTCAAATTTTCTCTTTCAGCAAGTAAGCAAACATAAAAGCTGGCAAAAGTTTAGCACTGAAAATGTTTTTATTTTACATGCTGGTAGGGTATTGTTGTGTCAAAAAGATTTTTAAAAAATAGGAATTGTACTTGTTGGAATAAGAGAACAAATCAGAAAAGCCTGCAGAAATACAGAGAAAATTCTTCTGCCAGATGCAATATATCCATCCAAACAGCCCTTTGTGTTTGGCCATGCCATGCTGGTGATTTCTTATGGCTGCTGAGGGTGCAAGATGAGGAAGAATTGGACTGGACAAGGTTAAACAATCTTTCAATCCTCCTTTGTTATTGAACTCTAAAATACCCTAAAGGATCCGTAGTTTATCTTTCATATATAGAGGTTTGTAGTGACTTATTTTCAGTTTGTGTGTTCTGAACTAGTGAAAGGAATGAATGTTGTGCAATTAATTCATTTATCAATCACATTCAGCAAATGGATTGTCTGATCTGAAACACAGAGGGAGAAATTAAACAGATTAATGTCTTTTTTCAGCTGAAGCAAAAGCAGTGATCAGAGCTGGCTGAATTAACCTCAAAATGAATTGACACCATTTCTGCAGACACAAGTAGTTTCTGTCATGTCTGGGGTCTTGTTATTCAATCTCCATGAAGCAGTCAGGCATGCTGGCAAAGCTGGGACTTTTCAGAACATCAGCCTGTGTGGTAATTCATGCCAGCCTTCCAACATCCATCTTTTATTGGCCTTTATCTTTTCAAAGGAGGAGGAATGACTTGGTGTTTTCATCCCTCTCTGTCAGTGCCCAGTCATTATGGGAGAAACTGTTGATGGAGCCAAGGTGCAGCAGGGAAACCTCCCTCCCTCCCAGCCAGGAGCTCAAGCCCTCCCTGCAGCACCCCAGCACTCAGGGGGTAGCAGGAGGGGAGCTGACACCCTGTGTATTGACAGATCTGTGTTCAGAATTGGGGGCTCCATAAGGAAGGTCTTTCCTGGGCAAGCTGAAGCAGGTATGGTCCTAGAAATAGACATTGTTGGAGGCAGCAGATATTCCATGAGCCAGGCAGAGAGTGATCACCTTGTATCCCATCTTCCTTGTATTGGAAGGGGCTGTCACTGAACACTGAACTCACCTTCCTGGTGCCCCACTGCTGGGAGAGGGGGTAGGACCTGCTGTAGGAGTGGAAAGCAGGGGGGAGAGTGGCTGAGAACTTGGGAGATGCAAACTGAAGGACTTGAGTTCCTGGTGAGCTCAGAAAATACATTCGAATAGGCCAGTGAGGTGCAGGTCCCTGCTTGTTGTCAACTCCTGTGGTGGGAGCCAAAATTTGTGGACAGACCTGAAAGGTCTGGTTTTGGTTCATCTGGGCCTGTGAATTCAACAGGGAAAAACAAATACATTCAGGAGAGAGGAGCCTGAATGGGGCAGAGGCAGTGACCTCCCTGCCATGGGTCATGGTGTTCAGCCACTGCCCAGAGCCTCCTGTGTCACCTCTCAGGGGCCAGGCTGAGGGGAGAGGAGCAGCCAAGCTGCTCCACTTGGCCATCACCTCCTTTTTCCTCCTGAGTGAGCTCACAGTGAGTAGAGCTCCCAAAAGCAAGAGCCTGCCCAGAGCTGAGCAGATTGTGCAGAGCAGGGACAGAGCTGTCCCTGCCAGCCGTGCTCCCATCCCTGCCTGGCTCCCAGGGATGTGCTGCCACTTCAGCTGCTCCTGGTGCCAAGCTCTGGCTTTACTTTTGTGCAAGCAAGTTACCCTCTGAGAACACAGAACTGCAGAGCTAATCTCTGTTCTTAATTTGCCATTAAAGTTTATTTTCAGCAAATTATTCAAAATATCCACAGCACAGCTGTTCCACATTAATCTCTTCCTTCTTGCATTTTTTCCTTTGGCAGGAGGCAGTTTCTGTCTGATTGTTTGTTGCAGAGCCATGTACAAGAGACAGGAGCCTGATGAGCATTTGGGGCAGGGAAAGAGTCTATGGAGGTGGGTTTTACCCAACAGGAACTTGGAGAGGAGGTGGGGAAGGGTAACCCATCACCTGAGACATCCCTGGAGCACAGATACACCAGGCTGCTCTGAGGTCTGCAGAGAGAAGGCTCAATCTGAATTATCCTGCCAGCCTCACCACTAAGAGCTGAAAAGGCTGTGCATGGGCCAGCTCATTTCCTTTACTAATGACAAGAGGGATTAAAGCTGAGTATTTCCTGAAAATCAGGTTAGTGCTGTGTTAGTCAGTGGGCAACAGAGGGTTGCCTCTGAGTAACAGTGTAAGGTCAGAAATTTAGTTTTAACGTTTGAAATCACCCTTTGGGCAACTAAAAAATGATGCTACAATAGCTCATTGATACTGTAGTCTTGAAAGTAAGTTCTCTTTACATAGGTCCTTCAGACATGAAATAGGTGATTTGAATTAACCATTGACTATTTTTGAATTTATTTATTTAATATTTGTGTTAAATAATAATAATAATTTTAAGTAATATTGTATAATACATGTTATTTATTTAATTTTGTTATTGAATTAATTACCAACTATAATGTAATATTATTAACTACTACTTGAATTGACTACTAACACAATAGAAATTGATGCCTTTGAATAGCACAGGCCCAATTTGTAATGGAAAGAATGGAAAGTCAATTTGTCCAGGTACTTTTAAGTACATGGTTTGCAGTTGTTGTCCCCTTTCTCAACCCAGTTACTCAGAAACATGCCTGCACTACTGAGATATTTTTTTAAATGTAATTTATTTTTCTGAGCAGCTCCATCTTTCCATGTTAACAGAGTCTAAAACAGTTCAGAGCAGAAGGTGAATGGGCATTCAGTCAAAGTGGGAAATGTCAAATGTGTAAGCTGGTAAATGTTGCATATCTCAAGATGGAGAGTTTAGCACGGACAAGAACTGGAAACCATGTACAGCATCATTTTTCCTACAAATTTAAGACTGAACTCTTCTCACCCATCCATCCTGTGTGCCATGCTATTAGATGCAGCATGATATTGGCAGTACCAGAACTGGGAGGGAAATATTTGTCTTATTAGAAAGTGTACCTGGTTGGAAATTAGGTTCGTCTATTGCAGTTTTTAAAAAAAATGATATGACCTTCAGCATTCAGTTAGCATTTACCCCATTCAATAGCCTGAAAGCCATGGAGTGTTTCAAAAGGGATATTCTCCTGTTCATTAAATCTCACTGGAATCTAAGACAGGGCACTGTGACTTTCAACCAGAAACGTGTGGCAGTGCTGTTTGGGGAGTGGCAGCCATGTACAATAACACTGAATTAGGACCAGTCTAGAAAAAATACATTTGAGCAAATTTCATATCTGTTAGTTCAAACTCCTCTTAGGACCAAAACACTCACGAGGTACTTGGATGGAAAAAGGAGGCAGATCTTGATTTCTCCTCCCTCATTTGGCTGGGAAGGTGCTGCACAGTAAAGGTCAAATTTTCTTCAGTTGCTTTGAAAATGATGCAAAAGGAAAAGTGAAAGGAAAGGGCAGCAGATAAAGATATACAGTAGATGGGGCAACGTGGTGCTTTGAAAATCAACTTCATAAAACACATCTGAAATGGAGGAAGGATTAAGTTAAGAGGATGGCATGTAAAAGCAGAGGAAAGAGTGATGCTAGAGCTGGGAAATTTAAGTGCAGGAAGGCAGAGATGTGGCCAATGTTTCAAGAGGAAGATCTGGTGCCTCTCAAGTTTATGGGAACTTTTTAATTGGATTCTATGGAGCCAACATTTCCACCCTTTAGCTGGTGGATGCTTTACTCCATCTGAGCACAATTTGCAGTGAACAGTAACACACCTCCCAGAACCAGAGGTGATGAAACAGTCTTTAATATGTTTCCACCTTCCCTTTAGTTCAAAGGTTTACTCTTGGCCTCTGAACTACCCATTCTCAGAATCAGGTCCTCCTTAGTTCCTACCCATTTAGGTGTCTGTGAATAGCTACAGGAAGAGAAAACCCACCCGATTTCCCCATCTGGCTCTGTGTTTGATATGGAGCTAGGAAGAGTGGTTGGTAAGCATAACCCGGGATAACAGTGCTCTAAAGGTTTTCTTGTCTTAAATCTGTTCCAAAAATCAGAAAAAAACCTACCAGATATCAATTTTTATATAATTAATGGAAAAATATGTTTCAGGAACAATTTTATGAAATACATTTCTACATCTGTTAGTCAAACAAAATGAATTCTTTAATTTGAGGCAGTAAGAGAAGCTTTTAAAAAAGATACAAAGTCCAATCTAAGCCACTGCAAGTGAAAGAAACTTCAGAAATTTAAAATATGTTGCATTCTTCCTGCAATATCTCGGTATTTTTGATTCATCTGGTTATTCTGAGCAAAAGGGTTCCTGGGTCTAGGAGGCTGTAAGCAGGGAGAGACCTTCTGGGGAAAAGGAGGCTCTCCAGAGGATTTGTAGGAAGGTGGATTTTCTGACATCCAGGCTGTTGTGGATGCTCTATCTCCTCACTACACCTCACTGAGACCAGAGCTCTGTGTGCAAAGTCCAGCACCCAAATTCCTGCCTTAGTCATGAAGTGTTGAGTTGCTCTGGGGACACTTTGTGGCTTTTGTGAAAACATGTCCTCAAAGCGTTTTTCTTTCATTTTGATGAGGAATGGGAATGCTTTGGAATCTCAGAAAATGCCCAGGTTCAATCATACCCCACTGAAGGTACAGGAGCTCCCTGTAGCACCTTAGCAAACAGCACAGCAAGAATATGCCCTTCCTTGAGGCAAGTGGACTCTTTCCTGAGCTGTCCTTCTCTGTACATCAGAGCAGAGCTGAATCTCTGCAGGTAAAATGGAAATAATTTCCTCTTGACACAAGTTCATCCTGATGCAAGGCTTAATTGATAGCTCGCAGGGCACTTGTGTTTTCCAGGCTGTTGGTTTTGCTCTAAGCACAAATTTACTCAGTGATGAGAATATTTTGACAACTCTGCCTATCTGTGCTCAGGAACTGCAGTTTGGTGTGAATTTTCAGGGTGTGTTGACCCAGTTTTAAAGCCTAAAATGAGCATGCTCTGGATTGATATGGAAATACTGTCGTTGGCGAAATAAAACAAAGAAATTGTAAATAATGAGAAGTGGAGTACATTCTGCACAAGAACTTTTAGGAGAGTTTTGCTTAGCTGGCAGAGGTGTGTTTTTGTCCTTAGACTTTCTCCAGAAGGTAATTTTTAAAAAATGGTGCAATTCAGCTTGAGGAAACTTGTAATTCTGACCCACTTGCATGTCCTCATGGACAGCTCTCTTCAGCAAATCCCTGCCTAGCTGTAAACATACAAAAATCAACATGTCAAATCAAACAGAATTAGTTTTCACGTTACTTCATTATTCCTTTGCCATCCCAGGTCTAGTAAATGTCTCATTTCAAATTCTCTCTCGTATTTGTGGTGTTTATTTTTATGTGCTTATCAAAGCTTATTTTTAGGCATTTCATGGCTCATTCTTTAAGAATAAAGAAATCCTTTTTGGTTTTTTTTGTGTTGTTGTGTGAGCAGAGCTGGGAAGCCGGCACTTGTTTTCTTTAGATGATGTAACAAGTTAGCTTCTTCCAAAATATTATGCTTTGGGGACTGTGTTTGGAGGAAGCATGAGAGAACATTTGAATACATTACCAGATCTCTGCAATACATCCGTGTGGTTTTTGTGTATAGAACAGGGTTTTAAGTAGAGGTGTTCAAACCATTTTGCTACAAACTCTCCTGACAATGTGTTTGTGCTGTCCATACAGACAGAAAAACATTTACATGCTGGAAGATAGTTGATTTTGGTACATGATTTGAATGTGGAAAACCATTTGTACTAATTATACACACACACCAAATAAAACCGGTAAGGAAGTTCTGTGTTCATCTCTTTTATTTTTGTGATCCAAAATCTGGCTATAAATAAGAGTGCATTTGCTTAATAAAGAAGTGTTATCACTTTGCTTCACCATTTCCCTCTTAGGTAAAATTAGCTGTGTTGCTAAGCCATCAAAATGCAGCTGAAAGGATAACAATGATGAGCCCAGCTGTGCCCCTCGTGCTCCCACAGAGCTGCTCCTGCTCCTTGCTCCATCACTGCCTTTTGTCTCTCCTCATTGAGGAGCACACAAATTATGGTATTGCCATTAAATGTACATTCTCCTTGGCCACTTTTTATTCCAGTAGCTGCTGGGAAGGTGACATGGATACCTGCTCACAGTTCCTCCCCAGAGCCTTTTTGATAGGGGCAAAATGAGGAGTAATAACTAGATTATTGCTGCTCTATGAAGGCAACCAATTACTGGTTGAAGCAGGTAATTATGATGCTGAACACAGCTAGGAAAGTTAACATCTTGGCAACTAGTCGAAATTTAAAATAAAACCTCACCCCCATTATGTTCTGTATGTAGAGGAACTGAGCAAATAGTGTTTGCTCAAGCCAAAATAATAAATTTGGATCCAACTTCCCTTGCACTGGGATAAGTGTGGGATTTCACATCTGGCCTTTCAAGCTGGGCTTGTTTTTAAAAAAGCATCATCAGTAAATTCATTTTTTTACTAAAGCCATCAGAAATTGCTTACCAGGATTTTGCAGCGGGGTGAATATTTTCTTATGACTTCTGACTTTGGTTTGATGAGTTTCCTGTTCACCCTGATAGCTTTCAAAATGGAAGGGAGAGTCTAAAATGACAAAAACAGCAAGGAATAAAAATTGTGTTGGCAACTGCAAGCTGTGTGAACATTCAGACCGCCCCAAATGTGGGTGTCTGCAGAGTTACTGCCGAGAACAGCAATGCTCATAAGCAGATTACTGAGTCATGAGCATGTTCTGAATGTGATTACAAGCAGAGAGACAGAATTAGTCTTTGATTTCCATAAAAAATTAATGAGAGAGACAGACAGGGACAGACAAATTGGAAAGTTCACTTGGTTAATTTTCTACCCAGCAGCAATTGTAAATGTTCCTCTTATTTAGCAAAGAAAGATACGAAGTCTATATTGGTTGTGCTGGCCAAGAAAAACTATTAGTGGGCTGGAGGTTTACCTGGGGGCAAACTGTCACAAATTAAAAAAGTGACAGCGTGCTCATTTTGGGACGTTTTGATGCATCTTTCACAAGTGCAATCAATTAAGAGCTACTTTAGAAATTATATTTGGCTGCTGTGCTCCCTAACCAGCTCTGTCTTCATGTGGACTGATTCTCTCCCTTGAAAGTAGAGTCTAGTAGTATTTTAAAAGTATTAGTGAAATGATGCCCTGCTACAGATGGGAAAAAATGGGATGAAATCATCATTAATGCTACAGATGCAGCAAGTGCTACATCTCTAGGATATAATTTTATTTCTTTTATTCATGGCTGCAGGGCAGCTTCTAGTTGAAATGATACAAGCCCAGCAGTGGGTCTCTGAAGCAGGGCTGTGAGGTTCACACCCTTTCCCATGGATTCTGGTTTGAATCTACCAAAGCCAAGCTACTGACTTTAACCAGTATTTAAGTACAATTTACCTCAGCTTTCACTCAAGGCAGCCAAAATGCCACCATTTGGCAGAAATATCTACTGCTCCAGATAATTTGTGAGGAAAAAAGAGTTCTGATGTTGCCTACAAAATGGAGTTTGTCTAATTTGCACTAAGTACCAATGAACATTTTTGCAGAGATTTCTTATTCAGATCTAATGTCCTGTATTTAGACTATTTACAGATGGTTAAACGGTGAGATGATGAGTTCATCCCCTATTTAAATGCAACTCACAACAGAACATTGGAAGCTATACTTTAAAAGGAATAATTGCCCTGACTATAGAAGATTTTGTTCCCATGGAAAATGGCTATGAAACTTGTGTTGTTTAATTGTTTTCAACTTTTTCTTTTTTCTCTTTTGTTTTCTTTAGATCTTGCAAAATACTGACTTTTCAGTGAGAGGCAATAAAACTGTTCTAAAGCTTATGATGAAAATGGGCATATCTGTCTGGGTGTAGCCAGCAGATATTTTCTCTGTATAATAACAATAATAAAGATTCAGCTTTAGAGTGAGAATATTTAGTATGAGTATATAAGGCATTCTAGTTGACTTTGAGATGAAATGTAGAAAAATTCAGGTCCACTGTGTGTTGGGAGGAGCAGCCCACTTTAGTAAGCAAGGTACTATTTCTTTAGATATCTTGCAGGATTATTGGCAAGTAAGACACATGTTTAGATTCTGCTTTTATATTCTCTGTTATGATAGTGTCTGCATCGGCATCTTTGTGTTACAGAAATGCCATAAATAATTCATATCTTTATTTAAATAATTGTGGGTTTATTTACAATTGGCATGGAAAAGGCCTTTATTTTCTGTATCATTGTGCACAGTTGTCATACCAGCCCCTTATTTCAATATGTTTGTGAGTCACTCAGAACACATCAGTAAATCAAGCTGCAGCAAACTTAGCCTGAAATTTAATTAGATGATCAACAATCATAGTTCTGTACTTTCCTAATAAAATGTATCTCATTGCAGACAGTTTACAAGGCATTGTCACCTCACCTGAACCCATTGTTCTTGAAATAACATGGCAAAACATGAAGCAATTTTGTTGACTGTGCTCTGCTGAGTAACCGGGGTCCTTGAGAGTCCTTCTAGATTAGTTTGTGATGTGTAACTCAGCAAAGCAGGAAGGAATATAACTCTGGAAATCCGTGCTCCTGTGGGATAGGAACCACATTAAAAATAATCTCCATGGTCAGCAAGCCTGGCCTGGGCAGAGAAAGGGTTCACTCAGTTATGTGAAGAGAAATCAAATAGGTAAATTAAAGCAATCAGATGTGGGAGGCAGCTCCTGCCACACACAGCACTGTATAGCTGGAACACGGACATTCACATTCACATTAGTTTTTGGTGAGATAGAAAGATGGATATCTACAAGAGTTAGAAGATAATAAAAAATTCCACAGATTAAGGCGTGCAGGGGAGGTCAGAACAGAATAGAAGCACAGGCAGGAAAGAGCAGCACAGCCTAGAGGAATATGAATCAATGGAGATTGCAAAAAAGTGAAGAGGAACACGTGCCTTGATTTCATATTGCAAAGCCCAAAAAGACCTCAAGAAAAAGTGAAAACGCTGCTGACCAATCTGTGAGGAAACAAATAAGTCTTTCAGTATAATTAGTTTTCCTGTTTCCAGGGAAAAAGCAACACAGTGACTAGAATTTTCCCTAGCTTTCTCTTCCATTTTTATGATAATGGGAAATTGTTTCACGGCTTTTCTTATAGATCTTTCTGGACTTTTTGTGTAAGTCTCTTTGTGAGTATTAGACTGTAAGTCTTTCCTTCTTATGGATAAGAGTGTTTCTGACAAAATTTATCTGTGGTGGAGTTACTCACATCTAGATCTCAAGTCCTAACTCACTGGCAAGAAAGTGTAAAACCTAGGTCTTGTTGTGAGTGGACCTGAAAACCTGCCAGGAGCAGATTGGCAGAGAGGAGCCATTCCTTGGAGGTGGCTTGGAGACCATCCCTCCAACTGGGGTGGAGCCCAAGCTGCAAATAAAGTAGGTATGGGAACAGAGAGCTGCTGCCTCTCAGTGGATGCCTCTGAACTCTTAATCTTTTGATTTATTGTGCACAGTCTGTCTGCTTCTCCTCTCCTAGAAATATTATAACTTCTCTTCCTCTGCTAAAACCCCTAACCTAAAATATGTCAAATGTTCTAAGCCTTGATTATATATGCCATCAACCTTTCTTATTCAGAAAAGAATATCAGTGTCCCTTGTTTGTCTAATGAAGGTTAAGTTTAACCTTCAGGGCACAGTGCAAAGAACATCTGTTTATTCAGTCTTTTAGCCTGGGGTCTGAGAAGCACAGTTTGTATTTGGAACCTCTGGCTGACATTTGTTAACTCAGTTTGCACGCATTTTAATGTAGTTTCTTGTACCCCAAGGCAGTTGTTTAGAATATAACATGATGGGATATAAGCATATATATGTATATATATATATATGGCCAAATTATTATTTTTGAAGTTATTCCTGCTGGAATATGAAGAAGAAAATGAGTTTTTGAGATCTTAAAACCCTCAGAGGTCACCGAGATTTTCATCAAGATTGGGATGTGGCACTGGACACACTGGAATTCAGCAGCCTATGAAGCAGAGAAAGAGAGGGAAAACACCAAATCTGACTGGTCTGAGCCTTTTGCCTCTGTGGGGAGAAGCTGCTGTTGGGGAGCAGTGGGTGGTGTGTGCTGGGGCATGAGGGAGCTCAAACCTCTGTAAATGGAACCTCTCAGTCTCCAAACCTCTTCTGCCTGTGTGGCTCGGTGGCCACATCAGTGTGTCAGTGTCAAATGAACTGCACAGCATTGTGCCATGCCCTGGCAGCAGTGCTTTGGGTGGGGACACAGCTGTGTCCCACATGTCACAGGCTGCATCCCTGCCTGGGGGGACACCTGGCCCCTCCAGGGTGACCAAGAGCTGGGTCACCTTTTGAGATCTCTCAGTCCCATCTGTGCTGGGTGTGATTTCTTATCTGCCAACACAGTGCTGCATGAGACTGCAAAGAAATGTGGATTTGCAAGAAAAGCCCATTTCCAGTAGAAATCATGCTTAAAATTTATTTTTTTTTATTGTTGTTGTGATTGCATAGAACTTCTCATAATGACATTTAAATATGGGGCCAAACTTGAGCTGATGGCATCTCATTAAAGCCAAGGGAATAGAAATTCAAATATGCATCTTCCTCCAAGTGGTTTATCTAGCAGCAGGAGCTTATTATCTGGTGTGACACTGTTATCTGCCAGGAACTGTGTATCTGTACCAAGCTGGAGACAGATACATTTAAACACAGAGGATTCTGAGTGATTCTGATGACTGAGATAACCGAAAACCTGTTTAAGGGTACAGTACAGTTTACTTAATGACATCAAATATTCAAATGTTCTTCTTTATTGGTAGGATTATTGCACTGCAGAAGAAAAATGAAGCTTCTTATGATGCTTTAAGAAACCTAGAAATGAAACAGACACTTTGGAGATAATATTAGTATAGTTGATAATTTAAAGCCTGGTCTATATTGGAGGTCTCCAGGGGCAAATCCAGAAAATGTCTACAAAAGCCCACCCTCCTTGAGGGTACAATTTTATAAGTTTATTAAATTAGCATAATTGACAAAAATCACGAGTTAGGAGCACAGGTGGTGATGCAATTCCCCCCCAATTCAAGCCCCTTCTAAATCCTCCCCCCCTCAGATGGAAACTGAACCTGTTGAGGAAAATGTGTCTTGAAAAGCTGTTTATTGGCCTTGGTTCTCAGGGAGAGCCAAGATAGGATAGGAACTTTGGAATATATTTTGGAATATATTCTACCTATTAGGGCAGGGAAAAGTCCTGGGAAAACTAGCTATGAATGCAATAATAGGCTACAGAGCTACAAATATACGTGTGATGAATACAGAGAATATATAAAAGAAAAAAAAGGCAAAAATCAGTATGGCATCACTTAATGCAAGGATTTGCAAACAGAGAGCTCAGATAGAAATGGATGAGTTTGTGCAGAACTGTACCCTGCCTATACCACCCTTCTTGAAGCTCTTCACTTTTCTGTAGCAGTGCTCCCCAAGGAAAAAAAGGAAGCTATTGCTGTGCCCCTTTCCAGATATTTTAATTCACAAAGATTTAAATGACAAACTGTCAGTTCTGCTCCTTGGCAGGGTTGATGCCATCGGCTCTGGCAGCCCCTCACTCCCAACATGCTGTCAGATTGGAGATGCACCTGCAGCCCCTCACGTGCTGCTTACATTTCCCTGCACCCTCTCCTTAAACATCTCCCTGGCAGCAAAAGGGCTCTGTTCCATTTTGGCCAGGTGCCAGGTGGCTGTTCTTGTGTTCTCCACCACCCTGTGGGCAAATAACTGTTTCCTGGAGCACACTCATGATCTTCTTCCACAGCATCACTCTGGGCAGAATCTCAGAAACAGGAAAGTCTTGTATCTCTTTCTGATAGAACCACCTCATGAAGCCCCAAACCATTTGCAAGAATGCCTCTAATTTCCATTTTCTAATTTCTACAAAAACATGCTGTGGGAAAAGTCATCTGGATATTTCTCTTGAAGCAGTAAATTAAGATGTCTTTCAAGATGTCCTCTGAGCCTGTTACCATAAACGTCAAAAGCTCCTGATGAATCTGCCCTGCCTGACAAGACAGCAGTTTGCTTTCAGGTGTTACTGCATATTTTCCCCTGAAAGAAGGTTTTGTGCCTTCCTGGTCACAGGCAAGCAAGAGCAAAAGCATTTGTCCTTGGTCTGGTGTTTAAGCATATAAAATTATCACCTCCAGAGATGGATTATTTGTGAAGCTTTCTTGGGAAAACCATGTTATTGCTTGGAAATCACACACCCACGTAAGGATGATCATCTGCAGTGGAGCTGTCAATCCTCCAGCAATAGATGCTTAGGGAAAAACAAACCCACCTCTTCAGAGGGGAACAGAGGCAAAATATTCACCCCAGTGTGAAAGGGACAGGAAGGATCTCCACAGAAGATATTTAAGTGCAGGAGGCATCTAGAGCTGAACCTCTCATCTGAGGTGGGTGCTCCACAGCAGGGATGGAGCTCTGGGGGCTGCTCCAATTGCATGAGCACGGCCCCCCAGTGCTGCAGCTTTCCTGGTGTCCCTGGGGAATGGTGGCTCCTCTCCACTGCCATTTCCCATTCCTCTGTGATGCTCAGGGAGCGGGTCAAGGGCACTGTCTTTGCTCTCTATTACAGCTCAGAGGGATCTCTGCTTTCCAGGGCAGAAAATCTGCCTTCTTGGTCTTCCATTTCACAGCATGCTCCTCCGCGTGAGAGTTTCAAAAATGCACAGCTGAGCCAATGTGAGTGCAGCATGTGAGCATTGCACAGCCTCTCCATGTGCCTCTGCCTTCAGGGTCCCATGGCCCTCGAGGTGCATTTCATCAGCTCTGTATACATTTCACTATCACTCAATAGGGTGAAAGCTTATCGTCATTAATTGTGAGGGTTTATGTTGGCAACCACTTAGTTCCTATGGTTACATCTCTAAGAAATTGTGAAATAGGCACTTCAAGGCTCTGGGCAGAGAAACAAATTGACTGCTACAGAATTCATGAATGATAATAACTCATTTACTTATAATGCTAATAAATAATTGGTGTAAAATCTTCTAGTATAGCTTTAAAATACTTAGGGTATTTAAAGGTCAGCACTGCTCTTAACTCTGCATTAAAACCCCCATATTGAAATAATGCAGCCCAGATGGCAATTACAGTGTTTCAGAGTGTTCACTTAGTGAATCCATAACCTGGTCCTGGTCTGCAGGGCTGCCCTGCCTGTGCTCCCCTGACACCACAGCAGGGCTTTCCTAGGTCAGGGTTAGAAACCCCCCTGCTTCTGGACATGCTAAAGCTGTGCCATGGGAACAATATCCACTGTCTTTTTGTCTCATACAGCCCTTTGTTTAGGCCATAGCAGGGTCCTGAAAGAAACAGTGTTTTGTGGCAGATAAATACTCTGAAATTTGTCTACAAGGTCACCCCTACTACCCCACCACAGCAGGGAACTTGAATCCTTCTGGTCTTTGAGTTATTTTCCTGGCTGTGTTTCTCATTATCCCCATCTTTCAGTGTTACTGAGTCCTGGAGTATCTGCTTTGTATTGCTGCTTTCCTAACCCCTTTCTCTCCATATTTTCTTCCAGCTTGTGTGCTTTTCCCTTTTTGTCACCTGTCCTTTGTTTGTCTCATGTGCAAGCAGGCACACACGGGGCCCTGCACTGTTTTAGGATTCTCTACCATGCCCCATCCCATTTGTATCATCAGTATATGTAGCAGTTCAATTTTTGTCACTCTTTCCTTGCACAGATCTTGCTTTGCCTACAATAAATATTTTATGCCTTTTCTCTACCTTGTTTCTTTTTCTGCCTTGTCCTCTGAGAGTCAGCTTTCCAGAGTGAACCATGGGTGGGGGAAAATCATCTATTTCTGTAACTGTGCTTCCATCTTTGCAGTATTGTCCTCTGCAACGGGATACCCCCACACTTTGCTTTTGTCCATCAGCAGTGTTTACTAAGCACAGGCTTTCCCACTTAGAGCTTACAATATATTGAGTTGGCTTTAAATTATTCCTTCGTGATTCCTGGCGTGGGATGAATCAAGATGAATCACACAGTGATGAAGGTAATTCCTCCCATCAGCTGAACAATGAATCAGTCACTCTTTTTCTCACAGTTAAGATGCCAATTTGCATGTGGTACTAAATAATGTTCGCTGTTAAAATCAAGAGACTGAATAAAGTGGTCAGTTTGTTACAAGCTTGCAGGCTAAGAGACAGAATGCACATCAGCTATACTGCCTTCAGTGTAAACAAAGTGTTTAATCATTTGGAGGGGGAAATCTGGGGTCAGGTCTGCAAAAACCATCTACAAACATATAAATGAGCAGTTGCTTCAGACAGAAAAACAAGCCCATCACAACCCAAGTTTCCTGATCTCTGTAGGTCCTGAAAGAAAACCCAGGACTTAGTTCTGCAGTGCATATCTGACAGCCCTGTTGGTGAAACAGTATATTAAGAAAAAAAAAAAAGGCAGAGATTGATATTCCTTAAAAAATATTCATAGAAATGTAACGATGCTACTTGTAGTCATCCGAATTGTAGCCTGTGTGTTGTGTATTTAATGAATTGGAGCTGGGGAAAAAAGATTCTTCTCTTTTTCTGTGGGCCAAAAGCAAGAAGTGGACTCTTGAGAGAAAGATGAAAAGCCCAGAGATGCTCTGGCAGGCTGTTTGCTTGCTCTCTAGCACTTCAAATTAGCAGGCTGGGACATGGAGGGAGGGGAGATATCAAAGCCATGTGGTGAATTTGTGCTGTTGGGAGTGTGGGGTAGCAGGAGATAACCTTGGAGATAAGCCAAGGAACAGAGTTAGAGTGGGTTTGGAGGGGCTCAGCCCAGCACAGAAACCCCTGGATCTCCTACAGTCACCCACAGATTCTCTGTGCTGCTGCTCTGTGGATCAGCAGAGGTCTGGCTGAATGAAGGTGCTCCAGGACAGCAAGGGCAGCAGGCTGCAGGGTCTCCTGGCTTAGAGGGGGAGGAAAAGTGGAGATGGCCAAGTCCCAAGGGCTTAAAGAGTCTGGCAGGTCCCATGCCTGCTGCACAGCTCTTCTCCTCTGGGCACAAACCAGCCAGATTAGCCTATGACCTGACCTGTTTTGGAAATGCCATCACCTTTTTCTAGGTTAAAGGCTGAAAGATTTGCAACACAAACAAGGAGCTTGTGCCCTTTATTCATTATGTCACTTCCAGTGTTAGCCAAATAAAGAAAATCCTTGCTTCACTTGAATTTAAAATGACACCAAGTCATGATTCAAACTTACAGTGACATTTATCCAGTTAGCTGGTGTTTGCTATAGGTTGAAGGGACACATAAATACAGTTGTCTTCATGTCTCATGCACATTTCTCAGTGCTCTTTGGCAGTTATTAAGTGCATTAATTCTTCTGATGCTAATTTCTGTGCTGTACTGATGAAAAATGAATTTTTCCCAGGGAGTTGGCACTTGGCAAATATCTCGATGGCAATAAATTAATGTAGGAACTAAGTTTCTGTTGCCATGGTTTTCTCCTCCACTGATTCTTGCAGTTACTCTGTCTTTACTGTATCTTTACTCCAGCAAAGGTAGAGAAGCAAAGCCTCATCCCAGATCACCTGGATGCTCCAAATCCTCTCCTCTCCTGGCTCTCATGTGGTTCCCCTGGCAGTGCCCTTGCTCTCTGCAGGGTTCTGTACAAGTCTCACTTCACTCCCAGACCTGGGAAGGCTCCAGGCTCCTGAGGAGCCAGGAGAACAGCAGGGATGTTGCTGAGGAGTGTTCAGGCATTGGAGTGCTCCCCTGCACCCCTCCCCAGCCTCTCCCTGCTCTCACCCCACTGCAAGGCAAACTTTCCAACACCACTTCCCTCCTCTGCACTGGGTGATGAGGCTAAAAGCAAAGTGGTTGAACTCAAAACATCAAGGGACTGGGTTCAGTGCTTGGTGCCCTTACATTATTTAAGTTTCCTGAGGCTTCCCAGAGGCTTTTGAGGGGATGCAGATAAAATTCAGTGGATCACCTGAGCTGTGCCCTGCAGCAGAGATTTAGCTAATAGGCCTGTTCTGCACAAACACGTTTATGTTTTCCAAGGCTGAGATGACACAGGGTTGTAAATCAGTGCTGCTCTTTCCAAAAGAGTAAGGAGAAGTCATGGAGATGGCAGTGGTCAGATTATGTCCTCAGACTTTGCATGAAGGCAAAATATTGATTTGACAGGACCTTCTGCTGCACCTGCAGTACTTCAGCTGCAGCATCATGCCAGTCCCACGTGCCCCAGAAGAGCTTTTCTCTGAGTGGGAAGTGGTGGCTGAAGGAAATGTGAGGACTGCTGCTGGGGTCTTCCACCAAGCACTGATGCTGCCACTGATGGCATGGTCGATGAGGTCTGTACTGTGTTCTTTTCTATGATGGACTGGAAATAGTTCTGTTCTCTACAGCTGGAGGCAAAGACGTTTTTCTCCCTTAAAAGATAGACTGCAAATAAATTGGGTGTTTTCTTTCTTTCTAGTTATGAGTATATCCTTGCTGCTGTCTGCATAGAATCATAGTTCTATTTTTTCTTCAAATTTGTCTTACTTTGTTAGCTTTGTTAAGGAAGAACTTTTAATTATTTTTGCTAATAATGCTAAATCTAGACAAGACCTTCTAGCACCGTTTTAGCCCATCTGACTATGGTTAAATATTTCTCTTTGAAATGTACAGATCTTGATTTCTGACTCAAAGGGAATAAATCCCTTAAATGATTCAGAGATAGGTCCTCTCTCTGAAACAAACAGAAATGATGGAGTGGCAAAATTTCTAGTCTCAAGATACATCAGTTTTATGAAATATATTTGTATGCTTCCAGCAGAAAAAAATACGTCTAAGAAACAAGGCAGAACACCAGTATATTGTCAATTATTCTGGGTGCTATTTTTGGGTGACTGCTGGGCTCCTTGGCAGTTCTCAAGGTAGCTGGAGCAGTGCCTGCACCTCATCCTGCCACATTCCAGCATGTGTGGGTGGGAAGATGTGCTGCAGAGAGTGCTTTGTCTGTGTTCATGAGATGTTCACATTAACAAAATTTGCTTTGTGTGTTTACAGCTTCAGAAAGAGACAAATGGCTCTCAGGAAAACCTGGGGTCTGCAACAAGTATCTGAGGGGCTGCTGCCATTCTTCTCTCAGTGGGTCAAATTCCCTGGTGTTAAATTCCTCATTACTCCAGCATCCTTCCAGACCTGGCCACTGTATTTATTGCTGTGTCTAAAGCAAGTGCTGTGCTGGGAGAGCAGAGATTGCTGCTCTGGGCTGGTGCTGCTGCTCCCTGCCACTCTGCTCAGAGAGATTTGGGGATGTGACAACAAACATCTCTTCCCTGAGATGCTCCTGTTGTTGCTGGCTTAGTGCAGCCAGGCTTTGCTATGCACTGCTGCTCCAGGGTCTCACTGAGTGAGGAGTTTGCAAGATTAAGCCCTTGTAGAACTCCTGACTTGTATTCTCCCTCCATCATGACCCCCCCCTGTAAAACAGTGTGTGATAATATCACCAGGAGAGATCAAAGGGGCATAATCTACATTAGTGAAGCAAACAGAAGTCTTGCCCTAGCCAGTGCAAGAGCAGAAATACAAATCCTGGGTGCCAGGGTGCAATTGCTGCCAGGTTACTGATGGCAGCCTCCCCAGAGCCCTATCAGGATTACAGCACTCAGCTGCTATGCAGTTTATATTTATTAATACACACAGGGCTTGATTTAAGCACAGCAGCAAAGCTGCCTCTGATTTATGGTGCAGGCAAGAGGTGACAGTGAGATACACACCCTGACATGGGTGTGCAGCCTAAAGAGAAAGGCAAGGGGAAATGATCTGCATGGTTGCAGATAACTGGCAGTTCATTTATGATACCCAGATATTCCATTCTATAGAATACACATTTAAAGGTTTGATCATAAATATTTGATTATGATTTTAAAAATATATATTAGTTAATAGACAGCACAAAATCCTTTCCTTCCTCTTCTATCCATTTGTCTGTGTAAAAGTAAAAAAAATCATTCCAGCTCTTTAACCAATGGCACATCTATGCTTCATACAATATTGAATGTTTCTATTTTTTCCCAGTGAGGCTTTTTAAAATTCTAATATCACCTGATCTTTGTGCAGTTAATTCCCTTGTCATCAAGCCATGTAAGTACTGACCTCAGAATCTCAGAATAGCCTTGGCAAAAAAAAAAATTACAGTAATTTGCATCACTGTTGCTGAGGGCTCTGCATATTTCCATTAATAAGTCCCAGTTTCAGCCGGCTGGACAATATGGATTGGTGTGGCTGTTTTCAGCTTTCAGGAGGAAATTTATTCTTAGAAATTGGGTCAAAGAATTTGGTTTGGCAGGGTCGACGGAGAGTGGCTCCAGTTCAAAATAGAAAATTTGCAGAGCAGCTCATTAATTTAAGCAATTAGGTTAAAACTTCCTTTATTTTAAAAGTGAGAATAAACTTCCAGCAGCCAAGTTACCTGAAGTTGAACTGAGATGTACAGGTGGGATAAACAAATGGGAGGTGTGCAGAAGACAAAGAACCAGCAAACTGATGCAGTTTTTAAAAAATATTATTTTCCTATCTTGCCTCCTTAATATTTCATAGTGACAGTAAAGTTAGGTCTTTCTCAGTATTGTATGTCCTTTATGTCGTTGGCTTTGACATTGAAGAAAGTGAGTTATAAATTACACATCTGGCTGGTGGAGATGTGTTCTGAGCCCCCACGGACACAGACCTTCTCAGAGAGCTGTTTGGAAGATCAAGGTCTGAAAACAAACACTCACATTGAAATCCTGTTTATCTTTGCTTCCTTCTCATCTCGATCACAGAGATTTCCTGGGGGAAATTTTCCTGCAGGAAATGTGGAAGTGCAGTGGCAGTGCCAGGCTGGGTTGTTTGCCCCACAACAAAAGCAGTTCTATCACAGGGTCCTTGTTCCCTTGTGTGCCTTCCCCATCCCTTCCTCAACGTGTCAGGGCTCTGAACGATCTTGGATCCACTTGGCTGAGGGCCATTCCTCTGAGACGGTCAAGTACACAACATTCGTTGGTGAACACTTGTCAACTTTTTCCATTCAAGGGCTAATGACTCTAAATTGCACCTTGAGCTCATCGCTGGATGCTGGGGAAGGAGGGGGGACCGTGCAGTCAGCTCAGCTCCAAATCTGAAAACATACCTGCTAAGAAGATTAAGTCTGCAATGCTGAGCATTAAGCCCATCAATATTTATGCAGCAGGCAAAATTCATGTCAAATCTGTCAGGCAGAATCTGTCACCGTGGTGTTTCTAAAAGGTTACCAGCCTCAAGATACCTGTTTCTCACTTATGAGCAGGGTTGAAGATGAATTGTTTTGCAATTTGAGTCTAAGTCTACTGGTAAACTGCAGGATTCATTATTGAGTTAATACTTTGCTTGGGTCCATCTGCAGACACTCCTCTAGTGCACACGATGAATAACAATCTGAAGGATCAAGAGGATAAGCTGGAAATGTTTTCACTTCAGAGAAAATGTCTGGTTTGTTCAAATGCCCTTTATCAGAGTTTCCATACGGAAGGCAAACCCTCAGTGGGCAGTTCTGGTCTACACAATGGGGTCTCTGTTCAGTGCCACCTGGTCTTGATGGCAGCTACTGTGGGGACCCCGGAGAAAAGCACAGGTACCTTGTCAAATATACTGAAAACCTTAGTGGAGCATTACTTCGACAATTATCAACAGGCACATCTGCCCCCAGCATCTCCCTGCATGTGCTCTCTTCCCCCAGAACTGGGCTGAGGAATGGAGCTATTAGAGCTTTTAGAAAAAAAAGAATCAAGAGATGAGCCTCTGCTCTTGTCAAGTAGAAAGTGAAGATTCATAGCAAAAGAAGCAGCAGAGCACAGCAAGATCTGGTATGCAAAGGGTGCTAAACACAAGTCCTGACACATCGTTATGTGATGGATACAAAACTAAGGAGGAGGTTATGAAAGTTTATACCACATCATCTGGACAGTGTCCTTTTAATTCCTGCTCCCCCTGACAGATACTTTCAGCTCACTGCTCAGCATCCCAGTCCCTGCAGGGATATCTGTCCTTTTCCTTTCACCGTAAGACACGCAGGCTGGGGAAGGGAAATTTTCTGATGTATAAATGATATGGTGAGAGAAGGAAAATCAGCATGTGAGAAAACTGTCTAGGTGATGTATTTTGGGGAGCAGAATCCCTCTGCCAGCTCATGCCCTCCCCACGCTGCTGCAGATCATTGCTGCAGTGTGCAGGCGGTGTGCTGGTGAGCAGGTGATGTGTGAGGACTGCAGGCTGTCACAGTGCTGGCCGTTTTCTCTTTTCTTCCCTCCAGGCTGCAATTCAGTAGTTTTGACTTGTCTTCTGTTTGCAATAAAAGTTATTAACCAACTGTGTTATCAGAGCATTACCTTATTAGTGTGGCACAAGAGTTTCCATTCTCCTGACAATGATCTGCTGTAAAGGCAGAATCCCAGCGAGGCACTGCATGATAAACACCCTCAGGATGCTGACAGGCATTGGTATGAGCTGCAGCTGTGGCTAAGGAGGATCCCTGCAGACTGTCAGGATTCTCTGTGTCTCCTACACAACGTGGCCCTGGAAAGACTGGTTTAGAAACCACAGCTACAGGAGCTCCCAAGGTCCTGGGGTTGTTTTCTGCTCCAGAAACTGGGTAAGGAGAGGGGAAGGGTCCAACGGGCTCTCTGATGCCCCAATATTTTGTTTTCTCTGCCAGCTGTAGCTGTAGGAGGGGAGTGGCCATGAGTCATGGTGCAAGTCATCAGCCTTGCTCTTTCTTCAGTGTAAAATTTCTATGTGTGGAAAATGAAGAAAACATTGAAAAACCCAATATGGTGTTGTCACTTGATATATCACCTGAGTGCTGCCTCCCCTTTGTAATCCTTCTGCTCTGTTATATAAAATTTCCTCTGCTTTCCCCCCCACCGTCAACAAAAAGAACCTTATGGGGTTTCCTAATGGGAAATTAGTTGTACAGTAAAAATATTTATTGAGGCATGGACACCTTGATCCATTTCCTGTTTGAATCAATAGAAAGGTTGTTATTGATTTTGGTGGGTTTTTTGAGACAGGCTCTAAGTTTTATCCATTTTTCAGTAGATTAATTCCCTGCTGATGCATGTTTTGTCCTAGTTAGTCTACATCGTGTTTTTTTACAACTTTTGGGAAGAAATAGGAACATAACAGAGGGTAAAAATGACCATTTTATAAGCTAGGATATGAAAATGTGGCTTGCAGTTCGTGACTAGCATTGCTTTGTCCTGAGTACCTACAGGTATGATGGTTGAATTTGGTATTTTTAATCTGTGGTGTAAAAGCTGCCAACTCCGTTAAAATCTGATTCAATGTGATATTTGTGTCACATTTTATCTGCTTGCATTGGTTAACATTATATCAGCTGATGTTATGTAACCAGACACAGCCTAATAGCCAGTGAGTGCAAAACAGGCATTCTTCTTCTTCCTATGCTTAGGACTAGTGTGAGATAACACAAAATGCAAAATAATCTTTGACTTCATGAATGTGACACTGTCAGGGGGTGGCTACCATGAGGTTATACACTGTGTCACCCCATAATGTTATCCATCTAAACAGGCACCTCACCTTCTTCTTCAGAAATGATGATGAAGAACATGAAATCTCCTCATGGCATTTCTGACTCCTTGTGTTCAGGAGTCTCTTTAAGTTGGGGTCTGGTGGTTTGGTTCAATGAATCTGTATTAAAGATTTCCAGGCCAGCAAGTGTCTAAAGAGGTGGAGCATGCAAAGGAACCACATCACAGTGCTGTGTTTGGGAAATCCCAAGTGACAGAGCAGTAGTCAAATCTGAAGGGAGATGGAGTCTGTATCCTGCTGGTGCTTTGATCCCAGCAAGTGCCCTGCATGCTGGGACTCCTCTGAGCACAGCTAAAATTGGAGGGTCTGTGTTTAAGTTTCTGTGTGAGAAAATCCTTCTCCAGGTATTTAGGGGAAGGAAATACTCAGCACAGTCATCTATCTGACTGCTGAGAGGTGAGTGAACGTGGCCCTGTCAGGGAGAGTGCATGGGGCAGCTCTTGGAAATCTTCACTAGCCCAAACTCCAGGGGCATGACGTGACCTGCTGAGATCCTCTTTCAAATTTACTCAAATGACACTACATGCCATAACTCACCAGTACAGTATTTATTATGTTTAAATTTTACCACTGTGTGCTGGTTTTGGCTGGCCTAGAATTCATTTTCTCCACAGTGGCTGGTATGGGGCTGTGGTTTGGATTTCTGCTGGAAGCAGTGTTTATAATTCAGAGACGTTTTTGTTGATGCTGGGAGGAGTCAAGGCATTCTCTGCTCCTCACCCCACCCCAGCAGCAAGAGTGCACAAGGAGCAGGGAAGGGACACAGCCAGGACAGCAGACCCCAGCTGACCCGAGGGATTCCCAGACCATGTGGCATCATCCTGGCACAAAGCTGGGGAAGAGAAGGAAGTGGGGATGTTCAGAGTGATGGTGCTTGTCTGCCCAAGTCACTGTTACATGTGATGGAGCCCTGCTGTCCTGGGGATGGCTGAGCACCTGCCTGCCCTGGGGAAAATGAATTCCTTGGTTTGCTTTTGCTGCATGTGCAACTTTTGCTTTATCTGTTAAATTGTCTTTGTCTCGACCCACAAGATTTCTGAGTTTCACCTTTCCCATTCTCTCCCCCATTCCACTGGAGGGAGTGAGCAGGAGGCCATGAGGGGTTGCACCCTGACACACTGCCATAAAACAATCTATCAATAACCTTGGTTGCTGGATCCCAAAAACCTGGGGTTTTTGAGCTTTCTGTGCTGTCTGGCACTGACCCTCTGGAGAACACTGCTTTTGACCTGAGGCCTTGGAGAAGGCTTCCAAATCTGAGTGATGAAGTTAAAATCACGGGTGTGTAGTGAAATAGAAGTGTGTGCTTTCACAGAGTAATGGGTTTTAAATTTAAAGTTTTTATAGTATAGTAATAGGTATGAGACAACATGAAGGGTTTTAGGCGTTGTCTCTTTCTTTGTTCATCTTTCTTCTTTTTACTTCTACTTCATGGTTTTCAAGTAATAGTTTCTGGTTGGCCAGTCAGTGTCACTCTAAAGGTCATAGAAATCTAGTTATTGAGTCAAAAGTATAAATAATATAGGAGTTAATTCTCTATTAGACTCTTTAGCTTTAAAAGACCTTGTAACAGTTGCATTTCAGGCCGTTTTTCCTCGCTTCTAGCAGGTAGCTGGAAGTGCTGCTGAACGCTCTGCACTTTCTAATAAGATTTAATAAACAACCAGGCCCGAACATGAGAAAAACTTTCCATCGTGTTTTTGTTAATCCTAACTCTAAGCAAAAACTAACAAAACTAAAACAAACCATTAATAAAGTAGCAGAAAGCCCCTGCGCTGCTGCTGCACTTGGTGTCCATCACACTACAAACTTCAGGCACAATAAAAACCATGGGCAGCCAGGGATTTTTGAAAACTGAGCCAAGGCATCATGATCATTCTGAAAATACCTACATTTCTATGGGACTGTTGCTCCTGTAAGTGATGGGTTCAACCCAGCCGGCCATCACATTTTACCTCAAAGACAACATATTTTGTCAATATTCTGCTTTTTGCAAGATGAAATACTGCTGGAAGAAAGATCTCTAGGCACTTAACACATGCAATACCAAGTGATGCATTTACTCTGCTCAATAAAAGAGCTAGAAAAGGTATTTGTCAGGGAAGTGGTGGGCAAGGTGATTTATATTTTGTATGAAATGCCACTTAGGAACACTTAAATAAAATCATCACAATACCTGGTTTTCTGCAGTAAGCTGGTCCTTGTAGTCATACAAACTGACTTCCAGCCCAACACGGGGGCAAAAGTAAACTGTCTCAGGATTGCCAACAGGAAAACAGGAATATTTTCAGTGTCAGAGCACAGCAGGAGCCTGTCTGCTCTTCACCTTTGGTGGGGAAGCTGAGGCTGCTGTCTGTTCTGGATAACCCTCAGCCTGGTGACACGCTAAACCCAGAGCTAAACGTGGCAGAGAAAATGAGGATTAAAAGTCTCAGGAGATGCAGTATCCAAAGCTCAGCTGGGGCAATGGCACATCTGCTGCCTTGCTCAGCACTGTTATCATGAATTGATGACATCTAAGTGCATCTGCAGGGCTGTCACCAGAGCTCTCCTGGACAGCTTCATCTGCTGCACATCTGCCTTTCCTTCATCAGTAACAAAAGTATTTTATTAGACTAGAAAGTGCTTGATAAAACCAGCCTTAGCAGTGGTTATGGAAATAAAAATAAAAACAAAATAAAAAAAATTAAAAATATAAAATAAAATAAAATAAAATAAAATAAAATAAAATAAAATAAACATCAGCTCTGCTGGGAATTCCACACACAGGTAAGGAAGGTGGGGTGGGTCACACAGACACCCCACTCCTCCAAGCCCAGGCCAAGGTTAGAGCTACTCTGCACAAGCACAGCTGGGCAGGGCCCAGCAGCTGCTCCCTGCATAGGCACAGCTTAGCAAAGGTGGGGGAAACAGGGCTCAACATGGGCTCACCCCACTCAGCCAGGTCAGGATTGGAACTGAGATCTCCTTAAACTTGGTACCATCTCTCTGCTGAAACCTGTGAAGATCAGTGAGGGCGATTGTTTTCTTCTTTTTGCTCTGACTTGAACTGCACACACATTTGCCAGCTTGAAGCCAGCTAGGGTAAATATGCTTTATAAGTGAAGCTAGTCTGATTAGGCTGGAGGCAGAGCAGACAAACATAAATACTTCCTACTAGTCAGTGCTATCTCAAAAATGTGACACCCTAAAGGTCCTTTTTATTTTGGCTAGCTGCTTTCCCAGTACAAGCCTATGATTAATTTCTATGCACTGCTAATTATTTTTTTGTTTTAATTTGGGAACTTACAGAAATTGTTGTGATAACATTTAAATGGCAAGAGGGGGCTGAACTGTCTCAGCATTTGTCCAAGAGTCCTCACTCAACCTGCTGACATTTCAGGGGCTGGAACTCTTATTATCCATGCTGCTCAGCTGTTTCCAGCAAGATCTCTTCTGTAACTTTTTCCTAGGGACATAATTTCTTCCCTGACAATATCTTGTGCTTCCTGTAACTCCAGCAACTCTGATGGGTAGATGTAATTTGGACACAGCAAAGGTTGTAGTGCACTGGTAAATGAATTGGAATGGTCCAATTTCTCCTGACCGAGAAAATCCTGGCTGCTTTGAGATGGCTGCTGAGCAGATTGTGCAGAGTGTTAGCAGGATGGTGTTTTGAAATTATAAATAGTGATCAGATGGATATGTTCAGTTATTAACAACATTTTTCTACTTACAGCAAAATAATTCTTACAAATTCAGCTTCCTGCTTTGTTCGACCATTTATAGGCATACATTCTTCTCCCTTCATGTTTTCTCCTTGTGAGATTTGTAGCTGCTAAAGCAGATGAAGCTACAAACCTGTCCCTTACTTTGTCTGATATCAATGGCTGCTTTCTTCTGGGCACAAACTCCTTCCTCTAGAGAACAGAGCACCTCACTGAGACACCATCACCCAGCAAGATAAAACAGTGAAGGGTAGAGAAAGGCTTTGGAAACTCCCCCAAAGGAACAGGGTCCACTCAGGGCTCCCTCACGGTAATATTTGCTGTTCCTCTGTATTATACCTCTAATATGTGAATATTTGGGAGTGCTGGTTCTCCAGTTCCATGTGTTTTATGCACCGGGGAGAGGATCTAAAAACATTTGCAGTGCCAAGAGAGGTTGCCACTCTTGTGACAAGGCCCAAAATATTGTGCTAACCATGAAGGATAAATGATGGGTATCAGTTGCCCCTTCTGATCACTTTTGGGACCGATTCTTTTTCTGTGCTAAGAACTCTGCCAAAATGTTGCAAACGAAAAAGAAATATGGCTTGCAGTCATCCATTTTCTCAGCTCCAGAAGTGTTGGCACAGCAATTCACTTATTCCTGTAATTTTGGTCTGCAGTGGGGCAGCTACACACAGGACACTGCACCTACTGCAGGGAAGGGGACTGCAGCAAAAACCCTGCAGCAAAAAATCTGTGAGGAAATCCCACTGCTGACCATGAGGATTTCTGGGTTCAATGACCTGGGTATTCCAAACCTCTTCAATTTGAAGCTTGGATCCATCTGCTGAGCCATGGGATTAATCCAGAGGCTGAATCCTTGACTGCATTCCTGCTGTAGATGGGGCTGGGGCCTCCCAAGACTCTGAGCAATTTAAGCTCTTTTGATTTCACTTCAAATGCAGTGATGGATTTTTCTATGCAGTAAGGTGTTAGCTGTAATATATGAGAACTGAATGCTTGAAGAGAGTGAAAAAGAACAAGCATTTGGAAAAAGTGTTTAATAATATTTTAGTCAGAATTTGTTAAAAAAGAAAAGGCATATATTACATGAAGTAAGCTATGTTAAAACCCAGTATCCAGGACACTGTTTAAAGAAGAAAAGGCCAAGGTCTTTAACCCTTCTAGTGCTGAACCAGAGTGAAATGAGTGAGCTCCCAATGTCACATCTGTGCTGCTTCTTGCATGTGTGTCACTGGGGGGACTTTCAATGGGGTAGATGTTATCATCTGCAGATGATACAGAGCCAATGTTGGGCACAACTATGAGGCTGTAATTTCCAATTACCTTCTTCTGAATAACTGGAAATCTATGGAAACCAGACTCAGATTTCAGACTCCCATGTCTGTAAATCCTTCCATTGTCATTGTTTGTTTTT
Source organism: Sturnus vulgaris (assembly GCF_052056855.1). NCBI lineage: Eukaryota > Metazoa > Chordata > Aves > Passeriformes > Sturnidae > Sturnus > Sturnus vulgaris. Next base: position 12,940,133 of record NC_142256.1, on the reverse strand, counting down.
AGATCAAAGGCAAGTCTTAGAGTTTTGAATAATGAGAGTTTGATAATGAAAGAGATGTACCTCTCTATCTACAGGTGCCTTGTGTTGTTTTGAAATCTCACTTGTGTGCTGCATGCTCCTCCAAAATGCTTTTACTCTCCTTGTTCATTGTAAACCTTTTGTAAAAGAATTCTCCATTATTTTCTTCTGTGCTGAATCTGGTAATATCAGCTATTTCCCTCTAAAGCCCTGCTTAAAAAACTGGGAATTTCTTTTCTCCTGTGATTTTCTCCACTGTGCTTTTCATCTCATCACTGAAATGGAAATATTTTACTAGTTGAATGGAGGGAAAATGTAGTTAAGGCTGTTTCATCATCTGCCTAACACAGACCTCCTCAGCATTCAGAGCAGCAGTTTACTGCAACAAATTAAGTGCACAAATTTTTCATGTGGAAGAAATGATTTCTGAATTCCCTTTGAAACCCCATTTCTTCTGTAAAAAGATGAGTTAATGAAGAAATTTACAATTTAATGCTTGTTAGTGCTTATTCTGGCTCTCAGAAGCAGTTTTGTGTTAGTTTCCACTATTTTAAACTCTTTCAGCCACAATTTGGAAACAGCAGCCGTGGTCATTCCTATGGATTTACTTTATAGTTACCTGCCTTTATTCACTCAAGCCCTGAACTGACCCACTGGGTCTCTAGCCACGTGCTTTTAGTCAAAAGTACTATGAAAAGGGAGGGGGAAAAAGGCTGAGTAAAGCCAGCATTTCTTCGTGTGCCTCTCTGGTGCTTCATCCCAGTTGTTTTGGTGCTGTCCCTCCCTGTTGTGCCCATGCAGAGCATTCCCAGAGGTGAAGAATCCCTCTCTGTGTGCAGGCTGCTCCCAGCATGGCACCAGGTGAGAAATGCTGCTGGGCTTTGTCTGGGAGAAGGAGCTGGTGCCATTCCCCACACAGATGGGGATGTGTTTTTCCAGGTCTGTAATTCTTGCAGGAGATGATGCCACAGAGCATGGTTTCTCCTGAAAGGCAGTAAATACATTCTTTGTGCAGTAAATACAGTAAATGCATTCAGAAATGGATGCACCCAGGGATTTTATTGAAAGGAAGAATATGGATGTCAGGGGGAAAAAAATTGTTTAAGCCTAAAAATATAAATTTAGTTTTATTTCTAGTTTAATGCTTTGGAGGTTTATTTCATGATATCTTCTTGATAACACTTTGCACTTCTGTCGTGTCCTTCCTAATTGGGAAATAATTAGATGGCTGAACTGAATGGTTCAATAATAATGCTTGACTCCAGTTTGATTTCCTCTGACACAAAACACTTGACTCAGGTCTGTCTCAGGCACCACTAGCATCAGTCATCTCTTACACTGGTTCAGCATTGCACCACCAGACTCCAGGGCTGGCCTTTCCCTTTCCCTCCAATGCAAAATATTCCAGCTCAGGTGCAGATCTGGGAGGAGAGCAGCTGCTCTTTGAAACATAGATACAGCAGTTTTCCAAAGGCTAAAGAGAAATACTAAGTAAATTAGGAGTAGAAAACAGAAGCAGAAGAAAAAAGTTAAAACACATTGACCAAAAAATACCAAGCAGGAAATGCAGAGATTTCTGTATGCAGGGCAAAGGTTGAATGCTCATTGAAACACGATTCAAGGAACTTCAGAAATAAATTGAAACCACTCTTTCAACTTAAGAAGGAGGAACATTTGTGAGAGTGTGCCTTCCAAAATATAAAGCAATGAATTCCACTTCTTGGTAATACTAAGTCTTTAAACTACAGAGATAAATCTGAAAAGAATTCAAGAAAACTTTAAAAGATTTTAGAAGTGCAGAACATGACATTGTGAAATTTACTGAATAGAGAAACACCATTCCCTTAAGATATTAGAGTCAGAGGAGGCACCTCTGTCTGCAGCTTGTGTTCCAGCAGTGAGAATAGCAGGTGCAATCTAAAGGACCAAAAATAGCCTTTAAAGCAGCAGTAGTCGAGCACCCAAGGCCCCAGCCATGCAGCAGAATATTCTCCTGCCATGCTGCATCCCTGCCTGCTACCTGCATCTGTGTGGCTGCATGAAAGCTGGGAAGCAGCAAGCCAAGGCAATCGGTTCCTGCTGTGTGGGTTTTTTTATAGAAACTTTTCAGTTGTCAAATTAATTTTTTTTTTTACCTAACCATTTATTTATTTACAAACCTGATCTTGGGGCCTGAATTAATCTGTCAGTGTTCTTCTTCAGCAGAAAGAACATTTAGACAATTAGCCCACTGCTGAGGGAAATGGAGGGATTGCTGTCATCAGTTCTAATGATGCTCCTATATTAAGGATGCTTTAGGAGTAAGAAATCAATGAGACAGGGGTTTGAAATGACCCAAGGACTTTCCAACCCAGTGATTTAATAACATGGTGAATAAAAAAATGAATCTTGGTAAGTACCAGTGGCCTAGAACAGAATCTGCCCAGAGGAATTTTCTGATATTACTTTTATTTGCTTGTCAAAATACATTTCAGCTGTATTTCCCCCTTTCTGTTCCATACACTATATTAAAGAAGAAAAAAACTTTTCTATTCAGTTTAAGTTCTTCATGAGCCTTTTTCCTGTCTGGTTGACTAGAAAAACATTAAAATACAAATATTTAATCAGCTGACAGAACAATTTAAGACAAGTTTTAAAGTGGTTCTTCTAGCTGTGATGTGTGCTTGGAGAAACAACAAGGAGAAAATCCCTTACTTTAAGATATGGTTTTTTTTGGCGGGTTTTTTTGGTTTTTTATTTGTTTGTTTGGGGGATTTTTTGTTTGGACTTTTTTTTTTGGCAGACTTGAACCTTTTTGATCTCTTTCTTTTGTAAAGTATCTCTTCGTCAGATTAAATATGAAGATCCCTATCAGAAGGCACTTGGCTTTGACAGTCTGGCAGAGTCTTGTGTAGCCTGCAACATGGTAAATGCTGGCACTGAAATGAAAAGGTCTTGGATAATGAATAAAGAATATTTTAGCAGCATGACTCATAAGTAATACAAAGGCAGCTCTGGCAATGTCTGTTCTAATTACAGACTAGTTGCTCTCTTGTAACAATCATGGGTATTAAGTGTGTGGGATGCTGAAATGTGTGGGCATCCTGCTGAGCTTGATCTCAGCTCCTTGCAACTCAAATCTTGTCTGTCCCAGCTGGAAAGTAGGTGCCTAAAAATGTACTGAGGGGGACTAAGAGTGTGTATCTACTTTTTAATATCTTTTGTTGGGCCCTCTGGGCCACAGATTTTTTTGAGCTGTCAGAATCATGGAGATGTGTTGCACAATGCAGCAGCCAGCTGTCTTGTTGAAGCCTGGTGCTCTGGGGCTGCTCCTCATCCCCCAGCACTGTCACAGTGCAGCATTTCCAGAGCATCTTGCTGGGATCAAAGAACAGGAGCAGCAGCAATCCAAGGTCTGTTAGGTCTGTACAGGCTTGTTTTGCCTCCAGGATTTCAGGGAATGAGGTAATGTAGGCTGCTGTGCCTTTGAGCAGCAGAGATGGTGATAAATCTTGGATGGGAAACCTGGAGCTGCTTGAGGGGTATGTGTGGAATGGGACAGCACTGCTGAACCCTGCCTGTCTGAGGGATTGGCTTCCTAGTCTGGTTAGAGAGGCATGGGCTTAGGCAGTAAGATGTCAATGTGACTCAATCCTGCAATTTAATGAAGGCAGGTCCAGATGTAGAATTTGCTCCATTTCAGCAGTTAATGAGTTGGAAAATTATCCAAGCTCAATTTTCTGTTTCCTTCAAGGTTCTTGCTTCCTGAGTTTGGGTGATTATTTCCCGGGGCACCATTTGCCCTTGCCCACTGCTTGTCTTTATGTTATTCAGAGTTAAAGGATTTTTCTCCCTTTTCTGAATGGAGGGGACCCTCTGCCTATTTCCCAGAAATTTTAGGGATGTTAAACATGGTGCATGACTGCACAGGAGAGTGTTCAAAAGCTCTGACTTCCATACCATGGGATCCTCTTACAGGTGAAGATTTCTGTATTTAGGTGGTGTGTAATAAGGACGGCGCTCCCTGTGCTGGGAAACTTATGCACAGAAAATATATCCATGGGTGTTAACTCTCTGTGAATATCATCTGATGATGATGTTTTAAAAATACATCTGTGGGTATTAACTATCCACAGCTACCATCTGATGATGTTTTAAAAATCATGTGAAGCATGCCAGCAAGCTGAAGGCTCACAGACTGCAGCAGGGAAGGAGAATGAGCCACGTAAGTGAGATTTTGGTAAGCACAGGTTGGTGTGGTTTTGGATTAATGTCCTCAGTAATAGAGAACTGAGAGAAGACAGAAAATGCCTCTTGCACTGTGACCAACTTCTCCAATGGCACTAATGTGTCTGTAATAAAAATAACATTTAATCTGCCCTTATTCCCCTTGGGATGCTCCCCTAAATTCCCTGCTTTGTTGTCAATACCCTGGTGCACAAGGAGAGGGGTATTTTTCCAACACCTCATCCGTGATAGCTGCCAGCAAATTGCACTGATGTGTTTGCTTTGGAACCAGCCCTCCCTCCTGTGTGGCACTGGGTGCCAGCAAGGGCAGAGCTGGAGCAGAGCCCAGGCTGCAGTGCCCAGCTTTGCTGCTGCCCAGGCACTGGGGAGCAGGGGGGAGGCCCCTGAAGGCTCTCAGCTCCCTCAGTCTCTCCCAGAGCTCTTCATTGCTGGGTGCCTCTTTACCCCAGCACACGGGATTTCAGATGGTGCTGTGAGTCAATGAAGCTGAAAACAAAGATGTTGCCTGTTCTAATGCCTGGTCACCAGAAGAAGAGTCTCCTCCTTGTTTGGTAGGTTCACAATATCACTGCTTGCAATGAGCATTTTTATTAAGTTAAACAGAACACACTCTGCTATACAGCACCATAATCTTATTAGATGCTCTGCAGGTTCAGACTGGGCTACACGTCCTTCACAATTTCCCCTTAAAGAGAGAGAGACAGTGACCAAGCACCAAAACATTTTCCAGCTCTTTCTACCAGCATATTACAAATGTGTAACCACAAAATCCTAATCACTTCTGGTTTTGTTTTGAAGAGCATAATTTCCCATATGCATTGAAATTAATATATTCAACTACACCAACACTGCAAGTAATTATTTAGCCCCTGAGTACACATGCAAAGTATCCTAAAGAATATCTTTTGTCCAACACCTTAATCAGGAGCTGAATCTAACAAAAGCTCAATTTCATGTGAATGAATATTCATGTGTTTGCACAACTGAAATGTTTATATTATGAATAATCTTAAAAGCACTTACAGTAATACTTTAATTCCAAAAGCATAGTGTGAGGTTTCCCAGAAAAGTACTTAGATGTAAAAATTATGAAATATACACAATCTTTTGTCTAGAGGATGTTTTGAACAGACAGTAATGTTGTAAATGAAGCCTGTGGGAACAAAAAGATGTCCCCATTCTCTACATGGCTGTCATCTGCATGACTCAAATCTATCCCAACATGGCCAAAGGTGGCACTGGGTTATTTTTCCCACACATGAAGCTGTCATGATGTTTCCAGAGGTGATAAAAATCTCCAAATATTGCAATGCACTGGTGAAATTTGTGTAACATGCGAAGCTACTCACAGTGAAATTTCCAAGGGTTGTAAGCTTGGAGAGCTTTTCAAACACAGAGAACACTCTCCAAGCAAGAGCCACTGCAACAAAAGAGCCAAGGAAGCACAGGGAGATGGAGAGGACAGTTCACTCTTCACAAATGGCCCTGTGACACCACAGTTTCCACTCACAGGGAGTAAAAAGCAAGCCAGGAGAAAGGAGAGGAACTCCCACCTGACTTCTGAGAGTACTGTAAGAAAGTGTAGATGGGAAAATACACAAGCTAAGTGTTTTGCCTAAATCTTGGTATTTCCCTGTAGTAACTAAAAGGTGCAAGGGCCTTGGACAGCTGGCAGAAGCCTTTTGCTTTCACAGGCATTGTAGGAAAGGTGAGCTGAAACTCAGCCCAGTGCCAGGATGGTTCTGGAGGGTGGAGAATGGGGACAAAGCCGATGTGACCTGCAGAGGGGAGCTGGAGGGTGTTCAGCATCCTTCCCTGGGGCAATGACATTTTCATGGCAGAGTCCCCATGAGCAAGGAGGGAGCAGAGCCATGGCTCAGCCCAGGGGACATGGCAGTCCCACAGGTGGAAGCTGTGGAGGAAGGGAGGATGTGGCAGGACACAGTGGCCTGTAAGAGTGACAGCCCCATTCCCTCCAACCTGTCCTTACTTTGCAGACTGAATTATTTTCAGTACCTCACCCAGGGTGTGCAGAATTACCCAGGAATTGCTTTTGCATGGGCGGTGCTCAGCTGCACATGGCAAAGGCAGGTGCTATTAATAACCTGAGTGTCCCTGTCCTTCCTACATCATGTGCATATTCCAGTAGCTCTGCAGCACAAACCCCACAGGCATTTTGCTTCTTTGACAGGGGGATCATAGGCCAGAAGTATGTCCAAGATGTTGTAATGAGAAGAATACATAAATGAAGCATCAAATTTGCTTTACATACATATATGTATATATATGTGTATATATATATATATATATATATATATATATATATATATATATATATATATATATATATGTAACTTTCTCTTTTGATATATATTGCTTGAGAAGGTTTAACACACGGCCCTGCAGGCAGTGTGGTGTCATTTCAATAAACAAACAAATTACCTGGTGTGCCCATTCAGAAGTGTCTTGAAATGTCTTTTGCTACCAGTGCTGTCACACAAGGTGAGTGCAGTGGTGAAGGAACGAGCTCTGGCTTGGCTGACATGCAGACAGACACAGCTGAGCCACTGCACAGCACTGAGGGAAGGTCTCTGCAAGGTCCAGCTCTTGCTCTGGGGTGGTGAATCTCTCACTGGTGGCTGAGCCAACCCCGTACCCTTCATATTTGATGCCACCACCCACACTTAACTCACCTAACATTCCTGCACTGAAATAAGGACAGGCTGTAATAGGACTACAATATTTGCATCACATTTTAGGCAAGTTTCAAAGGCTTATTGATGAGAGTAATACAGCCCACGCCTCGAAGCAGTATTTTCAGTTTTAACTTTTCACAGACCACCCAGTTCTGTGTCACTTCACTACCTGTGTGCTGTGTGCTGCATATCCACTTCCCCTTGTGTGCTGCAGCGTGCTTGTGTTTGATTTTGAACAAGAGATGAGAGGAGACATCACCTTAAATATTCACAAGAAAATGTCAGCACAGATGAGGCAGTACAGGGGGAAGGATGGAGGTGGGCTCAGAATAAATCATTTATGGCCATGAGGCATGAATAGAGGTCACATCATTATCAGCAACATTATTTTAATAGCGTGATGCAAATCTTCACTTTTAATGGTGACCTGAAAATAAAAAAAGCAGTTATTGGAAACATGTGGGTTTGAGATACCTGCCTGGACGATTGCAATTTTAAGGCTGTCGTGGGACTTCCACTGAATAACACAATGGAGTGAGTCCTCCCTATTGCAAGCTTGTTTTCAGAAAGTAACCAGCTCTGCTGCTGGTGAACCACCTGTACATCTCATAGTTTCAGAAATATCTGAAATTCCTTAGCATCAGGAGCACTGAGCAGCCTTGGATCAGTGATATGTACCCAGCCAAGGGTGAATTTTTCATTCCTTTCATGTACACTGCAGCTGTACTGGTGATGGTATTCAAAGCCTTTAAGGTGTCAGGTATATTAGGTTAAAACAACAAATCTCCTTGGAGACAGTTTCAGAGACCTTTGGTTTCTCTGTAATTTCATGTCTGCCTTTGCTTCCAGCAAATTCTGAGCTGCTGGCTCAGCTTGGCTTGGCAATGGGCTTTGGCACAGCCCAGATGTGATACAGCTGCATTACAGAGCATCCAATAAACCTACCCACAGGCACTCACCTCCCCCTAGGTGACCTCCTGCAGCTCCTCCTCGGGGGGCTGCTCCCCAGGGGCTGCATCAGAGGACAGCTGAATGTACACAATTTATTTCTGCTGCTGCTGAGATGTTGTTAAGAACTTGCACAGTCACCTTGCCTGAATCACTGCTCACTTCATGTGCTATTTTTTCCTGTCCTTTCTTGTCTGCAGGTTCTGATAGAATGGTTTCTCTTGCCACAGCCATTACATTTGACTTCACATACAAGACTTCCATTACCACATTTTTTCCAATGTACCAGCAATACTTCCTTTCCAGTTTATCTCCTGTTCTCTACTTTTTCAGACGTTATATTGACTTTGTGGTGTGCTAACTGGTTTGTATTTTCAAGTTTTTCTTAGACTTCTTGGAAAAGTCAGGTTTTTGCCTGCTTCTCCTAGACTCTGGACATATATTTTCCCTGTAACATATACTGTGGCAGACCTGGCTTGGCTTCTTGTGTTCTCCCACCATTTTTCAGAAATTTCTTAATAGGCTAGAGAAGGAAAAGCTGTCTCGTCTTAGCTGAGTATGAAGTTGATCAGTTGGATAATGCCATGTCCATCTGTGAAAATCATGGCTGGATAACCAACAAGACAACTGTCAGAAGCAGAGTACTGTTGATGTTTAGACTGGTGGTTGTACGTCTTGTATAGCAAAAAATACCAAAATTATTTGAGGAAATCAATGATGAAAGAGCAAAAGACTCACATCAGTGTTTTACATTACATTAGAAGGAAAGTGTTGGTTTTTGGGATTCAAAACACTGGAACTGGGGCCAAAAAATTAAGTCTGGGGACACAAGAGTAGGAATTTAGCTGTTCTCTATTAAGAACTGTCATTAAAAAAGCAAGTTGTGCCTGTGACATTTGCTGATGTGGAAAATCTAAGCTGCCAAGGTGTCATCTTAAACCTCCTATTCCAGCTGTCCCAAAGGAAAAAAAAAATTGAACACATTAGGCTTATGTCTTAACTAGTGAGACATCTGAAAAAGGCTCACATAGCTAAGAACAATGCTTTGAATTTTTGTAATACCTGGGATAATTTTATCAGAGAGGGATTTAAGCGGTGATGCATTACATTATCCTAGTGCTGTGCAATACATATGGAAATTAGTGATGGATTAGATTTAAGAAAGCTTATAAAAAGAGTCTTGCAAGACCTTTAACCTTAAAATCATTCACAGCCGAGCAATCCATTAAAGTAAGTATTGAAGTAATCCTTGGCCAGCACAGTAGTGAGAAATATGCCAGTGATTAATGGGTTTTGGTTACTTTCTTAAAAGTTTAATATGCAGCTGTACAGAAAATATCTGTGATAATGGCAGCCACAAGTCCTCACTCTGTTGTAAGAAAAGTTGGATGTAGAGCTGCTGTGGGAAGACAGGTTGAAAGGATGGTACAGAAGGCAGTCTCTCCCAGTGAATTACAGCTGTACTGGTTACTGAGGAGTGGAAACATCTGTGCCTGCCCCATGAGTTGGGGTGTTATAAAAGAGTGGGCTAGCTGGCCACTAGTCACAGTTACAATTGCAGTGGGAGCTTGAGACTGAGAGTCTGCTGGCTGTGCTGTGAGGAGGAGGGGACATGCAGTCATGCAAGGGACACACAAGGTAAGAAGATGTGTGAGGGACAGACAGGGTTAGGCACAGCTTGGGGTTTAGCCAGCTACACAGAAAGGAGAGGAGTCAGAGAGAAGTATAATGAAAGAAGGAACGAAAAATTTTTAATAAAGGACTGGTGGTGATGCCAGTCCAGTCCATCTTGACATAATAACTACAACAAGCAGCTGCTGTTCCTGTGGTTTTTGCTAAGAGCAAAAGCAGTGCCAGGGCCCTTTGCAGCCCTGCTGTGCCTGTACCAGAGCCTGACACAGGCACAGCTGCCCTGACAGCCTCGGGTACCACCCGTGGGGACACCCCACACCTCTGGTGTCTGGGGGCTCACACACAAACATCAATGAAGGTGCTTTGGCTTTGCCTGGAGATTCCTGGTGCTGGGTGAGTCCCCAGCCATGGTGGTGTCACTTGTGGCACAGCCAGGGCTCCCGTGGTGGCAGTGCTGGTGTTTCACACTCGTGTGTGTCCTGGCTGGGTCAGGGTTTGGCTGTACCTGTGCAGTTGTTTCCTCAGTGTCAGAGCAGATTATTCTGCCAAGGCAGCAATGTGACAGACTTGTCTACACTGTTTTACAGAGCTGGGCTCCCTGTTGTCACCCAGCATAATTTTCAGGGCTGGAAATAGAATCTTAATGGTGGAAGTACAAATCAAAATTTCCTGTTGGACACTCATAGAACTGGCAGGGCATGGGACTTGCTGACTTTGCAGGGAACAAGATCACTGTGCAAAGAATCATCACCAGTCCTGGGTGCTGGAATATATATATCTGCACCAAAACTCACTGCCAATGGTCTGCACTTTGAGCTGCTGGTGAGAGACCTAGTGCTGCAGGAAAGGAATTTCTCTGGTGATGCAAAGAAAACTTATCTGACAATGTCACTGGCCTCCACTAAAGGGACAACAGGGCTGAAGTGGCTGCTCCCATTCAGATCGCACCTACCTGAGCTGTGCCCACCAGAGAAGAGCAGGAACATCTGTGCCCCCTTTTAGCTGGGCACAAGGCAGATGTGTGACCTGTGCAGCTCCTGCAGAAACAATGTCCTCTGTGCAGTACCAGACTGCCAGGGGTCACCATCATGCAAGGGCATCCCTTGTTAGATGAGCTAGAAATGCTTTCTTTTACAGTTTTCCTGGTAGAATAATCTTCTATTTAACAAGCTATAACAATAATTTCTGTTCTGATAGGGGCCTTCAATTTGATATATACTTGTACACTCCATGCATGCTTTCTCTTCTTTTTAAAATAATTCTCCATCTCATCCACCTGCTTCTGACACGTTACCTTAGTTTAAAAAAGGATGTGCTGCCTATTCAGCACAATACCTTGCTGGATGGTATTTTCCATCACTAATCACAAGAGCTATTTGGTTTATCATCACAAGAACTGCATTAACTCTGCTGACCAACAAAGGCCATTACCCTTGGCTGCAGCAGCTGCTGGAACAAATGAAGAGACCATCAGTGTGCATCACACAGCAACTTTGAGAGCTTGCTTTGCCTCCCACCTTTCTCTTCCAGATGTCAGGTGTTAGTGATATGTGCCAAGGTTTCAGAGCAGTAATCACAGCAATTTGAACGGAGAACAAGCTGTTATAATTCACTGTACTAATGAAAATTATGATGACACCACAACAGAAATCCTTGCCAATCTAATCATCTCACACCACCACAGCCCAACGTTATTTAAAGACTAATGTTCTTAGTAGCACATACAAGTTTAGGAACAATTTCTGAAGATAATTAAACACCGAAGCAAAGTGGAGCTGTATGGAAAATTTAGCTCTTGCTTGGAGAGAATGGATTCCTCTAAGCACCAGCCTGATTCCCACTGTATTAGAGCAAACAAGTTCAGTAAAGCATAATGGAGAAAAAACCGGGGGAAAGTAATTTTTGGCCACAAAATGCTGGGGAATCAGTGTTACTGCCAAGTATTTCTCTAGTAAAAAGATGCAAATGGGGATGCATATTCAGTTTGCTACCTCTGAATTTCCTCACCTTGGGTCATAAAGTTAAATTAATTGGAGGAGAAAATGGTTAGAGAGGAGTTCTGAGGAAGAAGACATGATTCAGATTTTCTGTGGTGGGTTATTTCAGCACCTGTTAACAGAGAAAAGGGAGCAAGTCGTGGATCTCCTCCATCCCCAGCACACAGTCATCACCATGTGCAGAAAATACATGTATTTACTTTATCATTGTTTTGGGTGAGGGGTGTGGATGAAAGAATCCACAAATGTTTATCAAAGTAAAAAAAAAGCATAAAATCAAATTAGATTTAGGGAGCTGTTAGAACTAGTTTGTGTGATTTAATCTGTTTCAAATTCTATCTGCAGCAGTGACTCATGAAACAGCATGTCAAACTATAGTAAATTCATGGAATAGATACTGCATTAAAAGACTGAAGGAAAGCCAAAATTAATGTGAAAGTGGGCAGTCAAAAGGAAAAAGAACAAACAGGGAGGCTGGTGGGAGGATGGAGGGGGAACAAAGGGAATCTGAGGCAAAGAGGTGAATTGGGAACATGAGATTATGATGGATTCCACAGAAATATTCTCATATGTCATTATATATTCTTTACTTCCTTATTTAGAGGTATTGTTTCTTGAAAGAAATTTGAAAAAGTGTTTTTGAAAGAAGAATGAGAGCCTCGGGTGAGTGAAGGGAGAAATCTGCTTGGATCAGTTCCTCCTTGGCTTATAGACCAGGAGAATAATACCTGGCAAGTGTGGTCACTTGAAGCTTGCCACACAATTAAATACCCAGTTCCTGTGATATACAGAAACACATCTCACATCAGATTTGAGACACTGATGGTACATTTGCCAGAGGAGAGGTGGCCCTGCAGATGGCCTCTGGCAGCCCAGCTGGGTGGCTTTGTGCATCTTCCTGGCTTGGTGCTTCCCTGGGATGAACTCACATGGGCTGGGAAAAGGGAGCTGAGCAGCCATAACCACCTCAAAGGAGGAGATGATGACTGAAGAATTAAAAGAAAAATCCTGGAAATCCCCGAGATTCAGGCTAGGCTGCTGGGAAAGGAAAGGAAAGGAAAGGAAAGGAAAGGAAAGGAAAGGAAAGGAAAGGAAAGGAAAGGAAAGGAAAGGAAAGGAAAGGAAAGGAAAGGAAAGGAAAGGAAAGGAAAGGAAAGGAAAGGAAAGGAAAGGAAAGGAAAGGAAAGGAAAGGAAAGGAAAGGAAAGGAAAGGAAAGGAAAGGAAAGGAAAGGAAAGGAAAGGAAACTCTCAGTGTTGGGCTCATCAGGCTGTCGTTCTCTCCCCACACACTCAGAGCTGCTCGCACACAGTCTGTGTGTGCTGGGGAGATTTTTGTCTTATTTCTCAAGGAAATGAGGCACTTGCTACCAGCCTAACTTCTCCCCATGCCTGTCCATGGCCACCCTCAAATGAAGTGTGACAGCATGGATCTCCATCAGCTGAATTTCATAGAACTATGGCACTACTTGGCCCTGAAGGCACAGCTGGCTTGGTTAGGACAATAACAGCAGAGAGCTCAACCACCTCAGCTCTGCAGGTATTCCTGGAGATCCCTCATGTGAAGATGCTCCAACTGTCACTCTACAGTCATGGATCTTTTTTGCTACTTCTTATGTCCTGGCAACCTATGTGTCATCAGCAGAGTCAGAGAGAATTCTGAGTTGCTCAGGGTAACGAGAATGGCTGCTACTGGTTTTAAACATAAGCCAGACCTGCACAGAACCAGCACGGGTTTCTCTGCCCTGCATCCCCCAGTATGCCCTGGTCCAGAACAATGGCAGTTGCTCTTCCCAGAGTCACTCTCGGTCCAATTTATATCACCAAAAAGGAGAAGCACATAAAAAGACAGTTTCAGTGGCTGCAGACCTGCTCATCTCTGTGCCCCTCAAGCAGTTTGTGGATACTGAGGAACTGTGTGCATGTACTTATAATTCAAGCACATGATAAATGTCTGTATTTATAAGATATAGGGCTCTTTTTATTGCATAACATACTAAAATGTTTCCTGTGTACGTCTCTCTATTGATTTAGAATGACTGTATTTCCTTTCTTGGGACTTTAAGTCTCTCATTCAGTTGAGGCAAAATAAAATATTTTTTCGGTGCAAAAAGGCATTAAATTAGCAGTAAAGTTGTGTTGCTGATGCTAGAGACTCCAAGAATTGTCTGTATGTGCCTGGAGCCAGCACTCACAGCCCTGGTAAAGAAGCAGTGACAGTATTTAGCAGTGTATCATTTTCTGAAGTGAGGGTGAGTTTCAGCTTCACACCTGAAGTGCCGCCTATCAGTTCTGAGACTCATTAGCCACAGGGACAAACCTACCATCTTGGTCAAAAATTTTTGGCAGAAGAGTTAGTTAAGTATTATTTCATGCACAGGCTGAATTGCTGGACTCTCTTACATGCTGGGAATGTCCCTTCCAGGAAAATCCTAGGATTTAACCAAGAGGGGTGACAGATGTCTTTTGATTTTAAGGAAGATATGAGGGAAATGCAAATTGGAGAACTCTTTCAGAAGAACATCAGATATATGATGGTGCTCTTCAAGTCCTGTCTTGCATCCTAATTGTAGCTTAAAGGTTAACAAAACCCACAGACAGCCACACTGGGAGTGCTGAATCGTTACATTTTACACAGTCCTTCACACTAGGAAACCTGGATGGTTCCCAAGAGCAAGCAATCTGGAAATAAAAATGTGTCTGATCAATAAAATGAAATGGCTTGAAGAAATTTGAGTTTAGTGCTCTGTAAGTCCTAATTGGCTTTGTGTGTATCAGAGGTGACCTTGTCCTTCACAGCTCTAAAATGAGTGCAGGGTTATTGCAAGGTAACAACTGTGCAGTGGTGATCCCAGTGCTCTTGACAGCCCAAAAAACATCAACCCCAGGAAAAATCAGCAGTGGAAGGGTGGCAAAAATGGAAAAGTGCCTCAGTGGCACCTGAGATTTTCATGCCCTGCTTAGGCTAGAAGGCTGTAACATCAACTCTCTCTGCATCAGACATGGACTAATACCTATTTGTATCCCTACATGCCCTCTTCTTATTTTTTGTCAAAAATACAAAATATAGACATACTTACCACTAACATGATTGGAATAATAAAAAGACAAGCATAAGTATTCAAACAGCATGAGATATTTAACTTGGGAAGTTAAACAAAATCCATCCCAACTGGCTTTCAAGTCTCAGCCCCATGATGTAAAAATCATTCTCTTTTACTTACAGGATGCTAAAATCTCCAGAGGAATTGCTCCTCTCTTCTCAGCAACACATGCAGGCAGAATAAACTTCAGAGGTTTTACAAGGGTGAGTCAACAGAGACAGCTCAGCAGAGCCCAGGCATCTTCCACGAGTGCTCCAGTCCCCTCTAGCAGACACACCTGCCCTTTCATCTGTATCGTAAGGAAATCAGGGAAATTTCCAGAGCAAAACATATTGTGGGCCCTCACAGAGGGAACTGGGAGCTCAGTAGGTTTTAACACATTGCTTGGCTGCAAAGAGTCAGGTTTGAATGGGATTTCCAGCAATGCCCAGAGGTATCCCCAAAGATATGTTTTGGACCTCTCTGCCACAGGATGAACCAAAGCTCCCCAGGAAGTTTCTCTTCCCTTGCCATGTGCATTTGAGCTGACAAGAGAAGTTTGCTTCTCTGGGAACATGCAGCACTGCCAGGTTTTCTTTCACTGCCGTTTTCAAAAGTCTGCATATTTCATTACCTGTGTTTTGTAACCTGGCACTGACAACACTCTTTAAAATGTAACATTTCTCCCTTGTAATGAGAAAATTGCACCCTTGTACACTTAAAAATTCTAATAATACAAATCCAAAATGAGTTTTGCATATTTAAACACTTTTAAATAAAACACTTGATGTTAGTGCGAAGCAAATGATGACTCTTTAGAGGGGAGCAGAAGAGAACAGTTCTGCTGTTAGCACTTCCACTGCTGCAGGAAAAGTGTTTGGGATGTTGAGTGCTGATGGCTTTTTCCAGAGCCACAGGCAGGTCCATAACCAGGGGGACCCAAAAAATTATTATTTTTCCACCTATGTTTGAGCTACTGCTCTGACTTGCCACAAAAAACATTGCACTTTGGGATATCTGCCAACATCCATCCCAACACAGATACTGGACTGTGCCATGGACTGATCCTGGGGTTTCCAGAGCTGGAAGTGCAAACCAGAATCCAGATGGACCCATAAAAATGTTGCATCTGGGGACAGCTAGTAGGACTTCTTAAAAGGCATGGAAATATGAAATATGGAGACTTCATTACCACAGGCAGGTCTCCCCAGAGCCACTGCAAAGCTCAACCGACCTCAAGGTCACATCTTATTCCCACTGCAAGAGCTGTGAAACCAGAGCTTTCAATCAAGCAGTTTCCACAACTTCTGCAGGAAGGCAATCGGTGCCAGCCTGAAGGCTTTTATCTAATTTGACAACACAGTGGTCATAGCTACGAGATTTGCTAAGCCTTGGGAACATGGAATTGTCAACAAAGGGATGGAGATATCTTTTATTTGAAGCCTTCTCCTCCACCCCCTCCAAAAAGTATTCTATAACTCCAGCAACATTTCGACAACTCTAGTAACATTTTTATAACTCCAGCAATAAATTCTTAACCCTCCAAGGGCAAAAATGGAAACTAGTGACAAGCCGTGGTGCCTGGGGCGATGATATGCTACTGTGTAATCTCACAATGCCATGGTAAATAACTAGTGTCGTTTTCTTGTAATGTTCTTATTGCTTTATCAGAATAAACATTAGAGAATACATCACATTCCTTTGTGTTTCTCAATTCCTATTAAACTCCTGGCTGCTTCAATGCGGCCTCTGTGCACAGCTTGGCTGCGCACTGGTGAGCTGTGACTTTCTGCAGTACAATATTATCATTTCTCAACTCCTGTTCTGTAACTGTAACTTTTCATGGGCAAAGATGGATGCCATGAGCAAAATCCAGGCCCAGGCAAAATTTATCTCAATTTATCCTGGACAGAAAAAGTAACTGAGGGTACCTTACTGAAAGCAAAATATACTGCTTGAATGCATTTACAGTAAGTAATAAAATATAGCAGGGAGAGACCATTTACTGTAGGGGAAGAATGCAATATATGATGTCAGTAATTCCCTTTAAAATGATGCTATTAAGCAAGTATAAAGGTGATAATCACCTTTTTTAGGCATTGATGTTACATTTGTAAGCCGGTTGGTGTGTGACATCTACCAATATAAAACAGCCACTTTAAATGTCTTCCAGAAAAAGCTGTATATGTTTTATGCCACTTCCAGGACTGGCAGCTCTCACAGCAGTGTGAAGGGTGAAGGTGGGCCTGAGGCTCTCATCAAGGCAAAGTGCACTCTCCTGAGGACCAGGGTATAAACTCTTAAAATATAAATGTCTGACCTAATCTATGGAGGAGCTGCTGAGGTCAGACCAGGAATAAAATCAGCCAACACACACTCATCTTCATCCCAGCACTGCAGAAACCAAACAAGAGCCCCATCACAGATATTGCACCCAACCCTGGCCAGGCAGCAGAATCCTATTGCAGAACCAGGCTATTTTTGCACAGATTAGGAAGAGCATAATTTTACACAATGAGGCATCTGTAGATGTTTCACACATTGGTTATTTGCAATTTAAAACTGGTTTTGTAGCCTTGGGTTGACTTTTGGCTCCTCCACCCAAAAAATCACAGCCCAGTTCCTTCTGCACTCCATTTGCCTTGAATCCTAGAGGTCACTTAGATCCTTGTTCTCCACATTTCTGTCACGGATTTATGGTTTCCTTTTTTGAATATATGCACTGGGAATTACACAGAATATTCTTGCACCCACCAGTAGCATTTCCCTGTCACTGCAGGGAATGCATTGCCTGCTGCAGATGGATAAGACAGCTCTGAACCTCTGTGATTTCAGAAGCTCTGCTGATACCTGGTACCATTTATGAAGCTGCAGATCCAGAGGCAGGTGATTACAGGGAGAATCTCAGCATCTCCTCTGCTTCTCCAAAAGGCTCAGAATAAAGCCTAAGTATGTGCATTTTGAAGACTTAAATCCTAAAAAGGAAAAAAAATAAAAATCAAACGAACCCCTAGTTATATTACTTTCTACATATCTCACAATTTGTAAGTCAATATCATGATACCATGATTGCATTTTGGCTTGGCCAGCAGACTCAGAGCAGAATTATCCCCTACAAACCCTGGGCAGGGAGCTCTTCCAGCACAGGCTTGATCCTTCTGTCTCTGCACAAGCAAATGCTGAGGTGTTTCAGAGATGTGGTGACTTCAATACATTTAAACCAGTAGCTGCTTTGCCCATCTAGAAGTTGGGCTTTACCTGCACAGAGCAGAGAGAACCTTCAATCTCCAGGCAAGGCATTCCTGTTGATCCCAGTCCCTGGAAGCACATTATAAATCTTGCTTTTACCATTAAGCTCCCCTCATCAGAACAGAAGTGTCCTTATTAGATTATTAAGAAAAGCCCATAATTACCAGGGTCTAATTTATTAATGAGATGGGCAATTTAAACACCATCTTTGGAAATAATGAAATTGTGCTAACTCTGAGACTGAGGGAACACCAACACCATGGAAACTGTCACCAACAAAAGCAGTGATAGTGCAGAGATGTGGTTTGCCCGCCTGCTTAAAATGGAAACAGGACAAATATTAGGCTGCATGTGATGGTGACAGGGAACAAAAGTGCAGTTTGTGGGTTGCCACATTTTCCTTTGGCTTCTGCCCCAGCTGTACTTGGCTGTGGCATTGACATCCCAGAGTGTCCCAGAGGTGAAGCAGAATGGATTCACTGGGGGCTCCACACGTGGTGAAGAAAACTGCTCTCTCCAGGCACTTGCCCATTCTTCAGAGGCCTATTAGAAAAATGGTGAAAAAGGAAAAAACAATTTGGTCTGTTTTGCCTTTCCTGCTGGTATAAGGCTGTTCACTGGTAATGGTGCACACTGAGCAAGATTTATAATGTTGGGCTCTTTCTGTAGAGCCCCAGGAACAGCAAGCAGCCCATCTGCTCCCCATAAAAAGTGTTTCTCTTCCAATAGGAGAGAAACCTCAGAGGCTGCCTGCAAGGGAAGGGGCCAGTCTGCAGGAGCTGTCTGCAGTGCCCCTGTTCAGCAGGATCTCAGAGAGAAGTGCCAGCTGCCATCAGCACAGACTCTTCCCTGGCCACAAGAACTGCAGCTAGTGGGTAAGCAGAAGGTTGAAGGAGGTGAACTTTAGGGCCTTGATAAGCAGATTTCAAGGGATGCTGCAATACAAGCAGAGGTTTCAGAGGATGTAGGAGCATCCCAGCACTGGTGTAAGGACAACCTCCTCTTGCAGGGCCCAGGGAGATGTGCTGTGCCTTAACACACCCCAACACTTGGAAAAGGCAGCATGAGATGTGAGGAAAGCCTTTTTTTCTGGTGACATAAATACTTCTGCTTCTTAGCTGAGAAGCAAAACACTTCCCTGTAATTATTCCTGATCCGGAGCACCAGGCAGCAGCTACATGCAAACCAGGCTTCTCCATAGATGCTTTAATGAGGAGGTCAGTGCATTTTGCATTGAGGGATTTGGGATTTGTACATTAACTGGAGTGGCACGTGTTAGAAGGACATGTGAATTAATGACACTATTTATAACCCATCTCATTATCACACACAGCTTGATGCCTCAGACAGACACTAATTCTCTTAACAAATTTCTTTTGCTGGAAATAAAACTGCTTTGCTTCAGCTGTGATCAGTTAGATGAATGCTACTGTTGTTATTGTTTGTTTTTTAAATGTAAATAGCCCTTTTCAAAGGAAGGCTCCATGACTGCATGGTGTAACTCAGCCCCGAGTCTAGGTCTCAAATACAAAAATATTCATGTTGAAACTGACAAATGAACAATGAACAAATTACATGCTTGAATCCCCTCCTTTGTTTTATTTTTGATCTCTAATATTGGATTGCTATAATTGTTTTGAAGCTCCTTATGTGCACATTACCAATGCATATGTTACTACAGAAATGTAAAATTCAACATCTTGTCCCTTAAATTTTAAAATAAACGTGCTCTTCCTTTTATTTATGTCTTACTCTTTGAAACAAATTAGAAAAGAAACCATCATCTGATAAATATTAAACACTTGGATATGATTCCAACCTTATTCCCTCTGAGGCTGCAGCATGGCACTGGCTTTTTGAGTCTTTCAACTGTAAGAGGACACTGAATCCTAATCCTGTTTCTATAGAAAACAAGTTAAAAGGCACCTTCTTTGTTGTTGTTCTAGATATTTATTCTTTTATAAGTGTTTTAAAACCCAAGAAACATAAGGAAGAGCTATAAGGAAATCAAATCCCCTTCTTAAACACAGACATCCAAGAGTAAATTCCATTCCTCCTCTTTCTCCCTGCCAAAATAAATCACTATTTGCAAGGTTGGCTGCCTGGGGCAACCTCTCTGACCTGTCTTCAGTTTCCTCCTGAATTTGGAAATGATGACTTTTGAAGCAGAGAACAGAAAGCGTCAGTGCTTCTGCTATGGGCTAATTAATGATTGCCCACAAACCAGGGTGGATTTCTGCTCCTCCTGTGTTCTTTGAGCTGGTACTGACAGCCCTCGAAGGACCCTGGTGTCAGTACAGAAAAAATGTCACCTTCCCATGTCTCTTCTTACCAGCCCCTCAGGGGTGTGCAGAGGATGGTGTTTCATTACTCTCAGATGGATGTCTTCATCTGCCCCTAAGTGATCAGGAAAAGAAAGGAGAGGCCACATCCTGGTGGAGAAAGAGCAGGGCTGAAGGTGGAGGCAGCTTCTGCTCGGCAATGAGTGATGCTTTTTCTAAGCCCAAGAAAATAAACACAGGGAATCAATTAGCTCTAAATAAAAGTGGCAATAATGTGACTGATCAGGCACCAGAATTGTTTTAGTGATGGGAATGAAAAGGAATCCATTATAACTGACCACAGGATTAATAAAGATCCATTTCCAGAGGTGTGGAGAAGTGGAAAGGGATGTAACTGCAGCAGTGCTCTCCACCCTCCTCTTTTCTAATGGGATGAAAGCAGAGCTCCTCACTTGCTGCAGCTGCTAAGAGCAGAAAAGGACTTCAGGGGGATGAATCCCAACACTGCCCCATGCAAGGAAGGTGTAGAGTCACCAGTGATGGAGCCTCTGCTCCCTCAGTCCCTCTGTGCTCACCAGTCAGCTCAGAGCCAGGCTCAATCTAAAGAGAAGCACAGGAGAGAGTTCCTGCCTCATAGGTGGAAAAACCTTTGCTGGAAGGTATTTTCAGAAGTCTCTCCCAGCAGCCTCACATGCAGGTGCTGTACTTAATTACAGCCTCCATCAGCTGGCAAATCTACTGCCTTACAGATAATTCTCCATTGCTGCTGCACCACTGGAAATCATCTCGGTGCAAAGTCCTGTCCTGAAACCAGCACAGCTTGGTCACATCTCAGAGGCATAATTTCCTTCACACACAGCAATTTCCAGACTACTCAGGGCTTAGCAAGAAGAGGGATAACATATGATGCATTGCAGGGAAGATAGGAGTTGATTTATATCTCTTCTGTTGCCATGAGACTTCCAGGGTGGAGCACGGAGGAGGATTTAACAATGCATGTCTTTAGGCTAAAATGTCATGGACAAAGAGGACCCCACTAAAAACCAGACAAAAGATGGCCTTTTGCTAGTCAAAGGACGACCTTTTGCAGGACTTTCAGAGAACTTTGCTCCCAGCAGCTGCTCCAGACATCTTCCCCCGCAGTGAGCCATTGCTGTCAGCTAATCTGTCATATTAATTTAATGCAGCAGAATGTGAATAGATTGCAATCCATTCTTGAAAACAACCAAGTGTTTGCTGGTGACTATTTGCATGGAGGAAAGTCTTTCAGGCACATTTGTACCCCTCCTTCTCTCCATCCAGACTGGCCAGGCAGTTTCCTTGCAGACGGCTCAGTGTGCAGCCAGGAGTGTGACTGGATATCTACCCAGGAGTATGGCTCTAACAAAGTATGTGATGATTCAAGGGGTTTTGCTGCCTCTGGCTTCAGGACTGGTATTGATGCTTTTCTTGGGCCTCTGTAAGGCACAGCCTGACACCTTTCACAGGGTGACTTATCTGACTCAAGTGGAGCAAGTCAGGGTCCTGCTGTTTCTCCTTGGCAGAGGAGCTCTCTCCCCATCCTGCTGTACTGGGAGCACCACCACACTGATTAACATGACAATGGGTTTGCAGAGTAAAACACTGTTCTCTTCATTCCTCCCTACCAGAAGTAGTACAGTGTGTGTGCCATGACCCCCTCCTAACTGCTCTAAGGCCATGGAGCAGCCTGATAAACATTTGAAAATCCATTCTTCCATTTCCACCTCCACCAGAGCCCAATCCCTGGCTTCATGGCTTTCTCTCCTTGTATTTTCTCTGTGGCACAGTTTCCTTCTAAACACACTGAAAAGATCAAGTCTGTCTGTGTACACCAAAGATTTCCTTTTTGAGGCAGCAGTTACCAATAAAGGCACTAACTGGTGCTGCTTCTCCAAGACAGCAGGGATAAACAGGAGAGTGGTACTGTCACATGGTGTACAGGGTAATAATTAGCAATAATTAGAGCACAAGCAAATACATAACAGTATGCCTCACAGTTGGACTCTAGTGCCTTAGCCAAGTAATCTTGAAGGCAAAAACTTTCCCATTTTCCTCCAAATTAGGGGTCAAAATTCTGCTGCTGCAACTAAATGCAATGCCACTGAAACAGGAACATTTGTCACTTGGATCTAATTAAACATTGATTAGCTGCTCTGACCCCCAGTGTCCTCAAACACATAAAGTTGAAATCTCACTCCAAAGATTGTCCCTAAGCAAAGTGCTCTGTAAAGTAACTCTGAGAAGTCATTTTAAAATGAAGCCCTGAAGCCAGACTTGTCTGTCCCAGGTGCTGTGCCTGCTCCAGGCACACACTGCAACCCCAGCTGCCAAACTTGGAGCCTGAAGGGATTTCCCTTGGCTCTGAGGGGCCAAAAAAAGAGGAGACAGATATCAATTTGGCCTCTGGGCACTGCCAGCTGACTCCTAACCATCACAAGACAGGGCTCTGAGACACCCAACATCCATAAAGACAAAGCTGTAATGAAAATCTGTCACTCCAAATAAGCCCAGGACTAAGAAACGATCTCCTCTCAAGGACTGCATCAGTGCAAAAGAGCATCAGAACCTCATCCCCCCCTTTGCTTCTCCTTTAACTTAATTTTTGTCTAAAGAAGGTTCTGCCACAAGTCCTGTAGCCGTGGGACCCAGAGCACAGATTTCAGAGAGATAAATCTGGCTGTGTTTGGGAAAATTTCCAGTTATAATGACTTGACCACAACTCCTCTGCAAATTGGTCCCAGAGTTAATTTTCCTTTCCCCAGAAAAAAGCACGACTTTTTCAGTGTGAAGTAGCTTCAGTTTCCACCAGATTTTATTATATTTCATCTACTACCCTGCAGCACCTTCTGTTACCAAGCTGCCCTCCATTACAAAGACAAGTGTAGATGGTCGTGTAGTCCAGCCAGAATTAATTATACCCAGGAAATGAACTCATTTTCAGTTCTTAGAAATATATCTATCCCTATTAGGAGAAGGTCAAATACAGATTTTTTCCTGTGCCAAATGCAATGCTATTTGAGTTAGGAGATTGTAGTCTATAATTATCAAATATTTTGAAGACATTTTAGCACTGACAGCCTGAGACCTCTGTATGTCAGTCAGGCTGAAATCACCTGTGCTAACTCAGCTTTCCTCCCCAGAGATTACAGATGGTGCATGAGGATACCATCACCCAGATTTCTGTGGGACAAAGTGGCCTGCAGCAGTGGGCAGTGTCCAGTTTTGGGCCATCTTCCAGTATGTGTGTCCCCAGGCAGTCATGGCCATTTCCTTCTACCAACATCTTGCCATGGCAGGACCTGCTCACCCTTGCTGTTTTCAAGATAAACAGGTAATAGTCAAAGAGCTTAATGAAAGGCACCACTGACATCTTTACTTTGATGTGTGCTCTCTTTAGTTGCATGCACTTAGAACAACGGAGACATCACCTAGAGTTTGGAAAAATATTCTGTATTAACTGCAGATAGAAAAATTATCTGTAGATAATATTTCTGTGGATTTAATGATTGTTGTACTGGCATGCTCTTGAAAACACTTTTAAATCATTACTGAAACACTTAGCAACTATTTTTCACAAATAGTATCTAGTTTAGCACCTATTTTTTATTAATAATGCCTAGTTTCTCATAAATAAAGAACTAAAATCTGAGTAGCAAAAATTTTTCATAGTAAAAAGTATCATGAATATTGCTAAGGGCTTCATCAGTAAAAGCTTAAGTCTTCTTGGGAAGCTATCAAATGCATAAAACAACAGGGCAGAAATTGGAAGTAGTTGAATTTGCTGGCAAGGTGTCCCAGGTTACCAGAGACAGAGGCAAAACCCACACAGATAAAGATGCCATCTAAAAACAATGGCTCCTGATGCTGCTCAGGGACCAGGGCTGTTTCTCTTCCATGGCATGGGCAGCACACACAGGTGGGATTCTGGTCTCCACCTGCTCTGCCAGCACCCCAGGTACACAAATGGGAAACAATTAACAAGATATCAGATGAAATAATTTTACCTGACACATGCTACATATTCAGGAAAGCCAATTAGCAGTGCTTTGGCTCTCCTTTCCTCTGACTTCAACTCAGATTTTTCCAGATGATGCATGGGATTGCAGTGGAGGGTTGAACAGGTAATTACCTCTCTCTATTTCCTACCCTTCCTCAGCATTATAAGCATATTTAAAGGGCATTTAGAAAAAGCAGCCACAACCAAAATTAAAATGTAATATGAAAAGATAATGTTGGTAGGCTGTCTGGGAAAGTGATGCAGCAGGAATTACACCCTGTACAAAATGTGGCCTTTTCCTCCCCTGAGCTTTGCCCCGGGTTGCTGGGCTTGCTTGTTTTTATCAGCTTTTCTCAGCTGCTGTGGCAGAAGAGGTGCTGCAGCCACACCTGGGTGGTGGCAGGGGAGCTGCTGCCCTCCCACCTGTGTGCAGGACAAGGCAGCTCTTCAGCTGTGACTCTGGGGTCTCTCCCCTGCCCTGAGTGGGGCCAAAGCTGCCCTGAAACTCCCCAACTAGTGTGAAACTGGCTTTAATAACAAATAAGCCTGCAAAAAGTGAAGATTAAAAATTTATTCTGAACTAAATGAAGCTATTAAAAGAACAGTTTTCTGCCATTACAAATTTATGATACATGATATACTAGTACAGCTGCCTTCTTTTGAGAACATAAAACCACACTGGTCAGCCTCTGTGAATACCTTGGAATTCTGCTGCATCTCACCTTTGATGCTCACTGCTGGACTCTAACGCTGGAAGAACAATGAAAACACTTTTTCCAATTATTTAAAGAATAAAAAGCTCACATACCCCTAACTGAAACATTGTGAGAAAGTCTTGGGAGGGATCATTACTAATTTCAAGATATTTTCATTCTGCCCTTTTTCACATAATTTTCCAAGCATAAAATTCCTTTAAAACATCTGCTACAGAATATTCCATTATAAGTTATGGAATATTTAGTATAACCTGAAGTAATGAAAAATTTAAAAAATAAACCATACAGTAAAAAACCCTGTCAATCATTCCTCTTAAAGGAATCCAGAAGGAACTGGCAGCTGAGGAGACAACACCGAATTACAGGAACAAGTAAATAAAAGAGAAATACAGAATTGTTCGTGTTGTAGTAACTCCACATGCCCTGGGATGTGCTTGGCCAGCATTAACAGGGCCCTGCTGCTCACCTGGGGCTGCATTGGACACAGGAGCTCCAAGCTCCCAGTGGACACCCAGGGCTGCTTTCCCTGCACCCCTGGTGTCCCTCTCAGCAGGGTCCTCATCCCTCTTTGCACACCAGGCCATGACTGACTGGGTGATTCTGGCCCCACTGTCCCAGTCCCAGAAATCCCAGTGGCATCAGCCCCACGTTTGAGATCCTTGGTAGAACTGCTGAGTAACAATCAGCACCAAAAGGACCAACCAGGCTTTAAATACAGCAAATTATCGATTTTCTGGCCACGCACATGGGCTGTGAATGCTTTGCTGCACCTCTGCACATCTCCAGTCCCTCTGCTCCCTTCAGTATTTTGATTGTGGTGCTATGGCCATGTGGACCAGGTAGATTTTTGCATCCCTTTCTTTTCTTACACATTGTAATAACTGCACTCTCAGTTGCTGTGAACAATTCTACTGAAGACAAAAATAACCTTAAATTAAAAAATGTTAAAAAAAAAGAGGAAGTCGTTTTCTGGTTAAGGTGCTTGCCAGTACATATTAATTCAGGACAGAGTCTACTTCCCTATAAAAGTTTGATGGTATTCTCTGCTGGAAGGCTGACAAGACATTGAATTCCACATTCAGGAAATGTTTGACTCTATGATGTGTCTATAATTAAATTTATTTCCCTTGAATGCAACCGAGCATCTCCCTGGCTTATTGCACAAGACAGCTGCATGTTAAGGATTATGCCTGTAGAATCAAATAGATTGATGACATGATTTACGACCCATCTGAAAAGATTAATTGATTTAAATATATCTTACACAATTTGCCTTAGTCCTCTGAGAAGAACCAGACCAATTTCACACCTTTGCTTTGTTCTAGAAACAATATTGAAAGGGGGGGTGGGGAGGGGGAAGGAGTGCTTGTTTCATATAGTTAATTAAGAGCTTTGAATGTTCAATAAATTACTGTAAAACGTGAAATGCTTATTGTCTCATTCCTTGTTGTCTAATTCACTATTGGTTTTGTGTTTTTTGCTTCTTTATGAATCAGTCCTCATGCTGGGACTTCCAGGTCCCAACGACTTCCCTGACCAGATCTCCACCATAATGCCTGCACCTCACACAGGCAAAAGGCAAAACAATATTTGTATCTCTGGGAATTTTGTGCTGATCTGCACAGCAAATCCCACAGATTTTTCTGGACAATGAGGGATGAGATGCAAGCCTTGCCCTGAGCTCAAGGATCTCCAAGGTAGTTGCAGCATTGTTCCCCACAGATTTCTCCCTTTGGATGCAACACCTGGTCCATGGGTGGAGCTAGAGAAGTTCAGAGCTGCCCATACAACACTCACACAGCTGACACTGCCATTTCCCACATTTTGTCTTTGAGACAATTAATAAATTTGATTTAAAACAGGACTTTTTTTTTCTCTCAGTAATACTTAGGGGGCTTTCCCTGCAATGTGAATTTTCCATCATACAGAGCTTTTCTAGAGGATTTTGGAGTTTGTTGGACAATACAGAAGCCCACAGCCAGCTCTGAGCTGCATCCCACCCTTGCACACCAGGTTCACTTTGGCTCCCAGTGACCACAAAAGTTCAGTAATGGCTTGGTGGAGTTATAGACCCTCAGGCTACCAATCTGCACCTACCAGGGCTGCCTGGCAGAGGCTCTGAGGAATGGCAAAACATCACTCATTATCACTCTGTCACACCACCTGCCTTTGGAGCAGACAGCAAAAGCAAAACTACACCACGTTTTCAGGACAAACAAGCAAGAAGTACATTGAGCTGTAGCAGCAGGGGCATGTTGGTATGCAGAAACTCACTCTTTGGCTTGGATTTGGGCCAGAAAACAATATCTAACATCCCTACTGGGGTGGGAAATGGGATTTTAAATCTCAGAGTCTTCAGCCAAGTAATTAGATGGACAATAAAATTCACACCCCCTTTCCCAATAGGTAGCCAGAGGCTTTTCAGTGATTTTTTCCTTGTAATATCTTTAATGAAAGCAGCATTGAAATGTAATATCACATCACCTACAGTTTGAACGGAACTTTAAACTGCACAGTCTTAAAATTAATTATATATTTAATTACTATGTCCTTGTAGATACATTATGGTCATATTTATAGCTATCTACAAAAATGACAAGTTGGCCATAAAAACAATGAGGTGCAAAGACTTACAAGGGCATCATTTAGAATCAAAGTGTGTTAAGTGGCTGTTCCAGTACAAATGCCTGAAAGTTTAGTGCCACAGGTTCTCTGCTATATAGTCATCATGTAAATATTTGTGTCTGTAGAAAGAGTGATGTTCTTGCAAGGACACAATTTGTACAACATTTATATATAATTTGGCATCAAAATAAACAGCCCCCTTTTGCTTTCAGTTCAGATCTGGCATAAAGCCATTAAATTTGCTCCAGATTTGTACTGCAAGCAGGAATTTTGCCCACTGCTTCTATAAGGCAGCTAATTTGCCAGTATTGTATTTTTGTTCTGTGCCAACTAATTTGGATACAACAGATTGGATTTAAGGGTCAAAAAGTCAAGAAAATTGACTGACTGAAGATGATGAAATATTTTCTCAAAACTGATTTAAGATAATTGAAACAGCTCAGAGAAGTCGTGAAGCATTTTATGAAATCTGTATTTCATAGAAGGTAAAATTGAATCTAGGTGCCAGCAGCAGCCTGACATTGGTCTTAGAATGCCTGCCTCAAATCAGTGTTTTCATCAAAAACTATTTTACTTCTGGCAGTACTGGTGGCCAAGGAAAATAAAACAAAATAAAAAATTATATCTGCACCCTAAAGTCCACTTAAACAGACACCAGAAAAAGAGCAAAGAACCAAAGAGTTTTCCTGACCCAAGTCACAGATCCGTTAGGAAACTACCTGTAGCCAGATGTCAGATTGCACACAAACCTTTTGTCCAGCATAGCAAGGGTGAATCAAAGTCTGGAATCCAAGCAGCCTGGAAAGAGCAGTTTCCTTTCATTACAGCCCAACCATGTGTGCAGCATTTCTCACCAAACCAATACAACTTCTCTTTCCACCATGGTGGGGACAGTGAACGTGTGTGTTTCTATTGCAATAGAAGTTATGAAGACAAGCAAAAAGGCTTTCTAACCTGGGGTGATACAAGGGGAATTACTAACTCCATGTGGCAGGCAGCAACAGCACAGCTTGGAGAGACTATTTTGGTGGGGCTGTGGCAGGATGACAAGAGCCCTGGCAACATGAAGAGGATTTATAAAGGACAAAGGAAATGGGCCTTGGCATCAAACTAAAGTCACTGCACATGAACTGGGCTAATTAGTGCTCATTGACACTTTGTGGCACAGAAACTCATACTCTTGTGTGGGAGTAAATCAGCAATTCCATTCACAGGCTGGCAAGCCACTCTGGGGACAAAAGCTGACACCTGAGTGAGTTGCTCATCCTGGTGACTGAACACAAGAAAAGCGGCCAGTTTGTGGATCCTGCCGTTTTTCTGAAAAAGGTGCTGCATCTCGTTGTGCTCTTCTTGTCCCACAAAGTGCTCTCTGGGTGTGGGATGAGAAAAATTCCATCCCACCTGCTGTCCTCAAACTGCTGCCTTGCAGTGGGTTGGGAACTGTGAGCCCCTACTGCTCTGAAAACCCCTCACCTTGCCCTGCTGCACAGCACTGCAAGGACAGCTTTTAATCCTGTGCTGAGGGACACAGGGCCACCAGGCTGCTCAGTCCTGGGCATGCTATTTGTATGGAAAATTTCTCCTGGTTTACTCTTACACAGTTTGCATTTCTGCCTCTTAAGGCATCTCTGACTTGGGCAGACCCCTCAGGATGAGCGTGCCATGCAGCTCTCAAGTGCTCCTGTGCTGAGCAGAGTGAGGAGCCCCTGAAGGCTGAGAGACCACCTGGGAACACCAGCAGTGCCATGTGAGCCTAAAGGACAGACCTACAGAACCACAGGAAACAGGGCTGGGAGGCAACTCACAGGTCCAGCTCATACATTTTCTTGCCTAGGGCAGGAACAGCTGAACCCGGCCTCTGAGAAGTCTCATCTGTCCTTAACCACCTCCTCTGACTACTCAAGTATTATATTGCTCACTAGGAAGTTTTTACAGCTGTCTGGTTATGATTATCCCTTCACTTTTTCAAAGTCTGCCTACAAGAGGCAGGTAGGTTTTGGTAAATCAGAGAGGAGCTTGGGTACAGCCACTGAACAGCACCACAGAAGGCTGCAGGTCCCAAGAGGGTTGAATCCAGTCCCACAGTCAGCTGAGACACTGCACTATAGCCATCTTGCCCCAAAACCCCATCCTGGCAGCACTCAGCATAATATTCACCAGGAAATTCCAGCCTTCCCTCTTCCCGGAGTCTCCAGCTGCTAAATGGCCCTGTGGATCTGAATTCAAGGTGGGAATTTCCATCAGATTTCCATCATTGGCATCCTAGTAGAATTACTTTAGGCTTTGTCCTTGGGGGGAAACATGTATTATGCATAGCAAGAATTTCTCCATCCATCTTCCAGAATACATTATCAGTCTCAGTAAGAGCTTTCCAAGTCACCAGTCTCATTGGAAAGGAAGGTGAGCTGACCCATGAATGCTGCAGCTCTGAAGGCTCTTTGCTAGAAACACCATCCATGAGGCACAAGGGGCAGGAAGGCTGAGTACAGACCCCTGGTGACATGCACTGGACTGTCCCTCAGGCCATCTGTCCCATGTCCATTACTGCTGAGTGCATTGAGCATCTACAGGGAGCTGCAGAAGCAGGGGGAAAGGAGTCTACATCTTTGTGGAGGTATCAGGGACAGAGCCAAGAAACAGGGAATCTCCAAATATCTCTTGGGACTTCCCAAATCCAACACAGTAAGATTAAATTTAGCATCTTACAGCTTCCTTGGAATGGGTAGCAGGATAAGAGGATGATTAGGGGCAGTGGAATAGACACAGAGAAAGCCACTGAAAACATTGTGGGGCATGTTCTAGAAGTGTATACACATGAACTAAAGCAAAATGCATTACCCTATTTTACCTTCTGTACTGTAATAGCAAATGTCTTATTTCGCTAATGGAATGTGCAAATGTGGCAGAAGTCTGAACCCAGACTCACGGGGGCTATTTTTACAGCTTGTAGAATCAGAGAAAAATACCTCCCAGAGACACAAGGCAATGCAATCAGCCATGGCTGGCAGCTGGCTGCTCCCTTAACGAGCAGACATCTTACCCATGTGTCCAGAAAGGCCACTCCAAGTACAGCTCTGTTCCCATTGTGTTCTAATCCCTCCCCCATCAAATCGCAAAAATATTTATGCCTGCTGTATTACATTAAAAATTTATATTTCTGAAAATTAATGAGTTATGACATGACACCAGGCATGATAATTGAACCTCAGGGCCCACCCCCGTTGAAGCTGCTTTAGAACTGCCTTACTTTTGGGGGTTAGAATAACCTCCAGATGGCATTGGGGATGTTAAAAATAAAGAGACATCCAAGCCTATAGACTGACTTTCCACCGAGGGATATGTCTAATTATACATCCACTTTGCTTTTTCCCCTGCAATGTATTGGAAGCAATTACTTTAAATAGATAAAGGATGTCAGTGAGGCTCAATTTGCCTCTCTGTCTATCAGCTGTGCAATATGAGCATGCACAGAGTAGTCTTAGTCATGGATGTGGATATGTCCTGAAGTTGTATTCTGACATTTGTGAGCCTCGTTAAATGTGCTGCCTTTATTGGTTTGTTTTTTGTAATTGCAGCATACGAAGATTTTCAAGATTTTTGATTCTACTCTTGGCATTTAATTTGAAGTGATCCTGAGTTTAGTGCAAGACACATATTGGAAATGACCTTCAAGCTTAAGAGAAAATAATTTCATTTTAGAATCTGTCAATAAGCAATAGGCAAGAGCCTTATACATTTAGTAGCATCTATCAAACATTTCCCTTAAGAACTTGCTGACCTTCTTGGCAGAGGCCATTCAGCAACACACCACTTCTATTCACCTCCTTTATCAAAGAGATGGGATTGCTACTAAGCCATTTCTGCACTCAGAAATTAGGTCAGCTATCAACAGCAACAGATTACAGAGCTCAAATGATCTGTTCTCTCTGCCTGATGAAAGGGAAGTGTAAGAGGGGCCTTTCAGAGCCTTACAGTCAGGGCTCCTCAGCTCAGCTCTGCTCCTGCATTACATGACTTTACTTTTTAAGGACAACAATTTTAAAAGGAGGCTATTTAGCAGCCAACTGTAAATCCACCCAACAGTTGTTACATTCTGGTTTTGCCAACAGGAGGCTGGATAACAGCTGATCAGATAATTTGCAGTGAATATTCAGAGGAATATCTCAGGCCTTACAGCTGTGAAAGCAGGATCAGATCCGGGACAGGATTGATCCCAGTGAATTACACAAGCACATTTGACAGGGAACTCATTTTGCACATCACAAGAGGGAAGGAGGATGTTTTGAGTGACAGCTTCTTCAATAATAAGTTTTTGATTGCACAGTAGAAAAACTACAAATTAAAATTTTTAGAAATCAGGTGATAAATTAAGAAAAGTAAGTGTTCTCCGATGATTTAAAGCTCTAAAAACACATCCCATGCATACATTAGTTTTAGCAGAATGAAATTACCATGTTTCCAAAATTAATTCTGTAGCAACAAGCTTAACAGAAGGTAAACAGTTGCAAGTCTGTCCCAGTAATTTATTTCATAGCACACATTCATTTTGTGCAAGAATCCCCTTTGCATTCTCACCAGTAGTCGGCTTTGAAATGTTTCAGCTAGTTAGGGATGCTGCAGACACTCAGCTCACAGATATCCTTGCCACAGAAAGGTAACTTGCAGATGCCCACAAGCCCTGAGCAGATGGTGCACTGAAGAATTTCTGCATACTGAGGGGCTGTTCAGAGTTAAAAGGAATTTTTATGAGCCCACCAAGAAGTAGATGCAAGCACAGCTAATTTCTAATTATCAGACATTCAGCATGAATAGGACAAGCCCTCTGTGTTGTGCTTCAGCACACTGGGGTAGAGAAAAGGCTTCAAAACAAAGCATCAACAACACCAGAGCAGAATCAAACCGGTGTGGCTTTTCCTGAGCCCAAATCCTTGCTCCTGCCCTCCCCAAGTCTCTGCTGGAAAAGGATGGATCTGTGCCCCAAGAAACCTCTTGGGATTTATAGGCACTGAAAATGCCAGGAACAGCAACAGCAACAAATCAAACTACTTTTAATTTTAAAAAACTATCAAAATTTTGGAGGAAGTAATTATTGCTGAGATGGTTTTTCTCCAGATGTTGAAAATAAGTTTCCCTTGCACGACAAAATAAGTTTGCTAACTTTCTAGTCTACTATTTTTTATGATTCTCAGCAGTGCTGCGAAGTAGAATTTGATAAGTTAAAACTGGCAAGTGGTTCTAAGGAAAGCACTGCAAACTTGTAGGTGCACCAACGGAATTCAGAGTTTTATGCAGGATGTATTTTGGAGATACTTAAATCTGGAATCATGAACTTCTAGAACAGCAAACACATATTTTGTGAGCTCATAAAGATTTGTTGCTATCATGTTTGTGCCATCCCACAGGCTTAAAGGACTTTTTAAAGGTTATTCTGTTTAAAGCTGGAAGTAAAAGCATATAATTACATGAAATGTAAATAAGACATCACTCACAGTTCTCTATCCTGCATGTTATCTTTGGCAAGTAAACAGAATATTCACAAATAATAACCTTCAAAATGCTCTTTTTTGTTGTTGTTTCATTTTTTATACAAAATGTTAGACATAATTTTTACTCAGTGTGAATACAGGTATTTTCAAATGTTAATTGGTAATACAGTTTTCATTAAAACAGGAGGATTTATCAGAAAAATCTTCATTAAAACCTTATTATTTTCTTACCAGTTTTAGCCTGAGAGATTTTTTTTTCATTATTTTAACAGCTAAATAAGAAAAACAATAGGCTTTTTGTAAAAAAAAGACAAGGTATACATTTTAACCCTTAGATAAAATGACAACAGCCTCCCTTACATCCCCAGCCACTTCCACCCCAGGTCTGTATTCTCCTGCCTGCACCATCCCTATCTGCTCCTATTGAAAGCATCCACCTAAGTTGTAGTTTTCAAAGAGAAGGTCCTAACCCCCAGATTAAAGAAAAGCCCTTTTCTGTCTGCATCTCCATGAAACATTAAACTGGATGCACACACATTGAACTGGGTGCACGTTAAGAGAACTGGAGCAAACCCAGCTGCAAAATAGCTGTGAGGACCAAACTTTCCCTTTTGGGGTTAAATGTAACAGCAGTAAAACCAACATACCTTCCTCGTTTGTCTTTGTATTGATTAGTAACTGATTTTCCTATTGAAAAAAAAAAAAAAGACAAGTTTTGTTATTAAAAGATTCAATCATATTTATAAATAATAAAACACAATTAAAAATCCAAACATGGACTTTTTCTCTCATCGGTTCAGAGCCCTAATATCAAGTGCAGCTATTCCCTGCAAAACTTTCAGATTTTTAACTAATTATGTTGTTAATCAAGAGCATGACTGCACTTTGATTGCACTCAGTTATCTCTCATCTCTTTCTTCTCAAAACAGTAGAAAAAAAAATCCAGAACAAAAGGTTCACATCTCTTGCAGCTGCTCTTTATGCACATCTAATTAATCTTGGGACTATTAAAATTCAATACAATGAGAAAGTGGCCAATACCATAATCAGATAAACGAGCTCACACAGTAATGAAACAATCAAATCAAACAAGCTTCATCAAATATTCCTCAAAAGTGACAGAACAAATACGTTTCAATGTCTGTTTTCAAATCCCTGGATGATGTTCTGATAGCCTTGCCTCATCCTTCAGGGAGCAACAGTGGTGTCTCCTACTGCATGTGATGAATTATCTACACTTTGAAACACAGAGAATTTATCTCTAGTACCTTTCTGGATCAAATGCTTCTTGAAATTCTAAAGCAACTAGAAATGGCTATTCCCACTTGAAGACAACTCAGCATCTGCAGATTAAAGGAACTAAACAAACATTTCCTCTCAAACCCAACAAGAAAATCTTTCCAGTAGCAAAGAGATTCACTACATAATTGCCACATGTTCCTTACCTCTCAGCAGCTTCAGATTTTACATTCAGAAGTGTAATGGATATTATCTGAAATAGGACATTATTTCTGTCTTGATAATTGTGTTATGTTTAGAGCCTGACACCACAGATTAATGAAATCCTCCTGAATACAATGATGAGAGAGTAACTGGGTAGGTATTTTTGCCAGTTACTTAAGACAATTTGGGGGCAGCTTCTCTGAGAATAAATATCTGCCCCTCCACAGGAGCAATGTCTCCTACAGGTCTTCCAATAGTCTTCTCTCTTCTCTGCAGTTTTGAAGACAGAAAAAAAATTATATTCACTCTCTTGAGTAGACAGGCTCTAGGTTCCTATGGAATGATGGCTGATTAAGAGGGCTGTTATTCTTCCTGTGATATGTATTGGTGACACAGTGAAAGGCTCTGTGATTAATGCCATGTGAGCTCATGAACTGAAATCGTGTGAGATGCTTGCAGGATGTTGGCATGAATTTATAAGTAGTGGAGGAAAATGAGTCTATCCTTAACTGCTTTGCTTCATCTGCTTTCTGCCTCTATCAGCCTCCATCAGTTTGCTGGGATTGCTTTGCACAAGAGATGATGCAGTTTGCACAGACAGCAAACAGTAAATTCATACCTCTAAAAAGCACCTCTGAAAACCCACAGAATGAGACATAGCAAAATCACTTTTGGGTGACCATATTCAGACTAAAATTCTTGCCAGCATCACATACACTGATTGATTTCATACACCTAAAGCAAAAAGCCCTGGCAGCAAAATCATCAATGAGCAAGCATTGAGCAATGTGCATCCCAGAGCAGCAGTCCCTCCACCTGCCCAAAGCTGTTCCCATTCAGATCAGGAATAATTTTTCCAGTCTCTCCAGCAGATGAGATTTAGATCCCACGTTCATGTAGGTGGCTACTTTTATGAACCCATTCAATAACAACTTGGAAGAATTTGTCAGCATGATTAACAATTATAAAAGTGCTCAAAAAGAGTGCTCTTTCCAGGGTTTCATGATCCACCTGAGAGATATCAGTAGAAATTTGAAAAGCACATTTTAATTAAAATTAAACTTAAGTATAAACTGGATTTTTAAAATTTAGATCTCATTACAATCCAGAGTACCCCTCCAGCTAAAGAATTGGAGTTGTTTAAGGTTTCATCATGCAAATCCCTTTTCTTGCTGTGAGGTTTTTACTGCTGTTAAGCACAATAAAAAAGGAAGATGGTCCAGGCTGCTGCTCCTTTGAGCTTCACACTGGTTATACTGGGGGTGTAGAAACCCTTCATGCTATGAATGAAGCATCTGGATAACTTCAATTGGCTTGAAAATCTCTGTGCCCTTTTCCCCCCACATTCCTTGCTGTTGGGAGTAGTGCTGGGATTGAGGATTAAAACCAGTTTTATCCTGGTTTCTGCTGCAGTGCCCCTGTGTGAGCTTGCATATTCTCCACTCACATTGTATGCTATAATCCAGAGAAATTCACTCTCCTCTTCATATAACACAAACCCTCAATCCCAGCCTGAAGCAAACCAACAACAGCCTTGATTAGGAGGAAAAAGCACAGCAAAGCACCTACAGACACCAGCACATGTAGCCCAGCACACTTTGCATTTCTCCTGCTCTCCCTGCCCTTGGGCACCTGCAGCACCCTGTTTCATTTCTTCCCCAGATGTCAGTGCAGCACCAAAATGGCAACTTTTTCCTCTACTGAACTGCTGTTGATACCCAGGCACACACAGCCCTTCCAAGAAAGGGAGGGTGGAAGCATAACTGCAATTCTCAAGGGTGCTTCCAGCTTGCATATGTTTTAACAATGCTCATAAATGTCAGGGTTTGGAAAATTTTATCTGATAGTCCATTCATATTAGTACCTAGTTAATAATATGCTATTTTTTACTGTTTGCTGTCTAAAAACACTCTATTGAAAAATGTTACCATCTTACCTCCAAATATCACTAATATTTAGAGCAGTTGAAAATTGCAATCAAGTATCACAAAACTCATCTCAGCTTTGGGAAAGGCAGAGTGTTTCCCCCTATCCTCATGTCATTAGTGAATTAGGCAGTTTCCAGAAAAGCAAAGAACTGGAAAGTTTTTGCACCTGGTCGTGACCACTTTGCATGCTCTCAGCTCTGCTTCTTCAGCAGGAATTCAGTGCCAGGAAATAACAGACTCTTTACCTGTTTTTCCTCTTTCCTTAAGCTGTATTCCCCATTGCTTCCCACTGAGCAAGAGCTTTGCTTTCTCACCCCATGGTCCAATTTCCTGAGTTCACGCAGTGCTGTCTGAATAGCAGCATCCCAAATTGCCTTTTTCTGGTTGCATGGTCACACACACACTCCTCATAATGAGCAGCTGAGGTTATGGTTGTCCTGACAAGGGGAGAGGGGGAACAGGCTGCATAACTCAGAGACATCAGCCTTCTGAGAAGCTGGGCTTCCACCAGCAAAGTCTCCCTCACGATTATGGATCCTCCTGAGGACATGGAGAGACTCTTCTAACAGACTCAAGAGTTTGGGAGCTGCCCTGCCACCCTGATTTGGTAAATCTGCATTGCTGCAGGCTTGGCTTGTCCCCACAGTAGCTGCAAATTTGCTTTTTGTGCCCCTTGCCTGGAAATGTGGAGATAGTCTGGCATCACTGAGTCAGCAGAGAGTGAAGGAGGGATGGAGGCACAGGGGCAGCATTACCTCTCTGCAGTGGGGTTAATCTCCACAGAAAAAGTGAGAATTTTGTCCCACGGGATTTCTGCCAGAGTCACGGATTGCAAAGGTAAGCCCAGAGGCAATGCAGGATTTTTGCTGTACCCCTATCCCTCCAAAATCTTTACAGATGCCTGACTTCTCACTGCATGGGCTGTAAGCACAAAACCACCTGCTAGCTCAACCAGTGCTGGAGGTCCCCTGTCCCCAAATGCCAGAGAAACCCAGGGCTTAACTCTGACCCATCATGAAAGAAACTGGAGAAACCTCACTGTGCCTGCAGACTGAGCTCCCTGCCGCTAGAGCAAGCAAATAAATCCCACTGGCTAAACCATTAAAGCCTCACACTGTGCATTTCCCAGCATTTCCCTTTAACTACAAAGCTAAATTAGTATTAAAAAGAAAAGGTGACCAGATATGCCACCTTGGTTGCCAGGGAGCCTTCAAACACAGAGGTTGCTTTCAGCAGGCAGGGCTGCTCTGCAGTGAGGAGCCTGGAATTTCTCTGTATGTTGGAAAAGCACAAAGATTTTTTTACAAAATCATGTGTGTTGACTTGGCACGGCCTGGTTTTTGGTAGCAGGGGGAGCACAGAAGTGACTTCTGTGAGAGTTGCTGGAAGCTTCCACCATGTCCGACAGAGCCAATCTCTGATGGCTCTGACGATGGACGTGCTGCTGGCCCAGTTACAGAGGGTGGTAATGCCTCTGTGATGACAGATTTAAGAAGAAAATCCAAAGAGCACACGGGCAGTTTTTTTCGGGGGTGGAGAGAGTGGGCTGAAGACGGGGGGGAGGTGTTTTAAAGACTTATTTTGCTTCTCATTATCCTCCTCTGACTCTGTTGATAATAAATTTACCCTACACCTTTAAATCGGAACCAGTTTTGCCCTTAGAGTGTTTTCTCCCAGTCCTTAACTCATGAACCCTCTGTTAATTTTGTTTTCCCTCTCCTCTGCCCAGCTGTAGCAGGAGATGATGAGCAAACAGCTTTCATGGGTGCCTGGCATTTGTCCAGTGTCAAACCACAACATCATGGGTGGTCAACATCACAAATACTTGGTGCCTTCAGCAGTTTAAAGGCACCTGTAATATTTCACTCCTCTCTGGAGAGTTACATAGCATCCAGAGGGGCTTTGCTAAGAGACAGCAGCACTTGTCCACTCCCCTGCAGTCCTGGAACTCAGGAGAGCTGCTGCAAAACCCAAAAGCACCAACACAGACTGTCAGAAAGGAAGAAAGACAAGATGTCCCACATGCACCCTCCTCCTCCTCACAGGCCTCTTTCAGCATTCTCCTGAGCAAACAACAGGGGTTGGAGACAGCAGCCATTCTCAGCAGCTGATTCTTCCAAGAGCAGGAAAGAAGCCTGCAGCACTTCCTCGCTGGAGAAAATCAGTGAGGGAGAAACTTGTTTAGTAGGTTTGCATAAGCAGTGCCACCCTAGAGCCTTCCAAAACTGTTTCTGAAGGAACCAACA
The DNA here is from genome assembly GCF_052056855.1 of Sturnus vulgaris. Taxonomy (NCBI): domain Eukaryota; kingdom Metazoa; phylum Chordata; class Aves; order Passeriformes; family Sturnidae; genus Sturnus; species Sturnus vulgaris. Next base: position 12,901,541 of record NC_142256.1, on the reverse strand, counting down.
CTCCTTGGAAGCATCAGAACAGATCTCAGCATCTGAATTTTCTTGTTCCTGTGTTGTTTCTTTCTGAAAATAGGATTTCCAAGTAGCTTAAGCTGCCAGCAATAGCCTAGAAAGTTGACTTTATTCATATATATATGCATATAATTGGTTCTGCAGAAACACGTGGAAAGTCAAAATGACACAGTTGGGGTGAAATCACAATATATTGATTTAAGGCATCTGCAGCCCCTTGCTGAGGCAGCAGGCACTGGCATCCACACACAAGATACACAGTCGGTACCCCTGAAGGTAATTTTAAACGCCCTGCTCTCTGCTCCCTCATGGAAAAGTGGCACAGCTCTGGCTCCCCAGCATATACTCAGTTCCAGGATCAGCCCCAGCCCTGCAGATAAGCAGTATCACAACTTAAAAGCATCAAGTAAAAGGTCAAAGTCACCTGGGCAGGGAGCAGAGAGCCAGTCTTCCTCCGTGTTTCTACTTCTGCTGCAGACCCCAAGGGAGATGTGTGCTTCCTGGCAGCACAGTCTGAGATGGGATGTCAAGGAAATCCATGTCCTAATTATCCACTGTCCCTAGCACAGTAACCAAAACACAAAAAGAGGAGAGACTTCTAGTCTTCTGCTTTCTCTCCAGCTAGGCAACTCCCACTATCAGCAATTGCATCTCATTTGTTTAATAACGATAGAGAATATTTGTGGGTGATAACAATACACACTACTTTGATGTATATTTGATAACAAAAGTTAATGTATAGTCAAAGGGACATGGGAAAAAATCAGCCAGAGGAGGTTCAGGAAGCAAATACAGTTTGTGGTACCTTCCAATTTCCAGCTCCATATGCATTAACTCCCAAGTGCCAGAGAAACCCCTGTAAATCAGTGCCAGGGCAGTGGGAAGTGCAGTGATGCACACACAGCTGCACTAGCAAAGCCTGTTCCATTTCTGAGCTGTCAATGCCACGGCGTTCACCTGAGAGGGATGATGCTCTGACAAAGCTGTTTCCTCATTGCAATGACCTAAAAGGGACAGCTTGGCTCACCAGAGAATTGACAATTAAATTGCCTGGGCAAGGAGACTGCAGCTGCCTGGAGTTTTATCGAAGGATGTTTTAAAGAGAAGAAGGAAAAAATACCATTTGTCACTTCAGTCTCCAGAAGTTTGGCCAATGTTTCCTTCTGAGAAGGGGTTTAAAATGTGAATGAATGCACAAGCCATAAAAGCAAGACATCCATGAAAGTCCAGGTCCTTGCAGGAGTTATTCTGCAGGCTGGGGTGGAAAAGCTCAGTCTGGCTGTGAACAGCACACCCAGCACATCCTCCTTCCCACTGCCTTTGGGACACAGACAATTTGTCATTCCTGATGCTCTGTAAGTCATGCTAGAAGGACATCTAGAGCCACTGCACAGCACACAAATACTGCTTAATTCATAGAACCACGAAGTGAATGAGGTGAGAAGGTGCTAATGGCCCTTCAGTTTGTATCTTCCAGATGAACTTTGCTCCTCTTTCCTTATGCCCCACACTTCAGGTAGGTAAAGGTGGAAATTAGTTTCTGCTCCATCTCCTTATCTCCAGGCTGAACCATCCACATGCATCCCACACTCTGAACCCTGCCAGCTCCTGACACGTGTTTCAATTTAAAAAAAAAAAAAAAAAAAAAAGCAAGACCACCATCAGCAATAAAATTTACAAAATCTAAACAACTTTCCCCACCAACAACCCCAAATTCAACCTTTTGGGAAAACAAAAATAAAAAATGCTGGCAAATTATCACATCTCTGACTAATATAATGAAAATTTAAACTTCTAGATTATATTTCATGCTCTTGGCCTTTGACTGCATTTATATGCTTGGCTATAACTTAGAAAAAACCCTTTAAGGATGAACAAGCCAAGGCAAAATTTTAACATTTAGTCTGACTCGGATTTCCAACACTTAGAGAAATTGCAAATTTTGCCATGCTAATCCTGCTCATTCATATTAATGCATGGGAGATCAGTATTAGTACGATCAAAATGCATACTCAGTGTTGTGAGCTTATTTATTTAAAATAGGGTTTATCATCAGAATGCAACATTGAGAGAACATTAATACTGTGAAGGCAGCAAGGCTTGCTAAATTGCTTTGAGGAGTTAGGACAACGTTATACAGAATACCTCAGAAGTTAATCAAGTACTTTGTGGGAATTATAGACCAGAGAATTAGAAGTCATACTGGCCACAAGGTACAAGTGATAATCTTTGAGTGATTTGGTACAGTAGAACTAACTAATCCCAGAAGGGACAAAATTATGTCCACAATGCTCAGTGAGAGAGCACAAATGTCACAAGATCTGTCAGTGTGAAGCCTGGAGTTTCTTAATGTGAGTTTGTCTGAAGAAAGGGAACAAAACCAGTTAGCTCATGATATACTTCAAAGTCTTTCATGAAAGATGACTTACAAGAATTCATTTAAAGATACATATAAATTCGTTTCTGCAAAGATAAAATGTATTTTTTGAAAACTGATGCCAATATTTTGGCTCAGAGAAGACACAGGAGATAAGGGCAAACTGAATCTTTCTGTACACAATAGCTCACGTGAACAAAGCAGCCTGGCAGCCTTGTGCAGTGGAAATGAATATTGTTCTTGTTCTTGTGGATTACATGGTGCTCAAAAACCAGTGCTAAGAGAGCTAAGAGAGATGAGAACAGTTTGATGGGTACTATCACTTCATCCGTCCAGAAAGGATTTTAAAGCTTGCAAAGTTGATTACATTCTTTACGTTTTGTTGCTAGAATGACAGACATTTCTGCTCCCACTGCTAGTGGAGACATCCCCCACATAAAGCCAAAGCTGGCTGTTTGGAAATGAGAACTGTGAAATGCTGACTGCCAGGAAGGGCAGCCAAGACAGACACAGTTCAGAGGGTATTACTGGGAATCATACAGTCCCTTTTTATGTCTGACATCTCAGCTGATTTAACTGTCATTTTCAGAACCATCCTAAAATATATAAATTTCTTGAATAAGGGTGTTTCAGTATTTCTCATTAATAAACCTGGTCTTTTGAAGCTCTGAGGAGCTCAGCTACCCTCTGAATGAAGCTTTGCACTCATTATTCCAGCTCGTTGCTGCAATGTTCTTGGGTAACGAAGCACAGCACATAATATGGCTGATCATTTAGCTCCAGAGGACACAACGACAGAAATTGCACTCCTGTTAGAAGATATTTTTCTGAGCCATTCTAAAGAATGGATTTTTTTTTTCCAGAGTTTAATTTATTTTCCCTCAGGAATCTACACATGCTCCAAATCTAGACAATCATGAGAACAAAAGCTACTGAATTCAATGAGCCAAAGAGTTAAGGGTTTTTTTTCATTCTCCCACCTCTTCAGGATAGGTGGTACTTTGTCCTCTACCTCGAGCTCATTTCAGTTGCATAGGCAGTCACAGCAAGGTTTCCTCTCCTTGCTCCAGAGCAGAGGGACATGGTCCCTGCCTAAATCAAGCTCATTCTTCATTAAAGTCTGGGTACAGCAGCCCTGCACAAGCCAAGCCAAGAAAGGTGCAATGAGGGTGGAAAGCAAGAGTTCCCTGGAGCAGCCCAAAGCAGGCAGGAGTCAGGCAGTCAGCAGAAAGAACCCCAGTGCTTTCACTGGGCTTCAATTTGATCTTCAGCTATTTCAATTTGCAGAAGTCTCCCCCTGTGAGGCAAGGTGGGAGAGAGAGAGAGAGAGAGAGAAGGAAGGAGGAGAGCCTGGTCTCAGTTCCCAACAGGAGAGCAGCACGCCTCAGCCATGCACAGGTACCCAGGAGCATGCTGTGTGCAGAAGGCTGGATTTTGGGCCAGCCTCTAGAACGGCTCAAATTGCTCAAGAGCAATGCTGCCCCAAGCCAAGGAGCAGGAACAGCAGTGGAGGGATGAGTTGTCACGTCCTGCCTCATGTCTGGAAAAGCACTCTATATATATGAAAACTTTGTGAAAACAACAAAATGTTGCGCACAACAGCGATCTACAACAGGACAATATCTTTGTCCTCAGTTGCCCTTTGTGAAATTGTACAAATCTTCTCATAACAGTAGTTGGTGAGCTCCAATTCCACCTCTTGGGCTCCTGCCCAAATTGCAGAGCTGAGCCCAGGTGCTCAAACTCAGGCTACCCCACGGTGGGATTTAGCCATTCTGTCCAGGGACAATCAGCTCCACAGCAAACCTCACCAGAGGTTTAGCTAATGACCATATGACCTCTCCTTCCCTTCTGGCAGCACAAAATCTGTTTGCTCAGGTGGGAGCAGGGGCAGAGCTGCAGGCAGCTGCTCTGCATCACTCAGCAAATCCCACATGGCAAATCAGCTTCAGGGCCACGGCTTCAGCAGGAGGATGGGAGAGCTCCAAGGAGCCAGGGAACAAACAGGCACTCAACACTCCCTGCTGCAAGGCAGGAGGGGTAATGCCCAGGGAAAGGCTGGTTTAGCAAACATTTATTTATGTGCAATGCCTCTCTAAATAAGAAGCTCCTTGCCTTTGACTCTGTAGACATTCCCACGCCACCTTATTCCGAGGAAATGCTGTCTCTACCACATTCACTTGGGTTTTTGGTTGCTGAGAATTTTAAGCCAGGTTGCAAAAATCTCAGAACAGCTTTCCACAGCACATGAAAGCTGTTGTGTTGGGTTTTATTTAGCTGCAAGTGTTCAAAAGCAAATGCTATGATTTATAAATCTGGGGGAATAGTGGTTAGAAAGAGCTGTAAAAATATATCTGACTACTATCCTACTGCTGTTTAGCTCCAAGAGGAACAGTAGTTTGTGTACAGTCTAAGCCATTCTGCACACCATCATTTCATGCCAAATGACAAGGAAATGTTTGACCAAAACAGCCCTTAAAAAACTGAAGAATGCTTTCATAGCCCACAGCGATTACCATCACTCAGAACAAAATGATTGCTAACCCTGACACGTGCTCATAAACACAACCTTTGTGAAGCCACTGGAGAAGGGATTAAAACAGCAGATCATTAGGAGGCTAATTATGGCCAACTCACAGACATTTTTACAACCTAGTTAACATTTGATGGCCAATATTAGCAAATGCAGCCACCTGTGTCAGAGAACCTCAGTGCTGCCCATCTTTCTGCACTGCTGAGCCCTTGCTGATCCTGTCCCTGCTGCTCTGAAAATAGTCCTGAGCCAAAGAGAAACTCTGGTGCTCTTCAGAGATGGGGTTTTTTTAATATTAAGAGAGCAGCTGAAAGATGCAGACAGAAGAGCTCCAGGGATCATAATAAAGATCACAAAACTGGCATCTTCTAAAATTAACCACACATCCTATGAGTCCTCCCACTACTTGTAGGAGTAGCAGGGCTTTTCAGAATGAATTTTTTTCATTTATTCTATTTAATCTTGTTTGTTAGTTTTGCATGACTTAATAAATCCAAACAGCCTTTACTGAACAGAAATGCCAAGACTGTCTTCTAAACAGAGGGCATTTAACTCTGTAGTGACACAAACAAAGGGGTTTTTTTAAGTGTGTAATTAGCAAAGTGATATTGCACCAAATAAATTTTCGTGGTGATCCAGAGCAAAAAGGTCGTGATCCAAAGCAAAACAAAAAAGCCCCTATGATTAAATACCAGACTACTGATGTAGAGTTGAATAATTAGGGATAAAGCATAGAAGCTCCTGACTTAGAAGGCAGCCTGTGGCTGCAGGAACTTTCAGTGAAACTGGCACTCTCATAGGAAAAGGTTCAAAATGTATTTGTACTCTCAATAGCATGGCAGCATATCACAAGAGCAGCTGTGACTTTGCCTTACCTTTAATGATCTCAGGTATAAAAGTAATCATGATGGACTAGTTAATTACAGCTTTCCTATTCAGTAATATAAAAGATCCTACTCTGCTTTAATTTTAATGTCAGAAAGGGGAGGTAGAGAATGAAAAGAGACTCAGGTAAAGAGCATACAATTTTGCTAAATATAATCCATGGATTTACCAGCCCCCAACTGGCACACATAGAAAAGAAGATATTTTATGCAAATGGGAAGCCCATTTCCTTCCAGCAGTTGAGACCCAGCTTGTTCAGCAGGGTCATTACCTGCCTTTCCACATGCCAGTGTGGGAGTTTTGCATTTCATCTCCTCCCACACAACAGCTAAGGCCCCCAGGCTGCTCCCTTTGGTGGCAAAAGGGCTTTTGCTCTGAGCTGTGCAGGTCCTCTGTGCACTCTGCAGTTACAGACCTTCCTGAGTACAAGTTCAGGAGATGTGGGAGATCAAGCAGAATCATTCCAGCAGATTTCAGTTTTGCCCACCCCATCATCATCACAGAGGAGTCTCAGGAAAAGGCTCACAGAGTTTTCCCAAAACACTGCCTTCTGTATGTAGGTATTTATGAGGGCAAGATAACAGCAGCAGGGAGCACAGCTCAGCCCAAACCAAAGCAAAAAAGAGCCTCCCTTTTGCTTCCAGAGTAGCCCTACCCATCTCTCTTTGTTTAAGATTTCAGCTGAGCTAACCCAGTGCAGTTTTCAAATCGTGCCCACACAGTAATTGCCCAGGGCCCTATTACCTAGGGATATGGGACATGCTGCCCTCAGCCCCCTAAGAGTTTATAAAAATAGTCATGCCAAATGTTTTGTTTGCCTTTGCTTCATCTGGCTTTCACCCTTCGGGCTTATTTCAACGAGCTGAAGACAGAAAGGAGCCGCCCTGAATTTCGTGTCACCTCAATAGCACAGGAGACTGCTGGCACAGAGCTGCAAACAGAGGGTGACCTTGCTGCTGTCCAAGCTCAGCCCCAGAGGGGCACAGCCATGGCTGGTCCAAGCTCTGCTCACACCAGCAGTGCCTGTGGTGCTGCCCTGTGCCTGCTCAGCCTGGCAGGGAGGGAGCAGCCCTGTACCCCTGAGCTTCTTTGCTGACACAGAGCCTGGGTGGGAGGTGAGCCCTTGGTGCAGTGGGGTGAGGGAGGCTTGTTCCAAGAAGGAATTAGGATGGTGACAGTCTGTGGTGTCCCAGGGGAGAATGCAGTGCTCTTTCTAGCTGAATGCAGATTCTTCATGGCTCAAAAACATTTAATTGTGGCATGAAATACCCTGGGAAAAAAACTCTGCATCCTATTTATACCTGCCACCATTAGCTGGAAATTATTTTCTATCGGTGGGAACATCGAGGTTTCCTATTCTGTCAAAAATATCAACAACATTGCTAAACTCTTAGAGATGAGAATTTTGCCAAGCTCTGCAAAAAAGAAAATACTTTTGCTTTCTGAGAGCTGAGAATGCTGTGGGAAAGGCAGGAATGCTAGTGGGTCACTGCTCAATGTCAAACACCCTGCTGCTTATAAGGGGCAATTAACTAATTGCTCCCTAACTAATTGGTAATAGTAATTAGTATCAGTAAGTAATAATACTTACTAAGTGCATGCTAACTAATTGCTAACTTACATGCCTTATGAATTTCTAATAAGAAATAAATAATAATCATATGTTCAGAATATTTTTGAAATCTGGGTTTTATCCTTAGCTTTAAACATTCTTAAATCTTTAGCACAGCTCATAGCAAGAGCCTCCAGAAAGGGGAACACAGTCCATGGGTGGCTGCACCTTTCAATGGAGAAGGTGAGTTCTAAACAGCAGAAAAAACATAGAATACAGCATTCAGGTGTATCTTAAAATAGAGGGACTAGGACACCCTGGATGGCAAGTCAGGTACAGATGAAACAAGACAGCCTTCTGCAGACAAGATGCCCTGTGCCTTCCACTCTCACCTCATTAAAAATGCAATAAAATAAAATCATCTTTGCAATAAAGCCTCTAGAATAGGGTCTTCTCCATTGACATTGGTCAATGTCAGGCAGGATGGGCAGCAGAAGAAAAAGAGGAAGAGAGAAGCACCACATCCAACTTTACTCCAAGCAGAAACATTCTGCGTTAGAGAAGTCAATAAGATGTTGCTCATTTTGGGTTCACATCCCACTCACCAGCCTCTTAGCCATCCTGAAGTTGGCCAGCCCCACTCCCTGGCTCTCAGAAATGTCTGTGTATTTCTCATTTTGTTCCAGCATAGGACAGAAGTGGATCTAAAGCTCCAGCTGTGCCCACAAAGCAGAGCCAGACAGATCCATGCACAGCTCCACTCGTGCTTCCCTGCATCACGAGGAGAGAGGTGGAACAGAGAAATTATAACCAACTCCTAGGCAGTCTTCCCCAGCTGGGCTTTGCAATGACAGTAGAGAAGCTTGGAAGAAAAACATAGCATAGCAAGATTTTCGTAAATTTTGCAAAACGCTCAGTGACCTTTAGCAGCACAAGGCTGGGGAACAGACTGGCAGGGGGTGTATGAAGTGAGCACATTCACTTGGCTTCACGTGCAGTGATTTTTAACAATTCAAAGCTGCCCACTCTCCTGTCATATGAAAGTTCAGCTGTTTTCCCCATTTCAGGATGAATCACAGGGTGATGAATTTGCCTACTAGCTAAGGGCACAATCCAGCACTGGGTTGACTGGCTCCTAGCTCTGCCCTAAACCCCACCAGCTTTATTAAGGCCCTCTGAACTGAGTGAGCATGCAGAGCTGGGATTTTTGTGCTGGCTCCCACAAAGCAGACTTATTTCCTTTTGAAATTCTCCAGCAGTGCATTAGAGAAAGATTAACCTGTGTTTACTAGGTAGAGGAAACGAGACAGAAAAAAATGGATGTATCTGCCTGATGCCAAGACATCTCAGGTGGCCGGTACCAACAGAGGCTGCAAATCCACAACCAGACAAAATGTCATCTGTATTACTCAGCCTCTGACTATGGGAGCATTCAGCATGTAAATTTGCTACAGTCAGAGCAAAGGGTTTCCCGATTGATCCAGTTTCAAACAGGGCAAAGAATTAAGAAGTGTTAAATTCCCAGTCTGTAAATCTGAGCAGTTCCCAGAAGCAGCAGAAGAGAAGGGACATGTCTGAGCAGACTGGTGATCTGGTAGATCACCTTCCATGTGGTACTGAAACTACTCTGTGGTTTTGGATACAGACCTGGTTCACTGTAATCATACATGGTCTTGGATTCTGCACATCCAGAACATGACCTACAGGGGTGGAATCCCTGCTGATCCATAACAAAGGAGCAAACCTGTTGAAACCCCATGGAATCAGGGTATAAGGAATCACAATATCAGGAATCAGGTCACTCACTGCCAACAACCTAGTTCCTGTGAAGGAACTGAACTAAGAATAGTTTCTCTTAGCTGCATCTGCCTTTCTCTTGCAAATGCATCGTGAACCTTCCTGTCATTTCCTCAAGATTTCCATACAGCTGGCTCGAGTGCATCTTTCCTATTACATTAATATATGCAAACGGATGGCATTATTGATGCAAGCAAGGGGATAAAAGGTCACTGAAGCAAGTTTAATTAAAGAGAAAGTCTGAAGTTGAGCAAGACTTAGCTAAACTGAGACATATCGATTAGCTGAGCTAACAGTTTTAATTATTACAAGACAACCACGAGTTTGCTTTGATATTGAACAGAGACAATCCTTCAGATGACACTATCACACCTTTCTGACATTTCCAATCACTTGGGAGATTGCTTAGGCTAAAACCAACAAAAGACAACTGCAAGTGAGCAGAGGTCTCCAGCTCGATGTGGGCAGAGTTCCTGTTCTTGATGAAATTCAAACAGATGCTCCTGCAGAGCATCCTTCTGTGGGGTAAATAAGTCATAGCCATCTGTGTGAAAACTGGCCCCTTGGAGCCAGACAGGAATGGCAGAATGGTTTAGTTCCTGTAATTATACAGCTAACACATATTAAAAATATTTTTTTAAATTACATTTTCCATCATCACCCTAGAATTTGAAATCAATTAAAAAAAAAAAAAAAGAAGGAAGACAAAGGGGAGATATACATTTATCCTAGATTCATAAATGTTTTGGAGAAGGGAAACAAAATATAGCGAGGTTTTGTTTTTTCTTTTAACCTTTGTACAAACCAGGGTTTGAGCAGTCAGCAGCACCATTCCTGAACACAGAATGCATCCACAAGGCCCTTCTTCCACTGTCAGCTTCTCAAGAGAAGGCTACTTCTCCCATCACTTGCACTATGAGAAAACTCTGAGCACAAGTTAATATTTTTGGGTAAAGTTTTAAAATATGTCTTATTCCAGAAGAACAGATCACTTTCACCAAAGCTCACAGAAATTTTCTTTATTTAATCTCCCTCATTTTCAAAGCACTCTTTCCCCCAAATGAAGAGATATTGCCTGCACATTAACTCCATCACACATGTGACACTGTAGATATGCAGCTGATAAAGGAGCACCAAGGGGAAAGGGAGCAACAGGACTGAGAAAGTTTGTAATCATCTGAGAGGATGTATCCTGCTGAGAGTTGATGCTGGTGAGGGAACAGAGGCAAAGAAATGAGTCCAACCTCTGCACTACAGATGCAATTTAATCAAAAGGAAACTGCTTCCCATACGTTTCAATATTCTGAGCAATCTGATAAACAATGAAACTCGGAGCATAAATGCAAAAAACCTGGAGAACGAGTGAAACTTTCACCAGTTGTTTCACTTTTGTGCTGGCAAACTCCAGCACAAGAGCAAAAAATTCAGAGCAAATGCTGCCTAAGCAGAACAGGAGAGATAGCATCAGATGTGAAGAGCTAATTGGAATTATCCTAGTGTAGCTAAAATAATTAAGTTGAAGCTTAGCTCTGATAGGAGCTAATTCTCCTCCGGGGGAGGCTGCCCTCCAGTGCCAGCTGGGCAGTGTCCCCTTTGACCCTGCCAGCCCCCAGTGCTACACAAACCCACCCATCTCACCACACCCTCTGCATTGCCACAGACTGGACACTGCCTGTCCAAGCCTCAGCCCCCTGCTCACCTCTGCAATCGGGGGGCTCTGGAGTTGAGGTCAGGCACAGAGATGGAGAGAAGGGAGTCCAGCAGCAGAGGCTGGTCCCCATCACCCAGGTGGATGCCAGGAGGTGGCAAAGACCATGCTTTTGGGGCTGGGGAGTTCAACTACTGCCTCAAGAAAAGGTCCTCCTACCTAAAGCAAGGGTGCTTCAAGCTCACCCTGAAAGTAAAGGTATGGAGCAAACCCAGCAGGAGCTCTGTTAAGTGATGATTCATACACAGCAAATAACATTACAAAGAGCTGGGCCCCTCCACCTCCCGAGGCAAGAGGTTCCTGTTGCATCCCTCTCTTCTCACCCTTGTTTCTCACTTATCTTTTCACCCCCAGTCCCCAGCAATATCAGAGCCATAATTTCTCCCCACACCTGAGGCTCATATTAATTCCTCACAGCTCTTCCCTCAGTCCATCAGCTCCTGCGTGTGTTGTCCCACTAATCTGCTGGAGCCAGAGGGACAAAGCCACTTGGTGCTCATCTCCATGAGGCTGTTCCACCCTGTCCTGTGGTCAGCTTTGGGTCTTGGCCAGAACTGAAGGTTGCTGTGACGAGGAGTGATTGCACTTCAATCGGCAGCCAGCCTTGTGAAGATCAACAGCTTTGATTTTGCTTGACAGGAGAGAGAGAGGTTAGAAACATTCTAGCCTTGATCCCAGCTGGTCAGGTAAATTTTTAAAAGATGAAATAGAGCAAAGATTATGTTAGGAAATAGACTTTTGTGGTTTTTCCCCCCAGACTGAACAGAGTGCTCAGTGATATTGTAAATAATATGTTGAAGGCACCTGAACTGGAGTTCACAATCATAACAGGAGGAAACCCAAATGATGCTCTGAGCTGGTACAGAGGACAAGGCCTCCACCAGACAAGGAGTTTTTGCAATGAGAAATTGCACTTTAAAGGACATCATTATAGTCACTGCATGAAGATGAGAGGCTGGATCCATATTTAGTTACACCCCTGAAAAACAGCTAACAAAGTGCTTCCAGATGATTAATGAAACCAGAGATGAAGTGAGGGTACAATCATGTCCTCAGCATGAGAGGGGAGAGCTGCTCTGCACAGGGCAGCAAGGAAGCAGCCATGGACTCACATGGAATATCAGCTTCATCTCCTCTGAAGCCACCGAGCACTGCTCACGCTTTCCACGAAATGGTAATTCAAATGCAGCCTGAGTCTTTGTTGGCTTCCCTTGGCTAAGTCAAGAGAGCTAAAACCCACTCACAAGTACTCTTAAAGTTCAGTCACTGCTGTTTGTACAGCAGAGCCAGGAATAAAACATCTCAGAGTCAAGAATTCAAGGAGCCTGTCTCAAATCCCCCATGGTGGCAATCAGGCTGATTTCAAGCTCATCTTTTTCTAGCTGAAAGTTAAATTGAAAAAGTTTACAACAAATCTGCCCTCTCTCTTCAAAACAACACAATTAGAAATAATAATTCTTTCCTGCATGTGACTTCAGCTTTTTACCTCCATAACTACAAGGCAGAGCTGAGCTTTCTGCAAGGCTGAACTGCCCCTGATTTCCAGGCTACTCTGCATCCAGGCTGCTCTGTCCTGGGAAAAGCTTACTGTTCTGTCTGCTAAGATCCAGGCAGTAAGAGCATCCCAACATAAAACATTACAACAGAACATTTCTGGTATTCAGTTATTACAGAGAAACAGGAGTATCTGTTCTGCAGTCTCAATGTTAGCTGTATGGTTGCAGAAGAACAAACAGCTGCTGAAATTAATGATATCCACACTCTTTGCTTCCAGGTTCAAGGCTTTCCCCAAATAAAAGATCTTCCATTAAAAAGTTTTAGTCACTTGAACTTGCATCTTTTCATTTTATATATAATTTTTCTTATTGTTAACTGTATCCTGAGTTTTTCTGTCTAGGGATTCTTTCTACCACACCATGCTCCATGCCAAATCCTGATCTGAAAACATGATACACCAAATGTCATAGTACCACACAGGATATCTGTCTAATAGACTTGCACTCCTTTTATCTTCTTTCACATCAAAACACAAAGTATTTCCAGGCACTTTAGAAAGCCAGCATGGTCTCTGCAGCACACCAAGATCAATCTACAATTTTAATGTAGTTTTGTCAAAAAATATTAATGCACCTAATGGCAACATAATGAGGCAAGGCTTAACCCAGCTGCATGAAAATTAAAGCAGATGAATACTATTTCACAGGATCTAGTCCTTCAGCAAAGCAGTTACTTGCCTGTCTGCATGCCAAATTTGAAGCCATGGTTCCCTCTGATGTGAAATTCTACTTTCTGATTAAAAAATCTACATCTGAAGTGAAGTATTTGAGCCAACTTGATTTGCACTGATAATCTGTGGTTTTCATGGAAGTTGCCATGTGGACTACCTATTAGAATCATCAGAAAACCCTGAGATGGGGTAAGGCACATAAAAGCCTCTCAGGACAGGGGTTTCAGGTGAAAAGTGCTGTACAGAGGCAAGGTCCCTGCATTTCATTCTTTGCCGTTTTCAAAGGTGGGATAAATCCTTCCCACACTGTGCTTGTGTTACTCCACATCACCTCACTTCTCTTCCCTTTTATTTCTGCCTTTGTATGTTTTGGAGGCTTCTCAAGTCCTTGATATCCATACCCTGCAGCCTTCCACACTTCATCCCATGTGAGTTCCCCAAAAAGAAAGGTGGGGGTGATCTTTGCTCTCCTAGGGAACTTGACTCTCTCCATGTCCAGCACACAGTGAATTGAAAAGCCCAAGCAACGCTGAAAGCCAGGAAAATGCTCTGAGACTCCTGGATCTGTTTGTTTTCTCACTGCTTCATTTAATTCATGAAAACTGCAGGATCTCACAACAGTCCTTTCAAGCACAATAATGCTGCAGATAGAAAGGCAAACACAAACAATAAGAGGGAATTTTGTGCATCAGAGAAAAGAAACAGCAGTAACAAAGCAATGTCCTGAAAAAAGGACAAATTATAAGTAAGTAAGGAAGTGAAAAATGCTGGTGATGGAAGTGAGAGAATGCAGCAGAGCAAACACTTGCCAGCTGGGGAGTGCCACAGAGTAGGGAGGTCAGCACACAGGAGCTGGCTAGTCTGTGCTCAGCAGGTTTCTGTCCTGGCTGTGAAAAAACCTGTTCTTGCCAGAAGAGTAAAACTGGCCAAGAAGACACCCCTCATGATGTGTGTGCCCAGGCACCTCCAGGAGACCACATGCACTTCTGCTCTATCTACCACAGCAACTCTGCAAAGGGACCAGAGCCCTCTAGTGCCTCCAGCCATCACTTCAGACAGACTTCCTTGGCACTCCAACCAACCATGAGAATGTCATTTATAAATAACCCATCAATTATCCATTTGCTGAAATAGCAGAGTCCGTTAGACACCTCCTGGGCTGTCTGGGTCAGTGAAACATTTCCAAGTGGATGGGTGCAGCAATGGATAGTTCTTCACATTTTCCATCTTTGTGCCTGTGGGAGTAGAGCCCTCATACTGGAACTGTTTTTATTCTCTTCTGTTTGCTTTTCATATTTAATTTCAGATTCAGGACAAATTTAGCCTAAGTCCTGATGTGCAATAAATGCATTTTTTCTGCTGATAAATTATTAGTTGTCTTTCGTCACATGCTGTCTGGTAAACACAAAGAGAGCTACTTGCTGTTCCCCATCCTGATTCCAAGGGCATTTTCTTAATATTTCTACACATAAATGTGTTCAGGAAAGCAGAGACATTACCACTGTTTGTCAGTCTGGGAGAATGCCCTTGATCCAGGTCTCCTGCCAGCTGCTGCATGTGCTGCTCTTTGGAAAAATCTGATTTAATGAATGTAAGGCAGAGTCTCCCACACGAGCCACAGTGCCACCAGCCAGTCCCACCTGCCACCTCGCCCTGAGTGTTACCCACACAGAGGCATCAGGTACCAGTAAGGTGGGCACCTGGTCTTTTTCTTATGGAAGACTGGCAATAAATTGACTGGGACATGAACTTTCAGCTGGATTAACTTTTAGCGATTTCACATTTCTAAGATCATTCCTCTCCTTGCAAAAGCTACAGGCAGGCTAAAAATTCACCTCCCAGTGTCCCTGCTGACTTCCTTGCTTTAGGCAACTCTCTGGAGCTGGGCTGAACTTCTGTGCTGTTCATTCTTGGTTCCTTTTGCTCTTCATTGGGAACCTATTTTTCTTTGAAATTTCTTATCTTAAAAACAACAAAAAGCTGAACTTGTGTAAGGCTGGGGAAACTTTCATCTGTTCAAGAAGGCACAAAATTGAAGCTCTGTCCAAGTTAAAACAATAACTCCTAGGTTTGTCTTTTAGGAGCTGATGAAAGACCCCACACTTTCTCATCATCTCAAAACTGAGATTTAAAATCTGGAAAGTGCCGCCTCTGAAATGGTTGCATTATTAACTTCTGCACTTGGACTATTTGCAAAACTACAGCTTATTTCCAACAACAGGCATCTTTTATTAAGGAACTCAACTTGAATAATCAAGAACCACCCACTGCAAAATGAATGGTGTTCTCCAAAAACACAATTACTTTCTCTACCAGTGCTATGCCTCAACAAAATGGTAATAAATCCCTGACTTGGCAAATATGGTTCTGGAAAAGAAATATTATATTTTATTTATTTATTGCAGACAGATGAAATTGTTTGTTAAATTAAAGCAAAGTCTTATGGAGTATTAAATAGTGAACAAGCAGACCTAATGGACCAAAGCTAAAAGCAGAGTCCTCCTTCCAAACTATCAGCACCAGCTGCAAACTTCCTTTCATTCAGAAGAAAAACTATGAAAAAGGCTACACCCTTCCCTCTTTCCAAACAAGAGTTAACAGTGAGTAAGTAAAAGGTAAAAGTAGTTATCAGACTACTATCAGCATCTCTCCCTCACAATTGCTGAGAAAAAAATAGTCTGGTGTGCTGTCATTTCCTTATGAAGCTTTTGAATTCTGGCAGACAGATCTGCAGGATGAATTTGCTCTTTTCTACAGAATTCATCACTGTAGTGCTGATCAGGTTAGGTGGCCCTGAGGTGAGCACAGCTGGGCACAGCTAAACCTCACGCCAGGTTTTCTTCCAGGCTTGGAAACACCTCCACACAAAACATGGATAATGAGTGCTTTCAGGCACCTCTCCAGGCCAGGATGTCCTGTCCTGGGGATCCTGCACCTGGCACCAACTGAGAGACTTTGGTGGGGGAAATTGATGAGAAAACTTCACTGCAAGGCAGGAAACACTGTATGAGCTTGAAAAACTCACCTTTATGCATGGGGAGAGATTTGAAGAGATGCCCAGGTACCCCTGCAGTTGCTAGCGGGATGAATATCTGGACCAGACAGTTGTGTGAAATGTTGTGAAAAAAAATCAGGAAAACGAACTTTTTTCCTTGTTTGACTTGGAGTGAAATGGATGCACTTATCTGCACTCTGCTGTCCAGGAAGGCTGACTCTGGGTGCAACTTGCACAAGGCAGCAATAGCAAAGATCTGCACATTTGTCAGCTCTAAACACGTATAGAACTCCCAGCAGAGCCTAATTTCACCCTATTTGGCACCAGTTTAAATCTGCCAAGCTTTGCTCATGGAACAGCAGAAATAGGTATGAAATTTTTAGAGGCTGTACAACATAGATATTTCAAACCAGGTACTGAAAAACTCCTAAATAAAGTATTTTATTTGTATCTATAAAAGCTAGGCTCTTATTTCCACTCCCTGTGAGCCTTACCCACCTTCTGTGCTAGCAGGGCACTCTCTGGCAGTAGATCTTTGCCAGTGCTGGGAGCTGTGCTGCAGCAACACAACCCCTGAGCTTTGCGAGCCACAGCAGTGGGCTGGGAGATTTGCATTTGGACTCACAACACAGACAAGTATTTTTGAAAAGCTGCTTGACTGAGCTATGAAACTTTCGTTTCTTCTTTTGTAAGCATGTGATACTCTTACAAAGAATAGTCAAACCCCATAAAATTTACTTTGTGTATCTAAGTGATGCACTGGGACATAGCACCCTCTATTAACAACACAGTGATGAGATCCAGAGAACACAGACATCAGCCAATATTCTCAGCCAGGAAACAAAAGTACTGTCCCCAACTTTACATGGTTTAGTCTTTTCTCTATTTCCATGGAGGTTATATGGATGGAGCTGCACCTTTTTTTTTTTTTTTTTATTATGACTGGATGTGATGAAGTTCTACTTTTTAGTGATTTAACCACTGCATTTTGAAAGGCAGATTTTTCCTCTATTTTTGTCACTGATAAAACATTATTATGTTGTTTGTAGGAATTATGGTTTTTATCTTCCTGTCAACAAAATATGCATGCAAATAGACTTAGATTATTTATAGAGCAACATCAAATTAAACTGCTTGTATAATGACTAAAAACTGGTTATCGCCATCCTGCATAATATCTGTTTAAACACACCACTTGCAACAAGCTTTGCTAATCAAAGGAGGAAACAAAAACACAGTGCCACTAATTTTATGCATGCCATAGAGTGCTGTTCCACTCTGAGCAGTGCAGTGCAGGAGAGTTGCTGTTTTTACCAATATGTGCTCTTCAGCTTCTACACAGCTCTTTGGAGAGTCCTGTATAGGCCAAATTTCACAATATAGGGCCCAGACGCATTTGAAAAGCTTATGTAGACTTTCAGGCTCATTCTCTTGCCATGAGGTACAGAAATCTTGTATGGAGGCTGGGAGCTGCAGGAGCAGGGTCTATACAGATCTATCCTTTCTACAAGATTTATCCAGCTTTGGGATGGGAGGTTCAGGACAGCTGGGATTATTCAGTCACACCATGGAGCATTTCAAACACACAAAACCCATGTGGAGCATGGGAGGGTAGATGGGCAAAGGCTACCTGCCAGACTCTGGGACAGCCACCTCCTGGCCCATCTGAGCCAGCCAAGGAGCAGCAACAGGTCTGTGTGGCTGGGACATCCTGGGAGCTGGTTGCCCCTGCACACCCAGTATCTCTGGTTGCCTACACCACCTGTCCCACCAGCCAGTGTGGTTCCTCAGTATTGCATTTGGCAGAGCAGGGCTGGTTTAAAGCACCTCAGTTGCCCTCCAGAGCTTGGCATTAGGCTGCTTTCCCAAGCCTCACATTTTGGGCTGCTCCTCCTGGCTCAGCCTCACCTGCTCACATTAACTGAAAGCTATCAAAATCACCAAGTGCTTCAGAAATGGCTTTTGTCAGTAATAAAGCTGCATTCTGGCTGCCTTCCCTCTGGCCAGAGCTACAATGCAAGCTGCAAGAAGCCTCACCCTGACACCATGAGAGCCACCTCTAATCCTATCTGAACTTTCCTCTGCAAACACAGCGGTCACTTAAATACCACAGCAACAAAACAAAACAAAGACTGCACCCACTGCCTGAGCAGTTGGGAGCTGCACCAGGGACACAGGCTCTGAGCAAGGAGAGGCTGCTCAGCACTTGCAGGGCAGTCCTCATCACACTGGAGCATGTGAGA
Source organism: Sturnus vulgaris (assembly GCF_052056855.1). Taxonomy (NCBI): domain Eukaryota; kingdom Metazoa; phylum Chordata; class Aves; order Passeriformes; family Sturnidae; genus Sturnus; species Sturnus vulgaris. Next base: position 12,883,212 of record NC_142256.1, on the reverse strand, counting down.
ATCTGACAGGAAATAAATTGGAGCTTCAGTCAACCATTTAGAAGTGTTAGAAACTCCCCGGTGCAGGTCATTTAATTTCGTAAGGAAAGAAAAATAGAGGTGGATTATTTTTTCCTCCCTGACTATTTTTTGCTCTTAGACTCACTCTGGTGGTGATGGAGTTGCTGATGCTATAGAGTAATTGTGGTTACTCCAGTACAGAAGGAGGAAATTGCTTCTTTATCTGTGAGCACCTGTTTTTTCCTGAACCATTTAATGGTACTGGGTCTAGAGTGTTGCCATTTACTCATAGAAGAAAGTGGCAAATTCTTCTCTGTTTTATCTGTTCTTCATCACAACTACAGCTCTGGTCTGTGTCACTCCTGCACTCAAAACATTGCTCCAGTTGAAGGGCAGGTGATCCCTTGTCAAACTGATGCCTGTGGCCAGTGTGGCAGGTAAGGAGGCACAGAACCCTCCTGTCCTCCTGGGGTCTTCTGTCTTCATCTCATGCATGTTCCTACTGGAAAGAGGAGGAAGAAGCCATCCGTCATTTCCAAAACTCTCATTGAAAGAGAAAACCAGTGAGAAATGAAAAAAAGAATTCCTTCAAAAGGAAAAAGACCAAGGGAAGGAAAAATAGACGTGCTTAGTGGATCCTACACAAACTCAGTTTTGCACCAGCAGACACCTGTCTAGAATGGGAACAAGTCCTACCCTCAGAGCCTGCCTTCTGTTCAGAGCAGATCTGCTTTCTCAACATTTCCTGACAAGATTATGGATTCACTGAACTTTAAAAGTGATTAATCAGCACAGTACTGGCCATCAGCAAAGGCAGAAGTGGTTCTGAGGGCATTTCCTGACTGCTGAAACCCACCTAGGTGCACTGCTGCTTCTCACAAGCCTCATGGATAGGTGAGAGTATTTCTAATACCTGCCTGCTCCTTGGGTATGTAACAGATGATCTGTCTCTAACAGCTACAAAATTTCACCTGCAGGTGTAAAATAAACCAATGTCAAACTCCTCTATTTGAGACAAGTGGTATTGATTGACAGCCTAGTTGCTAAACAGGCTGAAGAGAAGACATTATAACACTAAACCCACAGCAGTGGGAGAGTCTTTGAGTTCTCAGGGTAGGTTTTACACATCCTGCTGAAACTTGTGGGCAGAATGTTGGCACACAGGAAGGCTTCCTTAAATCAAGTTATCCTATTTCTCTGAAGGCGTAAATGACCTGGTATGTACCCCTGTGTTGCAACCACATGGGGTGGGTGTGATCTTGGAAAAATCCCTATAGCCAAGGAGGTCCTGTGATGTCCGAGCCAGAGGACCCAGCTCCCTGCACCTCTGCAGCTGGAGGTGGCCCAGGTGCCACTGCTAGCCTGGAAAATAAACCGGCCCCATGACAGGGCTGGGGAGCCTCTCACCTCTTGTGCTGCTGCTTGAGCCTCACAGCAATGAGAGACCTGTGCTTCCTGGAAACCATGGCAACCAGAGATTTACTTTAAAAATAAAGAAGTGCTGGGTTTCTGGCAGAGGATCCAGCAGCTTCTGCAAGGTGTGAGCGTGCTGTCTTCCTGAGTACCTGATCAAACCTGGGCCAGATTCAGCCTCTGCCCTGCTGCAGAGTAATAACTCAGCATTGAGAGGGCTGCAGGCAGAAGCAATATCTGCAGGTGTTCAAAGCTAAATAAACACCCATTTGGCTGAATCCTGAACTTCCTACTTAGGAAGGTGGAAGATGGAAAAAATATGGTCAAAGAGGGACTGTAAAGCCTGACTGGATAGAAATTCAGATCCCACTTTCTCCTCCCTATTTGACAGCTTTCACCTTTTTACTGAACCATAATATTAATAAACAGTGTATTGTGTGTTTTCACTTTCATGGGCTTTTCACTGATATGTTGACGTGCAGTTTCTCATCCTTCAATATAAGGTCTGAGCACAGCATTGGGACTCTCCCCTCAGTTAGAGCTGACAGCTTGGAGCTCTCACTCATCACAGCTAAAGGGATTAATAAAAACTGTTTTGCTCATGTGCATGAAGTTGAATCTTGGCTTAATGGCTTTTTTCTTTTTCCTGCCATAAGAAGGAAAAAAAAATTAAACTATATATTCTGAAACTATTTAAGTCTTAAACAAACAACCGAATATAGAAAGCCAAAGGAGAAAGTTTTTACTAAAATGCACTCGGGCCTCTGAGCAGAACTTCAGATATGTGGAAATGCTAGGAAGGAGTTTTCTCTGGAGCAGACTATATTGGAACGTGCAAATTGTACTGAAACACTGAATTGCTGCATTGTTAGAAGCACTTAAAACACAAAAGGGAGCAGAAACAGGTTTTTTCCGCTCTCTTTGTGGGCGGTAGGGAGCTTTTAGATCAATTGTTATGTAAATCTACCTCTAGATTCCACCTAGGTTAAAAACTATTCTCCAGTCACTTAAAATCAGAGTCTCTAAAGTGGTTATTGTTTAATTTTCCATAGACGTCAAGATGTTGTTTTGCATTTTAAAATGTAGCTGAGAGACCCATTCCCCTTTCACAAGACATCTGGGGGACAAATACATAATTCAAATGCACCACTGAACTGAGCTTACCTGAGCTGGCCACCCCAGCCAGGTCCACCAGAAAATCCCACCCGGAATAAGGGCTGGTGTTCTGCATGGATGTCACTCATCTGAGAGCAAAGCTTTTGGCAGGGTGGACTGAGATGTGTCAGAGCAATGGATCAGACACGACCCTGGGACAATTCTTGGTTTTGTGGCAAGGCGCTAGCTCAGAGCAGTACCCCAGGCCAGGAGCAGCTGGCTGCTATGGTGAAGCAGACTGCCATGACTTCCCAAATTTGATGGTAGTCACTTAGCCACTTCCTCTGCCAGTTCTCTCAGGAGGGATGAATCTCATCAAGTCCCATGGACTTGTCTACCTTTAGTTTTCCTCAGATATTCTTGAACCTGATCTTCTCCTATGGTGGGTACTTCTTCCTTCTCCCAGTGCCTCCCTTTGCCTTCTGTGGTTTGGGCAATGTGGCTGGAGCACTTGCTTGTGAGGCAGAAAGTCATTGAGTACCTCAGCTTTCTCCATATCCCATATACCACACAATCTTCCTCTTTCTTACAGCACTTGATCTAAAATGAAACATCAAACCCTTCATAGCTCAAAACTGCAGAGATTTGAACTGCTTAGCAGGGGAGTTTACATGAACTTGTGACCATTGTCTGCTCCTTCACCTCTCCAGAGCAAAGCCAATGTTTCTGTAAAACTGCTCCTGGCTTTATGGAACCAGCACACAGTTGATCTAAACACACAATTTACATCAGGCAGCAACACACCTTCCCAGCCAATATGCAAGTGAGTAGGTAAAATGTATAAGGATGTTGTTAGTTAGGACACACAATGTGTGTGACAAACAGCCACACAGTGCTGAGCCCTTCCCTGAGGGAACTGGGTTTGCTTGGCTGCAAACACAGCCATCCTGTGCTCACTGAAACCCGAGTGAAGAACAGCAACACTCAGCAAACACCACAAGCTGGCAAGCATCAGCATTGCCCCCAACCCTGCAATGTGCAGGGGATCAGTGCTGGGGACTCAGGGACACTGATCAGAGCCTGGGAGCTGCTGTATGACACAGCACACACCACAGAGAGCAGTGGAATGGCAGGCAGAATAATGGAAGATAATAGCTGTGGAGTGAGAAATCATAATAGCTCAGCCTACGCAGAGGTTAGATTCCAGGAGAGCCATTATCTCAGCTCTGATGTCTGGGTGTCAGAGCTCCTATGCCTGTTTTATTGGTTAAGTACATGGCTTTATTGCTGTTTATAGAAGTATGCCTGCATTCTGAGCAGCAAGGGAGCACATTAGCAGGGAAGCACTGAACTTGCACCAGCTGCTGTGGGAGAGCATCCAGACCCCAATCCAGCCTCAGTGAGAAGACTGGTTAGTGCGTGAGGGAGGTTGCCTCAAATCTCAGATCCCTGGCTGATGTGTAAAAGCAACTCAAAGCACATTTCCTTCTTGATGAAAACATTCTTAACAGGGAAGAGGGAGTCAGATGAAGAGGGAGAAAAGCCATCCCTTCTCTATGCCACATTTGGGATGTTTCTTCTATCACACTTACAGGTTTGTGAATACTTCTGCACACAGTCACTTTCTACAGTAAATATCACCACTCATTAGTGATATCCTTTCGGGTACAGGGGAGCCCTACAGGAGCTGGTCATTGCTGCAGGGTCTTAGGCAGAGTTCAGCAGCATCTCCAGGTGTTTAGGCGACAGGGTACTCCTTCCCAAACCTCAGGCCTTAAACCTCATTCATCCTAAGTCCTCAGGTCTTTTTAGAGCACATAAAAGGGTAATGCCTGTGCCAGTCCACACTTGCCCTTATGCCCTCTCACAGCAGCACTCCTCCCAGGGGTGCAATTTCCCCACCTTGAAAAGATATGGCATGGCACTGACTGCCTTTGTGGTGCACTTTGGGAGCTGCTGAGGAAGGCATTGTTATTATGTTTTCTCTCTGACTAATTAAAGCAAAACAAAATATTTGGGCTCAAGCTGCTCTGCTGAACAATCTGTCCTAGTTCTTCCAAAGGAATAGCATCCCTAGGGTAGTCACTGTACATTAAGAACTTCTCAAAAAGAAGGCCAATATCCCACCTGATGAACATTGCAGAGTCCATGTGTTGTGGGAAGTCTGGAAGGTGATGAACCACAGTGACTGCCTGTGCTGGTGGGTTGGGCAGAGGAAGTGAATCATGATTATAAAGAGTTAAGATTTTAGCTAAGGGTTAGAAGCAAGTCATATTGATCAAGATGTAAGTTAGGTAGGCAAATGGTAGGTTAATGATTATTAGATGCTTAAGCTAGAGCTAATTGTTATATTGTTTGCTATTATGACTTTGCTACTAGAAAGAAATGGAGTAAATGAATCATTATAAGAAGAGACTGAAACTAGTAAGAATAATTGCCAGCACCTGGACTGTATATCAATTAATCACAAAGCAGGGGGCCTTGGATCATGCCAGAGGGTCACAGAGACCTGATGAAGACTCTCCTGACTTCATCCTTTGAGACCACTGACCCAATTCAAGACTAGTGACACAATTCAAAAGAATTGCACACGTGTGAAGGACTAATAGCCTCATTTTAATATTGAATGGAGATGGGAGGTGCTGGGGTTATGCTTATGTATTGTATGTAAGATCTTGGGAAATAAATAGAGGGCAAAGAACCTTGTTCTGTGCAGTCATGCCTTTCAGAGATGACTCCCATGCCTCCTGCCAGTGAATAAACATACCACTTTCTATCTTTAATTAGTTAGAGGATCTTTGTCCATGATAATATCTGTTTTTAACGATTCAGAAGGATGTGACATTCCACTGCCCCCACAGCCAGCTCTGCAGCCCTGTCACCCCATGGGCAAATGGAAGCCCTGGGTCACGGGGCTGTGACTCTCACTGTGGTGGCTGTGCTGATGCTGCCCTGGGAGCCCCAGAGCAGTTGGGCTCTCACAGCCTGGCTGCTGGGAGGATGGCACCATCTGCTGCAGAACACCCAGTGCCAGGTCAGAGTCTGGCCCACAGCAAAGGGCACTGGAAGAGAATCAGCTGCCTTTGGGGAGATGTATGTTGACAGGACACCCGTGCCCTCCCAGCAGCAGGAGACATCCAGCTGTCACCCATGGAAGTCCACAGACACCTGGACTTCACCTGAAATAAGCTCAATATCTCTTCTCTGTGCATTCAGCAAAGACAGTGAGAGGCAAGTAGATTAAAAAGTCCTCAAACCCTAACCAGGAGATGCCAGACAGGCCGTGTGTCTCAGTTTAACAGACAGGTGCCTGCCAGGGAAGGCAGGAACCTTCACTGGAATGGAAAAAAATATGACCCCCATCCCTCCAAATTATTGTAACTCCAAAATAATGGGACTTTCAGGCAAAGACACAGGATAGTATGTGTGTGTAGAACAAGGCAAACAAAGAGCAGCAGCCCCGAGGAACAGAACACAAACCCAGGGACAGCCGCTCTCGGCTGCGGCCCCTTCCCCTGCGCTGCAGTTCCGGGCACAGCCAACAGGGGCGCTGGTGGCTCCCGGCCGGGCAGGGGCCAGGATTCCCCCGCGCCTGCAGGGGGCGCTGTGGCGCGAGCTCGGCCGCGTCTCCCTCACGCGGTGATGGCGGCCGGGCCGGGCGGTGAAATGGCTGCAGCAGCAACCTGGGAGCGCAGCTGGGATGGCAGGGGCAGGCCCACCCCAGAGTAGCAAAAGAAATGTATCAGAACCTCCGCAGCTGTGGCAGGAGCCGCGGGGTGTCCCGGCAGGCAGGGGTGTGGGGTTACAGTGTAGTGACAAACCCGGAGCAGTGGCAGAGGAACGGCGGGGCTGGGCAGCGGCAGCCCGGCTCCCGAACACGGCCCTTGGAGGGGGAAGGAGCTCGGGGTCCTGGGTTTTCCCTGAGACACCCAAATAGTTGGTGAGGGTCCCTTCCAGGGAGATCAGGTGTTAAGGTCCCAGTTCAGTGGCCGCTCCCATGAGCAGAGTTCACTCACGGTAGAAGACTACGGCAGGAGACAGAACCCCATAGTGGTTCTGTCCCACACAGCGACCGCAGCCTGTCTTCCTTCCAATGTCGAGAGCAAGAAAGAGTGAGGAGCTGCCCCTTCCCCCAGCCCAAATCTCGGTACCTCTGCCCTTCCCAAGAGAATGCCCCTCAGCTATGATAGTAAAGCTAGCTGCACTTCTCCCCGTCTCCTTAGCTATATCTTTTGTCTCAAGTACCGGTCATTACTGTCTTAGCAACAAATGGGAGAAAATTCCCTGGGAGAAAGAAACAAAAGGAAAATTCCTAACCCCCCACACTGTGGGAGCTGGTACAGGGGGTACTGCAGCTCTTTGCCCATTTTTGCAGGGTTTCACTGTGCAGTCCCCACAGCAGCCCACTGGATCTCTATGTGCTCACAGCACAGCGGTGGGTGCCCAGCAGTCCCTAGCTCACAGCCTCCCCCGTGCCACCTGCACAAGGGTTCTGAGGAGAAGAAAAAATAAATGAGTGGGAAACATACAATAGCTGTATTTTTGCTTTGCATTAATGCTTGTTTGTCAAGTAAAATTGCCTTCTCCCGCGGCTTAGAGTCCTGAAATATTGGGATATTTAACTGCCTTTCACGGTTTTCTTCTACTTCTTAACACAACTTGGGGCCATTATGGAGATTGTTCCGTTCCCCCTGCAGCACCATTGCTTTAATGATGTCTTTACAACCCTAGTGGATGTCCTTGGTACAGATTATAGCCCTGCTGGTAGAAATTTGTTGCAGGACAATGTTTAGACTGATAAAATTGCTTGTGGGGGATGAGGAGTTCAGTGCAAAGGGGTGCAATTGATAGAGCTCCGTGTGAGCTGTGTTTGCATTCACACATTCTGCATACAGAGAAAAATGAACCATTAGGAATAATTGTAATTCACTGGGCTATTTTGGTTTCCATTTCATTTAGAAAAAGTCACAGGACCATATGTCATCTGTGAGATGTGTATTACAGAGCAGCATGAAAATCCCTCTGTGTTCTGGTGCAGTTTCAGATAACTCTGCTCTTGCTGCAGAACCTACATAAGCTGTGAATGATCCCAACTCTTCCCTCTGAAACCTTGTTCCAGACTGACCTCCTCCCTATGGTGAGCTCCTCTCCACACCCAGCAAACAGCAGTCCCTGCCCAAGGAGCTCATGGTTTGGGTCCTTCACTGAGGAACACTGCTGCAGAGGAAGAGTCAGGGGTGAGGTTTCGTTTTCTATGTAGAAAGCTCTTGCGTGCACAGAGAAGGTGCAGAGCCAGCTCGAGTAATGCAATGCTGAAAGTTGTGTCTGGATCCTTTACAGAGCAGAGAAATTAAATGCTCAGGTCCTTTCAGAGCCCTTCAGGAGATACTTATTATATGAATGTCACAGAGATTTTGCAATTCATCACACAGCACTAACGATCATCAAGCTACTTAACCATGGAAAATTGCTTTAATGTTATCTCAATGCATTAATGAATGATTCATTAATTAATTCAAATTATTGAACACTGGCCTTGCTTTCCTGCTAGGCTAGAAGGACTTCATGCCAAATCCAAGCAGGATAGTGGTGTTTAAGCCAGCTCTGAAATAATGGTGGTCATGAAGATCCCAGTGCCAGTGGTGGCAGCAGCTACCACTTAACTTGCTGCAATGATGCTGAGCAAGGGAGAAAGCAGGAGGCTGCTCCAAGCTGGAAAAGATCTTTGTGGTAAGAGGGAGCAGGTCCGTTTACAGGGATCCAAACCATCACTGCATCTCACCCAGAGGAGACCTTTAGCCTTGAAGCTGTTTTGAACTGATCTTTGTCAGTCCCAGAAATAAAAGCAGATTTGCCGGCATATCTGGCCATGCTGCTCATGCAGGTGCTGATGCTTTGGGCACAGACAGAGGAGAACCAGTTTCTGATGCATAGCCATTGTGTTTTTTAATTTTCCAGGGCAAGTCTGGGAAGCTCTTACATCCTTTCTTTCTGCAAAGAGTACTAGATTATTGATTCTATGCTAAAACCAACAAAAGCAATCCATTTGGATTGTTTATGAAGGGGCTACTAATGTAGTAAATCACTTGATTCAGGAATAAATGCACTATAGTGTCAATCACTTAACTGGCCAGTAAGAATGATACCTACCAGACAATGATTAGAAACTCCAGGTGTTTTAACATAGCAGCCATACAACTGCAAACAACAGCTGAGGAGTGACTGGTAACACACAACGAAGAGTTAGGTTGAATGTTTCTGTGTTGAAGACAATGTTCACTCCCTGGAAGCTGAAGCTGGGTGCATTTAGCCTTAAAACAAGCAGCAGTTTCTCAGCTTGCTGGGAGACTAAATACTGGAAAAACAGGGTGGTCTTTAAAATTAGGTCTTCCTGAATTGAGAGAAAAAATGGGAAAAATCCTTCTCAAGTGCAGGAACATACCAGTCTGGAGAAGACCTGCACACAGCAGATAGAAATAAATCAAGTGTCACTAGACACATGATTTATTTTTGAGCCTGAGAAGGTCAAAACAAGAGGTAAAATGAATAAAGAAGGAACTGAGATCTCCTGAGCTCAGACTTTTTTCCTCTGGTACACTGGGATGCTCATGATGCAGAGCCTCCCATAAAAGCTTGATATCACCATACTGGAGGAAGAAAGCTCAGTGTACCCAGCTCTGCCCTGCAGCAGCCTGAGGACTCCCTGGGGAAAGTGTCTGGAAATCACTGAAACTTCAAAAAGTCATGGATTATAACCTTAATCCACAGCCAGGAGGAACGGCAGCACTGGTTTTAATGGAAGCAGAATTAGATCAACTCCACTACTACAGAAAAGCTTCCCCAGTAATTGTTACTGTATTGCAGATCTCTATGGCACCAACCACCAGCACATTTTTAACTATTGCCATACAAGAGTTCATTAAAACAGAAAAAAATCCTGTAAGGGAAGAAGAATCCATTCCCCCCAGTACAGAGCAGTAAATGAGGAGGTAAGAGTTGAAAGGACTCACCCTTGATCTTTCTGAACCCCATAGCAAACCAGCACATTCTCAGCTCTATCCCCTGCCTCAGAAAGGAGCCAGACCCTCAGAGCTAGGCTGGCAAAACACAAGGCACTTATTAAAAAGGGAAGAATAGCTCCTAGCCAATAACACCTCCCATCCCCTTTTTAAATGCCTGGAGGATCAGGTGTGACACTGAAGCAATTCAGATGGGAGGGGAAATAAATAAACCCACAACTGTAAGATGCTGAGGATCAACCAATTATACATGCAATAGTCTGTGTTAATTAGAGGCTTTTCAAGAGGAGAGTCAAAGGACTTTGCAGACACAGATGGAAACAGATTTTAACAAGCACTGATAAGTCCTCGTGTTGGAGAGGCATGTCCAGTTCATACAGGAGAGACTCTAGCTGAGGCTATGCTACACCAGCAGCCACCAACCAAGTGCAAGCCAGAGATCAATCCAATTGATTTTTTTGGAAAGTATTATGATATTGAAATGAATAATCATGTAGGGGCTGGTAAAGGATCTTTCCCTATATAATAGTCATAGCTCTTTATAAGAGCCCATAAGCACCTGGGTCATCTGGTCACTCAGATGCTTTACCAGAGGCTCAGTGAGGAAGAATTGATTTTTTCTCAATGACTATGTGTCATGTGGCAGCTTTATGCACTGTAGGCAGAAACATAGCTGTTTAAAGGGATCAGATAATAGCTCACAACTGAAGCAGGTTTTTTTCCTAGGCAGGGGGGAGTGCAGAGCAGAGATTGGAACAAGTCACAATTAATTTTCTTGTTCTTTAGATATTGCTATGGTCATCTCCTTTCCTGCTTAAGTCAGGGAAGCTCAGGACATTAATGTGGATTTGTTTACAAGCATCAAAATGGTTCCTTTAATTGTTACATGCACCTTCTGAAAACAGGCACATGAAAGTAATTTAAGAATTTTAAAAAAATCTAAGAGACTGAACAAGCTCTTTTAGTTTATCCCCAAATGAGCACTAACTTTGAGGCAATTCTTGCAGTTTATTGCACTAACAAAGAAAACCAGGTCATATAAAATGAAAGAGTCCATATTACCTATGAAGCAAAAATACCTCCTCAGCAGAGACTTGTTCACTCTCTACTTGTCCTAGACCATTTATTTCACTTCCCTGAGATGTGCTTTGTGAGGAATACTACAGGGACCAGACATCACTTTTGGTGAACTATACGGCGTGGGGCTGTGAGTTGGAAATAAGGACTGCAAGCCTGGAGATGTGACAGAGGTAACATTCCCCTCACCCTAAACAGGTGTGCAGCATGGAGAGAAGTGCTCCTAAGAAGCACCAGAGGGAAAAAACTGCCCAAAGACCTCAAGCACAGAAGATGGAGTCCCAGAGCCCAACAACTGCTGACCACCTGCCAATGCCCCAGCCCAACTTTACCAGCAGCTTATTTGTGCAGTGACACTTCAGCAATAAATGGACATGGTTTTTGACACAATAAACCTCAGAGACCTGAGCAGGAGTTTCCAGACTCTTCTGGAGCACAAGTGCAACTGCTCCAAGTAAGAATTCCTGGGAAGGCCAAGAGCCAGTGTGATGCTCAGGACATTGCACCAGGGCTGAGCATGGCCACAGCATCTCCTGTAGCAGCTGGGGTAACACTGGTTGGATATTGCCACGCTGTGTCCCTTGGGATTCCATGCAGCACATCCAGCTCCACCAGCCAGCATTATAGGTGTCACTTGGGGGATCAGAGCATCGGCACCCACAGGCATGAACTGGGGCCTGTCTTGAAGTTAAATCACTTTGTGAAAATGTAATTTTCAATATTTCATTAGGATTTCTCCCATCTGTTAAGCATCATCCCTGAGAGTTTGGTGACACTCTAAATGAAGCTGTGAAGAGATGTGTTTGTTTTAGATGTAATTGGACAGCTGTTTTATTATGAGTTAATGAACGATGGTGATTAAAAAGAATTCCGTTTTAGCAAACCATATATTAACAATTATTCTGGACTAAAATCACAGCTAAGTAAGTGCTAGACAACTTTCATGACAATGACTGGAAGCAGAAGATGAAAGGGAAAAACCAGTGAGGTGCTACAGGACAAGAGATGTCTCCAGGCCAGGCTCCCTGCATCAGGCATGGATTCCCTGGGCTGCCCCACAGGAACCACACCACCATCTCCTCTGGCCCAAAGCCCATTTTGGCCCAAATCAATTGTCAGGCGCTGCTCACACTCTTCTATCTTCCCAGCCCCTCTTCATGCTCATGTACCACCTCTCTCCTGGCCACAGCATCCCACGAGATGCTGGTGGAAGGGAGAGGGGTTCATAATGGCAGCAGGCTCAGACAGAGAGATAATTGATGTCTTTGTAGTTGCAAAACATTTCAGACTGCTTTTCCCCCTGCTCTGGGTCACTTTGGCCAAGGCTGTTTGCCCTGGAGGCATTGCACAGAATGTGATGCTCCCTGATATAGGGCCATGTCCTTTCTGACTGTGAGACCTGAGCACCAGCAGCACCATGAAAAGCTGATCCTGAGCTGGGGAGTCCTGCATTTGTCCTTTCCACACTTTACAGTTTAAAAGAGATTTTTGTTTGTGAGCTGGGACTGGTGCCAAAGACCAGAAGCCACAGAAAGCAGTTGGAGTTTCCATAGGGGCTTCCCAGTTTGCATGGAGCAGTTTTTATGCAGTGGAATCTTTGCTCTGAGAGTTTCAATGAAAAAGCTCTTAAGAGTTAAACGAAGACAGGTCCATATGCCACATGTGCAAATCACTTATCTCCTTCTGTTAAAATAAATCTGTTCCAAATCATTGTGACTTCCCGACAGCTGTCTCCTGACTTTTCTTCACTTCAGCCCTCCACTTGGCCTTCTTTTCTGCGTTCACCCTCAGCAGCGTCTGATCCTTCTTCACAGCCTGGAAACGATTTGGTGGAAATCATTGCATGTGTACAGTTGCCACCACTAAATTTCCCCACATTTGCACCACTTCCTTTGACACTTCACTGTGCTTTTTGATATTTTGCAGTGATAGAAGTTAATGTTTCCTTGTAATACCACATTTTCAGCATTTGCAGCTCTGATTAACAGGAGAATGACACTGTAAATTGTTTACAGGTGAACTGGGACTTGCAAGTCAAATCAGAGACCCAGCAGTGAGGTGGGTGGGATAGGGAGAAGAGTCACAGCTCTTGGTGACCGTAGTGGCATCCAGGCCAGGCAGGACCACAGGAGCCTCATGGCTGACAGATACCAGGCAGAGTCAGGTTCCATTGGCATTGTCGGAGCTATTCCATTACCTTTGGCCCAGCCTCTTGTTGAGACACCATCATACAGAGCATTGCACTGCACAGGTTTATGGCAGCATGGGTCAGAAGCAACACATTAATCAGCAAGTTGTGCTTTCCGAAGTCAGTGTCTCCTCTGGAGAAGGAGTGATACAGATCCTGTGCATACATTGCCCATGTGTACATATTCTCAAACCTGTCTGTCTTATTTCTAAAGCACATACATAGACCATACATTAGGTGAATCAGTTCCCCTAGAGACAATACTCACTTCTTTGCCTGTGATGATCATGGTCACACAGCCCAGAACAGTCAGTGCAATCATGATGTAGCAAACCTTTATCCTGACAATGTTCCTTGCAGTGTTAAGGACGTCAGACCTGTGGAGGACAGAGCAGTGATTCCATTCTGCAGCAGCATGTGTGAAATGGGATCATGGGGAGATGGGTAATGAATGCTCAAGTCTTGGAGCAATTTCCTGTCAATGTACAATGGGGCTCAGCCTTCTCTTTCTGCAGCTGCTTAAAGGAGGAGTGAAAAAATTAGCCTGTGGGGAAAAGATTAATGTGGGGTATTGCTACTCCCAAAAGTCATAAGTAATAACAGGATTAAAAGCTCCTGCTCTCCTGTATTCTTTTATTGTGTGTGAGAGTGAATGCCTGTAAAATTACAAGGACAGGAAAATCCTTCCATTATTATAATGAAGGGCCAACCTTTGGGTGCTGCAGAGGTACCCATGGGGTGCTGTGCAGCACCAGGAGACACAGGGGCCATGTCACCAGAGCCAGGAAATGCCATCCTCAGGGAATTAAAAGCTCACCACAGCACAGCCTCTGCCAGGCAGTCGGCACCAGCCCCACGAGCATGTGCCTGCAGTGGGAGGCCGACTGGGTCAGACTCCTGCACCATCCAGGAGTATTCTTCCCAAGCAGCTGAATAGCCCCATCCATCACTGGAAAATCTCCACCCCCTTCCATGAGTAACTCCTGGTATATAACTAACAATTCATGTTTGCAAGAAACTGTAGCATGGCAATGAGCCATCCATGAAATTATATCCAGCCATGAATTTCCTCACACCTGCAAGGGAAAGGACAGCTGGAGGAGAACCCAGGATGTCACAAGTCAGAAGCATTAGGAGTCCAAAACTGAGTGACAGTCCTTTAACAAAATACCTCTACAAGGAAGTAAAATCATAGCCCATACAAGAGGAATTCGTTGCACATGTCTGTCACCAAAGCTGTATGTAGCCCAACTTCTTATTAAAATTTATGCAGCATTATTAATCACTCATCAATAAAACCTAGAAAAGCATGTAAAAACCCAGAGTGAATGATATCTTATCATGGTGGCTTCTAAGTTTCAAAGCCACTTGTCTTGCAAAAGACACTTCAGCTTAGTCTGAAATTTATGATAACTAAAATAAGCAAATCCAGTTTACTCTACAGGGAATGACAAAAAGTTACAAGAGTTAGAATTATCTACAGTTATTTTTAGATGCCACCATATGCACCTGGGTGGTGCAGACTGGGGTCTCAATCTGTGTGTTCACAGCCAAAAGAATCATTCTGACAGGTCCACTTACGATATGTGCCTGGGAATGTCCTCCTCCTTTTTAAAGCGTCCTGACCATACTAGCACCTTTTTATCAAAATTTGTAGGCCTTCTCTCATTCCTGAAAGCTTCTTTACCTGTAAGAGATTTTGTAAAAACCAGTGAGCTAAGCTTCAAGAAGGGAAAAGAGCTGTTGGTACCGAGGGAAAAGGACTGAAAGTTTAAAATTGCACTTTTCTATTCTGTGGAAGCTAAATGTGCTTTTTAATGTCAAAAAGACTCAGCAGCTGGTGTGACGTGCTTTGTTACATTTGTGGCTTATTTAATTTGACTTCTTCCCTTTAATTTTGGTAGGGTTTAAACTAAAAATCTCTTCTAAATTTCCTGATTAAAAGGGCAAATGATGTGGGGTTGAAGTCCCCAAGCCCACAGCAACATCCCACCCTGTGAGCATCTTGCTTTTAAATGACCCAACTAGTGAGTTAAGCAAACTGCCAGCAGCACAAGTAGCTAACTCCTCAACAGCTTCTCCGAAATCACTGATGGAGAGATATCTGCTAAAATGCAGCCTGGTGAGAGACTGGCAGTCATTCTCATGCAAGCTGGGTACCACATTACTGCACTCTAATGATGATACATTACACCCCATCAGGCTACCACAGTGATGCCATTTGCATGCTGTCACCCACAGCACAGTGAGAAAAGGACTCTGGCTCCTCTTGATGGAAACAAGCCCAATAACAGGCAACAACAAGGACAGTGGCAGAGAGACCCTGAAAAACACGGTAAGCAATGGCTAGCTCAAACCCTGGCTTTTGCAGTGCACACCTGTACCAGGGTCTTTGCAAGGTAGCTAAGACTGCTCTCCCAGTATTTTCATCCAGGTAGGTGCACCCAAGAAGCCACATTACAGTGCCCTGTGCTTGCAAATGTGGGACTTGGGTTGAGAAATGTTCAGTTGTGACCAGGATGGGCAGGAAGAGACAGACATGAAGATGTCCCCAGTCTCAGCATCCTGCACTCCCTGCCTGTTGCTTGATTGCTGGTACTTAGCTGAAAGGAACTAACTGCAGCTACAGAACAGGGCATGGGGAACATCTCTTCCTGCCTTTGTTGAAACGGTGAAATTATAGTAAGTGCCTTTGCCCCAGACCTGCTCATATATGCCAGGACTTGTAAGTGGCTGAAAAATTCCAATTGTAAATCTTGTCCAAGTAAATTTAGTCTCCTGCTTCTGCTATTTCTCTCACAAAGTGCAGTGAGACCAGGAGAGCTACATCAGCAAGTACCAGAATCAAATCTGCAGAAAGCAGTGCACTTGCTAAAAGCACATGCTCCATCCCAAGGAAGACAAGGGCAAAGCCCCATGCTAGAAACTTCCAGCCATCCCACAGGAGCACAGGCAGACCTCTGCAGCCCAACTTTCCTAGGGCAAAGGGTCTGCAAAGGTTCAGCCAAGAAAGCAGTGATGCAGGTTTAGAAGAGAAACTGTGTCCATACCAGGAAGCTTGTCCATCTGGGAGCAGCCCATGCCTGCTCCCTGCCTCATAATCAAGGGCACTGCCTGGCACAAGCACAAGCAGCTGTGGCTGTAACCTGGCAAGGAGCAGAGCAGGAAGCAGAGGGGGGTAAGTCCTCCACTTGCACCAGCCCTGCACATGCAGGGACACACACTGGTCCTCCTCTGGAGACCTGGCAGCTGGGTAAGAGAAGGAACATTTATTTAATTGACATATTCCCTGACATGAAGTTGGTATTTGCTGCCATAGGAGAACAGCCATGTAACAGAAAAAAATTTTACCCCTGTGCACTGTGCTGGACAGAGCTCTGGTGTGCTCCCTCTCCCAGGAGACAAAGCACTGCAGTAACTCAGCCACGGCTGAGAATGAGGGTCATTTTCTCACCCTTTCCTGCAAATGCCCTTTCCCTTCGTGCTGCAGCACAAAACAGTGACCAAAAGCTTTCTACCCACCTGGATCAGCCGTCTGCAAAGCCATGTCCTGGGCGTTCTTTGCTTTGCTGCCAGCAGCTCTGGCAGGGCACAGGACCAGCCGAGCTACCCGCTGCCACAGCCCAGGGCTGTGCCCCAGCAGCCTCCCCAGCATCCTGCCCTGGACCACCACTGCCCCACCAGCCTGGGCAGGAGCCCAGGAGTCTGCTTCTAGGACTTACTAAAGTAAAAATAGCCCTTCTAGTAAGAAGGGAGGAGCATGCACTTCCACCCTAACTAACAGGTTTTGCTTACAGCCTGATGAGGAGTTAAATTTATCACCTGTGTTTACCAAAATGACACACCTTGGGAGCTGGGCGGGCAGAAATCACTGCTGTGGCAGCTCACGCCCAGCCCAGACTTTGCCCCAGGCTCCCCATCCCAAGGAGCTGCTCAGGAGAACAGTGGTTATTTACATTATTTTCTCAGTCCTTACTATGGAAGAACTAAAATAAGGCAGCGTGCTGTATTTCCCCAAAGACAGGCGTAGTGAGTGCTAATTATCACAGCTGGTTAAGCTGTTAGAGTTCTTAATTGTTCTCAGCTACAAAATAATCTTGCAAATCAGTTGCTTTAAACAGATTTTCTGAAAAGCAGCAGTGTTTACCCCATCTCAGAATAAATGTGGTTTGGTGGCAGGAAAATAAGGTTGATGTCTGTACCTATAAATGCAGTATGGGGAGTCCATTTCACATCTAGACTGTAAACTTTCCTAGAAAAGAAATATACTTCATATATGCTTCAGGTTTAAAACAGTAAACTAAGAAATTATAACAAAATCCTCAGCTGATGTAGTATTTGTCAGTCAGTAAAATTGTCATTGAAATATCGTGGTACCTATAAAGTATTTGCTGTCCACAAAGTCTGGATAGTGCTGAATGTTTTCCATAACACCAGCTGTTCTAACCAGAGAAAGAACCACAACCAATACTATTTTATCACTTAGACATTTCTCCTGCATTCTGCATAAAATTCTTCCTGATGGGTCAGGAAATGGAAATGCACAATACTTGTCTCATTTGGAGCTGTGGGGTATTTACTCTCCTTAGGCATACAAGGCCCTAAAGCTGATTTACAGGTAGGGAAAAAAATTCCACTCAAAAGGGAAGAAGCAGCTGCCGAAAGGAAAATTTTCAGAACTATTTAGTAATACTATCGAATGCAGATAATGAAATATTGCAGATAATCAAATATTGCAGATAATCAAAATGTGTCTAAGAGCAACGGGAGGGACTGCAAGGGAAGAGTACTGCAGGTGTTAGCAGGGATATTCTTAAGGGGCTGAAAGGATGAAAGATGTGAAACAGATGCAGCTCTGGCTCTACAACTTCTGCCCCAAGGAAAAAACTCTGTCATTTATAGAGACATTTTATATTTTTTGGGAACATGGAGTTAATGACACTGAGGAAAGAAGAAAATCACTGCAGTGACAAACATGGTTTTTCCTCTTTCATGAAAGCACCACGATGTATCCGGACATAGCACAATGTGTTCATCTTAATGCACTTGTAATTTGGTAAAGCAAATTAGATCCATTTCCAGATTAGGAACCCATACAGAAAATAAATAGTGTTTTGAGCTTCCAGCTGCAAACAAGACCTGCAAACAAGCAGAAATCAGTGAATGTGATTATGTTGAAAAAAGCAGAAGGGAAAGCTGGTAAAGTCAGAGAGGATATTTGTGTCCTGCTCAGGATTTCCCTGTGAGAAAATGGGTATGAGGAAAGATGCATTTATAGTCTGAATTTTATGACCAGCATGCCTGAGCATTCCCACAAGCTCCCTTCTCACCTTGTAGAAGGGCTGCTAAGTGAAAAAAAGGCATTGTACATCTGGACATCCCTTGGTCCCCAAGCCAGGAGGGCAGGAGGGGCTGTGGGCAGTGGATGGGATGTGCTCCCTTGGTGCTTGTTGTCACACTTGGACCTGCCTGACCCCACAGGGGCTCCAGCTGTGCAGAGCATTAGAGCATCTTCACTTTAACAGGCATTCTTCCAAATACTCATTGCAGAAGAAGACTGTTCTTTATGTCACGTCTGATTATGTATTTGAAGAGGAAAAGAAGAATATTTTAATATTATGTCTTAATTTCTCAAAAGGGGAGAAAATTGTGGGGGTTGCAGCCCTCTGCTGCTTATCCACCTAGGATAAGCCAATTGTTTCCTCTAGCAGACACACCAGCTAACAGCTGTATTAATCATGTCTGCTGTGAGCAAAAAGGCACTTCAGGATTTATTATGCAGCATTTGGAAGTGCAAAGACACAGAAGTCCTCACAAAACCACAAAGGCATTTACTTGTTCCTGAATTTTACTTGTTTGTCTGGCACCATGAATGTTTAATGATGGTCTGAGTTTTACTGCAGTGCATTAAAGCTATGGACACCTCTGTGTTAGGAATTCCAGCTTTCCCTTCAGCACTATGGATCTCTCTCTGGCCCAGAGCAACTTGGATCCTCCTCTGAACAGCAGAGAGATGGAGAATGCTCTTGGACCAAGGTAGACTTGTGACCAGCCTCATGAACTTTGACCTCCTTAGAGATATTTTTGCCTGTCTCAGTGCATGCACATCCTCTCTGCCCAGGTTACAGCACATCCACAGGAGGCTCATCCAGTCACTCCCCACACCAAACCATCACTTGAAACTCATCAGTGACTCATTACCAAAGTGCAGCTAGTATTTCATAACCAAGAAGATCACGGGTAGAGAGTTTATTGAATAGGAGTAACAACTTGCTCAGAGATACAGAATAAACAAAACTGGGTCTAAAGCACCATCTCCTCTGCCTTCCACATCCTTCTGCCAGGAGGAGAGCAGGACCCCAACTCCTGAGCAAGCCCTGGACAACACAGAAAACACTGACTAGCTCTACAGACATTGCCCAGGCTTCCTCTGACCTCTGAGGGGAGGGCACAGATCTGAAGCGTTTTGAGTCACAAAGGACCAGACTAGTTCAGACAGGGCAGAGGATGGTCTGCAGCTGTGGTGGTGCAGACTCATGACATTTCTGGTTCCTGTATGAGAGTGATATGTAGCTGCAACACTTGCTGCACACCGGTGCCAACACTGAAGATTTAAATTAAACAGAAAACCTCACAGGACTCCATCCTGGTTCTGCATCCTTTTCACACCCCTTCTGCCACCTCAAACCCTGCTACTTCAGCTGCCTCCACAGCAAGGACTAGCAAGCCAGTCCATAAACATACTCAAAAACCTTTGCAGAACTGGAACTGAGAGGCCACAGTAAAAACTCAATTGGTGTTTGTAAAACTCCATGTCTCTGGCTGACTTCATGCTGTTATTCCCAGTGCCTTAATTCTGATTATTGTTAGAATTATTGCACCAATGAGAAACTTGGACTTGGGTTCTCTTCACTTATCCTCCTTCAGTTGCTTTCAACAGCCATAGGAATGAAAGTGTTTATTCCTCCAAGAGCACCAGGTTCCCACACATCTCTTTACATCTCCTTGGTAATTTTCATAATAGCACATAACTAATCTTTTTACTCATACACAGAAAAGAATTCATATGAGTATTAAAAAAAAAAAGTATTACTCTGCAAAGCTGTTTTCAGTGTCCTCAAAAACAAGTGGCTTACCATCAGGCTGGTTTGCATGCCATGAAGACTTCTTACCTGAGAGCTGTGATGGGGAACAGAAGATAATCTTATCTTAAAATTCTTTGCCTTCCCCCATCTAATTAAATATGCAGCAGAGCCCTGTCTTGGTTCCTAGACAAGATATAAAGTAATCATGGATGGGCTTGTGGCTTACGAAAGTCTAAGTGAGTCAGGAAATATTTTTCCACGCAACTGGCTGCTCTCCAGCAGCACAATTTAACACAGCAAGAGCAACGAATTGCTTTGAAATGTCTCATTCACCTGCAGACTCCCAGCCCAAGAGCTGTCCCTCCTCTTCAGGTCCCCAGGCGCATCAGCACTCTCAGGGCTTCAGTTGTCTCCAGATGAGTCACCTCCCCCATATCAGGGATTAGTCTACCCTAAGGAAACTCAAATGCAAATCCCAAGAACTAAAAACTCCATAACTGTTCCTCACTATGGCCAGATCGAATCAAAGGAATAGTTACAGAATCTTATAACAAAACCAAATTTGAGGATTTGTAAAGAGTTCTTTACACAAGCACCAGCATGAGGCTTTAATCAATTCAGACACTTGGATTCACATTTTTTATAATCTTGAGTGTTGTCAATGAAACAAAGCAATGAAGGAGTCCCTACCGTTTTTGTCTGTTAAACTTCAGCTTTGCTTTAAAAAAAATTTCCTCTTTCCAGTTACTGAGAGATCTTGCATTTTCTGCCAATGTTGTCCCTATTCCTCCTCAAATTTTATAGTACCACTATAATTTGAAAAATCTCGCCTAGAAACCATAAATAAGATACTAAACCATAGTATTTAAATAAACAAACAAACAAAACCAAGCCCAAACTCCACTGTCTCTGGTAAATCTTGCCCAATTCACACCATATGAGCCTTTTGACATCAGTCTCTTAAGAGGGAAAGGTAAGACAAGAGGACCCATAAGCCACACTTACTGTGTTTCCTTCCATCAGTTCTGTGTTTTTAGAGAAGATGCAATAGAATATTTGTTGAACATAGGAATGCAGTCAAGAATTGTTTTAACAGGAGCCAAATTCAGTGGAGCTTGTGAACTGCAGCTGGAGTCACTAATCTCTGCAAGCAAACACTGTAAAGGAACCTGGAATAGGTCTGAAGTGTCTTGGGTACAAAGTGCAGGGTTTATAACAGCTCACATCAGAAAGACAAAGCTCATGGCAGCAAAACAAAAGTTAGTCATTGCTCTGGCAAGGCTCGAGTTTGACTTTTCCCAGGATCTGGGATGATTATACAAAGGTGTTGGTGCAGCACAGGGCAACTTGGCACGAGCAGCATCTGCCTATGCATGGGCTGGAAGGTGGGGTAGCCCCAAGTGCAGCTTCCTCATGGGGGAGCAGCCAAATGTGAGCAGCAAAGATCACAGGACCCATGGAAAATCATCCAAAATATCTGAGGTGTTGCGATGCAATCACAGCTTTTATTACTAGGGAAAATAATGCACTAATGAGCTTTGCACCAGGTCACTGATTTCTGGAACGTGCACAATTGGACTGTAGAGCAAAAATGTGTGAAACCCCAAAGAAAACAAAACCATCAGAATCTTAACAGTTTACATTTTGACTCAAGAGTTTGGAGAACCATTTAATTTAAATGTTTTCCACACCTGTTTCCCCAGCTGAGCCAGAGAAACACATTGACAAGGACAAACTTGCTGTTCCCTTGTCACTTAATGATTTTCTTTCCTAAGAAAAGTAGCATTGTCTTCAAAAACAGATGCATTTACAAAAATTTCAGTCCATTAGTCAATAGTTTGGGGGGGAAAAAACTCTCTAATTTAAAAGGATTGAACCGTTCTGTGTGGAAATTTCTTTCCCCTGCACTTGTTTTATTACAAGGATGACTTGAATTTTTTTCAGCTCCTGCAGAGAAGACATATACCATCAGTCAGGCCAATAAACTGGCTGATATCACTAGGACCCCCTCCATTGTGGGGTTTAATTTCCCTTTCAGTGACTGGCTGAAAGGTATGTAATCAATACATGTATCTTAGGTAACGCAGTGGGAAGCACTGCCCTGGGCATAATTTGCACCAGTAATGAACAACACAGCAACCATAAACAGAGCCAAGTGCCTCCTCAAATATACAAATTGTTTCTTGACAATCCTCCTGAAGAGGCCATAAAATGCTCCTGGGTGAAACACAACCTACAGATAGGATAAGGTTTGCTTCCAGCAACTTTTAGGTGTCCAAAGGGACCACAGAGAAACACATCTCCTAAGAGATGCACGACCACCCAAGCGAGCATGGAGAGGGCAGGAGAGTGAAAATCTGTCCCATAAATCTCTGCATAGCAGGCTGGGGGCTTTGATGAAGGAGTGTTGTCTTGTTGCCTTGTTAAACCACTGGCTGTGTCTGCCTGCACGCTCAGGGGTGACTTCACTTGTGCTGGGGACTCCTCTGCTCCTTGCTTGTGCAGTGGCATGAGGGAGTCCCGGGCAGCTCTTGCTGCTCCTGCATAGTCTGGCAAAGCAATAATGAGGAGGGAAATGAGACACTTATCTTAGGAGATGAATGATGACTGCAGGAGGGCCAGGAGCTGCTTAAAAATAAATTTCATCCTACATAAACAGGACTTCACTTCCTCAACAGTAACTCAAAACTGTCCTGCATTTTTTGGACTATGCACGTCATGGAAACACATACACAACCCGTGGCAAAAAGCTGTGTTACTGAAGGAGGAATTTACTTAAGAGTAGAGTTTTTTATAGATATGGGATGTTTCCAGTGTGCTAACCACATTAGATAGCCACCTCTCATTTGCTTAACCTTTAAAAAAAATCTCTCACAGGTACAAATGCCATCCTTGGAGAATGGGGGGTTCCACAAACAAAGACAATTTGGAGAAGAAAGTAGCTAAAGTGGGGGTGGTGTCACCAAGCTCACAGAGAAGTCAGAGAGAAGACTGCCTAGGAAAACTGGAAGATCCCCTTATGTTGTATAAATGGGACAAAGAGCACATGGTGCAAAGTTAAGTCTTCAGGTCTAAGGATGAAGATTTCTGACTGCATTTGGTAAACTTGGGATGACACCAAACTGCCAAATGGATGCTGCCGTGGAAAATGCAGATGCAATTTTAAAATGTACAAGAAAAGTCATTCCAGTAGAGAGAAAACAGTTTTAGCATTCTCAAATAAAACATCTGGAATAGCCTGCAATACTCTGCTTGTTTAAGAGAGTTATTCAAGAAGAAAAGCAATAAAGGAAGAAATGAGAGGAACATGTCTTTTTTTGGCTTACAGATTATAAATGGAGAGGCACCATGGCAGATGTCTCTCTGAGAAACTCCAAAGAGGAAGAGCAGTCAGGCTGAATCACAACACTGATACCTGAACAAAAGGAATAAGCTGCTCCTGGTGGACGCCAAGGGCTGCACCTTTTCAGGTGGGGCTCCTTGTACCTTCCAGCACTGAGGCAAGAGCTGTCCCCACCCTCCCATTGCTGATGAAGTACAGGCAGTAAAGCCAAGAGCCAGGCCACAGAACTCTCCAGACTCCTGCAGCGCTGGTTTAACTTTGGGCCACAACTGCACAGTCATGAGTGTTTACAAAACAAGTTTGCAGAGAAGCAAAATTACACACCGAGGAAATAATAAGCAGCAATGTAATCAGATGTGAGAAGGAGATCATTTCATTACCTGAACCAGGCTTCATTATTCACCATTTCCCTGGCAAGAGCTGATAAATGCAGGCTAATGAATCTTCGCACTCGGACGAGCAGTGTGAGCTGCTGGCTCAGTGCTGCCACTCGCAGAACAGGACCAGGGGATCCAAGTGTCAGCTGAAAGCTCAAGAGGTAAAATATGAACTCATCCATTGCAGCACTGCAGCAAGAGGAGGGAGAAGTTTTAACTATGCCTGGCTTGGTCTTACCTTGTATCACCTTGGCTGTGGGAATGCTGTGGCTACCACCTGGCTCAGAGGAACAAACTCTAAACATCCCAAGAACAAGAGAGGACGCTGTCTATGATGGTGATGTGTACAAAGACCAGAGGTAGATCTCTGGGAAAAGCCTTTCAGGACCAATAGTATCACTCCTGTCAGTTCCTTCCCCATCCCTACTGTTAAATATCATCCTCAGCCTGGTCATGATACAAGATAACCACAGAGACAGAGGCAACAGCATCAACACACAAAAAGCAGGACCTTTGTCCACTGTGGCACTGTCATTTCTTTAACACAGTTCCCTGTTTTCTATTGTAGCTATTCCACCTTCTAAAAGCAGGAAAACAGGAAATACACCATTCACTGTAGACAATTATTTTAAAAAAACACCCTACCCCCCCAAAAAAAAATCCCAAAACACAAACAAACAAAAAACAATGCTAAAGAAAATATCAGATAAGAGGAACAAACCTCCTTAACATAAACAAGTTCTCAGAGTTGTGAAGACAATCTCTCCTTTTCCAATACCTTCTGCATGTCTCACCAGCAACATGGATCCCAAATTTCATATGAAGAAGCAGAACATTTGGCAAGGCTTCTCTGGAAGGAGCTTAGACACTAACAGCCCACATAAGACGAAAACCTGTTCAGAGAGGAACACACATATCCTGACATTACAGGGAAATACTGCCCTCATCTGTCTTCCAGTGACAGGTTTTATTTTCCTGCCTAGTATGCCTAAGCCATTCCTCACTTCCAGGATGAAAAGGTGACTGTTGTTACAACCAGCTCCAAAGTCCGAACTCAAGCTATTAAGCTTAATGCTACTGCTGGTAACTGGAATCAATATGACCATGTTGCTGCAACAGAGTTTAAATGTAGAAATTTCTCAATTCTTCACACTGAAGACAGTGTCTAGACCCAAAAGAAGAAAATGGTTTGTAGATTCTTTATAAAACTAAAACTAAACAAAGAAAAAAATAATCCTAATGCCAGGACACCAGAAATACTGAGAGGCAGCACCAGGATTCAGCTAGAGCAGAGCAACCCCTGCTCCTGCAGCCATTTGCACACTCTTGCACCAGGCAGGGATTTGGGCTCTGGAGGTGTGCAGTTCAGACAGTTATGGAAAGAACAGAGAATGAGGTTGCGGTTTTGCCTCTTCATCCACACTGGCAAAAATCCATCAAACACACATACAGAAAGAGAGGAGACATGTTTTAAGCACCATCAGTGGCCCTCAGGAAGGTGAAATGAAGGAGCAAATGAACATACATTCATATTTCATATAAGTATAAGCTTTGAAGTTGGAAAAATACATCTAGTAGATAAAGTATAGCACTAACCAGTTCTGAAAGGGTTTGGGGTGCAGAAGGAGCCTCTGTTAAACCTCACTCACATTGTCTCACAGTGAGACAATGCCACTGGCCAGCCCACATCCTCAGAATGTGCTGTGGCTGCTGAAAGTGCAGATCCCAGCATATATCTGGTAGCATTTCAGAGCTCCAGAGGAGCCTGGCTTTTAAAGCAGATGGAAGTGCTTCTCCACCAATGCCTGTCTGTGCCTTTTAGTTCTTTTATAGAAGTTAGCCCTGCTGAAACTCCAAGATAGGAGCTGGAAAGTCCAACTCTGCTAGTTCCCATTTTTCTAACATCTCTTCTTGCTTTTACCTTATCCCCCTTAACTCCCATTCCTTTTATTTTGTAAATCTCAGATTTAATCAAAGTCTCCATCCCAAAGTTGAGTGTACAGTTTCACAACATCTTAATGGCTGGAGTATCATCCCAGATCATCCCAGCACAAGCAGACAGGTCTCATTTGATGACAACAAACTGACTCTCTGGCAGCTCGGGGCAGGGTCTGCTATCAATCATAGGGGGTTCCCTCAGCAGCGTGGTCAGCTCTCACCTAGACAAAGCCTGGACTGGCCACAGGCACGGCACAGCCACAAGCTTAGGTCTGGAAGGCAGAGGTGATGGAATCAAGGCTGGATGCTCCTGCCCCATAGCTCCACACTAACATCCATGCTCTTGTGTCCCCACCTAAGGGAGACAGGCTGGCTAAAGCTTGTCAGAAACATTTTGATCTATACAGAAATGCTCCAAGGGACATTTTTAAGGGTTTTGTTGAAAAAATAACTCTGAAATTAATTTTGTTTCTAATTGCTACCTAGTTTCCTGGATGAAAATTTTTGAAACAGTCCTTCCAAACTGATTTTCATGGAAACATCAATCCCAAATGATCTTTTCCAAGATCACAGAAGAAGCAGTGCACTCAGGGCTGCCCAGCCTCAGACCCTCCAGCTGAACCAAGGATCCCTCCAGTGACTCACCCTCACAGTAATTTTTCCCAGGTCACCATCTCCAGTCCGGTTAATGTCTCAGCAATCAGTCTCTCACCACAGCCTTCTTGCCTGAGCCTTAATTTGATCTGTCATTTCACAGCCCCATAGCTCCATCTGAGCAGGTGGAATATTCCTCTCATTATTTTAGTCTTTGTCAAACAACCGTTATTAATTCACTGTAATCTACGCATTTCTAGATTTTCCTGTAAGCATTCTCCTTTCTCTGATTAACGGCTGCATTTTACATTACATTCCTTCCCACATTGCTGTCTGCCTTCCCAGTCTGTCTTGGGTATAGGACATGTGCTTGCTTCTTTGGAGTCTTACCCCAAAGTGGTGAAAATGAGCTCTCTGCTTTCTTGAAAAACACCACAATTCATCTTCTCAAGGGAATTACCTTTCTTTACCTTGCTTCTATTAACGCTGGTGGAGAAACAATTATCCCTCCTGTGGAGCAGATTTGCCATCATTGGGTGCTTGCTGCTGCTTTCAGCCTGTGGAACTCAGGCTGCCCATAGCAAAGCCAGTCATGGTTTCCATACTTTTTAAAATTATAGTTAAGAAAGTCTGTGGAGAAGTTCTACTTTCCTGATTTCTTGAAGGAAAATAATGAAAGTCTGGAACTCAGAAGATTGTGTAATACAGGGAGATGAAGCTGTATCTAAACTCTGTTGAATGTGAATCAGTTTGTGTTTGGCAGAGGACACATACAGAGAAAATACAATGCATTTCTCTTCAGCAGTCTTCATTTTCTTGTAAATGAGTTAAAAGTTCACAAATACAAATCTTATAGCTTGAAATTTACTCCCCAGGACAGTTGTATGACATTAAACCGCAGGTCCAGAGCAGGCCAGCATCCTGTTCCTGACACAAACCTGGATTAGACACTAGGGAAGAACATTAGACCCATAGAAACATTACAGAACCCTTTACACAACATTCTCAAAGTCTCCTGAACCAGCAGTAGTATCTTGTTGAGAGCTGTTCTTTTTTCATTAGTTTTTCTAAATGATTTTGAAGCCATACAACCATTTAGTACCAACACAGTTTGGGAAGGAGCTCTGAAGTTGGACTGAGCATTGAGCAAAACATTCTTCCTGTGACTTCAAAACTAACACCTAGTTAAGTGCCCATCATTTCTCTGGTTCTAAAATTGCTAAAAATAGTGAATAGCCATCTGTCTTGGTTTTGGAGACAAATTTTAGGAGAAAATACCCTGGAATGAGGATTTCTTCTAAAAGGGAAAGGGCTTCAATAGCTCCCTTTTCTTCTTCCAATGAGAGAAATTGATAGCAGCAAGTGAAAGTGAAAAAAATTGAACTGTTTATTAACAAAAGATAAAGGGTAGGGACGAAAAGCACAGAAAAGGATTAAATAAATGCTAGATGTAAACTCCCAGAAACTTACCCTCCACCCACATACACCCACAGCAGAACCAAAAAAAAAAAACAAAACACCCTCAAAAATGCCTGGGGAAGGAAAATACATAGGCTGACCTCGTGGTCCGGAAAACTAAATGGTGACTTGTCCCTTTGTCTCAGGGAAGGGGAAGAGGAGTTCACACAGCAGCCTGGAGCAGAGAGATGGGAACCCTGTTGGTCCTCTGGCATTGGTTTTCCTCCTCATAGACAAAACTTGTGGATTTGATGACCCTTCTTTCACTGGCTCAGTCTTTCCCAGGGTTTGGACTGACCAAGGCCATCCCAGACCAGAGAGAAAAAAACCTCAAAAAGCTGCTGGAAGGATTTGCCGTTGAAAAGCCTCCAGGCCAGGGGAAGAAAAAGAAAAAAACAACAAAAAAAACCAAAACAACAACCAAACAACCAAAAAAAAACAACCAAAAAAAAAAACCCCAAACCCAAAAGCTTCTTGCCTAAATTGGCAAGAATTAATCCAGCAGAAGGCAATGAAGTAACAATCAGAACGGAGCCCTTGTCTGGGGCTCCCAGGCCCTGGCCCCAGCCCCTGGGTCGTCTTTAAGATACCACAGACATTTCTGGGCATAAAGCAGATGATGATTAGGGAATAAAGTACCATCATATAACCACCCCCTAAACTGAGATATCACCCTTTAGTCCCTTTCATCATGACTTGTTATTTCCAAGGATTGTCTCTGCTTTCCAGCTTTGATTTTTGCCAAGAAGAAACATGGTTCCTTTTATTTGCTCGTTGAGCAGAGCCTATTCCAGCCCTCAGGTCTTCTTCTGGTGCTTTCTCTGCTGCACATCACACTCAGATGCACATACACACTTCACCTCCATGCTTCACTGAGATGCAGTTTTACTCTTTCATAATAGGCTGAGTTGTCACACACTGATAAAGTAGTTCAAGAAGTTTATCTCAAGCCTTCTTGAAATTGTTTCACTGAGGAAGAAAATCTTTTATAGTACCTGTGACTGTTATCAGCCAGTCTGACTTAGAGCAAGCAGAGTCAGTCCAGGTAACACTGCCATTTCCCACTCCTTTTTGTCATTCTGGGAGGCTTTGGCAGGCAGAATGATGAAAACAACTCCTAGAAGCCTGTAAGAAAGGTCCAGAGCAGAAGCAGCCTCAAAGTGAGCCCTCTGTGCAGCAGCAGGGGCTCCTTGCAGGGCTGGTATGAGCCTTCAGCATCTCCTTTGCCACAAATTTCCTGAATTCTTTCTGGAGCTCGTTTGTCCAGTCTTCTTCCCCACTACCTCCATGCTCTCAGTCATTACTTCACTAACTTCCCTCTCCTTCCTCCAGTCTGTCCCTCCCCAGGTGAGAGCTGCTGTCAGCTCCAGTGGATGGAGTGCCCTCCTGATCCCAGCACTCTTTTCTGGATAAACCATGATCCTAGAGCAGCTGGAGCACAGAAAGAGTAATCTTCACCAGCTTCTACTACAGCCTCCAGTTCCACATTCCTTTTTATAAATTCTCATTTAATTACTTTCTATACTTTCTGAGCCCACTCCAAAACCAGACCATTGCACTTTCTAAGACAAGACTTCCTGGAGGTTGAATCTTTCCAGTTCAAGCTCTCAAAGGCTGAGGATCATAGAAGCATTTGTGGTCACCAACTCCACACACAAAATTAAAAGTTTCCAAGTCCAAAACCATTAAAAACAGAAAATCACATTTTATTTGCCAGTTCCAAAATCATTAAAAAGAGGAAAAAAAAAATCACATTTTGTTTGCCATAAAGTGTTGATTTGTCACCCCCCCCCCAAAAAAAAACAACCCAACAAAAAACAAACCAGTATAAAACATACACCAAGGCATGCAGCTTGAGCAAGAAAGCCACTATCCACACTCCTTCATGTCCAGAAAAAGTGACAAAGCCCTGAGAGGAAGTGACAGCTTGTTCTGCTGCTTTGTTCCCAAGGAACCAGTATCACAGTGAGAGAGCTGTTCCTCAGCACACTAAATGTATTCATTCTCTACATAGTCTTTTTTTCCCCCTTTATCAGGATTCACTTGTATTACAAGTGAAGTCAGTTTCTCTTCACCCAACCCCTCCTGCCTATGTAGGTGCTCAAGTCTGTGTTCCCAACTGCATTACAAACTTCATAACTTTTCATTAATCTCATGATTTCAGCAAATTTTGGAATAACAGCACTACAAGGTAGTTGTAACCTTCACTTTAAGTTAAGTTCTGCTTCTTTTGGCCCTACCATAACACTGTTTGAGTCTTTGAAAAAAGCACTTTGGGTCTCCTTTGGAAGGGAAAACCCAAATCTCAGTGAAAGAAGCAGAAAACAACCTGATAGGTAAAGCATTGATGAAAATAGGAGAGCAGACAAACCAGAATTCAGTGGTTACTCTTCCATTCTGCAGAGTCTAATGACAGAATATGGAAACACGAGGTACAGAATTGAAGGCAGATGAGCACTGAGCACAGGGCATGACAGAGAAGATAACTCTTTAGGGATCCCAAGGGGAATAATGAGAAATAGAGAGCATCCTGCTTTTCACCATGTTTAAGCCTTATTACCTGTGATGGCAATGCTTTGCCACTCAATATTTATATTTGTTTAGACAACACACACACACACAGAGCATACTCAACATCAAATCCTGAGCAGCCTCCCAGCATTTTGAGCAAGGCTTAGACAGAGAAGAATTCCTGCTGTGGCCTGAGCTCCAGTGGCAGGCAGCAGCACACCCATTCCCCTCTGCTGGCTGCACACCCCTGGGGTGGCAGAGCACAGGGGGCACACACACACACACACACACACACAGAGCACCTTTGGGCTCCAGCTGGGGAGCACCAGAATGTCTTTACTCTCCTCCACACTCGTATCTGCAGTCCAGCTGGATACCAGTTGGATGGGGTCAAGCATGCCCAGTCCAGCAGCCTGGGAGCCTGCCATGTATTATCCTGCCCTCTCAAACTACGTATCTGGTGAGATCTCAGTGCCTAATTGATGTGTTCCTCCCCAAAGACTAAAGCACTAAAAATAAATAATATTACTTGCTTTCATTTGGGAGCTGGATTTTAAAGGGCAGGGGTGTTGATTTGCCTTTTTTTCTTTTTTTTTTTGCCCAGTCCCTTTCCAATATAAAAAGACAAAACCCACATATGTGCTAAAAAACAGTCGTCCAAAGAGCCATCATACACATCATAAACGTTGTTCCTTGTATACAATGGCAGTCACAGTGGGAATCTCGTGCTCCTTTTTCTTCTGGGAATCCACAACGTGGCTGTATCGTTCTCCTCGGTGACATTCCAGGTAGGGGCCCCAGTTTGCTGCAGGCCGGCAGCAGCTGACAATGCGCTGGAAAACAAAACCAAGAGGCATTTCATGCCTTACTCTAGTCCAGGCTACTTTTAAAATTCAGTAAAATTATAGCTCTAGATATGCACTGCAAGTCAATGAATGGCAAATCACCAAAGTTGTTTAAAATCGTTCCAAATATCTTTGGGCTTGGTGGGTTCTGGACACTGAAGTCAAAGAACAGGGAAAGCTGTGACCAACACAACTGTTTGGGAAAGCTCACCAAGAGAAGAATATCTCAGATCTGTTGCTTGCTTCTGTGAGGAGTGGGAGGCAAAACGCCAGAAAATTATATGGGGATAGAGAGCAATATAAATACTTCAGAGAATTTAAAGGAGCTGGAATAGCAACAGAACTGATGAAAAATTTCTCTTGAATGGTGTGTGTGCACTCCCAGAGAATTAGACTCTATCTTCTCATCAAAACATGGTAAGGCAGATGCAACTTTGATGCAACTACCAGAGATAGTGTTTTGGTCCAAAAATCCAGTTGAAAAACATGCCAAAGTAGTAGATGTGTTGGAGAAAAAAGCACAGATGGTCCTGATAATACCAAAGAAATTAAGATTTGAGGTGTTGGCAGTGGGGTTTTTTGCCCTTACCTGAATAAGGTTTCCTTCAGCTTTAGCTACTTTTACAATAGCAACAATGGGAATCCAGATGACACAGAAGATGATCATGCACCAGCCAACAGCAGTTCCCCAGGCTGGGTATAACACTGAGCCATAAGTGGGACGTGAAAATGTGATCAAAGACCAGACCAAAATAGCCTAGAAAAAATGGCAAAAGCAATAAGAGAGAAAAGCAGGTTTCCAGCAACATTGAATTTACATTGCTTCCAAGTTGTCTTGGGCTGTCTACAAGTTCTGCACTGTTCCATCTTGCTTTCTGAGTGTGAGAACAGTTGTGCAGGATTTGGTGCTCAGTCATCACCAGACAGCAAGACTGAAGGGCAGGACTGAAAAATGACAGCGAGATGCACTAAGTAGATCTGTGTTTAAACATAACTTGATCTCTGGGTTCTCTTAAAATCTTATGTTGAGTAATACATATGGGCTGAGCCCAGTACCTTTCTCTATATGTTTTATGCATTCCTGTGTTCCATTATTTACAGGAATACAGGAAAGAATCTAAGATTAGAAATTGGCAAATATTGCTTCAGAAATTGGATAGTTTTAAGCAGCATTTTCTAAACTATAGTCTGGACAGATTATAGGTAATCTGCTGGTCAGAGTGGCTTGCCACTTCTCCTGGATTTGGATGTTAATAAATTCTGTCATAGTAAAATAATCCAATCATCTACACTCACAATTATAAGTACAGGTGTAACAAAAACCAGACATGCAACAGGACATTAAAAGGTCTCAGACAGGAGAACAGCAGAACATCTGACCCAAAAATAGGATTTCCCTCAAAAGGTTTTCAAACCAATCTCAGTCTAAAATTAAGATAATCCAGCTGCCAAGGCAGAGGATCTAGTTGCTCTTTGTTAGACCTTGAGAGTGTAGAGCCAGCTCACTAATAACTGATCTCAAGCTCCAGCCCCTACTGGAGAGGATCAAAGGAGGAGGGAATGTATCAGAAAGCAGAGACAGTCCATAGTTCACTTCACTGGCACAGCTATTCCTCATCTTTATACACAGAGCCTGGGCACTCAGCCCTAAATCTTCACACAGGAACCTCTTCAATATTAAGTTACTGAGTTCTGTCCCACTAACACAATCCAGTCATGTGCACTCACCATTAACAGCACAGGAGTGATGAAAAACCAGCACATTCTCCACCACATCCAGAATAAACAGCTCTTCTTTCCAATCATCATTTCAATGTCTTCAATGAACCTGTTTCCTCCTGTTGGAAGACAATCATGGGGCTCACTGTAAAGCAGGTACCTCCCTTGTAGGTGGGGTTACTCAAAAGTGACCAAAGGCAATGATCAAGGACAGTTTCTCCAGTTCTGCATTACTTATTAAAGTTTTTATTCTTATATTTTTCAGACAGTCAACTTATCAATTTTTTATTGCACTAATCAATATTTCATATCCCTGGCACTGCTCAAGGCCAGGCTGGATGGGGCTTTGAAAAGCCTGGTGTAGTGGAAGGTGTCCCTGCTCATGGCAGGGGGGTGGAACAGTGTGATCTTTCAAGTCCCTTCCAGCCCAAGACCACTCTATGATATCCACTGTTCCTGGGGTTGTTTAGTTTAATTATGTATTTTCAATGCAAATAATTTACCGTAAATGTAGACGATGCCTATTATCTCCAGGACAGCTGAAATAAGGATTCCCCATCCAGCACAGAAGTGATCTATTAGGTTAACCCAGTAAATTCCTGCCTGCAGAACAAACAGTAGAAGTTAAAATTTGAGTAGTAACATACTTACACAAAATAAGATGCGTTTGTTCTAGACAATTTAACAAATCACGACTCTGAGTTTTTAAGTTCGCAGTTCTCCAGGTCAAGTACACATTTGTGAATATTATTTTCTTCAAATCTCTCTATGTAAAGTTGAATAAGACCAAGATCTATGTATATGCAGAGCATATATAAACAGCTAAGAGCAAGATTTAAATTTGGAGCTTACAGGAATAAAGTTGGTGCTGAAGTTTTTATACTGAGCTACAGCAATAGCTATACCAGTTATCAGTTCTGGGAAGCTTCTATCCTCCTACATGCACGACTTCTCCACGGAGTTAGCTACAGCTTTAAACACCAGCATGCAACAGAGGATCACAGAGCAGGAGAATCTCTGAGCCATTTCATACTCTTGTGAAAAACTAAATCCCTTGCAAACTTCCTCACCACCCTGTTTCATGACTTACGTGCTTTGCTTGACCACCACTGTCTACTCACCACAATCACATAAATCTGCATTTCTAGATGGAGTAATTGCAGTGAATGTTTATACCATTAAAAGGAGCTGCCTTAAGAAATTGTACACAGTATACTTAAAATTCCTTTTCTGTATGTCTATTTATATACATACACATACATGCAGGAGAAGTAACCATGTAATCTACAGATGCTCATGAGCTAATGGGTTTTTATTACATGAAGAAGCCATTCCTCAATTCTTGTCCTGTTTGGTAGTGAGTTCTGAACAACAAGATCCCATCAGTATTTATTAGCAGTACTCACCGTGCCACGGACATGTTTTATGCATGTACTTGTGATTACACAAATAAATTCCTGAACTGAGGAACAATAAATCAGGCTGATAGTACACAAACTCTGTAAAGGCCTTTATTTAAAAGCATGTCTCAGCTCAATAATCACAGAAAACCTTAGGTTCCTCAACATTCCCCTGGGAATTGCTTACTTGTGTGTCCAGGCACACTGTCAAAATTCAAGAGTCTTTAAGACTGATCCACAGAGACAGGAACAGTTTGAAAGGGTACTTTGATTTGAGTTCATCACTTGCAGCATAACTAAACTCACTACCAAAAAACCTTAATTTCTTACCTGAGTAACACAGATAAGCCCAAGAAGAAAGAGCACAGCACACAGACCCAGGGTTACAGGCAGTCTTAATTTTTTCATCACTTTGGGACTTATATCTTGAATGGTGGTTGTAAGTGTTTCTGCAAAGGAAGAAGTAGGGAGTCTGAGCAGCACAATTAAGAAAGGCAGTGGTCATTTGAAAAGCCATGAATCACTTAAAACCCACTCACCTATGCTGGCAAACTGGGAATCAAGACCCAAAAGCAGAAGCATGAAGAAAAACAAGAAGGACCACAGAGGAGAAACTGGTAACTTGGAGAGAGCCTCTGGGTAGGCTACAAAGGCCAGGTCAAATCCTGGAAAGTAGTGGAAAGAAGGATGTTATTGTCATGCCTTGTCCAATGCAAGTGCCAGTACCAGCAATGTGACCATCAGCCTACCTGAGTCCACAACCTCTGAGACAGGTCTCTTGGACACAAATGCCATATGTCCCAGGATGGAGAATATTGCAAACCCAGCAAATACGCTGGTGGCACAGTTGGTCACACAAACTAGAATGGCATCTGAGTAGCAGTTGTTGTGGAACTTGTTGTATGAAGACAAAGCAACAAGCCCACCCCATGCCACAGACAGGGAGTAAAATATCTGGGTGGCTGCATCTTTCCAAACCTATCAAAACAAAAAAGAAAATAAGTACTATAAGTAATACAGTAATTCTCATCATAAGCATTTAAGTCTATTGGCACTCAAGGGTATTTTTTTTTCATTCAGCCTGTATACCTAATTCTAAGTCACATGAATTTTAGGGAGGATAGAATATAGCACATTGGTGACGTTGCAGTCTCAATCATAAACAGTATCTCTATGATCTCCAAAGGTCATAGGGAATACTTAAATCTTTAAAAAGTCTCAAAGGTCATACTGCTAAATACTTAATCTTATTGGGCTAACCCTGACGAAGAGATTCAATTTGTTCACATAGGTAGGTTGTTGAGATATGAAACTTGGCATAGAGCCAACAAATAAGAACAACCAGGACTGACTGCAGGAGTGAGAATTTCCATGTACCCTCTCACTTGTGTGAGCCAGACACAGCATTGCCCAGATAACCAACTTCTGCCTAAGCTAGTGCCAAGCACTCACGGAAGTACCAGAAATAAATATCACACTTAACCATTGCTTCTGATAAAACTGCAATAATATTGGCATAAGCCAGAACAAAAGTCCAGGCTTTCTTTGCATGAGGTGTCCTTCACCTCAATTAGGTCCACCTAATTACCCAAGATAATTTTCCAGGCAAGACACAGCCTGAATTTCAAACTCGGGGATCCCTCGAGCCTCATGATAAAGTCCCTTAAAATTATCAGCAAGAACTTTCTCAGCAGGTCTTGCTAAGATGAAACTCCAGCATGATCCCCAAGAACTGTTTAGAGGCAATGGCACAGTTGTCATCACTGGTGTGGCAGGGAGGGGAAGATGGTGACAGTCTTTCTGTTTGAGAGTAGCTGGAACAGGGGCTTGGACTTTTTATATAATCAGCTGCTGATACAAAATACAGGGCAGGACCTAAAGCACCTGATAGGAAAAAAAAGAAGCAAGCCCACATAACAAGGGAAGCGTGTCACACTTCTGGGGCTGACACTACCTCTCACCTCTGCCTCCATCAGCTTGGTGATGTTGGACTGACTGCCAATGTAGTATTCAATGCCATCCAAAGCCCCTTCCAGGGTGGCACCTCGCACCAACAAGATGAGCAGGATGACGTATGGGAAGAGTGCAGTAAAGTAGACAACCTGCAGAAAGACAGGTGTGAGGGGATCCACAGACCTCCCTGCAGGAACACTGGACAGACTTTAGGCTAAGGTCTGCTGATGCAAAAGAAAAACAGGCAACCAGGGAAGTGAACACATGCCAACCACCAAACCATCTGGCTTAGCCGGTTCTGGAGCTGCATTCCAGCAGAAGCAGAAGGCCCAAGCCACATATCCACATTTCGGATTGCACTTGACCAGTTTCAGAATTACATTTTTCTGACGTGATTTACTGCTGTAGCAAGGTCTGGACTCAACTACCATAGACATCTCTTGCTAAGCAGTGCTTCTAGCAAGTGCAAACTGAAAGCCAGGAAAAACTAGGCAACTAATTTTGTGGAATTATGTTTTGTGGACTAGGTGGAATTATCTCCTGATGAGCTCCCTGCTACTCCCCACCACCAAAAAAAAAAAAAATAGCCAAAACAAAACCAATATTTTTTTAAAGTCAATGTTCTGGAAGCTTTCTTTACAGGAACAAGGACTTTTAGGTTCTCTCAGACACAGATCTATTGTGTTGTTGTTTGATCATTGACTACAATGGGATCAAGGCCAGCAGTAGAGTTCTTGTGACACAGGCCACGTTCAACAATACTCTGGTTTCTTGAGTCTTAGTTTCAGTGTTAAGCAGACATAATTTACCCAGTACTGCTAGTTACACCAAGCCAGAGCATTGCACCATCATGTGGTCAGTCTGACATTTCTGAAGACCTCCTTCAGGCTTGCCTAGAATAGACAATTCTCTCTGCTTTTCATTTGTCTCGTTCCTGCCCTGCTAGATTCTTCCAAGTCTCACCTTACTTTTCAAAGAGGATTGCCTTTGTGCCAGAAAAGAAGTGACAACAGGCAGAGCCAACTGCCAGGAACCCAAAGAACATGAGATTAAGAGGAGCCATGCAGCCAAATAACTGAGGCTGGGAAGGCACAGATACTCCACACCAAAGCACTGAAACAAGGGCAGAAAGCTCCAAATAGAAAGCAAAACAGGAGGAGACATCACACTGAGCAGAGGAAAGCAGGCAGCAAGGAACCAAAGAAAGGCACAATGACAGAAGGAAAAGGGGAAAACGAAAAATCTGTGCAGAAAAGTTGAACAAAAGAACAAAGGCAACTGAGGCTGAAGAAGTAAATGATGGAGATGCAACATGAAGGTGAGAAAAGAATATGAGGAGGTAGGAACAAAACCAAGAAAAGGGTCTCACGTGACAAAGGATGAAATATAGCCTGCCTGAAGTCAGCCTAGCCCAAGAAAAACTCCAGACAACCATGCTGCAGCTTGCGGAAATAGGAGCTCAGCGGAGGCAGATTCTGAAAACAAGCATCTAAGTACCTTGTCCCTAAACACTATTTCAACTCTTGGGAATAAACAACATTTCACAATGTGGCAGGAACCTGCACACACACATCTGTTCACAGGACCTGACCTGTATTGTCCAAACATCTCAACCAGACCGGAAGTACAAAATAATCACCGGGTGTTCCCAGGGCGTGTGCCCACGTGTGCCATCACATGCACCCTTCCATCACGCAGCCCAGGCAACTGCTAGAACTCACCTGGAACCACCAGCATAACAGCAAGATCCCAAAATACAGGGCAGCCTGGTGGAGTTGAGGCCCAAGTGTTAAGTAATGGCTGTAATCAGCACCTTACTCACATTTTATGTAACAGTTATGAAGCTGAGGAGCAGGAGGGAAGCCAAATGCTGAGCCCAGCAGAGGGGGTGTGCTAGGACTGCATCCTGCCTTGAGCTAAACTTCCCTGGTCCAACTGACATTGGAAGGGCAGATTCAGGCCAAAAGTCATCTCCTTGCTCTTCCTAACATACCTTTCCCGAAGATTTTATTCCTTTAAACAGGGCAGCTGCAACAATGATCCAGGAGAGGAGGAGGCAGAGGGCCAGGTACCAGACGATGCTGCCGGTCTCGTCCAGCCCGCTCGAGCGCTGCAGAGTCACTTTGCTGAAAGCACACGATGCTCTGGTGAGGAGGGGCTGCAGCAGCACACACACAAACACACACAGCTCCTCTCCTCTTCAGCTGCTTCTCAGGAAAAGCGAGTGGTGTGTGTGGCTATGACAAGACTGCAGCCTCTTCTAAGAGCATGCAGTTAGAATTGCACGATTGGCATCGAGAAACTGTACATTTAACTGCATTTTTTTTTAAGCCTACCAGCTCTCATCTCTCCACACATTTTCTGTAAGACCCACCTAAGATATTCTGTGTTAATAATTAAATTCTGACAGGAAGAGAAGAGCCCATACGAATCAGTTTCCAGGAACCCAGGGAACATGAGGCAAATTGAAATCATGGGGCTATAAAGAAATGGCAATTTCACAACAGGCCCAGATTCAGAATAAGGTGAATATATTTTACACAGTAACTCTTGAAAAAAAATAAAACTATATGCTATACGTAAAGATGCCAAGTATTGCCTACCAGGACTCCAGAGAAGAGGACTTCTTTAAATTGGAGTATTTTTCAGTTAGTTAAAGGTTGACTGACTTACTTCTCTTTCTATACATAATTTCTCTTACAAAGGCCAAACTTATCAATTAAATTTTAAGTCCTCTCTCTAGTGATTTGCATGCCTGTGTCCCTTGATTAGATTTTTTTGTGGACTGCAAGATAAGACAAAAATAAAAGGTACATCCAAAACCACAATGAATAAAAAGGTATTTTTAGTAATTTCTTTAAAGTATTTACTTACTTCCAGTATTGCTCACTGGGAAATTGCACTGGTTTGTAGTTTATGGTGCCATTTATACATGTGAGATTGTAGCTCGTGATGAATGAGGAGTTTGCACGAATGATTTCCCCACCCCAGGTTGCATTACAGTCACTGACTGAAATAAAAAAAAAAAAGAATCATTAACACTGGGATGATGATTATTATTATTATTAAAAAAAAAAAAATCAGACTGATACAGCAAATGTGTTTCCTAAGCAATTACAGCTTCAGTTTGCCTGCTAACAATATTTAGAAACAATGTCACTTGCAGCTATGACTTCACTACTTGACTGTAAATCTAAACACTAAGAATGTGTTTTACATATCCTCAAGAATACTCATAAACCTCAGAATTGAGCATAGTTAAAATTGTAGCCTTGGTTACTCTATGAAAACCTTTGTCCCAAACCAAGGAGACACGTGGATAATTTGGTATTCATCTTATTGTGGTAGAAAGCTTATTAAAACACTTTAAATATTTTCCTTGGAGCAGGGTTGGAGGAACGGAAACTAGAGTTGGGAATTTTTTGCCAGAACATACAATAAAAAACACTATCAGAGTACGTATCAGCATTTACTAGAAATACTTGTTGAAGCATATTTCAGGACAGCTTCTTCTGTTCAGTTTTGTGTTCCCCCAAAACTTACAAATTATGTACTGAAATATTTTTTGTTTTGCCAATAAATAATCAATCATCAACTTTTTGTTACATAAGGCATCATAGAAGAGATTTTCAGATATATGGTTGAGGTATAGTTACATTAATACTGAAAACAATGTAATCCATCCTGACCTGTCCTTGTTATTTTAATAATCACTGGTTACCTGGAAGACATTTGCAGCTGCTAACTGGTAATTACCTCCCCAACTTCACCTTTTGCCTTAAACTGGTCTGGTATGGAAACTGGTGATAACAAGTGTTTGGCCCTACATCTGCTGTCAAACACAAGAACAATAGTGTAGAGATACATTCTGAAGAGTTAATGAAGTGTGAAACCAATGCCTCAATGGTGCTCAGGATTACCATTGCCACAGGGGAGGCAAGGGGTAATGAAAAACCTCGATAAAAACTAGTGCAGTAGTTTGTCTCATGGAAGGAAAGTTTTTTCGCCACGAAGCCTGATTAAATGGGTACGCAGTATTTCCAGGGATTGTATGTACTAGAGAAAAGCTGAGGTTTTAGAAAAGAAAAAAAGGATCCAAAAAGGTGATTTCAGCTCAGTTCTCCGTAGATTTCCCAAGCACCCACAACTGGTGGCAGGGAAGTGGATAAGCATCACTCCTCTGTGTTCAGATGCAAATCTCCAGGAAGGATTTTTGAAGCCACAGGTAGATGTACTGTTCCTATACTTCCATCCCGAAAAAACAGTCCAATTACCAAAACCTATAATATTAAACTATCTGGTAAGTATTGTACCTATTCGTGTCTTGCTGCAGAATTCATCTGCCCAGGAAAAGCAGTCTGACCATGGCAGCACTTTTTGAAATGAGGCAAATAAGTAGTAGAGTGCATAAGCAATGATAACGTTGTAGTAGATAGTCACAAATGCCGAGATGATGACCATTGTGACGCCCACTCCTAGGAAAGAGAAAGACACAATGTCTTAATCACCCCAAACTCAGGTTTTTTACAAGCCCACCGAAACAAATAGCCTTCACTTGACTTTTCAAAGGTTACTTGGGAAGAACTTGAAGTTGTATTTTGTTTGGTTTTAAAATTTCTTTAACAACAAACAAACAGTGACATTTTAAACCCATTAATGATGGATATGATCCAAACCGACCCTCTCAAACATGGTTTTGAAATAGAGTTTGAATTAAGCCCATAAAAAAATTGGATTATCTGCAAAGTCTAAAGGAGAAATTCAGTATTTTATTCTCTCCCCACTTAGAGTGAAACTTAGTAAAATAAAACAAACTGTACTAGGACTGCCCAAGCCATTTTAAAGATTCCACTGTAATGAATGCTTTAAACT
The DNA here is from genome assembly GCF_052056855.1 of Sturnus vulgaris. Taxonomy (NCBI): domain Eukaryota; kingdom Metazoa; phylum Chordata; class Aves; order Passeriformes; family Sturnidae; genus Sturnus; species Sturnus vulgaris. Next base: position 12,842,325 of record NC_142256.1, on the reverse strand, counting down.
ACAGTAAATCTTGCCAATACTACTGTTCTCCCCCTTGTTAAAATGAGTTTTGTTTTGTGAGTTTGGGAAAGCCTGACAAACCGTACCAATCATCTTGGAAACTATATTTAAGTTTCTGTCTTCACAGACACATAAATGCTGTGTTTAAAAATTTTTGTTTTAAAGGTAAACTCACTGCTTTCATGAAAGGTTCTTGTGCTGCAGAACAGAGACTTGGAAAAAGAGCAAATGTTGGGGCAACCAATTTCTGTAGGTGATGAACAAATTCTTGTTGCATCAGAAGGAAACTTCCTTGTTCCTACATTAACTCCTCTGGTAGATTAAGACAAACAAAACCATTGCATAGTCCTTTACTCCCATGGTACAGGGCTGGGATGGACAGGTGTGAGTAAAGCACGTGCTTAATTGTTGCCAAACAAATCTCACTATGAAATACAAACCCTCACTATCACTACAGCATGCAGTGATTTCTCTTATCACAAGAGGCAGCTCACTTTACAAAGCCAAAATCTAGGCTGTTTTATCACACCAGCAGATGACTCCCAAGGCAGCAATGATTGTGCACAATATTGCACAGAGCACCCAGACGTGCACCTGCACTGGCAGCCAAATACAGAATTAATCCATCCAACACACAATTGCCTTGCAAGCTACACTGGACGTGAAGCATAAAAAAAAGCGATAAACTCAACCTCTAAAATTTATTTTCAATCTGTTGAACACAGTACACCAGTTGTTTTAATGAGGTTTTCCCTCACAGGAAAACAGGGATATTTCCTTCTGCCTGGACAGGTGGAGTGAAGGTGATGTGCTGCTTAACACTGGAAGAATCATCGATAAAACCTTTCATAACCAAGAACTTTTGGGGAAATCTTTACTCAACATCTGTTTATTACCGAATAATGAGGAAGTATGTACCTGGGAACATAACACTGACCCTGTAACAATGGGAATAGTTGCTTCACAGATATCGGTGTCTCAGTAACTTTATGAAGAAATCATTAATTCACAAGGGTGTATTACTGGAATAAAAAAGATCTCAGAAAAGATAACAAAACCAACCTTGGAACAATGGTAGTATTCTCCAGACGGAAACTGGCCCTAGACTGGCAAACTGCCCAAGGGAACATTCCATGAAAAATAAGGGCAAGCCAGCTAACGCCAACATCAGGGTATAAGGGATTAGAAAAGCACCTGAGAGAAGGAGACAAAAAAAAAAGGGGGGGAGCACAGTCAACACACAGAGAAAGCAATGCATATTTCAGCATTTACCCCAGTTCTACCATATTTTATACTCCCCCTTCCCCCCTTGCTCAAACATCCCACTGTAGAGGCTTTTTTCAAAATAGAGAGATTTGTTTCTAAGTCCTGTTTTCTGTAAGACTAAATAGTACCTGCAACCGAGAGACACAGACTGTCAGAACTGCTGATTTAAAAACAATGGCTTCTCTTATAAAAGTAAATTAATTTTACAAAACCTATTGAAGTTGTGCTCATATACAAGCAGGAACACTGCTCGGCTGTAGGCACCATAGCCTTATCCACTTTCTATTTAATCTTTCAGCTTTTAATTTAAAGAGGAACAGAAACATTCTAAACATTTAGCTATGTTTTGCAACTGCCCTCTTAAGCAGCTACTGGACATCAAAGCATGAAGATTATTTTCTACGGTTGGCCGATTCCTGTGTCAAACAACATCTCAGGATGGCTCTTGTTCAAGTCCATTTAAAAGTGCAGGTTAACCTGATATCAGTGAGCGCCCTGCTCTGAGAAAGGGACTGGCAATTCTTTGTGTGTGCACAGAAGACAGGGAAAGCGAGAGCACAAGTTTCATAAACACAACATGATATCCCTGCAGCAATCTGTCCTCATCACTCTCAGTGAATTTAAAGCAATCAAGGACCCAGTTCTGCAAGGAACTGCAAATACCTGATGTAATTTCAGGAAGCAAATTGTCCCAGAGAATTAACTGGATTGCTCCCGTGTTTTGAAACAAGGATGTAACAGTTGTCTTTACCATGCCAATCATGGGCAAGGGGCACAGAAACGGATGCAAGCAGCAGCACAAATATGCTTTAAATGCAAAGTCTCTGCTGCAGCAGATAAGCAAAAATATCAAGTCCAAGGGCCGACATCACAATTTATTTTGTTCTCACAATTTTCTTCAATCAAACAGTAAGTAATGCAAACCAGCCAAGCTTACTCCAATAAAAATTCTGTACTGAGAATGCCTCCTTATATTTCATGTGCATCTGTGTGGACTGTACTGCATTTACAGTCCAGAATTCTACTTCAACGACTGTTAAGCAGAGCAAACAGGTACATATAAGTAAGTTCTCTGCAGTTACTATTCACACACTCTTTAATTACCAGTGGTAGCCTGGCAAGTAGATAAAGCTCTGGAATACAAGCCAAGGAAGCCAGTGCCTCTGCTTGGCTTTGCCCCTATCTCATTGCGTAACTAGGCAGAGGCTCTCTCTGTCTCACACTTCCCAAGTGTCTAATCTGGGTAATTATTAAGCTGGGATAATTATTCCAGTTTATATTGTTTGCATGCAAAACCAAAGGTGCAAAGGGGATTCAACTGTTCTCTATAAACATACCAGGTATGATATATAACATAAACTTACCAGGAGGTAAGCACTGATAAGAGAATAGGTGGGAGAACAGCTATTTAGACAAGTAGAGGGTATTGGCACATGGGTGAAAAGGTGCATGTTGGTTGTGAGTAAATAAGAAGAGTTCTGGAATTCTCGGGTAGAAATTTGCAATTCAAAATGAATACTATTTCCCTTCTCAGCCAAAAAAAGCACATAGATGCCTCTTACTCCCCTCTCCCATGAGCAGGCTCTATCCCAGTTCCCGGGGTGATGCACTTATCCAGCTTTGACAGAACATGCCCAACCTCAGAGCTGGCCATTGGGGCTTGCCCTCCTCTCTCCCGGGGATAGCAAGGTGTGCCCACCCGACCCTGCCATTCAGCACAGGTACCTCCTCCATTCTGGTAGGTGAGGTAGGGAAAGCGCCAGACGTTGCCCAGGCCCACGGCATAGCCCACCATGGACAGCAGGTAATCGCCTTTCTTGGACCAGTTGCCACGCTCCGAGTTCTCATCGTTGTCACTAGAGTGGGCATCTTTTTCATTTGTCAAGCTGAAGTCCTTGGAAGAGAAGAGGGAAGGCTTGTGATCACCCACCAGGCAAGAAAGGCAATCATATCCTCATTTCTCTGTCCAGAGACGTACCATGGGAGGGCAGGCACAGCCAGCTGTGCTGCCAGTCCAGCTGATCTCTGGCAGGACAGCATAGACCTGTGAGAGAGGGTCCTACCAGAGACCCCAAACACCTCCACAGACAGATTTGCTTTAGTCCTTTGTGCTGTCAGTTCCTGGGGGCAGCTTCAGGAGACTCCCCTATTCTGCCCCTGCACGTTGTTCAGATGTTCACATCAGCACATACCTGTATGCCCACTTTAAAAAACACCTGTCCTAGTGCCTTTCACACATGCCTAGGTGCTCATCTCACTTTACCTTCCACTACCTGTTCGGATCTCACCTGCCCAGACAACTTCATACCTGCCCACAGCTGCCGACGTACCCGCACCCTGCTCGCCCGAGTGCCTCTACGCCCACCACAGCCCACCTGCTCAGGTGCACCCACACTTGCCTACGTTCTCGCGCACCTGCCCAGGTGCCTCCAGCCAGCCTCCCCCCGCCGCCCTCACCTTCGTCTTCCCGCAGGACAGAAAGCCGGGCAGGCTGAGCATCCCCATGTGTGCCGCCGCAGCCGCTGCGCTCTGCCCGCGCCGGCCGCCGCCCGGCCCTTTATCGGACCGGCAGCCGCCCGCCCCTCGCTGCCCTGCCGGGAACCGCAGTCCCTGGGCTGCCCCACGGCCCGGGCGGGGCCGCCTCCCGCCCCCGGGGCAGCCCCTCGCAGCCCGATGCCCGCTCACCCCGCGCCCACTTCCTCGGGAACACCCACCCGCCGAGCCCTGCCCGGCCACCTGCCCACTTCCCCTCCTAACACCGCCTGCCCTCCACCCCGACCCACTTCCCTGCCGCCAACCTGCCTGGGCTCGCTCCCCCAGTCAGGGCTCTGCAGCTCTCCTTGCACCCCTGCCTCTCTGTCACCCACCTCCTTCACTTCCAGCGTGTCCCCCCACTCCTTCCCCTCTCCCTCCTCTGCCAGGACCTGCCCGCACACTCTCCTCCTTGTCTCCTACCTCCAGGCTGCCAGCTCCCCATCAAACACTGACCCTCACCTGAGCAGCTGACCCCACTGTTCCTACGGAGCCACTGCCTGCCTCACCTACGTTCACTGCCTGGACACCCTGCTCCACCCCTACCTGCTCCACGCTGGAGTCCTGGCTCAAGAGACGCCGTAAAGGAAAGGACACTAGAGGGTTAAACACCACGGAAATTTCAGCTTCTGAACGCACCTTTCAAGTACAGGCACAGAAAGGGCAGGTCATAAAAGTAAAGTAATTTTTAGAGGAGGAATTTGAACAGAAGGACTTAAAGATTCTTCCAAAGCTTCAGCCACTGACGTGGCTGTGACATTTCACCCTTTAGGGGAAGGGATGTCACAGTGACCTTCCCCAAGCATTCCATAAGGTCACACAGGGGGACACTGGTCAAAGCACACTCTGTGTGCAGACATAAGGAGACATTGATTGATTGACCGGTCGCTTAACTGCTCTCCTCTATTTATAAATGGTCTTTTCCATGGCTCTTTCGGGTCCACAGCTTGACAAATATCCTTTTCTGTCCAAATTAGGGGTACTTTTCATTTAGCAAAGTGTTATCCAGCCTGTCTCCATCTAGCCACAGCTAAGAGGTACAGTACTTCTTAGTTGGTACAGGTATTCCTTAGAGTACCAACTAAGTACTAACCAAGTACCTTAGAGGTACAGCTACTCCTCCAGGAGTGAGGAGGGACAGCGTCTGAAAGGTAGGAAGGTAAAATAAGATTGTATTTTATCACCCTGTACAGCAGATTCTCAAGAAGATTTCTATTTTAGATGCTGGAAAGATGCCATAATACTCTTACCTTGGGAACAAAAAGCTAGTACAGGTGCAGCGTCCTGACAGGACACAGGCTTTCGGAGAACATAATAAATAAAAATTAAAGAAAACACTCCTTTACAGGCTGCCTGCAAAATCGGAATTGAAGTGTCCAAGCTGCAACATCAAGCACTTCAGGCTGATTCTCTATGGAACAATACAGAACTCACTCAGTCCAAGGACACACTGAGAAATGAGTCCTTATTCTTCCATCTGTCTGAACTGTATGTAAACTAAAACCACACTGAATATGTGAAAGTTTTGTTTGAAATGCATTTTCTGTATCTAAAGGAGAAAAGTAAAAAATCACAGCACAGAGTTAAATCCAGGAGTGAGCAGTGGAGAGATGAGGATCTCCAGAGAGGATTGTGCCTGAAGCAGGGCTGTGTTTCTCCTCTTAGCTCAGCAGCTCCACTTGCATTCACTAGGGGCTGAGTCCATCAGGTTGATCCCTGAAGGCTGGTTCCTCACAGCTGGGGTGGCCACCAACCAACCAAGCACCATGCCAGCCAGTCACCCCTGGAATGTCTCAGCTAGGAATACAGAATTATCAGCCTGGCTCTACCATACATGAGATATCCCGTCTCCTGACCAGCAGCCTAACTGACGTCATCTTTCTAATTTGGAAAGCACTCCTGGATTACTATCAATTCCACTTACTGAATCTTCTGTTAATCCAATGGGGAGAAAAAATAATTTAAAAATAAATTAATTATAATCTTAACATGCTGAGAATACAGCAAACAATTCTGACGTTTCCTCGCAGCAGTGAGATACCCATGTTTTCCATTTGGTTGCACCAGTGCTATTATCAGATGTTGGGTATTGCCCTTAGCTAACACCAGCAGCTCTGGTGATACAGCAGATTGTGTTTGATGTGCTTATTTAAGAATACGATGAGTAAATTCTGTTCTTTAACCTCTATCTTCTGTGATAGCTGTGCTTACTAATACTGGCACCTGGCACAGACATCCAAAACTGATTCAGCAGACAAAGCTGGGACTCATTCACCTCTCCCCAACTGGCATGAGTTAAAGTCCAGAAAACCCACTTTGAAAATCACTTTAGAACACACTAAATCCTGGCAGACCAACAACAGCAAAAAACCTCATGCTGGCCTTCAGGATCTTAGGAAGATGACTTAAATCATTTAAATGTCTATTAACAGTATGTAATTACTCTCATTCAGAACTGAACATCTATGTTACACTCTTTAGAGGAGAGGTTCAGAAAGACAGACAGGACTGCTATAAACTGACAGGTGAAGCAAGGCAGAAAACTTAGAATGTTGACTCTTGCAGCTGCAAGAATTATCCTCTCCTTTACAGCTGAACAGAATCAAACCCTACAGTTCACATTTACATTAACGCTTTCTGCCTAAGAAAGCATCAACCTTGATTTAAAGACAAAGTGATAAAAAGCAAGACAATTTCCTTGGTGTTGAACTGATCTACAGGCAACTTAGACCAAACCTTTACTGCTAACTTAAAAAAAAAAATACAAGAAAAACAATCATTGGTCTAGTAGCCCATGAAAGCAAGGCAGCAATCTCCATCTGGTGAGAAATGTCTTATTTCACTGTGAGCCTGCTGTAAGCAAGGTGGAAGTGTACAAGGAGGCATGTCAAGAAGTGGCCCTTCTGCTTAGAAGACAGAATGGAGAGGTGATGATGGTGTTGCCAAGAACAAATTACAAAGGCAATGGTTTCTGAAGTGGCCATCAGTAGCTTCAGAGAGGTACCTGTGGAAGTAGACAGGGTTTATAGCAAAACACAGTGTGGGAATTACCTGCTGAAGAGGCCTCGTTCCAATACTGGCTTGCCTGGTTCTAATGGCCCCCATCCAACCATTTGTGCAACCAAGGTACGAAGCAAATTTTGCTTCCAACTCTGCCAATCCCTTCAGGGTGATGAGGTTTTCCTCCTGGGAAAAGGACTTGACATTTTATATATCCTTCCTGGATCTATTTTTCTTCATCAGTTTTTGTTTTTCTCTGTAACTGGGATGTTCACTGTTGCTGCTCACCAGGCCACCAGGACACATCTACTCAATATGGATCTCTACCCACAAACTTGTTCTTATCAAATGGAAATCCTGAAAAAATCTGAAAGGGAACATCGAAAGTTTTCAGTAATGTGTGATGAGTTTGGTTCACTAATATAAAAGTAAATAATACACACTATTATGAATTATGTAATCATATTGAAGACCTGTATTGGCAAAATATCAATGAGGTGCTTAATCCAATTTTCCTTCAACTTCAGGACTTCGGGATTCATCTCTAAGGCCACCTCAGAGGTGAGAAATGCAGCAAGGTTGCTCCTACTTGCCTCTATGAACAATCTGCTATCACAACCCAAAAGAAGCACTTCACTCATTTATCATTTAGTTGCAAAAGTGCTATAATGCAAAATGCTTCAGCCTTCGAAGTCATTCTCATAGGATGGGTGGAGACTTGAAACTACATGGAAAGCAAATTTGCCTTCAGGCCTTTTCAGCATGTTGCAGCCTGCAAATTGTTTATATTATATGCAGTAATCAAGTTAGTGATGGGGAAGTTTGACATATGCATGTAGGAAAAACTTATAAGGCAGAAATAAATTAAAATATATAAAAAAAACCCTGAAAGGTTCTGCAGAACTGTTCTTCTACAACACTGAGCCTGGAAGATTTTGTTGTCCCAGCTGCTCAAGAGGAAGCCACAGGTCTCCATCCACAAAATTAATCAAGGCATTTTCATTACTCTTGGCAAGACTGACAGTTCTGCATCTATGGTACTTTAATCTCCACTTTAGTTGATTTTATTCAAGACCCGGAATGTACTCCTCAATCGCTTCACCCTCTGACCAAAGCCCCAGGATAACATGGTCTTTCTTGTAGCACTGTCCCTCTCCAGTCCCTGAGAGCTCATCAATCTGTCAAAGATTACTGAAGCTGTCATACAGGAAAATATGGTTGTTCTCGAACACAGAGCTCCATATAGAATAAGGAGAAAAGATCCAAAAAAGGACTAAATGTTGATAAACATGGAAGATGTTGAAATCAAACCATCTGAAAATCTCTGCTGAAATCCAGCCCTATATTAGAGTTACCAAAGCACAGTGAACAACAGCATTTGTGGCCCAGGGCTCCTAATTCCCTCAGTTTTGCTTCCACTTTTGGTTCAGAGCATCTCAGTTTTCCATGAATCATTGCAGCCTTGTGCCAAACAAACATCCAAACCCTTCCAAGATGCATCAGGCAGGTGTCACTCTACCTGCCCCCTCCCTGACCATCCTAGAGGCAGGTTCCAAACACGTTCAGCTTTGAGTAACTGAAATGCTCCGTAAACACAAAACCTGGGGTATCACATGAAGGAAGACATAATAACAGATACAACAAGGAAAAGAGAAGAGATAAAGTATGGGAAAACGAAAAACTGGGAGCATGCAATTATCAAAACTTAATGATCAGGGAGCACATAGGTGTCAGAGTATAATGACTTTCCTATTAGGAAATATTTCAGAGGTGGGGCCAATAGAAACTAAGGAGTCATTTTTAATTGAGTAAAATAAAGCTTAGGAATGAGTACAGTGGTAATTTTCAAATATGCTGTACTGAGTTCATCAATCTCATTAACAGTTTCATTCTTAAATTCTTCCCCGACACCAAGTGCCAATATTTCTGGAGTTCAGCACAGCCAAGAGATGCTGGTAGGTAGTTTTCTTCCCCAACCCCCCAGTTCTATACTTTCTTGCTAGTTGCTAAAAAAAAAAAAACACCTTTTCACAGAAGATAACATAAATGCATATTCTTGAGAAGCTTTTGACTAACAGAAAGGCTTTGAAATACAGGTATTGGCTATCACACAGCAAAAAGAAGACCTTTCAGCTCAGTCCTTTCCTTGAGGTAATTTTACATATTGACATGCAGTCTTGCTATGTGATAGCCAAGAGAACTATCTTTGTGATTGCCCTCCTTCACAAAAGGACAAAAGCCGGGCTGTTAGTCCTGCCTGATATCTTTGGAATGGAAATACCTCCATCAACACTTTCCTCTGTGTGATACCTGTTCCTGCAGGTTAGCAATTACTCTCAGAAAGAGCTCATCCAAGTCAGTGGGGCTTCTCAGGTAAGAAAAAACAATCTCATATCAAGTAGTGACATCATACAGTCACCTGTTGCAGTAACACAATTCTGAGTCCAAAATGAAAAAAGCAAGATTTGCAGGGACACTAGAACAATTACTTAGCCGATCATTTTCACAAATTGGGGGAAAAAAGGGCATTTAAAAGGATTTAAATAGTAGAGGTATTAACATTTTTCCTTCTGGTATCTGGATTTCCTACAACTCTTTTCGTCATTATTCCTAGAAATCCTTTCTAAAAGAAACTGGTCTTTTTACCTTGTTTCAAAGACGGTAGCAGAGGTAGGGGTCAATTATTAATACAGCACAAGTTTAGCAGAGAGCATGTGGACTGCAGTGGTCACCAGCACTAGACCCCATAATTTCTTTAGCTTCACCACAGGACCTCCTCCCCTCTAAAATCAGGGAGTGCATTTGTATTCCCCTTACACAGGGAAGAAAGCTGACCACCCCAAAATAATCCACTACTGACTGAGAAAAAAAAAAAAGCTTTAACACGAAACACCAGAAGCTGTTTTACTGCCCACAGCACTCACCCTGGTTGCCACAAATCTGGTCACTCCCCTGACATTCCTTTCCAGGCCCTCAGGCTCTCTCCCTCTGGCTCAGGCTCTCCTGAGCAGCCCATCCTCACAGCCCAGACCATCCTTTTCTCCTGCAGTATCAGGAACAGCCATATCTGACCCCAAAAGCCCAGGGAATGGCTGGGTGGAAGGGATGTGAAGGCAACTCCCTGTTTCCCATGGCCCTGCCATTAGCAAGGCAGCAGTGGCAACACCTGCCCTGGGGTGGATCCTCTCAGCACACTCTCACCTGACACAACAAAGAGATGCCATTTTCTAATGAAACACCGATTTTAACTAAGCCTCTCAGACCTCCTAACACTGAGGATTTTCCAGATTTTGCCTGACTTCCTGTTCCTGAGCTCAGGGCCACAGATTTTTAAACATGTTAGGCAGCATCTCAGCATGAAGCTACTAGGGTTACAGTTTTGGATTTGTGTTCCACCTAATTGCAACATCAGAGTGGTAATTTATTTGGGGGAAGGGCTGAAATCTCTATCAGGCTTCAAGAAGTCTCAATGTAGAAAGATTAGGGTCTGGGTACTGTCCTGATGTGATGTCCCAGTGCAGCTGTACCTCTGAAAGGTGAATTGCTGAAATTATTAGCATACCCAACAGCAACGACCTGCTTCCACTAGGTTACAGCTGCTCTGTTGTGCAAAGGGTGCCCACTCCAGCAAATGTTTTACTCCAGAGGATAAAAAAACATGCACTCCACTTTCCTGAAAGCTGAAGACTAGTGTATTAAATTTTACACTTATTTTTTTCTAATTCTCAAAGGACCTGCATTTTCTGTGGCTGGCTTTTATGTTCAAGTGAAAAAAAAGTACTATTAAGAGATGGGATTTTTTTTCTTAAAGCTGGGGCAATTATATAAAGGCTGATATCTGGTATATCAACATTTGGCACTCATCTGGACAATTCTGGATTGTGAAGATTTGCTAACTTTTATATAGTCATGACTTTCTTTGCATAATCTTGGTCTGGCAATCCTATAATCTGTCAGTACAAGCTTCTCCTTGACTAGCAAACAAGGGAGTAAAGTTTGAACAGGAGTGCAGGAAGGCAAAATAAGGAAGTGCACTGACGTCCTTCCCATGAGATGAAGCAAGACACATGAACCTGTGCTTATGCACCTGGCAGGGAACACCAGGACAAGTCAGAGACACAACTAAAAACACTGGATTAAGCAGTCCCTGGAAAGTTACCATATGAGCTGTGATGGACAGCAAATCGTGCTCCACAGGGGACTAGCTGTGGGAAATGCTCTGGTTTATGGTGAAGTCTGGGTGTGATGGCTGTACAATGTTCTGTTTCTTATCTCCCAAGGCTCACCTTCTCTCTGTTGGTTTGGTTTTGGTTCTTTATGAAGAATTGCAAAAGCCAAAGGAGACAAGCAGATTTTCTGTCCATGATGGGAAGTCTCCAGGACTGTTCCACACAGCACAGAGCATATGCCACTGCTTTTAGGATCATGTAAAAATGCTCTACAGATTTATTGCTGACTCATGGTACCCAATAAGAAGTTACAAATAGTAGCAAGCCCCAGAGTTTAGGCAGAACGGCTACTTCAAACCCAAGAAATGTGCACAGGGATTGTATTTGTTTTCATATCCAGATACGTGTTTTGCAGCCATACCTCCCACACCAGTACACGTAGGAGCATTTGCCCTGCTTTAGCAGCTTGAGGTATGCAGGTAAAACACATTATATTTTCAGGCTACTGAATAGAGAGGACCCGCCTTGATTAAAGAATTTAATCAAGTAATGTGATTAGATGATTTATGCAAAGCAGATCCTGTCCTACTGACATCACATAACATGATAATTTTCCCAGTTGTAAAGTGCAGCACCTGGAAAAAGTCCCAGGAAACTTCCCTCCGTTATTCCACCCAATTCCATGCACTTCTGAATTGATAACTCAAGGCTTAGTACAATCACTCCAGAGCTGTTGCAGTGAGGAGAAAATTTGAGACAATAATTTTTGAGTCTTAATTTTCATTTAAAAATTGATGGTTTATGTCCAAACCATATTGATCATCACTTTGCAGAATTTCATTTACTAAGCACATATCACTTCCTTCGACAGATGTTTCAAGGTAGCATTTAATTTAGGTCATTCTGGTGGTAGATATTAACCAGAAGGTAAATATACAGCATTGTTTCCCGTGGTGTTTTCAGTGCCAGAAAGTGTCCAGTTTGTGGAAGAAATGTCAACCTTGCTTATACAAGATTTGTGGTTACAAAACACTCCTGTGAGGCAGGGCTTTGTTAGTTACAGGAAAATTTGCTTTCTCGTTGAAATGAGGGGTTCCCTTGCTGTTGTTATTTTTTTATTTGCTTCCTGGAAAGTGAATGTTGAAGTTGGGATATAGTTCCATGTAGAAGGAATTGCTCAGCATGTAACTTGGTCACCTCTATTCTGATACATGTGCAGGGAAACAGAACAAGCTTTTCCTGAATCTGAGTATTCCTAGGGTATAAATCATGGTTTCCTTCTTTACTGGGACACTGGGGGGTGGTCCCAGGTATGTCTGCAGCATTGAGATGACACTGATACCAAAGTAGGCACTGGTAGTAAAAGGGGCAACACATGGACACAAGTCCTTCCAGCTTTGGGCTTAATACTGGCTGCTTTCGTTTTCTGATGTTTCAAAGCTTCCTGTGTCTTGGCTTTTGCCCATAGCAGTGTGGCTTTACAGGCTAAATCACACAGCTTTGTGTTCTTCCTTTTAGTGTCCTTTAGCTAAGTGAACGTTGAAGCAGGAGGGGAAACATTGTGTGTGGTAGAAAGTAAAGCCAGACAAGAGAGCTGTGTTTACTCCCCTGCTTAGCTAAGAAGATAATCACGTTTTCTCCTTTGTATTCAAATTTTATGCACTTGGGACTTACTCTGGGTGTATATACCTGAAACACTAAATAAATAGATATTTTTGTTTGTTAACCTCAACGAGATAACAAGGAGGTTGATGGTGTTATAAAAGAAACATTTTTCCATCAAAGACTAAAAGACTACTGGTGATACGAGTTCAATCAGAAATCCTGGTACATTTTTCTTGACTGCTTCCTAAGGCTTTCCAGGGTTCACTTGACAGTGAATATTCTTTCTCCATGGGCATGCATTGGCTGATGAAGTGGATGTGGATGGTGGAGAGGAAACTGTAACCTAGAGAAGAGTTCCATCTGCCACGCTAGCAAACACATTTACTGCTATGCTGCTGGCTGGTTTATATAAAGATTGAGGTCAGGTCCTTCCTTATTTGCCTAAATCAAGGCCAGATAACATCTCTACTGGTTTGGATATTTCAAGCACAATATTTAATGGACATTTGTTTTAGGCCTTTCGTTTAGAAAGATAATGATTGCAAACACAAGAACACAATCACCACGTGGAACTGAGCAGGGTCAGGAGATCCACAGGCACACTGAGGTCACAAATGATAAAACAGACTGCAAATGGCTAACTTGCTAGCTTTGCTCCAAAACAGGAAGGGTATTTGCCAACTTGGCACCTGGATCTTCTTTACCAAAAGAAGGTAACAAGCATTCCTATTACAAGGTCAGGGAAAAAAATTCTATAAAAAATTGTTAGAATGGATGATCTGCAAGGGTTTATCCTAGTTGGCTTCTGTAGTAGTAAGGGTCACTGTGGTGTCAGGAGGTACAAAGCAGGAGTTAGGAGACAGGCAGATCTAGGCTGTACAATTGAATATTCTTGTGACTAGTAGTGTCATTCCATTCCTCTCAAAATGATCAAACCTCAATTTAACCTGGTAAGATTTTCCACCCACTACTCTAGAGAGAGCATTTCTCCAATCTGGCACCTCAGAAGACAAAATGTTCCTTTAACAACTGTACTTGTCCTTAATTAACTTTCTTTTCCTCCTTTGATTTTCCCCCCTTCTCCCCTTTCCTTCTGTCTTTCCTTTTGCCTTTTTCTACTGAGACCTGTCATGTCTCTTCTCACTCTGGCATTTCTAAAGTAAATAAACCAAATTCCTCTAGTCACATCTCAGTTCCTGTGGTCATTCTGACATCCCTTCTCTGCACATCTTCCAGTCTGGATTAAGCTCCTTTGAACATGGGTAACCACAGGCTTAGGGACAAAGAGCAGGGAGGACAAGGATGTAAACTTTGAAGACAACCTAAGCATCCTGTTTACAGGAGAACCCAAACAGAAGAGGCACATTCTCAAGCCATTTGAAAATGGCTTTTGATCCTAGAAGGGTGATAAAGTAGAACCAGTAAGCCTAAAGTCTTTATCAGGTTAATACATTTATTTATTAAGGTGTTTCTTTGGTTATTCTTTGAAGGTAGTTTCCCACTGGAAACAAAATAAACAACTATATTTGCAGAGCATTAGATCATATTAATCTGCTTTTTGACGAGAAAAGTATCTAGGAGGAAGTCACTGGAGGTGATATGTCTATTTTAAATGGCAAACTCTATAGAACTGACTTTCCAAAGAACTAACTCATCTCCAATTCAACAAAAAATTCAGGCACTGGAAAAAAAATTAAAAGGGAAAAATACTCTAGCATAACTTTTAAGCTTTTATTTGCAAAATATCTTTTAAATTTTGTTGTAATTGCCTTTATTTTTTTTTCTTTCAACTTAACCTGAGCATTTATATGACGACTGGCTCAGACACAGAACAGCTCAGGCAAGAAAATACCTCCAATCCAGACTCCTGCCTATCAGATGAACGGGTTTTTCCCTTTTTTTCTATAAAATTAAGTAAAGAGGATGGAAATCTAGGCTGAAGCAAGCAGTCAGGTTTTGTTTTACTCTGAAACTATTTTTACCTTCAGAAGACAGCCAGGAGAAATAGCTTTTCCTCACCTCAGCGTTCACAGGGGCAATCAGAGGTGGCCTGCTTTAATATTGTCAAACAAACATTTCTGCTAAAAGTTCTGAGATCTATTTTACTGAACCTGTAGTAGTGCAAATGAGTTTCCTGAAAGAGAGAAATTGAGAAAAAACTTCCATACTTAAAAAATCAATACCAAAGCAAAACCCTGCTGGAGATGAGGGAAAGAAAAAAAATAGTGAAATAGAACAACTAAAAGCTTCGAACACCCTAAAATAATTTAAAGTTATAGAAAAAATTAAAACAAGGCTTTGATAGTCACAGAGAAGTAATTCAACAGGAAAAGGCAAAAAAAAGTCAATAATGTTTCTGAAGCCCAGAGATGCAGTTTGGATATATTTTGGCACTTCACAGGCTCAGCAGGCAGAAAGCAGTACATAGGTCATCTCCTCATGCCCTATGAAACAGAAATTTTTGCCAGACTAATGCCAGGAAAAGAGAAGATACTTTTCTGAGAAAAAAACTAACAAACCCATTAAAGACCTGAAGCGTTTCCCCTCCTCAGCTCTTCTGCTGAGATGACATTTGAGATGACATGGGAAACTGAAGACTTGAGAACAGGCAGTAGAACAAGAAATCACAGCTGCTATTGCTCCAGAGTCACTGTTGTGTATCCCATGCTTAGACAATATGGTAGATTCATCACATACACAAATGTTGTGATGATGCTATGAAACCTTTTAATAATGAAATAATAACACTGTGATGTCATCCAAACCCTTCAGTTGTCTTTCTGCAACTCTCTCTCTCTGACTCAATTGGCTGTATCTATTCTCATTGGATTGAAATGTATTTCTAAGGCACTTTTATCAGGTCACAGTACCTGATTTCTCACGTTACTGAAATCTGCTAGGCTCTAAGGTCTTTGGCCACACTTACTTTGTGTCCTGAATGAAGAATTTGCAAATGAAGTAGATAAAGTGTGGGGGAGGTGTGTATTGGCTATTTCCTTTTCTCTTCGAGAAATGCCTTTGCATCTGCTCTTGTTTTTTCCAGTTTGGACCGACTAATATATAACCCAGACACACTTTAACCAACATACACAAAACCTAAGCCACATGCAATCACAACAGAAATTCCAATTTCACAGCAGGATGGTGAGAAAGAGACAAAGTTCAAGCTTGATTGTGGAAGAAGGATAGCAAGCACAACTTGTTTGTTTACTATCACTATCTCCATTCCTCACCCCTCTGCTGAGATGCCGAGCTTAGCCTGTGTACAGGCAAAGTTGAGGTGAGCCTTGGAGCCTGTGTTGGCCACGTTGGTCAAAGACACTCAGATGACCTCCAAGCTCTTTCTAAAAATACCTACTTCTTCCTCTTCCAGAACATGACAGCTGTTTTCTGTAGGAGGCTCACTCGTGTTTACAGCTGCTGAAGAAACCAAGATGTGTTAAGAGGACTGAAACCCACAGGGCTGGTTTTGCTGATGACAGGACCAGTCTCCTCCTCCTTCTCCTTGGCCAAGTTTTCAAACCCCAGCAATGATTTGGGACATTCTTGGACAGGCAGTTTGAAACACCTTGCAATGATGAATGTGCTCTCTGCTACAGCAGCACCTGCACGGGCAGCCCTTCAGTGCTGGGAACGATGGCTCTTGGCTCTGCTGAGGGGCAAATTCAGAGCCAAGAACTGAGAATTTATTGAGAATAAAGCTGTTTGTTCAATAGCAACCTTTGAGTACTGGAACAAACTCCCATGTAAACCATTTTAGTTGTGTCTATTGGGCAAAGCATCTACATAAATTGCCAGTGGAGCAATCCACAGCAAAACACCTTTCTAAATATTTTATTCTTCCTGTCTCCCTTCAGCTCTTTTTATGACAAAACACTTGGATACCATCAGAGGTAGAGTCTCACTCAGTGAAGAAAAGTTCCTTTTTAGATAAGCCTTTCCCTCTTGTTTTTAGAGGTAAGATAGAAGTTGGATAGCATGGACTTATTGTTTGCTTAAGCTAGTAATCAAAGAGTGTTTACATCTTTTGTAAAAGAATGTGATTATTTTATTGTATTTATTCAAAATGAGAAATTATCATCAATTTCCTTCTATTAGCATTTTATTTTCTTCCACTGAATTCTATTCCTTAGATTCAAATAATGTAATGTTTCTGTGCCTACTATACTATATTTTCTCTGGATAAGACTGTTTAGACCATAAAAGAAACATCAGGCTTGTTCTAATTCTTTGTTTAACTACACCATCATCTGTCAGGTGGATGCCTAACAGATGATGCCATTTTCTTTTTTATTTGCAATATATGCAGATCACAGGACTTCTGTATGAGCAAAGAGAGTAATCACAGACCAGGTAGAAAACTGGATTCCAAACGGCTACATAAAATTTCTTTTATTTCCCAAATGGGACACAGTATGTCCCCATGGAAGTTACCAGATTAGCTTAGGTTCCATTCAATTATATCTATTTTCACAAAGCCTGCTAAATAGACCCTATGAAGATATTTTAATTGCTTGAAATATTGCAGTAACCTCCTGCCAAACTAAGCCAAATCTTTTAGTCTGCAATGTCTTTTCCTTGTTCTTCCAAGCTCTGACTCTGTCAGCAAGTCTTGAACAGAGGAAAACTTTAAAGCCTCCTGTGTTGCAAGTCCATGCTGAGCTGAGGAATCATAGAATTATAGAATAGCTCAAGTTGGAAGGGACCCATAAAGATCGAGTCCAACCCCCTGCTCCTCACAGGACTATCTAAAGCTATCCCATATGACCAAGAATGTTCTCCTGACACTCCTTGACCCCTGACAGGCTTGGTGCCATGACCACATCCCACCGTGGAGCCTGTTCCAGTGACCAGCCACTCTTCCAGGGAAGAGCCAGCCACTCTTCCAGTGATGTACCTTCTCCTACTGTCTAATCTGAACTTCCCCTGACACAGCTTCGTCCCATTTCCTCACACTTTGCTGGTCACCAGAGAGAGGAGATCAGCTGCTCCCCTTCCACTGCCCTCCCTGAAGAACCCATAGACTGTGGTGAGGTCCCTCAGCCTTCTCTTCCCCAAGCTGAACAAACCAGGTGACCTCAGACACTCCTCCAAGTCTTGCCCTTGAGACTTTTCACCATCTTGGTTGCCCTCCTTTGGACATGCTCTATAATTTAATGTTCCTCTTACAAAGAAGCATCAAAAGTGCACATGGGACTCGAGGTGGAGCTGCACCAGCACAGAGCAGAGCAGGACAATCCCCTCCTCAAATGGCTGCTGATGCTGGGGTTGATGCACCACAGGACATGGTGCATATTCAGCTTGCCATCAACCCAAACCCCCAGTACAGTTCTCAGGAGTTAAAATACTCAGAAAGGCCTCAGGACCAGGAATGCCTGATTAGAATTAACCATTTCAAGATGCCACAAGGTCTATTTTGTGATTTTGCTCAGCATCCCATGTAACGAGAGGGACCACCAACAGGCAGGTGTGGTCCTAAAAGCAGCAACCCCACTTTGCTCCCAGAGCCCCAGAAACACACACATGCTGTGAAGCCCTGCTAGGTGTAAATGTGGGAGGCTTTAACAGCTGTCATGGAGCTGTGTAAAGAGGCAGCTCCTACATACTATCAATTGTCTGGCTCTGTTTCTGTTTTCTGGCTGGTTTCTTTCAGAGGTGTGAGGTTGTTTTTTTTTTTGAACTTTCCTTAAAGTTACTTGGTCTGGCATTGAGGAAGGTAATTTATTTACATAGAAGGGGCTGGAGTTTAGACACAAAGATGACCCAAGATAGCCTCCCCTTCTCTGTTTTACCCAGAAGGAATTTACTGAAAGCCTTTATCAAACCCTCTCCTCCCACAGACTTGAGAGCACTAAGAGGCATAAATGGATTAGTGCATGTTGCACCTGCAGCAGTCACAGAGTAAAGGGCCAAACAGTGAAAAGTTCAAGAAAGTAGGTTATGTTGTCACCTCACAAAGGTCTGGGGACCGGGTCGGTTGTGAAACACACTCACAGCATGGGGCTGGCCCAGCCTTTGAAGCAAAAAGCTGAAAACAAGATTTAGTCTGACACCACAAGGAGAGGAAGCACTCGAGCTCGATCAGGAGGAATGTGTTGTGTTGCAAACTGCAGGGATTTGTTGCAATTCCCTCCTCCAGTAAAATCACAAGTGGGGATGAGGGGGGCTGGCTCTCTCCCCATCCTTGGCACAAGAGGCAGCTCTTGGCTCTTCAGTCGTGTCTGCTTAAGCCTCTCCTGTAGCTCTGCTGTGCTGGGGTTTAACCCCAGCCAGCAGCCAGGTACCACAGGCCACTCACAGCACTCCCTCACCTGCAGCACTGGGGAGAGAACTGGAAGGGTAAAAGGTAGAGAACTCAGGGGGTGAGAAAAAGTTTAATAGGGAAAGCAAAAGCCATGCACATGAGCAAAGCAAAACAAGGAACCAATTCACTGTTTCCTTGGACAGGCAGGAGATCAGCCACGTCCAGGAGAGCAGGGCCCCACCACACGTAACAGGGACCTGGCAAGACAAACACCATCACTCCAAATATTGTCCCCTTTCCTCTTTCTTTCTTTCTTTCCCCTACTTTATATACTGAGCATGATGTCTTGGGGCATCTTTCTGCAATAAAGAACAGTGTCATAACAGCAAGTACAGTTGCTGCAGAAGGTCATTATTTCATCTGTTCAGAGACATAACCTCACCAGGGCAAGGATAAAGTAGAAATGAATGTGGAAATGTATACCTCCCTCACAGCTCATTTTGTGTGTATTTAGCACTCCAGTGCAAACTTGCAGCTAGTTCTCTGTAGCTCAGTTGTATTCACTGTTTGCTGAACTTTTCTTCAAAAATGAGCAAAAGTTCATGGCTAAATTTGGGTCAAAAGAGAGGACAGTGCTGAGATTTCGATTCAACTTTGTTTATGTAACTGGAAGCTCATATCAGCATTCCAAGTCTGAAAGCAAGACTCAAAATCAGGCAATTTTCATTTTGGATCCTGCTCAGAAGAATCTAGACAGACAATCTCACAAATAAATAAAATTTTGACATCATTATGAGCATCATTAACAACTTGATTGTTTTTCTACAGCTGTCTCTCTGCCAACTGCCTGAAGCTAAATGTCCAGAGTCAACAGGAATATGCTAAAAGAGCTGCAAGAAATAGCAACTTCGTTTTTTCAAACAACATCTGATTGGTATTTTCTGAAGATTGAAGATAAATAAATATCAAACTCCCTAACTTTCCTTTAGCCTAGAAAATCCTGTGCATTTATGAAAACACACACACACAGAGTAGGATTCTATTGACTTAGGCAACATGGGACTTCACCTGTTGCTTGGGTCTATCTTTCTTGCAATTTCCTTCTCTTCAGATAAGAGGAAGCTCATGTATTGCTTAATACAAGGATTTAGGTCCTACAGCTTGTGCTCCTTCCAGCAGCCTCCTCTTCCCACCTAGCACAGCCTTAAAGACATGTAATGTTCTTCCATAAGTGCCAGCAGCAGGGTTCAACAATTTTTCACTTTGTTTTGGTCTCTACTTCACTTACTGCTCTTACCATGACCTGATCTGTCCCAGGATTTACCACAATTAAAACATATTTGTTTTTGTAAGTAACTGGCCTGCAATATTAGCTAAACTACTGATGCTAGAAAGGGGCTCTGTATTAAAAATAACATGCCTGAGATCATGCTGAACACAAAGGATCTTGGAAGTCACATTGTTTTGGAATAAACACACCACAGGGCTACCATTTTTCATTTACAGGTGGCTGGATTTGACTGCTTTGGCAGTGAGTGCCCAGCAGCTGCTGCCTGTGAGTGCTGAGGAGTTGGCACCTGTTAGAGGAAATTCAGCATTAAACACTGTGTTATCTTGCCCTCTCC
Organism: Sturnus vulgaris; assembly: GCF_052056855.1. Taxonomy (NCBI): domain Eukaryota; kingdom Metazoa; phylum Chordata; class Aves; order Passeriformes; family Sturnidae; genus Sturnus; species Sturnus vulgaris. Next base: position 12,821,884 of record NC_142256.1, on the reverse strand, counting down.
CTTGATTTGCATAGATAAAAGCTATTCATGCATATGTTTCTGCATTGTCCTAGACACTGATCTGTGGACATGAACCATATCATGGGGGCAAACAGAGCCTGAGAGCGTGCACCAGAATGCTGCTCACACCAGGCAGAGCTCGTGGCCATGGCAGGGAGCCCTGAAGGAAAGGCTGTGACTAACAGAGCTGCAAGAACTGAATGTGAATCACCATCTCCCGAAGTATCAAACTCAAAACACGGCCAGGTAACAGATAGACACACAGAGACAGACAAGCTGCACTTCCCTCACCAGAGCAACACAAAGTGCACTTATTATTATTATTCACTTATTACCTGTTGATAAGCAATCAACACATAATTATTGTTGAAAAGTACACATAGGACCCTCCCTCCCTGTGACAGCACTGCCCCATCCTACTCTTCATATCTGCTACTCCTGCCCACCAAAATATCTGTGTATTTGTGCCGCTGAAGAAGTGTGGGCAGCAGGAGCAGATTGAGCACAGAAACACAGAGGCTGTAGGGCTGCCTGGCAGAGCTCAGCCAGCTCGTGTGGGAGGGGCACCCATTCTTGTACCACCTTTCATCACCATCACCGTGGCATTCAGGTCAAGGTTAGCACAGCCTCAGTCTTCTCTTACTAAATGCAGCAATATCAGCTGCAGGAGTTTGGGTTTTTTTAAGTTCCGTTTCTGCTTCTGATATTGATTTTGTTGGTGCTGTGCGTGCCTGTAAGAGGGATAACACTACATGAACTCAAATGGCAATGGCAATACGAAGATAGTTTGTTTGAAGCACTATAAAAACCTTATGAGATTACACACACAGTTGAGAGAACGTGCAAACAAAAATAAATGTCTTGTATAAGCTGCTACAGCATTCTTAATCAGGAAGCTGTTATTGCTGTCAATCTTAGTCATTACCTTCATTGTTAATTATAACCCTCCCATATTTTTTTTCCATATGATTCTTAAGATCTAGGCTTTCTGACTGAGACAATCTTTGAGGCCAACGCCACAGTATAAAAACCTCTGAGACAGAAGTGCCTGTCTATAACAAAAGGTACAGGGAGGTCAGTCCAAATAGCCAGGTAAAACTTACTGTGCATTGTGACCAACTTCATGGGTAAAAGCTCTATCTGCTCCTAGTAATTTCAATTTTAATATTTTGTTCTAATACAAAGTTACTGTTTCATATTATCTGTAAAACTTATTAAATGCAAGACAAATGAAAATTCTAAAGATTTAGTAAAACTTCAGAACAATATTTCACTTTGGCTGAAGTCACAGTAATCTAAAGTAGGAAATGGGAGTGGACATTAACACTAGACAATGAACAATTTGTTCAAGCAAGTATTTACAATTTGTGAAAACTCTAACGTATTGTGCAAAACACTAGTGAAAAACCCTTCATCCTGTGGTGCAATATCCACACTTCTGCCTAGGTGTTACATGCATATAGATCTTTTGGTTGCTGATTACAGTGACCTCTGTCCATACTTCAGCTCTCAGACTGAAGTGTACTTTGCCACTGAGTTCTCGCTCTTCACGTAAAGGTGGTGTAATGATTTGTATGCTGTGAAGAAATTTTATACTCATTATTAATATAGCAGGATTTCCGTACTTTGAACATCATCTGAAAGACAATCTGTATAGTTTTCAGAATTAAATAATGTGGAAAAAATAAATCTATTGATGTTCCAAAGTTTACTGAGAACAGAATTTATGATTGTTTATGTGCAATGCTCCCTTTTCAACTTGAGAGCACTCCAACAAATATCTAGATTCATTAGGATAGGCTGTCAGGACTTCAAAACTCTTTATGGGACTGCACATAGAGGAAAAATTATAAACTTTCTCATTCTCTAAAGAGATTAAATGCTATGGAAAAGTTGGTTTATCTGAACAACAACTAGGAAACAAGGTCAAGCTCAGAAGTGGAGGCACCAGACAAATTCAGAACCAGAGCTCTGAACTGCAACCCAGATCTTATGACTGAATTTAAATTTGCCTTAGGTGAAATTCCATGTCCTTCCACAGAGCTGGTCAATTAGATTAGAAATCGAGTAGGAAATCATATTTGATGAAGAATTTTTTATGAAGCCATGTACACATCTTAAGCAGAAAGCAGCTTAAACAAAACTGATGGTCACTACTGACTATTTACAGTGCTGCTTTGATATTAACTGGTAGGGAGAATTTGGTTTGGCTTTTGGCAAGGAAATACTTACAGAGGTTATCACAGACTACCACAGGCAGATTGTGAAGTTTGGGGAGTGAGCAAGGGGAAGGATTCTGGGAAAGGAAGAAGGAAAAAACTGGAAATAACTATCAGGTCAGAACCACTTATTCTCTGGAGAACTGGATTTCCCCACTGTAGTAATAACCTGACCTGATTTAGTGGAAATTGTTTCAAGGAAAGGCAAACAAAAGCACACATCAGAAAGCTGCAAACAGAACTGACACTGCAAGATCAGGATTTCATCACCTCTAGGAAAAGACAGTCTGGGCATTTCCCGCAGGGAATACCAAAACAATCTCTCTTGCCTACAGGCACATGACAGGATCCAAAGCAATTGCAGAGGAGAATCCAATCATGTGCCCTTCCAGCAAGGGGCACAGACAGCTCTCAGTAATGCCATGCCCACAGCAGTTACCAAGGATGAACTCAGCAACTACTCTAAAAATAATTGGCAGTTGCCAAACGAAATATTCTGAATGTTCTATTTGTTTCATAACTTTATGTTTGTTTCTACCACATTGCTATGAAAAGCTGTGGCACTTCTCATTAGATGTCTCCAATTCTAAGTTCCTGTAAAAATTATTTGCCACAGAGTCTTAGGGATGATGGAAAAAGCCCACCAGTCTCATTCTTTCAATTGCTGTTAGATCTAGCTGGAAATTCACCCACAGAACAATTTTCCAAAAGAGCAATAACTTAGCAGTGTTGTGTAAGGGTCTTGGGCAACATTAATTTTGTATCTGTTCTCTACAGAAGTATTTTGTTTTGACTTCAAAGAATTCAATGTTAATCTTTCTTTTAGTCCAATAGGATTAAAAATCTTGGGTTTAACACTGCTGAAAAAGCAATGAAATGCCTTGATCCAGTAAAATTAATTATCTTTATCTTGATCATTTAGAAGTAAAATGTATCAGAAAAATTTAATTGTAGTAAATAAAAGTCAGCTTTTCATAATGATTCCAAAGAAAAGAATTCTTAGAACTTCTAGTCAGAAAAAAATTATTTTTTTATTACATTGTAAGAGAAGGTGAGATTGATGGAATTATTCATCATTTCACTTTCTCGTGGCTCATAGGACATTCTTACAAATTTTAAATCAGAGACCATGTAGTTTGCCAGACACAACAGGGAACTGGAAACTGCAAACATCCATCCTGAGTGTGACACAGACTCACTGCTGCTCAATTCCCATCTTCTTGCTCAGCTCTCAGGGAGCCTGTGGGAGGCTGGGAAATGCCTGGAATGCAGACACGTGGCTCAAGGGGGCAATTTCATCTTTCTTTTTCCTCCTATACGGGAACTGGGAGAACTATTAAGCTACAGATCTAATCTAAGATAATCCTTGCACGGCACTTTGTAGTGCTGAGCAACTCAAGACCTTGCACCTGTTTGATTTATCAATAGGACCAGTACAGGGTTAAAGATTATGAGTGATTATTCAAAAAAGCCATGCATAGACGTGTGTTCCTCAGTCCTGACAGCTGATGTGCCTCAACAGAGGCAGAGCCCAGAGCCCTTCCAGAAGCTGAGTGCAGTGAAGACAGAGGCAGAGGTTCATCATATGACCAAAATCTACAACCCCTTAACCTTCCTTCTTCCCTCACCCACCAGCCAATCTGCCCTGGAATTTGGGGGCAGATACCCAATCCCCTGTGGGGTGCTGGCCTGTGTTTGCAGAACATTGAAAGCAAAGCTTGAACAGCTGCCAGCTTGTTCCCAGCTTGTTCCCTGATGGCTGATGAGGATCACACTGGTGGTAAAAATACCAAGACTACATGCTAGGGGAATGACTATGGACTCTGCAGCCCCTGAAGACAACAAAACTGAACTTGAGGCAGGCTCAGAAGCTGATAGCAGACACAGACAGACTGGGGACGAGTGCCAACAACACAAGGAAATACTTCAGCTTTTGTTAAATGGTCATGATACCACAGGGTGCAATTAAGTGTTAGGACAGTGTGGGCTCTAAGGGCTATACTTGTGTATGGGAGAGGGGTGATTTTCTCCCTCCCAAAATTCATGTACACATTCCTCAGCTCCACTGACATCACTGAAAGGGTGGAGACAAGTGAGAAGGACTTCAAAAGATAGAGTCAGTAGTAGAAAGAAAGAAAGGGCAAGACTGAGACTTCCTCCTTCTTCCAGACCCCTATCCCACCATATTCACCCCCTGTTAGGATTCCCCTATGGTCCTGCATTTCAGGGAATTTAAAACCCCACAGCCTGCCTCCTCCAGACTGCATCTGGGGTCTTGTGCCTGTGGTGCAGGTTGGCACAGCGAGTTCCCAGAGTGCCAAGGCAGGGGCACCTCCCCACTGCTGTGAGAAGACAGAGAATTTTCCTCCTGCCTAGGAAAGTCCTTCCCTCAAAGGCTTCTCCCCTCAAACTGATCAGCTGATAAACACCCCTGGGAGCTTCTGTGACTCATACATGGATGTAGTTGGGAAGAAATGTTCCCACTCATCTGGGGCTGGAATCTGACCAGGATGGTGCCTGATTTCCCAACACCAGTTCTCAAGTGGTGCTGGAGATCTGCCAGCTCAGCACAATGCCACAGCCTGGCTCAGGCTGCAGAGGAACAGCCCGTGGTAGATGTTGGATTTGTAATTCTTTGCCTTGTGGTTACTCTGTGCTCCAGCTGGACCCTCCCAAGGTTGTCCTGCTCCAGAGAAGGAACAAAACTGTTGCTCAGTAGGGAGAGTTTTGTGAGTGTATGAGACAAAGCTTCCAAGAAATTGGAAGGAAACCAGGAATGCTTTGGTTGCCAGATTAAAAACAAACACTGAACAGTCCTTCTCCATCCCTCCACTCAAATGTAAACTCAACACCAGCCTTTTCCCCCACCCCACACCCCCCATGTGCTCCCAGCAAGTTTCTGTCCCATCCAAAAAACAAGTAACAGTAAAACCTCTGACCTGCTCCCTGGTGGGAGAAAGAAGAGGAAGCAATGTCACTGACTTTGTTGAATGGTGTCCCAAGGCACATTACTGAGAATTATAGAAATATCTGTTTGGGTGATTAAGACCAGCAAAAAAGTTTAGAGGATTACACTGAAGTAATACCTAACCAGTTTGTCAGGAAGTACTACACAGATTTTTCATGTCAAAATTTTTGAGGGTAGTTTTCTGTGTAATCTATGCAGAGACCCAGAAAAACATCCATAGTAACACCTACACAAATAGTGACTTTTTATGACTCACAGAAGAAGTTTAGAAGGCCAATTTAAAAAATAAATAAATAATAATTAAAAAAAAAAAAAAAAAAAAAAAAAAAAAAAAAAAAAAAAAAAAGCTGAGCTGTAGAAAGCTATTAGATCAAAAATCTTCGACAAACACCACTCTGTTTCCTACGTCAGGCAGTGATCAAGAAAAAAACTATAATACAGAAAGACAATTACGATGAACTAAAGAAAAATCCTCTGGGGAGGTGTCTTCTTGTCCAGTACAGAGCCTGGGACAAATTTAGAAACAGGCATAACTACTGGATGGTTGATTTAGAGCTTTCCTTGGATTTTTCTCAGTGCAGTAGAGAAATGTATTTGCTAAAAAGTAAGAAAATTCTAACTGCAAATATTTTGTCTTATAAGGACTTTCTCTACATGTTGAAAGTTGCAGAAAGAGGATTTGATGCTGGAGGTCAGAGTTGCCTTGACAGCCCACCACACCCTTTCTTCTTAAAGAAGATTTACAGGCTTTACTGGTGTTGCCAAGCATTCCAACTGCAAGAAACTTCATTTTCTGAAGCTGAAATGGAAGAAGAAGCTGAAGGAAAGAAAGAAGCCATAGCCCCCCACTTTGTAAATCAAGCAGCAAAGTCCAGACACTGAAGGAGGTGATGTGGTTGTTTATTTAAAGAAGTACAAGGCAGGACTGCTGTGTTGTACTCTAATAGCTACATGTGCCATCCCAGCACTACTCTCATCATCTCTGTGGTGGGGTTTGAGGGAAGGAAGAGCACAAGGTTAACAAATTTGGAAGAAACTCACTGTAAACAACCAACTCTCAGATCTGACCATGTGCAGCTTGCTGCATTGAAAGTTAAAATCACTCAGCAAAACATGTTTTTTATCAGAAGGAAAACAAATTAAAGCTTACTGGTTCTACTAAACCAAGCAAAGCCAGGAAAAATGAACATGGTGCAGGAGACAAAAGACAAGTAAAATCAGACAGAAAATTCAACTTCATGTCTGAGGAATGCAGTGCTAAAGCTCTGTAATTGCTGTGGACCAAGTAGTAAGGTGCGTGAGTAGAGATGGCCAGAGATTTGCAAAACAGAAAAGGAAAGCTTAAAAAACAGGAGTAGAACCAACAAGGACAAACTGGTTCAGATCTGAAACGCTGGCCTGACAGCTTTGGTAGACTGCACAAAAGCAAAAGGGAGAAAAGGGAATGCAAAGAAGATTTGGCTGCTTCTGTCTTCCATCAGGAGTTATTGTAGTGTATGATACTAATGGGCAGCATCAGATTTCTCAATATTAGCTTTTCTTTGTGTGGCAAATAACAAAAAAAATCTGATAGTATGGTGTTAAACAGAATCTTAGAGAAGAATGTTCCCTCTTGGCCGAAATATGCCATTTTTGTCTGTGTGTGTTCCTTCTACGTGCAATTTTTATCTGTATTATTTCTTCGGTTTTGAAAAGTTAAGACATTAGTACCAGGGAATTTTGAAGCTTATCAGAAAAGCTCTAGAGCATTCCTCCAGTTCTTGTATCTCATGAGTTTATGAACATTTCCTCAGTTGCACAAGACAGAAAACACTAGAGGATTCTGCAGGCAGAAATTAGAGCTGCTGATAAATCTACCACATGGTATTTATTTACTCAAGTAATTACTTTGCTTCAGATAGGAAAGAGAAGAGCCTTTGTAAAGGTACCAGAGACAGACATGGCAAATCTGCTTCTTGTGACCATATATATGTATAGGAAAGAGAACCCCACAGCTCAGCTGCTGCCCAAAAGGTCCCCAGAGGAGGGACTGCTCCTTGCAGTGTCAAACACACCTTTGGTAGACTCTGATTGTAGTGCATTGTTCCTGGACTGTGTTCTGGAAGGGGACACGAAGATAAAGTCTGCTGCTCCCTTCAAAGCTGACAAACCTCCAACAAGACTTCCTAGCAGATAAAGATCGTAATCAGCAAACAATTTGTTTACCTGAAGTATACTAACCTGCATGTAGTGAATAATTTTCTTCTCCATAATCAACCCAACTGGTTTGCAAGTAATACTGGTATCAGTGGCTCATGGGTGGAGGCAGTGCTGTGTAGATGTACAAGGATCAAAAGTGGTGCCTATGACACCTTTTGACTTAAGAGTGTGTGAGTTTGCATGTGCAGGTCTTGTCACATGCACTTTAATTTTCAGCAGGTTCAAATCCCATTCCACCACACACGTCATGGTTTTCCAATCTGATGGAAAGCACAGCTCTGTGGTTTGGCATCTCTTGCCCATGATCCTTGCAGACTGGTGGACTACTTCTACAAAGAATAATTCTTAAAAAACAGCCTTGTAGGACTCTCTCAGTCTTGCACTTTCATAGGATTTTTTTTTTTTTTTTAGGATTCCTATATCCAAACAGTTGGAAAAACACAACCTGGCTGAAGTAGGACTGTGCACGAGATAAGAGTAGTCAATTATAAACATTAGAAACATCCCTCTTATCTTAAAATCTTGGAATTTCAGATATTAGACAGACATAATGAAACCCTTTAGTTCCCACTAACCTATGTGAACCTCTTCAGAACATGTATCCAAGAGCATACCTGGGATGGACTTGATATGGGTCAGATAACTGGGAGGCATTAAAACCCAGCTCCAAGAACTTCTGTCCCTATTAACTTTTGACTAACTTTGTTTTTTATTTGCTGTAATCTAACTGTTTTGCTCTGGAATTTATTTATTACCCACATAGATGTCAGACTGAGTTAGAGCTTCTACTGAAATATGTAAAAGAGCTGGAATTGCCACATGAAACTGCCACACTTTCCAAACATAATAAATAATTCACTTAGGAATAAAATCATATTCATATTTGTGGATTTTGTCACAATGAGCTCTCTAAATATAGCATTTTCTCTGAGGTTATGCAAGTTTAAAAAAGTATTACTATTTTTGCTATTATATTGCTATCCCCATTGAATCTGGTACACAACAACTTATGCCTGCAGCAAAATGCCTCAAACACAGAACAAAGCTGATTTCATCAATATGTAATCTTACATGTAATCTTACCTTACCTTCTGACTTACCCTTCACTTCTATGTAAATTTTTTTGAGAAGCCTTGTACAATAGAACCCCATTCTTATTATAGCTACACAATTAAACTGAATTAAACTGACCTACTGGAATTCCATGTCACCAGGGCGTGCACAGATGACATGGGCAGTCCCATCAGGGCATCCCCTGTGCTTGCAGAAATTACTAAAGCATTGATGTGCATAGTGAACATTTGTAGGGAAGAGGTATTTTCATGATACTGGTTGCATAAACTGATAGAGGCACAAGTGCACAGAGGCATTGATTTTGGGCACCTCCATCTCTGGATGTTTCAAAGAAGTTACTTAGGACCTAATCTGGAAAGTATTAAACTTACAGAAGGTTCCAGCCATCAGTGACTGATGAGTGAAACTAAGCACCAAAGTATGACAAATCTAACATTTAAGAACTTTGTTTCAGCTATCTTTTTGGACAACACTATGGCTCAGGAAGGGACATGGAAAAGTGCTTTTTCTCCTCTCAAGGAAATTGTTTTATGTTGTGTAGATGACTCATTTCAGACAAAACCAGGGATTTACCTGTTACCCTGAACTGTTTACCTGTTACAGATTCACCTTTGAAAGCAAAGGGTGTCACTGGAACTCTGATTCAACACTAAAGCATGCAATAGCAGTATTTAACAGAGATGCCTGATACATGCCTTGGAGGATTATTCATGCCATCTACCTTTGTTATCCAAGAATGATAAGAACAGTCTCCTAGGAGAACATTTCCTCCTGCAGACAATGCATGAAAAGCCAGGTATCTCCAGAGGACAACAAAGACACCTTAGGTCAAACCCCATCAGTTTAGGCCCCCCTCCAAACATAGCAGTACCCCCATGCCCTCATGACAGTCAGTGCAGAAAGAGAAGCAATGCCAGCAAGTAATTCAGATTTATAACAAACTGTGGGGGTACCTTTTTCAACACTGAATATAAAGCAAGCCAGAGATCCTGCAGTGCCAGTGGTATCTCTGCAGCCCACAGGGGTTTTCTGTGGTGCCCCAGCAGCTGGGCTGGCACCAGCAGTTATCATTTATGAACATCTGTTTCATTGCTGAGCTGTGGCAGAGTTCTGTGGGGCACTGGGGTGTTCACAAATGTGTTAGGTTAATTACCAGAGTGGGTACACTGAACTTTCTGAGTGCTACACTGAACTTTCAGGAGCTTACAGACTCGGTTTCTTTGATAAGCAGATCCACCTGTAAAACAGACACACTGAATTTTTAAAGTATGGCTAATTGAGATCTGATTTTTAATGTCTAAAAATCTTGTTGTTTTCTTTTTTTTTAACCTTCCACAGGTTGTATTATTATTTCATTGAAGTTGTTTTCATACCTTCCAAGCAGACAGTCTTCTACAGCAGTCCATAATTCAGCACTAGGTGGCCTCTTTCTTCTTTCAAAAAAGGTCTGATACATCATTACACCACCTAATGACTTAACCAAAAGTAAAAAACATTAAGCAAATCTAAAGAACTTTGTTCAGTGGGATTTTAAGACAAATATTGCAAAACTGCTCATTGTTTCCTAACTGGAATGCATTCACTGCAGCTCAGAATACAGAAATTATTTTCCGTAACTTGGCTTGCAGCCTGAGCCTTGGGCAATGTTTTATCCACACAACTTCCTAGGAGGTACACATAGTATTTTATTCCTGAAAAAAAGCCCAAAAACACAATGTGCCTTAACCCAACTCATAGATGCAGGAGCATACAGAGGGGAAGAGGATGTGAAGATAAAATAATTACACTTTTCTCCTTGGCTTAGGTTTTGCCAGGTGAGATCCAAAATAGAAGTCAGAGCTTCACCTCCCCTGCTCTGAGCAAAGCTCATGCACTCCAACAGCCTGTGCTCTTTGTGCCAAGTGGTCTGCAAAAGCAGAAAACTCTGATGAATAATGGAACATTTAAGAGACTCATGGATGGTAAAAAAATCTAATGGGATTGAGGTTTCTAATGCAGAGACCAGCATAATTGTTTAATTGGAGCATTTAGCTTTCTTGAACAGGCTAACAAGGAAGTGAGCATTGCCTACAGCAAGAGAGCACTCTGGCAAAATGGCCTCAGGAAAGGGGTTCTTAATTTGCCTTTCAGAATTTCCCAAGGACGAAAGCACAATCACTTCATTGCAAAATCACTGTGCTTCTGCAGGATAAGCTTTGTGCTAAATAAATGCAGCAGTATCTGCGATTAGGTGAGATCATATGAGGAAATAAAATATGTTTTGCCATGGTGTGGCTGAACAGCAACTTCCTCTATCCGCTGAAATGGGATAATTTGTTTATAGAGCAGGTAAATGCTTCTTGGTAGGCAAGAATGAAGACTGGAGCCTATAGAGGTTATAAATGTGAGCCAGCAAAAGGGTGATTTATGAAAGGTTGCTTCTCTGGGCAGTTCTATGGACAGCCTCATGAAAAGGAAAGTAGTGACTTCTTGTTCTGTCCCTGTTGTGCTGCTCTGCCTCTGGCTTTAACACCTCTGCTCCTCTGGAGTATTTTACTTCTCAAACAAGTAACAGAAAAGCTTTAAGACCCCACTGAATTTGAAGAGAGATTTCCTTTATGTATTGTCATTAAATGTTTTGTCTGAGAAAGAAAGGAAGCAAGGCCAAAGGAAATGCTCTCTATGGCAGCTTTAGGTGTCAATTGCCAGCATTGCCCTACTTTATTATGAGTTCAGCTATTATGAGCACTACTGCACACCTGCAGTAATGTTACAACAAAGATTATAGGACAGGCACAGGTGGCATCATGAATATATCAAACATTAATGACAGGATCCACGCTAGGAGGGAGCTCTGGGATCTGCCTCTCAATTCTTCATGTGTGTTCAACTCCATCTAACTCAGGTCCCCTGGTGTCACATAACCAGTGTGGCAACACTCAGCACTGTCACCTGCCCTGGGACCAAGGAAAACCCGTGGACACTCCTCAGTAATTATCCAGAGGCTTTCAACAGACCCTCGTGCTGAATCCACCCTGTTCATTCCACATGAATCTCTGGCATTTTTTAAAAGGTGGATTTTTTTCTGATGGCATGCCTTACAAAAGTCTTGCTTAACCCAAATGCTGTCTTTGCAATCAACAAGTACATCATTCCCACCCAGCTTGGGTATGGATAAAATCTGCTCCTGCCTTCAGCATGAAGACTGCTCTGGGTGCTACTGCAGCTGAATTAGCTACAGAGTAGTCCAACATTAACAACTTTTTTTTTCGTTACCGATTTGTGTTCATTCATCCTAAAGTTACCTGCGAAGTATCAAACCTCAGAATAAACATAGCTAGAAAAGCAGCTTGTGTCATAGTTCAGATTCATGTTTGACTCAGAGATGAAGGAATAAACATTCCTGACTCCTATTGATAATTTCTTTTCCGGGTGTTCCAGTGGGTGAAAGAAAAATCTCCGCATTCCTGCAGGGGAGGAAGATCAACATAAAATCAGATGAAAGACTGTCAGATCCCAGGCTGAGTGCCAATCATGTCCACAGGGGCTTTACCCAGTTAATACAGCATATTTAGTGTCATACTTTAAAATCTTTTTTACTTAGATTTGTCCTTGAAAATAACTCCCTTGGGTTGTATAATTTCCCTAGTAAAAGCCCATATATACTGAACTACAGCAGTCTATTAGGACAGATTTAAAAGAAAAATAGTGAATCTTTTCACTATTAAACATGTTGATTACATTACAAAGTCTGTCTTGGTCTAGAAGTACATTCTTAAGTACACCTTTGTCAAACATTTTTACTGCACACTCAATAGAGGTGGAGGAATCCTCTTGCAAAGAAGCACAATCACTTTGAAGAACAAATTCTGCACACTGTACTTATCAAACAGCTTTTCAGAATTTCCCAACCACTGAAATGCTGGGCAGTATTGCTAATACAGTAAAACAAGACACTCAGCACTATATGATCAAAAGGGATTCATAATCACAACAGTAGAGATATGTATAGGGAGACAAATTGCAGAATCCTTCCCTTGGAAAAAACCTGGCTGCAATCAGTGGAGGTGTTTGCAGGGTGAGATGGAGCACATGAGTTTCATAAGATCTATTTCACTCTGTGTAAAACTCCTCAAAGCACTCACCAGAGCAAGTCAAAAACCACAAAGTAATTCTGCTCAGCATCTACTGAAAAAAAACTTACTGTACTCCCCTGCAAGTGAAGGCCCTAAAGAGTTGTATGTCACACAAACATCACCTCTTGGAGAGCTCCATTTTCTCCAGAGACTGGGTACTTGCTACACATTTCCCACCCTGACATGACACAGCTGCACGCCTAGCACACTCTGTATTCGTCGTTTTCACTTTCCTGTCATTGCGAAAGAGCTCGTGTTTGGTTGCTGTCCTGCCTGCTCCTGCAGATGTTCTGCTGTGCTTGTTGGAGGAGGCTTTGCTTTGGGTATGGCACTGCACCCTGGCAGTGGGGCATCCCGGGGTTCCTGGGGCTGGGAGGCACAAAGGGCCAAGTTTAGGGCACAAACCACTTAGTTCAGAGTCCAGCACCATGCCCCCAGCACAGCAAACACCTCCACATGCATGCACTTCCTCCACGATGAATGAACTGCAGAACGTGTGGGCAGACAGATTCATTGCACAACCTCAGGGGCATCACCAGGGAATGCAGAAGACACAGTAAAACCCAAGTTTAAACAGGAATAATTAAATGCTGGTTCTCTCTCCTCATGGATATATTATATGAGTGTGACATCTTTTTATTCCATTTCATACAAGCTCTCTGACACATCGTTCGAGAGTAATTGCATCTCATATATCCAGTACATCCCTGTCTAAATGCATTTAATGATTATACCATTTCCCTTCCTGTTAGAAATGCTTCTTACAGTTGTTGCAAGGCAAGTGTGATTTTTAGAGACAGCCTTGTCTCTGTTCCATTTTAGCTTGTCTGTCATGTAGACTTGACAGCTGTGTCAGATAAGTCACATTTGCACTATTGCAGTTGTTGATTTTCTTATTTAAATTTACAATACTAGAAGCCAAAAATCACACTGGATCCTGGCTTCCCATAACTGCTTGTCTTACAGGGATGAAGCAGAGCTTTGTGATTTTATGTTTATTTACTCCGAAGAGCTACTGGTTGTCAGAAGGGGATAGGGGGCAAATTCAGATCCACCTCATGGTGGGGAAATTCATGTCATGATGCTCATCCACTTCCATATCCCTCTGCTTTGTCCCTGTGAAGTGCTTTGAGGATTAACTGAGTTCTATCCGGAGCTTACAGTGTCAAATCCAGGCTCTGCCTCAGCTGAAGAGGAAGTGGAAAGTAAACATTTGAAAGAGGCAATGAGAGAGATTGGCTTGCTCCCTGTCCTGGGACACTCCACTCCAGGACCCCACTGTTTTCAATAAACAAATCTCAATTTTTATCCCCTTTTAGTATTATTTTTTCTTTCCTATTTTGTTCTAATGAAACCTGGTAAACAGGAGGGAGCATCCTCTCTCAGACAGGTACCTCACTGGATGCCACAACCATAGCAATGGGCTGAACACTGATCCAAACCAGAGGATGTTGAAGACAGCAGCCTGGGCTCCTCCTGTAGACAGGTATCTGGTAAGACAAAGCCATGGGAGACTCAAAACCCTTCCTGGCAGAACCCGCGGGCACAGGAACAAGCCCCTCTCTGCTGCACACAGCTGGATCCTGCAGATGTGAGAAAAGCACATCCCAGGACCTTGGGAATGGAGCAGCCCTTCCCAACAGCAGCAGGCATTTTCCTCCATGGGAAGGAGGTTTCAGATGAGATCAGCAAGGCTGCCAGCTTCGAGCAGAGGCTTCCAGACCACCTCAATCCCCACGCTTCAGCTTTCCTGCATTCCTGCCTGGACCACTCAGAATACCCAAAATACCTCATTTTCATGGGGAAACATGAGCAGTTCATTTGCTCCGTGGCACCTCCTCACCCTTCAGCCAGGACAAGGGGAGGTGTGAAAGAAAGCCAAGTTGTGGCAGTCGGCTGCAGAGTGGCAAGATGATATTCCTGCTCCGAATCTGGCAGGAGCAGGGCTAAGTGTGCTGAGAGGGTGCCAGCACAAGATTCAGGCCGTGTTGACTTCTCAGGGAGAACATGCTGTACCAAACATTTCTTATTGTATATCTTACATAAACAAAACATTTAGCTCACCACCCAGCGCTAGCTCAGAATAAAAAAAAGCCAGTGGCTTTTTCTGTTGTGTACATTGTAGTTGTGTAGTCAAGTCAGCTTAGGGATACACACAGGATGCTCAGAGTCGTCTGAGCAATCATTTAAGCTGAGAGCAATCTACTAGAGCTAAAAAAGGAAGCCACAAACAGATTTTGCTGAGCAAATACAGCAGACTGACCCGTGTAGGAAACCATCCCTTCCATCTCTCTTTGGGGAAAGAGCATCTGACAGATCCAGAAGTGCTCCAGGACATTCCCCTCCCCAAACCCATCAGAATTTCCATATGGTACATCACAAAACACCCCTTCCACAGTGGGCTTTCCTCTCCACTGATGCTGTTGCAACACAGCAGAGCCAAAACCCAGTGGTTGCTCATAAATTCATCTTTCTGCACTTGCAGAGTGGGCAACCCAAAGCGACCACACACTCTCCCAAAGTCCCTGCCAAAACTGTGTGAATGGCTCCAGTGTCCCAAAGTCTGGGTGGGAGCTGTGGGATGGCCAGGCTGATGTGAGTAGGTCCCAGGCTTGCACATCCCATTAAAGGGTTGCAGGACTCCTGCCTTGGAGAGGGGTCTCCATTTTTTATGAGACCCTAAGGCAACACAGGGCTTGCAAAGAACCAGGGTGGGAGATATATTGGGGTCTGACGGACAGAGGTTGCAGCTCTGCACAACTATCAGAATCATTTTAAAATATCAGCAAAATTTTCTCTTGAAAGGAAAAAAGAAGCTTCTAAATTGCAAGGAAAAAAAAATGCTTAAATTTCCATCCACATTCTTTTGCTGAAAATCACAAAAAGATAAACACAACATGCAGAAACTGTGAAACCCCTCCCACACACACATTTTCTGTTAACAGTCCCTCAAAAATCTCATGAGAACTTGATTATGATGGAAGAAATTCTTAGAGCTCAACATTAATCAGTTTGCTCTAAAAATAAAGCGAAATCCTTGATACAGAACCTCCCCTGCTTCCCTCCTCTTGAGACAGAGTTTTTGGGATGTTTGTTTAACCGCACTGCTCAAATTCATGACCTATTAGAGGTACAAGGCAGATCTAGCAAACAAAAATGTCACACTAGGGTCACTCAGTTTGTCACTCTTGCAGAATATGACCTTCAGGGCAGGCTTCTTTTGAAACTGCATTTTGAAAGAAAGAATTTTCCTCCCCTCCCAGTTCACCTCACATTTAATACCCTTTTTTTGTTTCCCCATTTCTAGGAAAGTGACACTGGGTGCAGCTCCCTCAGCCCCTGCAAGTGGCTGTTATCAATCCCTGCCCTCCAGGAGCCAAACATGAGTTTGTCCCACAACAGTGGGAGATGCTGCATTGCTGCTCTCTCATGGGGAAAGCTTTATTCTCATTTTCTCCAGCCTCTCACAGCTGTAAATGCAACTGGATTTCAGATTCCTGTAGTATTTCCCTACCAGCATAAGTGTGCACACCAGGCAAAAGGCACAATCCTTGTTCAACACTGTTGCTTTTTAGCAGGTCCAACCTGACGTGCAGAGAATGTACAGCCCGTGCCTCCTCTCAGGACAGGTAGAGCTGTAGCACAGGTACCACGGAGGTCAGATGGTGCAGGTTAGATTTTGTTTTGAGACTCCAAAGACATCAATTAATGTCCCACTTGTGCTCATTACTGACCTGTATTGCAGCAAAGGTAAAAAGCTTCCACAACCTCTTATTACCCCTCTGAGTTTGCTGCCTTGAACACCTGGTGATTTTCTAAGTATGCTGGTTTGTTTTGCTGTAGCACAACTGTGTCGCTGTTCTCATTGCTAAGCAATTAACAGTTTGTCCTTCCAGAAACATCCAATGCCCCGGACACTATTAGCTCCTCGGAACATTTTCAACAAAAACATTCCAGGGGAGCTGCTTTAGTAGCTCTGCCACTTTCAGGGATAAGCATCTCTCCAGCCACATAGACCACTACAGAACACCAGAGCAGGACAGGGAGAGGGGGTTACTCACGGTCTGTTCCTGTTCTGCCAAGTTCTGCAGGAACTTTTCATCTCACATCACTCTGAGACTGGCACATTTCCATTGAAGAAACTGAGCCCTACCTTTCAGAGAAGTGAACCTGCACCAGGTTCCCATGCCTTCCAGCCAGCTGGGACTTCCAGAGAGGACAGCTGGACCCCCGGATCAAAACTGTGAATGCAAGCCTCAAGAGTAACTCATCAGAGACAATTCCCTGAAACTAATGATCATTTGGAAAAAGATCTGGAAAACCTGCAGGCAGTGGTCAAAGGTGCCAACAAACCAATCTTTTAGACTGAGCCTGTCAAAGAGTCCAAGAGGACCAGTATCTCTCCACCAAAATAAAATTAAAAAAAAAACATCAAAAGCAACCTCAAAATAGAATCAGTATTTCCCAAATACTATTTTTCTCATTCATTCTTTTAGTTGGAATGAGTAAACTCACACCATGATTTTGCTTCTGAGTGACAAGACAGAGTCCTCAGGATTTCTGTATGCAGTACTCCAAGTTTACATTAGTAATTGACATTTTAAATGCAAAAAGTCCACACAATCAGCAAGTCCTTTCCATGAAAGCTGCTGGACAGTGTGTGGGGCTCAGCATGCCCATGTAGCAGTGGGACACTGCATGTTCACTTCCTGCAGCATTTTTGTCACAAGTGACCACACTGAATCAAAGAAAGGACCATCTGGCCTGTGTACATGTTACCTGCTATGAGAAAGGTATAAAAAGGTGCACTTGGTGGCTTTACTTTCCCAAAAGAATACCCTCCTACCTTCAGCAGTCTGCAGAAACGTGTCTCCACACATTATCAGGATCCCAGGCTGAAGCAAGATGGAAGGATATTTGATACATTTTAAATACGTCTCTAGCAATTTATTTTAAAAAATTAAAATATACAAAATAAATGTCAAAATTTTTTTTACAGGTAGGTACAAAAGTATCTGCACTGCTTTATTTACACATTCTCTAGTGAGAATCTCTTTTAGAAAATCAGTTTAGGGCATAATGCTCATCACGTATGCAATTGTAGCTATGGTGTAATGGTCCTTCAGTACATTTAGACTTCTTGTGTTACACTTAACACTCGCCTGATCTCAGCCATACAAAAAAGCTGATATTTAAAATGCCATCAGTATAGTTATTTGTCAAAACCTTGCCTCTGTGTAAAACTTGAGTTCTTGCTGTGAAAAGGAAGGAGGAATAAATCCCCATGTATGACAAAAACAGATTCTCCTTCAAACAACTGGTGAAGGAATGGGCACAAAACAAAGGGAAGAGGAGAGAGGAATGTCACCACTGCGGGGACACCCAGCTGCACTGACATCAGCCCACACCATCCCCAGTGCCTACAGGAAAGACTCAGGCTCCCCTTCCTTGCCCATGGGGGTTTCAGCATCCCTGAAGCAGCTGCCCTTCCTGGCGGAGGAGCTCTCGCGGTGGCTGTTGAGCTGATAAACTCTCCTCTTGAACAGGCGGTGCAGCTTCTCCTGGAACTGGTTGCCAATGAAGCAGTAGAGCAGGGGGTTGATGCAGCTGTTGGCAAAGGCCATGCAGATGCCGAAGGGCAGCGCCGTGTCGATGACCCCCAGCACCTCACAGCTGTCGATGACGTCCATGTGAGCCAAGGCATTCAGGAACGTCAGGACGTGGAACGGCAGCCAGGAAATCAGGAAGGCCATGACAACGGCAGCCACCAGCTTTAGGACTTTGTCCCTCTTCTGCCTGCTTTTCCCAAACTCCTGTGCTTTCAGCAAGTGCCTCCTGATGCAGATGTAGCAGGTGGTGATCACTGCCAAGGGGATGAAGAAGCCCAGGGTGTTTTTCAGGAAGGCGGTTGCCACCGACCATTTTGCATAGTTCTCATAAGGAAAGGCCATAATGCAAGCTTTGACCTCCAAGCTTTCTACATAGTAAGTGTCTCGGAAATAAAACGTTGGGAGGGAGGACAAACAGGCGAGGCCCCACACAACCAGTGCTACAAAATAAGCTTGTTTTGGAGTTCTCCTCTGGGAGTGAATAGGATGGACAATGGCGTGGTACCGGTCCACGCTCATGCACGTAATGAAAAAAATACTTGCAAACATATTCAGACACAGGACAGAACTGGAGATCTTGCACATGAGAGACCCAAAGAGCCAGTTGTATCCCTGAGCATAGTAGGTGGCCCAGAAGGGGAGGGTGGCCAGGCACAGCAGGTCTGCCATGGCCAGGTTGAAAATGTAGATATTAGCAACTGTCTTGGGGCCAGTGTGACGACAGAGCACCACAACCACCACACTGTTACCAACCAAGCCAAGAACAAAAACTGCAGAGAAGAGGGCTGGAATTAGTGAAAACTGATAATCTGAAGAGGTGAGGGGGCAGGGAGGGGATGAGTGTGGCACAGCTGATGAGTTTGTCAGTGCTGTAGACAGGACATGGAGACTTTCCCTGGTGGTGACAACCAGGGAGTAGTTGCTCTGCATGTTGGTGCTGGTGGAAAGGGAGTTTCTTCAGGAAATTCATGGGCTGGCAGCACTTTCCTATCACATCACTCACCTGCAGAACAGAAACCATGTTAGATGTGCACTCTGCAGCTGTCTTAGCCCTGAAACCACACAGATGCAATAAAATAAAAACCATTTGAAGTTACATCAGCAAGCTGAGTGCTAAAATACCAGGCAGCCCTGCTGAACTCCTTACCTCCAACCCACTGACAAGACACAATTAGCCCTAGGGAGGTCACAGCACTTTTTAATTAGCCTGGCAGAGAAGAGAGCAGCTGGGGTTTATCTGTGATTACAGATGGTGCTTTGTGTGGCCAGCGGAGCAGAAGGATTATGGACTCAGGAGCTGGAAACACTTTGGGAACTTCTGTGACCCAAAGGCCACGCTGAAGCTCCTCATGATTCTTTTCTCAGTTTTCTCATGCTATTTCCAGCACTCTGAGCTGTTAAAATAATATAAAAAGGCAGCAGTCATCAGTGGAGATCAGGTACGTCACACCTGAGGGTCTCCTGGGGCTCCACAGGCATGAAAGCAGCCTTTTAACAGGACTATTAGGAAAGCAAGCTGTGATTTATTATTATTATTATTATTATTATTATTATTATTATTATTATTATTATTATTTTCTAATCACAAGGCTGGACACAAAGACATTGAAGGGTTTGCAAAATGTCATTATATCTGCATCTCCTTCCCTCATGACAGCTTTAATCAGAACAGTATAAGAGAGAATTTCAATGTAGACACAAGCAATAAACTCAGTCCTTGCAGGCACTGGATTTAACAGTACTATGTGCCATTCGTTTAGAAATATCAGGACTGGATTTCAGGAGGGAAAATGTAGCTATAAAACAGCTAAAATAAGAGAGTTAATTGACAGGTCTGTCTGTTGCATTTCAACAGCTTGTGTCTGCACTCCGAGCAGGACATTTTGCAAACGTTAAGACTTTCTAAGTCAATGAAGAAGATATCATACCCAAATGTTTTATTTTACATACTAGAAAGAGGCAATTAATTTTTAATTAAGTTTTTGTGGAACCAAAAGGCATTTAAGAATTCTCAAGGAGCCCTAAAAATAACAGAAATTTTCACCAAGACAACAGATTTGGGTAATGATCTCTCATTTAACAGAAGGCAACTGATCATTTCAAACATATTTTTCTGTATTAACAGTTTAATGTACTGTAGCTTATCATTTGCTCAGTGCAAAATATGCAATATACTACTTTGTGTATACTGACAAAAATTTAATTTTAAATTGTCTCAACAATGAAAATTCAGCAGGGGAATTCCTGCAGAGTGCTGGTATTTAAAGTCACAAATAGTTGATCATAAGCCCATGGCCTGTATTCAAACAGGTCCTAAACCCAATGAAAGCTTTTTTGTTTGGGAACAAAAATATTCAGAGAGAGTCTGGAGTCCCATTTCCCCCTTTATGTCCTGAGCCCTTTACTTTAACATATAGAAGCTGAAGTCTCAGAACCAGTCACAAAGCATTACATCCCTCACTGACTCCCAGCAGAGGCACCACACCTTCATTACTTGTAGTGCATTACAGAGAACAAGGTTTCATTGACAAACACACTCCCCCCCTCTGCTCATCAACAGCTGCTGCCTTAGGATCTGCTCCGAGCTCCTCATTCCTGCTCTCGCTGCAGGCATCAGACATTCCAGCACAAACTGAATCCAACCCATGGAAATCGTGTTCTAACAGCAGATAGGAAACTTACCTCTCAAGCCTCGCATTCATCTGGATGTGGCTCTAGAATTCCGTTCTCCTTTTTTCCCTTTTTCTTCTGTGAGTATCACCACCAGCAATCTGCTCTCTCATATCTTCCCTTTTCCCACTGGGAGGCTTTAACCTACATAACTCCAGAACTCAAATATGAATGCCTGCCAGCTTCTTTTCCTTTTGGAAGCAAAACAGTTTGAGAACCCCCCTTTCCAAGGCCACGTGAGCACATGCAGTAAATCAGGAGAGAGTAATAAGACAGCCAGGAAAAAAAAAAAAAAGCAAGCAAGAAAAAGGAAATTCACACAAATATCCCTGTGGTTTTCTACTGCAGCTCTTGGGCCAGGAGGATACACCCACACACAGCCCCTTTCTGCCCTCCACGTGTACACACAACATGTGGGAGCCTCCACGAAAGGATTTGTTCATCTCTGAGGGCTGAGGGATTCCCATGCAGTTCGTGGAGTCCTAGCACTGGGTAACACATTGGAGAATGAAATAGGCTATTAGTCCTGGCAGAATTGACTATAATGTGAACACAGAGAGACAGATCGTGGAGGAACACCACTGCATTCACAACAGCATTGCCTGTGTAAGGAGGCTGATCCCATCTCCCAGTCAGGATGGGAAAGCCACTGCAGGGACTGAGGAGGGCAGCAGGACAAATCTCAGGATTTGTCTCTGCTGAGAGCAGGCTTGGTTCTGAGGCTGCACTGGGGTAGGACATGATCCAAACGAGCTCATGCCATCTCCCATTCCCACAACACAGAGGTTTTACATCTGCCCCTTCATTGCATCACATGCTGTGCCTGGCCCCACCCTCCTCTCCCTGGAACGAGCTCCAAGGGGGCTCCTGGAGGATAAGAACAGGAGCAAAGGAAACACCCATAGGCTTAAACATTTTGCCCTGATGCCTGAGTGTGATCTCTTGTGCAACAACTGCCCATCTGTTGGGGGCATGTGTACTGTGCTCCCCAGCAAGGCTTCATGTGCCAGACAGAAGCAAGCACTGGAGTCCCTGCCAGTGATGTGTCCCTTTGTCCCAGCCTGGCTGCTGGCTGCTTCTCAATCACTAGCCAGAGCTGGACCCAAGCACATCCCATCCTTGGAGCACCAGCACAGCCTTGGAGTGATGTGTATCCACCCGTGGGGCCTGGGAAGCCCCAGTGCCTGCCCTGACTCCAGGACCGTGCAGCACACCAGCAGCCATCACCAGCTCTGCTTATACCAGAGTGACCCCGAGGACAGATGGAAAAGGAAAAACAGCTTTTAAACAGCATCTTCAGGGGAGCCAAGGGCTGAGCAGGCTGTGGAGAGCAGTCTCACCAGTGCCACCATAGCCCAGCTGTGTCTTTGACCAGAAAAAGCTTCAGTGTTGAAAAAGCTTAGCAGCAAACTCATACACATCCATCCCCTGGAGGTGAGTGCTACATTCAAGGAAGAGAGAAGAGTCCTCAGAACAAGTCTTTATCTGCCTCATAATTCAAAGTCCAGTTCTTAGCATTTTCTGTGCTAAAAGGAGACTGAGTTATTTAAAGAAAGGGAATTCCACGCAGCATTTCATTACCACAGTGCAGCGATTTACTGCCCCAAGGACACAATGGCAAAGCAGTTGGTGGTCAGGATGTCAGGCTGCAAATACACAGTGCCTGTGCTGGGAGCAAACACTGGAAGAGAAAGTCATGAGTGCTCCTGCACAGGAGAAGAGCTGCACCTTCTGCCACCGATTTCCCCTGTACACACCCTGCCTGGGGGGTCTGCAGGACTGCTGGCCCACTGGTGAATGACTTGAGATGTCAGCACTCACTCTGAACCATATTTGTTAATTTATTTGGTAACAGGACTTGCTAGGACACCCTCAGCCAGGAGATATTACTGCTAGTTGCACACAAACAATCCGTAATGGTTTTCCTCCATTCCTCAGCAAACACCCAGTGAAGGAAAAAGGTACAAGAATATTTATTTTTCAAAAATAACAAACCCTAGTTGTTTAGGCTAAAATATAAAGTTTTTCTTTCCACGCAACTTTTGATCCTTACAGATACTGACTGTGTTTATTCTGTTTTGCCTACAAAACTGAGACTTTAGCAGACAAGAAATGGCCCTGATGCACCCAGTGCAATGGGGATCATACCTCAGGCTGCCCTTTGACAAGTCCTGCTCCCACTCATTCCCCTGCCAATGCTCAGTGCATCTGATTCCTTATCTGATCCCAAAGCTTCCTCTCACTAATGTACAAATCTCTCTCTCTTCTATTTCCCCCACCATTTCTTTCTTCCTCTCACTATTTCTGAGCATCTTGAATGGCTGTGAAACAGATGCCCAAGTTGTCCATGCACAAAACAACCTCATGCCATGTAGTGCTGCAGCTGAACTAATGCCCCTGAGCCTGTGGGATGTGTTTTCCCCTGCCAGGCTGGTAAATCCAGCACACAGCTCAGCACAGGCAGAGCCTTTTCATTGCTCATCTGGATGCAAAGTTACAAAAGCTGCAAGTTTTCAACACAAGACCTGTTTGATTTTAAATTAGTAGAAGCTTGAGGTTTCTGGGGTTTGTATTTGAGGAATGATTTTAAGTATGTCTTTCACACCAACTAAAAAACTTCACAGTTCAACAGGAGCAAGAAATTTGCTGCAGGGTCACATACAGCCCTTAGGTTTGTCTTTCTATCCTCGAGCCTATGCACCTAAAGAGGTCAAAAGGTGACCAGAAGTGTTTTAAAAAAACCAACAAACCCCAAAAGCCCAAAGCACCACCACCACCACCACACATAATTCAAATAGCACCTTCTGATCAACTGTACAAATAAAAAGGATCCATGTACTCCAAGTCCCAGGTCTTGGACTTTGCAGGGAAGTGCTGCCTCTGTCAGGGATGGAGTATTCCAAACAAGCAGCCTGACTGTGCCAGCAGGCTGTCAGAGCCACCTCTTGAGGTTAAACCTTGCCAGCCTGCCAAAGGCTCAAAGTAATGTGAGATCCAGATGCAAACTGTATTCATGAGCTTGATTTGATCCTTTTGGAGAAAGCAAGAGGAGAAAGAAATCTTTTATAAATGTGCTCCCCTGGATGCATAGATCACATAGATCACTGTGGCTGTGTTTGGTGTTGGTTTACAGCAGGATCCCCTGACTCCCTGGTCCCAGGGCTGGCAGCAGGAGCTGGGGATCCAGAGCGTGGATGGATCATCATCATCAACAACAATGATGATTTTCATCATGCCAGACCCTGGGATTAGCTCAGTTGGATGGAGTATGGTGCTCATAATGCCAAGATTGCAGGTTTGATCCCTACATGGGCTGGAAGAGCTGGACTTGGTGATCCTTGTGGGTCCCTTCCAACTCAGAACATTCTGTTGTGCCAAACAACAGGCCTTCTGTACACAGTCTCCAAAACCATCCTGCCTGCAGCTGGGCTCCCCCAGCATTCCATAAACTTTTCTAAGCATTCCTCCTTCCTGCATTTGTTTGTTTAAGGGTTTTTTTTAGGGATTCATATCTCAATCCTACAAGTAAGATTGGAGAATCTACTTCACCCTTCCCCAGCCCCAGAGCACTCCTTCAGAAAAAGCTGATTGCCTGCATCTTCTCTGGGGACTCAGGGAAGGGGCACTCGTGAGCAATGACCTTGAAGGTTGAAGGCTGAGGCAGTGAGTCCTATTCCCATCCAGCATCCATGGTTATTGCTGGGTCAGTTCTGGGTCTTAGCACTGTCTTGTACCTCTGAAGCAGGATCAGTTCTGGCAGTGGATGTCTGCAAACCCAGTGTTTGGTCAAAAGGGAGAAGGGAAAAGGGGCAAGTCCATGGTCAGTGTTTCATTCTCCCTGCTGGAGCCATGATTCCATGTGGAAGAATTAAGCAGGCCTGGGGAAAGTGCTGCTTTTTCACTTCACAGCAGCACAGCAGTGACCACAAGGGCCACCCAGACAGGGCCCATCAGATACTCAGAGTATCTGGTCCCATTGAATAGACTTTCTATGCTGGAAGGAATCAGTTTTGGAGCAGTTCAGTGAGTGTGACAGAGGCATTTTGGAGGGAAGAGGGATGCCTTTTCCACCTCCAGCATGCAGAAAACTTATCCAAAGCCTTATTTTATGAGAGATGTTTGTGTCCAGCCCATAGCACTGCCAAGATTGAGGTTTCCTCCATGACATTGTTTGTTCAAATTATTGGCTGTAAGCATTTTACAAGCTACTAAAAATAATAAAGAAAACAAGCACATAAGTGATTTTGAAAACAAGCTGCACCCATTGCTATTAAAGGCAAGGAGTGCACACACACCCTGGCACTGCTGCCTGCTCTTGGGGCATGCCTGCTCTTGCTGAAGGCAACAGGACTTGGTCAAAACTCCACTCCTGAGTGCTGCACAGCTCCCAGCCATGCCCCCAACACAGATAAACCACCGGACTCCAGGGCTTGTCAAAAACAGGCACAGAGCCTTCATGGCCATAGCAGCATCAGGGGCAAACACAGCATTTCAGCAACTGAGATAACACAGGGACCCACAGTCAGCTTTCATAATTTATCATCACAGGTAATTTTCTCCTACTCACTTCTCTCAAACCAGGTGCTGTGATGAGCAGCAGAAGTCAAGACACTGGTGCCCACAGCTTGTGGGAGAGAGCTCCTTCCTGTCTAACTTCTCCTTTATTTGTACTAATGCAGTTGTATATAGCCTGGCATTTAAAGGATGTGGGAGAATGCTTCACATTTCTTTTTAGGGTCTCAAGGTGATATTTAGGAAGAGTTAGGACTCTGTGGAAAGTTTTATGGAGTTACAGAGCACCCAAAGGGTCTTTTTCCAGAGATCTTTTAAAAATAAAAATCTTCCTCACTTTGCTATTTTGAACTATAACCACTGCAAACAGCTTTCCCACTTTTTAAGTGTTTTTGTTAGAAATTTCTCTCATGTTCCAAGAATACTGATAGACACACAAAAGAGAGTTCACTAGCTAGATAAAGCTTTGGAGTGTCAAATTATTCCTGACATTTGCATATTCCACCTGATTTAACCAATCATTTAACCAAAAAAGCTATTGAGTGATTCTACTCATTCCATCTTTTTCCAACAAAAAGTTTAAAGAAAGCAAACCTTGCTCTTTTAACTTATTACACCAGCAAGACCATCCCAAAGTAGATGTTTTGACTGCTACCCTCGATCTTCTAAAGAAAATTCATCCCCTTAAAATCTACAGTATTAGGCAAGGCTCTTGACATCAGCTGCAAACAATTTCTGAAGGGGACGTGCTGGACTATAAATCCCAGATGTCAGATAAATCAGTGACTGAAAAAAAAGACAAAAACACCACCATGGTCATGTGGTGGGTGGAATAGGTTTTAACAGAAGACCTGCAGTGGTTCAGCTTTTCCATTAAAGCCGGGTGGATGAGCCACCTCAGCCAAACATGATGCACTCCAGAAACCCTCCAAGCAGATGGAGAGAGACAATCAAAATCCCTGCACGTGGAGCACAGAGAGCTGAGCCAGGAAAAGAGAACCCAAGAGCAGGATGCTAATATTTGAACGGACCATAAAGGGAAAGTTTGTTAAAAAGGCAGGTAACAACTTGTGTGTTCTTCTCAAGGAGCATGTCCTTACCTTGTCTCTGCAATCACTGTAGCAGGGATGCTCAGGAAGCTGGAGCTGCACAGGCAATGCTGAGCACTTCTTGCACAGGGCACTGCAGCACACACAGGACATTCCTGTGGCCATGCTCTTGGGCCACACAAAGCACTCAGCCCACATCAAAGGTTTAGCTCTCCACAGTTTTGAGTGTTGCCATATCACTGCATTGCTTCTACCCAAGGGCAGCTGCAACCAGGGCTGCCATCAGTAAATTCAGGCAGCCACAGCCAAGATCCTACAAGGCAGCTGCCACCCCACCTCCATGCTTAGTGGAATCTTTACAGGGAGAAAATGGAATTGCCAACACTGACAAAGTGTAAAAATCTGATCACTTTGATACACCTGGGCTTCCTTGACCCTATTAGGCTCTAAAGCAAGGAAACATTCTGCAGCTCTATGGTCCTGTTCCACCACAGTGCTTTAGTCCAGTTAAGCAACATCTGGTAGCAATGAGCTCCAGGAGCTGCATGCTTTTGGTCTGAAAATTTCCACTATGAAATCAAGGAGAGTTACAGAAAGCACTGGGCTTAACTAAGAGCTAGAACATGGTAACACTGCTGGAATTACAGCCAGAAATAAAGCCTGTGTAGGATAAAAGGAACACCAGAGCAAGAGATGCATTTTCTTCAGCCTGAGCTACAAACTTCAGCTAAAGGCAAGAGCATTCCCAAGCACACAATGCAGCTCACTTGTCCTGCACAGAGATCAGCAGAAACCTGTCTCCTTCACAGGGCTGCACTGACAAAGTCATGGAGGGGTGGATATTCCTAAGCTGTGCTGCATCAGGAGGCAAGAGAAGCCATGGAGATCTCAGTAGCAGGACACCCCTGCAAGGTGATGTCCTCAAAGGAGCAGTCCCAGCTGAGCCAGGAATACAGAAAACAAAGATTCACCCACCAAAACCTTCAGCCTGACCCCAGACACATTCAGCTGGATGGGATGAGCAGTGCACATTTCCACCTTCCTCTGGGGCTCCCAGGACCAGCCCCTGGGCACAGTTCCATCACTGCTGCTCTTGGTGGAAACCAGATTTTGGCTCCCAGAAACACTGCACCAAAGCCTGTCTAACTAAATAAATGATGTTGTTTACAGCTGGAAGATGGTCACCATTACACAACATAATAATCCTGGCCAAGCTTCCAGGGAGAAGCTGCTCTTCAGGGGATTGTTGCTTGAAAAAACGAAGAAGAAAACAGAACTAGCTAAAGCCAACATAGCGATTTAACAGCACAGGAAACATAATCTGCTTCTGCTGAGAAAACAACAGAGCTGCAAACTTGTCCAGGTCACACTTACTGTTGGGCATGCTATATATTTGGGGGTTTAGCCACTGTCTGGACAGAGCTGGCAGAACAGGGAAAAGAAAACCCAATCTGTAAAACATGAAAAAAAGCAAAAAGCTGAGACAGACCAAGAAAGAGCAAGGAAATGCACTGGAAGGCAGGGGGCTGACAAAAGGTGCTTTAAGCACATCAGAACACATGAGAACTCCAGCAGAGAGTGCAAAAGAAAAATTAAAAGAGTGACAAAAAACAAGAGTAGCAATTGTGTCACTGTCTGGCCCAATGACACATCAGCTGCAAGTCCTGGATTTAGTCCTCCTGTCATCATAAGTAGAATGATAAAATAATGGAGATTGCTGATCCCTGGCCATTGAGTTCATCACTCAGGCCTCCAAATGCACTTCTCTTTGCACTGTGGGTATACGATAAAAAACAGGGCAGGGGAAAGGACACAGATTTTTAAGGACACAGATTTTTAAGGACACAAATCCAGCTCCAGGTGCTCAGTGCATCTTCAGACCTGCTGGAGACAGGCCCTGGGAAGGGACAGTGTGCCATTGGGGTGCTCCATGGGGTTCATCTTTCACCTCTCAGAGATGGCTCAGGGCTTATTCCCAGAAGAGGCACTGCCAGGACACAGCACTCCCCTGTGCTTTCCCAGCTGTCAGAGAACATGAGGCTTGCACAGCTCCTGGCAGTCTCCCATTTTACTGCAGAGGAGTCACAGCCATCACCAAGGCTGTGCTCAGGGCTTGGTCACAGCTGCATTTCCCCGAGCCTGAGCTCAGGGCACGTGTCAGTGTGTGCAGCCACGCTGGGGTGAGAGTCTTCACCTCATACCTGGATGGCAGAGTCATCTTACACTGCCTTTGCTGAAGCTCTAGCTGGAGAAAATCACTAAAACTCCTCCCAGAACAGTTTTTTTGCGCCAACTGCCAAGCAGACTCTGAGAATGAGCAGGAGCAGGAGCCTGTCCCAGACAGGTGCCAGGGGAAGTCTGTTACCTGTTGCTGTTTGCAAAGGGCAGGAGGTGGGAAAAACCACTATCAGAGCATGATGCTGGGCTGAGAAGTCTCCCTGCCTCTCAGGGCAACGCTTAATCAGCTCTGACGTGTCTAAACACTTAATCCCCACAGGGCTGCAGCAGGAAGAACCAGCTGATTTATTTTCACCATCGGGGCACAGTCCAACCAACCCTGCCATGCCCGTGGTTCACCTGCCCAAAAGGTACACGTTCTTTTTCTTGCCTCCTTCTCTACTAAACATCAAGGTATTAGATGCTGTGGCTGATGTGTGGCTGGTCATGTTCTTTCTCGTTATATTTATATTTACTTGTGCAGCAAAGGGTGGGCTGAGTCTGAATGTCTCCAATTCATGCCCAAGCATGTGTAAATGTACACCTGAAGAAACCACACTCTGCCAGAGAGCTGGACTGAAAACCCTACCTGGAGAAATAGCAGCATCCACCATCTCTCTAAACCTCTCCAACAATTATTTGCGGATTCTCAACACCAACACCTTCAGAAATCTGACTTTCCTTCACAGCCTCTGGCTAGATGGGAACAATCTGACTTTCCTGACCCCAGGAGCTTTCCATGCCCTCAGCAGGCTGCAAGAGCTGCACCTCAGCAGGAACTCACGCCTCACCTACCTGCATGCAAACACTTTCAGAGGACTATTAAACCTCATCAGCCTGGATTTGTCCCACTGCAATATCTTCGAAATCCACCCACTTCTATTTTCACACTTGCCTTCTTTAGAAAGGCTTGATTTAGCCTCCAATAACATGAGGTATGTCCCACAAGCCTTTAAGAACCTCTCCAACCTCACGAGGCTGTCCCTGGAGGACAATCACATAGAAGCCATCGGCAGAGATTCCCTGAAGGACCTGGAAACCCTGTACGATCTGAATCTCAGGAAGAATCGGATATGGATCATTCAAAACGGAGCTTTCGCAAAGCTTCTCAGATTGGGCATGTTAAATTTAGGACACAACTTCATCACTGATCTGCCTAATCAGCTTTTTGAAGGATTGATCCAGCTCAAGACCATGCACCTTGAAGCCAACAGAATCACTGCTGTCGACTGCACCTTCAGACAGCTGCTCAACTTGAGAAACTTGTACTTGAACAACAACCAGATCTCCTCCATCTCGGACTCTGCTTTTTTATACCTAAACAAGCTGCACTTCCTTCACCTGAGCAGAAACAACCTCAGCTCCCTGCCCATGCACTTGTTCACCAAACTGCCCAAACTGAGGCTGGTGTTGCTGTCCCACAACCCCTGGAGCTGTGACTGCAGCACGCTCTGGCTCTGGCGCTGGACCTCGGGCCGGGTGGCCATCGAGGGGCTGGACTGTGCCTTCCTGCACCCTCCCAACTCTACAGCACCTGGGCAGCCCCGGCCTGCCCCCCTGGGGGACTGCACGGTGCCACTGGAGCTGGCCAGCGAGGACAAGTGCAGGCTGGCTGGTACCAGCGTGGCTCCCAGGCCCCCTGCTCTGCCCGGCCAGCTCATCCTGCTGGCACTTGCCTGCCACACGTGGTACAGTGAGAGGGGATGGGGCACCGTGGTGGCCACGTTTCAATGATCATAGAGTGGAGGCTACTTACTTATTTTCTTGAAGTTTGTTTATGAACAATGGTTCTCATGGCGGATTTTATATGGAAATAAAGGGATTTTATTATATAGGAATAAACTATTTCATTCATGGGCAATACTCTAAATTGAAATGCTAACATCAAACTTTGCATCAAGGGAAAATTAGGTTGGATATTAGGAAAAAGTTTTTCATGGAAAGAGTGATCATGTACTGGAATGGTCTGTCCAGGGAGGTGGTGGAGTCACCATCCCTGGATGTGTTTAAAAAAAGACTGGATGTGGCACTTGGTGCCACGGTCTAGTTGAGGTGTTAGGGCATGGTTTGGATCTTGAAGGTCTCTTCCAACCCAGTCATTCTGTGAATTCTGTGAATTTCAATGCAATGCTCACATTGACAAGTTCAGGGCTGGGACATGTGCTGGTGACATGGGGCTGGGAAGCATGTTCCCCTCTGTCCTCCCCATTTCCCAACTGACCACAGCCAGGTGTGACCTCCCTGGGAGGGGCTGCCCTTCCTGTGCCCAGCCCATACTGGCCATATCATGAGTATTGCTGAAATAGGAATAAATTGCACAGGCTCCAGTGTATCTGGAGTCCTTAGAAAAGGCCCAGTCCATCAGTGTCATTGTGAGCATGTGGTACCTTCCCACAGCAGGCACTTGAGCATCTCTGCAGTTAGAATGTAAGACAGTGTTGGAGGTGAGGGCAATAAATCACCATGTAAAACATTTTATCACTCAGCTGTCCCTCACAGCACTGAACCTCAGCTAACATGGCTCTGCATTTACCCCTGCAAAGAGGTCATTTGTCTCAGTGATGGTCTGTACAAGTTGTGTCTCCCTGCATGCTATCAAGGAGCTCTGTCACAGCACAGTTCCAGTGCCATATCCCCAGTCTGCCTCCCTTCAGCTGCTGGGAGACAGATCAGCCTTCTCCGTCCTCCCAAACGGAATTTTCCATTAGTGCAGGTATATTAAAAACCCTTATCCAATGTTTACTAGGTGCTTGCAAAAGGAAGCAATGGAATGTGTGCCAGACACACCACATTTGTCCCTGTCCTTAGAGAAATTATCCCAAGCTGATAAGAGGTAAGAGAGAAATAAACCCTTGTTTAGGGCTGAAAACACACAAATCAGCACAATTTGACATGGGAAACCTGCCATGGAGTGCAGAGCAGGACCAACCTTTGCTGTTAGACCAGGGAAGGGACGAAGTGGGGCTTCACAACAAACCCACACATGCTGCATCCTTGTTATATTTGTGATTAGGTTTGTGCAAAGTATTTAATGGTCAACATAAATTTTTGCTTACATTGTTTGTGCTGTTTCACCATCCTCACTTTACTCAGCTTCACATACTTTGAGAAGTAGTGGAAAAAAACTCCAGCTGGTTTCTTGCTTTTGCATTCCTCTCTATCAAGCTGCAATAGAAAAAGGCAGAAGCAAAAAAAGCGAGCAAAGTCCACCTCAGCAATTTCTTAAGTCCCTAAAAGATTTAGATTTTTTTCCTTTGAGTTAATACAAATTGATGAAAAATTTATATGGACAAGAATCTTCTCTGAACGCTTTGAAAAAACATTCCTTCCACTTTTACACCACCACCTCATTAAACAGTAACAGGAGCACAACTAAATTGCTTCCTCTGTGCTATGATAAAAAGTCAGAAATATTTAACAAGTTATACACAGTTTGTTCAGGGAGAACACGTGGCTACATTTTTAATCCACAAAAAATGAAACTTGCAAGGAATACAAGAGGCCAGAAAACACAAGCAGAAAAGTGAGGAGGCCATCTGGGCTTGTGAAGACTTTGAAGGAGGACCTTAAGATTAAGGATAAGGACAACATGCACCCACAAGGGCAGCAGCAAGTCCAGATGTTTTTTAAAAAATCATTATGAACAAAGCTGACACTGCTAAAAAAATCTTGGAAACAAAAAGTACATAATTGAAGAAGCAAAACAAAGTATAAATACTAACAAATAATATTAAAAGAAAAAAAGAGTTGAAGGAAGAAGGAAATGTCCTGAAGTTTACATCCTCTGATGGAAATTTTAGTTGTTTGACAAAACACTTTGAAAACCTGCTTGTTAAGAATATTTACTGGAGAGAAAGCACTGGGTTTGTCCTGACTGCCCTGCTCTGGACCTTCAGTGTGAGGTCCACCTTGCTTGGATCCCAAACTTTTCTTTCTTAAAATACATCTAATTGTTAAAGTACCCATTTATCTTCTTCAACCTGGTACCAGGAAGCAAAAAAGGCAAGACAGGAGACAGATGCACATGGCCACTTCCAAAGTCCAAGAATTTTGGCCTTAACTACACCACGCCCCCAGCCAGTGCCATAAATCACCAGAACACTGTTTCAGTGGCATGCCTGTGACTCTACTTATGGTACATCACTCCATCTTGAGTGAAAACATGCAATTTCCTGTGGGAAGCTTTGTTAACATACTTTTCTTGTGAAAAAAAATTGTACCACTGGAAAGTTTCCAGCCAGCTTTGCACAAGGCTGCATGCAGGGAGTCACTGGGGTGGTTTGCTGACACTCCACACTCAGAGCAGGGAGCACTCCCAGCTGGTGCCACTGCAGCCCTTGCCCTCACCCCTGCAGCAGGCAGGGCTCCTGCTCATCTCCCCCCACGTGCCCCAGCCCCTCTTCAGCTCCCTGCCAAATCCCTCCTTTTCATCATCTGCCCTTTTTTCATCTCTTGCACATAGAAAAATTATCACTCAATTAACCCTCATACAAATGTTAACCTCTGAAGCCCCCAAGGCACAACAATACAGAAGCTTCAAACAAACTTTACTTTTAAGGGACTTTTTCCTGCTGTGCTCCCAGCAGCACCAACCCCTCCACATGCTCTGAAGGACCTAGTGTCAGATTTACATCAGGCCATTGAAGATGAAGAAAGATTGTGTGTGGCACTGGAGCCCAGAGCACGAGCTGCAGCTGAAGACAGGCTGCCATGCTGGGTCTGTGCAAATAAGGAGAGAAGCATGTATTTAAATGTTTTTATTTCAACTAATGCTTTGCCACCATATTACATCACTTTGAATAGCTTGGAATAGCAATATGATCTCAAAATATAGCAAACAGCTTGCCAAAGCAAGAGAATATTAAATCCTATGGATACAGCATCTTCCTTCTTTGGCGACAATGCTTCCTTCCATTTATCTGTAAAAATAATTTTATATTCCAGCACATTTGCTGTTCACTTTATTGAACCCTGCTGTTTATACCATTTGCCTCTTCCCTGCACAAAACCTCTCCACAATATAGTATGGTTTTGTATCTAACAGCATTTTAAATAAAAAAGTTATAGTTTTCATGCAGATTTCTGTAAAAATTATTTTCTAGGTGCACAGAACTGAACCAAGATGCATACAAAAATGCATTCACTTCCACTCTCAGGTGTAACCGTGCCATCAGCAACATGATCATATGTTACTGCAAGAGGTCCAAGGATGGTGGTATTATATAATATGTAGTATAACCTTAAAAAACAAACCAACAAAAAACCCCCTTTTTATAAGCAGCAAGAGAAAAAACTGCCATGCTTTATTTGTAAAGTAATCAAAATAGTTAGATGTACAAAAAAGCACCATGTACAAAGAATACCAGAGGAAGTACATCTTCCTAATTACACGTTTCTCATTTAGCATTGCGAGCTGGCCTGCAGGTCCCAACTTGTACTGTAGCTTTATTTGCAAAATTAAGGATGTGGTCAAACCTAAAATGTGCTTGGACTGTATGACAGAAATTAAAGTGGACTGCAGATAGAAATTAGATTTGTTTCCATTACAACTCATACCAACCACCTTATAGCCCTCAAGGGTAAAAAACCACATGTCAAGTATCTGAGAAATAATGGAGTGAAAACAGCTCCAGAGCAATATTGCAAGATGCAGGTCTGCTATGAATGCATTTCTGTGAGCTCTTGATAAATTAAACTTTCCTTTGGGAAAAGAGCATGTCTGTTGGTTAAAACTCCTCCCCCTGAGAATTTTGATAAATTTGTCTTGCAAAGCAAAACAAAGTCCTTTGAACTTCAACAGTTCCAAGGCCAACAGCATTTCAACATGGTCACAGCCGATCTGCTACTCATGCACCCAGGGTGGCAGGTTGGGTTTTTGTTGCATTTTGGTTTTTTTTTCTTTACATGGATCATCCCTTTTATACTCGCTTCATTCCTCTGCCCATCAAGCAGGCAAACACGGTCATGACCATCTTTGGCTTCACCTCCACGAGATCTTCTGGAAGAGCATAAACTCTGGCACCAATTCTTCTTGCCATGGACACAGCATACCTATTCACCATGGAAAGATGAGGTGGTCAGCACAGAGACTTCTACCAGTAAATGACAAGTCAAATCCTGCCCCATCCAACACGATTTCACTTATTCTTTATTGAGATTCAAGATGTGGAACAGTTTAATTACACCACATCCTTTTATTTTACAAGTTTTTCTCATCTTCTGCCATTTTCCTTTTCCACAGTAAAGTGTTTTTAATGTGCAAATTGACCTTTGAATGTCAAGTCCACTTTACTGACAGTTAAAAAAGAATCTTAATTAATATTTGTTATGGCTAATAGCATATATAATGAAGGCTTAATCATGTAACACTTCCTTTTCTGTTTGCTCCTTATGAATAACAAAGTGAGACGATCATCTGCCAGAAACTTTGCTGTCATTCTGCCACTGCAGAACAGTCACAGAAAACACATTTCAAAGGCATGTTCTAATAGGCATACTTTAAACTTGACAATCTGTGATGATTCAACAAGAGGTAAGACATACAAGGGTTCAATTTCAAAACTCTGAGCCACCAGCTGAACACTTCAAATGCCTGAACAGAGGTGAGAAATAAGAGTATCACTGGTGAGAGCTGCTCTGCATTTCTCTCAGCAAGCCAGAGTTCAGTCAACTGCTCCCTCCAGTGTCACAGGCAAGGACAGCAACTTGATTTCAGTAAGTGCTGTCTGTGTAAAAAGTGCTAAGAGACTGAAAACCACAGCAATAGAGTGTGGTCAAAACACCTGCAGTTTGAGGCTAGCATATCGAATGTGCACCCTTTCAATGCAAAACAGCTTTTGAGAGAGCAAACTTACTTAGCGTTATTTTGTTTGTCATCTTCCGATAGGTGCCCAGTCTTTACTAGGTCATAGTTGATACAACCAGGCTGGATGGCATCGATTAAATCCACAACTGCCAAGCTCGTGCTGATAGTCTTGTCCTAGAGAATACAGGGACACACAAGTGATTCTCACCTCAATTCAGCTGCTCTGCAACGTGCAACCAAAGAAGTTTGAAAAGAGCCTTTTCCAAGCAGTAGTGTTAGTGACTATTCCCAGGTGGACCAGAGGGAAAACCAAACTGCTGCCTCAGCTTTGGTGACAATACTATTACTCCAATTTACTGCAAGTGCTCTGGAAATCCAAAGAAGTAATCATTGTGCAGGCAGCAGCTCTGCCCTGCTGAGCACAGCCCAAGGCATAATGCTCACCTACAAATGCACACCAGCTCCAGCCCCTTTGCTTGCCAGCATCTCAACTTCCCTCTCTGCCCTAGATCCTGACCACCCTCCCTCCCTCCCTCCCTCCCTCCCTCCCTCCCCTGCCACTATTCCCCACTGTGGAAGTCCTAGACAGTCTCCTATCGTGTAGCTCGAAGCCACTCTGTTACCAGCACAGACTGAATCTTGTCCTATTTAAACTCCTTTATAAGATGCCCCTGCTGTTCCTCCAGCTGAGGAAAAAATATTTGGGCACTCGTCTCCTTTTGTAGGCAAGAAGGGAACCTGCACCTTGAAGTTCTGGATGGAGGTGGACTTGCCAGCTTCTTTCAGGGTCTGGTTTACCCAGCTGACTATAATGTCATCATTGGCTTTCTGACCATCACCCAGGTCCTCGAGGACATTCAGTGTGTACCTGAGAACCAGTAGAGAGAACAAGATTAGGCACAGAGCCAGGACCAAGCCATGCAGCCAGGATGCAACATGAGCCACAGCAGCTTGGAAAGTCTTTACATAGTTTCAGGACTTGGGGGTTTTTCAAACTCCTTTAGCAAAAAGAAAGAACCATGTATCTTATCTGAAGTGTTATTTCTGTTAAAGCATTTAGTCTTTCTAGCATTTCATGTCCTTTAATAAGAGCTCACAAAATTGCCTGGGCTCAGGACACTTGTTAAACTGTTTGATCATTGAGCATTTGCTCCATAGGGGTAACACATTCCCTAAAAGGTGTGGATTACTTCAGGAGTTGGCATTCATACCTCTAATGTCAAATTAGGAGCTACCACGCACCTTTTTTCAGACACATATTGGCATAATCTTACAATTCTTCAGAATTGGGTAACAGAAGATCAACTTTATCTGTTTTTAAGTTTCCTCTTTCCTCCATTCCAACACAAAAAAGAGGGCTATGAAGCAGTCCCAGTATGTTTCCCTCTCAATTTCCAATTAAAAATCAGAACATAGTTGTGTAATATTCCTACTCAGGGTTTCTGCTTGTGGACCAGACTTGAGCAGGTGAAAGAGAAGTGATCCTTGACACAGAATGACCAACAGGCTGTCCAGAGGTGTCTGCTCCAGCCTCTCATGTGCAGGTCTATCACAGTTTTGTCCAGTGTGTTTCAGACACCTCCCAGAGGACAGAGGTTTTACAATCATTCTGGGTTACCCATTCCAGGTGCTGCAATACTCTCATGGAAGAAACTTCTCAAATTCTGTACTCTGTTCACAGGTTTCACATGTTTGAGAGGGGTCCTACCTTCTCATCAACTGCCAGACCAAGGCCAGTGTCAGCGTTGGGTTTCCATCATTCAGGTCTTGCCCTCCAATGCCAACCAGGGAGAATTTAGCTGGATGCTTTCCCAAGTCTACAGCGTAGTTACAGTTTTCCAGCTACACAGGACAAGAGTTTAAACACAAAAATCACTCACAAACACACTCACTTGACTGGAAGCCTTGAACAGGAATTTCTAGTGTCCATGGCTTCCTTTAAAGTCTTTTGTCATGTTTACCTTTTTCATATTTGCTCCAAGTTTAGGGTATGGAGGCTTGTTAACCTTATTCCAGTCAACAGGAACTTTGATCTTTTCATATAATTGTAGTATAACCAGTGCATCTTGGAGATCACTAAAGTGGAAAACATGGATTAAGTCTAATGTTTCGGGATTTGACTGCACTCTTTATCACATCACGAATAATTACTATTCTTTACAGGTGGTTGCAACTTCAACAAAAACCCTAAAAAGAAAAAAAAAAAGCTGGGTCTCCCAAGAGCCCAAAGCTTACCCATAGAGGTGATTTACGTGGGGGTTCACACCAAGGGAGTTCATCCAGTTGCGGAAGGTCCGTTCCTCACGCGTCTCTCCTACAGGATGGAAAACAGGCTCACTGCAAATTCTGCAAGTTCAAAGCTGAGCAGGGATTTCCACCTTGCAAGGCAGGGAGCTTTGAGCAGCAGAGATCACCAGGAGGTTTTGAGCAGAGAAAGAGTGTTTTTTTCTACTACAGATTTTTTCAAAAAGAAGGTGACCCTGCTATCTATATCTTGGATATCATTTTGATTTCCTCAGGCCTCAGAAGAGCCTGTTGCACTTTCTGCAAAAAAAAGGAGCAGAAAGGTCTTTCACATGGGTGTTAGCTAATTGCTGTCACAGCCCAGTCCCAGTTGTGCCAATAATTAGTGCTCTCATTAATATCTCACTGCATTTCTGAGGTTTTCTTGCCCATCACAGGAAATGGCAAAACCAAATTCCCCAGCATGGTGAATGACAGGCAGTGTACCTACATGTTCAGGCTCCACAACAGGGTCAGAGAAGTTGAACAGGGTGCCAAGTGCCCTTCTCATCTGCCTCAAATGAATAAACAACCACTGCAGCACTGAAGCCTCAAATCATAGGTGTTACTTCAACAGAGATACCCCTGCAGGGCACAGCCTCCAGTGACACAACTCTTTATTTCAGATAATCCCCCCCATGCTAATTTTGTAATTGATATGGTCATCACCTTCCAAAAGGGTCCAGTCGATGTCCTGGTTTTCAGGCTTGGTAAGTGCTGGGTACTTGTTGAACAGGTTGGCAACGAAGGCCAGGTTCAGTTTGGGGTTGCCACTGACCACATCAGCGGGTGTGACGAACTGCCGGCAGCCGAGGCGATCCGCCTGCTGCAGCATGTACTCTGCCCTGCGCAGGTCATCCTTCTCCTGCCAGGGATCAATGCACAAGAGCTGCCATGGAACACGCTGGCTACAAAGCACATGGGAACCTCCTGACCATGTAGAGCAATGTCCAGATCTGGACAGAAAGTCCACGTTTGGCATCAGTCACTAACTGGGTGAGGCACACACACCAACTCCTGCTGCTGTGCCACTGCCATGGCTTGTTGTGGGCACACACATTTAGAGAGTTAGGGAATTACAGCTTGGAAATTCTTTTCAGGCCTGGATTTCTCTTGACTCTCAAGTCCATTCCCAGGCTGATAAGCTGACTACAGCTTCAGTTAGGGAGGCAGTCTCCCAGAGTGATAACATGGTGAAAAACAGAGTGGAATTCATAATAAAGATTAACACCTGGTGTCTTTCCCGTGGGATACATCCTGAGGTACTGTCCCAAGGATGTTTTTCCCAATTGTCCAATGAACTACTGTCCTGTCCTAGCTGCACATAACACACTTTAAATACGGGCTGTCCATACAATAAAGTTGGCCTTTTTTCCCCAAAGAGGTCCGTGTGTGTTGCTGTCCTTTCTCTCTCTTTTCAGCACAGTAACCACAGCTTGTCTTGCTATTTTTTTTAGCATGGTGCTTTCCAAGCTCACATGCTGTCAAATTTTAATGCTTTTGGAACCTGGTGGTTCAAAGTAAGTCAATATGCTCCCGAATGGAGCAAGCCCATAAAGGATTTCTCAATCATCTCTGTTAATTGGGGGGTAGTGACCAGGCTGGCAGCAAGCACTCATTGAGCACACACCCGAGGTGTGAACATGGCCACTGACACTGACACATGACCACGCTCTAGAAACTAAGATACCAGGTTACCCTGATGCCATGGGGCAATGACAGGGTACAGGCAGTTCATGATTCTACAGGATGAGGACATGACAGCCTGAATACTTACATTGAAACCCGACATGTTAATATCAATCTGAGGCTCTCCTTCTTTCTGCCCTTTGGGTGCAATTTGATTGAGGAGGTGGAAATAGGCTCTGGAATCCTGAAATGAATAAAAAAGAAAATTCAGCTCTCCTGCACAGCAGTGAATACACCATAACAATTCATTTCAAGCTCATTTTTAACAAGTCACCGTGCATAATTGGCTTATGTACCTTTACTGAATTGCCAAAATCTGTAAGCTTAAAAGAGAGCACAATGGTAGAAATCCAGGCAGCAGGAAAGGAAACAAAGGGAAAAGGTTAGAAATATTTAAGATGACAATTATGAGGTTTGACTGTTTGCTACAAGCTCTGGTGTCACAGTCATGTCTGCAGTGGCTGGAGGAGGCAATGACCCCATGCTGCTCACACTCACGGCCCCCAGATGCCCCAAGGCAGCCCTAACCTCTAAACAAGGCAGCCATTCCTACTGCCACAGCAATGATGAAAATGGCTCAGAGAAGACAAATTCCAAGCAAAAAGCTGATTATAAGATGTCTGAATGTTTTCTTCTCTGCCTGCACATTACCTAGAACAGCTTAGAGGAGAGAGGCCAGGGATGGTCACAAATCAGGAGGAGCCAATAGCTGTAGTGATTATTTATCAACTACCTGTCCTTTTAGTCCTCAGCACTAAGGAGGACCTCAGCATATCATTGCAGCCCAGGGGATGCACCAGAGAAGCCAACAGCTATCAGCAAAACTGTAGGTAATTTTGAAGTTGGAAATAAGAATGACCATACATACACACATGCACACAACAGATCACATCTATGCTCCCCATACACTTCAATTACAATTTTTCTTTTTTTAATCTCAAACTTCTTTCTCCTACTTGAAACTGCTGGCCATGTGAATAAGCTCCAGAAAACTGCTGAGACCAGTGTCCAGATGTCACACACTGACCCAGAGTCACCATCCTCCATTTCTCACCAGTGCCCCCATTCATATGTGAAAATCAGCTTTAAGAGTCCCCACTCCCATTCCTGCTAAACCCAGTGTGAAGAATAAGAGGTCTTGCTTCCCTTCCTCTCTCCAGCCCACGATATTTTGATGAAATGCCATCACCTGCCAAGAGTATGAGGAAGTCACTCTCCAGTGAAGTATTTTCCCGTTATCTCCATCAAAACATGGATTAAGGACATTTGAAAACATTAAAGTAATGCCAGTTTCATAGCTGATTAAAACACACAACACCAGCACTGGAGGAAACAGACAGTTCAACACTGGGCTCATTCTCATGGCAAGAGAGAACAGCACGGCAGGACCTCAAATATAACATCCAAAACCCCCCCTGGTAAGACCACTTGTTGTATTAGGGTCAAGAAAGGTCCTGCCTGAGGATGAAAAGCCTCATTTACATATGGAAACCCATCTCTGTCCAGCTCTCAGTCTTTTCGCAAGCACTGCAAATCAGGAGAGCTTTGGTACCTTGATATCTGAGCTGAAGTTACTGATTTTGTGCCAGCCTGCGTTTTCCAGGTGGTAGTTGGCCCATCTTAGGAGCAGCTCTTCTGGGGATAATTTCATAAGGTCTTCCAGATTTTCACCATCACGAAGTAAGGCAGCAAGTGCTACAAGAAAAAAGATTGTGAGGGAATAGTCAAACCTGCGTGCTAGAATTCAAGCTGCAGCAAGATTTCAGGGTGGTACAATACTAACTACTGATTATGTCAAAATATTCTGGGTATTAGCACAGTTTTCCCGAGGTGGTTGTTACACAGAGAGAAGTATAAATTATCTAGAAAAATATGTGTAGAAAGTATTTTCCCTTTTCTTATAACAAAAAAACCAGAAATATAACAAAATTCTTTGGACTTTATGTGCAGTCTTTTAAGCTGATGACAGGAAGCTAAATGCAAATGCACTTCTATCTCAATGAAAAATGCTTCCAAGCAGTTTCATAAGCACCATTAAAAAAACCCAGAGAAGCCAAGATAAGCACCCTTTCAGCTGGCCAGTGCTTCCTTTGCCATGAATTTTCAATCTAAGCTGAACAATGTCAACACTTCATAATGGGGACGCCTAAATAGAAGAAACTGAAGCCCCTCCATCCATCTGGATGCTCTGATAGCACATGCAGGAATATCAGAGTTCTTCAGATGATTTGAAAAGTTTAAATTTGAGGCTGTAATGCAGGACCAAGCAAGCACAGGGAGAGATCTGCAGCATCAGTCTCTCACCACCAAGGACAAAGCAAGAGCTTGAGCTGTACCAGTGACAGTAGCATGGAGGATTTTAGAACCACATAACTACCACAGAGCTGAAGCCCTCCTTTTTAAAATTTTTTTGAGGAAGAAATGCAGTTGTCTATAATCCTAAAAGGATCCAAGCAGCATTTGCCACATCCCAACACTGTTAGGAACCTGCAGCTGGAGCAGCCTAGGGCATCACCAAGCAATGTGCTCATTCACTGCCAGGCTCAAGCCAAGCTGCATCTTGACTTACAGGCTGGTGTTCAGCCAGTTCTCCAAGGCTGATACACATCACCAGGATGGCACAACCCACCTGCAGGAACCTGCTGCACAGCTACAAACAGGCTGGAGAACATTCAGCCTGGCACATGCCCTGATGATCCTTCTTCCAGCAGAGAGGAGGGAGGGATGAGGCAGTGGCAGGGCTGGGGCTGACAGCACAAGCAATGCTGTGTTCATGCTTTAGAAGTAATCACTTAGAATTGAATTTACCTTCATTTCTGCTGAGCTCGATGTCAGCGAACAAGCCGATCTTGATGATCTGCCAGAGCAGCCCAAGGACCAGGTGGGGCTTCCCTTCCCTCAAGTCCTCTGCACCAATATTGACAACATGACAGCCGATGGCAGATGCAGAATTCAAGGCCAGGTTCAGGTTCTCCTGCAAACAGCAAAGCCCAGTCAGACACAGCCCAGGGAGATGCTGCTTTCCCTTTCATCCAGCACCACCAGAGTGGAGGTTTCCCCCTTGTCCTTGCTCCAACAGCAGCAGCTCAAAGGAAACACTCTCTGGTCACTCTCCAGCTGAAATTTTAAGGAAGCTGTGGTGGCAGCAGGTTGAATCAATAAGAACTGAACTAGGCACCAGGGTTTAATTTCAGCCTCTGGTATCTAGTTTCAGCCACCGAGTTAGTTGCATCTAGTGGCATCAGCAAGAATAAGGCTAGAGAAGTGCTAATTTACACACACACACACAGAGGCATCCTCACAAAAACAGCCTGCCCTAGTATGAAATGATTTATAGCCAACACCAATAACCACATTGTTTAAAATGACAGTGCTGTACATAATCACCACAGCAATATCACATGTGCACAACATTTCAGCCACTTTACCCATTTTGTCATTAATGCAGCATTTTTGAACCATGCCCACAGAACTGTCAATTATGCACGGTACAAAACTGCATTTAATAATTAAACAGAAGCTATAAAACTTGCTCCTTTCCAACATTCCACAATAATGCCTTGAGCCACCATGCTACATTCATTAATTTTATCTTAATATGAATTTCAGAAAATAAAATACAGAAATGCTTTATACCTGAATTATGAATGGTGTGAGTTTCTTCTTATTAATTGCTCTTTCATCAATTGTGTCAGGAACAGAAAGATTGATCATTTTGCTGTTAGGAGGAAAACCAATGATATTTGAACAACATTTAGTATTTAATCTGAACAAAACTCAATGCACTGTGACAGTAGTCACCACAGCACATTTCCTTTAGCCTGCTTGTTTTTGTGTAATTTTTTTCATAAAAATCAAGATTGCATAAATCAGAAGTTAATAT
This sequence comes from Sturnus vulgaris, assembly GCF_052056855.1. NCBI lineage: Eukaryota > Metazoa > Chordata > Aves > Passeriformes > Sturnidae > Sturnus > Sturnus vulgaris. Next base: position 12,778,592 of record NC_142256.1, on the reverse strand, counting down.
TTACATTATCAAGAATGTATTTGTAACTAATAGCTAAGCCTGAAACTTTAAACATGTTCCCAGCCACTACTGATCTCAGCTGCTGGAGCAAAAAGAGCACATGAATTATTCACAGTGCAGTCCCTGAACCAGTGAAGACTCACTGCTCTGCTGACATCCACTGCACATTCTAGTAAGACAACAAACTTCCTCCTATTGTAAAGGTTTACTACTGCTGGCAAGAAAATCTGTCCCAAAAAAGAACAAACACTTGGAGAGCTCAGTGGGGAGCATGTGAGCACAATGAATTTTTAATCAACACAAAATATGGCAAATTTAAACTTTATATTATGAACTACTTCCTACTCAGTTCAGTCTTTGCCTAAAGCCATGAATTACTTGAAACTTGGGAAATAAATAAACTAAAAATATGCAGCACAAGCTAAAGTTTAAAAATAAAATAAATTAAAGGTAACTCAAACTTACTTTGTGTATTGATACAGAGTTACTGAAATTCCAGGCTGATGCGGTTCTCTACTATATTAATTCACTTACAATAAAACAAATGAACCTAACCCATAAAACCAACAAAAATCTCACATACAGAAGGTTGCTGGTATTTAGCAGCCCTGGATACCTTCTGTTCTCAGCATGTAACTGAATAAGTCACCTAATGTAGTTAGTGCAGTTATTAAAAAGAACAAGAAGATTCCCAGAAAATCTATTTTTGGGTTAATGCATAATAAGGTCACTAACATTCCCACAGAGGACACTGTCTGCCTAAACATCCAAGAGAATGGGCTATTTATCACATGTGTCCCTCCTCAAGCTACCCAGCACCAGGCTGAGTTTGCACCAGGACATCTCCTGCTCCCACAAAGCACCTCCTGCCCCCTCAGCAAACTCAGTCTCAAACCCAAACAAAAGCACTGGATGAAATTATCATCTGGCACCAAAGCTGAGGCATCACACAATGCTAATGAAAGTCTGAGAGACTGAGCCTCTTTTTATATGTGCAAAACGTTATGCACACACACCAGTCACAAAACCAGCCTAGAATAGGATGAAAATTCCCCTAACTACAGTTTTGGAAAGGTATTTTGCTGATTTTTGACTTTTTTTTTTTTTTTTTTTTTTAATTCCAGAGCCATTATCACTTACCATAGTACAATCCCATCTCCCACAGCTTTGAACAGGTCATCTGTATTTGGGTTCATTGGAATAACGTGTCTACAGTCAGGATCATTTTCCAGGGCTTTGTTTATCCAGTTTACAAAGGCGTATTTCTCTTCCTCTAAGATAACCAATGGGAAATTTAATACAGGTTTTTTCATAACAAAGATTTTCCCAAAAGAAGCAGAGAACAATATCCCAGGGAAATAACAACCTCAATATCATTACCACACATTTTATTAGTCACACAAAGTTTAAGGAAAGAAGACCCTCACTTACAACTATCAGAATATTGCTGTTATTTACTTGTTACTTAACTTTATCATACTCAAGTGTGACACAAGGACTTCATTAGCCAGCACAGTTAATGAAGCAAATAAGAACATGTTTAACTCACACTCTGCTAAATATGCACCATATAAATTCTGTCCTGCTTTCACCCTGACATGAGATCGCTCAGCTCTCACAGAACTAGAGCACAGCACATGGCATGGTGGTACAAATGGGCTGGTTTTGGCACAGGATCTCCAAAGACCCAAGAGAAGAGTGGGAAGCAGAGTGGTACCTGAGTAGGAGTGCTGGGTCCCCTCGCTGGAGAGCTCTGAGGTGCCCCCAATGGCACAGATTCCTTCCTTCCTGTTAATGGCTCTTCGGAATGTTTTAGCAATATCACTGCTTTTCACCTCTTGGAAAATCTACAATTTAAAGTGCTCTGTTAGACAAGAAAAGTCGTCTTCATAAAACAAAAAAGGACCACAGAAGGAGCTATTTCTTCTCAGCTTTAAAGCAAACTTCACAGTAAAATCAGCAAATGTGAAGGGCCCAGCAAAAGTGTAGTGGTATTAAATCTGACGTGGACAGTGGGCAGAGAGTCATCCCACTTTCTCAAACACACACTGCAAGTGCCTACTGAAACAGAGGCATTATGAAGTACCTTGCATATATTTACCTTTACAAGTAGATTTCAAGAGACCACAAGAAAAACCCAAGAAACCTTTGCAGACTGAGCACAGGTAACACATGCAGCAGGTCCTGCAGGACCAAACTTGAGAAAGCTGTGGTGCAGTTTTAACCTTTCTGTGTAAGCCAAATGCTCGTGAGACTGTGAATTTAGTTTACACAAAAGAATTTGTCCACAACACAAGAAACAATTCTCTTTAAGCATATAAGTCAAATCTGCAATAAAGTGTAACAATGAGTGCTCCAGGTAAAGATTCCCCCTTCCTCAACAGCAGGCTTCAGCTAACTGGCAAAACATCTTCTGCTGGAGGGCAGAATAGATGCTTTAGCACAGGAAGACTGCACATGCCATTTGCACAGGTTGGATGCCACTGTTAGTGGCCTCAAGGCCATATAGAACTGAGCAGTTATTAGTAAAAAACACATTCAGTGGCTGTAAAGCCTACTGTAACTCCCTCAAAACTGAACTGAATTCGTTTCGAGCAAGCAGAAAATACAAATGAAATGTGTACAGGTTCTCTAAACACTACCCAGAAAAAGACAATGAAACAGCATTGCAAATCAGGACAACAATGTGCTTCTGCTAAAAGGAGAGGACACCAAGCTGCAGAGGTGTCACTACAGGGCCAGGCTGATGGTTGTCACACCTTACCTTCCCCATCCCTTAAACACAGGGAAGGTGTCAAGTCAAGATGATGATACAAGTGCAGTTAAATCATCTCCTGCTGGAATGCAGAGGCTGATCAGGTAAAGCTGACTGAAGATCTGAGAGCCCAAAAGTTGAGGGATTTCTGTTTGGTTGGCTCTAACCATGGGGATTTTGTTTTAGATCTATTTATTTTAAAATTTCCTGCGTTAACTACTGGTATTGCATATCTTCTTGAGAATATGTGCTCTAATGCTGAGGTACCACTAAGTCACTTTGTCCCAATGTAAAGTCAGTTCATGTCATTCTTTGTAGCATAAACTCCAGCAAAAATGCTCAGTTAGAAAACAGCAAGAGCTCAGTTTGTACAAATCATACAGCTAAGGATTGATGCTCATGTACACCTCAGCTGCCCTAAGACATTTTGTCTTTACTCAATCATTGGTACCTTTCAAATGTGACAGAAGAGATTTATTTCCTCCTTCCTAGTGCAAAGTTAAGAGTTATGGACCAGCTCAAACCAACAGCTGAAACATGCACCCAGCATGCAAGTGTTTACAAACTGCAAACTCCAACTTACTAGTTGACTCCGAACTCAAAAAGTTCAGAGGGTCTGAAAACAATTAAGGAACAGAAGTGAAGACAAATTAAGAAATATCAAGAAAATGAATTGACATGAAAACAGCTCCCTCAATGTACTACACATACTTTAGTTACTCCTTCAGCATTCAGTCATCAGAGCATCAAAAGGATGAAGAACATACATTGAACCATTATCTCAGAAGTCTTGCACTTTGGTAAAAATAAATTTTTTAATTCTGGCCTATTTCTACTAAAAAAGACTGATCCTTTAACTTGTTCTATCACCTTATTCCTGTTCTTCCTTTTCAAGGCAAGAGATTAGAATTTTCCTAGATCAGCACCTAACACAAACCCAGATGTGTTTTGAAATGCCCTTTCAACTCTTTAGCAAATACTTGTAGTCCCATTAAACAGAGAAGGGAAGTTATACTGATACACGAGGAAAACAAGCATTCATCTGTGTGCCCCCCAAAAAAAACGGAATAGCTTCCAGTAAATACTCTAAGCTTGGATCATTGCAAGTCTTCTTTTCCGGTTGTCACCTCATGTGGAAACAGTATTTTGGCCTCCAATGAAGCTGTCATATAAGAAAACCACATTGGTTCTTTTTGGTTGGCTGATTTTTGTTCAAAAATTAACCAATATTTCTCCTCTGTCCAAATCTAAAGGTTGTCAATAACAGTACAAAAGACTGATCATATACAAATACCTGTACAAAGAACTGATTTTTATATGGCTAGTCCTCAGAATTGATCAGCTTGTCAAAAGAAAATTAGGATTAGGGTTAGTGGCTGAGAAGTCAGGTTTAACCTCTTCTATGGTCTTCCTTAGCTTTGTCTAAAAGGGGACCCCAGGCTGCTGGCAATTCAGAAATATCACTTACATAGACGAACTCTTCAAAACTAATCTTCCCATCTTTATTCTTGTCACCATCGATCATGAGCTTCTGGATGATCTCTCTCACTTTGTACCCAGGGAGAGGCAGGCTGGCCTCCTTGAACAGCTCATGCAACTCGTAGTCACAGATGAACCCATTGCTGTTGAGGTCTGAGGAAGAGAAGAGGCAGCAGAAGGTTTTAGAAATGTGCCTTACCTGTCAGAACTGACCCCAACCCAAACCCCCCATGTCCAAGAGCTTTATGGAGAGCAACCTGCACGCTGGGAACCTGCTGAATCCATGCAGGGCATGGGCACACAGCAGGATGGTCACACCAAAAATATCAAGGAGTACATTGTTCAAAAGCACCCATAGGAACCAAAGGCACACAGTAAATACACACAGCACATCCCCAGAGAGTGCCTCCAGCTCTGGGCAACAGCAGCTTTGAAGCAGCACTGACCACGATGACTCTGGGCACATGTGACAAGTCTGGTGTTAAAGTTTCACAACAGAACATCTGTATTTTCATAAACAATCTCCAGAATGCCTCTTTTTACATCTAAATACCACAGCTCTTGCATGTTAAAAATAGATGGCAATGAAACACAGCACCTCTTATTTCCTGAACTAAAAACACCAAGTCAGCTCTGCAGTTGCATTTTTCTCATGCTGTCAATGATGTTCTCCATTTAATGCTGACAGCAAATTGCAACCAGATATTTTACTGCTGCCCAAGAATACTCTGCAAGGACATTTGCTTTCACAGTCTATCACCAAGCCACAGCAGCACCGTGTGTTTAGTGAGATAGTGTCACCTACTAGACTGAGGAAGAAAACAAGAATCTAGTGTTACACTGGAGCTTTGCACATAACAGATCCCAACCTCTGTGGGGACATCATCACATCTACTGACCACACATGGCAAATCCAGCAGCCCCAGACTTTCTTCAGGCAAGTGAGGTTTTCCTGCCACTATGGACAGGCAGGGGTTGGGTGCCTCCTTCCCCAAGCTAACCAGGATGAGCAGAGTGTTGCTCACAGCAGAGCTGGCACCCAGATTTCAGCAGAGTTGGGTCCATAAGGAGACAGAGCATTTGAAGTAGCTGTACAGCCCAGATTTACACCTCAAGACATAGAAAGACCCTCCAAGCCCCATCTTTGGAGAAGCAGGGACTCAGGGCATGTTGTACTGTTACTGGCTCAGTAATAAGATGCTAAAATTTCTTTGATGTTAGAAAGTGCTACAGGCAGCTTGAAGAGCTGCACCAGCTCCAAAACTTGGTTTTCTTCAAGAGGGAATCTCACCACAGCCACTGGGGTCAGTATTTATGCTTAAAGGGAGATACTTTCAAGAATAAAGAAAATAATCAGGATAGCTCTAATGTCCAGGGTTATTTTTTAAACCAAATTGTGGAGGTGAATTTATTTTTAATGAGGATTCTGTTTTTTAGGTTTTGTTCCACAGCAGTGTTCCAGCAAGCAGCACGTTTGCACCACCACTCCAACTGTCCTCATTTTCCAGATCCATATGGGAATATGGGATTTTAAAATTGTTTTTATCAGTTAGCAAGAAAGCGAAACTTTGCTCAGTGGCAAATGTCCAAAGTAACAAGAGCAAACCTGTACTCCCTCCTACACCCCACTCTCTTTGTCTCAGACTAAGGAAGAACATCAATTCCAGTGGATTAATAAATATATTAAACTACTTCATGAAAAGTCAGTGTTTACAATAGTACTGAGGAAATAAACTGGTTTGGGGTAATGATTAATGATTCCAATAGGCTGCAGTCTGGTCCTCAATTTTAGAATTTTATTCTGAAATAATACAAGCTTACAAAGGCAAGATTTATTAACAGTCCAGCCTGAGATGTCATGAGCAAACTATTTCCCCTCTAGATAAATCACAGCTTCTTCCATTACAGTATTTTTATTACTGAATCTAGCTTTACAATATGTATCTTCCCCCCTTCTTACAGCCAGTGAGGAAAGTAAGTCAAGACGGGATTTCCTAATCTCCAGGCCTATGAACCCAAAACAAAACTTTGCTTTCACCCTCAGCCTGCATCCAACTCTCTTGCTTTTGCCTATGCCTTACTGAACCAACGACAATCCCTCAGCATGCTGCCAAATTAAGCAGGTAAATCCAAAAATATCTGTTCATCACTTCTTCCAATCAATCCACCACCTAAGTCTTGCATCTACCCAAATGTTAGACGAGATGTAAGTAGCCGGGAAAGGACAGAGAAAAATAAGACTTCAGTACATACATTGTATCCTTGATGGGATCCAATTTTTATTCAGATTTGACAAAGGTTTTCCCCTTGACTTGTCCAGGTTAAGCATCAGAAGTGTTTCTGATTCAGGCTTGCATGAGCAATGTCTGAGCCTATTCAGATGTGAAAGGGATAAAACCTGATATGGTATTTCATGAGGCAGAAGCCTCCTAGGTGAGACATCAGGAAACTGAGCTCCAGAGTCTGCAACTCCAATAAGGGACACATGGATAAAAGGATGCTGAAACCTATTTGGAGCTTGGTTCTACACACGAAGCCCTGCAGGGCAGGTATGAGGAATTTACTCCAAGCTGGATCAGCATCTGCCCAGTTTGATGGTTTTATTCACTCCTGCAATCAGCATCTCTCCAGTCCTCCAGGTGGGCTTAGTTCAAAGATTTACCTTTGCTCACTAAAAAAACATACAAAATAGGAGCTCTGCCACACAAAGAGCCATCTGAAATGCACACTCACATGGGAGCTCACATAAATCAGGAGCATGGCACAAAGATTTTGTCCATCAGGAAAGGCTGCATTAGCCTTTCAGACAACAGCACAAAATCAAGTATGAAGGACACCTTAATTTATTCAAAACCTATGATTCTCAGGACTCAGGACCTAAACTCTTGAACTTCTTAAAAATATCCCAAACACCCACATGCAAAAGTTACTCTTCCATAGTATTCTGGGAAAAAAAATTAATCACCAATTTACTTCACAGAGTAAAAGGGCATTTATGTGCCAGACACTCAGGAGTGGGAATTACAAGTAAATCAGGTCTGTTAGTTTAACTGTAAGACCACACACCAAGTTACTGGTTTTGCACTGAAGATGCTCTCATTTCAAGTCTTAGCTTCTTGGCCACGGAAGGGCAGATTCAAGTGTTAAAACCTGCTGGTTTTACCATAAAGTGGTGCTGGCCTGTGGTTCTGGCTTGGTAGCAGAGTCAACCAGTGATTGACTATGAGATGGAAAATGGATCTGTTCTTAACATGTCAACAAGCCTGACATGACAAATAGGCCTGAGACCCCTATCCCACAGGGCAGCTGCTTACCTTCCTACTGTCTCTGATCCCCTTCCGGCATCAAATGTACAAAGAAGCAGCATTAAAAAAAAAATCACCAAAAAACTCCACCTCTGCAGTATCTGCCAGCTCCAAAACTATTTCCAGTATCACTGCAGGCCCACCATACAGTGCTTTGCTGAATGTCCTGCAACAGGCCCTGACTTCAGAGAGAACTCTAACAAAATCTGAGATGGTATTCAACAGCTGAAGAGGCTGTCAAAATAGAAGCTTTCCCAAATGAAATCGTTCGGCGGCCTGCCCAGAATTACTAATGGAAGAAAGCGAAATTGTTTTAACAGACAAGCTACAGCCTGGATTCATTATAGTCTGCCTGATGGAAAGGAAACTACAGCACATCTGAAGTTTCCTATTTCTACTGAAAGATGCATGCATGCCAGCATGCTGAACCTGGGAAAGGTCACGGCAGCAGCTCTGCCATACGCAGGTGGTGCAGCAAAGCCGCAGCGAATCCCAAAAGCTGCTTCAAGCTCTGGCTCAGCTTCTTCCCGAGGACAGTACTTAAAATAGCTTAAATAACAGGATGCAAGAGGGGAAAGTAACCCACACGTTTCCTTTTAAGGACATATGCTCAGCAGGACACACTAGCAGGATCACAGATCCCCGTTTGCCCTAAGCCAACATTTCGGAGCATTGTTTTACCACCTTGCAGCACTGAACAAAGTGTTCAGCTGAGTTATGATTTTTGAGTACTTCATGTTTCCAGAAAAGATGCTTATCTCTGCTTATCTTAGAAGGAGGGAGAATGAAGACAAATAAACAGAGCAGATTTTGTTCTGCCATGCCTCCCCTCTGAAGTGTCCCTGGTTTGTCCAAGTACAAACAAACAGGCACCTGTTCCACAAAACAAATTCAGAGATCCAATGAGATCTGGAGCAACCTGCTCTTCTCCCACTAACCTGTGGGTCACTCAAAGCCTATTCATAATTCCAATGCCCCACTAATTACTGTTTTCAAACATTATAATGCTTTTTTCCCCCCACTGCTCTTTACCACCTGGATCAGTTCCAATAACTGCCTGTAGGAAGGTGGGAGCTGCTTGTCTGTGCTATAGCTGGCTTTAGTGATAACCTTAGACAGTGGTTTCTCACCTGTGGATTGTTTTAATAAGCAGTAGGATGTCTATGGACTCATGCCTTTTGCTGGCTGTCAGAGAACAGCACATCAGCTGCATGGGAGAGAGCAAATACCTTCAAGTGGCATGGAAGGCAAGTGGTGACAGAGCACATAGTTACACACCTCACTGCCTTCCAGCATCCCCACATGTCCCAATCCAGTCCAGCTGCAGACAGAAAAGCTGGTCAAACACACACCTTTAAAGTCCCATCAACCTACCCATCCAGAGCAGCAACCTGCCCCATGCTGGAGTTAAAGCAGGTCTCCAGGAAGCCCAACCAGCTGTGCATTTTGGAGCAGGGCACATCTTGATGAGCAGAAATCACCCTATGAACCGTTTCCTTCTCCCCACATCTCCTTCATGACATCCTAGAAGCCAACCAGTTGAGTTTTGCTCTAACCATGCTTCTCAGCTGCATTCTAAATCTTCCAGATAGCTTCAATTTACATAGCAGTCTTAGTCCAACTTCTGTTCACATTCACTGAAGATGCTACTAGAAGTTCACAGTGAAAACCAGTCACCCAGCCAGTGAGCAGCTCTATATCCCAGGGCAAACATAGCTCCTTTAGGCAAGAATAAAGGGAATGAGAGCATTAAAGACACTCCTGACAGGTGTGTCCCACATGCTTGCGGGCTCTACCATGCCCAAAGCACACAAAACAAGGCAGTTGAAAAGAACTAGCAGATCCTATCTCATTTGTGGGTATGTCCAGGATAATTAGCACATTCCTCATTAATATTTAAGTTCTGACACTGTCTTTTTAATTTAAAACCAAACAGGGACCCACTTCCTAAGCAGGGTGAGCTGGTTTCATACAAGAAACCAGGATCTGACTTGCATTTCTCCATATTTCCAACCTAATCTTGATAATTTCCCCCACACTAATGATAAAAACCCACCACATTCCAGAGAGATAAATAATTTTAAATGCATCCAAGGTCAGAACAGGCTGCCTGCATCCCAGCCTTATTGAGATCTGCACTAAGAAGCACATTAGACAGAGAGAAACACTATGCTTCCTCTCAAGGAACATCTCCCTCTGTGCCAGCTCACTTCTACCTGCTGCAAAAGTCTTGAGAAGAGCAATAGAGGAGAGGGAACCCCTTAAAATGCAGCTTGCTTCAAGTTTCAACAGGAAATACTGCTCCATGAGAATCAGTTGCCTCTGAAATTCACATTTCTCTCTGCAGATTGGAAATTCTAAGCAAGTGAGAGTTTTCACAGCCACTCTGCTCTAGAGGGTGGTAACAGCCCATACAGATAAGAAGCAACTATGATTTTGGATATATAACCAGTGCTCAAGTGATGCCCATGTCCAGTTAGGAAAACAAAATGCTGGCTTTCACCACTTGTGCAACTCAATCCTGGCCAGTGCCAGCCCCGGGTGTGGCTCCCCAGCTGCACACACTGACCTCACTCCCCAGGGCTGAGCTCCAGCGCCCATCCCACCCCTCCCTGCTGGGTCTCTGATCCTTCAGTAAGCCTATCAAGAAACTAAACCAACAAAAAACCCACATTTTTTTCCATTATGTCAGTTTTTTTGCCCATTTCAGCTTCCTGAAGCAGCCTGCCAGAGGTTTCTGCAATGCCAATGCAGGGGAAAAGCTGGGAGGCAGGCAGAGCAGCCTCGGGAAGAGGCTGTGCAGCCCCTGGAGCACGGCAGGCTGAGGGAGGTCAGCAGAGATGGAGCCACCAGAGGGCAATGGAGGTGTGCTCAGCACAAGGCATTGATCATCAGCACAATTTGCTCCATGACGGCCAGGTAAACAAATTCCGTTTTGCTTACAAGCCCCAAAATGCACCCAGCACACATCAGAAATGCAGCACCTACACTGCCCATGCACATGGCTCAGTCAATCTGCCAAACACCACCAGAACCAAGCACTGTGCAAGCCCTGAAGTGCTGCCAAGGCCCAAGTAATGCAGTATCTGTTTGGATATTTCTTCTGCCATCAGAAAGCAACAAAGCCCACCCTGGAGCAAGAGTGCAAGGCTGTCTGCCAGTGCTCCCTGATAGCCAGACTGTCCATGTCCCTGCCTTTGTGCTCCTTGGCCAAAGTGACAAGCCAGAAGCAACAAAGCTGCCAAGGGACTCCTTGGCACAGAGACAATCATGAGAGCAGCAGAATCCTGCTGGCACTGCTGCTCATCACAGGGGTGGGATAAATCCAGCTCAAATGTGTAGCAGACTGGAGTGAGGTGCCCTCCTCAGTGTGACTTACCAACTTTAGCAAAAGCCTCCTTGAGTTCCTCCAGCTCATCTTTGGAGATTTGCATGGTGTTGGCCATCTCATGAATTAAGGGAGTACCTAAAGAGAGAAAAAGGACACTGTGTGAAACCAGACTGCATTCAACACCACTCAGTTTCAAACAGCAGCGCAGCAACAATCAGTACCACAGCTCCCGGAACCACGTTTATCTTTCCACTAAGAAAACAGATGTGTCAAACTCAGAGATGGGAAATATACTCTCTAACCAGTTAAAACACCCATCAGGCTTGTTAATATTTAGCTCTGTATATTATTTTATGACTATGCTGTTCTGCGCATATTAAGCTACCTGCTGTCAGTGTATTCTGTAGGTCAGAACTCACATCTCCAGACATTTCCCATAACTTTGAACAAAATCAGAATCCAGAGTTCAAATGTTAATGGAGAGCACACAGCTAGCAAACCCAAATAAAAGGTTCTGAACAGTATGCGAAGAGGGTCTTTCGGCACAAAGTAATATACTTGGTACTGTTTGCAAAAAGGAAATAGTTTGCTCTTCTGCAAGAAAGCTGTTGGAATCAACACCTGCTTGTTTCACCAGAGTCAGACTCCCAAAAAACCGCAAGGAACAGGCTGTTTGCATGGCCACCGTTCTCCTGAATGGCAAAAACCATAAGCAAGCACAGAACAGCAGGCATGAGAAACAGTGAAACCCCGAGTTCACAGAAACTCCACTTGGATCAGATCTGCTTGGTGTTTAAGAAACAGAGAGGACGAAGCACAGAGTTCCTCACCCATCTGCCATCATCCTCCTTTCCAAGTGTTGATTAGGTGCCACCCAGCCAGCCTGAACAGGAGGCATCACCACAGGGATGGAAGAAAGTCAGACACCTACACACATCCCCATCCCAGACATTCGTGACAGGGCATCAGATGCCCTGGTGGCACTCTGGCTGACAGGACCATGAGAGAGCAGCGATTGATGCAACAAGGAACAGAAACACAGGCACTGATAAGCACATTCTAACACCACTGCTAGCTCTAGCTCAGGGTCTGTAATGGGGATTTAGGCAGGCTTGGTGTGACTTCAGATGAGATTTACATCCCAAGATTTTCCAGCTCCCAAATTGTTCACTACAATCCTGAAGTTGAGAAATAAAAGGTTCCTCCTCTGCCTATGGGAACAGACACAGCTGCCTCCTCCTTTGTAAGCAAAAGGATGAAGGGTGGATTGAGGTTTACAGACTGTCAGAAGGCAGGATCCTGAACAGGCTGGCTCTGGCTCAAGGCTCAAGCAACAGGAGACTCAGTTTAACAAATCCTTGTGCTCTGATTAGCAACCCTCTTTTGTCTGAGACTCCCAGCTGCCTTCACAAGCACCCCTTAACTTAAGAACACAGGTTTGCCTGTAGGTGTAAATATTCATTTTCTGTAACACTTCACTCAGTCTGGAAAGAATGAAGTTGTTAGAGATGAGAGCAATGGGCAGGTGTGGCAGCCTGGGAAAGCAGCTCAGACAGGTGCTCGCAGCAGAGAAAGCCAACAAGAAGTTGCATCACTGCAAAGACATGAAGGAAAGCACTTCAGACCCCACCTGCCAGCATTAGCAGACACAGCAAGATGTTGAACAGTCAGTAAAAGCCACCACCAGCAAGACAACAAACTTCATTTTCAAGTTGAAAAAATGGGGCAGGGGGAGGAATCACAGCAAAGGTGCATCAGACTGACAGAGGTAAAAAAATAATTTTTTATAAAAGTAAATTTTTTACTGTTTCACAGATCACAAGTCAGGCTAATTGACCAAGGCAATGCTACCATGCAGGTCCCTGTAAGATGCAGGAATGCTGTGTGCAGCACTGACTGTCCTGCTTGATGTCCAATCTGGGATTTATCTCCAATCCTGGAGCAGCCCCTTCCCTGTAGCACTCCATGGGCACCTCAGCTGAGCCTCAGTGCCACCAGAACCTGACTATTTCCAGGGGATAAAGGAGTTGCTTAGCAAGAAGATCAGCTCTGAGCAAGCTTGTTGCATGATGCAGGAGATGGATTTCACAACTGGCAAAAACACTTGGGAGAATGTTACCAAGAACAGAGCCAGATCTGGATATGCAGGCAGGTGGCATGAGCTGCCAGGCAGGAGAGTCTAAGCTACAGACTGAAAATTCAGCCAAAGCTCCTCTACAAGTTCTGCCTTCTTCCTAATTCTCATTTGCACCAATTTGTTTTTAAACCATGGATTTCCCTTAAAAAGGGATTTCCCAAAGCATCATTGCCTAACTACTTAATTGGAATTTAATTCACTGCTGACTATCTCTAACATCTTTAACACCAAAAGAAGCAGCAAACACCACCATAAGCCAAGAGCTTTTAAAAATGCTGCTCTGGTTGACTTTATCAGGGAAATATTATGCTCTGGATATGCCCTACAGTTGATTGTATGGGTCTTGACTTGAAAAAAAAAAAATCTTTCCTTCTAGTACCTAGACTGTTCAGCTCATTCCATAAAACAGTTTTCCCTCTCAGTTTTTATAGTATCACTCTTCCTTCTGTTTCTCTGCTTGAGAGGAGGGAAGGAGAATTCAAACCAACAGAGAAAAAACAGACACCTGACCTTGTCAGGGCTGTGTGTGAAGGGGAAAGGGTGTATGGAAAGGTTAGTGGGCCACAAAGTTACAAGCTCCAAAGCAATTGTACAGAGCTTTTCTGCAATGAAGAGGTATTACACCATCATTGGGATACTGGGCTGGGGGGCAGGGGACCTTTCCTTTTTCTTGTTGTGTGGGGGTTTTTATGTTTGTTTGTTTTTAATAGCTGAGTCTAGGGCATTCAGAATCGTGTTTTTCATTCAGTTGCATTTTTAAACAAGAGGCTTTGTCTTGTGGGACATAAAAGGGCCTTTTATCACCCTGGCACAGGGATCACACATCAGCTGCCTCACTGGAAGCCCTGTGGGGACACAGCACGCTGCTCATGCCTGACCATGTCACACGCACTCCTGCTGCAAGAAAGCTCCAGCCAGCACATGACAGGCAGAGAGAGGAACTCACATTTAAATATCCATTTCAAAGGGATGAAGAGAGAACAAAAGAAAAGTTTTAATCTGGTGGCTGACAGTCCATTGATCAATGCACAGATAAACAAAGTGTACAAGGAAGCAATCACTGCTCCAGAGCCCTCATCCTGCCTTTATCCTCGCCACACAGAAGAAAAGCACGGGCAGCTCTGTAACACGTGGATGCACAAAGGCACCGACCTACCCAGAGGATGGTGCAGCCTGTTCCTGCCCTCTGAAGGTTACCTGTGATACAGATCAGAGCTGCTGTAAGTACACGTCAGGTTTTGGAGTACCAGGCTGGATAAAGTTCCTGTGCAAACAAATTTTACAGGTTCTAAACACACTGCAGTCACCGAATTTGGGTTAGTTTATTTGCAGAACTGCAATAAGGGCAGGTCAAGGAAAGCTGTCCCAGCTTTGTGTGTTTTGACAGCTGTGAGCCACCTGGGGACAGGCCACTGCAGGGGCTGTCACTGGAGGGATGCCTCTGCTGAGCACTCAGCACTTCCAGCACAAGTGCCAGAAGCTAACCAGGATATTTGGGTGGATTAACTGCTCAGACAGCAACTTAAAAACACTCAAGCACAGAGAAAAATGTTCTCAAGACTCTTCCCCAAGAGGGGAAGCCCTGGAAGCTGCATCCTACACAGAGGATTGGTAGAAAACTGATGAAGGGGGGATATTCAGATATTTGTATGTCTTGAAAGTTGGCAGATTAATTCAAATTTGAAAGCACATGACAACCAAATATTTCCTAACAGCCACTTGAACACTTCCAACAGAAACAGAGCTGGAATTTGCTGCTGATCCAAATGGAAGAATTTACTTTCTTAGCAGCTCTGTGTTACTCTGAAAACTGAGCGCTTCATCCCTTCCAGGCCTGCCTCTAATATCTCTACAATGACTGATTAGCAATATCAACTTGTTTACTCAAACAGGCCAATGCAGAGACACATTAAAGTGTCAGCAAAAAGGTATTAGTATGTCCTATTTCCACCCGATTTAAAGAAAAAAAAATCCAACACAAGTGAGCCAGACTTAGTCTGGAGCAGTGACTCACTCCGTATGTATTCACCGTTTCTGAGGAACCTGTGGTTTTGTTCCCTTATCATGACAAAAGCTCCTGACATCAGAAGACAAGTCAGTTAGCATTAGCTAATTAAAAACAGTCAAACCCCACAGACCTGTGACCACTAACTCAGCACATGTCTCTTGAAACAAGCAATGGGACAGCCAGGGACCCGGTACCCTCACAACCCACAGCAAGTGCCAGAGCCCTGGGGCTTGGGCACTGACACAGCTGCCTGGCCAATCTGGAGGAAACCCAGAGATTCAGCTGACATAGGACCGGCCCCCAGGCTTCCTGTGGCTCACCTAATCCTCCTTTTCCTCCCTGCTCTGCAGGTAGGGCTGGTCTCACTGCGGTGGCTGTGTGCACTGCCCTCCTCACCCTCCCCAGCCCCTTCTGAAAGCAGCCAGCACCATTGTGACCATCCCCAAAGGACTCTGCAAGTTCCAGAGATGCCAGGACAGTCCAGAGCAGCCACCCTCAGGACAGTGAGGGAAGAGTCACTGGCAAGGGATACAAGTGTAAGTTTTCTTTCCCAGGCGACTAGGAGCTGCAGAGGATGCTGCAGCGATCTCCTAACCCTGCAGGAGCCCTCCTCCACAGGCACAGGCCTGGGCTCATGCTGCTTCTGGAAATGTTTGCAGGCAGGACAGGGCACACATACATCCACTCCCATCTCCATCATCAGCTCTGATGGCTGCTTTTACTGGTCCAGCCCCAGCAAAGCCTTTGGGTTTTACAGATAACAGTCCCAAACCTGACAGTGCCAGGAGGACATTACAGTGCACAGACTTGGTCTGGTGAGTCCTCTGAGGTAAATAGTTTCCAATGCTTTGGAGGGAGACAGGAAAGCTGAGGGATTGACGGCCTGTAAATGAAAACCTATCATAAAATCCATCCTCTCCTGCTCATAATCAGTTTGTGTGCTCGTCAAATGCTCACCACAGTGTTTTGCTCATCAAATTCCTACAAGACAGCACCTGCACCTTGCATGTGGTTATTAGCAAACACCAAGCTGATGGAAGCACATAAACTTTTAATTGGCAATTACCTTCCACACAGCCACTGGTCAGAGGTACTGGCTGAAACCAGACCTTCACCACACTTGGGTGATAGATGTAATCCTGGTCAGAGCAGTGATTAGGCTCCACCATGTTAGTGTCTAACTCTTATCATCAGCATGATGATGCAGATTCTGAAATCAATTTGGTGTTTGCTGTTTGCACAATCGCGGTTCTTGTGCTCACAAACACTGTGGTGCTCCTATCCACTCAGGGACAGGAAAGGGGCACACAATGCTTTGAGAGGCATTGCTTTGTGGTGCCAGATTTGGCTGAGTAGCTGCATCTCTCATCTGTGGATCTCCCCTTGAGTAAAGTTTTCTCAGCCCCATACACAGCAGGCTCAACAGCAGCGAATCTACAGCTCTGCTGTCAGGTCTGCAATGCTTTAACTACTGAACACCACTGTACTCTAACACCTACAAAGTCATTACCCAAATCTAGCTTTATTTCACTCTTAATTCAGCCATGCAGAGCACCAAAACACTCACCTCAACAGGCCAAGACCAACTACATAAATTCAATTTTAATTCTTAATTACTTTAAGCTTGCCTGGTTATTTGAATTGACCACCTTAACACCACCTACTTCTCTAGCTCCCTCAAGCTACCTGTACACCTCAAGCACAGTAGACCTTTTGACTGATCCATGCTGGCTGTGTAGCCCAGCAGCTGCATCACAGGGAAAGGACACAGGACTGCAGATAGGGATTCCCACTGCACAGGCACCCTTCAGGTCACTTCATCCCAATTCCATATTGAGACTACCCCCAGCTGCTGTTTCTGAAGCACCTCTAAAACAGCAGAAGTCCCATCAGCAGGTTTTGCTTTATATTCTTTCAGACTCCTGACACTGTCATGCTGGGAGAGTCAAGTTCCCTGCTATGCTTATGTTCACCTGGGAGTGGACTGTGAAACTTTGCTCCAGTTGTTGCACAACTCACCACTGCTGCAGGGGAAAAATCTGCCAAATCCATCAGGAGTAGACACACATATTGGAGTTAGTCACTGCTCTTAGCTTGCCAGAGGTTCTCTCTGGATTTGGAGGCATGTCTCAATGGAGTATCCACCTCTGGACAAGTTATGTTCCTCCAGCAAATCCAGGTTAGAAGCTCAGTTTCTCCTAGCTAGACCTGCATAGAGTGATGCCAGGTATTTTTCTGAGCAGCAGGGTAGATGCCCAGCAGGGGTCTGGGGTGAAGAAAGGCAGGGCCACTCCAACAGTATGGGAACAAATGCAGCAAATCACTATTCCTATGTCTTCTGCTCAGACTTTAACCACTACCCCAACATCCACTGACAGGCTGGACAACCTGATCCTTCCCCTTTTGCATGCTGGACAAAGTGTTTCCTCTCCTTTCATGACAGAACCAGATTCACTAGCTTCAATCATCTTAAATCCTTAGTAAAAGCAACTGCTGACCCATCAGCACATTTACATGCCTTTGACAGCCCTGCACAGCCAAGGAAGTTCTCTGGGGTGTGGTCAGGCCTGGATAATGATCAGCATGATCAGAACCCTGACACAGAACTGAACTGTAGCTAGCACCCAGAGAAGACCCAAAATCAGCATCAAACTTACAGCATCAAATGGGAATCGCACCTTGATAAAAGCTCAGGAGAGCCATGTCCTCCACAGCAGCATCCAGAATACTGAAAGCTGGGGATATGAACAGAAATTCACAGGGATTCAAGTACACTAATCCCTCTGTCTCACAGATAGAGAAAACAGACAGAGAGCAAGCAGCTGAGGATGCTGGATCATGTGACACCAAATTGCCCAGAGGCTAGAAGGAAGCACAAGTTAGAAGAACACAAATGCTTCCACTCCAGTTGCCCATGGAAAGGGAAAAATAAAGTTTCCCCAGCCCCTCAATGAAATTTACCCCAACACATCCCCATCCTCTGAGCCAGAGCTGCCTCTAATGCACGTTAAGGGGTAAGATGCAATTCTGGAGCACAGTGGATGGATGCTTGGTTACTCTCATCTTCCAGAAGAAGGCTGAAGAGAAACATAGACCTGCTTTGGGACTCAAATGGAAGGGAGAAGCACTAAAAGCTTTCTGCAGACCTTACAGTCTTCGAAGGCTCCTGTCATGGAAGACCAGGGCCAAGTGGATTGGATGGATGGTCACAGAGGAGACCAACTGCACTCACACACCCCATCATGCTGCAGGCTCACAGCCAGAGCACACAGACCTTGCTCAAAATCTATTACACATATCTACAGAGTACTTATTATCTACAGGGCACAGTAGGAAACAGATAAAATACTGCTCAAGGCACCAATGAATCAATCCTTAAAAGCCTCTTTGACAAATACTGCTACTAAGTGTTGCATTTTGACACACCTCCAATTTTAGTAGAGCAGCTGCTCCAGGGTTAGAGAACATTTGAAATCCTAACTCACTAGATTGTTTTAACTAACTTTTGAAATAGTTTGTTCATGCCAGTGGAAACAGAACAGCAACATTCTCATTACCTAGCTAGTACAACATGGAACAGGTGATACTTTCAAGACATCTCAGGAAAGGAAGACCTGAACACTCATCCACCTGGAACTTGCAAAAGCAAGTAACACTCAGAGATCATTTAAACTTAAGTGCAAAAAGGTGAAAGAGAGAGGGGCTGAGGTCAGGTGTCAGCTAATGGACTGAAACTCAGAAGGCTTCATTTAAATTCCTGGCTCAGGCACAGAAAAGTCATGCAAGCCTCTCAGGAAATTCTTATGTTGATAGTAATTCTTATTCTTGCGCAGTTCCCTAAAAAAAAAGAGCAGCTTTAACACTTCATTCTGCTTATTCTGTACCATAACCATAAAAGTCTCCAAGAAAGGACCCATCTCTTACCATCATCCATTGCAAAAACTCAGCACCCCTCATTTTATGAGGGGACTCTCAGGGCAATAGTGGAAAAGACAGTGGGTTCCCTGCCAGCATAAGCAAGGAGCAATAAGGTTCACAAGGCTGAATCAGTGCAAATTTTCTTCCCCAGAAGCAACTGGGACCTGCTTGCTGAGACCTGCAGGTTACCCTCAACAAGCTTAAAGCATATGTCTCGATTTCCCAATATTCAGTCCCAAAGGAGCCCAGTTCCTTACAAGGTGGGCTGCAGACCTGAGGCTGCACCCTGGTTCAGGAGCAGCTGGATAAAGCCCTGCAAAGCCCATGCAGCCCAGAACACTCTCCCATCCCCCAGTAACCCCAGCTCTCAGGCAGCACCTTTAGCAGGAAAAGGGATTGATATCCAGTGTGCCATGATAAAGCAAGAAGCATTACTCAGTCTGTTAAACTTCTCCCCCCCGCCCAGGTGGGGGAATCAACCAGATCCCTAAATTAAATCACAATACAGTCACTGCTTATTCAACACCAGCAAACAAGCTCCTGCAAGCCAAACACCCGGCATGACGGTGCTGATCCCCAGCAAGCTGGACAATAGGGAGTTTCAGCTACTAATTTTGGGAGGGTGGGTTCTGTGCAACCTTTTAGAAGGTACAGCTGTGGTCAAGCAGTTTGCAAACTGTTTTATTAGTTGAAGGTAAAAAGAACTGTCTGGAAGGAGAACAGCCATGGCTGAAATTCTGGCTGCCCAGATGATAAGCATTCAGAGAAATGTGCCAAGTAATATTTTCTTAAATAAGAAACAAAACATTAGAAACTACAAACCATACCCTAAGTGTTGTAATTATGTTTCAAAACTGTCTTAAACCCCAGGAATTTCAGTAACAGATCTCTAACTGGAAAAAGCCTCTGATAAAAGAAAGAACATTTTCCATCCTTCCCCAGCTGTCTGTAATCTTATTTAGAAAGCACTTGGGAAAAAGGGAAAAAAGTCAAATTAATTTGCTTCAGAGCAAGAAAGCAACATTAGACTCTAACAAATCAGTGTCACTGCATAGCTATCCTAGTGGCTTATGAAGTAGGAAAAATCTCTGTAAATTCACCACTTATTTACTGTAGAATAGATAGTGTAGATCCCATCTACTCTTCACAAAATCAGAAACATTAATCTCAAAAATTAACATGAAATGGCCAGAAGTGAAGGAAAGCTGCTGGCTTTGCCTCCCAGGAGGTTGCAATGATAGTGAAATCACATTTAGTCTAACTGCAGGGTGTTCCCCACACTTCTCTATAATTTAACTTAATATGGGGAGGAGCGATAGGGAGCCAAAGACAGCAGTCGCCAGTTCAGGATCAGGCAAGCTCTACTTTGTGACTCTTGGATTTTGGAGAAGCATTAATAACCTCCACAAAATGCACTCTATTTATCAGGTTTCAAGGTCAGGTAAATGAATCCAGCATCAAGGTTAGGAGAATGCATCAGGCACTCCTGGAGCCAAGCACTAACTTCTCATTAGGTTCCTTCAAGCTGCTTTGCCTCCTCCTCTTCCCTCTGTTTCGCAGCTCAGCCAGTGCCCAATACCCCTAGGACAGATGTTGTGGTTAAAGAGACGTATGCACTTTAAACAGCATGCAACCTCATCACTACTTTGAATTTCAGGAGGGTATGAGAGTCCTCCAGCTGTGGAAATCATTCTTTAGAGACAGATGCTTTGCAGAATAAATGCAGGGTAAAATACCTCTTCTGAGCCTTTTGGCTAAGAGCAAGTATATTATCAATTTAATAAAACATAACTTAGCAAAACCTCAGAGCAATACACTCAGTATAAACAAAAATACGATGTGAAGAAGCTGGAGGTAGAAGTGTTTTACAGGTTTGCAGACAAGTGAAGCACAAAAAAAATTTTTAGCACAAAAAATTCAGCATTTCAGTTCAATACCTAAAAGTTCTAGTATGCAAGTGCTTTAAGCTAGTAGTGACTACTAAAGTGTTTACAGAGGATCTACACTGGCTTCCAGCATCAGGTATAGCCAGAAACCACAGCAAAATAAACTCCTCTGATAGGAAACTAAATCCTGCCAGCCTGTAATGCCTCATGCCATTGCAGCTGGAATGGCACAGCAGCATGCAGAGCCCAGCCTCTCCAGGACAAAGACCCCAAAAAGTTCAGTGCCACCACAGCCAGCAGCCTACAGCCATTTGCCAAAAGCACTCAGAGCTCCTCACACTTTCTGCAAGGCAGAGGTTTAAATATTTAACACTTTAACATGCAAGTTTTAAGCAGTTCTGCTTCGTAAAAGCCTGAGATGGAACACGACTGTGTCCCAGAGCTCTGAGGACACACCCTGGAACATTAAACCCCGGGTGATGCTCAGCCTGCCCTCGCTGCTGCTCTCGCACGCATCAGGTGCTCCGATAAACTCCAAACTCAGACATATCCAAACCTGAAATTCGCTCTGCCCTCGTGTGTTTTCCTCCATCTACTACAGCAGTAGGAATCACAAGACTTTTCGCAGAGAACAGCAAAGCAAAACAAGTTCTTTGCAGGACAGTCTGTGGCGCGGCCCGCAGCACTCCGAGCAGCCCGGCCCGGCCCGGCCCGGCCCCCCCTCACAGCTCAGCCGCCCTCACCTCCGCTCCTCTCTCCTCCCAGACAGGAATCGCTCCCTCGCCCGGCCCGAGCGCTGCAGCGTCTCCCACGCCCCCGGCCCGGAGCTGGGCACCAGCATTCCTCCCTTCCTGCCTCCCTCCCCGCCCACATGGGAGGTCGCTTCCCAGGGATGCGGTCATGCCGGCAGAGATGCGCGGCAGCCGCCCGAGCATCCCCGAGCACCGGGAGACCGGAGCGGATTGTCCCCAGGAACCACCCCTCGGTCTGCTATTGCTTGGCACTTGGGATCAGTAAGACACAGAGCTTTTAGGTAAGCAAACTCTTTTTTTTTTTTTTTAATTAATAAAAAACAAAACACAAACCCAAAACAAAACAAAAAACCCACAACCCTCTACTGCTCTTCACTCTTTAAAACAAATGCATTTTGATTTGCTAGTTCTCAGCGTGTCCAGTCAAACAGCAACGCAGAGCTTGTATTTGGCTTTATGTACTTATTTTATGGACGTCTCGGAAACAACCAGAAGCTCACAGAATACTAAGGATCCAGACCTATTTGGCCTTAGTCTCCACCCTGCTATTTGACCTGATAGCGTCTCAAAAATGAAAATTAAAAAAAAAATTTAAAAATGGTCTGAATAGATTAGATTAAATTAAATTTAGAGTTCAGAGCTGGCCCACACTCTAATATATTGCATTACCTCAGCAATTAATCCTTGTCTGCTCTAGATGAAACAAGGACAGACATCTGCTGCTAGCCAGGAAGACACAAGCAACAGAAACATCATGTACTGTGTGTTCCTGAGGCAATGCACAGGAGCAGAATCAATCACCAGGAAGGTTAAGTCAGCTTTCCAAACTATAATCATATATTTCAGAGATTTCTGTTCCTATTAAGTCCATAATGTTTGGGCATTTGGATAGGTAAAAGGAAAAGATGTCATTTACTAATTAGTACAATATTTGAATTAGTAAAAAATTTGAAGAACTCATGACTGTTCTAAAAGATATGGTCACTGGGTCGTTTTTTTATTGTTTCCCTTTAAAAATTACATCACCCAGGAAAGTGAGTCACTGCCTGGTACCATTTCTTGGGTATCACCTGAAAATTTAGCTTCCAGCTGTAAAGTTTCAAAAGAGGCATAAAACACACCCCAAAAAACAAAACAAAACAGAAAACCTAACCCCAAACCCACAGCCTGCCAGCTTCCTCAGGATGGTAAACATCATGGAAACCAAAATAGAGGGTTTTATGCCCAGAACTGCAGCTGCAACTTAAAAGGAAAGAAGTTGGATTGAAAAAACACTTCTGCAGTCCACGGAGACCAGGCTGAGTGCACAGCAGACAGGGTTTAGGGAAGAGTAACTTCAGCTCTGCTCTGACTTGCACCAGCAACCAGCTGCAGCATCACACCAGCCTCTGGGTGCAGGGAGCCCATCTGGCTGCTCTGACCAAAACCAGGGACTGCATCCAGCCTGTAAAGTCTAGGGAAAAACATGCAACAAAAATGAGGAAACTCATGTCATGAAGTTTAGTGTCTCCACTTTCCATCCTACATGTGAGTATATTGCACAGCATAAATTCATCCTGTAAGGGTTAGCGAGGCTTTGGGCCTTGAGGGTCCTGGGGAAAGCATGCCAGAGCCCAGCTCCCAAACTAGGTTGTGACTTTCTAGCAGTGGCAGAGCCATTGCACAAGCAATGTCTGCTTTTGGAGGGAAAAAGAAAAGCCTCCTCTCCTTGTCTCTGTCACCTGCGTTGCTGGAACAGCAAGGCAGCACCTGCAGGTGTGCAGGTGGCAGATGCCTAAAAGTCACCAGCCCATGGGTCTTCAGACCTCTGCTTACTCCTTTTCTTTATCAAATAAGTGTAAAGCATCCCATAGGCCTATCAGGTATAATCATTCCATCTGACTGAGAGGGAAAGGACATCCCTGCCCTGTCACCAGGTAGCACAGGCCCTCCCTCAGTGGCTCCACCACAAGGTCAATTCACACACAGTGCACGTGAAATACCCATCTTCTACATTTGCAAAAGATCAGAGATAGCCAGTTTTTCCAGAGCTTTAAGAGGACTCTGCTCTGTGAATACTCGAAATCCAGTCCTGGCGGTCCAACCTGCAATTACAGTCAAACCTAAAATAGCACCTCGGCAGTGCCAGCACCACTCATCTCCACGTCATGTCCCGAGACTGAGCACGCCAGGGTGTGGCCATGGCAGGCAGTGAATGCACAGTTCCCCGGGCACTCCCAGCACACTTCCTCAACACGCCTGGTCTCACACCACTCCCCACACTCTTCCAAAATAGGAATTTTTTTTGGTAGAGCCAGTATACCAGTGTATTTTCCTCTTCTTCACACTTTAAAAAAGCCTTTTAGGGAAGAAAAAAGTTCCTGAGGCGCTCAGGTGACACATCCACTCCCCTGCATGGAACATTGCGATGTAGGTTTGTGCACAAAGAGAACTTCCAGCACTGGCAGGATTCCTCCAGCACATCATTGCGCAAGGGGACACATTTCCTCCACAGCTCCAGCTGCCAAGTTTCACTGGGAGGCCACGAATGCATATTTGCCCTCCAGAAGGTACTCAACAATGGCTGTGGGAGCGGCAGTTGCTGCCTTCCAGGTGACAAGGGAGCTGAAAGGGTAAATTCGCGAGTCATCTTTCACCACAGACCCTCAAGAACAGACCCTTTGCTGAAGTTCTGGGGAAGGAACAGAGCTCATCCAGTGTCCTGGCCTTTGGCTCCAGTGGGCTGTGCAGCCTCACTGCTCTCCCCAGAGTCCAGAAGACGACAACCATCTGCTTCTGGACACCAAGTTCTCCTGCCCAGTCCAGAAGTGATGTTTTCCTCACCAATGCCAAGAGATACCATGCTAATGTTGGAAGTTGCTTGAGATAACTTATGAAATCCACAGTGATAAACAAGTTCCTCAGCATGCTACATCTGTCCCAGTGATTTCTGAGATGGGCTGGCACTTCTAGCTCCTGCCTAAAATATCCGTTTGCTGGGATACAGCCAGCTCCACGGGGGTATAGGACATGCTGATCCACTCCAGCATCCCCATGCTAGAGAAACCTCCATGGCCAGAGAGCCGGGCCACAGCAGCCTTGGGAGATCCCAGAGCCAAGAGAGCATCAGCAGACCTTGGCGAGCCTTCAGGAGCAGCAAAAGTGGCTCAGTCTCCTGCCCCTGCCTGCTCTGAAGCTGCAAATTTAGTGTTTTCAGGAACATTCCCCCTCCTTATAAAAAAAAAAAATTGAAAAAGGCGGGGAGAGAGTGAGAGAGAAGAGGGAGAAGTTCAAAAGAATACCTAACTGAAAGAGAACACCAGGTAACTTAAATAGTCTACTTCACCAGAGAAAAAACCACCATGCTCTGTGAGCCAGGGCTTTAGAGAGCAAAGCTGAGTGGCCAGCCACCACCCCGTTTTGGACTGACATCAGTGAGTATTTACCATGTGCAAGAAGATGTTCTCCTCATCCAGTTCTATCCACATTCTCTTTTAAATGTAAGGATTTTAATGAAATTATGAACAGATAGAAAGGCTCTCATCTGTGCTTTTTGATACAAATTGAGGGTTTATGCACTTTTTGCTTCCTCCCTCAGTGCCAACCAATGGCAGTGTATATCCCATCAATGTAAACAGCTATGGAAAGATGTGACAACTGAGGAGCAAGCATTTGACCTTAACTCCTCAGTTTATCAGTCTTTTCAAAGAAAAAACAGGTCCATCTTTGCTAGACTTCCCCCTTAAAAGCTTCCTGAGCTGCTCTGTCAGCGAGCCTGTCATCTGGAAGAAAGCAAGACATTAGTCAGGCTCATGCTTATTTAATAAAAACCTTGCATATATGCAGGAGGGACTGAAAGTTGGTCTTTATTTTAAAAACGCCTGCAAACTTGAGTATGATTCTGCAGTGCAAAACAGATCTGAGGTCTTGTTCGATTTACCCTGTGCTCCACCAGTGCTCAGCTTAGCAATTAACCAGCTAATTATTCACAGCTTAGATCAGGGAGCCAAGCAGTCACCAAAAAAGTCCACAAGTATGCCCAGATCACCACGCAGAGGATATTTAATGTCTTGCTATTTCATAAGGAAATTGGGAGACTTCAACTGATGTCAGCTCCAGGAAATGAGCCACAGGCAGATGATGCCGGAAGCAGGAGGCTTTATATTTAGTACTGAGTCACCCAGTTTATTAAATTCAAAAGACAAAAAAGGTGGGTGTGGAGAAGGGATAAGTGAAAAAAAAGTGAACAAGTTATTCTCTGGAGATCATGGGCCATGGGGAGTCTAGGGTTGGCTGGGGGATTTTTGTAAAGGGAGAAAGAAAGCAGGAGTTTACCTGGAAACCCTTTCTGCACATCCACTGGAAAAGCAGTTGCCAGATGAGCTGCACTTAGCAGGGCAGAAGGCAGCACTGAAAACACTGCAGGAGTCTGCAGTGCCTTTGAGATCTTTCCAGCCAGTCCTGCAGACCTGACCAGGGCATCACCAGTTCTGAGGCACTTTCCCCATCCTTTCTGCTAAATATTTGAGCCAAAGGAGAAGCCACTGGAAGGAACTTAGAGTAGACAGTATTTTTAAGCCATTTTTACAGCTCCACCTAACCAATCACAAAGTGCACCTTGCAAGAATCACACCCCAAAGAAAACACTTTGGGTGATTACAACAGCATCAGATGAAGCCTGATGGTTCTTACTGAAGCATGGGAGAGGAACTGCCCTGACACAGTAAAACTGCACCCAGGGAGGGCTGACATCATCCCAAGGCCATCCTGGCCCTTTCCTTCTCCTCAGCATTTCAGTCCTCCCGTCCTGGCTGCCTGAGGGGTCAAAAAGACATCAGCACAAGGAAGATGAGGCAGCGAGCAGAGAGCTCACTCTTAGCACAGCATCCCAGTTAGAACCAAGTCAGCCACCCCACACTGGAGAAAGAGTGGCACTGGGTCTGGTAGGAGGGTTTTGGAAACACAAACATACTTTTTCATCTTTCATCTCAGCTGCCAGCTCTGTCCATCACACAAATCTCCTTGACACGACTTAGGCAACCCTCTGCTCTCTTGGAGAACATGCTCTAGGTGGCTCTCCACCTTCAGTCACTACTCAAGGAAAGAGTATTTTACACTGGAACTGCACTATTGCAGAACACAAGTGACTGTTCACACAATATTTCTGAGCAGGGATACCATTCTGATCCATTTTTGGCAACACTCAGACACATCTACAATTGAGAAATATACAGCATTCATGTGGACTGCAACCTCATGGAATGTATTAATATGGAAAAACTGCCATTTAATAGGAATGTAGTTCTTTGAACTAAGGTCTTTTGACATACACTAAAGAAAGTTTTAAGAAGCACCAAAAAACCAACCGTAATGCAAACGGTTGCACAATGCAAATTACAGGAGTACAGATTTGTTTAGAAGAGGTTCAGATTTTCATACAAGTCTGTCACAAGCCTTTTAACTTTCTATCAGTGATAAATACTCTGCAGCCTGAGCAGCAGCAGCACTTTTGCAAAGTTTTCAGCTACTTGAGCAAGATTTCTCCCCTGAGAAGATTCACTTTCTAAATACTAAAACATAAATACTGTTACCAAAGCCAAGCACTGCACCCATTTCCACTTTAAAAAAGTCAACTGAAAACAAGAGCTCTCTCTAATGCCAAACACCACCAGGGACTTGCCTACAGGAGCACCCAATTAGATTACTAATAAATTAGGTGTAATCTTCAAAATAAAATTACAACAGTAAAAAAAAATGTGAAAAATTGTTGGACTGTAGCAAGACTGGCAATTATGCAGAACCAGAGGTCAGGAACTGCTTAATACGTTCCACCTATATGCAAGAAGAGATTAAACCTCTGTAGTCACAGCCTGCTCTGGCCACCAAATGGACATTTGGCTAACTGCTGACCACTGTGCAGACCAGTTTGCTGCACCCACTCCTGGCCAGTGGAGATGACCACTGGGTGGCTCCTCAGTCCCACACGATCCATCTGCATCTGCAGGTGAGCTCCCACTATCAGAACAGAAAGTCTCCTGTAGGATGGACCCACTGGACACTCCAGGGGCTCCCACAACTACTGCACTCTTTTCAAGTATGTGGGGTAGAGCTGGATTACCACTCACACTCCTGCCCTGACACTAAGTTGTCACCCATAGCCTTCAGGTCCCTAGAGCACAATCTGCACCACACAGCTCATTACACTGTTAATTAGTGAGCCATCTCGCATTTTCCAGACCATAAAAAACAGCTACTAGTAGCAGACTGATCTCTGTGCTGTGAAGCCAGTCTTTGCTTTGACAGCAGATTTTTTATATTCTCTAGTCTGCTGTTGCTGTTGAGTTTAATGCTTTAAGAATTAGTGTTAAAGAAACCCTCATCCTAGAAGTTAACAAAACCAAAAACCTAACATTCACAGATCCTACATAAAGCCAAGCAAGGCATGGTATTTGATAGAGAGCATGAAGCGACTTGGGAGCTCAGGCAGAAGAGGTAGATAGCTGGGGGAAATGACACCACAAGGTTCAACACATATTACACCAAAGAGGTCCAAATGCTGAGCAAGAATATCAGTCCTGAGTGTTACATGTGAAAGGGCAATGCACTAAAGAAAGTGCAAGGCCTTGCTATGTGCCAAGTTGATATCAAATCAATGCACAGAGCTTTAATTGCTGAAGTGAATTATTGATTGGTACTGGTTGTAAAGGCTCTTGCATAACAGCAACTTTCAAGGACTGCACAGGGCAGAATTTTACCCCATTTCATGATTTTCAAAACTCCTTTTATACAGACCTTCAGGACACAGGGAGCAAAGGGACCAACTAAAACAACCCTATATAACCCAGAAAAAGTGTATATACTACTTAGAGAAAGGGAAGGGGATGGAGGAATAAAAGTTGTTGCCATTAGTGATGGATCTAACTAATGTTATCATCTGTCAGCACAGCTACAGTAACTTCCAGGAGCTTCTTAGCTGGGCAGAAGCAATGTCAGTTTTTCAAGTTTTTAGCAAGAATCTATGCTGCCTTTGCTTGAGCATTTGGTTTATATAATACAGTGGCAAGAGCCCAGCTGGAAATCAGATCAACGAGAACATTACAAAGGGGTGGGCAGAAGAAGGGCAGGAGCAGGATTGCACAGGAACCTCCCATCCGTGTCCCCAAGGAAGGCTTAGTCCCAACCTCAGCCAAATCGTGCAGAAAGGAACAGGCTAAAGTTGAGGTCAGACATTAAGGCTGCTTATTCAAAATATTTTCAGTCTTCAGAAAGCCTAGTTTCCCCTCTCTCCTTATGGAAAGGTGAATTCTATCAGAGTGAGGATTCAGAAACTTGCTTATTAGTACCAGGAGCACTGAGAAACATGAATGCTTTTGTAAATATATTTTTCCATTTGTTCTCTACTGACCTTCAGAATGTCACTCTCTCAGAAACAGTTCTTAAAAGCAAGGGCAAACTTTCTCCCTGAATGCCTGCCCAATACCAATCAAAACAGGGTAACTTTACATACACCCACAACACCCTATGCATTCCCTAAAATAAAGCCCTCACAATCCATTCTTGGAGGCAAAACATTTTGTGCAAAATTCAGGAAAAAACAGCTTAATTGCAATATTGTTTTAGAACTCACTTCCTTTATTTCAGTGACCAGCTGGAGACAAGCACCTTGTTCTACGCTGGGTCAAGGAAATGTTTAGCTACAGGATTTATAGCAGAATATGCATGTGTATATATCACCACAGCACTGCAGCTGCTCAACAGTTATAGCAGAAGGCAAACACTGGTTTAGCCCAAGGAAAACAGGGATGGGCTGGAATATCAGCCTGCTCATTAATATCTTGCTGCAGAGGCTCCAAAGCAAGAGAGTATCCAAGCCAGTCCCTGGGACAAGACTCAGCATCCTGGAATCTCAAAACCACAGCCCTGTTCCAAACCCAAACAACACTCCACAAACCCTTCCTGGCTGATTAGCAGGAAGGAGCACAAGACTGCAATGGCAGCATAAACAAGGACCCAGAATTTATGATCTTTCAGATCAAGATTTCAGATCCAGTTGAAGCACTGCTTCACAAAATATGAATGCCAATTACAGGGATGGGTAGCTTGAATTCAAGTTTCCACTTGGTTAGTGCTGCACTAGACAGACTGAGAACTGTGGTGCTGGCCCAGCAGTTTCATCTGCCGAGAGGGGCTGCACCAAGATCTCCCATGAAAACAGGGACAGAGACTGTGAAAACCCCCAGGACCTCCTCCAGTTCCTGACCTTCCCAACAGGGCAGAGTCAAAGGCAACAAGTTCAGTCCTACTGTTTGTGAAAGTAGAGCAAGACACTCTTCTACCTTGTAGTAGATAAGAGAGAGTGGAAGAGGCAGATCAGCAGCCCCACTTCCCTGTTATTTTGAGCAGAATCCATAGATCAGAAGTCCTAGCACTTGGGCTTCTGATACCAGGGCTGGGACAGTACCACATGCACCAGCAACATCACTGAGGCAAAGATCAATACAAACATCAAAATACCCCAAATCTCATCAAAAAAGGTACTTTGAGGGAATGAGCACATAGAAAAAAAGGATTTCAGCTATAGTTTTCAGATAATACAACAGGCAAGGAAGAACACTGAAATGGCACACAGATGACTGTGAAAACTTGTTTCAGGAGCAACTCACTGCACATCACCTTCTATCTAATCCAGACAGGATACAAGCTTCTGTTATCCAAGGTCTTCAGTCTGAATTCCAGACATCTTGTGCATTCAGCTCTGGAGAGCCCCTAATTTAATCAATAATACATTGGCAAAAAATAAGCCATATAGATACAATGCAGAATCACATGCCTTCCTATTTACGTTCTAGTATAGAAATACTTTTCATATGTTGACCTTCAGAAAAAAAAAAAGTAAGAGAAAACAACGGGGATTTTTCTAAAGCTTCTTTTCCCACCACCTCAAAGAGACAAGAAGTTCAGTAGCAACCCAAGAGGATGTCCCCAGAACTCTGCAATCAATTTTTTCTATTTTCCCCCTAGCAAGACAGTCACCCCATCATTTGGCACAAGGCAGGAGAAGCAGTTCTAGCACTAGCTCTAAACTCCAGCAGAACCTACACTAACAGGCCATAGTCCAGGGGCAGGATTACCTACAGCCAAAGCTCCATTCTGCAGCTGGTGTGGGAAACACTCATACATCCTATCAGCATTTCTGATGTTACTCAACCTGTCTCATCTACCAGATTATCAGATCTTCTTCTTTATGCTTTTCCCCAAGTTGGTGTTTTGCAGATTTTTCCTTGTCTTGACCTGACCCTGCAGTGGGCAGCAACTCACTTTGTCTTGTGTAAGTTCCTGTATATATATATATATATAATTTTTTAAAACAGCCTGCCTAGTGTATTTTCAAGAAAAATTCAGTTTCCTCTAGCAAAAAAAAAAAAAAAAGTCTGTATTAAAGAGTGTAGACTCCTAAGTGTAGTAGTCAGTTTTTCCACTCTAAGAATTTGAGATATGAATAAATAGCCCCTTGACTCTCAAAGTAAAAATCTGAGTTAAACAAAGACTGAAAGCTCATCCCTAGGCTTTGGGAGAAATAAAATCCTTCTAGTGCCTTTCTACAGACAGTTTAATGACTGTTTACAAAGGTTTTATGAGACAATACTTCACATATGAAAAATATTTCACATTTTTAAGTTTTTTTACAGTCTACTCTAGAATAGAATTACCAGAAACAGAACAGACCAAGGCAGAATCTACAAAAACTGAAGAGAAGGCAGCATTTTCTCTGATTACAGAGAGACCTTTGATCACCAAGGTCACATAAACCAGGCACACAGAGCACGCCAGTCATTAACAGCCATGGGACGGGCACTGGGTTGTCTCCCTGCCCTCCTCCCATCACACTCCATTTGCTCATTTACCCCCAGCCCTGCCCTAAACAACCATAAAGGCCGTGGCTAAGCTGGAGGAATTGCCAGGCAGCACCGCCTGCTTCCAGATCCTGGCTCAGCTGCATCCTGCCTTTCCCCACGGAGCAGCCAGAGCCTGCCAGCAGCATTTCCTACCACCCTGTAAAAGGACTCCCTGCCCACCAAGCATGGCCAAGGACAGTGGAAAACAAATGGAACAACATAAGAGAAGTCAACATTTGAGGTTCATGAGGCAGAAAACAGATGCCCAGGGCAAGGAGACACTCAGATCTTCCCTCTGCTATGCCATGGCCTACCACTCAGACTTGCCTAAGAAGGTTGGATTTTCCAAGAGGCAGTGGGGGAATGAGATCACCACACCAGATACCAGTCAGCCTCTTGCCCTCAATGTTTCTTCTGCTTTATACAAGGAGGGGGAAGTGTGCAGCTCAGGTCTGGACAGACAGGACTGAGCTGGAGGCTATGGGGCAGTCTCCTGGCCACTGGACATCCCTGCAGCACCTGAGCTGAGACATTAATCTTACAGTGGCAGCCTAATGCATTGGCTGTGGACTGGAGTTTTCAACTGTTTCAGGTCCTTCACACTTAAACTTTGACCAACATCTATGATAATTACGTGGCTGGCAATCAGACATCTGGCTCTACAACCTTCCAACAGTGGTCACCTTAGCACTTTTGGATTAATTAGCAGCAAACAGATTTTTCGAGGCATTTTATAGCTGAAGGGCTTCCTGTGTCTGCCAATACCCCAGAAATCAAGACACAGATGTGTTGTGTACAGTTTTCAGACTGATGAAAAGAAGACTATTTTTAATCCAAGCCTACGTAGGGTGGAGCTCAGTCTCCAACCAGGCCAAAAAGCCACTATAATCCACAAGACCAATGCCTGGCAATCTTTGCTTGCAGGCTGATGTCTGTTCTATTTTGGGGATGGGAGGAATTTAGAATAAAAAGATATATAAATTAAAAACAAAGGAGGCTATGAAAAGTGAATAGAGGGAAGGGCCAGACTTATCCTGTGTATTTTGGTCTAAAGAACAGGGCTCTAAAAGAACACAAATCAGAATTACTCCATTTTCCATTTCCCACAGTAGCTTGTAATTTATAACATGGGCTGAGGAGAGTACAGCCCCAGTGTATTTTTTACAGGAGGAAAAGCCAATCCACGGCTCCTTGCACAGCAGAGAGACCCTTGGGAGGACGAGGCAGGAAAACAGTCACCAGCCACAGACATACCACAGGATCCCATACAAGACCAGTACAACAGCTGGTGGGACACTTCACTGTTTTGTGCAGTTGGGACTGCAAAAAAGGCAAAGCAGAGGATTGGAAAAGAAGGCCAGTTTTGCTTATTTAGGGCTTATGGCCAACAGGCAACCAACGTGCTAAAAGCAGAAATTTTTGCTGTACTCTCAGCACCTCAGTAAATCTAAGATCACAGGGACTTCAGACATAACATACCACTAGGTTTTATATTGTTACAAACTCTGTCTTAATTTGGCATTCAAGCCAATTCAACACATCCATTTACTTTGCCACATTAGCCCCACATTCCTTGCAATGCACAGGTTATTTGTCTAAAAGCAGATACAGATAGCCTCTCTCACTGTCTTCAGGTGCCCCTTTACCACCCATCCATAAACTGTGAAACACATGCATAGGCATCAGCATCTCTACAGCTCCTTCACCTGGCCAGGGCTGGATCATTAACCCAACTACAGAAGTCTAAAATGACTTCTCTTGGCAGAAAAGGGCAGGATGGTACACTGGGATAAGTGGAGGACCAACAATGATGAACCTCAAGCACTGCTATCACTTTGGTCACAGACTTATTTAGAAAAAAGCCAACATCTAAGCAACATCGTGAAGTTTAACCCAAACATTACAAGCATAGCATGAACACCTCCACACATGATCATCAACAACTTCACTTCATCCTTCCTTGCTCTGCATATAAGTGACCTCATCAACTACCTCCTCTCACATACATCACTAAGGGGAGTATGTGATGAGGAAACAGTGAATGAGACAGTTAAGTCCATTGTCAGGTTTAAAAAGAAAAAACAAAAAAGCTTACTTAAAACATCAGTAATTAGGCCTCCTGCAGAGACACTACATTTTATCTTCTCTTGAAGATCAGAGTAATAGTCTCTCTTCCCAGCTATTCAGTGGGGACTCCCAACAGCATCTGTGAGCTGTCACTCTTTTTACAGGAACAAAAAACCTACTGAAGCGGCAGGAAAAACAGCTGTAAGTATTTCAGAGAAGGAAATGAGACAAGGAGACTTGTTAGAAGCATATGGCCCATCCGGATTTACATGAGCAATCCGCAGCAGTCCTAACCAGAGCTTCCCATTTCAGACAGTGATCCTGCTCCCCACATCCTCAGACATGTCAAATCAATCATTATTTTATTTCTTCCATACTAGCTCTCAAATGTTTGCAGTGCACAGGCGACCACAGGCCATGAGGACAGCCCGGATGTTGCAGGAGGAGTCAATTTGCCCCCAGGAATGTGTGCATTGCGCAGCCAGCACAGAGGGACACAGGGAAGGGGACCTAAGGCAAGCAGCCCACCTGCCAGGGATGCTGCATTGCATGGGCAGAGTCACCCTCAGCTCAGCTGCTGAAAGGCAGAGACAAACTAACAGGAATCAGCTGGCAAAACAAACAAAAGGGAAAGAATAACTGTAGATAGCTCCATCTCTGCTGGCATGGAAGCCCCCTTTTCATCATCATGCCACCCACAAACCCAGTGCAAAACTAGCTTTAAGTAGCCCAGGCATGAACCCACAAACCCAGAGAGGAAACCTTAGCTGTTAGAGGAGTACACGTGATATAATTCTTCCAAGCAGGCCAGACAGGACTTGCTTATCATCTTTGGCATTTTAAATTTATTACCAAAAAAAGCCAACAGATTATAGATTCCCAGGAGACCAGCAGATGCCACAGTAACTGAGTGGACTGCCTGGCCACCACAGTCAGCACCCTGCCCAGGGAAGTCCACACCCCTGATGGGAACACAATTGCTGGGAGAAGGCAGAGCAGCCAAGCAAACAGTCCTGATGCCAGGGCAGCTGCTGGCCAGCACTGATGTCAATCGTGGTCAGCACTGATGTCACATATGCCCACCACGGGGGAGAGCTCTGTCACCTCCAATGCCACCATCTCCAGATCAAACAGCATGGCACTAACAGAGTACAGATGTGCATGTTTTCTCCTCCCAGTCCACTCTCCAGCCCTATTAGGTGGGGACTTCTGTCTTCAGCTCCATCAAATAACCACATTTTCTTGTTCAGCTGGTACAGACTGCTCTTTACATGGCTGGCAAGATCACACAGGAACACACCAAACACCTGAAATCTCAAACACAGCACCTGCTGCGCCATTTGGGCTCTGCAGCCACAAACACATAACTCCCATTTTTTGGCTATAATCAAATCATCGCCTCAATCCACAGTTAAAAGAGTGGGTTTCCATCACCCTCCCCAGGCAGCATGTCCCCAGTGTCACAGCACACCCACCCCAGGTGTGCCTGTGCCATTTGCCAGTGAAGATGGGGTGGACTAGGGGCTGCAGCACAGCGAGATGAGGAAGGAGGATTTCTGACAGCCAGGATCCCCTGTCCCCACGCTGATGGCACAGCGTGGCAATGCCACCCAGTTAAAGCAGAGGAAATCTACACCTTCATCCTTTCACTTGGGAAGTATCTGCACAAACCAGAAGACTTCAGAGACTGTTCTGCAGTGCTCCAAGTGGATCTCACAACACATGGAAAGGTGCTATCCAAGATTCCGCTTCAGAGAAACTTGACCTAGAAGCAGGAAGGATATCCAGGGCAGGAAACACTAGCAAGGACAGGACAGGCTTGACCCATCACCTACAACTTCAGCATTGAAGAGCACAAAGTAGGCAGCTGCTAAGACTGAAGCTGAATTAATGCTGCTGTGTCTAAACACTACCGACCTCATACTTACTCCCTGCACAGACCACACTGGAGATACCTATTTTTAATTCAATAAATCCAAAAGAGACAGTACGCCCACAGGCACACCCAAAGCCCTGTGTACAGAGCAGGGGACACAACAGTAGTTCATTCACGACCAGCAGTCACACGGCTGAAAGTGATTACAGCAGCCCAGTCACTGTCAGCAGAGCTGCTGCTGCTCAGAGGATCTCCAGGATGTCCCCTGAACATCCCTTCCCCCAGCCACAGCACCTAGGGCCCAGATACTGGACCATCACCCAACTGCCTGCAGCTTTCACACTTCCCACCTACTTACCCACCAGCGGCAAGAGCAGCAGGGTTAGAAAAGAGCTTGAATGGTGCAAGCAGGGACAGCTGATTCTGCGTAAGAGTCTGAGCAATTCTCTGGGAGGGTCACAGGGGAAACAGCCCTTTCATGCCCTCCCCTACCAGCAGTGCTGCAGGCAGAGCTCTGCCAAGACACTACCCACCACAAACACAACCACTGCTGCTTGTGCAATTATCCAATTCCCAAAGTGCCAATAGGAATGTATGTGCAAAGATGTCAACAGATGCCTATCAGGAGGCTTGGGGGCTACGGATAGGTGATGTTGTGACATTTGTTATAGTAACCCAACAGATACTGGTTTAATTCAAACTTGCATCACCCTCATTACAAGAGCTGATCTCGGTTTTGCAACATGCTTGAAAAGAAAAGATATTCAGGAATGTTTTGCCTTGTGTATGCATTAAGGCTATTTGAGAAACTTTTTCAATTCAGTACCCACCTTTCACACATCTGCTGGTAGGGGTTTCTGAATTCATGTTTGGCTTTTTTGATGTAATCAGCAACTCTAATTACTTCATGAGCTCAATGTCCAAAAAGATACACAGATTACTAAATGCACACTAGTATTTAGTCCAAAAAGTGCTGAGCACGCAAAGACCAGCAATTGGTTGATAAATATTAACATATCATGTTGCAGCTATTCCAAATTTGACAAGAAACTTAAAAGAAAGTTAAAAATTAATACCTGTTATTGCACCAGGCAGGTTGATAGCTTGTCAGTCACATGCTTAAACAGCTGGCCTGGAGACATGAGAATCTGCTTTTTTTATGCTGAATTACTGCTCTAATATATGTGGAGGCAAAGTAATATTCAAAGCCTGAACAAAACATCAACTTAAACCATGTTTCTTTTGCTGCTTAGTGCTACTTGGTGGTACACAGATAAAAACCTACTAGCAGCCACATAAATTTCATCTGTCCAACCCTCTGCAAACTGTATAGCAACACTGTAGCAGCTGGCATCTCCCTCCTTGCTTTCCACTGTCTTTGCGGTCAGAAGCAGCAGCATATCCCTGCACAGGGTTAAACTGCCTCCCAGTGTGGCAGGTCAAGAGCTGCCCTCGTGAACACCATTAGAGAGCCAGGACTGTGCTTTGCAGGGCGCTGATGGATCTGTACAAAACCTGTGCTGGAATAATACAAGCAGGCTTGATGCTGCTCTTCCATCACCTCCTCTGCCACAGGCAATTCACATGCAAGAAAATCAAGCTAACAGACCTGTATCTAAAGAGGGACAAATGTCCCCAGAGAATTCCAATCCACATCTCTCATCTCTCAGTTCTATGAAGCAAAGAGATGCAAAACATGGTGACTTAAAAAACCAAACAAATCCCAACCACAAAAAAGAAATACCTCATATTGATATAAAGCAGAACTTACTTGGTTTTTGTCTCTGTTGAAAACACTGCCCCTTTCTGTTTCACCACCTCTTATTTAATGCTGTGGAAAATAGATTACCAAGAACATTATCTGTGTGTTGGGACACGTCACCAAATAAATTACCACTACTTAAAATATCACTACCAAGACAACCTCAGGTGTGAAATGACCTACTGATCACATCATCCACTTAGATAAGGAAGTGCATTACAGCATCTATGATAGGCACACCCTCCCTAAACTCATTGCCAATCATGTAAAAGAAAAATATTTATCTTCTCCCAATGCACTATGTTATACATTGTCAAAAATGCAACCACCAGTCTGAAGCTCCTAGTGGAGCACTTGCAGTTTTACTACACAAAAAGTGCAGATAAAGTGGTTCACAAGGCACACAGATCACTTGGATCCCCAGCAGCTGCTAAAGCACAACTACTGAATTAACTGTCCCTAACGTCCCTTCCAATCAATCACTGAGCAGCACTCTCCTCTGCTTCCCCAAAGTCAGAACGGTTGTATTTCCGCTTCTCCAAAGCCATTTCAGTCATTGCACTAGAAAGCCAAGTAAACACAGGAAAGAGTTATTAGAAGATCCCGCATGAGTGGATTCTGCACAAACTCATTTAACAAGGCTGCAATTCCTTCACTCACCATCTTAATCTCACAACAATTGAAACCCCGAGCAGACAAGTCAGTAAGGGAGCCCCAGGGGAAGGGCTTCCTCTGCATTTATCCAAATACCTAATGAAGTCATCAGTTCCAGGAGCCCCTTCCACCGTAGGGCTCATTTAGCCAAAACTGGTAAATAGATTTCTGAAGTTTGGGGCATTCTTAATCTGGGGAGATGTTTGCGTATTTTACAGGAGGGGAAACTTCATCAGATTAACATTGATAAAGAGAACAAAGACCCTGATTAAACACAATTCTTTATATCTAGCACTGAATAACTGAGTTTAATAATCACATTATGATCTCTTAACTCAGACAAAGAATGAGTAATTCACCTTTCACAAGCAAAAAATTCCTTCAAAGGAGCTTGGTTACAACCAAGCAACATCCTCAAATTGTTAAACCGTTGGCAAGATTAACAGGCTATGATAACAACAGCACTTGGAAAAGGTTTCATTTAACAAATTCTTTTATTACTTTTTTTTCAACATTTATTTAGATGCAAACAAACAGATCTGGAATTTTAAGTCTCAGTGTGTGCACACACCCCAAATAAGGCCATCAAACACCCCCAGGGCAGAATCAGCTGCAGAATATTGCACCCAGGGGACTTGCCTTGTGTCCACTAATCCCCCTGAATCACTGCTTTCCACTCACAAACTACCAGCAGCTCCTCTTTGCACAAGATTTCTTTTCAAAACAGATTGAATTTCTATACATCATTATGCACAGCACCAGCACATGCTGATCCCGGTAACTATTCCCTCTTTATATTCCAGGTTCCAGCTGTTGTCTTTAAAGTTACTCTGAACAAGTCTCCCAGCATCAAGGAGTTTTGCTTCTCAGGTTACCAGGCTCACTAGAGAAGTCACAAGTGTTACTGGCTGAACAATGGCTCCAAGTTGTCATGCAAAAGCAATTTACTTGAGATATCTATTATCTTTTATAGTTGCTTCTACAGATTGACCAAAAACAGGAAGCCCAGCTCTCACATTCCACTGGAATTGTGTAACAGCAATAACAACCTCAAAGGCTGATTCAATGGCATTTGCTCAGATCTATACCAGCAGCTCTCCTGAAAAGAAATCAGTGAGTCCAAGTGATGCCCTGCTCGTAGGTACAGATGCTCTTACAGAGCAAGCACATGCAGCCTGTCCCAAGGAAACACTCACTGGAGGTCGGTTCCCAGCCACATGTTTCACCACTATTTCTACTAAGAAAAACTCACAGCTGGAGCACACTCATGCCTGCAGAGCTGTTACCTCTGAGAGCACTGGGACTTGATGTTATCCATTACAATACTTCCAGCCAGCATTAGGGTGCCCCAGCAAAGAAAGTTTGAAGCTTTAAGTCTTGAAAAATTCCCTGCTCTACTCTTTCCCTTCCCAGGCTCCCAACAAGAAGCCATTGTTAGGGGGAGTAGGGTGACACTTCCTCTCCCAGTCCAAATTAGAGATGTATAAAAATAAACCCACACAGCTGTCCCACGACTTCACTTTATTTCACCCCGCTTCAATTAGATGAGAAGTCGTTCCCATTTCCTCACACTCCCTGGTTTGGGAACACCACCCTGCACAAAAGATAAAAGCGAAATACAAACCGAACCCCTTTTCAGCGCCGCTCTGCGGGAACCCACAGCGGGAAGCGGCACCTCCCCGCCCCTCGCCCGGGTTCTGCTCCTACCAACTCGCACAAAGCCCCAAGCCCGCCGCAGCCCGGGCTCCATCCCGGCGCCGAGCCGCGGCCGCGGGCAGCGCATCCCCCGGGCCGGGCCCGCCCGGCTCAGCCCGGGGCTGAAGTTTTCCAGGGGATGAATCAGACAAGTGCCTTTTCATCGCCGCGGGGAGCCGGCAGCGGCGGCAGGAGCGCGCCCGGCGGACACGTCCCCGCGTGCTTCCCGCACCGACCGCGCCGGGCTCCGCGCCCGCCCCGCTGCCCCGGGACCCCCCGGGGGACACGCCTGGTCGGCAGCGGAGCCGGGCGGCAGCGAGGGCCGGGCCGGGCCCGCCGGAGCCACCGGGGCCGCTCGGCGCCCCGCCGCTGCCAGCACCGCCGGGATGCTCCGTGCGAGCCGGCGCACGACCAGCGGCGGGGCGAGCGCCCGCAACTTTCCCCGAGTTGTATCGGCGCTGGAGAAGCCCCGGGAGCACTCACCCTCCGTGCCGCTCCGAGCCGTCCCGCCGCGCCAGCCCCGCCCGCTGCCCGCGCTCGGCGCGCCCCGGCCCCGCCGCCCCGGCCCCATTGGGCCGCCCGCCCGCACATCACGGTGCCCCGCGCTGCGAGTGGGCGGACAACGAGTCACTCAGGGCAGGGCAGAGCTCAGCCTACAGCCAGGGCACGCCCCGTCCTCTGCCGCCGTCGGGCTGCTCCGCCGTGCCTTCCCCCGCTGTGCTCCCTGCCTTCGTCGCTCTTGTCCTGCTTGTATTCGTCCTCATGCTCTGCCTGTATCCCCAGTCCCGCGCATGCCTCACTCCTGCCCGGCAAGCATCCCTTATTCTTCTCCTGTGTGCAATTCTCCTCCAAGCAGGCATCCTTTCTTCTCTGCAGGCATCCCTGCCCTCTGTGCTCAGACGGACTGTGTCCTGTCTCCCGTGCACACGCAGCCCTGGCTGCCTCAGCCCTGCCACGCAGACAGAGGAGCTCTGGGCTTCCCTTGCAAATTCCCCTTGTCTCCCCAGGAACAGCCCTGCGGGGTGATGCTGAGGATGTCCAGGGAAAGCTGGCACTGGTGGGCATATTGGGCGAGGAGCTCTCCACAGAGCAGAGCCAGGCGCAGGCACAGAGCCTGGCTCCCACGAGCAGTAAGTGCAGTGCAGGTGCCCTGTACCCTGCTATCCCTTGTACCCTGCTATCCCTTGTACCCTGCTATCCCTTGCACCTGTTATTCTGTGCTCCTGGACAGAGAGCATTGCCATGGCCTTTCCCCCCGCAGCCTCTAGCTGTCCAATTTGGGATAGGTGACCTCATAACTGTCCTAATTTCTACATTTGTTACACAGCTATTCACACCGAAAATTGTTAGAAGGGTTCAGGAAATCAAGGGCCTTAGGGACGCTTTTGCGTAAAAGTGGTGGAGAACAGAAGTTAATCCAAATAGGCCTTGAACAGAGAAAGAAAAAGCAAACACCTGCTGTGGGAAGAAGGAGGTGAACAGAGAGAAGGAGATGAGGCCAGAAAAAGGGGAAGTTGTTTCCCCAAACGGGAAGCTTCACACTCTTAGCCGATACTGACAAGTCCACCAGGACCAGGAGAAAACATGGGTTCACGTATTAATGTCTTCTTCTGGTTTTAGGAGAAAAGCAAATATGCATTCAGGCACAAAAAACCCTTTTCAGGCCAGAAAGATGAGACATTCCCATGCCTGGAGGTGAGAATAGCACAAAGTAATAAATTCATATCACAATCAGGAACACTAATGGAAGGTGCTGGCTGTTGTAATGTAAAAGCACATCTCCTATTTTGCTGTTTAACTATTTTCCACCAGTGTCAGAAAAACTAAACTTGCCAAAAGGTGACAGTTACCTAACAGACTATTAATAGATAAAGCACACACCAGCATTAGATCATTCTTTCTCTTCTCTTTCAAACTTAAATGTAGGGCATATTTAGCTGGAAGTGCCCAGTGAAATTAATTGCAATGAGTACTTAGTTCTCTGTGTTGGCAATGTCACAGGTGCACATCTCTGGATCTGAATCACATAGTCTTATGTTATGAATTTTCATATGAATTATTTACAGAAAGGCTGTCAGTCTGATCATCATAACTTAAGGTTAAACACATTTTGTTGTCAAAACTGCCGGGAAATTCGTTTTGCAGTGTTTTTCCAAAGCTACAAAATAACACGGTCTCATAAAGTTGTCCCACATGATAGAAGTGATGTGGCTCACAGTGGGAGTTTCCTCATCACATTAGCAGGAGCAGCTTCCTGAGAAGAATCAGACTGTCTTCCCATCATCCTTTTATTCTTTTTATACAGTTGGATTTCTCATTGGATATCGGAAATTCTTGCATATTCATCAGTTTATTAGGCTGGGTCTTGGAGATAGGAGTGGTAATTTTAGACTGATTTAAAAGATTAGTTCAATTTTAGACTCTGTGGTGGTAGTCCTGTGTTTAGATTAGAGCAATGCTTCACGCTGCATTACAAACACAACAGAGCTGGGAATATTTCTGATTCTGGATTTTAGCAAAAAAATTATACGTTGGATTACTTCTTTTCCCCTTCTCCTAGCATGCCAACATAAAACAACAGGAGACATGAAATCATCTTTGTGAATCTTGACTATTCAGAAAATGCAGATTACACATTTCCATGCCCTGCTTTTGTCCAAAGCAGTGATGTGAAACAGGCAACTCTTTGTTCTCTAAATGAGGGAGTAAAGTATTAAACATATTGAACGTTTACCAGTTTCCTCTTTATTAGGATTTCCCCATGTCTTCTTGCACAAAGAAAGTTGAGCTGTAGTAGACACATCCATTCATTCAGCTACAACCACTGCTTAGTACCTTAATATAGTCATCAAGCTCTGTTTAATATTTTTATTATGTACTCAATGTAATTACCATATTCTGATTAAGATGTCAAAATGTGGAGTTTCATTTACACTTAACTAGTGAACACCTTGTTTGCAAAAACACACAACTGCACGTTCTTGGGTGATTATTTATGGTTAAAAACACTCTAACACAGATATCAGTTTCCCTTTCTCAGGGCTTTCTGAAAGAGTGGATAGACTTTTTTAAGATCACCTGACAGCAGGATTCTTATTTCACTGCATCCACAGGTGATGTAACTGGTGAAAGGCAAAAATTTTGCCAAAGGTCACAGGGGAAAACTGGTCCCTTGAGAAATGTCCCATGGAGATTTTAAACAGAGACTGAAGCACAGGGTGAATCTGGAATATTGTTGTTGGCCAGTTCCTGAAATTATATTTGAGACATTTTTAAAGCCCTTTCAAAAACGTTGCTATTTAGAAAATTACAAAGAGCACTGTTTGCACAGAGGGACTTTCCACACAGTGCCATGAGAACACAGGACTTAGGGCCAGACAGGAGACAGGTATTTCCAACCTGACTTACAACAGGACTAGTGTTATTTAGTATGACTTTTAAATAAGTTATAGTGCAATATTCTTGCAGAAAATATGCAGACAGAGGATTCTGACTTCATAAACTACTAGCACATAGGAACCTAGGAGGAAGGAAATAGGCCATACTTTTTGAAAACCTGTTTAAACAGTGCTTCATTAATTCTCTTCTTCAGCAGAGTACAGTGAATTTAGCAGGTGTTAGAAAATGGTCTGGCTACAGAACCACAATGGAAGGAGACTGCCTGTTGGATTTTTTTTTATTTGTAATGATACGGATTTCTATAAATGGAGTTTATTGCCATAATAATCACCAGCCAGATGGAGGGTTGGCCCTGCATCCAGGATGACTTTGTTACTGATTCCTGTGGAAGGCGGATGGGCCCTTAAGAGACTTTGCCATTGCCAGGTTAATGTTAGTGTGACTCCGTGCTAGAGAACTGAAATGAATTTTTACTATATCTGTTGAAATGTAAGCTTCTTATCTGGCAGCTTAGCAATGCTTCTCCTGTACTGCTTTTCCATTGCATAAAAGTTAAATCATTTCTCTTGGCTGGGTTATTGAACAGTGCTAATAT
This sequence comes from Sturnus vulgaris, assembly GCF_052056855.1. NCBI lineage: Eukaryota > Metazoa > Chordata > Aves > Passeriformes > Sturnidae > Sturnus > Sturnus vulgaris. The sequence goes on along the minus strand of NC_142256.1, from coordinate 12,735,098 downwards.
CCACTGCTAAGATAGCTGCCCTAAGATAAAAATCATCACAGACCATAAGTGAGGGGTGGTGACAATCAGGAAGAGGGAAAGGAAGCCTGACAGGGCAATTAAAAAATTGTGTCTCTGATGCACAGTACACCAGGGAGAGGGAGAAACTGCAAAACACACTGTAGGAGTTCATATGGGTTCAGAAGAGGCCTTTAAGGAGGTGGTGTGAAATTCTTCCATTAGAATTAGGGCATCTGTTCTCAACTAGACTTTTGTTTTGTTTTCTACAAATACTTACCCACAACATTAACAGAATATAAGAACTAGGATATTAATGCCAAAAACACTTGTCATCAATCAAAGAGAACAACTGAGTGGTACTGTGAATGGATTAATAATCTGGAACTATTTTTTCCATTGCAAGAAAGCAGATGGGAATCTGCATAATATTTTGAACTACAGAAAATTGAATTTACCTCCCACTAGAAACATTTACTCAAATAATTCTGGGCACTTCTTTACTTAAAAACAACTTTTGGGAGATAACTATCAGTAAGTTTATCCATCAAGTTTGTCCAGTGCAGGGAATCCATATTCAAAGTCTACAGAAATCTCTGAGACTCCCCACGTGAGTGCAGCTTACCCACCAAAATTATCAGCCTGTCAGACTGTGGGCAGACTGCCTTCCCTCTCACTGTCCTGGCTGCTACATAACACATCACCTCATGGGATTCTAGATTGTCTTGTGAAACCACCAGTGCCTCTTATTTACTCTGCTCTTACTTTGGCGAAGGAGCTGCCCAGGGTCTTGTATTGTCTCCATCCTGCAGTGTGTGTTTTATTTGTTTAAAATCATATTCTTTCTTGTCGAGGAGAGTTTTTCAGGGATCACCCATGCAGCATTACAATAGCTCTTCAGTTCCAACTCATCAGTGGCAAGCCAGAGTTACACGTGATACCTTTGTACAGCCCTCAAGTAGAGTGTTTTTATGAGTTGAGCTTATAGAGGACTCATTGACCTTCGAAGCACATGGGAGAGTGGGTGACTTAAGATTTTATTTGCAGCTCATATCAACATCCCTCCTTCACCATTGTGGACTAAAATCCAAAAAAAGCATGACAATGAAAAAGTGATTTTGTCTCTTCTCTTTACTTGATTTATCAACCCATTAAGACTGGATGGCGAAAAGTTAATGAATCCACATTTCCTTTCTCCTAACTAAGGTACAAGCAACTGCTTCCAAAGAAAATAATGTTTCCAGAGAACATGAGATACAGAAGGTTAGGCAAAGATGATTTAGGGCAGAACTGTGGAAAATGCCATCTCTGCCATGTAGCTGAGAGTTGGTCATTTTTTATCTTGGGTGACACTCTGATGTGCTATAACCTGGTTATTTCCAGGGCCTGATGTTCTGCATGCAGCTTCTTATTATTAAATCATGGCAATGTGCTCAGAGCTGGACAACATTACCCTTAAATTAAATTTTTATAAGGGGTTTGAAGAGGGAAAAGCCTGGTGGATCGGCAGGATAGACATGGGACAATACTTCATAAAGTTGGTTTTGCACTGGGGCAAGACTGGAGGCAGGAAGTACAACAGCTGCTCATACAGGCCATTCTGTATGGTACAGAGAGCCTGGGATGGGATGAACAGGGACATGTACAGGGCCTCCAGGGAGGAATCTTGAGTGCACAGTGCTGACCTTTGTGCCAGTCGAGCTTGCAGCAATGGCCTTGCTTTCACTTTTCTCTCCACTCTGCCTTCCTTTGGCTTAAGTCAAAATGAGGTACAGAGACAGCATGGCAGCTAATGAATTCTATTCACCTGCTGCAGGCTAAGAGCTGGAGGCTGTGCTTGATAACTGAGGAAGTGCTCTTCTGCTCAAGGACACTTTTTCTTATGTTCCTAATACTTACTAATTTTACCATATCTTCACCAAAAGAGTTGTCAAGCATTTGAACAGGCTGCCCAGGAAAGTGGTTTAGTCGCTATTCCTGGAGAGATTTAAGAGTCTTGTAGATGTGGCACTGAGTGAAATGGTTTAGCTGTGGGCTTGGCAGTGCTGAATTAACGCTGATGATCTTAAAAGTCTTTTATGACCTAGATTATTCTGTGATTCTAACTAAGACTTCTAGTCTGTAACATATTTGTGAATATTTTGTTCTCATATTCTCTGGACTTTCTCCTTGATTTTTCTTATTTTTTGTGCTCTAGCTTTTGCTTCCTTCCTTTTACTCATGCTAGCACAAAGTTCCTTCAGCTCCTACAAAACTCAGTCATCCTACAGCTTCCAAAATCTATGGTGAACGGAAGTGAAGCAAGGCTGTCTACATTCCTGCAAGCCCAGGGCTTGGGAGATGGTGTGGATGTGTGCCAGTGCTAATAAATAGGGAACTATTAGTGACTGTGTAAGGCAGGAAAATTGCAGAACAAGATAAGACTCACAGAATTCTCTTACACTGATTTTGGATAAGGATATTTACCCAGGGGGAAAAAAATAAAAAAAGTTATCCTTAAAAGCAGTGGTCTCTCTGCAGCCATGTGTGTGTTTGTGCAGGAGCTGTGCTGTGTGTGTGACAGCAGCTGGACCCTGTGTGGAGGTACAGCTGTGACATTTGCAGTCTCACAGCCCAGGCTGTGGCTGTTCCCAGCTCTGAGGCCAGGCTGCACCACACCTGCCAAACCAAACACCCTGTGTAGCTCCACTTGGGCTCAGGACACATGAAAACCAATGCAGTGGCTGGGACAAACTCAGTGAAGCAGTTTCTTTAACAGATCCAGCAACTGCAAGGCTTTGTTTGCTTCTCCTGTGCTCAGATCCAAGGAAGCTGCTCTGTCCTGAGTTGTATCTCCAGGTAGCTGAGTGCTGCTGAGGCAGGGCTCATCCTGCTGCTCAAAACCAGAAGTCTCTGCTGGGTACCAGCCTCCTCAGGATGTGTGGGTGCATCGACTGGTGCTGGTGCATTAGCCCACATTTACATATCCATGCTTTGCATTCCCTAAACTGTATTGCCAAGATCACAACAGCAAAGAGAGAATTGCTTGAAAGTAATGTGACTTTTGTGGTGATTGTGTGTGGAATGGGGGCAGAAAGCAAAGGAACTCCTTGTGGTCAACGAGAAGAACGTAAGGAATTACAGAGACAGGCCAAACAAAAATCAGTCTAGGGTGGTCCAGGTTCATGTATACTGCTGTAGGATATGGCTATTTACCCTCTCCAAGGCACTTCCAGCCTTATCTCCTGCTCTTGTCATTCCTGTTTGTTGCAGGAAAGCAAATTTTATTTCTGGTCACGCTGGGATTTCTCTCCTTTCCCATCCATCTGTGCAGGATCCCAAGCAGCAGAGAGGGTGCAGCCACAGTGCATGGAGCAGCTGCAGGCTGTGTGTGCAATGAAGTTAACCTCATTTCCAGCCCCCATAAGTGGTGCTTAGCTCCATCCCCCTGGCACAGGAGCATGGATCAGTCCTCCAGGCATCAGCATGCAGAGTGTTGCATCCAGCTGGCAGCAATGCTTTCGCCTTCCTGACCCCACCACTGTACTCCCTGTGCTGAGCTCCTGCTGTTCTAGTTTTTGCTGATCTAGACGTGTTAAAATTAATTTTTCTCTTGGTGCCTGACTCTAGGCAAGGTTATTAGATAGCTGGGTCACTGCAGTCTCTGACTGTCAGCTGCTGAAATCATTTGCATTGGGCTGTGGGCTGGTAACCCACTAAATAACCACTTTTGATGACTAATGACCATCAAAACTCCTGCAAGCTTCATTTTAAAAACAAGGAGTATTTTATTCAAAGAGAACAAGAAAATGTATTTCCATGTTGTAAAATTATTGGCCTTCATGTGTCAAGAGCCTAGCTCAATTTCCCTCTGCTCTACATTCTGGAATCATTACCACACTTATTTCCAGTAGTGCAGAAAGTCTTTTCCATATGCCTCCACTTCAGCCAGTAGTCTGTAGGTAGTGTTTAATGTCTCCTAGGCAGGAGGAGACGAGGACAAACCAACAGCTTTACTGTGATGACAACGACTGTAGAAAACATAAAACCTTTCTTCAAAAGCGGTCCCCACCTCTGAAAGCAAGCCCAGTCCTGCAGGGAGTGCTTCAACTCCTCTGAGGAGTGTGTAGTCTTGGGACAGTCTGTAAAAGAAGCTCACAGAAAGCTTCTGTGTCCCAAAAAATCCTCTTTGGCCAGAGCAGCATTGTACCTCATCCTGGCTGAAGGGAGAGAGCTCAGCAATGAAGATGCATAAAGTTAAAAATTCATTTAGACATTTGAATTCGTAACAAAACATTTTTTGCATGGATATTTGCTTTCACAGCATTGAAGGAAAATTGTGCCAAATGAGATGAGTGAGCACAAACTTCATCTTCTGCATTCACATAATTTGCATCACAGGACTTTTAACTGGACAGTCTTGGCATTTCACATTCCAGCTCAACAACAGTCCGCAGATTTTGACCAATGTGCTCACTAAAAAAAGTAATTTACTGGAAAAGGACAGTAAACAGCTCATAAAAAGTGTGTTCTCAGCATCAGCTGCAGACAGGAATTTCTCCCAGGAGCCCCTCTTGCTCCCTTTGTTAGAGCTGATAGGTGCGTGCTGCACCAAAGGGAATTCATAGCTGTGTCATGGCTCAAACACAGAAGAGAATAATACTCTTGTGGAAAAAAAAAAGGTTCTCTAGTGGGCTGGGCACAGGCAGAATTAGAAAACAGGCTGTGTTGTCCTCAAGCAAGGGCATTCCATGTCCTCCTGCTTCTGCAGCAGGCACTGACAGTCTTTTTAAAAGTGGCAGATGAGAGCAGTGAGAGTCTCTCGATTCCCATGTGTGGAGGATACCTGAAGTGACCTGGCCCTGGCCATACTGACCTGTAGAGAAAGGACAAACAAACTGGTTCTTAGAAGGTCACTGTGGGCCCCTGCTCTCAGCAGTGCCAAGCCAAGGATATTCCTCAAACCATGTGTCCCAGCCATGTTATCAGTGTTTAAGGGGACATCTTTTGGGTCCCTGCCTCAGCAGCCACTCCAGCAGAAGAGCCCAAAGCTCTATTTCTGTAGAAATACAGCTTTTTGGCAAGGGCTACAAGGTCCAAGACTTCTCCAAGGGCCACACTTGCAGGAGAGGTGGCCATGTGCAGCCCCCAGGAGCTGTTTTGCAGGGTGGTGGCTGCAGTTACAGCTCTCCCAACCTCAGCCCCTCCTGTGCTCCATGGAGACAAAACAGGGTTAAGAGCCGCCAGCACCAACTACCCAGAGAGAGCAGGGCACTCCTCTGATGGACAAAGTAACATATATCTGTCCCACAGAGATCTCATCTCATTTTTTACTTGGCAGTGGGAAGAGTTTTGATCTCTTACTGCTTTTTTGTTGTTGTTGTTTTAGCATTATCTGTCCTCACTGCTCATATTTTTGATGTTCCATCCAGACCAACATCAACTGCTGTGACAGCTATGAATAAAAGTCTTTCTTCTAGAAGCAGGGCAAGCAACATTTGGCTTTAGTTTTGATTTTGTCCCAAACACTTTTACAATTGACTTAGTTTTTGTGTTCACACATGTATCTCATAAGAAATTTGAGATGAAGCACTGCCAAAGGCATTAACACAAAAAAACATGTTTCAGCCACTAAATATCCCCTCCTGATCTGTGAAAATGGTTCTTTTCCAGTCATTTTATGCTTATGGTCCATCAAATTGGTACTGGAAGAAAATCTGAGGTAGCTTTCTCTGTCACATAGCTGCTACATGCCTCATATTTGCTTTATCTTTTGAAACATTCCATTTTTGGTGGTGATGACATCCATACTGTCTGATGGTTTTGTCAGACCAGCTTGAAGGCAGCTTGAAAAACTTGACCTTGTTTACAAGTGATTGTAAAGGTCTGTGTTCCCTGTGGATTTAATTCTTGTATTAATGTAACTACTTAAGGATTATCTTGAAAGAGCTGTTTTACAAAGAATTGGAAATTACACATTATGAGAGGGCCTGATGGACTGACTGCAGTTCATCAAGAACTGCTCCAGCATGGGTCCCTTCCATGGGGTCAGTCCTTCAGGAAGAGCCTGCTCCTGGTGAATGACAGAAAGTGTGGAGCCAGGTCAAACTCAGCAAATCACCCCAAATCCTAAGGAATACAAATTTTAACCACAGATTCAAGTGCAATATTTCAAAGCACAATCACTTGACATTTCTTTTTGAATGTGAGATTAAACACTTAAAGGAGGCTGCAGGTGTTGAAAATATTCAAGTTGATGCAAAATGAGTTATTTATTTTCACTCCAGCTACAACTTATCCTTTTCCTGTTTTGTTTTGCTAGCAAAACTGTGATTTTCCCATCCTGTAACTGGGAAAAAGAAACTAACTTCCCCACCGGGGACCAGCCTCACAGGCCTGGGAGCTGGAAGATGTGCTGTGTAGCACACATTAAATAAAACCTTTGCCCTGCAATTCAAACAAGCCTATAATGGTTATATGTTCCCAACTGGCAGGAAGATTTTTCCACATCCATGCAGCCTTCTGGTGCATACACAGCTCCTCAGGTTTAAATGTCAGCTTGAGACCCTGACGTCTTCTTCTCATCATGATAATAATCTGCAAGTGAGCAAAACAGAACTTTTAGTTGTTTCCCTATCAAGTCCCACCCTAGCTAACACCACCCAGCTTCTCAATCCTTACAACCTCTGGGTTGGATGTTCTTCTGGGAACAGCCCAACATTTTTTGTAAAGATATGCAATATTTTGCATGATTTTTAAAAATTTGAACTCTTCCTTAACAGTGCTACCTCCTTGAATCCACCACTGTGTGTCTACCTGCCAGCTTTCACTCTTTATTCAGAGAATTTAGATAATTTGGGGTAATGATGATCATGTCCCCTGGCCATGTGCCATCTAACACAGTGGGTGCTGAACACATGTGGATTCTCAGAACCAGGGTTATGGGGGCAGTCATGACATCACAGAGGGGCACAGGAGGGTAATGGGCTGTGAAAGGTCACAGCAATGCAAATCCACGTTTTCTGCAGTGAAGCCCTGGCTGACACATATGATGTGATCTGGGTGGCTTTTAATGGCAGCTTTTCCTTCTGGCCACAGACCTGCCAGGGGCTGACAATGCCTCTGTCCCAAACTGCCCTTTGCCATTTGCCCTTGTGCAGCTCTGCTTTATCGATGCGGCCACTGCCTCCACCCCAGGACAGATCACTCAGTCCCCAAGTGAGCCCTCCTCCACAGTGGGAACTGCTATGAAACCCTGGAGAGAAAAACTTTGATCTTTATCAGCGTGAATATAAAGACTTCTTGGAGGCCATCCTTCCCCAGCTGCTCTGGCCGAGTGGAGCTGCAGCCATTGCTGGCAGTTCTGGGCATGCCAAGGGAATGCTAACACGTGCTAGGGGATTAGGATGACACAACTGTTGGAACAACAGCTGGGTGGGCTGACCCTGGCCAGTGGTGTGGCCAGCCAGGGTGGCTTATGGAATCACCTGTTGCATGGGGTGCTGCTCCTCTCAGCTCTCTTGCACTCCCACATGTATGCAAAACTGATTTTTCATTGCTATTATTAAAAGAATAATTTCCTCATGCAAGGATGTAGTATGTCATCATTTGCTGTGTGAAAATCCTGATTCACCTGGGGACAGTCTGTATGACTGCTTGCAGCTGCATCAGCCTTCTCTTCCCTTTTCCTCACACAGTGCTCTGTGTGGAAGAAAACAGACAGAAAACAGGAGAAGTCCCATGTGGTCAGATTGTTTTAGCAGGATGGTTGAGACCAGAGGCTGCAGTTGTCTGGTAAGGACCACAGATTTACCCAGCAAGGTCCCAGCTGTCAGCAGATCCTCCCCAGGATCTCCTTTACTGCTTCTCTGGCCTTGACCATGAAATAGTTGATCTGAGCTGCTCCCTACGTCCTCCAGCAGCCTTCTGTGAGTCCACAAGCTGCTGGGCAAACACTCTTTGTTTACTTTTTATTGCCTGTGCTATGTCTCTCCTAGCAGCACAGTTATCTGCTGTGTGTATAATACACCAGCTCTCCTGTAAAACCGCCCTTGTTGATGGTTTTGTCAAACTGTTCCACGACATTTCTGTACCCTAAGGAGGCATTGGCAGGAGGATCAGGGATGGCAATACTCCATGGTAAGGGGCTGAGATGAGGGAAGGGTAGAGAGGCCACTTGTGCAGATGCTGAAACTTCCACACATCAGTCTGCTGGTCTGTATCTCTACGTTGCCACTTTTGGCTGTCCCTGATGACCTGGAGAGAGGCTTTAAGAGTGTGATAACCACCCATCCTAAAAAAGTGAACAGTGTCAGGAATCCATCAAAGGGCAGAAAGTGAATCACAAAGCAAGGAACATTATTGTATCACAATGTGTCTCCAAAATGCTTTGCTGAGCTCAAAATCCTCTGAAACCTGGTGTCTTGCAAAGTGAGGATGCTTTCAGGAGTGAGAGCTGATCTGCAATATGGCAAGGACCACCCAAGCAACTGGGCACCATTGGTGCAGCAAGGCAGCCACCCACTCGCTGGGGATGAGAGATGGAGCTGCTCCCATGCTCACCCTCCATGTGGGAGGGTGGGGATGGGGTCTTGTCCTCTGCTGCCACCCAGTCAGGCTGACAGAATAGGTTCTCTGATCTAGGGAATTAGTAGGTGATATAAAACTCACGATAAGGGAGGACTGTGACCCCATCTGCCATGCGAGTACTTACAAGAAAGGTATAAAGGGTAATGCAGGTTCATGGCCTTGGCTCTGCCCAAGTGAGATGTGTAACAAGACCTGCCAAGGTCTTGGCTCTTTTAAAGCAAAAAAATAAAGCCAAGAAGGGAAAGTATAAGTGTCCTTCTTTTCTCCTAAAAGAAACTTCAGTGCTGGTGTTCAGGGAGACCACAGGTTTCTGCAGCTCCATCAGCCTGCTCTGCCACAGCCCAGCTTGCCCACAGGGCTCAGTGTGGCTGTCTCCACCATCACAGTGCTGAACATGCCTTTTCTCAGCTGGCAGGGGAGAAAATGTGCTGGAAAGCAGAGAAAAAGGTTTCAGATTCAAAGAGTTCAAAGCAAATGAGAACACTGGGAGAAAAACAAGAACCTTACCAAAGGTGCACCTACTGTACCCTGGAGCAGGCACAGATGAGAGAGCATTTGTCAGCTCAGAGGTCAAAACAAACCAGAAAGAGAACATGTCTGGGTTAGCAAGACAGGGAGGAGAAAAATATTTAATCTTGAGCAATCAGGAGCATTTTGTTCAACCTGAACATTCCTGTTTCCTAACTCTAAATTTAACTCCCCCTTATACTTAAGGTTACTTTTAATGGAAAAAAATGCACTTTAAAATCTTTCATTGGAAATTCAAATAGTTGCAGAGGTCCTCAGGTGAAACAAAGGGAAAAACAGAAGATGTTGAATCAAACATGTTTTTCAGCTGTAGTTGTTGTCAAAATCTTGAGTACTTTTTTTTTTCCCAAATACCTTTGTGCTCTCATTTTGTGAAGGGGAGATGTGAGAACTACTCATGGGCAGCAGCTCTGAGACTATCCAGTTGAAGAAAAAAATCATTAAAGATTTTAAGAAGAAGGACTCAGCTCAAGCCTGTACTTGTGCCCCGGTGTGCACGTGATGAAACAGGTTCCTGACTGCCCTGAACTGATGGCATATTTGTTATGAACATATAATCATCCACCTGCAAACAGCAGTGGGTGCCAGAGTTCATTAACCTTTGCATCTGGCAAGGGCTCATACTCATAAACCCCTATGGCTTTGTTTTTGGACTACCCAGTGCTGGAGACAGCAATGAGAAAGCAGAACCTCTTTGCCATGGAGCAAGAGAGGCTCAGCAGCTCAGAGGCAGTTGGTACCAGGAGGAGCCAAGGATGAGCCAAGCAAGGGACCCCGGGATTTTTTGCTTCTATGTTTTTTAGGGTACAATGGTGGCAGACACACCTGGGGCTTAATCTCTTTCCGAGTGTTTATGTGGGACTTGACCTTTTGGACTTGCAAAGTGAGGGGCAGCTCAGCCCGAGGGTGGTGGTGCAGCAGGGGACAAAGGGTGTGACATGTGGCACCTTTCCTTCCCTTCTGCCAGGACGCCTCCCAGCCTGAGGACTTTGTAGCAGTGTTTTTCAGGTCACTCGTGTGAGAGCACTTGGAATTCATTGTACAGTACTTTGTCCAAAATTCTGAAAAAAAATCATAACTTTTTCAACAGCTAAAGCATGAAGCAAACAACTGAATTAAGAGGGATCTTTGGTTATTAAGAGTTTTGGAGAGCAGTTTTAGATTCATGAGTTGATTACATAGAGTATGGATGAGAAGGGCAAGCATGAGTGTGTACAGGGCTCTAGCACAGCAGATCCTGGTACAAACAGGCTTTTTGTCTTTCCCTTCCCAGGAACATCACCCCTGATAGCCATGCATCCTATGGATCATAGTGCCTGCTGTGGAGCACTCAGGAAAGGTGTCCCACCCTGCCCTGGCAGCTTTCAGAGATAGCATCTCCCCCACAGCAAAGCTTCAGATGTGTTAGAAAAGCAGTGTCAGCATTAGGAAACATGTGTCCCTCAGCTAGTCTTGATTTGGACTTTACCTTGGACTGTATCCACTGCAGGGCAAATGAAGTCAAGCCTTAAAAACAACTTCATAATGGCTTTTTGTATCATAGGCTTTTTGATCCTGATAAGATTTTCTGTTACCGTATGCTAAATGCCAGAAGTTCCTTGAACCATTATCTTTGAATTTCAACAACACCATTCCATGGGAAAGCAAACTCCTGCACATGGCAGTGAGGTGGCAGAGAGGAGCAATCACTTCTGTCTCTACTGCCTGTTTGTCACAGCAGCCCTGGGAGCACAAGCCACGGACCAGATCCCATGCCATGGGGAGCTCCCACACCCCTGTACTGCTGAACAACTGGCCCTCAAAATCCAATACATGCACAAACTTGTGACACAACCCAAGCACTGCCACCCAGTTTCCCTCAGTGCAATCTGAGAAGCTTTTCCTGCCCTGTCCCTCTTTCACTCTATAGAAAGGCACCTTATCATGACCATGGCTTCTGTTGTAAACAAAGCATCTGATCCCCAAACAATAGGCATCTGCAGCTAAATAAGGGTGCAGTCTGTGCTGTTTAGGGTGGATCTTCCTGAAAATGCAGATTGAGTTTTGGACTAAAAGTACAGGGGAGCATCACCCTTCATAGCAGCAGCACCAATAGAGATGAGCCCTTTGAGGGCCACAAGAACCTGCACAGTTGCCTGCTCAGAATATCAGCAGCAGCCAGCATCAACAGGACAGCAGCACAACAGGAACCACCCTGGGCTGGGGGTGAGAGCTGGTAAGTGCTGCCTTCTCCTCTCTAGCCCTGCAAAGATCTCCCACAGCACTACAGGGAAAGCTCACTGCTTGACCCAATACTCTGCAGAAAGGCCACACAACTTTTGTGCTGCCAATGCTGAAGGTCTCACAGTAGTCATGATGCTCTCTCCCTTTTTCTTTCTTTTCTTTACTCTGTACTTACTTACCATTTAAATAATAACCTTCCTGTTACTCAGCATAGTCAGAAAAATCAAACTCATGTAGCTGAGAAGCAAAGGCCTGATTCATCCATAGGATTTTGGATGTCAATCATAGTAAATCAGTGGCATTCTCTGAAAATGAGCTGCAGAACAAGGACTGAGCAGCAGCCTGTTTCAGCTGTGTCTGTGATTCCTTTGTTATGATTCACCTTACACAAATATCCAAATAAACAAGTTTGCTGCCAGGAATATTCTGGTGAGAGGCAACACGTTGAAAAAAGTCACTGAACTCTTGCTCTGAATGGAGAAATCTCTTCCTGACAATTTGATCACTGAAGGTGCCCTGGCTTGTGCCCACAGACTCTCTGTGCCCGAGGCAGGTACCCACACCATGTGCTTGGCATAGCACACAGTCACACCAGGAATATGCACAGCCTTTTCTTGGCACATCTCAAGGAAATGCATATTTTTCCACTGTGCTGTCTTTTTGAATCCTTACACAGAAAAGTGTCATTAAATGCTGTTCCAGTATTCTCCTTGGTTTTGCTGACCTTGGTATCTGGATGTACTTGATCTTCAAACCAGGACTTTGCCACTATAATAAGGGTTTCTCCCTTATCAGAGACTTCCACAGCCTCTTCTATTTCTTGATAGACTCTATCTTTCTAAAACAAAATTGCTGATTTCCCACCTGCAGTGTCCAATGTATCAGCAGATCTGTTGACTTCAATCGATCAATGAATATCTAATGTTGCTCTTGCTTATGTGGACCAAACCCTTCATTGTGTGTCCCAGGTTTACAGTGTGGCAGCATAATGTGGCCTCGACCCAGAGTGAAGCCACCACACTGGTGTCTGCAAGAATTTAGTACAGTTGCCTGGACAAGCAGCTTGAAAAATATTTGAGATGCTGCAATATATCCCGAAGACAAAGAAGACAACTGCTTCGGACAGGCTGACAAATGAGCCTGTTACCCTCTGTCCCTTAGCAGATCCTGTGCCATTTATTAACTCCTGTCAGAAATGGCTCAGGGCTGATCCCCTGGGTATAATGTTCTAATTTCTAGGGGTTATACATATGGGTCATGCAGAAGTCCAGGCCTGGAGCACACACTGCCTGGAGCTCTGCAGACTCTGCAGCCATCTAGAGTCATTGCACAGGGAAGGGGGTCCATAGAGGGTGAAAAAAGAGCAGAGAGTGAACCCTCCCTCAGATTCAGAGCCACAGATTGTCTCCTTTTTCTCCCACTTAAAGAGTTGACTGAGCCTTTCTGAGCTTGGGCTGTTTGTATGTTTACATTAACACAGGGTTAAGTTGTTACTAAGCAGGTATTCCAGAAAAAGAAAATAAGAAAATACCTCCACTTTTAGATGTATCTAACTGTCTAAATCCTATTGCTAGACATAAGTTCAAAACTAAAACTATTCCTTCTCATTTTCTTCAGACAGTGCACACTTCCAGGATACAGAAATAGCTCAGCATCCCTTTTCAATAGTTTATGAGTTGTCAATTCATGCTCATTGTGTCCTGTGTTTAGAAATCATCTAAAACAGCAGGATGTATGTACCAGGCCCAAGAAGTCTGTTTTATTTCATACACGTCACTATTTAGACCAGCTGTGCTGGTGAGACTTCCTCACATTACTGCTATTGTGAGTAGAGCAAAAGACACTGAAATACTCTATTTCAGAAGGCTGCTAAATGACAATGTTTGAAGTCTTGATTGCAGAGCAAAGTCTTTCTAATTCAGAATTATGGAACTTTCCCTGGAGCCACGTGGACGTTTCAGGAAGTCATTCAAAGGAGCAGTTTTTGCAAAGGGAGGAGGTTTACAGGAGGATCTTTTCCTCTCAAACATGTCTTGAGTTTTTCTGAAAAGAGACCAGTGTGTTGTAAAAGTTGTCTGCTGACTATTTTTGTACTCCTTCATGAGATCTGTGCCACAAGGACACCAGGGAAGGGGTTTGCAGGAGCCCACACATGGTCCCACCCAGCAGGGAAACCCTGCAACCTCCCCTGCTGACAAATGGCACAAGGAGATAACCCCCAGAAATAACGACCATGAAAGAAGCTGGGGAAGGGGCAGAGGCAGATAAACGTGCAGAGACACTGGACACCACCAGCCTTTCTCCAACAGAAGAGAAGTTTTCATTTATAGGTCGTCATTGCTGACTGTAAAGGAGAAATGTACAATGAAAATATTATAATAGCCATCATATACTAATGCAGAAATAATCATTCATTGGTTATGGATCTGCTGTTGAGCCAAGAAGCTCCGTGTACCCCTGACTTTGGAGTTCAGCTGTGCTGCTGGCTGTCCTAAAGGACAAATCCTGCTCTGGCTACAGCTCTCCAGCCATAAGTCACACTTGCTGCTGTGAAGGGCAAGGGAATTTGTCTCTTTCAAAGCTCTTGAAACTAAAAAGTTTTCTTCCACAGTGACTTGAAATATTTCAGGAAAGTTATTCTTTCATATATTATTATTATTTGCTTTTTAAAAATTTGATTTAAATGGTCAGAATTTTTCAAAATCAGAAGTGAAATTGCAAAGAATGTTAAATACGTCAATTTTCTCTAAATCTTCAGATTTGCTCAAACACAACCATTCTCATTTTGCCAGACATCAAAATATTTCTTTAATCCTGCATTTCTCATGAATTTTGTCTGTTTAAACCACAAAAAAATAAAAAATTCTTAATCTTTGCTGGACAAATGAGGGATAAGCTGAGAAGCAGGCTGTAGATGGCCTGCTAAATTGGGAGCAGAGGGATGCAGGCATACCTGGAAGGGAATCAGAAAATGTTCCAGGAATGCTGTCACTATATGAGCTGTGTGTCACTATGTGAGCCCAAAAGCAGCACTGACTGCTGCATTCAGGCACCTAAATGCAGGAGGAGCAGAGCATTTCCATGCAGGTATCACCAGACATCTCCATCTCTGTTCCCTCCTGTGTAGATGTGGTGATGCTGAGTGTAGCCTGGAGCAGAAAGCAGCTGTCTGGAGGAAGGATGCTTCCTGGGGCATTGCCTTTCACATCCAGCTCTCTGCAGCAGCCAGTGCTGTTGCAAATAACAACCTCCAGGCAGGCAGGAACTTTTCCAGTCAGGCAGAGTTTGCCTAGAAATGCCCACATGGTGTGATAGGAAGCATGTGAACAACATCCAGACCGAGGATGCAGGCTCCGGGTCCAACTGTGGAGCCATGCTTAGGGATGGAGGCATCACAGCCCTCTTACTCTGGGACTTACTCTGGGAAACATTTCATACCCCAAAAGCAACTAGGATCCTCATTTTTAGGTCTCTGTGAAAGGATGACAGGAGGTGAGCTTTTCTTCCTTACCAAGCACATATATTTAGGAGACCAAACTCTGTCCAGTCTGGGGTAGGAGCACAAGCCAATGCCCTGTGCCATTCATGATGTGTTATGATTACTGACTGACTAAACTAGGCTCAACTAAGAGTTCCCCAAATGCCTTTCCTTTCCCAATTCCTGCACAGCTTTTTCCCTTCACACTGTGGCCCCAGCAGTGCAGGCTGACCCAGCCCGTGCTGGATGCCATCTCATGTCTTTCCTCCCCACTTCTTTCTCCTCTTGTGTTTTTGCAAAATCTGCAAAATCAGTGTTCCCCAGCAGAGCTGGTTTCTTTCCTGGACCCTTTTTGGGCAGGAGTAGATGGGTGCGTGTGAGAGACAGCAATACAGACTGAAGTTACGGAGAGGCAGAGCTCTAACCCAGGAGGGGCAAAGGAAAATGTCTTTTGTTGTTTTTGGATTAGCTCACCCAGAGTTTCTCTTTGTTTTTCTGCCAGGGCTGCTCTTAAATGTCTGACTGTACACGTTTCAATGCTTATTGAAAGAGCATTGCTTCCCACAGCTCAACATTTTTTCCATGCAGCTCATAAGCCCTGCAGTGCCATGCAGCTCCCCCAGAGCTCTCTGCCCCTCTGCAGCCTGGGGGCAGAGAATGAGGACATCTCTGCAAAATGCATCCTGCTCAGATTTGATCAGCTACAAAGCTGGGAAAGCTCAGAGGCAAAAAATCAGGTGTTAATGGCCCTGAACTCAGTGATAACTTCGTCAGCACTGGGTGTGAGTGAGCTGCTTCCAGCTGGGAAATTGCCGTGGGGTCAATTGAAGGAAATAGCAGAGCAGAGGTGGTGTCTTGGAACACCGTGTCCTTGCAGGCAATGCTGGCACGTGGCTGTGACAGCCTTACCCCTGGGACATCAGCTCCACAGCCCACAGCACCCACGGCAGCACTGCCCTGCTCCCCACGGAGCAGGCTGAGGGGGCACTGGGTGTTGGGGTGCTGGATATCAGGTGCTGGATGTCAGGGTGTTGGATGTTGGGGTGTTGGATGTTGGGGTGCTGGATGTTGTGGTGCTGATGTTGGGGTGCTGGCTGTCAGAGCACTGCTCTGGCTCTCCTAGTTTCTGGTTCAATCCAACCTCCTCACAGCAGCCTCACCCTTAGGCTTAGGCTAGGGAAGTGGCTCAGGCCAGCATCCTCTTCTGAAATATGAGTTTGGGGCAAGAAGTTTTCACGTGCTTAGAAGTGTTTCCTTCCTTGGGCTTTCTCAAAGGCAAAGAGAGATAACTTGCAGGCCTGGAGGGAATATGGTGTCCTGCCATAGCTTTCTTCCTTTTTCTTCCTTAGCCTTAAATGCTGAAATGCTCTCTTCTTTGCTGTCACCAATTTTAATGGTTACAGAGAAAGCAGAGGCCAAGCAGGGAGCATGCTGGGCATGTAAATCCTGACTGAGAACAAGTGCACCATAATAAGGTTTGAAATCTTCCTCTGGCAGATCACCTTGACCCCCATCTGTCTGCAAGGAGCACCAGCAGTGCAGAAAGGCAGCTGGGGAAATGGGATGCCATGGGTGGAGGGAGCTGAGCAATCCAGTCCTCTAGGCTGGGTACCATGTCCTGTACACCAAGGTCAGGGGTAACCCCAAATGGGGCTGATGAGGAGCATGAGCCAGGAGCTGTGTCCCCTCTCCTGAAGGCACTTAAACCCACAGCCTTGTGTAGCACACAGGGTTGATGTCCCTTTCCTCGCCTCTGGCTGCAATTCTGTTTCAAAAGTGTTTTTTTTATTTCTGATTCTCACAGGAGCAACCTGTATTCAGTCATCAAGTGAACTGGCAGCGTTTTGTTGCTCTTAAGTGCTTTCAATCCGTGTGCCTTGCTGGGAAAAACACTGTCTCCTGTAAGAAATACCTACGGTAAATTCAGAATCCCAGGCATCCCAGCAGTGCTCTAAGACGTTTAAGATGCATTTGAGGAAAGCTGCCCTTTGTTGAACTGTTTCATCACGCACTGTTTAATGCAATTGCTGTCTCCTTGCCTTGAATAATGTATATAATAGCTAGTGTTAGCTGTGGTCTCTGGTGTGTGAATAACAAACAGCAGCCGTGGTTGGAGGCTGGCTCTGGTGAGCAGGCACGGTGCTTCCACTCTCATCTCCTTGGAAGAGGAAGTCAGCAAACACTGGCAGCTCTCACAAAATAAATTAATGCACCCTGATGTGCACACAGTGAATATTGGACAGACATATATGCATCCTCTGTCAGTAGTCAATTAGCACCCAGCTGAGGTCAAGGTGCTGATATGCACCAGGAGCAGCAGCATGGGGGAGTGGGGCACTGAGAACACAGCAAAGGACCTGGGCAAGGTTCCTACCATTGCCAGGTATCAGGATGAGGACTGCAGGAGATGAGGTCTTTTCCCAAGCAGTATTTTGTTCTAGTGGCCCCAGGAGCAAGGATCATCTAGGAAAAATGATTGGTATGGTTAGGTGAACCATGGATTGTGTAGGTAACAGTGAACTGTGGTGGTGGGCTAGAGAAGGAGACTGGAGCATGAGGGACAGAGTATTAAAGCAAGTACACAGGGCTGCCAACAGAACAGCCAAGAGAAGCAAAAAGTATTAATGAACATCTTTTTTCCACTATGTTGCAAAGCAGGCACTGAAAACAGTCAGTGGAAACTGGAGGAATTTAAAATATTTTAATAACAACCTCTCATCTTATCAAGGGGATTTCCCCAGTGCATCTCAAACACTTTACTGATGAGCTTAATATCCCTTGTGCTCAAAAAACAGATAAGAAGACTGAGGCTCAGCTGGACAAAAACATCCAGCTATCAGCCACAGAGAGCTCCTGTCCCACAGCAAGTTCTGCCCCCACACTCCCCTGTGCAGAGTTGTGTGCAGCAAAATTCACCTTCTCAGCACACATGGCCCAAAGTGTGATGAAAATGGCAACATTCCTCAGTTACATATTCCTAATGCTCCCACAGTCTGGCTGCCACCCTCCTTGGCATCATGAGCCACGACATGCTGTCACAAGGAAGGTGACAGTGCAGCACATTGAATACACAGAGATTATTCTTTCCAGCTTTTGAGACTGAGATGTACCATGCACACAGAAATGTCCCTTCTGACTTATCTGAAATATCCCCTGAGTTATGTGTATATTACAGCTCAAGTGAAAGTTGAAAAGAGGGAAAAGCCTGCAATCTTTTCTGTAAAACTGTTGGCTCTTCACACCATTTTCTTCACAGGCCAGGCATGCTGTCCTGCAGATGCTCAGCCAGTTTTGCTAATATTTCATTTCCAAATGGAAACATCTTGACCAGCACTGGGTCAAAAACCTGCAGCATCCCTGATTCATGCCTGATGGCCAGTTCAGCTGGTGGGCAGTGTGCTGCATCCAGCTGATCACGTCACACAGAGCAGTTAGAAACCTGTTGTGATAATTATATCCTCTTAATCACCAGCTGCTCCTAAACTTCTCTGTGGCAGGTTTGAAATTAGCTACTGTTTGCACAGTCCTGCTGTTTGACAGCTGCAGAGGACAGGTTTCATCAGTTGCTACTGGGCTCAGCTGTCGTGTTCACTGGTCACCCTCAGCCCCCCTGGCCTCAGGGGGAAATGCTGCTCAGCCCCTCCATGGCACCAGCCAGCTCCACTGGAGCCTTTGGGCAGCATCTCAATGGAAATGAGCAATAACAGAAATGATGTGTTTGTGCACACTCCAGAATTCCAAGGAAGGAACCATATGACACCGTGCCCTCTCTTTTATTTCTGGAGTTTCCTGCCGGAGTACAAAGCTCTTAGGCTTTCAAGGGGTCTAAACTTCCTTGAGTACTAATGCAGGGGAGAGAGAGAAGGCAGCAAAGTGCCCTACTTTTATTTTCATCTTGGCTTGACAGCGCATTGCTGCCGCTAGCACATCTCCTTTCCCGTTCTCTTTTATTAGCAAATGCACTTTGACTGGTTGAATGATTCATGCAAATAATTTACCAGGCCACATAAAGCCAGCTTTTCTCTTCCTGTGTTATCCTCAAATGAAGGGGTACTTTTTTATTGATGTATTTGCTGTCCATAACAGGCCAGTGAAAAGGCTGTGAATACTTGAGATGGGGAGTTGTTTGTGAGCTGCTGTGGGGTTGGTCTGACCTGTCTCTGGGTAAGAGAAGGGAGCAGACAGGCATGGAGCAGTCTGACCCCATTTATACTGGAAGACATGGAGTAACCATTGTCCCTTCTGTCTCACAAGTGTCCTGATTTGTCAGAGCAGCAGCCACTGTGAATATTATCGTAGGCAAAGCCCTGCACCCACGACTGTTTGCACAAATGGGACAAGAAAAGGTGACATATAGTTGAACACATCATCTCAAGTGAACATTTTGCAGCACTAGGTCAGGTCAATTGCTCATCCACCACCAATTTATGCTGTAGGAGCGATTTCAGTCAAATGAAAATCCCAGGTTCATTGTTAGTATTCACAGTTGCTCTGTGAAGGCAGAACTAAGACTTTTGACGAGATTGAACAGTCCTTGCCTGTTACCAAATCATCTAGATTTTCCCCAAGAGTCATATTTTACCAGCAGTTTACCCATCTAGTGTGGCATTTTTTGTTTTCAAGATGAGTTTAAGTACTGGTTGGGCAAAATTTAACTATGCCATCAGGTCTGGAGGCTCTTTGTATTATAGAAGGACAAGCAATTCTCTATTTGTCTATTGTAAAAGAGAAAAAATTTGCTTGAAGCAGTGAAGCAGCACCAGTTTACACCAGGGAAACATTTCCAGTATATATCACAACACCATCCAGCTTCTTTTATGTTTCTTTTATAGACAAGTCATAAGTCTTAGTTGCTGGAATATGGTCTACTGTAAAGAGCATTTTCCATCAAGGAGGTTGTTGTGCTCCAGGAGATAAAGAAAATACAGCCTGTGGTGGCTGCTAGATCCACCTGTATCACTGGAAACAACCAGAAACTATCAAAGGTGCTTCTGTGACTGATAGGCTCAGAACAAACTGAGTCATGTTGTTGAATAAAAAAACAAAAAAAGTGCATTGTAAGAGTGCTCTTTGCAATACAAACTTTCTGTCTTGGTTTAAATTACTGTCATTAATGTGTTCCAGTTCTTCCTATTCTTACCAGATTTTTGGAATCACACAGCTTTTTACCTTGCAGACGTCTTTGTACGCTTTTCTCCTCACTTAGAAAAAGTTTAAGACCGAGAAAGAAGGAGGTGCCATTGCCTACACTTCAGATTTTGCAACCCTCCTAATTCTGATCTGCTACTGTAAATTCAGCCAGATATTAAGTTTTTTTTTTTAACAAATCTGAGTTGCATTCAAAAATTAACTTAAATTCACAATTTATTTCTGCCAGTGGGGGGGAAATATCGTTGTTGTTCAGCAAGATGAATGTGAGCTTTGGATTTACAGTCACTCACAGCTCTGCCCATCACTGCACACTCAGTTTCCTGCCCCTACAAAGACTTTCTCTGAAGAAAAATCTCATTTACTCCATGAACCAGTCTGACAAGGGTTGAAATTAGACTTTTTGAATACCTGAAATTTCATCTCTATTACCTCAAGAGTCTAAAGGAAGAAACGTTATCATACTGGAATTCATCCTAAAACCAAAATTAAGTATCCTCAGAAATGGAGATTACTGAAATGGCTAAATGAAAAGTACCATACTACCACTGCAAGTAATTTTTGCTTAAAAGTAAAATGAAATGAGATTTGAAAGTAATGGAAGATCAGTATTAACTAATCCTGCAGATGCCAGTGCAGTCATCTTCTCACTAATAAGATGGAAATCTTTAAAGTATGTTGTCAATTAGATAAACTTTTTTATTATTATTATTAATATTGTCTAAGTGGAGCCCTGTTAGAAACACCCAGAACTGTCTGTAGTTTACCCTCTACATCTGCCTAGGCAGCAATGCAAAAAAGCAGTACAGGGAGACTAACAAACTACTCCATCAGCATTTCTAATTCCTGAAATTCGGGAATGTAATAACACAGGGCATCGAGTCATCAGCCCCATTCAGCCTGGGGCAATTGCTCCCTGCTCGTGTCCATCGGGTGGGCTGAGCTCACCCCATCCCTGACCATCCATCACACACATGACTGAGAACACATGATTACTAAAGCAGGAAAGTGACAGAGGAGCTGGCAAATGGTGCTCAAGGCAGGTGATTTGTTACACCTGGGTAATTTTCATTGTTCCAAAATTTTTTTCTTGGGTAATGGGACCGTAAAAAAAAAAAAAGGAAAAAACCAACCAAAACCTATTTGCTGACTGCTGGTGAGTTGCTCTGGTTTGAGGGCACTGGTACTTCCCAGCCACCCTCACAAAATGTGTTGGCCACTGTCTAGACTGATGCAAACTCAAATCTTGTGCTGGCACAGCTTGAAACCTCACTGTCAGCCTCAGGTCCTGCTTTCAAATGCTCTTCCCCTTTTTCAGTGGAAACTCCTTAAAAAACAAAATGGTTCTCTGCTAGGCATTCAACTGACAGGCAGCTTTTCTCACACAAAGAATCCATGGTAACTTGAACCTGAGATCCATGCAGGACTGGTACTTGTGCATATGAAGCAGAATTTGGCTCTACTGGCCAAGGGAGTGGAAGAGGGAAAAACAAGCACACAAAACTCAGCACCTTCCATTCTGATGCAAATATATTCCAGGATGCTCAATGCTTGGAAGAAGTTCAAGGGAGAGCCACAAAAATTGCTTGCAATTTAGAAACATACCTTCAGCATGACAGCATGGGGCTGAGCAGTCTGTTTATCCAGGAGGAGAAAGGAGGGTGGCTCCATCACAGCCTGCCTACACGAGGAGGCATTTTTAACAACTAACACTTCTAAAATTGACCTAAAATGGTAACATTGAAATTAAGGTGTAAATAGCTAGTAATGAAGCTAAGTAATCATTAAGATAGAAAGAAGGTACATTTTTCCATCACATTAATAGCAACAGAAAGAGTGGCTGTTGGC
Source organism: Sturnus vulgaris (assembly GCF_052056855.1). Lineage (NCBI taxonomy): Eukaryota > Metazoa > Chordata > Aves > Passeriformes > Sturnidae > Sturnus > Sturnus vulgaris. Next base: position 12,713,308 of record NC_142256.1, on the reverse strand, counting down.
CTTCTACAAAATATGCTGCAGTGCAATCAGCAGTGATAGGCTGAATGCAGGAGATGCTCAATGAGAATGTAAAGCCCACATGTCTGTCCTCCAACAGATCTGATCTAGTATCTTTTATTTTTGCTCGGAATATAGCCATGTGTAGAATTCCCAGATGTGAGTGATGCCCTCTATTTGGCTTTAAATAGCAGTAAGTCTTGAATAATTTATTACTATTAACATTAATGAGACTTTTCTTCATACGCCTCCAAGAAGAAGGAAGATCTTCTGTGCTTGTCTGAATTCTATAGCACTGATGACAGATTTTTTCTCTAAAAGACTTCTTAAGAGCCAGGTCATCATGGGGATGTTGGTAATGTAAGTCTACTAGAGAGAGAGTAATTATTCCATCAACCTTTCCAAGATGGCTGTCAGCTGAATTTTTCTTCATATTCAGAGTTCCTAGGGCCTGGTGACCAAAACCCGTGTGATGGTGACACAGTGATTCTGGGATGAAATTATACAAGCAGGAGAAAAAAGTTCAGGTTCCTTTGCAAAATGATGCAGCACCTCTGTCAATGCCACCCTGTGTTTTTGCCATACAGCCCTGAGTTGCTTTTCCACCCCACATTATCTGAAAAATATCTCTATTAAGACATATTAGTTTATGGAGACATTCTTTTCAGGATCTGCTCTGTCTTGGCAAAGATAGAGCACATGCCAGGAATTGGTGACTGTCTCAGATCTTGCTAATGTGATTCTTCCTTATTGAATCCAGATTCTTAAAATTGAGTTTTCTGAAGCAGCACGTGGGATGATGGTGCTCCAAAGAATACAAGACAGCTCTGTGCTGTCAGGTTGGCCTTGGAGGCAGTTCAGGCCTCACAGTGGCACTTGTGGGACCAGGAGAAGGTAGCCAGGATATATGGTCCCACTTTAACCCAGCAGCCACAGAAGCTTGTGGAGCATCAGGGCTGGGATGTGGCACAGGGAGCTCTTGATGGCTTATTCCTCATCCCCACACAGGAATATCCACAGAAACGCTGCCAGGTCAGTGCCAGGCAGGCTCAGCCAGGATTCCCTGGGCTCCTGGGACTGAAGGTGCTCTGGATATGGCTCAAGGTGTATTCAGCTGTGTGTCACAGCCATGGCCATCCCTGAGAGCCATCCCCTTGAGCTTCAGGCTCAGCAACACCCTCCTGTCACTGCTTTTCCTCCACAGCCACAGCTTTTCCTCTCGGACTTGCCATTGCTGATGTGGCAGTTCAGGCTCCAAACTCCAGGTGCCAGTCCAAAGGCATTGGCTTCTCTGCCAGCCAGCTTGTTTCCACTGAGCCCTGAGATACCTTCCCAGAGCACTGAGGGACCAGTCCTGAAAAAATGCACAAGTATTTTAACATTTTCAGTCTTGGTATGTGCAATGGCCAGGGCAGAAAGAGCATATTAGTGTCATGCATTACACAGACTTAAATTAACCAAATTATAACAGTTAACACAGAACCAATTGGATGCAGTGTCTCCACTGTGAAAAAAGACAGTTTAGATATAAAAATTGTGGTTTAGTTTTAAAATAGGAAATAAAGTTCTTAGTTTGCAGTTTGTTGCCACATGAAAAGGCTCTTTACTGTTCTTTTTAAAAAGGAAAAAAACCAAAACAGTCTAAGATGCAAATAACATTTCCTGATATGGAAAGCAGAAAACACTCCTAACACATTTTCCAAGGTCAGCTCAGAAAAGAAAGCTGCTTCCAGACTCCAGCTATAAAAATTAGCAAGCCATAAGTTAGAATTCTCTTCTATAGTTAGCCTGTTCACAAAAAAATCCTGAGCACCTTGGTCGTCTCCTCACCCCAGAAACATCCTGTCTTACACCATTGGGACATTCTGGGTGTTTGGTACTCCCAGAACTTCAGTAAATACCCAAATACAGACTCAGGAGTCTACATTTGAATCTGCTATGTAAAAAAACCCCAAACTCTCTCATTTCAAGCAGCAAGACAGCAGAATAGTAATCTATAGTTTCCATGTCTTCACTACAGTCTAAATCTATTCTCTCCCCTCTTTGTTTACTGTGCAAACTGCTTCCCCACAAAAGGAAATGATCTCCTCAATCCAAATCTCACTTTATTTAAAGCAGTGGGCAAGGAGTTTACCCTGGGAGGTGGTGAGCACACAGCAGTGCTCAGTGACCTCCCCACAGGCTCCTGAGCAAACAGAAACCAAAGTGCTGATTGTGGCAATGTGGCCGTGAAAGGGCTCAGTAGCAAACTGTGCATGTTCAAGATCAGCAGCCAAGCAAAGCACCATCATGAGTCTGAACTTGTGTTTGCTGAGGGCTGCACACTGGTGCTTGCTGTAACTCCACAGATGTGCAGTATCTCAAGAAGCTTCCAGATGTGTCCAAGTATTTTCATCTGGATAAATAAAGGGCATATGCCCATAAACACTTCAGCTCCCCTAACAGGAGTCCACCTCAGTGAGGATGGGTCAAACTCACTGCTTATTTTCCCTTGGTGCTTAGAGCAGCTCTAGGGACAGGCTTCAAACAAGATCAGCTGCTCTTCCATCACCCTTGTCAGCAGAGATGCATCCAGCAGCTGCTCTGGAGGAAGAAGGGACAGGTATCTGTCTGTGGCTGGGCCTGGCATGTCAAGCACCTGCAGGTCAGAGCAATATCCATCTGTTTTCTGTGTAACAGTGCCAGGCAAAAGTAACAGTCTTCTGCCAGGCAAAAGCTCTGGGAGTCCCTGTGGATCTTCCACTCAGAGCAAGGTAGAGACACTAAGAGGCAGGACAACATATCAGGCAAGGAAGCATTAAAAATAGCAAGAAAAAAGAAAGTGTGACTTCTTTGTGTCTTTTTGTTCTGTGATCTTCCTGAAATAGCTCGTGTGATTCAGAAGCAAGCCTAAAGCCACAGCCACTGCCAGCTCCCTCCAGCCTGCTCACAACAGCCACAAGACCCCACTGGCCAGAGGCTGTTGTTCAGCTGCCCTGACTCCAAGTTTAAACAATCCTGGGCTGTACTTGCTATAATGAGTATGATCAAGACTGAGCATATGGGACATAAATAATCCAAACACAAGTTGTACTCACAGTCTAATCCAGTTACAGCTCTAATTTGCACATTTCCTCTTTGAAAGCAGTTCTTTCATCTTCTATATAGAGCTGAACCTCTCCCAGATGCCATTTGAAGCCAGGAGAGGTGCTTTGCATTGGAGCCAAGGCGGCACAGAGACCTGCAGGAGCATTTCTGACCCACCCACCCTGCTCTCCATGCGAGGGGCAGGACAGAGACCTTCCATCAGCTCTTTTCATCAGCAGCCCCTCAGCCTCCCCAGCTTCACAGGGAGCTCTGGCTCCAGGTGGGAGCAGAATTCCAGAGCTCAACAACAGTTCCTTAGCTGAGCTCCCCACTCAGTCCCTTATTGCAGGCAGTGATGGCACAAAGAAGGAGGAGCTACAAAGAGCTGGTTGTTACTGAAGCAGCACCTGTGGCTCTCAGTTATAAAACCTGCTCCCCATTTGCATCCCCAGACACCTCACTATAAAGCAGAACAGGCTAGTATTGACTTTCTTTTCCGAGTTCCTCCCTCAATTCTCTGCTTCTTTCCAGGCTGTTGATGCTCCATGTTATGCTCCTGTAGAAACTGGTGTCATCCCAGCAAGCACAGGCACCCAGCCGTGCTGTTGGGGCTGGGATAGCCCAGACATTTGCTCCTCAGCTTTTTCCTTTGCTTGCAGACCTTTGGCTGTACTTGTCAAACAACAAATTATCACAGAGGCTGTTAAGAGACCTTGTAGGTGAGGTGTGTAGTCAATGACAGAGGGAGAGCACAGCACACAGCCTGTTTTTATGAAAATAGTTATTGTTTACCATTCCAGCATTTCCTGCAGTTTTGGGATGTTATGGCTCAGAGGTTTCATTAACAAGTCTTTGATGAGATTATTCTCTAAGAAATCTCATATATATATAAATAAAAAATCACAAGAAATACCTGCTGGAGGCCTGGCTTGGCCTTGGAAACATCTAAACCTAGTTCCAGAGCAGAGCTGTGTTTGTATAATCTTTATTAGTTAAACTGCTCTGGGAGCCTAGGTGCCAGCTGAGTCTGTCCTTGCAGCCAGGTCTATCTGCTCACCAGAGAAGCTGTGGCTGCCCCATCCCTGGAAGTGTCCAAGGCCAGGCTGGAGGGAACTTCAAGCAGCCTGGGACAGTGAAAATTGTCCCCACCCATGGAAGGGGCCCTGCAACTGGAGGAGCATTAAGGTCTCTTCCAACATAAACCATTTTATGATTCTATCTTTCCTGATGGCATAATTGGAAAACACTGTTAGACACAGAAAAGACATTTTTACCAACTAAGGAAAAGCTTGTATTTTCCTGTGCAGATAAGTGGAAGAATTTCATATTCACGAGTGGAACAAATGCAAAACAAAAACCTGGAAGTGATAGATTTGTTCAAGAATAGTAAGCCTGGCTTGGCCAAAAAGTTCAGCAACAAAATTTGCATCTCAAACTCCTATACTAAGATGATGTTTAGCAAGTCTATTGTTTAGAATAATCACTTTAGCTTCCTTTTGGAAAACAAATGCCAGTCAAGACTGGGGAAAAATATTTTGTAAGAAAAGTAATAGGATAATTCAGTCATGGCCTCCCAACAAAACACTTTTTTTGTTTGTTCAATAGAAGCAAATAATGTTCTAGATCAATACTTGGACTTTGTCCAATTATTCACTGTTTAGCTAAGAAAGTGACAAATTCACTAAAAATTATTATTTGGAAATTGGTAGTGCATATTATAAACCAGTTTCAACTGTTCCTGATCCAGCATAACATGCAGCCTCTGTGATTTTTTAATTTATTATCCTGAATTCCTTAAACACATTCAGTTCCAGCAACTGGCTTCCAAGGCCTGACCCAGTGTACTTTTTTCCACCAGGTGAATGTTGCTGGATGGCAGCTGCAGGTCTTGGAGGAGCAGGGGGTCAGTAAGCTTGGGGCATTAGTGGTGGTAGGTCTGCTGCCATGAGGCACTTTGATTTCCCTCAGGAAAATATTCTGAGCAACTCAGTTCCGATCATTAAAGTCCCTCAAAATATTATTTCAGATAATATGCTGGCATAAATCTCTGATTAGAAGTAATTGCCACAGGAAATTTACCCTTTCCTGTTTGGCTTCTGCAGCACATCAGCTAAAATTTATTCTGTAGTTTGCAGCAGCAGAAAAATGATAAGTGGATATAAACACGTACATTCAATAGAGACACACATGGAACAGCCAAAATCTTCAAGATGCTGTACATAGATAGAATTGTTTCCCTAGAGGAGCTGCAGGTCTAGAATTCAAGCAGTGGTCTTTATTTGGTCTTGCCCAGAAGCCCCTGCCTGATCCCAAGTGATTGGGTGCCTGGGTTTAATGGAAAGGCATCCTTAATAACCCTGCTTGAGACACGGACTTCAGCAAGAACACACTGTCTGGAGCACTGCATTGAGCCTGCTTTATTCTGGGTTGATCACAAGGCAGATCAGAAAGCCCAAATTGCTCTGCCCCCCGAAACCTCAAACACAATGATCCACGTGTTGGGAAAACAAAACTTTGCATGGTAGAGCTCAGGCAGAGATAACTGCAGAGTTAGAAAGGTTACAGATTCTCTCCCACAGGAATTTGGCATTTCAGCCTTTCCAGTCTTCCTGTTTAGAGGAAGACTTACTGGCTTGAAACAGAGTTTCCACACTAATGATGTAGTTAATACTGTGCCTCTCCACTCATGCAGAGTTTCCTTATTGTTCATGCCACGTTAGGTTCTTTCAAGGCTGTCTGCGCTCTGACTGCAGCCCATGGGCTCTGAGGGACACTGCAGCTCCACCTGAACAGCATCACCTTCCTGTGGCAAGGGACCCAGCCTGTCTAGCATTTCCCATGCCATGAGCTGTAGCTCCACGGATCCCAAATGCCTTTGGCAAGCCAGGAGAAATGCTTTGTATGCAGAGACCTGCAGCTTGTGCATTGTTTTCTGCCCTGGATGCTACAGGGAGCAGACCTGGCTGGTACCCAACTGCCTCCCATGGATTAGATGAAACAAATAAACTCAAGCAACTGCTGTAACAAGGTATCTGAAGGCAAACGGGGCTGCCAAGCAATTAGTGTCCAAACAATGCCTAATTAGTCCCTTGGGTGCATCACATTACAGAACAAAGCAGCAGATGTCTGTCTGGGTGTTATATCGGGAGTGTGCGATTCTGATCTGATTTGGGTTGGTGCAAGGCAGGAGGAGCAGGGCTGTTGGATGATCGTTCCCAGGACACATCTGGGGAGACACCTTTTCTTGCTCTCACATCACCGGTGACAATTCAGGCTCAGGGAGGCAGCTTGGGGTGGCAGGGGAGGGCAGGAGAAGAGCTCTCAGTGCCATACAGAGAGCTGCAGGTTTTATTCTGAATTAGCTGTAGTACCTATAGATAAAGATATATCTATCTGTAGACACATCTGTATCTGTATATATATGGAGATACAGATATAAGATATAGTTACAGATGTAAAGGAAGTTTTGTGTAGCCTATTAGAGATACATTGTAGAGCTTAAGACTTTGATACACAATAAATTATACAATGTGAGTAATGTGAAACCTATTGGTTTGGGGGGTAGACACAAGAAGTGAAGCTTCTTATTGATAACATAAGAAATTTCTTAGCTAAAATGAGGCATTCAAAGCTGACCAAATGTTATCATCAAATTCTAGATCCAAAAATAGACACAGTTTGAATGGAGACCGAAATCCTGCTCAGTAACTATTGGTAAATCCCAGTAAACCACACTTCCGTGTCAAAAGGAAAACACAGGCATGCATTGGTTGGCTTTGGCAAAGAAGAAACAAATATGCTTTCCCAAATCTGCTGACAAGTTTATCAGGATAAAGTGAATGAATATATTGCATTTTCCAATATAGCACACAGTGGCAGCTGAAGATAGAAAACTATTTGAAAAGAAATTACAAATTATTTGGCTGCACACAAGGGGCTTTATTTGCCCTGTCTGCACAGTGAATTGCACTTCTGAGCAAGATGAAACCGAGCAGCAAAGCTGGCTGCTGACTGTGGCTCTGGGAAAAGAGTGGTGGGGGAAGTGTGGGGAGAAACAGGTCACTCAAGCACTGCAGCACCCAGCGGACTCCTCCTGCTGTCTCCAACACCCTGGACCTCTGCAGAAGCTGAGAGGTCTCTGCCCTTAATGGGTATTTCTATTTTAAAAGCCTGAAAAATATTTTCAACCGATTTGCTTTAATTCTTCTGTGGAGTTTTCACTCTGCACTGCCTGGTTGGAGCAGAGAACATGCAACAAAAAGGACAGGAGCTAATGATGAAAAATACCCTTTGCTTCCAGCTTTTCGTGTTTGCTGGAAAACAGCATATTTTCTTGGCAAATATCAAGAGGATATTTGTGACTGAGCTTGCTCTAATGGACATGAGCTGTGCTGCTCCTCTAAGGCCTGTTGCACTTTCAGATGATTTCACCACTTTACAATTCAGCTCTTGTGATAACATTTAACACACACTTGTTAAACCATTCAGTGCTAAAGCAGCATAAAGTCCAGCAAAGGACAGCACTGGGCACAATCAGTTTCGAGGTGGAGTCCATCTTACACAAAAACTCAAGTGGTGAACAGCACAAAAGCTGAGGTGTTGTAACTTTTTATGGCAGGACTAGAATTCATTGACAGTGCTAATGTGATTTAAGCCAATTGAGCAAAATAACACTTGGAACTGTCTTTTGGTGCTCTTGTATTGTGTGGGTTTCACTTTGTCACTTGTTTTAAAAAGCAACCAGCAATTTCTGGGAATGCTGAGTTAAAAAAAAAAGAGGAGGGGGGAGGGGGAGAAAAAACTTATCAGGCATTTCTATAGCTTAGTAAAGATGATTAATCTGACTCAGCAAGACTGAATCAAAGAGCTTTCATTGACCAGTTGGTTTTCAGAAACATCTTTGTTTAAATATGGTTTAAAATGACATGAAAATTAGATCTATTCCTGAAACCCTGACACATGCAAAGTTCTTGTTGTCTGTACATCTGGGCTTATGGTCAGATCTATTTTAATGTCTTAAAAAAAATACAAGTGTTAGTAGAAAACCAGAGAGTCATCACAGTTTTTGCAGGGCTTAAAGGAATGCAGACTAAAAACCAGTCTGAAATTAAAGTCTCTGGCCCAAAATATGTTCTGCAGGTGCCCTTTTAGCTGCTCATCTGTGTAATTGCACAGATCTGCTGCTGGCAGGATGAAGGATAGACTCCCCTCAGGTGTCACTTCACCTGCCATGAGACACAGGAGCTGAGTGTGCTCCTCATCCATCAGCATCAGGTACCAAGTGACCCTGAGGAGCAGCAGGCACAGGGACAGGTGGCTGTGGTGCTGTAAATGTGATGTGCCAGTCACTTTCTACCTTAAGTGGTGTCCCCCAATCCTTCCCCTGTGTTGGAACCCTGGTCACTGAGAATTTTAGACTTTCTGTGCTGACAGGCACTGACCCCCAGGAGAACACTGCATTTGACCTGAGGCTGTGGAGAAGCTTCCAAAACTGAATGATAGAACTGGGATTGTGGGTGTGTAGTTTGAATAGAAGTGTGTAATATCACATGGTGTAAAACTTAGAGTTTAAGGTCTTAGAATACAGTAATATATATAAAGCAAGATGGAGGTTTTAGGGTGGAGGCTTGTCCTTCTTCTTCACCTTCTTCTTCATGGGTCTAGGTGATACTGTGTAATTGGATAGAAAAGTCCTCATTGCGGGCCATGGGTGGTTGGTTATTGGGTTAAAAGTAAAAATAATTTAGGTGGCATTTCTTAATTGGACAGTTTACCCTTAAAAGGCCTTGTATAGAGAGAGACAGAGCTCCATTTTTAGTTTGTTAGCTTGAAGTGCTGTAGAACTCATGGTTTGTGAGACTGCAATATAGATAAGAACTAAGAAACATCTCGCTCAGTTAAACCCGACCCTGGCAAAAAGAAGACAAGACTGGACCCCCTGCTCCAGGGGAGCCCCTCCCTGCAGTGTGCCAGGGCAGCAGCTTGGCCCAAGCACAGTCACCCCTCAGCAGTGAGTGTTTGGGCCTGGATTGTGGAAAAGGCCACACTTACATGGCTGTGGGCAGAAACAACAGTCATTTTTGAGTCATTTTTGGGCTTCTCAAGATGTTCCCAAGTTTGGGCAGGATGAAATTCATTGCTGCTGCAAAAATGATGCAGCACCTCTGAGCAGGGCCTCTCTCAGCCCATCTGACCCTGACAAACAGGTCACATTAACTCCTATAATTTGTTGACTACTCTTTGAAAACCTTGTAAAGATTTTCTTTCACTGTCTCCAGAGTTACAGCTTACAGTTCCCAGTAGCTATTGGGGAGGAGAGGACAGATGGATGCAGACAATAGCAGCTCTGGGAAGAGAGACCTGTTAAAATGGCACCTGCAGAGACTGATAGGATGTGGAAAGGAACCCATAAACTGTTGAATGATTCTGGGACTTGATTTAATGTATACAAAAGAATCTGAAAAAAGACTAAATCCTCTATCTTACCAGAACACTTCTTTGCAACAAATAACTCCTATAGCTCCTATAACTCCTTCCTTTTTTTCCCAGCAGTGAGAGCTTCTTGACAAAACACATCATTTTCATTAAAACATTTCTGGTTCTCCTCAAGAGCAAGGGAAAAGTTCACCTGAACAGCTGAAAATGTTTGCAATCAAAATGAAATTAAATTCAGAATTTCCCACTCCTGGTTCAAGCTATCTTGTGTAAGGATTTTATTCATAGGTGATGGCTGCTATCCAGAGAACCAAATGAGGGCATTCAAGGAGAAGCAATGTTTTGTTGGCAGTTTATTTGAGCTATCAAGTGGTGTAGTCCAGGATGAAATAACCTCCCACAGCCCTTCCACCACCTGTCTCTGATGGAAACCTCCTCAGGAATTGTGAATAACTCTGAACTGCTTTTTAGCAGCTCCAGGCTCTTTCTTGGCTCTACCTCCCTCCAGATTTCCCTGGTTGGAAATTGCCAGTGTGTGTGGCTGAGCAGAGCAGGACACCCACAGCTGAGATAACAGAGGATCTGCCCCTGAGGCAGCCAAAATCCTCAGTAGCTCAGATGAGCAGGAAATTACCCAGCTATAAATCAGCAACCTGGCAAATACACCAAAAGACACCTGTGAGATGGAGAGAGTGCTGACCTGGAGACTCATGCAAGGGTTTTCTGCACATGGACCCAGGATGGAGCTGGGCTCTGATGGCTCCAGCACAGTAAACCCCTCTGTGGCAGCAGTCAGGCTGGTGGAGCTGCTCCTGACAAGCCCAGGTGGGCAGAAGCCTTTGTGCTGTGAGCTTGATTCACCTTGTCAGGACACTGCCAGCCCTGTGCTGCAGCAGGAACTGCCCCTGCCCAGGAATGAGGAGCTGCTGCCCAGGAGCTAAAGAGGTGAAGATGCTCACAGCATACACAAGGATGGATCAAGAGCAAAGGAGCAGGTGGGGAGCTCATCAAAGGAGGTGAATTGTGGCCAGCAGCTGTGGTCTGTGGGCACAGACCTGTGCAGAGATCACTTCTAACACAGATTGTAGCAGAACAGCTCAGAAAGAGGAAAAAACTCTGTCTTGGGTCTTCCTGGGCTTTGTGCAGCTGCCTGGTGAAATCCTGCCCTATCTCACCAGTATATCTGTTAGATGTCAATTCATGACATTTTGAGTATTTTTTCCTGGCTGGCCCCAGTAAGGGAGCAGCTCAGCAGCGAATCAGCTTGTAATTTCAAATTAATATAAAAATGTATTTTTCTAAATACCATACCACCTAGCCTATTTTCAAGCAAAGACAACCATACATAGGAATATGTGATTGGAGGCTCTAATTAGAAGACAGAACCTTGCATTAAAGCTAGGTGCTGGGTGGAAATTGCTACATTTTCATTCTGTTTGTGGCTGCATCCTGTTATCATCCTGTTTTCAACCTTCTGCAATAACTGTCTATTTTAATGAAGACTGTTGGGGCTGATCTAAATACCAGAACATCTTGCATGCAGTACACAGAAGTCCCTTTTCCCTTCAGAAGTGCTGTAGTGTTCATTTGCATCATGGATCCATGACCAGGCACACTTAACAGGATGGATCAAAGTGCTTCTAAATGCAATGTTAGATCCATTGTCAAATCCAGGGCATCTCCAGAATCAGCCCAGGTGTAGCTGTACCTGTCAGTGTGTTTCTGGATTGCTGTAGAAACACAACCCAAAATGTTCCTTTTTTTCCCCACTGGGGTTGCTGAGCAGGGTTTGCAGGCACAAGCTGCAGCAAGCAGGGTCATCCAAAGGCCTGGGCAGGGCTGGGGATCCCCTGCCTGAGGAGACCCTGGGAACAAGGGGGTCCTTGGTGCTTGCTAACACTCAGGTGCACCCTCCAGCACTTCATGGCAATGAAGGGGTGCCAAGTCCCTCTGTCTCACCAGCTTCCTTTCTACTTCCAGGGTTTCCCAGCCTGGGAGGAGGTGATCAGGGAGCACAGATACAAAACAGAGGCAAGCTTGGTGCCTGGAGCAAAAAAAAAAAAACCCTCTGCAGCTCCAACAGGGTTTTGTCTCTTTTTCCCTTCCTCTTGCAGTCTCTCCACCTTCCCTAGCCCTTGTCAGATGTTTGATGCCAAGATCCAAGCAGGACACATTCCCAATGATCCTCCCCCTTTTCATCGCTATCATCAAAAGAAACAAATGGATGTTTTTTTCCTGTGGTGTAGAGTTGGTGAAGTCTTAAAAGCCTGTTTTCTTCTCTAAGAACTGAGATCCCTGAGGAATCTGCCTCTCTTGCGTCTTTCTTGTGCTGAGGTGGAATTAGTCACGTTTTTTGCAAATGACAGCAGTTTCTCAGGAAAAAAGAGCAAGTTCTGGACAATTTATAGGCTTATGCAAAAAAAAAAGTAAATCAGTCTCTAGCTGTTTGGACTGTGCTCGCTTTTCATTGCACACAAGCTACTTCCATCACCACTAATATGCAAATAAAGATATTTGGCCTCAATCTTTCCTACAGGGAGAAAACCCTCAGCAATGCCACGTATCCTAGAGCCAAGGCTGGTTGCATGTCAGACCATATTTTCCTCCCTAGCCTCAGTCCATGCAAGCTAAGAAACCCACAGGATCCATAGACCAGACCTCTAAAGATGTTTCTGCTCAGTCCTGCTTCAGGTGAGGTTTTTCACAAGGTATTTTTCATATTACAGAAGTGTTGTAACTACAAAACTGTAGTGATGGAAACTGAGTCTCAGCTGGTGAGAGCTGTTTAGTCTGTTGTTAATATACAGCAGGCAGCTCACAGACACTGAAAATGCAGCTTAGATCCCTGTCCTTACCCAGGCATTTTCTGCATACCGAAATTAACTGTGGTCAACAAAGAAACCTTGGATTGGTCGACAGTGAAATCTTTTAAGCAAATGCACAGAAGAATTATTGTGCCAGGTCTAGGGAAGGGGGGGAAATCTGTATTTAGGATGGATGCTCTCTGCAGGCCCAGAGGACTTGTGAAATCCATGAGCTCCTGCAGATTCCCTCTTGGCAAGGCTGACTTAGGGAGGTGCAAAAGGGGCTGGTATTAAATATTGCAGCCTTGACTGGTGGCACTGTGTGGTTGTGCTCCCATCAGAGCTGTGCTCCATGGAGTGATCTTGAAGGGAATTAGTGAGTTGCATGAAGGTCTGAAAAATTCAAATTAGGGCTGTCCATCTACAGCAATAGCCTGTCTCATGTCTCAAGGCAACCTATGCAGCTATGGTGCTTTCAGGAATGGGATGTCAGGGGATTGGGAATTCTCCATTTGTGGGTTTGGAAAAGGGCTTTTAATAGGGCTTGGAGAACTGTCATGAAAGAGGCCACTGCAAATGCTCAGCAAAATGCAGGCTGAGAAGGGACTTCTGACAGCAAACACTCCTGGAGGACTCAGGGCAGTGGGGAAGGGAAAGCCATTTCAGCAGAGGATAAGGCTGCCTCAGGGCCAGGCAGAGATGGCCACAAACTCCCTTGGACTGGAAAACTGAAGCTAAAAAGGGTCTTCAGAGCAGTGGATGCTGGATGCTCCCCAGCAGAAGTGGGGGGGGGAGAAGCTGCCTGCCCCAGGTCCTGTGCCTGTGGGTTGCCAAACACCTTGGCTCTGGCAGCCCCTTGTTTCTCCAATGGCAATGGGGGATAAAATGTGTGCAGCTCCTGCCACTGTCAGTAACACAGCAGGCTCCACGAGGTTTATGAACACTCTTGGCAAGAATGACAGAAGTTTTCTTCCTGGAGCAGCTGAGGCAGACATTACCAACTGCAAATAACTCAAAGACAACATTAAGCAGCCTCTCTCTCTCCTTCCCTCCCTTTTCCTCCCTCTCTCCTCCTGGCTTTGCTTTGGAATCTATTGTGGGCTTCCCTTGAGATTTCTGCCAGTCACCACATTCCATCTTCAATCTTGCCCCTCCTCAATCCATGGCGAGGGTAAGGGATATCCTCAGCCTCCAGGGATGGGTGGCTGGAGAGTGACAGTGCCATTTGATCATTTGATGGCATAAGGTGGGGAGCCCATACCCTGACACCTTCCTCCTGGAGCCCAGCAACGGGGGGGTTAATAGTTTCAGCCTGGTGTCTTCTGCAGTCATCACCTATGGAAAGGGCAAATCTCATTGCTCAGACCTATGTGCCTCTGCAGCAAGCTGAGGATGTTTCTGCAGTGTAACAAAGTGCTGCTGAAACAGGGAATGTAGGGACAAAAGTCTCCTAATGCTGGCAGTGGCACTGAGATTCTTGTGTTTTGGCATCTGATACCCAAGCTTTTAAGTTAATCTTAGGTCACAGTCTTTATGGCATAGCCACAGCATTACAAATTGACTTTCTAATACATGAAAGTTGAGATTTTTCACCTCCTGACCTGCCTCCAGGAACTGGGGTTTTAACTGCACCATTAAACATCTTGGGACTTCCAGAGTAATCATAAGAGCTGGCAGTAGACCTGACACAACTAGGAAGGAACTGCTTCAGAACATGGCTTAATGCTAAATCCTAAACTTCAGGTCTTGAAGATTCTCCAAATCTGTTTTTTCTGTTCCTCTTGCCTCCATGTGTTAGCACCTTATGTTATGTTGCCTATAAAAGTGTCCAGAGTTGATCCAGATGAGCAGTGGGAATAACACATCAGCAAATGAGACTTGCATTGGGGGAAGAAAGAATTCCCTTGCACATGGAAGATCAAGGCCCATTAGCTGAGCTCTGGATATCCATTTTCCAGAGTACAAAGCTTCTGAATCTAGTGCAGGGCACTGGTTTCTGACAAAGAAAACACAGCTTTGGAGCAGGGCTGGCTGTGAAAATGGGGCATCCTGCCCATGGCAACACCTGGGTTGGAGGGACTGGAATTGCCTGTTGCTGTCTGGGGGAGGGCTCTCAGTTGGTCTGGTCCTATGGGAAATGGTGATAAATCCTTTGGGCTTGCAGCCCTTTCCTACATCCCCTTCTCACCCAGCACTGTGCTAAGGTAGGCCTCTGGTTTGTTCAGAAATTGTATGAGATGCCTGGAAATGAGATATTTGATAAAGTACCATTGGACCTGCCACAGCTTTTTTCCCCTCTCCAGGCTGCTTTGCTGAAGCCCAGTTTAAGCCACCTCTCACATTTCAGTCTGGGGCTTTTCTGGTCTCTTCTCAGCTTCTTGTGGCTCTTTTCTACTGGGTTGCTACCTGGAAAAGGTTCTCCTTGTAGCTCAGCCTATCCCAGCTCCAGAGGGAAAGAATTGCAGTGCCTGAGATGCTGTTTGGGTCTCAGGTTTCTGTTTAATACATGCCTGTGGTTTGTGGCTGTCTGAATGCCTCCAAGGACCCTAAAAACGAGCAACTCCTGCAGCAGGCTCCACTGACACTTCCCTCTGCATCTTCAAGTCTGGGCCACGAGTTCCTGCCCTGCCCGACTCTGCTTCGCAGCCGACCCGACAAACATCAGCACCAGGAGCCCCCCTCAGTGTGGGACAGAACGCCAGCCCCTGGGAGGGATTCCTCGGCTGCTGCTTTGCTTCCAGGGTGGAGTTGACTGATGGGTCTGCTCCAAACCACACCTGCTTTTCTTGAGGCCCCTCCTGCCATGCTGCTCCTCCAAGGGCGCATTTTGGGACCCTGCCCTGTGCTAGTCTGGCAACACAAGTGCCCCAAAATTCTGGGGAGTAACCCGATGCACTTTTTCTACCAGTCATATGACACTAAAATCATCCAGAATCGACAGAGAAATTTGGAGAGAACACTGGCCTTCTGTCCCATCTGTGAAGCTCATTAGAGGTGGCTCTTAGCATCAAACCAGACATCCCATGAAAAGCTAAGAAAATACTAAATGTCATCTTAGCTGGGGGAGCAGACCCTTTAGCACATCCTCTTGCAGCCAGCCTTCCTAGGAGTCCTCTGTCCCACCAACACGTGGGCTGCAGGCCTGGCTTCTGCAGAAAATGTTCACTGGAAACTTGTTGCATGAAACCTACAGAACTGTGCCTTTCCATTTCCTACTCCAAGTGGCTATTCTGGGTTAAAAAGCAACTGGAATGTTAGGAATTGTTAGGAGAGGAACAGAAAACAAAGCAGAGCCTCGCTATAAATCTGTCTCAAATACCGTGTCTGCTTCAGCCCTGCTGTCTCAGGCACAACTGGCAGAGCTAAAAGGTGATGAGAGGGCTGGATCAGCCTGCAGGCAGTGGACAAGGAGATAACACAGAGGCTCCTCTAGAGCAGAGGTGAGAACACAGCACGTAGTCTATAAATTGCCAGGGGCTTAAAGGAAAGAATATTCACTAGTAACACTGCATTTTGGAGGCACAGAGAGCCAGAAAGCAGCCTTGGTCCCCAGCCGGGGGGTGACAAGGGGTTCTCCTCGGAGGCTGCTGGCTGTCATTAGTGATTTGTTTTGGCTGAGCCCTGCCTGAGGGCACTGCTGAGCAGAGCCTCTCTGACAGGGACAGGCTGACAGAGGCACCATTTTCTAGTCAGGGCTGTCTTCTGCATCAGTCCCTCCCACTGCCCTGATGGAAAACCCAGAATCTGGAGCTAAGCTCAGCCTCTTGCTGCAGAGGATCTGCCCTCCCCAGCATCAGGAGAGCTGTGATGCAAGGCTTGGTCACCTACCAGACACTGGTCTGGCAAGCAGGCAAGAGAGAGGGGCAGGGTGGTGGCTGAAGGGAACAAGACAGGGGAAAAGCAACTTAAGGGGACAGAATCACAAATAAAGAACAAAGGGCTGTTAAACACAGTGAGAGCACATCTGGCCAAAAAGAAACAGTTTGCCAAGTTCAGTGCTTGTCAAGAGAGGAAGGAACATCTGCACAACTGCACTTCTGCAGTGAAGGGACATCATTTGCAAAGAAAATAACTGCTGACCCCACAGAGCCTGTGAACTGCATTGGGGTTTTGTGCATTTTCCCAGCCAGCACTTCCAGCTCTAAGGAGTGAAGAACCACAATGTGTGGTTTGGGAGCTGCTTCCTGCAGGCACACCCTGGTGCCCTTACAGTACGTAAGGATATGTCAAGCCACAAATAAATAAACAAACAAACAATCAAATAAATAAAATTTATGGGCCAGTCTTTGCTTGCCAAGTGCTAGAATGTGGGACACTTAAGAGTTGTTCCAGGTTGCTGTGGGGGTGGCTTATGGATTTTGGAATCGTTTGTGTGTCTGTATCAAAAGGGTTTTCCCATTGCACAGTTCATTCACAACAATGTGAGCTCAGATTGACAAGATTGACAAATTTCCTGATGTGAGTGTTCCTGCCTTTACAAAGAATCTGATTGGTGGAAGACTTTTCTATATTATTTCAAATCAAATCATGTGTTTGTCAGTCTTACACACAATAAGAATGTTAATGAGACAGTGAAAAGATAAATCATTTAATATTACGAAAAAATAATTTCCTTTTCTGGAATAAATTAATGGGATTCTTGCATCACTATTTATATAAATATTCTTATGTTATATTAAGTTAACCTTGTAATCAATTTTCAACACTGTAATCATAAATCAAGTTTTGAAGAATGCTAAAATAGGAGTTTATTTTTGTAGGGCATAACTGTTTTATAACATAACTGTTGGACAACAACAGTAAAATTGAGGACAATTGAGGAATACTATTCCTGTTTGCAAGAGAGGAGCAGCTGCCACATTTGGTGGAGTGAGCCCTTTAAATCACCAGGTATCAACTCAAGAGGTGGAGGAATAAGGAAGGTACAGCTGTTCCCAAATGTCATATAGAAATCTGCTGAATTTTATGATCTTTGATCACCTCAAAGAACCATCTACATAAAAATTTTACAGACACCATCTTTTATATGCCCGTGCACCGGATTTGTATGCACAGGTGAGTACAGGCACACATACATATGGAATAACATTTTTCCAGTTGCTTTTATAAGCTTCAGACTCGGCATAGTTTTACTGAATTGGCTCCTGTGGGGTTTTACAAAAAAACATCTTTACAAAGTGTGTTCTTAAAAGATTTTAAACTATTTCCTTAAAAACAAATTCCATGTCACCTCACCTTACTATTACCATTTAGAGGAGACATGTTAAAATTCACCACTATTTGTCCTTCACCCAGAGCATTTTCCAAGATTCAGTGAAGTCAAAAACGAGTCTGTTGGTGACTTTTTGTGGGGCTCTGGTTCAGAAAAACACTTCTCAGTAGCAAGTGGATACCCCATACCAGAGCCACTGATCCCCAGTACTGTGACAGCCATGCAGCAATTGTTCATGTTCTTCAGTGTAAAATGCCTTTTCTTTTTCATTCATGGCCTTCCATTTTTCAAGTTCAAATATTTAGGTCTTTTCTCCACTCAATAACGCATTAAAAAATGAAAGTTTGAACTATCTTCCTTTGAAAACGACTTTTTGAATTATGTTTGAGACTTGAGAGATGGGAAGGGATGGGATATGTTCACCATTAAAGTAATTTTTAGGGCTTTGTTCCAAGTGTTGCTAATATTAGACTGGCTTGGTATAGAAAGTGGAAAACCAGTGAGTAGATGGGCCTCTGTGAGAGGTGGTTATTATTTTCTGCCCAGATGAAAATCCATTCAATTAGCAGGTCATGTGTGCTCTGTAAGCTTTAAAAAACCCCACCAAAGTGGTGAGCATGGGGCACATTCAGTGGCTTTGTCCTGGAGGCATAAATAAGAGAGCCCTAAACTGATCACACATGTGCATGGAGTGTGGTTATTCCTGAAAATAAAGACTGGCATGACTCAGGTACTGAGTGTGGCTGGGTATTCAGAGAGTAATAAGCAGTTGCTGGGAGGCATTAATTCTACAGCAGCTTCCTCTTGATAAGCCAAGGGGCTGAAGGTGGGAGCACACCTCAGTGAGTGGGTAGGAAGTGATGGTGACTGTCCCACAGAAACAAAGAGGCTGCAGCCTGCAGCACCTCGTGTAAGGAACTGCAGGAGCACAGACACTGCTGAGGGGCCTCTGATGTGCTTCATGCTTTAGGGCTTGGACCAGGCAATGTACCTGTCCACACAAGGAAGAGTCAATGAGCAAAAAGAAACCTGAACAAAGCTGTGATATCAGGGCTTTTTTTCCCTTCCTGGAACTGACACTTTCATGCCCAGGGATGGAGGCACACACACTGACTGCTACCAGCACTCTAAAACTGTAAACTGAGCCAGAGGATGAGACTGCAGCAGGAGTGCTTGGAAACATCCCAGCTGCAGATACAACAGGGAAGGGAAGGGACCAGGTTTTAATAGATTTAGTGAGAGAGCAGTTTCCTAACAAGAAAATAGGGAAGGGAAGGGAAGGGAAGGGAAGGGAAGGGAAGGGAAGGGAAGGGAAGGGAAGGGAAGGGAAGGGAAGGGAAGGGAAGGGAAGGGAAGGGAAGGGAAGGGAAGGGAAGGGAAGGGAAGGGAAGGGAAGGGAAGGGAAGGGAAGGGAAGGGAAGGGAAGGGAAGGGAAGGGAGCCCAAATGGCACTTGCAGAGTTCTGCTGCAGAATTGCAGAAGTTGCAAAAGCAAAACAGGTAGGAATGAGAATATGGGGAATGCAGAGAACATGGCACAGGGTTGAGCCCCCTTTGATGCAAACACAAGTGGCACCAAAGCATCTGAGACCAGAGAGGGGAGCACTGCAGAGTCAGAAATCCCCACCTGGACAGAGACAAAGGAAACACAAAATAAATGATCTGGCTTTTCAGGAGTCAGCAGAGAGAGGGCAGTTCTGTGCTGTCGCTTGCATTTGTCCCTGTTTGTGCCCCAGGAGTGTGGCACCAGTGACAAGTTCTGAGATCCCACTGCTCTCTCGGTGCAAAAGCAGCAGCAGCCAGCAGGAGGGACAGTGACAGTCCTCTCCAGGCCCCAAGAGATTCAGAGCTGCCAGCACCCATGGCCCAAGGAGAAGGCAAAATCTTTGGTAACTCTGGGGCTTTTGTGGTTTTCAGCAATTCCCTGTGCAGCTCCTGGGGTTCCCCTCTTGGTGTGTGCCATCCGAGAGTGGCTACAGCCATGAGCTTCTGCAGCATGAGAAAAATAGCCCTGGGTAGATTAAGAAAGCACCTGGAAAGAAAACAACATCATGCTCATAATAAAGAATTCAGATATTACAGATGTCGTTTTATTTTAGAAGGCACAGGAAAATGTGACCTTTGTATTTTTATTGAGGTTTTCCTCTGTCACTTTGGGGAAAACTTTTGAAGGCTGAAATAGCATTTATTTTTGTAAATGCAAGAACTACATACAAGTGCTATGTAGAGGGAATGTGTCCCAGTGAGGGCCTGCAGGAGCAGGTGCTGCACCTCAGGAGCTGTGACAAAGGCAGGCTGCCAGTGCTGGGCACAGCCTTGGCCCTTGTCTTATTGGGGTCTGTGTGTTCTGAGCTCAAAAGGAATCCCTTTGCAATCACATCTTTCTCTGCTCTGAACAGAGAAGGGACAGAGTCACCTCCAGAGGCCCCCTGTGACACAGTTTTTTCTAAGACTTTCTTCCATGAATTTATAATTTTATTTTTAATGAGCAAACTTCAGAACAAACACAAGCTGTTATTTTATTTGAGCAGAAAAACAAGTTTGTCTGAAACACTTTGCTGGTGAAACAACCTGCTGGAATGAACTTGGTAGCACAAGGTTTTGCAATTAGTTTTGTCAGGCTCCCATCCTACCAAACCAGCTCATTTATTTATCTGCTACTCTGGCTGGGCTGGAGATTAACTACAGAATTGCTCCTGGGCTGGGTTTCACTTGTCACCTGCCTGGAGAGAGAGATGTCTCCCAGTCTGCTTGGAGTGTGAAAGAGCTCGTTGTGTTTGCAGTGTGCCTTTGTTCATCAATTGCCTTCTCATCCTTGGTGGTTTCCCTTCTCTATGAGCATCCATCTGGTGTGAAATATGAAACAAACAAACAAACAAACACACATACAAAAAACTTAAATAATTAGCTCTTGGAAAAAATGATTCCTTTTACAGTATTTCATCTGGTGTATCCAAAGAAATCTTTCTTTACATGCTTTCAAGAAATTTGCTCATTTGGGGTTTCCTGCTGGCACAGTGATCTCTGTGGGGTCTTTGCTTTACTTTGCCTTGCTCATGCTGCCATATAAGTTGCTAGGTTTATTTTTATCACCTGCCCAGATTTTAATTTACTTACTTGCCATTAAAACTGGTCTGTCCTGTAAATATTTTCCTAGCAATATATACACTTTTCAAGTCATTCACTTCTCCCAGCTACTTATGGAAGCAAAGATACAAGCAAGCAAAGCTGGTAAAACTGAAGGTTTGTCACCACCAGCAGGTCGCAGAAAAAATGTCTCAGTACTGACCCCTCTCTGAGAGTTGCTTTGGAGAACCACTGCAGCACCTGCTTCCCAGTGCTCAACTCAAGCAGCTGGAAACCACGTCCTGACTGATGGGAAGCAACAGCAACAACAAAGAATCCATTCTTTTTTAACAGTTTTCCTCATTTCTTACATCAAAGAAATGGAGACTAGTAACTTGCCATCCGGCAGCATATGGAGATTATCTCTTCTTATGCTTAATTCTCTAAATGACTGCAATCTTTCTATCTGCTTGGGAAGAACCTGAAGTTCATTGCAACTTATATCCTAACAAATACATAATTAATAAAGGAATTTAACATCTTAAATTAAATTAAACAAAGGAAAACTTACCAAAACTACTATAAATCATACAATTAAAGAAAGAAGAAATCCCAGCTTTCTTGAGTGTTTCACAAGTAGTTGTACCACAACAAATCTCATCGTTTCTGCAGTATTTACTGTATCAAGTTTCAGAAACTCAATTCAAGAAGTTAAATCATGATGAAAGATTGGTTCAGAGATTAAAACTGTAGCCTAAGAATTAGGAGTTCCTGGTTTAGATCCCACATCAGTTAAAAATTTTTTATGTTACTGCTGGCAAATGACTAGCCAGCAAACAGCTTAATTTCCAAAAATTATTCTTCCTTTAAAAACCCTGAACCAGTCCATACAGCTAAAACTTTACTGAGAGTAGCAGCAGGCTGGCCAGCTTTTTGGATATGAGCACTAGAGGGTGACAAAGCTGCACCAAACAAACACAGACTACAGCAATTACTGGCACTAATGTAACATTTAATTATGTAGTCCACACTGATTCAACAATCACATGAATAAAGACCATTCCTAACCTTTTTTTTGATTCTAATTCGATAAAATTGACTTCAAAGGTTAATGTATCTACTGCAAATTCTTCTCTGTCTATGTGATCCAAGTTAAGATGGGATTCCCTTCCTGAAAGCATCTTTCTAGCACATGGTTTAGATGTCAACTTTTTTTTAATATATTTATATATTACTTATGTTCTAAACAGACATATCACAGGCACTGGAACGAAAGCCTCTCTAGAATGTCTCTAATATGTGTCATCAGGCATGCATTCCAGGTTTGACAGCTCTGAGATAGAAGCCGAATTTACTACAACTGCAATCCTCAAAAATATTCACTTCCTGTAAACAATAGCAGTGATCCCACCTTGAAATGCCATGACACTGAAGTGAGCATAGACAATTTCTCACTAAATAGTAAAGAACATTGGAAAAGACTCACAAGCATTCAGAATATTTCACAGTACATGCAAATTAAAAGAGAATGTTGATTTATAGCTCAGAAATTAGATAATGTGAAAAGAATTTCCAGGGCACACGCAGCTACTGTGGAGATGGGATAATGATGCTTTGCACTGACCATAGAAATCATGAATGATGTAAAAAAAAACCAAAAAACAACCCTGCTCCAAGTGCCAGGTCAGTGAATAATTGTACATAGTGATTTGTGTTTGTCCTCCATTTTTGAAACTCTACAATACAGTAAACCTGTAATTTCAGCTCAAATACAAAGAAGAAAAAACAGGAACTGAATTCAAATTTTGTGGTTCTATATTTACTATACTGAAAAGAAACTGTTTATAAATTTACTTAGTACAATAATTCACAATTTACCACTAGATCGCTCAGCTTTCCAATTTCCTCTCTGGTCTCCCCAGGAGCCATCACAGCAAGGCCTCCCCACTGCTCCCCCTGAGCACTGACAGCGACCACAATGCCACCAGAGCATCCCTTTCATGTCACCTCCCTGGCAGCTCCCACAGCCCTCCCCTGCCACCCCAGGGCTACCCCTGTCCCCAGCAGTCACCACAGCACAGACACAGCACTGCCCTGAAAACCCACGGCCAGTGAGGAACCTCCCATGGCAGAGCAAAGGGAAGAGGAGTGAGGTGGTCACCTCGGAATGGCTCAAGGAACACTCATAAAAGCCACAAAGGCACTACTGCTCTGGACTCAAAATGTGAAAGGGGAGTGGTGGAACATAAATCAGAAGGTGTTGTAATGTCCATGCCCAGGTCTCAGTTATCTGAATAAAATGAGACACAATTGTTGGAATATTGGATAGACGGATGCTTGTGTCTGTTACCATGTGATCTGTACTTGTTGGGAGCTGCATATTTATCTGTCAAAATTAGTCTGGAGATTTAACTAAGAAATACTGAGGAAGGGATCATAAACCTACATTTTAATACCATTGCTGTGAGTTTGATAAGTAGAATCTGCTTTTATGTCTTGATCCTCTTGAAGGTCCTTAAATGGATTTTTTTTTCCTTCTTAAATTGGGTATCTAAGGGAAATTCCTTCCATAAGCAGAATGGGAGACTGGTCCTCAGTCAGCAGTATGTCAGTGAGAGACACCTGACCCATTATTTGATCAAAATAGAGGAATAAAGGAGGAACAGCCCTATAATATTACATGAATGATCTCTGATTGATTTCTGGTTGACATTAAGAAGAACCAAATTAGCCAGGATGAGCAAGAAGGGATTGAAGAGTTAAGAGTTTAATTCTTTAGGACAGTATTGTGTGGACTTTGGATTCACTGTATCCTTGCAAATAGATTGTTCTTCCAGCAAAAGAGGCCTACGTGCAAAATTACCGACTCTCGGAATGGTTTGGGTTGGAAGGAACCTTAAAGATCACCTTGCTGCAATCCCCCTGCCATGGGCAGGGACACCTTCCCCTAGACCAGACGGCTCAAAGCCACATCCAACCTGCCCTGGAACCATTCCATCTCTTCCCTGGGGAGCCCGTGTCAGCGTCTCCTCACCCTGTGACCCCTGAGCCGGGAGCTGCCCCCGAGCGCCGCAGGGGGAAAGAACAAACGGACCGACAGAAAAATGTCAGCAAAACTAATCCACAAACACCAGAGGTTTGTGTCCGAAAAGGAGACAGAGGAGTCCTGCAACTTTATTCGAATAAAGGGAGAGTCCCCTGGGACACTCTCCCGCGGGGTTTTCTCTCTCGAGGATTCGGAGGGCGCAGCTCCTTTATCCCGAACTCCCGGCCGCGCTCCGCGCTCTTCCTTCCATCACTGGCTGAGGTCACCGGGCAGGCACAGCCTTCCCGAACCTTGAACCTGCTCGCACACTCAAGCTTGTGCAGACCCGTGTTTGCATCAGGAGCCAAGCTGTCTGGGATCTGCAACAAACCCGCTGCCCAAAGTCTGTAGGGACATTAAGACCCATTTCAAAGATGTTAACACGCCTACCTTCACCCATCGAAGAGTGTGAAAAGACATTAGCACGCATCTTCCCTCTCAGGGACAAAAGGACAAAGGGACAGAAGGACAAACGGTCCCAGCGCTGCGGCGGCAGCAGCAGCGACTCCGCCGACCTATTCTGCTCGTCCTCCTCCCCTCCCTGGCTCCCTCTCCCGTTCCCGGGCTCCCTCGCCCTCCACTGGCCCGGCCATGCCGCCTCCCGTCCCCGTTCCCCCCAGGGGAGCCGCTTCCCCCCGGCTCGGGGCGGTCTCGCCCCCGCCCGGCTCTCCCTGTACCGGCGGTGGCTCCGCCTGGCCCGGCCCCGGCCGCTGCCGCCGCCCCCTCCGCGGGTTCCCCGGCCCGAGCTCCGCCGCTCCGTGCCCGCTCCAGATGGGGAAGCCCGGCCCGGACCCCGGGAAGGAGAAGGTACTGGGTGGGACCGCTGCTGGGGACTTCACCAAGTCAGCTCAAAGTGGCTGGAACGTCCAGAAGTTACTCTGGAGCAGGGGGAAAGCGCTAATTCCGTCCTCTGCACCTCCATCTAACCAGCTGTGAGCAAGGGGAAATGACACATTTGAGTGCGACAAGGTGACCAATGACCTGAGTGCGTCCGGACAGGCCTGAGGGTGACACTGTCATCAACCCTGAGAGCAGACATCACGGCCAGAGTGCAGGAACAGAGCTAGTGTCGCCCTCGGGGACCTTGGTCGTGTCCTGCATACCTCCGGGATGCTTCTTATGGCCGGGTTTGTTCTGTTTTTGAGGGGTTTTGGAAGAAGAGCGTGTCTTGGGGACATGTTTGATTTCCTGGCGTTTTTCTAAGGGGTGAGAGTGATGATTTGAGTTTTGTTTTTGTTAAACTGAGGTTTCAAAAGCCATTTGGCTGCAGACCCCCCCGCTAGCGCCGGGCGGGGGGAGCCCCGGAGAGCAGCGCTAGCTGGAGCCGACACTGGGTGGCAGGAGGCTCCCGCAAACAGCTTCTGTCCGGGTCGTTCGTCCCTTCCCAGCCCATCCCCTCCAGCACAGGCTGCACTGTGCACCGCCTGAGCTCATCCAGGACCCCCTCGTGCCCGCCTGGCCACCAAGTGCACACTTAGCCCCGCACCCCATTCACGGCCGGGCACCCTGCGGCCCCATCGTCAGCCGCACAGCCAGGGCAGCGTGTGCAGGTGTGCTCATGGGCGTGCAGGACTGCTGGGGGGATGCAGGTGTGCTCCGAGGAGTGCAGGCATATTCCAGGGTCACTCGGGCCAATGCTCGGGTCTGGCTTAGGGGGTGAGCAGAGAGAGCACATCCCTCTGCTGTTTGAATAACCTGGGGGATGTCTACCCATGGGGGATTAACAGCTCCAAGAACTGCTCAGGGCACAGGGACCTTCCATCTGAGAATGTCCCTGAACTAGAGCCTCCCACCAACCTCCTGCTGTTGTGTGAGTCCTGCTCTTCCTACTTCTCCACTGTGGATGCACAATCCTTGAACTAAACACGGAGAAGCACCTGGAGGGACCAGAAGGGGCTTTGGTCAAGGTGTAAAATGTAGCCTAAGGGTGGGAAGGGAGCAGCTGGGGCTCTACTGATGTGAACCTACCAGGAGCTGTCTACACATCCATATCCTGAAATTTAATTTTTTTTAAAGCAAATTCAATGGGTGAGAGCTGCTCATGGCTATATTGCCCAATAGTTACCCAGTGTCAGCAGCAAATCTCATGTTCCCTTTTGCAGAGAGGGCACTTGCAGCCGCCTTTGACCCCTTCTCCCTGGGAACAGCCAGTCTCTGATACTTCCACAAAACAGCATGGTTTTGCTTTAACTGACTCTGTATTTTCTAGGAAGGAGGACCAAGCAGCCTGTGACCTGTGACCAGCCACTCTGGGATGTTTGACAATGTGCCACACTCTGCTGTAGGGCTCCCAGTAGCAGAAGATGGGTGCTGTGGTCATGCAGCAGGTGGCACAGTTAAAGCCCCCTCTGCTGCTACCCATCTCTATGGTCAGCAGGTAACCTCTGCACCACTGCCTTCCCATGGCATTGTGGACATCCAGTGCTGGTGCCTGGAGGAACATTTGTCAACACGATACAAACATGCTTTATGCTCTTGCTAGATCAAGAGGAACAAATAAATGTGCAATGGGGCAAATAAATAGGGAAGGACTCAGGGCTGCTCTGCCAGGATAGCCTGAAGTAGTAAAGCACACAGAAGTCCCTCAGGGCAGAGGGCAGAGTGGAGTGCCCAGGCCCTGCTTGAGAGCCTGAGATGATGGGGAAGGGTGACATTCTATTACTAAACCACTAATGACCACCTCTTTGGCATTTCCTGAAAACTACCATAGGCTGGCTGGTCCCTGGAGGAGCACTGTGATGTCAGCAGCCAGAAATCCTGTGGAACCGGCCAGACTGGCAAATGCATGAAAGTCAGCTAATCTACTGTTTTATCGCTCCTCCACCCCCAAATCCCCATCCACTTCAGGCATCAGAGGAAGCTAATTGACTTGAGCTTCCTTTTTGTGCTCAAACACCTTGGTTGACTTGATTATTTTCTCTTATTTTTGTTTCATACAAACAGATCACTTCAAAGGCGGTGCTGGAGCAGGTGTTATGCGATACAAATCTACCAAATAGCCAGGGAGAGGCCTTGCTTCACCAGGTGCTCACTGCCTCTCAGTGATCCGGTCACAGTTTTGCTGCCCCTCCCCACTAACTGGGGTGAGAGTTACTGCTGCGAAAGTACATCAGTTGTTGCTTACCTTCCCTCTTTTCCTTTATCCCCCAAAGCAGAGGAAAGTGGAGATTTTTGGGCAGCAAGGGCCAATGTGGAGTGAATTTCCAGGGAATGGGACCTTAGCAGGGATATGGTACCATTCCTCAGAGTGGCTTTTGTAATGAGAAGAGCAGATGTCCATGGCAGAGGCTTCCTGCATGAGGGCTGACCCAGGGAGTGAGGCTCCCACCTTCACCTTACCTGACCCAGTGAGTTTGACTCTGATCCTCATCCTCCTCCACCCTGCAGATTGCTGGATGGGCATGCTGCCAGACTGTATTTTCCCTTACCACGTTGGAGACAAAGTATAAACTTGGAGGCAGGTGGGAGGTGCTGAGCTCTTGCCTTGGCAGCAACTGGGACAACCCACCTCCTCATCCCTGCCATCTTACTGGTGTGAGAAAATAGGAGCAGGTTGAATAGAGAGCTCCTCACAAGGCCCCCACTCTTAAACACCCAGGGAGCTTCTGGGATCCATGCAGGGAAAGAAGCTGTAGCTCTCCCCCCTGGCATGTGCCAGGGGCATGCACTGAGCCAAGGGCCAGCTGGGCATCACCCTGTCCCTGGCAGGGAGATGTGCATCCAGGTCTGCACCAGACACCTACGGAGGCAGCTCTCAAAAACCAGTCCAGGGCAAAATGTCACCTATGTTGGACCCCAGAGAAACCACATGGGGTCTTTCTGTGTTGTGGCCTGTTCTTCAGGTCCCTCCTGGGGAAAAACCAGGCTGGGGGAGTAACTGGGACAAAACCAAAAGGCTGAGGAAGCTGTGCTGTAGGACACTCAGGGTGTCTATCATGGCAATGTAAAGAAAGGTCTGCAGACCATGCACACGAACATTTGCATAAGTGTGTGAGAGCATTGTTGTTTCATTTTGATGTAGAATCATAGCAATGATATCCAGCTGAAATAAATTGCTCTAAAATTCAGGTACTTGCATGTTGCAGGAGTACCAGCATGGGCAGGTGGAAGGAGGCAAGTTGCTAGACCTGAAAGCAAAAGCATATGGGTTAAATGGGATCCACTTACACAGGCACCTCTGGAGCACAGCAAAGCACCTACAGAAACCACCTGCAGAAACCCCTGTGCAGAGTGCTGGGGAAATCCAGGGGAAGCACTGCAGCTGCAGGTGAGGTTCTGCACAGACCCTGCTGCAACATGACAGCACAGAATGGTCAGGGCTGTGCAGAGCCATGGTGGGAATAGGGAGATGGGTGGGAAGCAGAATGCACTGCCAGGGCCTTACCTGCTCACCAGGACATGCTGTGCCAGATGGGAAGGCACCAGGAGAGGCTTCAATCTACCTCAGCTATAATTAGCCGGGAGGCGAATGCAACCATACAAACAAGGCTGCAGGAGATCTGTGTAACCTGGATGTGATGAAGTCTTGGTGACACTGCCTGTGCCAGGAACAGAAGGGGTGGGAGGGATATGGGCACAGGGCCACTGGGACTTGATATGAAAGAGCCCAGCACTCTGGCAAGTGCAAACCCACAGTTCCTGCAGTACAATGTCATGGTGTGCATCTCTGCCAGGGGCCATCCACTGCTGCTGGCTGCGTCCTTGCTCCATCTACAGCCACACATCAGAGTAAAGCAGAGTAAAGATGCTTTTGCCCATCACACCAGGGAGAAGTGGAAGGAAAGCACTGCAGCTCAAAACACAGCCATGGTGGTTGTCCATCCCTGTGGCAGTATGACTTGCCAACAGCAGGAAGTTCAAAATCTGCTCATGGAGTTGGGACAAGCCAGCCAGCAGCCAGCAATACATCCCTCAAAGCAGCCATAAATCATCAAACTGCATCACTGGAAGACATGCCAGAGAAGGCATGTAGGACAATAAACTGGTCAGGTGGGACCTACCTAATCCGTAGGGGCATGAGGCCAAGATCTGGTGGCTGGGCCTGTTTCTCAGGGCTTGGTGCTGCCTCTGAGCAGCTCACAGGCTCTGGGAATCAGCTGAAGCACAAACCTCTGCAGACTGGCACCATGTTGGGCCAGTCTGGGTGTGTTACTTGCCCTTTTGACCTTACACCTGCAGATTGGTTACCCATCTCGCCTCAGGAGCTGGCAGGGGAGGAAGAGCACTTTGCAGGGTTTTCTCTCCTTGGTGGCTGGATGTGGGGCAGGGGGGATATCACCCTGCCAGGCAGCACCCCCTTGTCAGAGAGGCGGGCAACATGGGTACAGAGCTGTGACAGAGCTGAGACACCACTTACACCTCGTTTCACTCACAGGACCCTCTGGCCCAGGCTAGTACCTCCTGGCACTGCAGTATCTTCCCTCTTATTTGGCCTGTTTGTGAAAAATCACTTCACTTGTGTGTTTGCTTCTGCTACACGTGCCTATATGGCCTAGCTGAACAGTTCATCCTTTTGGTTTGTACAAGCCCTTTCAGGAGGCTAGCTTACTCCTCTTATATGTGAGTTGATGTTTAACCAAGTCAAGCATTATTTTGTGACAATCTTTCTGCATTGGCTCTGTTGCCCTTGAGCCTGCCTTCTCCTCCTGATGTTTTTGAAAAGTCTGTCAGCATCCTCCTTAACTTTCCCTGCCATGAGCACAGGCATTTTATGGTGACAGTGTGCTTCGTGTCCATCCTGTTTGACTTGCACAGACTTCCAGATCACCTCTGGTCTTCTGTCCACGTTGCAGTATGGATTGAAAGTGGAAAGTTCTTTTGGAGAACACTCGTGTGCATTCTCTGCTTTTCACATTTTATCCATAACTTGTCACTGAAGCTATAGAAACACAAAGCATTGTTTTTCTTTGAGTGCAAAGAGGAGAGAACAGGTGCAGGAGAGAGGAAATGGAAAGAGAAGAGATGCCCTGTTGTGCTGCACAGGAGCAGTCGAGCAGCATAGTGCAAAACTAGAGCATGTCAAAATTGTTCTCTCTGAATTGCAAAAAGGACATATCTTTTTGCAAGAATACACAGCTTTGCTGTGGTTTTTTTTCCTCCCCAGGGTTACAAAATCTGCTCCCGGGCCCCCAGGCAACAGTATCTGCTGCAAAGGCAAAGCCTTGCTCCGGTGGGTGGGATGCTCTAATGGCAGGAGAGCTTTCAGAGCGTTGTAACCTTCCAAAGGAAAGGTGAGCCCACCTTTTCACAGCTTAGTTATGCATTTTGTCCTGCCTCCTACAAATACAACTTTGGTCCATAAATCGGTGTGTGAAATAAGGTTAGTCACAGGACTTCCTGACAGCAGCTCATAAACAAGCTTTCCTCACTTCCCTCTTATGAAAGGTCATCTCTCCCCTGCTGCACTGACTTCTTTGTTTCCCTTTTCTCCCATTTATCCACTGACTGCCATTTGTATCTCAGTCAGTCTAGTAAACGTTTTGCCCCGTGGCAGCCTCGTCAAACACAGCAGGAAGATCAGGCTCTGGAGCGCACTCTTGACACATTTCCTGGGGATGGATCCTTTTGCTTTTTCTGATAGATTATTTTGCTATCGTTCCTCATTCACACATTGAGCGAGGAGGAACCAATGGCCCAAGTATTCAGCAGCTCTTTAGCAGTGAAAGGTAATAGGGTCTGTGAAGCTTCCTCTTCCTTTCATCCCTTCCTCACTCATATCCTCCCCCTACTTTTTAACCTTTGTAGTGGCAGCTTCCTGGGCTGAGTCTGCTGTTCAACGTCTGGTAGTAGAGGGTGGTATTTAACTAGGTCTCACTATTATTTATGTTTCTATGAAAAACACACCCACTTTCCTGGATGCAAAGGTGGCCAAGCATTAGCACACATGAAGGATTAACCACTCATTGTATGTTTTATAGATGCAGCCTTCTAGCACACAGGTCACGCTGTCACCATCATGGCATTTACAGTCTCTCCAGTAGCCTTGCCTGGCCTTGATCCACATGTTTACATCTGACTTCCTCATCAGCACAAGGGATAAGTGTACGTAGCAGTTGGACCAGATAGAGGAGAGTTCCAAAAGCAGCCAGGGGAGATGTGTTCTCATGAGTCATCTGCTCTTTGGTTGCTCTTAGCTGGCAGAAAAGTGACTCTTGTGGACATTTCCCTTCCTTGCTGCAGCCTCTGTCATTGAACACTTAGATCCACACTCACCATGCTGGTGCCTTGATCTCAGCCATTCACCCAGAGAAACCCTGGCCCTTGCCCAGAGTTTTATTTTACCTACCAGGCTCTGCCTGTACCAGTCTGATTGCAGGTCTGGGACTAAGAACTGTCACTTTATCGTCACCCCATTTGCCCCCTGGCTAGTCACTGCTGTGATGGCAGCTGGGTTGGTTTGCAGCAGTGCTTGAGGGTTCATTTCCTGGAAACAAGAATTGTGAAGCCAGGAAAATTTTCAGATCATCCTCTTTACATATTCAAACAGAGATGAAAACCTAGCAGGATTTTCTGCTAGCCCTGTGTTTCCTTTTCCTCTCTGCCATCCTCTTACTGTCTTGCCGTAAAACTGACAAAGCTCTCAACTCGTCATCTCAGCCTCAGATTGCCTCCCTTCTCCTTACTGTCCTTGCTGAAGTCTTGAGCATCTCCTGATTTTTTTCACCCAAGAGCCACCATCTGTGACATCTAGCAGTTCACACAGAGCTGCATGCTTGCTGTTCGTGAGTGACAGCCCAACTGGGACACAGATGTTGAGTCTCATTTCCCACAATCCGGTGGCTTTTGGATATTTTTCCAAGAGATTTGTTCCATTCTCTCCTCTTATACAAGCTCCCTTTTAACAACTAAATCAACTGAGTATGTCTTTTATGCAAGCAGCAATTTACTCTTGAAGCTCTTAGTAAAGGCCATGTTTGTCACTTAGAGCTCTGAGGGGGATTTGGGTAAATTGGACTGGAGACAAAATCTCTGTTCCCTCTCCCAGGAAGGTATCAGATTCCTGCATTTCATGTGCATTTCTGCTCTAAGAAGCTCAGTAAAGTGGTGTTATTAGATGGTCTCTTCACATTGATTCCTGGCTCAACCACACACAATTCACTCATTAAAAAGACCTCTTGCCATCATTAGTAAGTTCCAGCTGGAGGTTCAGGTGAGTCTCCATGGCCCAAGCTGTGATCTTTCCCCTGCTAAGACACCATCACTAAAAGCAAAGGATATGCATGACAAATGCAGCACTTGGATGCACCATCACTGCCTCCTTTGGACTCAGCTCAATATTGTGTCACAGTGCCTCTGCAGGGATATGGGAATGGAAAACGAAAAAGAGAGGATTGCATTTAATGTCCCAACTTGTCTGGGCAGAACTTGTAGGTAGAGGCAAAGGCATTGGGTCTCTGCTATTCTGACAGCTCCTCAGGGAACTGAATGTAAACTGAGAGCCATCAAACACACATCTCCCTGAATGGTTTCCAGGGACAAATGCTTTTCCACAGCCACATCCCACTGCTTTCTTCCTCCTGCATTTGGGGCAGCTAGGGAGAAACTGTGGGCTGGGGTGATGAGCACACATCTCAGCCACATGGAAGGGACTGTGGTGCCACCGTTTCTTCCTCGCTGCCAGCATCACTGCAGGGGCAGTGGATTTCTGAGCTGTATTCCTCCAAGGGAACCATGAAGTTATTTCTAGCTTTGACCAAAGTTTTCTCTTCTGAGTGTCCCCGTCTGTGCTCCCCACTGTGCTGTGACCACTCCATCCGCCTGTTTTCAGCAGGTACTGATAGCTGTGATGTGCCAGGAGCCCTTGGAGGGCTGCCCATGCATTTTGTGAGCCCTGTTGCCACGATACTGGACGCAGAGCAGATGTTTATTTCAATAGAGATGGCTTTGATTCCTTTTCAGCTTTTCTCTCGAGCTGCCATTGTGTGTGAATACTTCTTCCCAGGAGCCAAGCGTGCTGTCAGGGCCCAACAGGCAGGCGTTGTGGCTGCAGCCAGTGAGGAGGGCAACAAGGTTTGAGAGGCAAGTGGCCGAGCAGCACAAAGCAAGCTGATGGCCCTGGCCTCTCAGGGAGCTCTGGGCTGAAGCTCTGGGGACAGGGACTGAAGATGTGTGTGTGTCTGCATTCACGTGTTTGTGCACACTTGTGTTTGTGTGTGTGTTTGTGCGGCTCTGTTCTGGTGCTGGAAGCAGTCTCCTTCTCACAGCTAGTGGTCCCTAGCATTTCATTCTCCCCTTTTTCCCCTCCCAGTTGCCTCCATCAGATCATCACTGCCTTGCTGCACACATGGACCAGCTTAGCTGGAGGTTGAGGTGAAGGGACCATCTTCTTGAGAGCAACAGAAACTAGGCACCAAAAATATTGAAGACATGGTAGGAAAGGCAAGGAGATCCCTTCCTTTAGTATAGCAATTCCATGTGAGAATTATCAAGATGAGATAATTACTTATTTCTGATTTTTTTTCCTTCTCCTTTATTCTTTCCTTCTTTTTTTTTTTCAGTTGGTATATTTTTTAAACCACCTTTTTTTCCTCTTTCCCTTCTTTAACCCACCTTGTCTATCTTTCTCTCCATCCTTTTCTTGGTGCTGGCAGATCAACATGCCCTCACAAATATCCTGCCCAGAGTTCTGCCCAGGGCTATCAGCTTCTTTGGAAGGGGTGCTTTGCTAGTGTGGGAATTCCACCAGAACCAGCTTCTTGCTATTCCCTTATATAGAAATGTTTTTAATTCTATAAATACTGTATGCATTTTACTAAAAAAAAATTAGGGGGGAAAAAGGGTTGTACTGGCTATGTAAAGACACTGTGCTGTTGGGGCTGGCGTTTTGTTTGCCCACTGGCAGGGCCTCTCACTTCCTTCACCCTTTCCACTGTTGTGAGCAAACTATTTTTGGTATTCCAAGAGCGCAAGCTTTGCTGAAATTCTGGTTTCCTGCTTTGGGGGGAAATTAGAGCAGGGAAGAGTTATTTAAAATTACAAAATATATTTGCAAACGGGGGAAGAATATGTGAGAACAATAATTTGAGAACAATGTTCTATGATATTATACTACTGAATTAGATACAATTACCTATAAATACATATATGTTTATCTCCATCTGTGTGTATTTAGAGAAGTGTAAATAGAGTATATTTGTAGTAAAGAGGTCAGAAACAAAACGGTAGCTCCATCTCACTTATCTTGCAATCTTGGGAGCACAGAACTATCCTACAGAAGATCACCTCCTTTAAGACAAATATTGTATTGAAATAAAAAGTTAGCTAGCACAAGGATCTTTTGTGTTAAAGGTGGAAAAGTTGCCCTTGAACTTGTGAACAGTCCAGTCAATTTATCATAATCCTTAGGAACATAGTGACTCACCATTCACCAGACTGGTACAATACACATGCACTATCAGCTTAGTACCCTCATAAAGACAACTCACTGATTTTTTTTTCTCTGTTATGGAAAATTAAAGATTATGTCAATGCAAAATTACTGTGCTGCAGACTCATCTGGTACCATGGGCACCGTGTCTACTGGTCCTGTTAACAAGTAGCTCTGCCTAACATTGCAGGCGGTTCCTCCCATCTCAGCTGAGTGCTTTGGCCAAATTTTAACCCTGCATGCAACAGGCCAATCATGCAAGGACAAAGCCCATCCACCACAGTAGCTCATCTCTGACTGGAGCCAGTGCAAGGGGCTCAGGAAGTGGATGAGAATGGAGTGAGCAGGGGCAGTGCTTGTTTGAGGGGCTTTGCAGCCCACCTAATTCCTCAACCAGAGGTGCTAGTTTTATAAACAGTATTTCCCAGTGTTAGGTTTTTTTTTCCCTTCCATGAAACTGTCCAGTCACTTTTGGCCTGTAGCAAATAGCTCACCAGCTTAACTATACCCTGTGTGAAGAAGTGCCTGGTTATGTTTGTTTTGAACTTGGCATCTGCTTGTTTGATTTAATGATCTTTAGTCTTTACATTGAAGGAGATGGTGAACCAGCATCCTTCACCCATCTCTTCCATCCTAGGCATTTACTTCAGCCTGATTATTTTGCTTAAAAGTACAGGAAGTGTCAATTAAAAAATAGTTCAGGCATTTCTAAGAGGAAGGTTGCAACAAGATGTATCATTTTGCCCTGCTAAGAAATATCATTTTGCTCCCTTTGCTTCTGAGGGAGGATGTGGGGCATCATCCTTGTCAAGCATATGCTATTGTCTCCTGGAGAAAATGCACAGTTTTGATATATTACAGGAAAATCTCAATTTTTTAACACTTAGTTGGCACGGGAAGACTTTGGCAGCAGAATTATCTGAATAATCCATTTGTGCTGGACAAGCTCCATGCACCTGATGTCAGAACAACTGAGCTGCCTCTGGGAGAATCCAGAGCTGCAGAGGGAGGTGAGATACCAAGAATATTAGAGAATGAGGAGAAACAAGATGTATTCTGGGCATGGGAATGAAGGTGGTGAGCAGAAGTGAATGTCCTATGGTACTG
This sequence comes from Sturnus vulgaris, assembly GCF_052056855.1. Classification (NCBI taxonomy): domain Eukaryota; kingdom Metazoa; phylum Chordata; class Aves; order Passeriformes; family Sturnidae; genus Sturnus; species Sturnus vulgaris. The sequence continues at coordinate 12,678,171 of NC_142256.1, read as the reverse complement.
TTTCTAATCCAGCTGCAAGGCTCTATAATTTTAAATTATTTATTGGACACAGCAATGTCAAAGTTGTAATAAAGGATTGAGAAGGACTACATTTGTCTCCCATGTTAGTGAATATCAGCAACTTCTATTGTCAGTGCTGGAAATTCCGAAGGTCCTAAATAAGTTGCCTTGAAAATAAAGTGGTTTCCCTAATGCCCATGAATCAGAGAGTGATTTATATCAAAGAATTGAGAAATGATGTCCTTACAAAAACATTTTAATTTTTCCTTTGACATTACTGATGTTCTCATTAATAAAATATGTCATTCTTTTTTCCCTCAAATCCAGTCAACTTTTAACTTCTACAACTTCTTTGGCAAGGTGTTTCAGACTTAAAAACATGAAAGCCATTTAAAGTTACTGGTTTGGGACGCTGTATTCCACTTTATGGGGTAACCCTTTAGCTGTGCTGCTTGTATTGAGAGAAAGGTGCCAGGCAGGAGAAGTGTGAGTGCCTCTAAATGGATCACATGGGATTGTCACCACAAGCCCAGGTCAGCACAACACCAGCCAGCTGAACTTTGCAAAGGCACTGAAGGGTTTGGAACACCCAGATCCATCCTAATACATACAAACTGAGCATCACATTCTCTAGAGAGATGTGTGAGCTGGCATCAGCTCTGCTAGAACCAGATCAGACACCTGTTGCCTCCCTCCCCTCAACACATCCCTGTGAGGAGTCCTTGGAGTCTGTAAAATGCAGTATTTTTCTGCTTAGCACTCAATTTAATTTCATTTTATTCATTTGTGTTCAAAAGTTTAACAGACATTTCTACCACTTTTTGTGGTAGGTCTAAAGCAACTAACATGGTGTAGGCGCTCTCCGAAAGTTCCGTGGTTTTGATAGCTCCCTGCAGTCTTTTGATGTAAAAATAATTATATTTTCACACCAGCAACACAAAAATAGTAGTTAAAAAGCATGAAACACTTGAAGGTCTGACTTGGGTCACATTGCTACTGTGAGGCCCTGGGAGCTGTCCTAAGTGAATTATAGACACATTTTAAGTCTTGAAAAACAGCAGCACCAGGTATTTAAAGGACAGGCTGGGAGGGAGCAGGGAAGGCCTTTCATAGAGCAATATCAGCAACTGACCACCTGTCTTTCTTAATGCACAAACTAGAATTTGCTAATTACAGAGGGCAATACAATATTACAGCCCTTTTCTTAGATGTTATGGTGCCAGTCTACCTCACTTCACAGCCAGGCTCAATGATTCAGTCATTGCATGCCCAGATGATTACTTAAGATTCCCTGAGAGATTTTCCTCCCTGGCTTTGCTCACCATGCCATTCCTGGGCTTTCTGACCTGCCTTTTCACAGGATTTTTTTTTGTCTTTTTCTCACTGCAGTTCCTTTGGTCAACCTGCCATGCACAGGAGACAGCTACAGACATAATTGCTGGGGAAAATACTTTATCACATGCTTCACAGTTGTCCTGCAAGAACAGAAGTAGAACTCTCTTAAATAAATCTGCTACAGTCCCTTTCATGTAATATTAAGCTGCATGCAAGTCAGAAATGCACAAAAGGCTAAAAGTCTCAGTATATGGCCCCAAAATAGGAAGAATGGATCGGCAATTAACATTCTCTGGTACAAGGTAAACAGGGAGAAAATATGTAAAACATAAAGACAAGGCTGAGATAAATGGTTAGCAGGAACCTGGAGAGAAAAATCAAGGTAATGTATGGATAGAAAGAGAAAAGCAAAGCCTCAGAACCAGAAGAGGAGCAGCAGGTCTGCAATGCAGCAGAAGCATGAAATAAAAATCATCCTATTTCATTTGTCAGGATTTTTTCAGGGCTCATGTTCTAAAGATTATTAAAAGCTAGAAGGAAAAGTGATTTAAGTATATTTGAGCAGAATGAATCAGGCAGGATTCAGAAGTACCATGAGTGAATATCCATTCATTTATTTGCTGAACCACTGTACAAAATTGTACAAGCTTTTTGTCAGTAGAAATCTCCTTTTCTTCCCAGTCATGTTTATGGAAAACATTTTTGAATTTAAGTATATGGTGTCAACTTCCAGAAAATACTTACTTTAAACATTCCATGCATTAAAATGAACTCCAGGTAGGCTCATAAGTAATTAGATGTATAACTATCACAGAGAAGCCTTTTAAAGTCATGCTATTTTTCTAAAAAAATTGCAGAAGAAAGTAAATATTTTATTAACAGTAAAGGCTTAACAAACTGGCAAGTTGGAAAAAAATAAATTCCACCACCATCCACAAGCCCGTCCTTAATAAACATTACTGTTTGTTTTTTAGTTCAAACCACAGTGAGTTAAGGATGGAAAAACTGCCTAACTTTGAAATCGTTGTCTTTAGCCTATTTTAACACAACATTGCCTTAAACAGAGGTGTTTTGTGCCCCTTGCTAAAGTGCAACATTCCTCTGAGTCCTAAGGGAGAGAGACCGCCTGCTGTCACATCCTTTCTGAAGGGACCCACCCTCTCAGCAGGATAGCTCTGGTATGGCCAGCAATCCAACACCTCCAGCTTACCTTACTTTTCTTGGCTATTAGACTTAGAAACCTATGAATTTAAGGGAAGCCTTCACATACCCATGAGGATATTTGTAATGGATGCATGTGATTTCTGTACTCTTGCTTGGAGGGCTGCTAGGAAGACCAGTGCCATAAAAGATGACAGTTTGAACTTTGCTTTAGTAACTGGCAAAACTTACATGTATAGGAACATGAATCACACACACTAATGTGTGACTCATGCATGAATAGGAAAAAAGTCACTTCAAAAACACTGTTATTTCCCCCTCTCCAGGCCCTGGTAGAATGTTGGGGGAAGCCCACCTCACCAAGAAAGCAAGTAGTGGTGAGGGACAGAGGTATGTGTTGAGACAGCCCTGCAGCAGCCGGTGCAGGGTGGGGAGAGCTGGCCAAGGAGGGGGGAACCCTCCTGGTGAGCCAAGAAAGAGCCAACCACCCTGAACTGAGCTGAACCTCCAAAGACGAACTGGACCTGCCATCACCACCTCTGCCACAGCTGGCTGCCAGGAGCACCCCTGAGACAAGAAGACATCACCACTTTTGTCACAAAAGCAAGTAAATCCCATCGAATATTCCCTCAGTTATTTGTATCCTCTTACTACCCTGTGTCTCTGGGGCATGGGAGCCAGGGGTACAGGGATGATGGGCTGTACAGGGGTGATGGGCTGTTGAGGGCAGTGGAGCCAGAGGGCAGCGCTGTGACTGTGACTGTGACTGTGCAGGAGGGACCTATGGCAGCACCCCAGGGGTTGGCATTGCCACAGGTGAGGCCGCACCTGGAGTGCTGTGTCCAGTTCTGGGCCCCTCAGCTCAGGGAGGACATTGAGGTGCTGGACCAGGTTCAGAGAAGAGCAACAGAACTGGGTGAAGCATCTGGAGCACAAGTCTGATGAGGAGCTCTGGAGAGAGTTGGGGATGTTTGGCTGGAGAAAGGGCGCTCAGGGGGGATTTTATCGCTTTATACAACTCCCCACAGGAGGCTGTAGCCAGGTGGGGGTCGGGCTCTTCTCCCGGGGAACCAGCGACAGTACAAGGGGATGAGGTCTTAGCTGTGCCAGGGGATGTTTAGGCTGGACATGAGAAAGAACTTCTTCACAGAAAGAGTGATTAGACACTGGAACAGGCAGCCCAGGGAGGTGGTGGAATCACCGTTCCTGGAGGTTTTTAAGGAAAGTCTGAACGTGGCACTCAGCGCCCTTGTCTGGCTGACAGGGTGGTGTTGGGCCGTAGGTTGGACTCGATGACCTCAGAGGTCTTTTCCAACCTATTTGTCGGTGACTCCGACACAGCGCGGGCGGCCACACTCCCCAGCCCCGCCGTGCGCTGACGCTGAGGGGTCTCCGCGGCCCCTCCCTCCGCCGTGCCCCGGTGCCGGCCCGCCCGAGGGGGCGGGCGCCGTGACGCCAGGGCCGTGCGGCGGCTCCGCCCCGCGAGCCCGGAGCCGAGACGGAAGCAGCCGCCGCACAGCAGCCGCCGCCTGCAGCCGGAGCCCGACATGGCGCTCTGAGCCAGCCCCGGCCGCGCCGAGAGCCGCCACCCCGGGGGGCCCTGAGCAGCCGCCCCCGCGCCGGGACCGGGGAGCGGGGCATGGGCAGGGCCGCTGCGGGGAGCCCGGCGGGCAGGGGACAGCGGCGCTAGCGACCCCCGCCCGCCCTTCGCGCAGCGCAGCCCCGCGGCCGCGAGGTGAGGAGCCGGCGGCGGGCGGGGGCCGGCGGGCAGGGCGGGGAGGGAAGGAGGGAGCGCGGCCCGCGCTGAAGCCGCCGCCTCCCCTCCGCTTTGTCCTTCCAGGCCCCGCCGCCGCCGCCCAGGAGAAAGAGGCCGAGATCGGGGAGCAGCGGGCGGCGCCCGCCCGGCCGCCGCAGCCCGCCATGGCCCACTCGCCCGTGGCGGTGCAAGTGCCCGGCATGCAGGTGAGCTCCGCACCGGGCCCAAAATGGAGGCGACGGGCCCGGCCCCAGCCCCGGCTCCGGAAGCGGCGCTTGCGGCCCGCACCGGGCGGAGCCGCCGCCGGGGCGCGGGGGGCCGCGGGTGGGCGAAGCGGAGCGGGGCCGCGGGGAGGCCGCGTTCGGGCCGGGGGGAGGCCGGGCCGGCCGCCTCGCCGGGGGAGCGAGGGAGGCGGGGGGGAGAGCAGGGGCTGCTCCGAGGTAACGGGAGGCTATGAGAGGCTTCGGAGGCCGCGTACCTGCGCCCTGGCGGGGGAGAAGGGATTCCCCTCCCTCCCTGCCCCCTTTGTTCAGGGGTGGCCGCGCCGCATCCAGGAGCACGTAAGAGCCTCTAAAACTGATTGAAGGCGAAGTGAAGTTAATCGCAGGGTGTGTGGGTGCGCTGTAAATGACATACCAGGCGCGCTGGCAGGCGGACCTGCTGCAGGACTTCCCCACCACCTTGGCGCTGGGCCTGTAGTGCAGCTTTCCGGAGGACCTTGGGATTCATGGCACGGTGGTATCTGCCAGGTCTGGTGGGAACAGAGCACTGGGGAACGTAGTCTGTCAGAAACTTGCGCCTCTGCTCGCCTGGGAATGAGGCCTAGTGTTGTTTTTGTATGTTTGTGTTACTTGTTTAGAAAACAAACAAGTTGGTATGTTACTTTTATCTCTGACTCTTCATTCTTACTCCACTGGACAATCTAATACAAATTTGACCAGAGATCTTTATCAATGTAAAGGAGTTGAGAACCCAGCTCGTTTCAATGTTGATCTTTGCTCGTCAGACACTAGCAGCCCAGTCAGTGTTTTAAGCATTCTCTTAACTTCTGGGACAGTCATAACATCGAAGGTTTTTTCACTTCAAATAATACAGAAACATTTATGATACATCTCTGTATATGTGACAGAAACAGTAGAGAGTTCAGGAGGCTTCAGAACAGAAAGTTAATATCTTGGTCAGGTAACTTTATGCCTTCTATAAAGTGTAGAATTTATGTATAAACAGTATTTATGTATTAATTTATGCCAGTTACAGTGCTATGGTTTAAATTACCTTTTTAATTTCTAATAATTTCTAGGCTTTTTGAAATCTGTTAAATTATGGTCATTCACTGACTTTCAGTGTCTGTAGGAGGACACAAGCCACATCTTCTCAGCCTACTTGCTCCATTGGGTCAGAGTAACTGTTGCATTAGAACATCCTAAAGAAATTTTGTGATAAAAGATTTAAAAGCTTTAATGTGAGCTTCTTTATTTACAGCCTCTGGGCTTTCTAGTGTGTTTGTATTTGGGAAACTTCTGTTTCAACATTCTAGTTTGTCAATTTCCTATTTTTATATCTGCTTAATGTATTGCTTTCTTAATTTTCATAACTGCCATCACAAAAAGACCTCGAAATTACTGAAGCTTCTGTTTTTCCATTGTTACACCAATAAACTTTATCCTAATAGCTTCCTTATCCCCACTAGTATTGTTATTAGTGTAACTCACAGCCCCTAACATATATCAGTATGCTAAAAACTTTTTTAAAAACTATTAGATAAATCCAGATGCATAGAATTAAAACACAGTTTTTTCCTTGGTGACCTTTTTTTAATGAGGATGATTTCACAAGTCCTGAAGCCATCAGAATACAAAGAAATAGAGTTTGGTGTGATGTTGATCTGCTCATCCTTCTTCTAGAAGAGTCATAATACAGAGCATTTTAATTAAAAAAACCCTAAAACCAACACAACGACTTCATGGCAGTCTGAGGGAGAAGAGTTGTTTCTTTTGGGCTTTTTTTACCTATCTGGACTATTCAGTCATGATCACCTAAGTGATGGTAAAAGTGTGCCTGCTTCAGCTCAGTGTTAATGTGTAGTGATTGATTGAAGAAGGAATAAGCAGGTTCTTCTATGATGCAAGATGTAATAGTTATGTTAAAACTATCAGTGTGGGAAAGTGTAATGTCAAACCTCTTGTTTTGTAATCTATTGAGGGAAGGTTTTATTGAATATAACAGTTGGAAACTGAATTTGTCAGAGAATGTCACAAGCTTGAAGTTTTCAGCTTTATTGTCATCTTATGCATTCCCTTACATTATACAAAAAGTATCAAGGAAAATCCAGAAATAAACATGTTATGTAATTCACATACTCCAAAAACAAGGCTTAAGACAGTTTATCACCAAAGTATATCAGAAGCTTTTTTGACTCTTCTAAGATCTTTCATCTTATGAAGAGTCTGGTCCCCCTTAAAAAATCTTTCAACATGGAAAATTACAGAAAATCACACAGAGTTATTTTGGTGGACTTGGAGTCTGACTTTAGTCCCCTGGCAGCAGTGGCAGACCTAGAGGTAGTATTATCTATTGCCCTTATGAGTAGTTACAGAGCCATTTGTTTATGTAGTGGTTACATTCTGTTTAACCTGTCTTGTGTCCCTAACAAAACCAAATTTTATACCTAACAATTCTTGCTTCTGCAAACAACTTCCTAAACACATTCATTTTCCTTGCTCCTTTGGAAAGGTTCCACTTGATGCAGTTGTACAGTGTTAAGTTAGCCAGCTGCCAAACTTCTAAGCCCATTCAGTAAAATCAAAGTACTCAGTGTGTGTATAGAATGAGTGGTCTGAAGCTGTACATGATAGCCCAGATTACAGCATTTTACACAGAATTCAAGATAAGATGGAAAATGGAAAGGATGGTGAGCACAGTTAAGGTGTCCTGGTTATGGGAAGCACTGTTTGCAGTGAGCTTGATTGTCAGGTTTGAGGTTTTATTCAGTAATGTCACAGCAACTTTGTTCCTTGGGATAAAAATATTCAAACTAGTTCTTAGTCTGGAATACCTTGAGATCTCGCAGTGAGAAACCTGTTCACCAGCACTGTCTTCAAGGAATCCACTTGAACTCCTGCAGAGCATTTCTGGATACAGCTTGTGTGAGAGATGTTGCTGTGTCTTTGCCAGCTCAGGTGCTGACAGCAGCTAGAGTGAAGAAGATGTTGGACCCCTTATTATTAGTCCCAAGTGCTTTCGTATTGCCCAGCAGACAGAGTACATACTTCAGAGGGTTGGTTGTTTCAAGTGATTGGAATATTTCAAGGATGTCAGTCATTTGAGATTGATGTGTTTCTGATGAACTTAATGTTCTTGGCAGCATCTCACACAATGCTCCAAAATTCTACAGATAAGAGTTTGGAAACTGTTCACTTGCAAGTGAGTAGCAACTAACCTTTCTAAGGTAGTCAAGGAGACTACGTTTTAATGTCAGCATTTAAATTTTCTAAACTAGTCTGTAAACTTGATGGAGCATCACTCAAGTAATAAATGCTTTTTTAAATGTGTAAACTTACCCTTTTCCTATTCTAATTTGTCATGCAAAACCTTAAGTCTGTAAAATACTAATTTATTAACTGATGGAAATACTGATTCCTCTCATTTGTATTTTTTGTTAGTATGTGTGTCTTTGGAACCTGGCTTGGGGCTTTATGTCCCGTTATCTCTGCTATCCTACTCATCTAAACACTTTGTTTTCTTTCTTATGGCTCTGTTGATACCTCCTGATCCTGTATGACAGTAGTTTTGAGCACAGCGAGAAAGGTTGTTTAGAACTGCTCTCCATCTGTTTTTGTTGGCATTCAGACTACCTTGCTATAAAGAATCTAACTTCCTCTAAAAGTGGAGCTGCCAGGAGCATGTGACCTGTCAGGCAGTGTACTCTGATTCACAGTTGAAGAATTGCTTGATTAAATGAAAACTTGGGTGTCAAGGTGAGCTTTGCTCTCTGTGCTGCCAGTTAACAGAGTGGCTGTAGGGTGCTGCTCCCTGAGTGGCCTGGGCCTGGCAGCTGGAGAGTCCCTCCCTGCAGGCTGCTAGGAGCAGATCAGTTAATGCCTACTTGGATGAGTAGAGAAAGATGAGAGTTAGTGTTTTATTTTGTAAGTGGTCTTTTTCATTTCATAGCCCTAGAAAAAAACCCCACATTTTCTCTTAACTTAGTGCACATCTGTAAATGTGTGGTACCTAAAACTAGCTAGTTGGAAAATGTGTCAGATTTTTAGTGAACCTTATGTACTAAAGTTAAAAGAATATGGCTTCTGTTAAGAGCAACCAGTCTGTTACTGTTAAATACTTCAATGTTTAGAAGGTGCATGTTAGAGGAACTTAAACCTTTGAAGAAAGATCCATTCAAGGCTCTTTTAATTTATTCCTCTCCTAGGAACTGAGTTGTATCCAGATGCTTCTGAAGCGAATTTGAAAAGGCTTTAAACTTTTACTATTTAGAAACGTGTCTTACTTCAGGGAAACTGGACTTGTAGGACACCAGAAGACTTCCACAGTGCCTAGAAAACTGATATCTTGTGATGGATTTGGTGTGGACTGTGGTGTTTTTTCCAGTTTCAGTTCCTTGATTGGTACTTTGAGCCGTGGTGCAGGTAGCCTGCAGGAAGACGGTATTTTAAGCTTTACAGAGAACAAGCCTCTTTTCTGCTTGAAGCAGGTCTGCTTTAAAATATTTGTGGAATTCAACACTGCTGTTATTCCTTTCCTGGTTGTGCAGGACCTGCAAGCTCTGTTGTATCTAATAGTAGATTGCTAAATCAGCTCAGGCTTTATTAGCTGAACTTGGTTCTTCCCTCTTATACCTTGTGGTAAGTTACTCTGGTGACAAGAAAAGTAAGGCTCAGTCGTCCTTGTACTGTCCTACTAGTGTCAAAGGAGGAAAGACAGAGCTCTGAAGAGTATTTGGTACATGGGAGCTGTGCAAGTATAATCACCTGGAATTCAGCAAATGCTTTTTGTCAGGGTTAAAAGAAAAAGTCTAGTCCTGTAGTAGTATTTTCTGTGCATATTTTACAGTTTTATAGGCACATTAAGTGCTTTGACTTGGAATTCAGAGGCAAATCAGCTGAAGCTGGAGAGAGCACATAAACAACTCACCTTAATATCTGTGCTGTTCTATACCATCATACACTGTTAGTTTTTAGCAGAGAATAAAGTTCCCCCAAAGGTGAAAAAACATTACATCTGAAAACAGAGTTCTAACTTTTAAAGGGCTATAATTGTTACTTTATTCTGATTTGAGCATTAAATATATTTGTGCTGACTGTTTTTGATCTTCAGTGTCTCACCTTTACAAGTCCTGATGAAAGTTTTGTCTTGCTTCTTTCCTTTTTCCTCCAAAAGGAGAATGTGTAGCAAGTAATAGCTCGGTAATACATTGCAGTGTTTTATTTAGGTACTTATTTTGAGGGAAGGAATGTTTCTTTCTATGTAGAAACTCAGTGGTACACCAGGAAGCATATATATGACTGAGTGTGCCTCTGCAACAGCATTTGTCCTATGAGACCTCTGAAGTGTATTAGTGAAGATAAGAGTAGTAGCATCAGTTTTCAGTCATCTCTAAAAGTGAAAGGCTGAATATTAGAACCAGTAGTAAAAGTACCATTTGTTTTCTCTTTAGTGACTGTCTTCAGATTTAGAAGTTGTGAAATTTGGAAAATTATAAGAGACTATTGTTTTGTGTTTCATTTATTCTTAGGGGCTGAATTTAATGGTTGACAGAAGAGTTCAGAAATGGGTTTTGGGAAGATGAGGTTGGAGATGAACAGCACAAAGTTGGTGTTAAAATGCTTCTGTGACAAATATTTTTTGTCATGCTGTAGTGTCTGCTTGTATGTTGTCTTTGAAGAAATAAAAAGGTGGTGAGGTATCTATAGCGTCAGGAGTCACTGTTCCAAATCCTGCTATTTCTTTCTTAAAATAATTGGAAATAAAATTCCTTCTTAATACTGCCTCACCAGTATTTTACTCTATTTAAAGAACTGTCATTTGTTCTTTAAATTTAAACTTCTTGCAGTTCTTCTGGAACATGTCTGTTCTGCTAATTAGATGAGGATCACTGAGCACACTTCTTAGCTCTGAAGGAGAAGCTTAAATCTCCTAGGAAGGGTACCTACCCAGTGATATTCACTGAACTCTCCTCTGCCAGAGGATTGCTGCCAAATAGATTTGGCAAAAATAACTGAATCAGAGAAGCTATTAATACAGGTACTGACAAGATAGCAGTAGCTTGCTGGTCTCATTCTTCCTCATATTTTGTGCATGCGTTTCTGCAGAGATGGGCTATATTGATTGGGTCCATAGCTCAGGAAAGAGCATGAGTTCAACTTAGTTCCTCCTTCATAAGGAAAACTTTGAAGAATTACACAGAACTGCAGTTTTTGGAAGTGTGTAGCCAAGTTTGTGTTGCTGAAATCTGGATTTGAATTGTCTTGATTGAGGCAGCATATCTGAAAAAGCATTGTGACAAGGTCTGTCATGGTTCTGCATGAATTCTCTGTGCATCAGTGAAGCAATAAAAGGAATGAGAAATGTGCAGAAATCTGCAGGTTTCTCGCTTGAGCCTTGGAAGGGAGAGTCTGAGAGCCCAGAGTGGCTTCACTGTTTACATGAACCAGAATTCAAGAGCCATGTGTTCAGTCCTGGAGAATGGGGTCTTTTTCCTGTTTCCTCCTGCTCCCCAGTCTTTTGCAGGCTTTCCTCTCAACTGGATACTGTTGTATGTTCTGAATATCTGAATAATGTTGACTGGGGGAGGATCAGAGGGTGTCTGTGCTTTGCTAGATGTCAAGTTGTGTTTCAGTGGAGGCTTCTGTGTTGAGAGCTGAATGCAGAATAATAAAAACAGTGTACAGCTTGAAGTGACCATGAGTGTTGTAGCATGCCTAAATGTAAAACACTGAGTCAATCAAAAAAGATTGAATTTCTACTGATGTAGATCAGTTAAAAACATAGAGAATTATGAGGGGAGCAAAATGTTCTTGCTGCTGATCTCTCACCTAGGAAGGTGTCATCTGGCAGCTGGTGGTAGCAAGAACATTTTTACATTCCTGTACAGCTTTATTCTAGCCTAGTTGGCAAGAAGAATCTGATTCTTTTTTTTTTTTTCTCTCCACGGTGTTTCTTTTCCTCCCCTCCCCCTTCCCTTTGCCTTTTATGTAATGAGATGCTTTGCAATGCTATGAATGAGCTGCAAAGTAATTGAAAAAGGAGTTTCCTGAAATGGGCAGGTTGGTTCTGGCAGCAGAGCTTTCTTTCTTTGTAGCTCATTTTGGAGTTGTATTTCTGGTTTTTCGTTGTGTGCTTTTTGTAGCTTCAGGTCCAGTATCATCGATATGATCGAGGGCCAGTGTTCAAGAAAAGAGTACAGCTTTCAAGCTTGTGATCCTCTAGCCTTGGGGAGAGGACAGAAATGTAGGATTCTAGAAAACTGGTGTTTGCCTTCCTTTCTTCAAATGGTCCCTCCCCAAATTAAAGGAATGGTGATACTCTCTAAGTGTGGGGTCCCACTTCGGGGTCATTGCAGGCAGTCACTATGCCTGGAGACTTATCTGTGGTAACTTGTGGCCTGCTCTTTAACCCACCCACACTGTGGTTTGGAGCCATCCTTTTTCAACTAGCGTGTTTTGTGCCTCACTTTAATTTTGTTTGGTCTGAAAATAAGTAGACTTCTTCAGTGGAGAGATTTAGCAAAAGTACTAACTTGTGTCATACTTGAGGGCTTTTTACTACTTTTTAGTTAATGAATTGGCAAGTTAAAAATCTGGATTTTGTTGTAATTTATTTTCTAGCTGGCTTGTAGTACAATTCTAATCTCATTTACAGGAGGAAGGCTGTGAATCAAGTCCTAACTTACACAGAAGAAACGCTGAAGTGGCTTCTAGAGTGAGGAAGCCTGTCAAATTTATGGGGCAGTTGGTACTTAGCTGTATTTAAATATTAAGAAAATGGTTGAAATGCTGTAATGATAGAAGTTATTGCTGGCAGAGGTCTGACATGGTTATTCCTTTAAATGGGTGTGGCAAAAATTAAAAAAAAAAAAATTGTTTGTGTCCTGATAAGCAGGCTGGTGCTGAAAGGAAAGGCACACTGCTGAAAGTAGTCTGCAGCCCATAAATGGTTATTTTTCCATATTCCTATTAGATGTGGCCTTTGAAATCTCTCTGCAGAGTACGTTTTTCAGAGCAGTTCCTAAAATGGAGAGGTTACAAGTGTTCTTTAGCAATGAGAAATTGCAGCAGTCCGTTATGTTCTGCTTCTGATTCAGGTTTGTTCATTGAGGTGGGTTAGTCACTCATTCAGCAGTCACTTATCCTGCACCATTCAACAGAGAATATGAAACCTGTGAAAGATAAGTTTGTTGAACTCTTAATAAATATAGAACAGAGTTAGTTGAAACACTGGGACACCAGAACCTGTTGATGTTTTAACTGATTTTTATCTCCATTTCAGGATGTCCGTTCTTCTAGCTAGAAAACATTCAGCCACTCACATCTTTCTCAAAATATAGTAAAGACTTACTCATGTAATTGGTGTGTCCCCCCTGCTTTAATTTCTCTGATTTTTTTTAATAGGGTCTGTTCCTCAGAGATGTGAACAGACTGGAGATTATGCAGCTGTATGCAGTGGTTTGAGGATGTTTTAAAAATATATTAGGTAGTTAAAAGGTATTGATACATAGAATAGAAACCAACTGGGACTCCATTTGAACTGTAGATGTAGGATATCAGTTATAGAGAAATTCACTGTCATGGGAAATTTCTCTTTGTTTCCTTTCCTCAGTGCAGAGTAGTCTTCATAAATAATTGGTGTAAATTTTTTAAATTGCTTTGTGTCAAAGAGCTAATCTTTGGGACATAAGGTGCTAGTCCTTTTTTGTGCTTATTTATGCTTTTTCCTAAGCTGCTTTATGTTGTGTGAAAGAAAAGCTAAGAATAGAGGAAGTGAGCTCAGTGGTTTCCATTTTCAGCATAACGTACAATTGACAGCTCACATCTGCCACCGGTCAGAGTTGGTTTGAATATGAAGGTAATTCTTTCCTTAAAAATCTGACTATAAGTGGATTTGAATGCTGATTATGAAATTTTGATAGTCATAGAAATTTTCAAGCAGCTCGCCTTATGGCTAACTTGAAAACAAAGCCACATATGTGTTTGCTTACTGGTTTTGCTTTTGTATGAAGTTCCCTAGGTTCTCACTAAAAATGGCAATGAGTCTTGGCCTTGTCAGATAAGAGAGATGTTTCATAAAGAGTGTAATGGAGGTCAGGTCCCATTTAAGGACAGCAAAACCCAGATCTAGTTTTTACTACCCACTGAGTAGAAAAACTTATAGAGAATGTAAAAATTTGATAAAATCAAATTGTTTTGTCATTAAAATAATATTCCCTGCATATGTATAATGCAGTTCCAGTACATATAATCAAATCCTGATACCTTAGTCTTGAACAGGACTGCAGGGCTACATTAGAGTTTCTTTACATGCCAAAATAGCTGAAAAAAAAGTGTGTATTGTTCAAGATGGAGAAAAAGAGATGTCTACAGGTTCTACCCTTGTCTTGAATGTCAGCAGGTTCATTTTTTCTTATTCTTTGTAAGTAATAATGGATCTGCACTGTGCCTTCATTAACTGGAAACTATTTAAATTTTTATATATACACACACACAAGCCTATGGCACTGTTTCTGTAAGTAATTTTCCTTATGCAGGTAAAATATGAAAATATATATAATTATGTGAATAAATATTGTTACATGTTTTAATATGCATGGTGTATAATGAGTGTGTGTGTATCTATATAAAAAATCTGAAACTACATGCAGATAGTGTATGGGAAGAGATAAAGAAAAATGTATCTGTTGATTAAGACATTACTCTTAAGAAATACTGTGGCCTATCAGGTTTGTCAATCTTACTCCCTCTTAATTTTATTTTTAAGGGGTCTGAACAGAAGAAAAATTTAAGAGGTACTTTATTATCTGAGAATATGTAAATGCCTGTGGATGGAATTGCTTGAAATTACAGTCTTTTAAACACAGGTAATTCTGATGGCTTCCAAAGACAACAGGACCTTTAGGCTGCCTAGTAGTGGGTGCTTGAAAAACATGAGTAAACATTCTATGGGCTTCTCCTACCAACCGTTTATAAAATTCTTTGAACTAATTATGGTATCTTTATTTAATGCTTATTTGGGTAATGTAGGTGTAAGTGTAGGTGAGCTGCTCCATAGCAGTGCTACAGTTCTAAGGGAACTTTTGTTGAAAGTCCTCACAGTGCAACAGGATTTCTCAGTCGGGTTTTAGAAATACTGTTAAGACAAGGGGATATATGTTCTCACACTGAGGGTCTACTTAAAAGTAATCCCACAAGACTTAAAATAGTTGCTTTAGGAATCCTAGAGGATGTTAGATGCTTGATTTTGTTAGAATCAAAGCATTAGTTCAGTCTCTATCCAAGATTCTTTGAAGTTTTGTCTTTTCATTCAATTGTATTCAGCACCTTTGAATGAAATTCATTAATGAGCATTTTCAGAAGACCTTTTTCTGTAAAAGAGATGTCCCACACTGACAGATCTGGACACAGCCTGACATACTGCTTCTTTTGATTTGGTCTATGTTATTAGATTTCTGTATAATCATGGAAGTTACATGTTCAGTTTTAAGTTTATTTTAAAGGAAGAATTCAGAATTTGAAGTACAGGTACATGATAGGGTCAGAAGTGAAAAGGTGAGTTAGTAAGTCAATCTTGTAGCAGAGCACAGCCAGGACATTGCTTCAGAAACATGTGTTTATTGGAATCAAAGGAAAGAGGTTATATAAACCAGATTGGCAGAATGCTTGGTGCAACAACTGGCAAAAATGATGTTAAAAAAAAGTACAATGGCAAAAATAATGCTATAGTGTTTTTTTCTGGGGCTTCTGAGCAGGTGGTCCGACTGGATGACCTCCTGATGTCTTTTTGGAGGCAGATTGTGTGACTTTCTGTGTGCACATACAGATGTGTATGAACACATACAGGGATGCCACTCGGTTGAATAAGAGAGGAGAGATTTCCTGAAGGCCCCAGGCTGTGTGCTTGTGCTGGGCTGGTGGAATGGTGCTCTTGGAAGCAGTGCAGAGGGCTTGTGTTGTCACGCTCGTGCTGGTGCTCTTAGTCACACTGGCAGGACTGGAGCTGGCATGTGAATGTGTCCGTGCTTGTCGTACTTGTTGCTGCTTCTGTCTGTGGAACTGGGCTTAGGGAGGGAAAGAGCAAGACGTTCTCTGCCTGGTTTGTCCACGATAGGTATTATCTTTGGAGAGGTGAGGATGGAGTCCATATACTGTCTATTGTGTTGTTACCATCCGCTGCCCAACAGACATGGCTTCCCATGGAAACCAGTATTTATTTTTAAAAAGAATACCAGTTACTCGTGCAGGCGTCTTTCAAAGCTTTTTTCCATTTCAGTGAATAGATCTGTGAAACAACAAGGAGTAACAATGGGTGTTTTTGCTCAGGAGTGTTAATAGTGTTAAAAATCTTAATTTCTACCATAGTAAAAGTTTAGCTGGCAGCTGTGTTGCAGAAATTTACTGGTGTATATTGAAGGTGTGTATACACACACATATACACTTCTATTTATATAAAATATATCTCCATCCTTTTCTATACATTTGTTCATGGAGCCATCTTTTAAAGTTTTGTTTTGTTTTCATTAGTTATAGAAAAACATTCCTGTAGAACAGTAGGCTGAAAGACAAGGAAATTAAGAAAGGTAAAAGCAAATCTGTTTCAAAATGCAGTCTTTGTTCTCAGGCCATGTTTTAAGTTATGTAGTGTTACAAGTTTGAAGTCTTTCCAAAGGACATTATCTCAATATTAGCTGTAGTTGGTCGGAAATATTTGTCCTTATCCTGGAGTGTCCTGCAGTCCCTTGTCAGCCTCGGTGAGTAACAGAAGCTGTAAAGCTGACTTTGCTTGCTGTGAGAGGATTTTCTGAGAATAGAAAGATGTGACTGTTTCTTCAAGTAGTCCTGCACAGTTTGTTCTCTGATGCCCCTCTGTTCCACCTCCTCCTCCCAGGGATGTACGTGGAGTTCTGCAGCACTGGGAAGTTCAGCCATGACTGATCTCTCCCTGTACTCCACCACTCACACATAATGGCATCGGGAGTCGTTGGAAGATAAAATAGCCTTTAAAGCTCTGATTCACCTGAAGTAGCTTGGGGGAGAGGATTTGTAGGCCTGGTTTGTTCTGTTCATGGTGGTTAAGTGGGTGTATGGGATGGAGTGATGTGCTTTTCTCCTGAGGAGCCCAGAGGGGTTTTCTGCTTAAGATTTCTCCCCCAGCAAAATCCAGGTGTTGCCCTTTGAGGTGATCAGACAGTTGTGAAGGGCTGGATTAGCTCAGTATGTCTGTGATTAAATTGCTTATCTTTTATCTGACTGGGAGTGTTTAACAGGTTTAATCTCAAATCAGTAATACCTGTTAGTATGAATGACTCCTCAAATCCCAGATTCCAAGTATGTCTTAAATTGAAGCTAGTTTGTGTGAAGATTAGTATTTAAGCATCATTTAAAAGTTTTGCCAGTCATCTTTCTTAACCTGTTTCTTGAAAGTGTATGTCTCTGTTTATTGTATCAGTTAATTGTTCCTTATTGTAACTAATACAATTGAGAACCAATTCCTGGCTAGAGGGCGGTTTGGCATCTTACCTGGCAGCAGGGAAAGGCTGGGTGGCAGTCACTGCTGCTGTCGCCACACCTGTCCCTACAATAATTTTTTGAGGACCCCTGGAAATAGATTTTAAATTCAGATTTTTTAAGAAATGGTTTTTAGTCTTGGTGATGAAACAATGGCAGGAGCTGATGCGGTAGGGTAGGGCAATGTGCTTGGACAGTGTGAAGATTTACTGGTGTTCTGGGACCATTTTAACTAAAAACTTTATGAGCACCTGAAGCCTTCAGTCATTTTCTTTCCTAATATAACTATATTAGTTCTCCCAAGTTTCAGACCAAAAGGTCCTCTTTCTTTTCTTTTTTTCATTTCCTTTGGTTATGCATTTGTTCATCTTTTAGGTCTTTCACTGTCTCTGTCAACAGAAGAAAATAGAAGTTTTTTGTTTAACTATTTCTAGGAATTGTTTTTAATGGAGCACAGTAGAAATGAGCTCATTGTAGACAAAGGGGAAACTCCTCGTTCCTGTTGCAATGTACTGCTCAGTAGCAGCAGTATATCCTGTCTGTTTGCAAAATCTAGAAATCCTACCTCCACAGATCACTATGGATTTGCTGTACTAATTCATCTTCTGTCCTCTTGTGATAGCAGAAATAACAGCTTGGTATATATGAGCAGTGAACTGATTCAGCTGAAAATAAACCTGGCAAATCATACGGTTAACTCTTAGCTAAATCTGTTTCCTGATTCATTTCACCATATTGTGGAATAAATTCTGCTTCTGGTCAAAGGGAAGAAGCCACGATAAGGGCCTAGATGTAAGAAAATGGGACTGTCCATTTGGAACTAGCTTAAAGTACTAATGTACTTTATTTTTCCCCAGTAAAGATTTTCTCATGAATTTGCAAGAACATCAATGTAAAGTTATTTTCTGGAGTTTCATGTTGATACTTGACTACTTGGTTGGGTAGAGTAATCTGTGCTTTAGGTTAAATGTCTGCTTTTGCCAAACCTGCTGCTTCTTTTGCTGGTTCTAACTTTTGGAATGTGAGAAAGATGCAAAGCATCTCTTCCATATTTTCAAAACTCCTTATTGAATTAGAAGGCATTTTTCAGGCAGGGATGTTTCTTCATTCAGCACTGATTTGTGCAGTCAGTTGCTCAGTTCTGATAGCAGTAAGGTGTTTATTTCTGTTGATCTGCAAAGCATGGGCTGTTCTGTTCTTTTGGTGTGTCTGTCTAACCTCTTCAAAACATTTCTCTGTAAACTTTTATACTCTAGTCCGAAGTTCTGTCTTAAACTGTGAAGCGTGTCATCCATGTCCTTCAAAAGCCAGTGCTCTGATGTTTGGATTTGCAAAGTTCTCTAAGCAGCCACATGGCATGCTTTATCTTGAAGGGAAAATGAGAGTTTGCTTCCTTTTTGTTGCCCTCCTGACTACTTGAGTGAAGTTAAGAAATGTAAAATATTTTTATAATAAGCAGTCTGGTGATTTTAAGAATAGTTACTCAGCAGAGATTCCAAACCAGGATCCTCAGCAGTGCTCTGCTCCCCTCTGTGGCATGTGTGTGATACCAGCCAGTTCCTATCAGTGCCAAGGGTTCAGTGCTCTGTGACAGCTTCTCATTCCTTTGCTGAACACTTCTGAGTCCCTTGGGCTCATCTTTCTGTCAGCACTTTGAACTGCCCCAAAGACCCCTGCTCTTACCTGCTCTTGGACTCTGGCAGTCTGCCATCCTTTCCTGAGCACCCCTTACTGTGACAGGGAGCTGTGCCTGCCCCAGGCTCTTGGCCAGGTGGGAAGCTCAGCCTTTTCTGCCTGGGTGATGTTGCTGGTGGTCCTGTGCCAGTAATTGCATTCTCCAGTCTTCTGAATTACTGCACAGACAGGATTAATGTTAAGAACAGCTCTATTCTTTCGTTTTAAAGGGTTGTTATGTCAGGAAGTGAAATGAGGTTTGTACCTGACTCCCTCCCTGGTAAGGCTCACTTACCTTTGACAGAATTGCATAATGTATGTTCTGTAACTAATAGCTGAATTAGAAGTTAGTGTGTAGGAAATAAATTTACTTGATGCAGCCCTTCTGGTGATGATAAATCTGGATGACATGCTTCTTGGGAAGTAATGAGGGCTAGTAACTTGGAAGTAAATTAGAAAACTCATGTGTCTTTTTTCTCCTCTCTTTTTTTTTTCTTTTTCTAGAACCACAGAGCAGACCCAGAAGAGTTATTCACAAAGTTGGAACGCATTGGGAAAGGCTCCTTTGGTGAAGTCTTCAAAGGAATTGATAATCGGACACAGCAAGTAGTTGCCATAAAAATCATAGACCTTGAGGAAGCAGAAGATGAAATAGAAGATATACAGCAAGAGATAACTGTTTTAAGTCAGTGTGATAGTCCTTATGTAACAAAATACTATGGATCATATTTAAAGGTAATGTATACTATTGCACAAAGATTTGCTAGAATGCTGCTAGGAAAATCATCTAAAATTAAGGAAGATTTGTCATGCCAACTTGGCATTTTTAGTAGGTTTTTATTTTTCTTTGAACTGAGTTTTTCACTTCATTTTTCTCTTGCTGCTTGCTCTTTGGGGCTGGTATTTACACAAACTGGCTACAGAATGAACAGTTGATAAATGATTCTTTTTGCCATTGCTTTTGGACCTTGGTTTTCTCCTCTCCCTCCACAATCCCTAGCAGAATTTCTTGGCCTTTCTAAGCAAGAGAAATATACCTTCATAGTTACAGAAACAGAAGCTATTCCTGGTATGGAAGGAAGCCCTGCACCATGTAAAATGTGTTGGCAGTTATGCAGCTTAGTAGGCCTGAAACAAAGTAACACTGACATCAGCAGTTATGTAACCACTGTGTGAAATCTTATCTGAGGCATAATTTAACAAATAAACAAAAATGAAAACCTGCAGAAAACCAAAATGTTGACTAAAACTTTTCACCTTAAATAATGCTTAAATGTTTTGTGCTGCTGACATATTTTAGGTGACTTTTTAAAAAATCCCTGAAAACATTTAATGTAAGCTGAAGTTTTAGTGATAGTTCAAAGTATATTAAGTATCTGGAAGGGGTTATTTGCTTGTGTTTGGGGTTTTTGTTGGTTTTGGTTTGTTTGTTCAGTTTGGGAGGTTTTTCTAGTTTGTACTGGTTTTTGGTGCTTGGTCTCCCTCTCAGCATTTCTGCTTTCTTAAGGTGTAGTGAGGTTTTCTGCATTTTAAAGGCAGATTTCTGCTAAGTGTTCTCTGTGTCACATTTGTGCTGTATCTTTCAGTGATACATAAAAGTATTTGCAGAATTTATTTAGTAACATTCTTTATAGATTTTGCTTTTTTTTCCGTTTAAATTGCAAAAGTATTCCATCTTTTCTATTTTAATACTGAGAGGGCAAGTTATTTTTCCAATATTTCCAGTATATTTACTAATCTCCAAATAGTAACTTCTCACTTTAGCTAGTGTGAGACAGCTGTAGTTGCTTTGCTGTTTAATGTGAGCTCTTCACACCCAAGTAAACATACAAATTGCCATTGATAACCCATTTTTGCTTCTCTTTATTGGACTCGGTCAGTGGGATTTTTGTTTTGTTTGTTAATAAGTAATAAATGTCTGAGAAGTAGGATTTACTTTCCACCATCACAGCATATTAGAACAAGCAGGTTCATCTCAAGATAACTTTGAATTCAACTAGTAAGGTTCCCCTGGAGCAGTGCACAAATGGTACTGCAGATCCAGACGTGATTGGTCTTTTTTACAGTCCTTTATTTTATGTGATGAGCTAAGTCCTAAATTCTGTTCTTCTGAATATCCATCATTTCAACTTTGTGCTGTAAAAGCCCAGTTGTTTGCCCTGAAATACAAACAGGTCAAAGTAAGTCTTGGAAAGTGGTTTTTTTTGGCAGTGTTTTTTCTTAGAAAAGTGTTTTGTGAAGTCTCAGAACTAAATAGTGATTTCAGCAGTTATAAATGGAGGAATTAAACTTTGATTGGGTGGGGATTTGTTTTGTTTGTTCTTTGTTTTCTTGGAGGTGGGGTGTAGAAAGAGCTCTATAAGCTATGGATTGAATAGGGAAAGAAAAGAGTCTTTATTACAGCAATATAGGTGTGGAAAGTAAAGTCTAATTATTCTATAAGTGCTATACAACCATTAAATTCTGCTTAGATTTATTTTATTTTTAAAAAATTCTTGGGAAATGTAGGGTCACATTAATGCTGCAGTACTCTCCTCACACTGTGTGAGTTCTTTCCATTTCTGTTCTAGATGGATGAATTCTGAAAGATGAATGCTGATCTCTTGTTTACTTTTCACACTTGTGAAGTTTTTGGGGAAGGAAAATTTCTGTGCATGGAGTTTGGGGAGGTGTTTGTGGAATTTTGGTTACTTTCCCATTCCTTTAATAAATTCCTCTCATTAGAAAAAACAACAAACAAAACCACAAAAAACCCCTATAAAGTTGTTCACAGGAATCTTTTCCATCCCAGAGTAGCATGGTAGATAATTCTACTTGCTATTCCCGAAGTAAATGAATAAAAATATCCACAAATAAATGAGTACCTTTAATTCTGTAATAAAAATAAATAAAACAACTTTTTAAGTAGCATCTTCTATCTAAATTGTTCTTAAACTAGATTAATCCCTGGTTGCTAATTCAAGATCTTTCAGCTTGAGACTCCTCAGGGGAAAGAGGGTATTGACTTTTTCAGTGTGCAAAGATTCTTTTATTCTGCCTTTTCATTTTAGCAATAGCAGGTATTTTGAGAGTTGTGTGTGTCTACTTTTCTTTGTTTGTTTACTTAATTGCTCTAGCTGTTAACTTTTTATTCGCTATTTCTGGCTGTCAGTGTAATTGTTAAGCTGTGTAGTACTTCATTCAGGATTTAACTTTTCTATGCACTGTAAGTATCTCTTTGAAACAATGAAATGGGTACAGTTGTGTACCAAATGACTGTATAAGTAAAGGTTAAAGAACATTGAGGTTAAATTCTGAAAAATAAGACATCTTACTTCTTACAAAGCCAAGTCCTAGGCTGCAGCGATCAGAAGCAGTTTGCCACAGATATAACTGGTGTGAAGTTCACATTCACAGTGGTCCCATATTTTTATTGCTGAATACTTCAATTTATATATAAAGATCACTGGAAAATTCCTGTAAATACTTCTTAAGAAAATGGTTAAAAAGAGCAAAAGGTAAATAGAAGCTATTTCAAACTTTAAGATACTTTTTTATTTCCTTTACATCTTTATTTACAGGCAAACAAAACAGTTGAGCCGGTGTGCTGTGTTTCAGATAATGCTTTATGGACTAGAAAGAGTTTACTAAAGTGTATTAATCATACATGTACCTCTCTCTAAAGCTGTAGAAATGCCATTAGAATGTTTGTAGTTTTGCACTGTTCAAAGAGACTCAGTATTTTCCGGACTAAATACCAAAGCAAACCCTCAGTGCAAAGGCATTCAAGTTGCCTACAGCACTTACTGATATTTCCCTAGTTCAGTAATCTAGATCTGTCTTACATCTTTAAATTTTATAGTTTCTACTAGGATGAGACCATGTGTTGGCTTCAAGTTTATCATGTAAGCTTTAGTTCATCCAGTTGAACTGTAATGGATCATCTTCTGTTGTAACTTACTCCTTTAAAGTCAAATTTAACTAAGCTTTGAGTAATCAGATTGTTCTTGTCATCATTTTGTAGTTTTTGAGTTTTCCCTCTGGCAAGATAGTTGATAGCTAAAAGTTGTTACAACTCAAACACGGAAGAAGAGATGTAATTTTGAGGGGGTTCTAATTGCAAACATTTTAGAGGAGAGATTTTATTTTTGTACAGTCTGTTCTACATATTCTGTATCTTGACAGTTTCTTTGCACTTCAGGATGCAAAGGCAGCCTTGTGGCTGATGGAGCTGGAGTGGCCCCAGGGAGCCTGGGGCTTGCCAGCTGCATGCAGGCTCTCCCAGGTGCCCCTGCTGCTGAAAGGCACAAGGGAACAGTGCCTTTATTTCAATTACTTGACTTACTAACTTGTGGCATTCTTCAGCCTAGTTCTACGGCTTGTATATACAACTGCTAAATGTGATTTCAAAAGTATGGACAGTGCTTTAATAGTTTTCCTAGCAGTGCAATGTTACTTGTCTGTTATCAGGTGTTTTGGTCTTGAAAAACCTTGTCAAGGTACAAGATGGCAAGGTCTGCTTCTTTGAGGTTCTTGTGATAAAGTTGATGCCAATTTTCAGTTATTGTGATACAAAAAGGTACAAAAGACCCATATCATGGTAATGTGAGATATCTTGAAATTCGAATGGGAGTTTTCTATTGAATTAACCTTAAAGCTTAGGTATTAATATTTTTTTCCTAAATTTTCATTGAGTGCCTGGCAAGATCAATAGTGTTTTCTAATCATACTGGTAGGTGATGTGTAAGCATATATACATTCAAAGAATGCACCTGAATAAATACATTTGTGTACAATAATAAAATGTTTTATCTTTATATAATGACTTTCACTAATGGGTGCAGAATCATATAAGCTTCAGCTGTGTTGCAACTTATGTTGCAATAAGATAATTTAAGTCCTGATTTGTAGGTATTTCATATTTGTAGAAGGTCAGGATCTAAATTTGTCTCCTCATCCCCTGTTGCTTTTGGATTGCAATTAACATCTCAATAAATAAACCATTGGGTGTGGAGGGTCCCCTTGATAGGTTAGATAGCTGAAATGAGTGTTTTCTTCCAGCTTAATGGCTTGTCAAAATGCATTGCTCCCCTACCAGTTCAGGCAAGAAAAAGATTAAAAGTATAAAAAGTTCCTATATTTCTGGCATATTCTGGTTACACAAATATGGAAAGTACACTTGATGAAGTGCTTCAGCTGGGCTTTCTGGCAGTACCATAGAGAGCTAAATCTCCTGATGACTGGAATTCCATGATTGTTTTCCTTATTTGTGCCATTTAGACCAAGGTTTTCAATATCTAGCCTTGTAACTTTTACAGCCACCTGAGCTTGATCTTTTCTTTTGCAAATAAAACGAACCTGAAGTTATTCTCAGCTTTTCAGATTTGAATATGGAGAAATCCTACAGTAACATCCAGAGCCTTCCATCAGAATTGTGCAGCACTTCGTGCAGCAAAGCTTTCAGACAATCTAAAGATACTGGTTGTTCTGCCCTGTCTATTTATACTTGGCTGACAGAAAATAGCCAGGAAAAAGGTTGTTCATGCCTGGCTGGAAAATATCCACACCCGATTACAGTGGATAGTAACAATTTCTTTGAGGCATTATTTGAGAAACTACTTTCTCATTTTCACCCTGTACTGTTTTCAAGTAATAGTCAAATCTTCCAAACATGTCTAGTAACCACAATGTTTGCCTTGAACAGGAGTTCCTTGCAGGTCTTCTGAGCTGACAAAGTTGGGCTTTATAAAAACTGCTAAAATTAGCCAGCCCTTCCCTGCTGAGATCATAATATTGGAATAGACTCTCATAAATGGTGTGGTTTTTAAATTCGGTATAAATCGAATAGAGCACACTTTGTTAGGATGATTGGATGTGGTGCTTTCAGAAACTGCACCTTTATTTGCTTGCTGAGTTTTCTTTAGATTTCCATCCCTGGGCTGGCCATAGGGTGGGAAAGTATACAATGGAGAATGCAAGAGGCTTTAAAGAGTACTCCTACCCTAAGCTTGTGCTCTGTAATGAGGAACTTGCACTGGTAAATATTTGCTGGAAACTTACACAGTATGTGTGGTACTTCACCAGCTGTGGTTGAGTATTTTTAATAACTGGGTTTTATTTTAAATAAATATTATTTATTCACAGAATCTTCTAGAGTAGTACCACCTAGATTCATATTTGAGTTTTGTCTTTTGAGAGGACTCTGGCAAGGAAATAGTCTGTAGATTTGCTACCAAGTGTTTCCAGGTTTGTTTCTATGAACCAGCCACCTTTTGCCATGAGAAGCCAAGGACAAAGTCAGCACCTAGAAATCAGTGTTAGAATAATTTGTCAGTTCTAGAGGTTGACATCTCCACAGAGGAAATGCAGAAACTCACGTGTTCTCAAGGTCCATTTTAAATAATTATTTGTATTTGTTAAAGCTTAAACCACCACGTAATAACTTTTTTCCCTCTAAGTTCTGTTCCTTTAAGTGAAATAATTTTAGATACTGTGTAGCAAAAATTGGTTAGTAGTGGTGTTTTTTTCATTGCTTTTTTAAATACAGAAGTCAAACTTATTAATTAATATTTTAGAATTCACAAGAGTTGTGTGATCATTCTACGAGAAGTAATTGCATGCAGCTGGTGATTAATGAGACTCTATTTGCCTTTTCCTAAGAGTGCTGGTAGTCTCTTGAAATATATATACATTTTTATGGCAGCCTTGGACTTTTGACAACTCGTGCTTTCCTTTACAGGGCACAAAACTATGGATAATAATGGAGTACTTGGGTGGAGGGTCAGCTTTGGATCTTGTAAGTATATGATATTTTTTGCATTATAAGTATCAGTGGCGGTTATTTCATTGTGTTTTTCTATCACTTTATAAAAATAAGTACCTGGAGGCAGCTGATATTATATCACTACTCTGTGGTAATGCTCCAAAAAGTGTGAATTAGAATGGTTGTTACGTCACATTGAATTCATGTTAATTTTTCTATTTTACTCTAAGCATTAGGAAACATCCATTTGTTCTCAGTCAAATGAAGCCATGCGTTTTTTTATTTTGAGAAGTCCTTTTCTTACTGTATGTTTGGTGGTGTTTTGGGTTTGGGATCCTCTGTCCATTGCTTCCCACCTCCTCCAAGCAGAATTCATTACACTTCAGTAAAAAAAATGTTTCCTTTAGGTTTGGATCTCAGGAATGAATGAGGAGTGTGTCCACAGATGGTTAATTTTAACTGGTTAAAAGGTGTTGGGTTTTCCATGTTCAGGTATTTTCAGTTCAGCATGAAAGTGCCTTTTAGTTCAGATAGTGTGGCATTCATGGAGGGTGTAGCCTGGAGAGTGCACAGGCACAGTGCACTGAGTGTGGCTGTGGTTTCCCCATGGTTTCAGTGCAGCTCTGCCTCAGCTACAGACCCACCCTTTCCTGTAAGATAATATAGCTCAGCCTTTGTGCGATTCTGAAGGAAAAATATCATGTCTTTGCTATTACAGAATGGTAATAATTATGTATTTATTAATAGGGGTCTTGTCTGAGAGTTAAAGTATGTATTTGACTTCACAAATCTATTTAAACTTCTTTATGAAATAACGTCGCATCAGCTCATCAAAAGCATAGTAATTAGGTGGAGCATGTGTGGTTTGTAGCTCTAGAACTTGGCCCTTTTGAGGAAGGGGCTTTGAGGTACTCTAACACTTCTGAATAATTGATTGTATTCTGTGGAGTGCCAGAAAAAGGGAAATAGTTATTACTAGTGCCAGTTTAAATCACTGAACCTGAAGAAGAATAAACTTTTAGAATAATAAAATTTCAGTTTTGCCTCATTTGCCTCGCTTTGCCTTACCGTAATTACATGGTATTCACTGATTTGATGCTGTGTTGTTGGTATTTTTTTGATTGCTCACTTTAATTTCATTTGTTTTATTTGCAGAGCTTTCTACTGTGCAAAGTTTATACTTAATCCATTAGCAGTTTTATAGTAGCATGTTATGTTCTTGATAGAAAAGCGAGCATGGAATCAAAAATGCTGGGACAAGTAAAAACTGCATCATTAAATTTAAAACCCACATTCAGCAGATTAATCTATTTTGAAATAAACTGGTTTTCTTAATTTACTTAATCTAAATTGCAAAATTCAGTTTGCTGTGTTTGCTGCCTGTAGGGAGAGAAAACTGTGGAAAGTTAGTTGTTGCTTTTCTTGTGCTTTGCATGCTGAGGGGAGCACAGGCAATGTGTGTTTGAGGAGTAACAGCATTTTCAGTGTATTGGCAGTAGGGGAGATGTGAAGGTGATCATTCCAGTGGCACATATCTCAAATAGAATATTGACATATTGTATTGAATATTTCATTGGCTTTGTTAGCTGCTAACTTTAAAAAAAAGTTCGAAGTTTAAAATGTAATTTAATCAAATTAGATGCAAGACTAAAATTCTTTTAACGTGTCTTTTTTCCAAAGCTGCGTGCTGGCCCATTTGATGAGTTCCAGATTGCTACTATGCTAAAGGAAATCCTGAAAGGTCTTGACTACCTACACTCAGAGAAGAAAATTCACAGGGATATAAAAGGTGTGCAACATTTCAAATGTTACTTTGTTAAAACCTTTGAAAACCATAAAACTGTATTCTACTTAGTTATTATGTTACTTCCCCTTGGCAGCTGCCAATGTCTTGCTATCAGAACAAGGCGATGTTAAGCTTGCTGATTTTGGAGTTGCTGGGCAGCTAACAGACACACAAATTAAGAGAAATACCTTTGTTGGAACCCCGTTTTGGATGGCCCCTGAAGTTATTCAGCAGTCAGCATATGATTCAAAAGTAAGTATGAGAGCAGAACGTCATTTTTTTTGTATCTGACTATCCAATTTATTATAAGGATTTATTTTGATTTTTTGCTTTTAGCTCTTATCAGTATGAGGAGGAAAAAAGTAGATTTGAAATTACAGGGTTTCAAATAATAAAATTTAAAGTAGGATTAAATTGGGTTTATGTCCTTATACTCAGGTGCAAATTCAGGTAAATCCAAGTAAAAGGATGATGTCATGTCTCTTTCAGAGCAACTCCCAGAATGTGGTTGGTTGATTTGGTTTCAATTCAATGTTTTGCATTTAATTCAAACAGTAATAAAGTACTCACAAAGTAAAATGCCACCAGAACGTGGAAGTTTATTTAAAGCCAAGATGGTGGCCAAAATGTTAATTTCTTCTCACATTTTTATATACATCTCTGAGTATAATTTCTCAAATGGTATTTCTGAGGATCCATGTAATACTGAAAATTTTAGCACAGGTCTTGAGAAGGTAAAAAGTAACTTGGTGGCTGTGGCTTAGTAGCATTATGGTACCTTGTGCCTTTCTGTGTCATGAGAGCTCTTGATGGACGACTAATTGCAAAAGAGAGTTTCCCTATGTGAACGAGCAGTAGAAAAGCAGAGTTCTTCCATGTTTTTCTGAGAGTTGAGAACTGGTGCTAGAAATGACAGTGAGGAGGGAACAGTCCCCTCTTCTGTGTGTAAAACCTCAGGATGTCCTAGAGCGTGTGAACAGCGTCGTTTTTCAGTCTGGCATTGGACCTTCCACACTCTGTAGACAAAACCTTAGAATAGGATCAAGAGAATAAAAATCTTGGTATGTGTGGAGTCCTTACTGCTTTTTCTCAAATAGTCAACATGAAACTGTACTTACATGATGTGCATGTAAAGAAAAATTGTTGAATATATGAAGTGTCCTGAAAACATTCACACTCCAAGACACTTTCCCAGGATCAGTCAGACTTGAAGGAATTTGTTTACTTGTCACAAGGGTTCTTGTTGATAAAAAAGTTGGAATTCTCCTGTTTAGGGTTTCAGTGTAATGTGTTCAGTCCCACTGTAATGTGTTTCCTAGGCCATTTTGGAAAAGCTCTCTACCCTGCTTTAAAAACGTGTGTTGGCCAGTCAGATTGGGAATAATTCTTCTTCTGCTTGCCCTGAGTATAGATGAGCTTTGCCACCCCTTCATTTACATTTCCCCAGCAGTCTAATCTTTTGCCTTCCATATCTCAGTGTGTTGCAAAGAGCAATGTCTTCCCCTTTTTTTTCCATGCCAGTAGGCTGGTGGAAGAGCCCAGAAGATACAAGCCTTTGGTAGGACAGATGAAGGATTTGAATTGGATACACTTCAATTTCTGGACTAATACTGATGATTCCTTTGGTATCTGGACAGAATTTTAATCTTTCTTCTCTCTCTGCTGCAAAAGGCTGGAA
Source organism: Sturnus vulgaris (assembly GCF_052056855.1). Classification (NCBI taxonomy): domain Eukaryota; kingdom Metazoa; phylum Chordata; class Aves; order Passeriformes; family Sturnidae; genus Sturnus; species Sturnus vulgaris. Next base: position 12,649,308 of record NC_142256.1, on the reverse strand, counting down.
AATAAACTAGAAATTCATACATTTTAGTATTTTACAGAGATTTTAAGCCTCATGTCTTCTTTCAAACAATTTTGCTCCAATGCACTATGCCATAGAGTAAACAAGGATTACAATTTGCATCTCTCCAATATTCCTTTTTGCTCTCAAGATCTAAGTTAGCTGTACTTTATAGCAAAGGATTAAACTAACTAAAAACACCATAACCAACTGTACATTTTTACCCTATGGTAAAAATGGGCAGTTTTGGTTTATGATCCTGTGCCAAGTGTAGTCGACTCTTGCCAAACAATGGAAACACCTTTAGTGATCTAAGTAGCTATTGTAGCTTATCTAAAGAGATGCAAGTAATATGTTTCACTTGGGGAAAAAAATCAAAATCAGAAATAATTTTAGTATATTCGTATTTTGTATATGATATCAAAGTATACTGTGTTTTGATACAAAGGCAGAATTTGTTTATAATGATGCTTTTAGCTAAAATAAATGGTACTTCATTATCCTTCTGTGACTTACACTGTGAACTTAGTGCTTCAAGTGGTATTTAAAGTCTAACTAGTTGTCAATAATTCTCCAGCTAAATTCTTCAAGCAGTCTGTTAGGAAAGAAATTAAGTGATTCCCTGCTGACTTTGATTCAGCTTTCTGCCTTGTTCCTTTAAAGTGAGCTGTCAAACAAGGCTGGATACCTAAAAAAACTCTGATTTAGATATAGGAAATTTGTGGCAATTTGTCATTAGCATACGGAAAAAATCAAAGGAAGATCCATATTTCTGAAGCTTTTCCAAAAGCAATTTAGGTGTCCATTTAACTTGCTGGCAGTGTTACAACACCAACTGTAACAAAAATGATGATCTAGATGTTTGTCATTAAAGACTAATTAAGTCAGCCAGGTCTTTGTGAGTCAGGTGTTCCTGAAGTGTTAGAAAGGAATGTTTGCATTATCTACTTAGGCCAACAGTAATTTTATTATATAGGTGCATTATATGTGAAGATTTCAGTTGTTGAACACTTAGTGATGCCAGCCCGTAATTTTGTACTAACAGTCCCTTTTCCCTCTCTCAGGCTGACATTTGGTCACTGGGCATCACTGCAATTGAACTGGCCAAGGGGGAGCCTCCCAACTCGGATATGCATCCAATGAGAGTTCTGTTCCTCATTCCTAAAAACAATCCTCCCACTTTATTAGGAGACTTCAGTAAACCTTTTAAAGAATTCATTGACGCATGTCTGAATAAAGACCCTACATTTGTGAGTAGATAAATGTTTGTGTGTGTGTGTGTGTAAGTGTTTCAGGCTTGTTTTCTGCTCTCCTGTGCTTGTGAAGTATTTTGCTGGCGTTGTGCATCATCAGTGATTGAAATAATTTTAGAGACTATACTTTCCACTGTAAATTTTAGTGGTGTTTTTTAATATCTCTGTCTCTATCGTAGTTTGTTTTGTTTAAAATACTCAAAAGGAAGAGGGAGAATGCTGAAAGAAATTACAGTGGCAGAGGCAGATTCCTAAAATGCATTCTAGACTAGGATATTATCAGAAGAGAAGCTGTGACAGAGGAGAGAATCATCTGAAATCCTTTTCTTCAGCACAACTTTCGCTGTCTGAATTCAGCTTACAGGGCAGTGTTGCACTGGAGAGTTTTCATTAGTCATTTTCCTGGGTGTGACCTTCTAACGTAGAAGGATAAGCTGTATAGTCTATGGGTGACTTGATCATATTTTTAGCATGCTTGTAAATGTGGATTACAGGCTTTTCTGACTTCCTGTTTCACTAATTTCCTGATACTATACAAGTTAGCTCTAGAAGTCTGTTGTCTTACTAAGTCTCCCCTATTAGCATTTAAAATCATGAAATGTTAGCATAACATTAAATATTTAAAGTGTTTCTTACAGCGCCCCACTGCAAAAGAACTTCTGAAGCACAAATTCATTATGAAAAATGCCAAGAAGACTTCCTATCTGACAGAACTGATTGATAGGTTTAAGAGGTGGAAAGCAGAGGGACATAGTAGTGATGAAAGTGATTCCGATGGTTCAGATTCGTAAGTTTGTTTTCAGTATAGTCTTTTTTGGGTGTGGTTTTTTGTTTAGATAATATTCTTAAAGTGGGTTTGCTGCAGCTTTTCTGTGTAATAACATAACCATTTCTGTACACCTCTCTTCCCAAGAAAACTCCCTGTATGACCCTAAAGACTAACACATAAGTGAAGCCCTGTGCTTGTTGCCTCTTTAAACATTCTCTCTTTAAACTCAATTTCAGTTCTGTTTAAGTGCTATTTATTTCCTAGTCTAAGGCTAGTGGTTGTACCAAAACTACTGAATCACAATTAGAGATATTGCAGAGCAAGGTTGAGGTGCATGAAGAAGTTTGCAAAATGCCTGTGGAACAACATGCTTTCTGTAAGTCTCTTGTTTTTCTGGCTATCAGATAACTCTTAAATGGGATGCCATGGGAGAAGGTAAGCCTTTGTAGGTAGATAACATCTTCTGTTTGCTTTTGATCACATTTCAATTTATTCAGCCTCTTTTAAAGTTCAGTTAATGTTTCAATACATGCTTTTTTCCTTATTTTAAAGAGTATGGAACTAATCCTGATAGACTTGTTATGTATTCGGATTACCTATGTTTGCTTGGTGTTCTGTTGTGGCTACTATTATGTACATCATGTCCTTTTTGTTTCAGGGAGTCCAGCAACAAAGAAAATAATTCTCACCCTGAGTGGAGCTTTACTACAGTTCGGAAGAAGCCGGATGCAAAGAAGCTCCAGAATGGGACGGTGCGTCAGACAGAGGAGTTCTTTTTTCTAGCTGCTGGTTCTGAAGGCAGTGATAAAACTTAGTAACTTCACTTTTCATAAGAACTGATTGGATGTTTTGCAGTTCAAGAGATAATGCATGTTTGTGATATTTCCTATGCCATGTCAGCCTCAAATGCAAAATATACTGCAGATGTACTGTAGATCAGTATCCATTCATAGAGATGGGAATTTTAAAGTCTCTTACTAGTGAGGAAAAACGGAACTGTTTTTCTGATGCTGAATGACGTTATTTGAGATGTGTCATCAGGCATCTATTTCAACATCCCATGACATTTGTTTATGTACAGTATCTTTGTGTGTTTTGTAATGTATTGTAACACTTTGTTAAATTTAACTCAATTTCCAAAATCACATGTGCTATGTTAAGAGGCAGTGTATATGTTGTATATGTGCTGATGTATGTTGTAATACACTAATGTAATCCATGTTTGTTAACTTGTAGGATCAGGATCTTGTTAAAACCTTGAGTTGTTTAACTATGATAATCACCCCTGTGTTTGCTGAGGTAAGTGTTGGCTTAAAAGTCTTCTTTGAAAGTATTAGCCAAATGTCTAACAACTTTTCTGAGTTTTAACTTTTTTTATTTGCTCCTCAGCTCAAGCAGCAGGACACAAATAATGCTAATAGAAAGAAAGCAATTGAGGAACTTGAGAAAAGCATCAATGTGGCAGAGGCAACGTGTCCAGGGATCACAGATAAGATGGTGAAGAAACTTATGGAGAAATTTCAGAAGTAAGTGGTTCAGTGATAAGAGGAAGATCTGCTTTGTCCAGTGCTTTAAACCTTTAGCTTTGTAGTTATAGGTAACACTTCCATTTGAGACTAAAACTAATACTAACAATTACTGTATCTTGGTGTCAAAGTGCTGCAGTTTTACTGTAGTTGCTGTATCTTGCTTCTTGAATTTAGCCTGCAAGTTTGTCTTAAGCATCTTTACAGGAAACAGGGGAGACAGAAAATCTTTTTCTTTCCTCTTTTAGGAATGTTTTCTTGAGAATGTCACTTCTGGTTTATTTTAATATGAACCATTGAGATGAAGGCATTACTTGTTTAGTGATGCAGCAACATTTATGTGCTGTTTACCCAGCTGAAACAATATAATTAACAAAATTTTTAACTTGCATTTTTTATCTGTAGATTTTCTGTTAATGACTCATCCTAAGAAACTTCACACAATTGACTGCTGTTTCGTATGGACCCAGTGAAACCCACCAAAACTACTTCAAGCTTGGCAGTGCTTAGCTCATGAGCTCCTTGTGCCTTTTGGATCTTTGCAACATATTGATGGTGATTGAGGATTTGAAAGAACCTACTCAACTATTTTGTGGCAGTGCACATGGTTTTATATTTTCAGGAAATTATTTTGTAAAGAACAACTTTTAATATTGTAGTTTCACCTGTTTAATCTGATAAATGTTGAGGTGCAGTTTTGCTTTTAGAAATAACCATTACTTTAGTTAATAGAATGTGCAAGTACAGTATGTTTTGATGCTATTTTGTTCCTGTACATGGAGTTGTACAGGTCTTTTATATTCATGAGTTAAACTTTTGTAAATCACTAACAAGCTTCAGAGAAAAATAGCTTTTTCACAAGCATATTCAAGACGTGTAATGTAGTGGCAAGGGTATTGCTGTAGCACCTGCTTCAACCAGCATTTAGTTATCGTGCCCTGAAAAACAAACCTGCAACAGTATCTATTTTAATTCTAAATTGGTACAGTATTTTAGGCAGCTCTATGATTAAATATATTTGAGAGCAATATGGCAATAGTTTGCAGGTGATATGTAGCAACAGGTCTATCCTGATGTACAGTGTGTGTATTACCTTTTAGAACAGGTTTTGAAGTAGTAACTCAATCTTATATCATCATGGTAGGAAAATTTAGAGCAATACAGTTGAGGGGGTGGGGCTTTCGGCAATAATGGACAAAACCTGAAGTCCAATTTAACTTAATTTAATTTTTTTTTCCTCTGAGTATACATGCCTGGGTGGAAGGGAGCCAGAGAAGCCGAGCGTCGCATGTTACATACCTCACACGCAGGTATCGGTGTAACACCAGCGTTCTGTGTGGTGGTGTTGTTTCTCCTGTAAGATATTTATACACATTTTTGTTCTGAAATACATTAAATACAGTACATCAACATAATTTGTTTATAATTTTCTGAAAGTGTATTTTAAATATGTATTTACCAGTTAATATGCAAATAACTGAGTTATAGATATTCTTTCACAAAAAGGTAGTACTGTGCAGTACGGAGTGATTTTTTTTCATAAAAAGTAGGTAAGACTATAAAGTTGCTTTCAGTTATATATTTATGGTACTGCTAGATGGGTAATCTCTTTTGTTGTTTTGTTTTGATTTGGTTTTTTCCCTTTTTAAACCCAGTATGTATATTATGCTGAAGTTTTGAACTGGGATTGTTTTTCAGTACTTAGCTGTGGAACTGTTGGTGTAAATTTATTTTTGATAAAGGCTGGGTGTGTTTATTTTATGGTTCAGACCTGCACATTTTGTTTTTGCACAAAAGTCATTTTAAAGAATCTGAAATATATCTGCCAAATATTGAAAAAGTAATGGTGTGCAAGTAAATACTGCATTTTTCGTCAAATGTTGCCATTACATCGTTTTTATATAAAGGACACTTGTGAGAGATGGTGGTTAGATATGCCAAGGACAATTATTTTCAATGGTGCCTACACTGTAAAAAAATTACTTTTAACTCCTTGTTTTAATTTTAAAAAAAATGTTTCTGTTTAAAACTTTCATCTGCTATATAACTGAAATTCAATTAGAATTTATATCTGAGAAAAAAGTCTGGAAATAGTTTTTGAAAACAATAATGTTATGGATTAAATAAATATTTTTATAAATGTAAAAGCAGCAAAAGTTGTAAATACAGTTGATCTGAAGCTTTACAAAATAACTGCATCACAGAAACAAATTGTAGTGCTCCTCTAGCTTATGTAGTTGTTAGTCTTGTAAATCTGTTTATAGATGAAGCTTATTTCAATGTTTTGGGGGGTTTAAAATGGTTTAAAAATAAATATTTAAGTTCTGTAAACTTTCATGAGCTCGTTCTGTTGTGCATCATTTTATTCTGGATTTCAGCAGCTGTGCAGAGGTGTGGACACGTCTGTCACAGACTCGTGTTATGAGAAAGGTGTTCCCTGCAAAGCTCTGGGTGCCCCACACTGTCCTTGTCCAGAGGACACCTTCCAGCTGGGAATGGATGGAGCAGTCCCGGGGCTCACTTTGGTTCCTTTCCTAGAGAGGAAAGTGCAGCCCTGGCACAGCCCTGGCTGCCTTTGGCCTCTGCACAGGGACACAAAGGCTGTGCCACAGCTCCCTCGACTTTCACCTCAGCAGCCTCAACACAAACCTCATTTTAAGGAGCTCCATATACATTTTTCAGAATTGAAAACATGTTTTTACTTCCATGTCACTTCCCTTAAAGGTGTTCATTTTCTGTGGAAGTCTGAGGGAAGAGCTGATAGGAATTCCTCCTGAGTTTCATAACTGGTGGCTCTACCCTGTTGCCACAGGATCTTTAATCTATGCAACTCTGAACAATTCTGGGTAGGTCAGGTTAGCAAATGACATGGGAGATTGGAACCTGACATGTTTGAGATATAGCTGTAATAAGTTGCTGAACTATGATGCCTCTTCTTTTTCTGTGGAGTGGGTGAGATGTATACTTGCCTCGTGGGACAGCATGGGAAAACCTCCCCCACGTGTACAAAACAGACTCACTCTCTTGTATTTCAGTCCATTCAAGAAAGTTTTTTATTGTGCTGCATATGCCTGAAGTCTCTGTGCATCATAAAGCTATAATTAGGCCCTAAGAAGGGACATCTGTATTGCTGGTTCCAGAGATGAGCTGTCTTTTTCCCACATGTTAGTTATTGATGAACTGTGTAACTCAATCAGCAGTATTCTGTTGCTGGCAGATAGCTAATGGAAAGATAGATCAAAATATTCATGCAGGAACCATCTTACTCTTTTGGTTTGCCAGGCTTCCTTCTGTAGGTTGAGAAGAATTGTTGCTGAAGTAATCTTATCAAACTAGTCTGAATTGCAGAATAGAGAAATGTATTTGTTCTCGGGTTGGTGAGTCCTTTATCAATGTAACCATTCTTTAAGCCCTTGGTCTCTGACCCGTCCATTCCTTTCTGTGCAGTCAGTGTAGTGTCATCACACCTGCTCTTGACTTGCAGTTTCAACAGCTGAGTAGGAGAGCGCATAGGTTTAATGTGTTTGCACAGTTTAGTGATTGTTAAAAGTCTGATTTTTATCAAACTGTTTTATGACTTAACACTGGAATAAAATTATTTTCCTTTTTGTAAAGTTTTAGTGGTGTGTATGTTGGCTTGTCTTATTTCACAGCTTTATCTATTTTGTCTGAACTTTTATCTGTTTTATATAAACCAGTTACTTCTATCTGAATGCACTGAGTAGCTTAATGTTTTCCTACTGTGGTGCTGCAGTGCCTTCTCCCCTTCAATAATCCTTTGTGTAAGGACTATAACAGTTTACATATTCCAGGTTCTACTGTTTGTCTTTCACCACCAGCAAACCAAATATTTCCACGTCCTCTCTCCATCCTTGTGTTCTTCCCTAGGGAAACAAAATCACTTAAATAGATGTCCTTATCTTGGGGGTGAATAGGGCTGAGCAGGGAGCAAGGGGAAGGACTTAGTCAAGGCTTGTTTCAATTGTTCCTTGACAAGTAAGCCACTGCTTGCTGGGATTGTTCCTTAATTTTAGTCAGTCCCAAGAAAGTGATTTATGCAATGAATTTAGCTCAGAGTTGTCAGTTTGTGTCGCTTACTGACGAGCTGCTTTGTTCCTCTGCTATTGTTGACCATGTGCAGGGTGTGCTGAGGCACAGTGCCCATGCTGTGCCCCAGTGCTCCCTAGTCCATGGAAAAATCCAAAAATAGTTCCCAAGTCCTTGTTTCTCCCTCTCAATGCTGTTTTCTCAGCATCGTCTTAAAGACCAGACCTAGCAGTTCCTGAAGATTTGGGCAGGGTGTTTGTACAGTGATCTCTCATGGTGGGACTGTGTCTGCTCTGGGACATGCTCAAGTTGTGTGTCCACATGCTTTGAGGAGCTAACAGTGATTGTGGATGTATCCCAGGGCTGTGTGTGCAACCTGTGTTTGAAACACTGCTTTTCTTAACCCTCTACCAAACTGCCCACAGACTGTCATTCTTAAATGTTGTACTGAGTGGTGATTCTTGCTCTTTCCAAGGTTCAGAGCTTTGGGAATGGGGAAGAAACAACCCTCTAGCCAGAAATACTAGCCCTGTTTTCAGTAGAACATGTGCCAGAGCAGCATGAGGGATCACTGTAATTCACGGCTTCAGCACAGGGTAACTAGGAGCAGAAGCAAACTACAATGTACTCACTTGGGCTAATGCATTTCTTTGGGCAACCAACCAAAAATGTGTCTGTTTTCAGCAGTGTTCAGGGATCTCCACAAGTCTCCCCATTTGCTGGGACAGTGAAGGCACAGAGGAAGCCAGGAAGCAGAGCAGGAGAGGGAAACCAGCTCCTTGGAGCACTGAGGAGGGAAGGGGGGGTGCCTGCAGGACAGGGGATGCAGATTTCACAAGGCAGAAAAAGGAACTCAGAACTCCAGTGTGAACAATTGTTTTTTATTGTCCACCTTCTGAAACAAAGGACAGCAAGATGCAGAGTGAGCAGAACCCATTAGCCCAGTTCTTTCTACATTTCAATCTATTTTTTTGGTCCCAGCTTCCATGTTTCTGAAATCTTTCTAGCAGGCTGCACTAATTTCTCCACCGTGGATTTTCTGGGCTGTCCCTCTGCTTACAGTCGTGTCCTACAAAGGGTTGCTCTTAAAGAAAATGATCAAGATTCCCCCCGCTAAAATCTTATGGAGGTGTCATCATTCTCAAGATTTCCGAGTTGATTTCACGTAGGTTTAGGGTAACAGTAAGTTTTTTAATAAAAATACTTCCAAGAAGCTGCCTGTTCCTTTCCTACCTTCTCCTATTATCTTTTTTTCTCATGCTGCTTAACTGAGGACAGATTTGGGGAAGCAAAGGATCCCAAAGAACCCCCTTACAGGTCTCCCTCAGATTTGAGCAGAGCACTGAGGTACTGGGGCTGTTTCCATGCTGACAGCAGATGATGGCTGATGTGCCTAAGCACAGTTAGAGAGTATGAACCCACTTCTCAGTGCTCACCATGGGGTGCTTCTAAAAGCTTGACAAACACTACTGAGATCTTTCTAGAGAAAGATAATCCTCTAAACTGGCCAGGGAGAAGACAACCACACCCAGAGCCTTGTCTTCGAGTGTCAGGTGCTTCCGGCAGCACTGGAGGGAGGTGAGGCAGGTGGAGGAGATGGGCTCTATGCTGGGCTTTTGTCCTGCCCCCATGACATCAGCTCAAGGAGCAGCCTCCCATGAAGATCTTGCTCCTTTCCAAAAGGGCCTGAAACACCTTTCCCTCCAGTGTGCTTCCCTGCAGCTGGGAAAAGCAGCAGCTGAAGCTATTCAGTGAGAAGTCCCTTTCTCTCTCCCCTCAATGAAGACTCCAGCAGCTTTGCTCCAAGCATCAGCTTGGGCAGGACATCAGGGCTTAGCAGGGCTTTGGGAGATCCCTGGCCTCTGGCTGAAGGAGACTCCCCCTCTCAAAGCGTGGTGGCAAAGGCAAACCAGCTTCCAAGTGTGGTGCAGGGGTTGAATACTTCTGAACACCCACACCCCTGATGTCCATTAACATCCTCTATAGCTAAGAGCACTCACACAACACAATCCCATCAAATAAGCAGACCTGCAAACAAAGAGTGTCACCATTCTTTGACCCTGGCTCAGCACCAGCCACCTCTGCTCCCTCTGGCCAGTGTCAGGCACCTAGGTGAAATACTTGGAGGCCCCTCTGGCAATCCTTTCTTCAGCAGCACTGGTGGCAAAGGACACCTCCTCATCCTCCTCGCTCAGCTGGAGGCTGCCTGAGGAGAGCCGCACACGGGCCATGGGCGAGCGCAGCACGCGGCCGTACAGGGAGCAGTAGTCAGCGGCCAGCAGGTCCGAGTCAGAGTCGCTGGACTCGGTGCTGCTGCCCAGGTAGCGCTCGGTGGAGCGCCGCGGCCCCGGAGCCAGCCCTTGCTGGGCTGGGACGTGCCAAAAAACACCCCCTTTCCTGCTGCTCAGTGCCGGGCACGGCCCCAGGGGCCTGAACTCAGAGCCGTAGGGGAAGCGGATGGTTTTCATGTCCGACTGGCTCCAAGAGCGCTTGGGAGGCTGCTCCTGAAGGCCGTAATCAAAGGAGCGAGCCAGTGACCTGTTCTCCCGCACCATGCCCGTGCCCCCGGCCGTGCCTGCAGCCTCACGATGGAGCTGCCCAGCCTGGGTCCCGCTCGGGCTCTGTCCGGGGGGTTTTGCTGCCACGGGGCCGCTTGCACCGGCCAGTCCTGCTGTGTGATCGCCAGGGGCCAGCGCAGGACATGGGGACTGCAGAGCCCTGTCCAGATAGAAGAGCACAGGGGGGGCCGGGGCCACCACAGGAATAGGACAGGGCACATCCGTGTACACCAGCGGCCGGGTGCTCACTTCCCTCATGTTGCCCACAGAGGTGCTTTTACTGTTCCCAGCAAACTGGTGGTGGGGCCGAAAGGATGTCAAGGGATTCCTGGCTCCAAAGAGGTCGATGGGCTCCCACGCCCGCTCCATCTCCAGCTCGGCATAGAGCAGAGGGAAGGCAGACGAGCTTTTGGAGTGGGGCAGGAAGGTGGAGGATGCTTCGGGCTTGGAGCGGTCCAGCTCAGTGGCAAAGGTCACCTCCATGGTGGAGCTGCGGCGCCGGCTGTCCAGGGAGGGCTCGGAGCCGTGCACTCCGTTGGCGTGGTAAGAGCCCCTGCTGCCATAGGCCAGGCGCAGCTCCTCCACCTGGGCAGGGCACAGAGGGCGTGGGTTCCAGGTGGGTGCCCAGAGCGGGGTGGGAAGGGAGCAGCCAGAGCTGAGGGTCTGGCTTGGCCTCCAGCTGAGCTCCTCCAGCTGGGGCAGCGATGCCGAGACCTTGGCACAGAGCTATTGCTGATGCCATGGGGACTTACCTGCTTTGATACATCCGTCAGGAGGTCCGGGGAGGAGCGGCACTGCCTCTCATCGTAGCGGGATGTGTAGTGTTTCCTGCAGGACAAGAGCATGGGTAGGTGTGTGGCCAGGAGGGTCCTTCCCTTCTCCAAATCCCCTCAGGCACTGACCCCCTCCATGCCCCTGGTACCTCTCAAAGGGCAGGCTCTTCATCTTAGCCTTCCTCCCGTGCTCCAGCAGCTGCCGCTGAGTCCTCCCACTGCAGCATGGAGGGAGAAATGTGAGCAGCACCATCAGCCCCAGCCCTGGGCAGCCCTCATGTCCCATGTGAGGGGAAGCAGCAGGACTGAGGCAGGGGTCTCTCCAGAAGTAGCTGTTATTATCCCCTCTGATTCAGACAGGGCCGACTTAAAAGGGAGGCTCAGAACCACCCCCAGGCCCTTCCCAGCCCCAGCAGTTTGGGTTTCCCTAGGAACTTACCTGTAGCGGAAGCTGGAACCTTTGCTGCACAGAAGGGCTTTGGGCTTTGACTTGGGCTCTTCAGAGAGCCTGAAGAAGGCATGGTACTCCACACATGTCTTCCAGAAGGCCTTGCAGGTGTCCCTGCTCACCATAGTGAACTCCAGCGTGTCCTTGCACAGTGCCTGTGTGCCAGAGACAAGAAAGGGGTCAGGAGCACGGGACAAGCCCTGACATTTGCCCTCCTGATCCTCCAAGGGTCATGTGGGCTCTCAGTGGCTCCAGGCAGGGCACTGTCACCTTGGGGACACAGGAGCAGCACATATTGCACTCAAGAAGGAGCACCATCATGAGCAGAAGGAATGGACTTTACTCAGAACTGGGGACTTTGTGTGGCTGACCTTCCATCCACAGCTGTCTGCTCCCGAGCCCAGCAGCTGCCTGTGGCTTGGTACTTACAGAGATGTTTGCATGGAGCTTGATGAGAAAATGCTTCCTCTTGAAACTCAGTTTGCGAATTTTGGACCAGTTGAAGGTGTTGATTTTTGTATTGCCCTGCAAGGACAAACAAAGCAATTACAGCTTGATGGGGCAACCTGTAAATAGAGAAATGCAGTGGGCCAAGCCCTGAGCTCACAAGACACTGCATCAGACTCCAATGCAGCTCTTGGAGCTGCTGGGGTCTCAGGAACGGGTGCTGAGGTTTGGTGTTTGACTCTCCATCAGCTGGTTCTACAAGTAGAAACTGAGGTTCGGGGCTTAACTCTGCCTGCTGAAGCTCTTTGCAAAATCCAGAATCCCCAGGCAAACCTCAGAGAGGTCAAGGCAGGGAGTCCTATCTGTGCCAGCTCAAATATCCTGTGAGTTAAGGAATAATCAGTGCCTCAAAGAATTAACATTCTCCCCTCCTTTGCTGGGATGTGTAGCTCAGCTCACCCCCACACCTTTAGACCGGGTTTAAGTAGGCTGCAAGCACACTTTACCCCATTGTTACTTTGCACAAGGTTAGATGCAGACACAAAACATTGGTGCCACGGCAGAACCAGGGAAAATTGTGTTACTCCACTCTGTAGCACCAGGACCCTCTCAGCTTTCTGGGAGAGCCCAGATTTTAATGGGCTCACAGATGCTCTAATCATGCGTGAGGGGTGTTTATGGCTCTGAATAAATAACCAGGTCTGGCAGCACTAATTACCAACAGCAGATCTACAGCTAGGTTTTATGTTTGGGTTTGTTTTTTTGTTTTTGTTTTTGCTGTGACAAGATGTTCCCAGGTTGAAATCAGCTGGTGTGGGAGCAGAGGAAGTCTGTATTTACTGTGCAGCTCGGCCGTGATTACAGCGTTATGTAATTGCACAGACGTGGGGGGCTATTTTCGCTGGAAGATTACACGGTGAGCACATGTGGCAGAGCCGTGGGACCTGTGCTGCTCACAGGGCCACCACGCTCGTGGGACAAGGGCCACCAGAGCCGGGGCGGGCTCGGTGGCACTCAGCGAGTGCTGGGGGCGCGGCGGGGCTGAGTGCCAGAGCATCACCTTCACCGCCGCGGTCTGCGGAACACACGTCCTCATTTTTGGGAGGATTTGGGGAGCTCAAAGGGGAGAATGGTCGCCCCCAGCTGAAGGGGCCACCCCGCCCGGGTGCTGGCAGGCACCGCTGAGCCCCGGGCTCACCCGCAGCACCAGCACCCCCATGTGTGTCACGGCCAGGTTGATCTGTGTCCCCTCGCCGTCGCTGGCGGGGTGCAGGCGGATCCCGTACATCTCCAGCTTCCTGGCCACGTCCAGCAGCTGAACATCCGACTCGGCCGGCGTCTTCCCTCTGGGGACACAAACACACGGGAAGCAGCAGGCGTGAGAAGGCAGAAATGGGCTGAAAAAATGCCATTTTGCAGGTGTGCATGCTGGCACCACTGCCGGCCCTGCCTGCTGATGGGAACATCCTGGCAGCAGACGTCTGTCAGGGGATTTGTGGGGCCGTGGTGTGGGGCAGCCCTTACCTGTGTCGCCGGTGGTAGTGCATGATCTTGTTGTCCAGGTACTCCTGGTTGGGCAGGTACCTGTGTGTGGCCAGGTGCTGCTGGTCTGTCTCCTCGTGGAAGTCGCCCAGCTCGGCTTTGGGGACACGGGGAGAGCACGGATCAGACTGTGAGGGTCAGTGCAGAGGGAAGCCCTGGCTGCACAGCCACAGTCCCCAGGGAAGGGACACTGTCCCTGCAGGCACCCCCTGCCCTTACACTGCAGCAGGTGGGAGACGAGAAGCGCCGCGCTCTTGTCACTGCAGGGCAGCCGCCCCTGGGCCAGGTCCTTCTTGATCTGGAGGGTGAAGAGGTACCTGTGGAGGGGCACAGGAGCATGCCCTGGGGGGAACTGAGTGCTGGGCTGAGCCACCAGGGCCGTGCTGTTCCCATATCTCAACCCATGGGATGCACGTCCGCAGGGTCACAGGATGAGCGTGCAGCCCCTGCAGAAGGGCACCACTGCGACCAGCACGTCCCTGTCATTGAAATGCTCATTAGTAGGTTTCAAAATTAACATTCCTTTCTGTTTTGGAGGGCGTTTGCCTCTATTGGGGCTGACGTTCTGCAAAAGCACTGTCTTGGTTTTATTCTTAGTCCTTGTTTGCAATGCTTTCTCTAAAAGCTAACTGTAAAAGCTAACAATGTCATTTTTAAAAATAAAACCGAAGTTGTTCTTTCAGAATGCTGCTTGAGGCAGGAGCTAGACTGAGCAGTCAGACTCTGTGCCCAACTGCTAAAGTGTCTGGCAGTAAACAAATTGCAGCCTCATAAGACAGCTGATCCTTCAAGTGGATTGTGTTTAAAAACAGAGGATCAGGAAAATATATTCTCTGGTTTTGTTCTGTAAAGCGTAATACTTAGGACACTTAGGATAACCACTGTTCACAGGCAGGCTGGGGTGGATGAAGAGAAAGAATTAACACACTGCAAAAACACAGAACTGTGTGGTAAGAAAGTAATAAAACAAGCACTGTACCTGGTTAGTTCTTCTCTCAGGTGGCCGGGGTCCACTGGGAAAAATTTCACCATAAATTTGAAAAGAACCTCCTTAGGATCTTAAAACACAACATCTTCATAAGTTTTCTTTTACATGTCTATTGAGAACATTTACAACTCTCTTCACACATGCTGCCTCCTTACAGAGCAAATTATCTGGACCCTGACAAATCAGGGATTACAGCCTGCCCCCCAAAACCAGGCCCCCAGTATTACCAATGGATGCAAATAGAGATTTGGATATCTAAAGAATACTAAAGAGAAAAATGCCCCAGCAATTTTTTAAATTGCAAAAATCCCTGTTGGAAGGGGGTTTCCATGAAATGGTGCCAGTGAGCATGGCCAGAGCCTTGATATAATTGCCATCACTGGGGCTGTGTGTTAAACTCAGCCCTCCAAGCACTTGGGATGTAACAGCTCCATAGGAGGCTGCTTAGGCAAAGGTTTTTTTTTGTGGGATGAGTGAGAACAAGTGGCCAAGCCCAAGGCAAAGTGTTTGGAGAGAGGGAGGCAATTATGTAAGCACCGACAGTCACAGAACACCCTGGGATGGCTCAGAGGGACAGGCCAGAAGGCACTGGGTAAAGGAAATAGGTACCTGCAACAATTCCATTTGTGGTGCACCCAGAAAGGGAAGGTTCTTTACCAGGCTTTCCCCTTTCAGGGAAATTCATGCAAACTGTGTTCTGCAGCCTCCCTATGGCAAAGACTGAGGTCATGGCCCCAAGCTCTCCTCCCAGTTGTACTGGGGAAAATATTATGGGGATGGAAAGAGGCCTGTGCTGAAAGCAGTACTGTGTTAACACCAGTCATGGCCATGGCAGAGGAAGCTGGGCCTGAATTCAGGTCAGGCTCTGCAGCATCTCCGTGGGGCTGGGGAGGAGCTGCAGGGAAGAGTGGGGACCCTGCCTCATGCAGGTGCCTGGGCCACTCTGAGCTGCAAAGGGAAAAGGAGGGCACGCAGGAGCAGTGCCTGTCACACTGCCAGCACGGCCACACAGGCACTCAGCCACCCCTGCTCCTCTGCCAAGCTGTCAGGTTATTAACAGCTCCAGCCTAAAATGGTGCAGATACCAGATTGCTAAGGCAGCAGTATTTCCACGGGATTTTGTATGGACTGAGGTGTCCTTGCAAACAATCCTGCCCAGCCTCATCCTCTAAAATGAGCTTGGTTAAGGGCTAGAAGCCAGAGATCCTATCCCCAAACAACAACACTGCATGAACATGTCTGTGCTAGACTCTCACTGGTAGTGATTTATAAGAATTCTATTCTTGAAATACTTACTTTTAACTTGCTTTGTTATGGGTTTTAGTGGTTCCAACCAGACCTAAAATAAGGCAATGAAGAGTTAGGTAAATAAACAGCACAAGAGATGGGGAATAAAAGCAGTAGCAGCATGGTAGAATTCAACATGAAAACGTTGGTCAGCCTGGCTGCTGTGACAAGTGTCCTGCTGGGCAGTGCCACACGGATGGCTGTGGACAGACCCCGTGAGATGTAGATATCTCTGGGGCTTGTGGCTCTCCACCTAACTCCCATTCTTGGGGTTTTTCTGCCATCATGGCAAAACTTTCTATTTAATTTTCCATTTGGAATTTCAGGGAGGTGCTAACAATCCCTCAGCCATGCAGGTGATGGCAGCTCCACTTACCTGGTTGCCAGCCTGGCTGTGAAACTCCAGCCCAAAGTATTCCTTCTCCACAAGGTTGAGGTGGCTGCAGGTGAGGTTGAAGAGCCCTTTCCCACAGGATTTTTGCTAGCAAACAAACACAGCACAGAAGCAGCAGGTTAGGCAATGCTGACAGCAGCCGTGATGGGATTTCAAAGAGATGGAGAGAAGTTCCAGCTCCCTTCCTTCACCCCTTTCCTGACCATGCAGCAGCAAAATGTTATTCAGTAAGTGCTGTTGGCTTCAGCGTGTTCAATAGGACAATTGCATGCTGTGTTCCCTGCTTTTGGAAATCAGATTCCTCCCCATCACTTCTCTCCTTTATTAAGGAACATAAATCAGAAAGGAGAGCAAGAGAAAACAAACCATGTTTTGAATCACTGTTTGCAACTATCACTGTCTGGGCAGTTCTGTCCCTGGCTAACCAGTGAGTGATCCCCAGGACGAGCACCTGAACCAGGGACAGCCATGGCAAACGTGCTCAGTTAAGAGCCAACGGGAGCAGACCTCAAACCTGTGCAGTGAGTCCGTGTGCCCCAACAGCTGGGGATGAGCTGCTATTATGGTTAATGGTAATTAACAGCAACAGCACCAGAGATCCTGTGCCGTGGGCTCTGAGTCATCCATGGGCTTTAGCAACATGAATTAAGTGGTGCTACGTGCTGATAAGGGAGGCTAGGCTGTAGTTATTCCCAGTAAACAGAAACACTAGGAGGGTGTTTTCTTGACTTTTTGCCATGCTGTATGACCTGGCTGGAGAACAAACCAAGAGGCCCAGACTCTGGAAAATGCTCCAGAAAGCACCAGAAACTAAAATGGCAGCGACCCACTCCAACAAAACCCGGATATATCTTCATCAGCTTGTGCAAAGCAGACCAAAAAGGAGGATGGGTTATTGCAAAAGCAAGCTGGAGCAGAGAGGCCAGGTTAGACAGCTGCTAAATTATGGCATGTTGGGTGATGGAGGGGAAGGCAGGCTGCAGCTCCCTGTGGCAGTGGCTGTCCCCAGCAGGGACGGGAGGGACCCGGCTGCTGGTGGTGATGCACACTAATAACCACCTTTCAGGGCTTCTCCTGGGATGAAATTGCTGGCTCTGTGCTGAAAGGCTGCAGAAAAGTGATAGCATAATAACAGCATTCACTCTGCAGCACTCCCAGTTCTCCTCAAAATTACTGGATCACAAGGGTAATTAAAAAAATTATAAATGTTTTTTTTACAAGCCAGAATTTTCTAGCATGAAAGGCCTTGCCCTTTGTCAGGCAGCCAGGAAAGACAAGGATTTCTTACTGGGTTATTACCTGCCATATGTCTGCTGGGAGCAACCCACTCTGCTCCAAGCCCAGCACTGCCCAGGGCAGGCACCATGGGACAGGAGCAGCCCTAAACCCAGGAAAACCTGCTCACTGGGAGACACAGCCCTGTTGCTGCAGGGTATGCTTTAGAAGCAGATCCTTTCTCTTGTAGAGTGTCTTGCAGGTGTCCTGGGCTGGAGTTTGGGGTGCTAAGGCCAGTGCTTCCTCAAGCACTGGGGTACAGTCGTGCTCAGCAGCATCAGCCCTGCACTGCACCAAGTGAGAGAAGTGGGGTCTGTGCTGGAGAAGCTCAGTGCAAGGCAGAAGCGTGACACATGGGGCTGCTTGTCCCATGTCCAAGCCTACAGGTGCCTCTGAGAGTGATGCAGGGCCAGGTGAGCACCCACAGACAGAAACTCCAGAGTAGAAGGTGAAAAGGAGAGGCTGCACTGGCTCTTCACTCCTCAGTGAAAGCATCTGGGACTGTGAGCAGAATCAGAAAGCCAGAGGCACTTCCAGAGGTAGACAGCAACATGTGCAACACGTGGGACACACACCCCCATGTCCCCAAAGGAACCCTGGCAGCAGCTGCAGTCCAACAGCAAAGCCCATTTCTGCAGCGTTCCCATAGGACAGGTCTGTGGTTTAGGGCTGAGCAACAGCTCGTGGGATTTGGGGTCATCTTTTCCCACCACCTTGGGAGATACCTGCCCCATCAGGTGTGCTGCACAGTGTCATGAACCAAAAGCCACCAGCCCTAAGGCTCCCTGTGCCCTCTGCCACACACCTCCTATCAAGGAATTCCCAGCTTTACAAGGGACAGATGACCACAGGAGGACTGTGTCCTTCACTCAGCCTCAGCAACTCGTTTTTCTGGGCTTGTTTGGTTTGCCCAGCAGCATCCCAGCCCAGCCACGGGGTGTTCAGCAGGGAGGGCACAGTGGAGACATTCAGAGATGTGCCAAGCCCCTTCCCTCCCCTGCCCTGGGAGCCCAGATCTGTAATCCCAGGAACCACCTCCAGTGCAGGCTGAACTCAGTGGTCCCAGCTGTCAGCAAGGATGCAGGTGGAGGCTGAAACCTTCCTGGGTCAGCATCCAGTACCAGGAGAGGAACTTGTTCTCATGCAAAGTGCCTGGAAATGAGACCTTGCTGTAGATGCCAGCAGGTGTGACACCCATGTGAGGCAGGTAGGGATGTTTACTCTGGGAGTAAGGTGCAGGGGGAATCAGGCCCTCTGTGTTTTCTTGCTTTTGTCCTTTTCCCTCCCATTATACTGCAGTACTCCACGTTCAAAAGAGCTTTCCAAAGTCAGGAGGGCTTTAGGAAGAGTTGCTTAAAATACTGCTCAAAACTTAGCCCAAAGCACTCCTTTTATACTGGAGAAGTCACTAATTCAGCTACTCATTTATTGTACCTACACAGCAGCAGCAAATGCATAAAATGCCTAAAAGGGGTTTCCAATACCATTCCATGCTAAAAAAGGAAATGACCAGGAGTTCCTCTAATGGAAGCTATTTGCTGCAATAACATGTCGTGCAGAGCTATAGTGCTGTGTTTTGAGCAAATAAGAAAACAGAGATGGAAAAAAATGTAGCAACATTCTACTAGAAGCATCTTTTGAATTGTGTCTCACTATGACATGATCTAGTCAATGGGGGGAGGAGGGGAAGGTATTTTAAAATTACTAGTCTCATTTTTAAGCTGACTCCTGGACTAGGATGGATTAATTAAACTAAATCAAACAATTTCCATACTGTGTCAAGAGATGGAATTGCTTTATAATCCTCTTTGTGCAAAATGCTTTCACAAAGAAAGAGAGCCACACATCTGAGAGAGCAGTTCTCAGGCTGTGCTATAAACCACAGAAGAGGACAGGAGAAGAAAAGCCACAGAACTTGAAAAAAAACCCTATTTTATATTAAACACTCTGCTCCCACAGGAGATGCAGGTAAGTACCAGAACAAATCTACTTGAATTAGCTAATTAAATTAGCTACTGTGATTATCAAACCCTAACCAACAGTAAATGTGCACTCACACTTGTAAAAAGATATTTCTAACACACAGTCAAGACATACCTGTTTTCAGTTATCTGTACACATATGCATAAATCTAACACCATAGATATTAATACTTAACATTTTAAACTTGGTTCAGAGCTAGCATTTGTTAAATGTGAATTATTAATTATAATGTGTTATGGGACACTGACATGCAGAAAATAAGAGTGAATTTTTTTCCTCAGCTATTCACAAAACCACACAGTTTTCTTTTTCAACTGAATGCCCAGGAAGAGATGCGTGCAGATGTTTCTCACCAGGGATAACTTGGACAAATATGCTATTTTTATTCTGTTCCCAGACGTTACTTCCTTTCTGAATGTTAACTCTGACAGCCAGATAAATGAGAGAACTCGACACTCATCAAGACCATCACTTCATATTAACTGATTTACTAAATATCACACCAGGTAAGTAAAAGCCATTCCTTCTTCCTCATAAATAATGCCAATAACAAGAGAGCATAGGAATGTGTTGATACCAAAATACACTTACCAATTAGTACTATAATTTTGAATTTGGATTAGTTTCCTTCTTTGTTTCCTGGTTTTTTTTTTTTTAAGGCTGAAAACCAGAAGCGATCAGAGACCATGCAATCCTTCAGAGCAACAATGACTTAATAATTAACACAAAAAATCAGTAAGAATATGATACCCACTTACATCAACTACAAAGATCTTCTGGGAATCATCCAGGAACTGGACTTTCAGGTGCAGCATCCTCGAGCAGGCAGCTGGGTGTGCAGCAGGCACGGCAGTCCTAGCAGTGTGAGCAGGGAGCTGGGAAGGGAGCCCTGACTCCTCTTGCACACATAATTCCCTCTCAGCTGGATGGAGAAGGCTGCAGTCACACAATTGTGGAGTGGAGGCTGGAGCAAACAAGCTGATTGTCTAAAAATGAATTTAAAAAAAACCCCAAACGACAAACCAATACCTCCCTTGGTTTAAATGTCATCACTGCAATAAAAGATGTTTTCTGCCTGTGAATTATGTGTGTATTAATAGGGGGAAGATTGGCAGTAATGGGGCTGAGATAAACACTCAGCTCTTACAGCTGGTGGTGAGCAATGCAAGGGCAAAGCAAGCCCACGCTTGGTACCACAGGGTCAGGGGAGAATCACTTCTGCCAAAGTCACCCAGCACTGAGTGTCACCCTTGCTCTGCTCTGGTTAAGGTGCACTGGGGGAGCAGCTGGCTGGCAGCTGTGCTGGCTCCATGGGGTGGGCAGGTCATGTCTGTACACTGAGTGATGTGTGGATGAGCTGATGTACTTCACCAGATTGGAAAATGTTTCCAACTGAACACAAAACAAGTTGTGAGTCCTTTCTTGGGAGGCAGAGGAGAACCTGCTCCTAATTCCCAGCTCACACCCTGGTTGAGCAGCTTAGTGAAGTCTCACAAGCTTTTGAGACAACCTGGTTCCCACATCAAATCTGAAAAGTCCATGTCCTCACTCATAATCTCATCCTCAGAGTGCCAGAGCCAGTCACCAGCCTCAGAGCCCAGGCTCAGCCCAGGCTGCTCTGTGCAGCCTTGCTTGGTGTGGTGGGTGCCTGGGGATGCTTGTGCTGCTTCTCTGCCCCAGGTGCTGCAGGGCCATGAGGAGCTGTCTGACCCCTCTGGTTCCTCTCACTCATCAGAGACTGCCTCACTGAGCTAGTGGGTGACAGCAGCCTTTGGGCAGGAGCTCCCACTTTCAGAAATAAATGCACTGAGCAGTGCCAAGGGCAGGCACTGGAGTGGCATAGGGGATCATTATTGTTGCTGCTGAAAAAAGTCAGAACCACACACAATCCTGTGGGACCCAGAGTGACAGAAACATGGCTCAGCAAACCAAAGAAGCCACATTTAATGCTGCAGAGATTTTGCTTGGTGCTCCCTTGGCTGTTTTTACTGAAAATTCTACTGTAAGTCACTCCAGACCATTTGCCATGGCCTCTCTTGCACTTCCCAAGTATTTCTGGGGATGTCAAGACAAAGGCCATCAGGGCAACATAATACCTTTTCATCTCTAGTGCAGAGAGAAAGACCATAGAGCTTTTTATCCACAGATAAATGTAAAAATCTGCTAACCAGGACAAAAAGAAGCCTAAAAGTCAAAGCCAACCTGCTTTTCCCCATGAAGCTAGTCCACAAAGCAGCCGAGTCCATCGTGCTGCACTGCCAGGAGGGGACAGCAGTGCCCCTGTGCCAGCACCACTCAAGGACGAAATTTCCAGCTCTGCACATGGCCCTGGGTCTGAGCTCTTTGTGTCACAGGAGAAGGGCAGCATCACGTACAACCAGCCAGGGAGGCTGAGTGCACTTTTCCTCTGCACTTTAAAATGTTTGTGCTGTCAAATATTGACAGGCACCAAGGAGAGGAGCAGCTCTCCTGTGAGTGGCTCTCACGTCACAGGCACAGCTCTGCACTGGGAGCACGGCAGGGACACTGGACTGGCAGGAGGGATGGATGGGGGTGCAATAGAGGAGCCCCCCAAGCCCAGAAGAAGCCAAGTCTCTCTGCTACAGGCTTTCCTGGCATGCCGGGGCACTGACCCTGGACTCCACAGATGCTGTTAGAAAACGGCCAACCAGATTTTGGGTGGAAGAAAAGGGTTTATTTCACTACATTGCTATGAAGGAATAAGGCTGATTTGGGCCAGGCAGGACCTCTGGCCATCCTGTAAAGCTATCCATGGAGACAGCATGGAGCCAGCAGCAGCAAACAGGATCTAACTACATAAACAAGAACTTTTTGGCATAGGATACTAAAGGACAGCAAGAAGAGATGTGGGACAAGCAAGGTTTGCTTGGGGCATGAAGATTGTTGCTGTCTGAGCAGATGAGAAACCTGTTTTACCCCCACCTATCTCCTTCTGGAGGGGACTTGGGGGCCAGCTGGAGCAGCACCCAAGGGGAGCACCAGGAGTAATTCCAGCTCCTGGCCCGAGCCAATGCCAAAGCCCAGCCTGGTATGTATGGTATGTATATGTATGGATGGTATGTATATGTATGGATGGTATGTATATGTATGGATGGTATGTATTTGTATGGTATGTCCTCCTTATCTGCAGGGGAATAATGTGAAAATGGTGCAGGAAAGCACAGAACCCGTGAAGGGCAAGCACAGCTATAATGGCAGGTGGGGAGGGGACCCCAAGCAGCAGCATCAGAGCACAGTGGGGCCTGAGCAGCAGCGTGGTGCAGTGAGTCCTGCTTCAGGGCTCCTTGCTCAGCCTGCTCAGACCTTGATTTTAAATACTCTGGACCTTGCTGACACCATCCTGCATTACACCAACTTTCCCAGGAAGGACTTTGTTCCACTGAGTGCATCTGACCCCGTGTTAAGCTGGATGCATTGTCTCAGGGTCTTCTTCAGCCTCTCAAATACCCTGCAGCTTGCTGGAATGGACTGAGCAGAGCAAGAAGTTTCCTTCCTCCCAAACCCCATTGCCCCTTTTTCCAAGGAGAATATTCACACTGACGTTTGGCTGTTTCTCCTTTGTTCCCCGTTGTAGTTGGAGCAGCCCACAGGACAGGGCAGCGAGCTGAGCACTGCAGCTACACCCTGCAGAGCCTCCTGGAATGGTGAGCCATTGTCACCGGGCAGTGAGGGAGCCAGTTCAGAGCTGCTGGCCGGGGTTGGGGCTGGGCAAGGAAATGTCCCAAACCTCCCCACGGCCTCCCGAGAGAGGAGCAGGCTGTGAGAGAACAAACTCTGACAGAGAAGGGACATCATAATATGCTACCCCTGCACCACTGCAACTTTGTGCACGGCTGTACCTATCTTCAAATTTGACTGAGAGGAAAGGAAATGAAGATGGATAGATAAAGTCATTGAATAGAGATCTGCCAGGGGATTTTTAACACCACAGTCCAAGAGGCAAGAACCACACCCAGCTCATTGCTGAGCAGACAGAAGTGCACACTCTGAAATGCCAGACAGGACTCACCCAGGTGGACTCTGGCCAGTTGTGACCTTTCATACACTCACATTTCACCTGCTCTTCCTCAGCTGGAGCTGCAAGGAGAACATCTATGTTCCCTCCTCACCCAGCCACAACTCCCCCAGCTGCAGGGCCAGGGAGAAACCCAGCTCTTGGCTGCAGCACTGACAGCAGCCTCTGGCACAGCCAAAGTCCTTCTGAACAGCTCCAGGCTCACAACGGGATATCCCAGCTGATTAATGAATCCAAGGCATGGCACCAACACTGTAAAGGGGACATTTCATCCCAGAATAGGGTACCTACCACATTCCTGCTGCTCCTCCAGGAGGAATGGCTTCACTCTTAGCTGGGGTCCCAGCTTATACACAGTTGCTTTAAATTTTTCATATAACATACCCCCTAAAAAGTATTTTCAAAAAACAAAGCCTGAAAAAATCGGGTTTGTTAAGCCTGAAAAGAGAAGAAAGGAATAACAATCACCTGATTGATGCAGACCCACTCCAGAACGGATTAGCTGTCTTCCCAAGCTAAAGAGAAAATGAAGAATTTGCTGGACATTGCAGGGAAGATCTGAGTTAGGTCCTAGGAAAGACCCTCACATTGTGAGGCAGAATACCAGAGCAGGCTGGAAAAAACAGAGTTGATTTAGACACGCCTGTTGGGGACAGTCCAGGTACATGGTCCTTCCTTTAAACCTTTAACAATGATCATTGTTTTACATTTACTCCACATTATATCTGGAACATATCTCAACAGTTAGAGCTGACTCACCATCTTCTAAAAACTTCTGCCCCAAACCTGCTCCATTTACTGAATATAAAAAACAGTGATACATTTACATTTTCATCAAATTTTGCTTGCCAACCATCAGCTAAATAATCTGACATCAGCGTGCTGAAACTCATTACTCATAAGTAATCTCTGGGAAAATGGAAATAATGGCATTTTTTATTTTGTGTTTAGGTGGGGTTCACCCATTACCTTCCAACTGCAGGATAAGACTTCTCTGAGCAGCATTTTGATATCAGAAGGTGACATTATGCAGCAGCATTTTCCTCTCCAGTTTGCCCCAGTCCCACCCCACCTAAGGCAAAATTAGTGCATAATCTCATGCTAAAGGAATCACAGAATAAAAGTAACTCTTATTCTTGTGATTATATTTTTATTTCAGCTTCAGCAGCTAAGTGACTCTTTTTACCTACCTGCAAAAACAAAGTAGGAAATCCCAAATAACCTCGATTATGCACTAAAGACTCCAAGCACAACTGCAATTCCAGACACCTGAGACAAATTAACCTTAGGTGCAAAACATTCTTTGAAGTCCCGAAGCCCTGAAATACAAATTTATTTCCATTTCTGTTCTGTTTTCAACCTGTTCCGCACGGTGTTCGGCTGCCACGGCCGCAGCACCGCCCCACACCGAGCGGGACCATCCCAGCACCGGCCTCTCGTGGCTTCCACGCTCCCTCTCGTGGTGTTGGTGGTGCCCCACAACAAACACAGGAGAGGGCTCGGTGTGCAGAGATGAGCAGGTCATTCCAGTAATCACACATTCCAGCCTGCATCCATGGGCTTTGCTGACTTTTCCTCCTTTTTCAGATTTTATATGCTATGTAAAAACTATTACCAGGACTGCAGAAGGCAGCTTGCTGTAAGCAAATACAAATACAGCACAAGCTGCACAAGAAACTAAATACCACCCTGACTCTGGTGATATCCAGGCCACTTTATCTCATTTTTGATATGCCAGTTGCACTGTGTTGTTGGCACAGCTATATAAAAAGCACTCTGTGATGTTTAATTCAAACAGGTCACTTCAAAGACACGAGAAAGCAATTTATGCAGCAAGAAAAAGCCTCTTAAATGTATTCAATCAAAGGAGCACTGATGCCTCCAAGGCCTTGGGCATCACACAGCATTCAGTGATTTCCAGCTGGGCAGAGGCATCTCACCACACCTGTGTAACAGTGCACAGCACTGGACTGGTACCTTTATTTTTTGCTGTCCTTTATCTTTTCATGGGTTGCTTATTTTTTCAACATGTTGTTGCTGGACCACTTGCTGAGCATCAGGAAGGATCCTACAGCCAACGGCTTCATCTGAGGAAGCTGCCAAATGGAGTCTGCAATGCCAGGTGAATCCTAGTGGAAAGGATAGATTTCTAAGGAACTATACTGCTTATTTTCATGATAGATGTGGTTTCCCTCTTGTTTCAAGACAAATAACTCTGGTTGAGTAAGCCTTGATTACATCTAGACAAAGAAACACACATGTTCTCCAGGTACCTCCAGGCCAATGGACCAGACCCATTCCACCATAAGGATCTTGATCCTGAATTTTATTAACACTTCCCTCCCAGGTAGCCTCTCTACCCCCACTCTTTTTTTTCCTTTTATTCTTTCTCAAAAGACTCTTATTACACTTCAGTCCTATCAGGGCACACCAAATTGCAGGAATACAGCTCACAGCAGAGGGAAAGGCGTGTCAAAGCCACTCTTCACAGCAGGCAGTGCAGGACAACAGAGCAGTATCCACCTGAAGCTGGGAGCTTGGTACTTTTGTAGTGATCAAAGGTGATTCCCCTTCATGCATGGCCCCTCTTCCAGGGCCTTCGGGCAGGTGGTGGGAGCTACAAGACAGACATATTTCCAAAACCAG
Organism: Sturnus vulgaris; assembly: GCF_052056855.1. Classification (NCBI taxonomy): domain Eukaryota; kingdom Metazoa; phylum Chordata; class Aves; order Passeriformes; family Sturnidae; genus Sturnus; species Sturnus vulgaris. Next base: position 12,623,339 of record NC_142256.1, on the reverse strand, counting down.
AAAACATTCCTACATTGTGACTGTCCCAAGGTGTCAGGGGTATATTCACTAAACCTTTCCAGATTATTAAACTGGGCCCCAAGATGGAACCATCCAGATCCTGTGCTGACAACTACCTCACAGACAGCTGAAAGGAAAGGAATGCAGTGGACACTCAGGCACTTCTAACCACAGCCTGACACTGGGCAGGCCCTGCAGCTAAAATCTTTCTTCTAACCTATTAAAACATCTGCATTACTGAGATTAGACCCAGAGCATTTGGCAAGGCTGTGCTAATTCCTGGAACAACTAATGGAAAATAATGACAGGATCAGAAATGTGACTGTGGTCACTGAGACACAGCACTGCAAGGGACTTCAGAGGTCCCACGTGACAGCCCAACACACTCACACACTCCTTCCTCCAGTATCAGCTTAGAAAATCCTTCACCATCCCACATAACTGCAACTTGCTTCAGCACTTACGTGTGCTCTTGTGAGCAGCTTTTTCTCTTTTCCAACATAAATCAGCTTTCTGAAAATTCAGTTAAATTCTTGTTGTCCCACAGAAGCCAGGCTGTTGGTGATTACACAATCATTATTACTTTGAAGAAAAGGGGTCTAAGATCTGTCCCAGCAGTAGGATGAATCCCAAGCTGATGACTATCTTGCCACTTCCCAAAGAGACAAGTAACCCTTCAGGAATGGCAAAGACAGCAAGCATATTTTCTCTTTTCTGGGCCAACAAAATAATTTAAATATAATGTCAAGGTAGATCTTCTAAGGACATAAAACTGTATGAACTAGTCAGCCTAGCAGCAGGAAAAAATAAACAATTTCTGGAAAAGCCAGAATTTTTCCAGAAAGTTAATTGTTTGCTTTACTGAGGTAATTAAACCTTTTAGTAGAAGTATGAGTCTTAAGACTGAACAAGTTACACTGTAGTCTCACAAATATATGAAATACTAATCCTTTTCATAAGTTTGAGAATTTTTCAACTTTGTTATTTAAGTTCTAGCCCACTTATTTATTTACATGCAAGAAGTCCAATTTCAAAATTATTCTACAACGCTGGTGCATCTGATTCCAAGCAAGTCCAAGCACCTCCACATCTCTTACACACCCTTCTCCATATGCCCCCAGGAGGGAAGTGCTACAGTTAAGATGTTTTTCTTCCCAGGCAAGAACAATTGAGGTCACCCAGTAACTGGCTGTGTCACTGAGTCTCAAATCCCACGCAAGCCTAATCACCAGAAATATGCTTAGGAGGAAGTAAGGCACTGCTAAGAGAGCTGTCACAGCACACTCAGCCTGAACCAGGAGAACACCAAGGAGTAAAGACAGCTACAAACCAAACAAGCAGCAAAGCCTCCCCTATGAGTGAGTATTTTACAGGTTCCTACAACGTGAGAGACTCCCATCAATTATTGCAGTTCGTGCTCCAGAGCCCTTGGAGGGACTTGAAGAAAAGGGCTTTGAAGGAGAGCACCAGCGGCAAGTAAACTGATTCCATACTAAATACATTGTTTCCACAGAGGACAATTTCATCCCGTACAATCCTGCAATCAGCACTGTCTCTGCCGGCCAAGCTCAGTGCTGCCCTCAGCAGCACCGACGCACTCCTGCCAGTGGGACATCACCTCTGAATCGAACGCTGTGCTGATGTGTAGCTCAGAGTTCTTCTTCTCTGCTCCTCGCAGCTGCATTGACCGGGCAGAGATAAAAGTGGCTATGTAGAACACCCGAAACCCACATTATTTCACTTTCAGAGCGCAGAACATCGCAGAACATCGGGCCACGTCATCTCCTGCCCGCAGCTGCGGGAGCTGTTGGCGCTTCCTCCAGCGAGCGAGCGAGCAGTGACTCACCCAGCCCCGGCAGTGCCCGGGCTGCGGCTCTCCAGCACAGATAACTCACGCAGGTCAACACGTACTGCTCTGGAACCCGTATCTCATTTTAATTAAGACTAGACACTTCCACCTAGTTTCACACTGTAATTACAGCCCAGCCTCCTGGGGTAGATGCCAGCGCGCAGCTCCACACGAGGTGTGGCCGGCGGTTCACCCTCCACGCTGGCAGGGTCTCTGTGTCCCGGCTGTGGGGTTGGTGTGGCTGTGGGGTGTGTGTGGCTGTGGGGTGCACCCCTGCACACCCAGCCGGGCTGCAGGGCCCAGCTCGGCCTGGGCAATGACACAGTTACGTGTCACCCGTGCTGGATGGGGGAGCAGGGTGAGGACAGGGCTGCTGTTGGCTCCTGCTCTCTGATGGCTCTGGCAGCACACCCCTGTCCTCCGGCTGCACGGGGGAAGAAGGACACTGGGAGATTTCTACAGGTACCTGTATAGCAAGACCTGGTAGACCAAAGGAAAAGCTGCCATGAAACACTACATAAACAGCCCCAAAACCAGACAGAACAACATGACACTGCCACACCTATTATCAAAGGATGCTACACAAGTCTGTACAGCAGCAACCGAGTTCACTCTTAGCACCAAGACTTTTGAAAGATAATAGCAATAATAACAAATAATAATCTTTTGTCCTTCCCAAAAATCCCCAATCCAGCCTGTATTACACTGTCAGCTGGAAACAAACCACCGGTGCAAGTCACAGGGGCTTAACAGCTGTACTCACATCACCTCCCATCCTATAAGGGGAAACGGGACACAGCTTCCTTAGTTACACTGAGTGCCATAAGGAATTAGGAGTATTATTGCTGCACTCTGACTTCTCTTCAACCACGAGAAATCAGACTCACACAGCAATGAACCCAATAGTAACATCTCAAAGCAGACTGATCCTAAACTGTCAGCTCCCACCCTCAGTGGCACTAATGAGAACAGGGCATGCTTCACCCTCACCTCTCAGCTAGGTTAGGGAAGCAGACATTTCACCCAAAATCACTTAGATACACACCCTGCTCTTCTCTATCATTTTCCTCTTGAAATGGAAACTACTTCTCTATTTCAGCAAAGGAAGTGTGAGCAGGAAGAAGAAACAGCACAGAAACCTACCTACAAGATAAGACAAATGCTGTTTCAGCTGGAGGAGGGGTGGTGAGCAGGCTACGTGGTTTTGCCTGTTGACACATGGCTGAGGACTGAAGGTACCATGGTATCAACTTTTTCTCCACTTGACATCACATTTTCCATTAATGCACAACTTTAGTTACAAACACAGTACTAAAGGTCAGTGCCAAGACTGCACGTCCTGAAGAAGATGCACTTTTTGTTACAGGGCCCAGATGACAATCATTGACTTGGCAAATTCAGGGCTTTTACTGAGCATTTAAGATAATGGCTATCAAATAGCTTTGGGCACTTTGGTTTTCTGGAAAAATCTTGTGCCTCTCCTGTGGCAGAGCTCCAGGAGCACTCACTCTGCCAAGGTGCTGGAAAGATGTCAGCTCTGGCTGGAAAGCAGCTACAGACACTGCAAGGTGATGTCAGGACCTGTGGCCATCTTCACACACATAAAGCCTGCACGAAAACAAGAACTTTAAGGATTCACAGATGACAAACACAGATTTCTTTTGAACAAAGCTCCATCACACTGGCCTGTGAGGAGGCTGCTCTGAACCAGCCCTCAGCTTAGGGAGTGCCTGCCTTGCACAGGAAGATAAAGCACAGCCCTTGCTACCCCTTCTCTCTCCTCAGAGCACCATGAGATTTACACCCAGCTGGGGCACAGCTGCACACCCTGTTCCCCTATACCACGACTCACTCAAGACAATTCAGATGTAGTTACTGCATTTAGAATAACCAGGACCTCAAAAACAACCCACAAAACAAAAAGCAGCAGCAGCTTGTCAGTTCAGCCCACTCCAGAAGAAACTGAACAGAAACTACTCATCCCAGGTTGGTAATACAGGTATCTATTTTATTAAAAAAGTTACAAACAGGTGGACTGTAGGGTTGTCTTACAAAATGACAAGAATGAATTCTACTGGAAAAAACTTTTTACAAAGCATTATAGGTAATTGTTCCATTTTTGCACTTGTTATTCCAGATTTCACCTATCACTGATAAAGATACAGTACATTAGATACAAGATGTTAGGTTACATTTTTATTTGTAGAGCCCTACTGCAGTGATTTGAACAACTCCTAAACAGATGCCATAGTAAAGACAATACATATTGCATTTATTATTAGCCTCTTACTCTAATAAGCAACTTCACATGCAAACTATTGAGGAAGCCTAAATAAACTTTTGGTCCCTTTTTCCCCCCAAAGTGTGCTGAAGAAACCATCTCTCATTTTCCCAGTCCTGTCACTCTAAGCTAGTTCAAGTTTAAGGTTTTTTTTCGTTTGTTTTTTTTGTGGTTTTTTTTTCTTTTTTCTTTTTTTTTTGCTGAGGTCAATGAAAATGAACACTGCTTTGAAAACTATCCATAGGAATGAACCACTGACCAATATCAACCAACTTTTTCCTTCTTAGACAAAGGAAAACTAGGATCTTTATTAATTACTTTCATCTCCTATTACTGCCTTACAACCTACAAAAAAGATCAACAACCATCACTCAAAAAAAAAAAAAAACTACGTTGAATACAAGGTTTGGTTTAATTCTGATATTAAAGTGCAAACCTAAGTATTAGCCTCAGCCTGTTTATAAAGTTTGTACAAACAGGAAAAAAAAAATTCAAGTAACCCCACAGAAAAAGAATCAGGTGTTTCAATAACCAGGCAGAAATCCTGGTGTCCTTTTCAGGATTCAAATTCAACACTGAATGTAGACAGAGAATCTTTATTTCTGCTAAATATTGTAAAATCAGCCTGCATTACTACCAATAAAACACTTTAATATTGAGATACTGTACCGGTGATCTTTTATTGTTTTAAATGCCATCATCCACAATACAATTTGTGAGTTTTCAACTGCTTAACCTCATATATCCATCACTGCTTTTACTGGAGCTTTTCTCATAGATATTTAGCTATTACAGGGAAAGAATGTACATTTCTAGAAGCATGTTCAAATGACTAAAGCTGGGCTCCTAAAAACCTAGAACTTTGGTGCAGTAGGTGAGCTGCAGTTATTAAATTTCTGCAAAAAAAAAAATTACACATTTTAAACCACTGCTAGAAAAAGCTCTCATGTATGCAACACGTTAATAAAGGTGAACAAAAGATTTTGTCTGTTCTTTGTACATTTTCATTCTGCTCTTTATACCTGTGTTATTGTTAAAATTTTCAAGTATTCAGAGAAAATGTTGATCAGGTAAACAATAAGGAAGGCAATGGCTGTTTAAAGCACGCTTGCAGTTAGTATCACTGAAACCTGGTGCTTTTCCCCTTGTTACACCAACTTGTCTCTAATATTAAACTTGTTTATTGGGGAAAAAAAACCAAACTAAAAAGCAATTTGTGACAGTGCAAGAAAAAGTTTAACAAATATTGCTTTAAAATATTATTCAGAAAGACAAATATTAGGAACTATAAAATGTAAAGTGATCTTATTTGCATTAGATTTACATATGCAGAGGTCTACTAGATGTCTCTTACTGTGCCAGGCAAAGCTGAGCTGACAGAGTAGGCATAGAGCCCATTTTGAAGGATACATTATCCCTTTTCAAAGGCATAGAGAAGCAATTTGTAAACAAGCAAGTTTAGAAACTCAGTAGAAGGAAAAATGTGCTGCTGTTTTTCAATGCTACAATTGTCATGTTCAATTAAGAAACCCGAGATTGCAAGAAACATCAGCTGGAGACTTCATATCCCATTCCAAGTAACCCCTACCGTCAAATGGGACTGGTTACAAACACATTGTCACAGCTGCATTTGCCAAGAAAAGGGATACTACATCCATACAACAGAGGTGCCTTCAGTATCTTTCCATGACACTGTCACACGTAAACAAAAAGTCTCAAAGAATGACCAACTACATTGTAGGAGAAAACCTTGCAAATAGAAATAAGCACTGATGCGAGGTAATATACAGAAGTAACCATTTGTTTAAGGCTCAACTTATTCTCCATTAAAACTCTCTTCTTTTAAAAGGCATTGAGTAGGTAATACTGAGTTTAAGTATTTAATAAATACAAGTTCAGAATTGATTAAAGAAATCAATTAAAATATTAAAAATGAACTCTTGCATATTAGCCATTATATGAACTTAGAAAGCTATAAAAGGACTGATAGATAAAGAACAGATTTTAAAACTTATGGTAAACATGCTAAGCATTCTGATTAAGGTGTGTGGATCCTGGAGGCCACCAACCTTATGCACTTAGATGTATGGCAATGTGCTGTAATAGAGACAGGTTTACCAAGGCTCAGCTCTGCAACCTGGGCTGAAAGTTCTCCAAAGCAGCATCTGTGCAAGTTTCCTCTGAGTTTCATCTGCAATTTAAACACAGCAAACAAACAAAAAAAAAAGAAATTATTCAATACACGAAATATTCACTACACATCCAAAGTGAACACGGCTCCTCCCTTGCCTAGAAAGGCCAGTTTTCCATCCTGAGCTCCAAAGCCCTGTTTTTCACATCAGCATTCCCAAATGCTCCACTAACTCTGGTAATAAAAGAGGCAAGCAGGTAATAACCTACTGCTATTCACTTTGTAACAGCTGCTGCTGTGGGATATGAAATTGCATCTATCTAAAGATCTGAAAAAGCCAGGAAATTTCTCTTCTACAGATGCACCAATGCAGGACCCAGTGGAAGTGTAATACCCAGGAACATACAGCAATGGCCTTTAGCACAAGTTCCGGGAACAGGAAGATGAGACAAGTCAGTCAGTTTTGACATCTGTGTTCTCAGCAATCAGACACTCCAAATGACTCCCCAAAAAAGCCCCTTAGCATTCAGACAGCAGGGACAGAGCTGTACACCACCATCCTCAATCAAGCACACCAACACGTTACCAATGTGGCCAAACTCTCTTTGCATTTCAGGTAACTTTCTTGTAGCTCCCAGGAGTCATCTGCAGAGACATCCTAAAAGTCTCAGGCGAAGCTCAAAGCCTGTGGACTTTGTCAAATGTCACATGTACGTGCAGGTACTGCACTCTAGCTTGATCCACGGCTTCTCAGGGATTTTGAGGAGCCTTCTCAATTCTTGAAGTAATTTCACCAAGTGAGTCAGGACCTTCTATTTCCTACTGCACCATTTCTTTTCAGCTGTTGATTTGCTCTCACTTAACAGTTTGTCACAGCTCTGTGTCAGAGTGCTCTGACACAGCCAAAGTTCCACTTCTTGCCTAACTGGTCAATCCTAACATTCAGGAGCCACACTCCTGCCCTGACAGGAGCCAATAGCCAGGCTTTTCTTGCTTGTTTGTATGTTTTCCAACTAACAGCAATTCTCTCCCACCCCACACACTGTTGCTGGTCCACAAGTTTTAGCAGAGAGGGTTCCTGTACTGTCAAAAGCAGCAAACCAGCATTTAGCTTCTAACGGAGATGGATTAGATCTGCTTAATAGATGTTTTATCTTTGCTTAGAGCACAAGGTAGCTCACCATTCTATCCGAGTTAGATCCACCCCAAATAAACCCAGCATTCAACAACGTGGCCAGCAAAGAATTGCTAGGAATAGCAAGAACAGAAAAATGAAGTGATGATATTTTCCTCCACATGCACTTCAGCATCCTTTCATTTGCAGGTTTGGGACCTCTCAATTCAGATTTGTCATCTCTCCATTTGTGTTTAGTTACTAAAATTAAGACTACATGATACCTTATGTGGCTTCATTTGCCTGTGATATTTTATATCACTCTCTGGTCTCTTCTCTGAGTAGGCAGGAGAAAAGGGGAAGTTAAAATATAGTATAAAAATGTGTCTGTGTTGCACAGTCACATAGATTAAAGTACACTTTCAGTTTTTATTCCTAGAGAGGAATACATTTCCTTCAACCTTGCTAATACCAGTTACTCATGAACACAGGGGACAGAAATCACTACTCAGAATCAGTCTTTCATCCCCAATGTTAAGGTATTACCAATCCTATCTGTATCAGAAAGCCTTTTGTGCACAAGCACTCTACCAGGTACCATACTTTAGGGAAGATTCAAAATACAAAACAGTGTCAAACTGAAGATTCAAGAGAAATACTGGAGCAAGGAACACAAAGAAGGTCCTGGAACTCTTTCATCTCTGAATGCAAGAGCAGAACGACAGAAGACCACTGCAGAAACAGGAAAGGGGAGGCGGGAAACCGGATGTGAGAAAAATATACATTTTTAAAAGGAACTATGGGTTATCCTGACTGTGCAGTTATGTTCCATCCTTCATCTCATCCAAGGCAGCTGACTGGGACAGCAGTTTCACAAATGCTTCTCAAAAATGTCATGAAACAACCTACACATCATAGCTGACAGACAGGCCGAGGTATCAGCACCAAAAAGAGGTTAAGTGGTACCTGTGAGTTAAAACTGACACTGGACCAGCCTCAGGAAAAACTAGGCCTAGAAAAAAAAAAAAAATCCACCCCCACTCCTCCCATGGGCTTCTGCAGCAGAACTGCAGGAACACAAACTGGTGTATGTACTGCTCTGTGAACTGACACACCCAAGACTTAACCTGGACAGCCAGGTTACAGAATTCAGAGATTATGATGATGATCCCAGGACACAGCTGTAGTTCAAGCCCACTTCCTACACACAGATTTTCAGACAGCTGGTTCTACTTCCTCAGTTTCAATTTACCTAGGAGGGGTCACTCCCAAAGCAGAGGTCTGACAAGCAGCAATTGTTTCCTGGATCACAGATAAGCAGGATTACAAAGCTGATTAGAGCTATCACAAGACACCATCAGCACCTCTCCTACCAGAGCACATCAGACAGAAATTATCAAGCAGCAAAGGCTTACGATAAAGTTAATGAGAGCCTACATCTACTCAATCAAAGAACAAGGACAGAGTAGGAGCCAGGAAGAGGAAAGTACCCCAAAAGTGTTAGGCTGAAATGAAATATATAGAGCATGAAGCCTGTGAAAAGCCAGAATGGGTAATAAAAGTTCCAGATTTAGTGAGAACTGGACTGAGTAGGAAATGGATCAGGAAGGAAAGACTTGTTTGGCACAGGTGATGAGACTATACTGGGTAGAGATAGCATTCCCCAGAAGCAAGGAAGCAGTTTGCTGCTAAACACTTGGGTGATTGTCTAAGCTAGGCAGAAGGAAGGAGAGGAAATCTCTATCACAAAAGCTTAGATCCTCTGTCTCAAGAGCTCACAAAGACGTAAGAATACAGATGTATCTTCTGAAACAAGAACATGTTTAGGAAACCCACCAAATCTAGGCATAAGTTATCATCAAAAGGAGTAACATGCTCTTCAATTTCATCCTTGAGATTAAATGCATTACTTAGTGCTAAATCCAGAAGCAGATAGGTTACAAAGCCACCCTTAGAAGCAATCAATTCCAGAACTATGAATTTCAAGGACGAAAGGCCTGATTTTATCAGAGTTTAAGACAGTAACCTGCACAAGATGAACCATTAGTAACCCAGGGAATTCCCATATCCTTTGGCATGATACTTCTAGTCCACATAATCTTGTTTGTGAAGCTGCCTTAGAAATAGCTGCAACATTGTGTTACTATACACAATACAGGATACCATCCCTGCAGCACTCAATTTAAAAAAAAGGCAGTAATTTCTTAAGATTAATTTCTTCCCTAGAACTCTATATACTCTGCAGTGTGATTAATGTACAATGAAAGACTTTATTTGTATTTTCCTCTGCTCCAAAAAAACAAGTTCACTCACCTTTCAACAAGCAAATCTCAAGCTTACACACACCTCTTACACAGAGACAGCAGTCCTTCCTAATTTCACAGAACTGGAGATAAAAACACCATGTATTATCTGTAGCAGGACAGTGCTAGGGCCATGAGCACCTAAAACTTTATTTACAAAGCACTTGGTAAAAATCTCAAAGACAAGCTTTGAGACTTCACTCTCTGACCTTGCACTCAAGATTAAAGAGGATACATGGTCCAAAGCTTCCAGTAATAACCTATTTTCCCTCTTGTCACTGAGGCACAAAAAGCTCCTTTGAGTTAAGCAAGTTACTAACATGGCAGTGGGAGTCTGAGCCTCGAGCAGTGCAGCTGTCAGGAGGGGCAGCTCCTTCCCCTGAACTTCCACATCATTCCTCACTCCTGCACTTGCCCTCGGAGATCACGAGTTGTTTGGGAGGACAGGTCCAACAGACAACTGGAGGTCTGAGGGGCCAGCTGGCTGCACACAGAGCACACCAACGGTGCTTTGCAGCAACATGGACTCGAGCCAGTGTGAAACAAGACCTGCAACAGCTACAGGGGAAACAGGAATGGGAGGGGGTTCAGAACCACCTCATGGGAATGCACATCAGGGAGGAACAGATCCGTTCACAGTCAGGTGAAAAAGGTGCTGAAAAAGACCACACGTGTCTTTTCACACATGTGAAAGGCCAAAGGCAGCTGTCCTGGAGAAAAAAAGAAAAATCAAAGCAACATCTGACATAGGGGAAGCTTTACAGTGGGCCCTCTGAACACCACACTCTCATCACACCTCTTATGAGTCAGTGGGAAAGGAGAGTCGTGCATTGGGAAGCCATTTTACAGTGTGTTCTCTGCTCTGGAGATTTGAGATGAAGAGCACTTTGTGTATGCCCTTGACTATTACATGTGGGCTTCAAGCCACTTCTCACCACTCAGGGTAGTTCTCTTGCAAGAGAAACTTATTCCACTGATAAGGCAGGAGGGTACTGTCAGTTTCTGTACTACAGAACTTTATTTCTTTGAAACAAGCTCAAAGTCTTCTCAGAAAAACAACTGGGAAACTTGGTCACAATAATCCCACTGAACTCCAAGGTAACTCCCATTACTTGAAAATAATTCAGATACCAGCTACAAGAATAAACCCACTGCAACATCACAAAGCACTTATGCAGAATAACGTAGAATCAAATACAGCACTGACAGTCAAAATAGGTGCAGATGAGATCATTCACTTTGTGTCATTGTGAAATTACTGCAAGCAAGTGCAGCGTTCCCTGACTAACCCTACTGAGGTAACACAAGAAGTCCATTTGACTCAATCATGTACATATGAGCTCCCATCTCTTTTGGGGGAAGGCTGCCTTCAGATTAGACTGCCTCACTTCAGACTCCCTGTCCCTTTATCTCTTACTGAAACACCATGTTTAGGCACCTCAGTTATGACTGTTCCACCAACCTGCTCTGTATGGCCATGGTTGAGGTTTTTCTTAATTTCTCTCACTGGACGATGCAAGTTGTACAACATTGATCTTGTTTTTCAGGCAGGGAGGCATAGTTCATTTGCCTGACGATCTCAGCAAACAGTTCATCCACCATTGTTTTGCTCTTGGCTGATGTTTCCATGAAGGGACAGCCCCACTCCTGAGCCAGGGCTCTGCCTTCTGCAGATAAGACTTCCCTCTCCGACTCCAGATCCACTTTATTCCCCACTAGGATCAGAGGAACTTTCTCGTATCTCTTCACCCGGACAATCTGGTCCCTCATCGGCTTGATGTCCTGGTCAAACAATCCAGCTGGTTAGTACATGCAAGGAATCAAATCACATGGAGCTGCTACACATTTTAATAACCCCCATGTGCAACTGAACATCAAAAATACATCAGAAGACCTTTTAAACTCACAGTCGCACAGATCTAGAATTCAGAGAAAATTTACCACCTATCACTAAGTTACCTCTTCTTTTATATGAAAGCACTCACATTTTATAGAATTTACGTGCATATACAAACGAAGTGACTGCTGTGCTCTCAGACAGTCGGTTCAGCCAGAGGAGGACACGGTATTGCTGCTCTGAAGGCTTGTTTCACCTTTCTGAAGAAGTTGACTCAAGTCTAAGGACCTGTAACCCTAGCAGGGGCATGCCATTACACAACCATTTAGGAAGTTTGTGCTTAGTTTACAGCTTGAGAAAGCCATCAATTTAAATAAAGCCTTCTCAGTCCTGGAATGCTTAGAATAATTAATTGTGAACACATTTAATCACATGTAAGTAACCAAATTAGATGCTGTAAAGAGATTTTATTACCTAGAGATGCATTTATTCAAGTCTGAGCCGACACGGGGAGTTTACACTTGAAAGTCTGAGTCAGCCTCCTCTGCCCCCTGAGTGTTTTAAGTTACTATCGGTACTACAAATTCTTGCATAGTTCTGAGACAAAGCAATCCCAGCGTTTGAAGTTACCACTGTGTAAAGAACTGCAGAGTGGTTTACACCTACAGCCTTGAGAGCAAACACACTACAGACAGACAGGAATAATTAAATATTAACAAGGTGGATTACTGTACATCCATTCCTCAAATAATGCAGGCTCACTGGAACCCAAAAATCAGTGAAAATGAGAGCAGAAACATCCCAATATCACTGCTGTTGTTTTCCAGAGATAAGCATGTCTTCAGCTTGCACAGGGTTGTTTCGAGGCCTCTGCTAAGATAAGGTTTAGCCTTCAGCAGAAGCAAACAGTGGGGGTGTGCAAGGTCTTGCCAAGCAGCTGGAACACACCCAGCTCAGCAGCCCAAGCCAAGGCAGGAATTGCAAATTCCTGCTCTGCACGGAGTGCTGCTAAATTCACTTATTGCCCGAAAACAAAGCCCTGTTTCTACAGGCAGCTTAGACTAGTTAACGACTGAGACAGTGTCTCAGAGACAAAATGTCTTTTTTTGGAGAGTTTTAATAGTAGAAATCAAATCCAGATCCACAAATTATGGTGTATAGCTAGTTCTCCTCTCCAGTACTCCACCTACGCTGAGAGAGCATCAAGCTGGTGCTGGACAGGAATATATTTTGGGGGCAGGGAGCGGAAAATAGCAGCTCACTTAACAAGTCACAACTGCAGAACAATGAGACTCTCTTCAAGAGCAACTGCAGAAACATGCCTTTTAGGAAGGAGTGGGGGCTGGAAGGGGAAGTCTCGATTTTAATATCGAGTGATTTCTTCACAAAAGGGGATTGCCAAGAGATTTCTGTTGGGGAAGTGGGAGCTAGTCATTGTTCTCTCCAGCACTGCGTGGGACTTAACAATGGTGGCACCCTGATAAGTACCTGCAAAGCAAGCTGTTTTCCATCAGGAAGTAGGGCTGGTAAACGCGCTTTCAAGCTGGGCATTTACACTTTTGGCCCTTCTGAGATAAAGCGCTTCTACGCACACGTGGCTACCCCTAAAACTTCCTCCTCGGCCCAGCGCCTTCCCCGGGGCAGGGCCGGCTCCATCCGAGGACGGGACACCGGCCGAGGTTACCTGGAAGGACTGCTGGTTGACCAGGCTGTAGACGAGGATGAATCCCTGCCCGTTCTTGATGTAGAGGTCGCGCATGGAGGCGAACTGCTCAGTGCCCGCCGTGTCCAGGATCTCCAGCACCGAGGGGGACGAGTCCACCTCGATCTCCTTGCGGTAGAAGTCCTCGATGGTGGGATCGTACTTCTCGATGAAGGTCCCGGTGACGAACTGCACCGTCAGGGCGGACTTCCCCACCCCCCCGCTGCCCAGCACCACCACCTTGTACTCCCGCATCGGGCCCCGCTCGCCGCTCCCCGCCGGGCCCGGGCCTAGGGCAGGCGGCACCGCGGCCCTCGCATAGCCCCGGCCCGCCTCAGGTTAAGGGCGAGGCCCCACTGCTCCCGCGCCGTCCTGGGGGGAGCGAGACCCCCGTCAGTGCCCGGCGCGGCCCCAGCCCCGCTGAGCTCCCTCACCGCCGCGCTCCCGCCATCGCCGCCTCGACCGCGGGACCCGCCCGCCAGGGCCACCCCCACCCGGAAGGGTTTTGCTGAGGCACCGGAGGCGGCCCCGCCCCGTCGCCTTCCGCTCACTTCCGGCGTGCTGCGTCACGGCCTGTCCGAACCGCGCCCGGGGGGCAGGTTTGAGCGTGGCACCGAGGCACCCGCGCTGTGACGGGGGACAGGTTTGAGTGTGGCACCGAGGCACCCGCGCTGTGACGGGGGACAGGTTTGAGGGTGGCACCGAGGCACCCGTGCTGTGATGGGGGACAGATTTGAGGGTGGTACCGAGGCACCCGTGCTGTGATGGGGGACAGATTTGAGGGTGGTACCGAGGCACCCGCGCAGTGCCGGGGGATAGATTTGCAGGGGACACCGAGGCACTGTCCCTGCCCAGTCCCCCAACGTGGCGGCCTTAACATGGCGGTCCCGGCCGCAGCCGCTTCAGGGGCGGCTCTCTGAGGGGTGCGTTGTCCCTCCGCGAGCTCCTACTCGGCGTTCGATAACTGGAACGCCTTAGCGCCTCTGAGCTCCCCTGCCGGGAACAGACCCGCGGGGGAGGGACCTGCGCTATAACACCGGCGGGTGTCGAGAGTGGAGCACCTGTAGCGCGGTTCTTCGTCTCTGGAAGCCCGCTGGGCTGGTGACAAAGAAGGTCACCAAGTTCACCAAGTTGATCAGAGGGATGGAGCACCTCTAATATGAAGAAAGCCTAGGATTGTTCAGCCTGGAGATGAGAAAGCTTCGGGGTGATCTAATTGGTCCTTGCAGTGCCTGAAGGGAAATTGCAGGAAAGACAGAGCGGGACTGTTTACAAATACATGTAGTGACAGGAATGGGGCAATGGGTTCGGACTGAAAGAATGTAGGTTTAAATTAGATATTAGAAAGAAAATCTTCACTGTCAGGGTGGTGAGGCCTTAGCACAGAGAAATTGTGGCTGCCCCAATCCCTGGAAGTGTCCAAGGCCATCCGCTGCAGGCGAGATCATCTTTAAGGTCCTTTCCAACCCAAACCGCTCCGTGGTTCTGTGGAAGTTGTTACCTCTAGCTGCAAGATTCATCCCGTGTCTTTACACTTCCACAGCTGCCACAAGCCTCGTTGCTCGGCTGCCACGCGCTTTTCCCCGTTTTCGTGGAAAGGTCGGAGCCCTTTCCGTGGAAATGCCCCGAGAGCCGGCAGGAGTTTCCCGGGCCGGGCCGGGCTGGGCTGGGCTGGGCTGGGCGTGCCGGGCTCGGCGCAGGCGGCAGGGCTGACAGCAGGGGTCAGCACGGCACCGGAGCCATCCCCGGCCGCTGCCGGACCGGCCCCGCCGGAGCAGCTCCCCCTTGTTCGGAGGAAGTAACTAAAAAGAATCAACGTCTGTTTTCTTTCTAAAGCGAAATCCCCCGGTCGCTTCAGGCCCAATTCGATGATTCCCACCCGTAGGAGAAGCTGCCCTCCAATATAGCCACATGTGTTTCTGCTGCTCCCTGCGGTCTGCGGAATTTCAGCAGGCACGTGTGGGTTTGTCCCTTTTCCCCTCCGCATCACCTGTTTGAGTGCAAGTCCAAGGCAGACACAGCTGCTGCTTTGTGTCCGTCCTAGGACATCCTAGGGCTTCCAGCAACATGGTCAAGGCTAAAACCATCCAAAGGTACTGAGGAGGTGACTCTGCTTGTGGCTGTTTTCACAAACAGCTTTATTTTATTTACTTCCTTTCCACAAAGAGAACATGTCCATTATGGGAAAGTGTCAGTGAGGACTTTCATCCCCCAGAACAAATCTTACTTAAGTTACACCAAATTTGATTCACTCTTGTTTATTACGTGTAAGTAAAAAGCCCTCTCCTTCCTTCGCCGTTGCCTCCAGAATTGTGTTGTCAAGTGAATTGCTGGCAGGAGGCAGACGTGCCTGGATGGAAGATTTTCATGTGGCTGGTGAATCAGCTCAAAAATGTAAAAAGGTGAGCATTAAAACAGGCTGCCTCCTACTTTAACCCCATTAGAAATCACGAGTTGTTGCAAAGTACCTTAATGCACTCAGGGTGCTCGGGATAAAGGAAAGCCGCAGTTGCTCCCAGAGGAGCTTCCCTTCTAATTTTAACCATGACACAATCGGCGACAGTGACAAATGGGGGGAGGGAGAAAAGGGGCAAGGGAGGATGAGGGTGACAATAATAAGATTACACGGTCACTTAGGTTCATTCTGTGCACGTCTTTGTGGCGCTGCTGGTCCATTATGTTTGTGATGGGTGGAGGAATGACTGCAGGAGAGGAAGGGGTAAAGAGCACAGTGGGAGAAAAGCCAAATATATTTTTGTGCAATTGACTTTAACCAGCAACGCCTCGCTCATGGGCTGAGGGGAACCCCAAGCAGGTGGACACGGAATTGGGAAACTGGATTTTTTTCCCTCCTCCAGTATTGGCCTGGATTGCCAAGATTTATTTCCCAACTCACAGCACTTTATACCTGGGCATACAGATGAAAAAAAGGGCTGATCTCAAAGTGCACCAGGTTGTTTGTTATCCTTAAGACGAGTCATTCCCTTCACTAAACAGTTTGCACAGCTCTTTCACCACCTTGTGCCCTACCACATATCCTGAGCCACAAAAATAGCTGGTGATGTAAAAGGTTTTGAAACTCTGGATGGGAAGAGCTGCTTCTGCCATAAATGGCCAAGCCCCGAGCCAGCCGTGCCGGGCACCCCCTGCCAATGCCACCTCTGCCACTCCCTCGCTATCACCATCTCCTCCCGGTGAGGTGTGGCACATCCCGGGTCAAAGGCCTGATTTAATCTTGCTGCCACTTTCTCCACGGCTCCTGCCAAGGAGAAAGGAGCAAGGCTCAGCCCTCAGTGCTGCCCCAGGAGGGTTTGCCCTTTCTCAGCAAAACAACCTTCCCAAATGAACATCCGGGCAGGATTCGATTGCTGCCAGAGCAGCTCTGTGCTGTCGATGGACTCAGCTGCTCTGTGCTGTGCCTGCAGCCAGCAACAATAAAGCACGCTCTTATTAAATTAACCTGCTAAGACACAGATCCTGCAGGGATGTTCAGGGAACAGACAGATGGCACAAGCAAGGGCCAGGAATAATTGCAAACCCTATCTCACCAATGTGAGAGATGAATCCTGCCCGGTGCTGTGCTCAGCAGGGAGGCAGGACTGGGAGCAATACCCCAGGAGGTGACAAAGGAGTATCTCCAAGTCATGGATGGAGTAAGGAGTCTGGATCATGTCCTGTGGATGCCAGGGTGGGACTGCACCACCCCCCAGCAGCCAAAGCCTCCCCAGTGCAGCCACAGTGCGGATGCTGTGCGGCTGCCACCTCCTCTTGTGGGCTGTCCCCGCTGCCATCATTGATCGGCTCTGACTCCCTGTGTCTGCCCGAGCTACAAACCAGGCTTTCCTCTGCCAGGGAGCCTGCAGCAGGCTGCTGAGCCAGGGCAGCAGGGATAGCCCAGATTTCACCTCAGTTACCATCTAGCTGGGGACATCATTTGCGTAAATACATGCAAAACCAGCTTAAGACCCAGTGTCATTTCTTCTTTGCCTCTTCCAGAGGTTTTGCTAATCCACTTACGGTGCCTTATGGTGTTCAGAATGGAAGCTGCAGGGTAGGGACCAGCTCCTCAAGGCTCAAATGGCTACTGGAGCACTGGGGGCTGCTCTCACATGCAGCTCATTCAAGGAGGTTGTGTCACACCAGTCATATAAGTGCAATGACAGCTTATGATCTCAACCGTGTCAGGTTCCAGTGAAATGTGTCTTAGGGATTGGATGTGTCCACCTGGCCCAGACTCCTGATTCTGGGGCTGTTTTAGAACCTGCAGAGATACCCTTTTTTTTTGCCAACGTTTCCTGCCAATATAGAGATGACTCAGAGACAAATCCTGAGGACGTTTCTCAGAAAGTTCTGATTTTCTGCCATCCTTCAGCTTTTAGCCATTACTTTAGTAGCAACAAAAGGCATGATGGTGCTTCAAAAGAGGTAAAAGACATTTTCCAAAGCAATTACCGATTCTGAAGCAGAAGTAGGATTGCACTGAAATATAATTGATACAACAAGGAGGCTATTGGGATTTCTGGGAGAATCGTGTGTCTTTGGCTTGCAGACAGAGCACCAGATCAGCAGCCATTTAGAAGAGCTTGGCCCAGGAGCTGAGCAGCACCACAGGAGAAGATGCCCTTGCTACACTCACTGCCTGCAGCCCCTCACCTCCCCACCAGCCCTCTGTCCTGGTTATCCCCTCTGATGCTGCAACTCCTGCCTGCAGGATCAGCATCCCAGTGGTCTCTGGGTCTCCGGGTGGGCATGAGTCACTGCTCCGTGTGAGCAAGCAGGTGCTGGTGGAGCCAGAAATGTGGTTTCACGGGTCATTCCTCTTCCTATTTTCTCCAGACGCCGAGCTCTCTCCTCATTGCCCTTCACAGTCCAAGCTGCCGTAATCCTTTCTGCAGTGCCCGGGAAGCGCCTCCAGCTATTGCTCACTGGGTCTGTGCTGGGCTCACACCGAGCTGCAGCTCCATGGCTCTCAAAGAGACCGGTCCTCCACACACCCGACATGATACCAGCACTGCACCCTCTCCTTGGGTAACACCTTCCACAGATTTCTGCAAAGCTGAGGGGATGGGGCTGTCCTCAGATTTGCCTTTGTTAAATCACCAACACATGAGACAGCCTCTTCATAGAAATACATACACATACATACTTTACAGTTTTCACCAACAGTAGAGTAAAACTGAAAATACAGCTCCTTAAGGCTAAAAAGCCAGAAGGCAACAGTGAATACGTAAACCAAACCTGTTGCTTTAAACTCCAAATGAAAAGAAAGGAGGGGGAGGAGGTAAATAATCTGTCAAGATATATTTTTAAGATTTGTAAAAATAAAGCAATTTTAAACTGATGTCTTACAGAAAGGTTCCCATTTGCTTTTAGAATTCCACGTGTTTTCCTTTTTTTATCATATTCCTGCAGCATTTGCAATTCAAATGCTACAGAAATGTGTAACCTTGCTCATGAAATTTGCTGGCCAAATGAAGCAGCCAACAATTAATTAGAGTGAACCCCCCTGCTTTACTCCCATTGTTGAGAACAAGAGAAAGAAGATGTAAAATTCAACCCAAATGGGGTATTGAGAAAATACTTTAATATGATGTTGATATTAATAAGCAAAACCATTTCTTTCCTCCCTCTTTTTTAGTAAATTGCTTTTCACTTGACAATTTCCTCACAGCAAAGTGACAAGTATTATTCCGAGTCGTTAATTCCTCCATGCAGGCTCTGGCGCTGAGCTCATTAAAGCGTGCTGAGTCCCGGGGCGGGCTCTGCCAGCCTGTGCTGTGACCTGAGACCAGAACAGCCACTGCCTTGTCCTGTCCCCAGCCCTGGGACAGGCGCTGTCACTGAGAAGCCGAGCACCTTGTCTTCGTGGCAGGGCCTCAGTGCCTTGGGTGGGTGACAGAGGGACATTTCTGGTGGAAATGGAATACTGGTGGCCCATTCCTGGAGCATCACTCCTGGCTGGCATGAGATGCACAATATCTGAGTTCTGGCAGCAGTCATGGCATGTGGGAGATACACTGCCAGGTGGGCAATGCCACTGTCACCAAATGCTGCAGGGTGGCATATCCTACTTGATTTAGAATCATGGAATATCGAATCAGAGTATCACAGACCTTCTTCCTGGCATGGCCCTGTTCTCCATGCTGATGACACTCACTTTCCCATCCATCTCTTTCCCCAGCCACAGCTGAGGATGTGCAAACACAGCAGAGAGTCCCTGTGCCTGGCACATGTCTCCAAATGGCCACTCTGCAGGTGCCTCTGATGAGGGCAGAGGCATGTCCTGGATGAGATGCTTCCAGAGGAGATCAGCCTGAGGCAGAGGGCAAGGCTGTCTGTAGCAGTGCAGTGGCAGGGCCATGGGCAGTGGGAGCCAGGCAGAGCTTCTCCCCAAGCTGCCTTTGCCAACAGCCAACAAACCGTCTGCAGAGCAGGAACACGGCGAGCTCATTATGAGACACTTGATCAGCTTCCCTGTCAAGGGAGGCTGATGGGACAAAGCTGTGTGTCCTCCACACTAGAGCCTGTCAGCTCTCCTGGAAAGGACACCTGGCTGCTTGGAGACAATCCAGATGCCAGCAAGGGTCTTCATAACACCCCGGAGAGCTGCAGCCTGGATGACATGTGGCATCCATCATCGTTATCCAAGGGAGCCAAACCAGCAGAACTCAGAGGCTGACTGCTCCAGGAGCCTGGGAACCAAGGAGTTAAAGTGCTTGGCCAGGGAAGGTCCTGGGAGGAGAAAAGCACCGAAACTGCTTAATTAGAGTATTCAAATTAGATGGGGTTGTAAAGCAGTTAATTTCTCAACTTGAAAAAAACCAAAATTAATATTTGCCAGCCAGGATCAGAAGCAGTGGGAGCCATCGACAGCTTTGCTGGGGCTCCTCATGCTGGGGAGGACTCCAGAGGTCTCTGCTATAATTACCTGCAGTCTTTAGTATTTTGTTCTGCAGTTTATGAACTTGCCTGAGCATTTTGTGAATAAAAGCTGGTGGTCCAAACCCCAGCTGTACTTCTGCTTAAAGAAGCAAAGGGCTGCTGTCTGGCATGGCAGTGTGACACTTCGGTGTTTCAAAGAATTTCCTAATTTGCACAGTCTGGAGAGGATTAAACCAGTGGCTGGTGTTCCCTCCCAGCCTCCAGGACAGGCAACCACGTCCCATCCCTGCACAGATGGACTAACAAACAGCCCTGCATGGACCAAACACCACTCACACTGAGGACTCACTGCCTCATTGATCCATCGCCTCATTGATCCACAGCCACGGACGCCTCACTCTCAGCAGCCCCTGAGCAAATCCAGCCATGCCAGTGCCAGGGAGAGGATGCTCTTCCCTCTGCCTTATGCCACAGCAGACCTGGAGACAGCTCCAGTGTGGGGATGTGGACCTGGGATGCTGTGGGGACAGTGCCAGGTCTCACCCCTAGGATAGTCTTTATCTATAGGCTGACAGCTCTCCTTGCTCTGGTCCATCTGCTTCACCCCTCTGGTTTTTCTCATCTGCTTTTTTGCTGTTCTAATCTTTTCTGTAGTATTTAATCGCATGCCAAATTCTTTCCCATCCTTTTAAAATTCTGTAATTCTCTTATTTTTTTTCCTTGTCTGCATAATTGAGAACCATCTTGAATCTCTTTGTGTTCAGTCTTCATACCTTGTGCCACCAATATGTTCCAATCACTTAAACACGAGATCTTCGCATATTATTCCTGTGAAGACCAATTTTTGCATGTTCCCTAGAAAGAAAGTCATCCTCCATTAGCAAGTGCTTTGTGGTGAATGAGAGGGGATGTCACAGCAGGAGCAGAGGCAGCAGTGGAGGGTCCCACCCTGCACTGTGCCTCAGAGTGATACTGATGTCTGGGAAGAGCTGGGATTTCTTCCCCAGAATATCTTTGCTCTTCAATGGCTGTGAGTGAAAGGCTTTGACACCCTCCATCAGCACAGCGTCAGGTGAGGGCTGGCACACATTTCCCGTCACCCTCTCTCTGGCAATGCAGCTGCCAGTGCCTCTGGTGTCACCCACCAAGTCTCAGCACAATGTGAAGGGAAGGAAAAAAGCCACTTCCCCCTGCACAGACACACTGCACTAAGAGCAGAGAAAATTGATCTCTGGCTGCTGAGCCTCTCTAGCACTTTGTGTTACTGAAAGGAATAATCAAGCCTGGCCCTGGAGAAGGCAAAGACAGAAAGGAAATAAAAGCTTTCCTTGTCTGATGATTTCTGTCTGGGGCTGGGGCTCTCCCTGGGGATCCCAGTGGTGGTTTTGGGAGAGGCACTGGGGCTGCTTTTGCTCTGGGGCGTGGTTCAGCAGCAGATCCACAACAATCCCACAAAATTTTGCTTTTCTTGCTCACTCAGCAGGTCTGAGGGAAAGGCGAAGATGCTGCTGGGGCTCCCAGTTGAGCCCCCAACAAGGGGCCTGCCACATGCACTTATACTGGGCTTGCCCAGGGATGTCACTTGAGCCACAGCACAACGTCTGTCCTTTGTGTAGCAGTCATGGGCTGATGCAGAAGCCTGGCTTTCTCCAGGTTGAGGCCCTCACACAGCTGCAGGGGTTGTAGTCTGGGGACAAGGATCAAAGTGCTGAAGTGCCACTCATGGAGCTAAGCAGGGAGAGAAGGCTCCTCACTTGCCCACAAGCCAAGGGTTGAGCTTTGCCCTCCACAAGAGCGTGGGCCATTTGCCACAACCCATCACCAGCAACTCAGAATCTGAATCTGTACTCAGTTGCCCCAACAGTTACCAGATTAAAAGAAAAATCCACACTGAAAGGGGAGTCCAGAGACTCCTCAGCAGCACACCCTGAGCTGGCCCAACCCCAGCTTTAGCTACTTACAGTCCAGGGGACACACATTTCCACAGGCAGCCCCCTCAGCCCCATCCTTGCCAAGCTGTCCAAGAGCCAGGGGTAGAGCTGTGGCAGTGTCAGACACCTGTGAGCAGGGGTGTGGGGGGACCATCACATCCCCACACTGGTCCAGGGAAGCTGATTGTCACCTCAGCCCCAGGTCAGCACTGCCAGAGGGATGCTCCATCATTTGGTAGCCTGTGGAAGATGCAGGTTGGTGAGGATGCAGGTGGGGAGAGGCAGAGGAGGAGGAGGTAGCAGATCTCTCCCAGCTCCTGCTCTGCAGCCCTGTGGCAGGACGGGCCAGGCTGGCTGGCTGGTGGGCGTTCGTGACTCATGATCCCTGATCGCCATCCATGACACATTTACTGCCAGCAGGACGGGCCTCCCGCCAGCACAGCAGCTCTGGAGCCTCACGGGAGGGTGGCTGGGCTTTGCCAGCAGCTGTGCTGATGCAGATGGGTGGGGAGGTCACCAGCTGCAGCCTTGGGATGCACAGCCTGATGAACCCCCCTGGCTGGGTGGGTAATGGGGGCAGGGCAGGACCCTCTGTCTCCATGTTCAGTGTGGGAGCATGGGGGCAGAGATGGGACCTGGCCAGGGACAAGCATAGCAGACCTTGGAGCCAGCCCAGCTCCCTCACTTCCCACAGCACCCTCCCTGCCTGCCCAGAGCTGGCTCCCAGCAGCGGGCCCACAGTGACAAATGCCTTTAAAACATTCTTTATTAAGTGAGAAATCTCACTGCACTCCCTACGCCAAGCCCTAATACAGCGCAGACCTAAATACAGCACTAATGCAAAAGCTTAAAGGATTTCCCATAATTGAGCAAAGCTGGCAGAGGAGTGAGAGCCTGAGGGGGGAACAGCAGCCCACCTCCCTCCTCAGCATGGGCTACCCTCAGTCTAACCCCACTGGTCCAAATGCGGCCACAGCCCCCACCTTCACACTGTTCAGTGTAGGAAATCAGAATCTTCCAAGGCCTCCTCCTCCTCAGCTCAGAGCCCCAAGTTGCCTTCATTGCCCTCCCTAAAATCCCCCTGATTTATGCAATAGCACAAGTAGCATCATGATGTGTGACCTGTGCATCACTCCTCCTCCTGCTGCCAGCACTGCCTGTCCCAAACCTCGCTGAGGGTCACAAGAGGGCCAGGGCAGCAGGACTGGGCACATCCAGCTTGCAAAGCACAAGGGATGCTCCAGGCAGGGGAGCTGCTGAGCCAGCACCTGCTGCTCCTGCACTCCCCAACATCATGGGGTGTGGGTGGCCACCAGCACCCTGAACCCCAGAGAATACACGGCCTTACCTTTGCATTTCCTTTGCCTTGGCACAGCCACACATGGCTCTGAGAACAGTGATGGGAATATCCTGTGTCTCCTTACTAGCATGGCAGAGTGTGACCCTCGGGCAGGTTCACCCCACAGGGCAAGTGGCTGATGGATTTGATTCAGGCTTCTGTGGGGGAGAGCAAAACACATTTTCTTCAATAAGAGTTTTCCAGAAGCTTTACAAAGCACAAGCACCTTTGCTTTGGTGCAGCCACATGCAGCCCAAAACACCCCCAGCAGCTCTCGATGTGATCACCAGGAGCTGTTCACCCTGCCAGACATTCAGGTACCACTGTGCTGCGGGTGTGGGGGCAAAACTGAGGGCAGGCAGGGCTGTGGGGCAGGTGAGGCCACAGCCACAAAGGCCTCACAGCCATGGGGAGCACAGAACATGCAGGAACTGCAGCAGAAGCACTGCCAGGGAGGTGGGCTGAGCGTTGGTGCTGTGAAGCATTAAAGCAGAAGCCACATCGATTACAGACACAGGCTCTGAGCACACGGTGGCTGCAGAGGGTGGGAGGCAGCAGCTCCCCTGGGAAGGCTCTGATAACATTTGTGAGCAAATCATTTACATGAACCATGGAGCAAAGCAGAAATACCTCTGTGGACCCCAGCTGTGGCTGTGAAGAGAAAAATGGTGCAGCAGCACCGTACCAGGGACCTCTTTCCTGGCAGCAGAGATCTTCCTCAGGCAGGTGGTGAGGTGTCACAGTGACATCCCCTCAGGCCTGGATTTACAATTTCAGATCCAGGGGAAGGGCACTGGGAACAGTGGGGCAGATGCCAGAGCACATGCCTGCTAAACAGACTGGCTGAGCCACCCTGGAAAGGCAAAACGAGGAGGGAAGGGCAAAGCAAACATCTTCCAACTGAGCCAGACCTTGCTGGGACCCCCATCAGAGCTGGCTTGCCGAGTGCCTGCTCCTCCAAGCCTCTCCCCATGGCCTTCAAGCTGTGGCTTTTTCTGTCTCCCTGTCCACAGACATCTCAGAGACCTCCCCACTGTTGGCATGTGCTGCCATCTCAGAGATTTACTCGAGGCACCTGGGATGGAGGAGGCACCTGAGTCCATCGTGTGCAGTAACAGCTCAGAGAACAAGTGAGAGGGTACAGGCTGTTCCTCACACTGCCCTGCATGACCCCTGCTGGGGAGAGTTAAGGGCTGCTTGTGTTGGAGAGCATATTTCAGATGCACAACTCATTGGGGTAAGCCAAACATCTCTCCATTCTCTTATTTCTCGTAATAAATAGATCAAATAAATCTATTTATCCAGCACTAAGACCAGAATTAACAAAAAGTGGCTTTGGACCATCTGAATATGGAGCAAGTCTTGAAAAATTGAATTTTTCCCATGTTTCCCACTGAAGCTTCAACAGCCAAAGAGCTAAAAGATTTTTGTATTAAACTTGACTTTTCTGCACAAACAAGCCCCAGTGAGAAAGTAGATGGGTCAGGTGCTGTAAGATTTCAAAATGACATATGCTGTAAATACAGCACCATGAATAATTTTGCTCAGATCCTTTAACCCAACTCCATCTATAAAGCAGTTTACAGCAACTCCTCCTGTAACTTCTGCAAATAGGCCCTAGGTAAAATCCCACATCCCTGGCCGAAGGATGCTGTTTGGCTTTGAAATACAATTTAAAGTCTCTTGTTGATGGACTACTCTCGATTTTCAGTGCTAGTGGGACTCCCATCCCCAACTTTTCCATGGGAGAGGCTTCTGAGCAGAGCCAAGGCCCGGCCCATCCCACATCTCCAAGGAATGCATCACCTGAAAGCCCCTGTCTCCATCCTGCAGGGAAAGAAAGCCAGATCAAAGCTAGCAATAAAAATTATGAGTAACCATTCAGGAAGGATCCCATGCTTCCACATCAACTGCCTAGAAAAGTTTAAGTTCCACTTTTTTTTTGATCAAAGAAACAATTCAGACATTTAACTGTGCCATCAGATGAGGCAGGAGTCATTTATAGAAGAAAACTCTAAGTGGCCTTGACACACAAATAGAGTCAATTAACCTGCAAGGAGAAGTCAGGGGAACAGGCTGATGAAAAAGCAGCAGTTACATAATTTGTCCTGGGCTCAGTCTGTCTGTTCTCAAAGTCAGCAGCTTGTCCTACTGGGGATGAGGGGCAGTGTCTGCCCAGCCTCCTCTGGCAGCGCCTCCTCACCACTGCACCCACATCTCCTGAAGCACATTCTAAATTCCTAATCCCTCCCTTTAGTCACATTCCTAAACTCCTTTGGGAAAACAGCCAAGGATCCCTCCCCTGCTGTGAGGAGACTCCCCCGCTGGCACCAAACTCCTCTGGCTGCCCCACCCAGGCTCACCCGCCACTCCAGTGTCCTGTCACGGCCACTGTCACCTCAGTGTGAGGTGCCAAGGCTGCAGTGACACTCACACATCACCAGGGCAGTTACTCACATCCTACTCACATCCTCGGGGCTCCAACGTTGTCCTCTGCCACCCAGGAGCCGAGTGACGCTGTGGCCTGGGACAGCCACGTCCCCTGGCTCGGCGCCTCCAGCTTAAAGCCTCGATGGAGCAGGTGGTGACCGCAGGGCAGTCTAAGGGTAAAAGCCCCTGTGACGCAATGCTGCTGCTAAGAAGGTGCTGACCAAGGTGGCCTCACCGGTGAGCAGCTTCCTTACATCCAAATCTACGCAATGTTACAGAAAGGACAAACAAGCTCATCAAGAAGCAATTTCCCCTTGCAGCAGCCTGGACCCAGCTCAGTCGGTGGCTCCAGACCATGGTGAGAGGCAGCCCCGGCTTGTGCTGGCCAGAGGCGTGAGCCTGGCCAGGCAGCCCGGGATGAGCTGGAAGAGAGCTGGGGAATCCAGGCTGCTGCCAAAGGGGAGCTCACTGTTGTGGTATTGCACTGGGACATTCACAACAGTATCTGACATGAATGCTGAAAGAGAAAAATTAAAACACACGCCACTGTTCTACAAAAGCTGCAGGCCTTTGAATGGGAGTTGATTGATTCTTCATGGTTATCTTCAAATGCACAGCTCTGATCTCCTCTCTAATCACATCACAGACAGGGTCAGAAAGGAAGCATGGAAAAATACAAGCCAAGCAGCCCACATCACATGTGTCTCCAAAGGTCTAAGGTACGAGAGAAACCAAAAGGCAGCATCTGGAAAGTTTTACTTTTTATTTTTCTAAAATACAAATGTCTGTCTTGTGTTAGTAACTTTAATACGATAGGCCGAATGCATCCAGTAAAAAGGAGGCACTGGCTACAGAATTCAAAATACTGAAGATATTTTCTGGAAAGAAATTTATTCTGTTGATCTACACTTCAGATATAACATTGATTCAAATTCATTGGTTATTATTTTTACATCAGAATCTTTGAAGTTTGGGACTAATAAACTGGAACTTGAAAAGTTTTTAAAGTAAACTATTAATGTGTAGATATGGATCCATAAAAAACATAACCAAGAATTTTATACACTTTATTAAAAGATCAAAAAATAAACAATAACAATATAGAAGTAACATACTAAAATGAGTAGCATTATGCACATTTCTAAAGCACGTACAAGCACTACAGCAATATAATGTGGCAAAAAGAAACATAAATTCAAAGCGTACACCCTGTTGGTAGCAGTTGAGGGAATGAACTATCCTGTTATGGAACTGAAATACTGCATTAACCTACGCCTGTCTGGATCCAATGATATTTTAATTTCTTACAATTCCACAGGGCTAAGTGTAGTCATTTGTATATATTTTCTAAACTATTCCATTAAATTGATATCTAATGTTTCCCTTACTTTGTTTTACCAGAAATGCCTATGAAAAGAAGAATGTGCTTCAAAGATCTACTTTACACAGTACAGTATAAATGTTTTTATATATTTAAATTAAAAATTGACAATTTAGGAGAACATTCTCTCTTTGATTTTAGTGATTGCCTAAAATACAATTCTCTATTTATAAAAAAAAAAATAGTGATCTGTTGTCAGGTGATGTAATAAAGGGTGAGGAGTTGGTTCATTTTCATGATCTAAAAAAAAAAAAATTAAAACAAAGCTAATTGGAAAGAAAAAAAAAATCCCATAATCCAATCTAAGAATGGTCTTATCATCCCCTCATCTGCTAGGATACAAAAGCCATGGCAACAAAATCATTTGGCTTCCACCACTATCAAATAGCATCTGTGTACAGTAATAAAGAACTGGAACCTTGTAATTCGGTGTCAGGTAATTCTCTCTGTTGTGTGTTTGGAAAAATAACTTCATTTTATTTAACAGTTGTGTTATTTTGCATGTTTAAATATCTCCTTTGAGAGGCATATAGAGTTATTTTTGATGATAGAGTATGTCAGTAAAGATCACTAGCAAAGATTTTAGCAGTGTTGTCATGATCATGCTCATACCCCAACAAAGTTTGACCAGCTATGATTCATTTCACATAGTGCAAAATATTTTTCTCTCATAATCCTAGAAATGAGAAAGAGCTTGATTATAGAATCTGATTATGGTGAAGGGAAGCCGTAATCGTATGTGGTTTGAACTAGCTGATTATTTCGTATTAAAATCTAGGTTATTATATAACACCACAGAGAGAAGCAACATCTGATTTTCCCTCATTTTAAAGACCCTGGGGCAGCTCCAATTCAGCAAAGCACCACTTGCACACCCTGTGGTGCAGAGTGGGCTGGCTGGGCACACACTGGCGTTGCCAGGACTCGGGAATGCTGGCCAAGGAACAGGTCTTGGGCTTGGCAGCACCCGCTCAGCCCCCAGCAAAGGGTGACAGTGACATCAGATGCCACCCGCCACCAGTTCTGCTCTGGGGGACTTGACTCACTGCTTGAGTCAGGACCAGACTCATGGCAAAACCAGCTACTTTTCTGAAACAAAACTGGGGCTTGGGTTTCGTTTAAAAAAAAAAAAAAAAAAAAAAAAGAGAACTTAAAAAAATCCAACAAAAACTGAAACTTGTTCCAATCAAAAATAAATGGGTCAACACAGGCGCTTCAGCTGCTCCGAAATCCCCCAGCACTGCAGAGCCCCAGCAGTACCAACACAAACAGGAGTAAGAGGCTGCTCGCTGAGGGGCCACAGCTTTGTTCTCCTTTGGTGGCAATTCAGAGGAGCTTGTTAGCCCCTGCCACCAGCCTCCACCTCCCTGTCCCAGCAAGCACCCGCAGCACCACCATGTGCCTCTCAGATAAACCCCACGGCTGTCACACAGCACAAAGAACTGGACCCAGACAATCCTAACCCATCCCTGTGGCTCACCATCTCTTTCCATTTTGTTACCTTGCCCCAAAAGGTTAAGGGGAAAAAAAAAATCAAGAAGTTTTGACCTTTCAAATTCACTCTGGGATTTAAAACACCACAATGACAGTCACCTCCCACAGATAAACACTTCCAGACAGAAATAGGATTAGGTGCTAGGAAAAATGTGTATGTGCTGCCATGGACCTACCAGTCCTAATAGGATTCTCCGAGAACACAACCTATCAGAAACATGACCTGGGGTGGGTTTGAAAATGTAGGCTGATTAAAAAAAGTAATTTGAATCTTTGCTAGTGACCTTACTAATTAATTCCACACCGTTTCCCATTCTCTGTGCTGCAGGTTGGAGCTGACCTGTTATCAGTCTGCTGTATAATAAGCTATGGCAAACTACAAAGCTTTTACAACAGCAAAGCAACATCATGCTTTCAGATAAGTTTTATAGCAAAAAACTCCTCCTTTTCAAAGCCTTAGTAATACCTATCTCTTTTACAAACTTTTCCTGTATTATTACAGACTTTTTATATTCAAAATAAGTTCCAAGGATTTCTTTCGTGGACTATGTACATAAGTGCAAAAAAGGTGTGTCTCACACATTCGTACACTAACTGAATCAGTTTAACTGCAGCATATTTGTATCTTCAACACTGTTACGGGGTCATTCCACAATATTTTTTTTCTTATGTACAGTTTTTGCTAATATAAATTAGTATTAAAATAGTTATATGCGCAATCATTTAGCCCTGATCGTAACATAATCGTGTGAGTGTTCAATTTCTGGAGAAAAGAAAATTGCAGGCAAAGCTACAGTACTGAAACTGATTAATTCTGAATTCCCACCGTGTGAATGGATGTGAAATGAAAGCAAGACCGGTCACTATGTTGTAAATACAGGCTGCTGTGTTTCCGAAGTGAAAATACTGTGGAATAACCCTTGCCACACAACAATTTCTACAAGCTATAAAACCTGACTCTAAATCCATGTGTTGTAAACTTCTTGACTGAAAAAGTGACCTTAAAGACACAAATTCAGCGTTCACATGGGACTTTGGGATTTTAAAAATATTCAATCATATCTTTATCTGACAGTATCGAACTGTACCTTTAACAAGCTCATACTGTTACACATCACTTTTAATTTACATGTGAAAATTTCACAAATAATGTATACAAAGGTAGCCATGTTGTAGTTTTGTTGCCATAGCAACAACAACTTAATATAATTAGTTAACAATGAATCTATCATTGTAGGAGTTACATACAAAGTTAATTTTGTTCTTAAACTGTAAACTATACAAACTAGTTATGGACTGTATTCTATACCTTACCATGCTTCAGTGTTGGTTTAGAATATAACTAAATGGGCTGAATACATGTATTAAAAATTTTAAACTTTCTCTAACTCTCCTTCAAAATTAAATTCATTAGTTACTAAAGATATCAAAAAAAGCAATAATGAAAACCTTAAAAACTAATGGTAGAGAAATGAAAATATATGACATGAATTAATGCGTTGTAGCCTAGTAACAATGAGTTGTAGCTCTATTTACATTTGGATTAGGCTATCAACTATTTTTTTTTTAAAGTTATTACAGTCTTTAACATACAGTATATACTCTAAGGCCTTCAACAGGCACATGGTAAAATCAGGTCAATATCAAACTAAATCCATTCAACAGGAATGGGAAATTAGATTTTCCTCATAAATTTCACCTTTTTCAATTCTCATGTCTGTGAAATGTACAAGGGATAAACAAAACGAGGACTCCAGTTTCTCAACCGCTGTGTAACCCGGCGTGTCCTAGAGCTACTCCTACCGCGCCAGCGCCGGCCCGAGCCCCCCGCCAGGGGACACGGCGGGCACAGGCGTGTCCCGCTCCGGCCACCCGAGCCCCCGACACGCTCCAGGCTGCGGCGGCAGCTCCGCAGGGACCCCGGCCCGGCCGTGCCGCCCCTGGGCAGCGCCCGCGCGGGGCAGCGAGGACGAGACGCGCGGAGGGAACGGCTTCTAGAACGTTGCGATGCAAAAAAAAATACACAGTCAAAAAATCACCGGCTAAAAACTTCCAACTAAAAAAAAAAAAACCACGGCTGATTGTGAAATCATGTTCCAAATTACTAAAAACACTGTATTTAACAAAAATAATCTTAATAGTTTTATGAATCCATTTTATTTTAAATCCCTCTTTTATTGTCTGCTTATGTTACAGTTTAGTAGTAGTACTTTTTATTGAAACTACTAACAACCTTTTTTCGTGAAAATGATCAATCTCAGCTTTCATTTTCCCTCTGCATGACCCGTTTTATCCAAGTTTCAGCATTTCTTGCATATTGTTTGCATAAGGCTGAGAGAAATGGACAAAGAGAAATAACTTTGGATAAATAAAAAATATAGGTTCATGGAAAGTGGGAAGCTTATAAAAATGTCACTAAAATTATATTGATTTAAACAAACTTACATACATCTCTTGTCAAATAAAGGATGATATTCATGCTTTTATGACATTTGTTTAGAGTCACTAACTAGCTTGGTGACTTTGTAATAGTCTATTTAGGAAATTTATAGTCTGGCGACTGGTTTTTTTTTCTTTTCTTTCTTGAACAAAGAAAATTAGAGCAAGTCATTGCACAACTAGTTTAAATAGTGCTACCTCAAAATGGCATTTTTGCCGAGATTGTTTTGAATTTGGTGAAGTTTAGTGCTTCAAGCTTTTCTTTCCTTAAACTCATTTACAAATTAACTCTAAATTTGCCAGCAATATAAAAACTGTTGTGGCACCTAATATAACTACCCTGAACATCCCTCATTGGACCTCTTTAATAAAAAATAATCCTTAAACGCTTTTTTTTTTCAGTGCTTTAAATGTGACATGAAAACAGCTGTATTCTAGGTTTACATTCTATGCACATCTATGCCAGATGTTTAAGTCGATAAATAAAATAGGAGGTTACATCAAAGTTTCAAGATATACAAAAATCCATTTAGCACTGAAAAAATTTCAACCTCCTTGAACTCATAAAGCCATACAAGCTTGAATGCATCCTTTCTGGCTTAAGAAGATCAGCTCTGTTCTTTGTTGAGGCACTGGCACAGGTTGTGCAAAACCCATTTTTGATACACAAATAATTTCAAACAGGAAGTACTCAAATCCACTTTTTCCACTAACAATGTTATGGTTTTGGGAAACAGAAACACAGTGGTGAAAAGAACAGGTATGTGGTCGCCAATACAAATGAGATTCACTGATTTCAGGCCACCCCACCACTTGTGAGCACAGATGACCAGGGAACATCCACGGACACAAGCGACTGTCAAAACTCAGGGTCCATAAAGGAGGTCTTGGGGGGATGTTTTTTTCTCCTTTCTATCAGGGTTTGGTTCAAAGTCTGCCGAATTGAACAAAAAGATTGCTCGAGGCCTTCTTGAGCTGGGCTCCTCAAAGGTTCATGCTATGAGTGAGTCTCCAGGGGCAGATGGGCAGAGCCTACCCTGGGGCTGTGCCCTGGGTGTGCCTCCATCAGTCCTGGCCCATGGAGATACATTCCTAGAAAACTGTCTGTGCTCATACTGCACAGATAGAGAGGGGGCAAGGAAAATCTAACCAGGGCCGAAAACTGGGAAAAGAGAAAAAAATCTGGTTGTCTGAATTTGGCACTCTACAGGACCACTCTGGGCTCGGGGTGGTCACCCCTCCAGACACTGTGAGGTGGCCTCTTGCTTGATTCTCTTGTATGGAGTTTGTGGATTTACAGCAGCAAATCCATCTCTTCCATAATGCCAATGATACTGTAGAGATGTGACAGGGATGAATTTGGCAGTATCCTCAACCAAAATGCATTTCTGCAGCCAGATTGTTCAGCAACGCAGCATAACGACAGGCGGGGCTGTCCAGGGTGCACGGGCTGAAATGCTTTTATTCGTGCGTATGAAAAGGAGGTATTGAGAACTAGCCCTTGTTGTGCAGCAAACATTGCTCTTGATCAAGTAGAAGGTGCCAAAATAAATCCACTGACCGACAGGAACTCCATTAAGACGAATGTTTATCTACAGCAGAAAGCTTATGCTGAGCTTTTTGCTGCTTTGTTACTGATGTGTTTGCTTTAAAGGGCCAGAGATCATGGCGGGGGGGGCGGGGAGGGATCACCCACTTATGGAAAATGGTGATTAACTAAATGGGGCATGCTGACAAAATTTCAACAAGAGACACATATAAGATTTCAGGCCAAAAATGTTTCAGCATGCTTGGTGGAGACAAACCCTAGGGCTCAGTGCTACCCAGCCTGGGCTGAGCCACTGCCCCGGGCCCTCCCCAGCCCAGGCTGGCACCTGCTCCTCTCCAATGCAATGAGCTTTTGCCCAACTGAAGCTGTCTCACTCCACTACCATTTTTTGTTGTTTGTTTTGACTGCACCATGAGAACAGCGAGAGAGATTGTGCGCCGTTTGCAGCTGAGAATGCACTTCAATGGACAACAGAGCTGCAGAAATCCTTTGATGCTTACCCCTGTCTGAGCAAATTGTTCCTGTGCCCTTACTGAGCCTGGGCTTTTGCGGGTTTTTTTTTCCAAAAGTTTCCAGAATCAGCTCATTGTACTGAAAGAAGAACCCTGAACTGGACTAAAATGATAGCTGTCCTTTCACATCACTTGTACTAAAAATTTGGAGACTATCTGAAGGCAAATTTTAAATGATAAAAGGAGCATTTAACATAAGCAACTTTAGCTGACATTAACAGCAAAATCCAGCAAAGGGCAGAACATTCTGTGTCGTATTTTTCAAGCACATAATTCCTGTTTCCCACAATAACATTTTTAGTAAAAAACAAACAAAACCCCATAAAACCTACAGTATATGAAAACTTAAGACATAACAATAATGAAAAAAATGGTATTGAGTATACTTGATAATGATGTACACTTTAAAACAAATCAATAGACTATGATGTAAACAAAACAGTAAGATAACACTTTAAAAACAAGACAAACATTTATCCATCGATAGTATACAGTAAACCAACAGTCCGCTGTGCAGATGCACTTATCATGATGGTAGTCATAAAATGATTAAGTGTGTTAAAGTAATGTGTTATAAAAGTCTATTATAATTTCCTACTTGTATATCTCATATAACAGAGCGCTGTTTGTTAATTGTTTCTATAGTGCTTTTTTTTTTTCTTTTTTTTTTTTTTTGACATTCCCATTGATCAGTTTTTGGTTAACATGTAGGCTGCAACAGGCTTACTGTAGAGGTGGTAGAGAATGATAGAGGGAAGAGAGGAATATATACAGAAAGGCCATGCGCAGCTTCCCACCAAGAAGTCCTGGTGCTCCATAATTTTACTGTTCAGAATTTCAACATGGTCTGCTGCAGAGGAAAGAAAAAACAACAACAAAGAACTAGTGAGAAGTTAATATAGCTGTATTTTAAAAGTCATTCTAATACATTTACATCCTCAATGTGTTGCCCAAGAGGTTGTCATTAGTGTGTTGCAGAGGGACATTTTATTCCATTAATTTTCTGATGTAGGGAGAAATTACCAATAATACACTTGGCATCCTTTTAAATCTACACTTATTACTCTCTCTTTCCCATATACTTCATACACAATGACAGTACAAATAGTGAAAGAGGAAGGTGGACAAATAATAGTTTTGATTTTTGGATGGAATGCCAAGTAGAGGGTGGCTAAGGAGAGGGCCAAAGGAATCCCTGATCTGTGTTAGCTCTTGTTTCCTTCAGACAGCCACATTAAATATGATCCTAAGGAGTCACAAGCCAAAGGCAAACTGAGCCCAGAGATAAAACACAGATACAGAAACCCCGTGCTCAGAGGGACCCTCTTCTGGGTGCAAATTGCCTCTTTGTGATGTACTCATGAAAATTCTCCACTGAAGGACCCAACTTATCTCCTGCAGAGCTAGACCAACCAGCATGGCTACCAGGACTACTTCAACCATGGAGGAAAAGAAAAACATGTCAGAGCAGCGTTTCAGTTACCAAAGTCCTACTCAGAGAAAGTCTCCTGAAAAAATGCTGAAAACAATCTCAAAGACTTCAAGATGAAGCTCTTCCAATCAAATGATCTCCTTATTGGGTGGAACAGGCTGGTTTACCCATGTCATGGAAATAGGTTAACATGTCCAGTGTCATGTCTGTCTGTCATTTGGAACAGCAGTACAGTCTAAGCTGAACATTTTCACTAACGTGGATAAGCCTGCTGTCACCCCTCATGAACAGGGTCCATGGCCACAGTTAGCAGGTCATGTATACATATGGCATTTAATTAAGATCAGCAGAGATAAGGGCCACCACTAAGAAAATGGCTTCTGTTGATTGCTAACAGATATCATTACAGAATTGCTTGCCAAATTAATTTCCAGTATTAAGGACGTGCCTGTAATGGGAGGAAGAAATGGGTTGCGTATCTACGTATATTAAATGGCTGCTTTGAGAAAATCTGGTGAGCGCTTGTTAAACTGGCTGAACTGCTCTTTACTCTCTTGGGGTAAAAAACCACAGTCAATAACTGAAACTGCCCAGAGATTTTAGCTGATGAACATCAGCTAAAACTCACAAAGAAAAGCAGTGGAAAAATGACACTTCTGCTATGGCTCTGAAATAGTACTCTGTATGTCCAAGGTCAAACTTCTCCATCATTCCCCTCAGAGGAAACTATCATCTTAGGGAAGCCCAGGATCTGCAGGTGAGGTGAAGACTATGTTGCTTATGACATTCATTCTGGTCTTCAACCCACCATGAGCCAGGCCCTCTCTGCAGCTGACTAGCAGAGTTCTGCCCAGACCAAGCCAGCCTTGCAGATGCACAGCAGCTGCTGCTGATCCAATCCTGCTTACCCCAGGAAAGAAAATATGTCACTAACAGCAAAAGAGAAGTTACACCTTT
This sequence comes from Sturnus vulgaris, assembly GCF_052056855.1. Classification (NCBI taxonomy): domain Eukaryota; kingdom Metazoa; phylum Chordata; class Aves; order Passeriformes; family Sturnidae; genus Sturnus; species Sturnus vulgaris. The sequence goes on along the minus strand of NC_142256.1, from coordinate 12,587,776 downwards.
TCAGCTGACTCATTACCAGAGCAGTCTTTGCCATCAACACTGCAAATCCCTGAGGCATCTGCAGGCAGCTGGGAGCTGTGCAGAGCAAGAGCAATGTGCAAACAGAGCCATGGGACTGGGGGGATGCACAGGGAGGCTGCAAACGCTGCCACCACAGGTACTTGAGACACAGGAAACTCGTTATAAACCGCGGGGCTGGTCCATGCCTGTGCTGCAGCTGCTGAATTCCTGTTGTGCCAGCAGAGCATGAAGCCAGTGGGGTCCCACGGGCTCAGTCCCTCTGCCTGAGCCAGCCCCATATTTAGGGGATCCAGTGACCATGTACAAATCAATTCACCATAAAGAGAAATACCAAAAAGGAACTTACTGTTCTATCGGGAACTTCTACATCTGTGAAACAAACATGCTGCTACTCAGTTCATCTACTGATAACTGGGATATCTACAGCAAAAGAAAACAAAGAACACAAAACATTAAAACATTGCCTTGAGATTGGGCTGTTCATTCTGTCTTCAGTATCAAGTTAATATGTACATCAGTGTCTTATAAAACAGGATCCACTCCCAAGTCTTTATTTTGCTACACACTAAGTACAATGTAGCTGCACCACTACTCATGCCTTGTGGAGTACCTGGTGATTGTACTGGGATTTTGACTCCATAGACTACAAGTAAAACAGAAATGCCCTGAAACTATCTGGCTGAAACAGGACTCACACAGCCACAGAGCAACGCTGCACAGAGATTTCTACTTTCCTCTCCTGACCAATACAAGTCTGAGTAAGACCTGCTCTACCTGAAAATAACAACAAAGCACAGAAAAAGACTGGCAATTCCTACTGCAAGCAGTAAAACACTGCCTAGGACTTATGCAAAACTACTGAAATCCTCATGACCTCACACCATCAAAAGACTAGAGGATGCCCCCAGAGATATTACTGGCATTCAGCATGGCTAACAGCCTCCTACAGAGCAAAGTGACACCCCGATTTCTTTGCAATAGCTCTAAACCTGAGAGCATGACAAATAAAAATGCTAAAATTAGTCCTGGGGGAAACATTTTTTAAAAAGTGTTTGAAATGTCTCTGGTCTAACTGGGAGAAGTTGTGTCACACCAAATTATCAGGAAGCATCACTAGGACAGGTTGTGCATATACAGTTCAGGACTGGTGCAGAAGCAGCCATCACACTCAGTATCTTCAGAGGAAAGTTTTGGAGAGAATTATGGTTCGGCAGACATGCATGGAATCCTGTACACTTATGGCAGTGCTACAATGGCACATACTGCACATCAGAGTCCTTTCTGTAGGGATGGGTGACATGCTCTTGGAATAAAAAAGACTTTACACTTCACAGCCTCACCCCTGATTTTTGGTTTTTTGGGGATTTTTTGGTAGCTTTTAGAGTCCAATTTTGCGGTGGGGGAGGCCACTTTGTGTTTCCACTTCCACTTTCCAGCCCAGAGAGGACATGCCAAAATACCACAGGGAAGGATGCTCGGAGTGGTATTTCTGCTTGAGACTGAAAGCAGAAGTGCCGCAGGTCTTGCACGACTGAGAGACTCACAGCCCGTGTTTTGAGGATCCGGGGGGAGGTGTGTGCCCCTGCCAATCGCCCATCCCTAGGCTCCGGCCGGGCTCGTGCCCATCCCGCAGCGGCAGGAGGGTCCCTCTCGGATCCCCGGCACTCACACACACTCACACTCACACACACACGGACACGCACACGCTGCCTCTGCGCCCCAGCCTGCGCCGAGCCGGGCGGGACGGCGCTCGACCCCGCACGGGATCCAGCCCTCGCCCGGTCCTCAAGATCTGAACACGTGAAAGAAAGCCATTGAAAGGGCCAAACCTGATTGGCGGTAGCTGTTGCAGCGAAGGGGACGCTGGTGGCAGGAGTTGTTGCTGCAGACACAGTGGTGGGCGTAGCACCGTGCATCATGGGCACTTTCGGAAGGGAACCATGGAAGCGACATACAGGAGGGTGGAGCGTATATATATTTTGTTTGTTTGGTTGGTTTTTATGTAACCATGGCAACATGTGGTGGATTTGGGGGCGTGGCAGGAATCACAGCAACAAGCCATGTGACATCGTCATGAAGGACACATCGGGGCGCAGCATGCAATCACAGTGCAAAGCAAGACAGCGTTGGGAAAAAAAATAAACAAGAGAGAAGGGGAAAAGCCAATTACAATTATAATTAAGGAAAAAACCAAAACATTCTCAACACTTAGTACATTTATAAGCAGAACAATGATGTATTAGACTCCGAGGGCCAAATTTCCAAAGGGGGGAGAGGATGGGTGTGCTAGCAAAAGCCCACGTCAGCTCGCACCCGTGGGGAGTTAGACACAGCCAGTGCACGTTCCTTTGGGTGGGGACATTTTGGCAAGCGCACCCTCCCGCCCGCCTGGGAAAGCTTGTCCCCTTCCCTCCCCACCCCGTCCCCGCCAGCAACCAGAGGTACATGATGCACTTTGCAGCGGCTGCCGCAGCCCTTTCACCAGGTTTTCTCGCCTCTCTCTAGCAGGGACAATGTTTCGGCACGGGACAGAGCTGGAGGCACGGCAAACGAGCGGCTGGCAGACTGAGCTCTCTCCGTACAAATTCAACATGCTTCCTTTCCACCCTAACTCTATAGGATTTGGCAAAACTCTCCTCTTGCAGGGTGGGGGGATGGAGAGGGGAAGGGACAGAGAGGGGAAAAATACACGAATGCATCTGAACAGCTACAATTTGCAGGAAGAGCATCCAAAAGGACAACACGGCAGCAGGGAGCTCAGCAGTCTCCTGCAGCTGCACGTCCCGCAGAGCACAGTGCTGGAAGGGATGCTCTGGGGCACACACGGCCATCCCCCAAACCCGGGGAGGGTTTGTAGGGCCGAGGAGCCCATAGGAAGGCCCAGCCATCCCCACAAACATGCGGTGAGGAAGCAGACTTGCCTTCCCCTCCACCCCAGCAGCCATGGCCAGCCCCAGCAGGGAAGGAGCGTGTGCCTGTGGCTGGGCACACTCCAGCCACAAGATGTTGGAACGTGTGGGTTGGGGTTTCCTACAGGTGGAGGTGGATTTGAGGGACTCCCCGTCATGCAAGCGATGTGTCCTCCCTGTACTACAGGGAACAGGCAGGTTCAAGAGTAGAGTGTTTAGCCATTCATGCCAGAGCTTCCAGACCTGCTCTTGGAATGCCCTGTACACCCCCCAGGGCTCCTGCCTCTCTCCCTCTGACTAAAGCAGGCACACACCTGGATGCTGGTAGTCTTGCATAACCTTGGATGGAGGATGAAAGCTCAGCTTTCACCCGCCCTGCTGTGCCTAGCAGCTGTAGACAGAGGGGAAGGTCCTCAAAGGCCCGCAGAGGTTTCATCAAGACCCAGATGCTGAGCCTGAACAGAGTGGATCCCTGCAGCACTAATGAGCATGTACTCACTGCCTCCCTGCATCCCATGTGCACCTGCAGTGGTACCTCCCCTCCCTATGATCTCTTGTACCTGCAACACCTAACACTGCCCTACAGAGATAACTCTCCAGCCAGTCCATGACTCAAACCCTGCTTCTCTCGCTGTACAAGCAGCACATGGCAGAGGGGCTGACCCCAGATGTGCTCCTCCTTAGCGCCTTTGTAGAACCAGTCTCCTAAAATATCCTCAGTAGGACAATTAAAAATCCAAACTTACGTCCGCCTGTTGCTTAATACAAAATAAAACAAAAATAAGCCAACAGGATCCTCCCACTTCTACTTCCTTATGTCAGATGACTTAAATGGGTTGTAAAGACATTTAAGTGACAGATTCTTGTCTCTGAAGTGTAACTAAATAGGGGTGGGAACACATCACCTTGGATTGTCTTATTGTAAGTCACATGAAACACTGCACTGCACAAAAATTAAAAGGGATACAACCATTTAAGCCTCAAAGAAGACAGCGGATAGACAGTCACACCACTCAGCCACCCAGGTTCTCACTGATGCATACTAACTTGCAGTCTCTTTCAGATTAGGAAAAGTTGAGAAGTTTGTGTAGAAAAACCTACCAACGCTTGCAGTGGGTGTCATGCACAGAACTGACCCTGCACACCATGCATTGAAGCGTGGAAAGATGAACAAAAGGGATATTTCATTAGTGAAGCTTCAGTGTTAGATATCACTTTAACTAAAAAGTAGGTATTCTCTTTGCAGCATTCAGTATTTAAGCACATGCAACTAGATTCTGCATACTGGTACATCAATAGTTTAAACTCAGTTTTAAGAGATCATAGCAAACCAAATTAATTCTTTAATTCTTGGGTAGTAGAGAATAAACTCCTCCCACCATGGTATTAGATGATACGATTGATCCCAGAAATCAGCGTTGTTTGGGATTTTTTGGGTATTGGGTATGCTGATTTCTTTCTGATCATGTCAACAGAAAACAAATTGCCCTTAGAAGAATGTCACTCATGTTAAAATTGACTTTCCAAAAGCAATTTACTCCCACCAGCAGGGATTGTGATTCAAAGTTTCTAGTTTAAGCTGAAAGAGGCACTTATTTTTCCGGACTTGAAAAAATTGTAGTGGTGATGCCATTTTCAAGAGACAGCCTGACTCCCCCCTGCCATGGCAACCCACAAGGCTGATCTCTCAACAACTGAACAGGAGATACTAAGAAAAGCATCAGCTCCCTTCCCCTCACCACAGTGAGAGTTGCAACGTGCCACCTCTCTGCTTTGCCTTCCTGAGCACTGCCAAGGCCAAGCCCAGAGCTGGAGTCTGATGTGTAACACAAATTCATCACAGATCCATCCTCTGACTGGAAATTCGCTGCTCTGCCCAGCATTAACGTCTTCAGACAAGAGCAGGTGCCAGTAAGCAGCCCTGTTATGCATCAGCCCCGTGTGTAATTTCATTGCTGTGAGACCGGCACTGCAGCACAGCGAGTGCTGGGTACAGCTGATTTATGGTGCTCCATCAGAAATGCATGTCCTTACGTCAGCTTTGGCAACTGTGACCTTGAGGAAGAGGAGTGTGTAGCCAGCTGGGAGACTTGGCATTCCCCAAGGTGTCTGTGTTTCCTGAAGAAGTATTTCACTTGGCATCTCTCAGAGCTGTGGTAAGGTCAGCTCAGCCCAGCCCCTCCAACGCTTTGCAGAGCACAAAGTAAGAGGCTACTACTCCATCTCATCTCATCTCATTCCATGAGAATCCGCTTCCCTGGAAGAACATCTTGGTAGCTGCTGAGTGCTCAGTGTTTCCAAGGGCTCCCATAACAGAAAGGCCACATGAGCAGAGGGTTTAGGTCCCTGCTCTCTGGATCCACACTCCACCCGAGGAAGTTTGCTCTCAGGACAAGATTTTCTCTAAAGCTTTTCCCCTGACCCGAAAGAAAAACAGCACCAAGGTGCAGGTCCACTGTGTGTTCACCTCCAGGGGTCAGCCCAGAGAAACACTCTGTGTATCTATGTAAATATCATCTGACAAGTAAATACAGCATTAAACATTAAAAACACCGGGAATTAATTTTCCTATGATGCTCTGAATGATAATAATGATACTAAAAAATGAGCTCTCAACTCTGTAATATTCCTAATTCGGCCACTTAAAATGCTTTCCACTCCAAGCAGGTTGTTTTTCATTTGGCCGCAGTTAATTGGCCAGTCAGAAGTCAGTCACATCTGCCACATTAATATTTCCAGTCCTATAAGAATTACTGAACTACATCTTTCAATTTAACTCTGAGACCTTAAAGGTACAATAAAATCTGGGAGTTAAATTGCTTTTAAAAAGCTTAGGGTATTGTACTGGTCAAAAGACAAGGAAGAGGGAAATACATGCCTTTAAAGAGGATTATATAATTTGTATTTACTAAAGACTAACCATTCCCTCTACAAACATCACAGCTGCTGCAATATGTAGGTCACTGAGATACAAGCTCAGGAAGGTGCCTACAGCCTCAAGAGAGCAGGCACAGAGGTCTATAAGACATTTTAACATGAGTCCAAGGGAGTGCTACACAAGAGTCAAAGAATTAATTTGGAATTAACCATTTGAACCATAAGGAGGAAAAACAGAAAGTATGAATTCAAGAAACATGCAGACATTTTTATTAGACTGCTTAAAAAAACCCCAAACCACACAAAAAGGGCTAAGAAGGATCTTTACATGTGAAAAGCTCTAAATTGTAGTAGGTGAAGGGAAAAAAGTCAAACAACAATTGTTAATTTTTCATCCATTTTTAACATGAAACTACACACCAATACTCTTTTGCTAAGCACTCTTAAAAAACTGCTCATTAGCTGAACACTGAGGCCATAAAAATAAACAACCATGATGGTGGGAAAGCGAGGAGACACTTACCTGTAGGGATGAATGTAGGCTGTTGCAACTGCATGTTGGCTAGAGCCTGTTGGTAGTGGAAAACGCTTGGGTTAAAGACTGTGGTGGCACCATTGTTTTTTTCAAGTGCTGGCCTCTTTGGTAAAGGTTGAAGTGCACCAGGCGGCAGGGCCTGTGGATAAGGGAGTCATTAAAGACAAGTGGAGTAAATAAAGAGGCCTGATGTAGGTCAAGCATGCAAAAAATAATGGGGGGGGGGGGTCTTGGCTGCAAATCACCTGCAACTCTATCAACTTGGCGAGACAGGAAAGAGAAGAGCAGCTAAATCACAGTTGGTGAAACAACACCTTCACTAGGTAAGCAGTTAGTAAAGGCACCAGGAGGAGGGGCAGAGTCCAGAAAGAGGAGGGATGCTAAGAGCTTTTCAGCAGGACTGACTTGGGTATAGAGGGAGAAAAAAGCATTGGGAAAAGGAAGAGGAGAGGTGATCACCTCGACAGGATGCTACAAAGAGCAGTTGCAGGCAACAAGCATTAAAAACCCCAAAACAAACAGGAAAAATATAGTAGATGACTATTTAAAACCCAAGATTAGCATAAGCAACAAATGCCATGAAAAAAAAAACGGATGCCTGCTTCTGGTTCAACACCTGCCTACACGTATGTGTGCATGTGTGGAAGCATGCACACTGTGCAGCCAACCCATGTGTCCAGATGGTAAAGCTGTAGCTGTTGCCAATTACACACATAACATTACATTCACAGTAAAATGCATTTCCACTTGTTAGTAGAGAGGCTGAGCAACATGGTCAAGACCAGGCCTGATTCTCCACCGCTCACACCGGAGGCACAGCCCACCAGCAGCAGATTTGGACCAGCTCCCACTTTATAGGAGGTGGCCTCCATCAGTCAAATACTGCTCACTCGTTATTAACAGTGGAAAAAGCCATTGACAAATCCCTTCTTTTCATTCTATCACACCACCAGGCTTCTTCCAGCCCGTCAAACCTGTTCCATGATCAGACTTGGTAAAAAGCATTAACCCAACACAGGAACTTTTCTCAGTGAGTTACTCATCATTCATCCAAGCATGTCTCAACAGCAAAGTAGTATGTCAGGTTCTTAAGAGACAGGAATGTTTCTAATGATTTACAGCTTTTCATTGTACCCAAGTAAGAAACCACATTTTTTTTCTCCACATTGTGATAGAAAAGGGTCCTTTTTAATTATGCCCCGCAGTCCTTTTGCACGTAACACTTCCATTGACGTCAATGAGATTTATGCACGTGGAAGTCATGCAGAATCAGGTCATTTCTGACTAGTTGTTAGTCTGTATCATGTAGCAAAGCAATGGCTGAAAAATAGGGTTATCACTCCTATTTTTATTTTAATAGGTCACAAATGAATGGTAGGTAATGGAGAAGGTTTGGCTAATGAAGGGTTAAAGCTACAAACACACAATACTCGGAAGAAAGGACACAAGTAAAGAGATTTTAAAGCGTTATGAAGATCTACACACAACAGAATGTAAGTGAAATCTTGCAACAGTTTGTTGCCATCTAGAAACAGGTTTCACTTTAATTTGCTATAGGAGACTGCTCATCTGAGAAATGTTAAGCAACATACTTCCAGGCAAAACATTACTCCATCCTATCTCAACTCACATGGTTGCTTTTGGGTGGTTTTAATATTAAAAAAGAAAATTAGAAGAAATTGCATTTGCAAAACGGCCCTCAGACATGCACACATCCTTTGCCTATGCTAGTGGGCATTCACTCTCAGCATTAGGATTTAATCTTCTCAGATTTCTTCTGGCTGCTACCAAAAGACAGTAGTCAAAGATGAGACAATATTCTCAGACACAGACACCAAAATCTTTTACTTAAGATCTGTATTTTAGGATGATGTACAGGTTTTCATTTCTAGGTAAGCTTTCATTGCTATCTGTGTTGAATCTGCTGATTATCTACAACTTGTCTATGTAATGATGGCTACGTGACTGTTCCTCCAGGCACGGGACAGATCTGCAGCTTACACAGTCTGGAGTAGTTTCATGTACATCACAGAGGTTTTACAGCTTTACAGTGACTGAAGAACCTGCTACTTAAATTCATGCTCCTTGTGGTATCCAATTGCTAAATAATCCTTTTCAGACACTTCCAAAATCTGCCGAAGAAGAAGAATGTACTAATTATAGCAAAGCAACTGTGCCAGGCACATAATGGACTTTTGACTCCCTGCTTCTTGGCCAAAGGCTGTCACCACCCCAAATCCCACAATGGTAGTGCCAAAAGCAGAACAGCTGAAGGCTTTGAGACCTTGCTGTGAAGTCCCAACACATTACAGGACAATTCCCAAGCCCAGCACTGCAGTCAGAGGGGAGCATACAGACACTTGCAGGCCCCAGGGATGTCAAGACACATCAGACTATCCCACCACGTCTCCAGCATTGCCCTCCCTCCTAACCTGCCACAGTCCCTTGGGAGAAAGGTCAAGAAAGCTCTGGCAACCTCACTGATGCTCCCTCAACAGCAGCCAGGTAGAGAAACACAAATAAATGCAATATTTCCAGAGTGTTCTAAAGAAACAAGCACTCTGCAGCAGCTCCTGTGCCACCTGAAGTTCAGCTCTCCCATGTGGGCTCTGTGGGCAGGGGAGCTAGGAACCCATCTTGATCTGCTTCTGGTTCGACCCAGCCCTGTGGGTCACCCCTCCACCCCAGCAGCTGGAGGAGTGTTCACACAGGATACATGCAGATGTGCTCCTCCTGCTGCCAAACTGATCTTATTTTAGATACCAAGGTGTAGGAGGGCCTAAGGAGACATAATGATCTGGCTTCAGCACTGCTCCAGCCAGTGTGCTGAGGTAAGAGCCTCAGGCCAGGACCATGCTCACTCAAAGGTCCATCTACAATGCCTTGAAGAGGCATCTAAAATCACACATGATGAAGCCTGGCCAATACAGCTTCTGCACCGGGTCCTGGCAGGGACACAGGATTAAACAAATGTGTCTCATTTCACACGGGCTACAATTTTTATATCGCTCAGGACCTGCAGGAATTGTAGCAGCTCAAGGGGATACAACATTTCTTTCTTGCAGCATGTCGCTGCTCTGAAGGAATCCTAAAAGCAGAATATACAAAAGGCAACAGAGACTCCTCACCACCAAATTCTGTAGCCAGTGTCTCCCCACAGCAGCAAAGGAATTAGAGGAAACCCCTGTAGCAAAGAACTTAATGATGAGTTCACCTCATCCAGCTGCTTGTGCTTTCCCTCTGGACAAGCTCTGACCACCACAACACAGCAGCAGCTCTGGACAGTAACTTTTTCTGACTTTATTTTTTCCCTGTGTGTTTGCATGCACACATGGGTATGCAACCTTTGCAACAGGATCTGGCCATCTGCACCAATGAAAGGGTTAATTCAGTTCAGCATCCATGTGATAGTCCTGCACTGATCCAAATGAACAATTTCCACTAATTAAGTTCCAGGCAGCCTCCCATTTTTGGGCTGGGAAAGCCACATTCCTGCTCGAATGAGCATCTGAACAAAGAGGCTTGTGCCACTTCTCTGCATAGCATGGAAAGCAATTCTTCAGCAAAACTGACAGATAAAAACAAACTGCATGCCAAAGTCAGAATTTCCCACGTGCTGGTTAACAAACCTCTCGCTATTTTTTGCAATACAAGAACTGGATTAAATCTTTGCAACAAACAATTTAATTGCACCTCAAAGTTCCCGTCAGTTCTCTATCTCCTGGGACCAGATCATGCTTTCACCTTTCTGCACTCAGTAAAGAGGGCTGGGTCTGCTGCCAGGCATGAGAAACACAGAAGGATCTGAAAGAGGGCAGAGGCAGCACCCATTCCCTGGTGAGCAGCAGAAGCAAAGTGAGCAGCTTCCTCTGAAGATCATACATGGTCTTATCATTCATGAAGGTTTCAGAGGAGATGACACAAGTGGTTGCAAACCTGTCGATGTGTCAAGAGCAGGAAGACTTGTACAAGCAGCTTCTCTCATAGGGTTTGTTCAGTGGGGAAGTAGTTATGGGTTCTCCCACTCCCTGACAGACCAGGTCTCCTCAGAGTGGTGGCACTTGGAGAGGAGAGCGAGGCACTGTGCAGGTCCTGCCTGTGCTGGCTTTGGGGCATGTCTGGGTCAGCCGTGAGCAGAGCAAGTGAGAGGCTGCTGTCATTCACAGCATCATTCCACCACTGCTGGCAGGAGCTGGGCCCTAGCAAGGCTTCCTACTGCTGCTGCCTAAAACTCTGATAAGGAAGTCTCTTGACTACTTAAACCCAAAACAAGTCTTCAGAGAGGGAGCAGATCAGCTTCTCCTCCCTAGCTCTGGGAATGAGAAGCAACATCAGCTTGATGGTTTCACAGCTCCTCTGCGTCCACTCGTCCCTCTCCCTGCTATAGCTGGGTAACAGGAGCTCTTTCTTTTAAAATTTATTGTATCCCTTATTTGGGAAAACAGGAAGGAGTTGTCTTCTATGGAGCCAGGACTGACAGCACTGTGAGGATGGCTTTTGCCTCACTATGAGTATCATAAAGCCAAGCAAAACATATTATTTGAGAGTCATAAAACAATCAAAGACAGCATATATGAAGACAGCTTGCAGGCAGAAGCTTGGGGAGCAGATCCCATGCTTGAGACTGAAGCAAAAGGCACCCAGAGTGAGGTCTTTGCTGACACTGTCCCACTGGAATGGGAGATGAACCACAGACAGACCCAGCTGAACTGACAGCCATCTCCCCAGCTCACTCAACACATGAGCCAAGTCCCACAGTGCACCTGCTCCAGTTCCCAGCACAGATCCCTAAGGATGCTGTTTAGCCCTTTTCCCCATAAATCTCAGTTGTCTTATTACACAGAACACTCCTGTGCAGGGCAGTTACCAGTATGGTACTGCCAGGCAAGGCTGTGATGTTGGGAATACAATTAAAAGTTATTGGATCTGTCCCACAGCCACCCAGTCCTCTGGCATTTAGAGCACACTGCACACTTAAGGAGCTAAATTCTCAAATTCTCCCTGAAACACTGCACCTCCAAACACTGAAATATTGTGACTCCAAAGCTCCTTGTGTTCCGAAAAACACTTCAAAAGCCAGAGCTGCCTCCCCCCAAGATTATTCACTGTCTCCAAAACACATCCAGGTTTCAGGAGACAAAGCTCAGTCATTAATGGATGGTGTGTGGGGCACAGGACTGGCATGTCTGAATGCACACTGAACATTTCTCGTTGGGATGGGCAGTCTCCCCAGGCACTAACACCACAGACCAAGAGCAGAAGGCTTTCATGCACACTAAGATGGTTACGTGCAAAGCGAGAAGGTGAAAGTCCAAGTACCAGGTCAAAGGTTGCCTCGAGCGGTCGCTTCAGTGATCTGACAGCTGGCTGAGTCTTAATTAGCAGGCAGCGAGCACATGATGGCAATGGGCCGGGGAGGGGGATCAAGCACAGTAACAAAAACAGCAAGCAAAGGTGTGTCAAGAGAGAGCAACAATTTGGGAAGGCGAAGAGAAAAAAAAAAAAGTGAATGCATTATATAATATATTAAGAAGACAAGGCATGCACAACATGGGGTGGCTGGGTAATTACCTGGCCTAGTGGCAAGTCAGTTATTTTGCCTCGGTAAGTTTTAAAAGTAAAGAAATGTCATCACAGGACACGTGCTTTGGAGCCCCATCACATCAGCGGGCGCAGCAGGGCAGGAGCACTCAGGGATTAGCACCTGCACAGGGACTGGCACTGGGCTCCAGCCCTCATGCTGCAGCTACACATCATGCAGAGGCCAGCAGAGCACTCGTGGAGAGGAAGGACCACTGGAAAAGGAAGGAGCTTCAAGCACATGCATAAGTGCTGTCCTGAACTGGGGATCAAGCCTTACCCAGCTCATCCAGTGCTGCACTGACTTCAGCCAAGCAGGAGTGAGTAAAGCTACTACTTGTGCACATCAAGTAACTCCAAGATTGGGTCCCTCAGAAATGCTGAATTTAGATTTGAAGTCATTCTAAATCTGTTTTAGAATGTAGACCCATAGCCTGGCATCTGTTCTTCCCTCCAAGAAAATGGAGCACCTTTCTTCCCTTTAATAAAGTCTTACACCTCAACAGGTACAGTAAATGCATCAAGCCTTGAAAAGTCAATGAATAATGTAGGCTGTTTTGGCAGCGGGGGTAATGCAACAAGCCATCAATAAATATTTTAAAGGTTCTAGTTAACAGCATACAAATAGGGTTAATTACATTTTTAAGGGAAGCCAGCAAGATGAATAAAACATGCATTGGCTTTGGTTAAGTAGCAGTGTCCTAGATAATTAGTGAAAAAGTAAAGATTCAATTGTGAAAAACACAAGAGTTTCATTTCAGAAGGTTATTTTTCGACAGACCTGGAGTCTTATTTCAACAATAAAAACAGCAAGAAAACTACTAAATAAACTCTGCAGGACAAATAAATACTGCAGTATAAATTAATTGTTCAAATTACATACCAGGTAACATTGATGCTACAAGGAGGGCATTTGTTTAACTTCTGGAACTGCCCTGGCTTTGCATTAAATTTCATTATGAATTAAAAGCAACCTCCTTTACTATCTTAAAATAAGAAAAAGGATTTTGGAAAAAATTTAGTGGCCTTAATTCTCAACTAAAGAGGAGGCAAAAGCTTTTTTAATATTAATTTAAAAATTTTTAAAAAATCATAAAAGAGATGGAAGGGACCTCTAGAGATCAGCTAGACCAACACCGTGCTCAAAGCAGGGTCAACCACAGCAGCTTGCTTGAAACTCCATTCAGGCAGGTTCTCAATATCTACTAAGATGGAGAATCCTGTTGTAGTGTTAGACCCTTCTATGGTAAATAAGTTTTACCTTATGTTTAAATGGAATGTTCTGAATTTAAATTTGTGCCCATCACTTCTTATTTTCTCATTGGGCACCACAAAGAAGAGTTTCCCTCTACCTTCTTTACCTCCCACATCAGGAATTTATGCACATGGGTAGAATACCCTGGGCCTCTTCTTCCCTCCCCAGCTCTCTTATCTCTGGAATTAACAGGTCCCATTAAACCAAACTCAACAGAATGGCAAACATATATACCAGCTAGGAGTCACCTGGTGAGTCTTCCTTGACTCATGTTCAGAACGGTAGATATAACTAGTAACAACTCAACTTAAAATGCAGGTGGGACCATCTCTACCAGGTCCAAAGCATCAAACAAGTCAGGAAATCACCCTTGTTTTGTGTCTTGTAATTTCACTAAGTCTTGGCAAAGGTATTGGATACAAGTTTGCTAAGCTCAAGCAACTGATACCATCTGTTTTTTGCAGAGAACAGGCCAGGACGTATTGTGTACTGAGGAAGCTGAACTGATCCTTATGACTCAGGCAGGGAAGGTGTTGGGTGCTCCTGCACTTGCATTCATGTCACATCACAGTGTAATGTCAGCAAATCACAGGACTGGGCACCATGTCCCTCCCTACCTGGTGAGATGTTCTGTACCACTGAGAGCTTCATGCTGTGGTGAGCACAGAGACAGGATGAAGAGATGGGATGCATATTGCACATGCTCTCAGCTCTCTAGTCAGCCATTTACAAAGCTCTCTACTTTTCCACAAATGACATATGAAATCTCTTAGCAATGGAAATGCAGCTTGAGAAGAGCTCTACTTACCATTGCAGCTGCAGCTGTCTGGTTCACCTGGTGTTGAGCTGCCTTGATTTTGGCTTGCAGGTGTGCAGGGGGATGAAAGTACTTGCATTTCTCCCTAGAGCATCGACCTTTGATGTAATCCATGCAAACTGTAACAGTATTTTCATTTGTGTCTATCATTGCAATATCTATAGGGTGAGCATAGCGGCAATCATTCTCACCACGTGTGCAATTTCCACGCTGAAACTCTCGACAAACCTTAAAAGAAAGTCACATTGTTGAGCAGAACATCAAGTTACTTTTCATTCAGTATTTTCAACACAGAGTATCAGTTCAGTTGGCCACACTAAACCACGTGTATATTCTAAATCCATACTCATCTGGGCTAGCACATACATTAACAGACACAGGGGCAACTGGTGCTACTCACAACTGCTTCAGGGGATGAAAAAAACCACAACATTAATAAGGCCAATTACCAAATGCAACTGAAGTACAGACTTTGTGCAGAATGGAAAGTGACCCCAGAAAATCAATGTCATTTTGACAAAACTTTTGCAGCTCAGGATTTCTCCCCTGCCTCTAAAGCTTAAATGTTAATAACTTTGCCATTTGTGTCTCACCTGGATTATGTATTTGTTATGGAGCACACTCTTGGGTAGGACATTTAATTCTAAATGTTACATGCTACTGCTATTTGCAACAAGTACTTTTTCTTAAACATGAGGTGCCTCTTTCTCATAAATAGTCTCCTTGTCCTTCACAATAAATCCCTGTCCCTGGCATTATGTGACAGCACATTTGATTACGCAGAAATGTGTTTGAAGGTGTTGCCAAAATTACTAGTTGTACTAGGATCTCGCAGATCCTCGTAAGTTATGACCACTGAAGCATCAGAGGCAGAGGAAAAGGTTTCACACAAAGTCTTCAAGGTTTCTTGTCTGAGGAACTGAGAAAAGTTGTTGAATAATATAACAAGTGGTGTAGCTCACATATCAATGTGCAATCACGCTGAGTGTGGGGAAAGGTGAGATGTCAGCAAGGCAAGATAAAGTACATAACACAAAACAATGTGTTTTGAAATTACACCCTTCTCTGCTATCTTCCTGTGTTATAATTTACACCTGCAGGGGCCTCTGAATTCAGGTCCTCAGTCCTTATCTCCTGCAGAGTCTCTGCTTAAGGTTTGAAAGACATTTACAACTCCTCCATCAATAAGTCCCAGCATGTCCAGCCAACTGGGGAGGGAGAGACATCTTTCCAGCACTCCACACTCACCACTCCCATCAGTGTAATGCTTAAAGCTTTTTGTAAAAGCTCAGTAAGCTCATCTCTAGAAAAGGGAAACATCTGTTGCCTCCAAAACATCTCCCACTCAACAAAGTTTAAGGGCAGACCATCTACTTGTTTTTTTGAAGATTTTTAAAGCATGGCAGATCACATACAAAAAAAAATCCTAACCCTGCACTAATACCCACTGATACCAGAAGAATGAATTTTCCAGAATTTCCAAGGATTTAGGAAAAGGCCCCACAAGAGCATCTGCTCTAGCAGAGAGCAGCAGCCCTGTGCTAGGAAAGCTGCAATTTAAACTCTGTACTGTGCTGCATCAGGTCATTTTAGCAGAGAGCAACAGCTAGGATCACATGTCCTATTCATCCCTGTCAGCAGTATTGTATCAGATGTCCAAATACCTCCAGTTTATCCGTACGCATCAGTTTCTGCCCAGCAGAGCCTCCTGGTACTGTAACAGTAGGATTTCCAGAAACCAGGACAGGAGTATTTGGTAAAAGCTCTGCAGGAACTAAGCCCATCCCAGGAGAAACATGACTCAGGTAGGGACTAAAAGCCATTGTGGGGCTTGTTGCAAGCGATGGAGTCACAGGAAACGTTGTCTGTGTACAGAAAGAGAAAAAACAAAGTATTAGTTAAAAAAGCTCTGTCTTGGATTTCCCATCAAAGCCCTGCATCACACTTCAATCCTTTTAGACAATTTGATTAGCTACATCAAAATGCTGTGCTCTCCAATCTATTCATTTATTGCCATTTATTTGCGATCCATTCGCTTCTCCTGACTCACAGATTTGTGACTCATCCTGAATACAAGGCATCTTTATTTCTCAGATCAAAGCATATTGATGATCTTTATAGTTTAATGACACAATTAAGGATTTCATGCCAGCAATTAGGGCAGGCCCAAATTAAACAGACTTCTCATTCCCAAATAAATGTCTCAGCTTCTTTATGCCTATACCACAATGCTGTAGAGAGACTCCAAGGTAAACTGCAGCTTCAGGACCTGGAAGCAGGTAACCCCATTAGCTGCACAGCTACACCCACCATCAGCCTGCCCTGAGCTCCATGTTAGCATGGCCAGGGGGCCTCAGGTTAGACCAAAGGCATCATTCAGTCAGGGCTGCAGTATGGCTCAGTTCGTCAGGCATCCTGCACATCTGGGGTTTGTTTCAGAGTGTCAACAGACTCCAGGCAAAAGCCATTTTGTAGAAGGATCTAAGCCTGTGTTCCATGTGAATGGTAGCAAGAGGACACCAAACTCATTAATGTCACAACATGCCAGATCTCATGGCTTTGGCAAGAGCAGGTGAGTCTTGGGCTTGGAACAGCAATGATAGAGTGTACCAGATGAGATGGCACAGGTGGATTAGTGTGAGATCTAGGACCGCACCTGTTCTACAAGGAGCCATGTTCTCTTTGGGTCAGAACAACAGGCCATGAAGATCTCAACCACCTCAGGCCCCTACATTGTGTTAGGCAGGTCCTCTGAGTGCAGCAGAGATTCAGTGCTGGAGGCCAGAAACACTTCCTTGACCTGAGCTGCTCCAGCAGCACTCGTCTGGAAAAGGAGCTGCTGTGCTGGCAGGCAGGTGAGCACAAGGCTCCTAAACAGATGCTCAATTTAAAGTCTGGGACTAGCCCCTATCGCCAGGGAGTTTGTGAGGTTTTAAAGCACCAGATACAAAGTATTCTTGGGAATGAAGCCAATTCCAGCTGATTAAAAACTCCACCTGCCTCCACTGAAGATGAGAGCATGCATGGCAGCACTCCTGCTCCTGTAGCAGGAGCTCAAGAACCCGCCAGGGAAAGTAGCCTGAAACTTGCAACCATTTTTATTTTCCCTCCTATACCTACTCTACTGTGAACTCTGATTTCCAGTTAAAGCTGCTCACATTGGCACCTGTCTGTGATACCATCCTTGGGAGCTACAGCCTCTACTTGGCAATAAATACAAGTGTGCTCACACAATGGCCTGGGACACGGTTTTTGGCCACACACATCATTCCCTCTTTTCTTTTGTTTTGGTACTTCTAGTCCTGTGAACTTCTAAAAGAAACCACATATGGACAGTGCGTTCCTCAACAGCATCTTCATCCTGGTACTTTCATAATTTGCTAGTTGTGATATGGAAGAAGTTAACCCATAGTAACACCAGCCAACTGTCCTAACCTAGTTTTAGTTCAACAATACCCTTCCTAAGGTCAGTGACAGCAAGCAGCTCCCAAGCTGACGGGGAAAGGGAATTGTTGACAGAATATATCCCATTTTCTCCTCCTCAGTGAGGAGACACAGCTTCCTGCATCAGTGGAGCTGGATGCTTTAAGTGTAGCAGAACCAAATAATTCTCTTTCTGGGAGGGATTTTCAATTGTCCTTCTTGTGAGCCTCAGTCAAGCACTGCTTCAGCTGTTGGGAGACTTCAGCCACTAAAGCCAGAGATCCCCCAATCCACATCCCTTTATTAAATAATTTTCTTCTCTCTTTCAATTCTCTGTAGCTCCCAGACATTTTACACTTTTGCTGCTAGAAAAACTCTTCAGGATTTCCAAAGCTGTGACATCTGAACACTTTAGTGACAAGGCAAGATCCATTAGACTGTTTTCTTTTGTGAGAGTACCAGTAATTACAGTGGTATCTGCTGAACTCCCATCATCATTTGCATAACAAATCCTATTTTAAGGAACTTTTCCCACCTGGCCAGTTTGCACAGCTTATAGTGAGGCCTGCCGTGTTGTCAGCATTTGTTTTATGTACCCACAGTAGCCCAAATCTTACAGTACATGTGGCTTATACAAATGTGTGGGCAAACCTACCCTATGTTTTTCAGCACCTAATACAGCAGAAGTATCCTGACTGAGCAGGTGTGGCACAAATATTGCTCCAAAATGCCAGGAGATCCTTTAAAGCAAGCTTCTCCTGCTTGGGCTCAAATACAGCCAATAGCCAGGCCAAGGACCTCGCTGGTTTCTGAAACAAAGGGAAGATGTTCCTCCCACTGCTGAAGAAGAGATCTGCACAGACTGGGAATGCTAGGGGCTTGCAACACCTCACACTGAGTGAATTCACCTGAAATATTCACTAAGAGATGATACACCAACCTCTTCACCAAAGCTACTACAAAGGTGGAAGCAGGACCTGCTCCCTGAAGCACAATCCCCATCTCCCTCCAAAGCAGTCCCTCTTCTCACTGGGAGCAATCAGCAAGGGCTAATGGAGCCAAACCCAAGGCAAAGTGAGAAAAGACGTGTATGAATGAGGAACAAGTGAGTAGTACAATCTACTTGCAACCCTGGAGACCTGCAGAATGATGCTTGCAGGAGCAGGATGAGTTTTTATTGCTGCTGCTGTTTGTTCACCCCTTTCTGTGCCCTGACATCTGCTGCTGCATTCCCAAGGTTTCACAAGCACTCCTTCTGCCTGCCTGCACCATGTGCCTGCTTTCCTGATTGGAAGTGCCAGTTGTGCTCCACACCCTGCCTGCAGGCTGGGGCTGAGCTCGCAGCCAAGCGGGTGCACAGCCAGGGAACAAGCAGACCTCACTCGACATATTAAACCTACAAGAGCTGGGGTTTTAAGTCTGGAGTGTGTGCAGCACTCTGAGAACTGCGCCTTTGTGAGCTGGCACCAGGGAGCTCTGTATTTATTGTGGCTGATGAGGGGAAAAGATGGGCTGTGCTCACTGCCAGACCCGGCTGCCTGTCTTGGATTGGGAAATCCAGTCTGGCTCATGCATCAGTACCAGTAATAGGGATGCTGCCAGCCAATTCTTTCCTCTACGTCTGTGCAGGTCCCCCATGTCCTCAGGGAATGTGAGCAAATTTCCTCCTTGCAGCCAGAACCCAAATGTAATTTTTACTCCAAACAGCACTGCTCTCCTCAACATGCCTCCTGTCCATCTCTTGTGACAGCTGTGCTTCTTTTGGCTGGGATACAGTTAATTTTCTCCACAGTAGCTGGTGTAGGGCTGTGGTTTTAATTTGTACTGGAAACAGTATAGATAATTCAGGGATGTTTTTCTGAGCAATGCTTATGGTCAAGAGTTTTTCTGCCTCTCACCCCACTCACCCAGGGAGTTGACTATGGGGGGCAGCACAAGGAGTTGGGAGGGGACAGAGGACATCTGACCCTAACTGGCCCAAGGGATACCCCAGACAGAATGGCATCATGTTCCTGATATAAAGCTTCGGGAGAAAGAGGAAGGGAGGGAGAGGAGACCCGACAGAGCAATGTTATGGCTGTACATTAAAAGATCAAACTCTCAACTTAATTGCTGGTGTGCTCTAGGGCAAAACAGAGGGATTGAAAGTATCAGCACTTACTCCTGCTGCCCCCCTTAAAGCTCTTGCTAATGCAGGAAATAGAGAGACAGGCTTCCTTGCAAATTAACTTTTATAAATCATAGCATACTGGTAGTTACACTACCAGTAACTCCTGTGCAGAGGGAAACAGGTTACAGTGCAGCACCAAAGGGCTGAGGCTGGTAGCAGCTCACAAGACTGGTTTACTGAGTATTAAAATGCTTGTAAGAATAGTAATAATTTTAAAAAGCCAAAATGGCTGTTGTGAGAAACCATCTGAGGGGGAGGGGTGCCAAGGACTTTGACAGCTCTGAGCTCCTCGCAGACCTCAAGCATGGAAGCTGTTGGGTTGGAGGTGTGAGCAGAGAGAAGGAACCATCCCAGGGAGGGACATTTGTCACCACAGGTGACTAGAGAACCCTGAACAGCTGATTTTGTTAACAATCTAGAAGTTGCATTCAATTTGGCTAGCAGAAATTGTGCTATAGCAAGAGAAGAAACACAGAGTGGGTGTGAAGAGGAAGGCAGAGGAGCGGTTGGTGTTTTGTCAAACACAAGTACTGTCTCAGCCAGGAAGTGTTGATTCTGAGTTACCTCAGACCCTAAAAAAGGGAAAGCCTGAAAATGAGAGGCCCACTGTAAATACAGAGGTGTTGATAGCCTGAAGGAGGGGAGACAGGTCACTGCTAAGCAGCTATATATGGAAAGTACACAAAAAACAATGGCAGCTTACAGTCTGGTGATAGAAACTGAAGATAAAGATCTCGTACTGTCAAGATCGAAAACCCGGATATTAAACACGTAGTTGATGGTGTCAAAAATCTGCATTCCCCTCCAATGTAACTGCATGGGGCACCCTCCAACATGAAGGCTGAACATGCTGGAGTGAATCTAATGGGCCAAAGCATCCAGCTACCTACCACCACAGATGCTCATTTCCCCAACCAGACTGCAAAGACACACTCCTAGCTCAAAGGATCTCTCATTTGTGGGCTGCTGTAGTGTAAAAGACAGGTGTTAACACCCCACAGCATTGTCTCTTGGCAGATACCAGCTCCTGGGTGGGCCAGGGCACATGCGTTTATTCATTCCTAGCGTGCCTTTGACTAGAGGCTGAGATATAAATCAAGTTTTTGCTGCATGGAACAAATGCCTGTACAAAGCACCTGTTGAAATTGGTTCCAGCACTTGCTCCAAGCATCACTGGCCAAGCAAGTTGCTCACCCTCTGCTTTAACCCCTCCATCAGCACCAAGGAGTGGCAGCAGGATCCTGCTGCCCCAGAAGGGGACAAAGCACTGGGTTAAAGTCTGGGCTGTCTTCGGGGGGCATGGGTGACTCAGAATTATCAAGACAGTCCTGTCTACAAAGATCTTGACATGAAGAAAAGATGAAGAGCTTGAAAACAAAGAGAGGAAACAGCTTCCCTAGGCAGCAGCAGAGGCAGCTGCAGGGCAGGAGTGGTGGCAGGTGTGTCACCCACTGCCATGCTCAGTCAACGGCTTGTTCAGGCAATAATGGGGAAGCACCAGGCAAACCGGTGCCCTGCTCCACCACATCACTTGACCCTGGGCTGAGGCACTTCCATGGTCAGCTCCAGAAGTCTGTCCCACACTGCTGCAAAGGGGTAGAGCAGGATGGAGAGGGTGGGGACTAGGTACAAGGTGCAGCACGTTTTGGGTGGTCTTGCACTGGCACACACAGGACACAATGTGACCATATCCGAGAAACCAGACATAACATCGACCGAAGCCGCTCTTCCCGTCAATGCCAGAGTCCTGCTCACAGACAGATGCCATTTTAGAAAGCCTGGTGAAAAGCTGCTATGTCAAGTGCTGGTTTGGTTTGGATTTGGTGGGGGGTTTTTGGTGACGGTTTGGGGTTTTTTTAACTCAGTAGCTTTTCTGGCGAAAATGCATTTTAAAATGTCTAAGCGTCCAGCTATTGTTTGGAGTTTCAAATCTCATCTCTGGCAAGCATCCCGATTAAGCAGGCATCCCGTTGATCAGTTTTCTGATCACATGGGATTTGTTCTGCTGCTGTATCAGATACAATACTTTCTGCTTTGACGAATTTCATGTGTACCCAGAAGGAGGCCCCACCCTTCTCATTTAGAGAGAAAAAGATTCACAAAGCCAGCTTCCACTGACAGCATCTTTGGGAAATCAAAGGCAGTTGAAAGAGCAATCTCTTGTTTGTCCTGAAATTGGTGTGGAGCAAGTCGGGCAGCAGAAATCAGACCAAGAGCTTGTTTAGTCTGAGTAAAGTGTGGGAAAGCATGAAGGGAGCAGTCACTGCAGAACAAATTTTTATTTTTCTTCTTTGCCCATGTCTCCCTCATGGCACAATTTAGAAACCAGGGGCCTTTCTCATCAGATAAGGTTACCTCTGAAATGAGAGCACTAACCAGACAAACCAACACATTCAGTCTCAGAGGCAATTTAAAAGGCGGGAGTAAAATTTAGGAGCATACTGGACCTGCAAGATTGCAAAGTGGGAAGACGGGAACTTTCCAAAAAGGAAATCCCAAAGATACTTTGAACAGCCAGCCGAAGAGCATCCACTGTGAATTCCCCACAGAGGAAAACTCCAAATAGGAAGGGGTTGCTTTGGGTACAGAGCTTGGAAACCAATGCCATTATTTTGTGGGAATTCAGGATTTCCTTCTGATGTGGACATACTTTCAAGCTCCACAAAAAAGAGGTGCAAGACTACAGCAGATAAGAGCCTAAGGCACAGCACAACTAAAGCCTTTTTCTGTGCTGACTTTTTTTTCTGTCTCACCTTTCCATCTTCAAAATGGGAAGAATAAACAGCATTTTCCTAGCTTATAGAGCAGGGCTAAGATAAAGCAGACACACAGGATGATCAGAATGATAGCAAACATGGAAAAGCCCCCAAAACACAGCAGAAATATGCCAGACTGAGGAAACAGTCCAGTCTGGTGGCAGACCACCATCATGAAGGAACGAACACTGGCCAGCTTTCCCTGATGAAACAGGGAAGCCTCCCTCACAAGCTCTGACACCAAACATCACAACAGCCTCCAACAAGAAGAAATCCTTCACTGTTCTCTGGTGAGAATAAACCAGAAACACGTGAGCTTTTCAAAGCTGGGGTGACAGATGCTGTGTCCCACAAGGGCAGAGAAGCCAGGCAATGCAGGTGGGACACCAGGAGGCCAAATTCAGGCTGGTTCACAGACTTGACACCTTCAGGCTAGAAGAGCTTGTCCAAAGGATCTGGCCAGTCCTCCCATGTGGCACAGCACATGGAGCCTCACCCAACTATAGCACACTAAGTGCACATTGCCTCAGGAAAGATACTCAACCCCAACTTTAAACTGAGAACTCCTAATTAACTCTCAGTGCAGCTTATTCACATCAGCACTGAAGAGCTGCTTCAAGACCTCTGACAGTTCTTAAAATATCCATCGTGACAGACTAAAACTCAGCTGACAAGTGTCATCCCCTCTCAGATACACCAACCAGAAGACACAAGCCGTCCTCTCCCTGGCGTAACAGGGTTCTCCAGCCTGAAACCTGTTTTAACTGTCAAGCAAAAGCAAGGACAGGCACTGAAGGCTTCTCTGAACTACCTGCTCTGCAAACACCTATCTCCCACAGGCTTCCCTTCCTACCTGAAGAGAAGCAAATCTTTCCTGCTCTTACTCTAAATCAGCATTACTGTGAAAAACAAGTGACAGGACTGTGACATTAGCACAACTCTCTGCTGGGACAACTGCAGTGAAATGGGTCTCACTCCCAGACTTTAAAAGGATTAAAGTCTAGGTAGGATTCATCTTCCCCAGTTTTAGTCCAACAGTGCAACACATCTAGTCTAAGGGAGTCAGCACCACTTCAGTGTAAAACAACTTTCAAAATTAGGATCCACTGGAACTGAGCCACTCAGAACTTTCTGGGATGTACATCAATCAAGTGGTCAAATAACCACCTGGTGTAAGACGCTTCCACTTGAAGCTCTGAATCTCACAGCTCCTCAGTTTATCAGAGGAAAAGAGACACACAGCTTGCAAGGAGATGCAAAGGTAGCATCAGACACCTCTCTGGAAGATTCTGCTCAGTTCTGTGCAGCACAGACAACGGCCTGAGCTCAGGCACAGGGCTGGGGCTTGTGTGAACAAGCAGGGGAGGAACAGGGAGCAGGGAAGCCGATGGGTCCATGGCTGTGACTCACAATTGGCTGTAGCTGCGCGCCCGGTAGCATGAACTGCATCTGCTGAGCAAACATGGCTGCGGCCGTCTTCTGCTGGATCAGGTTGTTGCGTCCATTTATTTCAAGTTGTGTTTTTAAATGTGGGGGAGGGTGGAGATATTTGCAGTTCTCTCGGGTACACCGGCCCTAAAAAACATAATGGAACAGCATTTCAGTGAATGTAACACCCAGGGCAGCCAGAGAAATTTAATTAAGAATTGTTTGGGTTACTGGAACAACACAATCATCGAGGCGGAGGCGGCTTGGTAGCTACTGTGCCTCTTTTGTGATTTTTCTATAGTAGGTGAAGAGAAGAGCAACATGACTTCTCCTGCAGTAACACTAACTGAATACTATCAAGCTAAACCAAAAAGTCAGGCTTCCTGATGTTAAAATGATTGTTGTAAGAAAAAACCCCAAACAATCTAACACAAACACCAATACTTTCAGAAGCTAGTGGCAACAATTCCAGAAACAACAACAAAAATTGCCTGGGTTGCTTTTCCCCTCCTTCCCAACACCAGACCGCTTAATTGGCCCTGACAATCAGACAGCAAGAAACAAAACTGTCTCCACCACTTCCTCAGCTGCACTGGATAAAAATGTAAGAGGACAGCTCTGTAAGGCAGCACCTCTGATCCACAACATGGCAGGTACCCCGAGATGCTGAGAACTGGCAGTGACAGGAAGAAGAACTGAAACAATTTTCCCCCTTCATGCTTTCATTTGTCAAAAGTGATGTGTGTTACACCACTGATTCCGTACGCCCTGCAATAAACATAAGCACTGGCCAGGCCAGTGGCTCTTAAAAAGCAAGAGACCACTGATGTTACCCCTACAAATCAACTGAGATCATCTCTTAAAAAACATGTATAAATTGTGCCTTACTTTAATAGTGTTTGCAAGTAGACATAAGAAGATAAATATCAGTACATCACTAAATAAGAAAGCTAGTAACAAATGTCATTAAGATTAAATAGTTCTTGAAAAAAAAAGTTTTTTTCTCTACCTCCCTTTCTTTTTTAATTTCTTCCTCAAGAACCAAGAGGCACACAGAAAACATGCAATACTTTATATAACTTTATGCAAAAATGGTGACTTTTTTGAGGAACAAATTCTTTTGAGCTATTCAAAGCCTATTAAAATAAGGCCAGACCTGGAGGCCACAGAGCTGTTCCATGACAGATCATTAATAATGGTTCCTGCAGCCAGCAAAGGCACAGGACCATCCATTACCTAGCCTGTCCCAGGCACAGTTGTCAAGGGCTGGACATAGAGTTCTCAGTCTCAGTGTAATTAAATTTGCTTTCCAAAAGGGGCATATCAGAGGACTCCATGTACCTGCCCCTGTTGGCAGGATCACGTGCAGCAGAGCTGTAACCCCACAACTAGGTCCACAAGGATGCAGGTGTTACATACCACTCACCCAAAGCTCAGGTGAGAACCTCCTGGGATCAGCCCCTGATGCATCCAGGATACTCCCCTGGGGATTCTTTAAGGTTTTTGCAATCATACAGGTGGAATCACTGGACAGTCCAAATACCACTGCAAAAGGCCAACACCGTGACCCACTGCAGGGGCTGGTTTTGAATCCCCAGCCAGACTCCCCAGCATTCGAGGTCGCTGTAGAGCAGCCTGAGATTTCTCAGCTTTACTTGCGTGCCTTCCTGGTGGGGATAACAGCTTCACTGGGGAAAGGGCTGCAGAGCTTCACTGCAGCTTAAAAGGGGCTGTTCGACAAATGTCATGGGAACAGACTCCCCTCTTATCTGCTCCAAGGAAATCAGAGTTAAACAAAAGGCAAAAAATTAAATGCAAGAAGTGATGGGCTAAAGGCAGTGGGACAGGAAAAAAAAAAACACTTGCAAACTTCAGCAGCCTGGCTTGGTGGAATGAAACTCTCTGCCCTGCTCCTAAAAGAGCCCAGTGACTCCCAAGAACCTAACTCAAAAAGAAAGAGGTTTTTTAATGCTATTGTTTTGGCTTCTCAGCAATCCAACAGCCCCAGATCCCCAGCACTGAGTTAACTGCTCACAGGCCCTGAGGATATGAATCTTCACCAGATACTTTCTCACATCCGTTGAAATGAGGGTAAAATGGCACCACAATGCTGGCTGGTGCTCAGACACCCAGTGCTACTACAAAGGAAATAACTGCATTAATCTGCAAGGAGAACACTCATCAGCACCGGGCAGGTTTGGGTCATCCTTCTCATGTGGCAAGGGACCAGGCTTCTCTACAGCCTTTCCATCACCTGGAACCCAGCAGGAGTGCAGGGTTCAGCCTCAGAGCATATCTGCAGTGCCCCACCTCCACAGCTCCTGCAGGGCTGCTGCTGACCAGGAGCAGACCCCACAGAAACACAGGCTGTCCATGGCCAGGCAGTTGCTCAATTCTAAGCTCCAGCATCCATGGACTTACACATCAGCCTTAGAAATTCCTCCTGACTGTAACTTGGCACAAGTGCTTCGGGTTGGGGAAACACTTATTTCTACCAAATTTGGAATAAATCTGTGTAGATGTTTCTACACTGAAGGAATGGAGAAGATGAACAAAAGAACTATTACTTTTTGTAAACAATACTAACACAGTTGACTTCAACTTGAGAAGGACCTTGCTATTTCAACTGAAATTGTGAATATCATTGATACCAGCAACCCCAGCTTGGTGTGAAACTCTGTTCTACTTTTCCTCAAAGTAGTTTGTTTAATTTCAACAGGGGGTTCTGTAAACAGAATATTTTTACTACCAATAAAAAAAAACCACCATACAGCACGAGGCGTTGGTCTTGCAGACAGTCTGTAAGCTGAAACCAGTGCCCACACACTGCTACTGGTTTCAAGGACACATATTTGTAAGAAACAGAGCTGTGCAGATGCTGCTGCAGAGCAAAGGCTGAGAAATACTGTCAGTCAGGCCTTTGAGGGCTCAGAAAGACTAAATGAATCACTGCTACACTCAGATTCAAACCCATGCCTTTGGTCTAACTCCTCCTCGCCAACATTTTGATCCTGAGCACCACCAATCACTGGGTTTCACTGGAGTGTACTGGAAACCACAGCTGAGTTGAGCTGCCCTCTCCAGCACCACAGTAAGTTCTTCATCTCTCAATGAATTTTAGGAACTGGTGATGTGATGGAGTGACAAAAAATGTTCCCAGTTTATACATCTTGCTATGTAACAACTTTCAAGACATCTCGCTCTGTAGTGATGGGCACCACAAGTACCCCCTGAACTCCAACACTGGTAGGGGTGAGCCCTTCTTCTACCCTTATATCACAACACCCACAGTTCTTGGTACTTCCCAGTAACACACAGTCCTCAATACCAATTTCAGCTCTACAAAAGCTGCCAGAAGGACAAAGGGATTGCCATTTTTAACTCCTCAGCACCAGCTGTACCACAGCAGGGAAAGCAACAGGGAACTGGTAGCAAATCTGGTGTGTGGATACTGGGCTGGGGATAAATAAGGACAACTCCATTTCATACCTGTGTGGCCTAGGAATACAACGTGAGAAAATATAACAGGAGCTAGGCCCCCCATTTTAGATGAGCACATTTATGCTACAAGGCACAGTTTTCCTGCAGGGACTAGCTGTGGGCTCCAGGATATCGAAAGCTCAGCATAGGGCACAGGACAGTTCCAGGGCTGTGCACAGAAGACCAACTGAGACATTCTCCAAGCTGAGTGTTGCACCAAAAAGCATCATTACAGCGCCTGGAGTGGCCACTGCACGTGTTGGTAGGGGACTGGTGCTCAGACACTAATCTGTGCTGCTAAGCAGCACACTGACCCTGCTGGCACCAGTGCAGCCATCCTCCTGTAACTGGAAATTTGTTGCTGTCAATTTAGCCTGAATACTGACTCCAGGACAGGCACATTCCCACCCTGTCCTGGGTGGCACAAAAGCCTGCAGCCAGGGAATCACCACCCAGTAACAGACTGCTGCTGGCCTTGGTAACATGCTAAATATAGCTGTATTTTCTGGCTCCTTGCAAAATGGAAGGAGTCTGAAGGACCATGTTCATCTGCTTCTTTGCCAACTACAGCCAGGAGGGAAAAGCATATGGACTGCACTTCCCAAGGCTTGAAAAATGGATATTAAAAATAAATCATTAAAGGATTTTATAAAAGTATCTTCTCCCCATTTCTTCCCACACACTCTCCCACCCTTACAGTAGGCTTCTGGCATGTGATTGACTCTGTGTTGCCAACTTAAGTCATGCTGTGATGGCGTATACTGTAAATGGCTGGCATCTGACACCAGCTAACGTGACAGCAGCTTGCACTGCAAAAAAGCCAGCTGTTTGGAGTGCAGCACTAACAGCAGCACATCGAAATCCAGTAGAAGAACCTGCATTACACTTGGCTGTGTGGAGTTTGCACCTTGTCATCTGCATCCTA
Organism: Sturnus vulgaris; assembly: GCF_052056855.1. Lineage (NCBI taxonomy): Eukaryota > Metazoa > Chordata > Aves > Passeriformes > Sturnidae > Sturnus > Sturnus vulgaris. Next base: position 12,559,600 of record NC_142256.1, on the reverse strand, counting down.
GCTCAGAGAGATGCAAATAAGAGCATTCTGGTTACTGCACGAGGCTGGGTGAACCTTCCCCTAAGCATGTTGCACAAATTCTCTCCTCTCTGGCTGCTGAAGTGAGTTGAACTGTGCTGCAGAAACAAGACTCCCAGCACAAATCCCAACGCTTCCTCACATGTGCACCAGTAATGCAGTTTGTTACAGTCTCTTTAATCCCGGACACCAGTAAGGGGCTCCAGACACACATTTCTGGTTTTAATGACTGCACACTATGTCCCATCAATCTTGAGCAGTTCTCATGTGAAAATCTTCAAGTTAATGCGGCTTTTTACACACTAGAGGCTGCAGTAGGTTGGTGCCCTGACTGTGCAGCGTTTTCCACAGACATTGATGGCATGTGCAATGACTGACAGCAAAAAGAATGAAAAGAGACCAGGCAGGAAAGGATTTCCATGTTTTGCACAAAACCAGGCACCAAAACACAGCTTGTCTACATAACTTTTCTCTGCATGAAGCAGCAGATTTCCACCTCCCCAAGAGGAACTCGGTGGGGAGGCACATTCAGAGATGTGCTGGCCCTGCTTACTCAGTGCCTGTCGCTCCAGTGCTGAGCCATGAAACGCTCTCTGCTTTCCATCCCACTCACCACATGCACACAAAGGCTCTCTCCTGGCCATGGATCCTTGCTCCTGCCACAGCCTTGCGTGGCTTTCTCATACACAATACGACCTCAACCACCATGGTGTCTGCCCCACATTTGCAGAGCAGGCTGCAAATTCATGCTATAGGGCATGAATTATCCTGCAACAGGGGGAGGCAAAAAGTGGGAAGCTCAGGGTTGCATCCCCGTGTCCATGCAGCACAACTAAGAACATGTTGCTTCAGGTCTTCCCCTACTGCCACCTGCTCTGTAAGAAAAGACAGGTCCTGGGAGGCAGAGTTGGTACCTGGTGCCCAAGCTCTAAGTACTTTACTCATCCTATAAGGACTTGAAGCTTCAAAGCTACCCTTCCAGGACAGCAAGTCACCAGTGCACCACCTCTACTCAAGTACTTTGTGCTCACTGCAGTTTGTCCCTAAGCAACCTGCTCCAGGGCTGAGCAAGTGGAATGCTGGCTGGATTGAGTGGCTCATCCTGTCACTTCCAATGTTGCACCACACTCCTCTTTCCACACAGGCAAAGAGCTGCGTTGGAGGAAGGGAGATAGCTGTCCATCTCACTGCTGGATCAAACACCTTTCACTGGCAAACATCAAATAGCATGGAAATAGCATGTTTTCAACTGGAAAACAAAGGAGGCTGGAGCTGACAAGTCAGTCTGATCATTAGCGAGTGTTACATCTCAGATAAGTGTTCATGCAGCCCAGCTGTCACTCGCTGCAGTTCAAAGCCAGCCCTGAACACACCTTTATCTGCAAATCCTTTCTACAGGCTAATGAAATTTCAGAAATGATGCTGCCAACTCAGTAAGTGAGAACTGCAACACTGCAACCTCCTTTGAACATTGACCCTGGCCCAATATATCAGATAACTTCTGCTTAAGAGCAATGCTTTCCTCCTGGCAGTGTTGGAGCAGCTCACTTTCACAGAGAAGTTTTAAAGTGAAATTATGTAGAAAACATCCCTTGAATATGTTCTCATGGAAGGCTGTTAGACCTCTACAAGCATCCTAAAAAGCATTCCTAGAAGAGTATCGTGAAGTGATACATCCCCCATTGCCCACACAGATGACCTGTTTCGTTTGTACCCATTACTTGTACAAATAATGGGTACAAGTTAATTAAACTTGTTAATTAATAAATTACTTGTGCATTTCCCAAACATAGGACTCCAACATATCAATCTGTCTCAGAGCTGATTTTTAACTGCAGTTTTGCTCCACTTGCAACAGAAACCTAAAACTTCTGGTTTAGGCCAGAACAGGAATTATTCCCTTCCTCCATGAGGAAGGGCCCATACTTAAAAAGCTGTGGTCATATCTACCCCCCTTCCTTAAAATTCTCAGCTCTGGACTATGCAAACTACCCTCTTCCAGCTCTCCCAGCACAGTCTCCAAGCTTTTCCTTAGGCCACTCCCCTAGTCCCTCCTGCTGTGGGTACCTGCACAGGGCACTGTGCTCCCCCTGATCCCTCACCAGTGCTGGGCAGGTACACAGATTTTTTCACATGTCCTGCAGATGACACTGCTGCTTTTACATCCCTGCATGGCATTTTCTTTCCTAACAATGAAACGCTCTTTGATTCACTCTCAACAAGCCTTTTACAGAGCTACTCCAGACCCAACTATGCTGCACCCTGTATGAGGCAGCTGATTCACTCTAACGCTGTATTTCACACTGCTTTTATTGAACTCACTCGCCTTTTTATGGATTACTTTTCCAACCTGTCAAGACTATCTGCAACTCCACATCTGGTTCTCTAAAGAGTGTCTGTAGTTCCTCCCAGCTCAAAGCACCCTACCAATTTAACAAGCATACTCTCTCTATTCCATCATTCAAGCCATCAGAACAAAACAAAACTGAACAGTCCTGCCAAGCACATCCTTCCTGACTGCCAGTGAACTCAGTTTTCCAAGCTGTTGTGGATAGTCACATAAAAGTTTATCCTATGCTTTGTTCCCTGTCTTGTTTGGAAGCGGATTTGTGCTGCGTCAAAGACTCCCAAGCCTAATGCCAGCACTTCATTCTCCCTCTCTGAAGTAATTCACCTCAAAGGCTTTCCAGTTCTACTGCTTTTTCTGCTCATTTTAGGACAGATGTTGGAATTCTGGAGAGTCTGTGCTCTGCACTCCTCCTTTGCCAGCAGCCCTGCTTATACAATATTGGGTACAAAGAAGCTGGTGGTCTAAAGTTACTTGTAACAGCAATAAAAAAATGCAGCACAGCTGGCTGCTGACATTTTTCAAATGCAGGTGTAACACCCATTCACGGAAAGCCCAGAGACTGCTGTTATGGCGAGGATCCTGCTGTGAATAGATCATAGCTGGAAAGAAAAAGCAAAATGTATCTTCTAGTTAGCATTACCAGATGGCAATCAGCCTCGAAGGCAAGGGAAGTAACATAGACTTCCTACCATACAGAAGTTTCAATTTTAATGTGTGTGAATAAAAATGCTAGAGTTAAGGTTAATCTGGTAGTTTCCAGCTATGGATGATACAGACCCTGCAAAATGCATGTTTCAGTCAGGAAAGAGCAGAGTTCATGAATACAAAATTTGCTGGAAATAGAATTCAAACAGCTCACAAAAGGCACAAATCACAGTTTCACAATATCTCTAGGGTGAGTTTTGCCTAACTTTGAAATTCCCACCTCTGAGTATAAAGAGCCACCTCCCTGAGCCTGTGCAGACAGATGAGAAGAAAACTGCTAAAAACACTCCAGGTGTTATTTTGGCCCAACTCAGCTCCTCTGCAGTCACTCGAGAATTGTTTGCAGATTTTATGCTGTTCTGAACGATGCTCTGAGCTGCAGCAGCAGCATGTCAGCTCTGACCCAGGGCTGCTGAGGTGAACAGGGACATGTATTTTGTCAGGATACAGAGGACAAGAGTCAGACCTGCCTTTCCACGCAGCTTCAGTGGAAAAACCAGAACAGCTATCACAAGTTCCCAGGGCTACCAACATTCCCAGTACTCTCAAGGAAGCCCCGGCTTGTCACTAAAACAGCAACTGAATTTCATGGCTTCAATGAATGTTAGGTCAAGCCCTTTCTGAGCAAGCCTAGACTTGATTTTGATTGAAATGAGTGAACCTTGATGTTTTGCATGATTCCAAATGAAAGCAGGTGACATTTGGCAGCTACGACAAGTTTTGGGTCCTTTTGAACTGAGAGCTCAAAGCAAAGCTCAGTGGCACATGCAAGTGCAAAGCAGCTTGAAAACCCTTGGAGCACAGCAAGCAGATACTCCGTGTTCACCACACTGAAGGGAGGCTAGTACACTTTGCACAGTCCCAGTCTATCCACTTTTCCTCTCCCTACAGCTGAGGGGCAGAGTCTTGGGAACCAACCAATGTTTGAGTTTAAAAAACCCAAAATGTTATATCCCTCTGCAACTTTAAAAGAACAGGTCAGTGAAACACAACCACTTCAGTCCAGGTAGGGTCTAGCTCTGTGTCCAGGGAGTTAGAAAAATGCACAAGGAATGGAAAGCAAACACACCAATCCCTGGCTCTAAGACAGATGCTGCTCTTCGGCCTCCCCGTGACTGTTCTGCTGGGATATTGTTGCTTTGCAAGGAAGATGGAAAGATAGACACGGAAGGTAAAAAAAGCCAGCATCATTTTTGCAAAAGGTATTCAAGTCCAGAAAAACAGCTGCCACCAGCCAGCTGAGGAGATTATTGAACGCTGTTAAAGACCCGTAACATTTCTATCTCTTTGTCTGTGAAAGCCAACCTCTACCACAAACCAAGCTGTAGGGGCTGTGTTTTGTGACACTGGGTCAGGGGGATGTGCTGTGCTTGAAGGCTCTCTCCCATCATAGGACTGGAAAGCTGCCCCTTGCCACCAACATAGGATGACCAACCCCTGTGGCACATGGCCAAGCTGACAGGGCTTTGGTCGTCTACTTATTGAAAGTTGGACCACCAAAAGGCATATAAGGGACAGAAGCACTTTGCCCAAATGTGTGCTTCCTACCACATGGCACAAACAGTTTAGCAGCTGAAAAATTTCACCAGTATATTAAGAATGTACACTGAGCACATCGCAGTGCTTCCCTTGCACCAGGGTAAGAGAGTCATCAGGTGCAAATGCTGGGAACAAACAGATGCACAGCGTGGCCAAGACCCACTGCACATACCAGTCCTTTCAAATAGTCTGTATAAAAGTGCAAAGCACTTGGACAGGGGGGTTTGCAAGATTAGATGTGCTCTGCTGGAACTCAAACATGCTTATCTAGGACTCGCTTAAAATCTGCAGCCTCAAAATGCTTGTCAAGCTTGTTTTTGTTACATAGCTCAAACCAGAGCAGGAGACAAAAGCAAAGCAGAAAGCAGTGTTTTTCTATGTCCCCATCTCCCTTTTTGGTAGCACCTTAACTGGTGACAGCCACTCACAGCCATTGCCAATCACCTCAAACCACTGACCTCGGCAGGCAAATCCAGCTCCAGAAAGAAACGATGGCTTGTTACCACAGAGCTCAAGTACTATCACCCTGACATTTTAAAATATATTTTAATTAGGAACAGGGGGGACATGCAACTACTGCATTCCAGTAGACTCTAAGCAGCCACAGGCACTAGCCTAAATTCCCAAATCCTTATTCACCTGGCAATTAGGGAAGCTGAGAGCTGCTGTGAGTGAAGTTTTGCACATTGCTGAATACAGCAATGTTCCACTGAGTTTCCCCAGGACAGCACAAAGAGGTCATAGCTGTCCTCCTGCTTTCACGCAGGATTTTCATTCCAAGCTGTTTGTTATACTTGAAAGTTCTTAAAAACTCAGAGCAGTTATTTTGTTGGGGAAAAGCCCTGTAGCTCCTTCATTATATTTCTACATCTTGACAACTCTTTCCAGCTCTGTTCCCCTGCCAAGCTCTCTTCTTTGAGGCCAATGGCACGCTGTTATGCTCAATGAAAAAAGTGTATTGATTTTAATGTTTTTGGTTTGTGGAACATTTAGCTTGCTCCAAGCAATGGACAGTGTTTACCAGACCCAAGAAATATATATTAAAATGGTATGGCAATGTTAAAGTATGGTTTTTGAGCCGTAGAGCCATAGAGCAGGAAAACATGTTTATCTGAGATTACTACTTCCAATAACAGCAATCTCATGCCACAAAAGACAGGAATAAAGACTTCATCAAGCTCTTTTCTTTTGTATCCACTAATACATTTTGATTATGCTATGTTTGTGAACCATATCAGTCTGTTACCACCACGTATTTGAAAGGAGGTTTAAACAGAGTAGAATTATCTTCATGTAGAGTTCTGAACGGAGCATTTTTAATGTCTTCCAAGTATTAGTGTACTACTCTCCTAGGTTCAGGAATGTTAAAAGCACAATAAAATAGGCTTCTTTAATACAGTATCAAAAACAGGCTCTCTCCAATACAAATAATTCTTTAGAGACCTGCCTGGCCACAGACCTACTGAAGGAAATGATCGATAACAATTACAAAAGAAGGCACTGAGTGTCCAGTAAAGAGAGCACTTTTAGGAGCATGTTTAGTCCTGGGACAACTGCATGCAGAGTATGATGTGGAGTAGGTGACATCCAGCAATATTAATATTCCTGTGGGTTTCAATGTGGGACTATTTCTAAGTTAAAAAATCAATTCTACCTGGAAGAGAGAAACACTGGCAAGTCATTGATTTTTCTTCTATAATAAATTACAAAAAACACCCATGCCAGGTCTCTGGAACAATACTGCACAAGTACTGTATTAAAAAAAAAACCACAAAATCCCAAAGAAAAACAAACAAAATTAAACTTCACATCTGTCTTCTACCTTCCATCTCCCTTAATTGTGTCCCTCCTGATTGCTATTACACCAGGCCAGCATCTGAAAACAGCAAGTGCAGTTTCTCTTGTCCCTTAAACCATCTTTTCATTATAAATCCCATAATCCAATTCTATAACTTTCACCAGCTTGAATCTGTCAAGGTCATATGGAAAGTTGATGCTTCTGACCTTCCTCTACCTACAGTGTCTGTTGAATATTACAATTGTAGCAGGCAAACCACACATAGACAGAAGCAAGCAAGGTACATGAAAGCCCAGGAGAATAAATGTTAAAATACTGTGTTCATGAATACAAATATCTGACATGTGACCACCTCTGGCAGCCTCACGCTTCAAATTTACACAAGGGAAAAGGCAAATAGGGAAGAGCAGAGATTGATAACCAAGTGTCTGACCCAAACCCTCCCTCCTGTCCTGCAGAGGGCAAAGTCATGCTCAGGAAACCTCATTCTCACCGTGTTTCAGAAAGCAAAATGATATAAAAAGATATGGAGGTGGCTAGGTTTGGTTGGGTTTTTCTAAGCACTTGGCAGAACACAACCATTCCCCGAGGAGGGAATGATGTGGCTGGGCTCTGCCACTCTGGCTTTCCACACTTCAGGTGTGTCAGAGCATGCCATGACAGTCCCTCTGTGCAATAGCTTATGCCAACAAAGGAGGTGACTGCAGGGCAGCAGCAGATGCAGCAGTACAGGAGGGTGATGGCCTCAGTTACCACCACAGGATTTGCTCCTTGACATCTGCCAGAGCCAGGGGTGTGATGTTCCAAGGCACAGGACACCTTTCTGCTCTTGGCTAGAATTTGCCCCATGGCAGAGAGCAAAGCTAGCTTGCCCTGCTCCTCACCCTGATGGCCTGCTGATGTCCCCAGCTGCTTTCTCAGGCTACATTTCAGTTCGCCATAGACCAAGCTTTGTCCTTGTGCTCCTGTTTCAGCTACACGTGCCAGGCATATTTGTGCACAGCAGCACGTTTCCCCTCTGCTCTGGCTTTGCAGAGAAGCTACCAGAAAAGGGCTGACTGTGTGCCACCAACTCCACACATCTCAGAGCAAGGACCCCAAAGTTTCCTGGTCCATGCCAGGCCTCAGATTCCATGCCCACAGTATAATGAACTTGCTGTTGGTCAAAAGATTAAAGGTACAGATACAAAAAGTACCTTCAAGAGAGCTCCTGCAGCCTGCTAGGCACAGCAGGCAAGGACCACACATCTCACACGGGCCTTGGCTTCCAAAGAGGACATTCAGGCCAAGTGACATTGAATCACAGCCCTCCACCTAGGAGGCAGCAAGGCTTGAAGAGAAAGGAAGAAAAAGAAGAAAGGAAAAAAAATACCAAGCAAAAATAAAAAGAAAGCCTGCCTTGCCCTAGGCAAATATTCCACCTCGGTCAGCTTTTGCAGACTGATCTATTTACTGAGCTGTTTATTACAGCCACTAACATATGCATATTTAAGTCACAGAGAAGATTTTTCTCTCAAAAAACACCTTCAAAAGTGCTCTTTAAAAAGCACCTGGCAGCAGAAAGCAGGTATGTGACCAATGTTTGCTACCATCTCAAGTGAAAGGGAGGTTAAGGCAGTGTCAATGCTTGTTAGGAGCTGAGCCCATGGAGAAGCAGAGCAAGTTGTGGTGGCAACAGGACAGACCTTTTTACACAGAGGCAAACACGATGGGCCCACAATGCCAAAGATAATACACTGACATCTCTATGGGCAAAAGCAGAGTTTGGCAATGACAATTCTGGGATAAAACTGCAATTAGTAAGACATATTTAGGTGTAGTTCCCATGCACTAGTCACAAGTGCCACACAGGCAGCCAGCTTTAATGAACACGCTGCCCAATTCTGTGCAAACATCTGAAAACCTGTTAATATACAATGGATTTATTACAACAACCTTGGCCAGAGCAAAACTTCTACCTGTTCTAATTACAACACAGCTCACAGGTCCCTGTTCCCATAGTCCGTTATGCAGCCTCCCGAGGGTCTGTGCAGATTCACACTGCCAACCTCACTCAGCCAAAGCACATCAACGCTCTTGCCCCTAACTGAGCACTCTGTTAGAAAGTAACAAAGCCTCCCCAGGAAGAGTGAGCCAACACAGATGCTGAAAACCAGACTGCTCAAGGAGGCTTTCTGCTCACCCTGCATAGCCAAAATTTGGGGTCTGTAGGTCTCTACACTGACATACAGCCCAAAGACCCCAAAGTCTAGCAAGAGTGGTCTGCTTTCCCCATGTGATGCCAAGAATGGCTATTAACTGACAACGCATTTTGCAGAAACCATGATTTCAGCTGCTGAGAGGTGGCTACATTCCATGTAGTCACTGAGATCTGTTTCCTTCTGTGTAACAAGAGCTGTAGGACAGGACACTGAAAAGGTTTAATGCCTTGTTAGGTGGATGTATCTATTTACTCCTGCGGGATGCAAATTCTGGTGTGACCTAAATTCTCCTCCGAGCAGTACTAGTGCAAGTGCCAGAACAGCTAAGAAAGGAATGTGTCCTGCGTGTGCATACATGTGTGTCTGTCCATCCATTTGTCCCAGCTGACCAACAAGAATGGAACTGATCAGGGCTTTCCTTTCATTTGCTTGGTGCTTTGGAGTTCATGTTTTTAATAACCGCCAGATTCAGTTACTTAGATTTGAGAACACAAGAGAAAAGCTGGGGGAGGCAGAAGCAACTAAAGCATATCCATGTGGATGTGCTTGCTTATTCAGACTTGAGGCACAAAAGCAAACTGATCATATTACCATGGAGTTTCTCTGTCCTTCCTGTATTGCTGCCCTGCTTTCCAAACTCCTGCCCTGAACTGCTTATCCTTGTCCTGTTCACCAAGTGCAGTACAGACTGTCTGAGATGCTCAATCTTTTGCAGATGAGGAGGAACGCAAGGGTTACCTTTTGAAGGCTGTTTTCTGTTACAAAGCAAACTTAAAAAACATGACTTCCTTAGGCAGCACGTATTTTGCTTTTGCGATGATAAGAGATATCTTCAGATGCAGCACAATTCCTTCCTAAAAGGGCAGCAAAAAAAAGACCTTTCACTGCCCTCACCGGGCACAGTCAGGATGAGTCAGCTGCAATGCAAATGTTCATTTGTTTTTAGGTGGGATGGGCCCATATAGATGAGGGTAGGAGGGATTGAAGGGTTTTTTTTTTCTGCAAGGAAGAGTGACCTTTCTTGAGGACATCTGCAGTCTCTCTGCCACGTGAGAGGAGTAGCTGCAAAGAAGCTCCAGGGTCATTAGCAAGTCTGGAATGCAGCAGGACCAGTGTCTACGTAAGCAAACACTCCAACACTGCTGGAAAAATGCTCAAACTGGTTTAAACAAAGATAGATGGGCTTCTGATAGGACCCCAGCAGAAATCCCCGCACAAATTTTTCTTCAAGTGCTTCTGATACAGGCCAAGAAGGACAAAGTAATAAAAAAAGTGCTAACACTTTCCCCCTGATTGGGCTAAGCACTGAAAGGATGCTTAAAATCATTCTCCAAGAATTAGCACAATCAAAACAGGGAAAAAAAACCGTTTTGAGTAGTGTTTTTGTCCTACCTAATGTTCTATTAGGAGTTCTATTCCAAGACTTCTAAAGATTTCATATTACTGTGGGCTCTTCAAAAACCCATGCAGAGAAACATAAAACAACAATGAAAATCCTCTTAATTCAATCTGTGCTTTATCGCACAAGGCCGCAGCAGGGGATTTCTGGCTGTGGGAATACAAATACTCATCAATGCTACAGCCCAGGGTCCTGCTCCAATTACTACCCAAACACAAAATGAGACAGCCCCAGCCTGAAGAGTTTTCAGTCTAAATACACCAGACTTGGTGGAAAAACCCCAGGCAGCCAGGGGAAGCCTCAGCAACACCCAGACTGCATTCCAGCTGCTCTGTACTGGGCTGCTGCAGCCCTGATGCCCCTGGTGCCTCCCGAGCTCCTTCCTCCCTGCAGCCCTGCCCGTGTCCCACCTCTGCATCGCTAGCTAAAAGTGATCCTGCCCATTTGTCTCCCAGCCCCCAAGGGATTTCCCGCTCCCCACCCCCAACTCTCCCAAGGATGGTGCAGAGCAGTTTGAGTGGGCTCTGCTGACAGGAGTGACGTGGGCTGTGCGGGTAATCCGCGCCCTGCTGTGACATGCCAGCCAGCAGATGCTGACAGAGCTGGCAGCGATGGGTACCCGGAGTCCCTGACACATCCCCGAGCTCTCCACTCCTATGGGAAAGTGGTTTTGGGAGCTGCACTGCTCCTCCCCAGGGTCACCCCCACCTCCTTCCCTCGAGGTTAGCTCAGAGAAGGTTTCAGACATCCCTGTCTTGCTTTTATTAACCCTGATGGCTTTTCAGCTTCGAGCACCAGTCATTCAGCCTTCCTTGCTTCAGCTCCCACCCTGCAACACATCACCGAGGTTTTACATGAGGTTTTACACGCAACAGGACTGACACAGCAGGGAGTCAAAGTCTCCAGGGAGGCAGTCGTGATTATACCTTCATCTGCAAGGGCACCAGATGCACTGAGAAATAAAAATGGCTGCTGAAGCAACAGGAGAGGAGAGCAAGAGACTTCTCGGCTGCCTTGTACAGTCCCTGCAGACACTACAACAGGGACAAAGAGGACAGGGCAGCTACACTAGGGCTTGGGGACAAATAGGCCCAGAGGGGAGGAGGAAACGGAGCAAAAAGAAGAAACAGGGCATTAGAATAAGGCTGCAAGTCTTGCACCATCAGAGCAAGATTTGAGAGGGTTTCTGCATAAGCAGGAGCATCTTTTAACACCTTCCCCTACAATGTTTGGGAAGGAGCAACATTCCCTCCAAAGACAACTCTCTGTTTTGAAAATCTGCTGGTTTATGAAACAAGATTCCTTCACAGGGAAGAAAGAGCTTTCCTTCCTACAGCTGATCTAAAACATAATCATCATCTCTGCCATGCCTGGATGACCTTCCAAGTCCTCCTTAAAGACTCATCTATATGTCCGGCTTTCAACTCCCCATTAGCCTGAACACTGAAGTGCTATTGCATGGGCTGAAATGTCCAAGCCCACGAGGCTCTAGCTCTCTCCTGGCAAACTCATCCTGGGTTTGCTATCTGCAGCATCACGTGGAAGGGACTCTGGGAGCAGAGCCCAAGCACTGCATGCAGAACAACACTGCACAAACCAACCATTTGGGATCAAGAGCATATAATGGCTGCAAGCCTTACCCATGCTCTGATGCTTTAGGAATGGACAGCAAGAGGAAGAAACGTAGATCAGTGGGATCTGCCAGTACCGTTGGGATTACACACTGAGGTTTTGTAGTCAAACTCTGCTCAGCTGAAGCAGGGCTCTTTAAGGACCTAATCTCCGTGTGACTGTTCCCAGCATCAGTCGTGCCCCTGAGGATAACAGGGACTTAGGGAAGCACAGTCATGACGGCTGCAGTCTCAGGCACGTGGGCTGCAACTCCACCGTGCTGGTGCTGCCCTGACCACCTCTGAACCCCCAGGTACTCCACGCCCATTTCCCAAATGTCCCTCTGTTTAAGAATTGTCTCCTCTCACTATGCACCCAGAGCTGATCACAGTACCCAGAGTTCATAAGGCAAAGAAGAAGTAATGAGACAGAGTTAAAGCACCGTATTTCAGGCCATTGGCTTAGATGCCCATCAGAAGAACCTGGTGTGGGTACTGCTGGGTAGAGATGTTGACATCACTCATGCAACTCAACTGGAGTCCAACACTCCTATCTGTAGTGGTTGTTTTGGGTCTTTTTCTGACACCAGTGTAGGAGAACAGCTGAAAGATAGTGCTGTGTTAATGCAGAGTATGGTCAGAGGCAAAGTAAAACTTGGAGACCACTCACCAGTCACCTGGGCAATGCATTGTGATACCATACCCATCCTGGAGTACTAGCTAAACTCATCCTGGCTCCCATTCCCAGAATTAAGCAGAATTTGCCTCACATGTTAATGGTGCTCTGTGCACCTACCTCAGCAAGGGGTGAGGGCCAGCAGCACCTCTGCAGCAGTTTTGCTGGACTAGGTGGTGGGTCTTCTCACTGTGCAGCCAGACTAATACACAAAGTGGCTTGTTTTAAACATCCACATTCCACTGCTGCAAGAGGAAAACTTCCCAGAGCACAGGCTGCCACCTTCCAAACAAGGTCAGACACTGACCTCCTCCCCCACCGCCAATGACCTTATTAGCACTGATCATGGTTCTAATAATATCTCGCATTGTAAGCAGGCCATCTGCCGTAACATTTCACTGCAAACTTGGGGAATTGCTTGATTTGAGTATGCTCGTGTCCCAGCAAGCCAACTGTGGCCTCTCAGGAATACGATTCTTCCTCACAGCTTTAAGCTAAATGTTGTAGAAAGGCACCTCCAGGTCTTTCCAGCTTGGAGCTGAAGCATGTAAAGAACAGCACCAAGCCATTCCCAGGTGCTGGCTTCAGACAGAGGAGGTAAAAACACAAAGTTAGTGATTAATAATCCCTCACTCCAGCATCCGGCTCCCTTGACAGTGAGGACATCAAGTAACCATGTCACTGAAATCCTAAACCAAGGCCAAACACTAACCAGACATTCAGAGAGCCAGATGGAAAACCCGGGGCTCCCAAGGGATCAGCATTACTTTTGTGCCATGTACTTTCTACTGTGTGGACAGCAGAAAGATTTTACTATCCTAACACATTAGCTATGGTTAAGCTGAATATTTTCACCGCCATTACAGAACAGGGGGCTTTCCTAACAGGCAGGTAAGCTTACAGAACTAAGCATGCTTGACAGCTTTTCCTTTGGAAGGAGCCAGGGTTTGAAATCCTTACCCAGTTAGGACACCTGTCTAAAACACCCGGAGTCTTGCTACTACAGCAGCTCAGCTACACTCAGCCTTCAAAGGCATTTTTTTTGTACTGCTCCCGTGAGGTCAAAAAGTGCAATTAAGCACAGAGATCGACATTACAACACTTTGAAGCAGTTTACATCATTACAAGGCTCTGAAAGGCGGTTTTCCAAATCCTTGGTCTTTCCTCTAGTCAAAAGAGTGTCATCAGACATGGCACGAGCACTATATGGGGTGAGGAAGGGGGTCAGTGCCTGGGTCCCTGCTGTTTTATGAACAGCAATAAAACAGTATTAATAAGCCAGAAGTAAAACTGTGCCTTGTATGGGGCAACATTCACCCAAGGTCTTCAAAGCATTTATTTTAATACCAGCAAAACAATATTTATAGGGGCAGAATTTCAAAGAGCTCAGCTCCTCACTTGGAAATCTAACCACTTATTGAAATGCTCTGTGGGAGATGTCAGGAGATGGGCTCTCCAAAAAGCCTGGCACATCTTGTTTATATTTGTTTTAAAGCTTCTAAACAGCTCAATTACATAAAAGCATGTTACTGCACACCCTCCTTCAGAAGGGTGAACCAAGTGGCAGAAAACTATTGTCAGCTAAGGGATTACATCAAACTGATGCTATGCCACTGAAGAAATCCACCAACTCCACATGTTCGTTCAGTCACTTCCCTTGAAGGCATCTTTCACCACCTTCCCCCCAGCTCATTCTGCTGGCCTAATGCAGTCAGGAGCATGAGAAGTCCCTAGATAGCTTCACCAACACTGCAGCAAGACAGGACATCACAGCCAAGCATCCTCTTTGCCCCAGACTCTGTCCAGGCATAGAGAATTGTATGTTTGGTGCTTCTATTTCAATCCCAGTGTTAGCTACTGCTACATATCAGGGCTGGAAGACATAATGCTTGAACTTCTTCCCTAGAAGAACTTGGCAGTGCCATATTTTGCAACATGGCACCATTTGAGGTGCTAGAGCTCACTGTACATACACACACACCTCCTTTTGTGCTTCCTTGGCCAACTTCTGACTCACAGCAGGCGGGGTGAACGCAAGCACAGCCACTTGCCATTGGGGCCCAGCACTTCATCTCCCTCCTCCCTGTGCAGAGGAAGACCCTGGGGCTCACAGAGCATCCCCCTGCAGCTGTGCTGGGTCACAGGCATGGAGCTTGTGCTTGCAGATCCCAACAGGCTTGTCAAGACTGCAAACTCAAGGTGTGCCTGCAAAGAAACCCCCAAATGCTAAAGGTGGCAGAGCAAACGACCATGGGCAGCTCTTCCCCTTTAGAGAGTGGCCAAGAAGACCATTTCCCATACTCAAAACCTGATGCAATAGCTCACTCCAGCACAAGGAGCTCTTTGCTGCCTGCAGGAACTCTACAGCACTTAAAATCAGGCTTAAGTATTTTGCAGAACTGGAACCTTGGTCTGGAGGGCTTTGCCCTTCAAACAGGAAAGCAAGCCTCAGAGGCAGGAGATGGCATGCCATGGCCAGTGAACACTGCAATATGCCCATAAAAGGTTTCAAAATGCATCTGCTTAAGCACACATAGAAGCTCAGAAGGGTTTAGAGTCAACATCCCAAAAGAATTTCTCTCCTGCTTTTTTAGGCAAGTGTGAGCAGCAGTCAGCACTTTACCATCATCTTCCCAACCAGAAATCCAAGGTTACTCTTGGCTAATATTAATAATGTAAATGCTGCTGGCTTTACCCTTTGAGGATGGTGGTTTGCTCACGCCACAGGGAGAAGAATGAGGCAACATGAGCTGCAGGCAGAAGCAGAGGCCCTGCATTGCCAGGGCTGCCTGGTGAGGAAAGGAGAGGCAAGGCTGGCAGCAAAACCCCATTGCTGAATTTGCTTGGCCCACTGCCCTGAAGAGGTCGGCCTCTGAAGTGTGGTCTCAGGACCAGTTTGTGGGCACAGTTCTGCTTTCCAACATGTACAAGGGAAAAAGCACACAAGCCTGAGGCCCAAGGAAAAGCTGTAATCAATTAATCAGCTGCAAGAAGACAGGCAAGGATGGTGTTCCTGTCCTTGCCCCTTGCATTAGGGGTGCCTCCCAACATGTCAGCCTGTGCCTACACCTCTGCCAGCCTCTTGAATCCGTCCCAGAGACACCAAGCATGAGATTGGCACTCTCACATAGGCAACAGCAAAAGCATCTGCTCCTGGGTGGGCAAGCCCTCAGGAGAAATGTGGGGTCAGGAGGTCTGGGGCACAGATGGTGCTCTCCATCTACTGCACATCAAATATCCAGTCACCAAACGTCCACCCTCTGCAGGAGTACAGGCAATGAGCTAAGAAGAGAGCATCCCTCCAGGGTAACATCAGAACTAGTCTATGCCAGGAAACCTACAGACATCTCACCTTTCTTCCCATGTTACCATGGACAACACCAAGATTACAAAGCACATGTCCTTGTAAATGTAAAGGCCAAGGTAGTGCTCCCTGCTGAGGCTGCTCAGCTACAGAAAGACCCAGTAGAGATAAGGACGAGGCCAACCTCTATACACAACTCAAAGATTACCTCCTTGCTTTAGACACAGACAAGAATTCCTGTCAAGGACTCTGCAAGGACCTTTGCAAATGGCTGGCAAATGAGTAAGACCTTCCTGCATCTCCCTGTCTATTGCTATCCTTGCAGCACTGGCACCAAGTAACACCAGCCTGTTTCCAGTTACACAAGTTCATCACCCAGCAGCTCTACAGAGAGCCAGGACCAAGGGAATTCCAGCTGCTGGACTTTGTATTCAGTGTCTAAGGTGCTCTGTCCTCCTGCTAACCCTGCCACAGTGGCAGTAACCTGCAACAGAGAAGCAAACAGACAGCTCAGAGCAGCAACCTTCTAAACCATGACTGCAAAACCCAGCAGTGCTCATCTGCCACGGTTCAGCTGTCACAAAGTCACAGATAAATGAAATGAGACTACAGGGCCATCAGAGAAACCATTGGATAACACTAAAAAAAAAAATCAAACGTGCTGTGTACAGACCTCTGTCCCACAAAAAGATCAGCTAAGCAGATTAAAGAGACAAGGTGTATCCTTTCCCTGGAAAGCTGAACATGGCTAGGGAGGTCACACACCATCTTCAAGTAACCAGCCTTAACCCCACAGAGAGCATCTGCGGTCCAGACACTGGGGCAGGCCTGGAAGATGCTCAGCCAGTGCCACATCAGCTTCTCCATCAGTGCTCTCCATCCCACAGATATGCCAAAACTTCTGAAGACACTACAGAGAGTATAGAAAGAACGTGTGCCAATTAAATTAAGCTGTAAAAATATGGAGCTTGTTGCAACCTATAGACAAAAAGGGATCAGGCCTTAATTATTTTCCCCCCACAACTCTCTTATTCACCTTGAAATACCTTCAAATTTACTTCAGAGAGAAATACAAAGAGAAATATAAAAATTAACAGAGAAAGACAGAGAAATACAGTATGAACAGTTTTTATAAATAAAATTGAGTCTAAATACATTTTCCCCACTTTAAGTTGTTTGATTTGGTAATTATAAAAAGCACTTATGACACGCTGTAAGACACACAAGCATCCAGAGTAGACAGAAAGCTGCTGCAAATCTACTGTTGCCACACAGGTAAGTGGCTTAATGACCAAGGAAAAGTGGATGTTTGTCACACAGGTCACTTGGCTCAACACTGTTCTTGTGGAATACAGACATCTCCACTACACTGAGATGAGACATGGAGTCGGAATGTCTCCAAAAATATCACTATGGCTTTGTTTGCTTTCTTCTTCCGCTCTAAAAGTGTAACCATATGCTAAGTTTAGTGGGTGTTTTTAGTTGTTTCCTAATTTGGAGTTTATTTAAATTTTAAAAAAATAGATTTGATTGCCAACCAGTAAGTCAGAAATAATTCTAGTCAAGTCAGCATAAACCAGGTACAAATTAGCATGAAAACTGTGAGGAACAGCCTCAGGTACATCAGTTTCAAGATCATATAGTACATCCATTGCCCGAGCAGTGTGAACTTTTTGGATTGCCGTGGGATTTTGAATATTATTACCAGAGAATAACACTTCTTTTAGAAAATAGACAATTTAGACAAAACTACTTTTAACTTCTTTTTCTGCCTGTTCGTAGAAAACTTTTCACCTCCTTTTTATAGAGTACTGCTTTGAAACATGCAATAGTTTAACAATGTTTTTCACATGAGACCTCCCAAAGTCAAAACTCCCATTACTGAAATTTTTCACCCCACTATTTTACATCTCAAAATGCTCTTTGAAGATTCAATTCACGTTAACATTCATAAAGAAAATTTTAAAACCCCTGAACAGCAAAAAACCCCAGCCCACTCCTCACAAAGTTGCGTTTGTAAATTTTTTTAAACCCCAAGTCCTCAGTGCAGATACCCAAACTGTGAGCAGTATAAATCAAAGCCTCTGTGAACATCTGATGTGCATTACCTACACAGTTTTATATAATATGTCACCATCTCCTAACGCCCTATCTCTCAGCTCTCTGCTCCATTAGTGACCAAAGATGATGCTTTTTTTTTTTTCTTCCTGACAACATGAGAAACTGAAAACACAACCAATGACTTTTAGGCCAGAAACTAAGAGCTGGACAGGCTCAAATCCCACCCTTCTGATCCAGCATGAATAGGAAAGTTAATGACTTGATGAGCAGCCCACCAAAGTGCCAAAACAAACCTTTGTAGGAACTGCCATGAGCCAGCAAACCATGTCCTGGTCTTTACAAAAAGCACTGGCTCTGCAAGGGACAGTGCACACTGAGCGAGGGAGAGAAGCAATAAACAAACCCAGAAGCACCCGAATTTGCAGGGGTGACATGACATTCCTCTCCTTTGCTCAGAACATCTCTGAGGTGCCACAGGACCTGCCTAGGAGGTACCCGAGAGCACTGGCTGCTGACCTGCAGCCCCCGTGGTCACTTCTGGAAGCAGGGTGGTCCAGCATAGCCAGCTCCTGTGCCTCTGGATTGTCCTGCAATCAAGCAGTGCAAACTCTCCTGCCATTCACACAAATTAATTCAGAGAACACTGCTTCCAGAATAACGAGGAGGGATGCACGAGTAGAGTGAGAGCTCTCTTGGCATCTGATTCGAATCACAGCTTTTTGCAAGGAACTATTTTTAAGTTTTGTATCAATCTGCTTGAGAAAGGTTCCTTCTGCTGCCTACAAATGTGCAAACTCCCCCTTCAAAGAAACACAGCTCAGGACAGCAAGATCCAGCCTTGCACTTTCAACCTAATCAAGACCAGATATTTCACGACCAAAGCATTGCACAACACACAACGTTCCTGCAGAGCGTGTTCTGGTGACCCCCACATAAGCATCAGTGAGGGCCCCCCATTACCTTCAAGGAATCCTGTGTGTTCTTCACAAGATTACAGGTAGCACACAGTTACCTGTGAAAGAACCCACACTGAGGCAGTCTGACTGCTTCTGGAAGCCTTATTGCCTCTTCCACTGGAACAGGTGTGGAACTACTATAGGAGATTAAGGAAAAAGGGGAAAAAGGGTTTCAGTAAGCATATGGATGCTGTGCATGACCTGACCAGTGAGGTGAAACCATTGTTTGCTGGGTTATCAGAAGTTCCTGTATGAAGGCATTGTTCAAGCTTAAGAGGTCTGTGAGAAAAAAAATACTAGCAACAGCAGCACACAATGGATGCAGATAAGCAACGTCTGAACAAAGCCCTGGGCGGCTGCAAGACAACGGGAAAACTTATTAGCCACAAGCATCCTATATCCTGCCTCCAATAAAGCAACACAGATGTTCTGCTAATGCAGGGCTGAAAAGACAAGAGAGCACTAAGCAGCTATTGAGCCCTTCACAGGAGAGAGGGTCAGCGTTCCACAGCTGTTGGGCACAAAAAACATCCACAGGATGGGCACGAAAAGCCTCTTAAGGAGTCTGAGAATGCAACATCTCTCTGGCGACCGATAAGGGTGGTCGCCCTTACAGCCATGAGCCCCTCAAGACCACTGCAAACAGGGCTTTGCAAGCCCAGCTCTGGCCCAGGAGCAGAATGACCATTATTTGAGGGTTTAGTCCTCAGGGGAGTTATCCCCACTGGGAAATGCATGGCGTTGGACACACACACACTCAGGGGACTGGGACTGCAGCCCTCCATGGCACAGGAAAACAGGGCTCTGCCCACGGAGAGCTGATGGACCCATGGGGCTGAAGGAAGTGCTCCAAGATCCACTTTTGTCTGCAAAGAGGGATGCAGAAACAGCCTCATCACCTTTGGCCAAGTGCTCTGCATAGTCGAGTACTTCCTAAAGACAGAGCTGTCAGCCCTCCATGAGGCTTTCCTAAGTCCAAAAAATCTGTTCTCTGGAAAATTCAGGCCACTTAACCAGCACACACTGGGCATCTGCTAGTGAGTCAAGAGGAAACTGCAACCAGAACATTATTTAACAGCCAGTTACACAGGAAACACTCTGAGCTGTAGAAGATCACACCCTACTCCTTCCTCTGGTTTTTTTTTTTTGTTTTCTTAACGTGGTATTCCCACTGCTGAAGTGGGAGAAGTGTTTGCTCATACCAGGGGGTGGGATTTGAACTCCAGCTGCCCATGGACTTGGTCCTGCAGATTGTCCCAGCCCCAGCTGTGCAGAGAAGGGCTGGCACCGAGAGCCTGGGCACGCTGCAGGAACTGCACTGCCAACAGCACACGTGGGGAAGCGTCACTCACCGGGTGACAGTACAGCTCAGAGCCCAGCCAAGCTGGGTGGCTCCCCAGGATGCTGCAAACACCAGCAAGAGGCACAAAACTGCCCTCCACAGCGTGACAGCTCTCCTTTCCATTCACAAATAAACACTATAAAATATGAACATATTAATCTCTTAATTAAAAGTATCTGCACTGCCACTGGCTAAAATTCAGAAGCTTCAAGGGCATAAAGAACAAGATTTTTTTCCTCCTTACATAAAAAAAAATGTTTGTCTCTCACTGTTGGCAAACCAGCAATGTAAATGAACATTTGAAAGTCACTGTATAACTAAGTCATTTTATATAATCAGATTAAAAAGAGAAAACCAAACGCAAACAGAAAACTTGAGCTTCTTGGAAAAAGAGAACAGAAATTAAAATATAAAGAAGCCACTAACAGGAACAAAATGGGTAAACCAGTGTTAGTCCAGATCCAGTCCTAGTCTGAACCTCTGCATATATAATTCTACTAGTTCTGTTACTCATTATGATCATTTTTAAAAATAAAAACAATTTTTTTCAAGCAACAGTTGAAGTTCAAGAGAAAACTTTTAAGATGACAAAATTTTCTAGACTCTTTCTAGAAGTTTTACCAGGTTGATTAATTTGGTCAAAACATTAAACACAATGTCAAGAATTTTCATTTGCTATCAGTTATCCATATGGGCTCAGAAAAAAAATACTTTTGTGCAGTCATACATTTGGGAAAAAGAAGGAAAAAAAAAATGGATCTTCCTTTCCCAAGAACCATGGTGAAGTGAGGCCTAAGGAGATGCCCACATCACCCTCCTGTGAGCGCCCCCCCTACTCCTCACCCTGACTCACAGTCCAGGTCTTTCGTATTTCTGAAAGTCACCCCTGGAACTCCAGCAGGGAAAAGCAACCAAGAGCCATTTGCCTCCAAAATCGACTCCACAAGGATTAGCACCAACCTCAAGGCTCAGTGACAGCTCCAACAGGCCTGGCAGAGCCATCGAGTTCATGTGTACCTAGCAGAAAGCATTTTCCCAATGGCCATTTCTGGAAAGGTTCTTCTAATATTTTTGCTAGTCCTCATCTACAGGACAACCTTAAAGTGCATTTGCAACTCTGTCTCCAGGAAATAGGTGTAAAGTTGATTCCGTATCTTAAAATGCTGCTTTCGTTTCTGCTGATTAAAAGAACATTTCAGGTCCCTGCACAAATGCACAGCTGATGTGATCTGGACACTCAAAACTGGGTTTTAGTTCTCTACTCTTCTTATTTCATTTGCTGCCCACAACCTGTGTTCTCTGCTCCAGGGACAGCTGTATCAGACCTGAGCTACCACTGAAAAAGGTCCTGGATAAAATCCTCTCTCTCTGCAATGCCTGGCACTCCAGGCAATCGCACCCGATGTCAGACTCAGCCTGGATTCCGGGAGCAGCATCCTCCCTGCAGGCACAGAGCAATAAACAGCTGTTCTGCACATCCCACACCCCTGCACACCGAGCCACTCGGAAGGGAAAGGACAGCAAGGAAGCTGAGGAAATGCACGCGTTACAGTCCTCACCTTTAGGGAGTCAAAGCAGGCAATAACTCGACCATTTTCCACATGGCAACTCCGTGACGGATGGGCGAACTTGCACTCTGCATCAGACCGAGAACAAGTCCCTCTCTGAAACTCTCGACACACTTCTAACGTCAGCCATTTTGTATCACGAACCAGGGAAACGTTTACAGCCATATTAAAAAACAAAAATTAAAATGCAAGCAATCGCACCCTTCCTCAGGGTAATATTTACTGCTGATCTTCTTTTTTCTTCTTTTTTTTTAAAAAAAGGGTAAAAAAGTGAATTCAAGTTAAACGTGAAGAAATAACTAACTTGTTGCTTTGGTAGAACTCCTATTCATCAGCACTTAGGTTTTCATTTAAGTCAAATCGTGTTTCTTTAAACAAGAATTAAACATAAAGCCAATCATAAAATAGAAATCTTATCAGAACAACTGAAAATCAAATTAGAGGCCAGCTCCTAAAAGTGCAATTGTAGAAGTTAAAATACAAGTGTTATATTTTGTGCCACTGCCAAAGTTACTTGCAAATAACTGGCAGACTTTCAAAAGAATTCTGTGCTCTCCAGTTAATGGTTTCAATTATTCTTGCAAAAAGCATATGCTGCTGGCAGCACTTCAGTTTGTGGAATGGTCTCGGTCCTTGGGGAGAAAACTTCGGGTTTTGTTTTTTTTCCTTCTATTTCTTGCTTCTAAAAATTATGGTTCACGAGCATCAAAACAGGCAAAAGGATGTCTGCTTTTTTTTTTCCCCTTTCTTTTCTTTTAAATATTTGCTACATAGTCGGGGGAAGGAAAAAATAAAATGGCTGAGCAAACTGCGTGTAAATGGGGAGCAAAAAAAAAAAAAAAAAAAAAGGGCAAGGCTGGAGGAGCCGCCGTCAGGGCACGGACCGCAAGCAACGCCGAATTAAACAGAGAGGGGGGCGAGGGGCAGAGAGAGGCAGCCCTAGACAGAAATCCAAGCAGCGGTGGCTTCAGGAAAGGCACTTTTCAGCAACCTGCAGGAAAAAGAGAAATAGAATCAGCCAGGAGCCTGCGGCCCCGCTCGGGCGGGCGGGCGCGGGGCGGCGCCGGCGGCCATTGCGGGCACGGGGGCACTGCCCGCGCCGCGCTGCGCATGGGAGGCGGTGCCGGCCAATGGCGCTTGCCGTTACAGCAGCACCCGCGGGCAGCCGACCAATACAAGAGACCGTTTCATAGGGCCGCGGTGGGTGCCCGCCGCACGGCCGCAGCCCCGGGACCCTCCGGGCCCGGCCGGGACAGCCGGACCCACAGGCCCTCCCACACTACGCGGGAATAGTCTGCTCTCCAGTCTTTTTTTTTTTTTCTTTTTTTTTTTTTTAATTTACATTAACTAACCCACCCCCTCTTCAGTCGGAAACGTTCAGGCAGGAAGAGCAGCCGGTGGTTTTCTTAGATGCGAGGCTCCGGCTCAGCCCTGCACGGCTCCGCGCTTCCAAGGTGTTCCATTAACCCAGCCCCAGCGCAGCGCTGCTCCTGCCGTGGCGCATGGAGACAAACGACTGCTTCGCAGCCGCTCCTCTATGGAGTCAGAGCCTACAAAACTAAGAGCAAACCCGACAGGGGAACCTAAGCCACACACACACACACACGGAAAAAATTAACTCATTGCTCACAGCTGTAGTTTTCCACCAGACCAAAGGCAACTCGAATTACTCTGACTCCAGCAACTCGTGTTATACAACAAACAACTTTCAATGCATTCCAGTTGAAGGCTTCCTTGGCATCCACTAAAATGTTAAGCTGTCCCTAGAGTCTCCCATTCTAATATTAGCTGTACCATTGCCGCCTGATAGGATTGGGCTGTTTCCAAGTTCCCAAAATCCAGCCCTTTATCTTCCTAAAGTACGACCGTCCACTTTTGCGAACATTTGACAGGCGCGGGATGTTGACTGTGTGACTGCTATTAAGATTTCAAGCTTTCGTAGGAGAAGAGCCTTCAACTACAAAAAAAGGAAGCTTAAATTCCTCTTTTATTATTGGTGTGTTATTGCAATTACACTGATCAGTAACTGAAACCTACTGGAGCTGGAAACAATGGAAACAATGCTACCAAGGAAGAAGTGTGGGAAGAGGCTGTCATCAGCAGCAGGGGGTGGGGCACAGAGGCTGTTTGATTCACAGATCGAATTATTTCAATTTAGAAAAAACAACGCTCGTTAAACCTACACTGCAAGTACTTTCTAGGCTTAATTAGACTCAAGTTGATAACAAAACCTGCCCAGATCCCTGCAATCCAGCTAGAGGCATCAGCCAAAGCTTGGTTTGACCCATGCTTCCAGAAGGACCTTTGCAGTTTTGCACATCAGGTGGGGAACAGAGACTGCAAACGTCATATTTGCCTAGCGTGTTTTAAACTTCAAAGAGAAGGAAAAAAGGCACATCTAACCATGCTCACGTCTTTTGGGTTTTGTAAAGAAGAGATGCTCTAAATCAATTCCAATTTTGCAAACAGGGCAAACTTATACAGGAATTCCATTCACTGATATGTGGGCTCCCTGTTCATATGAGCTCAGAAAGCAAAAGAAAGGAGAAGATGGGCAGAAATCTTCTGCAGGGAGCTAAGGACTAGCTGGGTGCAGCTCTTATAAACGAGCTAGAACAGGTCAGATATGGGTGGGGATTAGAAAGAATGCACTCTCAGAAGTTCTTTCAAGCAGACTGAAATGCAACCATCTTGTGGATTAAGTGCCTATTCCACAGCTTCAGACTACCAAGGGAAGTGAGGGTCTGTTAATGCTGGGGATAGAATATGACGGATCTGACTTAACACACAGTTACACCAAACACCAAGATGTCCAAACAGTGTAGTAACCTCCGCCCTTCCCAGCTCTTCAACCTCAAGAAATCCCAGTGTAACAAACCAAATGTTGATCTTGCTCTCAAACCGGGAGCACACACTGCCCAGGGGTACATTGCTGCACTAAACTGCTCAGTCGTCAAAATGAAGGGCATCGTGTTAATGAAAGCTAAATCAAATGAATTTTACAAAACATTAAACTACAAATATCAAAACATTCGGACACATGTAACATGGTGGATATTTTCCTTTACAGCTCATGGAGGAGGAAACAAACCCACTGATGCAAACTGCCCCTGCCCCACACCCTGCAGAAGGGCACACTCATCTGTGCAACATTCAAGAGACAAGAAATTTTCTGTGCCATGGAAACAACCCACCTCCCTGCAGAAGGATTGACTCATCTCAGACCCTGGCACTAGGGCTCCTGTACTGGAGGGAGCCAAATGAATAAATATATTCTTCATACTGCAATTGCAGAGCACAGCAGCAGGACACGCTGCCCCATCACTTGTTTGCTGGCCACTCAGGAGAGCAGTTAAGCACATGTTTAACTCTGAGCGTGCCAACAGTCTTTCTGGAAAGAAAACCTGAAGCATGTACTTAAGTGCTTTGCTGAATCAGGGCCTAAATAAATGAATCTGCTTCACAGGTTTATCAGGACTGGGAGGCCAGCAAGCACAGACAGCAGTCATCGTGTTTCGGCTTACATGATCACAGCCCAGAGGAGCACGAGTTCGGCTTTTCTGCAAGTCAACAAATACAGTTCTGCTGCAAATCCCTCTCCATGTGGTCACGGGGAAGGCTGGAAACGCATGCATGCAGGGCTGACATCACAGCAAGCGCTGCACACTGCTGCAGCGAGGCTCCCACGCACAGCCCAAGGACAGCACACCTCAGGAACACCGATAATACACAGCTTCAGCTCTCCGGGTTTCAACTCCTGGCAGCAAACAACTGTTCTCACCAGAATGCACCCTTACAATTGTTTTGTATTACCCTTTCTTTGGGGGGGGAGGGTGTGGGGTGGCCGGCATTTTATTCCCTTTGTTCTCCCATATATTTCAAATGGGAGGAATTTAAAAAAAAACATCTATGCCAAAACTAACATACGACCTACAAGGATTAAAAAAGTAGCTCCAGAAATCAGGGGCTTTGTTAGCATGCAGGAAATACAACAAAGGGAAGGTGCTGCCTTTTGAACCCTTCCCAGCAAGCCAGAGCCGTCTGGCAGGGCTCAGCTCCTCCACTACCAGATGAGCCAATCTCATTTCAACGGCATTGGCATCAAAGCTGGAGAAAGCAGCAGAGCAGAGAGAAAAGCCTGTGGCCTTTATCCCTGTAAAGAAACTACAATATCCCTGAAGCCCCTGCTCCAGGGCCACTTGGTGGGCCCAGCTCTAATTGCCTGAGCTGCAGGAGGATGGGGCTTGCTCCAGATGTCAGACCCAGCCTTGCAGCTACCGAAGTGCAGGGAACAAGGGCAGTCTAAGGAGCAAAGGTCACACCAGGGCTCGCCTCTGGAGGGACTGAGATGCCCTGACCGCTTGAGGTAACATGAGGACGAGCATATTCACTTGATGCTTGAATTCCTCCTGCTTGCCACGAAACTGATCCCCTTCCACTGACAGCCCCCATGGATGTCAACTTGTGAGGACACTTCCTGACAGCCGAGTTCAGAAATGGTAATTTATGTGACAGGATGGATTCGAGCAGCTCCCAAGTGTAAATGATGCTATTTAAAAGAGATTTTTTCTTTCCTTTTTTTTTTTTTTAAGAAAAAAGGACTCAGTAGAAGTGCCAAGGTGGGTTCCTTATTTACCGTTTCTCAAGGATTTCTGGGTCACAACTGCTCAGCTGAGAAACAGAAGTGCTGTTGCCCCAGCTCACAGTCCAGTGATTAAGAACAGCAGCTATTCCCTTTGCCTAAAGAGGAATAGGGATACTGCAGACACACTGGAGTTTTCCCAAGGTTAAGTTCCAGCTGTGCCTGTTCTTTATCATATGTTATTCTGTCCATGCTCCTCTTCAACTCAAACCACCAGCCCGTGACCCTGCAATTGAGGACTGGCTCTCCTGAGTCCAAGCTCAGCCTTGCCAGGCTGCAGTGTGCTTCACCTAGTTTTGCAAGTTATGGTCAATGAAAGCTCAGACCCATCCTGGATGGATGGATGGATGGATGGATGGATGGATGGATGGATGGATATCCTGGAGGCACAGAAATAAAGAAATTGTGCTTGCGAAATCGAGACCTCCAATTTTACACCAATTCCACTAAAACTAAATATTGCTATTAATGTTCACTGAGTATCTAGATACTGTCACAGTCCAAAAAAGACTTTTGTCTATGGACTTTCCTCAAAGCACTAAATTCAGCTGACAGTACAAATGCCACACTCACTCATCAGTCCTCTGAGATGATTCTGTAACCTGGGATTTTTATTGCACCTTAATGAGTATGGAAGAGCTTGGTGTGCCCACCACCACATCCTTGATAAGCCAGAATAGGGAACTCCTCACCCAAACAGCAGTGAGATGTTTCCATTATCAAACAATCTCCCAAATAAACACAGTGTTCCTGGAAACACTGCAAGGCAAAGAGAAATGGGAGCAATGAAATTAGCACATTGAACTGGTTTGTTCTGAAAGAGAAAGAAAACTCTGTGGAGACCACCACCCATCTAACAGCCTTCCTTTTTTTTTTCCACTGTCACAGCAAGTAGTAAAGAACACATGAAACTATATCCTTGCTTATCAAAGGAACCAAAAAGTTATAGTCAAAGGCAAGGTTTTACTGAAAAGTGTTCTACTGTTACATTTATTGGCAGCGATGCATGAGGTAAGATAATGCACATTTATGGGCAGCTTTCCAAGTCAGTGAGGAGGGGAAACAAAAAAGTTTAAAAAAATCTTCATCTAGGTTCTACCAAGCAGGAACACGTGACAGTAGTTGAGTTGGCTGACAGCAGAGAAGTTCATTTTGGCTCAGAAAAGCCCATGGCAAGTTAGGTGCTGTCACCATTGGATCACAAGGCTTTACTTGGGACTGATTCAAAAGTGCTGCTTCACAACAGCAAAAGAAACCACAAAATCAATCCCCGTAAAGTCCAGGTGTGGATCCTCCATTGCTGAAGCAGCAGTGACAATGCTCCTACCCTCCCTCACATAAAACACAGCAGTGTTCAGATTCCCACAGACACAATTCCTTCCCATGTTCCAATGGTGGAACACTGACAGTTTGCTCACAGCGGGGCTGCCTCGGCCACGGGCTGGCTCCTGCCCCCCACGCTCCCAGGCTGTGCACTGGGACCGGAGCCATCTCGGCAATGGCAGCTTCTCCAGGGCTCCTGCGCTTCGTGGGCTGCAGTATTGAGACCAAAGAAGGTCAATTCATTTTCTGTCACCTGCAAGAGGTATTTTTGCTTTCAAATTAGAAAATAATCTTCTATTTTTTGCTCTGGCCCTCATACTTTAAAACAAACACTTCAGGGACACAGTAGACACTTTGAATATTTCCTTTTTGAACATTCTGTACCTGGACACTTTCTCCCTCAGGGAAACAGTTTACTTAATTTAAGGTAGACCTTTACAGCTAAAAGAAAATAAACCTCCTTTTGTTCTTCTACCAGTTACTCAGAAAAAGAACAAGTTTCCTCTACCATGGCATGCATGAAAAGGTTCTGTTCAAGGTCTAATCACAGATGTTGGGGGCCGTGAATCACCAGGGGTCACACCACGTGCCAAAAAGTCAACTCAGCTCCGAGTGCCGTATGTTCAGAATAGGATGGCAGAACCCAGAAATAAATAATAAAACCATGCAAGCAAAACAACCCCCCAATGCTGCTGCAATGGAAAAGCCTCATTTTCAGGACATAAATCCACTACAGAAGTGACAGGGTGGAGTTTGGGCATGCAGGTACCACACAAATCTGTACTGAAGGAACCACTAACACTTGTCCTTTCCTCACACTCTCTAATTCTGCTGGCTTAGAGCAACTTTGGAGAGTGGCTGATACTGGTGACCTCTCTGGATAGAGCAGCACAAGGAACATCCTCCTGCCCTTCAGTGGGGAAGGCTGTACATACTGCATCCCATCTCTTCAGAGGCTCTCCAGCCTTCCTAAACTCCTGGATTTATGGCACTCGAAGATGGCTGTGGGGCTCTGCAGGGCCAGCAGTGCCACTGTCCTTGGGAAAATGGATCATGCATCATTTGCCTCCTCTGGGAGCTTCCCACTGCTCTTAGATGTCCTGACACAACCTCAGCACCTCTCTTCCATGCAGAGGTGGGCAACTGAAAAAAAAAAAAGTGGGGGGAAAAAGGAAAATATGCAATATAAAGTAGCATGATGGAAGGAAGCCCTTCACTGCAGAGAAAAAGAATGTAAAAATACAGGGAACTTTATCCTCCCTTGTGTACATGCAATTCTCCACACTTACACCCTGAAGCAAACAATCACAGGAAAAATTAATGCTGAGTTTAAGGAAACATTGAAAAAATCCCTTTGTTTTTGCACTTCTTGTCCACCAAAATTCAGGGAACTCCTCTCCCCTTCACTCCTACAAGATTAGTTCTTCGAAATGCTTCCACAGGCAAATGGCTGGGAGTTATTTCTCACTATCTGCTGGGGATTTCTAAGCCAAAAATGCACTACAAAAACACTGCATTTTAAGGAGCTTTTTTGTTTATTTGTTGATCTTTGAACAAAGTCACAGAAGCTGCCTAGCTGGACCCACACACATGCCTTGGCAGAGCAAATACCTTCCCATAGGGTGTACCAGGGCAGCACGCATTGCGGTGCTTCAAAGGGAACTTCCCCCTCTTTCACTAAATAGATACGTTGTTAGAATAACCACACATGCACATTTCTGTTCTTTTGGGCTTTTGATTTTCTGCCATCAGCTTATTTGAAACCAGTTAGAGGTCAAGACCCCTTTCCTAGCCCAGCTCTCTACTAGGACTGATAGTGACCCATTGCCATCCCACCCCTGTGGGATCTGGGGAATGCTCTGCTGATCACGCAGCCAAGTGAGAGCTTTGCTTGACTAAGGCCATCACCAATAAGAGACACATGGAGAAAAATGCTCCCTTTTATTAGGACCTTCTGGCTTCCTACATGAGGCAACTTCCCAGTGCAGAGGGCAGGGAGCTGCCTTACAGCAGGGCGGCTGACCCCAAAAGGAGCATTTCCTCTGCAGTGCAGAAGCAGCTACTGCACTTGCTGTGAAACAGTGCTGAAATCCTCTCCAGTGCCAGCACCACTTGGGAGGGGTTAGGACCACAATTACACCAGCTGCAAACACAAAAGAAAAGAGAAAAAAAAATTGTTGGCAGGGATCTCTGGAGGTCAGCTAATCCAAACCTTGTCTCAAAGCACAGCCAGCTTCAGAGGTGGAAGCTTCCATATCCAAGCACAAAGAGAGCTGTCTCACACAAAGAGAGCTCAATTGAGTCAAACAAATTTACAGAGGAGACAGGAAAGGCCAAGGCTCATTAAGGCTTGTTCCCCACCATGTAATCGTAAGAAATAGGATCAAGCAGATGTATCCCACAATCTATCTGATTATCCTACTCAGTGTTCAAGAAACCCCCAAGGTCCTTGCCAATCAGGTAAGTGTCTGCATGTGTTTGGGACAGCTGAGAGGAGGGAACGCTTTTACCCCACTGCCCTTCCTGAGATTCTGCTGACAGGAACAACCTACAGGTATCTCCTAGGCTGCAAGCACAATCCTAGCCCTCAAGACAGGCAATATACTCAGTCAGGACAAAAACAGAAACAGGAGCCCAGCTCAGTCATTCACTGTGCTGCAAAGACAGTCTGGGACTTTGAGGCGGTATCAGATGTGTTCTATACACAGAGGAGACCAACCCAGGTCTGGTGCTTCATAGATACCTCTGCCCAGGCACACATACTTGTGCCTGAAAAATTCCCACTCCAGACTTCTCAGTAACAGAGCCTTCTGCTCAAAGAGACGGGTTTTTCTCCAACACAAAGGCACTTTCCCTGCAGGTCCCACGTTATATCTTCTATAAGCACATACATGCTCCTACACACACACTACAGCTGAAGACACTCCAGTGTTAACTGCTCTACCTGGTCACCACAGGCCTGCAGAAAGAGGAGACAGCATTTGGACTGTGGTTTGAATTCTTTCTCAGCTGGAGGAATTCAGAGAAAACAAAAAAAGTTTTTCTTTTAACATTCTTTGTACTGAGCGCTTGGATAAGCCATAAGTAACTTGGCAGCAAACCAGTTTGGTACAAACACAGCACACCAGAACACAATGCAGTCATCACAAAGCCACCACTCTGGGCCAGACAGTAATTTTCCCCTTCGCACAGGGCAGGCCTCCAAAATCTTTGTGCTCCTACATTCAAGTCCATCTGAGTTACATGATGAGTTAAAAATGAGGACTCGTGCACAATAGGGAAAATACCTATCATTTATAGGCTACATGGAAGGGAAATACAGTGCACAAAGGTACCCAAAATACATTGGCCAAACAATTCAGGACTTGAGAAAAGTAAAGCCTTGACTAATTTCTCAACTCAGACCTCCAACAGCATCCTCGGGTTGCAAATCAAATATGCAATGGCAGGAGGAGACTGAAAGGCTGGTAACAAAAGCATCCAACGTATTTACAGTATTTTCTTTCAGAATTAAAATAAAGAAGTTAGAACATGTAAGAAAGCAGGAAAACCAAACATAGTGGTAATTGAGAGCATATTTACCACTTCCATATGCCAGTGAAAACCCAGAGCAGCCTAGTCACAAACCCCAAAGGCATTATCATTGCACAGGTAGTCATCATTTTGACAGGAAAGATGCTCTAGTCCTGTCAGAGTGGGACCCTGGAAACAGGGGCTCAAACACTGCTGCAGCCACAGGTGTCACAAGTGACAAGTCACTTAATCCCCCTGAAAACAGGGGTTGCTCCTTTCCCTTCTCTCAGTGATGTCTGGCAGATAAAAAACAGGAACTGCAATCAGACATTAAGAAACTGCTGCGGTAAAGGCTGCAGAGGCACCAGATGAACAGATCTGTCTCAGACCCCACAGCCATTACAGTATGAAGCAGGACAGAGGAGAAAGAGCAGAAAGCATGCACATGCACAGAGATCTGCCCCATTAATCCAGCAGGCTGCAACAGGATGAAAGGCACATCCAAGAATTCCAATCCTGCTTGTGCAGCAGTAAACACCCTCCCAGCATGCAGGGGAAGCACTGCTGTCGTACTTACAGGGGAGCAGCCAAGTCAAAAGGCACCTAAAGCTGTAAGGGCGAGGTTTGGCACCAAGCACCACCCACTCTACTCTCTGCCCAGGGCCCCTGTGGGAAACAGGGTTTAGGGGTGCATGCGGAGAGAAGCCAGCACAGCTAAGCCCTAAAAAAAGGCAAGAGAAAGTCAAAACTATCCTTGAGGCACTTCCCAAGCCATTCAGAGTTAGTGTTGGCCTCTCCTGCCTTCCATGCACCCCAAAATTGTTATTCATTACTCTATACCTCGCTGCCAGGTGGATGAATCAACTTTTCAGGGACTGAATATCCTCTGTTTTCCCTGACATGCCTGAGTCATTGACACCAACTGAAATCCTCAGATCCTCAATTATCTCATTACCCTCCTGCATCTGTAACACCACAACCTGTAACTCCTCTTCCCCGTGGAAGTCTTAGTGACCTGAATTATTTCAACTTCCCCCTTAATGCCGGTGGGCATGCTTTTCTTCAGAAAGCATCTGAATCAGGATGAAACCTCTGAATCAAAACCAGGGGCCCAAGAAGGTGGGCAGATGTACAGATGCACAGTGTCTTCCATGTTCCCCACCCTTCCTGCCACCAGTCCGCAGCCCTCAGCCACATGCAAACATACAAGCATCCACTCCTGCCTGGCTGGGTGTCTGTCCAAGCTGAATTTTAAAGACTTGACAAAAAAAAGAAGTAGGGATATATTCCATTAAACCCTGAGTGCTCAACCACTATCCATTAATATACTTCTGTCCCCCCACACAAGAAAAGTAGCTTGGGTGATGGCAGAGGGAAGAGGGGATAGATAGCAAGTGAAGTCTTTGTTTTAATTGGCTGCTGTTAAGAACATTAGAAGGATGTTTGAAGGAGAATGATTACGGGCAGAGTACAGAGGAGGTAATCAGAGGTGTCCAACAAACTGAATTTATGATGTGGCTTAGCAATCCATCACCTGGCTATCATTCCTATGTACATGCACATACATAAGCCTCAAAATATATTTAGCTCAGGAGATCTGAAAAAAAGAGGCTTTTCTTGCAACTCCAGCTAACAGTACTTTGCTTCTTATAATATTACAGAAGCAATCTTTTTCCAACAAGGCAGGGAAATCAGATATAAAGGATAAATTGTTTTAAATTCTTCTTAGTGTGAAGACAACTTTGTTTACTAAATGCATACGAAGGAACATATGTGTACGGCACAAACTCAGCAGTGGAAATTTGGCTCCCTGCAATTCCCTGTTATATAGATGCATTTTTTCCAGAGGAAGTCCAATGGTCTTGTTTGTTTTCACCACTAATAGAGGAGTTCAATGAAATTTTCTATTGGGAAAGTCTAATGAGGTCAGAATAAGAGAACAGAGTAACTAGGAAGGAATGTCATTGCATTTTATTTTTAGAAGAAGGATAAAGGTGGGGCCTCACAAGAGGCAGGGGATGGGCCTGTTTTGGCACAGAGGGACAGGCTAGAACGCTTGGTCCTGTGAGCCTGAGGGGGTTTAGAGATTTATTTTTTTTTTTATTGCAACAACGAATCTCTTGCCAAAATCAGTGAATGAGTGGAGGGGTCCAGTTGGGAGAAGAGCAGAGTGATGCCTGGGGGTGCACAGGCAGCGGGGTGGCAGCAGCCCTAGGGAATGACTGAGGGGCAGTTCTCAGCCACGCTCCCCTCCCCAACCTGTTCCCCTTTCTTTCCTGGGAAGATGAGCCCCTTCAGCTGCTCCACTGATCTGTGGATCTCTCTACTGCAATTTAAAGGGAATCCAAGTTACAACAGGGTAAACATGGAGGGAATCAAGAGGAAGAAAAACTCAATGCAGAAGCGCAGAGGGGCACATGGCTCTGCAAAGGGAGCAGTCGTGACTACGACAGGAAACAGGACTGACTGTTGTTAAGGCTGGATGTCAAAACCCAGAGGTAGCCTCAGGGAGAGGAGATGGGCCAGAGTAAGGCTGTGTAAATGAAAAGGAAGGAACAAAGCTAAATTAAAGAACCGAGGCAGAGCGGAAAGGGGCTTGACTAGGATAAACAGGTAAGGAGGAAAAAGGGTGCATTCAAGAGCAAGCAGGCCGTGGTCTGTTTCCTGGCATCAGCTAATCTGATTGGCACAGAGATACAAGAAACAGAGGCTTAAATAGCTCATGGGAGCAGACCTTCAGCTGGAGAGCCATCATCACTCAGCAATTAACTCCCTCGCAGGCTCTGCCCCCAAACCTGAAGTGCAGAGCTGACCCTGCTGAGCACTGCCAATGCAGAACGAAGGAGCGTAAGAGGAAGCGTCTTTCCAAGGGTTAACAGACAGCAGAGAACAAGCTGTTCCATGCATTCAGGTCACAAAAAACAGAACTGGGACTCGCCACACACACACCATGCAGACACTGCTCTGCCAGGATCACCAGGGCTAAGTGCAGGAGCAGCCAACTCTGCCTGCTAGGAATGAGGCTGCACGGAGTTTCACCTTAAAAACGCGCAAGGACAGTGTTAACCCAGGGGAGTATTAATTAGGGAACATTGAGGCATCTGAGAAGACCAGAGACTAGAATCTCTGTTCTGCCTCCCGAAATATTCTGTTTAGGAAAGGAGTATGAGAAAACTCTTTAGGGGGAAAGTGTGCAGGACTAGGCATAAAGCACTCTTTCACCCTTTCCTGTGCTGTCAAGTGCTGCAGGTTTCCTACTTGTGCTGAATATATAGGTGGAAACAACCCAGAAGACTGGAACCAGAACCCCAGGAACAGTTCAGGGAGGGCAAGAAAATGCTTCTTGACAGGCAGTAATGACAGGCTGGACTTCCCCTCCAGCATGCAAGCCCTCAAACATCATGTTTCAGAGTGGTGTACTGTTCGTGGGTCCTTACTTTGCTCCTGTCCACAGGCAGGTGTGGGCAAAGAAGGCAGGAGCAGCAGGAGTGGAGAAATTACTCTCCTTCCAGCTGGGCTACAGCTGGTGGAAACCATCCAGCAGCCCCATAGATGCCCAGGAGTAACAGCACAGCAGACATGCACAATCTCCCACCCTGGTGCTCCAGCCTCCCACTCCTTCCGAGGACTCCCTAAGGATGCCATTGTTTGCCTGCTCACTATTCCCCCCATCCAACTCCTTGTTGAGTGCTTGCCTAGTCTCTGCAACGCTTTTGAAAGCTTCATGTGCCCACAGCACCTTTTGGCAAGGACCTCCAGAGCTCCATTATGACTCCTGTGAAAGGAAAGGCCTCCTGTAAGTCCCTAGCCACCGTCATGCCCTTATGTCCCTGCCCTTCCCCCAGCTGGTTTTATGATACACCGCAGACTGAGCATCAGTCTCTTCTCACAGACACATGCTTTTTGGGGCTTCTAGCATCAGCAATGAACTTAAAATCTATGTACAGTGGTTTACAAAGCTTAGTTTCCTGTTAGATAAAAGGAAAGGGCAGAGTGAAACAGAAAATTGCAGGATGAAATGCCACGATTTCCAACCCTTTCTGGGAGCTTGACATGGCAAGTCTCATTTCCAACCCCAGACTTCGGGAAAAATCTTTCAATTAAAAAAATTAACAGTGACCTTGAACACAATGGCTGCAGTTTAACTTATCCGCACTCAGGCTTCGTTAATCAAGAAGCCCTTCTGTAAACTACAGCACAAAGGCACTTTTCCAAAGATCAGGTTACCTCAGCCCAGCCACACACGGTGGACATTTTAAAAACCTTTATTTAAAAGCGCAAAAGAGTTCTCCAATGCTGAAACCTCCCTATTCACTCTTCACCCTCCGCTCTGCAGGGAGCAAGGTGAGCAGGAGCCTGGCTCAACACATGGCTAAGGCAGGGCTTGCAGTTGAGCAATAACAACCACGAAGCATTTCCAAGGCACTGATGACCAGCTGGGTGGGGTTACAACACATCCATGGACCTAATCACCATCTCAGCCTCTGAACTGCACAGCAGAGGCTGCACCAGGATTATAACACAAAATAAGACAATCTTAAAACATGCATCTTTCAAGTAGCCTTACAGCTACATCTTCACAGATAATCACATCACAGGTACAAGGAGAAGGTTAGCAAGTAAGTGCCCAGAGCTAATGAGCCAGTTTATCCATTTTATCTAGCAGAGAAGTGGTTTTTACCCTCCATTCCATAGTAATATTAGCTTGACAGGTGCAGCGCCTTCAGTAAATACTATGTCTGTCCCATATTCTGAATTATCCCTTTAGGGATGAAAGCAAAGATACATATTCAGGGAATGGATGTTTCCTGCAGCCTCCTGCACAGCTTGCAGCATCAGAAAATTAAGATGATTAGAAGAGCAAAGCCTGATGCTGCTCCTAAAGCAAAACTTACTTGGTATCATTACTCACAGGCCAGTTAAACTAGGGAGTTGGCTACTCTGGACTCTTTTCTGCTTACCTTTTTATGGATTATAGAGCAAAATATAAATTTCAAAGAAATAGCCAGGAAATGCCATGTGCCCTAGGACACTGAGCCTAACTTTGCCTCTCTCCTTAAATTGTTACCCTTAACAAAATATCAACTGCATGCATTTGCTCTTATTGACTAGCTGGAATACCACTGAAATGTGGTGGCAGTTGGTAATTAGTATTTTTAACTCTTGGGAAGTGGTTTTTTATGGCAGTACTTCCTGCTGGTGTTGTCTTAACATGTTGTCCTCACTCCTCTGGAAGGCTCACCAAGACCACATCAGACGTAGACATCTGTGCATGTGGATGGACCAAGGTCTTAGAAGTATTATCAGACTATAAGAGAGCTATGAGGTCCAAATGGTCCTGTTTCCATCCAGACAGATGTTCAGCATTGTAGATTCGTGCAGTTTTCCCATCATTCTCATCTCTTGGCAGTTTTAATTGCTAGATCAGCACATCTGCCGAGCTCCACACTATTTCTGCCCAGCCTGAGCTCTGCCTGCAGACAGGAGGGCTCTTTTTGTCTGGATCTTTGTTCTTTCAACATAATCTAAATATCACTCCCTTAACACCTGATTTAGTATTTCAACCCCTCTAATTACACACGGTGAGATTTTATCGGAAATCTGATTATTGTTTGAAAGTCTGAGCATTTCATCCCAGCCTCAGAATTGATCTATTGACTGACTTTAAATCTCACATTTTAATTTAACATTTAACACTTTATACCCGCATTAATTACATTTCCCATGATCAATATCAACAAACACTGTATCTGGCCCTCTCCTGATAGAGAGACCTTGGAGACCCTGCTCTGCCAAACACTCTCGACAGCTTTGCTCTTGAACATGGACATTTACAGGGCTGATCTATCCAGTGGAAGAGGAAAAGTCATGAGAAACAGCAATGTAAGTAGGCAAGGTTTAGTAAGCAACATCAGTTGCAGACCTGGCCATGGTAGTGGCCTGGCCCCAGGATGTGGGGAGCAGAGACTCCAGCCAGCTCAGCATCCATCCCACTCCCACCTTGGCTGGAGGGCAACTTGGCTCTGAAACAGGGAGCCAGCAGGTGTAGGCTCACTGTAATTCCTGCTCACCCCAAACAGTGGGTGAGCTGGGCTTGGCCTCTGCAAGAGCTGCAAGCAAGCAGCTTTCTCTAGGCCATGGAAGCAGAACTGGCTGTGTTTGAGGAGGGTCAGGTCCTCCCTCTGCAATGCATTTGTGTTTGTGTTGCGACTGGAGATGGAAGATGACATTGTCCCCAGTACCGCAGAAAACAGGAATATTTGTCCCTGAATAATTTCTCTAGCATATTAAGCACAAGTCATTCTTATGCAAAGACTGCCCTGTACAGCTGCCAAGGTCAGTAAGACCTTGCTTTATTTGCTGCATAAGGGCTGGCTGTGCAAGATTTACCTTGTACATATTTTTCCATGTGTTGTCTTAGATTTCCCTGCTGCTAGTGTCTATGCATCTTGCTGTCTGTTCAGTAGGTCATGCTACCTTCTCTGGCTGTTAATAATGACTACCCAATATCCAGTGCTCCAGAACAGTCAAAATTCCAGCAAACCAACTCTTACAGTATGTTTAATTCAAAAGACAGCAAGAACAACATTGAATAACAATTTTCAAGGAAAACATGCTCCACAGCTTTTGCTAACAACATCAATATGTTTCTATTTTCAGGGGGTCGTGACCTGCTATCCACTCACACAGACATCACTGTTCACATTCTAGTATCTACATACAGATGATTTTTTGTGCAAGGATTGCATTCAACCACATGGCACTGCCTGCACACACAGGCTCTGGATTACAACATCAGTGAGTGCAGTCTTCAGGAAGCAGCCAAGTACTGAAGAGCCTGGGTTTAAATAGATTATAGGATCTGAAAATAATTCCCTATGTATTTTAAACTGCAGACACAATTTTACAAACTACAGCCACTAGTTATACGTAGACTAAGGACTGTCCCTCTCCCCAGTTCACTAAATCCTGTAACGTTGCTGGTACAACAGTCAAATTTAAATATTCACACAAGGAAGAAAAATTTTATTTTGAAACTGTACAATATATGATACTGCAAAACTCAAAGTTCTTGACATTTAACCCAAGAACTCCTTTGCAGAAGAACAGAATTAAGTGATCCTCCTGAGGTCAGTGGCCAGTTAGGAAAACTTGTCAACATCCTGCCGTGCTCAGGAAGCACCTTGCCTCACCCCAGCCTCTGAAACCAAATCAGTGGGGAGATGGCAAAGAAAAACACATCCCCTGATCTGCCAGGAGCAGTGCAGCAGAGTCTCCCAGCAACCCATATTTCTTGCTGTTTTATTTCCCCACACCTGATCCACCACAGCAGCATTTGGTGCTGAGCTCCAGTTTATCAGTGTCTGATGTAAACAAGCTTCCAGCCAGTGAGGAGATCCGGGCTGGTGGGAACAGCAAGCCAGGACCCCAGAACATGACTC
Source organism: Sturnus vulgaris (assembly GCF_052056855.1). Taxonomy (NCBI): domain Eukaryota; kingdom Metazoa; phylum Chordata; class Aves; order Passeriformes; family Sturnidae; genus Sturnus; species Sturnus vulgaris. The sequence continues at coordinate 12,521,153 of NC_142256.1, read as the reverse complement.
ATACAGCTCAGAAATCAAGCTGTTCTAACTGTGTCACTTTGCCCCCCAACATTGCTTGAACCCCATTCACAATTTACAGGTAATAATACTAATGTCACATCACTCTGAGAGCTACAAGTTCCTCGGGTAGAAACCCTCTTTCCTTTTACCCTGCAGCAATTTCTGACCTTGGTAAAACTCCACAGCCATTACCAGTAACACAAACCATCATTCAAACTTAAACACATCCTTGTGCCAGCAGTTTCTCAACTGGAGACAGGCAGCACTACAATGGGGCTGCACAGAGGGGTTAAAAAGCACTGCTGAAAAGGGATGCAAACAAGGACTCCAGGCTCTGAGCAAGCACACTCTGCCATACAAAAGGTGAGCATCACTTGTGAGCAAGAGCTGTCTGGCTAAGTATACTGCCTTTGTTAACAGAGAAGGCTACATGATGGAGTGGGCTAATTAACTGCATTTTACTTTGGGAAACCCAGGCTTAAATCCTGGCTCTTGTCACAGTTGAAAATGAATTTAGGGACCAGAATAAAGGCCAAGATAATTTATTTTCTACAAAATCATCAAATAGTTGCCCGTCCCCTGGCAGAGAGGCTCAGAATTCTGTGCGAGGCCACTGCTGCTTATGCAGTTTCTCCAAATACACACAAGTTATTAAGTGACTGACGTGAGTGGTGATCACAGCTATCCATGCTGCTCAGCTGGACTGAGCACCCCTGCGTGGTGAATCTTACCATTCAACATGGCCTGTGCTTCATAATGCAGTGCCACATGAGTTGCAGGTCCCACAGGGAGGGACATCATGCCTGGCAGGATTCAAAATTCAATTTTCATATGGAGTCATTTATCCCTTAACTTTGAAGAGCTAAAGCACAGCTCTGGTGTAACTCTAGTTACTTCACTGGAAACCACTAGGACTGGTTGTGGTCCAAGGGAGATGAGGGTAATTTCCCCACTTCCTCCCGGCTGAAGGCTGCCCAGCAGAGCCAGGAGGGAAGTAAGTACTTTCCCCATAAAGTAATTCTCTATTTTTATCATGCTAAGAAAGTCTTTCATTTGGAAACCAAAACTCCTACTTCAAGAAGAAGTTAAGCACCCTCTTCCTTTCTGATTTATAGCACAGAACTGTTCATCTAATCAAATCAGCCATTTTTTTCTGAAAGGCATCATTGTGGAAAAAAAATCAGAAAGCAAACCAGCTCCTGAAGGTCTCCAGGGAAGAAGTAAAGATAAATTACATTCCTGACCCTGGAGGTGGCATGTTCCTTCATACTACTGTTTGCAGTGTCACCTGACCCATCCTAAAGGACAGAGATCCCTGGTGTAAGAACTCTTCTGAGAGCAACATATTAAATGTATAAGCAGCAGCTAATGATCATAAAGCACAATTTGGGCATGATATGATCTTCTACCAAAGTATGGGTCTAGTTATTGGCTTCTGAAGTGCTATCACCCTCCTCTTTCCTTCTCTCTCAAAAAAGAGACAGCCTCCATCATCCTCAGCTACCAGCACAACTGAATTTGGGCAGAAAGACACAATGGAGGTCAAAAAGAGCAAAGAAATATTTTCTGAAGCAGCTTCCAGCACATAATGCTCCAGCACACAGCACAGCTCAGCAATACAACACCTTTCATCTGCACCAAGCAGGAGACCCAGACACTTAACCCTCCAGCACAACAAAGTGAGGGGTGGGTGTTGTCATCACAGCAGGATTTTACACCAAGCCAAAGGTTTGTGTGGGAGGTCTCCCTTGAACAGCAGAAGAAGAAAGCTTAAGTCAGACTTCCAGCCAAAAACTCAGACTCGGGGGGAAGGGATCAGTCAGAAGACACCCAGGAACTGGAGCAGCAGCCACAGTGTCCTGGGGCTCACAGACAACTCGGGGACCAGGAGGTCCCTGCTCCCAGGCAGAGTGAGATTCCCAAGGCCAACCCAAATTCTGCAAGTAAGGGCCACACATCTCCTCCCACAGTTATCTTTAAATCCTATTTATTCTGCAGAGCTATTCTCCACCCTCCTTCCCTTTTAATCAGGCCTGACCTACAGATGTCAGCCTCATTTCGACTAAGTCAACACAACTGCCACATCTAGGATGCTGTTACAGGAAAAACCTTACACTCTTGGCTGGATTCCAGAGTCTACTTCTTGGTCTAGACCTGACCTCGTTCCTTTTCTGCAAGCTTAATCCTATACCTTAAGGGCACAGCGAACACACAGCGACTCCAACGTGGGCCTGTCTATGCTCAGTCTCCCCTTCAACCTGCAGACTCTTTTGATCACCCTACACAAATACCAAAAATTATTGACAGGAGGCTCCCTCAGAACTGATTGTTCTTAAAAACCACACACGTTCAAAAGCCAAAAAGCAAACAAAACACACAGTACTTTGTGAAAGCTGAATCCTTACCCTAGAGCTCACCCAACAGGACATGAACCTTAAATCAACAGTCCCCAAAGCTCCTCAGAAGCAGCTCTGGCTTCACACTGAAACCACAGCCAAGTTTGGTATATCCAGCTTCATCTAAAGGTTAGAATGGGGATGAAACCAACCTTAAAAATAATTCATTTCCAATGCCTCTGCTATGGGCAGGAATACCTTCCACTAAAACAGATTGCTCAAAGCCCTATCCAACCTGGCCTTGAGCACTTATTCATCTTTTGTCAGAAACACAAGTTAGGACACCAATTGAACACAAAGGACTTGAACCAGATACCACATCAGCCCTCGACAGCACCTACCAGGCACAGCTCAGTGACCTGCTGCAATGGTACAGTCAAAGACCAAGCTGGCTCCTCTATTTGGCCACATGTGGCCTGGTCCCTGCTGTCCCCACCCCAAGTGGCCAATATGCAGTAGGCACAGGCTAGAGGTGGATGGACAACAGCTTGTCCTGTCTTGCCCAAACACACCATACAAACAGGGTATCAACACTGAGCAGGATCTAGCTCCTGCATTCCACCTTGTGACCCAAAATCCTCGACCCCAGTCACACATCAGTAGCAGCAGTGGGAATATCAAACCACAAATAAGGTACAAGTAGCTAATTTGTTATCGTTTATTCCAAGAAGGCAGCTAGCTGTGGATTCAACCTTCAGGCAACAATGCAGGTTTTTGTTAGCTCTCAAAAACATTTGCACAGTGCTTTGTTAAGTGTTTGTGGGTGATGTTCGAAACCCCAATTATCTGTATCTGACATGATGCTGAACCAATACTCTCCTAGTTCATAGGAGCTGTAAAAGCAAAACTCCATCAAGGCTAGGAAGAACCTTTGGATCAAATTGTCTGAGCTCTGAAACAGTCTTTGAATGTGCTGCAAAAAATCCCCTGTACAAACACACCTTTCATATCATGGGAGGAGGAGGAGAGGGAGAGAAAAAGAGATTAAAACCAAAAGCCAGATCCTCAGGTAACAGAAAAATCAGAGGTTCTCCCCCAGTTTACAGTGCCACAGATTTGAGCCAAAGGTGCTTTTAAAGTCCTTTTATGAAATATTTTAATCTTTCTGCCTTCTATGTGTACAAGCTAGGCAGTGCTTTTCAGAGAAATTATTTATTCAGCTTTACAGTGACTAACCTGAATTTCCAGACCACTTCAAAAGAAAAACTGAAACATTTCTTTACAAAAGGCAAAGAGCACTAGATTTCTTCCCTCCTTGTTTTTCTTTTCCTTTTTTCCTCAGCTGAAACATTTCTATGTCTCATCTAATAAATAAACAAATTATGTACCTTTCCATAAAAATATGCTCTTCTCTTCACCTCCATGCCAAAAATGTGCTGACAATTTTTTCTTTTTTCTTTGCAGACGCCACTCAAAATGGAATAAATTCCTTTCTTTAAAAAATATATTTTTCTGTTTAGGTACATATATGAAAAAAACCAGCAGGTCTTACATCACTGGTTGCAGTCTTACAACCTGGAAGAAACTGAAGACCATGCTGAAAATCATGGGATTACTATGGGCTTGCCACTAGTGGGATACCCTAGAAGAAACAGCCACAGTCAAAAGGAAATTACAGGGTCAGGGAAAGTGGCCACACTGTTGCATGAACTGCCTCAATGCTGCTTCCTAGTAAGTAACTAGCATCACAACACTTATATACAATTAAGGCTTTAATCCAAGCCATCAAATGAAGGACCAGTTCCAAAAGGCATGGACTCACCAGGACACATTTCCTGGCATCCAGGGTAGATGTCCTGAGGACAGGGAGCTCACACACCTCTCTTCACTATGTGCCTGCCACAGGGAAAGCAATGTCACAAACAGCAGGTCTGGTTTAAGGCAAGGTTTAAGGTTCTTACAACTGCATTTCATCAGGAGTAAGCTCTAATTCTGCAGTGTGGAGGGCAGATGTACGTTTTCTTGGGTGGAGATGCCCTCTACACAACCCAGCCTAAGACCTTCACTTACACGGGGCTGTGATTAGGGGATTCAGGTCATAAGCAAGCAGATCTCACGCTTTAATTCTCTCTCTCTCCCATTTTGGTTGCCTGGATCTCCAGGATGAGCAACATCACATTCCTACAGAAACCTAAGCTCGTGTGCAGCAGCTCTCTCCCTCAGAAAAGGGAAATGCATGAGGTTGATCATGATAACCTCCCACTCGAAGATGCTGGATGTGCCACAGCACTTTTCCCCCAAGTTGAAAGCTCCAAACACCAATCCTAAATCCAGTCTTGCCTCCTCATGTCCAGCTAACAATATTGCATCAAATTCATTGATACCATTGCATTTGTACTTCCTCTCTGGTAAACCATCCAGAAAGTCGTGTATCCAAAACTACAGCAGCCTGCACCCTCTCACACTCTTTCAGTTTCCTCCTAAAATCACCATGCTGAGAGAATCTCTTCGGCAACACACAGGTTCAAGACCATCCTAAAACCACACACAGGAAAGGATATCAGATTGCAGCCCTTGTTTCACTCTCCTGTAAATATCATGTAGGATTAACCCCGTGCTAAATGATCTGGGACTATGGTAACACACTGCCAGATTTGCTATTTATTTGTGGCAGCTTCCACTACCTGCAGATGCTGTCCAAAAATACAAAAGAAAAATGTGTGCCCCTGGGAGCTCATAGTCTAAAGGCAGAGGTCAGGAGAAATGCTCGGTTCTTATTAATGCAGTTCTACAGAGAGCTGGGAAAAAAAAGAAGCCTAGTCTGTATGCTTCTCAGAAGCAGATTATGGTTAATAATACAAAGATTACAGACATTAAATGAATTTAAATTCATTCTTCTATCATTCAGAATATTAAAGTTTTTTTCCCTTTCTCCCAGAATCACTCCCATTTGTAGTCAGCCTCACCTTCTGCCTATCACAAAGTTATTATATTTGGACAATAATCACCACTGTGGACTTCTCCCTTCGACAGTTTCCTTGTATTTGGAGTCTTCTAAAAAAAAAAGTATTTGTAGTGTTAGGACACTTATAATTGCTGTATAAATATCTGAAGAAGTTTCTGCAATCCTAATGGGTTCTTTGCCGATCAACAGGCAAGGGGAAAGTCTCACTTGTGCTGTAGTAGTGTCACTCCTGCAGACAGAACAAGTGTGTTCAGCCCTGGGCTCTGCCAGGGAGAGGGAGCTGACACTCACCCATGTGGAGCATGCCACAGCACCAGCACATGTCACAGGCCCATGGGACCAACAAAAAAGTGTCTGTTGCTGGTGACCAAAACTTGATTTTAAATTTGAGTTGCTCCTCACTAACATTCAGATTCAAACTGAAGATATTGCTCTGCACCACCCCACTAGGAATTAAATGGCTTTACAGACAGCACAGCAAACTGAAGATGGAGCACAGTAACAGCAGCAAAGCCAAACACAGATTTATTTTCCTAAGACAAAACTCATTTCGAAATTTAAGTTTCAGTTCAACTGTAAAATCCCTCTCCCCAGTCATCATGACACTGACAGAGAAATATTTGAGGATGCTCAAGAGAAAGCCATCAGACAAGCAAGTCACCAGTCACATGTTTGCTGCAGAACATCACAAATGATTGTGCTAAAGAAGCGTCTCACAAGTGTTTGAACCTACATTTTACTGAGAGAAAGTGAACTTCATGTCATAAAACCTGTCAGTCAGTCCCAAATCTGGCATGCTTGCCTGGACTGTGGTATTCCCCACTTACTCTCCTGGTCTCTACATTGGGAAGTCAAGCCAATATACCCCCACACCTACAAAACCAGAATTAGTGGGCAGTTGTCTGAAATGGAGTGTGTGGTGAATTGCCGCTGCATGGGATCAGTCCAACTCAACTGCCCAGTCCTTTTGTTTCAAAAAGGGAATTACTGCTGCTAAAAGGCACCTGCCTTAGCTCACAGCCTTGTGCAATGGATGCTCTAAGCATTTTTCTAATTAAATCAGTACATAATTATTAGTGTTTTATTGAACCAGAAACCCCAGCACCTTGCAAAAGGCTGCCAGAGACTGACTCAGCCTCACCCATGCAGACGCTCTCCTGCAGCACTGGGCATCCTCCAGCTCCACTTTCACCACCTTTTCCAGCTGACTCAAGCACAGCTGCATTGGCCCAAGCATCATTCCTGCCCTCTCCCTCAGCCAGGACAAGCATTCAGGAGATTGACAAAGCAGAGGAAAGAGGACAGCAGCAGTGAGGAAAGAGAACACACCTTTCAGTGTCAAAAAACATATGAAGTACATGAAGGAGCAGGCTTAGCTCCTCGTGGCACCCATGAAGCCAAGAGCACTTGGCATAGCCTGGGAGCTCAAGCAGCCAATGACTCTGCCTTGGCAATGCCCCACTGTCAAGAGGTTTCCACCTCTTGTCCCAAATACACACATTCCTCACAAGATGTTCCAAGATCCAGGGGGAAACCATCATGTAAGCTGGCATGCAAAATGGTGTCACCATCCAACCAGGGGCATTTACAACAGTCTCTACACCTGGGCTGAATGCAGAAATCCAGGTATCTCTAGAAAAACAAGATAGGTGGCACTGTACAGAAAATAAATAAATCTATTATTAAACACAGAGAAGCTTCCCTGTACCTTATGAATAGATCTCAAGGTCTTGTCAGAAGGAAAACCTTCCACCTAACACAGGACACAGAATGAATTTGGCGTTTGGCAGCAGCATCCTCATTCCAACCTTGGTACCTGAGCATCAGCTACTGAATGAGTCATATTACAACAGTCACCAGAGCTGGAAAGTCCCCAACCCAGCAGGTCTCTCCCTTCAGCAAGGTTCATAAAACCTCATGCAGAATCTGCCCTACATGCCACATTCATCTCCATAGTTTCAGAAGAAACATGGATCATAGGTACTCAATCCACTGCTCTGCATGTGAAAATTTGATGAAGGTGGTCAACCCCGTGAGAAAGCCACCCAAGAGAGGTGCCCTGGGCAGACTGGTCCGAGGGAGTGTGCATTGCAGGCATGGGGAGGAGTGGACATAACCTGCTTGAACTTCTGAGCAAGGGGGAGAGGCTGGTGGCACCCGGAGGCAGCAGGGGAGGTGTCCCCTCACTGCGGAGATGCAGGAGGGAAGGGGCTCGCTGTTCATCCTGCAGGAGAGCAGCCCACTCTGGTTTCCTTATTTACATGACCTGAAGTGCAGCTTCCTCAAGCACCATGTGAAAGGTGCTGCTTCATTAGCCAGACCACGCCTGGGCACTTGGGACACCGCCAACGTTAGCTCGTTACCGAGGCTCTGCTTAACGAAGGGCACTGAGGTTGTCACATCAAGTGCTTCACTGAGTAATTAGTCGAGCCAAATTCGTCAGTGATGGACTTGGTCTGAGGAACAAGCAGAGTACACGGAATGGAGGCATATGTTTGTGGATCCAGGAGCCAAGAGCAAATGCAAGGTGGAGATGCCAGTGCCAAAACCTGCTCAGTCTGTTCCAAGGGCATGGAGGCTTCACAAAACACCTCTGCACTCTGACTTCCTCAGTCAGATACAACTCCAGCACCCGGAGGCTCAAGAGAAAGGAGGGTAAACCACCTGTAACCCTGCGGATGGCTCCGTGCTACTGTTTCTTTTATGTACTTCAAAAATAACTCCACTGAAATGTACCTGAATGCAATACGAGCCCCCTGAGCCAGCACTGCTTATTACTATTTATATAAAATGTTCAGACTATATTTGAAAGGAGCTCGCTGATACCTGGTATGACCATAAAAAGATTTATCCATTCTGACTTGCTGGCTGCAGAGTAGAAGATCCTACAACTGAGCAACTTAAGAAGAGTGACTAGCATTGATTAAGAGTTTTGATCAGATTTTGGAGAGAGAAACCCAAACACTTCTGCTGCCCAACCAGGGCACAGCCCAAAGAGCCTGACTCTCTCTTTTCCATCACTTTTGCACCCTATGGCCTGTGGAAACATTTTACATGCTATGGACTAACCCAGTGCTCTGGAGAACAACTCCCAGCAGCAGCCCAGCAGTCAGCCATGGCTCAGAGCTTGTCCTTTACCGGGCAGGATTTCCCATCAAGGACATGGGGATGTTTTACAGCTCACCGTTCCAGCCTTTAGGACCACTTTAACAACTGCTCCATCAACTCACACAGGCTCCTCCCAGCATCACAGCCCTGCATTGCACAACCACACCTCACCACCACACATTCCCAGAACCTTCCACCAAAACATTACCAAAGGCTTCACAAGCACTAATGAATTAAGTCCCAGCATCTCAATTAACTCCAGGAGCAGAGAAGCAGGCTGAGGTGTCCCCATCTCCCTGTGAGGCTGGTGAAGAGCCAGGCATGGCAGACAGACCTGCCAGCTCCCTCCCTCTGCTCAGCTACAGACCTGTGAGATATTTCAAAGGCTCCTTCCAAAACAGAAGGATGGGAGAAAAAAAAGAAAAAGCTTTCTGTTTTCCTTGAAAAGCAGGTCGTGCAACAAAGAAAGCACTAATAAAGGTTTCACCGTCCAAATTAAAAGTCAAAGGCAGCAATGAAGAGTCTCTGAAATATAAGAAACACGTTGTGCACTGTGTGAAATTTATTGCTGCCTAGCAGAATGAAGCCAAACATCTTAATATGGAAAAACACCGCTACTTTTGACCCAAACAGATTGGGAACAGGAAGTAAAAACAAATCACCCAGCTGCAGCCTCCCCACACTAAGAGGAGCAGCAGCCAGTGTTTCCTGCCCACCCTCGCCCTGTCCATGGCTGCCAAGGTCTGCACACTGTTTGCTCAGGGGCCAATCCCACCTAAAACAGACAGTTTGTTATTAAAGTTGTTGTAGGCAAGATCAGGCCTTTATTGAAGGGGATTCAGCTGGGAAAAGCCAGGAAAATGGAACTGCAGCAATCGCCCCAAATGCTGCATCCATTTGCAAACTGTACAGAGACAGGCTTCCCTACAAGGAGATTCCCCTTCTTTCAGTGGCTCTCTAGATTTCCACCAGCCAAATTCCTGACTCAGGACAGGCATATTTCAAGAGTTAATTTTGGTTTTACTACATCATCACCAGCAAACCCTGAGAAATTAAGTCAAGCCTCAATTGGCTCAAAACATAATTGCATTTCTCTTAAATAATAGCTTTGCATTATTTCATTTTTTGTTGTTTTTTTGGGGTTGGGGTTTTTTTTGAGCTCGTGCATATTACATTTTAATTATATTTTAAAGCTTTCATTTGCAGCTACAGGAATAACCCAGAAAGACATACAGATGAGCTAATTTTCAAATCATCACTTGACGAAGGACACGAAGCTTTAAAAAAAGTGACAGATAAACCAAAGACCTTGGAGAAAAAAAAATGAAACATGCAAAACTGAAAGTCCATTATCTCTTTTGTTAAAGCCAGTAACTCAGCGCCAAAGAGAACGGCTTTAAGACCTCAGCAGAGCAAACACTGAATATCACACACATAATGTAGTAGAAAATGCCATTTACACAAATGCTACACACTGAACAGCAGCTCAGAACCAGTATTCTGACTAAAATTCTGCTTTCAGCAAATCTCATAAGTATCATTTTTATCAGCTCAAGCAGATTTTTCCTACAAGATTTTAAAAGATTACATGCCAGGTGTAGAATACTTCATAAAGCAGAATTAGATTTTTGCTTTGCGTGATTTTTAATTTTTTTTTATATATATATAATAGCAACCAGCAAATTACAGCCATTGGTACGACACTGCCTTCACAGCAGATTTATGGCAGCATTACCAAAAGCAGAATTTCATCCAACAACACTTCTGGGTAACACAGACATCTGCAGAAACAAGGGGGGAAAAAAGCACATAAGCATGCACAACCATACATTTTGTGCATTACCATCCAAGACTTTTACAAGGATGGATGTTTTGTGCCACTGTTCTGCAAGACAGTACCCTGAGCATGCACAAGGGTCTGGTACACTCTCCTGCACAGAGTGACCTCCAGTCCTACCTCATATTCTTTTAAATCCCTCACTTTCATGCTCATAAATACAGCTTTGGCACAGGACCTGCACTGCAAGGAAGGAAACTCACCCCACACTCCTGTTACATGAAATCCTCCCTCTGCCCCAGCAAGGCCCAGGTTTCCAAGTAAATAAAAAATACCCAAGTTTATCACGCCAAGGAAAGAACAATAAGTGGGAGTCCGAAAAGGCAGTCAGAAGTACCGCCAAAAAATCAGAGCTCTTTCTCAAAAAAAGGCCCTCCCTTAGGAAGCCTGCCAATCAAACCCGATCACGAGGCTGTTTTCCGAGGGTGAATAGAGTTCTTATTGACACAGCTTATGTCTGCAGCATGCAGCCCTCCACAAGGCTTTCAAGAGCAGATCGGATTACACAGACACATTCTCTCTGATTTTATGCATTCAGAAGCCCTCAGACATAAAATACCCGGCTCAGAAGGGCACCGCTTTTTCAGCTTGCTATCGGCCTCCGTGCCTTTACAAAAAAAAAAAACCCAGGCAAACATATCCTGGCACCTTTACTTGGGCTCCCAAGGCCGTCACCCTCACTCAGCAGGGCCTTATAATTTGCAGGCCAAGCCACAGATTTGCTCCATGTGAATAATACAAGACGACTCATTCCCATGGTGAGCACTTAGCATCAGAATGAGAGAAGGAAAAAACAAATATCTGCTGACACCATTTAAAATGGGAGACGATAACATCGCTCTGGGTAGACAATCCTTCCTGGAAGATGGCATGGAAAAAGGGGAGGATACACACCTTTTAAAAGAACAACACACACTGCACAGTTTAGCAGGCAAGAGGTGGCCAACTGCAAAAGCATCACAAGCACAAATTCAGGTAAATCATCTATACAGGGGTAGCAATTTGCACACATGCATATCTGGAGAAAACAAACTAAGAGGATCCATTTATACAATTTCTATTCTTAAGGGGCACGATAAGGAATTCCATTTCAGCAGCAGACATAGAGAGAAAGCCTGAGGAATCTGTGGTGTTGCATTAGAGGTGAACAGAGAATTACAAAATGTTTTATTATAAATGCTCCAGCTTAAAGACTGAATTTCAGCAAAAGATATGAGTCTGTGCTTAAATCATATAACAAATTAGAACCTGAGCATTGCCCTAGAGATGGATGCATGCACTGCCCAGAGATCAGGACTACACCAATTAAAAAGAAGCTCACAACCCACCCCTCCAAAAAACAGTCTGAAAAGCAAACATTACACATGGGTAAGTGGATCCCTATCACCTAAAAAGGAACTCCTGCATCAACTCAGCCACACTGAATTGAAACTTCTCACTGAAATATTACATATGGCAAACACAGCAAATCAAGCAAGCTTGAGCTTCAGAGCTTTTAAGGGATTTTAAGAGCAAACACACACTGTTCAATAAAGATATCCTCTCTTCCCTGCTTCCAGGCCGGAGTCACTCCCCAACCAAGATCTTCCAGCATTTTGCTAAAGATTTTTCTCACATTTTTCCTGATGGCTGCTGGGAGGCTGGACCTGGGCAATGGAAATGCAAGATGCCATGCCTGCCTGACATGGCAGTTCTTTGGTTGGATGTTTACACTGTTCTCAAAGCATACCAAGAGAGCAATCACTCCCATAATTACCTCTGGATACTGAGATCTAAGCAAACTGTGCTTTTCAGTGCTCAGCCTCCCTCTCAATGAGCAGCCTTGTGTTTCTAGTACTAAGTTTCCACACATGACTTCTAGTATGTTCATGGTCAAAAAAGCCTGCTCCTATGAATGCCCCATACTCTTTCCCAACACATTTGAGTCACGAAATGGTTCACTCCACTGGCAAAGTCAAGTTGTCACCACCAGCACAGAAGGGGTGTCCCACTGTGGGCATCAGTCACCAAATCCCAAATGTAGATTCATCATCTTCACCTGTGCCTGCATTAGCCACAAAGAAAATCTGTATTTGTTTTCAGGCTCCTGACTGAGCTGCAGGAACTGGTGACTAGGCCAGCCATGGTTTGATTTGTGCCTTCAGGAAGATCCATTTGCCAGGCATTAGCAATGCAGTTATTCCATGGCCCAACCTCATCCTGTCCTGCCTGGGCCCCCCAAGTCCTTGTGCCAACACAACCATTTCTGTGGCCACATGGAGAAGCTGAGTGATGGCTAAAATTCTTTTCTTGTTATTCTGCAAGATTATTCTTAAATCACAAGAGTGGAGGAAAAGGCCAGAAGCAGCACCACTTCCACCACAGCACCAGCTTCAAAATTGATTTGCAAGCTATGCTGCAAAAAGTAAGAAAGCCAGCCTCTCTCTCTGCAGTCACAAGTTTTTAAGTTGCACTTTGAGATTCCCTTAAACGTGCAGAACAGCCTCTCAAAACTTCACATCTGATGGCATCAAATGCGCAAAATTCTAAGCTCCGCATATTGCTCTTGCCAAGATGGGACAAGCCCAGGAGAAAATTTCTAGGTCTGCAAAATTCTAAGAATAACATTTAAGGCTTATACCAGCTATTCCCCAACAGAGAATAAGAGGGCAGAGCAGGCCCCCATTGCTTGTGATGTGGAATTGGGCATGAAAACCACTAGAAAATCCTCTGTGTGGATTCAACATCTGAGAAGGACAACTGCCCAGCATCCCCACGGTCAGTAACCTTCCTGCAGCACACGGTCCAGCACTGTTTTCGGGCAGCACTGGGAGGGAGGAATGACAGGTCTAGATCCACTCCCTCTTTCTCCATGTGAGTGCCTCACTCCCTCACAGCAGTGGAAAGGATGTGGCATCCTGAATTCTGCTGACCTGGTCAGATGCTGCAGGAGGCTGAGCAGGACAGCTTACAGCACCGTGGGGCTAATTTCCTTGCTGACCACCAGGTCTGCTTTGGGCCCTTTCCAACACATCCCAAAAGGCCTATAAGGCAGGACCAGATCTGCAGTGGCCACACAGCTGTAAATAGGCTGAATCAGGTGCACAAATAAAACTCAGCTGCTCTAGGAAGGCCAACAGAGCCTGAAGTAGACTGCTCCTTCTCCTGCTATCAGCACATCCCATAATACCTAGAAGCTTCAGTTCATTGTCTTTGAAAGAGAAACACTCAAAACACTGAAATAGTTCTCAAAACTTTTCTGGGCCATCTCATCTTTCATTTAAATATGTACCATGTCTATATATAGGCACACACACCAGGGGAAATTAGCACCCGTGAGCAGAGCTGGTGCCCACACACGGTACCTCTGCACAGCCTCCCAGGTCTGCCTGTGCAGCACCACAACCCTACAGCAAGCCAGAACCACTTGAAACCGCCCCAGGAAGATCCTACTCCACTGGCAAGAGCACTGAAAAGACGACAGCCTGCAGGCTCTCCACCAGACTTGCTAACACTCATCTTTCTTGGGGTATAGAGAGCAATAGGGGCAAGGGAAATTTCAAGGATCAAATTAGAGTCCTTTAAGTCCAGGACCGAGATGCATGATTTGGATGTTCATTAGTAAATTAAGCTCCAAGGAGCAGGACTGTGCCATGTAAGGCGTTGCTTCAACCTGGAGAGCAGCACCATTGCAGCCTCCACATACTACCTTAACAGCAAAGGAGGACCCATAGGGGAAAAACATCTCTGCAACCCCATGGAAGCTGCTCTATGGAAACTTTAATTGCATTACTTCTGCTTCTGTATAATCCCAGAATAACTAGTTTAATTCAGACTGCTCCAACTCAGACACTCGATAGTTTCAACCTGGTATAGACTATAACCTCACTCTAATTACAGGATCATGTTACATGTCCAACAACTGCTGCAATTTAGTCTTGCCTGATACATCCCAGCTGAAAATTGCTCATCCCACCTCTCACTCGCTTACTTTTTGGCAGCCTTTGAATGGAGGCAGGGATACCTAGCAACACCTCAGCATCTGACACACTCGCACCCCAAGCCCCATAAAGATTAAGTCATTAATTCCTCGCGGTAACAAAGGCAATGACTTCCATCAGTGCAGAATAAACTAGTTTTAGGCAAATACCGCAGACATGACACTACTGTTCATACGCTTCCCTATGCAAACGCAATACAGGATGATTGCTAAGAGCCACAGCACCACGAATTCGCACGTTGCTCCCTGAGCCTGGTGCCGATCACACACGGAGCCTATCTGAGCAAGAGGAGAGTTTTCAGAGGCAAAAACTGCAAGACCAGGCAGTCGGACTTTCACTACCTCAAAGGCAGGGGATGTTCCTTACAGCAGCAGCGCACGTCTTGCCTTTGAGCTCAAAACTGCATCCGCGGCTCCCGCTGCCATGAAACGGGAAGGTTTTCTCCCCGCAGCCGCTCGCCCGCGCCTGAGCCGAATGTTAACAGGTCTCTGCCTCGCGTCAGCTTCGCCCCCGCCTCATGCTCGGCCGGGGAATGCTCCGCTGCCCGAGCGGACGAGCTGTCCGGCCATGGCTCGGCGATGATTCAGCAAGGGGGTGGCTCCCGGTGAGAAGGCACACCTCCTGCGAGCTGTCACACCGCGGGGCCGGGGCAAAATGGGAGACAGAACTTGCTCTGTCTATCATGGCTGCACTTTCCAAAATGCGTAACCTGGCCTGGTAGGGGCTAGGGGGGAGAAAGGGAGAGGGGGGTGTGTTTCCATCAGCAGGCACATGGGAATCATTGAGGGAAATATCTCGAGGCTTTTGCCGATAGCACAAGTAAATGAAGGAAAAGAAGGGGGGGAAAAAAAAAAAAAAAAGCCAGACACTTTGGGAGCCAGCATCAACTTCGCCAGGCTGTGTTCTTTGTTTCTAGGCAGACTCCAGTGCGGTGGCAAGAATGAACAAATGCGCATGTCTTCATAAGAGTCAAAAAAAAAAAAAAAAAAAAAAAAAAAAGGAAAAAAGAAAAAATCCCCCCCTCCCCTCCGGCCCCTCTCTCGCCGCTGCGGCGGCCGGAGCCCTCCGGAGAGTTTAGGCTGCTTTTTCCAGAAGTAAAACTCCGCTTCCCGCTGCTCCGAGCGGGGGATTGCCACTCTACCAGGCGTCCGGGGGTACGGCAGCGCCTGCAACACTTTCGGCTGCAAAAATTAGTTCTGGTGTGGGTTTTGTGATTTTTTTTTTTTTTCCTATTAAAGAACGGAACGCCGCCCCCGCTACGCTCCAACCGCGCCAGCCGCCCTCCGCAGCCGCCCGCCGGAGCGGAGCGGAGCCCGGGCCCGCCGCCGCCGCCAGACAAAGGAGCGATGCGGAGCCGCGCCAGCACCCGCGGCCAGCCCGCCCGCGCTCCCGGGACAGCCGCCCGCGGGACCGGGACCAGCCGCCGCGCCCCCTCCCCGGAACGCTCCCCTCGTCCACCGCGGCTCGGGGGGGCACCGAGCGCCCCTCGGCCGCCCCGGCCTTACCTCGCAGCGGCGGCGGCGCTCGCAGGCAGCGGCGGCCGCTCCGTGCCACGCGCGGCGGCGCGGGGCGAGCCACGGGGGCCGGTTTAGCGCGGGGGCCGCCTGCGCGCCGCCATTTTAACGCCTCCCGCCCGCCCTCCGCCCCCCTCACCCCCCTCTCCCCCCGGCCACGCGCGGCGTGGAAATGCCACTCAGCGTCCCCCCTCGTCCTCCCCATCCCCTCTACCCCCATCCCCGCCGTTACATTGACGCAGCGGCTCCTGGTCGCCGGGCCCGCCGTGGCGGAGCTATAGCAGCAGGGCAGCAGCAGCAGCCGCCGCCGTCGTGGCCCCTCCGCCGCCGCCTCCCGCCGCCGGGCGCACATGGTACGCTCCGGGGCCGCGCCGCGCCGCGCCCCGCCGGCCGCGCGCGCCGCCCGGCTGCTGCCATGGCAACCGCCCCGCGACCCCCGCCCCGCCGCGACCCGCGGGACGCGCCCCGGGGCCGCCGCTCCCGCCGCTCCCGGACACCTCCCGGCACCCGCACCTCTGCCCGGCCGCGGCACACAGAGCCCCCGCGCTCCCGCACCCAGCCCGCCTGTCCCCAAAGCCACCGCCACCTGCTGAGGGGCTGCAGGGACTGTCCCCAAGCCACCGCCGTACCTCCCTGCCGTGCCCCCAGCTGTCATCACACCTCCCTGGTGTGTCCACTCCATCCCCAAAGCCACCATCGCACCTCTCTGACATGTCCTCTCTATCCCTGAAGCCACCATCACACACACCTCCTTGCTGGGGCCCCGCTGTCCCCGAAACAACCATGGCATCCCCCGACTGAGGTACTGCATCCCTACTGTCCCCAAATCACCATCACGTATTCCTGCTGTGTCCCTTCTGTCCCCAAAGCCACCATCATACATTCCCACTGTATCCACACTGTTCCCAAAGTCACTATCACTTGTCCCCACTGTGCCCCCGCTGTCTCCAAAACTACCATCCCACCTTCTTATTGTGTCCTCACTGCCCCCAAAAACACCATCACATCCACCTTCTAAGGGGCTGTAGTTCCACTGTCCACAAAGCCACCATGATACCTTCCCACTCTGTACCCTCAGTCCCCAAAGCCACTATCACAGCCCCCTGATGAGCGGTTGAATCCCTACTGTCCCCATACCACCGTCAATATCCCTGCTGTATCCTCTCTGTCTCCAAAGCCACCATCACACCTTCTTGTGTGTCCCCACGGTCCCCAAAGACACCATTGCACCCACCTGCTGAAGGGCTGCATCCCCACGGTTCACAAAGCCACCATCTCAACCCCCCCATTGTGTCCCTGCTGTCCCAAAGTCAGCATTATATACCCCCCCCCACTGTGTCCTCTCTATTGCCAAAGCCACCATTGCATCTTCCTGCTCTGCTTTTTCTGTCTCCCAAGTTACCATCATATGCCCCCACTGTGTCCCCACCGTGCCCAAAGTCACCATCATACCTTCCCACTCTGTAGGACACTCTGTCATGTCCCCACAGCATCCCTGCTGCTCTCAAGGCCAGTATTTAACCTTCCCACTCTGTTCCTGCTGTCCCCAAAGTCACCATCACCTCCCCGACTGCACCCATCCTTATGTCCAAAGCCATCATTGCACCCCCACTGAGGGGCCATATCCCCGCTGTCCCCAAGCAATCATCACATCCCCCCAAGCACATCTCATTTGTCCTCAAAGCCACCATCACAGCCTCCCGTCGCCGAAGCTTTTGTCACTCCACCCCCCCCAGAGGTGTCCCTGCCAGGCTTGGCCACCTTTACCTGGGTAGTGGCACAGCTCTTCCACGCTGCAGTGCTCATTTTCACTCCTGTTTTGCAACAGAAGATTGCGTACGCCAGGACAGTCGCGAGGGAGGGTAGGCGCAATGTGAAGCAGATGAGCGAGTAAATCATGAAGCCGCCGTACATGTTCTGCATACTGCAAACGAGGAGCTAATTTCCTGGCAGCCAGCTTCAGGATGCTTCAAGTCAGTCTCTGCCGATGTGGCCCTTAAAAACCTCTCAGGCTGTGGCTGCAAGCAGCCCTGCTCCTTTCTGTCTTTAGCATCTAATTCCCACAAATATAGATAATTGAATTATGCATTTTGTTAGGGGGAGCGGAAAACAACCGGCAACCACTGGATCACTGAGGAAAACAAAGTCAGCCACTTTTTTTTTCCTTAATTCAGCATTTTTGGGGGTTGGTGACATTTTGTCAAGCATGAACTCAACCAGAGGCAAAGAGAAGCAGCTGAGGGTTGTTTATTGCACACAGAGTGGCCCTCCCTGACAGCAGCACTAATGGAAATAACACTAATAAAACTGTCGTGTTCATGGGCTGAGCAGCAAAGCGTGAGCCCTGGTTTCTGTGCCGTGTTCTGACAACCACTTCCCCAGTGGCCACCAGCAGACCCCTCCACCTCCCTTCCTAGTTACCACCACTGATTCATAGTTGAGATCAATTAGTTAATGTTTGCAAAGTCAGTTGAAGATGACAAAGCGTTACATGCTGCTAATAAAACCATAATGATCCCACTGTTAAACATTAAACACACAATGAGGTGTAAAAAAAAATACCACATTTATGGAAAATTCCTCTTCCTGCAAGGACAAAGGATTAGCGCCTAAAAAATAGAAGGATGAGCACAAATTTGTACCACAGGATTGTGTCTCAAGGGTTTAGCTTCTGCTTGGGTGTTTGTATGTCCATGGGCATGCCACTTGGGCCAGCAGTTGCTGACCCACCTGAACATGGCAGCTTAATCCAGAGCTAGCCAAAAATCACCAGAAGGTTTTGGAAGGGATGGTCCTTTCCATTTTGTGCCTCTGCTTCCCAGTCTGCTAAATGGGATGAGGATTGCAGCTGTGCAGCCTGATTTTTGCAGACAACATAATACAGCAGCTATCAAACCCTTGCAACATGGTCATTAGAAACCTGGGGAGCTGTGCTGCCTGTGAGACACGTCACACCACAGTGTAAGGAACACAGGTGGGTGTGTGGGACTTTCTAGGAGATTTTTCTTGGCAGTGAGTCTTGCTTTAAACGTAGAACGGGTAGCTGTGCCACTGGTAGGGCCCCAGGTTGCCGTATGTAGAGCAGCGCATGTCTGATGCTCTGACCTACAGGCAAGAAGGAGGAGAGGAACCAGGAAAACCACATTTGTCTGTAGCTTTGGGCCTGCACGGGGCCACGTTCATGGTGATGAGGCACTGGTGTTTCTGGCAGGGCAGAAGCCATGGGTGGGGATTTGCACAACAGGAACTCCAGGCTGTTTGGGATTAGGCACAGCGATCTCAGAGAGGAGAACTCCTCTCCAAAAAGAGCAGCCATTTGACAAGGTATCCCTCATTTCCTCCATCAAACTGCCCTTTGAAAGGAGCACGCCTGAGCTGCAACAGCCTATTGTATTTTCCTCCTGAAATCTGATGCTGCCCTGCTTTGATGGCGATCAGTTGATGACTGCAGAAAAGCTGAATCATGAAACAGAGGTTATAAACAAGGTTATTTTTAACGAAGGAAATGAATCCCACATCATTCAGAATTCGGGGCAAGGGACTGTCAGCTAGGGCTTGCAGGTCTCACTTCTGCCCTGACATTCTTTATGTCCTAGAGCAAATTAAAATCTCTCTAGCCTTTAATTTACCTCCTTGTAGCACGGACAAAGCAGCAGACTCCAGTTGTGCTTTCTTTGTACAGCAAAGCTCCTGGTGTGACAATAAAGCGATGCTGGGAGCTGTGTGATGCCAAGGGCTGGCTTGCACTGCCACCCGGCACCTTGCAGAGCTATTTTCAGCCATGCAAAATGATCACACGCAGTATTTCAACAATGTTCATAGACATTTCAGATGCAGAGAGAGACTAACCAGTCTGATTCCCCTCTCCCATATTTCACAGTCTTACATTTCGATTCCCACATGGAGCCCAGTCACTTCTGCTTCATTTTGCTCACTGCAAACTCAAAATAGACAAGTTTTGCAACCGAGACTCATGCTGTGTCCTTCAAGCACTGGGGTGCTGCTCATGTAGGTAGCCAGTCCAGGGGGAGGGAAGATGGGTCTGGTTCACCTACAGCAAACTGGGATATTTTCTGAGTATGCCACTTTCTCACATTAAAAATCTTCCAAGAAAAACATATTTCATTTTTCTTAGGAAAATGAAAAAAAGATGACTCAATTCAGAAAAGCAGGAGATTGAGGCTGAGGCTAGCCAGGCTTCTGTGCACTTCTCAAGAAATATGAACAACTCCACATACAGATCCTTGCAAACCTGTCTTCTCTGCTTCAGACCCGAGTTAACAAGTGCTTTGGGTGTGTCTTCCCAACATTACAGAGATAACTACCAAGGTTAAAGAACTCTAGATTTTTTGAAAATGTTTTGTAAATATATGTATTTAAATATATACACACATATATTTACGAAAACATCAGGAGATTGTAAACTTCCCTGCCTGCTTACTTAACATGTTGTTAAGGGGGACTTTTGCTCCTGGAGGAACTTACCTTGCTCACTCAAATTTTCTTTGAGTTAAGTAGTGATTTCCACACAGAAAATATCAGGTAGAACCCAAAGAAGAAATGGGTTGGATCCCAAGTGTGCTCTTTTCCCCAGACCCGTCTTCACTTACCTGCACTGGCTTGGGACACAGAGCAGAGCCTTGGCACAGAACCTCCAGCCTGGCTGTGAGAAGTGGAACAGGACCAACCTTGCAAGCCAGTTCCCTCTTGCTGGTGCCTGCAAGGACATGTGGCTGCGAGCCAGCAGATGGAATAACCATTGCCCCGTGCTAGTTATGGGGCAGGGATGCTGCAAGGCTGTGCTAATTAGTGCTTGAGACGCCTCTGTGATCTGTAGATGAAAGGTGATTTACAGCTGCTAATTATTGCTCTCCTTCATGTGAAGTCTATTATTTCCTGGTGTCCCTCATTTTGACTCATGCCACATCCCGTATTTGGCACAGGGCAGGTTTCTCTCTGTAGAAGTGATGCTTTACATCTCCAGCTGCTTGCACACTGTACAAGTTTGTGGTCTGCTCTCAGCATCCACTCGAGGCAGCCTGGCTGGGTCCATGCTTGGGAAACTTGGGCTGGAATCTGCACGAAGTTGAAACACGTGAGCAGATGGCTTAGCTGGTGGATTCAGAGGGGCTGCGTTCAATGCACTCAGCTGGATTGTGCACTCAACTCTGTGAGCACTCAGAGGACCAGCTGGGTGAACCAGAGAGGAGAAACAGGAATATCCCGAGTTTCTCTGCTTGGGACTGCCCCAGGGAAGGGGAAGAAGCCAGAGAGGACCAGACTGGGGCCTTTTAGTCTATGGCTTCTCATCTGTGTCCCAAACCTCCTGGGCAGGAATTACAAAGCAGGAGAGGTTCGTGTCTCTGGCAGGTGTCTGGAGGGAAGGGATATTAACGTGGTTTTGTGAACAGCCCATGGATAGTAGAAGGAACAGATATATTCAGTGTCCTTCCCACGTTATGCCCCATGGCACATACAAGTCATCAGGTTGCAAAAGCAAGTGACATTTTGCTCTTACTGCTAAATTAAACAGCAGAAAGTAGCGTGTGGTGTAAGGTAGTTGTAACAACAGAGGAAGAAATATCCCTGATACTCTACACCAAAGCAATTCTAGCACAGAACGGGAATTCCTTCCCCCTCACTCATGGTGCAGCTCTCCAGCTGGGAAGTAAAAGGCCACTCACAAGCTGGCACAAGGCAGTCAGGGATTTTTACAACTGAAAGAGACCTACCTCCTGCCTAGCCCACAGCAGTTTCCACCTTCTTCCCTGAAGTCCACAAGATTTTAAACCTGCAAATGAGGAAACTCCCAGGCAGCCTCACGAAGCAGAGAACAAGGAGGACTGGATGGGCCTCCAGTCCCAGTGCAGCCCTCTCTCCATCACCCTGTTCCCTTGGCTCCACTGAGCCCTCCTGGCAGCTGTTTGCCTACACTGTGAATTGGGCTGGGGCTGCTGTTACTCTCTCCATGGACACAACAGCCACACTCTAATTCCAGCTTTGGCTTGCTCTCAAACCCATTTGGGTCCTGTGCCACCTCCCTGGGAGCCAACGATGGCAAGAGCCCTGCTTGTCCTCTGCAAAAGCCCCACTAATGTACACACAGGCTGCCCACGGAAGTGTAACGTGAAGGAATCCGAGTGCTGAGCAGAAATAAGGTTGCAGAGCTGCACCCCAGTGGCAACGCACGTGCTTACAGACTGTTTCAGAAGTGTTTGTGCCAAGTGGGCTGATGAAGGCTGCAGTTTCTCTGGGCCAGTGTCACCTCACACCTACGTGCAGAGCCCTCCGTGGGGGCCATGACACCATGGTCCCTGCAGCCCATGCTGGAGGAACTTGGTGCTTCAGGCTGATGTTGTGACACCTTCCCCTGCTCCACATTCCTGCAGTATTGTGAATCCTCTGAGGTACTAAGAAAGCCACAAGCTAATTCCTTTTCTTCTTGCTACAAGACAATCAATGGAGTGAGCCAAACACTGCTATGAGGAGCGTGGTTACTCATTAGAGGTCCCACCTCTGCTGCAAAGGGAAAACACAGAAAGATCCCCACCATAAAATCTGCCTTATGCTGTGTGTTTGTTTTTTTTTTTTTTTGGTTTTTTTTTTCTGTGACATTTTCTTCAGAAGGTTTTGTCCTGAATTCCTCCATGTGTCAGGGCAGAGGGGCCTTGGGTCCAAAGTTGCTTTGCACATCACTCACCCTCATGGCAGTGAAACACAGCGTTTGCTGGGACAGGGTCCTGCATTGTATTCCTGCACTTCTGTATGGATTCTACTAAGGGAAATGTTGAAAATAAGTCTTGAAAACCTAACCCTGCTCCAGCAGAAGCTGATTTTAATGGCTGCTGCTGAGTATTAACCTTAAATGTGTTACCAAGGAGCGAGCAGAGAACACAGGCCAAGAGCACTGCTTAGAAATTGACATTTTACATAACAGGTTGACAAACCAGGATCATTTTGACACCTTCAATAAGATAAACCATGGTAGAATATTAGAATTATTTTATTTTTAGCAGCTGAATATTCGCAAATAACAGTTTTTAATAACCACGAATGACGACATCAAACTGCCACACCCCTAACTGAAACCATCACTCACTTCTTCTGGCAGGTAGGGAGGGATTTCTCAGCTTTCCTCCTCCTTTTAAACAATCTCTGCAGCAAAGAAACACTAAAAGGTGGAAAAAACACACAATCTTGCGTGGTGGTGACATTGACAGATGTGATGGTGCGGGCTGTACATGACGTTGTGATTTTTTATTAATAACTCTGCACTGCAGAGCTCACTTAGGAAAAGAAGGAGTGCCTGAGTGCGTGGGGAGGACAGCTTTGTTCTTTGCACTTGCAAGAGAAAGAACCTAACGTCGAAGGTAGAAACACAGGAGGGGAACAAGGCTCACAAAGGAGGCAATGGGCTGTGGGTGGCTGTGAGCATCGTGTACAAGCAGCAAATGAGACCCCGGCCATCAGGTATCCAGGCTTTCAAATCAATTGACTTGGATCAACAACAAGAGGGCAGGAAAAGATGCTCTCAGTTTGTGGGAGCAGATAAGAGTGGTACAGTTGTTTTAAACAAAAGGGTTTAGGAGTTTTTCTTTGCTGATTGTTATGGTGGATTACTCACAGAAAAATGCTTGGTCCTTTACTCCAGCAAGGGAGTGTTCTTGTCCCCCCTGGCCCACACAAACCAGCCATGCAGAGGTGTGCAGAGCCAGGCAAGATGGGGAAAGAGGGATTCCTTCTCCAAAGCCAGCAAATGGCTGCAGCCGCCCCATTTGGCCCTCTCGCAAGCAGCCACGGAGGAGCTGCTGTGCAGGGAGGACACGGGCGGCTGTGGAGCAGTCGGGCTCAGCCCCGCAGAGAGCCCGAGTGCCAGCAGTGATGAACACACTGTCCCCAGTCACGTCGCTGCACCGCCCAGGGGAAGGAAACCAAGCTTCAAAGGGAGGGAGGCAGGAGGGGCCCGAGTTTCCGGGGGCGGCTGCTCCCCAGTGTTTGTCATCATCCGAAAGAAGAGTGAAAGTTTTCGCTCTTGGGATAATTATTAAAGACATTTGGGTCTTGCTTTCACATGCCCTCTTCTTTTTTTGTTTTTTTAATTAACTGTAAACCCCATCCTGGCTGCTAAACAGGGAACTGTGGAACTGAAGCTTGTATAAATGTAGTGATTTATGTTCCTTTGGAAGTGAACTGGCATTTCTGAGGAACCCCACCCAAGCCTAGCAAATACCATGGGAGTGCACTGACTCACTGGCTGCTGGCATTCTCTCCTCTCCCTCGATGGCTGGAGCCTGCAGCCAATTTGGGCACATGTGAGACCGTCCTGGTGAGTGAACCCGGGTCCCCAGAGACACCTCACACGGAGGCAGCGCCTGCCAAAACCTCGGGCTCCCAGGAGAGGCTCGGAAGGGAAGAGCAGCAGCTCTGCAAGGCTGAGTCGAGCTGTAATCACCGGAGCGATGCGCTGCAGGAAGCAGCGCCTTGGCACAGCCTGTGCCTCCAGCCAGGGCTAAGAACCTGCTGCCAATTGCCGAGCCTTCAAGTCACCCCAAGGCAGAGGAGAGCCCTGCGCAGTGACCTGCCTGGCAAGCCTTGGCAGAAGCCCCTTTGCTTTGCTTCACCGTGAGAGCAGCCGGGAGGGTAGATGAGCTTGAGGAAGCTCTAAAAAAAAAAAAAAAAAAAAAAAATCCAGTGCTGACTGTAGAAAGATCAGCCGAGGCAGCAATACCCGCTGAGCACCTGACACAGAGGAGCCTGACTTACAGGAATCACTTCAGCCATTTGCAGGTGCGATCTTAGATAAATAAATAAACAAATAAACAAAATAAATAAATAAATAAACCACCACATTGTTAAAATGGCCCCTGCCTACTCAGTGCTCTGCTCCCTCACATTAATGCAATTGTGTTTGACGAACTGAGGGAGAAAAGTCCCTTTTGACTGCAGTGCTCCCAACAGGCTGCAGAGCCACCTTTACACGCTGGTTCTTGCCTGGCTCATGGGGTATGTCCCAGCTTTTATATACATCTCATATACAAGAAAGTCCCCTGGGACCATTTGTTCGCTGCCCCACCCACCCTAAAGAGACCCTTTTCCCATGCACCCAGAGATAGAAACACTGATCATGGGTGTACCTGGGTGGTGTTTGCCTGGAAGAGCATGTGCTGGGCTCCTACAATTCCCAAATCCCATAAAGTGAACCAGCTGAGCCGGTCTTCCCCTGTTCGTGTTTTGTTGTTGGTGATGGTTATTTTTTGTTTTGTTTTGTTTTGTTTTGTTTTGTTTTTGTTTTTGGGGGTTTTTTTTTGTGGGGGGGGGTTGTTTGTTTTTTGGTTTTGTGTGTTTTTTTGTTTTGTTTTGTTTTTTCCTAGCTATCCATCCAGTATCTACCGTAATAAAAAAAGCAAATCGGAAAACAATGTCGTCTGTTTGTGCATTGTAAACTGGGAGAACAGCTGTTACTCCTGGGCTAAATGGAAACCCTTTCCTTGAAAGCCATAAAAAGCAGAGTTTCTCCTTCCAGTTGCTGTATCATATCACAAAGAATGGCTTCTGCCAGCCTTGCTGCCTTTTTTCTAAATAAAACCAGGTACAATGGTGGGGAAAAACACACAGGACACAACTCCGCCCCTCAGTGTTCAGCTGTGCCTTTGGAGAGCCTGAGATGCACCTGAGAAGCAGAAAATTTTTTTTCATTGCTGGCAATGACCAGCATGCAGGGCAACCCAAACACACACTGTCCCTTGTGTGTCCCTCTGAATTGTGGCATCGTCTCCAAACACAACCAGCACATCCTCCCTGGGGACCTTCCCTGCAGATCACAGCACTGAGAGACACTGTGTCTGCATTGCAGATCACTTTGGAATAATATCTCCATCTCACATTGAAACAAACCTCCCTGGGTCATTGATGGGCTCAGGATATGATGATCTATGGAGGTATCACCCTTTCTCAAACGAGTTCTCATTTCTTCCTCCAGGGTCACTGCTTCAAGCAGAAGTGTGTGACAGGCTGCATCAGAAGCTAAAAGCTGCTCTAAATCTCCTCTTGGGCTGCCTGGGCAGCCCAGCCTGCACACTCCCCACCATCCCCAAACACACAGAGGCTTTGTTTAAGCATTACTCAGCTAATATTTCTTTTTTCCATGACTTACAAAAGGTGTACTAATCACTGTGGGAGAGCAGGAAGGATTGCCACTCCTTGCACCACCACAGCTCCTATCCCTGACCACCAAATGGCACAGTGTGTGTGTCCCACCCAGCGAGCTGAGCATCCTCCTCTGTGCCAGGGCTCGGCTGCAAGCCTGGAAAGCCTTCCCAGTTAGTTAGCTCCTGTCTGCTACTCTCTCCCAGCCTGTTGCTGGATTTATTTACCTCAGTGACAGGTCTTTTTGGGACTTGCAGCGTCAGGCCTAGAGCCCCTTTGAAACTTTATACAGATGGGAGTATGAAAGGAGTACAGGAGCAAGAGGATATAAATAAATGGGAGATGTCTGCTCTTGGCTGAGAATAACCCTGTTTGATGGGAGAAAACTTTTGTCCTATTTTCTGTTTTATCAGTGGAACAGCACTTGACAAGACCACTGCTCGGCTTTTCTTTTCTTGTCATTCAGAAGGAAACATTTCTGCCTTAACAGAGATGATGTTTCCTTGCAGACAGAAAAGCAGCCCGTACCCGAGCTGCAGCAGAGACAGCTCATCAAAGCTCCAACAAAGCTGCTGTTGTGCTGTAAGGCAGCAAAGCAAACAGCCTGTGCCTGTTATCGTTTGGGCTTCACATGTGCAGCACTGTGACCACCGTTTACAACAGCATGGGCTAAATTCTCATATTCCTGCTCTGATTCCAGCCCTGTTCTGCTAGCAGCCCCATAAAGCTGCCAGGGCAAACAGTCATTGTGAAAATACAGGGCTTGGAGTGGCTGCATGACTTGTCCTGGCCTCACACAGTGCATTAACCTCTTCCATCAGCACACAGGGATTGCATCACCAGCTCCCAATATTAGCTCCCAAAGGAGGCAAAATTGAGTATCTGCTACCCTAAATCATACCTTATAAACAAGCATCATTTAGCTGAGGAAAATGGGGGCTCAGAGGGCAGTCAGAATTTGGGAATTTGCTGGCGAGCTGGGAGCTCTTTTTCCCTGTTTCTCCATGCAAAGAGGGCTCGGGCAGAAGGAAAACAGAGAAAAACTCCCTCTGCCCCAGCCCCAAGGGATCTCCTCTCTGGGAAGCAGTATTGGGAGAACAGGGGGCTTCAAGAATCAATAAAGAGAATTTGTGGGTGGTGGGCACACAAAGATCTGGGAATCAGGAGAAACAGATGGAATTTCGGATGAAACGTAGTTGCAAAAATAATTTCCCGTCTCCTGAAACATTTTAATTGACTCCTGGATACCTTCAACAATGGCTGTCCTCCTGAGAGAGGGATACTGTGTAAAAGCATCTCCTGGATGTATGCACAATGTTTCAGTGGGGAAGAGGAATACAGGGCAACATCCAAAAGGACCAACATCGCCTAACCTGGGACATCCTCAAAAGGCAACATTTAGATGTATTGAAATAAATGCCTTTTTCCCATCTAAAATTTTGGCCAACACCAGCATATGCAAGCAATGCACTTTACTTTCAATAAACTGGTCATATAGGTTTTTGTTTCGTGGGGTTTTTTTTTTATTTATTTGTTTTTAAATTTTATTTTTAATTTTTTATTACTTTTTTAAGGGTTTACTCCTCAAGAACACCCATTTTCCCAGGAGCAGGCAGGGCCCGGGCTTTGGGGAGAAAGGCAGGAGCCTGGCAGCAGGCTGGGGATTGGTTTTTCCATGGCTCCCTCTAGTGTGTACAACCCAAAATGGGATTGAACACAGACAATGAATTTCGTGCACTCGATGCAACCTAAAATAGATTTAATACAACAGGCACTTAAAATGTATTTCCAGAGAAGATGTTTGCTCTAGTAGAAATTCTGCCACTCTTGCACAGAAAAGCAGCTACCAGGGCTGCAGGAGCAGCTGGCTGAATTTTGCATGCTCACGGTCTGATTTCCTGTGTTTCTGAACCAAAAATTAACAGGTCAGAAAGACTCTTCTGTAATAGCAGCTCTGGCCTATTTTTCACCTATTGCTCTTTCATTTATTCATATCTTCCTTGGGGACTGATCTACCTATTAGAATAATAGGGTTATTTTCTGAGACTAATCTAAGAAAATAAATTAGAAAGTCTAAACCTTTCATTAGATCTCAAAGAGACAGAATTTCTCGGTCAAGGAGAGCTGAGACACTCAGGAATAAATGTCCAGCAAATAACATTTATTAATTATGCATATTCATACTCACAGCCATGGACAAAGGCAGCCTCCACCAGCAGGCTCACAGGAGGCTGCCTGCAAACTAATGTGTAAAGTAAACAGCTCCTTTATTGGTCTAAGCAGTCACGTAGTAAAGGAGCTCACATTTCCAAGTAGCTGTGGAGCAAAATAATAGAAAAGCTATTAAAGCCCAGAGAAAGATTGCATTATATTGCCTAAATTAAAGCCTAAATCAGTACTGATGTAAATATTAGGGTTCCTACTTTCTCCCACTTCTGAATACCAAGAAGGACTTGGCCAGCACATAGAAATCCTTTCAATACCTGCCTCTTTTTCCCCTGGATCTTAGATGGGGCCAAGGAGGGGAGAACTTTGCCCTGAGGGCGGAGATCCTGGCACTGGATGAGGGCAGAGATCAGGCTGGGTTGTGATGTCCAGGCACCTCTGCTGCTTGGCAGGTGGGAACATTGAATACTGAGCCCCATGGTCAGCAACAAAGTCTTCCTCACACACCAGCCTATGGCAAGGAGCATCCTTGGCTTTGGGGCCTGAGAAATGGACTCTTCCCTGAGGTATCACAAGAAAGTCAACCTTGAGATGTGCTCAATAAGTCCCCTCCTATCCTGACTGCATATTTACTCCCCTGGATACTGAGCCCTCCCTGGAGGCGCCAGGCTGGCCATTGGACAAAGCAAAAGAAATGAGCCACACCCCAACACTTTGGCCAAGCAAATCCAAGGTGCATCCTGCTTAATTATTTTCAGCCCTGAGAATTAATCAGAACAATTCCTCAGGACTAGGGCAATGGTGCTGCATGCAATTGCAGGGGATGACCCCAACCCCTCACACAAGGTCTGTGAGGAAGATGAGCAGTGCCAGGGTCAGATCAGGACTATTGGCTTCTATCATGACCTGCTGCACACAAGCAATATATAAAATGATCAATAGGTTGCAAAGCAGGAGAGTTCTGTTTTGCAGCTGATTGATGGAAGGCAGCTTTGCCACACTTTGCCTCAGGGCAGCCTCTCTCCTACCCCCAAAAGCAAAGTGCTGCACCTCTCCATGCCTGGGTTTCCCTTCCAGGCTGTAGGGCTGCCCAGAATGGCCCTGCACAGCATCCTGGAGAGGACCAAAGCCTGCAGCTATTGCACCAACCCTGCAGGCACAGGGACAGCACCACTGCCCCAGAGGCTGATGCCAGCTGAGATAGTTCTTTAAGGGGACAGAATGAACTGATGCATGAATATTCAGAACCCACATAGCAGCAGGACCTTTCCTAAGAGCATGTCACATGTGCTAAGGGTGGCTGAGATGATTAGATTGTCTCCACTTGGGCTCTGCACTTGGTGGGCTCCCTGCACAACTCAGCTGGTTGCAGTTGCACAGAGTGCGACTTTATCTGGTAAAATCATCCCTCACAGAGCAGCAGCCAGCCTTCATCTGGAGACAGCAGGAACTGGAGGATCCCCTGCTCCCCTCAGTGGCTTGTTCCAGCAGTTAATCACCTTCACTCAGAAATTTGTACATGAACCAGAAACATGAAATTAATGATTTCTTTCATCTCCTGCCTTGGTAGCCTGCTTGGGCTGCTTGTTCTACTGACAGCAATGATTCAGTAATCTGAAAAACACCGTACCTCATTTACAGTATTAACAGCTGAGTGTACAGATACAGAGATTGTATTCACCCTCATGGAAAGGCCGTTCTGCAGCCGGCAGAAGGTGAAGAATGACTCACCTTTACATCTTAATTTCTAGCATTGCCTCCGCAACCTTTGGTTTGGCCTTCACTTTTGTGCAGAAGTGACAGAAGGGCAGCCAGGTCAAAGGGGTGAGGATTTAGGGCATGGGTTGCCAGATTCAGCAAAGAAGAAGGAGGCAGGAGTATGTGGACCCCACTCTCCCTTTGTCACAGCTCATGGTCTGTGCCTTATAAAGCTCCAGCCCAAGCCCAGTTGTCTAATCCATCACTCAAGTGTCTTGAGAGGAAAAACTCTGCTGTGTGTTCTGTGAATTCCATCCTGCTCAGGAGCTGGGCACCACTGGGAAAAAATGGAGAGTCCAGCATTTCAGTTCTGATCTTCTTCTCCCCATCCAAAACCTGACCTGCCACTCCCAAAAAAATCAATGCAACCAAACCAGATAAAGCCACCCCTCTGCCCTTCCATGGGAAAGAGAGAGATCAGCTGTGACAAATTCAGAAGGCCACAAAAAGTGCACTGCCTTAAAGAGCCATCAGAGTAATTTCAAAATCAATGTGATGTTTGACAAAGAGCCAGCATGACTCCTTCCAGACTGGCAGCGACATCCAGAAATGCCCTGGAAAGGACTTAGAATTCTGCAGGCAGCACTTTGCACACACTGACGCCGATGCAGCATTTTCTCAGCAAGGCCATAAAAAGCGAATTAAAAAAAACAACGAGGCAGCATTGCAATAGTGTGACCAGCTGGTGAGGGGAAGTGGCACCGTGTGTGAGTCAGCAGCACCACAGTGACCCTGCAGAGCCACCCACACACCACGGGCACGGATGGCCAGGCAGCCACGGTGCAGAATGTGCTCTGAAGGGCACTGGAGGAAGGCAGGGCGTCCTTAATTATCATTTGTGCTCTCTCCACGATGGAAGGGACTTGAGGACACGATGGAAGGGACTGTTTGGGAAAGCTGCTGCTGCCAACTGTGCCCCCTCTGCCTGGTGTGGTGCTGGCAGTGGCTCCCTGGCGCATCAGATCAGCCCCAGCGTTGTTTTGGCAGAGCCTGGTGCATGAGGGGTCCCTGGGCAGGACCCGGCAGGGCTGGACTGGGGGATCCGTGAGCAAACCCAGTATGGATGTGGCTGAAACACAGCAGAGGTACCCAGGGCAGAGGGGCACAGGACTGTGACAAGGACTCACCATGGACACTGTCTGTCCTTCTCTGTGCCCCCACTCACCCTCCCTGAGCAGTCCCAAACGTGTCTCACTGAGGAGGGGATTAGCCTGCTCACAGCTCACAAATCTTCAGTGATTTCCAGAATGATGGTCACATTCCAGGCTCCTTGGCTAGGGGAAGAGCTCTCCACCATCCCTCTTGGCAATAGCTGCCCATGTGTCACCTCCTGGCTTAGCTGCCTGCCAACCATGGTGGTACCTGGCACCACCCAGGCCACCTCCATGTTGACTGGAGCACAGGACATGAGGGAATCGGTTCTGTGATTCCCTTCTCATTATTCCCATACATTTGTACTGTAAGAATATATTTTTCTGTATTTTAAAAATTCACTACTTTTTATTCACAATTCATTACTCCCAGGAAGCACCTGTAACTTTTATATATATGAATAAGCAATACACCCAGATCTCATTGCATTCATCCATCCACCCCAGCAATTAGACCCTCTGATCTGAGGGCCTAACCGTGTGATTTTCTATTGAATCAAAATAAACACATGCCCATAAAAAATCCTCAAAGGATTACAACAAAGGGGGCAAAGGCAGCAGCAGTAAATGCACTTCCCAGCAGTAGCAGAGGTTATCCCACATCATGACTAAACCCCCAGCACTGGGAACTGAGGAAAGGGGATTTCCTTACATTGACCTTCAGTCCAGAAGCAGGAGCTACTCCCGGTGTGGCAGTTCTTCAGAGAAGATAAAAATCCCAGTAATGACTGAAAATCTGTGGCTGGTGCCTGCAAACACCTTCGGGACACACTGGGGCACACTGGGCAGTGGCACCTGGGGTCGATCTGGATGTGGTGGCTTCTCCCCACCAGACCCGGACATGCAGCCAGCGTGCCCAGCTGTGCTGGCTGTTCCCAGCATCACCGGGGCCCAGCTGGGATGTGCATCACTGCACCCTCCCTGCAGGGAGAATTTTGGCTCTTTGTGTGTTTGCAGCCTCATAAAACCGTGAAGCTGCTGCCATGAGCAGAAGTTCCTGCCTGGCCCAGGCTGTGAGTTGTGAGCAATCACCAGCTACAGCCAGCCTGGGGTTTTGGCAGGAGGGGTTTTGCCGAGCTGATGTTTGGGATGTGAGTTGGTGCTGAGGGTCCCTGCCTGGTTGTGGTTTCTCATCCAGCCATATAACCACTTTCTACACCTCTGTCTATCTCCAAATCCCTGCCGTGGGGTGGACTCGGGGCCAGCTCTCAGCCACACAGAGTGCATCTGCCCACCAAGGATGCTCCAGGAGAGCTGGGCTGCATCCCCTGCATCCCATGTATCCCCTGCATCCCGTGTATCCCCTGTATCCTGTGCATCCCCTGCATTCTGTGCATCTCCTGCCTCCCGTGTATTCCCTGCATCCCGTGCCCCAGCAGCATCTCCCCAGGGCATCCCCGCTGGGAGCCGCGGCCGGGTGGGCTCTCACCGACCCCCCGACAGTCCCAGCCTGCGGGGACAGGGACAAGGACTGGGCCGGGCTCCTGCCCTGTCGCCCATTAGCAGGGGATTGACTTCAAAGTCTGATGCTGCTGAGGGTGCTGCAGCCATTCAGACAGCTTTATTCATTAGTAATTAGGCAGGCGTTGTCTGGCATCTAGATTAATCCCACTTTTAATTATTTTGAAACTGTGTGAGATTTCCCAGGCATTAAAGATTATGTACGCGCTTGCTGATTCCACAGCAATTATTCTAATGTAATGATGTCTATTAATACGCTTCCCAGCTTGCCATGCCCAGAGGGGAAATTCCCAGTCTCCCCCCGTAGAGCACAAATCTCCCACGGGGCATAACCCCCCTATTTACCTGCTTATGTGGCACAAAGGAACACTTTCCATGTGCTTCACCTAATATTAATAATATTACAGAGCTGTTGCTGTATTAAGTACCAAGCAATGATTGCAAAGGGGGGAGAGACCCATTACAGCCACAGCCCACCCCAAAACCAGCATCTTATTTTTGTAGGATGTTTTGAAAGGAAAAGGTCACATTATTTCTATCCCAAGTCAGTCTACACCATCTACCTGAAATCAAAGGTTTAATGCAGCTTGTGGATCATTTGAGCTCATTACAGATTGCCTTTGCAATCTAAAGACAGCATTTAAAAGAATAATGTCGTTTCAAAGAGGGACAGCGAAGGTGTGAGCTGAGAACCTCAAAACACAGAGCTGTTCCAAAATCTCACCTTTCCTTTGGTCTAAATATCCCCCAAACTCATCCGTTTCCCCTCTATAATTCTCGTAACTCCCAAACTTCATATATCAGAAAATTTGCTATTCACTGACAAAACAAGTGTTGTGCCATTGGCCACCAACTGATGCTGTGGAGCTGAGACAGTTATCAGAATGAGGGCTCAAGTGACTGCTGTGCCAGGACCCATTTGCATCCCTCTGCCCACGAATGCCCATCAGAAAACACATATATTTGACATTAATCTCTCTAGCTTATATAAAGGTTTATGTTCACAACTGCTTGTGCACATCCTATCAAGTGAAAATCTTATTTGCAGTCATATGAGGCAATACATAAATTAAAATAGCTGAGGATACCAAAAGGCAGTGGTTGTATTGTCCTGAAAATGAACACTCAGCCCTCACTATAACTATTTTGATTGCTTTGCATATATATTGTTTCAGCATTTCATTGCTCCCCAAACAAAAAGCGATATAACCTCTCCTGCCTGGCCTAATGTATCCTCACAGAGCTAAACTGCATGACAGAGCTGCTGGGTAGAGCCCACGGGTAATTTGGCTGATAGATCCTCTGGAAGCTCAGAGCCAAATTCGATTTCAGGCCCAAACTCGTCAGTCTGTCTCTAGAGATGGCAGAGCAGTGATATTAGCATGATGGCAACGCCGCTCACTCTGAACTCAAGAAATGGATTAAATGAAATTACACTCTTCCCTGATGAGGCTAGTGGAACAGGGAGATTGCTTTAGGAAACCCAGAATTGAATTTCATAGGTAAGAGTTCAGATGCTGTGCTATTTGCTCAGGAAGGTTTGTGCAGGCTGCTCCTGCGTGGAGCCACAGCTGCCAGTGGGGCAGGAAGGACACGGTGCCAGCTGCCTCTGGAGCCTGGAGCCCACCCCAGAGATCACTGCCTGGTTTGGCAGAGCTCCATCCACTTCGGAGGCAGGAGATCCCACATCCCCATCCCAGCACCCCCATTCCCACTTGTGAGGGATTCTCCACTTCTCCCCTGCCAGGCACTGCCATCCTGGCAGGATCCAGCAATAACCAAACCATCCCCAGCTCCACCCAAACGCTTTGGAGACAGGGATATTTTTAGAAAGTGAAAGATTTAAATTTATCCCCTGCTTGGAAAATATTTCTCCTGCAGAGGATGTCTCCTTAAGGATGACCTCTCCACCCAGAGCTGCTCTCTGTGCCTCCCTGGGAGTGCTGGGCCAGCCGGGCAGCTCAGGGCTGCAGCTCAAGGTTTGCATTAGTTTGACAAGTTTCCTCAATTACCGGATATTTCTGCCTCAGATTTAAGGGACCAGATGTATCAGGTTTTCCTCTCCACGCCTCTCCTCACTGATTTCATGAGCAGAAACAGCTGAAACACCAATTGCACTGATATCTTTCAGGTGTTACCCATGGTTCTGATATTTTGGATAATGTGTGAATTTTAAAAACTACACAAAAAAGCCTATTCATTTTTACTCAAAAATTACACCATTGGAAGCAAACGTATTACAGCACATGGATCATTTGCCATATAAAGAGGATGCAAAGGTCGTTGACAAAAATCAGCTGAGCAGTTCACGTCCAACAGCCTTTACATTCCAGATATCCTTTAGGAAAACTTTAGTCCCAAACTCTAAGACTCAAATACAGCCCTTTGCAAGGCCACACGGGTCTCACACTTAACAACTTTCTAAGTTTTTGGAGGGCAAAAGGAACCAAGACTTTAACATTAATTTTAGCACTACATGTCTCCATTTCTTCAACAGCCCTGGGCTCCACACTGACTGGCCCAGGTGGACGCTGGGCTGGAGGTGCTGACATCCCTTTCCATCCATCCCTGGAAACTTACGAGGCATCTTGGTGCTCCAAAGAGTTTTCTTAATGCGTTTCTAGGCTTTTCAAAACTCACCAGAGGGTTTGAGAACTACTCGACTCACTGCTGTAGCTCCTCAGCATCTGAAGTCTGTCTGTCCAAACATATCCCCCACTCCTCCATCCTTCCTCTCCTGCAGTAAGTTTTCTCAGCTGTTAAATTACTCCCCTCAAAAGGCAACCCCAATTGGTTTTACGCCAGACTTCACTGCTGGATGCTTTTTTAGCTGCAGGGAGGCATCTGGCATGACCTCTATCCCATTAGCAGCCCCTGCAGCAGCTCTCTCAGCACTAACACACCTGTCTATAAAGCCAGTCAAATGCAGATCTGCTGGCAGACCCCTCCACTCCCTGCTCTCCAGAGCTCAAAAAGCCTCACAGAGGTCAGATGCCCCTGCAGGTACTCACAGGAGAAGGGAAGCTCTGTCCTCACAGGGGAATTCCAGTAGATCAAGGATCAAGGCAAAGTCTCCCGTGGACACTTTCATGTCCACTGTCCTGCTGCAAGCCTGGCAAACTTGTGGATCTTTTATAGCCATCAAGAAAAAAATGCCTCCATCCAAACTGTCAAAAAGTATCTTTGTGGCATCTCTGGCCAAGAAGATGCTCAGAGGGGTGGAGTACCTCCCCTCTGGAGACAGGCTGAGAGAGCTGGGGGCATCCAGCCTGGAGAAGGCTCTGGGGAGACCTCAGACCTTCCAGTGCCCAAAGGGGCTCCAAGAGAGCTGAAGAGGGAGTCTTGACAAGGGCATGGAGTGATAGGACAAGGAGGAATGGCTTTAACCTGAAAATGAGAAGATATACTTATGATATTATAAAGAAACTCTTCTCTGGGGGGGTGGTGAAGCTGTGGATGCCTGGGAGTCTCCAAGGCCAGGCTGGACAGGGCTTGGAGCAACCCGGGACAGTGGAAGGTGTCCCTGCCCATTTTTTTTTTTGTGTTCCCAGAAGGGATACATTGGGATGCACTGGAAGTCAGTGGCTAGGCAGCATCCTCCAGAGTCAAGGGTGGGTATCTCATAAAGGATAAAAATAAATCATATGCATACACACACATACATGTATACACAAAGAATTCCTTACTGCTGCAGACCACTAACAATCATATTTAAAATCATCAGAAACCACAGATTGTTTTTTCCTGAGGGCTGCTCAGAAAAGAAGTTGAAACCTCTGCAGTAACTCCAGAACCAGACAAAAGCCCAGGGTGGCTTTGCCCTTGAAAGCTGTAGTTTAAATACAATTCAGAAAAGCCGTGACTTCAAATTCACATACTTGCTGTCAACTGCTGTTTCACTCATGTCAGAATTACCATCCATTCTCAACTGTGCAGCTCTCAACACATCATCAGAAAAAGAAATAATCACATGAAAATCAGAAGTCTGTAGTTAAATTTTATTTATCAGTTCTATTGTTAAATGACACAATCAAAGTCAGTGGATTGGCCTGTAAATCTACACAATAAGACAGCGTCTACGGTGGAAATCAGTAGAATTTGATATGGTTATGACAAAACGGTATCCTTATATTCGTACATCCCCTATATACAATAAACAGTATACACAAAGAAAATGCAACTAGTCTCTGTAAACCATGCACACCACAGCATAAAAACAAGATGCACCTCCTGCAACAGGCCTCCAGCTCGCCCACAGTTAAGTCCTGTTTACAGCAGTGCCTTTCAGTTTCAAGACCAAATTATTTTCCTCCGTGAAAACCAAAATACAACTGAGACATCATATTGGCAACTGCAGTTCTCATTTAAAAAAAAAAATTGCTGTACATGAAGTTGTTCTCTTCTCGAAGCTGCTAATGCAGGGTATTGGTTTGCTGCTGCTTTGCTCTCCCCTTGCCATGGCAGGGTTGCTGCCCCCAGGCTGCCACACCAACATCAGATGTAAAACCATTCCCAGGTAACTTAGGCATTGAGCCATAAGATGTTTTTAAAGCCTTCTGCCTCGTTTCCTGCCCCCCTGCCTTCATGGTGTATAGAGTATTACAGGTGAAAGGCAACAGTGCAAGTGAGCCTTGTAAGCATCGTGTCCCTGGGGCCAGAGGGCCCTTCCCGGGTGTCTCTGCTCAGTGCCAAGCCCGGGAGCACTGCAGGACAAATGTTCTGAACGTGCTGAATGTCTGGCCCAAGCCTTGCAGAGGTTTATATTTTTTTGCATAGAGATTTATAGGAGCCCCTTGCACCACGTGCCCCGTTTGCTCTCCCTGTGGGTCTGGGGGAGGCTGGAGAGCTGCAGGGGTGGCTCTGCCCCCCGAGCCCCAGCAAAGCCTGCTCAGGAGCAAGCTGCTGACCCCATGCACCACACATCCTGCTCCTCCTGTGTAACTATGGCTATGGAAAAACTGGCTTCTGTCATTCTCAGTTCTCATCTGTCATTGCTATGAAGGGCTCAAGAGCACAGAAAAAAAAAAAAAAAGCCCTGTTCTTATCTGGTGTAGCAAAGATTTACTGCAAGTAAATCCTAATTCAAGTGTAAATCTACTTTCATCGAGCAATTCTCTTCATAATATTGCTGGGATTAGAGAGTTTTATGACTTTTTAAAGACACTACACAAATATCGGCAATATAATTTCATCTAGTTTATACCACCAATTATTAAGGAATGATAAATTCAGCATTATGTATTCTAATGGGTAAGAAAGACTTAAAATGAGACACTGTCACAGGATTATAATTTGGAGAAGGCTTTATGAAACAAACATGAGAATGTGCTGTAACTTTTCCAGAATGGTTAAAATCATACTGCCCTGAAAAATTCTGGAAACAGTGTCTGTAACATCGGCATTGAGCTCAGAAAAGTATGTATGCCTTTTTTTTTCTTTTTTTTAATATGAGATAGACCAAGCTTAAAACTCTAAACAGCAGTAGGTAGAAAAAGTTTAAAATTTTAAATATTTATATAACTAGAGAAATTACTTCTATTCATTTTAAAAGCCAATATTATACATAAAACTAGTCGATAATTTTTCTAGACCTTTATTGTTTGTTCCCTTCACTGTCCACTCATTAACTTGGTAAATATCATAAGCAGTTGGTGCCCTTGAAAACACATTAAAATAAAATTAAGATAAAATCAAAGGGAAAAGGTTTTGTTCATATACTGTACTGTGAGAGTATGCTAAATGCTCGTTATTAGGAAATGAGTTTGCTTCCCAGATAAATTTCAGCCGAGCATCATAAACATTTTCCAGCATCCCGTTTTGTACTCATAACTAATTTAAGGATTCTTTTCTTTCACTTCTTTTAAATAAATGTCCAAGCAAACATTTCCGATGAGCCGAGATGGCTCCTGCGTTTCATAAATAATCCAACAAACCTAAAAAGGACAATTTAATTACACGCTAGGATTAAGTGTTCCACGTACAGTACAACATTTACTGCAAAGGCAACTGCAAAGGCAACATTTTGACCTCTTTTTGCTTCAGACCCTTGAGAAGCATCACTTGTTTGCAGGTTGGGTTGGGCTCTGCTGCTTTTCCACCCTGGGCAGGTGCCCCCCACTATCGGCGCCACCTCTCCACGTTCCCTGTGTAGTCGGTGCTGGAGCTGTTCTCCCCCTGCTCCCTCAGGTGCGCCTGCTTCGCCCGCAGGATCTTGCGCTGCTCCTGGCGTTTCCGCCGCGCCTCCTGGTGCTCCTTCTGCCGCATGTACTGGTACCGCTGCAAAAACAGGTCTTTTGCATAATCGTACAATTCCATGTCTAAAAAATTGAGGGCCTCGATGCGCTGCTGAGTCTGCTTGTCTATCTCCACGCTGGAGGCCCGTGTGCTATTGTACTGCGTGAACGGCGAGATGAAGTTCATGTTGAAAGTCTTCTCAAAGAGATACTGAGTCTTGCGCTGGAACTCGGTCAGGCCGAAGAAAGCCATCCGCTTCAGGTTCTCCTTGGCACTGTCCAGCAGAACCTTATTCCTCTGCTCCTCGGGCATGACCGACAGGTTGTAGCATCCCACCAGGCTGAGGTCGGAGAGCATGCGGACCTGGCGGTTGTTGGCCAGGTTGTAGGGGCAGTCCATGAACTCCTGCAGGGAGCAGCCTGACCAGTCGTCCCCTGTGTAGCAGCTGGGCAGCTCCTCGGTGGTCGGGGAGCGGCCGTCGCACACGTGCAGGGACGCTTTCCACGTGGCTCCTCGCTGCACGTGGCGCCATTCGCTCAGGTACCGGGACACGGGGTCACGCAGGATGGTGATGTAGTAGAAATTCCTGCCAAGGGGAGAGGAAAACAGAGCCTTTAGTCCCGTGTGTCTCCAGCACAGAGCACATTAACGCTCCAAATCAATACAAACAGGGAGATGCACTTAAGAGGCTTTCAGCAGCCCTGCTGCAGAGGCTCCTCCGTGAGGTCACCTCCACAGGGTGAAGGACGGCCGAACACGTCCCCAGGGGGAGTGTGAAGGGCTGTGCCTACCTGCACACACACAGAGCTGTTTCTGTTTAACAGCTGCTGTCTCTACAGAGGCCAAGGGAACCCAAGACTCCCTCCTGTGCTGGGCTGTCCACATGGCAACAGGCTCAGCTGATGATCGCCCCAGATCTTGGGAGAATACTTCAAGTATCTCCCAGGATGTAAGCCACAACCCACGCAGGACACGGGTAGCTTTGGTTCTTTTAATTTCCTTGTACAACAGAGCTGCATGGACAGGTTTCCACAGCTGCCTGTGCTACGTTCCCCGATGAACAGTTGTGGGTCTCAGCTGCACGAGCCCCAGAGCAGCAGAACACCTCTGAGAAAGGCATTTCCTACAGAACCTTTCCTTTCTCACACCAGATAAATGGGGTGTGCCCAGAAGCCCCAAACCACTTCCACCCTGACAAGGACCCTGGCAAAGCCCATGTAAATCCTGTTTTATTCTCCTGCCTTCATCTGATACACGACTGAAATATGAGGAGAGGTAAGTGACTAACAAGAAATTAAAGGATGCATTACAGCGTTTTGTAAGAGAAAACATTTTCAAGGGACATGCTGGCTTTGGTTTGAAGCAACAGGACAGTAGCACACATGGGGGACACGCTGCCACAGGAAGCCCATCAGGCCACCAGCTGGAAAAGCTGTAAGTTCAACCACAGAGCTTGCCCAGAGTTCACCCTGGGTTGCACATTAATATCCACCATCAAACACCATGCTGTCCACCATCACAGCCTGAAGATGGACACAGCTCTTTGAACCTCCACTAACATGACCATGGCCTCACCTGGATGATGCTGGAGGAACATCATCAGGATACCAGACATCTGCTAAAGCAAATGGAATTAAAGTAGCTCAATAGGCAAACGGTCCTGCCAGGGAAGGCCACTCCTCCAGGAGGATGACACCAAGGAGTGTGTGCCCAGGAGCCCTGAGCCCCTGGGGTGTGATTGCCATGTCCTTGGTGCTGTGTGAGGAAGAGAAGAACATTAATTGCTTTCTCAAGCGACGTTGTGACTGGCCACATTGAAACCAACTTTTGTTCCCTGTCGTTTCCTTTGGCAGAAAAGCCACTAGATGTCAATGTTTTACAGAAAATTGTCTTTGAATGGACTAAAAAGTGAATCACCAAGCACAAAAAGGATCCAGCTGCACAGGGAAAGAAAACCTGGAGAGTCACCATTCCTCTTCCTATTTAGAGCATCCACACTGGTGAATAATTATGTAATGAGAAAGTACAATAAACGTGCAAAGCCAAATAAAATGAGCCCAGTACAGGGTCAGCAGCTGGGAACAACAGCACTCAATGCTTGGAGCTGGGACACCACAATCAGCACCACCCCCATGCTCATGCTCACCTGGGGTGGTGCTGCTGCCACACCCAGCTCAGAGGGATTTGGCCACAGATTCACACAGGCAAAGGGAGCCAAAGTCCCTGCCACCATCCCAAGAAAGGTCCTTTTCCACAGAAGTGCCATTCAGTGATTTCACTGTGAGAGCTGGAGGTAAGAGGGAGGAAGAATAAAGCTCACTTTCAAGAGTGAGTGGCAGCTGCTAACCCCACACTGTCCCTTGCAGAGATGGGAAGAGTTTTGCTCTGTCTTTATCTCAGCAGGTCTCTGGTAGCATGGAGAACCCAGCCTGGCAAAGGGCAAGGGCTTTCCATGAGCACCACCTCAGCCAGCCACTCCAATGAGCAGGAGCTGTCCCTGACCATGCTTGTGCTTCAGGCTCCTCTGATGCATCAGCAACACAGCCTTGTCAGGACCCCCAACGTGGGGAAATAAATGGAGAATCTCTGGGACAAACCCAAGCCCCTTCTTTACCTTCTGTCAGGACTCCTGCGCCTTGGATCTAGTTCATTAAAATAATGGCATAACCATATAGCACTAACCTCTACATTAACTATAGAAACTAACGTACAGCAACAACCCTCTGACAACCAAAGAGGCAAAAGCAAAGCCCTGCTTATCCCAGATCCCCTTGTACAAGCTGGCCCATGAGCAATTCAGCTCAGGGGAGAAGGGTGCAGGCACAGAGGTGCTACCAGCTGAAGGAGAAGGCCAACCAGACTGAATGCTCTTAAGGTCATCACAGAAATCGATGGGGAGTTAATGCAAGAAGGGAAACAAATCCTGAGCCAAGATCGATACCGTGAGCGTTTTATGATAGTTCAAACTCTTCAGCCACTCTCCCTTTGTGCTCTTTGGTCACAGGTGGTGACAAAGCGTCTCCCTTGGCTGCTGTTGTAAAAACAGAAGAATGAATAAAACCTCGTGTGTTGGTGGAAGAGGCTGTGTTGTAACAGATCAGTGTCAGCCTGGGCTGCCTCATCTGGGCAGGTGCCTCCATCTGTGCCTGCCAGGGAAACGCTGCAGCTGAGGGAGAATGGGGGGCTGAGGCTGAGTAAAGATGCTCACTGGACTCTGCAGTGAGCATGGAGGTGTCTGGGCTTCCCCAGCACCCTGAGCTCAGGATACCAGGCAGGGATCCTCACGGAATGCCCCAGGCAGGGCCCATATCCTCCCTGGCCTGAGCACTGCTCACTGAAACAGGCTTGCAGCTGTTACTTATTCCACTTTGTTATTTCCCAGATGAATCCTGCTTTCAAGAAATGAGATGTCTTAGAGATACTTTATCAGTTGCTGGGCCAATCTCAGAAATTTTATGCATTTCTCTCCTTCTTAACCCTGCCTATTAAAATTCTACCAAAAGAGGCACTGACCCTTTCAGAAACATCAGCTTTTGCCCCAAGCTTCTCCTCTGAGTTAGGAATCATGGCAGGAAATCATCCAGGAAAGCAGCTGTGCTGCTCCGTGTTCATCTAGACTGAGCTTCAGAAAGTCACAAAAGCTTTAATGCATCCTCAAGTCAGAGATGAATTCGGCCATCAGCACTTTGAGCACCATTCTGCTGCAACCGAGGCAGACTCAAAGCTTTGCAATTATTTTTAGCTCTGTATATAACAGCTTCTTCTTTCTGCTGTCTTACCAAGGGGGTGTTGAGCTCCTGCCCATTACTTGAAGTGTGTGCTTCAGAGCCCAAAACGACATGTTTGCAGGTAGAGCTCCAACTACTGTGAATCATCCCTCCAACTTAGAGCTGCACTCACCAGAAACAGGGCTTTTCTGATGAACTTGGGTGGCCATGAAGCAGAGAAAGGGAGCTGGAGGACAACTCACAAAGGAGGTTGACCCTGGAGACATCAGTAATGTGGTATGATGTGACAGTGACTTGCTTCTGATATCTCCCTGAGCACTGTTATTCCTTGAGGGATGTGGGGACTGAACAGTCCCACAGTCCATTCCTGCCAGCCCTTTCCCCACCTCTGCCAAACACAGGGGCAGAGATTTCTTTTTTTTCAATCAGGTTTTTTTTTTTTTTTAAGAAACCTTGTGTCAAACTTATAATTGCAACATTTAAAACAAAAAAATATTAAAGGAAAAAACCTGAAGTCCAAGTAAGGAACTGTGATACCCCAGGGGATGACAACATTGAGTAAAGCCAGAGAATTCACAGTCTGGAGGAGCTGACAGGGCAGGGATATGCAGGATCCCACACCACGGTGCACTGGGGGCTCATTGTGTGCAGAACTAAAGAGGTGAGGAACGGGTGACTCCAATTATGCATCAAAATGGGTCAGAATCTCCCAAAGTCAAAGCACCCAACTACTGAGTTGCCTGTTGAGGTCGAGCGAGGCTGGAGGTCAGACGGCAGCAGCTGCCATGGCTTCAGCCTGGAAACCTGAGCCCGGCTTGATGGAACTATGAGGTAAGGACTGGAGAGGGGAGCTGAAAGCTGAACATCCACTCACCATTACATCCATTAGCGGTTTAGTAGGCGAGCGACTGAGTGACCTTTTCCCATTTCTGCTGAGAAATGAGGCTGTAGCAAGAAGGGCTTTGTAGGTCACTGAGGGTGAGAAGCCTACAGCCTTTGCACAGGAAGCTCTGCAGCCCCAGAAACATCCCCATCTCCCCCACAGGCTGTTCCCAGGGGCAAACTAACCCAGGAAAACACAGCTTCAGCACAGGGCTGAGGAAGTAGAGCTATGATTTCCAGGGAAAGTACTGGGACAGTCCCATTCACCATACAAAAGTAAGGCTATGCTTTAAGCTGGCTCAAACACACCAGTTTGTATCTAGGTCAAGCTCAGCCAGATGGCAAGCCTGGCTAGGACGTTTGGAGTTACAGGCGGGGCTTGTGCAATAAATGGGAGGCAATTGTATCCAAGTGTCTCCATCTCTTTGAGTGGAGGTGGGGAGACAAGGAAATTTGTCAAGTTTCCAATTCTGTGTGGATTTTTTTTTCCCCAGTTCATGGACTTCGTGCTACATTAATAGGGCAGTGTGAAACCAAGTTCTGCTCCAGGTGAAGATGGATATTTTATAAGGAAAGTTCACTCTGAAGGTGCAGGGGCAAAGGGACAGACCAGATTTGTGCCACATCCAGGAGAAACGCAAATAGAACAACTAAAACC
This sequence comes from Sturnus vulgaris, assembly GCF_052056855.1. NCBI lineage: Eukaryota > Metazoa > Chordata > Aves > Passeriformes > Sturnidae > Sturnus > Sturnus vulgaris. The sequence continues at coordinate 12,477,229 of NC_142256.1, read as the reverse complement.
CTGCAGCAAAGATTCTGCATATGATGCAAAGGATTAAGGATGGAGCTACTGAAAAAAGAAAAATAATCATAGGGTTGGCACTTCAGCACCAGAAACAATGCACAATCACCAGAGCCAGCAAGCAGCACAAAGACATCCATGTCCTTCCCCCCACTATACAAACTGCTCATGCTGCTGAATAGAAAATCTAGAGAGCTCGCTTATAAAAGAGCAGCCACAAACTCATTCTTTGAAAAGCTGAGCAATCTGGGTTTTTCTGAGATGGCAACTTGTCTCAGCTCATCTGACCACAGGAAGATGTTCTTATGCTGTGGCCTTGCACACAGATCTGAGATCCCATCTCTTTCTCCTCCACTGCTCCCAGCAGTGAAGTGAAACTGTCACAGGCAGCCTCCTGCACCTCTGCCCCACCTCACACCACTTGAAAAATGTCCCTGCTCAGGATTATCTGACAGCACAGTCACAGACAATGATGGAAGGTCAAGAACATGAATGGTTCAACTCTCACATTGCTTGTTCTGCTCTTAGAAACCCTCCCTGTGGGCTCCAAAGCTGCTGCTGGATTTTCATCTCTGGCAGAGGGTCTCCCAGCTGATCAATCATGGGACCACATCTCTCTGAGAAGTCAAACTCAATTATGCCATGCCAGGCTCCGAGTGCTTTGCTCCCAGAAGTTGAGGTTAATTCCCATCAAGAGTGGCCCACTGAGAATTTGATTTGCTAATACCACAAATTGTTCCTCCAAGAGAAATACCACTGCTGCCTAATTTGCTGGAGTCAGGCATCTGTTTGGAGATCACTCAGAAAGAGGCAAAGCGTTCATTTAATACTGTGACTCATCCTGATTCTTAACAAACTCTGTCACCTAGAGACACAATCAGAAGAACGGGGTGAGCATCTTGGTGAGAGCCTCTCCTGCCTCAACCATCCCTGCTTGGAACCTCCCCCAAAACCAGAATGCCTCTTCCCTGCCAAGAGCTGCTCCCACAGCATAACTCACAGAGATGAGGCCAAAATATCTGGCAAGCTTACTGAGGCAGTGCTGGGAATCAAACGTTTGCATCCACTCTAGATTGGTCCCAGATGCTTCCCAGCAGTGATGTGGATGGCAATGGCAGCAGTGGAGATGAATTCATTGCTCCAAGGCCTCCCAGCCCCACACACAAACCCATCCTGGAGTGGGAGAAGAGCAAGGGGGGCTGTCGAGTTCCTCGTGAGCTGCAGGGAGAAGATCTCATGCCCAGTATTCCATGGATCTGGATCTGGATCTGCATGGGCAGGGCCTCTCCTGCCACTGTCACAGCTCTTGCAAGGAGGTGACCATGGAGCAGGGTATTGGAACAGGACTGGTCCCCTTCTCTTCTTTCCCCAAAGACCTCAGTGCAGCTCCTGCCCAGCTGGACCCTGGGCTGGCTACTACGTGCTCCTACGAAACTCCTCTTTATTCAGGCATTTAAATGAAACAAAACTTCCAGATCCACCTCATCCAAAATTCAAAGTAGAGTAAAATCTAAATGGACAAATCCCTTCTTCATTAAAGAAGTGATGGACAAAGATTATGGGGAGAGAGAGAAGGAAGAACAAACCCCTTTTCTCTGCAGCAGCCTGCAAGACTACCTGGACTATATTCCTTTACTCTGGGTCTCAGGGTGGCAGAAGCAAATAATGCATTAGCTCTGAAAAAGAGCCTGGAAGGAAAGGAGATAAGTATTTCAGGACTGCGAATTAAAGCTGTTAGCAAATGCAAATTTACATTTCCTCTAAGTAATCATTATGTTTTCACTCCTATCAGCACCCAATGAATCACAGAGATGTTTTGTCTAGAAACACTAATGGTGGGGGTAGGAAGCCAGCAGCCTACCCACAGCAACGGCAGCAGGAGAGAAGTGCCAGAGGAACCCGTAAAAAGGAGCTGGATTTTTCAAGAACAGCAATTACACCAGTCTATCATGGCCTGTGAAATTACCAAATATGAGAGATCTGCAGAAAAAAAAAGCATTTCAGGCACAGAGGAAGGCAGCAATTTAGCAGGTCAAGGTACACATTCATATATGTGCAGGCATGGCATTTGCAAACAAGGATAATGAAAATAAAGCTTTAAATAAGTAAAAAATATGCAGCCTCACACACACACGTGCTCCCAGTTACCCTCACGCACAAAGTAATTGTCCACAGTGTTGCCTGCAGAGGGGAGAGTGGCCCTGCAGATCTGCCAGAGTGGTATTAATTTCATAATTGCTTGCATTATTAAGATCTCTGCAGGATACCCCTGCTCGCAACCAATTCAGCAAGAATAGTGACCTTTTAAATTATGTTTTTTTCAGTTGTGCATAAAAAGAGAAGCAAGTTTCTGTTTTTAGACTCAGCAAACAGAAGAGTGACTCAGCTGCTGGTGCAGCCCTCAGTCCTCTGCCTCCACTCTGGAGTCTGGCATGGGAAAGGGTGGCAATGCTGGGCAGAGAGGCCCAAACCCATCCCACCCACCTGACCTGCTGGATAAAGGACTGATCTGCCCTCTGGAAACCCCCAGCTTCCATCACAGCCTATCTAGAGCAGCAAAGCTTCCCACCTCATGGGTTTAGCTATATGACAGAGGCATCAGGATGGAGGGCAGCAGTGGTGTGGAGCCCCCAGGCTGGACATGGGAGGTAAAACTCAAGGAAAGCAGAGAGAAGGTGACAGGAGGATCAGTGTGTGCCACGCTTCCATCGTGCTGGATGACAAGCTGCAGTACAGCTGACCCTGGATCTGTGAGGTCTCAGCAGCATGCAATGCCTTGGCTTTGGAAAGTGCCTTTCTTGCCTTGGGTGATTATCCCTTAATAAACAGGAGGCAGAGCTGAATTTTGCTCTTAATACACACTAAGAAAACTCAAGGTCTGAGCGATGTCTTTTGAAACATCTGACACCCACGGGGTGCCAGGAGCACCTTCCTAGTCCTGGTGTGAGGAGCTGTCCCTGTCCCCTGGAGCTGCATCTCACACATCTTCCAGCCGTGGTACAGCATGGCCCCATCACAGAGCCCTTACCTATTCATTAAAAAGCGTGGCAGATATCCCAAAGCAAAAAGGAGGCCACTGCAACAGAGCTGGTGAATAACCACAGGATGCTGCTACAAATCAGATCTTTACAACGGTATTTACTCCATCTAAATGCTGCTGCAGGAATTAGTTTCAATGTGTAACTGATATTTCTGCGGTGGCAAAGATCGAGGTTTGCAAAGCCTACACTCCATAAGCAGTGGTTTACAGAGATGGAATAGTGGCAGTTTTTCATTTTCCAGAGTCCACTCACCCTTCCAAGAATCTTAATGCCTCATTGATTCATAATACAGTACATAAAGATTTCATTTTTTCTTGCACACAGTGATATATTATGGAGGCAATCTATTTTGCCACTGAAAAGTTTGCTTAGTAGAGAAATTTGGAGTTTTGACATTCAGGAAATTACAGTCATCTGTAAAGTGCGATTGATATGCCAAGGCTAACATTTTCATTGCACTTATGGAGCCAGAATAACTATGCTAAAATATTTATTATATTCTAAAAAAAAAAAATCCAACTTCTTGTTTATAAAAAGCATATATTTAGCAATAAAAAAGCTTTATCCTTATATCTATATATATTTTAGCTATGTCTTAAATGCACAAAGCCACATACTCTCTGACCAGATGAAAATACTTTAAATAATCAAATAAAACCAATATTTCAGACAGGCTCTGCGTGTGCAAGCAGAGGGCAGGGGCTGACACGTGGCTGCACAGAGCTGCACAAAAGCTGAGAAATGAGACAGGGGCTGCCACAGCGAACCTGCCCAAGTCCCCTGGGGCTGTGGACATCGTGCTGCTGGCCACCAGCCACCCATGGGAAGCAGGAGGTCACTGAAGCCTGTGGGCTTCATTCTATGCTAACATGATCCAGGAGGAAACGGGTGCAGAGGGCTCTGGTCTCAGCTTGGCACGCACACTTGTCTTCTTTATGAATGCATCAGTGTGTATTTAGAAGTTGTGATTTATCCTATATCCTGAGTGCTCACTGCAAATTCGTAATTGCTGCCTGAACAGCCCTCCCAACTCCTCTGTATATGACAGCAGCTACTACTGAACATCCCCCCTCTGCGCTGGAGAAACCTTGGAGCTCTCAAGGAAAAGATCATACAATCAGCCCCGAGAGCTCTGCATCTCCCACAATGGGAAATTAACTCCAGAGAGGTATTTATAAAATCATTTGTTACTATATCAGAGCTCAATCAATTCCCTTCAATAATACATAAAAGGAGGAGGTTTGGCTCACACGAAAGAACGTAATTCCTTCACAAGCCATTTGCAGATAATCTTCTGTACGCCAGTTAATACATCCCACGATAGGTTATACAAAAGAGCTTTAAAAAACTAAATGGAGGATATATAGCACATAAAAAAGGCACATTAGTGCAACTTATATTTTGCTTATCATAACTATTGTGCCTACAGAAATCCAAGAAAAATCCTTCCCAGTCTTTCTAAAATTTTGTCAAAAGCAAGCATCTATTGAAAACATTTTTGCAATGTAATTAATGAACTGATACTAATGTAATTCTCAGTCTGCTGCCAAAAGAGGGATAGAGAAACGGACAGCATATTTACAGCTGCAACTTCTACAGTTTTAATTTCAGCTCTCATTGATTCCATTGAGCACCATGAGACTGTATAATGAAGAAATCTGTATCAATTGAAAATACCAAGTGTGCTCCTGCCCCACTAGGGCACTACTGTAATATCATGTAATGGAAGGGGATTCTCATTTAATTGAATTGGAAATGAAACACATATTAGCTAAGAAAACTTAATCAGTGCAATAATATTAAAATGGGCCACTCAGACAAACTATACTGATTAAGTCACTTGCAAACATTTCCGTAATCATCACTGAGACTTGTGGCGTTAATGATTTAAACTCACTTTTCTACTCCAGGGAACAAAACTGCAATTTCATAGCAGACAATTAGAATATTTTAAGCCCTCTCTCACACACTACAATACAATCTCCTGGCAGAAGCAGAGGGCCTCATCCTGCGAGGATACATCTTGAGCTCTGACGTACAAGGTCTGCATGGATGCTGGGATGTTTGATTTAAGATGGGAGACAGCCCTGAAAGCACCTGGCTGGCTGGGAAGTGTTTCTGAGGTACTGGCTGTGGTTTCTCTGCAGACTTCATCTTTAATCCTGACTTGTTACCGATGGCACACTCCGATGCACCGCAACACTCCGAGCTCCAAATGGCTCCCAGCAGACCAGGATTTTAAAACTTGTATTCACACACAGTTAACATAACTAGATTTAAAATTTTCATGGAACAGCAGAGTGCATTTCTAGTAAAACCCCACGGATGCATTTGTTGTGTCAAAGCTCAGCTGGGAGGGGTTTTACATCAGCTAAGCAAGCAAGACTAAGTAAACATTACAAGATGAGCAGAACATCTTGTTTCCCGCGTCTGTCAGTTCCATCCCAAACATTTAGTAAAAGTATATCTTACTCAGTCTGAATCAGTGAGGACAATGCCCTTAGAAAGCCACATTAACAGAAAATGTCACTTTATCCTCTCATACAACCCTGTAGAAACCTAGGGATGCGTCCACTGTGTTGTGCTCAGGACTATCCACACAGTCCAAGCTTGTGGTGTGCCTGGAAACTGGAGACTGAGCTGGCAAAACCTCATCAGATTCTTTCCTGGTGGTCAGTGACAGCACATTCAGCACTCATCAGCTTGGACACATGGTTTTTGTTTGGATTTCAGATGCCCCTTATATCGTTAATTAATTTGCAGCATTAAGACATTCAAAACCCTACTTGCAGACAGTCAAAAGCAAATTCAATTTTTCCGTCTTTTCAGTGAAGCCATGAAGCAAACTCCAGCCAAAGTGGCAGCTGAACTGAGGCCACCACAGAGAGGCAACAACCTGGGCTGGGCAATGAGAGGAGCCCAGCTGAAGGACTGGCACTGCTATACAAAAAGCACCCAATTCCACTGCCCATGAACAGTGCTCCTTGCTTTGCCTTTTGCTCTGGCTCTCTCACCGTGAGGGTATCACAAGCTTGGGTCAAATCTGACCTTTCTTTGAGCAGCTTCTCACTGCAGTTCTTGATCCCTGAGCTCCCATCCTCACCACCCACAGCCACGCAGGCAGCACTCTGAACCTCAGCTGGAGGGAAGTCTTGCTTAGGCTAGCTGAGAAACCCTTGAAACCAAGCAGATTTCAGCTGAAGCCAAAGATAACCTACCCCTGCCAGAAGGGGTATGATAAACAGGGTATGATAAACCTAAAGCAAAATAAACCACGTGACATGCAGAGGTCACAGCTCCTTCCAAAAGGATCTGCCATTGCTCCCACTCCCCTAACCTCGTCCTCAAAATGTGAAAGAAAACAAAACAAAACAAAATGGCAAGAAGCAAAACTCCTCTATGAGCAGGAAGAGATGGTTCAAAACAGTTTTGTTCCTATCTGTGAGTATCTCTTCAAAGATTTTCAGAAGGTACAGTTCTACTCCTTCATGGATTATTCTGGCTAAAAACGTGTGTGACATTTTAATTATCAAGTACAAATGTTACTGCAAGTAAGCAATGAAACAGATGGTGTCCTGAATTTTACAGTACAGCCACATTTTCCAGCTCAAATTTACAGTTCACCAATCATCAGCTTTAAGTTCTGTCTCTACTGCATCTTCCCATCTGAAACATCACATCCCTCCAATGCTGACAGCACAGCTTTGGAAAAGTTGGGAAATTTGGGGAAATTCAACCCGAGCTGTCCTCCTCCAAGCAAATGTTTCCAATGAGGAAACAAAGTGGAGCACAACTCTGTACATCAAAAAAGCATGGCAGGTAAGAAGTGGCACAGCACTGAGGAACTGCCCTACTCAAGGGAGCAAGGAGGTGATCCTGATACCTCCAGCTCCATGAAGGATCTGATTTATCTCATTCTCTTCCTCAGTGAACTCCACTCATATCAGTTATAAGTCCTGAGATTTTGTTCTCTACCCATCTGGCATACTCAGCAGTCCCCTCAGAGGGTATCCCCAAGGGAAGGGACAGGAAGGAATGAGCGTCCCTTCAGGATCCACCAGTGCCAAGTCCCATATCACCAGGGGAACAACAGAATAGCAAAGACAGAAGCTTTTCCATTAATTGTTGGTCTACCATCCTTCCAAAAAATCCCTCAATGCTTAAGATCAGAGTTGCAGTTTCACATGTTTATTTCCCTCCTCTTACACAGCATGAAATATAATTCAAGACACAGGAGTCACACATGTGGATGAGGACAAGGAGGGCCTGGGAATACTCATGGATTGACAGCACCATGGCAAATGTGTTCCTTGCTTCGGGGAGCTTTATTATCCAGTTCAGACAACACCAGGAGGGAACAGATGTAGCAGCATCTCCAGATTCCAGCAGCAAACACAGTGAGTTTTCAGCTGTCTCTCTTAGATGTGTGTGGCCAGGCTGAGAAGCACACGATGCCCTCATTGAACAGGCTCTTGATTTAACAGGCTGTGACCAAACTGAATCCTGGAAAGCTTTCCTGATACTCCACTCCATTCATCTCCACTAAAAGGGAGCTGCTGCCGGGGCTTATGGCATCAGTGCTGCAATTATGACAACGAAACATTTTCTGGGAAGGTGTCCCAGAAAGTAACACACTGAACATTTCCTCTCACCACTCACAGTACTGAGCAGTAACTCCTCTCAGCATCAGCATCAGCTTTGAGCCAGGTGTCTAAGGAAGGGCACCCCTCCTGTCATGTCCCTGTGCTGGCACAGGGCTGGGACCACCAGCTCTGCCCTCACCATTCAGCTTGTGCAGACACCTCTGGGATGTGGAAGTACTGCTGCAAGGATCAGACAAAGTGAGATGCTGCACAGGCATGGATCTTTTGGACCCCAGACTTCTCCCATTTTGTTTTGAAATGGAGCAGAGCTTTGGGGGTGGAGGGGCCAACGTCAGCTTTGCAAACAGGCAGTGATGATCAGTCACAAAAGCAACGTAGGCTCTGCCTCTTGCATGGAAGGTTTGTCCCTTAATCCAGCACCATGCTGGCATCCAGGGGTGAAGGTGGCAAGAAGATCTGTGGTGTTCCTCTAAGCCCACCTGGGAACCTCTTCCTAAAGGGAACCGAACAGGGCACTCATACATCGGAAGGGATCTGAGGACTGAGCTTGTCTTGGAGCACAGCTGCTTTAACGAAACTTTCCAATGAGCTCCTGAACACCCAGGGAAACACTGGTGTTTTGTCCCCAGGGAGAGAAGCCAAAGCAGTGCCCAGAGCCCTCAGTGCCAGGGTACACAGCCTGGTTCGCAGCAGATCGATGCTCCTGCATTTGAACTCAGCCAACAGGTGCTCCAGAGCATGATGAAGTGCATGGCAGCAGTGGCTCTGCTCTCAGTCACACTGGCAGCTGGATTGCTGCAATAAATAAACCTGAAAATCGACTGTCTGAGCAGCAACAGCTTCTTTCTATGTCTCTATCCCTGGAGGGGTTAATCTAGAATTATCTAATTTATTCCCAAATTGCAGGCAGAAGTGTCTTTCCCCATTTAGCAGATTAAGAAACTGTGCTCTACCAAATTTATCTGAACAATTCATTCCCACGAAATTACACTGGGTTTTGAACTGAGGTTGATACACTCCACTGTATCTGCAGGCTAAGCAATCCACTGAGGGGCCAGACTAAAGCACAGCTAAACATCACCTGAGTGGGCTTTTCTGGCAAACCATCCGTGCACGGATGGGGACAAGAGCAGCAGGTGCAAAAGGGCTCCCAGCAGTGGTAATGTGGGCCAGGGCTCAGGCACAACAGCAGCATCGTCAGCTGCATCTCCCCCATCCTGTCATTAAAACAGCAGCACCCCCATAACTCATTTCAACATAGTGCCACTAGGATCCTCTCCACATTATTTTAAACAAAATGACACTTTCTCTAGACACTTAAATGCATCCTGGTCTCATCACATCAACAGAGGAAGCATATTTTGTCTGTTTATGTGAAAGGTGATATTGGATGCATCATACATTGAAATCGTTTGCTGGCTGCCTCTCTTGACATAAGTAAGGGGAAAGAAAGTCAGAGAAGACAGATTTTAAAGATGTATGCATATGCATGATCATTTTCTAACCTAGAACATTATTAAATTCTTTCATATATTCATGTGAGAACTGCAAAAGATTATGAAAGTAGAGATGCTATCACTCATACTTTCCCAGAGCAAAGATTAGGGAGCTTTCCTTCTTAATAAAAGCTATATATTTAAATACTATCTGTTTGGCCAAGCCCTAGTTAGTACTGGCCAACAGAGGTACAGCTCAATCCCTGCTTTGCAGAATAAACCTGTCTGCAGGTCCAGCCCAAACAAAGGGCAAGACTGAGCAAGAGATGTCACATGCTTGTCAGAGCTTTGACCTTTTTATGGGTACTAAATGCCTTTACATTTCTTCAGTTTCACAGGTCTAGCACCCTCTACCAAAAATACACCCCACATGGCCCATCCAGCTTCTTCCCAGCCCTTGGAGAGCTGAGCCCTGCCAAACCCTGCCTGAGCCACGTTACCCAAAGGCGTTGCAGGAATCTCCTGGTTTGCAAGTGATGCTAAATTCATCTAAACAGCTTTATTTATGAGTGGTGTTACATCCCACTTCTTGGGGAGACAGATCTGCCACTAGAATTGCCTTTTCCTGCCTGCAGAAACTGTAACTCTGCATCAACATTACACAATTATTTTAAAACCACTATTTAGATAGCTCTATGGTAATGGATATGTACTCCAACTCCAGTGCCACAGAATTTGCATAGCAGAATTTTTTATCATGCTTCTTAAACATTAATAATTTAAAGCAAGTTGTAACTGTGGTAAGATTTAGTCTTATGTTTTCATCACTGCTTTATATTCTCATAAATATCCAACATTCCCAAGTACATCGGAATCTGAGATGGTATTCAAGAGAAAAAACTGCAACCAATATATCTTCAATTTATGGAATTGAATATAAGATCATATTCAAAGTGCTGCATTTACTGACTGATTTTGAATACATAAAATATATAGCCATTGCAAATTCACCTTTCATTGCAAAGCTTTGTTCTTGTAGTGACATAACTTATTGGCAGATTGGAGCCCCAAGTACAGCTGGGTCGTTTTTTGTGTTCTCCATTCCCACAAACACGACTGGGAGAGACAGGTCGTGCTCTCTATCAAAGTTGTGCTTACCACACAGCAATATTGCAACACGTCCCATTAGAGTTATGTCTGCTGAGACTGTGAGCACAGACTTGGCTGCAGGCACCTCCTAATGGAATTACATAATTGGAGGCATGTCATCTAAATCTGAACAAATTGGATTCCCTTGTCATGCACTATTGAATCAGAACGGGAAGAACACTCCATGCTGTTATCTGTGGTAAACCAACAGTGGCAAATCCAGCGTCACTAATATTTTGATAATGTGATGTTTATTAAAAATGGGGGAGAAGAAAAAAAAAAAAAGATAAAAGTTTCATGTAAGGCAGGTCAAAATCATGTTGCACAGAAAAATGAGCTCATCTGAGACTGGGAATTACGTTAATGGTTTATGATGGTTGCCATGTTAAGAAGATGTAACTGAAGACCCACTGAGGCTGGTTGCCTGTAGCAGCCAGGGAAGTGCAGACAAGGATTTGAGACAGGCCCCACCACCAGCTCTGCACCTGGCAGGAGTGACAGCCACCAAGGTGTTTGCTCTGCCACAGCCCCTCCCTGCCCGGTCTGTGGTGGATCACTGCATTAACATTCCCATCCTGCAACCCAATTCTCCAGCCCTTGCAATTCACAGGCATGCCCTGCTTTTCGTTTACAAGTATATCAACTTTAATTTGGAATTACTGGAGGAATCATAACGAGGGAGCAATAACTTTGAGCACACTGAACTGCGCATTCAGGGCAAATTTTCACTGAGCGCTCAGCTCGACCTCCAGCTCTGCACGTATGAAAGAACAGAGGCATTAATTACATTACCAGAATCACTAATCAGCTCATTGCATCTTTACATTTCATCAGCTAAATGCTGGTGCAAAATGAGAGGCTTTTTTCCCCCCTGTAATTCAGCTCTTCAAGCCTCACCAGGATACTTTCACAAGCACATGGAATGAATTCATTAACAAAAACAGCAAGAAAAAAGAAACTACGAAATTAATTGTGAAGCCTTACAGAATTCATGGTTCTCATAGTTAATTAACTGAGGAGCAGCTCAGGCTCCTGTGTCCACACCAGGCCATCATCAAGGCACCTCATGGATGGAGCTGGCCCCCAAGGCAGAAGAATGTGATGAGCTGGAGGGCCAGAGCACCCAGCCACTGTGTGGTCCAGGTGATGGGCAGAGGGTCTGTGAGGACAGGAGGGGTTGTTTGCAGTATGACTCTCCTGGGGCTGGCACACTGCAGAAATTCAGGTTTCAGTATGCCAGCAGCACGCTGGCTGCACACTAACAGCTCCACTGCCTGTGCCCCAGCAGCACTGCAGTCCTGCAGGACTGGGGGAGAAACGCTGTCAGATCACCAAATTACCTCAAGTTGTGAGAGAACACAGCAGGGAAAAAAAGTGTTAACTACCTAGTGAGCCTCTGCCTGTAGATCAGCACTGCAAGGAGTCAGGTGAACATTTACTGTGAGCTCTGGGCTCCGAGCAAGCCCCCAGTCACAGCACAGCCCAGCAGGATCACACCACGGGCAGCCTCACTCTGCAGATGCAAGGTCCCATCTCCTTGCAAAGAGATCCCAAAAAGCTGTACCCCTAAAATCTGCACAACTGCCTGGTCTAAAGGGCCGTTAATCTAAATGGACAAAAGAACTGATTGAAGAACTCCTTAGGGCTGCCCAGCATCATATTTTCAGCCAAGTGGGTTTCTCTGCCCATGGGTTGGGACAATGGCACCTCACTGTCAATTCAGCTGCTGAGCTCCCAGGAGTAACTGTGCCTCAGAAAGAAAAAAATGTGGTGATAGTGGGAACGGGGCTGGTCCCCACAATAGGGAAAGAAGCAATGATAGGAGACTCCATGCTCCAACTGTGGCTGTTCCCAACTGTGACCACTTCTTCAATGCCACCACGTGGTCCTGCCTTGATGGCTTATCCAGCCCAAAATATTGCACTAATATTTAGTGATATTTCTAGATATAAAATGAAGGAGAGGGAAAAGGAAAATAAAAAACCAGGTTGGGTATTTTGCAGGAGTTTGCAATATCTTAGAACCTTAAATTCCTTAAATTCCACTGACACTATCTGATCTCTGATCGTTGTAGAAATTAAATCCAAGAAGTTTCCATATCTCTGACAGCAGGACTGGCTGTGTGGATTGCTCACCCTGGCACGGGCCTACAGGAGCACAGCAGGGACCTGTACCCAAACTCCCTGCTTCTATGGCTCTCTGTTCAACTCACATCCTGAAAGCTGTGCTAAATACATTACAAAGGTTGTTTACCTGTTCCTAACAGGCTTGAAGTATCATGGGGGAGTTGACTGACCACAGCACAAACAAAACCGAACGGGATTATTGCAGCACCCCAATTCTTTTACCAAACCTCTTTTGTTAACCTGCAGCTTCAGCCTTTCCTGCCACCACGCTGTGACATGTCTCCTCACTTGCCCACAGAGCTCTCCCCTTGATGGCAGTGCCTTGCTCTCCTTGAACAAAATGATCCTCTTAAGTGACTGTCGCATATGCAAAAGACCTGAAAGCCTAAATTACATGATACACCCTTACATCTTCACAGCAAGCGCCAGCCTGTCTTAAAGCCTCAGCACATCTGCTCACACAAATGACCTCAACCATGTTGCTAAGGCTGAGTCGTTGCAGGGCTCGATGACACTTTGCTGTATCCTCGAGTGACACGACTGACGCCACCACAGCACAAGGACTTGACACAACCCTGTTGCAGAGAGGCTGCTGTTTTGGCAACAAACCTGGAACTGAACTGCAGACCTTCAGGATGGGCAACGATAGATCTGTTCTTGGCATTAGAGCAGGGAACTGGGGCTAATACAGGCTTTCAATCGGATATGGCTTAGAAGGAGCCATGACAAACATCCCCCAGGGCAGTGCTGTGGAGTCAGGACTCAGCACCTTCTGCAACACCACTTACAGACAGAGCAGAGCCAGCAGAGCCCTCAAGCCACCTGGGCTCACTCACCACAGCATGACAAAACCCCCAGAGCACCACAGCCAGAGAGCAGAGGTGGGAAGGGCACAGAAGGATGCTGAATAACAGAAATGTCCTCAACACATAGGTAAGAACAATATCCACTGAGCTGGGAGACACCAGCACAACAGCTGTGATCCTGTACATACAAACAACATAATTAAAATCAATATTTTAACTTCCAAATTGTAGGACACTCCTGTTAGCAGTAATGGACATAGCCACCTTTGATACCTGGCATGCATTACCACAGCTCTCCTGGGCACCTCCAATATTCAGAAAGAAACCTTTACTCATCCACACAGAGGTTATAAACCATATTCTCGCATTCAGACTCCTTTGCTTAAGAAGTATCAGCTTGCAATTAATACAACTAATTAATATCACTAATTAATGAATTGAAGCAAGGGCAGGGAGCTAGGAGAACATTGTTTTTAGAGCTATGAAATGCACTAACAAAAACCAGCTGGATAATTACATCTCTCTTCAGGAGTTTTTACTAGTTGATTTTCCATCAAAAAAAGCTCTTGTGAATATTTAAAGAAAAACTTGCAAGAATAGGGTGAGAAAACTGCTGTCCAGTGTGACTTATCTTTCTCTACAGAAATGTTGTTGGATTTTAATGGACATGAGGGAACCCAATGGGAGGGGGATGCCATGTGCTCCAATTAGCAATCACACCTCTTTAAAACCAACTGACCGTGAGACATACACCCCTGAGGAGGAGATCCTGTGCTCATGGGGATGGTTTGCCTGGAAAGGACTATGCTGGAGTAGGGGTTCATGCACAGGCATGAACATGCATTGAGCTGGGGAAGGAAATACTGAAATACTCAGAATGTCCATGGGACCTCATTTTCCTCCTTTATGGCCAGGGCAGCCTTGGTGTCTCCCTTGGATGCTAATTTGGGGCTACTGGTCATCCATCCTATAGCTGCAAGAACACCCAAAACCCACACCAGAGAGCCTGGGGCTGGGGTGTATGTGTATGGAGAGGTGGGTTACACAGTAACAACAGCTGGCTGGAATAATAAATTAGCACCTAATTAACATGAGTGCTGGCTGCAAAACACTGAGTTAATGGAATAGAAAAAAAAAAGAAGGCAAAGAGCCGGTGCTGTGAAATAGGGAGATTGCTTTAGAAGCTGCTTCGTCAAGGACGTCTTCGAAGTCGAGAGTTTAAAAGCTGAAGGAAGAAAAGTGTTTTTGTGCCCAGCCCTTACCCAAGGTCAGGATTTGTTTCCCGAGCAGACATTAGCGGCCAGCGCTTGCCAGACTCTCCTTGTCAGGTAGAAAAAGGGGCTGTAATGTCTTTAAGTTGCATGCCAGAGGACAAGGTAAGCATTTGGGATGCAGATAATACAGTCAGGACAAATATTTATTGGGTCAGTAGTCACTGGTGAGAAAGAGGAGCTATAAAGTGGAGATAACAGGGAATAATGCTGCCACAATGGGAAACTGCGCTAATGACTTAACAGCTCTTCGCACCTCTCCATAAAAACCTCCTAAGGGAAAACTCCTATTCAGTGCAGAGGAAACAGTGGTATAAATCTGCTTCCTGCTACATCTGACCCCCTTTGCTCTCGCAGCTGCTGCCAGACCAGCTTCTGCCTTACCTTACTGTGCTTCCACCCTGCTTTTGCTTCCCTTCACACAAACCAACATAAATCCTCTCCCCAGCTTCCTGGCAGGTCGCAGCAGCCCAGCTGGAGCAGAGCAGGAGAGACCCCTTCCACCATTCTCTGAGCGTGGGGACAGTCCCAGAGGGGACATCAGAGCTGGCACAGCAGCAAGACTGACCTGTACTCTCCCACAGCAGCAACACTCCCCAAACCCCAGCCAGCACTTCATGGGACTGTGCATGCCAGGCAAATGCAGAACAAGTGTCTCTTCTAGGTAGGAGACACTAAGGACACAGTTTAAAAAAAAAGCCGTTTAATTGTCTTTAATTAATATTCCGAAGTACACGTAAGCCTTTAACACACAGCAGGATCATGGTGAAAGATTTATGAGATTGGTTCACCTTTTGCAAAGTGCTGCCTTGGGTCATCAGCACAAACTTATTGCCAGCTCATACACCAGTGGAGAGCTGGAGCGAGAGGGGAAGGGGAACATCTGCACAAATATGATGTGACCTACTTTTACAGTAATTTGAATGCATATCTGGGAAAAAAACCCCACCCTCTAAAATTTTAAGGGAGAATTGTAAATCAAAGCATGACAGTAAACAAGTCATTTGTGAAGTCGTACTGTCTACTCAGTACAAACAAGAGATTCATCAAATAATAAAATACTACTTTAGAAGAAAACAAGCACAATTATTTTATAATTATGGCTGCTCTAGTCTTCTGAGGGCAGGAAACCTTCCTACCTCCATAGAATTATAATCGAGACTCATCAAAGTCCTGTAAAAGCAAATCAATACCTGCTCTTGGCAGGATGAGTTAATTAATACCGGAGTGCTCTCCTGCCTGGCTGTCAGGCTGATGGTGCTCAGCACAGCTCTGCCAAGATGCTCTGTGAAAAACCATTCAGCACCCCTTGGCTACTGGTGAGAAAGGATGTCATCCCTGACGGTCTGGATGTAGGGCACTGGGGACTGTGCTCGGCTTTGTAAAGGACACAGACATCAGGCTGTTCAAATCTCTAAAATGCAATTGACTCCTTACTTCTCTGGACCCTTATTTCCATGAAGCAGGAGACTCAGGCAGCACCACATGGCTAATTTTATATAGGGAAATCAAAGCCATGTCCTTTTCCCCACCACTGCACTTGTGGAGTTGGTCCCTGGTTATGTGTGGTCATCTGAGGTGCTGTGCCACCCCCACATCAGACACGGTGTAGGGGAGCTGGTTATTATCACGTAATTGGCTCATGCCACCAGCAGTGGTGGCTTAACACCCTGCCAGAGACTTCAAATATTGGCTACCAGAGTGCAAGCTTTCATCTTTCCATGGCAGATTCACTGGAGCTCTGTGCCATTTACTGTGTGACTGCCTTCTCTTTTTTGCTTATTATGAGACCTTTAAAGTGGAAGGTTTGTCTGCCCTCTGTGATTAGCAGAGATCTCATAGCCTCCCTAAAAGTGCAGAGAAAATTACAGCCAAGAACATGATAGCAGTTAGATGCCCAGAGCAGGAAGGAGTGAGACACACTCAGCAGATTGCTTTGAAGCAAATACTCAGTAAAACATTATTAAACTTATTTTTAGCCTCGTTTTCTAAAGAAATCAGCCTCTTACGAACACATCGTCCACCTCCCTCACCACACTCCCTGTAATTTTTTAATTGGTTCCTTTATCTGGAGACTCCTCTCAAATTGGGGTGGAAGATAAATAAGCATTGAGAAGGGATATAGGGGAAAACACCCAGCTGGCTATGGAGAGCAGGAATTGCTGGGAGCTGCGGTCAGCCTGACAGCAGAGGTGTCTCCTGTCACCTGTGCCTGAGAGGAGATGGACATGCAGGGAGGTATTTGGCATGGAAGGCTGGCAGATGCAGCAGGGGCAGAATGCAGAGGTTCTGCTCCATGGCTTTGCTAAGAGCAGCATTCACCACGTCCCAAGAGCGCCCGTGACGCCTTGCAGACCTCCTGCCAAGAGCAGCTGATATGTCATCTCAAATCAGGCATAAAAATGGGACAAAGATGCAAAATGCCAGAAGAGTAGGAAAAACCAGTTTTGCTGAGTGCCACTGCTGATGTACTTTTATTGCTGTTTAATGGTTTTCTTGGATCAAACAAGGGAGAAGATGCAAGTGTGCAGAGAGAACTGGCTGTTCCCTGTCGTAAGGAAAAGGCACCAAACACAAAGGGCTCAGCAACAAAAATACATGGGTCAGAAGAGTACACACACAGGAGAAATGGGTGAGGAAACAGGCTGCAAGGGAACAGGAGTGCAGGAGCTCAGCTGCCAGTCAGCAGAGTGCCCACTGGAGCCAGGACCAGATCGTAGGTGCCAGCATTTGGCTGGGAAAAACAGTTTTTCTCTGCTCAGTTAGCAGAGATTTCACCTGGGTCAGTGTTTTACTAAGAGGATGAGGAGAGATTACAGGCTATTAACTTGCCAGAGGGCTAAGTGATGTTGAAATCCATTGCTGGAGCTCAGGTAAGTGGCTGGGTAAACACACCCCCGGCCAACAGCGCCTGCTCCATTAGCTGGTGCTGCCATCGTCGGAGAGCAGAAGGGACAGCGATCCATAGGGATGCTGTTGTTTATAACCCAGCTCTCATTTCACTGCAGTCTCTGAGCAGACTGAAACAGTGCCAGAAAGCGGATGGTCAAGAAAAGGCTCCATCATCAACACCCCACCGCCCCTTTTTTCCATGTACACATTCCTTCAGGGAGCAGATGAGGAAGGTACATTGCTTACTCACACTGGTTTCAGCTAATTTTATCCCCTTCCCTCCCATTCCTTAGGTTTTGCTCTGCTCTGGAGTTTAAGTAAAAAATAAGTGCAACCTCTCCAAACCCTTTGAGACCAGTGAGGGAAGCTGGTCCCCAAGAACACCCAGCACACTCACACACATCCACAGGCTTTCTGTTCTTCAGAGCAGGTTCACAGCACTGCCAGCCTGCCTCCCTGCTGCCTTTGGCTGAGGCAGGAATGCAGTCAGTGGACATCACTGCACCGTTCAACATCTGCTAGGGACTTTGCTTCAAACACCTCTCTGGCAGATGTGGCTGTGAGGCTCACATTATCCACGACAGGGACACAGAAGGAGCATGGCAAAGAGCCTGGGTGCAATTTGTCTGCAAACAGCTGAGTATCCCAGTGCAGAGCTGGCTGACCCAGGACAGTTTGCTATTTCTGTGTGCTGTTTTCTGTTCCAAATAAACCTCTCCGTGCACTTCTGCACCCAGACAGGGAGTCTGGATACATACCCCACTTCCCTGTGGTGAGCAGAGGGGGCCTCCCCACAGGTACCTGCACCAGGCAGCTTGTGAGGGATAAACCATTCTGTAGGCTCAGGGCTTATTTTAGAAGATGCTCTGTGCATTTGTGGCTCTGCAGTGCCCCAGGAGCCAGAGGAAGGAGGAAAGCTGCCTCTGCACAGCTCCAGCCTGGCAAACAGAAATGTCCAGCCTCTTCCAGGTCACTGCATACAGAAACGCCCATTTCAAAACCAAATTTTGCATGGATCTATAGAGCAAAGTCAACATTTTTTTGCTATCCGGGCATCTTCTTTGTCTCTGCTTTAGAGAGACAACAGCTAGAGCAAGATGAAGAAAAAGAAAGGCACGGGGGAAGTACAGTTCCAGTGAAGTTACCAGAGCAGTGGAGAAGCCTCAGGATGGGACAAGCCTTCAGGAGGAGCAGGGGAAGGAGCACTGCTCCCCCAAGTACCAGTGCAAGCTCCTCACGAGCTTGCCAGTCAAGCCCTTCCAACCAGACCATCACATCTTAGGTACAGGCCTGGCATCCCATGCCAAGACCCCACAAAACTGCACTCACACTAGAGGAAATGATCTGATTTTTTAAAGGTACAAGTTGTTGGACCTGGCAAGCCAATCTGCCTTGATGTATACAAAGACCAGATTTCGTATTCTTTCTATTTCAGGCAAAAATACTTCTCAACAGTCTAAACATCTCTCCAAGAACATTCCCTTGCATCCAGTGCTCCTATCACTGCTAAAGGAGGTTGTAAGAATGGGAAACACCACAGACATTCCTTTTTTGCAAGTCTCATCTTTCCTGTGGATTTGGCAATTATTGCAAACAACACAGGATGAGTTCAATAGTAGGTGAGTGAAAAATTGGATCTGACAGCCCTAATTGAGCCTGAAGTCCCATTTACTGAAAATGATCTGGCATAATTAAAAATTCACAACTGGAGACCAGTTGTGAACACTATACATTATAGGTTCTCTGAATTACTCTGGGAAACATATGCTCTCCAAGCTTTGGTCTTGCAGCCAAAACAGCTCGAGCCACATTGATGTATTCATTTGAGAGGAGTAGCTCTGGATTTCAGGGAGGGAGGGATGGCAAGAGGGTGGTGGCTGTGCTGAACTCACACCAAACACAGGTTTACAAATATTCCTTCTGCTTCTAAGGTTTCTTCTGCTGCAGTATGTTGTCATCCTTACACCATGGGAGTATGCTCTTCATAGCACGTTAAGACAGCAACAGGACAGCTCCTGCTTTTCTATTCTATTTAAAGTTTCTCATGTTGTCTCAGTATAAAGCAAAGGGACAAACTTTCCTGTTAGCACTAATGGGAGCAGCTCTGCAAGCTCAAGGGCTCTTGAAACCTCAACCCTGTACCTGCTGCTGACACTCAACATCCTTGGTGCTCCAGCACAGACCCACGTGCAGCTTTCCAATTGCTTTCTCTTTATTAACGAAATTGGATTTAATTCCAGCACATCACTTGCAAGCCTCGCTTAGCCTGAGACAACTTAGGGGAATGTGACTGTAAACATTTTAATTTCTGCTTTTAACAAACCACCAAGATATGGCCAATAAACAGAATATTTGAACAAACACAGGACTGCCTTCACTAGGGCAGGGTGTGGGACCTGGGACATGAATCCAGTTGCAGTATGTTAGGGAAATAAAAGCCTCAATAAACAAAGCACATTCTGTTCTGCACACTACCAATCGCAGCTAAATAACAGGCTTTAGATCATTTATAACAAGACATAACTTTATAAATGTTTTTAGGAACAGCTCTCAACCAGGAGATTTAACTGAGATGAACACTGAAGGTACTAATCAAATTAGTACTGGATCTCAATTGATACGCAGGATCCATGTGCAAAAAAAGAGTAATTACCTAAAATTAGCATTTTTGAAAGCAAACATATCCACAGCTGTAACTGCATTATATTTTAATCTAGACTAGTGTAACAATCGCCCCATCCTTTACCGAAGGCTGCAATGGATAGCACATGCCATTCAGTTTTCTTTTCTAACAGAGTTTTGTTGTGGGGTGGACTTTTTTCTCCTTCTCTGTGTCAGCTGCTGAGAAGCAGCATGACAACCAAAACTTTCCAATAAATCACAAGGCAGTGACTCATCTAAAGCCTTCACTTCAGAGGAACAGCAAGGTGTCATCCTCCCAGCAGCGCCGCAGCCATCGTTAGCGATGCTGCTTTTCCCAGGCACGTCACCTGTGCTGCAAGCCAAAAATAGGCCATCCCAAAATAGGCTGAAGAGGCAGGAGAGGGATCTGAGTGGCACATGCAGGCTTTTCCAACAAGTAATGCAAAACCTACTGCATGCCCAGGATGGGGAAAAAACCCAAACACGTTTAAATCCTGGTTAATTCTGCAGGACATCTGGATCTCTCCGGGCTCTGCTGTGATGCTGACTGAGCATCGAGGTGTGAGACGAACATTTATGCACCAAGGTGCTCATCTGCTGCCAGAGAAGCGCCCACAGCAGTCACACCTTGTCGCCTTCCTGTGCTAGAAGGTGGAATGATGCAGGAGCTGGAGCTGGGCACCTCTCCACATGCTGCTGCAGCACATACTGAAGAGAATTCCACTGTAGTGCGGGGTCAGCAGAGCATTGCCAGAGTCCAACGCTCTACTTGGGGCTATGAAACATCAGATTTCAGCTTTATCCCTCATTTAACCAGGGATAACTGCAAGTGAGTTCTGCTTCTCTGTCAGCACCGTGGGATTGAATGTGTTTTAGTGAAGGAAGCTCAAACTCCCCAAAACTGTTCCCTGTGCAGCAGATCACAAAGGGTAAAAGCAGGTGTAAATAAACCCTCCTGTCAAACTAATGTGCTGTTATATTTCTTTTGTGGCTTTTGGTCATCACCATCTAAGGTCTACCCAAGACAAACTGCAGAGAGGCAAACTGAAGACAAAGATACAGGGCTCAGATCAGATACTCCAAGGGCTTGTGAAAGGATTTAGGAAAAGGCAGCAATCTGAACACTGAATTTTCATGAATTTCACCCATTTCCTGGGCTATCTACAGGCTCTGCAACAACAGATAAACCAATAGCACCTCTGCCCACCAAGTTTGCAAAAGCTTGACTTAGCCCATGCTCAAACTGCCTAGGTGCACCTAGGACAAGCACCGAGTCCAGAAGACTCAAAAAATAGTAATCTGGAAGAAAAAAATGACACCCAGCACAAACTACTCTCCCTCTGCTGATTTCATCCACAGAATTTCATTACTTTTGCTGCTGTCTTGCTGATTTTCTGGCACAACACTCACAACACTGGAACAGACTATTTTGCACAACATCTGCCATCATCGAGGGACTCTGCAGTCTACAAACTTGAAGGCAATTTATTGCCCATATTCCTCCCCTGGACAGTCCCTCCTTAAGCTTTATACAGAAAGCATCTGCAGCAAGCCTGCTTTGATGCTCTCTGTACAAATTGTGACCTCTAACCCTGTCCCCAAACAGTGATACTTCGAATGCTCTTATTTTTGTACTAATTTGGTTAAAAAAAAACCCTGCAGTTTTGGTTCCCAAAACTGCAAAACAACAACAAAATCTCCCCGTGCCTAGCTTGCTGCTGCCCTTAGCCAAGATTTCCTTCTGTCCTTTAAGGTGTCATCTGATGTTAATGGCAAAATATTCTCCTGGGATCACACACAGCCTGTCCTCATAAATTGCTGGCAAGGATCCTTCTAAGTTTGCCTGAGAAGCATCTTCCCTCAAACAAATCCATATTTATAGACTCCAGATACGTTTTTCAGCTTGCATTTATTTATTACAAACAAGGCCAATAAAAAAAGGAAATTTAGTTCTATGTGCATGTTGGATTCAATGAAGAGAGCAAAATTTGCATAACTTTGAAGCATAATCTTCCAAAGCAACAGCTAATCTGCTAGTGATTATCTTTCTATTTGTTTATCACTGCCTGTATTGATGGGAAGATGAAACAGGACAGCACTGCGTCAATAGAGGGGCATCCACGACAGGGTTCAAATATGAAGCTCAGGCAGGTATCCAGGTGTTTGTTTTTAGTTAGGCTGAAAGTTATTCTATCTCATAAATACCTGGCCTTTCCCAAGCTGCTGGATCCCAGAGAGTTTCACAGCCTTGGGAGAGTCTCCAGGGTGTGGGTTCAGCTGCCAAGTGATCAACTTTCTATCTATTAAACATCTGAAACGAGCTCAAATCTGGCAAGCCGCCACTTCACAAGCCCACAAAATAACAAGCTCATTGTAAGTCCTTTAAGCATGGATTAATTGGTGCACAGAGCCGGCAGTGTGAAGAGGGCAAGAAAACAACCACCCAGCTCCCCCTCAGAAAAGGCAGAAGGCTCATCAAATTTCATTTGCTCCGGATACCGGGTGAGTAAAGACTTCCGTGCTACACGAGCAGGCACAAGCTGTCACTGAGCCTGGCCTCAACTGTGCAGCACCCTGGTTGCCTGCTGCTATTTTAGCATTTCCTGCCATTCCAGCGGTTGTTTGGGAAAGGAAATAAATTAAAAAAGCATCTGGAAACATTGCAGCTATCATCATGGTAATTAAATGAAGGGAAAACAGCCCAAAGTGCATCCGTGAAGAAAGGAAACCAGAAACGTGAAGTTCTGTTCAGTTCTGGCTAAGCTTTCTGGCTCTGTGTTCTCCAACTCCCTCACATGTTAGAAAAGGGCATGAATAGTGTCTTAACATACTGCAGGGAGCACAGGAAAGAGGTTTATTTACATAAGGTTTGGATGCTGTCACTAAGAGTTTTTTAAAAATATTTCTGTGGGGCTCTGGCTGTCATTAATCTGTTAATAATATCCCTGGTGCCAAGTCAAACACAGGAATTACCAGGATTTCTGCAAATCACCGCATCTACCTCCTTTACCCCACGTCCTCCAAGATGCACTTGCTGTCTTTCAGCCTGGATTTTGGCCATGTGAGCACCTCAGCTCAGGAGGCTGCATCTGTTCTGCCAGGCAGATCTGCACTGCACAACCCTGGGCAGAGGGCTGGGTCACATTTTTGGGTGTTCCAAAGCTGCCAGTGTGTTACTATGAGCAGTGTACGATGTATGTGACCCCAGGGAGCATCAGAGAGAAGAAAGAACTGTGACGAGAAACAGGAGGAACATTTTGACATCCCAAGATGCATTTTTCCTGACAGCTCACTGGGCAAAGGACAGCCAAAGGATTGTGTTGTCTAATGAATCAATAATTTTTGGAGAGAATTTCATTAGCTCTGACACCTCTTGCCGATAGAGGGGTAACTGGAAGTCATTCAAGTCATTGGACCCCATGATAGTATCTGCATACTGATGGAGTGCTAATTGTATTTGGGACATCAAAAGGTCATAAATCAAACTGGCTTCTCCCTGGGAATACAATAACTCAATTCATACACGAAGGATTTTAAAATTTAAACTCATGATCAAATGGGGAACTACACTTATTAACATTTCTTCCACTGTGTTCCAACCCCTCAGTCAAGTGGCTGAATTGTCCAAACAGGCTTAAAACTACAGTTAATCAATACTGAATGTGTTATTAAGCAGCATGCGGCCAGAAAACTGCCTGCTGGTTTGTGTCAGCCCATTCTTCTTCCAAAGACCAAATGATAGAAGCAGCCCTTTTATTTCCACTAGATGCCTGAAAAAACTCAGGACCAAACCTCAGCTGATTTTACACCTCTGCCTGCCTTAACATTTCTCTTCTGGTCGCAGCTCAAAGCCTGGCTATTCATCATGTGGCTGAAAGAGCTTGTGATGCTGGCAGGAGGGGGCTGCTGGTGGCCACCTTCCCATCCAGAAGGCGTCACAGGTACTGTAACCATTGCTCCAGCTCCAGAACCAGTGTGCCAGCAATTACTAACACAATACAGAACTTTTACTTTGTCCAGATGACAATTAAGAGTAGTAGATGCAAAGGAAAACAAAGGGAGGAACACTCGAGTGCTAAACAGCTCACAACATGCAGATTTGTGTACTGCTCTGCAGTATGAGATCTTGGGACAAATTAGCTACATCATAAAAGAACTGGGCAAGTTAGTGTCAAAGAACATGAATCTGGCAGGAACAGATATCCACAGTGGGGCCAACCTTATCTATAAATGTGAAAACTGTACTGACACTTCTGAGGGCTCCAGCGAGCAGTGGAGGAATAATGCCGTGTCCTTATTTTGCAGTCAGATTTTTACTTAGTTCTCTGCTCACTGATCAGGGCCACTAAGAGGAGTGAGCTTCAAGCAAAGCACAGCATAGAATGATGCCTGTGGGCAGGCATACCACTAACCAGGACACTGACAAATTGCCCAGGGAAGAGGAGGAACTTCTGCTCTTTGCAGTTTTTAAGACACCTCTTACCACACTGAGGATGGCAAAGGCACAGAAAGGTGCCTTGGACAGGAGGAGCACATAGGAGGAAACTTGGATCTCTAGCGAGGCAGATACAGCTTTGAAGTAAAGCAAAATCTAAGAATAAGACAGCTTTAGGAGTTTGCAAATTTCCTTGCTCCCGTGCTTTGTTTTTCCCTCCTGCTGAAGAACACGGCCGGATAATTGGCTTTGGCACAGCAGCGGCTCTGCAGCTGCTCCCTCCCTCCCCCAGGGGTGTCTGCACCGTCAGCAAGCGGCTCCTGCCCTGGACCATTTGTAACAGGGATGGAGCCGGGTACACAAACCCACTGTGCTGCACGCTCGGCTGCCCCATCCGGGCTGAATCAGCTGTCACACACTGTCTGCATCACTGATGAGCGCCTTCCCTTGGCTCTTACAGTAATCTCTTCTTCACTGTGCTGAGCAGCAAATACGGCTCTAAATTCAGCCCCATAAAGGTCCCCGGATCCTCGTTTGAGCTCACAAATCTAAAGGAAAGTTCCCACACTCTAATGACAGCCCGTGCTCTCCACCCTCCTGCAGGTGGCTAAGGGGGATGAATTAACTCCCCTGGGGTCACACAAAGCGGGGCTTTGCAAGCACATCGTGTCACAGCCAGCCTGACCAAGAACAGAGCATCAGGGCAGACCACCAGGTAGGGCAGGAGCTTTCAGAAGCTTCTGCCTTGGACCAGAGTGTGGGATGCTCCCCTCCTTCCCTAGCACATCCCTGTTCAGCAGGGCACTCTCCCAGGCTTATTGCTTGAAGACAAGGGGAAAAGAGAAAGGAATTAGCCTTTAGACAACCCCATTCCTCTCCTCTTTTCTGCAACGGTAGCCTCACTCCAACAGGCTTTAAATTCCACATAATTTTCAGACATCTGAAAGATGGAGGAGACGAACTCCCTCCTGCTGACCCAAGACTGACTCAGAAGTAATCATGTTTAACAGAAGTGAACTTGCAGGCTGAGACCGTGACACCTGCGAGAGGAGCAAGCAGGAGGGACAGTCTGCATTTCATCAGTTCAGCCTCCTTCTACAAGCAGGGGGAGGACATGGAGGAGCAACATGGAGCAGAGAAGAGAAGCTGTGTCAGAAAGGTGAATGCCCAGAGCTCTTTATCTACACACTCAGGGTATGGTGCAGCCATGACCCAAGCAGTAAAATGCATGGAAAGCCAACACTCCTGTGTCCATCCAGAGAGGCACCCAGATGTCCATTAGGGACCTCAGCCTGTGGTGCAGGTGGCAGTGGGCATGGGAACACAGCATCAGATATGCCACACCAACAAGGTGTTTTCACTTCCCCAAGAAACATATTCACACCCAAAGATAGATTCTGATCTATGTATCTTGTATAGATTATAATAAAGGCTCTGATAAACATTTTCCCTTAGCTGCTTTTTTCCAAAACTTGTGTGATTTTTCTTCCCTCTCTTCGTATTTTTAATTAAACCGAACTCACACAATATAAATAACAACAAAACTTCTTGATGTTGATCTGTGCAACAACAGACCCACTCAAAAGAATATTGTTTGGGTATTCCCAGACTCTATGTTTCTAATAGCCAGGGTAGTCAGTGGAGCATGAAATTATTATATTAATGGGTTCTAAATGTGCAGGTGTTTAACTGGAAAACTATGATCAGAGAGAGGGTGGAGAAGCTGCAGGTGCATTTATTTAAATGGCTCATTTCCAACTTCTCCCCGTGTTTCGGGACCTGCATCCTGCTGAAGGACTCCTTCATACACCTTTCATAGCCTGTGTGTAGCCAAAAATCAGAATTTGCTTGCATGACCACCTCTTCCTGCCAGATTATATAGGATACACAGCACAAGGACCATTACTTTCAGCATGGGCACTCTGATGCTGAATATTGCCTTTATTACCTGAAACACTGCCTACTTCTATTCCACTGCCTTATTCCTTCTGCTAGCCCCCAAGTCCCATAAGATCAAAGCATCATCCAACATCGATGAGATACAAGACTCAGGGTCACATGATGCCTTTGGCATCTGCAGACTGATAAGGTTAAAGAATAAATGGTTGGGGTTTTTTTGGGCAATCCACGGAGAACTCTGCCGAGATGAGACACTGGCTTATGAGGCTCATTACGATCATACTGCAGCACTGACCTTCAGCATGCAGCAAAGGAAAGCAGGATTTAGTGTTCATGTCAACAGCATAATGAAACAACTCAGGGGAAGGCCAGCCTCAGCCACAACTTTTATCCCACTGAAGAACTTGCAAATCCACAGCAGTGAGAGAGAGTGTGCAAACAAAAATAAAAGGAAGCCTTCAGCCTTTTCATCCCAGGCTCCCATGTTACAGAAGAAGTCATAAAGAAGGCAACAGAACATTTTGCTGGATAAAAAGCCATTAGAAAAAGCAATTCTCAGCTTTTCATCTGGAGCATTCCCGGCAGCAGCCATGTGGGTGAGATCAGCTCCCCAGGGACTGGCAGCTCGTATCCGAAACCCAGCCCTGGCCAGGCCCTTCAGCATAACACACTGAGGTGAGAGCCTGAACAGGGCTGGAGTCACAGAGCCAGCAAAGAGGAGGAGTCCCCAACATCACCAGCTCCCAGAAAATCCCTTCACCTCCTGGTTTCTTTTAGAGGTGGATTGAGCTGCAGTACCCTCTGCAATTTGTCGCCGTATCCTGAAAGCAATGTGATCAAACTGTTGCACGCAGATGAAGTCAGCAAGATTTCCCTCAGCAACATGAGAAGAGCCTGCATCCAGCACTCTGAGCCATGCAAACACATCTAAAAATGCAGCAGCCTTTCAGCTCCCTCTCATTAAACCAAACACATCCACAATCCCTGGGAACATGCTGACAGGCAACTGCAACCACAGAAGAGGGACAGACCACAGCTCCAAATGTGCTCACAGCTTAGCAGCCCTCTGCTCTTGACTCCTGATGACTTTTTGTCCTGCTAGTCAGTAAACACTGTGTGACAGAACAAAAGGTACTGGAGGGTCCTTCCCAGCCCTCCTGCACCACATGTGTGCAGCTGGTTTTGCTGTAGTGGCTGAAGTGTCAGATGATAATTTATTTTCCATATCATTTAGCCAGCTTGCAATTATAGATTTGATTGACTTACTGGAAATCCCAGAAGATTACCTGCCTCAGGAGAGTCACCCTCTTAGACTTCAAATTAGTAGCCAAATTAATCAATCCTTACATACTGATTTCAGTAATTTGATGAATTGCCATCAACACTGAATTGCTGATTTACCCTAGCTATGATACTTATTTGATAAGCCTATTGCTTTGTTGCTATTTTAACAAGGTTGACAGCATTGGGGGGACACATCTTTCTCAGAAGTGTCTGAAAACACTTTGCCAAGACATGGTGCACATCTGTATTGATAAATTGCACATGAGCTAAGAAAGAGGGACTTGGGCTCACCCCTCCTTATGTCCACTGCCCTTGCCTTGGGGTACATCTTGCTGTTCTGCAGCCCTTGAGCAGACCAGGACCTGAGTTTTGGGTGATAGGAATGATCACCCTTCACCCTTCCCCTCCCCCAGGCATCAGGTCTCCTGGATGGGGCAGGATCAGGACAGCCCAGGAACCTTCTGCAGAGGTAGGAGGGTATTTTGTATTTTCTCCAGTCACTTACTCAGGTAGGTCTGCTAATGACCAGACCACTCAGGGTTGAGCAGCAGAACAAGAAGAGACAGAAGATGATAGCTTTTGGTCTTCTGTCGGATTATGAATGAAAATAAGGGGCAAAATTTGTATGATCATGTACAATGGATGGGATGACCAGCTATGACCAAGTTTGAGTGTAACTTTGAGCAGTATTTCCTTTCTCAGTCAAAGCTTAATGCAAGAAAAGAAAGTTTCAAGAACTAATTTCCTAAATATCCTCTACTTTTAAGTTACTTTAGTCAATTAACACCAAATTCTAAGAAGTCACTTTCTGGAATGCCTCTTTCAACCCATGGCAAGTGGTGAATCAAAAATAAAATCCAGCCAATTAGCTGCAAAGGTAGGACAAGGGGACCTGGGTTAGCAAGAGGTACCAAACAATCAGAGCAAACCTCCCTTCAGGGACACAACCAGCACACATGAACGGAACAAGAAAATGAAACATCGATTATTTAAACCCGAGGTGCCGCTTGGCAATGCAAATCACAATTACAATCAGGAATTTAACAACCACTTTCGACTGAAGACCAGTGCATTGGGATGGATGATTAATGCTTGTTTACTTGTGGGGCAGCTGTACTCGGGGAAATCAAGCTGCAGCCCCTTCCCTTTGCTGCAACTCCATCTGCTGGGGGAGCAGGAGGACCTGTAACACATCAATGGCAACTCCCTGTGCCAGATTCAGCATCAGGAAGGATCTTTAAACATCTGCCAAAGTAGTAGCAGCAAAGCTGGAACAGAACAATGACCCAAGCAGTGCTTTTCAATTATACAGATGATGCAGTCCAAATCTTAAGTAGATTTAAACACTTGCCTTGGCTGTTTCTCCTTTTGCATAATGAGAATCTGCTACTGAAATGAAAAATAGTTTATTGCAAAAAACTTCCCAGCAACCCAAAATTGCTATGTTTGAGCAACTGGTGACAACTGTGCTGCCAACAGGCTTCCAGAAGACAGAAATGTACAAAAAAGCAGCCTGAAAGACAAATCATTATCATATCACCTGTGGTCCTTTATAACTGATTCCTAGAAAAAGACCCATAGGTCTTTTAACATACTTATCTCTACATAAAAGTAGGCTTAAAACCTACCAGCATCGTTTCATAAACCTGCAATGATGGCACATTTTTGAGGATGCTCATGTGCTCATAGGCTTGGATTTGCTGTTTCTGCCTAGTGAACTTTTCTGGGAAGAGAGAAAAAGCCATCCATGCCAGGAAAGGCTTGGGAGAAACAGCTTCTAAAACTAGGAAAGCTGATGGACAGGCTCCAGTCTTTCTTTATGTGAAAATTTTGTTGCATCTCCCATGTTCAAGATGCTCAACGAGCCTGAACCCTCAACTGGTTTGAGCTCAGGTCTCTGGGGACTGGTGGTGCACCAGGCTGGAAGGGATCACAGCACATGATCCTACATCTCACAGTTAATTCTCACATCCACAGATTGACACAGACATCATTCAGCTCCTTGCAAAGAAACCCTGTTGGACTTCTCTATCCTCAAGCACCACCAAACAGGTCCTCATCTTTGCAGAAGACTCTAAGTGCTGCTGTAGCAGACATGAAAATCCAGTTAACATTCCCTTTCAGTTTGATTAACGTGCCTTAATGCAATTAAATTAACAAAGTATTATGGTTTCTAACATCACAGCTTTTATATCCTTTTCTAACCAGGAAAAATCTATGACATATGATACAGCCATTAGAAAGGAGCAGATATCTCTCACTCAGAAGCTCCCTATCATCTGATCCAAAGCCTGATAGGGTCAGCAGAAAGACATTTGCTGACTCCAGCAGGTCACGGATCAGGCACTAGAGACTGAAATCTATAAATGCCCTTTCACTGGGGAAGTCACATTACTGAGGTCCATGAATTATGTGTGTGTGGGGGGGAAGAATCCCAGCTAAGAGCTGCAGTATTTACAGCACTGTCTTAGCTGTAAAAACCTTTCCTAGGAATCAGAGGTTGGGCAGTGGAGGCTGCAAAAGACTCTGAGAATTACGATCAGATGGATTGGCTAAGCACCATCAGGCCAAAACTGTAGAGAAACATTAGACAAGGTGTATTTGAAAGCCAGCACAAAGTCTTTCCAGGATTAAGTCCTTCCACTGTTATTCCTTTCAAAATAAGTGAAAGCAAGGTAAGATTAATTCCTTGTCAAGCCTGTGAAAAACAGACTCCAGCACAGAAATAAACACAAATTGAATTTACTCTGGTGGCTTCAGATAGGTCACATCAAGCCAGAACTAATGCAGTATTGACCTGCTCTTACTCTAGGACTACATAACAAAGCAGCCAACAGCATTGCAGGCACTGCAGATTCATCTCCTTTAATAATGTCTGGGTAGCAAAGTTAGCCTGGGATACAGGCTGCACTCAATAGGCACCTCCAGGAGCAGGAAGCAGGATGAATACTAAAAATTGGACATTTAGGTGCCATCTGAGACAGACAAGTGCCTGCACTGCTCACCACAGCCCTGACCACTGAATGGCCACACCGTCACTCTCACCAGTAACACCCCAGTCCTGACTGGGCAGCCACAGCCCAAGGGGAAGGCAGCATCTGCAGGCACTCAGTGTACGTTCTGAAGCCACACAAAGTTGCCAAATTTTAAGCAGCACAGGCACCAAAAGACCCCCTCATCCTGTGCAGAGTCGGGTTTTGCAGTGCTGTGCTTGACCTGCAGGTGCTGCTGGGATTTCATCCATCTCTGCAGCCCCCAATGGAAATCAGCTGCTGTCACAACAGCTGTGCTGGGAATCCCTCCTCTCTTAGGCCCTGGGAATCACAGAATGAACTAGGTTGGAAAAGACCTTTGAGATCACCAACTCCAACATATGACCTAGCCTAACACCTCCTCATCAACTAAACCATGGCACTGAGTGCCATGTCCAATCTTTTTTTAAACACGTCCAGGGATGGTGACTCCACCACCTCCACGGACAGAAGATTCCATTGCACTATCACACTTTCAGTGAAGAATTTTTTTCTGATGTCTAACCTAAACTTTCACTGGTGCAGATTAAGACTGTGTCCTCTCATTCTGTCAGTTGTTGTCTGCAAGAAGAGACTGACCCCTACCTGGCTACAACCACCTTTCAGGGAGTTGTAAAGAGTGATAAGGTCACCCCTGAGTCTCCTTTTATCCAGGCTAAACAACCCCAGCTTCCTCAACCATTCTTCACAGGGCTTGTGTTCAAAGCTCTGCACCAGCCTCGTTGCCTCCTCTGGACAAGTTCAAGCATCTCAACATCCTTGCTAAACTGAGGGGTCCAGGACTGGACACAGCACTCAAGGTACAGCCTCACCAGTGCCACGTACAGGGGAAAGATTGGGGAAGATTGGGGGATTCAGGTCTGATGTTTTATTTACTGATTTTCATGCAAGGCACCAAAAAGAACAAAGCATTAAACAGTATCAAGCTGATGGCTTAAGCAAGTTTTGAACAACCTCCCTGCCCTTGTACTGGATGACCTTCCACAGATCACACAAAAACATCTCAGAATAAAATATTTATCATATTCTCCAGTAAAGCAAGCACGCAGCTTTTAATGGAAATGCCACACAAACTTCAGATGGAGCTCAGTGGCCACGCACCTTCTCTGCCCTTCCATCAAACCAGGGCATTGGCCTCTCCTCTCTGTAATTAAACTATTATCAGCCATGTAACAGAATGGAAACCAGTGTGAAAAGCACAATGCACCAACAAATGCAGCTACACAAGATCCAGGACATATCCACGTCATTGTGCACTTTAGACTAATGCTTATAAATTAATTTCTGCCAGATATAATTCCATCAAACAGTCCCTGAGACTTTGGGTCGCTCTCTCTCATTATGAAATCTTGGGAAGCATCAAAGAATTGCTCCCACAACTAATTCACAACCATGGTCGCTTGCAATGGGAGTTGTAGGATCCATCAAAGGGCAAAATAAATCACACCTGCTTGTGCAAATAAAGGGCAAGTAAGACCAAAGGTGCATGTTCCTAAGAAGTTTCCATGAGAATGCTTTTGAAGGAAAACTGGGCTATTGACAAAACTATTTATCACAAAGTGTTTCTTTTCCCCAGGGAGCTTCCACAGATTGGGAAGGTAAACATTTGGGACAAAACAATCAGAAAACTTTCAGCCACAAAGAGAAACTACACTGCCACATCTCAACAGGCAGTCCTAGAGCTGCCTTTTCTTCTTTCTGGACAATTTGGTTTGGACTGCATCTCTTACCAGGCTGCAGTAGCAAGAGGGGCTGTGCAGCACATGCTGGGAGAGCTCTTCTGGCCCTGTAGACCCTTGGGCACACAGCAAGCAAATGGTGAGAAGGAGGATATGAAATAAGGATGCAAAGCCTCTCTGCAATTTCTGATTCATATTTTCTCCTTGATAAAAGCTAGATTTCCAGCAGGAAACATGCACAAATGTCTTACTTGCCTTAGCTATTCCTATTCCAGGATACCAGAGTTGCTAATCTCTTCCCTTTCTTGAGTCAAGATCTCCCAGCTGGAAACAGGAAACACTCCAATAAGCAACTTCTCTCTTGTTCTTATTCAATTTGCAACCCCTTCCAGAGAGAGATCTGCTTAGGGACCCAACCTTGTAGGAGAAAATGGTTCCATAAAAGGAGAAAAAATT
Organism: Sturnus vulgaris; assembly: GCF_052056855.1. Classification (NCBI taxonomy): domain Eukaryota; kingdom Metazoa; phylum Chordata; class Aves; order Passeriformes; family Sturnidae; genus Sturnus; species Sturnus vulgaris. Next base: position 12,444,476 of record NC_142256.1, on the reverse strand, counting down.
AAAAAGTAGCAAAGAAGCCCTTAAGATGCCTTCCCTCTTCCCTCTAATGATTTATGCCCAACTCTTCTCCTCCTTACATAAGCACTAATTATTTGTATTATTTGTGTTACCTGATGGCTGAGGAACGGTGGGAGAGATAAATGAGGGTAAGGGAGACTGGAAAACATCAGCAATAAGTATCTCCAAGATCACTCTTCCCTTTCATAAATAGTTTGATTTCTAAGTTCCCAGTGAACAGAGAAACACAGATTATGCCCCAAAATACCAGTTTCAAACCCATGTAGTCAGAGCAAGACCTTGTTTCACAGAAAATGGTGGTACAAATGCTCTAGAAGAGCATCCTCACAGCCTGATGAATTGAGTTGGTGGCTCATCTGCATTCCAAATAGGCATTGCCTTGCACAGCCCAGCTCCAGCAAGGGCTGAGGGACCCACTCACACAGCTTTACCCTTCATGCCTTTAAGCAAGCATTATTTATAGCCTCACACTCAACCTGTAATAAACGCGAATCAGATTAAAAACTCGTTAATAGTTCATATTTATTAGCAGTGCATGGAAGGTACTCATAAAAATAAGTAAATTATGTTGGTGCAAGCCTGCACATTCACTTCTTTAAATGAGATTTTGGGTGCATTGCATATTAAATCATTTGGCTCTTGGATTACACAATATTCTCATTTCAAGCAAGCTCTCTAAAGACACTGTTTTGCCCTTTTAGCCACCATGTAGAAGGGCCAACATTTAAGAGCAGTCTCAACCTCATACTAAGGGCCCCATGATTTCAGTGGCCTGTGCTTCATGGCTCTGTAAGTGTTTGCTACCACATAGGACATATGTGCCACAAGTAAGTTACTTTCTCCAGCATTATTTATGCAGAAAAAGTTGCAACTTAGTACAGGAAAAGATCTTTAGAGGATCTTACATTTCAGGATTGCCATCCAAAGTTCAAAAGGACCTTCTCATCCAATTACTTTTCTAAGCTGCTCATTTTTTTTCTACCTCTTCATTGCACAGACACAACCACAGGCTCTGCAGATCTTTTTCTGATGTGGGTATAAACTTGCTGCCACCAGGGAGAGATGTGCTCCTTCCTAAACATCAAGGAGAAAGTGGCCAAGCAGCCCTACAGCACAAGGCTGGGCAAAAAAAGAAATGTGTTGAGACACGCTGCTCCATTTCAGGATCAGAAAAAACAGAATTTGTGTTTTTGTCAGGATCCAGCAGCTTCCTGAGGAAGAGCCATGTGCTTTTCAAAACTCCCAGATAAAATCTACTGCAGCTCAGGATTCAGCAGACATTCAAAAATTGGGTAATTCCCAGAGTTAGGTTCTTTGCCTATCCTTTTCTCCAACTTAATAACCCAGGTCTACATCAAACTCAGGCTATGTGGCATAAAACAGAACTCACCCAAGACCTACACTTAAATGGCTTCAAAAGGAAATGCTGCTCACAGAGGTGGATTTCCCAGCTCCCACGATTTCCAGGGTATGCAAATGCAAATAAAACCATGATTTTGTACATGGTCAGTCTGGTTCTTCACACGGGCACGAACAATTTTGCACCTGAATTTCCGAAAGCACACTCAGATATAAAAAATTTCTTTTCCAAAGGTATATTTTATCATCTGGAGTGCAGGAGCAGATGAACAGGTGAAGACAGAAAGCAAGGCAGGTCTCATCTTTTGGCACTCACTAGGCAGGGATGCTCTGGCAACAAGCAGGTACCCAAGGTATCACTGGTACCTCAGCTGAGCCCTCACTTCTTATGACAACAGCAGATACAAGGATCCATTGTTGAGAGTCTGAAACACAGCCATTGCTACATCCATTTACATCCATTTCACTGCTTAGACAGAACCTTGGGAAAAGACAAGACTATCACAGGCGCTACGCTGCAAACACAACAAAAATAATCTGGTTACAACCGACTGCAGAGCCTATGATACTGCTGGCTATGGGGAGAAAAAGAGAGAGGCACTCTGAGAATTAATGTTCTTCCAGTCTATAGAGAAACAAATGAGTTTCTGGTGCTGAACAATTAGTACTCCTGTTAATTATGCGTGCGGGTTAGAAATAACACCAAGCATTTGGGACTGCTTCCATTTTGATTGTTTTCTTTCTGCACTGGATAACAAAAATATATTCAGACAGCTAAATAAATCCTTCATAACACTGATGGGACTTCTTGTTCACAGCAAGCAGTTATGCAAATTGCTAATTATGAGGCAGAGATAATCATAATCTAGCACATTTATGCAACCACATGTACAACAGGGATAGCTAAAGCAATAGTTGCCTTATTGTCCTCACTGCATTTCTAAAAGTCATGCCAATGGCTAGCTCGCTGCTTGGCAGCACAGCCTGGCACAGTGGGTGTTACAGCCCAGGAACAGCCACGTGCCCCTGGGATGCTACAAAATAGAAGGTTTAATATACTGGAAAATAACACAGTCACAGGAATAAAAAAATTCCAGGTACATTCTAGAAAAATAAATGGGAGAGCAGGTATCAAAGCATCCCCACTGGTTTTGAATTGTCTCTTGGGAACTTGCTGCACCCTAAGCTCAGGTAGGTACTCAGCCATTTTCAGTGGTGACAGGCTTCAAATCCTGGGCTCTCAGGACACCACTGGGTCAAGTTCCACCCACTTGAAACCCGTCTAAAATCCAGATCTGGTGTGCTTGGGACAGAAGCACACGAGATGGTAGGGATCCTCAGAGTGCCCATTTTGCGGCATGAACACTCAAGCCTGAAAGAACAAAGCCTCAGACTACCCAAAAAAAGTGATCCTCCTACCACTAATGAAGTAAATGAATGCTTCAGTGCTTATCCTGAAGTGCATTTCATGAAAAGTATCAGCTTCAGGGATGTCCTTTTGCTGCACACTTGGGGAGACTGATTTAAAACATCTAACAGTCATAAAACAAAAACCAAAAACATGAGAAAGAAGGAAGACTGCACACAAACACAAACCTGCCCAGCCTAGGGCAGTTCCAGCTCATTTACTCTCAGCCAGCACACACTCGCCTTGCTATTTCTGTCCAGTTTCCCAGATCAGTTATTCCAGCTCAAAAAAACCCCAGCAATGCATTATTATTTTCATTTAAGGCTCCAAATTCCAAAGTTTACACAACTTAATGGAAAAAAATAGAGGTAAGAGGACAAAGTGCTGCAATGCTGGGGAAAGTGCATGGTGACATCCAAAAGAACCCCACAAGGGAGCAGCCTGGAAGGTGGCCTGTTTCTGCCCTAATCAGCTATCGTTTTGGCAAACCCAAGGGAAATGCACTGAAAACAACCCTGTGACTCCACATACCCAAAACAGAGAGAGAAGCTCTGGATGGGCTCTGAACTGGAAATGATGGATGTGGCTCACTCGCACTGTAATTAAATCTCCTTCCACAAAATAAGAACAGCGATCTGTGTCCTGCCACAAAAACTTGCTGCATCATGGAAATGGAAAAGACCAGACGGACCTGAGAGGAATTGCCAACGATTTTGTTATGACTGTTGGTAAGATATTAAATTCAAAAAAAGAAACAGTTTGCTCAGACCTGATTGTCTCTGCTGGGCGAGCAACTAGAGCAGGACATCAGGAAAGAGGTCACGGCTGGAGAGTCCCCCTGAGCTGGCACTGAGAAAGCAGCCACCATACCTGGGTGCTGCTGCCCAGCACAGCCCTCTGCTTGCAAGGAGCTGGAGGGGAGCAGGTGAAAGAGTAAATTTGTGCAGGGCTGGATCCCTATTCGTCCCATGGCAGCCAACCTGACCCTTGCCTGGTGGTGCTCATGCATGTGTCAGACCCAGCACATCAGAAGTGCTGGGACTCCTGGCACCCCTCTGGGACCATCCCAGTGCCTTGCAGAGGGTGTGCAGCAACAGCAGGGCACAGCTGCACCTAAGCATGGATGCTGTGCAGCTAAGAGTAGCAGCTTTCCAGGAGTGAAGGCTGTGCAGGAGAGCGACTCAAAACCAGCAACCAGAGACAGTAGAGGATCAAGCTTTCAAAACCTGAGAAAAACCCCAAGAATCCTTCACCTACAAACACATCCATGCTTGGTTATCTGTATTTGGCTTCAGCTCATAGCATTTAGGTTCTTGTCTTCGAGCTGTTCTTAGGAGCAGAAGGATTAGAAATTTATTTTGCTCCTTGAAGAAGAATAATGCAAGTAAAATCTTAGTTCCTAGAGAGGAACCATGAAGAAACAATTTCAAGAGGTTGCATTTGGTAGGTTCCTAAATGTATTATGCTGTGTTTGACATTTACATGGCCCACCAAATTCAGTTTTATCCTGGCTGGTATTTTGCAGCACTAATACCTAATCACTGGGGACAGGATGGGATATACCACAGACTGTTCCATTTCAATTGCTGACTATTTCCTCTCCAAAATCTAATATAAAAGTCATGTTAGGCAAAAGATGCAAATCTGCATGCATTGTGTAATAACAGCATGCTTACCTGCACGTAGGAATTTCCAGAAGAGTTAAGATGAAAACCAAAGAGGCCAAATATCCCATCATTTCGAGTGTTTCCAATCATTGCAGGTGAAAGGCATTAGGAGAGAAACAAAAAGACACTGATTAGCATAACAATACAGTGTTTGCAACACATTTTTAACACTCTTAATTGCATTCATAATACCAGGAAGAATCAGGAGCTGTCATACCAGTTTTCCTTTATAGGGTTTGCTTATATTTGAGATTGGTTTGACACCATTTTTCACAATACTGGGCTCCAATTTACAGCCCTCACTCAGGTAAAGCTCACAAAACAGCCGCAGAATTGCAGATAAGACAAGGAAAGCTTTGCAAAGCTTAGCCTGAAGGTACAGGTAGCCAAAAAAATACAAAAAACCCAAAAAAAACTCCAGAAAGGAGACAGCTGTAATTTATACCTTGTGGCAAGCAGAATTCAAAGTTTGCTCTTCTTTTACCAAGATTTCTATCTGCAGCTGCATGGTACATTTTCAAATTCAATCTTTTTCCTTGTGGAAATCAAAACAAAGCCATAAGAACTTCATTGCAGCACCAGTCTGTTGCCCATATAACTTTATGTGATCAAGCCTCACATAACCGTAATAAAAGAACTCTGTAAAACAGAGTTTTATAATACTTGAGCATACATTTAAACAGCTGAGGAGTTCCTCCAACCTGATGGAGCACATTGCTTTCCATCTATTCCTGGAGACTGCAAATTTCAGGTGGTTTTCACTGCTCCTTCGTGGCTCACATCCCTGCTCAGCAGCTAGATGGAAACTCGCAGGGTAGTTACTTAAAACTGACCTGGCTCTTGAAGAAGAAACAATTCTCATTTGAGCAGCAAGAGGAATCTACCTTTGCAGTGCATCCTTAGGAAAATAAACACTGGGGAGTGCTACATAGAAATTCTGCCTGGAATTTGTATTTTTTTTTCTTGTTGTGTTTATTTGTTGGTTTGTTGTTTGGGTTTTTTTTTTAACTCCTCCTTTAAAAGTTATGGAAAATACGTGAACTGGTATCTCAAAGTAAAATAAGAAACACAGGATAAACAGAAATACTGTAAGGAACTATCTCTTTACATTTGATTACACACTGGACAACCTGAGCTCCTGTAACCACACGAAATCAGAATCTGAACTGATGTTAAACACATAAATAGTTTCTACGCCCTGATTACCAGGAAAAGCTTGAAAATGTGATCCCCACAGGCCTGGAATAAACAAATAAAGAAGATCCAAGTTTGGCTGTGATCCTGCAAAGCACTTAAACACAAGCTTAGCTTTGCAAAATCAATGGGACTTTGTGAGCTTCTAGAGAACTTCAAGCTCATAAGAGATTTGTGGGATCAAATCAGGAAAAAAAATCTGAAGGTCTTAAGTCTTAACTTAATGGTATTTCAGCTTCTCTAATGCCTAAAGTTTTAATTTAAATGCTGAGGACTAAGCTTAATATGTTTGCATAAAATTATTTACTCAGCAGTCTTTAAGAAGGTGAAAGGTCTTAAACCTTCAGTGGGGGATCTGACAGAACATCTATCAACCATCCACTGTCCCTAGGTGTGATGGCAGCAGACATAAAAACATGGAACACAAAATCACCACTTACATCTATCATAATTACAGCACTTTAGCCAGTGCCTTCAACATAAATATTACTTCCCTGCCTGTCTTACTTCAAGTCTGCACAGTTTAAAATGGAAAAAAACCCTTCAAAATTGTTATTGCACTTCACTTCAAGCTGTTACAACCTTGAAAAGTAAAATAACAGAAACTGTCTAAATTTTGAAGCACTTGTGAAGAAAAAGTTTAAAATGCATAAGGATTTTTCTCAAATGTCTGCCAGGCACTGTGTGGCCCAATGAGTCCTCAATCAACATGTGTGCTCATATCAGCTAACAAGAAAGTGACTATGAGCAAGAGCTCAGTATGAGCTTAACACTGTTTTTCATTTTCTTGTTTTCTTTTTTAAGTTTTTTTTGTTTGTTTTTTAAATTCAAATAATTCAAATAACCCTCAAAACAGACATCTTTCTGATGGGAATTCACTGGTTTAGCAGCTCCCTAAGGGTCATTACTTGCAGTTACTAACAATGGGAAAATCAAAAAATCAATGCCAGACTCAACAGTAACTTCTTCTTCTTTTACTACTGCTGTTTTTAATGAGTCTGAACTAGAAAGTCAGGGGGAGGTACCTGGTGACAGTGAACAGCCCTGATGGTCTCTGCAGCAAACGGGGAGGGAGAAGGGAAAGGCAAATTTTCTCTCCCACCCAAAGTACCCACTGTACCACCATAGCTCTTCTTCCAAAGAGCCCAACTAGACATGTCAGCAGATCACATCAAAGCTGATATTGTACAGGAAAAACCATAAAATAGTGACTGCACAGAATTCAAGGAGAGGAAAAAAACCCTGAACAATAAAGATATTGTACTGTAAAGTGAGCTGAAGTGCTTTCCAACCAGCAACTAAGTAGACTAAACCTCTGCTATCCCCTTGTTTTAAACTTGACTATTTGCAATCAAAAGCAGGATAAAGACTGTACTTGAAAGCCATTAGCAAACTACATTTTGAATTATTCCTTTATAGTAGCTGTTAAACCATAAACACACATTTTGCTAATGCTCATTTCTCATGTTTTCCCCCAAATGTTGTTTTTACTGCTGGATTGCAATGATAAACACCAGCGACTCTGATATTTCTTCCACTTTCTTTGAGAATGTAGGCACATTCCCCCAGCAATGTATTCACCAAGGTACCAATCACATCTTTTAAAGTAAGTGGATTTGATGATGAGAAGTGCTGAACAAATCTTCAGCAAATGGTGTTTATTGCCTATGCGAATGTTAACCGTGCCATGCCAGCTGATATACTGGTCCTTAAAGCACTCAGCTCCCTGTATTTATAGGAATAGCTCTCCTGATCCAGAGCACGAATTAGCTGAGCAAAGCCTGGCCATTTCCATCCCTCACACACCCTCCAGTGCCACTGAGATTTGCATTGCAGACTTCATGCTCATCCGAGTGCACCTTCCCTGTAAAACACATTTCTGCCTGAAGCTCTGCAGAGATTAAAGAGTCTTACATCCTGCAGTTGGTTTTCCTAAAGTGCTTCCTGCCTACCTTAGCAAGAGACATTTCTAAGCAGAAGGGTTGAAATAATTTCTTTCTGATGACAGGTTATGTGATGAGTCACTTGTCCAAGTGCAGAGCTATCCGTGTCCACACACGGATTTTTGCCCCAAAAGCAGAAATCACCTTGCAGTTCCTGTAGGTCACCTGACTTGACTCTGAAGCTGGCTCTGCTACAAGGAAAGGATTAAAAGATGGCCAGAGACCCCCTCCAACTTCCCACATCCCCTGACTGCAGGCAGACACCAATGCATCTGCAGGCAGCCCATGCCAGCATGCAGAACCCACAGCGCAGAAATGCAGATGTGCAATTCTCTGCCCGAGCACCGTGAACAGCACCAGCCAAAGGCAGCTGCAGGGTGCTTCAATACTGCAAGCAGTGCAATATTCCCCGTTTACAGGCAGGTTCCTCTGACACAGACCAGTTATTCTGCCATCTCTGCAGCCTCTATAGAATGCCACAACTCCCTAGAATGAACCATGGACTGAACAGCTCTGGATGCACACGCTGTCACTTGGTTTGGGTACAGGACAGAGCCCACACTCACTTTCCTCTGTAAAATCAGCTTCTCCAGAAACATAAACTTTGTATGCCACAAGGCTAGGAAAAAAATATGACAGGAAAATATGAATATAAAGAATTACTAAAAGTCAGTCACTGAATACTGCAGTCTAAGCTAAGTTTTAATAGCCCGAACACTTTCCAATGTGTCTGTTTTTCTCAGTCAAGAGTTTGTGTTTGCAGAGATCTTGAGAAATTGGTTGAACCGTGCACACAGTGAAACAGAGCAAGTCAAGGACAAAGCTACAAACCTGAGCGTCCATTTGGAGTTTGCAAGATTCTTAAGAGGTATTTTTTCCAGTCAAGCTGATTAATGCTGTTTTAATGTGCAATATTTTGTGTTTAATAACCCCGGCCTTGCTTCTGAAAGGAGGAAAGGGTTTTACAGTTCAGCATTTACAGTCGGTTTTGCAAAGGGCTATCACTAGATTGCATCCATAATTTTTTATGCTGCCACCTCCGACAGCAGATGGCAAACTGCCAAGGTGGAGTCCAACTTCCTGCCTGGAATGGCAATGTTTTGGGGCAGAGTGGCACAAAATGTGGCTGCAAAAAGAAGAAATGCAAAACCAAAAGCAAAGCAACATAACCTGGCCAGGGCTGCTGAAATTAATTATGCAAATATATATTTATTTTAGAAGTTTCCATCCCCTGGGAACTCCTTAAATGACAAAAAAATGGAAAACCATTTTACTCCTCCCTCAGTCACTGCCCATCCTAGCCTGAGATTATGTGCACTAATAAAAGCAGGATGGGAAGGACATTAAACATTTGGTGAAAAGCATTCAGGGTCAGTGTTCTGCATCACTGCTCTGGAGGAGCTGAAAGAGAAGAGGGGAGAGCTGCCCCAGGGGAGTCATTGCCCACCTGCCACTGGTGCTCATGAGAGAAATGCCACTCAAGGCAAAACCCCCATGCTAGGGGCTTTTTCATGCCAAAAAACCCATGCAGCCTATTCCTGCTCTACATTTCCAAACCACCTCTTGCAGAAGCTGACATCCAGACCCAAAGCCAGTCCCAAAACACAACCAAGAAACCTGTGCTGAAGATGATTTGCTTTAGTCAACACTTCTTTGCATCTCCACAGAGCAGAAAGCCAGGGTTTTATTACAATAAACTCCTTCCACGTGAAGGGTTTCACTTTTAATTAGACCATTTTAAGGTTATATATTGTTCCCTGGCCCTTAGATGTAATTAAATATAGATGTCCTCAGAGCTTAATGTCAGTTTAAATTCCAGGCCAGAGCCAGTAATTTGTTTGCATGTTCAATGAACAAACCATTTCTCCCACGTTTCAAAGACCTGTGCTCATGCATCATGTATAAAGGTTGCCTTTCTCCAAGCTAAAAGGTCAAACAGACCTGAAATTACACTTGGCCCTCTCAGGAGGAAGCAAGGTCCCTAAAAACCAGAAATCAAAATTTTGATCTTCCTGTCTCAAAAACCTAATAGTTCCAAATTTTCTAGTCCAGTTAGTTCCTGACTCACTGGTGTGATCTCAAATGCTTCCACACTGGCTTGTGTCAGTGTGAGCTGCAGGCAGCTCTTGGGGTGATTGTGCAAGGGTTTGGGATTTGTTTCCTTGGGTCATCCAACTTAACACTGATGGTGAGCCACAATCCAAGACAGAACATCAGATTAGATGTAAAAATGCACATAAAATAAACACTGGCATCTCCCAACCTTTCCACCACCAATGTTTGCTCAATTACAACTGATTAAAATTGGTAGCTGGAGACTTGTGAGAAATGAGTTGATGAGGACAATTCATAGCAGGAACCCTGGGGTCTCCTCACCTCAGAGTTCCCAGCTGAGCTCTGTGTGGGACAGATGGCAGCAGGATGGCACACAAACACCTACATCCCACATGTGCAGTCACTCCCCTGCTGAGCCAGGACTACAGCCCTCCAAATAACTAGGTTTAACTTGGCCAAAACACCCTTTTTGAAAATTTTTTTCTCTGAAGGTCTTGTCCACTATTTGTTTATTTATAAAATTTATTTAAGGTTGCTCTTCATAGACTTGTCTGAGTTGCAATGACTCCTGCACACAAGCAGCCATCACCAAAGAGCTGTATGTGTCAACACAGTTTGCCTCAAAATTTCAGAGGAAACTTTCCTGCTCTGTAGGGAGCACCCCTTTTCCAGCATGGGGTCAAACCACATACAGAGGCAGGCTTAAATGGAGCAGGCTGTGTTCTTTCTCTTCCCAAGCCAAAAAGACTAAGAAAGCTTCTCCCATGAGCAACAATGAGTTACTAATCCCAGGTTTCACTTATTCACTGTGAATGCATCCTTTTCTAAAAAACATTGTTCGATCCCTTAAAAAAAAGCACTGGAAAGAAACCAAAATCATTGTGTTGCAGTAATTGCTAGTGATTTTGCTCAGAGTACAAGTACCGAGCTTTTATTTCAATACCACTTCAAAAGTCAGCTGGCACAGGAAGATTGGCCCATTTCTTGATTTACTTTGCATCACTCTTGGTAAAAAATATTTTACAAGTCAAGTGCTCCACTGAGACCGAGTGGTAACTTGTTTGTTCTCAGATGCTTCCTCCACTGGGATTACACTGCTCTCACTAGAATTGGCAGTGAGGGCACTGGGGTGAAATCACACCTTCACAATCTGAGACTTCCATAGGACTGTCATTTAAAGTTGAAAACTTTATTCATCTAGGGAGGTAGGGGACTGTACAAGCAGGAAGATTCATTTCCAACCACGGTCCCCTGGGATCAGCCTCCCCTCTGACACCAACTCTGCATGAACCATGTCTGAAAACTATTTAGAATGGCACAAGCCCCACCTTGCACTTGACCCCGTGCAAGGCTGCAATGCTCCTCTTGTTATCTGTGGCTTCCCAAGCACAGCAGCATCTCAGCAAGGGGGCTGTTCTAGCCCTTTACAAAACACACAATTCGTGACTCCTTCTCCCAGTGCCCACTGCTCATCCTGCCTTGCCATCGTTTTGCTTCCACCTCTGCAAGCATCTGCTGCATCAGGGACTCTGCAAACGCCACCCATCCTAGGACCCAGCACATAAAATTGAGTTTTATCTATTTCAAAGCACAAAGAGGAAACCCTGCAGAAAAATCAGGAGCACCCTGGCAGCTCTGAGGCTGCATCAGTATTTCTTCTCTCCTTTGTTTTGCTGCTCTTTTTGTACTGAGAGTTAAAGCACTGCCATGCAAAGAAATTAGGCCCAGGTTATTCAGCTTTTGGCCTCTGGCTCTTGCTATGGATCCTGCACTAGATTAAAAAGCTCTTTAATAGAAGTGATTTTCTCTGCAGGAAGGTATTTAACCACAGTCCCTTGGCCACCTTTGTGGCAATTTGAAAAGCTCAAGGAGGTCTGCATCCCATTCCAGCACTCACTTTTGGGTATCTGTTTTAAGGAGATGGTCCCCATGACATCCTGGTGTGGACTGTGGGACAATGCAGTGGCCAGTGGGACAAGGTGCCTCCACACTGTCCAGCGAGCCCAGGCTGCCAGCAGCTCCCACACCACCTACTCTGCATCATCCTCAGCAAGGGGCACAGACCATGGGGGAAACACTGATGCTGGGGGACAAGAGGGGACTTTCATCCTGTGCAAAAACGAACAGGGATTTGGGCAAGTGATTTTCTTCTTCTCACTGATGGTTTTCTGAGTTAAATTAATTTTTTTAAAAAATCAAATCTTCTGACAGGTTTCTTCAACCTATTAGCTTTTACTTTTTAAAAAAGTATTTCCCGATCAGCTGCACAGTAAATTATTTGCCATGGTATTAATTATGCATTATTTACTTAATACATGGTAATTTATGTTGACAATGGCAATAATTCTCTGTGCTGAAGGTGCTGGATGCTGACTAGTCACCAAGGGAGATGCTTCTACCTAGCTGAACAAAATACTTCACAGTCATTTCAGACATTAGTATTTTGAAACTAGCTTTGAGGAGACAGAAAACAGCAGAAATATCTAAAACATCCTTCTAAAATTTCTCTCCACTGAGGTATTTCAGTACCTATTTTATCATAGGAGCAACGGGATTTGGCACTACTTGATCACCTGGGGTTAAAAGGGAGAGGATGGAGGAAGGTTAAGTGACAGTCGTACAGGAAACTCCGTATTTTGCTATCAATAGTTAATCTACTGTGTCACATTTCTTAGAGAACTAAATGAAATGCAGCAAGCGCTGTGTAAAATTGGAGCTAGGGAGCAGAATGATTTTGTAGAGCGAATAACTGTCTCATACTGGCTGTTTTATGCCTTATTGAACAACCAGCAGTTTATGAAAACAAAGTTTCATAAATACTGGTGGAGATTTCCTTCCCAGGAAGCACTCTGTGGATTTACAGGGGCACAAATGAGTGTGGGAAGAGCAATCTGACGGCTGAGGAGTGAGTCCATGGCCAGTGCTGTGGGTCTGGTGAAGAGAGAGCAGCAAGCATGGGGCAGGTAAGCTCCTCCTGGAGCAGAATCACTGCTTTGCTCCATGCTGTCACAGCTGGAGAGGCTCAGCAGCTGGAGTGGCCCAGGGAGCATGAGGAAACCCAGTGGTCAGGGTTTGGAGCATCCAAGATTACGTATTAGGAAGAAATTAGAAATTCTTCCTTCTGAGGGTGAGGCCCTGGCACAGGTTGCCCAGAGAAGCGGTGGCTGCTCCATTCCTGGAAGTGTTCCAGGCAAGACTGGATGGGATTCTGAGCAACCTGGGATACCATAAAGTGTCCCTGCCCATGGCAGGGGAGTTGAAATGGCTTTAAGGTCCCTTCCAACACAAACCATTCCATGATTCTATTTTAAACCTTGCTGCTGCTGGTTAGGGTCCCAGCATCTCTGAGAAGGGACAGAGCACAGCACTCTGCACATGGATACAATTGCCATGGGGGAGAAGGGCTGCACTGAGGGCTCTCCTGTTCAATTCCTTGAAATAGGATAGAGGAAAACGTCTGGGAATACCCCTCAGGACTGTGAAGTGTAGGATTTTAAATCTTTTTTCACAAGACTGCAGAGAAAACAAAAAACACCCATGGAAACCACATACAAGCTCACTGAGGCTTCTTGCCACACACCAGGGCTCATCCAGGAGGAGAAAACACACTGAACCTTGCAGGGCATTAAAATCCAAATGGAAAAAGCCTGGTCATTAAATCACCTGGTGTTGTGGTACACATGGCTGTTTGCATTATTGAGTCATTTTCACATACAAGTCCCAAGCCTTTACCCAGAGCTCTGAATGCTCTGTATCACCTATGGCATGTGACCTCATTTGTATTACCTTCATCTCAACTAAAACCTCTTACCTCCAAGACTCAACCTCACCTATGGTGTAGGAGTAAGTCTGACTCTACTTATAAAACCAGGATTTTTGCCAGATGCTATTGCAATTAGAAATACTATTTTTAACACCTCAAGTGCAGCTAATTTTTTAAAAAAAGTTAAATCATGTTGAATCTAAATTAACTTCTATTAAATGAGTCAGGAATAAACATTTAATACTGCCATCAAATACTTTCCTCTGTTGCCCTCTTGCCCTCCTTACCTCTAAAAACAACCAACAGCATCAGCACAACACACAGACACACACCAGCTTAGTTTATGGGATGCTCCAAGACACACAAAACAACTTTCTGTGCGGATTTCCCAAGGACAAGCAAAGTTTAAGAAAAACAAAGAACCCATTATTGTGAGCCACGTTGGTAACGCTTCAAAAATCTGGACTGAAGAATTATTGACTGCCTCTGAAAGCCATTTCACTGTGAGAAAAACACAGTCTGAGCGTCACTGGGTCTGAGGAGAAGTGCTAACTCCCAGAGTATCAAGGCCCTGAAAGCAAAGCAATAAAATGTATGTTTTATGAAGTTTCCTTGCAAGAAGGCTCCATCAGTTACGGCCCCCACGGGAAGCGGCAGGCGGCCAGCACCAAGGGCTGTGTTTTTGCCATAATGTGCTAGTGCTGGCTGTATTTTATACCTCTCTGGACAACACCACAGCACCCCAGCTCTGTGCTCTGCAGGACATAAGGCTGAGATTGAGCATATCAGCATTTCAAGCCTCCCTTCATCTCTCTGCTCAAGCTGCACCACAAAACCCACCCCACACCCCTCTCCCCTCCTGCAGCTCTGCTGGGCTCTGCCTTGCCTGCTGGATGCAGTCAGCAAGCACGGCTGGTGTGAGAGAGGGCGAGTCAAGGAGAAGGTTGCTGTCGACAGCTAACTTTCTTGGCCTGACCCTCTGATAGCTTTTTTTATGTTTAAATGATGTGATAAAAATCAGCAATGAATTATGCAGCATCACTTGATAAGTCCAACCCTAACAGTTCTTGAGAATTCCATTTTAAAGTTAAATTGGAGTTTGATCCTTTATCTCAAAGCTTTAATAAACTAAGCAAGCCATGTGCTGTAGTCTCCACTGAATTGTTCTTCAGCAGGCTGGGGTGCTCTCACCCTCCCCATCCCCAAGTGCACAGGAAGCTCAGGAGCTCTCCCTGACCTACACAAGAGCAGCTCCTGCAAAACAAAGGTCTTGCCCTCCCCTGTGCTGCAAGCAGTTCAATTTGCCAGCCAAGTTTTTCCAGCCTTGCATCCACCAGCTCTCCCTAGGAAACACCCATTACTGTTGCTATCATACCACACTCCTACACACCATCACTTTGGGAAGTGCAACCATTTTTCTTTGGCCTTTGCGTGGTTTCACTCACTCTTTGAAGACATCTTTGCAGTGTCTGTAAGCCAGCAAGTCTTGCACCTGATCTTTATCTCAGTTTGGCAGAGTTTAACCTAGAGAACACCCCTGGTCCTACCCCAACACTGCTCTCCCAGTCTGGGAGGGTGATGATTCCTAACTGATTCCAGGCCACTGGCCACCCTCTCTTTTGTGGAATCATCAGCAAGAAAAATGCCTGTAGCCATTAATGGGACAAGTATTTTGATGGATGAACTATCACAGCAATGTTGCTGTAACATTTCATACTGCAGCCAGCTCCCTTCTTGCCAAATGATGGAAGACCAAACCTGCAAAATAAGAGTTGCTCTTTGTCCATCTGTTTCCCCACTCTGGGAAGCAATTTTAAAGAGTCCAGCCATGAGTACTTTAGTGTAGAGGCTGAACAGGTGCCTTGCTGGAATGTTAACCACAGTTCAGGTTTCTAGACTTCTGGGGCTTCCTTTTGAGTGCTTTTTGGAGATGGGGTGCAGAGGGTGAGGTGTAAGACCCCCAGGATCCCAGCATTCAGCAAAGCAGTGCTGGTGATGCAAGCTCAAGTTTCATCTTGTGAAAGCAGAGAAGAGCACTGCTGCAGGACCATTTTCCATTCAAGAGGCTGGAAAAAAAGGACATTGAGAGCACAAATCCAAATGTCCAGAATGAGAACACCTGCCTTAGCCCCACTGCAGAGCTACAGCATTAATGGAGCCACCACTGAGGGAAAACAACAACACACACCTCTAACAAAAGCCTTTATAAAGCACTAAAAGGCTGAGCTAGCCTGCACCACTCCAGGCCTTGACTTCCTGTGCCTCATCTGTGACGTTACCAAAATGGACAATGTAATTAATTAAATTAAAATGCATTAAGCAATCCAGCAGGAAGGCAGAGCTGCCTATTTCAGTTCTCCTGAAGTACCAATTATTACAGCAGGGGTAAAGAAAACAGCCATCATCATAGCCCTGGTGCCATTACAAATAAAATCTAGGGGGGAAATAAGCATAAGGAATAGCAAAGCACAATATGCAATTGTAGCCCAGTAAAAACTGGGAACAAGAACAGTCACTGCAGAGAAAACCAGGCACAAACAGGAGTGAAACAGGCAAGCTGCTTGCTCCCTGCATGACTCCAGGGCAGTCCTGAGCAAGCAATGGCCAGTGGCTCATTATACCCACCCACAGACTGTGCTGGACAGCCAAGTCACAAACCCCTGAAAAGGAGGCAAATCTCTCCATAATTCGAAGCCAAATTACTTTGGTGCAGTAGCCAGGAACAGAACCTGACCTGGGGAAGGGATCAGTTTCCTTGTTAAGAAAATTCATCTGTACACCAGCAGCATTTTTACAGAGGAGGATGCCCCTAGAAATGGCAGAGGAGATCACCTGCATCCCAACTGGAACAGCCAAGCACCATCACCACCAAGCCCATCTGGCTTGGTGACCAACATGAAAATAAAACACATCTTTGTGAACTGATGCTGCACATGGAAGGAAATTCACTGTCCTTCAAAGAAACAGCCTTCAAATTGCAGGCAATGCCTTGAACAAGCTATTTGTTCCTGTATCTATGGCAGCAGCCTTTGGTGCCTCTTCAGGCCTGGGACAGACCAGAGGCCCTGCATGCCAGCCTGGAGCCACCTGAAACCCAACAGAAACCTGGAGGATTGTCTACAAAGGAGGAGGTCTCTTCCTGAGAAATTCTTTTGAGTGCAATTCTTTTGAGCTCTCAGCAAATAAACTGAACGAAATGAACACTAAGATATGCCCCTGAATGTTTCATTGTAAACTGGCCCCTGGCTTTGTCCACCACATGTTGGTCCCTTCCTTGCCCAAACCTTCCTACCCCAAAGCACAGGACCAAGTGATGCCACTCAATTCCACTGGCTGATGCATTGTTTGAGCCAATCATCAGAGAGAGGTTGCAGCATCCACATGCAAGGAAGGCCTTATTCTGCAATGATGCCGAGATACAGCATCATCCTGAATCCTGATTCACAAGGAAGAAGCACTGGGGGCCAGCAAAAGAGACTTCCCATGGAGAGAATCCTCCAGTGGATATACCATGCTACACTCTCATGCCAAACCTCCTCAGTTTCAGCAGGGCCACAGTAAGGCAGAGGGCTGTATGGATTTTATTAAATCCAGACCTTCCCTGCCATGTCCAGAGATCTTGACACGCAGCATCTGCTATTGGAACATTTATCTTCTGGTACGAGGTGTCATACATACACCCCAAGAGCCACAGGCAAGAGATGTGGGCATGAGGCTGGAATAGCTTGCTGATATTTTACTTTTACAAATAAAACCAGAGAAACGATTGCAGACACAGGATGCCCAGCAGATAGCTGAAAGAACTGATTTGGATCGACAGCTACAGGCTCCTGCAGCCGCAGGAGAGAGGTTAAGACAGAAAAATGCTCCCATAAAATACTAGTTTATCACAGCCACCTCTGCCAGTCCTCCTCCATCTTTCCACAAGAATAACAATAAATGGTTTCTCCATTATTTTGCTATTTCCCATGCTGCACAGAGCAAGCACCACTGCCAAGATCAGAAAGTTCCTGCAAGAGATTGCAAGCCTGATTCCTCTGCTTTGTCCTGCAGACTTCTGAGGGAACCTGCAGAGCCATTATCAGGGCTGGCTCCCATCAACGAGCCTTTCATCTGCTAAAGCCTCATATTGACACTTGCTTATTTATAGCAACTGCACTGCACCATTCATTTAAACACATCAGCATTTGTGAATAAAAGATAAAGTGGACTTTGAAGCACTGGCCTCAAAACACATCAGCCAGAAACAGGAGACAAAGCTCTCTAAAGGTGAAGCTGCAATTGGTTGCTGCCCCTCAGCTCCCTGTGACCTGACCTGTACCTGCAAAGGATGCACATCCATTCCCCAAACCTCCTTCTTTCCAGCCAATCTGAAAAGGTTGCAAGGACTCCAATATTTCTTGGCTTCACCCAATCCACCTTTAAATTAACTGCTCTTAATTGTTTCCTTTGATTTAGTACACTCTAGGTACAAAACACCTGCTACAGATCTTTGCCATCGATGTCCACTGTCGGCTGTCAACATTTCTATCATCATCATAATTCTATTTAATCATCAGCTCTCATTGAGACTTACCAGCAGAAAAACAAACAGAACTGTTCACAACTTGCCAGCTGAAGGCAGAGAAGAAAAAGGGCTCTAATCCCACAGCAAACATAACTAAGTTACAAAGGCAATCCAAAAATATTGAAAAAATCTAGGGATAAAATGAAATATTTAGCGACCATGGTGTGAAGTGCGTGTGCTTTTCACTTCATATCATGCACTAGCGAAGCCAATTTTTAATTAACCAAAACCAACGATAAAACCCCGAGCCTGGATCTCCTAGTGGCAGAAGGGCAAGATCAATGCCAAAGAAACTTGGATGCAGATAGGAGCATCCAAGAGTGTGGCATTTCCAAACCCTGTGCAAACATGAGAGGCCACTCAGGACTGAAACAGTCTAATTCAAGGCCCATCTTATTCAGCCTGAAGCAGTTGAACAGGGTTAATTTGAATTTAAGTGAGTAAAGGAGAAGAAAATCAAGCCTCTAGGATTCAGCATTGATATTCATCTGGCTTTATGACACAATTCACAATACTGTATATTCTTATAATTTCAGTTTTTGGCATCTGGCTTTCCAGATATAAAACATTTGGGTCTTTGTCACTCTGGAAATGAAAAACGAAAAAAACAACCAAAAATTCAATGCGATTCAAGTGCATCCAAAGAACTCAAAGTACAAAAGAAGTTGATGCTCCCTCATTCCTGTGATTTTAATGTTACAGTCAAACATACTTAACAGGGAGAAGCTGCTGCGTGTGAGCTCAGGTCATGGCTGCTGCTACATGGAGCATCATACACACATTATTAGTCATGCAAATCATGATCCAATTTGAGCTTAAATCCTCACAGAACTCAAATCTCTTTGAGAATAGTCCAAGAGCTCAAATAAGAGGCTGAATTTCAACTTGGCTGAGCCCATTAACAGCTGATCAGCAGGCACTTCCAACATGCTGCTGCAATCCCAACTCTGGGTAGATCTTAGAGGAGTCCAGTGGGAGCACCTCCCACAGCTCTCCACAGTGCAGTCAACACTCCAGCATCCAGATGTGCATGAGGGGGTATGCATCACCTGGTATTATCAGAGATATTTTTCTGGGTAACTTCTGAATCACAACAAAGGGAAGGGCATTCTGCAGCAAAGGAAGTTGAGCATTAATTTTTTAAAATCTTTACCTTGTTACTTTGCTTCTGAAAAAAAGTAAGAAGTACAAGCAGACAAAAAAGCCGTGGCACTGTGTGTGAACCATGGGAGCTGTGTCTTCTCCAGACACACAGACCCCAGCCTTACACACTGGCTGCATCACCAAACCTGGCTGAGTGCCACTGATGGCATATAGGAGGAATAGTTGATTAGGATAAATCTTCACACATGAATCTGCATAATGGCAATGTTTATAACCATGGCTTTTCATCAATCTGGTTTACTCCACACCACAAGCTCAGTGTTGCCAGCTGCCTGCCTTAATTATATCAAGAGCCTGTGTGGGCCAGAGAAGCATTTCTTTCACCTATCTCTCCTAACCCCTTTAAGACCATCATATTCTTTTCTATCACTGGCACCTGGATGCTCTTCGTGGTTTCAGGATGCTCAATCCCTTTTCAAAAAAACAGCAAAATCCTGCATTCAGTTGGCCAGTAAAAAGGAGGAAAGCTTTTCTTTTTTTTTTTTCTGCAGCACCACAATATGTGATAAAATGTTATGCTTTTAAAAGCAGAAAGATTTCATTGGAAGCAGCATGTTACCTAAAGCATCTTTTTCAGCACAGAGACAGCAGGAAAACACAACTTCAACATGGGAAGAGCTCTCTACAGGAATAGGGTAGGTTTGAGACAACCTCCTTTTCTCTGCACTGAGATAAGCAGCACTCTGGCAGGCAGAATGAGGGGCAGCAATATGATGCAGCAGCTCTGACAGCTTTACCAGACACAGAAAAATACACATCTCCCCGTTAAACATCTTCTGAACCCTCTCACCCACAAGTGAATTGACAGCCTGCAGGAGGAAAAGACCCCTAGTTTGTTCAACACTAAGTGCACAATTTTGTGCTAAAGCACAATTCTGGGTCCACAGGAGTATCAACACTCCTGTGGACAGGCGCAGCAGGGAACCACTGCTGAAATCAATATTGCTTATCAATGAAGGGGAAAATACATCCAGGTCTTTGAAGACTTCTAAGCTCATTGTAATGAAGCTTCCTGCTCTAATCTAGCCTGTGCACACAACAAAATCAGCCAGACTTCTGTTTGTAATTCCTGCATTTTAAATAATTCACAAAGAAATCAAGACAGCTTATCACGGTGCACAGGGAATCGCAGTGGATGTGGTCTTGCTGCAGTGCTCTTCCCTCCCATGCCTGCTGCTCCTGGTTCTGCAGGACAGCCCTACCCTTAGGTGCCATAAATGTTTTAGGAACAGCCCAGGGCAAAGGACCACCTAGACCCTCTGCTCCAGATGCCCTCTGGAGACTTCTCCCACCACTGGGGGAAACAGGGAGATTTTATACAGCAGACTCCTCTAGCAAAAGAGCAGTGCTGGGAAAAAAGGTGAATAGCCAAAAGAGAGGCAAAGGCAGACCTTGCCAAGTCAGGCCTTGCTGGGTTCTGCATCCCTGTGAGAGCATCAAGCCTGTGGAGAGCTCCTCAGCAGAGAGGGCTTCAGCGTTCAGAGCAGCGGGATCTGAGCAGGATGCAACCACCCCTGGCACTGCTCCCTGTCCCAGGTGTCCTGGGGCTGGCCTTCATCTCTGCCACAGCAGAGTCCTGATCACTGCCAGCAGCCCTGCTCCACTCTCAGCCCAGGGCAGACAGGGGTGTCCACGGAGAAGCCTTGGAATAACAGAAAGCACACAGCACTGGTGGATGGGTACACGTGTGGGTACACGTGTGGGAATCGGAGGGAAGGCCAGGGAACCCCCCCAGGGAGACACAGCCTGACACCACAGTGAGAATGCATCTTCAGTGCAATGTTTTCCCCTGCTCTCTTACGCTTCAGCATTTCCACTCAACCATGTCCAGCCAAGCTGTTGTTGCTGGCCACAGCATTGCTGCCCTGGGGCTGAATTAGTGCTTCTTCTGCAGCCAGCTCTGCTCTTGCCTGAAGGGCTGCCAGGGAGAGAGTGGAGGAAGGCTCCTTCCAGCAGCCACCCTCGCGGCATGGATGTGCAATACTTGTATAATTCACTTTGAAGCTCCCTGCCTCCAGGCATGAAGCAGCAACCAACATACAGTTGATCTTGCTCTGTAAACTCCCAGTCAACAGACAGTATTTCTCAGCACTGGTGTCTTCCCTGACGTGCTTCTCAACAGCTTTGCCCCTCTCAAAGAACAGGTTTTTTTGGAGGCGAGAAGGTAGCAACCCCTCACCTGGGTTGGATGCCAGTGGTCCAGAATCCCTGCCCATGGAGGCAGGGGCTGCTGGAAGTGTCAGGGTGCCTGGCACACACCTACTGCAGCTTCATCTCTTACATCTTTATGTTTTGCTTTCCCATGACAAGCATTTACTGCCAGAAGCTATTTTTCTTCTTCCAGTTTTAGTTTTAAAACCAGGAAAAAGTCAGCTTGCCTTCCTGATAAAAATCAGGAAGCCTTAGAAGCAACTTTGTCTAAAGAAACTGTTTTTAAATGATGAAAAACTGTGGGAAACTGTTCTCACCAGCGTTCACCTGGCTTGGAACCAATTGTCTGATTCTTTTTCCTCCAGAAATCTCCCCTAGTAAATATGTTTATCAGCCCCATCATGGTAGCAGCCCCATCAAAAATACCTCTGTAAGGAGTCAGCTACCCAGAACCTCTTCCCTGGGCCCCCCGGGGCTCCATGTCCTGAGCCCACCTGAAGAGTGGAGGGCACTTCTGAAGCTGCTCAGCACTGGGCTACAGCCCAGAACCCCTGAGGTACCAGGGACAACTCATTTCTCCCCAAATTGCTTGTATAGCTGCCTCCAACTTACAGAGAGCACCACGTTCCTAATGTTCCTCATGCATTTCTGGAACCTAGAGGATGAAGAGCAGAAGATGCCATGAGTGGACTCCAGGAGCAGACCTGAGCAGGGGGTAGGACAGGCCAGTATTTCCTGCAGGAAGCAGAGCCTCCCCTGTCAGGCCTTGGATGGAGGGGCAAGCAAACCCCAGAGAAAGCTGCTGACACTCTACAGCCTATTTCCTTAAATCTAGTGCATTTCCCCCTTCTCTGAGAGCCACAGTACTTCTCAGCCCCAGCTTTTAAATCTGATGCTTACACTTAAGTGTTCTGCTAATTAAACATTCCATTGCAAAGCTGCTGTTGGATGTCTCCCTCTCCCCTCACCCAGAGCAGGGCAGCACTGTGGAACAATACACTGCAGAGCAGCCTGATGGTCCTGACAGCTTTGGGAATAAGATGGCACTGGTCCCAGAGAGCACCAAACCCCCACAGCCTGGGGATTATGTTACACTTCAACCTGTCATCCATCAAAACCCAGAAACCAATCTCACCCAGTGGAAGAAAAATCAATAACTTTCTCTTTCAGCACCAGGGGATGCATTTTGTCTCCTATCCCAGGGTCTTAATCAAGGGACATGATCCCAGATAACTTATCAGTGACGGTTTTGTAGCAGCTAAGGACATCTGGCACATCACAGTGGGTTTTAACCATGAGCCACTTCTCTGGTTCAAAACTCATTCCTGTTAAGAGAGGTTCAACCAAAGCATTAGATGGAGCAGTGCAGGTCAAGCCATGCAGGTCCTTGCTAGAAGGAGAACAGCACATACTTCAGGAGCTGAGCTGCAGACAGCACCAGTGACAATGTGGGTTCTGACTGGATGGCAGCCCAGCAGCACCCCTGTGCCAGCAGGTCACCTCGCCTTGCACTATTTCTGAGATGAGGTGCTACAGTACCTGGGAGCATCAGGAGGCTGGAGATGCTGAGTACTCCTTGGCAGAAAGAAAGTACCCATAACTCTACCACTGAACACCCTGATGGGGCTAATTGCTATATTAGACATCTGAACAAACAATATTAATCACCACATCAAAAAACTACAATTAATGCTGTGCTGATGAACAGTGCCACACTGCCTTCACCTGCAGTGCCCTGCATGAACACTCCCACGTCAAGTCAGCTGCAGGGTCTGAACTGGTCCCAATAACTCTGGACATTCCTGCTCACCAAACCCATGGTGGGGTTATTTCCCCTGGCAGCCCACAAGCAGAGCAGCAGCACACAGCATCAGTGACCTGCTTTCCTTCTTTTGGCATGTCCTTTGCAGAATGCAGCTGCAAAGTGGGCAGAGTGTTGCTGAGTAGTGTTTTATTTTCAAAACCTTCTGCATTTTGCTTCCTTCTGCTGGAGCAAACAGGGAATACTCTTTGGAAGGGAAAGGTATTTTAACACTTTGGTAGCTACTGAGTTCCTGGAGAAAGTGCAGTGACAAGGGACAGACAAGGACATGACAGTGCTTTTGGTCCTGACACTCCTCACAGAGTCATCCTATTCCCACACCCGTGGTGCCCAAGGCAGCTCACAGGCAGCCCCATAATTCTGCTGGGATGAGCCAGCATGACTGAGCCTCCCATCGACCAGGAGACATCAGGGAGAGCTGGACTGTTTTTAGAGCCTCTGGCTTGGCAATGAATTTAATTTCATTTATTTACAAAAACAGCATTTTTGGAACAAGCTTAGGTTAAAAGCATAAATAAAACATGTTATGTCACACTGGATTTTCACAGAAGGAATCAATAGAGTTTTGATTTGGTAATAATGAGAAGAGAACCCTGTTTACTACCCATCAGAAGTGCAACAAAGAGCTCCAAAGAGTCTCACTCCCTCTTGGCACTTCCAAGCTGCCACTTTGCACTGGCAGTGCAGGGAGCAGCCTGCAGTATCCCACATGGCTGGGAGAACACTCCAAACCAGGCTACAGCAGACACAGCCCACTCTTACATTTTTCCCCTTTTAACTTTTCCCCATGGTCTCGCTGGTTTGAGGTCTCTGGCCCTTCTCCATTAGGGTTTCCAAGTGCTCATATTGAGGGGATTAAAAGCAGCACCTAGACCTGAAATATCTTTGCTCCACACACAGGACCTGCAGCCAGGGATGGTAGGGAACAACTCAATCACCCCTCTGCACCAAGGTGCCCAAATCCTACAGATTGGGCATATTGCACTCTCCCCTGCAGATCCCTACCACCCTCCACAGCATCTCCAAAACCCCACATCCAAGACTGAAGATGATGCTGCCAACTAAAAAGGGGCCAGGAGCACAGCACAGCAAGAGCACAGAGTTGCTAACCTATGGGATGTTTTCCCCCCCAGAATCCATCCTGAGTTGACCAATGCCAAATCCAATGAAGAAACAAGGCGGCAGCTCTCCAGGAATGGATTATGGGGAAGACAAGGCATCACTGAGCCCTCTCCCACTGAAGACCCAGCCACCCTTGTGCTGCTACTGCTGGATGGAAGCAGGAATGTGGGAGAAGCCAAAGCATTCTTGTGCTGGAGGATGTTTTGCTGCTAATTAGGCTGGAAGCACAGCATTGCCTCTCTGTGTCCCTGGCAGACGTCACTCGCTGTCACTGGGCACAGGGGAGACACTGCAGGCATCATCTCATTAACACAGACCCACTCCCAGCCTTGCTACATCCTCCACCCAGGTGTCAGCCACCAGTTCCCAGTGGATCCTTGTCACTGGGACTGGAAAACATGGAAGCATGAACTTGTTTGCTAACTCACTCATCCCTGTGTTTCCAGGTGAGGAAGATGAAAGGTCACAACAAGCCTAGAATGGCACCAAGCCTTTGCTTGGGCTTGTCCCCTCCACACCTAAGAGAGTAGGAGGCTGTGAGAGAATAAAAGCCCCAGTCCTCTCCACAACATCCAGAGTGATTTTCAAATCAAGTCTGCTCACGTAGTCATCATCAGATACACGGGACTTCCAGTTAATTAGTTTCTAATGTTATTAATTACCTGTCTTGCAAGCATTTTACATCAGACGCACAATGTTTAATTTCATACATAAGAACCCAGAGCACTCAACTACCAGTATTAATCGGGAGGACTGTTTTTAATGCCAGTCTCATTTTCACAGCACAGTGCCAGTACTTACATGAGGAAAGCTCTGCTACATCCCATCATCTGGCACTCAGTTATCACCAAGAAGCACAAGAACCACATGCTGTTGTTTAATTAAGTCTCTGTAGCACAAGGGGGGGTTCCTGTGTTTTTTGTTAAGAAAAAGACCCCCTGGGTACTCAGCACTGCTCCTGTGGTGCCCTAAGCCCCTCCACAGAGCACAGCCCTGGGGACTCTCCAGGCAGCTTTTGTATTTTCCTCAGATGTTTGCTCTCGCTGCCTGCCCCTGAATGGGCTTGCTTGGCAGTTTATTTTGGGAGGCTGAATATTGCACTTGGAGCACGTTTCACAGAATGCTTATACCCCACTTTGTCACGGAGCTGCATGCTGCTTCCTTCATCCATCACTCATCACGAGCCTGAGTGGAGGCAGGGAAGAAAGGGTGGGTGTGGGAAAACCATGGTTTAGCACTGTCTGTAAAATAAAATGAGGAATCTCTCCACGGGTCCATTTGCACAGAGAAAATGCCCAGCCTCATTTGCACATGCTGATAATGACCACAGCTATTAATACTCCAAGCCAAAGGCTCTGAGCTCAGTGTGAGGAAGGAGGAGACTGTTCCTTGCAGACAGCAGTCCCATGGACCAAAGGAGCCATCACCAAGCCCACCTGGTACAGCTGAGGATGGACCAGCAGCACGAGGGGGGTCCCAGCCCTTGCCACACTGCACCCGTGTTGCCTGAAGCAAAAGCACCCAGGGGTTCCCCTGTGCTCCATGATGACTCCAGGCCAGCTGGGTGCTCTCTTTGCTAACTTGCTCAGAAAACCCCCATGATACTTCAAGCCAAGGGCTCTCAGCTGCTTAAAACAGCTCTACAACTGAGTGAAGTAGGAGACAGTATTGGCACAATTCTGATGATGAGCTGCTGTACAAACTCTGTTTCTATGGCAACACCACATTACAAAGCTATTTGGATATTCATTACAGTTTTCTAATTCCTAAAAACCTACTTAGTCCATAATTCCCATTTATCCCAAGATCTTCTGTGTGATCTGTGTAACTCTCTCCAAACTGCATGGCAGACCTTTCCTTTGAAACACTCTGCTCACCTGCCCACCAGGGAGGAGACCTTCACTCCAGCTGTGCTGGGGCCAGCATGACTGCAGAGGGAAGTGAAAGACACTGTTCTGTATCTGGACTAAGAGAGTCAAGAAAACAGTGACCTTCTGTGACACTCTCTGAAACTCTTGTCATGACATGTTGAACAATTTAAGCCTTAAAATAGACTCAGAACAAAAGGATAATATCATTAACAAAAAAAAACCAAAAAAAGACTAAACCAAAACCAAGAAAAAAACCCAGACAGTAGAAAGGTTGACAAGCATAAATCAAGAGAACAGAAGAAAGATGATCACCAAATCAACATCACTGCATTTAGAGACAATTACCAAAGGACAGAGCACAGCCATCTGCTAGAACATGGGTCTCACGAAGTAACAGGGCAAGCACAGCACTGCTTATGCAAGGGAAATCTTTATTTCAAGAAAAATGTATGCACTGTCATCAAAGTACTGGCCCTTGCACCATGTCACCCCAAAGGCACAATCTCCTGAACACTGGGTTTCTTATGAATCTCAGACAGACTTGAAGAGGAGGAAGTCCTTCCCCATCACAACCAGAAAAGAAAAAGGGGCTGCACACACTAAATTCACCAAAAGAGTAATTAAAACTGGAGTCCTCAGTCTTAAATGCAGAGATTCCTTTCTTCTACCACCTTGCAAAGAGAGCAGACTGAAAGAGGAGCCTCAGGGTACATTCACAGGCATCCAGCTCAGTCTGCAGCACCTCAAGTGATGGCAGCAATGAGGTCAGCTAGGAGCAACTACAGCCCTGAAATTACAACATACTTTTATTAAATATTAAAAAAAAACAAACAAAAAAACCTCCCCAACAACTTTATTTCTCCTCCCAGCATGTAAGGTTATAGCAGAACTCAGTGTTGCAGGCAGAGGGGAGGCAAGGATGTCCACAGGTCTGAGAGAGGGATCTGCCACCTCCAGGCATCACCAGGATCTCTGGGCTTGCTGCAAAATCCAATATTCTTTGGAACAAAGACTGTGGTTTCAGACCTTGCAAGTAACTTATCTTCCCGAGTCTAGGTTAGGGTCTGTCTGCACATTACTCTGAACCACCGTGGATCTGATCCCATTTTAACAATTCTCTGTTTACTGCAGGGCGAGCATGGGGACTGTACCATTAACACCTTGAAAACAGACAGAAAGTAACTGAAAGCTTCAGACATTAAATCGTACACCAAAGAAAACCCACAATGTTATGCTGCAAACACCACAGACAGGACTCAAGACCACTTTGCTGGTTATTTTGGGTGTGCAAGGCTCCATCCCCAGCACTCACTGTTTGCAGTAAGACCTATGGCCATATCAGCAGCACCATCTGTAATTCCATCTGAGCTTGTAAGCTAAGCCACACTGGACACAGTCCTTTCAGCTAGAGCAGCTATTCCCTGCCTCCCTGGTGTGCAATGCCAATGACAACAAATTGTGGCTGCCTATTACATTCCAGAAATGGCCCCACAGCAGCAGCAGAGCTTACTTAAAGTTAAATCTAATGTAACATGCACTTATATATGCACGTGCAAAAAAATCCATGGGGCACTTTAGGCACAAGTATTACCAAGTCTAGTTGCCCATTACCAATTCAAGGTGTTAGTTTAAGAAAAGCTATAAAAATGATCTCTGCGAACAAAATGGCCATCTCTAATAATCTTGCCAAAAGTAAAAAATTTATGGTGCACTATAATTACATTTCCAAAGTTAGAGGAATCACCACGTGAAACAAGAGTTCATGAGATGCTACAAAAACGTGTCACCACAGGAACACATATCTGTTGGAGCAGGGAGTGATGGAAAGCTGTTTGCTTATTCTTAGCCTCTAGAGGTCACAGCCTCACAGTTAAATCCCTGAAGTCAGACAAGCAGTCGCTATTTTTGCTCCAATACATGATTTATAAGACGTTGCAATCTTTTAAACAGCCCAATTTAAGGTCTCAATTTTGTGGACATCAAAAGAAACTTTGCTTGGCCTCTGCAGCTCCATATAATCCACAGGGCTGAGCACAGGAAGGGTGTCACAGCAATGCCTCAGCTCCTGCAAGTTGCACGGGTCCCATTTGCAACCCACAGCGCTGGGATGACAGGAGTGGGTAGAACTGCCGAAGCATGAAATTGGTTTAAAATGATGAAGTGAAGATCTGTTTTTCTTTGAGATCAAACCACATCTGAGAACACCAACAGCAGTCTATTCCCCCCTGAAATCTGATCCGTACCATTGTTTTTCATCCTCTTATTTTCTTGTTTGGAAACCAAAACCTACCTATACTATTACCTGTGAGTTTTTCATTTGACCAAATGTCATCAGGCAGTTTGCAGCAAGTTCTTGAAATGGAGAGGACAAAATACCTCCTTTCCAAGTCCTCCAGACCATGAGATACAAAGCACCACGACCCATACTGTGCCATTCTGGAGACGCTCCCCAAGCCACTCTAAGTCAGGGCCACTCGGCAGCAGCAGAGGCAGCTGAGCAGAGCAATAATTCTGGCAGTGATGGACACCTCAATCCAATCACCTAAGCATGGCAACTATCTGGAGCCATTTTAACATTCCATGGAATGGTTAAAGGCAGTGTGTCCTCCTGAGGATGCTCAGATGATGATGGATGCTGGGCTCCCCTGGTGCCAGATGCCTTACCCAGACACTTGAGTGCCAGACCCAAGGTGCCACCCCTTCTAGACTTTGCATTATCAGAACATACAACATAAATGCATGCTCCTAGACCTTAGCAGGACTTTCTTCCAGAGACAAACAAGCCCTCTCTTTTCACACTGTTCCTTCCTTATAAATAGTTCAAACTCATTAATAACTTAAAAGCAGGTGATGCTTGATGTGGTTCAATTACAGCTGCAGCATTTAGTGTACTACCACTTTCCAGCATGCCTCCATCATGTACTAGCTTGTAACCAGATAACAGCCTTCCCCAGAGGGAGCAAAACCCTCACTTCCAAGAAAGCAAGCTGGTTTTTGTCTAAACCAGAAATTTTAACATGACAGCACTGCTGCAGGTTCTTTCTGGACACAGAAAAGCTGTGTCAGAAAAGCAGAAGCCAAGCCTAGGCCAAAGCTGAAGGTACAAAATGAGGTTCTTATTTTGCAAATATCACCATTTAGGTAGTGAACCTATTCTTACTTCCTTCTGTCTCAGTGACTGTCTCAGTGACCACATTGAAACACATTGATAGAGAAATCAGACTTTGAATAAAACATGAAGGACTTATCTGAGCATTTCTGCAAATTTTTCTGAGGTCTTGAACAAGTGTTAGAAGCTCAGGTCATAATGCAGCACTTGCCTAAACTTCATCAAGGCACCTTCATTAAAAACCTACCTTTCCTGAAATCCTTTTCCTGTCATCATTCTTACAGTACGCAAAGCTCATTCAGGCCAGACAGTCCTAAAGAATCCACACAACTCCAATGTCTTGGAACAGCAGCCAAAAAAACATTCTGAAGAAATAAAAATCAATCCACTCCTGCTCCCTTCAAACATTACATTTTATTGTTTGGCTGTTAAAAACCTCAACACCACACCAAACACAGAGGCATCTGCCAGGCACTTCAGCTTCACTTCAAGATTCACAGCTGGGAATGAGCTGTTCACTCCTCATTCCTGTATAAAATGCTGTGTTTGTCCCTATCCTCCTGGGGAGCACAGCCTTCCCTCCACCCCAGGCTCTCTAAGGCAGCACCCACTGCCAGGCACCTTTCACAAACCCTGGCTCTACCATCAGCAATCTTCTTGCCCCAGAAAACGACTTGGAACAGGAGATAATACTTGCTATTATCAGATAACCATGCTCTTGCCACAATGCGACCACAGATCCAAACCAAAATAAAGAAACAGCATAACCCAGCCTATGTCACCCCACAGAGCCCACAGAGACAGTGGCTTCTGTTGGGAAAACTGTTAATACAGTGGACAGCTTCTGAATCTTTTAATCAGTTGAATGTGAAGATTGCCATTTGTGCTTTGTCAGTTTCTTAACAACCTACCTGCATTTCAAACTGCCTCAGTGAAAGGTATACAAATGTAGGTAAAGCAAAGCTGACAGGTTTGTCTCCAGTTGCAATAGACCAGATTTCCAAAATT
Organism: Sturnus vulgaris; assembly: GCF_052056855.1. Taxonomy (NCBI): domain Eukaryota; kingdom Metazoa; phylum Chordata; class Aves; order Passeriformes; family Sturnidae; genus Sturnus; species Sturnus vulgaris. The sequence goes on along the minus strand of NC_142256.1, from coordinate 12,414,255 downwards.
TAGCTCAGCATTTCTAAATGCAGACAGGTGCATTTCCTTCTGCAATCAGCTGCAGCTCAATATAAGAGTTGATTAGGTGCTCACTGTGACTACTCCAGAAGTCAATGTACATATTCCCATATTGAAGATGGAACTGCTCCTCTAGGGTCACAGAGCCTGGGGTCAGGTCTGCTACTCATTTTTATTACTACAAGGATCTAAGAAGGGTTTGAGAGGAATATGTATAACCATCACTTCCAAATTCCTCTTTTTTCCCAGCTTCTAAGCAACTTCTCAGCCTCAAACAAACAAATACAAACTAGAAAATATGCTCTCTGCACCTGTTAGCTAGGCTGAGAAGGCAATGAAAGCAACTGGATCTCCAGTACAAAAGGAAAAGACCATACCCTGCCTCCCTCATGTCTATCTATAACCACGGAGTTGCTAAACAGCACTGGTCCCTCTATCCACCCCAAAGGAATCCCACTTGAAATGGAACCTTTAACAACTCTCCTTTGCATATGATGACCCAGCCAGTTCCCCCTCATCTTGCAGTCCACCCATCTCCCTAGTTTGGCTACAAGGATGCTGCAGAAGATTACAGTCCAGCTGGCATTGAGGTGGTCTAAATCCCCACCATGAGTTCAGACTGCAGCTAGGAGTCTTCCAGCTATTAAAGCAAGCTTCATCCACCTCTTCCCTTTCAACCTCTGCCTACTGCTTGCATCCCCTTGCTGACCCAACTTCTGATCCTGACCCAAAAGCTCTCAGCAAATGCTTATAAAGCTACAAATGCCAACATAACCCATAGCAAAAACCGAAAATAACACATACCTATATCTGCACAAGACATTTACATTTATGTAGTTTGAGCTGGCCTAGAAATACTCATTTCCCCTCAAATCACTGTTTAATTAAAAAGCAGTACCTCACCTCAGTACCATAAAAAACGGTACAGCGAATCTGCATGCTGTTTGCTTAAATCAGGTTAAAAGACTCCATTCAGCCCAAGCACATCCAACTGAGCTGGGCTGGAGAGTTGTTCCTCTGGAGGTTGATGGTGGTAGTATTTTTGGGAAAACATACACTAAAATCTCTATTAATAGCCACATACAAAAATTACTAATAGCTACAAGGTCTTTTTTTTTCTTTTTAATATATGCCTTGATACAAACAACCTTTAAAAACCTGAATCATCTGCCTGCTCTCAGTCTGAGCCCCGACAGCTGTTATTTTGTTATTTTTGAACACTCAGGTGAATCAGTGTTCATCATGCACTTAAGAAAGTGAAATCTGGAAGAGTTACATCAGGACAGACTTTTGGGAATGCTTTAAGTGCAGATTCATCATATTGTGCCTCAAAACCAAACCATCACTCTGCTAAAAATTACTTAGTTGTATGCCCCTGCTCATTTGGAAAGACGATGCTATTGTTAGGAAAACACGCTAATTAGGATTCCTGTGCTAGTTTCAGCCTGAGTTTCTCTTCAAAATCTGCCTCTAGCAAATGCTGAATACATTGCTTTTGTTTAACTAAAACAGGCTTATCATTTCTTTTTCCTTTCCTATATTTTACAGCTCAGATTTGAGTAAGAATTTCAGTTTAGAAGTGAAAGAGCTCTTGCCAAGAACACATTCCTGTAACATTGCAATTTGACGGTTTTTTTATTATTTTTTCTCCACGTACATGTTTATTTGTAAATGATTAACCATCCCATATATCCACACAATGCAAGTTAGTGTTTTTCACCTATTCTTTGTCTGCAAGGGCTTAGCTACCATGAGCCAACCTGCATATTTAATGTATTTTAAAACAGTTCTATTTGCTGCATTATTGCTGCGGAGTTTTGGATGGCATCCAAGGGTACTAAGTTTAGCTACAAAACAGGCTCTTTTAAAATAATTTCCCTGTTAAGAAGCTGACTGCAGAGCCTCTGGCCACTGTTTGGCATGGCAAAGCAATAAGCAGGGTGCTGCCAGCACTAGGAAAAGGCAGCAATCCACAGGCACATGTGGCATTTCTCCCCATAGGTGACATCCCGAACAGTGCATCTGAGGGAAGAAGCCTCGTTGTCCTGTCCATTCCCCACCTGTGCTGTTTGATGAAACATCCAGCATTGCTCACATCAGTGCTGCCTGCATGGCTCTGACACAGTGATTTACTGCTGGGCAACCTCAGGGAACCCAAATTTATCTGCAGCTGGAAAGCGATTTCAGTCACTTAAGGATGGGAAAGGGCAGGAAAGGCTCCCTGCAAATGCTCCCGTGCCCCTTCCTGCCGAGCTCCTGGAACATGTGTGCACAGAGCAGTGTGGCAGGATGTCACATGGCACAGGGGGGACAGGCTGGCAGAGACCTTCCTCCTCCTCCTCTTGGCTGTCACTTGAGTGAACAGCACTCAACAAGCCCGTCAGGGTGGGGATGCTGGAGGCCACCCCTCTGGAGCATCCCTGGGGCTCAGTGCACAGGTCAGTGAAGGCACACCTGACAGCTCCAGCAGAGACTCATGGCTGAAACGCCCTAAGCCAGCCCTAGCCAAAGGAAAAGTGAGAACAGACATGACACCTCTCCTTGGTACATCTCTTTGACAGACCTCCACAGAGCTGCTCCTGAATGCCCAGAGCATACAGATATCCTAGGTTCTTCCCTAAGATTTAACTGGGTTCAGAGGAACCAATGATCTGTAAAATAGTATGCAGCTGCATCAAGAGAAGTATAGAGTTTTCTGTAATGAATTACTCAGTATTATTATTTATGATTTCTGACTTAAATTAGTGATACTGCAAAAACACCCTACTCCTACCCTTTCTCAGATGTGACTGGCAGAAACAGAAGAGATTTCAGGATTTTTCAAAAGCTCATGCTTAGGGTCTCCTGCAAACAAATCCTTAGTAGTTTGGAACCAATCCCAGCAAATATGTAACACCACTCCAGGTGAGATGATCACCAGGCCAAAGAATATTATATTCAATTCTTTCTCCTCAGAAAAAACCCACACTATAGTTACTTCCTTGGCCTCTGTGTAGAAGCAGATTTCTTCCACTTACTTAAACTCAGCTTTTATGAATACATTTATAACTACATTTAACTTTCACACAGATCATCCTCTACTAGGAAAACTAAACACTATACTAATCCAAATTAGATTTGGGAGAAAGAATAGTCTATCTATCTCTTTATAATTATTATGAGAATGTATTCAATTTGCTACTTTCATCTAACAGCAATTACAACTGTTTACCAGTTCTAAAGCACATCCTTTAGGAAGCCATGAGTCATATTTCATGCTAAGCACTATTTATTTGGTATTCTCTTCTAAAAATAAAGGGATCAGCTCACAAACCCTTAAACAGAAATGATAAGAGAAAAAAAATCTAATGAAGCGGTGCATAAGAAAAAGATAAAAAAAACTAAGATCTTCCACACGCTAAACAGTTTTACAAAGCATCCATTGTAAAATTCATCCCCAGGACAAATGCTGACTGCAAATAAGACTGTTTAAGGCACTGCTTTGAAGCTCCTTGGAAAAAATTAGCAGGCTGCTGGTACTACAAAAAAAAAGAAATCTTCCTTCAAGGAGATATAAGCTAAGTTTTAGAAGAAGAAAGATTCCAGCAAAGAGATGAGATAGCCATGAACAGACCACTAATGAATACACTGTGTCTCCTGAGATGTAAAACAATTCTGTCTGCTCCTGTTTGGTACAGTCTGGGGGTGATGACTGTGCTCCCACAGCAGAGAAATGCCCTCCTGCTTCTGACATCCTGAAGCATAGCAGGTTGCTCTGAGCACTTTGCATCCAGCATTTCTCCTGCTCTCTTTGCAGCCTCTTCATCAGCAGTTTTGACAATGTCCTTAATGCCAGAAACACACACTGAACTTCTCCTTTGCTGTTGAAATCTACAGACGTGAAAATATCACAGACCTTGAGCAAGAGACTGATACAGTATGACTGGTGATGAGTATGGACTGAACGAGCACCTACAGGTTGTGCATCTCAAGGAACAACACGGGTGTGTGGCAGGTCCACGTGTTCTGGCAGAGATGTGACCTGAGACTGGCCTCAGCCATGGAATGCTGACCAGTCCCCCAGGACCTCTGTGTGGTGGCTGTGCTGGGGCAGAAATCAGAGTCCAGCCAGTGAGGATTAACTTGACCTTATCTGGAGTTAGGTTTAGATGGAGCCCTGCTGGAGGGTCAGTAGAGCTGGTCTGCCGAGCGTGACTCTCCTCTGGGGTTGGAACACAATCTAAGATAACTCTTGCAAGGCTGAAAGCCCTCACCTGATGGGGTGAGTAACTGCACATTCTGGGTTATGTGTTTTAAAAATAGGAGAATACTTTAGTGAATCACATAATGAGGTTTGACATCACAAATCTGTATTCACATGTTGACAGGGCTTCAATTCGTTTAATTAGTTCATCTGGTTTAACTGGTTTATAAAATATACCTAATTTAAATATATAATTTATCTCAATTTTATAAGCTGCTGCAACAGGTTGTCATCTCTAACCACCCATCATGTACACACACACAAATCAGGAAACTAATAGCTAATAGAAACTAATAGATCAGCAGTGGCTGGCAGCCCTGATCAGCTCCATGTGGCACTGTGGCCTGTTGTGCTTGTGCAAAATCAAGCTCCAACTATTTGTATTGGCTAATCCAAAACTAACAGGAAGCAAATTTCAGCTTAATCCAATTATTTGTGCTAAATTAAAATCCCTCACTAATCCTTCATCAGTGTCTGGTGATTCTACAGAGGAGAGAAGCTGGGAGCTTCTGTAACTGATGGGAAGCTGCACAAGGTAACTCCAGGCATGAAAGGGTGTGAACCAGCAAGAGACCCCTGGGCTCCACCCCAGCCCTGGGACACAGGCAGCAGGTCCACACCATGGAGCAACCAGGCCCTCCTCTGCAGGCTGCACAACTGCTCATGCCACAGAAAAACAAGGAAAGGGGAAACTACATAATTACTAAGGCTGAAAAAGACATCTTGGCTCATTGAGTCTAACCACGAACCCAGCACTGCCAAGCCCACCACTAAATCATGCTACCCTTTAGGCTTCCATATGCAGATGTGAGGTTGGTGTGGCACACACAGGACACAACTGCACTAAATAAATAATTATGGCTGCATCGTAAAGTAATGAGAAACCTCAGCACACTGCGAAGATAAACAGAATCTTGGTTCTTGTCCTGATGCAAGCAGCTTCAAATGGAACCATATGTCCAAACTGGGGTCTGAAACCCCAGCTTGGGGTCTGAGTATGCTGCTCATCCCTCTCTTTACTAAGGCCATCTGTCTCCAGCTCCTCCCAGCTCCTCGTGCATGCAGCCAGGGCAATCCAGCAGGGCAGTGTAAGCACTTCCACAAACACTGCCCGTAGTGCACTTGCTGCTGGGACACACAGACGTCAGTGCTGCTGTCTCAACAGGCTTCACAAGACAGCCATTCACACCAGCACACCCCCCAGCAGCCACCACCTACGTCTTTTCCACAGCACCAAAATAAACTCATTCATTTGAACATTCAACAGCATTTTCCCCGCTTAGGAGGAAGACGCATGAAGGCTTCTTCTGAAAGCAACATTATTCAGTGCTCAAGTTGCTATTTATTTGTTAGATGACGAGCAAGAAAAGAAGACATCGATGTTCAACAGTTCTCTGGAGCAGTGTGTGAGTTTATTCTGAATGCAGATGATGGCAGAGTGAAGCCAAGAGGTGCTTCTCAAATCACAGCGAGGCAGAAAACCCTGCTTACAGTGACTCCAGGACCCAGCAGATTTCCAAAAAGAGTCCCTTGGTGGGTCAGAGACACCTCTCAGTGCACAGGCACTTCCCTCATCTGCTCACACTGATGAATGACCCAAGGCCAGCAAGACAACACAGACCATGGGAACAACTCCAGGAGCCCACAGGCCAACAGCAGTTTTGCTGGAATAAGGCAAACATCAGGGTTTGTAAAATGGCACCTTGCTAAAAGGTGAGAAAAGAAAAAGAGAAGAAAAAAGTATTTTAGTCACTACGAAAATATAATGTGGATTATATTTACTATGCATATCCAAAAAAGTACTCTTCTGCTTTAGGAGATGTTGGCAAGGACATGACCTTTAATGCTGTGAGTTAGAGCAAAGGATGGATTTAGTGTCAAAGGACCATCTCCTGTGGAAAGAAGTAATTACAGAAGAAACCCATCTCATAGGGATTTTTATCCAAGAAAAGGTTTTAAAATATAAACCAAAGGTGCTCCTGTTAAGTACAAGCCCTAGAAAACACCTGGAGATTTTTCTCTGATCACCATAGATTGTGCTCAGAATTAAGAAATAGTCTCACAGTTTAAAAAGAACCTGTTGGAGGTTAGGAGTTTTCTTTTTCTCTCAGAAATTTTTCTCCCCTCTGTTGCCTAAGAGATAATAACAACTAGTACTGAAGAGAGACAAAAGAAGTGGCCAAGGTGGGGTGAAGGGGTGAAGTGGCTGCAGCCCCTTAGCTGGGGCTTTTCTCTTGGGAAGGGCAGAGATACTTTGAGGTTTGGGCTGGGCTCTGGGCACTCTTGGGATTGGACTGGAAGGGTCAAGTTGCTGCCACTGCTGAGTCCAGCCTGTTACTGTTTCCACTAACCGTGAGTGAGGCTTTTGTTTGTAAGAACTGAGACCTTATAACACCTGATCACACTGGAAAGGACCCTCATCATCTACTCGGGTGCTTCAGGGGAAAAATCCGGGACTCCAGGGCCCTCCCCCTTTCCACAGGGCGCGTCTCCCGGCTGTGTGCGGCCGCTGCTGCCCAGGCCCGCTGCTTTCTGCCGCTGCCTCAGGCTTTTTCACTACACCTTAACCCAACACTCCATGTCCCCCTGACCTCCCAGCTCCTGTTAGGGCTGCGGAGTTTCCCGCTATCTTTGGTTTGTCACCCGCTATCTTTGGTTTGTCACCCGGCTGTGCCCGCCCCTGCCGTCCCAGCTGCCATTACTGCGTGGCCTCCGAGTCACAGCGCCCCCTGCAGGCGTGGAGGAATCATCGCACCCACCCAGCCCGGCCGGGAGCCAGCAGCGCCCCTGCTGGCTGTGCCCGGAACTGCAATAGGGGGAATTGGTTATAAGAGTGGGAAGAGACTTTTGGGTTTTCTGCTCTTTGTTTGTTGTTACTATTGTTGTTGTTTGCCTTCTTATACATACATATACTAGGAAAGAACTGTTGTTCCTTTTCCCATATGGGTTTCTGCTGTAATTACTTCTTTCCACAGGAGATGGTCCTTTGACACTAAATCCATCCTTTGCTCTAACTCACAGCATTAAAGGTCATGTCCTTGCCAACATCTCCTAAAGCAGAAGAGCACTTTTTTGGATATGCATAGTAAATATAATCCATATTATTTTTTAGTAGTGGCTGAAATACTTTTTTTTAAAAATTTCTTTTCTCACCTTTTAGAAAGGTGCCATTTTAAAAAGCTTGATGTTTGCCCTATTCCAGCAAAAATGCTGTTGGCCCTGAAAGCCCCTTAATTTCAAAGTTATAATATTTTGGACAGAAGGAGGTCACACTTTCCATTCCACGGAAGGCTCCTGCCTTCCTTGGCAGACACCTGTCTTTCAAACAAAGACACAAACCAACAGCCAAAATCAACCAGCAGTGACTCATTAAATGCTTACTAATCAAAAAAGTTCCTTATCTTCTAGACATCAGTAAAAAGAGGTTTTGCAAGGTCATGTGGTAAAACCTTAACATTCAAATGAGACCTCAAAAACATACCAAGGAGAACCACTACAAGAAATCTGTGCACGCATCCCTCTCTGAAAAGATGCTTTTCACTGGCTCATAGACATGAGAAGTCAAAGAATTGGCTCAAATAGCTCATCTCTCCCCTCCATACAGCTCAGGGCAGAAATCAAGTATTTGGGACATTTATAATTCAAGCTTCTTAAACCTCAAAATTAAATTAAGTTTTCTTAATAAGTTACACATCATGCACTTCTTCTAAAGGGCTTACTTTTTGAAAGATTTAATAAACCTTAAATAAATAAATAAAACATTGTACATCAAGAAGTCATAAAGTTCAAATATGATAACCTTGGATTTAGTTTCCTGCACATGGTAATGAAGCTCCAGAGCATTGGAAATTCCTGCTGCTGCAGAGAAAAATAAATTGGGCAGACACAGTGAGTGCTATCCCTTAGTACAAACGAACATAAACAAGATGCAAGAATGCAAAGCCAGCATGTGCGGCCAGCTATAATTTTCTGTGATTAGAGACTAAAATGAAATGTAAAACAACATCCCAGAGTGTCAAATTAGTGAAAAAAGTCATGGACAACATAAAAAGAGGATTTTTGTAAGTCTTACAAGCGCTTATAAAAATGATGAAAATGAAAACCAGACTCATCTGGGTATATTCAAATGGGTTTTCTCCTTAGCTTCCTCTTGCACCCACCACTAGATATTTTTAAGAGAAGGCTTGGTAGGGTTTGTGAGGTGCAGGCAGGGTCGCAGGTATCCCCCTGCTCCCCTTGGGACAAAGTGCTGGAGTGGCAAAGAACCCACAGCCCTGCAGTACCCTTGGCTGGGGCTGCTTCCCACACTTTCCCTCAGAAGCACTGAAAAAGAGAGGGATGAAACTGGGATGTTTCAGGCAGAAAACACTGCCCTCACCCAAGAGCAATAAAGCAATATACTACCATATAGAAAAAGATCTCCAGGAAAATAATTTGGAGCTAGGGAGCGTTCCTTCATCCAAACATAGATATCCCAGCAGATGTTCCTGCAGTGCTCTGCCTGAAGGCACCAGGAACAATGCCACACTCATATGAGGTGACACAGCACCTGGCCTGCACATACAGCTGAGTGTTCTCTATGGAGAGCAAGCCATGTCCAAGGCCAGAAGCACCTGATGAGCCCAGAAGAGGAGGCAGGCTCACCCATGGGAAATGCTCAGTCCAAAAGGAACAGTGGAAACACAGGGGTCAGTGTAACCTCCTCAAACTGGCAGACAGAGTGTAGAGGCAGGTGGACATGTACACGTGCAAATCCTCATTCCATTGTTCCCTCTGCAAACACAGACATGCCCAGCAAGGTGGGATGCTGGTTCCTTAACAATGCACAGCAGGGCACAAGGGGCTCTGGGGGCAAAATGCCTCCCCAGGGAAACAGGAGATGTATCACTGTGTGCCATCCTACTGTGCCATAATCAAAAATCCCCGGGCACCTTTCACCTCACTGGATGAGAAGCCTGATGGTAAAGAAGGCTACAAGGTTTGGAACAAGAATCTTATTCTGCCATGGGGTGCTGTAGGAAGACTGGGACACCAGCCTGGAAACAAATCCTTACACTGAGCTCTTTCCCAGGCAGCTGCCATGGCTTCCTCCCTGCCTCTAAGAAATAAGCAAGCTCTATGCTGAAAATAAGCAGGATTTGTCTTCCCCAGGAGGCTGTGAACAACTGCTTGGTCTAATGAACATTTCGACATCCTTAATTTCTAGCCAAAATGTGTTTCTGGGCAGCTCATCCTCACAGTAATACACTGGCCATAAGCATTCAGCTTCAGGTCTGAAGCCTTGCTAGCAGATGAAGATGCATCTGCTTCCCTGCAGATAAACAGCTCTGCTGAGGAGGCTCCAGACAACACATTAATCCTTCTAAAGTCAGTTGCAATTTAAGGTCATTAAGCAAATTTAAAATTAACAAACTACATGCAGAAATCTGGTGTAGTGGGTTCCTATGGACTGTCACATCTATCAGCACATCTGTGCATCAGGCTGCTTCCCAACATGGCTCTTCATTATCCCAAGGTCTAGAGAAAGCAGTCCTCGAGCTCTGGAGTCTGAGACAAGGGGAGGCAATATGGACAGATGTGTTCTTTCTCCTTCTATTCCATCCCTTGCACCCCATCTGTAGGACAAGTGGTAGAGTATCAAAGCAGCAGGACCTTATGCCACTTGCTTCTGACACTTCAGACACTTTCAAAGTATCTGCCTGAAAGACCCTGGTGAACAGTCTAAGTGGAAGCTGCAAGCAGAGAGATGAAAACTCATTGTTAAGCACAATAAAACCAAACAAAGCAACAGAGGCCACTTGTTCCATTTCACAGAGGAAGAGGCAGCATTAGGCTAAAAGCTGCTGCTCCTGGGCAGCTGGCTGGGGTGGTGGGTCCCAAAGCAGAGGAGGGGTGTCCCTCTGCCTGGGTTCAGATGTGCAAGTGATGCCTCAAGATCTCAAATGGAAGAAGCAGCACAAAACACAAGACTTCATCAACACGGGTAGTCAGGAGGCAGGAAATTGCAATACCAGGAGCCAGATCCAGTTTTGCACAGAAACACCTCTCATCCTTACATACTTCTGCCACATTCTGAAAAGAGGTTCCAAGTTCAGCAACCTGTGCACCTGTCCTGTATTCATGGCCATCCCAACAACAGCTTGTTCTCCCATGCCCAGTTCCTAAGGACCCCCAAGGGGGTTTTGCATGTGCCCACCTATAATGAGTCCCAGTAACACCATTTCTGGTCCATAGTTCTTGATGCAACAATGACAGACTAACTGCATGTGAAACTGCTCCTCATTTACACTGGATGAACTGGTATCAGAGTGGAGACTTCAGAGTATGTGGAGCTGAAAAAGAAAGGTGCATCTTTATTCATCTCTTTCATCTTTGCTTCAAGAGCCCAAGGGTCTTGACAGATAACTTTTGTTAGTTTATCACCTTGAGAGGGCAAGAGTATGTAGTACAGAAGTGTGTTCAGAAATGAGATCACATAGGGAGCAGAGCCTCTCTTTAAAAGCAGAAGTAACCTCCAGCAGAAATCAGAGAAGATGGGGCTGAATGATCCTGTGAGGTCGCCTGACTTGCCAAACTGTCAGTCCATAACTCATGGGCAATGGGCAATGCTTAGCCTTTCCCACCCAAGAGCACCTCTCAATTGCTAACACTTGCAGCTTTAGCTGACAGTCTCTCGTTGTTTCTTAACCTTTCATCTGGCAGCAGTATCAGTCATTACAGATTTTTCTTATAAGACATTCAGCTCCAGTACACCTGAAGGGGAAACAAAGTGGGAGGTTATGAATGCCTGGCTCTGTCATCAAGCCAGTCCAAGCTACAGCAAATCTCTAAACTTATTTTACTGCTGCCACAAGACTTTGATATGAGCTTTTCCAGGACAGAACTACTGGAACTCCAGCCAAAAAGCACTGTGCAAGAGCCCTGCACATGCTTGAACCAAGCACTCAGTAAATTCTTTTTGGGATGAATGCCTTGGGGACAGACCAAGCTCTAAAGACACCCTACCACAACTACAAATCACCACTGAAATACCACAAATGCCTGTCTTGTTATCCCTGGGTTTGCTCAGGAGGCTGCACATCACTGAAGGCACAGCTTGCCTCTCTCAAGGAAGAATTCAGGGAAGAGCATGGCTGATTTCAGCAGCAAAGCTAAAGCTTCTTTAAAACATAAAGACTGTGATACTTGTGTAGGCCAAAGATCTCTCTAGGCCAGAATCCTAAGGTGATTTTGTTCACTCTTTGAGCTCATATAAATTTGAGTACCCACAGTGAAGAGGAGTCATGAGGATCCACCTCCCACAGGTTGTTTGAAGTTGATGCCTGCCAGCCCGTGAGACAGCAGCCAGTGATCCCCTGTCTGGTCCCTCTAAGACACACATGGTTTTGCAGGTTTTGATCATATTCTCACTCCCCACCATCACTTTTCCAGGCAGTGTGAGCTCTCCTTTGTGTGCAGCTCTGAAGCTCAGCCCTGCTGCTGGCAGTACAGCTGTCACAGCTGCTCCCCACGGGGTGTCACCTGTGCAGAGAGGGACTACTGTGGTTCTGGGAGGGATGGGACATTCAGAAGTCAAAAGAGGAAGGCTCCTTAACTGAGAGAGGCTTAAGGTGCAATGGTAAGATGCAAAAAAAAAACCCAAAACAAACAAACAAAACCCCGTGATCAAATCTATTCATCTTTTTTTTTTTACTTCAGTTGCATAATTGGAGCCCAAAGACGTGGCTGTTTGAGATGCTCAGCAGCACCCTGTGGGAGGGGGAAACCAGCAGAGTTGTAACCTGTCCTTCAGGCTGTTTACTACATAAAAAACAAGTTTTCTCCCCTTAGACATAAAAGTCACAGATTGCTTCCCACACATGCTGCAGCATAAAATCTGAGTCCTCACAAAAGCAAGGATGGTGGGACAGACCAGAACCCTCCCATGCTGCAGCCTGCACTGGGCAAAGCACCAGCAGGTCTTGCTTCCCAAAGGTTTGCTGGGTCTCAGCCTGACCTGCAGCCAGCCTGCAAAGGGAACCCCCAGGGAAATTCCCCCAGGGAAAAAGGCAACAGGCCTCAAAGGTTTTACAAGAAAGAAATAATGCCAGAAACATTGCTCCAGTCCAGTGCTTTCCATGGAAAATGGAAGACTATTTTTTGCTTAGATAGAAGATAATGAGTAAATACAGAGTGGTGGGGACAAAGGTTTTAAATAGGATTTTCCACAAATGATTTGGTTATTGAAATTTCCATTTTCCCACCTCTGCAGGAACACTGTCCCAGAGCCTTCTCCTGGGAAGCATCACATGATGGTGCTTGCACAGCACCTGGCAGGGTGAAAAATCAGACCCCAGCTGAGCTCCTAGCACATTACTTTTTATAAATACAAATTTTATTTGAAACTATAAATACCACTAATTTAGAATTTTGTTTAAACTATAAAAATCTTGAAAGACTTACTCCAGATAGTATTTTGCTTATAAATTTCCCCCCCAGCAATTTGGATGTCTATTTAGTAGTTATTCTTTCCTTTTTCCTTACAATAGAAAGTATTCCTCAGCCCCCAGGAAATCTGTCTACACAGAAGGGCAAAAAGAAAGGAAAATGCTTCATGGGCAAAAAAAAGCAGAGCTCTACAGAAACATTTTATAGTCTCTCAATAAAGAAGATTTTAAGTATTAACAAGCTACAGACGTTGGAGAACTAATTTCACATAACTTTTCTTTCCACCAAATTAGGCTGTTATTCTTTAAAATAGAAAAAATAGCATTTTGCATTGTAAATTACTTCCACTTCTGTGCCATGCAGCCTCAACAAGCTACACTGAAATTCACACACACAAAAATCTACATTTTGCTATGAGCCTGAGTACACCCTCCTCCTTTGGAGCCCAATTCCTAGTAATTCCATGAGACTTTTAAAATGGCATTCTGAGCACAAAAATCCAGCAGCTTATACCTGTCAGAAGGGCAAAGTGGGAAATGATGTGTGTGCACCAACTTTGTGAATTAATTGGGGTCCGACAGCACCAGGAGCAGCGTGGTGTGTGACCAATTAGCATTTCCCTGCTCCTCAGGCATGGAGAGATGTGGCTGCACTCCCCTGCATCCACAGGGCATCCTGAACCCAGGGCTCCCTTAATGAAACACACCAACAGGCAGGGGCAGGGATCTGGGGGGGGGTTTGACAGGAAAAGGAGAAAGGAACCTAAAATATTGTGGTATTTCAGATTTACTTTCACTGCAACCTATACAAAATGTATCCCCAGTGGCACTAGTTGCTTGTTATCATCATACATGAAGGAATTCTGCATGAAAGAGCTACGCTCATGGAAAATAGGTTTAAGGTCAGGTATAATCCCATCCTGAGCTACCTAGAAGAGAACAGGCAGCAGTGTCCTCTTCTGCAGGGAATATCTTGGGATTTACTCTCCTCTTATGGGTGGTCCAGACAGGCCAGAACTGAAGATTGACAGCATTTAAACAGAGGAAATACTTTCATGCTGGTACATCCCACCTCTTGAGTCAAATGGGCATGGAACTTTTTTCTATGAAAGCCTTGCATATTGAGCAAAATGTTCACTTCTTTACAAAACAATACCCTAAAACCATCCTAATAGCACAGCAGGTACTCCACACATATCATCCTGGAATAATTTTCATTCATAAAGTATCTCCTTCAACCTTAAAGACGCTCCCTTGCCATAGACACTTTCAGTGACAGCACTGTACATTGCCAGTGAAAAATCAGAGTTGACATCTACATTTTAACTTTAACAGAAAATGCAATTTACAACTTCCATACTTCCAGATGAAAGAAATCTAGTTATCTTTTATGAAAGCAATTATTTAAGCTATCAGAAATAAAATAAAGCAGCAACATATTTGACAAGCTACATGCCCCAAACCAGATTAAAAAAATCAGGTAATACCTTTTTTCCACTAGCCTACATTAAACAGGAGCAAGAGGAAAGGGAGGGAGAAATGCCCCCACCTTTTCAGGCATAAATTAAATTGACACATTCAATATCATCTGCATTAGGAGTACACTTTAACTGACAAACAACTCAAGCTAGGAGAGAGAGCCCTGCCCACTTCCCCAGCGTTCAGAAAGGAGCGTTAATACGGGACCGCGCCAAACGCTGCGATGTTCCATTTCCAGTAGCTTAGCAACTGCTTTTATTTCTTATGGCTTTTCTGAGAAAGAGGGGCAAGAGGGGGCAGAAGCAGCATGGAGGAAGCAAATGTCACGTTTGGTTTCCTTCTGAGCAGCTGATGAGAGGGAATAAGGATGCGCGGTCGTTACGGACGGGAAGGATGCGGCGCTCGCGGAGGGACCTGGCAGCCGGCGAGTGGCAATCCCAGCCCAGCAGCTTTGCTGCTTCCTCATCCTTGAAGGCATGGAGAAATCTCACCACGTCTAGAGCACAGTCAAAGTAGAGCAAATGCATTATTTATTACCAGAAGCTTGGGAGGGAAAAAAAAAAAAATAAAAAGAAAAGATGCTCAGAGACTTCTTCCTCCCTGTAGCTCTCAAGTTCTTTGGTCACATCAAAATTCTTCCTGCTTAATCGCTGCTGCCTGCTTGAGTGGGGAAGAAAAGCCTGACTAACAAAAGCCAGAGTGTGCCCGGGCCCAGCAAGGCTCTGCCTCCAACACAGCAGCCCACCCCATTTCACTTCCAAAGATATACATATTATTACCAGAATACTTCACCTAAACAGCCTTAATAAAATACGAGGGGATATTAACTAAGCTGTAAAAATCTATAAAAATTCTGCTTTACAAGAGATATTTACCTATGAATCAGCAGTTGGGTTAATTCATTATTCAGTAGGCTTGTTATTTACAGTGTATTACAGCTTTGTAAATTATTTATACGTGCTTGTCTCTGTCTGTGCATGGTTTTCCCTTAAGAGACAGGAAATGTTTATTATCTCCCACACAGGGAGGTTGTTTCAGTCAGAGGTAGGATATTAAAGCATCTGAGGCTTCACTCTGGCTTTCTTCTAACCTGCATTCTGTTGTGCTGTTCTGTGTATGGGATGCAAGCACACTGAGCACAGGGATCCCAGGGAAATCCACCCCAGCATTTGAGAGGTTTCAACTCAAACCCAGCCTTTTTGCACCAGGTAAGCGAGGATCCATTCGGACAGCAGCTACCCCAGGGCCACAGCCAGCCACAGCTCCAGGAGGAAAACACTTAAATTTCATTTCCTGTCAGAGTGCACATACCCACCATCAAACCAGACTCCAGGTTTTAAAATCTGTTACCTAATTGGCAAGCATGTGAGTTTTATGTAGCAGGCACCAAGAAAACCATTGGAAGACCTCATCTCCATCGTTCCAGACAGAGAGCTGGAGCATAGCTATGGGAAAGATGAGCTATGGGGAAAAAAGTCTACTCAGAGAGTGGTGAGGCACTGGAACAGGCTGCCAAGAGAAGTTATGGCTGCCTCATCCCTCAAAGTGTTCACAGCCAGGTTGGGTGGGGCAATGAGCAACCTGGCCAGTGGAAGGTGTCCCTGCCCAGGGTAGGGTGTTAGAATGAGATGATCTTTAAGATCCTTTCCAACCCAAATCATCCTATGGTTCTACGAAAAGCCATCAAACACAAGAGCTCTGCAGCATTGCTGCCCAGGGCCAGCTGCTCTGGGCACCCAGCATGAACCTGGGAACACTAAAAGCTCTCTTAGGCCCGAAAAATATCAACAGGAGCTCAGTGGATTCTTTCATGCATCCCAAAATCGGTCAGCCACCCAGCTCCCACAGATACCAATTACAGAGGAGACTTGCCAGTCCTCACGTAGGTCTAACAAACAGGGCTTGGCACCCACGTCCCCTGAAAATACTCCAGTGACTGCTCAGAGATCCCACCATTCCTTTCCTTAGTAACTCATGAGAAAATAATCATTAAACATGGGGGTTTTAAGGCATCTAGCAAATCTAAGAGTTTTCATCAATAAAAAAAAAATGAAGCCATGAAGCCCACATTCCTGTATTAATGAATTTCCAACCCCCGTGCAAATGCAGCTTGGTGCCCATCCAAGATAAGCAGTTCATAGTAAACATAAGCCATGGCATTTGCCATTCCCAACATAAAAATACGTGCAGATGGACATGTGCTAAGCCACATACTAGCTCTGAGTGTGCTTGCCTGTTCAGCAAGTGTAACAACAAATTTAGAGCAGGAATGCTAACAACTGTAAACAGCTTGTTTTAGTCTCCTATCCATTGATACATGGGAATTACTTAAAAAACACCAATTTAACCTGGAAGCTGGAAAAATATTGACTCCAAACATTTCTCCTGCTGGCTTGAACAGTGATGACAGACCTCAAAAGTGGAGTGAATGAGGAAAAAAAAGGGGTGGATGAGCTTCAGTGCAAATAAAGGTACCAGGAAGGTACCATTGAGGCAGAAAACATCCAGGGAGGAGCATCCATCTCTTATGTGGGAGGCAATCAAAGACCAAATTTACTCAAATTGCAGGCAGACAAGGAGGTGACAGCTCTGGAGAGGCAGAGGAGCCCCTGCTCTATGCAGACCTGGGCAGGCTGTGACAGCTTGCACTGAGCTGGCACTGAGCTCACACCACCCCTGCTTGCAAAGAGCCAACACAAAGTGTGTTTAACTTGATTAAATATTAACAACGTGCCTATGTAAAGTCAGCACTAAATCACTAATCGCATTAGCAATTTTTTAAATACTATTGGCAACGTCTGGCCCAATTTACATCAAGCCACTCCAACAAAGAACTACAGTCTTTTCATTACCACTAAAATTACAAAATTTCTGACCTCAAAGAAGTCTGTCACCCAGCTATTGTTTCTTTTTCTCAATCTACTGATCGTGAAAACTTAATGAAACTGCTTATAGATAACTCTCTCCCTTTTGAATTAAGTGAATGGATTTCCTTCCCATATCAGAAACCACACCAGCCCTGAGATGGCCCATTTTTCACTCTCACAGTCAGAACTCCTATCTTTAGGTCTTATATAACAATGGTTTGTTGTCTTGTAATCTTTTCCTTAGTAAACACTCATACAGTTTGTTTATTCTTACACATTTTGATGATGCAATGGTTTCTCCATTCATAACTGACTTTCCAAGATAACAAAGATTTTCATTGACAGAAACTTGCCTTTCCCTCTGCTGCCTGAAAAGTGAATTTATTAGAAATACTTCCAGTGGCTAATAGCCTGCACTAACATCTAGGCAACAAATTTCCCATATGAAAGTAATGTCACTGCAAGACCAAGACCAGAATCTGAAGCAACAATTTGTGTCAGGAATCTGCATGGCCAGTTTTTTTGAACAAGAAAGCATTCTCAAACCACATCACAAATACATTTTGTAATACTCTTTCACTATCAACTGAAGAGTTGAAATAATTCTATTCATTATTTGTTACCAGAAATGAGATTTCGAAGAGAAAACTTTTTAAAAATAGGTTTTGTAACAAAGTTTTACAGAAACTGAGCCACCAAACTGGATTAAAGAAGGTGACTTCTGCGTGCAGAGGCTCAGCAGATCCACCCTGTAGAAGGTACTACACTAGTCCTAGACAACAACTTTAAACGACAATTTTCAAACAACTTTATCCTCTCACACTTGAAAAACTAACTGGATTTAGACAAACTGGGGAGCTCAGAAGAGTCTTCTCTTATGAAGAAACAATGAGATCTACTAATCCTAAGATTTTCAGAAGTATGGTACAGCCAGGCCATCAGATCAAATTTTTCACATTCAAAACTTGCTCATTAGAAGCACAGTCCTAATGCAAAGGACAATATTTCTTGTGTGCATCTGATATACTTTAGAGAAGTGTATTTCAGTACAGCTATGCAAGTGCTATTTTTGTGCATACTAATTGAATTCCAGATTCTTTTCAAAGAGTTTGAGACAAAATCAAAGGCAAAACAACTGTAATTAGTATATCAAGAATGCTACAAATCCTAACACACCCATATAAATATATACAACTTATGAAATATGTACACATGGACACTAGATCTTTTTTGTGGATAAGAAAGAGGGAACACCAAGTCCAATGTAACACAGCCTCTCTTCCTCAATATATTTTATGGCTACCAGCCCACGAGAATCACTTAAATAAATATAATAAATGCAAACCCAAGATTCAAATCCATTCTTTAAATGAAGGCTGTTGCCTTCATTTGTTGTGACTAAATCCAGTGGTTTAAATCCATCAAGCCCAAGTCTGAAGTCTTACACAAACCTGTCCATCACTAAACTATTGGTGCTGTGCTTTGCTCGCCTTATCATTTTTAAGCAAAAGGGGTGAAATCCTGTCTCTGGAGGCATCCTGGGGATTTTAACCATTCTTTTATATGCCCATTGCTCAAGGATTGTCTGGGAAGCTGCCAACCCAGCCTCAAGCCATGCACAACTCTCAGCCAACTCCTGGCAACAAACCCCTCAGCCCTGCCATTGGGGAAGAGAATTCAGTCCCGGGGCAAGAAGATGGCTCAGCTAAAAGTCACAGCTGGCCAGAGCCAGGACAGAAGCACAAGCATGGTGATAAGGGCAAGGGGAAGTGCCCACAGCTCCCCATGGATGCGCTTGCAAGTATTCCTGCAGATGCAGAACTGAGTGCAGCCCTCATGACTACCAAGGCAGAAACACCACAGGCACCCCAAATAACACAGCCCCCCTGACAGCACTGCATGCCTGCTCTCAATCCATAAACTCAAAAGCTCAGAGCCAGGCACGACAGCAGAGGACCTTTCCTGTAACTGCTTTGCTGCTTGTTAACAAAACTCTTAAACTAAACTGAAGATGGAACCAAAATTGTGCTTTTCTCTCTGCCTTCCCTCCCCACACCTACCCCCTCAACATGTAACACATCCCTCACTGCAGCTCCCTGCCTAGGAGCTGTTTCAGCATTTAAACTCTGGATGGGCTCTAACAGGAATCATTCAACTGTCCTCAGAGAAAACCTGGTTTCCCAGCTGTGTGTATCGACCGGGTATCTGCAGTGCAGAAGACTCCGTAAGCAAACAGAGAATGATGCCAGCTCTTCCCCCTGCAATCTGGTCCCTATTAATTTAGAATTATTTGAAAACTCCAATGAAATATTGAATTAAAATGTAATTGCAGGGGTTGGGAAAGGTTGTGGCACTAAAGCTCTTATGAAGCTGCTTCATCTACATGACATTTTGGCAGCATTTACTGCCAGCTATGCAATTTAAGCGTGGAAGCTTAATAGCCAAAGGGAGAAAGATCCCAAAGCTGCACATTTTGGAGCATCACCCCACATTGTGAGATAACTGTCTAGAGGCAGGATATCTCAATATACCAATCCTAAGCCTCCCCTGCAGTGAAAGAGAGTTCTTATAAAGGAAGAGACATTCCAACAACAGCAAAAAAAAAAGAAAGTGTAAAACCAGAAAAACAGCTCTTGATTGTTTTCCACGTGCCATCTAAGACTCAAAACATGCAATGCTCTTGCTTCAGCCCTGTGGGCACATTTTGGCAAGCACATCCCTCAGTGGTATGGTGTGCCATAGCTGCATTCTCTCTTCCAGCTCTGTTATTTTTACTCTGCATTGACTCCCCAGCCTGGTTCACTATAGAGCCGTGATGAGGAAAGCAGCAGAGCAGATGCAGCTTCAGCTGATGGAGAGAAATGCTCCTGAAGCCATGGTCTGAAGCAGCGTGGGCAGACAGTGAGTTAGATCCATGTTCTGCTGCTCCTGTTTCATATTCATTATCATCCAGCAGCAGCCACCAACGCGCTCACCCGCTCCTCTGGAGCTCAGACATGCATGGCCACCCTGCTCCCTCCCCAGCCTCCCTCCTTGCTGGGCTGTGCCTAAACCCCCTCTGAGCCCATGAGGGAGCAGGGCTGCAGGAATAACCCCACACCACTGCCGTATAACCCTTTTCCTACAGCTCATGGTAGCCATGCCTTTCTGGTTGGACCGAGGCATTCAAGGTGAGTACTCTGCTTCATCTAAGTCACATCCTGCACGTGCTGCAGCAAGTTAGCAACAGGACACAAATATACCAGGTATTACGTACAGCTCCACTTTGGGATGGCAGAGCTTCTCTGACCTCCCCAGTATCCATCTGGCTGTTTCCTATCAGCACAGACAACAGCTCACGCAGGAGCCCGAGAGTTTTCGCACGCCCACCATCAGCTGCGTGCATAAATAGAGACTCGTCTGCTCCACAGACACTGTGTCCTGCAGCCCAAAGTAACTCAATATCCTCCCACCACGCCACCAGCCTCTCCCTCTGACATCCATATAAAGAAGCCTCTACAGGCATCTTTAAAAAAATCCCACAACTCCAGCAGAGCAGAAGCGAGTTGTAAGTCAGCAGATCCCACACGAGCCTCACGTTTCAACCAGGATGCTCTGCCCACAGCTCCCTCCTGGCAGCTACGCTGCTAAACTGGGACACGTGGAACTAGTCAGACTCCTGTGGCACTTAGCCACATCCCTAAATAAATCCTTATCACCAACCAGCATCTCTCTGGAAGGCAGTGGGGTGCCACTGGGACACAGTCCTGTCAAGGCAAAAGGTTGAGGAAGCACTGCCACAGGTTTGTGCTGTTCCCAAACACATCCCATCAAGAGCTGACTCAAAAACGGCAATGAGCATCACCTCCCTGGTTGCAGGGACAAGTCCCCATGTACTGCCACTCCACCACACTCAAGAGGGGTTGGCCAGAACTTGTCATCTATGCATGTTTGCCAGAAACACCGTGGCTGCTGCTTTATTCAGCCATGAGGAATGCAAAGACATTTGCCACAGACATGGCAAACATACCACTTGTCCAGCTAAAAGTACTAAATCCTGTCTCCCTTCAGGAAAAACCAGATCTAGAATACAAATTAACCCAAATCTACTAAGGCTCTAAACAAGATCTCCCCTCTTAGCCCCAGGCTCTCCACCAGCCCCAGAAGGATGCAGGAGTCTTCACAGAGATGGATCTTTATTTATAGACACAGATTAGCATACAGGACTCCATTGTACAATGTGCCCCCATGAGACAGAGCCAAGGCGACACCGGCCACAGACAGTTATTGATTACGAGTCAAAATGAAGAACGGTCTGTTTTGAACTGAACAATTTTATTACAATCTTTGCTACCAAGACACAGTGGCTCTGAAGACTGGCTTCAGCCAGCAAATCTCCAGGCAATCTGTCAAAGGCAATGCCAGCATATTATTCTACAGGGTTATTCAAGTGACCTTAAAGCAACTGTATGGACCTCTGATATTTGTGCAGGTCAAAGACTGTCTTCATACATTCTGAAGACATATAGTAGATATACAGCATTGTGTCAAAAGACGAACTTTTTTTTTCTTACTAAAGTCTTATAGCTCATTTAGTCACCAAGAACATAGAAAGTTGAGAAGTACCAAGACACCATGAAACTCACTTAAATGTTCATGCTTTCTATCCCCACAAAGAAGCTACTCTACTTTACAGCAAATACCTTACAGAGCCCAATATCCTCTCACTCTCCAAAGCTGGTTATTTCACTTGGATGGATACTAATTCCAGTTTCATTAGATGAGTATCAGCTTCCAGAGTTAAACTGAATCTGTAACATGACATGGAAACTAAACTTAGTGAAACAATTGCCATGTACTACCACTTTTAAAAACATGCTCCTGTACAGCATTAGCATGACAGCAGCTCAGCTTCAGCTCTTCATTCTCAAGTCAAGGGCATTTATTTAATGTCTGTCTTAGCTGCTTGGGTCAGTCTGTATCCACCCATACTAACAGATTTTTGCACAGCACAAAGTAGAGGTTTTCTCCTAACCTGCCAGCCTAACCTGGGCAGCAGCTATACCCAGGTAGACAACAAAGCCACGAGTCTGCTCACCAAGAGCTCTTCCCACCTGTCAACAGATGCTTACAACACCATGATGAAATCAAACAACCAACTTGCACAGCAATGTGCAGCTAAGCAGATGCTTCTCGACTTTCTAATAAAACAGCTAACAAAAACAGTTTATTTCTTTCTCTATCTGATGGCAAACAACAGTGAGGACTCCAAATATGCAGCTTTCCACATAACACACCCACTCTGTTGTCATAATACTTCAGTAGAAAAATAATCACTTTCAGCAGAAGAATAACCACATTAATTGAAAGTCTTGCAGTTCACGCCTAATCCCAAGCACTGACCCATCAGATGAGGGAACATGCACATGGCAAAGGCTGGGATCTGTCCCATAGCTGAGATCATAGCAAGTGCACCCTCACTCGTGGGTTAAGTAACATCCCACTGACATTCCCCACAGCAGAGAAGCAGGAGAGCAACCTTCATCCTCCTCCCAAGGAACTGACCGAGAAGGTACAAGCATGGTTTATTCCCAAAAGGGAAATCTGTGCAACTAACCTATCCTGCAAAAGCACTCACATACCTGCCTCTTTCTGGCTACAATTACCAGGCATTTGGTATTTTGAGAAAAGCAGGACTGCAATTAGAGCTCAGAGCCTGGAAAGGCTGTTGGATGAGCTGTGCAGAAAGGACTCACCGGGATGCACAGGTTTCTCACTTAACCAGCACATAAAATAATGATCCATCAGCCATAAGAAATACACTGTTGTTTTGTTTCTGCCGTTCCCAATGGTACATTCTCCTGCTTCAGCTACCCGCCATATTCAGAAAAGCAGATGGCATCATTCAAACAAAATTAAAATAGATAAGAGCACGCTAACTTTTTATGTCTTATGATGATCATCTTTATGATTTTGATTCGAAAGTGCGAAAATTATACCAGATCCAAGATAGTATAAAGCACGTCATGGGAGAAGGATTAACAAACATCCTTCCACTCCTACAGCAAATGTAGATTCCACAAAGGTTTTGCAAACCTATAGTTTTAATATTAATGTGGCTGAGGTTGGCCACAGTTCGGGAGAAGTGAGTTGAGGGCACATGCATTTATGTACGATTATGTGCCCGCAGCAGGGAAAAGTGTGCAACTCAAACATACACTGGGCTGCATCACAAAATCCTAGGGCCAAGCTGCCTTGCAAAAGTCAAACACACTTTGGGGTGACAGAGTATTAAAAAAATATTTAGTTGGAACTGTTTTACCAACACAGTAGTCAGCACTGTGGAATTGAACAGATGGACAGACTGTGGCACTTGAACCCCAGAAAGAGAGAAGAGCCTCAAGAGAAAAGCCTCCCCAGTTCAGACAAGGAGCTCACCCCATCCCAAACCCGCCTCATCTTGTAACATCAGTGTCACCAGAGGTGGGTTTTCACAGCTGTGTGCAGCTGGTGCTTGGACAGCAGACATCCACCCCACACCAGGAGCCACAACACGGGATGTTTATGGCCCTGCAATCCTGCTCCATGCCTCATCCAACATGCACCTGCAGCCTGTGGAAAGCCTCTGTGCATGTTTGTTTCTCCAGTAACAGGGAAGTGGAGAAAGGAAAAGATTCAAAGTCATTGCAAAGACACATCTGAGAATGCAGCTTTGTGCAGAGATGTTGTGATACGTGGAAAGCAGCTGAACTCATTTTTGAAAGCATTTTTCTTCCTCCTAAAGGCTCTGCTGCCATCCTGGCAAAGTGTACCCTTGTCAGTCAGTGGCTAACCTTGTCAAGGGGAAGAAAAGGCTGGGATGTGACAGGTTTGACAACCTGTCGGATGCCTGGTGCTCTGCTCTCCTCCTGATCTGATCACTATCAAACATTAAACCATTGTTCCTCCACACAGCAGCGCAACTTGATGCTTGCAAGCCTCAGCCAAGAAAGATAGCAAGGCTGGTGAGCTGCCAAGATCCTTGCTTTGTCCCTTCCTTGCATGTTCTAGACTTCACTTTTATGATCTGATTGTGGAATGTGTCACACTGGGAGCAGTCCCACAGGAGTCCTAAAACAGGGACACTGAAATTGCCATTGGTTTTCAGGAAATAGAACTAGAAGTGGATGATGGACCTGCAACGTATGAAAGGAGAGACCTGGGTGACAACTGCCTGCTTGTCAGTCTGCACAACCTAGCTTGCAAAACTTGGAGAGACCCCTGACAGACCAAAATCTCTCCCATGCCCTCAGAAAAGCAAAATAGCCCTACTCCCATGCGACATGTACTGAAAACCCTGGCGCAGTGCACATCACTCAGCCTTTAGACACCCACTGAATGAGATCATCTAAACATAAGGACTCTCTTTCTCTGTGTTCAGGAGGGGATAAAATATTTTAATTCATCTCTTCCCTCCACATACAAAACCTCTGCTCTTCCGGAGCAGCTTTCAGGATACACAAGCAAAAGCAGCAGCACTGACTGTAAAACCCTGCTCTTTATGCTCTTTAATTCCACTGACACTGCAAGAGTCAAAGGCTGAATAGTCAGAAGTAAAAAGCATCCTGCAATCAGGAGCTTAGCTACAGCAAGTGAAGTTGGAGCTCTAGTGTATATGTGAAGAGCCCATTTAGCCAACAGATGCCAAGGACAGACTACAAGTAGCACTTAAATTGTTCTTTCATAAAGTTCATATTTAACTTATGGTAAGACAGTCTGTTATCTTCCCAATTCCCAGTGGGCTTAAGTCAGAACTTGCATCTGGTTAATTCATTTCATGAAGACTTCAGCAACAAAATCAAGATGCCTGCTGCAAAGCCCAGCTGCTTTAATGCAGTGTGGCCATCTAACAGGTAAGTTGACTTCAGCAAAAAGCAACCTGGTGGTTTCCTCAAGTCTCCGGAGGCTTGTTAACTCCTCACAACCTTCTCTGTTAAAACGCAGAGCAGGCTGGGGGTCAACATCCCCAAAAAGCAGTCCCCAAGCTGTACCATGCTAGGAGGAGATACAACTGGGCTTGCACAGCACTTTGAAGTGTGGTCTTGCCCAACTCATCCCAGCAGATCTGAAGTGGGGCAGCAGGTCCACCACTGCTCGGTTCTACTGCTGCCCCAAGACACTCGGTGGCTGGGCACACGGCTGCAGCATCCCTGGGGCAGGGATGAATGGGCTGCTCCTGCTCCCAGCTGCTGGCAGGTAACGAGATGGAAGCACAGAGACCTGCTGTGTGGGGGCAGTGCTGCTGCTGTGACAGCACAGGACAGCAAGGCTGGCTCTGCAGGGAGCTGCTGTCCTTTGGACACACTAACTCAAGGACCAGACAAGCTTTATGGAATGCACAAACTTGTTTGCCCGAAGACTTGTGGATTCTTTCCCCCCCACCCAATGGAACAACTGCTGTTGGAATACTTCAGATTCTGAAGCTCAGGACATTGCCAACACAAAGGATGGGTGAAGCTGCCCCTTCCTGCTCCACTCTGCAGCCTCCTCACCTCAGCTCCCCACTGCAAACAGGTGCAGAGATCCCAACACCATACATTCATCCAAACACAACATTTTGCTGCTCTGAACAGAACCAAAACCAAGCCTGTGCAAAGTTTAAAACACTGGTAAGAATTTGGGGAGGAAATACAACAGTGAGAATATTTTTCTCTTTAATAAATAAAATTCCACGTCTCACATCACTCATGGATTTCCAGGGCTGCTCCCTCTCTGCAGACAGCTCACTGTTCACTTAGCTTTAAGGATCCTCCCTCTCTTTATGCATCAAATTTGTTTCTTTTTTTAAACAAATAAAAACTAAGGCTTTTAAAGACTGATTTCCCTTTTCAAGGCAGTGAGGAAATAGATTCCTTTTAGCATGCTTCATGCTTGAAAAGGTTACAGTGGCCTTTCAAAATACCACATGCTGTGCATTCTGTACAGCATTAATGACTTGGAGGATGCTCTGATACTTTCTAGTACATCTTAACCTTTTAAAATTGGGGCTTCATTGTCTTACCTTAATAAGCAGTTTGTTCACCTTATGTCACTTATGTCTCACAAAGGCCACCCTGGCTGAAAATATACATTAGATGTAAAACCACTTCTCTTGCGTGCATAGTTTAGCACATATGGCAGCAAAGCAATGGCATAAAATAGAATATGCCAATTCTCTCCTCCCATTATTTCTCTCCACTGTGAATAAAACTACCCAATAATCCCAGAGGAGCAGTTCCCTAGCTCTTCACAGTACTTATTTTAAACACAGGGCAAGAGGGGCACCAAGAAAGGTGTAAGGTTTTATTCACTGCACAGAAGTTGACAGGCCAGCGCAAGCACAGTGGCTCTCTGGGAAAAAGGAGGGCAGGAATCGATAAGAAATCAACAATGATTAAAGCTGTTTGACAATTTTTCACATTAATCACGTTTCCATGCTCTTGTGAATGCAAAGTGCAAAATCTATAGTCATAAAAGTGTAATTGGGAACACCCTATCTGCACTGAGATGCGGGAGAGAAAATATTAAAAAAATTACTAAATATCTCATTTTAAGTGACACACACAATAGCACTTTCTTATGCAAAGAAAACCTGGAAAGCAAACAGAGCACCCAGGCATCCTCCCTGCCTGTTGCAAGCCCTGCCAGTTTAGACTTTGTCCAATCCACCAACTCTACCATTAACAACCTGAGGAGAAAAAAAATCATTAAAACACACACCTAGAAGCTAAGATACAGCCACAACAAGAAGTCAATCACTCTTGCTGGAGAACAAGTTACAAGATGCCACGGAAAGCAATGATGTCTTCATTAGCTTTTACAGTAAACATCCCCTTGGAAAGCAGCCTTTATGATTCACCAAGGGCAATAAAGATGTCTTTGCAAATTGATGAGACAAATACTTTAGAGGCATAGTTTCCTCCGGAGCTAGTGGGAAACAGAAGATAATAGCATTCTATAAAATCATATATAGAGGAAAAAAAACTTATTCATCGTTATCATGGGAAGTTCACACATATAACAAAATCAGGGTCAAGCACAGAAAGGGCTTTAAGCACATCAACAAAGAGTGAGGGGAGTTTCTGCCCAGGGAGGGTGCACTGAGGTGCCTGGAGAGGAAAGGTCTGGTTGGCTCAGTGTAAGCTGGATACCCACGGATCCAGCTGTACTCTCAAGTCTCACCTGAAACCGTGAGGACCATTCTGTGTGACAGCTTTTCACCATTAATTTGGGGACGTTCCTGAGTGATAAAAGAAAGGAGAAGGAAAACAGAAAGATAACAACAAGCATCTGATACACAACAGAGCAGGTCTGAGATTCTCCTTGCACTAATCAGATATGATGCTGACCAACCATATTATACAGAAAAAACATTTTTAAGCAAGGACTGAGTTACCAGAAGCTAAAGAAATTAAATTTCCAGGTCTCAACCGGCAGTCTTAAAATTTAATTTTATCCAAGGCCTCTCCTAGCATGAAAATATGAAATGCCTCAAGTAGAACAGCTCTGTTCTTCAAAGCAGTTGTGCTTTTCAGAATGGCTCTGCAAGCAACCAGAAGCCATCAGCACAGGTACATGTGTGGGGGGGAGATGAGCAAAACACAGCTAAAATTCTTTCCTTGCCTTTTTTTGCTCCAACTATACTTATTATGGATGTTTCTAAATCACATTTTGGGGCACCTGAAGGACTGGGGCTAAGCCCCAAGGACAGGGAGATCTGGCAGCAGCAATGCCCTGCACAAAGCCTGGCCACCCCCAGAGCTGGCTGCAGGACTGGAGGGTTTGCCAGACAGGGAACCTTAGGAAAAAGACTGGCTGAAGAATTTGTCATTCTTTCTGTTACGGCTTTGCTGCCAAATTAAATACACTGCACCCCAAAAAATTACATTTGCCATAAAATCAACTCTGAGTACAGACTTCACAGACAGCTCTCCCTTACAAGAATCCAGGAACTTGTATGCTCTCCCTACCTTTCTTAACACACTCCATGTGCACTCGGTGAGCCAATCCAGTTTTACAAGATATATTGCTTAATTAATAATTTTGATGTTGGCAATTAAGGTGTGTTTGAAAGAAGATAATGAATATTTTTTCACATGAAAGCACCACCTTTTTAGTCTAGGAAACCTCTGTGCAAACTATAATTGATAGTTTGGTTTGACGTGGAATATTCCCGCTGCAATTATGTGGTTTTATTGCTCTATGCTACTGCACTTCGCACAAAAAATATTTTCATTATCATAAATTCTTTTGCTAGAAGATTGCTTAGGATGGGAATGGAAAAAAACATCAGTTTCTCCAGAGCTGGAAATCTTGGCTTGTTTCTTGTAGTATAGCAGTGGAGAAGCTCTCACACGAGATGGTTGTGCAAAGCAAGATTTCAGCTCTAGGGTATTTCAGTCCTAGGGTATTTGCTGGATGGGAAATGTTAACCCAAACAGGTTTTTCAGTTCACTGCTAGATGTGTTTCTGCCTTAGCTCCAGGAATGAGCCTGCAAGGAAGCAAAGCAGCACCAGCTCCCTGCATACCCCAGCACAGCTTTTGGGGCTACCACTGTCCTTGGCTGGCCCACAGGTTTCTGGAGGTATCTCTGACTCCCTCTGCATGAGCTGCTGTTCATGGCAGGGGACTTATTCCCCTTCCCTTGGAAAAACACAATTTCTCAGACCAAAATGTCACAGCACTTCGCTGCCTGCCTTTCTCAGAGTTCCAACATGGTGCCAAAGAGGATTCCCATTTATCTGTGGCTCCTACCTGTAAAAGAGGAAAATTGCTCTGCAGGCCAGCAGGGCCTTGCAGGAAACCAGCTCTCCACCCAGAAACCCATCTGGGGGACCCTGACCCCAACCCCTAGACCCACTTTCCACGGGATGATCCTGTAAAAACAGGTCATGTGCTCCCACAGAGTCAGTGGACAGGGACACCCTGATCTCTCACCACCACCACAACAACCGTTTGACATCACATATTCTGCAGCACTAATGACTTTCTACCCTGCCTTCTGCCATGATCAAAGCACTGCTACCTGGAGAAAGTCTTGCCCAGATCCAATAAAAGTTATCCATCTGCTCTCAGGAGAAATGACACTTACATAAATTGGAGTTAATACAAGAAAATTCACAGTCTCAGGGCTTAGGTGTGGCACACAGCATTTATTTTCCAGAGCTCCTTGGTGCTGCCACCATGCCCCATTCTTGAGCTAAAGCTCATCTTCCAATGGTTACAAAGAGGTTTTACCAATCAAGAGTTGCAGAATACGCCCTAATCCAGAAAGCAAACATGAACCAGCATGAGCCAGACACAAAGTTATTTCAATACCAGACATGATTCCCTTTGCTCCAGCCACACTTTTCCACCCTGCCAGGATCAGGACTAGCAGGAAGGCTGCTACAACCACGCAGCTTCTGCAGGACCATCCCAAACCAGAACAAGGAAGCAAAGCTCCCACTCAGCCAGACATTGACAGAGCCCTGTGTTCTTGCCCAGCCTCAGCAGTACAAACGTGCTTGAACATGAGGTGCAAAAAGCTGCTCAAAAATTCTGCTAGACTTGCTCTAAAATAAGTCTCGGAGGAAATGGCAAACTTCACTTCATAAGCACTTAAATAAATTTAATGCTATCTATAGTTGCAGTTCTAACTATAGCTACAGCTCAGCAACCCTGCAGAGTTGCATTTTAAGACATTCCTTAACTAGAAACAATTTGCATCAAGCTGTGTAAGGTGCTGCTTCTTACCAGGAACAGAGAGGTAATTTGTGCTTTTCCCCTCCTCGTGCTGTTTAATTTCCTAGGAGGCTCAATGGCTCACCTGGCCATTAATATCACAATACCA
This sequence comes from Sturnus vulgaris, assembly GCF_052056855.1. Lineage (NCBI taxonomy): Eukaryota > Metazoa > Chordata > Aves > Passeriformes > Sturnidae > Sturnus > Sturnus vulgaris. Next base: position 12,384,401 of record NC_142256.1, on the reverse strand, counting down.
CTAAGTTTGCAGAACTGCTGCAGACTGTGATCATTAGAACAGCTGTGCCACAACTGCGACTTTCCATAGCTCTGTCCCAAAACTCAGCTCTGCACACCTATGAACGGACCATTACTATTTTGCAGTACTTGTGAGAGTGAATAAATCTATTGTGCATATGGCACAGCAGCCCACACCACTCCTGGGATCTGAACCTTTGCAGCCTGCACTTGTAGGAGACCATGTGTGTTGAAAAGCTATGGGTGCATGTGTCCACTGCACACCCTGTGAAGAATCACTTCCTTCCTTCCAAATGTTCCTTTCCATGTTACACTTGCAGCAGCAGCCCAGCTACAATTTTTCCAGAGTGAATTGGGGCCTAATTACAGAACAGTTTGTGAACAACTGCCCTTAAAATGTTAACAGCTGAAATGATGATAACAATAATTCCATTTGCGGTTCTAATGGCCCCTCATTAGAGCCGCTTAATTAAATATTTTCCAAAACTATACCAGAAAAAGAGTCTGCTCTCTCAACTGGAAAAGCAGAATCCAAAGCAGCCTCAAGGAAATGGTGGCTTTTCCAGCTGAAGTATTTCCTAGGGCCAAAGACAAGGCGTGACCTCACCCATGCCCCTAACACGGCAGACGTTGCCATCATTAATCTATCTGTTCATTCAATAGGAAAGAGCTGCAGGGTACTGCGTATTCCCCTGGGAGCACTGTGCCATAAATTAGAAACACTTAAACCATTTACACTTATTTAGCCTTTATGCTATCTCTCCACCCTGTTCACCAACTGCTTTTGGTAGGATGAAGCAATTATTTAGCATTCTCCCACAACAAGTCAAAAGTAATAAATGTGCTTCCTTCAACCCAAACACAGAAGGATAGAGTTTCTTTTAAGTAAATGTTTATGGCACAAGCAGTACTATGGCAGATGCTCTTCCACCACCCCAGCTCCCCATCATCTGCCCCCACTTTTGCAGAGCCACATCTAATCCTCTTAGCCACGCACCAATAAATGAAGTCTTCACACTACCTTCCACCCCATGCAAATGGGACTGACTGAACAGATAAAATGTAATACATTACCATTTGTTAACTAATCAAGATTTAATGGCAAACCATGATTGGTTTACTCCAACACAACCAGCTTTTTACGAGCAGAGAGATGGCCTGGAAAAGCACACACACAGTTGCTGTTGAGGTTGAACTCAACCCCAAGTGAGTTACAAATACTTCTGGCACACAAGGCAGGTGTCCCTTTTTTATCGATGCAGTTGACAGAATCACAATGTCTTTGTAGGCAATAATGTTCCTTGTTCTCCCAGGCACCTCTGCCTTCCTTCAGGTCTTTGCAAAGCTGTTGGTAAAATCCAGTTTTATCAATGAATGCTTTCCAAAGTGCCACACATAGCAGGAGGGTTAAAGCATCCATTGAAACCTTGGATAGTCACTTGGAGGCAATACACAAAATACAACATAATCCCTGAAGGGGATTACACTTTTGCAGTCTGACTCAAAACAAATTTCTACCTTGATTATGCATCACAAAAAGATCCATCCTGCTCTATTAATCTGAGGGAAAAAAAGCTAAACAGACTAGCTTGGACAGGTCTGAATTAATTTTTATTACTTCTCCAGGTACAACTTCAAAATATTTAGGGCCTTTCTAACACCAACATCAGAATATGAAATAATCAACAACAATTTTTCCAAAGCCATAGCTGTATTACCTTGAATTCAAACTTCAAATTAAAGCTATTTTAATAGTCAAAACCCATCAAAGCCTCAACACAAACTGCCCTTAAAGCACATCCATTTGGTTGGGAATTAAAGTGAAAGGACACTCAGCTGCAGCCAAGAGGTGAGAACCAGTAGCTTCAGTGTGATTTTATTTTGGCAAAATCTGTGTCAAAAGCCTTCACTGAAACCAGTAAACACTTCCTGAAGTACAAGAAAGAAACAGAGTCAGGAGCTAGAAAACAAAAGTGATGATGGTAAAGAAAAGGAAGACTGGAGAGGAGAGAAAGCTGTTGGGGCTGGAATGGGGAAGGATTTGCAGGTAGCCCAGCACCAGGAACAGAGCCCACACCAAGCACACTCAGAGCCACTGTACAACACACAGGAAGGGGTTCCAGGAGCCTGTGTGACACAGCCAGCTGTTAACACCTCCCCCTGAATTTGGGGCACAAACACACGAGCACTAACCAGATCTGAGTGTCACTGCCTTTCCTGCAGACTCTGTCAGGCAAACATCTGTCAGAACGTCTCAGTTGTTTAATCACATAAAATGTTTCCTCTTCATTTTTGGCACCTTATACTGACATAGTCTATGGCAAGATGTCTCTGTATCATGCTCCATCAGCGTAAAGCAAAAGAAAAGCTGTTTATAAATAAAGGAGGCACAGTTTGAGCCTGATATTAGGTTTTCATGTGCTTGCTAGCAGCCAAACATACATTACAGCAGAATAATGGCAAATAAAGCATGAGCATATGCACAGTGCAGGAAAAGCACCCCTGAGCAGTTCTGCAGCATGCTTTAATTTCCTCCAACATTATCTCTCTAACAAACTGCAAGCTTGATGAATGATCCCCTTCCTGTGGCCATGTTCGGACTGTTTCAACTCCTGTCTGTTGGTCACTGGTTCTGGACACCTGAATGTCTTTTTTTTTTTTTCAAAGCAGCACTCATTCAGTATTGATTTTAACACCATAGGAAAAAAACCAAAACCAAACAAAAAAAAAAAAACCAAAACCAAACAAAAACAAAAAAAACCCCACAAAACAAAACAAAACAACAAAAAAAACCCCACAACAAAACAAGAAAAAGTCTCCTCCCCCCCAAAAAACCTCTGAAGACAGAAGATGGGAGAAATGCATCCCCCTAAATTACTGCAGCTCGTCACCTGCAATTCAAGAATATTTCTGTGACAGATTATATACAGTGAAGATTCTGCCAAATACCAATTGTATGACTGTTAAAAGGCAGGAAAGCAGTTAGCAATTCCCCCTACTGCTACAACTCCTATCCTATGCAGAATCTGAGACAGGAAATCATAGGATCTGTCTCAACAGCATTGCTAAAGGATAAAGCAGAAACAGCCAACACCAAACGGTTTCACTAACACACAGTCAAGTTCTTTTAGAAACCATCTCCTTTTTAAAATAAGCAAAATTTAATCAGAGGTTGAAAACAGGACATAAGAAGGAAGAACTAGTTAAAGTCAGGGAGGCTTATTTGTTTTTCCAAGGAGCATCTCTCTGCTAAAGATTCCCTCTCCTGCCCACCCCAGCTGCAGTCACCACCATCAAAAATCAGCTCCCAAATAGCTGTGAGGCAAATTGATCATGGTATCTTAGTCATTTATTAAAGTCCTACTAAAATCCAGCAAACCAATAATAGGAAACAAGCAGAAAACCAGCAGTGGGTCACACTATCCTCACTGTTAAACACTTGCTTTTCCTCTAGCTTTTTGTACAAGTACCCTGCATCCTCAGTGACCAAGTATTAGGATTTTTGTTCCTTTTGGCAACACAATACATTAGTTCTCCACATCTGTCACGAGAAATACAAAGTTCTGGGGAGTTGCACTGTATCCAGAGTGATGACTCCATGTACCTGTGACTCCCAGCCCACCTCTGCCCACCTCCCTGCTCTCCACTTCCTTGCTGCCCTCGCCCTCCACAGACTTTTCCCTTCCAGGCTTGGATGCACTTGTCTCTCCAGCTGTTTTCCCCATCTTCCCTTCATTTCTACACTCATCAAACATGCTTTTAACAAACCACTTGAGATCCTCACAGCCAGCCTGAATCTAAGGATGGCTGATTCTTTCTGCATAAGATTTAAAGAACAGCCTTTCCCTGCCCAGTCACGTGTAGCAGCTTCCACCCAGGGACAGCTCGTTGCACAACTCAATTACAGCACATTTCTTGACCTCTGCAATGGAATCTTGTCCTGCTCATATCCACTGTTAGGAGAAAGGTCCTTCTCCTAGCCAGCAATTTCAACTGCATCTCCATCGATATAATGCTCCATTCCTGCTTTTCTACTCAATCAGTTGTTTGGCTTCAGATAAAGGAAAATCTTCCCACCTTTCCTCACTGTCATCTCTCAGTTCTGCTGGGAAGAGCTGAATCCCACCTCCAAGCCACCCACACCATCCACAAGCCAAGCAAAACAACCAGCCTCTGAGCTTTCTTCCATAGCAAGATCTTCCATACAGTTAAAGAAAAACACCTGGCAAGTAGCTCCGCTTCTCCTACAAGAAGACTTTCAATAAAAAAGTACCTTCAGGATCCTCCAGCTCCTTTAGTTCTCTGCTGATGTTGTCCACAGACCTGGTGGTCCTGGGCTCTCCTGTACCAACTGATGTCATTTTGAAGGTGAGAACACCACACACCTTGGTGCACCTTCCAAAAGAATAGGAAGACCAACTGGATCCCAAGACTTCACTCCTTTTTAGCAGAGAGAAAAACAAGCAAATATCACTTGAAAAAAAAATCTGCACTGCTGAGGGATCCTGACAGTCAAGTGAGTTTTGAAGATGAGCACTACTTCTTACACACCCCACTACTTTTTGGACCCTTATACATTTTCTACTAGACAGTGTCTTTGGAGACAGGAGGATGGATGGTCACGGCACACCTGCACTGCCCAAGAACAGCCCAAACCACTCAAGTTTTGCTATTTCATTAGGGCTCCAGCAAAACTACTAATAATTCATAGCAATAGAGTCTTTTTCATCTAGGGATACTAGAGGAATTTCCAGACCTAAAATGCTGCATTAGTTGCATCTATTGCTAGACACAAAGTCATCTAAGTCAATGACACAAGGGAGTTGTGTAAGCACTCCTTCCATCCATGTACATCCTCCCCACAGCCAGCTTGTTTCTCCCCCTTTCTTACAAGTCCATCTGCTGCATGCACACACTGCTGTAGAAATTTTGAAGTCCCCCTCCCAGCAGCTTTTGGTTTAGATGTGGCTGGTCAACCACATTCACCAGCAGAGGTTGAACAGAACCAGTTGCACATGGTGAACAGCAGTGTCTGAATCAGTCCACAGGTCTGTTTAATCAATGGTCTGCTTAATTACAGTAGGAAGGCTCATTTACTATTGCCTTTTCAAATGTAGTTTTTCCACTTTTATGGGTTTTTTACCTTAAAAAGTTAGTATAACTGGGTTAACATCCATGAAGAATAGGCAGTTACTTGGATGGATGAGATTAGCTAACAAGCCTGAGCAGGTTTTATGTTTGACTATCAGCTGATCTGGGCACATTAAGTCATTTACTTGGTCTCTGCTGCAGACCCTCATTACCTCACTGTGTAGGATTCCTCAGAACTACTTCTCTTTTTTTTTTCTCTTTAAAGTCATACTTGAAGTAACCCTTAATTATTTGTGGTCTGGCAGAAGCTGTAATACTAACCTACTAATGAGAGAAATACAGCACACACAATAATTATCTGCCACTATGTGCACTGAAATGAAAGTGAGCACATTAACTTAAGCCTGAAAGACTGTTTTAACTCTAAATTTGAAAATAGAATTTGATGGTGCATGATTAAACCTCAAATTCTGCAATCAGGCAGGTGCTATTGGAGCAAGAACATGTTAACTTTATAACAGCGGGAAGTTTTATGAAATCTTCCTTTAAAAAAAAATCAAGCTAAAAATAAGCACTCATTCTAAAACACCGTTTTGCTCTGCTTCTACAAATCTTTATGATTTACTTTCGAGTCAATAATTCACTAAAATTAACAAGATGAAATTATGTTTTGACAAGTTCCAGTGCTGATGAACAGATTTTTATATCACGAATCCAGCTTCACCTCATTTTTCCACCACAGCTGACAGTCGAGACGTGAATCATTCATTCCTTCTGGCCTTTGTGTATTTTATCAAATGCTACAGGGAACAACTAACTTCAATTCCCTCAAGTCATTTCATAAAATGCCAAACTAAATGTTCTTTCATACTTTGATAAAATTAAGTTCTATAGGAAAGAAAACATACAACTAGCCAAGCTCAACCATTTTGACCAGATGCTGCCATCAGACCAACCTTACCAACAGAGATTGACTACACATAATCCTGACACTCTATATATATATATATATATATATATATATATATAAAATAGACCACTGGATAAGCTTTCCACCATTCTTTGGCAGCATACAAGGTTATCTTCTGCATATGGCTTGGGCCCCACCACACCAGATGGGTGTGATGGATAAACCTCATTTAGGATAAATATTTGTCTCTAGAGCCAAGGAGCTGAAGTAATTACAATACACCCAAGAGGACAGGCACATGTAGCACATGCCCAAAACTTAGTGGAATTCATACAGAAGAGCTTTGGAAAGCTTCTGGAAGATGTTTAGCAACCAGGACAGCAGCCAGAGCACTCCCAGAAGGATGCAGACCTGACACTCCAAGGGGAAAAAGAGCAAGGACCATTAGGCTGAACACCAATCAGAAAGGATGAACAAGGAAACTGCTCCCTCTGGTCAGCTCTCTCCTGAATTGATCCCACTAACAACCTCCCCTCCTTGGCTAGATAGCTCAGAGAACTCCAGATTTTGGGTAGATAGTCAAAAAGGAAGTAATTCCCTTTGGACAGAAGTAAGATACCTGCAAGCTTCTTGTTTCTCCCAGAAAACTGGAGCTGTTGGGATCCTGGCAAGCTCCTGGCACACAACAAAATTCCAGGGAAAAACACACACCACATTTTTATCACAGCCACAGAGAGAGGCAAATCTTAAGTAACTCTACCAAAGTAAATGGGCCTGCAACAGAGAACATGATCCCTGTGATAACACATCAAATCCAAAAAGTCTCCATTTTCTTGTACAGACTGGATGTTTCCCATTTAAAGTGTTTAAATGCAGCACCTGAGGTACTACCCTAGCCCTGCTGAAGTCAGCAATCACAGCAACTTCCACCAGCTCCTATACCCCACAAGGACATCATCCAAGGTCAGGCAGTGTGCAGGGACTTGAAGGATGCCACCTCCTCCTCCTCCCCAAAACTGAGCATCTCCTCCCCTTGTACCTTCACCAGGAACAGCACCAACTGGAGACACCCGGGAGTGTAAGAGGCTGCTCTATTTGCAGCTGCAAACATTTTATTTATTCTGAAAATTCAACCAACACAGCTGTGAGATCTGAAATATGACTCGGTGGAGTTTGCATCTTACTGCAGGCAATCACATTTATTATAATAAATAACTATAAATAAATAATGAGGTTGCTTAACAGGGACACTGGTAACCTGTCTAGACAATTGCAGCGGTGACGTACTCTGCACTGGAATGTTCTCCACATTAACAATAAGTCTTGATTAAAAGAATTACTTTTTTTTAAAGTGAGGCAATGATTGCTTATTTAAAAATACTAAAGCCTGCTTCTCAGCTCTGCCAGCATGCACTCAGCAAGCTTAGCTAGTAACACCTCGCTCTCTAGCAAGCCTTCACTGAAGCAGACCCTTAGAAAAATCAGGGAAACATTCCAGCATGCAGAATTTCTCCCCAGATAACCCAAATTTTCCTGTTTGAAGCAGCAAATACTGATTCACTGATAGGCTGGCATACCCACAGCTCAACACCCTATGACCATCACTGCAGAGTCGTGGTGGTGCTCTGTGGAAGGGAGAACTGCTCTTCCCTTCCCTGGCATTTCACTGTGTGCTTAATGGAGAAAAGCAGTGGCCAGGCTAATAGCTGGGACATATGACCTTAATTAATTAGCAGACCTAGTGGAAAATGCCAGCTCTGCACTGTCACTGCCTTGCTTTCAAGGACCCTCTGCCTGCGTCAGCAGCACAGAGACACTGGGGCCATTACCGTCTGCTCCAGGATAAGGACAGATGATGAGAGGGTGGCTTTAGCAACCTGGTACCGAGAGAGAAGGTCTGAGACAAAGGAGTGACCTCCTGTGAATCTGTTTGTGGTGAATGTCTTCCCTCTCCATAGTGACAGCCCTAGGAGAAACTCACCAAGAACAAAGCTAAGGTCAGCTGGAAGGGATGCAGAGCCGAGCAGATGGCCGCCTGCCACCTCACCAATCAGCAAAATCATTCACTTCAACTGCCTCATGAAGTATTTCCTCACTTCTTCCTCTCTCTCTCTAGCTGTTTTCTTTCATCCATGCAACTGCGTCCATTTAGGTTACAGGACCCATTTAGCACATAGTGGGGAACAGCTGGGAAAGCAACCAAAAAAAAAAAAAAATCAGACCACGACCTCCTTAGATGACTCCCAAATCCTAGAGGCAACTGCAAGAAGCAACACTGGGAATAATACCAAAAAAATTCTTACTCTATAGAAATATCCCCTGCCCTCAAAACAGGTCTGCAGTTAAAAACCATTTCAATAATAAACTTTATCAATACTGGTCACTACTCTTCAAGAAAAGATCTTTTTTCCCCTCTAAGCCATTTGTCTGGCCTTGGAGGAAAATCCCAGTGTATGGACTTTGTAGAAATAAATTCTGCAAGCAGCAGCTCTACTAATGTTCACAGGGTGGCCACAAGAAACTTGACCAAAGATTTGAAAGACATCTGGCTATGCAGGAGAGATGTATGTTCACATGGGCATGGTTTCATCAGTCAGGTCCTAGTGCTGGCTCAAAATCTTGTGCATCACAAAAACAATAACCACAATCACAGCTGCCTGTTGGGACTTACAAATTTATTTCCATAGGTCACATTAGGGAAGAAATATTGTGTAGTTTTGCAACTAAAAACAAAGTTCTGTTATTGTTATCACCCCTAAATCATTAATGCATGTCCAGATCTGGGTTAAGTATGTTTTGAATACCTGTAATAAATAAAACAAGGAGATTCCACACAGGCTACATTTTTTCAGGGAACATGACATTATCCAGCTCCTTTAGGACCACAGGCAGCCTTGCAATTTAAATCCAATTTTTCCCTCTAATTTCCCATCTCCTTTTTTTTAAAGCTCAAGTTCCTTCAGTATCCACTGCACGTTAGATTTATAACGCTAATCAAACTTCTCCAGGTAGAGACACAGTTTATAAATTAATCCTGGGTAAAATAAATACATCAGCCAATCTTGGTACAAACATTCCTGCCTCTGATTAAGCTGAATTCCAGGACCATGTGGCATGCATTTCAAAAGGGTGAAGAAGCAGGAAAGATGCACTCAGCACAGTGTATTTGCATCAATGTGACCTCAAAGCCACAATTCCTGGGCAGGTGGCAGGATGAGACTCACAGTTATTATGCACAAGTACAACTTGCTTTGCTGTTCCTTCACGCCTCCTTAGCCAGGCAGTGAGCTCCAGGTGCACGGTGCTTGCTGGTGGCAGGGCTGCAGGGTTTGGCTCTGAAGCCCCTGGTACAGGAGTCCCACACCAAGGGGCACAAACTGCACCTTCCCAGGCTTCCTGGCTGCTCTGAGATATTTATGAAGAAGTGCCCACAACTCAAGTTGTACTTTCCTGTTTTACACTAACTACAGGCACCTATAAGAAGCGATCAATAGTAGTCTGTGCCATACCCTAAGAACCCTAAAATGTTAAGTGCAGGAACCCTCACAGACAAGACATTACGGCATTTATAGAGGCTGCACTGCTGTAACAAAAGCTATTTATACACTAACTCAGCAGAGCTGAAGTGTTCATCTGCAAACAAAATTGGCTGGGTGGTTTAAATAGGACCCAGGGCCAGAAGTCTGAGCAGCTCTGTTCCCCTGTATCAGGTGTAGCTCTACACTGAGCCAGCTCCCAGAGCAATGAGTAGAAAGAAAATGCATGAAAGCTGCAACTAAGCATTCACACATGAGGAATATAAGGGCATCAGGGATATCTCAACTCATTGGGAAGAAGAAATTTCTAACCCTGAAATCATCTCAATGATACCATTTTACTGCAGTGCTAAGGCGAGGCTGCCCAGCTTGCCATGCAAAGCCCATGTGCACAGAAGAGGGCACAGAGTTGCCCATCAGTCAAGGTGGACTCACCCTTCTCACTCACCTGCCTGAGAGCCAGAGAAGCAAAGGCTCCTCTGGCCACATCCCCACCACCCGTGTCAGCCCATACCTTCCATGACATTGTCTCCTCCTTGGTTGTGCCATGGCACAAAGTCTTGGTTAGTTGCTATCAACGCCCTAATTTATATTCTTTACAGAGTGTTAAGTGTGTATTATATATCTGATAGGCTTCTCTTAAGCAGACACCACTTGGTGTAATAGGTAGAGTTTGAAGAGAAGTACTAAGTATCTTTCTCATTATATGAAAACACAGTGGTCCAAATCTCTGCCTTCAATCCCACAGTGAAATTCCCTCTCTTTCACCATGGACACAATACAATTGCCAATTAAGAAGTGAAAGCAGAACTAAATGCAATACTAAAGCAATTAAATAGGAAAAAAGTCACGAGAGCAGGATGAACGCAGTCTACTGGGGAAGAAAAAAGAAATTAGCCCTCTAAAAGCAACAGTAAAAAACCTGTATGTACTGGATTTGATTTTAAGAAAATGTTAGCAATAATACATATGCTCAGTTGAGTTGCCCAGAAGAATTAGTTTTAAAGAGAAAACAGAGTTTAAAAAATACACTTAGAAAGCAATACTATTGTTCTGGTTTATGTACTATCACTGCCATACATTGCTGCACTTCCAAATGCTTCAGAGATCACAAAGTGCTCTCCCATCCCCAAAATGAAGCCCAGCAAATTGCTAATGATAACAGTTAATGCAACACGTGGAAACCCAGTTGTAAAAATGAACAATGTCAGAAACAGCACTCCGGTTTAACACCCTAAGCAGGCAGCCAAATGCAGCTTACAGACTGGTCCTCCCAGCAGACTCCTCTAAAGAGGCAGGGCAAATCAGGAAATACTAATTATAAGTATCCAAGGAGGATGCAGTGACATTTCTTTGTAAGGCTGGAGCATTTTGTGGCTATTACACTGGCTTTTAACCTCTCATCCCATCATAGAACTCCTTTGAGTTTTGTGATCCCAGCATAAACCCTGTGGAAAAGAGCTGACATTGCAAAACCCCAGCTCTTATCATTAAAGCTAACTGGATCCTGTTCTTCAACCAATTTAAGACAGAGCTGATGCAGGGCATGAATTATCTCCTTTCCTGGCAGGCAGCCTCTCCAGGGAAGGGGGCTCTTCATGCAATCAACAGGATGAGCATCATTGTCTTTAACAGGGTGAGTTGGGCCATGAAAGCACCACCCCTGCCAAGTCCAGGGCACACACGATGGGGAGTCTGCAGATTTCAGCTCCACAGCAGCCAGACCAGGCAGCTCTGGAGATCAAATCAAGATCAGACCTGGCAGCACCCCAGGGCACAGAGTCTGCTTTGACATTTTCAATGCCCTGTGGAAGCCTCCAGGAGCTGAGGATGAGCTGCCAGAGGCATAACAGGCAGAACAAACTCCTTCCTCAGGTAGTTCAAACTCACTGCAATCTTGCTTTTAACTCCCAGAAAACTTAATTGCAACACAGAAGTCCTCTAGTGTTACCTCTTCTAAAAGTTATCTTGTGTTCAAGAACAAAAGTAACGTTCTAAATCCAAGGGAATGAAAGGGTTACATGATCTGTGTGTTAGACAGGTCTTAAAGTGCTCTAATGTCTGGGCAACTGGTAAGAAGGGGGATCTGACCTGAAATATCTAAAAATTCCTATGTGTTTAGGAAGCTTTACTAGTAAACTCAGCTATTGATCACAGTACTGATCCTTTCAGCTTGCACAAACCTAGAATTTTAATACCTCCTCCACATATCAAGAAGAAACTCCAAACTAAGGTCATGTCTTAATAATACCAAAAAACGTTCTTTTAAGATGTTTATTAAATCATTGTTATTAAAATAATGACAGTGCAGCACTTTCAGGTATCCTGTGAGCATCTCCAGGATTAGCCACTGTGGAAACAAATATTCTTGAACAACAAAGCAACCGAAGAGCTTCAGGACGCCAAACTGCACAAGCTCATCCCTTAACACAAATATTGTTCTGAGACTCTAACGTGCACAAATTCAATGGAATTTACTTGCTCATGCTCTAAATCTCAGGTTGATTTCCTTTTGACCACCTCCACCCTTGGCTTAAAACCCAGACAGAGTGCTGGAACAACCTTCAGACATACTCACTTTCAACTCACAAGCTGAGAGCACGGAAGCACTGCAGGTCATAAGGCTCCCCTCAGCAAACAACACCCAGCAAGATGCAGGTCATTCAATTCAGAGCAATAATTCCCACCCCAGGAGGTCAGAGAAGACACTGCACACAAGTCCCATCTGTGGGATACACGAACATACAGCCAACTGCAACAAGCAGGGAGTTACCTCAGGGAAAAGGTGATGTTTCGAAAGCAAAACAGGCAACAGCTTCCACTCTCGGACTTTGCTTAAAGCAGATGCTATTTGATTTTCAAACCCACACCTATTCATAGTTACAGTAAGTGAAAATGTCTGTTGATACTTGTGTTATGCAAGAATCACTCTAATTATTAACTACAGCTCTATGGCCTATGGTGCCTTCTCCAAAGAACCTGCAGGAACACCTCTACTACTGTTACCAGAAATACCAGTTTGGACCTCAAGAGGACCAGCTCTTTGCTGCCTGGGAGCAGCCAGAACCCTGCAATGCTGCAGGAAGGAGACACAGGTTTGCAGCACATGGGAGTGTCCCACTCCAGCTCCATCAGTCACTGTCTCCATCTGCACCTCCAGCACATGGAAACAAGCACACCAACCCACTGCCACCACCAACCTGCTGGACTTCCATGAAGCAGAAAGAAAAAGGCTAAAACTCCAGAGGGAAAAGCTGCCTTCTGGTTTGTTTCTTACACCAAGTTGTTCCTCCAGCATCAGCCTGTCCCCTCCAAATTGCTTTTATATCTTGCTGCACAAAATGTCTTTTTCTTCTCAGAGAGGCTGGAACATCTCATAGGAATGATGACCGGATTTCACAATATGTGGTTTTGAAGGTTGGTGTTAAATTTGACACTGTAGCTCCAAAGTAATTGTGACTAACCACTAAATCAGCATGTGTAATGGATTCCTCTGAACATTTATAGCTAGCAGTTCCATTATGCTCTAATCTGGAAAACGTCTAAACGACTCTCCACAAAAATTAGATGGGAACATAAATGTCTTGATAAAAACAAGATTCCAGAGATACTCCACTTAACCACAGTGACTTCTAAAACATAATGTCTAGTGCAATAACATCCACTGGAGTGCAGTCATTTGCTATTTGATTTTTAAACCCATGCTTCAAGACATCAATCTAGAGACCATCGAGTCTATGCGAAAGGTGAAACAATTAAGAACAAACCTCTAGGACAGTGCTGGGATCTGCAAGGAGAGTGAGGGGCAGCAAAGGAAATGAGGAGCACCAAGAGGCTGCCTGGGAGCTGTGGAGGGAAGCTGCCTCTCCCTGCTGCCAAAGGGTAAGCTCAGAGTCATCCTGTGCTCCTGGATGCTCATCCCTGCACATCATTTCAATGAAAACCCCTCAGTCCACAGGAGAAGAACAAGATTCAGCCTCTTCCTAAAGCTGTGATTTCCAAACTCTGAAGTTCTGGGGATAACACAGCTCCTGAGTGAGAGGCATCATCTCAGAGATTTTGTCTGCCCCCTCTTATGCAGAAAATTAGCCAGAAAAAGGCCTTTATGCAATCAAAACCGCAATAAAAATAATACAATTAGCTAAGCATACAAGAAGCAAAAGAGGGAAGTGTTACTGATTCATTCCATTTTCCTGGAAAAGCTTGAACTGTGTTTAAGCAGAGGACAAGTTGAAATTTTCCATTAGTGAAAAAAAAAAATGAAAAAGAAAAAAGCTTGTTTAAAGAGAGAAGGGGAAAACTCACTCAGGTTAGTGTTCAAGTACAGCACAATAAATTTTGCCACAAAGTCTCTGTTAGGCAGAAACCCTGCTCCCAGCTGAAGGAGCAGTGGAGCTTGCAAAAAGGCTGCTCAAATAACACAAAAACTGTGGAGAGAATAAAAGGCCATAAGAGAATCCCAATCTTCAAGCAGGGAGGGAGCAGACAACTTTTTGACAGTACTCCCACAAAATTTTGCTCCAGTCTCCCTGCCTAGGGGGCACCTGGGAACAGGAGGTGAGGAAAAGGTGGCTGGGATGTGACTGCTACAGGTGACCCCAAAGAGCTCGACAGCATTTGCAGCCTGAAGTGAGCTCATCTTACTCTGGGCCAGCAGCACAGGCGTCAGTCTAAACCAGGGACTTAAAAACACTTCACCACTACACTTTCCTGAGCTGCACCGTGCACTCCTACACCACAACCAAGGATCAAAGCCAAGAGATTGCAGCACATCCCAGCCCTGCTACCAGCATTAAAGTGAAGGGTTTTGCTTGTCCTTAGTAGAAAGGGATGTTTCATCCCAGCTGCACAAGGAAAGATGAAAAACCACTTGCAAAAGAAAAGGATGTTGTCCACATGAGCTAAAAAAAAAAGTCTGCTCCTCACTTCTCCAAACATCCAAAACTGGCTCCCAGCAGCTATCACACTGCAGATTTTAGGATCACTTACTCCAGCACAGATCATGCCCTTGGGACACAATGTACTCTTCAGCTTCCATAAATCCTGCAGTAACCTAAATCCAAAAGAAAGCACATCTCCCAGGTCCTGTAATAGAGCCCAACACAAACTTCCACAAATACAAAAAGGGAATGATTTCCAGCAGCCCAGAACTGCAATTCCTGCCTTTATATTGCATCCCAGATGCCTGCTTCCACTTTCCATAGAAAATTAAGTCAGTCCTCTGTTGTAATCAAAATTATTAGCCATGCCTTAAAAGATAAAGTCCTAGATAGGCAAGCCAGTTGTAAATGCTCATGTGTCCAATGACTTCTTTCTGCCAAATGATTGGTGGGAGGAGATGAGGTTCCCACCCCAAAGCTGTTCTCAATAAGGTTCTTGGGAAGGCAAATACATAGAAGTCACAGGAAAGCATTTTGGTTAACACCTGCTGCCAAAAAATAGCAACTCACCTCACAGACTGTGTTACCTTCCCTTGATGATCAGATTGCAGCTTGAGTGCTCATCATCATGAGATGACAGAGCTCAGGTTTAACCAACCTAACCCCCATTATAAACAACTAAAAGTACTGGGACTCCAACATGTACTGAGACATACAAATACCCTTTAAAAGAGTTTTAATCACAAGAGTAAAGAGACCAGAATATCACTTACCTTGATGGACCATTTTATAAGACATTAAATATTTTTACTGTAAGGGAAAAAATAAAGTATGATACTGCTCTTTATACCCATAACTCTTCTATGATTACAGAGGTTTATAGCAGGAAGCAATTCACCTTCCTGACATCAGATGATACATGAGGAAAGCTGAAGCAAAAATGTTCTGCTAATTCCAGAAAAATAACGTAACATTATGGGAAAAGCAAAAGTAATCCTTCTGAGAAGAAATGAGAGAGCCTTAGATTCTTTAAAAAAGCCTTAATTGCAATTTCCAAAGTACAGTTAATTTGTAACATTTAATACACAAGTTGTCATCAGCCTTAAACCTCAATTTCCAGATTCAGCTGTACCTGGGAGAGCAGCAGGATGGGCTGAGCACACAATCAAATCCTCCAGCATGACTGCTGAGCCTCGGCAGCCAAGCCTGAGAATCTGCTTATATATTTTACAAATAACCAGATCCTTCCATAATCCAGGCTCTGAGAAATTTTTATCTCACCATGAGCTCAGTTATTCTTAAGTCCTTTCTGTGTTTTTTTTTCTCTAGGCTGCCTGATACACTGACCAATTTTATAAAAAGGATTGGCTGACGGGAGGTCTGGATTCAGGTCAAGCAGAGTTGGCTATTTCAGTGTGCTCTTTCAGATGCTGCTGGAAAAAAGAGATCCAAAACTCCTATTTTTGCCTACACCCTCAAACAAACCTGCCTAGGAAAGGTATCTCTTCCTACAGCCTTCTCCTGCAGTGGCCTGGCTGTTACAGAGTCTGAAACAGCTGCTGCTTTTGGTTCTCCAGGTCCCCAACCCAAGGCTGATAAACCAGCCAGGATGGACAACATCACACGGATGCATCAACTCACCCAGGCTGCTCCCCAGGCCTCTGGGTCCTGTAACAGGGAATCTCAACTTTCACTTGTTCAGCAAGTCTCTAGACCCTGCACCCTCTGCTCATCTTGGTGCACACACAGCTGCAGCACTGACCAGCCCCAAGGCGTAAGACAGAAAGAATTACAGCAGGGGACAGCTGGCATCCCAAACAAGAGCAAAGACATGCAGTACCCCAAGTCTGCAGAGCACAAAACTTCACCACTCCAGGGCAACAAAACGTGCTGACACCATTACTGATCCCTATTCTGCAAAGCCCTGAGCAATAAATTTAAACACTGAGTCTATGCTTAAACAATATATTTAAGTACTTTTGTTAACACAACAGAAGTCAGGCTTGACAAGATATAGTTTGTGTGCCTCTTAAACCTAGTGATGCACAACCTCCTTCTGATCCCATCTCCAGAAATACCTGCACCATTACGTGTCATCACTTAAATGTCCCAATAAATAAATTTTAAAATATTTATGGCAGATTTTTCTAAAAGCTGTATTGTACCAAACCCCTGGCCAAATGCAATTAGCCATGCTCAAAGACAAGGATAGTTAACATATTTTCATCCTTTCAAGCAACAAAATAACTCAGTAATTCAAAACACAGGGCAGTGCTGACACATTTCCTGTGCAGTATTTTCTGTATTTCTAGGAAAAATGTAATTTCTTCTTGCATGTGGTAGCATGTTAACTATGCCACAAAATTCTGGGTGATAAAGCAGCTTGCAGAACCATTCCCCAGTCAAAACTCATCCCTAGCCACTGCCCTCTTGTTCAGCTCTTCTGTATCACTGCTAGCTCCAGTCTCCAGCAGGTATTATCAGCACTACCCTATAAATCTAACTCACTAAGGAAGTTGTCTCTAGCCATAAAATTCTGAGTGCTTGTATTCCAACCCAGAACACTGCTGACATCCAAAATGCAACTATCAGCATGGAAAGTGAGCCAGTAGAAGGCTGGCTCATCTCAGGAAAAGCAGCTGCAGGTGCAACTACTCTTTTCATTTGTTTTCTGCCTCTTCTCTGGAAATGGGATGAAAAAAGGCTTTCATAACTCTACTTCACAAAATCCATTAGTTATGTTTATGGGCTCACCTGGGGTCTAGCTGAAGCAGGACTGACTTAAATGGCAATACAGGATAGTTTGGGAAATTAACAGAGTTTAAGAAATACAAGGAACTGACAAACTGAAGTTTCTCCTGGGTCTCTGCTACCACTGTGCATTCTGATGGTCTAGTCCCCTCCACTCTGAGCAGCTGCAGCCTTGACAGCCACCAGACAAAGCACCAGCCTAAAGCACGGCAGTTTCATTCCTACTGACTTTGGTCAGGACATCTGGTGTCAGATACCCAAAGTCTCCTGTTTAGAGGGCAGGTCCTGGCTTTTTCAGTGCATCCTTCAGTCAGAGCACCAGGTTCACAAACACACCTTTAGAGCATGATTAGATCTTACTTTAGGACAACTGTACCAGGCTTAAGATCTTCCTAAGTTGTTCCTTTCAAAAAGCAAAGTTGTACACAGATTCATCCATGAAAAGGGGTGAAAATAAGATCATGCAAGAGGTCTGGCCTAGAAGCAACCTGAGCACACCTGGGTGGTGTGACCCCACACCAGCAGCCATGTGGACAGGGAGCTTCCCTGTTACCTTCCTGGGAAGGGAAGGAATGCCACAACCCTCCCAGGACACCAGCACAAACATGGCAGGCTGGAGTTACCTGTCACTACAGCACATTGGTTTTGTATTTCAACACTACAGCTTCCTTAAATTCAAACTGAACACAAATATTTCCAGTGCCTCTACCTAGGACTAGTCACATATGAGCAGCAAAGCTACTACATGCAGTCAGGCTAGGAAATTCAACATCCTTTATGCTATGTACAGATGGAAAGATATCCTCATGCAAAGAGCTGAATTACACAGATAAGGCAGTGGCTGAGAGGAGATGACAGGCTTGGTGATGAAGGCAGGACTCATCCCAGGTATAAGGTTCTGGCTTCTCAAATCCCACTCTCATGTTGATGTACCATTTGTCTTTCAGGTAGACCAGAACCAGCATACAGACCCAGCAGCAACACATCACCTGAAAGCCAAACAACTTACAGCCAGCTGCATTTGAAAGCAAAAATTCTATTCCACATTTTGTTGACCTAAAGACCTAAAGTTACTGGAAATCACCAAAGTAACAAAACCCAAACCTACTGAAGTTTTGGCTAAAGATGTGCACTGAGAAAAAGACAAAATGGAGTGACCATGCCACAAAACAAGCTTATTCTCTTACCAGAGACTGACTTGCAGCACACAAGAATTAGAGGAGTTAAAGGCTAATTTATGCCATTTATGTTTTTGCAAATCACTCAGCTACCATCCAGCAGGCACATCCTGTTGTGTCTGACATTTCCTTGAGTGCTTTTGTCTTCTCCCTTCTCTGTGCTGCCACTGTTCTGATTAGACCAAACACCCCCACAGAAAAAGAAACAGCTCTGTGAAAGGCAGAAGCTACACAGGCATCTTCCTCCCCTTCTACAGCTGATGGAATTAGTTCCAGGAGGAACAAAAAACTGCTGCTCTTGTGGAAATGTTGAAGGGACAGATGCCTTCTCCCACCTCCAGCCCCATTTAACTCCTCCATGGGGAGGAGAACCCCCACAGCACCTTCATTATCAAGGTGAGTTAACTGCTGGCAAAAAATAAGATAAAGTTAGTACCTGGGAGGTTTTGCTTAAGCAGGACACAAGCTTATTCCAAATAACTTTCTCTGAACCCATAACAAAAAAAAAAACCTTGCAACCTCAGAATGGCTTGGGATTGCTCCAGGGACTAACTTTCCCACAGGCAAAAGGAAATGCTCTCCCCTCAGTTACCCTGAAAGAGAAACTCTCAAAAGCAACTTCTCTGGCTCTGACCAAGGAAACATTGTTTTGCCTAACAGGAGGGTTAAAATAGTTGCTTTTCTCTGAACCCAAGGAAGGCTGGAGAAAATAATCAGTGGCAGAGAGTGTTTTAGTCACCCGATTTGGGTGTCTGCCGAAGGATCTTGCAGTTCAAACAGCACTGAATGAGCAGATTGCCATTGCTGGGAGCCTTGCAATGCTTTAACTTGGCCAAAAAAAATGGACTTATGGCAGAATTGATCTTCCAGCTACTTGGACCTCTAAGAGCATCAAAACTGCACAATCCTTTTGATTACGGGAAATTAGGAGTATTTGCTACAAGGATCTCATGAAAGGCAGACTCTTCTTCATGCCTTTATGGAGATGTGCAAAATCATTTATGCCACAAGATTATCTCCCTCAGAGCTGCATATATTTAGTTATATTACATCAAAAGTTTGGCTCCTTCAGAGTTGGATAAGCAGCTGAGAAGCAAGAAGTAACATGATTTGAGTCTCACCCCTAATGGATCTTATGATTTATAGGCCTCTAAAGACTAATGATTTTTTTCAACACTAAAAAAGAGGAGATTTCACTCAAAGCTGTATATAATAGCTTAAATGGATTCAGTCTTTAAAAGCATGAACAGCTGAGAAAGAAGGCTAAAATCAGGGAAGAAGAAAAAAGCTGGTCCTAAATGCCACTTATTCACAAACATTATCTTGTTATATGCATATATTCACTATCCACCCAGAGATATGGGAGTGGATGAAAAAGGCAACAGCAAATTAAGTGTTTAGACGTTCTATTTCCACAAAACCCACCCCACTCCATGTTAAACACAGGTCCCACCCAATGAAAACATATTAAAGGAGTTCTACATTGGCTGTTTACATCAGCAATACGAACTTAAATGCAAAAGAATAGATTGCTTTGGCTTCTTAGTCTCATATTAGCAAATGCAATTATCTTTCATTAATTTTACAGTGTTCACTGTAGAAATTAAATAATTTCTTCATGTCTAAGAAAAACTTTACCGTGTTAATTATTCATAAATACCAAAGTCTCCTACTTATTACTCATCACAAATGTGATTCGTTTCAATAACGCCTGAATAATTTGGTGCTACCCTATTAGTCGCAGAACACAATGTACAATTGCCAGCATCAGCAAGTCAATCACAAACAATAATCCACGCTTGCCAGCTGCCAAGGAAGAAGAGGAGGAGGAAGGGGAAGGCAGGAATGGCATTTTCCCCCCACCCCAACCATTGTGCTGCCTCCACAGAAAAGGAGAGTCCCACATCTCCTGTCGTGGTTGGCTTTGATCCATCCAGGATGCAGCAGAGTCAGGCACTGCTCGGGCAAGAATTCCATCCCAAAGCGGGAGCAAGGACCCAGCTCCCGAGGAACAAAGGCAGCAGCTGGGGATGCTCCCCTGCTTTGCCTCCCTCAATGGGAATTAACTGATGGAGAAGGGAAAGGGAGATTAATCCTCACAAGTATGTAAGGAGCCTACAAGGGTAATTCCAAAAATGGCTGAGGGCTGCTCGCCCACAGTAATCCCTGCAGAGTGAAACAAAGCCCAGGCACCATCGCTGCAGCAAAGTGGGTAAATAAGGAATTACCCAGAGTTTTGTGCCCTGGCCGCTTGGCTGCTCAGCAGGTCGAGCTTATGGGAGGAGGAGAGATGACTGAAAAGTTACTGCAGGAGTAAAATAAGCTGAATATGCTGGAGTTACAAGTTTTTGTATTATTTCTTCAGTAATTTAAAAAAGATAAACCTGTGCGCATCACCAAAATCTCTTAGAGTTGCACCAAATCACAAATACAGACATATATATAATTTTTCCATAAAAATGTCAAGAAAACCTTTGACACAAGGTTCACTTGACATGAGTTCCATCCAGCCCAGTTGTCCTGCCCTTGGCATGGCTCCCAGAGGCATCCTGCACCCTTCTGCATTTCCCAAAGCCTGTGTCTTCTCAGAAGGACCCATTCCAACATCCCATTTTCAGCCACATATTAATTATTTTTGCTTTCTAGCAAGTTACATGAGCTAATTTGGACCAATGCCATACAGAAATGCTGCCTTTATTATTACAGTTGTGGAGAAAGTAAATTAATGCAAAGGATTGCACACAGAGGCCTAATCCATTTGAGGTAAATCAATGCATTGCACATTTAAATTGCTCTGCTTTCCTTCAGAAAAGTACATTGAAGTGATTCATTAGGCACTGAACTGTTCACAGAAACAGACCAATTCTCTTAGGCATGCCAGTGCATCTCTGCTAGTTAAATTTAAAAAGCAATCAAATCTACTAATAAGTCCTTTTTGCCGACATTTACATCAGTAGAGAACATGATTCCTGACAATTCAGATTAAATAAATGAAGCACAAATTAATCTCAGTTAATATGTCTCAGAACAAATGCTCAACTTGTTAAACTTAAAAATCTGTCTTTTAATAAAAATAACTTATTGGTAATGCCTGACTTCCAAGCGCCTTTGATAACCTTTATTAAAGGTTATAAAGTTATCAAGAGGGATCACAAGGCACAATCTGTGTCTATTTTAATACAGTCAAAGCATTTATTTATAGTTTAACTTGAATATTTATAAATTCCAAAAGAAAAATTGGCAGAAAGGTACCCTTTTAATAAAAAGTAATCATGTCTTAGTACAGCAACATCATGCCACAGTGTTCAAATTCCCACTTGTATTCTTCAGGAAGGACCAACTCAGACAGCATATGGAATAAACAATTCAAGGTGTAACACTTGTGCCTCATATCTTGCTCTACTGCAATCAATGGGTTTATTTCTGCAACAATTAATGCTTTCTCTTTACCCACAAGAAATTCTCCAAACTTAAAGGCAGTAGGAAACATACTTTCAAATAACTAAAAGTCAATTTGCGCTTTATTAGAGGAGAACTGAAGAGACCTAATATGAAAAATTATTTTTTAATCCCTTTAAGAAGTCCAACACTTTATCTGCAAAACCAGCAATACCAATTTAGAGAGCTTTACAAGTCCTATAGCTCAAACCTAAAAAACCCACGAACTTAAGTTTATAACCAAGGCTTTCAAGATCACGTCTTATAATGGGATTAGGTGAAGGAAACACTTATATGAAAATTATCCCTTGCCCTTCCCCTCAAAACCCCTTTTTCACTCTGGTGAAAAAGGCTGGTTCACTGCTCCTACTGCTTTGGTCTCAACAGGTGCCACACAGGGAAATTCAGCTGCTGGAGGTGCACATTTGTGGGTGGCAAGATAGTATTCACTGCAAATCCCACCCTGCAAGCACCAGGCTGAAACAAGCAGGGTCATTAGGAAATCTTGCTGATCAATGAAGCAGCTCAGAGTCACTCAGGCCTGGCAGCATCTCTGCAAAAGCTCTGGTTTTTGGTTGCTTTTTTTTCTAGTTTGGTGTTTTTGGTGGTTTGTTGTTTTGGGTTTTTTTTTTTTTTTTTGCTTTATAACTGTTGCCCAGTTTTTCCCAGGGAGTTTCAGGGATGTGCATTTCAAGGGCACCCTCTTGGTGCTCTGGCCAGAGCCCAAATAAGAGCAGGTCACCCCATGTGCTCGCTCACAGCCTCCAGCTCAGCTGTGCTGGTCCCCTCTGTCCCCAGGCAGCCCCCCAGGCTTCACCCCAAAAGCAGCAGCACTGGGGGACTCTGTCCTTGGAAATGGTGTCTGTTCCACCAGCTCCTGCCATAGCCTGCATTATCCACCCAAAGTCTTGGGGTGCCACAGGACCCTAAAGCATCTCTTCAGCCTACAAGGGGTTGAGTGCTATTTATGGGGCTTAACTATTCCCCAATCCACCACCACAGGTGAAACACAGAGTTCATCCACTTGCACAGCTATATAACACCTCTGCAGTGGGGAGAGGCACACTCAACAGCTGCTAAGAACCAAACCCTACAAATGACTTTTCTCTTCCTGCCAGTGCTACATGAGGGTTTTCCCCCTCCACACCAAAACAGTTTACTGGGAAACTGTTGCCAATACCTTTGTAGCTAAGTACACACAGCACCATGACAAAAAACTCACCTTGGGGAAAACTAAAAATTAAACTAACCCCACCTCAGACCCAATACTACAGACCTCAGAGTAGATGACTCCACATTTTCAGGAGCATCTGGTCTAATCTGTTCAGCCAACAGAGACACACACTGTGTTTCCAGTTTGCTAGGAAATGTTTCAACCTTTTTTTTTGATTTTGTTAAGACTCAACTTGGAAGGGTTTCACTAACATGCAGGGACAAGATAAGAACACCCACACTGCCAGCAGCTTCTGCCCCACATCACAGCCTGGTGCCAACATCAGGCCTCCCAAAAGCCAGCAGGCACCAACCTGGCCCAACAGGCTTGTACCAGCAGCACGAAGTTTCTTCCAATCTCAGACTGTCTGGCTCCAGAGGCAGTTCTACAAGCTCCTTCTCCTTTCAACAGGGAACATCTCCTTCCTTTAACACTACCCAGGAAGAACATCAAATACAGCCTGACCTTCAACCACAACCACATCTCTCACCCAACGAGGGGACAAAGCCACGACACCACTTAAGAATGCTGGTACCTGTATTTGCTCCTCTGTCTCATTACATTTTCCTGTCTAACCTCAAGGCCTTTTGTTTCTTGCAATGGTGCCACTGGATTTACTGCTATAGACAACTTCAGTAGACACTTCCCATAATAATTAGCCAGAGCTGAGAGAAATCTCTGTTCTGTGATGCACAGTTACTTTGGATGCTGCCTCAGTTCAGTGTGCCAAAAGCTTTGAGGCTTCCACAATCAATCAAGTGACCCAAGTCAGTCACTCATGACTAGGAAAAAGCACATTTCTCCTTTCTCACCACTGGTGCCAAGAAGCTGAGACAATCCCCTCCTTTCTACCACCACCATCAGCCCATTCCACCCACCTCCCAAGTGGCAGATCCAAAGCACTGAAAACATCAACTTTGCCTACACCTTCCCCCTTCAGTCTTAGGTGATTTCTGGATGCTGCAGTGGTGAGCAGGGCTGATGGAACAGGAGACACACAGGAACAGGAGCATACAGAACATGCACTCCAATGGGATCCAAGGACAGAAACTCAAAAATTCCTCCCCCCACACCCAGATAACCATGTTCCTCCAGGGGAAGAAAGAACCAAAGAAGGAAAAGATCTATTTACCTGCTTGCTACTTGTTAAGGAGAACAAGCCGCCCTTACAAAGGAAAGGAAGTTTTGGGAGTCTATATGCTCACAAAAGGAAAGCACCATGGTGTTAAATCTACCTCAGGACTGTGTTAAAGCACAACAGCCATCCTGAGTATTTCTACTGCTCCAGTGAAGGAATCTGCATGCCAAACCTGCAATTCCCAGAGAAAACAGAGGCAGACTACTAACAGAATTAAGAGCAGATAATGCAGGATGACTGCTGCAGGCAGCAAGGCTCTTCATGTGCACACCCTCCAGCCTGATCCCATCACACCCTAGCACAGGGATGCTCTGCACCCAGTGCTGAGCATTGCATGGTCCAGGACAGAGTTTCCTCCAGACTAACAAAGACTTAACTTTTAAATAAAACAAAAGTCCCCTAGAGACCAGACCAGGTAACCAGCAATCTGACTAGTAGACTCACCACGCCTGAAAAGACAAATATCTGTGCAAAGTAATCACACATAGGTGCAAGCTAAAAGGCGTGATGGAACATTTGGGTATTTCCAGACAAGGCTACACAGCCCCAAGACAGTAACTATAGACTGCTTGATGCAGCTGCCAAGGAGTTCAAATCACTCTCACAACAGGCCTAACTTTTCAATCATCTGTGATAAATGCAAGAATTTCCACCCTTGTCAAGCCAAGGTTCACTTGAGAAAATTATCCTCTGATCCTGATTGAATCCTTCTCCCTGCCCTCACAATGCTCCCCAAATGGGCCTTGCACTCCTCCAAGTTGCTTCCCCTTCTCTCAAGATTTGCACAGCAGGGTTGTGACTTCCTTTCCCTTCCCACCAGCACACATGACCCAGGATGGTCAGGCCTCCCCCTAAAAGCCTCAGTTCAGGAATAGCCAAGCTGACCCCACTTGGAGCCAGCACGGCTTCCTGGCTTAGACACTTCCATCCCACACCTACTGCTGCTCTGAAAGCAGCTTTTATCTGCCCAGAAAGGGCCGAGACTTTCTGTCTGTTACTGGCAGTAGGTAGAGCTGCTATTTAACCAGTTGTCAGCTGATCCACTGCTAAATTGAGAACACAAACTAAAATTAAATACGAGGTATTAAAATGGGCAGAAAGACTTGAAAGGACTATTCATCATTTAAGAACTTCGCTTCCTGTATTTGTAAAACATTTTGTAAAATATTGGAGTCCAAATAATTGTTTGTCAAGACATTTTTTTCTGAGACTAACTGTAGCTATTCAGCAAGCTGTGTAATTAGGTTATTAAAAGTATAATATAATTTCGAAGGCTTTGAGAGAGTAGACCTCTACCTAACACAAAATCATCACAGCTTCATTTTCCTCCCTCTCTCCTGGCTTCAGTCCCAAGTCCTAGCGACCTCTCAGAAGTCAGCTGCTGTTTATAGGATGAAGAACCATTGCTCTGAAGTCCTGAGCAGGTACATGCACTGCTTCCATTCCAACTCAGGAAAGCATGTCTGTTATCCAACAAAGGAAAAAAAATACAAAGCCAAAAGCTGCAGACAAAATCGCAGCTCTCTGTGCCTGATGTTCCCTTCCCCCTCTGGGAGTGGTGGGTTCAGGACAAGAAGCCTCCCATTTTTCTGGAGGGCACAGCTAAGACCGAGCACAGACAGACCTGTCTCTGGGAAAGGAAGGAAATCCCTGACCCACAGCTAAAGCTTTGCAGGCCAGGCCCATCTCTGGGGAAAGACAAACTTGTATCACTGGAAGCACTACAGCAAAACAGAGCACATGCTATGCGATTTATGTTTCTGCTGACAAACAACATGTTTATAGGACAGGTAAAATAAACTACATAGCCACAAGGCTCAGCAGCCTGGAACCAGGAAGCTAATAGACCCAGAGGGCAAGGAATTGGTCCTGATGTTAGCAAATGGGATGTCACAAAAATTGGACAATTAAAATTTAAAGCAGTAAGGAAGACAAAAGAGCAGGAATCACAATAGCCAAGTCTGATGAAGAGCTGCTCCTTGGGTACAGGACCATAATGATGCTAAGCATTTTTCTACTAGATGGCAGTGTAGTGTCACACTATATAAAAGGAATTCTAGAAAGAAATTGCTTTGTATTTCAAGTGAATCTGTGCTTAGACTTGACTTCAGATAGCATGATAACAGTAGCCTCTTTGTAAAGGGACCTGCCATTAGTCTCACAGTGCAATAGGAGTGATACTCTAGTTTCCCCACAAAAGAAGGGGAAAAGATACTGAAACTGCTACACATTACAGCTGCATGCATAGCTCCAGACAAGCTCCTGAGTCTGTTACAGCCGAAGGTGGGCTCTGATCAAAGAGCTCCGGGAGCAGAGGAAGCAGGTCCTCACTGCTCAGGGGGAAAAAGCAGCTGGGCTTCTAAAAGGCAGGGGCAACTTTTATGCAACCCCCTTGCTATGGTCAGGGGAGGTTGGCAACTTCAAAGGAAGATCCAGGAATGAGGAGAGAGCAGTGCCACTAAAATTCAAAATGCAAGCACAAAATAATCAAGGTTAGGGCTGAAGAACAATGCAAATATTTGCAGGTATCTGATCCATAACGGTAACCTTTACTTTTCAAGGCCGCCGTTCTGAAGCCAAACTTCAGGTACCAAGAAGATACCAACACTCCCTAAACCAACACTTAATTCTTGGCGTGCACTGGAGCTACAGGAGGAAGCTCGCAGGCAGCCGAAGCACCCTCTCTCCTGCGAGAGCCGCTCCGGGGGTCCCCAAGCTGTGGGGCTGCCAGGCCTTTTCCCGTGTCACCGGGCTCATCACCCACCAGCGGTCACAACCGCGACAGCCGGCGGGACATCACTTCCATCGCCCTCCTGCCGGCGGAGCGGGGCGGGTTTTGCTCGCTCTGCAGAGCCCGGGGCACGCTGCACCCACCGCGGCAGCCCCGGGCCGGTGCGGCTGCCGGAGGTGGCACCGCTCCGTGCCGGGATGCTCGGGTCACACCGCGCTCCCCCTCCCT
Organism: Sturnus vulgaris; assembly: GCF_052056855.1. Taxonomy (NCBI): domain Eukaryota; kingdom Metazoa; phylum Chordata; class Aves; order Passeriformes; family Sturnidae; genus Sturnus; species Sturnus vulgaris. The sequence continues at coordinate 12,357,308 of NC_142256.1, read as the reverse complement.
CCTCCCGCCGCCGCAGCATCCCCGCCACGGCTGCGCCCCGCGGGCCAGCGCCCGTCCCGCCGCCGCACACCGGGCACGGACCGGGCTGCGAGGGGAGCCCCCCGGGGCACGGCCTCACCTGGAGGGCCGGAGCCGCACCTCCTTCTTGCTGTCCACCACGGAGGGCACGCAGTTGGTGAGCTCGGTCCAGTCGGCGTGCAGCCCGCAGCTCCAGCCGGTGGAGAAGCGGGAGAAGAGCCAGGTCTCCCGTTTGCCGGGCCGGTGGCAGGTGCACTTCTTCTGGCCGGCGCGGCACTCGCAGGGCTGCTCCAGCTGGATGTTGCGGACCAGGTGCCGCCCGAAGGTGGTGCCGCCCGTCTTCTGGATGTGCAGGAACACGATCAGGTCGTCCCCCTTGATGTTGAAGTCCACCCGCCGCAGCAAGTCGTCGGCGGAGAAATTGAAACGGGGAACGAAACGCGCCGGCGTCTCGTCCTCCGCCCGGTACGGGTCGGCGGCGGCGGCGGGGCTGAGAGCGCGGAGCCGCAGGAGCTGGCACTCGGTGCCCGGGCAGACGTACTGCAGCACGATCACGGCGAAGAGGAAGAGCATCACCAGCGCCAGCAGCACCTTGTGGGACCGGTCCTCCATCGTCGCCGGGAGCGCCGCGCATCGCCGCCGCCGCCCCGCTCAGAGCCGCCGCCGCAGCCGCCGCCGCCGCCGCCGCGGGGGGACCCGCGCCGCCGCCATCGCCCGCCGCTGCCCACGGCCCTTCCCGGCAGCCCCCGCGCCCGGCCCCGCCGCGCGCCTCCGCCCGCCCCGCCGCGGCCGCGCCCCCTCCCGGCCCCGCCCCCGCCGGGACCGCCCCGCGCGGCCGCTCCGGTACCGGCGCCGGGACTGCACGGGCACCGGGACTGCACCGGCACCGGGACTGCACCGGCACCGGGACTGCACCGGCACCGCCCCCGCCGGAACTGCCCCGCGCGCCCGCTCCCGCACCGGGACTTCACCGGCACCGCGCCCTCCCCTCCTCGCCGCGACCGCCCCGCGCGGCCACTCCGCGCTGGGATTGGGACTGGGACTTCACCGGCAAGGCCACCAGGACTGGGACCTTACCGGCACCGCGCTCCACGCACGGACCGGGACTGGCACGGCACCGGGATCGTCGCGCACGCCGAGCGTGCTCTGAGTGTCCCGACCCGGGGCGCACCGGGATGCTCCGTGCTCCTGTGCCCGTGCCTGAGGAGCGGCCGTGCGTGCCCCCTGGCCATCCTGCCCGTGCCCATCCTGCCCGCCCCAGTGCCCGCTGGCAGCAGCTGTTCCACCGGAACATCCCCGGTAATGGCACTGGCGGTCTGCGGAGCCACCGTCCCGCCCGGCCGTCACACACGCACATTCCCATCGCTGGGCACCGAGGTCTCCGCTCTCTCTGCACCTCACACCAACACCCAGTGCTTTGGTTTTGTTTTGGGTTTTTTGGGAGGAGAGTTGGTGCATCAACTGTTTTTCTTGATGCCCCAAGTGGTTTCTGTTGATTCAGGTAGCAAATACCTGCGCTATCTCTGTCAGCATATTTCAAAACCTCTCTGCGCAACGAGAGTGTTCTGTAAATAAAACAATAACAACAAGGGCTCTGTGGATTTATCTCTGATTACAGTCCTGTGTATATTTGTATGCAAGTGATGTTTAGCCCTCCAGCTGCTGGTGGCTGCTCAGTGAGGGCTGTGGGTGCTCACACACATGGGTGCTCACCCCGTGTTCCCCCCGTGCCATTCCACAGGGACACCCCCCAACACGAGCCAAGACCTGGCAGGACCATGGAGCACAACACAGCCAGTGAGCCCGAGGCTTTCCTTTCCCTCTTGGTGCAACTGATGTTGGGGCAATTAATGCCTGTGAGAACTGCAGCCTTGCAAGAAAAAAAAGCAATTAAAAAAAAAAAAAAAAAGAGCTTTCTGGCTAAAGGCTTTCACCCCATGCCCAGAGTACTGTCGTTCACGGAAAAGCAGCTGAGGAAGAACCATGGGTTTGACCACCCCCAGTTTTACAGATGTGCTCCAATACTTAACTGATTTTACACAGAGGTGCTGCATTTCAGGAAACCCCAATCTGAGGTAGGGCTGGAAATGTCTGAGCTTCTCCTTCCCCTCCCCACCGCACCACCTCAGCTTTTGCTTCCCTGTCCCTTGTGATTCCTCTGTTTCTCTGCCTGGCCAACTAGCCTAGAGCTGAATTTTCTAATATGCACAGCAGGCAGCAAAGAAAATAGTTTGTAAACACTCTCCCAGACCTTTATACATCATAAAACAAAAAAACCCAAACAAACAAACAAACAAACAAACAAAAAAAGACTTGCCTCCTTTTTCCACTCCTCTCAAGCAATTCTCTCTAAATAATTTCAGCAGGTAAATGTGGTGTTTGGAGGTGATTTCTTTATGGTTTTCATCCTTGAGCAACCTCTCCTGTCTTTTCTATTTTTTCCGGCTGTCCATAATATTTTGAAAACATATACACTCACAATAATAGGCAATTTTATCACAAAGATTCTAGGCATGAGAATTACTGAGTTCATTTGCTTCCATTTGGATCTCCAAAATGAATGGATTGCACCATTTAATGAAAACTCTGTGTTCTGAGATTCAAGCCTTAAAATTATAAAGATGTTCCTGTGCTTTATATCCATCATTCTCTCACAGTCATTTGTATAAAAGAATATGTTTGCTTCCAGTTTTATTTATTTTACATTATGAAATAACAAAGATGTGTGGTGAGTTAAAACCAATCCTGAATGTTAATACCTGGGAATTAAATGGATAGAATAACAATGGTCTAATGTCTACACTAAATTAATATATACTATAAAAGATATGATGCATACTGGGTTGGTGTTCCCAGCAGAGCCATTATTTTGGAATGGGCTAAACAAACAATGATCATCCTTTCAGTCATGAGTGATGGTCTCCAGTCTGCTGCCTTCTCACTCTCAGTATGTAAATGATGCTCTCGAGCTTTGATCCAGGGACCCAAAACATTTGTTTAGGCATTAAAGAAATGAAGGTTGCTCCGAACTAGATAAAAGTGGCCCAGAGCAGAGCTGTTAAGGTTTCACAGCACAGGCGAGATTTGATGGCTGGCAGGGCAGCTGGTTTAAGTTAAGAGGTCAAGCAAAACCACTGAGTGCCCGGTAACACCAGCGAAAATAATCTCCACTCCTTCTCCATGGCATCCCCAAACACCGGATCCCTGATCCCACTCCCCACACACGACCCTTTTCTGCTGGCACAGGGGATCCCCTCACCCCGTGTCTCAGTGCATGGTCATGCCCAGGCGAGCACATGGCTGTGGCCACAGCTCCTCTCCTGCCTACAAGTGTCCTCTGCCACCGGCTGGTCCCTTCTGCACCACCCTGTCAGCAGCTGCCTCTCCAGTGCAGCAGGGCCAAGCTGAGCTGGTGAAGGATCTCATTTTGGGCTGACCCTCTCTTAATTATCCACGGGAAAGTTCAGAAAATCAGAGGTTTGTATGCAAAGGCACCGGGTGTTTGCCCAGAGACAGATCAATAAAACACCTTGTGCCTCAAGCCCTAGATTGATCTCTGCTTTAGGAAACTGTTGTTAGCTCATCAGTTGGGGCTGATCATCACATCCCTGCATATTTCCTGAAAACCTTTGTTTCCACAGCATCTGAATTTCACCTCTGCATTTGGCTGGCAAATGGTGACTGCTTGGCTCCAACAAAAAGAAAACACACATCAGCTTTGAGATAAGAAGGTTCTTCATGAGTAAAACAGAGCTTTACCTGGCACTGAGGCCTCCAGCTTATTGAAAGGAGCGAGGTTTCCTATCAGTTCAGCCTGAGTAGGTCCCAGTGTCCACTGTTTGGTACAGGTAAGGGCAGGAGCACAGACAGCTTGAACTCCCTGGGCAGATGGGCAGGATGGGGCTGTGGCAGCCTTGGCCAGAGCTGGGGCAACCCCAGCTGCTGAGGCACCCACAGCTGCTGGGAAGATGAAATCTTTTTCAGATAAGAGGGGAAACCTTATTTGCACAATAGCACAATTAGAATAACTTGATTAAAAGAAATGCAAACGAGCCATTAGGTTTGCTTAGTCTCCTTGTAATGTGATTCATCTTATAGTACCTGTGCAGGAAGGGGGAGAAGATAGATGAAATAAGTACAGAAAAGACTCCTATGTCATGAAAAGAGCATATTTATTAAAACAACAAACACAATCATCACCACTCCATCTGCTGCAGCTTTCCTTTATGGAATTGTCTATCTTGTCTGGAATCGCTGATGGCTAAACAGGTTTGTGGCCAGGGCATTTGAAACCATTTATCCCATCATTTGTCCTCAAAGTGATGAAGTGGATGCTCTAGCTTTGTCCCCAGCTGTCCCAAAAGGACCTCTCCTCCAGCACTTCCATGACATACGCAAACCAGAAACTTTGATAATTTTACTTCTCCTTTGAGACTGGGTGAAACCGGATTATGGGGTCAAAAGGTATTGCCAGGACACAGACAGCGTTGAAGACACCACTCTACTCCCTGAGGAAACAAGGCTTAAAGTGAGTGGAAAAGCACAGAGCAATGAGATGGTCATTGCATGGGAGAAGAAGCAAAGCCAAGAGCAAGGAAATATCTGGGAAAGGCCCAAAGAAATGCTGTGGTGGAAGAGAGATGGAAGCCCTGCTAGCACCTCATAGGCTCTTATGTAGTAAATGGTATGCAAATGAGTGAAAGCATGGAGCAGTGGGGTGATGAATAAACTAATTAGAAAATGAGGCTTGATTATTCATGGACTTGACATATCAGAGAGCAGGTAATCAAAGGAATAATACAAGTTTGCATATTCTTTGTGATGTGGGCATCAAAGTATTCCTTCTTGTCACTATGGCATCATTGCTGCTCACTCCTAAAACCAAATACACTTGCTGCAAGTGTAACATCTTGCTCTTTATTAGATGGGCCTTGGAAAGGCTGAGGTGTTCCAAAGAACTCTGTCTTTTCCAGCTATTGAACTGATCTTGCATTTATCTCTACTTATAGATCTTGCCTCCCTGAACACAAACATTGCCCAAAGCTCTTTGGGTGTGTGGTAAACTGGGCAGCCTTTAAAAGCTTGAGCCAAAGACCTCGATACTCAAGGGACCCACCTTGCAAGATAATTGCAAGATAATCCCTTACAGTTTCATTTTGCTGCAGACTCATTGCTAAATAAACTTTGTCTAAGTGCCACATGGCATTTAGATGGACTTGGCAGGAGCTATTTGCACAGAATTTGTTGGGTGCAGGAAGCTTTCAGGAGTACCTCCTTCCCAACACATGGCATCAGAAACCTTCCGTCCAGGCTGTTCACTGCAGCAAATCTTGGAGCCAGAAAAAAGGCAGGCTAGCTTTCAAGTTACAAGGCATCAGCAGAATTTCCATTTCACACATAGATCCTGGTCCTGTGAAAGGTTTTAAAGGGGGACCTGATGTGGGACTGACACCTGGCCATGTACCAAGTGTCTGGGCAACAGTTGGAGGGTGAATAAATGATGCCCCATCACCAATGATTCTTTCCCAGCATGAAACTGGCTGAGAAACTGCTGAAACATCAAATTCCCTTTTGATGAGGACAGCCTGGGACAACTCCAGGGAACAGGATCCATGGGGATGAAAGGGCTCTTTCAAGTATGCCTCTGAATCAGTGGGAAAAGTGAGAAGTTGGGATTGCTCCTGCCACTGTTTGCTTGTCTGGATAATTACAGTGATGGGTATATTAATACCATCTGGCATTAGATCCAAAGAGCAACCAGGCATTGAAAGAGATTACTGGTGAGGTGTGTGAAGAACCCTTTTGGAGGTGCTTATGAGCAGATTAGGAGGAATTAGAAGGGGAGTGAGCCAACAAAGCCCAGGGTTGCAGACCATATGGTCCAAGGGACACTTTGTGCCCACTTGAAGATCTATAATGCAAAGCTGGTGTATCTGACCTAGCTCAGTACAAAACCTGCAGCATTTGCCTGATTTAGGTCGGTGAGAGGCTAAGATAATGTACAGTGGTCTTCAACAGTGGTTTTACACTGAAGATAAAAGCTGTTAAAAGCCTCATACGAATATTTCTTGAGTCTTCCTAAAACCCAAGGGGAACAACATGGCCCTGAAAGGACAGTGAGAAAAGACATAATATTACCTCACATTATCTCAATAAGTAGTCCTGTATGAAGTGAAAGCAGTGGGACTTGGTCCAAGGGCATTGAAGACATGTGAAAGGTGAAATTTGCCCTTCACAGTGAAATTATTCCAGTTTAACAGCACTGGTTTTGAAATGGATTTAGTTAAACTAGTACCACCTTTTGCCTAAACATTCCTCAATCCTAGAGTAGTTAGTATCAATTTAACTTAATTTGGTGTCATTCTGTGTACAGACTGCATCTTGGATGCTGTATAAATATTTGCTTGTTGAAATTGATGCTGAATTTGAGCAATACAGTGTTGTGGAATTAACCTATGTGACAGAGGATCAGATGCAGGAGCAAAAAAAATTCTCAGGAAGAGGTCTTAAATTTCAGATGACTTCATGCAATTACCTAGTTTTTAAAATGAACAGAAGAATAAGTGAAGGTGAACAAAAATAATCTCAAGCATTACCAAATAATAATAAAAGAAGCTTTGAGGACAGCTTCTTCCAGCAGCAGGGCTGATGAATCTTCAGGGAGTGATCCCACAGCCCAGTGAAACAAAGAAATGCTCGTTTCGCAGTGAGGTTTTGCAACTGCAGATTTACCAGGAATAGCAAATAAATAATTCACAGTTTCTGAAGATGTGAAGATAAATTTTCTTTCTTTTACTTCAAATCTAGGATTGCCAAGCTGCTAAAGGCCTACAGAAAACATACCCCTCTAAAAAAGAAAATGAGGGACAAAGCAGGAGTTTCACATTCCAGTTATGTGTAAAAAGATTCCTAAAAAAGAAAAAGCTCCCTTTCCTCCATAGCCCACCCCTCCAAACACACACACTGCTGCTGTGAGTCCACAGGGAAACAGAATATTTGTGTTATATTACACTGAAACTTCTGGAAAAGAAAACAAAAATACAATTAAACATTTAAAATTTCACCACAACAGAATTCAGTAGAAAATCCCCAGCTGGACTGGATGTAAATAACAGATACTGAGTGCAGCAATTTTTTCTGGTTTCCCCAAAACACTCAGGATTCATACCATTGCAGCACTTTGCAATAACTCACAGAAAACTGGAGCAGTGTGAATTTTTACCTCCTGATCCTAAATTGTGGGCCAGCCCCGTGTTTGCATTACTACAGTCACAGGCTGAATCCCTGAATTCCCCCTTGGAATCCCTCTTTGCAGGGATGCTGCCAGTCCTGCATGTGCCTGAGCTGCCACTTCACTGGATCAAAATAGTAGCAGCTATTTTAATCTGCTGCTGGAATACATCTGAAGAAATTCCTTGCAATCCCTTCCTTCTGTTCCCAGCTGACACAGAGCCATGTGGCAGGGAGTGCACATGCAGATGGTGTCCCCTGGCCCCAGCCTTCCTTCCTTGCCTGGGACAGGAGATGATGTGGGGTACCCAACCCATGTGAGCACCACTCCACCCGTGAGGGCTGAGCAGCATGGGCTGCTCCTCCTGCTCAGAGCTTTGGGAATGCTGAATCCAAGGAAAGGATGGCTGGAGACCAGCAGCAGGGTCACCACAGCCTCAACATCCCCTCACCTGTCTGATGCCACTGTGAGGTCTTCATGCCCCAGGCTGAGGGCTGCACAGTCAAACACTTGCTGTGTGTACTAAAGCATCTGGTCCCACACTGCTTAGATCAGAGAAGCCAGCAGATGACCTCCTTTGTGAGCTGAACCTTTGCTAACTGCTCATTGACATAATCAGAAATTAAGTGGGCAGAGGAGAGGGGGGCAATGCTTTGTTTCCTGCCCTCTCACAGGGACAGGGTCCACTGCTCTGTGTGTGCACTGTTACCCACAGATGTGCACTAGGTTACTGTGCAAGGATTACTAGTCCAAAGAGATGAGGAAGAGGTGATATTATTATAATGCCTGAGTCTGGCTCCAATCATTTTCCTTCCCATCTTACCCTATTAAAGGTGAGCAACACAAAATGCTGGCCTTGCACTCTAAGGGGTGGAGGGCAGCACCTCTTAACATCAAAATTTAGGAGATTCCCTACAAGAATATGTGTCATCCTACTGTACAGAGCTTTTATGGACCTGCCTAAGTCCCAAGTGGTACAACAGTTTTCCAAGAGCTCCCTCTAACTCTGAACTTTTGAGACACTCAGGGTAATTAATCTGGCTGTGACACTATGCTGAATACTGTAACAACCAGAAGAAAAATAACTTATCAAAAATATTATTTTCTTTCATGCAAAGAATCAAACTTTAAATGATTCCATCTGTCACTTTCATCTGCACCCTGTTTCATTGGCTGGATTTTGCTCATTAAGATAAATTTCAAGCCAGCAGATCATTTTTACCTTCAGGGCTTTGATGAAATGTAGAGTTTGGGACTTCCTCCCTTCCTCCATTTTTGACAGCCTTGACAGAGGAATAAGTGTTTCTCTCTTATGCTGCTTTGCGATTGTCTGGAATGGCTTTGACCTTCCAAAAGGGAAACACACTAACAGTCAAATTCCTTCTGCTTTCCCCATGGGACTAGGGCCCGGCCAAGCCCTTCCAATAAACGTTTCCCATTCGACCTTGCATCATAAACCCCTCTTTTCTTTATTACTCCACCTCCTCAAAACTTCCTTACCAAACCTCTAGCCCTTTCAAAAAGTGGGCTGGAGAGTTTCTGTGCTATGCAAATGGTTCAAACATCTTTGTTTCCTCCTTGAAAAGACATGAAAGCAATTTGTTGGATTCCTTACCTCATAACCAAACACAACTGTACACTGTGCACTCTGTGTGTTACAGCTCCCTGTGCTTTCAGTCTCAATGACTTATTTTACTGTAAGTGTTAATTATACATTGGAATGGTTTAATGAGGGATGTGATAAATCATCTGCCACTTAAAGTCTTTAAATCAAGGCTGTGTGTTTTCAGTGGGCGCCTGCTCTGTGCCTGGAGCACACAGAGGCTCCCAGTGCATTTACAGGAGGGTGTGTAATCACATGGTCATGGTCAGCCATGGTATTGAGGAATTAGGGGATGAGCAGGATGGCCTTTGTCATGCAGGATGTAAGATTAGTTGGATTTAATGGTCTGTTTTGGCCTTTAAATCTATGAATAGGGAAAAGGAAAGAGGAAAAAGAAAACAAAAAGGAACAGAAGTCCCTATTATAGCCAGCATGTTTCTCTCTTCTGAAAGCAGAGCCAAAGGGACTGCAGGCAGCTGGGGCTAGAAATGAGTGCTGGGCACTCCTTTGCACTGTCCCTGCTCCCAGAGCTCCCCAGGCTCCCCTAAGCTCCCCAAACAGGTTCTTGCAAGCAAATCCAGGAGCCCAAGCCCACTGGGATTTGCTGACGTCTTTCAGAAAACAACGGACTTGAGCACACACACAATGCTCAAATGATTTTCAATTTCTTTTCCCCCTTGAGGTAATTTTAGGTGTTCCAGAACTAGAAATCTAATGCTTTTTCTATTTCTAAATTAAGCTAATTAAAATTTTAATCTGGTGGACATTATCTTATTGCATAATTAGAAGAGCTTATATTGCAGTGGTTTGGTTTGTACCGATCCTTTTTGCTTTAAATTGTGTTTCATTAATTGAACAAGGCTTAGATAGGTGCTTATAAGGTCCTAAGCCAACTATCTACTCTTAACAAAACACTCAATTCTCCCTTTCAGCTGTACCTGCTCTGAGCCTGCAAGCTTTATGCTATAATAGTTTTCCTTTAATGAAGGATGGGTTATTACACCCATGATCCACATGGGAATTTCAGGAACCATAGGCACCCTCACAGACACCATTGTAGACTGACTTCAGCAAACACAAAGGATCCTTGCTGGAAAATGGCAAATCCAAGCCCTACCCACTGACTTGCTGATATCACCTGCTTAACCATAGGTTATTGCATAATTAATTACTCCCAGTTCACTGTTAATTCTCAAATAATCTTTCTATAGACTAGACTGGTAATACTCTGCATTACATTTAAAAGAGATTACTGTTAATTAATTTAGCTCATCTGCATACCTAAAATTCAGCTAAGCCCACTATTGTGCTACCTGTTGTCATTTCAGACATGTAGGACTTCCAAACTCCTGTAGAAAGAGAAAGAGATTAAATTCATCTATACAGATAGAAAACACTTTAAGAAGTTGCTTTTCAGCCTTTCCCATGGGGCCCTGTGCAGAGCAGGACCTGGGATCTGGCAGAACCCTTCCTGCTGGTTATCCATCCCACCAGGAGTCAACTCCCCTCCAAGACTTTCCACCCAGTGCTTTCCAAAGGCACTAAATTTCTTGAAAGCATAAATAACACGTTAAACCACAATTTATCTACTCCTGGGGCTAAGGCACCCGAACCAGTGAATGTAAATCACTCAGAATATTTATGATGTACTGACACATTTCCCTTCTAAAATAGGAGTCCAGCACACATCAATCCTCATAAATGCTCCTCTGGAGCCATCCCCATCCCATTCACCCCAGACACAGCCACCAAATCTGCACAAGAACCTCCACAATGCCCCAGGCTGACATGGATGGGCCAAGGGCTCTGCTTCAACCACAGCAAATGAGTAAATAATTACATTAATAATGAGCTAGACCTTCCAGCTGGCCAAGTCTCAGGAGCTAAGGCACTTTCGCTAAACAATTTCAGATTAAAAAAAAGCAAGCAACCTGCTGTCAAAACTAAACAGCTCCATGCAGCAGAAATCCCTTGGATAAAAATTGCTATTTCTCCATAAGGAAGGCAGAAAACAATTCAGTATAAAAATTTTTGTTTGGTTGGTTTTTTTTTTTCAAAACACACACAAAAACTCTAAGAAGATTTGAAAACACTCATTATTCCTCAGGTAGCAGCTTCTTCTGGAAAGATGGCGAGTGTTAGTAGAAGGTTGCATCCGAGGTATTTTTTTTAAAAAAAAGCACAATTTTGTTAGTCTCTGTTGTCAGCTCCCCTTCATGAGCTGCTTTGGGATTAAGGGGCTGGCAGCAGCCTGGTTAGCTAGCAGGAATTGTGGATCTGTGGGGATGTGGAGCTCTCAGCAGGGCAGTAAGGCACAGCTTGCCCGGAGCAAACCTGCAGCTCCCAGCCCTGGGTTAGGGAGATGGGGAAAACTCGGAGTTGCTGAGCTCAAACACTTGCCTGCTCCTTCAGGTCCTGTTTGGAAATCAACACAAAGTTTCTCCTCAGTTGCAAAACAGACAGTGCTTAAGCAGAATCTATTTCCTAACCAATAACTCATTTCCAGAGCAGTCAGTGACTCTGCCCAAGGTGAGTCCCAGCAGCCTTCTCTGCATTTAATTTGCACATTGGTTTTGTTCAGGATGCAGTCCCTGCATTGCCACCTCTCCAACACTGGCATTTTCCAGGCTCACAGCCAAAGGGATGCTTAGGCAGACATTCCTGCAGACAGAAAGCTAAAGCTGGTTTGCTTTGCATTTGCTCCAAGAGGGGCAGGATGGAGAACAATGGTTTGCATCCAGGCAAGATATCTGAGCTCATCACTCAGACAGTTTGCTTGCAATTAGTGTTCTAGCATGCCTGAGGCAGGGAATGGTCTCTGCTGACCAGACCCTCCACCTCCCTGCCCCCACTGCCTCTAGAGCTGTGTCTCTCACTTAAGTGATGTCAAAACTCAGGGTGTGTTTGCTATGAAGACAAGGGTTCACACCCCATTGTGTCATCCTTCTTGAATTCCTTTCCAGGGATCCTGAAGAATGGGACCACAGCAGTGTTGATGGGAAGAGCCTCTCATCCAGCCTCCTCCTCAAAGTAGGGTTATCACCACCATAAATAAGCTTGGCCATGGCTTTGTCTGACCAGAGCATGAAAACCTTCAGGCTGTGGATGCCACAATCCCACTGGATCTGTCTCACAGAGAAGTTTTCCTGATCTCCAGTTTGAGTCTCCCAAGTTGCTGTTGTCCCTTGTGAAATTATTTGCTTTTACCAGGAAGAGTTTGGCTCTGTCATTTCTGCAGGTACCTGTAGGTCGCTCTTAGCTCACTCCTTCACCAACCCAAACTAGCCCAAGGCACATCAGCCAGAACCTTGAAGGACATCCCAAGCCCCAGTTTTTTCAGTCAAACTGAGATCAGCCAGTTCTGGTAGCTCAGGTCTGGGTCTTGGTCTGTACTTCACAACATACATCTCAGTCCCTTTGACCCAGTCTAGAAAAGCCTGCTCAGGACACCCCTGAGGGGGCACGAAGTTCTCTCACACATATTGTCCAACAGCAGTGCTGAGGCACCCATGCTAAGCAGGCAGAAAAGAGAAGCCATTCAGTTATTATTTGTCCTGCTCACTGAGTTGTCTGAAAACTATGGCTTGGGCAGGCATTAAAGCAGCTATAGCCTCAGTGGCTCAGCAGACGCCCATTATTTGGTGACCCCCAACTGTGTCTTAAAGCCTTCCCAGTCTCCAGCCTGACTAAAGCCCACCCTTTCCACTTAACTTCTAGATTATATGGCAAAACAGCTTCTCAGAATATCCCTGTGCCACACCAAACAATCTTGCTGTCAGGACTCAAATTTCAGTGATTGGTAATGAGTGCACTAGGCATCAGAACTAGGTTATTAAAATATCTTTCATGATGAACAACGTAAAATAAATGCAGATAAATTGTATTATTCTGGGTCATTTAATTTTAAGTGCAGCAGCCTCTGTATTTTTTTGCCACTTAAACGATATGCAGCATGAAACAGCACAAATAAATACAGATGTAGAGAACATTAGATACACTTTGTAAGAGCAAATTATGCACGTTCACATTTCATTCTACTTAGATCAAAATTAGATGGTTTTCCTCCATTATCTCAGTGGATACACTAAAAGTCAGTGATTTATGAAAGAAACCGGTGTGAATGCCATTATAATTGATTAACTTAAGAGACTGGTGACCTACTTATAGATATACAAATATGATTATAATTGTGCAGTAAGTAATTGAATGTTCTGCAGGACTTCTTTATAATGTGACTGTAATGCATAAAAATAAGAGGTATGAAAAAAGGCTTCAATGCTGTGTATGCTCTGAGATCCTAGGGAGAGGTGCTGAGTGCTTCCTGCTCTCTCCTGTCAAGGTGAATTGGTGTTGAGACCCTGCAGAATCAACCCCCTCCTGAACAGCAGCATTTTCCTGAAATAGACTGTCCTGTGGACAAAAAGCTCCACTGTGCTTTGTGGCTGGGATACCTTTGGACACCCTGAGCAGAGCTCATTGTCTGGGAGATGCTGCACACAGACCCCTCCCGAGTCATCTCTACTGGAGGGCATTTTCAAAGACTTCCTTTGAGTGAAGAAAGGGGGACAGGCCAGAGGTCACAAAGAAATAAAATGAAGTTATGGGTCCCTGTTTCTAAACCACGTTTTTGCAGTGGGACTCAGCACTGTCTAGTGGGTCTGGGAATCTGCCAAACCTCAGGTCTCTGCCAGCTGCTGAGTCCAGCCCTGCTGCCGTGTCTGCTAATGGGTATGAGCACCCTCTTGCCTGTGCTGCAGTCACAGCACACAGCAAAGTGCAAGAGCTTCTCCCTGCCTCCAGTTTTGCAATCCACATACAGAACGGATTGAAGAACGTCTGTTCTTCAACAGGGATGAAGACAGTCCCCAAGGGCTGGTAGCTCACGGGTTGAAGCCTGAAGACCTTCCCTAGACCATGCAAAGGGCTGTGATCTGCAATCCCAGGCAGTGCTCCGTGCTGATTGAGTTTCCCAGCACCTCAGCAGTGTGTATCCTGCTGGACAATGTGCCAGCATCTCCCAGCCCACAGCTGCCTGGAGGCCCTCATGGCATTATTATGTGTCACAGATATTGCTGTATCTTCTGCTGCCAGTCACTTCTTCTGACTTAATTTGCCTGAACTCCTCTGCATGGACACGGGCGGCAGAGCTAACCTCTGACAATGACACACACCAGCTCTCTGCAGAACAAAATTCTAGATTCCTAATTTGAATGACTAAATATACCAAAGCCCAGTGATGAATTATTTAAAATCTATACAAATTTTGATGCTGCATACTGAGCTAGAAACTTGAATGCACCTCTGCAATTATGAGTCCCTCTGCCTACAGTTCCATCATGGAAAAGCATCCATTTAAAGCCCCTGGGATAAATGATCTGTTACAATTCCCTGGACTGGAAACCCTGGAGATGATGTGGGAGCCAGGAGTTGCTAGGATGGGATTGAGTTAATTAGCACTGTGTCTGAGGAGAGCCGTAACAGCATAATGAAACAAATAGAATAAAAGCAGTTTAAAGTGACTCCAGTGGATTGATGGGCGGGCTCTGCTGACTGTGGAGCAGTCAGATTGTACCCATGCATGCATGGCTCTGCATTTGTCATGCATTGCTCACGCTGTGGGAGAGGGATGAGGAAGGGGGTGGGTCATTGCAGCTCTGCAAGGACTCTCTGGCATGATGTGTGTTAGGGGCAGAAAGGTGGAAACCATTGCCAGCAGCCCCTTGCTGCCACAGCACACCTGGCTCAGTGTCAGCCCTGCTTGTGTAGAGCCAAAGCCACCACCCCCTAAATCCTCAGGCAGGATGGGGTCGGGTCCAGCACACACAGCTCCTCAGAAGCCACAGCCAGGGATGCAATGTAGCACCAGGAATGCCTGGCTCCCTAAAGATAACCTTGTACACCTGTATCTGCTGTAGGTGTCCCACTGGTGTTGAGGGGCTCTAGCAGGGCTTGCAGGACTCCTGTCTCTTGCATCCTGCCATGGACTTTGTCAAGCACTTGCTGGCAATGGCTTTGCTATGCCCTGCAGCAGAGCACCATGTCCATTCAGCTGCAGAGCCCCAGAAGTTTAGAGCACATTTCAGAGAAAAGTTTGTATCCCACCTCCCAAGGAGGTGTCTCTGAGCTCAGCATTGAAGTGACTGGGTATAGATGGCCATGTTTGACTTCTTCATCCATCCTTTCCAGTGCTGAGAGCCGCCAAGGGATGACTGACAGGTTCTGCTTTTACAGTGTGTTTTGCATTCTTTTCAATATTCAGTT
The DNA here is from genome assembly GCF_052056855.1 of Sturnus vulgaris. Classification (NCBI taxonomy): domain Eukaryota; kingdom Metazoa; phylum Chordata; class Aves; order Passeriformes; family Sturnidae; genus Sturnus; species Sturnus vulgaris. Next base: position 12,342,195 of record NC_142256.1, on the reverse strand, counting down.
GTCTGGAAGAAGAATATGTTGGTCCCAGCAATGCTGCATTTGAAAGAAATGCTGGCTTCTTCAGCATAAATTGTTCAGGGTATTTTTACAGTCGGCATAAAAATACTGACACTGCCGGTATGGATAGCTCTGTTATCATGCCTGGGGCTAATAAAGAAAGTATAAGGGAAAAAAAAGAAAGCCACAAGTTAAATCCCTGCTTTACAGCAATCACACTCTTCCTTTTAATTTTTAAACTTCTCAAATTCCAGCTTCCATTAAAATGAATCAGTAAAAGATAAACAGAGCTGCTAAGCTGCACTGTTTTGAAGCAAAGAGATGACTCCCAGCTTGGCCAACTATTCTGACTGCCAGATAAAATATACACTAAAATGACAAAGCATAACAATGCAAAGGACCACATACAATCTCTATCTTTACCACAGGGAACTGGAGCTGTGCCCAGGAGTGGTATCTAGTCCTGAGCATTGCCTATCTACCAAAAACTGGAGAGAATTGCTGAGGACAGGTAGCAGCTACTAGCTGAGCTACTGAAATGATATCTACAGCTTTGCTTAAACAAGAGGAGCATAAATAAACTCAGTCTGGCTTCCTCCTTAGTCAAAGTCCTCCCTGCTGTTGCAGAGGCTTTTGTATTGCGGCTTTGCCCAGCCCATTATTGCCAAAGAGCCTGACCCCCACAAGGAATTCCATTGCTCCAGCACCAGGACATCTCTTTCTGCAGAGCTGTTCCTCATTCCTACCAGCAGCAGCTGGGCCAAACCCTCACTTTCTGCTTGCCCCCTTCAGTTCTCTCCTCCTTTCAGCTGTACTCCACAAATCCAAGCTAATGAGAACTGTGGGGCCAAACAAATCCCTATGGGTAGTGCCTATGCCACTCTCATCCCTCCACATACATCAGCTGCTCTTCCTTCCTGACCATTGTTTGTAGTGAAGACAGTCCTGCAGTGAAATAACCTCAGTTTCAAGCTCATTGCAGAAATTACAAATTACTTGCTTCCACTTGGATGCAAGGCTTACTGATTTCCCACCAGCACTCAGGTGGCAAGTTTGCCACATGAATAATTGTGTGTCCAGAAAAGTGTTCCACTGGTAGGGTTATTAGCAGGAAAACAGGAATTCAGTTGGAAAGCATTAATAAACCTTAAAGACAACAGCTGTTATGGTGATTGATCCACTATCCAAGTGTACACAACTCATACAGGATGAAGGAGCAGAGGTTATTGCACAGGGAGGATATACTGAGAAGTGGGAAAAGAGGCAGGGTTGCTAGAGAGGCCAGGGATAAAAATTGGTACTATCGGGTTTAAAAGCATTTAAAAACCCCACACATCTTTTCCAAACCTGACTCAAAATTAAATTTTAGTAATTTGCAGCATTTGTTACTTGCTTTCTTTTAGTACACATGGGCAATGGAAGCAGAAGAGTTTAGTGTGTGACGCAGAGAAATTTCTGTTTATTCCCCTGAATCAGCAGATGATGCAGTGTGAAGGCTGCAGATGCCCCAAGGAGCACATCCAAATGTGCCCAGTGCACCCATCCCTCCTTCTGAGGGGAGTGATGAAATCACCAAGCTCCTTCAAGAGCTGAAAGAAGGATTAAGGAGAGAACTGAATTGCCCATTGAAATGCCAGGAATTTCTGGCCCACTGTGTCTAGCTAGTGTAGGGCTCTCCTGCTCACAAATAGCTGCACACTGGGAGCATGACTCCTTTCTGCTTCTGTGCATCAGGAGTTTGTGCTTTGGCACACACTGAAGTCAGTTTTTGGTCTGTCTGGGTAAGGATGCTGATAAGGAAAGGAGAAAGAAACTAAGGTGGCTCGTTTGGCATGTAGGAACATGCTGTGCTCTTCTGTAGCTCTCTGTGCCTTTCTGGAAACATCTTTTTCTGCATGGATATCCCATCCATCCCAGCAGTATTGCCTTTGCAGGAGCTGGAAGGCCAACCCATGGTCACAGCAGAGACAGGGCAGTGGGAATTCAGGTGTCTCCATGCAGGACCATCACTAGGGCTGGGAGCAGGCTGTGATCCACCCCAAAGTGTTCACATCATGGCATTACAGGTTATGGCAACTACACTATAGGGTGTTGAGCTCACAGCAGTATGTTTCCTTCCAAAAGGAAACCAAAACAAACTCTTTCCAGTTTATTATTTCAGCTAATTATATGAACCAACAGTATTTCATCCAAACCATTTTAGGAAAATAAGTGGAGAATGTTTGCAAAACCAAAGCAACCATTTTTCTCCTGCCAGGGTGGCAGATGCAAACATAAAGAGTAACATGTCCATACATCTCCAATCTCAACTTCTTATGAAACAAAATAAAAGCAATCTGGTTGTGAACTGATCCAAAGCAAATACAATATTTCAGAACACGCCACATTTAGTTGGTGGAGCTGATTTATACGATGCAATTTAAAGACCAGTGTGCAAATATGGAGGGGAAGACTATTTCCCCTTCACACTTTCTTACCTCACAAACATTGTTTTTGTTCTGCATGTAAGTGAGGAGCCCTTGGCCTATGCAGCAGCTGCCTTTGAAGGATGAGCACTGACAGGTTTCTATGGCACTTCCAAAAAGGGTTGTTTTACAGGCCAGAGGTTCCCTTCGTCATACAGAACATTTTGCCATTTATTGTGTGATCCATGAGACATTGCACAGTGGTCTTCAAAATGAATACTGCTGAAAGTATTCCCTGCCCAACTTCAATTTGCAGGCACTACGTCTATTTCCAATTTACAGCTGGAAAGAGAGGCAGGGAGAAGGCAGCAGAAGGCTCCCTGGGGACGTGGTGGAGTCATCAGCCCTGTAAGTAGTCAAAAAATGAGTAGAGTGACACTTCACAATAAGGTTTAGAGGGAATGGTGGCATTTGCCCCAAGGCTGGACTTGATGAACTTGGAGGTCTTTTCTAAGCTTAATGGTTCTGTGGCTCTATGACCATCCTCAGGGCATCTCTGTGCCCTGAACATCAGTGCTGGCAGTGCTGCAGCCACCACTGAGCCTGGGATAGCAGGCTGGGATCTCCCCACGCTGCACCACCTCCTTTGTCACACATCATCTGAGAGGCAAACACCTCATTGTGTTTGACGTTTCCACAACTCTTTTCCTGAGGAAGTGCTGCTCCAGCCATCATCTCTGTTCTGTTTTTAGATTTCATGGTCAGTTTCCAAGATTTAGTGGCTTTTCAGCAGGCAGAAGAGTACCTCGGTTGTGTGGCACTGCAGTCCTGCTTGGAGATAATTGCCGAAGTAAATCAGAAACAAGGGGAGACCTAGTAAAAAAACTGGAAATCTCACGTTTTAAAAGTGAAATTAAAAACAAAATAAAAAAGGAGGAGAAAGAAATACCACCAGGATAATCGTCATTTTCATTAAAGACATTACTATAGGATTTATAAAACAGGTCTGTTCCAGTTTTCAGTTTGCATTGCTAAACCTTGATCCATAATTTTGCAATGAACTTAGGCATCCATTTGTTAGGGACCTGCAGGCTTTCTGAATGAAATCCTCCAGCAATCCCTCATGGGCTGCAATCAGGAAGGATGCCAAGTGCTCTGCCTTGAACAGGTGCTCCTGAGTCCTTCCCCAGCTCAACCCCATCCCAGTCTCTGTTCCCTGGAAGAACCAAAGCTTGAAGTCTACACATGGCCAGATCCATGTTTTACATCCAGACACCCTGATTATTTTGGGCTTATATTCAGCCCTGTAGCATCACAGGCTAGTGCAAGACACCACCAGGCTGGAGTTGCTCTAAGTTACACTTCCCAGGAGAGAGGGAGATCAACAACAACAGTAAATACATGAATTTAGTGCTTTCTTTGCTGTTTCCCTCTTGTTGCCAATAGTTGCATTTGGGCATTTTGCACACCAGTGGTGTGAGGGGTGCTCTTGAAAAGGGCTGAATCCCAGGACTTGGAGAGCCCTGATACCTGGATTTCATGAGCAAGGCAAAACAGCCACTGAATTAAAGGAACATCTTATGACAATGTCAAGAAACAGGTTTGTTGATTAATACCAATCCTATTACATTATTTTAGTATTCAGATTGCTAACTAAAGCTCTTCTTCCCTCAGGTCTGCAAAACTTAAGTGAGGTTAAGCATTTCCCTCAGCTTCAGAAGGAATCTGGCAGCTCCTGGGGCATTGAGCTGTGATGGAAACTGCTGGACTGCCCAGCCCTGCTGGTGGCTGCAGGATCCCCAGGACATTCCAGGACTTTTCTGCACTGAAATATGCCTGATATGGAGGTTGGGTAAACTGTGCTGTGCTGCATTCAGGAGCTTTTTCCAATTAGCACTGAAGACAGTCTCCAGTCTCAAAGTTCAGATCTAAGTCTGAGGGTAGTTTAAGGTTGAGCATAGTTGAGCTGGGCTAGACCTCCATTATTTTCTAAACACTGGGTTTTCTGTCATCTTTATTTATTATACTTAATACTCCCTTAATGGAGATTTTCCCTGGAACATCTTCTGGGATGTGCCATACTCCTTTTCCTTGTGATGAGAAGCATTCCCCTGCCAGAACACAGCCATGACTCAATGACTCAAATTTGTGAAGTCACTTTGTTTTTTATGGAAATCTTATTATCAAAAAGAGGCTCCTTCATTTTCACAGCAAAGTGGCCTGTTCTGCTTCTGACAAAACTCTGGATGTTTCCATAATTACACATTGACCTGTGTTGAACAAGTCAGCTCAAAGGCTATTTTATCTCAGCGTGACCAGATTTTATCAGATTTATTCTATCTAAAGAAAGTTACATCACAGATAACTTCAATGGTAGATTGCAGTATGAGAAAAGCAAATTATTTGGCAACTATTCCCCTTTTCCCTCCTTACTCATCTGGTTTATAGGGCCGTTAACAAATTCAACCTGGCTAAAAATGTAGCCTTAGAATAGAAGAGACAACCTCACCACTTTTCTACTTGATGGAGTTTTATTTTGAGTCCCTTTTCCCTCTTGCCCTCTAGAGACTTCATGTCTCTGCGACACTTTCAGATTCTCTGCTGCCAGTCTGGGAGGGTAGCCAGGAGATGAAGTGAAGGGACTTTTTTGGTACCTTCCCTGAAGGACAATTGCTCCTTGCTGTAACTACAGCTCTGCAAGGTGTTTTGTGCATCACTGGCACCTCACCTCCTTGCACACATCCCTTCTTCCACCCATCCTTACCCCAAATGACTCCCATGGGCTGGGACTGGATGTATTTGCAGGTAGGAAGCAGATCCCCAGTGCTGCCCTGTTGGGTGGGTCAGCCCAGGCACTGCCTCTCCGTGCAAGGTGGCTCCTTTTATTGCCATGGTCCCTTCTTGCTGCAAGCATGATAAATGCCAGAGCTCTTCAACCATTTTCCTATAGGAGAATTAAAGTTTTAATGATTAACCTTTATAAATTACAAGAGCAATACTCTAAATAATAAATAGTTCCTGGCCAGGTCTGAGCTATTATGCTCCAGCATGATATGCTGAGCCCCCATCTGCATTTATTTTCCATACTGTATTCAAGTCCTCTTATGTCATTGAGATAAGCAGTCAGGAGATATGTGTTTTCCAAAATGATGTCCTCATTCATCATTTCTTCCTCGCTGCTCAGCCTGATTACATTTAATTCAAGAAGAAAGAAGCCTCGCCTGGGCCCACTGAGCATATAAGGTTAAAAAAGCAATACAAATGAAGCAACGGCTTCCTGGAGAAATGGCTACAGAACACAAAATAACAGCATCCCTTATCAGCACCAATGCTGTGTATTCTCCTCCTTATTTTCAGAGAAAACTCACAGCACAAATGACCCATTCATCAAGATCAGCAGGTGCAACTCTGCTTTAAGCACATATGCACAAAAGCAACCACCCTCCCCATTAATAGGGAAAAAGCTTTGAGCATTAATTTCATCTGGTATTAATGCAAAGCTTAATTACAAGTAGAGATAGGAGAGCAAAAGCTTGCTGCAGCCTGAACCATTTCCAGTGGCACTTGGCTTAGGGAGAAATATCTTTTGTTTCTACAAGTTCTTCTCTGTCGCAGTATTTGGCTGCTCCAGGATGCAGCAGGGAGAACTAATGCCAAAATGTGTCTGTGCACAATGAGAGCAGCAGCTTCCCAAGCCTGATGGAAGATTTCTTGTGACTTTGCACACTCACTCTCTCTGTGGCAGCCTGGGATGCAGGGTCTGGGTGCATGGAGCCTCCTCAGTGAGCAGAGGGGACTGGGAGAGTGAGAAGCAGCCCCTACTGAAATGCTTGCTCATCTTCTGCAGGGATGCAGCCACTGCGAGCTGCTCTTCACCAGCCCATGCAGAACAGCACAGCCTGTGCCAGCTCTGAGCCAGCTCTGCCCTGGTCCCAACCCTGCACTCTCCTGGGTGCCAGCAGAGCTGCTGCTCATCCCCACATTGCTCAGTGGCCAAGGTGAAGCTGTTGGGAAGATTTGTGTGGTGCAGACAGTGGCTTGGCTCAGCCTGGGAGTCTGCACACGATGGGAATGGGCACTGCAGGTCCTGGCTCATGCACGGCTCTGGAGTGGCAGCAACAAAACAACCCCCCCAAGCCCACTCCCCCAGGCTCTGGGCTTGCTGCTCCAGAGCCAGACTGGCATCTTCGTGTTTGTAGAAGGAATTTCCCACTAGGAAAGGTGGTTTGCATATTCGCTCTAATAAGACTTCAAAGAAATGCCAAAGGAGCCAGGGAAATGAAACACGTACTGAGCCAGCCAAACAGGCAAATAAACACAGGGAAAAAAGCGCCAGAGTCTCTGACCAAATGAACTCAGACCAACTCTGGGTTTAAAATGAAAATTGAAAAGGACTTAAAGACATGGACTGCTTCCACGCATGTCCAGAGGGCAGCAGATCCACAGCTCCCAGCTCTGCCCCTCAGCCACAGCCCCAGTGTAGGTGTGCAGCACCTCCAGAGCAGCACAGCTGCTCATCCCACCCCTCCAAAGGGCTGTGGATGCATTGGGGTCCCAGCTACCACTGACCCTCCAGGGCTTAACGTGTTGGGTTTTTTTCCCAGAGAAGTTGATGTTTGCTGTAGAAAAACTTAAATAAATACCTAGCTGGGATGCCCTGGGTTTCCTAAAGCTGCCCTCCTAACACTGTGACACAGCCAACAAACAGGGTGTCAGTTTTGTGATGTTTTTCTCACAGTGCCCCATGAATGCTTTTGAAACACATCCTCAAAGGAACAGTGACACCGAATTCCCACTGAGCTCTGAAGGACAAGGCATCCATTTCTTTCCCTCTCCCTGGGTATGGTTCAAGCTCTGGCTAAGCTGTTCATAGGCCCAGGGTTTCACTCAATAGCTGTGGCACTCACTGGAAATAGTTACAATGGCAGGTCATGGCCTGTGTCTCCCTTGGCCTGGACCAAGCAAGGTCCTGCCCTTTAACCTGCCCACCAGGAACCCTGGACACACGGATGGGGCAGTGCAGCTGCTGGCACTGCTGCCCTGTACCACAGGCTGGGAAAGCAAGGGATGGAAGTTCTGTTATCCCTCTGAAGCTACAAAAGCAGGCAAAATGTAATTATAATCACCCAAACTGGAGCACTGCCAGGACATCAGGGCTAATGGTCTTGTTCTTCCAAGAAGTGCCATGGGATTTTTCTAATGATCACAAGTGGTCAGGACCTCAGTTTCACATCTCATTTGGAAGATAATGAAGAACTCTCCCATTTATTTATGGTCCAAAGGGAGGTAAGGACAAATTGACTGTGTCAAAGGGCATGAGGACTTAGAGACATAGATTCTTTTGCTCAAGATATCACTAGGAGCTCTGACAGCCAGGAGGGATAGCAGAGGGAAAACAAGAAGCAAGGAAGAAGCTTGTGTGATTTCATACGACTCCTGTTAGTGTTTCAACTTTTTCTGAATCTGCTGTGACTCCAGTGACATTGCTGAAAGGAAGGTGAATCTTTTTTCATATGAGTTATTCCTGCTGTAAAATATATTTGGAGGGAATGAGTTTATAAAGCTATCTTTGAGATAATTGGCAAGGATACTCCACTCTCCCATGAAGGTTATGAGTGGGTTACAAGAGGGTCTTCACTTTAAACTCAGAGCAATGAGAAATTAATAGATCTTGCAGTGGCAGTCCCAAGGCAGAGGATCATGATAAACTGGAAACAGGCAGAGAGACTCTTTTTAAGTTATGAAGCGAGAGAAGAGAGATGTATCAAACTCCTGGGAGTTACACGGATTCAGAGTGATACATCTGCCAAGCACAAGCGTGGTGATTGCCAATAAAAGGTCAGTGCAATTGGAGAGGACAAATATTGCCTTATCCTCTGAGAAAAGCAAACGTGACATCTCCAGAGACCCTGCCTGGTGCTTCCCTGGAACAGGGAGCTCTGCCCTGGGAAGTTGCACCATAATCAGCATACACAAGTGCTGCCTTTTAAAGTGAAAGATGCTGTGATACAGAGAATGATTTCTCTCCTTCCAGCCCTGATTATTTCCATACCCCAAAACCTTTGCAGAGCCCCTCTTTTTCTGCTCTGAGCACAAGAAAAAGTGACCATAACCTAGAAAGCTGTAGAAAAGGGTTTGGAGAGGAGAATTAGAAAAGGCTGTTCTGGAAGGTCATTACGTGGGTATTGGCTGTTGTATAGATGGAGCTGCTGGAGTGGAGAAAGAACTGGCTGTGATATTGATGAGAATGAGTGGTTAAATGAGAGCAGTTTGGGTTGCAAAATATAGACTGCCACTGAGATCAGCACTGGAATCAGTTTAATTAATTTATATGATCAATAACCTGGAAGGGTGAAGGCACAGACCAGCAATGCAATTTGTTCTTGGTACAAAGCAATCACAAAGGAGCCATCAAAAGGTGAGATGATGATCTCAGCTTGGACTGGGACAAGGTGCATACAAATAGCACATGAAATGCTGGTAAGGACAGCAACCAGAGTCGGGATCTGTCTCACTGATCTCACACAATAAAACAGAGAGGAATAATGAGCAAAGCTCAGCCCTCAAGCACACCCTTTGGATGCAGGGAGCATGAAAGGCACATTGCAAGGGTGTGCCATAGGGACTTCAGACAAAGGGGGAAAAGATGGGCTGGTGTCAGCAGGGAAATGGGCAAATCCTGCAGATATACCGACTTCGATTTTTTCACGTAGGGAAGAGTACAAATGACACATCAAAGGTAAAAAGAGCTCACATTTAGACATGTTTGCATGGAGCAGAGGCTGAGCAGTGAGGATTAGCTACCTCAGGATCTGGCACAGCAGCTGGGAGACTGACCTGTGAGGACAGGTCAAAAAGATGTGAGGAGCAGGGCACGGTACTGGTGGAGGAGAAGGAGAGAGAACTGGGCTTCATGTTCCTCCTTTGTGTTCAACAACATCCAATTTCAGCCTTCAGGTGAGCAGGACACAGTGTAAGGTGAAAACACCAGCATCAGGGCTGTCTCTGGCTACAACACAGGGGCTGCAGGAGAGCCCTTCAGAGAAGGGGTGTTGCTGGTTAGGCAGATTCCTCAAAAGACTTTGGATAAAACAAGTTTTCTCTTTTTTTTTTTTTTTTTTTTTTTTTTTCCCTGTTCCTCCTTGCCCCTGGAGGGGAAAGCTCAGCTTTCCCAGACTCTGGAAGAGCTGTATGCACATCCCTCCTCCCTGCACTCATGCATGAGCCCTGCAGGGCTGAAACCTCCCCCAGAGCCATGTGAGCTCTGCAGGGATGGAATGGGGATCTCACAAACACACTCTCATTGCTGGGGCTGGCAGACAGGGCAACACACCTCAGCCATGGGCAGGGGACACTCATGAGGGTCCAAAGGAAAGGGAGAGAGCATACAGGAGTGTAAGCACATAAATGTCAGTCCTTGGGGAGAGAGGCTGAGAATTCCCCTGTGTTTGCTGATCTGCAAACCTTGTCAGAGGCTTTCGATTCTCTCGGAGCAGAGAAAGAAAGAGACAGATGCTGAGATAATTACTACCCTGGCAGAGAACTTATTCTTGTATCCAGAAGGAGAATTACAGCCTCACAGCTGTCTTCAGGATAGAGTGAAAGCATTTTCTCCATGGTACATTGCAATGGCAATTAATTTTCTTGATAAGCTTAAACTAACCTTTATTTTAAAAAGGAAGATAACTTGTTGTGTGAAGCATCTTCTAATCTGGCATTTACCAAGGGCAATGGGATAATAATTTGAAAAGCAATTAAAGGTACCTTTTTTAAGCTTTCCAGTGCCTCTTTGAGGTGCTGCAGAGCCTATGGCCCCTCTTGCTCAGGATGACTCAGTGCTTCTCCTTCTACAGCACATTTCCAAATGTGCAAAGCCCAGACTTTGGAACCAAACTTTGGTGCACAGACTCTCTAAAATAAGCAAAAATTTATCCTGAAGATTTGATCAGAATGTTGGACCATTTTCTTGCATAGCAGGCATGTGAAACTAGGAAAGCTCTTCTAAAATATTAGTTGGAAAGCCTTTTTGAAGTGTTCCAGCCTTTCAGCAGATGGTGATAAAATGTTGCATTCTGAGAGCTGTCCCCCTGACCCCAGTGCTCTCTTCCAGTTTTTATAAAGACCTTTTCCCTAGATTAACATTGCTAAAGTGCTTCAAAGAGAAAGAATGCCACATAAATGCACAGCAGTGTTCTGTTACAGTAAATAATCCCTTTACCTGAATGGAAACAATATCAGGATTACTTTAAATAATGCATTCTAGATTTTTGATCAACAGGACCTTTATAGTAATACATGTGTAATTATTGCCAAGAACATGAGAGTATCTCATTCTAAACTAAAATGGAGGAGGCAGCACAAGCTGAGAGGCACAGTTCATGGAAAAACTATCAGCTTGGTCTTGCTGGGGCGTTTTTTATGAAGCATTTAGTCAGGACTTAGCATACAAATGTGACTAGCTCCAAAATCAAAGCAGGCATCCCCACAAGAGCACCAAGGTGGAGACCTTTGGGTCCAACACTAGACAGCTACCAACACTTCTACATCTTGGAGTGGGGAGGAAGAAGGGAAGGGATCAGAAAAATTACCCCAGGAGCAACTGCTAGCCCCAAAAAACATTGTTTATTTAAAAGTTTTCTTACCATCGTGTCTTTGACGTGTACCACACAGAGCAACATAATAAAATATCTCCAGTCCCTCCTAATTGTTTTGTGGGACGACCTGTCAAAGCATAATTAGATCATTCCATGCATTGTTGTTATGGGGAAGCTTTGTGATCCTTGAATGCCGAACTGCCACGGAGATAACCTAACCTTTGAAATAGCAGTGTGTAAAAACCAGGAGTTATCTATTATTGGCAATGCTCTTTACACGATGTCAGTGCAGAAGCACTGTAAGGGAAAGGCAGACCAAAAACCCAAGGCTTAATAATGACCATATGCAGTAATAATTACAATCGAGGAGCAAAATGGGATCTGATAATGTGGTCTCTGCACAAGGCAGCTGCACTGCAGAGAGCTTCAGAAGCCCTTGTGGAGCATCATACTGCACTCTGACCCATCTGGTTTAATATTTGATCTTTTGTACTGCTCCAGCATGATACCTTGGTGCTTCAGATCTCTGAAAACTGTACTGCTGGATTTTAGACGAGTACAGAAAGTCTGGATAAAACTGCTTACCAGAGGGAACTAGGTTACAATATTGCTTTAGGCAGAGAGACCTATGGGAAAAGAAGCTGTTTTATATAAATAACTCCTCCAAAAGTGTAAGGTGGGCCCGGGATGAATTGATAAGAGAAAACAAATTGCACACAAACATTTTAACAGCTGAAAATACCTAAGAGTGAAGAGGCCATGGTGGGGGAGACTGATGCACACCTGAGGAAGCACACACCAAAGACAGATCCCAGCCACACCATCCCACTGCCCAGGTAAGTGCCCGTGTCCCTGTGCCTGCACCACCCAGCCACCTTCCTCCACTCACTGACCGTAATTCAAAGTACTCCTTAACCTTCAGGTCATAAATGAAATAACTCTCACAGTTTCTCAACACTCTCATCATCCTTGCGGCTCTTCTGCAACATTTTGTGAGTTTTCTCCGTGCTTTCTGAAACGTGGACACCCAAAATGAGCACAGCACCCAGCAGCTGTGCACCAGTGCCAAACCAGGAGGTAATTCAACCTCCCTACTCCTACTGCCTGCTATACTTAGCCATATATCCAGGGAATCTCACTGGTCTTTCGGCTGTAGCCACAAGTGGGAATTCATATGCATTTTGCTTTCCACAATCCCTTTCCTGGTTTTCTCCTTCCTGAGACAGCCTCCTCCTCCACAAGCCAGACCTACATTCCTTGTTTCTAAGTGCTTGACCTTGTATTTGCATGTCTTCAAATGCATATTTGCCTGCTTGTCCTCGGCTTAGTGAGCTGCCCAGGTTGTTTATCGGTAATCCTCTCTTTGTTTACCACATCACCAATCTTCAAATCACTTGGGAACCTTATCAGCACTTTCAGAATAATTTTGCTCCATACCGTAGACAAAAACATTACAAAAAAGCTTAGGAACAGGAGCTGATCTTTAGGAATAAGAAATTAGAGAAACAACTTCCATTTTTGATGTTGGACGATCACTCTTTAAACCATTTAATGTGTGCTCTAATGACTAAATATCATTCTTGATCGATACTTAAAATTTGCAAAATCATAAATGCTCACAGACCTTAACATATACTAGGTCAATATTATTGCTTTTATTGATCCCAAGAATAATCTAATGAGAAAACAAAATCATGTTAATGTTCTCCCAGCACTGAATTGACTGATACGAATTATCTCACCTTCCTTCAGCATTTTATTCACCAGAATCTACACTTTCATTGCTTTCTGACTACAAATGTCAGCTCCAGTCCACATCACTCAACTCCCCTGGACATTGGACAGATGAAGGCTTTTCTCCAGGCTCTTCAAATTGCCCCTGATTTTAAGATAAATCATTTCTGTTCAGCCTAATGAATCAGGACATTTTTGAGAAAATTGCAAAAGGCAGCTCCTGTTAGCACCCTCCATCAGTGAGATGTAACTTCCACACATCCCAGCTCCTCCAGTACAATCTTTCCCTGTGGTAACCAGGAGTGCCATATTGAAGATATCTGTGAAAATATCTCTCCTAAGTTTGGATCAGCACTGCAACACCACAACAGCCTCGGATGGCCCTTCCTACACTGCAAAATTAAGCAGCCAGTCACTCAATGGTCTCATGAAAGTTGCCCTGGTGGAGACCCAGCACCATCTCACTGCCTGCCTGTTTCTCACACAACAGCCTTTGACCACTTCCTAGAAAATAATTCCCTTAACATTTAATCAGAGATGGTCATTTGGCAGGAAATCAGTTCAACATTAATAGGATGAGTATCAGATGTAGCATTGTTATTACAATTGTCCAACTGGTTTTGCTAATTGACAGAGAAATTAGGACAAAGTTTTATCTTCCCTTCTATTGTGTGATCCCAAAGAAGTTAACAAAATGAAAGATGAAAGAGCACAAGTTTTTATCAGAGCTTCCCAAACTTTCACTTTTTTATGAAGGTAAGCCCTCATGCTGCATTTGGCTGGGCTAGTTAGTTTTCTCCATAGTAGCTGGTATGGGGCTGTGCTCTGGATTTGTCCTGGAAGCAGTGTTGATAATACAGGCATGCCTTAGTTATTGCTGAACTGTGGGAATGTACAAGAAATTGGGAGGAGATGGAGCCAGGACTGTTGACCCAAGGGATATTCCATACCCTGAGATGTCATACTCAGCAATAAAACTAGGGCAAGGTCACCAGAGGAGTTGCCAACCAATTGGTGAGCAATTCTTTTCATTTGTGTTACTTGTCTTTCTTGGTGTTTATTTCTCTCTCCTTTTTATTTGCCTTTTCACTACAATTTTTGTTACGATTACCATCATCATCACTATTATTATTATTGTTATTATTATTATTAAATTATTCATTCCTAAATCATGTCAACCCCTTCCAATTCTCTCCCCACCATCCTGCTGGAGGGCTGAGCAAGCAGCTGTGTGGTGCTTAGCTGCCAGCTGGGGTTAAACCATAAGAGCCTCATTTTTAACAGGTATGGTCATTACCAGCCAGTTCAAAGGCTGTGGTGAATCTCTAACACTTAGAGCTTCTACTTCAAGAGATGCCAAGTAATTTCTTGGCCAAGCACAATAAATGTGGTTTAATGCAAGACTCAGTAGAAGAACCCATCCTCTCCCTGGGATTTCCAGGGAGCAGACCAAACTGTGAAGAGGGGTCTCATCAAAAGCCCCCCAGGCATTTCTTACCCTTACCCACCTATTAGAAAGGTTTCTAGACAGCTCACAGCAAGTCATGCTATGTTCTGACATCCCTCCTATGCTGCATTCCTTCTAAACTTCAGTTTGCACAGGGTCAGCAGTTTTGTTTGCCTCTTAGGACACCTGAGTGTCCATGACCTTCGAGATGATCAGCAGCTGGTGTTTCCCTTGCCCTTTGCACATGCAGCAACAAGGCTAAGACTTTGTGCCATGTTTTATATCCAGGAGGTTATTGATATTTATAGCAGTGATATAGCAGATCATTTGGACATGGAAAAGAGACAGGAAATCAATTAGCATCAATACATGTCTCCAGACTGTTAACTTGCTCATTCAAATACAAACGACCTTCCCTCTCGACACCCCGTGGTGCTCAGGAGGGGAACAGACCCTCACCGTCCTCCAAAGGGGTTTGGAAATCAGGAGGAAACACAGATGGGAACTTCTGGAAGAAAACAGCAATTTCTTTGCACACCCTGAGGAGTGTGATGGCCTCACTAAACACTGAACAGAACAAACGAAGCACCAGCAGAATAACAACAGCACAAAAACACTAAAACAGAGCCATAAAAGCAGCATTACTGATTCACGTGGCAAGCACAGCTTTTCTCCCTCCCTCCTGCTTGGTCAGGGTTGCACACAGCAGGCAAGACACAGCACCACACCTGGCTCCTCTAACCCCACTGCAACCAAACTCACTGCAGCCACTGCCCTGTGCTGAGCCTCAGGCCCAGGAAAGGCAAAATTTCCTGTTGCCTGGAACCCAGAATCATGAGCTAAACCCCTTGTGTGACAAAAGGGAGGGCTGGGAAGGTGGTAGGATCTCTGCTACACAGGCATTGAGAGATGCTAAATATCCCTGGATGCCTCTTGCCATCATGCTGCACATTGTAGGTGTGACACATGTGGTCACCTTTGCTGCCATGGCATGGCAGTGCTTTACACCCAGACACTCCAGGAGGCTTTTTGATAGAAAATATTCCAATCTGAGGGAGTAGGAAGGCAAGATATACTGCCTGAAGATAAATCTAGTCTTTCTAGAAGTTGTAAATCCCTGCAGCTAAGCTCAGGGACCTGCAAAAATCAAACCACCAAGGAGCTGAGTGATATAATATGAAACCAGTTCTTTCTGAGTATCACTTGAGAGTGAGAACATTCTCACTGGAGCTAGGCATAGATGGAGCACCCTGGCCCATATGGGAGGATGAAGGACAGCACAGCAGGCAAACAACACCCCCATGCCATGACACCCATAGATGTCACTGGGCTGTGCCAGCACCCCATCCCAGCACCCTGAGCTGGAAGGAACATGGACAGCCTGAGCAGAGCATGGCCAAGGGCTCTCTTCTCTATGGGGGCAACCAGCAGGTGATGAGGGCAACCAAGAGCTATGACAATTTGGGTGTCACCTTCCAGCCATGGGTTTTCACCTTAGAAAGTCACTCCCTTCCTTCTCTTAGGTGAGGCACTTCACAGCCCCCGTGGGAAGGCCCATGCTTACACATCCTCACTAAATCCCTCCTCCCTTGGGAGCCAAGGCAGAGCTCAGCAGGAGCCTTGGCAAGGCACAGGAATGTGCTGCTGTGCTCGGGGCTGCTGGGCTTCCCCAGAGCACAGACAAACCCATCCCAAAGGGGCTGACTCACACTGGAGACATGTTCCTGTCTGCTGATTCCTGCCTTGGCTCTTGTTCCCCAAAGGCCTTGTGAGATCCTTGTCACACTGCTCCTAGGTGTAGGCAGTGGCATGGAGCCACACTGTTTGGTCTGAAGCTAAAAGAGGGCTGAGTCCTGGCAGGAATACAGCTGGTGGGTGTGCAGGGGCACTGTGCTGCTCTGCACACACCAAGCAGCTCAGGAAGGGATGGGATGTTCCTTTTTCCTGAGCTTTTTCAGGCCACATTGCTCCTGGCATCACCACCAAGGGCTGGGGCTTACACCCAACCCACTCCTGCTCCCCTCCCTGCAGGCACTGCATCCACACACTTCAGACAGGCTGCTCTCCAAAGTCCTCTGAAAATGCACTGCAGCCACCTGCCCTCAAACCAGTAGGCTTTGAAAAAAATTAACTAAAAAATTTAAAAAATTAAAAATTAAGGAAGGAGCTTCTTGCAAACATCTGAAGGACACTGTGTCATCCAGGACCAAAACCCTTATCATGGTTTCCTTCCTACACCAAACCCCTTCAGGGCTCTACAACCCCCTTCAAACTGAGCATCTCATCACCCCAAGCATGTGGTGATTCACCAGCCTGAGCACATGCAAGGCAATTCTGCATATGTCTGCTGTTCCTGTCAATCTGTCTCCTTGTATACTGACAGAGAGAAAGAGAGAGCAGAGATCTCTGACAGTGGGCAGATTAATAATACATTTAATTTCTCCATGCATCGGGAGGAAGAGGAAGAGCCATAATTCAAGAGCCTCCCTGAGAGCTTTGCCAATTCCTCACAATAGGAGACAAGAGCAGGAAAGGTGCTTTTGTGCTTCAACTCCTTAAAGCTGTGGCAATCTGTATTTTAATGTAACATTTAAAAGGCACAGAAAGAACTGTGTGTGCTATAAATATAAAGTGAAAACATTAAACCAGTTGATACAACCAGGACATCATTTTTCATAAGTTCTCAGGATCAGGAGATAGCAGCAAAATGTGGGTCTCTGTGACATTGACGGTTCCTCAGTATCTCTAAGGAAGAGTGTTTTGGGCACCCATAAGGAGTCCAAATCAGAGCACTTGTACATGGGGAAACACCATGGCAGTGAGAGCAAGGCTGCTCTGTGGCACCATGGAAGCTCTGGTTGCCCTGCACTGTCCTTTATGTGGAGATGCATCTGCTTGGGAAATGAAACATGAGCTTTGTTCAAAGAGAAGTGCTAGGTCTAATCAGCCAAGGTGGAAACCTGGCAATGCCAGCAATGACTGGCAAGATTTCAAAGCTTGCAGGGTCATGGCATCTCCTGCCTGCCTGTGCAGTGCCCTCTCCTGCCTTTCCCACCAGCCAGGTGCTCCCTGAGGCCTCCCAGCTCTCCTTTCCAAGATGGGTTTCTGCCCCATCTCCTCTTTACCTCCCTAAAGTTTCCACAGTGCCTGGATGAAAAACATGAGGTAGCAAGAGTGCACAATGCATTTCTTGTCTGCTTAAACCCTGGCATTTCCATTTTGGAGAAGGAAATTGTCGTTTAAAAACCCAAAGCTATTTCTTACAGTGCTTTTATATATATACACCTCGCTTATACATTCACCTACTTTCAAACAAAGGGAAAAAGAAGATGACATTTTCTGATACTGGCGTTACTTTCCATATCTGACAGGTAGGTACAAAACAGGGAGATAATGAAGGCATGTTGGTGTGTATTCATCAGAAACACACACGGACAGGCACAGGCTCAGACAGGTAATTTATATGTCTCTTTCTTCACAGTTGCTTTTTTTTTTTTAATATCAGGAAGAGGAAAATGTAGAGAAATCAGAATAAAAATTAGTGTTAGATGTCTGCATTTCAGAGAGCAGATCTGAGCAGGTCTCCCCAAGGGTGCCAGCCCTGCAAGGTCCTGGTTTCCTTAGGGCTGTGCAAACCCGAGCAAAACCAGCAAACTAGAACAAACCCCCCAAAATAAAATATGCACATCAGGATAGGCTGGGAAAAGCTGAGTTTCTGGCTTGCTCAGAGGGCCTCAAGCTAACTTGACTGAGAAACTGTCTTTCAAACACATGGTTTGGCTGAGAGGTTGAGCAGAGAAGTATGGAGAGCACTCTTGTCTTTCCTAAAGGCCAGCTCCTCACCTGAGACCACAGACATTGTCCATGTAAGTACTAAAATCACTTTTCTTTTCAAAAGTAATTTTTTTAAATAAAAATGACAGCACAGGATAATCTGCTGCCAATAAGCAGCAAAGCCATGCCAAGTGCCTCCCAAAGACAAGCCTGCAGCAGGTGTCCTTGTGAGAACAGCCCGAGTCCTTGCAGTGCCGTACAGAAACCAGATGCCATGACGATTGTGAAAAACAATTTAAAAGAAACTGAATTTGGGTAAGAGTATAACCCCCAACCTGCCTGCATTATCAAGAACTCTTATGATCCTAACAGAATTATGCAGCTTCACATATGCTTATGTTAGCCACTGTTAGGTCATCGTTTGAGTCAGTAGAGTTGCTGTTCCATCAGCGTTTCAATTATAAAACTCCTTTGCAGAGATTAGTAATACAGCTCATGCTTTAAGCCAAGAAGCAATTTTTTTCCCCTTAAAATTTCATTAAAGTCTGCTGATATAGCAAAAAGCACAGTAACTTTCTTGTAGTTTCAGATACTACTTCTATACTCTCTCACTATAAAGAAATTTTGCTCCAGGCAATTAGTTCTTTGCTGGGACTGGTCCTTCCTGACCTCTAACATTCCATAGTTAACATAGCCCAAACATCACTGCAAGAAGTTTGTGCAGCAGCAGCAATTCCTCCACTGTAGCAATGGCTAGAGCCTATACAGCAGACCTGTATGCATGTAATATTCTCAATATTGACCATGTCTCATGCTGGATATGCCAGTTCCCAATAAAACATCACATTAAGCCTTAATTCTGCAAATACCAGCATTTGCAGTGTGTTTATAGACCTGAGCTGCACTGGAGAGCTGGATGGGTCTAACCTGCTACCCCAGAGCACATTGGAACATTGCTGCATTCCCTGCCTGTTTCCCATCAAAGGAATGGCTGCAGACTATGAACAAAACTCATTGCCACACCACTTCAGCCCATTATTCCAACCAAGCATCACCATGATTTACTACCCACACTGTGCTCAAAACAATGGAAAGAAAACCTCATTTGTGAGAAAGATTATTCTAGCAAGCTGTGAAAGCAGTGACTGAAGCCATGTCAGGGAGTCACCTCCCAGGCTGTCCCCATGATCCCTTCTTCCCAAAACCTCCTCCATACACAGGCCAGGCTTCTGGGGGGCCACCTCCACCCTGCTGCAGCAAACAGGCAGCAGATGAACTGGGTTAGAGCCTAATCTCACCCCATATGCGTGTGCAGCCCTTTACAGGAGCCACCAAACCCGGGGAGATGCCACCAGCATTATTTCCAAACTCTACTGCTTTGCACTGAAGGGCTGCTGTTCCTTAAAGAAATACCTGTGCCTCTTTCAAACCAAATTTGTCAGGTGGATTTGTAATATTGTCCCGGTTTTTATTTTTTCCTTCATGTCTGTGTCTTCTCTCCCTCCAAGTTTCTTCCTGGGCTTCAGTAAGCCAAGCAGCAGGATTGCAGAAACAATCATATTTATCTGAAAATAAATTGAATCATAATATTATAGGATTTCTGTCTGTAAGCATCTAGTTCTCAATTTCAGCATGTTTTGTCTTGTTTTGCCTTAATGGTCAACAGAAAGGCTCCCTAAGACCTTGATAGGATAAAAGGAAACTTGTAAACATAATAAGAACATCTCAGAGATTTCATTTCAAAGCCACTAAGGGCTTTCTGCTCCTTCCAAGCTGCCTCAGAGGTTTAGCCCTGTGTGCTGATGGCAAAGATCACATCTCATTCTCCCACCAAGGTCCTGGAAGACTTTGTACCAGACCCACCTGTACATTAGAAATTCACATTATTAGGTGAAAAGATTAGTGCACCTGCACAAAAATACACCTGCTCCTGTTATTAGAAAGACTCTACAGAGCATGGCATACAAGGAGGTTGCACATGGGTGGGAGTCAGTCTCTTCTCCCAGGTAACAAGTGATGGGACAAGAGGAAATGGCTTCAGGTTACACCAAGGGAGGTGTAGATTGGATGTTAAGGAAAGTTCTTCACTGGAAGGGCTGTCAGGCTTTGGAACAGGCTGCCCACTGTCCCTGGAAGTGTTCAGAAAACCTGCAGATGTGCTGCTTAGGGACATGGTTTAATGGTGGACCTGACAGCATTTGGTTAATGATTGGACTCAATTATCTTAGAGGTCTTTTCCAACATTAATGATTCTATGATTCTAAGATGCTAATTCCAGGATAGAGAATTTAAGCTTATCTTTTGCTAGCTGTTCCACACAGATTCCTGGAAAAGAGCCATACACCTCCAGAGGGTGGCCTGAAAAATCCCATCACCTACAGCCCTCCCTCCTGACATCCACGTGAGCTCTAAAGAAACACGGGTGCAGGCAAAGGATGCTGAACACCGAGACCACAAAATTCCCTTTTCGATGATGAGAAGCTTAAAGCAGAAAGCCAGCAGCTCCCTCAGGGTTTGCCAGTGTCCTGGAAGGCTGGCACAGGACACAGCCAGCTCAGCAGTGTCACTCACAGTCCCACCAGCTCCACAGCCTGTGCGGAGCAATCCAGCCCAGCTTTAGAAAAGACAAAACCATGCCATTAAATCACAGCCTGAGTTTACTTCAAAAAGTACAGTAGCTAGTTGTTTGGTTAATTAAACTATTAAATTATGCTGGAAAATAAACATTTAGAAGTTTTGAGCAAGACAAAGCCATGAATACTAAGAACTCCCCAACTTAGCGTGATTGATTACACAAACAAACCGTGTGTATTGGAGAAGTGTTACAGAAAAACATCGCTTTCATCAAATTTTAAGTGAACAGTTGTAGAGTGGGGAGGGGGAAATTAATTAATTACACCCTGAAACATTTTACTGATTGAATCCATGACCCCAGCACTTGTAAGGTCATCAAATGATAGATTAGTGCTGCACGGAGTATCACAAATGGCATTTGCACTGGGAAGCTCATTATAGGAGATGTCAGGTCATGTAAATCATAGGAAACAAATACAAACATCCATCAGAAAAATGCAGATAGTCATTACAGGCAGCAGAGAGGAGTTGAATTATTATGCAAAATTTATTTTGACTATTAAAATACAAAGAGGTGACACAAAATTGTCCTTTAAGCAAACATAAACTACAAGTACTCTGACAGGAGGCTTTGTTTATAAATGTTTCATCTCTTCAGTATTCCATGTCTGTAAACATTACTCGAAAAACAAAGAAATGGGGGAAAACCAGAAAAATATAAAATCAGCAATCCCGTGTTTGGGTCTTCAGAGCTTTTTTTTTATTCAAGAGAGAGCTATTCTTTCCACATCTGAATAATCAATGCAAGATAGGAAGAAATAGACTGTAATTATTGCATGTGAGTCATTTGTTACAGATCCTGTCTGCTCCAAGAGAGCAGAAGCAAGCACTGCTTCTTGACAAGCTATTTTTTTTTTTAAGGGAGATGCACTAAACAATTTGGCAGAAATATGTGGGTGCTCAGGAAGAGAAAACCGAACAGCAGGAGATACTAAACCAGAGGGGCTATTAACACTCTCCAAATGGCCCAACAGGAGCCCAGCCACCTGTTCCCAACACCATCCATGACTCCAGGAGATGGACTGGCTTCTGCTGGAGTTCATTTCCTTGCTCATTACAATAAACCCTTGGGTGTTATCCCTATTTCTTGTTAATTTGCTTGGTGAAGCCCAATTCATACCTGTTAACAGGACAGATGATTTTTGGTTTGGATTAGGAAAGTAAGCTCTTTGTTAAGTCTAGATACAGCAGCTAAGCACTCAAGCCATAACTAATATTGATAATTTTGAAGCACTGTAAATTACACCCAAAGTACAGTTTCCCCATGTTGAATGCACATAAAAGTAGCTTTTTCATTTTGAAAAGCTTGGTGACATAGTATTTAAAGGCCACTGCTTTACAGCAATATAATGAAGAAGATGAGGGTGTCGGATGGGAGTTTTGGGAGCTTTCAATCTGAATTTCTTGGTTGATTCTATAAAAGATAAAATCAGGGCTGGCAGGTTTTGTGGGGTCACGTTCTCAGTGCTGAAAGCCCTCAAAGGTACATCTAAGTTCCCTGGACTGCTTTGGAAAATCGCAGCACATCTTCCTGAGCAAAGCAGGCTCCTTCCAACAGCCTCAGGATTATGTCTAATGAGTCACATCTCCTCTTAGTCTGGTTCCATTTCTCACCATTGTAAATCACTCTAATCTCATTTTATGAACACTGCATAAGAAGGCAGGCACTGAAAATTACAAATAATAGGTCAAACTGTGATTTGTGAATAGTGAATGCAATATCCCTTCCATTACCTGGAAGTTGCTTGTATGATGGAAAGGAAGAACTGGACCTCACAATAAAACAGAATAAAGCAGATATATTGGCTCTTTTACCATCTTAAAAAAATGTTTACAGTGTTACTAATGTAAGACTGATACCATCTTTACAGTTCTTTTATTGCTGCTCCATGGTGGGATAAATTAGTATGCTCTGAACTTTCCTTGGGTAACAAGCCATGAGTGCCCGAGCACTGCCAATCTCAGTACATTCAGTGCTGCCAATATAAATTGCTTAGTCCCTTTGCCACTAGACAAATGGAGTACAATTCCAGTAAAATAAATACAATTCCAGCACTGAAAGAAATTGCATCTGCTGGTGATGCCTTTTCTACTGATGTACAAAGGAGGTCGTGACAAGGAGCTAAACACAGTTGTTAAAGATGCAGTGAGCAGTTCTTCAATTCACCCAGACACAGAAAAGAAAAATAATACTGTGGGATCCAGTTCCTCCTGGCCACATTTTTGTAAAGCATTGACTACAGCTTTTGCAGGGAGTCTCGTTAGCACCTGGGAAAGCCCCTGGCCTGGTGGGCAGTGAGCTCAGCAAACCTGGGCCAGCACCTGCACGTGTACTATGGCCCTGCAGAAATGCTGAGAAAATCAGAATGATACAACAGAAATGGGGAGGTTGGAGGTGAGGGATATTTAAAGTCAATGCCATCAGCTGCTGTGCCATTTTGTGTCAGGAAAGGCTCCTGACCTAGTTAGAGATGGTGACCTTGAAAAACCATGAACCCTGGTAAGTGTGGCTGACTGGGGCAAAACATTTCCAACTTCTAAAGAGGGGTAGGTTCCTGGAGGTCTTGTTACATGCTGAATATTTTAATTGCCAGACCTACATCTGAACGTCCTGGTGCAGGGCCACGGCAGGGAGTGCATGTGCCTCGGGGTCATGTTTAGGATTAAGTCTCCATAGAGGCTCTGGCAAGAGAGCAGATAGTGTGATCTGCCTCTGGGAAGCATGGCAAAGCCTTTCCTAGGGAGCCAGCCAGCCCCAGCCCCCCCAGCACCCCGGGGCTGAGCACTGGCACAGACATCCCTGCACACCTGCAATGCTCAGCTTGGGGCTGCAGAGTGTCTTCATGCTGCATCACGGTGTGCCTTAATATATAATCCTAAAAGAGCTCACCTGGTGACATCTTTATCTTGAAAGAAGCAGCAGCCGGTGTGTGCTATTTTCAGCCTTGCAGGCTTGTTTTGAGCATCTCTCCTGCTGTTTCTTGAGTTGAAGCCCCAGACGAGCTCATCCCAAAGGGAAAAACAACTCTGCCTCAGGTGAGCACACAGGAATGAGTTGAGAGCAGGGAAGGAGCCCACTGGTCTGTCCTGACTCATTCCCAAACAGCAGCTGGGAGACAGGACCCCCAGCTTGCCTGGTCCAGCAGCCCTCATGTCTTTGGACAGGCAGGGGTTTACTGGTCTGTGATGGAGACCATGCCAGGCTGGGAACTGGAGGCACCGTGCCCACACCCTCTCTTCTTGCCTCGGACAGGCTCTAGTGATAAACTATTGCCATATCATTTTAAACAGGGGAGCTTTATTTAAATCTCCTGCAAATCAGGCCTGAAATTACCACTGTGGTTTTGCAGTAAGCCTGAGTCCTGCTGAACAGCTCATACAGCTTCTGCTTGAAATTCTCATTTTAAAAGCACTTTTGCAACTCCCCCATGAAGGCAGCTCGGTTTGTAGCTGTACACCAGGACACAGCACGGCCCGCCAAGCTGGGAGAGGCTCTTTCCTTTAATGACAGCCATCTGCAGGTTCCTATAACTTAGCAATGTTCCCAGCCATGATTTATGGATGGTGCTTAGCTTTACGGTACAATCTTTACTATTTTACAGGGTTCCTTTTTTTTTTTCTCAGTTAAATGTTGTTTTCTGAATAATTCCAAGCTGCCAGTAGGTTTACAGAGGAGAAAACTGGAATGAATCTCTCCTTGCTTTTATTTACTCCTATTTGAGTACTGTGTTTCTGCATCCATTTTGGAGATTTACAATGGTATTAAGGTTGCTTCCCTCATCCTCATTTATAGATTTCTGCTGCAATCATTTTGAAAACCAGAAAGCTGACAGGAAAATTAGGAAATTAGATATCATGTTCCTGTTCCTTCCAGTGCCCCGATGAAGAAGGGGAGAAGAAAAATCAACTGAAGGCATAATAAATAACACTATATATCCCAGAGTCACCTCACTGATGCTGACACCTCCTCTGGGCATCCCACTGCATCCTATCCCACCAGCACTGCTCTGACCCCATGAACATTGGGCTGTACCTGCAGCTGTTGAGGTAGCAGCAGTCCAAGTGCTGAGTTCACAGGCTAATTGCTCATCTAATTTTAATTGCTAATGGTGGCCCATGGAGCAGCAGCTCCCTGTGCTGAAGTTATCTCAGCCTATGTTCAAGTTTATTGAAAATAATTGCCCCAGAAAGAGAAAAATGATGGTGGTGACCATCAGCTCTGGGGACAATGGTGTGGTGGCTTATCATGTATGACCTGAAACACCATCTCCATCACCACCAACACCTGAGGGCAGGGGAGTCTCATAAGCTCATGAAGAACAGCAGACAGAGGCCCTCCTGCAGCTCACTGCACACAGCAGTTGCACTAGCTGGCTCCAGCATCACCAGCTATCCAGAAAAATAACCTCTAAATCAACCTTTCAAATGATTGATGCGATTGTATGAGCCCAACTTTGGCCTTTCCAATCAAAATGAACATGCTGAGCTTTTCAAAAAGGAGTGGCTTATCTAGTTATGAGCAAAGGCTGGTTATCTCATGGGGGAGCTTGTACCACCAGCAGCCAGAGACAATCCCTAGCATGGGCAAAATTCACCTAGGGAAGGTTTCTGCTTGTATGTCTCAGCTGTCACAGGAAAACAAAAATTTTGGAAATCATTCCAGGTCACAAAGTGACCTATTTCTTCTGATTTCTTCCCATGTTGAGTTACAAAGGCAGGTATTCTACATAGTTTCTCCCATTCCTGCATGAGTGATGTTGACTAGGAAAAGGGCTTTCCTTGCTCATTTTACCCCAGATTTGGGATTTTCCACCTCTCTTGAATCTGGCTTTTCATTTTGTGCAACACATTACCCTTGATTCAGGCTGAGAACAGGTATTTTCATTTAAACAGGGAGAGCATCCATTCTATCTTCCCTGTTCTTTATGGAAACATCTGGGAAACGAAGGAACCAAACACTGCAAAATGTTGAAATTGCCCAGGGAGTGAAATTCTGAAATTGCATACTACAAAAATGCCATTTCCATTTAGCCCAGTGAGTTAGAAAGAGATTTAAATATAAAATATGGTTTTGGCTTTGTGGGCTCAACTTTTGTACATCAGAAATTATGACTTTTTGTTAATATATGATATGGTATGATAAATAAACCCAAACCCAACTCTTTACTGTGTGTGTTCTTTATTTTTGTATATTTTTATTCCATAAAATGCATGTTTAAAACTCATTTAAATTATAATGAATTCTTCTCATTGAGTGACTTGCAGTTTGATTTGACACCTGATGTTCTGATGGGCAACAGGGGATATTTTAATGCTGTAACTACATTGGATATAAAATATAAAGATGAAAATGTAGGGAAAAAATGCAATATAAATAGAACAACGATGGAGTAAAGAAAAATCAAATGGGCTGCTGGCTGCAGTGCAGGGGCCCAGCTGTCCCAGAGAGGCAGCCAGCTGGGCAGCAGGCAAGGAGGCCAGGCAGATGTCTGGCTTCTGCTGTTGGCTTTGATGGCACTGATGTGTTCCCACAGAGCATCTCCATACCATCGAATCAGCCTTTTCCAACAGAAAGCAGCTCAGAAAACTATTCTGATGGAAAACTGTTGACCTGCTTTATTGTCTGCTGATGGTAGAATAATTCCATAGAATAGTATTGGAAGGGACCAATAAGGGCCATCGAGTCCAACCCTTGCTCCTTGCAGGACTACCTAACACTGGATCATAGGACTAAGAGCATCCTCCAAATGCTCCTTGAACTCTGACAGGCCTGGTGCTGTGAGAGCCTGTTCCAGGGTCTGGCTGCTCTGGAAGAAGCCTTTCCTTTCCTGAACTTCCCCTGACACAGCTGCATCCCATTTCCTCCTGCCCTATAACTGGTCAGCAGCTCTCCCTCCACTCAGGAAGCTGTAGACTGTGGTGAGGTTCCCCTCAGCCTGCTCTTCTCCAAGCTGAACAAACCAAGTGGCCTCAGATGCTCCTCCAAGCCTTGCCCTCAAAGCCTTTCACCATCTTGGTTTCCCCCCTCTGGGCACACTCTGAGCTGAGTGCTGCACTCCCAAATAAAATAAGAATTAAATAAACAAGCCCTCTCCTCCCCAAACAGGTCTTTGTCTTTCTCCCTTTTGCATTACCAGCAATGTTCACCCTATCCACCTTCACATCACTCAGGATGGTGCAGGCCTTTACCTTTTTCCCTTCAGTCATGGCCTTTCCAAGCAAGAGGCCAGAACATATGGAGGATTTTGGGTGACAGAGGTGGTTCCTATGTCCAAAATATTTTGCCTTCCCTTTTCCTCCTCTTGTACTCCTGCAGCCTTTCTGCAATGGGTCACCAGACCTGCAGGCAGGATCAGAGGTGTGGCTGTGCAGGGATTGAACCTTGGCATACTGGTGCTCCTCATTCTTGGAGCATTCTCCATCCTCTCCATGGCCATGAGGATGGTGCCAGCCTCTGGAGAGGAGCAGCTGCAAAGGCTCCAGCACATTTTCCTGCTTAAGGGCAAGTGCTAATTCAAAGCCCATCATTCTGTGTATGTAGGCAGACCTGTTTTAACAAGGGCATTAATTTGCACTTATCAGGACTGAATTTCACCTGCCAGTTCATATCACCCTGATACTTATTTCTGTAAGATCCTTCTGCAAACCTCTGCTTTAGGTCTGGCTACTCTGGGCAAATCTGTGTCACCTGCAAACTTCACCATCTCACTACTTGTCTCTTTGTTCCAGGTCATTTTGGAATATGCTGACAGTGTCCAGCACAGGCACCTGCAGGATTGCTGCTCTAATTTCCACACACTGTTAAAATTGATATAGGACATTTTTCCTAGCCCTTGTTTCCTACATGTAATCAGTCCATAGAAGATTAATCTTGTGGAAATCTAGTCCCATTAAGCCTTTTCAGTGATTCTCTTCTGTGCTTTAGCCCTGCTGGCTGCTTCCTGGTGCATTTGCCTGCTTTTGGAAGCATTAAATAGACAATCTCTGCTTGTAGGTACTGCAGTAAAGGTCACTTGTCTTGGCTTATTTTAAACTTTTTAATTTAATCCCTTCCCGTTTCATTTAAATCTGTTTCCTCATTCTCCTCTAGCTTCTCCACTTAAAATGAAATATAGCTGTGGTAGGATGGGTTTTCCATAGGGATGCTGAATTTGATAACAACAGTACTAGAGCAGCTCATCATACTTACATCTCAAACGAGATCCTCAGGAATAAATCCAGAGCTGATTCTCCTCACCCGGACTCTCTAATTGGTGTCCTCCCCTAAAAAAAAAAAAGGAGACTTATGGTGCTTCCAAACCTGGTCTGTGAGTAATCACCCCACACGACATGACCAACTATGGTGAAAACTGAAGTCTCCCTTTAGGGCAGGACATTTCCTTTGCACAAATTCTAAAATTCTACAGGATTTAAAAGATCCTGGTAAAAGCCTTGGCATGAGGAAGCTGGGAAGGAGATCTCACACTTGCCTTGGCAAAGCCAAGCCTCCACAACACGGGGCAGGTGGGCAGGACTGTCCCACAGGTGAGTGCTCACCATTCACCTCCCAGCCAGCCTGGCAGGGCTTCTCTGTATTGACCTGTTTGGAATGAGAATTGATTTTCATAGAATCACGTTGTTAATCCTGTTGGATCACTGAATGGCTGCATTATTTTCTTCTCTGGCTAGTTGCAAGCTCCTCAGCAAAGCTGGATCTTACTCCACGGAGTGCTTGGCTGAGTTCCTGTTAGAGACCTGGGAGAGACATGGGAAGGGGCTATGGCACTGGGAAACAGGCAGTGAAATACTATACAAATCCTTTCTAGTAAATCAGATTTAATACTTTTATGCTATTACAAGCTCCATTGAAAATAGTGCAAAAACTCTTAGTAAATCTGTCCCCTAGGTGCCTTATATCTGTATTTATTCTGTCTTTTGAAATTCGGCCATTTACCCAGTTCAGTTTTTGCTTCTGGGTGTTAGTTTTTATCCAACATGATTTAATTTTATACTGGGGATTGGGTTTAAAGCTTGCACCATGATATCTAAATAAGTTCATTAAATGCTCTAAGTTTCTCTGGTTACAAGTATAAATTCATCAGCATGGAAATAATGACATCTTAAACCTATTAAATTTAAAATATCTTTATGCTCAACCCCAGAGCTCAGATATGCCAGCCAATGATAATCAAATGCCACCCAACCACTCAAAAATTCCAGAGAAGAGAAAATGAGCTGTTTTGAGGATGCCTGCAAGGCAAATCAGGCTGTCAAAATCCTATCATTCTTGGGAGGAATTTACATAGCTCATATTAAACTCACCAGAGCGACTGGAAACCTGGAGTAATTAAATGCTGGGAGGGGAGGCAGGATGCTGGATGTGCCTTAGCCAGGAGACCCCTGCAAAAGGAGGAGGCTCAGGAAGGGTCCCCAAGGAACCAGGGTGCCCTTGGGACTGGGGAAGCTCTGAGCTGGGAGCAGGGGGGTCAGGGTGGTGAGTGTGTGGATGGATGGACACCCAAGGGAGAAAGGCACAAATCTCTCTGACCTTAGTAAAAACCCCTGGCTTCCCACCCAGCACCCTGATTCCTCCCCTCTGCATGAGCTGACAGGGCTTTACATCCTCCTGCCCTGCTGCCTCATAGCCCAGCTCTCTGCACACATATTGCTCCCAGATTTCAGAAAGAAAACACCCTTTATTTACATAAAGAGAACTGGGAGCTCCTCCCAGCCCCCTGGTCTGCTCTTTCTCCATGGCAGATGGCCCTGGCTCCAGCCACCCGTGGCACAGGAGCAGGTGAGGCTGGAGACAGGACACCATCCTTGATTTGCTCAGGCATCCCTGGGTTGCAATAAATAAGGGCAGAGGCAGCTGCCCCTGTCCAAATCACTGGTCCTCAGCCCCAGAGCACCACTGCACTGCAGGGTGTTTGGAAGGCAATGGCTTTTGTTTCACAGCAGATAGACTCTGCCACTGCACCAAGTGTGAGGGACCTTAATCCTCCTCTTATTGACATGACATATCCTAATGGCTTCTTTGGTTACCTATCAAGTCACTGTGTACTTAGAAAGCTTTAATCTGTAGATTATTTACTCAACAGACTGTAAAGGCTCTGCATAACAGCACATAACAGCTTCCAGCAGTTACAGCCTGTTGTGTCACAGGGAGATTGTGTTGATTCCCCCCCTAAATCTAACACAAGGCATCTGAGCAGCAATAAGAACAGAAACCCCTTTCCCCCACAAACCAGAGAACTGGACTGCATCCATCACCTCTCCCTTGGATCTCACTGTGCTCCATCTCCCTTCAGTGCAGGCACTCTTTTGGACTCCCTCCCTGTCCTAGCTTCACAAGAATTTTCACAACACCTGTAGGAATTCTACAAACCTTGAGATCTTTGTCCCACTACCCAAAGTGGCTAAAACTGGGCAGGAATCTCACAGATACTGGAGGCTGGGTGTACAATACCCACATCCCACTAGTGTTCAGTAAACATCCCACTTTAATTCAGCAAACTAAACCTATTTTCTTGCCCACCTTCCCTACCTGGTAGTGTAAGTGCTATGTTGCACCATGGTAAGTTGTAATAAAAAAGGAAAACAGTATATTCAATATTCTACATGCCAGGTTTGACACGGGCATTGCATGTCTAGAAGATGTGTAAACGTTGGTTGTAGCAGATAGAGCCTAAAATGCTCTAATTTTTCTGTTGTTCTAGCAATGACAGTAATGCCAGATCATCAGAATACTGGCCATTCTCTGAGTAAAGGGAACCACGTGAATGCAATTTCTTAAAGGCATTTTTAATTTTCATTGTCTTTAAGATGTTCATAATTTAAAGGACATTCCCCACCAGGTGAAAACAACATTAATTTTGAGCCTAACTCCTCCAAATTGATTTGATTTAATTTAAAACATAGCTAATTAATTAAAACTACTCGACAGTGCCCCTTTAATGTTTAACCAAAGAGCACACCATACTCCAGCTGAGCTGCTAAATGTTTATGTCTTATTAGCAGGCTTCCCAAAGCTTAGAGAAAAGGATTTCCATGCAAGTTCTCACTCTCATCTTTTAATTACACCTAAACAACTCAGCTCATTATAATTCTACTACAAACATTGCTCTCAAGAGCATCTTGCAACATGCATTTAGCAGGTACCACCAATACTTTCTTCCATACTCACATTCACATGAGTTTCTCCATTTTCAAGTGGCAGTTCCTCAGTGGAAGATCTCAGAAAGTCACCCTGCTCCATTTCTGGCACAGTGAGCACTTCGGAATTAATTGCCAACGTGAAATAAATACAGTGTGAAGACGTGCATGAAAACCAAGTTATAATTAGGCAATATGGAGATTTGTCCCCGGTAATCAATAAGCTCGGGGAACTTGGAAGATTTTGGGGCTGTGGGCGGCCTGGGGAGAGGGTGTGAACGGCTCTCCCTTGTGGGGTGTTTCACCATCTGCTCCCCACTGCTCTCCCTGCAGAAGCTGTCCCTGAAAGCTGCTGGGTGCTGTGGTACCCCCGCAGAGTTTGCCTTTTCCAGCCACCCCCTGCCTTTCGGTGTCTGTCCCCATACCAGCAGCCTGCCCAGCCACCCTGGCAGCCTCCCATGCCCACACCCCCTTCAGCTCCCAACTCGGGGTGCAGAGTGAGGAGCAGAGCCCTTAGAGCCGCATTTCTGCATTCCCTGGCTGCAGGGGCCAGGACTGCTCAGAGCTGCTCTGCTGGACACGGGTGTGGCTGCACTTGGAGCATTCCCCGTGGTGTTTTTCCACCCTAACAGATTCCTCCCAGCTTGCAGATGATTAGTCATGCAAAGCAGAAATAACATCAAATTCAGTCTTCAGGAAGCATCAGATTGGACCTCACTTCTTAACTCAGACTGGGGATTGGGATGATAATTTGCCTGAGATTTAAGGAGTCATTTCTGAAAACGTAAACAACATCTTGCCCATGTGCTGGCCTTTTTCTGTTTACAGGGTTTGATTTCACGCCTAAAAAACAAGCCAAATTGCATCATCCTGGTGGAGGGATTCTGCAAGAAAGTCTTGGTTGAGTGAGGAAAATCACTAATGCCAGCTCAGAAGTCCTAATTGCCCCAAAGGAATTACAAGCTAAAATAGTCTGGCCCAGTTACTAGCATCATACCCATAAGAGTTTGGCATGGCAGCACAGAGGGAAGGCTTCATGTGAGACACCATTCTCCACCCTCTCCCTTTCCCTGTTGCTTTTCTGAACAATTCCATTAGGATTTATACTGTTGATGTGGGATTATTTCCTATACTTCTATTTCTTGTTCAAATGTATAGAAATTAATTTTCTGGTCATAATTTCAGTACCTCTGGGACATTAGCAGGCTGGAAGTAAAAATAGAACGTCATTACAGCGTCAGGTAATGCGGATGAGTGTGACTAATAACCTGAGTGTCATTGATTTAATAATCTAATAATGTCTCTGCACACTCAGCGCTCAGACTCACTGAGTGAAGATAAAGATTTAAGCCCAGCTGAAGCTGCAGATAAGAATCAGCACCTCAGCTTTAGGGATCAGAACCAATGATAAGCAGCACACGGCTGGTCTCCAAAAAATAAAAGCAGGGGAAGGAGCCAGCTGGTATCTGCAGCTCAGGCTGTACAAGAGGCAAGGTTTCCATTCCCTGGGGTGGCAGCAGCAGGAGGTCACAGCTGCCCACAGGAGACACTTGTCAAGCTCAAAGAGAGATGCTCACCGTCTAGCAAAAGTCTGGCAGCTCTCAAATAGCTGCTGGCCTGCTGACAGCTTGGTCTGTGGTTGTCTGAAACACAAAGGAAAAGCCCATTAATGTCAGCTACAGCACCAGCCTGGAAAAGTCTGGTCCACAGACTGGAAACAGGAGGTGGAGAGAAGCGAGTGGGCTTTCGGCTGGGACATAAATCTTCTGACTCGGTATAATCTGGGTTATTCATTCAGAGAAAAGCTGCCACAACAGCTACCAAGCTCCTTAAAGAGAGCTGCAGAAAGGATCTCTTTCCCTTGAGAGCATCCCTTTAGCCAGGCCCATCCTCCAGCTCCCCTGATCAGTGGTGCCAAATCTGGCTCCTCATAGTGCTGATGGATGGTGCTAAAGGTGTTGCTTCACCCTGGCAGCCCCTGGATGAGCTGGGAGATGGATCTCACCCACAGAGTATGAATCCACACAGAAATGCCTGCTAATGAGACATGACACCAGGTTTATTATAATTTGGTTGGAACGGGGACAATCGATCTTCTCAAACTGCCTGTGAAAATCCCATTCCCCAGCAAGGCACCTCTAGGCTTGGCCAGTTTGAGCTCCATATGCTTTATTATTAATGCAGAAAAATTTTCCTCTACCTGGGACTGTGCTGGCACAACAGAGGGCAAGTGTACTTGAGGCAAAAATCTTTGACTGCAGGAGCTTCAAGCCTCTTACAGTGAGGAAGATTCTGCAAATAATTCTGGGGTTTTTTTTCAGATCATGCTCTGAAGGCCTCATCAGTCTTCCCCAACACCACTTCATCTCAAGTATATTTTCTTGTTTCCAGTTAACTTCACCCAGATAACAGGAAAACTCCCTGGGGAGTTGCTATAGAAACACCCGATGGAGACAAGGAGGGATTGGGGCAGCAGAGCCCAAAGATGCTGTTAAGATTAGGGAAGATTTTAATTCCCACCCTGTAAATATAATTTCCCTGGAAAAGTTGCAAAAATAGGAGTTAAAATGGAAAATGTCCTGCATGGTTAGTGATGGGGTGACTGCTGATCACTCCCCCAGGGAGCTTCACCACCAGGAAGCAGTGGAAAAGTTTTTCCAGGGATCCTCTTTGGAGGTTTCCAACCTCAATGAGACTGTTTAGTCTCAAAAGGACATGTGAATCCCATCTGCAAAAAGGTGGCTGAATTGTCCCATATCTTTTCCAGTGCCTGGTGACATTGATAACCTTTTAAGCAAAGCAGTGTCCTTCTGCATAATGGTCTGAGAAGGATTAAATGCAAGAAAGGAATATAACAGGAAGCCAAGGAGCTACCTACCATTAGCAGCTATTTGAGTGTCAGGCAGTTTTGTTTCAGGCGATTTACCAGTGCTTTTGTCCAAGCCATTCATTCCACAAAACACTATTATGAAAATAGATGTCATTAGAAGCACTTCTTAATACATAAAATAGTCTTTCTTTTTGAAATTCAACAGTGTATTGAATTCAATTTTTCTATTAAATTCTCTTACACTTCTGAGAGTTCAGAAAGCCCCGACAATAAGAAATGGGTGTTCTAATCTTGTGCATAAGCCAAATTTTTGGGACAGTTAGTGTCCTTTCTCTTATTTGATGCTCACACACAAAAATACTGAGGGTCATTAGAAATGAATTATCCCTGACTGTAAAACAGAAGGAGATTCATCAACTATATTGATTTTTCTCATCTATGTGTATATGTGTAGCTACTTTGGCAATTAGCCATTAACCAAACCACTGCTTCATTCCTGTGAACCAAATAGTAGTTGCAGGCTCCTTCACTGTAACTGTAAGCTTTTCTTTGCACTGTTTTTCTTCATGTGCATTCTCAGCCTGGATTTGCAGGGGTATCTCTCCTACAGCCAGCAGGGTGGTTAATTAACACCAGCCCCATAAGCCAAAGGTGGAGCTGCTGGGGGAGCCTAAAGAAAACAAGATCTTCATCAGGAATGAATGTGTGCCTGCCCGGGAGCTCATGGACAGACAGCCAAAAGCACATGCAAAATTATAAAACTCCTAAGGCAAGAAAAAAACCAGTTGATGCACACCAAACACCTAAAAGAAATTTGGAAGGAAAAAAACACAGAAACTAAAACCCTCAGTAATTTTATATAAAACACACAGACTACAGCCAAATACCCACCTTTCATAGTAATTATCATCCAGGAGATTGGCTGGGCTGACTGGAATCTGTTGGGGGTTTGTGAACACGTTTATCTTAATTGCATTCATGAGGTTGTGGGGTTATTTGATTTGATCTTGAGATAACTGACGCCTGATTTTTATGTGCATTTCTAACAGGTTTGAAGGATGCCTAGAGCAGGGAATGGATTCTGCTTATGTGCAGAATTGTGGAAAATGTTCTTAAGACCAAGACAAAGTCAGGTGTTAAATCTCATAAGGAAACAGGCAAATTCTGTATCTAATGGCTTACCATGTAAACTGGTACTCAAAGGAGATTATATAAATTTCTGTGTTTATTGACCACCACAGAGACACTCCTTAAAGGGAAGAATAATATGATTAAAATGAATGTAAAACCCTCTAAGAAACATAAGTTTTAGCCTTCATTTCTTCAATACTGGAACTTCTAGGACTAGTTAGAATACAATCATTTTAAAGCATATTGCATTCCACTGTAACTACACACAGAGAAAAGAATGCTCATAAAAACTAGCATTTTCCTGAACAACAAAAACATAATTGATCACCAGTCAGCTCCACCACGTGAGCAAACCCTCAGCTGAATCACTCAGCTGCTCCAGGTTCATTAGTTGGTATGTTAATGCCCTATGCAATAAACACAACAAATGAAATATGGAATTACTCTAACCACAAATCATTACTAATTGATACAGCAAGATGCAAGGAAAAACTATTACTTGGAATAGCTTCCTGTAACGTTATCCCTGGATGTACTTCCAGGTCTGCATTCCCCCTGTCACAAAGGAGCAGGAGCTTAGTGAGGTCTCTCAGGCTGCTCTTTCTATTTACATCTCATCCATTAATTCCATCATTCCATGCTATTCCCAGTCAATTCCATTTCAGTCAACTTAACTGAAATTTTTTTCTTGATTCTGTTTCCCCATAGCTTATTTGTCCTTAAATTCCAGGCTGATCCACGATGGTTGTTTAAAACAGGATGCAGCCAAACTCTTCAACTCTACATTGACTGAACACCATATATTATTATGGAAAACATAGCTTAAACAATGCTTAAGTCATTCTAATTAATCCATTTACATAATCCTCAGGTTCTTTTGCATGTACTAAGAAAACAAAGGCAAGAGCAAGATAGCCATTTTATAACCAGGTTATCTTGCTCTTTACCTTAGTTTTCTTAGTACATGCAAAAGAGCCTGAGGATTTAATAAGCTGTTTCCAGTTTTTGTTCAGTTCAGATTGTGGCCATCTCTTCTGTGCACAGTCCCTGCCACGCAGATCATTTGATCATTTTGGGGATGAGATGCTTGCACCAGTGACCCATGAGGGCTTGTGGAGCAACAATCACATTTGCAAACCCTTGTAAGTAGAGAGTCCCCAGAACTGCTCTTAAGTATTTTGAAATGGCACTTTGTGTCTCTCATCAGAGTTGTTGTTTAATTTCCAACTGGATTGAAATTAACTCATTTTGTTAATCAAACATTTAATTCTGAAGAAGAAATCAGCTCTTCACAAAACTGCAGCATGGTCTGTGTGAAACTCTCCTGGCTGTGCTCACAAAAGAGGAGCAGACCTTTTTACCATCTCAGACATACCGAGAGGATAATGAAGACAAAGCCCTAGAGAAGCACATGTGAAAAGACAAAAAATTTCTTCCACATATTAGGTACAAAAATTCAGCTTACATAGTGCAGTGTTCCAGGCACCAATGAAGCTGACTTACCAGCAGTCTTAATCTTGGGTGAAGGGTCTTAATGTTAAGAGTATAAAAAGAGAAATTATCCATACACCTGTGTGGACAGGATATTAGAGCCTGGCTCTACAGGGCAGTGTATAATTCTCCCATTCTCACTGAAAGGTAAAAAGCCTCATATTACAGCTCATCCAGGAACTGCTGACAGAATTTCATCTCTCTTTCCTGCTCTACTTATTCTTCAGGTAGGAAAAAAAATGGGTGGAAGGGTTGAATGGAGACCTTCCTACAGATGCACAAGAGCTGGGTGATTATTCCAGCACAAAGGGTAGTGGATCTGCAGGGGCACACTCCTGCCAGCACAGCCCAGGGAAAACACACAGGACTCCTGGTTTAACCTCTCTGGACTACCCAGGTAAATCTCTAACAACCAGGGTCCATGGTTTTCTCTCTCTCTCCTTTTTAAAAATACATTTCCTTATGGCAATATTTTAATTTTTTTTTTTCTGTGGCTGTTACCCACTTGATGTGTTCCTCACATGAACACTGACTGCCATCCCCTCTGAATTTTAGATTTAAAAGGCACAAACAGAGACTGCTAGCTCAGCACTGTTATTTCAACATAACATTTTCCTTAGGGGAACATCAGCACACGAGGTAAAAAATAACCCTTAGGAATGTGTGGCCTTTGATTTAGCTTTTTCCTTGTCAGACCACACGAGGAGCTCTGCAGCTGCATTCCAGCATTCCCAGTCCAGGGTGTTCCAGTGCCTCCAAGCTCAGCACAACGTTGTTCCCCCATGCCCAAGACAGGGATACCCCAAGAGCTGAGAAGTCTTGTGGAAGCTGCTGCTAAATCTTAATTTCCCAAAGCAGCTGGTGCTGGTCCTTTGCCATGGGATCAGTGTTTGCCCTGGGGGTCTGCCAGGCCCAGGGTCTCCAGCTGCAGCCCAGGCCCCCAGAGCCATTGTGAGGACTGATGAAGTTGTCCCCATCAGGGCTCTCACTTGGCAAAGTGACAACTATCACATACATCTCTCTTCTCCCTGCCAGGACCACTTACTGCTGGTTTTGGAAACACAGAGAGTGAAAATCCACAGTTAGTGCAGTTCCCCAGAAGAGCAGAGAACCCCCACACCTTCCAAATTAGAATAATATAAAATAATAATGTGTTTGAAATTTGTATGCACCTGGATTTATGGATGACCATCAACCCTAAATACAGTCATGGGATGTCACATTGACTGATTTCAGCTCTACTCTGATTAAGTATTTAGGAGAGTCACCAGAATCCCAAGACCTTTATCCTCATAAACCTTCTGGATTTAATAGTGACAATGTCTAGTGGGTGAATTAAGCAAGTCAATTTTATAGCAAAGGCAAGTCAAAGCTGCTGTAATTAATTCAAATTAACACACCCACGAGCTCCTGAAGCCTATCATTGCTAAGGTGTCGCTTCAGGGACAACAGCAGAAACATCCAAATACAAGTCATCATCAAGATCTTTAAGATTGAACATTTCCCAGGAAACCAAAAGTAACCTGCACAAAAGCAGGCTGGATTAGAGAAACCCAGATGTTCTTTTCCTGCAGAACTTTATTATTAACATGGTCAACAAAACAAAACAGTTTCCTGTAAATATGGTTCTTTAACATTACTTTTATCTATTCAATATTATTCTATGGAGAATTACTGGAGTGTATCCCATGGCACATAGGGTCTGTGATAGGAAACAATACCTCTGAAACTCTGAATAGCCCAATGCCATTCAGGAAATGAGAAAGAAATGTGGTTTGCAGTTGCAACCTTCACTATTTTTTCTATTCCTCTAGGAAAGCACAGTGTCCAGCATGGACATTTAACATGAGAGAAAATACCAAAGCAGAAGCTCTAAATAAAAAAAACAAACTTATCTTTAAACAACGAAATTATTATTTAGATGCAGAAAAGTACAATTTTGACATTACAATGAAACATGGCCCAACTGTTTCTGGAGAATACTGCTGGAAATGGAGGCCAGGAAGCAACCTTGGAAAATCAGGTTGTGGAAGGTGCTCATAGACCACTGCTGGAGTACAATCAAACTTTTCTGAGCTGTCAAATGCTAAATACTTAATTGTACGGGAAGGAAGAATAGCTAGAGAAATGCTCCTAGGTGCAGAAAAGGATGTTTGTGGATGAATGCTGTGCACAGCACCCTGATGCACTCATGGACTGAGCTGGGGAGACACCCACAGACCAGCAGGGATGCTTGACTTGCTGCTGCAAGAGCATTGGTTTGGGTTTGATGTTCATGTGAGAATTATACTTCTAATGCAACAAAAATGGCCACATTTTCCACTATCCAAAAAGAGATTTGGCTTCATTTGGTGACAATATACTGCCAGGAGTCCAGAGGGGCAGTAGACAGAAGTGAAATTGGATGGTGAGTGTCCAGAGAAGTCAATGATTGGTTAGAACCAGGAAACTTTGCCAGGAGAAAAAGCACAACAGCCACATAGAGATGTCACCAGCCTTTACTCTCCTGGAAGAAATTGGCTATTTGAGCAGCAATTCACAGGAGAAAAACATGCTGGTGTGTTCAGGCTGCACACCCAGCTCTGCTCTGTTCCAGCCTGAATTCTCCACCACATCCCCACCCCTGGGGCACAAACCAGTGGAACAGCAAAGGCAGGAGATGCTCCTGCTCAGGTTAAGCCTCTGTGCTGACACCCCAGCCAGCCATGGAGGAGGCAGATTTCCTCGGCCTGGGGGAACCGAGGCTGCCTTGGAGATGCTTTGCATGAGATGAACTCCACAAGCACCAAAGCAGCCACGGGCAAGCAGGACTGGGCAGGCAGAGCTGTGTGTGACAGGGCAGGGGAGCTGAGCAGAAAGGGACATGTTTTCTGCAGGCTCCCTTCAGACTTAAATGGCACTTCTGTAAGTGATGCTAAACGACACCACCCTCCCTCCACCCCACGCTCCCAGTTGCCTACTTACATTAGCATTTGCCAGCTGTCAAGCTCTTGCTCAGTTCCAGTGAAATCTCCTGGATTTTCTCCTCTTTCAGTGATTATGTTGAACTGCTGGGATCAGGTCCTGGTGACACTGGAATTGCCAAATAATCTTCTGCTATTTTTTTATATCCCTCTACCCTCTTCTCCTTATTATTGTGAGCCAATACAGAGCCCAGCAGAGACACAATGCTCTCCAGCAGG
This sequence comes from Sturnus vulgaris, assembly GCF_052056855.1. Classification (NCBI taxonomy): domain Eukaryota; kingdom Metazoa; phylum Chordata; class Aves; order Passeriformes; family Sturnidae; genus Sturnus; species Sturnus vulgaris. The sequence continues at coordinate 12,302,842 of NC_142256.1, read as the reverse complement.
ACACAGGGATGACTGCCAGCCTCCTCAGAATTGTTTCCTAATGGAGAGCTGAGGTTTTTTGTAGCAGAAACAGCTCTCAGACACATTGAAAGCTCACACCACTTACCCAAGAGATCCTACAGACATCACATCCTTGAGAGTTGTCTAAAGCCATCTCCTGCTTTATGAGAACGGTCAGGCTGGCTCTGATCACCTCTAGCCCTTAGTCTCTAAGACCAAATAGTTGTGTATGTCTGCAAAAAGGCTTATGAGCAGGACAAACAGACAGTAATTGCCTGGGGTGCTTTGATGGGCCCCAGTAATCTGGGTCTAGAGACTTGCTGCAGTCTCCTGGTGTGTAACAGCCCTCCCTGCATCTCTCTGCCACGAATTCATCCAATTGTTTCTTGCACCATTTAAGCACCATTTGGCCACCTCAGCCTCCCAGAGTAATGAGTGCCACAGTGGAACAACTTGATGGGAGAAGGAACAGCTCCCTGGGTTGTGCTGGTCAGGTCCCCAGCTGCAGCTGAGCTCACTCCCTTCTGCATAACCCCTGTGCACTCAGACAAAGCACCCCTTGCCTTGCTGGTCCTCAAGCTCCAGAGGAAGCTCAGCCTTGTGGCCTCTCATATATCTACCAGGTCCAGCACAACTTTAGGGCAGAAAGATTTGTTAGATGGAAGCACGAGACCAGAACCCCAACTTGACTCATATTAATATTAATGACTAAAAATTAGGCATGGTTCACGTTCTACCTTCTCTTGGACCCTGCAGCTGCTGCATGTGGACAAAACATCTGGCTCACCTGAACATCTCTGAGGCACTTTGGGCTTTTGGGTTGAAAAAAATTAGCAAAAGAAATCAGGCATGAAGATGTAAAATGTATGTAGGCTTGTAGGCATCTCCCTGTTCCACTCTTAGGTTCTTTAAAATCATTTTCTCCTAAAACCCAATTTAGAAATCGCAGGAGAGGCTTGATGTTTTTATGCAAATTCTCGAATTTACAGAAGTGCTGAGCTGAACTGGGATTTGAAGGGAAGCCTTCTTTGCTATTCCTCCTGCCATTTAAACACCAAGCAGGGATACACTGGTAGAGGTGGTCAGAAATAGATCCAAAACTTCAAAACTGTCAAAATTGAATTTTGAAGAATAGGGGGTTGAGAGAGAGTCAGCCAGTGCAGCCTGGGTCTCAGAAATCTGAGCACTCACACCGAGTTTCAGAAAATCAGGTTTAGATAACAAACATGGCTGGTGAATGCCTTAACCTTTGCTAGAGCTCAAATTCCCTGCCAAAAGCTGTGGGCCAGATAAACTAATATTTTCTGATGAGAAATTGTTTTGCTGAAAGTTTCTGGCTATCCCTCCATATCACCCAGCATCCAGACGCTCGATCACAGCCTTTGCCAGATAAAACATTCCTGCTCTGTGACACTCGGCCCAGGCCAAGCTGCAAAAGTTAATTTACTGTAAGTTACTGATAGTGTCACTGATGGTTCATCATTCCCAGGTTGGTATGTCTTTACACTGATTTAAACTGGTAACAGCTTGGATCTCATTTTTAATTGTGCTTTGAGTGTGGATGCTCGGAGTTGTATAGGCAAAACTATTGGTGTGCAAGTCAGGTCATAAACCACCACTCAGCCGGGTCATTTAGAGGAACAGCTAAAATGTCCTGTGTGTTACTGTCACAGCATCACTCCTAATAATTGTGTACCCCCTTAAACAGATTTTTTAGCAAGTCGTGTTTAAAAACCAGATTGGAGTTCTGATATAACACCTGACAGCAAGGTATTTAATGGAGCTTTACTGGCTCTAATGTCCCTCTTTTGCATCCTTTCAGGAACAGAAATAGATTCGTCACCATTGTGACATTAGAAGACGCAGAGATTGCAGAGACTACATGAAATAAATTGGGAATGGCAGGATAAGTACTTGAATTGACAGTACAGGAGCCACCAGCCCTGCCACACTGTTCTGGGAGAATCCACAAAGCACCTCACAAGCTGTGGGAGCTGGAATTAGAGCTGCAGCCTCACCTCCACACAGCCCAGCTCAGCCAAAATTAAGAAACATCAGCCATGCCTTTATGGGTGATCTTAGAGCCCTGATACCACTCAGCCTGCAGAGTACTTCACCTGCCATTTAAATGTGTGTTTTCTCTCTAAAAGCCTCAAATGCTGCAGCATCAATGTGTCAGAGTGCCTTCCTGAACAGAACGACCTCCCAGGCAAAAAAGCTCTTGGCCTGACCTTGGTCTTGATGGAAGAATGGTGGAAAAAAAAGCATACAAGAGAAATGCTACACATTACTAAAAATAAAATGTGTAAAAAGAAAAACTCAATTTAAACAAGAAACTGAACAAATAGGTGACCTATTAATGTGTTTCTAATCTAGAGGTCAGGAAGGGAGTGACATTTGCAGACATTTTATCTCAGCTGTGGCACAAGGTGAACCAGAAGGAAGCAGGATCTTGGCATTCAGCAGGCACAGGCTGCAGATCCAGGGCACAGTCTCCTCCTGTCAGCTCTCACCTGCCAACCCTCCTGCTCTGCTGTCAGAGGAGCAGGCTCTGAAGTTCACCCAGGAGCACCTGAATTTCTGAATTCATCTCTGAATTTCTGTGGAGGATGATGCCCCACGACTGCAAGGAGGCACAGACCCCCTGGACAAGCCATTGCCTGCCAAAAGACCAGGTAAAACAAACCAAGCACTACGTGTGCAGGCTGGCAATAAGAAGGTGGGAAGCCACCAGCAGAATTTCCAAGTAAATCACAGCAAACCAATTTGTCAAGATAATTAGCACAGAGGCAAAGGGGAGAGGTAGATGTGATACATCTTGGCTCAGGAGGACTTGTGACACCATCCCATTTAACTTTCACTGAGCAAAATGAGGAAATGGAAGCTAAGTGAAAATTTACCACAAAACTACACTCTCAAAATTATTATCTGCAGCTCAGTGTCAGTCACAGCCCCGTCCTGCAGCCCATGGTTTGCTTTCAAAACTGCAAATGCATGGCTGAAAGGGGCACCTCACTCAGGGTAACAGCACCACAGCTCAAGATGACCTCTCCATATGGAAAAACTCACCCAACATCCCATGGTGAAGGTCAATAAAACCAGCTGTGGAGCATCACAACCCAATAAGTAGGTTGAGGCTCCTGAAGTCATCCCTTTTCTGCTTAGAAGAGAAGGAAGTCCCTTTCCTTGTGCAACCTTCTGCTGAGCCTGCCTCGAGAGATTCTCCCTGCAATTAAAACTAACAGAGCTTTTCCAGTAGCAGCTGGGTTTCATCTGTGTCTCATTTCTGGGAAGATGGTGCTGGGCCTTGCTGCTGGCCCTGTGCTGCTGCTTCCTGAGGGACCTGGGTGCTTACCCTCATCCCCAAAGTGAGAACCAAGTATACTAAAAATCAAAGTTCTTTCCCAAATTTTAACCCAACCCTTCAGTCCTTTCATTTTTGGTGAGTGTATTGTTATACCTTTTAGCATGACATTGCATATAAAACACCATAAACAACATTTCAATAGATAAATAATTTAAAGAAAAACAAATAGGTACCCAGCTGCTCAGCCATCCAACAGGGCGTGTGGACTGGGGATAGTGGAGGCCTGATTGCCCATTAAAGAGGCCCAAATTCCACAAAGCCACAATCAAAGCTCTCTGGAGAATCAAGCATTGTGCCCACGTGTAATATGTCAGTTATTTGCCAGCAGGGGAAACACTGCAAGAAGTGAATGAGTTTTACTCTGTTCAGTGACATTGCTAATGACTCATGCAGGATTATGGGTAACAAACCTTTGAAATGAGAGGTTGAGTTGTACACTACATTATACATCTGAATTTCATGGTATATTAGTGACAGTGATTGGTAATACAATATGATGGGGAATTGCTAACATCAGAGAGAAGTTAATATGATGCACTGCAATTTCTCAGAGAGTCCCATACTTCTTCTAGCACCACCCATAATCTGCTCATTATGGTTTGGCAAAGAGCAATCCCCCTCGTGGAGGGAGCAGCCCCAGCGCCCTGACAGCTGCTCATAAATTTGAATGGAAGATGTGCAATCCAAAATGTTCATGTTTCCATGGATCGTTACCCAGTTGTATCTCCCCTAAGAAGCAGGTGATTCTTTAACGTCCTGCCAGTTTGTTTCTGCTGATATTTTCTCTCTCTACCAGATAAATCTGAAGCCAGCTTGTGTCTTAGAGCATTTCTTCCCCATCTTGTTCTCTGAAAAGGGCTGATCCAGTCTACACACATATTAACTCTGCACCGGTTAATGGAGCGTAACTAAGAAGAATTAATATATTTACCCCCCAAAAAAAAGTATTTCTAGACCATTACAATTAGAGTCAAATGTATCACATAAGGCATTAAAATTATAAATGCAACCACAGATTTATGTTTACAGACTCTGGCAAATCCCATGGCCACATGTCCCCTCAGTCACTCCTGTTGCAAACAGCATAAACAAATGTTTAAACTATTTATGTGATAATAACCTGGAATGTTCTGTGGCTGTTTTACAAGGACTGTAAATATCCACCTGACCTTCTCCAATTGTAGATTTGGGTTTTCCTGCAGGAAGAGCCCATGAAAACAGAAGAGTCCCTTGAAGACCCTGCCCCATACATCCATCAAGCAGAAGCACCAAGACCATCACCTTTCCAAGGAATTTGAAATGGGAGTCATTCCTAGGATAAGGAAGTTCATTGAAAACCACAGCCAAGCAGGAACTGGACTGTAATGATGATGAGTAAATGGAAGAAAGTATCTCCCTCCAGCATTAAATTCAAGCCCTGACCTTTTCCAATGTAATGACTAACTCAACCTTTACATAATAATGTGGGTGATATTTGGAGAGTATAACATATGTGTCATTTTAATTAATTGAACAGAAATAGATTCGCAGAAGAAAATGAATTAACCAATCAGCAATCACCTTTCTATCTATTTGATGTCAGAATAATTAGTTTATTCTCGTAATCTCTTGACCCCTCTAGAAATCATAACCTTGCTGACCTCCTTGAGTATGGAAGCTCATTTGAATAGCACCATAATTGTGCTCTGGGTGCATTATCATCTAGTTTCAATTTTATTAAGGTAATCTTACCCCTTATTATTATCTCTCTCTCTGAAAGGCTGACCCAAACCCTGGGAAAGAGTGCAGGACTTGGCTCAGTAAAACCCGTGTACTTTGGACATTAGAAGCCTTCCTCCTAGAAGGTGGGCTGGTTTGGTTAGCTGGAGGATCAGCAATAATTTCACCACTGTTGTCTGTGGACTGCAGTACCCCAACACACTTCCTGATGTTGGCAGTTGCAGACTGTTGCCAACTAGCAAATGCTTAAACAAAATCACAGTTTGTTCCAGAATGATAAAATGACCCTACAAAGTGAATTACATTGTGAAAAATAAATGTAAAACACAGTGTAGATGCACAAATGATTATTTCATTATCTGGCCAATGTAAGAACGACAGATACAAATTGTTCCAATCATAGAGTGATGAAAGAGTAATGAACAATGGGTTCTTGAATGAGCACAGGAACAAAATAATGAATTGCAGTTTAAATGAAATCAGGAGTCAATGGACTGGATCACAGACTGTCCTTCAGACATAGGAATTCTGCATTAGTTAAACAGTGTCATTTGGAAAAACGTCCTTTAAGAGAAGGAATCTCAATGGCTCAGAGAGACACAAACATGATTAGCCTGGACATTGGCTGGCTTTGTAGCAAAAATGGAGCATCCCCATTCCTGACACTTTCATAATTGATCTACCACTAATTAGCAGCTTCCACTCTGCAAAGTTATCAAACCACGGTTACTTTTCCCTGTTTTAACCTTGCTCTTCCTCTACTACTGAGTTACTTTGATGCAACATCTGATGAGATCTCCACACAGATTCTGGATGGAGACCAAGACACAAAAGCTTCTGGGAAAGGAAGTGTCAGTTATGTAGAAATAACACATGTGGCAAAAGCTCTACTGAATTTTTTGCTGGAAAACTCTGCAATAGATGGATTTATGTTCTTTTATTTTGTTTCATACCAATAACCCAAGGATTTCTAATGTTATTGCCGAAGAAACATGTCACATTTCATGTATCATAGCCATCCATCACATTCACAGCTTTTTGTTGGCTCTGTACTGAAGCTATGTTTCAGTCAAGAGTGCAGGACATCTGACCATTTTATCTCTCTGCACAGAATTTCTTTACACTCTATGAAGACATCTTGGAAATGAGCAGAAACTAGCTGGTGTCACAGGCAGGGCTCCCAGAGCCTCATAATCCAGCTGCCCCTCCTGCTGCTCTGCCACTGCTGTGGGCAGCACCTGCCCCCCTGCCCCTCACACAATACCAGGTACAAAAGAGACACAGCTCTTGGAGCCCTGCATGCCCCAGCAAAGGACTTGGTGCTCTGGGATGAGCATCCCCAAGGGAAAGGTCACCTTTCATCCCTTGCTGCTCAATAGCCTGGAGATGTTTGAAAACTAGAATGCCCCAAATCCAGCAAGCAAGAGCACTTTCCTTTCAAAAGCTACAGAGTGATGGTAATAAAGGGAAAAGCAGGGAAAACGAGGTTTTGCTTGCTCTGTGGACAGAAATAAATATTTATTGGAGAAAAAAGCTACCAGGAGAGAGGGGGCATCTCTGCTGTGTGAGTGACTGAAAGGCCACCTGCTTCTGCCCTAATTCAATGACATCTTCTGCAAAGGGTGTCTGTCCTGCAGGGTCAGGGTAAGTGTCCTGTACCTGCCATGTACACGTGAGCCAGCATCCACCAAACACTGCCTGTTGCTGTATTTGGGCAGCCTGTCCAGGCAGAATCACACCACAACCAGATGTGTCACTTCCAGCCCCTTGTTCCCCCTCTAATCAGATTTATGTTTTAACAGATCCTGATGCTGAGCACATCAGACCCTCAGCAAACATCCCCACAACTCCATCAGGGTGCCCAGATAGGCCGAGATAGTCAGCACATCTCACCACAGGCACCTACAGAGCCATAAGACACATTTAATGTACAGAGAGTAGGGGTAAATACCTTTCTTCCTTGGGATTTTTTCTGGAAATTCAAAACTGTGCCTTATTGACTCAGAGAGACAGAACTCTCCTCATCTGACAGCTGAATTTTACAAAACATGATGAGGTTTGCAAACTCCAGAGTATTTTGGCTGCCTCTGCAAGCCTGATACACTGATAAAACTGTGCTGCAGTTTCATGCAGTGGGAGGGAGCACTGAGAATGGGCTCTCCCCTTCCACTCTGCTGTGCCTGAGGAGGTGCTTTAAGGCACAGGCATCTCCACCTGCCCCCATGCCAGGAACGTTTTCCACTTACAGCTCTGTCCCTGAAAAAAGCTCCAAAACAGGACCCCATTCCACTGGAGTTTGGGAAACAACTCCCATTTGGTAGGAAACCACACCACTGGACACAAAACTGAGCTGATGCAATTCATTATCACGGGCTTGCTGCCAGATCTTTTAGATGATTTTGGGTCTCAGATCATCTATAGCATAACATGACGTGATCTTCTGTGGCCTCCTGCAACCAACCTGGTGTCAGAAGTTCATTCAGCCAAACAAGATGGTACTCCAAACACCTGGTCCTAAAGAGACACCCAGTCATAAGCTTGGATCTGAAACCAAACTTGAAAATATTCCCTAGAGCAAGTAGCAGAGAGCCTTACTCCTGTCCAGAAGTCCAATTGCTGCCTGCAAAAATCCACAGCACCCTGCCTAGCTGTTCAGAGAGGTGTCCCTTGCCTGTGGCAGGGAGGTTGGAAGCAGGTCATCTTTAAGGTCCTTTCCAGCCCTAACCCATTCTGTGATTCTAGAATTCTATGACCTCTGCCTGGGACTTGTGTCTGTTGTGACACACACAGAAAAGGAGGGAGACAGACACGCACCTGGCTCCAAGTTGGGTGAACAGGAAAAGAGAACTTTATTTACATGAGATGTCTGTTTATAGACATCTAACAATGACCGTGGATTGGACAATGCTGAAAGAATCTCTGACTCCAACTGGTTTGTTACAATGTCGATTTATCTTCCTGCAAAGAGGAATGGAAACACTCCACTGTTTATCAGAAAGACAGTGTGAGAAAGCATAAATAATGTCTCAGCATCAGAAGGCAAAAACTCAGGGGCAACAGGACTAAGCAGCATTGCTGCTGGGCCACTTGGGGAAGCTTCAGATGCCACCTGCATAGCCCAGCCCAGAGCCCACCTCGTGTGTGCTCAGACCCAGGAGTAGAAGAAACCTGATAAAAACTGTGAGTCTCACAGCCAGGCACTCCATCTGTTCCACCAGCCCCTCTGACTGGCCAAATTCTCCTGTGTGTGGTGCTTGCCAGCTCGGGAAACATCTCAGCAGGCAGGAGCTGCTTGCCAAAGGTCTGGTTGCATCTCCTCACCCACCTCCATCATTACAGATTTTGGAAATAACCACAAATGCCTCCTGGCCTTGCTAACAGTGAGTGCTGTACCAGGGGGCTGCCAGGAGCAGCAAGGTGATAATGCAGGTTGCAAAACTGTCCAGAAGGGAGGGGGTGAGCACCAGGAGCCAAGCTCTTCACTAGAACAGTCCACTGCAGGAGAACACTGGAAAAGAGCTCACTGCACGTTACCCAGAAGAAAACCCTCTGGTGCCCAGGGTGGAGAGCACAGCACTGGTCCTGCAGGCCAGGCAGGGAGCAGGGAATGCTGGCAATGGGAGGTCTGCAGGCTGAGCACACAGCTGTGCCTGGCACTGCAGGGCTCTCTGGGGGTGCAGGATTGCTGGGCTGTCTCTGCTCAGCCTGCATCACTGCACAAGTAATGGATGCACCTATTAAAACCCAGCCAGAACATTATTCTCTGCAGTTGGCAGAGGGGATCCACACCTCAGTGCTACACTGCATTTCTCTGGGTTTGTTCTGAATACTCCACACGCTCAGTTCAGTGCTTTTACACTCCAAGGCAGATGCATTGGATTGATTTCTAACGTAGCTCTCATCATCACCTACACTTTGGAATGGTCTCTGTGTAAACACAGGGCACAGATTTGTTGTGTTAACCATAGCTCCCATGTGTTTTTTGTGGTTGCAGAGCACGGTGCCTCATGCTGGCTTCATATTTGAGCTTCAATTACCCAATTGTGCATCAAAGGATGAGGACATGGCCAGAAAGTGAGCACAGCTTCACTAAAGCCACCACTGTTTACATTGCAGTGACTTGTTTTCAGTGTTACATTTCATTTACTACCTTGCTCAAACTTGGCCCGTTACAAAAAGAAAATTTGCATGAAATTCCAAAATGTCATTAGAAAAAAAAAAGTCATAAATGTGCTCATAGTGCTCCATGAGGGGTCCAGTATGGCCCTCATCATCTAAAGGGCTGTTAATGCAGAATTTAGAGATGATCACAGTGGTTCTTTCAGTGCTTGGCATTTCCTGACTCCTACACCTTTGTTTTTCCTTTCTCATCATTACATTAACACTTTTGTGTTATGGAATATTTATGAGGCACACCACATGCTTAATGGATTTCCTCATTTATTTGCAGCTAGCCTGCATTAATACAAGACTCACAATATTCAATCTAAAATCCATCAAGGATTCCCGGGCTTAATATTGCCACCACTTCTAATGAGAAAGAAAATCTGTAAATCCAACTTGCAAAAGCAAAAATAAAGCTGTGTGGGAGCAGCACAAGCAATGCAACTGCATCCTTCACTTTAAAAGCATCCAAAAGTAAACTTCTCTTAATCGAGCTGGTTCTAAAGCCATGAATTACAAAGTAACTCCCTGCACTAGATCTCATCCATAGTTCCCCAAAATGTCAGATATCACAGTGCATTCCCCTCCCCACTGCCCATCCTGCAACATGGGGATACTTGAGCAAGGTGAGGGGTCAGGGGGAGTAGAGCTGGCCTTGGCACTCTGGTGGTACCCAAACACTCTTATTTATGTACATTTGAGGGATTAGGAGATGAGCTGAAGATCAGGCATCCATTATGGAATGTGTGTTTAGATGTCTCTTGCTGACAGCAAGCTGCCTGGCCTTGTGTAGTTGCACCATCAGATGCAGGTGAATATTCACCATTCTTCAACCTTGTCATGTCTCAGGGCACCAGCAAACTCTGAGCACTTGTGTGGCAGAAGGAATTGTGTCTCTGGGGCAACACAGACCTTCCTCAGCAAGGGAATGCTCTGCCTGGTGTGATTGATCAGCTATTGCTGCCAGCTGACACGATCTCTGAGACTTCTCTGATATTTGAAATCATTCTTCCCTACCAACATTGCCCCATTTCTATCTCCTACACACGTGCACAAAAATTAACCCTGAGTATTAACAGAGGAGACAAACCTTGCTATTAATGAGACCACTGCAACTCCATATAAATCAATCCAACTGCATGAAGCAACAGCCCAACATTTAGTGCCATTTAACTGGGACACACGTACTGAAAAGAAATATGAAGGTGCAAAACCAAACTGATACTTCGACAATTAAAAAAAAACCAAAAAACCCCGTAGGTTGCTCTTTCCTGAAAGTTTTCAAGGCCAGACATTGTACATCAATGCAAACCTAGCATTGTCAGCAGAACACCCCAAAATTTTCTATTGGAGAATCTGAGTCTGGTTATTTACCCTCCGTTCCTGGTGAGTGTCCCTGAGCTTGTGTCAGGAAAGGGACCACAGCACCAGCCCCTGTGTGTACCCACCTCTCCAGCTGCTTACAGAAAAGTCTCAGCTCTGCTAACAGCAAATTTGAGCTCCTCACATTCCTTCTCTTGTCAGGCTCTGTTTCAGCGAGGGACCTCAGGATATGCCAAACATCCAGCTACAGCTCCTGGCCTTTGAAGATAATGGGGCAATCACACATATAAAGTTAGACATTTCTTCCTCTCTTGGGAAAAACAGTCCTTAATGCCTCTGAGTTTAAAGATGATCTGGCAATATTTCTGTTCACCATCACACAAAAGGCAGAAGTTGCAGATTTAAGAGTGGAAGGCAATTTCCCCTTCTGTGCTCAGCAGCAGAGAATAGTGCTGTAGGCTTTCCAACAGCCAATCCATTTGGTACTTCACTGACAAGGTTAAAACAGTCAAAAATTTATTCTGTCACCCTTGGAATAGAGGTTTTTTTCCTCATATGTAACTAATTTCTACTGAGATGTTGGTTAAGGAGAAAGCATTCAATAATCTGATTTTGCAACCGGTGACAGAGTCACCAGAAAGGAAACAGAAGAAATTCAAACATGGGCTAAATTGTTATTTGCCAAGCATTTGATTTCCAAGGAAATGAACACATTCAGCAAATAAAGGGGAACCTGACAGTGCAGGAGAAGAGCTTGAGGACAGTGCATTGCTTCTGGGGTGTGTTCATGAGAGAAATGGAGATTAAGGAGATGTCACAGGCTGGAGACAATCTACCCTGAGACAGCTCCACTCTCCTCTCTAAATCCTGGTGCACAACTGGTCAGAAACGAGGTGCCACCCATTCCAAAAGCACATCCCAAACAACTCTAGCTCTGTGCTTACCTGCATGCCTCCAGGTTGTTTCAGCAGAGCTGCCACTGCCAGTTTCACTGAGGGGGAGCAGAACTCAGCATCTGACTGAATCCAGATGGGAGCCTGAGATAAACCTGATGTCTGAATCAGCACATGAAAAGAAGGAAGCAGAAATAAATAGATTAGTTTGGTCTGCAGTGTTTCTGTTCAAAAAGAGGAGAAGCTGCTGCAAACTTAGACTGCAGGTGAGGGGAAAAACCCTTAGGAAAGCAGAGGGGCTCAGGATCCCCACCTGGAATGGGCCCTGCTGCTCCATAAAGAAAACATGCCAGGTTTTGAGGAACAGCAGCTCCAGCAGGAGGTATTTTGGCAGGACAGGCTGTCCAGCAGCACACTGTGAGCAGTCCCCTGCCAGCACCACGCTGCCCTCATCCAGTGCTTGGCTCTGACCACGCTGCAGCATCTGCACAGCACAGATAATGCAGCCCCAGATGCCTGCCCAGCACTTTGAACCCGAGGTTCTGGCTGTACAAACCACCTCACACACAGGGAGCCAGCCCCAGGGTGGCAGCAGCATCCCCCTGAGGAGCAGGAACCTCCCACTGCACCTGGATGTGCTGCACCCCATCCCATCCCATCCCATCCCATCCCATCCCATCCCATCCCATCCCATCCCATCCCATCCCATCCCATCCCATCCCATCCCAGGCTGTGTCCCACAGGCTGTGCTGCTGCTCCTGGGCAGGCTGGAAGCAGCACAGGTTTGTGCTGGAAATGTTCATCTTCTGAATACTCCAAACCTCACAGCTTCCTGATCCCCTCTGGGGAAGCCCAGCTCCCATGCCTGGGCACATCTTGCACAATCAGCCAAGCTTTTGTCTTGCATTACTGAATTTTTTCCAAAAACATCACTTTTGGAGCAAGGTTAGTTTTCTTCCCTCTTCCCTTCCAAAGGGTAAATAATGGTGGCATTGGAAATGGGTGGGCTCAAAGGTGAAAGCATGGTCACTTGGTGTGACTTTGAAAAAAAAAATAGCAGCCTGGGTAGAATTTGAAAATCCTGGCCCCTTTGGGGCTGCTTGTAGTAATTAGGTCATATTGGGGCAATGCCCTGCTAGAATGTCACTCCAAGTGTGACTTATCCCAGGGAAAGAAGGGGCAGTGGTGGTGAGAAGGGGAGGAAGGGGTGACACAGGCCACTGGATGGGTACTGACCCCACAAAGAGTGTTTGAGATCCACCAGCAAGAATAGAGCAGGGGGTCACCTCCTGCTGGAAGTATCCTGGGTGCCAGCATCTGCAGGTGGTGGGACACCCAAGGGAGTGAGCTCAGCCCTGTGCAGGGAATAAAGGAGGAAAAGCAAGCCTCAGAAAGGCTCTAGGCTGGCACAGCTCTCAGGGCAAAATGAGGTTGGTGCTACCACCTCCCCAGGGGACTTCTGCACAAAGATGCTCTGGGAAGGGGGAAAGCACATCAGGAGAGGGAATGCTCAGGAAATGCTGTGCAAGGGGAGACCCTGATCCACCCCACAGATCTTTGGTTCACTGCTCTGGCTCACCATGGGTCCATGAGGGACAGCACAGACATGCACACTGCTGTCAGCTGCACTGCAGCATCTCCAGGGCCCTGCACTGGGGAGGACTGGGAGCTGCCTCCCTGACTCCAAGATTGATGTTGCATGACTTATGCACAAATTAAGTGTGGAGTGTGGAGCAGAAAAAACCGTATGCAGAACCAGCATCTGCAGCCCTGGCTTTGGGCTGGCCTTGGTTGAAATTCAGCAGCTCGACAGCATCAGATTTTGTTGGTGTCTGAGACAGAAGCCCCGTGGCATTTTTAGATGACTTTGTGATAGTTATCTTCCCTTTCTACTATTTGCTTTACGCTTGGAAAAAAAAATTATCTCAGGAGTCCTTTGAACATTAAAATTTATGCCATGCATGCTACTTTCTTCAAATATTTTAAAATATTCGAAATGTAAGAACCTTGGCACAGTGCCTAGGATCCTGTCTTTTCGGATAAAAGTTTCAGATAGCTGACACTTCCAATTACTGTTTCTCCCTGAACAGGTCATCTCTGCTTGGGCTCCAGAGCAGAGCAGTGGAGGTACCGGGGGTCCCCGAATTTCACAAAAGGTTACAAAATCTGCAGGGGTGCTAATTAAAGCCAAGGCACTCTGTGTCTGACCTAGTTCTGCCTTGCTTTCAGGAGGCTTTACCTGAGCATCTTTCAAACCACTTAAAAATTAAAATGGTTAATAATGCATCAGAGCCAAACGTTACCCAGGGGCTGGCTGCTTGGGGAAGCTCAGTTGTGCTTCTGGATGGCATCGTTTGTATTTAATGGGGCAGGGAGCACTTCCAGCCTGATCCTTGCTTTTACCCCCACCCTGCACACCTTCATGCCACTTATTGATGAACCAACCCTTTTTTTGGATTATTTTTGTAAATGTTCAATATCACGCTGGCCAAATCAGGAGGTAGAAGTTGGCTGAACTGTTCGTCTGGTTCCCAATGCATCCATCTGCACAGTCAGGGTCTCCTGCACACTCAGCTTCCCTGTGTGTATTCCTACAATATCTGTATCATTGCCTCCTCCCAAGGTTTAATTTCCTAGGATAAACAGCAGGGCACTGCCGAGCTCAAGAACGCCAGCTTAGAAATTTTCCTCTTTGCTTCTGCACCTTGCATTGACATTTATCCAGGGAAGTTTCATTTTACCATGTTTTTTACTCGGCTGCCACTTAGTGGCAATGCAAAGCCATAGCTCGGGCAAACCCACAGCCTGCAAATCCATCTGGTATTCCAGCGACTCTTCCTAGGGGTGTGGGAATTACTCGCTCAGTCGTTTACTTTTCACCCAACTCCCTTTCCACAGGTTGTGAGCAATGTTACAAAACCCCATCTCACTGGAAAACGCATTAAAAATCTCACAGCCATGACGAGGTAGCATCCACCTCGCAGTGCTTTCATTCATAGAAGGTTGGTGGCATCCAGCAGGACCTGCAGGGGACTTGCAGAGGTCAGGCTGGAGGTGCTCCCGTGTCCTTCAGCCCCTGGCAAGGCAGACACAGCATCACAGGTGGGTCTGGTACCCCAGGGAAGGGTCTGTGCTCTCTGGGGAAATAAACTGGAGTTTCCTGCTGGAAAAATAAACCTGTGCCAACCAAAGGGAGCTGTTTCATAAACTCCAGCTCCGTTTCTCACAGGAATTCCTGGTGAGAGGTGAGGACATGTCCAAGCTCCTCCTTGCCTACAGTGTTGTGGCTGCTCCTCTGAAGAAAAGCAGCTGCATTTTCAAGTTTCTGCTGAAATGTCAACATTTCCTATGGAAGCAGTGAAAATAAATCATGGCATTGTGACTTTACAGGGGGCAATAACAGCAACAGGTAATTATCACCCCAGGGCAGAATCTTAAAAAGCCAAGTGAGACTTTCTAAAGAGGAAACGTGCATGTTTTCTGCAGAAGCTCTGTGCTCAAAGTCTGGCATCCCTAAGATATACCAACTTTCATTTCCATAAGTTTCATTTCTCTCTCCATAATTGCACTGGAGATATCAAAAAGAACTGGTTTTTTTTTGTATTCTCCATGGACGTGAAAGAGAAGGAGCTGAAATTACAGAGTATTGGAGCCTTCACATTGCAAATGCTTGAGGTTCCTCTTTTTTTCTTTTCTTTTATAACCTGCATTGATTACTGTCAAGACAAATTTCTTGCTGTGAAATAGAGGTAAGTCCTTGTAAGCAGACCCTGAACTCAAAGTGACAGTCATGTTTTCTAATTAAAATAAATAAATAAATAAACAACAACAACAAAGGAAAGAAAAAAGTACAAGATTTAAAAAAAGAAAAAGGTAATATTCAAACCTCGCCTAAGCCCTCAATTTCACCTCTCACTCTAACCACAATTACTGCAGAGGTACATATTGCAAAGTCACCTGAAGGGCTCTCCTGCACCTGGAAGCATCTCTTGTGCAGTGACCCAGCACACACAGCCTTGGCAGCAGCATTCTGGCAGGATAGGGTGGCAATGGCTCCTGCCTTTCCCTCTCACATCAAGTGGATAAAAGACACCTCAGCTCAATTTCCTCGCAGTACCTGAACTCATTTGGATCTCTTGTCACACCAGGACCAGATTGCAGCTCTGCTTTGCCCTGCATAGCTTAAAATATCATTCTGGGACGAGTAGAAGCCCCCCTGCCCAGGCACAGAGGTGCTCTGGACCTTCAGGTTTTGCTCTCTGCAAGTGTGGGGGCCCTCATCTTTCCCATAGGACCACAGCAGCACCAGGTAGCAAAGTCTGAAATATGTTGGAAGATTTTCTTTTTCCTGTGGGTTTCTTTGTTGTGAATTTTAATGGTACGTCAGATTAGTTCAGCTGGTGACAGCAGTTGGCATCCCATTTGAACAGCTCTACCTGTGCTGGCATTAGGAGGAAATATTTACTTTTCATACCTCTGCACTTAAGCTGTGCTGTGGGAATCCAGCTTTTCAAAGCCTGAGCCTGCCTAGGCATTTAGATCCCTTTTCATCCGCTTTATCAATTGTCTCCTTGAGGAAACATTCTGCTGGAGTTGTGGATGATTAAAGGCTCGGGAGTATGTGCCAGGAGACAGCCAGGAGTGCCCTGCCATGGGACCATCCCAGGCAAATACAATGGGAGCCTGAGCTGGCTGCCTTCAGGCTGTTGCCATTTCAGTCTGAGGGGAAATGGCACTGGAGGTGCAGGGACATCCTCACTGCCAGCCCCTGGCAGAGCTGTCCCATGGTCAGATCCCTTTGTCCCTCCCCAGGAGGCAGAATTTTGCTCAGTGCACCTCGAACAGCCCCATTTCACCTGGCACTCAGCGTGGTCAGCTCCCAGCCATGCCACCCACCAGCCTGGCTGCAGCCCGGGCAACTGGAGCAAAAGTTGGCTCTGGACAAGCAGATTTCCTCTCTGCCTTGGGATATAGCACAGATCAACATCTAGCAGGAAAATCTGCTGATAAACAGTGCACAAAATCCCCCTACCTCCTCACAGCTTCCATGAGTTTGCTGGACTAATTTCCAACATGTTTTACTCACTTTGAACCATGAGAAAGAATCAGATGGGGTGTCTTGCCTGGTGCAGCTGGACACGGCTTCACAGCCAGCTCTACCTAAGAGGAAGCAGGGAAAATAACAGTTTTTCTAACAGTTACATGAAGTTTACTTGGCCTAGGAAGAGCCCTTTGACAGGCAGCTGCTGGAACAGGTAATATTTAGTTTGCTCCTTAGTAAGGAAGAGAATAATAACATGGAATCAAGAAATATAAACACAGAGTAAAACCAAATCACCTAAGTGGGGCAAAACACCAGAAAATTGTCTGACGGGGCTCACTACATGTAAGACAGAACTGGTTTTTGGGAAGGGGGGGTGATCTTGATCTAAAGACACTTTGCCTTCTTTGGGAAGATACTTCAAAACACCCCCTGGCCCTGGGGACTTTTCCTTGCCTGGGCACTGAGGGGCAGAATCACCAGGACACCCTGGGAATGAATTGCAATGCCCATTTCATGCTCCCAATGTTCAAAGTTCAAGGCACTTTGTAGGTGGGAGAGATTCCCCTGGCCAGCATCCCAGAGCAACAGGCTCGGCAGGACAGCACTTTTTCCTTTGAGATAATATATTAGGGAAAATGGGATAACTGCATTTTTGTCCAAAGAGCAGCGTTAAAATTCTGCCGTGCTAGCCTTGCCTTGCCTAGGGCAAGGAATTCTTTTGACAGGTGAATAAAATATCATTAGTTTCTCCACTGTCATCAATCATCAAAGTGAAGGCTGGGCGAGTAACCTCTCCAGACAGTCCTGGGGACTGCATTAGCCCCTGGTTTCTAAAGAAGCAGAGAGGGGCCAAGACAGGAGGCTCCCTTTATATCTAAAGGCATGGGAGGCAGGCAGCTAAAACCTCTCCCCAACTTTGACGTTTTTCCCTAAGTGTTAGAAGCTGACAACAGCATAGAAATGGAGATTTCACGTTGTCACTCCAGCCTTGCCCAGCTATTTGTGGCCAGGTAGCCCAAGCTGGGCTAGATATTGAATCGAGGCATTGCTGAGAGCACAGCATAAGTTAAGGAGAGAGAATGACAAATCTGAAGCTTTTGTCTAAAGGTCACACACTTGAAGCTTCTTTCGCATTTGTGTGAGTTAATTTACTCCTAAAAAAAAAAGAAAAATCTTCACAACAAAGAAAAATGAACAGAAATCTGTCCCTGAGACTGCCATGGCCGTGAACTTCCAAAGCTATTGTGATTTCAATAGAAGAATAGGAGACACTGCCATCGAAAATGCCATTGATATTGTAACAGATCATTGCCTAAATAGACCATAGCAGCCCCCATTTCAATGGTTACTGAGAAACGCATTAACCCCTTCCCGTCTGAGCGCCTGCACAATCTCTGCGTGACACATCAAAGGAGACACACCAGATAGTCTGAATTTCACACCCTTTTTCTGCCCCTGTCAGCTCCTCTGAGCTTCCCTGTCCCTTTCCTTTTCCACACCGTATCAGAGCGAGCCGCGAGGGCAAATCCTTTTAAGCACAGGCAGAAAACCTGGGGTTAGTGCATTGTCTCATCCCGCCAGCCCCACTGCTCAAACCACCCAGGAGAAGGCAAAGCCTTCCCCAAAGGTCTGGGGCTCAGAGGCACTTGAAGTGCCAGCAATTTACAAAAAAGATAAAGATATACATATACACACACACGTATATATATTTATATGTACTTATATATATATATGTATGTATATATCTTTATCTTTTAATTCCCAGTGGACCAAGCCTCAAACCCTTCCAACTCTGAAAGGGCTTTCAAGGAAAAATTAAAACCAAAACATAAACATATCCAAAAACTAACCAAACAACACCACACCGCAAAAAAACCCCAAACCAAAAAAAAAAAACAACAAAAAACCCCAGCAGTACTATTTTTTATCTGCAATTCTCCTCTTCCATACCCAGGGAGGGTATTGCAGTAGGTGCTCATTAAGCTCCTGTTTGAGGTTACTCATTTACCTTGCTCTTAAGCTCTTTGCCATGTCCTCCTGAAATATTAAGCTAAACATCTTTCAAATTCCTCACTGTCGACTTACAGATCCTGGGGAGACAAAGAATACAAGCAGGTTTCTTTTGAATAAAAGGACTATTTCCATAATGTTTCACATTAACTAAATACAATAATTTAATTCTTTACTAGTTTAATCTGGGGCCACATTTGCCATTGCTTAGCACAGGTCATATTCCAGGCTAACCAGTGCTGGCTTGCAGAGCATCCTCCTGCCTTTCCTGTGCCACCCTGCTCTGGGTTTGTGACATTCTCTCATTACTTCTCAGGCACTTACATACAGGTGTTACATACATGTGTATGAATAAACATAAATATAAAATGCAAAACTCCCTAAATTTCTCCTTATTCAATTATTCATCTTGAGTTTCTCCAGGCTGATTTTTTTCTGCCAAACACTACCCTGTTTTACTCCAGCTGTTTATTGTTTCATTGACTTTAAATTTCGTTGCTACAGTCCTGCAGTCTCTTCTATAGAGGAACAGAGTTCAGAAACACAAGTGCTCCAGATTTCCATGGGGCATGGATATCTGGGGCCAAGCCAAGATCTGTTTCCCTGCTGGAAGCCCACAGCCATGGCTCCAAGTCTCTGCTCAGCAATTTGCCACCCAAAAGCACCATGGGGCCACAGCCTGCTCAGATACAGGGACCTTTCCTGGAGCTTCCAGCTGCCACCAGACAGCTTTGAACTGAAAATTGCAAAAGGCAACTGCACTTTTTGGTGAGTTCTGCAGGCAGTGGAGGTCCTGGGGAGGACACTGACTGAGGATTCATTAATCCTAATGAAAGGACCAAGGGTTCTTTAATCCTGCACATCTCCCTCAGGGTCTCCTGGGGAGCTCCTCGGCTCCTTCTGTTAGCCCAGGATGTGGAGCCCCTGGCACATTCCCCAGAAGGTCTGCGATGGGATCAAAGCTCTTTGCAGCCACAGGAGCTGCACAGGTGGCTTCTTGGGATGCTCTCAGTGCCTGATAGGGCAAATGCAGTGCAGGGGCAGGGAAGGGTGCCTGGCATGGCTGAGTGCAGCCCCCACACTGCAGCCACTGCACTCCTAAGGTCTGA
The DNA here is from genome assembly GCF_052056855.1 of Sturnus vulgaris. Taxonomy (NCBI): domain Eukaryota; kingdom Metazoa; phylum Chordata; class Aves; order Passeriformes; family Sturnidae; genus Sturnus; species Sturnus vulgaris. The sequence continues at coordinate 12,283,213 of NC_142256.1, read as the reverse complement.
GCAAGGCCAACAAGACACCAACCTGGACATTATTTTCTTCTTGCTTCTGGAGAGAGGTGGCTGTGTTTTCATTTCAATGCCATTATTCATGAGCATTAATTACTTTTACTTTTTCATAACATTCAAAGGCAAATAGGCATCTTGCAAACAAAAAGGCAACAGATTCAGAGAGTTGCCACAAAATGACTTATATAACCCCCTGTCCTGTTTCATGGAGGCCTTGGGAGAAGCCAGCACAATGAGAAGTAAAGCTGCACTTTGCAGGGCTTCAGTGGCAATTTCCTCCCCATATGTTTCTCAAGACACACTGTTAATTTAGTTTGTCTATAATGAATTCTGTCATTATTCCAAACATCCATTCTCATGACCTACTCTTATAGCATATCACCAGCAAGTATCTTTTTTTGGCTATACAATCTCCCTGGGGAACTGAAAATTGTCTCCGTCTGCAGCACAACTATGCTGGGGAGCAGCCTGGAAAACAGATCCGAGATTATTCCTTTCTGTGTCAGTCATTTAAGCCTCTTTGTGTTAAAGTTGACATTTGTCTCGATGCTGTCTCAATAGGCCCTGCTGGCTGGGTTTCATTCAGTGCTCTGAGCCGGGGGGAGAACTTGCCTCTTGTTTTACTTTCAGACCATTATTGTGCCAAAGCGTGAAGGGAGGGAGCTGAATAACCACAAACAGGTGAGGCAGGGAGAGGCTTTCTGTCTCTGCTCTCAGCTTGCAAGAGCTGAGCTCTTTGGATGCCTTTCAAAGCCAGGAGAAGCCAAAAGCAATAATCCCCACCATGGGAGCAGGCAGGAAGGAAGGGTATCTGGTGTTGGCCAGAGCTGTCCCAGCGCAGGGGAAGCGCATTCCCACGCGGTGACATCGCCGTGAGCCAGAGCAGCCTCTTCGGGGCCAGAAACAGCAGAATTTGAACCATCTCCAAGCTCCACACCCACCCTGCTGCAGCAGAGTGGGGCAGCAAGGAAGGTTTTTTTTAAAGTCTGTGCATGTGAAACAGCTGCTAAGAATAAGGGGTCTTTTCCTTAGCCACTGCTGCCTCTGCCTGCCCTGTGAGCAATCTGTAGGTGCCAGATGTAGGGATTTTGGCAAACCACAGCCATTTTATCTCCCTTATACCTCCTGCCTCTTGCTTTCGTTTAGTCAGCCATGCAAAAAGAGACGTTGTTTTTGCCTGAGCTTCCCATGGCTGCAGTCTGGGTGGGTGCTAATAGGAAGCACAGAGAGGATCCTCCATGCAGGGGTTGGATGTGATCTTTTCCCTTCACCACGTAGCACCTCCACACTCATGTTTTCAGTACCAAGCCAGAAGGTGGCATTTTCCTGAGGCATCCCAAAAGTGCCCTCTCCAGACCATAACCAGGGCCTCTCAGAAGTCCCAAGGAGCAGGCAAAGCACACACGTGTTCCTGGGGGCAAACAGGATCAGCTGTCATTCTCCCTGCTATTCCACCCACCTTGGACTCCCAGTGACAGCTCCAGGAGCAAGGTTTGGCTCATTCAGTCCCCCTGCCCAGGAAGGCTCCCCAAGACACGGCAAAACACACAGCAAAGCTTCCCCCTTTGGAGAAGAAGAAGGAGGCACCTGTGGAACACTGCAGCAATGTCTGCATCCCTGCCCCAGCCGGGGCCTGGCTCCATCCCAGCCCACGCGCGCTCACTTCAGGCTCCACATCCTGGGGAAATGTAAGATGTTCCGCCAGCAAGGCCCTGTAAAGAGAGAAAGGAAACAAGGGCACGTTGTTTGGTAGCACCAGGCTTGAGCTCCCACAATTGTGTGAGTTAATCAGAGGCATTACATGCGTGTCCTTGTGTGACTTCAGATGTCTCACCCCAAAGCTCCAGTAACAAGGGATTAGGAGAGAGGCTGGGGAAGTCAAAAACTCTTCACTGGAAATTTGTTTCAAGATGTTTACAGCCTGCTTCTGAAAAGAGGTTGCATTGTCTGTGCTTTACCTTGTGAGCCCAAGACTGTGCTCAGACTGCTGCCCTGCTGTCACCAAACAGCCCTGCAAAGATGAAAGCAGCTGGCAGAAATGTGGCACCCCAGTTGAACCCATGCCAGACTGAGGACAAAGCATCTGTACACGTCATGTTCCCTCATGGTAAAAGTCCTGCTTTAATTCAGACGCTTGCACAGGCATGCAGAATCCCTCAGCAGCAGCAACACCACTCAGAACACCTTGAGTGATGGAAACAAGCTCATTGCCCTTGAAATATCCAGGGGCCATGGTCCTGACGAGGGGCACTGGAGGGGCTATCCCTGCCTAGGCTCAAAGGCACACACTCACCCATGCCCAGCCCAAAACCCAAGTATTGCATGAAGCAGAACAAATATCCAGGGTTTCAATGAAAAGAAAAAAATAACATTTTCAAAAAATATCCACAAAAGCCACTCATATCATGGTGATCCAACTTCCCTGTAAGAACTGTATGGGCAGATGACCCAAGCAGCCCAGTACCTGTGCTGGTCCAGAGTCTTCACTCAGCATCACTCACAGTTGCAGATCCCAAGCCCTTGAGGATCCTCATTCAGCTCTTTCTCAGCACCTCCTGCCTTGTCCCTTCAGAGGTCTCTGGGACAGAGCTCTCACAGCACCCCAAGCCCTGGCACTCTCTGCCTGGCTGCTCTGGGCATCCATCCCATGACAGGGCACAGCAGAACTCCAGCACTTCCAGCCAGGACCACCTTGTCACAAATGTCTGTGGTACAAACAGCAATTGCTCTTCTCGGGACCCAGTTTGGAGCAATGCATGAAAGGAAAGGTTTCCCAGCCAACATTAGCTGGCAGAGCTGGTTTGTAATCAGGCAGGACAGATGGGAACACACAATGCCTTGAACCCAATCAAGAAAACATCTCAGGAATGCCTCTTAATGTGAACCTTTGGAAGGGTAAAACAGTCATTCAAATCAGAGCAGGATGATTGATTCCAACCTAAGAGAAAAGCACAAATCAAACTGATTCCTATCCAGGGGGAAAAAAACCAGTTTGATCTGAGGTAAGGCTTGACAGTAAATTAATTCAAAATTTTTTGGCTTCCAAGATAAAATAATATAATAGAGATCTGAATGCATAGGCACTGAGGAAAGCTGTGTTAGCAAGTCCCATTTAGGTACTTTGCAAAACTAACAGAGGGGTTACACTCAAAATGCCATGGACTTTGCTTTCCTTCTAGGAAGCATCCTTTGCTTCCCAGCTTTCCCAGTCAACCACATTTGTCCCTCAATGTGTCACTGTGGTAATAAATAAACATCATCTCTTCGGAAGAGCTTGGGCAGCAGCTCCAGTTTGGGCTCAAACCCTTCTCTTCTTAAAATTTCTCTCCAATACAGAATTATAATCTCATGTGTCAGTACGAATTTTGGTTTATAAAACAGGCATGCAACACATCTAGAAGAAAAATTGCACCTGTCAAATGCCCTGCCCCGTGAAATAAACCTGTGTAATTTCACTTTTCACCTAGTAAATACCCAAGCACTCTCCAGAGCAGTCTATTCCAGTATTCAAATCTGTTTCCATTAATATTAGAAGCTAGGAGGGTTTGGGAGAAAAGGAAGGAATTGATTAAAAGCAGATGGTATTCATTATCTTGCTAATCACAATCCTACAAGGATTTTTACAAAGAAAAAAGAGAAAGAAAAAGCAACATCAAGAAAAGGTCATGCTAGTACTTTTCAAATAAAACTTTAGAAAAATAACACTTCCAAGGATTTATTCCCCTCTCATGAGAAAATCAGCTTGTTTCATATCACAGCTCAGCCACACTGGGAAAATGTCTTTGTGATACAGTCATCATTCTCACATTTTGTGCTGGGACTGCAAACTTTTGCTGAATGTCTGAGAAAAAAAAAAAACCTGTTGAAAGGACCATTACCACGTGCACCATCCCACAGCCTCTGGTGGCACTGCTGTACTTCCCAGCCTGCTCTTTCTGTTCCCCAAAGGGAAGTCACAAATGAGCAAACAAAGCAAACAAAACAAAATAGAACTAAATCGGATAGGCAGTTTATTAGCCAGAACCAGCGGAGTGGGAAAACCCAAGGATGGATTCTGTTTGAGCTGACTGGCTGGAGTTCACTCAGAATAATTTTCTTAGGAGGATTTTTGCTCTTGGTATCTGATCCTGCTCCAATTAAAGTCAGTGGAGATGTAATTATTACCAATCCACAGCACTGCAAGAGGGTGAGATCCTACATCAAAGGCCTTGGCTCTTTTTCACTTTATCAAGTCACAAAATTCGAATGGGTCATACTCAGCCTTGCTTTGGGACAGCAGAGCAGGAGGGCAGTCAGGAGGAGGTGGTATTTGCAATATCCAAAATCCCAGTGGTATTTCCAGCTGCAGGAGCATAACTGCTAGCTTGTTCACCACCACGCTCTCCTCTGGCTTTTCAAAACCCACCAATCTGTCACAAAAACTACTCAGAAAGTGTCTTAAAGCAGCCTGGAATGCTCCTGCTCACCTCTGGGTGTCCAGGGAAGGGGACACCAGTCTCCACAAGGTAGTGGCATCTTGAGGTGGGTTAAGAAAAGACAGGAAAAAAATCCAGTTATGATGTGCTCAGCCTCCTGGAATGAGAGGCACTAGGAAACCACCAGCAGTTGTCACTGACAATAGACTTTATTCTTTTCCTATAATACTCTTTTTAAAATAGGAAGTGGTTTTACAACACACAGCCAAAATATTCCACAAGTACACATGGCACTACATAAGCCAAAAAAACTATGCACTGGTGAGATTTTGTGGTCTTCAGGCTGAGATTCCTAAGCAGCTATTTATATGATAATTTATTTTTTAAACCACAATGACTCAAGGCTGCCCTGAATGGCAGCAGATTCATTGTTAACAGTCTTTCTGTGCCATCTCACAAGGTACTAAATAGCTCAGACACAAATGAATCCCAAATATGCCTCAACACCACCCTGCTCCCTGTCTGGGAATGTACAGCACATCTATGATGATAGTTAGACTTGACCTAAGGTTTTCCTCCAGCTATCTCCAGCTTCTCCTGCTGTCATTTATTTACCCTCAAGTCAGTCCCTCTGCAAGGCAGGGGCCTTGCCTGCAACACATCCCATTCTCAAGACAAGGTGAAAATGTGTGAAATGGAAAGAGAGGAAGATAGATGTAGGTCTGTTTGCAGGCACACATACAAGAAAAACAAGGAGACCTGTGAACAGTTAAACTTAGCAAACCGAGTTTTCTGCAGCTTTCACCTGTGGGTTTTCTGAAGGCAACTGTAGACTCATGCTACAACCTTCTCCACCAAGGGTCCAGCTTGAGCCCTTCTTCACCATTTTGCTATTTATTTTTATAAAATTTAGAAAATCCTGTTCTCTTTGGGATAACAACCCGCATGTCAAACAGGGCTGGAAACAGACAATTGGGCTAAAAGCGTTCCTTTTTTAATCCAAACACTGTTTTCTTATGAAAACAAATAAAAACTCTAAGTCCCTTCCTTAGACACACAAGGAAGCCTCACACTGTATCTTCATGGAGCTGTGGCTGGTCTCTGGATCCTGTGTGCATGCAGAGCTGCTGTACCTACCACAGGCAGGGTGTAGAATTCTGTCCTTGCTGCAGTGAAGAGCACCAGGAGCTGGGCACCATGCAGGTGTTTGGCCCTCATTGGGAATTGGGTGTTTTTGGGAAGCAGGAGACACCCACACCTTTCCAGGCCTGTGAGTCACTGCTCACATCATGGTTGTATTTAATGTTAATAAAATGCAGCATTGCATTTAGTGCCCATTTTTTCAAGCCTAAGCTCTGAGCACTCCCACTGGAATTAAATCCAGAGCACAGCTGGGGGAGCATGAGAATGGCTGAGAAGAAAATACACAACAGCAGCATCTCCTCAAGGAGCTTGGCAATGCTCAGAGCTGTCTTTTCCAACATCCCCGTGTTCCAAAGGTCTGGTCCCCAGCCTAGAGGGTTAAACCCAACTGTGCCTGCACAGGGCACTGCAGGGGAGAGCCCAGCATTCCCCCAAGCCTCACTTTGCCCCTTATCCTGCCTGCAAGCCCAAGGCTCTGTGGTATTTGGAGAGGGAAGCTGGAAAGCGTGTATTTCTGGTTAGCAGTTACTAAATAAAAATACCTCAGATAAAAGAAAGAAGCACTGTCCTAACACTGGCACTCAGAGAGATAAACAGCAGCCTGGGGTCCTCGGGGGCTCTGAGTTATCTGGTTAAATAAAGGGCCCCACCCCATGTGCAGAGAACAAAGCAGGGCACGGGTCCGGGGCGCTGAGCTCAGCCTGACACCCCGCCAGCAGAGACCACCACACCCAGCAGAGGCAAAACCCTCCAGGAAACATGATTCTCCTTCACTTCGACTTTTGTTTTAATAATTTGATTTCGTTTCCATCTAGCTTCCCTGCTCTGCCAGCAACGCTGCAGGGTCAATCTTCTGTTTGCCCAAAAAGCTCCTCCTTCTCTCTCATTCCTTCATATCTATAGACTTGTTTAAAGAAGGGGGAGGAGAAACTTATAGCACAAGGCATATTTCATTTTAACTTCATAGTCAGCATCACACACAGTTATTTTGGAAAAGCACAAGGAAATTCCCTGCTCCTCAAACTGTTGCCACTGGACCCCTCTTTCATCTCACCCCAGCTGAGCACCATGAGCTGTCAGAGTCACACCATGTGTTATAATCCTCCAGTGGAGCCAAAAAGAGACCTGGGTATGGCAAAACATCATGGCCATGGTCCCAGCCTGGCTGGGCTTTTGGGCCAGGGACCAGTGCCCAAGCTCAGAAAGCTCCTTGATGGTCCCAGCTGCAAATCTTTCCATGCGTTTGTCTTTCTTCCTCACCCAATACTTTTAGCTGGATATGGACTACAGTTTTTTGGGTTTGAACTAAATTTAGCAAAATTTCAGCCCCAAGGGGCAGCTTCTCAAAGGAAAGCACACATGCCAGGTGGTCACAGAGGAAGAAGGGACATTTATTCATTACCCACAGTGAGGACATCAAGATGTAGCCAAAGTGGAGATAGGATGGGAGTGGTTTCCTTGGCTGGAAAGACACCACCAGCCAAAATATGTACTCGACATATTCCTTGCAATCCTTCTGAAATTTTTCTTCTATCTTTTTTAAACATGGTGATTTTGGGGCCTGGGGAAAGTTTGCTGGTCAAGGACCTTGGGAATCCACCCTCATGGCTCCTGCACATGTGGCACAGCACAAGCACATTATCTGCACCCAGGAGAGCATCTCTGAGCCTGGAGTGCTCAGAGAATCAGCCATGGGAACTTCCAGCAGCTCCTTGGGCCTTGGGAGAGTGGCTTCACAGGAAAGGCTCCAGCTGAGCACACAAGATTTTCCTCAAGACAAAATGCCTTTCTTTTTTTTTTTCCTCCCTCCTTGCTGGGTTGATGGGAAACTGTGTGCAAAACTAGAAATATCCCCTATGGAAAAGTCTGCAAGAACTCAAAATTAGTGGAACAGCTGCATTCTTTAAAAGTCACTGGAGTGGAATCTGATGGAAGGTAAGGTCTACACCACAGTGTTTTCTAATGCCTTTAAGAATTCGGTGGCAGAGATCTAATTTTCTGTTAAGTTCCACAAGGAAGTTATGAACAAAATCCATTGAGATAAAACTGTTCAGTACCATATGCTTAAGTGTTTGGTTTTTCTTTTCTTTCTTCCTAGATAATCAAACCTTCACCTGGATTCTAAACTGCAGAGGTTTAGCTGTAATTCTAAGATAGAGCTTACACACTGAAAGACAGATCATGTCTTGAGCATATTCTGAAATATACTTTTAGGTATTAATTCTCTTATAAAAGCACTACCATTGACCCCCCAAATTCAGATGGAGCAGGCTGTCACAGCAGAGTTAATCACACTGATACATGTAAAAAACACAAAAAAGGAAAACCTTCTCCAGGCATATGGCACCAGGAACCTCCCACTGCCAGTCTGCAAGCTGCACTTGCAGGTTTGCTCATCACTGGGATAATTTAGGTGTTATTACTTCATTTCTGGAGATTGCTTTTAGAAATAAAGAGTTTGTGTTCAGACTTCTTTTATCTTTAATTTTAGTGCCAGAAGGGCACAGATCTGCTCTAACTCCCCCATTCAGAGCCCCTGCCCATAAGGGTGGGAGCAATGGAGGGGACATTGTTTAGTAGTAAATGGACACTACCCCTCAAAACAAAATCATATCCATAGCAAAGAGGTGAAGTTTTTTTCTTATCTTCTGAGAATTATTCAGTTTTATACCCTTTCAGAACAGCAGAAATGTAATGGATCACTAAAAATCAGTATTAAATAGGCTTGTGCTGCTAGAACAGTGGTTCTGACTGGGAAAGACCTTGCTGGGAATTGCCTGAGTTAAACAGGAAGCTTAGGGTCAGACCTTTGGGAAGAGTTTCTAACCTGCTTTTCCAAATGAAGTCACGTGAGCTCCTGCCAGCTCCAAGGCAAGTCTTGTCAAGAGATTTTCTCAAGCCACTGACCATGAGTAACTTGCAATAAAAGTCCAACCTGGCAGAGTGAGGGCCAGCTGAGCACTCAGGCAATTTCAATTGCAAATATGAGTATCTCACATGTTATTTACCTGGCAGATGAACACTACTTGGAGTGTCTGTAGTAATCAGAGTGTTTGGAGACTGGCGTTCCCAGCCATGCATGTGCATAACCAGCTTCTTTAATAAAGCTGAAGAATGACATGCTCTCCTACCTTCCTTCTCCAATCACTTATGCTTAGAGTAGTCTCTAGGATTGTGTCCATACATTTTCTTCCTATTTCATCCCATTAAGAAGGACATTACAGATGCTGCTGGTTTATTTTCATTGTCTTAAAGATACAGGCTGCACTGCTGGAGGCCTGGGTTTTGCACAGGGAACATAACTGGTTTGAGATCACATAAATCTAATGAGATTTCTTTCCTATGTGAGCAATAAAAACACACATTTCCTGTCCACCTCACAGTCACTGGTGCAGATGTTTGGTTCTCTCAATATGTCCCATCACACAGGTCTGAGGAATACAAAAAAGGGAGTTGCATTTCATTTTAGTGAAAAAGGCTGAGACAGCAAATTTATATGCATTATGATGGCAGAATTTTTGGCTCCTAAAACAATGTTTGCCTAGAAGAGAAACAAAACTTAAATTCAACTCAGTTTTATAATATGAACCACCGAATTTTTTCTCAGCATCCCAAGCAAGAGACCTGGCACACAAGGGTGGCTGATGTTGACAGGAGAATGGCCACAATCCATCAGAAATGTCAACACATGGCACTGGTGGGGCCATTGGTGCAGGGCAGTAAATCAGGGGGTTAATGGGAGCAGAGAGTCCTCCTGCAGCAGCACTTCCAGCTCACAGCTATCCCAGTCCTCTCTGGTTTATGTCTGTACCTCTGAGGGGGTAAAAGATAGAGAAGAGACTTGCCAAAGATCCTACAAAATCTCTCATACAAAACAAGGCATACAACCAAGAACTGCTGACAGTCCTGTGATGGCCCAAACAACACACTTGGGCCAAGTCCTCCTTCCGGGAGGCTCAGCCCAGCACAAATGCTTCATTTTCTAAGAGCAGCTCTACTCCAAGCCTTGCATCTCCCCGGCAGGAAAGGCAGCCAGGTCCCTCTCCATGGAAACTCAAATGCCCCAAGTGGTGTGAGCAGCTCTCCCCACAAACAAACTCTTAGTCACACGCAGAGAGAAGTGTTCTGAAAGGGAAATGTTGCATCATGAAGTCCCCCACATCACTAGTTTTGAGAAGGTTCCAGTAGGAACCGGGGGAGATTTACCCTGAACATTTTTATGAGCATTTCTGCAGTGCCAACACTGATCACGTAGGCGAGCAGCACGGAAAGTCACACAGATACTTTGAGATGCTAACACAACACAAATAATACTTTTGCTGATCATTAGATCTGTTGGCAGCCGTACACCAGTGCCCTGAAGGACACCCCAGGCAGCTGAGGAGAACTCCAAATGAAAAACAAGCTGTCAACCCGCCCCAGGACACAAGATGGAGATGGCAGACGTTTCTAAGGGAGCGTGTTCCTCACCGGCTGCCATCTGGGAAAGCAGGAACTCTGTTTTACTTGAATGCTACTCAGGATTTAGTTTTCAAGAGAAACTGCAAGGCAGGATACCAAACAATGACACGTTTGTGCCAGTGAAGCCTTGGGGCTGACACTGGCAGGGCAGGAGGTGCTCACAGTCTTGGAGCACAAGAGGGGCACCAAGTAACCCTGGCTGCTTGTTCCCACACTGCTCAGCATCCCAGGGCTGCACAGTGGGGTAGATGCCCTGGAGAACATGCCCTGGTGTGAATTTCCTGCTTCCAGGGATATGACAGGGCTGCAGATCCAACACAGGCACTCCTTCTTGAATTTATTGACTTGGTTTGCTCTCTGCAAATGGATGTAGGGCTATTAAAAAAACCAGCAACATACCTTTGGCCTTTAAAAATCAGAGTTCAAGGAGCAAGTGACAGTTTAGGAAGGCTCTCTGGATTACAATGCCTCCATTTTTGGCATGCTTTCATGTTTTCCAGGCATTCAGTGCCAGCTGAAGGAAGCGGGTCACAACCCCTCAGGTACATCCTCTTCCCACATCCTTCTGTTCAGCTTCAGAGTTACTGACCCCAGCCCAGCATGCACAACCAGGGGAGAAACTGGGACAGGGAGGACAGGAGACAACAAAAGGGAATAAACAGCCAGAATGGGGAATTAGGAGGTGCTGCTGAACTCCTGACATCTCTGATATTCAGGTTTCTTCTTCAGATCCCACTGGCCTTTCTCGTATTTGTCCACCTCATTTGCAGCAGCTGCTGGCAGCAGCAAAGACCATTTCTGCTGTGTGCCGGTGCCCAAAGCAGGTCCCAGGCTGGACCTGAGCTTCAGCCACGCCTGCTGTGCCAGCAGCACCTGAGCTGCCCGTGCCAGACACCGCAGCTCTACCCTGCTCTCCCTAGGACAGAGAGAACCAAAGGAGTGAAAAATCACAGATGATCACCGGCAGCCCTGCTGGTCTCCCCGCCGAGCCCACGGGGAGCCCACAGTCCCTGTAGCCAAGTTGGCAATGCCATCTAGTGCATGCAGGCAGAAATAGCACAGAGCCACAGGTGGGCAGGTGTGCACGGCCCCAGATGTGCAGCCCAGATGTGCCCTCAGCCAGGGGATGGCACCGGGGTACCCCAGCCCTGCACATCGCCTGCCCCGGGTTTTTCCCACCCAGAAAGAGCTTGGCCTTATCCAAATAACTTGCCTGGAGAAGGAGGGGAATCCTCCCCTTTCCCCAAAGGCTTTCAGCTGAATTTTTCCAGCTACATCAGCCTGTGGTCATTACTGCCAATACAGTTTCACATTTTGGCTCTCTGGCGTCACTCAAATGTAAAACATCTCCCACACAAACATTTTTTTTGAGCAAGGCAAACACTCTCTCAGTAACTAGAACCATTTCTCTTAAACATGAACAAAGGGTGAGGTTTCTTTAGACAAAGGAGCTGAAGGTTTCCCTTTTAATGAGAGCATTCTCTGACGCAGACCAAAATCTGTGGCATTCTGTTTTTTTTCCCTGAATGCCTACTTAAAAAAAAAATATATCTGGGCTGATCATAATTTTCTTCTTGTGCAACTTTTCTGTAATTTTGCCAGTGATTTAAAACTTTTTTTAAAAAGGGGAATAATCTGGCTTTTAAAAATATTTTTAACCAAAAAACGATACATCTTTTACTAAAAATGTGTGACCTCTACAAGCAAAATATTTCAACAGCTATTGAAAACAGATATTTTGTTAAGAAAATGATGAGTTATGGACTTTGTGTTTTGTTTAAAAATGGGTCCATTTCTAGCTCTGTAAGATGCAGCTCATTCTCTAACTGTTATTTTAAGTTGTTCTTCAATCTGATTTAAAGGAAATTCTTTCTCAAAGCTTTCTGTATTTTCCATACCTTTAACAAAACATTCAAGAAGACTCTGTTCCTCATTACAAACCCTTTGCTTTCTAAGTGCTTTATACATTTAATAGGCATAAAAAGTCAGAGGAGGGGTGGGGGGGAAATGGGTCTACCTGGGCTTAATTTAGAAACAGAATTTAATATACAGACCAGGTCCAGCCCACTCACTGCTGCTGGGTATAAGAGCCAAGACTGGCTCCCACAGAGGGGATATTTCAGTGGCTCTTGCTGTGCTCCAGGGGTTAAATGCACCCTGGCCATGCAGGGACATGTAAAGGCTCTGCAGCTGGAGCTGAAGCTGCTGGGGCTGGATGGAGCAGGACTGGAGCAGGCTCAATCCAACTGCTGCTGGAGCCACTCTGCAGCTTGGAGCTAAGTCAGAGCTTAAATAGGAACTGGAAGGATAAAAGCTTGTGGGATCAGGCCTTAAACCAACAGCTCCCGACTCAGCACAGCCTCAGAGAGTATCTAAAATAACCAGTATCGTTATGGGCCCACATGTTAAAAGAAATGAAAATCAATAATGTTAATAGACATTAATTCATGCTAATAGAATCACTGCTCCAAAAGCAGAGTTAATAAGCCCAGTTAGACCACTACCACTGGCTACATATTAAAAAGATCCAAAATATTTAAATATCGACCACATTCCTTTGAAATTAATAGTATTTCCTTCGGATTACGCATTGATCTTGGCTGAGCCATGCTTGACATCTGGAGCAGTTAAAATAGCAACCTGAACAGCCACAGTCTGCCACTAATTTTTACAAGTAAAAATACCCCCAGTTTTAACTTTTGTGCTCTCATTAAAACCACTGTGCTGTCTCAGTGCAGGGCCCAGAAGAGGAGAGCCATGAATAAATACTCTGTGCATGGATCAGCTGAGGCACTGCCAGTGCTGGAGGCGCCTGTCCCACCACAGCCCTGGGGCTCCTTACACAGGTCCTGGAAATCCTTGTCTTCCTGGAGGAAAGGGACTTTGCACAGAGCCTGGATTCTCACTCTTATGGTGGATTCATCATTTCACTGCTCACTTTCAGAGAAGGAATCTGGGTTCATCACAGCCAGGACTATTCCTGTGCTCAGCTCCAAGCCATGGTCCTGTCTGCTCCTGGGGAGGTGCAGCCCCAGCACAACCTTCAGCACTGGTGGGCTGGAGGGGTTTTGGGTGTTGGTGGGCTTTTTTTCTCCCTTTAATGCTTTTGAAAACTAAGGGTGGAATCCATTGCTTCCTCCATTCATTGAGATAGGATAAACATGTAGGTTTGATCATGGTTTTACTCACGTTTTCCATGCACCTCACAATCATAGGAATTAAGCAACTCCTCAGCTGGGATTCCTGCTTCTTTAAAGCTCCGTGTGTGAGCAGCAAGGGCAGGACACTGAGGAAGGGAGAAAACCACCCTATGCAATGCAATGGGGTCAAAATTGTAATGGGGGAGGCTTCAAATTCATTTCTGATTCCTGTGAATGCCTGGAGGATGCAGTGCAAAACCCACATACAAACCTAGCTCCTCCAGCTGGCTGCCACCTGCATCTCTATCCCATCCAGGCTCCAAAAAAACTGCTCTGCTCCCACCCTGCAGCAGGATTACAACACTCTGTGAAAAGCAGGATTAAAACACGCTGAGCATGGCTCTGCTGGGAGGGTGACCAGCAAGCACCTCTGCAATGCTGGGTTATAAAGGTGGTCAAAAAGCTGAAACCCCCACTGCCTTTTGATAAAGAAAACCAGCACAGGAATGTGGGCCAAAAGATGCTATTGGCAGCCCCTCTCAGGAAAGGGGCAGATAATACAACACCAGGAGATGCATCTAATGCACCTTAAATAACAACAGACTGAAAGAAAGGACAGAAAACAAGGAGGTGGCAGTGATACAGCTCAGGTGCTGCCCACTCCTCTCCTGTCTCCCTCTCATTTCTAACCATCACCTCTCAGTCCAGTCCCACAACTCTGGGAGCTCCTGGATGAGCCCCATGCTGTGCCTGCACCAAACTGATGGAGCACACCTCCACGGAATGGAGTTTTTACCATTTTTATTTGCATGCCCGCAGTGGCAGGACATTCTTGCACTGGGAATCAGGACAGCCCTGCCCACCCCACTGGGGGATTCACCCCCATGGCTCTGGTCAGCATAAGGCTTCCCACAGCTTCTCCTGCCTGTCACTATGTGTGCAAAGAACAGCCCCCACCTTCCCCATGGGTGCCCCCTCACAGGGACAAAGGACAAGCTGAGGTATCTCTGCCTGCACATTATCCCTTTCCCTAGGAAGCCAAATGTCAGAATTACTTAGCAAGGAGCACACCTAATTTATTTGGCTAATTATTTTCAGACAGCTAGGCTCCAGAAGCCCCCTGTCAAAGACAACAGCTTCTTTGTGACTCTGACTCTCTTGGCCCCTGGCTTGCTGAGAGCCCTCACTCGCCCACATAAACACTGACCCCCAACTCTTCCTGCTCAAAACTGAAAATCCCACCACTGTTTTGTAGCACAAATTCCTTCCTGTTCAATATTCAAGTGGTTTTGAATGCACAAACATCCAAAGAATTTAACAATCAATAAAGAGCGATCATGTTTTTGGGTTTTTCCCCCCAAATTTGGATTGATTTTTTTCTATGAGAAAAACAAAGGAAGAAGGTTGTGACACACCAGCCAGTCTCCACTTGCCCCAAAACATGAAAGGCCCTGGAGCCACTCAGAAATCATCACCTTGTCTCATTCTGAGAGGCATTTTACCCTCCTGGAACACAGCATGGTCTGTTAGGACAGGAAATTCAGAGCAAACAACAAAGTCAGTTAGGGCTGCTCAAGTGAGAATCACTCAGTGTCTTGCTCCACTATCCATTTATAAGGGTGCTCAGCTTCTCACCTGCAAATAAGGCAGGATGGCTGCTCACCCAAAATCAGAGGGGTGGTGTGAAGACACATTCACTGAGAACTGCCTCCAGAGCCGTGCCACACAGGAAATGACATATTTCGGATATATAGCACCAATACAAACACACTCTGTTATGAGGATGCAAATGAAGGCAGACATTAAAAAAGAAAGAAAACAAAAAAAGAAAACCCTTGGTTAAATCAGAATTGGATATGTACCTGTGACCTTGCTTCCATTAAAGAGTCCCTGGAAATGCAGATGCACCTCTTGTCAACATCAGTGAAATGCCTCCTGTGGATTTTAATGTCCTCAGATCTGCATCTTGCACAAGATGCAAGTGTGTGTGTGGTAGTGGCATGGGGGAAATGGCTGAACGTGTACAACAATTAGCTTTAAAAATGTACCATTGTGGCTATTGTTTCTGCTGCCTGTCCCTGGGGATCCTCAGCATTACTGTATTACTGGTGGTGCTAAATGGGGTTTTCAACAAAGCTGGTCTGAAGGCTCGTGAATGCCAAAACAGCATTTCAACCCATTAAACTTCACAGACGAAACAATTTCTTCTAAAAATAATCATCAGCTCTTCCCACTAGAAAAAATAAAAGTCTGGCCAATTCCTACTGTGCCAAGTTTTCAGGCAGGCCTGATTTTTATGGCTGAGCTTATTAAGCTCTGAAGAAAAGCAGGTTAATAATGGAAACAACCAACAGAGCCGAGTTATAGGTGAAGAGAAGCCACCCTGCACAACAGGGCTGCCAGGAACTGCTGGCAAACGCATTCCACCTTGCTAATCCTGAATTTTCCTGCTCAGACCAAAAGATGTCTTAGCTCCTGCTAACATCCTTGCCATTATGTTGATGCAAATACAGTCACGAGGCAATTACCAGCCCAGCCAAGGGCCAGCCATTGTGGGGCTGACAATAGCTTGTCAGAGGAGAAACAAATACCCTCAACCTTCTCCAAGATTTTA
The DNA here is from genome assembly GCF_052056855.1 of Sturnus vulgaris. NCBI lineage: Eukaryota > Metazoa > Chordata > Aves > Passeriformes > Sturnidae > Sturnus > Sturnus vulgaris. The sequence continues at coordinate 12,267,434 of NC_142256.1, read as the reverse complement.
AGTCTCATTAGTATAAATCGGTAACCCAATTAATGAGAGGTTTAGCATATTGATTTGCATCGGATTACAGGAATTAATGACACACGTGGAGGGAGACAGTGTGGCAGGACACTGGGGAGATGAGCAGCTATGCAGGGGAATTTTATTGCCACAATACACAAATGAGGGGCACAGGCACCCAAGATTTTGAGACGGGGATGAAGCTGCTCCCAACTCAGCTCCTCTGAAACCATCAGGGAGACAGACATTACCTGGCTGTTGAAATGAATCATAGACTCATTAAGATTGGGAAAGACCTCTAAGAATATTAAGTCCAACCCTTAACCTAGGAATGCCAAGTCCACTATTAAACAAAGTCAATGACTAACAAGTGGAGCAGAGTTGTTGATGCAAGTTAGAGCTGCTTTTAAATTCACAGTGTCTGTTTTAGTAGCAATCTCTGGCTGGTGTTGAGTGGAGATGGCTTGTAAGGGATGTATCAAGGTCCATGGGTGAGATACATTCTCACTCTGTTCCTGCTGGGACACAGGGAATGCACAAGAGGAACCACCACAAAGAGCAAAGGTTTGGGACAAAGGAGCCAGGGCAGCAAGGAACCTCAGGGCCAAATCACAGTGAGCAGGCTAAAAGGCAGAAGGGTCTCCCTTGGGTCGAGGCAGAGCAGGTCCAGGGAGGAAAAACATCCCCAGCAGTTACCCACCCAACAGCACAGGGACAGCAACCAGAGGAAGGCAACACTACATCAGGACTTGCCATCAGCATCCCTTAAATCTTCCTCTTTGCCACAGATGCCTGCACCTCCTGCAGCCAGCTGGGTCCCCAGCTGTGCCGGGCTGTCCAGCCCCCGGGATCATGGAAAGGACAGTTCTGCCAGAGAAGAGGGACAAAGGGACCGGCCGTGCCCAGGATGCCTTCCCTTCCTCCCGGGGCAGGCAGCCCCTCCTTGCTCCAACAGTTACAAAAGGGCTCTCAATCCATTTAATCCATTAGATACAAATTACAGCAATTTGAGCACACTTAACCTAGAATTACAGCAAGCCCATAAAGAGCTGTGTCTTCCCAGGCAATTTACGCTGCTACAAGCGATCAAACAAACCACAGCAGAGGATTACACAAGAAAAGCAAACCAAACCCAGAAAACCTGATTCCTGAAACAGCATTATCAAGAAATGAAAACTATTACTAGGGTTAGTTCACACTCAGGTGGTCCTAAAACCACCACTATTGCATCATCTCCAGTCCTAGAGAACGTTCTGAGGAAGAGAAGCAGCAGAGATCAGGAAATCCTCCTGCCAGCCTGGCCAGAACTGCAATACTGGCTTACGAACCATTGCAGGCAGGTGTTCCCTGGCTATCACAGCTAGTAGGGACACTTCCAGTTAGCCCAGCTGAGCTTATATAGAAAAAAAAAAGCCATCAGCGTTAAAATAAACCCCAATAACACAAGTAGCTTTCCTCCAATAACAGATAAACAGATGCATTTATCCAGGCTCCAATTTCCTGCAGCAGCAATGCCCACCAGCTTACACACACTCCCCAGTCCTTACTTCTCAGGGTCCCCAGGATGCTCCAGCCTTGTCTGTGCTGGCAAGACCTGGGTGTCTGCCACTCCAGGCTATGGAGGTGTGCCAGTGGCATGGGCTTCCCCAGGGACAAGAGAAAATGCTGTGGTTTTGTGCTGGAAGTGAAGGGCACAAGCAGCAGCCGTCACTGATCTGGTTACTGCTGTCACCCATGGGGGACACTGCCACATTCACACAGCGGGCTGCACACAGGGAGGGAAGAGGATGACTTTGTGAGAAAGGTGACAAACAGGGCTGGCAACTACTGTAGGACTCATGATAAGTAAAAGCATCCAAACAGGTAGAAGGGATTTTTATGTGCCGTGCTCTGAGATATCCAACACCAGATGCTACAATGAGGAAGGAGCCAGGACCAAACCAGAGGGCTTGCCTGGTCCAGCCGGGCATTTATCAAAGCAATTATGGGACCGTGATGGAAACAATAGCACAATCTGGTCTAAAAAATGACCACTTTCTGAGAGGCTGCACCCTCCAGAACTAATACACCACCTTGCCTGTGAGGATAAACCCAGGTTGGCTCAGGCAGAAGAGCAGGACCCTGCCCTGGAATGTGGAGACTTCTCTTGTTGCTCGGGCCATTTGTCCTGACTTGGAGGGGCAGCAAACAACACAAATTGAGAGACTCTGATCACAGTCCCATTACATGCTCTCCTTTTCCCCCTCCACGTGTCACCTGTGAAGCCATTTCAGGACAGGCACTGAGCTGTTACAGGTCTTATTAAGAGCTGGATCTTTTCATTCCAGTGCTTTGGGAGACAGCACCTCCCATGCTGCCAAGGACACCTTTCTGCTTCATTTTGCATTTGAAGTGCACTTACCAGCTCCATTAACTTTAATAATTAATTTTATATATGGGAATTTTTCTTTAAATCATGCTCATAATGGCAATGGTTATGTAGAAAAAAAACCCAAAAAACATCTGAAAGAGGGGAGCACATGCCTTCCCTGAAGTAAGCAGCATGTCTCATCCCTACCCGTATGGTTTAGTTTACAAGCTCATGTCAGAGAGCCAACTTCACACACAAACACAAAATAAAAGCAGGAACACAACTTTTGATCGTCCTACATTGATGTTTACTCTTGTTTCCTGCAGCCCCAGGTGACAAATCTGTCCTTTATATACTGAAAGTCTCTTGTGCTATTTACAAAGTCAACTGGACATGTTTAAAACTGTCAGGAGGTCTTTGCATTGGTGGCTTATACCAAACTGAGGAATAATAATTAGCGAGCAATTAGTTGTAAAATGATAAATATAAATTCAGAAGTGCTTTTGGGGTTTTTTTTCTGAGCAGAAATGCTCTAAACCAGGAGAATTTACAAGCAACTTTCTAACATATGAACACTTACACCAAGAAGGGAGATGTTGGAGCAGGCAGCCGTTCTGAACATAAGGGCTTTTGTTCCACCAATCTCAGAGCTCTGAACAACTTTTATTTTTTTTATTCTTTTTTTCTTCATTTAACTCTGCTGGCCTGCCAGCTGGGTATGAGCCAGAAGGGTTATCCAGTCAGACCTTACCACGATATATTTACAATGGTAGTGCATCTAAGGTTTGTTTATTTCGGGATTAAAATTCAAATGGCTAGAACCATTTAAATAATTAAAGGGCAATCAGAAAATGCCATGAAACCAAACAAATCAGGAAAAGTCATGGAAACCATCAGCAATATTTAATTCAGAAATTCTCTTTGTTAGGGAACTTTGCTGAAAGAAAACAGCTGGATGTAGTTCAAGCCTCTAAATTAAAAACAATCTAACAAGGTCTATAGGGATAACTCTTTCAGCTACATATTGGAGACTCACTTCTACCAAGTAAATGCAATAGCACTCAAAGCTAGAAAGGAAATTCCTCAGAACTGAGGTAGTTTCTAAGTATCAGCACATTTTCCAATTCCTCGCAAGGCAACTTAGCTATTTACAATCCATTTTTTCCCACACATAAATTTATAATTTTTTCAATTTTATGGTTCCGTGATTTATTTTCTAGAGAAAAATAATCTAGCCAGAATATCCCTAACTCTACTAACATCATGTTTTAATAAATAACTGGCTACTTCTAGTAAAATTAAGCCTCCAGGATTATTTATACCAGCCAAGAATACTGTCTTTATAGCTTTGCAGAAATTTGGTGTGAAAATAAAGTTGAGTATAATGCTGACCCTGAGCTAACAAGTAATTAATGATTCAATATAAAAATAGAAGCTTATTCTTTATGATACAAGGGTGGAATAGAGCAAACCTTTTCTCTCTGGATTGCTCTCTTGGCCAGATCCAGGCATCCAGCCAGACCTAAAGGCTACCCAAAGCAGGAAGAGACCTGCAGAGTAATTTTGAGTCTTTCCAAAGACATTGCTTTTGCTAAACTCTAAAAAATTATTTCATCTCTTTTCTTAAAAATATACATTTCTTTTATTCATGAGTTGCTGTTCACCACAACATTGTTCCAACTCCAACAGCACAGGTAGAGAGAGGACGGTGTCTCAGGTAGTGCCAAAAAGCTCCAGGTGCTGGGCATCAGCTCCCAGGAGACCAAACACACCCAAAACGAGGCATCTTCAGCCCTGCCAGCTCCTGCTTCCATGTACCTACAACAGTGCCTGCTCCTTCTCTTCTGCTCCCATCAGAGAGGAAAGAAAACTCCTGCAAAAACAAAGCCAACCCCTCCCCACCTGCCCTCCCACACAGCATTCCTTAAAACCAGAACCGAAACCATTGAAAAAACAATCCAGCATTCACCTAACAAACGTGCAGACAAGACACACGTTGGCATTTGGATCTGCGAGACAACAAGGTGTTTCCAACCGAACAAGTTTAATGCCTCATTCCCATGGGGGATGCACGTTGGGAACTGACCCACAGGAGTTACAGCCAATTGCAAGGATCCCGGGGAACAAAGGACAACTCTTCTCAGCGGCTGCAGAATGGGAATTCTCTGTAGTCCCTTCCAATTTAACCAAACCTCCTGTAAAAAGCAAGCACAAGCTGCTCCTGGCATGGATGCCCTAAGCAAATGGGGCCCTTGGCATCATGACCAGTTCTGCCTTCACCTTCTGTTTTACCGCATAATAAAGACAAATGACTTCCACTTCTCTCCAGATAAGGCAACTAACATAATGTGGATAAATGGGAAGTTAACTACATGAAACATTTTCTGCTTGTTGGGCAATTATTTTTTCCTCATAAGATAACATGATAAATAAAACCTGCTTCTGTACAGATATTTCTCGTTTCAGAAACACATACTTGTTACAGGCCAAGAGAAGACCCTGGGGTTTTTGTTTTCGTAAGAAATACAGTAAAAGAAAAAAAAAAAAGAAGTGATAAAGACACAAATGCAGAGCTAACTACAGGCTTGTATATACATTTTTGTTATCCACCTCTAACATGGACTCTTGGTGAACGGGATAGACTGATACTTCCCATTCCTGTTATTCCCAGGATAGCAAGGGAAAAAAAATAAATCAGTATCTTAAAACCAGTGGCAACATAGTAAAAACTGTACACTGTTGTCCATTAACTTAAAAAGCAAAGTCTCTAGATGGTATAAAAGTGAAAGCAGGTGCCTTCTACCTTTGATAATAAAAGTCTTTTCCCCTCCCCCTATGCTGCACAATTATCTCCATTGTCTTTGCATGGCCAAGAACAAAATGCTAAGGAGCAGGGCTGCTTGTGATAGCCCGTTTGTGGTGGCAGCAGAAGTGTTCACGGTCTTGTCGCTCTTGTTGGAGCTCCCAGTGACCTCGGTGGCGTTGAACTCGAACTCCGGGGAGCACTGCTGGAGCTCGCAGCCGCTGCCGCTCTCCTCCCCGCTGCTCTCCTCACCTGTTTGGGGAAACAAACACACCTGCTGCCTCCTCTGCTGGCTGCACAACACAGCAGGGGGAAAAGGCAAGAGTGGGGCTGTTCTGGTGTTTATGAGAGGTAAGCCTGGGTCCCTTGGTTAATGTGATTTCTGTGTGCAGTCATCACGTCTGGGCGATGGAGGCAGCCCAGAAAGTCAATCACATCCCGGGCTGCACCAAAAGCACTGTGAGCAGCAGGTCAAAGGAGGGGATTCACCCCCTTTACTCTACTCATGAGACCCCACATGGAGTTCTGCATCCAGCTCTGGGGCCCCCAGCATAGGAAGGATCTGCTGGAGGGAGTTCAGAGGAGGACAAAGAAATACTCAGAGGCCTGAAACACCCTTTCTATGAGGACAGACCGAGAGAGCTGGGATTGTTGCATTAAGACAAGGGGTAATGGTTTTAAACTAAAAGTACGTAGATTTAGATTTGATATAAGTAAGAAACAGTTTTATGATGAGGGTGGTGAAACACTGTGGCACAGGCTGCCCAGAGCAGTGGTAGGTTCCCCATCTCTGGAAGGACTCAAGGTCAGGCTGGTTGCATGGGGCTCTGAGCAGCCTGATGTAGTAGATGATATCCCAGCTCACTGTAGGGTGTTGGACTAGATGACCTTTAAAGGTCCCCTCTAACCCAAACCATTCTGTGACTCTGTGGGAACACCCCTCCTCACACAGCCTGGCAGAGAGGCCGGTTCCCACCCTCGTCACTAACATGCTTACCCACAGCTGAAGCTTAACCAGCTACCCGTGTTAGCATGAAATCCAATTAAAAGGGAAAAAAGAAAAAGCAAAAAGCAAACAACAGCAAACATACTTATGTCAATGAAGTCGACGTCGTTCCCACTGTAGGCATTCTTCAGCTTGTTGGTCATCACCCGCAGAGCCATGATTTGCCGGCGAATCACCATGTCTGGCTTGGTAATGTCCACTTCAACCTCTGGGTTATTCACTTGACTTGCTAAGCCATTTCCAGTCACTGCGAAGTCATACCTGAAAAGAAACCATTCCTGCTGGTACCAGAGCTGCAGCTCAGCAGGGTCCCATGCTGAAGGATGACACCATGGGAACTCTGCAATGCCATACCTGCTTTCAGTCTGGGTGATATCCTGAGCCCAACAGCATCTTTCCACATGCTAAACTTTACACAGCCCCTCTTACCCCATCTCCCTTCCCTGCAATCTCTGCAGCATGTGGAATGAAGCACTGTTTTCATTTACACTGTGCCACAAGGGCAGGGCAATGACAATCTTCTCCCCAGCTTGAGAAGAAAAGGAAGATCTGGGGTTTATATTAATAATGACTTTCAACAGCATAAATTAGCTCGCTGCAGGCTACAGAGCAATACAAGATGCTGAGATGCCTTGATGCCAGTTAGATGACACTTTTGGGAACACAACCTTGGAGACCATAGTTATCCCACAGAAACCTATAGTAACTGTTGCAGGCAAGAGTGTCATTCTGGCTTTGAGTAATGCACCTTAACCATCAAGCTGGGATACTGAATGTGTGCTTCTCACCACACAGACATGAGATGCAATTTCCCTAATAACCCCAGTAGGAGAAACATCTGTAATGCTGAAAATGAGATCCTGTAGCCCACACATTAGAGAAGGGGAGAGCCAAGATGCTCAGCTTCAGAAGGCGTGCATACTCAGGTCTGAACATATGTACAGCCTCCTGGTTTAAAAGAGAGACTGAGCAACAAAACCCAACAGAATACATCTCCTGACAAGGTATTTGGAGTATCATCTTATACAGCAGCAATAGGACACATTCCCCTTCCCTCCAATTACCTGCCTTGCTAGAAAGATCAGTTTAACAGAAGAAAACATTACTTTTTTTAGTTATGATGCCAATATCAGTATCACAAGAGAGAGAAAAGCCTTTAGCACAGTCTATTGATCCTGAACACCAGGCAGTGAGATGTAAGCATACTCTGAAAAGCATGCTCAAATCCTGTCCTATATACGGGAGTGACAATGATAATGGTAATGACAGTTTTGTTATTATTTGAGATCAATATTGTATGTTTCAAAGAAGTCTGAGACCAAAGTGTGGAAAACTACCAAACTTCTACCTTATTTGAGTAATGGAGAAAATAGTAAAGCAAATTATCTAGCCCAACCCACACAGGATATCCAGCCTGCCCTGTCTCCTTGCCAAGTCTCCATCTCTCCCCTCAGTACTGGTGCCCCTGCACACACTGGGGATATCTGCTACGAAAAGCCCCCAGAAGCTGCTGATAAACAAGATTTCAGGAGGCAAAGCCATTTCTTGTCACGTACACCCAAAACATTGCCCTAGCAGAGTATGGCAGAGTTTTAAGTACATAAAAAACAGTCCAAAAGTTATGAGATCTGGCTTAGTGCTCTGGCCCAAAACTATCAAGGGCAGAACCTGTTATTACTTAGAAAAACTGCTGGAAAACCCCAGACAATGGCTTTTTTTTTTTTTTTTTTTTTTTTTTTTTTTTTTAACTAGAACATCTTGGATTTTTTCCTCAGTAAGAAAAAAAAAAAAAAAGAAAAAATGAGAAACTTTTATTTCCAAAATAAAAGTTAAACAGTTACATAAACCATATGACAAACTCTAGCTTACTCATGTGTTGGCAATTTCTTCCTTACAAGGAAAAAAAAAAAAAAAAAAAAAAAAAGAGTTTTCAAATTTTTTTTCCCATAAAAAATGTGAATGAAATTACTGGCCTCCTTGTGCCACTGACCTCAGCAGTGGAGAAGGTCTCCATCCTCCATCGCCCCTGCCCTTGCTCAAAAAAGAAACCAGTTCCTGGTGCAAACACCAACTGGGGGCACTGGGCAACAGCACCATCAGACAACACAAGCACCTCTGCTATGTGGCTGGGATACAAGATTTTGTATAGATCATCTCCCCAGTTCCACAAACAACTAGTAAGGGGCTTAGGTCCAAGGAGAGATGATCTATTTAGGTATCTAAACTCTGTTCCCTTCCCTAAAAGAAATCCCGACGCAGAGCTTGGACAACACTTTGGTGTTACATTCCAGCTCTTCCATCCACAAAAACAGAAGGAGTAATGGCAGCAGCCTGTCTTGGGCAAACTGTGATCACTCCTGTAGGAGAAAAGGGCTCAGGGAGAGGGGTCAGGACACAGGGAAAGTCTGGGGTGAGAGGGAAAGGGTTAACCAGGGGCAGCAGCATCACCAAACCTGCTCTTGGCGCTCCCATTCCAGCACTCATTCTCATTGACAGTGCCTACAGACATCTTTTCATCATTGCAAATGTTGCCAGGAAGAGATGACCAAAATTTTTTGGCTTGTTTCAGCTTCTCTTTCACATCAGTAACCTATTAAATAGAAGAAAAAAAGAAATACAAGACATAATCCAGAATACCAAACGCTCAGTAAAAGTGAAGTTGGGAAGGTATTTTTTATCACAACAGACGTGTACAGGCCAGATCTTCAGGCTGTGAGTTTTGATGGTTGATTTACTTTTTTAAAACAAAATGAAACACTGCCCCTCAAACACATACTATTCATAAGCCAAGCTTTTAACACAGGCACTTCTCTGATATAGAAGTGCTGAGGTAATTAATGTCTAGAGCTATGGGCAGATTACATCCCTTAGATAGTTTTAAGACAGCCAAGGAATATTAAGAAAGCCTATCAATTAAAAATGGTAAATTACACACTGTGGTACCCGAGTATGAAGCACCTGGGTGGCACCAGCAGGACCAGGCACTCACCAGTCGGTCCAAGCTTGTGCCAGCAGCTGTTGTTGGTCGCTCCTCTGGGTTGTAGGGTCTGAAACGAGCACTGAAACCACCTTCAGAGACAGAGCGAGCAGTCCGGCCTTGGGCGAGTGTTTTTGGCTGGCCACAGCCCTGGAAAACCTATGTGAGAGAAGGAAAGGATTTTATGAAATAAGAGGTCACAAAAGCCTCCCTTTTCCAGGCTCCTGCCCAAAGTACTACATTAGCTTTATACATACTTGAAAGGGCATTCAAGGAAAAACATATTGACAAGAATAGGGAAATAAAACACATTAAATAAAAAAATCCCAAGTGTCCTCTTGGCCCATTTACCTTCTGAGACACCTGCATGCTGTTCTCCTGCATGTTCATGATCGCATCTGAAATTTTCACATCAATGGGGTCCATGACAGACTCAATGTTGAAAGGTCCCTCTAGCCTCTCTGCTACCAGCAGCATCGAATCTAACACAGAGAGAGAAAAACAAAAAGGTTTGTAATGGAGGAGAATCGAACACACAGAGAGAAAAATGAAGCTTTTTAGTGGAGGAGCTTCAGAAATAAGAGTTAAGAAGGATAACAGTTTGAGCACACAGACATTAACCACTGCAGTGTCACCTCTGACCAGCACACATCTCCAGGAAACATTTTGCTCAGTTCCCAGAACTACACCTTCACCAGGCACTTAGAGGCTGCCAGAACTAAACAACAGGCTCATGTACATCAAAAGCCATCACAGCCTGCCAGCAGCAGCCTGTAATCAGCTCCTCCCATCAGAACAAGCATTACTAACACTCTCCTTTCCATGCTCATTTATTAAAGGTTGCCTTGTGTCATTTGTTTTTCAAGACTGTTTTCAAAGCCATCAGCTTCCTCATGCTGTTCTTGAGCACAAGGCACCAACATGCAAGGGTCCAAGACAATCCTTGATACCATCTTTCCCTTATGGACAGCTACAGGCTTTTTCCTGCCTGGGGAGGCCAAGGGATTGCAACTCCTAGCATTACATGGACGATTTGCACCAGGGAGGGAGTCTCTGTGAGAGCAGGGTGAATGCTGTGCACTCATGATGTACCTGGCACATCTCTAAGCAAGGGGAGATGCAAAGTCTCTCAGCCAACACTGGGTCACTCCTCCTGTGCCAACATGCACGTCCTCATCAAATGCATCATTAAACACAGCAGCTACTGGACCATCCACTACTTCCTCCGGGAAATCATTACTGGCATTAAGGCTTTTACCCTGCAATGCATTTAAGGCCTTTCTGGCTCTCCCCTACAAGGTGCCTCCAGGAATACACCTGGCACTAAGCTCTTGCCTCTTGTCCCCCATCACAACTTTAAATTACTGTTAGCTTTCACTGTGGTCCCTCAACCCCAAAGCATTTGCTGGTCTCCTCTCCTGCATCACTTCATGACGCTCTGCCACAAACTCATCTTTTTCCATTTGCATGCAATTCTTCAATTTTTCCTAGCCTGAGTGGTGAGGACACAACAGCCCCTCTGGCCCCAAGGAGCTCCTCCCTGCTCCTAAGATATGCCTGGTCCTTTCCATTAACAAGAAATGGGTGTTTCACATTCAGTCTATTAATCTTTCTCATGACATTCATCCTCCTCCTAAGTGCAGAAGGTACTTTGCACAAACAGAAAACTTCTGTGGGCTCTGGCTATCTGTTAAAGTCCTATAAAGTAACTCACATACTGAACAATTTAGTAATAGCTCTGCCTTAGTGCCCAAGTCCTGTTAAATAAACTACATTAAATAAACCACAAATTATGAAAAATATACAACTAAGCTATTTGAGTATTATTAAAGTTATTATTATTATTAATGAAAAAAACAACAAAACACAACAATTACAATAATAATCCAACACCATAACCCCTAACATGAACTGCAGATGCCTTCCTAGCCCGTAAATCCACTTTTTAAAAAAACCTCAGTATTCTAAAAATTTGCTGGGTGTTAGTTAAAGGACTATCATTCAATTAACCCCCTTTCACTCACTCAGCTCCACCAAGGTGTGGGTGTTTAGGGAGTGAGCTCCAGAGGAGCTGGAGGCCCCAGGAAAGGCCCTCACTCTGCAGGCACACACCACCAGCATCAATGACAGAGCTCTTGCAGGGCATGGCTGGAATTTCACTGTCAGGGACTACAAACAGGTCTGAACTAAATGCATTAAAAAAAAAAAAAAAAAGGGAAAAAAAAAGGAGATGGTAATAACAAATGAAACAAAGAGTCTTAGACTGTATTGTGGTGGGCTCCAATAAAGTGATGCTTCAAATCTCTGAGTAATGACTGCTAGCATGAATATACCATTGTGCCGGAGGAGAGAAAAATGCTTTTGATGTGCTACCAAATGGAGACTTTTGTAAACAAGTGGAGCACAACTTAAATGTGTTCATCATTGTCAAAGCTTTTGGGGTTTTTCACGCACATAAAGAACATCCCGGTGCAGCGTGCAGGAAGCCGCTCATTTCAAATAAAAATATTATGAATAGACAGATAATAAAACACACTAAATGCACAGGTTTTTTTTTTAAAAAAAGAAAAATCATTCCATTTTGTAACTACTTAATTCTCTGAGTGGCCAGGAAAGGCCACAGATCAATAAAGTGTTTGTGAAAGACTGAAAGGAAACATAAACCCCAATTCTTCTGGCTGTTTGGCATCTTTGTAAACTTTGAGCCGGGCAGGCCATCCACAAGACCATGGGAATGTAGAGCGAATTGGGTCCTTTGTTAGCAGGGGTGCCATGGCGTTCCATGTATCACAGCCCAGGAATGCAGCCTCTGCTTTGACTGCCGATAGAGAAAATGCATTCGGCCTCCAGCAGAGCTGCCAAAGCTGGCGAGAAAAGATAAGGAAAGTAGTAATTGGAGTTGGGATTGATACTGGCAAGGAACACTGAACGAAATAAACTTTCATTAGAAAGGGGTGGGGAGGAGCAAGGGCTGAGGTGGGGGGGCTCTGCCTCATCCACAGCTTTGATTTTGGAGGCATCCTGCAAACTTTTACCTCCCTGCAGGAGCTGGCTGGTGTCCCCAGAGCAGTGGTTCCCTCTGGCAGCCCTGTCTGACGTTGCTAAGGCTGGCTGGGGTTCAGGGCACCACTGCCCGCAGGAGGGAAGGCTCCTGCTCCAAAAACCAACCTTCTGAGCAACTCATCTCCCAGAAAGATTTTCCATTATGGGGAGGAGAGAGCAGCTGATTACAAATAACAGTTATTTGCCCCATCTCTTGTGCAAAGTAAATGATATTTATAAGCCATGGTGAGGTGGCTCAGCTTTGCTTCACAAAAAACCTCAACTCTGTCAGTGTGAAAAATGTACCCAGGCCATGTATTACAAACACACAGCATGAAAAAGACTGTCTCTCCTCCCTGTGATGGGGGGATAGAAGTGGATTTAGGTGAAAAAAAAAAACAACCAAGACACACCATCTAGCACCATCCCTTAAAGACCCTTTTCCTCTTGCATACATTTGTCCTTGCTACTGGCATTGAGACAATCCTTGGCAACAAAGCACTTCGCTCTCATGAAGGAAAGCAATTCTTTCTCATTGTGCCACCAATAATCAGAAACCCACATCTTCAGCCTCACTGTCTGACTTGAAGAACAAAAGGCAGTTTTCAGTCTTAACCCCAAGATCTGATTTAAAAGGGGAAGGAAGGAGGGGGAAGACCTTGACCATTCATTAACAGCAATCTTTTTTTTTTTTTTTTTCTGCGGAAAAAAATTCTTTGCACACAAAGTAGTACTCCAGATATGTATATGGAGCCTGAATTCGACATCTTTGAGCAGAGTAAACCTTTGTGGAGAAAAAAAAAATCATGAAAAGGCACTGGAGATTAACACTGTTCATTCAGGAAAGCTCCAACCCCCCAACAGCCTGTTTGAAACAAAGTATACCCCTGTCTAATTGGTGTACAATTGTGTCAGGAATAGAGGGAGAAATAATTTAGATAGTTAAAGGAGAGAAAAGAGTACAATTCGGTCATTATTTCATACTCCTCAGCTTTAAATGGTACTTTGGAGAAATAAGGAATTACAAAGTCTTCTTGTCTCAAAAAACCTACAAACTTTACATCCCAGCTTTACATAATTGACTTACTTACAGACCCACTAGCACATACAAATGTGTATTTCACATGCACCCACATTCATACAGACTTGCAGCACTTGCTACAACTTCTCTGATTTAACTATTTTTAAATTGATTTGATAGGTTCAAAATCTGCTTTTGACTCGTAATAAATCATTGCCATAACGTGGCACTTAAACCCACAATGCAAAATATCATCGAGACCATGGAGGTGAGTTTTGGGGATTTTGTGAGGTGGTTTGGGGGGAATTTTTTGGGGTGTTATTTCTTCAACTATTTAAACCTTTAAACACACACACAAGATATTTGTGGCATATAACCTGCCCTAAACACCAGATATATTTAATTTAATTTGTCTCAAGTGGCAAACTGAGAGAGAAACCAAAGTCTGGAACATAACCAGCACCTGTTCCCTTATTAAATTGTCTAAAGAAAGCACAGCTTAAGTTTTCTGTATCTGTACTCCACTGCAACCATCAACACAGAGTGCAAGAACCAAGCAAATACTGCCAATAAATGTAATGAAGCTTAATACCATACTTAAGTAATGAGTGGGCAAGAAGCCCTTTGGGGAGGAAGCACTGCAAGAAGAAAGCTTTGCTTCCAACCTGGAATCACATGTATTTATTTTGTCTTGTTTAATAATCTTAATTATTGTAGGCAGTCCCTGATCAGTCTCGTGTGACAGGGCTCGCCGGCTTCCCCCGAGGTTCGTTTTTAGCTGCATACCACCTACAGCAATTAGCTGCTTGTGCTTTTGTCTGTTTTCTGGCATTATGCCCTTCCCTTTCATGGGATTCTTCTTTTCTACTTGGACTAGATGTTTGCAAGTCTCCTGGCTTTGAGCTATTTCAGCAACAATTGTAGTTGAAATACTTAATATTCTCATGAGAAAGAGGGCTGTGAGGACTGGGGGGTGGGGTGTCAGCCTCCCAGAGAATGACTTGGAAACCCAACTTAGTGTCACACTTAGCTCCCAATGTGGAATACACACACACACACAAAAATGCTTTCTGAAAATAACACCCTGCACACATTCAGTTGGCGTGGACAGCAAAGTGAAACATCCAGTGCACAAAACACAGGAAAACAAGTTCTAAGACATAAATGTAGCCTGAAATGTCAGCTAGCAGAAATTTCCTTTTCTTAAAATCCTGCACTTAGTGAAAAAGACATCTTTTCTTTCTAACAATCTTTTTTTTCCATGAGTGGAATGAGAAGAGTACCACAGCTTTTTCAGTAGCAGCAGATACTTTACACGTGCACTTCATCACACATTAACCAGAGTAAAGCGACTGCTCCCACAGGATGCTCAATGACAGATAAATCAAACCTCCTGGAAAAGCAGCACAAATGAAAATATTTAACATTATCTATTGCCTGTGCCCCAAAATGTGGTGCACTGCCAATTCTGGTGAGCCTTGACCCAAGGTAGAATTTAACATTTCAGTCTTAATTTTACATATTGAATGATACTGTGTATAAGCACAGAACAGAAATAACAACCAGGAGAAAGAGGATGGCAAAAGCATTCACACAGTGTCACGCAAGACCTGCTGACATTGCAAAAGCATGGTGGACAAGCACCAAATGAGCTGTTTAAAAACAGATTCAGATATGTCCTATTCAATTTTTTAGTGTAAAATCCAGGCCTACAGCTTCTTCCAAAGCTCTGCATGACTGGCAAGGAGACTCCCAGGCTGCTGAAGGAGAAAACTGACTTCAGGAAGGACAGCTGTATGGTGACAACAAGGTGTAAGTAGCACAGAAAAACCAGCTTGTACACATCCTTGGTCCAGCAAGAA
The DNA here is from genome assembly GCF_052056855.1 of Sturnus vulgaris. NCBI lineage: Eukaryota > Metazoa > Chordata > Aves > Passeriformes > Sturnidae > Sturnus > Sturnus vulgaris. The sequence continues at coordinate 12,252,373 of NC_142256.1, read as the reverse complement.
GAAACATTCCAAGCCTACAAGCCCATGCCACCTCCATCCTCCTAAAGCTTGCTGCAACAAAAGTCACCGGCACAACATTCTCATTTATTTAGAGGTTAATGTGAAAAGGTGTGCTGTACACAGAGGTGTGGAAGGAAAAGATACCCATCACAGATACCTGAAAAGCCTGCTACAGCTCAGCACAGCCACTCACAATACTATTCAGGTGAGGGACACAGTATCAGTGCACACTTACATGCAGTTTTAATCCATACTGCCTTACCCATAAAGATATTCCACTCGGCATCCAAGTCCCCTTGGTTGGCCAAGCAGCCTCTCATGACATTAAAGCAGTAGTTGTAGCAGGGCTTCACTGACACCAGACCTCGGCAGTGTGGGCAGTACATCATCTTCAGCAGTGCTCGTGTAGCCTGCGGCGTGGGGTTCACCTTCACGAGAGACAAAGACAAAAGGACAAGAAAATTAGCCCTCAGTCACTACAGCCAAAAACCCCACACATTTACCCCAAGGTGCATGGGACAGAGACGTGCAGAAGAGATGCAGAGGGCTCAGCCATCACCATCTGGTCCCTGCTCATGTGTCCAGAGATTTGGGGAACAGATGAAGGGATCTGGCTCACCTCCTTGGGTGTACTTGTCACGCCAGGAGGCACAGACAGCCCCCATCTCTGCAAAACATTATTTGCACCATGCAGTACACCCTGTATGATGAGGGACCCCTCCCAGGGCTACAAGGACAGGCACCCCAGGGGACAGGCAGTACTCAAGCTCAGCAAAGGCAGTAAAATGCGTTCAAGTCAAAAGATATCACACAAGGCTGCACTCTCTTGAGCCCTGCTGCAAACACATGTGGAAGATGATGATACTGGGATTTTTCAGGAAAAAGTGGGATGTCAAGACAGGATGTCTGACATGATCCCTGTAGCAAACCCACCAGGAGCATGTCCTCCTCCTTGGCGGGGCTGTGGCTCTTCCTGGACAATTGCCCAGCAGGGCTCTCCAGCACAGAGACCAGCTCCTTTATATAACATTCACGTCCCTCGACACACCATTCACATGACAGACACCCGGGTTCATTTAAACTCAGCACTCATCCCGCTCAGTAACACCATTCCCCACACTCGAAGGAGGTGGCAGCTACAACCCTGCAGCTGAGGACAAGCTGGGAGGACCCTCAAAGCCACTGTGCAGCCGCTGGGTGTGTGAGTGGAGCTGTCTGCAGCAGGCACGTCACCCTGAGCCCTCAACAGGGCTCTTTTCCAAAGTGACTCATGGTCATTCATGTTTGATTCACCCTCTGGCCCAGCTTCAAAACATTCATTGAAACCATTTCCATCCAGCCAGTCCAAGGAGCATTAGCTCCGTCCCAACCACATGGTGGGTCCATCTGAAGTGTTGAACAGAGAAGCTCCCTCAATAGCAAGTTTAAGTGTTAATTAATCACACATGAAAATAGAAAATTAAGATGCAATCAGAGATACACCGACAAAACGGAAGTGGTGTCTGGTGTTTTAAACAATGCACCTTGCACGGCATTTAGGGAAGTGCTCTAAAGAGGCTGTGATCCAAGACTGTGCTATAGGAGACACACAACATCCCTGAGAAAGAGCTAAGTCCCTCAATACAAACAGCTGGAGATGGGGATGGCCTTCACATGTCATTTGCTGGAGGTCTGGGAACTGACTTCATAGCAGAGAGGACAATAGGACTAAGTGGAGTTCAATGTACATGAGGAAGATCTGGTACCACACATATGCTGAGGACCTTACTATTGCCCATTAGGACTAAGCCTAATCTTCCAGTGCAAAAACTTGTTGAAAACCTATGAGACTAGGAGGCAACAGATTTTAACAAAAACAAACCAGAAAACAAAAAGCTGTACATAATCAGGCTGGCTTTGTTAATAACGTCAGCAAAGTTTTAAACCCTCTTTTCTTATGGAAAGAGATGACAGATAAAAATATCTGCTGTGTTTCTGACAACTCCAGAAAAACCATGGTTTTTCTTTAGCAGGCCAGTGAACTGGTTAGAGAGACAGGACAATTTTCTGCAGCTGATATAGCTCAGCACTGGATTTTGGCTGGCCAGCAATGTTCATCAGACAGCACTTTACCTTTCTTTTGTCCACAAAGAGCCATTTTGGCTGAGAAAAAGGAGAATCCATGTAGAAAGCTGTTTGTGGTGGCTGTGGAATCAGATTCAGATGCTACAGAGCATATACACATTTTATATTAAATATATATATTTGGAAGGCACAGTGGGAGCAGGAGCCCCAGCAGAAGGCTCCCTATTGGGACAGCATGGCTTTAAAGGAGAGCTGGATCAAATACTAAGAGCTCAAGCAACAGAAACCAGCTAAATCAGATGATTTACAATTGGAAAACTGGAAACAGACAAACGTAAAGGTATCATCTGCTATCCAGATGGTGCAGTCCTTGCACAACAAAAAAGGGGCAGGGGGAACTAAATGACATCTCACACCCAGAGACAAGAGCTCTGAAGGATGCTCAGGGTTAGTAGTTTAGCTGTTTCTCTGATAAAAATCCCTTCCTGTGTCACTTGGTGGTAGGTGACAGGACCTCCATGCTAAGTCCAGAGGGTTATTAGTTGATTCTGGCCATTCTAGCACTCTTAGCCCTCAAAGGAGTGCTCTGCATCCCCCTCGGGAAGAAAAGTCAGGAAAATGTTGATAGCAGAGCCACGTGCTAGAACAGTTTGAAGTGGAATGAGGAGCAGGAGGATTCCCCAAACCCAATCAGGAAACCCGCAGCTTTCTGAAAGGGATGGCATGGCAGCACACTGCAAAAACCCACCTGCAGAGCCCTGACCCAGGAGGCCCCTTCCCATTTTCGGTTCCCACCTCGCCCCACAGCATCCCCTGCTTTGATATTCCATAGGGCTTGATCTTTACCAATCCCAGCAGATGCAGGGGAAATTGAAGCTGCTTTCCTGCATTCCACAGCAGGCAATATGCAATGGTCACTCGGATCTGGTCCTTTGAGCAAAGACACGGGATGATTTTAAAAGTAAGCAAAGTTTTGCTTCCTTCCCCACACAGGTTTGAGCCTGCACAGAGCTGAGCAGACGGGGATCACAAAGGGGTGATGGAAAAGACAAACCCCAGCCTGCAGTGATTCCCAAACCGAGCCCTGCTAGCGATGGATGCAATCCACAAGGAAGTTGTTAGCGTGCAACACAGTTGCAGGTAAAGAGGAAGACAATGGGAAAATTCATCAGTCTAGAACTGGCATTTTATGGTGTCAAAAAGCAACAGGAAGGCACAATCAGAGACCAGTCTAAGAGAGAGTTTTAGGGAAGACTATGAGCAATTACACCTCGTTAAAACAGTGATAAATACTTAACTGCTGAGTATCACTGCAAGGAGAACTTTAACCCCTGGCACAGGCTCGTACCCCGTCCAGACCAGCTCTGGCTCTGTCAGTGGGGTGTGCCATATGTTGCACTGACAATTCTTCACAAGCTTTTAATGCTGGCCCTGCCACGCCAGGTGCAAGCTCTTAAAACGCCATTGTATGTAACAGTAAACCCAGATATGCTTTGTTCTGGGGTTGTGTTTATCTTGGAAAGCAACTCAAGTTCATTCAAACTATACTCTAGAATGACCCTCAAAACCAAGTAATCTCCTTTCTAATAAAGCAGAGTACCAAAGAAAGCTTTATTTGCTGGAGGGGATTTACTCTGGTAGATTTGAGCCCAGGTAGTAGTAGCTGCAGTGCCCACAGCCTGTAAAAGCTTCTGACAGAAGTAAATGCACTCCATTCCCTTCCTTTTATCTTGTGAAATTTATTTCCTTTCCATGGAGTCCCATGCCACTGCAGCAATCCATCACCCTGTGGTTTCATCATGTAAATTACGATTTGTCCATATCTATACGCTTTGTCAAACGTGAAGATTAAAAGCTGCTAACAGATGTGTTTTGGCACCAATCTTCATATCGAACTTGCTCCTTAAAAATACGGATTTGCACACAATTCACAAAAATCAAGTGAAAAGCAAACAACTCAGGGCTTAATGCAAACATTTTGTATGACATTTGTTGGGGTAACGTCTCAACTTTTATTGACTGGTGCAGGTAACATCACGTTCCTGTAAAAATGACATGCTCTTGGCATAATAAAATCTGTTTTTTCTTGGTACCTTAGTACCCATCCCACTTCAGAGTTTCACTTAAGGGAAACTGTTACACCTCTAGCCTTTTCCAACTTGCTGGCAATTGCAGCTGGATGCATTCCTCTGGTACAAACATCACCACTAAAGTACACGCCTATGAAGTGCAATGCCTTATTCACAGGCTACCACAAAACCACCAAAACTCAAGATAAGCTGATCTGTGCAAGCAGATAAAGTTCAGAGAAGCAACCAGATTCTTTTTCATCTCCTTCTCAAGGCAAGGAATAGCTGAGGAAGGAAGACAGAGCTCCAACCATGGACAGTCCTGTAGGGAGCTCCTACCAGCTGTCAGACAGCCAGAGCTACATTACATTCTCTCATTCTACCCTCAAGTTAGCATTAAGAATGTTAATAATAACATTTAAAATCCTGTCAGCTTTAATAACTATTTATAATAACACTGATAACTCAAGCTTTCTTATTTTCCATGCTTGCACAACAACAGCGTTACCATGCCAGCAGCGCAGCTGCCAGAAAACATTAAAATCCAACAATTTGAAAACAAAGGTAGTGAAATTACTTTTGTTTTATACTGTGCTTTTTTGCAAAAAAAAAAAGAAAAAAAAGAATGACGACAGTACTGGCTAAAAAACTGAAGGAGTAACTTCTCAGTGACATGGAAAGATGATTTCAAAAACATACTCTGAAGCTGCCTGTGAGATGCTCTAGGTGAGCAGTCATCTTAGACAAGTGAGTTGTCACTGATTTTTGGGACCAACACAACCCTATTTGCATCATTTTTTCCTTCTCCCAGTGTTGTGCAAGAACATCATCTTGGCACATGCTGGTCCTGACGTTCAGCTCACTGTGAGGCAGAACATCACTTGGGAGGCTCCTGGTTTGCTTCCCCACCCCAAGTATTCCAATGAAAGTGTTTTGGAATTTACTACGCATTTAACCAATTTTGCTGGCCTAGTGCTAGAACATCAATAATTTAGACAGCATCTGTTTCAACCACAGATTTGGGCCTCTGAGGTCTTGCATAAGGGAATACATTTAGAAGTGATTTTGGGAACTGCACGACTGTGTCTCAACACTTGCTACCCACGGTGATGTCTGCTGCAGCGTTATCTCGTGCACAGAAAAGTTCAAGAGTACATTTATGCTCAATTCCCTGCTTACAGTGTGCTCCTCCCACTCCAGATGTGACAGTGCTGAGAGGAAAAGCAGAGCTCCTGAGAATCACACCACCAGGCACTCAAGCTGCTCAGTCTGAACATTCTCATGCTTGTCTTCCCAGGCCACAAAAGGCATGGGGGACCTCAGGGTGCCAGCCAGGTGGATGCTTCTCCCTCTGAGCACTTAGATAACGGTGCCAGGCTCAGCATTCCTGCTCATGGTGCCCTTGGGACCAAATGGCCTTTCACACAAAGCTTGTTCTCTGTAGGAACAAGCCTCTCCCTGCCTCAGACAGCGAGGATCATGAGGAGCGTTCTGGTTCTTTAATGAGCAAAGAAGCAGGGACATTTATCTGGGCATCTACAACCAAAACCATCCTTAATTATCTCTCACATTGTTTTCAAAATTAGCAGCAGAACCACAGTGCAGGGCAGAGAAAGAAAAAGCCAAAACCATGCCAGTGGACTGAAGTACTCCTGCATGACACCATTGGCTCCTAATCCACAATCCTATCCACGCACTCCCAGCCCTAAATCTGAGCTGACTGCAGCTCCAGCGTGCTTTGAAGGCCTAGCACAGGCCCTCAGATGGCTGGAACTGAGGCAGATGCAGCCACATTCTTGGCAGGTCTCCTCAGGGTCATCTTTGATGTGGAGAAGTGCTTGGTATTGTTTTCTGCATTGATGTTTGCCCCCGGTATGTGGAAGGAAATGTCCTTGTGGACGGCAGCCCCTTGGTCTGGCCTCGTGGCTTGCAACCTGCTGCCTGGACAGCACAGCCTCTTTGGAGGTCTCTGCTACACACTAAAAGGGCTCCTTAGTTCCTCTGGCTGTTTCTTAGTTACCCACATAGCAGAAGTGTTGCCCCCCCCGTCCCTTCCCAATGCATGCAAGCAACATATTCCATTTCTGTCACTTCCCGGGCAAGGCTGGCTCTTACCCGAGCAAGATATTGCAGCCTTTAGATGTAGGAACATGAAATTCTTTCTGAAAGAGGATTACAGTCACATTCCCCTTAAGTCAAACCAAGGGCAAAAACTGCACAGGGGGAGGTCGGATCTCTGACTAAACTTTCAGATCTTCAAATGGTAATTACAAGGGGCACAACTTCTACCAAAACCAGATCTCGGTGCCCTACTATTTGTGATGACACAGGCCTTAATTCTTATTCATTCATTGTTTTATTATTTTCATCACTGCTTCTCCTAAGCCACATTCAGCATCCATGCCAAAAGTGACACAAGCTACAGTTCAAGTTGCTCATGAAGACCAGCAGGTCAACAACAGCTCAACCTGTGCTCCACAGGTGCCTCATTCAAGATGAGGCAGCTTAAAGCAACAGGGGGTAAAAAGCCACTGGGCTTCTGCTCCAGCTTTGGAGCACCTGTGGGAAGGCAATCACCTGTCCCCCTCTGCAATTCTCTTCATAAACAGTTTGAAGAAAACGCCCTCCTTGGCTGCTACCATTAGGGCAGAAATGCCAATACAAAGGAACCTCTTCCACCCACGGGGAACATCTCCAGCAGCCTCCTCTTGGGTGCTGATGTCACCAGAGGAGAGCAGATGAAGTAGGTATAATCCTCATATGAAACAACATTATTTAATACAGCTCATAACTGTGCTTCTAAACTAAACACTATTTCTTGCATACAACTTTCAAGCTGCTTCCTTTCTCAGAGTTCCTAAGGATAGGCTGGAAGACCCTTTCCAGCAGCCCAGATGCTTTAGTGGCAGTTACATCTCATGTGGCCTTCAGCACACGAATGCATGTTGAGGAGGTGATTTGAGAGCCTCCTGAGCTCCTAGCAGCTCTGCCTCAAATAATAGGACACAAGGGCAAGAGGGAAAAGTGGTAAAAGAAACCCAAAACAACAGTTGAACAGTATATATTTAGTGGGGGCTCCACCACTGCCAAGTACACAAGGTCACACCCACACATCCTGGTCTGGTGACAGACACAGGGATTCAATGCTGGGTGGCTGCATGCTTCAGCCTTCATGTGCCTCTGCTGCTGACCTCCAGCCAGACTTTCCCTCCCAGTTCCTCCTGACCTATAAAATGCTGCCAGGGAGCCTAGCCCTTGATTTCACTTCTTCCCTCACAAGCAGGGACCTTCACCCCATACCTGTAGCTGACCTGCACCCCACAAGCCCCAGTGCACTTTGCCCTCAAAGGTGTCATAACCCTCTACCAGACTGTGGGTTTAATGGCATTATGGGAACATCTCAGCAGCATGAGAACTGCCCAGTTGCAGGTTCTCGTCCTTTTTTCAGTCACTCATGGCTCTGGCTTGTGTTTGCTCCTTTTTTCCACCCCTTTTCCAGCCCTTTTTTCCAGGGCAGGAAATGTCATTGCTGGCAGCAATTTAACCCAGCTGACTTCAGAGCTTGTCCAGGGCTAAGTAGCAGGAGAGTGATTAGGGGACAGGCAGATTTCCATCTCCTGAAGGCAGGGGCAGGAAGATCAGGGAGAAAGCACCCAGCACCAGCACAGGACAGAGAGAAGCACTGGAGGCCCCCAGCCTCTTGCAGCCAACCTCAGAGGCAGGGCACATCTCTAACAGGCAGAAACAGCATCCTGTACAGATCTGCTGTTCAGAACACATCTAGAAAATATTATACTTTCTGGGTACAAAGAAGGGAATTTGAGGAATGAAGACTTAGGCATTGAAATTGTGAGGTTTAGATAGTTTGAAAAAAGTCTGTGCTTTCTCCCAAAACCATACAGCTTTCTCTGTTGTGTATTTCAGCACAGTGCTACAGCTTTTGACCCATTCAAGGCTGAATTTAAAGTTATTTTCTAGCATTCTGGCTCAGAAATCAAGCAAACTTACAGCTTTTCAGTATTCTCTCTTCTTTTACCCCTTTATTCCCAAACTCACACAAGAACAATATCCTTCTAAATGCAACTCCCTAGTGAAGATGTAAAAATACCTAGGCTCATTAAAAAGCCATCAAGGCCGTTGCACTGTAGAGTGCTCTTTGCTCTCCTGATAGTATCCCAGGAAAGTACACAGCTGGGCCTTGCAGTGGTTTGTATTTCTCCTCCTGAAGATTTTCAATTAAACGTTTTTAACTTACTTGTCACTAAGCACATTAAAAGTAAAACTAATTTGCATTCCTTTGGACATTTTTTCATAAAGAGGAATGAAGATTTATCCCCCAAGTTAATCCCTGGTATAAGCAGTCATTCCACTACAACTCCTGAGTAAAAATAATAAGGAAGAAAAGTCAACGGAGTCATTACACAGAGCTCAGCAAAGCCAGGCTAATCTACATGTAATGTGGGAAGCCCCAGATCACAACCACGGAGCAGCAGGCATAAAAACATCAGCTTTTAAACTCATGTCCAGGATTTCCCATTGTGTCTTGCAGAAACACGACGTTAGATTCCCATTGAATGAGATTAAAACACTACAGAAAAGAATATTATTCCTTCTACTGCTGCAACTAAAGCTTAGGTATTTAACAGTAGGGACTTTTGTTCCTGCTTGCAAAAGTCAATCTATTGTAGGATTTCCAGTGCAACTTGTGAAACTGAAGTGGAAAGTAGAGCAACTGTGATTGTCCACGGCACGTGAGCTATTTCTGCAGCTGCGTGGGACTCTGGGTAGCTTTCCACACTCCAGCAATTAATTCTAGGGTTGAAGGCAACTCTACACTCAAGGATCTTCAAAAGGGAAAGAGAAATCACGACGCCACCTCGGGTTCACGACTGATTCGTAACAGATGCAGGGACCATAGCCCTTGTGGGTCTATGTCAAGTCTGGAGACGTTTTGATGAATTCTGAGCAGATGGAGCATAAACACAATCCCTCACCCATGCAGTTTACTGCCTATCAAGTAATTGCACTGTACAGGGGTTTAATGGCCAGACCTCCCACCTGAATATTTCATCTACACTCTATAGCAGTGAAAACCCCATCCCCTGACCACAAGAGCTGCCACACAGCCACAAAACAAGGGCCACCAAATCTGAAACCCCAACCAAGAGTGAGCAGGCTTGGCCAGTGGCCTGGCACAGAGACATCACACTTTATCTGCCACCACCCCTCCCTCCCACCAAGACAGCATCCCTGAGGCCGAAAGATTTTGTGACCTCATAAGAGTGACCCCACAGGTCACACACAGAGCCCCACAGGCCCATCCTCAGCACACCAATCTAACTTGAAAATTATCTCTATTAGGTAGGGAGACAAAGTGCCCAAGGACCTAAACCTCTCATTGCTAACTTACAACTCACTCCTGGAGTCTGGGTATTTTAGTTAAGCAACTCCTTCCTTGCTAATATTCTTTGCGTTTCCATACATGTTCTGGCCTATTGCTGCTGTTTGCCTCATTTCTCTTCAAGAAAAATTAATATGGAAACAGACTTCTTTTTTCCCCTATTCTCAAAGACAGTATTTTAATATTATCCCCATAAGTCAAAGAAATTTGAAATATTATCTCATTTAAGGATGCTGTTTGTGCTGCTTACAGAACTGCATTTTTTTTTCCCTGGCACATGAGGTGATTCAAACTCCTGCCTGCTCTTTCAGCCTCATGTTTTATTACTCCATAACCAGGTAAAGAGAAAGTAAACATCTCTCTGCCCAATTAAATGATTACAATAAATCTTCCACAGCCCACAGGAAATGAACTGAGTTTGTTAAAAGGAAATCACTAATATTTGTTATCTTACATAATCACTTCAAGGGGATTATTGACTGTTCCCTATACCATACAACTCAGACTAAAATGAAAGACAAATCTCATGTCAAAAAAAGCAGTCACCCCACTTAAACAACTCCAAAGTGATTTATATGAAGAGGGAGGTAAACATTTAAGTGACCAACACATCACAGCTGTTTTATCCCCCCAAAAAGTGACTCTGCTATAAAGGTCTGAGGTCTAACTTGTGCTGCATGTGTGGCACCAAGTACAAGTGGCTTCTGCTCTGTGCAGATGGCTCTAGCTCACTGTTATCACAGAAGTGCTGTTTGCTCATGTGAACTGCCTCTCCCCATGCCCTGGAGCGAGGAGCAAATCATCAGCTGCTCCATAATAGATGCCTGTAGCATCCCTGACTCACTGTAATTTAAAGGCAACATTAAGAGGAAGATATTACACAAGCAAACATGGTTATTTCCACTGCAGAAGGCATTTAATTTCCTGATGTTGCTGTTCCCTAGACAGGAGGAAAGGCTCCACCTGGGGAACTGGGCTGCAGCACTGGCATCCTCAGAACGTGACCCTACCACGCAGCAGCACTGCCTACACAGATGGAGCTGGGTCCAACCCACGCTCAACCACCACTGCCCTTAGGTACAGGACAGCAGGGAGAGACGCTGCTGCCACCACGGCTCCAAGGCACACGGGGACAGACACTCAGGGGACGGAGCTCACCGCAGACACTTTGCTGATGACGTCCCTGGCGACGGCCAGGCCCTGCGCGAAGGTGCGGGCGGCCACGAAGGCTCGCGTCACTTGCAGCTTCAGCTTGCGGGGCACGTCCCCGAAGGGCTTCAGCTGCTCCGTGTACTTGCTGACACACTCCAGGTACTCGTCGGTGAAGTGGTACTGGGGGTTCACCAGCCGGAACATGCGCTCCAGCAGGCGCGCCCAGAACTCGTTGAGCATCTCCTCCAGGTTGACGTTGCCGCCCACGTAGTAGCGCTTCAGCTCCACAAAGAGGTCCTTGAACAGCTCCGAGTTCTGCATGTACAGCCGGCCGTACGTCCGCACAAACATGTCGTTCAGAGACTTCTCAGCGTTCTCCAGGAGCTCTTTGAAGAACTCTAGGGAAAAGGGAGAGATGGTAAACATGGGTGGTGTGTTCACACACTCCTACAACCCCTGCTTAACTGGGGGATTAGCACGAGACCATCATCAAACTGAAATGGAAAATTAAAGGACTCCCCCAGAAATTTTCAAACAATCTCTTTATCGCAAAATTTTTGACTAACCTTCATAAACCAATCCCTGAAACTCTGTATACTGGAAGACTTCTATGAGTCAAATCTCTATAGACTGGAAGACATGTATGAGTCAAATCTCTCTTGATACAAATACGAATATTATGATTAAGAGTCAGCAAAAAGAGAAAAAAAAGCACAGAAGTTTCTGATGTTGCCATTTAGGCATCTAAAAAGATGTAATTCCAAAGTAAAACATATTGGAAAGAAAAAGGGTGGTTTTGTTAAACAGATGTTTTGTGCAAATGAGTCCTTCTTTCCAGAGCCTGACAATTCATTTTCCAAGACTATCATAAAACAGCCTCAAAAATGAACGAATTTTAATACATTAAAAAAAAATAGATTTAAAATCTACCTGCAGGTTCTTTCTCCCATCCTGCAAGTTGATCATCTCTCAGGGCAGAGCTTGACCACTTACCCAATTGGTCTCGACTGCAGAAGGGACTTCAGATGTTTGTGACAGTGCGAAAACCCCCACAATTATACCAGAATTTGCTTAAAATTTAAAGGCTAAACACTTGGTACAATAATAAGAGATTTTTCAAATTACAAAGGACAGATAAGGTTTGTGATTTTTATCACTTTCTAAAAGCACATCTCTGCTTTGTTTCACTCTCTGGGAGCACTGGACAGCCCAGAGAGTGGCTGCTGCCATGTCTTGGCAGTGCCACATGTGTCTCCAACACTGATAACAAGTTGACCCAATGATGATACCACTGCAGAAACAGTTCAAAGAACACATCCTCCAAAATCACATCACCACAGCCTTGACAAGTGGGTCTAAGCACAAACTACCCTGCTACAAAGCCTCTGCCTTGGAGATTAGGCATAGATGAGATAGAATGAAATAAAAAATAGGGGAGGCGTCCACTAGGCCAAAAGCATTTGGCCCATTTTGAGACAAAAGCTGCCTGCTCTATGGCCTTGGGGGCAGCTAAGGAGAGCAAGGTAGGTGCCACTGGGACTAAAGCTTCCATGCCTGTTTGCTCCAGCCCCACAGGGAGCACCAGCACCCCAGGGAGCGGGCGCAGCCGAGTGAGGAAACAGATTATTTTATGCATGCCACCAGCAATTGAGGATTCTGACCTCTGCTTTTCTGTGACTCATATTTAATAAATATTTTTTAATAAAACATGCCTCTGTGGTTTTCTAAATCCTCAAAGGAGCAATGCTTAGAGCTAGAAGTTGTTATAAGTGTGGGGGGAAATATTTTGGCCCAGTGTGAATTTAAACCTTGTTAAAAGACATTAAAAGTATGCTGAAGTTCAGATTTTCGTCTTCAAAGTGCTCCAGTACAAACAAAGCCTAACATAGAAAACATTTTCTGGAAAAACTGAAACATTCCATGAGTTCCTGATGGACAAAGTCATAGGGTTCAGTGCCTGACATGGTTGTATATAATGCAGCCTCTTAGGAGCACAAGAGAAATGATCCAGGGAAGAGGAGATTGATTTCAAACACCCAACACGTCCTCTGTCCAATATCAGCAGGAACCTCCACTTTCGTTCCCATGACTGGCATTTCCTCTCCAGGAAGATTTTTTTCTGTTGAGTTTATACTATAGAGATTAGCTTGGTGTATATTAATTTCTAATTCACTTAATCATTTTGAAGGCTCACTTCCTTCCTTTGCTCAGACCTTTTAGTATCACCAAATAAGTTGTTTATTTAAATACTTCTGTACCATGCACAAAATCTGCTAGATGTGTCAGCAAACTCTTCAAAAAGAATTAGATTTTTGAAATTATATCGATGGCAAATCTATCAGATAGCTCCAACCATCAGTCTAAATAACCCAAAGCAATGTTTTGAGCCAAGAAAGTTATCTTAAGTAATACATCCATATTACCATAACCAATTTATTCTCCTGCCCAAACTAATTTTATTGGTTACACTCCAAAGTGAAAGTTGAATATACTGTATCCACGCTTTAGAGCTCTTCATCTCTTAGCCATTTTTCATGTGGGCTAGAACCAGGTATGTTCATTAATTATCATGAATAAAACCCTGCAATCTAATTAGCAGCTAATATCTGCACACCTGCAGCCTTCCAGCCAGCAGTTTTTCCTTGCCTGAAAGGAAGGTAAATAAAGGAAATGAAAACTTTCCACCAAAACCAGGCACTTCCAAAATCCCAACACAGCACTGCTGAAGGAGGCAGCATGCATGCACAGTGCTGTTGTCTTTGGCTCAAGCTTCCACCATGATTTTCACGGACAGAAAACTCTCATTCTCAAAGAAGAAGGGGAGGAGGGCAGAGGAGGTTGTGTCTGCAGCCTGGAGTCAGCATCCATCCTGCCAGCACATGCCTGTATCCCTGAACATGCCAGACAGAATGCCAGAGTGACCAGCACCTGTGTCTTGGCCACTGGGTGCCATTGCTAGCACCTCAAGGCTCCTGGGATGGAGGTGGGTTTGGATGGTGGGGAGGGGTGATGCCAAATATGGCACTGGGGATGAAGGGCCACTCAACACCAGCAAACAGGGATAGACCCAGCAGTGGGATGTGCATGGCATCTTCCTCCATGCAACACACAGCACTCTTAACCTGGTCAGCAGCAGCAATTAAATTGTATGTACAGATGCATTTTAAAGTAGCCATTGGCATAGTGTAAAAGTCTGAATCCTCAGTTTCTACCTCCACATTGAGGAATCAGCCTGGGCGCCAGAAGGAACATTAATCTTTCCTCTGTGCAAACTATGGGCATAGATGTCTGCAAGGAAAAGAAAAACACCTGAAAGTCCTTTTTATGAGTTAAATGCTAATCTGACTAGTAACTCCCTATATCTAATTAGATACTAATTCTCTCCTTCACAGAAATGAGCTGATTAGCAAACACCAACATAACCCAGCATTAACCTTGCCACCACAAGAAGAAAAATGGCAGGTTCCTCTCTTACGTCTTGACTGTTTGCTGGGTAAAATAAATGACCACCTTTCATTTGTATTAGAAGTTGACTTGTTCTCAAACAAAGCAAACACACAAAGGCCTCAGTTGCTTATTTTACAGCACTGTAAAAGCACGTTTTACAGCTGTGTTGCAAGCAATCTGTACTCATTAAATTATCACTCTGACAGGCTTCCTGTGAAAAGCTGTCAAACGCAAACATTTTTCACAGACAACAAACCATACATTGCCAGTGCCTTCTCAGACGCTGCTATCTGGAGGGATGGCAGGCTCTCTCTTCCCTCCAGTTATCTTGTTTAAACTCCCTGGACAAGGGTTGGCCCTTCTTGTCGACAAACAGGCACACACAGGGCTGGGAAGGGCTTCACAAACTGACCTGCGAGAGCAGCACGTGGCTCCAAGGTCTCCCTGGTTCTCCTGACTAAAAGCAGAGCCTGCAGAGAGGGCTGGGTCACACGGAGAGGATGAGCCACAGACCACAGACAAGGCCTTGGGATAACATGGCACAGCCAGCTCTGGTCCAACCTGACCACGGAGCAAGGCCATGCTGTACTGCTTCAACACACCTCAGCCAAGGTCCCACTGATGCATAGTCACCTTCTCACTGAAGGTGATGCTCAGGAGGACGAGCTCCAGGTTGAGGGAACCAGCACTGTGGGACCAGAGCCACAAAGCCTTTCTTAAGGCAAGAAACAATTTAAAAATTTGTCTGTATTGCAAAATAAATCCTGTGCATTCTACGGGCTTTGATGCTCAAAGGAAGAGGACATTTCCAATGCAATTAACTTTAAGAGGCAGAAAAGGCAGTAATGTGCAGTTAGGGCAATCTACAGCTCTAGGTTCTATTTATTCTTTTACCATTTTTGAATTTCAGGGTAGAATTTCAATGCCCATCACTTGGTGAAAGTCTAGAGATGTCATGAAATGGTAAGAAAGACGGGATGTGACATACATGTCATCTGTGCAATAAAAATCCTGGGGAAAAACATTTCTGCTTTTGAACAAATCCTTCTTTAAAAGAGCACATTGAGAAACATAACCATAGTTACTTGGCAATTTCCTTTTTTTCCAGGTAATAAGATATATTACCTCTTTGCAGCTTGAGGGCAGACCAGCCCTGCCAGTAACCCAGTGCAGGAGAGCACAGCATCTCCCCAAGGTGCTTCCACATGACATCAGATTCCACTGCCAGCATAATTCAAAACAATCTTTCTTCCAAATAACAGATACATGAGCTAATTGAAGAAACACAGTCACTCCACCCACTGCCAGACAGAGTAAATCCCACCTCCAGACAACACTTCTTCTTTTGACTTTCAGACCCAATATATTTTTGATCTCGAATTCTTAGGTGTCGCATGAAAATATTATCTTTTTTCTTTTCTATTTAAAGTAAGAAGAGGTGCACTGTTTTCCTATTCCTTGTGCTAACATTTTCAGATATTTCAAGAGTGGGATTTTCATACAAGAGGGCTTTTCCTGAGGAGACCCCAGTGCTGTAGGGCACAGTCCTACCTAAATCAAAGGAAAAAGCAGCTCCTGGAAATGAGATGAACACAAAGGGGCAACGTTCCCCTTCACCCACAGACAGGTTTAGCATTTCTGTACATGCGCTGGCAACAAAGGAAAAAGCAGCAAAAACTGCCTGGTCTGAGCTCTGTCCTGCCACCACCTGCCATGTGTCAGGACATGGGCACTGGCGTCCTCAGCCTCCCCAGCCCTGCTCCAGGCAGAATCCTCAGGGCTGAATCCAGAGCTGACCACTGAGGAGTGCAGAGCAGTGCTTCCAATATCTTTATCTTCAGGAGCAAAACACATTTATTTCAGGGAGTACTTTCACACAGAGAGGCACAGTGCTCCACAGCACCACACTTACTCCTCTTGTAGCCACTGCAAAGAGTCAAATCATCAGTGAGACAGGGTTAGCACCTAAAACCATCACGTTTTACAGAACAAAGGAAACCTTAACTGCAGTGCAAAAAAAATGTCTTATCTAAGAGTTCAGCAAGGCTGCAGAGACAATGTGCTTGCTACAGACACCTATCTGTTGGCTGTGTTCAGGAGTGCTGGTGCTCTTTGAAAAGGACACCAGGGCTGCCACACACCTTTCAGCTCTCCCAAAAGCCACCAGACATGCTGCATTTCCCATGCACCAGGTTTCTTTAGTTAAGAGCCGAGTTTTCAGCTGGTCTTATTCTGTTTGAGGTTTGCAAATGAACTACACAAACAGATCCCAGGTAGACGTGCAATTACTCAAACATCCTAAAAAACAAATAAAACCAGGTTCAAGCATGCATATGGAACATGCTGAATTTTTATAGCCACAATTAATTAGTTTCAGATAATTTACCACCCAGCTTTTTCAGCATACTCGTAATATATTGTCCAGATTATGATTAATTAAGGACCGTCTGTCTTACCAAAACCTTTAATTTGCTTGTCTGTATAGACAATTATGCTTTCTAGCGTGTACAGGAGAACACTGCCACAAAGAGATTAATTATATTTTCTCCTTAAAAGGTTTACTCATAGAATGTCCACATCAGCAAGATGGATTCCCAGACAAATGCTCCTGCCCAAGCCATGGCCCTGCAGGCTGTGCTGGGGAAGGGCCGGCGCCGGCTCCGTCCCTGCATTTTCCTGAGATGCATCTGCAGATGCAAACTCCACCCTGCAGCTGCTCCTACCACGTGAGGCAAAATTCAATCCAGACAGATAAACGGAATTTGGGAGAAAAGAGACAAATGTTTCATAGCTCTCTTCACCTGGAGGTTGAAGCTGTCCACAGCCATGCCACCTAATCCAAAGGGAGGAAAACAATTATTTTTTTTCTGAATGTGCTTCATTATTTTAAATATGTCTTCACTTCCTTTATTGCATATACAGCATTTGTAATTTCCACCAGGGAAAATCAAATCCTAGCTTAACAACCTTTTTCCGGAAGTGTTGAGAAACCCATGAACACACAGTGTTAACACATTTATTGAATATGAACTCAGAAGGGCAGGGCAGATTCACAAGCTGTTTATCTGTCCTGTTTTCAAACATGTGTTAGCACTTATTGACATGGGAAGAACTCTTTCACAGGCCTTGAAGAAGTACAGGCTTAAATCTTGCCAGTGTCACAGCAACAGCCCCAATATCTGAATACTGCAGAGCTGAGAGGAACAATATCTCCCCTAAACTTTGCTTGATCAATGAAAGTCAAGAGAATAAAAACAACTGGGCCACAGCCTCATAGCTTAAAACAGAAAACCAAACCAAACCAAACCAAAAAAACCAACCAACCAAAAAACCAAACCAAACCAAACCAAACCAACACCACCCCCCCCCAAAAAAAAAAGAAACCCAAACAAAACAAAGCAAAATCCCAAAACCACCAAAAACCAAGATTTCTACAAGTTCTGGTCTCTGAAGCACTGTGGGGCTAGCAGGAGTCCAGAAGTGCAGGGCAGAAGATAACACACAGCACTGGGTAGCACCATCACACTGAGACTGAGCTTGTTAGAGAATAAGGAGCAATGAAGGAGGAGGACAATGTGGAGATTGCTGTCTGTATGTACCAGTCATCCCATATATTAGGAAAACATTGAGAAATGCCCTCAGTCCCTTCCCTTCTTAGTCCATCCTGCCCGGCCACATCCCATGCAGCAGGATGAGCCCAGACCTCGTAGCCTCCTCATCCCCAGTTTCAGAGACTGGCACTGCTCACACATCCCATTTTTGGACAACTACACTGAGTTTTCTTTCACTGCTTCCACGTTGCCTCCTGCTCAAGCAGCAGGTCCATCATTCCCAGCACTTCCATCCCCCTCCTTGCAACAACTCTTTCTCAATGCACCTCTCTGCAGCTGTTTCTTCTTCCTCCATTGCTTGCTCTTCCCTCTACTCCCCCCATGTCTAATTCTCACTTCACTCATTCCTCTATCTCTTCAGACACACCTGTGATTTCTCAGGTGCTTCAGCCTTTGCCCCACATCCATCTGGTACCAATACACCAAGTTCCCAGCCCAAACTTCACCTGGAAGTGAGCTCCTTCAGGCTGCCTCCCACATCCTCCTGGCTCAAAGGAACTTTCTGGGACACTCACCAAGGTATTTCACAGGTACATGTTTTCCCAAGCCTCACTTCCTACTGCTGTCAGAGTGTGAGAAGGGCCTGCACTACTGAACAGTGGGGATGCCTTTCTTGTTTCCATTACCTCAGTTACCCTCACATCTCATTACACTTGCAGGGAGAGCTCTTTGAGCTGGGGCTGCTCTTATTTGTTCACATGAGTGGCTGGACACTAAGACATTACACTACATTAAATACTAATAAAATAGCTCCAGCTCTGCACCAGGGGGTTATTACACTCCCAAACCACCACAACCAAAACAGGCATCCAGGGCAGCAGCTACCAGGACTATGCACACAGGCTTGGTGGCTCTTTTGTACAGGAAGGAGGAAGAGAGAGTTAATTTTAAACAGACAAACAATAGCTCATTGACTGGTTGACAGCAATTAGTAACCAGAGAGCACCGGGCACGTTTCCTGTAGCCAAGTACAAAGCATGTTGCCCACATCTTTGCTTTTGGGAAAAAAAGCCAAAAGGATAAGAGCATTTTACCTGTGACCTTTAGAGAAGAACTGCTTTGACCTGAGATCGTGTAAGAGTGATCCTCCCAAGCCCATACTCAAACTGCTTTTGCCCCTTGCTGAAGTCTTTGCTAAGTTACAAGATTTAGTAACTTTTTTTTTCCCCCCTCCTAACCAACAGGGCAGGAACCCCCTTCAGCTCACCCCATGAGATTTCCTTCTTCTGTGGTAACTTGGACTTGACCTTAGGATCTTTCCAAGCCTCCCAAAAGAGAGGTCTGGCTCTCACCACTGTCAGACAAGCATCACCCTTCTCAATGAAGAAGACTAAAAATCATGGTGGTCTATGTACCTCCTTAAAAACCTCCATATGGAGAGGAGCCAGTTGAACAAAAACAAAGAATAATCAAACTTCCAAGGCACAGAGAGCAGACAATTTGTTTTATTGCTGCTGCACTGAGTGGGAAAGCACAAACAAAAGCCCACGAGTGAGATTTTCTAAAGGAAGTGTGTTGGTGGTTGCTCCCTCCTACTTCTCCTCAGTCACTCCCTCCCTATCCTCTGTAAGCACCAATACAAAACCAAGTCCAAAGGATTGCCTCTCCACAACTGCTTCTTTGAGGTATATCTTCCCAACATTTTCTGCCCTGGCTGGTATGAGGTTTGGTGCCATCCACTTCTGGAGAGGGCAGTGCCTTCACCTCAATGTGAGTGGCAGCATTAACCAAGCCACCCTATTATTTATACCTTATCCATGCCACAGTCAGTGCACTCGCCTGAAGGTGGGTGGCAAGGGGAGAGCTCTTCCCACCACACAGGTTTATTCAGAAGCTCAAACTCCATACAGCTCTGGCACAGCAGAGGTCCACCAGGTCCCTACTCAATGCTCCAGCTGTGCCAACACACCTGGAGCTGCCTCCTGCCCATATGAACGTGCTGGCAGCCAGTACTGACCCCATGGCCCTGGGTGCCACAGACACAGGGGGACCCTACCAAAAGGGCAGGATGAGGGCCCAGGTCTCTGCTCTCACAGGCAGCTCCCAGTAAAAGAGTTAATGTTAAGAGACATGAAGGTCCCCAAAGGGCAGTTATTTTGGTAAGGCAGAGCACCCCAATGGGCTGCCAAATTCTAACTATAGGAGCAGCAGGCTGGGCACCTGTGGGGCTCATCTTTCACTGTTTGCCTCCACACTGCCTGAAGCAGCAGAAGGGAGACCACCAAAAGCTTTCCCTTGACCCTTCTGTGTCCTTCCCAGTTACTAATACATCCCAGTTATGTGTCCCACTGTACCAGCACACCTCAACTATAACTCATACATGGAGACAGCAGCTGGAAGCAAAGGGTTATCTGAACAACAAAAAATAAATTCAGAAATTAATTCCAAGCTTTTTCCTCCAGTTTCAGCAGAGCTTGGAAGCTATTTGGCCAATGTTCTCCTGACCAGTCTCTCAGATTCAGCCACATGCCAGTTACTGGAAGAAATTCACACACTCAGGACTAACACAGGGCTCACACTAGAAGGTCAAAGGCACGCTGGGATGTTTCAAAGATGCTCATCATGATCACACTTTGTACCTGTAGCTACCCTGCCCAATACAGACATGGAGACCACAAACAGAAATCCCTCTCCAGCCCCCCTCTGCCTGCCCCCTGTACAGCGCAGCTGTGTGCACCATGGACTTGGGGACCCTTGGGGACCCTCAGCCAGTTATTTCTTCTTGGATTTGGTTTCTTTACGCTTATTGTCCCCGAAGGGTTTCCTTTTACACTTCTGTATTTATTTTATCTTAAATGCTAATGGAAAATTCAGGGAGACTGGATCAGAAATGTAACCCTCGGCATTTAATCACTTCCCAGATGCTGGCTTGGGCTGTACCATTTGATACAAATCTTTCTGTCATCTGGGCATTGGGAACACCAAACCTGCTGCCAGCCCAGCCCAGAGACAGACCAGCTCATACACTTCCCTCCTGTACAATGAGGGTTGCAGAAGTTTGCTGCCTTGCCTAAGTCTGGAGTGCACAAAGGAAAGGGACACGACTTGGTTTAAGAGCAACAGCAAAGTGTTTGTGAAATACAGGGGCAAGAGAAAGAAGGAGCCTATGGGACTCAGCAGCCCCCTATTTTTCCCCCCAGAAAAAGGCTTGGCACAACAGTTACATCTTCCAAGAGATTCAGAATGAGTCTTTAAAAAGTAAGAACATTTTATCTAGGAAGCAACAGAACAGCGGAAACACTACAGAAGAGTTATGGACTGTGTCCTGTCCTGGCTCCAATTCCTCAAAACAGCTGAGCAATTTCCCAAAGCACTGCTGGCTAACACAGACCCTGGAGTGGAAAACTTCAGCCTTAAAGGGCAAAAGAGGTGAAAGTTCGAATTTAATACATGGAACTGAGTATTTATGCAGTCTTAATGTCACCATTAATTCTATTAATGTTATTAATCCCTGAGAGAGTGGAGAGCACTAAGTTGTGAAGATAAGAGAAGGTACAAGAGATTTTATTTAAAAATGGAGGGGGTGTTTAAATCCCTGACTGCTATAGCTGCTTCTGTGGCATGAGATGTCACCACAGTCAGTTACAGCTTTCCCAT
The DNA here is from genome assembly GCF_052056855.1 of Sturnus vulgaris. Taxonomy (NCBI): domain Eukaryota; kingdom Metazoa; phylum Chordata; class Aves; order Passeriformes; family Sturnidae; genus Sturnus; species Sturnus vulgaris. The sequence continues at coordinate 12,231,032 of NC_142256.1, read as the reverse complement.
GAATGTCATTGTCAAAGAGTGAGACACTTACATGGTCAGAAGATTTTACCCACTAATTTCTCAACGAAGTCCATAAACCTATCTGAGATTAACCAGCAAATCTTCACCTCTAAAATAATTTAGCAATGGTGAATCCAACAACTCAAAGTATTTTTTATTTTAATAAAAAAGCATTTCCCTTGCTGTTGGAAAATACATCTCTTACTGCTACGCTGGCATCAGGCTAGTGGTTTGAATTACAACAGGGGAGACCTCTAGGAGTATACATACCTGTACAGCAAGCAAATATTTAGACAGGATATGTAAGATATGGGACTCCTGAGCTCACAAGTTCTCCCAGTGCCAGCAAACCAAATACACACAGGAGGATCTGATGCTGTCACATCATGCACTGGGAGCTGAAATGACTCCTGGTCAGCCCCTTGGGGATGGATAATCAGCGGATTGTTCCATGCTCCTGATTAAAGAGGAGATAATCCATTTCTGTACGGCTTTGGTGTCAGATCAGAGCAATTCTGGCAACAGTTCCAACAGCACACAGCGCTCCAGCAACAGCTGATGCAAACACTTCAGAAGCCACAGGGCATCCCAGCCTCCATGCAAAGGACATGCCACCACTTGGACTGTCCTTCTGCAGCAGCAACTGCTGCAAAGGTCAAGCACATAACGGAGGCAGGACAGGTTTGCCTCTCCTCTGAGAGATTAGCAGCCAGAGAGCTCACAACAAAGATTTCCAAAGGGCTGGAGGACAGGGATTGCTGTTTGGGCTGCATCCTGGAGTGGCTGATTGCAGCCTGGGGATGTGTCACCCCACAAGAGAAGTGTCCACTCCAGTTGAAGTGAATTTGGCCTCTGTAATAACTCATCCTGCCTACTCAGTCACTGCACAGCTGTAGCACAGAGGATGTCATGTTAAACTAAGAAAACTACCTCATTTTTGCCAGTTTTATTTGTATTTGAGTGGATTTAGCTACAAGTGATAAGGAAGCCCTGAAAAGCTGCAAATAGTAAAATCAGAGCTTGGGTCCATGCAGAAGAGCAGCTCTGGAAGAGATTGTGTCCTTTTCCAGTCTCATCCCTAAGGATCAGGACAAATACATGGGTCTTGATTGCCTCTCCTTCCTGTAGTTTGGGTACATTAGATCAAAAAGGGTGGGATTAATTATGCTGGGCAAGAATGACTCAAATGTGCACGACACAACTGCCCACAGCTGATCTGATGACCAAGCACCAAGACCAAAGGAAGGAAACGCCATCCCACAAGCAGCCAAACATTCAACTGCAGGCTCTTAACAGAACACAGCAGTCTAGGACATGGAACTCCAACATTTTTGCAGAAGAAGCTGAGGACTTCAGTGGGGAGACTCTTCAATCTGTCCCAGCAACCAGCAGGAAGGTGTGCCTTCAGCTTCCAGGTGAATGGCTGGAAGGAGAGAGGCACTCATGATTAAAAGCCTCCCAAGAGGTAAATGAGGGAGGGTGGTTATCAGTTCATCTCTACTTCCACCCCAGGTAAAATTAAAAAAAAAATCCTAAATCAGCTTTGTCTGCAGCAAATGAAGATTTAGTTCTGATATTAGCACTCAAAGACAGAGTCATTAGGCTTTGGGACAGGCTGAGGAGGTTGCCAATTCTCCTCCATTAGTTTCACATGAGGCAGAGACACACCCTTGAGGGACAGGCTGGGCACAGTAAATCCAGCTTTCAGGAACAGCTGAACAACACCATCCCCTTCCAGACTTGCCAGTCAAGGACTTCCCAGGCTAAAGTCAGAGTGAGACCAGCACAGAAGATGCTCTGAGAGGGCTGACAGGAGAACCACAGAGCACAGACAGAACAACTTGTGCAGGCTCCCTTCCAAAGCTCACCTATTTTCAAGCCTTGTGCCTTGACAGGCATCCATCTCAGCTTGGCTTAATGTCCCCCTGCCCTCACGCGGCCCTGCAGCCATCCCTCCCCCCACAAAGGGGCAGATGCACCTCGCAGGATGTCTGCTCCACGTCAGGGATGCTAATGCAGCAACCCGTGCACACTCTTTGTTTTCAATGCAGCATTTCAAAAAGCCTCATCGTTCATTTAAGGTGAAGCAGATGCTGCTCCTCTGGTCTCTTTGAACGGGCTTATCTATGGGCTGGATTTCATTAAGTGTCTTGTTCTGCATTTAATAAGCTTGCAAGTCTAGACACTTTGGTTCTCCCTCTATCACCCCTTTGGTGTACCAGCAGGTAGAGACAACAGAGGTTAAGAGGGAAATATTTAGCCAGCAGATTTAGATGCTATCAAGAGGATTGCATAATTCTATTTGACTCACTGCAATTTCATACCCAGGGATTTTTTTCTCTCACCCTAGTGCCAATCCCTTTTGAAAGCAAGAGGCTGCTGCCTGCTGTAGTAGTGCAAAGGAGGTTGCTGGAAGGTTCAAAGCACACAGCTGGGGATATTCATAGAAAACCCACGTTGAACCAATGACCAAACAAGAGAACAAATGTCCAGAGAAGCTGCATGGGAGAACTGACCTTTACCACAGAGTGTGATGGTGATGTACAAGCAGAACTGTGTGAGCAACCCAGTCCACTTGAGTTGTCAGATACTTCCATATGCAGCTGGCTGCCACCTCACTCCCCCAGCCAACAAGGACAACCCAAGCAGCAGCCTGACATCCCACTCCTCCTCCCAAGATGGCCAGGCAACAGGGGGCTGCAGTGTCTGGGAGCACTGAGGCATCTACAAAGCCCCATAGGAACCAACCAACAGTTCAGAAGCAAACCAAGAAATGCCCTGGGACCTCAGTCAGGTGCTGTGCTCAGTGTCTAGGCATCGACTTCAGCTATTTGCAGAGGTGCTCTCAAAGGAAAAGCACTCGTTGCAAGGTGGGCAGTGCTGGCTGTGTGCCAGCTATCTCCAAAGGGAACTTCTTCCTGCAGCTCCCATGAGCCAGGCATGCCCTGTGCAGAGCCAGTCTGACAGGACACACTGTGGATCCAAGGGCAATACCCAGACCTGTGATTTGCTTATCTGTCAGCAGTTAGCATCACTCCAGCGATGGGAACTCAGCCGAGACTTGTTCATTATGGTTCTGACCCTGCATCACACTTGAACCCTCAGCCTCCAAACAAAACTACTCTGTGTTTATCTGCTGCTCTGCTTAGCCCCAAAGGCTAAAAGTGAGATGGATACAAATCCTGCGGGTTCCCAACATGCTGGGAAAGATCAGCATTGTTGTGGATCGGGGCTGCAAGATGTGCACGTTACAATTAGGCGCGCTGCAGGGATGTACCAACAAAACCAACTGCAATCTTACATTAGAGCAAAATGGCTTTTCAAGAGATTAATCAGAAAGAAAGATCTCTCTCTTTGGGAAACAAGCAGCCATAATCAGCAAATACTTCTCTCTCACAAGATTGCAAAACAAGGCATGCTCTGCCCTCTGAACCAAGGCATGAACTTTCCCAGCAAAGGGGGAGACAGAGCAGAAAAACTGCATAGAAAACAACAGGATGGGGATTTTTCACATTTTTATCCCAAGGAGAGCAAGTTCAAGGTCTCTGCACTTACCATCAAACTTCTTGTATCGGGAACTAAACATGTTTTGCAGGTGATTGCTAAGCTCTACGACAGCGTTTCTGAAGTCGTGTTTACTCTGCTGACTGTACTTCTCCTCCATTTCTTGAGAGCAGCATGTGTAGCCTTGCGAGCACACTTTCAAGTGGTCACCTGAAAAGCAGAGAAGAAAATATCCCAAGTTAAAAAGACTCTCTATGCCAGAGAAAAGGTGTCTCATGAGGCAGGGTGTGTGAAGATTTGCAGCATCATTTATTTGCAAGGAGATCCCCAAGCTGTGAGTGCTGCACCAAGCACATCAAAACCTGATTCCTCAGAGAAACTTTATAGCACCACATGTAAAAACCTTGTCTTTCTGAGAGAATATTAAAAAGTGTCTTCTTACTTACTCAGTTAATAAACAGATACTTATCCTCTACAGTACAATTTGAAGAACCAGAAAATTGACCTGTATATAGCTATATTGTATATGGTAACTTGCATGAGGCTTTTGCTGAGTATTTTAAATACTTCCAGCTCATTCAGATAATATACAACATCAGTGGCAATGGCCCTTCTTGTCCAGATAAGTGCTTTCTTCTTCACCTCTCCCCAGTCCAATTATCAGAGTGAGAAGTAGTCTCTCTCAGAAGCACAGCTGTCACTGACATTAAACTATATTTGCTTTATGCAATGTCTCATGAAAATACTTTATATTTCCCAGCTCCTAATTTTGCAGTTTTCTGTCATCATCCTGGAGAAAACAGGGGGTTTGTTTTCAGAGACTTGAAACAGATTTTTTTTTCCCTTAAGATAATTCTTTCCTAAGAGTCATTTGGCTCAAGTTGGCTTGGTCAGAGGGATCATCACCAAGTGTTTCAGTATCTGCAACAGCTCAATTTCAAAATCTCTCAGCCAATGTGGATATAGGATCTGGACCCATATATTTGCTTTTAGACACCTTGCAGCAGTGTGGGATGAAGCTGTCCCCTTCCAGCATCACCTGTAAAATGCCATTGCTAAGTTTTGGGCCAAGATAAACCCTTGGCACAGCAGCCCTCAGCTCCAGCTCTCTGACAGGCCCCACAACCCAGCACCAACACAAAGTAGGTGGGCTGATACCAAAGTGGTTCAAATTTGGGCAAATTATGCAAATCTTTGTCAACACAGAAGATACGATGAAAACAAGCAGTCAGGATGAGAAACTCATGTTTCCAAGTCAGATGGTATTTTAAAAGACACAGCCAACATGTGAGCTGCTGCCTTCTCTCCCATTTCACACCCTGCTGCCAGACCTTATCCTTCATTCTGAGGAAACAGATGGAGAAGGGAAAGCTCTTCCCTGCCTGCTCCCACCCTGGAAGTCACCAAGGACCTCCAACCACCGTGGAGGTTCAGAGACTCACTGTCAGAGCTGCAAAGGACCTGTCAGCCCCCATGCAGAAAATAAAATCTTCCTGACAGGCAGTGCACCACACATTTAAGGAAGAGCCATCCATCCTACCTGCTAGAGCATCAAAACTGAGTTTAGAGAAACAAAAGCAGGTTTTGGACAGTTCAAAACCCACCCATGGTTAACAGAACAAGCTGATGATCTGCCTGCCTTGTGCAAGATTTCTCAACAATGTCTTTTGCCCAGGTAGTGAACCTTTGTATCACTCTGCACGACTTTCTAGCCCAGAAAGGTTAGTGTCTCCTTACACACTTCAGGACCATCTTAAAAAACAACACAAATATTTCTCTCTCTATATATATATATAGTTCCTAAGAACCTCTCCTCCTAAAATCTATTTCCCTGTTAAGCTACAGGGTTTGTTTGTTTTCTGTGGCATTACAGAGAGACCTTGACCAGCAGATAATTCTGACACAGCTAATTTATTGCACAAGACCATCCACTGCTCTTCAATTACGGAAAGTTCAAAGTCTGCTAGGGGAAGCAGCACTGCTTAAGCGCAGCTTTCTGAAAATACAGAAGAATCTCACTGACTCTTTACAGATATATATTTTTTCACAGACTACTTCTTTCTGTCTCAGAGAAGCATCTCCAGCAGCAAATATATGGCTCCAAGGGAGGCAGCTCCAGGCAGCTTTTTAAGTCATTTAAAAAAGAGGAAGGGGTGCACCCAGATTTTCAGATCCTGCCCACTAAATCCATCCTGGAGCACGCCTGGGCACTCCTCTCTAAGCCCACCTTACCAGCAAGCATCAAAATAAGAAAGTGCCCAAGCATCACTGCTTTAATTCACCTTGAATCTCTGCTCCAATTCCAATACAGGACTAAGGACTCCGACACAACATTAACCATGAGTAGCAGCAAAGCAAATTCAGACCTACTGATAGTGGGATTTCTTTTCCTTGTTTCCTTTCACAGACACTTTTGAATTTGTCCATAGATGCCCTACAGTCCCTAATACAGTGCTTTTAACAATTCCTCCAATTTATTTATTATAAAAAAGCCCAGTGTATTTCACAAATACAGGTATCAGTTTCACATCTATTTACATTATTAAACTGCAGTTACCATCCTACCTAATGTTACAAAGCAAAATCATTTCCTCTAATCCCCTTTGTCCCAGATTTGACAGTGCCTCCTCAGGACACACGTGCAAAGCCAAACAAGAACACTACTGACAGTAAATCAAGCTTGCACAGATCCCATTTGGTTGATCATTAAGAAATAATGCTCCAAAATGTAACTCAGACATTCAAAAATGAATGACCAAGCAATCTAATTATGGAAGATATTTCTCAGTCATGTCAGCACTATGTGGTCTTGGCTCACGATCAAGAATTAGCTCTGTCTGGAGCTGAAGAGCTCTGGCTACTCAGTGCTAATCACAGGAGGATGCACTCTGCTACTCGGCATTTGAAAAACAGAAAGTTTAGGTTTGTGGGCTGCTTTTCTTGCAGTTTTCTTATGCCACAGTGGGAGATGCCACTGGAAAGTCACTGAAAGACACTGGGAGCCCCAGTTTTCCCACACAGAGGTTTGTCTTTAGAACAACTGCATCCCTAAGAAATCCAACCAACACTGGCACAGTGTGTGAAAAATCCCATGTCTGGCCTTTCAAATCCGCTAGCAGAGCTGATCTATGAAGGATCCATCACAGGATTTATCCCATGCAGACAGACCCTGATGCAAGACATCATCAAACAGCTTTCAAACACCACGGTGCTACAAGCAGGGGAATGGAGGGGATGAAGGCTGGAGAGCTCCATGTGAGCACAGACCAGTTCTGCACACCCAAACACTGACCTGGAGCCAAGATCAAAGCCAACACTCTTTGTCAAGCTGGCAGTGAACTCCTCTAAGGAAAACGAGTAAAAATATGTGTATTTAGATGTACTTAGCAGAAATCTAATGTTTATGTATATTATGTAGGGAACACTCATGGTGTGTGCTTGCTGTCAAGGACACATTCGGCAATAATTATTTCCCAAGTTAAAACTCATCAAACAATGCCCATACAAGGCAACTCTTCATCTACTGTTGAGTGTGAAAACCTCGGCAGCTTTTGTAATTTATAACCATGTGATCAGAGCAAAAATATAACTCTGCCACAGCCTCCTTTCAAGTTAGGCTTTTTATTGAATTGCTTGGCAGAGTATACAATCATCACATAGAGGGCTGCATGGCAAAAAGAGCTCAAGTAGCAGAGATTGACTCCAAGTATCTACTGCATATGCACACCATCACCACAGCTTGACATGGATTTGCAGCAAATCTTTCTCATGGCCTGTTGCAGCAAGACTTTGCCTTATTTTATGATACATATGAGTACAGAGAGAGAAATGAGGGACCAAAAATTATGGAAGATACTTGCTCCTTGGCTGGTTAACAGCACACCTCTGGGATATGGAGGTGGTTGTTTAGAGACAGAAATGTGATGGTACATGACGTTACCATCTGTACATCCAAGCAAATTCGCTCAGAAAGGTAATCTTGCAAATGTATGATTTAAGCCATTTCAGAAACACCACATTTAGCAGACTCCAGGCACACAGAGTTTCTTCCAAATCAAGTAACTACTTTGCAATGTGTTGAAAAACAAGTTTTCAGCAAATGAGTAAGTGAGCAGTGCAAACTCAGGGACTAGATGATACCAAAAAGCAGTTCTCTTCACCAAACAATTTCCCAAGACCTTTACAAAATGCTGTTTCTGGATGTCCAGCATGCCTTCCCAGCCTGCTTCTCCTTGCCTCGACCCAGTTCATACTTTAAGGACAGCTAACTGCAAAATTAGCTAAAGATTCAGGAGTGGTTTACTGGGAGGTGGGGAGTGGGTATTTCATTAAAAGGCTCCCCACACAGCCCAGCCCTTCACTGGAGCTCAGTAAACAAGCCAGTAGTGGTTTATGGTCTGAAATGTTACTGCTGGACTTTGCTCCCATGTGAGAAATCAGGCTGGGGTAAGGTTGGGTGGTGGAGGAGCAGGAGGCAAACACTGCTGAGAACCTGAAAGTGGGGCCAGCATTTCAGCCTTGTGCTCTGCCTCTCCCCTCTAGCACACATGGGCCTGTGTCATCTTTAAAGGAGTTTTATGACTTCCTCTGAACCAACTACCAAAGGAATCCTGGACTGTAATGCCGGACCCTAATCCAATTTCACACTAGACTTGCCTTCTAATTATCACAGAATATTAGGCTTCCACCCATCATATATAATTGACATGCTACCGAGGCTTTACAAAACCCCCAACAAAGATGACAAGAAACACTAGCATCACCCCTGAGCACAGCTCCACCGCTCCGGGCCCGCATTAGCAAAGGGCAAGAAGAAGAAAGAAAAGCATGAGCTTGTGATTGACTCTGGTGGAGTCACTGAGACAGACACAGCTACTGAACTGTCCACTCAATCCAGTCACCTTTGATTTACCCAAAATACCAAAAATGCCCCCTTGTCCTGGCTACAAAATGATCTGGGGATGCTCAGCACCTCTGGGAATGGACCTGAATTCTCGTCCATCTTCAATGGCGCTGCCGTAATCCCTACAGGATGTGATCACTGTCACAGCATAAACACTGCTTACACTGTTGTTAGATACCTGCTAACGAAGAGCACCAGCAAAATGCAGAGAATCTTGGCATTTAACTATTTCCAGGTGAAACTACACTAAGCTATGAACACCAAAGAGAGGAAAAAATATCTGTCTCCGGGGTACACTGCACCCCCAAAGCAGCCCTGCCACCTCCTCCCTGGCTGTCACAGACACACGCTGCTTCAAGATATGTTTTCTCACTGACAGAAGCAGCAAACTTGAATTTTTAGTGATGCCTCTTATCAGAGCTCTCCTTTTTCACTGGGTGGTCAGTGTTCTCCACTTGCTTTAAAGCTGTGCTGCTGTCGGCCTTGTGTTTATTTTACTGGGGAGAATACTCCTGTGGAGATGGTCGCGTGCCAGGAAGGAAGGGATGTGAAACAGCGTTGAAGTCCTGCTAACAGTGGTGACACATCCACCAAGGGCAGCAGAGTCAGAATCCTATGCTCACATCCTGCAAATGATGCAGAGCTGCTGGCACCCTCTGATCACAGCCGGGCAAACCAGGCTGGCACACCTGGGGCTGTACTTCCCCCCATGCTCCTGAGTGCATGGTGTTACAACCATCCCAAACCTTTATTTCAATTACACACTTTCAGGAGAAGCACTTTGTGCAGCAGCCTCCCTACATCTATCACCAGACACAAAATAACATACCTGATTTTCCAATGTGAATAATTTCCCAGACCCATTCTAAAGGCTCATGGAACCAGAGTCAGCTTTTTTTTCCTTCCCTCCTTAAAACATTAGTAACTCCTGTCGAGATCTCACACCTAAAAAGGACCAAAAGAGAGAGCACACCCATGCTCCCTAACTCAGGTTCTTACCATGGAGGTCAGCAGCCAGCACCACTTTCCATCCAGGCATGGGGCTCCCTCCAGCCCTTTCAAACACATCATCTTGGTCCTGGATTCAACCATCATGGATCCTCACCCCAACCTGAACCTTTTTTTCCAACCACCCAGGATTTTTTAAAGCCAGGAGACATCTTCACCATGTAGTCAGCTCCCAAAGCTGACTAGTAGGGTTATGGAAGTACCACATTTTGGCATCATGAGCCAGCATGCAGCATATTTAACATCCCACCCAATTAGCAACTGTTTTATATACATGGTTTATTTGCCTTATTAATGTTAAAGCCACTTGTTTCCCCTGCACTGCCAATTAGGTTATTAATCAATGTGCATTTCAGTTTTTTGCCGATTACTCTAATGGCACAAAAAAATTCCCCAGACTCACAGAGAAAGCTTATAATAGTGAAATGATTTTTTTTTTTTTTTGCAAAACTTGTCAAGCAGTCAAAATACACTCTTTGATACCCAAACCAAAGCCCTTTCACCTACACTTAACAACAGTGAACTATTTTCAGCTGAGCTTTACTGCATCTGTTAACTCAGCTGCTAATCCATCTTGCAGGCACGGGAATGGCAGTGCACACAATAGCTCAGTGACATACCTCCCTTCAACACAACAAATAATCCTAATTATTTCCATAGCGTGTACCTACAGTTACTTAAAATACCGTATACAACCAAAGTCTGTCTGGCTTCTATTTTTCCATTTTGCTTTGTTGACAGCTTTGGGTTCCCAAATTTACTGCCAAGAGGGTCAGGGAGTACAGGGAACAAGAGAGATTTATATTCATGTGTGTGCATTAAGCCAAATGCACATTAAGAAACTTAATTTTCTACTGGAAAGAGCAACTTAGGACACAAAGAGGGCTCTTGCATCCACCTGCCCAGGTCCAAATGACCACTGCAAAGCTCATCCTGGACCTGATCACAGAGCCAGTCCCTGAAGGACCAAGTCTGGGTAAATGCTGTATGCTGAGGTGAACTGGAGTGATTTGGGACATCACTGCTGGGCAAGGATAGACCAGGAGAGCCCTTCCCACACTCTAACCCAGCTCTTCAGCCCCCAAAAAAGACAAAGATCTGTCTCTGCTCTCCATAGCAGCCCAGAGAGCATCACTGGTCAACTGAGATCTCTCCTGCTCAGCTCTCAAACTGGGGCAATGGAGAGTTTCAGGTGGAAGACCTCAAGGACCAAACCTAAAAACTCTCTACAGCACATCTGGGCCAGGGACTCTGCCCTTTGCAGATGATGTCTAAGTAAGGAGGATGCAGGATCTTGCCTTCAGTGAGGTTTAAAGAGTTCATTAAAAGCTAAAACCCAGCTCACCTGAGGAAAAATACCATCACTGCTTCGTTTCCACAGCACAGCCAACAATTTCCTACCCAACAGGGTGGCCCAAATACTGCAAGGTTTTACACCCTGGAAAAATATGCCATGATAGAGCCTGCTTTCATTCCAACAAACAGGATATTGAGTCAATTAGTGGCACACCAAACACAAACCAGACAGATGAAGATAATACATTTCTGCAAACATCAAAAGAGAGAGAAACCACACAAAGACCTGAATATACAAATAAGGCAAGGGGGAAAAAAAGAATATTAAAGTATTACATAATTAAACTTATTATTTAAGCAAATCTGAAAAGGAAATAACCCTGGCTAACAAGAGGATTCTCCCTGGCTCTAGCTAAAACAGAAACCTTCAATGAAAGCCAAGAGTTGTTTCTTAATTAAAAAAACAAAACCAAAACACCCTCCTTGGTATCTCTGAGTGAGAACTTAGGAAATGCAAATTCTCTTTATTATCACTAAATTCTTTAGGCATGAAAATAGTTTTCATAACATGTCTCTGCCTACATGCACTAAGTGAGTGGTGTTATACAAGGGACAAGGTATGCTGAAAATTATTGTGGTTTTTTCCTCACTTCTCTGGTGAGGAGGTTGGATACAGATATTAGACCAACCCACCTGCAGGATGACTGAGCCCCTCTGTCATCTATCAAAGAACATGTAAAAAGCCCAATACATGCAGTCAGTAACTCTTACCTTTACTTAAGGGTAAAAGTCACAGGAAAAAAGTTGCATACAGCCAGCAATCAGACTTCAAAATTCAACAGAGATTGGCCAGCAGATTTTACCAGGGTAATCCAAAAAAACCTCACCAAGTATAATTTCATGCAATTAAAAGGGGCAAAAGGGGTGGCAGGGAAGAGAATCCATTTGGAACAGCAAATACAGAAAATTACTGAAGCCTCAGGCAGAAGGAACAGCAAATAGAAAAGATCTGGCTGGGAGACAGTTAGTTTCGTTGTGAGACTTTTTTTTTTTTCCCCCTCAAATTCCCTGTTAAGAAGGGAAAACAAAGCCAAAAAAACGGTCTGTTTTTATTTTTTCTCCCCTAAAGCTTTCGGCTATTTGCCAAAAAAAAAAGCAGCCTCTGACCAAAACTGATTCCATCACAACCAATGTCATTTAAATTGGAATATTTTTCCTTCTTAACATTTTCTCCCTTCACTTTTGGCCTCACTCCCTCTGCATGCCCCACACTCTCCACCAAGCACCTCCAGGGATGCTGACACTGGTGGTGCTGGGTGGCACCACACACAGGCAGGCAGGAAAAAGCCAGAATATGCCACTGGCAACCACTTTTCCAGTAACTTTTTCCTTTTCAAACACAGCTGATTCCAGTGTCAATGCACAAAAACACATTTCAGAGCCACACAGTAGGTTCTTTTGAGATGCACCCAGGCTCACCTATTTGTGCCAGCAGACTGGTCATGTGCTGGCAAGCCCCAGATCTGGCAGTAGATGACCCTTGTGATTCTGAGGATCACGCTTTACATGGGAAAAATCCCCCCAAAATTACAGAAGAAACTAAAAAGGATGTAAGACATTCATGGTTTTGTGGAGGCACTCAGCAAGACAGTTCTCAGCTGAGAGCTACCATGGGAAGCCACTGTTCTTCCAAGTGGTAGCACTGGCACATTTCAAGGCAAGCACCACTGTCCCACAGCACTGGAACTGTGGCTGTGTGGCCAAACCCCCTTGAACATCTTCCCTTTCAACATTATCAGCTATGCAGGGGCTCAGCAGAAGCTTTGCTGCTTGCACAAGCAAAACCACACACCACGACATAAAACAGAGCTACCATTTCCATGAGTTCCACAGCAGTAAGAGCACTCAAGGCATGCAAACTGGCAGCTGTGACCCAAGCAAAAATTTTTTAAAAAAACCCAAAACCTAAAGATGTTTTTAATTCCTCAAATAAGAAACAAAGCTCGTGGAATTCAGCCACAATTTCCTGTTTTCGACTTAAAATAAAATTAAAAAAATATCCCAGGCTTTATACAAACAATAATCTAATCTATAAATTGGAACACAAGAGAGATGTTAATTAACTTCCAGAGAGATTAATTCCCTATTGCAGGATCCAAAATAGGCACTGTGGAACCTGCTGCAATTCTGAGACCAACTTTATACAGAAGAGAAGGGAGAAAAAAAAAAAAACAACCAAGAAATAAACCCAAACAAAAACACAAGACCAACTGCAAACAACTATATTAAAGGGCAGTGTATGAACAAATACACAAATATCTGGGAAGTAGCAGGGTGATGTTTTCCACTCGTAAGGACATGTTCCTTTACCCTGTCTTGGGTAGTTTTGGGCAGGGAGAAAAGTAAGCTGGATTCAGGAGTTCAGCAAAGAGCCAGGACCAGGCAGGGCCACCCAAAAGTCTTGACATGGACAAGAGGACTGCTTCTACTCCCCTTGCTTTGACAGCAAAAGCCACGTAAGTTCCTCGTCCCACACAGCTGCCAATGGCAGGGCTCTCTTCCCAACAGCACAGGCAGCCTGGACTTGGGACCAGAGCACCAACTCCTTAACTCCTTCCTCCTGGTGCCCTGCATGCCACCAGCCACCCATACCACAGCACCCACTGATCCCAGCAATCCCACTCAGCGGGGAGCAAAAGCGAGCCCAAGATCTGCACCAAGGGGAAACGCCCCATCCTCTGAAGGAGTATTGCTTGCTTGGGGTTTTGGGGGTCAGGACTTGTAGTAACTGGAAGTATAAACAAAAAGGGTTCAGGTGTGGCAAAGTCCAGCTGTAATCTAACAGTTGGGAAACCAGGCACCTCCCCCATCTCTGCATACCCCCACTGACACCCAAGGCACCTCTGTACAGGACAGAAAACTGAGCTTTGGACTGCTTCTACCAGGAACAGCTAAAACCCAAGGTCCAAGGAAGAACGAGTTTGCTTGGGCAACTTGTCCATCCACACCTGCTGAGAATCACAGGCCCCTGGTGCCCCCAGACCCCACTTTGATCCCCTCCCTTGACACAAGGCAAATGAACAGGGGCTTTCCTAGAGGGTCCTGCAGTCCGAGGAGCATCATCTCTCCATGCTCTGGCTGGGACACATGCAAACTTCACTTTCTTCCAGGCAGAGACAGATCTTCTCCAAATGTGCAGAACTACAATGTGAATAACTCTTTTTGGTCTGGCTGCCCTCTAATACCACTTGATGATGGATGGTTGGCTCCAGACAGCATTTCACACACTCTGGCTCATTGAGGACCACGCCTGAGGGCTTTTGCTTCTTAAATTCCCCTTTATTCAAGCTCAGAGGTACCCGTGGCCTTTCTGCAAGACCTCATAACCAGCCTGACCTATGAGGGGAGGCAGGGTCCTCTAAACACCTCCAACAGCATTCATGCCACTGCTCAAAACAAACTCATTGGCACACAAAGTGCTTGAGCAAGAGCCTCCCACCAGCCCCAGGATGAGCAGTCCGGGGACATCAGCTCCCTGCACCGAGCCACAGTTGTGCAAAAACAGAACCAGCCATTTGGAGGATGCTTCCCACCAACTGCAGAAATATTTGCTCTAATAGCCTTGAAGTCTTTAAGGAAGAACTCAACTCCTTTATTTTCATTTCCGATCCGCTATTTTCCATTTCTCCACACAGCAACTAAACCAACCAACACCTACCTGAGCCCTCCACCAACAAGGCCCTAACAACGAGCCTTTCCCCCTCGCACCGAACAGAGCTGCTCCCCGCACGGCCACATCCTGCCGCCCCTCGCAGGACAATTAGCCTTAATCCTCGTTAGTTCTGTACGTTTCCTTTAAATCCTGTTACCGCATTCCTCCGGTCACTGGAGCGCGGCCCAGCCGGCCCCGTCCGGCCTCCTCCGCGGCGGTGCCGGTGACCCCGCGGTGCCTCCCGGCTCCTGACCCGCCGGAGCCGCGCGGGTCCCGAGGGCCGCAATGCTCCGGGACTAATCTATCGTCACTGATTAGTTCTTAATCAGGAAGGCAGACGTGAACAAAGGGTGCGGATGAAAAGAGAAACGGGGAGGGCGGGGGTTTAAAAAGGAGAAAACCCGAAAGATTTTCTTCAAGGAAAGGTTCCCCTTTGCTGCTTTAGAAGGCGACTCTGGCCCAAAAGCGGCGTTTGAAGTCTCGCTAATTTCATATTTATAACGTTTGAGTCACTCCAGTAAACCTACGCCAAAGCAGACCGACTTGGACTACTACAGTCATTTATTTTGGAAGTTTATCCAAGCCTTGGTTAAAGATAAACAATGTGCCTGGATGTGAAAGAACATCAGAGCCAGGCTACCGGAGCAGCGGGGAGCTTCCACCCGCTTTGATAGCACCAAGGCACGAGATGGTATCAGCACAGCCCAAAATGTACTTACTCCTTCCTGGAGAGGCATGGGAAGGCCTGGGAAGTTCTTGTATGTCCTTGCCATGCTAATGTTATGCAAAGATTCAGCTTAGAAATCTCAGGCACAATCAAGGCATTTAGACCTGATTCATTAATGGCCAACAGTTAATAAGCTGGAGCTGTAATTCCTCTGTCTGGGGACTTGAGGGTGTTTAAGCCAAATCCATAAAAAAAGATAAATATATGTGTATATATATATATATATATACACATACATATATTAGAGCTGCACTGTTGATCTGTTACTGAAGATAGGAAGCACCTCTCCATCCAAAATACTCTGAAAAACAAAAGTAAACCCAGACTTTTTCAGGTCTCCACTGATTGCCAAAGCCAGTAAGTGCATCAGTCTTCCTTAACCCACTGGGAAAAAAAACCCGGGAAATCAGCAGCACATCTTAGCACTAAGTATGTGCCCAAGGAAAATTCTCCATGAAACCAACGTTTAACAGAATGCAATTACCTCAAAAGCAGCACCTGAATGTCACAGTTACAGATCAGTCTTTGGAGCTTGCAATCCTCCTTTCAATTCAAAGTTTAAGGCAACAACAACACACCAAAAAACAGAGTCTTTCTTGTGAAAAACTGATCTGTAAACACATGGTCAACATATTGCCAAACTGGAGAGACACCTCAAAAGAGTGACAACGCGAACTTTTGGGACTTCAAATAAACAAATTTGAACTAATCAATCTGGAAAGTCTGTTTTCTATTTGTGGCTTTGGGTTTGCTGTTTTATGTTTCTTTCTTTGTCTTAGCTGTTTGTTTGCTTTCAATTACACAGGCCCCTCCTTATCCTAACCTCTGAATCTCCCTGTGCCGTGCCAGCCGGGAGGCAAGCAGCAAGACACCGGAGTCGTGGAATATCAAATGTGGGCTAGAGGATGAGCCAGAAGAGACTCCTTCTTCAAAGGCTGTTGGTTTTGCTCTCTAATCAGCTTTTTTTTGGTGCATCCCCTCCACAAGGGTATGGCACCAGTAGTTTGGCGTCCCTTCCTCTGGAATGGGGACTATTTGCTGTTTCACAGGTCATCAGGAGGTAGCAAGCAAAGCTTACCAGATGTGGCTTTTATCACCTCAAGTGGAACTATTTTCTTTATGGGAACCCTGGTTTTTAAGGTTTTATCAGATCACTGCGATTACAAAAGCCTCACTTACATGCTCAAAAGCTCCCATAAAACCTGTAGTTCAAGGTTTATTTGGTCTAGGTGGTTTTCAACTTGGAGGAATGACTTGCAGACACAAGTAATTTGTCCTATAAGCTTTGACTGACCAGTTGCAAAGTACACTCAAACTGCGCCTGCCTCCTGAGCAAAATTCCATCAACTCACTGACCAAAAGATGTTCTTTTAAGAATATTTAAAAAAAAAAAAGAGGGAAAAGGAAAGGGGAAAAGGGCTTGCAGCAAAAAGGAAGTTTCAATTACTTTGTGAAATCAAGCAGAAAAATTAAGATCCAAGCAAACTTTATTAGCTCTGACAAGCAAATGCTGATGCCTTTGTTTCCTATGTGCGCAAAACTTTTACTAAGGAGGGGTGTGTGCGGTTTTGGGTTTGATTTTTCTTCTTTTTAAGCCACAGAAATACGCTTTTTTTTTTTTACAACATGCTTTGCTACAACTGGGTTTCATAACTATATTCGAACGAGGGAACTGGCACAGAGCTATCACAAAGCAGCTGATCCTTCTCTAAGCATCCACCAACATTTCCATGTGTCAATAGCACTTCACAACCACATTTATCTATGTAAAAACCCACATTAATAAGCCCTTCTGCCTGCAGAGCATGCCAAGCAGAGTAACAGTGCAGATAACATAAGAACTTAGTGCAGGTTAAGAGACTCCAGAAAGAAAATACACAAAAGGCCAGATTTTTCAAATTAATTTCGCATCTACACATTTTTCAAGGCAGTTTGGCTCCTATTAAGCATTTCATATTCAGTTTGTAGTCTGCAGTCTGGGGGGTGATTGGAGGGGTCTGTGGGAGCACAGCAGTAGTCTGAAGTTTGCAATATGGGGAGCTGTGGTCCCCTGAAAACCAAGTTTTTAGAGAGCTGTGCTGCTCACTGTCCCACTCAAGCCCTACACTGCTCCTGCTGAACAAACCATCTCCTCTGCCAAAACTCCCCACCGGCTCCCGGGCCCCTGAGGGCGGGTGGGCTGCAAGTTGGTGGAGCAGTTATTTCCACCGCCTCAAGGACCAGAAAGTCTCATTTGCTTAGAAAATAAAATTCAGTCCAAGAGCAGGTCCTGGGCAGACATAAATGAGACTTCAGTTCTAAGTGGAAAGTTTTCCACGAGACATTTTCATAGCAACACGGAGACTGTTTTGGCACCAGAGGGAAGGCAGAGCACTTATGCTGCTCCACAATTCCAGCTCCCTGGTTGTCTCCCCAGTTTAGCTCAGCACAAGATGACCTTCTCAGCCCAGACACGGGCAATGCCCCTTCCACAGTGAGCCAGTTTGGGGCCAAAAATTTTAGCTGAGCAGCTCCACTGCAGAGCAGCTTTCCAGGAGTCTGGAAGAACCACTGCCATCACCCCAGAAATGCTTCTCCAGAACATCACAGCCACAACTCAGTTTTGAGGAATCCATGCTACATCTCAGTACACAGCTGCACACTATGAACATCCAGTAAAGCAGCAAGCTTCTGGAATGCTGCATTTTCCAGCCTTGCCCACAAAGCCACACAAAGGCCTTTCTTGCTTCATCGATGACCCCAGGGATGCTGCCAAACCCTTGATCCAGCCTGCCTTCCTGGAAGAAAGGTGATGCTGCTCTGCCCCAGGTCTTCACTCTGCTCATGACTGTACAAACAGCTGGACCAGAAAGAGCCACCAATTAAAGGAGTTTCAGAAATAATTAGCTCACATCAATCTGATGCAAAGAATGGTTGGGGAAACAAGCCCAGATGAAGGGTTCTGGGAGAGCCAGCACAGCTTGATCTTGCAGCAGCTCTTCCACTGCAGATGTAGGACCAAGACACAGATCTGTGCTTCCCAGCTCCTCCCCTCCCTCAGTCAGAGCTCCCAGGGGCTAACAGGGACATGCAATAGGCTCGCTGTGGCTATCAGGCTATCTTGGTTTGCCAGGCCATCAGAAGAAATGATACATGGGAAATTAATGAGCAATCTGTGTGTCTGATATTGCATTGGCAAAAAAATAATACTTTTAAAAATATCATACACTGCTGCCTAGAGCAGGACACCACAATTTGATAGGATTTTCCAATTTAAAGGTTAAAAAACTCACACCACGTGTTAGTGCAAAAAGGCAGGAAAGAACACATTGCTCAAAGGGGATGCCAGCACTGAAAATGAGGAGGTGGGTCAGGTTTAAATCTAAACAGGTCCACCACACATCCATCCTAGGGCCACTGTTTATAATCAGAGAAAGGCAACTTTATACACAAAGATCACACACTAGTGGTTCCTGGCTGTTCCCAGGAAAAAAAAAAAAAAAAGCTGCTTTTCAGCTGAACTTTCCGAGAACTGCTCATGTAAATAAGACAAACCTCCAGAAACACACATGGCCAAGGCTGAAGCAACACATGGAGAAAGGCAAATAAGCAGCACAACAGGAGGCAGGGGACGTCCAGTGCCAAAAACCCAAGGTGCAACTTGCCCAGGACCTTTGAAACTCCCTAAACTGAGCCACCATACAGAGGGAGGGTGTCAGTGGAAATCCTCTCTCCAGCTAGAGGCACAGCTCCAGGTTCAATTCCCCTGAAAAAAAAACCCCCCAAAAAAAACAAAACAAAAAAAAAAACGGATGGTGCCTGGAGAGGCAAGAGGCACCAACCCCAAGCACAGGGCAGGACATTTGCCCAGAGATCCCAACAGTGGGGTCACTGCCTTCCTCACCCAGGGAGCAGCAGCACTGGGACAGGAGCACAGCCTGTGCTCCAGTGATGTTCAGAACCATCCCCTACATCTCCCACCTCCCTGTTTTATCTCCCCTTGGACAAAACACCTCTGAGCTAAGACCACAGCTGAGTTTGTAAGTAAGATTTTTTTTGACCTGAAAAACGTGCTTTTAAGCCCTTGACTGCTACTCCCACCAAGTGTTACTTTTCCAACAGCCAGGTATCCGTTGCAGAAGCCACCCAGCTCACACAAGCACTGCACTGTGTTCTGCTAGCACAACACGACCTACGTCCAAAAACCCATCCCGCTGCTGAAACAGACTCCCAATGTATTCCCAGGTCTGGAACCACCAGCCTGCCAGTGTTTGTGGAAAAGGCGAGGCTGGGTAGTTTAACCTACCCTGGACGAGGCGAGAAGGAGGGTGGAAGAAAAGGGAGAAAGGATTAAGATAAGGATATCACAAAATTAAGAATTCCTCCTTCTCCCCCTCTCCAGAATGCCCTATCTTTCCCGCTCTCCTGGGCACAGCTGTGAACACCAGCCTTATCTGCCGCCAGCTTCACACAGGCACTCCTCCTCCTCACCACAGCACAGATAAATCCAAACATCCCTGCAACAATTCCCAAGCCAATTCTGTGCTGCCACCTTTGTTTGAGCAAATCCCTCCCAGGAGGGACAGCAGCATCCCAGATGACAACAGGAGAGTGCAGGAGGCCACTTCAACCTTTGAAAATTAAAGCTTTTTGAGTTCCCTACCCTCCCCTCAAACACATTTCACAGTGTAAGCATGTGCCTTCTCATTGCTGCTCCACATGGGAACATGGCACAGGGTCACATTTTCTTAGGTATTTTAGAAAAAGCAAGGTGAGGAAGACACCTCAGCCCTGATGTTGCACAGACTGTCCTCCTGCAGACCCCAGCTTTGATCCCCTGTCTTGAACAGCAGCTGGGCTTGTGCAAACAGCTTTGGTGGGACAGGAAAACACACTGGGCTGACAGCACCCAATTGCACCAGGGGAAAATTGCACTGAGTTTTGCTGGCAGGCATCGAAGGGGTTTACTTTGTCTTCTTAAGCACAGCTCTGAGCAACCTGGGGGGAGTAGGGAGTGCAAACAGGAGCTTTGCCATCCACCTCCCAGGCAGGACCATCAACACCCACCAGCAGGAAGGTAAACAGCACTGGGAGCCCCAGGGAGGGGATGGCTGATTAGAAGGATGGGATGGATTTACCAGTTGTGTTAGTCTTTCTGAAGCAGGAAGAGGAGCTCCCCTCCCTCCCCACAGCCATTGCTGCATCCTGGCACCCTCCATCAGCAAAAACACTCCATGAAATGAAGTTTGCAGCTAAAGAAAGCCTGGAGGAGCAATGGGGAGGCACCAAGCAACCTGCCAGCTCTATAGGGAGATCCTGGCAGGACTGAGACAAGGCTCTGGCAGGAGCTTTGCCCTCTGTGGCAGATCCACATTTGGGCTGGGTGTCTCCAGTGGATGACTGTGCTGTGACCAGAGCAGCTTCCTGCTGTGGGGATGGACCTGTCCTGGGGATGCACCCAGCCAAAACAGGCCAAGCAGCACCCAGACAAGGGCCTGCAGCAAAGCACTGATGGCCATGCTGGTTCAAATCCATGTGCCTGGGGCTCAGCCAAGAGGATAAATACAGGGAGCAGAAAGGACACACAGGGCAGAAAACCAGGAGCCAGCGACTATCCCATGAGACACCAAGTGCTGGCCACCACCCCATCAAGTGATTCTGTCCAAAAGCCAAGACTTACTTTCTTTTCTAAACTCTACTCCTCCTGCTTAAAATAGAAGAACAACATTCCCCATCCTTACACCACCAAAGGAAGAGGCAGGAATGGGACAAGCATAGCCCTCCAGCCTGGCCACCCTCGGACAAAAGTCCAAGCTAACACTCAAGTCTTGAAGCTCCACTTGAGCCCCCAGGTAAGAAGATTTTCAAGACTGCCACAGGCTTAGGGACAGCTCCCCTCCTGCTCTTGTGCTATTTTAAAACAATGACATTTCTTCCAAAACAAAGTGTTTTGCAATCCTTGAGCAATTCTTTCCTTTTCCAATAAAAAGTGAAATTCTCTTCATTCTCAGCCAGTCAAGACTCTCAACCACAGGCACAACCACCAGCTCTAGATCCATGCACCCTGCAGAAGCCACGTCAGAGCCCTCAGCCCAGGCTCCTCCAAACAGGTCTTGCTGCACCACTGCTCACGAAAGACTGGGAAAAGTTAAAATTTAACTTGAAACTCCTTCCCTAAACTGCCTGACTTGTCTTCTGAACCTCCCTCCAGTAACTGAGGGATTTCACTTAATCTATTTAACTTCCAAGTGTGCTCCTTCTGCCATAACTTGTTTCCCCAAAAAGAAATTGCTTAATGTCTTGCAATATTAATATATATATAACTGAAAATCCATGGAGCTGAGCATGACCTATTTCTCATAGCAATATAAGTATTTCCAGGTCCTAGCAAAGTCCTAGCAAAGGCACAGTAAAAGTAGCTCTACAGCAAAATGAAATTGAAGCCAATAAAGAGACTTGCTTTGAAATGAATTAATATGAATCAAATCCAAGGAAGCAGATTTCATGGCACAATCTGCCTATGTTAACTGCCCAGTAGTCTCCCAAACTGCCAGTCCAAAGGCAACACACAGTAAAATTTACATTCTGTGGTCACTCAGACAGACATCTGGTGCAAAGGTTTGCACTTTAAAATAAAAACCCATTGAAAGCACTTCTTAAAGGGTTTTGCAGTTTAAAAACAACACCTAGGAACTATCTAAGATGGAGCAATTTCATCTCAAAAGAAACATGGGCAAGTGCCAGTGCTCATCCCTGGATCCAGCTAGGAGAACACAAGGGGTTAAACATGCGGTGGGCTCTTGCAGCAGGAGCATGAAGGGCCTATTTAAAATGAAGAACCAGAAATAAGGAATTTTGCCAGTTTTTACCCCTGATAAATCCGCATTCCAGTCTGTCAGCTATCTTGTTATCCCCAGAGCTGCTGAAGTGTCTTTGGCTGTAACTATGCATGACTCCAGCTTTGAGTAATGGAAATAAAGTATGTGCATTGCGACTGCAGTGTTCCTTTCCCAACCCCAGAAAAAGAAAGGCAGAGCAGGAGGAGATCCTAGAGAAGCTCAGGAATTTTGTACAGAGAAGTTGGAAAGCTGTTCACACCCTACATCAGCTGCCCACTGCACCAAATTCGCCTAGGGAGAGATGCCTACAGCTTGTAAAGGAAATGCCAAGTTTTAGCCTAACACAGCAGCTCTTACTGTCTGCAATAACAAACAAATAAATACTCTTCCAGATTCACAAGTCCAGTTTAGCTGGCAATTCATAGTCAGCAAACATTTGGAAGCAGTATTGTAAAATTAAACAAAGCTATCATTTACAGGAAACCCTGCCTCGAGTACAAATTATAGAGTTGTTAAGTTTATCTGGGAATGCCTTGCCCCTGAGTGCTGTATAATTATTCCTAAATCTTTCAGGAAAGAATGCAAATATTTTCAAGCCGTAATTCATTGACAAGGAGGAAGTCTCATTTAACCTTTTGTGCATATTTTGATACCTAGAAATTAACCCCTACTTTCCACAAGTATTTTTCAGGATCCTACTGAGCCAGCTGGGCAGCAAGTGGACCCAGAGCCCTTGTTTTGGCAAGGCTGGACAGGAGCACCAGGCTCACCTGGCACCTTTGCCTGCTCCCAGACTGCTTCAACAGCAGCTCCAGAGCTGGTTTGGTTTGGAGCAGTGCTGTGCCAGCCAGGCTGCTCCCCTCACACAACTTTCCCCATAAGCAAGGCTGCTGAAAAGACTGGCTGTTCTCACAGGAGTTAGGGCAAGAAGAGGTATAAAGGAGCCTTTAATAATGCAGAGGCTGAGTTATGTGGAGTTTTCACTAGCGAGGCGCCTGCACCAGGATCCCCTTGGTGGGCTGGATTCAACAGGGCTGAGCAGCCCTGAGCTTGGTCTCTTCCAGCCTCCTCTACCCACCAAGCCACAGCTCTTCAACCAGCCCCAATTAACTCATGTTAATTAGCAGAAGCCACATGGTCAAAAGCAGTCACACCTTTCCCAACTTCCCCATAAAAGTGTTTTGTTTCTCAAAGGCAAAGAAGTCAACTCATCCTCTACTCAGGACCCTCCAGCACTGGAGACTGGTAGATTTAGATCTACCAGTGGCAAAAAACTGAGACATATTTCTAAAGAGAAAATCACTTGCAGCCAAAGGGGAGAGGGCATGCATCCCCCAGGACATCTGCAAAGCCAAACACAGACCCCCCACCCTCCCCATGGCACCCCTGGGTGAGCACCCACTGCTCCATGGGCACCCATTCTGCTCCAGCCCAGCACTGTGCCAGGGTCAGCCACGTCCTGCCTGCTGGCACTCGGCTGCTCTGAGACCCTCACACACCCACTACTACACTGCAAAGGAAAGAAAGCCACCCAACCAAACAACAGCCAGCCTTACCTTTTCAAAAGGTAGCACTCAGGTTATTGTGTTTTCCTCCGGGTGACATTATTAATTTAGGAGCTCAGCAGTGGGTGCCATCCCCCAGCACTCAGGCAGCTCCCTGGCACAGCAGCTGGGTGCTGCAGGATGCAGCACTTGCAGCCTGGGGAGCATCACCACCACTCACAATTACTCAGACGTGGAATGCAAACAAGTACGACATCAAGGTTAGGCTGCAGCAAGATCCAAACAATATCCATGATGCACATCCACTGTCACGGATCAGTGCTTCTGGTATGGTGGAGCTGGGAGATGAAAGGACTCGGCTTCTTCCTCTGGGTGGACGCAGGTCACTGTATTCCCTCCCTCACAAACAGGTAAGCCCAAGAGTTTTCAGAACGAAGATAAGAGAACCTCACACAAAATGGATTTAAGCCAAACTCCACTAAGATGCCATGATGCTCCAAACGACCACCTGGATCCCAGCAGTACAAAACCCCTTCATGTCCTCTCCTTTCCAGTGAGCAGTTGTGAGCTTTCTTCCATGCCCAGAGCCAGGGAAGGGTGGCCAGGCACAGAGCCCTTGCACGCCCTCCTCATCCCACTGCCATGCTCAGGGAGCAGGGAGGCAGGAGCATGTGAAACCAAACCAGCAAGTGATTGCACTGGAAGAAAGCAATCTCATTATGAGAGCTAATGAAAGCGAACCACAATTATTATGTAAACAGCACTGAATCATTAGCAGACACTATTAGAGCCATTTTTCCCCCCACCGAGAAGAAAAGCGTATGGCCCTATGGCACCCTCCGTTCTGTCTCTAAACGGAGCCAAAACTCAGGGGGAAGCCTGTTTGTTTTCCTCCAGTCCAAACTAAACCAGCAGCGCCACTCTGACCCCTGATCTGCATGCCGGGTGTGTGCCAGCTGCTCCCAGTGCCTCTGCCCAGGAAAAGGGACATGGGCACTGCTGCCTCACTGCCTTGGCTCACCAGGCACCCTGTGCTCCCCCAGGACTGCTGGCCACCACACTTTAGAAACCCTAAGGTTGGCAGGTACACAAAAAAATCCAGCCCACACTATTCAGAGCAAAGGCAAAGCCCGCCTGGGTGCCCATACGTAGCTGGCAAGGGATTGATTTTCCATCAGGCTTGTAATTGCACCTGTTTCTTTGATCACATAAATGCCCCGTCCCTCCCATGGGAATGGGCCAAGGAAAGTCAAGGAAGGTGCAGAAGGTTATTTATTCCCCTTATAGCATGGCTCTCCTTATCACTAATTTCTTTCCAATAGCAGCACTTGCCACAACTGGGTGAAGCTGCCTGCTCTTTAATCTTCCATGGGGCAAAGTTACCTTTAAAACAAACAAACAAGCTAGCTCCCTTGCAAAGAGGACACTGCCAGCCTGTTGGCTATAGAGATACTCAAACAAGATCCTTATGTTTGTAGGAGAAGCAAAAAACTGCATTTCGGCCCAGTAAAAATCCTGGCTCCGTCTTTACGTTCCAAGAACGCTGAATCAAAACAGGCTCAACTCTTTAAAAAGAAGAGAGTACAAAGAAGCAAAAAAGTTTGTATTAAAACCCATGTAATCTTTTTAAAACACCATTATTAGAACCTGTAGTACCAGCCAAGAGTGATTTATCACCCCCTGTCATCACAGCCTGCAACACAGAGCTTTTTATACCGAACTGTCAATGCTACAAAGCTAAAGCCCCAGCTCATAATTTCTTAAAGCTGACCCTCTGCTGCCAGCAAATCCCCTAAACCCCAGGATTTGGGGGTCCAGAGCACAGCTGCTCCTCCATCAGTGCCACGCAGGGCGATGTGACCCAACAGAGAGCATCCAGCACAGGTTCTGCACGGTGCTTCCAAGGATGTTATAAGTCAGTGCAGGCAAACAAATCACCCAGGGTTATTTCAGCTTCTTTCAAAAGGAAAGTCAACGGGCCATAAAGGCTTTAACTGCATTTTCCAGTGCAAGAAGGGACGTACCTCGAGGTGCCTGGTTTTCACGAGGCAAGTGGTCAGAGTTCTCTGAAAACCAGACACCCTGACATTTGGGGTTTTCCTGTGAAGTTGTTACTCTAACACACCCCAAATCACCAGTAATTTCTAGAATAGCAGTACAAACCACAAGAGGTTAAACTGACTGCACATTACTTAAACTAACCTAAGGGTGACCCCTGGAAAGGAACAGCTATTGGATGTTGTGGTTCTGTAGAAACTCAATTACCAAAGCCAATTTCCTATGAGCATTTTTAAAAAAGGAAAAAGAAGAAGAAGAAAAAAAAAGACAGCAACAATGCTGACAATGTGTAAGGGCCACATACTTTCACCTCCCAAAAGCTGCAGCCTCGCCTGTGTAAGAACTGCTCCTATTCCCACAAAAATGTTCAAACATATTTTAAACATTTCATCATTGTTTGCTCCCATCTGAATTTGCTTAAAATCCAGACAATTCTCAGCTTCTAAATTGGAAACATTAAGAGAAATACTCCTGCAAAATCCTTTTCTCAGGGTGGCTCCTCTCCACCATCCACGTACCTTTCCAACACTAAAGCTTGCAGTGAGAGAAGTCCCTGACTGGGAACTCCCACAAATCCAAGTCCATCAGTCACTGGTTGTGCAAGCCACAGAAAATACGAGTACAAAGACAGGAAACTAACAGATTTTATTTCTCTGCTTAGAAGATGGACAACAAAAAAAGTATTTCTTAGAGCATTTATGGAAAGGTGGGGAATCTGGCAATGCTTTACACTGGGAAAGAGGTACTATAGTTCTAACTTCACATTAAAACCAACACTGAGTAGCCCTTAATTAAGGCTGATCCCATCAGCTGGTATCCCCACACACACTTTTAAAGCACTATCTCCATCCTTTCAAGTACTTTACTAGTGAGATGATGCACTGCTGCCCTTGAGGAACATCACCCCATTCCACCTCCCTCCTCTCCCAGGACCCACAGAGACACGAGAGGTGACAGACTGCAAGGCATGAACTAGCAGGGAAGATGATTGTGCCAACCATGGCCACTTTCAAACAGAAAACACCATCCTAAGAAAACTAACCCAGCCACATCCTCACGGGGCAAAGCCTGCCAACAGCCCACATGACTGCCACCAGCTCTGCACACAAAAAGCCTCCAACACTTTCTCACCAGGTTCCCTCTTCCCAACATGCTGTTTTTATCTAAGCACCTTTCCCAGACCAGAAAGATGTAAGCAAGAAGAAAATTCTCTGGCACAAACGTGGTGCTTCAGCCACAGCCTCTGCAGGCTGCACGTGTTCTGCACAGGAAAAGAAAAACACAAAAATCTCTCCTAGAAAAGCAGAAGAGTTTCATGAAACACTTCTTTAACAAACCAGGAAGCAGGTAAGACTGGCTACAACAAAGTAGTAATCTCTTTTAATTAAAACACTTGGCAATTAAAAAAAAAGAACACACACAGCAGCTTTCTTCCTGAGATGCACAAACCTCAGTGAAGAGCACGAACCTTTCGGGGCACCAGAGGAGTTTGCCATGGGGCATCTTGGAGCACACAAAGTAATTTAGGGAACAAGAGGGAAACTTACTGGGTCTTCGAATTGCTTAGCAATGGGAGAAGGAAGTTATCTTCATAATCTCAAAAGAAAGAGAAAGCAGGAGGAATGTGAGGAATGCAAGGAGGTTATTGCCCGGGAGACCGGGACTGGCAGCTCACTCTCAGCCTGGCCGCCGGCGAGGAGACACATCCTGACCTCTCTGGCTAACAAGAATTTCCTTTCCCCCTCCCCCCTCACCCCCTCCCCCCAAAAAAAAAAAAAAAAAAAAAAGGCAGAACAAAAGCGAGTAATCAGGTCCCTAAGGACTGCTCCTCTTCTGGAAGGAGGCAGAGAACTTTGCAGCAGACTGAATAATCCTGATGCTCCATCCTGGTGCTGCCCACACCTGCAGGAGATATCAAGGACTGAGCCTATGCAACTCAACACACGCTCACATACACAGAGTTCATGGGAATGGCTATGTGTGAAGGGGACAGGAGATGAGAACCACACGTCTGACACATCTTGAGAAGCACTGGCAGTCCTTCCCTATCCATGCAGGTTCCAGGGTTGGCATCCCATTGCACAGAACCAGGACAGTGGGGTCTGCACAAGCCACCATCCAACACCAAGAGCAGGCTAAGACCACAGACATCACCACCTCAAGGAACTGGGACCTTCCCAGCCTCCTGACAGAGGTCCTGGCCCTATTGGGCAGATGCTACCTGCACCTCCAAGACAGAAAATGCTCATCTGGAACCTTCTCCCATCAGAGCCCTCTCATACACACAGCAGTGATGCCTCATCCTGAACTTCCTTGGCTCCACAGGTACCAAGGAAATACCATGGCAGAGGGGAGATGCAGAGACCCAAAACAGCGCCTCGCTGGCCATGCTGGCCTTGCTCTGCTGCTGTTTCAGTATGAATAAAAAGCCTGTTGACATATGAAAGCCACAGAAAATCTCCCTGAAACTACAAAACAGTACTGAAAACATTGTGCAGCTCAGGCCTTCTGCACAATGTACACACGCCTATTCAGCCTCTTAAAAAACAGCTACATGTCTAAGGAAACATCTGATAATTAAGGCAATTTTAACAATAGATAATAATTTGACTATGAATTGTATGGAATGTAATGACTGCTTATTCTGGCAGAAAAAACAGAACTTTCTATGAAGTGTCTGCCAAGGAAAACGATACTCCCACTCAGCCCGGACCACTGCAAGCAGTTGCTGCTAACCACATGCTTCACGCTGCCGGCTGCTAGGACACGGAGCGCCGCTGCAGCCGAACAAAACCCCGCGCTGCACATTCGCAGAGAGAGAGAGAGAGAGAGAGAGAAAGCGGCGTCCCAGGCGAGCTCCGGGGCGGCCGGAGCCGTGACTCAGCCGGGAGCCGCCGCCAGCCCGTGCCAGCAGCCCCGAGCCGCACGGCCGCCAGCGCCGGACGCCAGCGCGCTCCTCGGTGGCCTGCGGGCAACCCGCACGCTGCCAGCTCCCCCCTCCCGCTGTTTCCAGTTGCTAAATGACATTAGAAGCGGCTAAAAATACTTCAAGCAATTCTCTCATTTACTTTTCCGTGCCAGCGCTTGTGTTTGTCGCGGGGATGTTTCTCCGGCGATCGCTTCGCCACCCACGGGTGGCCGGGCAAGCGCTCCGGCCAGGCAGGACAAAACCCCCTGCCCAAGGGCCTTCATCGGGCAGGAATCAGGGCAAACAGCTACAGCTGGTGGCCAGGTCACTCCACACCTTCAAACAGACCTCAAGGATGACCAGGTGTTATCTTGTTCTTCTCATAACACAGCAAGTCCGGAGCTGCCTCGTACAAACCGACTGCAGCAGGCTCAGCAGTGCCAGACAGCAGAGCAACGCTGGCCTGGAGGGGATCCAGAAACCGTTCCTCAGTTGGAAGAGAAGCTTGTGAAAAACTAAAGAAGCATTTGCTGAACTTGACATGTAAAACAATGGGCTGCTTTTGGCTGGAGTAGAGTTAATTTTCTTCGCAGTGGTTAGTATGGGACTGTGTTCCGGATTTGTGCTGAGCATAGGGTGGATAATACAGAAAAGCTTTTGTTATTCCTGAGCAGGGCTTACACACGGCCAAAGTCTTTTCTGCTTCTTGTACTGATACGGTGGTGAGGAGGTTGGAGGTGCACGGGAGATTGGGAAGAGACACAGGTGACCCCAACTGACCAAAGAGAGACTCCAGACCATATGACATCATGGTCAGTATAGAAAGTGGGGGGAGCAAGGAGAAAGGGGAGGACATTTGGAGTGATGGTGTTTGTCTTCCCATGTCACTGTTACGTGTGATGGGGCCCTGCACTCCTGGAGATGGCTGAACACCTGCCTGCCCAAGGAAACTGTGAATTTCTTGCTTTGCTTGCATGCTCAGCTTTTGCTTTCCCTGTTGAACTGTATTTTTCTCAACCCACAAGTTTCCTACCTTCTACCCTTTGGTCCTCTCCCTAATCCTTTTGGTAGGGAAGTGAACGAGTGACTGTGTGAGGCTTGGTTGCTGGCTGGGGTTAAACCCCAACAAACAGCAGTGCAAACAGAGCAGCCTTCCTGACTGACCAAGGGCAGCACAGCGAGGCACCTGCTGACAGCCACAAATACACTGGGGACAAGTGAGCAGCAGGACATCAGAGCACACCTGCCCACAGTTACTTTGGGCAAAGTCCAAAAATCGAGGGTCAACCAATTTCCTCTGCCATGGGGAAAGAACTGCTCTCAACTGCTCTCACAAATAAATGCAGCTATTCAATTAATTTGGTTTAAATATAAATTACCCTGAACAGTTCACTAAGACTGAACAGAGTGCTGCTTGCACCCAGCTCCCTGCAAAGGCAGGCTCCAGGTTTGCTCTGTGCTCTCCACCACTGCCAGGACAGCAGTGCCAGCAAGAGCAGGGATGACACTGATGCAGGAACTTTGCTCTTTAACTGGCTACATTTTCCACCAACAGGCAAGATTTTTTTTTCCTTTTCAATCCAGGAAGAGAAACATCTAGTTCTTCCAATTAGCAGGAAAAGGGAAGGAATTTCCGTCTGTTTAACACCTGAGGGCAAGAAGCAGCCTTTTGAAAGAAAGGTTGGGTGGGGGTTTTTTGTTTTTTAAATCACAGCCACCTACTGTGGGTCTCCAGATGCCACCAGCTCACTTTGCATTTCATTCTGCAGCCCCACCAGACCAACCAGGGTAAGCAGCCCCTTCAGATGGTCACTCCGGGAAGTTTTGCCCCATCACCATGACAGCTCAGAGACACACAGAATCAGTAAGGAACAACACATTCTGGGTAGAATTTGAACAAAGCAAGTGGCTCCAGGACCCAGAACTTCCCAAGATGTGATGCGTCCTCGGGGAACTGTCAAAGTCATCTTAAAAGCAGAAACAGGCTGGTGCTCTGCCCACACCTACTATCTACACATTATCAAGAGTCAGGTTTCACAAACCAACTGTGTAGACACCAGGTCTAAGAAAGCACTGACCTCTCCAGCAACAGAGAGACGCAAGATTGCATCTCACCACTGCCAGGAGCTTTGCCACTCACACACATCACAGGGCTGCACTGAAGAACACTCGGGTACAAAGGGCCACGGATTATGAAAAGCTTCCACACAGATTTATAGCAGCAATGTGTTTATACCTCTAGCACCAAGGCTACATAAAAGGAAACAAGTTCTCTATGTCCCACACCACAAATAACCCATTTTACACCTCTTATCAAGCAAGCAGTGAGTTGACCAGCTGTGCACTTCTTTCAGAAATGCCTAGGTACTTCAGCAAGATATAACCTGCTATTTATGCATACTCTAATTAGGTCCTAAACCTGGTCTAAATAAATATTAAAGTGAATTCCTGGCTAATTATAGTGAAGGAGCAGCCTTTTAATGCCACTGAAATAGCAATGATACATATAAAACGCCTGCTGGAATGGGCATTTCCTTGAAAGAAAAGAGTTTGCATATCTACTGCTCCAGAAGAAAATAAATGTAGCCAAAAAATCTACCTGAGATGATATAAAACCCCAAATGACTCTCATGCCCTTCCAGTGAGGATGAGTTTCACTTGCTGTCACATAGCCCAGTGCAGGGACACACAGCTGCTTCACTTTGACAATTCAAGGCCAACATTTTGTAGGATCAGTAATCCTTGGCAGCAAAGAAATCACTACACTTACAAAACCAAATTTGCCACAGCTTTTAGGACACCTTTTCATAAAGATGCTAGGAAGTTTCTGTCTGCACTGTGATCTAAAGCAACTTGCTAAGAGAATGTGAGAATAAAGCATAATCCATCAAATCAGTACAAAAATCTAACAAAGAAGTTGATGCACTTCAGACATGAACAACCATGTGTCCACACATCATTCCATCAGCATTCATGTGTCCACACGTGATTCCATACAGCCTCCTCAACCTGTCCTCCACCAGTTTAGTGAGCAGAGAGGTGCCACCAAGCAGAAATCACCAGTTTCCACCATCACCCCAGTGGGATACTTGTCCAAGCACATGGCTCATTCCCTCACACCCATTTATCTTGTTCCCACGATAGCCAGGCGCCCAGGTAACCTTTCCAAACCACTTTCCATCTCCTAACGGAAAACATGCCACTTATCACCTGGAACACCAACTGAAATCAAAGCTTTGGCAAGTGACTCTTTTCTGGAGACAATACACACCACAGACCTCTTACCCTGGTGCCAGACCTCAGCCTCCAGCATTATCACCTGGCCCGTGGGACTCCAGTGCCCTGTGCTGATCCCATAGGGCCAATGAGAGGTGAAGTTCTCTATTTTGAAAGTTCAACACCAGCAGTGGGACTCGTGGTTACATCTGCATACACCAGCTAAGCAGCAACAGGAGAGATCCGGAGCCTCTAAACACAACCCACGCCAAAACCACATGAATTCACAGGGGGAACATGAAACTGCAGCAGGTGTAGCACCCCACTCCAGGTTTAATTTTAAATTCAGTCGCACTTGAGGTACGCCACACTTTAAAGCTGTGCACAGCATGCCTCCTTTAAAGACTTCCACCACCCTCTCTGAAATACCCTGCATAGCAGGACTACATCTAAAACACAACTTTTCCAGACCTGTTGCTTTCCAAGCAAGGCCAGACACAGACTCCTTGCACCCCTAGAACAGCAACATAACCCAGCTGATATTTTCAGCATGTCATTGCAGAACAAATAATTCTTCTTTTGTCAGATAATCTTACCTTGCTCATCACTTTTCTCAAACAGACAGCTTTAGAGCTTCAAATGGAAGGCTTATCAGCATGATCTACTCTTGACATTCTCCAAAGCTCACCAAGTCATCTTAAACAACAATATATAAAATAAGGACTAGGTCAAACCTCCCCAATACTGGACTTAAGAGGAAATCTGCTCACGTTCTGATCCTACACTGATGAGGGCTGGACTCAAATGCAAGACTATTTATTAGAGACCATTTCACAAAGCAGGCAGAGTGAAGGGGAGAGAGTATTTTAACTGCAACCAGTCAGACGTTTCTCATTAAAATATTTCTTGGAGAGTAAACGGGCCTGCAATTTTATTCAAACAGATGTAGGCTAAATGCATATCATTAGTCTGACAATACAAAAGCACAAGCGACTGAAATGATTTTAATTTTGTCAGTGAAAAGGATAATGTATGCATATCTGGAGGGCACACCAATGGTAAAGATTACCCCCAGCTTCTATCTGAGCCGTCTAAAGGTATTTACTTGGGGTCTGTCTGTGTTGTGACAGTGTCCCAGACCGAAATGAATGCCTCCAACACTCCACATTTTTGAGCCATTCAGTCATGCATTTTTGTTATTGTTGAAAGTAGTGCGAAATTGCAGTGCATGAGCTGGAGTCCTTGGTGGTCTCCGAGGATTCCAGCTAAAAAGGCACTTCCTTTGTTCCGCGGAGAATGCGGTCCAGTAGGTCATTCAGAAGGGGAAATAAAAGCAGCGGCCCTGGGAGGGAGATGAAGGATGAAACAAAAAGAATAAAATGTTTTGGGTGTGAGCACATTAGCTACCATTTCCTACTGCTGCCGGCTGCGAGCACTCCTGTCCCCAGGATGCGCAAGTACCTCGGGACGAAGGTGGAGAGAAGGAAGAAAGAAAGAAAAAGGAAAGGGGGGAAAAAAAAAAAAAAAGGGGAAAAAAAAGGAGCCGTGTCTCAGTCCGCCAGCAGCCGCCGGGCACCGGGGCGGGACGGGCAGCGCGGTCCCCGCCGGGGCGAACGGCGGCCCAAGGGCAGCAGCGCCCGCCCCGCCACCGCCGAGCCGGGAGCGGGGCCGGCAACAGGCGCGGTCCCGCCCGGACCGGCCCGGCCCGGCACGGGGGGCGGGCGGGCAGCCGAGCCGGGACTCTCCGCGCGGGACCCTCCGAGCTCCGGGAGCCGAACCGAACCGCGCCGGGCAGCGCGCCCCGAGCCGAGCTCCGGGCCCCGGGGAGCCGGGCCGGGGGGAGCCGGGCCGGGGGGAGCCGGGCGCGCACCCCGCGCTCCGCGGGGCCGGGCCGAGCGCGCACAAAGGCGGCAGCGACGATCGCGACTCACCGCTGATCTCGTGGCTGGGCGCCTCGCTCTGGCTGAAGCCCTTGGCGGCGTAGAGCCTCCGCACTTCGGAGCAACTTTTGGCGCGGGGCTCGGCGGCCAGCAGCAGCGGCAGGCTGAGGGCGGCCAGCGCGCACAGGAGCGGCGGCAGGCAGCCGCGCCGCCGCGGCATGGTGCGGGCGGGCAGGGGCCGCCGGGGCCGGGCGAGCGCGCCCCGAGGCTGGAGCCGGAGCTCCGCCGAGCCTGCCCCGCCGCGCCCCGCAGCAGCCGCGCCCGCTGCCCTGCGCCCCGCTCCGCTGCGGCTCCGCTCCGCTGGCCCGGCGTGCGGCGGCGCTCCGCGAACTTGGCCCGGCAGGAAGCACATGGGGTGGTGGTGGAGGAGGAGGAGGAGGTGGAGGGAGGCGGGGAGGGCGGCAGCCAAGCAGGATCGCGCAGGGCCGGGACAAGCCTCTGCAGCCCCCGGGAAAATCAGGAGCTGGGATCCGCCCGCCCAGCGAGGCGGAGCGGAGCCCGGGGCTGCCCGCCCGGCCGGCCCCGCACGGGCGCTCCCTCCCGCGGAGAGCCCCGGCTCTGCCCGGCTCTGCCCCCGGCGCTCCCCGCCCGGAGCCGCCGCAGGAGTCCGCACCTGGCACCCACGCTCCCACCCACGGCAGCTCCGAAGTGCCCCGCGAGGGAAAGGGAGATTTCTCGGAAGGGCTGGAAGGGCTGGCTTTGCTGTGCCTCCTGAACTGGAGCTGTGGATGGTTCAGCTCTGCCCCGGGTTTAATAGGTTCACCACGCTGATGAATTTTGACATCGCTGTGACAGGTCTGAACTATGTGCATGAAAGACTTGTCAAAACCGAAATTTTTCCACCAATCTTCTGTTTCCAAAGAGTTTAGCAGGGCAAAGGCCTCAGGAAAACTGACATCAAGGTGCTCCAGTCACTCTCCTTCATACGCCAGCCCAGCACCCAGACACATGCACAGATGCAAACGAGCCCTCTTGAACCCTTGGACCAGAGTCCAGCAGTTGCTCCTTGCTTCTGTTTACTGAAAAATCCCAGACACAGTATTGCAAGAATGACAGGCACCATCATAATTTCACGAGGCTGCAATGTCACTTAAAGGATCTGCTCAACCCTTGCTCCCTGTCTGGCATGGTGAGGTCTCCATGTCCTTGTCCCCTGGGTGCAGATGCTGCATGGAGAGCTCTGTCCTCAGCACAGACCCATTTGCCCCATGACAGTGTAATAGCCTGGTGAGAGCATCATTTAAGAAAAATAAACGTGCAGCAGTTTACAGTGCAATGCTCCTCTATGAGCTTATTTCTCTCGTTGCTGCAATGAGGAAGGAAAGGCTGGAACAACAGCTAAGGAAGTTGCCAGCTTCTCCCCCTTGCTCCCAAGCTTTTGCTACCAAAAGTCCAGGTGGGTCAGGAAGAAAAGCTCCTCTATTTATTTTCCCTGTGAGACCAAAACACAGCCATGCTGTCCTGCCAGGCACTTCTCCTAGGAGCAAGATTCTCATCCAGCTCTGAGCTTCCCAGCGGTGACACTGGCAGCTCACCACAGCCTTAGGGCAGCACAGGCTGCTGCAGTCACACCAAAACCAGGGGAAAACCACATTACCATAGCCTGGCCTGTGCCAGCCACAATGGCGAGGCTCATGCTGCAGCAGGGCTTCCCTCTGCCTGGATGCAGGGAGCATCCCCTGGCTGCACAGAAAATAGGCCCCACCATCCCCAGGGCAGAAAAAAATGGAATTTGCTTTATCATGATTTAAAAAGTCTCCATCGGCCATCCTGATGGAAAAGGGGTGTAAGGACCTCAGTCATCCTGCCATCCACTGAGGCCATTCACACTAAGCTGGTGAGACAAGCCAGGCCAGAAGTTCTCATGAAGTTATAAAGTGTCCTGAGAAAGAATAATCCTCTAGGATCTGGCCCTGCAATGTATGACTGAGTTCTGGTTTTCAAAGCACTACCTCACCCTCCCAGCCTTTATTTGAAGAGACAATGTGAATTTTAAAGAGAACTCAGCAGGGAGCACTGCATTTTTTATTCCAAAGTGAGAGAGAAAACGAGAGTGAGAAAGTCTGTGGGGTTAGAGACAGCTTGCCATTTGTTGTTTCTCATAATCCCATACCTCGGTGGGATTTAAGAAACCTCCTGAAAAACACGGAGGGTTTTGTCAAATACTTGCTCAAGTAGTTAAATCAAAGGCTGAAGCAAAACAATGGAACTGCCTGAAAATTTTCATGAAAAACTCTTTTTCTTTTTTTTTTTCCCCTTTTTTAAGGAATGGAAAAGTAGCCTCTCTCAAAAGAGAATTTTTTCTCTGAGTTTTTTGCTTTCTGCAGCATTTTTGCACATCTGGCAGACCCTCCCCAGCCCCCTCACCCCAAACTGCTCGAGCAATTTCCCTTTCCCAGGAGAAAAAGATGGAGAAAAGCACAGGAAAAAACTCATGGTTTAATTTTAAAAAGACTGAAAACTTCTGACGTCGCATGTCCTCTAAAACTCTTTTCTCTCCATTTGTATTTCTGTCTCCTTTCTTTTCCAGCCCTATCTCCAGGCCTGCTGTGGTGACACAGGATGCTCCTCGATCCTGGGGCTCATGTCCCCATCTCCCCTACCTGGCAGAGAGTGCTGCCTGCAAACCTTTCAAAGCTGTTTCTCTCTACCTGCTCACACTCAGCTGTGAGTCTCGTCTCTGTCCCTGTCACCAGTGTGGGCACCCCGGGCTGGGCAGGACCTGCTGGCACAGCCAGGGTGCAGGAGACAGTGACAAGGTGACATAACCCACACTGTGTCTGCACGGAGCCTCTTCCAGTGTATGCCATGGACCTTGCACGACTTGGCTTTTCAAATACCCATCATCTCGTTCAGTCAAAAAGTTGCAGCCCTGCCAGCTTTTCAGAGAGAAGGAAGGGCAGGGAAGGAGAAGCCAGACAAGACATGATTCTCCACAGTTTCTTTTCCTCCCGTGTGCTGCCTCTCTTGTCCAGTTCAGATCTCCAGCCACACTGCTCCTGCCCAAGCCTTCATCAACACAGCAAAACTGTGTTGGTTTAATTAAAACCACTTTGAATCTACTCTAAAGGAATCAGCACAAACCCTCCATGGGGGTGTGGTTAAATCATGACAAATCTTATTGGTATCAACTGAGTCCACATCAGTAATGCACTGGCTTACACTCAAAATTGATACCAGTAATTGCCAACTGCACAGGATTCCCAGGATCAGTTGTAACTTCAAGTTGGTGGGAGTGGAGCAGTTCTGTAGCACTGGCAAATCTTGGGAGCAGAAAGGAACACCAAGCCCAGCTGCAGCACCAATTACATCCAAAAATCCCTCTGGAGTTATACGAGGGCTTAAGCCTTTGTTCTGATTTAATTCT
Organism: Sturnus vulgaris; assembly: GCF_052056855.1. Lineage (NCBI taxonomy): Eukaryota > Metazoa > Chordata > Aves > Passeriformes > Sturnidae > Sturnus > Sturnus vulgaris. The sequence continues at coordinate 12,194,070 of NC_142256.1, read as the reverse complement.
GGTCATGGCCATAGGTCTGCCACAACCCTGCAGTGTTTCCAGTCATTTGTCAGGGAATTTAGTGGGGGTTGTACTCGGATAAGGATTTCAGATGTAGCTGTTTAGGAAAACCTGGCTGCATGCTGTCCTTGGCCTGGCTATCATTAAGGATGATTAAATCTTACACTCTGGTAGGAAAGTCTGGGCCACAAGGAGGTCAGAAAGTGTTGAAAGGGAACTGGACAAACATGTCTACCCAGCTCCAGCTCATCAACAGGAGATGGCCCATTGTAAACCCAAACCAGGCGAGCTCCTGTGGCAGAGCAGCCAGGCTGGACTGAGGGATGCTCAAGTAAAAACAGTCTCTTTTTATAAAACCCCAGATACCACAAATTCAGGGATGTTTAATCCAGTGCATCTGTCATGAGGATGGGGGATCCTGCTAGTTGCAAAATGATGGTCTGAATCTGATTTCTGAATGTCAACAGCCTGATATTTTAGGGTGAGCAGATCCAGTGTTTTGGCATGGGCTGATGTCTCTATTTATTTTTATCACTTATTTTTATCCAAGGGCTACTTCACCCTATACAGAAGAACAGAAACCTCCTGCAGTAACTGCTCCACTCTGGGACAAAGGGTGGGTTAGCTCCTTGTTGCCTTCTGTAGATGGGCTGATGCCAGCTGGGTGTGACGGGCTGTGCACACTGAAAAAAGATGGAAAGATGCTGAAAGGACAGGGGGATCAGGCTGGCTGTGCAGTGAGGCTGCTGCCAGTGTCACTCAGCTTCCCATGTCTGAAAGAGCTTGCAGTGCACTGGGCTTGCTCTGCAGAGCTCAAGACCATCTCCATTTTAGGGAATGCAAGAGTTTCTCTCTTTCCCCAGAAGGACAAGAAGTCATCCCAGCCCTGTCCCCAGGCACCACAGGGAGGAGACCTGAGGACACACAGCTTTGAAGGGCACAGGAATGCACTCACTTTCACAGATTTTCATGCCTGCACTTCCTAGCTCTCCCAAAAGTGACTGTGTGGCAGATGGCTCTGACGTGTAGCACACTCACACCCAGAGGATAAAAATATTCCCCAACAGATTCCTGGCAAGTGAACGTCAGTCACCATTGCTCCAGAGCTGGCCATGGCTTCCTGTCCTCCTCAGTCCCCCATCTGGGGGTGCAGAGAGGGTCCCCAGGCTGCGTCTCCCCAGTGGCATCACACAGATTGATGCTGGCAGCTGGGCTGACATCCCAGATCCATGCTGACTCACCTGCACATCTTCCACAGCATTCCTGGGGACATGTCCCCATCCTCCCTGCCCCAGGTGGCCTTACATCTGGCTGCCACTGAGAGGTGGGATGAGACGCTGTGTCTGCCTCACCCGGGCCTTTCTCAGTGTGATGACAGCCATGATGTTTAATTCTCCATCCACACTCACATCATCTTCCTATGGCCATGAGGTGGGGCTGGAATGGGGACTGCTTGAGGCAGGGGGATTGAGAGGGACAATGCTTGCAGGGCAGAGAAGAAGATGGACAGCACAATCCAGGGATGACAGAGGAAACAAGCCCCCATCTCATTCTTGAATTTTCAGCTCTTCCCAGCAGCAATCCCCTGCTCAGCCCTCACTCGGACATTCTGAGCTATATTTACAGCAGGTATCGCTGCCTGAGCTGATTTATTTTCCTTTTATTCCACTCTTAAGAGTTGGTTCAATGCTGGTGCCAGCCTGGGATAGGGTGGGCACTGGCAGGGCAGGGGCAGAGGCTTGTGGGTGCTGTGAGCAGTGGCACGGCCAGCACACACACTCCAGAATGTGCAGCCTCCTGGTCCACACATAAGCTCACTCATCTGTAGGGGTCACAAAACTCTGGAGCTGCAGAGATTAGGACTGGAAAAAGCATCAGACACCTGATGTCTTCCTCCCTGGCCCAGAAAAACCGACCTCAAGCTGTCTTCTCCCTGTCTCTTCTCAAAATCCCTCCTCAATCAAGACTGTGCAGTCTGTCCCAGCTACTGACTGGACATTTCGTTGCACAAAAGCATTTCTTAATGGCTAACCTAAACCTCCTTGGCTACAATTCAAGCTGGCTATCTTTTTCCTCCTATCTCCTGTACATGGAGAAAACATACCTTGCTATCAGCAGAGCCCAAAGCTCTTGGCACATGTGGCTAGCACAACACGGCATGGCTGGAGATGGCCCCTGTTGCTGTTGGTGGCCCCAGCAACTCTGGGCCTCAGCCCCTGCAGACCTGGGGCAGAGGGAACAACCCCAAGCCTTATTTGGAGCAGCAGGAAATATTCTCCAACATGGAAAGGAGAGAGAGAGGGAGAGGCATGTTCAGAGCAGCAGATAACCCAGCCAGCTGGCATTACTTAAAAATGAGTAATAGCTACGTATCACCTGAACTCCCTCATGCCAGATAAAACACTGTGGAGCAGAGCCAGAGGAGAGGGAGCCTGTTGTCCCACAGTTACCAGCAAGGCCGTCCCAGTCCCCTCTGATGCTGGGCATCCCCACTCCTGGCAGCTGGTACCTGTGGGCAGGCAGCTGGTTTCCACCAGCAGCTCTGGTTTCCCTGCCCAGGCCATGCTGTGCTTGTCCAGGGATGGAGCTGCACAGGGATGGTCAGCACAGAGGTCAGAGTTGGTTTTTGAGAACTTGGGAAGATCAGTGTGAACTTACCAGGGGGAGCTCCAGAGGTCTTAATTACTGCAACCAGCACTTCATCTGGGGCCTTTCATTCTGCTCAAAGCACTTCCACCTGGGCACCAGTCCAGCCAGCGTTTGGTTTGTAGACATCTGCCTCGTTCCAGCGGGGATGCACGTCACTGCCTTTGAGGTTTTTGTTAGCAGAGGGGAGCAGAAGTGGCCTTCTCCTTTAATATCACCTGGGATGCAGAAGGTAAAACAGGTCAAAGGAGAGCAGAGGGAGCACCAGCTCTCAGCAGGACATGACCTAGTCCTCTTCTGTACCAGGCTTCAGTATAAATAAAATAATGAGATATTAAAAAAAAAAAAGATGAAACATTTTTTTTAACCCTCAGGCACTTTGTTAATTCTGTTTATAGGCTATTTCAAAAGAATTTGTAAACACACAGTGGAAAATATGTGTGCTACACAGGTGGAAGTAAACAAAACCTGCTTAAAAACCCACTGCTGCATGCAGAAGGTACTGGCAGCACACACTGCTCATCCTCTGGATCACCTGGCTGGACAGGCTGATGTGGCTCCTCTTCCTAACAGTGCACTGCTGGACACAAAACTCATGAAGGAGCAAGCCAGGGGAGTGTTGGCTCAAATCCTGCTGCTTGAGAGGACTTTTCCTTGGACCAAAGTGATCACAGCTCCTGTCCCCCTCCCAGGTTCAATGCCCATCACAGGGTATAATGTGGGTCCTAGAGAGTGCAACCCCTTCTCACCATCCCAGCCCCTAAATGGATTAAGCACCATCCATACCACAGCAGGGATGTACATCCCTTGCCTTTGGCTCCATCCTCCTTGTCCAGCAGGGCTGGGGCAGCACGCTGGCTGCCGGACATTCCTGGTTATATCATTGCTGCTTGAAATCCTTTTCTTTTTAATCTTCTTTTTTCATTCCCTTCCATTCTTGCCCCTCACCCCCCATGGTTTAAAGTTTTCAAATGAAAATATGCAAGTTGTGACTTGTGGGTAGTGAGTCGGGGCTTGCAAGGAAAGAGGGAGGGAGGAGGGAGGAAAAGAAAGAGTGATCAGCTCAGAGTGCCAGCAATTGTTTTTATCCTTTCCAGATGAAGGAAAAAGATCATGTTATTTGTTCAGCATACAGTTCCAGATTTTCAGGAGTGAAATCTGAGAGCAACATGTCAACGGTCTGTCTTGAGAGCCGGGGTGGATGGCGGCCTTTGTGCTCCCAAACACCAGCAGGGCCAGTATGCTCAGCTGAGGAAAAGAAAAGGCTCCATTCTCACACTCTGAAGTGGTGGCATTAGATATCAGCAAGATAATGGGCCCAAGGCCTAGCCCTATTTCTTCTCCCAACCCAAAGGCCCCAGGCTGCTGGCTTTGATGTACTCATTTATTTGCCTTTACCACTCTCACAGATGATATTTTTAACCGATATTGTGGTTTGGGCATAGACTGGGGAGAAAAGGGGGGGGGGGGAAGAATGAAAGTTATTTTATTTCAACAGCTGATCAGGAGAGAAGAAAAGAAAAATAAAAATAAAAATAAAAAAAGAGAAAACAAAAACTCCACCCGGCCATTGGTTACCCCGCAGGTCGATGTTTCCTGCTGTAAATCAGATCTCGCATCAGCCCGGGCAGACACCGCGGGCTGGGGCCGGTGCTAGGGGCTCTACAGCCCAGGGCCAGGGCATTTGCACTTGAATCCCAAGGGAGCAGGAGGGAGATACGGGGTCAGGGAGGTGGCCAGTGGCGAGATTCAGGCAGGGCTGATTGATGTGCGGGCGGTGTGGGTGGTCCCCACGGGGCCGGAGCGTGCCCGCATGGGATGGGGACAGCGGGAGCATCACTGTCCCTCGGTGTGTGCCCATCCCCTGCCTCCCCCTGGAAACCCAGCAGGGAGGCAGGGAGCCTTCAGACACAGCCAGGGCAGGGTGGGGGACGAATTAAGAGAGGGACAAAGCAAAAAAAAAAAAAAAAAAAAAAAAAAAGAAGAAAGGACTTTTCTCGATACCTTATTCCCACAGCCTATGTGGGAGCAATGCTCAGCATCCCCATGTGCACAGGCCGGGAACCTCCCAGGATGACCAGTGCAGGGCTGGGCACAGCCCCACATCTTCCTCCAGAAAAAGGTGTCTTGGAGGAGGTGAAGACTCCAAAACATCCTCTGGAGAACCCTTCACTGGAGGACCTGGCATCCCACTGGCTCTGATGTCCACAATTTGCACTCTCTTGGCTCCATCTCAGTCTGAAAGACTGACATCCCCTCTGTGCCATGCTCAGACCTTGCTTCCAAATCTGCCTCTGTGCAAAATCACCATCTCTCCTCCTTACAGCAACCCCCCCCACGCCCCCAAAACAACCAGCTCTCGTGGATCCCATGGGGCAGATGCTCACCACAGATTCTTGTACAAGAGGGGAAAAAAAAACACTCAGCAGTTTTTGCTACTAATGGGCAAAAAAAAAAAAAGTTCCCTGTGGAAAATTTCTTTGTGACTCATATCTCTGTTTTGGTTGAGAAAGCAAAGCATCAGGTAGCTGTGTGCCTGCTCTTCTCCTGTGACATGGGGCTTTCTGCCTGAAAATAACCGTAAGCAATGCTGAGATCCTGCAATTTAGATTTCACAATACTTAATGTAAGTGCCCGGCACTTGAAATTGTTGTCTCAGCTCTTTAAAAAAGTTTTGGGTTTTTTTTTTCCCAAGTCCCATGGCTGCAGTGGGAAAACTCAAAACTCACACCCAAATAATGCAAAAAAACCACATGGCAGGAATGGAAATCCAAATTAATTATTTCTTAATTTTAAAATTCCTTAAAATTTGATTTGGTTTCTAAGGCAGGCCTGGCTCACTCACCGGCTCTGACACTGCTGGGATAACAACACTGTGGCATTGACAATGACACCAGCTCCTATGGGTGTTTTTATTCCCAGAGCCTGTCAGCTGGCACACATGTCCCAGAGACACAGACATGCTCCTACATCACCTAAGCCACATGCCAGCTGCAGGACCTGGTGCAGAATGGGCTCCTGCTTTGCTGGGACATGGTGCAGCCTCAGTCTGTGTGAAAGGTGTGCCCCTGTGATAGCAGTGCTGAGGTAGGAGGTGCTCTCAGCATCCAGAAGAAGTATGCTTCAAAAGCAGGAGCATCTGGCCTCTCTCAGAGGGACACTTTCAAGTGGAAAAAATATAAAAACAAAGGGTTTATTAACCTGGATGTTACCATTGATATGTACCTGCACAGGAGCCCATGGAAGAGAGGAGACTGAGGGGAAAAAGAGCATGGGAACATGCCAGCAGGTGAGGCAGCAGCACCTTCCCACTTTGTGAGCACCTCAGGGCTCATCACACTCAGGAACACCGAACAAATTACGTTTTAACACTTTGTCTAACCATGATTGTTTTGGGATGGAGCACCACAAACTGCACAAATCCCTTGGCCAAACACTGCCCAGGGAGAGGCAGAATTGGTGGAGATCCCTTAGAAGAGGCAGAGCAGGTTTGGCTGGGCTGACAATGAGAGCATTCCCTCGTCTCTCCTGCACGCTCCAGACACCCTCTGGAAAACACTCTGGCCATGGCTTGCTCTGACCTTCCTGTGCACCTCTGGTAGCAGTGATTTCATTGCCTGAGCCACGCTGCCCCTGCTCCTGCAGCCAGCTCTGCCCTTGGGTTTCACACTGGTAACAGGAACAACTTTCTGCAAGTCCCTCTGCAGCAGCCCAGAGCCCATCCAGGCACCCCTGGCAGCCCTGCAAACCATCCCACGCTGTCAGGAACAAGATCAAGAGCAGAAGTGCCATGTGAGGCTGTGCAAAAGAGGTGGTAAAAGTGGAATCCACTTATCCCACAGTCAGCAAACAGGAACATCAGGATCTTGACTTACTCCTTTAGAGATTGGATTAGCAGATCAAGACCACAATGACGAGGAGCTTGTGCCAGACAGTCACCAGAGATGGAGTCTGGCAGCCCATCAGGCAGTGGGATCAATCAGTCTCCTTGAAAATAATTAAATGATCTGTCTATATCATGCTTAAAATGATCACTCTTCAAAGACTGTAAAAACAACTTTCAGGCAAGAAGCATGGAAAATGCACTGAGGTTTGAGTGAGTGTGCAGGATGAGCTACAGAGCAGTGGTTGTTGTTATTGTTATTATTACAGTTATCATTATTATGCCCTCACATACAAGGGCTCTTTGCCCCCCTAGGAGTGAATGATTGTTGTGGAGGTGTCTACAGAGGGAGGTGACAACAAGACTGTCCAACAGCCACACACAGAGCAGTTGGGGGTCCCCTCCTTCCCTGGGTGCTCACACCCTACCTGCACTCTGTTCTGAGACCTCCCAGTGCTCCTGCTTCTACCTCATCCCTTGCTTGCCCCCCCCAAAACTGGGGATTTTGGCTCATGCCACCTACAGCTGCCATCTCCCCTCTGTGCCTGTCACCTGCACCTCTGAAGCAGTGGCCCCACAGGGGGATGAGTTAGTCCCAACATCAGTGGGCTTCTTTGTCTGTGCCTGGAAAATACATAAATTATTAGTGGTGAAACCCTTCAGCCTCGTGACGCAGCAGCAGCTGAGGGGAAGCAATAGCTTCCTCTTGAGCATCACCACAGAGCTGGAGCTGGGACACTGATGACGAGAGTTATTCTCCGCTTTTCTGCTCTTTTTTACTTTTTTTTTTTTAATTTTTTTGCGGTCACACATTTGGTGTCTGCAGGGTGGTTTCCATAAACGTGGCACAGCTTTTACAATACTAAATAAAGCAGCATGCAAATCCCATCTCCACATTTGCAGACTTGGGATGTTTAAAAGGTGCAAGACCCATGTCTAGTTATTCTTTCACCAGCAGATATGCTGCTGCTAAACATTTGTGTCCAAGCTGTGTGACACAGCCATCCCATGCAGCCAGGCTCATTTCCCTGTTCAGCCTTTCTGCTGGATCATCTCCAGCTTTAAGGCAATCCCTGTTCTGTTAATGAAGATTGTCCCTCCCAAAGCAGCTTTGTGTTATGACCCTCTGGACTGGTCAAGCCCCCAGCATCATCCTCATCTGCCAGTGCAGAGCCTGGTGCCAGGGATTTCCTCCCCATTGTGACTCTCAAAAAGCTGTCACCTCTGCCATGGCTTGAGAAGTGGGGCACCATTTCCTAGCCCAGGCCTTGGTGTCCCTTGCTCTGTGTGGGAGCACCTCAAGGTAGTGAAAGGGCAGGAACCTGAGCCCACACAGCTGCTATTGCCCCTCACCCCAGTGCCATGGGGAAGCAAGACTGGGCTGCTCTGTACCCAGCCTCGGGCACTGAAATGCATCCAGCTTAGAGCAAAACACCCCCTGGTTCCCCAAACCCAGCCAGGCTGGCTGTGGGAGCTCAGGGCAGCAGTGCCCTGGATCCTTTCAGAGCTGTGCCTTGGGAAGAGCTGCTGGTCACAGGCACAGAGCAGCCCCCTTGCTGCCACTGGTCCTGCACTAACAAACCAGTGTGACCCCACAGGCCTGAGCTGACTCTCTCTGCGATTAACCAGGACAATTAATACTTTTACTCCTCTGTAAGACAGCATCTCCCTGCCCCACACTGCCCAGCCTGGCCCTGTGAGCTCCCAGCATTTTCTGGAAGCTCTGGCAAGGGCTTCCATGGCCATTCAGGTGCCGTGCCCAGCCTGAATCAGCAAGGTGATGAGCAGATCCTTTGCAGGGGGTTTCACAGCACCAAGGCTGGTGACATCACTGGAAAAAAATCCCCTTCCCTTGCCCTCCTGCTCTATCATCCTTGTCACGGGCAGAACAGTCAAGAATCTGGAGCAAGGGCCCTGCTAGAATGATTCAAGAAAGCAAGATACTGGTACTTTGGTGGGCTGGAAATAGTATTGCCCTCCTCTGACATGGTCACAGGAGGCTGAGCACAGCAAAGCCATCCCTGATACCTCTGTGGCACTGCCATGGCACAGTGTCCATGCTGGTTACCACATTCAGGAGATATTTATCCCACACATGGTGACAGGCAATAGCAGTAACTTACACCATGGGTCTGGCACCCTGAGCCAAATCTTGGATTGTTCCACAAGTTTCAGCTCAACATCATGAGTCACTAATGCCACCATTCTCCCTTTACTTTTTTTTTTTCCATAAAACTTTGTTTTTCCATCAAATGGGAACAAATACACCCAATACCAGGAATTTTGCTAGATGGAGTCCAGATGACAAGTTCTCAGAAAATGCTGTCAGCTGCTGAGATTCAGATTCAAGAGACATCATCCAATATTAACCATAAACAACACGGGCAACAAAATGTCTGGCAGATCTTGAAGTGACACGAGATGCCTGTGCTCCACAGCCAGCCCGTTTCACACCACAGGAAAGGTCACCACTTTAATCCACTTCTGGGTGGAATGTACACAAATGTCATTCTTCCTCACATCTGTAATTAAACAGCCTCTTGCTTTGCTATCCAGCCCGTGTTTATTTTCCCATTTGCTAACATGGTGGATGGTAATATAATATGACACTGAAGGGATACAGGCTGCTACAGGCAGGCTTTCCACTTCTTTCTAGTGATTTGCCTGCAGAGAGCTGGAGCAAAGGCTGGTTGTGCTGCTTGGATCCAGCAGTGATTTCCTTTCTGGATGTGCAGCATCTTTGCACATTGAAATAATAACAGGAGAGAAATCAGTGAAAGCAAACGAAAACAAATGGCAGAGATCCCTAAATGTGTTGACTTGTTGCAAGAAGTTGCTGAGGTCTCTGCTGGGCTCCTACAAGGGAGAAGACAGCGAGTAAATTGGGAGGTTGAGGCTAAAGCTGTACTTCTGCTATGAAAAATCTGCTTTTCAACACTGGTAATGTGCTGAATCACTTGGGGGAAGTCTTCCTTCTCCCTGTGGCCACCAAGGAGCATCTGAAATAACGCTGGATAATCCCTAATGGGGTCCTTCCTTCCCCACAAAGTGCTCTGGGGTACCAGCTCCAGCTCCCACCCCAACACACGGCACCCAGGAGGAAAAACTCCACACCAGCAAGAATGATTTTTCCCTCTCCAAACCTTCTGGGCTGCAGAGCTGGCACATGGAGAGCCTCCCCAGGAGCTGGACGTGAGGGCTTTGCAGGGAATGGCATTATCTGTCAGGAAGGGCTGTGGGGTACAGCACTTTGCAGCCCCAAGGCATGGCCGTATACTTCAGATCCTAGCATGCTCTCAGCAAAGCAACACCAAGATGTTTATTTTCAAAAGGATACAATGTGTGACAAAATAAATGACATTTGATTAATACCCACTGCTTTTCTGGGGTTTTTTTTGAAGGCAGTAAATTTGCTGACTGTATAAACATGCCACAGTGCTTCATCTTCCTTTGCCAAAACTTCAGTTACCTCATCTCCAGGGAGTACTCTTAGTAACATTTTGACAAGCCTGTTTAGGGGGTTGTTTGTGGGTTTGGGTTGCTTTTTTCCCCCCACTTTTGCTTCTTAGGGAGGTCTCCCATGAGCAAGCCACAGGCTGGAGCTGAAGAAAATCCACCCCTTCTCTTCATATAGGGACCTTCACCATGTCCCTAAGAGAAAACCCAAATTCCTTCTAAGGACCAGCGAGCATCCTCCAATGTCATAGTTTCACCCCATTCCCTTCTGGCTGCAGATTTCCATCCCCCAGTACCTCCATACCTAACTCTTTGCTAAGGTAACAACATACTGGGCTAATTTGTGATTTTGTTGGTGCGCCCAGCTGAATCACCCCCAGGTGTGGAGCTCAAACATAAAAATCTCTGGGTTTCTGAGAATGGACACCTGTTTCTAGGGGGTGTGGTGTGTGATCTGGTAAAGCTTTAGCAGCACTTGTCAATCATTAAGCTGCAGCGCTGCTGGAAAGCTCAAGGAAATTCCCACCAAGGCACCTGTTTGGAACCAGAGGGTATTTTTCCGGGCTGCTTTAGCTTAGGTGAGCTGGAGAGCCTGCAGGGCAGGACTGGTCTGGTGGGCTTGGCCAGTGCCACCACTGAGCTGTGTGCTCCAACATGGGAAGGAGGCATCTCAGCAGCACACCTGGCTGTTTGGAGCATTTTGAGTGTTTGTGTGGTTTCATATATTTTATTTTAGAGACTTATGCGGCATCCCATGCGTGGTCCCTGCTGCAGCCTGCTTGTCTTCCTGCTCCTTTGGTGCCTCTTGCCCACCACCACTGCCTCCCATCCACCTCACCATGGGCCAGCAGCTGCCAACAAAGCAGAGCAGGAGGCAGTGCAAGACAGTCCCTCCTCCCTGCCAGCACAGCAGTCCCACCAGGACCCTGAGCTGTGCACAACCAAGCACCCCCCAGGGCTGGGGAGCAGCTGGAAAGTGCCTTTTTGGTTGGTGGCATCTCCCTTGCTGTGCCCATAGCTTAGCATGCACCAGTTTGGACTGACAAGCAAATCAAAATAGCTGACAGCACAGGATTCCACGTGTCCCCCTTCTGCAGACCCACAGGAACAGACCCATGTCCAGATGCCAGGTTTCTCTGATGCTGCTCTCTGCATTCTCCATGCAAGGGGCATTTTGTTTCAATTGGGAGCCCCAGTGAATCCAGCCCTGGATCCTTGTTAGGCCCACGCTCCAGAGGGCTTGAGGGCTTTGCTCATGGAGATGAATGAGAATTCCGAAAACCTCCCTGAAAAACGAAACTGAGACACTCTAGATTTCACTTCCCAAAACAGCATGAGCTGTAAGCACCAGCTGTTTTTAGCAGCTGTTCAGTGTGTTAGATTTTACCATTCCAGCACTAAACTATTAGTCAATTGATTAATGAACTGGAACTTCCCATCCAACAAAAATATTTTGGTTTTAAATTATAATTTGATGCGTGGTTAGTGCAGAAATACATTACACATGCTTAGCACATGTTTGCATCTCACCACCACCCTCAGACACAGGGAAAGGTGTCGGCTTCCTCACCTTTTTAAGGCTGCTTGCAAACCCCTCCAGGGAATGCAGTTTTACCTTTAATGCAGTTTTTCATTTTGCAGAGTACACAAGGGGTGATGCTGCTCAGTCCTGCCCACATGTGGGATGTGCACGGGGCCAGCAGGCTCCTGCCACCCCACTGCTGCCAGTGGAGCTTAAAGGATCTGCAGAACCTTAAACTTAATGCAGGAAGCATTAAGGTTAACTGGCAGGAGTGAGGGCTCGACCACCTGAGACAGGAAACATTCCCAATGTTTCCAGGCCTTCATCTGATGCCAGCACAAGGTCACAGCCCACGAGGCACCACTGGGACACAGTGCTGGCAGCTGCACCCAGGAGTCCACAGCTCTGCACGGGGAGATGTGGGGACTGGAATCAGCAACAGCTCAGGACTGGCCCTGGGTTTCATCACAAAGCTAAAAATTATCTGGAAAGGAGTTTTTCCATTGTTTGTTTATTTTTTTCTCCCCAGAAGCACCTTCATGCCATAAATGCCTCTATTCAGCTAAACCCCAGTTATTTACTCTGGTGACACACTTTGCTGGCCAGGAGTGGCCACCACTGGTGCCAAAGTCCCATCACTGTGTTATCATGGTGCTGTGTGTATGCACAGCTGAGCTGCAGCCCTGGCACCTGCCAGCAGCTCAAGCCCCCCTCCTCCTTGACTCATATAAACATATTATCATATATATGATATGTATACTCACTAATAATATAAAATAGTATCAATAATGATAAAAATTGAAATAATCTCGACTGTGTATTAGCAGTTAAACCTGCATGCCCTGGGACAAGGTTTGGAGTTCCAGGTACACATGCAGAGGGGAGGTGACAGTGCCCATCTCCTGATGGAGGGGCCCCATCCCATGGCAAGGCAGGTCACAGTAACAGAAGTGGTGTAGAGAAACAAACAAGGGAAAAAATATTCCTTATCTCTTAGGATGGGAATGAAACACTGCCCAAAACTGAACATCAGCTCTATTCCACCTTGGTGGCCAGGGCATTCCTTGCAAACCCCCTGTTAAGATGTGCACAAACCCAGGGCAGGGGAAAATCCAACAGCTTTTTCAGGTTATAATTCAACATGCCTTTTCAGGTTATAATCTGTTATTTTATAAACTTGGCAGGTAGTGGGCTCAAAGGCTGTTTTTTGTGACCTCTGATCATAACAAAGTCTCCAGCAAGCATAGCTCTGCTAAACAGCAAAGGGAATCCAGGCACAGTGTGCCTCAGAGGGGTCATCTGCTGAGAAGCATCAGCATCACACCGAGGTGATACAAGTGGGAGAACCCATCAGGCTTTGTGAGACACAGCAAGGCACAGCCCCCGCCAGCTCCTCAGAGAGAAAACACACTGGACTTGTACTGAAAAACTGCTGCCACCCTCCCATCCTGCTGCTTATCTAAGGAAGCAGCAGCACACAGAATATTAGTGACATAGTATTAGAGGAGATGATGTCCCTGCATTGGTACCTGGCGAGGCAGAGACAGCAAATCATCTCTGAACAAACCCAGAGCCCACTTCCACCCCCAGCACTCCCGGGGGATGAAAGGAAAATGATCAGAAGGGAAGAAGTGATTCAAATTCAAGTGGCGCTAATAAAATATTCCCTTTGGTGGAGCAGAGGCTCATGGGCTCAGCCAGCTGCAGCACGGAGAGCTGGGGTGATGTGAAGAGCTGGGCCAGAACAAGAGCTGAGCAGCAGGAAGGTGAAGAAATGCCTCTGCCAGCACCACCAACAGCTCTCCCTTGTACCACCCCATGCACCAGGACCCCTCTGACCCAGGGGTCAAAGCACAGTCCCAAGAGACAGAGAGATTGCAGTTTGGTTTGTGAATGTGTAAAATATAAAACACAAAAACATGTAAAATACAAAACCACATCACAGTTCATGGATGCAAAAAATGAGCCCTTACAGGAATGTCACCAGCAGTGCCTGAACAGCCCCAGCACTCACCCTGGTGTGGATGGGACAGGAGGATTCTGAAACGCAGAGGACAGGTCTCCAACAATTAACCATCAGGTCAGGCCATGAGTTAGCCCAGATCTGCTCCTCTGCATCAGGAGTGGTGGACTGGGAGTTAACATCTCCTTGCAGAGGAGGGGGGGAACAATCATCTCTCCTTCTGCCACAAACCCAAAGCACTGCACACAATTCCAAGGCTTCAAAACAGAGTCAGGCAGGTCAGCCCCACCACTTAGACTGGGTAAGGTTTTCACTCTCCAAACCATCTGACTGCATGGTTTGGAATTATCTACTTTTCCCTAAACATAAAGGTGCTGTAAAAGAGGCCTGATGCACACAAATATTTGAAGCATGCATGTGTGTGTGAGGGGGTGTATGCAAACATACATGCACATGCTGCAGCTTAAGATACTGCAGATATAAACACTCTAGTAAAGGCAGATCTTAAACAGAAATATGCAACCATCTTGGCCACAAACCAAACCAAACCCATCCATTTAATCAAAGCAAGTCAAGTCTTTCCCTGGTGTCCCTGAGCTGAGCACAGTTGGTGCTCCCAGGCTGCCCACTCCAGTACAACACAGGCTATTGTCTCACACACATGGGAGGCTACTTCCAGAGCACCACTTAGAGAGCAACCAATCTTTATTTTAGAGATAGCTTACGTAAAGGAACATGCAAAGAAACACATGAGTAAGAGTCTCATCTGCCTCAGGCTCCTGTAAATCCTTTTCTTTTCCCCTTTCATAGCACAGCACATTGGACAGTCATTGTTCACCCTGCAGAGCACAGCGTGTACATCCCCACCATCTGTCCTTTGGATGGAGCTGTGTTTGCAGGATTCCCATGGGAAAGGAGGTGCTTCACTTCTGAAGAATGAAACCAGGTTGGTGCATGTGCCACAAGGATGCTGGTGGGGATCAGCCCCCTGCACTGAAGGGCTTCAGGACCTGGCTGGGAGGTGAGCAGCAAAATCACCTGCAACTTGCTGTGATGCAGGTGGGCTTTGTGCCCAGGGGAGCACATCTCCACCACAGTCCCAGTGCACAACAGCTTCTCTTCCACAGCATCTTTCCTCCTGCCACGTGTCTGATCTTCTCTCTCCCCTGTCTTCACATGCTCTCTGTTACGTCCTGACCAGATTCCCAGGGGTGAGACTTGAATTTGGAGTAAGTACAAAATCTGCTTGAACTACAGAAAAAATCTGAATTAAGTCAACTAGGATCAGGGGTATGATATTTGCTGAGAGTATTCCATAAACCATAGGTGTTCTGTACCCCATGCATATTCAAACAACTCAAAATGAAATATGGTCTTCACCTTAACAGCAAGGGAGACCTCAGTGTTCAAAAACTGCGAGGAACACAATTTAATATGAACCTGCTTATATTAAACAGGATTATCTTTAAAAAGCACTGATAGATATTTACTAGTTGCCATGAACCAATACGTTTTAAATTGGGATTTTTTTCTGTGAAGAGTCTTGAAAAACTGACTCAGGTCATTTGTCCTGTTTTTGGAAATGTGCATATATTTCAGAAGAGGTTACAGATATCCTCCTCACTAAGAAAAGGCATGGAGAGACACGGAGTGATGCCACCAGGACTGCTCATGGCTGGTGGCCCAGCAGCAGTGGGAGGACCAGGGCAATGCCAGCAGCGGGACTGGGGAGGGTTGCTGCACTCCCAGGGTGGCTGCTGGGGACTGCAGCACCATCTTTGCTTTGCTGATTCAGAAGCTGCTTATTTGCAGAGATGTCATCCATATCCAGGTCATAGGCCAGCTCTGAAAGCAGAAGGAGAGAGGTGATCAGTAACAGGTGGTGTGTGCCAACATTCTGACACACAGCACATTCAGCCCCCCCAAAAACTGGGGTTCTGGGGGCAGCCCGTGTCACAGCTGAGGGCAGCTGGGTCTGGGTGCAGTCAAGGGCATCATAGGGCTTGATGGGCCACAAGAGCTTAGCAAGCATCTTGTCAGTCCTGCACCCTCCAGCCTCAGTACCCTGTACCAAATATTAATGCTTGGAGAGACCAAAAAATCACAACTGTGAGGTGCCCCAGTAAGAAAACAAAAGAGATAAGGGATGTGCCTTAGCGGAGAGCTACTCCCAAAGAAAAGCAGCTGAGCTTTGGAGGGGGTGTTTAGCAATGCAAATTGTGTCTGCTACCCAGGCACAACAAGGATGCGTGCAGGAGTGAGGAAATCCTGGCGAGCACTAACACTTCCCCAAACCCAGAGTCAGCAGAAGGCCTGGCTCACCAAAGCCTCCTGGCTGTAGGACCTGAGGAAGTCTGCATTCCTGTAATCTTATGTAAGAGCGTGCAAAATATGCTCCTTACAGCACTGAGAACGCATCCCATCCCTGGCCCACCTCATCAAAGGGAGGAATGTGAATGGATCGTGCACTCTGGGCACGCTGGTGTTGCAACATGGAGACTTTGAGATGAAGCACATGTGGGTTGCAATCCAAGAAAACGTCCAGTATAAAAGTTTTGATAGTCCTGGCAGAGGAGCATGGCATTAATAGAGGGAAAAGTTTGTGGGAACCCATCACTGGCTGCGAGGGACCTGCTGAGCAGTAACTCACACTCTCGTCTTGCTGGGTCAGGGAAGAATAAACAAGTCCAAATAAGAAATCTCAGGGCCAAGAACAAAGAGTAAAAGGTGTTTTAAGATGCCATTAGCCAGATCTACTTGAGGCATTTGAACCTGTCAATCAGCTGGGCTGAGTGGGTGCACCCATGCTTGTCTCAAGACAGTGGGGCTCTTGCTCCCCTGGCTTGTGCTGCCATCTCCTTCTGGGATTCAGGTTTCTCACCCAAATGGGAATCAGTTAGGCCTGTTTGTCTTATTTTCAGAGCCTGGCCCCTGGAGCTGGAGGAAACTGGTGGTTTCCATCAGAAGAGACCCTGGCTCAAGCCTTTTACAAGCCTCCTGGATCACTAGCATGTTGGAAAGGTTTGGATCATCCCACCCCACCCCTGAGAAAGAATCCAAGAGACTGAATAAACACTCTATCTAAAAAATGCCACATCAATCCAATGCACACCACTGCCAAGGCAAACAGGCAGTATTTCTTAATCAAAAAATACCCAAACATTGCAAAACAAAAGCAGAACGATGTTAGCGTGACAAGTGAGTCAGCCCAGGCCATCAGAGGGGGACAGCAATGGCTCAAAGGGAGCAGTTATCCATGCACACAGAGGGCCAGGTGCAAGCAGAACCTTCCTGGTTAACTGAGTTCTCGAGTAGATTTACACGAATACTGCAGTTCCTCTTTCCCACAGCTTTTCTTCTAAATAGGAGAGATATGCTGCTGTCCTCTGCACTGCACACCCACGGGAAGAGCAGGGGAAGAAAGGTGCCACCTTGAAAGGGATGTGCTGGGAGACTTTCCAAGCACAGAAAGAACAAGTCCCTCTGGCACGAGGCATGCTCAGGCTTCAGGGCAGTTTGGGAGCAGCCTGCCTGCACCACCTTATTTTCCCAAGCTCATTTCTGGAAAATAAGTGAAGGGATTTGGAGTTAATAAAATCACAGGAGATTATTTCACAGTTGGTTGTTTGACACAAGACTCCTCTGCTGGCACAATGGTGGATCACAGCCTGCCCTAGTGTGTTTTGGAAGGTATTTCCACACATTACAAAGGCTCCTGAAACATAAAAGATGCTCCATGGGGTCACAGTACTATCAGGCACCCACGTGCTCCCAGACCCGTGATCATGAGAGCTTTTGGGGCACAATATTCTCTTACTGGACATCCTAGCAAAACTAAAAAAGTCCCCAGGAACTGAGTAACTACTCTTGCCTTCCCTTTAGAAAAGAAATTTGAAACAAAAGAGTGTTTCAGCAAGGTCCTTAACAGCACAAAGGGTTTTGACAGCCCCATTTACAGTCTTGTTCTGGGATGTAATTTATGGGATTTGAGTTCCTGCAGGGTCTCAATGCAGCAGCTGAATCCCGTTGGAAATGTTCAGCCAGTACCAAAATGAGTGTTCCAAATATATTCTTTGCGTGGGAAATGTTCAAATTCTGGGATTTCACCTCAATTTGAGTAAGGGTAATTTTTTAAATCACAGAATTTCACCCAAATGGGGATGGTGATTCTCTCACTATTCCCTTCTGGCCAAATTAAAGAGAAGGGAATAGAAACCATCTTGTCATCAGAGATTACAGTGCTATTTTCCTTGCCTTGTTTAACTGCTTCAGAACATTAGTGCTTGGGTGTGCCATTTGTTTTCACTGTTCCTTCTATTGTATCCTACTCCTTAGTTGTGCTAACTGTGTTTTTAGGTGTGATGGATTTAGCAAAACATCTTTTATTTTGTATTAATAATAGATCTGTAACCCTTTCACTTAACTTCTAATGACCTTTGCTACATCAGAGGAAAAGAAAATAAAAAGTATGAGCCTCTAATAGACCTCAGCCAGACAATCCAGGCAATAATAACATTAAAAATATTCATCACAGAATCATAGAATTGGTAAGGTTGGAAGGGATCACAGTGAGTCATCTGGTCCAAACTCCCTGCTCAAGCAGGGTCATCCCAGAGCACATGGCACAGGATTGAGTCCAAACATTTCTTGAATATCTCCAGTGAGACTCCACACCCTTTCTGGGCAACCTGCTCCAGTGCTCAGTCACTGCACAGTAAAGAATTTCTTCCTCATATTCAGATGGAACTTCCTGTGCATCAGTTTCTGCCCACTGCCTTTGGTCTTACTGCTTATTGATAATAAACAGATTTCAAATTCAGGAATCCAAATTAGCAAATGATCCTAACCAGGTAGTTCTTGAGACAGCTCCATTATGATTTCCAGCTTTTCTTAGGATCCCTGGTTAGACCAGGTCACCTCTACATCCCTGCATCTTCTGCTCCCACAGCTTCCAGGAATGAAAGACACTTGGCATCAGGGATGGATCTGCAGGATGGCTGCTGGGGTAGCAGAAACCAACCTTGCACGTATTTAATTGTGGCCACTTCCACCCAAAACTTTGCCTTTACGCTGCAAAATAACCTGAGAGAAGCTACTCCTCTGCATCCCCTCTACCCAGCCACCTTCTGCATTAAACATCTCCACCACCCCACCTCTGATCACCCAATTCACTGGCATCAGTTTCTCAGTACAAAGTGGCCCTCTGGCCTGCAAAGACTTTGAGGGGAGGGCAGGAAACTAGAAAAATCTGTTTCTGTTTATAATCAGTCAGAGTCCAGGGGGTATTACGAACAATCTGCACTAATTACAAATTCAATCTTCACTCATTTTGGTCCCTCTTGTCCTCTGGGCTGCAGATTAGATAATCCCTTTAAAATAATAGTCAATCATTAGCTCTGCTTTTCCCCCCTCCCCACGCAAGCCGAGCGTGCCGTGCCGTTTCCCGGAATCCTCGCACAGCTGGTGAAAGGTCTCCAGCCGCACACAAGCCGGTCCCTCCGGAAGCATCTTTTGTAAGCAAAGCCCCTCTAACACAAAGCTGCTGTGCTGTGCTCCCAGGACGGCAGCAGCTTCAATGGCCTCGCAGCGTGGATGACAAAACCCGGCGCCAGCCCTACAACGCCCGCGCTCCGCATCCACAGAATAAAGCGGCGGCATTTTCCCATGGATTAGGGCTGGAATTGGGCGTACTGACTCTGCACAAGCTTACTGGGCAGCAGGCATTAGAAAGCTCTTCTTGCTGAATTACACCAGCTTTGGAGACAGCTACAAAATACGGCTGAACTTGGCTTTTCTGAACAGAAAGTTGGGTTTGAGTTGGGATAAAGTGTCCCGTGGCAGCTGGCACAGCAGGAGCTGGGAGGAAGAGGCACATAGGCTTTCCTCTGCCAAATCCACACTGCCTACCAAAACACTCCTTTTCACCCCAAAAAGGACAACATGGCCTTAAGCAAAGAACTGCTACCAAATGTCTGGCAAACGACCTCCAAGAGCCCTGCTGCCTCAGGCTGGCTCGGCTGCTGCCCAGAGCCCAGAGCCAGGGAATGTCATCTCCCAGCCAGGCATCTGGGCTGCCTGCCTGCCAAGCCTGCCCCAGCAGATGGTCCCAGCCATGGACCCAATATAGTAACAGAGCCACAATGGATGGCCAGGCACGGAAACTGCCTCCCCTGTCACTTGATAGCTCTGCCAGTGCCTTGTGCAGCAGTGGGGTGTGAGGGGATCCTGTCATAGGTGAAGCCATTCAGCCCAACACAGCATATTCAGCCAGCTGGGCTGCTGTGGTGATGGCCCTGGTTTGCAGATGATGGAAACCCTGTGGTGTGAAGGGAATGGATCATGTTTCTAGTGAGCATAAAACACATCAAGTGGAAACGTCACAGACAAGTAGGGCAGCTTGGCAAGCTTCTGCATCTGCAAGCTTCTGCCTGCATCTCTCCTTCAGGAGTGTTTTTTCGTAGGAAAGCACATGCTACCATTACAACTGAAAATGACAATCTCCAGCCTGCGTTGCTTTGTTCCATTTCTTTAAACAGTGAGCATCTTCAGTGTGGGGAAGTTGCCAATAGATGCAGTAGACTGGCTGTGTCCAAACCAGGACAGGATTTCTTAAAGGGAGTGATGTTTGAGTCAAGCCCAAACTGTTGACTCATTACAAGGTGAAGCATAAGAGCCTGTGATTCCATAGGCCAGTCAGCCTGACCTTGGCTGCCAAATCTCTCCTTCTTTACAGTACCAACCATTTCACTCTCACAGGTGATTGCACCTGAAATGTAGAACAGTCCAATTTCATCCCAAACGTTTCCTGCTGGAACAGCAAAGTCTCTGCTCATCTCAGCCTGCAGTTATCTGGTTTTCTCATGCAAACACTCATATTACAAACACACCTCTGCCTCCCAAAGACAACCCCTGAAACCATCCATTGGGTTACATGGCACAAACAGCCACAACTGCATGGATACAGCCCAGACTCCCAACATTCTGCTCCTTCAAAACACCTTAAACTCTTCCAAACACCTAGCCAAGCATGGTTTCATCTCATCAGGGAGGTTTTGCCCTCTGGCTTATTACCATTAAAATCCTGGAGCACCAACAGGTTTGCCAGTTGTCTTCTTGCACAACGAGCTGCAACAGCCCAGCCGTAGGTGCGGCCGCGCCGCTGTGTAATTAAAGCGCTGAGCCAGGGCTGGCCGTGGTGCTTGTGTTGGCACAGATCTCCCAGATGGATGTGCAGCATGTGCATGGTCTTGTGCCTCTGCTTTTCCACCTCCTCCACAGCAATTTAGGAGGTGCGGCTCTTGGGAATATGGATTTGGAACAAAAAAAAAAAAAAAGAAAAAAAAAAAAAAAGAAAAATAAAAAATCCATCTCGACATCACCCTGCTGCCGTTGGCAACATGGCCAAGAGAGCCTGGCATGGCTCTGCAGCAAGGGGTAAAACCAACTTCCTGGGCAGGAACCTAAAGGAATCAGGTTTGGGATTGCTCATTTGCAAACCAAGACTTTTCTCCCGTTTGCCTGTTTGCCCCCCCTTGGCTGCTGGTGTACCAGTGATGGCCCGTGGCCTGCAGCCACACAGAGACCACAGGTGCCACCAGGAACAATGGGGCAGGAAGCTCCCCTGGGATCACTGCTCTCTGGAAGGCAGCAGGAAATGGATTTGGGGGGATCCAGATGTGAGGAAGGTCCATCTCAGTTCCATGCCTGTAACCAGGTGCTGCTCAGGGTACACGAGGCAATGGGCTCTGCCAGGCAGCCAGTATGCACACCCTGGCTCCCCAACCTCCAGTACTGCCACAAAAGTCTCTCCACACACATCCACAAGCTTTTGATGTGGTGAAGGGACAAAACACCCTCAAAACCCAACACAGTGTACAGGCAGAGGGGCTGCACCAAGCCCCCAACTCCAGCGATTGCTCCTTCCCCCTACCTTGGCCAGAGGCTGGTGGCCAAGGAAGGGCCATCATTTATGACCTGGGCCTATGTTTAGTTTGAAAACATACTCGTTACATTCTTCTTTGCTCCCTGGTTTGTTCTAGATCTACCCTGAAGAGAATCTGGCATCTGCAATTGCATTCCTCGTTTTCCCCTTGGCAGAGCGTGAAAGAGTTTCTGAACTGCGCTTGCAGAGCAGAGCCACAAAAACGTGTTTAGCAAAATGCACTCATGTAATCTATTAAAAATTAACAAATCTCATTAGCATTATTAATTGGAAGTGCCAGAGTACTTGTACTTGCTGATGAAGCAGCGTTACCCTGGTCTGATATCCAGATGTACAGTCCAGAAGAAGAGCTGCTACGTGAAGGAGCTTAGAAAAAAAAACACTGAAAAATAGGGAGATAAACATGTATAGCCAAAAAATCTACAAAGACAGGAGTCAAGAAATAAAAAGAGGAATAGCTGGAAACAGAGGAGTATGAATAGAAGTGAAATTATTTAAGTGGCAGCAATACAGGACTGGGTCAAGCAATGGTCCTGCAGATCCCCCAGTATCTCAGCCCACTCAAATGTGGAGTCATCTTCTTCCTGCTTGAAGACCTTCAAGACCTAAATCACAAAGACATCCCTTCTGATCACTCTGCTGCCACCTGAGACAGTCTTGATTTTGGGAAGTAAGGTTCCCAGTGATAGCAGAGCAAAATTAAATGCTTCATATTCCCTCTAATGACTGAAAACAACATACTCTCATTGAACTAAAATTTTCTCCTTCATGTTTTCTTCCCCAAAAGCTCTCAGATATGACCAGGAGAGGAAGTTCTTTCTTGCTACATGCTGGCCTTCAACTCTCTAAGCTCAGGACATTCAGGTATTAGCAGGACCTGACAAAATGCAGTCCTAAGGGGAATGCAATGGTCACTGCCCTCCAGATGTTAGCCACTAAAAGCAGCCCTCAAGGCAGAAGGATATTTCTCAATGCTTGATTAGAAAGCTCATGGTGTTGTTATGGCACCCAGGAACATCTGCCACCTTCCTTTGTGACTCACTGTGTGTGGAAACCAGACATGAAAGTGCCCAGGCCACAGAGACCAGGGGTTTGTGGCATTCCTGCTTCAAGTAGGCAACCTGGAATGTGCCTCTTCAATCAGAAGGGACAAGGACTTTGTGCAATGTCTACACTCAGTGAGAAATCCCTGGACATCCACTAGGCTACAGTTCACGATGCCAAAGGAAGTATCTCGAGTGAGATTTCAGGTCAAAACCCAAGAATTTGGGTTGTGCATGGACATACCTGCTCAGCCACAGCAGAGCTGGCAGGTAGGCTCAGGCACAGTGATGCTCCTCTGCTCAGCCTGCCTCTGCTCCTGGAGAAACTTCCTGAGGTTTTGTGCTCTGACACTGCCCAGGATCACCAGCATGGATGGACAGCAAGCTCCCCCTGGCCATGGCAGGGGAATGTTTGTGTAGAGCAGGAGCTGAGGTGAGAGAGCTGCCAAGGGAAGGGAGCCAAGTGGCAACAGCATCGCCTGGCTTTTTTCATTGCATTAACCTGCATAAATAAACAAATAAAAATAAATAAATAAAATCCTGGACCTGCATTAAAACAACATTAAAGTGACTTCAGCCTATAAAAATGGGGTAATGCAGAAGGTCCTGGGAAACATCACCATACTCAACTTTTCCACTTTCTACAGAAGAAGGTTTGGGTTCATAGGCTGCAATGTTTGAACAGCTTCAGGACATGTTCCCTGTACTGGAAGCAGCCCCAGGAACAGCCTCTGTAGTCTGAAACCAGGACCTGGCTTTGCACTGCATGGCTGTGAAGAAAGACCCAAATTAAGCCCAGCTGCTCACTGGGTGCCTGTAACATCTGGCACAAACCCTGGCTGATTTCTGCTCCCTGCCTCCCTCCCAGGCCGAGAGCAAACCCTGACCCCACAGCACTGGTGGAATGATGGTGCTAAAAGCTGGATCTGAATGGTGGTGGCAGTTCCAATGGGAATCCCAGTGCCATCCCTGCTGAGCACCAGGACACTGTGGCTGCAGCCTGGGCTGTGCTGGACCTCTGCCATCACACTTACACTTTCCTGGGGGCCAAGGAAATAATTTCCCTGTCAGGCTTGGGACCATGCTGGAGCTCAGGGAGATCACCTTGACTGCTCCCAGTCCAGAAGGAGGGAGCAAGGGATGGAGGGGATTGGCCCTGGGATTCTGCATGGCATCTCCCTGGATCAGCTTGTACAGCCACAGGAAGGTACCAGGGACAAGGACACACTGCTCATGTGGGAGAATCCAAATTGTTCTGGGGACACTTCCACTGACCCAGCAAGAAGTGAAACAAAGAGGTGACAACTCAACAGGGCTCCAAGGTTCAAGCCCACAAATTCCTCCTTTTCCATCCTATCTGAAGCAATCATGGCTCTCTCTTAGGAATGTCACAATCACAGTGGAAAATCAAAATAAAAAGGCCATGTAATGTTTGTAAATGCCTTCAAAATCACAAAATCCTTTCTAAAATGGATTATAGAGATTAGAGATAAAAGCTTCCTGGAAATCAAGACTTGCATTTCAGCTTCCCCATCTCTTCACTGCCTCAGAATAAGAGTCTTGCTTGTGCCCTCCACCCCACCTCACTCCTTCCCAGACATCATCCCAGTCTTGGGGAGCAAAAGCAGCTCCCTCCAACCCCTAAAAACAGCATAGCTGTTCCTACCTGACTTTGCCATAAGCAGGATTTTGGGGCACAATCTGCTGCATATACCTGAGCCTGTGTACAACGTGCATCATGGTAGGAAACCTGTCTGCAACAAAGAGGGGAGGGGAGGGGACACTGCCAGGCTTCTGCAAGTGTTCCAGTCCATCCCATGTGAGGATGATATAAAATTATTTAGCAGCCATTCTGTTATTATTCACATAGATTAAAATCATAATTTTGTTTAATATTTTGACTCAAGTATCCACAGTCAATGGTGGTAGAACAATTTTCTGTTGGGAATTTTTATTTCGTGAGAGTCTTTGTCCCTTCCTTCTTACTTGGAACAACAACAACAACAAAAAGGGATTGCAATATTAGCATTCCCGGCAGAGCACACATTCAAGTTCCTGACCTGTTATTGCTCAAGGACTTCTGCAGCTGCAGATGCCTGTTTGGAGCTTCAGTTAGGTCACTTTGAATGATGCTCATAGAATAAGGATCAAAACACTCACAGCTTGATCAAAAGGACATTTTATGAACATCGCAGCCTGAGTTAAGTGCTGGTGTGAATACTTAGATTCGCCCTTATATTACCTTAGCTTGGTTCTAATAAAATTAACACTCTCTTAAATAATGCACTCAATTTTATTTGTTTCATGTTTTTGTGCCTTATGGCTTTGAAAACATATTCTCAAAACCTTTCCATCACATTGAGAATGTTTAGCTGTGTTGGGATCTGCAAATCAAACACCTTTGTACAGAGGAATAATAAGGGTTACACCTTTGTATCATTGTTCCACCTGCTCTAACCTGGATTTATCCACCAAAGGTTGGTTTGGTTTTTTTCTGCCCACAAAAGAGGGTAACCAGTCACACTCCTTGTTTTCCCAGAAAGAATTACCACCTGTAAATAAACAAATAAAAACTCAACTACAAGCAGTGTGAATTCTCCTTTGTAAAGAGACAACAGAAAAAAACAAAGCAGGGAAAAAATCCAGTCTCTCTTCTGCATTTCACTTGCACATTAGAGGCAAAATGAACTTACCAGTCCAGGACAGGGGACGTCTTATTGGTGCAATACAGCTGCTTAACTGTTCTTTAGAGATATTCATCTCAAAAGCCAGAACAGAAAGAACATTTTTCCCCCCTTTTATTTATTTATCTTTTTTTTTTGTGCCAACTCACCTTAGCTGAAAAGCACATTGAGATTGTAATTATGGGAAGGCCTCATCTAGTAGATTTGTAAACTCAGCTATCGGCTTGAATTACTGGAATTAGCAAGGCTAATTTAATGTCACTGTTCAAAATAGCTCAGATTTGGAATTTCTTAATGGCCTTAGGAAAAGGAGTCTTTATGCATACTGCAATCTAGGCTTCATTCTTAGACTAAATTCCTTCTCATAGATTTTGTGAATGCCCTGTTTTGTAGCCAACACAAACTCTGTCCAGTAAAATAATGTAAGGACTCAGAATGAAAAGAGATTAGCTGTTCCCTGCTCCTGTTATTTTAAAGCAGAAATAACTTTGGCTTCTACTGATTCATAGACAAAGCTTGAAATGCAAAGCATGCTCAACTCCAGAGTCAGCATGAAAAGGACCTTAAAATATTCCCGAGTGCAAGTAATGGACTTATTAGAGGGATGAAAAGAGGCACTTTTCACAGAATCTCAAGCTCTTTAGTCCTGTCATATCAATAATCTTGCTTAAGAATTTCATTCCATTTACATTTCTTTCCCTTCCAAATATCCTGCCTGACTCCTATGAAATACAACATTTACGCTTTTAAAGTGTTAATTTATTTCTGTTAATGCTTGGTGGTGTAAAATGTCTGTGGATCACCCAGAGCGTGAGCAATGGTGTCACCAGGGGGTGGGACAGGGAGCAAATCTGTGCAGTCATACCTGAAAATTGATAAATGAGGAGGGAATTTTAAAGACTTGGTTAAAAGCATCTTCTTCAAATAATGGTAGCTGATTGTGCTGGAACTTGACAGACCTGCAATCTGTTGCACTCTCCTATATGTTCATGTTTAATACCCACAAAAACAATGCTGACAGTAAGAAAAAAACCACAACTTTATAGATATCAGGAAGAAAATTTGCCTAGCTCTCCTAAGGTGCCAAAATATATAATTTTTTAACCCAGTTTGCCTAGACTTTGAAGAGTGGTTTACTCTAAAGTCAGCACGAAGCAGCTAGTGACAATTTCCCCTCTTTGAAGAAATTGCTGAAAAACAAAGGGAATTCAGGAACAAATAACAAAAGTGTGTGTGTGGGCATAGGAGGGAAGAAGACAGGCATACCCCTTTTTTAAGGAGTGAGGGGACTTTTTTCCTCCATTTGGCTCCATGCCCCCAGGACAACTTGCACTGGCTGGGGACTGTCAGCATGGAGGGCAAACGAGATGCTTTGGGCTACACCTGCCCGTGGCCATCCACAAGACAGCACCAGCAGAGACCAAAAGACCCCCAAACACAGTGACAGGATGAGTGGCCACACTGAGATGGCCATGCCTGGCATGGGGTACTGGCCAGGGATGATTTTCATAGACCAAACCAGATTTCACACTGCCCTAGAGACCAAAGGGTCTCAAAGCACACCACAGGCATTAATTACACCCTCCACTTTGAAGAAATTAATTAAGCACTGAAACCGTATGGCCCCTGAGAGCCAAGCAAAAGCCTCCATTCACTAATGGCTAAAACTGAGCTGAGGTTGTGATGAGGTTTCAGGAACACTGACGGGAGAGCTGAGAAAAGCTCCTCTGAGTGCCCTGGGAATCCTCCCCCCAGGATATTTCTAATTCCTCTGGACACGTCCCAGCAAGTCCCCCTGCGACGGCAGCCACTGCAGGTTTGGCTCTGAATCACTCTTCAGCAAGCTGGGAGGGCGAGGGGCAGTCCCATCCCACATCCACCCTTCAGGGAATCCACTCATCCCTATTCCCCAGGACTCCTCAAGAGTCTCTGACATTAGCATTCATTTTTCCTAATAACAAACTGGACACCCCTGATGAGACATCCACGTGCCAAGAAGCAGCAGGAGCTCCTCACATCATCCTTGTTGCCTCCTTGTGTGCCACTGCCTGCTGTGTGACCTGTTCCTGGGTGAGACATCCTCAGCCACACCCTCCCAGCTTCTCCAGGTGCAAGAGCATCCCCAGCAGAGCCAGGGAAGCAGATAATGGGCAGGTACCCCAAGATGCAGGGGTGCTCCAAGATGCTCCAGATACCATCCTCACTGAAGCATTTGCTGAGCTGGTATCCTCCACTGGAACAAATCCACACGGCCTCCATCACTTTTCTGCAATGCTCTACAAAGAAACAAAACCCTCTCTGCCTCCTGATTTCCCTGTTTTGCTCCATTCAGGAGCTGGAAGCCTCCCCATCTTTCCATCTGCCTGGATGACTTTGTGTCCTCTGGAAGCTGGAGGAGCCATTTGCCCAGGGCACTCACAATGGATTTAGAGGAGCAGCCTGCCAACCCACAAACATCTGCTGTCACTGTTTCTTTTGCAACAAATGCCTGGATAAAATAGGTGACAAGTTCATGAAATAAATACAATACCTGCGTTGTGGAGAGCTGGAAGGCAAAGGGAGATTGCCAGCCCCTGCAGCTAACAAAAAGTGGTGGCTGTGCTGGAGCTGTGGCTGGGAAAGCCATTAAGACCACATGGGTGTCAAATTTTAACAGGAGTGCTGGGCTTGCAGGGCAAGCAGGAGCTGGGCAGGAAGCAAATTCAGAGAGACCAGAAACCTGTAACAGGAGTTTCTCAGCACACACCTGCCTTTACCCTCCCAAAAACTGGGAGGAGCAGGTGAACAGGTACACCTGAGCAGCAGAGGCAGAATCCCCCTGTGCATCCCACCCTGCTGTGGGGACGTGCCCAGAGAGGGATCCCTCAGAGCAGGGTTTGCTCTGGGGCTGTATCTGTTAGCTCTGCTTTAGGGTTTGTGCCATCCTGCAGCCATCCAGTCCCTCAGTGTAGGTTTCAATGGGATGGAGGGGATTTAGGAGCCTCCAGGCAATCCCATATAGTGGTCCCAGTTATCCTCTATCCTACATAACAGGAGCTGGTTAAGTGTTTTTACAGACAGGTTTCTGCTCCTGAATGTATGCAACTGGTCAGGGTGAACCTTAGTTATTAGCAATCAAATCAGGCTCTAACCTCTTGCTTTCCAACCCAAGCAGAGCAGTAATTTTTGTTCAGTGTGTAGCAATACTGCCTTGCTATGTCCTTATTTTGGAATATTTTTGGGTACACAGAACCATTTTTCTTTTTTCCACATTTTCTAATGAGTTCTGGCGGTAGGAAGTTGTTTGTAAATCACACAAGTATTTGTTTTACTGGAAACATCTGCTTTAACACATTTGTCTTCTTAAAAAGGCCAATTATTTTTAAACAAAGGTATTAAGCTGCAATGTAAATTGGGCACATCTGTTTATGAGTCACTGCAATAGCACTGCCTCTAGTGCACCAGATCACATGGATCTCCAGGGGCCTGATCCAGCAAATTACAAACTCACAGCTTGCTCTGCTCCCTTTTCCAGCACTCCTCTTCTGAGAGCACTTCTGCCTGATTTAATAAATTAAGGCCACTAAATAAGAGAGACCTATTTAGTGTCTGCTAATAATATTAGTGTCTGGCCCAGCAGACACATATCAACAAGAGACTTAAGCTGGTGCTCAAGTCCACAGGCACTTGAAGGCCAAGTTCAGTGGAATTATTTATAGCTGGGAACTCCAGGTTGCACCAGACCCACTCTGCCCATGGTGCTGTATCACCTCTGCTGCCTTCAGCTGCTCAGGGCTGTCACAAAAAACATTCAGAGGAGCCAAATAGAGGGAAAGACGTCAGCTGAACCTCCAAGATCAAAACCTGACCTACCAACTGGTATTTATTCCCTGGAAACAAGGTCAGCAGACCTGGAGGAGTGGTCTGAGGCCCAGGAAAAACCATCCAGCTCAGGTAACTGCAGTGGCTGGAGAGCATCCATCCCTGATGATTCCGGGGTAAATAAAGCCAGTGAGGGGTGGGAAGGGGGGAACCCAAACCAGCAAGGAGATGCCTGGAGAGGGCAGATTCAGATTCCATCCCCACAAGAGCTGCCAGAATCCAAGTGCCCAGGGCAAAGCTTTCTGACTGTCACCAAAGCCCACACCTAAATAAAGCTACAAGAGTCAGGAAGGGACACAAAAAGCAATGGTGCATCAGATGCTCCCTGAGAACAGGCACTGGAGCACAAGTGGGGAAGGCTGCTTGCACAGGGAAGGGGAGAGGAGAGAATTTGGGGTATAAATGCATTCTTTCACATTCTCTGCACATGCTTTAGCAGTGATTTATGTGGACAAGAGAAGAGATAGTGCAGGCTGTGTTCTGTGATGACTTTGGGGAGCACACAACCTTTTTCTTTATTTACTTTTCACTGGAATGATCTACAGAGAACCAGAAGAGGACGAGCAAACATACCAAAGCTGCAGAGCAGCCAGCAGAGTTATCAAGGAGACAGAGGATATTACTCAGATTCTGATAATAACCACCGGCTCCCACCTGCCAACTGCAGGCTGTCTGACACAAAAAACTCCAAAAACAGGCTGGAGCAGATGTCTGCCTCCCCATGCAGGAAGTGTCTCCAGTATCCATGAGACAAAAGTAAAATAGCTTAGAGTCCAGCAATTTTACTGAGACTCGAGATACTGAATTCAAACAGGAAGGAGGGAGAAAAAAAAAAAACAGTCAAGCAAAAGGATGTGTCTCACATTGCAGTTGTAATTTACATTGTAGAAATCCTACTGGGACTCCTGCACTGGACTGAGGCAGTGACAGATGCTCTGGCAATCTGTCCAGCTGCCAAAGCTGATGCTCAGCAGCCAGCAGTACCTGCCCCTGCAAAATATCCATCCCCACACCTCACAGAACCATCAAGGGATGCAGCAGCATCGTGGGCACTCCGTGGTGCACAGGCTCCCTCTGCACCCAGCAAAGAGCCCCAAGGCAGCACTTCAGGCATCAGCTCCCACCTGCCTGGGGATGGGATACACAGAAAGGAACCTGCAGGGAAAGGGAAGGCGCTGCTGGGTTTGGGTTCAACTCAAGCTCTGTGCTGGGCTCAGGCCCAGCCTCCTGCAGGAGGGAAGGGCAGAGCATCGTCCCAGGTCCCACGGGAAGCAAACAGCAAATGAAAAGCAGGAACAGACAGCAAGATGTCATTACGAGCTCCAAATACCACTGAAGACACTTTCTGAAACAACAGAAGCTGGTCAACATGCCAGATTTCCATTCCCATAAAAGAGGGGGAATGTGCTACTGCTCCAAAGCAGAACAAAAGCAAAATGTGTCCAAATTTTTTGTTGTTTAAATTAAAAAAAAAAAAAAAAGGCAAGTTGACATACCACTCCAACAAAGTCCAATCAATTTTTTTTTTGTGGTATAATTAAAAACGTAATTTCAAGCAGACTTTTAGACAAGAAGCTGCTGTGGAGTAAAAGCAGACAGCATTACCTTGTGCTTCAGGCTGCTGCTGCTTCACTTCTCTGCTGCAAGAGCAGAGAAAGATATTTCAGTTTATTCCAAAACAAGAAAATCCCATCCAAAACTCCAGCATGCTTCACTGCCTCCCGGTTCCAGCAGAGACAGTTTGCAACACAGAGTCTCCCATCAGAAAGTTTCTGGCTTGCCCTAAAAGGAACATGAGGGGAGATTAAATTTTGAAGCCAGGGCACTTTTGCCCCAAGGAAGATGCCCCAGAAAAGCTGGCAGAGCCAGCAGACTCCAGAGCCACTTGGTTGCCTGAAATGTGTTCCTGTGGAAGAAACCCATGTGGGCCCTCCCTGGAGCTGTGAGAGCCCCAGGGCAGGGGTGGAGGGAGAAGGCAGAGCACACACAGTGCGTGGCAGGGCAGGAGGACATCCCTCCTCTAGCTCACAGCTCATCCATCCCAGCACCAGGGGTCAGGGATCTGCTGGAGATACACCTGGGGATGAGGGGAGCCTGAGCTCAGGCAAACACACCTGGTTCAGTTCATGTTACTGCTGGTGTCAGCCCCAGCAGATGTGTGTGCACAGCTCAGGGCTAATGCACAACAGCCGAGGAGAGCTCATGATGGATCCCCTGCTTCTGCAGCACACGGAGCAGTGTTGACTCAGTAATTGATCCTGTCCTGGTAATGCACTGACTGATGAGTGATTTGCAGGCCAGACCCAAATTCATGCTATTTTCACTTGCAAAGTGAGGGGTGAGAAGAGAGAAAGAAATGAGGATTAAAACACCAGGATCCTAGGAGGTTTCTCTGGAGAAGCATCCTTCTTCCCCTTTCCAATACCTTTTTGGCAAGGACTGAAAAAGAGGCTACTTTCTGAGCAGGTCTGTGTTTCTTTCTTCTGGAGACCAACAGCAGCCAGCAACAGGCTCTGTGGTCAGGTCTGTGCACAAGTCCAGCATGGGCTGTCCATTGATTTAATTTTGAAAATCTCATCTCAAGTAAAGGCTCTTCCTCCATCCAGGTTACATCTAGATCCAGACAACTTCCAGATATTTAACTCAGAGCTTCATTTAATCAGGCTTGATTATTTCATAGACACATACATTTGTATTTATGGAAAGATGTAAAAACTAATTTTCAAAATGCAGTGCTGCTGTCTGCAGCATGTAGGGACCTGTTGGATCCCAGGCAGGGAGATGCTGCCATGCAGACTCTCACTCAACCACATCCAAGTAAACACCAGCTCCCCAGAGCTCCTGGTCACTGCCACAATGCTGCAACTCACACTGCCAGGTCATTGCCACAAGAACCACCTGCACAAAAACAAACACTTTTGTTCAAATTTGAAGAGGGGAACCAAGAGGTCAGGCTTTCTAAGGCAGCCTGGAGCATTTCAGCATTCCCCATCTTCTTCCCTACAGGGCTTAAAAGTGCTCTGAAAGTTGTACCCAGAATGTTTCCAGTGAGGATTTCCATGATCCAGGTGACACATCTTCAGGGCAAGAGCCTGGGCAGCAGAGCAGCATCCACAGCTGAGAGACCAGGGCTTCCCTGGGCACTCTCAATGAGACAGGGCCACCTGGCACAACATTCTTTGTGTCTTCAGCTACTGACACACTTGTATTTCCCCAAGACACTTTCTGGGCAGATGTGTTTTATAGTCCTTGATGGATCTCGGTTCTGTGAATTTGTCTTCTTTTGTCACTGAAAGGGACCTTCAAGATGATCTGGTTCCACCACCCTTGCCATGGACAGGGACCCTCCTCTAGAGCAGGCTGCTCAGACCCCCATCCAAGCTGCCTTGAGCACATTTTTTGGAACAGGAGCTGCAGCAGGCACGGGGCAAGAGAGGGATGGCCCAGCTGTGATGTTTGACAGCTGAGTGCTGGGCACACACACCAGCCAGGAGAGCTGGGACCCTCTCCAGGGCCAGAGCCCTCTCCCACAGCACTCAGCAGGGCTGTGCCCAACAGCCTCATTTATTACATCCCCATAATCTCTCTTATCAGCTTACCTGCAGTAAAGCATTACTAAAAGCCAAGCCACTCATGAAAGGGGCACCCTCTCCTATGTGAAAAGTCAATCAACATGTTATATTGTTATCAGGCTCGCAGACAAACCTCTCTTTGTACAACAAAATGTGCAGATACGGTGCCCTGACTATCAGTGTAAGGTTATCTTGTTGGGCCTTTAGCAAGTAGCACCTGATCTGCTTCTGTCTGAAATATACCTTTATTGTTGTCTCTTAAAAAGAAAACCAGTTACATTATTTTGCCTCTCCACAAGGGAAAACAGAAAAAAAAACAAACCCAAAAACCAAAAATCATGACTGTATCCAAGTCAGGAATTGTATTTCCCAACTTCATCAGAATTCATGTGTTTTCAGCCACAAAAAACAGATTCATCATCCTTTAAAGATAAATATGGCCATCACTATTGCAACCGGGCAGATTTTTGCATACTTGAAATTGTTCGGAGGTGTTCAGTCATGTAAGATGCTGCACTCAGTAACAATTTAAAGAAACATTAGCTCCCAAATTACACTGTTGAAAAGTGTCTCCTTAGACACCCTGGCATAGTACAAACTGTTATTCAAACTTGCAGCCTAACTAGAGGGTGAGCCTTTTGCCAGCAGACTGGAGCTGTAAACACCTGGGAGTGATGAGCAGTCACAGATTCCCAAAGACCTTGGCACATTTTTACGTGTTTTAGCAGAAGCACCATCTCATTTAATCTTTACTACATTTCCAGCCATTCAGCCTCACCCAGTCACCCCACACTGAGCCCACAGAGCAGCCTCATCTTCCAAAAGGATTTAGAACAATGTCTGCTCACTCTGGGAATGTATGAATATTCCCTCCTCTGATTCAGCTTTTTAAAAAATGGTACATCATTCTTTGCTTTGGGTCAGAATGGACCAAAGGCAAAAAAGTCCTAAAAATACTGGATATAAATTGCTCAGATGGACTTGGATTTGTAAGCACAACACTGGAAAAGTTAAAAAAAAAAAAAAATTTAAAAAATGAAGTGAAATTGAAACAAACAAAAAAATAGAACCATGGGATTAATATGTCCAGTGGATTTACTTGCTGATTCCCTAAATGGTTTTTGCATATATGCAGCTTTTCTCAAAGTACAGATTCTGACAGATGACTTTCTAGTTCTTCAGTTATGGAATCAGTGTTTCTTTGGAGGAACTCAGGGCACAGAGGTCCCACGAATTCTTCAAAATGTACACATTGTGTACAGTGTGGGGCCTGCAAAGGTCACAGCAGCACAGCCAGCTGAAGGATGCTATGAACAAGTCCTTCTCCAGACACCACCAGTAATTTTCCCAGTCTGTCAATAAAAAAAAAATCATTTTTTGCTGACGTCAGAAGTAAATTAATGAACTTGCCACTCAATTAGAGGGTCATTCAACTGCTACATGTGACTCCCTCTCCATCTTTTAGCTTTTATTTAGACAATGATGAGGAATTCTTGACTTTCAACCAGATCTTCATTAAAAGAAAAACTCAATAAACACAAACATTTGAAATAGAAAAGCAATAATCAGACTATTGCACTGTTTTAGTTGGTACAATTCCAGCTCTTCCATCAGGATAATCTAGCTGACTTTTTGCCTTGTCATTTTTTCACCCTGGGACAGGATGAATATCTTGTAAAACAGCATGTTTCTGCTATCCTTGCTTCAGTCAAGCATTCAACAGCACTCTCTTTGGAGAAAAAAAAAAAAGAAAAAGGAGAAAAAAAAGGGTAAAAAAAAAAAGGTAACTTTGTGCTACTAAAGTGATAGTTAGAAGCCTGAAGGCTTTCAGCAGATAGCAAACCCCATGGGAAGGATGCAGTGTCAACACACACCCAGTGCCTGAGCCAAGGACAGGCCAGCCCTGCTGAAGGCTGAGCAGAGCCATGCACAGCAAATATTGGTACTGCACACACGATATTTGTCAGGAGGAGCCTCCAAGCCTGCAGGCTGCTCATCAGGATGGGACAGCAGCCACGCATGGCCCTGCACTGTCAGCAAAACCCACACAGATGGGGATGTCCCCCACCTGTGGAAGGAGCATTTCAGAAGGCATTGGGGTGTTTGAGAATGCCTGCCTCAGCAGAGGGATGAACAGCCCCAGAGCCAGCAGTAAATGGAGCAGAGCAGCATCAGCAGATCCAGGTGCTGGGATAGGGGCACCCTGGAGGCATTGGCAGAGCAGTGATCACTGTGATAAAGGATAAAGGGTGGGAATACACGATCTTGTAAATATTTTAACTAGAGTTGGTCTGTCTCCCAGCATACACATGGAGTGAGCCTCGGCAGACTCTGATTGCTATTCCCTTTTCCAGCACAAATGCTCATTTCTAAGGAACTTTTCCCATAGAAATGAGCAGCAGAAACCAGGAGGGCAGCACCCAAAGTGACCTTGTCTGGCTCCCCCTCTGCCATCCACAGCCACCCCCTTGGCAGGGAAACCCCTGGTACCTGTTTGAGATTTGTGTCCCCAGATGAGCAGCCCCAGGGAGGGGGCTTGGATTGATGGCACCCTCCTGAAATAAACCCAGGAGAGGAGAGGGTGAGGAGAGGAAGGTCACCAAAGGCTGTAGGAACACCTCAGCACTGAGACTCTAAGACACAGAATGCTTTTCTGGGCATTGGGAGCTGTTTAAAAGCAGAAAGGGATGAAAGTTGCAACTCACAGAGCAGCTTCTAAAAACGTGGTGCAAGATAGAAAACACAGGGGTCCCACTCTGTGCCCACACAGGGATGGCCACCACAGAAATACAGAAACTCCCCTGCCCTGTGACCTGCATTCCAAATTCTCGTTTGGAAGCAACTACGCCTTGGTAAGATGGAAAAAGGGGCTACCAACAAACAGCCTTTCCACCTGGGAAAACACCCCACCTGGCCAGCTCAGAGACAATATTCCAGCCTGCAATTTGATGATGACAGCATTCAGAAAAAAAAACCTGCCAAGAGGATAAATCAACGGCAAAGCAAGCTAGAAGTTACTAAAGAGTTACAGATCTGGGTAAGCCAAGGGGGAGGCTGTGCTGATTCTTCAAGAAGCACCTAGGTATGGCATGAATTGCTGGAAATCTACAAAGGGTCTGGCAGCAAATGGGCAGGGTGCAGGAAAATTTGAGGCTTCCTTGGGGGGCTTGAACTACAAACTCCCTAAGAAATAGCCAAGGGACAGCTGAGAGCAAAACTCACTGCAGGTTATTGCAGGCAGGAGCAGCCAGGCAGGGGAGCTGTTTTACACACACAAACTTCCAGAGCCATCTTTATATATTTTTATTGCACACATCTATCCTTACATATCTCATGGGATGAGGCCAACTTCCCTTCCCAGGACAAACTATTTCTAGTTAATTCTGCCAAATCCATCTGTTCCCAAGACAACTTTTGTTGCTGCCTAACACAGATATTTTGGAAAAGTAAATCTTCCCCTCAAACTCCCAGCTCCTTCTCCAAGTTGCTGGATTGTTCAGAATGTTCTCTGAGTGCTTCAGCTACTAAACCAGATATTTTCCTCCCAGCAAAGCCTGTGAGAAGCCCAGGGGCACAGACGAGCTGGACCAAACCACATTTACAAAGCCTCTGAAACGCCTGCACCTCCTCACCCCCAGCATTTGATAAAGCCCACACCTGGCACAGGAGCCTGTCCAGCATCCATGTTTTAATTTCAGGCTCCCTGGCAACAACCTCTTGGGTTCCCAGTGGCATCTGGAGTGAGCACACCCGAGGTGATCTGATCAGTGAGTGGCTGGCTGGAGCATCAGCAAAGCACCAACCACCCCAAGCTCGTTTTCCTTTGGGTGCCCTGACTGATCCCAGCAGGCTGTGAGCACGTTTGCATCACAGAGCCTGGAAGACATTTGCACTGACTCATAATTTGGGGGGAAATACTATAATTCATTTGCAGGCATGATCTGCCATTGGTGTGGCATAAATATATGTGTGTGTGTGTACAGAGCTCTATTTTTGGAGCTGCATGGCCAGGGTGCTGGCTCCATGGGTACTCCATTGACAAACAGGATGCACTCTTCTCTGAGCTGGGAGGTTTTCAGTCCTCCCCCTTATTGTAAACATCATCTGCCTTCAAAACCCTTAATGTGTTGCAGATGTGACAAACAATAAAAGACCTATCGTGAAAAAAAGCCTGCCATCTCTGTGTTTCCCACTGGGGCAACATAATAATGAATTTATTAGCATATAGGGCTCACCAACATATGTTTATAGTCACTCACAAACTTTTGACTTGACAGTTTACAAGTATGTTTAAATCATTAAAGTTTAGGTTGACTGTCCAGTTACTACAGGCTCATTATAAATAGGAAACAAAGGTTACATTTTATACAACAGGCGATAAATCAAAACTAGTCTGTATTTTAGACTGACTTTTTTTTTTTTTCCCCCTCTTTTGCTCTTTTTTCATCTCCTTATTTTCAAGACCTTCTGAGGGGACATCTTGGTGAGGCCAGAGCTCAGCAGATGTTTGCAGTTAGCTGGCAGGACCAGTGGCACCCACACCAGAGAGCAGGAGAAACTCTCCTGCATCCGAGAGATGCAAACACCTCAGAGGTGGCAAACTCTGCCAATGTTTTCACTCAGCCAACAGCCAAAATCGGTGCCAGCCCAAGACACTCACCTCTCCTCCTCCTCAAGGCATCACCAAGTCCATCTGCAAGGCTTGGGAATCCCTTTGGAAGGGAGGAGTTCTCCACTCCAAATTTCCTCCTCAGCTGAACAAAGCACCTGAGAAAAGGAGGGAAAAGCCCCAAACTTTGTCCCCTGACTGCAGACCTTGAGGGTCAGCAGGACTCAAACACGCTCAGATGGGTTTGACCACTGCACTTCACACAGCCTGCATGCTCCTGCCCTAACACAGCAGGGGATAAACCAGGGGCTCAGTAACACAACCCCAGCCACTCCCAGTCCCTGCTCTGCCTCTATTACAGGGTAACCACCTTGGGAAGGAGAGAGATAAAGCCACATTAAATGTAAAAGTTCTTTTTGTAAACTATTTCCAGATTTCAAAGCCTGGCATCAGTTCAAATCGGCATGCTACCCTAAAATTTAGAATTTGTGGAATTGGAGGGGGGGGGGGAATGTGGAATGGTTTCTGGTCCCTTTTATTTCTTGCTATGTACATGTGATATGATGGAAAAAAATTACTTGAAAAATACCCTTTCAAAGTAAAAAGAAATATCATTCTCAAAAATGTTGAAAGTGAGTATTTCCACACCATCAGCAACTTCTCCTGGGCTGGTTTCCAACATAAAACTTGAACAGAGTCACAGTTTATATCCAATACCAACCAAATAGGATTCTGTCACTGTCATATCAGCTTCACCTTTCTGCTCTAAAGCAAAACACAGAATAAGAGCATATGGCATGGACAAGCAAGGAAGAAGGTCTCTCTGACAGCTCGTGCCCTCTGAGCTCAGCCAGTGCCTTAAAACCCTGTTGGACAAACTCTCCACACTTTCAGCAACCTGAAGGACTTTACCTGCCAGGAACCTCATGTCCCAGAGACACAGCTGCTTTAAAGTTAATATTTACCCATCCCATAGCAAAGGCAGCAGCAAACACCCTCCAGCAGAGCAGCCCAGGAGGAGAAGTCCTCTTTTCCTGCTGCATGTTCCTGTACCACAGTGACAAGAGGGGTCTAAGCTGCCAGAAGGGCAAGTCACCAGGGAGATCAATACAGTGATTAAACTAGCCTAGAGAGGCAGAATAAGGCAGAAAGGATCATATATCCGACTTCAGAGATCACTGGTGATAGTGTGGGGAAGGCTTTAAAAGGAAATTAGAAACACATTAAAAATAGCATCAAGGTGTGACACAAAGATCCTGGAAAATGAAACACTTATCTCTGCTCTCAGCACAGGACACTGCGAATCACCTGTATTTCTTTAACATAAACTTTGTTATTTAGTTCTTGAATGAAATTGTATTTTATCCCTCTCAAAATTCTGTTTCTCTTTCAGACTCGGAGTGGAGGACTTGAAAAGTCTTTTCCTTCCCTTACTTAATATCTGAATATATGTATTTTATGCATTTTACATAATGTGTCAATAATCTTTGATATGAGACTGGCATTTAATATTTCAGCTCTCACTTCATTAAGGATACTTTAATTATCCCAGACCAATGGGAGGGAATTTAGAAACATCTGTGCTTCGTTTAGGAGCCCAAATTTGCCTTTTAAACTTCAAAGCTGATTTTATCCAGGTTCAGTTGTCTGGTCTCTCAAAGAGCACCGTGGAACCAGCATGAACTGGGCCAAGCCTCCAGCCCACAGCCCAACATCCAGCACTGCTCTCCACGCTGGACACAGCCTCCAACAGCCAGGGCTTGCTCTAACCAGCACACCAGATGATGCTGCTGAGCCCCAGGGAGCTCTCAGTGGGTCCAGAAGGTCCAAACCAGCAGCACGTGTGACTGCCCAAGGCACAACTGGTCCTTTGGTTTCTCCTCCCAAGGAGTGACCAGAGGCTGCCTCATTAATAACATCAGGGGTAACTCAGGGTTTTCAGAGCAACCAAAACATGACTCACACTGGCAAGCAAAGCAATTTTTAGGCTCCCAAGTACCTAGATCACTTCTGAAAAATGAGCC
The DNA here is from genome assembly GCF_052056855.1 of Sturnus vulgaris. Classification (NCBI taxonomy): domain Eukaryota; kingdom Metazoa; phylum Chordata; class Aves; order Passeriformes; family Sturnidae; genus Sturnus; species Sturnus vulgaris. The sequence continues at coordinate 12,154,865 of NC_142256.1, read as the reverse complement.
TGAGGTATTTGCAAAATATCATTTGGGGGGGGGTTTCTAAATCCTGCATCAGAAATAACCATCATTTGATGCAGACAAACAAGCCTTCCTGACTTTCTGATGCCCTCCAGGATGCTGAGAAGCTCATCTCAAATCTCAGGATTGCAGGCAGCAGTGGGAAGGAGAGAAAAGGGTGACCCTGGAACCTACATCAGGTTTGCAACTTCCCTCAAATCCTCTCCAATGGGCTGCCCTCAATACACCCCTACAGAACCAGCCTGCAAAAGCAGAGGCATTTCTTCTCCAGCTGCTGCCTGGACTGCCACCACGGCTGGCCAGCACAATTCTCAATTCTGGGCATCTGCAGCCTCTGGGCCATGGCTGTGGAGGGCACTGGGGGTGCCTGCAGTGAGTCAGCCTGAGCAGACCCCAGCTCCCCACACCACTGATGCCTTAAGTTTTTCTGTTGTGCTTGGGTGTGCTTTTCTGTTGTGCTTGGGTGGTGAAGACAAAACAGTCCTAGTCCAGCTGGGGACTCAAGGACAATCTCTTCAAACTTCAGGCCCTTCAAGCATAAACAACGTGAAAAGAGGAGGGTGGGCAAGAAGGCAAGGAGGATGAAACTTCCTGATTTGAGGCTGTTAATTGGACAGTTGACTCCTGCATGCAAATGGACTAAAACCTATAAAAATGTGAGATCTCATGACCAAGGCCTCTTTTGCTTCCATCTTGGAGCCATCCAGGCAGGGCCATGACTGTGGCAATGGCACTGCCAGGATGTGGCCTTTGAAGGCCTCTCAATAAATATCCATTTTATTCCTCTTAATTCTGTCTAGCCTCTGCCCAGCTCCTCTAGGCATCACCATCACCAACACCTGTAGCCCACAGAGGGGCAGCTGCTGCAGTGCCACCATCCCATCACCTGCTAGGAACCGGAGCTGGTTCCTCACTCTCAGCTCTCCATCCCCAGAGCCTCTGCCACACTCATCTTCATCGTCGCAGTCTCCGCTCTCCTCCTCCTCCTCCTCCTCCGCGGCTTTTCCTGGAGCTTTCCGACGGGGCAAAGTCATCCCTCGGAGCAGCTGAAAGACAAGAGGGGCCACAGTGACTCAGCTGCTCCCCTCCACCCTCCCTGCTGCAGCCTGCACTGGGTGACACGGCTGGGACGAGATTCAGTGCAGCCAGGACAGTGGGACAAGAGCCCAGCACACTCCTTGTGCCAAAGCACTGAGGAGCTCAGGTTCACTCATGGACAAAGCTGCACACAAACTTCAGTGGGAGAAACAAAAGGAGGAGGCAAAACCACTCTGAGTCATTCTGCCCTTTGGCTTCTGCCCAGTGAGAACCACATGAGCCCTGCAAGACCCCAATGTCACCAAAGCTCTGGGGTCAGCTACAAAACACATGTCCAGAGTTAGGCCAGATGGGAAAAAACAGCAGCAAGAGCAATCTTTGTTCAGGGAATCTCGCTACTTTCAGGGACTCTCCCCCATTTTAGATTAAAGGAAATGGCAGATCTCTCAGGTCTATATGGACCCCCCAAACATAACCTAAAAATCTCATTTCTCACTCCTGAAGCACAGAGGATGCTAGGGAAAATTTTGGGGGTAGCCAAGTGCTACAATGAAAACATTTTTTAAAGGATGTTTTAAAGCTGAGTCCGAAGTAACAGTGAGAGTTTGCACACCCCTGGAATGGGGACATGAATGCCTCCCCTGAGCACGGGGTCAGGACCACTTTCCAAACATGGATGGGAGCTCCCCACACTCCCATCACAGCACACAGAGGGATTAGACACATTATAAACTATCAGCTTCTTCTCTTCACTGACTTTCCTGATTTTGCTGTTGCTGAAAGCAGCTAGCTACTCCATCATAAACCCAGATCCCCTTTGAAAAAGTGTGAGTCAGCTAGTTAATATATGCTGAAAATTTCTATCACTGCCACTCTGGTGTTAAAAGCTTCTCGAATTTAATCTCAGCGCTGAAAAAAAAAATGAAAGGATAAGTAACAGAGAAGATATTGCAAAATGGGAGCTTTCCACATGCTTCAGGGTTTGGTTAGTTCCATCTCTTGCAGCAATATGCATGCCTTGCAAGGCATTTTTTAATATTTGGAATCTAGGTTATATTTTTAAACTATTAGACTAGCCTTAGAAAACAGTTTCTAAAATATTTATCTCCTGAAGTTTATACAGCCTTGGAGGAATGCCTTTGGCATCTGGCTCGCCCTGTCCACAGCGATGTCCACATACCTTAGTGTTTATATTAGAGGAGCAGAACATAATGAAAAGCAAATGTCTCCCTGTGAGACCCCTTTGGGTTCCCCAGCTGCAGCAAACCCTGCAGCAAAGCTCCCCCTGGCACGTGCCAAACTCTGCCTGGGGTGACAACCATGCTGGGTGAGCCCCACACCCATGGCAGGCAGCAAAATGCAGCTCTCCTCCTCAAAACTCAGGGATGTGCTTTCATAGCCTCCAACAGGCTTTGGCTCAGGCTGGGTAAGTTCACTTTTCAGGAATTTTACTTTGTTTAGACGTTTACAGGCCTCTCCCAGAATATGGTGCAACCACAAAAAAATAACAAACAGAAAGGCAAGCGCAGAGCTGGGGGCAGCAGAGGGAAGATCTCGCCCAGGAACCAAACGTGCCAACCTCCCAAGCCCTTACACCATCACTTGTTCTTTGCTCCTGCAAACAAAGCCCCCAGCTAACAGCAGTCCTCAGCCTGAGCTGGAATGAGGGTCTGCCATGCACAGCGGATAATTAACTCACACACCAGTTCAAACCCAGTGAACCAAAGCCCAAGCCCATCGTGCTGGAAGGGGCCACGACTGGTCAGCAGCAGGATGCTCACTCTGTGGGATCCTGATCCTCTGTGGGATCCTGCTCCTCTGTGGGATGCTCACTTCCCTGTGGGATGCTCACTTCCCTGTGGGATCCTGTTCCTCTGAAGGATCCTGATCCTCTGTGGGATCCTGCTCCTCTGTGGGATGCTCACTTCCCTATGGGATCCTGATCCTCTGTGGGATCCTTGCTCCCCTGTGGGATGTTCACTTCCCTGTGAGATCCTTGGTCCTCTGTGGGATGCTCATTTTCCTGTGGGATGCCAACTTCCCTGTGGGTCCTGATCCCCTGTGGGATGTTCACTCCCTTGTGGGATCCTGATCCTCTGTGGGATGCTCACTCCCCTGTGGAATCCTCACTCCCCTGTGGGATTCTCACTCCCCTGTGGGATGCTCACTCCCCTGTGGGATGCTCACTCCTCTGCATCCCAGGAACAGAGTAAACCAGACAGGACCCCACTGTGCAGCACAGGCAGCACAACTTTCATGACTTACCCAAAAGAGCAGAGGAACTTTCTGGCAGAGAGAATTAAGCTTTAGGATATTTTCAGATTTAATAAGCTCAGTGGGGGGCAAGGGAAAATCAGGATTTTTCAATTGTGTGTTTTCAAACATGAAAATAACTGAGCATTTCTTGTAGTACTACTTTTTTTCCCTGGCATGCCATAAATTAGCAGCTTAATTTCTATGCCTTTGTAGCTACAATAAAACAGGAACTTTCTGAGAAACATCACGTGGGCCCCAACTTTGGATCAAGTGAACGTGACATCCCTTTGCCACACTGTTCTTTCCTTTGCCAGGAGAAAAGCTCCATCCTCAGGCACGCCCTCCCTAGCTGCTGATAACTATAGAGAGGTTCAATTAAATTTTACAGCTGCCTGTGGGAGAAATAGAGCCCATGACACAAAACCTACTGGAAGAGTTAGCAGGAGATCAGGCACGGGGTGGAAATCCCACTCCACTCCATTGGTACATCCAGACCCAGGAATGCTGTTGGATGTCTCATCTTCATCCAGAGCAGCAGCCCTAGTCCCACTCATCAATCATTCCACAACCTCCCTGATGGTTTGCATGCTTTATGAAATTATATTTGGTGTACTGAACATAGATTCCCCATCCTTAAATAGCAAGCAGAGCTGACTGTACCCTAACATTACAGTTTATTCATGTCTTGTGGTTTAAAGCCCATGGTAAGAGGCAGGAAAATACACAGTCTGGTGATCACTAAAGTAGTATGTAACAGTGAGATAGCTTTAACTTAATCACAATTCACCCAGCTGTAAGAGTTTACTGTCATATCTGCTCTTCTTTGTTAAACCATAATGGCAAAAATACACTGCAACATAGCTGATGTAAACTGGAGCACTCTCCGTGGGAGGCTGGGCACACACATCCAGCACCTCCAAGGGGGCTGTGGGGCTTTCCTCCCCACCCACACAACCACCATGGCAGGCACCCCCTCTGCTCCTCACCACAAGGTCTAATGGATCCATTAGTTTTATTTCCAGCCTCATCCCTTTCAATCCATGACCCTCTGGATGGGCAGTGTCAGGGACTCCAAGAGACGCTGGGCAGTCACATCTGGTTTCCAGGTACATCTTCCTTGTTTGGTTTTCTTGTGGTCTGCCTACAGCTTAAAACACGAGGCAGATGGGAATGGTGTGCTGAGTCTTCCTGCTAGGAAAGCTCCCCAGGGCATCCCGGTGTGATTTACACAATTATTCATAACTGCACAGTGACCAGACAAAAACAGACGCAGGGTAATGACTCAGCTTGTCTTGGACAGGCCACTGTATGCTGAAATCTTTTTAACTCCTCATTCTTTACAACCACTTTACTCAGAGCTCCCCATCCCACCGAGCCACCTGGTCCTATTTTTCCAATTTTAACATAAACAGTGGGAGCTGCAACATACTTCTTATCATTAATCTCCCATCTCTGAAAAGAGCTCAACATCATGTTTCTTGGACTGCAGTTTAATAGCTGTTTTCTCCTTTTGGAAATAAGCCCACAGTATTGCAAATATCAATTTGAGCAATAACCAAAATTGTGCCCACAAATTCAGATTAAATACTGTCAGCAAACTACAAGCACTGTGCTCCTTTAGGGCAGAAATCATCCCTTTCAACACACTTCAAAAATATGTAAAGTAAAGAGAACAGCCAAAGAGATTATTAAGGGGAATAGAAGACTTTTAGAAAAACATTTAATTCCTTCATGAGTTTAGGGGAGAAGCCTGATTGATATTTGTAATCTTTTGGTGGACAGAGCTGTCATTTAATTTAGCTTGCATGACTGAAAGAATTTAACAAAAAGTGTTCCAGAGAGTTTTGCTGAAATTCTTCGCATGTTTTTAGTAAGCCTCTGGAATACGATCAAACCTAAAAAGCTGGAGAGGATGGAGACTAAACTTACAGCTAAAATAATATTCAGAATTGTAATATATGCTTAATAATCAAGTATTCATAGCCAGCAGAAAAAGTGCCTCAGTGCACAAATGACTCTGGAGCCCCAGCCATGTGTCCATGTGCTGCCTGGCATCAGGAAGGGAACCCTGGGAGCTCATCCTAGCAGTGAAAAGCAGCTCCTGGCTCTGCTAGAAACCTCCTAAAATTCAATGAATTTCACCAATTCACAACTTCTTGCAAAGCTCAGGATGCCTTCCTTCAGGAGCCTGGTAAGGAAGAGTTTTGGAAGAGCAAATGTGTTATTTTCCCTTTCATCACTCCAGTCACCCACACCTGCCACACACTTTTGAGTACCTGACACTGAGGTGCTTCTCACACAACTCCTGAGATTCCAAACAGACCAGCCTTTTCTATTTTAAATTCCAGCCTGCTAAAAACATTGGGTTTTGAGAGTGAAAAACTGGATCTTATGTGGCCAATCCCGACCTTGAAATCTGCAATACCAAACAATTTATGTGTGGCTTTTGAATCAGGGCAGCATCATGGGAAACGTGCAGATTTTCACACGATACTGTTCCCTGTTAACAGCTCATTACAATGTACAGAAGTATATTCCCATTATGAAATACAGCTGGGGCTGTTTTGCTTACGAAGGTCATTATCTGATCACAGGCAAGAATCAGGGAAAGGAACCCATTTTATAAGGCTGAAGTTGTGGACTTTTTCAAAACTCATGTGTTTTGAATTTGGTGGCCTGATCATACACAAGCATGCAACACAGAATCGATTCTCTTCACTTCCTCTGCTTATTAGCCCTGGAAATAGCATGGAAAAAATTATCTTTTATTAGCAAATACTTTATTATTTAACCAACCCTCACGAGATTGCTGGTGCCCTCCACACCACGTTTCTATTTCCCAGCTCCCTTAGGTTTATCCACTCTGTAGAGAGGCGCCTTGGTGGCACAGGAGTGTGCACCAACACAAATTCAATGCAACATCAACAGCATCATTCTTTTCATTGCTTCTTTCCAAGCTCCAGAGAGCCTTCTCCCTCCTGGGCAGCAGCAAAATGCAACACATATTGCAGAAAAACTCAGTGTTCCCTGGCACCAAGCACTGAAATCTATTTGAAAATAAGGATATTTAAAACTCTAAAAATATCTGTAAATACCAGGGTCTGTACTTTTGTCTAGCAAGAGTGAATACATGAGTGTGTGCACTCCAGAAGGCACCACTGCTCTTCTGATCACACTGCTGGCCCATGGACAGAAGAACCCATTTTGGGAGGAGAACATCTGAATTTTGGTCTCCTTATGGTCCTTCCAGTTGGCTGCACAGACATGGCAGAGAAGAAACCTGTTCCTCATTGAACTCCTTCAAGCTCAGCAGAACAAAGAATGATCACTAATCAAAAGTTAATAAAGTGAAAGCAGACTTTGGAGATGGAAAAGTAATTTTCAGTGCTTAGAAAAATGATGAGTTGGACATGGCCACTTTCTCAGCTGCTCTAAAAGCCAATCCTGCATTTCCCTGTGCTGCCTCCTTTTGAGACATCCCATGGTTTGTGCTGCTGGAGCTGAACTCAGCAGACCAAGCCCCAGACAGCACCTCCTGCCTGCTCTGAGCAGCATGAGCAAGGGATGGCCCTGGAATTCCCTCCCCACACACTGATCTTGAGTCACTCCTGCTCTGTGGCTCCACACCAGTCCATGGTGATGGGTGACTGAAGTTGTGAACCTAGCATATATTGTGGTTTCTTAGCCATAAAAATGTTTTAGTCTTTAATTATAGCACTCAGAATACCTGCAACAGGAAAAATCCCTACCATGCATCACTCAGGGTTTACCAGCACAGCAGGACCCACTTGGCTGTCTTCACAGGCTCCAGAGGAGATGCTCTTGGCTGCCAGTAAATCAGTTTTCCTGGTCACTCTCCTGATAGCACAAAGAAGTTGGTGACAGCAGTGAATTATTGACCAAAGGGTGGCCCTACTTTGTGGATCATCAGCTTAATTCCAGATTAGCTATCCAAACTGACAACACCCCTATGGGTAAAGGAAGACAGATAAAGACTCCTAAGTGCTGGCAGTAATTAACACGAGTCTGCACTGGACAGTAAATCTCTTTTGGAAGCAGAAGGGGCTACCAAGGCATTATGGATTGCTCTGGTTTGGTGAGGGCAGGCTGATGCCCAGGACTGGAAGTTCCTGTGGAGGTTAAGCCCTGGCTGGCACCTTGGCAGGCACAGGGACCAGCTCCTGTCTGCTGTCCCCCAGGCAGGGGAGGTGTCACTTCCCTGGCCTGAACAAATATTCATTCATCACTGGGCACATGTGAAAAAGAGATTACTTAGGCTTTATGATCAGCTCATTCGCCTTGTATCCAGTTCCTTCCCTTTCCACTCCAGCTATTTATGGCTTGTTTTTGTGCAGCAGTAGGAAGGAACAGGATAATTCGGGTGCTGAGCAGGGCTGAAGGGTCCAGCCCAGTTTGATGGGGTCCTGGGCAGTCCCTGTCTGCTTCTGGCTCATCCCCTGAGCCCTACACCAATGCCAATGCTGCAGAAATGCAGCTTTCCTCTTTGGGCTATTACAGCCCCTTCTCCTATTTTGCCTTTCCAAGCCTTAACCATTTCTGGCCCTTCAGCATCCCTTCCTACATCTGCTTCCATCAAACACACACATCCCTCAAACTCCAAATCCCCAATAATTAGACTAATCACCAGACATGGTTGGACCATGCAGTAGATGATGCCTTGAGCAGTTTGCTAGAGTCTGCCTGGACCAATTCCTCTCAGGATCAGAAAGACTTCCTTAAGCTACACGTCTTTAGAAGCAACACAGGAATGCAGCCATTTACTGCAAACACTCCCATCCAGCTCTTCTTCACTTTGCCTGGGATGATCAGGCACATTAAGCACCCACACCTGTCAAAGGTGGTGCAAAAGGTTCTGCAAAGATGTTCCCTTTCTTGCTACCTGCAAGGGCTGTCTATCTTGTCCCCTTTCCACACTGCTCTTCCTCTGGCATCATATTCCTGCTCCTCCTCCCCACAAAGTTTCTCAGTCTCCTACCAGTAGCCCCAGCTGCCTTCCCCTCTCCTTTCCACTTGCTCTGAGTCACTAGAAATGAGATCCTGGACCAATTTCTCCACCTCTCAAGCAGCCACCCCTCGAGGCATTGGCAGCTGAGTGAAGGAGGGGTGTGGGAGCCTACATGGGCCAGGACCCATCACTGCTATTATCCATATTTTCCATATTTTGTTTAGTTTTGTTGGAGCAGAACCCTGCTCTTCTATCCAAACACCACTCAGGAAGGTCCAAAGTGCAGCCACCAGAAGATGAAACATGAGACAACAAGCAAAGTAGGAGCACAAGGAACAAGACAAAATGGGCAGAGGTGGAGCCATCAACCACCCTCATTGTCATCACATCCTTCAGACATCTGAGCAGGGTCTGGATGGATGGATGGATGGATGGATGGAGGAATGGATGGATGGTGTTCTGTATGCAGGAGCACCCTGAAGGACATGCAGGTCTCACCACCTCGAGCCATCTGCTCTAACAGCCCCAAGGCTCTGTAGAGGGGATCAGGCTCTGTAGAGCTGACCCAGGCAGGGGTGCAGCAGCCAGGGGATCCTGGCACAGCCTCCTCCAGCCCAGCCCAGGCTGTGGGAGCAGCTGGGACATTTCCTCTTGGCTCAGGCTCTGGCACACGTGGTGCTCTCCGGCTGCTTGTGACACAAACATCTCGTCCTTGGCACCAGGTAGGAAACAGCAAGCTGAGAGCTGGGCCGGAAGGATTTTTTTTCTTCCTCTTCTCCTTCTGCAACACAAACCCCTGTTCCAGCCTCTTTCCTTTTCCCCTAAAAGCTCCCAGTGGAGAGGCACTCCTCAAATTGTGTATTTTTGTGCACAGAGGTTTCTGTCAGAACACCAGCTTGAGGCACCCTGGCTGCCTCCTGCCCTCCTGGGGGCTCCTCTTTCCAAACTTTACTTTTGCATTCACTTCCCTTCAAGGCTCTGGAAGCCCAAAAAGCAGCTACAAGCAGCTCTGATAGATGTCCCCTGGTCCACAGAGCATCACAGGGAACTGAACAGGTGCTTTATAAGCCAGTTATCACCCATCAGACAAGACAACCCCAGCGTGGGGTTAATTATCAAGCTGTTGATTTCAGCAGAGCCTTAAATCAGGCAGGAGGAGGAGGAGGACTCCACAGCAAATGTCCCCAAACCTGTTAGCTAGGCAGGATCAAGCAGCTGGTCTCTAATTAATGGCTGATGGCTGGACTGGCTCCTGGGCAAGGTCTGAGCTCTCGCCAGTGTGCAGAACATGGATGCTGCTTGCAAAAACAAAAAAACTCCAGGGACACAATTTTTCCAGTGTGAATATTGGCACCTAGGATGGGTCTACCAACAGGATAAGGAACCAAGCATCCAGGCTCCAGCATGGGCACTGCTGACACACTGGTGTCACACCCATCACTGATGCTGAATGTAGCCAACAGCAAGGCTCAGGCCTCTGGAGCTGCAGGCAGGAGGAGCCCTGCCTGGTGTGGTTCTCCCCCACACAGATGCACAGACACCAACTGAACAGCTGAAGCAGCTCAGTGTTTAAATTAAGTTCAAAGCTGGTGACTTTATACCCTCCCCCAGTGAGACACAACACTCTCAGAGGAAGCCCTGAAATGCACCTATATGAGTCTCACCCTCAGCTTTGAGATCATGTGCTGCAGGAAAAGGTCAGTAAAGTCCTTCCTCACCCATGGGCAGGAGGCATTCAAGGGGTCCTGCCAAAATTAAAAGGTAACTTCCTGCCCATCATGGTATTTGTTGGTGGCTCAAACACCCACCCACTGCCAGCTGCCTCCCACTTCCTTGCTGACCCTGCTGCATCAGCAGCATCTCCTTACACGTCCTCAGCCAAGCACATTTCCTTCTCTTAAATATCACTCCTGGCAATGCAGCCAGGCGAGGCCACAGGCAACAAATCTTGCTGCAACCCAACCCTCTCTCTTTGCTCACAGTTTGATGTGCTGCAAGGGCCATCTCTCATTGCATGGGGTCAGCAGCACAAGCACAAAAACACAACCCAGTCTCTGCAGCCAGCTACAGGTCAAAACCAAGCTAAGAAGTTTAATGAGCAACAGCATTAACCAGGAGTCCTCCTGAGCCATGAGGGGTATTTCCACCGGCCCCAGTGCAGGCAGGTCAGGAAGGTCTCCCTGACTGGGAATGGGGTGTGCCAGCACAGGGGAATACCTGCCCCAGTGCCTGTGCCTGGCTCCTCCTGCACACACAGGGCCTGGGTGAAGTGTCAGAACTGCACTGGGGAAATTCCCAGCTCCAACCTGCCCAGCACACCAACAGCTCAGAGTGGAGTGGGAATCTCACAGGCATTTGGGCACACTGCCTGTACACCATGCCACAGCTGGGCACCACCTTCCCACAGCTGGAGAAGGAAACTGCTGTCAGAGCTGGCCCTCTCTGCCCACAGCAGGTCTGACAGTGCTGCCTTTCCCTCCCACCCCTGAGAACATCATTAAGCAGTTTTACACCACCTCAAACTGGAATCAAAAGTAACATTATTGTTATCAAGGCTTTTTCTTGGGAACAAAAGCAATTTGATTTGTTCTGCAGCCAAAAAGACCAGAGGTTACCTTCTGAACAATCAAGATTAGCTCTTTGAATCCCAGGCCCCTCTCAGTCTGGACCACATTTTGAAAACCTTGATGTTAAGTCAAATTTTGGGGAAAAACACTTAACACCCCAGTAACACCAGAGAGCTGTGTCCTTTGTCACTGGGCCCATGGGGGAGGACGCCCACCTCAGACATCCACTGATTAAATTACAGCCTGAGCCACAGCACAAGGCGACACTTGATACAATTAGCCAGGCCCAGAATAACTGTAATTAACTGTTAATCTGCTATCAATAGCTCCACTTACACCGGGTTTTGCTGCACAAGGATTCCTTCAGGTTTGTTTCCTCCACAACAGGATAAACTTCAGCTCTGGTACAGGATATCTGGTGTTTGTTTTAAGGCACCACTGTGCATCAGCTGCATGTTCTGTACACAAAAGCAAATGAATCTCATTTCAAGGCGTTGGTCTGGTTTTTTCCACAGCATTGTTTGGAGGATGGTCCCTGCAGGATACACCTGAAGCACCTGTCTCCTGCTGAAGCCACAAAGTTGAAACCCTTCACATATATAAGACCACTCCAGGATAAACCTGTTTGGAAACAGGCACACAAACACACCAGGTACAAACCTCTGGCTCTTTAGAAAAACTCAGTGTGGGTGACCTGTGGATGCAGCATTCCCTCAACAAGCCCTGGAGGTTTGCCATAGGGTCCCAGCAGGTGCTGGCTCTTCCTGAAGAGGGAAAGAAGGGGTTTGGATTTGAAAAGCCACATGACTGTCAGATACCTTCAGATTTAATGACATTCTCATCACCGAGGGTCACACTTCCCCTGATTTAACTGCCCTGGTAAAATCCTGTCAGTGCCACTTGCATGCAGAGTGGGAGAGAATTTACCCAATGTTAATGGCAGCCAAGGCACAGCTAAAAGGACAATGGAGTTAGTCCTTAAATACCAGGCCTAGACTCAGTGGAGCTATAGACTATTTTGTGTACTAAAGAAGAATTAACCAATCCATTCTAAAATGCATTTATCATTGAAATAAAATCTTCTGTCATTTTATTTAATAGCCTTAATAAGAAATAATTGCAATGTCTGGTTGCTTTTCAACAGCATGTGGTTTTAATATTTTAATTGTTACAAACTGTTTAATAATGATGAACAAAAGGCGTGTCCAAGTAATTATTGTATTTATTAACATTTCTTTTGAGGACTTGATAGATTATATTGCATATATACAACACTTCAGACACTGTAGTACTAACTTATTAAAGGTGGAAAATGAGTCCAAAGTGACTTGCTTTGGTGCAATTTAAATATTGTATTTTCAAGTGATTAGTGTTGTGCCTTGCATTATTTAACAATCTGGCAGTTTGCACATTTTTCTAATTATTATGCAGCTTTATCTGATCGGGGAATTAAAATACAGTGGGAATAATAAACCTCAGAGAGCCTAGCAGGCATAGGGGAACTTTCACCAAATCCGTCAAAGTAATGGATTTTTCTGAAGGGGAGATACATTCCTGAAAAGTCCCCAGCTCCCCAGGCTCTCCCATAATAAAATTTGTATTTCCCTGTGTGCCCTGAGCAGGCTCTGGGTCCCTTTTCCACCCTGAGCTGGTCAGGGTGGTGGGCTCAGACCCTCCTCACTGGTCCCCAGGGCTCCACCACTGCATTTTGAGCAAAGAGGGTGCAGGGGACCCAGCACAAGGGCATCACACCGTTCCCAGGCCTATTTTGTTTACATTTGATTCAATCAAGTTGTGGCCTTTTGGCCTCTTTCCAAATTAACTTCTGGGTGACCTCCACCATGCCCTCTCCCAGCAGCCAGGCCGGGAAACAGCCCATTAAACCCACAAACAAATATGGGACATATTGCTTGATCAAACCAGCTTCAAACACGGCTCTGGAAATGCCAGGACGTGCTTTTTTTTTTCTTTCTTTTTTTTCTGGTGAACTTCAGGTCTATTTTGTCTTCGGTCATTCACACCTCTGGGCCTCCTGGCTTTTTTTTTTTTTTTTTTTTTTTCCTTCCAAGTATAGCTGTGTGTTTTACTGCCTCGTAAAACTTCTGAATTTCGTTCTCATCCTCCTGCAAACCCCTCTAAGAGCAATGTGAGGCTCTTTCACATGGGGCTCACTGCAGGACTGGGTCTCTACACGGAGCACATGAAGAAAGGCAGCGAGACCCTGCTTGGGGGAACAGCTGTAATGCTCCAAGAAATTGTGTCTTCCCCTTATTTCCAAGGAAATAAATCAAAGGGAGTTTCTCAGGGTCTGTGAAAGCATATTGCCTGGATTCCCATCCCCAAAGGGTTTATTTTTTCAAGAGCTTATATGGTAGTTAGATTTCTGGCTAGAAAATATGCAATATGATAAAAACACAGTCCCTATATGGGGCAATAAATTACAGATTGTTTGATGTGGAAACCAAAGAACTGTCAAACTCCAGTATATCTGAAATATTCTAAATGAGCCCTTAACTCGAGTGTCTGGAAATGTACAATATGTTTCCAGGCCATTCAATTTTGTAAAGACACATCTTCCCCAGCTAAGTTTCCTTTTATGGATTTTACTATTAATTTTTTGTGTGTTTTTTCCCTCCTTTTCTTAAAATATTGTGCTCTTCCTCCTCGAGACAGTACTATGACAAACACCAGGATTTACCTAAGCATAAAAAGAGATTGCAACTGGGCACAAGCTTAAAGAGGTGATGGCATCATGGATGAAGTGAAGCATCTGCTGCAAAGGTGTCAGAGCCCCATGGGCACTGCAAAGGACATAAAAGTCACTTCAGGACAGACAGGGACAGAAGGGAGGACCAAGAGTGTCCCCTCAGTCAATGTGACCCCTGCTGCATCCTTCCACCAGCATCACCCAGGTCCTGTCTCCAGAGCCCTCCGTGGAGGAGGATGACCAGCAGAGCTCACCAGTGTGGCAGAGCTCCCAGGATGTGACACCACATCTCCCACCTCCATGCATAGCTTTTAAATCCTGAAGCTCATCCCCATCAGCCATTCCAATGTGCCTGTGGCCAGGGGAAAATGGAGTGATCAGAGGCAATGGCTCACCCTGCACACAGCTTTCTGCCTGGGGATGTTACCAAGTCACAAAAAATCTGAGCAAGACCCTGTGCTGACACTGAATAACCTTTCAGTTTCAATATAGTTTCACTCAAAGGATGAGTGAAAACCCTTCGAGCTAGAAACAGACTCCATCCACTCTGGGAAATAAAAGTTAGGAACCAATTCCAACTCATTTTCCTGAAGGTGACCCTTAGCCTCCCAGCTGAGATAACAATGCTAATATTTATGGATGGGCTGTTCATGCCTCTGGGCACACAACAAAAATAACTCAAATCAAAACTTGGTAGACATCTAACAGAACTGGGAGGAAAAAAATTCCAATATGGCAATAATAAAGCATCTCACCCACCAATGCACAAAAAATAGCATCAGCCACAATCACACGTTTGGGTGAAACAAAAATGGCCTGATGTGATGAATAGGCAGCACTGAGGGGGACTCATCCAGAAAGGGCTGACTTGAGACAGCACACAACTCAGGCACTGTGCTTTATTCATTTATTTATTTTAGCTTGATAGGTGCTCACAGCAAAAAACCACAGTCTGGGGCACTTTGCCTTCCCCTTTTCTCTGGGTTAGGTTTTCTCTACTTCTTTCAATCCCCATGGGTTTTATTCTAATGAACAAACCCCATTCTCATTTCAAACTGCAAAGGTTGGATGAGAATTTCTCATGTGAATGTGTGAACATTTACCCAAATTATATTTGAGAAGACATGAACTAAAGAGCAAGCACAATTTTTACACACAACACTGAAAGAACAGACACTTCCAGCAGCATGAGCATCCTGGAATAAAGGTGAAGTCATCAGCAAATTACAGATATTTAGCAAAAATCTCCAAGTAAAAATAAAAGCTGTGTACCAAACAGCATGGCTCCTGAGTCTGCACACACCCACAAAACCCAGGCTGTATCTCTAACACAAGGGGAGGAAGCCACACCATTGTACAAGATTAATAATTTACAGGTGAATCCAGTTTACAGCTCTGAGCACCACAAAGATGATCTTTTCTCCAAAAGATCCTGGATGTCTGAAAATCCTTAAAAGCCACTGTTGGCTTGAGCTTGGTGGATAAGGAGATTTTTCAACCCTCTCCAGCTCGGGAGTTCCCACTGCTTCCCAAATCTGAAGCCAACACCTGAAAGACACAACTGTAATTCATCCAGAGCTGCTGTTTCCTTCCACATTTAATACTCTTTGGCAATCAAGATGCATTCCAGATGTGAAAGAGAGCTCAAAACTTCCTTCAGCCAGAAAATAAGTGTGAAAAAAAGAAAATAAAAATGTGATGGTAAGCTCTGACACCCCCAATCCCCAATTTAAATAACCCCCCACAGTTACTTTCCTGGTATATAAGTTAATGACCATTGATTACAGGCCCTCCACAGGAATAAAATCATATCATAGAATTACTGATGGGTTTGGGTGGGAAGAGATCTTACAGATCATGTAGTTCCAACCCCCTGCCATGGGCAGGGACACCTTCCTTAGACCAATTTCCTCCAAGCCCCATCCAGCCTGGCCATGAACACTTCCAGGAATGGGGCAGCTACAGCTTCTCTAGGCAAGCTTTGTAACTAATTTGCACTAATCACTTCCCGTTTTCTCCTGATTTTATTCTCAGTTCCTCCTCTTTCTCAAACACAGCTTTACAAGAGGTTTGACATTTTTCAGGCTCTTACATTTATGCTGTTCAAACCAAAACAGCTTACTTGCCCCCCCATAACACATTCCAACCTGACACTGCAAGCCAGTGGGGGGGAAGCACTGTCAGAGATCTTGACTGAGTATTCACCCCCTCACCACAATTCTTCTCTGAGCAGCAGCTGACAGAGACACTCTGCTGCTGCAAACAGCTGAGTTGAGCACAGCAGTGTTTACCCAGGGTCTCCCACTCCACAGACCTCCACTCCTCAGAAGCCCAAGCTGCTCAGCAAAGACCTAACTTGACCCAGTCTGGCAGCCAGCATTTCACAACCACTTTATGTCAGCAGTTTCACGTACATAATAACCATGTTTTGTTCGGTGCAACTTTCTCACTGTGAATGGCAAAATATCATTATCACCTGCAGGTTGAAGCCTGCCCTCTACCCCATTTAATAGGGAGATGATTGTGCTTTTCCCCCCGCTTTTCCCCTTCTAATAATTATGGGCTGTTGGCAGATGGCACTGCTCGGCACAGGGAGCGTGTGGGAAGGCAGAGCAGGCTGCAGGGCTGCTGCCCATGGCAGGTCCTGCATTGTGGGGTGCTCCTGGGGACCCCAAACCCCTCGCTGCATCCTGCTCCCAGACAGCACCTAATGAGGCATGCCTGTGTCGGAGGGCACGGGGGTTAAACTGGGAATGGCTGTGAAAACAGTCCCTGGCAGTCTCAGAGCAGGAAAGCAGAGGTTAGCAGAAAAGTTGCTAAGCCAGCAACTCCAAAGAGAGCCGCCCTCACAGCCCACCCGGCTGGGAAGCAAAGCTGGGCTTAACCCCAGGAACCCACCACTGCCCAGAGCTTCGTGCCAGAGCCACCGTGGGCAAGGTCCCCACTGGGAAGGGCTCTCACAGGAGAGATGGGGCAGCTCAGCTCTGTTAACAGCATTACCACCCCAGGATTGCCTATGAGCTCCCAGTGCTGTGTCCTGGCAAAGCAGCAAGCCCAGACTATCTGCCCACGAAGAGCATCTCCTCCAAGAGTTACTGTGGCATCCACACTCAGTGACACAGTGACACAGTGACACAGTGACACAGTCCAGAGCAGACCCCAGCCCTGCTGGCCCAAGGCTGGGGAAGGCTCAGCCACAAGCTGAACACTCTGCAGAGCTGCCACCTAATTCCCTGGCAGCAGCAGGGCTTGTTCACAGGCCTAACCTGGCGTGGCATAATGGGTAGAGACAAGATACTGCTTGTCCCAGGAAGGATGCCAGGTCTGAGGCAGTGGGAAGGAAGCTTCCTCCCCAGCAGAAAGGATCTCATCCAGCTCTGCCATTTCCCCATTCAACAGTAACTTGCCCCATTACTGACTGGGAGAGAATGCCCAGGGAGATACATCAAGGAAAAAAGTGACCCTTATTGCCAGCCATGAGCAATGCCAAAAGGAACTCTTTAAACCAGAGGGGACATCGGGTAGGTGCCACATGATCCCCTTCCAGCACATCATGCTCAAGGGCACCCCATCAGCTCCATCTTTCCTGGAGCTGCACTGCTAAGGGCATGGATGCCCAGCAGAAGCATTCTTGTGCTGCAGCCATGCACCCACACATGACCCAGGCACAGGCTGAGTCCTGGGAGGCTGCACCATGCAGAACCACACCAGCAGGCATCCAACAGGCCAGGGTGGCACAGGCTCTGCACACAGGGCTCCCAGAGCTGCTGCAGATGGAGACACCCGGGATGAGCCCAGGGAGAGTGCGGGGGAGGCCAAACTGATTTGGAAACCGCCCACTCTGGAGACATCCCTGCTGGCACGTCTGCAACAAACCTGGTTGATGTGTTTCAGCTTGTCAATAATCTGGCTGATCACTGGCTCCAGACCCTTCACCTTCACCTCGTGGTTGCCAGCCTGGGCTTTTGCTCCATTCCTTGTGATCTGGGGACTGTACCTGCAGGAATGAGAAGAGAGAAGACCACGATGTGATGGGCTAATAGAGGGGAGATCTTTAAAGTTCAGTACAAACGTGAGAAATCCCAAGACAGGCACAGGCCCTTTCCAAACCAGAGAGCACAAGACAGTTAATAATGACAAAGAAAGGACAGAAGATTCCCATAAACATTTTTGCTCTGACTTTGCAAAGCAGCAAGATGATGTAGTTGTATCACTTGAGGACAATGAAGTCCTTTCCAGTCCATTAGTAACCAAGGAAGATGTTAAACAGTATACAATAGAGATAAATATTTTCACATAACTTGCACCCAAGAGTCCTAAAAAAGCTGGCTCAGAAATTCTGGCTTGCTAGTGTTTGTTTAAAATAAATCTTGGCAGACCACAGAGACTCCAGTACAAGAGCAGTAGTGTTGTGCCCACAGCCAAAAAAATGAGTAGGATGACCCAGTTAACTGGAAGCTGATTAGCATAACATCAACCCCCTTGCAAAATAATGACTATCACTGATGTGTGATTTCAGTAATAAAGAATTAAAGCATCAGAATATAATTAATGCTGTCAACATTGCTAATGGAAAATAGGTGTTGTCAAACAATCCTGATTTCAGTCTTTGATGAGATCCAGCCTTAGGGATCAAAGTAACTGCTCAGACAGAACGTACCTTGACTTTGGTACAGTGCTGGGCTCTGCACCACAGGGTACCTCGATTTACACCATGGGTACCATGGGAGTCAGCAAAGCCCCACAGACTAGATTAAACTGCCAGGGCAGCTCTGCAGAGGAAGGTGGCCAAGCTGCACTCAGCGTTTTCATCAGCACTTAGGAAAGAAATATACATTCACTTGCTGCAAGATTTATGAAATTACAAAGTTTACCAGAGTGATTAAAGGGAGGGGAAGAGGGACAGAACTGCTGCACGCTTGTCTTTGGAGGAACACATCTCTACACTCAGGATCTGGCTAACAGCTGATGATGCTCCAGCACAAGACAAGCACCAAACTCTAACTCGGGGTCAGGCAGAGCAATCCTCTGCCACCACTGCCTGCAGGCAGCCACAGCAGTGGCACAGAGCACACCAGAGCCTGCTCGAGCTCTGGGCTGCTGCCATTCATCACAGCCCCAGCCATGGGCTGTGCTGCTCCACAAGCACAAAACAAGCCCTCATCTCCAAGAGCTGGCAGCCAGAACAGGCACTGCCAAACCCCAGCACAGCTTCTGAAAGTGAGATCACCAAGATAACACCAGCATCACTCTGCTCTACTGTACATCTGTTTTTCCAGTGCCATGGGTAAACACCATGAATTTTCCTTCCTGCATTAATCTCCTACACATCATGTTTTTACCCAGCTCCCAGCACCAGCCCTAGTGGCTGCCTCCCTGTCTGTCAGCTCCCTGCTCCCCTGCCCAGCTAATCTTCCATCCTCATGCTGCCAGGCACGCTCAGGCAATCACAGTCAGCCCATTTCTCATGGGTTCTGAGGGACTTTAGCAGGCATTTAAAGAAGGGGAGGGAGACAGGAGGGATGGTGGGGCCAACTCTGGGAGGATGCTTTGCTAGGATAGAAAGCAAGAGGCATGTGGACATTTGGCCACAAGAGCTACCAGGGCACACAAAGGAGCTTGGGGATACTCAGGGCTCAGCTTAAACTCTGCTTAAACTCTAAACTACAGGATGAGATCCACTCAGACGTGGGGATGCAAAGGCAACCCCAAATCTATACTGGCACAGCAGCAATCTGCCCCGACCTGAAACACTCACAGAGTTTAATTACAGAACTGAGGCAGATTTCCACTCCAAGGCTGTCTCACACCAGGAGTTCCAGGTGCAGGAGCTCTCTGCACCTCCAGCTGGGTCCCCAACACCAGGCATTCCCCAAATGCATCTCCATTAATGGCTGGCACCCCTGCAAGGTGCTGCACTGAAGAGATGGCACAGGAAAAAGGACAGGGGAAAGGAGGTGTTTGTGCCTACAGCACAGGAACACACACCTGTGTATATAAATTCCTTTCCCAGCCATAAGCAGCTTGTCCAGGTCACTGCAAAGCAGATTCCTCAGCTTGGCTCTCCCAGGCCCCAGCAGCTCCTGAACAGGGGGGCAGCTGCCTGCACAGCCATCCCACCCCTGCACTTCAGCACCAGCCCAGCACCAGCTCTGCACCCCAACACCCTGCCCCTGTCCCTGGGTTCTCCTGTTAGCACTCAGCATTCTGCAAAACACCTTTTTTTAATAGTTATGGTATCCTGGGAAGCACAAAACGCGGCTACACCTGAGACACAATCACTCCCGGCTCAGAAAAGCCCTCACCCGTGCAGTTGGAGGGTGGGTGGGAGCAGGGGCCAGCCTGGGGCCAGCCTGGGCCAGCCCGGGCCAGCCTGCAGCAGCCCCTGCGCTCCTGGCACAGCCCTGCATGCTCCGAGCACCATCTCGTGGGAAGAGGATGCTGCCGCAGGCAGACCTGCTGGAACTTGGGCTGAACTTTTTTTTGCAGGGGGACAGAGCACTGGGAGCAGTGAGGCATTAATCTTGCTGCTTATTTGTCACACAGACACTTACTGCCACCGTGCTGACCCGACAAACACATCTGGAGATTGGACAAAAGCAGCCACAGCGCACGTGAGCTTTGAGATGACAAAGAAATTCCTATCTTTGGTGTCACTGTAAATTTAATTTAAAACACTGGTGGAACTCAGAAGTACATTGCTGAAAGGTCTCTTGTGGTTTCAGAGAATTAATCAGGAAAACTCACACAGGTTTTAGCAAGAGCAGAACCAAGCCCTCTTGGTGCATCCCTAAATTAATACAATCTCTCTCCTAAACAGTTTTATACAAAGAAACACAATAGCTTGGGTTTGAGTGGGCGAAATCCCTTCTGAAATCCATGCAACGGCTGCCAGAGAGGATTTCTGCAGCCTACACAACGTAGTACAGGAGGGAGGAACACAGTCCTACAGCAATACTACACTGTAACTCCATGTCCAGAGACTGAAACTGTTCTCCAGGTTCTGCTGGGGTGCTGAGGACCTCAGATCAGCCTTCTCAGGGGGAAAAGTCTACTAGAGAAGGAAGCAAAGCAAACCTGACAGCATTTGCAGAGGGATTTCTCCCTAAAACAGTGATGTTAGACAAAGAGTGTCACCTCCTGGCGCTTCCCACCTGGCCAGATACAAGGGTAGGTACCCGACCCAAAACGAATCATTTGCACCCTTACACAAGTCATTTGCAGCAGCAAGGCAATGGGCCCTGCAGGCTGCACATCTTTGAGCAAAAAAGGAGATGCATGGGGACCCGTTCATCCCACCAGCCAGGGACATGGTGCTGCACGATTTGGGTGCTCTGGGGGACACTCCCTCCAAGCTGACACCTCGTGCTGTGCTCAGCTACAAGGGGACACCAGCTCCCCTCAGCTGTGCCACTCTGTGCCCCACAGAGCGGCCACATTCAGGCATGTGGGATGCAGCCAGCCAAAGGGTTAAAGGCTTTGAAATGTAGCTTCAGCAAGAGACCTGCATTCCTGAAATGCCAGAGAAGCTGGAAAAGGCAGCTGGCACTCCTCCCTGCAGCCCAGGCCTTAATATGGCAGAGAGATGCCTTTGCAGCCCCCTGCAAGCTGGAGGATGGGGGTCCCAGGGCAGTACCCATGCAGCTCCTCTGCATCCCCCCAAGCTGAAGGGTTGGTGGGCTTGCAGGCAAAAAAGCCAAAGCACCACCTTCCTCCCACGTTCTCCAGCCAGTGCAGAAAAGGAGAAATCTCTGAGCCATCTCAAGCTGTTTTCAGCTTATGCCAATAAAACTGTCCCTTCTGCAGGACACTTGTGCCACTTCATGATAGCCAGCACATGCCTCTGCCATGGTGATTGATACCAGCATGGAACAGCAAATATGCACAGTGGATAAAGTCCCCCACCCTGGTCCCCAGGGGTCTGTGTGCTGAAGGATATCAGTGTTGCAACATGAGCATGGTCTGGCTCACACTTCATAAGCAAAGCCCAAAATACTTCTGTCTTTGACGTGTCTCAACGTCAGTCAGCAGCATCTCCCTGCCTGGGCTCCCTGGGTATGGGCTCTAGCTGGGGATGTGGTATTTTCCAAACACAAATGTCACTGTAAAATGGGCTGATAAGCAGCCCTCGTTAAAAATTACTTTAAAGGCAACCACCTTATGAAAACACCAATAATCTGAAGTTTCCTGTGGGGAGAGTAAAACTGCAGACCCTTCCTGCTTGTTCTCATCCACCAGACATAAATGCCCAAGTATGCTGTCAAATTGAGGGATTTTCCTCTCCTTTCCTCTCCACCATTCACAAATGTCTCCTGTGAATGTTTGGTCTTTCCAGTCCAAATGCAGCTCATTCCGAGCTTTCATTTCAGAGCAAAGAAGACAAGATGACAAATGTTATTTAAATACATGGCAATAAGTGTAAAATGTGTGTTCATCCTACTCGGCCCTGCTAGGCTTTGAGATGAGTTACTGCAATGCCTGACATGTGATTTAGAGAAAGTAATCCTGAAAGTCAAACAAAAAGAATTACACCTTTTAGAAAAAGGAAAGTAAGTATGTCATTCAAATAACAATTAATTTATGCCTGCCTTCCAGTTGCAAATTATTTATTCAAACTCATCTCCAGTTTAAACAGCACAGTATCCCTCACAGGCTCTCTCTCCATTACCTGGGTTCACTGAATTATACTTGTTAGAGAGAGTGGGTGGGGGACAAACACAACAGACACAACACAACACGACACAGAGGTTTCATTGCACAAGAGTTAATAACTGAGTTTGGGAGAGCAACACTGCCCCGGACCCCCAAAGCTGTTCTGCATTTCAAGATGTGACTCACTACAGATCATGTGGACTGGTGACATCGAGTCCTTACCACATTGGAGGCAAAACAGGTTAAAAAGGGGAGGAAGAGAAGTTTCACCTTCCCTCCTCCTCCCCCCACTCCTTACAGGAACCCAGCTCTCACCTCCAGCTGGTTTTCACAGGTCAGTGAAGGTGGGTGCAGTGGTGAAGCCAGCATTTTACTCTATGCCCCTGCTAATTTCTGGTTTAGTGAGACAACCTCTGTCACATCAGCAGAAGAGGCCAAAAGGCTTGAAAAGCTTTTTCCAACCCACTCATCCTGCCCTGCATGTGCCCACAAGCCTCCAGGAAGAGGTGACAATTCTTTTCCTGACAGTTTCCTCTCTAAAGACAGATTGTCCTGAGATTTCTGGCCACTCGTACCCCATGCCAGATGGGGTGTGGGGTGCAGGTCCATCTCACTGCTCTCTCCCACATGGGCTGCATGTCCCCACCAGCCCATGACCATGTGCAGGCATCTGTTTCACGGGAGTGCAAGAGGCAGGAGACAGGTGGGGTGTGTGGCTCCCAGGTGCCTTCCTGGCATTGCCTGCTTGCTGGCAGAGTCCTCCAGTCACTGCAGAGCTCGTGATGCTGCAGTCAATTTACACCACCAGCAGCTCCAAACAAGCTGCTTCAAAAGCAACCAGGAGGATGCAACGCTCTCAGTGGGGAGTGTTCTCACCTAACTAAAAAGGAACCATTTTCTGCTGGATTTCCAAATATCAACACCTGGCAGCCTCTGAGAGCCCCCTGAGATCGTGCTGTGTCAGTTCCCTGCCAAGAGAAGTGCTGCTTCTTCCCAACTGCCCCACACCAAGCTCTACAGCCAGTGAGTGTGCTGCAGGTGATGGCTTGGTCAGAAACGTGAGGTCTCAGGTAATCACCCGACCCTGGCACTTCAGAAGGAACAGCAAAAACTTTAATATTCATAGCAGAACAACGGGAGTTTATAGACAGCCTGAAGTCTCCCTCCATTCTTATTTCAGTTCAAGACAAATAGATTATGGAAAAATCAGCTAAACCTGAGACCAAGCAGCAGGATAGAGGAAGATTCACCATCTTCCTTTCTGAAATACCCTGGAAACAATCATGGCCACTCAATAACCCACTGAATTTGCCTACTATCCTTTCATTATAGCTTATACTTGCTACAAAGCTGTGTTTTATGGGCTTGAAAAGTTATACAGCCCCCTCTTTGGGGATTCCATTGGATCAGATATTTTGCAGCACTGCCAGAAATAACCAAACCGTTCATGAACTAAAGGGTTATTGCTGGCATGGAATTTCCTTTGTTCCAATTACAGAATCTCATTTTTCTGTCTTGCTTCCAATTGTGCTTTCATTGTTTACGATTTGTATGATTAAAACAAACCACAGTACGCTGGCAACAGCAGGGAAATATGAGACTTCCAGCTTGAAGAAGAGAATCTGGCAAGGTGCTAAAAATATATTAATTTTGAATTGGTACAAAGAGAACAAGAGTTATGCTGGTTATTTAGATTAATGTATGAGTTTGTCTTGAGAAATTTGGAAATGGCAGTAAGGCTTAATGTGCTTACAAGTTTTGCAGCAGGCAGATGTTGCTGTCATTCTAATCAGAACAGCTTGAAAAGAATATTCTCATGTAAGCAGATTATTAAACTCTGAGAATCTAGATTTAATAGGCTTTTAGTATTAAATGCTGCAAAACCTTGATACTATATGTAAAGTTTGAATCACCTTTGAGATTCCAACGTTGAGCTCCCATAGTAACTGAGGTGAGTTTGAAATCTCAACACCTGCTTGACTTAAGCTGAAGGCTTTAAATGAGCTAATTACTCAGTCAGGACTTCAGTGACAAGGATCGACCTCTGTTTTTTCTCTACTTGGGATGGAGATAAGGATAAGAGAGGCTGGACAACATTTCACCACCTAACACCAGCAGCAGGAGGTCTGGTGAGAGGATGGGGCACTAAGACAGAGGAAAGGAAGGGCATCACATTAAACCTCGATCAGGCAGGTTTAAGCTGCTGCACACCCACCCTGCCTACACGTCTGTCTCAGGGAAGTGCCTGGAACTGAGCCCAGGAAAGCTGCCAAGAGGTGCACAGGGATGCACAGAGACAGAGCAAGGTCTGGTCCCCAGGACCACAAACACCCAAGCACCGTGACCCCTCAGCAAGCTCTCTGCAAGTGGTGAAACGTGACACTTGTGGCTTTTGCTGTGAACCTTTGTGGCGTCCCATAAAAGCACAGTGTGTTTTTGCACACTCTGAGAAGTGTGAAAAGCAGCAATGAGCTGCCTTTTATTTTTTCTTCCCACTTTGGCTTATGTTCTTCAACCACGCAAAAGCACAGAAAAGACACAAGGCACTGTTCTGCATTTCAGAAAAATCAACCTTTCCTGTGTGGGTGCCACTGTTTACAAGCAGTCATTTCGAGGCACCAGGTCCTAAACCCACAATAGGGATTACAATCAAACTATTAACCCATAGATCAAACCTCGGGAAGGAGGATGAATTCTTGCCATTAAGATGATCCAACGTGGAGAAGCAAATGATCACAAAGGATCACAAAGTAAGATTCAGTTTAAAAAACCCGAGGGATTAAAAACAGGATAAAATACTCCAGCCAGCTGCATTGAACTGGAGCCCCAGATATGCCACCTTCAGTCAGGGCAGAGGGGCTTAAGAGCAAGGAGGAAACAGAGGATGGTTCAAGGCTCAAACTGGGAAGTGAAACCCAGGGAAAAGACATTGAGCACATCCAGTCCATGGGGAGGAGAGACACTCTCATTGCCTCTGGGTAACAAAGCACTGGGATAAACAGGACAGAGTAAATACCAAGCCAGAAAAACCACAGGAGGAGGACTGCAGGGTGCAGAAAGGACTGTTTGCATCAAATAATAGGATACACATTGTTGGTATTATCAAGTCCTTGGGTGCAGTGCAAGGGCTGTGAAGTTGCTATTCCAGGCTTGATTGAACATGTTAAGGAAAAGGGCTTAGAATAACTAACAAATTTTGCCATGACAGGGAGGTCTGGAAATGGATAAATCAGTAACTTAATGAACACTCAGGTACTACATTAGAAATGCAAGAGGTAAATAACCACAATCCCTACAAGCACACAATCAAATCCTGGACATGCTCAGACAGATGCTCACACTGACCTTACAGACCCAACAACGTTCAAACAATTTTATCCATTGCCCACACAGCACCAGACATGGAAACACGTGGAAGCATAGAACCCACCCAACCACCACTCTGTCCTGGTCTTCATCTGACCAGCTGATTCAGCAGGAGCTTTCTAGTTTATCCAGGAACCTAGAGATTGCTCATGCCCTGCTGTGCTGTCCCTCCAACAGAGACCAGGGTTGAAGTCACTCATGAGGGCCAGGGCTTGTGAAAGTGAGGCTGGCTCATGTCTGTCTATAAAGGGCCTCTTCCACCCAGCTTGGGTGGCCTGAAGCAGAGCTAGACTGCAACATCACCTGTCTCTGCCCTCCCTTTAATCCTGACCCAAAAGGTCCTGGTCAGCTCCTCATCCATCCCCAGGTGGAACCCCAGGCACTCCAGCTGGTCTCTGGCATAGACACCCCATTTTTGTCTCCCCTGCTTGTCCTTCCAAAGAGCCTGTACCCCTCCATGCCAACACTCCAGCCACAGGAACCATCCCAGCACGTCTCCACCATCCTCTCTGGCAGCCACCACATATGTGAGACAAGCACCAGGACAGCACCCAAAATTAACAGTAGATATTTAAACCACACCAAATTTCTTTCAAAAAGTGGCAAGATGGAGTCTGATCACCAACAGACACACACCAGTCCAGCAGGAGAATAGAATTTCTTCAGTACATAACACACATTCTCAGAATAGCTTAAGAGCTGCTACACCATGAACAGCTGCTTGGCTCCCTCTTGGGGAAAACATTGAAATAAAGGAACTGGCAGCTTAGGGTACTCAGCACTGTTACCTTATATGCTCCTGATTTTCAGGAATCCTCCCAGACACTCTGAAAGAGATGCCAAGCTGGGAAGTCCAAACGCATGAGTGTAGAAATAATTTTAACTACATTTGCCTCTATTTGAAACATTCTGCAAGTGGGTCCTGGGAGAAGAGCACTCTTGACCATTATCTTATCTCAGCTTTATTTAGCTGAGGTCTCCCTGCTCACAGCAAAAAACTCCAATATCTACCTGCAAGGGAACTGTCCCTAATATTTCATAGGAGCTGGCAGAGGTGGCAACATCTGTGCACAGATCAGAGGGGCAAGGAGAGGAGTGGAAAGGCACACACTCTTCAAGCACATTTATTCCTTAACTCAACAGCCAGGGGTTGATATCTTGGTGCCCCCTTCATGCACACAGACTTTATCCTCCCCCTGCCTTGCCCCCCCTGCATGCCATGGCACCTGTGTGACAAGCCATCATGTGCTCACGATGGTCCCCTGATATTCTCAGCAGAAAGCTGAAGGCCATTAATCACCTGAAGTCATGTTTAATCTGCTCTGAATTTACATTTCCAGGAGGATTTGGACTCAGCATCTTTCCACTGCTGCCACTTCACCCAGCTGTGGTGTCAGCAGGACCTGGACCAGGACCACTGGCCATGACCCCAGTGAACTGCTATAAGCCCAGGTCCCCTCTCCAGAGCTGTAGTGTTTCTAGCCCTGCTTTAGAAGTTTTAATTAACAGTCAGTGAGACAACATTGAAATAATCTTTTTCTTTCCAATTGAATGTCTCAGGCATAGAAACTCAGGATTTTCCAGAAATAAGTACCAATAGAGGACATATTTTTCCTTAGGCAACATAAGTACATTTTAGTAAGCATGTGATCTTAGATGTCAATTTTTTTTTTCAAAATAGAGTTTTATGCTATTTTGGTCTATTCAGTGTTTCAGGTCAGTATTGCAAGTACAGGCTAATTACTACCTGAAGTAACTTACTGATCAAGAAGTCATAATTAATATCTCAACATTTCACCACTTCCTGATTTTATTTCTATTTCTTCCCTTATAAAAACTACTTAATAGCAAAAGATGCTTTGCAAAGTAGAGTGATTAGAGGAGATTTATGTATAATTATAAAAAACATTTCCAAGTTCTATTTAACGTTCCCAAGGGGTGTTTTTTGCAAGAAAAATCTCCATTTCTATTAACACTTCCTTGCTCTTTATGGTGTGAATCCTGCACGTGCCTGCCTCTGTTAACCTCAATTACCCCTGGTATATCCTCTGAAATGGCAAATGGGGCAGGGCAAAGCACCCACAGCACAAGCTGGACCTTGGTGAGAATGGCTCCATCCAGAGAGGACAGCCAGGACTTGGTGGGAAGGTGGTCAGAGGGCAGCAGTGGCACCCCCAGAGCTCAGTGATGCTCATCTCCTGCAGCTGAGAGCCATAGCAAGGACAAGTTCAACAAGGGAGTCTTCCTTGGCCCTCCCTGGCTGGGGCAGGGGATGCCAACCACCCTGTCCTGCCACCAGGGCACCAAGCCCAGCTGGAGACATCCCCACCCCGTGCAGTGCAGGGGACCAAATCCCATCATGGATGCAGACTTTTCACCAGGTAGAAAACTCAGTGCAGGGCAGCACACAAGCCCTGCTGTCTGTGCAGACCTCACACAGCTGCAGCACAGCTGGACACCAGGTCCCTAAGGGAGCAAGTCATGTCCTGGCTCCTGTGCCTGGTGAACAAAGGATAAGCAGGACAGGGGAGGAGGAGGTCAAGGGAGATGTGATTCACCTCTCCACGACTTCTTGTCCATTCCAGCAAAGGGTGTCATTCTGAACAGCAGAGCTGTGGTTGCAGATGTACTCTGGCAAGCTGCTGTAGAAACTGCTGTGGGATTTCAGCTTTGCAATCAGTTCCCTGGAAGAAATGGAGAGAACAGGGTGCTCAGTTAAAAAAAGAGAAGAGGTTGGTGCATTTTAACCATGAAGGCAGTCACATAAACACAACATTAAAGCAGCTAGGTGCAAACAAACCACAAAGCATCAGTTTTATTTCTGAACCAAAGTAGGGTTTTGTTTTTCCTTGATGTTATTCCGTCAAAGGCTGAGCCCATGTTTCCCAGGGCAAAACTGGTGATGGGGAGGGATGTGGGGCAGCAGAACCTCAGCCCAACACAGTCTCTGCACTCCCACAGCACCTACAGAAAGGTGCTACTGGCTCAGGCCACACATCCACGGGGTACATCTGAGCAGCCAGGGCTCAGGCTGTAGTGTCCCCTCTGCTTTGCAGAAGGCAACAGAGGCCCTTCAGGGGTTTTGTCTGGCTGACATTGGCAGGTGGCAGTTTTGGTGGTAGACCAGAGCTGACATTGTCAGCACAGATCTGTACTCATGGCTAAGGCTGTTGTTTCATGCTGCACCATCAAAAGGACACAACTTCAAGGGATGCACTGGGCTGGCCATGGAGTCACAGTCTGCATTCAAAGGGGAAGGTTACACTCATCAGAATGGCTCTGTTGCAGGAAGGCAGGAGGAGCTGCAGGACACAGAGGGGATGTGAATCAGGCTGCATCCCAACCCTGTGCCCTCCCTTCCCAGCAACAAGGATCTGCAGCAGTGGTCCAGAGGGCCAGGCTGACCATGGGATCTCTGATGTTGCCAGAGAGGTGACAGAGGCTCTGGGAGTGGGATGTGACATCCCTCCAGCCTAGGTCTGATCCCTCAGGGACACTCGGCAGACATCACCAGGAAATACTGGCAGATTTAAATAGGTAAATAGCAACAAAAGTAAGATAATATGAATAGCAGGGACTGGAGGCAGTAAAACTTTGCCTCACAGTTGTCTTGTTTGGTTTCAGCACATTTCCCCCTTTGGCAAGGGGTTATTGCTCAGCCTTCTTGCTCCCTGGGAGGAATGATGAGGAATCAGCACCCGGAGCAGGGAGCACTCTCAGGGGCATCCCCCGGGGATGTCTGTGCCCTGCCAGTTGTGGGGAGCTGCCCTGCAGCCTTCGACAGTTTGGTGTGCAGCTCCCTCCTTGCTTTGGGATTCCCTCCAGCCAGAGCCTGTGACAGCCAGCTGGGGGCAGGCGACACCAAGAGAAGGAAGGCTGTGCTCTGTGAAACCTGTGCTCTGTGAAACCTGTGCTCTGTGCTGCCAGGAGCCTGCTCCTGCTCCTGCCACAGCCCCGCAGGCAGAGCATCACTGCAGTCCTGCCTCTGAGCACCACAGCACACCCTGCCCGGCCATGGCATCATCTGGCACTGCCCAGGCAAATGAACCAGCGTTTGTCTGATGAGTCAAAGCTCCTCCAAATGATGTGTATTCAGCCTATAGCTCCCTGCACAAATCCAAGGGATGCTTCAGGCAGTCACCTCCTGTGTGAACCACTTCCTACATCCATCTCCTGCACTGGCCTAACAGTGGGGAGGTCCAACCATTTGGAAAGCCAAAATGAGGTGAGACCCGGATCATCAGATATGACAAACCCCAAGCAGGAGCCTCACTGCCCCAGGCACTCAGCCCCTTACACCCTAGGCACTGCCTTGCCCCTCTTCCACAAACCCCAGCAGAGCTGGGGAGAAGAGGGAGAAGGAAACTTTCCTGGGGAGCAGAGCTCCCTGCAGGGCAGGGAGGAATTCCTCTGTACCTGCAGGTATGAACCCATGCAATTCATCTCAGCAGAGTTCATGAGCCTTCAGAGTCTTCAAAGGACATCTGTGTCAGAGTCTGGGCTGTGTAACCTCCGACGTGTTGAGACAACAGAGGAATGCAAGCCCTGGTGCTGTATCTCATGGGAACTACATCAAGAATGTGGCCCTGTGAGTCTTCAGAGAGAAATCCACCCAACTTAGCCCATCGCCAGTTTCAAAAACTGCCAAGCTTGCTTGTTTCTCTTCCACGGGGATTTTTCTTTTATTCAAGACAGAAGTAAAGGCACTGTGTATCTCTGGGTGTGCTTTCAGATCCAGAGGGGAGATGCTGCTCACATCAGTGTGAGACCACTTAATTACAGCTTATACTTACATGGGGAAGGAAGCACAGGGTGCAGTGCCAGCACCGGAGGCACCTGCTTCCTTTGAAAATATTCAGTAAAAGGCTGTTAACATCTCTGAACTACCATAAAACACTACACAAAAAGTATGAAACGCATTCCCCTTACCTACACATGGTGTAACATGTAACAATTCAGGCTGGAGTGACCATTTCTATCTGTAACTACACCTGTGAGTATTTCAGACACTATAGCAGTGCCCAAGAAACCCAGACAAGGCATTTGGTGTATTACCCTGGGTGCACTAGGTGAGAAAACCCATGCAGACGCCTCATTGCACTTCAGAGCCCACTACAAAGCAGCTCTGATGCTCAGAGCCAGATTTATGGGTAAGGGAAATAAGGAGCTTTTCCATCTGCTTCCACAGGACCATTCCATATGGTGGCTGCTCCTGCAGCCCATCCAGCAGGCACCACACTCAGCCCGAGCATTCTCACCTCCTTCTGCTCGACAAAGTTTCTTCTTGCTCAATGTGAGTCACTTTCAGGACTTTCTTGTCAATGAAAAGGTCTTCTGGATAATTAGCTGATCGGATCTGCCTCTGCTGAGCGTGGCCACATAGCCGGCTGATCTGGAAAACACAAACACAGCCGTGTGAGGAAGGGCTGGGACTGCAGGGAACAGCTGAGATGCAAAACTGGCACCTGCACATGAGCTGCTACCATCCTGTCATCCCCATCTTGCTCATAGCTCAGCAAGCACCTGAAAGCAAACTTCTGCCCTAAGGTACAACCTGGCTTTTGCATAAATACCCACCCCCTGGGAAGGAATGCAGGAAGATTCAGGCAAAATGTTGGGGCATTGAAGTGCCCCTGTGGCTATCAAAACCCCTGAGGTGCAGGTGTGACAGGCAAATCTTCCTGTGTCAAGTTAAACTTGGGCTGGCAGGAGGGGGCTTGAGTTGTTCCCTGCTCCTTCCTTCCTGAACTCCTCAGCATCTCAACACTCTAAACTCTAGCTCTCCAGTCAGACTTTTAGGGAACACCTCTCCTTCCAAGGAAAATCCTAAGACCCTGGTTCTGCACAGACTGCACTGCAGATGCCCAGGGACGAGCATCATACACATCACTACTAATTAAAAAATCCAGGGACTAAAATACAGCAAGCGTTGGGGCCACAGCCCAGTCGTATCGTGGGAGGCCCTGATTAACAGGGCTCTGCTAATGGCACAAATTGGCTCATTAGCATACAGATGATTCAGGAGCCAGCTGCAGCAGCGAGGGAAGGAATCCAACACGCCTCGTTCAAGCTCTCTCCATGGCCACTGTCCCGAGACTCACCCAGCACTGGCCACTGCTGCAGCCCCTGCTGCGGATGGATTTGCCACCATTTCCTTCTCTGGGACACTGCCAAGAGACATCTGTCCCCCTGTGGCACCAGTGCCACTGTGAAAGTCTCCTTTTGATCCATCCTGTGCTGCTCCTGCAAGACTCGTCCATGCTGGGCTGTGAAAGGAGCTTGGCTGATTGCTGGGACCACGAAGGCACCACAGTTAACACCAGCCTTATCTTCTCAGAGCCTCATCCCACCACCCACATCCATGCTTGGGATCAACCACACACCCATAAAATGCCCATTCCTTGCAGCACCTCATTTATCTCCACACCACACTGAATCAAGGCAATCCCAGTAAGCTGCACACCAGAGGTTAAAAGCACACCCAAAGCTACTGATGTAGCATCTGATGTGTAAAGAGAAGAGATTAATTCTGTTCTATTACATCCTACATTTGGGTGGGCAAATAAATTAGTAATGTCACCTCTTTCATTATCAAGAGCAGCACAATTTGTTTGCTCAGGCTGTCATACAACAAAGAGTAAAACAGAAACCTCCTGGGAGCTGGGCACTGCAGTTTCTGTTCACATCACGGTGGGAAGAGATGCTGCCACTGGTTCTTCTGCACCTGCAGTTTCCTCTGCCAAAGCAGCTCCTCCTGCAGCTGCCAGGGGAGCAATTTCTGCATCATCTTACCTGGTTTTTCCTCTTCTGTCCTCCCTTGGCTGTGCCTCCTCTCTGCCTTGCCAAAACCAAGTTCTGCATAAGAATATGTCAGCCCTACTGCCCTCCATAAATCATTTGGCAGGCTTCAAAAAGAGAGGGAGGGAGATATTCAGAAAATGGATCACATTTTGGGCTATTTTCTTTGCCTTTTGGGCTTTCTGTCAGCACTCATCCCTCTCACAACATTTACAGGTTAAATGCAAGCAGACAGGAAGAGGAGGAAATCATAGGACAGTGGGAGACCTGGAGAAGGGCATTTGGGATCTGAGACACTGTGGAATGGGTCTGGGTGTCCCATGCTCTCTCTACACTGGCTGGTGCCACTGACCCTGCAGAGGGCAGACCTGCAGGGTGCTCAGGGGGTCTGTGGGCTTTTCCTCTGCCCAAGTCAGAGATGAAACCTGCCATGAAACCTCCTCCAGGGAAACACAAGACACACGAAAGCTCCAGGACAGTGGGTATATAAAGGAAGCAATGCCCCAAAGCAGCACTGCTGCACCCACACTCTGCACAGACATGTAAAGTGGAGGGGAGAAGTGGGAAAAGGTCAGATATTTTAACCTGCCGTTTGTGGTAACTCCCTTTGACTCTCCCCAGCTCTGTGAAAATCTCCCCAATCCCTTTCCAAAGCCCAGCTTTCAGCCGGCAAAATCCATCAAACCCTGAGAGAAGAGCAAGTCCAGGATGGAGGCTTTTTCCCAAGGATGCAGAGAGGCGCTGAATGGGAGGGGAGGGCGGGAGCGACAGCGCGAACAGCGGCAGCACCCGAGAGCTCCAGACAGCAAAGGGACCCTCAGAGTGGGGATGCTTCATCTCCCACCCAGCACTGGAGGGAGCTCAGCCCCTCTGCTCCCAAGTCCTGCTCAGGAGCTGCAGCTCAGCTGCATCCTCACAGCTCCTGGGTACCAAGGCTCCAAGAGTCATCAAATCCAGAAGGCTGGAAAAGACCTCTGCAGCCATCGAGTTCAACAACTGATCATCAAGTTAAAATCATTGATCACCGAGTCCCTTCTGTGTGGGATGGAACCACAAACAGGATGGTGTTAGCTGTGACATGGGACAGCAGATGAAATCTTCACAGATGGAAAGATGCACTGCTCAAACTTTCCACCAAGTTTTTACTTATTTATTTATTCAAGGACCAACTAACCTTTTCAGCAAAAAAGCCCAACCCTGCAGCCCATCTTGTGAAGTCACAGTGAAATGATTGTTACCCTTTAGTCAAACAAAAACACGGCTGAGATTTGAACTTAAAATAAAGTGAGTGAAAGTAGAAGTAACAGATTGCCTGCTCATTTGCAGGGGCCGGCTGCTTCGTGTACACTTTTTGGGGGAGGGAAGGATTTCACAAACCATCTGCCAAAGTCTGCTGGGCCACAAGCAGTCCTAGGACAGCAGCTCAGAAATCCTATTTCCATCTTTCCCTCTTTTTGAGTCCGCACTGCAGGCTCAGGAATGCAGCTTCCCAGCCTCTTCCTAACCACTGCCACTGTAAAGGACATTCCAAAAAGAAAAGAAAATCCCACTATAGGGCAGTCAGAGAAGGGACAGATACAAGCTCAGACCTTGAGGAGAACCAAGTGTGATGATTCAAGTCTCCAGGTATTGCTTGCTCTGGGAGGAGCAAGGACAGTCAGCTCCCCAGCACGGTGCTGTGTCTGCAAGAGGGAGAACGAAAGGAAGGGAGCATTTCTAATCTTGCCAAACTTGTATCAAACAACAGTGTTTAATACGTGGTTTCTTCCCACCTCACAAATATAAATGTGAAATTCAAAGCAAACGGACAGAACAGAACCAGTGGCTCTCCTCAGCCTCCCCATGCTACCAGGGGACCATTAATATACACCAGCACTTATCTAAAGCACAGTTAGTGCTAGAGCTGTGCCTTAATTCAGGATAGGCAGAAGTTTGACACATCAAGCCACAAAAAAAGACTAAGTAAATCAAATGCCAGTGTGTTTTTTAGGCCACAAGAGTTGGACTTTGTTTTTAAAAGAATCTGCCAGGCCGCTGAAAAACTGCTGCAAGGGGACACCAGGCAAGCAAAACCTTCCCAAAGCCCTGAGCTTTTACAAACCCCCAAAGCCACCAACACTGTAACAGCCCAAGCAAAATTTCCCTGCCCCAGCTCATTAAGAAACTCACTAATTACCCGATTTAATTAACCTTGTCCATGCAAGTGTGACCCAAGCCACGAGGGGAACACTTTGCCTTTTGAGGACCACTACCCCCAATTCCACTTGTGTATTCCAGCCACAGGGAGACCCCAGAGCCAGGCAGGGCAGGGCTCCTGGGCACTGCCCCATGGGGAAGCAGCAGCAGCTGGCTCCCAACACCCCTGGGGGCTGCAGTGGCTCTGCTTTAGAGGGAACATTGATTTGAGAGGAGCACAGGGACCAGGCTAATGGAGCAGCACTATCAGCCCACTTTAACGCTTCCCCATTAATTTAAGATAAGAGGTGCCTGAGGACTGCAGGGAACGATGCACTGTGAGCAGCCAGGCACCACATCCACCACGGCTGAGCTGATGCACGGGTGTAAAGCACAGCACTGATCCACGTGAGCACCTGCCAGCCCACAGAAACTGGGATCACTGGGGGTAATTATCAAAGAAATAGCGACCACAGCAGCAGGTCCTGTGCCAGGCATCACAGCCTCTGTGCAGCTGATGGAGGGCAGCAGCAGCCTGGCTATGGCAGGATGGCATTGCTGACACCCCTGAGGCTCCTGATGAAGCCACTCTGCTGCCAAGGCACGAGGCAGCATGGCCACACGGGGCAAAAACAACTTACCTTGCACATCAGCAAGGAAATCCAGGGGTGAAAGGACTGGAAAGCAGCACATTGTGATCCTCAGTGCCAATCTGAGCTTTGCTTTTAGGAGTAAGAACATTTTAAAGGTAATTTTCTAGATGATTTAGAAGGGCGGGAAAAAAAAGACCAAAAAAAGTAGCTAATCAGTTTCTTGTTGGACAAGAAGAGAGTGCATTAGACACTGCTAGATACCTGCTGCTGCCACTTCTCATTCAGCCCAGGAGCTCCACTCTGCTCTAAAGGAGAGTATGCTGCATTTGACCTTTGCTTAAACTTTACATGGAGTTTCCATTTGTCTTTTCTATGCACTCTTCTGCTTATAGATTCATTCTCCAGGAAGACACAGTATTTTTTTCCCCTCAAGGGGATGGCCTCATTTTTGAAGATTTCCTCCCACAATCTCCTCTGCTCTCTGGAGTTCACATAAGTCATTTTATACCTATTTGTGAGTTTCCTTTGGGAGAAGCCACACATTAAACTGAAGAGAGATTAACTACTATAATTGATTTGAACACAGCTTCTGAAAGGGTGATTAGCTACAATATAGACAGAACATCAAGAGACCACAGACATGCTGTCTTTGGAGGAACCAAATGGTGCCCACTAAATCCCAAGCATCCTCCAGTGATGGAACCCAGTCTGACCAGTGAGGCTGAAAGCCTCAGTAAGGCAGCAGCTTGAATTGGTGCTTCTTCCCCAATTCTTTTTAACAACCTGCTCCACTACACATCACAAGTCTTATTAGCATTATAAAGATTGCATTTGTGCCCCGTTTATCTTCAAAGTCACCATAAAAGTGAATCTGAAGTCTATTACTCAAGTGCTGCTACAGAATTCCGCTTAATTAAATTCTAAAGGGCTTAAACCAAAAACATACATTGAGATGATGTGGGATAGAACATAAACTTTTTAATAGTAGTAACCAAGCACATTTACCATTTCTACAGGTGTAATAAAAATGCTAATATATGTTAATGTTTAGTCTGTGGTTAATGTTTTGTCTTGTTAATTTCCCCAGGGCTTTTATTACTGATTTAAATCTGCCACACTGCCCCAGTGATTGCATCGCCTTCCACAACGGGCGCCGGCTCTCAAAGGAACGCTGATTAGCAGGAGTGGAGAAACATTTGGCTAGGACAAACACTCTTATTATATGCTTCTAATCATTAGATACATTTTGTCAGGAAGATGGGAAAGAGACAATTCCCAGCTCCCCCATTCTTCTCACAGCAGAAAAATGTGATTATGGGCATAAAAATGAATTTACAAGCCTTTATTTTAGGAAGCACATCATTGTTAACTAAGTAATGATTGTTCTTCTGGTTCCAGGCACTCAAGCAGAAAGAACAAACCGAGTATGGTAACACAGATGTCTTCAATGAACACTCCAACAAAAATTCCTCATTAATGGAGTACTAAATGTTATTAATCAGCTCTACACTATTACGAGCTCGATTATTCAGACTGCAAGGATTACATAAGAGACAGCATCCCAACTCACTCATGCAGAGACAGGATTGCAGGAAGTGACCTACTCTCCACACTGAGGAGAACGTTTAATAATGCATCACCCTTAAATAATGCAACGCTATAATGTGTAAAATGCACACAAACACTAATGCTTAAAATAACAGAGTGCCTGTCACACCAGTGCCCACAGTGACGCCCAACACATGCTGCAAACATGGGCTACAAATGTTCAGGGACCCTGCAGCCACCAGACCAGGCTGTGCTGAAGGCCATCACCACCTGGTTTGAAGACCAGGTCCTTCAAACTGCTACAGAACCCCAGAGGCATTAAGGAGGCATCTTTCAAAGTAAATATAACTTAATTTTTCCTAGAATGGTTTGGGTTGGAAAGGACCTTAAAGATCATCTAGTTCTAAATCCCAACTGCCATCCTTCATACAGAGGATCACCAAATACTTTGCAGAGGGTCAGTGTCACAGCAGAAACACGGGGCCCAGAGAGGACTGGTGGGACTGGTTCTCAGGGCAAGGAGCAGGATGTGCCCCACACACAGCCACGTGTGCTCATGTGACAGAGGTGACACAGCAGCTGGCAGGGCTGACACATGGTGTGGTTACACCATCACTCTACCCCAGAGACTGCATCAGGGCAAAGGTGCATCAGCTCAGCAGAGCAGTGGTGTCCTAGGTTACAACATAAAGATGTGCCCAAAAGTCTGTATTCTATCACCATCTGTTGAAACCAGGTGGGGCAGTGATCTTTTTATTTTCCACAACCCATCCTTCCTCCAGGGAGATGTCTCCTGTTAATGGGCCATTGAGTCCCACTGCATGACTGATAAAATTCCATCATCCCAATGGGAGATGCTCCAGCCAGGTGGAGGAGCCAAACATTTCCTACCTGGACAAAATCTGAGATTTGGAACACCAAGGCAGCCCTCACCCACTGGGTTCCAGAGGACAAGAGCTACCAGACCTTTCTACAGCATCACTGCTTCAACAAGAACACTTCATCCTGACTGCTACCACCACCCTAACTAGGGGGGTGTCAGGTTGTATTCTGGCTCTGTCAGTGGTTTTCTTTTGCACTATTGCATGTATTTTATTCTTTCTCCTTTTTTCTATTAAACTGTATTTCTGACTTAGAGTCTCTCACTGGCTTTGCTTTCAAACCAGCACAAGCGAGGAGCACGAGGACTTTTTGTGGGTTTCAATCCCTGGTGCCCATTGATGAAGCTGGATTATTTCCACCTGCACTTCCCTCTGCAGCATCAGGGTTCACGTTCCTTAAATTGGAAAGGGACAACCACTGCAGCTCCAATTACTGCTCCCATCAGCTCGTGCCACCTTGTCCCCAGGAGGATGTGGTGGCCAGTGTACCACACACGTGCTGCAGCACACGAGGCACCTCCAGTGTCCCACCACATCCTGACCCTTGCACTGACCCAGCTCCTCCCAGCCCAGGATGCCCTTTCTCTCAAAGGAACCGTGACCTCGGCTTGAGGCAAGCCCTTTCAAACCTACATAAAATAATGCAAACAAGATGTTTCTTCTCTCTGGCGTCCCCAGCATGGAGTGTTTAATCCACCAAAGAAAGCAGCTTTGTGTTTCAGTGAGAGCCTGTTTATTGTTATTTGTAGGTAGAGAGGAAGTCGGACTAAATGATCACAGTTGTTCCTTCTGTCTTTATAATCCATGACACATAATTAAAGCACAACTTCTCAAGTCAGCCTTTCCCTCCAGTATTCGTGTTAATTCCATATTTAACACAGAATTTGGTATTTCAGTTCAGATGGTTGGACCTCAGCAGCAAACCACAGGGCGGGTGGAGCCAGGGCTCAGACTCAACCCAGCCAACCAACTGGGAGAGTGAAGAAAAAAGGGTTTGCTTAATTTTTGGCACACACTTAAGCAGTTTTCTCATGTGGAGACATTTCCTGGAACAGGGCCCTGTAGCATACTAATGCACTATTATGGTTTTAAGTTAGATCTGCACAATCTGATATTCCTTAGACAACCAAACTAAGACTTTATTCTTGGAAGGAGAAGTCAGCCTTGCCTGGAAGGAAGCAGAGCAAAAGAGAAGATGGAGCAAAATCCAGAGAAAACCAGAACATATTAGACTGACTAAAGCCAGGTTCAGGAGCAGAACGTGGCAGTAACCAGGGTCCATCTCCTGCTGAAGCCCCACTTTAGCTTCATGGCTAACGAGGTGGCACAGCAGAGGCAGGGGACACGGCTGCTCCTGACCCCAGGCTGCTGCCCTGCCTTTGGGAATGATTCCCCCAGGAAGCTGAAGATGCTCCAAACTCAAACAGCTGATTTCAACATTAGCAGTGATTCATCCAACCTGACAGAAAATCAGGACTCAAGGTAGCCAAGCCCACTTCTGCTAAGGATGCTAAATACAGTTTAATTATGCAACTGCATTCTGTGCATGCTCTAATGCACAATTGTTACTATGGGTCCCTAGAAGATCCTCCTATTGCAGGCAATTAAATTTACCTCATCCCAACAGACTGAGAAACAAGGAATTGGCTTGAGGGATCACCAGCTTGTACCAAGATCTTAAAAAAAACCCTCACTGGGCAAAGCCAGGCAGCACAACAGCTCCAGGCAATTGCCATGTGCTTGTTATTTTCCTTCCATGGGTTAATCGGTTTCCTTGGCAGTTTTCTGTGGGTTTTAATGTTGCACCATGTTTGTGCCTACGGCACTACAGAAAGGAACAATCCGAGAGAAATAAATTCCTAGCAGCTTAATTTAGAGAGGAAAAACAGATACCTGCCATCAGTCTGGAACACAAGCCAGAGTCAGAGCCTGTAACAGGGTATTTAACAGCAGCCGTGTCAGCTGGGTTGCAAATGTGGTCAATACCTACCAGTCTCTCTTCCCCCCTGCAGCCATGAGCCCAGATTCAATTATTCTTTGAGAAATACTTTGTTAAATAATTAAAAAGTTACGGCATTACTTTTCCCCTTTTTTTTTTTCCTTAAACCAGACCGCTTCAATTTTGGAAGTATAAAGCCATTATAATGTGTCAGCTAGCAATTAGCTACTGTACACTGTTTATTCTTTAATATAATCTTTGAGTAGAAGGGCAATATTCTCAGAAACGCAGCATTAACTTGTTCCTCAATGACTTTAATATGGCTCTTTTCAAATTACTGCTCATAAAATCTCAGGGAAGAAAAATTTACCGATGATATCCCATCTCCTTAATTAGTTCTCTCTCTCTTTCAGCAATCCAATAGCAAGTGTAATATTTATTTAAAATAGAGCGCACAGGGCTTACCACTAAATCTGCTGTAAAAGGTGATATCAAAACAAGCAGGTAAAAGGCAATGCTGTTTTGCAGCCTGCACAGACCATGCTCACAGGTACACACAGCTTTTCAGATTTAGATTTCAATAAATGCTCATACTGAAACCATCCCAAAGGCTTTTACACCACTAAGTACTTTTTGCTATAAAATGCCCTTCTCCCTTTCTCTGGTGAATGGAAACCCTTCCTACCCCAACAGGTTTGGTACTCACCAGCCCTTATCACCCTACTTATTTTAACCTTCAGATAGGAATAATCCCCCAGCAGCAACTTTTTCCTCCCTCCATCCACCTTTCTCTTTCCAAGCACCAGTTTCTGCTAAGACAACAAGGTTGGAGCCACCAAAACTCTGCAAATCACTTCAACAGTTCAGCTGCTGAATTTCTTCAGCAGAAAAATTACAAGCAATTGTTTCCCAGCAAAGCTCAGAACAACCTCACTTGTTATGCAGCTCCTGGCAAGGGGGCATGAGGCTTTCCCCATGGCCATGCCATGGAGCTCCCCACTGAAAGAAAGAAAAGTATAATAATTATCAATAAGGGAAAATGGTAAAAATATCTCCATGCAGCAGAGATTAGCTGCTGGTAAAATGAATCCATTCAAGGCCAACAAAAGGCTTGGGAAGGCCCTGTGTTCTTTTTTTTTTCTTTTTTTTTTTCTCACTTTATGTGTTGATTTTTTCTTAGTTTTGAAGCTACCAGATCCATAGCAATTTTTTCTCCCTGACAGTCAGGCCTAACCTAATCCAGTTAAGAGTCAGCACCAAGATAATATACCCAAAATATGGCAAACAAGGTAAAAAGGCTCCCATTAGATTTTTGCTCAATAAAGGAATTGCATTTTTCCCCAAAAACAAATAAGCCTTATTGAAAATGTAAATCATTCTTTTCTATAAAGATATAAATATCTGCAGGGCTTTTTGAGACTTTGTTGTAAGACATCTTGTTTTTACATGTACTCTAGTTAGAACAATTGAATTACAGAATGACTTACAACGTTAGATTAGTTTCTGCCTGATTGAGAATATCTTTAAAATGGAAATCGGTGTGCACTTTTAACCTTGTTACAATGCTATATGTCTGATTAATGTATTAAAGGGACTCATTCAACAATAGCTTTTGCAGACAGAAATTAAATTAATTCGACTTTATCACAACACCTTTATTAACAGCATCAAACGGAGGACTAGTATTTGATTATGAGAAGTGAATTCCAATAAACTGATATACAATAATTCCAAAATGAGGTAGGAGAAGCATTAGATGGGGAAAAAAATTTACAAAATACTTGTAATGCATTTTTGTTTATTGTCATTACTTTCCACCCACCTTGCAAGTTGCAAGCTGGGCATTTCCCCAACTCATAAAAGACAAGATAGAACATCTTGCACCAAAATCTACAAGTGGAGAGTTATTAAATTTCCTTCTGGCTCCAAACAATGGGAAGTGCATGAAGCAAGGCTCAGAGATGACCCTCCTGGATGTTTTTTAGTCTCTGCTGGGCAAACCCTTTTGGGCCCATCTGCACTGAGCTCTTGGTGCCATTTTGGTCATCAGAGCCACCCCAGCATCACCTCCTGCAGCCCCAGTGCCCTCTGCTCCCTGGCTCTTGGGCCATCCCTCAGGGAGGAGACAGGATGGATGACTTGGGCATCAGCACAGGCAGCTGGGTTTCTACAGAAATACCTGCACTCTGCTCTCTGGAGAGCAGCAGCATGAGGTTTATTTGTACAGTGGTACAGATCAATATGTGCAATCCAGGAGTTAATAAGCTTTAGAAAGACATAACTTAGAGCACATCAGTCACCCCCAAGTCATCCTCAGCAACCACGCAGCTCTCCAGGTGGTTCTCTGCAGGTCACTTGCTCAGAGCATCCTCTCTCAACCTCTGCCAGTAGCATGAAGAGAATTGGGTGTGAAAAGTGATTAGGTTAGAAAGACACACCTGCATAAAGAATTGCAAAATTTGCCAACAGCCGCTTTGCTTTTTCTTTTCTTTTTAAACAGAAATAACTCTGCCCAAGTAGCTGTAGGCTATCAGCACAGCTTTCTGCAGCCAGCCTGCTCTTGCTTAAACAAATCTTTGGAAGAATAATGCAGTTAGCAGCAAACTTCACCTACTGAAAGCAGGCTCCGTGCCCTGGGGGGCTCATTAGTGGGGCAACACAACATGTAGGGATGGAAAAGGCCACCAGTTCTTTTTGCAGTACCCTGATAAGGCAGTGAGAACCCAGCACTGCTGCAGCAGATGGATGAAAAATCCACCTCAATTGTTTGTCGAAATTTTTTTCCCAGCAAAACCTATTTAGCATCTTTCATGCCTGGTACCTCAAAGCCACTTTACAATAAGATGCAAAAATGATATAATTCACAGCACCATACACAGGCAGAGAATTCAAAATGAAGCAAACCACTCATTGCAACCCAGCCCCTCATCCTCTCCAGCACAAAACAAAACACCTCTGCTCCGCCCGGGCAGCTCTGGGCACTATTCCTGCTTTGCAGAGGGTCGCTTTTAAGTTTCTGGTTTGTTCTTGGCTCATTCATCAGCATTGCTAATGGGAGAGATAGTTCTGGTTTTAAGGCAGCAACACTCACGGGGGTTACTGTCACTGGAAGTAAACTCAGCGCTGTGAAGATGAAGGATGCCCGGGGAATGACCCCGGACCGAGGCCGGAGTGGAAACTGCAGGCACGGATAATGAGGCCAAAAGAGGGTTTAGTGTAAAAAGCACACAGAGAGATGGATATTGGTGAGCACAACTCTGGTGTTGCAAAGCTGCGGGTCTAAGCAAGGATAAAAATCTTCAGGAAAGGAAATGGGCCAGAATGTATTTTGCTAATAAAGCATCTATGTTAATAGGGGTTGCAGGAGGCTGCAGCAATCTGGGAGCCAGGTCTGCAGGGCTGATGCTCAGGGCTTTAATCTCTCTGGTAAAAGAAAGATGTGTGGGCAGTTTTAACAGAGAATTCCACAGGCAGCTCCACCATTCCACAGTAAGTGTACAGGGCCATGGCATGTCTGGAGGGACTGAGTTAAATAAGAATAAAGGCAGTTCATGCCATTGATATCACTTCTCTGCAGGCTTCTCAGAAGCCAGGGGGATCAGCCCACACTTCACAGTCTCCTGTTTTTGTCACACACCAGCTTGAAGCCTCCTTCAGGTAAACCGAATCTAAATCTCAGCAAGCACCCAGAGCACGAGGCTGGTTTAACTCAGAAGGAAGTTCAGCTGCAAAGCTCATTTGCAAACACAGCCCCAGTGAAAGGGCTGTGTCCCAGCCCTCCCCTTTCACAGGGGCAGCTCCTCCCTGGCCAGCGCCTCTCCTGCAGTTCTTGATGCAGACGAAGCCTCAAGACACCCGGAGGGAACTTTCTGGTGCTGTGATCTTTGGTTCAGAATGAAACTCAGGTTCTTTCTGCTTAAATCCAATTTATTTTAAGACCTCACATTATGTCCTTGACCATTACAATTTATTAAAAAATCAGACAGCCTGAAATTTCAAATCCTGAAGCTCAGAGGTGAAGGAACAGGGAGCTCACACATCCCCTCCTGCAATGCTTTGCATGGCACGACCACCAGCTCCCTCCTCTCCTACATCCCAAAGCATCCCAGGTCCAGCTGTCCAAGCCAGCTGTGATGGGAGCCAGGAAAAAGAAAAAAAGACATGAGAAAAAAAGAAGCTGTTCTGTGCAGTGAAGAAAGCTGCAAAACATTGCAAAGCTGTGCACCCTCTTTTCCAGCTGTCAGGACTGTATCCTGCCCCACTAACTCTGGGAATTCTCTGTACTGACGCCAGGGCATCTCAGAACCAAATATCTTTTTAAACACTCGGGAGCCAGTTGCAAAACAACAAATTAGCTCCTCCACTAAAACAAGGAACACTCCAAGCCACGGGACACACAGACAGCAACACAGAACCAGTAATTAATCTGCATGAGGCCTTTAGGCTGGGTCTGACTTCAGACTGGAGAAGATGCAAGGCATCCCATCACACACAAACCTGTGTGCACCTCACTTGCAATGCAGCCAACATGTGATCTGAAGGGAGATCAAGCCAGGCTCAGTGGGTGCTCTAAGATATTCCCACCCATAAAATGCAGCAGCCTTAAAAAGCTCTTTTTAAGCTGCAGAGTAGTGGGGATGAAGCTGCCACCAGCTGAGTGATCTGCCTCAAGACTGAAGTCAACAAAGAGATTCAAGTGATCTTCAGTGCAAAGTTGTGTTGGACATCAAACACGCTGCCAAAGGATGCTCCACGTGCAGCTGTGTGTGCATGCAGGGAGGAAGGGGCACTGTCAGCAGCCACCTTCTACTTTTTATTTTTAAAAAGGCCTCACTGCAAATTCCCTTGAAATGGCATATCTCAGAGGCCAGAACATGTTCAGTTAAAAGGACAAATGGAGAAATAAAAGAAGAGTATAATATAAAAATCTACAAATAGAAGCAAAATCAAATGCTATTTTTAAATTAAACCTCTTCTGATGTTCAGTGCCAACTCCTCTGTCTTTGCAGTGACAGGTTTGAGCATCAGTGGCCACTGCTTCCACCCAGCAGCTCTGCAGAGCCCCACACACTCAGTCTGCTTCATCCAGACCCAATCCAGTGACAAACTGACTCAAAGCCTTGCCTGCCAGGGAAGCAGGAGGGAACACCACCTGCCACTTTGCCCACACTGGAAAAGAACAACCCTGACCAAAGATGTGCTACCCTGCATCCTCACAGGCAAAATTCTTACTAGCAATTAATT
Organism: Sturnus vulgaris; assembly: GCF_052056855.1. Lineage (NCBI taxonomy): Eukaryota > Metazoa > Chordata > Aves > Passeriformes > Sturnidae > Sturnus > Sturnus vulgaris. Next base: position 12,110,120 of record NC_142256.1, on the reverse strand, counting down.
AATTAATTAATTGTGGCACCAATGGTCTCCCTCCCCAGGTCAGGCAAGAGGTAAAGCTTTCTCTAGGTTGAGAATAACCTGAGTCTCACTCACCTGGAGAGGCAAGTGATGGTCAAGAGCATTCATGCCAAAGTCCCTTCCAAGAATGAGATGCAGGCCCCTAATTTGCTACTGCAAATTTGAATACTAAACCAGAGATCTAAGTCCTGCAGCAGTGTGCCAAAATAGCTGATATTTTGATAAAGCTGATACAGCCAAAACAGTTGATACTGGGTTATAAAATGCAGGCATGAATAACTTTTGCCCTTATTCTTTTGGCACCAGCCAAGCCACCAACTCGGGGATTTCTAGCTCAAAATCAACACCTTGAAATTCAGCTTTGCCATATGTTTCCCCAAGTGTCAGAAAATCTCTACTACCTGAAACCTCTTCAGACAACTAATCACAGTACTCCCAAGGTCTTTTCACAGGAATGGGAATGCTGCTGATACTGCCCTCATAATAAGGTTTATTTTCATCCTGCAGGGGGAACAGATGCTTGCTTTAACAAACTTATCAGGCACCTTACACTGCCTATCACAAAATGGATAACAAAATACACAATACACACACCTTGGGATAGTTCTGAGGAGGTCTGAGATCACTGAAAACCAGAACTTCACCTGCGTTTCCAGCTTTAAGTGAAAAATGGAGCTAGCTACCAGTGAGTATTAGAGAATAGCCTGAGGATTAAACTTTGCCAATAAAGAACTTGAAAATACAGAGGCTGTACATCCAGCTGACTCTCCCAGGAGAGATGCCAACAAAAAGCAACCCACATTAAAAGTACAAAGAAACTGATCTCGGCGTCTCAGAGGGAAGGACTTTGCAAACAGCGCTGTAATTTCAAAGCTTTCCCCACAAATCTCTTGCCAGCTCTAGTACAGACAGAAAAATCCATTAGCAGATAGGAAAACTCACCAGAGCTCCCTGCCAGTGCAACCTGCTGAGCAAAGCAGCTTCCAGCAAGTCACCTGGTGAGGTGGCCCCAAAAGCAGCTCCCGGGCAGTATTTGGGGAAAACCAGCCTGGCATCACTGTGATGACAAATGTACTAAATCACCGTGTATGGCAACAGGTGATATTTTCATTCCTGGGTGCCAAAAGCCCCTTTATTCACATATTCCTGATTTTCAACCCTGTGTATCTGCTGGAACTGCTATTTTGAACACAGACTGCAGCAATGTTTCCGTGGTGCTACAATCGACCAAAAGTACCTGATTATATTTATAACATGCTCATGAACTCCCTGCCAAGATTCCCTAAAAATCTAGAGGAGCAAGGGTCCAGTTTTCCTGACTCTGAGGCTTCCCAAGGCCATCAGAGCTGGGTTCACACCAAGCACTGTCCCTGAGCCAGGTGAGGTGAGCCCTTCAGCTTCGGGATAACATCAAACCCAGCCTGGAAATGGCATCACCTCCAGCAGCACAGCTGGATAACCCAGTTAACCCAGACCTAAACAGTCTTTTAAAGGTGTTTGCAGGAAAGTAAAGCAGCAGGGATCTGCTCACAGAACAAGCACATTGGGAATTGCAGGCTGTTCCCATACAGCACTGGCACCTTCCTGCTTCCCTCCTTCTGACGAGTGCAAGTGGCTGAACAAAGCTCCAGTTAATTTTGCAATTTAATAGGATTTTCTAGAAACTCAGACATCAGTTCTGAGTGGGGAAAAAAAAGACTTTGCTGAGCTCCCTGCTCCTTCCTTTCTAGGCAATGCTCTGCAGGTAGAGCTGCACAAATGACTGCAAGGGGAGCAGCAGGAGCTGGGCAGCTGAGATGCATCAAAAATTGGGTAGCAGCAGGTTGAGGGAGGGGATCCTGTCCCTCTGCTCCACTCTAGTGAGACCCCACCTAGAGTACTTCCTCCAGCTCCAAGGCCCCCCAAAGTAAGAATGACATGGACCTGTTGGAGTGAGGGTGACAAAGTTGATCAGAGGTCTGGAGCATCTCTGCTATGGAGACAGGCTGAGGTTAGGGTTGTTCAGCCTGGAGAAGAGAAAGCTGCCAGGAGACCTTCCTGCACCTTCCCGTGCCTAATGGGGCTCCAAGAGAGTGGGAGTTACTACAAGGGCATGGAGTGACAGGACAAGGAGGAATGGCTTGCAGCTGACAGAGGTTTAGATCAGATTTTTGGAAGAAATCCTTCCCTGTGAGGGTGGGGAGGCCCTGGCACAGAGTGCCCAGAGCAGCTGTGGCTGCCTCATCCCTGGGAGTGAATGGGGCTTGGAGCAACCTGGGATAGTGAAAGGTGTCCCTGCCCATAGCAGGGGGCCAGGACAAGATGATCTTTAAGGTCCCTTCCAACCTAAACCATTCCATGATTCTAACCTCAGAAGAGATCAACTTTTACCTATGTAAGACCCCTGACTGTCTCCCTTGTAATTCCAATAACAGAGAAAGCATTAACTTTTGGAGGTGCTGGGGTTGAATATTTTTTTAAGCTTATTTGTACTGCATCTCTCCCAGTTGTCTTGGTTTGTAGCAAAAAGCACAGACTGACTAAAATCATTCTTCCCTACACTCATGATTAAAATACCTACAAGAGGTGGACATACTAGGCAGATTTTCAACCAGGGAAAAGGTAGGAGATTAGAAAATTAATATAGATATAGGCCTAGACAGCAATTTTTTTCCCAGTGTGCCCTGAGATTCAGCCTCCTTGATAAAGTATTTTAATAGCAGGTTTTAGGGGTGAAGTTTTTAAGCAGACAAATTGTAGAAATAATAAAGCCCTAGCACACACCACGGCTGACAAATTAGCTACTAAAGCAAGGCATGGGATGGGAGCTGTTTACTGCCACATTACTGAATTCACTCTTCTGCACTGCTGTTTACAGACCAGGAACAACACACAGGCTCCCATTTAAATGCATGCCTGGAGGCACAGTTTCCAAAAGCAGATTTACAGCTGTATGACTTCCTCCCCTTGGGGACTGCAGAGCTCCTCAGAAACCTACCTGGAGGATCTGCAACACCTCTGGAGCTCAGGTTCATGTGCCCAGGTCTGCTCCAAGCTACAGATGGGTCCAGGTCTGTGTGTGAGTGCCCACAGCCAGCCTGGGGGTGGGTGGCAAGGGGGAATAAGGAACAACCACACGGAGGAAAGGTGCTCAGTCAGGTAACACGTCTGAGGATCTGAAATACCAGGAGGGAAAGCCACTGCTGCAGAAATGCTGCCAACTCTGTGGAAACAAAGGAAGCCCAAAGGACAGGCAACTGCAGCAGTGTTGTTATTCATGGTGTCATCACTATGGGCATGGAAGATAAATTTTCCATAATTCTGGAGGATTTTAATGACAATTAAATAACCTGTCATTATTCTAAATACCACGCAGGTGAACTGTACTTTGCCTACAGAAGCAGTGGTGGGCAAGGTCAGTAATAAAAGAGGTCAATATAAGAAGCCAGACCAAGTGTAAAAATCCACATTTTCAAAGACAATCCCTGTGGCATTTAATACTTTGGTATGACTACAGGGTCTAAAAACAATCATATTTACAGAATAACAGTAAATACAACTGTTTGCTTCCAGGTATATTCTTTGAAACTCAATATGTGTTGATAAGTTTAACAGAGAAACTTTCATCATAGCATGGCTAAATAAAAAAACTTGTATTCAATCATTTACAAAATGATCTCTTACAAAGATATTTACCCGAGATTACCCCAGGTCCTGATGCAGTTCAGCTATTAGAGTCAGCCCTCTGCAATACTGTAGTTAAGACTGTCAGTGTCATTATTGCCTTATTTCTCCACTGAACAGCTCAAATTCTGATTTGTAAAAAAAAAAAAAAAAAAAAAAAGCTGCTCTGGGCTGAGGTCTGACATAAAACCCTTAACTGAGCAATATCAGTGTTTTAAAAACTAACTTCAAATAGCCCAGTGGTCTTTTTTTGGTGACAATTGCCAGGCAACTTGCTTGTTTGGATTGGATTTTTTTCTTCTTCACTCCAATAACACAAAAATGTCTCTAGAGCAAATAAACTAATCACTGAAGTATTAAATAATCAACAGGAGTTATGTTTAAGTAAGCACCTAGCTACACATGACAGTAATGAACTCCAACAGCTTTACCAAGTACAAAAGCATTGAATGGTTTTGTAATGCTCAGTAATTTTGTACTGTAAAGGAAGTCAATTTATGTTCTGTTTTGGCAGAGGATGGGCAGATTGCAGCTCTACTGCTTTGTGTTGACTTTAGTGGCACTCCCTCTACTTGTCCTCCTACAAAGACATTCTCTGTAGACAGATCAAGGTGTCAATATTCAGTAATATAAGGGACAGTCATGTCTGTTCACTATATACAGGGACATCTCCAAGAAAAAGTGCATTTTTGTTGTTGTGCCAATAAAAGAAAGATGTAGGAGAACAAACACTGCTCCTTTCAGGACCTGCAGCAATGCCCAGGTCTGTGCTCACAAAACCTGGCACACAGCCCACGTGCCCAATGCTCTGCCTTAGCACCTACAAGCGTGGTGGGTTCACTGATGCAAAACACACTGGGTGCTTTTGCTCACAGCTGGATATGTCAATGAATCCTTTGAGATTAAACAGGCTCACTCTACATATAGAAGAAAGTTTTGTTTCTTACTGCCCTGGAAATGCTAACGGGGCTTAGAGTTGAGCTGGGTTTTCTCTCATTATCAGCTGTAATATGAATTCTTCATCTCACCTGAACTCAAGGTAAACCTACAGTTATATCTCTGCTCCTTTGCTGTTCCAGAGAGGGTTGACTGATGATTCTGGCTGATGGGAGAACAACTTCCCCTGGCTCCACGGCAGCAGAGCTGCTGCTCCTGACCATCAGCTGGAACCTCCCTGCACAGGCAGTGCTTGGCAGGCTGCTGTAAAACAGTGATTTTCTGCAGAAAGGGACTCAGGCAGGTTGGAAGCCAACGTCCTGCACTGTACCCTGGAGCTGAACATGCTGCCCACCTGCCCAGGTGACCAACACCCAGCCCAGCCACAGAGTCCTCCTGGCCACTGCAACACAAGAGCATCCAACTCGGTGTGATTTGGTCCCCAAACCCCTTCTGAACAGTGGAGAAAGCTTGCTCCATGTGAGCCAACATCCAAGTGCCACCACATCATCTGACAGCCTGCACAAGTGTGGTGGCTGAGCAAAGCCAGCACAGGGAACAGCACAAAGTGCTGCTGGCTTAGTGCCACACAGCTCAAAGCCCATAAGCTGATACATTTCTATGGTCCCCCCTAAAAAAGATAAGAGTTACTTACAGTGCAAGTAGTACAGTGACCTACATAAACACAGATCTTTTGTAAACAGGAGTCAAGAATGGCAGGAACAAGCAGCTAACAGGGAAACAGTGTCAGATTTTAATCATCTTTGGCTTTAAGCAAACCATTACAACACTCCAGCACCTTTGCCCCATCCCCAACTCCTCCCTACCTAGATGGAGCAGCTCAGTTGTATCCCAAGAAAAATCTCCTCTGCAGAATAAGCATGTGTTATCACACTACATTTGTCTTTGGTGTTCAAAGGGAGCAGCAGGATTTTGAGAACAAGATAGCCTCAGTTTCTCAGGAGGCTCAGAAATTCCCACAACGTGTTTCAAAAGAGTCAAGTAAAAATAAGAAAGCATCTCATTAAATGCAGCCCAAAACTGGAACGAGTTACTAAAAGATGGAGAATCAGCTCTTCTTTGGTAAACCAGGGGATGCTACAGCACATATCTCTGCTTGGCATCTATTTGGAGGTACGTTTTTATGATGTTAAAGGATGCAGGGGACAGCTGGAGAGCAGAACCAGCCTTTCAGAGCTACCCAGGGCAAAAACAGCACTCGGGGAAAACTGAAGATGCTGGGACATTTCAGCTCCCAACCTCACACTCCAGGGCGAGTCCAGACCCTTCTGCTCTAACAAACCTGAAAAGAAGCAAAGCCCTTAACAGAAACCCAAGCCTTGCAAACACCAGTTTCAAACGCTACCAAAAGTTATTTTGGAAGATCAGAGGGGGTGGGAAGGGGTTGGTAATTGGAACATTTGGGTTTTGCTGGCAGGAAGAAAGGGACAGACAGAGTTTGTGTACAGGGCATAGCAGAGAGCTTGGGGAAGTGCAGAGTTACTCACAGCTGCCGAGAGCTTCCCTTCGTTCTTGTGCGCGTGGACGACGGCATCGCGCACCACGGAGAACAGGCTCAGCAGGACGTGCTCCATGTCATAGATGCCACGCATGCCTCTGGTCAGCCCCTCCAGAGACCCAATGTACTCCTTCCAGAGGCTATGGATCTCCAGGACGCCCGCCAGGCACCCCTGCATCACAGCCCTGCAGTAGCCGGCACAGGGCTTGGCCAGGAGCAGCCCCTGGCAGTGGGAGCAGTACCACATCCTCAGCAGCGCCCGCCCACAGTCCTTGCTGAACTTCAGGTGCTCCGTTGTGTTTATCACCTCGATGCCCAGGTTCAGGGCCTGCAGAAAGACTCGTGTGGCCTGCAGGGACTTGGACACCTGTGTCATCATGGTCTTTGGGTAGCTCCCAAAAACTTTGAGGTCTCTCCTGGCCACCCGCAGGCATTCGGTCATTTCCACAGAGGGGTCGGGGGAGCCAGGGTTAATCAAGTGAGAGTAAACCAAAGGGAATAAACTGTCAAAAAATTCATTGATCATGCCATTGACACTGATGTCAGAGCCCAGTATATACAGTGAGATGTCAGTAAAGAGTTCTCCAACAAATTTAAGAGCCTTGGGCCCCATGCTCTGGTAGTAGGTCCTGAACATGCTGTTGGTGAAGTTTCTTGCATGCCGCACTACAATTTCGAAGGCTTCTGCAAAACAGAACAATAACAACAAAAAAAATGTTATTAAGAGATGGTGAGCTCAGAAACAGGGAGGATAATGTTTCACCACACCACTGCTGCCAGGGCTGGCCCCATCCTGCCTGCCTTGGGTCAAACACCTGCTGGCAGCTGTGCCAGCTGCAAAACACCAGCATCAGCAATTTACAGAGGAAATGCATAAATTCTTTAAACAGAAACTACATTTCAAAATGGCAAAAAACCCCACTATGATCTAGTTAACATTTCAGCTTTTAAAGAAAATATTGATTCAAGAAATGGGCTAGACTGTAATTTCTTTCTCTCCCCCCCTTTCATATTGATTTGAAATTAACAGGAATTCTATCTCCAGACTTAATTTAAGGCAGAGATAAATGTTTGACAAACTGTACAGTGTTTAAAATCAGGAAACAGTAAATGCTGACATTCCATTATGAAAAGGAAAATATTTATAGGAGTTTAATCACAGACAATATTCTGACTCCACCCCGAGCAGGTACCCTGCACCAAGTGTGCTCAAAGGAAAAGGCCCCACAGTGCTGCAGTTTTCCCAAATGCACCAAGCTCACTTCAGCTGCAGATCCAATGTTTCTTTTGCCCTGGATGTGAGCTGTTTTGTTGTCCAAAGCAATGCTGAGAGCCAGTGGTGTCATATCCACCTGGGGGTGCCCAGCCAGGAATACTCCCATACACATCAGGTTGTCCCACACTGTCCCATGAAATTCAAGTTTTAGACAGAGACTGTCATTTTTGCTAGGAAAAACCACAGTGCATTTTCCCATCTCTACCTTCAAAGGCTTTAGGACTTTCAGCCCACGCTTCCTCCACAAGGTGGGCAGGGAAGCCCCCACAGCCCCTCCAGTTATTCCTTTAATGATAGCCCTCCTCATCAGGAGGCTTCCAAAATATCCATATCCCATTATAGAAGGACAACATACCTACATACACACCAGCTTGTATCTTAAAGCATTAGAAGGGGAGGCCAGCAGTGCAAACTAAAGTCTTTGGCCAGCTTGCTCTACCAGCCAGTGTCCCACCCTCCAGGGTACTATTCATAAAATGCTAAAATTAATGAACAGCCTTTCAGTTCACAGGTCACTGACACCCCACGACGTAACTGCTCTCAACTCTGTCACTCTGGAAACACACATCTTGGCTCAATTTGCATGAAAATTATTCATGTTCAATAATTAAAGGGAATGTTTAATTTTTAAAGCCCTAAGAGTTATTTCCCCCATTTGTTAAGGCTGGAATGCAGCTGAGCATGGCCTGACACATCTCCACAGGAGTTCAGTATCAGCACTGTCACAAGCTATGTCAGGCCTTGCTGCTCGCCCTGAATAACCTCTTGCATTTCTCAAGAGCTTTTAAGACCATCACATCTCCAGCACTTCCAGCTCTTTCTTCCTGGGTGCACTCTATTCAGGAATGCCTGGAAGGACAGAGTGCTGTTGCTGCACGCCAGCCCAGCATACAGAAAGCTGTGGAGTAAGCAGTGATCAGAGCAGAAATTACTGATATACTTCTGCAAACAGTGTCTCCATCCCATCTGGTGCCTGCACACCTCCCAGGCAATCTGCTGAAGCATTCTGTCTACAGCTCCAGACACTCACACCAGGACTGTCCCAGCAAGCCAAGAACAACCATCTGCATTCCCAGGTGACAGCAATCCTTCCTTCCTCACAGCACAGAGCCAGGGAAGCAGCAGTGCAAGGACACAGGGCCCCTCCAACCCTGCCTCCCTCACCCCCAGACAGAGGATGGCAAAGCTCTCCAGGCAAGACAACAGCAAGTGTGACACAGACTGGGCTCTGCAAGCAGAGCAGTTGCACTATATGAAATCCTGGTTGCACTATTACTAAAAGTTTTAAAACAAACAAAAAAAAGTCTCTTTAAAGATGACACATGGATTATAAAACTTTTTTCCCCCCGTTCTTTATTCTCAAGAACACCAGAATAGCTTTTGCCTCAAAAAGCACAAAGAATTTTTTGGACCAGTGGGTTTTTTTGACAGCAGTGGAGATGGTGCCAGGATTTTCATGCTGTGCTTCACCATTTGCCTTTACCCTCTTCTCTGTTAGTTCCCTTTAGAAAAAGCCATCACTCTTCCGTTTTCTCACTCCTCTGTGTTTTGCCAGTTATCATAAGAGCCAAAAGACTCTTTGCTGATTAGAAAAATATTCCAAGCTCCTATGCAAACCTCCTACAGTGAGAAGGGCTTCAGAAAGGAATGGAGAACAGTGGTGTATCAGAGGAGCACGCACACACAGTCCCACTGCTTTAAAGGTCATGACATGCACATAATTTTTATCGTAATAACTGGCTGAAAGTGTCTATTTTATGCGCCTTGGAGCTTTTGCATATATCCATTAGAAAGCACAACAGGGACTATAAAAGCATATGGAGACTCCTGCTGCCCTATTAATAGATGCAAGAAATAATAAAACTTTGTAAAAAAGAAGTCTTACACATCCAAAATCTCTCCCACCCAGCTCCCACAGTAGTTGCTTATTCTGAAATATTCCTCAGAAAGCGCTGGCTGCAGGAATTCTAAATCCCCAGCTGCCAGCAGCTGCAGTGACCCTCAGCCAGGCTCCAGACACTTCAAAGGGGAGGAAACTTCGCAGGTCAGTCCCCTGTGCTCCCACGAGGGAACCTCACAGGGACACAGGGGGGACCCTGCATTACAGACATGACACAGGCTTCTGATCCCCCATAAAATCCCACAGCCTGGATTTGCTGCAGGTAAAACGTGCCCCACTCATAACACAGCATTATTGAAACTCATTGCTGGGGGATAATTCATCTTTTCTTTCTTTTTTTTTTTTTTTTTTTTAATTTCAAGGATATTTCCAAAAGCTGCAATTTAAGGCAGCTGTTTTGCAGGTCTGGCTGAAGCAGTGTGAATGCCAAGCAAAGCATCACACTTGCTCTCAACTTCAGCAGGCAAAAACACTGCATGGCTGAGCAGGGCTCAGGTTTTACAGTCTCCATCACTGTAGAGTGCACACACAAATGCAGAGTATAAGACATGTTCCTTTAAACCCATTAGAAAAGAAAGGCTCAGGATAATCTCCATCTTTTATTGGATTCGGGGAGAAACACAGTGACAAAGGATGATGAAAAGACAGATGCATTTAACACCTTCTTGGCCTCAGTTTTTAGAAAAAACAATTTTTCTCCAGGTACCCAGCACCCTGAGCTAGAAGACAGGGATGGGGAGTAGAACGAAGTCCCCATAATCCAGGAGAAAACGATCAGTGTTCTGCTACACCACTTAGATACACACAAATGGGGCTGGATGAGATCCACCCAAGGGTACTGAGGGAGCAGGCAGAACTCACAAGGCCACTGCCCATCACTTACCAGCAGTCCTGGTTACCCAGGGAGGCCCCAGGTGACTGGAGCTGGCAAATGTGACAGGACCTGGGAGGGTGAGAGCATCCTGAATGCCATCACATGGCACACACAGGACAGCCAGGGCATCAGGCCCAGCCCACTGGGCTCATGGTCCTGCCTGGCCAATCTCATCTCCTCCCATGATAACGTGAGCAGCTGAGTGGATCAAAGAAAGCCTGGGGACGTTGTCTACCAGGACTTCAGAAAATACTTTGGCAGTTTCCCACAGCATTTCTCTTGGAGAAACTGCCTGAGGCTTTCTTTTCCTGTACAGGAAAGAGAAACCAAGGGAGCATTTGCAGGATGGGAGCCAGAGCATCATCACCAACCAAGCACTGGTGCCCTGGCAGCGTACATCTGATGATTGCCTCAGTCAAGGGCAGTTTATCAGGACTCCCAAAGGATGAATGAAACAGCTGAACCTACTTTAGAGCACAGATATCAGTCACTAGTTGAAAAGCACAGGCTATTACTTATTTTTCAGGCTGGACTCTTGCTGAAGTACCTGGAGAAGAACTGCTGCCTGATTCCAGCAGCCAGAAGGGAAGGACTAAGCTCCCTTCAAAGTGCAAAAAATCCCCCAGAACATAGCCCAGGGAGAGCTGCGTGGCCGCTGCAAACCGGCAATTAGAGAAAATAAATTGTAAAAGAGCATAACAGTGCCCTGAGTGGGGATTACTGGCAGGAGAAGGAAATCGCTGCGTTCCCAGCCCAGATAATAAGAGTCTGCTGCTTAGTAAAAAAGCCAGCTTTCCTGAGAAAGCTGCTGGCTCCTAAGCTGCTGCAAACTTCAAAGAGGTCGGCGGCGGGGGCAGAGGAGCTCTGGATTAACCTACAGGCTGCCCCAGGCTGCAGGAGGCTCCAGCCCAGTCTGCCACTTGATGGGTTTATTTAAGAGATTATGGGATGCAGTTGCCCGAGCTACAAGGAGCCAGTACAAGTGACCTCGGCAAGCCATTCCCATAGAGCATCCCACTGGAGAGGGGAGAGCCAAAACCCGATGGCAGCTGCAGAGATGCTCCTCCGATTCCAAGCTCAGCAAGTTCTGCTTCACAAGCAGCTGAAGGTGTTTGGAAAGGTGAAACACGGTGTGTCCTCAGGATCCACCTGGAGCCACCTGCACACAGCACTGTGCCCACTGGCAGCAGGGACAGCAGGGTGGCAGTGGTGTGGCAGTCAGGCACCAGGACGTGCCATAGGCTTCATGCTGCCCCTCCAGCAACGTGCTGCTCTGGTTTTGCTGCAAAGACAAGCTTCCAACAGGGACAGCTGCCTTCTCTGGGGGTCACACAGCACACCAATCAAGCCCTCTTTGGCAAAGGCTCAGCAAAGGGGAAGGGGCTGCACAGCAAAACCTGCTGCACCAGCAGCTCACCTGCCATGGGCACCCGGGAAGGGAACAAAGAGAGGTGGAGGTGCAGGACTGTGTGACCCATGCATCCCATGCAGGCATTAGAACTGCACCTACAACACTGATTTTCCTGTTTCTTGACATCTAGACACACAAATCCTGCAGCCACAAACCCTCTGTGAGCAGGGAAGCTCCCACCATGGCTACTCCCCCTTACTCTCGGGGAGCTGAGCTCACAATTCCCATTTGCACTTTTGCAAAGGATTGTTTGCTTAAAAACTTGCCTCCCCACAGTCTTATCTTGACCACCAAGATATCTCCTCACAGTGGAGGAACGACAACTTTTATTATTCCACTACCAAGAGCCAGTACCAGCAAGGCTGGCTTTTTGAGAGGAGAAAACCAGGCAAGTAATTTTAGATGGTGGTGTCCACCACCATTCCCCTATGCCCTCAGAAAACTCCAGGGCCATCTCCTCCAGGAGTTTGTGGCAGAGTGGTGAATCCTCATGCACTATTCCAAACTGTAAAATGAACAGAAAACTGATTTCTATGCAGCAGAAACCTCCCTTGAGGTCAACAGAGATCACTGGCAGTCAGATGAATTTCCCTCTGCAGATGATGATGCATTTTGTGATTTCCTGCACTTTCCCCAGGATGCTGCTGCTGCTTGGGAGCACTGCAGGCTGCAAATGTGGCACGTGGAGATTCTCTGTCCCTCACATGGGAGCATTTTCAAATCTTACCAGCACCACAAAACACATTTTAGATGCCTTTTAGGTATGAATGTGCTCCTCCTCCCACAGTGAATCTCACCTATGATGCAACTGCTCCAGGCCAGCAAGCTCAGCGGATTTGCTCAAGTCCCTCTTTTAGACTTCAGTGGCTCTCCTCGTGTCCCTGGGTTTTCTCCCCAGGTCTGTCCCTGCTCAAACTCTCTGCACAAGGCACAGCAATAATTGCAGGGGTCAGAGAGCCTCTGGTCTGGCCAGACTGCACCTGCACTCTGGCACTTCCCTGCTGATGGCAAAACTTCCTCCTTTACTTCTCAGGACACAAATCACAAATCATCAGGAGAGAGCTTGGCACTGGAATCTCTCAGCCCACAGGAGTCAAACCTAAGACAAACACATGGGTGTCCAGGCAGGACATTGGAAAATTAATCAGTTCATTAATCTGTTCCCAATGCAATCACTGCATTTCCTGCAGGCTCAAGGTTCCCAAACCTTTAAAAGTCCCTTACAAAAGCCAAAACTGCTCAGCCCCTCAAAAACAATACTAGCCTTCATGGACCAGAATTCAAATGTTCATCAAGGAAGTGCTAGAAGTTTGGGCGTTTGTAAGCTCAGCCAAGTATTTTCTGACCTGGTTCTTGCTGTGACACTGCTCAGAAGTGGAAAAAGAAGCCAGAGGAATTCTCAAGTGAGTGAACTCTAAAAAGAGGAAATGCTTCTTTAATATCTCCAATGAATCAGACAACTTCAGCCCCATCACAACAGCCAGTGTTCCCAAAACACAACAGAGCTCACCAAGAGAAGAACAACTGTTTGCAATAACAGCCTGGCTGCCACAGGCACTACTGGTGAGATGAACCCCAAGTCATTTTTCAAACAGCAGGTAATATTTATTTACCAGCTTGGAAAAGGTTTGCAATATATTGAGCAGAAAGGAAACAAAATCTAAGAGAATTTCCCCTGGCAGCAATAAGAGCAGCCTCCAGATTTGTTCTGTTATGATTTACACTACACTGCAAGTTTTTAACAACATTATCTGGAGACAAAAGCTCTTCTAAGCAGTATAATTACTTTTGTCTATGGCATTACAAAACCCATCAGATGGTGCCACTGCTGCTCTTACAGAGCTTGTTTCACTGAACACATTTGGGTTTAAAGCTTAGGAAATGCTTTTTTTCCAGCTATGACACAGCCTTTTAGATTACTTTTACAATATTGTCACCGTAAAAATTATGGTCTCAAGCTCCCAAGCTTATGAGATTAGCTTCAAAGCATTAGTAATAAAAAGTAGAACAATTCTGTTATTCTGTCTTCTTAATTTTAAGCCATCAACATTTGCACTTTCTACCCTTGCCTTTCCATCACCACCAGTCCAAGAGAGCAAAGGTCCAGTCTTTAAATCAGACAGGGCTCAATCCTTCTGCTTTTGTCAGAAAAGCATCTTCTCCTAATTATCTGTTTCTATCAAAACACCAAGCTCCAAAGCCATTTATTTTTAATTGCTCAGTTCATATAGTGCCCTGGCAGTTTGAAATACACTCCTTGAAGTTTCTAATAAAAATACTGTATGATCCATCTCACTATACCCACTCAAACTGCCCTGAAAACACGCTCCTGTACCAGCCCAGGTAACATCCCAACTGTTACACAATTAGTCACACTGTGCTTCTCCCATTTAATATTTATATCCTGCACACAAAAACTCTGTTAATCAGCAGAGCTCACCAACACAAGCTGCTACCAGCCCAGAAGCAAGGAAAGAAGAAATGCTGGTGCCCACAGCTCCCCACTTCCAACCAGCCCCTGCCTGGAGGGAGCTCTGTACCCCACACTGGCATCCACAACTCATGACAGCTACAGGCAGGGTCAGGGATGCTGGAATGGACCACAGACAAGCAATAATTTTTTGAGGAGCACCAGGATGCCTTGGGAGAGCTCTAGAGACCCTCGGGAGTACCCAAGTCAATACAAGAAATCTACACTCCAAGTGAAAGTTTAAAAAAAAAAAAAAAATTCACAGCAAACACCTCACAAGAATGACTTTGCAGTAAAATATTTTCTGGGGTTTCATGCTGGAACATGTGGCTTTGGTGTTTTAGATTAAATATGGGTTGCACATCCATTGTATAATTTGTTTTCCCGAGCATCCAGAACGATAACTCTTCGTGCCATGACAGATGTGTGAATGCTTAAGAGATTCCTGAAAATTTAATAAAGACAAAGTTAAAAATGCAAACAGTCAAGGCTGGAGCAAGTGATGGGTGAACCTGATTCATTACCAAAACCAAAGGGCAAGAGGAATAAGGGCCTGAAAGAAGCAGGCTGAGATCAAACCCTGGGAGCACAAGCTGGAAAAGTTGAGAGAAGATGCAAGAGGCTCCTGCAGCTAAAAGGTCCCTGGCAGAGATAAAGGCTGTGCTGTAACCTGTCAGATGAGAGAAACATAAACTTCTCTCCATGCCCCCATCCTGATGCTGAAACCCACATAAGGCACGGGGTTCAAGTTCACCTTCCCTATTTTTTTATCCCAAATACTTATTTTCTTTGCTCCTAGTCTCTCTTACCTCTCCAATTTGCTCCAACTCCATCTACAATTCTTATTTCAAGCCAGATGCTCAGCCAGGGAGCACAGCCTAGTGCAGCAGGAATAGCTACAAAAACCTCGGGAACAAGACCTCTCTGCCCTGGGTAACTGAGCAGATATCATAAACCCAAGTATTTTACCACTGAAAAAGCACAACCAGAATAGTTTTGTTTTTATTTTTAAACACAAAGCGTATTCCCCGTGCCTCAGAAACAGAACAACAAAATAAAAACACACAAAATCAAACAAAAATCAAATAAAAACACCAACAAAATGAAATAAGCAAACAAAACAATAAAACCAAAAACAAAGATGAATTCAACAACAACAACAACAAAAAACCAAAAACAAACAAACAAACAAACAAACAAAAAAAAACACCAAAAAAAAAAGCAACACCAAAAAAGCCACAACATTACTTGGTCACCCACATAGCCTTATTTTACAAAGTGGAGGCTGCAACATCCACCTAATGGGGTTATTAAGATACCAAAAAAGCAGCATCCCTCTTCAAAGATGAATGACAAGCCATACATATCAAGCAGAGGGCAAGTGATTTCCTCCACTGGTGCACTCCCACCCAAATTTACAAGCCAAGCATTTCTAAAGACCAGGATACCAGTTTGCATAGTTCTTCAATTTATTTTAAACTAAAAGTTTTAAGCAACTTCTGAAAAAATGCAAGCCTAGCAAATTCCTTTATTCATCAGAATAAATGAAAATAAAGCAAGCCACCAGGTCAAGTTGAGCCTGTATTCAAAAAGTACAAAAAAATTCTTTGGAAGTGCATTGGTCTCAGTAACTTTAGAGCAAGGCAGATCTGAGACGGGCATTCCAGGCTCCCTTTCATTCCAGAGGGCTTTTATCAGCCTGTTAAGTCTCCAACAATGGAGAGCAGACTATTTATTTAAGCAGCAAATTCCTCCCTTAATAATCTCTCCTGGCCAAATTCTCTTTAAAGTTATCTCAACTGTCTGATGAAAAATAAATGGCAGAAGATCAGATCTTGATCCCTATAGTAACACACAGGACTTGCACTTATTTCAGGGCACCTGTTGACCATTCTTTAGTCACTCCAGCCCCTTTATTTCTGTTATCAGTTTCCTACCTGTGCAGAACTTGGGGAAGCCATTTACTCAGTAACATACAGCAACCAACATTGGTATAACTCTTCCCCCTAAGGAGTGACTGTTTCCAATAACACAGAACAATATCCAGGCTCTCAAAAGCAATTCAATGATTTTCAAGCTAGTTTTGTCTCAAGACACCTCAGAGAAAGACACAGGTTTCCAACATGGTCATAAATAAAACCATGAATCACCTCAGGAACACACGTGCAACCAACTCCAATGCTCCCTAATCCACTGAGCACATGCAGAATATTTTGGCAGCATCTTGCTCCACAGGGAGCAGGGTACCCAACACCCCTCCTGTCTGAAACACCACAGGAGCTGACACAGGACACCAGAGCCCCAGCAGCACCCCTGTAACAGGACCCAAGGCATGCCAGGCACACAGACCCCAGGCACCATCTCCATCCTTTAAAAAAAAATATAAAAAATTTAAAAAAGGAATCCCTAACTATGGTCCCATGGTTCTTCTCCTCCTTCTTCTGAGGTACCTTGAGTGGAGCTCCCAAAAGCACCAGTGGGGTGGAGGGGAGGTTGGGTATTGTTTTGTTTCTGGGGATAGTGCTTTGATGGGGGTTTTGGGTTGGGTTTTCTGTGGCTTGTGCTCGTTTGTTTGAGCAGGAGTTGTTTGGTTGTTTGGTTGGATTTTTCAGGGGGTTGTTGGTTTGGGTTTGTGGGTTGTTTTGTTTTGCGGGTGTTTTTTTTGTGGGTTCTCTTTGTTTGATTGGTTTTGACTTTGTTTTCTAAGTTGGTGCAGGGGCAGGTCCCAGCCCAGGGAGGAAGCAGAAGCTGGGACATCTCGTCCTGGTGGCACCATGGCTGGTCCATACTCAGCATTCCACATGGCTCCTGCACCCTGCTTGTCCTGGCTCAAAGCCCTGGTTTGATTAACACTCATTTCACAAGGAAAATGTTTCATCATCTCCTTATCCCCCCTGAGAGCAAGGCAACCATTGTAACAGGAGCACGAGATGATAATTTGGCTCTCAAGAGCAAGACTCACAACCACAGCTGCCAGGAATCGATTGGAGGCTCCACTGCCTGCTCCAGAGAGGCTTTCCTCAAGAACATGAATAATCCTCTGCAAACTAATGGCACTATTCATCTCTGGAAAGTTCCTCACAGGCTTAAACCCCTTGCTGAACACAGGGCTAACGTGTTCAGCTGTGCTCCCAGTACATTAAAATTCAGCTTCTTCTTTTCCTGAAGATGAACATGGAGAGTGAGTATCAATAGATAAATTTACCAAAAGTTTTATGGCAGCTGCTTTTCTCAGTAATAGAGCAACCACTGCTTAGACATGGTTTAACATATAATGTCCAGATCAATATAACTTCTGATTTATAAAAAATGCTAACAAAAGGAGCAAGGACAAATATGCCTGGGAAAAAAATAAACAGCTTTTCTAAAAGGTACTTTCATTGTAGTCCTCTCAAAATAAATATCATGTATTTCAAAGGCTGCATGTGGAAAGCAACACAGAATATATTACCTCCAAAGCTGAAGGTTCATCTTCATCATTACACTGTTCTGACTTGTCTGTTCTGCAATTCTTGGCACATGTGACCCTCTTGGTGGCCTTTGTAAAGTATTAGCGGCTTATAATTCCAAAATTCCCTTTTTCCTAAGGAAAAGTTGCCACCCAGAGAGATCTCCTGTCTCAACACTTCCACAGAAAGTCTATGTCCATACTTAGAAATCTTATGTCTATTATGGAGTCTTTCCTGGGTATGATAAACACAGGTCAGAGAAGACTGTAAATCCTGACAATTTTTTCAATTACTGTGCATGTTAAAACGATGCCACCACAAATAGGTTGCAAGAGATATGCTGGAAGATCTATTAACCCACTGTAAATCTATTTAAGTCAGGAATTCATGCCTTGCAGAATTTTACCATTAGTCCTGAGAATTAGTTTATTGCTGGACAGGGAGGGCAGAGCCCATGAGGGTCATTTCAAAGACATACTGCACCATGGCCTGTTTAAAATGGCCCCTCTGCAGGTATTTAAAGTGTTAGTGAGCCTTTGAGGAAGGGCTTGCACACTTCCCTTTACAGACATCCCCAGCTGAACAAGAAAAGGCATCACCTTTTCCTAAAGCTTCACATTGCTTCTCCTCCCATCCATCATCTCCTCTTCCAGTGGAAGCATTAACTTATTTGAGGGGTTAAAACATTTAGGTACAATTATTCAGTTGCTTTGGGAAGCAACACCTGATTTTTTTATATCCATGGAGAAGAACCAAGGGGGAAAAGAGCTCGGGTTCAAATACAGAGAATTCTGATCTGAAGACAATTGCCTCCCCCTACCCCAAGCCTACCATTGTCCTGCCAGAACACTTCCCTTTGAAAAGCCATTTTTCTTTCACTTCTTGTCAAGAACCAAAAATTTCATTTCCTGTCATGTTTGCACTTAAATGACTGGCTCAAGAACATCAGAGATGGATCCTTTTTGATAATGAAATATTGGGAGTTTTAACAGCCTCTAGAAATGAAAAAGCAAAGCAAATCCATTTTCCACTCTCTGAACTGATCATTTGCTGCTTGTGGGAAGGGGTGGAGTCATCATCCCTGAAGTGCTCAAGAGATGCATGGACATGACACCTGGGACATGGTTTAGTGATGGACAGGAGGTGTTGGGTTCATAGCTGAACTCAATGATCCTGGGAGCCTTTTCAGACCTTAATGATTCTGTGATCTGAGTTCAAACCTCCCTTGCCCAACACAGAGCTGAGCTCCAGCACCATGGCATGGAAAAGATCCCTGGGAAGAGAGAAGGAGAGACCTGTATGCTTGTGTCTGGTGTCAGGAAAAGAATTTAGTTCTCAATATGGGCAAAGAGGGGAGAGCATCCTCTTTGCAGACAGTATCCTGTATTTATATCAAAATCCATTTTCCTGCTTGAAATAAACAGCATTCTACAAACATTCTTGCTTTTCTCCAAGGTTTTCAGCTTTTCACACAAGAGCCAAGGACCTTCCTGAAGGACCCTTAGAACAGCCTCACCCTGAGCCAGGACAGAAAAAGCAAAGCACCAGGGCAGCTTGGCCACAGCTTATGGGCAGTCTGCACTTCCACTCAGGGATACCCTGAGCCCTCAACAGAGGGACCTTTGGAGCCAAGGGAAGAGCTGGAGCCAGCAGAAGAGCAACAATTCTCTACAGCATCCCTGAATCCCCAAAAACAATCCTGGGAAACACTTAACCACAGTCATGCTGTAACACCGTGGCTACCCTCCCCATGTGCTTCTCCATCACAAACACTTCACAGATTCCCTGGAACTTCAAGAAAGCAGGTGAACAAAGCTGAGACAGGCTCTCAGCAGGCTCCCAGAGGCTCAGTGCATGGCTCAGTGAAGAGCTGCCAGCGATCAGACGGGATGGACTCGCTCCATTGCTGACACTTCTCTCCAAACCCAGCCCATTCACTGTGACGGATTCTGGAAAAGCCCCTCCTGATGTCCAGAAGCAGCAGCTCAGAGCAGGCCCCCACAGACATGGACCCAGTCTAAAGGCTCCAGAGTGGGGCACAAAAGACTCCTTGGAGAAACAGCTCCACTATTGCTGAGCCCGAGGCTGCAAACCTCCCTCCTCCTCCTCCTCCTCCTCCTCCTCCTCCTCCTCCTCCTCCCCCTGTTACCAATTTGGCAGCATTTTACATGCTCAAGAAACCTGAAGTGTAATGAAACCACAGTGGCAAAACCCAAACTGGCAATGGAAAAAGCAGCTCCTGCCCAGGGAGTGTGTTAAAAGGCTTCTGGAACAAGAGCCATTAAAATCTGCAAACATGGAGCTCTGCTGGACTGCCCCAGACACCGACCCCCCTCTGCCCAGACAAAGGGTCCATGGACGCCAGGCTGCAGAATCTCCCCATAAACACTTTCATTTTAAGCCTGTTTAACTGGGAAAAGGTCAACACCAGTAACAGCACAACATGTGTTATCAGTTAAACAAAGTTAGCAGCTATCAGTTAAACAAAGACCACTTAGACAAGCCAAAGCAAAGATCCTCTGTATTCCAGGCACCCAGATGAATCCCTAATACCCTACTAAGCCTCTGTGTTTTATGTGCAGTCTCCATGAAGTCTGCATTGGGCGTTTTTAATTGCACATGAATGAATTAACCATCATTAACCATCAATTTTACAGGCTACAACTTTAAAAATAAAAGGGTAACGATATAAAATGCTGGAAGTGTCATCTACATCTCTGCTGCCCAGAGCCACTGCTGTGCTGCTGATTTGTCATCATCAAGCACTACCTGAATTATCATCCACTTTGTATATACAGTCAATAGTGTATTTTTCTTCCCCAAAAAGATCAAATAGAGATACTTATTAAACTGACCTTTAATAAGAACGATTGCTTTTTGCAATCGTGAATATTTTTGCAAGACGAGTATTTTCATACCTTATCATCTAAGGGATATAAATACCATCTGAGTTCCAACTGGCACACTCCCCACTTCAATAAGTGACATTTGTAGCAAATTTTCACTTTTGACAAAGGCTGAATCTATTCCCAGCCCCTAGAATTGCTCTCAGAGCTTGCACAATCTGTTATTTTCCTGCAGCCCCAGCTTTGGACAGAGCAGATTACATAAAGACCTCAGTTTACAATTAAAAACCAAAACAATCCAGCCTTTTCTGCTGTGGGAAAAGGCTTGAAACTGTGACCTGTAGCGCTGGCAGACAAGAAAAGTAAATTAAGAAAAACCTCACAGTGTATCATTTTTCAAACTTACCAATTTTAATGCCGATCACATTGTTCTTAGGGCTTTAATCATGATTTTGCAATGCCTCGAGGTTATGGGAACTGAAAACCACATGCTTCCACTCAAGTGAGACAGCAAAACATTTTGCAAATTCATCTTTCCTATGAAGATGCCCATGTTCCATCCTAATCTTTACTTCCCTGCTAAAACAAAAATACACCCAAATCTCCCAAAGACTGACTAGCTTAAGATATGGTGCCATAAAACCCCTGAGCATTTTTACTCCTTTTCTTTCCAGAGCATCAGTGTAACCCTACCCTGATTTGAGGGAATCCCAGCTTTTACTTTTATATATTAACAAAGCCAACCAGTTTTAAAGCATGGGCATCCTACCCTTCCCCATTTCCCAGGCTGACATGCCATTTATCCCCAGACCTAACAAGCAGTATATAAGCACAAGATGCCATTCCAAACAGCCACAAACCACAAATGATTCCTCCCAGATGCAGCACTGGAAATCCAGACGTGTTTTCCCCATGGGCTGAGTGGCACCAGAGCTGGGACCCTGCAGGGGCTCCCACCCTCCCCAGCACCAGGGTGTGATGGCACCCCCAGAGCCAGACACATTCCAGTGCTGGGAAAGGAAAATTAGGGAGAAAAAGCTAATTTCCTTTGCTCCTGAATGAATTATTAGCTACAGTTCCTGTCCTAAAACAAAGCATTTCTGCTGGCTTGAGCAGCATGAATGCAATGCAAACGGAACAGGAAAATAAAAGAGTCAGTAAATGGCAGGTTTATGTTTAGCAATGACAGAACATCGACCTCCATACAGGAGAGGATAAAAAAAGAAGGAAGAGCATTACAGGAAATGTTGAGAGCTTGTCTCTGAGCTTTGCCACCCTCACTTAACAACAGAACATTATTTTGATTCCTCAATGGTTCTTGTGAATGGGGACTGGGAGTCCCCACAGCTGCTTTCTCAGCACATGCATCTCAGAGTTTATCTCTCCATCAAGAATGTGAAGTAGACAGCAACATCAACTAGATAGTAAGAAAAAAAGAAAGTAAAGAAGCAGAAGCTAAATTGCTTCTTGTCCTTCACGTTCCTGTGAGAGCCCACTCCTGCATCAGTCCACTCTTCTTCCAGCCCAGTCCTGAAGTCTTAAAACCCTGTCTGCAGAGAGAATTAGGCTGGATTTATTGCAAACACCTCCTCTGGACACTTGTAAAGCAATCTGAGAGCACCTAATGGATTTAGGATTTAGCTAAATTGGTGAAACACAATAAAGAGATTAAGAATAGAGTCAATCACAAGCAATTGAATTAGCACATCCTTTAAAAGCTACGGCCATCAGCAATGTCCAGGACTAAGTAGCAAGCAGGGAAAAAGTGGAGCAGAAATGCAGGGCAGAGAATGGGGTTTCCTCCAGCAGATTGTGGGAAAAGTGTGAAGGATGTGGGAAGCAGGACTGCAGGGACACAGAGCTCTCCATTTCTAACCCAGGAAACCCTTGGAGCAAGGAAGCAGTTGGTCCAAGCTCACCTGTAGAAATGAAAGCTCACATTAGCACTGGCCATTTAACTTTGGAAAATGTATTCAAAGAGAATGAAAAAGTTTAAAATAGCACATTGCTGGATGCAGACCCATTCCCATGGGTGACCATCTACATGGATACCTTCAGGATCTCATAGGATCCTCATAGGATCATCTCACAGCCTCATCTAACCTCACCAAATGGTGTCACAAAAAAAAACCCCACTACATGAGACTGTGTCCAAGAGTTTCACGTGCTCTGAATGTGCAAGGTCTTATTGGAATGTGGCAAGGCACATTTTTTCTTAGATTTTACTGCATATTTTCATGGGTTTCCCTGAGTCCTGTTCCCCTCCATCTCCACTCCAGCACGCTCCACTGGGGGACACAGGGGAGCAGATTGCATTCCAGCCTCTCTCCCTGCTGGCTCCTCTTCTCCAGCTGGGCTGGGACATGGTACAGGGAGGGTTTTGGGTAGCAGAAATTGAATCAACTCAGGGAAGTTACAGCAGCAACTCCATCAGCTCTCAAATGGCTTGGCTCCACCTTGCACTGGTTGTAGCCTCTTCCAGCCTAACTCCCAAGAAAAGGCTCACGAACAGATTTATCATAAAACAGCCTTCTCTGCAGTCCAGCAAAAAGCCAGGAACCATATTCTGGTTCCACCTTCACACAGACTCCACACAAGAGCAGAGCCAGTGTCTTCTTCCCATCCTATCAATCACATTCCTTCCTGCATGATTTGTTTCCAAGCAAACAGAAACACTGATAAACTAATGACCCGAACCTGCACATCTGCAGTTCAAACAAGTCCTACACTATTTCTTTTAGTCCTCACCAACATACCTTCATTTCAGAAGAAGCCATCCATATTCCTCAGTCTCAGAATAACTCTTCTTCAAACAAGTTGCAATAAAAGGTTTCCCTCCAGCTCCCTTATCGTGTGAGAACACAAGTATCCAAATATTTTGGCTGTTGGAATTATATAATGGCAGCCTAGCTTATTGCTTCATCTTGTATCAAACTTAGTGAGGCTTCCAGGCATTTACACCGCCAGCAGAACTTCCCTTACTGTAAAATCTTTTTTATTGACAATTCAATCATGTCAGGTTTGGAACAGCAGACGCACTGATTTGATCAGCTATCATTGGATTTACAATATATAAATGACAGCATCATATCTGCCCCACGTTGCAAGCAGCTGCCTTTTATCGATTTATATTCTGCTAGCAAGGAAGAAAAATTGCAGCACAATGTAGTGGTATAGTTTCAGATCAATATCAATTTTTTTCTTAATGACACGAAGGCCAAGATAAGGACAGCATAAGTCAAAGCCAGACAGATCAAATTTGCCCGATATCCCTTTCAATTACTGAGGAACATACGCAGGGATATGTAACATTAAAGCTGAGAGGAACATTATCAAAACTGTTTAAAATTACAACAGGCTTACAAGGCTGCCTAACATCCCCACAGTCCCTGGGAATCCTGGTGGAGAACCCTGGGCTGCCCATCTCCATCAGCCCAACATCCTGGCCCTTGGAGCCTCAAGGCTGAGGCTTCCCTGGAGAATGTGCAAGACCAACTCTGCCTCCACATGGAAAGGTATCTTAAAAGTCGTGGTTGCTGATATCTGCTCCACTGCACAGCTCTGGCAGTGCCCAGAGCACCAGGGTGCTGGCACAGGGGCCCTGGTGTGCTGGGTACCACCAACATGTTACCAAAGAACAGGGCAGAAAAAAGAGCAAATGGCATTTGTGTATCCCTGCTGTCTCCTCTCCCTGGTTTAGCCCCTCTCCTCTGGACAGCCCAGGGGCAGCAGTGATGTCCACAGTGCCACCTCCACAGTGCCACCTCCCACCCCTCAGCAAGTGCTGCCCCTACCCCAGCATCACTCCTAGGTGGCCGAGGGGCAGGGAGAGCAGATTTACATCCTGTCCCTCACTTTGTCCCAGCCAGCCTGATCCCACAGCCCCTGCAGGGTGACAGCACAGCAGGAGGATGTGCTGCTGCTCCTCCAGCACCCTGCACAGCCCAGGCAGGCTCCACCTGCTCCAGGAACACTTCCAGCCTCAGCACGGAGCACCAGCACAGGCTGCAGGATTGGCACTCCCTGAGATAACGTGTGCCTCTTTAAGAGTCCAACTCATCAATAATAGAAAACTCCTAATTATTCCACTAGTGCCAGTATTTCATAAATCCAGTTGTTGCTTAATGAGAAGTTATGAGCAAGCACTTTCTTCATTAAGTCTTCCTCAAGACACAGAAACTTCCCAACCTAAACCCTCCACGCTCAGGCAGCTTAAATTCCCATTTTTAATTGGCAGCTGGAAAGCAGCACTGTCATGATTTATACCTCTTCTGTACTCCAAGTTTTGATAATTACAAGTTCTGCATGGCTTGTGATTAATCTATTTGCACTGTATGAATTACAAACCCAAACACGTTTGGAAATGAAAATTCATGTGCTGGCTCAAATACAGGAAATGTGACAGTGAAGTGACGAAGTCAAATCAGCCCAAGGCTGTGGCTGAAACAACAGTGCCCAGGATCAGCCCCAAAAACTAGTTTGGGAGAATTTTAAAAAAAAAAGATAGTTAAAAGTTTTTCCCTCCTCACTTCTTTTCTGGAGGCAGAAAAGGGCAGAAGCGCTCAGATAATTATTAATTTATATGACCTTGCTGTGTGTGCATTCCTCAGCTCTTTAAAATGCATTTAGAGCAGCCAGTGTAAAAAGCCATTGAGCCAAGAGTGTGCACAGGCACACGGTTCGAGAGGCGACACAAATTTAAAAGGTAAGTGAGAGGAAATCAAACGATTCCCTCTGATTATTCCTGCAAAATTAAACACCCCTCTCCTGAGTGCTGCAGTCTTTTGGTCACAGTGGCCTCACACAGGGCTGACCCCTCCAGGAAGGCAGGACCAGCTCCTGGCCACAGAGGTGACCAGCCCTGGGCCACCTGCGTGACTCTAACAGTGGTGAGAGTTTTGCACCACTTAATTCGTGGTTTGTCTCAGTCTCTTCTGCCTTCACTCAGAGCCAGGATTAAAAAAATACACGAAGGAAACAGATTTTCTCGTGTTTGGGCTTGGTTGTTTATTAAATCTTATCAAAAAGTACAGAGCGTTCAGCAGCACTTCCAGCTACCTGCTAGAAGCGAGGAAAATGGAGCAAGATCCAGCTGCTACAATGTCCTTAAAGTTAAATAGTCCAATAGATAATTAACACCTATATTATTTATCCTCTTAACCCAATAATTAACTTCCCATGACCCTCAGTGTGACACTGACTGACCAACCAGAAACTACTGCCTGAAACCCATGAAGAATAAGGAAGATGAACACTGAAAGAGACACCTCCCAAAATCCTCCATCTTGTCCTTTACCTAATACTCTGCTCTAAAAACCTCAAATTTAAAACTCATCACCATGTAAAAGCACACATTTCTATTTCACACCCGTGATTTTAACTCAATCAGTCAAATTTGGAAGCCTTCTCCAAGGCCCCAAGTCAAAAGCAGCGTTCTCCAGGCAGAAAGCTCAAAACCCCCAAGTTTCTGGGATCCAACAGGTGAGATGGCCAGGATGCCCAGAGAGGGACAGAGATCATTCACTGCAGGATCAGCAGAGTCCCCTGGGGCACAGAGGACCCACCTGGAGCTCCCACTGCACAATATTCCCACCATGCACACCAGGTCAGACCCAGCAGTGCACAGCTCCACGTGCTGATCACAGCCCTTGTGCTGCTTTCCATGCCACAGTCTGCAACACCAGGGCTTCCAAAGACAAACAGCAAACGGGGTTCAGGAGGCACCAACATCCCTCCCCAAAACCCCACAAACTGGTCCCCAAGTTCTTGTGGCAGGTGTACCTGAGCCAGTCAGGTGGTGACCAACTGTATTTGAGATCATGAACCTGTATGCTCATCTTTTTCAGAGCTTTAATTGGTTTATCTGGTCTATAAAATAAGGCTCACTTGAATGTATTATTTGTCTCAATTTTATAAACCTCCATGGCAATTTCATACCTTGAGTAGATGTGACCCAGCCTCAGCATTCACCATCTGCCCACCTGGAGACACCAGACCCCCATTTCCAACTCCTTTTTCACAGAACAGTTTCACATTTGGGTTAACTCTGGGAGTTTTTTTCCTCCCGCCTTTCAAGATCATTACAATCCATCCTATAAATCAGCCTGTCCTCTTAGTGCAATTATTCTGAAAAAAATGTCACGTAGCTGTGAAAGTTTTCACTCAACAGTGGCCACGCTCCAAAAGCAACTGGGAAAATGTTACTTCCACTCTGAAAAACAAACATTGATTTTTAATTGCCTAAAAGGATGAGACAATATCCAATTCTGTTGAGAGATTACTTCTTTGGAATAAATATTTATTGATACCTACATCTCACCTACTTAGTCATTTACTTTCTTAAAAATATGCACATTTTAAAAGGGGTTTACTTTTTCCGCCATCATAAAAAATGCAGGCTGCATTTCTCATTCATGAGGGTTTCATTTTTAATCTGCCATCTCAGACAGGCTCAGGCTGCATTTGTGGCGAGGACAGGCATGAGAAAAATAAAACTTTACTTTCAGAAGAAAGACTGAAAAAAGCTGAAATAAACTCTCAATCTCCCCATTGTGTTTGCCTCAGAGAATCCCACAAGTCCTTGTGGCAGCAGATGCAATTTGATGTTCATACCAGGTCCTTGAGTCACATTGTTCCCAGAGCACATTAACTTGACATTTAGAGATACTGGTTTTTAAAGCCCTTTGAACATTAAGTTCCTGACTATCTCTGGTCTTCAGGGCAGTAAGAAGAGCAAGGATGGTAATTAATTTCTCCCCCATCAGAGAAAAAAAAAGATAAAATTCAACCTCAAATAAAAGCTTTCCCTGGAAAATGACAAAACATATCCCACAAACACAGCAGTGGAGACACACAGCGAGTGCCACCGCTGTGCCAGCCTCCTCAAACAGCCTGGATGGAGCCTGCTCCAGGGTTTTTGGGTGCACCTTCCACTCAGAGCACACTGGCTCGGGCTCCACTGCTTGCAAATTCAATGCAGCTTGTTGTGAAAGCTCTGCTGAGAACCAGCAGCACCGGGCATCTCAGCAGGGGCTGTGCCATCGTCTGCCTGGACAGGGAAGGAGCCCAGCCCAGCTCCATGGAAGGGTTTAGTGACATGCTTGAGCCCATTGTTTTGAAAGGATTTGTCCATTTCTGGAACTGCTGGCCCCCAACACCAAGAAAACAAGTTATGCCCCATTTATTACACTCAAGAGAGCAGTCAAGCATGTGCTGTGCCAGCTGAGGACAAAATGATGCCACCCATGGAAGGCTGAGAGAGAATTCACTCGTGCACAGAGCAGTTAATTCCCACAGGACTGCACTGCAGGAAGGGCTGATGGTTTATTAAAAGCTTTCACACGATTTCTGGATTCTTGCTTTCCTCCCCAGGCACCCTATACCAAAGTATTACAGATTAAAGTTACAGCTAAAAGAATTTATTAACAAATAAAACAGCATTAAAACAACTAATAGCACATTTCAAGAGTCCTGGCTGCCTGATAATATAAAAATCCCTCGGTATGGAAGGCACAAAGTGCAAGTTGGGACAGTTGGTTGGGGCTGAGCCAAGTCTCAGATACATCCTCAGTATCTCTGCCAGGACCTCAGCCCATTAAACTCAGAGCTCAGTTCCCAGCCTAGGCATCCACCACAGGGCATCTGTGACTGCCAACATCAGTGCAGGAGACCAGAAATGATCCCCCCTGACTCATGCAGCAAGATCTGCTTGATGCTGCCCAGTTGCATCCTTATCCTCTCCACATCCTGCTTCCCCCATGCTGCTAGAACAAAGTCCACCTGCCCA
This sequence comes from Sturnus vulgaris, assembly GCF_052056855.1. Classification (NCBI taxonomy): domain Eukaryota; kingdom Metazoa; phylum Chordata; class Aves; order Passeriformes; family Sturnidae; genus Sturnus; species Sturnus vulgaris. The sequence goes on along the minus strand of NC_142256.1, from coordinate 12,081,972 downwards.
ACATCACCCACCTTTCTGCCCATCCCTGCCATGTGCTGTTTCTGTACCTCTCTCAAGGGCTCAATTCAGAAGCAATGCAGAAGACTCTGCCATGAGGAATGAGTGCTTGTCTCAGGCACTATTTTTCCAGTTGGCTTTGACTGCTTCATTGTCAGAACTCTGAACAGGACAGTGACCCAACACTACAGGTGGCAACTGCAGATCTATTGCACTGAAAAATAAATGTTTTGCAGTCTTGTAGGAGAGATGCTAGGGTGATTTTATCCAAGAGTGCCCAGGGCTAATAAGCTGCTAAGAGGAACACTGGAAACCTGCCTTGGTAAGAATCTCTTCCTCAGCTCTCCACAAGGAGTTCATGGATCAAAGGGATCCTCAGTGTTGTTGTACAAAGTGGTCTTTATTACCCTTCTGGCTGCTAAAGGGACCTTCAAGCAGATAAGCCAATATCTCACATCCAGCACTTTACTGCTGTGGGGATGTGTCAGCCATCCCAGCTCCAGGCGCTGTGTCCAAAGCTCTCCATCCTGCAGCTGGTAAGAGCAACAGAAATGGGGCACAGCACCAGAGCAGCCCCCACAAGAACAGAGTGAGGTAAAGCAGCAGGCCAGCAATTATTAGCCAGTTATTGCTAAAACTGGGACGATTTTATTTCTTTTAATTTTTAAAATTCTGAACTGTAGAGCACATCTGTCCCTCTGCAGTACCCACATTCTGTCTCCTGGGACACCTTCAGAACAGAAGAACCAAAAGGACCAGAACAAGAACCACCAAGGTGCCTTCAACAAAGAGGAGAGGACAAGAGAAGAGCAAGACAGCAAAGGGTGGGTACAGGGAGAGGAGAGCCAGGGAAGGATCAGCAGCAAGAACTGCGACCTGTGACTGCAACTGACAGCTGTGTCCTCTGCTTTGAGCTCTACCAGAAACTTTTGTATGAGAGTTCCTAATTTCTGGCTTGTTACTAATTTCTGACTGACAACCGAGCCCAAAACCAGCCCCATGCTCTAACGAGTCCATCCGGCCGTGCCTGGGGAGAAGGAAATTTCCTCCCTTTGCATTCTCTGCAGAATGAGGCATGAGCAGCCTTCACTCCTAGCTGCACACACCACTCTGCTCACAGCTAGTTTAATAGCATAATTCCTAATTCAGGCACACGCATGAAGAGTGAAACAGATCCTGTGTGCAGAAAAGTGGTATTTACTGATGGAGATCATTTTTGCAGCTGATGGACTAGAACTGTTCCCACTGTGTGCTCTAATGCTGTGCTACTGACAGAGCAGGCATTTTCCTGCTTTTCCTATATCTCCTCTAAATCCCAAACAGATGGGTTTGTTGGACAGTTAGTCACCCAAATCTGCCACATTAGAAGCAACAGGAATTTCAATCCAGCCCAGCAACCCACCTTGTCCTTTATGAGGCTTTTTTCAACAGACCCCCAGGATCCACCCTAATACTGACAGGCAAGCAAGGCAAGACAGAAGAGCTGTCATAGATATCCATGGGGAAGAGTTATTCAGAAAGACAACATGCCTTCACTTAGCAAAGAAATAATGCACAAAACAGCAGTAAACTCATTCAGTCCAATAAACCCCTTGTGCTGAGTTTCATCAGTACCTGCGAGTTCCCACAGACAGAGCCTCTCCAAGGTATTTTCACACTTCAGATTTGTTTTCCTTTTAGGAAACAGGTGATTTAGGGCTAAAGCAGACGTTTAGCTGCCAGCATTGCTTCTGTGTTCTCCATTATCAGATTCAGACACGTTTTTTTCTCACTGAGCTAAATGACAAACAGAATATCTGTGATTGCCAATATCCCATCAACTGGTACAAACACCCAGCACCACCCTCCAAAGGAATATGCAAATATCTGTCATTCAGCTAAGAAGAAAAAGGATCTAAAATGTTATTAAGGAAGAACAGCCCTGGCTCTTTGGAGGGGGGCTGAAGCTGATGACTGACAAACAGTCAGCTACAAAAACACGTCGAACTTATCAAGACAAAATGTGTAATTGCACACACATGATGCCACATATGGGGCATTCCAGCACAGCAAGCCATCTGCAAGAAGGGAATATTTTAAAGTCACTCGGGGAAAAAAAAAAAAAAGAAAAAGGGAGGAGGGGAGGCATTTTATCATTTCCTCTCTCTAGTTTTGGTTTCTTGCATCAATTTTTACCAACAATCTCAAGAGGGATGACATGCGCTCGCTGGATTGAAAAGCCTTAAATATTTCTTCATCTTACCTTACTGAAATGAGGGGTTTGGGTTTTTTAAAAAGAGACTGTGATTTTGGACCAACACAGTCCCATAGCCACTGAGCAGCACAGGGCACAAGACAGAAGATGCAAAGCAAACTATAAGCAACAACTTTGAGACAAATACTCTATTTTAAGCTCATGATTAGCAGGCCAAGTTCTCCCTTCTCAATAGTTATTATTCAAGCAAGTGCCATACATATAATTCTGTAATGCAAAACATAAAGGGAGGGAGAGGATGCTGCTGATTTAGCTGGCACCTGGCTTCATCTGGTTCAGTGTGCTGCCTGGTCTGTGAATAGCTGCAGCCCAAATTACAGGCTACATTCTGCTCTCTTACACCAGCCACATGAACATCAACATAAGTGGTATTTTGGGTATAAAACCAGGCAAAGTTAGATGCAAGTTTCACAACAATCCCACTTTAAAGGAACTTTCCCTTCTTACTCTTTCTGCTCTGACCAATCTCAATGCTCCAGAGAGATCCAATTCTATTTCATACCCGCTAGTCAAAAAAAAAATTTCAAACAGACTTGAGCTAAACCACCGTAATTAAGCAGCCTGCTCAGAAAGCACGACTTCAACAGCAGAAGCAGCAAAGCAAGTGCCTGCAGACCCTGTTAAAATTAGAAATGGCTATCCAGAGAGAAAATGCTGCCCAGGACTGCTGATTCCTCCCCCACCTCCACCAGCCCTACCGATCCTGGCAGGCTGTACTATTGGGATTTTCCTCTTATTTTAATTTTTTCTATGTGATACCTCAGTCAAAATATAACTACAGCGAGTCCATTCAGCCTGTGAAGTGCAAACATCTGTCAAAGTGACAGCAGAAGCAGCACAATTCTCTTCGGCCTGGATAAACCCAGTTATAAATCCGTGGCTCCTGGACACTGCTGGCTCTGCTGTGCCAGCGCTGAGCCAGAGGGCAGGAAGAGAAGGAAATGCTCCCAGGAGCTGCCAGAGCACTTGGAAGGGCACACAGTGACACACATCCTGCCATCCCTCCTCTCCGAGTGCCACCACATCCCAGGCACACAAGGAGATTTGGCAGCAGGCTCTGTGAGGGAGAGGCAGGGGAGAGTCTGGGGTCCTGCCCAGAGCAGAGCATCCCACCAGCACACCTGGATCCCTCTGCCAGCAGCACACACTGGGGATGCTCCTCCAGGCAGGCTGAAACCTTCCTCAGCAGCGACAAGATCGAGGCAAATGGAGCAGAGGAAAAGCAGTGCAGAGGAGAGGCAGGTGTGGGACAGACAGGTATGGTGTTCTGCAGCACAGGGTGTCTGGCCACCAAAGCCTGTGCTCACTCTGTGCCCACCCAAAGCAATAAAAATAAGTCATTAGGCTAAAAATTGAGGGAATTTAATAAAAACAAGGCAGGCTGGTTTCATTTGTCTCCTGACATCTTAAGACTCTAAGGCAAGACCAGGCTGGGTTTTCAAGCCTCTCCCTGCAGTTATCCAGGCTCCACTTTGTTTGGGGGAAAAAATAAATAAAAAAGCAAACCCTCTTCCTTGGCTAGTTGTATAAAATTGGGAGCAGCAAACTTTCCCTTAATAGTATATCAAGTGTTTTAAGAAAGCTACCACTCCTATTAACCAATAAGTTCTCAAGTGTCCAAATGGAATTAAACAATCTCTTCAACAGCTAAATTCACAACAGCACCTGACTTCACGAATGGTTCACTCAGTTCAGGAGAAATGCTCAAACTTCTGTGCAACTGCAGGCTGAAAAAGCTACTCCACTGTTAGGAGGCCATTTGGGACTTGGTATGCAATCTGCTTTTTAAGGCATGGGAATGACAAGCTTTGCTAAACCCTGACCTTGACAGCCGTTGTGTGCTCATAAGGGATTTTAATCTCAAATGTCATTTAATGCTCTGCAATTATCACAGCATTCAATAGCACCCAACTAGTTGCTGTGTTTATTTGCAGCCTTTACTTTAGAGAACATAAACTTTTGGGGTCTTAATCCTTCAATATGGATAAAGAACAACCACACCTTCATCTGCCTGCAAACCAAGACAAAAGAGGAGGGGATAGAAATACCAGCAACCAAACTCTCAGACCACCAAGGAGAGATATTACATTATTAATAGAATTTCATTCATATACTGGTCTACATACCTTAACTTAAAGCTTTTGTTTTCATTGCAGAAAATAATAATGAAAACTCAACAACCATGTGCAGCCAGCTGACTGGCATGCCAAACTGCCACTGAACACCCAGTGCCCAAATCTCTGGCTGGTGATGATCAGTGTTACCTTCTCATCCTCCAGGGAATTCTCTCCAGCTCCTCCTCTCCCCATCACAAACACTCGGGAATACTCGACGTGCTGACTGCAGCTGCAATGGCAGGCAAGGACACACTGAATACACGGATTTTGGGAGCTGGGAGCCACGTCCCTGGGCAGCCACCCCTGCCTCCACCCAGCAACAGCAATTGTTTCACATAATTGGGTTTAAGTGATATTTATGGGTGGAGGTTTTGGGAGTCACCTCCCCAAGCCCACTGGAGGCTGTGGGAGAGCTGCTGGGGCACAATGCTCTGCATCACACAGGGCTGGGTGCTGGGGGCACACATGGACAGGTATGGGACATCTAGGTACAGAATCACAGTATAATTTTAGTTGGAAAGGAATTTTAAGACTGAGTCTATCTGCTCACCCAGCACTGCCATGTTCATCACTAAGCCATGTCCCCAAAATGCTACACTGAACACTTGCAGGAATGGTGATCCACTACTTCCCTGGGCAGCCTGTCCCAGTGCCTGAGCACCCTTCCAGTGAAGAAATTCTTCCTAATATCCAAGCTAAACTTTCACTGATACCACTTGAGGCCATTTCCTCTGATCCTGTCACTCGTAATCTGGGAGGAGAGCCTGAGCCCCAGCTGGCTTCAGCCTCGTGTCAGGGTGGTTGTAGAGAGCAATAAGGTCATCCCTGAGCCTCCTCTTCTCCAGGCCGATCCCTCAGGCATTCCCATCTCGTGCTCCAGACCCTTTTCCAGCTCCATTGCCCTTCTCTGGGTGCTCCAGCACCTCAGTGCAGGAGCCAAGAACTGAAGTGCAGTGAAGGTGCAGCCTCACCAGAGCAGAGGGACAATTGCACAGTGCATGTCAAAGTACAGAGGGATGACTGCCCCTTCCACTCACATCTTATTGCTTCCTTCCCAACAACAGACATGTTCTCCAACACATTTCTTGCAGTACAGCTGAAAGACAAATCGAGTTGGTGTTGATTTCTTTGTCAGTTTTCCCCAGCAAAACACAACTATGCATGAAATACAATTCATTACAGGGATTCTGAGCTGTGCCAGGAGGCAATCACGAGTCCAGGTTTTACTCCTGACTGTGGCTGAAGCCCCTCCAGTGACGAGCCAAGACAGACCCTCAGTCCTTCCACAACAGCAGACAGGAGCTGGAGGGGCCAAGCCTGAGAGCAGGACAAGCAGCAGCCCTGGGGGCTGGGTGGGTTTTGTCACCGTTGTGTATTCTGTGCTAAAAAAGGGAGGCAAATACGAGCACTAATATATTTTGATCGTGAATTAAACAGAAGAAGAGATGTGTGCTCTTCAGAAGGGAATGCTACAGGAAAGTAAATAATGAGGCATGTAGCCAGGAACAGGCTCAGATCAAAGGGAGGTTTACAGACAAACCAGACAGTTCAGAGCAGATAACTGTAGAGTAATGACGACTTTGATGAGTCTTTATCACACATGCCTGTGTGTCAATGACTGCAAGAAATAACAAACACGAGAGGAAGGCTCTGCTGACACTTGTGTACATCATTAATGAAGAATGAAGAACTGAAAGCACAAACATCCCAGTGCTGAGAACAAACACAAGGAGGCTGCATTTGAGGAAACTCCAGGCAGTCCCGAGGTAGGAGACACACTCCACAAAGCAGACAACATTCCAAATGTTCATACATCACCTCAAATACCAAACACTTCTGCATTAGAATCATGCCTGTTGGAGGCACTGCTCACTGGAGGATGGTGTCAGAGACAGAGATTCATCACATTTAACGATGCCAGGACCAAGCTTAATATTTCACAGTTATGTGCAGCTGGACCTTACTATACCCTATGAGCCCTAAATAATTTTTGTTAACTCGTGTATTCTGAATGTGGCATCTGGTAATCATTTCAAGCTGGTTCTGTTGGTTTAAATGGTGCCCCCTGTAAACTTACTGACCCAAGTTAATTCAATATGTTGAAGAGAAAAATTCATGCCCATGAACAGCACCAGGTAAATCAACAGCAAATTGCCTTTTCATACCAACCCTGCAACTCTCATGTGTGAACCAGAATTGGGGGAGAAGGCATCTTTGAAAACAGCAATACACCAAGGCAGAAATGCAGCAGGACTAATAAACAGAGAGACCACGAGCAGGGAAAGGGAGCCAAATGCAGGCAAAGCTCACTGGGCTGGGAGATGCCAGCCCCTGAGCTGGGGCAGCTCTGAGCTGCAGAGGCAACTTGGAAACTGCAACCCCTGCCCTGAGGGGGCAGCTGGACCAGATGAGCTCCAGATATCCTTACCAGCTTAAATTATTCAGTGAACAGACTGGAGAGGTCAGACCTAGATAGCAGGTTCCCAATGGGCAGATTTCTTTTTCCTCCTACACTCTGTTGAAAGCCCAGCAAGGCCCAGAGCACTCGATAACTCTGTACCCCTCCAGCAATTCAGCAAACTGAATTCCTTGCACTGTCTCCCACATTTCACATTGTATATTCACCACATGAATGTTTTAGTCTCTCCCACCACTGATTCATAAAGCCCAGTCCAGGTTGGGCCACTTTGAATCACAGGTTTCATTTGTATGTGCAAACATGAAAGAGGGGTCTGCCAAGGCACAGGCACTCCTGAGACCAAGCCCAGCACCAGGCTCAGCTCTTCTCAGCATCCCACATCGTTCACTTTGCTGCACATTTAAAACCCCAAAAAATAACACATAGCACCTGGGAAGCAAATTTATGCCAAGAGACAATCCAGTGGTTTTAGTTTCACAGCTCCTTCAGAAGCTGACCCAGGATGGGGTCTGCAGATTAAAACCCGTGGCTTTAGACAGAACAAATCCAGGGACATTTCTGCAGACTGGCCATTATTTACACAGGAACAGAGGCACACAGGAAGCCTTAGAAAGTGGCAGCAAGGCTGACATTCCCTTGGGAGGGGACCCCAAAGCAAGGTATGAGCACACTGTGGATGCTCTGGTGAAGGACACGGAGCTGGCACAGAACCCCACACACATCCCCCAGTCCCACTGGGGAAACAGGGATGGGGGACAGCACAAAACCTGAGGGTCATTATCCTCCACATTAAAAAGGCCATCCTTAGTTAACAGCATTAAGGAAAGGAAAGAAAGCAGACTGGGCATAAATCAGGATTTTTTGCAAATCATCTTTCTGGTCTTATTGCTTAATACATAACAGACACCCAAACTATGTGTGGTTTTAACAGACTTAGGGGAGGGGCACAGCACCCCAGGCTGTCTGGGAGCTCTCCTACTTCCCACTCCCTCCTTTGATGGAAAACGGAGCTCTCCTAGGACCTCACTGGAGAGGAGATAAAAAAAAAATTCAACCAAAAAGCCCCCTCGAATTTTTGGAAAACAAGACTACAATTCAAGATCTTCTGGCCAATTGGAGAGATGATTCAATTAGCTCAAGCAAGAGCCCAGAGGTGTCCTCCAGGAGGAGCCACATGGACAAACACACCAGGATGGGCAGGAGCTCAGCAGGAAAAGCACCCAAGGCTGCTCAAAGGGCAAGAACAGGAAGGCAGGAGTGCTGATGCCAAGTGCCATATGTAAAACTGGAGAAATTTGCTCTGCTCTGTTCATCAAATGGTGAAATCTTAACTTGATGTCAAATCCACTCTGCTGTGCCAGATGTTAAGAAAGATGCAAGGCAACTACAAGAAATCCAGAAGAAAGCTACAATAATAGGGGCTGGTGTTGGAAGAAAACTGTAGAGATCATACTAGAATTCAATTTGACTACAGTAAAGGTAGTTTGAAGTCTGTTGATAGGGTTCACCCCATCCTTTGTATGGCTTTCCATTGAGATGCAGTTCTAAACAAGGTTAAATAGATGCCTCTCTACCCCAGATCAGCAACACATCTCTAAAACAAACTTCTCCAAACAACTTACCTAGAGCAGCTTTGTTTTTAACAGTCATTAGAGAGGGGGAAAAAAGGAAAAATGTAAAGGGTGGGGAATCCAGAGCCTAGAAACTACAAAATATCACTTCTGAGACCAGACTACCCCACCAGTCCAAAAAATTTCAGTGCCTTTCACAGACCAGCCTATGAGCAAGTCATCCATGAGTAGAGACATACAACAAATAACTCTGGTATGTAGCTTACAAGATACAAAGGCAAAAGATTTAAGTGGAAAAGGTGATTCGTGCTGCATTTCTTTGTTCCCCTCCTCACTGGAAGAGCACAGCAGGGAGCAGCTGAAACACAGATTTCCATCTCCTGGGACTGTCAGCACAATGCCCAACTGTTGTATTTGCTGGCCAGCCTGGGGTAGTGAGGGACTCCTGGGACTAAGATGCTCATCTGTCAGCCCAAATGCTGCCTGGCAGCCCCCAGGGACCACATCAGAGTGCAAGAAAATCCCTGGAACATCCTGCTCTGCTCCTGGATAGCACTGCTCTTGCAAAACAAGGCAGAAAGGTCAGGATGTAAAAACCCACTGACACAGACAATACCTTGGGGTCTCAGAAATAAAAACTTATTAGAAAGCTGTCGTGTGAGCCATAACAACTCAATGTTTGCACTGTCTTTATACACTGATGGTTGGTCCCTGGGAGAACAAAAAAACAACCAGCAGCACCACTCTGGAGCCTCAAGGTCTACAGAGCCTCCCAAAAACTGTGATCCTTCCAACTCTGCCGGGTGGTGTGAGCCACAGAACCAGAACCTGCCTGTGCTGAGTGGGGCAGACTGGCTGACACACACACCTGAGCAAGTGCCACCCCTGCTCCAGGAACTCTGATCCACCCCAGTCCAGCGACTGGGAACAAATGAAGGTGTTATACAGTGAGATAGATACACACACACATATACATATAGACACATTATATATATAGGGAGGTGTTAAAAAATAAAGTATCAGCACAGGAGCACCCAGAGCTGCGTTTCACACGATGGTAACCCACAGATGAGCACTAAAGGGCCCAGTAAAAAGCCCAAAGTCAGCTGCAGAGCTCACATTTAGACATATTAGGCCATTTATGACATTGCAACAACTCTCCCATAGCCACAAGGAGGAGGCCAGGCAGGCTCTGCCTCATTGGTTTTACTGTTCTTTCTGGTGGAAAATGTTGTTGCAATAAAGTCTGGGGGTGGCTTTGAGTGCAGTGTCAGTAGTTGTCTGAAGTAATTGTTACTTGTCACACAAATTCCCTCTGAGCAGCAGCAGAGCAGCATTTACCAGGGACAGACACCCCTGGAGATGCTCACACAGGGACAGCAAAGTGGCACCTGTGATCTGAGCTGCTCTGTGCTCCCACTCACAAACATTAACATCTTGGAAACAACTCATTTGTCTTCCTTATTGCCCAGCCACACTGGACAGACAGAAAAGTGACCTCATGCTATGCTAATGTAATCAATATTTCATGCAAGGCAGATAAAAGTTTAGATGGTCCGTCCAAATGCAAATTTGAAATATAAAGCAAAGTTCCTTCAGAGCCTGGCATTAGCAAGTCATTTCACAAGGAAGGGAATTTTCAGTAAATTGCAGATTTAATTTCCATGTTATGGGAAGTGGCTTCCCTTAGTTCTTCCAACAGTCAGCTCCTGCTATTAATGACCACAAGCAAAGCAGTGACCCTTATAATGTCTGATTTCACAGCAAATATTTTAATTTCCAGAGGTGAAATGTGAGACGTGCTCTCCTATAACACTTATCTTTATGGCTCTCTTAATTCTTCAGGATTTATCGTCTCCACTAAAAGCACACAGAACATAATTGAAATAGATTTTCCAAGATATATCTGAAGTATTTTAACCTACCTTTCCTTGTTAGCCTTTTATATCATCTTATTCTAACACAGGGAAAAAAAAAAGAATTTTCACACGAAGAGTTCACCAGCAGGTTTTTAAACTTTAAAAAAAAAAGCTTCTTAAAAAAACCCACATTGGTTCTGGCAGCAAAGATTTTTCAGAAACTAGAACTTCAAGTAGGGATTTAATCTCCTATTTCATACAAATGGATGAAATAAAGGCATTAACACTTCTTGAAATTATGTCTCAAAACAAAATGTTCCATTTCAGGGATTCTAGAAAGGTATGGACATGACATTGCAATGAGTCTCCACAACATGGAGAACAATTGTGGTCAGAGCCATCCCTGAGAATAGGAAAATAGCATTTTCCAAAAACTTTTCCTTCTTCCAGGAGTCCCACTGTGCTCTGGGAGAGGCTGCCACACCTCCAAGTTTGAGAACATCAAGACCATTCCTTTGTAGCCCACAAAACTTCTGGTTTTCATCATTGTTTTATGTGAGTTTTTTTCCTCCAGAAAAACAATACTGAGACAAAAAGCACAGTTTGAAGAATGCCTTTTCCAGTGTTATCATTGCAGCAATAGGCACATATGGGAACTCAAAGCAAGCTCCGTTCTGATTTATGTTTGATATTTCATTTAATTGAATTTTTGCAAGAAAACTGGTTTCATTATTGAGAAATGGACCTCCCATCATGCAAAGAGGGGGGAATCAAATGTTTAAACTCCGTCTCATTTAGCAGTGACACTTCAAGAATGAACAATAGCTTTGTACATAAATTTGCTTGTTTGGCTGCCACAGATATGAATTGTCAGGGCATTTTAGAACAAAAGAAATGACATGTCAAAGCAAATCTATAGTTTAGCTAATCAAAATGCCGTGTTTTAAATATTCAAGCTGTTTTACACCAAAAGGCGGCATTTATCAGAAACATATAAATTGACAGGAAATATAAGATGAAAGTGGAATGCAGACAAAATAAGGATTTTCAGATATATACAAGAAATTTATTTCTCTGTGCACTTTATCAACCAACACCTTCCTCCTCAAAAAAACCCTCTAAAGCCAGCACATCAAAAAGCATATCCTCTGCCTCTTTTAAGCAATGAAAACATTAAAGCCAGCTAAAGCAATTTAGCTATCAAAGCTGGTTCAGCATTTGGCATTGCTCAGAGAACCCTTGCTAGACCAAGGGCTGAGCTTCTTCATAGGCTTTCCTTCCACTTTGTTTTATCCAGGCACGTTGGGTACACCTGCAAAACTTCAATTTGTCCTCTGCAGGCAGCCTGGGGAGGATGAGGAGATGCTTTTGGTGACTCTCACACTCTTTACCTGTCAGCAGGTAAAGGCACGTAGATACCTCTGAGGGTACTGCAGCAAAACCTTACCTGCTATGAAAAAAACCTAAAGGAACGAGGCATAAATTGCTCATTTTGTAAGTCCCCTGCAGGACTTTGCTGCTTACAGCCAGGCTCCTGGCACCCCTTCAGCACAGATTTCATCGAGCCCCGCTCCCCCCGGACCTCTCTGCTCCTGCCAGCCTGCTCTGAAGTTACAGTAAAACTTGTCAGATCAAAAACCTTATTATGTAGGCACGACAGCTCGCTGTGCTTAGCTGCTCCCAGCACAATGCCCAGTTGTGGAAGCTTAACATTATCTCTTAGAAGTTAAGCCCCGTTCGTTTATCATCTATTGCCAGAGCAGTTACTGGGTTGCTAAGAAAACACTCCAAAGGGAGACTTTTACAGCAGTTGGTCTGTTCCTGCTTCTCTGTGCTTGGGAGGTTAAGTCCATTTGCCAGAGTTTTGCCTTTGCAACACAAACACGTTCCAGAGAGTGTAAAATCCCCCTAAGCCCACCAAAGGTGTCAGTCCTGTCGTGAATCTCAGCACTGCCCGTGTTCCACAGCCAACAAACCTGCAGATAAGCTTCCTGGAAAAAAAAAAAACAACCACTGCCTCTCTCCTGGTCTGCCACAGCACACAGAGCTGTACATCCTACAGGCACACAGAAAAAGCCTCAAAAGGTCACACCAGGCTTGAGAAGAATTTCGGGAGCTGAGCCTCACAGTCCATTAATGAGCTGGGAGCCCAACAGATGAGGCAGAGCTCAGGAAAGCACAGCTGGGGCCCTTCTCCAGGAGGATGGAGCAGCATTAACTCACTGCAGCTCTGTTTGCCATAAGGAGAGCACACCACGCCATGGATAGAATGACAGAGCTCTTCTCCATCTGTCACTTCTAGCCCATCTTCCAGCAGGTCCCAAATCATCCCCCTACCAGCTTCACAACTGACTCTTTATCAGACATTATAAAAAGTATGAAAGTAATTCCATTTACCAAAGTCCCCACGTAAGACTGTAGTAATTATGCTGAGGCAGACACAACTGAGGCATCATCACCAGCCCCTTATTTTCATGCTTTCTCTCAGGCAGCTCCAAACAACACTGACTCCCTTTCTCTTTCTCTCTGCAAGTTTCTTTCTTCCTTCTGCAGGACTGGCTAACCCCAACGTGTCCCTTATCCAGCCACCTAACCCTGTCTGTCCCTTGCACAACATTTTCTTACCTTGTCTGTCCCTTGCACAGCTGCATGTCCCCTCCTCCTCACAGCCAGCAGACTCCACCCCAAACTTCAGCAGACCCTGGTTCTCAAGCTCCAACTCCAACTCACTCTGGACTAGCTGACCCACTCTTTTATAACCCCCATCCTCATTGGGCAGGCAAGGCTGTCTCCACACTTCTCAGCAATCAGTACACCTGTAATTCATTGAGGAAAATTGCCTTCTGCACTATCCTTACAACCCATCTTCCCACACAAGACAGGATTTTGCATACCTGCCCAGGATTTTGCTCTGCAGCAGGTACAGCACTGACTGTGGAAGAGTCCCCAGTCCCCAGTCCCCAGCCCAGGGACAGCAGATGTGCAGGAAGAGCTGCAGAATGAAGCTTCAGAAGAGGCAGCACCTCCCTACAGAAGAGACTTTTTTTCTGTTGGGCTAAAAGACCAGGGTGTTTTCTACAAGAAGCTTTATGAAGGGTCACTGCATTTTTGCTTCAGCAACAATAATTTATGGCAGCCTAAACTCAGAGAGAGCAAAGTGACTTCATCACAGAGAGGTCTTGCTGAATCTGCAGAAGAGCTCTGTGGAGCAGTGTCACCCTGCTAATGCCAAACTCCAGCAGCAGCACTGTGAGTCCCTGAGAGGATGAACTCCTGTGGCATTTCTAGTATGTGGCTGGACTGGTAAACATTTAAGCTTAAGACAAACACCACCACCTAAAGAAATCCAAAGATATTGCTGTATTTAGTGCTGCTGGGAGATGATGCCAACTGGAGTTGAAAACAAATGGCACCCAGAGCTGTGTGTACAAGTGTCTCATTTCTCTGACTCCCCAAAAAGCTACCCCGTAGCAATCTGACAAACTTGGCAATTCAAAATGACTGAACACTTGCTGATCTCTTCAAGTGACAGCTAAAAAGCACCATCTAACACTTTGGGGCTTTTCTTCAGCTGCAACTGCAAGAAAAGCCATTCATAAGATCTTAAACTGCAGTTAAGAACCTTTTAAATGCTTCTTGAATAACCAATTTGAATAACCAACATTTCCAGAAGAAAAGCACCTCTCCAGCAAGGGCTCAGGCAGATGGCATACCTGCTCAGAAGAAACTTCTATTTTCTACTTTGAAGAAGGGCTGATAAAAACTGATAAAATCTCCATTCTCTGCATGCCCAGGGCTCTCCTGCCCTAAACCCACCCTACCCAATCTCCCACCACGCAAAACAAGTGCCTCTGCCAAACAGAGCAATGAATGGTGAAACTGCTCTGGTGGTGATGCAAAACAGGACTTCAGACATGATGTAAAATCACAGGTTTCAAGCACCTGCCATGAATATATTGCAGCGTTTCAGTATTTGCACTGGACACATGGCAAGAAGGGCACCATCACCAGATGCAGTTCACTGGGGTTCTTGATCTCCCATTTCAAATGACTGAAAGTTCTCTGTTACTGGTAACTACGTAATTTTTTAAATTCTGAACCTGTCTCCCACAGAAGGAGTTCAGTAACAAACATTGCTGTAAGTCACTGTGAAGCTACCACACAGCCACACCTCCCACACTGGACTGGGGTTTGGACAAAAGACTGCACTTGCCTAAAACAGTGAAGCCATGCTACATTTGGGAACATTATTAGACTATTTAGTTCTTTATTAGTAGTGCCATTGAGATTTATAGCCTAAAGAAAAGGGTTGTTCAATCAACAAGGAGCTAGTGAAGTGAAAAAGCATTAATGTTACCACTGAGGCAATTATTGTAGCATGATCACAATTCTTATGCATCTTTAATTTTTTTGCCAACACAACAGATTCTCTAATACATGGATCCCTGTTCCATTAAAATAATATGACTTGTAGCAATAATATGAGGTGGGTGAAACAGAATCCAGTCTCTTAACACTTGAGCATTGCTTTCCCTTGGGGAATATCAGTACACAGAATGGGGTTCCAGTAAAGTGCTTGTAATCCCAGAAGCTGGTGCACCTATTAAACACTTAGCAGGGCTCCAGCAGAAAGACAATCCCAGAGAAAACAGTCTCAACTGAGACAAAAATCCCAGTGCTGGATCTCAGGGGCAGAATGCTGGTTTAGCTCCATTTAACATCTTATCTATTCAGAAATCCAACAGGCAAGAAAATGCCATCACCCTCCAAAGAACAGAGTGGGAACTCTCTGATCCCAGGCAGCTCCAGCAAGGCAGGCTTGGCCAGGTGAAGTTTCACAGTTTGTCATGGGAAAACCAATTCCCTGGAGCCAGTTCTCCTGCCACACACATCTCTCCTGCTCAAGGGTGATGCTTTCCTCTGGCAGTCTTGAAATGCAAGGAAATTCCCATCCAAAGGGATGGGAGTGCCTTGATACAAGAAACCAAGCTGAACTAGTGTCTCAAAGTTTTGCAGGATATTTTTTTGAGGAAAGGAAGGGAAAGACTGAAGTGGGCACCGAGAAAACAGATTGTTCTAACTGGAACACAAAAAAAAAGGATGATGAAGATTTCTACTAATGGAAAAAGTCTACTGCACTGTAATCATCACTTAACTAAAGGATCAGACCCTATGAGGACACTGGTTATTTCCATCTCCCAATGCAAGTTTATCTGAGGACTGTAGAAGATCTGGTCATGGACCCTACTCCTAGCACAGCCCAGTTTGATAAACTTTAAAACTCGCAAGATTCTTCATTTAATATTTCACCAGGTTGTAGAAAAGAGCCAGTCTTGTCAGGAAGAGACAGAACAGCTGCAGCAGAGAGAGCAATGTTTGTGCTGTGTAAAGTCAGAAGTGTGCAGGCCACAAAGCAATTTTCAGAGTAACGTGAAAGAGAAGGGAAAAGTGAGTCCCTCTCAGGACCAGTGCTGAGCTCTGCATGGAGGTAAAGAGGGAAGAAAAAGTGATTAAAAATTTTAGAGAGGAGAAAAAAAATTCAAAACACACTTTGCTCATTATGCTTTAGAGTGAACACGTCCATTTTCATGCATCAGGGCAGCCAACAGACCCCTGGCTGCAGCACCACAACAAACAGACACGGTCCTGTCCCATCCCTCTTCGGGTCCCCTCTTTGACAGCCAGAATTTTGCCACATGCAGACCTCTGCCATGCTGCTGGTCTTGTACAAAGCCAGAGACCCCCTTAAAAGCCACACCAATGTCCTGGCACCTGTTTGACCCCCAAAGGAAAGAGCCATCAGAGGGGCACTGTTGCTGTGCCACTGCCTGTGGAGGTACTGTCCCCTTCACACCACTTCCAGAGGGTACCATGCAATAAAGCAAGAAGGGAAAACAATAAATATGTACAAGGCTCAGCCATTCCCATGGAAACCCTCCATTGGATATCCTGTGGAAAACTGTTCATGAGTCAGGTACCCATGCACAGACCTCCTTGGCTCATGATAGCTGAAAGGAGACAGCTTGGGCTTATGGAAAATGGAAGCTGTGACATTTGGGGTTTTTCTGAAACAGATGTTTTTGGCTAGCAGGCATTTTTCTGTCCAGCTCTCAAATTGATTTTTTTTCCCTTGGATTCTCTACACAGTGCCACTGTTGCTGCATTATGCACTGAAAATATTTACAAAGACATCAAAATTAACTCTGGGTAGGACTTTGGCCAGCAGGGGAGGGAGGCCAAAAGAAAGCAATTACAAATGTGGAGAAGAAGCTGCTTTATTTCACTGTAATCAAAGAAACAGAGCAACTGGAAGACCAGTTGTGAAGTCAAATAAGATGAATGGCAACCACAGCAAGGGCCATAAAAACACCAATAAAAAGCAAGTTGCCATAAGGGAAATACCCAGCTCAACACCTCTCCAACAAGGTAAGCATAATAAACTCACTCCTAACACGGACACCAGTTTATTTTTTCAGGTGCAACCTAAATACAAAACCAGGGAGAGACGCAGGAGAAGCAGCACTTAAATTCCATCTGCTATGTAAATAGTCTTGCTTGTTGATGGAATTAGCTGCATGATTTAGATCAACATAATCTGACCTTAAACAATGAAATTAACATCCAAAAGCCAATGCTGCTCCTTCCCTTGGGGCTGCAGCAGTTCCTCTGCAAATCCCTTTCTCAGACCCTCAGAGGAGAGATTCGTCCCATGCTTGTCTTGGCACCTGTTAGAGATCATGTTTTATTTTACTTTGCACCAATGCAAAGAGGTTCTAAATATTCTGGTATTAAAATGATCACAAAACATGAAAGTGCTTAAAAGGCATTTCCAC
This sequence comes from Sturnus vulgaris, assembly GCF_052056855.1. Classification (NCBI taxonomy): domain Eukaryota; kingdom Metazoa; phylum Chordata; class Aves; order Passeriformes; family Sturnidae; genus Sturnus; species Sturnus vulgaris. The sequence goes on along the minus strand of NC_142256.1, from coordinate 12,064,922 downwards.
TTTCTCATCTGGCAAGTGAGTGGCTGATTTATAAGCCAGCTGTCAATACAGAACAATTGCTCACCTCGTTTTACAGGAAAGCAAAAAAGTACTGAAGAAAAAAAATACTTGCAGTGTAGAATACTATAAAAATTGCTTTTTTCCAGCATGGCAATCAACAGTGTGTGTGTTCATAGGTGACCTGTCAAGGAGAGATGCTTGTTTAGCTTTCAGATGAGCCCCCAAGACTACTGAGCAAATAACCAGAGACCACCCCAAAGTTTCCCTCTGTGCAAAGCAGTGACCAGCCCATCCCTACAGCTGAAGACCAGCATCTCCTCTGACCACCTGCAACCTGTGTGAACACAAGGCAGGATCCCACAGGCTCCAGGCACCCCAAACCTCAAAGGGAAGATAATCCTTGGAGTTTATCTAGGCCAGCTCAGCGCTCAAAGGAAGACCCTGGCTTGGAAGTGTGAAATGTTAACATCTGCAGAGGGTGGATGGCAAATGCTTCACCCCATTTGGATGTAACCCTCACTGACATGGAACAAAGCTGCCCCACGCACCCAGGGACACTTCTGCAGTTTTCCTGAAAGGAGGAACCAAATGAAAGCAGGAGAACTGACCTTACATCTCCCCGTTATATCTGCACAAGACTGATTGTGATGCAACAGCAGATGGTGTTGCTCTTTCCTTAAGGAAAACATGCATGCTTTGGGGAGCTGTGTGCAACAGTACTGCACCAAGAAGGGCAAATCAAGCCTTGTGAGAGACAGGGAGCTGACTTGAAGTCAGTGGTTTCAAGTTTGAGGCATCTGGCACTTCTCTGTACAAGGAAACCTCAGAATGCCTCCTCACCTTTGGCTCTGCTGCTACTGATCACTGGCCCTGGGTGACCTGCAACACAACCACCTCAGTGCCAACCTGGCAGTGCCCCAGGGCAGCCACAAATGCCCATGAAAATGTCCTGATGCAGTGACACAGCAGCAGCACGAGATGGATGACCAAGGTTCACCACACTGCCCATGGAAGCAAACAGCTCCAGCCCCTTCCCCACCTGCAGCCACTGCAGGTGCCTGCACAGGGTCTTCCCTTCCAGCTGCCATGGGGACACCAGGCCAGCCCTGTCCTCATCCCTGACCAAGCACCAGCCTCACAGCTGCTCCTGGTGGTGCCAAAGATTCCCATTTTGGAGACCCCAGTCTCCAGTAAAGTCTTCTGCTCTTTCTGTCTCAACTCCTGTCTACAGAGAAGAGTCCAACTCACCTCTACACCTCCACCACTTGTTCTTATTAAAATCCTGACATAAAACGCTGTAAAACAGTACCACAATGCATTGAAACTACAATTATCTGGTAAGGACAAGGCACCTACATTTCGAAGGAGCAGTATGACTTAGCCTAGAATGTCATTATTACTAGGAAAATACACAAACCAAGGACACTTCATTCTATACCATTAAGCATTTCAAAGTATCTGGGTGACACCACTGCACTAAGTAACAGACTACTCACTTTCCCATGCAATTTGTTTAATAAGCAGATAAAAATGTTAGAAAGACAAAAGGGAGTTTTTATATTCTGATCATTTACATTTTATTTGCATTAACAATCAAAAGCATCATAAGCAGTGAAGGGACTGTTGTCAGATACCATTTTGATGACATGCATCCTTTTAAGTGTATTCAGTCTTCCTCATATCATTAGTATCAGGGGGAAAATTAATAGAATACTAATGGCCAAGCAAGGCCTGGGTACAATAACTATTCCTTTTTTCTGTTCATGTTATCAGCCCATACTTTATTTCCATTTCTTCTTGAAGACCACTTGAAGAAATAAAATGAAAATGTGAATATACTGTCTGACAAATTTTTCTCCCATGCTCCACTACACCTGAAGAACTACCAGAACCATGGGCAAAGCTACTTACTTCTATACCTTCAGGTTCTTCCTTCCCACCTCTTTTATTTTTTTTGCTGTGATGCTGAGACCACAGCTCTTTGCATGCTCATCAATACACACCTGTTTGTTTCTTTACATCCCCTCTTTTGTCCACACTCAACTGCTGTCACCTGTGTACACCTGGATTGCAAATCCCACAGGGAAGCAAAACCAGACAAACCACCACCACTGTGCAATACAGGGGCTGGGTAGAAACACTTGTGTGTGTATTTATAAACCAATGCTGTCTCATTGCAATTCATGTGGACAAAATGTCCCTAATCCCAGATTTCAGTAAGAACTTGAATTATCCTTCCCTTAGTCCTACTGTGAAGCTCCCTGATGATCTCCTCCTTTCAAAGGACAAAAGGAAAACCAACATTGAAAAGGTCATAAAGGATCAACAGCACAGCCCTTTGGTATTTTACCTCCTCTTGTGCTTTTGACTGGATTTCTACCTCTTCAGAAGTGCACACATGCACCAAGCCCAGCTGGTTTTCCCCATTTTACTCCCACATGCTCCCCAGGACAGCACATGGGGAGCTGTACATGCTGTGCTGTACGAGGTGCATCTCTGCATGGAGGGGAACAGAGACACAGAGAACATCACAGAGGAGCAAAGTCATAGTCTGTTAACTGTAATTAGAGAAAAAACAAATTTATGAAGCAAATAAACCCGGATGTGTGTTAGCTCTATACAGTAAGTGCACAGAAGCTAATGGCTTCTGAAGAGTTTCCACTGCACCCTGATAATCCAGGCTTAATTAGATCTCTTAACATTAATGCAGATTTCCTCTCCCTAATGTTCCTGCTGTCCTTCCACACCTCACCCTTGCCCCCTAATGTCGGTGGCTTTGTCCTCTGACTGAAGCCCACCACAATGGGCAACGTGCCAACATAATTAATTTTTCAGTAAAAGCCAAGTTGCTGTTTTCTCGGAAACATTTTACACTTCAGAAAACGTCAGAAATGTCAGAGTCCATAAGCAGAAACAAAATCAGAGATCTGCTTCCCTATTAGTACTGCATGACCTCCTCAACCATCTCACTCCGGGAGAGGAACACAGGGCACTCCATGAGGAGTGGGAGGGGGCCAGGGAGACAGGCAGGGTAAGCCACTGGCTGCTTAGAAAAGCAAACAAGAAGAATTAAATGTAAGGAGCACCAAACCAAATGCCTCTGCCTTGAGAGCAGGCTGAAAAGCTGCATGCTGTTCAGAAGAAGGGGCATGAAAAGCCCAGAGGAGAGCAGAGTGGCAAGGCTCGATACTCAGTGCTCAATCAGCCTTAAATTCCTGCTTTGACACCTCTGCATGCAGAGGTGGCAACCCAAAATTATAGCTGTCTGTAGAGAGGATGAAGAAAAGTGCTGTGTTGACTCTGCTTGTATCTCAGAGGGATCCCTGAAGCCTCCCCTCAGTGCTCACCCAAGACAAGGCAGGGGTCATCTTCAGAAAAAAAACCACATGGCAGTCCTGATTTCTGTCCCCTCTCACCCCTGAGCTCAGCTGCTGCTGTTTTACTGCAGCCCCAGCTCCAGAACGTGCACAAACACCCTTCCTGAAGCCTGCAAATACATCACAGTGAGTTATGGGCACTTACAGACCTCTGCAAGAACACAAAAGGAGATATATCTCTGCTTCCCCAGGAGAGCCTGGGCAAAAGGCTGGGACACAACGGGCATTGCCCATGCAGGACACCAACCCCACTTCCACACGAGTTTCACAGCCCTAAAGATCCATTTCCACACGAGTTTCACAGCCCTAAAGATCTAAGGGCTCAGGTCACCACCCGATTCCATCACTTGTTGTAGCTGATGGCCAGTGGTACCAAAATGTTCATGAACAGAGCAGACTGTCTCTTACCCAGAGCAACTCAACATTTTGGTAGTGCTTAAAAATCACAGAACCATTTAGGCTGGAAAAGCCCTCTTAAGATCAAGCCCAACTGCTGAGCCAGCAATGACAAGTCCACCAGTACACCACGTCCCCAGGCACCACATCTACATGATTTTTAAATCTTTCAGGGGATTGTGATTCAAACACCCCCCTGGGCCACCTGTCCCAAATGAAGCTTTGCCCCAGCCTGCTGGGGGTCCTTACACTTTTTATTGTCCCCTGAACCACAAGCATCAGCGTTACTGACAAAATTGAGCAGTGCTTCCTCCACAAAAGGGTGACATGAGGCTCCACTGGGGCTACTGCAGCATCTTCTCTGCAGCTCCTGTCACAGATAAACGTCGCATCTTTTCTTTCTTTTCTTCCTCCATTTCTCTTCTCCTGTGAGCACACTAAGGAATTCTAAACATTTTCTGGCACATTCACAGTGTTTAGAGTCAAGTCCTTGAACAGATGATCATTTCTCAGCCCATAAACTAAGTTCCCTTGCTGGGTTAGTCCCCAAAGGCTTTAGAAAATGATATTGAATGGAAAAATATCCACACATGCCTTAATCTGCTTACACTGACTCCTGCAGCATCACAAACACAAATCAAAAAAGAGGCAGAGCCATTTACAGGATTGGAACAAAACTTTTCTTTACAAATGCATCAGCAAATAAGTTACAAACTAAAAGTTATGAAAGATTTGCTTATGATCAATGTTTGTTTTGTTCAATCTATTGCACAGACTGATTACAGGATGAATAAAACAACACCACAGGCAGCTGAGGTCTACATGGCCACAGCAGGTACACTCACACAGATGCAGCTGAGAGGAAGTGACACATTCCTAACATCATGCATCCAGAGGATGAAAAACCCTCTCACATTGCACAAGCAAACTCGCTTTAACTTCAGCTTTGAGTCCCTTCCAAATCTCAGAATGAATGATCACACTTCAGAACAGCACAAGAGCTTTCTGCAAGAGACATTTCGATTCAATATCATAACTGATTACAGGAAGAGCTGGTAGCCCTGCTTATTACAGTTGCCTAATGCTTCTGATCTTTAGACCCTATTCCTACTTACCTATAATTTTGCCAAGCTCCAGCCATCTGGACTGCAACTTCATGTGCCTTTTTTCTGCCTCAGGCAAATTTTAATTTCAGCCAAAACGGTTCGACTGCTTCTAAGAACAAGGCAGAGAAGAAAGATTTATCTTTCCTGTTTTTGCCTACAGTAAGAAATCCTGCTGACCTTTTCTTTAATTAGCTAAAGCATTTCCCAGACTTTGAAACAGAACTCAGCTTTTGACAGGATTTTGTACAGTCTATATAAATATGAACTTTTTGGTCACAATTTGGGCATGCAGTTGAGTTTGGTGCATTTTCGCTGTATCTGCAGGAACACCCAAATCCAAATCACTTTTGCCTTGAGAGGTGGGAGATAAAATAAGAGTTGATTTTAAAAAAAATATATATTTACCACCTTGAAATCTCCCACTTTTCAAAAGAGAGCCCAGGGTCTGGTGCATTAATGCTTCTTTTTATTAACTGGAAGACCAAGTGGAAGCACTCAAAGCTGGACACTGCCCCTCCAGCTCTTGCCCTTGCCAGCTTCAGAGGACAAAAGGTGTGTGGTGTGAAAGCCAGCTTTAACCAAAGAAGCTGAACCCAAGCCCAGGACCTAGATCTTGAATATCTGTTGTTACACTGCAGTAAACACAAACTTAAAAGGTCTTCATTAGGGTCCTTCTGAATTCTAGTTTTCCTGTCTGTGAAACGTGCTTCTGCTCAGTGTTGAGCACTATGAAGCAGCATGAAAATAAAGTACTCACGTGTAATTGAAAATTTTGAGGAATTCTATCTTTAGGTGTCATTTTAAAGTATTCAAAAATAGGCATCAAACAACAAGGATAAAGAAAATTACTCATTAAGGGAGATTCATTCAGTGCATTTACACAAGGGAGGAAGCTCGTGGGAAAACAGATGATGCTATAATTAAAGGCTGTATTCCAATGTGTAAGAAACCAAATTGAGATTGCAGAGATTGCCTGGTTTGTTCATAATCTTTATAAACTTTTCACCCTCAATGATGTCCTTCTGATGTAGTTTTCTGGACACAATTTTGTGATCCAGCTGCTGGTGTGAGATGAATCCAGGAGGATCAACATGCATCTGGAGAGGTTATTTTCTTCCAGCTCTGTATCTTCAAGATGCATTTCAGGACCAAATATTTACTTACTAGTGAGTCTAATTATTTTTCATGCTTTACAGCACAGCAAAGCACCACAAGCTAGACAAAGAAATGGGATTCAACCTCTCTCCAGTTCAAACACTGCCTTCTCATTTCATGTGAAGCATTTGCTTTTACTTAACACTAGTAATGCAGTGCACTTTGTAGAGCATCTTCAAGGTAAAAATCTATGCAACCTAGTAAAAAATAGTGTTATACTGTCCATTAGGTCAAGAAGCAGATTCTGAATCACATCCCTTAGAAAATGAACCATTTCTTCAAATGTCAGAAGCACTGCTTACTCCTCACTGGTAGCAAAAAGTGATGTACAAGGTTACTAATACAGTTTCCAGGCCATTATCTAAACAAACAACCTTTGAAAAAAGCAAGAAAGGGGGAAAAGTAGCTTATCACCTGCAGCTTTAAAGCTGCTGCAAATTCCAACATACAAGTGCCATCTCTCAACAAACAGAAGAGCTGCTCAGTATGGAAACACACCTTTAGTCTTTCCTCAGAAATCACAAAGTTTATTCCCAATGAAGGCTCCATCAGCACAGTGCTCTTAAAGGCAAATCTTTCCCCCTTTCCAAGTCTCCCTCTCTAAATGCAGGCACTCCTTGTTTATTCCAGTGCTGCAGTAGCAGTGTGACCTCCTGGTCCCTGCAGTGGGGAAGGACAGGAGAACCTCAGCCCCATCCTGGGTCCCACCCCAGGGAACTGCCAGAGGAACCCAGCACAGCTGGGCAGATGTGAACCTACAGCAGGCCAGGAGGTGTTGGGCTGCTCCTACAGGCACCAAGTCAATACAGGAGCTCCTCAAAACCAAACCAGTCCTGCAGGGAGACAAAGGTGTTGCTGAACGAGCACAAACCAGCAGACACAACAGAAAAATAAACAAGATATGAACTTGGACAATGGGGATTAACAGAATGAGTTTCATACTTGGTTAAGGGTGTTTTGTATTTTTATTGTAATTCTTATTGTGTTACTTACGCCTTCGTGTCTTTTTCATTGTTTTAAAAGATCTCTTGGAGAAGCCTTATTACTAAATCCAGAAAGGGGAGATGTGGAGGCCCATGGGCCTGCCATGGCTCTGGCCACACCTCTGCCCTGGAGGAATGTCCCTTAAATGGGCTGTGATTAGCTTATCTCCACCCTCCTAGAAAGATGCTCCTTAGATGGGCACATCCTCCCTTGTCATGGTGAGCTATCCCAAGGGTTTCAGTGATCCCACCATGCCTCAGAACCCATGGTAATCCTTTGGAACCCCTTGGTGCCACTCTTGCTTTCCCCCATAAAAACCCCAGTTTTTCCCCCAGTTCTTTAGGGAGCTGTTGTCCCTGGCCCCCTTCACAGAGCTGCTGGATAATAAAGGGATCTCTGGGGAATCTCCATATGACACTCCTGTCTCTCTGTCCCTGAGTCGGTCTGGGATAACCTTGCAAGGAGAGCTGAAATCACTGTGAGCTGATCACTTGTGGCCACAGGCCACAGCTGAGGCTGATGTGGTGGCTAGCAGACCTGCCAGAGCACCCCCTTAGGTGACTGTCCCTTGTGGGACCCTCTCTCTGGGAAGGTTTTGGCATTCCAGGTTGGAGCAACAGACCTCCAGAGACCACCCTAACCACCACATGCCAGTGTTCAGTCCATCCCTCAGCAGCACACCATCATCCTCCTCCTCCTCCTCCTGCTGTCCCTCATTCCTACAGAGGGTAAAGCCCAGCACACAGCTCACCCAGCAGCCATGCCATCCTCCTGCCAGACCACAGGCAGGAATAACCATCCCTGTGTCCCTAAGCTCCCCCAAAACCAGCTCTGTTTGAGCTGGGACAGCCAGGGCTCAGCCTCATGTGCTGCTCCTGTGTGTCCATGGCAGTGCTTTGGTAGGGTCCAGCCTGATGGTCAAACATCATCCTCCCTCTGAGCAGCACACACAGCTCTTCTGCAAAAACAAAGAAGGTCACCAGCCATCACCCTGCCCTCCACAAGGAGCTGAGCAGACAACTATCCACTGCTGGGCTCCTGCATTTCCTCAGCCAAAAAAAAAAAAAAAAAAAAAAAGAAAAAGTCCAAGTTTTCAATGTGTCTTACTGACATTAACAGCAGAGGCTAACTCCTCATGACTGAAGTGTTTGCTGGAAGCAGAAATGCTGTGCAAGAGGTTCAGCACTCTTCTTGTAATTTTTCTCTTTAGACAACACTTTGTTTTATTTTTTTTTTTATGTCTTACCTACACAAGAGGAGGCTTAGCTGCAGAACCACCTACCAGCTGCTCCCCACAGCCCCACTGAGAGGGGGCAATGCCTTACATCACACGTGAAAATCCTTCTCAGGCCATCATCCAGCTCTCACTAAGTACATAACCATCCCCACAGGTCTCATAAGAAGGTGGATCAGGGCTGTGCAGCCGGACATTGGAGACCAAGCACTCCCCTGAGCACAAATAACAATCTTAAAAGCCTCATCCAGAGGGAAGCTGTGCACCTAAATCAACCAGCACAGATTTCCCCAGTGCAAATGGTAGCTCTGACCCTGTCATGATCTGGGCTGGCATTCTCAGCTGGAGGACCAGGGATGCTATTTTCTTCCATTTAAAGAACTTTTTTGAATTTATGAGCCAATATTTAAGAACAGTTGATAGCTCACTTACATGGCAGACTCAAGCAGATTGAAATAATTTCATAATTAAAAGGCAGTAAAAGCATGTGTGTCATTTCAATGTAATTCCTTACAAATTCAGTAGCAATTTGATTTTATTTTTTTAATGAGGTAGATTAGAGTATGCATTGATCTGATTAGTCTTCACATTCTTTCCTCCTTTTAATGTAAACCAATCTCCTTACATGGATTACTAGGCCTATTTAATTTCCTTTCCCTAGGAAAAGGAACATCATTTTTCACTGTGATCATAATAGGAATTTGACCAATACAAATACACTGCATTACTGCAATCTGTTACTCACCAATTTCCTTCCAAAAGAGTGAATTCCAAAGCTGTGAGCTGTAATCCTAGAGGCTGCCTTACTGTTCTCTACTGCTTTTAAAATTGCTTCTTTATGGCACTCATAGATTTTTTGACTTGAAGATGACAAATTTGGGAAGAGCTAATCAGCAAAAGAATTCATTTGCAATTTATCTACACTGCTCTTTGTTTTGCCTTGTCTCAGAAGGTTGGTTTTTTAATCTTTACTTGCTAACCAACATGTTTGTGATTTTTTTTTCTCCCAAGCACACATTCAGATGATTTTTTCCAATTAAGTTTTGGGGATTTTTTTTTTTAATAGTAGCAGATTAAACATGCAGGGCTTCCTACATTTAAATCTGTCATAGAAGATGCATTAATTCCTAAATGCAATACTTCATGGAAATGGCTTTACTTTCACACATTACAGTTTTCACTCGTCTCCTGTGCATCCCTGGGTGACACACACAAACCCAGATGTGCCTCTGTGACCAACCAGTGTGACACAGGACACAACCCAGCACCCACCAAACATACCTAAACAAGCACAGCAATCACAGATTCCATTTAACACTCTCCCTGGAAGTGTTAAAAAAAAAAAACCACGTGGATGTGGCACCAGGGGACAAGGTTTAGTGGTGGGCTTGGCAGTGCTGGGTTAATGGCTGGATTCTGTCAGCTTCAAGGTCTTTCCCAACCGAAATGATTCCATGATTCCTGTGGCACCTGCACTCTGAGGGCTGCAAGGAGACACAGCAGCAGGTACTGCATCCCAGGGTACCTGGATGGAAGGAGATTTTCCAGGCAATCCCAACCAGACACAGTCCAGCCTGCATCCCCTTCACAGCTGCAGGATAAAAACCTAAACTCAAACATTCAGATACTGCAGCCACAGAAACAAACACAGAAGATCCCACATCCCTCAGCATCTCTCCACCATCCATGCCAGATGTATCAGCTTTGCTTTCTAGTGAGCAGTAATACCACAGATCTGCCACAAGCATTTCTTTGATACCAAAAGCAGTGTGGAGAGCTCTGCTTCTTCTGGGCTGAAGGAATAAAGCCAATTTCAAACTACTCAATTTCACATAAGTAGGAAAATTTTGACCAAGGCGCTGCTATGATTTTTTGAACATTTTAAGGATAAAGCCCCATGCTTGAAAACTGGATTGTCAGTGCCTCCAGAGTGTCCCAAAGTTACACTGGTTCCTTGCACCAGATAACCCAAGAGGCACTGCCAGCCATACACACTTGTGAGGAAAACTGTCATGTGTCCTCACTGTCTGAGCAGTGTTTTTCACAGATTAATATACTTTCACAGTAGAATGAAAGATTATAAATTGCTAAAATTGATTTCACATCAGTGGTGAAGTCAGAGTGAGTAACACACCTGAGGTGACCCAGTCTGCTCAGGGGAACGTGAAACCACAGTGTATTGACAGTTTAATTGGCTCAGCAAGAGTTCATTTCCCTCAGATGAAATGCACCATTGGCCATTTTATCACTATATCTTATTGCTGCTTTAAAAGTGAAGCAGATGACAATCTAGCAAAATGTTTTCGTTACAGACACAGCCCCTGTCTTTACTGCTGAGTGCTGCCTTCCTTTCCCCTTTCCTCCCCAGCAAATGCAAACCAGCTCTTGTTTGCATTTTAAGCACTTTGCAGGATGAGAATGCCTCTATATATCCTTTCAGGACAAGTGATGGAAGATGCTGCTGTGCCCATTTCTGTTACTGGAACTACAAAGGATAAAACACAAATATTCAACAGCACCAAACAGTTCTATAAATATCACATTCAAGGGTAACATGACATTTATATCACCTTACTGCAAGCTAAAGAGATGTCATTGGACTGCTTTATAGCGTTGGGAGGCATTTAAAGAACGTTAGTACTTGAACTATCAAAAGATGATAACTTGGAGCTCGAAAGGTAATTACAGAAAACAGCCCACTTGTGGAGGCAGGAGACACGAGGAACAGGGAGCCCTCTCTCCCTGGCTGTCTCACAGCTCACTCTGACAGGGAATGCAGGCACAGCATCGTGCTCAGAGCAGATGGGACAGAGGCAGCAGCACCACACAGATGTGCAGGAGCTGCAGGGAATGCCACAGGTACCCCAGCAAGGCTGTGATCCTCCTGCAGACCCCCAGCCCAGACACCTCCCCGTCCAAAAGGTCTATCCAAATTCCCTATGGAGCTGCAGCATCAATTCCAGGAATTGCACACAGCCAATTGCTCCCTCACTCCTCAGAAGCAGGAAAGCACCATCCCCTTCCACAGCAGAGAAGCATCAGAGCTGCAGGGACAGCAGCCTGGCAGCAGAGAAGCAGCCAGGAGCTCCTCCACACACTGGGAAATGGGGACCCCTAAGCCCAGATACCAAGTGCTGTGCTTAAAAACTGCTGAAGCAGCACACAGGCAGTTAAAAAAGCCCCTTATTAACCTCCAAGCCTCATTTCACTGATGAGGGGAAGGACATCAGCAGTGTTTAATTGCAGGGCAGAAACAGAGGCAGGATGCAGGGAGGGATCTCAACCACACACAGCTCCCCACTGCTGCACCCCTAAAGCCATGAAGGCCCCAAAAGCAAGGACTGGGGGGCCAGGGATATCTCCTAACACACACTTTACTCCTCTGTGGATATGCCAGAGGGTTGCTGCAAAGGGCATAGAACAGAATCTTCCTGCAGCAGTCAACAGATGCATGGAAATGCAGGTGGGAGCCTGAGAAGCCATGGGTGTGGGGATTTAGGGATGTGGGGATGCACTGCAGAGCTCAGGGGGGTGCAGGGAAACAGCAGCAAAAGCCAGCAAGGTCCCTCCTGCAAGGAGACACTCCAGAGACACATTCCAAGCTCTCCAACTATGAGCAAGGCTGTCCAAGATGCACCAGGATTTTGGGAAACGGGACTGAGAGGCTCCCCTGAGGGAAAACCCATCCAGCACCCCCAGAGCCCCCTGAGCTGCACGTCAGTGCTGTGCTGGCAGAGAAACTTCAGGCAATGAGAGGAAGAAACAAAAGCAAAACCAAACATCTTTCAAAATATCCCTTCCCGGTAGCATGCACTGTCATGCAATTCTTCCAAAGCCATGGTTTATGTGGCTCAGGAGGGCAGTTTCATGCCCTAACTCCTGCATGATGGATTTTACAATTTGTTAAAGAAACTCATCAATCCTCAGCAGTCATTTTTAATGCCCAGAGCCTCCACAAACTCCTGCATTTTGCTGATCCCCCAATTTCAAATCATTTGAAATTGCTGCTACTATTACAGCTCTGCTCCTAAAGCTAAGCATTATGGCACACTCCAGACTTCCAGCTTCGTGTGCTGGTGTAATAAACAGATTAACTGTGATTTATGAACAATAAGTTCTGGTTATTTGAAAGGAAACATTACCTCCCTAGACCAATTCTGACAACCAGAGATCTCTCATTATGCAGACATTATTTCCACCTACCCGTAATCATTGGTTTAGAACATCGTTTTCGACCTGGTAAATGGATCAGCATAGTTTTCCACTACAAACTTTGTGCATCCCAAGCATCTGGCAGGAAGCCCCACCAAAGGCAGAACAGCAGCCTGAACTGACCCAGAGAGACAATTCCTATTTTAAATTCAAGTTATTAAAAAAAAGAAAATATTAGAACAACAACAAATTAAAAAGCTTTTGCAGAGAAGGGCCACAGTGGAGATAGGTGCACCACAGAAGGATGCAGCAAGACTCCAGTTAGCAGAGGACTAATTAGGAAGAGGAATGATGTTACAGAGATCTGTTTCTTGACCTTATTTACTTGTAAAGTCTAATAAGAGTTTTAATATTCTCTTCCAATAAATGGATTCATTCTTTGAGTCCACTCTAAAATGTCAGCTTAATATTTCACAAGCCCACAAGCAGGAGTTGACATTTTCACATGCACTTTTCACCTGAAGATACTAAACTGACCACCCCACTCAGGACACCTTCAAGTCCTGCTAAGCATCATTTTATACATTTATTCAGTTAATCATAATCACTTTCCTCCTGTTTAGAAAAGCTGTGCAACCCTGCACACTGGTTAGGCAGCCAAGGCCATCCCCACAGCACAGCTGTAAGCCCTTGGTCACATCTCCCCTCTGCAGGGCTGCTTCAACTCCAAGACCTCCTGAGTCCCAGCACCTCTCACCCCCACACTCAGAAAGAGTTATTAACTTCCCAAGCTGGAGACTTCTCCCACTGGCCCCACATCACCTCCTCCCTCCCCACACACACTCAAATAATCTGCAGAACAACGCAGTGCTGAAGTCCACCCAAGGATCCTCCTACTGCCAACACCTGGAAGACCTTCCTGAATTATCAAAACTTAATTGGCTTAAAGACACTGGAGTAATAAACTATTGTAAATGGTAAGAGACAAGCTCTGCTGGGCAGTGCTGGTGTCAATGGACCCATCTTGGTGATTAACATGCAAAAGCTCCCACCACACAGCCCATCTCTTCTCACCTAATTGCTAAATGTATCTTGGATTTACCTGTGCAAGGCATAATTAGTAAAGATAAAATTCTTTATATACTTAAACCTCTTTAATAGAATAAAAGAAATCTCAGCTCCCTCACCTTGACTCTAAAGTAGTAACAGAGGCTCGTGAAAAATGAAAAGCCTTGAAGGATTTGGAGTAAGAAACTTGGAGAGACAATCACTAATCTTTTATCTTCCAGACTTCAAGCAGAATCAAGTTCTTCAAAGAAAACCCAATAAAGCCCAGACATTTTCATCATAACAAAATAAATAATTCAGTCATACTTTAGAGGACTCCAACATTAGGATTGGCTATTTGATATATTTGTGGCTTAGGTGCCTCTAAACTGATTAAAGATAACCTGATAGAAGCCTGCACTGTCAGAACTGCCTTCACTCCTGACAGATATGAATGGATAGTGTAAATAACTATAAATAACCAAAATGGCTGCATTTATGCCTAATGGAGGATTTACAGCCTTCAGAGCTGCCTGGTAGGACTAAGAGTTACAGCTCTGCCTTTATCCTACCACAGCACACAAGGGGAGATGAATTGACACCCTCCCCACAGCATCTGCTCTTCCAGAGCCACCTCTATCCAGAGGAGACAGGGAACAGGATTCTCCCATGAATAAGAAAATAAACATGTACAGGCAGGTTTGTTGGTGTTGATTATGGTCTTCCTAGAAAACACTGTGAAACACACATCCTAAAAGCCCCTCAAATCTCTGTAGCCCCTGCAGGTTTCCCCCAATCCAGCTTTTGTTATTTTCCAGCTGCCATCTGCAGAAGAGAAGATGCCATTGCCTTTGAGGGAACAGACCAGGTTCTGCATTTACCTCTCCAGATCTTCACCAAGGCAGCCTCAACTGCAGCATCCCAGAACATTTTCCAGTTTGGGTTACTGCATTCCTAACCTTCCCACCATCCATTCCCAAATTTGTGGAATTTTCTATTTCCTGTTTGGGAAGTGTGTGGAAGCAATTCTGCACCCACAGAAGCATTGGGGCAGCTCAATTCAAGGTCAGGAAAAGCCACATTTTGTATCTCACGATTTACAGCACTGCTGGGGGACAGCAGAGCAGAGCCACTGACACACTCCAACTGCTCTGTGCTTGCAAAAAGTGGGAAAAGTGCCTCCAGGATGGGACTGGCATCCAAAGAAGAGGCTGCAGAGAGGCAGCACGAGACCCTGCTGTTCACTTATTTGAGCAATCACTTAAAATACTGAAAGCTGCTCTCCCCAGGAGCTCACTGTGCAGAAGCAGCTCCTCAGTCACCTCTCCTGTCCCTGCTCTTCTCATTTGATGGAGGGGGAGATTACCAGGAAATCTGACACAAAGGATGGGTGTCGATGCTCTTCTTCTCTCCGAGGTCCTTCTGTGCTTAATTGTGTCACCATCTCTCCAATTTTTAAAGTCTCTTTTCCCCTCAGAGAGCTGGTAGCAATGTACCACAAAAGCTGCGAGTGAGCAGTTGCTAAAGCTTTCATTTTCTAGAGAAAATTATCCATAGAGCAATGTGGCCAATATGCAGGGCAAGAAATTAAGGGACCATTCAAAAGCCAATTCCCAAGCTTGGGAAGCAGGAGGAATCAGGCTGATAAACATACACACAAGCCAACCCCAGGGAACAGAGTTCTTTAGTGAAGGGAAGGGGAGATAGAGAAGAACCACACTGGTATTTTCCTGCTCAAGTTTACCTTTCACAAAGTTGAGTTATTCAGGTTTAATATTTAGGAAATCAGCAGAATTTATTGAGGGATGTTTTTGTTGTCATTGTTTCAATAGGAAAATACTGGATGGTGGCAGGGCCAGAAATTCCCCCACTGAAAAATAACAAAGATCTAATATCAGAAGAAAAAGAGAGGAGAAAGCAAATCATAGCCAAGCTTCTCACAAGTCTCTCCAGCAGGTGAGTTGCCCTAACTACTGGTTAGCTTGGAGAGAACATTTAGCAATACTAAATGTCACATGACAAAAAATACATGAGCAGTTCTGAGGTGATGGGGCTCATCCCAGCCTCAGAGCTGAGAACCCCAGCCAGGAGGTGCCCACACAGGCAGGTACCACCAGCATGGATACACCAGGGGAAAGCAAAAAAACTGCCTACAAAAAAAAACATCCTGGAGTGAGATTTAACTGCAGTCGAGGCAGCCACAATCCATTTTAACACTGTCAAACGCAGCAAGTTTCCAAAAGATTAAATCACTACTTAAATCATCTTCATAATTTTAAAAAATGCCTGCAAGATAAGACCAGGAGCTAATTGTAGCATTTAAATTTAGTGAAGGTTTTTTTGGTTGGGATTTTTCCTTCTTAACTGCAATAAAGAAAAAGCCCAAGGGTCTAAAACTAATAATCTAATAAACTTTGCTAAGTGAACATTGTAACAGATAGGCCTGGATGAGATTTCTTGTAAATGCCAGACAATTTCCCTTGATCTTTATCAGCAGAGATGCTGCTCTAGCTTCAGCAGGAAGAAATTAAATTTGGTGCAAAATAATAACATCTGGGTGAGATTCTGCTTGTCAGACTAGCAGTCCCTTTAGATGCCAGGGTAAAAATATTAAAATGAACTCTGAAGGATTTCACATTTGTGTTTTTAGTACGAGTGGCTGAGCTGTGTTTCCATACCAACACATTTCTCCTCTCTGGAGAGAGGTGCAATTATGCATCCTCTGCACTGGGTCCCCAGACTGGGGGTCTGACCCGAATCAAGACATGTTGGGAGCTCTCCTCCTGCCAGAGCCCATCTCAGAGCTGGCACTGCTTCCAGCAATCCCATCCCTGCACTCCCAGCCCCCAAGGGGGGAATCTGTCCCCAGGACCTGCAGGAGATGCTCAGGGGACACTGGGGCTCCAATTGTGGTCACAGGTTCCTCTTCCCTGACCACTCCAGCATCTCCCAAAAGCTGAGTGCTCTGCACAGCCCTGCCAGGGGCATCCTGCACAATTCCTATAGCTGGAACAGCCTCTGGCACTGCAGCCTTCAAAACACTCTTAAGCAAGCAGCAATCAAAAGATCAACCTATTTTAAAAATCGGTCTTCTACAAACTTTTAGACTAATTTTAAAGATAGCAAAAGTAAATAGTGTTCAAAGCCTAATGAATCATCTTTCAAAGTCCCCAACACTTTATACAAGATAATTAAAGCGAGCTCCTCAATGGTTCCAGCTACAAATTCCTCTTCTGCAATAGGACTGCAAACGATTTTTAGTCACTTTAGAGTTTTTTATAAGCAGAAGTGATTAGAAACTTCAATTAAATGCTTTTCTTCCCCACCACCAAGAACGGCAATCCCACATACCAGGGCTTCTCAGAATAACTTCAGCTTCAAAGCCCCGGCACAGGTCTCTGGGCTGGGGGGAAATAACAGTTTTTAAAAGGTGGGGTGGAAGGGGGAAATGATAAAATCAAAGCACAGGATTCAGTTCTCTCCAGAAGTGGCAGAAAGTTCAGAGCCAGAGCACCCCAGTGCTGTGCACAACCTGCAGCTCCACAGGGTGTCATTCCCACACTGTAAAATCTAATGTTGCAGTTTCTGTCAAATGGGAAGGAGGGAGGCAGACACTCTATTTCACCCAGGTTATTCACCATTTCTGAAGCTGGTCCACATTTTCAATGCCTAGGAAACCAATCTTTCATTAGTTTTACTCCATTCTGGTTATTAGAATTGGAACTTAATGGTAACTGCATTAAGAATTACTGAGGGGAAAAAATGTGCTGTTATCTCCTCAGCAATTCATTTGATCTTACATTGAGAAAAACAACATATTAGACTTCATCAGTCAATTGTGGCCCAGAACAGCTCTGCCCTGATCTCACAGGCTTCAGCAGGTCTTGGGTCTTGCTATTAGTGAGGCATAAACAAAAATAAATCGATTATTCTGCAAAAATATCATAATGAAGGAAAAAACGCTTGGTTGCCCATGACTTCTTTTTTAAATACAGGCAAAAACACCATTAATACAGAATGATGGAACCTCAATAAGACAGCACTCAACAAATAAGCAATCATTTCACTGCACATTAACCATAAGGCCCTAAAAAAATGATTGCAGATTTAAGTGGCACGAGCTAGTGTGTAACCACACTAAAAAATATTCAAAGTTCCATTTTGCAAATAAAAAACAAGCAAACAAACAAAACCATCATTTTATCATTAGAAAGAGAGCTGCCCCAGACAGCAGGGCATCAGGTCACCAAGCACTCAAATACCCCAAGGGGCACCAGGGGCCACATTTGGGAACCTGCAGCTCTGCCACCTTTCCCACAGAATAACCCATTTTGTTGTGCAGTGGATGACAATAACAATACACACAGCTGGGGCAGATCTTACCAAGCATTCATTACACTGAGGTGACAACCAGATCACCTCACTGCAACCCATATTTTGGGACTGACAGAGTCAGACAACACAATGCTTGCACAAATATTTTAATTCTTGGAGAGATGGTTTGTTGCTTTTTTTTGTTTTAACTTGCACCTCAAGAAGTTTAACCTCTAAATTCCCATTCATTCTTAGAGCTGCAGGAATATTTAGGACAAGCCCTGCAGCACAACCATACAGTAAACCAGGTACACTACTAATCACAAATATACATATACAATATCTACAAACACGTGAAAACAAATTAACAGAAAGCTTCCAGCCACTTGCACTCCCAACTGCCCGGTGCTGAGGAAGAGGAGCAGAAATGCAGGAGCCTGGAGCAGCCCCAGCACTGACCTTGGAAGACAGCAGCGTTCTGGATGACGAGGAATTTCAGCTCCATGCTGGCAGACTGCAGCAGCTGCTCCATGTTCAGGCGAGCAGTTGCCTGGTATTTCTCCTCCATCTTCCTGGAGCAGCACGTGGAGCCCTTTGGGATACACACCTGCAGGTCAGTCCCTGCAGAGGCACAGGAAAAAGCAGAGTAATTCACATTAGGAGGTGGAATGAAGAGAGAAAACCAACTCCAAGCATCTCTGTGGTCGCAATTGCTGTTTGGGCAAATTGATGACCTTTCTGGAATTTGTCCTGAGCAAGCAGCTTGGCCCAAGGACAGGATGGATAAGGCAGAGCCCAGATTGCTGAGCAGTGACCCCTGAGAGCTGTGCTTGTCTTCAGCTCCCACACTCTCCATGCTCTGATGTGCTGGTGCTGAGCAGAGCCCGAGCCTCGCCCTGCTGTGCCCTGGCTGCCCACAGCAGTGAGGAGGCACAGGTGGGCAGGAGAGATGGAGTGGGAGGTGGAAAATGGAGCATTTGAGGCTGTGGATTTACAGTGAACAGAGTAATGTGTGTGGTACATCAAGGAGGATATGCTTGTAATTTGCATAAAGACTTAAAAGTCATTTGGAACGTAACAGGGCTATCTGCCTGCAATCTCTACCCTTTTGTATCCCCAGCAACAACAGTAACAGCAGAAGGACACAGCTATGATCTACCTGGCTTTTTAGCTGACTTTTAAATTGCACAATCAACGTGTCCATCCTTCCTCCACTGCAAGAGGCAAAGCACAGGGCCCAGCTTCACCCATGGGTGTCCTGCTGCAGAGGGACAGAGCACATCCCCAGGGATGCTCTGAGCACTGCAAAAGGCAAGAGCCTCTTCAGCAGCACCTTGGCTCATTCACCAGGATGGGACAAAAGCCAGGGGACACCACTTGCTCTGGCATCTCCAGCACTGCTCAGTGATGCTAAACTTCTTTTTTTGACATTCCCGAAGCATTTATTCATGGAGAAAGTAGACAACTTTAAGAAGAGTGTTGTTGGCTAAAAATAAAAAAAATCTGGGGAAGAAAATAAAAATCTTTCTCGGCTCAGACAAGAGAAGATGAAACAGAAGAGCTGGAAGTAGCAGCAAAAAAAGTCCCATCTTCCATCAATTTTAAAGAGCAAACTGAGGCCCCAAACACACCAGCAGAGCAATAAGCTCGTATCAAAGCAAATAGCTCTCCTCATGCAAAACACATTTAATCGGATGCTGCTCTTAAAAACTCAAACAGCAAAAAAAGCTCCATAAAAAATGGCTATCCATGGTCAAAAACAGCCAGACCCCACATTTCATTGTCTGCATCATGCCAAAGCAAAAGCAATTCCCTGCTAGGCTCGGCTCTGCCAAGAACCAGGATTAGGGAGCAGTTCCCAGGCCAGTGACCAACAGCCCTGACAGAGTAAAGGCTCCTCACACCTCTCAGCCCTCACTCTGCCTTCCTGCTTGTTATAGAGGGTTTTTCCCTCAATAAAAGCTACTTTGGTGATTTACATCTTTGCTCTGGAAGGATTATGCATCCTTTCAGGTTCCTGTCTTCTCTCCTTCACAAGAGTCTTCTACCACATCCACTCTCTCCCTAATTACTACAAAGTGTCAAAAGTCACTTTTGCAAGTGTAGTCTAGAAGAACAGGATTAATATTAATGTCAGTTCAATCGTGTGCCTCCTGAAGAAGAGCCATGCACAGTGCCAAGGGAAAACCAGCTGTCAGGGCTCAGGAGCAGCAACAGCAGAAATCCTCCTCCCTCCAGCCCTATCCCTTCCCCTGGCACAGCATGGGAAAAGGAACATGAAACACTTCATCTACAACACACACTGCATGTGGGGAAAGGAGATTTAACCAGTGCAAGCCCTGCTGTTGCTGCAAAAAAACCTCATGCAAAGAGTGGAGAGAGGTCCACATCCCCATCCTGGCTCCCTGCTGCCTCAGTTTCCCCTTCTGCAAAGCAGGATGCCCAACACAAATCCCTTCCCCGAGCCCTCTGACACAGAGCCAGCACCACCAATGTCTAAAGCTCAACCTCAGTGATCCCTGAGCTCACCCACTCCAGAGGAGCACAGCGACAGGTATTTCATGCATAGAAAAAATAAAAGGGACCATAAAACCACGTAACAGCAAGATACTGTGTTAATGAGAGAAACAGTCATATAACAGCAAGTTAAAGAGGTTTTTTAAAGTCAAACCCAACTCAATTTGCACCACAAAAAGGCTTAGCATGGTCTCTTTAACACGACAATATGTCCATAAATTTCTTTTTAATACAAAGCTTATTTCCTCCTACATTTATTATATTACGACACATTTCAAATTATAAAATAAAAATCCTTCCATGATTAATGGAAATACCAATATAGAAAATCTGAGAGTTGGCAATTAAGAGGTCTCTGCAAGTTAAAGCCAAGGAGAGGAAGCAGCAAGGTCATCTACTCACATCCCATCCTTCTTGTTAGCAATTAAGCCAACTTCTCCCCTTAAATGGATCTTTATTTTTGTGCAGTAAAAAGACAGACACATGCTGTATCAGAGCAATCACGGAGGAGGAGGAAAAAGCCTGGGAATTAACTCAGCTTAAAATGTTTTACAGAGACAGCCAAAGACCACGGTAAGAAACATCACAGTAAACACAACAGGACAGCACAGGCAGGGCAGGCTCTTGGAAGGTACCAGGGACAAGTTCTTGGCACAGTGCTGCCTCAGAGGGATGGGGAATGGGGGCCTGGCTCCCATCTGCCAGCTCTTTTCTGGGTATGGCTTTCCCAGATGGCGAGCTGGCTCAAACACTCCCATCTCCAAGTCGCCCAGGAGCTTTCAGTGCCAGTCCCCCAGGAGCCACTAACCCACCGTGCTGACCCCAGCCCCAGCAGACACAGACGAAACAGAGACAAAACTTTTGACCTGCGAGTGTCTTTGGGGTTTATTCGTGCCGGTGCTGGCAGGAGGCTGCTCTGCAGCTCCGCAAGGGCCGGGGGCTGAGGGATGCAGAGACACGAACGCCCGGCAACACTCGGCAAGCCCACGGACCAGACACCAGCAATAAATGAATTAGGGTGCCACACGTTTCTGACTCCAAAAAAAGGCACGGGAAAAGGTCCTGTGAGTCATCAAATCCTACCTCTGCCTCCCAATCCACCTCCTCTCAGCATTTTATCTAACACAAACACCTCCAGCGATACTCGGGCTCGTGAGATAGCAAAGCCCATTCCGCTGCTTAATGGCCCTTTACTGTTAAGACTGTTTTTATCTCTCAACCTACACAACCCCTTTTTCTTAAAGTTTCAAGTCATTACACCTTGTAATGCCAGTCTCAGCCCTTGCAAACAACCTTCTCCTTTTGCTATAAATCACTACAAACTCATTTTCAGAAAGAAAGCGTCCCTCAAATTACTGCAGCCGTTTCATTAAATTGCATTTGGATGCTCACATACCAATCTCGGCAGGATTAGTGAGATGATGAGATGCCAAGCACAGCAGCCTGACCCTCTGACACCCAACTCCCATGGATGAGGAGGCAGTGGCTGCAGCCCCTTCCATGGGTGCAGGATCGCCAGGCACCATCAGAGCTGTGCCATTTATGCCATCTTGGGGAACAGCAGTGTAAATGCTCCAGCAATTTCCCATAGGCTCCCAGCTGACAGAAATAAACTCTGAAGCTGCAGTAATTTCAGTAGCACCCTGCCTTTTCCTCCTCCCAACAGGGAATTTTTACTGACGGCCGGGTAGCAGTGAATTTAAACCATTACATTTGACTTTGATGTACAATTATTCCCGCAGATAGGTGGTTAGTACAGCAGAAGTGAAAATAATTTCAGCGGATTAAATGTCAAAAATAAAAACCTTCAAGATCATCTCTGGGGAGTTGTGAACTCCTTCACAAGGCTGACGGATTTTCCTTTGATTTTAAGCATCCCAGGATAGCTCCAACCCTGTCATCAGATACAGGCAGACAAGCTGTGCACACTGAGGCACACAAGCCTTCCTACCCAGATCCAATGGCAGCTTAAATCAGATTAACATTCCCCCCAAATTTACCCCAGGCATTGCCAAAATAAGAGCCTGTCCCTGCTTAACGCTACATTCCTGCAGCCTCCTCCCCATGTGAGGGGGCTCTGCTACCCCCATGCAGTGGCACCTTCGCCTTCTGCAGTCTGGAAGTGTCAGGAGTTCCTCCCACCCTCCTAACTCACCAGTTTGGTAATATTACCCACAAGAAATATGCTGTTTTGGGTCAATTTTCCTCCTGCAATTGTTTTACAACCAGCATCATGCTTGAAATAGATAAAAGCAGTGACTCAACATTTAAATATAGTGGATTTTTCCCCCAGCTTTTTCAATACTTTTTATTAAGAACCTTTTAAATTATGTGATTAGGGGGTTGTACATCTGTCGGCACCTTTTAATGCTCAGCATTTAGTGGGAGGAAAAGGAAATGCAACTGTTTAGAACCGAGAACACAGACTGAATGCTGATCTTTATAAATCTAATTAAAGAGATATAAATTATAAGCCAACCTCATTCAATAGGTGATTTAAGTTGGAACAGTATGGGTACTTCATGGGATATTTATTACTGCTTAATTATCCTTTATTTTCTATTCCATCTTGTGTTTCACAAGGCCATCTGACTCTAGATTCCTCCCCTGGTCTTACAATGTTGGCCAGATGATTCTCATGCAAATCTAACACCCTATAAAAACACATCTTTTAAAAGAAGACATTACAGAGAAAAATGGGTTTTACAGAGTAGAAGTTTCCTCCTAACAAACGTACAAATGTATCAACAGTGTCATCAATGGAGTTAACTTTGGGCACCCACTCCCCACACAGATTTGTTGCAGTCACATGCACACCTCCCACAGCCATTCCAAAGACTGGGAAGAACGCTGTCCAGGATGTTGTTAAAGTTAACCTCTGGGGAAAAAAAAAATAAAATTAATGATCTCACTATAAAACCACTGCCTGGGGAGGTTACTAAATTTTAGGGTTCTGCTCCTGCTCTCTTAACTATCAAGAGAGCAACTTGCAGGCCTGAAATAATTAAGAACAGAAAACTCAATTATCTAGTAAACTAAGCTTTTAAACCACCGTGCTAAGCTAAATGGGAAGGCTGCACAGGGAGGAGCATCATTAGTCCCACTCAGGAAAAACAGAATAAAAGAGCAAGAGTACAAAAGGAACCAGTTCATGAGCAAAGGGGCATCGAGACCAGCAGGAAGAGTTGGGATTTTTAATTTTTAAATTGTACATTGGCACACACCAGCTGCCAAAAATAAAAAAAAAAGACAAGAAAGCTTGACATGCTCAGCCAACCACTTTTAAAGTGTTACACCTCAACTCCAAAAGGTTAATCTCCTACTTTCTTAGGGTGAATCCATATTTGCTTCCATCAAAGAAAATGAACAAAAAGCTGGAAATAACATTTTGCTGTGGGAGAAGGAAAACAGACCTTCCAGCAGATATTTCTGTCAAGATAAATATTCCTCAGTTTTCCATTGTCCTAGAGCAGCGAGATCCATCCCCTGTCCCCATCCTGCCAAGGCACCAGCTCACCCTTCCCCTCCACCCCCAGGCACCAGCACCAATACAGAGAAACCAAAATGGCAAAGAGGAGAGAAAAACAGACCAGGAGAAATGGAAATTCAAACTGCCGTTTATAGATAGCAGAAATTATGCAAAGAAAAGACAAATGGAGGAAGAAAACCCAGACAGGCAACATAGGAAAAAGAGCATTTAGTTATTACTGAGCATGAAGCTACCCCAGCACAGAACCACAGGCTGACTCAGGAGCTGGCAGTCTCATCTTCATCAAAACCCAGGAAAAGCACTCTGCCATCACCCTGCCTTCATTCCTCTCCAGCACAAGATCTCTGATCCAGCTCCAGTGGAGATGTTGCCATGAATTACACCCTCCCAGCCCCGGGAGCAGGCAGCCACAGCTGACAGGAGTTAGGCCATGCTGTTCCCCACCTCTAAGCACGCTCCAGAGTGACACAAACCCGGACCCCAGACAGCAGGACCAGAGGAGACCAAGCTCCTCACTGCCTGGTGCACGCCTGCAGCTAGAATAACTCCCAGGCCATCAATATCGCTCACGAAACAGCATGACACTTCCCTCACATTTAACAGAATTGCCTCTTTTTTTGGATTGTTTTTTAATTAGAAGTGTGGTCTCTGTCTACTTCAGAGCTCTCCTACAGAGCATGCTGTGCCTATGTCCCTCCAGCCCACGCACCACTGATGCAGTAAAATGAGCTGTGGGACATTTCTCCTGGGTGTGTTGCAACTCAGCAGCGCTTCCACTACTGACTCCTTCAGCAACAACTGCTCATAATGCAAAATGGGGCTCCCAGAAACAATTGCTTTCTGTTTGTGTAAAAAAAAAAACCAACAAAACAAAATCCACATTTTAAATAAGTTGTTTAGCTTCAGTTTCTCCAGGGTGGTGATCCATACGGAAAGTTCTCAGAATTGATTCCATGGTGATTTATGGCTGGGAACTCCAAAACTTTTTTTAATTGACAGATGTACAAAAGGAAGAAAAGCGATAAACAGATGCCTGGAAAATAGCCCTTGAGTGATGTTCCCCTATTACAGAGATTTATGCAGAAGCTACTAGGAGAAGCAAGTGCTCTGAAGTGTAATTACCACACAGAGTCATGCAAGATGGGCCAGATCCAAGGTATAAGCAAGCAGTCATTGCTTTAATTATGATCAAGTTTATGTACTTAGGCAAATGTAAAATCCACTTTCGATTTGATATGTGGGAACTTTATCATCGTAACAAGCTGGAAGCATTCACTTGAAACACCAGCCCTGTTACGAGATATTGATCCAGCTGCCCACAGGCTCTGCAGAGAGGCAGAGGGCTCCTTGCTCCTCCTGACTATCAGGGATGCAGCTGGGGCTCACAGGGGAGCACGAACGTAACTGAGGAACCCCAGCAAGCTGAACCCTGCTGGGAAGGGAAGATACCCGGGCAAAAATACCCACTGCAATCACAGCCAGGCCAGAGGATGCTACTGCTTTCTGGGGAAGGATCGATCACACTGCAGCAGGGCAGCCCCAGCAGCCCCTCAATACAATGGGAGTCATTCTCCAGGAACCTGCCCAGCTCTCCAGCACCTCCCTGGGATGTGTAGAAACATACTCAGCAAAGCTACTTAGGAATGAAAGCAAGAATCTCACTGACTTTCAAAGAAACATCTTGCCTTCCTTCTGACAAACAGAATTTGTCGATTCAGTGGTGATAAGAGCAGCTCCTTCCCTTTCCTTCAACTCTTCATGCAAACATTTCACTGGAAAGTATTTCCAGTGCCATTTCCTTGCTGAACCAGGAGACCAAGCCCCTGTAGGACAGAGAGAGTTGTCTCTGCTGTTCCTGCAGCTAGTCTGAAAGGAGCATCAGGTGTCAAAATTTATATGAGAAGAGAACATAAGGACAGGTAGGGATAGGAAAGGTACACTCACCAGGACTCACATCTAAACTCCCCTCATATCTCTCACAGCTCTTGATAAGCTGAGGCATTGCTACAGTCCTAGAGACCAAAGGACTTGGGATTTGCAGAAGCAGCCACACCACCTTGCAGTCCCAGTTCTGGGCACCCCATTCCCCCCTCCCTCTCCTGTGCTGCAGCAGATCACTGCTGAAGGAACTCCTGTGTTTCTGGCCTGTGCGACACCAAATGCAAGAAATGTAACTCAACACATCGTCATTAAAAGCAGCCACCGCTGGCGATGATCTCATTGCACCTCCCCTGCCTGTCACGTTTGCCTGTTATCTCTTCCTTTTCATACTTTGATCATAAGCTTTTCAGGGCAGGCGTTCTCTGCTGCATATTGAACCCAACACAACAGCACCGAGCTCTCCAGGCAGCTCCGTAACGCAGCCATCAAAACTGATCCAGTTGTGTACGCACACTCCCAGCACACAGCCACCCACCTGGAGCAGCCGACATTCCCTAGCTCCCAAAAAGCTGCAAAAGAACCTTTAAAAGGCAAGGGACTCGAGTATTTTAAAATAAGAGTGAGGCATATATACAAAAAGCAGCCTTGCAGGGCGTAGGTGGTGAGGTTTGGCGGCAGCCACCTGTGATGGGAATTGCAGAGCAGAGTAACACCTCTCGCAGCCCTGTCACAGAACCCCGCACATCCCGGGCGATGCCGCGCTGCCCCTTCCAGCCCCATCCCCGGGAGCTGCGGCAACCCCCGGGCTCAGGCTGGGATGGGGGTTTGGGCTCGGGCTGGGATGGGGGTCTGGATGCTCTCGGAGCAGCCCCATAGAGCGGGATCGCCTCGGACCCTGGCAAACCTCGCGCTGGGAAAAGCGGCTCTGGCGGACCCGGGACCTGCAGAGACGTGACGGGTGCGCGGAGCCTTCGCTCGCCAGCGGGGACACCGCGGGCTCCTGGGGACCTCGCACCGGACCCCCGACAGCCAGGACGGGGCCGGCTGGTCCCTCCGGCAGCGCCGCGGCTCTACCCGACAGCTGGAGCTCACCTTGGCCACTCGGCGTAAAAACCCTCCTGAACAAACCGAGGGCAATAAAGACCCGCTCTCCAGTGGGCTCCCATTACCGCGACGTAATCACAGGCTCCAAGTTATCCCCACATCCGAGGCGCCGAGCCCGGTGGCCACTGGCACCGAGCAGCCGGGTGAGAGCAGCTCCCGGCGGGAGAGCGGGCAGCCCGCACCCGGCTCCGCAGCGTCCCGCAGCCGCGCAGCGACCCCCGTCCGTGGCCCCGGCTCCAGGCGCTGCTTCGCCCCGCACCCGAACGGCACCAGCCGATTCCCGGGGAGACGGTGACACCACGGGGAGGGCAGTCTCACCTGGCACGGGGCTCTCGGGCACCCACTTGGCTCCGGGCTGCAGCACCTGGAAGGAGGCACGGACCTGGCGGCAGGCGGCTTCCCCCGCCGGCTGCGCGGCCCCCGGGGCACCGAGCAGCGCGGCCGCCAGCAGCGGCAGCAGCAGCAGCACTCCGCCGCTCCTCGACATCCTCCCGGCCCACCGGGGCGCTCCTCTAGGCGCTGCCAGCGGGCATGCCCGCCGTGCCGGGACACGCCGGCACCGGGAGCAGCGGAGCCGAGCTCGGCCCCGCGCCTCGCGCGGCGCTCCCGGGGCGCCGGTCCCGGCCCCGCCCCGGCCCTGATTGGTGCCCGCCCCGCCCGCGCCACGCCCCGTTCCGCCCCGCCCCGGCTCTGATTGGTGCCCGCCCCCCGCCCGCGGGAAACTCGCCCCGCGCGCGGCACCGCCCCGGCGCTCATTGGGTCCCGCGGGGCTGCCCCGCCCCGCCCCGCCCGCACCTGTGCGCGCCCTCCCGCCCGGCACCGACACCTACCCCAGTCCTGGCACCAACTCCAACATCGACATCGACACCGGCACCGACCTCGATCCCGGCATCAACACCAGTCCCGGCACCGGCACTGATCCCGGCACCGTCCCCGATCCCGACACCGACCGCGATCCCGGCACAGCCGCTCTGAGCGCTGCTCCCGGTGCCCCCTCGCTCGCTGCCTGTGCGGTGCAGACCCTGCGTGGCCCCACGCGTGCACCTGGCGTGGGATGCGCGGTGTCTCGTTTGCACGCGTTGCATGAGCTCACAGTGCTGCACCGCGAGGGAATAGAGCGTCTCTTAAGCCCTCGCCAGCCCCAGCTGGGGCTGCAAGGGAGAGCGAAGTTCCACACACTGCACTAGATCCCTCTCCTAAGGCTCAGGGACAGAGTGGGACTTTCCTGGAAACTCCACATGAGGGAGGAGTGGGTGCTGAGTGCAGGGCCGTGAGCATCACTGCCCCTGGGGCAGCACTGAAGTCTGTATAACCCATTCTCCAGAATGCAAAGGAGTCCCACGGGTCTGGGGTGCTGCTGGGTGTGCACAGCACAAATCACCAGAGGAGCTACCCTGGAAACAGGCAGCTTTACATGAACAGGTTGTATTCCTCCAGCAAGACCATTTCTGCACCAGTTTCCAGATGGAGTTGTTGGGAATGCCTTGCTCACTGAGCTGAAGGTCCCCCGGGGTCTCCCAGGCCTGGCCAGATCCTGTGTCCCCCAGCTGGAGGATATTCCAGCTCCATCTCAGCAGCAAAAGACCCTAAATACCAACATTGCACCCTCAGCTGGAAGGGGCCCACACTCCTCGTCGCTCAGCAAGCAGCTGTACAAAGTGGGAAGCAAGAAGGTGGGGTGAGGAAAGGCTCTATTTAAAACAGCAAGGGTCGTGTATGAAAAACTGCCAAAATAGTGTTTGCCCAGGCAGTCTCCTCACTGCTCGCCCCCAGCCTGCACCATGCACAGAAAAACAATGACGGAGCAAGTACAAGAAGAAGAACAGAAGAAAAATCTATTTAAAATTTCCAGCGCAAATGCAGGATCAAATTATTGCTAATGGCTCACTACCAGCTCTTTTTCACTCTGAAATTTTGAACAGGGGTGAAAAATGGAAGTCCAAACTGTGTATTTGTTCTAGGAAAATGCCTGCCAGGGAGAGATTGTTTAAATATATTATGGATATGCGTCTAATAAGCTGGAATGTGCAACACGTCTCGTTGCTTAATGGATTGTCGGAGCCTGTTGCTGTCCACAGACTGCACTATTTATTATCCCTTTATTGTTTCTAGTAAGCATGACTGACAAAATTCCCATTAACCGGGCAGCAAAAAGTCCTGCTTTGCAGGAATTGAGAGAAATCCAGAAATTTCATTTTGTTCAGAGGTGCAGGTGCTCCACAATGCAAACTGTGCTTGATTTCAGCAAAGCGAAGGGCAGCATGTGCTCGGTGATACGGATGAGGAGCCATCCTTTACCCATTTTCATTTCTCCTGGTGCCTTACACAGAATACCAGAACACAGGCTGTGGCTGATGTGAGCCATATCACACCAGATAGCTACCACACCTCTTCTGCATCTCCTTCATTGATCTAGTGATGGATTTGTTATGTTTATGCAACAGTTTTGGGTACAGCATTGTGTTAAGTCAGGAATCAATCGGACTGAATTGCAGAACACAAAGGCTGGTATTTGAAGCACTCCTTTATATACAATATTGCAATCTATATTATGTTTATGGCCTGAATTGCAGTTGTCTAAAAGGCGTTCAAGCATCTCCTGTGTTCATCTTCAAACCTGCTGTGTGTATTTCATTTAAATACAGGAGGCTTGTGCTGCTCCAGGTAAGTACACAGATATTGTCAAGCATGCCATTAGAGCAAAGAATTACACCCAGCGCCAAATAGGTGCCATTTAGGTATCTCTGCTCAGATGAGGGAGTGCTTTAGGATTTCAAACAAATTAGAAAACAACATTACTGCTCTTTACTGGGTCTGGCTTCGCAGTGGGATCTGACATTATCTTGACAATGACTCCCTGCAAAAATAAAGTATATTTATTAACAAGGAGATGTGTCAAAAGCAAGTTAAAGCTTCTAGAAACATGCAACAAAATCAAGTGGCAGCCCTTTCTTTCAGTCATTCTTCTGAGTTGTACTCAAAGTCTGCCAGCAGGAAGAAAAAGACATTTTAACTGGAAACTTTCCCTAATGGAAATGGAAATATTTTTCCCAATTCTCACTCCAGCATTACTGACTTTTCTCGGGGTAATAAAGTCTAGGACCCAGCTAAATGGAAATAAGGGGTGAATCCCATCCACGGACCAATAATAGTGTCATGTTCTGTAGCACCTCCAGCCCCAAGCCCAAAGGATGCAGAAGCATTCCCAAGGTGGCAACTGCAGACTCTCTGACTTTCACCAGGACTGCAACATCAGCCCCATGAAAATCTGAAGCTATTTTCCTGAGCACAGGCACATCCATATGGCTTGTCCTTTTAATGTGAGGGTAGCAAATGCAGGTTTGTCCTGGAGGAGAAAGCAGAAGACTTGCTCCAAGATCAGAGGCAAAGTCACTGGGTTAGTTGTCTGCCAGCAGATGTAGTAAGAGCCAAGTCATTGTCTCATATCCAGGATGATAATTTCCCTTGTTACAACTGCTCACACCGTAAAAAATTCACTTAATCATCTACCTGCCTCAAGCTTGTGAGTAATGAGAGGCAGGATCGTGTGTAGCTGATTTTATCAAATGCTCTTATGAAGTTCTCCACTGGGAAAACCCTGAATCAATTAAAACACCAAGGAGAGATGTAGGAGAGGGATTCATACTCCCCAGTAGATGCTCACCAGGTTATAAACACATTTCACTTACTCTGTGGATAGAATGGATGGATGAGCTCCATGGGGACAAGGTCAGCTGAACCATGCCTATAACAGAGGAAATCACTGTGGGGCAAGGGAGAAAAGAAAATCCTGGAGCATCTGTTGACACATCTGCGTGGTTTTGGCATATAGCTGGCAGTCTACATGGGTATGTTTGGTCTGGATTTCTCATCTCTGCTGTGCTCCTGTTGTGCTGTTTGTGACACAGCTGCATCACTTGAGATCTCGTAGGCCCTGCTGGAACCAGGAGCTGCAGGCAATGGTGTCTTCTCCCTGTCAAAATGACCCTTCCCATCTTATTCTGCACCCTGCAGAAGTTGCACTTTCAGGTTTTCATAACCATTTGTGGAGGAGGAGAAGGGAGAAGCTCTTCACTATATAACACTACTTGCACATAGCCTGATGGAAAAAAGAAAAGTGCATTTGCCATGGGGCACTGGGAGAAATG
The DNA here is from genome assembly GCF_052056855.1 of Sturnus vulgaris. Taxonomy (NCBI): domain Eukaryota; kingdom Metazoa; phylum Chordata; class Aves; order Passeriformes; family Sturnidae; genus Sturnus; species Sturnus vulgaris. The sequence continues at coordinate 12,034,017 of NC_142256.1, read as the reverse complement.
ATGGATTGCCAGGTAGCAGACATCCCTCCCTGCTTTGGCAGGATATTGTATTCTATGTGCCATACAGGAATGCTGATAGATCCATAAAGCATTAGCCTTTTCCTCACCCTAAAAAGCAGTGGCTGATAAATCACTCGCTCTCTGGAGTTTGTTGGGAGCAGATCACACAGCAGAAGCAGTGAAGCCTTCAGAGAGATACATCACTTAAAGACACTGCAGATGCCAATAGGGCTGCACATCAAGAATGCACAGACAAATCACTTTCCCTCTCCAAAATTAGATACTTCAGACTTGGAACTTTTTTCCAAGTAAGAACTGGTTTCAGTCACACATCAGAAATATCTTCCAGAGCCTTGGAAAATCTCTGCACTCCAGTCCTAGACATCTTTTTTTTATAAAGGGTTTGATAAGTCTGCTCTCCTGTTAAAGGACACCAAATTGCAGAATATTTCATGGGACAAAATTCCATCCAGATCCAAACTTTTCCAAACTAGCTCTTAACTGTGGGTGAGGCACAGGTTTTGCATGGTGCAGCTGGCTGCATAGCTAACCATGCAGCCACCTGAAGGATTTTGCATCTTTTGTAGAATTAAAAGTGCACAGACACAGTTGGTGTAGCTCAAAAGCTTCTCCACACACCCTCCATCTCTGGAGAACACAAAGCAGAGCATAAAAGGATGAGACACTCTGTGCTGGAGTTAGGGCCACACTGGTGGTGGGATGCAGCCTTCAGGGAGGGAGGATGCTCACAGCAGTCCTCACCACTGCCCAAGCTGCAGCCCCTCTCTCTTCTCCAGCACCCAGTGAGTGGGGCTGAACACTGGCAGAGCTCTTGAGTACAAGAGAATCACTTGAGACACAGCTCTGCAGAGGGAATCAAACACAAGAGATGGGAGAAAACTATTCACCGTGCACTGCTGCCTCTGCTGGGAGCACAGGGCAGGCATTTCTCAAGCTGATATTTTCATTTATCATCTCCTGGTGATTAATCAACAGAAGAGACATCACCAGGAGCCAGCCCAGAAGGAATCAGCCCAGAGCATTCACCTTTGGAAATAAAACTCTGCCAACAATTACCAGCCTAGGGCTGCCACACCACGGGCACCCTGCTCACACAGAGAGCTGGGATGTAAAACCACAGAGCTGTGGATCAGCTCTGCACAGTGGGAGGCACGGGGGGCACTCTGGATGTGACTGCAGGGAGATGCAGCACTCCCAGTCCCCTGCACAGGCTCAACAGCACAGCACAAGCTCTGGAGCTGCTGGAGCAGAGGTGATGTGGTGCACACATAAACACAGTGCAGGGTCAGAGGGCAGAGCCACACTGGACCTTTGCAGTCCAGGCAGCCTCAGGAAGAGCTGTGGGGCTGCACACACTGACAAAGTCCCACTGTACAATGAGGAGAGCACACAGCTCTGAGATGGGATTTACAGCAGAACCAATGGAAGTAATATTGAATATATAAATGGTTCCCACTCCAAAGGAGGCCACGATGTATTCAGGTGCAATTCCAGGAGTGCTTTTTTCCCCATGCAGTGGCACTACAGTAAAACTTGATTTATGACTTATTAAATTATTTTAATGCTTAATATTATATGCAAAAACTCTGTGAAAAGACATAATAGAGGACTATTTCTGCTGGGCTCATGCAGAAGCTGTCTCCAGTCGCATGGTAATGAGGCACTTCCAAAGGTATCAGAAGTGTAACACTACTCCTCAAACACCATTTTCTGTGTAAAAGAGCAAATGGGTGACCCAGTGTCAGCTTTCATACCCAATAATTCAATAAATTGTAGGGACAGAGAGTTCCTCTCCCTCACTGACACAGATCAGGAGTCATTGCTGGAGCCAGTGGATTTGGAGCAGCCCCAGCAAGGGAGGAGACCCCGGAACAAAGGAATGTGAAGCAGCATGAAGAGTCTCCATCCCAGGCAGGGTGGCTCTGGGGCTGCCAGAGGGCAACTGAGCTGCTCAGCCACTGTGCAGCAGGACAGGCACCACCTCTGCTGGTTGACATTTCCCCCACAGCATCTTCTTCCTCCCCCTCCCTCCCTCTCAGGCTTCTTCTCTCTCATTAAGGAAAGGTCACTGCACTCCATGGCAAGGAGAAAAAATTGCAAACCAAAGGAATTTCTGTTTTTACAGCCACTTTCTCCAAGTACCCACCAGGGCCCTGGGGGTTTTGTGAACCTCATCCTGCAGAAGAGCAGTGCCTGATGTTCCCCAGGTGCACGTTCTGCTCACGATGGGGTACAGCACTGTTCTACCCCTCTGCTGCAGACACCTCCTGCTCCCAGAGGCTCTGCCTGGGGCTTTTCCTGCTCCAGGTCTCCCATCACAGATGTCATGTCTGTGCTGAGCTGTCCCAGAACCCTTCTGTGCCTGGGAGGTGAGGGCTCCTCAAGGTGAGAAGAGCTGTCCCTTGCCATCAGCAGCTCCCTCATCATTTGCCCCAGCTCCAGCTCCATCCCTTTGGGAGAGGCACAACCCCTTGCAGTGACTATTTTTTGTCAGCTGCATTCATGGCCCCACCTTTCCAGAGGTGATGCCAGCAGCAGCTGCCCAAGAAGCCATCCAAGTTCTCCTGGATGGCCAGGCTCAGAGCACAGCACACCTTGGGCTTTTCAGAATCAGCATCCTCACTTGCATCTGTGAGGATATTAATAAATCTCAGAGAGCCTGGTTATTAAGATTGCATCCTACCTGCACAAGCCAAATATTAATTTAATAAAAGAACCCAGTAAGATTTAACACTGGTGCATTTGAAGGTATTTTCCAAATAATAACTAATTATCCTGCTGGACACTCAGGCAGGTTTCACTGATCTGTGGAGGAGGACAGTTCATCGACAGAAAGGAAGTTTTGTTTTAAAAGGAGCCTCACTAAATGTTCACATTTGTCTCATTTCCAATCAGTTAGAATAATGAACCACCTTACACAGAGAGATTTATTTTGTTTTTAAATGCTAAATCATTTCTGCATACAATGCATAAATGTCAGACCTCTCAAACAGTTCTTCAGGGATTTGGTTTATATTATTACTATTAAACATGAAGCAGAAATTGAGAAGCAGGTAAGTGTGATGCAGAGGTATTTTCATCTGCCTCCCTCTGTCCTTTAAATAAGACTGCAAAACCCAGTGAACTATGGGTTTCTCAAGCAGAAATTCTCTCCAAATACAGAAATCAGTGGGTGAGCATGTTACAGGAACAGGATAGGAAAGAAAGGGAGAATAAGTTACTGTGCTCTATCCACTGCTCCATGTTGTGACTGGTGTAGGGCACTTCAAAGGTTTTCAATAAACTCAGGGATTAGTGCAATTAGGTCAAAACTTCTCATTAATGAAGAATGAACAAAGCTGTTGACAAATGACTCCAGAGAGTTTGGCCAGCACTGGAAAAAGCAAATAGAAGCAAGCCCAAGCTTGTTATTTTTAGTGCTTTGGGCTTGTTGAAATCAGTCCCCTGGTACTGGAGGTGTGGGGGACTTGACTGGGCAGGACTTGGAGCTGACTCTGCCCAACACAGGACCCAGAACCATAAAACACAGGTGAGAAGAGCAGGGACTGAGGCCCTGCCTGGGAGGCATCTCCCGAGGAACCCAAGTGGAAGTGGCATTTTAGGACATAATTTTAACCTCAACCTAAGTGCAAGCATTTAGAAATAAAAGTGACCACGATGTATTATTCAATGGTCTGTTTTAGAAGGGAGTGAATAATTTAAACAATACATGCTTAGAGCTGAGTGACTTTACCTCCCCTTGCTCCCCTTTCTCTTGCTGCACCTTCTCTGAGGCCAGCATTAAATGTCCTGCTGATTTTGGCAACATGGAGCAAGCAGCATTCAGGTCTTACCCATGGCCCTTAGGGATTTTTCACCATTAGTGACCTGGGAAAGAGTAAGAAGGAAGATCTTAGGGAGAAAGAGGTCTGGCTCCATTAGAAACTGCTCTCACAAACGAGAATTGCTGTCAGTCAGCAGTATTTAGTACTCACAAAGTGAGTGTGGGTGGCTTTGGTTTAGCTTCCCCTGGAAATCAAGACTGATTCAGCAAGAAGGTATATTCAGTTTAAGAGCAAAGTACCTCATTTTTGTGTGATACAAAGCACTGAGCCAATACAAGCACACTCTGTCAGTCCAAGCACCTTGCAAATGCATAAAAGGTTCACTCTGTTCTGCAGAGTTTCTGCCAGACCAGGCATTGCCAAGGGAACCTATCCTTGTTCACAGGACAGGAATCCTGCCACGGAGAGCTCCCACAGCTCTAACACCCTGCATGCACTTGGGCCAGCAGCATCCAAGCCTTTGGGACCCCTAGACACAAAATGACAACTCCAAATTGCAAAGCAATGCCATTAAAAGCAGCCCTGCCTGCAAACCCCTGGCTGAATCCAGTCAGGAGTTTTAGAAGATAAAAACTTGAGTAAAAAAGGAGTCACTGCTTGTCTTGTGCCAGCCTCTTAAGCATTGACAGGAGGAAAGATCAAGCAGAGGTGAACTTTGAAGTGTTGGGATTTAGAGTGCAGAAGCTCCACTCAGATGCCTCCAGACCAGACAACCCTGGGAGCTCCTTCACTGCCTGGCTCCCACAGCTCTCCATTCCCAACACAGGGTAATGGTCTCACTCTGCTTTACTGGGACAGTGAGGAGATAAATCCATAAGTACACTGAAGAGGATCAGCAGTGACCACGCAGAGGTCACCCTCACACCTTCCCCAGTGACAGCCCAAATGGACAGGCCAGAGATGTCCCTGTGTGTTCCTGGGATTAGCACCAATTAAATACCCTGGGGAAACCACATCCTTTAGAATCATGAAGAGGCTCAGGTTCCTACCTTGGAAAAAGGCTTTGACAAGGCAGGTAATTCCCACTGGCCGTGCAACTGCAACACCAGAAATCTCCAAGGTTCCGAGAAGATGAAGATGCCATCTTCATTTCCAAATGGATTTCCACATTTATTAGATATTCCTGATAGAAATGTATGAGTAAGACAGATCCAATTAGTTCATCTAATGGTCTTGCATGATGAGATTGGCCTAACTATCTGAGCACAGGATTTTGCATAAATGAAAGAGCATTCCCATAAAATAGAAAATTTAATTTAGCAATTTGGAAAGAAAATGGACGATCTTTTGAGAAAACTAATAGGTTTTTACTATGTAATATAAGCTCACCTATCTAGTATGGAGAAAACATATAAAGCATTAAAGAAACAACCCTACCACTAAATGTAATAATAATAAAACCTCCTCAAATTATTTCTTATTACCCTTCTTTGTTCATTTTTCAGACTCTCCAGAAACAGGGACTCTCTGAGCTTCTGACTGGTAATCTCAACGATCCCCCAGAGAGCTCACTCCCTGCAAGCTGCCACTCAAAAAACAAAGGGACATTTTCTGCTTTGTCACCTAAAAGGTGGCCCTGAGGCTCAGATCATGGTTGGTGTGAGCTGCCCAAGCTGCAATTTCATGGCTCTGTTGGCTGAGCCATGCCAATCTGTCTCTTTTCTGGAAATATTTGCAATCACCCGAGGCCTCTGTTTGAGGAGACATTAATCCATAATCCATCAGATCAGAAGCACTGGATGGATTATCTGCCCTCCTATCACCACAGTTTCAAATTGCCTCTCCTTGTACCTGCCCCTCACTCATTTGTGTTGGTCTGGAGGCATCCGGATTCAATCTGAAAATGCTACAGATGGACACCCTGGGAGTTTGTTTCCTTCCTTCCTTCCTGGAATCCTTCCTTCCTTCCCTTCCTCCCCAGGGTTTCCCCCCAGAGAGGAACAGGACACACAGAGCTGATAGCCCTGGCAGAAAATGCCTTTATTTTTTAGGCTGTCAAACTACAGCCTATGCACACCAACAGCAGCTAAAGCTGTCAAGCATGGCATTAACATCACCTTAAGCATCTTAGGTTCCCCTAAACCCCCAGCTTTGCCTTTGCTGGGGCCACCTGAAGCCACCCAGTGTAGTTCCTCTGTCACAATGCCAGGAGCTGAGCAGATCAGGGCTGTACAAAAGGAACCTCCTCCATCCCTGCCCCAAATCCCCCAGTGGCACTTACCCCTGAACCAGGCAGCAGGGCAGGATGCTCAGAAACAACATTCCACAGCTGAGCAAAGGAGAGTTTGCCTGTGATGAGATGGTTCGAGGCACTGAGCATCAGATGCAGAGCACGTGGGACCCGTACGGGCTCGGTGGTGCACGGAGATATTTACCTGACCACTCAAATGAAGGCAAAGTGCTTCAATAGCTGCCAAGGGCACAGAAAGTGGCTTCAGAGGCATAGCTAGAGATTTCTCATAAGCAGTGAGAAGTGCAAAATTAAAAGCTGTGCCAGTGCTTCTGCACTGGATTTTGGGTTATGGATTGTTACGGATTAATCATGTATCTGTCGTGCTTGGAGCATTCATATCCACCTTCAGCTCATTTTTGAATGCTACTTCTGTTTTCCAGATTGCAACAACAGCAGAAATCCAAAAGTTGGTCCCACAATGTGCAAAATTACTGATTTCTTCAAAGAAAACCTCCCCCTCCAGCTGCCCTGCTTCTCTAGGTTATAATGTGTGGAAAGGGAATTAATTAACCCAGGCAGCTCTCTGGTACACACGTGAACTCACCACAGCCCATGTAAAACCTGCTTAGAAATGCTGGCTTAGCAGGCAGGCAGGCTCTAAATACAGCTGCAGATGGAATCCCTGAACATTCCAGTGCTAGTTCTGAACAGGAATAACTTGACATTTAATTCTAGGACAATAGTGAAATGTCAACATCTGTTGTGGAAATACAGTATAATTATTAAATTGACACCACTTGCATTTTTTAAGGATGTGGTGATATTAACATCACACTGGGATCCACTTGAACAAAGCCATGTTGAGCTTTTATGGTTTAAGTTAAAGAGAACAACTGTCCAGACTGGAGCAGAACAGGACCAGGCCCTGCTCTGGCCAGATTTATTTCAAGGATGGAGACCTCAGCACTCCAGTCTGCCAGCTCTGAGATTGCAATATCCAGATTATTGGATTGCTCCAGTCCCTAAATGCATCACCCACAGCCCTTAGAGGGAGAGCCTGTAACCACCATGGAGACCTCAGACCATCCCAAGGGCCTCTCTGGGATCCAGCAGAACACACCAAAGCTTGCTCAGTATTTAATTATAAATCTAAAGACTTTCACAAAGGTTTATCCAAGAATTTCACCTTTTGCTTCCTCTGATTATGGAGAGGCTGATATCCAAGCCTCAAAACTGTTGTGATCTTGGTTTGATGTCTTCCCAGTGAAACATCTCCCCACCTCACAGGGGTGCAATGGTGGAGACAATGTGAGACCCCACAGAAGCTGAGAGAGCTGGAAAGCAAGAGCTCAGCTCCAAGGCTCAGCTCACAGATGGGGATCCCAGCAGGAACTCTGCCACTTGCAGCTCCTCTACACCAGACAAGAGCCGCAGGCAGGCAGCGAGTGCAGCAGCCAGAAACAGCCTGGAAATAGAGCAAATAACAGTGCATTTTGGGCAGGACACCCAAACCCCTCTGCACCACTCAGTCCCAGCCAGGAGCAGAGCTGAGCAGCTCACCTGGCTCGCAGAATTTTGTCCAAGAAGAACCTGTGGCTCCCTGTGTCCCCCAGAACCCTGAGAGGCACCAGCATGGGCAGCAGCTCCTCGGTGCTACATGGCATTATTGCAGGAATTGTCAAATCACTTCTGCCCATCGTGGCTAAAACAGAATCACAGGGCAAGCTGAAGCACCACAGACTTGGCACTGAGTGAGCTTCTGAGCTGTGTTTTATGAATTGGTCTGAACACAGGCCAAATCCCAAAGGACTCAAGGATATCAGTGCCATAGATTTTTTGATCTGAAGGGAAGTTACTGTATTCAAGCATTATGGGGTGATGTTAAAGAATGGTCACTAAAGCCAGTCAGCAATGGGGCAGCATGTTAGCAATCCTGGCTTATTTGGAAAGCAATAAATACAAAAACTGGTCTTGTTTTCCCCTCCCAATGCTCATGCATCTAGAGATTTTTTTAAAAAATGCCTAGGTCAGGTGGTTTGTCTCCTTGGACATTTTATACCACTCACAAAAGGAGGAGCCTTTTGTTTTCCCAGGGTCAGATCCAGAGAAGTGCTGAGTCTTAAAATTTAGTTGTGGGAATTTTAAGGGTGAACTGAATGCAGGAGAGTATTGCATGCAGCACAGCAGATTCTGGTTCTTGGCATCAGGCTGAGCATCCTGAGCCCACAGTCAGGCTGGTGCCAGAGCCACAGAGAAAAACGCAGAGAGGTCACCAGTGATCCCAAACTAGGAAAATGAAATGCAGGTTTATTCCCATACCTAAGTTCTTGGCTGTGCAGGGAGCTGGAGTGGGAAATCCAGATTGTTACCTGTTAGTTACCACCCAAGGGAAAGGGGAAGTGGCTGTGAGCAGGCACAGCCTGTGCCAGAGAGGGGCTCAAACACCCTGTGCAGCATGTGATGGCACTTCAGCTCCTGCAGCAGCCACTGAACTGATCAGCAACAAATCCAGAAGGCTGAACTCTGCTAAAACAGAGGTTTGTCCTCAAGTTACAGAGCTGGAAATGGGGCAATGGAGCTGGGCTCAGCACCAGCACTTTGAGCTTTTAATGCCAACCCAAATCCTGGCCCAGCTGAAGTTGGAGGGGATTTTCTCGTTGACATTCTGCCCTTGGATTTTGCAGAGGGCTGGATTTCCCTGCAGAGCAGCTGGAAAGCTTTCCTTCATTTCGACCAACATCACACAGCTCTGCAAAGAGATTTGCTCTGTATTTCCTTGGATTTGAGCTTGGCACTAGGTCAGACCCTGACACAGTGGCATAAAAGAACTGCAGGAACACAGCTCACAGGGCCAGTACCAAGAAACAGTGGAAATGTTGCTGTTATCCCACAAACTCTGGGACCAGTACAATACCAACTGCAAGCCAGGGGCTAATACACACCAGTCCTGGGTTTTGTTCATCCAACTAGCTCATTCCTGTGCCTGCTGGTACATGATTAAATATTTAGCAGAGGAATCTATTCACTGTGAAAACAGTTCTTCAATTTAATGCTCCATGTTTTCTAGGTGGTGGGGTGGACAGGATTTGGGGACAGAGGGAGCATTCCTCTGAAAAGCTACTTTAAGCCATTCTACCATTAGCAGCCAGAAAAGGTGAGGAGTTTCCTCAGCCAGCTCCAGTCCTGCCAGCAGACACTGGTAGCAAACCAACCACACAATCACACACCACGGGGCTGGTCCAGGTGCTGGGACCACCAAGGAACACGCTGGGAAGTGACCTGAAATGGAGTCAAGGCTTTATCTCTTCAGCTGATAACACCCACAGAGCACTGAGTTTTCTTCCTCCCCATTCTAAGCAGATTAACAACAGTCTTGGAGAGAGTGGTCTTCCAAATTCAATCCTTAAAACTCCCTCATGACCTGTTTGCTGTTTACTCCTGTAAATCCACAGGAGAGTGATAGCAGAGGAGAAACACCACTTCCAAAGATAAATAAAATTTCTGTCCCCACTGGGGCCAAAGGGCCACATCCAGAAGGCAGCAACTGCCCACCTGGTCATCTTCCTCCCTGGATGAACTTCATTTCATCATACAGCAGTGAGAAAAAAACAACTGAGGAAACCACCTCTTCCCATCCTGGAAAATGCCCAACAGTTCAGCACCAATTATTTATGTCCCTCTAGATGGAAAAAAAACCCAAACATTTTTTAAAAATGCAGAAAGGGAGAATAAATTTGTCACTGGTCAGGGCAAGGGACCAACACTTCCTCTGGCTCTGGCAGCCTCAAGTCCAGGATTTACTTGCCTCACATCAGCAGTCACAGTGGCATAACAGTGGAGAGTGAGGATGAACAAGAGCAGGGGTTGCCAGAAGTTGCAGAAGTTGTGTTTTCCTGGCCCATCCTCTGCCCAGAATATATCTGTGGCACAGGACACGTTTCTCCCACAGAGCTGCAAGAGCTCCACCAGATTGAAGACACTAATAAAAATTTTAAATGAAGCCAAGGTGTCCTCCCAAATGCTTCACACAGGAGGACATGAAAAATTATTTGAGAGAGCAAGCAAACCAGAAGCATTTCTAGGAGGAGTTGACTGGAGCAATCTACATTGATTTAAATCCACTGGTGCCTGCAGCTCTGCAGGCACAGCCCTGAGGGCAGGCAGGGGTTGGGCAGAAATCAGGTTTGGAGCAGCAGGAGGGCACAAACTCACTCACAGTGCAAGATGGCCAAGGCTCCAAACACCAACACTGGACACTTCTCCCCGCAGCCACCTCTGGGGTTTGGGGGCTTTGCTTTCTGTTGTTCTTCTGTGGGGTTTTGGTTTTTTTTATTTCCCAAGTGAAGCTTTGAAAAATTTGGAAGAAGCAGCAGAGCAGGGGCGAGCAGGACAGAGCCACGCTGAGTTTCCAATCATGTCTCCCAACTGTATCATTCTCAAGATAACTGAGAGAGACTTGGGGTTTATTGCAGTCACTGAGATGTGTCTGACTCTTGGAGATTAATAATATCCAGCAGGCTTTTGCCCAGCAGCAATCACATTGCTTCACTGAGAGGCCTGGGCTTTCTCCCCATCCCTGGCTGTTCTGTCACTTCCAATGAGGAGTTAACAGACAGCTGCTCTGCCAACACTGCACTGGAGCACGAGGATTCCCTCAGAAACATAAATTGCAGCTGGTGCTGTTGGTGAGAGAAAAAAAGAAACAAAAAAATTGTTAGTGCAGTTGAAGAGGGCTTTGAGAGGAACATCTCAGAGGAGTTTCCTTGGAGCCACTCATAGGGCTGCTCCTGCCCAGGGCACCAACCACAAAGCCTTCAACATCCTCCTTCGACACCCCAAGTGTCCTTGCTTTGCTTTGAAGTCCACGGGTCATAAACCCATAGGTATTATTTGTTATACTGACAAATCCATATTGCTTTGTTCTTCAAGTCATATATTCCCACTGGGCATTTGCTGCTACATGTCCATACAACAAAAAAAAAAAAAAAAAAAAGAAAATCAAGGAGAGGCATAAACTCAAGTCAGAGGCATAAACTCAAGTCAGAGGCAGCATTAACAACCACCTGACAAACTCCAGTTAACTCTGGAGTTAACTCATTTTTTAAACCACTGGAAGCTGTATTAACTTGCACAGCAGCCAGCAGGCAGAAGCTGTGAAGTCAGGTGAGACCACGGTGGTAAATCCCCATGGAGATGGTTGACAGCACCATGATGCTGCCAAGAGCATCCCTGCACTCAGGGGACATGGGTACCAGGGCAAGCAAACGCCACAAATGGGAAAAGACATTTATTATGCAGAGCTAATAATGCCATTAGAGTAAACGGAGTTTGCCCAGAGGAATAACAAAGCAGTGAGATGGTTACAGGAGATGCTGGAGGGTTCTCCTGGGCACGGGGGATGATGCTGCTCGGGTGGACCCTGCACATCCATCCTCATTCACCGCATCCCCTTGGCTTTTGGGGGACAAAACCTGCAGGGTGCTGCAGCAGTCAGCCCTCCCTGAGCCAGAGGGAGCCTGGAGCTGGAGAATTTATCCACTGAGCTGAAGATTTCTCGCTGTATTTTATTTAGAAACAGCCTGCCCTCATGTGGTGAATGAAAAACCAGGAGGCTGAAGATTTTGGACTAAAACTGTCCAGCAATGTGTCAGGGTAGGGGCCAGGAGCCAGGCAGGGAAGTATCCTCACAGCTAAGTCACACACAGCTTTTCCTCAGTCATTTTTGTGCTTGCTTCCCTTCCCATCCGCACAGCACCCACTTCTGCTGGCTGGTGATTCCCAGATAGCCACGGGCAAGTGCCCTGAGAGAGCCCCTGTGTGCCCAGCACAGCACCAGGGCTGCAGCAGCCACTCCCATGGCTGAGCTGGTCCCACAGCACGGGCATGAGGGGCTCCACAAAGCCAAGGCAAGCTCTCCATGGAGGCAGAACACTGGGGCTACAACAGCTGAAATGAGGAAAAGCCCCATTTCCTGTCAGTTCATGGGCAAAGCAGTAAGTAGATTTTCTTGAACAGCTCCAGTGACACTTTCCATGAGGGTGCAGCTCAGAAAGGCAATTGCACATCACATAAGGTGATTTCTGGGCAGCCTCTTGGAGCAGCCACAGTTTATTGTGACAGGGAATAAAAGCTCTACCCAGAATCAACATTAACCAGAATAAATAAAACCAAGCTGAGCAAGAGCCAGGGAAGCTGTATTTTCCCCATCCAATCAATTTTTTCTTACATTAGTGATATGCACAAATTTTCCAAAGCAGCACTGAAAATCCAGCTGTGATTCAAGACCAGGCTCACCAAGAAGCAGATGGGACAGTAACTCAGGGGCAGCGAGTGATGCTGTGGGCCAGGAGCCAAGACTGCCCAGTAGCCAGCCTCAGTGAGAGCTCTGGTATGAGGCTGCAGCTCATGGCTCAGACAGGACCCCCTGATATGCAAACAGGGCACAGTTACTCCTGTTTGGGGCTTGCAGGATCCCAAAACCCAGTGAGAAAACAAGACAATGTACCTGCACACCACCCCGAGAGCCAGCACATCCACAGAGCAGTGCCAGCCTCTGATGGGACACAGGCAAAGCAGATTCTCACTGAACAGCATGGGAAAAGCAGAACAGAATCCCACGGTGAGAAGGAAGTTGAAGCAAAGCAAATCCGGCCCAACACAGATGCAGTTTCTAACCCCAGGATCAGGAGAGTCCCCGAGGTCTTGTGCCATCACTCCAAGACATGCTGGGGGTGTCCAGCTGAGCAGCACACGCTGATGTGGAGCCACAGGGGAGGCATCTTCCCACTTCTTCCGAACGCCTCCATTTAATGCTCCTGTTTGCAAAACTCCTTGACTGCAGACCAAGCACCAACGACCTGTCCTGTCCCTGTCTCACTTGTGCAGCTTCAAGGCCTCCCCAGAGGCACTGACTTATGACAGCTGGTAGAAAATAAGGAGAAAAGCAAGGAAAGGCATCAGTCTGGATGGTGGTCATGGGTTTTTTACAGCCTAGACAAGCAGCAGCTGCAGTTCCACCTCAACATCCACATCTTACATGAGTCTCTCACAGCAGTGGGTCCGACAGGCACTGAGGCACCTCGGGCAGAGCAGCTGCACAAGGAGCTCTAAGTCCACGGGGCAGGACACTCACAGATCCACATCTGAGAAGTTCTGAGACCTGCTAATCCCAGTCTTCTTCCAGCAGCTGGAGCACCAGCACTGCAACACAAACTGCCCGAGCAAGGAACTATGAAAGGCAGCACTGCAGCTCTGCCCGCAGCGAGCAGAGGCTCTAATTCCATTTTATCTGCTTGTCATCACCTCCTAAAACAAGCCAGGCCCATGTTTTAGTTGGAGAGTGTGGCGTAACGGGGTAAAAAGAGATTTTTGGTACATAAAAATAATTCTGAGCAGGTCTGTTTACGACAGGGCTGCCTCGGGAATGGCCCGACAGCAGAGCCAAGGCAAGGCAGCAGTCAGGGTTAACACCAGGGTATTTTGCTCTATTTACTGCACTAATAGAACTGCACAGGAAGGAGCAATGAATGACAAGCAATGCTCCTTCCATCCCCACTGCTCACACATGGGATCGGTGGTGGAAGAGCCACACTCTGCTGATGCAGCCCTAATTCTGTTAGTTTTAAATTTTTCTTCAAAGCTAACCACTGCTTTTACTGCAGATGAAGCACTTACCATGAAGCTTTCCCAAAACAGAGGGTGAGCAGGCATGTCATTCTTCTTTCTTACCTCATGATAAAGAGAACTAAAACATTTTTAGCCAATCAAGCTCTGTTATATGCTACTTTTGGGTTGAAGGATAAGGCTTAACATTTTTTGGTTACAGGGTCGATTTATAAGGTTTTATAAGGTTTTCATCACCATCATCATCACCATTTTGTTTCAGTAGAAACTGGTCCTTTGAGGAAAGAAGTATTTGGAGGTTTGCATAAACTCAGAAAGAAAGCAAAGACTAAATTCTTGTCCCATCTTTCTGCATCGTTTTTACTCCTTATCAATGCAAATCTGCATTTTTCACCAGTAAAACCAGTAAACGTCTGTTGGTACAAAGGACTCTTTTTAGTAAGCAAATAAGAAGAGGAAAATTAAAAAGGAAGTGAGAAGCCATGTAAGAGCACAGTCCTGCAGCCTCTCTGAAGGAACAGCAATGCCTGGAGTAGATGGGCAGGGCAAACCTCCCTCCTGTCTCCTGGGACAGTGCTTCCCCATCAGCCCCCAATTCCTCCCACATCCCAGCTGGAAAGCTGCAAGCTCAGCTACAGGCAGCACCAGTTTGCAGCTGAAGTTCCATCAACACCTCCAGCAGCCAACCTCAGCACAGGGATCCAGGCTGGGATTTCCAAGCCACTCGCAGGGGTTTAGGCACCCATCTCCAAGCACTAAAAATTAATATAAGTGGATGTTCTGGGAGCCAGTGCTACTTCAAAAACTGCTGTTCATTAAACACCAATGGGCACCTGCAGCATTGCTTGGTATGGGGAGGGAGAAGGGAATGTACACACAGGAGTGGTCTGGCCTTGGAGGAAGGAAGGGGGCTGTGGGTTCAGGGCAGGAAGACCTTAATTTTCTTTTCATTGCTGCAATGAAGCTCTGGCCAGGCAGGCAAGCAGGCTGACAAAGAGTGGCCTTTGAAGTCCCAAGAGATTTGTTATTTCTTTGAAGCTTTCAATCTGTCCTGCCAGCCATTTGCTGCTGTTGCAGGGTACCTACCCAGGAATCAGCTTGGGTGTTTCCTCCAGCAAAGAACAGCACAAGGATGGTACTTAGCACCAAAGAAACCATATCCATTAAAAAAAAAAAAAAAAAAAGTCTTTAAAAAAAATCACTTCACTTCAGCTCTGCATCACCAGAATAACAAAATGGTAATTTCCAATTTCCTCTTCTGTATTATATATATATATATCTATCTAAAGAAACATTGATGGTTTCCCCTTTGATTCAGTAGAACAATTCTCTACATTTTATAAAATCCTTTGGCGAATGAAACTTACCCTTTACAAAGCAACACTTCTAGTGGGAAATGTAATTAGCCAAATAACTGGTGACTTCTGACCTGGCTGCAGCAGCCAGCACACCAACTGCAGAAGTACAGCAACTTAAATCCCCAGGTAGATGTAAAAAGGCAAGAAGAATGAAGCATGTTATTGTGGTGTATTATCACAGGGATTTGATATAAAAGGCAGGAGGAGACAAGTGCAGATGCAGCACATAATCACCTTCTCAGCCAGCAGGTCCTGGTCAAGAGCTGTTTCGGGTCTGGACAACACTCGGTCCAGTGACCAATATAAGCAAATTAGAAATACTTACTCCTCTCTGTCAGCTATGATTTAAACCTAGTAACATGTGGAAACAGGAAAAAAACACTTCAGATTTTTTTTTTTTTACATGACTGTGATTACTTCAAAAAAAAGTAACTTAGGAGCAACCAAAGATGATGGGCAGTGAGCACAAAGACCACGTGAAAAACTCACCAGTTAGAAATGCTTACCTGGGTGTAATGCACTGATTTAGAGATGAACATGCTATTTAAAAACTACTCTGAAGACCATCAACAGCAGAAGAGCAGAAGATACTTTTTAAAAAACAAGATAATCCAGAAGTATTAAGAATTATCTTAACAAGCTCCCCTTAAGAGAAAAACAAAGCACCCACTGGGTGCTCCGCAGAATAACCACTGATTACAGCTGGGAATAACCACACACAGATTAAACAACAAAGTGTTGTGTGACAGGAAGGAGACTGAAATAATATGAAATATTCCCACTCCATAAAAATAGCCCAGGCACTCTGTTAGAAGCCCTCTGGAGTTTCCAGAACAAGAGTTGTCTCTTTCCACGATCAGCCCTCACGTCTCAGTGTGCTTGTACCTATTTATATACTTGCAGTAAAAAATTACCAGTGCCGACTCCTTTGACGTCCCACTCCCAGGAATAGCTGCTGCAGCAGCTCCTGGAACGGCCCCAGCCCCTCAGCATCGATGTCCAACAACTTCTCATAGTTAAAAAACTCGTTTAAAAAGCAGCACAGCCGCCTCTGCACCAGCACAGCAACAGACAGCAGCACTGCACGCACAGCCAGGGGATTCCATCCCTATCCTCCTCTGCTGGAGCACTGGAATGCCCATCCCTGCATCCCCCAGGGCTTCCCATGGGAGAAGGGGCTGCACAGAGCGTCCCAAAACAGATGTGGCAACCCTCAGCTTCAGCTTTTCGAAAGGAAGGGTCAGGGCAAGCCAAGAGGTACATCAGAATATCCCAAGATTCTGTGGATTCCCTCCTCGCAGGGAGCTGGAGATAAAACTCCACAGCTCCAGAAACGGAGTGGATACCCCACTGCACAGCTCTGCACATCCCATCTCTGCATCCTCCCTCAGAGTTTAGATATCCAAAATACCCAAACTCACCATTCTCATGCCGGTTTGCTTTGGAGTTGAGCTTGTTTGAGGAGTTTTTTCTGAGCTTTTTCTGTCCTTCTGGGGCTCCACCTGAGCATACAAAGCACCTAAAACCTCAGAATCAAGGGCATCTCCTGAAGAAGCTCCCAAAGCAATGCTCTGGGCTTAAGACAAGGCAATTAAGTATAAAAACAGGTCATTTGTTGCTGCAAAACAGTAGGTTCAGCATTTCTAAACCTTTGAAAACCTAAGTCTTGACACACAGACTGACTGGGGCAGTGTAAAACAGGCTGTAGGCTGGGCACAGCTGTGAGCAAGGCTGGGAGACCTCCTCGGAAAAGAGGGTTCTGCAATGTGTGAAAGTCAATAGTTTATCCTCAGTAAGGGGAAAGGACAGAGGAGCTCACTGATAAAACAGATGCCTAGATGGGAGATGCAGTGATTGATGAGTTCGTTCAGAACCAGCAGACTCTGCTGTCATATGGAGCCTCTTTTCACACCATTTCACTCCTCATCAGCCTCAGAGATTTGCTCAGGTGATAAGAGGAGCATTTTTGACTTCCAAATTCTGCAATGCCAACACCCTGTGGGTTAACCCCTCCTCACCATTCATCCCTGGAGCACCTGCCCTGCTGTGCTCTCAAGTACCAGAGCCTGACAATAAAATCGACTTACTACCCCGAGCATAAGCACACACAGGGCACCACTTTGGAAGAAGCTGCTCCCAGGGAACAGATCTCGCTCCCCCCGATGCCTGAGCTGGTTTACAACTGCAGGAACATTCAGCTGGCTTCCACATTTCAGCACTCTGAGCTGAGTCGGTGAAATCCACACAAACCACCCAAACTGCACACCTCAGGCTTGTCACTCAGAACAGATTGTGTGGATACTCACCAGCACAGCACTACACCTACACTGCTGATGGAGAGTTCTCACCCACGGGAAAAGACAACAATCCCCCTCGCTCGGTAACTCCGACACCACCTCACTCACTGCTGAAGCCATTGGTGATCTGCCCACAGCTCAGCCTGGCTGGGGTGGTTTTGGGGTGCTCTTCTCAGGATCTGGTCCTCACACAGTGCTCAAAGCCCTCACCAGTGACACATTCCAGGATGACCACACCAGCCCCTCGCACCAAACACTCTGCTGCACGCACACATTGGTGGCACAAAATTCCCTCCAGCACCCACGCCACCAATACAAGCCTGCACCACCCCAAAACCACCAGTAAGACCCCATGCAGGAACTGGGGGCAGCTCCAGTATTAGCAATACAAAGCCAGGCTTGGAGCATCTCCCAAGAGTGCACTAACACCGTAGGCAAACTTGAGCTTCATTCCTGGCACAGACACATCCCAATGCCTTCCACCCAGCTGGGGTATGGTACACTCCAGTAAATCACAATTAGCATACACTCCAGCCCATTGTTCCTCGCTGTCACTAAGTGGTGCAGCCAGAAGGGCTCTACACTTAGGGAACATCTTTTTCCTCTTGTTTGCATAGGGATTTGAAGATCAGATCACAACTCAGCTTCAGATTAAACTCTGGAGTAGAAAATTATCCAGAGCCACCAGCTGCAGGGACACCCTCGTAGGAGCTCTGCAGTTGTGCTTCAACCAAAAACGTACTGCTGTGCTTGGCCTGCTGCCTTCTCTGCTGCTCACAACCAGCCCCAGACCACATCTGGGCATGGGACGCTGGGGACAGGCTTCCATCAGGGAGCCACTGTGGTATCAGCCCAGCTGGCCACAGTAAGCCAGACCAGCAATAAAATTCTTCTGGATCTTACAGTATTTTAGCTGAGGGAGGGAAAGGGTGTTGAAAACTTGCTGGTGCTGCCCACCCACTTCACAGACCACATCTGCTTGTGCCAAGGCAACTGCAGCAACCCCACGCTGTGGTGCTGGGGCACATCCACAAGTTTGGCCACACAATGTGCATGTAACCGTACAGTTTTAGGAGGGCAGGCTAGAAAAAACACCCAGAAACTCAAGAATCCAAGCAACTCTCTCAAGAGGTTCACCATAGTAGATAAACCACTCAAAAAAGGCCAAAGCCAACCCAACATTTGGCACAGGACAGCAATGCAGCAGCAGTCTCACCATGTCCATCAACTCTTGCACACCCACAGCTCAGGCTCAGCTCCCTCCCCTGCCAAAGCCCCCAGATCCCATCCATCAGCACAGAGACCCTCCCAGCTCTTACATTCAGCTTCTACAGCAGCCTCAGCTCCAGCCCCACTTCTGGTCACACCATTCTGCCAGTCTCTGAAGCTGGGACAAACCAAAGGGTCCCCACTCCCAGGGCAGCAATTCCAGACAGGGTGCAGCTCCACTCCCAACTTCAAGGCTGAGAGAGTCAAAGAGCTAAAAAGAAAATGGAGCATGACCACAGCTTAAGGGTGAGCACTGAGTGGACATCCTCGGTGGACATGGAGAGAAACACCTCCTCCATTCCTAGTAAAGATTCTCCCTGAATTAGCAGCAAGATGCACCTTTCTTTAAGATCAAGATGGAAGAAGCTGTTGGAGGCTGTAACCCACAATCAGCAAAAAAAACCAAAACAACCTCCTTTATTTCTTACTTGTCTACTGCAACCACACTTAGTGAAATCCATCAAACACAAGTTTTATTTTAAAATGTTTTATTGGTAAGTCCGCCATAGTCATTTACATATTACAAGAACAAACCCCCAAAATGTGCTTCCCTGGACCACCTCAAGTATTCATGGGGGTTTCCTTTTCAGGTTGTGTTTTGGGCTTTTTTGGTCTTGTTAAATGGTGGACAAACCTTAGTATAGAAGTTTTCTTCCTTCGTGTCCCTTGAAGCTGTGGAGCCACCAGCACGGACAGTCCTGTGAGCAGTGACCACTGACACAAACCACGCTGTCAGCGATGAAGGTCTTGCGGTTTACAGATGGATACCGTGCAATTTTTCTCCTACTAAACTAATCAAAATTGCATCGTGATCCACCCGACAACAGCAAAACAGGAGCTTTACCAAACTGGCAAATTTGGGGCAGTTCAGTCTGATGACAAGTCCTCCTTTCCTCCACAGGCCGGGACAAGTGCAATACTCTACATACAGCTACAAGTAATGCAACAAATCCCCACCCATGGAGAAATCAGTGCTAGGCATCTTCAAATCTTCCATGAAAGAAAAAAAAATAGGGGGAAGGGCAGAAGGAGAAAAAAAAAAGCTTGAAAACCCATTAATCACCACAGATTCACCACCACCACAGTCAGTTTTGCATGGATTTGCACAGCAATTTTAGCAAGCTGGGATGCAAACCTGCAAAACTGACTGTAATTAGCACCATCTTCTCCAGCAACTGGCACTGGCTAGGATGCACTTTATCTAGCAGTACTGTAAGTGCCCACATTACAGTAGGTCCAATTCCAAGCTACCTGCACTATGAGCACTTTGATACTGCTAGGACAAAACTACTTCCTGAGCAATTGCCTTCAGTGGAAAAAACCAAACTTTAACTAAAGAAGTAATTGCTGAGCCAAAGCCAGATGGACACGGTTTTTCTGGATGTAAAGGCAGCAGCTTGTGCCAGAAGGAGCATTTAGGGCAGTAGATTCTACGCTACTTCACTAACTGCACTAGATGCACCTTAACACAAGGACCATTTGCAGCGTGGCTCTAATGCAGCACAACAATCCTGGTTCTGTCTGTGCCCTGCCATCATCACGGAATCGCCACAGTAATGCCAGAAGTGCTTAAACTGCAGTAGATCCTAAACTCTACCTGCACTGTAAGCACTTTTGCACAACTCGAGGCCCATTACCAGACACAAATTCTTCTATTTCAAGATCTTGTTTCAGCACAGCTAAAGCATCACAGAAGCATCTTGACTGAAGCACAGGAGCCAACAGTACCTGCCAAGAGAGAAGACCAATATTAATGTTGCATAACACAGATATGGATTTGCTACTCAATTTAGAAGAGAGTTTTCTTATTTAAGCATAGAGCAGAAATAGGTTCAGGAGTTTTGAGAAGGCAGTTTAACTGAGGGCACTCCAAATGAGGAAAGGTCTGCAGCTAGTTTTCCCTTGAAGCAAGGTAAAAATGGCTTCTTCCAGATTTTAGTGGCAGTTGAAAAGCACCCTAAGAGGTATCAAAACATCCCGGTTTCCTGCTCTCATGTGTTACTACAGCACCAGAGACGTTTTAGTTGACCTTCCTGCTGGAGCTTTACCGAGGGTCTTGCATCACCCAACGACCAAACATTTTCTCCCCCAGTAGTGCAAGAAAAGTTCTGACACACGATCCCGCATGCTCCCCATCAGATAATGAAGTATCTGTACTTCAGATGATGCGTGAGCTGCGGCACGGCACAAAAGCGACGGAGCCTCCGCATAGGAGGGGGTAAAATTTTCTATTAACGAATTTCCATTTCCCTGCGGAGCCGCGCTGTCAGAACCCGGCCTTACAAACCCGCGGGGGTGGGCAGGCTCTGGTCGGGGATGCCCCGGGGCAGAGGGGCCGCCGCCCGGGGGGCTCTTCCCGAAGCGGAGCCGCTCCTGGTGCCGGTGGCTGTGCCAGGGAGAGCCCCCACCCCCGCGGGGATTTATCTGCCCCGGGGCCGCCGTTATCTCCCAGCATTGACCATCTGCTCGGGGGGGCGGGAACCGAGATTACTCGGCCCTGCTCGCCACGTGCACGGCGTCCCCCACGCCCGGTGCAACGGGAGCATCCCTGGGGGTACCGCTCGGCGCTGGCCCCGGCACTTGCAGAGGGCGAGCGGCGGCCCCGTCCCGGGAGGGGTCCCGGGGCGCCCCGCCACGTGCTGCCCGCCCCGTCCGGGGCCGCGCGCGGCCGCCGCGGCGGAACAAAGCACGGTGGGAAATGCAGTCCTCCATTCAAAGCCCCAAAAACGCGCCAAGCCGCCCGCCCGCCCCCCCTCCGCACCCGCCGCCACCGCCAGGGACCCCGGCCCGCCCCGCGGCCCCGGGGCAGGGGGGAGCCGCGAGCGCAGCGCGAAGTTACACCGAGGGCGGCTCCGCACGGCCGCGGGCGGCCCCTTTGTCCCGGCCCGACGGGACACCGCGGCCGCCTCTCGCCGCCGTGTCCGCGCCGCTCCGGCTCCCCGCGGCCCCCGCCCCGCCCGGTCCCGCCGTCCCGGCCCCCGCCCGGTCCTGCCTGCGCGGGGCCGCCGCGGGAGCGCGCGCGGGGATCTCGCGGAGCCCCGACGGCGGCGGCGGCTCCGCCGAGCGCGTGGTGCGGCTCGCGCCCGACCGCCCCCTCCGCCCGCGCGCGCGCGCCGCCGGCCCGCCCCCCTCCGCACTACAACCCCCAGCGCACCCCGCGCTCGCCGCGCATGCGCACCGCCGACACCTCCCCCCCCCCCCGCCGCCGCCATGTGCTCGCCGCGCGCGCGCCCCCTCCCCCTCGCCCCACGCGCACCGGCCACGCGGGGGCGGCGCGAGACACCCCCCCCTCCCCACACACACACACGCCCCCCCCACGACCGCCCAGCGGGAACACGCGGGGACCCCCCAAAAACCAGCCCCGAGTCCCACATCCCCGGCACCCCCTCCCCGCATCGCCCCGAGTTTCGGCCTCTCTCGCCACCGCCTCCCCCGTCCATTGTTGGTGCCGCGGGAGCCGCCGGCCGTGGACGGGGCGGGCGCGAGGGGCCCCGCGGTGCGGGGGAGCCGCTGGCCAAGGCGGGACGCGGGGCGAGCCCCGCGCACTCCTACAGGTGGGTGGCGGCCGCCCGCGCCCCGCAAAGCGCTGCCGCCCCCGCGCCCCCCGCACCGAGCCCGGGGTCGGGGCCGCCCGTCCCGGTGGGTGTCCCCCCCACCTCGGGCAGCCTGCGCCGGCCGGCACTGATTGCGGCGGGGCTCGGGAAGGGTGCGGGGCAGAGAGAGAAAGAGAGGGGGAAAAAAAGAGAAAAGCGATAAAATAAATAAAATAATAGAAGAGGTGCAAAGCGGGGAGTGCCCTTGGGCTGGCGTCGGCTTTGGGAAGGCGAAACAAAAAAAGGAGCGCGAAGGAGAGAGTAGGGAAAGGGGAAGATAAACACGGTACCTTAGAGCCGAGCTGAGCCCTGGAATAAAAAGGGTTTTACGAAAGTGGCGCGAAGACAATATCATGTGATCGGGCCAGGGCGGCTCCTCCCGCCCGGCCAGCCAAAAACGGGGAGAGGGATCGGGGGGAAGCGAGCACATCCGCTCCCCGCGCCATTAGCATAATTAATTGTGTCCTGCAGCTGCGGCCGCCGCTGCCCGGCCAATGGCAGCCGCCGCCCCCGGCCGCCCCTTCCTCCCGCGGGGGGATGGCGATGGAGGAGACCCCGGGCAGGGCCGGGCCGGGACGGGACGGGGCGGGCCGGCCGCGGGGTTCGGCGGGGATGGGCAGTGAGGGATCGAGAGTCAGGGATTTTGGAGAGACTTTGTGGGGCGGGGGCTGCGCCCATCCCTGGTGGAAAGCGAGCCACCGCAGGCGCCACGGCCAGGCGTGGCCGCAGTCGCCCAGGGCCACCGGCGCAGTGATGGCAGAACATTTGGGCCGTTTTGGGGTGAAAAGCTCCTAAATGACGTGGCGGGTCGTGTCCCGGCCGAGCTGGGCTCGCACGGTGCTGCTGGTGGCTCTCGCTGGCCTTCCAGCACCTGAGCACCCCAGAGGTGCAGCCCGAAGGGTCCGGCTGCACCTGGAGCCCCCCCGGGCGCAGCCCCAGGGGACCCCCGCGCCCAGCCCGTGTTGGGGACCCCAGCGCTGGGTGTTTGTCCTGCCCTGGCGGGCGGCCCTCGCAGGAATGCTAAAAATGTGCTAATTGTGCCCAGCCAGCGGCCACGGTTCCTCAGGGATTAGGAGTAATCATCTTTTAAAAAAGAATAAATAACATAAAATCGATTGATAACGAACAGTTTTGCTCCCCTTCCCCGGCAGGGCTCTGCTCGGTTCGGCCGAAAAGCCCCAAAAGTGCCTCCTCATCTCACCCCAATCATGGGGATCTGAAGTCAGAACAAAATGTCCCCATGGAAACCGGGCAGTATCTATCGGGACTGCGTTCGCACACAACGAGAAAAGAGCTTTTGTGTCGTCGTCCCCATATTTATTACTGTTTAATTTCTTGATCAGAATTCGGCAGCCCCGTTGGCTCAGGTTGGAGGGCGAGCTGGGCGAGGTGCTGCGCGTGTGAGGCCTCAGACAAAGCGGCCGGGGCTGCACGGGCGGGCTCGGCGCAGGCTGACCCGGCCGCGGGCTCCTGCTCCTGCTTTTCTTACACAAACTGCAATTTGTTTCTTCGTCATCACTCGAAATCCTCAGCTTTGTTTCTCTCTGCAAACTTTTGCGTTGTAGTGCCCGGGATTGATAGGGATTTTACTGGTTCGGAGCTGCAGGAAGATCACGCGTAATGGAGGACGCAAATTCGAAATTTAAATTTTCTCCGGATTAGGCAAAATGCCTTTCTGAGGTCCCGACCCACAAATGCTAAAAGAGAGCAAAATGCCCAACACTAAAGTCAGCAATTTAGCATGCGTGTGTGAAGTTGTTATCAACACCCCTGCAGAAACAGAATAGTGAGTTGACACAGCGATGGAAAATGCAGAAGTGTCCCAGTAACTCTTATGTGCATAACAGGGAAAACATTCCCAGAGAAAAGATACTTCATACTAGTACAAGATACTAACTCTGTAAAACAAAACTTTTTTAAACTGGCAGCAAATAAACATGACACAGTACTAGAAAACTTTATTCTTTATATAAAAATGTTTTATGTGCTGTGCATTGATTTTTGATTCTTTAATATAAACATTTGTATCATAAGCATATTCAAATCTTATAGAACAATAAAGTTATGTGTAGGAGCATTCACTCAATTCATGCTGAAAATTTATTATCTCTTTTTGTCAGTTCAGAAATATATTAGTCTTTCAACAAAGAGAGCCTGAAAATGGTGAAATAAGTCTACATGAAGTGTTGCACAGATAAGATTAAATGGTATTTTTACACCCTCCTGCTGACCTTTGACTTGTGTTTTTGTGTATCTTGGAAGGGAGTCCTGGGGTCTGCAAATACACCAGTTGCTAAAAAAAGTAATGGTCAAAGAAAAAATGCAGAACTTTTCTTAATATTTTAAAAGTACTGTGCAGTGAGAGCAGTTCTCTGCCATGTCAGCTGGGCAGAGTTTTGATGGCCTTTTCAAGCACACGGTGATTTAAAGGTTGCAAGGTGGTGCTTGTAAAACACATTACTGTGGGGAGGTTTTGGAGCTCTGTTAGCAAAACTAAAATAGGTACAATCCAGAGATGAGAGAAAAAAAATTTTAATTACTGAAAATCACTTTCACAATTTATTCTGAAATGCTATACCTCACCCTTACAACAAATATACTGAAATTTGAATTTTTTTTCTTGTAATGGAGCCACATGCATGCGTATGTGCTGAGAAGGTATTTCTGTTTCCTTCACTGTATTTTTTTTCTCAGTGCTGCAGATAATTCTGTTCTTTTTCTTTTTGATTACTGATTCATTCATACTCTAACAACTATGATGAAGGCTTTCCTTGGACTCTCTGCTCCACTTCTATTTCCTACCAAAATCAGAATTATTGTCTGTCCATTTTCATACTGGAGAAGGCACAGTGAATTGTGCTGAATTATCCAAATGCATAAAATAAATCAGAAACAACTAAGAGGGATGAATCTTTGTGAAACAACAAGTTTCTTTTAAAACGAACTATCCAAAGATCAATTCCTGTATGGAAAGATTTCTGTCAGATTAATAAAATCTAACTTATTTCTCAAAACTTTGGGAGTAGTTGAAACCCTGAAGATCTTCTCCTAAACTTGCGGAACACTAGCAAGAAATTAATGTCCAAACCCCTATTTTAAAGCCAGTTCTGGAGTCTTTTTGGAAGAAAATGTTTGGAGAGATCAGGTCATCTTAAAAAGGAACAAAAAACCCAAAGCAGTATTTAAGAGAAGACACTTTAATCATTAGCTACAGAATTATTCCCCGGATAATAGGGAGGCTGCAAACTCTTTCTGTGAATTCTCACAGAGTCAGACTCTGGTAAATCTTTGCAGCAGTGGAGTTCCTTAAACGTCTGTCTTCATTTGTTTTCTGTACACTTTGGGTTTTTTGTGTAACTCTGGATTACCTGTCATGTGCTGCTGAACTGTCTTTATTTTAAATCATTCAGCTGAAAAAGATGTAGAATGAAATTTTCCTCTTGTGAGGACAGAATAAAAAGAGATATTTTGAGATTTTCCTCAATGTCAATGAAAAATTTAATTCAGTATTAGTTTTCTGAGTTGTTTCTATGTGCTTGCTCTTGTCATGAAAAATTACTTACAGTAGAGGTCTTATTAAAAAGATTTCACACTTTTGTCATTGTATTAGTAAGGATTTGAAACTGGCATCCACCTTTTAATTTCTATTTGATTCATTTTTAAAACTATTTAATGGGGGGAAATGGGGTATGAATAAGCTGTGTTACCTTTCATTTTAGCTAAGTGAGTATGCTTGTAAAAACACTAAGCTCTCTCCCAAATAAGACCAATCTACATATAAAATAAGGAACAAGGGTACAGTAATGGCATAGACTTCATGTCTAATTTTTTTACTGTATTGATTGCTGTAATAAATAATGTAACATTTGCTGTATCTCTGACATGCTATAAAGAACTGCTGCATACTGATGTCTCAAACCTGTCCTTTTAGGAGCTCTTTGACAATTTATTATAAACATCTTTATTATAACAAAATTTAAATGTATAGAATGATCTCTGCCTCATTTATCTTCACAGTTTGGTAGCTAAGTATATTAAAGTCTGCATTTAGCTTTCTAATATTTTCATTTGTTATGTTTCTGTATTACTTTGTAGCAGGCTGAAATTACATTTCTGTAAAGCTCTTTTATGCAATTTCAATAGGGTTTGATTCTGTGAGTTGCCTCCACCTTCATAACATCATGGGAAGTTAAATGAACTCATCCTTTCACAGCACTCAGTTCTTCATCTATTTCTTTCCCATTACAGGTGGGTTAAATCCTGAAAACTGGATATAAGTTGTCAAATCAAAAGGCAGCTACTTGCATGACTAAGTGAGCCTTTTCATGGTACAGGATAGGGCCATGTGTAATGCTGAAATTAAAAATGTTTTCTACATGAACTTGCTGAGGAACAGGGTTTCTACTTTTTCATATCAAAATCAATTCTTGGAAGGCAGGGTTTTGAATGCTGGCCATCTATTTTCTGTTTCAGATTCTCTGGATAGTAGTCTGTCTTGTTAAACACCTTTTCAGATGCCCCATGCATCCTCCTGATGTTTTGATAGATCATGGATTATACCTGCCTACACTATTGCATTAAGGTCCCTGTGGTTTGAGAGTTGCCTTTCTCTTCAGAAGGCTTTTGTTGTGTAACAACTTTTCTGTTTCATTTCACTCCAGATGGGTGAATTCCTGTCACACATAGGTTTCCAATTTTGCCAAATATTACCGGTATTTTGATGAGTTTTCTAATTTGTGTGTATAACAACAGCATTTTAATTCATGCATATGTCCCTGTATATTAATTCTGAAGTGCAATTTCTATTTTGTAACAATGCACAACTTCCCCTTTTGTAAAATTGCTTGATAGATTTTATTTCTCCACAGCTGGCAATCAGAATATGTTGTGAACTCTCTAGATTTTGTGTAAATCTTAATATTTGGATGAGCCACATAATCCAAATATGTGCTCAAGCCCTTAAAACTGTGTAAGGAGTTTAAATGAGGACTATGTAAGTTTGCAAACCATGAAAGCTGTGTCTTGAGGAGCAGTGTTCTTTCCATCAAAACAAGCTACGAAGGCAGGCTGCACCATGAATGTGATCTTACACATTTTATACACATAGTGGGTAACTTGGACATGAGTGCTCCTGCTGATGCTTCAGCCCATCCATAGGTTCAGCACAGGAAGAATTATCCCCAGCCCTGCACACACCTCTGTACACTCTCTGAATTCCTCCTTCAGGGCAGGGGAACTTAACAGGACTGGTTTAACCTTTTTTTTTTTTTTTTCTGTGCCTAAACTTAAAAATACGCTCAAGTCATTTCTAGACGAGACATCTCCTTCCAAAATACACTTCCCTTACATCACGTGGCGTTTAGAAATTAGTCAATAAATTGCTGTTTGACTCCAGGTTATACATAAATTGTTATTTTGTTGGGCTCATTAACTGTTACTGCAGAGTGATGTACAGCATTGCCTGCATTTTTCTCTGAAATCCAAATATATTACTAATATTTGATGTAAGGACCTGATGAGAAGACCCAGGGACCAGACCTTGTCTTCATGTTTCCAATGTGTCCTGTGGTTTGTATGTTGATCCCAGGGAAGACATGCACTTCTCCCCTGTTAATCAGATTGTGTGCATTCAGGGGAGTCAAGCAGGTATTAGATTTTAGAGCTTTTTCTGTCAGGCAGCCTCTAAGGAGAGGCAGAGGTTTGGATATTGTACATGTAAGAAATATGGGAGTTTACACACACACACACACACACACCTGATCTTCATGCACAGCAAAAAAACAGCTGGCACTTGTTTCCACTCTTGAATTCTGACAGTTGCATGCAATAGGAAATGCAAGGATTCTTCTCTTTTTTTCAGCAGAAACATGAGCAAGTTACAGACAGTAGCTCTCGGGTTGCCTGTTAAATGTACAAAACTTGTGCAGGTGCAGGGCAGGCTCTGTAAACCACCTGCAAGTGGCAGGATGTTCGTCCTTCACCCAGCACCCAGAGCATCCCTCAGACCCTTTTCTCTGTGCAACATCAGATTGTGCTTCAGGAGCCCTGATCGGAGCAGATGTCCTGGACAGAAATCTCTGTATGTGTTCATTAAATTCAAAATCCTGCCAGTCAGCATGAGCTCCTTGGAGCAGGACAGTGTGAAGTAGTTTTTACATCCATTTGGGGGAGGTATTTCATTATGCAGCTTGTCAAAGTTCCCCTTCAATGATTTCCCATCCCAGCACTTGTGCAGGAGCTGGGTGCTGGAAGGTGCATTGCAGAGGTTATTGCATCTCACAGGAGCATTTTGTAAATTCAGGGAACAGCTGAGTTCACAGGCTGGTTAAAATACATTGAGGTTCAGGCTGACTAAGCACTAGGATGTCTACCCCAACCTGCAGAGCAGCTCAGGATTAGAAGGGCATAAAACTATTTTAAACCTGCTGTATATTCCCAGTTCTATGGCTACAGGCATAACACAGGATCTCACCTCTCATCCCAAGGCAACACGTTTTTCCAATGCATGTGTCGTGCGTGCTCCAGATACCTGCTAAGAAGATAAAATACATTAACAGTAGTTTAACACATTTTGGGATGTGCATACTAAAAGGATGATCCTGTTATGCCGAGCTCAAAATGTTCCGTTGGAAAAGAACAGCATGACAGGAGGTAAACAAACCTTACCACGAAGAGGAATATGAAATCGACCTCAGCATAGTGGGAAAATGGCCTTACTTGGAGTAATAAAGTCCACAGATCCAGCCCAGATGGGAAATAAGGCTGAGGATGGATACAGGCTGGAGTTCACATAAAAACATGCTAAGATGGGGTTAAAAAAAAAAATCCTTTTAGGAGGGAAGCTCCTTTCTGCCTCAGAATGAGGTAACTAGATATCTGTCAGAGGGAAGGGGATGTTATTATTCCCCGTCCAGAACCTGTCCCAGCTGCAGAACCCTCCGGGAAGCGGCTTCTCCCGGCTGCCGGCACCAGCCGGTGTGGCTCTGCCCCCAGGCTGCAAACAGGCTGAAGTACAGCACTAGGAAAGAAAAGTATTCCAAAGACGGAATCATATCCACTCGCTTTAGTACCAGGCAGGGACAGGGACATCTGGGGTGAAGCCAGAGGCGCCGGGGAAGCGGCTGGAGGTGGGCACTGCACGGGGACGCGCAGCTCTGCGGTGGCAGCCCGGGATGCGATGGAGTCCAGGATGTGATGGAGTCCAGCATCCGATGGGAGTCCAGGATCCGGCAGCGCAGGAAAAGCCGCTCTGCAGAGCTGGTGAGCTTGGCTCGCAGCCCCGGCGATCCGCGGGCGGACACACAGCCTTCCGTCCGTCCGTCTGTCCGTCCGTCCGTCCGTGCTGCCGCCTTCCAGCCACGACACGGCTCCTGCCTCTCTGATGTGCAAAAACTCGTCCGTCCTGGCATAGCCTTTAACTAGAAATCAGGGTTGTGAGTTCGGCAAAGACATCCCTCTCCCTGTTTGCATAAATTTACTCCTGCTCTGTAGCCTATTAGGAAGTAACGCTTCTGTGCTGTAATTTCATTAACCTACAAAGAACACAAAACTGGTGTGGACAAAAGATATTTTTCCATGTAAATCACGCATCTCGAGACACCAGGTCCTGTCAGTGTTTAAGAACTGTTTACTGTGCAGCTCCTTACATTAAATTATTTTCTGGATAAACATGAGCCATATGC
This sequence comes from Sturnus vulgaris, assembly GCF_052056855.1. Taxonomy (NCBI): domain Eukaryota; kingdom Metazoa; phylum Chordata; class Aves; order Passeriformes; family Sturnidae; genus Sturnus; species Sturnus vulgaris. The sequence goes on along the minus strand of NC_142256.1, from coordinate 12,004,177 downwards.
AACTAGCTATGGTAGATTTGCAGTTTACATCACAGAGTTGTCAGCTTTGCAAAAATCAGTGAAAACACACAGATTATTGTGATTCAGCCCTTGAAACTCATTGTATTCCACCTTTAATAATGCTCCCCAGAAGTTTTTTTTCCAGGAATAGAAAGTTAAAATTAAAGCCAAAGTGTAGAAATTCTTGGAGGCAATAATTCTTAAGGATTTGTATTAAACTGAGTTAATAAATAAATCATTAAGTTCTCACATCCTCCCATTACATATGCCCTTTTATTAACTCTCTAGATGGTTTTCTTTATATTTTTATGGAAATTATAGGTTAATTCTGCAAACACCTAAACATGCAAGTAATTTTATTTATGTGAGCAGATTTGCTCATGTATCTAAATATTTGCAGAATGAGCCTTTCAAAAGTATAAATCAACTAAAGATATTGATATGTATAACTTCTCTTGTTCAATAAATTCTTGCTAGTGCTGACTAGCAAAACCATGGCATTCAATAGCAAAAATGCCTTTGAACAGCAAAAAATGATGAAAGATTTGTTGGCTTCTGCCTCCTTCAGGATTAGTGTAGAATAAGGTGAGTTTAGTGCTACAGGCAGGACTCAACCTAAAGCCAGATGCTCTGCAAACAACTTTATCACCATAGCCACACTCATTTGTCACAAAATAGTGACATTCTGAGATTTGAATCCATCACAAATATTTTATTCTTCCATGAAATCATTAAGAGAAACTGAAAAGAATCAAGTAAAAAAAAAAAAAGTAATTGAAAGGTTAAGAGTCTTAATACCAATTTATAAAGCAAAATGAAAAATATATAGCAAAATTCATTTACTATTGATTTTTTAAATTCTCCAAATGGATTTATTGAAAAACTTGGGGATAAAAACCCAAAAATGCACAAAATTTAAGGGCAGCAAACAAGAAAGCAACTAAAACTAACATGCTGGGGTTTCTTTCAGATCAGTGTTTGTGTTCACATGGAAACTGAAATCCTTAAAAGATAACGGCAGCAATCCTTGTTAACCCTGAAATCACATCTATGAGCGAGGAGACACTTGTAGGACTTTCATGAGCTCTGCAAGGAGTGAAACTCTAACTGAAATATATGTTATGCACAACAAATTCCCTGCAATTTCAGCTCAGAAATGCTTTTGAGGTACCTTGTGACAAGGCTCTGGGTCATGACCCGGGTCTTGAGAAGCCTGAGTTAGGAGATGTTAGTTTTCCTTGGGGCTTTGTTTACCATGGACTTAGACATTTTGTATTATTAAGAATCTGTGGCTTATGAGGACATTCTATTTATCTTACCAGTCTTTTTTGATGGAAATGCCTGAATTTTCTTGGAAACAGGGATTTTATTGTGGATTCCTGGTGCCCCTTGGAGAGGCTTATTTTTCTGGACAATAGTTTTCCTCAGTGTCACTACCCTTTTGATTTCCCAATGGTCACAGGCTCTCAAGGTCGTGCAAAGTGCATCCTTTTGTTATAATGGACCCAGAATTTTATATTAAAAGGCAGAAAAAAAATATCAGTTTAGTCATTTAAAGTATATTTTCTGCCATGTATTTCTCTGTTAGATTTTGGCTCTTCTTCTTAAAAAAGCCCTGTGCAATTTGTTAAGAACATAAAAGGTTTGAAGGCATAATACAAGAGTACACTCAGTGTATATATATATTTTTTTTTTAAATTCACATGTAAAACCAAAGTGCAGATCCTACAGTAGGATTTTCCACATGAACCTCTGTATAATTTAAGCATTCAGTGCATCAGAGATTTTGTACCTTACACAGAGTGTAATGTAAAGTATTAAGAAAGTATGCCTTTCTGTTTTGTTTATTTTGATTTAGCTTGACTTTTCCTTTCTACATTACTCATTTAGGCAGATCCTCTTCTCTTAAATTCCTTCTGATGAGTGATGCATTAAAATATGCTGATGACTGCCATGCCTTGTGGCATCACTGTAGTTTGTGACAGTGCTTTGCCTTGCCCAGAAGGGAAATAGTTCCTCTTTTTACTAACCAGAAAGCACAAAACTTTATGAAGACTGAAGATTCAGTGAGAATAATATGAATTCTAACAAGATTCCTCCCCCCTGAGATTTGCCTGTTTGCAATCTCCTTCCGACCTCTGTAACAGCAAGTTTTGATTAAACGTGAAAAAAAAAAAATCAACCTTTTAGGAGCGCTTCAGTTCTTTACTTTCTGTTACAAGATGGCACAGAACTGCAGGTAAATGTGGTTTTTTTGTTGTGCAGGAGCTGTGGTGACTCACTTCACACGGGGCTGCAGCAGCGCTGGGGGCGAGCGCGGTTTGTGCCCCGGGGCTCCAGAGGTCACTGCTGGCTTTGGGCTCCCGAGGCTTCCTCGGGGCTTTGTCCCGCGGCTTGTGCCGGTTTGTGCACAGCCAGCTCCAGCAGGATCGCAGCCTCTGCTCCCCCCGAAACACCCACAGCCGAGAATGACTGCAAAAAAATGATCACGTGCGTTAACTGCTTAAAAATTACTGCCTTCAGCACAGTTTGTCTTTTCCAAAAGTGATTATTTTACATATTTATTAAAAGATGGACAACAGCTGTGACATAAATTGTGTCTGCTTTTAGCATAATTCCCTATTAATAAATTCTCACAATCGGTTTAATTGTAAAAATATACAATTTTAAAACAATCTTTCTTTAAAAAAAACCTTCTGCACTTTCCTGATATAAAAGCAAACTGTTAAAGCTACAGCTTTTTGAACTGTGGCTTTGTTTGTTTGAGTTTTTTCTCTAAGTTTGCTGTTGCTTACTTTTTTGGAAAGTCTCGAAGGAGAAATGAGAAAAATCTGTTGATTTCATTTTTGCTTACAAGGAGTATCTGACCATTTTCATTGCCTAAACTTGCTCCACTCACACAGCTTTCACTTTGCTCTGCAAACACTCGAGTAACATTTAAACACAAACAAAAGTGTGGCAACTGCGAATTTTACACATTTTTATTGAACAATTCTGTGAGAAGAAAATTTAATTATAATGTTGTGCATAAATTACCAGGCAGTTCCCTGACAAAGCTTACTAAAGTCAATGGAATTTTTTCTCTTCACTGATTTCAAGTTGAATTAGAAAAAGTCTTTGAATAAGACTTAAACAACAATAACTTTGAAAAAAAAATCTAACAAAATATGACACAATAAATTATTTTCAGAGAGTGTAACATGAGACTCACACATAATCTATTTTTCTATTTTTTTTTGTTTGCTAATTTTCTATATTTTTCAGTCTTCTGAGGGAAAAAAGGCTACTAGGTTAAATTGCAGCTTTGCTTAATTAAGAATTTAAGACCAGTCCTTTTTTTTTTTTTTTTTTTCTTTTGCCTTTTTACTTGAAATGTTTTCAGGTCAAAGTAGAGCTCATTCTCCAATTAAGCTCTTATATGCTGCTACATTCTAGTAATGAAAGAAGGCAACAAATTCACTAAATCCTCCAGTTCTGACAAATCAGGTTATTTTCCCATCTGCTCCTACTTGCTGGAATCACTTTTTAAATCTACCTCTCCAATTCCCACAGAGAGGACAGGAGGATTTCCATTACCTCAGACTTACATATTTTATTTGTAATGAAATGATGAATTCTTAAATGATTTTTTTCACATAGTTTTTGGATTTTTCTTTTTAAGAATATACATTTTTCTTAGAAACCTGAATTCCTTTTTAGTTTAGATCTATTCTTGAGCTCTGGATGATGCAAGCCATAGGCATAAACAGCTACACAAAGGAAACTGGGATTTTATTGTGCATTCCTGGTGCCCCTTGAAGAGCTTATTTTTGTGGACAATAGTTTTCCTTCGTGTCACCACCCTTTTGATTTCCCAGTGGTCACAGGGTTCCAGGGTCGTGAAAAGTGCATCCTTTTGTTCCTCCTAGCCTAAAATTCTGTATAAAAAGGCACTTAAATTTGGTAAAGGCATAGAGGGTGTTTCATGTAGCAGAACTCAAGCTGCAGGATTTGTTAAAATACAATTAAGATTGCAGTTCAAGAGAAAAGGTTTCATTAAACACACAGTTCAATATCCAAACTTTAATAAATATCTATTCATAAAGTCACATAATTAATCCTAGAGCATTTCTTAGGATTCAAATAATGATTGCCTAGCAGCAAAAAATCATATTATTTTAATATCTAGCTGTAATTAAATTGGTTAATTAATTCTGTACTCTCACTTTAAAAGAACTTCACTATGTATTTATAACGTCGTTGTGAAGCACTAACAATTTTTTTTCTTTATTATCTAAATATTATCTCGTTATCTCTTCCAGTTAAATCATGGTTCTTAAGGACCTCTTACACTTTAAAAAAGACTAATGAAAACTAAATTTCAGACAGGAAATTTACAGCCCACCTTTGAAATTTGTCAAGAAAGAAATCATCACATTTCTTAAATATGTGTATTTCATCCTTAAAATAAGATTAATCATACTAAATAAATGTTGTTATTTGCAATAGTCAATCACTTTAACATCCTCACAGCTCCCAAGGTTCCAGCAAGAGCAGTAGAAGAAGGGCAGAGAAAAGGCAGAAGCTGGGTAAGAGCTGGAGCAGGGCTGCAAGGGATGGGGAGTGATCAACACGAGGTTTTATCCTGGAGGGAGATCCAGGAGGAGAGAGGAGAGGCATTCCCTGCCGTGGGGGCTGAGATAAGACTCCTCATTTATTTATTGACACCAAGTGTTGGAGCCTGCAGTGCCATGTCAGCTCCTCTGTGCTTCAGGAGTCAGGCTGATCCCATCCTTTAAAGATGGAAAATGAGTTATTTCCCAAGGCAAAGTGTTCCATGGAAAGTGTGTTACCTCTGAGCAAGTGTTGCTCTGTTTGGTTTCCTAATAAATAAAAAAAACAGATGTGTGCAAAACCTGGAACAGTTAATTCCAAAAAGCTTCGTGGCACTTGCCAGTGGATTGCCACATGTTCTCATCTTCCCTTTTCAGCCTAACTCCCATGAGGCAGGCAGAAGCTTCTGTGATCCATTCACTTTTTTCTTTTCTTTTTTTTTTTTTAAGAATCCGTCAAGATAAGGACATTTTGTTTTGCTTACAGAAGAGCAGGATGCATTTCCCAACATAAGCACTGCAGTTTGTAAATTAATGGGTTTTGTACTGAAATGTATACCAAAGCCTCCCAAATCTCCCCTGAAAAACAAGATAAGAGAATCTATTTAAAGCTATTTTCTGGATCCCCTGTAGCCCCTCCCCTTCCCAAGAATTCAACCCTCAAGGTACAATGCTGATTTTCCTAAGAGCAGATGGAGGGCACCTGGAAATTGGAAGAAAAGAGCAAGTATCCACATGCAGAAGACTTTTTCATTTGTGTTGTTTAGATATCTTGTTTATTTGGAAATGGAAGGTATTTCTGATTTACCTGAATTGCATTAAACCAGTTTATCTATCAGCCACTGGAATACTCAAATATTGGCTGTATCTAATCCAAACTGGAGAGCCACTTCCAAATTAGCAGCCTTGAATCACTGATATTTAATACTGGATGTATTTTTTCTGGTTGAATGTATAGATCACACTCATTTATGCCATAAGAAGATGATTTCCTTTGCAGCTGATGGCTCTGATTTTTGTGAGTAAAGGTTTAACTCATAATGAAGCAGCAGTTCCTGGCTGCTCCAAACTGTCCTGTCTTGTTTGATGATCCAGTTTTCCTAAACTCAGCCTGAAGGGTAATGTAAAATAGGATTTCCTAAAACAAAAAGAAAGAAACTAATATCACAAAAATACAAATTTTGGGGCTAAGAATGGTTTATTTCTCTTTTGTTCAGTGCTTCCATTTAAGACAAGGACAGAAGCTGAAAGAACTGAGAGGGAAGGCTTATTCCAATAAATGTTCATATACTGAGCTCTTGCTCAATATAGACCAAACACTCACTATTTATACAAATTAGATGTACTTCATTCTGTCAAGGTCTTGGCTAAGTAAATGTTGAGGCTGAAGCACATAATAATATATTTCACACATTTCCATGACATATTCTATAGATGAACCTGCACCGTGTACAAGAAAGTCACATATAAAATACACTCCAAACCATATAATTACATTTTAAATATTATTTTTAAAATTTCATGCATAATGTTACATACTACAAAAATTATCATCCTCTATTGCAAGCCTCAGGAGCGTATTTTATGTTTGTTGTTTTGAGGAAAAGCAAAATACCTTGAAGGGAGTATGAAGAGCTATAATTGCTCTCCTGTGCCCTTTCAGCTGTGAAAGGGCAACAGTAGGCTCCCCCACCCCCATTAACCCTGTCAGGGCTGTTCTGCAGGAGGATGGAGTGCAGGATGGGAAACAGTTTTTTCCAGCACTGCCTTGGACTTCTGTGTCCAACAACCAGAACAACCCACAGAAATCACAGATGTCAGGTAGAGACACCTCCACTGTTCTTAAGGGACATAGACCTGCCTGCAGGGGGAGAAATCTTGATTAAAATATTTATATTAAGAAGAAAATTCTTCGTATACAGTGCTGAACCTGCAGGAAAACCTGGGAACCCACAGAGCAACGCAGCTCTTCACAAGTCAGATGTCAGAGGGTCAGATAAGGGATACTTTCCAAACCAAAGCTGCTTCACCAACCGATTTGCATTTTGAAAAAAGATTTTTTAAGAAGAGAGTGTACAGTACCAGTCACTCTGTCCTTAGATCTGTGGGCTCAGCAATCTTTGGCAGAGGACTGAGGTAACCAGCTGGAGGCAGCAGTATCTCTGCATTCCCCTCCACAATGTCCTTGTCAAATACAGGGCTTGACTGTGGATGCACCATGTTCCTATAACATAATGATGGGATTATCTATCCGCAGAGCATAAGATCTGGTGTCTTCTGTTTTTTTTGGTTTTTTTTTTTGGCAGGACTGCCCATTGCCATGGCAGGGGGGTTGGAACTAGTTGATCATTAAAGGTCCCTTGCAGCCCAGACCATTCTGTGATTCTGTGACTGGTGGTGTTCTTTCCAGCCTTGTTTGGCACTTCTCTCTCATTGCTCCTGCCCAGCTTTTGACTTTACTAAATAGATATTTCTTGAAGTGAATCTCCATCTGGCTTTTAGGCTCCCCTACCCAAGCTGCAGGAAGCAACAACTTCCTCTGAGATCCGGCTGCAGCAGGAAATTTGACGAATTTCTCTTTCCCTCCTCTCCTGTGCCCCTTAGCTATCAGTTTAGCTCAGAGGTCTAATATATATTGTAAGGAAGCCCATTTTTAGGGCAAAACTGAGAGGATAAACTTCCAGTCCCAAAGATTTTGAACCAAAGTTGTTGCATTTTCAGAGCTTTTCATCAGCACATGGCTGGAGAGCTGCTGCTTGAATGTGGGAAGCTCCAAAGGCAGTTGCTTTGAATTTATATAAGTTACCTCTGTAATAGAAGAGGAGTAAGCTGCCCAGAGTACCTGTATCTGCTTGAGAGTAGTGTTTTGGTAACTCCTTCATTTACTATTTAATTTTCAGTTGATTTATCAGGCAATTAAGCCAGCACAAATTATTTTTGTAGGTCACATTGTACACTGTCTCACATAAAATCGATTTATGTGATGGGTATCTAACGTTTTGAGATCCAGAGTTACTGTCGTGCTGAGGTTTCTGTGGCAAACCAGCTTGGCAGAGCTGTGTGGGTGCTTGGGGCAGTTCCCTGCGTGCCCAGGTTGGTGTTGAAGCGGGACAGGGGTACAAAGGGGGCTCTCCTTCAGTTTCTCTTCACTGAGCTGAACTGGCTGATTGCAGCATGAAGCAAAGGCTGGAGTCTGAACAAGGATGCAGAAAAGTTCAGCAGAGGATGGTGGGAGGAAATTAGAAGTGCTTCTTTTGCTTACACAATACCACGTCCTTTGGGGCATGTGAAAATTCAGTCTTTCAGTGTCTGACTAAATGCATATTTGTTGTTTGGTTTTACTTTGTTAATTTGCTGCACTGGAACTAAGCCTACACTTATTTTGAAGCAAATGTGTCATGGCTAATTCTGTTCATTGGTAATCTGGTCAGAAATCCTGTTTCCAAAGTTTAGAGCTGAGTTTTCGACTATGCAGTTGGAATGAGTCAAAGGTTAGCACTATAGTAGATAAATAATAGTATTTACAAACTCTTTTTCCTTCCTTCCTTCCTTCCTTCCTTCCTTCCTTCCTTCCTTCCTTCCTTCCTTCCTTCCTTCCTTCCTTCCTTCCTTCCTTCCTTCCTTCCTTCCTTCCTTCCTTCCTTCCTTCCTTCCTTCCTTCCTTCCTTCCTTCCTTCCTTCCTTCCTTCCTTCCTTCCTTCCTTCCTTCCTTCCTTCCTTCCTTCCTTCCTTCCTTCCTTCCTTCCTTCCTTCCTTCCTTCCCTCCTTCCTTCCCTCCTTCCTTCCTTCCTTCCTTCCTTCCTTCCTTCCTTCCTTCCTTCCTTCCTTCCTTCCTTCCTTCCTTCCTTCCTTCCTTCCTTCCTTCCTTCCTTCCTTCCTTCCTTCCTTCCTTCCTTCCTTCCTTCCTTCCTTCCTTCCTTCCTTCCTTCCTTCCTTCCTTCCTTCCTGTCTTTTCTTTCTCTTTCATCCTGTCTTGCTTCTTTTCTTCCTTTTCCCTTTGTTCTTTATCTGGCTGTGGGTTTGTTCCTAACCTGTTCCATAAAAGCACCACTGGCAAATTGCCCTTCGGGAGCCCTGAAAGGCTGCTCACAGCAGAACAGGCTGCAGATTTCTGTCATCTGCACCCTTAGTGCACATCACTCGTGTTGTAGGATGACTTCAGGGGAAGTTTCCATTCTCTTATATCAATATGATACTTCCTGTGTGACTTCAGACTCCTCTCCAGATTAATTTAGTCTCTGAGCCCAGCATGGTGCTGACCTCTGAGACAGAGGTACCTGCTTGTTAGAATCTGGGCTGGAACAACTGTGCTACTGTCTGATCACTGCTGGATCAGGAGGATCAAAATCCCACAGAAGAGGAAGACAGATTCTATGATTATTAATCCTCAGTCAACTGAGACAGAAATTCAGGACTTCAGACTGCCTCCACTTTACACTGAACCTCCTCTAATGTCAGTGAGAAGTCTAAATGGAAACTGAAGCAGAAGACATCCTTTCTGTAGCATTTGTATTTCAATTTACTCATACTCATACCACAGAGAGGTACCTCAACACCTCATAAAGCATCTCTGAACTCACTACTGCCCAATTATTTAATTTTGGTTAAGTGAAATATTACTCTGTTATTTCGTTTACACTTTCCTCATTCACAAATACAAAGTTTGTGTCAAAAATCTTATTTTATATTATTTACATCCCTCATAATTCTTTTTTTTTTTTTTTTTACTTTAGATGATCCAATTCTGAGAACAAACACTTACCATAACCCTTCTGCAATATATTTCATTTATTATAGTTTTTCTTATGGGATTTTGATGTAAATCCAGATAAAATTTGTTGCTTTTCCATTTTTAACAACAACTCTTTTTCATTTCCTCAGTTCAGCCACTACAGTGCAATAAAACATAACTGAACTAATAACTCTGAGTAAACATGATAATAATGTATTCCAAATTTTTCACTCCTGGAAGTTTTGATTCATGCCCTAATTTAGTTTCCATTGATGGGGATTTGGAGATACCCTTGAAGTTCCTCCAGAAATGTGTTTCTGTATAAATGTGTCTCTGCTCAGTTTGTATGCAAAGAATGGGCTGTGGCTGGAATATCAGGAATCCTGTAGGTCAGGATTAAAGGGCAATTGTCAGGGTTACCAGAGGCAGCCTATATTGCCTGTCTGTACTCTGCAGAGCTTTCTAGTAATTCGGTGTAATGAGGTCTGACACCTCCACAGTTCTTAAATAACACTTAGCGCCTAAACCACAGCCGTGTTTCATATATTCAGATCCCAATGCAAATGTTAAAACAAAGTAAGAACCTCTGAGGAGTTTGAGTGGTGATGCGATTAAATGAAGTGAGTTTACAACAAATATAGTTTGTAATCCATAAATGTAAACATTTCAAACATAAGTCCTATAAAATTGACTGAATTTTGAAAATAAGTTTTGTCTTAATGCATGAATGAATTAATAAATATAACATTTATTTGGTTTTTAAAAGAATTTCCTCCAGCAAAGTAATATCAGACCAACAGCTTTAATATCACACCAACAGTTAAAACACAGCTGAGCTCCTGTGTGTTTAGTTGGTGTATTGTCAGACCCCTCTCACGCTGAATTAAACCACCTTGGTGTGTGAGTTTCCTTACGTCAGGACTGCTAAGGAAAGGTATTAAAAGTATTAAGCCTTTCTAGAATAAAACTGGTCAGCATTCACATCAAAGTGAAATTATATTGTTCCAACTATTTTTTTTTTCGCCTGTGATAGCCAACAAACTTTTAGGAATGGAGAGAAAACACTGGGAGTAGATACCGTCTCCTAATTTCAGTAGTCGGGACTCTTTTAGTCAAGCTAATCAATCTGAATCACTGATGTTTGAAAAATTGGACTGAGGGAGAAAAAAGAGTGAAAACAAACAAGCAAGCAAACAAAAAAAACCCTCTGCAATGCAGCAATTACAAAAAATCTAGAGGAAAAAGAGTTCAAAAGGAAAAGAAGGGGTTCCCAAATTCCTTGTTGGAGCACATGAACCTGAGTTAGGAGGTGCAAAGATAAACATTTCAAAGGAGGAAAGAGCAGGGGATTCTGCCTGCTGTGGGGCTGGTGATTTAGATGTTGGAGCTGAAAAAAGCTTCCAGGGAACAGAGGGTCATTGTGCCTGGAATGCAAAGGCATCCGCAGCTTTGCGGCGAGAAATGCCCGGGAGCCGCCGGAGCTCGCTCAGAGCCGCGCGTGGAACTCCGGGGAGGGGGAGCAGGAATGGGAGGAGGGAAAATGGGAAAATCGGAAAATGGGAAAATGGGATTCACTGCGGACACCCCCTCTTGCAGAGTCAACGGGCAAGGTTCAGGAAAGATCAGGGTTTAAAACAGCGGAAGGGAAAAACCAGCGAACTTCAGGAGATGAACTGAAGACTTGCTTCAGGCAAGAAAAGCAGCACTTAGCTGAAATCTGAACAGCCAAGTGTGCGTCCGAGCAAAGTTAAAACAGCAGCCAGGACTCGGGAATAGGATTTGCACAGAGAGGTGGGGACGCAGCACCGCTCCGGAAAATAAGGAGCGAGCTGGCAGCTGCTAAAGAAAAGTGAAGTGAATAAATGTAGAAAAATCTTGTCTGCCTTGTATATTAAAGCTTTATAAATAGATAACCGCCCATGTTTTGTCCCAGCCATTAAGTGACGCACGTGGTGACTTCGGAGTGAGCGTTTTCTAAAACACACGAGTGGAAGGAAGTGGCAGGGGGCGGAAGGAGGCGGGGGGAGAGGTGCGGGATCCACACCGCACCAGCGGCTCGGCTTCGTGCTGCCTGTCCAGAAACCTCCCGGGTCCGAGGGGCTCGGGCGGAGCGGGGATCCGCACGGCACACGGCCGGGGATGGGGATGGGGACGGGGATGGGGATGGGGATAGGAATGGAGATGGGGATGGGGATGAGGATTCCCGCTGCGAAGGGAACAGGAAGCGCTCGTACAGCACCGTGCTGCCGGCAGCACTCGGGTCGCACACCGAGCTCCCGGCGGCTTCTCCCGTGTTACTCTCGGGGACCGATGAGCACCCGGCCGGGCTCGCCGCGCCCGCGGGGAGAGTTTGGTTAACAAACGCAGACACCCCGGCAATGAAATGGCGCATCGGGGGGGCCCTGCATCTCCGGGCAATGTCACACGGGGCCAGAGAACCGGGGCTCTGCCCGAGGTCCCGCAGATTTCCGTGAACCGTGGCCCGGTGCCGCAGCCGCTGCCCCTGCGGGAACAGCGCTGGGTTCAGCGGGACAGAGCCGGCAGCAGAGCGATTCGGGGCTCATGCATCGAACCACCCTAAGTTCAGTCATCACACAGTGATGTGCCCGCCTTTGCATCCCCTCCTGCCTGCTCTCTGTGAGTGGTTTAAAGTCTACCAGGGCGCTCTGAACCTCAGCAATTCATATTTACATGGGGGGCAAAGAGGGGTGGGATGCATTTAAAAATTACTCAGTTCAAAGGTAGTGGCTGGTCTTTGCCTGTCTGTCAGATCTAAGAGGAGTGAGTGGATTTTCATGGAGGAATTTCATGGAAATTAAATCTCTACTGGAGTGATCCATTCAACTCCTAAAGCTTCAGCCTAGTTTTGTATCCTGGATGAATGCCCTGCTGAATAGCTTGGTGGGGATGCAAAAAGCCACCTTAAACTAGGGATTTTTCTTCTGCTAAATTGACTTCAAAGTAGTAATTAAACAATAGCTAGCTTAAAAAAAAATCAAGTTATAAGAAGCTATAGGACGAAATTACCCTATAGCTAGAGGCTGCATTTTATGGGAGGGAGGCAGGGGATGGAGTATTCAAAATGGAGAAGTAACTGAGTAGAGGCAATTTGAGAGAAACAAAAATGGATGCAAGAAAGTAAAATTAATTGCACTGATTTGGACTTGTTGTGGTTTGTTCATTTCTTTTTATTACAGCTGTACTATAATCGAGTCTGGAGCTCAGTAAGTGGAGGAAGGGGAGAGACTGCGGAATTGTTTGAGATATTTTAAGCAGAAGCATCCAGTTCAGGGGTGACAGGCTGAAGCAGCTTTCTGTGGCCTTTGTCCTATACTGTGTTTGAGGCTTGTCTTCTCTAGGCTGCTCTACATAGGGCTGAGCCTGCACAGCTCAGTATTCATCTCTGCTTTTGTAAAGCAAAAACGGCGTTTGTGGCCAAGGGCAATCTTGCTGCCAATCTTCTCCCTCTTCCTCTGTCTCCCAGACCCACAATCACAACTGCATTCATCTCTCTCTGTGATGATTTAGAAGCACATTTGACTTGAAGCTAAACCAAATGAAAACTAATCTCCTGCCTGACTCCCGTGGTGAACTCTCCCTAATTCTCTCCTCTCCTGCAGTAAAACTCCCTCACTTGCCATTTGCTGATTTTAGTCCTTGGGGTCCTTGATCTCACATGCAGAATGTTGCCCAGCATTGCAACTTCTTCCATCATGCCTGTTCTGGAAGGAGGACTCTGAAAGTTTATTATGTAATTTAATTTACAATCTCTTTGGAATGATTGGTTTGGTGGGTTTCATGGGTTTAAATGCTTTTGGGGCTTTATTCTCACAATATTGTTGTATAGACGATGTCACCGAATGAGCCATAGAAAGAATGGGAGATAAAAACAAATTCAGCACTATAACAGCTGCTAGATTTTCCATGTGTTTAAGGTAAGGCTTACTATTTTAAAATGAAAAGTCCAACACTGCACTTAATCTGATTAGCACATTTTTTTCATACTCCTGAGGTATTTCTGAGAATTAATGCTCAGGTTCAGACTATGGAAGCATGGAAGTGTACACTGGCAGAATCTGAGACATGGGTCTTTAAAATACTGTCCATTCCTTGACCTCTGACAAGTGAGACCGTGGTAAATGGTACTCCAGGTAATGACTTTATAGCCTTATTGCAGCTTACTGCCGTCCTTTGGCTAGACTATCAAGTTTAAGTGTTCCCAGTGTTCCAATGTTGTACTGTTAGTGTGATAGTTACTGTTAGAAGAAAGCTCTTAAAATATAATTTGCCATTGTTACATTGCTTTTCAAATACATTTCACAGTCTATTTGTACTGAGAATTGCTTTTTGTTTTTTAATCTTAAATGTAATAGGTTGCTCATAACTGCAGTGCATTTCCATGGATGAGCTGAAAACTGGCAAGAACTGTTTGATGGAATATGTAAAATCCTGGTGAGTTTTTAGCCCACACACAGATACTTTTATTGTTACAAGCCTTTGCTATACCTGTCAGAAGGCTGGTTTCCTGCCAGGCAGTAGTTCTTGTGATAACTAAATTTTATCCTCTCCAAGATGATACGAGAGTATGAAGGCAACATATATTGCCAAAAGTACTGGAAATGGGAAAGCACTTTGGATAACACTGAGATGCCTCTGTGCTTCTGGCCAGGTAACAAATAGCAATACACAAAGACTTTGCAGCAGCACTAATGTAATTTGCTGGAAAGTCCACAGTTTCAGTTCAGAAAACCATGGAAGCTGCAATAAAACACAATGGCAATGTGTGTGTTTTGTTTACAGCTTTTCTGCCCGGCTGTTCCACACCATTCAAACAGACAATGTTGCTGGAGTGTGAAGTAATGAGAGCTCTGCAGGGTGGTTTGTATCAGCGGAGCTCAAAGCCAGCAGCTTTGGGACAAGATCTGGCAACAAGTCAGTCGTGTGTGGGTGTTGTGTGAGAGGTGATGATGGCTGATATTTAATGAATAATCAGTAATCTCTTTCTCATAGGGAGAGCTTGGGGTCCTCAGAAAGTTACCTTCTGGGGCCAGGTGGGTTTCCAGACAACAGACTGTCCTGGGCCACACACCAAAATTGTCCTATTGTGCTTTGAAAAACCGCCTGAAAAAAATGTCTTCCCAAAGTTGTGTCAGTCCCAGCTGGGACTGTGTTGACAATGGAAGTGGGTTCCCTCCCCAGCCACAGATTGTCACTCCCAGGCTCAGGCAGAGCTGCTGGCCTAAAATCGGTCAGAAAAGGTTGCTGAGCTGGTTATAAAAATAAAGATACAGGCGATCACTCGCATCTCCTCTGGGAGTCAGAAGGATCTATATTCCTTATGATAAAGGGTATAAACTCCACATAGGCAAAAGTCAAGTCCCAAATCACATACACAGATTATCCACCTCTTCTGAGGGAGCCTGACCAAAACTACAGACTGTTCTCTGAATGTCTTCACTCTGAAGGTCATTCTAACACCCATGTCTTACACACGCTTTGCAGCTTTACCTGTCTCATGCAGGTATTCCCAGAGGACAGTCTGCAATGTCCCTGCCAGTACTAACAAACCAATGAACATCTGACAGTGATCCCTAATTCATAAAGAAGTTAACAGTATTTGTTCATACAGAAAGTTTAGGAACTGCTGGTCTAAGATGTCTTTATTGTCTGACTATAAAGAAGATATTCTGTATCAAAAAACACAAAGATGTGTTAAATCCATAGCTGTGAAATCCTCTCCTAGAAGGAAAACTGAGGTGTACAACTGAAATTGGTTTGTTTTTAAGGAAGTGCTGATGATTTTAAAAATATATTGAATTCAAATGAGGAGAAGATATTTGCTGTAAGCAACAGATGGCTTGAAACAATAGCTCTGACAATGGCTCCCAGACCTATCCAGTGCTCCTGACTTGGTCAATTCAGAAACTTAAAGATGGTTATTTAAATGAGATTAGCATCAGCTATTTCTATTTTAGCAGAAAAAATATTTAAAAAATACTAGAACTCAAATGGTTCTAATGTCCTTCACTGATATTTAAATTTATCTTCTTTATACCTCCAGCCTCAATGGTTTGCATGTTCCAGTTACTGACTATAACCGCAAACATCTGTTGTGTATTTAAAACAAGGGTAGAATCTGTATTAATTACATCTTAAATCAAAACAAGTACAACTTGTATTAATCCTTTTCAGATTTCTTTGGAATTGTTCTATTACTTTTGTAAATAAAAGGATAAAAAATCCAACGTTCTTGATATTAGCAGTGAACTCCACCTGGTTAAGCCTACACACAGCACTCACATTTATCTCAGTTCTCTCTTTTCTGAAAGAAGAATCTGAACAATGATTTATATCTCTCACCTCATAAATGGTGGGAAATTCTTACTTCTTGTTGCCATTTTGTCTTTGTACTTATAATATCCTGATGATCTGTAATGCTGATCTCCTTTTAAGGATTAGTTTGTGAATTGTAGGAACAGGAGCAGGACCGAGTTGGTTGTTTATGTCATGTTTAACTCTGCAAGATACCAAAGTACAGGTAAGGAATCAAGTAACTGAGACCTAGACCTCTGTCCATACAAATAATATAATCTCTTAAATACTTGTATAACATAGCAGTTAGAGGCCGAGGAAATAGCAGGATGCTGGCTGCAGTGTAAGCCTGGAGATTGAAACTCCTGCTTGTAACCTTTGCAACCTATATGGATAAGACAGAGAAAAAAGCAGTGAGATGGAGTGACAGGAGACTCTAATGGTGGGTACAACATGTATGATGTGAAACATCAAGAAACTGAGAGACAAACCTTGGGCTTAGGTTGGGAAAAGCATCTGTTCATGCTTTAACAGAGCATTTATCCCAGAACACCAGAGAGCAGCATGTGGCACATAGAAGATGCAGCTATAGAGGTGACAGAACACGAAACCAGTGTCCTTATGGATACAGTGCACATGTGATACCTGTGCAGCCCGTGTGCTGCTGTACTCGTGTGCTTCGAGCTCGATTAACAGGAATGTGAGTGAGTGAGTGAGTGAGTGAGTGAGTGAGTGAGTGAGTGAGTGAGGAACCTCTGTATTTTGTAATTGTGGAAGATGAAAGAGCTGCTTCAGGACTGGGAACCTGCACCTTTATAGACATCTTTATGCTAAAATAATCAGTAGTAGTAATTAGGGTTTCAGTCACCATTGGCAACATTTGTTCTTTTGAAGGGGATTTATGGGGACTTGTTTTGCTTCACCTTAGATTTAACATCTGGACATTTTGTAGGTGCTTTGAGAATGAAAGGAAATAAGATCAACAATTTTGTACAAAACCAAGCAAATGCAATTAAGTATCTAATAAACATTGGCTTAGAATTATTCCAGAGTTTAAAACCAAGTTGCTGTTGTACAGTGAAATCAGAGAAGAGATTTGTTTGCCTGCAGTGTTTTGGGGTGGAGCTCAAAGCTTTCTGACACAAGCTCCCTTGGCACAGGCGTTTGATGTCCATATTTGACTCCAACTGGGACACAGAATCAACTTTACTCATTATCATTTTTAAACTGCATTTGAATGGCCAATAATAAAATTACAAGAAGTTTTATTGGTTTGTTTGGTTTTTTGTTTTTCCTTCTGATAAGATATAAATGGGAGTACCTGCAGGTTTTTCTTAAATAATTCCCCCTCCTCCGGGTTGTTCTTACAGGCCTTATATGTTTGGAGTTTGTTTTAATCAGGCAGTGCTTCATGGGAAATAAACGAGTTTTTATTCCCCAGCATTTTAACTAAAATAATTAGCTGCACACACTGAAGTCACTGTAAACTGGACTGCACTACAGCTGGGCTACAGAAAATCAACAAAGCTGATCATGTCTCTGATGAGAGATAAAATAGCTCCTATATAAGTCTGAGGTCTATAAAGTAACTGGGTTAATGATGAGTCTATGACTAAATGACAACCTCCTCTTCATAATTTCAGTCTTTTTAGGTTCTTTATTATGACATTTCTTGTTCTCTTGAGATGGTGAATGTAAATAATCGAGTTTGTAGGTAATGAGCTTGCCAAACCCAAGGCACTGAATTCTGAAAGCTCCTACAGTTGTTAATGCCTATGGGCTCCTTGCCAAATGGTCAAAATAGTTTACCATAAAGTTTGGATCTTCTTGTGTTGTTATTTTCCCCCAACCAACTGGCTCATCATAACCCAGTGTTAGGAATTCAAACTAGATCTGTGATGCTGCTTCACATGACCATTATTCATGGGATCTTTGGCTGTAAAACATCATGACAACAAAGCATGAAGTCAGCTGGATGTGCTGTTTCTAAAACTCATTAATTCTTCTACCTTGCTGAGCCTCTTGTTGAAAATGAGTGTGTAAGAACTTGGTATTCCTGTGAGATGCAGCATCCCTAGAGTGCTCTTAGATGCTGTGCTGTAAGGAGTAAAGCTGCTGGCTATGTTCATTCCAAGTTCCTTTAGAAAGAAAAGAAAATACACTAGCGCTTGGAAAATCAGGAATAAAATAGGACTAAATATCACTTTCTGATAAAGCACACAAACTGTAGCCTCCACCTCTAGCCTGTGCTCCACACTTTTGGTTCTCAGCCTTGTACTCGAATGTGAAATCTGTATGATTCTCCCCAGAAAGCTTTTCCTGCCACCCCTACAGGTGCTGGGGCTCTACAGCAGCACCTGGCACACACTGACTTCAACTGCAGCCAAATGCAACCATCACCACATCTTCACTGTTGTATTTTCAAATGCTACCCTTTAAAACTCCTTGTGCCAGAGGAGGACAAAAATATTGCCAGAGGGGAACAAAAATAATTGTACTCAGAAAGAAGCACAACCACTGGAAAAGTATTTTTCAGGCAAAACCCAAAGCAATTTTTTTTGCTTTATTTCCCTCCCCAACTGCTGATAGTAAATATTCACTGATAAGTAAACACCAAAGAAAAAGGAGAGGTTTTCCACAAGATATGCAGGGACTTCTGGAAATAAACGAAGTAAATTTTTATTAATGAAGTTAATTAATTAATTATAATGAACAAACCAACAAGATGGCAGAATAATTTCTGCAGCGATAAGTGTATAAATCATCCATGTATTGTGGTGTAAAATGGTAAGAGATTAAAAATTTAAATATTGGGTTTCTCACTATATTATAATTCGGTCACCACGTACAATATGATGACAACTTTGTAAAAAAGAAGTGTAATTTTTTTTACTTATTGTGAGGCCAGACCTCAAGTGCTGCGTTCAGTTCTGGATCTCTTAATGGCCTCTTTTACAAAGACATGGAGGTGCTGGAGCAGAGGGCAGCGAGCTCCGGCAGGGACTGGGGAACGAGTCCGATGAGGGAGCCGGGGAGCTCCGGGAGGCTCGGGGGATCCTCATCACTCCCTGACAGGAGGAGTGAGGTGGGGCCGGTCTCTTCTGCCGTGTCTGCAGGGAGAGGACCTGGGGAAACGGCCTTAAGCCGCCACAGCCGAGATTCAGATTTGATATTAGAAATAAAATTCAGTGTTAGGGTGATCAGGTATTGGAATAGGCTGCCCGGGGAGGCGGTGGAGTCACCATCCCCGGAGGTGTTTAAGAGGTGTCTGCATCTGGCGCTCAGTGACGTGGTTTAAGATCACAGAACCGTCAAGGCTGGAAGAGACCTTCAAGATCAAGTCCAGCATCCACTGAGCGCTGCCATGCAACCCCAAAACCACTAAACCACATCACCCAGCACTACCACGGCACCTCCTGAACCAAAGGTGTGTTAAAGACGCGTCAGATCTGGTGCTGAGTGATGAGGTTTAGGGGTTGTAGTGGCAGCGCTGGATGGACGGCTGGACTTGATGATCTCGAAGGTCTTCTTACAGCCTTGACCAGACCATTCCATTCCGTTCCGTTCTGTTCCGCCGGGCCCAGCGGGCCTGAGGGACGGCGGGGGGGGGAGGGGTGGGGGAGACACGAGGGGGCACCGTGAGGGAGCGCGCGCGAGGCCGCTCCCCCCTCCCTAAGGGGCGCGCGCGCGGTGCCGCAGCGCCGCCCGCCCTTCGCCGCCCGCTCTGCGCACGCGCGCGGCACTGCGGCTGCGCGGCCGCAGCAGCGCGAGTACCGCGTGCCCCTCCGCAACGGCTGCGGGTGAGCGCTGCGCATGCGCGCCTCTCCTTGTGTGTCTGCCTCCCGCCAGCCCCACGCGCTCGCACCGGGACCTCACGGGGAAGTGGCGGCGCCGGATGCGCATGCGCAGAGCCGCCGTTCCGCACACATCCGCATCTTCCGTTTCCCGACCTCGCGGAGAAGCGCCGCGGCGGCAGCGGGAAAGGCGCGTGTGTCGTCGCGCGTGCGCAAAGGAGGCCGCGAGCGGCCCCCACCGGGCTCCCGCCAATCGGGCACCGCCCCGCAGCGCCGCCGCGGCCCAGGCGCGCCGTGCGTGCGTTCGTACGTGCGTGCGTACGTCCGCTCGTGCGTGCGTGCGTGCGCTCGGCGGCGGCGGCGGCGGCGCGTCCCGAGCCCCGAATGAACGCGCCGGTCCCGGCGGGCGAGCGGCCCTGAGCGACCCGCGAGCGGGGACGGGCCGTGCCGAGCGGCTCCTCCGCCCGCACCCCGCCCGCCGCACGGGTGAGTGACCGACGACCGACCCGCCGAGCGCCTGCTGCCCGCCCCGCCGCCGCTACGCCGCGCGCCAGGGGCAGGCGCGGCGCCCCCGGCCCGCCCGCAGCCCCCGGCCCGGGGCCCGCCCGTCCACAGCCGCCGCCGGTCCCGGGGCTTCAGCCGGCCCCTGCAGCCCCGCGAGGGTCGCGGCACCCCGCGGTATCCCCTCAGGGGTGCCCTGGGTGCCGGTACCGCCCCCCTGCCCCCTTCCTGGGCCGGCGGTGCCGCTCGCTCCGCCCGCCCCGGCCCGCGCCCTCCTTGCAGGGAGGATCCGCCCCCCCTTGTCTCCCGGTCCCGTTTCCCCCAAAATTTCATGGAATCGGGAGGGGGTCGCCCTTCCCGCGTCCCCCCGCGCTGTCCCCGGTAGCCCCTCGGCTGGGGAGGGGTCGGGCCCCGGCGGTGCCGGCCAGGCCCCGCGGGGAGTTCGGGCGGGTCCTCCCCGGGAGATCCGTCCTGCCCCGTGGATCCCCCGGGGAGGCGGCGGCGGAGGTGCCGCTATCGGCCCATCTCCCGCTCCCCGTGGGAGGATGTAAACTTTCCTGGAGATCCCTCAGCGCCGTCTGCCAGATCTCCCTGACCGCGGGCTCTCTCTGTGTCATTTTCAGTCACCTGCTCTGCTCTCATTGTTTAGGCTTTCGAGGGTTTGCCCTTCTCCCCTCGCATCTGTCCCCTCTTCAGTGTCTTTTTGGTTTTTTTTAAGGAAGTTGCATGAATAAATTCCCATCCTACTTTTTATAGTGACTGTAGGATGCTGTGTGAATGTAACTCTTGGATAAATATTTCTATAGGACCTGTGATTTGGGTTCTCAGCCGCAGAACCCTATAGGATACTTTTCCCTCTCCCCTTCTTCACTCCTCACTTCTCCAAAATAAACCTTCCAACAGCGGGTGACCGACCCGGGAAACCGGGAGGCACTTGTAAGCTTGTGACTGGTACCTCCAGTGAGCATCTTGGAAAAATCAGCAGAAATAATTTCTGTAGCTTTTCCTGAGAGACCAAACCACTTCAGCATCTACAGTGGCATTTTCTGAAGCTTGTTTACTTCTCACAGGTTTTCCCTAGGTGTCTGAAATTTTTCTTCACAAATACAAATTCAGATTTTTTGAAATGTAGTTTGGGATTTGTACAGTTCACAAAGGAAAACAAACTTCTCAAGTGCAGCATGTAGGTTACTGTATTTTTAGGAAATACAAGTGAGGTTTTTAACTCCTGTAATCAGACTCCTGAAACATATTTGGGCAATAAGTAGAAATTAGAGTCCAGGTTACTTTCCATTCTTTGGTGCTGAACAAGGTCTCGGGCACTGAGGACATTCTGTGCCTGAGCGTCATTAAACTTGGACTTTTATATTGGGGAATCTGTTGTCTAGAGCTCGGTAAAGCAGCACAGAAGTTACAGGAGGGTGTAAAACCTGCTGTCTTAAAGATAAAATAAAGATGCTGTGAGGGAAAGCACCACATTTAATACTTTAGTGCACATAAGAAATGTGAATGCTAATGAACCCGAATTTTTCGGTGAAAAACGGTCGAGCGAATTTCTGCTTGTGTGATTCTAGGGTACATGTAACTTCTCATTTCTTAGATCAAGCCCGTGGAAAATTGATCTGTATGGAATAATCTTTGTGTTTGTAGTATGTGTGTTCCATTTTGGTGGAGATAGTGAAATCTCCCAGCCAGTGATTCCACAGTACGTCACTCCTTGTGATCCAGTCTGTGAGACTTTGACAAAGCTGACAAACAAGATGCTGTCAACAGTAGATGTAATCACTATTTTTTGTAATCCTTACTCATTTGTTAACCTTTTAAACATGGAAAACCAAAATACTGAGCTGTTTTTAAGTTGCTTTTTTTTTTTCTCATTCCAGTGAAATGTAGCTTGATACTTGGCAAACTAGATTAGTTGTTCTGGACAATTTAACTTGAGAGATGAAAACAGAATTTTGAGTACTTGCATTCAGAATTGTGGGGCTGTAGCTGTATAACTTGGTTCATCTTTCTCAGAAAATGTTTTGTTTCCTTTTTAATGGATAGGATAAGTGCATTTTGACACAAAGAAAAGAGATCCAAGAGTAGTGTCTTCTCACATTTATGAAAAAGCAAATGTAATTTATGGAGAGGTCTATAGATGTTTCTCATGCTCAGGTTTTTTTCAACACTCTCTAAAAGTGTATAAATCGGGTAAATGTCCAGCGAAACAAACAAACAACAACAAAAACAAAAAACAAACAAACAAAAAAAACCCAAATAAAGAAATGCAGGGTTGGAAAGAAAACTTTTAGATACCCTTGTAAAATGCTTTCGGAGTAATTTAATCTGATGGTGAAAAGAACGTGAATTTCCTTTTTGGCCTGTTTGAGTTTTGAATAATTTTTCAAGTGTTAAATTATTTGTAATGGTGAAGTATTTAAAAATATATATTTGTTTTTTTAAAAAAATCAGCATCCACGTATCGAGTAAAGATTGGCTTTATTTTTAACTTCACTGTGAGCCTTAAAAAAATCTAATTATGCAGAAGTACTGGAGGAAGTCAGGCTGTGTCATGTTCTGGGGCTGCTGCAGTGATGTGCCTGTAGTGCACTGGGACGTGGAAAGCAGCGAGCTGTGAGAAGGTTCTTTATAATCTTGTGTCTTGGAAAGTTGTTTTTCCTATAAATTAAACATGATGAGAGCCACTTAAAATTTTTTAATGTGTGCTATAAATTGCTTTCACTTTCTAAAATACTAACTTGCTGCTTAAATTGAAGGGTAGTTCTGTTTTAATAGTAATTCTTGTTCCTGAGAGTCAGTAGGACCTTTACACGTGTAAGGAAATTCCTGATCTTCCTTTTAATAACTGGTATCGTTGGTGTCATATTTTAGTAATATAATCTGAATATAAAATGAAACTGGTAGGACCAAATGATTGCATGTGTATATACCACACTGTTTATTCCAACTCAGAACTTTTTTGCATTTTATATTATTTCGTTAGTATATTTCTAAACATCCCCGTGTGATTTATGTTGATCTATTGAATGTGAGATGTAAACAAGTAAATCTTTGTGGTATTACTTCCTGCTTGTCTTTTGTAGGTCTTTTTCTGCTCCCAAATATTATTTAAGTTTTAAAAATTACTCAGATTTTAATTTTTTAATATACATACATACATACGTGTGTGTATATATATAATTATGTATGTATCTACCTATCTGTCTTGTCTCTTCAGGAACCATTCTTTTTCCTCAGAAGGGATTAGAGAATAGTCTTATTTTTTCTTTAGAAGAATACAGTATAATAATTCTTTTGTGCTTAACATTTAAGGACTCCCTATTGCCTCTGCAAAAGGGTGTGACTAGTTTATCCAGATTGGCACAATTTTTGTGCAAATCAGCAAGATCCGAAATCTTTGCATTCTTGATCTGAGTGTGCATCAGCGGCGCCGCAGTTCGAGCAGAGAGGAGAGCAAAGGCGAGGGGGACAGGACAGGCACCGCTTGAGGCAGGACTTTTGCAGTGAACAGTGCGAGGCCAGCATTTACAACCTGTGACAACCTGTAGGAGCAGGAGGCAGCAGCCGTGAACTCGAGGACGTTCCTTTGCTTTCTCTCAGAGGAGTGAGTGATCCCAGCATTATGGGATTCTGACAGCACTGGGGAGCACCGGCTCTGCCCATGCAAATTCCACAGACCAGCCGTGCATTTTCATGCAGATCTGTGCCATTGTAGCCCAGTCCAGATGTTTTGCAACTCTACTCTCTTATTTATGGCTGGATTTTACACTTTTTTTCCAACACAAATATCAAACTCTGCGGTGGCTTTTCTTACGTGGCCGAGTCAAATGAAGAGAAAGGCTGAGGAGGATTTTATTGCAGTTGTGGCAAATTCTTACAGTAAGGCTCAAATCTCCCAAGTAAAAAGCTCTAAGTAAGTCTATTTGAAGAATTTTTTTTTTTTAATTTCTTGGTAGAGGTAAAAGCAAATGAACACAAACTTCTTAATACTGGGCCAAGAAATTAATGCAGTGGTTGGGTATTTTCACTTTTGCATGAGCTGTATCTGCCTGAATTGAGCACTGTGACCTCAGTGTTACATTTTAAAATGTATTGCTGATAGCACGTGAAAAGTTTGTGATTCATACTGAGTTTAATTTTAAGTTACTTTTCTGAGCAGCGAGCAGCAGCTCTTGTACACCTAGTGAAACCTGGTGTGGTACTGCCAAAGTAACCGTGGGTCACAGAGAGGTTTCCAGTGCAGCACCTCAGTCAGAGAGGTGTTTAAAGTTTTGTTCCTAATGCAGAGAGGTGTCTAAAGTTTTGTTCCTAATGCGCTTTGAGTAGCCACAAGATACCTCTGATACCAAAAATGGTAACATTTTATCATCTCATCTCTACTCTTTACTCATCTGCCCTGAGACTTTGTGAACCTTTACAGCCAAAACCTGAGCTGGAGGCTGTGCTGGACTCTGGGTTTTGCTTTGCTTCTGTTTTCGAAGAAGTTCACTAGAGTGAATTTCATTGCATGTCCATATATATATTTATATATATTTTTTCTACAAATGCCTTTCCTGTAATAAATAATTATAAAAATGAATTGCAGTAACTTTTCTCCCCCAGTGATTCTCTTGTTTTCCCACTTATTTCTTTTCAATTTTCTGCTTTTGTATTAGCACCCAAAGGTTTTTTTTTTTAATTCCTAAACTTTTTTTTTGCATAAAGAAACTATTTTTTCTTGCTGAAAAAAATTCATTAAAATTTGGCAAAATACTGCCTCTGCCAATTGCTTGTTTATCTAGCTATATTGAAATAGCATAAAGAAAAGAGACAAATCACTTCCAAGCATCCAATACTGTATTTATAAAGCTATGTTAATTTGCCTTTTGTTGATGTTAACACGCTGATTGCAGGTTTTTTTCCCTGTAGCATTGAGAGGATTGCAGTGGCATTCTAAGGTCATTTAAAATCATGACAAGCTCAGTCGGACAGAAGAAAGTCTCCTCCAGACAAAGGAAGTGTGGGTTCTGTCGGTCGAATAAAGATAACGAATGTGGGCAGTTGCTGATGTCGGAGAACCAGAAGGTGGCGGCACATCACAAGTGTATGGTGAGTGAATGGGAATGGGATGGAGCCGGGAAAACGCTGCAAACACGTGGAAAAGCCAACCAGATTGGAATTGGCACACACGATTAACCACTGCAGTCTGGTGGGTTTCGTATCTATAAATTTCTCTATCGCTTACAGCCTTAAAAATTAAAACACAGATTTTGTCGTTTTAGCTGTTCTCGTCCGCGCTGGTCTCTTCACACACTGACAATGAGAGTCTTGGTGGATTCTCTATTGAAGATATTCAGAAAGAAATAAAGAGAGGCACAAAACTGGTAAGTCTCTATTTTGGCTCTTGAAAATGGAAGACAGAATTTTCATGCCTTCCATAAAGTTTGCAAGGAAGTTGTTGAGTGTATTTAATCTATTTAATATTTTCTGTTAGATTTCAGAAAGAAACCCACATTCTAGGGTCCTGGGAAGGGTGTTACTGTGCCTTACCAGTATTTGGGTTTGCTGCCAAAACCTAGTTTTAACTACCAAATATACTTTTTGCTCTTTTTATGTTGATTTAAAAAATAATGCTGTGAATATAGAGGGCTTATGAGGTATGTGGGTACAGTAGTCATTGCAGCTGTGCCAAATTAAAGCGATTGAGCAGCAATGACTTTTTTTAATCCCTGAGAAGGTAATTCATGAGGAATTTTTAATTATTATTTATTTATTTAAAACTAGTTGTTTTCCATTTGGAGAAATGAATGAGGCTCATTTTATTATTTTAAAATCATTTTAACAGATGATCAGTTCACTCCTCACATTAAAACCTTAGTTATTTAAAGCACTCTATGTATTTACCAGTTCTTGGACCACTAACAGAAGTTCAGAGTATTATTGTAGAACTACAATTTTATAATAAGTCTACTATTTCATCCACTGTTTTGTTTGACTCTTTTCCAATTCAGGGAATTTCATTTGTTCTAATTAGCTGAAGCATAAAGAAATAACTATACACAAGTCACTGATGTTGTGATTAGGACTTTCCAAAGAACATGGTAGTAAATGAAACTACTGATCATAAAGAAACTTCTTGATTGCTGTGTCTCTTAAAGGGTTTTAAAGGTTTTTTTCTTTTCATGTCTCTGGTGGTTTCTCTTTCTGCTTCTGAATCTCTTTGTGTTCCTTCTATTGTAACGGCTCCATTCTTGCAGTTCACCAGCTGTGTGTACTAGGCACTTTGTTCAGGTTTTTGTAGAAAACCTGGTTCTAGTCAATCTAATGGATTCATAGTCCTGAGTTGTTTCTTCTTTGGAAAAAATGAACAAGATAATTTTAGATCTTAGCTTAGGTACCGTGTCTCTGTAGCTGTCAGAAAGCTGCAGCTCTGAATCACTCTGTGGAAGAGCTTGTCTTTCTCCATTGGTGTGTAGGAAGTTTAGAGGTAAAGGTTTATCATGAGCCCAATCCCTTCTCTCAGCTCTCTAGCCTGGTCCATTCTGGCAGAACACATTCAGCAAAAACCCCAATGCACTGGTTTAGGTGAATATGTTGATGGTTTGGGCTCAGTTTGTGCTCCCTCAGGAGGTGCTGCTGGCCAGGTGGGCACTGACAGTGACAGGGTGTAGAAGCTTTCTGATGGTAATAGATCTGTCTGAGAAAAGGTGGCAGGTTCTGCTGGTAGGCCAGTCAATTATGAAGTCTAAATATTTGGAAGTACAAGTCATTGATATCTTAATTATTTTAATTATCTGTATTATTCCTAGTAGCAGTGAATGGAAAGGTTTTGGGTTTTTTTGAAGAACATACCTAATTTGCAGCCTATCAAACTTCTTATATACCCAGTATAACTTGATTTAGTGACCATTTGGACAGCAGACACGTGCCAATGGAATAAGTATTTTATTACTTATTAGAAACATGGATAAAATGTGTGTGCTCTGTTTCACAGACACATCATGGTGTTCATAAAAATAAAGTTTTCTTTTAGTCATTTCTGGCTTTCAAATAAACTGAGGTTCTGACTAAACTTGATTGGCTGGATATACAAGTCTAGGCTTTTCTAAAGGACTTTGATCAGCAATTATTATCTATAAAACCATAATGTATAACAGATTTATGAGATAAAATGCCCATAAAAATTAGATAACAACTAGGGAACAGTATATAACTGTACCATTTCAGAGCTTGCAGAGGAGTACATGGAGATGATCCAAGGCACTGACATTTTTACTGTTCAGTTGACTTCATTAAAATTGAAAAACAGGCTGGTGGTATATTTGGTAACTTTGGTGGTATATTTTTTTGGAGTATTTGAGAGTAGCAAGGAGAACTTGACTCAACTAGTGCAGTGGAAAAAAAAGTATCCACAGATACATATATTTGTAGGAAATATCCTACATTGCATACTTAAATTTGCAATTGATTGTAACTTTTTGGGGGTGTGGCCAATATGCAGGATACAAAGAAAAAGCTCCAGTTGTCTTGGGAAGTGAGTTTAATGGGAAATCCTGAGATTTGGGGGAATATTAAGTCAGTAGAGAACCATAAAGAGAAAAATTCTGTGACACTGTCAATTACTTCTTTTCCTACCATACTATAAGGACCATGATCAATTTAGAAGGCAGATAGCTGCTGTTAACTATGTGTCTGATACAAGAAGAATTAATTAATGGGAAAGAAGAGTAAAGCAACAGCCTCACTTTTAATCTTTTTTGCAATATAAGTATAAAGAGCAAAATTTGGTTTAATTGAAATAAATTAATTGTGTTTACAAATATTTCACTAAATTCAGTGTTTTGGAAAGGACTCAAGGACATAACTGTAGAAAAAAAGTCAAGTTAGCTGCTGATGCTAAGGTAAATCTGCAGGTCATCAGTATTTTTGGCTGCAGGATTCATTCTCAAATGGCTGTAATTTTTCCTTCTTGCCTTTATAATATAATTCAGAATTAAACAGGTACAATTATGATTTTAACTTTACTGAAATGGTTGGTATGAACAGATTGTCCTTGTGAGAGGGATATTCAGGTGAATAGCTGGGTCACTTTCATCAGATGCATTCCAGAAAAATAAATTATTTTCTTCGTTGAGTTGCTAATGGTGGTTGAGTTGATAATGCATCTGATGGTTATTGCACTGTTGGACACTTCTTACAAATTTCTTAATTTTAAAATAAATTATGCAAAACACCTGAGAGCAGGAAGAGTAATCCCAAGTGCATAAATCCATTTGTTTTGTCACCAGGAGTGGTAAATACATTATTTTTGAACTCAGAAGTATTAAACAAAAAGTACCATGAATTGTGCTTTCTTTTCTTTTCCAGATGTGCTCTTTATGCCACTGTCCTGGAGCGACCATTGGCTGTGATGTGAAAACGTGTCACAAGACATATCACTACTACTGTGCTTTGCATGATAAAGCTCAGATAAGAGAGAAACCTTCACAAGGCATTTACATGTAACTATTATTTATTTGTTACGTTTGGTTTTTTAATTTGTATTTTACATTCTTTGTTTAAAAAACAAACAACAGAGCAAAACAAAACCCCACTAAAACTGTTGCAAAAAATTCTAATTATGATTGTGGCATTCAAAATAGTGATGTGCTAGAAAAGCATATTTTCACTGCAAGATTTGTGTATCAGTGAGACTTATAAGTGGGAGAAAAATGTACTGGCATTTAAATTTAAAAGATGAGTAAATAATCTGTGATTCGTGACTGACTTGACAGTTTTCAACTACTTTGTTTATAGGATTTTATGTCGAAAACACAAGAAAACTACGCATAACTCTGAAGGTAAAATTATTCAATATAAATTTTTCCCATTGTAGAAAGATACTTGGTTAAATTTAATTTTTTCTGGAGAATATAAATGTTTTCATTAAAAATTAGAACTACATTTTTTTTGGGAAGCAATGAGTTTGGAAGCCCATCTGATTTCTGTATTTTCTCTAAAAATTATTGATAGAGGTGGAGAAAAGCCCCAACCATAAATTTTAGGATGTTCAAAAGATCTGATGCTCCATACAACCAAAGTTTGGGTAGAAGTTGTGCATTCCCTTCTTGGAAGAAGCTGGCTTATATTTGTAGTTAAGTATTCACAATATTAACATCTGAAATATTTTGTCAGGTAAAAGCTGAGTTTTGCTACTGCTAATATTCCTAAATATTCATTATTTTTTGGACTAGTAAATAGAATTTAACTCTTGAACAAAGAAATATGTCATAGTAAATGAAAAGGGTTGTGATGAGTTCACTGCAGATAAGTTTCTGAATCATACTGATTTTAAAAAAAAGTTTTATGGATCCACTCCTGAAAGCTGTGTAGCTTTGCAGAAAAGAATAGTGAAATGCCACAAATGTAGATATATTGGGTGGTCTGTTAAAATTCCAAACTAGTTGTGCTATTGAGAATTTACTAAGGTATTTTTCTTTTTTTCTACTGTATTTGAATTTGGGTAAGCAAACAGTTGGTAGTTTACTTCTTGTATTGCTTTTAAATGAAACATCATCAGATTTAACTAATGAGGAGTATACAACTGTTTAGTGAAGATTTAACTTCATAAATTACTTCAGTCTCTATGCCAAATGTATTTTAAAGATAATATATTGCTATTTATTCTATGGGTGGTAGACTTACTAATTGTAAAAGATTGGATGTTATTTCTATGTTCAGAAAGATTCTGAAGGCAGCAGAAAATACTAAAGAAAATGGATTTCTTTATTTTAGTCTATTTACGTAATTATAATTGTGTGCCTATATATCAAACTCTAACTTTACTGTTACTGGGTTTAAACAAGAAAAATAATATATATGTTATAATTAGTTCTCCAAATAGAAGGGGCCACGCTATCTTGTAATTTGGCACTTTGTTTGTTTTGGGGGTTGCTTTGTGTGTTAGCAGACACTGAATATGAAAGACATTTTGAGTCCAGAAAGGTTAATCTCTTTAATTGATATTTTAAAATAATTGTTTATACTTACAAATGTCTCAGTGTTTGACATGTGTTTAAAAATGCCTCCAATTCTGCAGGGATTACTTTTTCTGCTTGGGATTCCTTACAGGATCTGAACTTATCTCCAGTTTTGTAGTGTCATTTTCTAACAACAAAGGCTTTTAAATTTTATATAGATATATTGGGAAAAAATAGTGGGTTTTTTATTAAATATTGGTGAGGGTAGTTTGTTAAAACATTAATCTAGACTCATATAAAGAGCCTCTTGGATTGAGGGTAGGAGAGAAGAAGTAGACAATGTCACTCAGAACAGCTGAGGCCAAAGAACCCAGCAGTACAATATTTAGCACTTTGCACACATTTTTTTGTTTAAAATATTTACTTCTCTCATGCTTTACACTTCTAGAAATAGCTTTGCACCTCTAGAACCATGTGTATCTATACTTCACATTGCTGTTTTCAGTTCTTTATTTAATATTTCACTGAAATTCCACCCAGTGGTCTTTCCCAAAGAATATGTTTTCTTTTTATTGCATACAGTTTTGAAAACGTTAGCCATAAAATAATTATTAATTACAGTGTAGATTTGATAACGTCAGAAGCTGGGGCTCTTTTGTGATAGACCTCCTTTAAATCAAAGAAAGAAGAAATCCATATTGCATATACCTGATACAATGCTCTAAGCAATTTCCATAGCAATGGTATTTTGCTACATTGAACGCTAATTAAATTTAGCAGACAGAAATTACTGGGTGGTTTTCAGAGTTTCAGAATGGACTTGGGAGGTTTTTTATCCTTAATACTTAAATGCTGAAGTGTGCTCAGTGAAGTGACAACTGGAAGGTGTTAGATGGTGAGATTAAGCTTTATATATGTATTTTGTTTGTTTCTTGATGAAAATGTGCACATCAAGAAGGCATTTAAATGTGAAAGAATGGTGGTGTGTGAAACCAGATAAAGGACTTGGCAGAGAAGAGTGACTAGACTGGGCTGGAAAACTAGATGTTAACACAGTGAGGCTTTTTTAAAATCTTGTTTTAGTTTCATTTTCATTAATCTTTGCTTAGCAGTGTTTTCCTAACAGTACAGTTAAAGCTTATCTGTGCTTCTGTCGCCCAGTGTGGGTGCACTGGAGGTGCTGGAACCATCAGTCCTTTCTAGTGGAAACTTAACTGCTCCTTTTCTGGATTGCTTTTTAGTTGGGGATTTTTTATTATTATTAATTTATTGCAGTTTTTTTTTTCTTGGTCAGTTTAGAACATCTGTGGGTTCTTATGCTTGGTTCTTTGTATCCAGATTTAATCCAGTCCAAGTATTTTTGTTCTGTCACTTATGTTAGTAGATGTTCAAAGAGTTTTTAGGAGTGTTTGGTTTGTCCAGAACAGTTTCTTCTCTGTAGCAGGACTGTGAGATTTTTCCTTCCCTTCCCTAGAAAATGGATGTTCCTGGGGACATACATGGCTGAGTCTGAGATCTGGCTCGTGTACTTTTGTTAGAAGTTCTAGTTTTAAAAGACTGTCTGTTAAACACTTAATAGTTAAAGAAAATCTCTTGAGGCTGCATGGAAATGTTGTTGAAGGACCTGTGTTGGAATTAAGTTACCTGCTAAGACTTAATAAAAAGGACCTCAGAGATGTTTTTTTTTATTGCTGTTATGAAATTCGGGTGGCGTGAGGATTCATCAGACTTAGTAGCTACTCATCAAGACAAATTTAATGAGTGATGGGAATTAATTTTTCTTCACTTGACAGGACTTGATGAACTACCTTCTGCTTTCCTTGAATATAAAAATGTGAAACATGGCAGCAGAGTACTGTGCACTTAAATTCATTATGTTTCAACAGGTTGTTGGGTTTATCTAAGTTACCTATATGGCCTGGCATTTAGGTGACAGAATAGGAAAATTGTGTTTCTCCTATATTTCCTTTGTGTAATTCAGAGTGATTTTTCTCTGTTCTGTTCCCATTAACTGGAAGAAGAGCATCTAGGTTTTTGCCTTGCTAGTTACAAATTTAACTAAACAGCCGAACTTCAGGTAACAGCTTCATTCATAATTTTAGGCAAGCTGTCTTAAGTTTTCAGTACCTAATAGGTTGCAGGAATTGATGCCAGTGCTTTTAAATGATCACAGCTAACCATTAGTTGAAATACTGTTCAATTTGATACAATTGCATTTATTCTTTTTGAAGAATGAAGTATGGTTGAACTAATGTTTTGGAGCTGTTTGTTGGAATTTATTCCAATGTACTGGAAATAATTGTTAAAAAATTAAGAAACTGGCCTCTCTCAGTTCCTGCAGGTGAGGCTGCCCTGGCTCATGTGTTGAATTTAATGAAACAAATTTAGCTGATGAGGAATAGTTTACTATGAACTAAGATAAGAATGTGTTTTCATCTGTTACACAGTGGTAAGACAAAGACTAACAGAGCCGTGTGACTTCTCTTGTTAATGTTTAAAGCAGATGCTTGAGAAATGTGGGGTCAGAAAATAAAATGTCTGTAATTTCTGTTGTAGCTGTGCTCAGAGCCTCAGGGAATTATGTTTCCACAGTGGAAATAAGGACATTGCCTGTCTTGACATCCTTTTCATGTTGTTCTAAAGATCAGACATGAAATCTGTGCTTCTCACACTGCTCAGTAAGTTGAGTCAGGTTGATTTTTCTCTGAGACCTATTTAGAGACACTGCAGTCTGTAGTGCACTGAGTACTTTCCCAAAATGCTGTGAAAACCTGAGACTGGCAGGAAAAACATCTGCAACTTTTTAGCATTCTAGGTAGGTAACATTTGATTCATCTTTGGATTCTTCAAGCAGTGTTTTGTTCCCTGTTGCATTTTCTGTAGCACTGCTCCCAGCACAGGTTTGCAGGGTTTGTGCAGAAGCATCACACCAGGTTTTTCTTATGGAAAACCACAGGGTGATGGAAAAGGAAAAATGGCAAAGGCATGTGGGGAATGGTTTGTCCTGTGTGAGGAGCTGGCCTGTGGTGTTCTAATTCTCCCTTCCATGTAGACAGGGCGTTACACAGAGCTTCTCAACAAGGTCATCAGACCAGGTCGGAGGCTTTGTGACTGCAAATAAGCCAAGTGCATCCTCTGTCTTCAGTCTTTGCCAGTGTTTCTTTGCTTGAAAATGCATTTAAATTGTGTGGTTAGTAAGGACTATTTTATTATTTTTGTACGTTAAATGCATTTAATTAAAGAAATAATCTCAAGTACCTCATAACAAATAACTTTTAGAAAAGAATCATCAGTTCCTTGAAGTTTAGGGACTTTTGGAAAACATATTAGTGGCAGGACCTAAGGGATAATTTAATTTTTTCCTCTCCACTTTTACTTTGGTTTAGATATGTTTCATGTAACTTATATTTTTTTCCATTGAAAAAGATAACCCAAAAATTATATTCAACATTTTGGTTGTTAATTTCACATCGTTTGCTGATAAAAACTACTGTTATTTCCCCAATTTTGTATTTGCTTACAAGGGGGTTTATACAAATCCCTGGTTCTTACTATTGCTTATAGATGCATCTGCATTTTTAGTATTAACTACTGAGCCATTAAAGCTCTTTTTGTTTTTTTTTTGACGTTTCTTTTCCATTTAAAATAATCATCTTGGCTTATATGGTTTATTGGGTTTTAGCTATAGTTTAAGGAGATTTTATCTAGCATGCTGAAGTACTCTTTTCTTTCTCTGTTATATTCATTTCTCTTCTAAAAATCTAATAAAATTGATTTTCTTCCTTGAATTTTTAGTTTCTCTTTTATCCCAAATGCACTGTAAAACTACCTGCATATGTGTGATTTCAGATTTATATAGCAGCATGTCTCAGCCACCTCAGCATTCTATGCTTTGCTTCTTTATATGTCCAGTTCTACTTGCAAAATATATTTTGCCAGTGATTTTGATTTTTTTCTTGTTCATACAAACTCAGCCTCCTCTGTTTCTGGCTCTCTTAGTCTGTTGTTTTAGGTAATGTAGGATATCAGTAGAGCAATATTTATTGTACACATCTTCTTTTTACTTGTTCTTTCACAACCTTTAAATCACTCAATTCTTTATTACTTTGCTTTAACCTGGCTTTTGGAAAGGGATGATTCCATGTGTATTCCAAGCTGATGCAGTATGGATCAGTGATATCTCAACCTCTTCTCTGCCAAGCCTTATTTTAAACAGCAAAACGTCTTGATCTTTTTTCCTTCTAATCATGATCAAAGGAGAATTTTTAGATTTCCCTCTGAAGCCGAATCTCCCTGTTAACAGTTGATGTAATACAGCATTTTGTCAGGCTTCCTTCTGTGGTATTTTGTACTGCTCCTGGATTTCTAAAATGCAAATTAGGGGCTTGTTGCTACTCATCTGAATTTACAATATCATATTCCTAGGTGCTTTTTAAAATGTAGATTGTTTCCTCTTGATTTCTACCCTTACCCCCCCTTCTCAGGCCGTGTTGTGTATTGGGCTCTTTTCAGATCTAGCATTTAGGGACTTCTGAGGGAAGCTCATAGAAGCCTCCTTGGAACACTTTAGGTAAATTGATATTCAGAAAATTGTCCTGATTTGAATGCAGTAATGGGATATGGGATGGGGGTAGTTGAAGAGGGAGTTCTAGGGATTCTAGGGAATCTCAGGGGATTCAGAGAATGGGTGATATCCATGATAAAACATCACCTAGTCAGGGAGGAGTTGAACAACTTTTTGTGTTTTCCTTAGTTCAAGCTGACATGAGAAGTTGGAAACACCCAACCATCAGATGCCAGGGACACAGGGTAAGCTGGCAGTGGGCTTGAGGGGAGGGATAGGGCACCCACCAAGCTTTAAATTCAACATGAAGACCATCAGGGCAGATGTGTTTGACAGCTGGTTACAGCCTCCCTGTTGTATTCTGCAAGTCCAAGGTGCTGTATAAATGAGAGGAGCTTGAATGTTTTGAGGTGTCAGTCTTGAAGGACAGATGTGTTAGAGCAGATCCTCACATCTTGGTGCTTTTACTCCATAGGGCCAGGTCACTTAAAGCAGGAGATGTAAATCCTCAAGGAATTGTATTTTAGTGAAGGGGGGTCATGTAGCATCTGGATTTTAATCATGTCTGAACTTCTCTGAAAGTTGCAGTTTTCAGCACAGAGGAGGGTTTCTGCTTTGAGGAAAGCTGTGCATTCTTCATGGGTTTTTATCTTACACTGAAACTATATTTTAAAACTACAGCATTTTTACTTTTCAAATCTTAAATATACTAATAATTATAGACTAAAATTAAGAACTTAGTGTGTTAGGAGACCGACATTTCTTATAAGAAGCTGCTTTTCATAAGGTGTGTTTGGTTTTTAGCGATTACAGCTGACTTCTGGTTTTGTAAGTGGCACTGTCAAGAGTTCAGAACATGCTTTAATGTTATTGTAGAAAATAAGAGTGGACTGAGGTGGAAAGCATTTTGGCTGACAAAATTTAAAAGGAGCTTTGGAAGAAATAAGGAGTGATGGTGAATGGGCTATGTTTTGCTTCATCAAATACAGTAGAGAAGTCCATTGAATTAATTTTGAAGGAATATTTTTAACTTATTGATGCCATCTAAAGGGTCATGGACTCAATAGTCACATTTTTGTAAGATTGTTTTTCTGGAATAACTGTCTATAATTTCTGTAAATATAAAAACAGAAAAATATTCACAAATTTCTTTGAATAATCAGTGGAGAATTCATATGATGAACAAGATAAAAGAGAATTCTTTTTGAATGAGGCTTTTGGATTGTAAAAAAATTTGCTATATGCAGTCTAAGAGGTCAATATCTAAATTTCATAGTCTTGCTTGGGGAATTTAGCAAGTGGTGACAAATGAAAAATAATGTTAGATAGGAAATACTAAGAAGAAAATACAAAATGTAAAATGTATTGTTTCATTACACAATCTGTGTCATCAGGTATGTAGTTTTTTTCAGGGAAAAATAAATGGTGCTTTTGACATGTAATTAGAAAAGAGTAGTTTATATATTAAAGTATAGGGATGTTGTAGACAGACTGATGTGTCTTAGTAGCAACTTGGGCAAATCTGTATATAGCTGAATAATCTGTAAGTTTGAACCAAAATAATCTAGATAAATTTCAGTATAACGTGCTGTGGTGCATTTGGATGGGTTTTCTGTCCTTCCTCAATAACTGAGCAGAAGCTGTGGCTTTCTTGGGGGTTAGTGGCAGATACAATAGGTGGGGCTGGACAGGGTGTACTTGTGTTCCAGGCTGGGCCAGGACTTCACTTGTCTTCTGCTCCCACTTGGGGGCTGTGGAATATGTTCAGCACTTGGACTTCAAGTTTTGTGCAGTTGAGTCACTGTTATCATGAGATAGAAATGTGATCTGATTTTTATGTGATAGTAGGTAAGAAAGGAGAGTGCTGGCAAGGCAGCATTTAGTCTCCAACTAAGATGTCCTATCTGGATACTAAAACAATATGGCAATATCCATCAAATGAATGTTCCAAGTCTTCTGAGTACCATTTCCTTCTGTTTGGGGGCTCATACTGATGTTTGTGGCTTGGATTTTGAGAAGAAAAATCCTTCAGTGGGATCAGTGTGTGTTCTTTAAACAAGTCTGCTGAAAGATGTTTGTGGTTCAAGCAGGGCTGGATGCTACATATTAAAAGAAAAAAGATGGATGCTCTTGTGAGTAAGATCGTTGTCTGAATAGAGTGACTGAATAGAGCTGATTGTTAGATGTAGTTATCAGATACCATTTAATTAGATCATATTGGAAGCAATCTTAATCTTGCAGAATTGATCTGTGGCCTCTGTAGAGCTGTGAGTTTTGCAAAGGACACTGTGCCCAAAGGCTGGGCTCAGCTCTGTTATAGCATGGTATGTCTGTACTAAAAAAATGTGTTCTTATATTCTTAATGGTCTGGAAATACTTGGTATGGGGTGTCAGTGAGGATGATTTCCTCTAAACTGGAGGCTGCTTTTAGCTGCAGATCTAAAGATATTCTGTAATGACATAAAATTGTAGATTTGTTTCACTGAAGGCAAAATATTTTTCAGTTTTAAAGCTTGATGTTAATGTTATAACCCAATGGATTAATTTTTTTCTTAAGTCAACAGGCATCAATTAATAAAGCAAGGAAGAGGTATTATTTGAGTACACTGGCATACTATCAAGGGCAATTTACATTGGAGTTTAAAATAGATCTTAAAATAATAAATTATTAGCATATTTCATGGGTGAAAATACTTTCCAGTTTCAGTGTAGTGTAAATGAATGTTATTTTCAGTGAAGGTGAAGATCTGAGGATACATTTTAGGTCTGAAAGTAGGAGTTTTAAGAAACACCAAACCTTCTTATGTTATAAAGATGCAAATCTGTGTGATATATAAAAAGGAATGTTTTCAGGATCTGCAGTTGCATGTTTGTAATAAATGGGGGAAAGGTGCTATTTTTATTTCTGACTAAAATTCAGAAAATACAAGTTGTTTTTCTTGTCTGGTTTTGGTGGGTTGTGGGGTTTTTTGTTTGGTTTGGATTTTTTTCTTAGTTTGCTTTTTATAAAATTGTGGAGAATCTTATTTAATGATACTTTCTGAATTCTAAAGCAGATTTAGAAGAAAATATCAATGAACACGAATTGGAGCCTTCACCTCCCAAAGGAAAAAGGAGGGGTCGTAAGGGAAAGCCAAGAAAAACAAATTTAAAAGGGCAATCAGAAGACACTAGATCTACGTCCTCACATGGCACAGATGAAATAGAAAGCAGTTCCTATGTAAGCAGTAAATATGCTAAACTTCTTAGAAGACAGAATTGCATATTTCTTCTCTGAAATATAAGTTTTATTAAAATTTGCATTTGTCTGAGCCTCCAGCTGGTGGCCACAGGCTTTTAAAATTGCAACCTTACTTGTATCCTAGCAGTATATTTTAGTAAAATGTTTTTCTTTCAGAGAGACAGGTCTCCCCACAGAAGCAGCCCCAGTGATACAAAACCTAAATGTGGATTCTGTCATGCAGGTGAAGAAGAAAATGAAGCTAGAGGAAAGCTTCATATATTTAATGCCAAAAAGGCTGCAGCACACTATAAGTGCATGGTGAGTAACAGTACTGTTAACCAGTTTATTTTGTGAATTTTGTCTGAATTGCTATTTTGGATTTTAATACAGTACCCTCACATGTAATTATGCTGAGTATTGTCTGTATGCTGATGATCTCCTTAAGCACTGAAGTGTTGCAAAGTGAGCAATTCATTTATTTTCACTGCAGGCAATATGAATAAAAGTTGGCTTCATGCTAAGAGATGGAATTAGCTCAGGGAGACTCTTTAGCTTATTAAAAATGCTCCCTTAGGGTCTAAATGCATATGAAGTATTTAAAAAGGAAAACAGAAAACAGTTCTAACTAAAAGAATCCTTTCCAAGAATAAAACAGCTTCACAGGCATTCAGGCACAATCTGAGAAGAATCCATGAACTTTGTTAATTTTCTGATGTGTAGATTGAGGCTGTGTGACTTATATAGAGTGTGGGATATGGAAGTTCTAGAAAGCTCTTGCCTTTAGATGATCACGTTTATAGAGCTGTCAGCCTGAACAGGATCTAAATGCAATGAATGTGAGCAGAAAATGCCATCCTTCATGTCACTTGTTCTATGAGTGAGGTAGGCCTTTGGGTAACAAACTTCACTGGCTCATGTTGTACCTCAAAATGAATAAATAGTCCAGGCAATCTGTGGAGTTACTCCTTGACTTTCTGTACCCAGCTTCACTAAACAGAGACTTGGTGTGTGCCAGCACCTTCCAGTCTTACTCTAGCAAAGCTCTTTGTTATTTTGTCTACCTGAACTTCAGTCTTAAGGCTGTTAAAGCTGAAAATACCAGGATAATGATGAAAGGGATGGGACTTCTGTCCTCCATTTTCATCCCTCAGGACTTCATAGCTGTACTGACATCAGGGTTGAACCTGAATTACTTATGTGCCACAGGCAAGGAAATGGAATATTCCTAAAACGTTGAGTAGTGTAATTGATAATATTGCTCATTTGCTACTTTATGTTTTCATCCTATCATTATTTCTTGTGTACTCTTCCGTCTTTTAAAATATATTTCTCCAAGGCAACAACAACTAATTAAAGCAGTCAAGTGGGGATCAGAAGGAATACTTTTAATTGCTCACCATAGGGTTTTTCCTAGTTTGTTGGTCAAGCACATGCTGTCTGAGGTCACTAAACAGGATGGTCAGTGCTCAGTTATTCCTGTAAAACAATTTCCAATCATGTTGGTGACTTAACATTACTTTGACTTGCTTGTTTTACAGTTGTTCTCTTCTGGTACTGTCCAGCTAACAACAACTTCAAGGGCAGAATTTGGTGATTTTGATATCAAAACTGTACTTCAAGAAATCAAGAGAGGAAAAAGAATGGTATGTACCTGCAGAATGTGGTGAATGTTAGTGATTCTGCTAAAGTCTGTACAGCTCTGCCTCCTTCCTTTTATAGAGCAATCTTTTCCATCTCTTTCTAAACACAAAATTAAAATAGATTGTTACTTGTGGGAAGGGCAGCCAGGTAAGAATATTAGTGGTGTTTGGGCATGTGGTATTTGGGAATTCTTTATGACAATGTAATAATTGTTGTTATCACAGAATCATATGATTCATATTGGCCATGCTGTAACTATAGGAGAGTAAGAGCTTTGGACCTGTCTTACTGAAAACATTGTGTGAATCTGCACATAAAATTAGAGAATATGCAGTTCATGTAGTGGATATATTTTCTAACATTGGAAACAAACCAGTGTTTCCAACTCTTTATTAAAACTCAGGGATATTTTTAAAGTGCTAAGAAATTTATGTGGGATCAGAGGGAGAGTAAAAACTAGCAATACTGTTCCTTGAAAGAAATAATTTAAGACTCTTTATATATTAGCATACTAACTTTAGTAGCAATAAAATGGCCTTGGACATGCAATAACATGTTTTGCTATCATGTAGCAATTTTCTTTGCAACAGACAGGTAAATCCTAGTGTTTGTGTTTTAGTGGGTTGGTATCTTACAGTTTGTGGTTTACCATGTCTTTGATTAACGTGTCATTGGAAGGATGATCTGCAGAGGAATTACTCTGTTCCAAAACGTTAGGAATAAATATCAGGAACACCAAACTGAATACTAAGAGACAAAAGACTGAGATGCTGAACGTTGCTGTTCTCTTCTTTCCCCTGCACAGAAATGCACACTCTGCAGCCAGCCTGGTGCTACTATTGGGTGTGAAATCAAAGCCTGCATAAAAACATACCATTACCACTGTGGAGTAGAAGACAAAGCTAAATACATTGAGAATATGTCACGAGGAATTTATAAGTAAGGACCTATGTAGTTGTTTAATCTATTATGAAAGTAAAGATATTTCATGACTTCTTCTGCCTAACTTGGCTAGTCAATATGTTCTTAAAAAAGAGGATATTATTTAACTTAAAATGGTATTTTTAAGTTTGCAAAACGTTTCAGTTACTCTGCTAATTTCAAATTTCTGTAATGTTGTAAATAGGAGAAATGAGAAAATTATTTGACTTATATTTTCCTTCTCCGGTAATCTATAATTTAGATCAAGAAAGCTGATGTCATGATTCCTCCACGTTGATGTGTTTGTGCTTTCCTTCTGGGGCTCTTTGGACCCCACGAGTTTCCCTCCTTCCTGCAGGGCCGCGCTGTGCCCACCAGAGGGCGTTCCCGAGCGGCGCCTGGCGGTGCTGCAGGGCTGGGATTGCTCACGGCTCTGTTGGCTGCCCTTGAGCCCCGTTTCCCTTCTCACTTTAACTGATGCTTGACTGAAAGCCGTGAATTACTTAAAAGTTTGCAACCGACTGGTAGCACATCTCGGAACAATTTGATAGATAAGTCGTGTTTTGATGGATATTTTCAGTGTAAATCCTCACTGTTCCTTTTATTGTGCCAGACTCTATTGTAAAAACCATAGTGGAAATGATGAAAGAGATGAAGAGGATGAAGAAAGAGAAAGCAAAAGCCGTGGCAAATCAGGCACTGACCATAATGACATTCCTCAGCAGCAGCTCAATGGAAACTAGGTATGGAAGTTACTCCTGACAGATCTGTTACCAAGACTGAAACGCAATATACAATTAATGTAGTTTACTGCAGTGAAGTATTTAAATCTAGTGTATGCAGAGTACTTTTTATTGGCATACTGTAGAAGAATGGGGAGGATTTGTTGTTTTATAAGTCCGACTGACTTTGTAACAGTGTAAGAAGGGAGGTCCTGATTTCTATTGCTAAATGTAGATGTAATATCAGAGCTGTGAAATGCTTTTCTGTATGATTTAAAATTTACTATTGTTTTCATCATTTTTTAAACAGGTTCAAGGGACAGAGGTATAGAACTGGGAATGGCTAAGACATCATAACTACTAATTCTTTTAAATTGTTTTCTAAAAATCAGAAAAGGGTTAGTAACTTTTTACTACCCGGCTCTGTTAGAAATTTCATTGAACTGCCTGAAACGTTCATGTGTGTGAGCCTTCAGTAAGTGGCAGAGTTTTACATGTCAATATTATGTAGTTTGTAGTCTGCAGTGTCTGGAAAAAAATGAAACACTATATAAATGATATGTAATATGTACAGTGTCAAAAGTTAAGGCAGACATTGAAATGAAGTAAGATCTATATTTCTGGACTGAATAAAAACTTTAAGATTTGGAATGTGTAAGTTGTTTAGTGGATTCACACAATGAGGGAAGGTCTTAGCTAGTTTAATTGACAACCTGGACAAGTCCGTGGTGGCAACGAGCTGGTACTTTGTGAATTTTGCATTTTCTTCCTGCACAACTTCCGGAGGCTGTACATGGCAAAGCCGCGCTGTTTTTGCTTGGGAAGCGCCCAGTAGGAAAGGACTCGGTGTACACGAAGCACGCTTGAACATTTCAGGTTGTTCCTGTTGTGATTGCTCATTCCGCCTGGCATTGTTTGCAGGAGATTTACTTGAGCAGCTGTTGGTTCTGAGCTGTGAGCTTTAGAACTCATGCCAAAGGGCTGTAGTTCATTCTTTCCCCAAAAATCCACCTCCTTCTGTGTCCTGATTTACAAAGAACACTTCACCAAGTGTGATTAAAACCCAACTGTATAAGTGTCTGGACTTTGCAGCCCAATCTCTTTTACTTCAGAGAGTTACAACTCTTAACTCACTATGGAATTTAGCCACCATATCTGACGTCCATACCTCAGGTGTTCTCTGTTGTGTGGAACACTTCATGTTTTGTCAAGAATGTGCATAAAGGTCCCATATTCTGTAAGAAGAATGAGGAAACAACCTTTTTTGCTAGATTGGTATTTATTTTTTAATCATGTGACCACTATATGGGAAATTTCTTGTATCATCCTTACTGTTTTAGTGATTTTTTTTTTCCTTTCTCTGTCAAGTCAACAATCACATCATGGAATTCTACTTGCTAGAATTTGATGTTCCTTGAGGGAACGATCAGATCTAGGCTATACCAAACCTAACAGAACAGTCCTCTGACTGCTTTCAAAACACCTGGTCATTTCTAATGATTACTGGCTTCTTGAATTGGTCTGTTAAAGCACATCCTCAGACTTAAATAAAACCAAAAAGCTGAATCTAGTCCACATGTTTGTCTGTTGCTACCGCATCACCTTATTGTTTGTTTAGGGTTTTGACTTGTTTCACTCTGAACTCCCAACAAAACTTCTGGATTTGAAGGAAGGAAACAAGCAAAAGACACTGATTTGACTATAAACTGCTACAGTTCTTCTGTGATTGGTATTGCAAAAACGGTTCATTTGTAACATGAGTTTCTGTAGCATTTTTTACTTGTATTTTTAAAAGATTTAACGTGTGTCATTTGTCTTCTTATGCATTCCCTTAATGTCTTGAGGGACTCAATTACTGTATATTGGAGTTTCTAACATTTTACCTGTTAGAATTCAAACAATTCTGTTTGCTTTCCTGGAGAATAATCCCGTTTGGAAAGAAGTATTGCTGTGTACAGAAAATATTCAGTTACTGCTCTAAACATGATGCCATTGATCATTTTTATTTTGTATTTGTAACTTTCAATATTAAAAGCGTGACTTGAATTGCAATGACAGATCGATTATTGAAATTGTCTATTAAGGTGTTTTGTTTCTCCTAGAATATGAACATTTTTCAGCCACTCAGAACAGTTTTAGAATGCAAAATAGCATCCTTCAATATTTAAATTACTTCAGTTTGTGCCTGGGACATGGCCCTCCCATGGAAAAAAGGCACTTTGTTTGCAGCTACTGTATTTAACTAAGTTTGCATGGGGTAGATCTGCCAGCATACTGACTGTACTTGAGACTGAGCTCTAATTCATTGTGTCAGTGGCTTAGTATAATATTCAGTCCAATAACTCACCTGTTATGGATAAATGACCCCATTCCATGCCTCGAAGAACCAGAACAGCACTTTACCTTCGGGTAGCAGAAAAG
This sequence comes from Sturnus vulgaris, assembly GCF_052056855.1. Lineage (NCBI taxonomy): Eukaryota > Metazoa > Chordata > Aves > Passeriformes > Sturnidae > Sturnus > Sturnus vulgaris. The sequence goes on along the minus strand of NC_142256.1, from coordinate 11,960,810 downwards.
CAAGTGGCTGGTTTCCCTGTTACCCCTGTGTGCTGAAATGGCCTGCTGAAACTGTCATCAATTCAGAAATCATGGAAGCAAAGTCAAAAGCAAAAACCTTTTCTTACAAGCCTCAAATTTGTCATAACTGACTTCAACTCATGTATGCTGGGTAAAAGTGCCTTACAATGTAAAAATTGTATTTATATGTTCCCAAGTAGCATCACCTGCTGGGGAGTAATTCTGTCGTGGTGTTAATATTTAGAAGAAATGTACCTCAGCAGTGTATTTACTGTACATCTCTTTCGTCCTTAATTGTAGTTTTAAAAAGCATGACAATGTATCATAGTATACAACATTTACATCATTTTTCTAAAAGACAAAATACTGCCATTACTGTCTTTTTATGTGTATTTTAGCTTGGAATTTCAGACAATCTGTCTGAATTTTTGGGGTTTGTTTTGGTTTGCAGGTTTGTTTGTTTTTAGGTTTTTTTTGGTAAAGCAATGTAATCTTTGCAAGCATATATTGAAAATTATTCCGGAGCATCTACTGCCTTCCCAGAAATGTTAGAAGTAATGAAAGTGCTCTATAGGTGAACTAGGTATGTTTAAATTAGCTAGTTAAATTAATACAGTCAATTCGTTACTGAGATTTTTTTTTTTTTACTAGGCACCTTCTGCTTTCATCTCACAATCAGAATTCAACGTCATGAATTCAACAAAACTTGTCTTAAAAAACTGGTTTCACTTAAATTTTTTTATTTTATTTTATTATTGTTACGTTTTTGCCTTTGGGCATTTCTTTTGCTCACAAGAGGATTGTGTGCTGTTTAAGATGCCTGGAACCCTCTGAGAAGGGAGGTTTCTCCCCAGCTCCCTGCACCTCTCCATTAAGAGATCTCCCCAACTCACTGTTTCTCTGTGGTCTCACAGATCTGTGGTTGTGCTATTCCCAGAAAGGACTGTGCCAAGGAAAGACAGGCATCACAAGGATCCTGTTCCAATATCTCGAGGATGCAGCTGGTGCAGTGCCAGAGTCCCAAGGTCAAACCCCTTAGCTGTGGGCTGTGCTGTCCTGGGCAGGGGGAAAAGGAAAAGGCTGGTTCAGTGTCAGCTCCCGAGCATGAGGTGAGCAGAGGATCTGCTCCTTCAGCTGGGGTTGATCACAGGAGCTTCTGTGATAAGGCTCTAGTAGGAGTCACACCTACACTCCACAAAGTCTCAGCTTTAGGTACAAAGAGCTGTGCTGGTCTAGAATAGTTTGAGTCTGCCAAATCTGGCCCTAAAATGTAATGTCACAGAAGAGAGTTTGCCTCTTGCTCCTGCCTGTAGGAAAATGAACTTCATGCTAAAATGGAGTGAAAAATGAAGAGGTGATAATCTGTTTGAAATATTAGACTTATCTGGCAGGTGATAATCAGTGCATTCCAAAAATATTAATATGCTGAATCAGATTGACAAGAAAATTAATCCTCATTAGATTAAATTAATCTGAAGAGAACTGAAAGTGCATGATAGCAATTAGTAACTCTTCTTCCATGTCACCAGAGTCAGATTCCACTATATTAGTGATGGAGGTGAAAAAACAGAACACAGCTCTTGATTTATGTACTTGGTGAAGCAGTTCCTATACCTGCATATGTATGCACAGCCATTAGTCAGCAGTGACATCTCAGCCCTTAATGAATCCTGGAGAGCTGTTGCTTGTCAGAAAGCACTCAGGTTAGGCCAATGTTTGCAGCTTTTGCTCTAGCATATATTTACATTAGGTGTAAAGACAAGGAATGTATGGAAGAGGGTAAATGCATTCCTATCTACAATGTTATGTATATTTTGTTCCTGTTATATTGGCTTTACTTCCAAAGTTGTAGTTTGCAGTATTAGTTTCTTTTTATTGGTATCCTTGCATATATATATTCAATAAATGAGTTATGAATTTCATGTTTGCATATCTGTCCTTTTTCCAAAAGTATAACTTTTGAAACTGTCATTTTAATGCATAAATGCAGTATTTCCTATTGAGGTTACAGGCCCGGGGAAACATTACCAGGAAAGAGCTGAGAAGGCATCCAGTGTGGCACTTGGTAATTCTTCGTGTATTTGTTTCTAACTCTGCACTGGGTAAGCTGCTTTGGATTTACTCCTGCTTAATGCAAAGTGACTGACTTGCTGGACGTTCCCTTTCTCACCTTTCAAGAACTTTTTTTTTTTTTTTAACCCAAGAATAAATTAATTTAGACTAAGAGACCAAGGGAATGCAGAGTATGTCTTGGTTTCAGGTGGGATAGAGTTCATTTTCTTCTAGTAGCTGGCACACTGCTGTGTTTAGGATTTGGTGTAAGAGTACAGTTGATAATACACTGATGGCTTCATTGCTGCTAAGTAGTGTTTATGCTAAGTCAAGGACTTTTCAGCTTCTCATGGCTAAAGGACACAAGAAGTTGGGAAGGCACAGAGCCAGGACAGCTGGCCCAAAGGGATATTCCCTACCATATGGTGTCATAAATTGGGGGGAAAGCTGGCTGGGGCTGCTGCTTGGAAACAGGCCAAGCATCTGTCAGCAAGTGGTGAGAGTTGGATTGTGCATCACCTGATTCGTATATTCTAATTTTTTTATCATTATCGTCATCACCACCATTATTATTTTCATCTTTTTCTGCACCATTAAACTGTCCTTATCTCAACCCATGTGTTTCCTCCCTTTAACTCTTCCAGTTCTCTCCCTCGTCCTGCCAGGAGGAGCAGTGAGTGAGCGGCTGTGTGGGGCTGACTTACCAGCTGGGGTTCCATGACAGTGCAAGTTAATTACACTGCACACATGCAGCTACATCCAGAATGCACTTTGGAACCATTGAAATGTAGTATAAGAGATGAACAAAGCAAAGGATCACTTGGAAATCACTGGATTTAACCGAATATGTAACTGCCTAGAGTAAGACAGTGATACCTGTCAGTGATTTTAAAGTATCAAGAAATGTGCTGGGAAAGCTGCATAGGAGAAAGGGCACTATTGCCATGTTGATGAAGATTTTATTATTATGTCATCGCCCTAAAACAAGGAGTTGATTTAATGAGCATAGTAGGTAATTACTGGGACCTGAGAACAATCATATCCCGTCTGGACAGACTTAGGTGTCAGGAAAAATTGTTGGGCATCATGTTCAATTAAGAGTTGCCAAATGATCAGGTCTTGTTGATGAAGTCATAGAATCATAGAATATCCTGAGTTGGAAGGGACCCACAAGGATCCTTGAGTGCAGCTCCTGGCCCTGCACAAGAGAACCCCAGAGTGTAATTATAGATGCTGTGATCCACAGCCATCTTTGTAAAGGTTTCTTGAAAAGGCTATTCAAGACTTCTGTTACCAAAGCTGATGTTGGAGTAGTTTCATCACATGGCTTTTGATGCCATGGAAATTAATACTGGATGCATGTTTACTTTATTTGCTGGATTTTTTTGGTGGTTTAATTCAATCACCTGAGATCTTTGAGGCAAGAGCAGGATATTGTGGAATAGCCTTCTCTGTTTCATGGATGTGATTTCTCACTGGAACAGCTGGACACTTCTAGCAGTGGAGGGGGCACCCATAGGCACAGGAGGAAAATACTTTCATTGTCCTTGTGTGATGTCAGAGCAGAGCAGTGAATGCTTTGAGGGGTCAGGTGCTCACTTGAACAAGCTCTGCTTACTCTGCCCTGTGTAAGGGATTGCAGCACAAGCACAACTGTAGTTGTCCTTGTGCCTAAGTCGGACACCCCATATGGTGAATTACTTCCCAGCATTACAGACAAAGGGGTTGCTGTAACCTCTGAAGGCTCAGCTTCTCTCTGCTTCCTTCTGCCTGCTCAGAACTCAGGGTCAATAGTTTAAACTGGAAAATTAATGGAAAAGGGAAACTTTATCAGTGAGTGTCTAAAAGAAAGATCAAATTTTGTTAATCTGCACCAAGTTAACAAGTCTCCCCCTTGAGCAGAGGAGAAACAGTGAGCACAGCTTTATTTTAAGTGACTCTAATGACTTTACATAAGATAGCAGGAAAATGTGGTCTGACACCAATTTAAAAGTGAGGTGATAAAAACTGTTTGGAAAACCCTGCTTAGAGTAATTATTAAAAATTCACACTGCAGGGATATATTGAGGGGAATTCTCTGCAGTTCTTCTCTGATTTGAGATTACTTAATATTTTCCTTAACAACTTGGATGGCATATGCTGATTAAATTGTAGTGAGCACCAGACTTGAGCTAACTACTGACTGAGCAGAAGACAAATACAATTGAAAGTGAACTTGACAAATTCAAAAGAGTTAGCATGTGATGCAGTGAGTCCAGCAGTGGATTTGACAAATGCGTGTCTGTAGACTTCAGCAGAAGCCTCGAAGCAGAAGCCTCAGCTGAACAAATACAGGATGGGACAGGACAGGCTGCTAGAGCAGCAGTTGTGCAGAAGAGTTCTCCTGGGGTATAGCCTGTCACCAGCTGAACATGATTCAGCAGCATCTTGTTCCTGAGAAAAAACCCCAATGTTGTTGTGGAATGGATGAACAGGAATGTAATCTCTAAGATACATGGCGTGCTCCCTCTTCCTCACATGGCAGCAGAAAATTTTCCTTTCTTGGAACATAGTATCAAACTGTGGGCACTGCACTTCCTGAAAAATGGGGATCAGCTGGAGATGACTGGAGAAAAGCAATGAGAGGGGTGATAGGATGGATGACTGAGCTGGTTTCAAGGTGATGGGAGAGATGTTTTCAAATCAGTGAGAGGTAGGTGCAAAGAAGGAAATAAACACTTTCTCCCACTGCTGCAGGTAGGACAAGGAAAAGAAATTCTATTACAGCAGGAGATTCTGACCTGAGACATCCAAACAGGCAGTTGGTCTTGACAGCAGGAACAGCAAAGCTCTGGAATACCTTTCCTGGGTAGGCAGTGAAATCTCTGGAATTTGAGATTTTAAAGAAGTCTGTGGGCACGGTACAGGGCTGGCACAGACGAGGGTTGGAGGTGCAGGGGATAAGGGCAGTGCAGAGCTCCCAGTTCATACCCTGCCCTGTGACCCTCTCACACCCAGAGCTGCTCTGCAGCAAACACTGCACTGGCAAAGCTCTGGAGCACAGCCCTGGGGCTCGCAGCCATGTGTTTCCTTTTTCATCCCTTCTTTTAAAATAGCACTTGTGGTAATAACATCTGTGGGCACACTGGCAGTGTGGCCCACATCTGCAGTTAGTCCAAACCTCCCAACATAACCCAGTGCAAGGCACTCTCCATGCTTCCATTTCAAAGTTTTGGGAGTACTTCAACTTTCACAGTGAATGCATCCCACACCTTAAATGTACATTTTTGTTGTGCAAGAATAAGCAAAGTGACAGCAGTACTTCATATCAATGTAGGATTAGTGCACACAAACCACTTATTAATTGTGTGTATGTGCAGTGGGATGATACACAGTTTGGAGTGGCTGCTCTCTTACCCAGTTACTGCAGCAGGAATCTTAAACCTTTATCTGAATTTTTGCCAAAGATGGTATCTTACTTTGTTTAAACTGGGTTCTCTGTTTTTATTTTTCCTATAACAACATTCCAGCTGAGAAGAAAGCAACCGGGGCTGGTGCTGTCCAGCTTTTCATACCCTGGGTGGACATGCAGCTTGCTTGGCACACAGGCAAGACCCAGTTTTACTGTGCTGGCCAAAAGAAATTCCATATTCCTGTGCAAAGACTCCCATCAGGCTCTGCCTGCCAGTTAAGAGCATTTCAGAGGCTTGGGACAGGGGGAGGAAGAAACTCCCTCCCAAACCATACACTAAAAATAGGCTGATGCTGTGCAAACAGCTTTGCAGTGAACTTCCTTCTGGCAGGCAGCCATGCAGCTGCCTGAGAGTTTTAAACCCAAATACCTCTCCAAAACAGAAAGTCACTGAAGTCACAGTTAGAAATGCTTTTAATCTTACTATTCCCTGCTGTGTTGTCTCAATTTCAGCTTCTTCCACTGTGCAGGTAGCTTATTCAGGATCTAAGGTCTGGAGTTTTTTTAACCTGAACCACGGTTGGGACTGGCGCTGTCAGTCTCTGGAGTCTGCAAAGTTCAAAGCAGGGAGAAGGCCTCTCATCTAAAACTGAAATGCTCAGGTAACGTGTCCAGAAAATGCTTTCCTGCAGAGTGAGAAGTGCAGTAGCTGGGCTGCAGAAGGTTTTAAAATTCTCTAAATTGCTGTTAACTAAACATCTTTAAATCCCACTGTGGTGATATGAAATTGGAAAGTTGGTTCCTTAAATAAGACTACTTTAAAAAGAATAAACACAAGACTGGGCAATTGGATTGAATGACAGCAGTGATTCATTCAGGCATTGAAGCCTAGGAGCTATTTGAGTTTGCCATATTTTCCAGTGGTTTTACTGCTTATTAGTGCCAACATTTCGCCCTAAAATAAATCACATCACTTTCTTCTGTACATTTTGACTGTGAAGACTGATGTTTCAGTATCAATCTTCCTTCGTTTCAATAGTTGCTGATTGGTTAGATATAGCAAGATTCACATTTTCCTTTATCACGATTTTGTAGGAAGAACATTTTCCAAGACTAATTGAATCTCTGGGTCATTTTCAGCTATGAAAATGATCAAGAATCACTGATAACACAGTAATTTTGCATAGCTGTTTTTTCCCTGGCAATTTTGTATTATTAAATACTCTGTATCCAATTATTTGGTTTGTGTGGCAATTAAACAGAAGATCAGTGTCACTGTGTTTCACATTCTCTTTAAACTCTCATCAAGAGCAGGACCACACTAGTCTAAGTTTGTAATTTAAGATGCATTTGGCTGGGGTTCAAAGAGACAGGAGCTCCAGTCTGTCTCACTTCCCCTTGGAAAACCTTTCTGATGCTGCCAAACAATATTTACACCAGCAGGGAAACTGAGTTTTGGAAAACTTTTCCAGGCTCTGAAGAAACCAAGCAACCTGAGACTTTGATAAGCCTTGGTAAATTTAAAAACTCTTGATGCTATCACTGTAACACTTGTATTAGCCCATCAGATATCACAGATTTACAATTTGAGGAATGGATTTCAGTTAAGAGATAAGAACAGAGGTTTGGCAAAAAAACCTGTTATTTGGAGCAAAATTCTCCTATTGTCATCTCTGTTGAGCACGTTATGATATCTTGCATTTCTGCAGCCACAGGTACAGGTGCTCTGCTCTGCAAGCATGTGAACATACTGTTCACTAAGTTGGGTCAGTGTCTGCAGCCAGAAAGCTTTAAAAAGCATCAAGCCTACTTCTTTTTCTGGGACCTTCAGCTTTCTAGCTGTCTGGAGGGAGGGATCAGGTGAGGTCCTGTTTTCTCTGTCCCAGAAAAAAGTGCTATGGGGTCTGGCAGTGCTTTAAGAGCAGTTCTCCCCCGTCCCACCCCTGTTTCATGGGACTTTTTGAGGATGGATTTCTGAAGGTGCTTTCCACTGGCTCAGGCAGATTCTGGATGGGTAAAAGACAGCAGGAACTTTAGCTCCTGCTGCCTGGTTGTTCGGCTTGGGACCCTAAGAATTCATTTCTTTTCCCTTTTAAATATAAACTGAGTTCTAAAAGCACTCTTAGACTGAACTACTGGACTCTGTCCTTGCCAGGCACCTCATCCAGTCTTGCACCCTTAACACAAATAGAGATTCAGATCAGGTTTTATTCCTAGAACAGCATTTCGTATTTGAAGATCTGAATTACAGTCTTGCCAGCTCGTACCACACAACTCAAGACTTGCAAAGGAAAGTCCTGAAGTGCAGCTCCCTCCTGGCCTGATGTTTGTCTCTCATCTCTGCTTCCCTTGTAATCGGCCCAGAGAAGATTTCTGAGATACTTGAACGGCTGCCAGGATCTGCATGGGAGGCAGGGGCCTTGGCATGTGAGCCCTGACACCTGATGCTTAGTGTGCATTGAGGCAGTGCCAGCTGGATCCGCCGGCCCTGGCGAGTGCAGCCCTTCTGTCTCGTCAGCGAGTTACCTGATCAGGCTGCTGGCTGTGCTCTGGGCTGCTCTTCCTCTTCCTTCTCCCCTGCTACTCAAAAGCCTTGCCACTGCCTCCTACCTTCTCTCGAGTTTCTGTCCTCATGCCTGTTGGCCCCTTTGTCCATGCTGGTGTCAATAGGCTCCAGGTTTGTTTTTTATCACACCTGGCTCACGTGTGTGTGGCTGTACAGACACCTCAGACACGCCACTCACAGCAGGTGTTTTACAGCTTTTTAGAAATGCTCCTGGTTTGCAGGCAGCTCCTGCACTCAGGTGCCTGGTGGAAGCAGATTAACCTCTTCACTCCTCTGAAAACAACTGAGCAAGGGGAAGAACCCCACAACTCTGCTACTTCAATCACCCTTCCCTAGTGGGAGGACCTGCCAGCATTAACCACCTGCATTTGGAGTAGTCCAGCCTTCCCTCAGGCTTCAGTGGAAGGTGTGTGCAAATGAGCTTCCAGCGCAGATATCCCAGGCTGAAGTCCTGCTGCAGGGTTCCCTTGGTTTCTTGCTTCATGCTTCCATCTAAGGAGTGACTGAAAAAACTGAGGCTGTGTTAACTGAGTTGTTGGCTAAAATAATGTGCTGGATAAGAGCAAGAGCATTTCCCATGTACAGCCCATCTCCCTTTTACTCCGTCTGTCCTTTTAGTCCTGTGTAGCCTTGGGAGTTTGCTGCATGTGCATGTTGCACTGTGGACATCTGTCCTCTCCTGTGTTCTCAGAGACCATTTAATTTTGAGAAAACCAGCAGGGTAACGTGGCTGCCACCAGTGACATTAATCTTGGTAGAGTTTGCACTGAAATGTGCCTCAGAGAATCTTTTGGGTCACCGAGGTTTCTTCTTGATGTATATTCTGCTGAATAAGGGGACCAGAAAAGGTTCCCTTGGAGAAAATGTACCTCTCATTATTCCTTGCTGTAGAGCAAAGAAAGGAATCTGGTTGTTGTAACTTCCATGACCCTGCTCTTTGTTCTGCTTTGCTGAGGAATCGCTGGGGACCTCAGGTGACTCCTTGAGGGTGGGAGGGGCTGTGCTGCAGTCAATGGAGGTGTGGGAGGAGGGGAAGGAGGTCAGCCTGGGCTTTACCGTGTCCTCTCACAGGTGAGCAGAGCCGTGTGACAGTGGCTGATAAATACTGGTGTGCCCCTCGTGTGGCAGCAGGGACGGTGCTCATACAGCAAAGGGTGAAAGTGGCTCTGCTGCTGGTGCTGAGCTGTGGCTGTATTTAAGAATTTTCTCATTTTCTTATTGTCAGCAACTTCATCAGGACACACCATCCAGTGAGTCAAGCTGAGCTCGGAAGACAGCCATTTCCAACAAGAAATAAGAAAAATACCTTCCTGGAATTGCATTGCTCAGGCTTCAGCCCTTGTGTCAGGACAGGTTCAAACAAACACAATGTCCTTTGGGCAAGTCTCTGGATTTCAGGTGCGCCTTTCTCTCCATCCAAGTCACTTCTCACAGCTCTCCTGTGCCAGGGAACAAGGTCTCTGGAGAGCAGGGAGAGGAGCAAGCCCAGCCCCCAGAGCTGCTGGGAAGGTTCACCACACATGTGCTCAGTCACAGCCGTGGGGCTTGGGCTACCAAAGTCTAGGGTGCCTCTATGGGCTCAAGGCCCCACAGCACAGGGTTGTGCTTCAGGTCTGGCCGTGCTGAGCTCATGCCCTGCTTCAGTGGCAGTGTAACAGTGGTGAGAGTTTTGCACCACTTAATTCGTGGTTTGTCTCAGTCTCTTCTGCCTTCACTCAGAGCCAGGATGAAAAAATACACAAAGGAAATGCATTTTCTCGTGTTTGGGCTTGGTTGTTTATTAAATCTTATCAAAAAGTACAGAGCGTTCAGTAGCACTTCCAGCTACCTGCTAGAAGCGAGGAAAATGGAGCAAGATCCAGCTGCTACAAGGTCTCTTAAAGTTAAATAGTCCAATAGAGAATTAACACCTATATTATTTATCCTCTTAACCCAATATTTAACTTCCCATGACCCTCAGTGTGACACTGACTGACCAACCAGAAACTACTACCTGAAACCCATGAAAAATAAGGAAGATGAACAATGAGACACTTCCCAAAATCCTCCATCTTGTCCTATACCTATTACTGTACTATAAAACCCTCAAATGTAAAACCCTTTACCATGTGAAAGCACGCACTTCTATTTCACTGCACACCAATGATTTTAACATCACTCAAATTTGGAAGCCATCTCCAAGGCCTCAGGTCAAACGCAGTGTTCTCCAGGCAGTCAGTGCCAGAAAGTACAGAAAGCTCGAAAACCCCAGGTTTCTGGGATCCAGCATGTCGGGATCTGCCGTTGCCTGTTTTGTGCCATTTTCCATAATCCTTGTTTGAGTTTCTGCGGGCCCTGAGGCGAGCTGGCCCTCTGCGGCAGCCGCTGGCCCCGGGTCCGTCCCGCCGGGCAGGGCAGCGGGTGCCGGGGCGAGCGCGGTGCCAAGCGCCGGCTCTGGGCTCTGTTGTGACAGAGCTGTCCCGTGTCTGGTCCTGCTGAGCCAGACTGGGATCATTCTGAAAGGATGTTTGCAAACGAAAGCTGATAAATGCCACAAATACCAGCCCAGAGAGCGCCGTGGTCTGCAGCAATCCAGGCTGCGTTTCTCTGGATGGTTGACGGTTTTGATCAGCCGCTGCTCAGTGTTTTGTACTAATTGTGTAATTTTTGTGTCACTGACCAGTCCTTGCAGTACTGAATACAGACTAAATGTCTGTAATTCCCCCAGTTGCCATCCTGGACTGTGAAAATATTTTTAGTGAAAAAGAGAAGTTATCTATAGCTCCAGAGAAGTACATAGTTCAGAGGTTTTGCTTATCTTAGTTTTGGTCAGTAAATTGTCATTTATTATCTGGGCAGGGAGAGAAAACTTGATAAACTCTCACCATCTAGGATATCCCAGTCTTGAAACCAATAATTAGATCAGCATCACTTTCCAAAATCCATGGAGACTGTCACCACTGAGAATCACTGCCATGACAAATTTTCACAGGAATCAACAAGACAGAGAGCAAGAACATGATTTTAAAAGGTATTTTGCAATGAACAACATCTATTCCCTATTTCTTAGGAAGGGTGTGTCTCTTTTTAAATGACGTTTTGTACATCTGGCTTCACTCCCATTTGAAACATTTGGCTAGAAAAATAATTATATGCTATTATATGCTCTGCTAGTCAGAGTGGAAAGATTTCTTTGCAGCCATGAAGAAGATGGGATGCTTGTGTGCTAAATTCACATCCAAGTGAATGCTCTCTATATAATTTAATCAGATATTTCTTTTTGGTTTTCCTCTTGATTAAAAATGGGGTGCTTCTCTCAGGACTGGGTTAATATCCCTGGAATTCTCCATTTCCCCACATTCTGCTTGCACAGACAAATTTCTGGTCACGAGGGAGTCCTGCTGGTCTGGTTTATCTGCTGAAAATTGGTTGTACTCTTTGCTTTTTTTAGGAGATTTATTTCGTGAAACAAAACCAGCAGATGAATTCTGCTGAGTCTCTGTGAGTCACCCAGCAGCAATGGCAAAGCTGGGAGGGAGAACTGGGGAGAAGAGCAGGGATTGATGAATGGGCATTGACCTGAAGATCTGACCCAGCACACATTTCAGGTGTTTCCAAAAGATGAATACTCAGTTGCTACCTCCAGGTACCCCACCAGTGGGGTCATGTAGTTACCAAGAAAGGTTTTTAAAAGTCTGTTAACAAAATTATTTACAACTGGTGCTCACACAGGCCATGGTTCACTGGGCCTGAGCACTGAGATATGCCTGGCTGGCAACAGAGGACAAAATAATTATGAAATTAAGAGTCCACTCAGAGACAAAACACTTGGCACATTCATTACATTATTTTGCCTGTAAAAAGCTGTGCAGACCAGAGAAATCAAATCTTTGGCTTTCCCACCCTATGCATCATCTAGACAGAAGATGGGCAGTTCCCAGGTACCTCTGAACCCCCTCCCTCACCCTCCCCACTGAGGCCCTGCAAGCCTCAGTGGCCTCGTAACCAGCAAGAGCAGAACTGGTCACCTACTAAATCTGGTGCTGCTCTCAGCTCACCCACTTCCTGTAATATCAGCAAATACTTTTGCTTTTGTAAATCTGTTTTTCCCTCCATAATGGGGTGCCAGCAGGACCAGAAATGCTTTGGATCCAGGAATGTGCTGTTTGGCAGGCAGGACAAAGAGATTGCTCATCCAGAAGGGCAAAACAGGACTAATGGTTTTGTTTGCTGGGGAGAAATGGCATGGAAGTCAAGCCAACAACTCCTGCATGCCATCAGAAAGGTGCTGTTGGATGCTACTTTTAATGGCAGGCATTGACTTTAGTCATTAACGAGAAACGTTTTCAGTAACTAAAATACAGTCAGATCCTGCAATTCTTCTGAGGTTGCAGAGTCTCTCCATAGATGCTGCCCACTAATGTCAGGCTCTCCCTGAACTAGGCAGGGCAGCTGTTCTTCCTGGCCTGCTGGAAACAGTGCAGCTATGACACGTTCCTGATATCCCTTAGCTGCAGGGCGTGTTTCATTCTGCTGCTCCAGACAACTCGATAAAGGTTCCTTCCACCCACTCCAGTTAACCCGCCCAGACCGAAACAATACTGTACTCCTGAAGGATCGTGCCCATTTGCTTAGTTAAAATTTGCTTAAATTGGTTGTTTCATACAAAGGAACACTTAATTTGATTTCAGCGTGTTTTCTGAGCCAACAGTAATAATGTTAGATGCATATCAGAGGGCAATTGCTACAGTTCTTTATGAGTAAAGTTATTTTTAAGAATCATTATCCTTTACTTGACACCAAGATTTCATGCAGCATAAAATAAAACTTGGTTTCCATTCCTTAGAGAAAGAGGAGGAAAGTCTTCAGCTGTTATATAAGAAATCACAAATTTCCTTTTGCACTGTTGTATTCTCCTTAATTGTTCTTATTGTCCACACCTACAGGAAAACTTGACATTTCTTTTTTCTATCATTTGAGACCACTGGAACTATCCACGCTTTCTTATTATTTTACCTCTGTCTATGGAGTCCCTCAATGGACGTGAACACCTGATGGATGTGAATCCCTGTGCCTGTTCGGGAATGACAGCAGTTACCCACCCTGTTTCCCCTGGACATAGGAGTCACAGAAGCACAGAATCAATTAGGTTGGAACAAAACCCCGAGATCGTCGAGTCCAACCTATGGCCCAGCACCACCTTGTCAACCGAGTGCCACATTCAGTGTTTCCTTAAACAACTCCAGAGAACGGTGACTCCACCACTTCCCTGGGCTGCCTGTTCCAATGTCTAATCACCCCTTCGCTGAAGAAATTCCTCCTAATGTCCAACCTAAACCTGTTCTTATGGCTGTGTCCCCTTGTCCTGTCGCTGGTTCCCCGGGAGAAGAGCCCGACCCCCACCTGGCTACAGCCTCCTGTGGGGAGTTGTATAAAGCGATAAAATCCCCCCTGAGCGCCCTTTCTCCAGCCAAACATCCCCAACTCCCTCCAGAGCTCCTCATCAGACTTGTGCTCCAGATGCTTCACCCAGTTCTGTTGCTCTTCTCTGAACCTGGTCCAGCACCTCAATGTCCTCCCTGAGCTGAGGGGCCCAGAACTGGACACAGCACTGTCACCTTCCTGTGCCATCCTGAGGGGACGGGGACGCACATGGTGCTGTGGGAAGGGAGGGTCAACTCTGGAGAGCAGGAGTGGGGACGTTGGACCGCGCGGGGACACTGCACCCTGTTGGGATGGGGACAGCCCCACCGAGGGAACAGCTCCGGTGATGCGTCCCCTCTTCCCCGTCCCTCGGACCGCTCCCGGGGCCGGGGCCGCAGCACGGCGGCGCTGAGGGCGGCTCCGCCGCGGCCATGTTGAGGGCGGGGAGCGCGGAGGGCGCGGAGGCGGCGCCGGGGCCGCTGCGGGCGCGGCGCCTCCTGCTCCCAGCGCCCGCCGCTCCCGCCGCTCCCTCCGCTCCCAGCGCCCGCTGCTGCTGCCGCCGCTCCCGCCGCTCCCTCCGCTCCCAGCACCCGCTCCCGCCCCCGCCGCTCCGAGCCGCCCGCAGCCGCCGCCGGCGGGGCCGCGCTCCATGGCGACCCCCAGCCCCTGCATCGTGGTGAGTGAGGGGGCAGCCGCCCGCGGGACGGGGGATGCTGGGCGCCGGGGCCGCTGTCCCCCGCCGGCCCCCCGGAATACGGTGATCTGTGAGGGAGCGCGGGGGGTGGCATGGCATGGCGTGGCGTGGCGTGTCGTATCGTGTGTTGTGTCGTGTGGTGTCGCGTCCCTGGGCGCCGGGAGCCGCCGCCCCGCGGAGTCACCTTGAGTGCAGCCCCGGCCTCCCGGCGCCGGGCCCGTCCCTGCCCCCGGCCGGGCGCGTCCCTGCCCGAGCGGCCGCGGCTCCCTCGGCGAGGGATCCGGGGGGATCCGGAGCCCGAGGGCAGCGGGCAAAGCCGGCGTTGGCGCCTCCGGAGCGAAGGTGGAAGAACTTCCCCCAGCGCCTCACAACTTCCTATTCCTGTTGCTGTTTGCGGCGTGCGGGAGGCTCTGGCTCTGGTCGGGAGAGCCCCACGTGTGTGAGCTGGGTCTGGTTCTGCAGGAGCAGCATCCTTTATATTTTTGCGTTATTGCCGCATCTGCAAAGGCGCTTCATGCTCATTTTAATTTATCGTTTTAATGCAAGTGCCGGTGCTGATGAAGTGCGTGCGGTGTCTGATGGCCGAGCGCTGTGACGGCCGCGAGGTTGCGACAGTAAATCCCTGCAGTCCATAAAAAGCCCGATAAAACCTGTAGGAAGGGCCCATTCCCTGCCAGATGCAGAACGGAAGGTTTAGTAGACACGCTGGATATAACGATGGGTCAGACCAAAGAAAAACCCCATGAGTTTTGGGAAGGACCTGCCTTGTTTCTTAAAATAATTCCCTGTGGACTGCAGGGACCATGAGCTGGAGCTGTGTGTGTGTGTGTGTGTGTGTGTGTGTGTGTGTGTTTAGCTCACACAGAGTCAGTTTTGGATGGGAGGGTGAAATGAAAATTAAATTGCCCAGATAAATACTCATTAAAGATTAATCAACAAAACCCTCATGTAAACACTTGTCTGACCGCTGGCCAGGTAAGTGTTTCCACAGGCACTGAAATAAGATTTGAGTCCTGCAGGGGTACTGTAGCCAAAATGGATACAGAAAATGCCTGCCCTGGTGAACTGTCAGCAATAACCTTCTGTTTTCCCTCTGAAATTCTTTTTCACATAGTAGTGCTCGACTACGTAACCAGAGAGGGAAGTAATTAAAAAAACACATCATTTTCAAGCTGCAGCAGGGTTAGGGTTCAAGGAAGACTCTGTTTGATGTGACAGTGTGCCCTGAACCTCAGCAGTGTTCGCTATCATTATGTACGTATGCTAATCCCTTGTCCTAATTAATATGCACTTACCAGTGTTGCAGGCTGTTTCATACAGGGAATTTGCCCATGTGGAACAGGTTGCTGAAAGCTTTAATTTCAGATTCTGAACCTCCCCGTTTGGGAAACGGTGGTCAGAGCAGGGTTGCTTCACAGCAGCATAGCTTGTCATGCTCACGTAGCTCCCTTGTCTTGTGCTGCAAACTGGCTCGCATGTTTTGTTGTGATCGAGTGTTGTGGAGATTTGGAAGGTGTCCATGTCAGAACCTCTGCTTGCTTAATTGCAGATGCAGGTTTTGCATTACACTGGGAAAATTAAAGGGTTTTAAAAGCTTGATTATTTTTGTAATGGAATATAGAGTTTCATTGAGGTGTAGTAACTCCACTTTTCTACTCTCTACTGGAGAAGAACGTTGTAGGACTTTCTTTCACGCATTGCATAACAACTCGCAATATTTCAAGTAACCCTTGTGAACTCTTATATTACACTGTACTCCGTATTCAGTGTGACTGGTGTTTCTAGAGAGGGGAAGGTAAGGTGGTTCTGATCAGTGTCGTGGGTTTGATAGCTTTTATTCATGGGTTTGATAATTTTTACTGAAGAAAGCAAAGGACTTGAAGTTTCTTAGCACAGACTTTCTATAAGACTTTGTAGAAATCTCACCTTATTTCCTTTTCAGATTGGCGATGATGAACAAGGTTACGACCTGGATTTGTTCTGCATACCTAAACATTATGCAGATGATTTGGAAAAAGTCTATATTCCTCATGGGCTCATCATGGACAGGTTTGTTTGACTTCAGACAGTACACTGATTGCATGAAACTGGAATAAACATCTTCCAGTGATAATTTGCTGCTTGGAGACTGTCTAAATAGATTATATGTACATTCGAGTCTCTAATTAAATGTAATCTCCTTTTTTTTCTTGCTTCTAAGAGTTCATTCATTTGCAGTCATGCTTTTCTTTGAAAATTGGTCATAATTCTCAAGCGAAATTTTGTAGTCTGTAGCAACTTAGGACTTTCTTTCCAGTGTTTCTTTGATGTTTTACCTTCTTAAATCTAACTAGATGTTTTGTTATGTCAGTTCAGTCTGAAAATATAGTCTCTTGAATTTCCATAAGATATTAATAAAAGTAAACTATGAATCACATCATTTTAGACTCTCTCATGTTGATGTGGTAGATAAATAATGTCCACCTTTCTCCTGCACCCAAGAAAGACATTATCCTCTGCAAATATCAATCTGTCACTTCTGTGATTGCTGAAATCTGTGATGTGCTGTGCAAGTTTTATCTCGTGTGATCAGAAATGTGTTCATAAGCCTACAAGACGTTTTTGTTTTACTTTGTATTTGAAAGTTGCTAATTTCCTTTATGAGAATGAACAACAAATTCAGTGAATTTAAACCTATTATGAGCGGTGCTGGATGGGTCTTCCAGTGGCTCTTGTGACTAGGAATGCATTTAGGTTTTGTGTGGTTCTGTTTAACTAGATACAATGAGCATCTCTATAAAAAAAAGTTTCTTTTTAAATATTAAAACTTTACACTGGAAGTCCATATAGAGGAAAAAATTGGACAAAGTACACATCATTAAGGAATTGACGTAAAGTTTGTAATGGTTGGCTTTCTCTGAGAAACCTGCTGTCAGCTGGCACACAGTAAATGCAGACCATGCTTTCTAAAATAAATGGCAAAATAAATTTAGAAACAATTATTGCAGAAAAACAGTGCAGTGTTCTCTTGCTCTGCCTTGCTGGTATTGTATTCTGCTTTCAGGACGAATTTCTGGCATTCTGATTTGGCAAATAAACATAAACTCTTCAGTTTACAATTTGAGAGTTTTCTCACTCGTCAGCTGGTGAGGGCTGCTCTCTTTGGGGTTGTGTTAGCTTACATTGCTCTTTGCATGGAAGCTGAACCTGTCTTTGGAAGGAGAGAACACACCTTCATGTCTCATATCTGACAGTGGAACAGTTTCAGGGTGTTAAGGTTTGCTTTGGCTGCCTGTGATGTAGGAAAACAAGCGCATTTGGCAGCGCTACTGTTGGATTAACCTTGAAAAGCAAAACTTTGTTGACCAGTAACATATAAAAGTGACCAAGTGGTGGGCAAATATTTCCAAGCAAAATGTGTTTCCAAGTTCACTCTGTGTGTTTGCTGCTGCTAGGAGTATCAAATGCTGCTGTTGTGATGAACAAATGAAATGTTATGACAGCTCACTCTTCCTTGGTTTTGTTTAGGACGGAGAGACTGGCACGAGAAATTATGAAGGGCATGGGAGGACACCACATTGTGGCACTCTGTGTACTCAAGGGTGGCTATAAATTTTTTGCTGATTTATTAGACTACATCAAAGCTCTGAACAGAAACAGTGACAAATCAATCCCCATGACAGTTGACTTCATTAGGTTGAAGAGTTACTGTGTAAGTATCTATGCAGTACTGTGCAATTTTTAGCTAAGTTGACTACAAATTATTAACAAAGGTGGTTTAATATTGTTACTGCCCTAATATGCTAATATTAAACAAATAATTAAGGGAATTAAGAACCACAATCCAATTTACTCTTTTGCTACCTTATTATATAATGTATTTTCTTTTAGACCTTGATATCTCCTCACCCCAGTAAAGTCATTGTGCTGAGGAGAGAGACCTTTTACATGTCCTTTACTTGTTCAACAATTTCCTCTCTGCCCTCTACCCCATCTCTAAAGCTGTGGCTCCAGACTGGTACAGAGAATTCTCCTGCAACTATTATTACAAAAATTTAATTCTGGGAGTTTTTATATGGCCCAGACATCGTTCTTGGACAGGGTGACTTGAAAGCTGCAGAAATGGTTCCCTCTTTTTTTTTTTTTTTTTTTTTTTTTTTTTGAATGATCCAAACAATGAATAAAAATAGTTGTATTTGGCCATGAGGAAACACTAGATTCATAAACCTAGATTTGTGATTATTGGCCTATGAATATGGCATTACCTTTTCAAGACAGTGCATAGGTTGCCTTGGGTTTAGATTTTTAGGGAAGGAATTTCTTTTGATTCTGAACACAAGTATTCAACTTTGTTGGGAAACAGAACATTCTGTAACACGAAGTAATTTTTAGGTTTTACAGAAGGAAGAACAGGGTTATGTTGTGCAGGTCAGGGGAAGAAGCAGGTGTGTGTCAGCACTGTATCATTTCCAGCTTACTGACAGCCAAGTCTCATGTTTTAGGGATTTCAGAAATTTATTATTTTTTCCCTAAGACCATCTATAAGATGGAAATAATGACTGTTTTGTTTCAGTTTAAAGTGTTTGAATACATTGTTTCACAGTGTTATGCTGTTTATTCTGCATCAGCAGCTTTTCATTGAAGTCAGGGTTACTTGTCACGGGCTGTAGACCGGTCCCTATTCCAGCAGAAAATGACAGATAACTCAATTGAAAAATCACTCTCATCCTTTGTTTCATTAAACTGTGAAACCCAAGATGGAATATTTACAGACTTAGTCTGGACTGTTGCAGAACTTGATAAATCCATTATTCTTATTGAGCTCTCCATTGACGTCTCATGCCAAAGCCAAGAACTGCACAGGGCTTTGGTCCAGTCCTTTTGCAGGACGGGCAGCCCTGGCTGCCTGAGGCACACACAGCTTCAGGGGTTACCTGGAGACCACCCTCAGCTCTGCAGAGCTCGAGGCACTAATTTAGTTATGTGCTTTAATGAGAGTGTCAGGCTGGGCAGGAGGGCTCGTGCCAACCTCTGGTTGTATCTCACAAGGCACTCTGTGCTTGTGCACTGTGTTAAAATCAGTGAGAGAGAGCAGTTTGAGCCTCTTTTCTTCTGTAGCTCCCAAAAGGGGAGGCTCCTGCCTCCAGTCCACTTCACCCCAAGGCCCCACATGCTCATATATTCTGCCTGTAAAAGCTGCAGAAAACTGAATGTCTCTATTACAGAATAGTAGGTTAAGAATATGGAATTATGACTTCCACTTGTTTTTTTCTTGGAGAGGAAATTGTGTATCTTCTGCTTTCTCCACTTAAGAACACTTCCAATAACTTACTTACCTTGTTTAAAAAATCAGTACAAAGACTATACCCTTCGTGCTCTCTACTTTCTAATTCAGAAAAAAATACTGGAGAAATAGTTTGAAACACTTGAAAAAAATCTCTGCTAAAAAGCCAGGCTAACTTTTTATTGATATCCCACGTGTGTTTTGGTTCATTTCTTTACTACAGCTGTTTTTGTTTATTCCCCCTCAGAACTACAGTGCCTTGATATTAATAGGGGAGTGAGCAGCAAAGTAAGTTTCATGGAGATTACGATCCTGTTTTTACTACAAAAGCAAATGGATGAGAAGAAAAGCAGAGAAATGTAGGCAGAAAGCTGTTGAACCCAAACGTTTTCCTTGCGGTGTTGGCTTGAGGGTTTTTGATTTTGTCAGCCAGTTCTATAAAAGAATGTTTTCTTGTTCTGGATGAGTGAGGAGCTGCTGTTATGTGATGCCTCCACTACACTATTCATGAGCATTTCTCTTCTGTAGGTGGTTATCTCTTAGGTGGTTATTAATATCCAAATTTAGGTCCTTTAGATTGCATAACTTAATAGACTGGAAAAGATTATCCTATCATGGACATGTATGTAACAGCTTGGCTGGGTCTCCGTCAGTGTCAGAGTGCTAAATCTGCTCGCTAGTTTGGATCTGTGCTTTGCTACAGGAAGGGATCTGTGTCCAGTGGTGTGAAAATCATCACAAACTGTAATGGGCAGTTGAAAGTGGAGCTTTCAACTCTCTTGTCGCTGTCTCTGGATGTAATTACTGGATCTTGCTGCCTGCCTTTACAGACTGAATAAAAGATGTTAAAAATATCCTGGTCGCATAAATGAAGCAGATGAACTTTTGTAATGGTTCTGTAATTGATATAATTGAGGTTCTATTCTTGTTTCAAACTGATCATTTAATATTTACAAGCATATGGGGGTTTTTTTTCTGTTGCAATGCAAAGTTCATACTGTACTGCACCCAAAATAATTCTCTAAGAATACTGACATGATCAAGCTATGATTAGACTTTACTTGTAACTCCAGTTTCCAAGTCCTTACGGATGAATTTTAATGATCTGGCAAACTGTTAAGAAATGGAATGATAGTGTTTGTGATCAGATCCAGCTCTCAGTACTCTTGACAAAGAGTTTATTCTGTTTGTGTTACAAGAAGAATGGTTTTTCACCAGTCTCCTGCATTTAAGCATGGAAATGAGCAAATGTTGCTTGTATAGTCATGAAGGGCAGCCAAAAGACAGATGTATTGCACTGTCACTGGTGAATATAGGGATTTTCGGTGGAGAACGTGCTAAACTCTGGTCAGGCTGTTCACAGCAGTAATCTGAAAGGTCTCTGCTAACCAAACCTTACAACAGATACTATAAGGAACTTAAAATGCCACCTTAAAAGGTGATCTTGGAGTCACTTGAGTCAGAAGTTACAATCTTGTAAAACATTATTGTTTTCCAGCAGTGGCAACAGGGAGGCAGTAAAAACAGATCTAAACAGTAAAACTCTTATGTGTTAAACCATGAAGCATTAAAGTCTTACCAATACTGAACTCAGAAATAAGGCTCCTGAAGATAATTAAAACATTGCTTAATGATTAAACAAAGTTCTTGCCAGTGGAAATCTGGTTACAGCCAATGTCAGAAATCTTTAACTGTTTTTCCACCCTTTCGTTGCTCAGGAACTTAGCACCTGCATATGAAATCTAATATGAACTGTGAGACACGGTCAAGGTTTAAAGTCAGTTGCATGAGTTTAATAAACTGCAAAGACTTGTGAGGCACTCCTAGCAGCTGTTTTTAACTTTCCTATATAACAGTTCATTTACGTTTTTATCACAGTTTAGATTTACAGAAGCAAAATGCAGTGTAGTGATGGTGTACCTGTGTTGCTGCTCAATTGTATAAGAACTAATTTGATTTGTTACCAATATTGGCTGTAAACTAAGCATAAGCTTTTCTGGCTATTTTTGTAGTTTATTGTTCTAAATAGCAATCAGTGCCTTGTTTGCTGTCTATTCTTGTTATGATTGCCTATTCTTATTCAGAGTAAGACTTTCTAAAGCAATAAAGTATAAAATGTAAATTACCAGCTATATAGCATCCTGTAGCTTGGAAACCAGAAGTGCTTTTTGTCCTGTTTCTGTATCTGTGGAGAATGCATAGTTAGTCTTTGCTTTTTAGATACATATGTGTATATAATGGTCACAGATGAGAGATGATGCCTGTGTTGATGCAAATCTCTTGTCAAACAGTCTTTAATCTGAAATACCATCTTTGAAGTTCTAATTTCTTTGTTCATAGAGAGATGCTGTTGCTGCTGTGCTTCTGAAAGCTTTAACGTTTACTAGTTGTGTACTTCAGAGTTTTGACATTTACTACAAGAAGAAAATCAGTTTAATTCTTCTGATGCTAATGTTCACCCTCCTCTTTCTTAGAATGATCAGTCAACTGGAGATATCAAAGTCATTGGGGGAGATGACCTCTCAACCTTGACTGGAAAGGTACAGCCCTCTGTGTGTCTGTGTTGTAGGAGTGTGGGAATTCATACTGTTGAGATGTGAAAGGTGCAGCACACATCAGGAACACACATCCTCATGATAGGCAGTGACAAGAGGAGGAAAGAGGAGAATGTAAATTGGGAATCTGCTTTTCTCCAGTGATTCTGCGGAGATTGTTGAGCCAGATGTCAGCCATTGCTCCTACTCTGTCAGAACATATCACTTTCCCCTTCTCCTCACAGGTGATTTTTAAGACATGTATATCAATGTAAAGGATGTAGGTATGACATGTCTCTGCAGTAGGACACTCTTCTCTAGAAGAACAGGAATTGTATAGACTCTGTTTTGATCTCTTTGGCATAGAATCTAGAATTTTCAAAGTCTGAATAATTCAAAGACTGTATTTAACGTGAGCTGTTGAGAAGGATCTCAGCTAATTGTTATTAGAGCATCAGAGATGTTAAACTACAAAGCAGTTGCTGTTACACATGTAAACATACATAAATGGTGATACAAATATTTTACTGCACTGAAAATGAGTTATGAAGATTAGTAAGAAATTGTATGTTGTCTAGGTACTAATGGATTTGTTTTTCTTTTTCTTCCTACCAGAATGTTTTGATCGTAGAAGTAAGTACTGTATTTCACTTGGAAGTTCTAATGTGTGACAGGTAAAAGAATTCTAATAGAAGTTGTTCCTAAGCCAGAAAACCTACAGTTTCTGATTTCAAGGCTTCCAGCTTCTGATTTCAGGCCTGAATTTTGCAAGTGGTCTCTGAATTTGAACTAAGCTGTGTTTTGAATTCTCAAATTGCATTCAATTGCTACATTTAACCAGGAAAATCGCCATCTAAAATGGTTTGTATTTTCTTTCGGTTTCCTGAGATTTTATCAATTCTAAAATGTCTAATTTTTTTTCCTTTTTTTTTTTTAATTTGAAAAAGTAGCCTGAAAAAAGTGATACTAAGCATGTTATTGTTCTGGTTTCATCAGAACAAGCTAGGAAACTAAACTGCAGAGGTAGAAAGAGATTCCTGATATGAATATCCTAAAATAAGTGAAAAACAGATCTAAGCCCAGCGTCCCTGTGTATAATTTGTTTAGAGAATAGTGACATAGAGAATGTTAATCTTAATTGGCATTTTGCAATTGCTAAATTCCAATTCCTCTGTCTTGTCATGGTTCTCTGGGTGATACCAGGTTCAGTACAGCTCAGTTTGACTGCCTGGTAGATGCTGTTGCTTAATTCTTGCTTTCATACCTCTGTCTTGATGAACACCATTGCTAATGTGCAGCCAATGTCACTTTCCTTGAGTACAATTGACGATTTCAGGATAGGGAAGCAGCAGCAGTAGACAGGAAAAGTGGATGTGCAATCTAATAACGTGTTAAGGCTCCAAATAATGGAAATGGCCTGTTTGTAAGCAAAGAAACAACTATGGCAACTGATTCATCAGCCAAAGGAAAGGATGTTTCCTCTCATGAAATGTGTTTCTATGTATTATTTTCCTAATTTGAGAAGGTTATATTATTCCACAGGAAGCACATGCAGTTCCAAAACTCCTACCAAAATAGTATGCCTACAGCAGTCATTGTGTGATCAGTGGTGTCCTTTGAAGTATATTTTGCTTCAAGACAGATGTGTCTAATTATGTATCTGCTCCATTTCAGATGAATGTAATCCCCAGATTAGGTTAGTTTCTTATTTGTTCAGTGACTCATCTGTCCAGTGGCTGGTCTTACACTCAGATATGAACACCTACTAATCACCATTTTAACTGTCAAGTGATAAAATGCACATCTATTGTAAATTAATGTCTTGAGTGCTAGGCTTTTCTTTACTGCATCCCTTTAATGTCCAAAAAAATTCTGTACAAAGTGGAGATTCATCTCCAATAAACAGCTCATCACACAACAGAAAATCAATAATAGGTTCTGGTTTTTTCTTAGAGCATGGAAGTAGCTGTTTATTTACTAACTTTGATTTTTATCTATATACCTCTACATCTTCAGCTTCTGTGGAGTTTAATGATTAAAAGCATTGAGTGTTAATGCTGCAGTTGCTCTGTTGAGTTTGTCGTTTGATTTTTATTTTAATTGGGAGTCATGGGAAAATCAGCTGAAAACATGGTATTTCTGCTTCTTTGCTGTCTGCCTCCTTCACTTCAAATAGATTTGATTTTAGGCCAGGGCAAGGACTATCCCTCTAAGGATGGTGTGATTGAGTCCAAATGAGGAGGCCATTTCTGCTGTTTCAGTTTCAAGCCATATATTCTCTTTTTATTTTTTGTTTATATGTGCAGTGAATGGAATTAAAATGCCATGTCAAAATATATTTAGTGTGTTTTAGACTTCAGAACTGCACTCAGACTTCCCTGTGCAATTTCTTCAGGTATTTCTTGTCTCTGTAAAGTAAATTGTAGTCCTTTTCCTTTAACTGCAGTAATGGGTTGTTCTGCCTGTTTTCCCTTCTTGCTTTTCTTCCCATTGAATGCTCTGTAACTGAGCTCAACAGTGAGACTAACGTTACTCTTATCATACTCGAATTAAACATTATCTCATTGCTGCAAGGAGCACAAGCCATAAAATATCCAGAAGGAGCCAAGAAGGTCATTCAGTGACTGCTTGTTCAGCAACTGCCTCCAAAGTCATGGTTATCCACAACAATTAAGCACTCTTGTTAATGTGTGTGATCATTTAACCAAGTGTGGTTGCATAAACCCAGCACTGTGTTTCGTGCCACCTGCATTTGCTTGTGAGTATTTTTACAGGCTGTAGTTTGCCATGTTTTCATGCTGCTGTGGAGGAGCAGTTTTGGTGGTAGAAACTTGAAAGTGCTAGTCTGACATGTTTAATATTCTGTCTTAAAAGAGTTTTTTTTTTTAATTTTCAGGATATAATTGATACTGGTAAAACAATGAAAACGCTGCTGTCTCTACTTAAACAGTACAATCCAAAGATGGTGAAAGTAGCCAGGTAAATGTTTGATTATTATTTGTGCTGGTTTTCATCTTAAGAAGGTTTTAAAAAACCCCAAACCAACAAGTAAAAAACAAACATAAAACACATTTCCATGGAAGAGAAACAGGAGGGAACATTTCTGAAGGAGTCATATGTGATGTGATCTGTTGAAGTCACTACTTGTTTAAACTCCTAAAGCACTTTTGCATGCTATAAGCATATATATATATATATGTTAAGGATTTTGGAAGCACTGTTCTTTCCAGTCTTATTGCTGGAAGAATTCCTGTGCTTCAGAAGGACATAACTTGTGCATGCCCAGAGCACCTCTTGCCTATCATATTATGATATGGTCTGTGGGCTTTTACCACTGAAGTCAAAGTTTAGAAGTATCTAGAAGAATCTAAATCCTTTGGTCTTAAAAGAAATACTCTTTTAAGTTAATAGAGGTATTTTCAACACAAAATTAGTTAATAAATGTAGACTTTAACTGGAAGGGGGAATAGGCAATATTAGTGGTTGTTGCTTACCTGTATGTAGGATCTCTCAAAAGATGTTGTTTTTGCTGGCACTGTCTGTAACTTCACTGTACTGCAGTGGGGTACCTGTGCAATGGAGACATTTTTTTTCTATTCTTCCTTCTTTAATTGTGAAATTTAATTGGTTTACACACTAACATGAGTGAGTGTATAGTGTGCATAGTGCAGCTGAGCTTTAGAGGTCATTCTGTGAGAGTCACCCAGCCATATGCTCTTCCAGGCTTTTCTACTTAGTTACACCTTTAATCAATTTGTTTCAAAACATTTCAAAATTAAATAACTTGCAACCAACAGGAAATGTTGAGGATGATATTGTATTATTAACCAATATCAACATTCCTCCTACTTCTTTTTAAATTGCATCTGTTGCACTGCTATGCTGTAGTTGTGTATTTTTTAATAAAAGCATAATGATTGCTGGGGATTAGAGATAAAGCAGAGCTGGGTGTAATATCTAATCACTTGTGTTGCCATAACAATGTCAGAGCAGTTGTTAGACTTAGCAGAACAGCTCTTCTTGCTGACAATCTGGAGGTGACCTGCTGAAGGTGAGGCCCTTGTGGATTTCTCCCTGACCAGTTTTTAAGTATGTGTCACTGAAAAGTGTAACACTTCAGTGTAAGTCTATGATACAATACAACATAATATAATATATCTGTGGAAAGACCAATTTCCTGTGTTTTAAAGCTGTTGCAGTAATTTGGGTCTGCCTAGGGAAAGACTTGACCAGGGAAACAGGATCATTCTAGATAGTCTTGCATCTTAGCTTCACTTTTCTCTCTTCTGTTTTCTTTGTTAATATTTTGATTATTTTGTTGTTGTGGTTGTTGATTAGGTTGGAGTTTTTGAGTTTTTTGGTTTGGTTTTGGTTTTTTTAGTTTCCTATTTATTTTCCTTCAGACAATTAAGTAGTTGTAGTAGGGAGATGTGAACTAATGCTAATTTTTTGGGGGTTTCTTTGATCAAATCCTACCCCAATTCTCAAAAATTAAGTCTCCCAATTAGAAGTTTCAGAAAGTAAAATCAAAACTGTCACTGTGGCAAATGAAGCCACATCTTCAGGGGTGATCCAGGAGGGGAGGGGGTCTGTGCTTAGTGTGCAGAGTTATGCCTGGTCCTGTTTGCATTCAGCCATAACCACCTTTTCTTTTCCTCCCTAAGTCTCTGTTTCCCAGACAGACAAATGTCAGGCCTGTGGGATTGTCTTATAAGAGGTGGAAGTGCTCAACTGAATAATGAGCAAACTACACTAAGCTAGCAGGGCATTTCTCTCTACCACACTACCCCCAGCTCTGTATCTCCATGCTTTTTACTCCTCTGACCATTAATTCTAGTATCTCTTGATCATCAATTACATTTTCTTTATGGGGTTAATTAGTACTTCCAATGAAAACCAGATAAGGACAAGTTGTGCAAGTGGAGTTGAGGTTACATTCACGCAACTGAACTTTTACTTCATAAAACTTAGGCTTTTGTTGTTTTTTTTTATTTGGGCCACATCCCAGATTGTTGCCTCTTTACCTACAAAGTAAATTGCACCTGAAGTTCCTAACATACATAAAATCCAAATGAGTGAATTTTCACAGTGAAAATCCATCCAGATCAGTGTCTCCCAGCCTTTTCCTTGCAGACCTGTTAGTTAGCCTTTAGGCTGTGAACCATTAATGATTCTCTGAAGTTTTGGTTTTGTCATTACGATCTTTTGTACCTGCAAGTACAGCAGTGGTTTAAAAAATGTGTAATTATGCTGTCAGTTATGCACACTTAGGTCTAACTTAGCTTCTCTGTCACCAAAACAGTCTCTTATATTTGTACATGGTGCTTTTCCATGTTTCAGTTGTACATTAATTTTATTTGACAGTTTGTTGGTGAAAAGAACTCCCAGGAGTGTGGGATACCGGCCGGACTGTAAGTGACTTTTAACAACCATTTTTCATTATGAAAAGTATGTCTGTGTATTGTGTACCTTTTGCTCAAAGTCCAAGGATGTTCCAAATAGGTTTTCACTAATTATTCTTGATAAAATTTGTTCTTATATAGATAATTTAAATATTTAGAATGTATTTTGAGACAGTTAATCAGGATTTGTAATATTTGCAACGTTTTATTATATTGAAAATCAAACTTTGATATTTTGGTCTAGGTTACACCATTGTCATGTGCAAATTCTCTCAACTTGCATTTAGTCAAATGCTTCAGTCAGTGGAATCTGCTGGATTCACCTTTTGAGACTTTTGGGAGTGATTTGTGTGCCTTAGCCTAGCAATAGCAGGAGGTGTCCTGCTATTTGGCTGTTCCCAAGAATGTGGGAGTTCCACATGGGGTAGCAGGTCTGATAAAAGTTTACAGTGATAAAATGCCTGAATTGGTACTGGTTATGCCTGGATATCTGAATTACTCCCTTCTTGTCCTCTCCTGTCTGTCCCAAGACCGTTAGTGAAGGAACAGCATCCACAGCAGGCAGTGGTAAGAGAGTGACAGCTCCTCCTGCCTTGGGCAGGGCTGTGTGATTTACCATGTTCCAGAGGCTAAATTCCTCTTGCTTTCATTATGGAAGTGAAGTGAATTGAGCAGCAGAATCACATCCTGTTCCTCCTCCAAGGTTGTACAAAGCTCTGTAAGTGAAGCTTTGTGATACCTCGAGGCTTCATTGAGGTGTTCCCCTCATTCCTGGGATCTCATTATAGGCTTAGCTGGGCTAATGGTACCTTTGGAGCATCTTGGACTTGTTTTGCCATCTGTCCTCAGAGACAACCTGTCCAGAGCAGGACATGTGAGCTCTGAAGGAGACAACAAGGCAGCAATGGCTCGGCCTCCATTTATCCCTGTATTGTGAGGCCCAGTAAGTGCTAAACATCACCTTGATTTTTTCAGAAGTGCCCACAGCCTTTTATTTGAAGTGCCTTTTATTTGAAGTTTACCTCCCTGTTTTTCCCATTGTAGCCAGGGAGAGAAAAAAGATACAGCTTTCCTGCTCAGGAGTCTTTCATTTTAGCACAAGGGGGAAAAGCCCTTTGGAGATTTTATATTTTAGATAATTTAATTATTTTTGTCATTTTATAGTGTGTATAGATAGGGTGGACTTACTGCCTGACAAAGCGTCCTGCTAGAATCTGGAATGGTGGATGCCTTCTATTTAGGCAGATTTTTTGGGAGATAAAAATCACAACCAAGTACAAAAACCAGCAACAAACCAAAGCCAAAGGCAAACCCAAAGCAGCCAGCCCACACGTGTTTCTGAAACCTGCAAATGACCCTTCCTGCAGCCCTGTCTGGACTGCAGGTCCAGCTCCCAGAGGTGCTGCTCTGGAATCAGGCTGTGGGGGGAACTTGTGTTCATGAGTCCCCTGCTGCTGCACTGGCATGTCAGGCATCTAGGAAGTGCCAGGAAGGATTGGCACTTTTGTATATATTTGCAAAGTCAGAGAATATTTTCAAGGAATTTTACATTCTCAATATAATATCCTGTCAGTAAATTTAAGAGCTTCCATTCATTTCTTGCAGACTAGCACCAGGCAGCTGTGTGGGAACCAATAAATACATCTATTTCATTTCCTTTAGTTGATAAATCAATAAAGTAAGTTAAAGTTGTAAAATAGCTGAAATATTAATCTGAGGGTACTTGGGTGGGAGAAATAAAATGAGTTACAATCTGTATCTATAAAATTCCATATTGTCTCTGTAAAAAGGTCTAGTGAACTCTAGGAAGTTCTTTTTCTAACACACTGGTGACTTATGGTCTTTTTCAGTTGTTGGATTTGAAGTGCCAGACAAATTTGTTGTGGGATACGCCCTAGATTACAATGAATACTTTAGAGATTTGAATGTAAGTAATTTTTCCCGTATGTTTTTCTCCATTTAAAACTGGGGAGGAGGAAGGAAGGGAAATCTCCTTACATCATTCTCCCTGCTCTGTAAATCATGCTTAATGTTCCAGTGACGAGACCAAGCCTGAGAGCAGCAGTGTTTGGAGCTCTAGTGAAACTAAAAAATTTATTTTGCTGCATGCAGAGTGGAGGCTGCACAACTGTCAGCTTTGAAATAATGTGAAGTTTGTGTGAAGTTCCTTGTCTCACCAGATGTCTGGAACAAATAAATGCATTTGCTTAGTTATATCAGAGTTCAAGAAGAGAGACCTGGGAAGAAGTTAAGAAGGGCTCACGTTTTATTATTTTTATCATTAACTCTTCATCTGGGTCTCATCAGACTCAGCAGACGCTGGGTGGGACAATTAGGAGAGGAGAAAAGAAGGCAATGGAGATTTCTGGACCAAGAAAAGGCCTAAGGTTTTCTGCATAAACAGTGTCAGACTGATTCTTCCTCCTGAAGTGTGTACAGCACACTTGTGTTGTTTTCAGAAGCTTGTTATTGATGTCAAACCTTGGTTTCTTAGGTTACTTTCCTAACAGGAGCTTTTCATTTTATTTTGTTTCAGCATATCTGTGTGATCAGCGAGACGGGGAAGCAGAAGTACAAAGCATGAAAGCAGAGTTCAAGTGACAACAGAGCTTTGAAATGTTTTGTTTACTGAGTCCAATATTTCACAGGCTTCAGCTCTGGTACACCAGCTACACTTGTAGAATGCCCCAGCCTCATTGCCATATGCTTACTGTAATTTATTGCATGTACAGTATAAGAGCTTGTCTTGTTCATTTATATTTTAGAAATGTAAACAATTAGTGCAGTTCTGCACTCCTTATTTTGATTTGCACTATGACTCTATCAACTATCGCTGCCCCTGGTTGGGTTGTGCTGTTTGTGAGCTCCAGAGTCTAACTTCTGCAGTGGTAAATTGCTTAAACCTCATCAACCCAGAACTGAAATAGTTCAAGTACTGTAAATGTAAAACATTTTATGATAGGGAAGTCTATTAGTAATATTTTTAAAATCTGTAATTTAAGTTTTATATTTTAATGCACAGATGTGATTGTGATTAATGGATAGTTGCACCTTTGGGTGTTATAAAGCATGAGGAGCAGCCAGTTACAGTATCTGTAATCTCCAAGGGGCTCATCCAAATCTCCTGGAGTTGCCTTATTGCTGTAAAGGAAGTCTGGGTGAAAAGTGTGTTTTTTCTTTTTTCTTTTTTTTTAAAGATGGAATGACAAAACAGAATGTTTAAAATCTAGTTTAGTTGAGCTGCCTATTTCTGTTAGATTTTTTTTCTTTAAAAAAATCCATCAGTCTGTGGAATTGCCTTTTACATTTAAACAATTTTAATATATTTGTGGGGAAAAGAAGTATTGTAATGTTTACTTTATAAGATCTACAAAGCAAAGTACTTTAAATAAAGGCTGTCTCTTTAAAATAAGCACTACACATCTATCCCACTCATTCTGTATATTAAAGTGCTCTTGAAATTTTCTTCTCAGTTCTATTTTTCATAAGTGCTTGTGACAGTGAAGGCAGACTGTACATTTGTTACCTCTGTAGAGCTTTTGGTTAATGTAATCCTGTCTAAGAGAGAGATGATAAAAGTGCTGTGGGAAGATATTGAAACAATTGCATATTCTCTAACCAAACCAGATTCCAGAGAGAACAGTTGAAGCAACAGTCCTTTGTTCTGTCTTAAAAAAATGAAGAGTGGAGGTTCTATGTCCATTAAACATATCCATGTGGGAAAAAAACCCACAAAAAACCACAACCATTTTGTAAGTAATCATTTTGGTTTGTTCCATTAACACTTCTGTTCATGTGGAGTCCAGTTCTGAACATGGCAGCCCAGCTCACACCTGTGTTTGTTCTGTGCTTTTTGGTTCTTGTACTTCTGCATGTGGATTCTCCAACCACATCCTTGGATTTTAATGCTGCTCAGTGCCTAATACACAATGGAGTTTTGGAATTATTCTGTTTTGAAAGACTTTTCTGTGGTTTTGAAGTTTGAGTCTGTACTTTTCCAAGAACTGCACACTACTGCCCATCCATGGCCTGCTCAATTACAGCTGACCTGATATTAATGATATTAATAGCAGACCTAAAATATGAATTCACACAATTCACAGTAATTCACATCAAATGACCACATTTCTGGGAGATCTATTTGTAAATTGGAATTCTCTTTAACAAATATTAGAACACTGATCATAATTATGCAGTAGGTTATTCTTTCAAAGAGCTTTTCTTCCGATGCACTAAAAAGTCTGATTATATTTCCGGATTTGTCCTAAATCACCTTTGTGTATCTGCCTGTTCAAGAATCTGTGCAGTGCATCTCCAAGAAGAGGAAATATTCTGACTCCTGAAAGGTTTTCCAGTCATGGTGAAGACAATTACTCACATTATATGATTTGGGGAAGAGAGGAGGAGTTGAGTTAGTCATAACAAGGGGTTTATCTTTCAAACTGTATCTGGAGCAGGGAATTCGTGGTCTGTTGGGGGCAGGGGTTGGAATTGCATGGGCTGTGTGGTCACAGGAGGGGTTTGGGAAGGTGCTGTTGAGGAGTGATGCTGCACCCCCTGTGTCTGATGGAAAAGGTCTGTACTTAAAGTCTTACTGAATGCTCCCACATTTCAGGTGCTATGGAACAGACACGGGGTTTTTTTCACTTCACATAGGTGCTTGTCAGATCAAGTTCATCACACAGAGAGATTCCTTATTCAAAGCCTTTTGTTGGTCTGAAAATTGTTTGGATAAAATGTTACCCTCTTCCTCACCCTTGATAGAACAGTTCTATCTACTGCAGCCTTTCACAGCAGCTGTGTGTGTACAACAGGAAGATAAATCCTCACTTGAAAAACGATGAAACTGCAATTGTTACTTTTTATTTGGTAATTTTGGTTAAAAGACTGGGAGTTTAGTCACATCTTTGCAAGTTAAACAGCAGCTTTATGTGACCCAGACATATATTGTTAAAGCATTATGAAAGCAGAGAGAAATATCTTGTATTTGAACATTTATGTGGCATTTGAAATTCATTATAGTTCCACATTTTATGAATCACAAATGTGTGCTGGAAAAATAATTTCGAATATTTATAGGCTTTGCTACACTGTCTCTCCCTGTGACATCTGGCATTTCTGTACATTTTGGTAGCTGAGACAGAAATGCGATGAAAAGTCTCTCTGTGAACTGAGCTGGCACTTCACTCGGGACTCTTTTTTTGGCAATCCTGGTTTGAAAATTGAGGCAAATAAGGATCTTTGAGCTGCCTTGTAATTGTATATCCTGACTGATTAAATGGTGGTGTTTCATTGTCTATTATGCTGTGACAATCCTGTCAAGCACGCACTAATCCAGCAGCGAGGAGCTGACAGTGCTTACAGGGAGCTGGTTACAAGTGAGTCATTAAAGGACTGTCTGCCCTGCCCAACTGCCTTTAATTCCTGTGCAGGCTGCACCTTGCAAGATCAAATCTCCACTCTTGGCAAGCACCTTTATAAGCTGAGACATCACTGTGGTCTGGTTTTCTTCTTTCTTTTTTTTTTTTTTCTTAATTGTTATAGTATTTAATTACCCAAGCAGATGTAGTTTGATGAATATTCTGATGGGGAAAACACTTCCCTGCTCTGTAAAGACGAAGAGGGTAGGGCTAAAAAAGCACAAAGGTTCAGCACAGTCTAAGACCTGGCTATGAGGATTTTCATCCCTAGAGAAGCTGAGAGAGGGATCATGCTGGTGGTGAAAGGCTGGTGCAGGCTGTGTGTTGGGGACACGTTTGAGTGGCTGCAAATGCCCTTTTGTGCGTGTGCTCTGCTCCAGTAAAACACCAACTGATGATTTCAAACTTCATCTTGGAAGGTGGAAATCCTTGTGGAACCAGGTAGGAGAGACAGGCCAGTGATGGTGAATAAATCAAGGTGCAGGGAGATTAACCTGTTCCAGGAAGAGGCTGGTGTTTATCTAACAATCATTATTAGTGGCATCTTTATTTTGTCCCCATTGTAACCAGAAAGGGAACCAACCTTCGCGTGTCTCCTGCCTATCTCCAGGTGAAATGTAGCAAATCATGGTACCTGCAAGACACAGCTTTGGGCATTAGGGCTGAGTGAGGGGATTCCCACACACTCTGTGCCCTCTCACGAGTTGTGATTCCCCACCCCAGCCCTTCACAGTCAGGAAAATACCCCAGTAGATACTGTTCGTCTGTATCAATAAGGAATCGGCTATTTCCAGCTCCAGCCCCAGCTCTCTTAGGTGGTTCCTTGGGAAGTTCATCCGTGCCCGATTTACAGTCCTGAAATCTCAGCAGCACCGGGAATGCTAGGGAATTGGTTTTTGAAGAGACTTAGGCAAAACGTAGTTCTCCCACTGTATTCTGCTACCCGTGGCAGTGAAATAACGCTGTTTTTTATTTCGGGAAGCGCCGTGTCTCCGCATGGATTGTGCCCAGGGAAAGGGCTGTGGATGGCGGCGCGGGGCTGGGTTTGCCCCTGGAGCCCCGGAGCCGCAGGGAATTCCGTCTGTGTCGCTGGAGCTCGGCCAGCTCGGGGCTGCCATAAGCACAAGGGGCTGGCTTGGCTGTCCCGCAGGTTGGAGCGGGATGAAATCCTTCTCCCCGGGAACAGAACGGAACGCGCGGCTTTTCCTGCGCATCCGGGATGCGCCGGAGCAGCGATGCTGATGCTTCACTTGCCTGTTTCCCATCTGAGGAACTGGGACGTGACTAAGCCAAGCCTAAGGCGGGGAGCAGCAGGGTAATGGGGGGTGTGCGTGTGAGAGCTTCTCAGTGTTCATTGATGTGCCTTTATCAGATCTTTCCTCCCCTGTTTCTTTTCATGACAATTTTTTTCTCCTCCATTCACAAAACGCAAAATACCCCGTAGCAATCAGAGAATACAAAATACGGGGTAGAAATATCTTCTATGGTGTTTTAACTTGAAATTAGAAAACCACCCTGTGCTTTCTAGCATAATATAATCAACTCAATTCATGCCGAGCTGCATCTTCCACACCTCCAGTCCCCTCCCGGCCATCAGACCTTACCTGGCACTCAAGCACACTCAAATAATTTCCTTTCAGAATGAGGGGGAAGCTATTTTCTCTCACAGACTATATGGTATGAGAACTCACCCTGGACAGTTTATAAATGAATATATGCTCTGCTTGAATCAGTTTGAGTAACCTTCAGTATCCTGCTATTGAACAGCCACAAGGATGGGTTTACATGAGAAATTACAGAGAACAACGTCTTACACTTTGCTTCAGAAAATAAAATACTTGAATTTGTGTTTTTCTTCCATTTGGTGAGTTTTTTTGCCAGGAACCACTGTGTCATCAGGCTGTCGGAGCCATCATTTGCACCAGTCATCATTGTCACTTTAGCAAACCCTCATGGGAGACGTGAGCTGGCTTCTGTTTTGCCATGTGGCTGATATCTGCCACACCTAATTCAACCCAAGTTTTTTTTGTGCAGCTTATGCTGGGGGCACAGCTGGGTACCCAGCCAGGGTCTCCTACCCCGCAGAGAGAGAGCAAGACACATGAAAGGTCTCTATAGTGCAAAGAGCAGGACCCGAAGTCATTAACATCAGGCACTGGGAGTTGCTGCTGTGCGAGGCACTGCACAAACACCTGCCAAAGCCAGTCCTGGCTCCCAACACGCTGGATGGGAGCTCAGGAAAAGCAGATGAGGTGGGTGAGCAAGACGTGCAAGAAAAGCAAGATAGTGCTGGATACCACAATGAGCTGCCAACCTTTGCAAAAATTCATTCTGCATCAAAGGAGGTGAACAGAAAAGCGCTGAAGGTAGATAACGTGGCTTTTTGGGTTGCATTTCCAGTGTTTACAGGAATCTGCAACACCTCGTTTGACTCCCACATCACCTCTAATGGAGGTACCTGGTACTGTGAGCAGAGCAACATGACCTCAGTCTTATATGTGGGAGTGTTTTGGTCTGGGGAAAATTTTTAAAAAATGAAGATTGGTGTAGAAACGTGTGAATTAGAGACTTAATGACGATCTTCTAAGCCCAGCAGCCATGCAGTGGTGTGATGATGTGCTGCATGTATTTACCTACCACAGGGAACTTCTGCCTTCCAGCTTGTTTATAAAATTACAGCAAAAACTACTGAGGGAACTCAAAGACCTTTCCTTTACAGTGGTCACATGCATTCCTGATGCAGCAGATTTCACATTTAAACAAAAAAACACACCTTGCCTTATTCTACACAAAGAGTTTATCCAGGCTGCTTTGCCTGTGCTGCTGCCCGTCTGCAGATGCCTCAAAGAGTTGCAGTGTGGGTCTGCAGGGGACTGGTCAGCCCAGGGACGCTCTGCAAAGGCATTTAGTGCTTTTTTTTCTTTTTTTTCCAAGTGGTTTGTGCTCAAATGCAGTAGGGAAGTCAACTTGTGTCAAAGGCAAACTTCTACATCTGAGGAAAAACAATGACAGGAGCGTCCCTAGCTTCTCAGAAAAGCACAGCTGGATGTCTGTTCCCCGGACTTTCTGTATTAAAAATTGAAAATATCCTGAAGTACCTGGAGCAGCATGGGGACACACAAGGTGCTGAGAGCCCCAGCCCTCACTGCCCACGTTCCCGTGCCCTGCTGGCACATCCAGCACTGCCACAGCCTTTGCTGCTGTCACTCTGCACGGCCACCTCCAGGGCTGTGTTTCTCTGTCCCCTGGGATCCCATTGCCTTGACTGAACCTCTGTATTTCATTCGTGCTCTGCAAACTCTGTGGTGCTTTTACTCTCCCATTTTGATCCTGCAGGAGACTGACAGCTGAAAACAGTTTTAGCAGGAATCCTCAGTTTGTGAACACAAATTTTACTCAATTTTCTAATTGAATAAAATCAAACTGACCACAACAGAGATGGCCCAAAAAAGGTAAAAGAACACTTACACCCCATCTATAAATATCAGCAGAAACCTTTCTTAAAAAAAAAAGTGATGCAAAATTAATGAAAATGTACAGATAATTATCAACTTTATTGACCAATTTCCTTACTAACCAAGTCACTCATCAAGTTATTTTCCTGAGGGAAAGCAGTAAGGTACATGGCAATGAAAGGCTGGACTTGAGTGAGAATGAACCAATTTACAGACACAAGTGGAGAATACCAGTGTCTGGTTTAGAATGCATCAGTTGTGCACCCAAACATCGTGCATTTGCCCCTCTGAGGGCAGAGGCTTTTAAAAGCTGCTCTTCCTCACTCACAGCCCCCTTGCACCTCCCCATGCCAGAGACATTTGTGTTCCAGGAGTGCCACGTGCTGATGCTCCCTGCACAGAGCAGGAGCAGGAACTGAAGCTGTAAATCAGCAAGAGGATTGTCCCCTGCCCTACAAGTATTGGCTGTCATTTTCTAATTCCTGAAAATAGCTGAAAAAACAAATGTTCTGGAATTCACAACCACCAGGAAGCTGCTGGATTGGGGCTGTTAACGATGCACCAGCACTGGCAGGACCGACAAGCTCATTCACACCATAGCAGATGAATCCTGACTGGGCAGGCACCACCCCAGCCCTTCAGGAGCAGCCCTGACTCCGTAGGGGCCCTTGTGTCTATTCCAGCTGGGTTTGGAAGCTTCAAGTGGTGCAATGTTAAGGAAAAGCCTTTCACCATGGGGCTCTGGAGGTCACTGCTGCAG
The DNA here is from genome assembly GCF_052056855.1 of Sturnus vulgaris. NCBI lineage: Eukaryota > Metazoa > Chordata > Aves > Passeriformes > Sturnidae > Sturnus > Sturnus vulgaris. Next base: position 11,923,870 of record NC_142256.1, on the reverse strand, counting down.
TGGTGGGTCTGCAGGCAATTCCTCAGGTGGTTCAAACTCTTTCCACCGTGGCCCAAATGCTGCTGGCCACTGACAGCCCCCCCTCTGCCTGCTGTACCTGAGCTGGGGTATCCTGACAGAGGCTGGGGCAGCTGCAGAAATTTGGAGAAAGATGATGCCACCTGCAGCAGGGCTTCCCCAGGAGCACCCCAGGCACACTGAGTGTCCCTCCATCACCAGCCCTCGTATCCCTGCCAGTGTCCCCCACACCTCCTCCCCAGGTTCTGAGCTCGGGTGCACCCAGGGGCCAACACCGCCCCTGTGCAGCCCCAGCTCCTCCCTCCCCCCAGAGCCCAGGGAGGGCTCATCACCATCTCCTCCTGCCCAGTGCTCCCTGTCCCCCCTCCGCTCCTGGGCACCCAGCAGCGGTGCTGGGGTGCAGCCCCACCCCTGCCCCAGTCACGACACCAAGCCCTCGTTGGTTGCTGCCTCCGCAGTGGTTTATTGGGTGGGAGCCAGGAGCCCCCAGCAGCGTGGGAAGCACCGTGGGGGTGCCATGGAGAGAGCCCAAGAGCCAGAGCCCCGGCTCCTGCGGCAGGGACCGATTTCCAGCCTCACTAAAGCAGCAATGCAATACTGGAGAGCAACAGGCAATCCCAAACTCCAGTATTTACGTGCTGCTAGAGCACTGCTGACAGCTCTGCACGGCCTCCAGACCCCCCCTCCCTGCCCCAAACACAGGGAAGGGTCCCTTGGCCCATCCTTTGCCAGGGAAAGGCCCGAGGAGCAATAGCTGAGGGGTAGATATAAAATAGGATGTGGTCATGCCCACGTTGGAGAACAAAAAGGAGCTACAAGTCCTTCCTGCCTGCAGGGCCAGACACACGAGCTCACAGGGGATGTATCTGTAGCTGCAAAGGATGTGCACAGTACAAGCACCAAGAGAACGTGTCTACACATACCTGAACTAATGAGATACATGGGAATGTGTTAGCTTCCACATCTATGATAACCAGAAGCTCACTTTCTTGTCTTATCCTTGAGGTAATGAGGCAGCCCAGAATGGTCTGTATCTCCTTGTCCCTACAAACCATGATGTGCTGCTACATCTCCTCAAAGCCCACTGAATGTTGACATTCCAAATGGTATTTTGAATATATATATATATGTAATTTTTTAAAAACTATGATATAAAGAACTGAAGAACACTCTACAATGAAGACATTTAACATGCATGCATTACCACCACAGGACAGGGTTTTTTTTTCTTCACAGGTGCTATCAGACAGTCTGTAACTATAAGAGAACAAGCAGTTATACAGTGCAAACAAACCAGTTTCAGAAACATCAGAAATTAACTGCTCCCCCCAGCCCCAAACCACACTTAGTATTGAGTCCCAGCAAATAATACACTTTCAGATCCAGCTGATCTGTTGCTTTTGCTACTGTGAAGAGCCTGAAGAACTTCCCAGCCCTTCCAACTGGTCTGTGGGGAAACACTACCTTGTACTTTTCTCTTAGGTGATGTTGAATATCAAAGATTTTCCCGAAGTCACAATATAATATTTCAGATAAATAAATCCAGATTCCAATAGTTGAAACCTGTTAAATTTTCCTTAAAATACTTCTATTCAGCTCAATTTGACTTTTGAGATATGTAAAAAATTCCCTATTTTTGAAAATATTAAATTATGCTTATTTACAATGTGAATGGACAAACCTTATACGATGAGCAATTAAAGATCTCTGGAACTTCATCACATTCCCTGGCTGTACCAGAGCAGAAAGCACCAGAACAGGGCAGGGAGAGGCTGCAGCCCTGCAGAAGGGAGCTGCCAGTGGCACTTACACACCAGCCTGCCTGGGCTGCACAGGAGCCGTGCAAACAGACTGATATTTTTTGTATTTCCTTTCAACCAACCCTCCCCCCCCAGCTATGTGACAACTTCCTTCAATTCATTTTCTTAAAAAGCAGCATCACAAAAAAACCTGAACAATGTCAGAAATGACGCCTTGGGTAAGAATTCTTGTGCCATCCCCTCATGCCCAACGTGCTGAGTCCCTGCCTCTTTAGCAAACTTAAAAATAGGAATTTCAAAAGCTCTTGTGACCCATGCCAAGTGATTTCAAATTTGAAATCAAATATTTGCCAACAAAAAACCAGTATATTTTCACTCCTTCAGTGTCCTCAACACTGACAACACCAGGGCCAACTCCCTAATGAGCAGGTGCTACTTGCTGCAAAGCAAACACGTACCCAGTGCTAAGCCTGTACGAGCTAAATCACATCCCCCCACATAATATTACCATTAATTACTTCTGTAACAATGTTTTACTTGACTGTACCTGTGCAATCTTATTTCTTTCATCTCTTCAAATGAATTCAAAAGAAAAAAGCAACAGCAAACAGGTTCAGCTTTAGAATCCATTTTGATGGTGTTTGAGGTTCACATTTTAATTAATGTTTTTATATTTGTATAAACCAGACTTTTGCTTAGTTCAACAACAAGGGCAGGAAGCTTTCTTCAGTAAGGAGGACTTTTCAAAGCAAGGGTTTAGTACACCTCCACCAACCTCTAGCACAGAGGGAAAATCAACAGTCACACCAAGTATTGGGCAACTGGAAATTTGGGACAGGCAGTGAACTATAAATCTGAAAAAATATGCACATTTATGACACGACAGCATCAATATTTTGTGCAATAGAAAGTTTCATGTTTGAATTATCCCATGTCCCACTTCAGCTTCTTTCAAACTTAGTTTGTGCTTTGGAAACTCAACTTTAAATCAGAAATTGGCAGCTGAACAGGGTAATTTGAGTTCACTTGAATGTCTCCAAGGTATTACCTGCAGTACTCGAGAAGGGATATGCATGTCAGAGGGACTTGCATTTACCCAGAGGGCTGCAGATGCTGCAGGTATTTTGGAGCAGGTGGGACATGAGCTTACCTTCCCAACTCACCTCTGAACACAGGCACACCAGCTCCTGCATGGACTCTCTGGACACAATCAGATTGCTGCTTCAGTGGGAGCTGCAAAGCAACAACACAAACGGTTTGAGATGTGCTGGCAGAGAGGAGCAACTCCAGGAGGGGGGACCAGGGCTGTTGAGCAGGTCCCCTTCCAAGGCACACACAGACAGGTGCAAGTATTTTTAAAATTAGAGAAGAAAAAAAATATAAAATCAGATAGGGCAGACTATGCAGCAGAATAACTGAATAACTACACCCCTCCTCTCTCCATCCTCCCCATGCCTGGGCTACTGGCACTGTTGGCTCAGTGTGACTCTGGGCAGTGGCACCCAAGGCACACTGTTAACCCCAAATCATAACCCAGGTGCTGTACAGCAAGGAGGGATGAAAAACCAGGGGCAGCTCTGGGCAGGTGGGAAAGCCATTGAGCACAACCATGGCCAGCACCTTCCTCCCTGAAGCAGCAGCAAGAACAACTCTACTGGTCCTGGCAAACCAGAAGCAAAGGAAACATCTTAATTATGCTGGTTTAGATTGATAAACCAGCCCTAGGACAGGAGGAAAGATGCAGAGAGGTTATTTCGGGGCTGATGCTTTTGTGGTGGTGCCCTTTCTCACTGTCAGGTAGAGTCAGCATCCCAGAAGCACCTTTAACTTCCAAGCAGCACCCCAGTACAGCCAGGAACAGGGGTGTCCTGCTCACTGGTAACCCCAAACATGAGAAGAACTGCCCCAAAAGCTCCACCTCGATGCAAAAGCACTGCAACAGCCCTTCTGCTGCCAAGAGCTCCACGCTCACTGTGTGTGCACCAGCTCCTTCTAGAAATAGAAAGTTCTACCTGTCATCTACGTAAGCCAGCCACCTACAGAGGTTTAATTAAATCCCCCAAATAACTGGGGAATTTGAACATGCAGAAAACCATTAATGCAATTCACAAAACAATACAACTTCGGCTTGCCAAAGTATATTGGGCAATTAAGTAAAAAACACCCCCCACCACTCCAATCCCAAACACACACACAAAACCAAAACAAATTCCCTCTGAAATACTGGATTCCCTTAAAATACAACCTCATCCCTCCTCACTGACACTAACCAGAAAAAAAAAAGAGAAGGGAAAAAATGTGAGGAGCGCCATGGGAAAAGAAAGGAAATAAATACAGGAGCCCATGACAGGATAGATTTGCATACAGAGCCTTTACTGACCCACACACTTCAGGGCTAGGTAAACTCAAACACAAGTAAATATCAAGCATTTTCTATACAGAGAAAAAAAAAGGAACAAAAATCCCGGCTCTGCTATCCAACAGTTTTCTAGGAGACATGCACAAACAAATCCTGAAGTCATTGTTCTCATTTGAAACAACTGGGGGGAAAAAAAGACATTTCTTATTTTACAAAAAGACTAAAGTAAATCATCTCATTAGAGCAGAAGGTCCCAGGCACTCATGAGCGAAAAATCACGGTGACAAAACGAAAATAAGGGTGTGAATAACACCACCAGAACACTTCATATCTGCCTGGCTCTGAAAAATCCCAGCACTTTCGTTGCTGACTCCTTTTGAACAATGAGGTTTAAACAAAAGTCACGTCCGAATATTTACAGATGTGGCCAATAGCTGGGATCAGAGCCGGTGCTTGATCGACAGCCACCACATGGCTCCACTCTGCCCTTCCCGGCAGGAATTGCCTCGCAGAGCTGCGGGAGAAGCGGCTGTGAAGGAGCCCGAGCACTGGGAACTTTCATTTCATTTGCACGGAACCCACAGCGCATCTCCCCATCACCCGAAACCACCGCTCTGCCCAGCCAGGACTCACTCCTAGGGGCACAAAATAGACGCAGAAAATGTGTTTCCTCCCTGTTTTTATCGAAGCCATGTGAAAGCGGTTTGTTCCTAACGCACTTCATCAAAAATAATTTTTTTTCCTCACGAATGTGCCCGTAAAAGGGTCAGGGAGGCAGCACACAGGTCATATAAACCCCAGCACGTTTTCCTTACAGCACGGCGCACCTTCCCCGCGCTAAACCTAAACCACAGGGCATCGACACGCTCTTAGGTGGGGCCGAACACCCGAAACCAAACTGCAGCTACAAAGGGCAAATTCAAATAACGCAAAAAATAATTTCGTTAACTTCACTCGGTGCGAAACTCGAGGCCAACATTGTTACCGGCAGGATCAGCTGTGTTTACCGAGGCGGGGGTGTTAGTGGGACCGGGAGCTACTGGTGCTCCGAAAGGCCTGCGGGACAAGACTTCAACTTACAGCACTCCAGAAAACCAGTAAAATCCACAGTAAAATTCCAGGATCCACAGTTTTTTCTCAACACTGCTGAGGAGAAGAAAAGTATGATGCTTTTTCTTACTTCCAAGTTTTAGCATTGTCATCTCATCCACTTCTAAACAACAAGGGTCAGATTTGAAAGTCCAATTCCTATAAAGTTTATTTGTTAAGAACAGGAAAAAAACAAACAAAAAAAAACGTATTTCTTTTTTAGTCAGATGAAGAGTAATTCAAAATATAAGAAACACATTGACTTTTTTTTTCCTTCTTAGATTTGGGTCAGTTTGCCTGAAGCATTACTTAAAGCTTCCCTCTTATATTTAACAAACGTTTACTGCATTAGTAGCTCAGTTTTGCTGTATTTCCCACCAAAGTCGATTAACTAAATACAGACTTTTGCAGTTGCCGGTGAGCTCTTTGGATTTCTTCAGAACAGAAGATGATGAAACTTGGCAGATGGTCCCTCACCTACACTTAACACGCATACAACACACAAGCAGAATTTCAGGTTTTTGTGGGGAGCAATTAATGATTTAGCCTTGGAAAACTCACTCTCCAAACGCAAAAAAATTGTCTTTATATACCTGATGCAAATATGGGAAAAATATTGTACGTAGTATCAATTAGAGGGGGAAAAGTCCCTGCGCTGCGCAAGTTGCTCCATCACTGCCGCTCCCAAAGCGCTGCGAGGCTGCCCTGGGAAGCTGGCCCTTGCCAGGATATTCAAATTTCCTGTACAAAGCGAGCAACCAGCGAGGGGAAAAGGAAAAAAAAAAAGCACAAGCTGGCTGCCAATTAGACTTTCTTTAACATTTTAAATTATTTCGGCGAATTATTCTTCGGTTACACTAGCATTTATTTTTTAAATGTATAAAACTATTCTCTACGTGCGGGGGCGCGCAGACTTCGCGCCGAGCCGGCACAACCCGCGGGTTCCCCGCGTTCGCTTTAAAAAAAGAGGGAAACGGGGAGGAAAAAAAAAAAAAATTATTAAAAAAAAACCAACCCCGAGCCCCACCTGCGGGGGGCGGGCGCGGCTCAAAAGAAAAAAATAAAATATTATTAACAGTGAAGGGGGGGGGGGGGTAAAAAAAAATTTTTAAAAAGTGAGGAAAAGGCAGCCGGGGGTTCGCCGGGGCGCCCCGCACCCACGTGGGAACCGGCCCCGCTCTCCGCTCCCGCACAACGGCCCGGGGGGGCCCCGCCCGCCGCCCCCCGGTCCCCCCCGCTGTCACCGCCCGCTGCGTCACGGCCCCGAGCCCCCGGGGCCGCCTTTGTGCGCCGCGGGGCGGCTCCCCCGGGGGGGCCGTCGGTGCCGCCGCGCTCCACACCCCCCCCGCAACAAAAAAGTTTTTTTAATAGTTTTTTTTTTTTGGGGGGGGGGGTGTTTGGGGAGGTTTTTTTTAAGTTCTTTGCCTCCCCCCTCTCTCCCCGGAAAGTTTCGGCCGGGCCCGTGTCCGGCCGTGCCCCGCGGGGAGCGGCGCGACCCCGCCCACGGGGCAGCGGCGGAGGGGGGTCCCGCCGAGCCCCCCCCATCGCGCCCCGTCCCGCGTGTTCCCCCCCAGGGCCGGGCCGGGCCGGGCCGTGCCGCCCGCAGCGGGGACGGGGCACGGGGGGTGCCGGCCGCCCCCCGCCGCGCTCCGGCCCCGCCGCCCTGCCCGCCCTCCCTCCTCACCTCCGAGTCCACTCGAAAATGGCGCCGAAACCGAAAAAACTTCGCAAATTTCATTGTAGGCGGCTGCAAAGGCTGCTGGGAGCGGGGGCGGCCGCAGCACCGCCCGGCGGGGCGGGCCGGGCCGGGCTGGGCGCGGCGCGGGGCGGGGCGGGGTGCGCGGCGCTGCGGGACCGCCCGGCGGCCGGTGCGCGGACACGGCCCGGCCCGGCCCGGCCCGGAGTGCGGGAGCCGCCGGGCAGAGGCTGCCAGGGCCGCTCCGGGAAGGATTCACCTGCCCCCGTCCGGGGCCGTGAGCCGCGACCGCCGCGCCCCCGCAGCCGCCGAAAGCCGCGTGCAGAGTAAAAACCTCAATGAGGGGAGAAGTAAACAGATGTATGTAAAACACGAGAGCTGCACGGGAGCGGTGGGGACGCTCGGCTTCGCCCTTCGTGCGAACCGGTTCGTCCCGCTGCCTCTTCCGTCGGGGGTTTATGGCCTCGTATAACCCAGATGGAAAAGGGATGATGCTTTTCCAGCCCTGCTTGGGTAAGAGTTGATGTCTTGTTACTCAGTGTGTGGCTCTGTCCATGCACTCACGCGACATCAGAGTGAGACTTAAAATCGTTTTCTTTTTTCCCCATTACTGTGATACTAAGTTCTCCACAAACACTAATTCTCAGTCTGCGTTTCTCCGACCGGCAGGCTTTCCCACTTCCAGCAGGCACAGCCTTATGGCGTGCCCGGAGTCACACAGGAGCAATGGGAGTAGGATTTCGGAGCCTACAGTGCATATCCTGGGGATGTGATGGCACCACGACACCCTGGCAGGGAGGATGGGCTGTTCGGAGACACGGTTTTCCAGTGACTTTTAAATGGAAAGAGTCAGAACTTGGGAGAATGGTGATTCGTGCTGGTGGGGAATCTCGCAAGCTGAGGCCTGGGAAAAGTGATGCAGAGGCAAATTGTTCCCTTCCAAAAGGAGAACCCCGATCTGGTGGTCAGAAACTTGCAGGTTTGTCACATTCATCATTGGAAGTGGTTAAATCTGCCAAGTCTCTTGTTGGCCTGGTGGGTTTTAATTCTTCCTGCAGTTTTTATTTCTACCCCTACCCCAAACAGAAAAAAACACCCCAAACCCTGTTGCTAAATAATTGCTCTGTTCTCACAGGTGAGCAGCGCAGCTCAATTAATTCTGCTTTGTGAAGTGCTTCTGATCCTCTGATGGAAACATGTAGGGGCAAAACACTTTTATTTTGCAACTTGCAAAGGCTGATAAGAACGATGAAAACGGAAAAGCCTCACCACTGAGGGGGATTACAGCCCCACGCTTTTTCCACTTGAGATCTTAGAGATGAGCTGATGGCTGCTGCTTTTCATTTAGAAGGGTTTTTCCCCCTCTTTTGAAAGAAATGCAATCTCTACCAAGTATTCTAGAGGGACTTCATCTTTAAACAAATAATGTTTTTCTTGTTGGGTGTGCACTATTATTTTCTTAATTATTCCTGGATTTCTGCCTGTTCCACCAAGAGTTTTCTCAGATGGCAGAAACAATTGGTCCTTTTTTTATTACGCTAATAGCAAAATGTATCCCTAATAAAAAGACTCTGTACATCCCATAAACTCAAACGGGACACTTTTTGCCAACAATCACACCTCTTCATTGAAGCATCTTATATGCTGCTTTTTTTTTTTTTTTAACTTTTTTTCCATGTTACTATTGTTTACTACTCAGACTCACTGGCTGGCTAAGTCTTGGTGCCAAAACGAAACGAATCAAGTCATTTATTTAGCACCAGAGTCCTCCCACTCACCCTTAGCATGAATGTTGATGTGGTAGGGAATGGATGGGCAAAGGGATTCACCTACCTTCACCTACACAGAATCGCATCTACTTGTGGGTGGCCTCTAATTAATTTGGCTTTGAGGCTCTGCTGCAAGGTAAATGGGTTAGGAAGTCTGGCCAGGAGTCATCTGGTTGAATCATACCTATTCTATGGAGAACTTCATTGTGTAGCTGCATCTGACTCCCACCCTTGTAAGAACTAATTAAAAATTTAAAAAAAAGCTCCCCACACTTATTAGAAGTCAAATATAAATGTCAGCGTTTCGGATGAAATGGTATCTTGGGAGGCTCCTGCACATTTAATCAGCTGGTTGCGCCATGTATATCATGGCCTCAAAAGCTGCAGTGAGAACCACGAAAGGCACTGGCTTAACATCAGCAAAAGTGTTTGCCAAGCTTGGATTATGTCACTGCTTTATGATCTTGCTTTGTAAAGGGAGAATACTCTTGGGGAGAAAGGACTCGGCATGCCGGATCTACAGCAAGAGCAAGGAATGAATGCTGCTCACAGAGACTGGGGGGAGGGCAAGGGATTCTGTTTGCTGGGGTGTTTTTGCAGATGGATGCTGGACGGTTGCTGCCACCAAGCAGAGATGTCAGCCCCACGGATCACTGGGGCTGAAAGCAAAAAGTCCAGAATACCCCAGCAGAGCTGTTTACTGCTTGCCCTCTCACTGGCACAGCTGTGGGAGCCCTGCCTGGTCCTGTTTGTCGCTGTCCCCTGGCTCTCGGGGCGTCACCATCGCACTCCAGGGAATGTGGAAATGCTTTCAGGCCCCCTGGCTTTCCCTTCCCTCAGGATACAGACACCCAGCCAGGCTGGGGCTTGTCAGACACTCAGAATTTGATGCCCTTGTGGAGGTGGCAGCCACGAACTGGTTAAAAAAACAAACAACCCACACCACACATCTGAAATGTGGCCTCCTGAGATGTTTCTGGTCCCTGTCACAGGGGTGACCTGTGGCCACTCTTTCCGTTCTGCAGGCTGGTGGTAAAGGCAGGAAACTCTTCGAGGAGACCAATTCTGTTTGCCCAGCACCAGCCCAAATGCTGGGCTTGCATCTAGTTCTGCCACTGCACGGAGAATAAAGAAAAAAGCTTGGAGGTTACATGTCCCTTGAGGGGGGCTGTCAGTGTGACGAGTGATATTGGAGGGGACATACAGCTGAAGAGAAACACCTCTTCAAAAGCAGCCCATGGGGTCTGAAAGCTGTGCTGCCCATGCTGCCCTTGCTTTCCTGTTGCAGCAAGAGCCCTGCGCAGCGCCCAGTCCCCCGCCCGCCTCACTGCTGGAGCATCCTGCCCAGCCTGGAAACTTTCCACTGCTACTGGGCTAATAAATTGTGCTACTTCTGGAGGAGTGTCTGGCCAGCCCCTAACTGCATTCTAACAGTGGGCTTAACATGGGAAAGGGAGTCTCTGTGTCTGCAGAGGCTGTGCAGGGCACAGGGAGTGCAGGTGGGCAGCCTGGAGTGCCTGAGACAGTGGAAGGGACCAGGTGTGGGTACACATGGCCACAGTACCTCGTGTTTCCCAATGAACGGAATAGGGTCCCTGGTGTGCAGAGTGGGGACCAGGATCTTTTATTTACTGCATTACCCCTTCAGCACAGTAAACTGCCCATCTTGAGCTCTGACTTCTGCACCAACCCTTCTTTCAGTCCCTTGTGACCAGACTGAACAGTGGGTTAATGCTTGGTTTCTTTCCATGTCTCCATCATCTGCCCTTGTGCACCAGCCCTGGTGTTCCACAATTCCCCCAGCTCTGCCTGTGACAGTCCCAGCCTTGCCTTCCTGGCACCCTCAGTGCTTGCAGCCGCCTCAGCCACTCTGCAGTGTGCAAAATGGGTGTGGTGGCAATACCAATAGGTTTTTGGCAGCATCTCCTGCCTTCCCTTGGCTCAAAGAGTGCCCGGAGCATAGCACTGTCTGGACAGGGATTTCACTGCCCGCCATCCAGCCTGCCAGCGCAGCCTTGTCATTGCAATTTGTCACACGTGTCTGCTGTGTGTCAAGCATCTTGCCGAGGGCCTATTTGCTGGGCTGTTAATGGAATTGCTCCTTGTCTGGTGTGAGGAGCGGCTGGGCCTTGCCAGGCCCACACCTGGCTGTGCCAGGCCTTGCCAGGCCCACACCTGACTGTGCCAGGCCTTGCTGAGCCCACACCTGGCTGTGCCAGGCTTTTCTGGACCCACACGTGGCTATGCCAGGCCTTGCTGGGCCCACAACCAACTGTGCCAGGCCTTGCTGGGCCCACACTTGGCTGTGCCAGGCTTTTCCGGGCCCATACGTGACTGTGCCAGGGCCTTGCCAGGCCAACACTCGGCTCTGCCAGGCCTTGCTGGGCCCACACGTGGCTGTGCTCTGCTCTTGAGATGTGAACCAGCAGCATGACATTCCCTACCATGAGCCTCCTTTATTTCACTAGACGGTTATTTTTGTAGAAAATACCTGTTTTTTATTGAAACATTAGTTTTAAAGGATTTTTTTGTTGTTTGGAAATGGAAACTTTCAGCAGAGGCACCAGAGCTCCCCAGTCCTCTCCTCCTTGCCTTTCCAGTTATTTGCTGTATTTATTTACTGCAAAAATTGCTGTATTGCCTGACATTTTTCGGTTATCAAAATATTTTGATTATGTGCAGGGGAGGGGGCGGGTTGATAGCGCAGCCGACATCTCGATAGAAAACTGCCTGTAAAACATTCTAACTAAATTCAGGGCGGGGAAGAGTGAGATACTCCAGCCTGTCCCAGGCAAGCCCTTGGCACTGCTGCTGTGACCTGGCTGTTCAGAGCCTGGGGTCAGCTCAGACCCATTGCCCTGGCCCTTCTGTGAGCTCTCCCCATGGATTCATCAACTACAGCAAACACGGAAAGGAGGACAGGGGAGAAGATGCTGCTGCAGGATCACATCCCAAAATCACTGCACAGGTTTTCCCATGGAGTCTGAGGGGGGACAGAGGCAGGGTACAAAGAGCAGAGCTTAAAGGATTGGGCGGGAAGTTGCACATCAAGGTCAGTCCAGAAAGGGCTGAAGCACTTCCCACTTTTTTCTCTCTGGCAGAAGTGTTGTCTTTGTGAGATGACCACCAGCCTGTTGGCTGTGGAGATGTCTGCTGACTCTGTCCTTGAGCAAGTCCCATCAACAGATGTCCCAACTCATGAATGAAGAGCTGCTCACATCTTGAAAGCAATCTTTGCACTTTGATTTGAAATAGCGTTGAGAAATTATCTGTTACAGCAGCTCTCCGGCTTCTGCATGCAAACGTGTTTGCAATTTTGAAGATCAATATTTAGCGGCACACAATAATTTTGTCTGTTCCGGCAATTGTTCTGTATCTAAACAAGCTCCTCTGACTTCCCCAAAGCCAGCACATTTAAAAGTTTTTCTGACTTGTGTTACCAAACCTGCAATTTGTCATTGATACAGTATTCTGTCAGAAATGCAGTGCTGTGGGCATGTACATATAAATATTGTGCTCTCTTGGCAAAGCCAAATGTCATGATAGGATAATGTGTTATTTAATACAGAGCTGTAGATTAGACAAGGACATTTGCAATACAAACCAGTCCCAACATCAGACAGTTGAAAAAGTTATTGTTATGCTGATACTGTAGGAAAACTGATATTTCTAGCTGAACATTTTATGTATTGTGCTCCGTGACCATCCCATGGACCTCTGCCATATGACACATAGTCTTAAATTATACTGTCCAAGAGCCATTTTGTACAATTCAAGGCAATAGCCCTAGGAGGAACCCCTTAGACATGCAAGGAGTCTGAAATGGTAGGTTCGAGGTTGTCTTTAGGTGCCCTTGGCCCTCCTCCTAGGAAAGAAGGTCTGACTCCTGGCTTTTTACCTGGAAGATGTATTCATTCCTAAAGGCTAGCTCCTAGAATAGTCCAAAGAAAACCCAAGCCGTGAAGCCATACATTTCAGAGACATGAGCTGGGCTTGTGCAGGACAGGAACAAGAGTCCAAATGCTGGAGAGAGCCCAGCACACCAGTCCCAAGCTCGCTGACTACTGGCATTTCCCTGGTTTCCCACCCTGGGATGCAATGGAGAGGCTTTGGGGAGTGTCATGCAGCACTGTGGCTCTCCAGCCCAAGTCCACTTACTTTGGTGGCTCTTGGACCCACCTAGGGTAAGTTTATCTCAGGGGGCTTTTGGGAGACCCAGATCCCACCGAAATTTTGATTGCTTTTGAAAATCCTGGGTTTTGTTGATGACACTCCTGGAAACTGACATTTTTCTGAAGATAAGTGTTGTTTTCTAATGAGGCGTTTTTGAGCTGGGATAACCATTTTGTGCTGATCCCAGCTGTTTGTGCTGTGTTCCAGGGGGGAAGGAAATCATGGCACTGGGTGTGCAGGTTGGCTGTGCTCCAGTCATCCTATTAGCAGAGTTTTAACAGGAAGACAAGCATTGCTCCTGGGGATATACATTAATTAAGTTTCTATATGGCCAGGGCACAATATACCTTTACACAAGCTTTTTACCCTAAATTGCTCAGGTTTTTTTAATTACTCAATTACCTTGAGTTGCACCTGCTGTACAACAGTGTTTTTCACTTTGAGGAGCAGGATGAAGAATTGTTGCTCATATCCTACCATCAATGCTGTCAGAGCTCACAGGGAGGCACTTTTTTCACATCTTCCTTTCTTTTAAGTGATTTTTTAATGTCATGGTGCCTCCAACTAATATGGGGACTTCGGGTATGAATCTGGAATTCAAAGCTATGTAGGATCTGACTTTCTGTGTAAAACTGCAGTTTTGCATCAGGAATTAATTCAGCAAAGCAACATTAATTGTGAAGAAGCAACATCAAAACAGGCTTCAAATTGTATTTGTCATGTTGTCCTGGGTGCAAAGAGATATTGCATGAGCAGGAGGCCAACACTTGCATGGAGAGTGACTGCACCACACACTTTGCAAATTCATATACAATTGTGTCTTTTGGAACAGAATATTGGGCACTTTGCTGTCATATCTGGCCCAATTCCAGTGAAACCTCTTAAGAACTTTATCCTTGCCGTTGAAAATGCAAACTGTAGCATTATTTGTAGAGAAAGAAGTAGTGTTTTTATACATAAGTATCTGTGTTTCTGTGTCTGTGTGTTTCACATCATCGCTGGACATTGTCACTTGAAAGCTGCAGTCATTCCTGGGGCTTCCCATGCCCTGGCTTGTGTGACAGTGTGGGTGTCTCCAGCACAGTGTGCTGGGGAAGGATGCAACAGCCTGGGGAGGTGAAGGGAAGTCCTGCCCTGCACCCAGTAAAGGGGCAGCCAGCAGTGCCTCGTGACCCCCAGACAGCAGGGCCCAACCACAGAAATCCCCTGCAGGCATGGCTGTAGGTGCTGGGAAAGGTGAGAGAGGAGAAAGTGTGAGAAAGGGAAGCGGCAGCAAAACCAGTCTAGCCCAAACGGCAGAACGCCAAAATGAGACCACCCAGAATACGTCTAATTAGTATTTTTCCTAAATTAGTGCTTCTCTCTGCTCGTCTTTCATTAATTTTTCTCCTTCATGAAATGTCAAGTCTAGTGGGTGTGTTAAAGCTCTCATGGGGAACGGGGAAGATGTGCAGGCAGTGAGTGAGCAGTGCCTCCAGGCTGCCCTCGGGATGGGGTGCAGGATCAGGCCCCATGCCAGCCCCAAAGCCTGCCCTGCTGGGAATGGTGCTGGTGGGGGGAACTCGACCAGGTGTGAAGGGACAGAGCAGAAACTCCCTCCAGAAATGCACATGTGCACAGTAGAATCCCATCCACCCTGAGAGCTGCACAGCTTGAAAAGTGTAAGCAATAATGTTTGCCCAACGTTATTTATTTCAGTGGATGCTGAAAACTGTGAAAAATATAACAAGTGTCTTTTAATGGAGGGGGCATGGAGAGTGTGTTGTGGGGTGGCTCCTGTTGCTGTGCCCTGACTGCAGCCCAGGAGAGCGGTGAGAGACCCACGACTGCATGGCACTCATCATCTTCCAGGATCGGCTCCGCCCTTCCCAGGAAATCCATCACCCTGGCAGACACATGCAATGTGTGGTCCTAAGTGTTCCAGCTTCATGGGAGCACACCAAGGGGACAGGAGACAGAAACCCAGCAGAGAAGGGCAGTGTAACCCACAGGGGAAAGCCAAGGAGGAAAACAAGGTGACCTCCCTTTGGTTTTGCAGACTGGTTTGTGATTTGAAAGAGTCGGTGATGAGACAGGCTATTGAAGCTGCTGCCTTTTAGTTTAGTATTTTGCACTGACTACATCTAACAAAGTATTCTAATAAAAAAAAATTATTTCTGAGTTTTACTTCTGGGAAAAAAATCTACATTTTTGTACTCCTTGTAGGAAATAAATCCAACTTTGTTTGCAAGAAAGAGAAATTTCATCCCCTTGATGAAAATACCTAACTGTAAAGAGACAGAAGAAAAAGCCCAAATTAGTTTATGATGTCAGTAAATGATACCATGAATTGGGAAATCCATGAGTTTCACTGAAACCAGTCACGGTTTCCATCTCCCTCTGCCTCCCATCTGCTTCAAAACACTTAGTTCAGTCTTGAGCCTGGAGGAGTGCAAAGGTAGCTAAATATTTCCACATCTGCTTTGGGGAAGATTTGGAAAAATAATTTTGCTGCAGAATTAACAAGAATAATGGACCTTATGTGTGTCTCTCAGCATATGGCAATATATTGTAGAATTTCTCCTCGAGCATATTTGTGCCAGACTGCCTCACTTGGTATTACCTACTTACCTATTCCTCAGAGAGGAAAGTTTGCTGCCTCCATGAGAGATAATAGGGCTATTCTCAACCATAGGAAAACTTTTACTCTTTCATTTTAGCAGCCTCTGGTTGGGAAGGTTTCACCATCTGAGCCCTGATTCTTCTATGCTTTTACTTTCTTTGCCTTTGTGGTTTCATACACTGAAAGGATATCAGCTATCCATGATGCCAAGAAGAATTAACATGGGAGACAGCTACATGTGTTTAACTGTTTGTTTGCACTCAGAAAAATGCTCTCAGGAAGCAGGAGAATCAGTTTTGAAAGATGAGGGATTTTTCTATGGAAAATAAAGGTCTGTACAAAGGGAAAGGCTCAATAATGATGCTTCACCTGGCGAATGCCCCGTGCTGTAGAACACCAGTTGTGCCTGTCTGGTCCTCTATGGCTCTGCAGCAGTCAGTCAGATGTGGAGTTTCACCTCCTCTCAGGCAAGGACCAGCCTGCAAAATGCAGAAGCAGCTGGTTCCTTTTAGCAGCACACTGCTCGGGGTCACAGTGGGTGCCTGCACTGATGGGTGGCTGTTCCCTGCCAGTGGTGCCAATGCAGAGCAGGACACCCTAAAGGGACTTGGGGTGTGAGGTGGTGGTGAGATGGGAGTAGCCTTGTGATGTGCAGAAACTAACTGTGAGCTCTGCACGAGGAGAAATGTCTGCAGGGCATCACCCAGCACTTGCAGCTGGTGCTGGCAGAAGCACCAGCAGCTCCCCCTGAAAGGGCTTCAACAGAGTGCCCCGTGGGCAGACAGGTGCCTTGGGGCTGGGGAAAAGCAGCAGCTCATGGTGCTGGTCACCCCTGGGAACCAGCTGTGTCAGTGAAAGGCACTGAGACCTACTGAAACTTCTGTACAGGTTTTGTTTTCTCCAGCAGTCACAGTTTACAAACTGGAGCCAGCACTCACCTCCTCTCTGCCGCCTCTGCCGTCCCCCCGGGAGGGCGGTGGGCAGCGAGCCACCACGCTCAGGAAGAGCCTTTGTTGCAGGGCTCAGCCATTGAATTCAGTGACTTTCAGAGAACCCCACACTTATTTTAAAGATTTATTGTTTGCTCTGGAAAGCAGCTCTCAAATACCGAGTCTGCACCCCCTGAACAGCAATATGGGAGCTGCAGGGCTGCCTGTTGCCTGCAGAGAAGGCTGAACTTGGACATTTCATCGAGTTTCCTGGATTTTGGGGTGGTGGTGGCAGAGGCCAGAGTGAAGCATGTGCCCAGCACAGCCTCCTCGGTCAGTGATGCACAGTGGGTCACTGTGGCTACCAGAGTGCAATGGCAGTGTTGGGCAGGAGGAGAAGGCTGTGTGAGAAGGGTAACAGCATTCTTTTTGTTGTTGTTCAGTTTACATCCTCTTCCTTCCCCCTTGCTTCAGAGCTCCCTTTCATGCTGGGCTGCTCCTGGGGCACAGTGAGTTTTAGCTTGCTTGAGGCAGGTATTTCCTTCTTTGCTAAGCAGTAACTCCTGACTGAGTCCCAAGAACATCAGGAACATGACCACACCATGGCAGTGAGTGGGGCAGCTGGACATCACTGCATGGACAGGGATGGGGATGGGGGCACGGCATTTTGACCTGGGAGGGCTGGCTGTGCAGCAGCCTCGGGTGCTGGGTCAATCTCTGAGATGTCTGACTGAGACGAAGCAGCCTGAGCCATAACCGAGTTATTATGGGCCCTTGGAGAAAGTGTCTTGGCAGCTGCCATTTGTGCTGTGCAGAGAGTAGCTCCCCCACCTCTGTCCCTCGTTGGCAATAACCGCTTGAAAGCAGCCTTAAAACAACAACCAGCTTTCTAATAAAGCTGGCAAGTAATGCTGAGACAGAAAGCGCAGGAGAGCCCCATGCAGCCCTGGAGCACAGCCCCATGCAGTCCTGGAGCACAGCCTGCAAACCAGACCTTGCAGCACGATGTGCTGGCCCGATTTGGTGTCCCCTTCAGCAGGCTGGTGTCTGGCGGCCACTGTGCTGAGCTGCAGCCTTTGCTCCGTACTGGTGTCCTCCATCTCTGCTGGTGGCAGGTTGGTGGCCAGCTGTACTTGTGCAATGTCAGAGTGGGGCACGTCACCTCTGACAGTGGTGACACCAACAGTGCAAGCTGTGTGCAGGTGTTGGTGCGAAAAGCTACCCAATGTGTTTGTACAAAATTGGGCTGATAAATCGAATCCTTTCTGTGTAACTTTAATTTAATATCGTGATCGCTGCAGCCACAGTCCAGTGTTTGCCGTCTTCTTCATAGCCATGTCTTGCAGTATCACTCCCGAGAGCGTCTTTTGAAGTTTTTATCTGGGACGTGCGGATCCCGTCTGGATGCTGGCGTGCCCTGCTTGGAGCAGTCCCAGCAGCACCGTCTGTCCGGCTGGAATGGGACCTCTCCTTGGCCGCCGGCTGGCTCGGAGACACGCGTAGGGTGCTGCTGGTCTGGGGAGCACAGGGGGAACCAGAGGGGCCCGGAGTGCGGCGCACAGCGGGATCTGTGCGGAGCCGTGCGGGAATGGGGCGGGAGAGGTGCGGGAGCGGTGCGGAGCCGTGCGGGAGCGGCGGCGGGCTGAGGACCAGCAGAGGGAGCACAAGAGTGCAAAAATCCCACCGGGAAGCAGGGGGGACGAGAGCTCCGGCTGCCCCGGTGGGTGCTGGTGTGCCCCGGTGTGCTCTGGTGTGCCCTGGTGTGCGCTGGTGTGCCCTGGTGTGCCCCGGTGTGCTCTGGTGTGCCCTGGTGTGCTCTGGTGTGCCCCGGTGTGCCCTGGTGTGCCCCGGTGTGCTCTGGTGTGCCCTGGTGTACTCTGGTGTGCTCTGGTGTGTCCTGGTGTACCCTGGTGTGCTCTGCTGCAGTCTGGGCCCCATGGCTGCTCTGCCTTTTGGTCAAGACCCAGCTGCCCCATCCCAGAGCCGCAGGAATCCCCACAGGGACAGGTAGGGAAAGGTCCAGGTGTCCAGGCAGCCTTCCTTGCCCTGGCTCTGCATCAGCAGCCCCTGAGCTGCTTTATCCAGTGAGAGATGCCAAGATAACCCGTCCTGCAGTCAGGACACAGCCTGCGAGGACAGTCTGCATCCCTCTGCATGGCCGGAGTTCTGCAGTGACTCTGGGGGCTCATCAGGTCACATTTCAATTCATCTTTCTCCATCCCCTGAAACTGAATCCTTCTCTCACACCGCTGGAGTGAGCAAACCCCTGGCTGGGGCCGGAGGGCAGGACAGGGGGTGCAAGCAGTGCCCCAAAGTGCCAGGCTGCCTGCCAGGCCCTGCAAAGGAGCTTTCAGCACCTCCAAACCCGACTTGCTTTTGGAGTTCACTGTGAAAAAGACACCTCGACAAACCCCGAAGGGTTATTTTTGGCAGAAAACTATATTTGAAAGAAAATAGAGCAGCCATCCTTTTGCAGCCAAAGGAGGCTGTGATATCCCTGCTGTGGCTCAGTGCTGCCTTTCTTGCTGTCTTTTCTCCCAGAGGCAAAAATGCCATGAGACTCTGGTTGTAACCAGGTTATTCACACGGGGGTATCTGCTCACACATTTAGTGTCCACAGCCTGCTTGTCCTCACTGACTAAATCTCCATCTGTATGAGCAGTGCAATGACCCATCTGGGACTTCCTTCAGCACCCTGTTAAGGGCAGTGGAAGCAGGGCAGGTCCCTGCACTGAATAGGCTCTACTCAGGCCAGGAGATCACAAACTTAAAATGACAAATAATTCACAGAACATCACTGCTGGTGGTGAGGTACCAAGGGCTGGTTTAGCCAAGAAGAGGTGAATTCCTCCCAGGAGGAATTCATTCCTCACCTGTGCTAACATTAAAAAAGTGCTGGATGATTTAATTTTAGGCCTGGTTATCTTTCTCGCCACGGAGTTTAACACAATTGTGTAGCAGGATGTCTGCAGTGGTCAGATGGGAATAATAGAGGTGTTAGTAACTCCAGAAAAGGAATTAAATTGTGCCGGGCAGTTTGCACAGTTTCTTCTGGTGCTGCCGCAGGGAGAACCCCTAGGTCTTGTCTAGCAGAGCTTCAGCAGTTTTTTAGGGAAGCATAGCCAGAATTTTTTACATCTTTGTCTGTCTTTCACAGCAGAGCAGTGTGTCCGTGTCGCAGCTGCCGTGGGGACTGTCCTGCTGCCATGCAGGCGCCGAGGGAGGGTCATTGTCCCATTGTGTGGATGGGAAATGCGAGCACAAGGATGCAGAGCTCTGCTTGGAGGCTCTGAGCTCAAGTCTCTGGGGGCCTTGGCCTGAGCTTTAACTACTAAACCATCTTGCACAGTCCTCCATGTGCCGAGCAAAGCATTTCAGAGCATCCCCCTCTCTACTCATGAGCCTTTGTCAGCAACTTCCCCGTACTTGCTGCAGGCTGTCCCTCTGGAAACTCAGCCACTCTCTCCAGCTTAGGCAGCAGCATGGATAAACCTCCATCACAAAAGCTTGAGCCCCAGCCAAATTTTCCAGAGACCAGCCAAGCTCTGGCAGAGCAGAGACAGTTCTGGCTTGTCCCAGCACTGACGCCCAGCTCCAAACCCCAGGGGCTGATCCCAGTGCTGTGGGCACAGGTGCCACCATGCACAAGGTCCATGAAGCCACAGTGACCTCAGTGACCCAAGGAGCACATCCTCCTGAAGCCACCATGGAGGAAAGGGACCAAGCAAACCCCAGCGGAAGGGAATGGCAATTTTGGGAATGTGTGAGTCACGCTTGGGTCTGACACTCCCAAAAAAGAGGCTGTGCTGGCTTCCTCAGAGGGTGACAAGGCTCTGGTGGGTGCATCCTCATGGGGCACTGCCCCACCACCCTGGGGCACCCAGACACACAAGAGCAATTGTGGCTTTCTCGCTGTTGGGCAATGAGCACTGAATGGTGGGCCTGAATATTGTCGTGGATTTCAATAGAAAATGCTTTCAGATTGAAATGACCTTGATTACAGCTGGTTGAATAATTTGTTGTGAATAAGGTTCTGTGCAAAGCTTGGCATTTTCACATTCATTGCTTAATAATTGGTGATTACATTTTTTCCAGTTTTTATCCTGTGTTGATCTTGATATTAGCCTGAAATGCCAGCAGTGCAATGACAAGAGACAGCATCCATGCCAACATCCATGCAAACATCCGTGCCAGCTCAGGCATTACTTGCTTTCTATAGGTCAGGGACATCAAGCAACCCAGAACTGCTTCTCCCTCAGAAACGTACAACCCACTGATGCTCATTTGGCTATTTTAAATTTGATTAAGGGCTCTGCAAGTCCCCTTGGGGGGACAGATGCAAATGGGGAGAGGCATTTGCCAGAACAAAAACTTTCTGTAAACATGTAATCTCATGTAAACCAATTCATTCGAAATTTATTCCACAGTTTATTCAGTTTTCTTTTTCATCATTATGGGATTATGGTTTTAGTAATAAAAATGAGGATGACTAGTCCCTGATAACTACACTAACAATTTACAGAAGCAGAATGTCTTGCCTTCTATGCAATTTCTGGCAGGAATAGCCCAACAGAATTACTTAACAAAATAATAGTAACTATCAGTCATTATTCATAGAAATATAATGCAATTCAGTTCATACTTTTACATGTGATATGGATATAAGGGCACACATGGAATTGCACTGATTAAACCACAGATGCAACACTTAAGGTGGGAAAAACCTACATGATCACCACTAAGTCTTAAGGCAGAATATGTCCAATTTTAGTTGTTTGGAAGTGGATTTTAAGTAAGCCACAGAGAATTTTGCTTTAAACCACCAGTCCTGTCTGTACAGGAAGTTGCATCAGTGTCTTTTAGCCAGTGCAAATCTGCGTGCAGACAAACGCTGCGTGACATGTCCTCGTGGAGGCACATTCCAAACTCTCAGCACACTGTACCTTTAGTGCTGGCAGGTCAGCACCAAGAGCTAGGGCAGGAACTTTTAAAAAAAGGGAGATCATTCGTTTTTCCTGTGGTGATCAATGAATCCAGTACAAAAAATGTGCACTAAGTCACCAGCTGCAGTGAATTATCACCCAGTATTTGCTGTTCTGCTTCCTCTGCTGGGGCTCACTGAATAGTAGCATCCACAGGAGCTTTATAGCATTTGTAAGAACTTTATGTTTTAGGTGAAATGTGATTTCTGTGAAGGATAACTATGAAATGCAGTCAGTAACACCAATGACTTCAAATCCTCACTCTGACTGCCATTGTGGTGGGTTAGCTAACAGGAAGGTGAGCCTGTTGGTCTCTGTATGTGCTCAGTATATATGTGTGTGTATATATATACATTTATGTATTTATTTATTTATTTATGTGAAGCACCAACAGGGGCTCTGGGACCTGCTGCTGCTCTGAACTCAGCAATGCAAAGGGGCAGCTCCAAGGATCCACAGGAATTGGGTGAGAATGACATTGCTGGAAGATCTCCAGAAGGGCATCTCCAAGGGACTGCACTGGCAGGTGAGCTTGTGCCTTCCCAGCAAAAAGAGATACAAACACAGAGCTGGAAGGTGGATTTGCAGCACAGCCCTAAAAGTAGGGCTTGTCCCATGCAGGAGTGGGAGCTGAGACCCCTCAGGCTTCTCCAGCCAGGATGCAGGGCAGTCCAGCCAGCCCGGCTGTAAATGTTATTGTATATTTATAAACAAGAGCAGGCTGGAGGGATGACATGGCTCTGTTTACCCCAGTGGCATGCAAAAGTAAACACCCCAGATGAGCTGATCATTAACTTGCCTCCCCTGCTTTCGTGCCTATGTGAACAGGAACATTCCCCCTCTCTCCTTTGCTCTGTCTGGTTTTGTTTGTTCTATCTCCACAGGGCTGATTTAATAGCCCTCCTTGAACTCAGAGAAGGCTATCATTTGCCTGCAGATCAAAACAATGCTGACTGCCTTACATTTGAAGAACCCCCAATTTTTGCTTTATGATCAAGATAAAAATCCTCCTCGCAGTTTCAAAAAACAGGCAGTGAGACTTCTTGTGGTTCAGGACAATCCCACAAAAACCAAGACTTTACTGAGAGCTTGGGAGCAAGCCAATTTGATGCATTAATCTAAAGAAATAAATCACATAAATAAGAGATAAGCACATGTTTCCCCCCAAGCAAATAGAGGCCACTTGGCTGTGAAAGGCACGTCCTTCTCAAATAATGAGTGGGAGACTCTAATTCCAGCCTCGTAGTCAGTGTTTCTGTAGGGGCTTGCAGGCTGTGAGCAGAGGAGTAGCTGAGCATTATCAGGCATCTATTGAGAGGGTGTACATCTGACACAGCTCACAGAGCCAGCAGAAAAGTCAGCACAGATTATTTTCCCACCCACACACTTTCACAAGGAGTCAACGGCGCCACTACTGCACAGGTCTCGTAAAGGGTCAAGGATTTATTTTTCTTGAGTGAGCAACAAACTTCTTTTTCCATCAGCAATAATACTTTGTGACAGTGAGGCACCATCCCTAGGTTCCCGGTAGTCTCTGACCCAACAGATACTGAACTGCAAGCACAGTATTGGGTAAGTGCCCAGCATTTGGTGGCATGTGGAAACCCCCCCTTTGCACTGGGTGGGATGTCCAAGACAGATGCTGGAAAGGTGAAAAACACCTGAATTGCCACTGAAATCTTAATCCATCTCCTTCATGTTTCACTACATAAGCTTCAGTAATGAGGACTTTGCAGGAATGCTGGTTGGGGTGTCAGGAGGGGCAGATGGATGGGGCTGGAGGGGTCTCAGGTATGGGCTGGTGGGTATAGAGGCAGAGGCTGGCTGGGCTGTGGTACCCAGCATCCACCTCGATCTCTTTTCCCTTTGGACAGTGAAAAGCCAGGGAATTCTGTGTGGAGAAGCCACATGGATGAGGTCTGGATTCAGACTGCAGTTGCAATCCTGACTGCTGTAACATGACTGTGGTAGCAAATTTGGGTTAATCTGGAGTTTGGCTTTTGTGGCTCTAGGAGGCATTTCATGAAAACCCAAACCAGCCAACTCAAATGAACAAACACCCACATCTTTGGTAGCCTGACTGCTAAAATTAAATGCCCTGAGATGCGCTTCTCTCATCAGCTCTTTCCTAAACTTGTCTTTATTTTCTTCCCTCTGCAGCATCCACAGAGCAGGGCAGCACTGCAGCTCCCCAGGGTCACCCATTCCCAGCTCCCTCCCAGGCAGTCCCATCTCTGCAGTGTCCCTGAGGTGGCCTGGGCTGTGTTCCTTGGCCCTGGAGTTTTACCTCTCTATCCCCACAGCCTCTCATTTACTCTGGGCCATACTGGCAGCTGGCTTGATTCTTGAAAAGCTACCAAATCACATCTCGTGGAGATTGATCACAGAAGCCATTGTTGCCCTGTGGAAAACCCTTTATTTGCTAGTTAGTCCCCAGGGTGTCTCTGGAGGGAGAGGGGGAAGGTGGACAATAAAGGGAGTGAAGGGTCCCTGCTGGGCTCAGGCTTCCTCAGGGATGTGAAACCCCAGCCAACCACAGTGCTTAACTCAGACATGGGGCTATTTTTAGTGCAGCATTTCAACTGGGTTGCTGTTCCCTCTGCTCAGAGCCCAAATGTTCTCTCAGGCACTGAGTGTTGTGAGTGGCCTGAGGCAGGAGGGTGGCACAGCTCTTCTCTGGGCAGCCCGAAAATCAGGGCAGGTGGCAGATCCAACAGCCTTACCTGCAAGGGCCTCTTCAGGGCCTCCTCTGCTGAGGTCTGGGCTGATAACTCACAGCACAGGACAGGTATCTGCTGCCCTTCTTCCTCTGCTCAGCTCTGTTAAACCCCTGGGCTGTGATCCTCTGCACTGGACCTGCAGAACCAGCCGGGTGTGCAGAGCAGGATGTGCACAGGGATGCTGGAGGGCTGTGAATGACACGGAGGTTTGGCTGCTCTCAGATGCATCTCTCCACGCTGTCAGCTCGTGTCACACCTGCCTTGTGGCAGCTGAGGCGTTTCAAAGGGTATATAGGAAAAAACAACATCTAGAACCAGCACACCATCAATCTGCATCATCTCTTCAGGCTCTTCCCCCACCTGCAGGCAGGGACGTTCTGGGAAATACTTTGACCTCCTGCTCAGAAAAGCACCCCCAACTCCAAACCAGCTTTGTTTTTGTCTCCTAGCCAGCCCAGTATCCCTTGCCCTCCTCAGGATCTTTCCCCATCAGCTGGAGACATCTCCCTGGGACAATGTCTCTCCTGCTCGTAGGGTCACAATATACAGGAATTATTGGACTGCTGACTCTGGGACATGATTGTATCCTCCAGGAGAAACAGAAGAAGATAGGGAATAAATACTCTGTTTTAATGATTGGTTATGGAGACAGAGGTCATCACCATAGCAAACGGAGTCTCCTCTGGGGAAAGATGAGGGTTGCTGAGCTGAACTGGGTTATTTCCACATGCTGTGTGCTCACCAAGATGTTTGGGAAGTGCTTTGTGCCAGTGAGCTCTGCTGTGTGTGCGTGTGTCTGGTTGGGCACAGGGCAGCTCTTCCTGTGCCTGGGCTGGAAGCATTTTAAACAGGACACTAAAGAGTAGCAAATAATAAAAACCACACTCCAATCTGAGATTGCTGGGTGAATAATCACTGGTGTTGAAATACACTGAACTCTGTGAGTTTGGGTTCTCAGTGCTTTCACCAATACCCGGTGGATGTCCAAGTACAAACAATGAGCAACCACAGCAAACACAGTGTGGGGAAGGGGAGTGACAGCTTTGCTCTGTCACTGGGCAGGGGGACAGGGACTTGTCAGGTCTCTCGGGGGTGCTGTGGCCTCTGTGTGTCTGGGCCACACAAAGGAGGTTTTGTGCCCAGACCCTTCCCCAGTTCCTGGTTCCCTCTCCCTGCGCCTGCCTCTTCTGCTGCTGCTGGGCTGCAAACCGGGGCGTGCTGGCTACGAGGGGCTCCCAGCCATGCACCACTGCCCCATCTGTGTCCAAGTGCTGTGTCTAGAGCTCACCCAGAGCTTTTTCCATTGAAGAAATTGGTCTGGGACCCTGAGGCCATGGCAAGATGGTTCACACTCCCTCCAATAACCTTTGGAAAAGGTCCATAGCCAGCCCAGCTGCCAGCTCCAACCAGAGAAGCAGGTTAGCAAAACAGAGACAGATGGCCAGGGTTTAACTTGGGCACTTTTTCATTACTTCTATCACGACACAGCCACCAGGAGTGTCTCTGCTGCCTTTGCTGACTGAAGGGCTGGGCCCCCTCTCACCCCCAGCTCGGTGGCACCCTGTGCCCTTGCTGGGATCTGGGAGCAGACTTGATTCTCCCTGCCAGGACTGGAACCAGTCTCTGTATACACAGCCATACTGGGAGTATTGTGTAGGGGCTGCTGCTTTCAAAGAGGAGAGGAGGGCAGGGGGTCCAGTCTTCAGGGTAAGAGCAGTGTCCTACTGGAATGGGGAAGGAGGTAGGTTCAGGCAGGGAGGAATGCAGGGAGGGAGGTGGTGGAGCTGGTGGGGATGAGGACACATCAGTCCAGGCATCCATAACCAGATCACGGTAGCAAATCTGCCATTCCCCAGACCCCTGGCATCAGCTCTGACTACACAGGTGTATTGAAGGACTTTGCTGCCAGATTGCACAAAAACCCCACTCCAGGCTGGTGTCTGGGTTTAGGGTGAGCAGCAAAGGGTCCTGGGTCTTGTGCAGCACCCACAGTGTCTGGTCCCACATGCTGCAGGGGAAAACTGAGCTGGCCATCCCATTGTCCTGCACACTGGGGAGTTGCAGTTCCTGGAGCTGCCTACCCCCTCATCCCGTGCAAGACAAGTCTGCAGGGAGGAGCTGTGCCACTCATTCTTCAAACCTCCCTGGCCCAGGCCAATGTCCCCCCAGTCACACCTGGAGTCAGTTGGATCCTGACTCCAAACCCAAATCGTTATTAGATAAAACCAAGAGGGATGTATTAGTGACAATATGAGAGGGATTAATTCCTTGCATGGGTGGAGAGAAAATGCATGCCAGGCAATGTCTGTTTTCTATCAGCAATTTAAATGGCTCTCTGCATGTAAGATGAACATGTCCCCTTTCTGGGGAGCACCACACTGCACTTGCAGGGCTTCTCCCTCTCTCAAGCCCAGCTGCTGCAGAAATACAGGCAGGCAAAATTGTCAGGGGTCAGGAGTCACCACCACTTAGTTTTTACATAGTTTGGCTATTTTAAATGCTGACAATGTTTCTTGGTTTGTTTGATCAAACTTTGCCCAGCCTCTCACTCCAGCTCCACCTGACCAGATGGTCACTGGCACAGACACTGCTGTGGTGACACCGTGGTGTGACACATCTGTTCAGGGATACAACATCACAGCAAATCCTTGTCCAGAGCCCCCCCAGATGCTGGCTGTGTCCCTGCTGTAGGTGGCCCTGAGTGACACCTGGCCATGGGTGTTCCTGGCTGGCATTGGAGTTGCTGTTTTGTGCTGGTCACGGTGACTGTGCTAGGGAATTTCAGCTTTGCCAGCAAACTTCTTGTTCAAACATCAGCTGTACTAAATTTGTACAAAGCATTTCTCATGCTGTCCAGATGCCACTGCTTCTAAAAATAGTCCAGTCTAGTCTGTTTTCCCAGCTTCTTGCCTTTTATCAGCAATAGTTTTAATAGTCTTTGCAATATTTAAGAAGTTGTTTGTCCATGTCAGGCCAGCAACTCCTGGGAATAGGAGTCAATCCCAATTCTCCCATACTCCCATTCATGCCCTACACACACACACAAAAGAAGAAAAAAAATAAAAAGACCACGAAGAAACTTTTTGCGTTGGAAAACAGAAGTTCTTGATGCACACTTAACAGGAGTTGGGTGGCAGAGGGTGAAATCCAAGCTTTCCCTGCAGAACTCCTTGGGTCCTTCCTTTGGCACTGGTGCAGCACCTGGAGTGGGAGCAGGACATCCCTGAGGATCCCCAGCGTGGTGAGCTGTGCAGTCTTACCAGGACAAGGAGAGCCCTAGGAGGGGTTGGGATAGGGTGGGAGAGAACCTGACATGACATGAGGCTGAGTGGGGGTGAGCTGGGATGGGGGTGAGGTTGGGCTAGCAGGGGGCACAATGGGGTGCCAGGTCAGCATCCAGGGGCAGTTTTGTCCTGCTGCCAGTTTGGTGTGAAAAGTTTCCCCATCTCTCAGTGGGTATCAGTGTGCTCTCTGAGAGCCTGGCAGCTCTGCCAGGCTGGAGGTCACCATATCAGCTGTTTCGTGACACAGATGCTATCTGTGACACTGATGTCTTGCTATTATTTTATTTCATTTAAAATTCATGCCATTTCTGAAGCATTTCTGCAAACACAGCTCTTAGGGACCTTGTCATCATTTAAGTATACAGTCATATGTCCAGTTCTTGAATGTTGTGGCTTTTCCTGTGTTTATTTTTCTTCCTCCTGGACCTTTTGCTCAGCAGACAGGCTGGGTTTTGTTTTTTCTTTTGGCTCTGCCTGCCCGGAGTGAACATCCCAGGAGGTGAAGAGTTGGCAGAGCTGGTGCAGGACTGTGTTGAAGTCCCAGGAGTGGTCACAGGGATGCCCGGGGGACCAGGGAGAGGGTGATGGGTGCCTTAAAGAGTAAGTTCAAGGGACGACCAGGGGCAGAGCTTTCCGGAAACACAACCAGCATCAGCCTGGCTGGCCCTGAGGCTGCATCCACATTTCAAGGGGTGATGGATCTGGAGAGACAGTTTGGGAAAGACACAGCCCTCCTCTGAATGCTGCACTGCGATTGTACCTGAGACCTCTAGCAGCAAAACTCTGCCTGTTCTCCTTGCAGAGGAGCCTTTGGGAGCAGTGTGTGAGATGTTACACAGTGATTCGTGTCCTTATGGAAACATGGGATCAGTATAAACAAGAATACTGAACTTAAGGTAAAGCATGGACATAAGACAAAGGAAAATAAAATAATTTCATTATATTTGTTAAAATAATTTTGCTGTGAATTGCTGACTTTTTGCTGTTATGTATTTTTTGCCACTGTAATTATGAATTGTATCCACTTTTTATGTATAAGGAAAACACGGGCTTGTGTGACCATGAACAGAACTTGTCACTGTTGCTACCCGCTTGCTAGGAGTGTAACCTGAGAACATGTTCGAGCCTTGTCCAGACCTGATGGGGACTTGTAGCCACTGCTGCATGAGTGCTAGCCAACATGTTCGGGCTTGCTCGGACTCGTAGCTCAGCACAGTAGGAATGACACAGCCCAACAAGAAACTGCCGATAGAAGGGGCAGTGACCAGGGGTAGGACGGACGTGTTGGCTGAGCGCAGACTCCCCGGGTCCCCATCCCTTATCAACGAATTAATAAATTGCCTTATCGACTGGCCAGCATGGTTATGGGGAGTAATTCACAACAAGTGGACACGTCCTTGCGCCCAGGCGTGGCTCAGGAGGGAGGTGCCGGCTGTGTGCGGGCAGGGCTGCTGGTGGCCGGGAAGGCTCAGCCAGGGCACTCAGCGCTGTTTGCCGGGTCCCCTCTGCGGGAGCTGCTCCCAGCTCTGTCCTTTATCCTGCTCCTTCCAGGCTCGGAACAAACAAACGCGGGAACAATGCTTCCCAGGAGCCCCGCACTTCCTGCGGGAGCCCCGGGGTCAGAAACGTTCGGCGCTGGCAGTGGAGCGGGGAGCAGCCCGCCCAGCCATCCTGCCGCTGCTTGGGGTAAAAAAAATAAAAAAATAAAAAAATAAAAATTGCGACTTATCCTCCATCCCCCCGAAGAGCGTTTGGATTCCCGGAACGCATTGGTGTTTCAGGGAGGCTCAGAAAATGCTGATGAAGCGTTTGGAGTTCGGGACTTAGAGACTGGAGGGGAACACGCGTGGTGAGAGGCTCGTTCCCACAGCTCCCCTGAAAAAATCGGTGCACTTTGAGCGTTTGTGGAACGGGCTGCATAGAAATTATCCATAAATAAGCTTAACATTAGTGAGCAGGTGGAACAGGGCAGGGTTCAGGAAATTATACAAAGAGAGTAGACAAAGAGCCAGGCTGCAGTTGCTCTTTGTGCTGGGGAGCTGGGCTCACTTTGTGCAGTCACAACGAGTTAGCACGAGACACAAAGGCGGCAATTTTGGGTTTGATTAAACTCCCTGACAGCATTCATATGTTAAATGATTATGTTCTACTATCTGCTGCTTACAGCATGCATATCACAGGAGAATCACAAACGAAGCTGTTGAGGCCAGAGTGCAGTGTCATAGGAGATGTAATTAATAAGCCAAACAAGAGCAGGGTAAAAAAAAAGCAAATTTGTTGTGGCTCTTACTCAGTGACCAGGCACATCAAGTCAGGAAGAGATGACTAACATGGTGCAACACAGATGTATGTTCTGGCATTTGAAATTCTAATCCAGATGCAAATATTGTAGTCAGGATCCTGTCTCCCACCTTCAAAACTTCAGACACACAAGAACCATGTGGCATCCCCTGTGCCAGCTGATGCCTGTGGAGGCAGGCCAGGGCTGTTCAAAGGCATTCCCAGCACAAGGATTATTTTGCCTTTATGCTTGCTGTCCATTCAGTCTTTTGTGAAGTGCCATGGGGAATCGAGTGACATTTGAAACAGGACCGAGGATTAGACACGTCCCCCCTCCCTGGATGGGTCACACAGTGCAGGGCAGAGCCTCTGCACACCCAGATCACCTTCATACAGGAGGGGAGAGCACCCCACGTGTGCTGCCTTCAACCCCTGCCTCACCCACGAGTGGAAAGGTCTCTGAAACCCCCAGTGATGGGCAGCAGGAGGTGAGTGGCAGGTGATGGGCTGCAGAGCCCCAGGTGTCCCTGTGCCTGCCATGGCCCTACCTGGCTGTCA
The DNA here is from genome assembly GCF_052056855.1 of Sturnus vulgaris. Lineage (NCBI taxonomy): Eukaryota > Metazoa > Chordata > Aves > Passeriformes > Sturnidae > Sturnus > Sturnus vulgaris. The sequence continues at coordinate 11,893,651 of NC_142256.1, read as the reverse complement.
TTGGCACAGATGTAGGAGCCATCTCCTTTATATTTTGATAGCCACAGCACATGAGACAGGATGGGTTCATAAAGCACCCCCCAGCTGCCCTGCAGAAATAAGGTCACATGAAACAGCCACCTCCATGCAGGCTGGGGATACCCAAATCTCTAGTGGGCAGGTAAAATTGGGTTTTGGCGGCTGTGGAGGAATTGCCCCAGCTCCCAGGGCCCTGGAACACAGCAGGGACACTGGAAATTCATTCACCAGTCTTGTTATGCTGGTTGGCAGCTACCAGGTTTGGGTTGCTTGTGGAGGGATTCACCCTGGGCTGGCTTAGAAACATCTGTGTCCTGATCCCCATGAAGGTGTGCAGGGTCCTGCAATGTCACCCTGCCACCACTCCTGCCCCCCAGGATAGAATCATAGAGTGGTTTAGGATGGAAAACCCTCTTAGACCATCCAGTCCAATTATTAACCCAGCACCACTGTGTTCCCTGCTGAACCACATCCCCAAGTGCCACATGCACATGCCTTTTGAGGACAACACTCCCACAAAATCTTTTCATTCCCATTCTACTATTGCCAACTTTTTTCTTGCAAAGCATTCCCTCACCCGCCCCCCAAAAAAAGAACAAAACAGAAATCAAGAGTGCATAAAGATTTTTATCTGTAGCCAGAGGGCTCTGGGAGTGTGTCTGCCTGACTGGTGGTGGGGAGGGCTGGCTCCATGGGGAGGGCAGGTTCCATGGGGAGGGCTGGCTCCATGGGGAAGGTTGGCTCCCAGGGACCCCCAGCTCTGCAGGGAGCCCTGACCAGCTGCAGACCTCAGCACAGGGCTGGCCAGGGCTCACCATGCACCAGATTGCAGTGAAAGGTTTTATTGCCCAGTCGGTTCACCCATATCAGTCAGCTATTTAGCTGAAGGGGAGGCTCCATTCAAAGCCAGTTTACAGCAGAGGCTTTATTTTTATTTTAAAAGCATCTGGAAATTAAAAATCCCCTTTGGCATTCATCCACTTTGGAGAGAGAGCCAGGCCTGTTGTCTGGCCAAGCCGCCCTGCTCTAGCTGAGCTGGGTGGATCCAGTGCTGGGACATTTTTCTAACTTGACCAGGAATGGGATGTTGGCTTTCTTCCAGCAGCTCCATGAACTCCCCACACCAAGTGTTGGTTTGGTCCTCACACAGCATGTGTCCCACAGCAGGATGTCACTCAGAGGCATTCAGGGTGAGCTGTGCCCTCCCCCAGCCCAGGGATATCTATGAGGTCCTTGGTCAGGACAAAGAGCAATGGGATGGGTGTAGGGTTCACCTCAGGTGAAGGGCAACCATGCAAAACATGGTTTGTTTATTCCCATTGTGGGATGGCTGCAGGTCTGACAGATGACTCTGCCCAGGGCTGGCTGAACCTGGAGGCACAGGCATGCTGAGTTTATAGCAGAGCCCTGGTAAATTCTCCATGAGCAGTCTTTCCCCCCACCAAATCCATAACATTTTATTGAATTTTTCCTCAGCAGAGTGGCAGACCCAAGGTGGGGGTCATCCCTTGGGTCAAGAGGTGTTTGGAGAATGGAAAAAACTGCCTGCATGCAGTTATTGTTGCACAGACCTGCTTTTCATCCTGCAGGCAAAGAGTAGGCACTGGAAATCTCCAGGCTGCTCTGGCAGCTGGCACATCTGTCTGCCCAGCCCCGTGTGCCCCTTCACTGTGGCTCCTCAGCAGGAAGGCACGTTAGTCTGGAACAAGGCAGAGAACAGAGTGATGACAAGGATTCATCCATTCTGTGTCACAGGAAATGGAGAAGCCCCTGTCCAGCAGCTTGGGATTGCCACTATGGAGACTGAACCTGCTAAGTGCATCAGCTGCAAGGCAGAACAGCATCTTTGATCCCAAAAGTGGGTGAGGTGAACAACCATGTTCAGCAAGGAGCTGAGGATCTCCAGACACAGCTTTCACCAACATCCCAGGAGGGCCTGGGCTGCCCTCCTGCCCTGGAGGTGGGAGCTCCACAGCCTGGGGCAGCTGCAGCCAGAGGAGTGTTCCCTGCCTGATCCGTGCCTGGAGGGAATGAGGATTATTGCTTGTGAGTGTCTTTTCTGGCAGGACAGGAAGGGAATACCCACCAGGCTGGGAGAGGGGATCAAACAGGCCAGGAACCACAAACTCTCAGCCCATCCTTCCCAACCTGCCCTGTCCCACCGGCTCCTTCTTCCAGGCACAGTCCCCACCCCTGCTCCAGCATGTCAGCACTGCAGAGGATGGGGCTGTTCCTCCCCACGTCCTGCTGCACAGGAGCTGCTGTGGGAAAGACCAATTCCACCAATGGCACAGGCCAGTGAGGGCCAGGCATGAGGAGACATGAGCAGGACTCTTCTCTAATCTTAGCTAAGCCCTTGCAAAGCCCTGCTGCACAGACACCAAGTGACTTCTTCAGAGTCTCATAAAACTGAAAAACCTGTGGCCAGACCCTTATGGCAATGGCAGCACGCCCTCTTAACACAAAGCCTATCTTCCGACATGGGATTTCAAGTCCCCCTTTCAAAGTATGGAAGCATTAGATCTTTCCAAAGAAAGGATTTCCTGAATTATTCTAACACTGAAAAAAATAATGTATTCTTCCCTGGCTCTCGCAGGCCGTTGAAGTACTTGGCTGAATTTTTTTTCTAAAAAAAACCCCCAAAAGCCAGAGTCATGACATAAGAACATAAGAACAGGATCTTGTACTTAGAAGGGACATGAACCTCCAGAGCAGGCTGTGCTACCAACTCTGCCTGCAATAATAGCTGCCAACTTTGTGAGCATTGTACATTGTTTAAAGAATCTAATCAAGTTATATATTCCTTTTGAAGTCAGACAACTTTGATTTAACAATGGCTTCAGAGCTTTGAAAAACTCAATCTTTTCTAGTTTGTCTTTCATGATAGTTCCTTACCTGTCTCCCATTGCTGAATAAATCATTATAAACATAAACCAGATGCCTAATGCTTACAATAACTTTAGAGAGCCCTGCTTCCCCCAAGATGTATGGGCAATGACTAACACACTTTTAGCCTCCAGACTTAATTTAAAGCATTCTGGAATTGTGCACTGGTGAGATGAAGGCTGCCCAAGACAATAACTTTTACATTAAATATAATCTCTCTCTTTAGCGGCAACAAAGTCAAGGTTGTTCTTCTTCAGCCCTGGTGTCTCAGCTGGCCACGGGCACTCTGTGAGCCTGAAGGCACTGGAAAAGGAAGACCAAGTTGAAGAAAATGAAGTGTTTGTGTTTGAATGCATGGGAGCAGCAGGTTATGTGAGTTGCAGCGAGCGTGCAGCAGTCAGGCACTGCTCCTCACAGCCAAGTCAGCGCTGTTTCCAGCAAAGCTGTGACAGGGGACAGTGCTGAGCCTCCGGACACATCATCTCCCTCTGGCAGAGCAGCAAACTCGAGCTGCCCGCAGCCTCTGCCAGCGGCTGAGCTGCAGCCCTTTGGAACCTGGAGCTCACCTTGCCTGAGGACAGGCGAGGGGTGTGTGGGGCAGTGCAGGGGGCTGTGCTGGTGGAGGATGAGAGCTCCTGACCCAGAGACCTCAGCCTGCCGAGCGCCTGCAGCTAACAGCTGCTCCAGAGCTGCTCCACGGGGAATATATTGCTTAACAAAGGAACACATTTAAATGCATTACTTGCACAGCTAAATTAGTGTCTGGAGATTGAGCTCTGGCAAAGAAACAAAGTTTTGAAAGTTTCCTTCGGTATTCTTTCACTTTCCTATGTCTGTGCACACTAAGCCTGCAATTGGGTTAATCTTGCCGTTTTATTTTCACAATTTTATCACCCCTGTTCTACAAGGTTTGCTGTCTTCCTTGGTTTGGTTATTTGAAGCAATCACCAAAAAGTGGAGAGAAGGAGAAAAGATGGGAGGAAATCTCTGGGCCTGCCCAAGTTAAGGAAATTAATGTTAGATAAACCCTTCCATGCAGAGGTGCTTTGCCCTTGTGACGCAGCGTGGCACAGTGGGACGCTCAGTACAGAATTTCCTGACACAGACTGAACTAAAAGGAACCATTGCTAAAAATACACCAAAAAGGAGGCTCATGTGGAGCTTGAGGGGGATTATTTCTCCTCCCTGAACTTCATAGAAATACCCCTGGTGTTTTGAGGGACCTTTTGTGGCAGCCCGGTCACACTGAAGTCCAAGGATGTGTTTGAAACCCTTGCAAAGATACCCCATGAAAAATAAACACACCCCGAAATGACCAGAGGGAGATTTTCCAGAAGTTCACCCCTTGCATGAAATTTGTGTTACCTTTGCATCACAGCTTAGCCTTTCCTAATTTCCAGCTGCTTGGTAAAGCTTCAGCCCTGGACTGTTAGGTTTTTTTTCATTCTAATTTTCAAATGAAACCTCACTAAATTATTTTATATGGGGAGCAAAGTAAAGCACAGAGTGGCTTGAGGGAAGGAAAAACTCCAGACCCAGCATCTCCCAGGAAAATTTTGCCACCTGTTTCACTTTTGTGCTCAACAACAGGAGAGGTCCTTGCCAAACCAGACCCCACCAGCTCTCCAGCCACACTTGCAGCACCACCAAATCCATCTCCAGAGGAGGTACTAGGGCATTAGAATATAGAAGACTGTAATTTATATACTTTAAGCCACATTTTTGATTATGGTGGATAGCAAGCAAACCCTGAAAATCATCTTTTACAGAAAACTTATTCTAGATGATGTTTTTCCCTTATAAAGAATGATTTACCTGTCTCTGTGGGGTTGTACTTTTTGTACAATAGAGCACATGTCTGTTCTGGTGCCTTACATACGAGATACAGATCCCAGGCAAGCAGCTGGGGTATTGTGGAGTTTCCATGACAAATGGGAATCCTTTACAGGCAGCTTTCATTTTTTCATCTGCAAGCCTCAATACATTGGCAGTTGTCAGAGTCCTGTGAACTTTCATATCAATTATGCCTTCACCACTACAAATGCTTTCAAATTAACAACCAGCCACATTTCCTCTCTATGACCAAGCAGGAAAAAAAATGAAGAGAAAAGACAGAAATTATTACATTACAGAATACCTTCTCCTCAGTCCCACTTAGCAATCGCTTTGTAAAGTGATCTGAAAGGTTATTTACATTGGGATACAACTAAGGGGATGAATAAGAGCAAACTCTCCAAAAGGGGATCACAGCTGTTTCCTTTCTTATCCCTGCCCTCAAGTCGGTGTCAGGCAGAAGCTTCACAAAATAGTAAGGAAGATGCATTTTAAGTAATCTCACAAATATATTTTTGTTTCAATTTTTTGCTTATTGCTTTTTCCAGTTCCTGTTTGCCTTTGCACAGGGGTATCTTAAATCTGTGCATGGACAAGGGCAGGCACAGGGACAACAACCCCTTCTGCAGGAGCAGATCCACTGCTGCATTGGCAGTGACAGGAGGAATAGAATAACAGGAGGAATAGAATAAAAAGCAAGACAGAATTGCAAGAGGAAAGTTTTCTAGCAGAATACTGCAGAGCTGTCCCATCATTGCTGACACATGTGGTGGGATGTACAGCAAAAAGCTGGAATCCTGGAATCACAGCCCAGCACCTTTTCTGACTATGACATCGGGGTCCCAGGTGTCCATTTGATCTGGCACAATGATCTTACATCTGAAAATAGTGAGAGAGATATTAAAAAATTAAGGAAATTCAGTATTTCACAGTCTTTTCTCATGACTTGGAATTCTTCCTGTTAATTTCTCCATCTTTTGACAGTGCCTTTTCAAACCATGATCAACGGCCCCATCTGCTTGGCAATGAGAAGTGGAGTCTCAGTCTTTGATGAGGACTTGCAGGGCTCCAAGACCTTCGATGGTCACTGGTGGGAGATCACATTCAGGCAACCCCAGGGATCCTCCTGGTCTGGCAGCCTATGGATAAAATCTGTATGAGTGACTTAATATCCTCAAAAAATTGCCATGGTGAGTAATCCCCTGAGATTTGGTGTTGCCTTCATAAACACAGGCTGTCCTTTTTTATATTTAAACATCAAAGGATGCCATTTGCTTTTAAAGTGATGTTTGGTGTTAATATTCTGCTCCTACAGGCCAGTTGGATCGTGGGGAGGACACAGCCATCTCAAAATAAAGCTCTGCTCTGCTGACTGATAGGCTTGAAAAATTGTGCAACAAATGCAGATGCACAACTCATTTATATGAGACACAACTGGTGGCAGAGAGTGTTCTGTCCTGGAAATGTGCACACATGTTTTATTTCTGCCTTCACTGAGAAGAAGACAGAATTTTGTGTTCCTGTACTTTTTATAACTCTTCCCTCACCCTGCTGTAACTTGTGGCAAAATTTTAGCCCTGAAGAGCTGCAGTGGGGGAGTTTTACCAGGGGGACTCCTTTATGCCACAGGTTCAACCAAGAGGAACTGTCAGGGTGTAGGTTCAGCCCCAGTTTCTCTGTCCAAATAGTGATGCAAAAATCAGAAAAGTAGCAAGTTTTATTATGCTTGTACTTCTGGGGCAGAATGTGGATCTTCAGTGACTTCTGGGGATGAAGGTGCCTGGGCTGTTTCTTCTCATCCCTGTTTCTTGCACAGCTTTAAGTGCTGTAGGAGAGGAGATCACAGCAGAGAGAAAGGAAGATACAAACCCCTCTTTTCTTAGCCTCTTGGCTGAACTCCAAGTATTTTAAGCATTTCTGCTAGGGGTTGATTCCCCCAGCGAGCCCCAGAGCTCTCATCTCTGATAGCTGTAAATCAAAGATTGTTCACAGGAGATCAGCACATGCCAATACTGCTTTAGGCTTTATGGCATGTACACTTCATATATCGACACCAATGGGCCATCCCTCCCTGCAAGCCCTCTACTGAACTCACAGTTGTGTTTTGATTTAGTGGGCAGGGGGAAAAAAGCACAATGGAAATAATACAAATGATTACATGCAAAGATCTGTTCATCTTGTGAGATCCCTTGTAAATAATTTAACGAAGATCTTTAGTAAGTCACACTCTAAGGTAAAAAATTGGTCCACTTTAAACCCTGCTTTTCCAATTTGGATGTTTAAATCAGTGCTGCAGTCTTTTAAAACAGCCAGATCCTGTAGAAATTGCCATAGAGAGACAGACACAGAGTTCTAGTTGCCAAGTGTAAAGGAGAAAAATGTGAGAAACTCTGTAACAGGCAAACGTGGGGTAATCTCCTTTCCCCCAGAAGAGCTCATCCAAGCCCTGGAGACTAGTTAAAATATTAAAGCTTGAGGTTTTGCCCTTCCCAAACCACTGTTCACTTGAACTCTGTAGTGATGGTTTTCTCCACAGGAAGATTCAGCAAAGCTTTTGATAATTTTATGGGAACACCTCATTGCATATTCGAAGTATTCCCTTCACCATCTCTCTCCCAGAAGGACACGATCCTCTGCAGTAAATTCCAGCTGGAGGCAGCACATCTCAGGGCTGCTGGGTCCCTGCCCGTGTGGAGCTCCAGGGCACGGGCGAGGCTCGTGCGAGGAGCGTGGATCCCTCCCCAGGCGACACCTGATTCCCAGAAAAGGGAGTGCGGGGTAATTAGTCACTGTAAAACACTCTAACGAGGCTAAAGAAACGGGAATTACCCACGCTCCGGCAAAACCAAGTGCTTTATACGACTTGAGATGCAGTTGGAGGAATCTGGCTAATCTTTTACTCTCCTAGTAAATCATTCATTGAGGCCATCTGTGAAATATGAGAAGAGCAGCTTCAACCCAAGATTCCCGCTTAGCAAAGCTCTTACTGCCTTGGCCGGAAAGAAGCTTTCCTGATAAAGCTGATAGCTGGTCCAAGCCCTCATGATTTCCAGCGGCAGGAATCCTGCTGGGGAGATGAGAGAAGCAGCCCTTGGAAGTCCTGAAGTAGAGCCATGCACTACAGCAAAATTAAAGGGAACAAAAGAAAGATAAAATCCACAGCACTCGCCAGGGCCTGGCCCTGATGTGCCCCTCGATGCTCCCAGGTCCAGTGGCCTCTGCAGACAGGTCTGACCAACAGCCCCCAGACAAATCCCAACCTCTCTGGGACATGGAGCATTCATGGAGCTCTGGAACAGCACCAAGGAAAATATCCTGTGCCTTGATGGCCAAGATTGAACTGGGGTTTTCTTCAAGAAGTGTGGATGCCCATCTGGAAAGTGATATTCAGCTCTCACAGCTGAACCCAGAAGTCAAAATTCCCTGCTTCAGGAAAGTTCATGCCTGAATCAAATGAGTACAGTGTGAGATCATGTAATAATTCATCCAAAACACCCCTACCAACTCCCCACACCAGGCTGCTTGTCTGTGTCCTTTACCCAGACTTGATAGATTTTTAAGAAACAGTCAGTCTTTCTCCTCAGGTGTTACTACTAACCTGGGGATAGAAGGAAGTTCCTGGGCAAATATTTCATATGGCAAAATAAATAAAATTTTGGTTTACAAGAGAAATGGGCTGAGCACCTAAGCAGAGTATTCAAGGACACAAGTTACAATCCACCTCCTTTGGGAATTAAGACAATGCAGTTTTTTAAGGCTTTTTTTTTTTATATCTTGTAGCTTCCAAACTCTTAGGATCTGCAATTCCCAGGTGACTCAGTGGCTAGTAGGAACAGAGAGTTTCAAAGTGAAAGACGAGATGCACCAATTCCTAGAGCCAAGTGCTTGAAGGGAAGTGAAGCAAAGGCCCAAATAAGAGACAAAATAAGAGCTCAGAAGGGCTGGAGGCAAAAGCCCTCAGTCTTACCTGGTGCTGGGCTCTCAGGGAAGGCCAGATTTGCACACAAAGAGGCTGAGCACATCCCACCTTTGAACTGTGTCAAATCCCTGTTGCATGAATCCAGACATTTATATTGTGTTTGGGTGTTGTCCTGCAGAACTACAGCCGTGGAAGGGAAAATCTCCTGCCCTGTGCTTCAGCTGAGCCAAAACATGCGTGGTTTAGTGTTCAAGTCTTGGTCCAAATCACAGCCCCCTTGATGGCCAAGTAAACTTGGGGAAGTGATTACCTCTTGGGACAGCATGGTGGATAAACTGTAGGAGCAAAGATCCCCTTTGCCATGGGAACTTCAACCAAAGTTTGGTGTGACAATCCCTCCAAGTTGTGGTTTGTAAGATTTTAACTCTTCTTTCTGTTTTTCTTGGCTACCTAGTGTTTGTTCCACGGACCTTGGGGTCAGTAACTCTGTAGAATACATCAAATTTTCTGCCTTCTCCATAAAATCTCCTCAGATCTAAGTGAAACAGCATCTCATTGACCATTATCCCAACAAGTTTATTAGTGATGCGTTTTCTGCTGTGGAGAGAAACAGGTCAAGTTGTTTTATTTTGGTTTTAAAAGTGAGGGGTTCTTCCTTGCCACTTCCTAACTGCTGAAGAAAGTATTTCACCCTGTGCATCAGCTGAGGCTTTAAGGAAGCACTTCCTCTAGCCCTCATTAAGTGTAATAAGCACTATAAATGCCCTTTCCTGTAATGCTGTTTCTATTCCCAGCACATTCTGTACCATCCCTGGTAGTCAGGGCTGTGTGGGTACAAATCTCAGCTTGGATCACTGAAAACAGACACAGTCTGGAAGGAGCAGCAGCAGGGAGGGCAGCTGGCATCCCCTGCCCCAGGTCAGAAGTAAAGTAGAGGAGGAGGAAAGAGAAAACCAAAGGGTAGCAGAGAAGTGTTCAACCTCAGCAAGACCAAGGACGTGCCATGGCTGTGGCACTGGAAACTGCCTGAGCAAAGCTGCTGAGGAGATGTGCCCCAACACACCAAAGCCAGTGCAGGAAGGAAATCTCCATGTCAGCTGGGCTCTGGGATTTTCTATTTGTCAGCCAGGACTTGTGTAGTTCAGCAGAAAGCTGCCCTGGCCTCCCCAGCACAGCAAGATTGGTGCATCCTCCACCTTCCAAATCACAGAATGCAGGCTGCAGAAGCATCTGTTATAAATCCTCTTCTCTGGGCAAGGGCAGGAAGCACAACTTTCACAAGACTCTCTTAAACTGGAGAAAGTCATCCAGGCCTTTTCTTTGGAAGCACTGCACCTCTCCTGGAACCCTTTGTAATCTAAGTTGTTTAGAAAGTAAATGAAACTGAGTAAGCCAGAGAGGCAGTAATGGTTATTTCTCCAAGAAGGAAAAGCTTAATTTTACCATAGGGATCTTGCCTCTGCCATGACCCCTCCAACAGCTCACAGGAACACAGAAAGAATTTACCAGCAGTGAGGACTGGTTCATCTTGCAAATTTGTGAAGAGTTTCATCTTAGTTCATAACAGCAATATCCTTGATCCTGGAAGAAAAAAAAACAAACAACAAACACACACACACTCAAATAAACAGCACCTAGTCCTCAGCTAGTAACACTCAGCTTCTCCACAGCTTGTAGCATCCTCCTTTTTCCGTCTAACCAAGACAGAATTAGGGCTTGTAACCTCTTTGGAGACTTTCTTGCAGCTGAGATGATCAGTGCACGAAGAGCAGTGAACATTTCACAGGCAGCAACCCTGGAGGGGCTGGTCCCAGAGAAGGTGAGAGGACAGCGAGCAGGACAAGGATTACCAGGCTCAGAACCATTTGTGCTTGCTCAAGGTTGGTGTTTGTGCAGCTGATTGGTAAGTGAGATCAGCAGGATTTTTCTATCTAATCTAAGCAAGCAGTTGGGTTTTACTCAAGTAATTCTTCTAAGGGATAATAATGTCTTATTATGACTAGAGGGCTTATTACTAGAACGCTGTACAAAATTCAATAATCTGAACTCACCAAATAGTGTCCCTCTTGTGGGAGCTTCAGCTGTTTGAGAGGAGCCCCAGAGTTGTGTGATCATCCCTAAAACCTTCTCCCCTAAGTTCCAGCTTTGGAGAACAAGTTGTTCATCATATGCTGAATTCAACCTTGGAGTAACTCCAGTGAAAACAAAAGGAGTAACAACAGGAATGGATTAGGCCCAATTGCTTTCACATTTCTCCAACATGAATTTTCAACTCCAATACTAAAGGAGGAGTCAAAAAAACCCAACCCAACTCATGGCACAGAGACAAATATACTCCAAAATATGAGTCTACTTGTGATGTGACCTCGTGCCCTTTGGAAAGTACACCAAGGAGGGCTTCCCAAAGCCTACCTAGGGAAAAAACTCTGCTATCATCTGGCAGGAGCAATATATATTCCTGTTTCTGCCACTGTACTGTACCATTTTTTGTACAGAATGGTTCAAACCCTGCAGTTCTAGGCTGCTACATTTGTGACTACTGACCTTACACGTCTGAAAAAAACCAGTATCTGCCAAGCTGAGATATAAAGTCATGAGGATTTAATTTAATTTCATAAAAACATACTGAGGGAGATTAAACAGTGTGTTCTCTGCACTAGCCCCATTTTCCAGAGGGAGCTGTGCTCAGATCAGGAGAGGGCACAGTCTCACCTACAAAATCTCATCTGACAGATCATCACCTTGGCATCTCTCTGGTTAAACAGAAGTGAACAAGAAGAGAGGAAGTGGAATAAGGACAGAGACAGAGAACCCCAAGCTCCCCCACTGACTGTCGAGCCCTGCTTTCTTGCAGTGCTTGCTACACCACTCACTCATTAGCTTTTAAGTAAGTTCCTTCTAACTTTGACCTGCTGTTTCCTGCCAGGGCTGATGAGCCACGAGTGCAGAGTCGCTTCCTCTGGGCCAGTTCCTCAGAGCACACACTTCCAGTGGCTGCCACATTAAGTTAGCTGAAGAAAAAAAATGTTGCTCTTGTTTTCACTGGAGTTATTCTCAGTGAAATTCCCAGGCTATTCCAGTGTGTCGTAAAGGGGGTAACACAATTATCCAGTGATCAAAGAACTAAACTGCAAGTCAGAAATCCTGGGTTCAATTTCCAACTCATATTCAACCAACACTAACCATATGCCCTCTCTGTGTCTCCACACACTCGAGGGCTTCAATAATAATGATGACTCTCAAAGCTACTCCTAAACAAATAAGAAGCTTATGAAACATCACAGAAGCACAAAATATTGAGGCCACGTTTGACCCATGAGCTTCTCAAGATAAGTGCAGAGCTTTGTCCAGCTGACAGGCTGGAAGTGGAGGAGTTCGGCTCAGCTGCTATCTAGCTCAGAAATCACTGCACATTGTTTGCAAACTTATCAGGAGTGACTTGAATTGTGAATTAGCTTGAGCAAGGCAGCTGGCAGGCTGCTGAGGCATACAATGCCTGCTGAATCTGCACTTCCTGCTGGAGACGTGCGAAGGAGAAGGCAAACTATGAAAGAGCAGAGAAACCGCTCCCAGCTCCAGTCAAAACTACGTGCAGCCCAGGCACAACAAGGCCAGCCACGGATCCAGGGGCCAAACCAGAATTCCCAGCAGCAGCAGCTCTGACAGTGCTCAGCCTCAGCACAGCACTCGCTGTGGAGGGATCCCAAAGCCCTTTGGGAAGATCATGAGGCTCCCCACCCTCCCCCAGCTCCTTCCCAGCCTGGGTAAGGTCACAGAGCTGGAGGGCAGCAGTTGGACCATCCCAGCCCTGTGACCCTGCAGACAGCTCTCACACACAGCCCAGAGCTGGTGCTGCTCTGTTTTACACCTTGATTTTCAGGGAATAACCTAATCTCTGTCAAAAGCAGCAACAGAGACCCAATCTGGCAGCCTTACCTGAGCACTCACCTGGACAGGGCACCAGGGCAGGGCTCCGTGGCTGGACACTCTCCATGCAGGCAGACATTCCCTGTGTGCTGCAGGTTACAGAGCTGCACATTCTCCAAGATCCAGGTCTGTGTGTGCCCTCTCAGAAATAACAGGAAGATGCTTCCTGCGTGCATCTGATGGGAACATTGCAGCATCAGCACTTGGGAAAAACCCCAGCTTGTACACTGCAATCCCCTAAACCCAACCAAAATGTGCCACTTTCAGCAGGCTCCTGAAAGGCTCCACGGAGCTGGGAAAACAGCCAACGTGCAATGTACTCCTAGGAAAGCTCTCTCGCTGTGAGCAGGGCCTCCTCATTCATTTCAGGTTGTCAGTAAATTTGATCCAAGTCCCCTCTTAGCACAGGATTGCATTATCCTTACAGCCACAGAGAACCTTTATTTTAATCAGCTTTAAGGTTATTAGCATGAAGGCCAAACCCTCACTCTGGGAAGTTAGTGTTGACTCTGAAAGGAAGAGGTTACCTTGCAAGTGAAAAGGAAGAAAACATTAGAAGCTCCTAGCAGCAGGAGCCGCAGGGTCAGCGCAGCCCAGAGCACTTCAGGCAGTGTCACCGCTGCTCACCAAACACCGCCCTGTGCTTTGCAAGCCACGAGACGCCATCCCGTGGCCATCCCGATCCCACAAACCTCCCCCGGCTCGTCCAAAACTCCCAGTGCAGTCAGGGATGCTCTGTTCTCTGGCACTGCAGCTGGCTCTGAGTCCTTCATGCTCCATGCTCTTTGATGCTCATGTAAAGCAAGGCTGAAAAAGTTCTGCTTTTCTTTTTATTTTTGCTTTTCTTCTGATTTACTTCCCCAAAAAGCCCGCCAGAGAGGCGCAGGCTGTAGGATGTGACTGCTGCCTGCATCCAGCTGTACCACAGCCTTTCTCCCCCAGTAAGAGCCTTCTGTTGGCAGCAGGGATAACCCCGACACTCTGCAGGAAAATCCTCGTGTTCTCCACAGCCAGAGTGTGCACCAGCCTGCTGCTGGGCCATATCCTTCCTGCTGGGTCACATTCCTCCCCCTGCTCACTTATGGTGCTTTATCTGCAGTCCCTCGTCCCACCAGCACTCCCACAGTGCCCAGAGCTTCTGGGGCACTGTCCTAGGTTACAACATAAAGATGTGCCCGAAAGTCTGTATTCTATCACCATCTGTTAAAACCAGCTGGGACAGTGTTTTTTATCTTTTCCATACCCATCCTTCCTCCAGGGAGATGTCTCCTGTTAATGATCCATTCAGCCCCAGTTTATGACTGATAAAATTACATCATCCCAATGGGAGATGCTCCAGCCAGGGGGAGAAGCCAAGCCTTTCCTACCTGGACAAAATCTGAGATTTGGAACACCAAGGCAGCCCTCACCCACTGGGTTCCAGAGGACAAGAGCTACCAGACATTTCTACAGGATCACTGCTCCAACAAGACCACTTCATCCTGACTGCTACCACCACCCTAACTAGGGGGGTGTCAGGTTGTGTTCTGACTCTGTCAGTGGTTTTCTTTAGTACTATTGCATGTATTTTATTCTTTCTCTTTTTTCCTATCAAATTGTATTTCTGACTTGGAGCCTCTCACTGATTTTGCTTTCAAACCAGCACAGGCACCTTTGTCCCACTGCCACATCTTGAATTTCCCTCTCATTCCCTCTTTGCTCCCAGGAAGAGTTTTGCCCACATCTAGGACATGTTTGACAGAAGCTGATAATCTTGTGCATTAACTTTTCAGCTAAAGACACAAAGCTGAGCTTCCAGCCCTGTTTTGGTTGTCCAGCAAACACAACCACAGCCTTTAAGGCTGATGCAAGCTCCAGGTGAAGGGGGCAGGAGGGAAGCTGTGCAATCCCATACAAATCCAGCTTCCCTCCATTCCCCTCCTTGCTGCCCATCCAGCTCACCCTACCCATGCTCCTCTCATTGCTCAGCTGCTGCGTTTTAATACAGGAGGGTGAAAAAAAGAGGAAAAAATAAGAAGTGATCAGAAGCAAAGAGAGTCCTCAAAGGCAAATGTTTCCTATTACAGCACTAACTCTTTCAGGGCCTTTGATGTTCCTTCTCCCACACAAAGCTGTTTCTTTCACAGTCTGTTCTTGCACACGAACAAGATGTTACACGTACTCTACATAGCACATCTTCAACTCTCATTCAAAGCACATTTGTCCCAAATCACTGTACTTTGTAACATTTTTCAAACCAACACTCATACATCATAGGCACAGAGGCATTTTTATTCTAGCTCCCCCTTTTTCACATTTATTTTTCTTCCAAATTCTTGGAGATTCTGGTCATAAATAGGGAAGTGTTGACATTAACTAGTGTTGAGAGAGGGTTGTTAAGTTCATGGCAGTAGCTGAATTTTTCCAGAATTTTAGGAGCTTTGTCAGAGGCTAGATCCAACATTTGTATTTAGATTCTGGACTAGTTAACTTCCATTACATTCTTTATTTTACTCAGGCCCACAGTTTTTAATACCACCTGCTTCCAACTTGCCTATCACAAACCCTAACTTTTGCATACTGAAAAAACTGTTGATCCCACGTTGCATTGATAAATGATTACAGTTTTCATGACAAATTTAAATTGCAAATTATTTGGAGGAAGGAAAATATTTTTGTTCTAGCACAATAGGGTTTTCGTAATCTGCGTTATAAACTATCCAAATACAAATAATAGATGGGAGCTTCTGCCAACTTGCTCAACTTTGGTGGTAGTTCACAAGTGGTGGCAGAATGCGGGAGGTTTTGTTAGGTAATTCAGGGGTTAAGCTACTCATCTTCTGAAAAAATAATCCCATGCCATTGTCTCCAAGATTCATTTAACTCATGTTGTCAAAAAGGACTTACTTCTGCATAAACTATATCCAAACATCTTGCAGAATCAAAACACAATGGATAATTTTTCCAGAAAACATTGCATTATCCGAAAAATAATCAAAAATATCAAACTCTGTTATACCCTAAGATGAAAGACAGCCAAGAGTCCACCAGGCATTTTACCACAGTTATTCAGTAAGATAAGCAACCTATAGTAATTAAGAGTAAATAATAAGAGTGTTTGTATAAAAGGCAATAAAACTTTATGGCCCTCAGAAATAAGCTAAGGAAGAACAAGAGTGTTAGAACTCTTATAGTGTAAGATGAAGCTTTTTGGACAGACAGGAACTGCTTGACAGCCTGGTGTCACTGACTGGCCTCTTGAATCACAGGGACTGTTACTGCAAACTTAGGCAGACTGAGAGAGCCCTGGCCTGGCTGGTTAGAGATGAACAAAACTTGTGGTCTTTCAGTAATAAATTATTACTTTACAGTAAGAAGACTTTGGTGGTGGAAGCACATTGGGTTTTGTTGCTGCTACTAAAAATACACTCAAAAGACTCTTGCCTGTGTTTAGAGAAAGAACCTGGTATCAAACCAGCCAAATTGGTTCACTAAAAATAGGCATTTCTTTATTCTGTGTTTTCAGGTCTCATTTCTTTTAAAACCCCACAACCTTTTGTGATCATCCAAGCTAACATGCATTCTTTGTTAATAGCAAGAACTCACCTCCAAACTTTATAATGCTAGAACAACAAACCAAACTGCTTCAGGTTTAAAAAGAAAATGCTGGTCCTGGCATGCTAATCAGAGGCAAGACTCAAACCAAAAGGTTTTAAGATCTAAGAGCAAGTAATAAAAAACAGCTTGAATGCAAAAAGGGTTTGGATTGAAACAAGAGACTTCCGCCAAGTGCCCAGTCCACTCTGAAGGGATAAAGGGATAAAGGGATAGCCTTGAGGTGCAGGGACACTTTACAGTGGCTTCTGTGCCTTTGCATTTATAGGAACAGCAGCCCTGTGCCTGCAGCAGGAAGCAAACTCTGGATGTCACCCTTAAACCAGCTCTGCAGCATAATTACTCCCTCAGAAAACAGACTTGCCCTAAAAAAGATCTATTTCTGATTTTAGTCTGATAACAATGGTGTGGGTTGGGACCTTTGGGAATTAGATAACCAGCCCCTAAGGAAACCCAAACACCAAATCCCTGCTCTCCTCAAAACCAGCTGGAACTGAGACAATGCTACTCCAATTTTGATGGTCAAGCACAGTTCCCTCTTTTTGGAGTGGATTAAGCAAAACAGCCTTAGACTTGCCCACAAGAAGCCTTTTCCTCTAAGTCTGAACAGGGCAGACTCCCATGAAAAGTCTCAGGTGTCTGAAAAATGCATTTTTCCTTTGAAAATTAGCTGGGTAAGATTAACTCAAGGCTACAACTCTATAGTTAAGGGAGCAAGTCACTACTTCCTTCTCACTGGGTCTTCTGGTACCCCCAGTGACCCACCTTACACTGAATTTGCTAAGGATTATTTAACAATCCTCAAGAGAGACTGAAGTAGTCAAGAATAGGCAAAGTTCCTTTCCATCTACTATGGACAGCTGCCATTCATGTAATAGCCTTGGAATACAAGGGGCAGTTTGTGTAGCTCCAAAAATATTCCTTGGCCTTTACTCCAAAAAGCGAATGCAACAGGCCTATGACTTCATGAAATTCTTGAACTCATGTTAATGCAAAGCTTTTTTATTATGAAGTAACCAGGAAAATTATATGCTGATTAAATTCCTTCCAGGAAAAACAAGTTCTCATCTTTGTTGTCACACAATGTATTAGCAGGGTCTACAGATAAGAATGTGAATATTTGCAAAAAATAATTTCCCTAGGCCAGTCTATTGTGTTTGTCCACCAGAACCTCAGTTCCAAATCTGCCTGAGCCTGCTCAAGTTCACCTCTGCAAACAGCCCCCAATGTGGACATGTTTGGGGAAACATGCCAAGCTAAAGCCTTGCATTTAAAATGTTTTTAGCATTTTGAGTTGTTAAAATGAATTCCCTATTTTTATCATGACTTACAAAATATTTTTTTAAAAAATCCCACTTTTGTGTTTTTATGCAGTATAGAATTCCTCGAGCCTTTCAAGAATGAGTTTTCCAATAAAGTCTGCAGGACTCAGATTTACATCCTCACCCACTGACAGTTTAATTACTTTCATTGTAGGAGAAAGTATTTAATCACATACAGTCAGAAAAACAGCCCCTTAAATACAGGCTTTTGGGCCCATGATCCTCCAATTTGAAATTCAATGAAGGAGACTGAAACATGCACACTGTGATCCATTTCCTGATGCAGAACACTTGATATTATCAAAACATACAGAGTTCCACAGCTGACACACACATTTTTCTAAACCATTGGTAAAATCCTTCCAGCATTTTAAGCCCATGAAATGAGGATCCAGAGTGCTCTGGATATGATCTAAAGGCAGTGCTGGTCAATGAGCTGTACAAAGACCATTGCTGCAATGCTGTGCTAATTAACATGTTAAAAATAGTCCCTCTAAAATGCTGCTTGAATTACACAGGTATTTTATTCTAGTTCTCAACTATTACAGCATTAAAGGAAACTCATCACTACGATTCTCAGCAACAGATATGCACTAATGATCCCTTATAAAAAGAAGGAAGTGGGGGAAAGACAGGAATTCTCAGACACTCATCATGGGAATTCAGCAGAAATAAGTCTGGTGAAGTCATAAAAAATACTTGTTAAATGTCAATAGTTACACATGAAAGCTGACTACCAGCACCAGCTGGCCTTCTTTCCCAACTGGTATCTAATTCCCTCAGACAAGGCAGGTAACAAAGCCAGAAATGAAACTTTTAGTCAGTTTTAGACAGAGCATGCTACAGTATCAATGAACCCTCTAAGCAGTGGCAACTCAAATGCAGTTAAGTGCATGTATCAATAATCAGCATATTGGAAAACTTTGTTTCAAAATGAACAACTTCTGTTAGGAGCTTGGAAGAGAACTGGGCCTATCACACGGGGACATCCATTAATTCTGAAACAAGAGACACAGCGAGTGTGTGCATTATGTTTATATTTTATAAAAGAGCAATGTCTTTCACAAGACCTTCCAAGAGTGGGGAATAGCCAGAACACTACAAAAAACTGCTGGAACAAGAGTGACTATTTGTGCGCTCGCTTTATGCAGCTTACATTCGAATGTTTACAGAGGCCAGCACTCAGATAGGACTCTCCACTAACAAACAAATCTGGAATACATCAATTGTACAGGTAAATCAGCCAAAATTAAGCAATAGCTATGCTCTTCTCAGGTTTAAGAAAGCATGCAATAGGTTGCCCCCTCCTGCCACCCCTTGTTCAGATTTCCAAATCACAGTACCAGTAAAAGCACGGTAGAAGGGAACCGGGGCACAGGTGATGGGGTTGGATTTTATCACAGACTGTTTATCAATATTTTGCAAATGGAAAAGCAGCCCTCTTTAAGCATCAAGAAGGCAGAGAAGATACAGGCATGAATAAAAAAAAAAATAATTAAGCGACTTAAGACATCAAAAATTCAAGAAATAGCACTGTGCATATACAAACAAAATTAACATTCAATACTGTAGAGCTCATTTAAAAATGGCACCAATGGACAATATTTTACAATATGCACATTTATTTGAAGTGGGGAACTAATGCTCCACAGGTGGAAATGATCATACAAATAATAGTGCCACTGTTGGCCCATTCTGGTACTTCTTACAATTTAATGGAAACACTTTTAAAAATAATCTGGTATGTACATGTCTTCTGGATACCCAACAGCTTCTTCAGAACAGAAAAAACTATGGTTCTCCCCCTCCCCTTTTTAGCCAGACAGTATTGCCAGAGATTGTGCTCACATCTAAAGCACATAATCTTACTTTAAATTCAGTGCTATTTTCTTTCAGAAAGATCACAAGTTGTACTTTTAGGTAACAAAAGCATTTATGTTACAAACATTCAAAAATGGAAGCTTATGATTCTGGCAGACAATGTTGCGTATTAAATACAAACCAGCCAGCAATTACTGAACATAAAAAACTTATTCAATCATAAAAAAATACTATAATTCATCACCACAGACTTTTTACAGAGTTATAAATAATAAATAGCATAACACAGTAGATTACAAACGGATTTATTTTGCCCCGTTATAGTCTTTAAAAAGTAAAATATCTGTTCCTACCTCAGACTGACCAAGGTACTGTATCAAGACTACTCATAGCTCAAAGAGAACTCCTTCACCAAGCAGAATTTGCAGAGCTCATATCCAATCCAAAGCCTTTCCTTAGGAATAGAATGTTTGCTGAGCTGTTTGCTCTGCTCATGACCAAGAAAGGGACAAACTCTGCCCAGAGCAGCTGCAAAGGGTCTCACCTTGGCTGCCCCTGGGAGCTGGGGCTGCCCCAGCACCTCCACACCTCGGAAAGGAACACTGAGGGAAGCAGCACCGCCGACAGATTTGGGTAAGCACTCTATAAACAAGCTGTACACAAAGGACTTTCCCCACCCACCCCTCTGGTTTACATTCCATAATTTTGTAACAATGTCCCCTAAGGCACAAAAATACTTATGACCTCAATGCCACAGGAGACATCGACGGTGCCATACACGGTTCTCCTACACAGTAGTTTAATTAACTTAGTTATCTGCACTGTATGTCTTCAATCGAGGTGTGGATTAATTTTTCCTGGCCATATCTTGCTGAATAATGACCTTATTTCATACAATCTGTAGGACAAATGTTCTGGGAAGAGAACTATGCAGCTAATTTAATCATGTTTGTAGAGTACTATTATTTCTTCACTGATGGCAAAAGTGACAGTCATTAGTTATTTTGCTGTGGGGTTTTTAGTTTAATGTGATAGAGTGAGATTTCCACACCCAATGTGGTCTTCTGCAAATGAATTCATAAAAATGACTAGCAGCACTAAGAAAATAAAATATTTTTTCTCCCTTCCATAAAGGAATTTGAGGCTAGTGACTTAAAAAAAAAAAAAGCAATAATTTTACTCAATAGTAGAAGTGCCAGAGAATAAATTAGTATTTTCAAATCCTTCCAAACCAAGTTATTTCCCTAGACATAGTGACCATGATAATGATAGAAGTACATTCCTAAAAATTGCAACACTAGTAGGTAGATACCTATTCCTGGAATCAAAAAGTGTATGCAAGTTCCTGAAAGCAAAAGTTAGTATAATACCAGCAGACATCTTGTTTAAAAATAAATTCGCAAAACCAGACATTAATATGGTCTACAATGTCCATTAAATGGATAAATTAAAAAAAAAAAATCACTGGAAAGTAGCCAAGGATTACAGTAACAACAATTTTTTCTTTTAATAAACCTCATATGAATGGTTCAAGGATCAGAGTTCATTTCTCTGTACGAGAAAGGGGGACAGCACAGCCAGACACTGACTCAGGACTCGGTAAAGTCACTTGGGTGAGAAGTCATCCATCAGAATGAATGAGGAGCAGGAGTTGGAGCATGTCACTGGAGACTCCGTGGTGATGCTGCCTTTAGTCAGGGAATCAGAGGAAGAGCCAACACTGCTGCTACTCCCGTCGAGAATATCCGAGGACAGGCTGGGGAAAGGGAAAAAGGTCCTTTAGTGCAGGGACACAAGGCTCTGAACAAAGCTGATGTGCTTCCCCCTTGGACAGGACTTGTAGGAGACCTATACTACCACTCAGTCTTTACTGCAAGACTGGCAGCCCTGAAAACTCCTTGTTTTCTCTAGCATGTTAGAGATATTCATGCTCCTCATGGGAACGGGGAGCAGAATTGTTGGGATTTTTTAACATGCAGAATAAATGATGAAGCTGATTTTAATCAGACGTAGAAAGGAGGTGACAACAAGTAAGTATAAAACCTTAAAAGCTTATAATAAAGGAAAAATAATAAATTAATCAGCAATGAAGAAAATATGTCATTAATTAGTTGGTATGCTCTTTAACATGGCACTACTCAAAACAAGATTGAGACCTATTTTTCCTACAGAATTCCTGTGTGTGGATTTTGAAGTCTAGATACAAGATCCCAGAGAGCACGTAAAATTGATGCTTTTGCAGTTTAGGGGGAAGCAACATGGAAAAAAAACACCTAGGCAGTTTCAAGTCTGTAGGTAAACTGAAATTACAGTAATAACAGTTGATATTTTTGAATATTTAGTATCTGACTCAACACAAAAAAACTTGGTATGATTGTAATAAAAAAAAGTGACTTAACTCTAAAAATCATGAACTTAGGGACAAAAACAATTAAGTAGCCATACACATTTTCTAAGCATTCAGTGAAGTGACACAGACACTCCCTACAACATATTGTAATGATGAAGCAAAGCAACTTTACACATGAATTTACAGGGGTTTGTTTGTAACAATTATATTCAGTGTAAAAGCTTTGATACACAAAATCTAGGCTAGAGTCTGCTCAGGAAGAATTGGTCAAAGGAGAAGGACCATTGTCACAGGACACTACCACAGGACAGCTCCCATTAATACACATCCTAAAAAAAAAACCCTAGAAAGCTTGTGATAAATGCACATTCCCTGTTTTGGCATTTCAGGGCACATGTAATATTTTACCATGAACTGAGATCTGTCAGATGTGTAACATCTGGAGAAAGCATGTTGGTTGTTCCTTGGAAAAGTCTCTTTGGCTGACTTTCAGTTTCCATTTCACCTAAGGAAAACAGCACAAATAATCAAACTCACTTGAGTCTCTGGAATACCTATTTAATATTTGTCTGCTGTAAAAGAGAGGGTTGACCTACAACATTCCAAGGTTGCATTTGTAACATAAGTTCTCTAATTCAGCCAACCAAGCACCTGGCTAAGACATTAATTTGATGACAATTGTTGTTAGACCATCCAGTCCATCCTTAGGTAAAACTTCAGCAGTATCTGAGAGGCTACAGTGATCTCAAAGACATCAAACTTGTTACTTGCACTGAAATCAGACAAAATAATCTAAAGCAAACTAATTACTGTGACTTAATTTTAAGTAAACAGCTGAGGTAACTGATGTAAGTCAAAATATGAAGTTTAAAATTTTTAGTGATTATGAAAATAAGAATGACAGCTGGGCTCAGTTTCACCCTCCTCTTACAATGAAATCTGATGCATGGGCATACTTTTACAGGCAAGCTGAATGGAATAAATCTGTCACATGGAAGCATTTCCACTTACTCATTGTGGATCAGATTTTTTTTTTGTACCTGTAACCAACTACAGACATTAACAGACTAAATATGATGGGGAAAATTGATGTAATCTGTTGAGTATAATCTGCTGTGAGAATGAGCTGGCTCAGTAATAGCTGCTCTAAAAGAGACATTTGGAAATATTATGAAATTGAAAATAAAAAAAAAAAAAAAAAGAAAACCATATCACCTACAGTATATTTTCATTCTTACTTTGGGGGGAAAAAAAAAGCATGAAATGGTACTAATTTTTCTGGCTTTTACCAACACTTTGCACTAGCTGCAGAGTCAGTTTGAAAACCTGAGAGAGGTTAAGCATTATAGCAAACCAGTCTATACATTCTGCAATAGAATCACACTGCTACATTTTATAGAAGACTGGTAACTTCCAAAACCTTCATTTTCTTCAGCCCATAGGGATACATTCCTGTCTTAAAGCAAGGAATAATTGCTTCTAGGAAGCAGAACAGGGAAAAAACATTTCTAAAATACTTGGTCTTGTGGAAAAATGAACAAAACACCAACTTGGTAATACTTTTGCCCCTTAAATTTCACAGAAACAAATCTGCACTGCTACAACACATTGCAGTCCACCAGTATTAATTCCCTATGGTGGGGAAAAGTTCTTCAGTTCATGGCTTTCCTTCTCCTACTATAAATCTACTGCTAAAATTCAGAAAAAAACAGGACAACGTATTTCGGAAAAGAAAGTAAGTTCATTTAAATGGTTTAGATGTTTCAAAATTAAGCAGCATTTTGAAAAATTCTTCACGTAAGAAGAGGAAAACTCTTATCTCCACTTTGTAAAAGATGCTCCATGGGAGCACATGGATTTGGTGAGGAAATCCTGTCTCTCTACCTGCACTGCTTTTACAATTTGTGTAAAGTGTAAGTGTGGATATTTATTTCTTATTGATCATTTAGCTAAATAAACTTTTGTTCCATTTTAGTGCCTCTAAAATTCACAGAAAATAAAAGCAAAGATTGAACTGACATCTATGAGAAAACTTGTCTCTCTCCTTTGTCAAATCAGTATCAGTTAGATAATATTCTTTATCTGACAGGACAAGCAGTACTAAAAAGAAAAAAAAAGCTAAACAACAAACAGTAACTTTTCTAAAAGCCTAAATGTAAATCTTGTAAAACAAAAGGACATTTTTGGTGCAGTTAAGAATGTCTAAGTTAAAAAAAAAAAAAAATTAAACAGGATAAGCACAGCTAAAGGCACACTTTAAGAATATCTCATTCTTACAGTTCTACTATGGAGATTTGTTTGGGGATGTTACTTGAAAATCTCTAACATGGAACAGTTCCAGGAAAGAATGCATTTTCCCCCTTCAGGAGGAAAGGGCACAGATCTATTCTATTTCTCTAAACACTCACCTTCTGAACTTTCAGAGTGAAAACAAACATTCAGTACTAAGTTTAGAAGATACTGCATGATAAGCAACATTCCTAAGATGATCTGAAGGGTGTGCACTGTTCAGTGGTACTTGTAGGAATGTTGTGGAGCATTTGTAAGCTCTGACATTTAATTTGATATATAATAATGTTTGCCTCTGTCAAGCAGTAGCTGTTTTTTAAGTTTTTCATTCCTGTGTTTTAGTCTAGCTACTTTACATCGTATTTTTGAGTTATGCCTGGCAAATTCCAGTTCACTGTGGATACAAGTGCATTATATTTACAGAATAACAAAAGTATGTATCCAGCTAGAAAACTATATCCATATTAAAACATCTGGTACAGTAAATACACATACCTTTTCTTTTAATGGGGCCAAGAACACTGGGCCTGATGCAGTTGATTGGACTTTGACTCCTCCTGCTGAAGAAAGAATACTGAGAGTCAGGCCTAGAAAGGTTCCAATTTGCATCAAATCAACACAACCTCAGCATACGAAGCATTCTTCAAAACTATTCCTGCACAACTGGAATTCTTGTGGAATCTAAACACATAGATAACAAATAAGGGCTGCCCATTAGAGCAGATTATCTGCCACACAAAGCTGTGGTAGATTTTCTAAGGTTTTCTCCTTCCGTTAGTGAATCACATCCTCATTTCAATCCTTTTCTGAATTTTGTAGCGTATTTATATAAAACTAATCTGCTGACAGAGTTAATTTGAAATACCCAAGAACTTCCCCTCAAGTCACCAAGTCTAGTTTAAAGCTGACACATGCTCTATAAGAGCAAACACATAAAACTGCCATTGGTAAATGTCAAACTTTCATTTTTATGTGGCAATACTTTGGCAGTTGCAAAAACCTGAAGTCCATTTTAATGCCTAAACATCAACTTTAATTAATCTTTGGCTTAAATTACAATGTTAGCACAACAGACATTCATCACTTACTTGCAGAATCGCCTTGTTGGACTGGGAATAGGGCTTGGAGGTAATCCATTGCTGCTCACAAACATTTGCAATGATGGTGAAAAACATTGCTGCAGGAAGAAAGTTCAAACGAAAACAGTTCAGAATTTCCTTTAAAATATTCAGACGTTACACACCACCCTCCAAAACAAACATCCCCTCATCTATTCCATTTATATTCTTAAAGAAAAGTTAGTGACAGATTACATAGATTATCAAATATAATCTTACAAGTATTAGAACTTAATTTACAAAAACACACTGACTCATGCAATTCTGCTCAGATTAAGCTAAAACTGAAACCCACAAGAGAAGTAAAATTGAAATAAACACTGTTCTCTAAGAGAATTGTTTCTGTTCTTTGGTACATTTAGAAACAGCAGTAGAGTACTCAGAACTTACTTCTTTCAAGGGGCTTGTTAAACAAACAAGTTGAGTTTACTCAAAATACATCTGACCTGAAAACTGACAATATTCCAGAGTAAAACAGGATATTCAGCTCTGTGATTCTGCAGCTAATTTGAGCTTAGCTCATGAATGCTTCTAGCTAAACACAAAAATCCTTCTATCAAGTTACCTGCTAGTGCTTTACAGTCAGAATTCCACTGTAAGCATGAGTGTTTTCCCATGAACACATTTACCCAGCACTCATTCGTGGCTGCTACATGCACCAATCTGACAGGAGCACACAGATTGCTCTTTTTTTGTACAAAAGCAGAATCACACAAGAGGGTGCAAACAAGGTCAAGCAGCCCATCTTTAAAGACAGATGCCAGTTTCTCTGTGCTACATTTCAGTTTTCCAATCCTCACTGGAAAAGTAGTTTATCTAACAGCCACCTCTTTCTCTGGCATCTGCCATCAGTTTTCAGTACAAGTTCAACCCATCCAAGTCCTCCTTCAGACTGCATTTGTGCCTTCCTTTCCATACTGATGGGACACATTTTCATCTCTCACCAGACAGATTTGCAGTCCAATTTTGGTGCTTCTTCCCCAAAATCCCCCCACTTCCATGCCTGGAGATTCTGTCCATGAATATTTTCATTACCTCTTCCAGCTTCCCTAGAAGCAGAACCCCAACCCACCCTTAACACTGCAAAAACAGCAGTAACTGAAAACATCCAGTGTTTCACTGCTTAAACTCTGCAGGCTCCCAGATGGCAACCACTTGATTCTAAGAAACCAACAAAATATGAATTTGGCTTTTTTGGTGCTTGTTCGGTTGTGTTGTTCAGGGGTTTTTTAATCTATGAACAATTTGTGAAGTTACACATCTTGACAGTTCAGCTTGGTCTAGAATTCTGAAATAATTGTCTCAGCTTGGTATTTCACTTATCATACCTTTCCTATTCCTCTTGTAGGTGAAGGTGCAGGAGAAACTGGAATGAAGTCTATTCTCTTTGGGGAAAAAGATTTCTCAGACTTGTCCAAGTCATTGTCGCTCTGTGAATACAAGGTTTCAGACTTAACACAGGCACAGGGCATTACCTCGAAACCCAAGGCACAACCTTCTAATGGAAAGTCATTGGGTCAAAACCACATAATAGCTAAAGCAGATGAGCTTAAATTCTTCTTATATTATTTTCACAGTTAATTCCTCTCTTTCCCTTAAATTCGACATTTGAGTGTAAAAGTAGAATTAAATAGGAAACATCTATAAAAAGATTACCAGGCTCAAGCTTTCCTCCCATGACTGGCTTATCTGCATTGCTGTCTGCACTTCCCTAGAATACAAAAAACCCCATCAGTAGTTACAAAGAGGATAACTCTGGCTATTTTAGCACCTTCTTTCAGTAACACTCACCTTTCATGTGCTGCTTCTCTGTTCATTAAATCCACTCCTTCCTCCTGTAAGAGATAAACGTCGTAAGTTTTTCCATAACATTTGATTCAACACAGGTACTTGAAATAATACTCATTATTCCATTATTTGCCATCAGGATTGAAATATGAACAGAACCACTACAGAACGACAGGACAGCTACCAGTCCAGCTCACTGCTTCACTTAAATTAAATACTTCTAAAATGCAAGGTAGCTTAAACACAACAATAAGCCTTGTAAGGCCACTTCCTTGTTGAAATTAAGTCTTGAGAAATATTCAGTTTTCTTTAGCACTTGAAAAACTCAATAGGAAAGAAACCTGTGCAAGTACTTCAGTATCATACAGTACTTTTCATTCTGTTACTGAATACACAGATAAAAACTCCACTTACCCTTCTGATCTGATGAAGTCGGCTGCTAGGAATACGGATAGGAGATGATGACAAGAACTGGAAAAAAGTTGACAGCCACAATGATTAAATCACACATAACTGCTTGCATATACACTATTTACCATCAACTACACTCTTAGAGAGTGCAAATGAGCTGCACAGCTACATGTAGATGACTCAAACAATGTTGCAAAAAAGCAAACACTGACCTTCAAGAGAAAAGACTTGTTTTACCACTTACAAATTCCTTGTATCACTCAGCAAGTGGCACGGATCTGACTTGCAGGCAGATACTGCTCAGCATCTCAAGTACACAAATAGCTACAGATGCCATTTAGACAAGGGAGACACTACAAATGAAACTGTGATCATTACACAATTCCCCACTGCCCAGGATATGACAAACTCCTGTAGGACACCTTACTCAACCTGCTGGCTATTGTAAAGGAGAAATCTCAGTGCTTTTATGCAGCTAATTCCTCTGGAACTCTAAGATATAAATGGTTCCCACTCAGGATGGCCATGTGTCCACTGTCACACCTTCTGATGTGCTCCAAAATTCTGGATTCGTAAGAAACCTCACAACAGAAGACTTTGAATTAAAAATCTCTGTCACCTTTCCTGAACAGAGGACACAGAGGAAACTTATGTCAGGACTTTGAGGTTTTGAGAAAAAGCAATATTTAATCTTCACTACCCTCATTCAAGACAGAAAAAATTCAGTGGAAGGAGCACATGAATCCCTCACCTGACAAGGAAAGGGTAGAAAGAAAGAAATGCAACATCTTTGAAAAGTTAAACAACTGCAGAAGTGTACACTACCAAACTTTGATAACAGAGGGCAACAAATAAATTCCTCCTCTTTCAGTGATTTTCTGAGGTCTAGTGTTCTGCCTTTGTGAAAAAAAAGCACTTTGTCAAACAGGTCAACAAAGAACTGGGACTCCCTCATCCATTTTCACAACAAAGCACCCTTTAAAGACTTTTAATTCTGACAGCATTTTACTCTTCCAACACACAGTCAGGCTTAAATTAACTTTAAAACTGGACTTAATATGGGGAGTCACATATAACGTCAACTACTCTTGTCTTCTTGGGGACACACAGTCAACACACCAGTATTATTTCATTATAGATCGCACTTAGAGGTGAAAAAATGCTTATTCTGCAGCTTGGAAGCTTGCTATGATACTTAGTGCAAATACAAGTTAAGTTTAACTTCAATTCTCTACTCCAATTATTCCTTCTCGTGTGTAAACATGACATGCTTAAGATTCCTCACCATTCCATGACGGCTCATAACTGTTGTGCTGTTCCTGCGAGTCCGCAACACGTAAGGCTGAAACACCTGGGAGTTGTCACTGCAGGGGGAGAAAACAAAGTTTTATGACCGACTTTTTTGGGTGCCCTTTACTTAAAGCTCCACAGTGCTGTGACACGCGCTGCACCCTCCAGAGCGCTAAAACCATCATTTTATTTGAACAGGAGCGCTGCTGTCGCTGGGAGCACCTTCCGTGAGCCGAGGGGTGACAAGGGGACACTGGCGATCCCGGCCCCGCGGGACAAGGGACACGATCCACAGGCCGCTGAGGGGGCGCCGGGCCTGTCCCAGGAGGGCAGCGGCGACCCCAAGGCTCGATGAGCCGAGCGCCCCGGGCCCCTCACCTGAGCCCGTGGATGAGCGGGGCGCTGTTCGACCGCCTCAGGCCGCCGCCGTCGCCCGGGGCCGCGGCGCTCCCCGGCGGCAGCTCCAGGTCCAGCTCCATCTTCTCCTGAGCCATCGCGGCGGCGGCGGCTCCGGCTCCTCCCGCCTCGCCGCGGCGCCCATTCACTGCCGGCGGCCGCCGCGGCTCCTCGGGCCGCCGCTGCCCCGGCCCTACAGGCCCCGCGGGCGGCGCCGCGGGCTCAGCCCGGGGGCGCGCCGGGCCCGGCGGGGGGGGCGGCCGCAGCAGCGCCGCATCCCGGGGGCGGCCCGGGGACGGCCAATTCCTCCAGTGGCTGCTGCCGGTGCTGCTGCCCGCGGTGGCGGTGGGAGCGCTCCCGCTGCTCCCGGTGCTTCCCTCGGTGCCGACCGCGCTCCGCGCCCGCCGCCGCCGCGCACTGCGCATGCGCAGGGACCGGGGCCCAGGCAGCACCGCCCGCTTCGCAAAGCGCATGCGCGATGGCTCCGCACCCCGGCACTGCTTTGGCGGCGGGAGCGCTCCCGACAGCCCCCGGGGGCGGTGAGCGCGCTGATTGGCTGTGGGAGGAGCGTGTGTGCGTTTGAAACGCCGCAACGGTCGCTAGGACGCGCGCGCCGCGGGGGCGTGGCCCGAAGGAAGATCCGGGTTCGAGTCCCACCCCGGCCACAAACCCGGCGCCTTTTTCCCGATTTAGTGGAGAAAACGTTGTACAACCTTCTTCAAGATTAGGACCTCTCGTACATAAGTCTCGCCGGTTTTTCCAGTGTTCTCCCCAGCCTTCCCTAGCTGCTGAAGAACGTACCAGGGCTTTGACTGCAATGAGAGTCTGCTCAGCTTTCAGAAATCTGGTGTAAAATTCGTTATGAGAACTGATCCTAGTTCTTGATTGTACTCAGTTTTTGGACTGACCTCGGTAAACCCACTCCGAGTGATTAAAGCATCAAAGTTTGTGATTATTTTGCAGTATTTTTCTGCAATAACAGTTGCATCACACGTATTTGTCTCTTACAAGCAGAGGGCTTCAGGTTCTTTCCCAGCACCAAATTCTAAAAGGTCTTCATTTTCTCCTGGGATAAAACAGTTCTTTTGCCAGAGTGCTAGGTGTTGAAACTGTCAAGATAGAAAAGTTAGGATTTTTCAACATTTCAACTACCTTAGTTGTGAACACGGCTAGATGAATTATTCTCTTACTTTAAAACAGTTGAAGGTAGATGCTTCTAGATAACTGATTAAAACTCTTGTTTCTATCCCGTAGTATTGATTATGGTACCTTCTTGCCTTTTGGTTAGTCAAGATCGACTTGAGCATATTCCATTTTTCTACATTTGGGGACTCTGTGTCTCATCAACTGTTGTTGATGCTTACATTTCTTTCACTGAAAGAATACTATAAATGAAGAACTTTGTGCTGACATGCACAAAGATGCATGGAGTTGAGTTAAAAGACCCATAAGATTACACTTTAAATATTTATGGGATTTTTTAATATGTATTTGTATTGAAAAACCCAGACAAAAAAAATCCTTATTTTGTATTACTGCAGAGGAAAAATACCTTCCACAGTCTGGTGCCCCTTACACTATGGCCTATCATAGCTGATAACAACCTTCTGTGAGGTCATACAGAATTGCCATCTCCTTCAAAGACTGAGAACATAAATATCCAAATAATTTTGCTTAATTTGTAATAATTACGACCAGTCTGATTCACTGGAAAATTAGGATCTGCAGCTCTGAAAGGAATATACTGTTAATCACCTTTCACTGCCCCCATTCTCTAAAAGCAATACAACACTTTTACAGAACCTGCACCATTCTTCTTGTCTGGTGCTTCAGCACAAGCACCTGGAATACCTTCCATACCTTCATTTTCCATGGCTAGAATTGCCTAAAAGGCAATTCAGGTGAAAGTTCCTAGCAGAACTTCTAGTTCTGAATTGAAATCTGCTCACAAATATGCTGGTTCTCTTAATACAAAAGCCACCTGCAGGATCTGACTACAGCACTAAACTATGTGGATTCTGCTATTTATTTTTATTGTGGAGTTATTGTATTATGTCCTTTCCACTAAGGGCAGCAAACAGCTTCAGATGCCATGTACCAGGATTCTGTTAAGGAAAAAGTCAACAATATCCAAAATGTGGCTGAGAGCTCAAAAACATCTGCTCCATGCCCTCAAATTTTCCAGTGCCAGGCACATCATCCTACTCTCTGACCAGGATTTACTGTAGCCAAGAGAATTTAATTGGAATATATGTACAAACAAAAGTAGGGACTGTCAGGGTGGCCCCCAAAGGGCTGAGGAGGGTAATGAGACAAAGAGGAGGTGCCTCTGGGAGAGTTGTGCTGTGGAACAGAATGATGGAAATGAGGAAATCACAAGTTGTTGAGTTAGATAAACAGCACCACAGCAAGAGGGGTTAAGAAAAGAGAGAACACGTTAAACAGAGCCTTGGGAGGACACAGGTGAAGGATGGATATTCATAGAGGGGAACAGAGACTGAGAGTGAAATATGTGAGTACAGTGATACAGAGGGACTGGTGGGCATGAAGTGAGTGATGATGGGAGGGTATTTAAGAGTGTCAGGGAAATACCCCTGAGGGTGAAATAAACACAGCTACAGTCACAAAATGCCATCAGCCCTAGGTAAATCAGTAAGCATGGAGCCCATGATAAAATGTTCTAGCTCTTTATAATCTACTCTCTTTCTCTGGTTATTTCTGTTCCTAAAGACTGCCTGAAACTCTCACTATAAACAGATGAAGAGATGGAGCACCTCTCTCATGAGGAAAGGCTGACAACTGGGAATGTTCAGCCTGGAGAAGAGAAGCTTTGGGGTGACCTAACTGAGGCCTTCCAGTACCCAAAGGAAATTTACAAGAAAGATGGAGAGAGATTATTTACAAGGGCCTGGGTTGACAGGAAAAGAGGGGATGGCTTCAAATCAAAAGCAAGTGGGTTTAGGTTGGCTATTAGGAGGAAGTTCTCCCCTGGGAGGGTGGTGAGGCCCTGGCACAGGTTGTACAGAGAAGCTGTGGCTGCTCCTGGATCCCTGGAAGTGTCCAAGGCCGGGTTGGATGGGGCTTGGAGCAACCCGGGATAGTGTCCCTCTCCATGGCAGGGGGTTGGATCAAAATGATTTTTAATGTCCCTTCTAATCCAAACCATTCCATGACTCTACAGACAATGCCCCGTTAAGGCAAACCAGATTCCCCACTTCTTCCCAAGGGTTAGGAGCCTCAGCACTGTCCACCAGGCAGTGCTGCATTGATCTTCCAACCTATTTCACCACAACCTTCTCTAGGTATAAACTAGTGCCACAAGTAGATATTAAAGTATTTTGAAAAGGTTTGGTTTTACTCTTTATTCCTAGCACTGTCTGGGCCTGCACAGAACCATTCACTGGTATTTCTGCAAGCAACAACAGCTTGGTGTGAACTCAGAGGCGATATTTTCACTAGGTAGTGATCAGTGCTGTGGCCCTCGGTGAGAGAGCTCTGGAGAATGAGCACACCCCGGACACCTCAATCTGCCAGAGCTCCAGAGAATGAGCACAGCCCGGACACCTCAAATCTGCCAGAGCTGTGGAGAATGAGCACACCCGGGACACCTCAAATCTGCCAGAGCTGTGGAGAATGAGCACACCCGGGACACCTCAAATCTGCCAGAGCTGTGGAGAATGAGCACAGCCCGGACACCTCAAATCTGCCAGTTCTGGAGAATGAGCACACTCAGGACACCTCAATCAGCCAGAGCTCCAGAGAACGAGCACAGCCCGAACACCTCAAATCTGCCAGAGCTCCAGAGGACGAGCACAGCCCGGACACCTCAATCTGCCAGAGCTGTGGAGAACAAACACACTCCGGACACCTCAAATCTGCCAGAGCTGTGCCCGAGCGGCCCGGCCGGAGCGCTGCGCCTGCGCCCTGCGGCCGGGCCCGCCTGCGCTGGGGCCGGGCGGGGAGAGCGGCCCGGGGCCCGTGGGGCCGCGGGGGCTGCGGGAATCAGCGGGAACAGCGGGCACGGGCCGCCCCTGGAGCCCCGGGATGCGGCTTCGCTGCCGCGGCCGCCCCCTCGCCCGTGGGTTCGGCAGGGCCGGGGCAACGGCGGCCTGAGGCCGCGGATGGGCGGAGCGGGAGGAGCCGGAGCCGCCGCGATGGCTCAGGAGAAGATGGAGCTGGACCTGGAGCTGCCGCCGGGGAGCGCCGCGGCCCCGGGCGACGGCGGCGGCCTGAGGCGGTCGAACAGCGCCCCGCTCATCCACGGGCTCAGGTGAGGGGCCCGGGGGGCTCCCGGCCCGGCCCGGCCGTGCGGGGACTCTGGGGATGCTCCGCGGCGCCACGGGGAAAAGTGGGCTCCTGAGCGCTGTCCCAGGCTGGGAGGGATTTAGGGAACATATCCTGTTCCTTCCCCGTATGGAGGGGTGCGAGGAAGCCCGGGAAGACGAGCTTCGGTTTTACTGAAACGCTTTGTTTTCACCGAGGTCTGCTGTGTGTTGCACAGAAACACCGTCCGCAACGTCAGAGTTGTGGCTGTTCTTATACATCGAATAACAATCGCGATGATTTCTGTAATGGATCACGTCTGAACAAAATAAATCACTGCTCTCTGTATGATTACATGCTTTCGGAGCAATCAGGCAAATTTGGTCAGGAAGGTCATTTCACGGGACCTTGACGTAAGTTTTACATTTAGGGTAAAACAGTGTGTCAGGTGTCCAGGAATTTTCCTGGGTGATACTAATTTCTGTAGTATGCATTACTGGGGGAAATACAATGTGTTGTGTAGACAGTTGTGCTTGGATGTTGCCACCAGCCTGTGGCAGGTCCGCTTGCAGGAGGGCTGGGTGTTCGCCAGGTCTGGCTCTCTTCAGCCGACAGGACAGAAAGTGGCAGTGGCAGGCAAGGGGCAGGTGAAAGCTTTCAGACAGGTAGGGTTTTGTTTGGATAAGTTTATAACCCGAAGGGCTGTTTCTTTTCTCTGGGCTCTTGAGGAGTTTGGGGATGCCCCATCTGCTACATGGTGTGGTTTCCATCCAACTGCGAGGTGGTCCATGTGCTGCTCTTGGTATTTTGGGAGCTCATACTGACAGTAAGTTTCATAAACTGTAGTGTATTACTTGATAAGTACTTCCTGGTGGATTGATTTTTTCTGTTTCTGTAAGGAACTGCATATCAAGTGATGAGCATATCTCATATACCTCTTTTACCAAAATGATTAAAACAGTGTCTGACAGTTCAGACAAAATACTACTTCTTGTCTATTACATCGTGATTTAATATTAAGTGAATGTAATTTTGATTCTTTTACATAATCACAATGCAACAACTCCATTTTACATTTTGATGCAGTATGGAAGGGTTGTGTATGGCAGCTCCCCCCGGGAGGTTTCTGAGCAGGTAAACTAATTGTATAACTGAGACAAGATGTTTTTATAATCTCAGCCTTTTGTAAATTGACTCTTAAAAAAAACCCAAAAAACCAAACAAATTATTTAGTTCAGGATTTGGGCAGATAGAAGGGTAAGCCTGAGCTCTTGCCTTGACACTGTGCATACACTATGAGTTAGGTGTTCATACAAATAAAACTGAAATACCATTGAACTAATCTGAGGTGGTTGCAGTGGTTTGCCTGTTAGTTTGGAATTTTCCAGCAGAATACTGTTTTTGCAAGATTGCAGCTCTTGGCAAGAAACTTCAGTTTTTCCCAGAATGGCTTTGTTGGGTAAACTGAAACAAAAGCTCTTGCTCTTACACAGCTTGCTTTTTCTCCTCTGCCTCCTGTTTAGACTTTATTTTTTAGTAAGGAACTTGGAAAATGAGTTGCCATAGATCCAGAGAAGAGTTACATACTTAATATGTAAGTATTTTAGATCACAAAAGTTATATTTCACAAAACTTTTAATTCTTGATTTTGTGCCAAATAAAATTGATTTTTAATGGGAACTTCTGTTTTCTGTGAAAAGTAAGTCTGAGATCTGACCAGTTCTGGTATTTTTTCCAGGGAGATTAAAGATAGGATTATTTGTAGGTCTTTTTTCTCTCCCTCTCTGCTGGTTAGCACTGACTATTGGACTCAGGCTATGGTGAAGTGGAACAGGATTGTTCCAACCTGTTTTCTTGACTCAGACCCTGGATTTCAGGATGTGCTGTTTGTCTTGTGTTTGCATGCCAACCAGTACACTTACACTGAAAAGAATTGTGGCTGTTGGCCTCAGCCAAAACTCATCTCCAAACATCATGTCATGGATCCCTTCAATTTCTCCTCTTCCACCTCTGTCAAATGGCAGCTGTTTGATGTCTTGTGGGTGTGAGCTGAGTGAAACTTCTTGGAAAATTGTAAATGATGTCTGGTCCTATGTACTTGACATTTTGGAGAAGGAGAGTCTATGCATTTTTCTTGGCAGAAAGTACAGTGCTTATGCCAATTGCTGTTGGCTTTTATTTCACAGTATAAGCTTTATTTGTTTTTTATTTACAGCTACATAAAAGCTGTCTAAAACTTATGTGTCTAACTGGTGTGTTTTAAACTAGAGGATTCTGACAATGGTGTTTCATGAAAGTGCAGTAGGATTATCAGTACTTACAGCGAGGTAGGGCTGTTGGTCAGGTTAGTTTTTAAGAAATTGTATTTGTGGGGGGCTTTTGTTCATCCCAAGTTAGCAGCTGGAAAAAAAAAAAAGATACAATGTGAATTCTTGTAATTCGAATCTAATTACAGTCTTACATTTGGATTTGTTTACCTATGCAGTTCCTCACTGATTTTTGGGCATGGGGATTGTAGGGTTATGGCTCAATATTTTTTTTCTAGCAACCATAAAATTTAGTTTATTTCTGCGGTCGCATTTATTAAGTGCTGATCATTGGCTGTTGATAACACTGGTGATGACATGACCAGTAAAACTTGCTTTAGGAATCAATAGAACTAAAATTGCCTTGAGAAAGAAATTCATTTTGTGTCAAATAAATAATCCTATACCAATTCAAGGGATACACTGCTGTGGGGCCTTAAAAACTGGGTTTGCTGTAAGTTTAATTTAACTTTTCCTAGAAAAATGTTCAGAAGATATTATATGTTTGTAGTGATAAGATTTATCAAGATGCTGTATTTTTTAAATTCTGTTTTTTCTGTGGGATGAAGCTGGTTTCAGTTACTGCTTACCAGCCATTTATACATTTGTTGTGTTGAATGACATTTGAAGCACTATACAAGCAGCAGCCATTCCAAACATAATAAATCCCCACAGTCTAAACAATTCTTCAGTTATTCTGAAGACACAAAATGATTAACTGGAATCATTAATTGAAGTAGCTGGGAATTGGAGGATGAACGAGATGATTTGCACTCTGCCAAAAATCTAAAAGAGTCCTTACCTACCTGTCTCTGGAGTGCTTTGTCTCGACAGGGGAGCTGTCACAGCACTTGCAACTGAGCTGCTATGAAGAGGTGCTGTTTTGGCTCGGGAGGAAATGGCTTTTGCATTTGACAAATGTTTCTTTTCGCAGCGATAACTCCCAGGTGTTCCAGGGCAGCGTCCTGCGCACCCGCAGGAACAGCACCACGGTCATGAATCGGCACAGCCTGGTAAGAAAACTCCTGCACCAACCCCAACAGGTGCCAAGCACAAGTGTGCAAACAGGAATAAACAAAATTAGATTGCAGTCTGTGAAACTAATACCACATTGCTTTCAGAAATAAGGCTCTAGAGCATGACATTAACATGCTGTAGCTATAATGAAATGTTACTTACAGATCATTTGGCTTGGAGAACGCTTGTATTTCATTGTGATCATAACTTTGCTTGTAAAATAGGTGTTCCAAAGTAGAGTAAGAAAGGTGGCTTGCTAAGAAAACTAATTAAATAACTGTACTGTTAGCAGTTATCAGTGTCTTAAATGATTTCTGATGCTTAAGAAAAAAGTGCAGACAAATACTTCAGCAAAGATTGTATCTGTAACATAACCAGAATAGTTATATGAAAAAAAAATTGGTGGAAAAGCCTTTCTCCTGCTGGGATGAAAAAACTGAAAAGAAAGTGTTATGGTCAAGATTTCTTAATCAAATCTCTTTCTTCATATTTTTAGGGTGGCAGCTTAGTGTAAATCTGTTTGTGCTTGTGGTCAGGCAAGAAGAGAAGAAAACAAAGGCAAAAGCTCAGTTTATTGTGTATCCTCCTAAAGATCCTCAATTGTTGGGCTAAAAAGATGCTAATTCAGGATGCCTTGCCCAGAACTGCTGGGAAGCTGGAGCTAATTCACTGACGGGCTGCTCTTCTGCCTGCCACTCATAAGTGTTGCAGTCTCCTGGACTTAACCAGTGTTTCCATCTTCATGGGATGATGTTCCTAACCATTCTCCTCACATTCATGTTATTAAAAAGTGTTCTTCTTCTTCACTCCCAGCTGATCAGGTGCTGACAAAATACATGAAATTGTACTTACACTAAAAATCAAGTTCCTCACTGACTGCTAGATCAGTGCCCTTTCTGCTTTGAAATGCTCCTTTGAGTTACCTGGGTTATGGTTCTATTGAATATGGCAGGGAGGATGGAACTGGAAAGGATCTTAGAGATTCTCATCCTTCTGTGGTCTTAAACCAGCATTACCCACAGATAAATGATTTTGTGATAGAATTAAACTTTCAGCATCAAGGACCCTAACTAACCTTCCCTGGTATTCTTCCTATAGCAAAAAATTACATTTAGTTTTATGATGTTAAAGATATTCTAAGGAGTTAGATCACATCTACTTTTGTAAATTAAATTTTATGTAAGAAGGTGATAGAGTGTATTTCAAAACCCACTTCTTTATATTTAAGAAAACTAATCCAAGTTTCACTGCAGTGTAAGCTGTAAGAGGGTTAAAAGATTCAGTAAGCATCTGAAACTTCTTTATTACAAGTATTACAAGCACAGCTTAAATTTTACATTTTGTTAAACTTCGTGGAAAAAAGCTGATTAATGTTTGTCTAATCTGTGTGGTGTTCCCTGTCAGGGGAACACTGGGAGTTGCTAAAATCTCTGTTAACTGTAGGTCATATACCATCAACTCCATCTTCAGTGCTGTCCCAGTTGCTCAGCTGAATTCCACAATCTGTTTTTGGGAGTAGCTTCTCCAGATCTCAGACTTTAGCTGGTTTATAATGTTAACTGCAAGGGCAGTGGTGCCATTTGGGCTGGGGCTTGATCTGCAGTTTTCTGACACTACCTGTAATTGCCAAGGAAGGGTTAACCAGGCTCAGTATCTGCAGTTTATTTTTTTCCAGGAGATACCAGTGAGTAAATGTTTTGGTGGTTTTTTGCTTTGTTTTGCATGGCTGGGGTTTTTGTTTTGTTGCTTAGGCAGAGCAGTTGGGTCTGTGGTTAGATGTTTAGGTGCTATTTCGGCAGAAGTTGATGTTAAATTTTTTCTTTTTCTTTTTTTTTTTTTTTTAAATCGGGTAGTTTCTCTGCTGGGTTCAGGTAATTTCTCTGCTGGGTTCAGCGTGGCCCCACAGGTGGCTGTGCTGGCAGGAGGCAGAGGGCACTGCAGGGCAGGGCAGAGGCACAGGGGCAGCCCCTGCTCACCTGGGCAGTGGCTCCTGCCAGCCTGGCACTGCTGAGACTTTACCTGCACTGGAGCACAGTATCTGACACACTGCAGTAAGGGGGAAGATTCCTTCCCTTTCCTGACATACCTAATGGTTCATAATGTTTTTATTAATCTTTTTGCTATCCTAAAGCATTGGAGATTTGAGTAGTGTAATTTTAATAAATGGGTTCAGTTTAGCAAGTGTGCTTTGAAATTGACAGAGGTTTCTTTTCACAAGAATTAAATCAAAGGATGCAAACAGGCAAAAAGTGAGTTTTACACACTGACAAAGCAATGCTGATGACTTGTTGGAAACAAGATGTAGGATCCTCAGAGCTGTGTTAGTGCATCAGACCCTGCAGAGGAACACTTAATTGTCTTTTTATATTATTTGTTTTATACTGCAAGCCACTGTTTTTGTACATATTGTATTAATGTCAAACCTTAAAGTATGTGGTTCACAGTCATAAAATTAGAATATAATGAGTGGAACAAATGCATTTCTACTGTGGAATGACAGAGTGAATAGGCAGGAATGCACTATTGTCCAAATCCTTTTTTCTGTGTGAGAATCAAGGTCAGCTCAAGGTCTGCATTGGCTGGTGCAGCTTGGAGGAATTTTTATTAGTTGCACAGGATTTTTGGGAGCCCAGTATAATAGTAAAGCTGGCCTAAACTGGACTTTAAAAGTAGCAAATCAAAATATTATAGCTGTTAGACTTTAGTATTATATATTAGGATGACTAAATTCTGGCACAAATGTTAGTCATCCTCTGTGTGAGCCTGATAGGCTGAATTCTTTTGTGAGAAGCAGGGTGTGATGTCTTCATGTTTGTTTTTTTAGAAGGAGGGTTCTGGATGTATGAAGCATTAGTAGTCTGTGTTAACTTACCCTGTCAGGCAGCAAAATCCTTGTATTCTCCGTGGCACTTCTTAGAAGATGGTGCAGTAACAGTTAACTGAATGTTTGTTGGTTCTCCAGCCTCAGCATGATGAAGAGCTCTAGTAATGTTTTGTGAAGAGATGAAGCCTTGTAATGAACGAAGTATAAAAACACCTATAATAATGCAAGCCTTACTTGCTGAACACATCTGTTTTGAAAAGACACCTTATTTTTTGGAGGGATTTTCTTCTTACAGAGAAGTTAAACCTCTATTCAAGGCTTTGGTTTAGAATTTTTGTTCCCTGAACGGCTATGACATAAATCAACTGAGGGTTGACAATGTGAGGGATGGGAAATATATGAAAAAAAATTATAGTTTGAGAAAATAATCACTTTAAATTACTCGGTTTTGGGTGTGCAGTTTTAGATCATAGCATTCCAGTGAGATCTTGATGCAAAACTGTCAACATTAACAGAAGACCATTTTTAGTGACGTCTTCTCTCATTTCACCCAAATTGGTGAAGCTCTCGAGAAACCATAAAGAAAGCATTTAACCCTTTGTTAACCTTCTAATAGCTGATTTTTTTCACCTGTCAAAGTACTCATTTATAGGCAGACAACAATCCAGGAACCTTTTTGTACAATGCATTGTATTTTAAAGAATCTGTTGGAGAGCATTCTGGATCACTTAAATGAAAATAAATATTCTGAATCACATAAAGGAAAATATTTATGCCAATATGTATACTCGGGGTGACGGTGTGCTAGTGAAAAGCAGCTCCATTCTGTGGGGAAAGCTGTCAGTTCTAGTTGCCTGGAAATGGAATGGAAGCCAGGCTGATACCAATTAGCATCTGTGAGCTTACAAAGCAGTATAATGTGGAAATATATATTAACATGTTACTGCAAGTAAGTAATGTAGGTTAGATATACACTGAGGATGATATAAGTGATATATATTTTTAAATTAGGTTATTTTTAGTTTGGGGCAACATTACTAATATTTCTATGGCACCTTTCCCTCCCTTCTGCTGTACTTTCAATTGTATGTGACTTTGTTTTGCAGTTTGTGCCATCGTCTCCTATCCGGATTCCCAGCAGCCGTCTTCATCAAATCAAACAAGTAAGCACAGATTCTTCTAAATGAGTTTTTTATAGGTGGCTGGGGTTTTTTTGCAGTCAATGTTTAATGCCCTTCAACTGGCTGTAGATTTTATTTTCAAACTGCCTGCCCAGTTCCACGTTTCATGAAGCAAAATGCATCTTACAGCAAAGAGAAGATTTGAGCAGAGAGAGAATTCTTAAAATGGACATTTTAGAAAGGAAACCTTTAATGTAAACCCTTAGGGTAAAGTTTCACCAAGTTTTTGGCAGCAGTGCCAGCATAAATATTCGAGGCCAATAACAAAGTGTTCCTTAACTTGGGTTGGCACAAGAATTTTGTGCAGCCAGAAAATGAGCAGGATATGGAAGCACTTTGGCTGAAAAATAGTCTGTACTCTTCTGGCTGGGCTATTTTTCATCTGTATAATTTTCTTATCCAGATCCCTGTACTTGTGCTGTCACAGCAGGCACAGAGGGGGAAGGGCAGCAGAGCAAACACTCAGGAAGGGGGGTGGTGTGGGGAATATCTGAGCAGGCTCAAATAGCTCTGCTCCCAGCCAGCACACTGCAGGATGAACACTCCAGCTTTAAAATCAACAAGCCCAAACTCTTGTGTCTCCTTCATTTTATACTTCCAATTTTTGACAGTGGAATGGTTATAACATTGACTTGAAGATGCTTTATTTTTTTTAAATTTTTTTCTTTTAGCTGGCTAGTTTTCAATGGATAGACTTGATTTTTACAGGGTCAAAAGTTAAGAAAACAATTTAATGCTTCAGACAGCATTTTTAGAGTATGGTGCCTGAGTGGTGGAAGGCACTTCTGCTTCCTACCTCGGTTATTTAAGGTAGTTGCACAGTAATCCTGAAGAAAATAACTTCTTGCTTTCATTATGTAAATAATTTACTGGTTTAAATAGACTCTGAAGCACTCAGGTCAGTTGTACAGCTCTTTTTATCAATATAAAAAAGCTTAGGATGAATATGTAAATATCATAGAATCATAAATTAGTTTGGGTTGAAAGGGACCTTTAAAGGTCATCTGGTCCAACCCTCCTGCAGTGAGCAGGGAGATATAATGAGAAATATGCTGAGAGCAAAGGAATTAACTGTTGTGGGTCTGCTCTGTTACCTGCAGTAAAATTTGATAATTCAGTCGTCTGGAAAATGCTTCTGCATTCATATTTGTGCCATCCATTTATTAAAGCAAACAGTGTAATTTTCTAATTCGACCATTAGGTTCATTAGATGGAATTAATTCCATGTTCTGTATACTCACTGAAAACCTGTGAGATTCACTTCTGATCTCTTTCAAATCTGAGCAAATTATCACACAGGTGAAGAAGTTAGACTCCTCCTACTTATGATGAGGATTGTGAAGGTGTATAGTTGAACTTCTGCTCTGGAATTAGGGAACCTATTCATTCACTGAACAAACTGGGTAGCATTCAGTTAATTTTAAGGAATGGTGTCTGCTTAAGAGAAGAT
Organism: Sturnus vulgaris; assembly: GCF_052056855.1. Taxonomy (NCBI): domain Eukaryota; kingdom Metazoa; phylum Chordata; class Aves; order Passeriformes; family Sturnidae; genus Sturnus; species Sturnus vulgaris. Next base: position 11,851,648 of record NC_142256.1, on the reverse strand, counting down.
TGAGTCTAGTTTGTACTTGGTATTAATGCTTAGTTTAATTTTATATATTTGATCCGTTTTAATAATATTTTATGGAGTTTTTTTTAGAAAAAACCCTCACTGAATCCTGAATTCATTGTGTGCAATGCAGTGTATTGCAAATGAGATGCTGACAAGTGTCTAGTTAGTCACTAATCCATAGAGTAAGGTAAGAACCCAGCCATGTTTTTGAGGTTTATCTGTGCTAGTGTCCCCTTTGTAAAATTATATTGCTCAAGACTGCATAGAGATGTTCTGGCATGTGGAGAATTTCTGGTTCATACTATCATTATTCAGTTTTGTAGCTCTCTCTTGGTTAGTAATGAAAATAAAGGTGCTTGGGAAGCAACCAGCTCACATAAGCACTTCTTACATGATGGTCTCTCCTGCTGCATCTCTTTCTCATCCTCTCCTCCTCACTCCTTTCCATGGATGAGAACTTGAAGTTATTGTTGCTTAACCGAGCTGAATTAAATTTTCCACAAGCCAAAGTGAAGTGAAACCATAGTTTTTCTGATTTGCTGGAAAAAAGTGGGGGTTTTTTTGACCTTACTTCTTCATGTGCTAATCTTTTAGGAAGAAGGAATGAATTTGCTGAACAGGGAAACCGTTCGTGAAAGGTGAGCACTAAGACAAAGCAGAACAGTGACTGCAGCCATCTGTGGGCCCAGGACAATACATTTCTTTTCTTCTTTATAGAGAAGTGCAAGTAGCAATGCAGATGAGCCACTCATGGGAGGAGAGCTTGAGCCTGGTAATGCATTCATGCTTTAATTTGTGTTTCTATCATCAGTATCAGGACACTAGAGACTCTCTCATGTCAACATCTCCTTTGATAGTTTGACCTACAGTTAAGTTGCTAGTATAGCACTGCTTTTGATCAGCAATTTTTCACACTAATGAGGCATAGAACTATCAGTTGTTCAAGGTACATGTGGGTTCCTTGGGCTGCTTTGTCAAAAGGAAATTGCATGGATGTCTGCCTATTCAAATTTTCTTCCATATTCTGATATATAAGGCTTTTTTGTTTTGTTTTGGTTTTTTTTTGTTAAGCATAAGCTCATAAATGGCTGCCTAAAAATTGTTAAGATGGAGGATAACTTTGGCATTTCACACCAATCAGTCCTTTTCTTGTTAAGGCACCTGCTTGCAAGATTAATTATGTGTACTGTTTACAGAGTGACAATGATTTTGAAAAATCACTATCACCAAAGCAAGTAGACTTTGTTCCAGTTTCTCCAGCTCCTTCACCTACACGAGGAATAGGGAAGGTGAGCAAAACGTGGTAATAATGGTTTTGTCTTAAGTTGAGCTAAATAAATTCAACCAAATTAGTAGCAAAAGATTAAGCCACCTGCTCCTTTCTACCTCAGCTGCAAACAAGAAACCAGAGAGTAAATAAAACCCCCTAAACCCCAAACCAGAAAATACCAGCTGCTCATCTTGTGGATGTGAATTACTGTGGAGTATTCAGCTGTAATGTTGTGGTTAATAAAAAACAAATAAGTCTGTTTAACTAGAGTACAGTGAAATAAATCTGCATGAAAATGGAATCTGTCCAATTTAATTCTGTTTTTCTCAGTAGCAAAAAGTGATGTCTCAGTATACCCAGTCACTGGTTGCTGAATTTGATACCGAGTTGTTTATTTCTCTGCAGTTAAGCATCAATTGTTACCACATGGGAGTGATACAGTATTTATAATAACACAAACTCTTTTCCTCTCAGCAATGTTTCTCACCATCTTTGCAAAGTCTGGTGAGCAGCAGTGGGTTGCCTCCAAGTCCCAGCCCAAGCCCAACAAGGAGATTTTCAAGGTAAGTCACCAGATCATATCAATAATAGAAAATAGAAGTAGCTTGTTCATAGTAGGCATTTGAAATACCAGAATTTTTTGTATACATAATTGATTTCTGAGCACAAACACAACTTCATATACTCATGTAGACTTTAGATTTTACAGTGTTGTAAAACATTTGTTGAAATCATCATGTCATAACATTGGGAAATGGGCTGCATTGTGGCATCTGTCTTCCCAAGTAGTCTCTATATTGCTCTCATTCACATCTTTAGTAATTGAATTCTGAGGGAAAGAAAACACAAACAGATTTAGGGTTTGTTACTCCTTTGAGTGATGTGGGCATACAATTAAATTTTACTAGGCCCTCACAGTTTATCCTATCAACTGAGATGTAGTCAGTGCCTGGATGAGAGCTTTTAGACTGCCCCAGTTGTGAAATAATGTAATTAAACATTTCCTGCTCAGTTCTGTGCTTCCTGGCCTATCGTCAGAGGGGAAAAAAAAAGGGAAAAAAGGACTTGTTTTGGATAAGCTGTTTTAATGCCTATTTTCTTACTGGTTTCTACCCAGTAGTTTGCTTTCTGAATATCTTTTGATTCTTTTTTCACCCTTTTTCTTTTAATGGTGATCTCAGTGCAGCATTTGTCTTCTTTTAGCAGGAGAAGCCAGAGCCCAATTAACTGCATTCGACCAAGTGTTCTTGGATCAATCAAAAGAAAAGGTACAGTATTTCGGTTTGACAAATACAATAGGCCAACTTGTTAGTTATATAATAGTTTTCTTCATAATTCTTTCCAGTTGGCTGATAAGTCAAAAAGTAACTAGAAATAGAACATATTACATACAACGAAACAGACAAATCATTAAATTAGATTTTACTGTTCCATAAAGCTTTTAATTCCATAAAGCTAAGAATTGTTTTGTTCTAATTCCTCCCCATTTCTGTGATCTTATAGATGTGACAAAAAATCTGATGTAACCTGCTTAACAAAATAAGAAATACAACTATTGGTATATTTAACTTAAACAGAAAACTTTTAAAGTCCTGGTTAATTGAAGCACACAGGTACTGTACATTTAAAATAACTCTTCAAAACCCAAAGCTGATGCACAGGCCTGGTTGGGACCTTACAGCTTTATTATTCTCTGTCTTCCTGCGTTTTTCTTCAAGTTTAACTTTTGGAAATTTTATTGCACCTATTTTTATATCTTCAAGCTTCACCTTTGTTACAGAGCACCTCTGGCTCTCAGACAACTTTTAAAACATTTCATCTGAGTTCTGTCATAGCCTATTTAAGCATATATCTATCCTCTCCTCTTGTAGAGTGTTTGGAAATCAAAGTCAATAGAAAAGTTTTGTGGTAATTCTGGAGCTTGTTCCTTTTTCTTATTTTCAGCTTCTCTGCTCTGATGGAGCTGGTCAGCAAACTGATAGCTGGATAAACTGAAACAAAAAGATTATTCTTCACTACTGAAGAATAAATATCTGATATCTAAGCCTTAGTTAATTATTCACTAAACTGTACTGAAGCTTGGACAAAATGGTTCCAGGAAACAGTCTTTAAAATTTCAGCATCTAAATTCTATGTTCTACATATGAAATATTGTGAGTTTTAGCCCCTATTCTCTTTGCTCTGTAGAAGTACACTGAAAGTAGATTTTAGTTTAAATGAGTCATAATTTTTATCACCAATATCTCTTCCCAAAGGTGTGACAGAGATGGAAGATCACCCAAAAAGATTATTCCAAGGATCCAGCAACATGCTAACCCCTGAGGCTGCACATCAGGTGGACCTTGGGGCATGGTAAATGTTGTGCTGTTTATTGTCCCTTTCAGCAGAAGCATTACAAATATTTTTTCTTTTCTTTTTTCTTTTTTATTTTCCTAGCAGTGACAGTGCTTGAAGTTTTTTTGTGCTTGTTTTTGTCTTTTTTTTTAATAGAGCTATCTCATAATGTTACTGAAATTATCACAGTAAACAGGCAGCAATGTTCCCTACAATTCTGCAGTTTCTAGGCCTGACTGATAATGTGGGGTGTTGAGCATTTTTAGGAAAAGACACCTCATGGATGATAGCTCTTGGAGTCTGACTCAAATTGCAATCAAATGTGATGCTTTTTGGATGAATTGGTTTTAAACTGGGTTTTTCTTCTTTTCCCTTGTTCTTAGTCACAGAGGAACATGAGTCTGTCTGACCCTCCCTGGAGGGTCAGAGGAGCTGGGAGGAGATAAAAAGTACTTTGTTAAAAATTGTAGTGATTGGTAATAGCAAGGGATTTTGATCTAGTGTTTTAGTCAAAAGGTTAATCATACATAGGGTGTGCCTACACAACTGTCAAGGGTTGTTCACTGTATTTGTCTTTTTGCCTCTCAGCTAATGTACTGAAGTCATGCAGAAGCTTTGAGTAGCAATAGCATAGAGATGTTTTAAAGGTCCTTTAAAAACACATCTTTTTTGCACACCCTGATTAGAGTGGGGATAGTAGTGTGGGTTCAATTGCTACCTTTTGGTATAGGAGATGGTAATTTTTAAAAAATCCCTTTGCTGCTATCACTGATGATAGATTACCTGTAATTATGAATTTGTGTCCTGTGAAATACGTAGTACAATGAAGGATGGACCATTTATAATTGGCTCTCTTGGCAAAAAGGCCTCTGGCTGTTGTGCTGGCCCAGGGCTTTGAGGATGGAGTAAAGCTGGCATTGGATTGTTCAGTCTGGAACTTCTGATCTGTGCCCCTCTTCTGGGTGAGCAAAGAAGGAAATGGGCAGTGTCCAGTGTGAGTCTGGAAGTGACACTGTGTGTAGCTGCAGGTGTATTTCAGATCACAGGGCCTGCTGCTCCTTCAGAGATGCACCTGTGTGTTTAGAATGGCTCTGGGATGGTTTGGGCTGGTTTTGGGCACTTCCCTGAGCCAGTGCCTCATTTCTCATGCTGGTGTCTCTCTGTTTTCAGTCTGTCCTCACACACCCTGGATGACAACAGGAGCAGTGCAGGCTCCTCCTGTGACTCCCCAGCTGAGGTTGGCACCAGCACAGACTCTCCAGTGTCACTCTCTGACTCCAGATCTCCATTTTTGCCAGTGGATCTCATGGCCAAGTTACCGATGAACTGAGAAGCAGGAATCTGCTGATGGACACCGGGAAACAGGCCCAGACTTTCTGTTGTGTGTAACCCATTCTGTTCCTCATAGGAACTTCCAGCAATGTCATTACTTCTAAGAAACTTCCAGAACAGTTCCTTGAGGAGGAATTCACCTTTCTAGTGATTTGTATGACATTTATTGCAATACAGAAGCATTTGGGCTGCAGACACGTTGGGTGCTCACGTCAGCCAGCAGGCTGCTGGTTTGCAGTGGATGTGACCTCCTTGGCATGAGTCACAAACACTGTACATGTGTCCTGCTTGTGGAAGACTTGGTTTGCCAGCAGCCTGTGTCCTCCCTGCCTGTGGAGGAGCAGATAACTCACATTTGTCCTCAGCCTAAAACCAATGAAGCAGCTTGCTAATTGTTTCTATTCCCAGAGTGTTAGATATTTATATATTTTTTTCTTCTTCATATGAAAGGGAGAATATTGCAGGGGGAAAATTGATTATTATTACTATTATTGTATTCTATTATGATTGGCTCTTAATCAATTCTGTGTTCCAGTGGATGTCAGAAAAGAACAAATTGATGAATTGTCAAATTTATATGTTGGATTCTATTCATGATCATGACTGCTGTTGTGACTAAATCTAAATTAGGTGTGGAACATTCTTCTGGGACTTTGTATCTGGCATTCGTTTCTTTTTCTTCCCCGTTTAGATCATATATAGAAGTAGTAGATGCTCTGTTAAAGGTCTTTTAATAGAGAAAAATAGTGATAATGTTTGGAACAATACATTAAATCCTGAGATTTTAGTATTTAGTACTTCAGAGATGCATTATTTTAAGTCAGTATTTGTCCTCATATATGACAGATACGGTGAGGAATCTTGAATGCCTTTTTACAGCCTGAGGCCATCAAACATATTTAATCTGTTTTATTTCCTGATGTTACTTCCTCAAGCAATGACATCAAGTCATTTCTGCTGTTGAAAACTTCAGATGCTGATTGGAAGTCTGGAATCTGGCAATGAGAGATGCTTGAAAAGTCAGTGTGTTGAGACATCCTGATCTCAACTCTGAAATTCCCCAGCCAGGAGGGAGAATTTGCAGACCCCCCTATGGACAGCTGTCTGGGACTGTGCAGTGACACCCTCACTGGGGTTGTGCAGCTGAGCTCTCCCAGCTGAGTCCCTCTTTGTACATGTCTGTGTATCTGTGCTGTGTGGTTTCAAACCTTCTCTCCAGAGAGGTTAAGAATGGAGAAATGTTTTATTTTTAAACGCTAAATCTTTGTAATGTGTCATAAAGTGAGAAAAGTATGGAAAGTTCCTCAAGTGGGAGGAAAACCTGTCCTGAACTCTGCTGTGAAAGATTCACATGGATGAAGTTTTGACTGACAGCAGCCATCAAAATGAGAAAGGGATGACTTGGAGTGCAAAGACCTGGCGACCTGAGGGCCAGTGACCCATTTCTGTGTGTCCTTATTGTAGAGAGAAAATAGAATGTATTTAATAGTCTGACTCTGTTCTAGTTAAGATACGACATGGTTTACTTCTGGTATCATTCCTCTTAAATTATTGTAATAATCACCCTGCTGGTTGCAGTCCCTGCCCGAGTGCAGTTGCCCTTTGTCCCCGAGCAGATGCTCACGGGAGTGCCGGGCTCTGTTTGCTCTCTCTGCTGAGGCAAAGTTTGGCTTTGCAGTTTCAGGTTTGTGCCAAAGAGTTGCTGTGCGTTCACTCTTCTGTGGTGAGAGCAAGACTCTTTTTTTTTTTTTTTTTTAAATCTTGCTTATTTCTTAAGAATTAACCTCCTGGTGTCTCTTCCAGTCTTTGTTAGAAGAGACGTCAGTATAGGGGGGTTTAATAGCTGAGTGTGGGTCAACTTGTCTCTTTTCTGTTGAATATTTATGCTATTTTTCAAATAAGTGCCAATAAATGGAAAAATAAATGTGTTTTGCTGTTTCTGCACTTTTTTAGATAACCATATTCTTGTTTCCTTCTGGATTAAATGCTTTCTTTTAAAATCAGAATATCTATTGTAATTTACTTCCACCCAGTCTAGTTAACATGCAAGTAGGTATTAAAATCTGCAGCAGACTTACCGTGTTTTCCTCATGCAATGCTGCCTTGCAGGTCTGTGACAACTCTAGGAAGAAAGAAGAATAAACACAAACATTTTTGAATACGAGTTACATGTGTCCCTACTTTGTACCAAAAGGAAGTTGTAGTGAAATAGTTGGGAGGAGAGAAGCTTCTGCTGGCTAGTGGGAAGTACTGAGGGTCTTAACTCTTGGGAAGAGTCTTTGTGGTTTGCCTTAATAGGGCAGTTAATCACAGAATTATGGAATGGGTTGGAAGGTTTAAAAACCATCTCATCCCACCCCCTGCTGTGGGCAGGGACATCTTCTACCAGACCAGGTGGCTCCAAGCCCAGTCCAAGCCAGCCTTGAACAGTTCTAGGGATGGGAGTCCACAGCCTCTCTGGGTCAATTAATGCTGTTGGAGGAGAGTGAAATAGTTATTTATCTGTATCCATTCCTTTCCCTGCTTTTGCAAAGCAGAAATTACATTGAAATTGTGGGAAAGCATCTCAGCGTTTTATCTCCAAGTCGCCAAGAAGCTGCAGTTTCTCTCCCTGGAGTCCAGTGACACATATAGGGACTTTTTTTCACTGAAATGAAAATTTTTGGAACCAATTATACTCCAGAACATGTATCTGGATGCAGGGAATCAGGATGTTATACAATGCACATAATCAACTTGTCTAGTAGCTCATACTTTTAATATTGCCTCTGCTTCTCTCTGGGATTCTGTCACGAATGGCACCTTCCAAAAATCCCACTCGGGTTCAGCACTTGCTTGATCTGGTTGAAAATTATCCTGCAGGATTTGTTGGCAGTTAGATCAGATCTTGGGCCACTGTGTCTTCCTTGACAAGTGATGGGGGGTGTTCTTCCTTCCACCTTCTCCAGAGTGACACAGTTGCTGAGGGAACATCAGGAACCGTGCCAGTGCTCAGGGGGCTGTATTTTTGGAATGAACCCTTCAGTGGTTGCTGCATTTAGCAGAGGGATAGATACTTCCCTCTGGAAGAGAGGTACAAATGCCAGGAAAAATGAGCCTCTGCCTCAGCTAGATTGACTTGCAGGATCTTCTGTGTGTTGCCAGCCAGGCAGGTGACCTGAATGCTCAGCTGAGCAACTGCTCAAGGTCCTCCTGAGATCAGTGTAAGAACTTAAATTCTTTCTTCTCACCTTTTTTCAGAAAACTCGAATGTAAATGATCACCAACCCACAGAAAAACAAAACAAGTCTCCAAAGTCTGGTGAGACTGAGGTATTTCCATTTATAGATGTGTGCTGTGGTTCCAGTATCGGTGCTGTTTGTGAGTCCAGCCCTGCTATTGTGCAATGATTTGCCAGTGAAGTGACTGGAGGGACCTCCAGCACTCCATGAGCTTTGGAACAGCTTGTGCCTCCCTTAGCAGTCGTCATTTCAGAAATGTTCACTTTATGCTGTTGTATTCTTGCATATGCTGGAGTTGTAACTCATTTACTTAAAATAGAGAGCTTCAGGAGTCATAATTAAACTGTGTGAGCTCTTCCTATTCTGTTTTAAGCAACCTTTCTCATCACCAACAGGCAGATGGAGTTTAAGTTGATCCCTCTTCTCCTGGAAGCAACAAGTTAAAATATTTGTAAATGACACTGAATGTTTACAGCTACAGTACAGTAATTAAAACCTTACTGACACAGAGAGGAGTGCTTGGCAAGAATCCTTTTCAATAACTGGGTGTAAAAATTGTCACCTCAGGTTCATTTTCTAGGGGTGATTATTTTACCTGTACCAGTGGAGCCTTCCCATTTCTGCATATCTGGTGGGAGCATCCTTGTTTGATCAACTTGAGAGCAGCTGCCAGCCAGCCCAGGCCTTGCTTAGGAGATTCTTTTCCTCTGGCATGGAGCACTCAAGGCAGACACCCTGTATCCCACAGACCCCACACACACACTGACACTGCTTCCACCACTGGGGCTTTGTGGTACAAGCATGAGAGAGGAGGCAAAAAAAATATAAGCCACTGAAGGAGAATAACCTTGTTTGACTTTCAGTAGCTGGCTGGGAGCAGAAATTTCAGAAGGGGGGAGGAGTCGAGTGCATTCAAACCAAAACCAAACAAGCCTTCACACGCCTTCGTGCTGGCTCCCCTGTGTCTCTCAAGGAACTGGTGAGACATCCCCAGTGCCACAAAGATTCCTCAGACAAATCTGGCATTTATCAGATTTAAAATTCTTCTGTTAGTTTGGTTTCTTATTCTTCTATTTCCTTCGTAAGAGCCTTAGAAAATGCTTGCTATTTTAAGATTTCCTTCCACAACAAATAATTGTATGTAAATGTTTAAGAATTTTGCTGGATGTCAACCGGGGTAGGAAGAGCTGCTCGAGAGGAAGCAGATTTTGCTGCAGGAACTAATCTTTGGAAATGTGGTTCACCTGGTTAGTTTTTGTCTTTGTGTGGAGAAAAATCAAATCCATCATGTGCATAGCACACATCAGTGTTAGTGGCACAGAAATCAGGTACTGTGCTGCCTTTCAAGCCAGTGTAAATCACTGCAAGAAGCTTCCTGCTAAAAATAACATCAACATCCTTTCATTTTAAGTGCATTCACTTCAGCAGTGGGTTTGGATTGTGGAGATTCCTGGCAGATTCCTGAGGGAAAGGCGCTAATGGGTTTGGTGATGTTGATGGAACACGGGTTTCCAGAGCCCTACTGCAGTTTTGTCTCTTGATGGTGTTTTTTTGTTTGTCAAAGCAATTGTTCATCTAATGCCTTCATGTTCATACCTCAAGCCACTGAGTATGCAGTTTTCTAGAGAACAATACTCTCATTTTGTAACTATAAATCATATTTTGCTATTGAAAAATTTTATGACTTTTGTTTTTTTAAACTAGAAACATGGATTTAAATTCCATTACAGGATGTCTGTTACTCACTCAGGTAGACCTTACCAGCCTTTTTCCTCACAGTGAGGAGACATCCATAGCTGTAATTGTGGTTGTGCTCTTGCTTAAATTATTTCTTTGCAGTCTCTGCTGTTTTGAAGACCAGTGTGGTCGCTTTGCCTGCATGCAGTTCCACATTATATTGTCAGCATGGTCATACAGCTTTGCAGATTTCCTAGAGCTGACGTGCATTAGCTACAGCTCATTATCCAAAGTAAACAGCTCGTTAGCGTTCAGTGGAGAGCTTCTAAAGAAGACAAAAATACACCCAAAAGTGAGCGAGTGTATCCCTTTACTCGTTACTCGGCGTTAGCTGAGATGCTGAGTGTTGTCTGCCTGTGTTCATTCCTCCAGCTCTCCTTTTGGAGGATGCTCTTGCTCTCCAGGCTCCTTTCACTGAGGTTGTTATCTGTAAATGGCTCTTGCTGACTGCGTGGTGCTGGTTTCCCAGTCCTCACGAGCTCCTGTGGGGCACTAACAAGTGAGTGATGGGCTGCTGGCTGCAGTGAACTTCCCTCTCCTTCAGTGGTTTCAGTTTTAATTTAATTTCCTCAGGCAGCACATTATGCCTGCAGGAAAGAGACTCCAGCACTATTAACTTTGGCTGTTTCTCCTCCAGCTCTATGAGAGATGGTGCCTTCCCTACACTGTGGCAAGCAGGTGAGCTTCTGTTTCCCAGGGACACAGGACAGAACCCGTTTTCCATTGTTTTCCACGGTCACTTGTCCCCTCTATCTGCACAGAGCTGGCAGGAGGGTCGGTACCAGGATTGCTCAGCCCTGCATGCTTGGTTCCCTGGTTCCCTTCTTTTCTCTGCCCAGAGGGGCTCATGCAAGGTCAGAGGGGAAAGCACCTGAGCTGCTCCAACCCAGCAACTCAAAACCCACCTGGCAGAGAAGATGATTCAAGGTTTGGGGATTTTTTAAGGCCTCCTGTAAAAGAGGCTTTTTAAGACTTGGTCCTTAAATTTGATGTGGGCCTGAGTGAAAGTTTGAAGTGTGAGATTCACACTCCTGACAAAAGAAAGGGGCGATGGAACTTGGCATTTATAAGGAAAGCTGTTAGAAGGAAAGCGAGGTATCTTAAATATATGTTAAATGAGGACTAAAATACAATGATTTATTGCCAAACCTATTCAGCAGCCTCTTTCCAGTTTAGGCTTGTTGGTTGTCAGATACTTGTACATATGATGAGCATAAGATGAAATAACATATGATTGGCTTTGACAGTTCTTAATTAGCTGATTGCAGGGTTTCTCTGCTTTTTTTTTGTTGAAGGCACAGTTCTGTGCATGGGTTGCTCTTGGAGCTGCTGCAAACATCCCTGTGGAATGGTTTCAAGAGGAGCAGTGACTGTTCCCATCTGACAGCAACACCCCATTGTCTTCCTGGGGCATGTCCTGAGACATGTCAGCAGCAGCAGCTCAGCTTTTCCCTTTGCAGGGGCTGGCTTGTTTCCAGGTGGTGGCCCTGCTCCCTGGGGCTCCATTATCAGCTGATCTCTGGTGCAATTAATTGATTCCCTGGCAGCCCCTTCTGTCCCTGGAGCTCTGCAACAACGGTGCACTGGGTCTACTCAAGTTTTCAAGCACTCTGTGATTCACTCCTCTAGAGAAACACAATCACCTCAGGATTTTCTGATCCAGACAAGTGCAAACACTTAGAGAAGATCATGTACCATGACTGGGAGTGACACTCCCACTTCTGCTGCCAGCACGGCTCGTCTGAGGCATCGGTGCCACAGCAAGTGCTGGGTAAACACCAGGATTGTTTCTGCTGGATGATCTCAAAGCCCTCCCAACTGTCTGCTGAAAGCACTTGCCCATTGCAAGGAAATGACTGTTTGTTTGTGTTAGGAGTCAGGAATGGGAAATGACGTGAACACTTAACTACTTTTCCTGGTGTTTCTAAGAGGTATATTCAGTGTCTCAGGTCTTATTTCCAAAGACATTCAGTGTTTTCTCAAAGTCTAGTATGTAAGTACTAGAGGTATGTGCATGTACATAAATAGGCATAAAATCAGGAAATATCTTCCTGATCTTGCATATCCACCTGGTAAAATTTTACTGGTGTCCTGCTATGACTATGCTGTAACATAACTTGATATGTTCTCCCTCAGTGCTGAACTGAAACATCCCTAAACTGGGATAAATCTGTGATTCTGCAGTGTGCTGCAACCTCCCTGAAGGAGAAAGAAGTCAGAATTCACACTTGTCATCCTTATTTCACCCAAGCATCAGTTTTATCTGCATCTGCTGAGTTACTCTGTGCATGTAATCTATTTTTTTTGTGTATTGCTCCTCCGTTGCCTTGACAAAGTGGTCCAGTGCTTTTAGTCTTTTTGGTTGATGATAACTTTCTGTTCCTGATTTCTTTGGTCGAGGTGTTTTTCTAACCCAATCATTTCTCTTCAGATTCTTTGAAAACCACTGCTGGCATCTGTGTCCAGTGATCTCCCTTCTCCATGCATGTGCTGTCCTGCAGGACTGAGGCAGCTGCAGGTGTCAGACCTGGTTACAGTCACTCAGTGACTCTGGGTTCCTACAGGTGAGATTTTCACTTCTGCAACTGCATGGCAAAACATGACCCTGGTCCATGACTGGAACCACAGGATATAGGGGGGAAAAGGGCTCTGTTGGGCTTGTTTAATCAGCTTGGGCACAACAGAATATTCAGCCTGGCTGTTGGGTGCTAAGATAAGGTACCACATGGCACTTTTATCTCCCCGACTTCTGCTCCCTTCCCTCACCTTTCCCCAGGCAGCAGCAGGTTAAAGCACCTGGTGAAAATCAGAGTTCACAGTGCAGCTACTGAGGAACAGTGAAGCTACGAGCACAGAGGCCTGCAGAGGCAGGAAAACACTGACCCAGCCATGAGCTCAGTGTTGGAGGGAGGTGCTGTGCCTGCAGCAGGCCCTGGCACACGGCCCTCTAAAGCAGCTGGGAACCTTTTTTGGTTTTTGTTCTTAGTGAATGTTAATGTTTGACTTTATCATCTGATGCTGATCAATGGATGACACAAGCTCAGCTCTTCCGAGAATCAAATTGAAGTAGCAGTATGTAAGAAAAAATGTAGTAGTTAACAACTTTTAAAAACTTCTCTTTCTCTTTTTCCTTTTTTTTTTTTTAAAGAAACACATTTTTTGCACGGTTTCTTTGTATTTCCATGTGTAAGCAGAAAAGCAACCCATGACATGCAGGGGGAAAGGTTTGATTTCCAAACTTTATTATTCATATCAGAGCATACTCTATAGACTTCTTACAAACAAAGATTTGTCTGTATGAATCCAATGCAGTAATAGCTGCCCTTTTAGAATTAACATCTCGACAATGAAATGTCATATGAAGGGAAATACTTGTTGTATGAAACAAGATTAATGTTCACCTCAAATATGAAACTGGCATTTAAGCAGGAGTTTCTGATAGAATTCGCTGTGGTAGCTGTGGGAGGAGGGATGTAGAGAAATTTTGCTATTTCACTTAGTTTGGTCTCTAAAATAGAAAAAATGGTGAATTTTGTATTAATATGAGTTCAGCTTCCATTAATGCCACTTCCATGCATCCCTAAGAAATGAAGGGATCTGATTACAGAAATTTGTTTTTATTATCTAATAATTGTGGTACAAAATGGCTGTTGCAAGAAATTATTTCTCCAGGTAAGAAAATGAGCACTCAATGATACACTGGTAATGATGAAGTAAGAAATTTGAGAATTACTTCTTCACCTAAAATTCACGGTTTATTTCATAATTCCATTGATGGAATTTTTCATTTTCTTCAATGATCAGTCATGACTCTCACCCCTCTGGTATGTATATACAGAAGTGTTACATGCCAGCCTTGGCAGGTACAACCACAAACCAAATGAGTGGTTTTTTACAGAAGACAGTTTGCTTTTATAGTGATCACGCACTGATGTGAACGTAGACTAAAAATAACAAATGTTGTTTTAATAAGGATTTTTTACAGTAGGCATAGATATAAAAGTTTTTTTCAAATTATTTTCACAGGTATCACTGAACATTTCATAGCTGTCTGTTACAGAAGCACTGCAAAGTGCTTTGAGTCTTTCATTTATTATACACAGTTAAAATATATTACACTTCTGAAGGTATCTTAAATCACTGAACAGTTTTGCTAGCATCTTAATGAGCCAAATGGGAGTAAAAGGCAGTCCACATTCATGATGTGAATATACAGTAAGGTGTTTGACATCCTATGAACTCATTGCTCATGTTCTCAAAATAACCATGGTGATGAGACCTGAAAGACAAGAATTAAGAACTAAACACTTCTATTTCACTCAAAATAAAACATTTAAAATAAAGAGTTTACCCTGTCACAGGCCAGAAAACACGGTAAAAGTGCATAAATACATGCAGAATGCATTTATACACACACTTAAATATTAGAAGTATCACTCCAAATTTTGATATAGTCAAAAATCAACACTGACGTGTGGTGCACTTAATAACTGAATGTCAAAGAAGACAGAAATACTCCAAACAATTACTGATCTCTCTGCTGGAAAATCTTAACATTGAACTTTTGACTTAAGTAAGTGTAACACCAGCACCCAGACCCCATTTCTCATGGGGGCCAGTTATGGGCAGTGTCATTCCAATGCTGAATCATCAGTAAGGCAGATCAGTTGAAGGCTCCAAGGCTTTTTTTTCTGCTTTGTGAATAATAACTGATCAAAGACCAGTTTTAGACAAAGATGTTAAACTTCCTTGTCAGTCTGCAGACGGAGCTTTCAACAGACTCTTTGTTGTGACCTTTAGAGAGGGAGGGAAAAAAAGGACTGCTCTGATAGAGGTTAAAAACAATTAAAACCAGATGAAAACAGGAAACAGGGGCTAATAAACCTACTCGTGACACACTGAAAAGTTCGTTTTAATTATGTGCTGATATAGGAAAAAGTACAAATCTGCAGTTCTTAGCAATGGGTCATATTGCACAAGGTAAGAGAGGCAGATGGAAGAACATAGGGGCTCCCTGAATTCCAGCCTTATGCAACATCAAAATAACAATTCATCAGTTCTTGGGCAATCTCAATTTCTTGCAGGCTCAGATGGTGTCACTGTAACAGCCTTTCACTGCAGAAAGCTCAGCTAAAGCCTACAGATCTCACCATGGATAAAGAATTTCTGAGACTATTTCATCTCCTGCCACTCCATACTGATTGAACTTGGCTACTTTATGAAGATGGTGAAGGCAGGAGCATGACAGAACAAAGCTGCAACACTGCCTTCCATTTCATCCCTTAAAGAGGAACTACAGCTCAGCTATTTATTAAGGTCTGTATTGGTGCAGACAATCAGTGCTCCCACAGCTGCTGGATCCTTAGCTTGGATCAATTCCCTCATCACAGAGGAACAGCAGAGGCTTCTGGAGAACCACTTGTACAGGGACTTCCAGACAATAAAGGGTTTAACTCATTTCTGTAAATCAAATACTTCTCAAATATCATATAGTCCTGTTGGTGTGGTATAACACTTTCCAATTAAATGCTCCACAATCGAGTTGTACTTCCTTGTGGAATAAAGTGTTTCAACTTCTCAAGAGCAATTGACTTTCTACATGAGCAAGAGCTGCACACAAAAGCATCTCTCCATGAAAACACTAAAAACGCTGCCAGCAAAGAAGTCAAAACCTCTCAAAACTGCAAAGGGAATCTAGAAACAGGTTTGTGGTTGCAAATGTATAAAGTCAAAAGGCTTAAAACTGTAGTGGTGCCAGCAGAACCTGGAGTAATTTTCAAAAGCAGAGATAAAAACAAAGTGAGGATTACTGCAAGGTCCTGATCTGAGAATCCATCAGCATCAGCTTGGGCAAAGAGCCACAAGTGAGATTTCAAACCACTTCAGCAGATGGACCTTTGTGAATCAGCAGAGTGTGCATGAACCATCACAAACTTGCACCTTTTCCCATCACTACCTCACCTCTAGCTATCAGTTTGGAGCTGCCTAGCTCTTTTCCTTTAAATCCTCATTTCTGCCACGTAGTGGGACAGGAGAATTGAGTTTAGTGTGACTGTTCTTCAAATCTGAAATAGTTACAGAGAAATAGTCATAACAAATGAAATGTTGAACTCATCTATGCTAGCTAATACAGGAGCAAGTCACAGATCAGGAAGAACTGTGGATGGTAGTGGTCTCGGGGTTTACAACAACTTACTGCTACACATATCAACTGCTTGTTAAACAGGTACTGAGAATGAGGTGTTAAAAGCAGCTCATGGGGGCTGGAGGGAGAAACACAATAACACCTTCTGCATTCTGCAATAGAGGAACTATTGCAATGCAAGAGTAAGAAACAGCACATTCCGTTCAGGTGTGCTGGCAGATGACTGCTGTTGGCCCATCACCAAATAAAGCTGAAATTAGCACGTAGGGGCCTGTGTGCAATAGGGATCAACTCAAATCTGGTCTAAAACACTTAATTTACCCTGCTATCACCATGGCTACAAATTAGGATCTACAAAATGTAACGTGGTGCTTTGTCTCCATCCAGTTTCCTGAGACCACTGGCCGAGGCAGCTGAAGTTTTCCAAACTCATAAATGTTGCAGGAAAATGTTTATAAAATCCCAAGTACTTACCTAAAACATAAGCAGCTACTAACTTTTGATTCACACTTAAGTGGAGGTAGAGAGGCACCAGGGATTCCATTTCCCCCAATGTAGGTAGCATTAGTGCTGCGACACACACTACTCCAAGGAAGACTGTGAGTAAACTAGGTCCCGACGAGGCAGTTCTGTTTTCTGAAAAAGCAAGACAGCACCAATTACAAGGAAGATCTAAATAATATAAACATTAAGTATTCTGCAAAAATGCCTGCAGTACATGGGAGCTGAAATACCCTCAGATTTTCCTTTTTGCTGTGGAGTTTGCAGGAGGTGGAAGACAACTCTTAAACCCACCCTTCTAAACCTTCTGCATTCTGCAGTGGAGGAGGCTGCTCCCTGTTCTGATGCTGGAACTTGTTTTCACATGACTTCCCAAACCCCTCCCTTCTGGAGAAACAGAGCCTGCCAGGCCCAGTTGCTATATATACACACTCAGGCCAGCTGGATGTCTCAGCAATGCTTGAGGTTTCCTCGTGCATCCTGACTCCATTCCTCGATATGTTCCTTCAGTGTCAGTAATCAATCAGTTAAGAGCACCCAAAAGACCTGCACAGGCAGGTAACTGCTCCCACCTCCTGATCAAAAGCTGTCTGCAGCAGGAGCACAGGCTCTTGGGCCAGATGAGCTCCCCTTCATTCTTCACAGGAATGTACATTCCCTTCATTCTTTACAGGCTCAGGCTACACCTGAGCCAGTGTCAGTTTAGATGCCACAAATCAGTAAAATTTGAATCTTACTTTAAAAACTGTGAGAGTGAACCACTCTGACAGTCCAGTCAGACTACCAGAATAAGGAAATGCAAACCACAGACAATAAAGAGTCCTTCATGGTCTTTATTGCCCTGCACTTTAACAGCTGGAACCTACTCAAAGGCCCACTGTGTCATCTTTGAAAAGAGCTGTCAACATGTTAGCTGAATACTTCTAACCAAATCCTTAAGACCCACTGGAAAATAGCCGATGTTTTTACCACTTCCTCCTATCCTCAGTGACTAGCAATATGTGCTGTATTTTAATTTTATAAATCTCTTATTTCCAGGTTGCAGGTTACATGCAAAACTGGAGTTTCTTTGTTTACTGCTTTTCTGTAAGTAAGCAATATAACATAGTCAACAAAGTTTTTAAGCAGGGAAACAGCATTTGGAATAAGACCAGTATCAGATTGCTCAGGATAGCTCAGGCCCTCAGTCCTGGAGCAACTATCACAGAACATTTTATTCTGTGAGCCCAGAGACCTTTGCAGGTTTGCTTTAACTGTGTATCCTACTAATATCTATTATGAAGGGGTTTTTTTTTAATAAAAAGTGTTTCAGCAGTCAACAAACTAAGTAAAAATAGTGAAACAGATTCATTTTAATAACATTAACACTCTCAAGGAGGTTCAGCTATTTTCTGGAATAGATTTTTGTTCTCCTGAAAAATCTAACAATGACAAGAACATTTCATATAAATCAGTAAAAGTAAGAAGAATGTAGACCTTCAATAATCAGTTTAGATTCATTTCAGGTACAATTTGACACTTTATATCCTACCCCTTCCATTTAACTGTCTGGCCCAGGTTTTCAAGACTGTTGATTCACTTCCTCACTGTGTGTATGAAACACACAGAGTTTTCAGCCATCTACTGTGGGACAGACAAAGGACAGGGCACAGAACAAGGAGCACTTTAGAAGATGTTCTGGCAATATTTTCTGCTCATCAGGAAATGAGGGATTAAGGGTTTGGAACAAACTCAGAAGGGGCATGTTTTGAAAGAGCCCAAGGGAAAAAATAACCACCATCCTTCCACAGATTAATTCCCATTGTCTGTAGGAGAACTCCTGCTCCAGAGGAACAGTGGATGCACTCTCCAAGGTATGGCATGCAAACATAGGGCAGCAAAGGGTCTTGATTGATCAAGACAGCATAAACAGAATAGCTACAGTTTGGGTTCTTGAATACTGTCATCCTCAAGTGATAAAGACAGCAGTCTTACAGGTGAATAAAATGAATTATTTTAAAATTTATTTCTGTTTATATTTAAGAAATATTTTAAGTCTAGTCACTTGAGCTGTTCAAAACCGATTCAGAACATAGGAGGGGTAAAAGGTTTCAGCTACCTGGTTGACACAAAGTCTGCTCAAAAAAGACACTTTCAGCCAGGTGTTCTTTTATTCGTTTTTCCTCCTCTTCCTTTTGTTGTTGTTGTTCCTTTGCAGATGGAAGCAGAGTAGCAATAATCTCCTTTTTCCCTAATGCTTTCCTCTGGCTCTGCTCAGACACTTGCAGACGGAATTTATCTATGACACCATAGTAAGAAGCCCGAACGTCTCTGTGACGAATCACACTGTAGAAAAATAACATTTTCAGACAGATGTAGAAAAATATTTTCAAACAGATGAACTACTAAGAAGCATGCCTGTATCACATCACATCCTGTATCAAGGTTTGCCCTCTGTCCCCCCTCCTCCAGATAAATTGGAATAATCCACACCTCCATTACCACTTCCATCACTCAATGTTCTTGAAGACTTGATCTTACCTCCTCTCTCCCCTCCTTATGTTTGCTTTAATTCCCAAATATTAATGCTCCTGGCCAAAGAGGACAGTAAAGTCTTTATCTCAAGCCCATTTTTGCCTCAAAACATCAATTATCTGAAAGATGCCTCCTCCTCATGTATCAAAGTTGTTTGATGCTGGCCAGTGATTTTAAAATGAGGGGATGGGAGTGGAGAGGGAAGGAAAGGAGTTGGACAGATGTTTGGCAAGCAACAGTCCAGCTTCTTGAGGAAACCAGGCTCAAAGCTTTACAATTCTACTTTCTCAGAAACAAAAGTCATTCCCTCTACAGACAAGAGTCAGCTAGGGATTCTCAAAATCAGAAACCCACCACTGAGAGCATGTTTGGAATCTATAAAAAGCACAGCTTTAAAATAGCATTGATCAACAGCAAAACAGACCTCTGAGCAGTGCTGTGCTCAACTGCCTTCTCTCTGCATTCATGATTCATCATGAGAATACATATCTAGCATTGAAAAGCTACAATATTTAGGGTTTGAAGTGGTATCAGCTCTTAGGGTAAATAAGGATATCAACTGTTTTTCCAGATGTTTTTTTTGTGAAAGGTTATTCTAAATTTCCAAGATAACAGCAGCTAATCTGAAGAACATACATACAAATCAAAAAGTTGCTATCTCATGAGGGGGAAAAAAAATGACTGTACCCTTAGTAACACAGAATAGTAGTCTTAAAATTGCTTCAATAAACTGATCTTTGTGATAATATTTACATTAAAATGCTGCAAGAAATTGTTTTTCAGTCTTCATTTAAAAGACCTATATCACATCAAGATATCCACAAGCATTAGCACGTAGCCAGTGCTTGCAACTGGTATCTAGTTTGAATAGACTATTCAACACAGAAACAGAGACCAAGTCATCCCCTCAGCAAGAGGCTGCAGTGATGTTTTACGTCACTTCAGAGGCAAAGGAGTGTTCCTATGACAGGCTTTCAGCAAGTGGAGTGTTGGCTGGGCAACTGCCTTCACTAAAACAAAAGGCTTTTTCCCCCCACAATCCTAATTCATACAGCTCTCAGCATATCAGCACAGCAGATCAACTCTGATTTCTTCCTTTAACACTTCCTTTTAAATTGGTGGTCCTACTCCTAGTACCATGGTACCAACTACCAACCTAAACAGAACCTTTACATAACACTGTGCTAGGAGAACATGTATCTGCTGCCAAGCATGGAGATATTTTCTGCAGACCCTTATAAACAGATACATTCTCCTGTTTCTTTTTAGAGATCATTGCATAATTGGAAGCTCTGTAGAATATCTGTTTATCTGGCAAATGGCCACACTTGCATAGTACTGCTCATATCCTAGCAGTAAACACTGTCCTTAGACAGCAACCACTGGAATGGAATGGGGGGTTTTGCTGCACAAAAAAATCCCCTTGGAACACATGTATGTCTTATCTTCCTTTATTTAATAAAACCCATTTGTTTAACCAAATGTAGCCAAGCTTGTGTAAATGTCTGCTAAAGAATGGAACAGCTCACTGGTACACTGGTATATTCTGACCTGTTTAGTTCCATTTTTAGCATTGTTGCCCCTGCTTACTGAAACCTTCTAGTTCCATGTTCTAAACTTCCTTCTTATTTGGTGAGTCCCTGGAATTGTTCAAGTTGCACCTAAGGAAAACAGTCTATAGGAATAAAGATCCATTCCCCAAGAACAGTTATTATTTATCTGACAAAAGGTTTCTGTATATGGCCATTTGTTAGCCAGAGTTTCCAGGTGGTGTTTTACAATTTGGAAAATGTCAATTCAAAAAGTTCAGTCTGCTCTTTTAGGTACTCCAGGTTTTCTTCAGCTGTATCTGTACATCAGCACAGAAATAATGTGGCAAATAGAAGATAAAAAGAGTTGGTTTATTTTAGCTTATACACCTACTCTGCTTCAGCTTTCAGCAGCCTACAGACCCTGTACATTACTGTGGTCACCTAAGCAGCCTCCTTCTGTTCTGAGTTACTGGGCTGACACCTGACAGGAGAGACAAAGGGGAGATAAAGAGATCTGAGAATGAGATGGGTGGTCAGGGTGAAAGGTAGGCAAAACTACCTTTATTAACATGGCCCAGGAAAATGTGCTCAGTATAACTGCATACATTTCCATTTTGCCAATTTGCAAACAAGTGCTTCTCACAAACAAATCTCAGCCCTTGGGGTTTTGTTCTTCTTGTTATTTCTAATGGAAAGGTGCTCAGAGGAGGCTCATATTATTCTCACTCCTGGTTTACAAATTCCATTACAAGATGCATTTACTGGCACTTCATTGATGCCAAAAGGCAAAATTAAAGGACATATCTCCAATACTGTAATACCTCTGCTTTAGAAGGAAAGAACAAAAATCAGAGCCACAGGTATACAGGAAATTAGGAAAACATATGTTTATCCAATTTATATATTATAACACGCATGCTGTCATTTACAACCTCTTAAATAATGAAAGAAATAAAGCTAATAAAATGTTGTATATTAGGAAAAATCCCAACCAACTTCTACTTACATATCAACACAGCACTGAGGCTTCACTGCACCAGTAGCATCCACCACTGCATATTTATTTGGAGTTGTACAAAGAACTGCAAGGAAAAGGACAGGAGTGGTAACAAATCATGAATACATCACCAGCCTCATCAACAGATACGTATAGAGACAAGAGTTTGGTTTTGTCACAGATACGATTTGTTACATGAATTATAATTGGACTGTTCAAGATCATCAACTAACCCTTAAATAGAACTTAACCTAAGAAACCCACCTTTGAATTTTAAGGCAAACTCATAGGGGTTATATAGAGTCAACACCTGCTTGTGTGTTGACTGGTCATCTGCATAAAATATAAGTTCTGTAGGAAAAACAAAAACAGGAAGATTTCCTTCCACTAACTCTGGCTGTCTTTTTTGTTGCTGCATTGGCACTGAATCCTCCTTGCTGCTTCTTGTGTTCTTATGATTTTGTATCCTCAGAGACTTCAGTTTTTGAATCGTTTAAGAATTCCAAAGCATTTTGGCAATTCTAAAGGAAAAAACGGGGAAAAAAAGAGAAAAGGCAAGAAGATTATTTCCATAAGTCTATACTAAACAGAGGCAGTTAACAAAGGTGCAAAAATATAAAACATGATGCT
This sequence comes from Sturnus vulgaris, assembly GCF_052056855.1. Lineage (NCBI taxonomy): Eukaryota > Metazoa > Chordata > Aves > Passeriformes > Sturnidae > Sturnus > Sturnus vulgaris. The sequence goes on along the minus strand of NC_142256.1, from coordinate 11,829,435 downwards.
TGATTATGAATCTACCTCTACTTATGTTCCCTCAAACATACTGAAATAGAAAAAACACTTGCACTGGGTTTCCATCTATTTAACAAACTGCTACAAAATAAACAGATAAGCACTTCTCCAGTGTATCATGGCAGCATTTGGGGGCCCAGTCCATGAACAGGGCTGCTTATGCTGGGTCTTTGCAACACAAACCAAACTACAGCAAAAATCAATCCCATCCTTGCCTCAGGACAGCAACACCTCAGAAACACGAGGGCAGAAATGAGGAAACGACAGGACACTGAGGCAGCAGGAGTCACTGCTTAGGCAGGAGCCTTTCCATGGGGATGGCCACCCCGGATGAGGTATAACAAGTTAGGAATCTCCTCACCTAGGCACCCAGCTATGTCAAATCCCAGGGATTCAGAACAAAGGAATGGGGAACACCTTCATGTCTTGTTTAAACCAAACTCCCTGTTCCAACTGGATAGTTACAGGCAATGAATGGAAAAATGACTGGGATGACTAACACCAAGCAGATTTGGGGTTTACTATTTTATTATGAGATGACAGGTTTCTCTACCACCATTACCTCTAACCAAAATCACAATTCTCCCCCTGCCACCCCCCAGAGTTCTGTTTTATTTTGAGTGACATTCCAGAACTAAAACCAGAACCTATGACCCAACCAAGAAACAATCTCAAATGTAATTCATAAAATAAAATTAAGGCCAGACTCCTCAGCACACATACCATTGACTTAACACATGACAGAGAGAACAAAGTCTTTTTCTCCTCCCCAAGAACGTCATATTTTACTGCAGCTTCTATAGATTAATTATCAAACTGAAGGTGTCCTTTGAGGTCTAACTTTATAGCAAAAAATATTAAAATAACAAAACAGTTTCTACTGATTCATTAGATGTCATTTCCACTTACCCTAAAGCTTTTTAAAATAAGGCACATTTTAGCTGTTCTCCAGCTCAATACACTGGATAGTTGCACCTTAAAGAATTTAGCTTCTAAAATTTCTAGCAGCAAATAGCCCAAACATTATGAACAATCAAAAACAAACGCTTGTTTCTGCATTATAAACATCATGATGATCACATTTCCAAGCACCAGATACGTATTCCATACTTGAAACATGACACACGTTGATGTGTTTACGAAAGTGTATCTGTCATACCATCAGATTTACAGGTTCTGATTCTTATTCACAAACTAAACTTTTAATTTTATTCATTTAGTTATTAAAATAGCAAATTATCCCTGTAGAATTTAAATTCATGGATCTCACTGGAATGTCTTTCCCCATGATCCAGTTCCTTTTCAGAGCACAGGTTTGTTTCCACTTCACTGAAATGCTACTAATAATATTCTGAAAACAAATCCCCAATGATAGTGTTCCAAGCTGATGTTCTGTTACCTTATTAAGAAGAGTCTAGAAAAAGAAATGACTCTCTAAGTGGTAATTTGGGTTCTGAGTGCTTCTTGGAATTATGGTGAATCTCTTTTGTTTCAGAAGAATCAACAAATTCTGGGATGACTTTGTACAGCAAGTGTAAGTATTATTTCTTGAACAACTTCATGCACGATTGCAAAGTGAGTTTCATTGTTCCATTCAAACATATAAAGACTATATGAAAAGCTAATGTGGAAAAACTGCCAGCATGTAGGAATACAAAATACCTTTTGATGCTTGTCATAGGCAGAAGATTAAGAATTATTTATTTAAATTTCTCTTACCAAAGTTAGCTCAATGCAGTACACAGTAAGAATATGTTGGAATCTTTGGTTCTCATACCTATCTAAACTTGGAACATCATGTGTAACAGAAATACAGGCAAATTTTGACATTAACAAAAGGGATTTTTTTCAAATAAATGTTTTTAGCTACCATAAAACCAACAGCAAGCTACTGCTAGACAACTTAATTGACTATGTTTAATAACATTTTCAAGTACTGTTTATAATAATCAGTATTATTTTGATGCTTTAGTTTTTTTATTTAAACACTGCACATGTTTCATTCCAATTCCTGGCTTCATCCCACATCTCCAGTTTCTTCAGCTCAGTCCATGGCAAGTGTTCAGGGTCCAAACCCCCACAATTCTCAGCATCAGTGGAGGAAAGGATCACTACACCTATCAACAGGCTCATTTTTGTTACACATCTGTGGAAAACAGCGTGCAAAACTCCCAGGATTCCACAACCTGCATGCAGAAAGCCACCAATCTTAAAAAAGTATATCCCATTATTGCTTCCTTTTCCTATTTAACTTGGCTGGATGAGGAGCTACCACCCAAACTTGCAAAAGTGACGTCTGGCAGGACTATAGTAGACACATTTGCTGACACAGCAGTGTCATTCAGGGTATAAATTTCTGGATTCCTAAAAAAGCAACCAGCAGCCTTTTCAAGACAACAGTTCTAGCTTAGAACTCGCCTTGCTGGGACATCTCACCAAGTGACAGCAGTAAAAGCACTTTTCCCAAAGACTGATTGATAAACCACACATATGCTGGGGAGATGTGATGGTTTAGTATTGATAGACTTGATGACAGCACACCTTTCCCATCAACGAGAAACTGCCAACATTTTTACAGAGGAAGTTTGTATCACCACAACCTCTCTGCCCAGATTAACCCCACAGCAGCTCTAACAGTGAGAATAAGGTCACATACCGCAGACAGTTCATGAACAGAAATTCAGCTGCCGCTCTTCTGCACCTCCACTGCACCACAACCACTAAATTTTGTGGTCAACAGTCACCACAACACTTGCAGATAAAGGTAAGCACAAGCAAATCTGTCCCAACCCAGGATCTGTGGTCTCAGGCCTGCGATTTGCACTGCACAGATGGGCTTCTCCCAGCAGTACCGATGAAATTCCCACAGGAGCAGGGATCTGTCAGAGGTAACACCTGAACAATGCCAGCTCACTTCTCAGGGCCCTTTGAAGTCCTGACAAACAATTGTCACCGGTATTTTTTCAGCACAATAGGGATCTTTCCTCCCTAAAGTTACTAAATATATACTTCTGGTGTCACAATAGCACAGATCTGCCAGTGTTTCCTCTGAAATCCCTTTCTTCATAAATTTAACTTGACAGAGAAAAACACGAAGTGAAACGTAACTGCTCTCCAGGGTCAGAAATAACATCCATTGTGATTTGTTTTTACTTAACAAGTATCTGCTGAATAAATAAATCAACTGAGGAACTTTTTTGTTCCCATTTTAACTTCCAACACACTCATCACCATGGCTTCCCAGTGCATTTGTTGGTTGTTTTTCTTCACAATAACTGCAAATAACTCTACAGAATGTCATCGAGTAAACACTTCATTCTGAAGAAAACCTCTTCACAGTCATGTCTCCACACTGCTGTTTTAAAAGTTGACTAATTACAGTGTAATCTACTTTTGTTACATCTCATGATCTACCCCCTAAATCTACACAAGTCTTTCTACACTATATACTCAGTAAAACTGATGCTTTTTGAGTGCATATTTACAAAATAAACCCCAAAGTCTTCTTCAAAATTCCCTCCTATGCCAAGCTGAACAATCACTTTAAGCTACCTGCAAATGCAGCATGGGACCTGAAGCACACCATAAACATTTTGTTTCTCCAAAATGTTTTGAAGGCCTCAACGTGCATTTACGCAAACCGATGTTTAAACTACCTGCAATTATTTGGGAGCGCCACCCAATGATGAGAGCACAGAGCCAGCAGCCAGGATGGCTGGATTCCATTATTGCTAACTCTGTCACTGACACTCCATGACCTTGAGCAAGTTGGTTAACCTCACCTCAATTTGCTGATCTATGGAGGCACACATTCTGCAAAGTATTTCAGTAGGCAGACGGTTCCCTTTGAACCAGCAGAGCTGCACTGATACTTTGCAAAACTGCTACTGTTTACCCCTTCACAGGATGACGAGAAATGTCATCAGTAACTATCTCCAGGATGCTGTAAAATGAGAGTCTTGGAGCATTAACTATTGGCATGGATGACCACACACATAGATCATGCTGATCAGCAAGATTTATTAGGACCACATTTTTTTAAATGCTGAAAAGGTGACTAATAGAAGGAAATATTTAAAGGCAACTAAGAGGCATGAAAAGCAGTGAAAAAATAATTAACAACTGTGCATTGCTTCTGATCCATTCTGCTACAGGCTCACAAAGATCCTAGAGAAGATATTCAAGGGCACATGTGCTTTAGTCTCTATTTCCCCACTTGAAGTTTGTGTTTTCTGCACTAAACTGGCTGATTTTTAAATGTGTGTTGTGCTCATTAGCGCTGCGTGGCCCCAAACCGCCTCAGATTAACAGAGGGGAGCACTCTTCCCTGGGAGAGCGACGTGAGGAAAGGCGTTCCGAGCTGTGCCTGCTGCCGGCAGGGCACGGCCGTAATTGCACACTCTTAATTGATCCTCTTTGTTCTCCACCGAGGAGCGGCAGCGATACGGGCTGAGGCAGCTGCGCGATAACGGCGCCTCCCGCAGCCGGCCCGGCACCTCCGCACCGCCCCCACCGCACCGCCCGGCCCGACCCCGGCCCCGGTCACAGCCCCTCGGAGCGACCCCCGGCCCCACAGCGAGCCGCGGCCCCGCGGGGAACCGCCGCCAGGCCGGGGCCTCGGAGCGCGGCCGCCGCCCCGCTGCCCGTCCCGGCCCCGCCGCGCTCCCTCAGGGCCTGCGGAGGGCAGGGGCGTGAGGCCTGGCCCGTCCCGAGCTGCGCGGCCCCGCAGGCCGGGCCGCAGGTGTCGCTCCGCTCGCCCGCCCGCCCCGTGCCCGCTGTCGCCCCTCGCCCCGACTCACCCGCCCGGGGCCGCTGGTGCGGGCTGGCGCGGCGCCCCTTTGTCCGCCCGTCACTGCGGGCAGCGCTGGGGCTGCTGGGACCGACCGGCCGCCGCCGCCGCGTCACCGCCCCGCCCGCCGCCCGCCCCCGCCGCCATGTCGGGGCTGCCCCGGCGCGCCGGGCTCCGGCGGCCCCGGTACCGTGGCGTTCGGTGCCGCTTCCCCCCCTGGCCTGGCCCCTGTACCGCGGCGTTCGGTGCCGTTTCTCCCGTCCAGCCTGGCCCCGGTACCGCGGCGTTCGGTGCCGCTTCTCCCCCGCCCGGCCTGGCCCCGCGGCAGTGCCGGCTCCCCGGACAGCGCGGCTTGTGCGGCCGGCCCGGTGCCTCTCAGCTGCGGGGCGGTGTTTTTTAATAATGCTTCGCCTCATGGCACGGTTCCCGAGGTCTGGCCCCGTCCCGGAGGGGTTCCTGCCCCTCTCCCGGCTCCCGCTGCGCTCGGGGCCGCCGTGTGCTCTGCCCTGCGGGTCCCAGGGCAGCTCGGGCTCACCTGCATTCCCCCCGTCGCTGGCAGGTCCCGCTGGAAGGGAAGGGTCGGCGAGTGTCACCCCCGGCTGAATCGGGATGGAACTGTTGGCGACCCGGTCATCCAGGCGTGACCTCTGCTCATCCAGCAGCATGGCTTAAATGGGACACCCTGTCCCTGTAAACTCTTCCATGCTGTTACCTTTGTTCTTTATTCCTCTTATTTACTTAATGTGCTTCCATTCAATTAGACTGTTTGTGGACTTCAGCTCGTGCTATGCATTATCCTCTATATTCCCTTGTTTTTTTTTTTTCCAACTTCCCCTCTGTATAATACAAACAAATCCATGTGTAATCACCACCCATTATCATCCCAAACTTCAAGACCTTCAATGCAGTAAAATGTTTTTGTTGCAAGTAAGGTGGATAATTAAGGTTTATATTGAGCCACCCAGTACAGGATTGCAAAATCTTTTACCCATTACCAAGCTTTATCCCTCAGTGAAATGAATGCACATCCATGGTGAAATAAACACAGCAGCCACCAGTGTTTCACAACAACATCATGAAATAATCCAGAACAGGAAGTAACATATTTAAAATCATGGAAGAGATTAAATAAATTCTAAAAAGCGTATTTTCCAATTTAGTCAAGGTGTGTGTATTAGCACTCACCTTTTTCTGCAGATCTAATGGTTCATTAAGAAGTTCAGTCTTACAGCCATAAATTACATAAATTATAATATTGTTAAAATATTATATGGAGAAATTATAATCTTGTCAGAATTGCTGAAAGTGTATGCAGTGAAAACTGGCAAAATATTTTGTTTCTGGATGAGTGTAAATCAGTTCAGATTTTAACATGTTTAAAATTAACTGGAATTCTTGGTTTTTTTAAAGATTATCAGATTTCAGCCTTTCAGGATAAGTTCAGAAAATTATTATGATTTTACTGAATATTAATCCAATGGAGTGTGTTCCTCATTTTGGAAACCTGTCTCAGAAGAAGCAGCAGACATAAACATGCTTCAGAGATATTCAAATTAATAACAACCAGAATGATCAAATGAAAACATAATCTCAAATGGCTAGACTTAAAAGCACTTTAATTAGACAAATTGGTATTTTCCAGTTCATCCAGTTCATTTACAAAGAAAGTTCAGACTTTTTAAAATCAGTTGTTATGTCTGCCTCTGTAAGTTTCCCAGGATCCAACCTTTTTCTGTTGCACATTTGATAAGGTTTGCATCCACGGGTTGAAAATCAGGAATCGAGTTGATCTCCTTCCTCTCCCACCCACCGATCACTACAGCCAGTGTCCAGGTTGTTTTGTGATTTTTAAAAGCCCTGAGTTAACTCCAATTAAATGTGAAAACTTGCACGAGTGTGAGTAGGACTCGATGATGTTCTGTCCTTGCTGCCAGTGCACGGAGACCACAAAGCCGCATCCCTGCCAACTGTGCCCTTGGGAGAGACTCTGCCCATCCCAGACATTCCCAAAGGTTCGTGCGTGCCATGGCTGTTGAAGCAGCACTGAAACATCCCAGAGCTGTTTTTGGCCAAGCCTGGCGTGGCCCCGTGCCGCTGCTCCTGCCGTGCCTCGCTGCCTGCGGGGATGCACAAAGGATGGAGAGGCGAGCGCAGGATGCTCCGTGCCGGGCGCTCCGGGCGCTGCTCGGGGCCGGTGGACGCTGCTGCCTTGCGTGGCAGCAACTGGGACTATCTCAGATCTGTGAGAAGTTCTCTCCTTTTTCGTTAGGTCATTGTTTCTTTTGCTTTCTCCTTTTTGGGCTGCTTTATTCTGCTTGAATAATTAATTATTTCTGCGATTAGAGGGAGATTGAGGCTATGCAGGGAAAAGAAGAGAGGAGGAAATGTGGATGAAGAAGACAACAGAAATACAAATGCAAAGGAGCAGAGATGCAAGATGCAGCAAACAATCAGCAACAAGTTTGTCAGGTCACCTTAAATGTGAACCAAGGTGTAAAAAAATGCTGTTCCTGCAGCTTATAATTGGTCCTCTGATTTTTCACCTACCTTAGAAACTGCTGTGAGTTACCTAAAAGCATTGGCTAGTCTTCTGTTACATAAAATACTGCCTCCTTATAGCATGAAACCTGACAGTGGAGTGTGCAGAGATGAAATGCTCCTGAATGACTCTGTGGTGGTTTTGGTTGCTGTGGTGATTATCCATCTGTTTAAATGCTTCATATATGGGAGATTCACAACTCATTTATCATGGAAAAGATTTTCTTAAGTTGTGAGAAACACAGCATTATGCCTGATTCTTGTAATTTTGCACACTTTCTTAACAAAATATTCCACTTTATCTGTCATGACAGAAGGACAATATGTAGCATTTATAACAGAGGGTGCCATGCTTGGGTTCTGTGTCCACCACTAGCCCAGTGGGCCTGGAACACTGGCACTTGTGTGCTGACCTGTGCAATTGAAGAGGCTGACTGCAAATACTTAATGAGGGGCCTCCTTTAATGAATCCTCAGTCTGAGGAAGCCACACAGATTAAATTGTATATTTTCAAAATCTGATATGAAAACAACAAGAGAGCAGATAGGAGACACCTGAACACTTCATATATCTGAATCTTACCTATAGCTCATAATGTATTTAATTCTTACTAATCAATATTCTTAATGTGATGATTTGCTTTTCTTGACAGTTCTCTTCTCCGTGGCACAATGTGGCAGATCCTCTTTGGCTTTGACGTAACTCAGGAAAGGAAGTGACATATCTGCCTTTCCATTTGCATTCATGTTGTCTTTCTGTAGAAAATGATTGGAGTTTTCTTTCTAATTAATACCAATTTATTAAAAAGGCTCCATAACATTTTTTTTCACTTTTAAAGACTAGCAGAAGAAACAATACTGCATTTAAACTACCACCTTAAAGCAGCCTACATGCTCTGACTTACAATAGAAGCATTGTATAGAATAGAAGCAAGAATTATTCAACCTAAATTGTCTCCAAGCTGTTCTTGTAACTTTAATTCACCAGCAAAAGTGTTTTGTTTTTTTTTTGACTTGCTTATGTGGCAGGTTTTCAAATTTCCCCCCTCCAGTGGCAGCGAGCTGTATTCCCATTCCCTGTCACTGAGGACTCGTGTGTATTTTTTGTTTCAGAGGTTAGACTGTTTGTTTTTATGACTAATGATGTGGACCTTGGGAGCCACATATCTCAGCACCGTTGAGGAAATATCTAGATTTCTGTTAAAGTGTAATCCTTTTCAGGGCATGCCTATACAGGAGAGTTAAAGACAGCTCAAAGCTCTCTCTGCCCATGCTCCACTGGCTGGAGCCAAGCCAGTTCCATCTTAGGAATCTTTTAGCTCAGCTCTTTGCCTGTGTTGCTGGGTCCCTGGGATGTGCCCATGGGCACAGTGAGCACAGCATGCCAGAGAGCCACATTTGCTGCAGAACAGATAAAATTATTTGAGGAAAATACATCCTAAAGTGTTGCTGTCTTTAAAATACTAAATGTAAGCAAGGGCAGGTTTCATGCATGCTCAGTGAATAAGGCTAAATGTAAGATCTAAGAGACCAAGTCCCTTTCAGGTCTTGTACTGAGTGAATTTTGCCCAAAATGTGTTTGCTTTACACTTCAGACAGGCATCAGGGTTCACTTCCTTGTACTTGGTGTCTTATGGTTCTTCATGTGGGAGCTCCTGACATGCTGTGCTCCTAAGCTGTATGAAAGAAGCCATAATTGAGTCTTAGACACCGTGGTATTTATAATAATTTTGAAAGCTCAGAGAGAACAAACGTTTAGAGGTTTATAGACAGTCATCATCTTTATGAAGTGTAAGATCTATTTCTGCATTGTCTGCAGGACCCTGCTGAGAATCTCCATGTCCTGCTCATTGGAAAGCTGCAAACCCAGCATGGGCTCTACTTTTTTCCAAGGATGTGCACATACATCTCTTATAAATAAGCAGTTATGGTTGTTTCATTAGACCTCTAATAACATCTCTATTTTATTTTCCCTTCAAAGATGTTTATTCAGTGTTGACACATATTTATAATATCATCTCAACAGTAAGAGTCTATCCTGTCAGATTTACAGCTATTATAAAATATGATGCTATCTGCATACAAATGGATGGTGGGAGCCCTACAGACATTTCCCCTATTATTACTGCCTAAGGAAGCAATAAAAATTTAACATTTACCATCGGGAAACACCTGCAGAGATTAAATTAAAACTAGATTATATGCTTATCAGTTATATGTTACAAAAGCAAACTCTTTAGAGATTAACATAAAAATCATTGTTATCAAAATCTTATTAAAAGCTTCAGTTAATATGCTCCATTTTGCACCTCCACTGCTCAAGCATTCTCTGTGTGTGACTTACTGAGTCTTTGTGCAGCTGTAGGGAGGGGAGGCAGGGCAGCCTCACCGGCAGCTCTGCTATCGCCTCAGCAAACGCCTGCCCTGGTATTTGGATTTGCTGCTACAAGCTGACTGCAGGTACGGTTTGTCCTTCCCTCTCTGATCCTGGCCGCTCTCTGAAGGGCTCTCCACACTGCACGTTCTGCTTTTTGAGCATGGCACCAAGGCAGGCTCCAGGCTTCCTCATGGAGTTCTGCTGGGAATTACTCTGGAGAGCACTTGTCCTTCCTGCTGAACTTGTTCTTTAGTATGGTCAGCAGGACCAAGACAAGGGATTTTCAAAGGCTAGAAGTTGAGGACAAAGAGCTGCTGTTGCTGCTAAGCAGATGGTCTTGTGTTTAGTTTGTGCAGCTTTTAACATGTTCCAAACATGCTGCAGAAAAGAGAGACCAGGAGGCGACTGTGCTGGAGTTGATCCCTGACCTGGAAATTCAGAATGCTTCTGGATTTGGGCTTTGCTGCCACCAACAATTGAGAAGCTTAGAGTGCAGATAATCTACCTGCTCTGGCTCAAAGAGGACATGTAGATCCTACCTATGCCTGATTTGCACACACAGTGGTTAGGGTTTATTTCTCCATCTGCTATTACAGTGACTTCTTTGCCTCCATGCATTAGAAGCAATCTGCCTTGGGCATATTCCAAACTGTGTACGGGAGGGTAGCACTCATGAGCAGCCTGAATTGCTTACGTGAAGGCCCAGGCCAAATCCCCCTTTGACTGTGGAGATTCTGCCAAGTTTGGTGGATTTGGAGGAGGCCACACTAAGAAGAGGTTAAGATCAGTGTTTCTGTGATTGTAAAATAACCAGAGTCATGTCGTTTACCAAAGGTCAAACCCAGAAGAGGATTAGGGAATGTGAAACCATGGTTTCCTCAAGACATTTATTCTGAAGACAAGTATGATATAGGGAAACTTTTGGTGATTTTTTCCAACCCCTCACCATCTCCTCTGATGTGTTGGCACAGACTGTAACATTTAGTTAAGTGAATGAGGGGTGCTGGGGGAATCCAATTTAAAAAAAGCCCAGCACAGCTTAGGCTTATAGAAATAGACAAAATAGTGCATAGACCTGTGGGGTGGGGAATGCAGAGCCAAAGCAGACCCAAAGAAAGGTAGGAGAAATGGTTGGAGCTTGCTTTGCAGGGAAGAAAAAATGTCTGTGGCCTAACATTTTAGGTAATAAGGGTTTGCTGGCCCAGCTGATTTTGTCTGAAATAGGTTAGGGAGTGTTCAAACAAGTATATCCAGATCAGAGGGGTGGTAACTTATTGCTGGGCAATGCTCTCCAGCCTCTGGGCAGACTGGGGGAGGGCTATGCTGTCACCAGAGCTGGATTTGGGAGGAGACCTGTGTCCACAGCCTGACTCCCAGCACTGTCTCAGCCTCACCCAGGCCTGTGTGTGCCTCCCTCAGAGCAGCTGGAGCGTGCACTTTGCCTTCCCTCCTGCCTGCAGGGACAGGCTGTACATTAACATTTTTATAACAAGCTCTCCTTTGAGGGGAGGTAATGGCCAGACCTGCTCCCTTTAGCACCAGCCATGGGTGCATCTCAGTTCTGTGTGGAAGCCTGAGTTCTGTCATTTTACTTGGACAAATCATTGCATTTAACTTGGAAAGACCTGCTCAGCCTCTCTTGCTACACTTTCGGGCTCTGAGCAGTGTGAATTATTGACAGGGGGATTTAAGGTTTCATTTTTCAAAAAAGACACCCATTTTTATATGTACATACCTATAGCCAAGATGTAGAAACTCCTTAACTGTAGTCTGAATTTTCCATCATCATTATGCTAAATAATTCACTTCTGCTGCCACCAGAGGTATAACATTCACTTGAACAAATACCAAAGGAAACATTTAGTTGGAAATCTTGCCCATATTAATATTTCATTTTTCAAATAATGTTTTTGATCTGGGTTCTTTTGGAGGCCTCAGCCTACTTTGCCTGTTCCTGTTGGGCAGCCTTTCTTTTATTGAACTACAGCTGGCTACTCCTGAGATGAAATGCCATTTTGTGATTAAAGGGTACAGAATTGAGTGCTCGTTTAAACTGCATAAAAAGCTAAATTATAGTATCAGTCATTGTATCAATCATCTGTGACTACCTCATGTGCAGCTTTGTACCAACACATTTGTAAGTCTCCACATCAATTCTGGTGAAAATTTACATTTATTCTGAAATGCAAACATAACAAAATTTATTTTAAATGGCTTTGCTTTTTTTCCCCCCCATGTAATAACCAGCTCTCAGATATAATCTCCCTCTTGAAAGTCATGAAAATGTCAGTGGGGACAAGGGTAGCAATGAAGTTCCCAGATTTCATTTGGCACTGGTAGGAGACCTGCTGCATTACCTGGGTTTTCACGGCAGACCTGCAGTGCCTACGTGGTGATGCTCAGGGGTGATGGCTTCTTGTAAGGGGTCTCAAATAAATTGCACCTGGCCACAACCTAGTGGGAACCTAATCTTTGTCTGTTTGAAGTCTGTAACCTTTCTTTCAAAATGCTCTGCCACGCTCAGAGCCAGGCTCTGCTCAGCAGGAGCCTCAGGGAGGTTTCTGTGGCATTGCCCGCGGTGCCACCACCACCAGCAGCTCTCCTGCTGCCTTCCACATGGCTCCCTTCTCCTTCCCACTGCAGTGCCACGTGCTGCTTCCCACCTCCCCCTCAGCTGTGCCCGAGCAGCCCAGCCAGACGCCAGCACCAGCTCGGGAAGGAGCGTGGGGACAGCGAGTGATGCCAGCCGGAGCTACAAACCTGCCTGGAGAGCAAAACCCAGACCAGCCTCGCTGCCATGTTCTCCCTGCAGGGCTGCACCCACCTCGCTCCAGGGAGAGGTGGAATAAAGAAGGGAACAGCATCATGAATGCTGGAGGGAGAGATCTCTTTCACCTGTCTTGTGAAGTTTAATTTGTTCATTTGAGTTAAATTGCAGTGTTCAGAAGATAAAGGTGTGATGGTTAGACTGAAACGTGGGCTTTAATTTAGAATTCCCTGCACTGCAGTATGATGTACCCCCTGTTTATAGGCACTGTGCTACTTGTCATAGGATAATTATTTTGAAGAGAAAATATTGAAACAAGACACCAGATGATCTCAGAAGTTTTCCTCTAAAATGAAAATTCGAGAAAATTATTGATTGCTTGAAGCATTTCATTACAGTAAAGGTAGGCTTTAGCTGGGAAAGGTGTTTTCAGCATAAGTGAAGCACAAATCCTCATAAAACTCCTGGCCTTGTGCAGTCTTTCCCCAATATAACACTAATAGCACAGTTCAGTATAGAACACCTATATATTGCTGTTGGTGTATTCTTATTTTTAGTTTCTTTGTATTTTTTTTTTGTAGTAATACTGGTAAACTCACCAAAGTCCTATTACACTCACGAGAAATATTTTACTAAGAGAAACAATGAACAGTCGGGATATTTTGGATTCTATTAGGGTAAGAGTCGATAAAGTAATACCACTGAAATTATAGCAATGGGAGATAAAAATTAGATCCATGGAATTTAGTGAAAACAACACCACTGCTGTCTGACCTTACTTCTGCCCTCTACACAGTCTGGCAAGACTGTGCCATTTATTTTCAGCTTCCTCCTATTGCAGGCCCAATCTTAGGCAGTAAATTCAATTGCAGAAATATTTTCACTGAAGGAGTTGCATTTAGAATAAAGTTACCAACATACTTTCTCCCAAAAGTCAAGGAAATGTGTGGCAACCTTGTATGCTTTATCTGCAATTTTGATAACTCTTCCCAGTGATACAGTTTAGAGTCAAGTTGACCTTTATGGGTTTCACAGCTAAGGCAACAGTTACATAAAAAGGATGAATGAGCAACAACAAAAGAGGAAGGCTGGGATCATATAATCTGAGCACCAGAACTGCCTACATTTATACTTTACTATTTCAGTGAGGGAGGCAGCACTGGAGAGGGGTAAAACTCATAACTTTAAGAAAGGAAATGGAAGTTCTGCTTTCATTTATGCCTTTTATTCCCTGTATTGCCTTATGTCATTTAAGAGCAGACTGCAAATTCTACCTGATTTAGATTAAAAAGGCAGAAAGTGCACAATTAAAAAGAACAAAAACCCCAAACCTGTTACCAATAGTCAAAATTCTGCTGGGTGGCAAAGAAAAGGGGGCATGCAGCAGTCAAGGTGATTTTCAATGACAAAAGTGCCTTTGGTTTCTACCAGTTAGACACTGATTTCTTCCTCAGTGAATGAGAATAAAACACTGACATGATATGAAACATGTTGGATGTGAGTTGGTTTATATGACTGTTAACAGTTGGGACTAATATCTGTCACTAAACTAAAATATTGGCAACTGCACCAGTAACAGGAGAGTGTCTCTGTTGCTCAGTCTTGCTGGTTGGTTATTCTCCCTGCTTTAGTTTTTGCTAAGATACAAAAGGCTCCATTTTCAAACAAATGAATAATTTAATTATTACAAGAGATGTAGGACATGTCCATGACCATGGCTGGTAGAAGTGTTTCCATTTTTTCTGATCCTAGACCAGATCTGGGCTCATCTGGAGAGCTTCTTACAGCATGGTGATACTTGGTTTTATGGGACTTTCTTTCCTTTCTCTGCAGGATTCTGAGGCAAACATTTGGGATGGCTTAGGGAACTGGATAAAGTTTGGGTCCCCTTGGCAGAGCAGCAAAGGGTCCCTAGCCTTTGAGGCCAGAAATTCACACTTTCTTCACTGAGTTTGCAAAAATTGACCTGTTTGTCCCTCTCTTTTCAAGATTCAAAAAGGAAGGGACTCTTTTGGAGAGGCAGCAGATTGGCCTCACTGCCACTCAAGCCAACAGAGTTTCTGTTCAGCTGTTGTATTTGAGGACTGCCTACTTCTGATTTTAACTGTTCTTAAAATATTTCTGCATTAACAATGTGGAATATTAGCACACATAGATCTGCCAGACTTGCTGAAACAGTTCACTTGTAGTTTCATTGATATTGACAGCAATAAACAAGTGTTTCCAGAGGGAGAACTGAGTTTTTCTGTATGTTTGGTGTGCTAGTTCTTGGTTCAGAATTTTTTTCCACTATTGTCCATTAAAATTTGTTTAATGGCCTGTGTGACGCAGTGACTGATGCTGAAATCCTCTGATGTTTTTGGAAATGCAATAGAAGCAATTTCCAGCCCATGTCACAGGAAATTTGCATGTTCCAATGAATAAAAATTAAGATGAAAGTAGAATGTGTGGGAAGACCTGGTAGTGACAGAATCATTCCCAGCTGCTTTCTTGGTTGCAGAGTAATCACAAAACGAGGATTTTTACCAAGCTTGTTTAATCCTCGTCACTAGATTTTGGAAGGATGTGACCACTGCCAGCTGCCTTGCTGAGTTATGTGCATGTTCTGTACTGCCAGAAAACTCATCATTAGGCTCTGACCAGAAAACAAATCTCAGTGAGAAAGAACTGTCACCAAACCACTAAAGACAACTGTCTGCAGAATCCCATTTCTTAGATGAGCTGGCTTTGTTTTAACAGTGTTGAGGAAACGCTCTATTTGGAGGCAGAAGGCAGTGTAGCCCTGGCCTCTGAAATCAGATCACACTCTTTTGCCTATCCTCTGGGAAAGAAGCAGCTGAGGATAAAGCATGCACACAGGCAGCTCTGTGTAGTGTTTAAAGGAAAGCTTTGGAAAAGATAAGATTCTCATTTTGCACTTTGACAAAGAGCTGCACTGACTGCAGGAGTCTCTGTGTTACACCCACAGCAAGTACAGCAGTTTTCCGTGGTGTTGCTGCAGCACTGCCCCACCTCATTTTATTGCCCTCCTTGTTTGCCACATCACCAGCTCCAGGGAGCAGGGGGTGGTGTGGATGTGCCAGTCTCAGCCTGGAAGCAAAGGGTTCGTGGGAGAGCTTTCTGAGTCTTTGCAAGCAGTGGGAAGTTAAGAGTCCAGCCAGCCTTTGCTGCTTTTGCTTGAAAATAGTAAACAAGTAAGAAAAATATTATGGTTGTATCTGGTATGCAATAAGGCTTTAAATTTGAGTTTACTTACCTTTCAAGTGTTCCACATACCCCATATCTGGCCAAAGGTTTGCAAACGTGGCTCTGGGAGGGTTGCAGGGGTAATTGGCTGGCAGCCTAGGACTGTATTTAATTAGCAAGGAATGCACCGGCCCTAACTGCATTCCCTGCAGGACCCACAACCCACATGGCTACAGGTGCTGTCCTGCTTGCTCCTCAGGCCCAGGGACTGCTCTTCCTCAGGCAGGAGTGCTGCATGTTGCAGCTTGTGCTGCATTTGGAAAAGAATACATCTGTATGACACTATCAGGACAGAAGTCTTTCTGTTTTCTGTATTTTGCTCTGCCATAATGAGAGGCAATATAATCAGATTTAGGGCCCTGCTGCCCTCTTAGTACATGAACTCCTGGTTGGTCATAACCTTGCTGGATTCACTTTTTTTTTAATGCCTCTTTGATTAACCATTTTGGGACAGCTGGGCTTGACTCTGACCAGCATCAGCTGCTGATCATCCTGAGTTCATCTGGAGTTTCAAGTGATTGATACCTCAGAGAATTAAGCTCAAAGTGTACCAGGCAGGACTGCCTAGAGCTAAAATATCCACAGTCAAAGCCATTAACTGAAGCGTTTGTGTTTCACTGAAAGTCTCTTTGGAAAGTTGAGGCTAATTTTTCCTTTGCTGCCACCATTCTGAAGTGTTCTGCCTTGATACACTAAGATGCAATGTGCTGGGTTGTTTTTTTTTTGTTTGGTTTATTTATTTATTTATTTATTTATTTTAAGCAGTCTGATGGCTAAATACTCTCTTTAGTGCTAATTTCTAAATTTAAAAAAAAAGGTTATATTTTTATGGTGATTTTAGCTTTATTGTGTGATTGTTTTCTGAGAGATGATTCAGGTAAGCTTCTGTTATATGTAAAAAAGGCTAATTTATGGTTTCAATGCATTAAGTTATGTGTTTTGCATCATGGTGGCTCCTCAAGAACAGTAGCAACTTTGTAGAAATGTGCTTCTCTTTGCTTGTTTTCATTCTAATCTATGCTTGTTTCTCATAACTACTTTTCAAAGATTTGTTCCTTTATTTTGCCTCTATCCATCCATTTTCCTGCATTTTATTTTCTCTGTTATCTGTGTTCATTAAGGTGTGAGCACTAGAAGACCTGAGCAAGTGGAGAAGGGAAAAGGCTTTGTGAGCACTTAGCTGGAAACCCCAAGGCATTGTGCTGAGATACAAACCCCCGAGGGGCACAGTCCCATCCCAGTGACTCCAATCCCAGGGGAGCCACACCACCAGGGGTGCTGAACACCTCAGGACCCTCCTGCCTTAGTGCAAGTGTAACCATTTACCTCGGTTTTTCATTTTAACATGCTCCTAAGCTAAGAATACAAGTGCTGTGGAAACCTTGATTCACTAGTCGCTCATCACAGATTCCCAGACTGTCACTAGGCTTTTGTGGTCTTCTCCCTTGAATTTTTAACATCATTTCTTGTGTATATATATATATATATATATATATATGCATCTATATATATATATGTATCTGTAAGGCCTGCACCCAGCATTCATTACCCACCATGTCCTTTTCCCTTCCTCCTTGTCTGCTGCTTTCTTCTCTCTCCTGCTTTTCTGCAGGATGGTAAATGAGGGAGCAGGATGTGTGTGCTGGGAGGAAAGGGGAGCTTGCACAAGGGGTGGCAGGAGGGTGGGGCTGCTGGGGATAAGGGACAAGCTGCCTGGCCCTGGCTCAGTGGTGATGTAGAATGTGCGTTGTGCAAGGCTGCAGAAGTATTGGGGTGACAAATGAGCTTGTTGTGACATAGGAAAGGGCTGGCACAAACTCCCAGTTCAGTTGGATTTTCCTTGAAAATACAATGGGTTTTGCTGAATAGGGAATAATTGAAGTTTGAAAATGTTTGGATGAGAATTGGCATTATTACAGCCTTTTATTTAATAAAAGGGTGAGCATAATCATAATTGGAAATTTTTGTCCTTTATATGAATGTTGAATATAAAATCTTTTATTGCCAATACTATTTTTTTTAAATTAAACTGAGCGAATTCAGGGTGGAGTTTCTGGTTTTTCTTTTTGTTTAGTTGGTTTTCCTTGCTGTCTGAGGTAAATTTTTACTTTCACTCGGCTATGGAGACCAGTTGTTTGGTTGCTTTGTTTTCCTTTTTTTGTAGAAAGTACTGAATTATTATTGGGGACAGATGAGCATATTGACCATTTTCTACCCTTTAAATATGAGTTAAATGCTACAATTAAATGCAAAAACATAGGATTGAAATTTTCCTTGGTTTAACCTTAGCTAATGCAATATTCTCTCTCTGCACAATTACAAGTGTGGTTGCTCTAGGGAAAATGGGGGGAGGGTTGGATTGCAAAGCTCTGCCAGAAGCATCTCCTGCCCTCCGAGGGAATCTGCTGGAAGACAAAGTCGGGCAGGAGAATGCAGAGAACCATTGCTGCTCCTTAGTGATGTGCAACACCCGGCTCAGAGCTCAGCACGGAACAACAGGAACTGCCACGCTGCTTCCAGGAACAGCCCGCAGCGCTCAGGGAGGGAGGAAAAGGCCACGATCCGAATCATCTTGACTTGGTGCCTCCTCCCAGCTCTGGGTAAGGGTTTGAAAACACAAAAGTTTCACCAAAGCTACAGTGTTTATTTGCTTTTGATCACACTGTCCCTCATGAATTTGTTTAATGCCTTTTAAAATCCATTTTCGGTCTCCACAACCTCCTGAGGCACTGACTGCCACAATGCAATTATGGATGGTAGGAAAGAGTACTTCCTTTTGGGTGTGTTTGTTTTAAACCTGCTGCTAAATGCCTTTGTTGGATGCCCCCTCAGCTTTTGTACTGCAAGAGAAAGTGAACAATTACTCTGCATTTACCTTCTCCATTCGGCGTTTTACAGACCGCCATCATTTCCCACTGCAGTCATCTTTTTTCTCCAACCTGAAGAGCCTTTGTCTATTTCATTTCTTCTTGCAGTGAAACTGTTCTGTATCTCAAAAAAGATATTTTTTGGCTTTTTTTGCTCCTCTCCTTTTTTTCTCCTCTCAGACAAAAGTATAGGAAACCCTAAACAGGAATTCCATGGTTAAAAGTTTTTTTGGTGCTTCTTTGTGCCAAAATAATTAGCTTTTGGCTCTTGGAAATTACCAGAAGCTTCTGAAAGGAAGAGAGAATGTTCTTGTAACCCCCTTCAGTTTGAGATTGCGTTCATATCCAAAAGTAGGTAAGAGAATGCAGCAAATAAACAGAATGTCTGGGTTTGAAGTTCTCCTTTGTTGCGAACAAACCTTCCAACTTAATACACAAAAATTGAGTGAGTGCAAGGAAGTAACAAAACTGGGACCTTAGAGTTCAGGAAGTTCAGTAATTCAGTCTCTACTGAGCAAGGTCGGCAGCACTAACAGGACACAGCAGCTCCAGAGAGAGTGGGGCAGTTGATTTTACTTAGTACAGAATATGCACGGTATCTTCTATTATGTCTAAATCTGAAGGGACAGAGGAGTAAAAGAGAGCACATTTTTATTTTAAGTTTCTGTGTTCCTATCTGGAACAAATACTCCATCTGAGAGAGGAAAATGCAAATGTCTCCAGTTCTGAGCACAGCCATCTGCAGGGGGTACCTTGTTGTCCCTTCAGTCTGGCAAAGTCACAAAGCTCTTCCACCTTGAGCCCTTTTTTTCTACCTTGTCACATTCGAGCTGACTCTTCAAGACTCTGTACACCTACTTCTTGCTTCCTGCTGTGTCTCAGTTCTTTGGATTTCCCATCTGCTGTGTGCTGCTGGCAGTGCTGCTGCCCTGCACTGTCTCCTCCTGCCATCTTCTCTTTCCATGCCCCTACACAGAGAGCTGCTCTCACAAGATGAGGTTGTGTCCCTGCCTAAGGTCTTCCTGGAAACTTGTTTCTTCCAAACACCTACCAGATACCTCAGGAGATGAGCTCTTACTTCCTCTTCTTCATTATCTATCTAAAAAATAAAATATTGAAGAATGAGAAGACCTTTGTTTTATTTTTCCATGCACTTGCTTTCTGCTGAGTTTCCTGCTAAGTTCCCAGTGCTGCTTGGGCCTTTCCCTTCTGGCTGCCTCGTTGTCTTGTTACCACCCACTCATCAGATCATGGCTGAAATTAGCTGGTGAGAACTACGGGGCAGGGCTGATTCCTCTCGCCTCTGTCCTCAGGGCTTGATATGGCTTTAGGTTGTTTTTTACAAAACCAGTGAAAATAACAAAATAAGCACTTCTACAACTGCAGAAACCAAGGTAGGAAGGCCAGGTACCCATGGAAAGTGCTGGTGAAGGTCTGTAATAGAACCAGTGAGAGCTCACATGGCACCAAAGCCTTGTGTTCCAAGTAGATCATTCTGATTACTTTTGTAACTGTCTTTAATGACAAATAGTCTTTAGGATTAAATATGGGATTCCTCTGGGGAAAAATATTTTGGGAAAATTGCTTATAGTAAAATGCAATGATTTTATGGCACAATGTTGTTTGTATCTTTTCTGCTTATTTTGGGGGAACTAAATAATAAACATGTCATGGAAGTGTTTGGTTTCACTAAGATGATGATCTGTTAAGGATATGTTGGAAATATTAATATTCATCCCTAAATCATAATATTATTTCCTGTTTGTGATCAGTAAGTTACTTTAGGTGCCCGCAGCAGAGAGTAAACAGCCCATGGAGTGGTGTCCCATCAATATTTTGGAGACTGTTCCTAACCTTTTTTTTAAAGCACAGGGTGCCATGCCAGTGAGGGACAGTGGGTGTTCCTAGAGCAGTGAAATGATGGTGAGGGGTGAAAGGTGACTTGCTGAGCTGAAATCGGAGGGCTAAGGCTCCCTGAGGCTTCCAGCAGGGTCTGGTCTGCTTTGGATCAGGCACAAGCAGCATGTGGAGTGTAGTCAGGTTACTTAAACTTTCTCTGTGGGAGATACTTTGAACACTGCAAGGGCAGACAAGCCATGTATATAGTAAAAAAATCATAACTGTGTCCAGAAATGAAACAGCCAAGTGTAGCTTTTGCTTTATGATAAATCTGTCAATTCAGAGCAGGTCCCCAGCCCATGAGTATTCTTTTCCATAAAACAAATGCTGATAGGTAATAGATGAAACAGTGTCAACTTCTCACTTGGTGGCACAAATCTGTGTAGCATAACCAGGGAGAATGAGTCTCCTAACCAGTACCTGTTGGTTCCACTCTATTTAAACATACGTATTTTCAGGTTTCAGTTCTGGTAATGATATGCTGCTTTTATGACTCTTCCTCACAGGAACTCGAGCAGAAGGACATAGTTTACCTCAGAAGTGGCAATTTTTTAGTCTGTCTTTATATTTTACCTTGTAGAATATAAATCCAAATCCGGCCACTTGAGCATTCATTTAATTCATATTGTTGGTTTCCACATTGGTAATACTCTGGATTTTTTTTCTGTGTTTGTTTTTTTTTTTTTTGTTTTTTTTTGGTTTTTTTTATGCTTTTCATCCAAAGATCCCAAGCTGATTTGGCCTGATTCCCAGGTACAGCTTAGCAACACTTAGTGTAAGACCAGTAAAAGGAAGTAACGGGGAATTTCACACAGTTCTTGGCCAGCTGTCAATTCAAATGCACCTACAGTGGGAGCATCCCCAGCCCGTGAGCCCCTGCTTCCTATGGCTGTGACTGCCTGATGCAAGGCTACTGTCTCGGCCACAAATCCCTCTTCCTTTCTCTTACCCCCCAGAACAAGCTCTGTTGTCTCCCAGTGTTTATCAGTGAGATAATAAATCTTTCTTAGGGGAGAACTTGGCAGGACATACGGGGGCTTGGAGCTGGGGTCATTAATCTGATCTTATTTGCTTTTGGATCACAAACACGCACTAGGCTGAAACACATGCTTTCGGTTTTGTATCTCCCTGCATAGGTATGTGCACAATTTTAATTTCTTTTTCTTATCTTTGGAGGTTTGAAGTAACTCAGTTCTCCAGTCTGTTAAACAGGAAAAGGTTTCAGTTTCTTTTTCAGCGGTCAGAATATTTTTCAAACTTTTATTCTGAATGTTGTTTCTTCTTCGGAGAGACTCTTGGACTTTGAAACCTGTTCTCATATCTGTTCTTGAAACTTGTTCTTGCCTATCTGGAAATGTGTTCTGTCTTGCTTTGCCGTTCAAAGTGCTGCTTTGTGGGTTCATTTTATGTCTCCTCGGAGACATTTTGTCAGAATTTTGCTTATCTACCAGTATTGCAAAACGATCCCCCATCTTAGGCAACCAATCACTTCCTCATCCCCTTCTCATTGGTCTTTAAAGCAAAATGGAAATTAAACTGTCTGCTGTTACGCAGGCTGTGGATCTGGCTTTCACCTTTGGACTGTGGGCAGTATTAACTGTCCTTGCATAAAGACGTTGCAGGAAGAGGAAAACTTGCCAACTATGCACAGCAAAGGGTTAACACATCTGAGGGAAAAAGAGAGAAAATCAGGATGACTGGACTCTGCCCCTTCGCTAAGTGGCTGCTTTTTCTGAAGTACATGGAAGACAGATGAAAAACCTCAGAGTTGCCCTGAATTATCTTCCTGAGCATACAGCTCTCTCTTTTTGTAGTTAAATATGACAGTTATAGTGCAGTATTTATGCACAGTCAATAAATCAGCAGAGAACGTGCTGCAGTCAGGGCATGTATCCATAGTCTGTTCTTTATATTTTAGCTGCAAATGGAATTCCTGAATTCGCTGAAGCCTGTGAAAACAAATTCAGGTGCACATCTCTACCTGAGACTTACACAAAGTCTGATGGCTCACAGGGTTTGCTCCTCAGCTTCCATTACTGTCCTCCCATCTGCAAACTTAGATTGCTGAAAAGAAGTGAAAAGGTAAATTTTGGATCAGGCTCCCAAACTCTTGAGTAGAATCATTGCAGAAAGGAGACAGAGCAAGTGAAAGGGGCAGAAACATTTAAGGGTGAGTTACAGTTTTGTGGAAGTTTGTAGTGTAGTTACAAAACAGAAGAAAGGTCCTGCTGAGCAATATCCTGGAAAATACTGATTTGGGAGTTTTGGTTGTGTTTGTTGGTTTGGGGGTTTTTTTTCTGTTTTGTTTTTCCAGAAGGGGCTGTGTGACACACTGGCAGAAGCAGCCTGGCCTTTTCTAGTGTCTGGCTTAAGAGCAGCTAACTGCTGATGGGGGAGAATATTTTGCCCTGATACAGCACACAGTATCACAGGACTTGAATTTGCTCAGCTTCTGCCACCTTGAATATAACTGTGAAGGAACTGTTATTTAGAACAATTTCTTACCTTCCACACCCGAGTCCAGCTGCACACAAATTCTTTAAGTTAAGGGATTTCACCTTTCTGAAAGGGGCAACATAGATCTATGGTTGCCTCAGAGCTAAACCCTTCTGAATTCTCACTGTGGTACTGAAAAATGCACCTTGTGTGATGCCAAGCAAGTCTCTTAGCTCTGGTGGCAGCCCCTTTTTTTGTGTGATACAGATCATACCTCCCAGCTCATGGCATGGATTAATCTGTATTTTTGTAGTGATTTAGTAGTGACCACTTCTGCTCTGGCTGGAAGCATTTTAAATTAAGCAGGAAAGTCATCAGGGAAGCTATATTACATGACCAAGATAGGGGAGCCACAGCAGCAGGGGGAGGTTTGAAGGGTTTTAGCTGTCAATCCAGATTTTAAGTATATAATTTCTGAGTAATGTATCCAGTGTGCCCCAAATTCAGGTGGCTAATTGGTGCCAAAGCTGAGCACCTTCAGTGTCTAAAGCAGCATAGCTTCTGTCTCACAGGTGTATTACTTGCTCAGGGCAGAAAGCAGCTAGGTGAGAAAACAGTAAGATGAAGCAATATAAAAGTGTTAAGAAACAAACTGTTAGTGCTAAAATCCTATTAGAGGCAACAGCTTAAATGTTAAGCTGTGTTTGGACAAGAAACAGAAAAATAATACTTTACCAGCACAATAGGGAAAAATACTACTGATCTGCTTGGTTCAAAAACTGACTGGAATTACTAATCCAGAATTCTATTCCTTTTCACTATGGGATAGAATATATACATAGAAATTATTTCAAAATATTTAATTATAGGGCAACTTAACCTGCTGTAGCTGCTGTGATTTATTTCCCCATAAAGACAATTTCTTTAACTATTGCAGTTGAAGAAATGTAGATGAATGTATTTTCAATTAAAAACCAAGAGAAGTTTAAACTTTATAGAAATGATGAATATCCGCTGCCACAGCTGCCAGGTAGTCAGCACTGCAAAAACAAACAGTCTGGAGGAGGAGTAAAAGCCACTCTAGCTGTATTCATTCAGGAATAAAAAGTGTCTCATTAAACTAAATAAATATCTTGCATTGTGCCCAGAAGATGGCTAGACTTTAGCTCTTGTGGTGTCCAGCTGGAGCAGGTTCCAAAAAACAAGATCCTCAAGAGAGAAAGAGGGAGAGCATATGAACCTTGCCTGCTGCTGCCCTTGGAAAGGTCAACCTGTGAAATGGGAAACAAGACTTTCATCTTGACCTTTAAATACTATGTTTCGATGGGAAAAAAAGTAGCTTTTAGGTATCTGGTGGTCTGGAATGAAAAAAAAAAGAGTGAGGATATGAACTTGTAATTGTCTAGCATTTCATAGAGCCAGTCAAGGAGGCTGCAGGACACGGGGCATTGGGTTGCCAGCTGGAATTGGCTGAGGTCAGCTGGAGGCAGAAGGGAGTCTCTGATCTCATCTGGTTGACACGACAGCAATGCATAGGTGGCCTCATCGAGTTCCCAGGACCTGGCAGTGTTAGGTGGCATCTTCTACCAATAGATAACTTTCCATTCAGGCCTTTGCAAATCCATTCCTGTCCAGGAGTTATCTTTCCAGACTAATATGCAGTGGTACAAAAATACAGTATCTGCATTTTTATCTTATCTATAGAGATTCAAATCCCATTTGTTCCAGTCTGGCTCCATTCATGTGCACTAATCACTTGCATAAAAATATTTATCTGTTTATCCCTCTTGGCATTTCTGCTATGATTGTTAAAATTCAGAAGCCTTAACTGCAGATACACATGCACAACTTATGGAGGGCTTGGATAATGGAATGGAGTCTCCAAGTTTGACAGGATTCTTTTTCAAAATGAGCTGCTTTTCAACTATTAATTTACCTACTTTTGGTTCAACAGAATTAATTAACAAGATAATGTTATTTGAAAAATACCTGCAGTAGTTTTTATAAAAGACAAACTTATTTTTAAAGCCAATATAGAGACATGGCAAGTCTTGTGTGCAGCTGTTGGGCTTTTTCTGATGACAAAAGGGATGAGTACATGCCTGAATCAAATGAGTTTACATCTCTTGATTATTCTGATCAAAATGGGCAATGGTATCTTTACCAACATATGTATTTCATAATGCTTTGTAATGGAGCATTAGCATTCACCTGTGATGTTGTGCAACAACAGTATTGTCCAAGTGCTTCACAATAATGGACTGAGAATTGAGACTGATTCTGCCTGCTGTTGAAATGAATGGCAAAAAAAATAGCTGGAAAAAGCCTTTGAATTTAAAAGCACTGGAAAATATTATCAGTTTCTTTATTATTTTAAAGTAAGATTCATACTGGTAGTGCTGCTTTTGTGTGTTTTGGATTTGCTCCTGGAAGCAAACAAGAATTCATGAGTGGACATAGTGCTAAATACTTCCTCAGCCTCCTTCCCCTTATCTGGTTGCTGTCGGTGGTGGCTGCCAAGCCCATTGCAGCAGGACACCTTGAAGAGGACGCTCAGGGGGGACCTTATTTCTCTCCAGAATTACCTGAAAGGGGGTTGTAGCCAGATGCAAGCTGGGCTCTTCTCCCACGCAACCAGCTGCAGGCCAAGGGGACATGGCTTTGAACTGTACAGGGATGTTTAGGTTGGACATTAGGAGGAATTTCTTCACAGAAGGGGTGATTAAACATTGGAAGAGGCTCCCCAGGGAGGTGGTGGAGTCACCATCCCTGGAGATGTTTTAGGAAAGTCTGAACATGACACTCGGTGCCACGGTCTGGTTGACAAGGTGGTTGGGCCATAGGTTGGACTCGATGATCTCAGACTTTCCAGGCCAATTGATCCTGTGAGCCTTCCTTTCAGGCAAAATCCCGAAAATTCTGTGATCCCTCCTTTCTTTATTTGAGTGGCAGGCAATATTGTAGGGATTATGTATTTTCAGCTTTGCCACAATTAATTTGTTGCCATCCTGCCTTGATCCAGGTACACTGAGGTGCCCTGTCAGTGTGTGATGCCCAGATCCAGGCACTGCCTGTGGGAGATGGCTGTTACCTGACCTGGGAAAGGATCGCACGTGGGGGGGGCTGGGGATTTAGTGCTGAAGTGAAATCTCTGGAGACCAGGAACGGGGGCGATTATGTCACCGGGTGAGCAGCTGAGAGGCTTTGCTCGGCTCCCCGGGAACAGCACACAGCTACTGCACACTCCCCTCAGCCCCGCAGGGCTCCGCAGCCATCGAGGGCTGCGGGGAGGTGCGAGGCGGCGGAGCGGTGACTCAGCCGCGGGTACCGGGAGGCACCGGGGTCACACAGCGTGAGCTGGACCGGGCCGGACCGGGAGCGGCCCGATCGTGAGGGGCCGAACGGGGCGGCCCTTGGAGCGCGGGGCGGGGGACCCCGCAGAGGGGCGGGGCGCGCGCTCTGTGTGTGTGTGACAGGTGCGGCGCGCGCGCGCCCGCCGTCATTCCGCTCCCCCCTCCCTTCCCTCCCCTCCCCCCCGCCCCGCGCGCGCGCGCGAGCGCCGCCATGAATATGCAAATGTCGGTATAATTGCCAGCCAATGGCGTGCGCGCTGGTCACATGGTGCTGGTGGAGGCTCAGGGAAGAGAAGTTGAGTCCGGGCGAGCTCGGGCAGCGCCGCCAGAGCCGAGCGAGCCGCGGGCGAGCGCCGCGCCTCCTCCGCAGGGAGCCCGCCGGCCGGGGCTCTGCCTGGACCATGCCGATCCTCCTCTTCCTCATAGACACGTCCGCCTCCATGAACCAGCGGGCGTACCTGGGCACCAGCTACCTGGACATCGCCAAGGGCGCCGTGGAGATCTTCATGAAGGTGAGTGCGCGGCGCCGGGGGAGCCGCCGCCCCCCTCGCCCGCTTCGCCCCGCTCACGCCGCTTCTCTCCGCTCTCTCCGCAGCTGCGGGCCCGGGACCCGGCCAGCCGCGGCGACAGGTACATGCTGGTTACGTTCGACGAGCCGCCCTACTGCATCAAGGTAATGACCCCCCCGGCCGCCTCGGCCCCGCGGCGGGGCCGCCCTTGGCGCGGCGCGGCCCCGTCCGGCCCGGCGGCGGCAGCAGCAGCCTGTGAAGATGGCGGACATTTTGCTTTTGTATGGAGGAGAGAGGCTGAGGGCGCTGCTGAGATGGAGGAGGGGGGGGGAGGAGACGGGCGGGCCGTGATTCACCGCCCCGGCGCAACGAGGGGCGGCCGCGCTCCGCCCCCCGCGGGGCGGTGGCTCCGGCGGGGCCATCACCGCGCTCGGGCCCCGCGCAGCCCTGAGACCCCCGGGACACGCGGGCAGGGCAGGGCGGGGCGGGGCGGGTAGTCCCGGCCCCGGCGGGCAGGACAGGGCAGGGCAGGGGGAGTTACCCCTCACGGCCGCAGGGCAGGAGCAGCGCGGAGCCCCGGCCCTGGCGCGGCTGTGGGTGTGGGACATCACCCGCGGCTGTTTCCACCTCGGCGGTTCAAGAAGCCACAGGGGTGGGGTTGTGTGTCCCCCTGTCCCCCTCTCCCGCCCCCTTCATCCTGCTGGGCACGGTAGCCTGCAGCAGTTCTGTGGAAGGTGCTTGCAGCCGCCCCTCCGTGCACGGTTGTGGTGAGCTGCATGTGGGGCCATCGAATCATCGAGGTTGGAAGACACCTTTAAGATCGCAGCCATCAACCCAGTACTGCTACTGTAATTCTTAAACCACTAAACCACATCATCCAGTGCCAGCCTCTTAAACACCTCCAGGGACACTGATTCTACCACCTCCCTAAACAGCCTGACCTCCTGAATCATGAAAATTTTCTTCCTAATATCTAATCCGAATTTCCTCTGTCCCGCTTTAAGGCCATTTTCTCTGGTCCTCACTGCAGGCACAGCAGAAGAGACTGGCCCCTATCTCACTACAGCCTCCTGTAAAGGAGTTGTAGAGAATGATGAGGTTTGCCCTGAGCCTCCTTGAGAGTAAACAAGGAGGCTGCCTGGCTGGCTCCTCTTGTCCCTGTTTTCTCATTCCTCAAGTTTGAGGCAAGTACAGCTGTGCTGTTCACATCACATCGGCTGCACCACGAGGTTTAGGCAAAAAAGTAAAAAATAAAAAAATTGTGGTGCTGCATCTCTTATACTGTAGGCTGCAGCTTGCTGATAGAAATATCCTAACTTAAAATATTTAGGTAAAGTGTGTCACAGAAAGCATTGCTGAGGGACTTCTGGAATCCTCCTGAATAGTTCTGGATTAGGACTATATTTGCTCAGAGTAATACACTATTTATCATAACTGTTGGGCTGTAGACCCAGGCTATGAAGGTCAAAGAAGTTCAAATACATTGTTGGTCATCCTAGAGAAGAAAATATTCTCTAGATCTCCCAGCTAGAACTTGAGACGTTTTTAAAGTAAGTGGGCTCACTAGTGCTGTGAGCTTAGTCTCTTATTCACAGCTTTGATAATGAGGAAATGTAATAATTGTGAGCTAGGAATCTTGGCTCCTTTCATCAGTAATAAATTTGCACAGATTTCTGAAGTGACAAGTCATAGAGTAAGTATTTGTCGTTTCATTTCCTCAGAAGAAGGTGTGGAAGTCATTTCTGTGAATTGAAACCATCCCTGACTTACAGAAACTTACTGTCAAAAATCCTACATCTGCCTTGGAGAGATGTTTTTTAGACATGATGCATGCACTGTTTGCCCCATCTATGTTTGGCTGGATGCAAACCCCAAGTCTTTGTTATGCTAGTGTTAACTGCATTTCTTGTGTCCTATATTTCTTTTCTCCTAGTTTTGTGTCAAATATTTTACAAGTGTATCGTATGTTTGAGAAATGAATTTTCCCCTGCAGCGACAGCAAGCATTCTGGTGATTTAATAAAGAAATGGCTTTGCTGCTAGAGGTCTGTGTGGTAATGCTACAGGTTATTACCACATCTATACTCAGATTTGCTGAGGAAGATCCTTGTGTTTAATGAGCATCTGTGTACATTCTGATGTGCTAATGAGCATCTGACTGTTCACAGTTTTAGTAAATAGTAATTGAAATAAATGGGACTGTGATACCCGTCATAGCATTCAGTCATATTTAATATACATTAAATAGCCAAGGGAAAGGAAAAGTATTGTGATTCTTGTAACTTGCTAATGTCACTTCTTAGAAATTTATATTTCTGCCTTTAGCATGCTGGTTTTTAAATTGGGCCTTAAATAATCTTAAAATATTTTTTTTCAAAAAATAGTAACTTTTCTAGGAACAGGCTGCATATTCAATAAATATCTGATTATAGTAATTATAATCACAAGTGCAGCTCAACTATTGCGTAAAGACTTCATGGCATAAATGAGTTTTCCTGGGCTGTCATCATGTCTGTTCCTTGAGCAGAGAAAGCCTCACAGCAGTGATGACTCCCTGTTCTCAAGACCTGCACTGATATTTATGATGTTCCCTCCGTTGTATTTTCTGACAACCACAGTTGTGCCAGGGAAACTTCCTGGTCTAGGCCAAATTCTCTATGTCTTTCAGAACATGCTTGTAAAATATATAAAATCTAGTTTCTTTGCCAATGCTGCTGTAGTTAAATACTTTATTTCTCTTGATTTGGAGAAGATGAAAACAAACTTGGCAAGAGAATGTATTTTGCAGACTTGCTTTCCAAGTATGTGCAGCAGTGGCTGCTTTATCCTCTTGTTTTCTTTATGATTTATACTAATTAAATTACATAACCTCTCAGATAGTTTACCAGTGAAGTACTTGAGAGAAATAATCTGGTGGTGGAATTGAGACCACCTAGGAGGCAGAGGAATTACAGGAACTTGAGCTTTGGAGCAGGGGTAGCTGAGATACATGCTTTGGTTTGGTTTGTTTCAGAATTTGTTTGCCTTGTAGCATTAAAGTATTTCGGACTGACAGCACTGATTTACTTGATGGACAAAAATATATCAAGAAATTATTATACATATGTATTGTATTGTGCCAAGTGAAAGGATCATGCTGTTGCACAAATGATTTGCCAGAATCTGTGAAAGTAAGGTAATGTTTTTGAAACTGTTTTTAGTATAGATGGTTTGAAATTATTTACAGGACCTGTTGCTTCTGTTTGACTGCTTATAGCTCTCTGTACCATTTTTTAAAAATGGAATTATTTAGTCTCTCAGTTTGCAGCGAGGCTCTGCAAAGAGCTGTGATGACAAGTGTCTAAAGAGGAGTCAAGATGCTGTCCTGGGAAGGTGGGGATGGGAGGAATCTCAGCCCCACTGACAGCAGATGCGTCTGGAACCTTGTCAGCTGTTTGGCTTCTATTTGTTATATAACCTATAGGTGGTGATTTGTGACAGCAATTATGGTGCAACCATTTATAACTCTTACTTTGTTTCCAACGTACTCTACAATAAGAGACAAATATTTAATATTTTAAAAGCGTATTACGAAATGTATTAACCTTGTAATTGTTGAGTGATGTGCTCCTGTATAAGTCAGTGGAAAAATACCTGTACATTCCATTGGATGTTTGGTAAAATTCTCACTTGATGAACTAGGAGAGAAAACTAGCATGTTATTTAATGAAATAAGAATGTTTTTAGTGTGTTTTTTAGATGAAAATTGTGATACGGTGCTATCAAGTGAGTCTTGGTTAGTGGCACGTTAACATGGAAATAAGCCAGTCTACTCTGGTATTAAGGTATCTGATTTTGGGTATTTGGCATGCATGGGAAGGTAATAATATGTGTAGTAAAGCACTTTTATAAAAGGTGTCTATTACTATTAAAACACTAGTGCTTAAATTTAGGTATGGAAGGAGTTTATTTCCAGTGTGTATCCAGTTGGGCAAGAAAAATGGATTCAGGAACAGCCTTGCTGCCTGGCAGGGTATTTGACGTTCATGGCCTTCTGGCTAAGAGAAGTGCATTGTCCTGTGCAGGGAATACAGTTCCTGATGTGTCCTTGTTTTGAGGACTTTATGTCCATGGCTGGCTGGAACCCGGATCTTGCTCCATCGCAGCCGTGTTGTGACCTGGTGCTGCAGCACCTCCAAGCCTTGAGTGCCAGCCAGCCCCACCCTTCTCATCCCTTCCTGCACGACGTGGCTGATCCGGAATGCCTGGGCAGGAGGGTGGGAGCAGGCCAGGCGTGGTACTGACAGTTCTGCACGGTTTGTGGGTCAGGGGCCTGTGATGAGCTGTTGGTATGGCCCACATGGTCTTCTGTGGCTTTTCTCATATATTTATCCAGGTGTGGTTTTTCTGTTTTGTTTTGTTTTGTTGTTTTGTTTTTTTTTTAAATCACATAAATTTCAGCATCCTCTGTCAAATATAGATGTTTCTCTGTATGTAAGCACATGCCGTGGTGTAAGTGGGCAGAATCTTGAGCCATTTTGTTTATTTTTTTGGTGAAGTAACGGTGCTAGAGTAAAAGTATAGGGAAAAGTGAACAGTCTTCTCACCTGCCCTTTTTCCCCAAGCTTTTCCTATTTTCCAGTGATGTTTCAGCAAGATCTATCTAGATTTGTCTGAAAATGGAGCTCATGCCAAAATCTTAACCTGAAGAGTTTTTGAAAAGGAAAGAAAGGCTTAACTCATCATTTATTTTTTTTCCATTCTTGATTTTTGTGAAACCTCACATCCTGCATTTTGTGGTTTGCTTGTGGACTTGGGCTGCAAATGGCGAGTTCAGGCCCAGACCAAAAACACAATGGTGGCCTTCTGTGAAGTTATTGATTAACTGGACTGCCCTGCTCCCTTGTGACTGATATCTGGATTCTGGCAGTGATACAGCCTTTCCTCAGGGCTCAAGGAATATTATTTATGAGCAGGTCACAGAAATATTACTTCTGTTTTATGTTCTTGTGAGACTCTGTCGTCTGACCTTCATAAATGATCTGGTCACAAGTCAGAGGACTGAGAGAACACAAGTTATATTCTGAAATGCATATTTTCCTCCTTCTGTTGTGTTTTACTGGATTCAAGAGTCAGCTGTGACTGCACTGCGAAAATAGGCTCCGTGAATTTGAGTGCAGAAATATGTACGTAGCTGTCTAAGAAGTAGCTCAAATTACTTTATACAGTGTGTGTGAAACACTGCACTGTTTGAGATGTGCAAACTGGGACTGATGCATAGGATGCCTTCCAGTTCCACTGCTGTTTCCTGCTAGCCTGAACATATGTTTCAGTGCTAAAGAGCTCCCTTGTGGAAGCAGCTCTTTGTGATGGACTCTGAGCAACTTCTTCTTTTTTCTCCTGAAATTCTGGAGTTGGATTGGGATATCTTAGAGGCTGGAGTAGGAATCTGTAGAAGTTTTTTTTAAATATCTGTCCAAGAGTACTTATTGTATGTAAATAACTTGTTTATTTATGATACTGAAATAGTGCTTCAAAACTGGGGATTCATAAGGTCACACTCGAGGAGGCTAATTTTTCTGTCTTATTTCAGTAGCACAGAAGCTTCTGCCAGCGTTTTTTAATTTCATGGAGAGCCCGTGCTGGTGCAGAATGGAACTGATTACCACTCACTCTGCACAGGACAGAGGCAAATGAATAGGTTGTACTCCAGAAAGAGAGATGTGAGATCTGTTTATCTGTTTCTGGAAGAAATTAGATCGGAGCTCCTGACCCTGAGCGGCAGGGAGAAAGAGAAACCCAGCCGTGAAACCTGTTGGGTTTGAGGCAAATATCTGCAGGAATGCTGCCTGAGGTGGTAGGAAATTCATTAGTGTGTTTTTTCACTTTTGTGAAGGAAGAAAACCAGAGGAATACCTAATAAGCTTAACTGTAGCAGATCCACAGAATAAGCCTAAGTTGATTAAGTTTTTACAGGAACCTTGAGACACTGAAAATCATCGGGTGCTATATGTAAAAGGCCTGACTTTTGGCAAGCACGAGTACTCGGTGGTCTGGCCTGTGCTGTGGAAGGAGTGGTGTGGACAGCTGGGAATACACTTGGAGGTTTGTGAGCTGGCAGTGGGGTGTGCAGGCAGAATTTTTGGTGCAAGGCAGATAGCAGCTGCAGGGGCAAAAGGGAAGCTGCTATCCGAGAGGTGCAAAAGGGAAAGCAAGCTGAGGTCAGTGGGAGAGGCCTATCTTGCTCTCCAGATATGATGTACACATTTAGTGAACCCACTAGCCAGGCGTTGGAAAGGGGGAGAAAAGGTGCTGAATGTAGTACTGAGGGGCTGGATGAAATGCAAGCAGCACACACAGTGTCTGTTCTTGATAACTAATTCAGGAGAATATATTCTCTAGTTTTTTAGTGGAGAGAGATAACCATTCCTGTTAACCACTATACGCTTTTTGGGTCAGTTACAGCAGTATTTTTATTTCTGAGCACCAATATCTTCCATTACCTGGGAAGTACTACACACATCTTCTACTGTGCTTGTTTGAGGTTTTGTCTTGAAACTTGTGTGTTTTCAGAAGGCTGTGTTTGAGCAGAAATGACTGGCAAGTTAAAGCAAACAATTGCTTTTCCTCTATTAAACACAATGACTTAAGGAAGAGAAACAGAAGTCAGTTGTTTAAGGAACACTCATGCAAACCAGATTGTCTAGGTTTTTTTTGAGAGCAAAACAAAATCAACTTAATACTGTTTGGGAATAACCATCAGACAGTTTTTCCATACTCCTTTCGATTTAACTGCTTTATCACTTAAATCTGACTGAAGAATGTGTACAAAAAAGTTCCTTTATTAAAATTAGGCATCTATTTTCAAATTGGATAAGTAAGGCCACAGGCAGAAGGTTCTTGTTGGTGCAGGTGGTAGGTTTGTATTTTACGTACTGCAGTGTATGTGTTTCAGAATCTGAAAACACCTAACAATCTATTTTACTAAAATCTTAGGAATCATCAGTTGGTATCCTTGCAGCAAGCAAGGAAGTATTGTAGCCCCTTTGAGCTTATAAAGGTCCTAAATTGATTAATATAAGAGAGTGTCCCTTAAAAAGCACATTCCCATTCCTGAGAAACATCCTATTGGGTAGTGTAAAACATGTTGAAATGCTTTAAAACATGCATAAGCATGCTGTCTTCTTTGTGTCCTGGTTGTGAGTTGTAGTAAGCAGCCTCTTCCAGGAACTAGTGTAATGAGGACAGAACATTATAATGAGGAATTCTCTGAAAAGTAGTGTACCTTTTGCTTTAAAAAAAACCAAAGCAGTAGTAATCAGAGTGATTCATTCTTCTAAATGGTAGTTTTGTGCCTTCTGAAATGGAGGTCTTTTGTAAGAAATCAAATTCATGCTAGAACTTAAAATTGGTGGTTAAATTTTTGAAAGGAATCGATTTAAATGGAAGGACAGTTCAGAAACTAACTTTTTGATAGATGTGAGGGACTGAACTCTGCTTAGCTGTCCTTTTTATTATTATAATTTTGAAGTAGTTAAATACTTGACCTTGTGCTTTCACCTGCCGCCTGTCTTCATGGAAGGGCGAGTGTGTGTTGCTGGGTTAATTCTTAATGAAAATATTTTAACTGGTTCTGCTCCTACAGGAATCTGCAAAGTAAAAGCTTGTTTTTCATGTGAGGTGGGTTTCTGCTTTGTGCTGTGCAATAGATGAGATGCCAGAGGCCTTCAATGGAAACCATCATCTGTTGTTCATAGCCACTGTAGTAATTTATATTTTCATATTTTTATTTGGTTCTTTTTTTGGGCTTGGACACATTCAAAGATGTAAGCCCTTAAGACTACAGGATAAACTAGACAAAAGTAGATATGTTTGCATTAAGAGGCTTTACTCATCCTCAGTGCAAAGGTCACTTTTATTTTAAAAATAGAAGCTTAAAATGTGGAATCACATAGTTGAGTTGGATCTTCCAAGTTGTATTTTTTTAGGGAGATGTTCTTTAAGGAGTAAGGTGCTTTGTGAAGTTGGTGGTTCCTGGCACATGGAATCTTTGTGGTCTGCCTCTTCCCCTTTTGTGCTGTTACTATTTCAGTTTCACTTAGGAGGTTTTTGAACGATGTCTTTTTTGTTGGTGCATATATATGTAAAAAGGCCTGGGCCTTGCACCCTGACTCTGTGGTGTGGCTAAAAATATGCACAAAGTACATCTGTGAATCCATGAGAATGGACATTAATTATTTTTTAACTCGATGAGAGCTAATGTAGTGTTTCGTGCTGATTGGCTCACATTTTAACATTGGAAAAATGTAATTAAGATTGCAGACTCTTCTACCTTGTTCACCCTTGTATATTTTGTAACAGCTTGCCAGGAGGAACTGTGATTTACAGCCCTGGTGCAACAATGATGTTTTGAGCTTGCTGTGATCTAGAAAAGATGTAACTTAGTGCTGTCTCCTACAGGGTTCTCATACCTAAGGCAGCTGGGATCCAGTGGGAAAAGCACGTTCTGTTCTGTGTGACCTGTGCTCTGGAGCTGAGTGCTTTTGGAGTGGGGAGCAGTGCAACTGCAAGGGCCCTGTCAGAAGGTTCCAGATGGCTTCAGCCTTAGTGATTCTCTTCACTGTCTGTATTTTGAATGCCTGTATCCTTGATTTTATTTAATAACATAGGCTACAAAAAAACCCCCGAACAACACCAACAAAAAACGCCAAACCAACCCCCCCCCCCCCAAAAAAAAAAGGAACGCCAAAACAACAGCAAAACAAAAAGACCCACCCCAAAAGCCAGCCAGCCAACCAACCAATGAAAGAAAAAAACCAATGGAAAGAGCAGCTGGTGGTGTTCTGAATTTACTGCAGATTGTTGCTTAAGTAATGCACTCTTATAGATTGAGTCCTGGAATTTTTTTTTCTTTCTTAAACTTTATTCTTACAGTGCATCTCTTAATAATGTAGCTCTTGTGCTTTTACACCCCCCAAAAATATAGCAGGCAATAATTGAAAGGATTTTTTTTTCTTTGTGTTTTTTCTGGCTAATTTTAGAATAATTTGAATACATATAACAATCAATTTCAGCTGTAAGCAGCATGTTCTAGGATCAAGGTTTTAGGAATGTGCCAAGAAAAAAGTACATTCTTGTAAAGAGACTGTTATTGTGCAGATCAGAATCTGTAGTTGCCCATAGACTTGTATTGATCTGCATATTCACTATGCAGAGTGTTGAAAAAACAAAATTTCTTTTGGTGTGAGAACTGAGATTGACAAGGATCTCTGAAACTTATTGTCAGATAAGTAAACAAGTCTTGTTTTATTTTTAAATAGCTATTCGTGTTACTTTTACTGTTATAATTTTCTGTGTCACAGTTTGCCCAGTTATGATTCTTTCCTTATGTATTTATGCAAATTTCAGGATAAGCAGCATTAGATTGTTAAATGTTATTCTAGTCTAAAAAAACTAACAGTTCAGAACTCCTTAATTTTGCTTTTTAAAGATAAGGCAATTGTTTATTTGTCTGTGTTCTCACAGATGATTTTAAGATGTTAAATGTGTGAAATAGTATTTAAAAAAGTTAGAATCTTGGTAAGATGGATGTTGAGCAATTAATTGGACAGAAAACAAAGATCTACAGTGTGGTTAATCTGGTGTTGTCATGCTCTGCTTTTAAGTGAGTATAATGCATTAGCACTGGTCTTCATAGCTTGTTCATGGTTCAGCCAGTGAGTTTTGATTAAAAAAAAAAAAAAATTAAGCTCTGCTTTGTGGGAGAATGTGCATCTGTTGAGGCAGAACACTTGGTGCCTGTAGCTGCTGCCAGGCTGGGATGTGGTGGGACCAGAGGGCTGGATCAGGACCATGGGCCCTGCACTCAGAGGGCCTGGCCTGGGAGAGCCTTCTCTAATCAAAAGAGCTTAGGATCACGTGGTTACTTCTGGTCCAGATGACTCCTGCATTATAAAGAAATTCAACCTTGCCACCATCTGAAATAAAAATCTGACCAATAGTGATGCTCCCAGGCCCACCAGTGTGTTTTTGGCTGTATCAGGGTGAAGTTATTTGCTAGGCTGGCTAGTTGATATTTCAGTGGGTATATGAATTTAATGGTCATCTAAAGTATTTCATTTCCTCAGCAGTGCCTTAAACACCATTTCAGACATGAATTGAGGCAAGCTGGTGATTAGATGACTCCTTCTGGATTTACCTTCTTGAGTTTTGAAGTAAATTTGCAATACCTGTAGCACTTCGGTGTGCTGCTCTAGTTCTGTGATATGCTTTTGGAAGGAAGGAGTAAGGAATGTGTCAGTTTGCAAAATAAACATGAATCAGACAATCAGACGGCTGGAGTATCATCAGTAATGCTCTTCTACTTGATTTCCAAAAATGTGCAGTGAGGAATCTCTTGTGAGGACAGCACCTACTCTGTAACCACTTAACTATTGCCTTTATTAATTGTGACTTCTCCAGCCATGCTGGGTGTAGGAAGGGACCAGGAGAAGGACAAAGCTGGGGCTGGCTGGTATTGAAAGTGTATTTGATAGACTGAAAGAGCAAGGGGCTCTGTGAGTAGCTGAAAATCTTTGATTGCAGCCTCCACATTTCAGCAGTTGCCCTCTCTGCAGTGTTTGGAGAAGATGCACCTATAATGGTATTTCTGAAATGACTGCTATGCTGTTGAGCAGGAGCATGGAGCCTCTTGTTAGGCTTACTGTGCTAAGGCTGCAAACTGTGATTACTTGTGTGTTCCCTCTCCATTAAGCTGTTATGTAAAATGTAGCTTGTTCTGGTTCAGCTCTGTACTGAAATATTCTGGTTGCTCGAGTGTTCCTCAGAAATAGGTGCTTTTTAAACTGGATAATGTTTTTCTATTTAAATAAGAATGCTTTTTGGAACAGGGTGATACCATGATCTCTTTGGTATTTATACTTTCCTTTCTTCATGTCTTTCCTTTTATCCTTATAAAGGAAAAAGTGCAGTGAGAATAACTGTCAAAATACATGAAATACCGAATACTATTGACCAAAAAGCTAAATCCAGAGATAAATTGAAGCAGGAGCAGTAGGTAATAAATAAAAAGGTAGCGTAGGCTTTTTCCTTTCTGCTTGGCATTGATTATTATCCCTTGGTTCCAAGCAGTTTCCAGCTTTGAGTTGTTCATACAGCATCTGCATTTGGCATTCCTATAGGAGAAGGTGCTGCTTCTCTCTAAATGCTGCTATTAACAAAAGGCCCAATAGTCCTTCTGTAACTGGAGCTTAAGAACCTCTCTGTTAACGTTTTGCAGGAGTGCTGTGCTTAAAGATTATTTGAGTTGTTCTTAACATAAACATCTGGAATTCTTCTTGAAGGAAAAGCATTTCTATGTCTTATTTAATAGTGAAGTCATTTTGAAAGGACAGTGAGCCATGTGGTGTAGTGACTGAGCTTTCTTTGGGTTTTCTTATTTTAAGGTTTCATGGAGAAATACTTCTGTACAAGATGAAATAGTTTTCTGTGTAGCTGACTGCCTGTAATAAAAACTGGCACTTAAGTGCTTTGCTAGACTGCAGTTCACATTCACTAATGTGCTTTAGAAAACCAACTGGTTCAATCTGTCTTTAGAAATTATTTTGTCTGCAGGTACAGGAGAGTTCATCTTAGAAATGTGCAGTTGAAGGGGATCTCCCGGGCATCTCAGTTCACACTGCAGCCCTTCCTTGGAGAAGGCCTGGATTGCTTTGAGGGGATGAGAAACTGGAGGATGCTCCCCAGGCACTGAGTGATGAGTGTCCAGGAGGGACCATAGTGTGGCTGTTGTGTCCCAAGGGACAGCTGCCCTGTCTGTGCACTGCCCACGGGCCTGGAGGTGCATGACCCCTTCCCTGCACTGTTCCAGCTGTGTAGGGAAAAATAGCGTGGGTAAGGGGAGGAGAGATTCTGTGTTACCAAGGTACATAGTGTGTCCCAGTGAAAAAGGAAGAATTGCAGCTGGATGGAGATAGAGGGGTGTGCAAAGCGACAGCTTTCTGCTAAAAATCTGATGTCAGAGTGTATCAGCTGTATGAGATAAAAGGAATCATCCACTCCAGTATCTTCTTTTTTAAGATTTTTTTTCCCCCCCTAAAGATGTTTTAAAGCAGTTTATACTTCTCTGGTCTCTTGGAGACATTTTTTATATATATAAGCTTTTGTAATGTTTTATTTGACTGGAATTTAAGTGCTTTTTAAAAAAACCCTAAATTTTCAAAAAGTCCCCACTGGATTTAAAGAAGCGCTTTTGATGGATAGTTTTCAGTTTGAGTGTCCTACAAAAACAGCAGAAATAACTTTACAGGAAGATACAATTAACTTGCTATTCACAATGCTTAGCCTTAACACTCTGATCTGATGCTCACTAGCTCTGATGTAAGGAGGACCAAGTGATGCTGCTGTGGACTCTTCACTGTATTTGACTGCTCTGTGGGATTATCAAGGGAATAGTTTAAACCTGTGAATTGGTTACCTGCTGAAATACTGCTCAGATGAGAGCTGAGAAGGAGGTTTGTTAGTCAGGTCCCACAGCAGACAGCAGTGTGCCCTGGCTGCTCTCTGCATTCAGCACCACCCCAGTGCTAAGCTGATCTCAGACCTGTGAGCCAGGATCTTTGTGTGCTGGAGCTGTGCTGATCTCAGATACCAGAGGTGCTGTGCTGCTCCCCTGTGCCAAGAACAAAACAGAATTGATCTTGGGAGTTTCTTTGCTACAGGCTGTTTGATGCTGTGCAGTGACAGGACTGGGGTGTTGCACAAAGCAAACTGGAGAGTAGAAGTGCTGAAACGAGAGAAGAGTTCTGCAACCAAAGGTACAGAAAACCTGAGAGCTCTGTTGCCTCAAAAATGGCATTCATAAGTATTTGGAGGGGAGTCAATGTCTGTGAGTCTCTTAGAGTTGTTTTTCTGCCCTGTTTGCACAGACAATTGTGAGGATGAATTTAGTAGGTGATTAGTAGGTCATATGATTTTGAATTATTTTAGGACATGAAAAATGTTAAATAAAAATGTATTTGGTGTTCATGGTGTAGTCAGTGCCTTTCTTCCCTTGTGTGCTATTTTTATCTAGCAAATCTTTGAACAACAAATCAAACATGTGGGGGTAGCGTGGGCATTGGCTGCTCTGTACTGACAAGCAGCCTGTCCTTCATGGGCAGGGATGGTGCCAGC
Organism: Sturnus vulgaris; assembly: GCF_052056855.1. Classification (NCBI taxonomy): domain Eukaryota; kingdom Metazoa; phylum Chordata; class Aves; order Passeriformes; family Sturnidae; genus Sturnus; species Sturnus vulgaris. The sequence goes on along the minus strand of NC_142256.1, from coordinate 11,789,495 downwards.
AACTCTCCCTCTCCCTGTTTGCTGAGTTTTACTGTGGCAGAACTGGGGTGACCAAGACAGTCTTGACGTGCTAAAACTCCTATCCCAAAGTTGTTGATGGCTCAGGCATACATAGGGAGGCTATTCCCTGCTGCAGAACCTACTGAGCAGTGCTGAGGCTGGGTTCAGGAGATTACAAAGAGGTGAAGATACTTCAGCATTTGGGAAGCAGCCTCTTGAATTGTATTGCATATTGCCCTGGGTGTCCAAAAGAATAATTCACTTCTGTACAAAACAGACACCTGCTTGACTTTGGCTCAGACATGAGGGAGTCTGAGTTGTGATCATGTGTAAAGTCACCAATGAACAGAAAGGTAATTTTAAAATGAGTCATTCTGGTGATTTGGGAGGCAAAATGCTCTGCTGGTTTCACTGTCTTCCTATGGTACTGGGAAATTCTGTAGCAGGAGTAGTTTCAGATTTCAACAGCTAGATTTTTTGTCTTACCTGATTTTTCTCCAAATGATTGCTGCTGTCAAGCTAGGATGCCACAGTCATATTGTCTTAGGGTAGTCTGTTTACCTAAGATGGGTGCATTTAATAATAACTTGAATTATTGAGAAACTTAAATACTTCAAACAAGTTGTAATGTCTGAAATGCAGTTGTTCTTTCTAGGCAAACATTAGCAGAACTCTTAAAAATCTGTATGTTTGACTGAATACTGAGTACTTATTGTAACACAGGCTGTTGTGATTGGCATGCAGGATTGCAAATTGTCTTGGAAGATTATTTTTAGTAACGTTGCAGTTTTTGAATTAGATCTGAAAGCAATCCAGTGAAAAATAAACTATGCAGCTCAGTGTTATGGCATTGCTTATTAGAAGCTCTAAAGACAAAGACCTGGAACCTCCAAAGCATCACATCCCTGGACTTCTTGAAGCTGATGAAACAGGGAACTGCTTTGGACCTGGAATTCTTGCCCTCTAATGCCGAGCCTTTGGCACTGCCCCTTTTTTCTACCAGCTGACTGAACTATACCAAAAACTAGTTGTAAAGAATAAAAGAAAAAAAGCACAGCGCCAATCAAAGCCAGAACAGACCAACAATGAACCAGTAAAAAAACTACATTAAGACCTTGTAACTTGACAGATAAGCCAGTGTAGCTGAGATTTCAAGATCTCTGTGTTACAGGTATTAAAAGCTTGGTACTGTTTTACTTGTACATCAATATTGCTCCCTTTTATGTGATAAAGGTGAGGTGGAGTGGTTTGGTTTTGTTTTTTGACTCTCACTACAGTATATTATAAGATTTTTCTTTCTAGTGTCTTGCAACTAAAATCTTCTGTTTCTCCAAAGTCTTGAAGGTCTTTTTAAGCTACTGACTCTGACAAGATCTTCATTTGCTGTTCACCTCTGTTCCTTTGATGTTCAGTTAGTCCTGATTCTTCTTGGTCTAAGTAAGGCCTCTTTTTCTTCACTGGATTTTTCACCTTGGTGTTTGAATTCTCCTTAATCCTGGCCTTTCTTCTGCTGTAATAAGCTGTTTTGACCTTACCTGCTTCTTGAAGCAGCTGAAATACTTCTCTATCTGTGTGGTGGAATATAGAGCAGGCCATGGATTTGTCTGAAAACCAAGTCACCAGAGAAAAATGTTTCTTTTTAAGTATGTTATTTCTTGTCAGCATGACTTGCTCCCAAAGGCTGAAGCCAGGAGCTGGAAGGTGGTGTGATGTTTCCAAATCTCTGGGTGGTTGTAGGATGGTATCCAGAGCTTGCAAAAGGCCAAATGACAGAGCATTTTTGCCTGTTGTTGGCATAAGCAAAGAGGGTGAGATTTTTGATTTCAGTACTTATTTTTTTGTAGCTGTCTTTGAAAGTCTTTTGGTATGTGTTTAGAGCCTGAAATTATTTGTTCATATAAATTATCAAAGGAAAGGCCAGTAATATACCGGCAAGGTAAAGGCTGCTCAGATTGCTATTAATAAATTCTGGGCATAAAAGTGACTAAGTTGGAATGTAATATTGAAGATTAGAAGAAACTACTCTCACTGTTCAAATTGGTTCATAAACAACTGGAATAACTAATATTCAGTTCTGGCTTCTTAGTTACTAACCTGTAGAGGATACATAATTTTGTGGAATGTATTTGTGTTTGGTCCTTTAAGGTTGTGGGGTTTTGGTTGGGATTGTTTTGCTTTTTAGTGTTTCTCCTGGCAAGTAGAGCCAGTGGTTTTGTTTGGATTTTTTTTTTTTTTGTGTATGTGTGTGGTTTTTTGTTTGTTTTTGTGAGTTTTTTGTAAGCAGCTTTAGTGGCAGTATTTTGAATTTAGGAAGGATTATTATTTAATCACTTTAACATGAATTCATTGTGCATCTGCTTGGTGTTGGGTACTTGACTCTGTTCTGCCCAAAGAATGTTCCTACTGTATATATGGAAAGGAGAATGTACAGACTTCTTAGGGGCTGGAGTTTCTGTCCCTGAAATACATTTCATTATATACACTGGCTTGAGTCTTTCTGGAGAAAAACATTTTAAAGAAACAGACCTTCTTGTCATTGATTCAAGTGCTTTTGATTCAAGAATCTTTTTGAGGATAAGGTAGAGAATGCAGTACATTAACTAATCAGATTTTTATTTAGACCTGGTTATGGAAATCTTGTATTTGCTGCTCTTGTTTTCATTATGAGAAGTTCTTCCATTTTACTCTGTTTATTTCAAAGGTACAGTTCTCCTTGGCTTTATCTTTAAAGATCCTGTGAGAGCTGTAAGATGAAAAATAGTTTTCTTGGACAGCCAGCCTATGGTGATCAGCTGCTCCTTGTACCTTCAGCTTTCCTACTTCTGCCTGGGGAAATGGTACATGTTTTATTTTGCAGGCAGTTGACCACACTGCAGCAAGATCAAACAGAGAGCTGGAAGCTGAGCAAACATTTTCACAACGGGAAAATAGCAGAATCTCCAAATATCAGTGAAGACTCTTACTGTTTATTTTATAAAGAATACTCTTATATTCATTGGAGTTCAAATCAAGAAATGTAGACTGGGAATAGTGTTTCTTTTGTAAATGTTTTGTTCCCCCATGTGCTTTTGTAACAAATGGTCTTTGCTGGGGAACACCTTTTGAACTCCAGCCTGGCTGTTCCCAAGAACATTGATGGGTGTTTTTGCCAGAAAAAAGGGAGCAGTCTCCCCTATATTTATGGGTCCATAGAATTCAGACAAAACTATTTTGGTAACTGTTCACTTAAAATTGTTTAAGAGAAGCTTTGTTAGGAGAAGGCAAATCATCTTGTTGGGATTTGGTGCTATTTCACTCTGAAAAAAAAATACCATTAGCCAGGTCACTTTTACTCCAAAACAGTGAGCCTATGCTTGCACTTCATTTTTGTCTTGAGCTGACCACAAGTGTGGGAGGTTGCTCTGGCTCTGCTGATGAGATGCTTTATTTTAAGTTGTGGTTGTGTGTGAGTGTTGGTGATGTTTTACTGAGAATTACCTGTTTCTTTTGAGCTTCCAGGGCAGTTTAATCATAAAGGTGAACCAGTCTTGTTGAAAGTCTGTTCTTTCTTTGCCCCACTGCAGAGTTTTCTCTCTTGTATCCATTGCATTAATCTCAAGCTTGAAGAACTGGTTAAGGGAGCTAAGCAGAAAGCTTTTGTTGTATCGTCTTATGATAATTCTTCATTCTGAAAAGAAATGCACCCAGCTCAGGCTTGTCAACTCAACAGAAGTATTGATCATCACATGTGCTTTCTACTCAATTCTTACATTCTTTTACAGTTCTGAACATGTCTGTCCTAAGACCATTTACAGAGCCCTCAGTGTGTACTAAAGATTGGCAATGGGATAGAGCTGCTTAAAGAAGCACAGGAAAATCCTGTCCTCTCGTGTTCTTGCACAGCTTGGCACAGCCAGCAGGTGGTTGCTGCTGAACCCAGTGCACAGGGAGGAGAACCTGCTTCACCTGCAGGATGTGTTGCTCGGGGGTTGTCCCAGCAAAAGTCAGGCTGTCTGGAGTGATCCTGTCCATGTCTGAGTAGCTGGGATTCCTGGTGGAGCACGGGAATGTCTCTGCTGCCAGACCATAGCGAGCCTGGCTCAATAACTGCTTGCAGGAGTGCCTTGGAGAGTACGGTGTAATAGCAAGGCTGAGAGTTATGGGAATATCCAGCACTTCCAAGCTTTGGTTGTTTACCTGAGACATCTTTAAATCTTGTACCAATTCCCTGTGAGCTGGTCTTTTCTAAAATAGCCTCCCAACTGTGCAGCAAACCACTTTTAAGGGAAGGGTATGTGAGTCACACCTGTTGGGCCTGCTTACCAGCAGGTCCAGAGTGCTTGGTTGGACTGATCCATCCTCATCATTTGCTGTTCCTTTGATCCCTAAGCTTTGTCAGCAATAACTTTTTAAATACCTCCAAAATTTTAAGCTGTTACACTGAGACAGTAAACGGTGATTTAATTCTTACATAGGGTATTTGCAGCCACTCCTTTCTTTCCTTCCAGACTTAACTTATGGAAAAAAGGACAAAAAGAGAACAAATATATGGCAGAAGAAGCAGTGACATGCTGCTTTTATCTTGGTTTTACCTTTGCTGTTACTTTGGCAGCTGCATTTCTGATTTCATAATTTGTCAGTTTCTCCTAAAAAAAAAATTCACATGCTAAATCCAAATACTTCTATTAACAGCATCACCTCTACAACAATTTTCATGATAATGCAAAGTTTTTCCAGTGCTTGACAGTGTGTATGTTTCTTGAGTCTCCCATTGTAGGTGTAACCATGTTTCACATCAAGTTGTGCATACCTGGATTAGGTGTGTGCAGCATGTAAATGGTGCAGTGCATCCGTTAATCAGGAATATAATTAATTTTTGTTGGGAAGAGAGATAAATGCCAACTTGCAGTTGATTGCAGTTTGCTGCTAGAATAACTAATAAGCTTTTTTGTTTTATGTAACAGGCTGGATGGAAGGAAAACCATGCAACATTCATGAATGAACTGAAAAATCTTCAGGCTTCAGGACTAACAACCCTTGGTCAGGCACTCAGGTCATCGTTTGACTTGTTAAATCTCAATAGATTAGTGTCTGGAATAGACAATTATGGACAGGTAACAAATTTATTTATAGTCTTCTGGCTTTTATATTTCTATATTTTTTTAAATTATAGTTGGTGAGGGATTTTGGTGGTTCAAGTTTGTTTTTGCATTTAATTTTTTTTTTAATGTTGTATAGCTCTGTGTAAGAGCTTGAACTGGGAACTCTTTTTTTCTTATTATGGCTACTGAAAAGACCCTGGAATATGCTAGCACTTTTTTCCTTACTGAAGTACAAAGAGGCAGAGAAATGCCCCATCTGCAGTCACACAGAAGTCGCCCATTTTGTGTAGTTCTGTGTGGTTCCACACTTATTAAAAAAATTACAGGATAATTTTGGAAGATTGCTTATCTTATTGTTTATTTTATAGTGACAAAAATACAAGCCTCTAAGCCTGTATGTTAAGGCTGCTCTTGCCATTGTTGTGCTTTTGTCTGTAGGGAAGGAATCCATTCTTTTTGGAGCCATCTATTTTGATTACCATCACAGACGGAAACAAACTGACAAATACAGCTGGAGTCCAAGAGGAGGTAAACTTGCATTAAGTTCTTTCAAGTTATGATTGTGCAAGTTGTTGCTATGCTGAGATGAATATTAATAGGTTTTTTTTCCTGCTAATTGTACTTCTTCATCGTTGACCTGTTTTTATAGAGAATAGAGCCAGCTATCTTGTCACTGCCCAGCCCCTAAATTCATAGTCTGTAAGTGTTTTGAGATGAGAACTTCAGATAAATTAGTGGGTTGGAGAGAAACGGGGTCCTTTACAGATAAATGAATGAATTTGGATATGATGTTTTTAGCTGGTTTGTCAAATACTGGAAAATGTTCTTAAATCTTTTTTTACCAGCTTCATCTTCCGTTGAATTCTCCTTTGCCTGGAAGTGAACTAACCAAAGAACCATTCCGTTGGGATCAAAGGCTGTTTGCTCTGGTGCTGCGTTTGCCAGGAGCTGCATCTGCTGAACCAGAGCAGCTTGGGAGTGTGCCTACTGATGAGTCTGCTATCACACAGATGTGTGAGGTTACAGGAGGTAACTGGATGCTTTTTTGCTTTGCTTCATATTTAGCATTTGCCTTGAAATATTTCTTTTCCTTTAATTCACCTTCACCTCTTCCTCTTTTCTCTGAATTGCTCTGTGTCCATATGAATCCGTGTGGTGCATTCTTGGATTCCAGTAGCACAGCAGAACTTATTCCTATTTCAGATCTAAATGTGAGAGCATTTTCTAAATGCAGTAGGAGGTTTTGGAAAATTTCTTTGGTTATTCTGGAGGTTGGCTTTGCTCATCATGAGGGTTTTTTAATTTTTTTTTTAATTTAATTGTTGGATTGGGCAGGACTGCTATTAGTAAGATGTTAATTCTGCTGCAGGGCTGATAAGCTAAATTTAATCTTTAAAAAATTAATTCTGGAGCCTATTGCTTGATATGTTGATTAGAATTTTTTTTTTAATTGGTGCTTGGAGAAGTTGTTGTGTGGGAGGAGGAGGTTTGAGTAGACAAAAGCAGATAGATTACATAGTCTTGGTGAAATCAGGCCTTCCTAAGGGCCTCTATAAACTTGGCCTTGGTCCAGCCTGATGAAGCCTTAATGACCTCTTTTTAGTAACAAGTAAAATCTCAGCAGGTTGTGGGGTTTTGGTGCTTTTTCTTGGTTGTACTGCATTTGCAAAGTACTTTGCCTTTTACATAAATTTGTACAGAGCTTGTTGCTGTTATTTTGGATAAAATTGCAGGCTTTGGCAGTGTGACTTAGGTAATAAAACATCTTCCTTAAGTAAGATTATTCAGAATTTGCTTTTCTGTTTCCCCATGTAATTTCTCTCTTGCATAGGTCGTTCGTACTGTGTTCGGACACAAAGAATGTTGAATCAATGTTTAGAATCTTTAGTTCAAAAAGTCCAAAGTGGAGTCGTTATTAACTTTGAGAAGTCAGGACCAGACCCAGCTCCTATTGGAGAAGGTACAGTGATTGTTGGGTTTTTTTCCCTGCTTTCTAATGTTTAAGACAAAATGTTTTGTTTGTATATAAGTATCCTTAAGTGTCTTCCATGTCCTTCCTGCTACTTTTCCCTGTAGTGTACAGGATGCATCTTCTACAAGTGTTAGTTTGATCCTTGCTAAGTTAAATGATGCTATATGTCTGCACATGCTTGTATGGATCATCTACTGCTGGCTGGCTCTATGTCACTCCTTTTATGTCTTTTTGGATGGCTGAGGAAAGTGAATGTTTGCAGGAAGCATTTAAGTTTGAATTATGGTGTTGTCAAGACTGTACTTAAAATAATTAAATCTAGCAGTAGTGTGTTTAAACACTTAAACATCTCTAAAGCAATCTCAATGCTTAATTTTCTGTACATTTTCATTCTGCTAATTGATCACAGAAAAGTAAGTTTTAGGTGAATGGTGTTAGCTGCGAGTGAAAAACTGCTAAAAACAAGGAATTACTTTGCTCTCTGAGAGTCAAGCACGTAAGAAGAAAGTGCACTCTAAATGTGAAGCAGGTCTTCAGATTTGCAGAAGTTCATGGCTTGAAGGAAGAGGAGAGGGCTGACCAGTTCCAGTTTAGGAAGTTAGGGTCCTGGAATATCAGAAAACATAATAGCTGTTAGCATCACCTGAACATTCTAGCAAAGTCAGCTTTCTTCCTGCTTTCATTTTGGAATCAGCTTTTTCTGTATTTTTTTTTTCCTTTTGCTTATTTAAAGAAAGCTTTCCTATAATGGTGTGCTGGACAGCACAGCAACAAATTCCCATATCTCTGGTGGCCCAAATGTTCTCTCCTATGTGGCAAAACAACTGGTGAAATTTGGGAGGGGTTTTTTGTTTACTTCATTTTTGTCACATTTGAATGGTGATGGACTGTGGATATGAATGTATAAAAACGTCAAGACTTTTCTCTGTGGGAATTGAGGAAGTCCTAAACTAGAGAGAAATACAATAGGATTTACTCAAGCTGTAAAAATCAGTGTTTTTATAATGCAGAGAAACCAAACTGATGTGTCACTGAAACATGGCTTCCACAGTATTACTGGCCAATTCTCTACAGTAAGGAAAAATAGTAATGTAAAATCTTTATGGAGCAGGGAAGATTGGTTAAGTGGGTGATCTCTGCTGTGCTGTTTGCTTTGAAGAGCAGTCTTTGAAAACTAGAACAGATGAGTTCTTTGTCCTCAGTGTGCAGGGGTGTCTGTGCTGGTGGACTGGCAGAGAACACTGGCCTTTGCAGCAGGCGGTGGGGTTTTTAAGTGATCTGTGAATTGTTGTAATTAAAAATGTGGCAAAAGCTGCTTCCTGCAAGATGGATCCAACTTCTCCAAGAAACTTTGCTCTTCTTTGAGTTTCCACTAGTGGCAGCATGAGTCAGTGAGCGATGCAGCCCATGTAGAAATTAAAATACCAATTCTCAGCCTTTCCAGGTGCAGCAGAACCAGCAGCAGTAGCTTGGTGCTGCCTGTGGGAGCTCAGACTCTGAGCTTAAGCAAATACATTTTCCATAACACGTGAGAATGCCTCGCTGCACTCACTGTGTAATGGCTGTGCCACAGGAGCAGAAGGGAGATCAGGGCAAATACTGTAATTTTCTCAGATGATTCTGTGATACACCTGGATGCATAGGTTATTTCAGTCTCTGATGTAAAGATCTGTATGTCGTTGGAACAAGAGTAATGAAATGCCTTACTGGCTGCTAAATACAGAAATGTTGCTAGCAGACAAATGCATGCATGTAGCTTTTCATTTTCTTTTTGTTTGTTATTTTGCTTTGTTTAAATTTTAGATGGACTTGTTGATTCATCCAGGCCCATCAATTCATTTGCTTCTCAGCCGTGGCATAGTTGTCATAAACTCATTTATGTACGGCCTAACCCTAAAACGGGTGTTCCTGTGGGGCATTGGCCAATCCCAGAATCTTTTTGGCCTGATCAGAATTCACCAACACTGGTAAGTAAAATAAGAACTGAAAAAAGGATTCTACACTAATAGTTAAACAGACTGAAAATAGATAATGGATAGAGTAGTTTTTACTTTCTCTATTTATAATATGATGTGACTTTGTTTGAAAAGGTTAAAATTGTTTTTAACAGAGTAGTGTAGTCTAATGTGGATACTGTAACCTGTGACATTTCTTGTATCCAGAAAGTTCACTTCTGTGTATATGGTTAATTTGCTGAATGGTTTATAAAGATTATAAAAATGAACTGTAAGTTACTTTATGTACCACAAATCATAGTAAGCCTATAAAATTTTAATCAAAGCTTTATAAAATTCATTTACATGGAAAAAAGAGTATTTGTTTTTGAAAGAAGATCAACAATGGGTCTTTTTCCTTAGTATTACTTTATGTGTGGACTCTTCTTTCACTAGTAGGAAAAATTAAAACTGAAACAGAAGAGCTACTCTCTGCAGAAAATGAGGAGAAAACAGTATTAATTTCTCCTTTTCTTACTGAAATTATGATGCATTTAGCATGCCTTACAAGCCTTTCTAAACATCTCTCATTTTGTTAGGCATGTTCTGTTCCTGCACTTTGCAAGTGCACAAGGTCCTGTCTGTCCAATCCCCTTGCTCCCACCTCCTGATTAAAGAGGGAAGAAAAGACAGATTTGTAGAGAATTCTTTGAGAGATTCTTTGTGAATTGAATGCCATCTCACATCTGTTTTTCTGTGAACGTCAAACTGGGAAGAAGAGTTGAAGTTTCCTTTAAACCTGTCTGTATTGTTGTAGCTTGATTGACATGAAGGCTTCTAATATAAAGATAAATAGTGGCATATTAACCACGTTTTTCTCTTGGTGGGAAGAATGTATCAGTGTGTGAGCATTTTTTTGCAGTTGGAGAAGTATTTAGTTAATCTATATTCTGTTATGGGAGCTTGTATTTTATTCTCTTTGAAGGAATATTATGGAAACTGAGTGTTTTAAGACTTATAGGATGGTGAAATACCTGCTTATGGATGTTTTTAAGAGAATTGGTCTGTTTACCATAAATACGTGAAAACTGACACCTTTTCCCTCCTTTCAGCCTCCACGCACAGCTCACCCCGTGGTGAGGTTCTCCTGTGTGGATTGTGAGCCCATGGTCATAGACAAGCTTCCTTTTGACAAGTATGAGCTGGAGCCTTCACCCCTCACCCAGTACATCTTGGAACGAAAGTCTCCCCATACCTGCTGGCAGGTACTTGCCCTTTATTTGGTTCTAGAAATGTAATGGGTAATCTGAGCTACTTCAGTTTTTGCAAGCCTGGAGAATTGGGGTCTAGTTCAAACTCTGCACCAGAAGAGAAGAAACATGTCAAGGTTTTACTTACCTCCTTTCTAAGAGAATTATCAGGAGTCAGAATTGAGTGTTCCCTCCCCAGACCTTGTAATCTCATTTAATTCTCTTTCTAGGTCCATCTCATTTTGCTAAGAAATATGCCCCCCAGGTTCCATTTTTGGCTAAATTGAAATTCTCTGCAGGCTTCCATTTGCTTACAGGGAAAATCCAGCACTAGTTTCCATCATGTTACCTAATGAACAGCTGTAAATCATTTTCACTAGATGGTTGAAGCTGCTGATGGGAATTGAATGGAAGCTGTTGATCCTGTTGACAAGATTGGCCTTGAAGAGGTCGAAGTTCTGTTGCTGAAATCCTTTGTCACATGCTCCTTTTGTAATTTTTTAATAAGTTTCTGTGTCCTGTGTAAAATCAGGCTCCCTTCTTGGTGATGTTCTTTTAAATATTAGCCTAATGTGTACACCAGGTGTATGCTTAGAATGATACTTTAGCTGGAAAGGTGAATTTGGAGGTGTCTCTGTTTTTGTATCCATAATAAATACTACAACTTAGTTGAAAATACAACATTTCTATTTAGAAGAAAAACTAAAGTTATTTTTAAAAACTAATTTCGGAAATGTCCTTTAAACATTCATAGGTACATTATTTGCCTGAGTTACTAAAATTACTCTGTTGTTTTTCAAAAACTGCTTTTCTTTTCCCAGCTACACATCAGACCCTTACAAATCAGAGAAATAGACTCATTGTCATAGAAACCATGTAAGAAACCCAGTTCCTTATGCCCTGAAAAAACAGAGGAAAACCACTTGCAATTTGCTGCAAGGTTTATTTTTTTCTAGGAAAACTATTTTTGACTAAGATGTGGGTTATTTTGCTTGCTTCAGTCAAGAACATCTACCATTTTTATCCTGTTGAAATATTGTTTACATGTATTGCTTTTCAGGGTTAAGACCCTCATACATGTGCGCTTAGAAAAATAAAGTCAATTATAAGAATGTTGGCACTGGGCATAATTAAGAAATTTTTTGAGTGTTTTTTTGTTTTGTTTAATTTCTATGCTTAAAAAAATTTTGCATTTCTTTTTATCAGTGTTGTAAATATTAGCTGTGCTATTTTTGGGTCAGAAGACTAATTTCATATAGCTTATTTGTTTGACATTCCTTCAACAGATGTCCCCTAACCTACTTTGAATAATTTCAAAAACTCTTCAGGGCATCACTTCACAGTAGTTTCACTAAAGTAGTAAAGATAACTCTGTGAAGAGCATTTCCACATTTACTGGGTGTGCACTAAATGTTTTGTGACTGAGGAATGTGAGTCCATACTCACCCTGGTGTGTTCAGATTTATCTGTGCTTGATAATTTACTGTCTTAATGCAGTTGGATTCAGATTGATTTGAATTTTTAAATACCCCATGTTTAATATTCTTCATGTTCTTCATTCTAATACAGTGATTTTTCTTATTCTTTGTCAGGTGTTTGTGAGTAGCAGTGGAAAATACAGCGAACTTGGCCACCCGTTTGGGTATTTAAAAGCAAGCACTACTTTAACCTGTGTAAACCTCTTTGTGATGCCTTACAACTACCCTGTTTTACTTCCATTGTTAGGTAGGTAACACATCTGCACTGAACTGCCAGTGCAGCTGCTTCAGAGTAAAAGCAAAACAATAATGGTTGGTGTTCTGCCTTAGTTTGAGACATTATAAAATAATGGAGATCAGAGAGTAGAGAATGTTGCAAACTCTTTTAACGTACTTTGGGAGGAGAGGATTTTCATACCCCCTCTCCCTTTTTTTCTCTCCAGCAGAGGAGGAGAGCTACCTGCTTCCAGTGCATGTTTGATGCTGTTCACCTCCTAGACACGTAGCCTCTTCCTTAACCTGGAGTAAGCTTCAACCTCCATTCTTTTCCCTCATTTAGGGTGTGGTGTATCCAGGTTTTGCAGTTGCTCTTGTAGCAGCTTATTTTTTACAGGAAGATGAGATGCAGTGTTTGTCACGGGTGTTGGGAAGAGGGAATTCCCTAATGCAGTTTAGAGCAGTAAAAAGGAATTGAGCAGTGAAACAGTCTGCATTTCTTTCCTGCCCAAAGGACCAGGTTTTGCTTTTGTTTTTTTTTACTCCCACAATGAAATTACTTTGTAAGGAAAGATGATATAAAAAGGTGCTGTGTGAGTAACTGCCACAGTAATTGTGGTTGGTAGGGATCTGACATAAAGGTAATGGCAGAGGAGTTTCCAGGGTGCCACTAACCCTTTCAGTTGCAGATGCTGTAAGGCTTTTTTGTTCTAGTTTTTGTGGGTGTGTTTAGTGATACAGAAGAACAGTGACCAAGAGAATTGCGTCTTACTCTCTTACACAGGATTTTTCTATTTTTTCTAGGAAAAAAAGATCAGAACATAATTCAGGAATGCTTTTTCATAATCCTGGTCATAACCAAAAAAGAAGAAACTTGTGCTTGCTGATAATGTGTCTTTTATAGTTATCGATGTAGCCTGATGATTGTCCCAGAGTGTGCAAGGAGGATGAGAGTTTCAGTGACTTTGTGGTTCCTGAAATACTGCAGCAGATCCACTAGCTGAAAAGCCATCACTGATCCTAAATTAACTTCCCTGTTCATTTTGATGTTGACATTTGCAGTTCTGTGTCTTCCCTGGCAGCTCTTGTCTTCCCCCTGCCTTTTTTTTGCAGGGGTGTAAAGCTCTTCCTTTTCTTTGAGGAAAGGCACTTTGCAGTGTGTGTAGTGCTATTCTGCAGTTTACTCACCTGGTTATCCATTTCTTACATTTCTGAAGGCTCTTCAAAGGAAAATGCAGAGCTTCCACATTGTCTGAGTTGTAAAGTGGATGTTTTTCTTGAGGGCACGAATCCCATGCATTCCATATTGTTCATACAAACACACACAGTGTCACCTTCAGATCTCCTTCCAGGACTTGATTTATCCTTGGTCTCTAAGGCATGGTAGAATTAAGTTCTGTGGAACATACCTTCAACACAAAAGTAGATCTGGGCACTTATCTACTTAGCAGTAAGGAAAATGAGTGAGATCATAAGCAGCATGCCTGGTAAATTATTTGTGGATGTTTTTAGCAATACTGGCTCTGTAGGTAGGTAGGAACTGTTTTTCTTCATACGTGCTGGTAGTGGATACTGATGGTTCAGCAGAGGACTGATTTGAGTGTGTAAAACCAAATTTTCGTTACTGTCACCCAGATTTAAAAGGATGTGGGAACCGCTCCATTCAGCCACTACCTCCCATATTGGTGCATCAGTGTGATTCTAGTGGCTCCTGCCCTACTGGTAGAATATTGTGTTGAAGGACTGGTTGGGACAGTACCATGGATAATCTACCTCTGTTCCTTCTGGTGACTTTCAAAGACAAAACCACTTTAAAACTGTGTATTTGTACTGTATTATCGAATGTATTCAACCTTATAAGCGGATAGTAAGATGCTTAAGGATTTTTTTGCTTACATTTTTGTTTTCCTCCTACATTCCTGAGCAGGCAAAGTTTTAATTCTCTTTTTGAAAAACAGTGTAAGACAGCCCTAAAAACAGGTAAGATAGGTAGGCATGAGACAGCTTGCAAGTGATACTCAAACAAACTAAAACAAGTTGTAATGGTCCATGGCTGAAGGAGGTAAATGGTATCACATCCTATAGCTTTGGTGATTTTATGCCTTGGTTTCTGCAAGAATGGATTTGGGAATGCTGTAGTTTCTCCTGTCTTTTAACTTACCGAGCTTGCATTCAGAAGCTTTGTAAGGGAAAGGAGCCCATTAATAGGACTTGATAAAACAGTGAGGCTAATGGACTCGTGTGTTAATGGACTCATGCTGTGTATTTGGTTGGCTGACAAAAACACTGGCCTCTGGTCCATTTCCAGCAGTGATGGATAATGTGGGATGAGCAGCTCCAGTTTTCTTTCAGAAAGCTAGAGAGAAATCCTGACTACCTTGGTGGTGGTTTGCTCCCAGAACTGAGGAGGTGGAGTGCAGTTCTTTGTGTTCAGTGGGAGGCTGCTGAAGGCAGAACTTTTCACAGGCAGATGCTGATGTGCTTCACTGCTGAATGCTTGGCCTACAGATGATAGAAATTTCCTCTTGAAGGATTGTTGCAAAGCTTTGGTACTTCGGGTGCTGTTCTGTTTAAAAACACTTGCATGGCCAAGTTCATGAAGCAGAAGTTGAAGGAGGAGTTTTAGGGAAAGCTAAGTAAGGATGAGGTATATTTCTAAATGCTTCTGCCTTGCCTGAGATGTTTCCTTGGCTCCTTTTAGCTGCATGGGTGGGAGAGCAAGCACTGCTGGGCAGTAGGAGTGATTGTTCATTGGGAGTGTCAGCAGAAGCAGCAGTGAAACAGCCATGCAGGAAATGCCTTGAGAAGGTGGCTAAATACCCTTTTTCTGTGGGTCTAAATATGCAACAGGATGAGCATTTAGAAAATGGCTGCCTGTGAAGGACTGCAGCATGGACAGTTTCCTTTGATGCTTTTGCAGGCTCTATCAGAGAATCTACAAGTGATGATCTTATGTTTTGGAAACTAAGGGCTGTGTTCTCACCGGTGTGAGCACAGCATACTGTGGCACTGGGAGGGATAGCCAAATACATTTTGATACCTTTTGTATCACTGGGGAAACAGTGACACAATGCCTTTCTTAGGTAGTGATGCTGTTTTCCATTGCAGTGCCTTATTTTTGGCTAGATGGTTTGTTTGCAGGGAAGGTTACTGTATTCTGTGAATGTAAAATCATGAATCTACTACCTAGAACAGAGGAGTGTCTCTATTACTGCATAATTAGGAGAATTACAGGAGTCAACAGGGAATGATGGTGTACTTGCTCAGGTGGAATTTAATGTGAGTGGTGATTTAAAAAACAAGTTTTAAGTTATACTTTGGGTTACATGGTGCATGAACTGTTGTAATTTAGGCTCCAGCTGAACTACTTAAATTACCTGATGACTCTCCTCTCTCATGCTCTCTTTTTTTAACTGCTCACTGATCTTAAAAGGTGAATCCAGCCCCTTTCTATAGTACTGAGTGTTAAAAGTGTGTATTGTTGTCCTGTTTGTCACAATTTGGTTGTTTTATACATTTATCTGAAGTGGATAAAGACTTTGCAATACAGTTTTAGTTAACTGGTCTGTGTGGTTTTACCTGCTCCCTTGCGTTGTTGCAGCTTGCAGCCTGTTCCTGATGGTTTTTAATACCAAATTATACAGTGCTTTTAACTCCCTTGGAGTTCAGAAGCAAAAAGAATTCTGCATTAAGTGGACTATACAGAAATTAGTATGTGCAAATAATTAGGTAGAAGTAAAACTAAATTATGTAAGGATTTTTTTCAATACTTCTTGATTTTTAGCTGCGAAAGTTTGGAGTTTAATCTTTGGAAGACATAGTTAACTGGATTATTGTTAGTTTGCTTATTTGTATAAATCATCATGTGCAGCCCAGGGCACAGGGGAAAAAGTGCCTTTCAAGTGCCTGTGTTGCAATCTGCTGAAGTGTGTGTCTCAAACTCTGGAGGTAGAGTCAGGTAAGATGTTGATGGTGAATTTCTCTTTGAAACTTGTGGCTGTGTTTACCACCCTTTTGAGAGGGTGGCAGTTCCTGCAGTGAGTTTGTGCTGTGAGAAGACTCTGATTTTAAAAAGCTGAAGCTCTGCATAGGTCTGAGAATTTTTTCCTAGAATAGCAGAGATCAGAGAGGTGTTTTTTCATTTGATGTCTGGGAGTAGAACTGTGCTGTGGATTGGGACCCCATCTGGATGAGCTGAGAGTGGCTGTGCCATGTCACAGTGCCTGTGTGCTCTTTCTGGTACAGCCTCACAGTGCAGCAAGTGAGACACTGATGAAGTCCTGATAAGAGGTTTAAGGGGTAAGCTGTACTCAACCAATTCATAGACTGTAAAAATATTAGGACATACTATAATACTGAACATCTTGCTTTTTAAGTTTTTTTGTTGTTGTTGTTGAATGTTGAGAGGAGTGTAGTTTAACTTGCATTTTGCTGCAAAAAGGTAATAGGTCTATGAGATAAGAATGGACGTTACTTTATATTTGCCATATGTCATGATATCATCCCAGGTGTTTCTGGATAATAGTGCTAAGCTTGAAGTATATTGAGATTTCACATGGAATTTTAATTTGTCCTCTCCAACTCCAGCCCATCTTCTTCAGGCCAGGGAAGAGAAGAAGTAGCATCTGTACTTTGGTTTTTATATGTAATCCAGAATTCATTTAGATTGGAAAATACCTGTAATTGAGTATGGTTTGTCTATGAGAACTTGGGAAGTAGTATCATAACATCTGTTCAATTTGTGCAGAGTACTATGCAAGTCAAATTTTCTTCTCGAATATGTCTTCCTGAAAACTCAATGTGGAGAAAACAATTTCCTTGCTGCATCTGTCTTTTGCACACCCTCTTCTGTGCATCTCTGTCTCCTGCAGCTCTCCCCAGTTAATTTTTGGACATCCCTTTCTCCAGACCTGCATATCCTTCCATTAGCCTCACTTTGCCAGCATGCCACTATCCTACTAAGAAGAACCTTTGTTTCAGTTGATAATTCATAATTGGAAATGGTAAATTGCAGGATGCTGTGTTGGGTGTAGAGGTCACAGTTCACAGTGTGCACAGCAAACAGGCCCACCCTTCACCTCGGCCATTCCTAAACAGCCAGGTACACACCTGGAGTGAGCAAAGTGCTTCTAAAACAGTACCCAAAGGAAAGAAACGTCTGGTTGCCCCTCTCTTAAAGGACAGCAGGTTTTGTAGCTGATTTCTGTCTCTTGTCTATACCTGTGGGAGACTTTGCTGCCCTGACACGAGGCAGGTGTTGTGGCTGGAGGTAACCCTTTGTCTGCCAGATACAGCTGCTGCTGATGGCAGCAAATCCAGCAAAGCTGGCCAGAAGGATTCCCTGATTTGACTTCTTTTATTCTTTCCCTTTGATACTGAAGAATATTTTTACTGGAGACCAGAATCCATCCTACATGTTGAACAGAAGAAAGCTGGTTTGAAAATGGAAATTGAACCAAATTAATGCTGTTTGATTTAATCAGATACAGGGACTCCCTGATGTGCAAGAGAGAGGCAAGGGAGGTGAAACTCTTTAACAGGTGGATCTGTTGTACTTTCCATGCTGCTGGTAGTGGTGTGCAGTGTTTAAGTCTGATGTACCTTGTAAGTTTGCTTGTAATGGGGACTTGCCCTGAATTGCCTACTGCAGCTAGGACTGGGGATTCCCAATCCTTCAAACCTCAGGTTAAGAGCAGTTTTTGGGGGGAAGCCCCATTGGGAGATGGGTGGGGGGCGAAAACGGGGGGAAAACTGGCAAGTATGATTTTGGATAAAGCTAAAGGTCTGGGACTGTATAAATGACACCTTCTTTTGTTGTTTTCCTTGTTGCAGATGACTTGTTTAAGGTTCACAAACTTAAGCCAAATCTGAAGTGGAGACAGGCTTTTGACAACTACTTAAAAACAATGCCTCCTTACTACTTACTGGTATGTTCCTCTTCTCATCTCATCCTCCGGGGTATAATGGCTGGTGTGACCAGAGTCCTTTGCATCATACCTCTTCCTAGTAAATTTTTTTTACATAATTATGATGGCATTTTAGGTAGTTAACATTCTGCCTTTCAGAGGTATGTAGCTTAGAGCAAACATTTTTAAGAATTTTAAAAAAATTGGTAGAAATACTGAGGAGTAGTACTAGGTATGTTAAGATATTAAGTGTTAATAAATTTGTTTTCTGATCATTAAATATTAAATTAATTTTGATCAAAAGTACTTCAGAACATTCAGAGAAGCCAAATTTGGCATTATTTTTGTAACTGGATAAGGAAAATGTAGATTAGGTTTTTTATTAATGTGGGTGAAGTGCTAGAACTTGGGAAGCTGATATTGACTGGGCCAAATAAAGGGTGGAGGGAGGCACTGTGTCACCTTTTACGTGTAGCTTGGACAATGCACCTCAATATGGACTTGCATCATCCCGGCTATTCTGGACCTGAGCCTTTGAGTGGAAATTGCCAGTGGCACCACACTGTGTGGTGTCATGGTGATGTGGCATAATGTCCTTTGTGAGCTAGTTAGACACCAAACTCATGTCACATGTTATCTGAATAGACTTGAATTTTAGTGGCCAAAAGTGGAAAAGCTAGAGCACTAATCTCTGTGCCTTAGCTTCCTATAATTGAGCTTATAAATTTCTTTTTTAAATACTTATTCTCTTACTATTGTGTATTTTGTTTTCCTTATAGCCATTAAAGAAAGCCCTAAGGATGATGGGAGCTCCAAATCTGATATCAGATAATTTAGATTGTGGACTTAGTTACAGTGTTATCTCTTACCTTAAAAAACTCAGCCAACAGGTAGTATTGATGAAACCTTTGCAATTAGAAGTGCGTTGATTATTTAGTTTGTGGTAATCTCATTATAAAGCAGTTAATCCCTGTGGGAGTTCATATGTGCAGCATATATTGTAATTGAAGATTGGTGAGCATTTCCACTGCAAATATGGATGAATCCAGTATGGTTCTGTAGCCAGTGATTGTGCCTTCTGTAAGTGATGGAGAGGAATGCAAATGAAACGTCTTCAGCTGTACTTAATCTGCTAGACTTTAAACTCCAAAGATAATCATTAATTGGTTTTATGGCTGCTCTTGCCATTGTTCTTCACAGCTGAAGTCAGAGGCTTGCTTTCAGTCTCATGTTTATTTCCATGTGTCCCTTGGCAATGTGTATTAAAAAAAAAAAAAGTGTTCTTGTCCTTGGGGAGTAAAATCACAGCTCAAGCTTTATATCTGAGCTTCCTGTTTCCTTCAGGTCAAAGTCTTTCTGTGTGTTAAGTGTGATCTGATGGGAAATAGTCCTACATATCTTTTTGCTAAGACTGCCATTCCAGGTGTAAGGGCCTGGAAGTTCTTCCTCCTTGGCATGAGAGGCTCCTAAAACAGCAATTCAATATCTAGAAGGCAGTGGGGAAGCAGTGCAGCCTTTAAAATTACAAAGAAAAAATCCTCCACCTTAAAGAATGCACAAAATACATCCCAGAGCCTCTGAATGACTGAGAATCTTCTAGATATAAAACTTCCTGTGGTATTTTGGTAATCTAATGATATGCAAATTCCTATGATTTATCTGCACTGTGGAGTTGGACTGACTCGAGATGGCTGCTGTGGCTCTCAGACGTTCTCAGCACATGGAACAGTTTGAATGTGTGGAATGCATTACAAACTCCTCTATAGGCGCAGGCAATTCCAGAATTCTGCTGTGCTCCTGCTGTCCTTAAATTCAGTTTCCCACAGATAATGAAGCAAACTCAGCAGAGGAGGAGATCTGGGGGAAGTGGCTTGCAATCACAGTGGGTTTTGGGGTTTTGGTTGGTTGGGTGTTTGTTTTTTTTCTTTGGAAATATTGCTAGTGGGTAAAAAAAACCTTAACTCTGAATACAGTTAGAGCTTAATACAGTAAAATTCTCTGTAGCTGTAATAAGAAATCTGTTCTAATTGGAGAAGTGATACGTTTTTAGAAATGTACTCATAAAGCAGATTTCTTTTGCAACTTTTCTCTCTTATATTGATACAAACATACAGGGCAAACCTTAGTTCATAGGTTACTTCAAAAATAAACTGAAATTATATTACTATATCTGAATAATACTGTTGTTTTAGATGCAACTTTATTGTAACCTAAGGCATCCTACCTTCCATTTTGTTTTTTCTTTCCCTTTAAAAATGGTTCTTCAGGGACACAAGAGAGTCAGAGTTGCAGCAAAATGCGGGATATTCACAGACCTCCTACTGGCATATAAATTTAGATACACTAGCTAAATATTTTTTCATATGCTAGCACATTAGGATTTCTTTATGCTTGAGATTTAACCTATGTAATCCAATATATCCCTGGGTAGGTAGTAGGGAACTAAATTTGTAATTTTATTCTGCTAATGTACTGTGTGTTTTGTACTGGAAATGTGCAATGCCTGCTGATTCTTTAACTCACGGTATGATTCCATTTTAGACAAAAATAGAATCGGAACGGATGATAGGTTCAGTGGGTAAGAAAGTTCCACAAGAAATTGGAATAAAAGTGAAAAATCACTCCAGTGGCCTCTCCTTGGTACACAGTAGGGATTTTAAACAACTGCTGCAAGGGATCACTGGGGAATCTCCTCTGAGACTGTCGGAAATGAATGTTAAAGAATTTGCTGGATTCCACATAGGACTTTTAAACAAGGTAAACAGCACTGTGATCTTGCATGACTAAGCAGTTAATCTCATCTGTTTTAAATGGATAACTTTTATGGACTTAGTGTAGAAGGAAGTACCTTCGCTGAACTGGGATGAGTACAGCATAGACATAGAGGGAGGAGAGCAAATGCAATTTTTTTTACTTGATTTTGGGATACTGTTTGAAAACCCCATGGTAGTAAATGAAAATTACTGTGTTTTAAGTGCCAGTCTCTGCAAAAGACAGCTATTGTTGTTCATCCATGAATTCATGTGCTTACTCTTAATGGAGCTGAAAGTGCTAATGCTGAATAAGGTCATGTTGGAAAGATAGCCATTGAGCTGCTTGTAGCCAGTTATGAAACTCTAAAGTTACTTAAGAATATTTTAAAAAAGTTAATGTTATTACAGTTCATAGTGGAATTTCTCCATGCATGAGAACTGATGAATTCACTGAAAGTTACTTATTTTGTTACAAAACTAGGATTTGAAGCCACAGGCATTTAGAAATGCATATGATATTCCCCGTCGCAGTCTTCTGGATCAGCTAACTAGAATGAGAACCAACCTTCTGAAAACACACAGGCTTATCTTGGGGCAGGATGAAGGTAAGGAGTCACAGTTCTTCATTCATAGTTTGAAGAGAATACAGCTATTTTTGTTGTTTCCTTAAGGCAGTGGTTTTTGTCCCTGGTGTGGGAGCAGAAGTGACCATTGCATCTCTTGCTGAGTCACACAATGTCCTTTTCTTGACTCTAAAGGGGAAGGAGGGAAATCTTTGCCTTCTGTAGTGCAAGATGTCATGCATGCTTTGGAATTTAAAAGTAAGTTTAATGGGAGAGCTTTCACATTCACCAGGGTTCAGTAGACATATGTTATAAAGTGGTGAGGGTTTAAGGCAAGACAGCAGCTCTTTGTTTTTTGTGAGGTACTAGTGGTCTAAAGATGCAGTTGTCAGCATAGAAATTAAACTTGCTTATTTGTTATTCTTCTGCCAATTAAGCTCAGTCCTTGCCAGGCTTATTTCACACAATTGTAGTCTTCAGCTCATCCTCTGTAGTCAAAAGAAATAATAAGTTCTAGTTCTTAAATGCTAACACTTGAAATTGAGGTGTGAAGGTTGTATTGCCTGAATTTTAGGACTAAATTAGGATCTCTTTTCTGTTGCAGACTGCCTTCATAGTGTTCCTGTTGCTCAGATGGGAAATTACCAGGAATACCTGAAAATGATGCCTTCCCCTCTTCGGGAAATTGACCCAGATCAACCAAAAAGACTCCATACATTTGGCAATCCATTTAAACAGGACAAGAAGGTAAGAGGGGCCTTTCTGCCTGCTGTGCCTTTATATTTAACGTGACTTGAAATAATTTATGAGTAGAATTTGTCCCCCACAACTACAATATATGGCTAACTTGTACAGCTTGTGGAAAGGAGGTATGTTTCCCATGTGGTCCAAGAGGAATGTGTATGGAATTGTGCAGGTTCACAGAGTGGCACTGGCTACACTGGGTGTCTGTTCTGAGAGCTGTCAAGTGTTTGAAAGCCACTTGAGTCTGAGCACAGAGGCACTCAACTCATCAGTGGATTGGTGAAACAGTTGCTGTTTTGTACCGATACTTAAATTACTTCTATTTTTTTCAGGGTATGATGATAGATGAAGCCGACGAGTTTGTGGCTGGGCCCCAGAACAAGATCAAGCGTCCCGGGGAGCCCAACACGCCGGCGTCGCTGAAGCGGCGGCGCAGCATGTCCCCCCTGCTGCGGCGCCCGCAGTCACCGCCCGTCGTCACCAACCACGTCGGTGGCAAGGGGCCACCCGCTGCTCCTGGCTCCCCCTCCTCCCCGAGCCTCAAGGGTGTCCCAGCAAATAAAGGTAGACTGAGCTGTGGTGCAGCACCTCGGGTGGATGGAGGATCTGGGGAGGAAGGGAAAAGGTTCTGCCAGCGTAGCGTGTCTGTGCTTCGCTGTTACGTAGGAGGGGGTTTCTTTTGTTGGTCTAGATAAACAGGCTGCTGCTACAGCTAATGAAATCTGAAATAAAAAAAACCTGTTTGGAGATCCTTTCTGTCTCAGATCAGATTTAGGAAGTATCTCAGATCACCTTTTAGTTTTCCTTTGTGTATTCTGTGGTGAAGAAGTAAGGTTAAGATACAGTTGTTTCATTTCCCACAAATAGGAATTTTCATACCTACCTGTTGCAGCAAGTGAAGTCAGAATAAAATTCCATTAGCTGGGTTTGAGGAAGAAAAGGAAGACATGAGTTTACTTAGAAGTCATGACATTGCCCTAGGAATACAGAGCATGGTGACTTCACAATAGTGATAGGAGGTGTAGCACTCCGAAGGGGAAGTACTCCTGTGGTTACATCCACAGTTGAATAAAAGTATCGGAGCGCTGTCAGATTGCTACACAGATGCAGAACTACTTCTGTTTGGTTCTTTTGATGCTACACTTATGCACCAGTAAGATACATATTTTTTCACTTGTAGATACCAGTAACAGTGTTGTCCAAGATGGCAATGGAGAGAAGAAAGCAGAAAATTGTCAGTCAATGGAGAAACAAATTGATGGCTTACCTGTGCAAATGGCTCCTGTGGTTCCAGCTGCTGTGGGAGAGGATGAGATGTTACCCAACGACTTAGACTCCTTACCTGTTGAATTCAATTGTTTGAGTGAAGATGGGCTGGATCATAAACCTGGTACCAACGCACTTGTTCGAGGGCCTCTGAATTACAGTGTGAGTGGAGATGATCAAAAGCGGGCCATGGAGTCTACTTCTGAATCTGTGCCAAATTCCTTTAAAATAACACCTACCATGTTGGAGGGAAGCAATGCTGACATCAAAATTAAAGTGATGAAAGAGGTTCGCAAACCTGGAAGAAGTAAGTTATTTGGGTTTCTTTGTTTTAGTAGTATATATTATATGTGGTGTGAGAGAGAAGACTTTTCCTGGAAGGAAGGAGCTATTTTCAATAAACACACAACTTCAGATTCTGAATAATTTCTGGTTGTTCATAAATGAGCAGTGGAGGGGCAAAAAAAAGGAGTAAATGCTGGGCAGGTGAGTTGAAGTTTAGACTTGTGTGTGAGAGGTTGAGTGCCAAGTCAACCTCTTTGCCCTCAAAAACAAGTTAACTGATGTAAGAGGTGCCCTGTGAAAGCAGCACTTTTCAGAGCTTTTGTTTTTGTTGCCAGTGGTCTAATGAGACTGCATGCTCTGCCTTAGGCTGCACTGCTCCTGGGTACACAAAGTGTACTTGTTGCTCTGTGTCCAGCAAAACTTCCTTTTCAGGGCAAAGGCACAGCTCTGTAAGGGTGCATCTTGGAATATGTTTGAAAGGGAATAAGTAACAGTTTACAGCAGAGTGATTTTTTTTAACTTTTTAGAAATTTTGTGTGACTGATTAGTGATGAAACACTTAAGAGTTGCAAACTCTTAAGAACTGAAGGCTAAAAGCGACATCCTGCAAAGTGGGCAATTTTATACCAAATTCATGCCTATTAAATGGTGATGTATAGTAAAACAGTGTGTTCAGTGTGAGTCACCTGTCTTGCTGCAGAATTCAAGCAGTCATCAAAGAAAGAAGCTAAATTGTAGTGACTTGAATATGTACATCTGTTCAGAGGTCTGAGCATTATGCTCCTTCTGCCTATGACATCATTCTGAGCAGGCTCTTGGTCACAGCACCATAAATGTATTCATGCTGGGGTCAGGTATGGGAAAGTGAAACAATGCTGGTTTTAAATCTGTTTCCAATTTAATATGTCCAGTTTATTCTTTTGCAGTGGACATATTTACCTTGTACCAATGGGACAGTTGTGATGTGCTCACACTAAGGATTGATAATTTATCTTTCTAGAAATCTAATGGCAACCTCTGCTTTCAGAAACGATGGCTCCAGGCCAGATCAGTGTTTGGTGGCCCTGTGCACGTTAACTGTGATCATGGAAATGGGAGGCTTCTCTCTACCCAGCCTGCATTTTCTGAGGATAAATGTTCCTAGCAGCTGCTCTTTAAAGAGAACCTTAGTCTTTGGTGCCACATTCGAATTCTCAGATCATCAGTATTTCTTTAAATTATTCTATCACCTGTGTTCTGCTCTTAAAGTTAATGCAGGTGTTTTCCTTGCCTTATGTGTTTTATCTTACAGAGATACATGAAACTGGGCTTTGTTTTTCCTTTTTGGCTCTTGACCTTTTCTGAAATTGCATCTGCAACATTCATTTTTAATACATGGTTGAATTTTTCTCTCTTTTTTAGATTATGAAAAAATATTTTCTCTTCTTGAGGAGGTTCAAGGACCCATGGAAATTCAGAAGTATTTCATTGAATTTGCTATCAAGGAAGCAGCAAGGTTTGTATAGATGGAAATGACTCGGAGTCATAAATCAAATATTAATTTAGATCATGGTAGTACATAATAAACTTTTATCAGTGCTAGTATTTTGATTTTCTGGTTTGACATATTTAAATTATAATTGTTCTAGTGGTCAAACTACCATTATATTTTTATGTTGAAATGGTCTTCATGTAAAGTTTAAATACGAATTAGAGAGATAACAGGTTGTTATTGAAGACCAACTCAAAATATGAGTGGGTTGGGAGGGGTAGATGTATTAAATTAAATTTTCTAGCCATTCTAATGCCAGAAATAAAGAAAGCTCTTTCCTACTGGAAACAGAGAGCTTCTGGTAATATGATTTGTCATGGCTGAAAATTCTTGAGTTGTTGAACTGTATTTTTGGAAGAAAAAATTTATATTGCTCTCCCTCTCTTCTGTAGGTTTAAAAAACGGGTCTTAATACAACACTTAGAGAGAATACTAGAGGAACTAGATTTCACCAGCCCACCCAACAGAGTTAATCATGTCAACAGCAGATAATAATGTACCAGCCAGACGAACGCGGACCAGGAACGAGTTTGCTGTGCCACAGAAGAGTGGAAGAGGACGTAGCTGCTGCCCTCACCATCTCGGCAGTCAAGTGATTTTACTGTCACAGTCTGAGAAGAAGCAGTGGAGCTTTAACTTTAAGAGCCTGATTCGGCAGAAGCTGGGCTATAACCTTAAGGATTTGCTATGAAAGGTGTGGCTTTTTCCTGTGGAGGGTGCTCTTTGCTCAACAGGCGGAAGAAAATAACCATTGCTGCCCCTCCTGCAGGTGATGAGAATTTACTCATTTGAACGCTGTCATTAGACATTTACGTGCTGTAGGCAGCAGGTTGCACTAAAATGGGGCACTATCAAATGCACACACTGTCTGCATCGTGGAGAGAGCCCGTGTGTTCCCAAAAAAACCCTCCCAGAAACACCTGCACTGGTAAAATTGCATGTTGCCACCACAGAGACAAGGGTCTTGTTCCCAAGAACTGCTAGCCATGCCTTTAAACTTGAGATTCAGTGTAGATTGAGAGTAAAGAAACTGCTATTGTGTTAATGAAAGCTAAAGACAGCCCTGTGACTGTTACCACCTGATGGTCACTAAACAATCTACCTCAGACTCTCTTCTGTTTTGTCTGCAGACATTATGAAAGTGCACCTGAGGCTTCCCAGGTCCCCGACTTCAGTTCTCTTTCATCCTGTGAGGAGGACGGAGATTCTTCAGGTGGCCTTGGCACACGCTGTGCTTTGGAAGCACTAAAAGGAAACGCTTTTAAAAACGTGTATTTTAATGTTCATACAAAAGAGATTATTTTGAACAGTATTGTTACCAGATCACTAATTTGATATTTTAACTGTATAAATTTTTTGGAACATATGTATATATAAAATAAACCATTTTATTAATTTTTAAGAAGTGCTAATCTGAGGAGTCTGTAGCGGGCAGCACTGAGTTCCTCCAGTTGTCTGTTACCAGCAGACTGAGGATATTTTTGTAAAACCAGCTGAACCTGGTGTTTCACATTCTCAAACACAGCTTGTGGTGTTAGCTGCAGAATGTGTTTGTACCTTGGAGCACCTGCCCAGGTGTCACTCAGCTTGGCCTCTAGGGTGCACATTTTTACTCAGTTTTGAGGGCCATGAGTTCCAGTTTACCAAACCCTTGGTTACCCGAGCTGGTATCCTCTCCTCTGTTCCTCTTAACTATTTTGTCAAAAGGCAATTCCATATATCACAGGACTTACAAAGAAGACTGAAGCCACCTGCATGTAATTTTTTTTCCCTCTTTAAAGCAGTACCAATAGCGTGCCAGTATTAAGTGGCTCTTGGGACGAGTGTGTATTTCCAGTTGTTTACTCATTACCTCCTCTGATCCTCTAACAGCTTTCTTTAAAAGACAGGTTAAAGTTGTGCTCATGCTGACTTGTGCTCTTGGCCTCGTATGGGAAATATCCCAGGGATTCCAGTGGACTGGCCAGGCAGGGAAACAGGTTCTTGTGGTGAGCCTGTACTCTGTTCCTGCTGTTATTTTTAGTACAAACCAGCCTGTGAGACATCTTTTCCATCTGCTCTGAAGCAGT
This sequence comes from Sturnus vulgaris, assembly GCF_052056855.1. Classification (NCBI taxonomy): domain Eukaryota; kingdom Metazoa; phylum Chordata; class Aves; order Passeriformes; family Sturnidae; genus Sturnus; species Sturnus vulgaris. Next base: position 11,762,447 of record NC_142256.1, on the reverse strand, counting down.
GGCCTTGGTTTCCTTGGAAGATGCAGTTTGACCATTGGAATGGCACCAGTGAAATCTGAGAAGGAAATGAAATTCAAGAAGGAAATGAAATACAGCAGCAGCAAATCTCTGCCATGGTGTATATGAATGAAGTGACATAGAGGAAGGCATTACTATAAATGTGCCCTGATTCTTAGAAGTAACTTTTATTCATCTATGCAGGTGAATAAAATGGAATTTTTTTTATAACCCCACACATACCTTAAAGTGATACAAAGGGGCATTTACTCCTTTGAATTTCACATGGCAGCTGTTTGTCACTGTTACAGACCTCCCATGCCAAATGTTGGACTCCTAGAAGGGATTTTATTTACAGAGGGTCAGATATACTGTGCATACCTTGTAAAATGGCCTGGTTAAATGCATCAAGTTGCAAGTAATGTGCTATTCTTGAAATAGTAGGTGATAAGAGGAGACAGCTTTCTTCCGTATAGTTAATGGCTGTTCAATTTTCATCACCGATTCCAGAGACACTCGCTTGATCATTGTGTGTCTGAGCAGGGGCCATATTTTTAACTAGTGACCTTGTTAGTGTGTAAACCTGCTCTTTTGGTGGGATGCAGTTGGCTGCCAAATCAGCTGCAGGGAGCTGGTGACCTCCATTCACTCCTTTGGAATCTTTCACCTCAGAAGCTTCAGAATACTCAAGTGCAAGCAGTGAGAATTTTCCCTTACCTCACCGTTATTTTATCTGAAGAGATTGAATTTGGGTTAGAATATTAGAGCAGCAGAAACTGTATAGTGAACTGGACATGAGTCTTCATGAGAAGGAAGGAAGATGTCCTCAGGGATTGTGTCAGTGCAGAGATGAAGAAAAAGGAGCAGCACCAGTTGATGAAGAGCACACGCAGCCCTGAATTCCACGTGGAAATGGCTCATTTAGGAAGCAGAAAATGCTCCACAGCCAGTTTAAGAAGGTTCTTAATGGGGAGGATTCCTTGTGAGCCAGACCCTGGTGCTCGATGTGGGTGGGACTTGCCTTGAACAAACACGGTCCCAAGCTGTGCTGGCACTTCAGGGACAGCCAGGAGGCCACACTGGTGTCAGGCCTTGCCTTTTCTGGTACAGCAGGAGCTGTGTCACCAGGGCTGTGACCTGTGTGGCAGGTGAACCTCTCACAGCAAGTGTGTCCCTCAGCCAGGGCTCAAGAGAGAGGATGGGTCCACTGATGCATCCTGGAATTGGAAGCCGTTTGTGCTTTACTCAGACTTATATTTTTGAGCCCTTGTTTAAGTAAGGTTGAAATAATGTGGCACAGTTGAACGTTGGGAAGTAGGGAAGAAATACAGCTCTGTGTTTCCTGTAAGGAGCACTGCTTAACAATCTGAATTAACAAATTTAGCATTTGCCTTCCTTGGGTGGAGGGGTTGTGAGGTGCTTTGGAGTTTGGATGCCTGTGTGAGTTCTGCTGCATCTGTTTTCTGACCCTCTCTTAACCAGGCCTCCTCAGTGCATGTTACCTTTATTTTTTCCCTTGTAGACATCAAGGGGTTTTCCTCCTAAGCCATTCAGCTCCAGGCTGGTCACTATGGCAGGTGTCTGTTGGGTGCTGCTGTTCCCAGTTTGGGAGTGCAGTGTGTTTTTTGGTGGCTTGTGTATCCTTGCCCAGGTTTAACCAGCATCGGAGAGTGATTGTCATCTTCCAAAATAGCAGCTTCAGAGGCTGTTACTGTGCTGTGGTCAAGCAATTGTATGTCTCCCTTTTCAGGAAACTGTAAAAAACCTCACTAAACCTATTTTTTGGGTATTTTTTTAATCTGGTAATTTTCTCCTGGTTCTTCTTCTAAACTGCCTGCCTGAAATGGCAGCAGTGTAGGCTGTTGAGTTTGATTTCTTTTGGTCTGTTCTTTAGTATCTACTAAGAAACTTTGATGGAAAAATACAAGAAATGCATTACTTTACAGAAACAAATTATTAAAAAAACCTATAAAGCTCAATTACAGTGTTTCATACCAGCAACATGCCGACATCACACCTTTACCAAATGGACTTGAGAGTGCTTGTCTTGAGAATGTGCAACCTAGTTAAGCAGAAACAAGGCCAAAGACACTTCAGATCTGGCAGACAGGAGATTTGGCAGACATCTGAAGGAAGGATGTTAGTCACTGGAACTAAAAGGAGCTGCTGCTTGCAGGTCTGCAAAAACAAGTTGAAATCTATCCTAAGTGGAAAAGGAAGAAACTGGAAAAAAGGAATGCCTTGGGATTTAGCAAAAATCTTCTGGCCTGCAGGAATTGTTTAGCTGTATTCTAAATCTGAATCTTGAGATCATTTCAAGGAGGATGGACTAAACAACAAAAGTTGAACTTTCCTGAAATTATCCATTCAGTTGAGCTGCAGCCTGGCTTGTTGTTTCATCACTGAAAGACTGTTGGCTTGGCTTTTGTTTTTCTTCAGTCTGTGATGTGGTGTTGTCTTTTGGTAGTGTCTAAGGCAGCGTGGCAGGGGAGCCCTGTGGTTGTCCATGGAGCTGGGAGCACAGACAGGGGCTGTGGGAAGAGCTGGTGGAAAAGGCAGTTGCTGCTTGTGTGCTGTGGGAGGTGGTTCAGCTTCACCTCTTCCATGTCACAGCCTTCATTAAAAAAGTGGACAAGATGCTTCTCAGGGCTGGGAGCACAGATCTGGTGCCTTGAGCAGCTGATTACTCAGAGTTCAGAAGATGGATGTGCCAAAGAAGGAGTTAAATTGTTGTACAGACTAGTACAGCCCCGTGGTAAATGCTGGAGGGTATTTCCATAGGCAGTGGAAGAACTGAGCTGCACATGCCTTCAGCCACATGGCTTTGCCAGGAATGAGTACTGCTGGTACCATGTAAGGAAAATTGCCCTTTACCAGGAACTGGAAAGTGCTTAAAGCAGCTGCATATTTCTTCAGATTTTGAGCTCAGGATGAAGCTCTCAAACAATTTTTATTGAAGTCCAGGAGAATAATTTAGCCTGGGAAAGACAGTGGAATAGAAACCTCAGATGAGATTTTTGCTGGAGATCTGATGTTTTTGAGAGCTTGGGGAAGTTTGATCTTTACATCTGCAATGGGAATTTGACAGCTTTTTCCTAGTCCTGGACCACCTCCAGCTGCAATGGAAGTAGCTGGATCCTTGGCATTTATGTATGCTTACTGTCATCTCAATCACTGTCACTTCTCTAATGCAAACAGTCTTGCATAATGTCCCTTAAAATATTGGGACACCTCTGGCAATTTGCTGCATCCCAGTGCTCCACTGTCCACCACTGAGCAGCTGGTAGGAGGGACAGAGTTTTTTGGGAATGATCCCCATGGTGTGTGCTCATTTACAAAGTACTTAGAGCCCTGCAGGATGCTGAACAGGAGGATAGGATTATAAAGCATTTTGGTAGTTACTAGGGCAAAGCTCTTTTTGTGTGGTCAGCCTGTTTCTTGTAATTTACTCCAGAGCAGGTGTATATTTTAATGTTTAATTGTATTTGTAAATATTTTAATATGTAGAATATATCAAAGAGGGGTTCAGTCTGTTGTAAAGGATGGAGTTGGGGGACATCTCCCCCTTGCTTCATCTTGCAGCTGTGGCCCAGGTGCTTGTGCAGAGATGGTCCTTGCAGAGAAGGATGCTGGGCTGTGCTCAGGTTTTTCCACAGGGAGGGACTGCTGGAACCATCCCAGGTCTTGGATCAGTGACAATAGGCAACTGGAGCTGATTTTTGCTGGGTTTGTGGAAATGCACTTACTGTTTCTTGAGGTGGTGGTAGCAGTGTGAGCAGTTCCTGTCTGGACATAACTTCCAGAGCTGAGGAGGCTGTCAGGGTATTTGGGGTTTGAGCAGCCACAGGTCTGGTCAGGGCATGCTGCTCTAGTGGCTGCCTGATCCCTTGGCAGTGAGTGTCTCAGGGATCAAGGGTGCTTTCCTAAGTAGGACAGAAATAAAAATGAGCCCTGTTCCCCAAAACTAGAAAGTGATTAAAAAAAAGGCATTTTGCTGATTGCAGATGATTATAATGCAGCTGCTCGACAGTGACATCCCAGCCATGGAAAAATAACATTGATTCTTTGAGCTGTTTTCCAGTCTGCACAGCATATTAAAACCCTTCATGCACAGCTGGCACATTTAACTTTGATTATGTTGTTGAAGTGACTGATCTGAGAGCAGCCTGGATCCCAGTTGCTTGCAGAATTTGAAAATAAGATTGTTCCAATTCATCTGCAGTTGGTTATTTTGGAAGAGAGACAAACTATCTCGAGCACTTTTAGGGCTGCTAATTAAAGTCTTGTGGCTCTCCTCTGAGAGTGTCTTTAAAGATGGATGGAGGGACTTAACCAAGGTCATACAGTGTGTCACTAACAAAGATGATTACAAAATCTGTGCCCTAATTTGGTCTTGCACACTTGAATTGTTTCCCTGGTGTGGACAATCGCACCACAAACGAACACACTGGCTGCTGGGCTCTTGTTGATGTCAGTGGGTTCCTTTTTCCCTGTGCTCTCCCACCTGCCAGCTGGGTCTGGCATGGGAGCAGCGTGAGGTGGAGACAGGAGGAGCCACACAGGTGGCTGCAGTGGCTGCCGTTTGGCTAGAGGTGTGCTTCTGGGGCTGGAAAAAGCAGGAGCTTGGAAAGGAAGGTAGAAGGGATGCAGAGAAGCTCCTCAAACCCATAGGCACTTGTGGTGGTACTGCCTCTTCGTTAGAGTCTGGTTTCTCCAGCACCTTTCCTTTCCCAGCTCAGTGAAAGCACGTTTTGAAATTCCGCTGGCGTCCGTGTGTTCAGGGCTCCTCCCTCTGCACACACACACCTTAGAAGCCGCTATCCAAAATTATCATTAGCGGAAAAGGAGCGGGTGGGGGACCGGGGAGCTGTGGAAGAGGCTGCTGTGAGTGTATCGCATCCATCAAACCCTCCCGCAGGAGTTCTGTCTATCACAGAACAGGGATGCCGCTGTTTGGCTCGCTGGGAGCTGGATATGGGCAGGACGTGCCGGGGCTCGGCGGCCGGGGAAGGCTCTCACCGAGCCCCTGCGGCTTCCAGCAGGTGAAACGGGGTCAGAGCGACTCCTGGGAACTGCCTGTGAATTCCCCGCAGGAAAGGCACGCACTGGTGAGTCACGGCTCAGGCTGTGATGGGAAATGAGTGCTGGATAATAGGCTGAGCGATGGTGGTGGCTTTTGTTCACATATCAGGACCCTGAGGAGGCTCTGACCCTGTGGGGCAGCCGAAAGCTGTTATTTGTCTGGGTTCCAGGTTGCCAAAGCTGAATTCCTGTAAATGTAGATACACCAGGCTCTCCTTCCCAGGGTCTGCCTTGCACCCCTGGACTTGGTGTGCCCCTTGTTGAAGGCAGAAGGGGTTGGGAAGGTAACGAGGTGAAAGGGACAGCTCTTGCTATGATAGGAAACCAGAAAGAGATTGAAAACTTTTCCCTGTTCGTGCTCAGGCATGAGGTGGGAGCTCCTCTGAGGGGTTGAGTGCTGAATTTGGGAGGTCGGTGCTGTGCTGTGTGAGGCTGGCATGGGACTCTGCCAGGGGCTTTTGTGCTCATGGAGTGCTCTGCTCTGTCTGGAGCTCATCTGTCATGACTCATTCCTTGTTTCACTGCTCCTGTTTTAACTTGCACTTCATCTCTGTGGAGCATTCCGTTGCTCTGCTCCCCAAATGTGGTGGGGTTGAGCCTCAGGTCTGCCCCTTTCAAACTCTGCAGCGCAAGAAACAAAGGCACAGAAGAAAGTGCCTTGCAGAGCTCCCCTGCCCACTGCTCCCGTGCTTGGAGGCTGCTCAGGCTGTTTCCAAGGTTGTCCTCCCTGCCAGGACAACCCTAGGAAGCAGCATGGCCATGGCTGTGCTTGACCAGCAGCCCTGGGTTTTTAACCAGCCCTGGTGTATCCTGTAGGATTGTGTGGGTCCCTCCCATGGGAGATGAACATGGGCCTTGCTCTGCTGTGGCTTTTCCTTGGTGATGAAGCTGCTGTGTTTAAACAGACATGGAAGGAGCAGCCAGCTCCAGCTTCAGAGCGGTGGTGGTGACTCTGAAATGGTGCCACCGTCCCCAGGCTCCCTCGGCAGAGATCTGTGTGTGACAGGAGGCTGTAGAGCAGCATGGTGGCCTTGGGCAGGGAGGGGCATTATTTGGCTCCTTCTCTCCCCTCCATGGCTTTGCATTGTGCTGGGGAGGGGGTGCCTCACTGGGGTTGCCCTCGCTGGGGGCTCCCCCAGGCCTGTGGGTGCTTGGAGGCTTTGGTAATGGCCCAGGGAGTGACAGCCTGGTGTGGATGGGGGGAAGACGAGGCCCTCTTTGGACTGCCCACCAGACTGGCTGCTCCAAAACTGCTTTGGGCTGTGTCCTGTTTTGTGCACTTCTGTGTCCGGGATGGGGAATAAATCACTGCTTCAGCCTTTGCTGTGCACACAGGATGCTCCTACTGCATCCTGCAATGGAGCAGAGACCTCCTGGGGCAGGGACAAGGGATTCTGGAGCAGCCTGAGACTCTGGGGACATCAGCACTGGCCTTTTGTGGCTGGCCCTGAACTGCTCTAAAATATGCAGCAGAAATTCCTTAGGGGAGGAGGGGAATATTTTCTTTCCTTCTATTTTTTTTTCCTGAAATCCAAAGTGAAGTGCCCCTGCAGCATGGCCTGCCTCTGGCAGATCCTGGGGAAACTGGTTCAGCCAGCACCAGTCTGGGCAGGGTGGGCACTGCCAGTGCTGGGTGCTCTGCCTGGCAGCACTGGGATATGACCTGGGAATAAACAGCCACATCTCTGTGTGTGGGGGGCTGTGGGTTCCCCAGGACCACTGGCATAGGGTGAGCCATTGATTATCCAAATGCCATCTTTTATTTAATGTTTTTTCCATCTCCATTCCTATTGGAATGGCCTGGGAAGCTGTGACACCACACAGCCTGGGCCCCTGCCAAGGAGCCCTGGGGCCTCTGTTCCTGCTCATGCTGCCAGGCTCCCGGCTGCCTTGCTGCTCTGTGAACTCCCATTTGCCTTTCTTGGCTGGAAAAAGGATTAAGTTAGCAGGACAGGAAAATTAATTAGCTGCCATTTTAAGGATGTAGCTTTCGTCGCAGTCTGAAGTGTTTTGAAATGGCATTGTGTCACTGAGACCAACCTGGGGTTGATTAAAAGGCTTTTACCTGCCAGAGTATCAGATTTATTTCCGCCAGGGTTCTGCCCCTGGTGATTATGGCTTCAAGGTGAACCTCAAGGCCAAATCCAAGGAGTGTTTTGCCTTCTCTGTTAGTGCTGGCTGTGGAAAGCTGGTACCAAAGTCTTTTCTGCTTGTTTAACATTCAAAATAGCCTTGCTTTGCCCTTCCCCTCTGCAGGCAGCCTGCCAGTCTGGCACAGCATGGCTGGGACAGCAGGGAACTGCAGAGCTGCAGCTTCCCTGCCTGGCTGGGGGCCTTCCCACAGGGAGCCTGGGGGCAGCACCGTGGCCCTGGATGCTGCAGGGTGAGCCTCAGCCTTCCCAAATTGTCCGGTGGAAAATTGCTGCTGTTTGTTGCAGGTGGCAAAAGGGAGCAGAAATGGTGCCACTCTTGGTGGGGGGGGGCCGTATCCAGCTGGAGGATGTCCCCACAGTAATGTCCTTGCTGAAGGTGTCAGAGATGGAGAAGGGCAGATCTGCTGCAGCGTGGTGAAATGTGAGAGAGCCCGAACCATGGGAAGTGAGTGATAAGGAAGCCAAAAATCATTTTTAGGCTAGAATGTAATTGTCATTCCTGCTTTATTCAGTGAGGGGGACTGTGTGGGTGCTCCAGAGCACCTGGAAGGGGCCATTAGCTGCCAGCTTTCCCGAGAAAGCTGTGCTCCAGCTCTGGGCAGCACATGGGTCCTGGTACCAGACTCAGCGATGGCTCCGCCTGGGACACACAGAGGGGACACATCAGATGTGTGGCCAGGAGGGATGTCCACACATGGTGCTGCAGGTCAGCCCTCACTGACCTCTAGAATAAATGCTTCTGCCATCACACTCCCATTCCAGCCTCACACGGAAGGGCTGCACGAGTGACCAATCTCTGACACAAACCATGGTCCCCACCCCCTCACCTGCACGTGTGTAAATGACTCGCCCTCCTTAGAAATTCCCTACTGAGCTCTCACTGGAATAGCTCAAAAACCCAGCAAAATTAATGCAGATTAAACCTGCTACTTCAGCAATGAATGGAAATTACCAGCACATATTTTTTATTTTACTATTTAATGTAGTAGAAATATCACGGCTTGTAGCCAAAGCAATTCAAGATGTGACGGCAGTAAATGTGCATTGGGCGAGGCTGGAAACTCTCCAGTCTAATTCAAGAAACTCTTGGCTCTACTCTTGCTTTGCTTTTGAAGAAGAGAATCTCATCTGTGAAGAACCCCATGCTGCAAGGTAAATATGAGATGGCTTTGGGAGCTGGTTAAGGTGCCCTTCCCAAAACACTGACTTTAATGCTGTTTCCCCCTAGTATTCTCTGTTGGATGCAGAACTTCAGCAGCACAGAAAGCAGATGAGGGGTGAGTCTGCTGCAATCCTGATAGATGCTGTAGTTGAGCAAACTCCTCCAGTGCTTTGCTAACTTTTCAACCACCTCCAGTGGAAAAGCAGAGCAAAGAGTGAAAAGTGATCTTGCTCAAGTCCAGGATTTTAACTATTGCCAGCCCCGGGAGCAGCCTGAATGTTTCCCCCAGTGACTGTTGCAACACCAGACCTTGCAGGAGCCTGTCCCGTGGGCTGGCAGGGGATTAGCACATGGTACAAAAGCCTTTACTGTGGTTAAATTGAAGACAGAAAATATGTCAGCTCTGCCAGAGAGGATGACGAGGAGCCTCAAAGGCAAGCAGATCCCCAGGCTGGTAATATTTCCCTCCTAAGTGTTTTACTCAGCTACTTGCAGCTATTTTGATCCCCCCTTCTGATCTTATCTCCCAGTAATGAACCAGGCCAGACAGCACTTTCACACAGAGCTGCCGTAATTAAGGCAATCACTTCATGTCAGTGCTGGGCAGTCACTTTTAAATAGTCACTCACCAGGGACTTGCTACAGCAGGCTCCATGATGATCAGAAATAAACAAACAAACACTTTAAGGATATCAATTTTTATTTGACATTGTGAGATCAATAAGAAAAAATAATTTGTACAGCTTTGTGATAGAACTGTTGCTGCTGCAGAGTGAGGCTGCTCCTCACGAGAAGGGCCCTGACACAGCCACAGGGTGCTCCCAGCAGGACCTGCTCCCAGCAGCAGGTGATGTTCTCCACCTCCCTGTCCCAGCAGCACCTCCCACCTCGGGCAGGTCCCTGTAGCCTTCCAGCAGCACATATAGGGCTTCTCAGACGTTCCATGTGAGCAGCTCTGCTCTAAGACCCTCTGCAAAGTGCTCAGTGCAACCACAGCTGCAGAACCCATCTACTACAGTGGTTACTGAGCTCCCGCTGTGCTTCTCCTTCCCTCTCCTAATTCTGTCTCTCCTTTGCCCCACAAGGTCACCTGGCCCATGTTCAGCCTCCCCTCTGTGCAGCAGCTGCAGCACAGCCACCCTGTTCCCCAAGGGAACAGCTCTGTCTGCAACAGAGAGATGACCCAATACTATTTCCGAGGCCTTTGGTGTTGGCAGGAGCTGATTTGTGACACCAGCAAGAGGGGAACCAGGACATTTTAGAAACAAATCCTGAAGCTCAGATGCTTTCAGCTGGCAGAGTAACCCTTTCTAATCGAGCCCAGATGCTTAGGAGTGATTTTAGAGCAGCAGCCATGGATATTGCTCTAGCACTGGTGCACCCACTCCATAGGACGGGCAGAGCTAGAAAAAGAGGCTTCGGTTTACACAGTATTTTTGCCAAGCTTTTTGCCTTTGACAGTTCCTAACTGTTTAAAAAAAATACCAAACACAACTCAACAGATGCCAGAACAAAAGGCTGAGTTTCTACTGTGCCAGTGAAACATCCTCCAACCAGGCCAAATTCTCACTGGCCCCACCAGTATCTCGACCTACCCTCCCTCTGCTGCATCAGGGAGCTGAAAAGCCAGAGCAAGAGAGACTTTAGCATTGATTCAGCCCCTGAGAGGAGATAAGAATTTAGACATAAGTAAGAGTTAAGGACAGTACGATCAGTTCTAATACATGAAATCAAGACAGTAATCTTAAATCAACAAAGGGTTCAGCTGGAAAAATCAAGGTGGAAGGCTCTGTTGGCAGAAAAGGGGTAGCTGTCCTGGATTAGTGCCAGAAAACAGAGCAAGCTGCTGGACCCTACCCCTGGATCACTCACAGAAGGGACAGTTCTTACTGATACTTAAATATGAAGATGACTTGGAGGTTGTACCTGGTGCCAACACCATGTTCAGCATGTACACGACGTTCAACATTCCCCAGTTCACAGCTGGAGAACAGAGTGTGGCAGATTCTCTACGTGAGCTGCCTCCCTCACACAAGCACCAATGCACAGCCACAGCCCAGGCAACCTGGGGCAACTTACATGAAACAAAGGAGGGCAATGAGGAAATAACATGGTAGTGAAAAAACAGGAAAAAAAAGAATAACCCTTCACACAACTGTTTTTCAGCATGGTAAAAAAAATAAAAATGAAAGCAATCTCTTTGACTTCCCCTGCCACACCGTGCTGATGTCCCACAGGCATTCTAGGATCAGATGCTGCCCCTTTTCCTGCTGTTCAGTGATGCAGTGCACACAGCATTTCTGAGGGGATCCATAGACTGTAGTGCAAGCAAACTGAGAAAATAAATACACTCAAACATTCCCTCCTGTCAAAGAACATTAATTGCAGGAAAAACTAGCTTGCTTTTTGTTTTAACTGAAGTTAAGTTAGCTGCAACTCGTTTTAATATCTGAAACTTTGAAGATGTGTTTCACAGCATAACTGTAGAATTTACACTGCATTGCCAATCCACAATTCGGTCATTCTCATTAACAGTGTACAAAGAAGGTCATTAGTTTTCATATATATATATTTTTATATATATATATATATTTTATAAAGTCTGGAAGATCAATATAAATACTGCTCCAGAAATTAAAAAAGTGTTTACATCCCCGACTTCAATATTACATCTCAGTGTCCTGGGTTATTGGTATCATCTGTAAAAGTCTTAGCGGCGCAGAGGTTCAAGTTTTCGGAATTTCAGTGCCGAGCTGGATGACAAAGCATCTTGGTTTGAAGAAGAATTCACTGTGTCTGGGGACTGGAACAATACTCTACCACGATGATTAAATACATAAAAAGATGGATGGTTCCTTAATGTGTCAAATGTCCTTCAAAATAAATGTAAAAAGCCAAGGTTAATACTCTCAGAGCAGGGAGTTTAGAACAGTCAGTCTGGGCTGAATTGACTTTAGACACAGAAATACAAGTTTTCAATCCAAAACTCTTTCCTGCTTTTAAGTTTCCTAAAGTAAAACACTGAGGAAATAGACAGCCAGTTGTGAAAAAGACCATAAGATGTCCATGTCACAAACTTCCCCTTCCTTTGTGGAGCTCAGGGCTAGCCTGTGGATGCTGCCTGCAGACACCCAACATGCCAACCTTTGTTCAGCTGTCACTTGTGTTAACACCCTGATGATGCTCAGCTTTCCATCCCCCTGGGTGCCTCTCGCTGAAGGCTTTGGGTGAACACTATGAAATACAATTATGTCAACTTTTCCACTTCCCATATTCCCCTGTGGTTTTGGAAATAACCAGAGAAGCAACGTCTGCCCATCCAATTTTCTCTCAGAATATTCTGAATTGGATCATTGAGTCCAACTCTGAAGTGAATGGCTCATAAAGCACTTGAACCCATGACCTTGGCATGCTCTAACCGACTATCCTCTTCCAAATCTTGATCCAAAATCCCTTATTTTCTTGAAGTCTTTCAGATGTCCTGCCTTGAATATACTGTGTGAGACTCAAGTGACTCAGACTGTCAGGAAGAAGCAAACACAAGCAGAGTGTGAGCCAGACCCTGCAGTCTGAGACCATGCCACGACAGCAGGTGGTGATTCCTGAGATCTACTTACCACCTGCACATTTCATTCCTCTACCAACTCTGCACAGCAGGATTTCAGATGAGGAAAAGCAACAAGTTTATTTGATTTCTGCCTGTTATCTAACTCTCCCAAAACTCAAGACACTGTTGGCTTTCTCAAGTGTGGCTGTTCCCCCCAGGTCACTGCCTATAGCATGCATTGAAGATAAAGATAAGTGATTTCAGCTTGTACAGAGAAGCAGATACCAGTGTGTACAAAAAAAAAAGAAATAAAACATACTTATTTTTGAGTTCTGAAGTGGCATCCATGTCTTTAAACTCTCCTGCAATATGTGCTATCCCATAGCAGGTGACTGCAAAAGCCAGCAGAGTCTGCAGGACTATCTGCAACAGAGGGAGCACAGTGCAACACACACATTACCAAGTGTTCTGCACCTTTACCAAAAAAACCTCAACTTTCACACAGTATCTCTTGTGCTTTTCATCCAGTGACAGCAAACAGAGGTGGGCAATCCAGCAGTGGGGAAACTGAGGCACAGGAGAATTAAAATTCTCTCCTGTTTGCACAGCAAAGCTCTGGCAGAGCTCCAGCTGCCCCAGCACAGGTCTGGGTTGCACCAACTGAATCGACTCACACAGGTCCTCAGCAAGAGCCTGAGACCCAACACTGTGTTCTGTGCAGTCCAGGATCCAAACTCCTGCCAGGAACACACCATGGAGCCCCGGGCCAGGCACCATGCTTGGCTCTCCTGGGCACCTGATCTCCCTGCCCTTCTGATTAAGGAAAGAGGGAACAGATAACTGAAGTGGAAATTTGAAAAGCAAGCAAATAAAATAAATAAAAGTCCCCTTCCTGAAGCAGGTTGTGCTGGGATCAAACAGTCACACTGGATAAACACATGTCAGCCAACCAGAGCCAGAGGGTGCAGGATGTTTATGCTGCAAAGGAGGTCATGGATGTAAAAGCTCTCTGAGCTACATTCAGGGAATCCTGGATAAGATGCCCTAGGGTAGTTCTAAAGGAGAGGGAAGTCTGGAGTTTGGTTTCACTGACACTACAACACACTCAGGAAGTTGGGATGAAAAGTGTGGTTCTTTTCGACAGTGGGAGCTCCGATGAAAGTGCAGCTTAAAAACTACTTTACCCTTTATGCTTGCTTAACACATTAAAAGGAAGCAATTGAGAGACTAAACCCCTCACAGTTACACCTTTCACACATAGCAAAAACTTACATCTATGGGCAACGTTTCATCTTCCTTTTCTGTCAACCTCATGTAAGAACGATCTACAAAACAAAAACACAGGCACGCATCAAACACTCTGAATATGCAAATAAACAGCCTGGCAACACAAAACCCGAGAGAAACGTGTTTCTGCTGCAGAGACACGTGTCAGCCTCGACCCTCCCCGGCAGCTGGGCCGCCCTTGCTGCCGCTCTGAGGCTCTGCTGCTCCGGAGCACGGCTGGCCCTACCCCAAGCAGGCGGGAGGGAGGCAGGACGCGGGGGCGGGAGGCAGCGGGACGGCACAAGCCAGGCTGAAGCCCCGACCCGGCGGGCGGCAGTTCCCCTTCCCACCCTTCGTTTTTCCCTCCCTCCCCGGCTGTTGCGGCGCTGCTCCCGGAACCTCCGTTCTCCCCGCAGCCCGGCCCCCAAGGGCAGGGCCGCCCCCGCCGGCCGGCTCACGGCTGAGGACGATGATGATGCCGGCCCGGGCCGGCCCCCGCCCCGGGAGCTCCCCGTCGGCCGTGCGGGGGTGCCGGTGCCCCGGGCCGCCCCTCCCCGCGATGACTCACGCTGCGCCGCCGAGAAGGCCGCGTGTGCCAAGGCGAACAGGCCGAGCCCCACCAGCCCCTTCCACACCGACCCCGCCGCCATAGCCGCCCGCCGCCGCCAGGGCGCCCCGGCGCGCGATGATGGCGTCACTAAAGGGGGCGGGGGCCAGGCCGCGCCCGAACAGCGCGGGTGTGCAAAGGAGGCGTGGCTTCAGCCGCAGGGGGCGGGGCCTCGCCGCCGCTTTCCCACGCGCGGCCATTGATAAAATGCGAGGGGGTGAGCGGACCCTGGGAACCAGGGACGGTCCTGGGGGGCGGCTGAGGGAGAAGGGGCCCATCGACCCCCGAATAGGCCCTTTCCCTCCACCACGTCAGGCCGGATCCCTTCCAGTGAAAACAGCGTAGGGCTAGTGGTGCCCGAGTTAATTCCCGCTTTCCACGTTTTTAACCTCAAAGCTTGAGGAACCGGTGCAAGAGAAAACAGGGCAAAAGGATGCACACGTGCAGGAGGGACGTTCCTGGCCGAGCCAGACTTGAGGCAAAGCAAGGTCCCACACAGCCAAGCATCCTGGGTCTTCCATGCCCCCAAGGCACAAAGGCAATTCTTTGGGGACGCTTCCTACAAGTCACCTTTAAACTGATCATTGGCATTTATTGCATCCCCCTCTACTTCTTGGTAAAAATGGTGGGAAGTTGACCCTGATCGCACTTCGGGGCTCTTGGCACCATGTACAGCCTTGGCACGGTGTGATGGCACGACCAGCCTCCAGGATCACCCTGGACCCCATCTCCCGGGGTGTGTCCGGCAGAAAATCCCTCCAAAGGGGTGCGCACGAACAACACCGGCTCCTGTGCGCGGCCGCGCTCATCCACCTCGCACCAAGTCTGTCTGGGCATTTCTTCTCCGTCTTGCAAACCCCTTCGAACTCTGTCCCGCACCCTTCTTCGCCCCTCTCATCCCATCCCCTAGGACTGGTCCCAGCCTCCCCAGGGCTCGTGGCAGCTCCAGGTACCCTTTCTCCCCAAACCTCGCCTTACGAGCCCCCCAGCGCCGCCCTCGCCCCGCTCCCCGCTCGGCCGCCGCCAGCCCGGCCCCGCTCGCTGCCGGCCCGTCCCTATCCGGGCTCCCCGCGCTGTTCCCGCCCCCGGCGCCTGCGCCCAGAGCCGCTTCCTGGTGGCGGCGGGGCCGGGCCGGTGCCGGGGCGATGGCGGGGCCGGGGCCGGTGCTGGCGGCGGCCGCGGGGCTGTGGGCGCGGGGGGCGGCGGGCGCCGAGGTGGCGGCGGCGCGTCCCGGGGCGCTGGACGAGGAGATCGTGTCCGAGAAGGCGGCGGAGGAGAGTCACCGTCAGGACAGCGCCAACCTGCTGGTGTTCATCCTGCTGCTCACCCTCACCATCCTCACCATCTGGCTCTTCAAGCACCGCCGCGCTCGCTTCCTCCACGAGACGGGGCTGGCCATGATCTACGGTGAGCGGCGCGTTTCCCCCGCTGACCTGGGAATCCCGTGCGGGAGCTCTGGGAGCCCCATCCCGGCCAGTCCCGGCTCTAGCCGGGCCAGCTGCGGGGCTGAGTGCTTGCCCGACCTCCCACTCCCATGGCAGCACGAGTGGGGCCAGCAGCGCATCGTTCTGTCGGTCCTGCCTGAAGCCCCCGGCCGCGAGGCTGCGACAGGGCTGGTTCGGTGGGGACAGCGGGACACGATCCATCCTCCCGTGGGTGCAGCTGGACGCTGCTGTGTCACCGGGACAGCCCCGTCCTGCTGTGTCCCGCGCTGAGCCTTATCTGGGTGTTGCTGGAGGGAGGGTTGGTTGTTTTCCAAACCCTAGATATGGAGGGCTCTCCAGGGCAGACTTACTCCCAAATCTCTGGCGCTGAGGAACTAGTTGGGTTTTTCCAGACGGCCTCACAGGCTGAAGCTGGCAGGGCCATGGGCTACCACGTCACCAAGCACTGGCAGGTCCCTCTTACCTGCTCCAGGGTTGAGAGTGGGGACTTGGGGCAGCGCAGACCAGTTGTTGCACTGGTCAGGAGCTTTGCATCCCAGGCTGGATGGGGCTCTGAACAACCTGGTCCAGTGGAAGGTGTCCCTGCCCATGGCAGGGGAGTTGGAACTGGATGATCATCAAGGTCCCCTTCTGACCCAAACCATTCTATGATTCTGTGATCCCACATGCTGGGGCCACAGGCTGTGTTCCCAACGTGTGTTTAGAGCATCCACATTTCCAGAAGCTGCCCAAGAAGAGTGGAGAGGCCGTTTGGGGGATTGTCCCACCCTTTGCCATGCTCAGGGACCTGCAGAGCCAGCAGCCTTCTATCCTGCTGCCTGGGGACCTGTGTGCACAAGCATATACAGAACCTTTAGAGTTCCTCCTCCTGCTGTGACAGGACCTCTCGGAGAGGAGCCCCATGTGTATTCCCACAGCAGGTGGAGCAAGGCTGTGGATCAGTGGAGTGGGGCTGGAGACATTTAGGTTTTAATTTACTGAGGTGACATGGCCTCGTGAAGTGGCCTGAACCAGGGTATGGAGGGGCCATGTATGGCTCTCCCTGGGTTATCTGGTGTGACTTTGTGTTCAGCCAAAGTAGGACTGGGAGGTGTGCTGTGGGGGAAGTGATTGACGTGGCCATGGATCTGTATCTAGGGAAGATTCGTTGAATTTAGGGTTGAGGAGGCAGCTTGTGCTGCGTGCTGTAGTTAGTGTCTGTCCTCTGTGTGCGTGGCCCTAGCTGGCTGGGGGTGATGTGTGACCACACAGAGTCAGACGTGGCTGAATCTCCCACCCAGCAGAAAGCTTTGATCTGAAGGCTGTGACTTGACCTGTTTGGGCCACTGGCTTTTGTGATCCCAAGTTTCAGTTAATTGGAAGTGTCCTTCCAAATGAAGGGTAGAGACACTTGTGTCAGCCCACAGGCACGAAATCCTGGTCTGCTTTTTCAGGGCACAAAATACTGCTCTGCATTTTCAGATTTCTTCCAGCCACCGCTCAAGGGGGTTCAGATGTTTCTGGCTCCTGCCCAGGGTGGGGATGGTCACCTCGTGGGACAGGAGCTGTGCTGTGGGAGGACATGCTTCCAGCATGGAAGGTCTTCTCTCTCCTGCTGCCCCAGAGCTCCCAGCATGTGACTTTCTATTCCATTCATGCTTTCACGCTTGTCCTCAACCTTGTTTTTCTTCTCCTGAACGTTTCTTCCTCTTGACTGTCCTCTCTCTCTGATCCACCTGAGTGCTCACTTTATTCTCAGAGCACAACCTGGGTTGTTTCAGTCTCCTGCTGATCCATAAAATGCACCTTTTCTATCTGCTCTTCTGCAGACTGTGCTTAGAGAATTGCTGGAGAAATCACCTGTCTGATCATGCAGAAAATCCCAAGTTTTCTCCAGTATCAAGACTTTTGGCATTTGCTTCTGAGGTAGTGACAGGTGCCATAAGAAAAGGGATATGTAATTCCCAAGGAGTGTGAGATGCTGTTGTTTTACTATGACAACTTAAAAGGAGGTATCGCTGTCCCTGGCTCCCTGTGATGCTTTTAGCTACAAGGAAGTTCACTGAAAATGTGGAAGAGGCTGCAAAACAGACCCTGAAATCTGGACAAGAGAAGCAATTTGCAAGAACTTGCCTTTTTTTGTTTAAAAAGCCCAACAAAAACTAAGTCAAAACTTTTGCATGTATCTCTTTTGGCAAAACACCTCAGTTTCCTTGTTATCTTTGTTTTTACTGGAAGTTATAAGCTCTTGCTCCAGGCAGATTTCTGTCGTGCAAATCACACTGTCAGCTGAGAGCTGATGTTCAGGAGCTGGACACCAGCTGGAGTAATTTCACTGTGACAGACAATAGGTGCTTAGTGCTTCATTTCAGTGTTTAAAACGAGGTTCCCACATCTGAGGTGCTCAGCATTTAGGATGATTTGTTGAACAATTTTGTTTCAGTTCTTCTCAGAGTCTGATGGTGGATGTGCAGGACCTTCTCTAGAAATTTAGTTTCCTTGTACTTGTTCCCACTTGGCCCCTGGATTGTGTGTGTCTAAACTGCTTGTTGTCAGGATGTCTTCAGTTGTTACATTTTTCTTTCCTTTCGGTGTCCAGATTAATGCTTGCCTGGGGTTCCTGTCTGCTTCCATTGTTGTTAAGTGCTGAGTTTGGTAATGTATTAGTCTCCATTTAAAACATTACCTCGGAAATGTTCAACAGCACCTTAAAAAAAAAAGCCCATGGGCTTTTGTTCTTTTTAATGAAGTCAGGAGAAATGCAATGAAAATAATCTCTTGCACTTTGCATAAAAGAACTCAATTAATTTGCCGGCTTTGCCTTCAGCTTCTCAGCTCCTTGCAGCTTTCAGCTGGCAGCTTCCTCGGTGTTGGGTTCCCTCTGCTCAGCTCAGCTCCCTCCCAGGGCTCAGTTTTGTAAAACTCCTGGCAGCAAAAGCATGTCGATACTGGCTTACAGGTTGCTGCTGGGGCAGCCCTGTGAGTGCCAGGAGAGTCTGAACCATTTCCTAAGAGCCTGTCGGAACCAGGAGCACCTGCAGGGTCCCCTGGGCTTGGTCCAGGGAGCCTGAGCTCAGGACTGGGCTTGGTGTCTGGAAAACCACGTCAGGTTTGTCCCAAGTGTCTCCTGTGAGCATGGTTGGATAGGGAGGGTTGGTCAGATCCACAATGAGGCAGGAGGGGCTGCTGGTGGGGCCATTTAGTGTTGGTGGAATAGCTGTTTTCCAGCAGAGCAGCAGGATGCTTTCCCTGCAGGTAACTCTGACAGTGTCTCTGTGTCAGGGCTGCTGGCAGGGTCACACTCAGTGCCCAGGAGCAATTTGTGCATTTGTGTATTTGCACATGGGTGTCTTTCCCCGACTGGCAGCTTCCCGGGCAGCCTATTACTGAGCAAGACAAAAAGTCTGATTTTGGGACTCCCAGACAGAGGTCCTTGGCAAATACTGTAGGTTTATCTGTCCCTTTTCCCTTACCCCATTCCTGGCCAGAATGGGAATTTGGCCCTGTCTGGAGCTTGGCTGGCACAGGGGGCCAGGAACAGCTGCCTGGATAAGGAGATGGCAGAGGAGCAGGGCTGCTATCAGATGTAGCATTGCTTTGGGACAGGGATTAAGAGTGGAGAGGTGGAATCAGGATCCCTTCTGAATTCACAGCAGTGACTCCTTCTGTCTGTCCCTCCTTCCTCCTGTGGGGCCTCTCATCTCGCAGTGCTTAGCCTGGGTGTTAAAGGGTTTGCTGGGTGGGTTTCCTTCCATCTGAGCAAGAGCAGGCAGCTCTTGCTGGTTTCTGATTCCTGCATGAACCTCTGAAATATTTTTTTTTTTAAGAAGAAACTTTTAAGAAGTCACCCCAGATAGTTCTGGAGGGCTGCAAAGTGTGGTGTACTTTAATAACCATAAGCAGATGTAAATAACCCTTTGAAACTCCTTTTATCCCAGTGAAGGGTTTTGGTTGTGTCCCGTGGTACCTCTAGGATTGCCCTCTTCTGGATGAAAGGAAAATGGGGTGTTTTGTCCCACTGCTGTGGTTCCATGCAGCCACTGCCACTTGCTCCTGTTAATTAATACATGCTGTGGCATCACGACGTGCTTGACATACTTGCTTTCAATTTTTACTTTTATTTGTGGAGCACTGGAAGATCACAAGAGCAGAGACTGGCAAAAAAGTAAACTGAGGAATTCCTTATGATGTTCCCTCTAGGTGATGGTGGTGTAAAAGCAGCCCTCAGCTGCTCTGCACAGTGTGACTGCCCTGAACTCTCCTTGCTGGAGCTGACAGTGCCTGGCTGTGTCCAGAGGGAGCTGTTCTGTGACTGCTGGGGTGATTCAGGGCAGATAAAGCCCAGAGTGGTGAGCACCTGGTTGATGGTGCATGGCTTAAAAGCGTCTGTAAGCATCTGTAATTTTAAAGCATCTTTTAGCTCACCTCTGCTGCAAAGTGCTGTATTATACCAGGGTTTTGGGTCTGTCCAGTGCCTGAGCTGAGCTCTTCTGGGTCAGCAGTGCTGACTTTGTGTGCAGCCAGCTCCTCTGCCTGTGCTGATGGCCCTGCTGTGTGTGGCACCCCCTGAGATGGGATGTGGGGGCTTTTCTTTTTGCCTTCAGGAAAAATAGCAAATCTTCTCCTGGAAAAATTGTGGCCAAGGGAGGAGAAGTCAAAAAATGGGTGGCAGATCAGGAACTTGAGTTCAGCAAGTTCATCAGCAGGAGATGCTGAATGAGCTGTGGCCCCACAGTGTCCTGCCCAGGCTCTGCTCCCAGAGAGGTGGTGGCAAGGGAAGAGTTGGGTGTTCCCAACAGTCAGAGTTGTGCCCTGCCTGTAGGAAAGCACAGAGCAAGGCTT
This sequence comes from Sturnus vulgaris, assembly GCF_052056855.1. NCBI lineage: Eukaryota > Metazoa > Chordata > Aves > Passeriformes > Sturnidae > Sturnus > Sturnus vulgaris. The sequence goes on along the minus strand of NC_142256.1, from coordinate 11,742,367 downwards.
TAATTAAGGAACAGAAGCGTCCTGGGAGGCAAATGGAGAAGCCTCCGGAGCCTTGAGGTCTGTGTTTAGTTCCCACGTGTCTGAAAGCTTTTCATAAATGTGTGGTTCAGAGATGGGGTTAAGATCCAGGATTTCTGTGGCAGCTCGGGGCCGCCTTAGTCGAGGAGTTTCCAAACCCTTTTGTGCTGAGAGCTACGTGGAAAGGTGTCTTGTGGGACACCCCTCTTCCCCAGCCTGCAGATGTCAAAACACTCTGCCAGGAGAGCACTCAACACACTTGAATCTGGCTTTGAGAACTCAGACAACAAAAGAAAAATGCCTTATAAATTGCTGACTTGCAAATTAACCCCAAAATACCCCTACTTAGCAGCTGAGCTGGAGGCAGAGTTGCCTCATGGGGCTGCCCTGGGGCTGCTGCTTGTGGTGCACAGCTGAAGTTTGCAGGGGCAAGGAGTAGATCCGGGTGGTCGGCCTGGATTGGGAAACAGTTCTGTATGTTTATATATTTATATTTCAAAATGTGGTTTTATAAAATCAGTGAGGGCTGGGAGGAGGCTGTATGATGCTGCAGCACCTTAGGAAGGATGTTTGCCAGCCTCAGAGTGTTCAGGGTGGTTGCTGGGTATCATCTTTAATCCCTGAAAAAACAAAGAGTTTGATGTCAGGTTTCAGGGTGCAAGGGGCACAGTTTGGGCACATGTGAGCAGCACCTGGCCCAGCAGTGTGAGGTGCTCACCTTAAAAAAACCCAGCGTGCCCTCGATGTTGGCTGCCCTGGAGTGAGGGTCTGACTGATTGCTGAGTGGTTCCAGTCCTGCAGGTTTGTCCATGGCTGTGTTAGAAACTCCCCATGAGCAAGGAGCATTCACCTGGCTCACAGGGGGTGAGGATGCTTCAATTCACACAGGCAGTTACTGAGTTGTGCTCAGCAGCTGAGCAGGGGTCAGGACCCTGGTGCTGCATCCATGCTCAGAGGGATCTTCCTGGGGCTTTGCTGTGGTTTGTGTCACAGACCTGTGTCCCTCCCCAGGTGTCCTGGTTGGTGTGGTCCTGCGCTATGGCATCCACGTCCCCAGCGATGTCAACAACGTCACCCTGAGCTGCCAAGTGCAGACCAGCCCAGCCACGCTGCTGGTGAACGTCAGTGGGAAGTTCTATGAGTACACCCTGAAGGGGGAAATCAGTGCCCAGGAGCTCAACAACGTCCAGGATAATGAGATGCTGAGAAAGGTAAGGGAGGCAGTGACTGGAGAGGTGAGTGGTGCTTCCCACTCCCTCCATGGGGATGGGTCCTGGATCTGCTGGATTTAGTGTTTTTATTTTGATTTTATAACTTGTGATTGTGATGAGCAGTAATTTTTATGTTGAACACAATGTAATGAAACTCTAGTTTTAGCTCATCTTAATTTAAGCTGTTTAGACTCTAGAATTTATCTCCAGAAGATCCCAGACACATCCTCAGCATGGACCCAACAGGATTCACATGGTGGGGGTACAGGGCTTCCTACTTTCTTATTTGTATTTTGTCTTGCAAAATTTTAACAAATCATTTTACTTTTTTTTTTTTCTTTTTCTAACAGGTGACTTTTGATCCTGAAGTATTCTTCAACATTTTGCTTCCTCCCATTATATTTTATGCAGGCTACAGCTTGAAAAGGGTACGTGCCTTTACAGTGCCGATGTTTTTAGTTTCCTCTGCCTCCAGAGAATTTTTAATTCTTGCGAGGGCTTTAATGCTTGCTCAGCAGGCCGAGGCTGCGGGGGTGGGTAAGGTTTTACCCAGCAAATGTGGGATTGTGAGAAGCAGAGCTGACAGTGCCCTTGTCAGTCTCATCTGCCCCTCTGCCCCAGGAAGGGTCAGCCACTTCAGTTGTTTCCAGCAAGGGTTTTTGGGGTCAGCCAGGCCATTTCAGCCATCCCAGCTTTCCAAGCACATGGGAGTGTGGGAAGGTTTTAGAAAGCAGCAGCTCTCTGAAATGCTGACTTGGAAGGAGAGGAGAGTGATGCAGTTTAGCTTGCGGGAGAAGGAAGGAGGAATGCTGCTGGGTTAGGAAATCAGTTCCCAGGACTTGGAATAGCACCTCCTTAAACACCCAGGTATGAGAAAACAGTACATTCATGTTTATTAATGCTGCATTAACTGCTGGTCTGGCACTGGGCTGTGCTGGGCACCCTGTGTGTCTCTGTGTCTGTCCAGCTCGTGGTGTCTGAGCTGGGTCCAAGTTGCTGTGGACACTGTGGGTGCCTGTGCAGGCTTGAAATAAATTGTTAGCAAAATATAATTCAGTTTTGGGGTTTTTTTCTCCTGCTAGAGGCACTTCTTCAGAAACTTGGGATCCATCCTGGCATATGCTTTCCTTGGCACTGCCATTTCCTGCCTGGTGATTGGGTGAGTAGATGGAGCTGGGCTGGTTCTTCCTCAGGGGTTTGAGCTGTGCTTGGGAGAAGTGCTCTGAGCCTGGAGCTGAAGCTGCTAATCCCATCCCTGAAAGGTCACACAGGCTCTGCTACTGCTGCTCAGCAGCAGCAAATAATACTGTGCAAACTTCTGCTGCGTGGACAAGGTGGTTGCTGTCTAATTACAAAGTGCTCTCTCAGCATCTGAGCATCCCATGAGAATAGTTACTCATGGCAAGAAAAGTTTCACACTTCAGAGAAAATTATCTTGATAAATCAGCAACTTCAAATTATTGAAAGCATAAGCCCTCATAAACTTGAGGCACAAGAGTAGAGAGCAGGATCATAAAGGTGGGTGTCTAGTGAGCACAGATGTGTTTCAAATTGTTTATCCCTCAGTGCAGAGGCTGCTGGATGGTTCCCACTCTAGATAGTAGCACACAGGCTGACATTGGGTGTTTTCCATGGACTCCACTGGTTTCAGGCAAACTCAGCATCTGTATTATCTGCTCCTCACTGAAAGTTTTGGCCATTTCAGTCAGTCCAAGGTGACTTCAGTGAACTGTGTTAATGTGCAGCACTGCAAAGTGATTGTGTGACCCTGTAAGTCTGGCTGCTGCTTTTCTTTAGCCATGTTGTGCTCCTGGAGGAGTTCTGGTCCCAGCCCTACTGGCACCATGTGAGTGCTCCAGTTCAGAGGGAGCTTTGGTGTGTGTGGTCCAGCACACACCAAAGATCACAGCCTTGGGTTTTCACCAGTGCATCCCATGCAGTTCTTTGGTGTTCTAGCATTTGAGTAGCTTTAATCTGGTGAATTCATGGAAACCAAGCCCACATGAATGTAGTTTTAATGCATTGCAGAGATGTGTAACTGCCTGTTCTGATCCCCAGCTCTGTCGTGTACGGCTGTGTGGCACTGATGAAAGTCACTGGGCAGCTCGGGGGAGATTTCTACTTCACTGACTGCCTCCTGTTCGGGGCCATTGTGTCAGCCACTGACCCAGGTATGTTACCTGCTTTCACTACATTTTGGCCTGGTTTGAGCTGTGGGGCAAAGAGGGGAAAAAGTCTGAAACCCCTGTGAGTTCCCTCCTTCTGAATTTTGGAGCTTAATTTATTTGTGACATTCTTAGAGGTCAGATTTGTCTCTGTGCCTTCTAATTTTCTTCAGTTATGTGCAATACAGCTTCAAAACCTCTGTTTTCCTGAATCCTTGTTTGCAGTGAAGTCCTAGGCAGTCTCCCTCTTGACTTTGCTGGGGTTTGGCATTGTGTGTCTGCCATCCTGTGCCAGCAGCTGTTGCAGAACAAGATGTGTAATGTGAGGAGGGTTCAGTTGCTAGTTTTAGTTAGTTTAGCTATTTTCTCTTGCTTCCAGTTTGGTTGGATTTCAGCAGGGGCTAATCTAATTGAAATTAGATTAATGAAACACCTTAATGAGCAGTACTGAGGACAGCAGTGACACCTTGGTTTAGTGATGCACTTTATAAGTCAAAACTATGAAAAACATGCCTTGTCCAACTAAATTGAAGTTAGTTCGTGATGGCTTGTAGTGGTAGCTGTTTACTTGCATGCTCTCATTTCATGTAAAAACACAGGGCCACAGAAAGGCCTCTGTTTGCTCCTGCCCTTTGCTGAGCAGGGCTGGAAATCTTCTAATGCTTAGAAATGCTGCAGATGAGCTGTTGGTGTTGAGTTCCTTCTTTGGGCTTGAAATAGAAACAAGAAGATTTCACAGGTAGAAATGGAGTATTTCCCTGTGCATAAATGGATTAAACCCCCCTCAGTGTGCCCTGAGTGCTGTTTGAAAAGACTCACAAGAAGTTGGTTGGAATTGGCTCAGCCCTCAGCCTGAGCTGTGCCCCATGTGTTCCATCTTGCTTGCTTTGGATGTTGTGATGTTTCTGCGAGGCTGATATGCAAAACCTGCTGCTTTCCATTATCTTCTTGGAGCTGCTGGATCACTGAAGAGCTTGAGGGAACTCTGATCTCTGCCATGTGGCTATAAATCACAGAAACACCCACTTGGGGTTGGAGCCGATGCCTGGCTGTTTCCAGTCAGGTCTGAAAAGTTGTGTGTCCATGCTGGCACTTACAATGTGTTGAATCCAAGGATTTCTCTCAGAGTGTCAGGGATGGAAAGAAAGGACCATCATCATCCTGGACAAGCCTGATTCATTCAGGTGGAGGAAGGCTCTCCCTGATGCTGTGAGCTAGCAGCATCCCTACAGCTGGGTGGCTCATGCCAGCCTGGTGCTGTGGCCCAGCCCATGAGCTCACACCCTGGGAAGCTCAGAGCAGAGCTTGTTTATATCTGCCTGCAAAAGACTCAACAGGCCAAGATGTGTTTTAGTAAAAGGAGGAGGAAAATGATGAATCAAATCCAAATCTGAAAGAGCAGAAAGAAGACTATCAAAGAGAGCATGGGGGGCAGCTGGCACCATCACAGCAGTGGCACAGATGTGCAGGAAGGCAGCTTTCTAAAAAGGCCTTTTAGCCTTTGATTACATGGAAATAACAGCACCTTTTTGAATGTCTCTCTATTTTTCTATTTGTCAGTGACTGTCCTTGCCATATTCCATGAGCTCCAGGTGGATGTTGAGCTGTATGCCCTCCTCTTTGGTGAAAGCGTCCTCAATGATGCCGTTGCCATAGTGCTGTCTTCGTAAGTGTCCTCTGTTTTTATTTACAATTGTTATGTGTGTTACATGTCAGGAGCTGGGGACAGCCACTCGGCCTTACAACTTCCCCCTGCATGATGGATGGTTTATGGCTTTGTTTTGCTTTTGTGGTCAGTTGACCCATTCATAGGGAAGTTTTATATCCCTCTGAAACAGGAAAAGCACCACATCTGCTTTTCAGCCCCAAGATTCCACTGAAACCCCTTGCTGATGGCTTTGCTCCTACCTGCATTGCTTCCCACCCACAAATCCCTACTTTTGTTTAGGTGGAAATAGCTGGTGAAGCAGCTGTTTCCTTTCTCTCCCCGCTTCAAGGAGTTAATGTTCTTACAGCTGGCGTTAATGCTCTTGACTGAACGCATGGGAAACTTGCTACCTTTCTAAAGAATGTTTTATATTCTTTAATATTTTATGTCCTTTGCATGCAGGACGTATTTTATCTGCGTTTTCACTGTGTTGCCGTCATGGGAATTTGTTCAGTAATATATAATACCTGCAATGGTGACAGCTTAACATATAGCTAAGACTAATGGAGAAAATATTTCTGGAATACTTGTCACTCCAGTGTGCTGGTTGTGTGGGTTTCACTGGAGGCAGCAAGTAACACACTGTGAGCTGTGTGTTGTATTTACTGAATTGAATGTTTCTGTTGAGATTTCTGGAGCTCTTTGTATTGCTAACTCTGGCTTTTTTGCTGGATGTGTCACTGCTGGTGTGAGAGGAAACGCTGCACAGCCAGATTGTGTTTCAGAAGTGATCATGAGCGAGGAGGGGATGGGGTCTTCCAGCCTGTGCTGGTAGGTTCTGGGTGGGAGTGGGTGGATTCAGCTTCAGAGTAATGGAATTCGTGGTGGATCTCTGCAGGTGTGGGTGACAGCACCACCCGCAGTGATTTGCCTCTTGCTCTGTTTCAGTGCCAGCTCTGGAGCTGTTGCTCTGATTTCCTGCTTTCCTCTCTCCACAAGCTGAGCTCAGTCCACCCCCTCCCTAAAACAGGATAATTTGCACCAAGGCAGCAGCTCCGAGTTTACTCAGCAGTTATTGTATTTTGCCCCAGCCCTACAGGCAGGGGAGGATGTGGAGCTGGGCTCTTGAGTGGCTTTTGCCCAGTCTGGGTGCCCCAAGGCTCCTCTCCTGCCTGCTTCCAGCCCTGGGCAAATTTCCTCCCGTGCTTAAGGATCTGTGCCTTTTCTGTTGCCATCTTGGGCTGGTGTGGCTTGGCAGCAGGAACTTGTTGCAGGATGAAGAGGAATTGAACCCAGAACCGAAAGCTGGTGGGCAGTGAGGTGCCAGAGCTGCAATTTGGGAGCAGAGGGGTTAAATGCAGCTGCAGGATCTCTACCTGCTTCTTCCAAAGGGAGGATTCACAGGGATTAAACTCCACAGGAAGCCCCGTGGGCAGCAACAGGGGAAATAAAGGGCAGCTGGCAATAATGTCTTATTGGCAATGCAAAAATCAAAACCAGAAGGAGTACTTTAAGAGGTTAAAATGCAAAACCAACATTCAAAGAGTTGGTTACGGAGGGGAAGTGAAACCGGTCTGGATTTTTTAAAAAAAAAGAAACCTGAAAACCCAGAATAAGAGCATGTTGGTGAATGAGAAGTATAAGATGGAATTGATGAAAGGAATTAAATCACAGAGAAATCTGCAGCTTGCAGTGTAAAAGGCAATGCAGAAAAATGAGCTGTATTAAAAGCAGGGAAGTTTAGCAAGGGAAATTACCTGTGATGTGTTGGAAAGGGAAGGTTTGTAATTTGTTTTGCAGAAAAATGTTGGTTTATAGTTAGGGGAGAAGGCTGCAAGATGTGTGTGCAAGGCAGTAAGTGTCTGTTCTCAGCAGATTAAACAGCAAACGTTTAAAGTTCACATCCAGGAGTTTAACAGAGTGAGCCAAGGGATTGCTAACTAGGAAGTTAATGTTTTCACTCAGTTTACATCAAAGAAAGTGATGTAAGGAGTTGATAAACGGGATTTAGGAGCTGGATAAGGGCCCCCCTGTATCTCAGCCTTTCCAGGTAGAACAATGGAATGACTAATGCAAGGCTCAGCTCATCGGGAGTTAGGAGGGAGCAGACTGAGAGATGGGATCAGCACTGCAGACCTGTTTGCCATCTCATCACAAAGGTCTGTTGAGGTCTGGTGAATGCAGAGAATGGTGTTGCTGCTGTGCATGGCCCTGTCTGCCTTGGCTACCCTGTGGTATTGCACTTTGGAGCTCAGAGCAGTGCAAACTAAATGCAGTGCATGTTTAATGTGGCAGAACAGGAGCAGTTACAGCTCTCCAGGGGATGTTCACATCAGCTGCCTCGGTGGAGAAATGGAGGTTTCCTGCTTGAATGCTCTGTGGTCCCACAGCACCTGGCATTACAGAGAGCTGGTGCCAAACCCCCCAAAAACCACCATAAATCCCAAATACCTCCATAAATCCCACATGTCACACGAGCCATGGGCTTTGGTCCCCTGCTCTCTTATGTCCATCCAGCTGCACATCCAGGTCTGGGTGGGGTGGCTGATCCCAAACTCCCCAGGACAGGGAGGCTGTGCAGCCACTGCACGCTGTGATCCCAGGGGATTGCAGTGTCTCGTGTCTCCCTGGCTCCTCAGGCTTGATGTTTGCAGCAGTTGTAGCACTTTGCAAGGCTCGTGCTCCCTCCAGACTGAGCAGTTTTGTTCTTGTGCTTTCCCTCTTCTTCCAGCTCAATAGTTGCGTATCAGCCAGCGGGTGACAACAGCCACACGTTTGATGTCACAGCAATGTTCAAGTCCATCGGGATCTTCCTGGGGATATTCAGTGGATCTTTTGCAATGGGAGCAGCTACTGGAGTTGTGACAGCTTTAATATCCTTTTCACTGTTTGCTTTTTTTTCCCAAGTGTTTGCATAAAAGCGTATTTAATTTTTGCTGCACTGCATTTCATCCAGATGTTTAATTTTTCCCCCCTAAATTAATGAAGGACAGTGCCATAGTCTTTTTAAGGGTGGATTATGTAGCTGTGATGCACAATTGCGTTTGATATGCTGTTAGCCTGCAGTGTCTTTCCAAATTGTCCTTAACCACCTGCAACGTCACCAAGTTCACCAAACTTCGGGAGTTCCCCTTGCTGGAGACTGGCTTGTTCTTCTTGATGTCCTGGAGCACGTTCCTGCTGGCTGAAGCGTGTGGCTTTACAGGCAAGCTCCAGCACAGCCCTGCCTCTGGGATGGAGACCTGCAGGGATGATGGGGCCACAGAGTTTTGCTTCTCTCAGTATTGATTGTAACTGGGGCTCTCTCTGCTTGCAGGAGTTTAATGATTCTGGGTTCTGGGGTTACTGCATTAAGTTCCCTACAGGCCTGGGGTGCAGCTTGGCTCCCCTTTCCTGACCAGGAGTCTAATGTGATGCTCTGCTCCCCAGGTGTGGTGGCTGTGCTCTTCTGTGGGATCACACAGGCCCATTATACCTATAACAACTTATCTACAGAATCCCAACACAGAACTAAGCAGGTGAGAACTCCTCAGACCCTTTCAGCCTCTTTGAATTTCAAATTCAATATTTTTTCCTTCCCTCTACCAGAATTAGGTGCATCTGTCTTCTTACATCTGCATTTCACTAGGATTGCTTCTGCAGAAGTATTTATTGCATGACGGATGGGCTAACATGCTTTTCTTGTTACATCTATATTTTGTCTAACTCTCTTTTAATTTGTTTTTCTCTTTCAGTTGTTTGAGCTTCTGAATTTCTTGGCAGAAAACTTCATCTTCTCCTACATGGGACTTGCACTGTTCACCTTCCAGAACCATGTCTTTAACCCTACCTTTGTGGTGGGGGCCTTCGTATCCTTTGGAGCCCAATTTAAAAGACAGAAAGAAAGGGAGAGGTGCCTCATTCCCAATTTGTATTTTTCACTCAAATGAGTGGGTTTGTTTTTTCTCAATCAGTCTAGCCTTATTTTTAAAAGGGGATTTCTGCCATGTAGTGGTGCTTTTGCTGGTTATTTTAAGAAGACAGAGATTCTTTTCCTAGCTTTTCTGTTTTTTTTTTTTTTTTTTCCTGTCTTCTCTCCTCTCCCAGCTGCTGCAGGGACTCATCATTCAGTGTGACCGTGATGCCAATGCCAGGCGTTATCATGTGGCATCAGGAGGGGCTTGGCAAAGGGGGGCTGCCTGGTCTAGCTGTTTATTTCCTCTTTTCTCTGCTAGTGCACTTGGTTAACCCTGAAAAAAAGCCTTTTTTTGGTCTAACAGCACAAAGAGTTACAGCTACAGTAGATGCCTCTGAATGATGTCATGAGAAAGGATTTCCTGTTCTGCAGGCTGATGCTAAGGGGAACAAGAGTCCTGGTATGTCTCAGAAAAACAAGAATTTTGATGGAATTTTTTTCACAGCACAGGGAAGCCATCTAAATGTGCACCAACACTGATGCAAGTTTATACTGGTAAACAAAACGTTTTTGCCAGTGCTGCTCCGTGGGTTTGCAGCAGGCTCATCTGAATTTCCCTCATCAGCTTTTGTGGGATTGCAGTGGGGCAGGAGGGGTGGAGAGCAGAGAAATGCCATTTGGGCTGTTATATTGGAATTTTGTGCTGTGCCTCTTCAGTGGGAACTGGCTAACTCACTGATGAAATAGCTCATTCATGAGAGAGATCATGAAATACGTCTCTTATGCAAATTGTGATGTTCAGGAAAGAACATAAAAGCTAGAAACATTTTCTATATTATTCAAGGCTGTACTGAATACTGGCTCCAAGATTATTTTTGCCATCTGGGTGCTGGTATTAAAAGACACAGCTTCAAAGATAAAAAGCAATATGAAGGTGCTGGTGATTCTTGTATCTCGCAGGCTATGAAAACAGAAAGAGTATTAGATTTTTTTTTTTTCCTTCTAAACGGCTGCTGCTTTCATTTTGCTGAATAATCTTTGGGAATGGGACTTGGCTTAAGGCTTCAAACCCAGCTGTGAAGTGTGGCATGCTGGGGAATGTCAGAGGGGTTGTCATAGCTGTATAACTTGAGCTTCACAGAAGACAAATAATTCTTGGGTGCAAAATGGACCTGACAGCAGAGAGCATACTGTGGGAAACAGTGGTTTTTCTCTCCTCTCCCTTGTCTAACATGTCCTTTCATCATTACCCTTGTTTGTTTGTGCTTGTCTCTGTATGATATTCCTGAATAGCAGTGTGTGCTGTGTTTCAAAGAGGCAGTAGCCTCTTTGTGCTGTAGCACTCAGAGCTGGGTTATTTTCTTTGCAGACAGAGCACCGGTGTTTCTGCAGCTCCCAGTTTCCTTCGGGCAGTAGAAACTGGCTCTGTGTGCAGATGGGATGTAATGGGAGACACAGGAAGAGCAATTTCCTTAACACGTGCAAATACAGCTTGCTATCTTCTTAGGAAGAGCTGCCAATATTTACCCATTATCATTTTTACTGAATTTGGGAAGAAGAAATAAGATTGGAACGAATTTGCAGCACATGATGATGTTTGCTGGTACGTTACTGCATCCTTCCTCTGACCATGTGACCCATTGGCACATCCTTGCCCCTGAGAGCCTGGAAATATTCCTTATTCAGCTCTGAATTTCTTATGGGCAGGGTCTGGAGGGGAGGCTGGGCAGGAAGATGTAGCAATGAGCTCCTCCTGTCCTGCTTCAAGGACATGGCATGGGGCAGGAGGAGTGTTTGCCTTTCTGGGCTCGGAAGGAGGAGTGACCGAATCATCACTGTTCTCCCCTGGGAGTGGATGTTCCAGCAGAGGGGCAGCAGGGTGTGAAACCCAGGAGGGAAGCTGGCCATGGGGGTGGGCTGTGCTGGGGGCTGGCACAGCTCCTGTGCTCTCCCTGAATTGTTACAAACCGATATGATCACGGACAAAGACCCTCTAACTAGTTAAAGTTAGAAAGTGTATGTTTATTCACTGTGGGGCAGCACAGGAGTTGTCTCCAAAAGGCATAACCGCCCTGACAAGGTTCTTTGCCCTCTGTTTATTTCCCAAGATCTTACATACAATACAAAAGCATAACCCCAGCACCTCCCATCTCCATTCAATATTAAAATGAGCCCATTAGTCGTTCACGCGTGCGCAATTCTTCTCTTGGATTGGGTTGTTGGTCTCAAAATGGGTCAGTGGTCTCAAAGGATGAAGTCAGGAGAGTCTTCATCAGGTCTCTGTGACCCTCTGGCATGATCCAAGGCCCTGTGCTTCATATACTGTCCAGGTTCTGGCCGTTGTTCTTACTGTTTTCAGTCTTGTTCTTATAACTTACTCTGTGTTCACTTACTCTGCGTTCTTCTATACACAAGCTCGCAACAGCAAACAATTAGCTCTAGCTTAAGCATCTAGTAGTCATTAACCTACCATTTGCCTACCTAACTTACATCTTGGTCATGGAAACTGCTTCTACCTTTAGTCAAAATCTTCCCTCTTTAAAGTCATGATTCATGCCATCCCTCAGGGCTGCGTGGAGCCATGGCCTTCGCCCTGGCCATCCGGGACACGGCCACGTACGCGCGGCAGATGATGTTCAGCACCACCCTGCTCATCGTCTTCTTCACCGTGTGGGTGTTCGGCGGGGGCACCACGGCCATGCTGTCCTGCCTCAACATCCGGTCAGTGCAGGGCTCCCTCGGGTTTTAGAGAGCAGTGTCCTGGTTTGAAAGTCAGGTGTCTTTCTTTGAAGTGGAGAATGTAAACCCCCTCCCTCCAAATTATTATAATTTTGGAATTAAGGGGCTCTCAGGCAAAGATATGGGAATAGGAATAACAGCCCTTTACTAGGAAAATTAAAATAGAAGTACAGTATTACAAAGAACAAACCCAAAACACTGACAGAGTCAGAATACAACCTGACACCCTGTCAGGTAGGGTGTTGGTAGCAGTCCCATTAAATGGTGGCTGCATCCTCCTGGATGACAGATGTGGTTCAGTTGGAGCAGTGCTCCTGTAGAAGGTGCAGTTTTCTTCTGAAGGTCCAGTGATGATGTGGAAAGGTCCCGTTTTCCTCTGGCATCCAGTGGAAAAAAGGCTGCTTTGGTGTTCCAAATCTCAATTTTTATCTAGGTAGAAAATGCTTGGCTCCTCCCCCTGGGTGGAGCATCTCCCAATGGGATGATGTAATTTCATCAGTCATTCAGTAGGACTCAATGGACCATTAACAGAAGATATCTCCCTGGAGGAAGGATGGGTTGTGGAAAAGATAAGGATGACTGCCCCACCTGGTTTAACAGATGGCCCATTAGCAGAGAATATCTCCCATGGAGATAAGGATCACTGCCCCACCTGGTTTGAACAGATAGTGATAGAATACATACTTTCAGTCACATCCTGTATTGCGACCTAAGACACAGAGGCAGATCCCATCCTTCCCCAGATCCTGGCCCTGGCACTGTGTGTGTGACTCTGCTGCTTCTCTCCTCACAGGGTCGGTGTGGATGCAGATCAGGAGAACGTGGTGAGTGTGGTTACAACCTGCAGGGGTTACATCCTGACCCTGTGAATGCCTGTCTGTGCTCTGCTTCCTTCCAGCTGTAGGAGCTTTTGGCTCTCCCTCTGAAAGAGTTTGCAGTCAGTGGGAGTCACAGCTTTTCTGTGCTCTCTGGTTTTCATGAGCCTTGTTTTGACTCAGCTGGAAAGAAAGGCACAGAAGCAATGCTAGACTGTTCTATCAGTCCATGTTGCTGCTGCACAGTAGATTCAATCTCTCCCTTGCTGCATTTGAAATAAATCCCAAAGTGAGCATGACATGGAGGCTCTGCCTTGTCCCAGTGTCTGGGGCAGTACAGAAACACCATTTACTAACTCATTTTATGTAGCATCTTCTGCCCCACTTTTACACATGGGTACCCTCAGCCCCTGCTTACCCCCTTTTCCTGTGGGTATTATGTGGCAGCCCTGGAACCACTGACCACACTGAGATCAATGCTGGAGCCCCACAGCCCTGGGAGTTTTCCTGCCTGGTAGTTCCAGCTGTCTCATTCACCTGTCTGCAGCCTGGTTGTGCTATGGCTGTGGCTCTCCTTGGTTTCAGTGTGGATTCTGCACCTTGGAGATTCATTTTATTCAGAGCCATTTATTGGGCTGTTCACCTCCTGGAGAGAAAGCATCAAATGTGACAGGCAGCCCAGGGCCATAAATCTGTAAGCCAGATTTCTATGAAATACATAATTGTATTCATAGTCCCCTCCAAACAGTTTTATATTTTTTTCTCTGACTAAAAGGAAGCCTGGAGTTCAAATAGCACACAATTATTTGCGTGCATCAGTATCAAGCGAGATTTGATGGATGTTGGATTTGTCAGTCACTATTAAATGTGATGTCTGGGTGCAGTTGCTGGCTCTGAGGCACTTTAAACCTTGGGGCCAGACATTGGAAGGCTCTAGCACCAAAATGGTCACTCTGTGCTTTGATACCACCTCCCTGAGGCAGTTAAATGCTGCTAAATGCAGCCTGTTGTGGTGTGAACGGGCAACCCAAAGGCTTTCCCTGAAGAGGCAGTGGGAAGATCTGTGTTTCTTTATGTCCCCTGGGGATACTCCAGTGTTCCATAGGGTCTCCTGGCCCTGCTCCAGGTCATGGCATGTTGTCTTGCCCCTCTTTACTGTTTTGCTCTCCCACAGGGTGTCCCAGAGAGCGAGAGGAGGAGCACGAAGGCTGAAAGCGCTTGGCTTTTCCGCATGTGGTACAACTTCGACCACAAGTATCCTTGGGCAGCAGTTGGTGTGTGCTGTGTCAGATCCCACTGCCCACACACCCCTCACTGGCACCAGGACTTGCTCCCTGCTTGGCAGAGGAGCCAGTGTTTGCTTTCCCATGACATTGCTGTTTTGGTTTGCACTACTCATGTCTGTGGCTGTGAGAAACGACAATTTCCACCCTCTGTCGGTGAGAATGCACAGCAGTTCCAGTCAAAGCTGGGCTCTCCAAGATGAGAATCCTGGGCGTCCTTAATCCCAGGGGCAGGTGGGCAGGAAGGGATGGGGCTTTTCTTACTTGCAGTCCCTCTTGGTGGATCTGTGCCTCTCTTCCCTTGCAGATGCTGTTCTGTGAATGAGTGGAGGAGTGATAGAGGCTGAGGGGCACAGGGTGATGGGACCAGCGAAGCTGCTGAGCATCTTATCAGCTGTAAGCTTACAGCTTACTGTGCTGTTGCACACCATGACAACTTCTGTGCTTCCACACATTTGTTTCTTTTCTTTCTGTGATTTCCTCGTAATGCTGAGTCCTTCAGTGTTGCACTCACCAACATGGCCCCGTTCCTCTTTTATCCTTAACCTTCTCTGTAGCTATCTGAAGCCTCTCCTGACACACAGTGGTCCCCCACTGACCACCACACTCCCAGGGTGCTGTGGGCCTGTTGCCCGGTGTCTGACGAGCCCACAGGCATATGAGGTGAGTTCTTTAGTGTCCTTTCTGTCCAAGTGTTGTGGGTTTGATGTGTTTATGTTTCTCCTTTGGATGCTTCTCTGCAGCATCAACCTGGGAGCATGAGGGAAATCAGATATTGAGGATGATGGATGAGCTAATTCCCGTGAGCATTCTGCTTTTCCAGCCTGCTGTTAGGTCATGAAGGGGTTTGTGGTGTATTCATGGTGGTTCCTCAGTGACTGGCTCAATGAAGTTGTCACAGCTGTCCTTCCCCAGGCCCAGATGGGAGGACACACAATTCCCTATCCCCACTTGCTTCCAGCCTTACAGCCGAGCCATTCCTGCAGCCTTTCCTGAAGCCTTTTCCTGCATCACTCACAACAAGAAAGGCAGCCAGGATTGCTGTGCCCAGAGGTCCCTTGCAGTGGCAGCTGTGCATGCCAGGAGTCTTCTTACCCTGTCTCAGAATCAGCACCAGGTTCCCTGACCAACCACAAATGGCTGTGATGGGTCAGCAGTGCTGTTCCTGTGCTCATGAGTATTTGGTCCAATCAAAGCCACTCAATGCTGTATTCCCTGTGTACCTGGCTATGGCACCAGGAAGAAGAGAGCTGGGAGAGCCCTTTTAGGCAGTCTGCAGAGAAATTCTCTGTGGTGTGAGTCACCTGGGCTCTGAGATGTGTGTGTGCCACGTCTGGTTCTGGTCACAGTGCAGGAGAGCCTGTGACTCGGTGCCTCTGTGATGCCTAGAGGAGCTGGACAGAGGCTAGGCAGAGTTAAAAGGAATAAAATGGATATTTATTGAGGAGCCTTCAAAGGCCACACCCTGGCAGTACCAGTGCCACAGTCATGGCCCTGCCTGAATGGCTCCAAGATGGAAGGAAAAGAGGCCTTGGTCATGAGATCTCACATTTTTATAGGTTTTAGTCCATTTGCATGCAGGAGTCAACTGTCCAATTAACAGCCTCAGATCAGGAAGTTTCGTCCTCCTTGCCTTCTTGCCCGCCCTCCTCTTTTCACGTTGTTTATGCTTGAAGGGCCTGAAGTTTGAAGAGATTGTCCTTGAGTCCCCAGCTGGACTAGGACTGTTTTGTCTTCACCACCCAAGCACAACAGAAAAGGCATCATCTGTCTCTGCTCAGTCACCATCAGCACACGATTGTACATAGCCATTCTGGGAGAGTTTAACAGCACTTTCCTCCTGTTTGCTCCCCAGAATCAAGAGCAGCTGAAGGACGACGACTCCGACCTCATTCTGAACGACGGGGACATCAGCCTGACGTACGGGGACTCCACGGTGAGCACCGACCCGGTGGCGTCCGGCGGCGCCTCCCGGCGCTTCGTGGGCAACAGCTCGGAGGATGCCCTGGACCGGGAGCTGGCTTTTGGGGACCATGAACTCGTGATCCGGGGAACGCGCCTGGTCCTGCCCATGGACGATTCGGAGCCGCCCTCAAACGTCCTGGATAACGCGAGACATGGTCCTGCATAAGGTTGCTCGGTTTGATTGACAGTAATATTTGCATATATGATCAAGAAGTATGTACTACCTAAAGTCTAATGCATGTCTCAAAATGTCTAAGCTGTATAAATATTATTTATATGGTGTCAAAAGAATATAAATATTCTCTGCCAAGCACTTGTAAAGAACAAGCTGCAAATTTAAGTTAAAAACTGTGTTGACTGCACTATGTAGGGTGGAACTGTTTTAGCGTAAGAGTTTTTTGCACACAGTGAGCTTCGTTAATGTGTGATTTGATGAAGGGTTTAGTTCCCAGCGGGTGAGTAAAGGAGCTGTGACTCCCTGTTCATCCTTTGAACCTGGGAGAAGAGGGTAGGGAGTTGCTGGTGAGCAGTGGAAATTGCTTTCTTGTCCGACAAGGATTGTTGAGTTTCTTTTGGTCTCTGATCTTTGGATAGTCATGTTTGAAATATCAGCAAAAAAATCTGCCCACAGACCCTCTTGCCAGGCAATGGATGGTGATAAACTTGTTTCACTGTGGGAACCTGGAGACTTTCTGCTTTTTAGTGACCCTCTGCCCAAGCCCTGCTTTAGTGGGCTCACGGCAGACCCCGGCCAAAGCTGACAGCAGGGGCTGCGGGTGTCCGGCTGCTCGGATGGGAGCAGGAGAGAGGGATGGTTGGTGTCTGTAGTTGTGTTCAGGAGAAGGAGGCAATCCCACAGAAACTACACCAGGCGTGCACAGATTTTCGGTCTGAGTCCATCTTTCAGCTGTGGCTCAAGCAGCTTTCTAGAACCAGCCATCAAATCCTCTTTTGGAACTAAATGTCACGTTTGGGAAGCGGCTGTGTCTTTGCGCGGGCCAATCCCTGTCCTGCAGTCACAGATGTCGCCAAGGTGTGCAGAGCTGCTGCAGCTGCAGCTGCACGTGGGGCTGTGGAGCCTAGCCAACCTCAAACTCGAGCTTTAGGGCTGCAGATCCACACGGTACCTCCGGAGCTCTCTGGGCATCCACTGGTACTGAAGGGGAGCCGTCCGTCCGTCCGTCCGTCCTCCCGCAGAGTCAGAAACCATTGCACTTTGTTTGGTAACTCCTTAGCATGCTGTGTGTCTGCAGTCCCCACCCGACCTTTCTTGTGTCTCTTATCATTTAAGGAGAAATGTTTGTGAGTTGATTTTTGGTTTTAATTTACGTTTTTATTTTTCAAGGAAGAGCACAGAACAATTTGCGATTCACACTAGTGTTAAAGGATTCATTCTGTAGTTATGGGAATGGCTAAAGGTGCAGTGAAACTGTTAACCCTGACATCTTTTTTCTCCAGAAAAGGGGGAATCATGGAAATTTACTGTATGTAATTTTACTGTCTATTTTATCTACAGTTTTGCTATACAAACCTTTCAGGGTTACTGGTGCACTACAGACCCATTCTCTGGAGAGGGAGTTAACCCTCTCCAGAGGGCTTAAACAGAGGTATTAAAAATGAAAATACATGAAAGAGAGCCAGGTGAGTCTGGGCACTCACAGCTCCCATTAGCTGTCTTTGGAACAAACTCTGCATCTCTCAGGATCTGACCCTGAGACCTCAGAGCAGTGTCCCCATAGCTGTTTTCCCCAGCACCACCTGAGAGTTGGAGGAGACAGAAAATCCTGAAGTTTCAAGTGTATATGTATAATTGAGAAAATAAATCCACACGGTTTGGTTGTTTTTTGTTTTTTTTTTCATTTTCTCAGGTCTAAGTAACATTGCCTTAAATTTATGGATGTGAAATGATAATTATTTTGGCAGTTTATCCCCAAGAAAATGCTTTCTTTTTCCTTCTGAACAAAATGTGTAAGTGTTGCCATAGGACTTCCCTAGAAGGGGGGTAATGCTCTGTTTATATTTGGATATATTTGAGGCATCTTCCTTGCACCTGTAAATGGCATCCCGCTGTTAACAAAGCTGTTGGATTAGCACTGGCCTTTGTTTCCTACTATGCAGGAATTCCATAAAGTGAGTGTGCATTTTATATGATGTCTGTAACTTAACTTCATGTGTATAAAAAAACAAAAAAGGAGAAAAAAAAAAGTAGGAACATGTCGATTTTAGGTTTACTGCATCACTTCTACATCCTGTTTTTTGTTCGTTCTGCCTTTTTGAAGAGGTATGATAAATAACTACCTCTTGTTTTTTCCTGTATAGCCTGACTATGAATTCAATTTACAGAGTTGGTGCAGCTGGAGGTGCAGGACAGTCCTGCTGCCCCAGGGCTCCCTTCCAGGCATTCCCAGCTGAGGTGCACATTTGCTTCAAGGTGGCCACAAGCTGATGCTTTCCCATGGCTGTGGTAGCAATCCTCTCTTCCCTGACCCTTTGACTTCAGTAATTTATCCATTCGCTGTAATCTTGTCAACACACTACCCATAATACATACCCAACTTTTGACACCAGTCACAGTTTAGTTAGTACATGAAAGGAAAAAAAGTTAATCAATGATGATTTTATGGGTTACATTTTGATGCATTTTTAATGTAACCAGGACTGTTTTGAGTACCCTTAGTCAATGAATGAATCTAAGCTTAAATTCAGGAGTGATTTTATAAATGAATGGGATTCATCCTCAGCTGATTATTTTCTGTGCTGGGCTGCAGCAGAGCACACAGGAATGCCTGGTGTGCAGAGGCAGAGCCCTGATGCTTTGTGCTGCAGATGGAATTAAGAGTACCTTGAAGAACCAGGGCCTGAGACCTTTGCCAAATAGATAAGACAGCCCTGAGGAGGCACTTTACAGCCCCCACGAAGATTTAGAGAAGGTGCCCTTCTTCTGTAAATTGAATTTTCATGGTTTTTGCACATGAAAAAGCATTGTAGGTAAAGTTATGATTTGTACTGGTACTGTCAATTTGTGTGGTAATGGCATTAACCCTGTAGCTATGGTGTTTGTGCAGCTGATCTGTGATAGCTGATGATCACTATTGGACCTTCTGTTTACACTGACTAAATCCTCTACTGTTGCGTTGTACTGTGAAAGAAGGATTATGGGCCTATAAAAGATTTTTTTTTTTTTTTTTTGAATTGTGTGTACTGTTTCATTAATTCACACGGAAATAAATCTGTAGCAAAGTGACGACGTTCCACTTGACCTCCTGAGCCCAGTTTGTTCACGGCCTTTGGCAGCAGCCAGGGATGCTGGACCCCAAGGACTGGAGGGCAGCTGGGCTGGGGTGCACACTCTGCCTCCAGCCCAGCTCCTGGGACACACCCTCCTGGCAGGAACAGCACTGGTTGCCAAAAGCTCCTCCAGAAGCAGCAAATCCAGCTGGGATGGTGCTGCTCACTCCCAGCCCTGGGGCAGTGAGTGGACCTGCATGGAGGCATCACCATGGGGTGTTGGCAAAATCAAGGTTCCTGAGCTTTCCCAGGCTTTTATATGCCCCAGGACTGTTGAATTTGGGCTCCTGGCTGGTGATCCTGCCTTCAGACTCCCACCTGCACCGGTTTTTTTTGGTGCCATGTGCTGAAAAGGCAATTTGTTCAAATGCTCTACAATCCTTCAGTACAGAGGGCACCTTAGTAACTTCAGGAATCTCTTTCTTCAGGAATCAGCTTTCATCCCCTGGATGGTGTAAAACCACATTGTTCCAGCTCTGCCTCGCTGCAGAGTAGCTCTGACACCTGTTTACCACATTATCTCCCACCCACAGCAGCAGGCAGCCAAGGGGGTGTCCGTGCTGCTTTCCAAAGGGACTGTGGCCTTTGTGTGGGGTGGTGAATCCTGGGCTGTCCCAAAACTGAGACTGCAGCTCACAAAAAACCGTGAGAGGGGCTTGCCTGGCATCATGCTGCTCGTGGGTGGTCTGTGCTACTGGAAGTCACAGCAATGGGACAGCAGACAAAGGTGTTACATTATTTTCTTGCTGTGAAATGAGGCTAATTCCACTTTACACTCCCACCTCAACATCCTGACAGTCAGAATAAACACCACTAATCCCACTGGTTACGTGCTGCCCAGCCCAGCTTGGGCTGGACCAGGGCTTGTATCTAAAACAAACAAGGACATCATTTAGCAATTGAGCAAATGCCTTTTGGCAGCCCTTTGCCTTCCCAAACTCCGAGAAGTGCAGCAGACCCCTACAAATGTATTGTTTCCTTGAAACAAGGTATGATTCAGGCCCCTCACCTTTGGTGAGTGGTATCCCCAGCACCCAAAATGTAGCTGGGATGCTCTGGTCTGTATCCACCCTCCCCAGTGCAGGCAGCTGGGCACCCACTGGGATGGGCTCTCTGTGCCAGGAGCTGGCATCTCACATCAAACATTTTGGGTAGGTGCTGTTCAGAGGCACAGGAAGCAGGGACAAGGCACTTCCCTGCATGGTCAGGTGCACAAAGCTGTCATTTGCTGATTAGTCCTTGTTTTTATTAGTTCTGTTCAGTTTGAGCTGATGAGGGGCAGCTTTCAGTCAGTACCATCTGTCCACTTTCATGTGGGGATCAGTAAAGTGCTGGGAAATGGGCCAACACTGGGTATCTACAGCCTCAAAAAATTACAGGGCTGTTTTTAGAGCAATCCTGTATTGCCATGCCCAAAGTCACAGTTCTGCACCCTCAGCTCAGCATCTCCACATCATGCTGGGGTAGCATTTGTATGAGGTAAAATTTGAAAAAAGCAAGGCTTTGATTCTTCTTTCTTATCTCATCATGGCCCGCAAGGAGCTCTGGTCCTTGCTGGGTCCTCTAGATGGCAATATTGGAAAGGACAGCAATTGTCCATCCCCACTGTGTCCCTGTGGGCCATGCAGAGCCCAGCCCAGCCCCAGAAACGCTCCCCATGCCCTGCTGGCTTCACCACACCTCAATGCCCCATCCAGCTGAGTCCTTAGCAGCACAAAGGAGAGGAGACCCTGCTGCAGCACCGACTGCTCTGACACCCTGAGCCCCCCCACAGGAGCCACCACCTCCTCAAACACCTGCGAGTATGGAGGTGCTCAAAGACATCTCCCCTGTGCCCTGTTTTCCCCTTTTAGCCCAGCTGCTTATTGGCCATTTTTTTCCCCTATTAAGCTTTCAGAATGAGGAGTTTAAGGCCAGTGTCCACAAGCTGACTGCAGGATGAGTTTTGGTCAGAGATGAGCTGCAACCCTTGCTGGAAGAGTTCAAACCCTTCCCCCAGATCTGAGCCCACCGGGGCACCTTCCCCCAGGAGCTGCCTGTGTCCCACAGGTGTGTCTCACATCACCTGGGCACCAGGCCATTCCTAGTGGCTTTGCTGACATCTGCAGCCAATTTGTGCTCATCATGCCTGTTCACACAGAGACAAGAGGACTTTCTCTTGTCACAACTCCAAAACAGTGTTTCTCAGCAGATGTGGAGGAAACTTCTCGGTGAGGTGAAGAGAGGAGGTGGGGGTGGAAGTGCATCTCAGATGTCAGAGTGCCCTAATATAATCTCACAAGAGTAAATTGCATAAAACTCTTTTGGCCACATGTGTCTGTGACTGGAGAATAATTGGAAGAAGAGACAAGTAATATGGAAATGGAGAAATGGTGCCCTTGCTGACAACCCTCACAAAATCTGCCAAGCCAGTGAGGGAACCAGGGACTGGGAGTGTTTGTGTGTCCGGAGCAGCAGCAGCACTGCCCAGCACAAACACCGTGTGTTCCCCCTGCTCTGCACCTCCCCACGCAGCTGGGAGTGATGTGTGTCTCGTTTATCCCAAAGGCATTTGCAGCTCACCTGATGCCTTTGGCCACGTTACTGTCAGAGCTGCTTTGCACCTTGCTGGCAGGGCCAGCCCTGGGGACAGGCTGGCTCCTGGTGCCCTGCTCCCTGCATGGCACAGCAGCACAGTGGCTCTGATGTCTCTGATGTCCCTGAAAGCTCCTGGATCACAGAGAAGAAGAAAAGCAAAGTCTCAGGGTGCTGGCTGCTGCAGAGGTGAGGCTGTGACGGGAGAGCTCAAAGCCAGGGAAAGCAGAATTCCAGCCTGTCCCTGCCCAGTGCTGCTGGAGGTCTGCTCTCAGAACAGTGTTTGGGGACCAGGGGGCTCTGGAGCATGTTCCTTTAGGACTTGCTGTCCTTAAACAGCTCCTCTTAGTGCTTTTCCTATCTCCAGCCCTTACAATCCCTGCACTTAGAACATGGGTCAGAGGCTACAAATCTCCTAATGAGTGCAGGAGTCCTGTAAGGTTCAGGATTCTGGGGTAGCAAAGCCTTGAATCTGTTGTCCAATATTTAGACATGTGTATATACAAAAGGATTTGGTCTTTATTAATTGCCCTTTTGTAGGAAATTCCACCAGCTGTCCTCCTCCCAGGGGTGCCAGGGATGCTCCAGCCCCAAGGAGCCCATATATGGTTGCAATCTCCTAACCCTGCATGTTCCACAGTAGTGTGGGTCATGGCTACTTTTAAGGATATGTGTGAACATTGCTCCCTTTCCTGTGTGCATAAGCTCTCAGGAATGTGGAAAAAGATTAAAAACGTGCATGAATTAAAGCTGCCAGCTCTGTACAGCATGTCAGCCCTTCCACCTGCAGCAGCCAGGGTAGCTATGCCAGCCTACCCACATGGGTGCTGTGCTGGGCAGGGCAGGCACTGCAGGGCAAAAGATGCTTTGAGAACAGGAAAACACCAACTGGCTGAGCATGGAAACGTTTGGCAATGCAAACATGCCTGGACTGAGACAGCAGCAAAGATTTTTCTCTTGCCCTTCCTCCTCTCAGCACTGGTCTGAACCAAAATTTGCCTTTCCTGGGTAGTAACTCCAGGGGTATAGCCTTAAAACCGGCTAAGGACAGCAGGTCTCCACATCCTCACAGCATCCTCATTCTCTGCAGTGCCTTGAAGTATCTCCTCTTCAGCCTTTGATGATGGATGGCTGAATCTGCTCGTGTGATACTGCTCACTCTTAGAATTCCCAGAGGTACCAGAGGAAAGAGAACAAGAGATGCAACATCGGTTGTTTTCCCTTTTCTCAGGTAGTTAATATTAATCACTGGTGCTTTGGATATGTTGTGTGAATTCTCCCAGGTTCTGAAGCTTTTGACATCTGCAATAAGAGAGAATTGGAAATGTCTGTGTATCTCAGTGGCAGATGGGCCAGGTTTAATACAAATTTCTTCCCTTTCTCCATGTACTCTGCCATTAATTTTTAGCTTTGATATAGCCCTAAACATCCTAAAGCTCTTTAGCTAAATGATGTCTGAGTGGTCTGAGGTCACATTTTGCATTGGGGTCCATTTCTCAAAGTGCAAAATCGAGGATTTGTCTGAGGGGACAGCTCAAGTGACACAGTTTGCAACTGCACAAGGTATGTCTGGGATACGTTTTCCACCCTGGAACCCCGAGCCTGTGTCTGCTGCTCACACAAAAATATCCAAATTCTTACAAAAGGCAAACAAATTTCCCTTGTGATTTCTTTCCGCTCTGAACGGGCTGGAGCTTTGTTGCTGAGATATTTGCTGCCCTCAGTTCAGGTCAGATGCTTAAGAGGGCTCAGGGCTATTGTCCTGCTAGAGAGAAGCCAGAGCAGTGGCACTGTGCCATTCCTAAACTCAGCTCCATCAGAGACTCCAGCTGCACTCGGTGCTCTGATGCCAGGGCTGATAACAGACTGATGGTGCTCGTGACAAGGGTGTCAGGGTTGAGTGAAAGAACTCCCTGGAAAAAATGGATCATCCTGGCTTTACAGATATTTAGTCTGAGATTCCATAGCTGGCATTTGACCTCAGCAATGCTGGCAGGACTGAATCCAGTGCTCTAGGGAGGAGAGCCCAGCTGGGCTGCCTGATGGCACTGGAGCAGAATTCTGCAGTGGATGCAGCACCATCAGAGAAGGATGCAGAGGAGCATCCTCTGGGCTCAGGACACTGCGTGGAGCTCCTGGTGCCGCTGGAAGTCCTGGAGCAGGACAAGCAGGACAGTTAATACCTGCACTCCGTGCCTCTGATGCAGCAGAACGAGTAAAGCTGAGGCACAGTGTGTAAATATTTATAGCCAGTTACCAGGTTTCAAATTTGGCCAACCCCTCTGTCCCTCCTGGCTCCTGCCACTTGATGTTTGTGGCTCTGAGTTGCCAAGGACACTGGCAGGGGCAGGATCCTCCCTGCAGGGAGCCAGGGGCTGTGGCTCTGACTGACCCTTCTGCAGCCAGAGCTGCTTCTGTTATTGTGATTTATTTTTTATTTTTTTTTATTTTTTTTTGTTAGGGTTGGGATTGAATGTGTAAGACACTGTACTTTTTGTTTGGACTTAGATGTTTATTAATTGTTATTTATGTTATAATATTTATTTATGGTTTTATGTATGTTATATAGCATCTAATAAATTTAGATGTTTATTCATTTCTACTTATGCATTTATGTTATATTTATTTATTTTTATATATGTTGTTTATGTTTTATTTCTATGATGTTAATTTTATTTATGTTTATTTATACAAAATTCATATAAACTCATATATAACTCGTATGTTATAGCGAGTTTTATAGCAATTTTTGTTAATAAGTTAAAAATAGATGTATATTTTTTACAAGACTTTTAAAGGCTAAATGGTTTAATTAAGAATGGACATATTATTTTTACTTTTAATTTAATAACTAATTACTTTTAATTTAATAACTAATTTTTTGTGACTTGTAATGTGAGTTTATTTAATTGCAAAATATTATTTGAATTTATGAAGAAGAAAGACAAAAGTTTTGTTTTAAAACTTTTATTTTGCTTTTTATATGTTGTGATATTTTAAGACTTTAAATTCTAAATTTTTTATTATGCGATATTATACACTTTTATTTAAATTACACCCTTGTGATTTGAGTTTTATTACTTAATTTTGGAAACCTTCTCCACGGCTTTAAGTTAAAATCAGTGTTTTTTTGGGAGTTAGTGTTTGTTAGCACAGAAAGTTTAAAACTCCCAGTTTCCAGGGTTCCAACATGCTGCCACATCACAGCAGCACCCACTGCACCCAGCCAGCAGCTCTGGGAACGGGGGACAAGGCACTGACAGTCCCCAAATTGCAGCATTTTTCAGTGCCCAGATCAGATTTGCATGAGGTGGAAAAAAGCAGCACCCAGAGCCCTTTTTGTCGTGGGACATTCCTCTGTCACCCCTCATGGCAGGGAGCTGCTCTCAAAAAATGCTGATTTGATGTTTTTTCATCAAAATCTAAGCAGTCTGTGCACAATTTTCCTGTTCTTCCTCAGATCCAGAATATCTAATGCAAAATATTTTTCCCTGCTGCTGGTTCAGTTTTTTCTCCTCTTCCCAACTCTCACTTGAGCTGCTGAGGGGAAAAAAAAAGTCCCAATCTACTTTTACTGAAGAGA
This sequence comes from Sturnus vulgaris, assembly GCF_052056855.1. Lineage (NCBI taxonomy): Eukaryota > Metazoa > Chordata > Aves > Passeriformes > Sturnidae > Sturnus > Sturnus vulgaris. The sequence goes on along the minus strand of NC_142256.1, from coordinate 11,717,183 downwards.
TTTATTTCAGTTTGGAAGCTTCTCTGTAGCCATGCATATGTCTGAGATGTTTCTCTTGGGTCTCTCAGTCTGACTTCAAATCATCGTTAAATCACTTTTCTTCAGCAGAACTCAGTGAAGAAGTGAGTTCTGTCATTTTTACTTAAGAGATAATTCCCAGAAAATTTGGTTTAAACCAAAAGCAACACACCCATGCTCCCTTCGTGCCAGCTCAGGGAAGCCAGTTGAAATCCCATCTGACTGGAAGGAGAACAAAAGTCCAGCACAGACAAATCTCCTTCACAGCTGGGTATCAAGTTTAAAATCTTTTGTTGGAGAAAGCTGCCTGACAGCTATTTACTGCAGCTCCTTCAGCACACTGAGCTCAGGAAATTGCATTCATAATTTCCTCACTGCCAAATGGTTTGTAATTTTCCCATGGCTATTTCTTTTTTGTTTGTGAAACAAAGCCTCTGGAAATCTTGCACAAATTCACTTTTTGCCTAAGTATGAAGCTAATATGAAGTATACAGTTTAATGGGATACCATTCCCTTGATTTGTTTGGCACAGAGAATAAAAACCCCAACCTCGTTTGTGAGGTTTTCCATCAATAGTGTTATCATTTTAATACAAACTCTTTTTTTAACAAAAAAAAATTGATCTGATATAGAAATTCAAAATGCTCATCTAGCCAGTGTTGTTGGATAGAAGAAAAAAGCAGAAAAGGTGGAAAGTTGTGACCTGGCTTTTCCACATCACCACCAGTGCAGGTCTGAGCAGTAAGTATGATTTCCAGTGCCTTTATGTAAAATAAATACGACTTTGATTTATGCAGAGGCACTTGGGTGTGGTGAGCTGGGCTGGTGGTCAGTTCCAGCCCTGGGACAGAGTTCATCCACAGCCTTGGACAACGGGCTGCTTTCTTGTCCTGGTTTATAAAATTTATTTCTGGGCTAAACAGATGAATGAGGATACAATTCAACATCACAAAGTCACCCCAGGACATTTCTGCTCTTTGCTCCTGGTGTAACCCTGGGCACCATATGGATTGTTTAGGTTGGTACCTTGGAGCACACCAAATTTAACCCTCTGCATAGATTCAGATGCCATTAACTATGGCACTAAATATGATTTTCACTGGCATTAATTGTGAGCCACAGAAAATCACTATGCAGGAGCCAGCAGAGCATTTATTAAGACAACTCAGCTTGAAGATTTGCGTCCAGAGAGGCAAGGATGTGCTGGTGGCAGGTGCTGGAGGGGGCTGGGGTGTGACTCTGCTCCCCATCCCAAGGACTGCAGGATGCTGTGTTTGTGTGAGTCCATTGCAGTGGTCCCGTGTCTCCAGCTCTGCTCTGGAACCAGAATCTTCTCCGTGGGGTAATTTTGAGTCTGAAATCTTCTCCTCTTCCTGACTGTCTGTTGTTGCAAAGCCTGCATTTTAAACCTTCACGTATCTTTGCCTTCCTAGGAGGGGAGCAAAAAATGCTCTTGTGTCTCTGTGTACACACAGCAACCTGAGGCACATTGAGCAAATCCCTCCATGGTGGTCATGCTGACAGGTGAACAAACAAGGGACTGCAGGCTCTGAGCACCACTGCTCCTTCCTGGGGTGTGCCCACAGCATCCCCTGCAGCCCTGGAGCCAGGCAGGTACTGCCTGAGGGGCTGATGTCGTGACTCAGCCCCAGTCAAGCAAGCAGTTTGTACCACCATGAGGAATTTAGTTTTGAGCTGTAGCAAACACTGTGAGCCCCAGCTCATTCTGTGCCTGCTGTCTCTCGTGTTCACAGAATTATCTAATCCAGTTGTATGTGTTTCTTCATGGTCCTCAGCTTTCTAACTGATTTGATTTTAGCTGCAGACTCAAGCAAAATTAAATTTGTCATGCTTTAAAAATTTCCTCTGCTATTAAAACATGTATTTTACTTATGTTAGTCTGAAGGTACCTTGAATGATTTTTTTCCTAAACTCAAATCTAAAGCTAAAATTAATAAAGAAGCTTAATTTTGGTCTGATGCCTGCAAGCCATCTTTTCAAATCTGGAACATGGAACTCCTGGTGAGTGTCACCAAGGAAAAGGACCAGCATTAGGGTATAAAGATATACATGTGTCTATAACATGTATCATCAAAATTCCTTAGCTCTGTTTGAAGGAAAACCTTGTATTGATATTTCTTTACCTTATTGCTATTAGAAACCTTGGTTAAATCTCTCTCAATAGGTACCCACCCAGGACTTGATAACTGATAAGGACCAAGAACCAAACTTCTTCTCAAATTTTATCTGTTTGGCTTATGCAAATACTCAAATATTTGATGGATTCCTGTTATTGTTTAATGTCTGGCCAAGGTGTTTTCTGGAAGGGCCAAAGTCTGGAAACACTTAAGCAAACTGTGCCCCAGCAGTTGTAAAAGCCAATGGAAATTTACTTGACTTCAGCAGAGGGTGGCTGAAAAGTTCTAGAGGCAGCAGCCGTTGTACAGGAGCAAAGCTGTTTTTTTGGCCAGGCTGTTGGCCACACTCAGTTTGTGGCCCTGCTCAGGGTTGGGCAGGGCTGGCACAGACCGTGGAGGGTGTGTGGGGATGCAGGGGCAGAGCTGTGCACTCACACGGCTGTCCTGTGCAGGGATGTGGGGCAATGCTGGTGGCCACAAGCTGCCTGCTGCTCCCACATCCCTGCAGAAAAAACACCAGGACCCAGCACATAAATGTGGATGGAAATGCTGAAGTTCAAATGACCAGAGAGCAGAAAACCTCAAGCCCTACCCTTGGCAGAAAACCTGGTTTGTTTGAATAGCCCCTTGCAGGCTGCACATAAATAGCTGTGACTGCTGCCAACATACATTGAAAACTTAAATTGTTGCTGGAAAGACAGTTGGAAGCCTTAGTTTCTCTTGCCTTTTCCAAATGTAGCCTTGCTGCAGTCAACAGATGGGTCCATTCCTGTGGGGCTCTGGTGCATCAGCTTTTATAAATGGGAGTCACCTTTGTAATTTTCCATGCACAGAAGGAGCAACTTGTTCTGAGAGAAGCATTTTGGACTCTGCCAGAGGACGCCAAGAGGGCTGACACGGCTGCTCCTCTTAATCTGATAGCTGAGCCATCCCTGCAGCTGCTTTTTAAAGGTGGGGACAATCTTTAGCTAGATCCCTTCTCCATGTGCAGATTCTGGTGTCACTCAGGAAAATCTGAGTAGCAGTGATGTCACAAATAACACAGACACCGTAATTACTCATGGGCTTATTCACCAGCAGGCTCCCAGCAGGTGATTGTCCATCTTTTGGAAATCTCCTTTGATCTGTTGATCCAGGTTTGCTGATGATATATTAGGGCTATGCTACAGAAATATTTTGACACTAAACTGGGGAAAGCTGAGTAGTCTTGTGCATGTCACCTAATACAATCAGAATCCTTTTTTGTGGCTTGCTGTTTTGCCCACTAAATTAAAAGAATCATAAAATCATAAAGGCTGCAAAAAGCTTGTATTGAGTCCCACCATTAACCCAGCACTGCCAATCCCAGCTCTAAACCATGTCTCTAAGCATCGCTTCTATGTGGTTTTTGAACTCTCCAGGGACAGTGGTTCCAGTGTTTGACCACCCCCTGAGAAATATTTCCTAATATCCAATCTAAACCTCCCGTGGTGCAACCTGACTCCAGGATAACTTGGTCCTTTTCTGGTTTGCTCAACCAGCGATGAAGAGGAATCCCCTGATGCCCCTCAGCAACTTCCCCCTCACTCCCTTGCATGTGTTATTTCCAAACCACACTGATAGGAAGAATTGCAGCAGAAGCACAGAGATGTCTGGTTTTTGGCAGCCTGGCTGCTCCCACTGGGGATCACAGCCCATGGCACGTGGCCAGCAGGTTGTGATGCTCTCCTTTGCATCAATTTGGAAAGCAGTGTGTTATGTATTTAAACTCCATGGAAAAGGCTTTGCACCACTAAAGTTTTAACCACACCGTTCCATAACCCCTCCCTTACTGACTCCCAGAGAGGAATGACTCTGAAGTGTTTCAGCTTTTCCATTACTTTGCCTGCCTGGAGACTTTGTGCTGATGGCTGTGATGTAATTAGCTGGTGTCAGGTGAGTTCCAGCTGCCTGCAGGGCTGAGGCTCCATCTGGCCACCGATGATCCCCCGGGGCAGCAGAATGGTGGGATAGTGGAGGGTGTGGAGTCTCATGGATCTCTTTCCTATTTTCTTATTTTTCCTCTCTCTCAGATCTCTTGAAATGACTCACTATGGGTCAAGGTGTGCATCTGGGGCTGAAAACAGAATTTGGAAAAGTCAGAGGACAGATTGAGGGAGGAGCCATCGCTGGGGCCTCAAGGGATCAGGTTTCCAACGTGATAGTTCTCCTTTCATCTGGGAGGCCCTGTGTGAGCCATGGATGCTTTATATTGCAGTGGAAAAGGAACCCATCCAAAGCAGGCCAGGAACGGCTTCTGCACAGCCAGGGGCATGGATGGCACAGGAGCAGCCAGGCTCTGCTGGGAAGGCTTCCTGCTCTCAGAGACTGCTGAAAGCAGGTGGCTGTGTGGTGAAAGGAGGATGGAGCCTGTCAATTAGAGAATTAACAGGGCAGTGACCCTGGGGAGTCAGAGTGGATAGGGAGTCAAGAGGGTTTGAGATGGTACCTTAAGCCCGAAATAGCTGCATCCCTCCGACTGTAACTTGGAAGGGGGAAAGAGCCTTTCCCAGCTGTTTTTTGATTTTTGGGAGGGGGAAAAGAGCCTTTCCCAGCTGTTTTGCACAAAGGGCTGAGAGGGGATAAGGCTGGTAATTACTTTAACGAGGGGGGTTGGTGACTATTTTCACCTGGAGCTGAGGCAGCTGAGGGAAGGAGTCAGTGGTTCACTGGGAGAGGAGGACTCAGAGGGTTTATGTGTGATTATTTCTGCTGGTGTCAAGAGCTGCTGTGGCTCTGTGTGGCCATGGTGTCCCACCTAGGGCAGGGCAGTGGGGCAGCTCTATCTCACACAGGGTGATTGTCACCACTGCCAGCCCTGACGAGGGACACCATGGGTAGGATGTGTCACACACAGCCCCAGCTTGGTGTGTGGGAAGCAGGAGAGCCAAGCCCACCCGTGGGGCACGTGAAGGGCATTCTGCATGGATTCACCCCAGGAGTCCCTGCCTTACTTCCACTGCCAAAGGAAGTGTGGGAGGGTTTCCCCTCTGTGGCTGCAGAGGGATTTAATGGGCTCAGCACAGAGACACAATGGATGAATCAAAACACATCTTTTCCTCCACTGGTGCAGATGATCCCTGCTCTGGGGTGAGCCCTTGGCTTTGGGGGTGTCCTGCCCTTGGGGTTTCTTGGAGAGCACTTGGCTGTAGAGCAGCCTCCCCACACCCTCTGCAAGCTCTACCATCTCCAAATAAAGTTTCCTAGCAGTTAGATTTGAGTGAGTAATTCAACCAACTCGATTTTAAGTGCTGCTGCTTATAGTTCATTTTGTTTGGATAAGTAGTCAAGGATGTATTGGATCATTGGAGTCCTTCTTTTTTAGATTTATTTACTGTGTTTGCCAAAAAATCAATTTGCAGGGTAATTGATTATCTTCCTTAGCAAGCACTGGTGGTAGCAGGGGATTGACTCAGAGTTGACTCAGTCCTTTGCAACGAGTTGTGTCATTCTTGCACTTTATTCTTGTTTAATCCGATGCTTTGGCAGAGATTTTTATAGTGCTCTACCATATCTGTAACGTGGCAGTGCCCCAGTGCCTGTTCCTTGACTCTGGCTGTGTGCTGTCCTTGCTCTCTAAATCATCCAGTGCTCTTTTCCAAACAGAATAAAGCTGCTGCTGTGATAAGTGCAAGCTTTGGAGTGCTTAAATTATTCTTTGTCAGGTACACTGGTCATTTTAAGGTCTGATTTAAGGTCTGATCCTGCACACACTCACTTTCTGGCAGGAGCAGCCACATTGAAGATGGGATAAAGCACTTGCTCTGTGCCACGTGCCTTTGCAGACCTTTATTCTGCTTTTTTTTCTGGATGTGGCATTGTGCACATGGAGCTGGGTAGTGAATCCAACAGGGATCTAGAGGATGCAGCAATTGCAGGATGAGGCCTTGAGCTGCAACCCAATGAGAGTAATGAGTTACTCAAATAACAGCCTGCTCTGCTGTAACCACTGAGATCCACATTAAATAGATGAATTTATTATTTAGCTGCTACTCTATTAAGCTGACAGACATGCTGCCTAGGAGCTGCTTTTGATGGTAGCTGGTGTTTAGGATTTGGCCATGAAATCTCTGGTTTCCTTTGTATGTGGAAGGCATCTAATACTTTAAATAAGAGGCAGAGGATCCTGATGACATTGCCAGCAGTATGGGACGCTTCCTGTGCTGTGGGTGGGCTGCAGGTGCCTGTTGTCAGGCACTTGTCAGAGCTCCTGTGCTTCTCCAGGATGCATCACCTGGTTGGGATCTTCCAAGATGCAACTGCAGAGCTGCAGGATTAGTCCCCACATGCTCCTGAGGGGTCTCTGGTGAAGGGTACAGACACCCCTGGAGCAGTGCCCTCCCCACTCCTCTCTCCTATTTCTGTTTATGGCCAGAGGTAGGAGAACTTCTTTTGAAAGAAGAAACCCCACAGGAGCTGCCTACAGGGTAATTTTCCCTGGTGATGTTCTCCAACAACACCTGGCTTATCTTTGTATCCTCACACTTTGCAATTCTGGTTTTTCCTGGAGCTCTTGGCTTGATTTCTCTAACTGGGAATGCTCTGCCTGAATATCCCATCCTTGGTGGGTCTCATCTCTGCAATTTCTCATGAATCCTGGACCTCTGCAGCTGCAAATATGTAACAAACATCGCACCTTAGGGGCAGGGGGGGTTCTGCTAATGTTCTTGTAGTCTGGTGGCTGGTTACAGCCATTAGAGAAGAGTTCTCACTAATGATGAGCAAGTTTCATGCTTGCTGGGAGAGCTGTTGGAAAAATGAGCTGGAAATGGGTATTTGGATTCCTTTGAAAATCAAGTGTAAACTTCAGTCCATGGTGATAAATGATGTTGGTGTTTCACGTCTGTGTTTTATGCATGCCTGAAGTTGTTCTTGGCAAGAGGTGGCCGTCTGAGCCTTGAAGCTCAGGGCAGCCCAGTGTTCTTGTCCCTGCTAGGGATGTTGTTAATGTGGATGATGCAGTGTTGGAGGAATCTGTGGGACTTACCTGTTGAATGAACAGAGACACAGAAAAATATGAATGTTTTTATAAAGAGAGTATATTTGCTCTTACACAATGTTTTTGTTTTACTAACAAGGAGACGTTCCTTGGCCCAAGTATAATGTTCTGCTTTCCAGGGATACGGATGCCGTGCCCAGCACACCTACCAGCCTCTCCTGCCATTAGTCAGGAGCTCTGTGGTGGCTCTCCAAGGCACCACAAAAGCCTGTTTGTAGAGCAAGAGCTCCAACACAGGCACCTCTTGTTAAAAAACAAACTTAGTTACTTGCTGGACCATGTATCCAACAACAGAAGAATGGAAGAAAGAGGGATAAGGTCAGAAGAATATAAAAAGAATAAGGGATGGAGAAAGGGAGAAAATAAATCAAATGTGAATGTTGTGAAATTTTTCTGGTGTGATGCAGCACAGGCAGGTGGACTTATTTAAAATCAGAATGAATTGCTACCTGACAGTACTTTTTCCATGTCTGCTTTGAAGAAAATGCTCCTCTTTTGGCATGATTTTTTCTGTGCCCTCTTCAGCTGGGTCCCCTCCCTCCCTGCTGACTTCTCACTTGAAATACATCCCTGCTGTTCGTTTTGTGTCCTGCAAACTCTGTCTATGAACCTGAAGGTGATGCATAAATTCCAGGAAAGGCTTTAGCATTGAGAGAGGGTCATTAGGACAGGAACCTGGCGCGGCAACTTCCTGCAAAGATTTTGTGCCTCATTTTCCTTGTCTGGGAGTGCAGCTGCTGGCACTTTTTGGGGCAGGGAGGCTGTTCCCAGCCTGCTGCCTCCCATGGTTCCCATGACAGCGCTGTGTTGTTGTGGGGACCCTTGGAACAGCTCTGCTCCAACGTCACAGGTTGGGGTTTTCCCCCCGTGGATGCTGCAGTGACCCTGGGAGGAGCTCCCCACCTCCAGCTGCTCCCTGGGCAGGATCGGTGCTCTGGGCTGGACTAACTATTTTTTTTTTTTTTTTTTTTTTGGCCACGCACCTCCCTGCTATAAGTGTGGAAGCCGCCTCTCTCCCGCTGGACATCCCGGCCCAAAGCGCTGCCGTGTCCGTCCCGCAGCGCTCGCTCCATCCCTTCCCTTCCTCCGCCTCGCTGCACGCCCGGACAGACACCCAGCACAGTCGGCACAGTAAGCACAGCCTCCCTCTCTTCCCTCCCTTCTCTCTCTCCATCCCCAGCATCGTCTCGCCCAGCAGGGCACGGAGCGTTTCAGCATCCCACACTTCGCAGATATTCGGATTTCAGGGCTGGTGTTGGTCTTTTCTCTGCCTTGCGGTTGCTCTGCCGGAGAAGGGTTTGTGAGAGCAGGGATGGGGAGTGGGAAGCCTGTGGGTGTGGAATGTACTTCTGAAACACTCTCCAGCAAGAAATTTCTCCGTGGTTGGCAGAGTTAACCTCAGAAAGTGCTTGTTTTGGAAATGGGATTTATCTACATTATTGCTTCTGATTTCTCTTGCATCCTCTCTTCCTGATACGCGTGTTCCCCCCTGGAAGGTGGTTGCATTGAAAGTACCGGCAGACACTGGGGTAGAGATGCAACTTTTATCTTTGGTTTCAAGTTGAACTGGTGCTGAGGGAGCATTTGCAGTGGTACCGAGATGTGTAAGAGCTGTCAGCTCTGGGCTTTCCTGAGCAGGTGATCAGATTTGCCTCTTTGAGGCTTTTAATGAGAGCTGGGGAGGAAATCATTAAGCAGAGGCTGTTTTGTGGACTCTCAGGTGATGTGAGGAAAAATCCTGGGAGCAGGCTGGAAGTAACAGAATTGAGGAATATGCAAGCTTTTACCTAATAATTATCATGCTTTCCTCTTTCTTTGTGCATTACAGAATATCAGGCAGTTGCAGAGTTCCTGCAGCTGCACCCATGTGAATGCAAACACCTTTAGCTTTGTACAAATGCTGCACCCCTGTATAAATACAAATTTGGGAAGTCACTTGCATGAGTGAAATTGTATTTGCAAGATGGGTGTTTCTGTCATTAATCTTTTCTTTAGTAATTGGTCAAAAGATAACTTAATGTATGGGACTCGGGTCCAGTTCGTGTTGTGTAAGCAGGAGCTCGTCCGTGGTTGAGAATGGGATGTGACTATTTTTTAAACTACTGAAATCTAGCACGTGGAATGGGGGAAATTATAAAAACAATCTACCTACCAAATAGCCTATTGCCCTGTTTTGAGAGGAAGAGTGCTTTTTTATAAACAAAACCAAAAAAACTTCCAAAAGGAAACTGATTAAATTCTTAAGCCGTGATGTGCAAAGCAAATAGCTGATCAAGCAACCAAATATGGCTTTGAAACTTCAACTTTCTTTTGTAATGGTAAAAGCACCCACATACTTCAGTGACAACACCCTTTCCTTCTTTTTCCCAAACACAGCATTCTTGAATACAAACCAGTTCCTAATTTTTCCTTAAGGAGTTCAGTATATAAAAATTCCTTCTTGACTAATACCCGAGGGAAAAATGTGGGTAGGTGTTTCAGAGCTGGCACCACAAGTGCAAAAAACCTCAAACCCCTCCAGAGCTCAGTGCAGCAGAAAGCCAGCTGCTCAGATTTTGGACTGTGGCTCTGAGGAACGAGTTCAGGGCTGGGATTTTACAGCTGGTTTCTGCCATGCACTGCTCTTCAGGAATTTTGGCTGGGGAAGGATTTTAGGATTGGGCCCTTGAACTGTTTCTAACAGAAGTTATTCCCCACTGTGAGGGATGGCTTTTCTCCCTGTATGCTGGTATAATTCTCTGCTTGGATGTAAACAATGGCAGCTGTTCAAAGGGAGGCAATGTTTAGGGTACTCAAACACTTGAAAATAAACATTCTCCTGCCCGTCTTGGCTGGCCTTTATTTCGGAAGCAGCCTTTCCATCGAGCTGTACTCTGAATGGAAAATCCAGATATATGGTAGGAAGCAGCTGGGGGAGCCTGGTCAGGTCCCTGTTCATGTCCATGGATAGGGGAGTGATACTTATCTGGATTCATCTGGAATCTAAATCCTTACCACATGAATATGGCTTGCATTCCACACCCATTGCATTAGGATGTAACAAAAGCTTTAAGGAACTGACCTCCTTGCCCCCAAGAAGCAACTTACTTCCTTTTGTATCACAGAATAGTTTGGTTGGAAGGGATCTTGAAAGGCCATTTAGTCCATAGGGACATCTTCATCTAGGCCAGGTTACTCAGAGCCCTGTCCAGCCTGGGCTTGAACACTTCCAGGGATGGGGCATCTACCCCTTCTCTGGGCAATCTGTGCCAGTGCTTTACTGGTTTTTCCAGTGTAAAAAATCTCCTTCCTTGTATCTAGTCTAAATCTGACCTGTTTCACTTTAAAAGCTTTGCCCTTGTCCTGTTGCAGCAGGCCCTAATAAAAAGTTTGTTCCCATCTTTCTTGTGAAAGATGAAATACTTGAAGTACTGAAATCCTCTATGGCAAGAAGGCCTTCCCAGAGCCTTCTGCTCTTCAGGCTGAGCAATCCCAGCTCTCTCCAAGAGAGATGCTCCATCCCTCAGAGCACATCATCCTTGTCTCCTCTGGAACTGTTCCAACAGCTCTGTGTCCTTCCTGTGCTGGGATCCCAAGGCTGCCTGCAGCTCTGCAGGTGAGCTCACACAAAATGGGGCAGAGAGGCAGATGTGAGCCAGGAATAATACTGTCCCCTCAGCAGTAGCCTGTGTGAACTGCGTTCTTGTAAGTTTATTCACCAGCCAGTGGAAGCATTTGGAGATTTAGGTGGAAAATTCCTCTGATCTTCGCTGATGAGACAAGGATCACCCCAACCTGTGTTTAGCATTTCTCTTTTTGTGGGGCTGCTTAGCCCTGAAGCCCCAGTGGCATGAAATGCAGCAAGAAAAGCCTCACCACCAGCAAAGTGCTTGGATTGGTTTTGATTTGATTGCTCCTAAATCAGAGCAGCTCCCTGGAGAGCCATGGGCAGGCTCTGTGCTGGGCTTCCACAAGGGTCACACAGAGATGCAGATGTGTGGAGAGCTGAGCCAGGCAGCCAACGCCTGCCTGTCACCCTCGTGGTCCCCAGCCACTGTCACCTTGTGCCCTGCTGATAGGAGAGCAAAGGTACTTTAGCTGAAATTTCAGATTCAATTCCATACCTTGAGCAGGGTGGACTCACTTCTGCTTGAAAAGATAATGGAAATCGTGTCCATGCAATAAACCTTCCCAGAACCGACCTGTGATTTCATTTAAAAAAATGCATTGGAAATCAAAATACTACAGCTTGATTCATTAGGATCTCTTTTTAATTCATTTCTCTCTTATAGAAGTACATACAGGGAAAATAACAAAGCAGAAATGTCTGAGATCAGTCATTTCATGTCTGATTTTGGCAGAGGAAATGTGGGAGGAAGAAAGAGACCTCATATTTCACTTAGATACTGTGTTTGCAGAGAAGTTTCAAGCAGAAAGCTCTTGCAACACTGGGACTCTAAAGAACTAAATAGTATTTAGATAAAAGCATTTTCTGCAGAGTGGTTTTGGAGGGACTGTGCCATATATTCTGGCTTCAGTTCTTTTTGTCCTTGGGTCCAGTAAAATCCCTGTTTGCAGCCGCTTGCCTGGGTGTAGGACCAAGGAACTGAGGCTGCCCTGGGGTTGAGAGACAGGACACAGCCCAGCCTGTTCCTCTCCCCACTGTGCTTCAGCTGGGATTTGCTGTAGCTGAGCAGCCCAGCCAGCTCTGGGAATATCACCCCAGGTGGTTTCTGGAGGAATGAATTGGAGCCAAGAGGCTGAGGCTGGTGTGGGATGAGCATTTCTCTCTGCAAAACCTCCCCAGTCCTGTAGGCAAAACTCTCCTACTAGAAATGGTTCATTTTACTGCTCTGAGAACTTCCTGCAAAGGCTTTGCTCTGCTCCAAGCTGCTGCTGGAAAGACACAGAAAAGCCCTTGATGGGGCAGTGCTTGCCCTCCCTGCAGCCACACTGAGGCAGGGCTGGCCCTTGATACTTCCAGAGGGATTCAGGGATGTGTAGTGACAAAAATATTGCCAGAGCAAATTCCCCCTCTTTCCCCCTCTCAGAGCAAGAGAGCGTGGCATTTTCTGTGGGACAAAGGGATGGGTGGATGGATGGATGGATGGATGGGTGGATGGATGCTGGCTCTTCTGCTTCTCCAGCTTTTTCATCCCCATTAGAATAGATGGGAAATGGGATTTGTGTCCTATGTCAGGATAGGGCTAAAATTACATTTAAGGCTTTGCAGAAAATCAAAGTAGGGCAAAGATAGCATTATAGCCATGCTGGAACGGTACAGACAGGGTTGGAAACACTCTTTCAAAAAAGGCTGAACTAGAGTTCCCTGGAAGAAGTTGGAGAGCTGGGGCAAGGTTCCTGGCAGTTCCTGGAGCTGCAATCCAGGGTGGAAGGGCAGCTATTTTGCTGTGTGCCTGACTGGAAACTTTCAGGCAGAGTTACAATTTTGGTTTGGACGATGTTACAGAGTTGCATTATTTCCGTAAACAAGAAGTTCAAACCCTCTTGACTTTGGACTGATGTTTTCAGAAGACCCACTCGTTCCACAGATGTGCCTCATCATTTTTCTGTTCCTTGAGGTGACCCCAGTGGTTGGTGTTGTTTGGGATGCATCCCTCCTGCAGAGCTGTCTGTGGTGTGAGCTGACAGCCAAGGGTCATGGACTGAGGGATTGGAAGTGATGGGACAGGGCTGCATTTGTGACCTGTTGGGCTCAAATACAGAATGCCACTTGTCACCCAGACATCTAATGAGGAACAGAGGAAAATCATTCCTGCTGGGAAGAAGCACTGCAGGGCAGTTTTTTGACTTCCTTGTTTCTAATCCCTTTCCACCCCTGGAAAGGGGAAATTAATAGAGTGGAAAAAAGGAGACTAAAATCTGCCTCACAAGAGGCTGTCTAACAGGCATAGCTTGAGATTTAATAGTTTGGATCAAAATGTTTCAGAGCCAATTTACTTGGTGAACTGCAGAGCTATGGTGAAATGAATCTGCTCTCCTGTTTCTATTGTGATGTGGATGGGGAGGAAAATAACAGCAAAAACAGCTAAAATGACTGAATGGAATAGAAAACTTTCTCTCCTAGAAACCCTCCCAGTTGTCTTCAAGACATAAGAGACCTTCATGCTTTATGATGCTTTGACATATGGAGGAACTTCAGATCAAATACTGGCTGGCTCCAGTGGTGTCTGTTTGCTGAAATGACGGGTTTGAAAAGACCCCTGTTCACAAGAAATTGTGTGTGCTCCATATGCCAAGGGACTCCTGCAGGGAGGCACAGTTGGTACAGGGATTTATAATCCACCTAGTTTGCTTCAAGGTCCCTTTAGCACTGCAGCAGCTGTCCCAGAGTGTGAGGGCTCTTGTGTTACACCAGCTCTCAGCTGCAGAGAAGTTCAGAGCTTCTGGCAGAGCAAGAATTGCTCTTGCTGTTTTGCTTGGACTGAGCAAAAAATCTACTCAATCCTCCAAAGCTCTCATATGAACCAGAGTGCTGGGCATGCCTTTCTTCTTGTGCTAAGAAAAATAGAAATGGTTCATCACACTAAAGCCATGACTGGTCCAGCCCACAGTGGTTGTTCGTTGACTTTCCTGCAGGGAGTTGGCTCCCAGCTCTTCCTCAAAGCCTTCGTATGGGAATATTCAGTTTTCATGAGCTTCCAGTGGTCTCTGACCAAAGATCCCCTTAGCTATGACACTTCCCTAAATATAGCCCCCACCCCACTGCTGAAGGATGCTGGGGTGGGAGAAAATAATGTCCTTTCTTTTAAAGAAATGCCCCAAGATGTGGGAACCATCTGGACTTGGCAGGCTGCTCCTAAGGCATTTGCTGTTTGTTTACCTTGGGACTGGCTGCCCCTGGCAGTTGTTACCATCAGCCTTTCTTATCTGTTCTTTTCTATAATAAACACTGGAGCAAAGGTTTGGAATTAGTCACTTCTGAGGCACTGCCTGCTTCCCTTTCCAGCTTCTGTCTTATCGTCTCATTTTTGGACTCTCAAGCCTTTTCTACTTCATTCTGTGCCTTTTGGTTTTCCCCTCTTCTCATTGCACTGAGATAGAAAAGAGCTCTTTAAAATTCCTGGTAGGTGTGTCATCCCCAGGGCTGCACGTCCCAGGAATCTGCTGCCTTGGGACAGCTGTGTGCACTCACAATGCTCTTGCTGTGTGCTACAGAGAATTTTCTAGCTTGACTTACCTCATCCACTGGATGAGTCTGATGAGCTTCTGACTGATGCCTGTTCAGTTGAAGAGCCCACAGATGTAATGTCAGGATCCTGAGAGCATTCCAGGGGTCTGGCACCGTGTCCTGCTCTTTGGTACAGCATTAACCACAGGGCAGTCAGTGGTTTGAGGGAATGCAAACAGAGACAGCACCTCCAGAACACAGGTCCTCATCTGGATTGAGTAATTTGAGATAATCATCTGGAGGTTGAGAGGCTTTGCTTCCACTTTGAAATTCCCTGGTGATCTCTAAGCATTGTCCTGATGTGATCTTGCTTCTGACAGTACTGTGGAGAGGCACTAATGAACAACCCAGGGTGGAAGGATTTCCCTCTCTCTCTGTCTGGTCTCATTTCACTTTAAAAATACACAGAGCTATGTATTTCACTCCACACATGCAAATACAGTTTCCTGTCTACCCTTGCTCTGCCCACTGAAAGCCAGTCATGCTTCCCCAGGGGACAGCCTGCCAGGTGAATGCCACTTGATGTAAAACTTATTTCAGTGCTGCCTCTGGAAATGGCCAGGGTGACAGTGTGGGATCAGGACTGGAGAGCAGCCCACGTTCACCTCACAGCAGCACAAGGGCACCCAGTGGGGATGCAAATCTGTCAAATTCTGTCTGGATTTGCTTTGGTGGATGCTAGAACGTGTCATTCACGCCTTGTCATAATATTCCCTTCTCTCTTATGCCATTATCACCTTAATGATTTGTAGCTGAAGGTGGAAACTTCGACTCTGGATCTGTGGTAGGGTGGATTTCTTGCAATGGGTGAGGGACACAACATTCCTGTTTGGGGAAAGATTTGCTGATTTTTGGCTGGAGAGGATTGCAAACAGCATCCCCGTGGTTACTCTGATGTGCTGGAGAGGCTGTAGCACTTGTTTGGGGTGGCAGGGGGCTGTGGTGTGTGTGAGTGAAAGCAGTGCCTCACACCTCCTCTGCTCAGTTTCATGTCGAGGGCGACTTTCCCCCTTCCCTCCTCCCATCTCCAGAGCTCTGCTGGGAGCATCTCCTGCCCTCCCAGCCTGTGCCGCTGCTCTAGTGCGGGGAAATCTCTGTGTGCTCCACTAGACACTGAACCAAACAACCAATACATCTCTTATAAACCAAGAAATAACTTGTTTTGGTTACCAGGGAGGTTGCCAAGTGCAAATTCAACCTGAAATAGCGATGAGCTCATCCCTGGAGCAGCCTTGGTGGCTGAGCCGGAGCAGCCGGATGGAGAGGGAGCCAGAGCCAGGAATGCTCTCTGCTCCACCCACTTTGGGATGCTGTGGGGGCTGTTTTGCCAAACAGCTTTTGCCTTGTAAATGAGATCGTGCAGAGGATGAAGCGTGAAGCTGGCTGCTGAGACAGGGATTTACAATTCCTGGAAGTATGGCAGTGATATTCCTCATGGGACCGTGGGCTGGAGAGCCTTGGGGGTGGGTTCAGGTACTGCAAGGGTGGCCTTCTCTGCCATCCCCCCTATCCAGGAAACTCTTCCTTGTGGGAGGATTGTGGGGAAACTGAGATGCTTGACTTGTAGGTAAGGGCTGGTTCTGAGCAGGTGGTGGAACAGGAGAACTGACAGGCCAAGCCTCTCCCTGCTGCTGCTCCAGGGGCTGGAGCAAGAGCTTGGAGAAACCTCACCCTCCTCTGCAATATACTTGGGAAGGAGATTGAGAATTTTGACCCTGGCATTATTTTGCCCTGAAGTGGCTCCAGTTTAAGCAGGTCAGGACTGGACTTCTGGAGTCACCTCCTGCCAGGGCACTGTGGGAGCAGAGATGTCATTTCTGAGATGATGGAGGTTGATGGAGGGGGTTCTTGTGGAGTGCCAGCTGTGGCTGAAAAGGGCAGGAGAAGGAGGCTGTGCTGCACTCCTGGCAGCCCAGGAAGGGCTCTTGTGTCCTCCTGCACCTTTCCCTGCTGGGACAGATGTTTCCAGATGCACTTCATTCAATGGACTCGTGTTTTCTGAAGAAGTACAACTTTTAACTGGAAAGCCTTGTCTGTAGGAGGGAGTGCTGCCTGTCCCTCTGCTGCTGCAGAGGGGAGGCTGACAGAGCTGTGGCAGTGTTCTCTGCTTGGGTTTTGCTCCCCATTGCTGAATTATCAAATGCATGAAGTTGTGTAGAAATACATGAGAACATCACCTGACTGCTGTCTTGATGAAGCAACGCATGAGCCTCTTACCAGAGGCCACTGATGGATTTCAGCAAATCTTTTAAGACATAATTACAAAGGAATGAAAACAGGAAGCAACTATCAACAGCAAAAATGCAAACAAAAGCTGAGGCCCTGAAAAGTGATCTGTGAATCTACTCACATGATAAAAAAAACCATGATCCTTTCTTTGGATTAACTTCATAGCTTTCTGAAACAAGGGATGGAGGTTGCATCTATAAAAAGAGATTGGTTTCAGCAGGGGTATTTTGTATTTTGGAAGTCTTTTATTATGATTTTACAACCATGAGAGATCTGTAAATTATGTGTTCTTGAAAGTTCCTTCCAGGGCTGTGGGTGGATTTTTTCCAGCTCTTTTCTGGAGCCATGTGGGAAATGCTTTGGTGACGTGACCAAGCCACTCAGGCAGCTCTCAGTGTCACCAGTGCATTCAGCCATCAGCTTCAGGGAGAGGCTTCAGCAAAATCTGGATCTTGGAGCAGTCTGGCATTTGAAAGACTTACAGCTGAGTGAGATGTGGGTGAGACAGACACGAGTTCACCTTTTATAGCTGCAAGGTGGGCAGTGCTCTGTGTGCCTGGGCTGTCCCAGTGGCTGGGGTTGGGTTGCTGCTGCAGAGCCCAGCTCTGTGCCCCAGCCACTGTGACCCCAAACTGCCCACAACTGAGCTGGGCAGGATGCTAAAAAACTTTAAAACCTACAAATGCCACGTGGAGCATTTTATCTTCTGTTTTCAGCATCTCTTTGGAGATGAGACACTACTTGTCTGATGTGAATTGTTTGCATGCAGTGTCTGACCTTCCTTTGTGTCACTTCTTTTCTGTGGGGTGCAGCACATTTGGGAGCAGGACAGGCATCCCTGCAGGCCTTCCCTGTGTCCTCCCCCAGTGTTTCACCTTCTAGGTATCAAGGTGTGTTTGCCTTTTGGCTGTGTCTGAGCGACTGAGCCCACTGCTGTTCTTGGGAGATCCAGGACCAAGCCTAACCTTGCTCAGCACTGGCACAAAGCAGGCAAGGCTTCCTACCAGGCATCCTTCTAGCACAGCTGAGAATTTGTCTCAAGGGACATAACTTTACCAAAGGGACAGCAGAGTCCTTGCAGGAAAAGCCCTCCATGATTTGTAAACCTCATCCTTTCCCCATTGTCCTGCAGCATTCCCAGAGGGATGTGGTGCTTGTGGGCTCTCATGAAATGTGGTTGCACAAACTGGTTTTAAAAGGAAAGCAAACCACTGTTTCACATCTGGTTTAGCTTTTTGACAGTTTTCTCTGGCATTTGTGTGATTAGCACTGCTTTTCTGTCCCATGGAGCCCATCCTCTAATGGCTGGATGTGGGCAGTAGTTGCAGAGCTTGCAGTGATTGTATTGAGAAGGGCTGTTTCTGTTTGCAGACTGTGTTGCTCATTGTCCCTAAATTTATTGTCTCTCTGCTACTTGAAAAAGAAAACAAAATAATTTTTTGGGCCTGAATCCAGTTCCAGAGCTGAGGATGGCTTAATCAAACACACAAGCACTTTTACCAACTTCAGCTGGTTTATTTCTGTTTAAAATCAAACACTCTTCTAAGTATCTCACTTTTCTTATTCTAAAGTTTGTGTTTAATGAACGTACCCACACAGAGACTTTGCTCATTGCTGGTAGAAATGCTGCACCATGCAGAGCCTCTGTGAGACCCTTGGAGGAGCACAGGAGACGAGAGGAGATCTTCCCTTGGCTCTGAATGGCCTGGCCTGATGGAGGGGGGGATGAAGGAATTAAATTTAGCAGTTTCAGTAACCTCCCCTCCCCACACTCCTTTGGCCCGAGCTGTCTCTTACCAAGCATTAGTGAACTGACCTTAACATTTCCAAGACTAAAGGAACTCATATTTTGCTAGGTTACAAAAAAACTAGTGTGGGAGTGTGCTGGGGAGGAGAATTCCCTGCTTCCCTCTCCAAAACAGCCTCTATCCTGCAGATAATGACACTCAGCTGGGATACCACAAACCAGGGCAGGGCTCTGAAAACCATTCTGGGCTGGGACTCTGGTTTTGGCTGAAATTGAAGCCTAACCCTGATGAAAGATTTAAAGATATTTGTTCCTTTTTTTTAAACATTTGAATCTGTGTTTTCTAACCGACCCCACAGGTAAAGCTTTCCCGTGCAGTCCTTGCCCAGCTCTGATCTGACATATTTCCAGAGAGACTCAGGATCCTTATCACTTTATGAAAAATTAGATTTACATTCCTGTATCACACAGGCACTTTGAAAATATTATCCCTGACTCCAGAGAAATGGCTCATACATTTTAATGCCGTTATTAGAAATTGAATTGACAACACTTATCCTCAGTGGAAATTGCTCTGCAGCTCGGGGGAAAATGTACAGAGAGCACTGGTAGAGACTTCAGAGAGCTCTTGAGATGTGTGAGCTTCTGGTGCAGTGTGTCTGCTGAATGAGAAGAGCAAGATTTGATACATGCCAGAGAAAGGGAAAAGCACAAGTCCATGGGCTGAGACAGCAGTGGGGCCTAAAACATCCCAAAGATCTTCTGGGCTTGAAAGGGAGAGCAAAGTGGTGAGGAAACATGGGCTGCTCTGCCCCGTGTGTCCCTGGGTGTTGTGGAGATGCTGCACACAGGTGTTTTATTTGCTGTTTTAGTAAGTGTAGAGGAAGTGAACTGGATGAGTGCTGCCTTACTGGCATGTGAGTGAAGTGCTGCTGAGGTGATCAGATTGGTGAGAGAAGCAGCAAGGAACTGCAACCAAGAAACCCACCCAAAACAGGCTGCTTTTAGAGCAAGGTCTTTTTAGTGGTGAGTAAACATGCAAGAACTGGCTGATCTCTGCTCCTCTCAGGGGATGTGGCCTTTGGGAATCATTTCACATTGGGCTGCAGGACATCAGGTCTGGAGCCTCTGAGCTGGCAGCTCTTGCTCCTGAGAGTGGAGGGAGGAAGAGGGACACAACTGACAAAATACACAATGTGATGCCAAAGAAGAATTTGTGAATTTGAAGCCACTCCAAAGTGAAGAGTTTCCACTTCTCTTGCCCTTGTTGCTGCAATCTAGCCCAAACTTCGTGGTGAGTGTTGGGGTGCAAGGAAGTTGACCTCTTCTTCCATTTTAAACTGCACTTATCTGAAACTGGAGGTTAAATCAAACCTTCCTAAACCAGAGGATTATGAAAATAACTCTTGAGACTAATCCAACCCCTTAGGCCTCGCTGGAGGAGACTTTGCAGCTTTGTTTTTCCTTGTAAAGAATGCTCAGCATATGTCCTGACAATTAGTCAGAGTGCCCAAAAATACCCCTCAGCCCTGCAAGCTGATCCCCTTCAGCTCCCGGAGCTGAGACAGACACAGGGCTATGCACTGTGGGGCTTTGGGAAAGGTTATTTTTAAAATGGCCACATAACAAGGGTGATTTGGTCCTTTCAGCCACCAGCTCTGGCTATCAGCTGAGGCTGCAGACAGCCAAATGTTAATCTTGCTCGAGGCAACTGTCCTGCCCAGGGTATTGGGCTGCTTCTCCTGCTGAAAGCATGTGCCAGTGCTGGCTCTGTCAGCTCTAAATCAGTGCTGAAGGCATGGCCCTGTGGCCTGTGCCAAGTTCAGGCAGTGCTTTGATGGTGTGCTGGATGCCAGGGAGTCTTCCCAACTGGCATGCCAATGCTTGGAAGGGCACGTCCTCATCAAAGAGGTGGCCTGTCCTCACCCTTGGCCAGGCAGCCCTTTCCTGAGGGCTTTTGCTTTGCCCTTCTCTGACCACCTGAGCTGAAGTTTACTATCCTCAGTGTCTCTCATTTGTGCTGAATTTCAGGAGAATGCTGTGCCAGAATCACAGTTCATCCACAAACAGCCCTTTCTTCTCCTCCCCTGAAAATTAAGGTCTGTAAGGGGAAATACCAAGGCTCCTTGGTGCCACAGAGCTCTTCTGGTGTGGGGATTTGGCTTGGCCACTGTCCTGTATAGGCAGAGGATGGAGGTCTGCAGAACCATCTGCCCAGCAGCCTCCTGGGAACATGGGATTTTGCTAGAAAACATCCCATGGGAAGCATTCCCAGGCTTTGGAGGAAGAGCTTGGGCATAGCCTGCAGCACCCACCTTGTGAGTTTTCCTTGCTACCAGGTCCTGTTGAATGAGCACAGGAGTGTGTCAGGGGATGCTGGAGTGTGTGTGTGCTGCAGCTGATGGCTGGTAGCTGTAATTTCGGACTCCTGGTGGGTAGATTTCCAAGGAACAACCCAGCTTTCAAGCAATGAAGCAAACTAATAGCTGAACTTCCTTCCATGAGCTCCACAGTGAGCTGTTGTAACCTCACTGACACAGAGCATTGTCCAGCCAGCTGCTGTGCCCATGAGGAGGAACTGGGAGCTATTACAAGTGCAGAGAGCCTGATGGACACTGTGAAATACTATTTCAGTGATGGCTCACTCATTACTTGGTGAAACCCTGACATGAACATTTATTGTGTGGGTATGGCAGGATTATATTGCTGTGCCTGCTCCTCACACCTCATCTGTCCTGGGAAAGACTGCTGTGCTGCCTGGCTGGATCACTGTGGTATTTATTTGACAGGGACTTGAGTTACTTTTCTCAGCTCTGAAGCCAGGGCTAAGCCACTCGGGGAAAGATGTGACAGGCAAATATTTGCCTCACGTTTGGCTCTCACATGAGTGCAACTAAACTTGAACAAAGAAAGACTTGAAGTTGGCCAAGATGGCCCTAAGGAGCTCCACTGCCCCAGGTGTGAAGCTTTGGGGTAATAAGCTGGGGAATAACCAAGTTGTGGTGCAGCTGGTTGGCCCCATGGTCCCTGCCAGGACACATCACCTGGCAGAAGTGACCGAGAGCCATCACAGCACTGCTGGGTGGGTCTGTGCATCATCCGGCTGTGGGGCTCTGGGGGAGGAAGAGGTCAATGCAGTATTTGAAGATTTTTAGCCCAATTATGGGCCTGGTGCTCTTATGAGGCTTCTGAATCATCAGACCAGTGTACACATGGACCTGTGTCCCAAGAGGAGCAGAAGAAGTCTGTCTCCCCTGTGGGTTGTATGACCTTCATGGGCATGTTCACACCTGTGGTCTTCATCCTTCAGTTCCTGAAGGGGGCTGTGGGCAGCCTGCAGAGCCCCCAGGGCACTGCCTGCACACTCACAGCAGGACATGGGACACACAGCTGGGAAGAGAAACACGGCTCATGTTTCAGCAAGTGCATTTAAAGACTAAGACATCTGTCTTTCTAAGAGACTTTAAGAAAAATCTTCATCCTTTTGTGGCTGTATCTTTTTGAGTTTGTATTGAAGGTCTAATTCTAACTGTTGGGACTACAGCAGGCACTGAACATCCTTGGTCCTGGAAGACACAGCCTTGGCATCTTAGCTGTAATGCAAGAAAGAGGAACAGGGATAGGAGGAAATCGACTTTATTTTGAAGTTGATTCAAAACCAGCTCTGCCCAGCAGCTGCTGCAGCCTCTCCTCTCCCCAGTCTTCTCTGGAGCCTGGGGCTGCCATGGGGCTGTGTGATGCCTGCATCCCACCACTCTGCTATAGCCATGATGGGGAACAGGAGCTCAACAAAGCTTTGGGACTACAAAGCAGCTCCTGATTTATGCACAGCCACTCCCCCAGGGCTCGGTGTCCCTTGGATCTCAGCAGCAGTGAGAGCTCTGCCATGTCAGCAACAGGTGATGGGAAGAAGTGCCAGTCAGGAGTGTGTGTGGAGGGGAGCCACAGAGCAGATGGCAGCAGGGAAATAAATTCGGAGCTGCCATGGGAATAGTCCTGGAAACAGTCCAGCCTGTGGATGGAGGCAGATGGGAAAGATTTGGTTTAAATCTCTTCCTGGTTTTGCTTTTTTCCAGGAGCCTTTATTTCCAGTTCTGTTATCTCTTGACCATCCCTTCCTATTACTCCCTTATCCCTTTTTCCCCCCCTCTTCTTATTCTGTCTTCTTTTCCACCTTTTGTTCATACTCACACTATATCTGAGCTTCTGAATGTTGCCCACCCTGCATCTGCTTCCTTATAAATCTATTCCCAGTTCTTCTACCCCCACCTTCACAGCTGATCCAAAAAGCTTCCCTTGGCACTGGAAGGCTCAGCTCATCACTGTGAGCTGGAGCTCAGCATGGAAGAATCCTGCCTTTGCCACATCTTGCTGCTTTCCTTCTCTGCTGTCCCTCTGCTTCCCTGAGAGCACCAGGGGGCTCCCCTGGTGCCTGGGGTGTTCATTCCCCTGTCTCTGCAGTGATGTCCTTGCTGGTTTTGCTCTGGATGTGGGCACGTCCTGGCTGTCTCTGCCTCGTGTTCCTGTGAGTGCCTGTGGGATGATTCAGGTGTGCCGAGGCACATCCTTGGACACAGAGCTGGATTTGAGACTTCCAGAGCACTTGTGGGATACTTCAAAGAGAAACCGTCCAGTTTTGAAAGGACAAGGTGGAAAATTCCCATTCTGGTTCAGGTGTGATTGTGTCATGCAGGGTCTCTGGCTGGGGGGACCAGGGGCCATCATCCCCTGGTAGTCCTCTCCAGATGATCCACAAACACTGGATTTGGGCCACAAACACTGGAATTGGGCCACAAACACTGGATTTGATCCACAAACACTGGATTTGATCCACAAACACTGCTCTGCTGCCAGTGCTGGGAGCAGGGAGCATGTTGGATACTGAGTGCTGGGAGAGCTGGATTAGCCCCCAGGGTCAGTTTGTACCAAACTGTCCAGCATTTCTGTGCCATTGGGGACTGCTGCCTCTTATGTCTCTCTGATGGATCAGATACAACTGCAAAGATCTTTTCCTTGTAGAGAGCTGTATCTGTGTCCCCTCTCCTCTCAAACACAACTCTCTTATTGGTGGCTTTCCTGTAAACTTTGTCTTTATACTAAAACAAACAAAGAAATGTTTTTTAAAAATTGTTTTGTTTCTGCCTCAGAAGAGCCAAGGAAGTTTATAGTTGAGATCTGTTGGGCAAGAGTGCTCTGTTGTGGGAAGACGCATGCAACCTGAGACATTTAAAATTTAAAAAGAAAATTGATCTGGCCTCAGGACAGGAAGGGTAGGGAGCAATGTGGGACTCTCATTTTATGGGGAGCCTGGTGAATGGCAGTGTGCTCTTCTGTGCAGGTGCACTGTGCATTGCCAGCAGCACGTATGGAGCAGGAGGCACAGCATTACTTTAGGAGGTGCACAGGTGCTCTGCTGCTGGTATTTACTGCTGCTTTCTTTGATGATGGTGACTAATAGTTCATCAATGCTGGCTTAGAACAGCTCTCTTTAGGAGTTTCTGCCTGTTGAATGACAGCAGGATGTGTGAGCAAGCTGAGAGACCCAGACCTTTTCTGGCAGAATTCTCAGGGCAAGAAAATACTCTAGAAATCACAACATGAATCATTTGTTTATCCCAGTGGATGACACTATGCCCCAGCCATGCTGCTCTGCAGCTGGGTGGGATCAGTGTGTCCAGGGCAGCTCCCTGGAAAACCTACAGGACAGGTTTAATGTTAAAAACATGACATGCCGAGCCTGCTATGCCCTGCTGTGCACTCACTGGTGTATTTGTAGCACTCTTCCCTCTGGGACCTGTGGGTGCCTGGTGCACAGACCTGGGCTCAGGCAGGGCTGGCACAGCTCCATTCTGGGGCACCCTCTCTTTCCTGGGGGTGTCTGCTCCCTGACACGTTTCATGGGGCATTCATGTCTCTCCTTGGCACTTGTGCTACACCTGCACCACCGCTGTGTTTAATCACCTGGGCTTGGGAAGGAAAGGGAAATTGTCCAAAGTTATCTGCCTAAAATCAGGCAAGAAACCAAGAGCAGCAGTAAGGTTGCTCCAGTCCTGCTGCTGGACCAGGAGGCCAGAAAGTCAAACAAAATCAAGTTTTAATTCAAGTCTGCTCTGGGGGGTCAGTAGGGGCTTTGCAGGGTGAGCTGTGCCAGGGAGCTCCACAGGCATCCACAGATCTGGGTCTTCCTCCTGTTTCTTGGCCAAACTTTCTCCCTCTCCTCTCTCCTCCAGCCCAGCCTGTCGTGGTGTTGTGGACACACGTGTGTTTGTGCACATGAAATGTTGTGAGGTCCCAGTGTCCATCCCTGCTCTCCCCACCCCTCTGCATCTGCCAAACCACTGCTGATTGCAGCCACTTCCAGTCAGGGCGTGGCAGCTGCTGGCACCGAGCAGAGACACTGCTCCATCACCCAGGATGGGAGCAAAGGCTCCTGATGGAAATACCTGGGTATTCTGGGGAAAGCAGGAAATGACAGCTGGGTGAGAGGGTGCCAGAGCTTTGTGCAGGGAGCTAGAAAGGAATGAGGATGGTTAATGGTGCAAACTCTATGTGCATTGCCAAAATGAACTCATGTCTGTAAATATTACACTGTGCACAGCAAGATTAGAACAGGAAAATACCAGTTGTTAGGGTCCCTGTTGCCATCTGAATTATGCAAACAATTTGCTGGAGTTTATAGATGAGCTGGGGCAGAATAACATTGGGTTTTTCCTCGCCAAAGTGTTTCAGTGCATTAGTATTTTAGCATGCTTCCCTGCCTCAATCTGCTGCACCATTGGATCCATGCTGGGCTCTTTTGGACTGGCATGCTGTCAAGAGTGGCCTTTTCCAGGCCATGTTGGGAACCTGGAGATGCCAGGATGCTGGTGAGATGCTGGGGTGGGTGTGAAGGCTCAGGGCTCACCAGCCCAGGGCTGAGGCTGGAGGCTGTGCACGTGTGTGTGGCTGGGGAGCTCCTGGGACCTCTGCAAGCAGGAGGCAGAGATGGTCCTGGCTGTAGCAGGGCTGCTCTTCAGAGGCCAGACACCACCAGGATGGGCTCCCTGGAAGGAATGATAAACATTGGCTCTTCCCAGTGGCTGTCAGGGAGGTTCAGTGACTTTCCCACGGCCGTGCAGTGCGTCAGTGGGGAGGCAGGATTAGCAGCTGGGCGTCCCTGGCCCCCAGCCCTGAGCATTACCAGCAGCAGTTGCACAATCCAGAGGGAGTGCAGAGCTGCTGCAGCCTGGGGGTCCCCCCAGGAGTGACCCCGAGCCAGAGCTCCCTCCCTTCCTGCTGTGACTTGTATGGAAACAGGTCAGCTGGATCCATGGAGCTAGGATCTTCCTGAGAGCTCCCTGAGTCAAGAGGACAGAGGCATGAGCCAGTGCCTCTAAAGCCATGCCAGATGCTGGAGAAGCCCCATATCATGACACCCATCTTTCTAAGTGCTGCTCTTCAGGGATTTGCTCCCTTTGAGCAGTTAATGCTGTGAGCTTCCTTCAGGAAGAAGCTGGGGGAGGACCAGGAATGGCAATGAAACTTCAGCATGGCCTCCATGTTGAGAGAAAATCCAACCCACCCATGAATGGATGTGCTGGTACTTCTGTGGGCTGCCAGCTGAGTCCCCTGGGGTACAGCCACATCCTTTCTGGGCCAGAAGACAGCCCCTTGCTGGCTCCTGGGGCTGCAGCCCCTCTGGCCCCCACAGGGCTGTGACCCACCTCTTCCCTTCAGCCATGGCAGAGCAGCAGTAATGTTGGGTCTGTTATTTAGCTCAGGACTGTTACGAGACACAATCTCGCTCTAAAGCCAAGGCCAAATACTACCAGCATGGGGTCAAGTTCATGAGTTCATTCTGCCTTTGGGACTAATTTGGGTGCTGAGTAGCTGGGCAGGTATTTGACTGTTGCCTGCAGAGACCTAGAGGTCTCAGGATCCTATTCTTCTCCCTCAGATCACCTAAAATGGTAAGAATTTCCAAGGGGGATTAAGGTTGTGATCTCTGGGGAGGGGAGTGGACATCTGGTAGGAGTCCTGTCCATATTAATAGCCTCTGTTTAAATGTATGTAATCAAATGGGGCAGCTCCTTATCAGCCTAGAGACTCTGAACTCCATTACCTGAGGGGTTGCTGGAGACTTTGGGCTGCTGACCATGGCTTTCCACAGGCACACAGGTAAAGTGGATGTGCTGCCAGGTGTTGTGGGAGTACACCTGGTAAATGGGGAGGAAGGTTTTGCTTAGAGGCTCCTGTGCCAGAGAAATAACTTTGAATGCAGAGTTAAACCTCAGCAATCTGCAGCAATCTGTAATTCCTGATGGCAAATGGGCTGATCACCAGTGTGGGAGACTGGTGCTGGAGCAGAGTGGTGGTGGCCTCGTTTATTTTGTAAAATGCATTGGATGGAAAATGTTTTTGTATCTGCTGCTGTGGAAGGCTGGGGCTCAGCTGTTATGTGAGCAAGACTTGGTGAAAATGGGCGACAATGCTCCTCCTTGCTGCAAGTTTATTGCAGTGATCAGAGAAACCCAGAGCAGAGGGGAGCCCAGTGTGTAAACCCAGATTTGGGTTTGCTCTGCTCTGGTGGCAAGTCTGTGGTTAGTCCCTCTTCTCTGTCTTTTAGTTCAGATGGGCTGACCCTTCCCAGTGATAGGAAAATGTTAATTTTTCCATTAACACTGACAGGAACCTTGAGATCATATTTTACTTGTCTCCATGGCATGCAGCTCTGTGGTGCCTTCCCACCCTGGCTTGTTCCTCCAGCCCTGCAGCTGAAGACAATCAGAAGCTCTTTGGGGATTTTGAAAGCCTGTCTCATCCTTAGAAGCTGTTTTTGTGCATATCCAGGGTGTATTCACAGCCCTACAGTACAGAGGCAGAGCATTGCATTTCTTGGTGACACAGCCCTGAGGGTGGATGTGGGTGATGGGGAGAGGGTGTCAGTTTGGGGCACAGCTCCTCAAACTGAGCTGCTGCACACCAGGAGTGCTTGTGAGATTTGGGAACAGAGAGCCTCCTCAAAACTGGGGAGAAAAGGCACAGTTTGCTGCTCAGCTTCCTGCTCAACCTCCCAGGACAAAGCACACACGTGAGGCTGCTTGCACAGCACGTAACTGCTCAGGATTTGCTTGTGGGATGCTCATACATGTTATGCAGGGCACCATTGTGAGTAAAATGTGACTTCTGTGGTGTCATTTGATGTAAGAAGATGTTTAACTTCAGCCCACAAGGCTGACCAATGCTGTAGCATCCTTCCATTATACTCCCAGCTATATAATTTTTTCTTTCTCATCTTCCTCAGAGCATGTCCCAGGGGAAAGAACTCACAGACCTGATGCTGTGCTGTAATATAAAATGCTGCAGAGTGCTCTGAGCAGATGCTGAGGTTGCAGTGCTGCTGCCAAACAGTCACAGCACGATGTCAGATCCTGCAGACCACTGGGATCCCCGGGGCAGCTCTGGGTATCACAGTGGCTGCTCAGGGTAGGGCTGAATCCTCCAGAGCAGGAGGAAATCTCATTTTGGCACCTGGGACTACCTGGGTGTGAGAAGGGCATCCAGCTGCTGACGTGGGGCAGACCAGGGGTTAGCTGGAAACATAATAGGGGAGTCTCAAAGGACAAAATTAATGCAGCCACAGAGTTAGTTACTGAACAGGATTTGTTTTATTTTGAAAGGTTTGGACTCTGTTGCTTAAACTCTACCTAAAGTGCTCAGCCTTACTCGAGGCAGTGGTGCCTTGTTAGCCTTCACTAAGCTCTGCACTGAGTGCCAAAGCAATCCCTGGGGAAGTGTTTGCAAGGCTGGGCCAGTGATTTTTAATAAACAGCATGTCCCTGCTTCCCTGGGGATCTGTGAAGATTTAGTAATGACTGGGATGTGCTCAGACATGGTGGCAATAGGACCGTAGGGAATGCTTTTGGCAACTGCCTGAGGAACTTGGAGCTGTTCTTGCTCTAAATAAAGAAGCTTTCATTTTATCAACAGATGAATTTTTGAATTATAGAGTATGAGACTCACACGTGCCCCAGCCTGGCAATGGGAGAGCACAGCTCTGGTATTTTCAGCCCTCCCAGCAAAAATGACCTACAAGAGATTTATTTTCTTTCTTTCCTTGGGCTTTGCAAATGTTTGTGCCAATTCAGTCCTGAGTGTCCCCTTGCATTTGGGATTAACAGGACTCTTCTTTTAAGGGTTTCCCAGGTATTTATAGCAAACCATGCGACATTGCATAAAGGAATGCTGAGAATAGAAACTCAGGTGACAGAGCAGGGCTGCCAGGGCTGATCTGAAACAGGCAGGTGTAGCCAGTGCCTGGCAGTGTGGGGCTGTGTACTCAGTCTGCTGAGAAAAAAGAAAACTAATGGAGAGTCAAAAAGCACTTTTTCTTCCATATGCAACTGTGTGTAGGGCAGAGGGTTAACAACTCCAACCTCATCTTCTTTCCTAAGTGGCAGAATAAGCTGTAAAGTGTAAGTGCAGTTTCTCTGGTTGTGTTTAGAGACTACACTTGAAGTTCTTCCTCAGTGGTTTATCACATTTAAACATATTCCCCAGAGACATTAACACATAGCCTGTGCTAAGTGCTTTGCTTATCAGCTGTGCTCCAGCTCCCTTCCCTGAGTGCTTTGGTTCCATTTATTGTGCAAACCACTGTGATGCTGCTTTGGTTTTTTTGTCTGAACTGGGATGAACCAGCCCAGAGTGATGGCAGGAGCCCAGGGGGACGCAGGGGTTGTGTGGATGCAGCAGCTTTTGTGGGGTGGCATTTCTTAGGTCTGTACCCATTCCATCCCAAAGCTGGCCATGCTGCAGGGCGCAGATGTGACCCTCGGTGAGCCCTGTGACTGCTTGGTGCTGGTACCACTCGAGGGGCAGGGAAGCCCCTGGGGCCTGAGTGTTTGAGATCTCTGAAGGATGGAAGGTGTGGGTGCACAGGGGCTGTTTTTGTCAAGTAGAAGATGCTTTCAGGGAACAGGTGGTGAGCTGGCACCTCTGTGGTCAGGTAAATGCTAGGGTTATATTCCAGCGGGTCTTTGTGCCAAACACCCTGATATGTGAGAAGGCCACTGGCCTGGCCTTCTGCCCTCCAGCTGTAGCCAAATCCATCAAGGAGCTACATTTAGAGAGCACCCTGCCAGGGCTGCTGGGACAGGGATCCCTTGCTTAAAGTGAGATTAATTTCTGGAAGTATAGCTGTATTTTTCTTCATCTCTTATTGAGGGTCCTCTAGGCTATTTAAGGATGGGCACATTCTGCATTTACCCCCCTCCCCAGCTGTCTGTGCTCACTGTTTCCACCTGCTTCTCTCCAGCAGAACAATCCTCTGCACATGCCTGGGAGGGGGAATATTTCCAGCCTGTCCATACTTTTCCTCTGCTTTCTAAATCCCATTCTGTGGCCTCAGTGTCAAGCTGACATGGGGTTTGGATCAGTGCATGTCCTCAGGGTGTGTGATTCTCCTGGGGCTGAACAAGACACACTTGACCAGGCTGTCACCTCGGAGATGCCATAGTCTGGTGTAAAGGTACAGCCACAGAAACTTGTGTTCAGGTGACTTCCAAGCTAAAACATCTGCATGTACTGCTCTCATTTTAAGCACAGCAGTGTGAAAAGATGCACAGAGGTTCAGTGCTCTGGGTTTCAGTGGTAGTTTGGTGAGCACTGTTGTACCCCTGGTGTGAATCCCTACCCTGTGCTCAGCAGCTGCTGCACTGCTCATGCAGGAAGTGATGATGAGGACACAAAATAAAGACCCTGAGGAAGTAATGATTTTCCCATATACCCAGTGTACTCTTAGTTTCATAACTTGCTTACTTTTCAGACAGTAAAGACAGGCCAGGGTTAATATACCTGGAAGCTCTGGAAAGTTATGCTGTGGGGACCTGGTGCAACTGGAGGGTGAACAGGTTATTAATGAGATAAACAACTCCAAACCCATGACCTGCTGCCAAGCAGGCTTTAGAAATACATTTATTTTTATACAGAGCACGAGAAATATCTGCTCTGTTTACCTTCCATGAGAGGGGACAGGACTGCTGAGGGGACCAGCTGTAGGATACTAAATGAATCTGAGCTTTGAAGTGTCCACAGATGTTTGCTCCATTTGGGGAAAATAATCTGGTGGTCCCAGCACAGCTGCTACTGTCCCGGGGCTCCATCTGCCACACACTGGTGGCTTCCAGGGCTCTTGTGCACCATACCCTGGGTGGGCTGGTCCTGTTCTTGTGGGAGGGTGGCTGATGTGGGATTCAGACAGGGCACAGGTGAGCAGAGCCATGAGCAGCCAGCACATTTACAGGGGCAATGCCACCACTGCATCTTCACCGCAGGCAAGGGGACAGAGGTGCCTTTCCTGGCTCTAAATCAGGAATTCAGGAATGATAGTGCTGAGGGCAGGAAGCCTCTGGAAAAGCTGGAAGCAAATTCATGCCCAGTGTTAATTTGCCTGTGGAGCTCCAGAGCTGCTGTGATAAATGTGTCTCACGTTAGCACATGATGTATTACATGGAACTTGGGGTTATGCTGCTCCATGAGCCATACTTTCAAGATCATGTGTTCAGGTTGAAAGCAACCCTAAACCTGAGATCAGGGACGTTTCAATACCATTTGCCCTGGACTCTGCAATTGCTTTTCTTCCAAATAAAAGCCACCTGCTTGCTGGTGGTGGCTCACATAGTTTCCCAGCTGTTTATCTGTTTCATTTGCTTGAGCAGGTACCTCAAAGCCCTTGGTGAAGTTGTCAGCAGGACATGGCATCCCCTGGCCTTGCCAAGGGAATATTCCCAGACCTTGGTCCCCCCACAAAGTACAATTCCTACCAGCTTAGCCTCCAGCCTGCCTCTGTCAGTTTTTGGGGGAAGGAATAGGGTTTGAACAGAGCCTCCATCTCTGCTGCAGCCTCCCCATGTGATACTTTTTTTCAGGGCTCTCCATCCTGCTTTCTGAAATATAAATCCTTCAACTTGTTCTGCCCCTGTGTTACTGAGAGAAGTGTGGTGACTGTTGGATTTTAAAGCCTGCAGGGTAACAGTGTGAGTGCCAGTCTTCCTGGGCCCAGATGAGGCAGATGCTTTGCTATGATGGCAAAGTCCTCTGGCTTTGTACCAGCAGTGTGGGGCTGTTCCTGGTGTGCTGCAGTGCTCTGGTGAGGTTGAGCCCTATAGCTGATGGTACATCTGGATGTACTGGGGTAGGGAAGTGTCCATGAAAATCCTGTGAACAGGCCCATAACAGGGCAGACCAAGAGAATCCTGCAGCCAGGGATGAGCCCAGCGGGGTCCCACTGACCCTGCACAGCCTGGAGTGACACACCCTCTCTGCACCCCAAAAGCCCCACAGGTTTGGTTGATAAAGGCACATTGTGCTGGGCTTGGAGCAGCACCGCTGGAATAAGCACAGTTGTACCACCGAGCTCAGTGAGGAGCAGGCTCCAAGGTAGCCCCCAGGGCTGGGTGGGGTGGTCCACGGTGAGGCCAGTGATGGAGGCAGCAGCAATGTGCATGGCCTGACTCTGTCCTCTCCCTTCCTTGCTCTGTGCTGACGCTGCTGCTCTGTCGGGAAGAGAGGACGTTTCCTCTTGGCAGTCTCTGTTGCCAGACCACAGCCACGTTTCCCATCTGGTTGGTGATGATGCAGAAAGTTCAAGGCTGTGTCCCCGTGCAGGGAAATGGACTCTGCAGTGCTGGGGCTCTGGGGACACCAGTGGCAGAGGCAGGGATGGAGCTGCCTCTGTGGGACTCCATGGACTTCTGTAACTCCTATGTTCCTTCCCTGGAAGTGCTCCAGGCCAGGTTGGATGGGGCTTTACCTGATGTAGTGGCTGGCACCCTTGTCCATAGCAGGGGTTTTGGAACAAGGTGATCTTCAAGGTTCCTTCAAACCCAAACCAGTCCAGGATTCCCTGAACCCTTGTAGGGCCCTCACAAGAGTGTTGGTGGCTTCTGCTGAGGAAGGGTGCATGGAGTGGAGGGAGCCATTAGCAGGAGACTGGGAGTGCAAGAAGGGATGGGTGTCTGGGGAGAAAGCGTGAGCCAAAGTGGAAAATCCTCCAGTCAAGATTCCCCACAGCTGCTGACAGCTCCCTGGCCATGGTGGAACATCAGACCTTGGCAGAGCCTTGACAGTGTGAACTAAAAAATATCTCTCCATGGAGGCAGATCTTTTCTTGGATTTTATTTTATTTTTTTATTTTTTTCCCTTATGATTTGATATGTGAAAGCCTGGTGAAAAGAGGCAGCTGGAAGCTGCACAACTATCCAGCACAAAAGGCCTTGCAGGGCTGCAGCTGGCTGGGGGTTCAGGCTGGAAACATGGAAACAATTCCACTTTGCTCATGTTTGTTGGTGATTTCTGCACACAAGTGATGCTGTGCCTCAGCCAGGACCTTGCTGAGGCCCGTGGTAATGAACTAAGGGGCTCCCAGGGAGTGACTGGGTGTTTGGTAAATAAACCAGTCTAGCATCCTTCCACTTATCACGGGGATGGGGAAAAGTCTGGTTGGAGACTGTTCTCCTCGACTGGAGCTGCTTGCTCTCTCAAGGAGCCGTGGAGGAGTGTGAGAACAGCAGCACCACCACATGCTCTTCCCTGAGCCGCCTTCCTCCTACTGACCTGGAGCAGCTTCCAGGGTCTCAGTGCTGTCTCCTCAGCTGCTGTGCTCTCTGCAGGGCCTGGCAGCTACACCGTGGGCACCATGTCAGAGCGCTTCGACTGCCACTACTGCCGGGACCCTCTGCAGGGCAAGAAGTACGTGCAGAAGGAGGGGAGGCACTGCTGCGTCAAGTGCTTCGAGAAGTTCTGCGCCAACACCTGCACCGAGTGCAAGAAACCCATCGGGGCCGACTCCAAGGTCAGTGCTGAGCACCTCAGGGGGTGATGATCATGATCACCCTCCTGTTTGCTCTGAGCTACTGTGGAAGAGCAGCTCTTTGGGAGTCCTCTGGCTGCCAGCCGTGTGCTCATGGCACAGAGCGGTGCTGGGGCGTGCACAGGGATGCTCGTGGTGGCCGCTTTGGCACAGGAGCTCATTTCAGGGTCCAGGTTCAGCCACATGAACTGCTGCAAATGCTGAATTGCCCTGGAGAGAGAACGGCAGGGAACCAGCTTGCATAGGGCCTGCAAAACTCATCTTCTTGGCAAAGCACTGATTTTTGTCAGTTTATCAGATGCTTATTGCTTCATGATGGAAATCAAGAGTTCTTTATATATAAATAAATATATAGAGAGAGAAAGAGAGAGCAGTTGGATGGCAAGGTGGTTCTGATGGGTTTTTTCCCTTATGTTAAATTATAAAAGTATCTCTGATGTTCAGACACCGTAACAGCAGGCAGGACATGAAGAGACACAAACTGCAGGACCTGCAAATATCTGCAAACCTGGTAGCTGAAACTGTTTGGATCTCCATGAAAACTGGAAATTGGTTTGTTGCTTATGTATAGAAATATGGTATTACTGAAGTCATTAGCATATACCTTCAGGGCCAGATAAACATTTATGGCAATAAAAATGTACACCTGAACTAGAGGGAATGAAAGAATCTGAGAAGTCTACACTTGCAGAACTTCAAATCTCCAAGCTGTTGGTTTTAAGCATCTTCTGCCCCCCAAAAATCCAAAGTGAATGTGATTGTGTGAGTGAGTTTGGTTAAATGCCCTTTCCTTAAGTGCCTGAAGAGGAGTTGTAGCCCTTCCCACTGGATCAGACAAACTTAGGAACAACAAATCCATCCTTTACTGCCCAGGTGAGACAGGAGCTTGGCTTTAAGGCTGTTCAGGGGGAGAGAAAAGCTTATCACTTCTCTGTCCCTTCCCTTCTGTTCATTCCAGGAGCTGCATTTCAAGAACCGCTACTGGCACGACAACTGCTTCCGCTGCTTCAAGTGCTACACGTCCCTGGTCAACGAGCCCTTCATGCTGAGGGAGAACAACAAGGTTTGGTGCAGCAACTGCACTGCTGCTGAGGATGCACCCAGGTGTAAGGGCTGCTTCAAGCCCATTATTGCAGGTACTGTGCCAGTGACAGGGGGCTGAGGGCCACATTCTGCTCTAGGGCATAACCAGGGTGGTTTTTCAGGCTGTGGAGGCTGCAGTTAGGGGTTTGGGCATCACAGTGGGAGGCTGGAGCACCTCAGAATAGTAAATTTTGACTGTTGCTCTCACCTGTCCATTTTATTCAGGTGTTGAAAGGCTGCTTTGCAGTTAACCCTCGTGTGGATAATTTACATTAGTCTTAAACCACTTCTACCAAAAGCTTTTTCAGTAAATCAAGGTCCTACAAGGCTCAGGCACCTGATCTGATAACTATTTTAAGAAAATCCAGCAGGGCCTGCCTAAAATCAGAAACAGAATTTACCAGCTCATCCTTTGTCTGCATTCCAGTGCAATCCTGGGCAAAGCTATGAGCAGGTCTTGCCCATAGATGTTATGCTGCACAGGGGGAAGGGTTTGCCACAGGCCTGAAATCTCACAGGACAAGTGATTTTATCTGTTGTAGGAGACCAAAATGTTGAGTACAAGAAGATGGTCTGGCACAAGGACTGCTTCACCTGCAGCCAGTGCAAGCAAGTGATTGGATCTGGGAGCTTCTTCCCCAAGGGTGATGAATTCTACTGTGTCTCCTGCCATGAGCACAAGTTTGCCAAGACCTGTGCTAAGTGCAAGAATGTAAGTCCTTGACTTCTGCAGAGGCAGTTGCCAGAATCAGCCCTCGTGTGCCTTTTGGGAGCTGGGAGGGTGAACCTGCAGGCAGACCATGCTGAAGCTGTACCAATGCTGATGTTCCTCCCCTGAGATACTGGTGCCAGCAGCTGGTGGAGTGATGGGAGAGCCAATGGCTCCTGTGCATTGCAGGATCTGGGCAGGGGTGGTTGGGTTAGCTGATGGCAACACTGCAGAAAATAAGTTATATCAGTCTTGCACTTGCCGTGGGGACAGTTTAAGCTCTGCAGTGATACTGAATATTCAGGAAGTGAAATAGTAGCTGTTTCACAACTTCTGCAACTGATTAGTGTGGAATTTCAGTTACTGCAGGTAAAAGAAAGTATTATGAAAGTGCCAGGTATGGGGGATTTCATGTTAGAGGGACTCAAATGCATTGTGCAATTAAATTTCGATGCAAACTTTGGAAAGATCCTCTCCATGACAAAGCTTTCCTATCCTACGCCCCATCCTGTATCACCTCTCTTCCCCCCTGCTGATTCTGAACCACACCTCTGCTCTTTGTCTCCCAGCCCATCACTTCTGGAGGCCTCACTTACCAGGAACAGCCTTGGCATTCCGAGTGTTTCATTTGCTCCAACTGCAAGAAACAACTGGGTGGGAAGCGCTTCACAGCTGTGGAGGATCAGTTTTACTGCGTTGAATGCTACAAGGAGTGTGTTGCCAAGAAGTGTGCTGGATGCAAGAATCCTATTACAGGTATGTTGGGTTAAATGCAGCTCGAGGGCAGTGGGAGCTGAAGGTCAGGACAGTGATCCCCCAAAGACAGGGAGCCCAGGGATGGGTAACATCAGAAGCAGGTCTGGTAACCCAAGCCCAATCCCAGTATTTTACATGTGATCTGACTCTGAGCCACGTGCTTGTGCTGGATGGAGGCTGAGCTAGTAACTGAGCCCTTCAGCCTCTGCATGTCTCAAATTTACCTCCTCCAAAACTCCCCCAGCCAGAACCGTTCCCACCCATCTTAGTTTGGGACCCCTAAGTCTAAAACGAGTGGTGTTTTATTGTCCCAAAGGGACATTTGTACCCCTCAATAAAAAGATGTATTTTATATTTAAAACTCACTGGATTACAGAGCTCAGCCCTGAAGTATGGCACTGTCCTGCCAGTCCCATGAGGCTCACCTTCCATCCTGCATTTCAGAGCATGGATCTGAGCCCAGAAGTGTTTAGCCCAACCTCTTATTGCTCCACCTCTCTCCTTGACTATTTGCTGGAGAAAGGAGCCAAGGAATAAAGTTCATTGCAGAGACAAGCCATGCAAGCCTTATGCTAAGATGCTTGTTCCTCCAAGAAACATCAGAAGATGCAACAAAACCATGCCTGAGTTGGCAGTTTGGTGTTTCAGGCACCATGCCCCTGTGGCCTGCAAGCGTGGGGAAGCACTGGGGCAGCAGGAGCAGGCTGTGCTGCCTGGTGGGATAACCCAGCCAAGGCAAAGCTACTATCGCCGTCCTATAATTGTGTTCTCTCCTAGCAGGATTTGGAAGAGGAACCAGTGTGGTTAACTACGAAGATGAATCCTGGCACGATTACTGTTTCAAATGCACAAAGTGTGCCCGTGGTCTGGCCAACAAGCGCTTTGTTTGCCATAATGGAAAAATTTATTGTGCTGAGTGCCCCAAACGACTGTAAATGAGCAGATGTAAGATGGATTTAAAAGCCCTGCTTTCCCAAACAGTCCTGGTAAAAGAGCAGGTTTTTGCATGTTGAGAATTTTAACTTTTTTCCATTTTAGTGTAAGAACTAAATTAGCCTCAATATACTGGGTTTGACTTTTGAAGCTCCTGCAGTACAAAAGCATGTAGCCTTGCAAAAATCTAACCTTGTTTCCAAGTAACTCCTAGTATAAAGGCTTGAAATGCTGTTAGATTTAGAGATCCACACACTGCATCATCTGTGTGTGGCTTAAACTAAAACAAATCTAGTTTTAAACTTATCTGGTATATGATTAAGCTTGGCACTTAACTGAAGTGGGTTTGACAAGGCATGCACCTCTGACAGAGATGCAAGGATTGCACCTGGGATCAGAAGGATCCATTATTATGCTTCTACAAGTACAGATCACAACAAACACCACACCATTAATAAGTAATAAATACCTTAGCTTACTTTACAACACCACATTACAGCACATGTACGGAATGGCTTCATCTTACAGATAACAATGTTTGGGCAGTGACATTTAGCTTAGTTAAGTTTCCATAAACTTGTTTTAGTCTTGATTTCCGCATGGTTTGCCTGCAAGTTTTCCTCATCAGCTTTTTTTATATCATTGTTTAAACAAGGCTGTCTATGTACAATTATTAATCCATTAACAAGTAGTAAATCTTTCACCTACAACATGCACATGCATTTACAAGTGCCTTTTAAAAATAGCTCATACAAGGCTAGCTCTCCTATCATGTCAGTATATGTTTAGTGACTGAATAAAAGTGAGACTAGTGCCTGCTTGGAATCTATAGTCTGGACATTTTTTTTTTCATGTTGCCATCTTACATGATTGACGTGTCTTAGGGGTGAATTACTGAAACCAAGTCTACTACACTGATACTGACAAAGTAAGAGTCAGCTGTGCTGTCATTGCACCCTTAAATATCTGAGGACTAAAGGAATAATTTCCATAAACTAATTAATTTTTAAAATATATAACTGACACTGGACCATCTGCCAGAAACAGCCTGTGTGAAAAAGCCCTTTGGAGAGCATATGTACAGCCACTGCTGATGCACAGATCTACCACGCTTCAGCAGTCTGAATGCTGGTTCAAGGAAGGGTTTTTTTCCACAGTAGTAAAATATTTTATCAGCTGGATCTGCTCCAGCCATTCCCTTTCAAATACTGATAAAGAACCCTTGCAAGGAAATGAAAAGGCAGCATCTTGCTGGTCACTGCTCCACTGCTGGACCCACCCTCACAACACAGAGATGCTGCTGCTGCAGGGGAAAGGCAAAGGCTGGCAGGGAAAAGCAGGTTAAAAAATTCCTCAGTTCAGAACACACCATCAGCAGGGACAAACACAGCAGGAGCTGAAGGTGTTAGTGCAAACCCCTCTCAACCACACAGATGCCAGAGGCTGCTAGTTTGGGAATCTGCAGTTGGAGAAGCATCTGAGTGCAACCCAGGGCAGGTCAGCATGGCAAGGGGTGGAGAGGCCTAGTAAAGTCACATTTAACATTCCAGAAATAAAGCATTGTTCAACTGCAAAGTTTATTTAACTGTGTGCACGTATTTACACAGGGCTGGATCAGATCATCCAACAAATCTCAGCACAGAAAAAATATCGGCATCTTTGTTAGAATGATTGTCTCTGCCAGAACAAACAGCTATCATACAAAAATACAGTTTTCCTTTTACCTAAGGCACTGCTCTAAAGTCTAAAACAGTTCTACAGTATTTCTGAACAGCAAGAGGGAGAGGGCTCCTGTTGCAACTGAGGTGTCGAGGAGGGAACAGGTGCAGTTCCAGCAAACCCACTGCAAACACAGCTGGAGCTGAGGGAGCAGCCAATGGCTTGTAGCAGGTTTTGAGACAGCCACTCTTTTAAAGTAATCACCTATCCAGTCTATCTGGTACAGGAGACATCAGAACAAGGCTGAATTATTACTTTTAGTAGCAATTTTCAGAAGATGCTTCGTTAATCTCTTCATGCTGAAAAACGCAGGCAAGTTCAGGTTAAATAGATTATTTAATGCAGGCTTTAGGGGAAGGGAAATATATATGCAGCTTGCAGCCACTGTTATAGAGCTGGAACTGGAACATTTAGAATAATTAACATGAACAAAACATGACTTCAATGGTCTAATACTGTTATGTACACAATAAAATAATACTTCCATAAGTGTAGATAAATAAGTAATTCAAAAGGAAAACATTTTTTAAAAGCCTGACACCTTAAACTACACCAACAGACAAACCTAGGGACTCAACATTTTTGTAATATATTAGAGCACATGCTGAAAAATGTTTTGATGTTTGCCAATAGTTTTAAATGTATTAGTGATGGCATAACACTTGCATTTTGGAACTGCCAATATTTTCACATTAGATAATAAGGAATTTTTCTTCTCCATTCAAAACTGAAGATACTCAATTTTGCATTTTTAAATAGCACATGAACCAACAAGCAAAAACATTTTTTCTAGAATTAAAAAGAGAGTTCAGCTTTAATGTAAACTGAGTGAGTCTTTTATTTCATCAAGATCATTTTAGAAATATGCAAAGTCTGCAACTAAATGGCGAGCCTCCAGTGGCATGTTCTACATGATACTGGTATGAAGAAAAAAAAAAGACTCAATCAGGTTACTGTAAAGTCTGCAAAGGGGAAACAAGGAATATTTCAACTAGGAAACCTTATCTAACAATTAGCAAAATCAACGAAAAAAGAACATTAGCACAACAGTTTAGTTTCCCTGAAATGTTTCAAGGTGCAAATTAAGTTTGTCATCCCTCCCCTGGTGTTTTTTGCAAACTTGAAGATGGATAAAGGTAAACAAGCAGCTTTTCAAAACAAGGCCTTCGGTACTTGAGAAAACACTGGATTACTGAAGTGCAATCAGATTATTTCCAGGTCTCTAGTGTTCACAGT
The DNA here is from genome assembly GCF_052056855.1 of Sturnus vulgaris. Taxonomy (NCBI): domain Eukaryota; kingdom Metazoa; phylum Chordata; class Aves; order Passeriformes; family Sturnidae; genus Sturnus; species Sturnus vulgaris. The sequence goes on along the minus strand of NC_142256.1, from coordinate 11,677,576 downwards.
TCTGTCCAAAGAGCAAAGAGAAGAAAACATTTAACCATCATAACTGTGTGTATGCCACATGCATCCATCATCACTGTCAGTCTACATCCAGGAGTGAGCACAGAACCACTTGGTCACTCACAGTCCAAAACCAGCACAGAAGGTTTTCCTTCTTTTTACAGGAATATTAGTTTTCAAAGTTATGTACAGAATTCTTAAACTGTATTATGTCTAAAAATTTTCAAGTTCAAAATTAAAAGGCCACACTTCCTTCACTAAAAAGTTAATGAGACTGATCACAACAAAAAGTGATCAGCAGAATCACAATAAATTTGTCCATTCCCATGGCCCAGTCTGCTGTGGCCTCAAGGGAAGCCTCCATCAGGGTGTGCCCACGGAACTAAAATTCACAAGACGCAGAGTGACAGAGGAGACTCAGGAAACAGTTCAGTCTAGAAAAGTGCTACACTTTAATCAAAAAAAGTGCTACACATCACTGGAAGGAAATGTGGATAGCAAGGCTTGTTTTTCCACTAGCATTCACTTCAACTGATCACACAGTCATTTATCCCATGGAAAGAGATGTCCTGTGAAAACGGCCCTTTGGGGTTTGGCTCCAACACCAGAGAAGTCCAGCCTTACATAAACTGGCTTCCAGAAGCTTCTCTGACACACTATGCACTGTACTGTATCTCAAGTATGTGTGGCTTGAGATACAGCCCTGCCTCTTACAGAAAATTCAGAATATTTAGTGTGTGTACAGCTTTATTATTCCTCCCAAAATGTAACACAACCATCTGTGGAATTTCAGGTTGGTGTTACTTGCCTCAGAGAAGTGAAAAACTGTTCTCCAGTGAATGAGAGGACAGCTAATACACTGCTAAGAGTCTGAAAAGACCTTGTAAGACCACACAGGTCAGCATCAAAAACAGAACATGCCTAGGAGTGGAGTTACATCAGACACCTTTTAAACTATTCTGTATCTTCAAAAGTAACATGTGCCATTTAACATATCTCAGAAAAACCTTTAATTATAACATAGGAGCTTCAATGCTGTTTGGAACTTCACAAGGGCTCAGCTGTGTCTTTGGAAGAACCTTAATGTTGGGCCTTATCTAGTCCCTAAAAAGGCATCAGTTGGTGACTCCTTTTGACAGAATTCAAGTTAAAAGCACTAAAGAGCCTTCCCTCCAGTCTACACATTGGAAAAAGTGCCTTGAAAATAAGAAGCTGTAGTTAAGGCAAGGAGAGCAAAACGCAAGGAAGTGAATTGCCTAGCCAGGGGAAGAGACAGGGAAGTCAGCTTGGATTACCTGATGAAGCATCTATAGGTTTGGTCAATGAATTCACTGCACCATCTTCCTCAAAAGCCAATTTGGGACTAGAAGGTATTGTAGCAGCATCATTCAAGTTTTGATTACAGTTACCAGCAGAGATGCTGTCCGAGCTCAGTTTGGTTGACTTGGAATGTACTCCAACGTCAATGAACTCCTCAAAAGTCCATGAACCAGATTTTCCATTAAGATTCTGAATAAGTCCAATTGTGTGATCAGCTTCATGAACACCCAACTTCCCCGAGTCATCGAGAACCATTTCTTTTGCAGGATGGCTACAGAAAAAAAATAAAGAGAGTGAGTACTTGTATTGCAGTTTCCATTATGTTTAACCTTTACATTGATTCCAGGACAGACAATTAACAGTCTGCATACTCTGCAAAGCACTGAATATCCCACAGGGCATTCCCAGACAAGCTCCAGCTGGCACACAGGATCTCCCCTCCAAAAGCCAATGAGGAAGAACAACTCAGCAATATACACCCACTTTTCTACTATACTAACAGCTCTCAGGTAAGGTTTCTGCCTCTAGAAATTTGATATAAGAAACTAATAAGTTTAAAGCCTTGATCATTAAGTCTTGATTCCTGTAGGGTGCATTTTTCCTTTTTTTCTTTCCTCCAGCTAAGACTTTTTGAACACAAACTAAGTCCCAGAAGACCAGCAATATTTAAAACAGATTCAAAAGCTAAACCCAAATTATGGATCAATTTTCATTCATTCTTAGGACAATCATGGAAATGTCTTTATATTCCATCACTAGAGGAACGACATTAATTTATCATCACTTTAAAGAAGTGTTCACAATGTCATTTCTAAATCATTAGCATTTAGATGAGCAAATGGAACAAGTATCAGAGGATAAATTTTCCAGTAGTAGATGAAAATACTCTACATTAAAAAAAAATAAAATAAAAGAGTAAAAAACCAAATTCCTCACTAAGGGAGGCTTCTGCATTGTATCTGGTGTTTCAGCACAACCAAAAGCGTTCTATAACTTTCTGTAGGTTATTCTTCCTTTCCAGTCTTATCCTCCTCCCTCTTGCTTAATGTTTTCTTAATGACAAGAACTGCGAGGCATTTCAATGGAAAAAGTTTCAAGTTAATGTCAGCTTTTATAATCAACCCTGCCATGCTGCTGGCTGTGTGTCTCACTTCTCAGCAACGGCAGCACTGTTAACATGGTGCCACCTAAACATCCTGAGCTGCCTGCTCTGTGTGAGGCTGGGAGCTGACAGCACACTCCACACGGCTGGAGAAAGGCACACAGCCACCACAAAGCCAGCAAGGTGCTGCAGACAGCACTGCACTTAATTTTAACATACAAGAGCTTCCTTGTGTGGGAGCTAAGTGCTCGCACAGTAGAGCACTCACCTGGAATCCTTTAGGTCAGTAACAGACAGAGACCCCTCATCACTTTTCAAGTCACTTCCATTCATGAACACGTCACTGGTCTTCAATTCTGACTCATCTTGTGCCTCAGATTCTGCAAAGATCATGCTTTGTGCAGTCTCTAAACAATCCTCTGCCTCCCCCTTGACTTCCTGGAGTAAGTCAACACCATTTAGCTTTCCTGAACGTTGGGGGAGGAGAGGGGAGAAAAAATGAAATACAAGGAAAAGAAGGAATTGAATAGCAGAACTGCTACTGTAAACGAATAAAATAAAAGTGCCAAAATAACCTTTCCTAGCCAAAACCTGAGGCACTTGGCTTCAAAAGATTCATTTGTCTATAGACAAGCTGCCTATACCAACTTGAAATTTTTCATCTTTAAAAATCCACTTGTAAAATGAAAGCATGCTGCATGCATTTCACTCTCAAATCAATTTGACTGATTCTCTGTTCAAGAAGGGAGTCTCCCTGGCATCTCTGGGACTGGTGTCTCAGACCATCCCAGTGCTGTTAGGACTGACCTTTTCAACAGAGCTTAAATTGAGACTCACTGCCACCCAGGCCTGACTCATTCAGCTTCCTTACCTGGCTGATCAGTCTTCTCAAGACCCAACTCTTCCTCCTCTTCAATATCCTCTCCCTCCATCACCTCCGAGGCAGACTTGCCTTCATTCTGCAACTGAATTGCCACAGTGTTACTTGGAACAACTGCCTGTCCTCTCCAGCTTCACAAATTCAGTCACAGCTCCCACACAAAACCATTCTGTGCCCAGAAGTGAGGCCACACGAGTTCAAAGGCTCACAGACAACCAGGTCACCCAGCAACGGGTGCTGTGCTGAGCCAGAGTCTGTGGGACCACTTCCCTCTCCTACCTATTATTTCCGAGTTCCTTTTCCCCTTATTTCTCCAAGGTGTGTGCTAAATTTTTATTGTTTTTCAGCTATTGGAAGACTTGAATATCTGAATGTTCAAAGAAGAACAACTATTCCTCAATGTGCACAATTTTTCACAAAACTTAGCTGACTGCATCAACAAAAATACATCCAGTTTACTGTAGCAATAGTAATCTAAAGAGAATCCAAGACTTACTTTAAGCAAACAGATGATGCCAGAAATCTAAGTTTTCTGTGAAAAAACAGTCCTGACAGAATGCATACAGTTAAAAGAAATGTATTACTAACCAGTGTTAGGTTAAAATAGCGGTTCGAAAATCAAACTGGAAGTGATAACACCAGATAACATTGTATCTATAGGCCTGGAACATAAATGTAACAAAGACTTCCCAGAGCAAGCAAAGCAGAAGAATGCCGGCAATGGCAAGCTACTGGAAATTGCTCTGGTGCACAAGAACTTTGTACTTCCTGTGGAAGACATTTTGTGTAAGGATAAAAGAAGAAGACAGGATACAAGGCAAAAAGTCCTATTCTGTCATTATACAGAGCCAAATAAAAAAGTACCTTGGATTCATTTTGATCTGATTTTCGTGTTCTTTTCATTATTTCTTCAATTCTCTGTTAAAACATGGAGAACATTTACAATGACATACAGAGCTTTGTATTTCAGCATTCTGGTTAAAATTCATCAATCACAATGTATTTTCATATTTCATGAGTGTACTATTTTCATCACTCTTTTTAAATTTCCCAAACCAGAGCTGGCAGTCTTTAAAAAAACACACTTCTATTTAAATTGCATCTTAGACCATTTGCCTGTTCATTTTAGGCTGAGAATTCAAAACAGGCTACCTTTTTTCTTTCAAGCCTTTCCTGCATATTTTGCTGCATAATCCTCTCTCTTTCCAGTCGCTGTCTTTCAGCCTCTTCTTGAGCTTTTGCTTCAGCTTCTTCTCTCTGAAAACAAAAAGAAGAGAACAACCAATGCATAACTCATTCCCAACAGTAAAAAGCAAAGCAGTTACAGAATCTGGTTCAACACAGACAGGAACATCAGACAATCACTATTTAATATGACCCCACATTACAACTAAATGTCAATTATCCAGTTACTGACATGAAATATATATTACTACGACATTCAGAAAGTGAAACCAACTATATTGAGGTAATGCAAATATTCTGAATGTTGCTGAGCTACTGAATGTTGTTGTTCAAACTATCCTTTGGGATGAACATTTGGCTAACAAGGAGAATCTATAAAGTAACAAGACAGCAATTAAATTCTAAATGTGTCAAGGTTAACTTAAAAATTTTGGCAGTCAGGTATTGCTACCAAGACACTTAATGCTGAGCATCTTCTATTCCTTCTACACTGGACTGGAAAATCTTTTCCAGTATAACTGGAAAGAAGACAGAAACATAGTTAACACTCTGAGCAACTGCTGTTAACAAACATTTAAAGAAATATCCAGACACATGGCAAAGCCATTCATAAGATACAGCCCTTTGAACACAAATATTCCAATGTGAAACTGCTTTAGTTTTCAGAATTAACCTAATTTAAGGAAAACCCGCTTTCTGCAGAAGTGCTCCCTTCAGTTCAAAGGACGCCTTTGTAAAGGTCCATGGCCACTTTCTGTGGAAGACTATTCAGCAACAGGAAAAGCAGACTTGGAAACACTACCAATCTTTCTTAGAGAGGAATCAGAGTAAACCAGATTACTTTCCAGACAAACCATCTCCTTGTAACTCATAGCAGTCTGCTGGTAAAGTAGGCTCAGTACAAATATTTTACATCTGCAAAAGAGCATCCCCGATGGCTAAAAAAAAATAATATTCCAAAATAGCTGTTTCTGCCCATACTTGAAGTTATTAAATGCTAGGAAACAAAAAATAAATCACAGAGACCAGGGCAAGGAAAGGACCTACAGAGAGTCTCAAATCCATCTCAGACAGGATGAACTCAGCCTCACACCATGCCTGACAGAGATTTGCCAAAACCATTCCGTGAAAGAAAAATCAAAGACAACCCTCTTGAAACCACAACAGCAGCTTCCTGCAGGAACACAGCTGGAGCCACAGACCTGCTGCTGAAGCTCTGCCAGTTTTTCCTGCTCTTCCTGTTCCCGGCGGATCCTCTCCTCCTCAGCTTGTCTTTGCTGCTCTTCGGAACTCACTCTCTTTTCCTCCTCCTGCTTCCGCAGCTCCTCCTCCCGTCGTGCTTTTTCCTCAGCTGCTCTCCTGGCCATTTCTTCTTCTCTTATTCTACAGTTTCCAAGGTACAGATTATTGGGTATTTATTTCTTTAAAAGTGTGCATACACAAGAGACAGAGTAGGAAACAAAAAAGTTCTAGGCAGCCCAGTCAAAAAATAACTGCATAAAGACATTTTCTGGTGTGGATTTACAAATGCCACCATCCAGACTTGTCAAAGGGAAAAATCAGAATAACTTGGAAGAAACTGTCTGTGAAAAAATGCTCTTTGCTGATTAAGTCAAGGCAGATTGTTACAATAATGGAATGTTTGATTGAGAACTGGATTAAGTAATGACCATTTAGTAAAAATCATTTGCAACTATCACATGAATGAAGCTTATAATCAATGTCAAATGTAAATTTAGTGGGATTTCCTAAAAGACTGTTTCTTCTATAGACTGAATTCAGAATACATTGAAATACACATTGACAGCTCTTGCAGACACACAGAGCAGATCTGATGACATATTTCTGATAAAATACCTAGAGCAGATTATATGCAAGTTTCTGACAGCTTCATATCCACAACTGGGAAACAGAAAAAATCTGATGTTCCACTGTGTTCACAGAAGCAGCTAGGTGACTCCTGATCTGAATAAAGTTAGTCAGCACTAAAAGAGTCATTTATTTTTAACAACTTCTATGCAGTGAACCAAATGCACACTGATTTAACACTTTGAATTACTTGCCTGCAACATTCCTGATCCATATTTCATATCACTAAAGTGAGATTTAATGTACCATCAAATCAGTGGCTAAGCTGATCAAAGCAAAGTTTAATACAGAGAGGTCGACTCTTTCAAACCAAATACAAACAAACCAAGCCCAAGTGGTGCAAAAAGCACATTCTAGTTTTGAAACAAAAGCCCCACTGGTGTCTGGAAGGAAAAATAAGCAGATATTTCATAGGGACTGTGCATTACATATATACTGAGATATAAACTGATGTTACACACAGCAATCTGTCCCAGGTTGGTGCCAGTGCCTCTCAGCTTCAGGACATGTATTAACATTTGCAGGAACTTAAATTAAAACTTAGAAAACATATACACCTGGAGTGTCCCTTCCAACCACACCCCACCACTGAAAGCATCCCTTCCTTCCCCTCAATTGTTACCTTTCTTCTTCTTGTCTCTGAATTCTTTCTTGGTCTTCACGTTCTCTTTGCTCCCGGGCCAGACGTCGCTTCTCGGTCAAGATTTTAGCAGCTTCTTCAGCTGTGGTGGTCCCTGCTACTGTTTTGCTACCTGATTCTGCAAAGGTTAAAAGAATCTGCTGTTAGAAAGCTCCAAAAACTTAAAATTAGGAAAGATGTTATCTCTGTGAGATGAGATCTTATGGCCAACTGATTCACTGTCTTTTCAATCAATGCTCATCACACAGTGACTGCACCCTTATCTAAAGGCCTGCAAGAGCCAAAGGGGAGCCCTGAAGATGCAGAGCCACAATATCTGACACTGAAATAGTAACAGCTCATTTCAACACTGATCCAGCCATATTCCAGATGATACACTTAAAGATACTCTCCAATTATCATAGCATTTAAAAACATGTCTCTGACAAGACACTCTTATTTCTGTAATGCTTGAACACCGAGAAGAAAACTGGAAAAAAAATTGCTTTAGGAAATACCTTTCACTTCCTTCTAATAAAACTGAGCATACAGGACTCTAAAGAAGAAATTATCATTGTTTTATTTTTCTTGTTTCATAACATTAACATTCAAGCCTTTATATTCATAGAGTATGTTGGAGTGCAAATAATCATCATTTTATCTGGCCCTGAAGGCACATACTAATGACTTCAGTAATACCATATTTCTATATATAAGCAACAAATCAATTTCCAATTTACATGGAGATCAAAACAGCTTCAACCACCAGGCGAGTAAATCTTTGCAGGTCCTGCTGTTTATGTTTCTTCATGCCCTGCCTGGTGTTCTGGGGTCTGAACATCAGAGGCACTACTACAAATTAACATCAGGAACATCTTGCCATCCAGCTGCTCTCAATATATATATATTGAAAGAACTCTGTTCTATCAGTTATTCCCAATCCCTAGATATATTTCCGTTTGAATGTGATTTAAGAACTCATCATCTGAATATTCAGAGAATTAGCTCTTGATGTCAGTAGAGCAGCAGCATCACAATGTTGGTGAGGAGTTGCCCTTCTCCTGAACATTTCACAAACTAGCACATACATGTTTGCTTAACATCTATAAAGCCTTGAAGTTAAGGTAATTTTAATGAACTATAACACCAGGGTTTGACCACGTGTACTTCTGACCTGAAGACAAATCATTCAAAACACAATGTCATCATTAGGAACTTTAATACCTGAAAAGCTGCTGAGGCCCCATGGACACATAATCACTACCTGCAGCTGCAGGGTATAATTACACATAGCAAACTCCCAGCAGCTGAATCATGGCTGTCTTTTGCATAAAAAAAATGTTCTTGCAGTCCTAGGAAAAGCATTTCAGCACTGATGTAATGCAGGCATAGACAGTGTTCTAACATTTTAATTTATCCAAAGCTGAGAAAACACCCCCTCCCCAGACAACACATTGCTTCTGATGGGGGAAAAAGTTGCATTCATGTTGGTACTAACAAAAATCAGCCATGACTGTTCCAAATTTGAACTCTGTCAAAAGGGGTCCTCCTCCTTCTGAGCAAGAAAGACCATTCTGCATTTATAAAAACATCTAGCAGATCTGCCTATTCAAGACAGGCAGATGCTTTTCTTCCTATATTCTGTAACTTACTAGGTTTCATTTACTGCTGCCAGTGTACAGCCATGAAGAAATCAAAGTCTCTCTTCCTCTGCTATATGAGTGTACTTTCTGTTCAGACTACTCACTTTTTACAGCAGAGGCCATGTTTTATTGCATGTTTGCAATCTCTCCCAGCTGTATCAAATCTGGTTGACATTTAGTGTCAGGTTTAACCTATTTCTCCTCCTCAAAACTGAACCTAAATAATACAAGCTAATGCTCAGCAAGAAGCCTACAGGTTTTAGACTTAAGTCCTAGGGTTACAACATGATAATGACAGCTCAAATACAGCACGTGGTATTGACAGGAGAAAATTAGTCACAACAGTTCAGAACACTGCAGATATGGAAAGAACAGGGGATAAAAAAAGAAGAAAGTGTTGGGGATCTTCCCACTGCATTTTCACTTCTGCAGTTTTATTGATTATTTCCATATGGTACTTCAATACTGTTTTCATCTCCATGTACCCCTGTACAGCCTTTTTCCATAGGGCAGGACATGAGACTTCCCAACACGATTGCTAACACACCTTAAGAAAATTCTGACAGTCTTTTACACTCAGTTTCCTTTTCCTTACACTCCTAGTCATTACTGGTAAGAACAGTCTTTTTATCAAAGGATCTTTTTGTAAGGGAAGGGGAAAGAGAGAAAGAGGCAAGAGAAACAATCTCTGAACATGCGCAAAATGTAGGACTAGCTGGATGGAGGGAAGATTCCAACAGATTTCAAGGTAAGCAATTAATTCACAATTAATCTAGGAATCATATTTCAAAGCCTTCAATACCCAGATACAAAATGTGAGGCTCCATGATAGTTTATTACCTATCATCATGCATAAGGTGAGAGCTCATGAAGGAGCACTTCTTATGCTTTAAGTTGAACAAGCCTTTTAATTCTCAGAGAAGCTGCGAGAGGCTGCTGCCAGAAATGACAACTGCTCCAGTCACTGAAAAATAAAAAGTGTTTTACTGCAGAACAGTATATTGCAGTAGGAAGACACAAAAAACAAGACAAAAACTTGATTGCTGTCAGCAACAGGCAAACAAGTTCAGTTTGAAGAAGAGATGGGATGAAGATACAAGTGCATAAAGCTGAACTTAGGCTAAAACTACAAGATCTAGAGACTGGTTTGCCACATGCCATTCACTGGTGTGCTCTGACTTCAGAAGCTGTCTAGGACAGGGAACTGCATCAACCCATGGGGTGAACTGCTGACACAGATGTGAAAAATTAAAATTGCCTTGAAAACTGAAAGCAACTTCTTAAGAAAAAAGATTTTGCCTCACATAGCAATACTGCAGTGTACCAAAACATTCAAAGAGAGAAATTAAATAATCTCTTATTCTGAAGAACATGTCCACTATTTCCTTCTGTTCTGTTCTGTGTCAAAGAAAAAGAGCTTCGCTCAGCCTCAGTAGGAATCACTATAAACACGACTCTTTTGAGATTAGAAATAAACTAAAAGGGAAACAGATAAACTGGGTTAATACAGTTTCAGAAGTCAGTATAGAGAGGAGACAGATCAGGCATCCAAGGAACAAGGACAGATGTTCCTGTTCCAGAACAACTGGAAGATACAGGATTAGGACACATTGTTATGGAGGCTTCAACTAACTGATGACATTGATCAGAAGTGATGATACTCTGAGGCACACAAGACATTTATCAACAGTATGGCAGCACATCAAGGGATGGACATTCTGACTGCAAAGACAAAGGACGTGACACCAAAGACGGATGTGCGACTTCGTACAAACATCCACTTCTGCCAGCCAGGCTTCCTTCCACAGGAACACATGCCCAGAGAGCTGTACCACGAGTTCTTCAGCTGAATGACACTTCTTCACATCCGACAGAAGAAGCACCAGGAGGAGCCTCAGAAGCGGCAGGGAACAGGAGCAGCCCAGAAAAGCACACAGGAACTGCACATGCAGTCACGTGCAGCAAGCACATGTTCCCACTTACCTGGTGTCTGAGGGATTCACCCCCAGTTCAGTCTACTGGCTCTATCTTACATTCTAAAGATCCCTCCTTTTCCCATCAAGGGTCCCCCAAGTCCTTCTGGACAGTGACATGCCTGCCAGACCTCATCAGAAGACTCTCCCAGATTCTGCAGGAGATGGCACCTGGCATTTTTCCCAGCGAGGGCCAGAGGTTGGGCTCACGTGGCACAATGAAGAGGACTAGAACACTAATTGCTTATCTGGTATATGGCTCTCCTTAATCTACCAGGATAATTTCTCAGTGTGACTTGTGAACTGATCACTCTTCCCAAGGCAGCAATGATTACACATTCACTGGAACTTAGGCCAGGGCAAGACTTCAAGCACTGTGAAAACTCTCAGCCTGTGATGAACAGGAGCTGACTTTGTCCACCAAGAAGGTCTCTACAGGAGCATTTTAAGAACTACCAACTGAACTGAAAGACCTTTGTGTAGTTTAACTACTGACTTTATAAACCTAAGCTCGTAGATCCCTCAGCTAGAGCAGCTGAAGCCCAAAAGGCAAAGAGGATTTCTGCTTTTCTTAAAATTACAGTACAAATAGTAATACTGAAAGCTCCTGACTTAAATCTCCAAGTCAAATAAACGAACTACTGCATTAAAATTCACATCCCGAAGTCATACCATGTAAAATTATTATATAGTCAGCAATGAACAGCTTCTGCCTTAAAGCATCCCACCCTCCAGTGCTCTGCCTCACAAGCCAGTTGTTTCCCCAGTCCCAGCAGGCACTGGAGAGGCCTCGAGCAGGAGTGAGTCAGACACTGAGAAACACCCACCTTCTTTGGTCTTTGTGCTAGCTGCTCCTGCATCCCTCTCCAAGGCTGGGGAAGCACCTTGTTCTTGTCCTATTCCTTCTGTGCTCTTATCCTTTGGTTTGCTCTCTGCTTCAGTTTTCTTTTTGGTAATGTTTATAACACCTGGTGTGAGAGATGGACGCTGGATGGGTGCTGATTTAGAGACTGGAGTAGGAGATGGTGGCCTTTGTTTTGACACACCAGGTGAAGGTGGGCGAGTCTTCTGTCTGTTGAAATAAAGAACATTTTCCAGAGCTAACAATGAAAACCTCAACCACACACCTTTGTCTCTTTTATTTAGTTTATATTCCATACCTTACTTTTAAAAATAAATCCACCCACAAATTACTGGTGCCTTCCCCAAAAAAAACCTCAAACCACGATTCCAAGACACTCTGGGCACCCAGTCTTGCTACTTGGGGGCTAACATCAAAACAGGACTGCTAGTCCAGATCTCCATTTACTCCACACCTAGGATGAACCTCATGATTCCAATCCAAGAAACTTTCTATGATAATACACGTGGATCCGTTTGTTCAAAAGCTTGCAGGCTTTTGTTGGTTTTAGTGCAGAGAGTGCACAGAAAATTAGGGTGTGTTTTGTCCACACAGCAAAGATTGAAGTAAAAGCTTCATCCCTACTATGGGAAAGGGAAATTGGACCCCAAATTAAGTCTTTTCTGTACAAACGAGGCACAGCATAGGTCACCCATACTCTAACAGCTCATCTGTCTTGAGACAGGAAGAAGCTTTCATTTTGAATAAAAATAAAAGGTGTTTACACATACCTGAGTGCAGAAGGGGTTTAACCTGGGCATGTTTAATCTGGACATATACCTGAGTGCAGATGTTTAACCTGGGCACGTACCTGACTGCAGAAGGGGACGGAGGACGCTTCACCAAATTAGCTGGAGAGGGGGATCTTCTACGGGCAGACATGGATGGTGAGGGAGGACGCCTCAGACCAGAACCTGGGGATGGTTTTTCTGTCTCTGATTTCTAGAAGATACACAAAAACAAATTAATGACTCTCTAAAATACATTGCAGACAGAGGAGCTGCTATTCCAACAAACAAGCAAGTGTTCATTAAGATACACTTTGAATTTCTTTAATGTTCCAAAACACAGACCTGGTCTATGTTTAATTGTTACATAAATTAAACTTTGGGAACCATAAGCAGCAAACAATATGCCTTCTAGATACAAGAGAGATCAAGTACCATAAAATTCCAATTTGATTTTAATACTCTGTATTTTTTAGGCAAATGCTGTTGTACATTTCATTAATGCTTACTGAAAGCAACAGCAAACAGGTAAAACAGGATCCCATCCTGAGCTGTTCCAACCCCCCAGATTAACAGAAACTTAATTCCTGTGGGTTTTCAACAAACCTGGGTTGAATCAGGTGAACTTGCATCAGATGAAGACACAGAGGACTTCAACCTGTCGATGCTACGGCTGCGCACCGGCACTTTAGGAGCTGGGACTGGGGAACTGATGGAACTGGCTGAAGCTGAACGAGGACAGAGGTGAGATTCTATAAAAGTTAGGAATTTGACAAGACAAAACAAGAACCAAGTGCACAGCATAAGAATAGGAGAGAAGGAAGAGGGAGAAAAAGAGAAAGAGAGATTGTGTGTGTTAGAAACCATACAGGGAAACACCGCAGGCAGTGCACAACGGGGCAGGGACAGACACCACCACACAATTAGTACCTGGGAAGCAACAGCACCAAGAATAAACACTCTGAAAGCAGCAGTCTGGAGTAGATAAAAATAAAATGCTTTTCCAAAAATGGGCCAAATTTGCAGTACACCAGCGTTACTTTAAGTTTAGTCAAGTTGCATTTGATCACAAATGCTTCAGTGTTAATGGCTTAGCATCTTTCCTGACAAATTCTTCATGACAGCTTCAGATTTTAAGCTTGTTTCCTCTATACTCAACAAGGAGGAAACCATTTAACTATGATACCTTTCCTATCTGAAGTGTCAATCTCTTCACATGTAAGATCTTGAAAGAAATGTTATCTTATTACTTTTTTACTAACATGATCACAGACTTATAGATAAGCACACATAAATGCAAAAATATTCCAAACTAGATATTGGATTCTTCTATAATTCAAATAAATTGTGACAAATGCAGCACTTAGTTTTGTAACTTTATGGAAAATACATTTTATTTTTGTATTTGCAGCATTTGTGCAAGGAGACCTGCATTCTGTTTGTGCACAGGTTGTGTTAAAGCACAGGTACTTTTCTACAGAAATGAAAAAAGTACCTCTAAGTAAACTTTAAAAAATGTATCTTTAATTCAGCAATAGTGAGTGTCACATGCTAACAGTAACAGAAAAAGAAGGCATTTCCCCACGTGACATGAACAGAAGTATTCATGGTAAAATAAAAGCAGCACATACACAGGTATGTAAAAATATGACTATTGACTACAAACCAAAATATAAAAACTTATTATGAGACAAGGCGAACAGTGTGGAAATTTCACTGTTACTGACAAGGACCAAGTAAAATGGCGCAAGATAAAAAATAAAGCTGGGATTTCATACTTAAGAAGAAATAAGCAAAACTTGGAACACAAGTTGTAAGGTAAAAGAAGAGAAAGGACTGGTTCCAGAGATGCATTTACTGGGGTATTATTAATTAACCAGTAACAGTTCCAGGACATGTGGGATGCAGCTAGGGGGGCTTGCCCATGATGTAGATTCCTGCTCTAGTAAAATGAGCCCTGGTGTGGACATACCAGGTCAGTCTGGACCAACACAAAAATGCTTGAGTCAGCCAGGGTTTCTCTCTTGTATGACACCTTGACTTCTCCTATCAGCTGAATGAAGCCAGCTCAGGGTTCCCTGTACTTACCTTAAGGTAACCCCATTGTCATGTTCCTGCAAGAGTTTCTTCCCGTAAAGAAATTTAGGTTTTTCGCACTTTGAAATTACAGGTTTGTTTGTTTTTTTTTTTCCTTTCATTACCTAGTACTGCACTAACCAGAATGTCTCAGATTGACAAATTCAGATTTCTATCAGTTAAAAAACCACACACAAAAGCCCCAGAATGAACACCAGCATCTGGTTCTCTGCAGAACAAGTAAACCAGCACTGGAGTTTAAAAGCCAGTATTATTCTGTTTTGTAAAGTAAACATGCAACATAGCATATGAGTTGGGTATTAATGACCACAGAAAATACTGGGTAAGTGATATTACACACAACCGTGTATTAACTGTCTGATTCAGACCAAAGTGCAGCACAGTTAGCAAGCTATCATCTAAGTCCTTGCTTTTAGAGCAATTGTGTAATTCTTTGAGGCTTTTCTGCCCTCCTGTTACCTGAGGGGTCCTGTCCATCAGCCGACAAGGTAGCAGCACTTTTACTCCTAGCTAGGGAGGCCTGTGTGGGGGCCAGGAGGCGGCTGATTACGCTACTGTCCAGGGGACTGAGCTGGGAGCGACGAGCTGGATGACAGGGACAAACCAAAAAAGGATCCAACATCAAATCAGATCATGGAAAAGACAAGCAGTACAAAGCAAAGGAAGACTGAGCATTGATGCAAATCATAACGGTTTTGGAAGAACAATAGTTGAAGTCATGGAGGGGGAATTCCAAACTATAAGCGCAGAAGGGTTAAACACTGCAATCCCTTATGTTGCACTTCTTGTTCTTGCCTTGCTTAGAACAAGTCATTTTAATGTGCAGAGACTGGCACGTGTATAACCGAGGTGAATGCTGAATCCAGTCAAAGCATGAGATGTTTTTGACTGAGCACTTCAGAGCTACATTCTCTAGACTGCAGGAAAGGCTGTTTTGACATAATAAACAGAAGACTTGCAAGTCAAAGCAAGCAGTTATGGTCAAGCATCGCCTGCACACACAGATTCACATGGACAGCACCCATCATTCTCTCATACGGGAAAGATTCTGAAGCAGAAATAATTTCAACTGTTGGCAACAGCTGCTGAAATGGAAAGTTTCAGAACTGTTAACTCAAGAGGGAAAAACCGTGTTAGACAAGGTGCTATTCTTCAGGTTTAGGAGGAGCTCCTAGGAAAGAGGTTATTTGTAACCTAGTGGGGAATACACAGACCAAAAGAGACTGAAGTGAGAACAGGTTTCTTCCTTCTGCATGCACATGGCTTACACCAGCAGTAGGAACAGAGAACTTGCTTTTAAACTGAATAATGAAAGGGAACGTAAAAAAGCAAAGGTAAGATTTAACTAAGAAGTGAACAGATCAGTGACATTTTTACCATTTCTGACTCTTAAACCAACCAGCTCTCAAACAGATTGCTTTCTTAAGCAGAGAGACATGTTGCTATCTGCATGCAGTGCCATTTAACAAAGGCCTTCTTAAAGGATTTCTTTTTTTTCCAATTAATTTTTAACACTGGGTAACCAACAAGCCATTAAAAAGTCCTAGAAATTTAAGAACCTAGGAAAGTAGTGAAATCAAGCCTATCCAAACTTTAAAGCCTTTAAAAAAATACTCAGTTTTATGAAACAACCACCTGGTTTTTCTTCCTTTTTCACTTTTTCTATCTCTGGAGAGGATTGGGGTTTACTACTCATTCTACTCAAAGATGTGCTCCTCTTCTTTTCTGTTCCTCCTAGAGACCAAGCGTAAGGAAAATTATTTTTAACAAGACATGATGTTCTAAATTGCCATCCCATGCTTTGCTTTTACTAATCAGCTAAAACCATCCATGTATCATTATGAAGTACTATTTTCTCATGAGTGAAATGGTCTGGCTACCATTTGTCTACCTTCCCCCCACCCTTCCACTTTTCAGAGGAATAAGGCTGGTTTAGAGACAGCTACCCAACATTTGGCACTGCAATGTGCATAATGACATTTAGTGCACAGACTGCATGAATGTCTGAGTGAAAACATTTATAATGGAACTGGGACATGGTTTAAAGTCATCTTCAAATATCCCATTTACTGCCTCCCAATTCTCAAAACAAACTCGTTTCTAGCACCTTTCTGTTCCACCTGCGAACCTTTGGGTGCTGACTGCTGGGAATGTGGAGGGACTTTGTTATTCAGTCTGTTTAATGAGGCACTTCTCTTTGTGGTACCTGGAAGTGAAAGTGCATGGATTAATTATGCTGAAAAGCTCAGAGGTCCCCTCCAACACCTGCCCCATTTCCCTAAGAGAGGGAGAGAGGAATGATTAAGTTGCTTTATAATATTGAATTCTCAGAAGCAGAAAAACTGGATCAGGGAAGAACTGCTTTATATAAAGCATTGTTTCTTTTATATCTGCATGTTTCTGATCACAGCAGCAGATGCCAGCCAGAATAGATTCTTGTTTGACCTACTGAGGCCATTCTCATACACCTTTTAAAATACATGAGAATTTTATGAGACAATTGCTCACATTCTCTACGAGTATGAATGAGCCTAGAATCAACACAGAACACAGGGTTAAGTGGAGATACTCCACTGATCCAGGACAAGCATCATTTTCTTCATTTTCTCATTTCCACATTCTGCTCCTTCACCCTCCCAGGCACACATGCAGAACAGAAGCAATCTGGTTGATTCTGTGACTGTATTTAACGTCCTGTGAATTTAGCCATCATTTTACCAAACCACCAGTTCTCCCTGAGTGTCAGATTGAGAGCACAGGATAACTCTAAGTCAACCTCTACATCCTGACTATGTAGATCACTTGGAGTCCTGACCAAATTTCTTGTGTTTCAGGTCACCTGAGAATACCTCCTCAGAAGTGACTACGGATTCACAAAGGATTTCAGGGTATGACAATAAGTTTGAAAGCAATCCCAATTAGTTGATAATTAGTGACTTCCTTTGTAAGAGGTTTAATTTGTACTTTACAGCCCTGCTTCTGACTCATATCCAGAGCTGAACCCTGCAGACACATAATATACAAATATAATTTAAAATCACAAGCAGCCTTCAGTGACTCAGAGCCCCTGCCAGTATAAATATAGTCACTGATTTCCCCATCAGGCACACAGTGCATGAGCACAAATTTTTCTGCTGCATCACCTTCCAACACAAACCAGCAAAATCACCTTTAGCTGTGTCTGTGTCAGGGATTCTTTTAGCTCAGTTTGCTTGATCAGAGGCTGCAGACTGGCAGAACACTGCAGCACAGACCTAGCTGAATCTGCTTTTGTATTAAACAACTTTTAGCTTATTCATCATTTTAGGCAAAGAAAAAACAAAAGCAAAAACCTCCAATTTTCTGACACAGGCAGGTTCCCATGAAACTCTAGGAAAATTCCAAATAACAAAATGTCATGCTAAAACAAGCCAAAATATGCGCTCCTACAAATAGTTTTTATTTATCTTAACAAGTATATTAGGACAATTTCTGGTCAAAATTGATTTTTTTCCTTCCCATTGGCAATCAAATGACTGAAGCTGTCCAGCAGAACAAGGCAAACTTAATTTTCAAACTATTTCTATTTTGCTGAAATTTTAGGGTGTGAATTAAGGCATGCAAATCCAGAGATGATGGGAATTTATCTGTGAATCATTCACTGAGATTTGACTTCAGTAACAGAATTACAGAAATAAAAAATAAAAAACCAGCAGTTTTTACCATTGCTCTTCTCCTCTAACAGAGATCACATCAACTGGGTCAAAGCCCTGAGCAGTCAAGCTGGATTAACAAATTGCATGAAATGCATCTGAGATCAAAATACGAAGTGAGTCACAAAGCAGGGGAGGAGGAAGGAGTTTCATTCCACCTCCTTTCTCCTCCCCAGCCCCAGCTGAGCAGTGCCCTGCTCCCAGCAGCCACACACCCACACTTACTTCGATCTGAGGCATTTGAAAGAGCTCCAGAGGACGCCAGCCCTTTGCTCACGGCAGCCTCTGCCTGTCTCAGGCTGGCTGTGGAGGGCGAGCGTTTGCTGGCTGTGGAGAGAAGTGAGAACTTTAGAACTCGCCTTCCTACTGAGCCTTTCACACCTTGCTGAGAGCTCACTCTCCAAGTATTACATCCTGAAAGCGACTTCCTTTTGTTTGATGACAAACACAAATGATTTTGTTTTCCTTACAACAGGCTTGATACCATTAGCACCAGTTGGGACAGGCACAGAAAAGGTAGAGCTTAGTGGAGTCATGCCAGGATTTATGCATATGTGTGCAAACAAGAGATTTTTAAACCCCCTGTCCCTAACATGGTAAAGACAAAAGCTACTGAGGTTGCCTCTTGTTACCAGACTGGCAAGACACAGAAAATGACAACAAAATCTGGAAAATTTCTTTCTTCATTCCTGCCACATAGGTATGGTCAAAACAGTTTTTAAATCACTAGTTAATAAATCCAAACAAAACAAATTATTTTGGAAGAATAAAACCAAGTCCCAAGGAAAGGCAAGAAAGCATTCCTATTTCTGATTGCTTCATGAAGGTTGCTGTATTTCAGAAATTGCCAATTTTTCTCTAAAAGCTACTCTTAAGTTAATGTTTCCTATCAAATCTGCAATTTTTCAGAAAAAAACTGCCACAAGAGGCATTAAATTTTTTTTTTTGGTATGTGTATACACACACATATACACACACAAAAATCCCATCTTAAGTGGCAGAACTCCAAGGCAGACAAATACCTGCTTTTTAATTTCAAATCATCTACTTTCAGGATGAACACTACTCCAGAGTGTGAAAGCCTTGGAAAAGCAAGTACCTGTTGCTATAGAAACTCAGTAAGCAGAAAACATCAATATACACAGAGTGGTACAGACCAGCACAACAAACACACGAAATTCTATACATCTAATACAACTAATCAATTTTACTGACATGCTGGACAGCAAAGATGATTAATCTGAGCTCATTAGTGCACAAGTACCAAAGGACACAGCAGCACTACTCACCACAGAGGCAACATCTTTTCCCTTTGCCAGCAGGCTACAACAGCCCCTTACAGCCAGAGCCAGGACAGAAAGATTCCTATGGACAGCCCTAGGAGAAGCTCTTGTGACAGTGAACAAGAGCAAAGTCCCCATGGGATAAGAGGGAGATCTATTGAATCTAGTTCAGAAATTAAGATCTGAGCTTAGTGGATGCTTTCCCAACATAACAAAAAGAAGTAAAAAAAACAAAGAGGTACTTTATGAATGGAGTCTGAGAACTGGGATAACTAAACAGCCTTAAGAGGTTTTATATACGAAAATCAGGAAGCTCATAATTCATGTGCTCGGGTGCTTTTGAAGGGGAAGGCTACCCTCTAGTGTCTGCTCTTCAAAGGAAATCCTGGCTCCTGCCTGAACTCAACTGAGTCCAAGGCCTCCAAATATCACAGAGACACGTCACACAAATTTCTCTTGGTTCAATTTAGCACTTCAGCACTCGCATGAAATCTGAGATTTGGTCTATCACTTACTGGGATCCAGGTACAGAGGTCAATTCTTTTTCTATCAATACATTTGCCTGATCAGACGGCCTCAACTTTTTCCCTACCTCATTCACAGAACAGCTTCTGCAAACTTTAAAGCTCCTTTCTCTAGGAAAAAAAGCTTTAGAAGACAGGCAGGATATTCCTGCACAACCAGTCAGTCTGGTTATGTAGCTATTTACAAAACATAATTTTAAAAAGTACCTCTAATATCTTCTTTGAGGGAAAGTTAGAAAACCTCCATCAAGGGGCTTGAACTGCAAGAAGCACACAGTCCATGTGACACCAATTTCTCTAATTTCACCAATGGCAGGGGGAAAGCAAACTCCAGCAGCAAAAGTGAAGAAAGCACGTCTGCCATGCAGCAGGACTTGGAACTGAGCAAAGAGCTGGGAAATATGGGATCTTAAGAAAATCACTCAGAGTGAGGAGCTTTCAATCCTCACAAGGTTTCACTGAGAGAGGGTGCTGCAGCATTGCCTGAGGCTACGAAACATTTGGCTACAGGAAATAAGATTAGCTGTCTCTCACTTCCTTCCAAATTTCTACTAGGACAAGGAAGCTCTTTATTTAGCAAGGAGAGACTCTGGCAGCCCCATTTCTATTCCAATAGCACATCTCCAGTCCTGATGCACCTGAACCTCTAGTTCTGCTCAGCAGGCACCACTAAAACACTCCCTTTACCAGGACTGTCATCAAGGATGCTTTATTGCACAGCCTGGCCATTTCTCTTGGCAGACCCACACCCTGCCTGCTTCGTCTTAGCACTGACAGCAATGCCATTAATGTAACACTTGACTCTGGGGCTTTCAACCGTTTTTACATTTCACCATCAGCGGGATCCCTGCTGTGGTCTCATGAATCACACTCAACATCCCACAGAGCCACTGATGACTGGGGAAATGTTCCATTACATGGGCTTCACTTTCCAGAGCACACTATCACCCAAAACCTCTGCTCTGCCACTCAACGATCTTAAACATTACTCTTGACACACCCAGTTCATGGAAGACATATTTGATTCTGGTTTTTTTTTTTTGTTTTTTTTTTGCACAGCACTTCAATAGACAAGAATGCCTTTTGTCCTAAAATAATTAAAGAATATTTGAAATCAGTTATCCAAATGGTTCTCATTTTAAGAAATGGGGATTTAATCCCAAATCTGCCACAGAGTTTGACAGTGGAAATATAATATTGCATTGAAATTTGCTCCAGACATGCTGTTAGAGAAAGTGCACTATTCAGCCACAATGATGTAATGGAGTAGAGCTCATATGGTGTCATTTTTCAGAGTAAGAAAAAAAAAAAGGTAATTGTTGTCTTTCCAGAAAATATGCAAACATAAAGCAAAACGGACCATATAAGGATTTTTTAGAAAGCCAGCTGGACTTAAGCATCCCACATGGCTTAGGTAGATTTTTAATAATAATTAAATGAGCTCTCAAAGTTAAAAAGAACTACACTGAAATAGGAATAAATGTGAGAAATATACAACCACTTATGGTTCCACATTATCCACCCCACACATCATAGCTTCATGTTTGAAACATTAACATAAAATCAAACACGATTTTAAAACAATGTGGATGCACAAGGGTTTGACCAGGACATTGCATTACTTGCTTATCTCCTCAGCAATTTTTTTTCCAGATTGGTGCCAAGTTATCCAAATTGATCTATTGCTACTGAACTACCTGCACAGATACTTTATGATGCATAAATCACAGTTTAAGCACCCATCATTATACCAGGAGCATTTGCGTTGGAAGATATTTTATCTTAAATGTGCTTCAGCAGCACTGAAGATCTTCCTCCACAATGGGAAGGACAGACAAGGCTCATTTCCTGACATAAATCAGGAGAGAGCAAAGAACATCATTTTGTGTTTGTTAGTAGAATAAAACACAGTGGTTTTTTAAACATGTAAGGCAAATGTGACTTCCCAGTTTCAAGGTTAAATACTCGGTAGTGTGAGATACAGTAAATGGATTTACATATGTACCCAAGGAACACATGTAAAGCAGATAAACCAACCCAGCCAAACTGGCTGATTTTGGAGAAAATTACAGGCTCAAGATGTGGGCAAGGAAAGAAAAAAGTTAACTAAAATACACATAAAATACTCTGTGTTGCCAGAGTAGTTAAATCATACTCAGTCAGACCTTCACTGCATTTTCAAGTCTCACTTGTCTGTGTCACAGACAGCTGCACTGCATTAGTAACATACACAGACCGTCAGGATTCAGATTCAGCTGGGTCTCAGCTGAGAGTTTTCATCTCAATCTAGCTACAAGAAATAATTCTGCTTATTAAACATATGTATCAGTGATCCAAAGCATTTCTATGAATGGCTCAGTCTGTGCACTGGAAAGTCCAGAAATCCAATGAAAACACATTTTATGTAGAAAGTTATCTTTACATAATTGGGACAACTCTGATTTTGCAAAACCTTTCATGGAAAAAGTATCGAACTGCTCAAGTAACCCATTCCCTCTCACAAAGTTTCACCAAAATATAATTTGATTTTGCAAATGTTACTTCAACTGCCGGTAAACCAAAGCAAGAAGGAAATAAACCAAACCCTACCATGCACTTTTTGCAAATTAGGAAGCAATGAAACAGTCTGAGATTGCCCTTAAGTCCTCCAAATCTTAGACCACTGAACTAAGCCATATTCAAAAACTTGCCAGTAGGAATTTCTCTTCTCTCTGTGCTCTATCCAGACCTCTTTAAAAACCTAAATGCACATAGCTTTTCCCTGAAAATTCCCTCAGGATGCCATGACTTAAGCTGTAGTTGAATTAGCTGGGAGGGATAGCCAAAATGAGTGGGGCTGCTTTCTACTTAGGGATCACATTTGTTGCACAGCTGGCTAAGATCCAGGAAAAGATCTATAAGATGGTTTTCCTTAGTGTGAGAAGAATTCGAGTTTAAAAGGTTAGTAGTGAGACAGAAAAAGAAAATTTTACATATCAATACCACCAGTTCCACCTTCATCTGTGCTCTGTTGTTCTGTAGAAGAAGAAGGTTTGTAAGCTAAGTCACAAAGTCAAATAGCAAAAACATGCAAGTTAACTAAAAAATGGAGATGCTACATATAATAATGACAACTAATACCAGAGCACTTTCAAACATGTTACAAACACACACTCGAGCTGACAGAAAATGACAGTACCACACTCTATACAATTCCACCAATACAGAAAACAGGCTGAACTGAAGCATTTTTTAAAATTTATTTTATTCCTGGCCAATAACTTATGTTATTGGTGGTTAGGTAGTGCATGAAAAGATCTCTTCCACTGCAATCTTTATTTGCTGGTCTGATTTCAGAATGTTTACAAGCAGAAACAGTTCATTGTGAAACAGGAAATTATCTGACATCAAATTCAAGACTGTTAAACTACAGCACCTAACCCAGAACAGAATCCATGCTCCAAGAAGCTTGGAGTGTCCACTGCATCTATTTACCCATTACTGGTATTCACATTATCAGTCAGCATTCCTTAACTCCAAGGGTGTATTTAAAACATTTTAGATGTGATATTAGAGTACAACTGGGTATTTTTGGTTTTATCACCAGTGTTAGCACTCCACTGCATGAACTGCATTTGAAGGACTCTGAATTATCTTATTATTACAAATCATAATTCCCCTTTATCTGATGTTTGAGGAGTGGCAGTGCTGTCATGTGTTGTATTTCCCATGGAGCTTCTCTCCAGCTCTTCCCAAGGTCAAAAATAGCTCTAAGTCTCAGCAGCATTTCAGGCCAAGTACAGATATGACACTTTCCCATGAGCTACCCACAGATCCTGCTTTAAGATCCAAGATAGGAAAGGATGCCCAGGTCCCTATGAATAGTGCTGCATCTGCCAGTGCTCACACAGAATATTCTGTGATTTTAGTCCTACTAAAACCAGTG
This sequence comes from Sturnus vulgaris, assembly GCF_052056855.1. Taxonomy (NCBI): domain Eukaryota; kingdom Metazoa; phylum Chordata; class Aves; order Passeriformes; family Sturnidae; genus Sturnus; species Sturnus vulgaris. The sequence goes on along the minus strand of NC_142256.1, from coordinate 11,653,838 downwards.
CTGCTTACCTGTTTTGCCTTCTGAGTCTGGAGTTACAGAGCCCCCCCATGACCATCTCTTCTGTCGAGTTTCCAGCCGCTGACTCCGCTCCAAGGTGCGATGCAGAACGGCTTCATAGCGCTCCTACCAAACAACATCTCCATGAAGCTTTCACTGTTAACCACAGCCACACCAGGAAATAAAATGCAGACCCCTCCCCAGAATGATTTATAATGTTTTACCAGGCTTTTGTTGCAAAAATTATCATGCAAAGAATGTTGAAGGCAATTAATGGCTTCAAAACACTGCAAACATGATTAGGTTGAGCTAAAGCACAGATAATCTATTCTACTCTTTACTTAAAATAGCCACCAAACAGATTTCCTATTCAGTAAACAGCACTACTTATTTTCTAAATAGGGATGAACCCCAAACTGCGCAAAAGGAATTGGTTACCCTTGAAACCATTTACATGATGAAGTTATTTCTAAAAGGTGATAAAATTTCTCCATTATAAAATCCCAAATATAACGTTATTTGTACTCTCAAAGAACTATAAAAACAATGACCCAGGTCTTAACAGACATTGACATTACGAGAGATGTGATGAAACCAGGAACAGCAAGACATAAATGCAAAACTGCAAAGGAAGACCAATCAACTTCAGGCCTCAGCAACCACTGCTGACAGGACAAAGGGGGCTGAAAGAAGCTTTTGCTGCTGTGTCCAGAACTAATAACTGCCAGCAGGGGAGATTTAGCTCCTGTGCATAAAGATGAACCATAACCATGCTAGACTCTTTCTTGCCAGCCAGGTTTCCACACGTGTCAACAACACATTTCTCTTCTGGAATAGTTAGATCCCAAGTGATCTTTCGAAGCAGTATTTGCTGCAGATACACTGCAGTAAGATGTCAAGGGAACTCATTATACAGCCATTTCTCCTGCTTAGGGACACAAGACTTTCACCTCCTTTCAACACCATTTCACAACATAAACTAAAAAAGTCGCTGTGGAAAACACATAAGGTAAACCTGGAAGGAAGGGAGGATTCTGCTCACTGACAAAAGATAGAAGTAAAAGTTTTTGTTTGAAGTATAAAGCTTAGCTTCCCCTCTGTTAGAGAAACCTGAACTAGAGTTTACCTAAGGTGCCAAAGTACCCAGACATTATGTAATCTGTATATTGTATTTCCATGGAAGTATCTGCAGTGCAGTAATTCTTCAGTCAGAGTTAAAGACATAGGCTTCACTTTACAAGTGACAGAAATGAGTTCAAGGTCTCAACACAGTGAGCTGCAGAGATGTGCAGAATAACAGGAGCTGTGGGGAGATGACTATCTGAATCCTCACCATGGCTACGGGTCTTCAAGATTCTTAGAACCACTTCCTTTCTCAGAGCATTTGCTACTGTGCTGCTGCTTCTACCTTATTAGATAATTAACTAAATGAGAATTGACTAAGTTAATACTAATGCTGAGGACTATGTATTTTGATGGACTTCTATCTACCAAATTTACAACTGTATATGGTATCTTGCTGGTATCTTTTCCTCATATCAGAGTACCAAAGTCAAGATGTGTTTTCACTTTCTGATTGAAGGCAAGGCTTTACAGGTCAAATCCATGCTGTCCTCCCACCCTCCAGATTCTGCATGTGTAAATCTCCATGCAGGTCATCTCCAGGGACTGAGTAAAAGACAAAGTTAAGACCTCATTATTAGTCCTTGTCTTCCTTGATTATTCACTCTGGTGGCCACTTAGAAACTACTCAAAACTACAAGAATAAATGTAATAAATGTAAATGTAACATCTTTTTGAAGCATAAGGGATGTTTCTTGCATAAGGTAGTTGCTTAAAGAAACGACGCTGCACTGGACTGCAGTCACAGCCCACACAAACATTTCTGTTCTCCAGCAATTTAAACTATTCCATGAAGTTCAAATGGAATATCAATCTGATCACACCCAAGGGCTGATTACAGAAAACCAAACACCAATGTAGAATACTGCCAGTGAAAAAGGGCAGCAAAGATAGATTGCTAGAACAGTATAACAACACTGGACTCCAAAGGAGCAGCCAGCCAGGCTAACAAGCTCTTCACCAATGACTCACAGCAAGTTCCTACAACCAGCTTATGAAAGCAGAGATGTGTGATGCTTCCACTGCTTACACCCTGGAAATGAACCCTTTCAGAACTTGCACAATTAATATGCATTAACAGAGCTACTTGCCAAAAGCATGGAATAACTTCATGTATTTATCTCTGCTATCAACTTCTAACCATTTGCAGTGAGTCCCAAACTCAAACACTGCTCTGTCTGCCCATGTGCAATCAGAGCAAAGGCCAGTGAGAACAGTCACTACACAGTTCAAAGCAGCAAATGACAACTATGCAGATAACACCACCTTTCATCATACAGAAATGAATTCTGATTTAGAAGAATTAAGGGAATGTGGGTCAGGCCACAGCAGGGCTCCAAGGAAGGAAGACATAGAAATAAGAGAAGTAATCTAAGACTCGTCACCCATGCTGATTTACAGAAAAACTCTGTTACAAAGTGCTCTGAAGGCATCTGGAAATCTAGGAATATGGGGTGAGGACTTTACTCGTGTGAAAAATATCCATTGGTCAAACAGCCACAGCTCCTGAAATCCCGAGTGCCTCAGCTGTGGCTAAAGCTCTGTGGGGAAGGTGGACATGTGCCTACATAGCTCATTGTAGATGTGGAAAAGAATGTTCTAACACATTCATCATTTCCTTGAGTTTCTCATTCACACCACTTCAGAGCACAGTAGGAAAACAATGTAGTTTTTTTAAACTATAGAACTTGGATGTGTGTTACCTTTTCCTCCTCTATTTTTTGTTTCCTCTTTTCTTCTACTGCTGCCCTCCGTTGTTCCTCTTTTTGCTTCATTTCTTTTAGCTTTCTCTGTCTTTCTTCTAACTGTTTTTCATATTGGAGTTTTGCTTTTCTCTCCTTTTCAAGGATTTGTGTCTCTTTGGCAGCTGTTAGAATATTTTTAAGAAAAAATTAAAATCAAACGTAGCCATTTATTGATATTGCAATGCAACTTACAAGCAAGAGACTATCCAAACAGAATTCTTACCACTTGAAGTGAAAATGTACAGGAAGATGAGCTTGCAGAGGTGGATGACATCACACATGACAACAGACTCATCTTTAATTCTGTCCCCAGGTTGGAAGTGGAATTAGAATTCTGCCTGCCACTAGGCTTTACTGTCTAGACAGAACTATCAGGATATGTATATTCCCTGTATTAAGCATACACTTTTCTTATAAACATAATAGTTATGTCTCTGTAACGATGAAGTAAATTAAAAATAAAAAAGTAGAATTTTCCATGCTGGATTTTTCTTTTTTTTAAATTTAAGGCACTGAGTGACAAGATGGGAAGACCCTACAGTTCCTGCATCAGAGTTCAAAATAGTTGTATCACTATTCTCTGCAGCCTCCACCAAGGAACAGCTGTGTGCAGTTCAACAGGAAGCCTCAGGTCCTGTGACACAAAGCTAGAATGCACAGGGTATTTTCCATGGCCAGACAGGTGAAATGAACCAAGAGACCAGATAATCACACCAACAATGTACAGGCAGCTTCTACACATGAGCCCCCAAAATATTTCTGAATTTTATATGCATCACAATACTACCCTGTTCCCATATTAGGATAACACAATAATTTCTATTCTTGTGGATTTTTGTTTTTATGTTGAGAAACAAACTTAACAGCTCAGAGAGACATCTCTCCTCACAAGCTGGGAGCCCAAGACCCAGGACTGCAGGGCACACTGTGACCCTTTCATCTCCTGCTACACACACATGCACTGATTCACATCACAAACAGCATAAAGCTGGGCAAGAGTTTTTTGCTGCTCTCTAGTCTCAGATTCCCCGCTAAGATAAAGTGTATACTGCTGACACTTCAATACAGGAGTCATTTCAGTGTGCTGGGAAACAAGGGAAGCAGTGTTCAAGGCAAACAGGCCATTTAAGTAGCTAAAGCTTTTTTGGTTTTTTCTGAATCAGCATTCTCCAAACGTCAGTCTTCAGGGCTATAGGAAGGAGTTCTAAGCTAAAGTTTTATTTTCCAAAGTGTTTTTGTTAAGGCTTTCAATAAGGAATTGGCTAAATTTGCTGGGGGGTCTCTAAGAGATAGAAGATGAGAAGTGAGCTTCAGATCAGATAGAGCTTCAACGAGCTAAAACTCTCTACAGTTTTCCTCTCAAATCAAAAACTTCTTCATTCAGGTTCACAGATGGACACTGATGTAAGACCAAGAGCAGACCTTGTCTCTTGTCCCCAGAAAGCTGACAAAAAGTTACAGAACATGGAGTAAGGGGGACAGTAATTCCTTTAACAGAAATATTTTAGAAAATTATATTTTAAGTGAAACATGAAAATACCATGTTGCTTTTCCCGCTCTTCTCTACGCTCCCTGGCCAGTCTTTGCCTTTCTTCTGTTCTTAGCATGGAACCATCTATCACTGTCAAAACAAAACATGAAGACATGCAATTATCAATGACTTTGAAAATTCAAATTTAAATAAAAAGTCAAAAGTCTTTACTATCAAATGGAGAATGAAACTTCCTAAGAGATGCACACACTACCAAATCACTGCACGCTCTATATAGAAATTAGAGATATCATCTGAAAAATTAACAGACAGCTGAACATTCTCCTTTTCCTTCTTTCCATTCCTCCACAACATTATTTTTAAAAGGTGCAAGAGAAAGCAGATATCATATTAAAGGCTCAACAGGTATAATCAAAAGAAAGCCTAAGAAGTCAGACGTGTGAGAACATACCCTATTCCAAACACAGCTCTGATCCTCATTCTTGTACATTTTAACTTCCATGAACAAGAATGACAGGAATTTAGGAAAATGTAATCTGAGGGCAGATAATTCACCTCTCATGACAAATGCAGAGCACTGTAGGACAACTCATTTGCAGACTAAGCAGAATCAAGACTTAAGCAGTCTTTCCAGGTATAAAATCTTGAATTTCAACAAGAAGTGAGCTGGTAACTTTTCCAGTTACCATCATTTATCTTTGCTGTCATGCCCTACTTAGAAGACAGGCAACTTCAACTGAACTCTGAGCCATTCAAAAGCAGAAATCTGTCATCAAAACCAGACCTACAAACCATCTGCCAGGTGCTCTAATGCCTCCTGAAGAAAGAGCACTAAACTTCTAAGTATGTTCTTTTCAATCCCTGCTAACTCTCCCTTGTGAGCCCAGCACTTCATTAAGAGCAATGACCTGTAATTATACCTGGTTTAGTTGCTGTCTTTATTGAGGTCTGGACTGTAAGAGGGCTAATGCCACTTTGGCTTCTTCTTTCTTCTGCTATGGCTTGGGCAGCAGCAACTGTGAAAAGAATGAATCCACATTAAGAAAAGTTCTACTCAAGAAAAGTGAAATTCATGAAATAAATATCTAAAACAAACACATAATATTCTATCTGAGGTTGCTGAGGCTTTTGTTAAATAACTAACTGGGGGTTGCTCAACTTGTAAGGAAAAACTTGTCAAATGAGATTTGAGACCTGGCATTGCTTTTCATTGTAAAAACATTTACCAAACCTTGTGTTTCAAGACTATAGAGTTTCAAAGACCAAACTTATTTAATAACTCTTCTAAGACAAACCCCATTATTTTGCAGTTATGTCTGACTTACACTTAATAATAAAAATTCTTCACTACCACATGAGCATTTGTGGGCTGGACACATTTATGTAGTAGTCCATTAGCACTGCCAGAATCATATTCTGATGAGACCCAAGCAGGGAGAGGTCTATGAAGACCTGTCATTACTTCATGGCATGAAAGAGAAAGGGGAATAGCTGCATAAAGTAAACCATTAAGGGATGCTTACAACATACTTCTGAAGCTGAATCTTCAAAAATAAATGTTAATTATAAATTAGACTCCAAAACAGTAATTTGAGCATCTCTGCAGAGACCCATTCACCTTATCTGAGTTTCACCAAGACGACTTCAGCAAAATGCAGGGCTACAATTCACAGATAATCACACAGAAAGGAAATACCACCAATATTAATTTCGCTAAATAACAAAACACATAACAAGTCAGGGAAACTAATTTACTGCATCACTTTACCCAGATTTTCTTTGTTTTGGTATCAACCTTCACTAATCACCTCACAGGGCGTGAAGTTGAAGCATTACAGGGAAAGCAGGGAGAACAACCTGTAAGACAGCATTACCCCAGTGCCCTGCACAGCTCAAACACAAGTGTCCTCACACACTGTCACCTCGTTCTCACCTTGACTGACAGGCACTGGGAGCTCAGCTGGGTTCCATGGAAAAGCCCAACTTCAAGGGGAAGCAAGGGAACACACTACACAACCACCCACCCATGAGAAAGTTAAGGCCAGTTTAACACAGAAAAGGCAAATCCACAAAAGGAACACGTAATGTGCTGTGATCTCAAGCAGAATGTGAAGGACCAATAGTACAAATTGCTGTTCTATTTTAAAAAAGAAGACTACAACTATGCCAATGATCCGACTTCCCTTTAATAGGCGTAGTGCAGAATGCAAAAGAGGAAGGAAGAGTCTCCCTCTTCTCCATGCATTGCCATGACAACTAGTTGTGTCATGGTAATAACCCTCCCTAAGGCTGTGCCCAAGAACAATCACCTCAAAGTGTTTAATCCCATGTGATTTCAGTGATAAATGCTGATTACAATACTTATTCAGCAACTCTAAATTGTCACCCGCAGCTGTTGCCATGTCTTGAATTAATTTTTCACTGCAGCAGCAAACAAAAGTCTTCCTCAACCCTGTCCTATACATCTCTGAGGCTCTTTTCAAACAAGTCAGAGACCAGATATACTACAACAGGATGAGATTACCAACTGGCAGAAAAACAGGTTAAAAAGGGCTCACTGTATTTTCACTGTCTAGATCAGACAAGTCAGTAAAAAATCCGATTTTTGTACACTATTGCATGTCACATGGATGGGAATGCAGCCCAAAAAAACACTAAGTGGAGAACAACAGAATTATCTATTCTAACACAAATTAAAGTGAAAACAGCCAGAGGAAAAGCAACTCACTGCAGGTGTTCTGAGAGCAGGAAAAGCCCAGCCAGGGCATTCATATCCAATGGCACCTTCGTACATCACAAAGGCTGAAGGAACAGAAGCTTCTTCAAACACCACTTAAATTTCTCACAAATACAGAAATCCAGGTAAGTCTTTCCTCAAGGGAGGAGACAGAGGTGCCCAGGCAGCCTGAGCCAACTCAACCCAGGCAGGAAATTATCTCAACAAAATAAATTCACTCTGCACCTAAATCAGCTTCAGTTAAGACCAACACTGGAATTCTGCCTCAACTCTCAAAGTTTAAATATCCAAATTTCCATAACGAAGTTATAGTAAGAAGCAATTAAACAGGTGCAATATTAATTTTATTTTACTTGCAGAAGCATTTTACTATTAGATATCTTGCTGAACAAACCAGCCATAATGGATATGGAGGATTATGTATTTATTTACTCAATCAAAAATAAACATGCAGTTGGAATAATGTTCGTGATTACAAGGCACTGATTTAAAAATGTGTCACATCTGCAAAGCAATTAGTCAGTTTATTTTAATTAATTAAGGTTGCAAAAGATTACTTGTGGCTCTATAACACAGGAAAGTGGGTTATAGAAACAGTTCAGCTTGCAGAGGACACAAAGGTGAAAAAAGTCTAGAAATACCCATCCAGAGGACTTTGCACATAAAGGTTTTTTTTGTATGTCAGATAAAATATTTTAGTTCACTCTTTCAATCCTTCATTATTTGCACAGAAACAATGTGCTTCAACATCTGTAAGTAGCAGATTTAAGGCGTGCACCTTCATGTCACATGGATGTGATCCATTTAACCAACTAAAAGCCAGAATCAAATGTGAACTGGGGATTTGAAAAAAAGATTAATAAAAGGAGAACAGACACCACATTAGACACATCCCTGAGATATGTGAGCTCAATTTCACCAAGTCCCTGCTCAACAGACAGGTTTTATGGCCCTTGACAATTTAATGGTAAATTTACAATACAAAACTGTGATTTTCAAAGTCCACATTTTACTACAGTAAAAGAAAATGCATTGCATATTGTTGCACTATGCAATCTTTTAAAAGTACCTATCTTATTTTGCTTTAATATGATGAAAGAAATCTTAATAATTAATGTATTTAAATTTTTTTTGGCAGAGATACTTATAATTTCTTTGCCTAGCTTTCCATAATGAATGTAGCAGTCTGCTATGGAGTGAAGCTTCATGGAAAAGAATTTTCCACAACATATATCTCTGTAAAATAAGCCTAATATTTCTGTAATGAATCAGGATACCCCACAACAGGAAATCAGTTAAAAATAATTTCACTAGAATCTGTGTCACATGCTGCATTATTGGGGGGTGCCTTCATGGACATATTGAGCAAACTCCCTGGAGAAGAAAAATTCTCTTAGAGTCAAATTAAATCTCATTTCTATTCTGAGCTTGCCCTCCCACAGTAGCCTTTCACAATAATACTTTGTGATCAGCATAATGTGTGTGTTTATTTTACAGAAGTCTACCTTTAAATGCTCCAGGTAAAATTAATAAAAGTATAAGCCATGCATGAGGCCAGTAACAATATCTGCATTCATGCATAATAAAATAGAGCTATTTGAATCATGAAATGATTAGGTAATTTGGGAAGCACTTTTCCTTCTGTGCCCTCATCACCATTTAGCATCCAAGGTCTGGCCAAGCAAATTGGAGATAAACCAAAGCCACAGAAGCAGCAGGAGGTGACATTCTAGATAAATCCAACTATCCAAATTCACCTGCAGCTCACAGCCCACTGCCAGTGCAGGTGCTGAGGTGCCTCCCTCACACTGAGCATGATGCTACTTCCCTCATCAGGTTTCCAATATGCCCTGAAGAGACCGGTGCTAAAAATAAACCCTGATTTCTATTTCAACCCCTGCACACAGCTAATACCCTTGGCCCCTGCCAGGACTGGCAAAGAACCCGCTGCTGTTCTTAGCAAACCTCATTAGGGACTGAAGTGGCTCCATCCCTTTCCCCAGTGAGGTTCAGGGCTCCCACCCCATCACCCTCCCAGTGTCCATGACCCAGCCCCACTTGCTCTTCCCTGCCCTTGCAGAACCACACGGGAGAGCAGAGTGTGCTGATGTTCACAGCAATCCTTCTGCTTCTCATGATTTAATGACTTGTTATGCAAAGCAAATAAACAAAGAAATCCCAGACTAAGCCTCTGAAAGAGGGGGTGTTTGGAGGGCTTCTGAATGTTATCCATTGTTATGATTCTAAGCGTTTCCATAAAAGTTTAAAGCAGGCAACAAGAAGCCAATAAGCAATCCATGAATCAAAAATGAACTTTGCAGCAAAATATCTCAGATTTTATAGCACACTGCCAAATCTGCAAGACATCATTTTTGTCTTGCTCCACTATATGGAGATACTGTTTGCCAATATGTGTTCAGATCCTTTTAATAAGTTTTGTACATACTTTCAGGAAAGATGAGAAAAGCCAGTATTCAAGTTTGAGATTCCCATGCACTGCCTTTTAAGCTGATTTCCACTCATTAATTATCATAGTTTAAGAGAAATTGGTGCAAGATCATACGTTTGAAGCTTTAAGAAAAAATGGGTATTGGCTTTTACACCACTACCCCTTGGTTCAGACACCAGAAGAAGGATGCACCTTCACACAAAGCTGACAACACAAAGTTTCTAACGATGAAGAGAAAGCCCTCTCTATGTGCATTCCTCTTTTCCCTGTTTTCCCCTTTTCTGTCTTTCTCCGTTGATCCTCACATCCCATCTTTGGGCTGCAAGGACTGACAGGCTCCACAAGCAAACACGTGAGCTTCCTGGTAGGCACCTTCTGACGGACCAGCTGGAAGGCAGATGGTTCTCCTGTTTTGTCTGGGCAGCCACCAGATGGGGAGCACACAGATCTTCAGCAAGCAGGGCATGCTCCCAGCTTCAGCAGGCTACAGGAGCTTCCTGTTATCTTATCCCTATCCCAGACTCCATTTGCAAACTTTGTCCTATATTTATTCCCTACGTGGGATACCTATTTTACCACCTTTATGTGCTTTCCCCCCTTTAACATAATTTCTGCAGTCAATTCAACAATCTGGTTTTGCTCCCAAAGTTCAAGGCAGTTCAGGTTGATTTCTTCAGTCCATCACAAGTTTTGATCCCACTGGAAAACCCAACACAAGCATTCCTTTGCAGTATATGAATTAGCAGCTTCTCGAGTAAGTATTTGAGACATATTTGCAAGAACTTAAGTTTTTACTTATCTTTCAAGATCCGCATTCAGAGTAAGACCTAGAAATTATTTTTTAAAAATCACATAATTAACAAAGTTACTTATTTCTTATAAGGAAGCCTGCAAAGATACAGCTGAAACAATCTCAAAGACATATTATGGTCATGCCTAGGGCATGACCAGAAAGGCACCAGGAAGGTTGCCAGTTAATTTTTGCATTGATCTCTGTACTCTTTGCCCTAGGGGAAACATTTAATCTAAACCAAACTTGACTGTAATCCTAGCACAGACCAAGGCATTGAAGTTCGTCCTTAACAGAATTGGCAGCCACCTCCAGAAACTTTCTACGTCAGAGATGCTACACCATTGCCTGACAGCCACATCAGAGAAGTACCATCCTTATTATCTTCAGTTGTCTGAACACTACTGAAAACACACCTGGGGAGTCTCACTGACTCCCACTGTCACTGTATTCTGTTATTTTAACCTCACTTACACTGCTCAGCCATGACTTATGCTTCTTGCTACTTAGTGGAAAAAGCAACTGGCAGCACAATGCTCAGAAAGGACAAAGACATGTCACCAACTCTTGCAGAAGCCATCATAAGTAAGAAGCACTGTGCACACAGGGCTGACAAGCCAAATCTATCCCCTTCTCTGGAAATGACACCTGGCTTCCACAATTTGGGGTTCTTTATTAGTGAGGTGCATTATTAATCATCTCTTGAAAGAAATTACATGGAATGACAGCAGAAAGTCTACTCACACAAAGGCCCTTGTGAACCTTCTCAAGTTTAGCAGAAATATTTATCTGTTTCTGCATACTGGAAATTCCAAAGTATCCTAATACACAGCATTAAAATGAAAGCAGTCTATGCAATGAATATGCCCTTACATAATTTCAAGTGGATTCGTTGTGAACTTTACTAGTTATGTGACATAAATGCTTATATATAGGTGTATACAGATTTAACACTCCCAACTGGACAGAATTAGACACAGGTTTAACAGCTACAGAATGACACAAGAGGTAAAATGGTGGAGTTTTAAACAAAGCAGAAGATTATCAGTAACCAGTCTGCTGTACAAATGATTCTCTCTATTTAATAGCACTGTCCAGTGCCTTAGGAGTACATATGCTATCCCCCAGTGCTGGACTGGCTTCACAGATGCCAGAGCAGTCCCACTTTAACCTCCTCTGCACAGCTCTGTTCCCACTGGAATTCCAGCTCAAGCACTGGCAAAAGCTACAGACAGAAATCAGCCCTCTGCTTTACTCCTCCAGCTCCAGAGGCTGCCTAATGCTGACTCCTCTTCACACTCCTGCACAGCCATGGCAAAAAGTAACTTCAAGACAAACTCCTGCTCTCTTCTCTTATTTCACATCTGTTTTTGCCATTTTATTGTTTCTTTCTCTAACAGAGCACTATCCCTAACACTGGCAATAGCAAACTTCTCTCCATGACTTCCCTTTTTCCTGAACAGTCTGAGCCTTTTTGCTTGCTAGAAGCGTGGCCTTGAAAACGCTTTTGTGCTCTTGTTTGCAGGCTGTGCCTATTGTTTAATTCACCCAGCCCAAACAATGCCAGCCCAGACCACAGCCTAGCACTGCAGTGACAAGGGACTGGAGACAAACCCTGTGAAAACACAATTTTGACCTTTCTTTTGGTGGAAGCATAGCAGTTCCTTTACAAGACAGCAGTGAAAACTACTGCTTTTGCTTTTTATACTCGATGAATTTCTCATGGAAAATTTAGAGCTCATTCAAACACTGTCTGTGTGTTTGAGAAGAAGAGAGACGGGTGTTGGCATTTATCCCCAACAAGCCAGTCTCAAATCAAATCACTCAATACAGAAAAGTGCTGCAGGACACTGACAGGTCCACAGTGTGTTTAATGCAGCAAACCCTCTGTCTAAAGCAGAACAGGGGGGTGCACAATGTAAAAGGAAATAAACTTCAAATTTTCTGAAAGCTGTATAGTTCACCCAGCTAATTAAAAAAGGAAGGCTCCACTACATGCAATGTAATACCCCAGCAAAATAACCATGAATCAATCCCTGCCCCAAAGAGCTTGAAGAATAAATGAAAAGTTGCAAACGGGTGTAAAAAAAGCAAGCAGAAAAAAGAGCTAAAGAGACAAATAAAGAGACTACATTTTTTTTTCTAAATTCACTAGCCAGTGGCAGAAAGTCCTTTGAAGAAATTTGAAAGTGAGTAAGGTGACACTCACTGATCTGGTCTGGAGATGAGTGTCCTTGGTTTTAATGTGCAGAACATAACATACATATTACTGATCTGTGCTGCAAAAATGCTCCCCTAAGAAGTTCTCTTGGCAAAACTAAACAGAGGATAAGGTTAGAAATTAATAAATTCTATTAAATTATGTTCTTTAAGTATAAAGATCCCTACAGCATTTCTATATTCTTGTAGCCAAGCCCTCTTGGGCTTGGGAGAGGAATTTTAACACTTGGAAGCTTTGAAACCCTTGCCCAGAGAACAAGCCACTACAATATCTATGCTCCCACCCAAGATTCAGGTCAGTGCATTTAAACAACAGAGAGTGTCTGTAAATTAAGAGTCAGTTAAGTACTCATAAAAGAGTATTTTAGAAGTTCCCTGTGAATTATGAAGGTAAAAAACACTATGAGAAAAGAGAGAGGTACTCTGAGCATGGCCAGTGGTGTTTTCTTCAAAAGCAACATCAGCTGGGGATCTTCACATAGAAAGCTGAAGTTCCAAATTGACTGGAATATAAAAATAATTTAGATTAAAACAAATGTCAAACAACTAGGTCAGCCTTCCTTAAAAGCAAGGGCTTGTGTCCCTTTATGCACAGGCATTATGCAGCACAGCTTCTGTCTCTTCCTAACAAAAACAATTCTGAGCAACATTTTTTTTCTTCCATGAGCCCCACACTCCAAAAAACTGAAACACCACATCTAGAAAGGTTTTGGACACTGGACAGGCATAGGCAAACACACTGAAAGCATATCATCAATTAAGATTAACCTGGTTGTAAGCTGCATAATTGGAAGCTAAATGGCACTAATTTATTTGTGGCAGACACGAAATTTGCAGTCCCAGTTGGATTTTGAAGCAACACAAGTAACCCGATAAGTCATATTCACAGAAGTCATTAAAATTGCACGCTCAGAATTTTATTTGTCAGGGTGTCCTTTCAAAAAAGGACTGCAAGCATCTCCAATTATTTAATCAAATTTCAAGACAACCAACAGCTTTTGATACCCCTATTATTATGACTAACCTAGATTATTTCTTCCATTTATCTTATAATAACCCATAATAAACCTTCTTTACTCTCCTATCACCTTTAAGAACTGAAAATTAATAATAGCATATCAGTACTCTAACTATTCCCTTTTCTTTTTTGAACAGCACAAGTGTGTGAAGAAGCAGCAGTCCTTAATTCCAGCCACATTTTAAGACTATGCAGTTAGGGATAGTGTAAGCCACAGCATCTCTGGGCTCTCACCATTGGAGTTATGACCCTTGCAAGTCATTATTTGCTAAACAGTTTCATCTGAATTGAAGCATGGAAGCCAAATTTATATTTTGCCATTTCAACACATGAAGAAATATGTAGAGAATGGAACACTCTACATAAGAAACTGAAAAAAATATGCTGTTAATGCACACAGCTTGGGTGGTTTTTCTGTTTGTTTGCTTTTTTTCCCCTTACAGCAATGAGGAGATCTCTCCTGAATGCATTTGGAGAAATCTCAAAAATTTAAAGTTTTAAATTCGAATAAAACCTTTTATAAACTACTTACAACTGGAAGTAATCTTCAGAATGCTGAGCATCTAAATACATAGCATTCATCTTTATGAATCAGCATGAAATTATCCCTACCCTGTACTATTTTATTTCTCTGAACAAAAAGAAAATGAAATTAGGGCTCAGAGCCATCACAATTACATTAAGTTCTCAGCTGATTTGGGAATGTTCTCTCACCACTGAGATCTACATGAAATCCAATTTCTGAGCAGTTCTTTGCATTTATCGCCTTGGCACTCTTCAAAGCAATCTCACTAATTTTATGCAGGGGAAAAAAGATGAAGCACAAAAAGCCCTTAAAACTTTCTTCAAAGTTCTGAGGAGTTTGACAAAACGAGAAATTGAAGCCAGCCCCAGTGATCATTAGCTGAATACCACAGTCATGGGCTGCCTTTGCTCTGCAGATGGAACCTGTACCAGTCACTCATTCAAACATCACCAAGTAGGACAACAACTGAATGCTCAAGATGCTTTTCATGTAGCACTCCCATGTTGTGAGAAATCTGGCAAAGAAATTATTTCCTTGTCTTGCTGCTTCCCAGGCAAGATTTGAAGCCCACCTCTAGTGACACTGCAAATCCCAAAGGCTTTCAAAGATCCAAATTTGTAAGTCAATTCCTTCTCTCTTCCAGCAGGCAGCTCGGACCACCAGGTCAATTCAACAACTGTCTGACTGACAGATGCTTCTGGATACCAAATAATTTCCTCTAGACAGCTCTGACCGTCTTCTGTTGTGGGACCAAGACTTCCCTAGTACTCCTACAGGTGTTGGTACACGCTTGTGTTCCTAAGTTATGTTTTATAACTGTTACCTAGAGACCAGATAAATCTCTGCGTGTCCCTGACTACCTGCTTTAGCAATGAAATTGCACTATTAGTTATCCATCCATCTTTCTTTTCATGCCAGTTCTGTGTACATGCATTTGGTAAAGCTGCTGTTAAGAACTGTGTTTTGGGTATGATGGACAAAGGCAGGCAGTGTCACACAGGGAGAAAAAAACTGACTACACAGAATGAAGCTGTAGTTTTATTAGAAAACTTCCAACCAAACCAGGACCCGCAGGTCATGGAATTTATGCCTGCAGCTAGATTTGTAGAAAATGCACTTTATTCCTTTTTCCCAAAACGTGAGACAGGTTTCCCAAAAGATGATGCAAGTCTTGGAAAGGAAAATATATATGAACAGCATTTAAATACACTGTTTTGAACAACCTTCTCAATAGTAATTCAATACATGAGTGGAAATTCTGGCAATAGCACAGGATTACCATGCTCTGGTAAAAAAACCCCTGAACATTCTCTACCACCCATACTACAAAAGATAGGAGTTTTCGGTATTCCAGTGAAAATGAAGACAATAAATATAGGCTACAGCAGTTTAAATTACAGGTATTTTTCCTCTGATTACCCACACCACCAAAGGAAAACCTCACTTACTGGATAAACCACAAACCGACTATTCCCCTCTTCTCACATCTTAACAAGCTCAGCAGTACTTATGGCATTAGAATAGGATCAAAAATTCCTCTTCATCCCTGAGGGATGACAGCAGCAAGCATGGATAACAAAAATGGGGTAAGCAACTGCCATCTATGCACTGCTGGTTCAGTGTACAACTGCAAATCATTTCTAATGTTAAGTGATGTTCAGAAACCTTAATGCCTTCTAGTTGCAGTAGCAAATTCTACTTTTTGTCATCCACATAAAGGAACTAATATTGGACAAGTGTGTCACGGCAGAAAATTATTACAAAGGAACTACAGAACTGGCATGAGCTGGCCTGCAGAATCTTAATTATAGTTGATACTCAAAGAAGGAGAAACACCTTTTTCTTACCTCAACACTGGACTGAATTTAAGAAAATATTTTTCTTGCCAAACATATGAAATTGGAAGTTAGTTACAAGTGACACCATGGGATCCTATGTGTGCAGGGCTTAAAAATTAACAAAATTAACAAGTACCAATCACCAACAGAGAAAAGCAGTATCAAGAGGCTGGTCACAGAGAGCAGAAATGAACAGAACAAGAACCCAGAAGTATCCTTTAATAAGGACCACAAAGGTACCTATGCAGAAGGTGACTGTACAAACAGTATCTATACACACCTCTTAGCCAGGCTGCCAGAAAGAGCTGTGGTTTCTCAGCAAGATGCTCTTTATTTATTCTCTTTAAATGTGAGATTCCCAGACAGAGGTTCACTAACAAAGGACTGAAGGCACAAACACTGTATTTATTTTGCATAGCTGTTTGTTCTCCAGATTGATTAAGACAGCAAAGTACACAACTGCCCACAGAGCAGCAGAAACTGGGTCCAAGCTTTCTAGTGAGCAGGTATTTGGGAACTGAGGGGTCCCCCCACGCAGCCAACTGAGCTCAGAGAAGCAGGAAGTTCCATCCCTCCCCAAACACACCGAAGGGCAGCGTGGGACTGAACGTCGAGGTTCCTCTGGGTGTCTTTTTTTTTTCTATATCTTCTCCAAACAGCTGCGATATTGGTTGCTGCTCAAAACTTCTCCAAAGAGCAGCAAATACTGTGGCAAATTATCCTGCAAATTCCACTGTCAACCACTGGATTGCAAGGATGATTTCTAAACATCATTTGCTCTCTCCAGGGAGTGCTACTGACTAGAAGTCAGGAGCAGAGCTGCAGAGTGGCCTGTGAGCTCACAGACAGCACTGATTCACTGCACATTAGCACTGAGTTTATCTTTGAGTACATAACTGCTACAAATGCATTCTATGTACACGGAAGTTCAGATTCTGGTTCAGTGACTTCTACACCCTCAGGGAAAAAAAATTCAAGGTCTAGCCTTTCCAGGGTTGTTTTTGCAACATGATGTGCATATCTGAAGGGAGATGGAGCTGCCTGACCCAAGGAGCATTTCCTCTCTGGTTTTGGACTAAATCTAGGTCATGACAGTTGTCAGCAAATATGGATACCCATCCTTAGAAAAACTTAGCAATCACCATGAAAGTGCATCCAATATGCAAAATAAAATTCAGCAGTTCTAGCAGGAAGAATAAGGTTCAAACAGACGCAGTCTGTGCAGGTGAGAAGTGCTATCTTTTTGCAGATCTTTATCCTTCTGGAGCACTAAACTGTCTTAACTTTGAAACAGAAAGAAGAAGTAATTAAATAGGATTTCCAACACTCGACACACTGAAGAAGAATGCCAGGTCAGAGTTGTGCATTCAGGACCCTTTGCCAGCACTCTTCTTTATGTAATTAACAGATATACTGAAAATAATCATGTAAGAGGCTTTGAAGAGTAGTTGCTGCACCTAGTCCTAGTTAGTTAGCTTAGACCAAACCACAAGTCTTTTTTTTTTTTTGTGACTGGGATAAGAAAATATTTATCTTTTCTAATGGCTCACCCACAAAGCTTTCGCTTGCAGACGTACCATGAAATTCTGCTGCAAACACCTATCGTGCATGCACAATACTCGTTGAAGAGTATATTATTAAGAACCTTAAATATAAATAGGCACATAAACACAGCCCAAGACCAAACCGAAGCAGAGCTTTTTTAGTCCTCTTATAACACCAGTATAAAAAAAAAAAAGTTAAAAATAACATAGGGCATTATTAAATGTTTGATCAGAAGTCAGTACCAGGGGCTGTCTCTGCCTTCTGTACTCGGGACCGAACACACCGCTGGAGCAAACCCAGCCACCGACAAGTTGGGAGAACCGGTGAAAAACGGGCGGTTCGTGTAACGCAGCCTCCCGCAGCCGCCTCTGCCGCTGCCCACGAGCTGCGGGAGGTCCCGAGCCCGCAACCCCCGCCCGGAGCTGCGGGAAAGCAGGGACCGGGCGGGAGCGGGGCTGGGGCCGGGCAGCCCCCGCGGCCTCCGCTCGCGGTGCCCCTTCCCCGCCCCGGGACGGGGCCGGACATCCAGCGGGGCGGCCGGGGGGGAGCAGCCAGCCGCGCCCTTGGGGCGCCGGACCCCCCCCCCCCCCCACACACACCCCCCCGTGCTACCCCTCCCTGCCCGCTCTCACCCATCTGCTCCCGCAGCCCCTTCAAGGAGGAGGAGGAGGAGGAAGCGCAGGACGGGGGCGCCGCACCGCCCTCCGCCATCTTCAGCGCCGGGCCGCGGGAGTGCCGGGCGGGCCGCGGGGCGCGGGGCGCAGTGCGCAGGCTCCGCCCGCTCCCGCCCTGCCGGCACCGCCGGCGCTCCCGCGTCCATCCGGGGCGGCCGCGCCGAGCGCCCGGCGCTGCCCTCGGGCTGCGCTTCCACAAGGGCGGCACTGCCGGAGCGGGTCCGGCTGGGGGCAGCGAGCTCCGGCAAGGACTGGGGAACGAGTCCGATGAGGGAGCCGGGGAGCTCCGGGAGGCTCGGGGGATCCTCATCACTCCCTGACAGGAGGAGTGAGGTGGGGCCGGTCTCTTCTGCCGTGTCCGCAGGGAGAGGACCTGGGGAAACGGCTTTAAGCCGCCACAGCCGAGATTCAGATTTGATATTAGAAATAAAATTCAGTGTTAGGGTGATCGGGTATTGGAATAGGCTGCCCGGGGAGGCGGTGGAGTCACCATCCCCGGAGGTGTTTAAGAGGTGTCTGCATCTGGCGCTCGGTGATGTGGTTTAGGATCACAGAACCGTCAAGGCTGGAAGAGACCTTCAAGATCAAGTCCAGCATCCACTCAGCGCTGCCATGCAACCCCAAAACCACTAAACCACATCACCCAGTGCCAGATCCAGAAACCTCTTAAACACATCTTTGGTTTAGTGGTTTAGGGCTTGAATACTTCGAATCTTCTGTGAACATCGGGCAAAGGGGCCGATAGAATTGGCCGCCCCACAGGAGCCATGGTGGTCCCCCATGGCTGGTGCTGAGGGGAGCCTGGCACTGCTGGCTGCTCCAAGCTGGGTGAGCATGGGACAGCTCCTAATACCTCACAGGCCAGGGGTAATTTGTGTCCCCACAACAAACTTGACAATGCAAATGTCATCCCATCACTGCAAGGACTTGGAACTTCAAGGTCTTTAAGGTTCCTTCCATCCTAAACTAATGTATTATTAACTGTGATGAATTGCCTTTCATTGGAGAGCTCTCAAGGAGAGATGCTGCTCTAGTTGGTTATCAAAACATTTGGGAATAATCTATTCTCATTTTACCTCTGAGTTTATGCTCTGAGAAGAGTGAAGGTAAAGCAGCATCCATGGCCATATTAAAGGACAGACTCTTTGGGCCTTGTGCAGGAAACTCCCTTTGCAATCATGAACAGAAAGTTTGCTTGCCAGTGGGCCAAAAAATTATCTCATAAATGTGATGAATGCAGGAAAAGTAGCAGTAATATCGGGTAGTATTTCAAGAGAACGAAAAAGGAATCTTTTAAATATTCCAAGCAGGGCTCCATTTTAGCTTGAATATTCAGACCACAGACCTGCCCTGTTCTTTGTTTCTTTTTTTTTTGCTGTTTGCTCTTTGTGTGTGCAGAGAAGCCTTTGTCTGTTGTTTCCTCTCAGTGTTAATAGATTGTCAATTATTAGTAGTAGTATTTAAAGCAAAAGGGCAGCTAAAGGGGAAAATACTCCTACACATTCAATGGCAAATATCCTAGGTTTATATTTATAATATATGGTAATAACACCTTGCCACTTAGCAATCTCCATGCTGGAATCAAATTTCACCATTCCACTGAGATTCAGATGTTATCCTCATTTTACAGATGAGAAGACTGAGTCATTGAAATCAAAGTCTCTGGTTATGTCATGAACAAAGCAGCACAGCAAAAAAGCCTGGCCCAGGGTTCTTGATTCCTCATTCTGTGTCCATGTATTTTTCCATCTTCCTTTAATCAGCAGCTCTCAGAAAATATCACCAAAATGGTTTGTATTCATTCTCAACAGCACAAATGACAATAGGTGTGGTATGAAAAAATGGTCAAACTACCTGATAGAATATAATTTTTATGTTTTGCAAGCCCCAAAAGAAATGTGTAGTTATGGGGCTGTACTTTCTGAATCTGTAATAGTAAAGTGTTCATTAATGTTTTGAGGTGCCTCTGAATTTTTATTAGGTTACAGTTATTTTCCTTAACTTTCCCATTTCTTTACCACACTCTGCAATAAAAGGGGTCAGAGTCTATTTATACATTTTTGTTCCTCTGACAAAGATGAGACAACTGGTGTGGGAGCAATCACACTGAAAGGGATGCTTGCAAACAGAATGGGCAACTAAAATTCACTTTCAAATGAGAAGGCATTTTCTTTCCATTTCAATCAAGACATATTTAAGTGGTCTTACCACTTGCAATTTGAACATGCCTGATACTCTGCACGTGCAAGGCTTCAGAATAGAAGGTATGAATTACAGGAAGGGAAATAAACCAAGTGTTGCACACTCAGGATGTTTGTGGTGGTGCAGTGGAGGCTGTAAAGTTAAAAGAAAAAGGCCAAGCACATAGAAATTCATGAGAGATAAAAGGACTCTTGAGGTAGAAGTGGGCCATTGTCCCTCCCTGCTCTCCATGTATCTACATACTGCTTGATAAGCATATCTCTTATCTTTAGGCACACAGGAACTGAGCTGAGAAAATCTGCCCCGATGTGGAAAATGTGTTATCTTTTTCTCTGATGAGGAGTTTAGGAATGTTTGAGCTAATGATGCAGCAATTGCAAATGTAACATCCATCTAATTTCCTTTTAGACCTTGTTTCTCAGATTTTCAGTTCAGTCATGCAATTACTGCTTTTGCATTTTTGGTGGAACTTCATTAAAATTTTGACCTCATGTGGCTTCAGCAGCACATGGAATTGTCTTTCAATTTGCAGCATTTGCAGATTTGATTGTAGTAGCTGATTTATCCTAATCCTTGAAAGACTGTCCTTTTTTCCCATGTCCCTGGGGAAAAATGAATCATTTAATTTTACAGTCATTTCTTCTGTCCTTTTAGTTTTCATGTGATAGATTCTGACAAACCTTTCAAAGCTGTTTCAGGCCGAACCACTGATGGTTTCATATTGGCATTGTGAGTTCAGAATCAATAGAGCCCTGGCACTGCATGCAATGTGAGATTCCTGGGGGTTATACTATCCATTTCAGTTTAAGGAATACTGCGAGTAGTTGGAATAATAGTGGCTGAAATTAGTCAAGTAGAAGCTTGCACAGATGCAAAAAGAAATGCTCAGAAAATACCTAAGCCACTGATAGATCTGGGGAGGGTGTCAGAGGAAGAAGTACCCACCTATTAATTTATTCCTTACCCTGTTTCCCAAAGTATCCATTTTTACACAGTATTAGATGTTTTGCTTGTCTGGACTCAGTCTGAAATCTGGTATAATGGTTTTTATATTCTAGTTCAAGAAAACAGCCCCCAGATTTTCTGTGAGAATACAGGACCTAATTCCTTTGGTCACTGAGTATCTAACAGTAAAATTTTTGTGTGTATTCAACTTTATTAGTGTCAGAGTCTTGCTGAGTAAGAGCTAAAACAAGAAACCAAGGAAATTAAATGTATTTTTATATTTATATCCATGTGTAGGATTTTGAAAAATTATGAACAAGTATTTCAAAATGTTTTAAGTCCAAAAGTGTAAGGCCTCTATTGTGACAGATTGTAGTGGGTTTCCTGTGGTGAATGTAACTGTCATGGCTGATGGAAAGCAAATTGATGGCATGAAAATTACTGTAGCTGCCCAATATTCTTTCCAAATGGGCTTTAACTGCACATTCTTGTTTATTACTCTCCTGCTGAGACAAATACCTGCAAACCTTGGTGTTACTAATACATCTGTATGCTTAGGACCTCATTTCTCAGCTCTGGCTCAAGTTCACTGGGTGAATAATTCTTTAGATGTGAAGTTATCAGACAATATTGCCTAATAGAAGAGATACAGAATCCAGCTCTTAGTTTGTCCTTGGCCCAATATGTTTATTAGTTACCTGGATGATAGAATGGGAAGCATTCCTTTATCATTTGTATGCACTGCTGATATGGTAGAGTACAAGCATAGAATTCAGAATGATCCTGAAAGTTAGAGATACAGTCCAGGAGAAGATGAGGGTAAATAGGGACTGATGTAAGAGAAAACATTTAGACAACAATTCACTGTGGAAAGGCATGACAGAGGACAGCTTGCTAAATAGCAGATAGAGCAGAAAATAATCTGGGATGTCACAAGCTGAGCATGAGTCAACAGTGGCCTGGTGTTGTGAAAAGGGAAGCACCCGAGAGCAGGGACAGAGGGTGGGCTCTGGGACACACAGCCCCCTCTGCTCAGCAGTGCTGGGGATCAGCCTGAGAAGATACAAGCCAGCTGGGGAACATCTTGAGCAAGTCAGAAGAAATAATGAGAGGATGAATGAAGAATGTTAAAGAATTGGCTTTTTTTTCAGTCTAAAGAAGTAAATGAAGGGTGATAATCTGCTTTCTTTGAAACAGAAAAAATAAAAGATGATTGACGTGATTTTAATCAGGGAAGATTATTTGATTTCAAGGAAAATATTATCAGGTAGGGGTAGGGAAGTAATAGAGGGATAGATTGCTGGGGAAACAGTAAAGCTCCAGTGTGGGGCATCTGTGTCTGGGTGAGTGTCAGCCTAGAAAGACAGGTCTGATCAGAGGATCCCATGACCTCTTGAGCTCTGTCTCAGCTCTGTGTGTCTGTGATTCTGGCACTCCTACTTGTGCATTTTTGGGACTATTGGCCAGAACAAGTATTATTCACTGCAAGGGTTGCAGAACTGCCTTCTAAAATTAGACAGAGTGTTCTAAGCAGTGACAAAAGATAAATGAGTTCAAGGGAAGACATGGTGGTCATGTGGCTGCTTGGTTGGCTGGCACAAAGGGTTTGATGCTTCAGTGCCTGACACCAATTCTGGTTTTGAGATCATCCTTTTGTAAAATGGCTTAGTAAGGCCAGAAGACCAATGTACACAGAAAGGAATTAAGTGAGGAAGAACGTGCACATGTAACATATGAAACAGATCCTCTCCTATCTGCCATCCTGTGCCTGCCCACCAGTTCTCACTTCATAGAATTACACCTACATGTTGTCTTAGAAAACGTATTCCCATACAAACTTAAGTTTTTGCAGGGGTCAAAATAGGAATAAGTCAGTCTGTTCTCACTACCTCTTGTCTTTTCAGTGTTTCTGTATCTACTTATTTGTTCTGTGGCTTTCCATCAAGCATAAGCTCTCTCTGGGGTTGGCAGTTTGTGTACATGTGTATGGGTGTGTCTGGGAGGTTGAGCACACTAAAGAACTAAACAAATAAAAATAAATTATAAAAGTTAAGCTCTTAGGCCACTTCTTGTGAAAGTGGCTGCCTAGCAGTGTGTGTCAAAGCTGCATCTGTTCGACCAAACTGAGGTGCTCTGTGCTCAAGTTCTCACTGCATGTGTCATCACTGGCTATTTATTTGTGTTGCCACATGGTCTGGGAGCCTGCAGGAATAATAACCACAGTAGGCTACTCCCTACCCCAAAGAGTCCAAACCTGGTTCTGAATTTGCTACAGGAACTGTAGAGCAGCTGGATAACTTTTAAAACTTTTTAACTTTTAAAATAATTTTCATACTTGTTTCCCTCCTGTCCTGCTCTGATTTGGAGCAGTAGATTCCCCAAAGGAAAGGCTAAGGGGACTCAGCTCAGTCAATTTTCTTAAGGTACAAATCCCATCACACTGAATCATTGTACAAATTCGGCACTGGCTGTGCAGATTCCAGCATCTCCCTTTGCCAACAGCATACTGTGGTAATTATTACTGAATCATTTGAAACGATCCAGAATTTCAATGTGATTACTGTCAATGGCACTAGGTAATATGATTTCAACAAGCTAAACACTGATATGGTAATCCTTATCACTTCTAACACCAAACAATTTAAGCTTATCACCATATGCTGATGAGATAATATATTTCAGAAGGGCTTTTTATGAATATGTTATTATTCCAAGTGGTGTTGAGATAAATCCCTGATGTGAGTTACAGTGTTTTGTTTGCAGTGCTGTGCATCTGACTGAGAGGACATTTTTTGAAAACTCTTAAATGACTTCTCAAATCTATGTAATGTTCTAAAAATCTGTCTGATTGATCCCTGCCTAGAAGTGAGCACTTATGGGAAATGTGAGAATACAGAATAATTTTTCAGTTGTTTTAAGCATGAAAATATTTTTAAGTAGCTTAGCACTGCTTAGATATTTGTCTTTGTAACAGTTTGAAGATCGCTGCTTTTGAAAGATCAGTTGTCCAGGAAGTCTCCTTGGACAAAAAAGAAGAAAAGCCAGTCATGCAAATTTTATTCTGTGCAGAGCTCCTTGGCAGAGAACAGGAGAGTCCCTGGTAACTGCCTCACTGCCTTTGGGAAAAGCAAGAATGAAGTGCAGGTTGTAGGGATGATGGGGAAGGTTTTCAGCACAAGGAGACACAAACTTGGTCTGAAGTATTTTCTTCCCTAAGCTGATGTCAGATATTTGCTTGGGGTTTGAGGGGTGGCTCTTCCTGCAGTATGAACGAGATTTGTCAGGAATAGTTCCCATTTCCCAGACTTTATGTAGACTTTTTCTTCAGACTGCCACCTGCTTCCCTACATTTCCTGGTGGGCCTGGATTTAACAGCCTTGTTATTTTGTCTGGGTTCCCTGCAGAGGTTTGGTACACGCAGTGTGCTGCCTTTGGCCAGCCATTCCCATTCCAAAGGCAAGTGAACTCCAGCCAAGGAGAAACCTGGAGATGATGTTACATTGTCCTGCTCACAAAGAAAGAGAGGACAAAGAAATGGCTTTGCAGCAGCAGCAGCAAATATCCTCCAAAAATGAATGCACTTGGTAGCTGGAGCTAATTTAATCCAAATTTTAACTTTCTGCAGTATTTTGGCGTTTACCTACCTGAAAATCCCTCCTTTATCCCAATGCCCTCTAGCTGCTATTCCAAGCAGCTTGTAAAGGGAGTGGCACTAACAAGTTATGTTTTAGGATGACTTCCTCCAGTTTGCTTTCCTCTCTCCCAAAGTCCAAGATGCTCTTGGTGTGGCATGGATGCTGTTTGGGCTGTACCATAAAGGCCCATATGAGAGTCTGGCACAGGGAAGTGCTGGCTGCATTCACCGTGCTGAGAAGCTGTGGTTCCATTTCTCACCTGAGAGTAACAACCTGTTAATTCTGCTGCTGAATTTGCCTCTCCCCCTTTCAATTAACCCAGTCTGACTAAGTTCAATATGGAGTAAAGTCTATGAGTCCTATTCAGCAGCATCAAGAAAAGTTTTCAGCTCTTGGATTACTTAATCAGTTTCAGAAGACCAATTTCACACTGAAATAATGCTTAGGCAAACAGCAACATTTCTTTCTGAAAGAAAATATGTTTGGAGGAGAGCTTTAGCAGTGTGGTTGTTACTCAACTCTACGGTGTTCCTTCCTGTTTTGGCTTGGGGTTTGCTGCCTTGGCAATTCCCACTGGCTCCTTACATGTCTGGGAAAGACCCTGGTCTCACAGGCTGCTTCACCATAGACCCTACCTTGTCCTCCCATGAAACGGGCCCTCTGCTCCTGCCCAGCTGAATGAACTGAAGTGGGATTCTGCAGGGACAGCCCCTGCCACGGTTTGGGACTGCAACACTGTGAAGCTCCTGTATTCCAGCACAGAAGGAGGGCAAGGAGATAAATGACTGCAGTGTTTGTTTGTTTGTTTTGCCTAAAGAAGGGTCTTTGTGAGTGTATTCCACATGAGGATTCTTCTAGCCACGTAAATAGATCCCTTGTGTCTGAATTTAAGTCTCTGTATATTGTTCCTTGTGCAATGGCTTAGAAACACTTTGGAGGCATTATCTGGGAGCTTTTATGGCTTCTCTCACATATTTCCTCTGCCTCCCTGCTCCTACACATCCAGGCACACACAGTGAGAGATGCAGGGTCAGATTCTGATCAGATTTCTACTCACTTTACGCACACAAAACTCTCTTTTTGCACTTTTTTATTTTCTGAATTTCACCCATAAATCACTTTTGGACCCACTAGGCAACTCTTTGTAAACACTAGGCCAACAAGAGCTGTGCTACTGAGGACCTCAAACTCCAGAAGGAGTGATTACTGGCCAGATTTGGAGCTGAGAGCCTTAAAACACAAGCACCAGCCCATCTGTGGCCAATTTCCCTGCCTGGTGGGGTTGTTTTGTGGTGTTGTTACTACAGAATGACAGTAGTGCCATTTATTCTTGACACTGTGGATTGCATTGCAGGGACAGCCCTAACAAATCACTTGCATCTGTCACAAGCAGGTTTCCCATCTGGGTTACTCTTCATACAAAGCTCTGGCTGGTGGCATGGAGCAGGAAGAGAAAAGCTAGATGTTTCTCCTTGAGCATTTTCTGATTGTGTCTCCCTCAAAAGTTAACCATTCCATGGTTCCTTTGGCTTCTTGTTTTTCTTTAATGTCAGTGTTGTGATGTCTTCAAGATTAAAATCAAAGAAAACATTTTCTAGCTTTCCTAGCAGAACACATTTCAAAACGTGGCTATGAACTGCAAAAGAATTAGGTTTTACACCAGAGAAAAAGGATGTGTTCTCCACTCATGAAAAAGAAAATTAATTAATCAAAATTATTGTAATTATCAGTTTTTAATGGACAGGTAACAAGAGGTCCCTGCATGGACTATGTGAAGGTGATCAATTTGAGGCCATCTATCTGTGTGAGTCCTTTCTGTGCTAGCTGGAGTTTTGGAAGTCAGACACAAATCATGCAGATGCTAAAAGTCTGGCAGTGGCACTGTGCCTGCAGAGCCAGTCAGTTCTCCAGCCCCTCCAAAGCAATCAGAGATTGCTCTGCAATTAGACCTAAGGTGTAGCTGTTAGTAGTAAGCACTCGTTTGGCTTACTGTGAGTGGAAAATTATATGTAAGTTCCTGATGATGAATAAATTGATGATGTGGGCAGCAACATGAAGGATTGTAGCCCCCCCATGAAATCCACTCTGTCCGGTCTGGTGTCTTCTAGATCTACATTTATTTAGATCTTTGGCAAGGACACAGATTTCTTCCTTCTAGAAATGTAAGGGCCAGACTAGCAAGACATTTAAATCTCTCTGAAATAAATGAGATGTAGTATAGCATGTAGGAATCCTTCAGATACATTTTGTGGTAATGCTGGGTGATAATTTATATTATGTTCAGAAGAGCCCTCCAGAGGGTAATTCTTTTCCATAGTCCTGCACAGTGAACCAGCAGCCACCAACCACCTGAACACACAGTAAAATAGCTTCAGTCAAGCACTGAGCACATGCTCTATGAGCATTTCAAGGCAAACCCTTCAGACCTGGTACTCTCCAACCCACGTTCAGCTAACAGAAACCTCTAGGTCTCTTGTTTTCTGGGAGTTAATGGCTTTCAGTATGACTGCTAATTAGCAGGTCACAGCATTGCTAATAGAGTTTCCACTGGTTTCTTTGCCACTTCAGCTTTCACGTGTGAAGGTTTCTGTCTCAAGTCAGCAGTGGTTTGAAATTCTGTGGTGAGTGCTGTGTCATGATACCCATGTGTGCACAAACCGGGCTGCAAGCGTGTTGGTGAGGCTGAATGGCTTGTTCAATGAAGAAGGAAAAAGGAGAGAAGTTTGAAGAGCCCTGGAGATTCTCCTTTTCCTAACTATGGTGATGCAGCACCTGCTTTGGTATCTGAGATTCCCACCTCCAAGATGTTTTACCCTGGATCAAAGCTGGTGGCTGTCAGAGGAACCCTTTGAAGCTTGTTCTGCTACAGGAAATGAAAAAGAAAGGAGCAGCCAGTGCCTTGGCTGGGCTGAGCATGAGGTGCTGCCTTTCTACCAGCAATACTGGTTCTCAGTATGACAACGACCTGCTCAGCCTACCAGGGCTGGAGCCTTGTCTTTTCTCAGGCGATTCCTGGGGGCAGGATTTTCAGCCAACCTGCACCCCTCTGCTCAAGGGAGTATCGAGGCTGTGTAACTTGTATGAAAAGTTGTGACAAGTTCTGTCATGGCAGCTGTACAAATTTGGCTGGTGAGTAGGTGGAGGAGTGGATGGAGGTGGGGGTTTCCATCTGAAGTTTCATTTAAATACTGATATTTGCCAGTTATTACTGTGCTGTAGCATCTGAGCAAACTCGAATATTTTGCCTTTCCACACCTGAAAAAATAACTACTGTAGTTCAGACCTCAGGGTAGTAAGTGTTGGCTGCTACTTACTTTCCAGTGGTAGTTCCTTATCTGCTTGAAGGCGATGCCATGAACCTCAATTAGTCAGTGCTTATACAGTGCTTTGAAATTACAAGACACTATCTACCTCTTAAGTAATATAATGTTTCTATAACGTATTCTAACAAGTACATGCTTCTGTACACAGTTGCACACTCAGTGGTAGGCCAGAAATGCTTCCTAAGGGAAATAATCCAGGAGTTTCTGTCCCCATGGCATTTCCCCAAGGAAATCAAGAAAAATCTTCATCAGTTTTAAATTTATAGTGTGTGTACCTTCAGAGCATGGGTAGCCCAGCTAAGAAACACAGAGTACAAATAGCTACCAAAAAATCCAGTATTTGGTGTAGTACAAAACCTCTGCACAATCTGATCACAGTGTAGAGCAGAGCTGAAGGCAAATTGAGCAGGTTTTGATTACATCATTACTATCACTTTGATAGCATCATTGATTTCCAATTATTTCCTCCAATGTCCAGCCCAGGAGTTTCCAGTTGCTCAGAGTGTGCTGTGCACACTATAGATATTCTTTTATTTTGATGCATTGGAGACAAGGATGAATCTGGCTTCTTCATTTTGCTCTTCAGCCAGTGCTGCCAGTGGTGAATTAAATGTCTTGCTAAATTAATAAGTCATAAGGTTTTTGGGCTGGGGCCAGGGAGCTGTCGCTGTGTGCTTTGCACACAAGCAGGGCAGAAATGTTATCCTGGGGATAGAGTGACAGCTCCAAAGGCTGCAGTGAAACACAATCTGAATGGGACATGGAGCAGCCAGTCAGGCCATCTGCAGGAAGGAGCACCCAAAAAGGTAATTGGCTCACTTGGGTAATCCCCAGCAGCCTCAAATCTCAAAGCACCCAGCCTGGTTATATGTGGGGGCATACATTTGGTGAATTTGAGAATCGTGACAGTGGCACTGAAGTTTTACAGTGATGGAAAGTGGTTTAGAATATGGTTACTTAGTTTCTGTGTTTTGTCCACTTTAGTCCTGGGTCTTTCCCTGGCTCACCAGATGGGTGTGGGTGTGGATTAGCCAGAGCTATGACAGAACAGGGTTTTCTGGCATGGTCCTTCCATGTGGATTTGCAGACCTCACTGCTCAAAGGGTGCCCTGGCCATGCAGCACCAGCCCTTTGGTGTCTCTGTCTTTGAAGTCAGCAGAAAAACCTGTGAGAACGGTCTGAGGGCACAGCAGCAGCTCAGACAAATTGGGAGGATGGGATGGGACGTGGGTAGGACTGCAGGGCTGGGATAGGAGTCTGGTTAGTGACCCCTGCCAAGCTCTTGGCTTGCTTCAGCTGTAATCCCACACTCACTCGTGCCACTGGCTCCTGTCCAGTCTTCAGCCTGTCTGGGGCTATCCATGCCTCACACCTCAGCTCCCACCACCATCCCAGAGACAACGAGGATGGATGGGTGAAGCACTGACCAGCACAACTGCCCAACTGACCCTGGGGATGGATGGGTGAAGCACTGACCAGCATGGCTGGTCTTGAGCATCAGCTCGCAGAGCTGCAGAGAGGGTCTGCACAGCAGCAGACCATCTTTTAGGAGTTCAAAATAGCTTTGAAAGAAGAAATATGTCTCAGAACTAAATGCTTGGTGCCACCTGTAGAAATAAAAGGAGAACTACTCGTGCCTGTTTGCTACTTCTCTGACAAACAGTTCCAGAGAGAAGTGGTACAAGCACAAAGCTTGTACATTCAGATTTCATCCTGCTTTCATGGAACTATTTTCCTTAAAAGCCTCTGATGCAGTACAGCCCTTCAGAAATCATCCACGTCAACACACTGCAGAGTTGAACACTGGAAATGAAATAAGAATTAAGCCTGTGTGGAGTGACTAAATGTAGGATAGAGCACAGAAGGATGCTATGTAATATCTGATCTGGAATTTGGCTCCAGTGGGCTGTGGCAGAACAGATGAAATCCAGAATTATGAACACTTCATGTGAGGAGGAGGGTGTGTTGACTGCAGACTTGGTTAAGCTGGTGGTTTACCTGAATCTGGGATCTTGGAAATGGAATAAAAAGACCAATTACCACCTATTTCTCTAATGAGAGGTGAGGGTGGATGTTTCTCTTTGGTTTCCCAGCCAAAACAATGGGCTGCATGTCAAGGCTTGTACTTGCAAAGGCAGAGGGTAGAGGATTTGGGTGGTTCGTGTGTCAGTGAGAAAATAAATCATCTAATGAACTCCTGAAATAACAGGGGGAGAGACTTGGATGTAATGACCCTGGTTTGGAAATGGTGAATAGGGCTTGGTGCTCTTCTGTGTTCAAGGAAACAAGGTTTAGTATCATTAAAAATCTGATTTTTTTTTTTTTTAGCCTCTCTTCCCAGTTGAAACAATCTAGTGAGGCCCTGGTTAATACCTGCTATAAATTAGCTGAACATACACTTCTCTGGCTCCAGCAGGGTCCCCACCCCTTCAATTATCACTCCTTCTCATGTACAAACATTAAAGCAAAACTCAATTAGAAGTGAGCTAGAAGAGCAAAATTAAAAGCTTGCTTCAGTTCCCAAATGCCCTGAGCAGAGCAGCTAGGACATTCTGAGGGGCTGCAAAGTTACATCCTTCAGCAGGGCTCAGATCCAGGTTTAGAATTTAGCATCTCCTGGGCCCCAGGAATTCCAGACACACTTTTGGCCATGGCTTGTTTCTACCCAGAGCAGTGACAGGCTGGATGGGGTGCTCCTGGCAGAGAGAATTCCTTGGCCATTTCTGAGGATGGGTTAGACCCAGGACTTGCACAGGGAGGGATTCTGGCAGCGTGGATGGTGATGGCAGAAATGCCACTGGCTGGCAGTGTGGTTTTTGTTCTTTCAGGAAGGACATTTTACTGGATGTGTGCATTTTACTGCATGTGTGTTGGGAAGTCTCATATTTAAGCCTTATTCTCCATAATTCTGAGAAAGGTCCTTGCCCTGAAATGGGACAGGGATATTTTTTCCTTAAAGTAATGTTACTGCAGCTGGTAAATCCCAAACTCCTCTTTTACCTAAAACCAGGGCTGCTCTTTCCTTTCCTTTCCTTTCCTTTCCTTTCCTTTCCTTTCCTTTCCTTTCCTTTCCTTTCCTTTCCTTTCCTTTCCTTTCCTTTCCTTTCCTTTCCTTTCCTTTCCTTTCCTTTCCTTTCCTTTCCTTTCCTTTCCTTTCCTTTCCTTTCCTTTCCTTTCCTTTCCTTTCCTTTCCTTTCCTTTCCTTTCCTTTCCTTTCCTTTCCTTTCCTTTCCTTTCCTTTCCTTTCCTTTCCTTTCCTTTCCTTTCCTTTCCTTTCCTTTCTTCTTCACATCTTTTTCCATTGACTTGCAGGGCACAGTTTGGGCTTTCACATCCTGGAAATTTGGGATGTCTCTACAGCAAAAAATAAACTCATATTAGGACAGTTCTAGGTGATAGTTAATGTCAACTAGTGTAGAAGAGTGTATTGAAAACCAGTATATTCAATATTTATATGTATGTATATAGCTTTTGGAGAGGATATTAGAAATTTTTTTTTCCACTGCAGAGGTTGTCAGACACCAGGACAGGCTGCCCAGGGCAGTGGTGGAGTCATCATCCCTGAAGTCCTTAAAACAATGTGTGAATGTGGCACTTGGAGACATGAATTAGTGATGAACTTGGCAGTGCAGGGTGAACAGCTGGACTCATCTTAGGGGTCTTTTCCAGCCTTAAAAATTCCAACTTCTGTGTTTCTCTGATATGCTCCAGGCATCTGGTGAAAATGAAAAGGTGGCAAAAAGCTTTAATCCCTTAAGTCTGTTTTTCCTATTCTGACAAGATTGTTTATGTCAATATTATTTCAGTAATATTTCAAAACAGAAACCTGAATTATATTGAAGCAGTTTATATCTTCATTAAGATAGGGCTTCTTTTAGGACCACTAAAATGCAACCTTTCTCTTGCCTCAAGACTTAATAATTATACAACTGAAAATGGAAATTATTCTGAGAAAGGTCATAAAGATCTTTGGAGTATTGATTTTACAAATACACAGTGAAATCCTGTCGCTGTTTTTAACAGCCTACCTCAGCTAAAAAAGGAAAAGTGTCAGAAGATGAGAAGATGTAGAAAATGTGAAGAGGAAATACTGCAGAGTGAACCCAGAGGATTGCTCAGAGAGGAAATGACTCAGGCAGTCACTAAGTAAAGGCAGCTGCCTATTTACAGAGGAATTCAAAGAGTTAAAGGCGAAATTCCCAAACAAAATATCCTCAGCAGAGTGTGGATGACATGAGGATACACTTAGAATAAATTTGTCTGAACGGAACCACAGAATTGCCTGAGGTTTGCCCTGGGTGGCAGGGATAAAACAGCCACAGCCAGGGGCAGGAATCAGGAGCCACAGGACAAACCCTTCCAGCCCCAGCAGACCCTGGTGATGTTGGCACTGCTGTGCCGAGGTCTGGGTGAGGGAATCCCTGTGGCAGCCAGGACATGAGCTCTGCCCAGTGTGATGGTGAGGGTGGGTTGAGACATACTTGAAGAACATCCAACTGCTCTGGCCTTCATCCTTCAATCCTTCAACAGGATCCCACCTTCCTTTTTCTCCCTTTGAAGGTGACTTGCAAGCCCAGTCTGGGGAACCTCGTGGTGAAGGCATGCGTGGCTCCTTTTCCCAGCTTGTGAAATGGGGACTCACTGGGATGTGCTGGCAGAGTTTGTGTGTGTGTTGCACGCTCTCTGCATCAGAGGTGCACTGGCAGGCCACAAGGCAGCACTTCAATTTCCCAGGATTTACCTCTGCATGACTCCTTTTCCTTTTCTTCTCACCAGGTACCTGTGGTTAACTAGCTGGAGCAGACAGAAAGCAAAAGCCCCTCCTCCCATTCACACCTAGCACCTGTAATTAATGAGCAAAATTACTTCCCTCCCAGAAAGACATCAAGCAAAAAGATTCTCAGCATTGTTCATTAATAAAATAAAACAAAACCTTGCAATAAATCATAGCCTGTAAGATGTGTTACAGAGAGCACAGCAGTTTGGGAGAAGCTCAGTGTCCTGTTGGTGGTGACATTCCCTGGGGTTTGGGTCCCTGACTGCACAACCAGGTCTAGTAGGAGGGAGCAATTTAAATCCACTTATGGGAGCTGTGAGTCCCACCCTGTCATGTGTAACGGCAAAGCTTTTATACACGTGTTGCTCATATCTAGTGAAAATGTTATTATTGCTTTAAGAAGTTCCCCAGCCACAGAGAATGAGAAAAGCAGTGATGATGTGACACACTGAATTCAAGCTGTGGAAAAAATCTCAGCTATGGCACTTCTCTATTTGAGTTTCTGTATGTTGGGGGTTAGGTTTTTTCAGGGAATTTCTTCGCATTTGTTGTCAGGGAGATGGAAAATAGCAATCAAGAGACAAAAGAGGAAGCTGGGTGCCTTGACATACCCTTGAAATGGTGCTGGGGGAGACTGGGGAGCGGGGTTGTTTTGGCATTTTCTTAACCGGGGGTGGTCACTCTGTGCCCGGCTTCGGAGGGGGAGAACTGTGGGTTTGGGGTGCTGGATTTCTGCTGCTCAGGGAGAACTCGGTGCTGCTCCGGCTGCTCCGGGGCAGGGCAGGGCAGGGCAGGGCTGGAGGGAGGGAGGGAGGCAGCGGCGGCCACGGACAGAGCCAGCTCCGGCTCGGGGGGTTCCCTCCAGGCGGCAGCGCTGAGCGTAAAAAGGAAAAAAAGGGTAAAAAATGTAAAAAGGGTAAAAAATATAAAGGGGAGGGGAAAGAGTAGAATGTGCAAAAACGGTTAAAAGGGTAAAAAGTGCGAAAAAAGCGTTAAAAAGTGTAAAAAATGTAAAAAGGGTAAAAAGGGTAAACAAGTGTAAAAAAGTGTACAAAAATGTTAAAAGTGAAAAAGGGTAACAGGTATAAAAAGTGTAAAAAAGTGTAAAAAGAGCAAAAAGTGAAAAAAGCTTAAAAAGTGAAAAAAGGGTAAAAAGGATGAAAAGTGAAAAAAGGGTAAAAAGTGTAAAAAGGCAAAAAAGTGTAAAAAAGGTAAAAAGCATAAAAAGCATAAAAAGAGTAAAATTTTTAAGAAGATGAAAAGGGGGAAAAGGGTAAAAAGTTTTTAAAATGATAAAATAGTGTAAAAAGTGAAAAAAATTGTAAAAACGGTAAAAAAGCATACGCCGTGCACACAGTGTAAGAAGCCCCAGCGCTTGCCCTGTGCCGGTCCCATTCCCGTTCCTGGGCTGCAGCAGTGACACCGTGCATGGCTGCAGTACCGCGGGCTGTCACCAGGAGGCAGCAGCAGTGACACTGTGCATGGCTGCAGTACCGCGGGCTGTCACCAGGAGGCAGCAGCAGTGACACCGTGTATGGCTGCAGTACCGCGGGCTGTCACCAGGAGGCAGCAGTGACACGGTGCATGGCTGCAGTACCGCGAGCTGTCACCAGGAGGCAGCAGCAGTGACACTGTGCATGGCTGCAGTACCGCGGGCTGTCACCAGGAGGCAGCAGTGACACGGTGCATGGCTGCAGTACCGCGAGCTGTCACCAGGAGGCAGCAGCAGTGACACTGTGTATGGCTGCAGTACCGCGGGCTGTCACCAGGAGGCAGCAGTGACACTGTGTATGGCTGCAGTACCGCGGGCTGTCACCAGGAGGCAGCAGCGATCCAGGGCCCAGCCTGGCACTGACACAAATCCTCTGAACCTCGGAGCCGTCACGGACATCACGATTTCTCCCCTTCTCAGTCTCTTTATTGTTTCATTTATGCAATTTATAAGTACAAAAGTTATATCTGTATTTTCAAGCCCCCATGTGTCAGTATTTGTACGACCAAACCGAAAAAATGTGACTCGGAGACATAAAAAGTCTAAGAACCACGAGTACAGGAGCAGAGATGCCATCAGGCCCCACAGCTGGGCCCAATTCTCTTTGGGCATTGTTATAAGAACATATTATATTATTGGCTTTTTGCAAATATTAAAACGAATGCTATATGTATAATGTTGGAAAATTTGAAAGGGGAAAGGGGAAGGGGAAGGAAAGGGGAAAGAGAAAGAGGGAAGAGGGAAGAAGAAAAGGGAAGGGAAAAGGGGAAGGGGAAGGGGAAGGGGAAGGGGAAGGGGAAGAGGGGCTCGGTGGTGGGGTTGTCCAGGGAAAGCACAAGGCTGGGAATGGGACAGAGAAAACCAGAAAACACAGGAACAAGAAAAAGGAGAGAGGAACAGCAAGTGAGGGGGCAAAGGGAGCAGGACAGAGATAAAGAACCTTAGAATCAGCTAGGTTGAAAAAGAACTTTGAGATCATCAAAGTCCAACCATTAACCCAGCACTGCTAAGTCCAGCACTAAACCACTTCATTTGAATAGAGTGAAGAGGGGAAGTTAAGAGCAAGGCTAGTGAGAGTAGAGCCTGAAGAGCACAACAGAAATTTTTGAGTAGTGGTTTTAAGGGCAGGACAAGGTTTGGTGCTTTGTTTTGGTTTTTTTTTTTCCTTGAAATATATTTGATTATTTTTAACACTACATTTTAATATTAGATTTAGGAAGATCCAGGGGTTTGAAGCTAATTTTACTGCAGAATCTTGCTAAACTCAGGAAAATGTGATGGAAGCTGATATTAGGCACAGGGATTATTTCAGGGTTAGTTCTTGGGAAAGTGTGAATGTGTATTGGCTTTATGACTACTGTTGTAAGTAATGTTACAGCTGAAGGAACTGAAAAAAGCAGCAGGATGAACAGAAATTAGGGCAGGTTGTTTCAAAGTCTGAACAATTCATATTGCTAAACAAAGTGAACAGATAACAAAATGATTTCTTTTGTCTTGGATTAGTTAAGGTACAAAGGAAGATTGGGGTACTTGTTTGATTTTGTGGTTAATGTGTGTTTGAAGACAGTACCTATGTAAAAAAAAAAAAAAAAAAGCTTCTTATATTTAACCATTCTCAGGCTCTGTGAGGTCTGGGATGGACACCCTGAATCCAGCTATGCCAATGGACTGTGCTGTTTCTCAGAACTGTTTCCATTGCCATGCAGCAGCTTGCCTCCTTTGCTAGCAGGGTACAGCATATTTGGGCTTTCCTGGCAGACCTGGATGAGGGAATGCTCCCATAAACTCCTCAGTGCCCAGGTCTGATGGGAGAAGCAACTTCTAGCAAGCACTGGTAGATATAATCTCCTAATATATAGGAGATATAATCTCCTAATGGCAAAGCAGGGCTCCTGAGAAAACAGCTATCCTGTACCTTAAGTTGGAGAAGGAATTGATCCTTGCTGCTTTCAAATTTAACTTTAGAAGGCAAAATTCAGAAGTTTGGCTAGGTTAAAACCTGTCGTGCTATCTCCTTTTCCTTTCTTTTTCCTAAAGTTCATTAGAAGGAATCTTTCTTTCCCCATATTTATTTCATAAAGTTTCTATAAAGGTATAATAGAATTGTGGCTAAGTGTATCCTGTAAAATCAGAGACCTGAGCTTTACCACCTGGGCTTCTTAGTAGCAAAAGCAAATAACAAACATGAAAATACTCTGCAGGAGGAAAGCATGACATGAAACAAACATTTATTAAAAAGGACTGTACAGACAAATTAAACAGATCTCACACTGTTACTCCTATGAGGCACAGGAGTAAAATACTTAAAACACAGAAGCCAGTGAAAACACCAGATATTGCTAGAATACCTAAATACTAAAATGAAATTATGTGCTGGAGGAATTAGAAAACTGTAAAATAAATGAATAAAGCACTTTTTATTTATTTAAAGTGCTAGTGAAGTCTTAATTTCTTGAATTGTATGCTATTTAAAGTAACACATCAATGTCTATTCCTTCAAATTTAGGTTATGTAAGTTGAAGCCACTGTCAGGTTTAGTCAGGGTCCTGTTCAGAAAGCTAAGGTTGAACTCACAAACTGCAAGTATTTAAATTTGCCTTACATTTTCTCTATAGATAACGCTGTCATTGGCACTGAAGTTTGGACAACTGATCCACCCCAGCTTGGGTATGAACATTTCTATAGTAAAGCATTTAGATATAGTGCAGTGTTTGCATCCTTTTACTGATGAGCTTAAGGTCGATGGCAAGGTGAAAGGCTTGGAATTTTATTTGGAGTTTTTTCTGGTTGGTTGCAGAACAACAGGACTACCCTTTGAGGCAAGTGATGAACCAGGAAAAGACCCTGGAAACCATCTGTACCAAGAGAATCCAAGAGTTATTTTATTGTTACTTGGATACCCTTTTAAAAACAGAATGACAAAGACAGGGTTAAACCAGACTTCAGTAATATAAAAGTCTCCTAAGCTTTGAGGAGGGTCTCATTGTGTCTATTCAGACAATTTGACCCAAATATGAATAAATTTAAGTGAAGTGAAGAAGTATCCACAAAGACTTTAGATACAAAGGAAGAAGCCACTGTTGCTCCATGAAGCACAAATGCAGTAGACTTGTGTTAAGAACTGTACTTCAGACAGCTTCCTCTTCTGTCTGAACACCTAGAAATCAATATTTCATAATTATTCCTCCAGTCTCTTGAGAGAGTTGCCTGGGAGAAAAGAGCCTGGGGCTGTCACGAGAAGAGTTCTTCAATTAAACTTCCGTGATTATTCCGTGAGAGAGAAGAATACTCTTCCCTGTGAAAGACACTGCTTCCCTCCCTGCCCCCACCCCCCTGCTACCCTAATACATAATACATCTTTTATCTCCTTGAAATGCCTGGAATCATAGAATATCTCAAGTATGAAGGGACCCCTAAGGGTCATCAAGTCCAACTCCCTGCTCCTCACAGGACTGCCCAGCATTAAACTGGAGTGTCACCTGGGTGCTCCTCAAACCCTGACAGGCTTGGTGCCTCAGCCACTTCCCTGGGCCACTGGACCAGTGACCAACCATCCTCTCAGAGAAGAACCTTTTCCTGGTGTCCAATCTGAACTTCCCTCAATGCAACTTCATTCTATTTCCTCAAATCCTGCCGCTGGTGATCAGCACCTCCTCCTCTGCCTCCCCCTCAAGGGAGTTGTAGGCTGTGATGAGGACACCCCTCAGCCCTCTTTTCTCCACACTGAACAAGCCAAGTGTCTTCAGCTGCTCCTCAGAGGTCTTGTCCTTGAGACCTTTTGCAATCTTGGTCACACACCCCCTCTAGAACACTGTAATAGTCTGATGTCCTTGCATTGAGGCATCCCAAACTGCTCCCAGTGCTCAAGGCCTCACCAATGCAGTGCAGAGGGAGGCAATCAGCTGGCAGTGCTGTGCTTGGTGTACCCCAGGTTGTGGGTGGCCCTTTTGGCAGCCAGGGCACCCTGCTGATTTATCTCCAGTGACACTCACTCTGAGCAATAAATGCTATTCATATGGCAGAACTTCA
Organism: Sturnus vulgaris; assembly: GCF_052056855.1. NCBI lineage: Eukaryota > Metazoa > Chordata > Aves > Passeriformes > Sturnidae > Sturnus > Sturnus vulgaris. The sequence goes on along the minus strand of NC_142256.1, from coordinate 11,615,282 downwards.
TAAAGGACGTGAACATTTGTAAATACTAATACAATTGATGAAAACACAGTATGTCATATTCACTTTTTTTTAAAAAAAACAAACCCTAATCTTGTAAAACTCAAGAACACATGAGACTAATTTAAAAAAAGTAAAAATACAAAAGTGTTGTACTAAATTAGTAAATGGTGCATCTTTAAGTATACTTCAGTTAAGGGATCTCCCAAGAAAGAAAGAACCTGGCAAAGTAACAGTGAAGTGAGAACAACTATGACTAACCCTACCTATTTTAGAACTGTGAGTTGAAGTCTCTACAAATCAATCCTTCTATTCACACTACTTAATTGCAGACCATTCGCCCACTCCATTGTCACTACTTCTTACATTTATGTACAACTACCATCAAAGTATGCTGCTCTCATGTATGCACTTTGAGAAATCCACATGCTGTCTTTTAACTCTGTGCATTTTCCCTTCAACTCCATAGGAATTGCTTTGAACAGGGCACACAGCATGTGACCAGTCTGATATTTAAAACAGTAGAATCCAGTATTTGTGCTACAGAACAGGCATAACATACTATTGCCATTTGGAGCATGGAGATTATTTTCCATTATTGCTATCTCAGGGACTAAATCCCTGTAATTCAGCCAGCAGAATCTGCTTTTCATGTAATTTCAGGGGCAGGTGGTCCACATTCTGTCTGCTGTTGACAGATGTTGATTTGACTATGTAACATTAAAATGGGGGAATATCTCCTGAACCTGGCTTAAGTTTTAGGACTATATTCAGTAAATGATTTGTGTTCTTTGTGGCAGATTTAGGAAATTAATGGCAACGTATGTCATTTGGCCAGAAAAATTGCATCATGTGGATTTATTACAGTTGCCAGCATTTGGCAAAGTTCTTGGAGCACAGATTTGGGGCTTCCCTGCTCTTCCTATCTAACAAGCCAAATTCCCAATATAACCACTCTAACATAATAGTAGAGAGAAACCCGGGCTAAAGAGAGAAGAATGTGAACAAGCAGTTTCTGCATCCCGGAGTTAGTGAAAATATTTAACACTTGAGAAAAATTTAGGAAACAAAGGTGGTCACAAAGCTGGGATGAGAGATGAGTAAATTCCAAGTGCCAGTTCTGTAAGTGGATCACTGCCATCCTCCCCATTGCAAATATTGTTGTTATATTACATGAAACAAAGGGAAGATATACAGGAGTGATCTATTCCAGATGCTTTAGTGAGGATTCTTTAGGCACACAGGAAACAAGAAAACAAACTGACCTGATGTAAAACTTATTTGAAAATGACCTATTGAAAGACAAAAAAGTAGAAAGTTTTGGTTGAGGGAGGACAATGACACCAAAGCTCATTGGTTCTGGTGAAATACATAATTTTTAGTTGAACTGTTCCTTATGCATGTTCCTGAACTTTCCTATGCTCCAGTGGAGGATATGTCTGCCAGATTTTGGCTGTAGAAACCAGGAACAGAATGGCTGATGTGCAGTCTGTGTACATAGAGAGCTGGGATATATCATGCATGTTTCCTAGAGAACCACAGTGTGTTGGTCAGCCACAGAGCCTAGGAGGACCACTATTACAGTTCACTTCAGCCTTGTTCTTAAGTCAATCAGTCTTTTGACTGCTGAAAACAATAACCTGTTAAGATGTTAAAGCATGAGAAATCACATCATTTTTAGAAATTCATATGCAGCCAGTACCTTTCCAAGTTTTAAGTCAAGTTTGAGGGAATGGTACAATCAACTTCAGTAAATCAAAACCCATGTGTGTCCTTAATGGATTGATTTTCTGTGTAACAATTCTCATTTCCCTGAACATTTCCTGTTTAAAAAGAGTTCCACTGGATACCCAAACCTACCCAGTCTTACAAGATTGGAAAACAAATTGTTCTTCTGAAACAAACAGACAATCTGCTATTTCAGAATTTCAAATAGTCTCCTGTCATCAGGAGAAAACAGAGTAACCTTTTAGTAACATCTGTTTTTTAAAAAGAGAACATAAAAGCATTTGTGGTAATCACATTTGGTCAATAGAAACAGCCTGGCATTTAGGATACTTGCACAAAGAATTCCAGTTTGTCTAGGAGTAGAATGATGTACAAAAGATGGAACAATTGAAATGTTAAACTGTAGCACCAGTAATATATACCTAATATACCTAAAACCAAATCCTAAAGACTGGAAGGAACTTAGAGCAGGAACATTGTGCTTACATTGCATTTAAATAGAAAACAATGAGACAGTCATACTTGAGTCTGCAATTCAGTAAAGTCTGGGCAAATTTGCCTTTCTACTGGAAGAGTACTGGGACAGGTCACACAGCTTGTCAGTCTTCTGGCTTTCATTCATCCTGTTTCCTCTTGGGCTTTTTGGGATTCCGAGATCGGCTCTTTGCTTTGCAGAGGGGACATATGGGCGCGTTCCGGTGGATTTGTTGGTGACACGACAAGCACGCCTGGAATGCAATTGCAGCCTCTTGTTACAAACATCAGAGTGGGGCTGGTACAGGGGTTATTGAGTATCACACTCCAAGTTACAGTACAGACAAAAACAAGGCTCCTTGCCTTCAAAGGCAAATTGCTGCTACATTCTCTACAATCTAGATATGTGGGTTGTAATTTCAGGCCAGCTGAAAAACAAGAGCATCTTTTTGAATTAAAACTACATTTCCGTAGATATGTGGTTCATACACGGATCAGTAACTTGAAATTCTATTTTGTGTTAAATGTTACAGTGATGTTTTAAAGGTGTTTACCTGCCTAATAGCTCACTGAGTCAGAGAAGTTACAGTGATGGCCAACTGCAATGTCACAGAATTGAAGGCAGGAGCAGGTGATTGGATGAATTCCACATATTTAACACAAGGTACAACTCTGCCCTTTTGCTCCAGATTAAGCCCTTTAATTTACTTTTGACTGAAGCCTATTACTTGCAGAAAGGCTTTTCAATTGCCTAACTACAGATAGTAAGTGTATTATTTAGGGTGTTCCTACATCAGTTTGCCTTCTTAGTGACTCTTTGGAACCTGGGTGGGATGAATACTCCTACTTAACTCTTCTCACTACATAAGGAGCTGAGTAAAACTATCACTTAAGTGCCTGTAGTTATGTTACATTAATCCACATGTTACTCTTGAAGATCCCAAGTGCAGAAGCAATCACCTTTCCTGGTAATTTATAGCATTGGTAACTTCCCTCATAAAATACGTGCATTGCTTTTAATGACTCCATATGGCATTAACTAAGAGCCACCACTTTTTCTTTTGCCAAGATTTTTTTCTCTTTCTTACATACCTTGCTCCCACATGAAACACAAGAGGAGTGGGAATTGCCTACATCTCTGCAGAGGGTTACTCTTAAGTCATAAAATATTCTTATCCTTAAACCTTGATGACTGGTGCTACTACTTTAGTCTACTGCTTGCTCTTGTTTCGAACCACTGCAAGGAAAATCGGAATCAGGACACATAATTTTTCCTTTTTGCAAACACTGATCACTTTTAAACATAATGCATTCCAGTGACAAAAGAGAAAACCCAGCACATTCCATCTCCTGACCTTCATTGGAGGTGGCTGCTGTCTGAAAGTTGCTGTCTGTCTGGTGTCTTGCTTCCTGGCCACTTGCAGCTGTTGGGCAGCTGCTGCAGCTGCAGCCAGAGACTCTGGGATGGGAGGCTCCTGTGGTTCTGTCTGCCATTCTGCTTTCTGCTTTTCAAAGTAGCTAGACAAAAGAATGACAAACAAAAAAATGTAACCACCTTCTGGAGTGTTTCCTTAGTCTGTAAAGGATATTTGGTGTTAAAATACAGTGGATCACATTTCTCTATGTTTCTCCACTAGAGTCAAACTGCCAAATTACCTACACTTTGACTAGTTCATAAATAGAATATGTGGTGTTTTCTTCTGCATTTCTACACTTCAGCCAGATTCCAGACTGGATTTAAATGTAATGAGATGAAAAATAGATAACACGTGTAGAAGAAAAACAGACAACAGCCTAAGATGCACCTCTGTCAAACGGTTTTTCTATTTTATTCTGTTAAAATTAATAACTTCTGTACACAACAGATTAATAAACAGATAAATACATTCTTTGTAGTGTCAAGGTGTTTAGAATGTAAAACAACATTTCTATAGAAATACAAAGGAAATCTTGAAAACTGTGTGTGCCTGTGAAAACTATGCTAATTGTGCTGGGCAATAAGAGAAATAAGAAAAATATAAGCTTATTAAAACATCTCTTGCATTTAAAACTGATCAATTTAACAAAGGATACTGTTCTTTGAATAGTAGCTAATTCTGTCACTCTCCCCTGCCTAGGTTACATGTTAAAATGAGACTGTGATTTACTATCCAAATCTATTCCACATCTCAGGGAAACTTGTTGACAGTCACAGGTATTTGGCTAAAAGCCACTGCCACGTGCAGGCAGCAAAAAGTAAAACTCTGACGAGCAGCAGCACAATGCAAGTGAAGAATACTTGGTTTGTATCCCTCTCGTGTATTGCCTCCTACTATTGCCTGCTAAACAAGTAATTTCTGGGGAAAAAGATAAAGATAGAAAAACCAACATATAGTTGCAACATAAAACCTAGAAGGCCAACCACCCTTGAATGTTTGTACATGGTATGTAGAGTTTGCAGATTGGAATAACCTAAATTCAACTTGGAACAAATTCAGACTGAATATTCTCAAATACACGTCCTCCACATCCCTTTTTTGTTAACTTTTGTTTTTCATGCTTACCTCTTGGGTTGTTTTTTTTTTCCACCTACCAACAAAATTAAAATGAGAAAGTGAGCAGTAGAACTGAAATAAAGCATAAAGCCAGATAATGTTTGCTTTGGAGACTTACTCAAGGGACAGTTTCTCTTCCTCTTCACATAGGTCTGGCAGCCTCTGCAAGCCCAGAGTCATTCTCAAGGCATCTACGTGCTCCTTCAGGGGCTTGTACTCCTCGTGGAGCCGGCGAGTAGATTCCAAAAGCTTGTTAAGATCGTTCTCAGACTGCTTGATGGTGTTCTCCATCTGAAACAGGAGGTGGGGCATGTTTTTAAAGAACTGTTCCTCTCTGAGCAACAGATTGTATCAGAAGGAAGAGATTTTTCTCACTCAGGTTGGAAGAGATTTGAGACAATGCAATAGTAAAGCAAAGACTTAAGGTATTGGGAGGATGAAAAATGAGCAAAGAAGAAGCAACAGAAAGTGACATATGAGATGCATTTTAATTTTAAAAAGGTGCATTCAACCTACAGGACCTTCTGAACAACAGGAAAAGCAGAGAGATAGGCTATGAATAAAGTCGGCAAGTTAGGAGCTATGGAAAACTCTCAAGAGACATTAAAAAAGAGCTTAAAGTAGCATAAACTAATCTTCTGTGTTTCTAAGATACCTGAGCACTGACTGGCAGAAGTTAACAAACAAGGAAAGGTTTCTGCTTCTCTTACTGCAGCAAGTGGGAAAAGCAGCAGAGAAAAAGACAATCTGACTGGAAAAAGAGAGGAGGATAAAACAGAGGCTGAGGTTATGCAGCTGGACAGGGGAGCAGACTTTTGAAGTCATAAATAAATGCAGTCTGCACATTCAGTACATAGCTTGGACTTTTTTACTTATTGGAGCATTAATCTAATTGATTAATCTTCCCTGTTAATAAATGTTTTTTTCTCTTATTTGCATTAATTCCCTTCAGGCTGGTGCTTCTTGGTGTTTGGTGATTCCACTCAGTGATGAAGATCAGGTTTTACCATGAACTTAACACTATGTATTTTCTCAGAATCTCTTAGTACCTCTCTTAGCTGCCAAAGTTTCTGTTTCTGGGTGCTAAATGAGAAAAGACTAACAGGAAGAACTGTTTTCTGTGTGACAGCTGGAGTGGTATCACTGTGGCTACTGGTAAACTCATAGCCACAATAGGCTTGGTTATCTATCCTCTTGGTGCAACAGCTTATTATGACAACATATCCTGCCCTACAAAGAGAAAAAATTATCCTGAGGTAAATTTACTTTGCATTCTCTGTAGGACCCTAGGACGTTGTTGTAAAGTTCACATTACTGAACTAGTGATGGCTCACTCATGCACAATTCCACAACCTGTGGAATGATTCATAGGCAGCTGTGTTGTTGCATACCACATTAATGTCAGCATGGATCAGCCTCAGCTCCTCCACATGGGCCATCTTCTCTTGCAGCAGCAGATCCATTTCCTGTTTATATTCTTTCAGGTGCCTCTCCTCTGACTCCAGGGCTTCAAACTCTGCTTTCAGTCTTGCCTTTATTTTTTCCATCTGCAAAGTCTTATTCCTGAAACCCAGTGATAATTAAAAAGAGAGAGAACAGTAAGTCACTGAAACATATTTTTGTGAGGTGTCAGTTTATAGATGAAAGAAGGTAACAGCAGCAATAGACAAGAATGAGACTAAATGTCTGAGAGAAGATGAGGTACAAGGAGGATACTGAATTCTAATGCCAGCTCTTTTGCTGAGCTTTTCAGTGGTAGGAGAATTCTTGTACTGAATTATGAAATTAATAGAATGTTGTCAGGTTTTAACAGAGGATGGCAGAAAGCAGGGTCAGTCACTTGGACAATTAATTATGGCTACGTATTCCAAGTGTCATAGCTAGTAATATGACCTGGGTTCCTCCCTCTCTCACTTCACGAGTTTATAAAGCTGCAAGAGATAAAAACAATATCATAAATAACTTCTACAATTTGTATTCAGAAGCGGGTGTCTGGGCAGAGATAATATGAACTAAGGAGATTTTAAACAGAACAATTAAAAAAATTCCTGAATCCTCTCTTTTATTTATGACATGTGCCTGCATCTCTCATCAGTAAATTCACTCTCATTCTCTTTCATCTCCTCCCAGTCAGAGCATTGAGTCTTTAGGTATTTACCTAATTTCATGACTGGGTTATTTCTGTGGAAGTATTTAATGCATATAAATAAGCATGTGCATATATGTTTGGATTGTGAACATTCAATGGATTTACTGAAAGCAGTACTCCCTTGACTACAAATTATATGTATTTATCTATAGATACAGATATGGATATAGATATCAGATTCCAGACTCAAAATCAGATTCCCATATCCCTTCAAAACCCAGCTAAGCTGCCTTTAACACATGATAGATACCAACTACACAAATGTGCAAGTTCTTTGATTTTTTTCTTGAAGACTTCTTTCCCCTCTGTCTGTAGAACACAAGGAATGCAGATTAAAATAAAGTCTGCTAAATCTATCAAAGGTGAATCTGTAAACATAAGGAAATCTCATGTTTGTTTTGAAGGAACTTCTTCATAGAATACAAGCTTCTTTTAAAAGATTTGAGAACTAATAAATAGGTTTATTTGATCAGATTTTGTTAAAGGTGACTCAAAATCGACATCAATGTTGCAAGTAGGACTGGCTTTTTGACACTGACTTTTTAAAATTTAAAATACATTCAAGCAACTTTTTTGATACTTCATTGTACACTAAAGCTAAACATCACCCTTGCTCTACCTTACGTCCCAAAATAACAGCAAAAATCTTTCAAGTGCAGTTTATATATCACCTTTGAATATGTGATCAGAAAACTGAATGCACTGTAAATTTCCAAATAGAGGATACCACTCTCACTGAAAAAAATAGTTTAAACTATGTGTTACAGTAATTGGACCACATACTGTAGTATGCCATACTTAGATCTGTTTTCTAAAGCAGAGCCTGTGTACCAGTTGAGTAGAAAATCATTGTTCTTACACTGTCACATCTCTTTCTACAAATAGTTTGGGGATAGACAGACAAATATTTTTGCTTGATCTTTGTTGATCTTTGTGGTATTGTGTGAAGAAGGCTGAGGCCCATACTCTGCTGCCTGATTTACCTGTTCCACAGATAAAGTGTGCTTCTTAGAGATGCTGTAACCACCAGAAGTCCCTGTGATCACCTGGGATTCCTCTCTTCTTTCTCTCTGGAAGCTCCTCTCTGGCTGTCATGTCCCAAAACATTTCTCATCACTCTGGGGTTTCCCAGTCAGCACGCCTTCCACCTCCCAGCTGCATTCAAAATCACTGTCCTCTCTAAACAGACAGCTCAGGCCTAATCCTGCAAATCAATGCCCTAAGCCAAGGAGTGGAAAAGCCCCACCTAAAGTTATGAACCGATGAGAGCACGTGCATATAAATAAGTGTGTGCATATATGTTTGAATTTTGAGCATTCAATGGATTTACTGAAAGCCCTACTCCCTTGACTACAAATTATATGTATTTATCTATAGATACAGATATGGATATAGATATCAGATTCCAGACTCAAAATCAGATTCCCATATCCCTTCAAAACCCAGCTAAGCTGCCTTTAATACATGATAGAGATCAACCACACAAATGTGCAAGTTCTTTGATTTTGTTCGTGAAGACTTCTTTCCCTGCCTGGCTTTTTATGAGCCCCCTCTTCCAAAGCATCCTGCAACTCATCCTATAAAGGATGTATAAATTCCCGGTGTTTTGCACTGCATGAACCAAATGAAAAGGCAGCTTGGGCCTTGTGGCAGGAGGGGATGGCAGAAGAAGCCCCGGTCGGGTGTGTCCCCATCCCCAGGTGACCGGGGGTGGCCAGGAGCAGCAGGTAGGGACAACTCCGCGGGTTCTTTTGGCCGAAGGGGAGGGCAGGGCAGAGAAGGCTCAGCCGCTCCCCTCTCATCACCCGCAAGGACCCAGCGCTCCCCGGAGCTTCCCTAACACCGCCCTCCGCGGGGGATGGAGGGAGGGATGGATGGATGGATGGATGGATGGATGGATGGATGGATGGATGGATGGATGGAACAGATGGCTGTCCTGCACCCCGGTGGGGCTCTGCCGGTCCTGTCCTGCCCGAGGGCACGTCCGCCCTCGGATTTGGGTGTCAGACTCTGCTTCCCTTGCCATGGGTGTCAGACTCTGCTTTCCTGCCATCCCCTCTTCCTTCTCAGCCCGATAAGGCTCCTGCCCGGGAGTCAGTGGACCAGAATAACAGATCCAAAGCCTCATGAATATGAAATACTAATTCGAAGAACTCAAAACCAAACAAACAAACCAACCCCTAGGACACCCGTGCCCGACACCACTCCCCCCGGCTGCGCTGGGGCTGCTCAGTCCTTCCCACCCGCGCACTCCGCCTTCTCGTGTTATCACTCAGGGCTGGTGCTCGGGAAATGCGCGACCATTACCGCCCTCCACTACGCATTCCAGCGGCGATCCCCAGCAGCAGATGCTCCCTCCCTGCTTAGAAAAATGTATTTTGAGGTCTCATCGTGAAGCCAGCGGTAGTTTTCTTTCCCTCAGTAGCACAATAGCTACTTTCAGATCGATGCAACTCCTCCGCTCCCCGGAGGAAAAAGCTGCTTCATGAAACCGATGGGGCACAAAGCGAACATACCTGATCTCCTTGATGCTCTCGAGTTTGCACATTATTTCTTGCTCATCTGCCATGCTTTTTACTCCCGATTTACACCTCCCGTGAAACGTGCAAAATGTCGGGGGGGTGGGGGGTGGGGGAACCGAAACCAAAGCAAAACAAAAAACCATACAATAGACACAATGTAGTCACCCCCTCCTCGCATATGGGCTCTGAGCCTGTGCGGCAGACTCTAGTGGGAGCTGTGGGACTTTGAGTCCAGGCTCCGATTGCTGCCCAGGCACAGAGGCTGCGAAACGACTACAACACCCACAAGGCAGAGCAAAGCTCGCCTGCCCTTCTTCCTGCAACTACATTTTAAATCAATTTGTCACACCTCATTATGCCAGAGGTTGTTAGGAGTGCAAAAAGAGCAGAAGGTTTCCTTCTGAGATCTGTGCAATGTTTAGCATTTCGTTAAAATAGGCACTAAAAGAATGTTGATGGTTTCGCAGCTTTGATTAAAATCTTTGACAAAAAGGCATGCTGTAGTCATTACTACTACAATGATGTTTTCTCCTGGATGCTCTGAGTTTTTAACTGAATGTTCTAATTGCTCACCAAATCCAATTTTTGCAATTTTCTGGAACAGATAATGAATAAGCAGCAGTTGTGAATAGATGTTTCGTGAATAGAAGATGTTTTGTGAATAGAAGGTGTTTTAGCTACTTTCTCCATTATTTAAGGACTTTCCCCTACATTGCTGCTTTCTTCAAATAAAGAAAAAGGTAGATGAAGGAAAACAGCGATAGCACCAGCACCCTCTTCATCATGCTACAGCTTTTTAAAATAAATTAGAGCACAAAAGGTCTTATCCTCATGTAATTTGAGTCAATTGCAAACTCTTGCTGCCTTAAAAACTGAAGATTGTAGGACTGAGCCCTCAGTGAGCTGTGTGCTCAAAGGCAGCAGGCTTCTTCAATGCATGATTTAAATAGACGAACTAATTGATTTGAGGGGGTAGAAGACAAGTTAGCTGCAGTCAGCCAGTGAATCTTGTTGCTAAGACAGTGAGGGAGTGAGAGCAGGCAGGGTGAGGACAAGAGGAAGAGAAGGAAAATGCCCTTGAACAGGAGTGATGAGAATCCCGGCCTACTTTTGCACTGTTTATGCTATTTTTTGATTCCTGATTTTACAGGCTTAGCTAAAAGGTTGAGAGCAGAAAATGAAAATGCAAGTTCAACTTGTTCCTTTACTCTGCTTTGAATGACACTAAGAAAACCACTTCACAAACTGTTATAAATCAGTTGGAAGTTCTTAGGAAGTAAACCCACCCACAAGCCTTAGCAGTTATTTTTCTCTCCATGTTTAAAAAAAGGAGAGAAAATATTACATTTCCACATTTCAAAGTACTTCAAAATGGTCAAAAATTTGACACTTGTAGTTCCAGCACATACAAATTAGTAAGCATTCAACTTGTGCTTCATGGCTTTGGTCAAGTGTTTTAATGTCTGTTTCAATTTTTCTTCTAGACAAAGTGGGTTTGACAGTTCTGTATATGATCTGAAATCACTGCATTGATATGTATTATTTATTCTGGTGCTATTCATAAACTTTGATATGTGAGATCCAAATAATAATCTGTTTTTCCCAGCCTGCAGACTGGATTTTTCAAAGGAAGCTAAGGGACTTAGGATTAAACTGACACTGAAAAACTATTTCAGCTGATCCTGAAAAATTCAACCTTGTCTTGCTGTTTGATCCTGTTTAAACCAAAAGCTAACAGGCAAATAGATTTCAAAACCAGTTGCAGTATGATGCAGAATGAAATCAAGGCTAAAATATTCCCCTACTTCATTGAGCACAGGACTTAATTTTTGTGCAAAAATCTCCAGCTGCTTCCATTTAACAGTCTAACATCAGTCCACAGACTTTAGCATTATGACAACAGTTCCAACTGGAAGATTTTTTTTTCTCCCTAGATAATCATCCCAGCTACAGCAATTAATTCTACAAGTCTGGATGTAGCAATGCAATGTAGGGCCCCTATAACTGAACTACTGAATATGAATGTTCTAACTGCATTTTTAAAAAGTGCAACATGTTTTACGAAATAAATAGCATTTAAAGAAATATTAGAGATTAAAGACTAGTGGAGAAGAGCTCCCAGTAAAACACACAACAGAACTGAACTTGGATTACCATACTGATGGATTAGGTACAAGTCACCACCATAAGCAGAATATGCAGCAATATTGTAAAACCTAAATATCAGAAAATGGATGAGTCAAGGTGGTGCATCCCAAGCCATGAAATTTGTTTTAAATTACTGAGTTCCTTACATGGAAACAGATTCTTTCTGTATCCCATTGGGTTTTGAGCTTTCAAAATATACTCTTCACATTTGCCAGGTTTTTTCCTACGAGTGGGTCACCCCAGTTGCACTGGCCATTTCATATGTTAAGGGAAAACTGGTAATTGTTTCAGAATGCTTCGGGAAGCTGAAGGTACAGCCACACTGAAACTGATGGGAAGCAACTACATGCTAGCCTTGAGATCTTCAAAGATCGAGTCCTTAAATATCAATGTTTTAAACAAAGCCGAAAGTATTTGCAAATTTTATTAATCCTTTGCTGGAACATCTTACCTAGCTAAAGGTTTTAGTGCCCACATATATTGATCTTGGCCCATCCTAAAGATATGCCTAAATATACCTGTATTTGGTCATGTCCTTTATTTCATCCTCCAACCCCGTGACCTGCAAAACTGGGAAAACACCATATTTTTATAAACCGTCTGGTACCTCCCTAAGCAAATAAATAAAATAAAATAAAAATTATATTAAAAAAAAATCTGCCCTCCCTAAGCCTCCTCCTCCTCTTTCAGCAATGGGATCAGATGTTCGATGGGGACAACACCAAGGGAAACTGTCTCCCTTTTCCCGTTCTCTTCCGGAGCCCGACCATACAGCCTCCCCCGATTCGCTACTCCCGGTGCCCCGGTCCCCATTCCCATTCCCCGTCCCCATTCCCCGATTCCTGTCCCCTGTTCCCATCCCCTGTTCCATGCTCCCCATTTGTGTTCCCCGTCCCTGTTCCCTGTTTCCTACCCCGGTCCCCGTTCCCCGCCCCCATTCCCCGTTCCCCATTCCCCATTCCCCATTCTTCGTTTCCCATCCCCGTTCCCGTCTCCGTTTCCCATCCTCATTCCCGGTTCCCGGTTCCCGGTTCCCCTGTCCTGGTCCTCACCCCCGTTCCCCATACCCCATTCCTCGTCCCCGTTCCCTGTTCCCGTCCCCGTCCTGGTCCCCCTTCCCCGTTCCCTGTTCCCCGTTCCTCGTCCCCATCCCCGTTCCCCATTCCCGATTCCCGATTCCCCGTCCCCGTTCCCCATCCCCATCCCCATCCCGGTTCCCTGTCCCCTTTCCCGTTCCTGTCCCCCGTCCTGGTCCCTGTCCCCATTCCCCGTTCTCGTTCCTGTCCCCCGTCCTGGTCCCCGTCCCCATTCCCCGTTCCCCGTTCCCCGTTCCCCGTTCCCCGTTCTCGTTCCTGTCCCCCGTCCTGGTCCTCATCCCCGTTCCCCATTCCGGGTTCCCTATTCCCGTTCCCCATTCCCGGTTCCCCGTCCCCGCCGGCAGCGCCCCCTGGCGTCGGGAGGGGGGAGGGAAGGCCGGCGCGCGCCGGCTGCGCGTGCGCTGGCGTTCGGGAGCGCGCGGGGCGCCGCGCGGAGCCGCGCGCCTGCGGCAGCGGGGGCGCGCGCGTTGCCGGGCGACGGCGGCCGGGCGGCGGCGCGGGCCCGGTGCGGCGCGGGCGGCGATGAGGCGGCGGCAGCGGCCCCCGCGCTCCCGTCGGCGCTGAACTCCGCGCCCGCACTTCCCCCATCCCTCCCCATCCCGTCCCGTCCTGGCTCTGCTCCTCCACGCCCCCTCATCTCCCCTTGCTCCGGCCAGCCCTTCCCCCTCCATGCGGCGGGAGCGGCCGGAGTGGGGCCCGTGCCGCGGCCGCGCCGAGCCCCGCCGTCCCTCACCTCTTCGCCGCCAGATCCCGCAGGGAGCCGCGGAGGGTGTCCGTAGCGACAGCAGCGGGTGAGGCCCCGGCCGGGGGCGGGGGTGCCGAGGGCGGCTCGGAGCGGGGGAGCGGCGGAGCCCGGCGGAGCGCTCCCCTCCCCCGGGGTCCGCGCGGCGGGGGCAGCGGGGCCGCGGGGCGCCCCCTGCCGCTCGACGGGCGCGCTCCGGGCCCGGCGGCAGCCGCGGCGCGGCCTTGGGCCGGCGTCCGACCGCGCTCCGCTACCGGCGACAGCGCGGGCGGCGCCGCTGGCCCGCGGCTGCTCCCGCCGCTGCCCGGGGCTGCTCCCCGGGGGTGTCCCTGCCGCCCTTCGCGCACCGGCAGCGGCGGCCGCCTGGCCTGGCGCGTCCCTCCCCGCTGCGGGGCCGCTGCCCTTGGTTGCCGCCGCCTGCCCCGCAGTAGCCGCACGCTGGGCGAGGGGACACGGGGCCTTCGGGGGACCCATTGCATCCTCGCCCAGCCGGCGGGAGCGGGCTCAGAGCCCGCGGGCGGTTGTGGCAGGGCAGGTGGAACGGCCTGGGCACGGGGGCACGGAGCCGGGAAATTCTCCTGGCGTCATTTAGTAATTTAAAGCTCCGAGGAGAGGTTGCAAAGGCTGCGTTAGCACGCTGTTTAAGAAGGTGTTTTGCTTCTGAACAAAAGAACAATGCAAGAAACTTGCATTAACGAAGAAAGGTGGTGAAATAAGGAAATTACTTTTGTAGAGGATACCTGATGATTGCAACTTGCATCCTTCCATTTTGCTTTATAATGCAACTGTGAATAAGGAACTGCTCACTCATGCAGTATGCTTGAGGTTTGAGATACTTTTTTCATCAGTTCATTTGAAAGTGGTCTTTTTTTCATAGCTGTCTGGTTTTCTAATTGTCATTAAATAATTTGGAAATTATATTTCACAGGAGGCGTTTAATTCACAAGCTAGCAAAACACTAAAATTGAAGCAAAAACTATATTGAATCTTCTTATAGATGTAAATCTAAATTATTTGGGTTTACTGAGATACGTCTGATATTGTTTTTTTTTTTGTTTTAGTCTTGCAATGTGTTGCAGTGATGAGCATGTGTTGCCATAAATGGGAAGTAAGAATAGGGGGCATATTAAAATGCTGGTCATTTATGAACTCTCATTATGCATATCAGTAGTTCTGAGTGCTTGGGAATATGCAGCATTCCGGGTCCATCTGATTTCTTATGCTTCATATGTTTGTTTATTGAAATGGAAGAGCCTGTCAAGTAGTCTTTTTTTGTGTAGGAGGGATCCTCTGTTGATAAGATAAATCTTTTGCTTGCCAGATGTTATAACTGAACTATGGTTTGTAGGACTGGAAGGTATATGTCACAAATTTGGCTAGTGCCACTGATGAAATTATTTTTACTTCTTAATGGAAAAATGGGTTAGTGGGAATTTCAAGGTCATCTTCAAATATAGAGCAATTTAGCTGCCTTTGGAATATGTCTTTTCTTCTTCACTGTCACATGTTTTCCATCTATCAGTCCTGTCACTGTTGATATTTTCTGGATCTGCTTGCCTTCTAAAATCATCTAATGTATAGCAAGTTTTAACAAGCAATCCATAAAGCTTCCTAAGTCAATTTCATTTGGATGCTCTCAATAAAAAGTATTTTAAAAAAAGAAAATCTAACTGCTAAATCTAAACCTAACCCTAACTCACTATTTGGAAAGAACGACAAGAAAAAGGGTTAAGATGGATGGATACCAATGACACTTTGTATGCTGGTGAACTAGTAAGAAAGTAAATTCTTACTGTCAACAGCTGTAAATTAGGTAAATTCTGGCTTTCTGTTCTTTGATCTTTCTGGAAGCCTTTTCCAATGCAAATTTTTCCATTGTAAACATCTGCTGGTTTTGACTTTGCTAGCCACTTTATAGTTTGCAACTGAAATGTTATTTTGTTGAACACTTATAATTCTACTATAAATATGTTAATAATAGAAGTAAAACAAATTAATTCTATCATCTCTTTGCACTTTTTTACTGTTTGAATCAAGAGCAGAAGCACTGAGGCTTTTGGGAATAAGGAAGGCAGCATATAAGTTCAGGTATGAAAGCAGGGCTTAGAAAGATGCAGAGAAGCAATTTACGAATTTGGAAGAAGTTCCCGGCTGTTGCCACATTGGAAATTAGTTTGATATATTGATTTGTCCATCTCATGATGTGAAAAAAATAATTTAAAAACCCAAATTGCTGTAATGCTGCACGTACCTGAGAATGCTGTCCTTGTTTGCATCCTGGAATCTGCTAGACAATAAAGGGCTTTGAAGAGCCATGTTTTCATGGCTTGACAACTATATACTTTTTAATATATCAACTTTTTTTTTTTTGTAATTTTATTATAAAAGACTGTTTTTTTATATATTGTAAATGAAAAGCTTGCTTGAGCAATAATACTGGTATTTTAAAAATGCATTACCATCTGTTAATGTGGGGTGTTTTTAGTTTCCTGTGAACTGTCCCTTTTTGTTGAAAATCTATATTTCTTATGATATATTCATGGTATCTCAGGTCATTCATCTGGAAATAAGAATACTATGATCACCTTTACGGATCCAGGCTGTCTGGTGCCATGATATGTAGTATTGCATTAGGTATATTTCAGAGTTAGGAAAGGTATTTGGAAGTGCAGAACTAAGCAGTATAACATCTCCTGAGATATAGTTTCATTCTTCTGAGGTGACCAATTTATTCATGAGACTGGCCATAATAAGAAAAACTCTTCATTAGCTGCCAATTTTGATTCAAATATATATGTTCTATATTTAAATAAGTACTTCAGCTAAGTATCTTTGACTTGTAAAGGTAGCTATTGTATTTCATTTTCTTTCATGGGTTATTTTTGCTTGCTAGAAAGCAGATTGATTCACCATGTCAAAATAAAACCTAGGCTTTACATCATTTGTTGTAGGGCTCTTCTAGAATTTCATTAGGAAATCATTCTACAGTAGAACTGCAGTGTTTTACAAATCTCACCATAGGCCAAGGTGCTTGTTTGTTACACAGTCAGAGTTTGAGCCCCTTTCTGCATTCATTCCATCTGGAGAGAGACCCTCAGCAAGATTAATATCTCTTCTCATTAGCTGACACAACTTCTATTTTAATTGAATGCTGTAAGAGGGGCAGAGTATCAACTTTAGGTTAAAGCCGAAGGTTTAGACTCTTATTTTGAGGATATCCACAAGAAATATTTACTCCTTTACTGAGCCCACAGAAACCACAGCCAAATCACATAAAGTCAAAGCTAAGTCTAACAATTTCAAGCTAAAACCACGTGCTATTGCCTCCTCTGACACAATGCTTTTTCTTTTTTTGTAAGATCAAATACTAGTTTCCATCTCTTTGCCAAGCCTCTCCCTTTTCTGATTTCTAGGTTATCCTGATTCAAAATACAAACAAAACCTCACCTCCTAAAACAAAATAATTAATCACATCAGAAACCCTTCCTCCCTCAGGTCTTGTCCATAGGTAGAGCTCCCTTCAGAAAGGGAATGACGAAGTTGCTGGAGCACAGGGATTTGCTGTTTTCATTTTCAAAAGCAGAGTGGTAGGCTTTTTCTCTTGCCTTCTTGATGATGACTTTCCAGCTTTTTCACCTTGGACATGAGCAGTGTTGCCATTATATGAATAAAAGAATCTTAGCATAAAAGAGTTAGTTTGCATTGGACTTCTTTCAGGAAATCACTTAGTCCAGCACCATGCTTAAGGCAGACTTAATTAGCCATGTACTGATTTTGGTTTTGCAAAAGCAAGGTAATTGGAGTGAAAATATAAAGTCGCAAGATGCCTTCAAGCTCCTCTTGCTGCTTTCTGTAAAGGTATTGTTTGATGCTTACTGAGTGAGGTGTCTTTCTCTGCTTCAGACTTTTTTTTAGTAGTTTCTAAAGTGATTGTTTCAGTTTTTCAGAAACCTTCTGTCCTAACAGTGAATCCATCTCCCCTCTTGTTGGATGGCATAGCATGTGAGAGTGTATTATATATACATATATACTGTCCCTCCAGTATATTGAGATCTTTAGAAACAGAATACCCTTTGTTTTTCAGGTTTCTCTGAGTTTACTTCTGCATGAGAATTTTGGTTAAAGGAACATTTGGTTTAGTCTGTCAGGATAGTATTCTAAATATTCAATTACAAATTGGTGTAAGCTAAGAGGATAAGATGCATCACATCCTTGATGTGTCTTTGACTTAGCTGCAATCACAACTTTTTTTTTTCCCCTTCACAGAGCATTAATGAGTCATTTATATCTGCAGAGTAGGTAGTACCAAATGGCCTCCTATCAGAAAGTGGATTAGGAGAACTGATGTATTCCTTTGGTCATAGATCCAAATAAATCATCTCAGTTTATAAGGAACTGCCCACAAATAAGCTTTAGGAGTTACATGTCTGCTCTTATTTTATGTAATGTCAACTGAAGTGTAAATGTTGCCTCAGTAGGGACAACAATTTATTTTGAGTAGCAGTAATGCTAGCTGTAGCTCTTATTTGAAAGGGAAAATTGGTGGGAAAAGGGTACTATATATAATAGTTAGAACATCTATTTATAAATGTGTATTTACTGTATAATTATTTCATTTTTTTCTGTCTTAGGGAATAATGATTAAATACCTAAAGCAATACCTAAGTTCCATTTTCTTCCCTTCAGGAGGCCTGTACTTGATACTTGTTCTTGTGCTCAGCACTACCCGTTCTTTAGGTTGGGTCAACTCCAAACAGGAATCATGCAACTTAAGAAAGAGCTAAAATGCTGCTTGCTCTGTTTATAATTCCAACCATGTCTGTCCTGTCCCTTTGAATTCACACTTAAGAGTATAACAAAATTAATGAAGTTTGAGGCAAGGTGCTTAAATTTTATACTACTTTTGCATTTCTCTTCAGTTCACACTTGATTTGTAGTTCACAGAATTATAGAATATACTGAGTTGGAAGGTATCTACAAGCATCATTAAAGTCCAGCTCCTGGTCCTTCACCCCAAGAATCCCACCATGTGCCTGAGAGCAGTGTCCAAAGGCTCCTTGAGCTCTGAGGCTTCATACCACGACCACCCTCAGGGGGAAAAACCTATTCCTAACATCCAACCTAAACTTGACTCCTTCACAAGAGATTTCAAGTTCTTTATGTGATGTGCTAGACACAGCTTGCTTTTATGTATAGTCCAAGACATATATCAGTGATCACTGAAAGTATTTGCTGAAGTAAATTTGAAATGCCTCAAACATTGAGGTGTTTCAGTAGTTTTTTAGAACAATTTTTCAGTTTAACAAAACTCCACAATATGCTAAGTGTGCAGTAAAAATGGATACTTTCCTACCAAGTTTTCTATTCTATGGTGGTGTTTCTGTCATGTGGTTTTAGTTAAATTATGTAGTCATGATCAAAACAAAATGACTTCTTGGCAAGTTTAGATTTGGTAAAAGCTGCAGATTTGGATCAGGGGATTAATTGCATATTTGCACAGCAAAGAAAACAGTGTTTTATTTAATGTTACAAATCTACTGTGACCCTAGTATTTCATATATTTTATTTTGGGTTTTCAGAAATAGCCATGATTTTTCCAACTTATAAATAATCAAAATGCTTGTTCTCATTTCCCTGGTGTCTGGTGGTAGGTTCATGTTTTTCTGTTCCTAGCATTTTCTAAAAGGTTTTCTCTAGGTTAATTTCTGAACCCTTTATAAAAGGTGCCACAAATGTTTAGTCATACTCTTGTCAATCTTTTAGGGCAAACACCTAGTGTTTGTGATGTACAACTCTACAGTTTGAGCAGAGTTAGAAAAAGAAAGTGAAGTTCTGAGCACCTTCTTTGAGGTTTCTTTCGAATGCAGCAAAGGATTCTGCTTTTCTCTTTAGCTTCTTACTTGTTATCGGGAGGTTGAGCATAGTAACATAGTAACTCACTACAATTTCTGCTAAGAGGAATGAGGAAGTTTTCATCAAGGTCAGCCAAAAAACCCCCAAAATATCTAAATTTGAAATGTGTGGCAACTCAGTTGCAAATATGGGATGTTCTTCTTAAGGTTGTTGGGTTGGATTTTTTTTAAGTCGTGATCACTAGAAATGCAATATTTAATCTAATTTTCCTGAAATAAAAAGACCAGTAAAAGGCAGAGTTGTGCTCATTACTTTTCACAGTCGGGAGTAAGGACTGGCTCTGGAATCTAATTCAGTTGAATGTCTTGTCATTGCTGAAGGATGCTGTTATTCTCTGATTCCTGTTTAATAATCCAGTCAAACACCAATAACTTGCATTCAGCAATGTTGCAAAAGAAAGTGAGAAACTTGGATCTTTAGAGTGGTACTTGCACAGTGACTTTATTGTATGACAATACTTATATATTTTTGTCTGTCATGATTATTTTTCCTTGCCTTTCTGTTGCAGGATGTTGTTCCCCTTTGCACAGGTGTAATTGGTTTTTTTGGTTTTTTTGAGGTGCACTGTAAACTTGATCTCTATTTAAGAAATAAACTGATTCCTCTCTCAAAAAATTGCTACCCAGTACCTTTTCCAGCTGCCATGATGAGCCCATCAGCTTCTTCATACTCTAGGGAGAGTCATGAATAAGTAGGTTCTAGTTAATTGTTTTGGTGAAGAGTCCATGGCATAATTTCATGAATCTAGTTTTTCATACCCACTCAATTATATTCTCATGATGTTTGAAAATGACTTGATCTGCTAACTCAGGGGCCTAATTTACATTGTTGGCAGTGCCCTGCATTTCCATAGCTCTCAAACACCATTCATAACTTTCTTAAACTGAGACAACTGTGCTGAAAGGATTTCAGGAGCAGTGGTCTAGAACTTGGTGGAGAAGGAGAACAACCAAACTTGTGTTTGCAGCATTTGGGAAGGAAGAGCTTTATTTCAGTTTTCTGAACTGATCTGTGAAATGTATCGAGTGATGCACTGACAGAATTAGAACATATACATATATGTATTTATGGGCATATCTAGCTATCTGTATTTATTTGTGTGGCATACAGTGGGTTTCTTCCATCACTGTTCAGTGTAGACAAGAACTACAATATAGATTGTAGATCAGAAAGGTAAAGCCTAGTGGTATTTCTAAAGTAATTTCCAGTTCTATTTATTCTGCTGCATGAATTCCTGAAATTCAGCCCTCTGCACAACTGAACTTTTCCTACTATTAAAAGTGTTCCATCAGCATTTGTCAAGGAAGAACATCCCCTTCAGGGTTGGGTGGTGGTAACAATTACATTTAGCTTAACTGGTGAGTCAACACTGAAAATCTTCCTTTGTCCTTTGCCTCTGAAATAGAAGAGTGCTAAGTCACATTCCTTATTGTTCTTCTCCAAAGATGGTTAAGGGAGGGAGAGAGACAGATGGAGAAATAGCAATGGCAAATTTGTTTTTCTTTTAAAATACTTTATCTGAATTGACTCAGAAAATAGGAAGCTTCTAAATAAAATTTATTACTAACCACAGCTAGCAGGCTATTTTCAATTGCTGTTTCAATATTAATTTTAAGGACAATGTGTTCACTGCTGGTGTAAACAGCTAGTAGTTTAGATTTAATATATATGAGTGTTTTATTTCAGAGAAGCCATAATAAGTAGAAAAAGTAAAATATTTTTCTTGACATTTACTGAGTTTCACTTGATAAGACTATACAATATTAGGCCTTTGATTTGTGTAAATTTAAGGTTTCTCTGTTCATCAAAATGACAGTGTTGAGACTTCCCAGGAATGTGTTGAGACTGACATTGCATAGTAAGATAAGGAAAAAAATCCATTAAACTGAATCAAAATGCTGTCATTTATATGGCTCTAATTATCAAGGGACTGAAAAGCCTGATCTGCCATTTTAACACCTCTGTTAAAAATGCAGCTTGACTTAGCACATATTCTGTGAATACTATACGTCTCTAAATGTATACATGAACTGCAGATCTGTGCTCAGATTTTACTTTAGACCCTATCTAATTTATTAGATTAAAAAATACAAGAATTGTTTGAACATATGTTCATTTTAAGCATCTTAAAATTATTCTTTTAAAATAAGATTCCTCATTCCTCAGCAAGCACAATATTTTAACCACTGTTAATGCCAAATATTTGCATCAAAAAGCAGCTGCTTTTAAAGCCTTATATAATTGTTTTCCTTCATTTAGATGTATTTTGGACTTTTTATGGGAGCCTATATCAGAATATATATGCTACACATCTTTACTGATTTGCTTATATGACTGTTTGCTAAGTATGGAAGCTCTTAGGACAGTCTTAATGAAACGATATAAAATAGTTTTAAACTGTGACTACAAATTTGGAATATTGTAGTGTTCTAAAAGCACCAAATTTTGGAGTCACTTCAATTTCCAAGTGGCCAACTTAAATAGGAAAATTTTCTAAAAAGCCTATTTTCTCCTATTTCCTTCAGTCATGCAACATTTGACACAGCAAATGAAAATTAAATATGCTAAGCTAATACATAATATACATTTGTTATGTATTGAAGATAATTCATTCTAAGGTTCAAAAAATAAATTGATGACAGTGATTAATTCCTGTTGAGCTGCAACATATTTGTTATTATGATACACATTATTATTATATGCATATGCAAACTGTAATGTATTCTTGTTACCTCTATTTAAAATAATCATAAGTATGAAAATCTAGTAGTTCAAGGTGTGCATACACACAGGCAAAATGCTACCAATCTCCAGCTCTTTGCCTTTTTATTAAGGACAAGAAATAATTGCCTATAATGTTGCCTTTTGCCCAACCTGGAAATGAAACTTGAAATCATTTTAGTACAGAGTTAATATAAAACGGGATCTTTATTTCAAGGACTTCAGGGCAATTATGGAAAGATTTCCACAAAAGCCCACACGCCCCCCCCAAGGGATGAGTACATTTTTATAGGTTTTAGGAAATTAGCAGAATTGATAAAAATCACCAATTAGGAGGACAAGTGATGATGCAATTCCCCCCCAGGTGAAGCCCCTTATCTGGAGCCCCCCCTTCAGCTGTGCTTTGTCCATGAGAATGGATCTGCAAGAGTTGTTCTGGGCCTTGGTTCCCAGGAAGAGCCAAGATAGCTCAGGGGTCTTGTACCCTCTGGGGCTTGGAGCTCTGGAATTTGTTTTGTGTTTCTGCTTAAGGAAAGGCCATGGAAAAGTACTGGAGAAAGTGGTCACTAATACAATAGACTACAGAGCTACAGATGTATGTGTGAAGAATTCAGAGAACATAGAAAAAAAGGCAAAACTTAAATGGTGTAATTCCCCCCTTTTATTTTAGAGACTAACAAGACTATCTTGTTTAGTCTCTACTCCATATTTCACCACACTACTGGTTTATACAACCAACTATCTTACTAATTGTTATACAGATGCCAACTATAACTACAGCTACTATGAATACTTTTTTATCTAGGCTCAGTTTGTTAACCATGATGTGAATGTATTGAAGATACTCAAGGTTCAATGAGCTCCTTTGAGAGCTACTTGGTGTAGAATGAGTTTGCTTTCAAATTTCAACCAAATCCTTAGCAATTCTTTCACTCTGGTCTGCATAAGAATAACAATCAGTGTTGATGATTTTGTGGTTAGTAGGAAATTAAGAGTCATTCTGTTTTGTAGCCTTAATATGATTAAATATTGTATTTGAAATCACAGCCCCATGGACACTGGCTTGATCTTTATCTGGGGGCAAAACTTACCAGGCCAAATTTTCATATCCAACACCCTCCTGACAAGTTGTTCTTAGGAAGAGTTTTTGGATACATTTTGGACTAGAGCTACATGCAAATTTTTAGGGCCAAATCTGAATCATGGTTACCAACTGTGCAGATAAGAGGCACAAAAGTACAATTTAAATCACATCATCTTGATTTGCATCAGTCTTTGTTTTCTGGTTGTTTCAGGAACAGAGATCTTCTTAACTCTGGAGCCCTAAATTCAGGGTTCTTTGCCAGGACCTCTGACTTCAGTGAGGGTAGTCAGGACTTGGAATGGCCCTTTCCACTTGGCTTATAAGGTTACTGTCTTTCCATTTAATATAGACTCAGTCTCCAGGCTGGAACAGATGGACAGGTGCCTCTGGATAACATGACAAATCTCTGGAGCTTTTGCAAAGGGGAACTTAAAAGCTGTTAAATACCTCAGCAAGTCAATTTTCTCCTCCTATGGATTTCTCCTTTAATATACACAATTTGATATGGCCTGCCATGCAGTATTTCCTAAGAATTCATGTTGTCTCTGCCCTGATTGCATGCAGATTCTCAGCAAAGCTATAGGCAAGACTTGAACCAATGTCATGGATATTTCTGATAAATTTTACTAGTCTGTGTTCTGAGGGTTCCATTCACACTTTCAGCTTTACTACTCATCTGGGATATATAGGGAGTTCACAGATCCCAACTACTCTCGACATTTGACTAATTTCCCTGATCACTGGGAGACCAACCCCAAAGAAACCTTTGGAATTATATGATTGAGAAAAACTTTCATTACCTCCCTTGCTGTTAGTGTGACAGGGTTAAGCTTTAGACCATCCACTAAAGGTGTCAACTAACACCAATACATTCCTGTTTCTTTCTTAGTCACTCAGCAGAATCTATTTGCCAATAATCTCCAGAAAATTCTCCTGCCTCTGCTATTTTTAACTCAACTCTTTTTCCCATGTTTGGGTTGTTTCTGGTATAATAGTCTAATCACTTTCCTGGATTGTGCCAGAGAACTGATGGTCCTTTAGATCACACTTTGGGGCAAACCTTGAAAATTTGATTTCCTTCTGTGGCACCACTGTTAAGATGCCTTTTTCTGCAGCCCCTTTTACTATTTTATCAGCAAAACGATTTTTTTTAATTCAGGAGTTTTGCTGAGCATAATGCTTTGCAGTGCATAAAAGCTGCTTCTCTACTTTCCCAAATATTCTGTAGCAATGCATGGATCTGTTCAGAGTGTTCTATTCTATTACCTTGAATAGTTACCAGTCTTCTTCCCTTCCAGATGATTTTGCTCAATTTTAGATCTTTCATTGATGTAATCAGTTCAGCCTTTTGTGATGATACATTTGATGGCATGGCCTTTTCCTTGGTTACCTGGTTGGTGGTTGTCACTGCATAACTTGTCACCTGTTTGCCATCTTGCATGAAGCTGCTCTTGTCTGCATACAGCTCCCAGTCTGGCACATCCTTCAGGTCTGGTTTTGAGGAATAAATTTCTTCCAGTCTGCAAACAGTCATGCTCAGATGCAGTATCAGTTTGTGTTGGGAACAGAGACTTAACAGCAAACATTTTCAGAATAACATTAACCTGTTTCAGTAACCTGGCATAGGGTACATGTCCCCCATGTTCACAGAACAAATTGACAGTGGGTTGCCTGCAACTGTTGGATGTAGCAATTCTTGGCTGCTGGTTGGATGCAGCAATTCTCAGTTGCTGACTTCTCCACTTCTCCAGTTCCTTTGCCAGCTGGTTTCTAAATGTAGTTGGGCTGTGCCTTAAATCCTCAGTTGGGACCGTCTTGGTGAGCTGGCTATTCCCTATTTCAAGATTCTTCCATGTAAAAGCAAAGAGTCCTTGGCCTTCCTTTTTCACAGGGATGCAGGAGAAGGTACTTTTAAAATTCAATTCAGTAAACCATCCTAAACTATCTGTTATTCTATTTTTGCAAAATTCCAGTGAATCTTTCTTAGGAGAGTTTGGCAAATAGAGAAACAGATGAATCACTCAGCGCTTTTGTAATTCATATTTTAAAGGTTGGAAGAAAGGTCTCATTTCTCTTACTCTCTGGCACTAACAGCCTTTACAGTATCTAGGCTCAGTTTCCACTCTAAGGTATTAGTTAACATAGGATTCTGTTACTTATAGCCTGGTTTAAGGGGGCCTGAAAAACAACTTCTTTTTCTTTGGACTCGGTGTTTCCCTTTTGAGTGGTTAACAGCACAGCCAGAGAGCGCTCACGGCCCGGGGACACCTGGCCAGGGACACCCCGGCTGCTCACAGCGGCTCTCGGGCCTCCCTAAAATAAAACTCGTGGTTGTGCAAACTGCGATAGAGTCATTCCTGCCTACAAAGGTGACATTAGCTTCCTCCAGGGACTCAACTCTGGCTTTTCCCCGGTTTCTCGCAGCAGCAAAATCGGTGCGGCCTAGGGGCGTGAGGCTCCCATCCGTAGATTTCGCACTCCCGGCACGGCACGGGCGGGGCCCGGGGGCGAGGGGCGAGCCGGGCCGTGGCTGCACAGGGCGGTCCCCCCACAGCACAGCAGATGGAAGCGGCACAGCGGCGGCCCCGGGCCCGGGCCGCTCCCCAGCCCCATGTCCCGGCCATGACCAGGGCAATGGAAGGAGTCACCTCGGCCCCTCTCACAGCGGCTCTTCTCCTCCGTCCGTCACGGGGGACGCGGCTGCCCCGCCCGCGGAGCGGTCCCGGGAGCTGCCCCTGCCCTAAAACCTTGGAAAAAAAGTTTCCGCAGATGGAACAAAGGAATTGAGGGCGCTTCCCCCATCCCCTGCCATGGCTCGAGCCCAGCTCTTTTCCCCGCTCCACAAAACCTGTCGGAAGTGGGGACCTCTCCCCGCCTCTCCTCTCCGTGCCCAGGCCAATTCTCAATTCAAAACCCGCGCGTGTTAAACACAAAATAAACTTTCGCATTGTAATTTGCTTTTCTCCACCAATGAACAATCTCAGCCGATGGCAAACACACGCACGCCCTGCCTCCTCCCCAGTCGATCTGAGGCAGATCGCAAAAGCGAGGAAAGAAAAAAATAACTTTGAGAAATTACTCCAATCCCCACCACCACGCCGGGATTGCTAGCAGTTACTGACCTTAAACAGATACAAAACACACACAGAGATATAAACTACATACTACAGAACAAAAAGAGCTATTTTTATATTACCTCCTGCAGGGTCTTGGAGCCATGGTATCTCAACCTCAGGCCACTGCACAGAATTCTCAAGATTGCTGGCAGGAAAGAATTCCTTGCAGGATATTCTCAGCCAGGTCTGCAGGAAGGGTACCAGGCTCTCCCGTCCTATCTGGGTGTGCCAGAATAAATGTTGTCTTTTGCCCAACCTGGAAATGAAACTTCAGATAATTTTAGTACAGAGTTAATATAAAAGGGGATCTTTATTTCAAGGCCTTCAGGGGCAGTTATGGAAAGATTTCCACAAAAGCCCATCCCCCCTGCCCCCATCCAGGGATGAGTACATTTTTATAGGTTTTAGGAAATTAGCAGAATTGATAAAAATCACCCATTAGGAACTGATGATGCAATTCCCCCCCCAGGTCAAGCCCCGTATCTGGAGTCCCCCTTCAGCTGTGCTTTGTCCATGAGAATGGATCTGCAAGAGTTGTTCTGGGCCTTGGCTCCCAGGAAGAGCCAAGATAGCTCAGGGGTCTTGTACCCTCTGGGGCTTGGAGCTCTGGAATTTGTTTTGTGTTTCTGCTTAAGGAAAGGCCATGGAAAAGTACTGGGAAAAGTGGTCACTAATACAATAGACTACAGAGCTACAGATGTATGTGTGAAGAATTCAGAGAACATAGAAAAAAAGGCAAAACCTAAACGGCATCAATAATGTCATAGAGCACAACTTCCAATTTTTTAATTAATTCTGAAGTACTCAGTTGTTAATTTTAGAATATTTCTCTGCTTTTCTTCAGTTGTCAATCTGTCTCAGCAGATGTGTACCACCTAAGTGTATAATTAGAATGAGAAAAGTTACCGTTTTTATTTGACTCGTATGCTTTGTCAGATTTGAGCACTTTCTTAGTAGATAAAATAGTTCAGTAACTCAGAAAATATTCAAAGCAGCAGGCAGCAGTGTGTAATATCTGTGCTGCTCCTGAGATAAGAATACAACAAGATAGTTGTATCACACTGGTGTTGAGCTGTGTTACCTTTTTCATAAGCACTGATTTTCAAAATCAAGGGCTTATCCAAAATCCAGGGCCATTTATACATCTTGAGCTGCTCCTGGTCAGTTATTGTCCTCTAACTACTGCCTAAAAAATACTGTTCTGTCACATTCCTGAAGATGTGTGCAATGCATTTTGGTGCTGGTTGGTTTGTTGGGGTTTGTGTGTATGGGCACTGCAGGCTTGAATCATAACGCCTTTAAAATGGCAATTAGTCCTATGTTGGGGAAGTTCTTAAAGCTCAGAAAAAATGTACTTGGGAAGTGCTTTAGAGTTCTTTAGAGTAGCCACTGGTATGTGCTGAAGCACAGTAAAATGCTGGAGATCCTGTTGATTGTAGTGTCCCTGAACACTATCCAAAATAATTTTTAGAAAGTGTTCTTTTTGTCTCTACTTATTGATGTTGTTTCCATGGGTTTTGGATTCTTTAGAAAATAGTTGGTGTGTGTGTAACAAGGAAGTTGTCAGCTTTTCTGTTAGTAGTTTTATACACTGTCTACACTCTAATCATGAGACACAGCTGTAGATACATCATGTGGCAGCCTGATCAATTGTTTAGTTGTGGAGGTGATAGATTGGGTTTCATTTGTAGAACAAGCAACCTGGCACCATGATAAGTTCACCAAATTGCTATTGAGGTTTGTGTTGCTCTTCCTGTCAGAACTGACTACATGAAATTATTTTGGATAGATGTCTTTGTGTACTTCAGTCAGCTTCTGATCATGTAGAAACAGCCACAGTAATCAAAGGCTTGGCTGTTGTTTAGAGCAGCCTCCTTCCAGAAAGATACCTCTTCCTTTGACACGTAGGGGCATGCTAATGATAAGTGAGTGAAATGAGTACAGAGAGACACTAAAACATTAAAATTCATGCTGAAGCCATAGAGGGAAAAACTTAATTTTCTTACTGAAAAACATGCCCCTTAAAAATACTTTTTTCAAGTAATTTATTTGGTTTAATTTGATTTATTGAGACAGTTTAAGAAATACAAAAGGAGAAATCTGCAATATTTATTCCCTGCTGTGCATGTGGAACTCCTCTAGATATTACCATTTCACAGGTAATTTTTCAGTTCGATTTTTTTGTTTTCTTGGAGAGTTATTTTAAAAAAACCCCACTGATTAGCTACACGTATCTCAAAAGTACACAAGGGAAAGCAAACAAACCTATGCCTCCTTAAAATAAATTGTATAGAATCATTATTAAGTATTTCTTATCCAGGTGAGAGAGATAGTTGAGAAAATACACCAGTTGGGGTTCTTTGTTTTAATTTTGCATTTTAGTATCTGCAATGACAGAAAAAAGTAAAAATGCTTAAAAGTTGGTGAAAGGAGTTGATAAAATGTTTCATTCAGAGGTTGTTCTTCAAAGTAGGTGTGTGTATCATATAATTGCACCTTTGGAGGGCATGGCTCAGAGCACACTGAGATGATGGAAAGGCCATGAGGGACCAAAAGAAGTTGTTCAATCCATTATTTTACCCGAGTTTCTGCTGAAATGAACAGGCTTTGAATAGAGTATTACTAGCATCAGCTCTGTAATAGTCATTGTCATTTGAATAGTGATTGTTGAATAATTTGCAAATGTTTTCATTTATATTACAGTACTTTATTATTGTGCAGATATTTTCTTCCTGTTTTAATACCATCAAAGTTGAAGAGATGCTTTCAGTTTGGCCCCTTATGAACAAAGTATACATCATTTTGTCTGACTCTTTTTTCTGAATCACTTATCAGTTCTACTAGTTGCTCGTGACTGTGCTGAAAGAGGTGTTTGGGAAGAAAACTTGGTTGGTTGCTTAGCAGCAAGTATCACGAGAATTAAAATTTTAAAGCTGCAGTGTCAGTATTTCTGAGTTGTAATAGATTTAAATTAGAAATTCATAATAGCTTTCTTTTCTTTCCTTTAAATGTGTGTTCATATTTGGCTGTCTTTGGGGGGAATGTAACTCATAATAAACAAATGCTGAAATTTCAATGAGAAAATCTGCTGTTCATGATCTGTAAGATGAGGTTTGATTCTATCTTTGAAAATATTTTCTGACTTGTTTCTCAGATTTATAGTTATCAGCAAAATCAAGCATTACTCAAATTATTGATGTTTTTAAATTTTTCTTCTGAGTTTGGTTGTAAGAGGATTTAAAAAAGAAATTTAATTTAACCCACTGTGATAACTCCTTAGTGCATCTATATTAACTTTAAAAAGTATTCAGTCAAAGCAGTAAGAAAACAAAAAAGTGGAAAATTATTCACAAGGGTAGTTGTATTCATTGATAATTAGTGGGGGTTTTTTCCCCACCATAAACTCCCTTAGTGTGCCCACAAAATACTACATTCTAAAGATGTCTGGACAAACAGTACCAAACTATTCCATGTGATTTTTCTGATACTCCAGTCTGTCATCATAATTCTAGATTATATTTTTATTGTGCAAGGGACTATTTGGTTAGAACAGGCTTGGAACTGATAGAGATCCCTAGGTACATAAATAATATAGATCAGAAAGGAAGGAAATTCTCTGTTATTGTCAGTACTCTGCAAGACGATTTTTTTTTGTTGTTTGTTTGTTTGTTTGGGTTTTTTAGTCTAAATGCCACTGAGTTAATTGCATAAATATGTTCCTGCTGACTGGAAGTACTCTTGGAGATGTGGCTATAATTGTGATGGTTGTTTTCACATGTATCAAAGGAATTATGGAATTTGTCACTTAAATTGGGAAACAAGAGAAATATTTATAACCAGGAGTTGTTTTCATTTGGGTGTGGAAAATACAAAGTACCAAACAGCCTTTTATTAAAAAAAAAAAAAATTCTATTTTTGCACATATTTTCTTTCAGACTGTATTTATATAAATTATGAATATTACATGCAGACTATCACTTCTCTGTTTTTGTAGAAAAATTTGATGGTGATTTGGCCAATTAAAAACATTAAGCCATAAAGTCATTGTTAGAAAATAAATTGAATACATATAGTTTTAGCCAAAGATTTAATTTGAATATTTGAAGATTTGAAGATTTAAGGACACTGCATGATGTATGTGCTCTGTCCAGTTACTACAAACAAAGATAGGCTTTAAACTCAATAACAAGGATACATTATTTCAGATGTTGAGGTTTTTACATTGTAGTTTTGCATTTTGCTCTTTATTAAATCTTTTTTCAAATAAAGCTAAAAAGACAATGTTTGGGCACATGATATTTGAGAAATGAGTGTAGTATTAATGTAATTTTTAATTTGATATTTAAGAACTGAAATATAATTTTTTACATGTATCAAGCTTTTGCTGTTTGAATATTTTCTCATCTATTATTTATTATGATGCTAGAATATAATTTGACTTTCTTCTCAAGTCACAGTTCATTCAACTGTATTGAAAACATTGTAAAGAAAGACTTGTAACAAATTACCTTAAGAAGATGAAGTAGCAGAAATGTAGATATTTATCTACACATAGTAATAAAAATGCATCTTGCCTGAAATGTTTGTAATAAAATGATACAATGTGTGATAAAAGCTCATCTTCAGAACCACAAAGGAGCTTGAGATTGCAATGGCCAGCACGAGAGCTCCAGTAACACAGAGAAATGGCCCAGCACAGGCTCCTCTGGGGCTGTCACAGGGAGCCACCAGCCCCGTGCTCTGGGGGTGACACCCTTCACCATGAGCCTGGGGCTGCCTGGGCCATCTCCCGGACACAGGGACTGTGGGTTGCCAGGAAAAAGTATTCTGTGACTGCAGACGACTTGGATAGTGTGGGGAGGCATCAAAGACATTGTAGGGGTCAGGGGAGAGAATGGAGGTTTCAAGATGAAAAATTTAGCAAAAGCCAAAAACATTCTTGTGATATTGTCCTTAGAGAGATGACAACTGGGAAAGAAGAATAGAGCTCTTGAAACTTGGATGAACATAATCATGATGTTCTTTGTCCAGTGCCAAAGCAGCACAGTCTCAATAATTAGAAAAAAATTAGTCTTACCACATGCATTGTAAAGTGTTCCTTCATTGCTTCAATTGTTCCTTCAGTATTTTGTAAGCTGTGGCTGCAGTGTGCTGATAACCTGTTTTTTTAACCTTCTTTTATAATCACTTTTATATATCCTTTTTTTTTATTACTTTTGTCAAGGTACAAGGTTATACATGAGACCTAATTAAAATCCATTCCAGGTTAAGCTATTAATACATCTATGTTGGCAAGTACTTGGGTTGTAAATATACTGCTATTAGTGCTATGTGAGAGAAAAATCACTTGGAATGAAAATAGAGCACTGTAAAAATAATACCTGAGTATTTAGGGGGATACTCTTTGAATAAACAACATGAAAGAGCAGCAGTTTTTTAAGTCTAACTTAAACCTAACTAATTAAGATTGGAATTTCCATTCAAATGCAAGGAAACTGTGCTTTTATTTCATATGACATAAAGGACTTAGACTATCACAGAATCCTTTAGGATGGAAAAAAACCTTCAGGATCATTGGGTCCAACCTTTGACCAGTCCCCACCTTGTCAAATAGACCAGAGCACTGAGTGCCACGTCCAGTTGTTTTTTGAACACCTCCATGCATGGTGACTCCCCTGCCTCCCTGGACAGTCACATCCAGTGCTTCACAACCCTTTCTGTGAAGAAATTCTTCCTGATGTCCAACCTAAAGCTTCCCTGGCACAGCTTGAGGCCATTTCCTCTTGCCCTATTGCCTGGGAGAAAAGACTGAGCCCCACCTGGTTACAGCCTCCTTTCAGGCAGTTGTAGAGAGTGATAAGGTGTCCCCTGAGCCTCCTTCTCTCCAGGCTGACAAAACAGAAATATAATATGAAAATATGAAAAGGTATGGTTCTTCTTTATTAAAAAATAATGTTGGTTGACTCAAAACCTTACCTTTCAGGGTTTTTTTTTTTTAGGTGAGAGTATTTAGCATTTTCCTAAGGAAATTCGGCTTTTGAGCAGCTGTCTCTGCGTGTGTGAACATTTTTGTTTGCATAAATTGGAGTGCAGTCTGATAGAATGTTACTGTTTTGCCTGCTTATGGTAATTATATATTACTATATAAAGGTTTTGCAGGTTAATAATCTTAGTTTCACTTTGAGACAATTTTAGGGGGTTTGGTTGTTTTTAGGCCAATATGCACCTGTCTCAGAGATCCTTTGACATTTTTATGGTTTTTCTTATCAAATTTTATCACTCTTCTAGACCTGTTTTCTCTGAAATATTCCCATAGGCAACAGAAACCCAGCATTTAATGTAGGGAAATAGTCAAGAAATAAAAGTTTCTCAGAGCTTTGAACTAGATTCGTCAGTGGAAGGGAGGTGCTTCTGAGTGTCAGAGAGGAACCAGGAGACACAGCACTCAAGGAAGCAGCAGGGAAATACCTGTAAATGATCCCAAAGGAATTAGGGATGGCCTCTCACAAATGCTGAAGAGGCCATTCTATGATTGTGTGAGTGGAATATTAGGTGCTGTGATCTTCTGCATTTACTACCTAAAACCAAAAGGATATGAAAACTTAAAATGAATAAGTTTTGACTTACATGCACACTGGTGATGCTTTTAATTTTCTTTTGTGGCTTATATTATTTTGTTAAATGTCTGTTTTGTTTTCCAGAAGATACTTTTGCTAGGTAAACTTGTTGGTTCTGATAGTAAATCCTTATTGAAAGAGGCTGAAACGGTTTGTGTCAAATTTTATGCATACTGGAACACTGCACAGTTGTTCCTAGTGTAGACAGGCTGTTCTTGCAATAGAAGACAGGTTTCTAGTGGAAATGGTAGCTCACCCTGTTCTGTTTTATTATCTTTAAATATTGCTGAGAAAATATGTTCCAGCTCTAAGCTTATTATATGGGAATTGTCCTTTTTTTTGGTAGGTAAAGTAACTGAGAAAGGGAAAGAGAATTTTGTTTGTGATTACAGAGATAGTGTAATTATATGCCTTATTATAATCTATTTACATGGAAATGTGAATGACTGGGAACATCTACTGACTTGTAAACAAAATCATTGTAGTTGAATATTTTGCAGAATTGATGAAAACCTAATTTTAATTTTTTTTTCTTTTTTTTAAAGGAACTTCATGTTGGTGTTGCTTATGACAGAATATAGTAAGCAAGGCAAATTAGCTCCAGCCTTGTGTAAACTTCTAATTGGCCAACATGATGCAGTTGAGCACAAATTCCAGGTGGCTTTGGAAATGAAAGAGAACTGAGCGCTCTGGCTGGAAGCTGAACGTGATGACGGCCTGGTCTATGGTAGGGAAGCTAAAAATGGAGAAGAGGCACTCCAGAGAAGACAGAAATGTGGAACAAGATGCGGGGGAATGCAGTGCTGAGTCTGAGGAATGGACGAGCTCAGAAAGTGAGCCTGAGCAACCATACTTCAGAGGCAGTGCTCAGTGGAGAGAGAAGGAGGTTTCCACCAAACCCCATCGGCCGCTCTGCCGGTCACCATGTCTGGATCGCCCAAGTTTTTCACAGAGCAGTATCACACAAGACTTGAAGCTAGATGAATGCAAAACAAATCTGGACAAGGAATACCAAGCTAAAATGGATTTTGCTTTAAAGCTTGGGTATGCAGGAGATCAGATCCAGGCTGTACTGAATAAGTTGGGAGCAGATGCGCTCATCAATGATGTTCTAGCAGAGCTTGTGAGACTTGGCAACAAAAGTGAATCAGAGGGACAAAGCACTGCCAGCAGTACCACTGGTACTCTGGTGCCAAGAGGCCCTTGCCCAAAAGAAATAGCAAGCCCTGAATTGTCACTGGAAGATGAAGTGGTGGATAACAGTGATAACTTGAGGCCAATTGTCATTGATGGAAGCAATGTCGCTATGAGGTGGGTCTCCCAGACACAATATTTGAAAATAATAAATGACTAAAATATTTGAGAAAAAACCAATATTGATGGCAAAGTAATTTTAAGTCATGTAGACTGTTATACTGATAATACATCTATTTTATGAACTCCTGAGTGTAGGCTTTTAATTATGCTGTTACTCTTTTATATGGAATCCATATTCCAGTTCCCCTGCTCTTGTTTTAGATCCAAGTTC
This sequence comes from Sturnus vulgaris, assembly GCF_052056855.1. Lineage (NCBI taxonomy): Eukaryota > Metazoa > Chordata > Aves > Passeriformes > Sturnidae > Sturnus > Sturnus vulgaris. Next base: position 11,580,912 of record NC_142256.1, on the reverse strand, counting down.
TGACCTCAAATCTTTTGTTCAAGCAATGCATTTGTAATGTGCTTTTGTGTGGATTGGTTTAGTATTTTGACGTCCTTGAACAATACTGAAAATTGGTTTTGGACATTAAAGGAAAGTAACCAAGTAGAGTAGGAAAACTTGGTTCTTTCTAAAGTGACATGTACTGTATGGTAATGAAATGCAGTCAATTCTTGCTATTTGAGCTCTTGATGATTGAGCCTGCTCCATATTCAGACCAATTTAGCTGTATCAGAACAGGGATAAATGCATGAGCTAAACCTGCTGACCTGCATGGCTATGCTGCTTGCCCTGCCTCAAGTACTGAGTGTAGTTTGGGGCATCCAAAGGAGGGCCACGAGAATGGGGGAGGGTCTGGAGGGGAAGCACTTATGAGGCTTTATGAGACACTGATGAGCCACTCCTTATGAGGAGTGGCTGAGGTCATTTGGTTTGTTCAGCCTGGAGAAGAGGAGATGGAGGTCAGACCTCATTGTGCTCTTCAACATTTTCACAAGAGGAAGCAGAGGGGCAGGCACCAATCTTTTCACTCTCTGACCAGTGACAGGACTCAAGAAAATGACACAAAGCTGAGTCAGGGGAGGTTTAGGTTAGATCTCAGGGAAAGATTTTTCACCCAGAGTGTGGTTGAGCACTGCAACAGGCTCCCAGGGCAGTGGTAACAGCATCCAGCCTGTCCAAGTTCAAGAAATGTTTGCACAACACTCTCAGGCACATGGTGGGATTCTTGGGGTGTCCTGCATGGGGCCAGGAGTTGGATTCTGTTGGTCCTTGTGGGTCCCTTCTGACTCAGGATATTCTACATACACTTGGCTGCTTAGGTCAACACTAACCCAAGAGACACCTGTCCCATGCCACTTCTGAACATGTTTGTAAAGTACAGAGTTCAGCTAGCCAGTGATTTGTTTATCATTGGGTAAGTATGATTTTTTAATGAGGGACTTATTTAAAATTTGTTTAGTGATCAGTGATACCAAGATTTCTTCAGGTAGTGTTCATACAATAAACTTCTTTTAGTATCAGTCTTCTGCTCTAGAACAACTTGTGATATGAATTATTATTTTTTCAGTGTATTAAGAAAATGAAGGTTTTTTTAGTTGTATTGAGTATGGGATAGTGTTTTATGGTGCTACTTAAGGTGAGCTCAGTTTGTCAGGGAAAGTGATATTTTTCATTATGTCAGCTATTAAAATGAAAAAAACTGAAAAACTTCATGTTTACTTGCTTTTGTTCTGGGGATAGGAAAATTTCACCATTTATAGACTTTTTAGATAGCAGAATTTCTGTAATCTGATGGCTGAATATCTCTGTACAGTTGTCTTTTTCCAATTATATAAGGAGGCCTAATAAAATTTACAGACTTTGTTTTCCTTATATACTTTGACCATGGCAGCTTTAGAAGAAAAATACAACCAAACCACCACAACAAAAACCAAAACCAAATGTAACTTTTGTCCTTGCTGTTTCTAAAACTTGCATGTTCTTCAGCCATGGGAACAAGGAAGGATTTTCCTGCCGGGGAATTCAACTAGCTGTTGATTGGTTTCTGGAAAAAGGACATAAGGATATCACTGTGTTTGTACCTGCATGGAGAAAAGAACAGTCTCGACCTGATGCACCAATTACAGGTAACATCAAGATTTTCTTCAACCCCTTGGTTAAAAAAAAAAAAAAGTATTGTCGTGTTTCTGATGGGTCGCAGTACTGGGCTGTGGATGTGGTGATGTTGCACTCAACTGTTTGTTTGCAAACACAAATGTTTCACTGGTAAGGAAACAAGCATTTAAATATCTGCATGTGTAAACAATGATGTGGGTTTTGTAACATTATTGGATGGTTTGAACACTTTTGAGAAGCAGTAGTTGAAATTTCCCCATTTGCAAACATTGAGCATACAGGAACTGAGTTATATTTGCTGGGTGAGCATAAAATAAGTAGTAGCAGGCCAGGGACTCAGTAGGGTTATCTTGAACACTGAATAGGCAGCATGTGTTTTGACACACAGAAATTCCTTGCATTTTACTCTAGGCTAACAAGGCTATTGTAATACAGTAACATCTGAGTTCCTGATGTATTCACAAAGACTGAGTAAGGGTACATGGCTACAGAGTGGTTATGAAGTTCAAATATTGAATATTTACTCAGTGCTTTGAAACCTCAGAAATAAAATCCACATCTAGGTGTTTTTTAATCATAATGAGGACTGCACATGAATATAATTGCAAGATACTTTGTCAGACAAAAAAGGCAAGAATTTTCATAATAAAACGTTGATTTTTTTCTTTTAAAACGTTTTAAAAAGCTGCTCAACTAAAATTCTTTTACAGATCAAGAAATCTTACGTAAATTGGAGAAAGAGAAAATTCTTGTATTCACCCCGTCTCGGAGAGTTCAGGGAAGAAGAGTAGTTTGCTATGATGATCGATTCATTGTGAAACTTGCTTTCGACTCAGATGGCATCATTGTGTCAAATGATAACTATCGTGATCTTCAAAATGAAAAACCAGAATGGAAGAAGTTCATAGAGGAGCGGCTGCTAATGTATTCTTTTGTGAATGACAAGTACGGGTTTTGTCTTCAAAAGTAAATGAATTTGCTCATTCAGCATTCTCAGGAAAAAAACTGATCACATTTCATTTATTCTCCCTTAGATTTATGCCTCCAGATGATCCTTTAGGACGCCATGGTCCAAGCCTTGAAAATTTCTTAAGAAAAAGGCCAGTTATTCCTGAACATAAGAAACAACCGTGTCCTTATGGTAAGTGCCCAAGTCAGATCCATTTGTTGCATTTAAAGGTAGGTGAAGCAAGCAATTAATTAACATCTTGTCATTACCAGGACAAAAAAATGTACCACTTTGCATGTTGCCATCCAAGCACAATGTCCACTTTTATACCCTTCATACACATATTTATAAAAACAGTGTAGCAGAAAATTAAGGATTACCAGATACACCTTGTGGGTAATACAGCTTTTGCTATTTTATTCTGGTTTGTATTCGAGGGAGGAGATTCGTAATTAATAAAACTGTGTTAAAGCTGATTTGTTTTATATAGCACTGTGTGTATGTTGCCATTATTGAAATCACCAGTAGGAAGAAAAATGGTATGTCTTGCCTTTGATGCAGATAGACATGGGTACAGGCAGCAGAGTCTGTGACTGCCTGTATATATCAAATACATCATTATTCCTTAGGGGTTTAATATAGAAATACTACTACTGAAAAATGGTGAAAGACGTAAAGAAAAAAGACAGCAACTGGTGGTATTAATGAGTTTTTGATTTATTTAACCTGAAAACCCTTTTCTTCCAGGTAAAAAGTGCACCTATGGGCACAAATGTAAATATTACCACCCAGAACGTGCAAACCAGCCTCAAAGGTCAGTAGCGGATGAACTTCGAATAAGTGCCAAATTATCTGCTGTGAAAACTATGAGTGAGGGAGCCTTGGCCAAATGTGGCACAGGGCCATCCAGCTCCAAAGGAGAAATCAGTTCTGAAGTGAAACGCATTGCCCCAAAACGTCAGTCAGATCCAAGCATTAGGTCAGTAGCTGTGGAGCCTGAGGAAAAGTTATCAGCAGCCCGGAAGTCCGAGGCCAGCTCAGTCCCGTCTCTGGTTTCTGCATTAAGTGTACCAACGCTCCCTCCACCAAAAAGCCATGCAGCTGGTGCATTAAATACTCGTTCTGCAAGCAGCCCGGTGCCAGGTTCCTCACAGTTCGTACATCAGAAATCCTCACTGGAACATATGTCCAGTGTGCAATATCCTCCTATACTAGTCACCAATAGCCATGGCACCTCAGTTAGCTATCTTGACCAGTATCCCAAATACGAGTCACTGGGGGACCATGGCTATTACTCCTTACTCAGTGATTTCTCCAACTTAAGCATAAATAGTATCCGTAACTCAGATTATTACGGGGCTGATATGGACCAGGGGATGTATTCTAGAAACTCAAGCCCCTGTCCTGACAATTGCTTAAGCCATACAAGTAATGATTCTTATTCCTCTTACAATGACTTGTATCTGGGTGTAGCAGATGCCAGTCCAGAAGACAATGTGAAGAGCCACAGACTGCCATCGAAAAATCGTCTTCAGCCTTTCCCTCATGGTTACCATGAAGCCTTAAGTAGAGGTCAGAGTTATGGAACTGAAGAGCCTAAGCAATCCCTTCGCAAACAGTCAGTTTCCCACTTAGGCCTACATGCCCAGCATCCAGTTGTTGGAGCACGGTCCAGTTGTCCAGGAGAATACCCTGTGCCTCAAAATGTTCATCCATCAACTGCACAACCAAGCCGTGCCTTGGTGATGACAAGAATGGACAGCATTTCTGACTCACGGCTTTATGAAAGTAACCCCACAAGGCAGAGACGACCACCTCTCTGTCGAGAGCAGCACGCCAGCTGGGATCCATTACCCTGTGCATCAGACTCTTACACTTACCACTCGTACCCACTGAGTAACAACCTCATGCAGCCATGTTATGAACCTGTCATGGTAAGAAGCATGCCTGAGAAGATGGAGCAACTCTGGAGAAATCCCTGGATTGGGATATGTGGTGAGCCACGGGAACCTCATATCATCCCAGAACATCAGTATCAAACATACAAGAACCTCTGCAATATTTTCCCTCCAAATGTTGTCCTTTCTGTGATGGAAAAGAATCCCCACATGACAGATGCACAGCAGCTGGCAGCTATGATTGTTGCCAAATTAAGAACAGGGCGTTAGAGCAGTACAGCCTCTTTTGGATAAATGAACCTGTACAGCACATAGGACCCAGAGGAAAACTTACATGAAGGAAGAGGCCAATCTATTGTAAATATTTTCTACTAAGATAGTTTAAAATTCTGTACACAGTAGCAATCATATATATGCTGAGGCACTATATAAAAGTTGATTGTATTGCAAATTTTAAGATTTTAAATATAGGGATTTTTAATAGTATTTTATAGGAAATGCATACCTTGCTGCATGGATAGCTCACTAAGAACTATAATGTCACAATCAGTGTCTCAAAGCTGTTACTACAAAATTAGTGTTAGCAATTATAATGCATGTATTAGTGTACACTTACAATTTGCTTATAAATACCTAATCGGCCTCTAAAAGTATGCTCTATACACACCCAGATGACTTCTAGGGTTTCAGCTTTGTCATTTGACACTGCCTAGTGGCATCTTAAGTACTGAAGAAAAAGTAAATTTGATAAAAATTTAAATTGTTTATAAAAGGAGAAACTGATTTCAGTTTTTCAATGTCAACATTATTGTTGGTACTTAAATTTCAGAACTGTCCCTCAAGAGTTTGAGTAACTATTACATTGTTCAATATGTTGGTTCAATCCAACAGAAGCCAAATTAAATTAGGACCAAAACATTAAGGAATGTAAAGGCATGAGTGCCATTCAGTAAACTGAAACTTTTACTGTAGCTTCTCTCCAGAATCTCCTCTCAAACGTGCAGTGAGCAGCTGCTGGCCCAAATGACTAGACAAGCTGAAAATAAATTGTCAGTATTATGTAAACTGGATTACTCAACTTGAAGCAGCAAAAACTAGATGTTAACATGAAAGTTCAACACTAACTGCAGTCCTTCCTCTGGGAGCAAGGATGGTGTTTGAGTGAGCCTGACATTCAAGGTGGCTGTACAAGATCAAAAAGGGTGGAAGGGGAAGGCTGGTTCTTGAAAAGAGATGCTCCACTTTGGGTTTGTGGCAAAGCTGTCCTGGTTTTTGCTCTTCAGATCCACGCAAAGGTGTGCATTTGCCTCATGAAGGCTTTTAGAGTTCCTGTTTCAACAGGTGAGATAATTTTGTGTGGCATTGTTTGCGCAACTGGTACCTTGCTCAGGGTGGGAACCTTTGTAGCTAAATGTCTCCAAAAGAGGCGTTTATTGGTTTTTTTAAGCTGCACTGACTGTACGCCCTTTTTTGAATCCACTGTATATTTCAACATTTTGAACCATGACTAACTCGACATGTCTCGAGCTAGGACTTGTTGACTTCTACTGTAGTTTTTTTCATGAAAGTTGAGAAGGCCTGGTTTATGGCCTTTTGTTTCTTCATGAGAAGGTGTGACACTGCCTAAATGTTTCTTACTGTGAAACACACAGAACGTGAGGCTGCAGTCAGGGTTGTTTCTGGTGTTTTGATAATGGCTTGCATGCTGCTTTCTAGTTATCTGTTTGTCTGAGAAACAAAGTTTATCATTTCCTCCACTTGTGTTACTGTAGTGGTTGGTTTGATTCAAAATATGTTGTGGGCTCTTTATCATGTGCAAAATAGGTTCCTGTCATATTAAAAAACCCACCAAGTGAACCAACAAGAAACCACAATTATGGGTGCAACTACAGTTAATTTACTGACATTTGATAACTGTATCATTTCACACAGGATAAATTTTCTTGTGTTGGTACAGGTGACGTATATAATGACTGTGTCATTATGTATTTGAAATTAAGTAACTTGAAGGTGATTCTGTATTTACACTTGGTGTTTAAAAATAACTTAAGTTTTAATTAATTTGTTATTCACTCTGTTAGTGGGGAAAATAATTAAATCACTTATAATAGCTAGGGGAAAACAGATTTAACTCTTGACCAGTTTTCGAAAACATTTCATATTTTTAATTTGCAATTAATTCTTATTCTCTTCTCTTGCATGGTATAAGCAGCTGAGAGCAATGCCTCAAATAACCAGAAATGACCTTTTGTTTGTTGATACAAATTGTATCTCTTTTTCTTGATTGTATAAAAACTGTGTATAAAAAAAATAATCTCTAGATTAACTTCAGTATTACATTTTCACCACAATGTTTGTGACACCATGTGTCACAGGGAAGTAGCCCATGAGTAATTATGGATTTTTTTTATTTAAAATGGGCACTTGTAGTTTATAGACAAACAGGGACAACTTTTCAGAACCAGGTTATTATGTGCACAAATACTGTGTGTACACCTCAAAGCATTACATAGGTATCTTCAGTCTATTTATTAAGCAGATACATTCTTGCACTAAACTTTATGTAAAAATGTTGCTGTTAACTCATCTGCATGTGTTTAAAATGTAACAGTAATTGCTATAGACCCTATTTTATTCTAACCAATTAATTTATAAATTATTTAGGTATGAGATGAAGTTTATTGTGCACTCATGTTTTCCATCTTGCATGGAATTAAATATTTGTACGCAGAAAAATGTTTGTTCCATTTTTCTCCATTTGTAAAGATAAGCTATTTTAAGAGAGGGTTAGTCGGTGATTTTGATGTTTTCTAATGTGGAAAACTCAACAGAGATTTCTGTATGAAGTGCTGGGTGGCTTATGGAGATATCCATTTTTGTTGGATTTGTCTAGTCATTTTAATTTTCACTAACCTTTGTTTTACTCATGGAAGAATTCCTTTTTAAACAATGGGAATGCTGTGAGAATACAAACCCAGCATACTATTTCCCTAAGGCACTTCAAAGGCAAATTGTCCTATTCTGAGAAGCTATTGGCATCTCTCCTGCATAGTTACAGAATTGGCAGTGTGGCCTTGTGGAAATAATCTGCAAATTTTGTGCTTGTTTAGTCCTCCTTAGAGGTAATGAAACTTTTCTATGTGATGTAGTCCTTCCTGATCAACTACTTTAAGTGATAATTTGGTCATCCACACCTGTTTTCAGATATGTTTACAAGACAGTTCAAAACACTGACACATTCATTAATCTTTAGCGCATAAGCTTGGATTTCTTCTTACATGGAAGAGTTGATCTTATTAACACCTGATCATAACTGTCTATATTGTAAATATGAGACTTTGTATAAATGCTCTTTTTTAGAGCATGGTATTTAAATGTTTTTAAAACTGTAGAAGAACAGTTCTAGAAACTATATTTTAATAAAATCCATGAAAAAACAATTCTAGATGAGGGGGGAAAAAATTGTGAAGGTAAAATCATGGACTACTGCAGTCAATAAGAGTTGAGCAGTAGATTTTAGTGCTTTACTGGGGCCAGAGCATTCTCTGGGAGTTCTGATTTACTTATCTTTCATCTTCAGCTATATTACTTTCACATAATTTGTCACTTAAAACTGTGTAACTTTAAATTCATAAATCAAAAACCAAATGCTTTATGGGATGTCAGTCTAAATTATTTCATGTTTTTTGTAAGAATTACATGTCAGTAATATAGTAAATTGTACATGGTTTCACTGCTGTTAGTCCTGTTGTTGTCATATTGAGCTGCAGTAGTTGGCTTTATTCATTTGTAGAATTAAACATTACTGTTTAATTGTTGTAAAATTTTATAAATCTCTTTGGGTTTCTTTGGTTGACCCAAATATAATGTAAGTCTTAATGACAAAATGAGTGAAAATGGATGTTAAACCAGTATGTGGTATTCTTAAATCTCTGTAGTGGTGAGTGGGCACTGCTCGAGTTGCTGCAGCATGTAATTTATTTACTAGCATGAGTTTGTTTAGCTTTTGTAAAAATGCTTAAAAATAGGTGTGGAATATGGTTGCTTAGAACAAGTAGAAGGAACTTCATTGAAAGAAACCAAACAAAACCAAAACCATCTAAGTAGGTGAGTTTCCCCCTACATACTTCTAATGCCAGTTTGTTTCAAATTATGCATTTTGTCATTTTGTTCAAATAATAAAGTTAAAAATCCTTGGTGACATGTATGCAGACTTGATCTATATCAGCTTGCAAACAGGAACATTCAATTATTGTAATTTTTAAAACTCCACTAAGGGGAAGGAACATGCATCATTTCTGTGAAACTTTGTTACAAAGGTGAAATATTACTTGATCTTGACTTGCCAAAAGTTTACCTGAAGCATTAGTACTCCAGGCCTTGTAACAGTCAGACCTTTAGATCTGTCACAGTTACCTCCATGTGAGCATTCAGCTTTCACACTCCTCTGATGTACCTGCTGCTTGTTGGTGTGACAGAGCCCTCATTAAGTGTTATTTCCTGCAATATTTCAACTGGAAAAATATAATTGCACCATCACATAAATTATTCTTATGCCAGTGTTTGGTTAGCCTTTGAAGAGTCATTATACAATACTGCTGATTTTGGTCTGTATTTAAAGTTTGTAAATGTATTAAAAGAATTGCAAGAATCTAAAAGAAGTGTAGGCTATCACCTGTTCCCCTCCTGCGCTATGTAAATGTTTTGCACAATTATTTAATAATATGAAATATGTTATAGTTTATATATATATAAATTTTTGCTTATTTAATAAAACTGAGAGCCATTGGATTATTTGTTTCTAGCTTTTTATTTTTCAACCCTCTTTAGACAAGTCCCCCAAAAAGCCTTTTGCCCAAAACAACTGTTGCAGTCTATCCAAGTTATTTCTTGGTGGTTTTTTTAGCTGATTGACTGAAAAAATCCCAGATTCTCTTGGTGGGATAATGACAGAGACACAGGGCAGTAACTCCAGCTGATCAAGGGTACTGTAGTAGGAGTAGCAGTAACAGCACATGATTTTACCAAATTCACTTCTTCCAAGGAGGAAAAAAAGTTACAGATGGTACAGTATGTGCCAGCACCACACATCCCTATTTGAACTGTTATGCTTGTTTGCAATACAAAATAGAGCATTTTAATTAATTTAAGTAATTTCATATTCAGCTAAATGCAGTAATAGAGGAGCAAATCCCTTTCAATCAGAGTTTCATAAATAAGCCTAATTAACTACTGGGTAAAAGAAGTATTTCTAAAAATACTTGAAAGGGGAAGGGCTCTTATGAAAAATCCCTCATAACAGAAAGTTAATTTCCTTTTGCATTGGCACTGTTTGCTTTTACGGAAGGAAATATGCAAAGTATGTTCCATTTCTGGACGTGTGGAAACAAGCAACTGCAGTAGAGCAGGATAACAAAAACCTAGAGGAGGAGGAATAAAGAAATAATATTTCCATTCTGGACATCTACCTAAGCCTTTACTTGAGAGCCAGGCCAAAGCATCCACGAAGCTGCTGTTCTAAACATGCATTTCAACTCTATGCAATGTGCTGCTAAAGTTGTATGTTCCTTTTGATATCCCTTCCTGCTCACGTGTTATTCCTTCTCTTTAGTTTGTAAAACCTGAAAATTACTAGATGGACTCAGACAAAGCCTCTGTTTTACCCTCTAGCAGATGCACTTTAACAAATTCTTACTGAACAGTCCTGCAATAAATACACACTCAAACTCCTGGGGCTTTTGCCAGGTAACTGCAGAAGCCTCTTAAGTTCCAAGAACCTGCAATACAGGTAAAGAAAACTGAATTTAGGAAGGACTATCTGGAAGCCATTTTTCTCAACAACTTTCCATCAAGGTACTTGTTCAGTCCATTGCTACAGTAATCACAGGAGCTCTCAGCAAACAACACAGTATTGGCTATGAATATCAGCAAAATCATAAGCAGAAGTAACATGAAGCAAAACACTTCAATCAAAAAGAGACAGTAGTGACTTCAAGGACTATCACTTGAAAAAACATCGTGACAAAAACATTTCAAAGGTATTTATGTATCACAGTGCATTCAGCCATGCTCGAGCTAAGATTGATCCCTGAAACTTCATTTGAAATCGTAGGTGAAAACTGTAGCACAATCCCACCCTGGCACAATCACTCTTCCAAGACAATATCAGCATCACTGAAATAAGAAGGGCTCAATAGTCTTGCTAATGAGGGCCAGAGGACACTTTTCAGAGTGAAAATTGAGAAAGAGCATCCAGGAGCAAGGTTTGCCTTCAGTCAGCTGTATTTATTCATGAAAAAGTTAAGGAATATGGAGGGATTCCAAAGTACTCTTAACTGTATTTGGCAAACTTCAACTGGTTAAGCAAAACAATGGTTACTGTACATGCAACTTAAAACACAGCACCTTTATAAAACATTGATTTTACATAGTAAAAATCAATAAATCACAGCAACAACAACTTCTCCTGGAGTGACTGTTTTTTCACCATCATTACTAGATCTTCCATGCCACTGTACTTGTGCAATACTAAAAGTCACAGAGCACTCTGCTGCTGTCTCAGAAAAGTTGAAGGCCACTTTTTATTTTATGGAAGTCATTCTGGGTCCATAACAATCCTCCTGTCATGGGAATATTCAATTCTGCAGAGCTGTGAGGAAGAGAATAAAGCACATTAGCAGTGGGCTGATTTGGAAGCTCACATCACCAAAGTAGTTTTGATAGCACTTTATTTCCAAAACACTTCTCATTTTTAGCTCTGAAACATTTATCTGCTGAAATGTTCTTTGGTTTTAATCAATAGTCCTGAAACATAAAAGGTACAAGGCACAAACTAAAAGAAAGGTGACCAGGTACTAACAATTGTGAGAGAGAAACGACTGCAAAAATTACCAGAGAACAATTCTCATCTGAAACTTCATCAATCCTTTGCAGCTCAGAATAAAAGCTCAGGTGAAATGCTAACACAGCAAGCAATTGACATGAGAACAGCCTCTCACAAGTTACAAATCTTACAGCACTACCCATTTCTATGGCTTTAGAATGAATCATGGGACTTACACAGACATTCAAGGATGCAACCCCTAAAGCAACAGCATGTCAGCAACTCCACCCTCAGAAAACTCTCCAAGTGGTCACTATTTGCCAAATTTGCTCCTGCTGTCAGGTAAAACTGACATTGAGAGCCAATAAAAAGCACATATCACAAAACCCAGAACACCTGCCTGAGCTATTTAAAGCTTCAGAGATTGCCTCAGCAACACTAAACATGAATTTTGATAAAACACATGCACAGTGCACACCAGAAAACCCACCAAAAAATGAACACAATCTTTTGGGAGGAAGGAATTGCAGAAAGACAAAGAAGAGCATTGCTTTTAGAAAGGGTGTGTCCCATTGCCTATGCTGCAGATGCTTTTTGCAAGCACCTTATGGATATTTTCGAAGTAAAACATCAAGTTTTCACAATCTCTCAAACCATCCTTTAGTACCTCCCTTCAAGAACAGCTCTCTGCAGACAGAGAACTTGGAGGGCAATACCAAAAACGTAAAAAACAAACATCTTTTCTGGAACAGGACATACAAACACCTTTGATGGGGGAAGCAAAAAACCCATGTAGCTACAAGACAAAGGACAAGGTTTCTACACAGGAGAAAATATAATCAAGTCAAGAAAATCTTTCTCCTGCCTTGGGGAAGTCAAACCACCTTTCCAATATCACATGTCCTTGGGCAAATGGAGAAGCTGCTATGCAAGGGAAATAATAATGGACAAGCTGGCACTGTAGCACTCCTGATGAAACCTGGCACAGCTACAGGAATAAATTAAGTTCTACTCCTTTCTATTTGTGATAGCAACACGTTTTCCTCATGCTTCTTTCTAAGATTTTTTTCCTTGGCATCCTGCCAGGCTGTAATCTGAGTAGAACAAACTGTCTGCCCCTTTCCCCACACAAAGAGATGCAGAAACACATGTTACTTTTGGCCTAGTATGAGAAAGCTCTCATTTTCTACATGAATATTTTCTAGTAATATGAGTTGCATGAAAAAATACACTGTTCAAAAAACAGCCTGAAATTTACAAACGTGGCTTGTAGCTTTTTAGCCTGCAATTAATATACTACCAGTCCTCACCATGACTAAATCATATTTCAAAATGCAGTCTAGGGTATCTTCCTCCAAAGGGACAAAACGTTACCAATAAGGGAAGGTCAATTTGATGCCAGGGAGGATTACCAAGAGGATGGAGAAAAATGGAAGCCCTTCTCTTCTCAGATTTGAAACTGGACGTTTGGAATCTGAACACAAATCTGAATATGTGAAAATACGAACATGTGCAAGATTTCTTCTCAATGAAATATCCCAGACTGCATGATTCTCAGTTCTTCACACTGCTACTAGATTGGGCCCATCAACCACAGAAAAGACTCAGTCATTGGAAAGTTGTCCAATCGAGTGTTAAGGAAAATACCTACAATTCATTTATATTCTGAAGCATTCCTTGGATTAAAATAATAGGAGATGGGTTTATATGTATGTGATGAAACTGATTTGACAACTTACAGCATTCAAGTTCCGATGACTTCAAAGTGTGAAATAATGACCCTATTAAAACATCTCCAATGGGATGCTTTACCTGGATAAGCTTCATTTAGTAACAAAGGTGATCTGACTAAAGCTTTATAGAATGTCCCTGTGATTTCCAGGACAATCTGTGTTTCTTTGAGGTCAGATCTGCAGCTCTAAATTACTAACTACAGCACTAAAAGGTCACTGGGTACTGCCAACATATTGAAGATCAAAGCCCCAGAAAAACTTCAATTTTCAAGCCTGCTGGGGCTGTGTTGATACCTGCTAAACAGCAGTATTTCATAATCCTTGGAATGGTTTCCTTTAACAAAGAGCAGGAGGAGTGAAGATAGCAGTATTAGAAGATGGCATCCTCAAAGGATACCACTAGGGTTAGGTTTAGAGACAACAGTAGATATTTGGGTCAAACTATTTAAATAGAAGTAAAAAGGAAATCTCAGCCCTAACTTTTCACATGGTATAGTAAAAGGCACAGAGAGAGAAATGCATTTCATGGTTCAGGGGCAAAGTCCCACCCACACCATTACTCACTTTGTATTGAGAGACTTCCACTCATCCCTCACTGGCTGATCAAGCAGGGACATCATAGAATAATTATCCAACATCAGACCATCAGGGTCATCTGTCTGACCTGGAAGTTTCCCAAGAGGAAAGTCTTTCCATCGTACTTCATCTAGATAAAAACAGTACAAAAACAACAAGTGTGAGTTTCCCAAAGAGATTTCTGAAACACAAGATCACCCTCCCCAAGTCCACAAATACTGCCTCTTGCAACTCAGCCATTCAGCAAATGATCTGAACCAATGTCACAGAAGCAGAGGACAATTTTCCTTCTGTTCTCAAAACATTCAGTTCTATCAAGCTGTTCACATCAGCATATGTAAGATGTCTCTTTTTTTCTTGAGAAAATTTCCCAGTGAATGGAGTATAAGAGTTCAGTCCTCTAGTGGCTGCTTTTTTTCCTTTAGATGTCATTTTGACTCCAACTCCTCTCCACCAGCTTCCTCCTCCTGTGTCTGAGTCCCTCCATGACTCATCCAAAATTCTTAGCTACAGAGACCTCCAACCCCAATAAGAAAATGCAGCTACTGTAACAAAGCTAACAAAACACTAGATATGCTGTTTATTCCTTCTGAAAACCTGTCTTGCTCCTTTCTTTTGTTTGCCACCATGTCATAACAACCATTTTCCCAGAGCATGGAACTCAGGCTCACAGACAAACTGTGCTTTCAAATACCCCCAAGTCTCACAAACAGAAGTCCAAGAAACATCCATATTTTCTTCACCATTCACAGCTGGCATATATGCTGCCCCATCAACTGGATACACTGGTATTTTAAACAAATATTTGGAAATGTTTGGAAAAGCCTAATAAAAAAATAAGTAAGATAGTAATAGCATGCTCCTGGAAAACACACTGACAGTATTTTACAGGCTTAAGTGAAATTAATCCTGAACATAAAACACTGGGAAACCCACATTTTTCAGTAATTTGGCATTTAGATGACTTCGAAGCACAATTTAATTGTGGCCAGGTCCAAAGGGCTGAGATGTCTTTGCATTTCAATTAACATTTGTCAGTGATGAAGACTGTCTAAGTCTTAGAGTCACTTTTTACCTGCAGTGATCTGCCAGGCAGACCCTTGCAGTGCTGCCCTTTTCTCAGCAATAGCCACCATGGTACCAGAATGAGCAAGTCCTTCCAAAGGATTTGTTTCAGTCACCATCTCTTCTTCCTCATCTTCCACTTCCTCTACACCATTGTCTCTCTCTGGCACATCTTCTTGTTTCTCTACAGTCTGCCCTTGATTTTTAACTTGATTTTCTTGCCTGGCTCTCCACTGTAAGCTCTCTAGAGTATAAATTGGTTGTTCACTGCCATCTGAAGAGAGGCCTGGACTGGACAAAGGAGCACCTCCTTCTGTGTAAATGGAAGCAAGATAGAGAAGGTTCTTCCGAGAAGATCGTGGCAAGCGAGGTCTCATGATTGTGAGGATCCTAGAAAGGAAAAAGGGCAATGGAAAAGTCTTAAAAGGGTTGATAAATCTTCAGCTGGAGTATTTTTTGGTTTTAAGTGTTTGTTTTCTCCAGGACAGGTGACTCACATAGCTCATCTAACAGGCAAAATCTGATTATTCCCTGGTCAGTGGATGCTGTGATTAAAATTAATTAAATTAAATTAATTAAGGACTTGGGATACTTCTAACTGAATTCTGCTTTGCTGTTTTCATGTATAAAAGTTAGGAACTGTGGTAAATTCCTATCACCTGAACAGGGTCACATTTCTACCAAGTCACTTTGCTTCTGAAGAGGTTGCCTCTTCAAATACCTTCCCAGATAACCTCTGCTTTCATTTTGAAGGTACGGTCTCTAAAATTCTTTTCCTTCTTCTCTTTGTGTGCAATCAATGGGGAGATGAATAGCAGCAAGCATGGCTTTATATGCACCTGTTACAATTTCTACAAGATGCAAAGAAAGGCAAGGGAATGCAGCTACAGCTCAGCATATCACTAGGGAACCAAAGCTGTTACAGAGCACTGTTTGCTGTTCCTTTTCTAGGTCATAGCATCAAACTTACAGCTGAAGAAGATGTGGGGTTGCCCAGCAGGGAGCTTGCAAGCAACTGTCAGTCAGTCTTATCCACTGCAAAGGAACTTTATGGAGGAACAGCTCCTTCAGAGACACCTGCTTGTTACACTGCTGTTTCTTCTTCCCTTCAAAGAAGATAAGGAAAACAACAGGGTGCTCAAAACTCAAAAATACACCCTTCATCCCTCTGCATTTTTACTGGAACACATTCTCTAATAAGCTGTCATTTTAATCCAAATACATGACCAGAGGTACCAACCAAATACATCAATGTTGTTATTATAAAGGACTTGGCAATGCATGGGCAGCTTGGGTAGCTCCACCAGACAAAGCACTGCAGACATTCCCAAGCTGGCCCTGTGCCCCTCACCCCAGACAGGAGAACCACAAGATGTGTTTGAACAGTATTATCCCAAATAAATGCAGTGTACTGTATCTGGGACCCAGTATCATTCCAGATAGCTCTGCAAGCAGTAGAATGAACTGGGAACCAGCAGCATTCAGGGATCTTGGTACATCACAGATATGCTCATCACTGACTGAAAGCACCAAATCTTGACCTATGACTGCCTGAGATACTGCCAAAATCTTTGTGCAGTCTGAGCCAGATCAGGAGAGGACAGAATAGGCAGCAGATTAAGGGGTGCAAACCTCTGCAAGGATGCAGTATGCCACAGTATAAAAATTCTGTTAGCAGAAGACTGTGACATTCTGAATAAGGCCCTTCAGTGCCCATCTGGAATGAAACCATACAGTCTGCCAATTTTAACAGTTCAAAGAGTCAGGAACTGAAAACAAAATATTACTTATTACTTGTGTGTAAGTTTAGAAGGCATAAAAATCCTGTGATAGGATCAATAAAGAACAGCAGCATTATTTAGTATCTTATAAAGGCAGGCTTCTGTTAAGGGAGAAAAGAACTGGGAACAGGGATCTCATGACACACCACATATAACAGTAACAGATAGCATATAAGGATGTTATTTACTACAAGTATTGATATCTGAAGAAATTAGCACTTAAGGGCTGATATTTCCTGTGAGAAATTAATTTTTCCTATCTTGAGGAGGCTGCAGCAAACTTATCAATAACAATTTCAATTTTTTGCTAAGAAATATGACATGCACAAGCTGCAGGTTGAAAAGTCTAAGAAATGCAACAATAAAAGCTTTATGTTCACATGACAAAATGTATTAATTAGGCTACTGCACTTTTAATGTATAAAGATCCCACCACTTTAACAGCATAATTTTACACTTGTACAGAAGAAACTCTTATGCGTTTTTAAACATAGAGATTCCAGACTTACTCACCAGCATTTACTTTGGCAATGCCATTCAGCAACTCAGAAATCCAGTTGATCAAGAACTGAGGCCGGAGTTCTGAAGAGTCAGAACATCCCTTCAACTCTACAAACATTTTCTCTATTAGGATCTGTGTAAAACTTCGTGAAAGGAGTCCTGACAGCAAAGGCTGCCAAAAGCAGTAAAATGTCGGGGGAATTTTGAATTGCCATACCTCTTTATTTGCTGCAATAAGAAGAAAAAAACAAAACAGAGAAGCCAGAAATTGGTGCTTTGCAACTTGTTTATGAAATACAGGTGTGACACTTGCTCCAAAATAAAGAAGTTTGTTAGATTAGATCACTAATTACTGGATGTTTCCTGAAATCCTCACTGAACCTGAAATTATTATTTTTCTTATGCTAGGCAAGTAAAATAAGTAGCAATTTGATAATTAGCACAAGGAAATTATTAATACAGGAAGATCTACCTGTTTTGCTAATCCCTTTCCAGTTTCAGCTTATTTCACACATAATTAAGAGCTATTCCATCTAAAAAAATATGCTTCAAAGAGAAGGTTCATTGAGCAAAACAACATAAAATCAAAAAGCTTTTATATTTTTCTACTGTTTTATAGTCATGGAAATTTGAGAATCTTTCTTGGAAAGTTCTTTGGCTGTGAAATAGGGAATTTATTCATTTTCATTCCCTCTAGGTGCCTAGTTCTCTTGCAAACAATAAATGCAATTCCATACATATGGGCAGCAGCTTGGAACTAAGATGCAGCTGGTGAATGAGGCTCAAAAAACTCCATCCAATTTGATTTGCTTCAAATATTCAGTGTAGAAGAGAAACTACTGAGAGTTCCTGAAATCAACAACTGCTGCAGAAAAGGGTAGAGATGCAAGCTTTGAAAGATATTTTGGCTAGATATTCGGTGTTGAAGAGATATCCTTCCATCCCAAGAGATTTATGCAAAAGCAATAGCTAAGCATGGCCATAAGGGGTTCTGGAGAACAGGGTAAAAGATGTTTAAGGACAGACAGACAAGAAATATGCAGCCAATTACAGATTTCAATATAACGAGAAAAAAAGAACAGACTTGGTCATAACACTAGCCATGCATTTTCTACATGGGTGATGCACAAAACACTCACCTTCATACTTGATATTTAGCATCTTCAGACAATCCACCTTTGGGATGAGAAAGCCATCACTGAGAAGAGCTTCAGCCACTGTCTCCCTAGAGCAGAGAGACTTATTACTGCCACTTATTCCTTTATGTACCAAAACACCACTAAACAGTTCTGAAACAAGCCTGACTGCCAAATATCTGGAACTGTGAGGAGGGAATGGAGAATTTTTTGTTCGAACAATAGACCTGCTAATGCTGTTCTTGTATGGCATATATATTCATATTCAAAACATCAGGAGTTATAGCTCTTATCTCTAACATGATACTCTCTCCCCTCTGCAGTTACACCAATCAGATTTCTCAAAGCAGGTGAAGATCTCCATGCAAATTTATATGGTAATAAGGAATTCTCAACACACTAGGTCCTAGAGCCTCTGTAGTCATAGAAAGGTAAAAAATACAGAAAATGCCAAGTATTGCCCTGCAATTTTTCAGAATTCTAAAGGTTACTGTGCAATCAAAATCTCTACAAGGTTGTTGGTAGCTTTTGAAGACACTAAAGATGCTGCCTGCCTTGGGGCCAACATTGCTAAGTCTGGGACAACATCTTGGAGACCATGTGGCACAAGGACCATTGCTCATTAGCATAGATCAACAAGTCAGTCCTCAAAGATGCTGAGAAAATTGACTAACTGCTTTCTCTATGATCAGCTACTATGAAATGGCAACTTAATAGGTCTACAGCCCAGTTCAGCACCGTACCTTTCACCTCAGTTCTTTACAGAGACATACCTGTTTTCCTGCATCAGGTCTTTGATCTGAGCCAAAATCCAGTCCACTTCTGAAGAGGAATCAGACCACAATTCTCGAGACTTTGAAAGAGATGGCATAGTCTGCATAACCTGGGTGAAGGAAATAATCAAGCATTAACAAAATATACTCTGATGGCAAACACGAAGACATTATTGCTATGACAAGAAGATGCACGTGCCACATATACTTAATCACCAGTACTTGAAAAAGTTCACAAATGCTCCCCTTTCTTGGAATCTCCAGTAAGTACAGATCTCCTTATAAACCTGAACAAAGTGCCCACATTAGGAACTGTCACAGCTCAAATTGCTTGTTCTCTGTAGTGAAGTTTCCTTTGGCAAGCCATGTATGACAACACTAGCAGATATACCTGACCAAGGAACTAACTAAGGCAACAAGGAAGAGAAAACACACTACCCAAGAAAGAAAAGAGAATTAATGGAAGCGCTGATCATCAGAGTGCACTTACCCGGAACTGCTCATTCTTGTAGGACATCAGAACATCTCTGACTTTTTCTAGAAATAAACATAAATATATCGTTTAAGCAGAAGTTAACTATGTAAGGAAATTCTGCATCTAAGGAAGCTGCTTAGCTTTGCTAAATTTACACTCAAGGAAAGCATCAGTCAAATGAAGCCAGCAATTCTGCTCAGACAACACACTGAAGACTCCCAAAACTCCCAGACTTTTCTAGCAATATAAATTTTCTCAAGTGGGGTTGAACCACGATTTCCATATTTTATCACTACCAGTAGCTAAAGACAGGTAAGTTGGATAAATCCAGACAGCTCAAAACTAAAAATTCCTAAATAGACCAGTGTAGGAAGAAATTGTTCCTATATGCAGTTTATGTTCTGATGCATATTTGTATTCCTTCTGCTTGCATTTTGCATCAATTGCAACAGCGCTACAGCTGATCACAAACCAAAGTGCTAAAAATTTGGAGAAACACTACCAAACCAGTCAGGCAACCCCAGGAATCCACCAAGACCCAAAGAGAAATCCCAAAACCTGAGCTGAAGGCATATGCTAGAAGATGACGCATTTAATCTGCTTTCTCTAGCATATCTAATCCTTGTATCTGCTACTGTTCTAGGAACACCTGCCATGGAATTCCTTGTGTTTCTGACAGGCCTCATGCTGCGGGGTTTGAATCTCCCATGTATCACTGTCCAACTCTGCATTTGCTTCCACCTCCTCCTGCTCTTCTTCCTCATCCTCATCTTCTTCACACAAGTTATTGCCCAGCTGACGGTTCCAATACATCTTTCGTAGCCAGTCCAGCACAACATCACAACCTAATGGAGAACAGGAACTGTTATCTTCTCAGCGAGGATTTCTTTGTTACAGCAAAAAATAACAGGTGGCATATTGCTAACCTGTATTATGAAAATAAATGCTGTTAACCAGTTATGAATTCTGAAAACACAAAAAACTCCATTATTGAAAACGTGAGCAAGTTAAAAAAACACAAACAAATCCCACAAAAACCAAACTAAAAAAAAACTTCCAGAAAAACTAGGAA
This sequence comes from Sturnus vulgaris, assembly GCF_052056855.1. NCBI lineage: Eukaryota > Metazoa > Chordata > Aves > Passeriformes > Sturnidae > Sturnus > Sturnus vulgaris. The sequence continues at coordinate 11,560,495 of NC_142256.1, read as the reverse complement.
AAAAAGAATACAGTATCACAGGCATGGTAACCACACATCATTTTTTGGAGGGAAAAAAAAAAAAAGATTGGATACTGCTATGGCACTGCACCTTGCTCAAGCTAGGTCAAATTTAAACAGCAACTAGGTCCCTGCAGTGGCATTCTGATAAGAAAATGAGTCAGTACTTTAGTATCACCATAGATACTGTGTCAACATATTTATGGTGATATGACATAGAGGCTGTCAACACAGCATCTACAACAATAACAATTTTTTCTGTGCAGGGACTACACTATACATACATTAGATAGAATGGAAAGAAAATGCCTTTACTTCCATCAGCATTTTCCCAATTCAATCTAAAGACCATGCTGAAGATTATTTAATTGGATTCTCAAGCTTTAACCCAAAATTCCCAAGAATCTCTTCAAATGCTATGAGCTGGTCATTCACTCATGCTTGCAGTATCCACATTTCTCCCTAAATGGGATTTTTAAAGAGTCTTAGGTATTGCTAAGGAAAAGCTTTTACCTATCTCCCCAATATGAACTTCCTGTGCTGTAAAAAAGCAAAAGCACCAAACTGTTGCAACCAGCTGTTATTGTTTCGAGTAATTTTTTCAGGGATAGAAGAAAGCCTCTGAACATCTTGCCCTGTGAGGAAGCACAACCTGGAGCCACCGGACACAGCTCAGCTATCCTGGCAGGGCACTGGCAAATCCTCTCAGTGTCTGACATCACAGCTCTCCCTGCCAGGACAAGCGTGCTGCCTGTCCTGCAGCACCCCAAAACCGAGGCAAGGCGCTCCCCTCAGAGCCTGCAGCACTGGCATTGCCACCCCAACGAGCCTCAGGCCAGCCCTCCCCATGCCGGCTGCTGGTGGCACTCACCCTTGCGGCACAGGGCCAGCCGTGGCAGCTTCCCGTGCGTCAGCTCGTGGCGGAGATCCACGACCCACACGGGGATGTTCACCTGCAACGACAGCCAACACATGACCCCTCTGCTCCCACTGCACCAGGCCACACCTGCAGGCAGCCCTGCAAAGCTGCACACAGCCTCTGCCAGGTGGGAACAGCACCTTGCTGGCCACTCCTGCGCTAGAGTTCCCCTGCTTCCCACTTCAAGAGTGGGCCAAGATGCCTCAGCTCTCTGATGCCACTCCTCCTGTGGCCTAGGATCAATACAAACTTGCATTTTATAGTTTCAGTGTTACACACAACAAGAGATTTCTTTTTAGACAGAGGCGTTACATGTAATTTAATGATACTGCGAAGCAGATAAACTATATTTACATGGATGAGACATTGTAGATAACTATATATCAAAGATACAAATAATATCATATATAATACTGAAATTTACATGGAAATTTGCACGCAGTTTTTTGCAGCTTTCCTGAGGACAACTACCTTTAACTATGCAAGATCTTTGCTTTTAAGCTTGATCAGTTTTAAAAAGTAAGAAGCAGAACCTTTGTCAAAAACCCAGGAAAAAAAATATAAATCAATTCATCATTCTCACATAGGGGCCCAAACACATACAGAAGAGTCTCAAATACTGTCTGTCCTTCACTGTCAAAACTTATTCAGTCCCAGGTATGATGTTCAGTGCAGCTGGCAGTAAAAGGACTCAAGTTGGCCCTGCTACTGCAATTACAGCTTGAAACCTTTCTCCTTCACACACAAGTGGAAAAGCTCACCTGAAGAACGAGACACGAGATGAAAATACCTGCAAATGTGAGTGCTTTTTATGTATAGCCTTGCTTGTCAAAGACTAGGATTTATAAACCACAGATTTAGCTCTTTTTCCTACCTCAGTAGCTAAGAAATAAAAATGTGTGACAGTATGTCAAGTGGGACTACACACATGTAAATCAAGACTTTTGATCACATGTAATTCAAAACCTGTTTAAAACTTTGTACCTGGAATAAATGAGCATCTATATCTGTCATTTTGGTTACGAAAGAATGACCTCCCACAATTTCATCCACTCAGTGCTGCTAATAACCTATGCATATGCTTTCTGTATAGATGTAAATTATCAAGCAACTCTTATTAAATAGTTACCTCTTTGGCTAATTGTCTCAGAGGAATGCTGACCATCTTCTGTTTCCTTTCCGTGATCAAGTTGACAAATCTGCATGCAGGTTACAGAAAAGATAAATGATTATCAAAAACTGCAGAGAAACTTAGAACTCCAGAGACAAACTCCCCAAACCCTGTGGTCCCAGAGATGCAAAGAGAACTCAGACAGTGGAATAATGACATCTGTCCAGGTCTTTCTCTCAAAGCACGAGGGCCTTGAGAGCCCTTACCTTACAAGAGCCAGTCCATAAGAGAGGATGAGCTCATGTGACTTCACCCTGCCAGATGAATCGAGGACCTTACAGCGAATCAGTTCTGCCGTGCAGTCCACTGCAAGAGGCATTTTTGGACCGTACCTGGAGGCAAAGGAAAACCAGGTGAGCAGGCCCACACAAATACACTCACCCTGTAAAAAGGGCAATGTTCTCGCCACATTTTGTGCTCTGTGGTACAAAACAGCCTAAGAAATGGTACCCTGAGACAGTATCAAAGGCTCGTTGCACAAGGCTTCTATTGGAACAGAGTGGTTACATGGTTACTCCTAAGTACTTACTGATACACTAAGCACATATACAAGCTGCTTTACCTAAGCGGTCTCGTGTATGCAGGCAGCAGAGGCAATTCAGGGCCCTAGGATATGCTCACTGCCTCGAGAAATCAGCCCATGAAGTTTCGGGCATGCAGGGCTTCGGCTTCCCCTGCTCCCACGGGGCATACGCTACCTGGAGCCTCCCGCAATAAAGAAGGAGCCCCTGCAAGACGGGCCCGCCTGCCCGACTGCACCGCCGGCCTCCCCACACAGCCCCGGCCGCGGAGCCGCTCCGGTGGGGAGCAGCGCTCGGGTCCTCGGCGGCTCCCGGGCCAGGGCCGTGAGTGCTGGGCACAGGGCACAGAGCGGCCCCATCCAGGGACCGAGGGGCGGCCCCGAGAGCCCCATCCAGGGACCCAGGGGCGACCCCGAGAGCTGCATCGCGCTCCCCGTCCGCGGCCCGTACCGGCTCTTCCACGCCGAGACGCGGTCCAGCGCGTCCTGCTGCAGCCGGCTGTCCCCGCAGTACAGCCCCACCATCACCTGGTCCCACTCCGCCCGGCCCCTCCACGCCACCACCGTCCGCGGCGGCTTCAGCCGCCTACGGGCCGGGGACGAGCTCGGTCGCCCGCGGCTCCAGGCCGGGCCCGCGCGGGCCGCCATGCCGCCAGTGCCGTTCCTCGCTCCGCCTCCCCGCGGGCCGTGCCCGCCCCGCTCCTCCCTGCCCCGCCCTGCCCGCGCCGCTTCCGGTTCCGGTTCCCGCGCTCGCCGCGCGGGCTGGGTGCGGCCGCCTGAGGGGAGGCTGAGCCGCGCCTCATGGAGGGCTGCGGAGGGGCCGCCGCCAGTGTCTCGGGGGCTCGGGGCAGTGCAAAACAGGCGCGTTTCCCCCTTGTGCAGCTGCGGGGAGCCGAGGGACGGCGACGTGTGTCCAGAATCAGGGCGAGGGAATCTTGCGAGAAAGCCTAGGACCATCCCCAGCAGCCACACCATGTGCCCCATATAATGTTTAAACGCTTCTTGAACTCTGTCAGCCTTGGTGCTGTGACCACTTCCCTGGGGAGCCTGTTCCAGGGCCCAACCACCCTCTGGGTGAAAAGTCTTTTCTTAATAGCCAGCCTAAAGGTCCCCTGACTCAGCTTGGTGCCATTTCCTTGAGTCACTGGTCATGAGAGTGAGGAGATCCGTACCTGCCCCTCCACTTCCCCTCGTGAAGATGTTGAAGGACACAACGAGGTGTGACCTCAGTGTCCAGGCTGAACAAACCAAGTGACCTCAGCCACTCCTCATCAGGCTTCCCCTCCAGACCTCTCCCCTTCCTCCTGGCCCTCCCTTCCTTTGGCCCTCCTTTGGATGCCCAAAACAGCACAGAGTAGCCAAGGTGGGGCAAACACACTTCTTGGTGAAGAACTTTTTTCTAATATCCAACCTAAACCTCCTCTAACACAATGTCAGGCCATTCCCTTGGGTCCTGTCCCTGGTCACTGAAGGGAAGAGATCAGTGCCTGCTCCTCCTCCTCATGAGGAAGCTGTAAATTGATGAGGTTTCCCCTCAGTCTCCTCCAGGCTGAACAGACCAAGTGACCTCAGCCTTGCTCATCCAGGTTCCCCTCAAGACCCTTCACCAGTTCTTCATTTTTGTGTAACAAAGCCACTGAACTACTAGCCAAATTATCTACATGGGGGTGTTTTGTTCAAAAAGAAGCACATAATCTACACTACTCAATACCATTTTAATGTAATTTACTTTCTTGAGGCATAGATATGAATTATGAATATTCCTCTTTTAACTGGATAGTCTTGTTACATATGCATAATTATGAAATAACTGAAGTTTTTGAGATATAAAAAACTCGACATCCCGTTGTTTATATAGCAGGATGATGTGCTCAGATTACTTTACTTAGGAAGTAAAAAATTCAGTATACAATAACCTTTAAGTTTTTTAATTTCATGAAGGCTGTATTTTTATTTCAGCTTTGATTAAGTTTTGTCTTTATGTATGATTTTCCTGTGCACAATAGCATTTTAAGGCTGCTTTATTTTTCTCGAAACATGAGGTAACTTCCCTCTATTCCAGTGCAATTATAATGAATTAGTTTTTGTCTAACGTGAAAGAAAAAGCACTGCCAACATTTCAGGCACAAAGCACATGAGAAGTTGGAGAGGCAATGATAGCTGGTAATATGTTTTAATTTTGAATCAGAATAAAAAAAACCAGAATCTGAATATCTCTTAAGAATCAGATTGTCAGGATGCAGTGGGGGCCAGCAATTCCTGGCAGGTCAGTGAGTGAGCCAGAACCAAGCACGAAACCAAAACTGACAGAGCAGAGTCTTCATCAGCCAGGGCCCAGCTGGGCAGGACCAGGTGAGGTTTGCTGAGCTGGGCAGACCCAGAGATGGCAACCAGATCCAGCCAAGACTCCTCATCAGGAGGCAAAGCCATGCTGGTGAGGAGTGAATCTGCAGACCTTGTTTAGAACCTTTGCCAGGGCCACACAGACCAGTTACATCCAGAGAGAAGCAATCCCTTTGGTAAGACCACAATGAGACATTTTGATTAAAACCATTTAGTTGCAATAAAGACGAAACAAGAAAAAAATATATACGTGTTTTACATGAAGATACAATAGTGTGTTGATACAGAAGTAATGTCCAAAATAAGAAAGATGTAATGAAGCATTTTTAGCTCATGAAAATCTTCCCATCTTTGTTGGTTAGAAAGTGAAAAAACCCCACTTTTCATAGAATCATAGAACGTCTCAAGTTAGAAGGCACCTATAAAGATCATCAAGTCCAACTCCCCATTTCTTGCAGAACTAAACCATATGACAAAGTGCAATTTTGCCTCCTGTAATTAAGGTTATCACTAAAAATAACATATTCTTACAAAACAGCTTAGGATTTTTCAGTAAAAAATTACTTCATGCGTGCTGCCCAGTCCTGCTAACTTGAACTGACCTGTGAATCAGCGTGGGATAAATGCAGCTCCCCCTCCTTTTGCATGTTCCCAGCACACCCCAGTGTGGAAGCATGAGCAGTTGCTTGTCACTGGAAAACATCAACACAGCTTCATATGGTGCAGAAGTGATGGGGAAATGGGACCTGTGCTTGGCAACTTGGCCTTGCCAAGAAGGTGAGAGTCCTTCTTTTCTCCAGACCACACTTTTGCCTCATGGAGTCTCTTAGCTGCATGTTTCCCAAGCAAGAGGAACACTATGAGGCATTTTGCTTTAGTGAATGATAATGGAAAAGCACTGCTGCCTCTGGTGTTACCCGTTATGAGAGGAGTTTGTGGTTTGCTTCCCTGATGATTCCAGTGTAGGAAAGGAAAGGACTTAGTCTTATCTGTGCTTATGACTGGCTCCTTTGGCCTTGCTGGGCAGCTGGTAATTATAGAATTATAGAATACAGTGAGCTGGAAGGGGCCCACAAGGATCAGTGAATCAACTCTTAGGACACCCTAAGAGCCCCACAATGTGCCTGAGATCATTTTCCAAATGCATCTTGAACTCAGACAGGCCTGGTGCTGTGACCACTGCCCTGGAGAGCTTTTTCCAGTGCTCAGCCACCCTCTGGGTGAAAAGCTTTTTCTTGATATCCAAGCTAGGGGTAGACGAGGGCAATGGCATAAAAATGGATGGCATTGGGTCCCCAGATGTGATTTTTGGCTGTGTGGTTTCCTTAACCAGCCATGCCATACACTTTGTGCTTAGAAGTCACTGTCTTCCTAGTGACTTCAGTCACCCCCAATGCTTTTATTCTTACCCTATTCCAGAACTCCATCCTCTTTCACTTAAAAATAACATATTTAACACAAATTGTCTCACAGTATGTTAAGGACTAAGCTGCCTCTGATGCCCAACATGCTAGATTAAATTCAAGGTCATGAGGTATCTGCTAGTCTCTTAGACCCTTTGGCACTTCCTTGTGAGCTTGATTTCCTATCTAGGTTTCTAAAGAAATTAATTTTATGCCTTCCCCTGCCAGCCAAGCCCTTCCACACTAGCATTGTCTGCTCATCAGGAGCAGCAGAGAGGAAGAATTGAGCCCTCTTCAGCAAGACAAAATGAGCTATACTCACTGTAGCTTTCTTGTTCAAATGAGATTTCAGGGTATAACTGCACAGAATTAGGTACTTTACTACTACTGCAAGTGGAAGCCTGACCAAGGTAGCTAACTGTGCTGTGTCCCACATCCTTTTCTTGCATTGATTTGCAGCTCCATCTCCCTGCCCCTTTTGCCACAGAGTGGCACCAAATTAGCTGATGCAATTTGATCTTGTGACTTCCAGCACAGTTGCAGAGCTTGTGAGGTGAGCAGGATTTGAACTGAGATAGAGGACTGCTCACTGTGGCCATTCATCACTATTAAATAATATTACCTCCTACTTGCTTCCTAGCCAGTGATATCCTGAAAGCAATTAGAAGTTCAGTACTCCCGTCCCTCTCTTCTGTTTTCTTAATATTGTCTACATTCAGTGGGCTGGGATTTCCAGTGATTTTAGCCATGTTAACTCCATAGCATCCATCTGTGCTCCCTGTGCTTTGAACATGGTGCAGTTATTAGACCCAACCTGTTCCAGGCTGGAAAAAAAAGCTTTAAGTCCCTTCAAGAAAACTCCTAGTCAAATGTTTCATTATGGGAAGATCCAGACCTGATCCACTGCTTCTGTTTTTCCCTACAAAGGCTACGACAGAGGTGGATACTGCTCACAGAAGGGAAAGTATTGTCAGAGTTACTGTAGCCATTAAATGGATGAGAGGGGCCACTGACACTCAGGGCACTTTCAGACAAATAATCCATTTTCTTGCCCACCCTGAATACTGCCAGCACCATGACTGGTGAAAACTTGTTGTGCTAGTGCAGGCAATGACTTTCCTGGGCCCTCAGGGTATGGAAAATTTAGAGTTTGGTGCAGCACACTCACACAATCTTTCAGCCTGCATCTGCAGAGCCTGTCTGCACAGCCTGTCAGTCGCCAATGTGACTCAGCAGCATAGGGAAATTCAGTTTTGGATGGTGAAGTCAGAGCCTGGTGAAGCCCCAAGCTCTGACTCACAGAAAGCAAATGCATTTGACATATGCTGGACGTGAATGAAAGTTCCCAAATCTGGATGTTCCTCAGGACTCAGGAACAAGCACCCTCAAGACATGTGCTGGCACTCAGATGATCATGCTTTAAAGTATTTGCTCACTGGGGTGCAAGTCATACTCTTTCCAGATATTTCTGCCTTTTACTGTTTCTGTGCAATTGTAACATTGCTCTTCTGGATACATTTAGATTTGATGCCATTGTAGTTGTCCAAACTTGTTTTCATTCTGATCCCACAATGTTTGCAAATAAATGTTGGAAAATCCTTGGTGACTGAATGATGGGAGAGTGTGTATATTTAGGAGGGTCTGTCCACTTACTGTGGCCAGGCAGCTTGTAACCACTCTGATGCTACCACATGTTAAACAAACCTGTTTTCAGCCTGAAGGCTGTGCCTGGAAAAACAGCTGATTGCAGTAAGGCCAAATCTTTCTACCTAACATTCTGAGTATCCTTCTTTCAGCCTACCTCTGCCTGCAGAGAAGCTCTGGAGGAAACTGGTCAGGAATGAGTCTCAGAATCCTCATCAGAGGCCTTAATTGTAGCCACCCTCTGCCCTGGCTGCCAAACTGCAGAAGTCATTCTCTGTAACTATCTAAGAAGGATACAGGGGTGATGTAGTGATTTTGATTTTAATCTAATGCTTTATTGGTTTTCTTCGAAGAAAATCTCCATCCCACCATTTATTTGAGAGGAAAATATGAAATGAATATCCTTCCCCCATCCCAGCCTTGCACAAAGCTGACACTCTGTGCCTTCTGTGTTAGCAATATTAATGATCATATCCATATCTATTCATGTAGTTCTTGGCAGCCAGTATGGCTTTACAGCATAGATCAGGTTGTAGATTTAGGCAATTGCTTTTTGTCTGTTAAAAAACTTGTTACAGAGTGAACAATTCTCTCATGTTGGAGGTGTATTTAATAATAATTGGTTTGCACAGGACTTCATCTTTATGCTGATTCCCAAAGATGAGCTACTTGATCTGCACAATTTACCAGTGGGTGAGTTACAATTTGTCTTTTGGATTATTAAAGAAAGGAAAGCCTCAACCCCTCATTCTGCAAAACATTTGAGATTGTGTTTCATTTTGAGTGTGTCTGGGAGTGAGGCACCTATTTAAGTGAGCTTAAGACCCCAGATACCTGGTTGGGGCAAAAGCTTCCTAATTATTCTGGACCAGAGTAGACTCATGCTGGAAGATAATAAATGTGTGAGCATTGCTGTAATGGTCTTTCTCTCACAGCCCTAATTAGATGCCCCAGGTAATAACATCATTAGTAATAATAATGAAGCCAAAACATCCATGGTTTTAATGCAGTTTGTATCAGCTTGTCACTGACCATAGATAACTACTTGAGTAACTTAGAGTGGTGAAATTACATCTTCATGGTTCCTGTTCCTTCTGCTAACTGCTGTAAATTGCACTTCACAGTTGCATCATAGATGCAAAGTGTAAGTCCCTCTGACTGTATTTTTTTCTAAAAGGTTTCTTGTCTATCTGTTCTTGAACTTTATGAACTGGAGACCTGCAATTTCTAAATGCACCAAACAGAGCCATGGTACTCTGAGAAAGACTTTCCATATCCTAGTAGTTTTACTTCAGTGAGTGTCTCAGGCTTATCTCCATTTGAGAGATTTCTCAGCATGATTAAACTGTCAGTGTTGTTGATGTTGCATAAATGGAGAAAACTAGACAATAAAAATAAAATTATTTGCTACTCTGTCCCTTCCTACCTGGTTCCTGTCTAGACTTGCAGAATCATAGATTATGCTGAGCTGGAAGGGACCCTGAAGGATCATTGAATCTAACTCCTGCACAGAACCATCCCCAAGAATCCCACCATATGCCTGAGAGCATTGTTCAAACGATTCTTGAACTCACAGAGCCTTGGTGCTGTGACCACTCCCCTGGGGACTCTGTTCCAGTGCTCACTCAACCACTCTCTGGGTGAAAAGCTTTTTCTTGATATCCAACCTAGACCTCCCCTGACTCAGCTTCATGCCATTTCCTTATGTCCTGTCATTGGTCATGAGAGTGAAGAGATCAGTACCTGCCCCTCCACTTCCCCTTGTGAAGATGTTGAAGACCACAATGAGGTGTCCCCTCAATCTCCTCTTCTTCGGGCTGAGTAAACCAAGTGGCCTCAGTCACTTTTCATAAGGCTTCCCCTCCAGACCCCCCCCCCCCCCCCCATCCTGTGGTGCTCCTTTGGACCCTCTCTAATAAATTAATGTCTTTTTTACATTGTGGTGTTCAAAACTGCACACAATATTCAAGCTGGGGCTGTACCAGTGCAGAGCAGAGCAGAACAATCCCTCTCATGCCCAACTGTGATGCTGTGCCTGGTGCCCCCCAGAACACCATTGGCCTTCCTGGCTGCCAGGGCATTGCTGGCTCAGATTCAACTTGCCATTGTCCAGGATCCCCAGGTCCCTTTTCCGTGGCAGTGCTCTCCAGCCTCTTGTTCCCCAGTCTGTACATACAGCCAGGGTTGCCCTGTCCCAGTACAGAATCTGGCCCTCGTAAAACTTCATACAGTTGGTGATTGCCCACTTTAATTTGTCCAGGACTCTCTGCAGAGCCTCCCTGCCTTGAAGGGAGTCAAGAGCTACTCACAATTTAGTATCATTGGCAAGGTTACTTAGTATTCCTTCAAGTCCTGCATCTAACTTGTTAATGTTGAAGAGAACTGGGCCAAGGAAGCCAATCAGTGACAGGTCACCAGCCTGGTGATACCCCATTCACTGTAACCCTTTGTGCCCAACCTGTGAGCCAGCTGTTCACCCATCTCATAACATGGTTATTCAGCTGGATATTTTCAGTGTGCTGGATATTTTATCCAGAAGGATACTGTGAGATACAGTGTCAAAAGCTTTGCTGAAGTTGGAAAAGATTACATCAGTTGTCTTTACTAGATCAACTAGGTGAGTTGCTCAGTCATAGAAGGAAACATGTTGACAATCGAGACTTCCCCCTCATGAAGCCATGCTGGCTGTGACCAATGCCTACATTGTCCTCCAGGTGTTTTTCAATACTTCCCAGAATAATATTTTCCATGATTTTAATGGTCACTGTAGTGAGACTGACCAGGCTGCAGTTTCCAGGGTCCTCCTTCTTGGCTTTCTTGAAAACTGGAGCAATGTTCACCAGCTTCCAGTAAGCTAGGATCTCTCTGAATTCCCAAGACACTCAAAAATCATCAAGAGGAGCTTTGCAGTGACGTCAGCAGCTCTTTTAGGATTCTTGGTTGAATCCCATTTGTGGAGATCCATCTGGAGCAGCAGACCCTGCACAATTTCAGGGTCAGCTGGGAGTTGATCATTCTTGCAGTCATGGTCCTCCAGCTCAGGGCACTGAGACCCCAGATGCATGCTTCCTTTACGCATTTTCATTTACAGAAAACTTCTTCAATATTTGCAGTCTTTCTCATCTCAGACTTCCTTTGACACTGCTGTAAATGAGACATCCTCCATAAGCTCCTGCAATGCTGATATCTTCTTTAGAGTGAGCCCCTTCCAGGTACTCCTTAATATTCCTCCAAACTGCACCTACTTGTGTGCACTCTGCTAACCCAGTGCAACAACAATGAGCTGGAAGTATATCACAGAATCACAGAACATTCTGAGTTGGAAGGACCCACAAGGATCATCATGTGCAGCTCTTAAGTGAATGGCCCATTGGGGATCAAACACACAGCTTTGATATTGTTAGCACCCTGCTCTAACAAACAGAGCTAATGCCAGGTTCTCTATAGTCATGAACTGCCCTGGAGCCAATTAGTCTGTTTCACCTTATTAGAATCCCTTGTCTTCTGGATACCACCTTACATCTTCCTCCTTCCTGCCTTTGTATTAATAGGTTGGAAAGGACACAATGTTTAACATTCATACCGTGCATCACTGGTACAAGCAGGACCTGAAGCCTAGCACCCCTCCCTCTCCTCTGAAACTGAAACTGAAAACTGATGTGTGTCACAGATTGTGGTGCAGTCTCTGGGTAAAAGTCACTTGCATCCTTGCTCTGACCCAAGCCCTGAAAATGTGGCCTTCTCCTCCTTGGAGTCCATCAACCCATGCCATATATTTTCAGATGTGCCTGTGCGGCAATAAAATACAAAGAAAACTTTGCCAGGGAGATCTTTTCTGTGACTCATCTGTGCTAGGAGGGGAGAGTTTCTTTTTCATGTCTCAGCTGGGAGCGGTCCATCCTCCAGTTCCTCAGCAGGCCAGCTTCTGACGTGTTTCTGAGCCATTGCACTAACACAGTGTGTGCTGGCCCAGAAAGGGAGGACTGTGCTCTCTGTCAGTTATTTGAGGGGAATCATCCTTTTTAAAAATATGCCTTTCTGTCTCCCTCCCCCACTTTCCTTTTTCCTCCTTCAGTGTTGCCACCTTGTAGTATTTTAATCAGAGGAAGCAGATATATCAAGGAAGTCAATGGCAGGGGCGAGGTGGGTGGGGGGGGGCAGAGAGGAAGAGGAGGAAAATCACATCACAGCCCAGTCTGCCAGTGTAAACACTTGATGATTTCCTGTTATTGTAGCCTAAAATGTACCATGACATCATTTGCAGGCCTCCCAGAATCACCCAGAAGGAGGAAAAGCCAGCATTCCCAGCCCGCCCCCAGCGTGAATCCAGAGCATTCAGACCCTATAAGGCAGTGAAGCTCTGCAAGCAGCATAGATAGTGTTTCGAAAGTTTTCTTGTTCTTGGCAATGTGGAAATTTCACAAACAGGAAAAACTGCTTTTACTTTTCCTAAAGGGGAACCGTTTATGCCTCATGAAATATTAATGCCTTGAACTACGGTTACTTTAGAGGCAGAGCTGAAATACATGAAATGTTCTTAGCTGAGGATAAACACAGGGAAGCCCCTCACCAAAATCACATCACTTCATCATTACTTTTTTATAATACCCAATTTCATTCCAAATCACTCTACACATAAGGCAGTTAAGTCAGAAGCTGTGGATTATATAAAATAGTACAATATGAAATTAATCTGATACTTTTGAAAGGTGAAGCTAGCTCTCAATATAGCAGATATTGCCAGTGAAATGTTCTTCCTCCATTTCTGAGCATTAAATCAATTCCTGGAAAGTGAATAGCCAAGCTCTGTGGAGCCTGGATACACAAACTATCCTAGAATTTGACCCAACAAGTCAGATTTCTGTCTTGGTTACAGTTAATCACTCAGTCTGCACCACTGTAAGGAAGAGTAGAATCAGGTTGCTAGACATGGGCTCTCATAACTTTTTTGAGAAGGACAATAACTAGGATGATTTCACAGCACACTCTTCAGCTACAATCTCTTTGGGCAGACTTTCATGTGACCACAGTGGGATATCTGCAAAATCTGGTTTTTTTCCTAAACAAGGTTAAAAACTTCATAAATACAGTACCATATATGTAATCATTTGGACTCATACCCTCCCTTGCACACCTGCCAACTGCCTGGCAAACATCAGTAACTGCAGTGTAACTTTTTGTTATTGAAACATGAGGAATCAGTGTTTTCATGCTATACGTAAGGAAAATGAGATACTGAGATTCTGTTCTACAGAATAAAATGAGTTGTCTTAATCTGGTTTAAAGCTAATTATATGCTTCCAGATAGTATCAGAATATTAGATTTGTGTTGCCACAAAGTAGACTTGAAATTCTGAAGAAAGTCAGTCTAGAGGAGAATACAAGCAAGTATAATAAATAAAGCATACCTGAGACTGATATTAGAAGGAAACAGAATGGTCTTGCAGTTTACTGGACACAAAGTAAAATTATGTGTACATTTTGCTGGGTTTACTCTCACTTGGACTTACTGGAATACAAAAATGGGCTATTCCCCACGAGCTATTTTTGGATAGGAGAACCAAGCCATTCAATTCTTCATCACGCTGATCTCTTTTCAAAGCTATATATACAAGATGATTATCACTCATTGAGTAGTTTGCTCTTCATTCCCAACGCTACAGGGTGCAGCCCTAGGAACTGAAATGAATTTATGCACAGCTGTACCAGGACCCTGCATCCAATGAAGTCAAGTGCTAGGTTTTAATGACAACATCAGGACCTTGCAGGCTTACACCCAGCTGTGCTGCAAGAAAGGCACCAGGACAACAAAGTGCTCAGGCACCCTTGTGAGAGCTGTGGGGTGCCCAGGCCTTGAATTGACTTCTGTTATTCTGTGTCATTACAGGGCTGAGGTCATTGGGTGGGCTTGGCAAGGCAAGAGAGGAGATTCTTCTTCCAAACACTGAGCTTGCCACGTCCTTTGTGCAGTTATCCTGTCTCTGGGATTTTTGCAGAGTCATATGCAGGAAACTTGTGCCTGCACACTGAGAGGGGAGATGGCAGCAGGGCTGTGTACCTGGCAGAGGATGGGTGGCCACAGCTTTGGAGTCAGGGGACAGGTACCTGTGGAGATTTGTGAGGTGTGAATGTTCATCTAAAATACTGTTTTTTGTGTTTCTAGGATATTGATCAGTGTTTGTGCAGGAGGAAATCTGGGTCATGTGCTGAGTCTGATTGCATTCCCCCAGCACAGGGATGACTTTCTACATGAGACTGCTTTTGCTTGGTGCTTACACACTGCAAACTCCTTCAGTGCTCTGCATGGCAGGTTTTTGTTCGGGTGATTTTTGATATAGGTGGTCTTTGCTGCTAATTGTTTCTCCTTTTGGTTTTATGGCCTGATGTGATATGATGTTTCCTGGACCTGGGCGTGATAAAAATGACACAGTAGTGTGATGTAGTATGATTGGGATTTATGAGAATTCTTCATCCCTTATGACAAATATGAAATGATGTAGGGAGAAGATCAGAAAAGTTGAAAAAGTAGAACTAATGGAAGTTTAGGTTATGATATATTTGGGAGGGGAGCAAAATGTGCTTGATTCCCACTTGTTTGTACAGGATTATCTCTGCTTACAGCCAGGCTAAATCACTCAGGAAAGTTTGACTCCATTTTTTGGGAAAAAACTAGGCAAAATCAAAGTGAATGTGGAAGAGCAATCATTCCCTAGGGCAGTAAAGCCAGATTTAGGACTCTGAGTATCAGACCAGAAACAAATCGATCTGGAATACAAAGAGCCAGTCCAGAGGTGGCTCTTTCTTCCAGTTCAAATTTATTAAATTCATTATTGCATTTGTTTGTTCCAGGAAGACAGATCAGACATCACCTGTCCACATACCTATAGACTTATGCCAGATCAAATTTCATCTCTGCTGAAGTGTTTTGGCATTAAAGCATGAAGTCAGCAAAACTCAAAATGCCCTCACTAATCAGACAAAAATGTCCTGTCTGCTTCAGATGAAAAGTTCACTGTCAGCGATACAGAACTGTGTGAATCCAGTATTAGTATTCACAGAAACTCAGCTTGTGTGAAAAAAATCTTCTAAAAGAAAATAAATACCTTGTTTGTATTTCATTGGTCTACTTCCTCTAAATTCTTTAAAATGGAAATTGCCAGAAAATTCAATTGAAGGGATACTGACACAGTTCACATCTATGGTTTGGCACAGATTCAGGTAATTTGAACTCTTCTTGTGATTCCTGCAGAGTCCTTAGCAGAGCTTTTAACACTATTTTTAACACTTTCTTACTGTAGGATCTCCAGAGTTTCTCAGGGACCAGTGGTTTATCTAATAAAATAAAAGGCCTATTCCCTATCAGTCCCCCAGAATACTCATACCGAATGAATCCTGGGAAGCTAATGCCATAATATTTTTTGCTTTTGGGCCTCAGAGTGCACTGCAATAGTTAATTAAGACTATCAGCATCCCAGTAATTAAGCATTGACTGGGGAAATTGAGGCAAGACAGAACAATTTGCTGTAATTCCTCTTGAGATAAATGAGCCATTCTTTCAAAGCAATCCATTTTCTCAGAGAGAAAGCATCAGCCCAGAGGTGGATTAATGAAATACAGTGTGGTCTGGTGATGTACTTCACCATTTTTTATGTGTAGTGAGGCAATATGGGGTTTAAATTTTGTTCCAAGAAAGCTCAAGTTACCTTGGCAGGCTGTGCAGGTGGTGCCTGACCATGTGTTGGTTAATATGGAAGTGGATCTTCTTGTCTGAGTTGCTGAAATGAAATATTTACTGAACTGACATTGCCTGAAATCTTTACTATAAATTATATTTTTATTATGTCTTTATGATACTATACTGTATTTTTCTGTATCTTTACTATAAATTGTGTCATTGTAAACATTGAGTTGAGGACATGATGACCAATGATAAGAACAAGTTTGCTTCTGTGCTATGCTCTACCTTGCTACTCTGTCCTAACTTACACCATCCTGTTCCTTTACTTATTATGTTTCTGAAAGCATTTAGCTTCTACAAATGCAGCAAGTAATAGGGTTAGCAGAAAATAGGAATGGACTTTCAAGAAACCACCTAGTACATATTTCTGTCTTTAAAGCAAAGTTGGCTATCCAACTTCATATTTTCTGGCAGTGCCAACCACGCTGCAGGAAACGAAATACTAAGGTCAGCCAGTGGAAGCCCTTGGAGTTCTATGGCAAAGTGAGCTCAGTTTCTAATTCTGTCCTCCACTGTCTTTGGTGATAGTGACAGGGTCTGCATGCCAAGTCCAGGATGGGGCCTGTCCCAGTTTCTCTGTATGACTGAAAACCTCTCCGGAGCAAATCAGCTCCAAACTCAAGCAAACTCAAGCCCTATGGTCAGGGAAATGCAGGAAATATGTATGGTGGGGAAGGAGAAAACTCCTGGGCTTGGAGATCTTCTCAAAATATGTTTGGACTTAAAATCTGATTTTGACATTAGAGGCTTTTATCCTTGTTGTTTTAACTCAGGAGATTTCCTTTTTGTAAGAATGAGGAAACAGAAATTGGTTAAGTGAGAGAAAAAAATTGTAAGACAAAGCAAAAAAGCCATGGCTGTGTTTTAAAGGTAGAAGCCTGTGTTCCTTATGAAGGCAGAAGAATTCTCCTGAAGCAGAACAGGCATAACTGGGGCTGAGTTCCTGCTTCTTTGTGCCTGTTGCTGAAGACAGGAAGTTCTGTGACACAGAACAGCCAAGAACACAATATGTATCTATATGTCTATATATGTGCCTACCTGTCAATCTGTGATCTATCTAGCTAGCTAGCTAGCTATCCACCTGTAATTCCTCTTACCTACTCACTCTACTTGTACAAATATCCTAAATCTCTTAATTCTCTGCATTTTTTCATCAGAGATAACATGTGCTTAGCAAAAACCTAAGAAAAACGAAATGATGTCATGCCTTCATCTATCTGGGCTGGGTGGCATGTTCTGAGTAGTGCATCATCATGTAGGGAAAAAAAAATGCTGTGTGCAGATTGTGTGTGTGTGTAGAGTTAGGCTTGCCCAGGCAAGCACATCTCTCTCAGTCATGCAACTCTGACTGCATATCACACCCTGTGATGTTAACAGGGTGGGAGGGAATTCCTTTCACTTGTGTGTCAGCTGAGTGGGAGAGGTAGCATCAGCAGTCCCAGATTAGACTCCTGCTCTAGGCAGCTTCTGCACGATGAAGTTCTGGGTGTGAATCCACTTCATGTTCTAACACAGAAACAGATGCAATATTTATATAGACAACATTGCCATGGATCAGGGCTTGCTGTTCACCTTGAAAAAAACTGATATTTGAGCAAGAGCCAGGAGTAATGCCTTCAGTATAAAATGTTCCTGCACTGGAATAAAAATGGCTGGCAACTCCCTGTATATTTTTAAGGTTTCCAGAAATAGATCTAAGTCACAGGCAAAAATGAATGGAGCTGAGGCTTTATGGAAAGAACTGGTAAAGGGTCATTTGTCTGAAATGGTTAGTGCTGAGATCATCTTCCACATTACATGCCATTACCTGGAAACATGGGCAAGCTTTCTTTTCCCTTTTTATGGCATTCTGAGCCCTATTCTCCTATGCATTGATTCACTTGATCAAGTTTCAGTACAGTGGGGAGAACTGACTTAATATTAGCGTTAAGACTGAGAACCCCACCCCTGCTCTGATTCTGCTCTGTAGGAGCTGGAATTCCTGGAGCACAGAGTCAGTCTTGGAGCCCTGGAGAAGCAGAAGAAAGTCAGATTATAAGCAGTTGCTCTGTGTATGAGGGAGAGAAGGTTTTTAAATCACAGTGTCAAGTGAGAGAGAAGATATGGGGTAGTTGGGTGGGAGTAGGGGCTGACTGGAGGGTTAAACTTCTGGGGAGGGGCACTCCTCTGTTCCAGGAGGAATTTGATGATAATCAGTGAAGCCTTAATGCATGGGTGAACCTAGGGCATTTTGTAGAGAGGAGAAGGAGAATTTTGAAGCCAGCTCCAAAACTGCAGTTTGGTACTAAACCCACCCATGTCTCCCAGGCATGGCCTGGGGCTGAAGCTGCTATTCTGACAGTTTGAGACTGTTTTCCTTAGAGGTTACTGTCCCCACAGAGGTGCCAGTAAATCTGCATGTCTCCTTGCTTCCTAACTTCTGTCACCCCGATTAAAATCTATCTTGCTAAAACTGTTTGAACAGGTTCTATGGACACGAAAGCAAGTTTGGATCATTTTGGCAGGTAAACACGCCTACATTAACAAGTAGTGTGGTGTAGGAAGAGCAGATATGGAAAACAAAAGAGCTGCTGCTGACTAACATTAACACTAAATGCGCTTCACGGTGAGATTATTTTGGAGTTGCTGTGTCCTTGTTCAGTTAACTGAATGCTTGCCAACAGCTGGAGCATGACAGGTACACTCCTGGGGCACATCCAAAGGGAATTCAGTTCACCACGTATGAGACTGCACCATGATGGGAAACAAAGTGGACTGAATTAGGAAATTAGCTTCCAAACCAAACTCCTGGTCTGAATGAAAAAGCTAATGTAAATGTGACTTGCTCATGTAGCTGGTGGCTGAGAAGCTGATCATTCCCAGGAGACCTAGAGGGTAGTGATGATGGGGATGTGTGAGAAATTTTTAACAGCTATTTGTACACTGGTACAGGATGGTACAGGATGTGTGTCTGTATGTGCAGAGTGAAAATGTCAAATGCATGACCCTGACTTCCCAGCTGTTCTCGACACCTATGCAACATGAACACATGGACACTTTCCAAATAAAGGGACATATTTTAGACTATTACTGTGCATGATGACACAAAGTGCTAAGATATGGAGAATGAGACTCCATATTAATCTGCATCTGTTCTACAACTTCACAGCTGGTGGGATTTGGATCAGACTGTTGTGCAGTTTTTCCCTTTTTATGTATCACAGAGCCTGGACAAGAGAAACAGCTGTTGTTCTTGTCCTGCTATCTGCCTCTCTGGCTCTTGATACTAGCAGTGCTCTGAAGTACTTGAACTGTAACACCACAAAAGACATTAAAAATAAACTCTTTGCATTGACAGCTCCAAAACAAATATCCAGGAAACTAGTCTCTTAAATTAAGAATTGAGATAATATGTAGAGGTTTTTATTTATAAACTATTAACATAAAATACAGAATTTGCACTGTTGCCTGAAGCCTTAAGATGACTACTTTGTCAGCCCCCTCTGAGATAGCCAATCTTTCTATATTACTTCCAAAGCTAGTCAAAAGGAATATAAAACCATCTAGTCACCACTGACACAGCTTGTAGGACCAAGGAGAGCTATCTGCCAGTCTCTGTTTCTAATCTAGAGGACACTACTGCCTCCACTATCTCCTATCATAACTGGATTTTGTTTGCAGCTGGAGGTTCCTGCTATTACAGCTCATTGTGAATGTTGGTGGCTCACGTGCCTTTGGGAGGAGTTTAAACAGTGAAACTGCGTGACATGAAAATCCCTCTCAGAAGAAGCTTCTCTCTGGCTCTTGTTCAGTAACACTCGGTTTGGTCCTTCTTTGGCCCTTTGTACCATCTAGGAATGATTCTATATGCAGTTACTCCTGATTATTAAATGTTGATACCTTCAGAAAACCGCAGTGTAAATGGATGCTTTCCATATAGACTTCTGTGCAGTGGTCACTTGTATCAGAACCATCTGGGGCCTGGTACTCAGCTCCAGAGGGCTGAGAGTGGCCACTCCCATTCTCTGGCAGGCATGGAAGGAAGATCCTGGTGGCCTTTGTTACAGCTTCCAAGTTCCCAATCTCTGAGTCAGAAAGGCAGTGGCCCTACATGGTCATCACACCAGTACCATCATCTTGGCTCCACACCAGTCATCTGAGGAGGCAGAGCAGGAGAGAGGGGAACAGAGGAGAAAACTCCCACAGAGCCTATTTCTTTGGGGCACTGAAACTGTGAAGATCTTGGCTGAAGACTCCAAATCACCTCCCTTTCTGCAGCAAAGCCTATCAGTATTGATTGCAAACTCTTTGTGATCTGAGTACTATAGAATAAAAAAATTGCTAGATTTTATGTCTACAAACTTTAAATTGTCCCTGTTAAGAAAGTAAGATGGATGAAGAGCAGAGCATTAGATTTTGTTAGATTTTTGAGATTTAATTGATTTTTTTCCCGTCATGGAAAAAAGACTTTTAATTGGGTTCTTTCCGTCATGGTTTGTTACAGTGAGGCTTTGCTGGTCAAGACAGGTCTGGTGGATGTCCCACAGGTTTTGTGGACTGCCTGTTAAGGAATACATTTTAGTGCAGGTAGCTCAGTGTGCAGGCTCCAGTGCAGGCTGAGGATTGAGCTCTGGGACAGGAGGTCATGGACTGGCACTGGCCCCTTGCACAATGGCACGAGGACCTGTGGTGCCAGCCAGGTGACCAGACACTCAGAGACACAGCAGGAGCCCATGACTCAGAAGATCCCAGCACAGACAGTGAGGATGTAAAAGCGCAGGGAGTCCTTTGTTCACAGTCCCTCCCTGGAGGCACCGAGACAAACTGTGATTCTGTTGCTGCACCATGATAAAATTACTTTAAAGAACCAGAGGCCTGAGACTCTGCTATGGGAAACCTGTGGTCAAGCTGGTAGGGAGAACTTGTCTGACTGTCTGAGAGTGGGGTGTGTGGGGAGTCAAGTGGGTCCCCTACCAGGTCACTGGGGCTGCCTGCTGAGAAGGGGCTTTGGTCCCAGCATTAAAGTCTCTGGTGGTGGGAGTGTAACTGCTTGAGTGGCTGCTGAATGGTCAGAATGGGAGTTTCCTTAACATGACTCAAGGAGATAAAATGCAATAGGTAATGTAGGTTTTTTACCTTTTGCTTCCAGTATATTTTTAGCTGACCATGATTACTGTAAATGCTCAATGGTCTCTGAGAAATACATATGAGTAAGCATGTTTCCTTTTGGATACACAACACACTATCAAACCTATCAGAATAAATACCCAGTGGAGTTACTTTTTAGATTAGATATATTTTTCTAAAACTGAAAGCCCTAACTTGAGTCTTCCCATCACCCACAGGAATAGTTATTTTTTACTGCTTTGAGGTGGAACAGAGCATTGGGATTTACTTCACCTCCTTGCTCTAAGGAGAAGGTGCCAATATCAGTCTCCAAACCCCACATTGTTCCAATTCTGCACAAATTAGAGAGCATTTCTGCATCAGTACCTTTCACACAAACTAGTAAAACATATTCCCGTTGATTGTTTTGTCCTTCCTAGTGATGTTATCTGTTATTTGAAGTAAAGTCCCAGAATATCTATTAGATTTCCCTTATTCCCCATATAGCTACAAGCAGTACAAGTAGAAAGCATGAACATTTGCTCCCGTATGGTACAAACAACGAGAAAATGAAGATGAGACAATTCTAGCAGATGGGTTGATCTTACATTTTTTATATGATCATTGTATTCATTGCACACCTTTGGTCTGGTTTGAAACCCTCCTCTTTAATCTCCCTCTGCACAAACAGCATATTCCCAGCACATCCCCAGACATGCAGGAAGAGATGAGTGGTGTGGGCCGTACAGTGACTCATTGTTCCTAGTAAAGCATTCTCCATGCTCCTTGCAGGGCTGCCACTGCCAGTGAGGGATTTATATGCTGGAGGGAATGAGGAACTAGGGCTTTACAAAGCACCTGGCAGACACAAATCCCTGGGATTTCCAGGCAGTTTCAGCAATTTCTGCCCTGGTGAATGGACAAGCCAGGAGCTGGGACCATATATTGTAATGAGTTCCTTTTCTTGAGGTGGAAAGGGAATCAGATAAATGGGGTCACAAATAAGTGGCCCCATCAGCTTCTGCCCTGTCAGTGCAGCTGCATGTGAATGGAATTCTTTCTGGCCTTTTCAAATCCTGCCTTCCTGAATGTGGGATACTCTCCACTTTACCCCTCTCATCCTCCAGCTTGAGAATCATTGCAAAAGATTACTCCCAATTGTCAAGACATAAAGGTGTGAATGGAGTGATAGTATTTGTTTGAGAGGAAAGATGCTTTTTACACCTATATACAATTGAACACTAAAGAGATCCAAGGTCATCACTGACAGCAACTCATTGTGAACCTGTAGGCATTAATGTCTGAGCAGAAGGAAAGCAGCAAGAGCAGAAGAAAGAAATTTAGCTGCTATTCAAAGAAGATTTCAGAACCAGACTGGTTAATTTTAAATAGAGTCAATCCAGGACTACTGTGTGTTGAAGGTGCAGTTCTCATACTATAGTAACAATTTCATTTTGCGTCTTCCTTTACTTATGTGAATCGTACTAAATTTCAACCCTCTGAAATACACCTCTAGTATGAAACACTTTTGACTTCTATCCATGCAAAGGGGAGCTCAAGTTACTCCTCATTAGTCAAAAAACCTATATGCTGATGAAACAGCCTCTGGTTTAGTGCTCATGCTAAATAATCCTGGTATATCAGGCCAAATAATTTACGTGTTCTTTCTGCTTAAAAGAAGCTACTACAAAAGGCTTGATGAAAATAAAACCAAGACAATAAATCCCCAGTGAAATACCGGACCTCTTCCCAGGAGAATGTTTAATGTCATCCTGGTCTAATCTAATTCTGAATTACTTTAATATTATTTGGGATCTGAGCAGTCTGGAACTAACAGCATTTTTGAGGCCCTGGGTAATGTTACTCATTTCTCCAGCCTCCTATAAGGAGGACTTTTAATCGGCTGATACTTTTACCCCTTGGAATTTCATCCTGAAGTCAGAGGGAGATGTAACCCCTGCCTGCAATTCTCCAGGAATCCGCTGATACGGTTGTTCTCACACATGGCCAGGCAGGGAGGGCTCAGCAAAAGCTGCTGGATGGCACCATGGCTCCTCAGCAGCTGGTAAAGGAGAGGTCTGTGGGGAAGGTCAGGTCTTGGTGCAACACCTCCACCGCAAGAATTCATCATGGAACTGTGGCTGGAGCACCATGAGCTTCAAATTTCAGATGTCTTGTTCTCCACCTCAACAGTGAAGTGGAAGGAGAAAAGAAGAAGCAGGAGAGGAAGTGAAGAGTAGAGACTCATGTGCCTGTCACAGGATACTCTTGGCTTTCAAAGTGGCATGAATGGTATTTTGTTTGGCTATTGATAAGAATAATAGGGAAGAAGGGCAAGAGAAGTGGCTGGGGTCAGAAACAATTGTATGTTAAGCTGAAGCTTTGTCTCGGCCCTTCAGACTGTTTGGGACTGTTTGACACAGGGTTTATGACTGTCTGTGGACATGGCCAATGCCTGGCACACTGTAAGTGGGAATGCAGTTTCTTTGGATCTGATTGTTTCACTGGCATGGAGATTCATTTGCCTCATTAGCACTCCTGCCATAAGCACTATGAAGAAAATCATAGGTCCCTGGATGTTAAATTATGGTCCCTTAAATTTGTCAAGGAAATAGTTAGACTTTTATCATTCAAAGTTTTATTGCCTTTGCAAAAAACATTAACGGAATTCTCCAAACAGTTACCTAAGTCTTATAAAGGAATGTTGATATAGAAGCAGAATTGGAGAAGAAGAGCAGAATCATATATGTTGCTATCATAAAAGAAGTATCCACAAAGTCTCTAGAATTTAGGGAGAAAGCTCACACCTAACATTTCTGGATCCAAACCTGACAAAAAATCACAAGCAAGTGACTTTATTATTCTGTATACCTTCTGTCAGTATCTATTTCTGCAGGAAATAAGTGTAACTCTTTCATGGACCAGTCTTGTTTCTCTTAGTCTAAGGAAGTCCCAATATAAAAAGGAAACAGAAAAGGAAGAAAACTTTGTAAAACAGCCTCTTAGGTACCCTATGACTTTCTGTGCAGAAAGGTTACACTGGTTTACATCAGTCCAAATATACTCATGTTTTTTCCTATGCAGGCACAGCATAGAAATTCTAGTTTAAGTGAAACCTGCATTTCAGCTGAAGCAAACAAAGCGCCTGGACCCTGTTTCTATCTCCTGCCAGATAAAAACATTCTACAGATTTGACAAGAAGGTGCAAAGTCATGAAAAAAATGGTATGTTCCTATTTTCTTTAAAAATAAGACATTACATTTATTTAATTTCCTTCTTCTGGACACTGTTAACTTTAAAAAGAATGACTTCTAATTTCTTGGGAGAAAATAGGACTTAGTTTTCTGTATGAAAGTTATGTTCAAAATCCCAAATGAGATGAGATGGCCTCTTTAAATCCCCGTGAAAATACTGAACCTTGCTTCACTCCATCAGTTGTTGCAAAACAGAGATGACAGAAGAAGCTTTTGTGGATGCCCTGCTGGTCCTCCGCTGTTTTCTTCCTTGAATTTGACTGCTCATTTATAGTGTTTGATTATGGGTGTGGCCTTGGAGAAGCCTTGAAGACCAGAGGTGACTTGCCAAGCTTCAAGGAGCCAGAGTTCCTTAGGCTTTTAGAGCACCTGGAACTTGAGAGGGAATATGTGTGCTAATGTCTTGACAAACAATTCGGTGCGTGAAGGTGTGAGTGTTAAAGTCTTTGAAATGGGTCTTAATGTTTCTGCTGGCTTCGGGCAGGAGGTTTGTTGCAGATCCCAGATAGCTTGGCTCCTGATACAGTCAAGTGGATCTGAACAAGCTTGAGTTTCTGAACTTTGGGGGAGGGCTGTACCTTCCCCACACCTCAGCCAATGGGGAAAGGAAAAGGGCAACGTGCGGCCAGGAGTTTAGGGTAAAAAGAGGCTGCGCCCTCCAAAACCTCTAGAGAAAAAACTCGGGATGCGTGTGTGTGCCAGTGGACTGTCCCCCTTTATTCGAATAAAGTTGCAGGACTCCTCTGCCTCTTTCATCGTCACTGGCTTTTCATAGCATGATTTTCCGTACAAGCTGAAAGCGTGCTTTTTTAGTCAAACAGATGGCTGTGAAAACCTGTACAGAACAGCACACTGACACCACGGGCCGAGCAGCACCTGTGTGCACAGGGCTCTGGCTGCACGAGGGACAGGAGGATTGGGCACAGGTCAGTGCTGCGGTCTTACTTTGAACAGCACAATCGCCGACAAAATAGCATTATTTTCTTAAATAATGCTTTTATCAAAGACCAGAAGTCCCAACGACACTGCTCAGCGCATAAACTCCTGCGGCCGGGGCTGTCCAGGCACTAGTTTATGGGCGCTGGAAGCCCTCGGCTCTTGCAGCGGTGGGAGCTCCCCGCAGCCCCCGAGGCCGCGCCCTCCGGGGCCGCTCCGCAGGGACCGCCCGGCTCGGCCTTGCTGGGGCGGGGGCGCCGCGGTTCCAGCCCCGCACGGAGGCGGCCGGGCGGGGCCGGGCGGGGCCTGGCCGGGCGGAGAGGCGCGGCGCGGAGTCCCGTTAGAAGCAGCGCGGAGCCCCTGCGGATCCCCAGCGGCACAGCAGGAGCGACGGCCGTGCCCAGCCCGCCGGGAAGATGCCGAAAACGGTGGGTGCCGCCGGCGCGGGGCAGAACGGAGGCCTCGCCGCGGGGTCCGGGAGGGTGCGCGGGGCCGGGCGGGCGCGGCCTGGGGGCTCCTCCCGCCTGCGCCCCGGCCGGAGGGAGCGGCGAGGGGCACGGAGGAGTCCCGGGGAGCGGAGCCTCCCGCCTTGCCCCTCCATCTTGCGCTCCCTCGCCCGAGGGGCCGGGTCGGAGCCGCGCCTGGAGCGCGGGGTCTCGGCGCGGCGGGGCCGCCTCTCCGCCCTAAAATGTCCGGTGGCGCCGCCCGCGTGTGCGCCCGGCCCGGGGGGAGCGGAGTGGAGCGGGGCGAGGCCTCCGGGCCCGGTGGGAGAGGGTGGCTGCCATGGCCGCCTCGTGCGCTCCCCGGCCAGCAGAACTTGGGGTTTTCACAACTTGAGATTACTCAGTTTGGGTTGCCAGGGAACCTTGTCCCAGCTTGACTCGAGGCGTTTCTTGGCTAAAGAGATTTTAGTACTTTAGAAAGTCTAGTCAAGTCTGTACTTGACTCTCCTCGCAGCAGGAGTTCGGTGACTAATGAGGAGCATGGGGTTTTTCCATTTAATTTCTCCTGGTTGGAGTAAAAGAATTGGTCCCAGCCCTTCATTGATAAAACAGGAAGGAGCGGGCTGGAAGTCTCTGGATGTTTCCGTACTGGAGTGATCTGAAATGGCCTATGAAAATCTAATGTATTTTAGATTTTCTAAAGCTAAGAGTCTGTGGTTTACATAAAGGAGGGGAAAAAAATTTCCAAGCAAAACTTCACTCCTATGCAAATAGAAGTTGAAATGAAATCCAACGGCATTTTATTTTCTTTCAATAATTTTTTACTTTAGACATTGAATGCCTATTTGATTGACAGCTACTTTTCCTGATGTCTTAAATGCCATCTCTGATAGCATGGATAGCTACATGATAGTTATTATTGTTTAAACATCAACATCTTTAAGGATATCAAACTTCAGCCACTTCAAGGTTAAGATAGTATTTTCTTAAGCTTTAGGCCTTCCATCAAATATTAGTGATAATTACTGAAGATTTACTTACTAAAACAACTAAAATGCAGGCAACAAGTTCAGTAAGGTTAGCAGAAATAATACAAGTTAGGGGACTTCTGTGTAAAATGCACTTGAGACCTTTTAGCCAGAGAATTTACAGTCGTGATGAGTGACTTTTTTTAGTGTGGATCGGCCGAGAAATTCTGAAGGAGAGGCTTGCAGGGCGGGGTCCCAGCACCAGGCTGAATCTGAGCGCTGGCTGCGAGGTGCTCACTGCAGCCTCTGAAGACACACCCTAGGCTGGATTCACCTTCTCAGTCTATTGCTTTCTGGTTTTGACAGAGCAGTTCTGGTTTTGACAGAGCAGTTCTGCTTTCTTAGCTTTTAAAAACTGGAGCAGATAGAGAAATTCAAGTGTTTTGGTGTAATGCTTTGTATTGCACACTGAAGATTCTACAGAAAGCGGTTCCAGTGTGTGTGTGCCTGTTGCAGTACAGAGCTGCAGGCCTGCTGCTGTATCAGCCTTTGGTTTCCTGCCCCAGCTGCTCTAGTTACAGACCCAACTGAAATAATATTTGAAACATTATTTCTTGATCTTTGGTTTGCAGGAACAGGATATGCTGGCATAACTGTGTAATCAGTTCTTCATGTGAAATAAACATGACTACTAGTGTGTTAGCTTAAGATTCGTTAATAGCTGCTTAATTAACAAAACAGTAAAATGCAAGAGACTTTCCTCAATCAAGGAAAAAAATCAAGGTCAAATGTGGGTGAAACCTGGGTAGTTAGATGCAGGTTTATGTGGGTTTCATCACAAAAATAAATCCATTGTGAAGAAGACAGATGGAGGAAATGTTCTAGGGAACAGTTCTGGCTGGGCAGGAAAAGCATTTGTGTCAAAACTACTTGGTTGGTAGCTCTTATCATTCATCTCACCAGGCTTACAGAAACATGCTGCTGCGTGGCTTAAGCAGCAAAACCTGTTGAGTTCTGAGTCTCTACACCTCCTCAAGCTAGGCTAAATGTTAGTACATGTAGCTGGAGATTTCCATTTTGTTATGTGAGGTTTGCTATGAGTGACACTAGGCTGTGTAGCACTATTAATAAGAATCCAAGATTAACTCTGGTAACCTTTGAACTAGTGCACATGATTTGCTGTTGTGACATGTAATGGGGGGGTTTGGTTGCTGGAGGCTTTGTAGGCTGTGTAGAAAGTCCATCATGCATTGGCCTGCTGATCTTGCCATGCTCTCAACAGCAAACCTTCACTGTTTTATCTAGTGATACAGCTCTGGTTTAAATATTTTGTGTTCTGGAAAGTTTGTGAAGTGTGAATGGTTAAAGTAGAGATCAAAAAAGGCATACAAATCTCCCCATGCTTTGTGTTGCAAAGGGTGGAAGTAGTTGAGTGCTGAAAATGAGCCATTGTCAAGCTCTGAAAAGTCTCTCCTCCAGTTGTGAGCAGTCTGTCCTATTTGCCATGAGTAGGTGCTGACTTCTCCCTGACTGATGGGTGCAAGGCTTCTGTTTTGGGATTCATTGACTATTTTGCCTATGCATGTGCTTACTCTGTGGCTTTGTGAATGGATAGGCCAGAAACACGAGCATTCATCACATGTGAGGTGTGCACTCAACAGTCCTGTCACTAGGACTTGGGCAGCTCTCTTTTAGGAAAAAGAGCCTTTACTCATTGTTCAGAAAAGGTTTTAACCAAAGCTAGTCTTGTGAATCCAGAAAGTTTTAGGAAGTAATAAGGGAAAAGGTACCAGTCCAAACTTTATTATTCCTTAGTTTGAAGGTAAGTGTAGCAATAGTTATTAGGATATTTGGAGACCCTGTCTGTAGTTTGAATTGATGGTCGTAATTCCCAGAAGGACCGGGAAGGTCCTAGGCGCTTTGTTTCGGTTTTTCTTTGAAACTTTGAGGTTCTGGTTAGAAGAAAAGTAACTGAGAGATTGAGCTGTGTATCAGGAGAACCCTCTGGTTAATTAGTTTCTTGTGTGTAGCTACTTGCTACCAAATGCTGCGACAAGATGGCAACTGTGAGCAGAATGCTACACTTGTTTGGGTGATAGTTTTTCTTATTTTTTTTCCTGGTGTGAAATTTGCTTGATGTCTTGAAGGGGGAAGGGATAGTGATGAAAACTGACTTGAATAGATGGGCACTTCTCTCCTGATCCTATTGTGCTATGAAGGAACTCTAGAAGCATTCTAGATGACTCCTGTCTTATTTCATGACTGACTCTTTGATGCTCTCTTCCTTTCTTCATTCAGTATAACTTGGGAAGCTTGGTGACACTGATCCAAGTTTAACATGTGTGCTGACTCAATCCATTATATGTTTCTTCTAATGCCATCATATGTATGACTTGATGGAAAGAGCTGTGTTTGAATGCTCCCAAAGACCTTTCTTTATACAAAAGTGCTTCCCTTGTTGGTGATTTTCAGATGACTTGTACTTCAGAAGTAACAATAGCCAAAACATTCTGCATTTACAGTGGAACCAGGTAAACTACTGAAACTGATAATCAGTGAATTATCTATAGCTTTATACCTACCATGGGATTTTGCAAAACAGGAAAGGCCTTTACACCCTAGCTTGTATTGTATTCAACAGCTTGGTTCCTAGGTTCTGCAAGAATAGCAAGGTTTTACTTCATGTCAGATGAAGCAATTAAGCCTGACAGTGAGCAAAATCTTCTGTTTGGTACTTTGAGGCCTTCTATATTAAAGTTAAACAGGGATTTTAAAGTACACCATTGATGATAAACAAGCATTTACTTTGTTTTTACATACTAGTGAAATCTTCCATCAGTGATAGTGGTTTTACACTGTTGTGAGTAGGAGCTGTACCAAGTGCCTGATCTGAATTGGTGGTCATGATCCAGTTCATGAAACTTCAAGGTGACAGTGTTAGGTCTAAGAGTGCTTATCAGACAAGAGATTTTAGAAGATAAATGTCTTAGTTGAGTCCTTTATTTAATTTTTGCCCTCTTGATTTGTCCCCCAAGGCAGCTGAGCAAGAAGCAGGTTGGTGAGGGGAATCCAATAAAAGGGGCCCAAGGAGAGTTTTAGGTCTTCTGCTTCTGGTGTGAAAATCTTATGAGGAACGGGGTGTCCCCTATCAGGGGTTCATCATCATTTAATTCTTGCAAATATCCTGTCACCATAACGTTTACAAGCAGCATCTTTTTTAAACCTTCAGGGCGTTGCAGCCCTTTCCTTGGGGTGGTTCTACCTTGTCTGATTAGTCATCTCTGAAGTTTAATTACAATTCTTGCTTTTCTCATGAGGATGGTTCATAAGATGTCTTAATATGGACTCCTTTATTTTGAAAGGAAATGGCAGGCATCTCTGCCTCTACAGGAAACTCATTTTATATATAATGTCTAGTCTGAAGTGAAATTCTCCTCAAAAAGCTCATTAAGTCCTTAGTAGCTTGAAAGACAGCTGATCTGAAACCGAAGGATTCCAATACCTTCTGCTTGTGACACTGGGTGTGCTGGGGGACAGAACCCTCCTGGGGCTGCTGGCCTGGCCACGTCCCTGCTCATCAATGGCTACTCAGAGAGAAGCCCCTCTTCCTCCACAGAGGTGGCTCTGGCTCTGCTCCAGGCTATGAAGGAAACTGACTAAAAGCTTCCTCTGGCTGCGTCATCTCCTGGACTCTTTCCTGGCTCGGTGCAGCTCAAGCAACCTTATTTGGCTGACTTCATTTTTTTTTTTCCCCTCCCCTTCTGTGCAGCAAGAGGGCCTCCCTGAATTTGCACAATAAAGCTGTTATCTGTGCTTAATCACTGTTCTGAGAACTACAATGGGGTTTGTTTGAAAAGAGCTCCAAGATTTCAACTCCTCGGATCTCTGATTCCCTGTGTCCTGTTTCCCTTTTCTCTGTTTGCTAAGTGATTGTACCAGAAACCAGCTCCTCTGCTGCTGTAGTAACACTATTGGAAAAGAGGAAATCTCTACCCAGGAATAATCCAAGGCAATTAACTGATGCAAATTAAGAGCAATAGTAAGCAGCCAGTTAATTGCTTGCTTTTCCCTAGGGGTACTGGGGAACAGCAGGTATTTGCATAGTGCAGTCAATAATACTGAATTAAGAGTTTGTTTTTATCCCATCTAAACTTCCAAACTAGGCTGATGGAAGGTTACTCTTTCAAGCACATCTTTGTAACATTCCTGTGACTGTTTCTAGGTGAAGCATTCAAATGTTTTGGTAGTCTTGGGCATAAACCCCACCCTTCTGAGTCCAGCAGCTAATGCTGACTCTTAAGGTAATGTTTAAAGCAAATACTTGGTGGGGATGTAGGAAGAGACACTCACTGGCAGGCTTGGTGGTTATAAGACCACAGGATCATCTACAAGTGTTTGGGGGTTTAGAACCTGAAATTGCAGAGGTTTGGGCCTTATATTGACGAGAGACAATTATGGCTGCAGCAACTGTGGCTATCAATAGGTAGGTGATGTAGAGCTGCTTCCTTCCTGTGCAGCTGTGAAAGGATCTATTCACTTCTATGAATGTGTGATCCTCCAGTCCAGTAGTGGCGCAGTCAGAAACTCCTCACCTTTGTACAGCAACTTGTTGAACTTAAATGGGGAAAAAACACCCTTTGAAGAGGTTTTTAAAGGCATGACTCCTGCAGAATGCTTTTTCCTAATTGTTCTAAAATCTCTAAAGCTGCAGTAGTTGTTTTGAGGAACCTACTGAAAAATACAAACTGTGGATGAAAGAACATTGTTCAGTTCTCGTCCTATTGCCAGACTAAGGAATAGGAGCACCTGGCCATGCTAGGCCTCTTTCCCTTTGGCTCTTGCTGGTTGATGAATGGACAAGGGCACAGGAGTGCTCCTAAAGGAGGAATAAATGAAAAAGCTCTGAATCTGATCAGTTCTGCAGAGAACCATGTAATTAGGCAAGAATGAGGTGATGGACTAGAAGAGGGAACAGACACTTCTTTCTCTGCCAGCTGTGATTCTATGTAGAGTAAAATGAAATCTCAGAAGAGTTCAGAAAGAATACCTGAAGCACTGAATCAAGTGCCATGGTATCCATGGTCCAGACTGAGCTGTATTCTTGCAAAGTTCTTGTTCTCTTTTTCAGCTTGTTTGTTTCCTAGAGGAAGGCTACTCAGGAGACAAAATTTTACTGTCCTAGAGCGTGAATACTGTAAAAAACTTGCTTGTTGTGTTTTTTATTGTTTTTTCTTTGGTGGGGGCTGTTAAATTGATACTGGAGAATTTTGCATGCAACGTATTGGAGAGCAGTTATTCTGCCATTGTGTTCCTTCCTATGTTCTTGAGGTAGAATCGTGGAATCAGTTTGGTTGGAAAAGACCTTTGAGTCCAGCTGTAAACTGATGATTTTCTGCAGCCATGAACCAGTCTTGTCTGTCTGTATATCACTGATTTGTACTATTCTCCTTTGAAGGCCATTCTCAGCATTTTTTTCTCTTGTTTGGGAACCTAGTTATGGTGGTCAAGTGACTTAGTACAGGAAAAACTTGCCATTGCAATCTGATCAATCACTTAGTCACAGCTTTTAATAAATGCATTTGTTTTTATGTAACACAGGCTAATAAAGCATGGAATTCTAGGCTAACTAAGGGAATTCCAGGCTAACTTTTTCCTTGTTGTAGGTTTTGAGCTGTACTGTACAGTTGAAAAGCAATGGCAAGGAAAAGGTTAGCCCGGAATTCCACTGTGCTTGGTTACAGTGCAAAAACTGAGCTGCCAGAGAAATTATTAGGATGAAGTATCAGGATGCTTGATATCTTCCATCCCCAGAGGTGTTGCTTTTAATTCATAATGCCTCTAAGAATATAAATATGGCATAGATTTTATTTTTGCAATTCACTTTTCCAGAACAGTGTACTCAGAGGGCAAAAAAAATTCAATTCATCAATATGCTAAATGTCTTTTCAGGCAATTTTCTGTATGGACATGGGGGTTTTGGTTGTGTATATTTTTCTTTCTATGTTAAAATCCAGAACTTTATATCCTCCTGAGAGTTGTAGTCTACAGGACTTGCAGAGCAAGTAGTAGAATCAAGTAGTTCTGAAAGCACATTGTAAGAAAAAAGGCAGTTCCACTGCTGACAAATTCAAGCAATATCAGGTTGCCCAGAAAAGAAATGTTAATGCAAAAGCCACACAATACTTGGTGGTCCAATACATCTTAAATGAAAACAATCCTATTAGCCAGAAATGATAGACAAGGAGGGACTTACACATATGCATTAAAAGTAAGGATTTGCTTACAGATAATTAAGTAGACACGTTAATGTTAACGAAGATAAGCTCTTTGGACTGGCTGTTTTTGCTGTGTTTGATGCCCCCCAGGCTGTATTTTGCCCTCTTGTCTGCAAGGGCACTGTGCAGGCTCCTCTTGAGCCTGCTGCTGGCCAGCACTCTCAGATCCCTTTTTGCAGGGCTGCTCTCCTGCCACTCCTCTCCCACTTTGGACTTGTGCCTGGTATTACTCTGCTCCATGTCCAGAATCTGGCATTAGTTCCTTTTAAATTTTATGCCAGTGATCAATCATGCTCTGAGCTATCCAGATGCCTTTGCAAGACCTTGTGTCCCTTGAGGGAGTCAACAGCACACCCAATGCTGGTATTGTCAGTAACTTTGCTAATGATGCATTCAGCTCCTGCAATCCAAATCATTGATAAAAATACTGAGCCACGCTGGCCCTGTTATGGAGACCTGGGGAACATCACTGATGATGGTGCCAGAGCCCCATTCTCTGCAGCCCTCTGAGCCCTGCTGCCACTGGCTCTTCATCCAGCACACTTTGAACTTCCTTATCTTGCAACTGAACAACTTGTCCAGAAGGATGCTGTGAGAGACAGTATCAAAAGCTTTACTAAAATACTGAAGAACTACATCCACCACCTTTCCTTCATCCATTGAATGGGTGACCTTATTGTAGAAGGATACCAAATTAATTATGGCTTTCCCTTCACGAGCCCATGTTGGCTGTGCCTGATGCTTGCATTGTCCTTTAAATACTTTAATGTCCTTTAAATACCTTTCAATAGCACCCAGTAACTTGGTTGATCTAATTACTCTCTGACTGCTAAAACAGCTCTTCGAGAAAGCAGAATTGCCTGGAAAGCTGGAAGGATTGAAAGAAACTCGCTTACATTGAAGCTTACAGTGCAGCTGAGACAATAGAATACTCAGTGTCTGAGCAATAAAAACATGCAATATTGTGACATGTTTGGTTTGGTGTATATGGTTTGTGTGTGTTTTGTTTTTAAAATCAGCAAAGTTATCCTTTAGGGACGTCACTAGATTATATTGCTCATTGTATTTATATGTTCCTCCAAGTTTTGACAGCAGTCATTAATGGAGACACTGCACAGCAGGCATATGAAGGGTGTAGCTTCTCTAGTGTGCTGTTTGTTACTTCTCTATGGTACATCCAAATTTAAGAAATGTCTGTGAGATGAAATTGAAAGCTTAAGCATCAATAACTGTTTTGCCAACATCTGTTTATTTCATTTGTTCTTACGTGTATCTCAATATTAAGAAACCATAAAACCACTTTTGAAAAAGTGACTGATTAACTTCATTTGTTTATTTGGATAGACAATGAAAGCTTCAGCTGAGATGTATTGAATTCAGTGTCTGTCCATATTCAGTGTTCTGTGGCTACAGTTATCCTCCTACAGTGAAAAATCAGGATCTGAGCTTGCCTAAAGTTGAGAAACCTGGCTTCTTCTGTTACTGAAAATGTGCTGTTTGAGCAACTGGATTTTTGTTGCAGTATATGTAGTTTTCACTAAGGCACACTCAATGTGAAATTGGTTTGCATTGGTGAAATACTGGAAGCAGAGAGCAGTAAAATGATTATGTTTTATCACTTCACTATTCACAGTCCCCTAGACAACCAGAAGCTGCTATATGAACTGTTAGACATGACTGGTCATTTTGTGAACTGCCTCAAAAACTCTTAAGTTTACTGGTAATTTGAATAATGGGGTCAGAAAAGACTGGTATTACTAAAAATGTCAGGAAGCTCCAAGTCCATGATTGGGACTGTGGAAGGCTTGAGAAGTGTTATTATCACTAAGGCAAGAAAACATTTTGATAACTGATGTCTTAGTCCTCCAGCCTGTAGCTCCATTGTGCTGATTTTGTTCCAGAAGCTGGACTGTAACTTTTCTTTGCTGTAATACTGAGGTGACATACTTTCTTTGATGCTATGCTAGTCCTTCACTTCAAAAACTATCAAGGAACCCCTCTTACCTGAAGTTGGTATTGAAAAAGTCCAAGTATTGACTTAATATTTTTTTGTTTGCTTAAAACACTAAACTGCGTCTGAAATTGATAGTATTCTGACCCAGCCATGAGAAGGAAGCAGCAAGTTCCTGAAAATTAATTTTCTTACTCATAATGGCTTGGTGCTTCTTGTATCTTGGGTTTTATGGAATGTGTAGACACCAATGTCTTCTGCACTGTATACCTGGGGTTCTATGTTGACAGCCATACATGGAGAAGTGCAAATTTCTAAAACCCCTAACTTAGGGGTTTTTTTCCCTTTATCTTGCTCTGTGGTTTGTTACTAACATCTCAAATTGAAGGGTGACTGCAAGAGCCAATGCAATGTATTAGGCTCAGTTTGAATACCCTTTTACCCATCCAGCTGTTTAGGGTAGAGATCTTTTTTTGAAAGGGGGTCCATGTCAGCATTTTCAGGTGTAAGAGTATATCAGTATAGTAGTGTTGTCTTGAATCAGCCAAAAGACCGAGCAAATAGAAAGACTAAGTAACTTCCAAATCACTAAAACATCAGACTAATCTAAACAGTACTTGCTTCAGGATCATGCACAGGAAATACAATGCTATCTTTGTGTTTGTTCTAACAAATACTAAGTAATCAAGTAAAAATCTGACAGAAGGCTGTCCTGCTCCTTTGCTGCTTCAAGTTCTGACAGATTTAATACATAAGCTTTGTTGCTTGCACTGTACTTGAGTCACCTCTGTACAAAGTCTCTTCTGCCCCTAAGCACCAAATGTATCTTAGTCAGAGGTGACTAGCCACTTCTCCTATGGCTAAGTTTTGAATGTCTTTAATATTGCAAAAAAATGCTTGGTGAGTGTCTCTTTTTTTCCCCTATGGAACATCTTTGACCATGTGCTGCATTGCTCTGTCAAGTTTTTCCTTGTCTTTCTACAAATAGCTTTGTGCAAATGCTCTGGACTCAGAAAAGTTTGACATAGAGGACTTTCCCATTAAATGCTTTTACTATATTCTGACAGCTTTTACTGGGCAGTGTTTGGAAGGATTTGAAAATAATTGTGATCTGAGAGGATTCAGACAGTTTTGTAAACCAGGAGATTTTGCTGGTCTGCCATTCCCTTAGAGAAAGATGGATGATTAGATGCATGAATGTGGATCTATCAATTTCCACAACAAACCTGAGCAGGAGTTAGCTGCTCTTACTGCTCCCCGTGTTCTGGAGAAGTGCAGTTAGTGGTGAGATATTTGAATGCAGGATTATTGAAGGAGCCCCTGACTTTGATCAAAGTTAAATTCATATCTGCCAGCCCTAGGCTGCTGTACCTTAGCACATGGAAAAACCTGAAAACATAAAGCAACCCTACACAGCAGGTCTCTGGGTAAGAGCTAAACTTCCAAGGTGACTTCTGAATATTCTTTGCAGAGGGCTTTTCAGGCTCCCTGCCTCTCCCTAGTCTACTGAGTTTTACTGTTTTGTTTTTTAGGTTGTATCTCCATGTATGTTGACCTATTGAGGAGATGTACTCAGCATCTGGCTATTTCCTTTCCTACTATCCAGTTGAGTTTCTTAGTTTTGACCTGCAGCTTTAGGAAAACCACTAACAGTTTGGCTTATCTGCATATTTGGCTGCATAAAGATGGTCCATATCATCTCTGTAGAGGAGAATCAAGGATCTAGATATTGAAACTGCAGCTCATGTAAAGAAATTACTCTTGCTGACTTGATACAAGAAATCTGTTTATGTTAATAAATCTTACTTGACCACTGACATTCCTGGGCATTCAGCAATGTCTTCATCAATGCATCTAGGTCTTAGGTGTTATCTGAAGTTTACCAGGCTTTCTTTCTAAAATAGCCTCGTTTCAAACAGTGTATTTCAAGAAGTGTAAGAATGTGAACCCAAGAGTGTGGATTTAATTGCAGCCTTAAATGAACTAAATCATCTTGGTTGCTTACTTGAGAGATTTGATTGTTTGCTGCCACTGTAAAGTTTTACATCAGTTCTGTTCTGAAGTTCAACAGAAAATGGGGTTAATGGCATGTATATATAGATTTCACCAAGGGGTTGTATATCAGAGCTGCTGAAAAGGATCAAGCAGGTATGCCTGGGAGTGAGGAATAAGAGTGGTTCAATAGCTTGATCCATCTTGTCCACTTGTGCCCAAAAAGCCACATTGACCTTTCTCTTCTATAGCCTGTAACAGTGCCCCTGTGTAAATGTAGTGAGCAGGAGCATTGAAATTATTCTGCTGGAGAAAATAACAGAAGAGTTACTCCCACTCTGATTCATCCTTTTGAATTCCTACTTGTGGTATAGTTCTGGAGTACAAGAATGAACTCAGAGAAGTGATTGGGAGGGTGCAGGTTGTTCAGGATGGCTTCCAGTGGTGGTGGACACAGACACTGCATGTGCTGGCGCTGCTCTCCTCAGCTCTTGTGCCCCTTCAGGAACTTTTTTGGACATGGGGTTCTGTGTCATGATGTAGCTCCTCTCCTCTGTATTAGGAAAGCTCAAATGCTTGAACTAGATGGAGCTTAAAATAACAAAGAATACTTCAGCAATCACAGGCTGATCTTTTATAAACTGTGGACAGTCCCAACAGAACTATTTAAAATCTAAAATAGGTTGGTGGTGAGGGAAGCAAATATGGGTGGAGAAACTGAATATTAAAAAGAAGTGTAGAACAGAGCAATATAGGGGAAATCCTGTGTTTTAGGGAACTATGACCTAAATAGATATGAAAATGTAGCCAGCCTAAATGAGACCCTGTAGTGAAAGGAAGTTGCAGGATTTGTCTAGCGTGCTGGAAATGATAAAGCTGAAAATCACAGGATGATGAAACAGCTTTAGCTCATACTTGACTGTGCATGTAGTTAAATTTGGAGGGATGGCTCATAGTCTGGGCAGTCAGATCCCACAGTAAGACTGTGTTCTAGCTCCTAGAAGTCTGGCCATTGTTCAGAGGTTCAGTGAGGGCTGTGAGCTGGCCAAGAACTTGATGTGCCACACCCAGGCCGTGCTCTGGGTGTCTAGAACAGGCAGCCCTGTGTTCAGCTCCCCTCTCTGTAACAGAGCTAAACTGCTAGGAGTCTCTTAGTTGAAGGACAGAGAGAAGCACGTGAAACAGATAAGCTTGCTCTGACTTTTTATCAAAACGTGGATCCTTTAGAAGGAAGAGCTTGGCCACAGCAGTTTTCTTCATGCTTTCTTCCCTGTGGAAAGTGTCTCTAGTGATTAGCAGAGTGTTGGAGTGTAGCAATTTTATTTGCCCTCAATTCCAAGTTACCTCTGAAACAATTCTTAACTGCAGGTGAATTTAGAGACCTTTACATAGGGACTGAGTATTTAGTCTGTTAGCTCATGAACCTCAAGTACTTACTGTACATGTGATGTCTTGATGCAGGTCACACTTGTCTTGTTAGCATCCTGTCTTGATCTTCTTTTGAGCTCCTTCCAGCAAAGTAGGTGCTTGTGATTTTGGCAGACATTCACTGGATGCTATGTTTGGAAAGCTCACTGGCTTTTTGAGAACATGTCTCAGCTCCCAGTCTTGACTGATCAGCCCCTCAAACTGGGTCTTTGCAACCACTAAACAGTTCTGGGAAATTCCCTGCCCTTGGTTTCAAGATGGAAGAGGAAGAACTGGACTAAGGGGAGGTTGGAGTGGGGCAAAAGTTGCCTTCTAAGAGCCTTCTCAGAAAATCTGAAGTGCCTCTGGTGGTAGGGAGTGCAGGGACTATTTTGCTGGTGGAATGACTGCAGTCACATCGTAACACCTTTGTACAGTTACAACATAAGGGGGGTGGCACAAAACACTTGTTTGTAACCTGTGAGTAGGATTGCCTGGGAGGAGCACACAATAGTGTGAGGAATGTCACCCATACCACTGCTGCCATCCAAACGTGCCCACTGCCTGCTGACTGCCCTTAGGTTGAAGAGCTTTAGCAAGGGATATGGTTAAGCTCTGACATGTGAAGTACTACTGCCAACCCTGTTATTAGTGTGCAGAACCCATAATAGGTGTGTATATTTCTCCAGAGAAAAGCTCTTCTAACAGACACTTAAAAAAAAGGTATTTACAAAACAGGCAACCTCCCCAAAACAAAACCCAAAGCTGCACAGATTGTAAGAGTTGAATGATGGCAACTGCACATTGCTAGATTTTGCTTCAAATTTACCACCTGATCCAGATGTTGCAGAAAAGGGGTCAGAGATTTTCCCCATGGTATTTTAATTTCCTTCTGGGCTTTGACAAGTAAAGGATGTTCTCTCTAAGCAGCTCAAACAACAGGTACAAAAATAGTTATTTCAAGGGCTTCTTCAAACTGACTCTAAAGAAACAGAAAATGGCAATGTTAATTACTTGGAACAGCTACAGGAAAGCAAAGGGAGGTGCATGAGGAATCTATTTATGGAAAAGGAAATGGCAAAAATAGAGGAATTGATCCATTGCACAAGGTTGGGAGTAAGTGGTGTAATAAGTGGCATACAATTATCTGGTCTTTACTGTAAATGTGGGGATCCGCCCATGGCTGCTTTTACTGGCTTAGGATTCTCATCTTGCAACTCCTTTCCTCTAAGTGAAACTTGTTTGCCCTCTGGAGAGGATGATGGCAAGCTGCTGGTATCCAGGGTGTTCAAAACCATTACTGGGAGGTGACTGGTTGAAAAGTAAGGAATTACATTTAAGAAGCTTTAACCTGGAAACATCATTAATGATTTTGGAAGCCATACTGTGTGGGTGGTAGGGGAATTTTAATAATAGCTTTGAGTTAATAACTTTATAGTAGTCTTTGCAAAGTAAAACCTTCATTCCTGAAAAAGTTGCCTGCCCAAATCAGATCACTGATTAAGTTGAGTAAATGATACCTCCAGAGTTCTAAAATGTGGAGTTCTCCAGCCCTGTGGAGCCAGCATTGGCACAGCCTTGGCTTTGAGTGCTTGTGCAGTGCACTTATGAGTGTGTGCTCACTAATGAAGGAAAGTGTCTCCAGAGCAGTGAAACATTAATTGTGGGAAAGCTGCAGAGCTGGGGCAGGATGAGAGTGAAGGCATCTAAAATAAGGTAACTGCAAACAACAGACCCTTTGCATGAGGAGGAGGAGGCTTTTTTTTAAAGCTTTCTTGTGAATTCTGTGAACATTGTTTGAAGGAGACCTCACTTTTTAGAAAAACTGTCATTGAGGGTAATAAATCTGATTCTGCACCATTTGAGAGAAAAAAGGAATCAGTAGTTTATATAAGGGTGTCTAAAATGGACTCCCTGACTTGATAGAATAACTGATCTCCATGATGATAAACATGTCCTGCAAGGACAATCCTCTCCAACTCCACTTAGTGATCCTCTGCTCAGGCCTCTGAGTACCAGGTATCAATCACATGCAAAAGAGGACTTAAACAGGAAGGTAGCTGTGGCTTCTCACACTTGGTCTTGAGAGCCAGATAAGCAACAGAATACTGCTGAGTTGCTGTGCTCTGTAGGCATTGCCTTTTCAACAGCAGCAACTGCCTTCAACAGTTTTATTTTAAAATCATTATTATTTTTAATTTTAAATTTCATATTATAAGTAATAATTTTTATTATATAAACTATATTTCATTTAAATATAACATATTAATGATATTAGTATTTAATATTAATTAAATATTTATAATTAAAAAATATATATTATAATTAATTAATGAAATAATTTTAAATACATTTATAATTTTTTAAAATGACAACGTTCCTGATTACCACTTGCTGTATGGAAGAATTTTCCATCTCATTACTGTGAGATAAGCAGTACAAATTAATGCAGGAATATTTTGAGATTAACAGTCAAACAAATACACCGGGGCTCTGACACTACAGTATGACAAGGTTTATATCAGGATAAATCAATTGGTTTCCTTTTTTGAATCTATCTGTTTTAGCATTATATATTGTAGCAGATTTTTAGTTATAGACACTTACATATAGAGAATATTCTGAGTTTGAAGGGACTCACAAAGATCATCAAGTCCAACTCTCAAGTCTATGATATGTATGGGGATTGAAACTGCAGCCTTGGATGTTATTAGCACCATGCTCTAATCAACCGAGCCAATCTCATTGATCACCTCAGTCAGTTTCTTGTCTCTACCCTTTTCAAGAACAGGGTTAGGGTTTCCTGTCAGAAAACACTCATGGAAATGCAGTTGGAATGGGCACAGATGTGGCTTGTTTTGAACCCCTCTGTTAGGTAAAGCAGAAATATTCTGCTTTTCCAAGCTCCACATAGGAAAGCTTATCTTTTTTATGGCTGATGTGATGTAATTATGCTTCCCCCTTACCCAGTGTTTGTAAATTGGTGCTATGAAGGTGAGTTTTGCTGGAAGCTATGGGCAAGCACTGGCAGCATCCCTTGATGTCTCTGCTGCAGTGAGGTATTAAATGCCACAGATGACACAGAGCAAGTCTGCTCAGGCACTGCTGCTTCCACCCTTTCTTAGGTGCTGGTGCCTCCAGCCTTTCTCCATCCACTTTTTGCAAGCAGACATCTCACAGCTGTGAACTTTCTTGGTCTTGCAGGCTGGTGCTCTGGCTGGCTTCCTCTTCCTGTCCTCAGCAGCGTGGCTCCTGGAGCTGTGTGGGTGCTGTGGTTTGTTGCTCACACGAGCCATCTTGTCTTGCTGGGGACAAAGAGCAGTAGCTGGTGATGGGGATACAGCTCTGGTGTGACTGTGTTCAGGTGTGGCTTCTGAATCCAAGCTGGCTTGCTGCCCTACTCCTTCACAAGGAAGGAATAAGACCATATGAGCACAGATTTAGTTAAATTTAACCTGAATTCTTCCTCAGCCAGGCTTGCTGTTGCCCACAAGAGAGGTTTGTGAAGCTGGGTAGTAACAGCTGCCCCCTCACTGCTCTCTGTCTTCAGGCTCCATGCTAAAGTCATTAGGGATGCTTTAAAAGGTGCATTCCTGCTACAGGCTGTACTTAGGTACCAAAAGAAAGCCACATACTCTATAAGATGTAAGCACTACTGGCTCACCGGTACCAGAAATACCATGGCAAACTCTCTCCTTGGATGGTAGCTTTATTCAAATAGTGGGGTGGGATGGGATGTCTCTGTGGACTTACTGTGTGGCCTGTGCTCCACTCAAATGAGAAGTGCTGTGTCCCCAGCAGAGCAGGATGGGGCTGGTGGAGAGAGCAGGGAAGCTCCCAGGAGCTGCTGGGAGGGTTAACCTCTCTGTGTTGTCTGCGGAGTGGTGCCTAGGGTGTCCCTGCTGCTGTTCTGTTCCCTGATGAGCTTAGAGGTATGAAAAGGCCCTTTAAGACTGCTGGAAGGGGGCTTGGTTAATTAAGTGTAATCCTTTGAGAAATTGCAAGCGCTTTCACATGACCCGATCCCAGCCTCACCCTGACACAGAGGACCCAGGGCTGTTTCAGCAGGGTGCTGGCACTCGGGAAGGAGCCAGATGTCTGTGAGTATGGCTGGTGCTGAGGTGTGGGGCATCACCTCTGATTCCCCTCCAAGGCAATGTGAAGCTCTGTGTCCTCACCGTGGGCCCGTGTTGGCTGAGCAGTGTGGTGGGAAGGGAAGAGCAGCACCTCCTACTCCAGAATCCACTTGCACGTTCTGAGGAACAGGGGGACACTTCTTGTTAAACTTACCATATTGCTGCTAATCTTGCTAAAAGCCAAAACTGGGCAGCTTTTTAGATTATTAAGGTGCTTTATAAGATCTTAGTTCATGCAACTCCAGCTGGATTTGATGTGCTTCCCTGGTCAGACCTATTGGAACTGGTGCATGGTATTGGTCTAGTATTTTTACATGGAGTAACTGGTGGCTTTCAGTGCAGAGGCTTATAAAGGTTAGTCTGGAAATTCTTTTTAATTGAGCTTGCTTCTGTTCTGTACCAGTCAAATTTGCAATAAAGTATAAGTTTTCCCTATGTTACTTTCTCCAGAAATAGTCTACTTGGTGGCTTGAAGCTGGGAAGCAGGGAATATCTGAAGCTTGAAGTCTCCAGCCCAGCAGGGTATAGCAGCTTCCTTACATACAGGAAATGCAGGGAGG
The DNA here is from genome assembly GCF_052056855.1 of Sturnus vulgaris. Classification (NCBI taxonomy): domain Eukaryota; kingdom Metazoa; phylum Chordata; class Aves; order Passeriformes; family Sturnidae; genus Sturnus; species Sturnus vulgaris. The sequence goes on along the minus strand of NC_142256.1, from coordinate 11,517,750 downwards.
AAAGAAGCTTTAGCTCAGGGTCAGGGTTTTGTAGAGGTCGATACTCTGTTGTGCTGACTCCACTTATTATTCTGACATGAATTTCCTAGTACTCTATTCCTGTCTCAACTTATGACAAACAGAATTGTCTTTTCTACCTCTCGTGCTGCTCAATGCACTGGGGCATTAGCACAAGCAATACATCCGTTACTGAGCGTGACAGCATCAGTCTTTCCTGTTTGTCCTGCTATATGCAGCTACCCATTTTCATCTCAGGAAGTTGTTCTAACACACTATTAGGAGGACTTATTTGGAGACCTGAAAGATACCTGACAATTACTGCTGCTAGTAAAATTTATTTGGAATCACAACGTGGCAGAAAAGCATACAGGCAATATTAAAATACCTGAAAAGATGCTGCAGATAGGTGCCTGGTATCACTGTCTATTAAGTGTGTCTCTTGTAGTCTGCTGAACACCATGGGAGGAGGAGGGTAGTGGTGGCTTGTGCCTTTGGAAAACTTTTGTTGGTCAAAGGGAGCTTTCTTTGGCTGCAGCTGCTCTGGGGCTGGAAGAGTATCTCTTCCATGCAAAAGATTCTGTCTGTGCAGGAGGTATCACACTTGACAATACTGTCCTTGGCAGCAGGAAACTCTTTAATTTGCTCTGGCAGTGGCAAGCTTTAGCAGTGCTTAGACTGGTGGAACTATGGTAATTCCCCAAACAGAGAAGAGGAAGGGTTGCTAGTTTTCTATCTCTTTCCTGTAGCTGTTATGAAATGAATCAGTTGAATATGAGCACTGTTTTTGGCATGTTTTTTAAATTTGGTGATTATAAATTTGCCTGTTGAAATGTAATAATTGAATGTTTTTGAAAATTTTTGATAAATCTGTTGATGAAATACTATAAACCTCCTTAAAACACTTTCTGAGTGTTGAAAGTTTGATAGATGTTTATTAACAGAATATTTGGAATAGGAGAGTAGTATACTTGGGGATGAGTGCTGCCACTAGGCCTTGTGATTGAATCCCTGGTGCAATGTCTTTCTTTTGCACATCTCTCAGCAGTGTGCACCCTACCTGTCAGGACTTACAGAGCTAAATTTGTATATGCTCAGCAGTCCAAGTCAGATACCTTATTGACATTTTTTTCTGTTTGCAAGCCAAATTATAGGCATGCCAAGGTTTATGCCAGCCCTCAAACCTAGGAAAACCTTTAGATGGTTTAGAAATACAAAATCTAATGGCTTAATGCTGATCAATCTTAGGGTTTTTTTAGAATAAGCACTAGTAGTAGATAGATAAATGGTTTAAAAGTGCTTTGGCAGGGTAACTGTCAAGGAACGAAGCAAATGAGTCTAAATTATGATGGGACTGCATAGTGTTGGCTTTGTTTTGCTAGAGCATTTTCATTCCTGTGTGTAACATTTGTGTTGGTCAGTACTCAGCTATGAATACCTTAGTAAAGTGGTTTTACTTAAAGTGAGACTTTAAATGAATGAGGAAGAAGAAAGTAAACATGCAGTGCCTGGCACATACTTGTCTGGTACAGATCATAGCAATCTGTGGATCTCTTCGTGTAGCTTGTTTGAGCTGCAGGCAGAGTGCATTAAGATCAGTGCCTCCCACCACCTGAAATGGTAGAAACCTCTCTTTGAGCCAGTTGTTGTGAACTGGAAAAACAAAACCACCCTGGTTTGGTAGTGTATGGGGAAAAAAATGTCTTTGTGTGTTGTTTTCACACCAATGAGCCTTAACAAAGCTCAATTTTATAGCAAACTAGCTTCTCAGCCAAGTATTAAATTACCACTGATGGTTCAAACTAACGAATGGTTAAAATGTCACTGGCACAGCCCAGGATGTGCTCTCTCCCCAGCTCGTTCTGCTGACAGCTCACAGCAGTGTGCTGTTGAATGTGTTAAAACCGTGTTCAGCTTGGGGAAGCAGCACTACCGGGGTGTGGTTCTCCAAAGCTCAAGCCTGTTTCCTGTGGTCTCTCAGCTTCTGCTCTCTTAGAGCAGGCTGAAGCTGCAAGTGCAGACCCATTCAAGATTGCTGCTCCTAAACTTTAGGTTGTCACTCATCTTGAGCGCAGGAAGCTTCTTGGGGGGGGGGACTGGGGGGGGAATGTGTAAATCTTCCTATTGACTGTACTAATTGAAGGATAATAATAGAGTCAGATAGTTTAAGGGCATTTAAGTGACTGTCAGTGAAGGAATTTTGCTGGTTCCAGCATGGGAACTTATTTTACTGTGCTAACAAAGATGTGAGTCTTAATAAGTGTTCTGCATAAATTATAGGGTTACTGAAGAAGTTTTATTTTAAATGTTAAGGTGTGATTTGTTCTAAATAGCTCTAAGAGCTATTTAGGCACAAGCTGCAAAGAGGTGCCACAGATGTTTCAGTTCTGTTTTCTGGTGCTCAGATATTTGGCCTTTAATCACCTATGCACATGACATCAGATAAGAACAGCTACTGTGCTTTATCCATAAACAGTGGAGCAAAGACTATTTTCTTTCATGGTAGCTGATACACTAATGCTGTAGGTGAACAGGAAATACTTCAAAGCTAACAAAATTTAAGGTATAACTTAATGGCTCATTTAATGTAATATAATATATTACAATCTTATACCTGAATTTAGCTTATGGGCAGCTTTGCTTTCACTGGTGGCTGTGCTGGGCAAATCAGGTTTACAGGCCAGCACTCCTTCTTCTAGAAGAGTCTGCTTCCAAGTGTAAGTAGCAAAACTGTTTGGGGAAGCATTCAGCCCTTCTAGGAAGTGGCCAGATTCTTGTTTCACCAAAGCACCATGAAATTAGCCCATTGTCAAGATCTAGGATTCAAATAGAAGAATTTTTGGGAAGGTGTACACTAAGGGAACTTAGGGTATCTGCATGCTGTTGAAAGCTGCTAATTAAAAAAAAAAAAAAAAAGCTTAGTTTTTACGAGTTTAGGCCATTTGTGCTTTCCTTGCTGCTTTTGTGGGATGGTTTTGCCTTAGTTTGACATTGTGTCAGAAGGTTCAGAGGGCTTCAAAACCAGCTTATTCCTGATATACTTGCTCATGGTATCTTTGTTCTAGTACTGTCTAAGTAGCATCCCTTTTGCATGAAACAGCTAGAACTTCAATTTCTGTGTACTTCAGCTTAGCTGTGCTAAGCCTACCTTTAACCTTACAGAATTTTTAGCTTAGCTTGAAACAAGAAAACCTTTAGGTTTATCTCAAGAGGATCTCAAGTACAAAATGGTGGTGGGCCTAGTCTGAAGCAGACTTTCTGGGGAAGCTCAAAAAGTATTTGTTATAGTTAGTGGTCTCTTTGGCACTTAGCTAGATTGAACTAGCAGAACATTTCTTGCTTATTGGGGAAAAACCCCTGGTTCTAGTTCTTTTGCAGTCTGGTTTCTTAGTAAATGAGATGTGAAAGCTGTACATATTTTTGGTAGAAATGCAGGAATCAGAACTGTCTGTGATCATATTGGTATTATGTGGTTCCTTGAATATTTCTCTGATTACTCTTGCTTTTTTGGTCTCCTAGTTAGCTTATAGTCCAAATATGACTTTGAGTTGTTCTTTAAGCTGTTCACAGTGTAATTCCCTCCACTCCTCACCACTGGAAGCCTGGTGGAGTGTACGAATAGGATTGATTGCACTGAGGAGCAAAAAAATTAGGATTTGTTGATCTGAGGTAAATGCCTGTTGGCAACAGAGAACTGTTAATGCAAGGCCTATGTGCTGGGGTTTAGTGCATTGTCAATATCTTGTCTGTACCATTTCAAGCCTTGAATCTTTACTTTGATGGAAAAACATTTTAAATATAGCTGCTTAATATGTACAGCTTGTTTTGAAAAATTGTGAAATATCTTTACGTTTTTCAGTTGATAGCCATACAAATAGAATTGGATTTTCAGGCAGCTTGGTGTACTTGCAGACCTCACTTTCCCTGGTTAAGGCATTTGCTTTCAGGCCAGGACTGTTTCTGTCTAGCCCCAAGCATCTAAATCATGTTTCACAGTGATTACCAGGAGCTTTGAATGGGATCAGCAGTGTTTTATTCTAGCATTTGAGGTGAAATGCTTCTGCTGTTTAACTTGCTGCGTGAGAAGTGAAAGGTGTGTGTAGATCTTCCTGCTTCTGTGGCATGAAGCTGTGAACTCCCTTGCTGCAGTTCCTTGCCACTTTCATGCCACAAGTGAAAATGTGATGGTGAGACATTCCTGTCAAAATAGTTCATCGTGTAACATTTCTTCTGGAAGACCATTCATGATCTTGCATCTAAGGCTAGTATAGTAATGAGATCTTGATTGCAATTTTAAATAACACCTAAACAATTTCTGCCGTTTTTAGAAGTCTTTTATCTCCCTGAAAGAATTGGAAAGCAGTATTGGCAGCTCCACTGCTATGGGAAGTGTTCTCATGTTCAGCATGCAGCCTTTTTGTCTTAGCCTGTAAGGGAACCCTTGCATCCTGTCTGCTTCATACCCACAGCCCTGGAGCATGTCAGGGACTGTGCCTTATAACTTCTCCAAATACTCACAAAGGCTGAAAGTGTATTGTTATTATTGACCAGCCTTCTGTGGCACACTGGGTTAATGCTTCTGGGAACTTCCTTGATGTTCATCCTTCAAACGAAAGGGTGTCTTCCTGTGTGCACCAAGTTTTGAAACATCTCTGCTTTTGTGAAAGACACCAGAATGTTCTACTTTAGAAATTAAACTTTGTGAGATATAAATGGCTCTCATGTGTGTCAGTACATGTGAATATTTGTAGGACCAGAGAGGATAAAAACACTGCAAAACACGAAAGTTATATTCTACAGGAAAACTGTGAGTACCGTGCTGGCAAAGCAGATGACTTTGACTGCTGGCAGTGAAGTTCCTGGAGGCTTGAGAGCTGCTTCCTGGTCCTGGGCAGGTGTTTGTTCTCATTATTGGGTAGCATCACTTAGAGCTTGTGTTGTAATGATGCATTTTTCTGTCTTCCAGATCAGTGTGCGTGTTACCACCATGGATGCTGAGCTGGAGTTTGCCATCCAGCCCAACACCACAGGGAAGCAACTCTTTGATCAGGTAAGGGATGGAGCTGCAGAAGATATAAAGTTGATAAAGACATTGTAATTCTATTTAGACAACAGCAAATAATTTCTAAAGGACGTCAAAGATTGAGTGTCACTAATAGCTTCAAGATAACTCAGCACAGTAAGAAATTGTACTTTTTTCCAAAACTACTGTATTTTTCATCTCCAGGATTGAGTTAGGTGCTATTCCTTCTAGTGAACTGAATTTATGCTACGGCTCATAATAATAGTAATTGGAAAGCAGTAGATATCTGCAGTCTTAGTTTGTAAGAAAAGTCTTATGGGGGACCTAGTAAGCTATTTTTGGTTGACTTACCTGCAAGCATTGTGTAATTGGTTCCAAAGGGTGGTTGGTCTCTAAACCAGGAGAGGCTTAGCTGGGTTTCAAATGCTGCTGCAACTCTTAAGTGCAGGTAAGGTGATATTCTGTACTTCCACCAAGGCCTGAGGGAAACCTTAAGAGCAGTGGTGACTCTACTAGATTGGGCAGTCTGCAAGGGGTACTTCAGCCTTCCTCTGCTTTCTCTGGGTAGACAAATTTCCTGCCAAACAGAAGCAGGGAGGCGTGTGCAGCCCAAAGCTGGAGCAGCAGAAGACAGACATTATCAGCTGCAGCAGGGGAAACTTTGACAGGCTCCACTGTGTTTCTCTGCTGTAATTGGCCATGGATTTGCTCCTTGGAGAAAAATGGGAACAGTAAATTTGTAGCTCAAAGATATGCAAATTGAATCTTGGACTAATGACAAGATGAGGGAGCTGCCAGACCAGATATGTCAGAGATTTGGGTGTGGTTCAGTAGAGCTGAACATTCTGGGGTCAGCTCTACATAGTACCTATCATAAGGAAGAGAGAAAATTAAGGGCTGATTCACCCATTGAAGTCAGCTATTTCATTTGGGGCCAGCAAATATAATTTAAATTTTTATATATTTTTTTTAGATCTTTAACCACAAACTACTGTTTTCTCATGTATTCAACTGGATGATTCAACACTAGATGATACATTGCTCTTTGCAGCCCAGCCCTGAAATGTAGTGAGATCCAAAGCTTTAGTGAAAGAGCATCCTTTCATAATGGGAAAAATAAAACGGCTTTCAAAAAAGTTCTGAATAGCAGTGTGATTCTCAGCTGTCTTACTATGTAATAGCTCCTGCAAATTTTAGCCTTGTGTGGTCTCAGATCTGACAGGTTTGGATTGATAACAGTGAAAGCCAAGTTCTGTCCAGAATCCAAATCCAACATGGAACTCTGCCAGTTAGTTCATGAGAATGTTTGCTAATGAAGCTGAGGTGAGATGTCCCCAAGTTAATAAAAAAATGAACTGTTTTTTTTTTTTTTTTGGTTTTGGTTTTTTGAAGGAGGTGTTCTTCATGTGGGTGCTTCCCATGATTATTTTTCAATATCTAGCTTCTGCTATTTTCCAAGCAAAGCACTAAGTGCTGAGAAACAATACTACTCACGACAGCAATATTTTTAATCTGCACATGATATTTTCAGTCAGCTCTAGGTCATCTGTGGCTTCTGCTGCAAACTGACATTGCTGTCAGACTTGGGCTTCATCAGTTTGTCTCTGAGAAGCATCCAGTCATGTTTCCAATATAGCAGCTCTTCATGTGTAGTAATTGATTTCACTCCTTTGTCATGCTCTTGGACAGCTGCATGTTTTCCTGCCCTCAGTGTATTTCACACAGCACCTGTCTAAACACAAGTTTTGTTTTGCTTTTTCCACAGTAAACACTTTGCCAAGGGAGAAAACAAATGCTGTTGCAGAGCTGAATTTCTAGGTTGAGGCAGTGCTTACTTCACCGAAATTGGATTGTAGGTGAAGTTGGAAATGAGGGGGGAAAAATGTGTCTAAAACTAGATTTAAACATTTATTTCTAAAAGGTCTGGTTGACATAAAATTTGCTCTCTTTAGGAAAGGGATGGAGCTTTAAATGTACTGTCAGCTGTTACATATCCAGTATCTTTCACATGACTGAGCTGTTTGTGTGTATTTGTTCCTGTAAAGGGATAGTCCAGTGCTGTTGTCCCTGCTGACACTGTGACTGCTCTCTGGCTGGTCATTGTTCACTCTGCCTCTGTTTCTGTCCTTAGGTTGTCTGGGTCCCATAATGGGGTGTGCAAGAGCAAAGTTATTTCTGTTTATTTTCTAGCTCCCTTAAGCCATGTTGTGCCCTTGGACTTGATAACCTAGTATTTTCTGCATGGTGCTGGTTCTGAAATACTGCTTTCATCAGTGCTTTTTGGGGGGAAGGGAGAACTCCTCTACAAAGCAAACGTATGGTTTTGCTGTTGTAGGACATTGACTTCTGATGTGAAACCTGATTTTTGGCTCTTGTACAGAAAAATTTTAGGATATCCAGCATCTTTTTGCCCTGGGGTGCCCTTTCACTTTGTGCTGTCAGTTCTGAGTTAAGCAAGAAGGAAGCTGCTAAGCATTACCAAGCTGTTTAGCTGCATGGCTACCTCAGTGCAATCTGCTGGCTTTGCTCAGTAATATTTAGGCAGTATTTATTTTCACCTGTTGTATATAAAGGTAGATAAATGTATTCATTATGCCACACATGATTCTGGCCCACTGAATAGGATTCAGAAGATTTTGGAAAGATTGTACCTAGGTTTTAGCTTAATAAGCAGGAAAGCATTTGAGTCTAAAGTTCCATAGTAATAGTACACGAATGGGCCTGAGGTAGAAATGTTCCTGTCTTCCTTTTTCCTGTTTGGTTAAATTTCAAAGTGAATTTTTGTAGTGACAGATAAATGCAGATGCTTCACTGCTTTGTAGGAAGTGATTTCTGCCCCAAAGCAGCTGGCTGTAGAAATACCACTGAACCCATATACATGTGCAGTAACATCATGATTTATACTAGAGCTCTTCATATTCCCTAATCTTGTAACTGTACAGCTTTATCTTAAATATCTTGGGCTTGTGTGTATGGACAAGACCTGGCTTAAGTGAGACAGGTTTGTACTGTCTTCTGCAGCTTTGCAGAAGCTACTCCTTACAGATGTTACTTGCAGATGTTACTCCTTAACATCAGCAGCTGAACTCCAGTGCTTACTGTAACTTTGTTCCCATTCCTCAGCTGCCAGTGATGGATTAAAAGAAGAGCTCAAGGATGGGCTATGCATGTCAGGGGTGCTGCTTATCCCATAGGCCTGATAACTTCCCAGGTACCTTGAAATATTGCTTTCCTGGGGATACAGAACACAGGCACTGCAACAGTGATGACAGCTGCTTCTTTTCCTCCTTTGACCCTTTTCTGTATTGGACTGAAGTGCAGCTGGTCTGGAGAGTAGTCAGTGCTTTGCATTGTATGTCTTCTACACATAAAAGATTAATCTGTTGTGTGGTGAAACTTCTTAGTTACTTGTTGTTGTGGATGGCTTTGAAATTGTCTTTCCAATCTTTTGCCTCTCAAACTTCCTTTTTTTTGGGTAAATTGATTCTAGCTTGAGTCATTGAGCATCCAACCTCCTTAAAGGTGGTTTCTATACAATTAAGAGCCATGAAGATAAGTCTCGGGTTAAAGAAAATGTGACATGAGAAATTTAATATCTATAATTTCAAACTTTAAAAACATGTGGTTAACCTTCCAAAAATGCTTTTCCTCATTATTGTGAGCTTTTGGGGTCAAAACTAAGCTTGTAATAGAAAAGTGCACTTACCTATGGATTAAAATTATAACAATAACCATCTCTCTGCACACTTTAAACCTGATCACTGATGCTGTCTTTTATGTTCAGCATTAAGTCTTATACATAGTGGAATGTGCATTGGAGGCATTATTTTTGTTTCATTTTTCTTTTAATTCTTAAGGTTCTTTCAGATTTCATGAAGAGCCAGCTGTCCTAAAATTCTGAGTTTGTGTGCCCTGGTTTGTCTTGCCTTGCTTTTCTATCTGCATGGCCACTGAGGTAGTTGTGCAGCTGGAAACCTTGGTAATGCTTAGCAGCTTCCTTCTTGTTTATCTGCTGCAGTGAATTTAGTGGTTTTGTAGAGTACCAGTTTGTCAGACTTCTTTCATATTTGCTTTAAGCTTACAGCACAGGCTGATCAAACCCCTCTTGAATTTTGAGTAACTTCATCTGAGTTGAGCTGTGTTTGGAATAAAAGTGGTTGGTGTCTCATGGCCTGCAAACTAAGCTTTTTGAGGAGGGAGAGTGTAAGAGAAATCTTTAGCCTTGGTAAGATCCTATCTGGCAGTGTTTAAACACATAGGAAATGGCTCTGGAACACTTAATCCACTAGGTGAAAGCATGAAGCCAAAACTCACTAAGGTAGTTTCATGGTTGAAAGCAGCAAGTCTCAGGATAGTGGCTGGTTGCCCCAGCAAACCCCAGAACTCTTGTTCCTGTAAGGAAGGCTTGTGGTTGAGTGGTATGAAAATGTGTCTCAAATTTCACAGGAACATGTGGAAACTTTCTGACTTTTAGAAAAGCAGTATTTCCAACCAAAACTGGACTGCTTGTTGCTAAAGATGTCAATGGCAAACTGCAGGAAGTACAAGAACTTGAAGATCTTGTAGTTTAGCACACTGGCATTTTAGCACTGTGGAAGGGAAAAGTAGAAGTACATCCACCAGCTAAATGGAGGGGGAACAGCTAAATATTTGTGGCTGTAGATGTATCCTATCTTGGGTCCTAAATTAGGGTACCTGGAAGACCACGTTCCAAGTTGTTTTTGACTGGCATATGAAACTGCAGGTGTGGCACCAGTTCTGAGCTCCTCCAGCAATAAGGCTGGCTGGCAGTTTTCTCAGATGTACTAGACGTGCCTGTAAGAGAAAAAGATGAGGTGGATCTCTTTCCCTAACTAGAGCAACATTCAAGTCACTTGTATCATGATATAACTGGAGATGATTTGGCCTTTGATGCAGGAACATGATCCAAGTGGAACGCCTTTTCCTCTGCTTGCATGCTTTGGTCTTGCCTGTGTGTAAATAGTGTAATAGAGATCAGAATCTCTACTTGTTTGCCAGTGTGGTGGTATGTTTCCTGGGCTGAGAATGACATCCATTTTCAGTCGTCGTCTTGATGTTAAAATGTACATTTAAGAGGCTGCTTATGGCTCCCTCTTCTGCTGTGGAGCAGCACCCAACAGCAGGAACATAGTTCAGAGGGAGCTGGGTGAGTACTGAGGGGAAGGACAGGAATTGTCATACAGATCTAGGAAACATGGAGTAAAGAGGAGTGAGAGAAAAGGTTACCTGAAAGAGCTTCTGTTTCTTCACTGAACATAAGTTAAAAAACCCTACTAATTTGTGCTTAGACTTCCTGCAGAGGATGAAGTGAGCCACCAGAAAGGCACCTTTTCCCCTATGTCAGTCTGGCTTACTGAGTATAATTCTAAGCTAAAGGTAGCACTCAAGAGTTTTGTAGTAGCTGGTCAAGGTACCATGGGACGGCTGGATTTTAAGGCTGCATCTAATCTGTATCAGTCTAATCTTGTAAACCAGGCTTTAATCCAAGGCTAAACGAGACTCAGAGACTGACTTAATGCTCCCCCTGGCACGAAGAAAAGATGCTGCTCTCCAGATGAGAATGTAGATTTTAGGTATTTAAGTATTGTGGTCTGTGTTAAAGAGTACTTTCTATTCTCCCATCCTTTGTGCCAGCCCTTCTCCATCCTTAGCCACTGCCAGTAGCTGTTTGCTTTTTGGAACATCTCACAGTTCATTAGGGCTCTGAATGCTGTACACCCCCAGACATAATTATGCTGTTGCCAGCCAGATTCCTTGCAGCTGTAGAAAGCTGTTTCTTCATGCTTTTTCCCTTGCTGAATGGAACTAAATAGCCTGCTAAAGCTGAGGAGGGAGGAGGACTATCCTCCCTGCCTTAGTTCAGTGGCAGCTTGGGACTGTGATGGTGAGTGCTGTGCTGTCTCCCCTCTTCTCTGCCCCCAGCTCGTTGTTGTTGTCTCTGCTATTGCTGTGCAGGCTTCTGCTGTGGAATAAAAGTCCTTTTGTGTGGGACCACAGTGTGGAGCCTTTCAGCTCCTTGCTGGCAGTTCAGCCTGTTGAATTCCCAGCATAAGCTGCTGTCAAGTGGAAGAGAGGAAAGCAGACCCATGCAGTCGAGTGAGGAGCTTCCATCCCATTCATATGTTAATGCTTCCAAGAACTGAGCTATCCTTGGGCTCTAGGACTGCCTTTCTTCCCCTCCTTGAACCATCTGCTTCCAGTCACATAATCACAGAATATGCTGGGTTGGAAGAGACCCACAAGGATCATTGAGTCCAACTCCTGGCCCTGCACAGGACCATCCTCAAGAATCACACCATGTGCCTGAGAGCATTGTCCAAATGTTTCTTGAACTCTGTCAAGCTTGGTGCTGTGACCACTTCCATGGGGAGCCTGTTCCAGTACCCAGCCACCTTCTGGGTGAAAATCTTTTCTGGTATCCAGCCTAAACCTTCCCTGACAGCTTCAGACCATTCCCTTGGGTTTGGTCACTGGTCACCACAGGGAAGTGATCAGTGTCTGCCCCCCTCTTCCTCTCATGAGGAAGTTGTACACAGTGCTGAGGTTCCCTCTCAGTCTCCTCCAGGCTGAATGGACCAAGTGCCCTCAGCTGTTCCTCATAGGGCTTCCCCTCAAGGCTCTTCATCTTCATTGCCCCATTTGGACCCTCTCTAATATCTTAATATTAGAGATTAATATATTTCTTTTCTTGTGAAACTTCATGTACATAGCAAACCCTGATCCTTCTCCAAAAACCTCCTTAGCTGTGTGCATCCTGCTGTGTGATGCACAAATGACCTACATTCCCCAAATCTGCACGGGCTGTAGCCCAGCTCTCCCGTTCATATTCAAGCAAGTACAAGCTGAATAATTCCATGAACCCCAGTGGGATGATGTACACACATTATATTGATCTAATGTAGATTTTGTCTGTGTGTGTGCCACCAATGGCATCCTCTGTTGAAAACTGAGTTTCGTTTTTCTGCCTGAAAGGAACAAAGGCACTAATGCTGCTTTTGAAAGGCCAGAAGAAATGCCTGATCCAAGCCCTAAATAATCTAATTAGTGATGTGCTTGTGGGGAACCTATGTCTTTGGTGTATGTTGCCAAAATACAGACCACATCAGAAGGAAGAGAGTGCACCTTTGGGCAGTACAAAATTTTATCAACTGACCTGGCTTTCACAGGGCAAAACAGATGGTTTTCACAGGGCAAGTCTCCATCTCTGCATCTGTGTTAGCCCCTTTGAAATGGGGAAGCTCTGAGCAAGCCCAAGTTGAATGTGAAAACACCTGACAGTGTTGTACTTTAAGAACCACGTTAACCTGAGGACAGATGTCTTCTTCCTTCCCTTTGTGCAGTGTTGGAGGTGACCAATGGGTGCCTTGTTTGCCAGTATGAGACCAGCTCCTGGGTCTTCAGGATGTGGGGAAGCTTCACTGTGCAGACTTGCTGCGTCCTGTGGCATGTCCCAGGTTTTTCAGGGCACAAAGGGGGATGTCAGGCTTTGGAGAAACTTTCACCTCCTTTTAACCAACAGTGGTATTGTACTGCAGTAGTCTTGCTGCCCCCCCATGAGGCTCTTGTCTCAACATGTCTTAAAAGCCTTCTTAATTCTTATTTACATAGCATGCCTGGTGTGCTAGGGAAGTAAGTACAGAGCAAGCTTACATAGTGCTGTAGTTAATGTCTGTGGTGGCTCTTTGTCCTGGTACAAGGGATAGCATATGGATTTAGCCTTTGCACTTCCTCTTAATGGTGCTGCTCAGTAAAGAGCTGTATGAAAGGCCTGTCTATAGCTATCAGTGGAGTAGAAACAAATCTCAAAGTAGCACAGCCTAGCAGGGTGATTCATGACTTGCCCAGGAATAGTACATTTGCATGGTAAGTGTGGGGTGTACCTGAAAATGGAGCTGTGTTCCTCATTCCTGGCACTCACTAAACCTGTCAGAGCTGTTGCATTGTATTTTGGCTATATGTTTGCTTATAAGTAGCTGGAAAAAAAGGTCCCAGCTGTTGTTATAAATAGCAACAAGCCTTAAAGAGCTGAAGGAGAAGAAAGAATGTTACACACACATCCACTTAAGACCTTTTAGATGCCAAGTCATCTTTCTGTGCACTGCAGCAGGAGAGGTAGGTGGTCAGGGCACTGTCTTTGCCTGAACTTACCTTTAACACATTCTCAGTAAGTTCAGTCCATCTGGGGGTCTTGCTAATAATCACCTTTCTTTCAGGTTGTCAAGACAATTGGTTTGCGAGAAGTTTGGTTTTTTGGCCTTCAGTATCAAGACACCAAGGGTTTTTCAACATGGCTAAAACTGAACAAAAAGGTATGTTTGCTTCAAGATTTTGCTTGTCCTTGTTCCCTTCTCTGAGAGTGCAGGAGCAAATGCAGTCTCCATACTTCTGTTCTTGCCTATCCATGCACCTCAAGTACTGCAGGATCAGTGAGTTGGTGTTGTGGAGTGCACACACTCCCTCCTCAGGTTATGAGGAGTTGTGTATCTGACCTGGTCTTGCATCTAACTCTGTCTGTTACCCTTCCTGGTAAAATGCTGATGTTGTGCTCATGTGAGCATCTTGGTTGAGGAGAAACCTGGAAAGTAACTTAGCTGCCACTGCTCATAACTACTGGCTTGTGTAAGTCCAGTGGGGAGAAGTAATGAGGTATTTAGCAGTAAGTAATTGAAAATACTTGCTTTTCTGCCCACTCTCTTCTGCATTGGAAAGGAGAACATTTTGTTCTAGTGCATGCTTATTTTTCTGTGTGTAACCTGCTCCCCTTCATTGTTACATAGGTTATAAAATCTGCTAACTCTGTTCCAGGTAACAGCACAGGATGTACGTAAAGAAAGCCCCCTGCTTTTCAAATTCCGTGCCAAGTTCTACCCAGAAGATGTGGCAGAAGAGCTGATCCAGGACATCACACAGCGCCTTTTCTTTCTGCAAGTGAAGGAGGCAATTCTCAATGATGACATTTACTGTCCTCCGGAAACAGCTGTCCTGCTGGCCTCTTATGCTGTCCAGTCCAAATATGGAGACTTCAACAAAGATGTGCACAAGTCTGGCTACCTTGCTAGTGATAAACTGCTCCCACAAAGGCAAGTGAACCTGGATAGTCTTAGACATTCTCTGTCTTAAAGGGTTTGTGATTTTTTAATTTTATTTTTTTTAATGTAGGGCGTGTTTTGATTGCAATGCTCAGAATAAAACATAACGTTGTGCCAATTTGAGTGTTTAGATTAGTATTCAATTAATTAAGAGGTTTAAACTTAAACTTCCTATTGCTACTCTGAGACTCTAATCTGAAGCAGTGAGAGAAGCTCTAAAACAAAATATACTACAAGGAGAAGCAAAACTGAATAGAATTTGTCATTTGTTAGAAGTCTGAATACTGATCAGTGTCTCTATCTAGCCTTTCAATAAAGGTGTATTTCTTTGAATAACTTTGTGGGGGAGCTCTGGTGCCAATGGAATATTTAATGAAGCATTATGATAGAGTGATGTGACTGTGTGTATGCATGTATGTAGTGCTTGGTTTTAAACATCCCATGAATACTCTTTCTAGGGTTTTGGAGCAGCACAAGCTTAACAAGGACCAGTGGGAGGAGAGGATCCAGGTGTGGCATGAGGAGCATCGAGGAATGATTAGGTAATGGATGCAGTGTGAAACTGCTGTATTTATAGTGTTATTGTGTAATGTATGAATGCATACAAAAATCTGTGACTTGCTTCAGGATAAGTTAGCATTCTTCAGGTTATTTTGCTCAGAATAACTAGGTTCACATGCTTCTGCTCTTGCTGGTCCACATTAGCTGGTTGTTCTTAGAAAAACAAGACAAAGTTTGTAGTTATCTACTAGGGTGATGCTTAGAACCTTTGTCAGATGTTGCTGCTCACTCCACGTGGGACAATAGCACCTTCTTGTTCCAATGGCTTAAAGACTCAAAAAAGAATATCTGCTTTCTTTTTTCATGCTGCAGAGAAGATGCTGTCTTGGAATACCTGAAAATTGCGCAGGATCTGGAAATGTATGGTGTGAACTACTTCAGCATTAAGAACAAGAAAGGCTCTGAGCTCTGGCTAGGTGTAGATGCTCTTGGACTCAACATTTATGAGCAGAATGATAGGTAATAAACCCCTCTCTCTTCATCATTGCCTTCAGCTCCTTCTCAATATAAAGTCATTCAAAATCAATCTCTCCTGGAATTCAAATCTTTAAACTCCACAATTTCTGTATCATTCTTGGCTGTGTTTTTGACATTGCCAGAATAATCCATAAAATGTGCTTCTTTGGATCAACAAACATAATAAATTGGCAAATCTTTTCAAGATAGTTTCACTTGTATCTCTGGTCTTCCTGCTATAGATGCATTCTCCAGTTCTGTTTTTCATTCAAAAAACCAAAAAAAGTGGGATTGAAAAACTGCTTATGTTTATATTTCATCTGCGTGACTGCTTTTGTCTGCTGATTTCAACTACCATAAGAGCACTGAAATACAAGGGTAGATTTGGTATAATTTTGAGCTTTATATTTTAAGTCAAGAATTTGGAATGACTTTGGGCTCTTATTTCTTTTTGCTTCCCATTTCTACAGGCTAACACCGAAAATTGGATTCCCTTGGAGTGAGATCAGAAATATCTCATTCAATGACAAGAAATTTGTTATTAAGCCTATTGACAAGAAAGCACCAGTAAGAAGCAAGATTCATATTAAGCTATTAAACTTTCAGCTTCTTAGCTGAATGATTTCTGTGGGTTTGGTTTTGGGGGTTTTTGGGGTTTTTTGCACAATGTCTTTTCATCAATAGCATTAATGCTGATGTAAGCAGGGGGACCTGCTCAGGGCAGTCGAGTGATAGTTATGTTTTTTTTTCTAGCTAAGAGGGTAGAAATTTAGTATAAGCTTTAACTTTTAAGGTCAGTGACAGGGAGTAGCTCTTTGCTTAGGAATTCTGATTGTCCTAAGATTGCTCAGATTCTCTGATAATACAGTTAAGGATCTGAGGTACCTCTGTTAGCTGTGGATGCTTCCTTTGCAACCTTTTTGCTTTAATAGTGTGTGGGATGATCTTTTGCAGGTTTTTACCTTACTTAAAACAGAAGCTTTAGGTCATTTTTGTAGGGTAGGCTGGAAGTTTTTTTCCTTGCAAATTTATATTGAATGTAATTGCTTTCATCTTTAAGGCCTAATAATTTCCTGTGCTAGCCAGTACCTTCTGTTCTTCTGATCATTCTTGTTCCATTGCTGCTTGAAAGCATTTCCCTGCTGCTGTTCCTCCTTTTTAACAGAACAAAGTTATTTATCCATTGATTGTAACATTTAACACCCTTTCTAGCATAAGCCAAGCCATTACATTCAGTGTGGCTGGCCAGGCTATTGTACAGATTATTGAAGTGGGAAGGAAGGTGGGAGAAGCCTGGGACTCGGTGTGCCTGGTAAACCATCCCAGCTGGTGTTTGTAATGAAGTGGTGTTGCTTAGATGCTGTGTGCTTGGTGCTAGGGATATGTTACAGTGAAACCCACAACACTGGAATGACACACTGGGTGCTCCTGCCCTGGCTGTGTTTGTCAGGTTGAAATCCATTCCCAAAAGAAGTGTCTAACTGCCACTACCAATGAATTAGACATTATTAAGAAAAACTGGCTGGCAACTCTACAAAGATGTAGTGCATACAAAAGGGGCTTCTTATGCTGAAAGAACAGGTCTAATGCTGCCTTTTTCTTGTCCCAAGGACTTTGTATTCTATGCCCCTCGGTTACGGATTAACAAACGAATCTTGGCACTCTGCATGGGCAACCACGAGCTCTACATGCGCAGGCGTAAACCAGACACCATTGAGGTGCAGCAGATGAAGGCACAGGCTCGGGAAGAGAAGCATCAGAAACAGATGGAGAGGTTGGTAGGGTTCTGAGTAACCTGGGTGTGATTAATCACTGCATAAATAGCATCATGTGCTAGATAAATGGCTGGCAGCACCTTAATCTGCTTGAGCCAAAAATAGAGCAGGTTGCTTTCTGCTTTGGTATGTCTAATGGGTTGATAGTAATGATACTCATCACAAATATGACTCCCCATTACTTTCTTAGACTTAAGGGCTTGTCTGTCCATTTGATGGGACTAATACATACCTTGAAATGTGGAGATTTCTCTTATAACATTGCTATTATGAACTTGTCATTGAGATGAATGCCAGCAGAGCTTTTTATTTTTGCACTTCTATAAAGGGGTACATCTGGAGTAAAGCTCATTATCCAAGTGCTGTAGGGCACATCTTGTGTGTGCTCTTTTTGTGTTTACTAGGAAGTGCTCAATTTGATGATAGTTGGTTTGAAATTACATTGTGACTTCCTTCCATCAGAGCCCTGCTGGAGAATGAGAAAAAGAAGAGGGAGTTGGCAGAAAAGGAGAAGGAGAAGATTGAGCGTGAGAAGGAGGAGCTGATGGAGAGACTCAAGCAAATTGAGGAGCAAACCAAGAAAGCTCAGCAAGGTAATAGGAAATGTTTGTGTTTCTTTAATGATGAATACTCTGAATGAAAAGGATTTGAATAGTAAAGCTATGAGCAACTCTGAGTAATTTGTCTCTCCAGTGTTGTGTGCTAACTGGTGCTAGGACCCTGGCTGAGCCTCCTAAAGCCAAATGTAAGCCCTCCATATGCTGAAAAAAAGATTTGATTTAAAGAAATGGCTAACAGCCAAAATGTCTCTCTTGGCGGTGGAAGTACCTTGCCATTGTTCCTGTGCTGGCTGGAAGTTTATCCCAGCCTACCTGTCGAGGAAGGAGTCAAAAGTGTACAGGGGTCACACCAGCCATTGCTGTAGTGATTTACTATCTAATTGCTTGGCTAGAGTTAGTGTGGTGTTGCCCAAGCAAAATACTGAATGCTTCTCTGCCCTTAGGCATGTAATTTTGGTATGGGTGTTTCCCCACAATCCATTCAGGGTGGGCCTGACTTATCCAGCTCCAGGTAAAATGTAAAGGAGAGGAAAAGGGACAGTTGCTTGCAACTCTCCTTTACCTGTCTCTCTGAAGGAAAACCTTTACCCAGACAGACTTTTATCTTCTACTGCTGTTCTTTACTTGATCTCTTGAAATGTGCTCCCCTATTTTTCAGAATTGGAAGAACAGACCCGCAGAGCTCTGGAGCTGGAACAGGAGAGAAAACGAGCTCAGGAGGAAGCAGAGAAACTGGCTAAGGAACGCAGAGAAGCAGAAGAGGCAAAGGAGGCCCTATTGAGAGCATCCCATGATCAACAAAAGACCCAGGAACAGTTGGTAAGTTGGTGAACTGAGAATCAGGTAGAGAGAAGAGTGAAAGGGGAAGCATCTGAGCTTTGGAAGCAAACCAGGCTATGAATGTAGTGAGGAAGCACTATATTCACAGGTTCTTTAAATGTTATCAAGTAGGTGAAAATATACATAAATACAAGTGGATTTGTACAGTAGCTTTGTATTGCTTTTTGCCTTTTTTTGTGTGTGATAATGATCAAGTGTTGCTTTCCCTGGTTTGGACTCAAAGAACTGAGTTTTGTAGATCTGTTTTGGGGAGAAGGAAAAAGAACCATCCCAACAACCAAACAAAACCCTAACCCACAATGAAACAAAAGCTTTTTGGCTTCCTTTCCTCTTTCATCGTGGAGGTATTGGTGGAACTGAAGTTAACAGGAACGCTTGCTTCTTACTGGAAAGATGTGTTTTCATTCAGGACTTGAACTAAATGCTTCATTTGGCAAGTACCTTGGGTTTTGTTTCCACTAAAAGCCTTTCTTCTGCAGGCTGCTGAGATGGCAGAACTCACAGCTAGGATCACACAGCTGGAACTGGCCAGGCAGAAGAAGGAGAGTGAGGCACAGGAGTGGCAGTATAAGGTAAAGCAGAATCTGAGCAGATGGCATCTTTTTGTGGAATTGCTCTTTTTTCTGGGTTGTAACCTAAACTACTGCACTAGATTCCACACTAGACTCAATGCTTGAAAGCTTGAGGCTGTTGTAAATACGCAGCTTTGGCTTTCTCCATGGAATAGGTGACTTATTCTAAATCCATGTTGCAGTTTTTGATTAATTAGACCTGTAGCCCATTTTCCATTAACAGTAACCACTCTTCAAATCTCTGAAGTGTTATCCAGCAGAAAATTTTGCAAATCATGAGGGCTGAGTAGCATTGGGAATATACCCCTTCAGAGGTGCAAGGTTTCCTGTAACAGCACCAAGTGGTGCTTCTGTGAGAAGCCTCAGGCACTTAGGATTATACTGCCTGCCTCACTGTGCCATATCCTACTGCAGGCACAGAGGGTGCAGGAGGACCTAGAGAAGACCAAAGAGGAGTTGAAGACTGCCATGAGCACCCCTCATGTCACTGAACCCATGCATGCTGAGAATGAGCACGATGATGAGCAGGATGAGAATGCAGCAGAAGCCAGCGCTGAGCTGCGGTCAGAGGCCACCATCAAGGACCGCAGTGAGGAGGAGCGCACCACTGAGGCAGAGAAGAATGAGAGGGTCCAGAAACACTTGAAGGTAGGAAGCTGGCAGCAGTGTGTGTGTGTGTGTGTGTGTGTGTGTGTGTGTGTGCAGGTGCTGCTTGTACTTTTCTCGACATTTCTTGCAGCTGGAAGGTATTATTGTTATTTAAAAAGTGAGGGGAGAAGCAGGGAAGGGGGATGATCATGATCTTGCCAGATAGCTGTTTAACCATTGAATAGAGGGGCAGATCTTGTCTCCTGGCACTTGACTTCCATTTTACTGGAAGCACTGAAGTATTTTGAAGCAGTGCCAACAAGTAGCATCTGTCAGATGTAGTGTTGCTTTCTGTGAGTATTGCCAGCCACCTGACAGTTGCTGGCTGCAATGAATTGAAGAACTTGGTCTGATTTCTATCCAGAAGCTGTCTCTAACTGTCAAGTCTGGGTTGCATTGCAAAACTCTGCATTGCAAAAGCCTGGAGTAGCCCACAAGGGCTCAGCACAGAGACATCACTACTGCACTATCTTCTTGTGAGGAACTCCAGTGTTGTATTCAATTCCAAGCATTTAGTTGTGCTGCCTGACTTGCACCAGGCTTTGCTCATTCTGCATTGTACTGTGGTGGTTACACACAGAGGGGTAGAGGTGTGTTTTGTCTTCTGCAGCAAGTTTTTTTTCTGGTGGAAAGCTAGTAATTCCTTAAATTCTGTAAGATTCTCCTACTGTCTTCAGGGATCACTCCACATGGCCTTTCTTTTAAAGTACAGACAATCTTTCTTAACTGTGCTAGATGAACATAAATAGGTGACAGATTGCCTGATGTTTTCTACCTTCAAAAGTTAGGGAGAAATATCAACAACTTCTACAAAATCAGGTACCTGTTTAGGATGGAGGGGCCACCATGAGATTATCTAATCCCACTTCCTTGCTCAGGCAAGGTCAGCTAGAGCAGCTTGCCCAGAACACAGTGGGACTTGTCTGTTTCCTGTCTATAGATACCGAATCTTTCGGAGGACCTGGAGGAAATCTTGTCCAGCTTTGAGTCTCTGACATGTACTAACCCGTTGCTGTTTCTCCTCCTCCAAAGGCTCTTTCCTCAGAGCTGGCAAACGCTCGGGATGAAACCAAGAAGACAGCGAATGACATGATCCACGCTGAGAACATGCGCCTCGGCCGAGACAAGTACAAGACCCTGCGCCAGATTCGGCAGGGCAACACCAAGCAGCGCATTGATGAGTTCGAGTCCATGTAAACTCTCCCCTGCACCTGCTGCCCTGCACTCTCTTCTCCCCTCTTTCCCATCCTCTCCCATCATTCACTCCTAATCGTGCTATGCTGGAACCACTACAGAAGAGTGACCATGGTCTTATTTATCAAGTTTTGGGCAAATGCTGGAGTTAAGTGACAGAAGAAAGAATAGTAATTATGTCTGCCTGGGGTGGCTTGGGAGAGCAAACATGGATTGGGGCAAATCTGAAGTTGTTTGGCTTGGGGTAAAGTCCTAGTGTTGGGTTTGCCCATTGAGGTAGCTGTGTTGCTGTCTTCTCCCATTGTGTGGGGAGACCAGCAGACACTTGTACTGGATTATGTACAGTCAAGAGCTGACAGTCTGACACTCTGCCTTCCTACTAACCTGTGCAAGCTTCAGGATTAAGCTTAGTGGCCAGGGTCTGAATTTCTAACTTAACCCAGAGTCTGAATCATGTTAGTTAAAAAGGAGAGACTGGAGCTTAGGAAGAAGGATTGAAGGTAAAATATGGACTTTCTCTCTAAAAGACCAAAGCTTTTGTCCTACAAAAATAAGCAGACCAAACAGATTCTGTGGTGTTCCTGCTGGTGTTACCTTTTGTTGTTTAATGATGGAGCTTTGAATTTCCTGATCACGAGGAGGCCTTTGGAGTATTTCCACTGATACAGTGTGATTTGAAGCCTCAAATTCCCTGCTTTCCAGAGGTTTTTCTCTGGTCAGTGGCTTTGTTCACTTTCATTTGTCTGACTTCAATGTAACCAGTGAGGCAGAGTACACTGCCTTCCTTTTTGGTTTTGCCAATGAAAACCTAAAGTGGGAGGTAGAAATGTAAAAGACTAAAAATTATTGTAGCTGTATTTTCCCTTGCTGAACAGATACTTTTCTAGTTACATGAACAAGATTTCAGGTTTTTCCATAAGAGGCCTTCTTAGCACATAGTTGTTGGTGCCTTATGACTGTGTATAGATCTACTGTAGCTCAGATACCTTTAGTTTAAACTAGATAAATCATAAAAAGCGATCAGCAGCTGGGGACCAAAAACTGCTCTCATATTTGGTTCATGTACAAGACTGCATCTGTCTTCCCTGGCTTCAAGCAGCATTTGAGGGGAGAGGATCCTGAGACACTTGTCCAATTGCTTTCTTAATCCTCACTAGCAGTCTGCCACATCCCTGGCTCAAGTGCTTTTCCTTCCCCAGAAGGATGTTTTGGCCTTTTGTAGCTGAGAGAACAGAAGGCTTTCTCTTAGAAATGGGATACAAATGGTTGTGAGACTGGTCCTGAGAGCTGCTTGTGCCAGTTATTGTAATAACCATCACCTCCTGTCATCCAGGCTGCCCATGCTGTAGCTACCCAGAATCCTCCCTGCCATTTCTGTGGAGGAAATAGCCATGTATGCTCAGGGTTCAGTTGGATGTTGCCTTGATCCCTCATAAAAGGAACTGTTAACCTTCAGGAGAGTCATCTTAAAAATGGGTTCCACCTAAAGTTTTCCCCTCCTTGGATTAGCCTGTCCCTATAGGAAGTCATTAGGCTAGCCTGGGATTTATTTTCTTGCCTAGCATAATCCCGAATTTTGTGACTTGCTCAGTTTTGTTGATTCTCCCTTTGTATGATGTTACTGGTAATGGTGATAGAAGGAAAACATCTGAAAACTGGAGCATTTTCAGCTCCCTGGTGTATGAAAAAGGGCGAAGGGGAACTGTGCCAAAAAATAAATGTTCATGATAGTGTTAACAAACTTCAGTATTTCCCCAAGAATTCCTTGGGTGGCTGGAAACAACCTCACCAGTTCTGTGTTACTTTATTTTTTTGAAAGCAATGCAACTCTGTGTGGAGTTTCATACAAATACCAGCCAGCCTCTGTTAGAAGCAACATGCCAACCTATGCTCTTAAACATCCAGGTGTGTCATGTGGGAGCCCCCTTCTCTCCCCTGGACACAGAGTGCTTCTGGGGGGCACATGGCATGGTAAGCTTTGTGTTGGCCAAGAAAAATATGCCTCAGTACCATGAAAGTCACAAATGAAAGAATTCAGTTCAATTTGTCAGAAGGTATTTGTGTATTTCCTACTGAAGGCGGTTGGCATTGGCTCTGCGTGAGTCTCATTACTGGGGAACAGACAACCTTTAAACTTCTGTTTTGGTGCTTTAAAGCTGGTTCTCAGCTCTTCTGCTCTGTCCATGGCAACTATTGATGCATTTGAGGGGAGAAAAGCCTCTATCTAATATTTTAATAATTTCCTAACAAGCTGACGTATGGTGCCTGGAATATGTGTTCAAATAATAAACCAGTAAACCTTTCCTGCTTTGATGGGTCACACAACACTGCTGAGCTCTCATGTATTATGATGTTGGCATGACTTCTGTTTATAGGGTTTTTTTAAACGTTCTAATTCCACATGGTCCAATAAAGGAATAGAACGGCTTGTGCCAGTGAGTCCACCTAACTCTTTGTAGTTGTTTCAGCCCTGCCTTCTTTTTAACCAGTATTATATTCCAGTGGTATCTAATGATATTTGATTTCAATATTTCTAGCTATGCACAATTAGAAAATATTAGTCAAGGGATGGAGGGTGTGTTTATTGTCCTCCTTCCCTTGGAATGTATACTGTATTATAAAGATGATATTTTGCAAGAAAACTAATGTAAGAAGCTTTCAGTATTATGGTGAGATTTGTAGACATATTTTTTATTTGTTAGAATACAGTGAATTGTTCTTCCTCTTCATGTTCCAGTTTAATTGGATAACTACTCCTCTGGGGGTGGGGGGAGGGAAGTACTTTATCACGTTTCCTGGCTTATTTTTTCTTGTTTTATTTTTTTGTTGCTGTAAATTATGTTGAAGGTTTTTGACCAGTTGTTTTACTGGATTATAATAAAACATCAATTCCTTAAGGTTGTGGAGTAATTAATGGGTCCATGTGCTTATCTGCAGAGAGAATCTTGATTAAGACATGTTTTTCATGTTCAGAGGAGTTGTTAAAATCCATACCTTGTTCTTCCTGAAGTGCCAATAAAGTTCAGAGAAATTCAGCAGCTTGTGTCCGGCTGGTTACTTAAGGTTTGCTTTAAGGCCAGTGCTGTGTCTCGTAGCTGAGCAGATCTGCTTTGTGGTGCCCAGAGGTCAGCCTGGGAGCTCCCCTGCAAATAAGGAGATCTCACTTGCACTCTGAGAAGGAACTGCTTCAGTAAGAGCCCTTTCCCCCTCCCCAGCCCCCACAGCTGTCCAGCAGGAGCCAGTGCTGGAACTGACACTTCTTTATGGAGGCACTGAGTAGAAATATTCAACTTGCAATGGGCTGGCCAGATGGAGGGGATGGAGCTGCTGTGGGTGAGCTCCTGCTATGCTGAGCCCATGCCTGTGTGCATCCAGGTTAGCCTGGAGAGGGTGGCTGAGCCTTGGTGCTGCTGCTTGCATGGACACCCTGTCCCAAATCTGTGCTGCCATCAGCCTGTACTGGGGATTTTGGCACCATCTGCTTCACAGCTGCCTTGCTGTGGCTGTCTGTCTCCCAGTGTCTTGGGATGGGTTCCAGAATGGAAGAGTGGCTGCTGCCACCTTTCTGCTAATGAACTGTGTGATCTTTATTTGCAGCTGCTTTCTTTGTGGTTGTGAAGAGGGGCCTCACAGAACCTCTGCCTAATCGTTGCTGCACTGCAGAATAAGGTGGAGATTTCATTGGAACATGTTAGTGCTCAGACATCTGGTGCTGGGGAAGACACCTGAACTTTTCTCTAAACCAAACATGAAGTGTGGAGCAATAGAGGCTTCTGCAATCCCCAGCAGGCATGGCTTGGATTCAGTTTCAACAGGTGAGTCTTTTTTTATTGTTCCTTCCTGCCAGGATTCAAAAGACCTGACCACTGGAGGAATTGCCTGTCTCCTTCAATGCTACAGCAGCCTTCAATTGAAGGTTGGTCTGGAATGGTAGATCCTGTTCTTGCTGTTTCTAGTGCGCTTGCTTTTCAATGGACATTACCTTAGAGGCTTGAGACTTAGTAATTTCCATTTAGGTTTTATCTATATTCAATTTGTCTTTGAAGTAAGGGAAGTGTAAAGCCTTAAAGGCTGAAGGCTGCTTCTGTACAGGCCCATGTTAAAAAAAATAGGAAAATCTCCATCACCCTATTCTTCTAGTTTGTTGTAAGGCATTCTGTAGTCTAGGATCAGAAATTTGCATTTAACCTTTAATTTTTGTAGACAGCTTCTGTTGGGTTTGCTAGTCTCTCTGGGATTTTTCAGATCCAGTTTAGGCTACATCTACATATGTTTGGGGCCCAGGTGCTTTTGTCTGTGGGACAGGAGCAGACTGGAGCATGAAAGGTTCTCAGAAGGCTGGGGGACTAGAAACACTCTGCAACGATGCTTTATTAAGCAGTGCAATTTATTAAGAACACTAAAGAAAAGTCAAAGTAATTCTGTAGAGTAAAATATTGAGTTCAATCTGTTTGGTAGATTAAGGCATTTGGCCTGAGATGCACTGACTCCAAGTAGGACAAGGTAACTGCAGAAATAAGACTCTGATTGCTTACTCTTTCTAAAGCAGGGAATTGCAAGGGCATAGTCTCCAAATTCTGATTTGTTTTGATGCAGACAAGCCCTGTAGGAATTTCTCTAGTTAGATAAACAGCTTATGAGTTTCTTGCTCAGGATAATATGTTTGGAGGGAAGCACAAGCATTTTTCCAGCATCCTAAGCTTGATAATGCAATGTACAGGCTAAGGTATGATAATTGTAGGCACTCATATGGCAGCTGTTTGAGCACCTACAAAGACAGAGTGCAATGAGAAAGCAGAGAGCACTCGAGGCATGGCTCGTTTGCCCTGTACCATCAGTGTGACTGTTCTGTTCCCTGCCAGCTTTGCAGCTGTGCATACCTCAGCCTTGGCTATATAGTTTAAATGTCTTCTACCAGGGCATATAATCTCAGAGCATGTGACAACTGGCAGAGAATAGAATTCCTCTGTGGCTGATGTTAAGCCATAACTGTTGCATATCTTTATGCAGATTGGTGCCACATGTGATGTTCATGTCTCCCTTGCAGAAAAACAACTTCTGTAAGAAAAATGCCCCTTCCCTGGAAATGTTCAAGGCCAGGTTGGATGAGGCCCTGAGCAATTTGGTCTGGTGGCATACTTGCCCATGGGCAGGGGATTGGAACTAGATAATCTTAATCCCTTCCAACCCAGAGCATTCTGTAAAAAAAGGTCTGTGCCTCAATATATGAAATGCTAGGCTGAGGCTGGCTTTTGTCTTGCAGATTTGCAGTTCTAAGTGCAGTTTGTAGACAAGGGAGCAGGTTCCTGTGTCTGAACAATGCCTAAATGAGTATCTAGCTCCAGATGATGGGTGTCTAAACATTAATAGCAGTTCCAGATGGAACTTTTCAGGACAGGTGCCAGGATAAGGGGTATAGTGAAAAGTGGAAGGAAGAATGAGGACATATTAGAGAAAAAGTAATGCTGAAACTGCAAAAAGTAATACTGGATGCTTGTGGAAGGGACTGCACCTTCAGCTTCTGGTCAGAATGCACTTGCTCAGAGCAGGTATTAATACCAAGCATTCTAGTGAGCAGAGCTAATTTAAAAATTATAAGCCCCCATGATTGCTATAGCCTGTGGTTTTGCATCATCCTTTAACGAAATGCAGGCTGGGATTGGTCTTGAGTCAACAAGTTTGACTGAAAGGGGTGTGAAATAAACTGCTGTTGAGCTGGGAGGTTATGGTGAAGGTTGTCTATACCCCACAAGCAGCACTATTGCACTCCCATCCATCTTTGAATCATCCTTGACTGGATGCTTGAAGGAGAAGCATGTGCAAGTGAAGGTCTTGGCTGGGGCACTGTAACTTCTTAGTGGCCTTCACCCAGCCAGGCAGCAGCTGCTTTGTCAGAAGTGGCTGCTGTCCAGAGCCCTGCTGTGAATTCATTTCTTGTTGCAGTGTCAGCCCATCTCTGATTGCAGGTCTGCCCTCCTGCTTCCAGTGGTGAGAATATGGCTCTTGCTCCTTTTGTTTTTGTCATTCTTGGAAGGTTGATGGATATGTAGGGAAGGTTAGAATGGGGCAAACAGTCTTGTCTGAGAGATGTAAAAACTAAGGCACATTTACAGTATTCACCCCAAGCCCCAGCCTCTGAGGCAGTATCTGAGACTCGAGCTCACTTGGTGTGTGCACTTTGTCCCAGATCTGTGCTCAGTGCATCTCTTTTGAGGCAGCAGAAGCACTCTCTGGGCTTGTGGGCTTGTAGAAAACCAAACCAGTACAAGTTGTTTTGTTTGCTTTTATTAGCAACTTGCTCTGGAACAGGAAAGGTGGTTAATGGGTTTTTAAAGTGACAGTGGGAAAGGTGAATTTTAGTTTTGTTCAGTGCTTTAGTTCTATGTCAGCAAGTAGCCCATATCTGCTTCCCTACAGGAGTGTTTTGAGGCAGCAGGCTTGGTAGGAGGGGAGAGATAAGCTGGTCTTGCTTTTCCAATTAATGAAGGCTGGCTTCCGGAAATCTTTATTATTCCCAGGTCTGTGTGCCTGCTGCTCTGACTGCAATCCCTGAGACTTCCCCCATGGGAACAGCACAAGCTTGGCTCTATCTACACCTGAATAGGGTGGGCAGTGACTAAGCCAGGGCAGCTCTGCTTGCTGGCAAGGCACTCTAGCAGTGGTCAGAGGAGCTGGGTTTGATATCTCAAAAATCTAATTATGCTTCTCACTGTGGAGGGCTGCAAAGGTGTTGTGTAACTTCTGCTTGGATTAGGCCAGTGCTGATTTCAGTGTTTGCTTCCTTGTGCAGAAATTGAGGCTCAGGTGGAGTTAAGGGCAGCTCATAGGTGCTTTGGATATTTGCATGAGAGTCCCTAGACTGGGGGGAGGGAGGACCACATTGTTTGGTGTGTGGTACAGAAGATATTGGACAACTTATTTCAAGCTAGAAAACCACTTCCTTACCAGCATGTGCCAACACATGACTGGGTGTGTGGGCATTGCCACTGCACTGACAGAGTGTGGCCTGCTGGCAAGGAACTGGGGAGCTGGGGTGCAGTGTGCACTGTGTGCACTGTGTGCTGGGAAGTTCGTTTCTGCCAAACCATATTTCAAATACAGCTGTGTCTGGCTGCTCATAAAATACGTGCTGACCTGTGAAGCAAAATTTTGAGGTTTTTTTTTTTTCCCCCAAAGCAATGTTATTTTTTCTTAGTTGGTTTTTTGGTTTCTGTTTTTTAGTTGGCTGGTTTGGTTTTTTGTGGGAGGGGTGGTTATTTGAAAAGCTTTCTATTTTTGTGGCCGTAGCTAAATGAACAATGATTTACTCTGGAAAGGAGATCTTGCTTCTGCCCTTTCTCAGTGTTTCAAAGACCTTAAAACAGACTATTCAAAATCTGTAAGGGCCTGATTGTCTCCTGCCCCAGCAGAATTGTTTTGCTTTCACCAAGAGCAGTTGTCCCCTTTGCTGCACCTCATTTCCCTGACTTCCCTCTCTGCACTGGCCTCTCTTCCATCAGGTGACATTGACCTGTCACTTGCTGTGCTCCGAGTTCCTGGCAGGGAGAGGAGTCAGTGCCAGACAAACACACAAATGTCCTTGCTGTGGAAATTGCTGTGCATATATCTAATGTATCTCTCTCAACTCAAGGTTTACTGGAGAGATAAGCTGCTTTGTGGTTTGTATGTGCTGTGGCCCCTCTCCTTGTGTCTTTCACAGCAAACCTTGTTTTCTTTCCATGGAAATGACTGAGACAGAACTGGGCTGGCTGCTGCACCTCTGTAGTGCCTGAAAAGCAAAGGCAGAACTGGCCACAGTTACTCAGCTGCAGAGGCTGCACAGAGTGGTTTTAAGTTTGGGGGTGAGATGGAGCTCAACAATTCGGCTTTGAAGTCTGAAGCATTTGAGGCAGCTTGTAGGAAAGAACAAACAACCTGGAAAAGTTGACTTGAGAGGTTTTTTTGTTTATTTTTAATCCTTTATGCATTGCTCATGAATTTGTCTCCAACTGGAGCTGTCTGAGGGGTGTGTTTGAACGCTTGAACACTTGCCTTTGAACTGAAGAATACATTTCTCTCCCAGCTTATGGAAAATACTTGCATTCCTTAATGTCTTAGATGCTTTTTTCAGAAAGTTTAAGCACTCCTTTCCAACCCTTCCAACCTGAAAGCTTTGTGTGGAAAATTCTCATTTTGAGGCAAAAAGCCAAAACTTTCTGGTTATCTTCAGAACTATGAATCCACCAAGTGTGTGTGTGTGTTGAGGCAGACATTTTCTATCTTATGCTGTAGTTTTTCCCCTGTACAGATTGATTAGAGAGTCCAGTATCAATATTTTTTTGGCTTATATTGGTTACCAACATGTTACTGAATTTAAAAAAAAAAAACTTGATTAAAGCACACATCCCACCAAATGTAAGCTGTTAATTTGGTGGAAGGAACCATTCAGGCTCTTGAGGTGAAAGCTGTTCCCTAGCTCCACAGGAAGTGAGACTGTCTTTCCTGTTGTATTTTTGGCCCTTGGGTTCATATTAATTTTTGCTGTAGAGGAGGGTAGACTAAACCAGTGACTGTGTTTCTGGGAATAAATTAAGAGTTTTCTTCTGCAACACTTCAAAGCTTAGTAGCATGGATTATCAGATGGCATGAAATGAATTACAGTTATATGCACCTTTATGGTACTTTTCAGCAGAGAGTTTAGCAAATGAGCAGCTAAGTGTTGCTGCTTCTCACCACTATCATGTGAAGTAAGTGAATATTCACATTTTAGAGATGGGAGCCTGCTGTATTGGGTAATACAATGATGTGGCTGGATGCCATCGAGAGTAGAATTCGTGTGTCTTGCTTTCACTCTATCGCTGTAGGAGCTGTGTGCCCCTCTCCTCAAGGCAGCAGTCATTGGCACTCCTGCCTCTCTGTTCTTCCAGCCCTCAACTTGCAACTCCTTGTATGATTAAACATCACAATGGACATTTCTCCTGAAATTGGATTTAGTTCCGGCTCCTAAAAGGGAAGTCTGTAAGTAGAACAAAAAAAAAAAAAGTGAGCATTTCTCAGAAACTGGAATGTGGAGGTGATGTTGCTGTGCTTCAACCAATTCCCATGCCCTGATGGGCTGGACTGCAGCGCGATCCAGGCACAATCCCTTTGTCCATCCTTCCTTCCTTCCTGCTTCTCCTCGCTCCTCCCTCCCTCCACCCCAAGGGAGGCTGTCCTACCCTTCTTTTTTTTTTTTTTCTATCCTTCCCCCCATCCTCCCCAGCTGTATAAGTCCCTAATCAAGCTGTCCTTGCATCAAAGGCCAGCTCAGGGGACACAGAGAGGGGCCCAGAGCAGCAGGATGGCTCACGGCATCTTGGGGCTCATGCGGCCCTTGCGGAGCCGATTGAACGCCACCAAAATTCGCCTCCTTCTTCTCTGTGGTGTGACTGAGCAGCACCACAGCCCGGCAAAGTGGTCAGAAAGAGGCTTCAGCTCCACACAGGGGCTCCAGGATGGCCCTGGGGAATCAAGGTGAGTCAAATTCTACCTTGCTCCATGTGAAGGGATGGACATGAACCTCTGCCTTGGCTTGTGACAGGATGGGGAGAGGCCAGCAAAGCCATGGGATGTGGGGGACAAGACCATCACCTCAGGTGAGCAGATGCTGATGGGGGGAAGGTGGTGCCAGGACCCAGCCCCAGAGGTGCTGTGGGAACCTGTCAGGGGTGTCAGTCCTGCCTCCAGAGCTCTGGGGGTCACAGCTAGTGGCTGGGAACCAGCTCGTGAAGGTGACAGAGGCACAAGAATCCTTTGGCCCATTTCCACAGCAGGAACTACTGCAGGCTCCCTGCCAGCCTTTCCTCTCTCTGCTTTAGGGATAGTTCAGGAAGAGATGGAAAATAAATGTAATTTGTGGATCTCCTAGACTAGCATCATCTGTGTCAGATTGTAATCTGCTGGGCCTTGAGAGAGAGATCCAACCAACATCACAGAAAACACAATAAACCATTTTGCTATCTGACCTTAGAGAAAAGCCATAGTGATAACACTCGGTGGGATTTATGAAGATTCATTATCAATGGGATTTCTTTGTAATTGGTTTGTTCCTTATGAAATTATCTCTGGCAGTACTTGTAGGCATCTTGCTGGTTTGTATGGCCTTGGAAAGTATTGTTTAGGAAAAACATCGACAGGAGGAAGAACTACTTTCTTGAAAGCTCCTTCACCACTTTCCTTTGCCACGAAAGGTTTGAGATATTTTTAAAAAGAGAATAATCAGTTGGTGTATACTGAATTTCCAGTGTTGAGTTTATCACGTCCTGGTAAGATCTTTGCAAACCTCTGACCATATATCCTGTGACAGTAATGCCATTGTAAAATATTTAAGACTAAATGAAGGAAAATTTAGTCTAATCAATTTTGACAGTGTTTTTTGGGTTCCCCCCCGCTTAATCCTGGTTCAAAATTACTTAACAAAATGTGAAAGGAATTGTTTCACTGTTTCAAAAACACCAATAAACAAATTCAAAAGTAAATAAAATTAACAGCTGCAGACTTTGTTTTCAGCTTTGGGTACTCAAAGCAGGTGTCTTTCAGGGGAGACTTGAGCCTGGGACTGGTTTGAGGGATATAAAGACAATGAGACCAGTATGCAAGTCAGTCAGTTACTGAACTGAACAGTGAAAACAGGGAGTCATCAGGCTGGGTTTATCCCTCAACAGAGGCACCAATCCTGTGTACTCAGCCAAATACCTGAAATTGTTCCCTTCAGTCAGCACGGAGGGAAACTGCTTGAAGGTGCTCTCTGCATCATGGTCAGGAGTGCTTGGTATTATCCCTGCTCTTGAGAAGAGTGAACTCTGCAGCCAGACTTATCCAGTCATTCAGGATGTCTCACAACAGCATCAATCCTTTCTGGTACCTGACTGGATACCCTGTGTGCTGTCCCTGGCTGCAGCTTGCCTGCCTTGGGGCCCACATAACTGACAGCAACAGCCAAAGCAAGGATGGAACTCAGAGGAACTGCAGAGAACTAGATTTGTGGGAGGTTGGTGCAGAGATTCTCCTGCAACTAATGTTGGCTAAAGCTCTAGGTGCCTCCAGGATAACAGGAATTAAGTTTTCTGTCAATAAATGTGCAGACAGGTTTGGGGATTTTTGGACCCAGCAGCCTCTGCAGGCAGTCATCTCTCATTATCCACCTGAAAAATCCATTCGTTTGAAACATTAAGTATAATTCTATCAGTTTACCATTTCTATTGTGTAACAAACCATAAAGATAAACCAAACATTGCCTCAAAACATGCCTGTTTGCCATACAAATGGAATGAATTACTCTGATCCATCAAAAATGAGGATTGTTTTATTTTGTTTTGACATTTGAGAACTAGTCTTTAAATTGTGTATTTAGAGATATCTGTAGGTGTCTTTATTGAAGGAAACTGGTCATCAGGTCAGCCTGGTGAAAGAGAAGCTTCTGCCACTGGAGAATGCCCTGGGCTTTGGGATGATGGCTACTTGGGCAGTGCCACACTGAAAGCTACTGGGCAAAAGGCCCAGGTGCCTCCAGGGTGCTGCCTTCTTTCTGCACAGGAGGTGGGACCTTTGGGTAAATGAGACCTCCTATATCTAAGGGAGTATTTGGTATGTACACTAAGAAAAAAATAGTGTTTGCTCCTGTGCTTCGTCTGGCAAATATAAGAGTCTCAGAATACACTGTCTTGGTGAGAAATCCTGAACACTGCTGTCAGGGTAGCAGCCTTCTCCAGATTGGTGTGAGTCTGGTCAGGAGGAGATGAACTGGATACTGTTTCCCTCTCATTTGTAGATGCTGTTTCTGCAGGTTATCATTAAGAAAAGCTGATGGCCATGCTCCTAACTCTTGGCCAGATTAAATCTTGCAGGCTGTCAAAATAACTAGCAATTTTTCCTGAGCGTGGATCACATCAGCTCAGAGGAAGTTACTCAGCCTGGTAGCTCTGTAAGCTGAGCTGGGCATGTCTAGCCACAAGAATGATGATGTGATGCTCCCTGTGATGGAGTTAAGGAAAGGAGTGGGTGCTTCATGGAAGAGAAAGCAGCAGAAAAGGAACAATCATCAAGTAATCGCCTTGGGAAGGGAAGGGGAAGCAAAACATAAATGACAGCAGCCCTTCTTGCTGAGTTAGTATCTGATCCCAAGTACTTTGCTTGTTATTGCATCACTCTACCCAGAATTAACATTCCAGGCCTGGGACTTGCAAATACTCTGCCTGCCTACACATACTTCTTCTGCCAGCCAGCCCAAGCAGGGGCAGCACACAGAGAGCACCTGCACTTGTTTGTACACAGATAGACACTTATTCTGTGGGCTGTTTGATAAAGTGGGAAATATTTTGGGGCAACTCAGATTTGCCTGCCACTGAGAACTGATAATTAGAATTTTTTCTTTGGGCCTGGCATAATCCTTCAAGAAAGTGTTTGCATGCACATTTCTCTCTAAGTGCCATGTCTCTAGCACTCAGCCAGAAGACCTCAAGTATGGATGTGCAGAAAAGGGTGGACTCCTGATTTTTGCAAATTTGTCTTACAGCTCTGAGGATCAGGTGACAGTGCATTTTATAAATCGGGATGGAGAGCGACTTACGACCACAGCCAAAGAGGGGCAGAGTTTGCTGGAAGTGGTAGTCAATCACAACTTGGCCATTGATGGATTTGGTAGGTGTTGCAGCAGGATATGCACATGTGCTGTTAGGGCCAGTGGGTATTTAGGAATAGTGCAACAGTACATATACCCCTGTGTTCTGCCAAGACCATAACCAAGCTTGTGTTCCCCACCAGTTGCTTACTGGGTGGCTCACCATGCTGAGATGGAAATGTAACCTCACATGGTCACCACTGGCATTCCAGCAGCCTCTGTCAGTGCTTTTGCTTGCATAGAGCTGATGTAAAAATTTGAAAGCTGAAGGTGATTCTCCCAGAGAAGAGGCTGGCTGGATATTGCATTCATCTGTTCTGTTTCCTAGCATCTCTTTGGACATGTTCCAGATCTGTTAAAGGGCCTTTTCTCACAATGTTCCTAAAGATGGGCTCTCTCACCCCCTTATTTTTTCTGATTTGCTGCCATCCCCTTGTTTCTCCACCAGGTGCCTGTGAAGGGACGTTAGCCTGCTCTACATGTCACCTCATCTTTGACAAGGACACCTTCCAAAAGCTTGATGCCATCTCAGATGAAGAGTTAGACATGCTGGACTTGGCATATGGACTCACGGACACGTAAGCCTCCCTGTTGGTCACAGCAGATCCTCAAGCCTCTGAGGCAGATTTGCACCATGTGGCTCCTTTTTCACAAGGGATGGGACTTGAGAGCAGGAGCTTTAGTGAAAACCCATCCTGGACCAGATATCCCAGTGTGGGTGGGGAATTTCTCCCTTTACTTTGGGAACAGAGGAGCCTCACTTCACGTTTTCTTCTCAGATCTCGCCTTGGCTGCCAGGTGTGCGTGAAGAAGTCGATGGATGGTCTGACTGTGAGGGTCCCCATGGACGTGTCGGACATGAGGAGGCAGCTGGAGGTTGGAAAGCAAAGCAAACAGTAACTGGAAACGACTGCTGCACAGCTTAAAGCCTCATTTAGGCGTGGCAGGGTACTTAGCTTTTGGTTGACACTATTGCTTTTTGTGGCTGGCTTGCAGCAGGCCATAAAGGTCTGATTCAGTATAAAAGGCGTGTTTGGCAAATCTCTTATTTAAACAAGGCATCATGCTTAATAGGGTCTTTACTGTGTATTTTAAGTGCTTAAATGCTCTGCTGAATGCAACTGGATTAAAGTGTATGGCTTTATATTTCCCTGGGTGGGTGTCAGTAAATATCTTTGCTGTATGTGACTCGCTTTCTCCTTTGAAATATAAGAATTCTGCTATTCTGAGTAACTGCTGAGAATTTTGCAAGGCTTGGCTCTTTAAGAGTGGAGCAGACTTTTCCAATTTGGGAAGCTTAAGAATAGATTGCTGTTTGCAAGTCAGTGTACTGGTGGGCTTGGTGATGTAGGTGACTTGAGTTTGGTCAGCAAGAGCATACTGAGGACATTCGTGTGCTTGACAGTTCCTGGAAGCAGGAACCACTTCTGAGAACTTGAGATGTTTCAGGTCCCTGAATTGTTCTGTGCTGGGAGCAGCCACTTTCTCCAAAAGTTAAATTTTCTCATTGCTGTACTATCCCACATGTCAAAATTCTAATAATGAGCCTTTTAGACCTGCAAGATGCACTGCTCAGGTACCATGAGCCTGGCTGGAATAGAAGGAGTTGGATGGAAACTTGATTGACTGCATAAACACAGCACTGCCAGCTGATCAAAGGAGGGGATTGTCCTGCTGTACTCAGCACTCGTGGGGCCTCACATGGAATACTGCAGATAGTTTTGGGCACTGAATATAAAAAAAATACATTATTCTGTTAGAGAGGGTCCGTGAGGATGATGGAAGATCTGGAGGGGAAGCCTTATGAGGAGTGGCTGAGATTACTTGTATTGTTCAGCCTGGAGAAGAGGAGACCGAGGTCAGACCTCATTGTGCTCTTCAATATCTTCACGAGGGGAAGTGGAAGGGCAGTGATCTCTTCACTCTCTGACCAGTGACAGGACTCAAGAAAATGGCATGAAGCTGAGTCAGGGGAGGTTTAGGTTAGATGTCAGGGAAAGATTTTCCACCCAGAGGTGGCTGGGCACTGGAACAGGCTCCCAGGGCAATGCTAACAGCACCCAACCTGTCTGAGTTAAGAATCGATGGGACAATACTCCTGGGCACATTATGGGATTCTTGGCATGTTCTGCACAGGGTCTGGAGTTGAACTCGATGATTCTGAAGAGTCCCTTCCAACTGAGGGTGTTCTGTGCTTCTACGATTCCGTGATTGATGAAATTTCAGTGCGACCCTGGGGCCTAGGCCGCGGGGGCTGCTGTGGCGGCACTTCGGCGCCAGGGGGCGCTCGCGGGGCGGGGAGGAAGATGAGGAGGAGGAAGGAGGAAGGCCGCAGTGGGGGCTGTGAGGAGGAGGAAGGCCGCAGTGGGGGTTGTGAGGAGGAGGAAGGAGGAAGGCCGCAGTGGGGGCTGTGAGGAGGAGGAAGGCCGCAGTGGGGGCTGTGAGGAGGAGGAAGGAGGAAGGCCGCAGTGGGGGCTGTGAGGAGGAGGAAGGAGGAAGGCCGCAGTGGGGGCTGTGAGGAGGAGGAAGGCCGCAGTGGGGGCTGTGAGGAGGAGGAAGGAGGAAGGCCGCAGTGGCGGCGGGGCCGCTGTGCTGTGCCCATCCCTCCTCCTTCCTCCTGCACTGACCGCTGCCTGGACCTGTTTCTGGGAGCCACCGTTGCCATTTGTGTCTGGTGGTCTCTGTGCACCTTCACACCTTCCTACTGCTGGCACAGCCCTGCCAAGCACGGCGTGGGCCCGGTGTCCCTGTGGGCATGGACACAGATGATGAGTGACACTGTGAATCCTCTGAATAAATAGGCTTTGTCTTCCTCTCTGCTCCTTCATGCAAAAAAAAAAAAAGTTTATCCGTGTCAGAATTTTATCCTTAGCAGAAGGGCACCTGCAGGAAGGATTTCCTGGCATGGGCCAGAACCATGTGCTGTAAGGTGATGGCAGCAGGGAGGATTTTTGCAGGGTTCCAGCCCTGTTTGGGGACCACGGATGTGGTGATGTACTAAGGCTTCAGCCTTACGACTGGTATGTGACAGGGTAGCCCTTTGCTTTGTCAGACATCAGAAAACTCTTCCAGGCTGTGCCTGTTTCTCCCAAACCTCTTCTCCTCCAACTTGTCCCAAGTTTACTGTAAAAAAAGCAAAGAGAATAAATATGGATTAAATCAAAGTTAAGCCATCACCTTCAGTAGCACTTCAAGTCTCTCCCCTTCCTGATGCCACCATTTGTAAAGCCAAGGTGATCTGGAGCTTTGCAGTCCCACTCCTCAGTCCCCACCTTGTTGTGAGCTTGAAGTGGACCCCAGGCTGCTGCTGGAAGATGTCAGCTCTCTGCACACATCCTGGCAGGATGGCAAGGGAAGGAGCAGCTTCTGGCTTGGAAGGGTTGAATGACTGCTGTGTTCCTCTTCAGAGTGTGGGTGACCTCTGAAGAAAGAGTTTCTAAGCTGTTAGCATTGAAATGCAGGGAGTCAAAGTAGCCCGTGCTATTCTGCTGGGACTGTCTGTCCCTTGAAGGTGCCATGGGATAACGGAGAGGCCTCTGCACAAAGGAGCTACCTGCAAAGGATGAGGGACAGTATGTCTTGGAAGGCTGGCTTTCCTGGCAGCTGA
Source organism: Sturnus vulgaris (assembly GCF_052056855.1). Classification (NCBI taxonomy): domain Eukaryota; kingdom Metazoa; phylum Chordata; class Aves; order Passeriformes; family Sturnidae; genus Sturnus; species Sturnus vulgaris. The sequence goes on along the minus strand of NC_142256.1, from coordinate 11,480,770 downwards.
AACATCAGAAATAGAATTGGAAAGTTTAAAGTAAACTACAGCTGCCTCAGGCACTTCTGTCATGTTTCTCTCAGCCTTCAGGATAAGGAAAGAAATCATATATCCTGAGCAGAAATAAGATGAGGCTGAACTGCATGAGTCATTTCTCTTCAAGGCAGATGAGCTGGACTCGTTTGGCCTTGGTCTAAATTGGGAGCAGGCCCTGAAGGCTCCTCGTTTCCTGGATGGTGACCATGTATCACCATTTCCCAAGAGCCTGCATCTGGTGAGGCAGTGAGTAGGGCTTTCAGTATGTGACAGGCCAGCGTGGTCTAAATGGGCTGAAAAAGGGCAGAGAAAGAACGGAAACCTGTTTGTGTCTTAGGGCTGAACATTAAGTATCTGTGTATTTGTTATTTCTTACGAGCAAGTTGAGGGCTGTGGAACATTTTCAAGATTGGTCGCTGAGTTGCATTATTGTCTGGCTCATGGAAAAGGACGGCTGCAAATTTCCAAGGCCAGAACTCTGGTTTGTGCTATGTTTTGCAGGATTTTGTTTTATTTAAAATAAAGAAAAATGCTATAATACAGAGCAGCTACCCAGGGAACTATGCCCACATTAGGCAGCCAAAGAAAAGGCAAGGAAAACTGTGTTTTTCCCTGCCTCTCCCAGTATTTCTCTAAACTAATCTCTTTCTAAGTTTCTTGTGATACTTTTAGGTGATGCAAATTATGAGCTCTTACTCTGCATTTGGTTCAGGTCCCTTTTGTTTGACCTGAGCCCAGCCACTGAGTTTACTGTTAGCATGTTAAGAATACAGAATCATCTCTCATCCAAGAATAGGCAGACTTTTAAAATAGTATTTAGTGCTGTTTCACCTTCTTGAAAAGAGAGGAGTAATGCCTAAAGTGCTGTGCTGGCAGAAGGCTTCTTACCACCCTGATAGAGGGGAGAGGGAATAAGAGCAAGAGAACAAAATGTGACAACACCACAACGACAACTTGTGTGTCTTTTATTAAAACAGTTAAAACTGTAGCTCTGGAAAAAAAGACTGTGGATGTCTTGTTACTGTTTACATGTGAGGAAAATTATGGTGGTGGTGGAGTTGTGTTATGATTATATACACCTTTCATTATACAAGGGCCACAAAGGTGATCTGGGACAGAGAGTGCCACATCTGAGAGTTAATCACCCTTCATCCTACAAAACAAACTGTATACACCTTGGAAAGTGGGCTCTGGGCTTCCCCCTGGTTCCTTTGCCCTAGTATTTGATGGTGTGTATTTGGAGTGCTGGGCCAGGTTCCTGTCACTGACCCTGGCACCTGGCAGATGAGTGGAGGGATCTGACACTAAATAATTTTAGAGAGGTGGCTTTCCTCTCTGTGCAAGGACTGAACCATGGCAGCTGTCATGCAACTCCAACTCTGGCTATTTGCAGACACCCAGCAGCTTGCAGGGATACTTATTCCACAAGCACAACCTTTCAGTCATCAGGATTCATGTATTTCTCTTTTCCTTCACCCCTTCACTGTTGACTGAGTAAAAGGACTGTATCTCTGACAGATACCACCATAGACAACTCTCATGTAGCTTTCAAATGAACCATCCCAAACCTTTTTACCTTTGAGACTTTTCCCATTGTCAAACAAACTAATGTGGTGCTCTCATCGTCTTTTTAGAGCTCAGCTGGCAGTGTCACAACCCTCTAACAAGTCCCATTATGTCTGTGGCACTTCTGAGCATGGCTTTGAGGGATGCTTCAGGAGCCCACTGGCTGCATCTGTTTGGTGGTCCTCACCAGCAGCCTGCTTAGTGCATCCCTGCCTGGAATTCCCCGAACTTAATTCTGCTGGGGCACACAGGGCCACATACTCTGCTGAGGGGGAACTTGGTGTTTCTCTGAGCCAGCATTGGTGATGAAGCCTGGACACTTTCAGTGTATGGAATGACAACTTTCTGGCCAGATGTGACTTTGCTTCAGCATCTACTCAACAACATTCCTGACAACATCCACAACTCCTTGACCTCGTGCTAAAACCAGCCCTGCTCAAGTCCCTCCAGCATGACTAGGAATTTGATCAGCTGCCTCATCCACACTGCATCTAGAAAGGGGCATCAGCACTGACAGAAAATTGTCAACTTTCACTAGACTGTAACTCCTAGCTCCTGAGCTACTCCCAGAGGACACAGAAGAACATTCCTAGCCCTGTCAAACTGACAGTACTAAAATCCTTTATAGCAACTGTGTCTCTGTCAAATGCTAACTTTGGGGAAGGTATGAGAAGAAAGATTCACTGCGTAATTAATTCCAGAAAAAGCTATCTTGGGCTTAAAATGTTACATATGCTGTCTGTCAGTGCATGCTGGACTTTGGACTCCAGGCTCCAGCTGCTGATTTTGGAACCCAGCCTCAGCCAATAATGGATGTAGGCTGTGAGCTAGACCAGAGCAGACAGCAGATGAGCAGAGTGAAGCAGCAGTGATTTCTGGAATGAAGGTGAAGGATTTTCCTTTGGATGAATGGTTGTGATAAATAGTGAATAATGGTGGGTTTTGTGCAAGTGTAAAGATTTTTGACTAATTCTTATGGGGCATTAGCTGTCCCTGTTGTCCAGTCATCCACATGCATCAGCAGCTGACTGGAGAAAATAAAGCAACATTTCTCTTTTCCTGCTATAAAAAAAAAAATGAAGTCAGGTCCTGTACAGGTCAGCTAATTCATGGACAGAGAGAGTCTGGTGGTATTAACTCCACTCCACACCCAGCCAGTGAAGTCTCTTCCATCAAAAAAGGGCATAAAGAAAACACAAGAACAGCCCCCCCACCTCCCACCAAAATGAGTATTGAACCCCATCATTACATACACATTAGTGTTACTTTACACTTGTTGCCCCATGCAGCCTGCCAAATTCTTCACACCCTGATCATATATTACAGAATATTTTCTGTTGCACATACACAAAAAAATATTTAGTTCCTCCACATCCATCGCCTTAGACAAATGTCTCTTCTGCAAATACTGCTGTGTCACGCTCCTCTGTGGCCACCTCTGCCCGAGGCTGGCTCCTGAGCCACTCCACCCTGCTGCAGAGTTCCTTCTCCACTGCTTCCACCTCTGCTGTGGGACAGGCCTCGGTTTCATCCTGCTTGAAATAGTCCCTGATGGTGTTTCGGATGGAGTCAGGGAGGATGATGCGGATGGTGTGGCTGAATGTGTCAAAGCCCTTGCTCTGGGTTGGCGCCTGCGCCATTTCCACTGGTTTTCCCTCCAGCTCCTCGGGAGCAGAGGCACTTTGGGGGCTCTCTCTGTGTTCAGCCTGCAGGGATGGGACTGTTGGTTCATGATGGTATCGCCTGGACATGGACTGCAGGACAAGGGGGGTGTTCTGCCCATAAAAAACTGTCTGGGGGATGTGGACTCTCACAGTCTGCAAGCTCTTGGACAGGCTCTGCTCACTGCTGCTGCTGGGTGAGTCTCTGCTGCTGGTATTTGTCACAGATCTCTCCTCTTCTCCCCCTTGAGACCCCCAAGAGCTTTCTTTATTTGGGGCCACATAAAACGTTATCTTGGTGCGCTTCAGGCTTTCCTGGCTCAGAGGGCAGTCATCAATGCCTTTGACTTCTATGTTCTTCACTGTCTTCTCCTTGTGCTGCTGGTGGCTGACTTGTGGGGATGTCTCGCTGGATGAGCTGGCAGCTGGGTACTCAGGGCTTTGTTCAAGCTCTTTGGTGTAATCCTGCCTCCTGAACCCTGGGCCAGGGCACCCTGAACAACTCAGCTGCCTCTCCTCTTCTTCCCAGTCAATGTCAGTGAATGGGCTTCCCATGGCAGCTCTGCTGACACATGGGAAACTTTTTTGCTCTCCAAAGCAATGACTGGTCTCTCCAGCCTTGGGTTCACCCTCATGAAAACTGTCCAGATTGCACAGATGTGAAGGCACAGGAGATGGGAAGGACTTGTGCCAATCTTTTTGGGACCTCTTGGCAGCTGTGGGAGACACAGCACGAAGCCTGGCAGAAGTGCCAAACATGAACGGCAGGGATGAGACATCTGTGGGACTAATGGCTGATGACTCGGAGCAGTAGGAAAAGGCACTGTCTAAGGAGCTAAGTGAGGAGGCAGATGGGGAAGTGGTGGTAGAGGACAGACTGGAAAAGCTGGACCTGTTGGACAGGCTGGACTTCTGCAGGCTGAGCTGCTTCACCCTGGAGGTGCTCTGAGGTGATTGCCACAAGTTCTGCCTGGCCTTATTAACCCCAGGGCTTAGGCCTTCATCAATGAGCTTCTGGCTCTCCATCTGCAGCTGCCTGAGCCTGTGGATGCAGTCTGTGTGGCTGCTCATGATGGTGGCATCACAGCTGGACTGGCGGGCCACGGGCTCGTGGCTCTGAGCGGGCAGCTGGGAGCTGAGGCAGACGCTGGGCTCAGAGGAGCAGCGGTCCCTGGCCGGGCTGAGCGAGCGGATGGAGCCCATGGAGCAGAAGGAGCCGTCCTCCTCCAGGAGCTCATAGCTGTCTGCACTGGCGTTGGTCTGGGCTTTGCTTTGGTAGCAGGCTGTGATCTCACTGAACAAGTCCCAGTCTTCCTGATCCTCATCAAGTAACAAGCTTCTGGGTGTTTCAAAGATGGCATCTGTTTCAGATTCCAGGTGGTGCTTCGGTCCTTCTGGATCAGAAGTGGAAAACTCCAGCTCATCAGAGGAATCATCATGCTGAGCCAAGCCTATGTCTGGAGCAGAGGATAAAAATTAATTTGTTGCCATATATATAGTACCTCACAACCAAAATAGGGAAATTATATCAAGTCCATGGAAAAACAAAGATGATCCATTATTCTCACAGGAAATAATAAAAAAATTCTGGCTTGATGATCAGTTTTCACCACTGGCCTATATTCATAGGATAGTTAACAAAGACAACTCCATCTCTTTCCATAAAAACCATGTGGTTTAGCTTTACAAAACTAACACGGAAAATAAAAATACTGTTGGGACATGGCAGTGTTAAGGCTATACTAAATTCTTGCAATGACTACAGTAGGTTTAACAGCAGCCACAAAGAAAAACAACCATCCCTGGGGACACACAGGAGTTTCTGCACCTCAGCCCTCTGCTTTGCTATCTCTTCCTGCCTATGCTTGACAGGCAAAAGGAAAACCAAGCCCAACTTGTTTTCAGTGCTGTTCCTTACAAGAAACATGAAGGTAAAGCAAAATCTTCTGTCTGAGGACTTTACCTATTAAAAGATTTAAAATATTTCTGGAAGATTTACTACCACCAACTTACCCAGAGATTCTGCTGAGTTTTTGGATTTCTTTTTGTCAGGTCTTTGGAACAAGGAAGCAATATCACCCCCAAAAATCTCTCCTGAGTTTTCAATCAGAAACTGCACTAACAAGGCCACCTGGCAAAGACAGGAATTCAAAGATTCAGTTTCATGAAAACAGAGCAAGTAAAATCATACCCAGATTGTTCCCATTTTTTACAAAAATGCAATTTCCTCAAGAAACTGTTAATAATGTGGCAGTGCATCTGTATGAACACCTGAGGCAAGAATATGTGAACTGGTACTGTGAGCCAGGTATAGCACATTCTAGAGTTTTCCTCACTATTGCTTACAGCTCATAAGCTACAAGCAAGCATTCCTCCTTTCTGGTGCACTGTTATGCTCATTGCTTACTTTGTCTCAGCTGAGGTGGCAGTGTCCAAATTCAGCTGCTCCAATTTTATTGTGCTTGCTTGACCATATAGGAAGTTCATCTGGTGATGCAATCGCTGCTTCCCTTCTCACCCTGCACAGTCTGAGGAGCTAAACCCCTCCTAGCATGGGCACAGCTGCACAGAGGAAAGGATGGGGTCTGGATGCCACTCAGCCAGCACTGTCACTGGCCCTATGCCTTCCTTTAGACTACAAAAGGCATTTCACCCTTACAAAGCAGTGAAAGGGGAACACAGAGGTGAGGCCAAACCTTCTTTGTAGACCGGCTCTCCTCTTCAGGCCCAGTGGGACTCGGCAGCCACAGCATATTGGGTGCTATGCAAAGGGCCAGGTTAAAGGCATTCATCTGATTCACTCCAGAATTCTGCTCAATATGATGGAGGACTCCAAAGAGGTATCTGAGTAAGATGAGGTTGGCCTCTGGAAGCTGGTTGACGAGACTGTTCAGGGAATGGGGAAAAAGGAAAACAGTGCTGTTTACAAACATCTCCTCTTTGAATTCCAGAAGTTGCATCCCAAAGCTTTTTTCTTCCCCCCCTGTCCCTTTGTACCCAGCCTGAGACAGCCACATTTGATAAGGGGAACTTGTGTCACTCCCCTCCACAAATTCATGTGAGAACCACAACTCTGCATCCAAATTGCCCACCTGCTCTGGTCACTGAGCTGGAGGGACAAGACACTCATGTTCAGAGTGTGTGGGAAGGAACCCTCAACGCCTTCACTAAACAGGGACTGCCCAGAGGGGACAGGAGACAGCTCCAGGCCAGCAGCACGCCAGACCACACCACTGCCATGCCTTGTGCTATGGAGAACATGGATAAAGAAGGCCCAGGCTAAATGGTAAGGTTCAAAAACTGAGCTGAGCCATGGCTGAATAAACGGGATATCCAACAGGAGGCTGGTAAACTGCCTCATGCTCAGGGCAGCAGTTTCAAGGCAGTAAAGCTGTTTTCAAGATCCATGTCTCCAACTTGACAGGGCTGTTTCTTCTAACTGCCAATATGATGATCAGCCTCATTTCATGCACATAAGAATAAAATTACTTAATTACTTAATTACTTAATTACATTAAAGATCTAATTCTGCTACCATAGATGCATTCCTGGTGGCTGAATTATTATGCTTTTTTAGTTTACTTGTTCTGGTAATTTGAACTAATTATCAGAAGAAAATGTTTAAAGTACTTTTTTTGGATCAGAAATGTTAAGGATGTTCAAAAAAGACCACTGAAAAGAAAATATTCTGATCAGTGACACTGGCAATTTGCAATAGCTCCTCCACTATGGCCTGGAGCATTGCCAGTAGTCTCCCAGAAAATGAAGGCTATTCTTAGGGCCATATGATCCTCCTTTTCCCACCAAAAGAAACTTTTACAAGGGCTTTTACAAACCTTTTGATAGCTTCAATCTTATGTGCCCGATTTTCTGTGTCCACAGCTTCCATCCACAGTCCGTGCATGTCTGAGGATAGAACACTGTCAGGTATATTTCGGAGAAAATCCTGAATTAAATATATATATGCAGAGCAGTCTGGTCAGTTTTGAATTCCTGGTTTCGGTTTCACAATGCATATAGTCACTGTTTATTCATATTAAGCACAAGATAAAACAAGACACTACACAAACATGTTTATTCTCCCCTCCCATGCCCACCAAGCTGTCTTCCTCAGGCTCCTCTATGGCAGCACTGCAGGATGAACAGGCAGCCCTCCTGTTTCACCCTTTCTCCAGAGCAGGGCTGACCTCCAATCCAGCAGAGAACTCAGCCCTGAGGCTCTGCACAGATCTCTCAGAAACATTTCTCAGCTAGGAGGACTGCTGGTTTTTCTCAGGGGACTATTCAACAACTCAATGTATGTCTTGTGTGGGAAGTGCCCGGATATCAGACCAATAAACAAAAAGGGGATGTTTTTTGGATACTTTGGTCCCTAAATTACTCTGAACAGATTTAATTGTCGGTACAAAATATAGGCTTTTCCTTACTGAAAGATGGGTCTTATCACAAACTTCATCCCCCACCCACCACAACCTCTCTGCTTGGATTTAGCAGCTGCTTTCCCTTGTGCTTGCTGATCAGAGGGTGAAGGCTGGAGGTCCAGAGAGCAAAGGTCAGCTCCTGTTTTGGGGGTTGCACAGCAGCTGCCCTCAAATGGCACAAGTCCTCCCAAACCTTCTGCAGCCTCTTCCTTGCATTCAGAAATGACAAAGAACATCTGTGCTGCTGCCACCAAAGGATTTTATGCATATGTCAGTGCAGCATCTGTCGTGTTATTTGGCACTGTACAAACATCATAGCTGCCTTGCAGGTGGACATCACTGTGTTTCCTGCTCGGGGTGGTTTGGTACAGGGAGGTGCCAAAGGAAGCCCTGTCCTGAGGGGATGCACAAGTCTGCATGTGAAAACCAGGGTCACCGTATCAGACAGATACCTCTGTGTACACAAACACACCAAGCCCTCAAGTGAAAATGTTCCTTGCTGGAAAATGCTTTCTGTTCCCCTGAAATCCTCCCTACCCATAAAGACTCACTGCTTCCTTAAAGAAGGAGGGTACCATTAGCCCAGACAGCTGAGTTACTTGGCCACACGTACCGTGATGACAGCTGCAGCCACCAGGACTGACTCTCCATCCACCTGAACATCATCTCCAGAGTTCAACTTCTCTTTCAATTCCTTGCAAGTCTTGACATTGGCAGAACGTCTGAAAATGCCCCTAGTAGAGGGACCTTCATGGTACAAGAGGAGCAGCATATCCTAAGAGAAAACCCAGTTGTACTTTAGAGCCTAACACTTTACCCTCTTGTTTGTGTATATTATATATCATATGTTGTAATGTAATTAGCAGAAGACCAAGTCAGTAATGGGAAGAAAACAATACAAGGGATTTATCCTGATGGAACCAGGGGCAAGAACCTGACAGCCAAGATGCAGATACAGTTCATGTGGACACACTTATCCTGTGACAAGTGTGAGCACAGGGGACTCTTGTAGTGAGTGAGTTCTAGGCTGCATAGCATGGCAGGATCCACTGACACTGCCCCTTGTCAGCTGGTGATGACCTGGAGACACCCATTGAAACAGGACAGATGTCTGTGAATGAAGTGATAGCAATTACCCAGGAGAGAGCTGTTCCCACCCTTGTTGCTGAGCTGAGTCTGGATCACAAGTAAACGAGGGTCCTCTTCCCCATTCAATCCTCATAAATGCTGCAAGTGGCTTTAAATTTTGGGCTAAACACATCATGCTTATGTCAAGACAAGCAGTCCAGGCTGCTGCTTACCATGATGGGCTTGGGAAGGATTCCATCAGGACAGACAGAGGACAGGGACAGGCCGAAGAGTTTCCGTGGTGTGGTGGGTGACTGTGAAGGAGGGCTGTCCGTGGGGGTGCTGGTGCTGCGCCGCAGGGCCCAGTCAATCAAGGACTTCTTCCTCTTGGTGTGTTTCTGCAGTGACTCTGAAAGAAAACACAGACCTTCATTACACACCTGTCTGTCCTCCTGGACAGTGAGTGATCTACAGTGGAGGCAGAGATGCCAGCAAAACAAGCTCCTTCTACCTTCACCAGTTTATTAACTGCATTCTTAATGGGGATGGTTAGACAATGTACAGCAGTGAAACCACTTGTTCATCTCTCAGCCATCAGCAAAACTCTCAATCACCATTCTTCAGGGAACCTTACTGACCCTGCAGTGCAGGAATCACTTCACTTTTGTGACCAGTGATAGGCCTTGGGAAAATGGCACAAAGCTGAGTCGGGGGAAGTTTAGGTTAGATCTCAGGAAAAGGTTTTTCACCCAGAGAGTGGCTGAACACTGGAACAGGCTCTCTAGAGCAGGTCACAGCAGCAAGGCTGTCTGAGCTCAAGGAGCATATGGACAATGCTCTCAGGTGGATGGTGGGGTTCTTAGGTACAGGGCCAGGACTCGATAATACTGATGGTTCTCTCCCAACTCAGCATTTTCTGTGATTCTCTTACAATGACTTGCAGTTGGAGACTAATGAAGGACTGAAAGATAAGTCTGAGCATTGCACAGAGAAATTCCACCTGTCTGCAATCTCTTCCTCTTTACATTACATTCAGGTATGAGAGCAGCTCTGGGGTACATGTATGATGAAGAGTTCATGCCAGAAGAGCTCAGCTCTGCACTGGGGAGCAGTAAAGTCTCTGTCTGGCTGTACCACACTCCTGCAGCCCCTACCTCTCCTCAGCTGCATCGGAGCTTGGAGTCTGGGTTTCAGGACAAACTGACACTGTTTTTCCTTTGGGAGCTGAGCAAGGAAGGAGGCCTCTGTCCCATCAGCCAGGAGAGTGTTATTGTTGGTTCTTTGTTGCTGGTCAGCAGAGTCCCGCACACAGCTCAAGGCGATGCTGAAGGGATGCTCATGCCCTGTTGAGCAGAATTGTGTAAAGAGCAAGCAAAGATGCAGAGCTATGGTAAAAACTGTTGTTGTTACTGGAAAATTCCAGCTTTGGTGATCTCCATGATGAATGCTTAGAACTTAACAGACAAAATTCAATGGTTTATTTTTAAAATGTTTCTTCTATTTCTGAAATAATTCCCTACAGATCTGTAGCACTCTCCTCCATTGTGATTGTCCTCAAGGTCCCCATATACACACCTACTCTCCCTCAAGCCTGAGGAATTTCAAAAACCTAAACACAAACTGTTAAAAAGGAAAGTTTTCAAATAAACAGCCTGCAAAGACATTGATGCAAGTGGCCCACATGTGAGGTCTAGTATTTTAATATCTATTAGTATTGGATTAAGGTAACAGTTCAGAAGATAACAACCCATATGCAACAAACTGGGCTTTCCATATGATGCAGTGTTTTGTGTGGAAAGCAGTTTCATTATTTGTGAAATGAAATGCAACGAAAACTAAGTACCAAAAGAGTAGGATAAACATATTAGCTTCCTAACTTAGGAAGGCTTATAAATCCATCTAAAAATCTGCTTCTTTCAATTGCCAAATTGCTTTCCTCTAGATCTAAAATACTTCTGCCGAGTGACCACCTGACTGCAGCAATTGGTTTGGTTCTGACGGAGCCCAAAGGCAAAGGGGAAGTGTCAGGAGATGCTCTGTGTGACACAGGTCAGTGGACACTTCTATCACACAGTGAAGGTGCGCTGAGGCTGCCCCTGACCTCCTGCTCTGTCCATGAGGAGACACCTGCAAAGCTGAGCAGGAGAGGATGACCAGGCTCCAAGCCTGTAGCCCTGCAAGCTCATACCAGAGGGACTGAATCAGGCTTTGAAGCATGTCCTACCCCTGCATCACATCTGCTGCAAAGAACGTACTTCTTGGGCCAGCCTAAAAACCTCCCATTTATTTGGAGCATCTGCTGAAAAGTGTGATGGGCTCCCACCCAGAAATGCATAGATTTGCTTGGAAAAGGGAGGTAAGTGTGAAGTTTGTCAAAGGTATCACAATGCTTTGATTAAATGTGGATGCTGAGATGACAAAAGCCAAGTGACATCTCACAGCAACTTGATGTCACATCTTACATCAGCAGCAGCGTCCCTACCATTGCTTTTTAAGTGAAGAGTGCAATGTTTGTGATGTTTCTCTGCCATACACGTTAATATAATTTATCACTTGTTCCTCTGGCACCAGAATTAAGCACCAAAATGATGCTCAGTATGGGAGGGCTCTTACCAATGAGAGGGTAAGCAGGCTCATCTTTTCCTGAGACCACCCAGAGGTGGTGTTCAGTGGTTCTGCCCTGTTGGGTGAGGAACAAAGAGAAAAATGTTAGTTGAGAGGGGCCAGAGTGAGGTTGCCCTCCACTCAGAAAGCAATAGACAGCAAATCTACACTTATCCACACCCACACTGTCCTGTGAACCAGATGTTGCCACCATCCTTAGCTAAGATCTGTCACCTGCCACTTACAGGGAGCCCAAGCTGTAGAAGGGCCTTCTTCATCACACTCTCTGCAGTTTCCACATTGGACACGTTGACTGCAGTAGTCTAGAAAGGCAAACAGAGAAAACACAGGAAGCTAAGACAAAGGTGAGAAGTTTGGCTGCAGTTTCTTGTAGCTTCAAAACCTGGGGAAAATGTCCCATCTCTGTCTAATGACTGTCTTTACTAAAGGTTCATGCTTGGATGAGCTGTACAAATTTGAACTACACCAGAAAGGATGATGGCTATACAATGTGAAAGCTATTCTCCACTGCTTCTTCTGTCTGTGGGGCTTTTATACCATCCAAAGATTTTATGCAGCAGAAATCACGGGAGGTGGGCAGTGCTCAGATGCTGTGCTTGATCCCATCAGTGTTTGGCTGATTACAGTGTCACTGTCACTCAGAAGAGTGAACAATGCTCATCAGCCATGAGTGTCAGGGGTCACTCTTTGAGGGAAGAATACCCAGCAGGCAAATGTGACCCACCAAGCTCGGCATGAAGCCAAAAAATGGATGCTAGACTGGGGCACATTCCAGTAAATTAGTTCAGGACAACACACCAGTGACTCTGTGATCAATAGCCTCAATTCATGGCACTGGAAATAGGAATTGACTGTGGCTCTCAGCCACAAACTGTAATGAATTTTGAAGTGAAGCAAAAGGAAAAGAGAAAATAAGTCAGAGGTGAAGAATAATCTTAAGTGCTGTTTGGTAAGGGTCTGGCTACCTCCTCATTTCTCAAACCAAAACTCTCCAAGTAGGCTTCCAAGTGGGAAGGATGCAGATACCCAGATGCACACCTTCTAAATCTTTTTAGCTGTGACTTGAATTTGAAACTGGAATACCAGCACAGCCCTGCATTCCCTCCCCTACTCCACAGACCCCTGTGTGGTCTTGATATGATGAACAGGTTCTAAGCTTTACTTACAGAAGAACAGTTGTCATCATCCAGTACAACCATCTGAAGGGTCAGATTCTTCAGATACTCATTTTGTTTTACCTCATTGATATGCCTGAAAGTTAAAGAAAAGGGAAGGGGATGTAATTTCCCAACCAAATTTGAGAAGAACCCTAAAATTTGGATGATACATCCTCCATGGCACTGTAATAAATACAGATTAATTATGACATATATGAATGTAATGTTCTTAGTGAAGCCACATGGTCTTACTGACTTCTTTATCTACCTGGAGCACAAAGACCAACAATCCCCCCACACAGTACTTCAGTGCAGGTAGATGTGTCCTCCATAATACCTTCCAGTGTTCCCTCAGGATCACTAATGTTCTCCACAAATCAGAAGATTTCTTCCCCTCTTTGTCTCTATATAAACACTTTTGTCTGGGTGTTAATGGAAGCAACATATAAAACATAAAAGAAAAAACTGCAGCCTCTAGATGCAACGTAATATAAATTTTAGTTCCAATCAAAAAACAGCTGAAGAACCAGTAACACCTGTGACAGTTCCACAGTTATTAGCAAAGTCAACCTCCAGCTCCAAAGGAAAAAGGATGCTCCAACAATATCATCTTCTGATGGATCCCCCTTTTTCCCAACTGTTAACACCAATTTTGCACTCTCCTAGGGGCATCTGGATTCAGATTTCAAAGGTGGATTTTTCAAACAGCATTTAGACACTTAACATGCTGAAAATTAGAGCACAATTAGAGCACAATTTGTAAGGAAATCTCTCTCAGGTTTGTAGAGGAACCACCTGGAAGGAGGATGAAAGGAGGGTCACTTACCACAGTAATGCTGACAGCCATCGTTCCTTCACATCAGCTGAGCTGAAGACAAAAAGGGAGGCAGATAATCAAACAAGTGCTGAATGGGTAACAGCCTTTGGAAACTCTACCCAATTTCATTTATATATGGCTGTAAGTCAAAGTTGTTTCCTGCAAAGCTCTGGAACAAAAGCACAGTCCTTTCCTTCTTCTGTTCTATTTTAACAAATAACAAAATTAATAATAACAAAAAAATCCCAGCAACAAACTGGACCAGGTTTCCTGTCAGACTGGTGAGTGTTCAGATAAGGGATAAATCCCTTTCTGTGAAGTTGGAGTTAACTCATCTTGTGGGCTCTCATTATTTTTGCAGTGACCTTTAGTTGCTATTTTCTTTCTCCTAGTATTTCCTTCCCAATGTCTGCTGTTCCTAGAATATTGCTGCCAGCACAGGTTACCCGCGTTTCAGGCTAAGGAAATGGAAAAGGAAATGGGCCCTGTAGCCTCAGTCATTGTTTCACTTAACACATGAGAGACCTGAGTAGCAGAGGGAGGTCTGATAAGATACCTGAAGGTGACAACATAGTTGGTGATAGGCCAGCCAATGACAAATGAATTCTCAGGACTCATCTTTTTCTCTGTCACTTCACTGAGACAGGTGCCAGTCCACACTTCACTCAGATGCACTTGCTTTTTCAGCTTCAGGCTGGAGGAGGATCTACAATGGAAATTATTAATTCCTTAGGCCACAGAATAACATTTAGACCTCGTTTTAATTCATGCAGATGCAGTTAGAGCTCTCAATTTATATGTGACAGGAGTCAGACTGAAAGTCAGTTTTGTCCTTCTGCCTCTTGCCCTCATGGTGTATCTTCAAGCAACCTCATAAGGAAATGGGCAAAACTGATTAGACAACCTTTTTCTTCAGACAAATGGAGTGAAACATTAATACCAAGAAGAATTTTTGAAGGGGGAAATGCCACATCTTAGAGCCACATTTTCAAAGAAGCATTATTTTGAGGCTGCTGGGTGCTCCACAAATAGATCAGAGCCTCATAGAATCACAGAACTCTCAAGAGTAGGAAGGTACCCACATGACCATTGAGTCCAGCACCTGGCTCTGCACAGGACAGCCCCAAAAACCCCACCCTGTGCTGAGCCTAGCTTTAACAGCACCTACTGGGGAAAAGGAATGAGTGGGAATTCCTCTTACTTGGACTTGGCAATGACCAGCACATCACTGAACAAGATCAGGTGTCTCTCCTGGGTCTGCAGGCCCACGGTTAGCTGCACTCGCTCGTCCAGGATGAAGGTGGAGCCTGGGCTGCTGAACACCCCACTTGGCAGCCCATTGTCTGAATGGGAAGAGGAAAGAGTAGTTTCCCTGGAGGAGTAAGAAAAATCACAAGACTTTGTCAGAAGCTTTCCTTAGAAGGGTTTGCGATTGTCACAGGCATCTGTTTTGGAGGAGTTTGATAGCCCCGTGCTTCTCCCAGCCCCTATTGCTCTCTACTATGACCCACATTCACCTGCCTCTGCACAATTAACTTTACCAGCCTCAGACAGATGGAAAACTGCCTAAATGCCCACAACAAATCTTGTGAGATTAAGCTGCTGAAATAGTAGTTTTTGAGTGATTTCTCACTCAGGTAAAAGATTTACTTCCTGCACGTGTGTGAGCTATGACTTGAACACGGACAGCCCGTGGCTCATGGCATGGCTCAGCTGGGCGTGGGGGGCACTGCCCTTTCTGGGCATGTTTTCCATCCAGACTGAACAATTTGTCAGCACAAGAGTTGCAGCAAAAAGCAAATGAACTGCATGTACTCATCTAATTCCAGACATCTGATTCTGGCTTGCCTGGCTGCCATCCAGCTTGTTGTTTCCACTGAGATTCATATAGGTGCTCACCATTTCCAAAAATCCCTGAGGATTTTCACGTGTTGACTGCGGTCAGCAAGGCAGCATGGGGATTGGACCAGACCCTCTCCCTGTGCTGTCCCCAGCTGGAAGAGCTCTGCCAAATGCAATCTTGTACCTCAGCACCCCACAGAGCATCTCCTCAGCCCTGCTCTGGGCTCAGGTCAGCTGGCACACAGCAGCTCCCACAGCCATTTCTGGGTTGCAGCATGTGGGATGTATTCCATGAACATGGAAGAGCTCCTGTTCACACAGTGTGTTCCTGTGCCTGAGCCTGACTTAATCAGTGAACCTCTGAGACATGGCCTTAGACTGACACAGAAGAAACCTCACAGAGATCCTCCTGTCTCTACACATAGACAAAAATGTGTATCTTTGCTTGCAGGCAAGGATACTTGCCTTCCCTTCACCTCTCAGCAATTCTGCTCTATCCTCTGCTGCTCTACTCTCTAGTCTGAGGACACTCTACACAAACAAATAAAAAAACCACACAAGTTGTTAGTGTTGTATTTTTGACATTGTTGGTCTTTACTCAGTTTCCAGTGGCCTCATAACTGAACTCACTTGATTTCACATGAGTGAGGTTAAAACCTGCTTTACTAAAATCCTCCCCCAGTCACAGGAACACCTGCACTCTGGCAAACAGAAATTCCCTCCTCCCTCCTCCACAGTCACCACCGAGTGAATCCTTGACTTATGCAGCTGTGGGGCTGTAAGTGAGAAGCTTAATCACCTTCAGATATAATATTAAAAGCTCTCATATCCATCAGCTGAGCAGTGGGAGCCACAGCATCTTACAATCCCAAGCAGTGGATTTCCTAAAGCTAGAGGATTACCCAGCTTTATAAACACAATGGCAGGATAGCAAAAAAATCTCACTGATGCTTTCATGGCCTAAGCAAAGATGGCACTGGACCAGCTCCCTCCATAGCAATCCATCACAAGAAACATTTAAAGCTTCCCTCCCTCATGAGGATGTTCTCCAGCCAAATAAAGTCAAGAATTTGTTTCTCTTCCTCACTTTTTTTTTCCCTGCTGCAATTTAGAGGGGGTGGGAGGAAGGAAAAAGAAGTCACATAACTTTGTCAAATGACAACCAAATGAAAATCAGTCTTGCCCTTCATATTAAATGATCCTGTGAGACTGACGCCCTCCCCTCATTCCAGAGAAGCAGGCTGTACTGTGCATTGATCACCAATGGTGTGATACTAGGGGGATATTCTTTGTGAGGGCTGGTCCAGATCTAAGTGTTAATCGGTTCAGCTTTATCTTCTCTTTCTTACAAAGAAAGAAAAAATGAAATTAGACAAATCCCTCAGGAAATGTTACTTACAAGACTGCTATCAGAGCAAGGCAGAAAGGACCGTGCTATCCCCTTATCTTAGCAGTCACACAGTGCTGCAGGAGGGCATGAGGGCTCAGCTCCCACTGCACTGAGGTGCTCAGCTCAGGGCTAAGTAAGAACACTTAGTGTTTCAGCAGAAGATGTGCATGTCTGGCATGTGTGGCCTCCCCCCACTCCCTCCATCTCCAGAAGCAGCTCCAGCCCCCTCACCTGCCCAGGTGTACCTGTAGCTGAGCCAGAAGCAATTCTCAGGACTATCCCTCCCACTGGCAGGAGGGCTCTGGCAGAGAATAAGCTGGGGGTGGCTGCACAGGGAATGTCTGAGGTGGAATGCCAGGATGCTCCTCAGGGCTGCTAAATCTGCATCAGCCCATGTCCTACAACCCACCACATCTGTCTGCTGCCTCGTCCCCCTCCACCTGCCCCCACCTGCCCCTGCTGCAGGACCAAATTGCCCTCAACACTGTTAAATGAAATTGAAAACCAGTTTGATTTCAGTCTGTGTAGGCAGAAAGATGGAAACAGGAGTCAGAAAGGTATTTTTTCTACCTGGAATGGGACTTGGATTTGCCAAGAGCTTTAGTAATGGCAGATGAGGTAGATCGTCTTCTTTGGACAATGGGCTTCATCTTCTGCAAGACAAAAAGACATTCAAGTTAGCCTGCCCACCTTGGAAGCACACCTGCTCATTGCACTCTATGAATTTGCTTTTTGTCTAGCTAATAATCATGAAACCTCAGCACTGACCTGTGCCATGATCTGTGCTGTCAGACACCTCCCCCCCCCTTCCTGATCATTAAGACACAGGTTAACTCTCACATTTATGTTTTCACAGCCAAATCTCAAACAAATTCTATGAATAAATAGAGGGGAAAAAAACAAAGTATGAAGTTCAAGAAAAACTTCCAAACACTCATACCATGGAATAGTTTGTTAAGGAAAGGTATAGAAATACAATTTAAAATACAATTTAAAACTGGACAAAGATATGAAGAGCATACAATACTCTAAGGAGTTGTACTTTATCAGCTGGAGGAATGGATGAGGTTCCTTAGCAGAGTTTTCTCTGTTTTCATTTTCCATGACTCGTAGGTTCAGCAAACAGGATTTTTACTAAGCCCCTGTCCAGGCAGCCTAACCTCAAGACACTTGTGTCCTTCTTAGCAGCCACAGCCACCAAATCTTGTATAGCACAAGACTGGAGTGACTAATGGTGAGACCTGAGAGTTAGAAATTATAACTATCCAAGTCAACATATACAGAGGTCGCAGGTCTCCTTTTATTTGCTAAATAAATTTTGTGTTGGAGAAAGATGAGAGATTTTAGCCTGGGAGAGAAATCCTTACATCAGTGACTCTTGATTAGTAAGCATGGGAAAATCTGTCCCGTGGCTCATTTCTAATTTCAGCATTTGTCTATGTTAGAGCTTTAAGTGCCAGGGAGTTCAGAGCTTGTTGAGACTTACTGATCTTTTGACTTCTGAATGTTACAAAATATGAAAAATTCTAAGAATAAAAGAAATCATGATTGCTGGTTGATGGGGGAGAGCTCCTAGGGGGGAAAGTATGCTGCTTTTGTTAACTGTATACTTTCAAGGTCTGTGCTGGACAGTGAAAACATTAATTGCATGTGAGCTCACTGGTCCCATCTCTGAGGATGCAAGGCTGTTACAGCTCAGCACCTTATGACAACATTACCTTTCTTGTGATGTCAGAGGAAGGTATTATCCTCATATCAGTGATGGAAACACAAAGGACAGAGCCATTTTCAGTCCATTTGTGTGACTGGTGTTCACCACATTGTGTCTGGTTTTTCAGAGCAAACTGGAAGGCTGGCTGGGGCTGGTTTGCTTCTGTTTACCCTCCCTGGAGCTACAGGAGCTCAGCATAGCTGCAAGTCTGTCTCCAGGGGTTTGTGTGAGAAAATAAAAGTTGGTGGAAGTGATTTAAGACTGTTCAGAAAGGAAATCCATGGCAGAGGCTGGGGTGGAGTCCAGCTGCCAGGGAAGGGACATCCTCCTCATCTCCTAATCAGTTTACAAGTTTTGATTTCTGCAGCCAAGGACCTGGGAATCCTAAGGCTGGAGCTTTCTACAACACAGATTCCTGACTCCATGCCTGATAAGGTCCAACAGAGACCTCCAATGCACAGATGACCTTGTGAAAAAGAATGTATAATTACATAAAATTGGAGTGGGCCAGCAAGTGTGATTTAATACATCAATTTCCTAATATATGAATATTCAGCTTTGCAGTATCAGTAGTGCTCCCTGAGTAGGTTCCCTGGGTAAATGTACATATGTGGACAGAGGCAGATGGATAGCAATTTCTCCCTCATACCCTGCTGTGACATTGCCAAGCAAAAATCTGGCTTCGGAAGTTTCACAAGGAGAACCGAATAAAAATAACATCAGCTCAGAAATGCTTGTTTTAAAAAAAGGAAGTCCCTACTAAAACAGAACATCTGGCTTCTGGAAGTTCCTTAATAGGATAAAACGTTCCTACAAACACAATTCAGCAAAGCATTATGTTTTTCCCACTGTGTTAAGGTGGGAAGTGAGGATGGGTGTGGATGCCTGGGGGCAAACACCAGCAGCTGCAGAGGTCAGGGATGAAGGCAGGGTGAGCTGGTGCACCTCTGTGCCAGGGGCACTGCAGATTGCAGCAATGCCTTCACTGGCATAGTAATAAACCCTTGCTCGTGATAATATCTTCTGTGCCAAAGAATTCCATGGCACACGATACCTCACTGAAGGTAAGACAAACATTTTGGCCACTCCCAAAGCACTCTCTTCTGGGGTACAAGTGGTACTAGAGACAGACGTGATGGAATTTTAGTGTAGGAGGGTGTTTATCCCAGAATAAATTTCAGGGATTTCTTCTCCTGACCATTGGGAAGACTTTCAGACTGTATTGCAATGGTGGCAGCAATGCCTTCCAAGCAGCCTTGGAAGGTCTGAGGACCTGTCCTACAGCATCACCTCCAGCAGGCACTGGGCTACCCATGGAAGTCTAACAAAGCACTGTGAGTTTCCAGGGAAATGTTGTGACTACAAGACACAAGGTGCTCCCCGTACTTGATATCTCTGAAAAAAATGCTGAGATCATCAGCTGTCCAAAGATTCAGTTGCCTGACCCCAAACAGACTCTAGGCAAACCAAAAAATTGCCTTCCAAGACCTCAGCCAAAGTCATTTTAATCCTAGCCAGTCACATTCCTTTGGCAGGACATCACTGAGATGATGGAATCCCCCCCTTACTATAGGTAAGGCAATCATTTTGGCCACTCTAAAACTATGATATGACTGAGGGAATTGGACACAGCTAATTGATTTCAGGGTTAACATACTCAATTTGCATATTTGATAGAGGAATAATAAATTATTCTGCCTTTGGTTTCAGTAGGCATATGAAATAGAACAGTTGCTTGTGTGCTCCCTCTCTGCATGGGAGAACCTAGCTGTGTCCCTCATTTTAAACAATTTGAGTGTGTATGGACCAGCCCATGTAAGTGATATTTTCCTAAGAGACTGCTGGACCAGGACAGAGTCTCTTAACACCTCACAGTGCCGTGCAAATGCCCCTTGAATCCAGAATGTGTCTAAGCTCTGCAGTTTTATGGTTTTCTTGCAAAAAAATCCCCTCCATCTCACTACACAGAAGCAGCATTTCAGTCCTCTATCTGATGTTGGAGCCCCCTTCACCCTCCTGCCCAAAGGCTGGGCTGCAGCACACCTGGCTGGGCTCTGAGGGGGTGGCTGGTGGCTCACCTGGCTGCCAGCAGCACTGGGCAGCCCTTGCCCACGAGCATTGCTCCTAATGCTCCTAGATGAAGAGGGGATCTCGTTGTGCTCCTCCACCTTGGAGCCAGGGAGTGCTTTTCCTGGAGGTCAGCTCTTCTCTCATTCACTGGGCATGGAATCAGAGAGCTGCTGAAGGACATGGTGTGATCTCTGTGCTGTTTTGGTGCCATGGAAACAGAGACTCATTTACCCAACATACTCTGGAAGTGCTTGAACACTTCTAACACTCTGGACCATGTTTGTGCATTACTCATTTCTGAGCTGCGGATTTTAGCTGTGTATTTCTTGGCACCAGGGAGGTTGTGAGTCTGATGCCCTTCATTCCAAATCCATGTATGGTCTATGCTATCGGCTCAGCTGGCCAGCAGCAGTGTTTTTTTTTTTTTTTTCCTCCCCACTGACCTCTGCACTAGAATGTTATTCTCCAGATAGTTAAGGTGGGATGGAGCTGAAAAATAATGACATCTACTTAGCACAGGGTGGATTTTCCTTCTGACAATAGCTGGTCAAAATTTGCAATGCCTGTGGCACTGGAATGATGCTATTTGGTTTAGTTGCCATTCAGAAATGCAAAAAAAAAATCGTTTATCTAGGCAATTTTTCTGCAAAACATACATTGAAATATTAGTTTCAGAAACATTGGTACACTATTTCTTTGAAACCACCCTGTACTTTCTTCAACCCCAGCGTTTCAGGGTGGGGTTGCAGCACCCAGCTCACACTTCCAAGAGAAATTTGCTGCTCCCAATGGTCTTAGCTGCCAGGTTCTGTTACTCTTTACGTGGAACATTATGCTGTCAGTGTCACTCTCCCCTCGTTAGACAAACAGCCAGCTGCAAAGTTGATGAAAAAAACAAAACCAAAAAACCTTCAATTTTTATAATAATGGATTCAGAGTCCAAGCTGACATTCTTATTTGTCAGGGAGGCTTATGCTGCTACAGACATGGTCAGAGAGAGTAAAACATAGGCCACAATGTCTTTGATTATTTGGAGCATCATAGATCCTTCAGAGCCTGCAACATCAACGTTATTCTTATTCTTGCATGGATGTTGTGAAACTCTATCTTCCTACAAATGTTCTCCTCTCAGTATCAGCATGTGGTGTCAGGGCAGATCACTGCACTGATCAGCTGAGCACAGTTGTCAGTGGTCTACTGGAACAGGACAAGACTGCTGTGCAAATGCAGCACATGGCCACTTAGTTCTCAGGCAACATTTAAAAAAATACTTAAGAACCCAGTTAAGAGTAGAGAAACGATTCATCACTTGGACTTGGATCCATCCATGTGAAAACTGCTGCTGTTCCATCCGATAATGAGTTTACATTAGCAGAGGCATGGTGATGAAATCTCTTAATGAGCTAATGTGGGACACTGCTGCCTCCTGCTCTGCTCATGTGAGCTCTGGATGCTCCTACCCTGCACCCATGTCAGACTGCTGTTGCATTTCTCGTTAGAAAATGCCATTAGAGAAAGATAACGAAACAGAAGGGGAAATTGTTCAGTGCATAAAAGGGAATCAGGCATTAGGTTACATGAATTGAAAAAAACCCCCTGAGCTTGCCATTGTATGTGGATTTACACTTAAAATGAGTTTAGGGAAAGTGCACTCACACAGCTGCTGTCTCCTTCATCCTTACTGCCAGACTTCATCTGTCCCTCAAGCTGGAACAGTTCTAGCAGGGGTTCCAGCAGCCATTCCCCCTCCCCTCAAATGGGAAATCCATCACAGGGCACCCAGTGCAGCCCAGCTGTCTGCCCTGAATCTCCTCAGGGTGCTGTGCCAGTCTGCCAGCCTGGTCCTGGCTGATATTGCCTTGAGAAGCTAAACTCCTTCCTACATGGTGCCATCAGCTCCTTGGAAGAGATGTGTTTTCTTCCCAGCTTTGGTTTCTTGCCCAGCTCAGAATAAGATTAAAAACCCTCCACTTCTTCTCCAAGTGTCTCTTAAAGGTGAATGTTTGGAGTTCTAGGACCAAAACAAAAGCCTGGTCTGTGATTTGTTTTCTACACTGGTTTCCCTCTCTTTGCACAGTTCTCAGCCAGGGGAAGAAGACTGGATCATCTCATTTACACAGGCTGGCTGAGGGAGCTGGCCCTGTTCAGCCCTGAGAACTGAGACCTCATCAATGTCTATCAGCATCTGAAAGGAGGGTGTCAGGGGCAGGAGCCAGGCTCTGCTCCGTGGTGCTGAGCAGAAGGATAAAGAGGCAGAAATTGGAAGAAAGGAAGCTCCATCTGAACGTGAGGATTACTGTGCAGGTTCTGTGCACACTGGAATTTTTGCCCAGAGAGGGTGTGGAGTCTCCCTCTCTGGAGATATTCCAGAGCTGTCTGCACACAATCCTGTGCTCTGGGATGACCCTGCTTGAGCAAGGAGGATGGACGTGCTCCAGGTGACCCAGTGTGGTCCCTCCCAGCCTTACCCACTCTGTGATTCTGTGAGGATGCCATATATAGCAGAGATAGTGGTCGATGATAGTGGTCATGACTAGGCATTGCTAACCAGCTTCCTATCAGCTCACTGCCAGCCAGGCAAGCCAGCATGACCCGACAGGGAGAAGGGAGAAGGCTCCAAAATGGAGCAGGCCCAGCAAAAAACATGCTCTGTATGAACCATGGTTTGATGTGAACCCAGAGCTAAGAAACTTGGTGTAAATATTTATCTGAGCCATTTTACACAATTTCATCTTCCTGTCATGTTTCACTAACTGCTTCCCTCTCCCTTACTGTTAATACACAGCTCCAAACAAACAAAAACATTTCTTAAAATACACAGAGCCTGGTGGTAGTAAATCAGTTTGCAAGGACACACTTTGAAATATTTCCTTTTCCTTCCAAGAAATGGAACCCTGCTGGTTTATTTTAAAGTGTCCCATATAAGCAGGATTGGGAGAAACAATTCTTGTCTACCAAGGGCCAAGTGGGTTTTCCACTTGGAGCTGGAAAGGGAGGTGGCAGGGGATTAGCTTAATTCACACTAATCTGTCCCATGGCATATTTTTTCCCTGCTCCCATGGATTACTTGTGCCTTCCTTGGAGTCTGGAGCAATGCCAAAAGTGGGTGGCAATGAGGGAGGATGTCCTGCAAAGCGTGGAGGGGACTGTCACCACACAGAGCACCAGTCTTCCTGACTGAAGCAGGTCTTCCTAAGCAGCTGGTGTAATGGGGATATTCTTAAATGGCACTGGGCTGGAACCCAAATAAGGACACTTGGAACTTGTCATGGCCTGGGGCTGTGTTTCAGGCCTCACCTTGTCCTCCACCAGCAATGCCCAGGCCTGGAGAACAGCACAAATCTCCAGTCCCAAGACATGGCACTGCTCGGGGTCCCAAAGTTGAGCAAAACTCTCAATTGTCACTCAAAGACAGGCACCTGAAAAGGGCCCAAAAGCTTTCAGCAGGAAGGCAAAGCACAGCTCCTATCCATCAGCTGTGCCTTTGTAAAAAACATGGTGCTCACCTGCAGCTCTGTGTTCCCTCACTGAAGTCCCAGAACCCGACAGAGAGATGAAAACTGATGAATATAAGAATAAAAAAAATCCTGCTATTTCCAAGCCTCAACCCTGATACAGTGTTGGTGGACAGAATCTCTGATAATTACGGGCAGCCTCTGCTGAGAACATCCACAGGTTGTCTTTTCTCTGCAAATCTTAGGGTTCAGCAAGAGAAGGGTGTTTATGTTTTCTGGGACAACAACAACAAAAAAAGCACTGCACGAAAAATGCTTACTGCTGGTGAGGATGACTCTTAGTCATCACCTGCAGCAGGAATAGGCCCTGAACATCCAAAGGATACACTCAAAGTATTTTCTGCATCAATATCAATTTGAAAAACTTTGAACAACACAAATGCAAGTCTCTTCTCTGTCACTAGCACAGCACAGCAAATCAGTAATTGATGGAAATTGAAGAGATCAATAAATACTGATGTTGATTCAGAAATATTTCTGAATTTTAAGCCTTTGGCCTGCCAAGACATGAACAGCTGCTAGAGGAAGCACTTCCTTCCCCCTTCTAGTACTGGTACAGGAGATTGAAAGCAGTGAGAAGTGTAAAACCTTGTTTTGCAAATTTTTCTTTGAGGTCCAGACAGTTTTGGCACAATTCTGATGTCCAGTGCCAAGTAAATTTAAAATATATGTTAACAAAAGATTAGACCAAATAGCTGGCACCTGTTGGGATTTTCCTGAAATGCTTCTTCCCATGGTGAAAACCCATCACAACAGATTGCCCCTATATGTTTTGATATCATTTTATATCAGGACTCTTTCCTCATTCCTTTCCTTCCTTTGAACCAATGCTGAAATCCACCCCAGGAACATCTCACAAGGAATTCTTGCCTCTCTAGCTCTGGAGAAAACCTCTGCACAGCTCTACACACATATATGGTCTCTGGCCTTAAGCTGAGGCATGGTCTGACGATGAGCATGACATCAGTGATTAAAAGGTGACTACTCACATGGGAAATCAGAGGGGCCACACTTTTATAAAACCCTTTGGACCATTTAATTTAGGGTGGTACTGTGGGGTAGAAATTTCTGCTCTGAAGTTGTATATACATAACATTGGAAGGGAACTTGCTGGGTTCCACAGTATAAAAATTCATCAGTGAGGCCAAAGTAAATTGAGAATCATGTTCTTTCTTTAAAAATGCAAATAAACAGTCCACTGAATTGAGCTTTGGTAAAATGAAAAACTTGCAGAGCAGCCAAACCTGAGGAACAGAAAAATGTAACACATTCCTTAGCGTCTTTAAAATAACTCCTTTTCCCTTTGCCTCTTGGTTTAAAACCCCTCCTCCTGCCGTATTAAAAATTAAAAACTCATAGACAGCAGGGTCTGCTCAGCTGCAGAGTTACTTCAGCCTTTCCATGCAGGACTTCTGAGCATGAGTATGGTGGTCCAGACCCTGCTAGGGCCCAGATTAACTCCCAGTGCTTGAAATGCAGGTTTGGTGTGTGACAAAGGAAAATATAAACTCTACAAGGAAGAGAAAGTGCAAACCACAAACAGTTTACGAGGCAGAAATGCTCCAGGTCTCCTGAGCAGACAGTGCAGCTCCCCAGGAGACTGGATCAGATCCTCACCTGTCCCAGACACACACCCAGGGCAAGGCCAAGGTGCCAGTGGCCACAACACCCCTGGGACAGTGACCAGACACTCAGCACCCTCAGAACTGCCTTGGACTTTGCTCAGGGATGGGAGTTTGGTTTCCAAGCCAGCTTCCCCCAGCCCTAATTTTGGAAAATGGAAACTTGCACTGATTGTGCACCCCAAATTCCCCCCAAATGACTGATGCTGCTGCAGGCAGAGGGTCAGGGAGTGACCCTGGACCCTCCACCAGGCCACTGCCAGCAGCCTTTGGTGCCTGTGAGCTGCAGTACCGAGTGAGTGTTCCTTCATGCTGAGTGATGGTGCTTCTCATCTATTTACAATGATTAAATCATTTCATTTGCAGCTTGGCCAGAGAAAGGACTTTGAGAAGAGGCAGCTCTGTGCATCTGGATTTCATTAGAGCTGAACATTAATCCCTTTATGCCTTATAAGCATCCCGTTAGCATTATACAGACTCGGTGGTTGTTAAATGGCATTGGCAGAGCTGGCTGGCAGGAAAATGGGTTAATCAACAGCATTTCTGCTAGCACACACACCATGAAAGGCATTTTCCTCCTTCTGCTGCTTGCTCATCTGCCTGTCAGCATCAGTGTGGGCACACTCATAGTGGAATTTACTGTCAAACTAGTTCTCAAACCCCAGGATAGGTTTGTGCTGAATTGCAGGATTTAATTCCACAGAATTCGGCAGTTGATTGAAATGAAAAGTAGACATCCTAGCCTCAAATGAGGATCCAAACATTATGAATTTCAGTGGAGCTGTGAGTCTAAAGTTACACGAGCTGGGCAAATAAAAGTAGATTTTGGCTTAAACAATCACACTTTTTTGCCAGTTTTTGGAGTTTCAGGAAGGCATTAAGGGTTGAACAGTGATAGAAGCCAAGAGAGAGACATTGCTCAGCAGCTGAGAAAAGGTCAAGAAAGGGAAGGCAGGAGGGAGCAGCTGAGCCCATGTAAAAAAGAAGGTGCAAAAGAGGTTTGAAAACACAGCCTGAAGAGCTGCCAACGGGCTGAGAAAGGGAAGGAGAGAAGCTGATCAGAGCTGATGAGGAGCTTGAAGATCAAATAACCTGGAGGCCATGGGAGAGTTTGCCAAGGCTAGCAAAGAAATATGCACATTCTTTTACTAAAAAGAATGCTATGAACCAATGCAAGTCAGGTTGTGTGGCCTTAAAGAACACGTCCCATTCTTTGATGGCATGAGAGGTGGAAAAATACAAACAGTGGAATCACTACTATGCACATAAAGTTCCTTACAAAAGGCTGCTATAATTATTCCACAGGAGCAACTGCTTCAAGCCACTGCAGAAACTCAGAGATGAGCCAAGGAAAAGAAACAACAAAGGCAGAAAACCTTGTTCCCTTGAAGGCAATAATAAAATGGCAGTGTTCTGCAGGGGATGGGGGTGGTGAGAGAGGGAATATCATCCCTGGCAACCAGACTAAGGCTAAAGCAGAATAATGACCCCTCACGCCCCATGCAGGGGCACAGGCTGGGGTTGTGGGGGATGGATCCGTGTGACAGAGGGGCAGCACAGAGGCACAGGGGCAGGGAGTTCCACCTGCCCCCAGGAACACCTGGAGAGTGGCCATGGGCCTTTTTGGAGATGTTGTTTCCTGTGCTTCCATTTCCAGTACAGCCTGACAGGGCAGGCAGTGGAAAACTCCAAGAAACATTCCATTTAAAGACAATTATTCTATTCATATGTTATTCCCTGCTTTAATTTCTCACAGTACTTCTTTTTCACTTTTGCCTTAACATCTACAGTGTGAAAACTGTATCAGCTGAAACTAGGCTAAATACAGGACATACTGAGGGGTACAGATGACCCCAGAGGTTTCCTAATCTGCCTGCTATGCCCCATTTCCCATTCCTTGGGCTTAACATATTTATGCATAAACTAATACCTCCAGTCATGAGTATTTTTACGGGTTTTGGTAAACACTTCATAATTTGACATAATCTTTCCGATATTGAAGTGTTCAGAGCAAAAAACAATTATCCAGCAAGGTTTACACAGAATTTATATTTGCTATTACTTAGCTGTTAGTACCTACTAGTTTTACTAATTTTCAGGAGAAGAATTTTCCTCAGGTTGAGTAGTAGCCTCTTCATGAGCAATCCCTAAACAAGGACATGTGCACATGCACATCTGCATACACACATAACACATGAACAAAGAGTTACAAATTTCCCAATAAATGTAGCAGACAACTTCAAAACCAAACCAAACCAAGCCTTTAAATAGGAATTATGAAAAATAAATTGTAAATCACAAAAACATCCTGTTTTGCTTCAGTTTCTCTCTCACATGCCACAAACTGGGCTCCACCCTAGCTGTTTTCCAAGGGGCTAACTATGGGTGCCTGGTTTTGGAAACTTTCATGTCCTTATCTGTCCTGCCATTTGCTCTGTGGGAACATGAGGAGGGCAGCACTGTACACAAGCAAAGAAGGGCTGATCCCTGGTGCATGGGCACTGAGCACCCATCCCTGTGCCAGTTTCTCTTCCCACAGCTCTAAGACAGTGGAGGAAATGCAGAGAAGTGGAAGACAGAAGTGAGGTTTATTGGCTTTTAGCTTTGTTTTAAACCACGGTGACTGTCACGCTTTCAGCCTCTGGATGAAATGGAGAAGGTTCTGTTAAGGAGATTTTCTGTTTGCTCTGTTAGATGTCAGCACTCACAGTTCTGACACTGCCTTGAGGAGATGTCAGTCCCTCACCAGCAGCACACAGAGGGGTGGGAACTGCCAGGGCACATTTCCTGACTGAGCTGAGAAACCATCCATGTAGCTCAGTGTGCACCACAGCACCTCACTTCAGCACAGCCCCTGGATGCCAGCTCCCAGTCACACCGTGGGCTGTCCCCTGGGCCAGGTGCCAGTCTGATACCATGGGGTGTCCCTTGAGCACTGTGCCAAGCAGCTGATGCACTGCTGGAGCTCCAGAGACTGCTGAGAGTGTTCATTTGAGACAGGTGCAGTGTGACAAAGGTGTGACTGCACACAGGTGATACAGGACACAGGTGAGCAACAGCCTAAGGGGCTGAGTGCTGCTGTGGGCATTCTCAGAGGTGTTTGTACTCAGATCTGCTGAATGGTGTCACTGGCAAGAGTGGAGGAGTCATATATGGATGAACAGAACAAATAGAGGAATCTGGGGGTGTTTTGGAGGGTGCTGGCATGACAGAGGCGTGGTGAGCCAGGGGCAGGTGGGAAGATGGAGTGTGGTGTGCTGATGTAATGATGTCCACAAGGGACTAGGAAAGGATCCACAAGGATTTCTGCATGGAAGCTGCAAATCAGAATCTTATGCATTGCAAGCAGGAGAGGATATGAGATCCCTCATCGCTGGTCATGAAGAACAAGCATCCGCTACTTCTTCAGGTTAATTAAGAGAAACCATATTCACGGTACACTCCTCATCATCTCCCACACCTGTGAAGTAAAACCAGTCTGACTACACAGGTGATTGAATCACATCCCCTGGTTACAACCTAAAAAAGTTCCAGCCCCTGGAGCTAGCTCCTCTGCAAAGACAAGGCCACTTCCCAAGTCTGGGGCCAGCCCAGCTGAATTATAATTAAGGAAGGTGGAGCATCGAGAAGCAGAAGTAGTCACCTAGACCAGAGCCATGTCAAGTGATCTACATGTGGGTTCAGCCGAAACATAAAGTGTGACAGCACTGAAAGACAGGTAAAAAGAAAGGAACTGTGTCCAGTGCTGTTGTTGCAAAGATCTTTGCTGAGCACCCAAAGACTGCAGTGGAGACACACAAGCATTATGTATCTCTGCCTATACAAAATCAGGCTATGCAACCATCCAAAATGTGGAAAGATGTTTGAGAGGGATTCCCCGAGGCCACTGACTCTCAGAAAATGTAAATCTTTTTAAACAGACAAACTCTAATATTTATTTTCCTCATGGAGGAAATCTGTGTTAATTTTTAAGACCTCACTAGAGGGCGATAAATAGATGGGCTACAACCAAGCTATTGCCTGTGCAGGCAGTGAGATCTTGGAGAAAATTGGTCAGCTGCAGGCTCGGGGGGTAGGTTTAAAACTCGGGGGGTAGGTTTAAAAGGTCTGTGCTTACCAAAACTGCCTCCTGAACACCTCTCTCTGGTCCACACACTAAATACTTTACTTCTCTTTAGCTGTTCACTGGAAAGCACCAGTCCAGGGGGCCAGGAAGTTTACCCAGGAACTGAGTGTGAGCCAGGTCTCAGTGAGGCATTGGCAGCTCTGTGTCATAACCAGGAACATTCCCGTTTTTACATAACCCATACATACATAACCAGTGGCTTAATGAGCTGAAAGTCATGCTGGCCAAACTGATGACCAGGTCCTTAAGGCAACAGTGGAAGCTGAGGTGCAGTGCCTGGTGCTGATTTGTGCATCTGGGGAACACAATCTATGTAGAGCTTCGTGCTCCTGCAGAAGCAAGTGTTCATGGCCCTACTGCTCAGGCTGTGCAAGTGAGAGCCTGGCTGTGCACTCTGATAAAGGTCCTCATTTTCCATCATCTGCGGATAATGTGGAGTTGCCTCATCACAGCAACACTCTAGGTGACACAAAGGCATCAATAGGCAAGAGTCTGCTTAGGAAAACGAATGTTAAGGAATGTTCTAAATATGGAAGAACATCAGAAGGTAAAGGGAAATCCAGCCACCGTGTCTGAGGTAGGGTTCATAGGTAAAAACTGCAAGTGGCTCTAAAGAACTGGCAGCAAAAGATGCAATGAACCATCACTCTGGATCACAAGGATTTCGCTGGCTGTGGGCACATTCCAGCCCTGGCAAACATTACAAGTATTACAACTAGCTGCAAATTTTTATTTATTTATTTTTTTTAAAACAGAACTTGCTATTTATTCCAGTGGAAACTCCCTGCAAAGAAAATTGTTCCACTCAGCTACTGTTTGCGTTGGATGATTCATTTGAGAATTTCAAATTGGCGTTTTGGGAAATGCTTACAATTTTCCCTCTTATTTTCCATTATTTCAGGCTAATCTTATGCTAATACGATATTTTGTTGTTTGTTCTGTTGAGTTGAAAAATCACCAAGGGCAGCTGCGGTTCCGTGAAGCCCGGGCACCCCTGTGCCGGGGCCGGTGCCACTGGGAGGCAAAGGGACGGGGAAGCGATGGCAAAGGACGGGGCAGCGATGGCAAAGGACAGGGCAGCGATGGCAAGAATCGCTCCTGTCCCTCTGTCCCGATATGAACGCACGGAACGCGCCCCCGACAGCTCCCCTGGATCAGCCGCGGGATGCAGCAGCGACTCTGCTAACAGCACCGGCGCTCGCAGCCCCGCGGGATTCCCGTTCAGACCCCAGGCACGGCCCCAACCCCGCACACGTCCTGGACCCCGGCCCCGCACACGCACCGGCCCCAACCCCGCACACGCACCGGGCACCGGCTCCGCTGCCGCCCGCCCGTCCAGCTCCTCCCGATCCGCCTCCGCTCATCCTCCCGCGGCCCCGGCGTCAAGAGCTGAACGGCTCCTGCACCGACCCGCGGCACAGCAGCCACCCCGGCGGTGGCGAACCCGCCCCCGTCCCGTCCCGTCCCATCCCATCCCGTCCGGTCCCTTTCCTCCGGTACTCGCCTGGCTCCGTGCGGAGCCCGCGGCGCAGCTCGGGGCTCGGCCGCGCTGTCATGCCCGCGGCAGGGGCGCGGCGCAGCCCATGGCCGGTGCCCGGTGCCCGGTGCCCGGTGGCTGCTGGCCGGTGGCTGCCGGCAGCGGCGGCCCCAGCGCTCGGTCCCGGAGCGGCGGCGAGGGGCGGAGCGGGGCCGGGCCGGGCGGGGCCGCGGTGCCCCCGCCCCGAGTTCGGTGCCGACGGCCGGACCGCCGATTCCCGGGAGCCCCTTCGGGCACGGGAGGGGATTGTGAGGCAGCTCCGGAGCTGCCTCTGCCCCGGCTCGCGGTGGGCGCTGCCCCGGAGCTGGTGAGGAGAAAGAACGACCCAGAAAGTGACGGTGCGAGATCGATTTTCTGGGCAAACGCGGTGCGAGAGCCAAGAAGTGATAGGAGCCGGGATAGCCGGGCACGTGTGTTCTGGAAAGCCGCTCTTCCTGCATGCCAGGACACCTGAGCACTCTGTTTCTAGGACTCTTAAGGCTCCTCTCGTGGGGATTTTTGCCATACCAAGGAGAGCAGAGTGGGGTGTAGGAGCTCTCAGAGACTGGCCCGAGCTGTGCTCCATTTCTGGGGCTGCCTGGGCTCTCTGCGGTGCTGGAGCTTCTAGTACCAGTTATCACGGAGAAGGCAGGAAAAGCAGTAGGGGCCCAAGTGCATTCCCTTTCTTCCCCCTCCTCTCCCTTTCCCCTAAAACCCACTTGTAGGTTTTAGTTGCTGCGTAGGAAGTTTCCTTTAGAAAGTTTTCTATCTGCACTGCAGGGAAATTCTGTGTCTATGGAGAAGTCTGTTTGTGTTGAGAAAGAAGCCTCTGGAGAGACTGTTCCAAGGTAAACACGTAGCAAGGGCACACACTTTCACAGTTCTGTCACTTTGAGAAATATCTGTGCTATAAAACCCTCTCTGGAGATGTGCTGAAAGGGATATATTACATGAGAATAATGTACTCTAATCCACGTTAAGCTATTTTGATCTCTTTCACGTCACAGGTTCAGTCCTGCAAACAGCTACTTAAAGTGTTAAATAGTGGAAGTCTTTAGAAAACGAGAGTGCAGCACATCTCAGTCACACAGACTGTCTTGGATGGTCAAAAGATTTTTTAAAACTATGAAGGAATACTACAGGAATACTGTATTTGCCATCTGGTACTCCGTGGGTCTGATCTTTGTTTTCTCTCTGCATACAAGATTTGACAAGTTGTGAAATTTCGGGAATGACATCTCCTCTGTCTCTAAAAAGCCCTTACAAGTACTTTTGAATGTAAGACATATAAGAGACATTTTCAGAAAATGAAATAGTAGCCCCCTCCCCCTCCATAAATGTGATTTGCCTTTAAAAAGACAAAATAAAGCAGCCAGTCCCCTTCTTCCCTTCCTCCTTCCCGCCTACCCCCGCCCCCCTCGCCTCCCCACACACATTCATGGAGTATTCCAAACTATGCAGTCCCTCCCCATCAGCTCTCATTCTCCTGGGAAATACCTCAGGAGGCATTTCTTGTAAGCAAAAAGGTACCACTGGGACAGACTAATTTAAGGCTGCAGTCAAGACTAGTGCTTGTTAGTGCTTTTCATCCATATTTTTCCATGTCTAGTGTCCACAGTCTCAATATGGTTCTGCTTACTGTTGTAGCAACAATACAATAATTAAAATGGCACAGACTTTTCCAAAGGATTCCCATGGATAAAATTCAAATCCCATAAAATTCTTATGCCATAGGTCAGAAGAATGTGTCAGGAACAATGGGAACGTTTCTCCTAAGTTTTTGAGCAAGCTTAAACAGAGAATCATCCTCCCTCCTCTTTGCCTCCTGCTTAAGAAACATCCATGAATGATCAGTTTCTGAAGAGCAGCGAGTCTTCATAAAAAAAGAATCATAAATAGCCCACTGTGTTTTCAAATTGTTTTTTTAATGGTATCACAGCAGCCATGTAGGGAATCAGATATGGAGAAATGAAATAGTTATATCGGGCTGGGGTACAAATGCTCAGGAACTCTTCCCAAGGAGCAGAATTAGTGCTGTGGAATTTAGAAAGGTCATCTCTGCTTGTGTTGGCTTTGCCTGTGACTTTGTTGCTCCACTCCATCATCTGTGTATCTTTCTGAATCACTGCAATGCTGGGTTTGTTTTTTTTTTTTTCCTTTTTGAAATCTGAATACACATCAAGCATGTTTTAAAGCTACAACTGCTCCAAGCCAGCTAAATTGGCTGCAAGCCTGGATATTATAGGGAGGAATTTGGTCTTGGAAATCTGACAGCATCAATGGTCTTTAGATCCCTGGTGTCTTTCAAAGGGGCCCTGAATGTCACTGCTCCACTGAAACAGCCTTTTCTAGCAGGTAAGCCCATTAGTAAACAGATCAAAACCAATTTGTTACAACTGCAGCTCTTAGAGTTAAAAAATTTCTTAAAAAAGAACTCAGCACCCTCCAAAAAAGAAAACCCCAACAGTCTGGAATTTGTTTTCAAAAGGGCTTTCAAAATAAATTCCTTGACAACTGTTATTTCAAATCATTGGCTTTGAAAAAATGCAAACTGTGCATTATCCCATGGGAGGCATCATAGAGGGACCCAATTCCACACCTCTGGCTCCATCTACATTAGAAAATGAAGAATAAGCCAAGGGATTCCACTCCAATGCAATTGTTTCCTTTGCTGATTATGGATTTGTTTCAGAACGCAGTGCAAACAGGGAAGGGCTTGGAAAACTCTGCTTGTTTATGGGACAGGGCTGGAAACTTTGCTGCTGTCAGATCTCCATGACGCCGTTGTGGGAGCAGCAGCGATGAGGTCTCTGTCTGACAGAGCCATTCAGACACACCAGGGCTGAACAGAAGGAAAATAATTATCAACCAAGAGGAATATCTTGTTTTATATTTTGGAGTTATTACTTGATGGTGAAGAGAAACTATTTGAAAGAGTCTACCAACACACAGGATCAACAAAAGTGTCACCACGCTCCTGGGTTTGTTTTCCATAGTACAGTGCTGCAGACACAAAGCGTGACTCCGGGTTTGCCATGCTGCTGATGTTGCTGCAATAATGCTCTGATGTCCAGTGTCCCTAATTAGATGAAATGTGGCAACTAGTTAAGACACTTCATCAAGCCAGGCCCTGCACTCAGTGAGCTGAAACCAGGGAGGATCCTCCTTTTCTAATCCTAACCCTAAAGCTTCAAGCACTAAGTCATGGGCTGCATCTGAGAGCAGGAGATCGGATTAGCTGGGTCATGGGTCAGATCTGTAAAAAATATCTGTGTTCCTGTGCCATGACTTGGATTGTAACCTCTGATGTGTGAAGGCCAGTCCATGACATCCTCCCTACACAATGTCATTTAACACAGTTGTCCAGGATTAATCTTGTTCTCAAGCCAAAGGTTGAGCTGGCCCCTGCTATAGAAATAATACATCCTATAGTCATTGTGGCCTCCTCTCCCTGATTTACATGGTGTTTCCTTTAGCAAGGCTTGCTGGCATCCTGTTTGCCTGGTTCTTTTGTGTGTCGTAGCTTCATTCTAGGCTGAAAATACTATCAGAGTTTCTACACAATCATTGGGCATGCCTGAAGAGCATGAAGGCTACTAAAAGGAATATGCTTCTAAATGACAGATGCTTCTTTTTCTTTCCTCCTTCAGGGCAAAAAGAAGTCAGTTTTATAACAGAATTTCTTGCCACAGTCCTCTGAACCCCCACATCAGGTGTGCATTTCCCATGCCACTGTTGCCAGTCATTGCCCTTTCTTACCCTCAGCCTGAGGATCCTTACATTTCATGGCTGACTTCCTGCTTTGTGAAAGATTTTTTTTCCCAATTAGCAATATGTTCCCTCACTGCCTGCCTAATATTCTTTAGAGTGGGATGATACATAGTTTTGCTGCTAGGTCAGGCAAAAAACGTATTTGCAACACACACGGGTTCTCCCACAGGTACACTCTTCCTCTGCCCCCCAGCTCGGGGCTGTGCTCCTGTTTGCAATACAAACACACAGTGTGTCTTGCTGCAGGATTAGAAAACACCTCACTCCTATTTTGGCAAAAGTTATTTGGCCAAGGTGTGCTGCTTTTGTGATCTCATCTTTTGTATTTCCATGCACACAAGACCAGCCAGTTCCAGCAGGGTTAAACCATCATTTAGTTGTAAATACCCATGCAAAAATCCACTGAAATTGGTGGGATAACTCCTTGCCCTCTGTTCTCCAATTTCAATGAAACTTTAATCACATGAGTAAACCCAGGGAGACTGGGCCGTGATTTAATCAATGTGATAATTAGGTTTGCCTTGCTTCTGTTTCAGAACAGAGGAGACTCAGAGGAGAAAGCCTCTGGATTAGCAAAGCTGTATTTTCTAAACAGTTTTGCAGAGATGTGGGAGGGACTGGATAGGGAAAGAGCTGGAGAACAGGTCTTTAGATCTTTAATAGTAATGGCATGAGGAAGGCTCTCTTCCCGTGCCTGTTCTTGTCATTGCCTGCCTGGAAATAGCTTGACACAAAGCTGGTTTGAAAAGGCAGGAATGTCTATTTGCATTGGGACTGCTTAATCGTAGGTAGAATAGAAGATTAGAACCCAGGGCTTGATTCCCAGCTGAAAAGAGCACCTTCCCAGCTCTCTGCTCTCATACACTGGGTATGTTGAGGCAGCTGAAAGGCAGGAGTTCCCTGGATGCTGGGAGACCTGTGACTTCCTTTTCTTCCTGAACAAATGCCAGGTCACCTGAGAATTCTGCTTTGTGAAGCTGATGTTGAAGTCTTCTTCATGCAAACTACCCAGTGAAGCAGCAATGACTTGTCCCATACAGTGATGGAGAATAAGCCTTGGTAAAATCCATTACAAAACTCTAACAGAGGCCCCAAAGCACACCCAGGGGAAACTTTCAAGCACTGGTAATAATTTCCCTCCAGGTTCCACCCTCTTGTCTCACTGCAGTGTAACATCATAGCAGCCAGAGATTTAGTGGTGTTGGATTAAGTCCAGGTTTCAGACCTGGTCCTGAACTCTGCCTTTCATCTCTCTTTGATAGAGCCTGCTGAAAAAAGCACAGCCTCTGTATTGGTACAGAGGGGAGGATTGCACAGTGGGGGCTTGGGTTTGTTTCTTTTCGCTTTCCTTGAACTTGGAAATACCTATTGGGATTCTATACCACAAAACATCTTTTCTTAAGGTTTCTAAGGACCGAGCATGGGAAATACGAGGTCAAATACTCAATGGAAGCAAACTGAGGATGACAGCAAATGTTGCACTGTGACCTGACCTTGGTGGTGTCTGGTACCTGCTGCAACAATATACTGAAACAGGGTCATTTCAAGAGAAAATACTCTAAATTTTGGCAGGCTCAGAGAGCCTTTTCTGTGGCCCTTTGTGACAAAGCTTTTGAAATATAGTTTAAACAGACTATTAAAGCTGTGTATTTTCTAAAATAGTTTAAAAGGAGTTGCTGTGGTTGTTAGAATACACTTCATCTCTTCAAAGGCAGTTTAGCTCAGGAGATCCTGTCAGATGCTGTCAGTGCCCAGGAGAGGCTGGAGTCAGAGGTGTGTGCTGCTTGGTCCGGATGTTCAGCAGCTGCTGAAAACCTGAGTGTGCTAAAAAGGGGCTTTTGTTGCTTTGTGTCCTCCAAGGGCTGGGGGCTGGTGAAAGTCTCAAGCCCCATGTGCTGGCTGAGGGCCTCAAGTACCATCAGTGTGCATTGCACTGGCTGTGAAGTCACCCACAATTTTATCCTGCAGTTCAATCATGTCACAGGGCTGCTCCTCATCATTAATGGACATGAGAGCTCCTCCCTATGCCCACATCAGCTCGTGGTGGCTGGTTCTTTGTGACTGGCCATTTATGGGAAAATATGTGCTTTTGAGAGTATGAGTTTTTGCCATGGAAGCACTCTGCCTATGCAGACAAGGTTGTTCTTCTTGCCAGCTTCCAGCCTTAGTCCTGTGTACATGATTTAGCCTTTGGAAAAGGAGGTAATCATTGCATCCCACGTGTGCTTGGAGAGGAATGCACAACAGCTTGTGAAAATGATCTAGTGCATGTGTTGAGCACCAAGAATGTCAGCAGGCAGAGCACTGAGGGCTCTGCAGGGGTAACCCAGAGCTCTTTGCAGTCATTGCTGAGAGCAGTTCTGAACAACAACCATCAAACAGCCACGACTGTGAGGAGCACCATGTTCATCCTGAAAAACTGGACCCCCAGGAGCACCTTCCTGTTTCAAATGGATTAGTTATGAGGAGCATAGCAAAGTACAGATGGCTTACCCAAAAATTATTTTAACCTGAAATAAGAGGAATAAGACCTGGGAATAGTCCCCCAGTCTGGGATCCAGGATCAGGAACTCCACAGGAGACAGACTGGATGGCACAGGTTACAACTGATGGGCTGAGTTCACTCCCTTGTGGGCTGGGGCATCTGAGCTGTGAGATAAACTGAGCTCTGAGATAAACTGAGCTCTGAGATAAACAGCACCAACAGGTTGACCGTGGCTGCAGACCCCACATCTCCCAAGAGGAGCACATATGAGTTAATGTGAGACACAGTTTGTAACTGCATGGCCCCAGCATGTGTTTTTGGATGGGTGTGTTTACAGATGTTTTTGGCCCACTTAAAATATCCTTGGCAAGAGGCATTTCTGTGAATCTGAACCAAGCCAAACACACCTCTGAGGTCATTACTGCCATGAGATCACCACCTAGCACAGTGCTCAGGACCTCTGAAGACTGCTTTTGTCTTTTTATTTTGCATTTTTTTTTCTCCTATTTGAAGCTGATCCAGGGCAATTACAATCCACCAAAGGAACAAACTGAAACCCTTTACAAACCAGAGCAGTAACAGCAGGGTGTGGAGATGGCATGCAGGGGCTAAGACAAAATGTGTGTTGCTGTGGTCTGATTCTTCAGGACTCCAAACTCATGAAGTCAGTGTACATATCAGATTACCATGATCCTCTGGAATTTTGAGCAGAGCCTCCCACTAGGTCACTATTTCTATGTTTTCATTTTCTGAAGGATATTTATGAACAAGCTTGATTTTTTTTTTCCTCTACTTTGTCTTCAAACCTGTTAATTTTATTTATCAACCTCTTTGGCCCATGCCAACTGCTTTTCAGGAACGTGGCTTAGAGAGGGCTCTGATTTCAAATGTCACTTGCTAGCACCCCAGGGTGTTGGGGGTCAGCTGCATCTTGGGTCAGGCAGTCTCCAAACAAAGCCTTTTTTTTTTTTTTAAGCAGAAGAAGCAAAATCTTGAACTGCAAAATGTTGAAGTCGTAGGGAGGAGTGTATTTGGAAGGCTACTGCAATGAAGGATGAAGCTTTTGTTTTTCCTGTAGTAACACTGATATGTGTGAATACATTTTGTAAGAAGGAGATGACTCGGTGACTCAAAAATCAGGAGAAACATTTCTGGAGAGGTTGTTCTCTAATGACCCTCAGAGCCAACACTACAGCAACTCTGAAGCGTCTCTGCATGCTCAAGGGAGCTTTGAAAAGATGCTGCTAGTTTGCTTGAAGGGATGGACAGCTCTTGCTGAACCTTGGCACCCTACCCAGACTTTTATACCGCAATTTTTCTTCTTCAGACACAGATATTGGATATAGAGGGTTAACAGGGTAAAAGAAGGGTGTAGCTGGTGGGATTGAAAAGGTGGTCAGAGCATCTGGGATGGAGTGTTCTGTTGGGCTGCACAGAGCAGGCGCTGCATCCTTCTCCATGCCACCCACAGACATTCTCCCTCTCATCTCTCTTTGCAATCCTCTCACACACAGCCATCCATACACAGCCTCTTTTGTCTCGTTCCACTCCCTTGACACCACCCACCCACCCACCCATCCATCCACTCTCTCTCAAATACTTTCTTCTGCTCTACTTTTCATGCAGATGCCTCCCCTCTGGACCGGGTCTTGCACAACATCCCCTCCTGCCTGGCACTCGCACCCTCCCTCTCCAGACCATATGCAGAGCAGAGGCATTTCCTTTTATTGTCCAGGCAGCCCCTGCAGCCCCACCCAGCTCCCGTTTATTCCCGAAATAACACATTTGGAGTGGAAGCAGTTCTGCTCAGAGCAGCCTCACAGACAACACAGGAGAGCTGTCTTCACCCCAAAATCTTCTACGTGTAGACTGCTACTTCCTGCCTGTGGTCCCAGAGGAAGAGGCTAACTCAGGCTTGGAATACGTGGTGGTGAGATGCTGTGTGCTGCTCAAAGGCTGTGAGAATGTTTGCAAAGCACCTCTGTGCTCTGCTCTGCAGGGACAAACCTGGCACAGGCAGCTTCAACAAGGAGTTCTCCAGCACTTTCCTGGGACATCCACCTGGTCTGCAAAAATGTGTGAGCATGATGGAGATCAGAATGACATGGAAATGTCTTTATGGGTGGAAAAGCACTTGATGTCCTTGTTGAGGGTGATGGCAGAAGGGCTGGAGAGGACCAGTGATAACCATATGAGAGCACCAGTTTATATTACACAAGTCACAGGCAGAACAGCTTCAGTACAGTCAGAGAAATAACACCAGTTTTTGCACGCCAAGCTAAAAGGTAAATTTAGGGTCATTGTGCATGACACTAAAAGGTAAATCTCAGTAGAAGTAGGTGGCAAAAAAACCCCACCAGAAATAAGATCATAAGCAGAACCCTGCCCATATAATCAATTTCTCCCTTAGAAAAGTAAATTTGGAGGCAAAGAGCCTTTCTGTATTCAAATAAGATGCAGCCTACAGGACCACACTGGATTAGAGGAGACTTCCAGCAGTGTCTCTGAGCTCCTTCCTCTGGACTTCCCCAAAATGAGCTCCTGTACCAGTCATAAGCTGGGAGCACTTTTGGCTCTCCACCACTATCCACTCATGAGAGTCCAAACACAAACTGGACTCCACTATTTAATACAGAGCTTGTCAGCTCTTTCATAGCAAATCTAAGTTTTCCCTTACTCCTCCTCATCTCCAGAATTCCCAGACACTGCCACTGTACTGCCAGCTCCATACAGAGCCCAGAGGAGTGTGCTGCAAGACACCTGCTCCTTGCTTTATCTTTAGTGTTGGTGTATTTGGCTAGCAGGGTGCACCTTGCTAGTGAAGGATCAGTGGTGCTGCACAGGGCCAAGGACTGTGAAATCAGTGCTGCACTATGCCAGGAGCTGTTAGTAGAGCACAGCCTGACCCCAAAGTCATCAGACTTTGGCATGGAAAGGACAAATGATGTCCTGGTAATCACTGGTAGTTGGCTGGTGAAATATATGTGCTGTTTTGCTGGGATGAAGTTGGGATAAGATCTGCAAGCACCATGCAAACCCTGTGCCAGCACTGCTGGTGAAACCAACCTATGGCAGTTTAAAGAGAATCTGAAAGTAAAATATGGGCAAAAGGACAGATAGAAGCCAAACCCTCGTGGTGGTCAGTGGCAGGGCTGGGAATGTGACAGCCCTGGCTGCTGACTCCTCAGCCAGGGCAGCAGTCACTCACTCAAGCTTGCTGTACACATCCAGAAGCAAACAAATACCTCAGGGAAGCCACAGAACCTGGAGGCTCCACATCTATATCTCTAACCTCTTCCTCTCCTCATTTGGCTGGAGACATTTGGCAAGGGATATTGTTCCTGCCCTTCCTGAGCTGGGGGACAGCAGCAGGAGTGAAGGGCTCTGAATCCACCAGCCCTAACCCTTGATACACCACGGCTGTCCAAGAGGGGTGAGGACCATGGGCATGTGGCAAACCTGACTGCTGCCTGGAGATGGTTTGAATAGAGAAACCTTGCATTGGGATCACTTCTGGGACATGAGCATCTCTGTCAGCTGCCTAGAGCAGGAGGAGCAGTGACAGGCTTTGAGAGGTGCTCAGTGCTGCTT
Source organism: Sturnus vulgaris (assembly GCF_052056855.1). Lineage (NCBI taxonomy): Eukaryota > Metazoa > Chordata > Aves > Passeriformes > Sturnidae > Sturnus > Sturnus vulgaris. The sequence continues at coordinate 11,439,789 of NC_142256.1, read as the reverse complement.
TCTGGAAATGTCTGACAACCCCAGTAAGAACTACTGATTCTCCTTGCCAGGAAAGTAATTTGTTCAAAGTTTAACTAATTATGAGCTTAATTACTTTTGTGTTACATGTAAAAGGAAACCCTGTTAGCAAGGATTTTTGCCACACAGGCAGATGAGAGGCCTATATTTTTCCAACCAAAACTAATGAATCTGATGAAAATTTCGTGAAAATTTGCAAATACTCAGATGTAAAACCTCACAGTGCTTAGACCTCACGTCATTTTATGGCTTGCCAGGCTTGATTCACAATTCTTTCCTTCCCACTCCATGCTTTGAGGTATCAATAATGCTTATTAAAGTGAGGATAAAGTGAGGATCTTGTGTTCCACTGTTTTATATCATTTCTACTACTAAAAATGTAACTACAAAAGGTCACAAGAACACTTTCTAAGTGTGAAGACATGCAAGTTCTCTGGCTTTGTAGTCTGACTGGGCATAATTCCATTAAAATTCATTAAAAACACCATGTCCAGGTGAATTAGAGACTTCTGGTTTGTGTTGTAATGGAAATACGTGTTTTACATGCTCAAAATAAGCAAAGCTATTTCTTTACGGCCCCTCCCATCTCATATAAAGATATATTTAGTTTTAATTGTAAAGTGCTTCACAATTCTTGGGTGAAAAGTTCAAAGTGCCAACTACCACACTACTGCAATTATCAGTTTGGCCCCCTATTAAAGATGCTGTGATATGCATCCTTATTAGAGAGAGGAACCTTCTCATGAGGATAAACTCGTGTCAATCTTTTCTTTTGGTGTGTTGGATTCCAGACTTCCCTTCTGCATCTGACATATGGGTTTTATTGTTCAAGTGGCTTTCTTCTTGCACAAACATCCTGGCTGAAGCACATGGAAAGGGAGGAGGGCAGACATTCCTCTCTGTATATGCTTGAGCTCTTCTGTCTTCTTGCTATGTGGTCCCAGGAACACAGGGAGGTCCCTGCATATTTGTAAGCTCTTTGTTTCCCATTTTCCAAGGCCAGATGACACATTCTGGTGTCTTGTGTCTCTTTTACCTCTAGGCTCTGAATTTGTAATAAACAGAGCTGAGATGCCCTCACCAAGGCAGTGTGCAGCTAAGGAACTTCTTATTGATAACCACTGTGGTAATAGAGCAAGTTGCACCAGAAAAAAAAAAGCAGAAGAGATCCTGGCAAGGCGCTTTTCTTGCTCTAATCTTGGCAGAGGGCGCTGTTCTCATCACCATGAGATCTGGTACCGTGCACCTTGGCCACTGTCACAGCACAGGTAATGGATTTGTTGGATACACCCAAGTTCATTGGGCTGCATCTAAGTGCACGGGTGCCTTCCACTGGGCTTTGGATTTGTTCCTTTGTGCCTTTGTTAGCAAAACAAATTGTCAGATGATCCCACCTGGTTTTGGCATCACCTTTATTATTAAACAGTTTATTATTGACTGGATTGTTGTAACACCTCAGTGTTATATTTTACAAATAAAAGTCACGAGGTGGTTGCTCATAATCTCATGCAAGGAGAGGAGCAGAAGAGTCACAGCTCATTCAGTTCATGGACATGCCTTTTCTCATTCTGTTTGGGAAAAATGCTGCAAACTATGTATGATTGAGAAGGTGAACTTGTAGTGTATCATGTGGACTGGGTTTCTGCTAATGTACAGGAAGTAGAAGAAAGTATCCACTTGTCAGCACAAGGTCTTGTCTAAGACTGTGAAGTTATATACTTTTATTTTTAGAGGACAATTCATGATCTGCAGGGCATGAAAATTCTTATTTATCTTTCAGTCAAAACCTGCAATGTGTTTTATATCAGAGAAGGGATGAACTAGGTTATGTGCTTTTCTGAAATGAAAACAGCAGGATGGCCAAGGCTCAGGGAGCTGAAATGCTGGGGAGTGGGAGCAAAAGGAGCCAGGACACACTCCTGGGATAGCAGCGTTCCACCTGGGCTGTGCTTGGCAGTGAGATGTGCACGGGCACTGCTGCCCACAGTGACTCCAATGGCCAATCCTCCCTGAAAGAGCTTATTTAGCATCTAGGTGGGAGAGCACAAAGGAGGCATGGAAGTGAATGCAGTGAAGCCAGGCTTTCAGCTTTCCACCCTTTAAAGGATGAAAACATAAGGGAAGGTGTCACAAGTCAATTTGCTTTGGCAGAGAAAGGGGGAAAGAAACCCTGTGGGCTGGCTGGGGGCCAGAGGATTTGTGCTGGCCACAGCCAGGGTGATGCTGTGCTGAGGAACAGAGCAAGGTCTGTGCGTGGGGCTGGTGACCTAGCTCTGAGCACTGGGGAGGGCTGAAGGTTCTGTGAGGTGAGGGCAAGGACACACCAGCTGCTGGTATCATCTGAGGTCCTGGCCTGTGTCCTGCTGTCCTGCAGGGAATTCCTTTCCTTGCTCCAGGATGTGTGTGTGTGCCAGACCCTGTGTGTGTGTTTGTGTGTGTGTGTTGGAATGGGGGGTGGAGGAGGAAAAAAAAGCCACCATTCAAGCTAAATAACCTCCTTGGCATTAACCTTCACCTTCCTGGATTTTTTCTGCCCAGCTGGACAAAGCTACTCTCTGAGGGATGAGCAAAGGAAGATCCCAATCCTCCATGCAGGGAAGCACACAGGCTTCTTTGCATGGAAGTTTTTAGGGAGATCTCAGTTTCTGTCTGTATCTTGTGTCTCTCTCACTCTGTTTATGAATTTCCACATTCTGGACAGTCCTGAAAGAGCCCGAACATCAAACTTGCCGACCTGGAGGAGATAGTCAAGGTTTTAATCTAAACTGGAAGTGAAAGGTGCATCTGTTGAGGCTCTTTAATCAGTAAAGTATGATCATGGTGTTGAGAGTTCAGTCCATGTCAAACGCTCCCCACCTCACACCTCTAGCAATAATTCCACCTCTGCTCACTGACACATCTGTTTGCAGCTGATTTTATTTTGGTGGGGTGGTGGAGACCAAAACAGAAAACAGGACAGATCATATTTTAAAGGGCATGGAAATCTTGCTCTCATCTAACAAGCTGTATCTATCTCCTAACCTGTAGTTCTTGTTTTTGAGTCCTACATATGGAAATTGTTACTCTGAGTTATTACAAATAATTACTTCGTGACACTGGAATTTCTAGGCAGGGTATCACACCCATGTTAAGGCTCTCTCAGAGGTGCTGGACTGTGCTGGCTGTTCTTAGGACATCACTGGGGCAGGACCAGGCTGCTGCCTGCAGCCTGTGATTGCTGCTCTGAGGAAATGGGCTGCATGCAGGAGAGTTAGTCACAGAGCTCTGAATTGGGTGGAGGAGCTTTGCAAAACTGTCTCGCCCTGAGAAGCATCAGCAGGACCAGATCAGCCAAAGTGTCATCAAAGTGTTTCCCTCAACTGCCTCCTGCCTTGGACAGCTGCTTATTGAGGTGGTAAAAATCCCTTGTAGGGAAATGACAAACATTTAGAAATAGTCCCAGTCTCTTCCAACAACTTAGTAATTTGCCTGTGACCTCACTCTTTCTGTAAAAGTGCATGTAAAAGTTCCAAGATTTTAATCTTATTCTCCAACACCATTGTCCTGTGCTTCCAAAGGTGGAGCAGCTTAGAGAGCTCTCCAGGAAGTTAGAAATCCTCAAAATATTTCTACTAAGATGCAGCAATGCCCATATACAAAAGTTTGCCATCACTGATGGGAAATAAAACCCCATTATTGTGGGAGTCCTGGGACACTGTGAGGCACAAGCTGTGTGCATGAGATGGGTCAGAGAATGAGGCTCATGAGCCACGTCACAGAGCTGGTGATGTGACAGCCATGTGACACTCTCCCTCATCACACTGGCATTTTGGACAGAACGAGCAGCTCTTCTGCTGTCCATGTTCCCAAGGATTTTATGGGATCATTGTGAGACACTGTACAGTTAATATTCATAAGTTAGGAAGAAAGCAATCTCAGAAATTGATTTTTGTGACTCACATGATAAATGAACAAAGAAAATAACATATTTCTTTCTGTTTTCTTGCTTTTCTGCACAAAGGCCAAAACATTTCAGAAATGGAACAAAATGAAATCAAACAAAACAGTTAAAAACAAAAAAATGAAACCTATTGTATGTTTCTTTTTCTATTTTTTTTTTTCAAATTAACCTTGGGTAGCTTGAAATCAAACTATGAAAACATATAAAGCTCCTGTATTGACTTCTCACATTTTTTCAGGTTTTCTGGGTACAGGGCGCTTGGCTGCTGCAAGTATTGGGGGCATTTGGTCTGAACAAGTATTTCCAGTTTGCTCAATATTGCTGATTCTTTCTGCCCATCTTCACCAGGAAACTGTTGCTTGCTGATAAAGGAAGAAAACAGAGGAGAAAAGAGAAATAAACTCCAGGGACTTCAGCTTCTGTTTGGCCTTTAGGACTTTGGCTGGAAATGCTCATCACCTTGGCAAAGAGAGCTCACACAGAATTCTTGGGAAGGAATGGCAAGGAGGAGACAGCAGAGCCCAGGAGTTCTGTCAGGAGCAAGGTTGATCAAAGGGAAAAGGTGACGTGAGGGTCTCTCTGAAACTCTCAGTCTGGGAGTCAATGGGTGTCAGAAGAAAGACATCTGATGGCAGCAAGTGTGGGGGTGTGGGGGAAAGGGGAAACTGCTGAGGAGAAGCAATTTTTACTCTGTTCTGCTGTTTAAAGCTCATCCATTGGTTCACCCTGGCAGGCAAGACTGCCCACAAGGCTGGGAAGGACCAGAACTGCCTGAGGAGCTGCTGGGGAACGCTGGAAGGAAACACTGATGGGAGAACCACAGGAGCAGGGGGTGAGGGTGAGCAGGATGGTGTGGGGGGAGTGGATGTGAGGAACTGCACACTGCTGCTGGACACAGCTCTGCCTTCTGGCCTTGCTCTCAACAATGTCTACAAGGACTGAGAGCCACATCCAGGCCCTCTTCCAGCAGGAAGGAGCTGTCAGGGTGAACCGATGGATGGAGACAAAATACACTGAGCTTTGTGGCTCCTTTCATTCCCTCCATCCAAGGAGGGATGTTGGGCCAGTTTAATCCATCAGAGACTCATTGAAGGGGGCAAAATTAAGATGAGATCTGATCTGCTGAAGGAATGAAGAAATGGAATTCCTCCATTTACAGTACTGAGCTTTACCCAGTACTGTACCAACCTCCTGCTTTACCACAGCCATCACAAAGTTTCTGGTCTTAGCTCGAAGGTCACACAGGTGACAGCTCTACATGGACAGAAGTGTCCCTCATGCTGTCCCTCAGGACCAGGGCTCAATTCTGCACATTTTGTCAGACAGCATTTCTCTGAACTGTGGGACTGCTGGCACTTCCTGGCCTGTGAAACACGAGTTGGGGGATATTGTGTAACTTGTGCCTTTGACTTGCATGAAATATCCACTGCAGTCAGGCTCCCACCCATACCCGGAGGTGCAGGTGCACCCTCTTGACATCACTGGCCAACAGGTAGAAATTCACACCCCAAGGCTTTTAAAATGTTTTTCATTTTTTGTGTAAAAGATTTTCTCCCCTTCCTTCTTTGCACTAGTGCCACATACTTCCTAGGATAGGAATTAGTTGGAGAAAAAAGGATGATGGAGGCAGGCAAGGAGAAACATCTGTCAGCCAAATGGTGACCCAGAACCAAAGCTCCAATTTTCAGTCCATGAATGGCACTTTTTGTCTCTGCCGGAGGGTGAGTCTGGGTGAGTGCCCAGGAGCCAAACAAGAACTGAACAGAGAAAGCATCAGCACAGTCAGTAATACAGGAAAAGGCAGAATTTTTGTGGAATCTTCACTCTTTCCTGCTGGTTTCCTGCTTGCTCCATGTGAGCCACAGAGACATCTTTTGTATTGCAAAGTAAAGCACAGCAGTGATTCTGGGATGACCAGACTGAGAAAAATAGCCCATGGATACCCTACTGCCATTAACCTGACTTCAACTTATGTTGTGATGTGCAAGTCAACTAACAACTGCTCTGAATGCCAGGAATTTGGTCAAAGTTGTCATTGTCTTTATTTTCTCATTCCTTTGGTAACAGCCTGGCAGCCACCCAGCATCAGGGAGGATGGTCACACTGGAAGCCAGTGCCATGACCAGACCTATTGATGTCACACAGGCACTCAAGCAGCTGCACACCTGCATGGGTTTTCCCTCTCATGGTCAGAGAGGGAAACTTGGCTATTTACTGATGTATGCTAACCTATGCATGTATTAATTCAGGAAAACCTTTATCTAGAGATCTCTCAAACCTCTTTTTTTTTTTTTTTTTTTTTTTTTTTTTGGTACAAAGACTAGTAGAAACCTTTCACATAAGTTTCCTGCTGTTGGGGACAGAAATAAAGCTAAGACATTCACTAAGAAGTTTCTTTCATTTTGTTTTAGACTTGGTCTGGCAGTGAGGTGGTGTGATTTATGGTGAACACTACATCCAGCACGAGGCTGCTGTAAGCTATGTGAGTGTGTGTTTTTATAAAGAGATTACATTTATCTCAAAACCAGAAGGCTGGTGGGGGAAACTTTCCCAGGATCCTTACAGTATCTTGCACAGAAAGGAGGGAAAAAACCCAACATAAAACCTTACAAAAAATGTCATACTGAAGTTTTGGAATTGCTTCCACTACCAAAGCTTGACCTACCCAAGAATAAAACTCAGAATAAATGAGTCTGCTGTTGAAAGAAATGCTTGCTTTCTTTTGAAAGAAAACAGTCTATGCCCCATCCCAAGGCAACTGGCTTAAGAGCAAGTGCCAGAGAGATGGGAGCCTCAGAGATAACACATGAACCAACCCTCTGTTATCATGGCTCAAACATGATTAATTCATGTGGAACTTGCTGTAATAATATTAGTCTGGTGACCTCATTTGTTATACATGTTGCTGCCATTAGAACTCCAATACATCACCTAAAAGATACAGAGCTCACAGCCATCTGTGCTGTACCTGCCTGTGAGGTTCTCTGGATCTCCTCCTCTGCAATTGCTGCCCAGTTCTTTTCCCCTGATAGCTGACACTGTCAAAAGAAAAAAACTGCTGGCAGTGATTTGGATGGTTTAGGTTTCAGGACTGGTCCAATGTAACAGCATGTTCTGACTTAGTTTTGGTGCTGCTCCACAAACTGAGAAATCCTCACTTCCTTCAATTTGTTGTTACTGAGTTTTGGTATTAACCTTTTTTTTGTCCTCTTTTCCACCACCCTCGTCAAATCTCTCCTCTTTATCCATCTTCCTAATTCTCTCACCTGACAGATACTGAGGGTCTGCTGACCTTCCTCCTGTCCACAGCATGGCTCTCATCTTAGCCTGATAATTAGAAAAAGCAGGGAGTATTAAATCAGTTTTAAACTGATCAGTTTTAAACTATTTTGTTGGCCAAATGTATGTGGACCAATCACAGCTACTGCCAGAAGCTGCTGGGCATGGATCTTCTGCTCAGGCTTTAGGTTAGCAATCCATTTTCAGTGCAGGCGTCACTAAAATTCCCTCTGTGCTGTTTAGCTCTCATACAATCAAACAAAGTTTGTCAGGTACTTAGAGTCGGATTAATGCACTTTTCTTGAGTTTGAGCCTTGCTCCTAGAAGCTACCCACTTGCCTGTGCATTTCCCAAGCCAGCAGGTCCAGAAGATTCCTGTGGGGATGTCCAGCACTGGAGATGGCCCAGCTGTGTGGGGGCAGGCACAGGGCTGCTTAATAACCACGAGATCCAAATGCACACCCTGCAATCCCCTACCCTGAGCTACCCTGATCACTTTGCAGGTCTGCACCATGAGGTTAACACATGGCGACTTCACAGCAGTTAAAAAACTTCTTTGCAGGTCTGCATCATGAAATGTGTTATTAACAATCAATTTCTTTGTTCTCCCATGGACATTTTGTCCCCTTCTATCAATGTACAAACATCACTTAAAGCTTTTCCCTTGGCTTCATCTCATGTCATTCTTCTTCATTTTAGCCTGTATCTGAAACTAGTGGGATGCAACAGTGCAAATGGATACTTAAGATTGAAACCTAGAAATAAAAATGCCCCAACAGCAAGATTTGTAAAACCTTGGCAGCATTTCCCAGCATGAGGGGATGGAAGCTCTGCCACTTAAATCATGTTAGTCTGGGCTCAGTCTGCAGCTCAGGAATGTGCTGCAGGGAACCAACTTCTGCTAGGCCAAAGTACCTTTCCATGCATGTGAATATTCCCACTCCAGATGTGAGGCTTGGAAGAGGTGCCATGGAGTACAGGCAGCTCTTTGTAGTCTTCCAGTTTAATTTTCCTCTGCCCTCATTTTTCATCAAAAGTCCCTGGAATAACTCACAGGTAGAAACATCTAAGAAATCATGAAATAATGTAAAGCTTGCTGAGAACAAATAATAATTTAGGGAAGGGCAGCAGAAAAGGCAGTGCCTTGGCAGTGGCCATGTCACTGGAACAGTCTCACCCTAGCTGAGCCAGGTGTACTCACCAGGAAGGTCAGGTGCTGATTTGTGCACTCAAGCTGGGAGCTGCCTGTGGCAGAGGATGTGATCTCAGACTGGACACACAAATAGTTTCAAACAGTGAGTAAATAAAGACAATGGTGGAGAGGAGTGTCAGAACAGAAAACTTGCATAGGGTGAAGTATATTGGATCAATTACTGACTATGAGCAATTTCTGCAGCGCTCAAGAGAAAAAAATGAGCTGTTTAAGAGACTCTAATGTCCTTCAAAACACATTAAAAGTCTTTATTCTTAAATGCTTTGCTTTTAACTTTACGACCTTGAGATGTTTTTGACTACTTTTCCATGGAAATGTGGACCACCCTGATTTTAGGAATAATCTACATTGGTTCCTTCCTGATCCTGATACTTCTCCCATAGTATTTGTATTCTGCACAAAGAGCAGGAGCAAAGAAGCTTGCTGGGAATTTGAAGAACAACCAAGGCAGCCCTTCAAAACCATATTATCAGTGCACACAGCCCTGATCCCAATTGCTTTAGTATCCACAATCCCTAGGGATGGTACCACAATGCCATTTGTGATGGTGTCACTTTCCTTGGAGAAAAGCCTCCTCCTGCTCTCCAAGCAATCCCCTGCTTGCTGCAGACCCAGCACATCCATTGCATCCCGTTCCTGCCTGAACCCCTATGCAGCGTGCAACACTTCATTCATGTTCCTCTTTTGAACCAAAACAACCTTCATAGTAGAACTGATTTTGTGATTATTCATATAAGAATATAAATATTACAGTGTTTGAATTATGCTGATGGTCACTGAAATAGAAGAAATAGGGCAGTGCTGGAAGGACCAAGGTTTCCTGATGCCATGGGATATCCCAGTTGGCAGAGCAGTGTATATGCTACATACCTCCCAAGTCACCTCCCTCCAGCTTCCATTGATTCCCAGGCTGTGGCTATGCTGTGAACAAAACATTCTCAAGCTTAAGAGCTTCAGCACTGGACCATTGATTGTACATCCTACTTAATTGTTAGCTCACACCCTGGCACTATTTTAGCCTTTGCTAATAATACTCTCCTAAGTGATGCCTGAACACTGTTTGGACAATATCATAAATCAGGAACAATTGCCAATAGGCAGCATGGGCAAGCTGTACTGTTACATGCTATGCAAACACTGCTCAGATGAACTGCAGCACAGAATTTCATGCCCTTTGAACTGAAAAAAAAAAAAAAAAACACATGAAAAAAATAAGGCTTACACTTTAGGAACACAAAGGCTCCACACGTGGATTTGAGGACTATAATGTGGACACAACATCCCACTGTGCCAGTTTAGCCTTTACTGGACCTTGTGAAACTTTTTTGATAATGCATTTAAATTCGGTTTACAGCTGAAAATGCAGAAGGTTTTAGGGGTTTGTGTCTTTCAAGTTCTTCCTAAGAGAAAGAGTTTTCAGTGCAGTGGACGCACCAGGACCTCCCTTCTCACCAGACAGCCAGCTTGCCTGGTGCCACTGCTGGCAAGGTCTGGGACAGGCAGGGACTAACTGGCCAAATGCTGGCAGTGTGTGGCAAGCTCAAGAAAGGCTAAAGCCAGGACTCTGTGAGGAGTGAAATGCTCCCAATCTTTTTTTTTCATGTAGGCTAAAAAAGATTGGAGAAGACAAAGTTGCTTTCAAGCTATTGTCACACTGTACATGTGGGGAAGTCTCGTGTTTCTGTGTAAACTGAGAAAAGGTTTAAGAGACAAAGAACCCCAAATGCTCAGGTCACATGAAGTAAGAAATACTTTGTATCTTTCCCAGGGGCACATGATGCAAAAGGCTAAGAACCAAGGAATGAAAGGGAAAAGTATCTGAAATATGCATTTATTTTATTCTTCCCATGTTTTTGCAAGTGAAAAATATTACATATGTAAAGAAACCGGAGAGCCCTCTCACTTCATCAAATAAATGAAAGGAAATGTGAGAAGGACCATGCCACATTCAGTATGCATATATACTTTTATTTATCTCCCAAAGATTGATTAAAGTGAAAAAATGTGTGCCTGAGAAACTAAATGTTTAATTCCCTAAGAAAATGACATTGCAAACCACATTTTCATTGACAAATTGCCCCAGTAACAGTGTGACTTGGGAGCTGCTCGAAGGGGATGAACGAGCTCTGTGTAGCTGTGAGCAGGAATGCTTGTGGGACCCTAGGGATGGGAGCCAGAGCCCTGCAGAGATGCTCAGGGAGCTCTGGGTCTGCAGCAGGAGTGAGGCACACTGGCATGGCCACACAGCTAGAGAGCAGGCACTGATATTTTGCCTGCATCAGCCTTGGCTCTCCCCACCACATGGTCATAGGAACTTCAAGTCCCATTGCAAAGTGAAGGTACTCTTGATGATTCAACTCAGGTGTCCTTGAAGAGTAATGATGTCTCATTTTTTACCCCTGCTTCACTGTGTTTTGCAACTGCCATCACTCTTCCCAGCCCAGCCAAACCCACTGTCCCAGCTCTCCCTGAGGCTGGTTGCCCTTCCTCAGGATGTGAGCTGCCTGTGGGTCAGCTCAGTTCCTCATCTCATTTCACATCCTCTCAGTCCTGGCACAGGTCCCTTTCCTGCAGGACATTCCAGTGGTGAGTACACACTTGCACCCTGACCAATGCCACCTCCACACACCCAGTGCTGGCTGTGTGACGCAGTCTGTCACTCACCCATCCCTTTTGTTCCTCGAGTTTCCCCTGTCTCAAGGCATTAGTAGCATGAAACTCATTACAGTGCTCATCCCAACTGGAAACACCTGCAAAACCTGAGGAACTGTAACTGCCAGGTAGCAAGGAAGAAATTGTCCTAGGTAAGGCTGAAGGATGCACAGTTAGACCAATAGGGGAAAGATGGTCATTGTGATCCTGTGCAGATGCATGAGGTGCCCTGTGCCCAGGAATTGGGTCCATGGCAGGTGTTTGCCATCTGCTGTGTGCACACAGAACCCAGAAACGCTTAGGGACAGTCCCTGAGCACACCGTGCTTGGCAGCAGGGCTGGGACAGAGATGGAGATGGCCGGCACAGCAGTGTGAATTTGATTACGGTTTGGAGCTGACAAGAACCACGCTCTTGCCGTTACTGACAATGGCAAGCCCTGCAATTTTCTTTTTCAACCGGGTCCCAGCAGAAAGCTGCGGCTGACAGCGATATCGAGGGCCACAGCACGGCTGTCAGGAAGGCAATTCCCAGGACAAGGAATTCTTCGGTGCTGCAGCTTCCCGCAGTTACTGAGCGGGACTGCCCGGCGCTGACTGCCAATGAGCCTCCGGGCCCGCAAGCCGGCTCGGGCTTTATTTGCAGTATTTTTACACGGATTTTAAAAATAAAACCCGCCCCCCCGCCTGAAAGTCGTCCTTGTCCCTTTCTGACCAGCAGTCCTCTCCCTGGAGAGGCCGCGAACCCAGGACCGCCAAGAATGTTCCCACGCAGCTTCCACGGCACCACCCGCCGCGGAACGCGGAGCCCTGCCGGCCGCCAGCGCCGCCGGGACGCGGGGTCCTCGGGGCGGGGCCGGCCCAGGGGCTGGAGCCCGGAGGGCCCGGGGCTGGAGCGGGGCCGGGCCTGGGGCTGGGGCTGGGGCTGGAGCCGGGGAGGGCCCGGGGCTGGAGCGGGGCCGGGCCTGGGGCTGGAGCCGGGCCGGGCGAGGAACGGCGCGGCAGCGACACCTGACGGCCGTGGGAGGCAGAGGAGGCCTCTCCTTCCCAGCGCCGGCCCGGTCCGGGCCCTCCGCAGCTCCGGGCCCTGCCCTGAGCAGGAGCCGCTCTGTACTGAGGGGAGCCTGGTCCAGCCCCTCCGCAGCTCCGGGCCCTGCCCTGAGCAGGAGCCGCTCTGTACTGAGGGGAGCCCGGTCCGGCCCCTTCGCAGCTCCGGGCCCTGCCCTGAGCAGGAGCCGCTCTGTGCTGAGGGGAGCCCGGCCCGGTCCGTCTCTGCGAGGCCGCGGCAGCTCATCCTCTCCTGCCAGCTCCGCAGACTGCGCTGCTCTCTCCGGTGTGCCCGTTACTTTGGGAGCACAGCGTCTCTCCCTGTGTCTCTGCCCCCTTCCCTGCACCCGTCACGTTAAATTTGTATCTACTAAAAAGTTTCAAAACCTTAATATAACAAGTACTGCAGAATGCACAGCAGAGCGGTTTTTAAACGACACTTGTCTTCGTGGCCTGCCGAATTCCAGGCTGAGGCTATCCCGACAGGACACTGCTGGAACAGCCGTGTCCCTGCCCAGCCTGCTCATCGGGCTGGGTATTAACCTGCTCAGAGAAGTGGCCCTGCCTCAAGTTACCCTGTCTGCTCCAGGTTTAAGATTCAACATTGGCATTTTCTCAGCTTTTGACAGAAAGCCTCGAGAAGGGCTGTGTCCCTGCTAGCCATTCCGACCAGCCCTGCAGGCAGATGGATGGCCTGACTCCTTGCTTGTGGGCATTTCAGTGGATAATCAGTGCTCTGACACGAACACCTCACTCAAGCCATGTGCTCTGATGGGCAATTTCTTCCTTTCTTGGTGCCAAGTGTAAGTTCACTGTCTGGATAAGGCTGGGGTGCTGCTTAAAATAGACTTTAAGTGCCTTGTTGGATTTGTGCAATGTTCCATAAACTGCTTTGGAAAGAGGCATTTGTGTCTACATTTGAACTTTTCAGTCTGAGCATTTTTAAAGCTCATTCACATCCTGGGATAAGATTAAGCCATCAGGGTCAATAAAACCTCTTTTCTTCCATGTATTTCCATGCTCTTGCCTGAAGGGATCTGATTCATACCTGACTGAGTAAAGGATGTGAAGCAACTCAGCCGCTTTGGGAAGGGGGAGAAATCCCCAATTGCTACAGGCTGGCCTTTCAGCCTGCATCACTGCTCTAGGCTGTCACATGAGGCGCTGCAGAGGGAGGAGGTGTACTGACAGAATTTCACTGGACTGGAAAACACCCTGGAATGTCTCAAAAGCTCCAGTACAAGAGGCAAGATATGATGGAAATAGCTAATGCATGTTGGAGAGATTCTGGTCTCTTTGGTGTGTCTATCCCAGTTCAGCTAGAGTGTGAAAGCATAAGACTTAATGAATAATCTCTTAAGAGTCCAAAAGAAAAGAAAAAGCTGCCCAAGTTATGAGGGATGTGGCCTACTCTTGAAGTAGTTTTCCTCTTGGGAAAGGTGAGAAGCCTTGCAGCAGCCAAGGCAATGCTTATGAAAACCAGGGCTCCCACTTTTGCAAACTCGTTGGCAGTTGTACCAACCCACACAATTCTGTTTTGGCTTTTCTTGTGCCACTCTGAAGAGGTCTGATGAAGCAGGTGATCCTGCTGTAACAGATGTTTTTTCACAACATCTGTGAGCATCTTCTGTGTCCCAAATGGGGGGTTTGATGTAATGATTACAAGGCGGCCTAGCAGCATGATTCTCATGTATTGAGAGACAGAGGTGTGTTGTACAGAAACCCCCTTTTGTTCTGTTATAATGGTCTTGGGGAAGCACTTCATTGCCACAGAGAAGGGTGGTTGATGTAAACTCAACTGTCACTGTTGAGCAACACAGCAGGAGAGCTGAGAGCCAGAGCCCCGCGGTCATGTACTTCCCTTTGACAGTGACTCTGCAAGCAGAGGCAGCGGTGTCGAAATGGCCTCCGTGTTCTAAAAAGGGGGTGAGCGATAACTGCACATCTGCCTCCTCCCGGAAGCACAGAGTAAAGGGTCTGTGAGTGGTCAATGCTCAAGGGACATCTCTGTGACACTGCAGCAGTTGCCTGTGGAGTGCAGGACTGATAAACACAACTTGGCGTTTAGGTGTTCCTGGTATGTTGGTCCATGCTGTTCCTGCAGTCATTTCTGAGGCTTAACTGAAGAGTAGAACATCTGCCCAAGATCAGAGCAGGGACTGGCTGACCCAGCAGCCTATCACTTGGGGTTCACAAGCAACAGATGCTAAAGGAAGAATGGAAGAACTGGGCAACTGATATCTCTCTAGCTGCAGTCCTGGTTTCCAGTTATCTGTGACTTAGGAGCCTTTAGAAGTGATATCTCCAAATATGGAAGGCCTGATGTAGTTTTCTTTCCTGACTGCCAGCACTGGCCCCTTGAACAATGGGAGGGCAGTCTGAGAGCACCACTGTAAAGCTGGTTTTCCTGCTGTATTCCCATGTGGGAGAGAGCCTGGCATGGCACAAAGACTGTAGTCACAGAGCAGGAGTGTGCAGGTTCACCACAGGCCTTGTAGCCATCACCAGTGCTTTGTGCCCAGGATATTCACTGGTAGGATCTCCAGAAAGTGGCAGCAGAGAAACTTGGCTAATGTGTGGTTTCTGAAAATAATATACAGAGAAAAATATTTAGCAACTGCATGTTCAGTAAAAGACACTGATAAGTGTCAGAAGCACAGTTTCCCCCTGTCTTCATTGTCTATGAAAAAGAATTGGCACAATCCTTTCTTTGACAACTTAAATGCTTGGAGTTTTTTTATGGAAAAAAAAAATCCATGGTTGTCTTTTTAGAATTTCAGGGCAGGATTCTGTACTCAGAAGTAACTGTATTGATACCAGCAGTGAATAAAGCAGCTCCATAGCTCATGAATTCTTTAAGAGATAAAGTCTATCAATCTTTCACACCTAGCGTAAGACTTTACCCTTTGTCTAGCCATATAATAAGATTACTGCCAGAAAAAAAGATAGTCCTTTGAGGGAGCAAATATGGGAAAAGATAGCTTTATTTTTCAATGATGCACTGGAATTAAGGGGATAGGTGGCTGCAGTACAACTTTATTTTGAAGCAAAATCTCTAGACAAGGTTACTTAGCACCTATGAACAGAGAACTGGTCTCAACTGAATGGGTATGTCAGACCTGGGGAAAAAAGGAAATCTGGTTTTCCTCCACTCACATAAAATTCCAAGTGTACTCACTAAAATTAAATAAGAATAAATCGAAGCTACCTGAACTTGCTTGACCTCTGGCTGGTGCTATTTTGCTGCTTCTTTAGGATTAAGTATCAACACTACTACTGTCCCCTGAATGCTATTCTTAACAGCGTGTGAGGTACAGGATGTCTTCTGGGTCATTCAGTAGCTGTGACAGTTGGTGGGGTTTTCTTATCTCTCACTGTCCGTCTGAAAAACAGCTTTGAACCTCCTGGTTGGTGTCTGCCTTGTTTTTTTCCCCTCTCTCTCTGTCTCTCTTTCTCATTTTCCCCCCCTTAACCAGAGGTCTAAAATAAATGTGCCAAACACATAATCAGCCATGAACAGAAATATCCTCTGCTTGTTGGAGCCCAGCCTCTGACTCTTGTTGGTGTGCACCTGCCAGAAAAGAGGGCAGGATGGCACTGACAGCAAAACTTGAAGGTCCACGTGGTGTGTTGACTTGTTCTTCTTTTTCTGAACAAGGTGAAGAATGGAAATGGGAATAAGATGTTCACACAACTCAGAGCTCAGGCTGGCCAGTGAGGCAGGGTTCAGCTAAGTGAGTTTTGCTGATGAAACATGGCAGTTGAGAAGTCATGTTCCTAGAGGCAGGCTGGTGGTGAGAATGAATGTCTCTAACCTTGCTGGCTGAAGAGATCCCTGCCCAGATGCAGGGATTAAAGATCTCCCAATCGTGCACAGCTTGGCCTTCAAGGAATAGTTGTGATGTTTTCCTGAACTGTTGCAAGTTGTTTTAGTGTCTGGCACTAAGCTGTCATAATCAGCCATCTTCTGGAGGGAAGGAGCTGTGAAAACACTCACATCTTGCTCCCTGAAGAATCCAGCACCATGAGTACTTCCAGAGGCACGGGGAAGTGCTGCAGTAGCAGCTCAGGGCTGCTGCTGGTCTCTCCTTTCCTCCTCTCTTCGCTCACATGTAGTCGCTGACATAAACACCCTTCTTTTCACTCTGTCCCGCGTGTGCATTCATGGTGGGTTCTCACTGAGCCTCACAGCTTTTCCCAAGCAGCACTTGTCATGCTGAGAAGTGTCAAAGCTCACCCACATCTGGACAAACTGAAAAGGGTGGTGTTATAGCTGACTGCTGGAAGGGTAACTGCTGGCTTTGTGAGTGCCTGAGTCATTAACACCTCTCTGCAGGGCAAGGCAGTGTCTGCTGTTCTCACAGATAGCTCAGGAGAAAGTCTGGTAGCAACTGGCTCTCTGAGATTTAGTCTGAAAGCTCTCCAAGAACTAAGGATGAAGGAAAACAATTTGAAAAGTTAGTCAATGCAGGAGTAAATAATAGTATTCTTCACCTGGGAGGAGAAACTTCAGAAGAGTGGTTTGGTATTTTTGAATTTGATGTATGAATAATTTGTTTTTCCATCCATGGACTTGATTCTGGAGGCTGCTGGATGGCAGAACTGGATTGATTGGGCAAACTGAAATGGAAGACAGTCATTGATGACTGGAGTTGGGCCTGACTTGGTAACACACAGCTTTAATTCCTTCATCAAAAGGAGTATATTGACTTTGAAGATATTTTTGTGAGGAGCTGTCCCAATGTAAAATTTCCTGGTGTGCTGTGAAGGCATATTGGCCAAGGGCCAGGTTCTGCAATCACCTGGCCTTGGCTAAGTCAATTTGGATCACAGAAACATAGAAAGTTAAGGGTTGGAAGGAACCTTAAAGATTATCTAGTCCCAGCTTCCCCTGCCATGAGCAGGGACACCTTCCACTAGACCAGCTCACTCAAGGCCTTATCCTACCTGGCCTTGAACTCTGACAGGGTTGGGACTCTCACAAATTCCCTGAGCAATTTGTTCCAGTATCTCAACACCTTTATAGTAAATAATTTCTTCCTAATAACCAGCCTAAATTTCCTCTCTTTTAATTTGCACCCATTACTCTGTGTCCTGTCACTACAGTTCCCGATGAAGAGTCTCTCTCCACCTTCCAGTATCTGTATGCCCTTGAAATACTGAAGTTGCTATAAGGCCTCCACACACCCTTCTCTTCTCCAGACTGGACAGCCTCAACTCTTTTCCCTGTCTTTGTGGGGGAGGTGCTCCAGTCCTCTTATCAACATTGTGGATCTGCTCTGGACTTTCTCCAGTAGTTCCATGTCCTTTTTTGTTTCATGTCTGTGTAGATTGATATGCATAGAGAAGCATCAGTATTAAATGAGTCCCAGTTTTTCCATGTCCAGTACTAACCTGCTAATCCTTCATGTCTTACTTTATAGCAGGTAAAAAGTACAAGATTTTGAGACTACAGTGTGAGAGAAATTTGCTGCATGTTAATCAAACGGATGCACTGTTTTTCAAATGACTTTCCAAGGAAATTTGGGGAGCAGGATACAGAAGCCTCTGAAACATTATTTGATGGTAGTCTGTGATGCCCACAGCTTCTCTACCTCCTTTCTTCCTCTTCCCAGAGCAAGCTACAGAGCTGTGTGCACTGCAAGTGCACTGAAAACACTCCATTGGGAAATGCTGAGTGTGGTTTCAAGGCTGTTGCACAGAGTAGGGGCAGTGTGGTGACATCTGCAAAGCATAGAGGAAATCAGCTTCTCTGAGAGCCTTTCACCTTGGACATTACTGTGGGCCCACAGGACTGGGCTGGGGTCAGGTGCAGGCAAAGCAGAGTGTCCTGGCTGGGGGAGGATGCTTGATCTCCCACTGTCCCAGCTGATGAGTCTCAGGTTTCTGGTGGCATGTTGACTAGAAAGCCTTCAAGGACCAAAGCTCATGCTGGCTTGCATGAAAAACTACATAGACTACATGGACAGACCTACTTCTTTCCCCCAGTTAAAACCAAAGTAAAAACAGAACAAAAACACCCAGACCTGTCCATTCCTCTTTTACTGTATATTTTTAAACACAAGCAAATGAAAGAGGAACTGGACAGTAACTGTATTCCTCATAATCTAACTCTTGCTCAGGCACAGGGAATGGGTTTGACTGTTAGAAGGATGGCTGGTCTTACTCTGCACACAGCCTCAGGAGTACCTTGTGAGTGCTCCTGGGGGGCTCAGTTACTTGGAGGAATAAGTAAGTGCTTTCCAGATCAGGGGTTTGGTCAGAGCTGCAGAAACATGAAGTCTGTGGTTACAGTCCTGGCATGCTGATAACATAACTGAAAGCTGCTGGACTAGGGCAGGCCCCAGCCACCAGCACTGGAGGGTGTCTGTGGGGTTTGGTTGAAGAGCCAGACAGCAGTGGGGAAGCAAAACTGGAAAGGAAGGGCTGCAGCTGAATGCTGCGAGTGGGAAAACCAATCCTACAAGAGGGATGTCCCTCAAGTGTCCATCACACTGTCAAGGCTAGCTGATGGCAAACATGCTTGGGATGGTGTGGACCGAGAGCAATATATTTTTAATGAATCCTGGCCTTACAAAATATACTGTGTATCAAACTGGCCTAGAAAGATGAGGAACGTCTCTAAAATTCCTGTGTTTGCTTGAATTAATTTTGCTCTTGCATGGCCAGCCTGTGCTGCTGGCCTGGGCAAATGCAGTTTGCTGGTGTCTGTCTCCACAGCTGTGCTGGCCAGTTGGGGTTCTGGCCAGGCTGGATGAAAACAGCACTGATACCAAACACCTGAGACTGCCTCATAGTGAGGGTGGTACAGGGAGGGGACAGGAGAGGAGAAACTGTGGGACTTGCTTTGGTTACAACTCTAAACTAAACACTGGTGTTTACTTTTCTGTGCAAGCATTGTGGATGCTCCAGAGACAGGGATGGGGACCTCAGTGGAGACCAGAGGGTGTGTGGAGGGACTGGCAGGGACACAGAAGCAGGCCCAGCTCCTTGGTCAGGTGCTGCAACTGGGAAAACAAAACCTGTCCGCTCATGTGAGTGCAAGGGAACAGAAGAACTGAGGCCTGGCCATGAATTCAAACACGAGGTGAGCCTTGTAGGGCAGCTTTGGAACAAAACTTCCTGCAATGGCTGAAGGGTCAGCACACCCTTGAGAACAGAACTGTGCTTTCCTGCACCTCGCTCTGACTCTTCTCAGGGTAAGATCCACCCCTCTGTGCTCAGCCTGGGCATGGGACTGTCTCCTGAACCAGAGCCCTTCTGGCTGTTTGTGCCTTCTCAGCCTCTGCATGGCTCCTCAGCAGTGGAGCCTGACCAGTGTGAGATGGATGCCTGAGGTGGCCAGGCTTGGTGCAGTCGGTGTGGCTGCTCACAGCTTCCCTGGTGACTTTCCCTGTGGCTGGGCTGGCTGCAGGCCCCTGTGCCCGGCCCACAGAGGTGTCGTGGCTGCCCTGGGCAAAGGCCGAGCTGTTCGCCCTCACCCCGCTCGTGAGCCTCGTGCCCCGCGGCAGGATGGGGAGAGCTGCTTTCACAACCTGGATGTGTTGTCACTCACATCCAGACATTTCCTGTTATCTAACCTCAGCCTTATCTTCCCCATTCGTAGCTTCCTCTTGAAGGAGGAGCAGCCCCTTCAAAACCGAGCTGTGTGCCCGGGCTGTGCCCCCACCGCGCTCCTGCACGACCCCCGCTCGGCCCCGCGCTGCCGGCCCTGCCTGCCGCGGGCCAGGATGTCCCGACCATGGTAGGTGCCTGGTCCCTGTCCTGCCCGCGGAAGGGGTGGCAGGGGACAGGGGAGGATGTGTCCTTTGGGGTTCATCTCCCACTTCTCCCTCAGGAGGTCCCAAAGGCCTGCGGGTGTTGGGACACCAAAAGGTGAGGGGTGTCCATGTTCCTGGACATGTTCCTCCCATGCCATGTTACACCTCCAGCTTCCAGGGGTCTTAATCCTGCTTGGGTTTGGGCTGCCTCCCTTCGGTGCTGGGGCTGTGTCTGCCTAAGCCAGAGGCGCGTTTTGGTGCCTCCTTTCAGGGATGAGGTCGCATTTGGCTGGGTGTGCTTGGGGAGGGCAGGCTCGGGGATGGAATGCTGCGGGTCCCAGCCAGGGAGCACTGCGCTTCATCTTGATGAAGATGAATTATGATTAGCAGTGATATATAGCCTTACTCAGTACCAGGGTACATGTGTGCGTGCTCCCTTGGCTCACACACACACACACATGCTGCCTGTGAGCTGCTGGCGGTGGGAGATTTTGATCTGAATTAGTGATAGATGAGGCAGCTCACAATGAACAGTGGAGGGTGTGGGATGGAGGAAGGTGTAACCAAGGAGAGACCCTGTCCCAGCTGTGTGCAAGTGTGCTCCATTTCTCACTGTGCCCATGGTTTCAGTAGAGCAGGTGAAAGCTTACTGCCCTTACCCTCTTCCCCTCTTTGGGTTTTTGGGGCATGAGCAGCCATGGGGACAGAGTGCAGTGTGCAGGGACAGGGACTGCGGGGCTCAGGGGAGTGCAGGGGCTGTGGGAACATGTGAGGCTGGTGACCTGAAGGTAATGGAGGGATTATCAGGCCCTTCCTGGGGGCTTTGAAATAAGCCAGTGTTTGTCTGGAAAAGCTCCTTGCAGTGTCCACTGCAGGGCTGGGAGCATAGGGAGGTCATATATGGAGCAGGACAGCATCCAGTGGAAGCCTGACATGAGCAAAGCCTTGTTTGTCTTTGTTATGACAAAGGCTTCCAGCTGCTAGGAGAAGCTCCATCCAAGGTTTCAGCTGGCCAGGGGTTCAGCAGACCCTGTTGCACAGATCTGTGGGGATTCTTGCTTTCAATTTAGGCTGTGATTTGTGTTTCACCAAGTGGAGAACAGAGATGACCTTGATTCCAATTCATATCCTGCATAATAAATGCATGCCTTGACATGGCTGCAAGCTGCATCCCAGGGCTCTGCTATTCATCAGGAGAAAATCACACAGCCACACTTCCATGCACGCTGTTATTAGGTTTAGAGTTGAATCAATCCAATAATCTTACTTTTCATTTATTTTCATTGCAAGTTGCTGAACAGTCTGACTGCCCTGTAAAAATACCTGAGTGATGATGTGCAGCCTGGAGGGGACTTTTTTGTGAATTTGGTAAGGGACTGACTCAAGAATGCAGGAAGAAAAATCCTTTCTGTGTTGCCTTTAGAGTATTCAGTAGATTGCTCAGTTTTATAACACTAAGCTTTTACTTGGAAATACCCACTTTAGCTTGAAACCAGAAGCTCTGACAATGACAAATCCATTCACAGCAGATAGGATCTTTACGGGTAGAGTTGCAAGTTCCATTCCCATCTGCTGATAGAATTATCTCCATTGTGTCCCCACCCCTTATCTGTCCCTCACAGCAACATTTTTAGTGTCTGTTTTTCCCCTCAGAAAGCGGCAATGGGGGATTATTTTAAGCTTCAATTGCAGAAGCAGTGCTGCCTTTTCTTCTTCTTCCCCCTCCAAGGCCAGATCTGCCCCTATGAGACATCAGCACTAGAAGCTGAAGGCAGTCTGGTCTCTGATACCTGTGGAAGAGCCTGCTTAATCCTTCTCTAGTGGCTTGCCCACATTTTGGTATGGCTCAGAGTCCTTTGGGGGATCACAGGTTCACATCTACTCCAATAGGCTGATTTTAAATCAGCTTATTAACACTGTTTTCTTATCTTCATGAAATGCACATGCTGCTTTTATCCATTGCCACTAGTTTTGTCTGGCATGGCTGAACTGCATTTGGAATGAGGAGCCAGAACACAGAACTGGTCACTATCTCATTGCACCCAAGGCGAAGGTGGAGACAGAGGAATGCCAGAATTGCAAAGCCTGGGTAGTGACTCAGTCTAGAAACAGATTTTACCTTTAAAGCTGTAGCTGTTATCTGTCTCTTAAGTCTTACTCAACTCTCTTATGGGTTCAGAGAACATGTATTTGCCATGCTTTCACCTGAAAAAAACCTTTTCCTTTCCAGGTATGTTTCTGTATGTGATATTAGATGGAATCCTATGATCATCTGTGTAAAATAGAGTCACAGAAGTTAGGGGTAGACATGGTTTATGATTCTGTTAATACACTTAATCTAATTCTACTTTAATGTCTTTAATGGTCTACCTTAAAAATATAATTAAAAAACATTTCCGTTTTTATTTTGATACTAAAAATAGCATGATTGCTGTCTCACAAACTGGTGATGCTGGTCATGTGAAATTAAAATCCATGGACTGGTAAGGAAGCTAAAACACCATGCTTAAAACTCAGCTATATCTGGACATGTCCACAAAGAGTATGAATGACATAAACAGTGTTGTGCAGAATAAGTATGTGACTTAGGAGGCAGTATGTGTTTTTCTGGGAGAGTTGTACACTATCAGAATTTCAAATCTGTTTTTAGACTGAATTTCTAAACAGTCAACTTCTGAGAAGGACACAGAACAGAGTAATACTGTGCAACATCTTCTCTTGTGTATGTTTTGTTATTTCGTTTTCTTTAAGTGCATTTCTGCATTTCCTGCACACTCCTGTTAAAAGAACAAGGGAATAACAGTATCTTTTGTATTCGTGCAAGAAGTGTGTGTGTATGACTATAATGTTCACGCTTAAAGGCTGGATTATGCCAGTATTTGGGGGTGGAAAGCCCCACTTATTGCAGGAAAGGCTTTTTCTGTTTGCTAGAAATGAAGCAGGAGGGGATTAGTTTGTCAACGGAACAGAAAGTTTCACTTCGCTTCTGAAGAAGGTCATTGTTTCCCTATGTGGAGTTTGGTTTTCTTTCAGCATCATATTCTTTACAGTATTCTGCCAAATGGAGGAGCCTCCAACAGTCATTGATGAACCCCTATGTGCATGTCCAGGGACAGAGGTGGACTTATTTTTCTGACTTTTAAATTAATATAGTGGATATTTTTCTCAGCAGAAGTCAGTGTCTGCTGGTCTGGTTTTCTCTTACCCAAAAAAAGAGTGCAGGAGGGGGAAATATGGCAGGATTAATGATGCTTTTTGCTAACTGGAAAAAGCCTCTGAAGTTAACAACAGCTGCTGTGCTTCTGTTCCCTCTTGTGTGCCCAGGCTGGCCTCCAGCGAGGACACCGTGACCCCGGGAGCTGCAGTGTGGCACTGCGTGTATTTGACAAGCTGAGTCCGACACTCAGTGTGCAGAGTGTCAGTTTGTCAAATACCCCAAGTGAGGCACTGCTGAGCAGCGCGACGCCGAGGGTCCAGCCCTCTCCTCCTGCTCTGGCAGGCTCGGCACCTCTCCAGAAACCCACCGAGGTACTCAACAGCCCATCCCAGTGCTCCAGAACACCTGACGGTTCCTGTGCTGCCAGGTTTCCCTTCCACCTCGGTTTTGGAAGTGTCTGTCCGGGTATCCCTCCCAACAGTAAATTAGAACAGAAGTTAATGCTGGTGCAACTTCTCTGCACTGTGAGGACAGAGAATTGTGCCCTGGGTCCTTGTTCTTTGCATGCAAATCCAACGCTGTTCTCTTACACAGCATTAACTAGCCAGTTGTAAACAGGGATCCTGGCAACTATAATCACAACATCATGGGTAAAGGCAGCATTATCCATAATAAAGGATCTTTCCTTTGCACATGTAGTAATCTTTTTTATATGGAGTACAAACTAATGAGGCTGCTCATTAACTTCCCTCTGGCCCATTAGCCTGTGAAAATCCCTGTTTGCTCAATCTGTTTTAAATTAGGCCATGGAGTCCCCTCCTGGGAGCCTTGCTGTTTGGAGAAGACTTCTTGTCTCTGGATGTTTTGGATGGGTGGCTTTTCTTTTGGAAAATCCTAGTCAGCACTTGCAGCAAGGTTGCCTATTCTGCTATTTAATTAAAGTAATTCCCTCTAAATCATCCAACTTGAAGATATAATGATTGATAAGTGTTTTCAGTAACTGACTTGTAGCATTTCAGATATGTCAGGGTAGGGGAATGACAGGGGCAGCATCCAGCCCAATTTGACAAATCAAACACTCTGAAAAGCATTTGACACGGAAAACTACATAATAAAAAAACCCCAAGACCCTACTAACTAGTTTTAGGACCGTACCACCAGCAAATCTTGCAATATTTGAGAGTATTAATAAACTTGAATACTAAGCTTTTGGGCTTTTTGTTGCAGCTATGTCTTAGTAAATATTTTGAAGAAGTTGGAGTTTGTACAAAGCTGGGACCTATGAATGTATATCATTGCCTAAGCAAATTGTGTTCTGCTTTTTGAATAGATTGTGTACTTCTGGACAAACATGGTCCACAAGTGGTCAAGAAATGGCCCTCCTTATATGACTCACACTCCCATGGTCTCTCTCAAGCACCTCCTCATGACTCACACACATCACCTTGATCTTTATCACTGAAGTTAGCTTCAAAAGAGAGCAAGGTCTGTGATTTCAGGCTTTGCTTTGTCCCCAGTGAATCCTGCATGAAGCAATAGCCATGTCAGCCCCAAGCCCTGCTGTCACTCAGACCTCAAGGTTTCAACAGAACCAACCTGCCTTGCACCACAGCTGGCAAAGTGTTTGTTTATGCCCTTCATTCTTGTTTTCTCATGCATTTCCAATTTTTGCTTTCAGTAGTTTGCCCTCTGCTTTTTAGATAACTCTCCCCTTCAGCTCTCAGATCCTTCCAGATAACTGGGGTGAAGGGGAAGAAAGTAAAGCCGTTCCTCTCTTACTAGAACAAACATCAAATTACAGTGGGACAAATTTCTCCGTGACTTCATCTCCCTCCTCCCTGCTCTGAAGTATTGTACAAACCCAGCAGGTGTAAAAGCCAACAGGTCCCCTCCATGGGACAGGCAGTGCAAGGGGAACTGTGAGTCTCATGACTTTGCACTGGGAACTCAAGATATTGTGTTTTTAGGAGGCAGTGTCCTTTCAGGAGAAGCTGAGCTTTTCCTTCCTGTGTTCTGCAGCACAGCTCAGCAGATGAGCACTGAGTGAGCGACCAGTGCAAGGAAAGGAGAAGTTTTCTGGTTTGATGGTGATGCAACACAGCAAAACCCTCTGTGGCTTTCAGAAGAAAAATGTTCTGTTGCCAACAGGTTTTACTAGAAACATAGAAAACACACCAAAAGTGAAGAAAAGAAATAATCATGCACTTGTTGCCCAGGGAAAAGCACCTCAGCACTGGAGACAGGCTTCTAATGTTTCCACTGTTCTTCTACTTGTGACCAAAGTCCTTTTGCTGCCCTAGCTAGAGGCATTGACAACATGGAGTACATGGGGGCTGGTCTATCTGAGGCATCTGCTCCCCCTTTCTTAACCCCTATTGCCTTCTTCCTCTGTAGCTTGTCCCAGGCTTCATATCTTCTGAGGAAGGAGTCCAGACCTCATCAGAGCAGATTAGTGCTGGGAGGAATCACAAAATGGAAAAACCATGGTGTTACATACTCAGTGAGTGAACCTGGAGCTCAGAGCTTATAACAGCAGGAAAACTTGCACAAAACACCAAGTTAATTGAAAATGAATGAGGATGATATTTTGGGGGAAAGGAGAGTACCATGTCATGTGTTTTGGGCCAGATATGCTGAGGTAAGGATAGGGAAGCTGAGAAATTTTCAGTTCCCTTCCCACCCAGCACTGACCTTGCACCATATGCTACTGCCCTGCATGAGTGTGGCTGCCACTCCCCATTCCCCTCAACTCCTTTATTCTGCACCACCCCTGGCACTGCTGATGCCAGCAGCTTCTGCAGCATGGGGTCTTCAGGGCTGGCTGCCATGGGTCCCACAGGGACAGACTGGATCCTGTCTACCTCCCTGGAGCACAGCCTGACACTCAGTACAGCCCTCCCTGTATGGCTGTCACTGTGTTAATGAAGCCCTCACAATACAGGCAGGAGATTTTTTTCTCTGATTTTGCCCACCTCCTGTCCTGCAGAAGAATCATCATTGCAGTTCAGAGCTGTAAAGGTGAAAGTGCGGCTCTACACAGCAGTCAGGCCACAAACAGCAACGTGACCCTGCTGTGAGGCTGCTGACCTGAGAAGGGACGATCCATGGCAGCAGAGATGAGCCTTGTGGGTGAAGTCAGGGCCAAGCAGGAGGGTGTGTGACCTGAGCTCAGCTGCTTCCCCATGCTTTCCTTGCTGCACCCACTGATTAAAAAAAGCCAGTAACTCTTACAGATTTGGTTTGCTAAAGCCAGGAGGCATTCCTCCTCCGTGCCAAGCCTGGAGGACAAAGGGATGCTGGCTGGAGGTACAGACAGGGAAGACAGAACTGACAGCAGCACTGCAGCACAGGCAAGATGTAAACAATTAACAATGACAAAGCAAATCAGGCTGCTGATTTGCAGCAGGGAATGCACTGCAGCTGAAGGCGGGAACTGCATCCACATTGCATGACAGTCAGCATTAGTAATCACACAGACTGACTTACATCCCACAGAGTAAATTGGTGTTGTATTCAGAGAGGTCCCTTACTCAATCATTATACAAATGCCTCAAATTTTGCTCTATTTTATCATGCTTCTGGCCCCCATACTCTAAAAATTAAATGCTAGCATTTACTTCAACATCACTTCTGGTTTTCCAGGAGAAAACCAGTAGGTGACAGTTCAGAGACTCATTCCTTTTCTCTCTGAGCACTGAGCTCCAGTCTGATAGCAAAAATGACATTCCTGGGACATCAACCTCCAGTGGTTCCTTTACCATGCTGTAACAACAAAAAAAAGACTCAAGGACAGGTGGGATGTACAACCAGTATTTGCTGAGTTGCAAAAGCCAGAGGGTCTCAATTTCCCGCACAGTCCTGGCTCCTTCCAGCCTTAACAGGAACACACATTGGAGAGTATCCCTTGCTATTGTTACTGACTGGCAGCATTGCACCAACTACTCCTGGATTTACATGCTAAAGAATTTCATGTTCTTACTCCTTCAGATCCTCTCTTCCTGCCCTCGGTCCTTCAGGTTGCTCAGAAACAACTTGCTCTATAGAAGTGGGTAGACAGTTGGCTGGGGGTTTCTGAAAGGGCCTGGTCTGCCAAAGACCAAAAGCAGCTCCTCTGGGTTAAAGCAAGCAGTGAGAGCAGAACAGAGGGACAATAGGAGGAAGAGTTTCCTTCTGTTAAGTTCACTATTCAGTACCTGCAGCCCTGCATGGCTGCTTACGTGGAAAAGCTGGTACTCTACTGAATTCCTTCTGTTTCATATTGTGATTCCATTGCAGTCACAAGGTTCTCATACTCAGGACTTTTCCTGTCTTTCACTGTGGTCTTTTCAGTCTTAGAGCACTTTTCCTCGTATATGCTCTTAGCAGGGACTTCCACCTCAGTGTGCAGCAGGGCGACGTCTGCAGTGCTGCGGCTGGGACAAGAGAGACAAGAGTGAGAGGGATGACAAAAGCAGATGGCACTTCACTTACATCTTAGTCAGAGACAAGATCTACCGCATAATCTGTGGAACAGCAAAATTCATATTATTCTAGTGAGGGCCTGAAGGGCTCTGAAAGACACCAGAAAGTGATGTTAAAAGAATTACACAAAAAGAAGCACTGGTTAATACTGGTACTAGAAACTCTTTTGGCATTATCATGTTATACTCTAAAGCTACCAGCAGACAGTCTAGCCTTTGGAAAGTAAATATCAGGAATAATTGGGAAAAATCAGATGGCTACAGTGTGAATCTGAGTAAGAAAGCAGTATGAAGGTGTTGAAGACTGAGATGAGGACAGGGCAGAAAATGTGTTTGTATAATCATACACTAATAGGAACTCTGCAAAGTAATACTTGGCCAAGCACTAAGACGTATTTCTTATAGAGAAAGACAAGAACAGGGAGAACTTAAAGGAAGAGCTGAGAATTTCTGTCCTTTCCTTTGCTAAATAATGGCGAGAATTTCCCACAGAGAACAGGTTTCCCATGGCTTGTGACAGGCAGAGCAAAGCACCCAGAGTATCCTTCTGTTTTTCTACCACATTAAAGAACAGTCTGGCTATCTCCTGTGACCACGTGTTAAGTCCTCATGTTTCTAACTAAACTGTCAAGGTGTTCAGATCATCCTCCTTCAAGGCAAATAAATCTTTGCTTTTCAATGAGCAAAGAGGTTTTTAGGAGCAGATACCAGTACAGTGCCCTCAGTCTTAATGTCCCAAGTAGAAAAGTACACTCACAAAGCGACTTCATAGAGAGGTTCTGGGAAAAAAAAACAAAAACAAAAAAAGAATCTAAGATATGCATCGACTTACGTGTCACAGAACAAAACCCAGCTTCCAGGTGTTCCCACGTTTAGGGAATAACCCTCCCCCAGGCCTCCCACCGGATGGGATCCACTGGGGATGGGAGTGACGGGGATGGGACTGTCCCGCCCGCCCGTCCCCTCCTCCCGAGGCTGTCCCCACCGCCGGTCCCGGCCGTGTTTGTCACTGCTCACCCTCCTTCCTCCGCCGCCGCCGCCACCAGCCCAGCCCCACCGCCAGCAGCGCGGCCAGCGCGGCTCCGCCCAGCGCGGCCACCGGCCCGTACAGCAGCGGGGACGGAGCGACCCGCGGGGAACCTGCGGGGGACACCAGGGGTTGTCACTGCGGCCGGGGACACGGGGACAGCAGTCCCCCGCTGCTTTGGACAGCCTTTCAATCCTAACCGAGAAGGTGCCGAGGCCACTTGTGGGTTCAGCCACTTCCTGGCAGTCACAGAATGCGGGGATGGTTTAGTTTGGAAGGAATCTTAAAGCCCATCGCGTTCCACGCCCTGCCATGGGCAGGGACACCTTCCACCAACCAGGCTGCTCCAAGCCCCGTCCAACCTGGTCTTGAGCACTTTCAGGGATGGGACATCCATGCGTGGGGATGCAAACTTCAGCAAACAACAAATAAACTTCAAACAGCAAACTTCAGGTTGCAAACACCTCCACCAACAGACGTGTGGGCGGGAACCAGGAGCGCATCTCCTGCCTGGATAATGCCTGGCATCTGCCATGCCAGGGTTTGTTCCCTGCAGCCGTATCTGCCACAAGCACAGCAGCCAGATGTGGAGCTGGTCTGGGATGATGTTTGCCACCCTGCCCTTGCCAGTGCAAATCTGGTGGTTACCAGCAGGAGACTCCACTCACCTGTGTCTGTGAAAGGTCCCACTGGAACAGTATCCACCCTGGAGACCCGTGGGGTTGGGACCAGACCTGTCAGTGGAGAATGGTGGATGCATTTCAGCCCCACTGGGAGCTGCCCTGGGCATCGGGAAAATGAGGTTTGCTCTGCCGGCCTAGACTCACCTATTATCCTATTATCCTATGTGTGTCTTGCCAGCAGGCCTGGGGCAGCATTTGGCACTCGTGTCCCCCTCCCTGAGCATCGCCCCACAGGTTCCTGGCAGCACTGGCTGATATGATGCATCATGTCTGGCTACAGCATGGAATGCTTTGGCTTTGTCCTGCTGGCACTTCCCTACATTTCCAGAGGACACATTCACTCCCTCTCTCCTATGGTGACTCCCTGGCTGGCCTGGGGGGCTTTGCCATCAGCTGCACCATAAACTCCCTGAGGTGTGGAGGCCTGTGCCAGGTCTCTTGCCCCAGGCGACCTCCCTCTGAAGCTCTGCAGCCTCAACAGTTCTGGTCCCAGAGGGACACAGATGACATTTTCTTGTCCTCTCCCATCATCAGGCACATTCTCAAACAGGGAGGGTGCCAGCTTCTGATATTGCCTCTCTGGGTAACAATCAAGACACAATTCATATTCAGCATAGTTCTCTGATCTGGCTATGGAAGAGCAAACTCCCTGCCTCGGTTTTCTCCTGCCACAGAGATTAATAACCCTGGCCTGGGCACTCACTTTTCGCTGTGTGCTCCATGTCAATGCTCTCTCCCTGACCTGTGGTTGAGTGGTGTCCCCCCGTGGTTCCCACACTCCTCTGCAAGACTGCTGTTGTTGTGGGCAGATCTGCAAGAGGAGGGAGAGGAAGAGGCTTAACACAGGGGTTTGACCACGCTGGTGATGCTGCTGTGCTACAGAATCCCCCACAGGTGGGATGGGAGCAGGAGGAAGCAGCTCCCTCCCAGCTGGCAGGAGGGGGATGCTGTGCCAGCAGTGTCAGCCAGCACCTGCAGCACTGAGCCCTGTTCCCCTGCTGCTCCCTCCAGAGGGTGACTGCTGTGAAAAGCACCACAGGGCTTCAGCCAGAGCTCAGCAGGCTCTGCCTCTTTCACAGGCCACTGTGTGGTGCCTGTGCTTGGCTCTGCCATCAGAGGCTTCACAGCTCTGCTGATGGACTAACAGCCAAGGAGAGCGGCAAGTTTTGCACCAGGCACCCATGACAGAATGGTTGAGATTGAAAAAAGGCTCTGAGGCCATTGAGTCCAGCCTGTCACAGAGTGCCCTGCAGAGCCTGGAGGTGTCAGAGCCTGGCGTGTGTGAAGTGCAGTGTGTCTCCCTGACACACGGAGCTGGTGGTGGGGAGCAAAGGCCAGTTTGGTTTGTTCTGCCACTGAGTGACCACTGACTTGTTCCTTGTTCTCAAAATGAAGCCCCGACTCCTTGTCTAATCTTGCTGAAGTGCAGCGGGAAGCATTAGAGAGGCAGGGAGAACTTAAAAAAAACCCACAGAGGAATAAACAAATGTTGGAAGTAGAAACCCACTTTTGCATCTGAAAAGAGCAGTTCCTCACAGAAGAGGAAATTGAATGGAGTCAATAGAGCAGGACAGAGACTGGAGCCAGCGGGAGGGGTGTGTCAGGGTGCTGAAGGGGTTTGGCATTTCCCTTTTTGCGGGCAGGGAAGGAGGATGCTGTTCCTTTGCCCTGCAGCCGTGGCTGCGGGCACTCACCTGTCACCGTGAGCTGCACAGCATCGCTGCGCTGCACGGCGCCGGCCCCAGCCCTGTTCTCGGCCTCGCAGAAGTACGTGCCGCTGTCCGAGGGCCGCAGGCTGGGCCAGGCCAGCTCAGCGCCGCTGCTCAGGAGCTCGGCTGTGCCCGCCGGGTCGCTCCGGAACCAGCGGTAGCTGATGGGAGGGGACCCGCTGGCCTCGCAGGTCAGGCTGGTGCTGGCTCCGGCCGGCAGCGTCAGCCCCGGCTCTCCAGCTCTGATGATGGGCTTGGTGGCTGCCACTGGAAGGCAAAGCAGAGGGGCGCGGGTCACGGAGCCCTGGCTGTGCTGGGGATGGTCCCCCTGCCACAGCAGCTCTCGCTCTTGCTGTCTGCCTTGCCGGGAGGAAGCAGCTCAGCTCTCACCTCCCTGCACAGGATGAGTTCGGGTTACCTGTGTGTTAACCCAGGTTACACCAGCTGTGCCACCATTTTTGCAGCCCTTTCACAGAGTCCTGCTCTCTAGGGTGGGTGGCCCCCTTGCAGAAAAGCCTTTTTCTAGCACACATTGAGGGTGCTCAGGAAAAGGGGAAGGCAGACTTGGCTCACACAACACCCACTTGGCTGCAAGAACCACAGAGATATTGGCTGCCTGCACAGAACCAGACCTGGATATTATCTCAAACATGGGCTCAAATGGCCCACAATAGATCCAGCCTGGGCTGTATACTAACTGGCTCCTTTCCCCACTTCATTCCTACACCTCCATGTGTTGAGAAGGTTAACCAACATAGCAAGGGAGCCATGTGCTTCAACCCCTAACCTAGATGGGCCAGACAGTGTGGTGTGAAAGACTATTCACACCAATGCTGGTCCCCCTACCTTCTTTTGGTGTAACCTGGCTGCACAAGAGCAGGGCTTTACTGCTGGATTTACCTTTGACAACTTTAACTGTAGTGGTCATCTCTCTTGTTATTAAGCTGTTATCTGTAGACCTCCAGACGACTTGACAGGTGTAGTGTCCACTGTCAGGCATTTCCAGGTTCTCAATGAGCAGTGAGGCATCCCCTGGGCTGTTCTTTGGGACGCTGACTCGGCCTCGGAACTTAGCTGGCAAGATGTGGTCACCAGAATCATCCCTCCGGAAGATGGTGGAGACGCTGGAATCTCTCTCCAGACTCCAGCTCAGCGTGTGCTGTGTGAAACCTTCTGAAGGCACATAGGTACATGGTATAGTGGTGGATCCCATCCATGTACCTCTGATCTGGTGGACACCAGACAGATCCAGGAGGGCTGCAGGGAACAGCAGTGGAAGGGAAGAAATCAGAATGCAGCAGAAGAGGGAAATATCCTCCAGATAGATGGGACTCACCAGGCAGTAGATGCCAGCACGCAGCCAGGTCTCAGATGTGCTGTAGACAGCACTAAGCCAGCCCACATCTTCAAGCATGGGGAAGTGAACAGCTGCCCTGACCTCTTGTCTATTTTTATTGTGTCTCTCTCTCGCTGGGCACTTGCCAATTCTTAATTCTTTTTCAGTACAGAGAGGCTCTTTGTGGGCAGGGACATTTAGGGATATTCCCTGCAGTACTGAACCTGGAATAGGAATGGTGGGCCAAAACCTATCCTTTTGCTTTAACCTTGGGAAACTTCAGACCTGATCCAGATCAGCGCCCTGCCAAGCGTTCAGGTAGGCACAGGAGAAGAGTGGGCAGATTTTGTCCACCTAATCTCCCTATTTCTCCAGCTGCCTACCCCACATCTCCTCTGGGAAGTGCCTCTTATAAGTAGCAAATCACCTGCATTTCATTTGACTGGTTCATCTCTCCCCATATCCCTTATTCTTCTCTTCTTTCTCCTCCCTGGAAAGACACTGGTTATATTCAGCAGACTTAACTCACCAGAAGTTGCTTGAGAGGAAGATCCCAGTAATTGCAAAGCCTGTTTTTTTAATGACAGAATGGGGGATATATTTCAATTTTTTAAATGTCAGGAGCAATCTTGTGCTTTTGTATACAACTTGTAAGAGCACTTTTCTCCTATTTCCCGAAAATATCCTCTGCTGCTGCCAGTGTCATACATCCCTGAGGAAGGGCATATTCAGTCAGGGGCATAGGAATTGAAGCCAAAGTTCCAGTCCCAGCTTTCCTGGTGCAAGCAGAGAGTCACTAGGTAGGAGAGACCAAGGGGTATCAAATGTGCTGGCACCTGGTCTCCCAGCTCTTCTTCCCATGCCCATGCTAACAGAACAATGAGGATGAGTTATTAAATTTACAGTGTATATTCCAGCTTCACCAAGACTGTTTGGAGAGCTGGACACCACAGTGGGTCCTTGCCAAGGGTCCCAAAAAACTGTATTCTGCTCTTGCCTTGGGGCAGGGAAGCTGACTTGCCCAGTACTGCCCTATTTGCTGCACTCTTGAAAGCATCTCGTTGTATCTGATGCCAAAGGAGACTCATGAATTCTGAGGCTCTCTGGTTAATGCAATAAGCTAAAGACTTTCTAATTGACTTGTAAATTAAGAAAATAAAAGATGCTATAATGCAAAGGATTTTCCCGACCCTGTTAGTACTCTGATTTTTTTCTTTTAGGTTGAAGCATTTACTCACCGTTGCAGCTGATGAAAGTCATCACAAACACCACTGTCCTCCCAACTTCTCTCATTCTTCCAGAAGTGCAGGTCTGTCCTCCTTTCCCCAAGAGACTCCCACCCTCCTGGGGCCAGATTGCAAGTGAAGAGCACTTCCCTTTATTCTGTCCTTTTTCATCTAGGATCCTCTTTCTGAAACATCACGAGTCCATTTCTCTGCTGAGTTAGGTGAAGGGTGAAGGAGGGAGAAAGGCTCTATGGATCTTTCCAGTCCCATTCCCTGTCCCCATCCACTTCTCCTGGTGCAGCCCAGGACCCAGCTGCCTTTCTGAGCTGCAAGTGTCCATTGCCAGGTCATGTTGAGCATCACAGACTCTCTCAGCTCAGTTTCTGCTGCAATAATCCAGTTCATGGACAAAAGTCATACTCTGAAAACACACACTGTGTTTGCCAAGGAGGTAACTTCTGACAGGCGGCCAAGGGACATTCTGAGTGTGATCTGTAGGGTATATTTAAAAGTGCTTCCAAGAATAATCTAGGTGTGATACACAGGATTGAGCTGTGTTTACTAATTATTACCAGAAGGAGAAGGACTTCTGGAAAGATAAGAAACATGTATAAAAGCAAATCTACTGACCTAGTTGTAGGCATTTAATAGTCAGTAGAGCAGCTTTTTGGGATTTAGTCAATAGCCATGCCTTAGCATATGGTTCTAACAGCTGCACCAGGAAAGCAATATCTATTGAACAGGAGTGTCTGAGGGACAGGGAGCTGTTTTCTACTGGAGGTGGGAGAGAAAGGTGAATGGGGTGGTTTTGCCACAGCCTCATTCCATTACAACAAATCTCTGTCTGCTTGGGCTGGAACGTTCACCTTGCAGCTGAAACCATCTCTGGAAGTGCTGCTCCATGACAGTGACAGCTTATTCCCCCTCTGCTAGGGTAACGAGAGCTGGAGATTATCTTCATTTTCTCAGAGTCAGTAAGCTAATGAGAACTGCATGGATCTCATTTCAGTCCCAGGTGGGGGCATGCCCTTGCTGACTGATTCCAAGTTTCACCCTGCTGATTGCTCTGGTAGGACTTGTCTGGAGCAAAAAACTAAATATTGTGCTGCAAGACCTGGTATAAAAATTTCATCCAGGGCTCCAGGCTGAAAGCCACCACCAGTTACCATCCTGCTGAGGAAGGTGATGGGGGCAGCTGCACCCCTTATTGCAAAGCATGTCTATGTAAGAAATTGAAACTTGATTTTTGCTAACTTTTCTTCTTGCCATCTTTGCTGCAGCTGCCAGTGGGGTACCAGTGCACATGGCCTGTATCCATCTGCCCATGCTGCCCCCAGAGAAGAGTTTAGCAATTTGAGTTCTGCTTAAAAGCAAGCAAACAAACAAAAAACCACTTTTTAA
The DNA here is from genome assembly GCF_052056855.1 of Sturnus vulgaris. Taxonomy (NCBI): domain Eukaryota; kingdom Metazoa; phylum Chordata; class Aves; order Passeriformes; family Sturnidae; genus Sturnus; species Sturnus vulgaris. The sequence continues at coordinate 11,404,883 of NC_142256.1, read as the reverse complement.
AGTTGCTAGCTGTGTCACTCAAAGAGGGAAATGTGTCCACTTTCATAAAGGTGGTTAAAATCCAACGTTTTCCATGCCTTGATCCATGGCTGGCAGTAGAGCCTTGTCCCAAACAAACAGTCTCCTACACAAAAAGTTTAGGAGAAGTTGAGTTTTGGGGAACATGCCCTGAAAGAAGTTGAAAAACCAAGCCAAAACTGCTGATAGGGTAGTTTTTTGAACAGGGCATGCAAGACTTCCTGAGGCTCTAATTATACAGGATTAAAAAAAAAAGAGATTATTTAACTAAAGTGGACATGAATAACTGTAGTTCCCCAAATATGATGTACATGACATCTTTGTCGCCCTGGATACAGACACAGCCCCCTGAGTCACACTGTCAGCCCATTTCTTTCTTGCTTAAAGGACTCCTCATAGTTCTGAATCTGAACAAAAGAAGAGAAAGCTTTCAATGTCTCAGACACGTTGGCTAGCCACCTCGTTTATTAAAATGCAGTATTTTATTCCAATGTCTCTGCTCTGGGTTGAAGTTGCTGCTGTCTCCCAGACAGTGCTGCAGGTGAGGCACTCTGCAGCTTGTGCCACCTTCCTCCCACACACAGGACAGGACAATCTTTCAAGTCTCATTTCTTCAAGTACCACAGCTCAGGCACTCTTTGTTCTGCCATTTCTGGTACTCACCTTGGGCTAACTACAGGTGACTCAGTGAAGTCCCCATGTCCCCAAACCTGAGCACAGATGGTCACTCAGATCCTGTTCATAGGGACCAGCTCTGCTGAGCCTGCTTCTTACATTCATGCTCTGACGAAGTTTGCCAGTGGCCAGAGAAGTTTGTTACCATTTCTATGGTGATAAATAAGATCCTTAGCGTTCAAGGAGGTGAAATTCAGTACCCACCTGTGAGCAAATCACCAAAAAGTAGATAACTGAAGAAGAAAGGTCTCAAAGTGCTCTTTTTCAATCACATGCACTCAAAAAAGAAGCAATTTTTACTTGAGACTTTCTTATTTGGTCTAGCCGTAGCTGGAGTCACAGATGTGACTCAACAAAGTATATTTTACTAAGTACTTTTTGGATGTCCCAGAGTAGCTGATTGTGTGACCTCTCCCAGCCATTCACACCACAATTCTGTCACATCAAATAATCATATAGTCAGTCATCAAAACATAACCTTCTTCCATTTAAAGAAACAGAAATTAGTGTAAATTAGCATTTCCCCCTTAAAGCTTGTGTGACAGAAACAAGATGTACAAGTGCTCTCTCTGAAAAAATTCACTTCCCTTCCCAGGAATTCCCAGGTCAATGACATTAGTTCTGGGTTGCTATTAGCTTGGCCAAATCCTTGTAAACAGATCCTGATTCCAGGAAAGGGAGCCACATGTATGAAGTTTTCTGAGTTCTTGTTTCTTTCCTGGTGCTGCAGGTGGGCTGCACACCCCCAGCCATCAGAACTGTACAGATGTTTCCTTACCTGCAGGTACCACATGCACCAGCTGCTGGTGCTCTCTGGAGTCTCAGCACCATCGGATGCTGGCTTTTTCCAGGCTGCCCAGTTCCTCCTCCCAGTGCTCAGCAGAGGCTGGCTGAGCTTTGGGTCTGCTAAACAAAGCTGCTGGGCTGGGATGATCTGCTGTGACTTCATCTCATCCTCTGGGCTGCCACTGCACAGGGTGCACAGCAGCTGCTCTTCTGCCCTGGTACACCCCAGACCAAGCCAGGACCTGGACCTTGTCCAGCTGTCCCACAGTGCATGCAGATACAAAACACATGGAGACCATAATCCATGGATTTATTTTCAGTTTCATGAGCTTGCCTTACAACAGCTGTATTTAATATCATCAGCTCCTGGTGCTGGCTGTCCAGCCAGGATAACACTGCTGTTTAACCACATTGGTAGGGCTGCACTGCCTGTGGCTTTGCAGTGCAGCTGGAATTGAGTGATTTTGGGGCAAGCTGTGGGATTCCTGGCAGCCATTAGCCATGGGGTTTCAGCAATGAGAGCTCAGCCCACAGTGTGACTGACCACCCTGTCCCTCAGTGGGTCACCCCACATCTCTGCCTTCTCCCAGTGCTCCCCTCTCCTCTGCCTGGGCCACATCATGACCCCGAAGATGAAGAGCACTGCAGGTCATTTCAAGTGGCCAGAGCCATATTTCCCCTTCAGTGGCCACAGCAGTCAGGCTGAAACGGGCTGAAATTTGTGCTCCAACACCTGCCATATTTCCTTCCCACCTCCTCTGACCACACATATGCACAAACACACACTCACACCTATTTTCTCCACATCTACAATTAGCTGCATGTACATGTTGGCAGTTTTCTCCCTGACAGCACCAGCAGCTGCCATGTATTCCCTTTTCATTCAGAAATCAAGATGTCCCAGCCCTTGATTTTTAAGTACATTCTTAACAAAGAGAAATAAAACTTGTAGGACAGGAGAAAGTATAAGGTCACTGATGAGTACATGGAAAGTGTGCCTGGTAGTTTGTGCATTCTGATGAACTTTTAAATAAATCATTAATTCCTCTAATTTCCCATTAGACCCCTAGCTCTCAGCCCTAGGTGAGCAGCACTGTGTTCCACATTTATTTCTGTGTTGCATACAAAGAAATACTTTTCCCTGCCCTTTGAAAGTGCTACCAGACAATTATCATTAATTTCTGCATCCTTTTCAAAGAAGCTGTAAACAAATAGCCCCTTCACCTTCTCAGCCCTGACCCCCATGGGCACACTTGGCTCATTTGTTTCTTCTCTTTTCTTAGAGACTGTTTGCACAGATGTGGTTTTGTACCAATAATTATTCTTTACAACCTTTCTCAGTAACTTTTTTTGCTCTGCTAAACCCAGGGTGAGGCCAACGTGCATAGATTAAGTAGTGACATTCCACGGGCTTTACACTACCACAATCCTGTTTTTTGTCTGGAATACCTTTCCATTAGCACCTCACACTCCCTTTGATTTCTGGTGAGTTTTGAACTGATTCTCAGAGACCTGTAGATGCAGAGCTGTCCTGAGTGTGAGCAGCACAACTAGGGTCCCCTTAATCCTGTGCCTGTGTTACCAAAGTTTCACTCATCCCTCAGGTCACTCCCTCAGTTTTACATCTGTCTGCATGGCTTTTAATGGGATACAGAATTGCCCTGTTTGTCATAAAAATGTTCTTCTGTAACTCTGCATGATAGATTTACTCAAGGCAGTAGAAATTATTCATAACTTACCCTTCAGGCTTTTTAAGCTGGGAGGAAAGTATTTCTTGAGTATCTAGTGAGGGGCTGCGAGTGGCAAAATGAGCCAGTCGTGCAGAAATGCACACGGCAAAACACGTGAGGCATGTGTAAGCAATCCTACCCCAAACTTATGGAAAAGTATCTAATTTCTTTCAAATACCCATCATGCATTTAAAGAGAGAACAGAGAGTGTGAGCTCGGAAAGGATGTGCCTGGTTGCAGTATCAGAAGCACCCAGAGCTGTGGCCAGTGTGTCCAGACCTCACTGCAGTGCTGTGGAGGGGGACCAAGGGCAGCACACAGACTGCACAGGACATTCCTGCTTCCTGCACTGCTTCTCCTGCTGTGGCAGGTTCCTGAGCTTCTCTTGGCTTTAATCTGCCTTTCAGTGTTTCTAGAAGGTCTCTCATGTTAAATCTGTACAGCATCAGGTGGGCAGGAGAAGAATCATCAATTCCCAAGCCACCACATCCTGCCCTGGGTGAGCACAGGGATGGGGATGCTGAGCAGCCCTCAGTGCTGGCTCTCCTGGCACCACACAAAGGCTGAGTCCTGGCCAGACAAAGCAGTAAGTTCAGTTCAGTGCTCCTAGCCTGGCACCTGCGTGCTGCAGCTCTCAAAGAGCTTTCTTGGATAGAGGTGGTGAGAGGGAATCAAGGAAAACAGAATCAGAGGTTCTATACAGCAGTCTGTAACTGAAGCTCCTGGCAAGATATGAGTTTTCACTGCAGGGATTGTGAAGGAAGAGCAACCACTGCTTGTCCAACCTACTTGTGAGGGGCCAAAGTGGAAAGAAATACATATTTTGTGTGGGTGAAGGTGCTCCTCAAGACTGGTATCTGCAGATCGTTGTTGGTTCTCAGGAAGCATCCCCTACTTCATACACAGATTCCTGGGGGTTTGCAACACAGTCAGACACGTTCTTATTTACTTCTTCAGAGACTTTGTTTTCCCCAAGCTCCATCACATAGTTGTTCTCAGTGGAAGGGATGGGTTCCTCATAGAGAACTGTGCTTGAAGGAGCTGCTGCTCTCGAGTTATGGCTGAAATTAGAAAGCAAGAAGAGTAGCAACCAGAGTAAACAAAGCATCTTCCAACCATCAGGATTTTTATCAGTATTGTTGTCTGACTCAAACCTGTGTAAACCTGGACTACAGCAATATTCTGAAGGACAGAATTTTGTCCTTTGCTTTCTGGTGGCAGAAAAAACCTTGGGCATTGCAGCAGCATCACTTCCAACCCTGAGAAAGTTTCCAGGGAGGGGCAGCAAAGGGTGTGCAAGCAATGAAAGCATTACCACCATTTCTTGCACTGGCACAACCAGATAATTGCTGAAGAGAAGTAAATATTTATAAAAAAATATTGGAGGAAGGATAAATTGAGAACTGAAAGCAGCCCACATCCACTGTCTGGCTTATGGTAGCTAATATTTTTAAAATGAAAATAGATCCTCTAAGGAGAAATGTCATCACAGCATTTGTTTCATTGTTCAGGGGTCAACTGTTACTTAAACTGCTGCCTCACACACTGCTGGGGAAGCACTGGGATGCTGGCACATCCCACTGCAGTACTCAAGTCAGCAGCACTTCATCCCTAGAAAAGTGGTTCTCCTTGTATGTTTTGACCAGATTATCAGGCTTTCCAGTAAAACTTCCACAGGTCACAAGTAGATCAGGATGTGAAACCTGAGTTGAGAAATAGCTGTAACTTTCTGCCACAGCTATAGTTAGAAGAAGTAAATTCAGCCAGGGATGTTTTGAGGATAAATCAGAGCATAACTAGTGGTCTCTAGAAGGGCAGTTCCTTTCCTTTGCATTTGAAAACACACTGGGAATTCAGCCTTCGAAAAACACAGAAGATTTAGCCTTGGCAATCATCTTCAGTACCCCTCTCTGGGCTTAGGAGTCAATAAGCAGTTCTTGCTCACTTCTACAATTCTGATATTGCCATGAAAAAGATCCTTCTTCTGTGTTGCTGTTAAAAGCCCACAAGCCATCCTACAACTTGCTGCTGAGCTAACTGTGAACCTCTTCACCCAGACTGCTTAAGGGGATTTTCATTATCACAGCTATGGCAGTGTTTTTTATGTCTGCTCTGATACAGCACCCCAGGACTCATCAATGTGCCAGATAAAGGGTTATACTCACAATTTTACATCATAGGCTTGAGCTGGAAAAGAAAAATCAGAATTTGTGTCAAAAATTTGCATTTACATTTTTTAAAAAATAATTGTTTTTTATATTCTTGATTTAAGAAATAGACCTCTGAAGACAGAACAAAACTAACAGCCTTGGATAGAATGTCAGATGGGTGAGGACTCAGTTTCCCAGGATTCAGTCCAAGAAAACAAAAACAACTCCGCTATCACAGAACTGGGTCAAAATAACCAGCCCAATGTCAAAGATGAAGTTGAGGTTAGAAACCAGAAGTCCACAGTTTCCCCAGTTTTCCTAGTCATTACAAGTTCAATAAAGAACAGTTTTGAAAGTGGCTATTCTACATTCCTTTAAAAAACCAAAAGATAAAAATAAGAAAAATGGTAAAAGAAATATCTGAAAATTTTATTATTAATTGGTCGCATGGAAGCATAGGAAGATCATTAGAGAAAGAAAGGAGAAAATGAAGTCTGTAGGATCCCAAACCCCAAAGCACACCTGTGTGCTCTCTGCACAGCTCGTGAGGAGGGGCCTCCAGGGAACATTTGGTCAAGGGGATTTCTGGTGGCAGTGCAGGAGAGACAGAGGCACTCAGTGAATGGATGCTGTGACTAAAGACCAGAGAGGAAACAAATTCACATGGAATAGGGAGAATTGACAATGACCTCTTCCCTCTGGGTGCCAACTACAGAAACTACCTCCCAGCAGCAGGATGGGATGAACCCTCTGCCAGAGACTTCAAAGATTTGAAATGATGAGCCCAGCCCAGCAGGAGAGTCTGAGCCCTGGGATGCCTGTGAGGAGCAGTGAGAAACAACCATCCCAAAGCTCGGTGGCAGAGCAAAGCCACACACCTTGGGATGGGCTGCAGGGCAGGGACTGAGCTGCCCCAGACTCAGTGCAGGGATGGGAGGGTGCAGCTCAGGAGCACCAGGACCACTGCTGCCCCAACCCCACAGCTGTGCCTGGAAAACCCTCCTGACTGCAAGGACTTCTCTGCCTCTTTGGATTTCCCTCCATCTGTGACACTCCACACATCATCTGCTGCCTGTGTGCTGCAGGTACCAGAGCTGCAGCTGGTGGCTGCAAGCACTGATCCAGACCCAAAAACCCATCAAGTTTAAAACCATGCTGGGCATGTGTAAAACATTTAGGTTTTCCAGAAGATTCTACTCACCGTCTTTGGGCTTTCTAATGCAAAGGATGAGAGAGATGACAAGGAAAACCACAGCACCACACACCACAGCAATCAGGATGACCAAGTACAGGGACAAGCCAGTCCTCTGGAAATCTAAAGCAATACAACAGAGAACTTTCAGACAGGGCAGCCGTCCTGGGTGACAGCAGCAGCTGGTACAGGACATTTACCATGTCCCCAAGGACAGCAACAGCCAGCCCTGCCTGAGCACATGGGTCTGTGTCCCCACAGACCCCTTGGTCCTGTGGCTCTCAGTGGGTGTCGTGTGACCCAGCACTCTCTACACCTCACCAGAGACCACAGCGTCCATCTCATGTTGATGAGACCAGAGATGTCAGCTGGGCAGGATAACTGCACATCATGAAATAAAGCTTTCCATTCAAGGGTGCTGCTCAGTTCTGTTTGGAAAGTGTCTAAACCTGTCACAACGCTGCAAAGCTGGAGGATGTGTAGATCTGCTAGAAGCACACATTGAGGCTTTTGTGCTGTTTCAGCTTTGACAGTCCAAGATAAAAATGGACCAACAGCTCAGGAACACAGCAACAATTCTCTGTGCCCCATATATCAACATTTCTTTTCCATTCTTCCATAAAAATGTCTAGAGCCTATTAAAGAGTCACCATGAATTATCTGGGACCTTTGAGAACAGCTGTTAATGCAATTTGCAGCTAAAAAGGCAGAATACAAATTTTGAGGCTGAAATTCCTGACTACAGAGCATCTGGTTTGGGTTCTTAGTCTTCTTCTTAGCTTGGTTTTGCTCTTACTTACCACGAATAGTTTCATTCTTCCCTGGATATCCCACACCACTATGTGAAGTGGTTGCTGTTATGGGCAGATCTGCAAAACAAACATATGTTAAAATCTGACAGTGCATTTCCAGGCCTCATTTTAGCACCAGGAGATCTGGGATTAGAGCTGTAGGATCAGAAGAGAATGCCTCCATCCCCTTTTCAAGGCAGTGAAAAGAGGCAAACTGCAGAATTGAGCATTATGTATACACTATACAGGAGAGAGTACATGTAGTACCATATAGTCACTGGATAGATATTATATATAGTATATATACACTATATATGTGTACACAAACTACATATACATACACCAGATCCCTGTGTGCTTTTGTATGTCTGTACATGTACCTGCAGCAGTGGTGGGGCCCCATGGAGTCCGGGAGATTGCTGAGGTACCTCTGGACACCACCTCTGTTTGAGTTTTTTCTGCAAGAACAATCAACACCTCTCAACATCTTCCCTCAGCTTTGGTGACCGACTCCAGCTTCCACGATCCCCACTGGGTTTTGGTGGGCACCATAAATCCAAATGAAACATAATCCAATCATAGAAAGTTTCCACAAGCAGACCTGCTTTAGTCCTAAAGGCTTAAATTGCTCTAGGCTTAAATTCCCACATCCCACAAAAACAAACGGGAAATCACAAGTCCTCCCTCAAAACTGCTGTCCCTGGTCAAGTACATGTTTTCAGTCAGGTCTGGGATAGCTTTTGCATCCCTTGTGTCTGCCAGTGGAGACACCAGATCTGCCTCCCCTCAGCAGCTTCCATTCAGATCAGGTAACAAGCAAAAAAACCCTTTAGGAAAGAGCCGAACCCAGAACATCCCATCTGCTCTGCAAATCTGGGAATGGCATTTTCAGCAGTCCTAAGACATGTACAGCCTCTCTTACAAAGACAACCTATCAACCCTCTGTAGACTGGAAACTGAGGGGAGGAAGATATACTTTCAGAGACATCTGAGTTAAAAAATGAGGCATATGGACTGAAGTCTGGTACTGTCAAGACTCAGTTACCAGCAATAAAACCACTGCCAAGCACTGGTGTCACACATCCCCAACATCCTATCCTTGTCATCAGCTGTCACTGCTCTCTCCCTGACCTGTGGTTGAGTGGTGTCCCCCCGTGGTTCCCACACTCCTCTGCAAGACTGCTGTTGTTGTGGGCAGATCTGCAAGAGGAGGGAGAGGAAGAGGCTTAACACAGGGGTTTGACCACGCTGGTGATGCCGCTGTGCTACAGAATCCCCCACAGGTGGGATGGGAGCAGGAGGAAGCAGCTCCCTCCCAGCTGGCAGGAGGGGGATGCTGTGCCAGCAGTGTCAGCCAGCACCTGCAGCACTGAGCCCTGTTCCCCTGCTGCTCCCTCCAGAGGGTGACTGCTGTGAAAAGCACCACAGGGCTTCAGCCAGAGCTCAGCAGGCTCTGCCTCTTTCACAGGCCACTGTGTGGTGCCTGTGCTTGGCTCTGCCATCAGGGGCTTCACAGCTCTGCTGATGGACTAACAGCCAAGGAGAGTGGCAAGTTTTGCACCAGGCACCCATGACAGAATGGTTGAGATTGAAAAAAGGCTCTGAGGCCATTGAGTCCAGCCTGTCACAGAGTGCCCTGAAGAGCCTGGAGGCGTCAGAGCCTGGCGTGTGTGAAGTGCAGTGTGTCTCCCTGACACACGGAGCTGGTGGTGGGGAGCAAAGGCCAGTTTGGTTTGTTCTGCCACTGAATGACCACTGACTTGTTCCTTGTTCTCAAAATGAAGCCCCGACTCCTTGTCTAAACTTGCTGAAGTGCAGCGGGAAGCATTAGAGAGGCAGGGAGAACTTCAAAAAACCCACAGAGGAATAAACAAATGTTGGAAGTAGAAACCCACTTTTGCATCTGAAAAGAGCAGTTCCTCACAGAAGAGGAAATCGAATGGAGTCAATAGAGCAGGACAGAGACTGGAGCCAGCGGGAGGGGTGTGTCAGGGTGCTGAAGGCGTTTGGCATTTCCCTCTTTGCGGGCAGGGAAAGAGGATGCTGTTCCTTTGCCCTGCAGCCGTGGCTGCGGGCACTCACCTGTCACCGTGAGCTGCACAGCATCGCTGCGCTGCACGGCGCCGGCCCCAGCCCTGTTCTCGGCCTCGCAGAAGTACGTGCCGCTGTCCGAGGGCCGCAGGCTGGGCCAGGCCAGCTCAGCGCCGCTGCTCAGGAGCTCGGCTGTGCCCGCCGGGTCGCTCCGGAACCAGCGGTAGCTGATGGGAGGGGACCCGCTGGCCTCGCAGGTCAGGCTGGTGCTGGCTCCGGCCGGCAGCGTCAGCCCCGGCTCTCCAGCTCTGATGATGGGCTTGGTGGCTGCCACTGGAAGACAAAGCAGAGGGGCGCGGGTCACGGAGCCCTGGCTGTGCTGGGGATGGTCCCCCTGCCACAGCAGCTCTCGCTCTTGCTGTCTGCCTTGCCGGGAGGAAGCAGCTCAGCTCTCACCTCCCTGCACAGGGGAGCTCAGCTGTGCCGCACAGTCGTGCAGTATCTGTGCCTCTAAAAACCCCCAGACTGGGCGGAGGGAGGGCAAGCACATGCTGGTGAATTTAGTCAAAGGACAGCCATACCACATCCCTGGGACTTCCCCACTGCTGCATGCCCCTGGGAAATACTGAGCCATTGGCTACAGATAGAGAGCCATGGATGAGCTGTACTTGAGGAGCCACAGGTCCTCCCCGAGCTGCAGGGTTTTGTGTCCTGGGCAGAATTTCTCTCTGGTCTTTTTGCTACTTCTTGCTAGAGGCAGACACTAATCAGGAAAATGCTTCTTGAAACCTGTAGTCACCCCCTACCTGCTCTGTCTAATTCCCAAAACCTTCCCTTCTGAACAGCCTCCTTCTTGGATTTACCTTTAACAACCTCCAAATTGGTGGCAATCTCCTTTGCTATCAGACTGTTGTTGCTGTCTCTCCAGGTGACCTGGCAAGTGTAGGTTCCTCTGTCAGAGATCTCCAGGCTCATGATGAGGAGAGACACATTTCCTGGGGCATCCTTTGAGATGCTGACTCTGTCCCTGTACTCAGACAGGAGGACATGGTCACCAGAGCTATCCCTCCGAAAGATGGTGCCTGAACCCTTGTCATGTACCACAGTCCAGGTGAGGGTTTGCTGCACAAGGTCCTCCACAGGTACATAGATACAAGGCAGAGTGATAGAGTCCTTCCAGACACCTTTGATTTCACTGGGGCCACTCAGTTCCAGAAAAGCTGCAGGAAAAAAAAAGGATGAAAATTAAGCCACAGGGCAGCCAGGGTGAAGGCAGCTGCCAGGTGGTGAAGCCATGGCAAGAACATTGGCAAAGTGAACCCACCAGATGAGAAACACAAGCAGTCAGTGGGAGTGTGAGGGCTGGGCTGACCAAAAATCAGTGTGGCATGAGGCAGAGAGATGGGAGGTGGCTGGTGGCCAGGGGCACTGACTCCTGCCATGTGTGCAGCCTGGCTCTCCTGCTCTACCTGGGCCTTTCCTGCCACCACCAGCACTGAGTGGAGCACAGGGTCAGAGTTATTGGATAACTTAGGCCTGAGGGAAGGAGTTGGTTCAAAGTCCAAGTTGCAGCTCCCTGGTCTCAGCCAGTGTCTGCTCCAGACATCACTCTTGGTGCTCCTGAGGAATAGCAAAGACCTCCCTCCTCCACTGCCCATTTGCTTTTCTGAAACACACCACTCTCTCAGCCTAAGCCAAACACAAGAAACTTGAACCACTGCGTAAAGAAATCTAAAACTCTTTTTCCTGTAAAAATGAGGATTCCTGCCTTTGTCCCAGGACATTTCTCTCACTCTGAGGTATGACTCTAAGCTCCTCCCAAAACAGAGCCGCCCCTGCCAAGCACAGGCAGTCCCCGCAGGGCAGGGGCTGTGCCCAGCCCAGACTCACCGCTGCAGTGGAGAAGGGAACTCAGGAGCACAGCTGCTCGCAGCACCATTCCCATCCTTCCTGGGGACACGGCTGTTCCCTCTCCAGCCAGGCTGAGCCGCTTTCCCCAAGCTGTGGTAAATCAGGAGCACTTCCCTGCCCGGGCTCACTTTGTCACTGAGCGTCCAGGACAGCGGATGGCGGTTTTACCTTCCTCTTTATCAGAAAGCAAATGTCTCAGTAACCACTGTCACAGGCGTGGGCAGAGCGGAAACGCTAGGGAAGGGTGCAAAGAGGAAAGTTTAAAAATGACTTCTACGCTATTTCGTACTCTCTGCTGAGTATGTTTTTTCCTCCTTCTGTTCTTAAATGTTTTTTCTTTTACTTCTTTTGATTCCTAGGCAACCTTTTCTTCCTCTTTCCCTCCTTGTGTTGCTTACTGACAAACAAGCTTTAACGCACAATTACACACACAGGCCTGAGAGAGAGAGCTCATAAGAAGCTGAACCATCTAGGTCCTCACAATTCACTTTCTCACCAGCTCCTGAGACACTCACCACTATGCTTTAAGTTAATGTTCATGAAACCCCTTAAATCTTTACATTACCAGTACAAGACAGATGATTCTTGTAGGTTTCTTCCCAATGAAATATTCTATATCACTCTTACCACATCCTAGAGAAGAGGAATTCAGGTATGCAAATCTAAAGCCAAAAGTTTCCCAAGAGCTGCAAATATCTAAGCCACCAATCCCACTGCAGCTCACAGGTAGGTCTTCCCTTCTCACAGAGCAATTTAACTGCTTGGTTTAATTGATTAATTGTTTTCAATTACAAGCCCTAATTGAGGCTATACATCCCTCTAGTGCCTTCAGAGTACTTGGGAAACAGGTGAATATGGAGATGCCCATAGAGAAAAAGAGGAACTTATCAAAGTAGAAAATCTTTGAGACCATGGAATCACGGTTTCTTAACTGTAATAATATATTACTATTCATTAAATGCTATGGGTAATCTCTCTAATTAAGTAATTGAGCACTAGCCCTCTCTAAGAGAAGTATCTGTTTTCTACAGAAATATCCCTTTCAAGGGATTTTATTGCCTTTTGCTGTTTTCTATGGCTAGCATTTTTTCTTCTGCTCCAGTAAAAAAATATCTTCTTCTTCATTGCATTCAGCTGAACTGAAACGAGCCTTTGCTATTGTTACACCCAAAGTCAACATCCCGTCCTCAAATACAAGTAATCAGACTAATTCAGTGCAGCAAACCCAATCCCAGTCCCTGGTCTGGACACAGCCCTCCTGCAGTGATAGTGAGACATGCGTAGGGTCTGCAGTGGCACAGTGGGATCCTCCCTTGTGGCCCTGCATTCCTTCATCAAAATTTGCCATGAGATACCACTCCAACCACTGGGATAGGGAGAAGCAGAAAAAGCTACTGTGGGGTGCAGTGTTCATGTACTTCTTGGTTCAAGGAAGGAAAAGACCATGTTAAGGCCAGATCATTGGAACTCCTTTGCAGGGAACAGAGATTGCTGGAGGACGGTAGAAGCCTACACTGTCTTGAACTAAAAGACAATGGCTGGGCTGAGGTAGAATTAATTGTCTTCACAGTGGCTGATATGGGGTTATGTTTTGCATTTCTGCTGAACACAAGGGTGACAATATATAGATGTTTTTGTTATTGCTGATCAGTGTTTACATAGAGTCAAGGCCTTTTCTGCTTTTTGTACAGCCATGCTGGTGAGAGGGCTGGGGCTACATGGGAGGTGGGGAGGGGACACGGCCAGGCCAGGCGACCCCAAATGACCACACCACATGACACCATCACTATTTAAAGCTGAGGGGGAAGAAGGAGGGGAGACATTGATGGGTTTGTCTTCCCAAGTCACCATTACACGTGATGGGGCTCTGCTCTCCTGGAGGTGGCTGAACACCTGCCTGCCCCTGGGAAGCACTGAATGAATCCTTTGTTTTTCCTTGCTTGTGTGCCAGCTTTTTCTTTCACTATTAATCTGTCTTTACCTCAACCCAAGAGTTTTCCAGCTCTTACCTTTCCAATTCTCTCCACAAATCCCACTGGTGGCAGAATGAGCTGTGTGGGGTTTGATTGCTGGCTGGGGTGAAAACACAACAGGAATGTGTCACTAGTGGGATCTGGACCAACCAGGAAACTGAAACTCAAACTGAATGATTAAAAAATATGTGTAGGTATTTATTTATGCATTTACCCTGTTGGTTGGGGGAACAATGGCAGGAGAAGTCTTGGCCTTTATACAATGCAGCACGTGTACCTAAGGTGAGTGTGGCAGCAACCCCTTGCTTCTGCTTGGGGCATCTGTGATACCATGATGCTGCTTTTCAAAACAAGAATCTTGTTTTAGGAGACAGCAAAACATTCTAAGTGTGGATGGATGAGGTGGCATCACACAGCCCAGGAGAGACAGAGCAAAATCAGTTTTTCTTGTATTCTGAAAAGCTCTGTTAGCAAGCACACAGGAGATAGGAACTGATGGCAAGGCTCCCACGGTCGGTGTGGGGAGGGCTGGGTCAGAACAGAGCCAGAGTAGATGTGAAAGGAGCGTGCAAGGGGCACTTGGCACTTCCTCAGTCTGCACTCACCACGCCCGGGAGTGTTGTGTGGATTCCCAGCACATGAACGATAAGGGAGAGCAATCTTTCCTCCCCAGACACAGAGTGATAAAGCCAAGGAGCCAGGCAGCAGCCACGTGCACTGATGCTGCAGAAGGAAGGAAGCTGCTGTGGTCATGGGTAGCAAACTGGTGACACATCAGGCTGCAGTAGGGCAGTGCCCCCACCCAGGCTGGCACATGGCCCCCACTGCCTGGCCACTGGCCCTCGGGCACAGGCTGGGCAGCAGCTGCACTGCACTGGAAGTGCACCTGGCTGCAGATTCAGGCAGCTTGTCATAGCAGAGGAGCCTGTCCATAGCTCCACATGCCAACCCCACTGCTGTGTCCATGTCCTTATCCTGAAGAGCAGCATCCTTTTTCTTGGCAGTGGAAATGACGAACAGTTCCTTACTTCAAGGAAAAGCTCACAAAAACGGTAATGCCCACGGTGCCAGTTACCCTGGGCAGAGTCTGCATAATCCATACCTTATGGAGGTGAGAGCCTTTCCTACTGGAGCCTATGGAGCACATGTGCACATGTGCACTACATCTGGTGTATTTTTCAGCATGTTTTGAGCTGTCACATCAACTCTTTTGAAAAACCAGTTCCAGGTGCTGATCTCCCAGGCTCTAGAAACAGACACTAGGCTTTCCTCATCACCCTAGTTATTCCTGAACCAGCAATGACCTGAACCTGCATCATGAGACCACACCCCAGAAGCATGAAAGCTCTTAATTCTGGAAAAATCAGTAAACAGGTTTGGGAAACATTGGCACAGACAGGAACACACGCAAAGAATGTACAAGAAACACAGTGATCTTTTTGCAATTCTTGAGTTTAATTACTTCAGCATGTGGGTTTTTCTTGCTATTCAGTCTTCCCCTTTCCATTGCAATCTTTCTTAAGAAAGTTGCACAAATACTTTTCCTGGACCTGTACATAAACCAGACACACAGATGCACAAACTTTTTTTTTTGCAATTTTCTTAAGCCTTGGTTTCTTAACTTCTTAAGAGAGAAAGTGTATTAAAAACCCATGATGCACTCAGACCCAATATCTGACAGTGAGCTGTGCTGAGGGGAGAGGACTCTGAGACAGAGGAACATGACACTAATCCATGACAGAAATTACAGTCCAACCAGTGCAGGGAGTCAGAGGTGCAGATCAACCTCCCAAATAACTCTGTTGTCTGCATGGTGCTGTCAAACAGCACACCAGAAAAGCCAAGTTTTCACTGAATAACTCTTCTCAAAACTGTGGCCTTTGGGAAGGAATTAACAAATCAAACCTGACCTGGGACAGATGCAACATGCTCACCTCCCCCTCTCCCTTCAGCTCATGAAAACTTGAGACTATTCAGCCATTGGCCTCAACAAGTCAGCAAAAGAAAGACTGTGAAGGCTTAAATAAGACAAACTTGACAAAAGGCAATTCAAAAGAAGGAAATGAGAAGGGCCACGAGGTAAGAACAGGTACAGAAGCACAGAAATAAAATGACACTGAAAGTGTTACACACTCAGGAGCAGGACCTTCCTCTGCAAATCAGAGATTTGACAGGGAAGCACAAATCCAACTAAGTTGGGCCAGCACAGGTGACATGCATTATCTAGCAGGCTTCAGAATATCTACCTTGGATTCTTGAACATAAAAGAGCTCAGCACTTATTAGTTCAGGAACATTAGAGAGAACAAAGCCTGCAGGTAGCCTGAATTCCTAAAACTTGAAAAAAAATTTAAGTAACTGTGCTGGTAGGAAATATCAGGTGATATTATCCAAGGGGGTTTCTACCTGCATCCAGGCCTATTGCAGCCCCAGCAGCTCGCTGTCACTTCAGCACACAGCAGGTTTGTGTGGGCTGGTGAAACTGTGATATGCTTGCTACTAGCACACAACTTGCTGCTCCACTGACACCAGGGCTGGGCTCCACAGTGCAGCTGCTCAGAGAACTTGGGAAACAGTGCCAAAAGAAACTTTGGGGAACGACTTTTTGGTGAAGTAGATACTAGTTTATGTAATTTATTGTCAAAAAACTCAGATGCATCTAGTTAATTTGGCTTTAGGATTCCACGGGCCGAAATTGCAGCGTGAAACCTGGTGTGCATACAGGGGCAGGGAACAATACCTGCTACCAGCACAGAGAAACCTTAATGTGACACCCTGTGTCAGTGCAAGGGACCCCAGGGCTCCCCTTCTCATTTTAGGGACATGAATCAGTCCTACTGACCATCTCCAAGGACACAGGACCTGTGAACTGGGGCAGGTTACCCCGAGCTGCCATGCAATGTGCATGAGAAATCAGCGCTACACAGGGGGGCAAGCACTTCCTACCACAACTCCTACAATCCAGGGCAATGGATGTGTGCTAGCATGTTAAAAAATAATACTCCACAGTTAAATGTCATTTTCCATAGGAAAAATGTTCCCTATACCTAGGAGCAAATCTAGGAGTACGAAAGTAATCTAAGCAGATGCAAACAATTGTAGCCAATAACTGTCAAAAAAGAAATCTCAAAATAAAAAGAAAATTTAAAACCAACTTAATTCCAAACAGTAGGCAAGCCACCTATTGAAGCAGGCTCTCCAAAGAGTAAAACCCAGGTTTAAAATATTACACACCACATTACTATCCATCTAATAAAAACAAACACCACCCCCCAACAAAAAAGCCCAGCCAAACTTTACAAACAGGATACAAACATATTTCCTCTTGCAATAAGAATATTGGATAAAAAGTTATGGAATACACTGTGGTATGTTTACAGGGCTGTTGTTCTTCCCCTCTGTCTGGTGCCTTCACCCCACCAGCTCTTGCTGTTGTTGAGCTTGTGTTCAGTTCTCCCAGATGTGCTCCCTGCTTGCAGCAAGAGAATTTCCATTTGTCTGCGCAGAGCAGGGTCCCCAGGAAGCAGGTGAGGACCAAGCTCACACTTTTTGCTGCTCCACTCCTTTGGTGGTTATTCCATAGCACTAAGCTGGTTACAGATGTTCTATGAGTTCAAGAAATTTCTATCTCAGAGGCTTCGTCTATGAAGTTAGCAACAGGACTGAGAAGCAGGAGTGGGAACAGTTTATACTCTCCATTCCCATCTTCTGGGAGGAGAGGGGGATCACCCATTCCCAGAGTGTCCAGAGGCTCAGCCTGGCTTGCTGGAGCTGTAAGTGGCACAACGGTTCCACTGGCTGACGGAGGCTGGAGAGCAGGTTTCTCCTCCAGGGGAGGCAGCAGAAAGTCTTTTGGATCGTCCACCTTCCCAGCAGCTTCACCTGAAGGCAGCTCTTCAAATAAGGAAAGCAGAGGGTTGGCCCTGTACTGGATCAGCTGCATATCTGAGGGAAAAACAAACAGTTCAAACTCTTTCACCAACTGAAGGCTCTTATTCAAGGCAAGGAAAGCTGGAGAGGCTGCTTCAAACTTGGAGCACTACAGGAAAGCACAAGCTGGGCTGAGACAAACCCTACACCCATGGCTGTCAAGGGTGAAGCCAATGCCCCTGTGCCTGGAAACATCAGTGCCTGAAGCCCACTCCAAGACTCTCAGCATGCAATGGCAGCACTGCAGGGGTAACCTGAGCAGCTCTGCCTTTGGGGAGCCTGTGTAGGAGACGCTGCCACAAGGGCATTTACAGCTCTGCTCCCCACTATGGCACTCGTGTCATGTTTCCGTGTGAAAAGGGACACAGGATGGGACCCATGTGAAAAACCACAGGGCACAGGATGGGCCTTTTAAGACTGAGACACAGCTTCAAGATCAGTGGAACATCAGTCTTCACAAAAAGCTTAAGCCCAGACCAAAGAAGGAGATATTACAGGTTACAACAATTCCATTTCAAAATACAGTTTTCCAAGAGCATGGAGCTGCCACAGTGCTCAGTGTTCCTTCCTGCCCACCTTTGCTTCCTGCTGTTTCCCTCTCACTTGCTCCCAGACCTTCAGTGCCCTCTGCCAAGTTTGCCATCTGAAACAAAGCAGACAGAGAGTTAAGACAATGTTTAACAATAACAAAATGGATGTCTTTAATGACTGGTTAACAGAATTAGATGTGGAAGGAAGGAAGAGAGATGGAGCAACTGAGCAATGATCCTGTCATTGCACACGAAGGCCTGCACACAGGAGGTCTCAGAAGGAGGCACAGTGAAATAAAGACAAACTTAACTTACTAAACAAAAAGAGCATCTGAGTAGCAAATATTTGTTTTACTTTCCAAACCAGAAGCTTTATTATAATCGGTCTTGTTGGGGTAACAGCTAAACATGATTTCATCATGTAATTGAATTTTGCAGGCACTGCTTAAACACAGCTGCATTTTACATCACTTGTAGTCAAAGCTCTTCTTACTGGGAAATCCTAGTTTAAATATTATTTCAGGACTACAAAAATAACACTTGCAAGGGTATTTTTTTAATAGTATGAATCAATTTTAGGAACTGGACCAAGAGAAGTAAGTTTGTGCTAAACTTCTGTGTATCTTCTGAGGAAATCCCATAGAGCCATGTTCAGAACAACTACAGTGTATTGCATTACAGTTTTCATTTAGTACTTTTCCTTCAGTCTTCAGACAGGCATTCCAAGTGTATGACTGCACTAGGAATGTAGGACTGGAAATTATCCTAAGATCCCTCCTAAATTCCAATATGCCAACACTGATAATTGAAACCCTGGAGTCAACTGGATGAGATGAACCAGCAGTGTCATCCTGTGCCATCAACCCTGCTCCCACCCTTGAGTTGCATCAAGCAAGATCCAACTCCCAGCATCACATTCATCCTTCCCACCACAGAAGTAAATCTTACTCTTACATTTTCAATACCAGAGGGAGTTTCCATCAAGCTCATATCCAGGGCTGGCAGCTCCGGATTAAATGTCTGAAAATAAAAAAGGCTGTATGTCAACTAATAAAGTTCTTGAAGTAAAACTGCACAGAGCTCCTGAAAGAACTGCAGGACCCAGTGTGTTGCTCCTTCCACTGAAGTATGGAGACAGTGGCACCTCCATGGGCCTTCAGCTAGGAGTTTCAGCTGTGGCAGTGAACTGAGGTCACAGGAGGAGAAAAGGCTACCCCATTTCCCAGTGATTCCAGGAATACAGCTAAGTTTCACTCCATATCATCCAGCTTAATCAAATACACAGTCAGGATGTGATGGTATGTGATTAGTCTTGGGAAGGAAAAGTGAGGCAAATTTCTCCTTTTTTCTCCCCTCCTTCAGTTTTGTAGAACAGGAATCCTGTATGACCTAGGAAAGGCTCCCACTATTACCTTGTACACTGTGAATACCTACAGATCATTATTCTGTTTGTAACTATTTGCTTTTCAAGATGCTCCTGACTCTTACCCACTACAACATGGAATTAACCAGCAGCATTCCATGACACAACTTGAGCAGTATTTCTCAGAAATCAGGAATAGTGAGAAGACACTCACGTCGCTGAATGCTTCGGCACCGAAGTTGTACTGCTTCCCTGACAGCATTGCTTGGAGCTCTTCAAGGCTGGCATCGATGCAGTTCAGAAAATCCTGAATTTCCTCTCTAAAAAGACAAAATTACAGAGCACTGTAAGGCACAGGTAGCAGGCAGGGCCTCCTCTTGCCCCACAGGGCAGGCTGCTTACAATCCAGAATAGCCAAATGGATCAAACTGCATTATTGTATCACCTTTCATTCAGCTCTTTGAGGTACAGGTACAACTAAGACTACAACTACAACCTACAACTACAGCTATCAGGTCAAAAAGCAGTTCCTCCCTCCATACCTACCTCCTCCCTCATTTTAGTATCTGGTGAATACTCTCAGATCCCAGCCTGTGCACCAGTATTTGTTTAAACAAAGGTTCAATGGCTTTGCCCCGGGACAATAAATGATAAGCAAAGGGCTGAAAATAATGTGGGCCAGAAGGAACTCTACCTACTTTGAAACACCAGCTTGTTGCCAAACGGGACATGTTACCAAGGACAGTAGGCAGGACATGAGGGACAATGAAGAACCTGAGAAGGCAGCTGCAGGCACAATGCCCACACTGCATGTCTTGCTATGCCATGAGGAGCTCCTGTACTGAATTCCCAGCACTGAGGAATAGGCAGTTCCAAGGTGCTGCCCCACATCCTGCAGTGCCCAGGGGGGAAGACACAGCAGGGCCTTCAGACTGCATGGGTGCTGGGACACCACCCCAGACCCTCCTACCTGCTGCTGACCACAGCAGAAGAGCTGTAGGAGCAAGGGTTCAAGCTTTGTCCTCAATACAGCTCTCCTGCAGCACTGTGAGCTGTGTGATGTGACAGGACACATGGCAACAGCTTTGTACAAATGAGGGGCAGAGAAGGAAAGGAACAGTGAGATGACCACCAGGACAATCCAGGTCCCAGGGACAAAGTGCCCACAATGCCAGCCTGAGATCAGTGCCCTGCACCTGCTGCTTGGCAGCACCTGGCAGTGACAGCAGTGGGCTGATGGGACACACTGACATGCACCAGCAGTCAGGCACACACGTTAAAGGTGACACACACATAAAGGTGACAGGGACACCTGCCCTTTTTCATTGTGTGATGCCAACATTTGGCTTTTTCAAGCCCTGGTAACAAAGGTGAGGAGAACTCACTTTGCCAATGACAATTCAAAAGCTAATTCCCTATGCTCTGCCTCATGAACACACCCTTCAAAGCTCTGACAGGATCCCACGAGGTGACAACAGTGTAATTCTCTTCAGGAACAAGTTAATACCTGTCCAGCAAAGGATCACTTTGGTTTCCAGAGTTGTTCTCATTCAAGATGGAGTCAATTACTGACACGGGGTCCTCTGGAGCATTTGGCTGTGCAGTGTGGAGCTCCACAGCAGCCGTGCCTATTTCGCTGGATTTGCTGACATCGTTTATAGGAACTGATGGGACAGGTTCTGCACAATTTAACTCACTTGGCTGTGATACTTGACAAAGAGGTAAGCCAGGATCCAGAGCTGCCTGTGGCTCTCTAAAATGTGATCCAAACAGAAACAACACACAGGAGAATTTATCAACTGCATTACTATTCATTTCAGGTTTAGTAGCCCAAATCTTAATAAGATTAAGCCAGTCAAGGATTCAAGTAACAAACTAGTCTTTAGAAAAAGCAGAAAAATGGAAGATGAAGAATCTTAATACAGCTTATACAGAGACCATGTATGACAGCAAAACACCTCTTTTTCCCAGGCAAAAAGCAGCAACATAATATATAGGAAATAGGCAGAGGGAAACTCCTAACAGAGACTCTGGAAAGAAAATCCAGATGGATCACCAACTTTAACATAACTACTACCCATTTAACAACCCAGGCATAAATGCTTCATGTACTTTGGACATACCTGGCTCTGCCACTTGTGTGTGCCACAGCAAGGAGGCCATTGGTGGCATTTTCCAGGGTGTCAGTGATATCTCGGATTATCAGACCTGTACCATTTCCATCCTCTTCATCTGCACTATGTTCAGAAAAAGCCATCTGCAGATACAGCACAGAACGAGTAAACCACAGCCTCTGACCTTTTCTTTTTTCATACTGAAGCCCCATTCTCCTTGCAGCTTCTCTTTCCTGTTCACATTTAATCTATGACCAGTTGCACTGATTTGCATCATTTTACAGCCAGAGTGTTGTCTAAAACTACCTATTACAAAAGGGAGAGCATTTGACTACAAGGTTTGGGTATTTGTAGCTATAAGGAAGATCGATATCAGTGTGTATCATCCTGTCCAACCCAGTGCCTGTGTCCCTGGGGAGACTTACAGCTTGGCCACTCTCCACAGGGATGCGGACATACTGCCGGCTGTACTTGGAGGGTGAAGCACCCGCAGCATCCGTGAGAGACCTGAGACAAAGCACAGCTTTAGTACACCCTGCCTGCCAGAGGGAAGGGCTGCAGCAGTGCCAGAGACAGGCAGGAATGGTGATCATTCTTGCCCTCCCAAGAAACCTGACTTTTGGGAATGTGTGTCAGGAAAGGCACTGCAGGCAGCCTGTACCATACACTCGCTGTGGTTTGGAAGAAAATCAGTCACACGTGCACATTTTGAGATTTACCACTTCTGATAACTGTGCCCTTTGGAATGGAAAATGTGTAGAATATTCTCTTCCCACCCCTTTTAGCGATAAGGAGGAAATATTTATTTTGTGCTTGACTGAACTTCCATCAGCTTTCTCAGGTGTGATAAAAATACCTGTCACACAAGAGAAACTGATTCATCTGTACAATTCATATCTGACACTGATCTGGGACCTATCAAGTAATTACCTTTTTCTTTTGACCCCAACAATATAATTTCCTCGCATCAAACTTAGTATAAATTGAAGAATCTAAAAAGGAAAAACAAAAGAAAACCAAAACAAAGTGGTCAGCATAGCAATCCTAACATTAAATTCTTAATTCAGATTTTACTTTAAAATGATATAGTTACATGACAAAAACTTGTATTTTAAAAATTCATTTGCAATTGTATCTTAAAGAACAAAGCAAGAATTACAAACTGCATAGAAAAATTAGCCCACTTGCACAGTTGGCTTTTTTTTTGAAATGCAATGTAACAGCACAAGTCACTAGAGGATTCCAGACCAGAAACAGCTGAGGAACAAACCAGAGAAAATTTTTTCCAGCGTGCAAGCTCCTACAGTTTCTGCATTCCAAGTTCACTTCTCAAGTGGTCTAAGTGTATCCTGGTCCAAGATCTTTCACAGACTCAATTCCATGTGCCTGCAATCTCTCAAGTTCTGGGCTCCTGTTACCATGCACTGTCTCCACACACTGACGTCTTACTATGACTTTTCCTTAGTGCTTTGCTCGTGGTTCTTTACTGTGCTACTTCTGGGACACTCAGGAACTGTGAACATTTTCTTTATGCTGTATTAATACAGCCTGTTCAGCTCTGTGTCATTTGTCATTCTACATAAGCAAAGAATGCCATGAAGTATCACAGAGGCAGGAATAAGGATGGTAGCACTGAAGATGCTGCAATGGTACCTTAGACAGCAGCTTCTGTTGTTGACTGTGCTTCTGCCTTAGAACTGCCACTTCTTTCCACAGGGCCTTATTTTCTCTGCAATGCAGAATAAATCAGAAGACAGAGGATGAACAGAGTTTACTTTATATGCTCTAGTTTCAAAGCTTTCAAACTTTTAGAGTACCTTGCAGAACCAATGGCAACATTCCCTCTGTGGATAACTAACCCTCAGTTAATTCGATCCACTAGCATAAACTCTGATAACTCCATTTTCCATCAGCAGCAGCAAACACTCACTTAATAAGTACACCCTCATCCTCTGCTGCTCCACCAATAATCTTGATCTGAGGTATTCCTTCAAAGCCTCAAAGCTGTTGAATAAGGACTTTATGTTACACTCAGCCTGTCTCCAAACACTGACAGCCTTGGGACAGATCTAAAGGTGGTGTTCAAGAGGCTTGGTTGTTTGTTGTTTTTTTTTAAGAAACAGAGAGAGAAAGGTATGTCCTGAACTCTGGTTGATACCTGCTGGCATATCAATGACCCGAATGAATTACCAGTGCCTATATGAAGGGGATCTGAGAGAACAGAGATGAGGATGTGCAAAGTCCACTTCAAGTTAGAAAGAAAACAAAACACCAATTGTCCCTCACTGCATTTTACCCTGCTTGTATTCAAAAAATTAAATGCTTTCATTGACCTAAGAAACTACTACAGGTGCTGGCAACCTGAGTGAAATCTCAAGGCAGCCAACAAACTCCCAGTGTAATTCTGCAGTCTGTAACTGAATTACAAAACCAAACAAGATTCAGAATGTTGTGTGGGGTGGAATGGACATTCTTAGGAAAAAATACAGCTTCACCTGTTTCCAGTTCAAATGAAACCCATATTTAGCCAATCTCCATCAGATATAAGCAACATTCAATGCACAAGTGCCCCGAAACAGCCGAGTCTACCTCTTCATGTTAGCCAGCCTGACATCCATGTTGTTCTGCTGCTCTCTCATCTCCTGCACCTCAGACAGGACTTTGTGCAAATCCTCTGTGCAGACCTTGAGATCCTCAGTTCTCACTGCAGACACCTAGAACAGGTACACATGCTTTACTACAAACAGTGCATACTCCTTGCTGCAGGGAGAGTGCAGTCAGCCTGCAGGGCAGGACCAAGCCTCATTAAAAGATCAGACTGCAATTCTTACATGGCATAAAACACCAAAACTCCTACAGGTGACAATCCTTAGGACATGAAAAAAGGAAGATGCTAAGGAAAACATGAGATTAGCACTTTGTATCTGGAGACAGCAGATTAATGACTGAACTTCACAATAAAAACCACCGACTGCAAAGGACTTTCCCTGGGGGTTCTCTGCCAGGCCTGGTGACAGTTTGCCCTCTAGTGTCAAAAAGCAAACACCAGCCAAAAAAGCCCCACAGCTGATAGTGGAAGAACAAGATGATCATATTTCTTCTAGGTGTGGGTAAATTTGCCAGCAAAGGAATAAAAAATTTCCATTAAGTTACTGGGTGATGAAAGCATATAGTTAGATGCATCCTACTCAGTCAGGAAATTTATCCCACACCAGTTGAATTGCAGATTCCCCTACTGGTGTTTCCTCTACTACCTCCCTGCTCATTCCAAAGTTATGGAGACTTGTCTGCAGAAAGAGTCCAAACTGCTCTTCTGCTCACAGCACAATCCGTGAATGCTGGTACTTCAAATGATGGTGGAAAAGCCATCAGAGGGCAAAAAGTTCACCATCTCCTTCCTGAACTTCTGTATTGAACATTTTCCAGTTCCTCCAGCAACTCTCTCTGCAGCAGAAGCATTGTTGGCTACGACACAATTCAGGATTTTGAAAAAGACAGGTCTACAGCACATCACATGCACACGTCTGAATGATACATCCAGGCTTTGTGGGCATAATTTCAAACATAATTTTGTCAAATACTGACTAGAACTGAGCCACATGGAGTTGTACCAGGTGTCCTTCCCAACCTATAGCCTGCTGGGAGTTTTCTTGTCACTCTGCTGAATTCCAAGGAGGATATGAAAGCATCTCATGTGGATTCCAAGGGGGAAGTGAAAGCACCAATGTGGTACTGGCCTGCTGAGGTGTGAGATAACTTCTGTGCAGGTTGGCTCACACATCTTGTCTTCCAAAGAGGAGTGGGATGGTCAGAAATGAACCGATGGTGTTATAAACCAACATCCCATCCTCTTGTGCTGGAACAGAACACAGCTGTTGTGCAATCACTTCTCAGACATGACTAACTACTTTCTTGACACAATCCCATGGTGCAAAGGATGGACTGAAGGGTTTGACAGTTCTCCTCCCTGTCTGCAGTCTAGATGCTTTGCTGTTTGCTGCAGTTAGTAACTGCAAATGAAATTCAAGGCTGCCTGGTTTCTCTTCACCATACCACCTCTCTGTAGGAAGACAACCAAAAGTTGCAGGACATGGGTGGAAATTCCAAATGCAGCCAGCTAGCCTCCACAAAAACAAGAGCCAATAAAAATTCTGCCCAAGTACAAGGAACTGCTCTTCAGAGTCCCCATCTGGCTAATCAGGGTGTCCAGTCCTTGGATGCTGAGGCACTGGCACAGGCTGCCCAGGGAAACTGGGCTGTCTCATCCCTGGCTGGATGGGGCTTGGAGCAACCTGGTCTAGTGGGAGGTGTCTCTGCTCATGGCAGTGGATGGAATGGGATGAGCTCTAAGGTGCCTTCCAATTCAGACCGTTTTGGTGCTCTGTGAAGACACACAGGGTATCTGTACACCAGCAGAGCTAAAAGTGAAAAGCAGCAAGTAAAGCATAAAGTCCTTCATTCAAATCTGCAGTCCTGACAGAGGCTTGAAATATAGTTTACAGCCAATACTGGAATATGGCCCCACTCCAGACAGTAAAAGAGCATGAAAATGAATGTTTTGCAAAAAGAATCACGAACATCTCCTGTGAAATAAAGGATATCTTTCACCAACGTATTCAACACTTCATACGAATGTTCTTGGCACTGAGCAGAGCTCTTGTCTTTCCATCTAGAACACTCCACCCAATGCACCACCCCTGGGACACATGGTGCCACACCTGACGTCACCATGCACCTGCCCTGCCAGGCGTGCAGGCTGGGACACGCTGGTGACAGCAGCGGGGGGAGCACAGCCCCGAGCCAGCGCCACTCCATCGATTCTGGCTCCGAGCAGGGGCAGCTCAGTCAAGAATCAATCCAAACATAATTGTGGCTCTCCAGCCTACCCTGGGCTTTTATTACCCTGGGCAATGCAGCCACACCTGACAACAGCCTAAAGAAAAGATTCTGCTGTTCAAATGTCAATGTGATGTATCATGATACTCTCTTTCTCTGGATATTATGGGCTGTAATGTGCCAATAGAGGATAAATATGTGTGCAGAAACAGGTCAGACAAGGCCTGAACGTACAAAAGAAAAGCAGAAAGTGCTCATAAGGATGTAGCTTAGTGGCAGCACAGTTTTGGAGGAGCAATATAATTTACACAAACTCATCCAAATGAACTGGTTACCGATGACCTTGCTAATTTTTAATGAGTGCCAAATGTGAACGTATTTTCTTTTGCTTTTTGAGTTTGTACAATTCTTGAAGCTGGAGATGCTGACAGAACTGCAGACCATGCTAAGTTGCAATCTGGGATATGAACTCTGTGGAGAAGGGCTGTGGTTTGATGATGATGGTCCTACCCCAGTTCACAACCAAGAGCAGAGCAGGTTTTGCTGAGCACTGGCACAAGGAGGCCCAGCCAAGCACTGGCCTGGCTTTGTGAGGGAGGTACCTTGGCTCCCATGGTATTTCCTGGCTCTGTTTTAAACTCCCATACGTGCTCCTGATAAGCCACTTTCTGTAACTAGGTGAAATAAACATGTGCTTCGACTGTACCTTGCGCTTGATGTTTTCCAGTAAATGTGCCTTCCCTTGCTTGAAGAAAGGATGCTGGAACTCAATAACTGAGCTTTTCTCTGCTGTAATGATACCATTCTCCAGAGCAATCACCTTCCTGAAACCATCTGTGGAGACGAAATCAACAAAGACATTTCTTCCAGTTGAAAGTTGACTTGGAACACATACAGCTTAAGAAAGTCCAGTGCTAAAACACCCACTGCACTACCCTTATTGAGAGCAGAAACAATGAAAAACAGCCAAGGTAGCTTTTCTTGTGCTCAATTATTTCATTGCTCTGATCTTCACAGCTAGAGAATATGTCCACAGTACCAGTGCCTGCCCTTGGCAAGCTGCACAGCAGAGGCCAGTGTGTGTCCGTGGGCAAGACAGTCATGGCCAAACCATCACAGCCATGTACAAACCTTCACAACAGTTAGTTAGAAATGAGATTTATTACAACATCTTGAATAGAATTATGTCCCAGTGGATGCAGAGGAATGGTACACGTTCCCTTTAACCCCTGACAACTACCTATCAAAACAAATGGTGTCATGTACCACCATGGTCTACAGAATAAAGCAAGGCAGAGAAGTTAGTTCCTTGCCTGCCTATGCAAACATCTGCAGCAGAGCACCTTCTTCATATTAGACTGTCTGCACAAAGTAAGATACTGCCAGTTCTATTTCCATCACTGCTCAAACACCACAGGGTAGATGCATGATTCAGCTGACAGGCCAATCCATGTCTCTTCTCAGTGAAGGTTTTAGTACAATTAATGCACTCCAACTCTTAGAAAGCCAGGATAGATCCAGCAGGAAAAGGAGATTGCCACTACATTGTGTATCTACATAGGAACATTTGCTTTTTTTTTTCATTTATCCTGGCTACAAGGGAAGAGACAATTGTTTCTTTGGATTATCCTCTATCACTCAAGTGATGGATCTTACAAACACAAGCACACAACACAAACAGAAGCATCTACCCTCTGCCCAGAGACTAAACAGATGTGCTACATGTTACAAAACCTATACAGGCATCAGCTAGAGGGATGAGACAAACTTATGGGCAAGGACAGAGAGCTCCTCCCTGTCAGTCTGAAATTCCAACTAAGGCAGCGCCTCCTTTGCTATTTGTCCCTCCACTGGTCCCAGAAGCTCCTGCAGTTATTCCTGTTGGTTGATGCAGCACTGCATGCTGTACTGTGCCCCTGAGCCACTGTCACTGCACCCCACTGCCTGGCCATGCTATAGTACATGTGCTATGCAATGCTGCCATATGATGCTCACAGGTTGAGCAAAGAAAACAGAATGAGAACTGTAGTTCAGCTTGGCCCATCAGCAAAGCTGATGATCTGGTTCCAACACAGCAAAGCAGGCAAGAGCAGTGGTAATCCCAAAATCCAGGCAATTATTTTTCACCTTCTAGGTGTATGGATGCACACACAGCCTCTATTCCCCTGGGTACACGTTTGCTGTAAGAGCAATGTTGGAGCTCAGGGAACCTCACGCTACCTTTAGGCGCCAGCACATATTCTTACAGCTCTTACTCAAAAGGGCTTAGAGCTAAAACACAAGACCCAAACACTAAACCAAGCTCTACCATCAGTCTTTTCTTTTGCAAAGCAAACTTAAGGCCAGGGTCAGCTTTTTAGTGATGAAAGGCTTGCCAAGTCCATTTGCTTGTTTAAAGCAGCTATGAACTTGGCAGGGTGTGTAGGAACCGCTGATGCTTACACATGTTGAGCTGCCGTATGAAGCTGGAGATATTGTTGTGTTTGAAGTACTTGGGGAGCAGCTCCTTGGCAAACCTCTGCTCATCCAGAATGCAGAAATTCTCGCCATTCTAGGAAATAAACAGAAGTAACAGTTAGTGAATAAGCACAGCTTTTCTAAGGTGTTGTTCTTAAATGAAGATCATAAATCAGAAGAGACTGTTCTGACAGCAGAGAAGGGCAAAAGGCTTCAGCAGTGAACGATCTGTGGGAACACTTCTGAGTACTTGTGACTGGACTAAAAATTTTGAATTCAAAGACAATTACATGGAACACTTCTATTGAAAAAAGAATCTTTTTTAAACCCCTGACACACTGATCTTAATCCATAGCAAAACTGTTCTAAAAACCTGTTCCCTTTGTCCCCAGGAAACATAAACATTGCACAAGCCCAACGGAATTCACGCTCCTAATGAGATTTCATCTCCCTTCATCAGACTGCCCAGCTCCTGACAAGATTCTTCCATTGTACGTGCTATGTCATCACTAAAAATAACCACGGAACGTTGCTGAGTTACCGAAAGTTCAGACAACACAACCCAGCGGTGACCAGGGGTAAGCGTGACACCAGCAGTGCCAGATTCATTATATGCTCAAAATCAAACTTCCTGGAAACAGGAAGAGCTTTTTGCATCACTTATATTGTTAATGAAGGGAACAAAAAGACTGCGTTTCTTTTCATCTTTGCCTTTGTAAAGGGCAAACGGCTGGGAAAAAAAGTGGATAAAAATCCTACGGAATTAAAAAATGACAGGGAACAAAAATAAACACAGTGCGTGTCTGGGCTGTCTGGTCGGTGTGTCCGTGCCCTAAGCCCGCGGGGCACATCTGTCTCCGCTCCGGAAGGAAAATTGACAGTTAATGGCTCCTGACAGCGTCCTTTCACCACCCGGAGCCGCTGACGGGAATTCGGGACTGTCCCCAGGGGATGTCCCGCTGCTCCAGCGCCGCCGCCGCGGGCCGCACGCGGGAGGGGCCCGGGCACCGGGGGAGGCCCCGGGCACGCCTGTCCGCCAGCACCACCGCAAGCGGGGCGGGGAAGCGGGCCCGGCACGCTCCGGGCAGCCAGGGACCCTCCGGCACCGCCCGGCCCGGCGTCCCCACCACCCTCGAGTCCTTCGCGCGGGCCTCCCCGGGCCGGGCCCGAGCGGCCACCTCACCCTGCTCCAGCAGATGACGTCGTCGCTGTCCGGATCCTCCAGCAAGGCCCAGAGCTTGGCGAGGAAACCGGGCACGGGCACGGGTCCGGGAGCGGGCGGGGCGGGGGCGGCGGGGCCGCGGGGCAGCGCGGGCGCCTCCCGCATCCTCGGACCGCGACGGGCCGCGCGAGCGGGGACGGGCCGCGCGGGGCCGCGCGACGCAGCCAGGGGCGGGGCCTCCGCGCGGAGCGGCCCCTGATTGGCGGAAGCCACCAAGCCCCGCCCCTCGCCCCGGCGGCCGCGAGCGTGACTCTTGTTGTGCTCCCGGGGGAGCGCGCGGCCGCGTGACGTCACCGCACGCATTTAAAGGGACCGCAGCCGCCGCGCCCCCCCCCCCGCCCCTCGGTTGCGCGGTCCCTAAAGAGCGCCCGCCCGGTGCCGCCGCTGGTCCCGCCCAGCAGGTGGGTGCCGCTGGCCGCAGCTCTGCCTCCGCCCCCGACCGCCTTCCCGGGGCTCCCACCTCCGGGGGCCGAGCCCTGGGCGGGGCGGGCAGGTGCACGCCGCGGGTCGGGCTCCGCGTGCGCGGCTGAGGCGCGGCCGGGCCGGGGCACTCCCGCAGGTGCGGGGCGGAGCAGCCAGGCCCGCCCTGTGGGCGGGAGCGGGCGCGGTCGGCGCTGAGGGGCCGGGCTGGGCTCGGTTGGGCTCGGTCAGCCCGCGGAGGCAGCGCCCCTTTGTCCCTCCCGGGCTGGTCCCCGCCGGCGCTCCGCGTCCCGCTCTGCAGCCCCGCCGCGCTCCGCACGTAAGGGATGAGCCGTCCGTCCTCCTGCCTTCCTTCTGTGCTTTCCCCTCCTCTCGGGCTGTGATTTCCCTGCAGTCAGGGGTCGGGGGATATCCCTGCATCGTCCGCCTGGATCAGATAGGAGTTGGATCCCACCAACCCGCCTGAAATCTGATTTCCGTTCATTCGCGACTCCTGTGCTGTCGGGGACCCGGTAAAGGGCAGTCCTGGGGGAGGATTTTGCTGTAAAGTACAAGGTTCAGGGATGGATGTAATATAAAACTTGGATTGGTTTTAGTTTTCTTTTATTTTTTTTCCTTAATTAAGGCAAATATTAATATCAATGAAAAATTGAAAACAAAAACTTTTGAAACGAATTTAGCTACTTTCACCTTTCGCTAGTCGATTAGTTACTGTAAAGGGCATGTGAGCACAGACTTTGTGTCATCTGCGGCATCGCCATTCAGGGATATTTTTTGATGTTACTTAGAATTACCCAAGAGGTGTGTGCGATGTTGTGGTCCAACTCCAAGCAGAGTCCAGGTGGGACTCTTGTGAAGGCTGTCCCGAAGACTTGTCCTTGACTCCTCAATGGCAGAGCACAGCACAGAGCCCTTAGGATGCCCCACTGGTGGCTGTGTGTGCCTGCCCTGCTGGGTGCGGTGAGCAGGGGCTGTGGCACGGCGGGTTTGTCTCCCTGGGCACTTTTCACACCCAGCTTTGAGAGCCGCTCTTCTGCCGTGGTGCGGTACTGCCCGCACAAAGCGTCGGGATGAGAGCACACACGGAAGCCTGGCCCGGCTTCCTGGGCTCGGCGGCTCCGGGCCTTGAGGAGCCACCCTGGGTGCAGGAAGCTCCCGCGAACTTTGCCCTGAGCAGACAGAAAGGCCATAGCTTGGGCTGAGTCAGGCGCATCCCGCTGCCCTTCCCTCGGGGTGGGTGCTGGCAGGGTGGCAGGTTTCAGGCTGAGGACTGGCGCTGCTGTTTCTTTCTAAATTACTGTTTCTTTCCACATTGCTGTCACCATTGCCTTTTGCTGGTCTGCTGTGTGAAACAGCACAGGTATGGCTTTCCAAACTCCTTCCTTTGAATCCATGTTGGTACAGAGTGAGTCAAAAAAGGTGTTTTACCTCCTTGTGCACAGCAGCAGAGAATAAGTCAGTGACTGAATAGTGTGTAGGGGTGGGCATGACCCAATGTGCTGCTGTTGTTCCCACACTGCTGAAGCCACTTTGAAGGGACTGTATCTGAGTTTTATCAGGTGTATAACCAGGAGCTTCTGGAAGGGACTGGCTGATGGAGACACTGGAACAGAGCTATACTGTGTTGATGGATCCAAAACATCTCAGATTTAGAGATACCTACAGCTCCCTTCTGAGAAAGGAGGGAAAGAAGGTGTCTCCAAACTTTGTCCAATTTAATGATTATTTGGAAACAGCAATACTTGATTTTCATTATCTTCTGAGAATAGCACAGCATGTTTGGAAATCAAGAAGTGAAGCTTTGGAAGGTGTTCAGTCCATTGCCGTGTGCTGGGGTTGAATCATGTCTGTTGGGTATCAGATGTTAGAAGAGGTTTCAAAGCAGCTCTGTGTCGCTGTGCTGACTGAAAGCTTACAGATTATCCAGACTTGCTGCAGAAAAGCCTTATACATTCATGTTACTGTTACAAAGACAGAATAAATAATGACAGTCTCTTTATGACAAACCTTTGCCATAGTGCTGTGTCACCGTCCCTTTCTGTATGAACACGAAAACTGATTCTTCTGAGTTTTCTTGCTAGGTCATGTTTCTTATTCTCTTGCTTTCTGTTTCTCTGCTATTTTGAGTTGCTGTTACATGTCTCAAGAGCTGTGTCTCAACATCTCATTTGGGTGCTGTTTGTTTGTTGGCTACATCCAGCTTTCTTAAGAGTATCATTGTGTGAGACCTTTGTAGACATTTTCACGTGGTTTTTAAATGCGGTTTAATCCTTCCTTATCTTTTGGTGTAATTCTACTGCCCCATATTGCACCAGCTTCTCCTTCATACAGACAGTTCTTTGAGCCCGTATTCACACAAGTGTGTTTTGATGATTTCAGACAGTTTCCCCAACTTTTTCCCAACTCTAAATAGAGTATTTCTGGTGGTTATTGCCAACAAGCTTGGTGTCAATTGGAAGCTTTATGAGTAAGCTACTTATTGATCAAAATCATGGGGAAAATGATGGTACAGAAAGGAAAAACCTTGTGCAGCCCATTTGAGATGTACTCTTGGACTACAGATAGCCTCTCCTTAAGAGTCATGCTTAAAGAAATGAAAATTTAAAAGAATTTCATAGTGACTAAATTGTACTTCCTCAGATGACTTAGAAAAGAGAGATCTGGGTGAGAGTTTTAAATATATATATACTTACTCAGGACTATTTCCTTGAGCTTTGTATGTGGAACTGTAAGATGATTTGAAATGTGAGCAGTAGTGAAAAAAAGGCTAATTAAATTATTATGAGAGCAGCACATTTGGTATTGGGGACTCATTACCGAGGCATGATCTCCATCAACCTTGTGTGTCAACTTTGTTACAGGAGGGATTTTCTTCTTCAGTATTTGAGTAATGATCCCAATAGTACTTACACCTGATTTCTTCATACTTTCTCAAAATGTCCAGCACCTTCAAACCAAATGGTCATAATTCTGTTTCATTCTTTTTGTGTTTCCCCAATAGGTGTAGCTTCCAAAAGCACCTTTCAGGCTGGGATGGGATCAGTCTGGTGGTTGCTACTCTGCATTTCCATGCTGTCACCCACGTTTGCTGGTGGTGTCACCCGAGTCTATTACCTGGGGATCCATGAGGTGGACTGGAACTATGCTCCAACAGGGAAGAATGTGTTTGCCAACCAGGCTATTGCAAGTAACCAGTACGTTCACTTCTAGCAGAATTTAGTCTGGGGCTGGCTTTAAGCTGTCATTTGATGTGTGATTTAATGCAAGTATTCTGGGGCATCTGAGCAAGCAAAAGACACACTCTTGTAGATTCTGATCTTTATGAGCTTAATGTTTAACTTGTTTTATGCTCCTGTGGTAAAACCTGTGTCAGTGGGAAAAGGGATGGTCTGGAGAGTCCAGAGCCCATACACTAGAGAAGTGTATGGAAAACAAACAGGGAACAGAAAATAGAGCAGATACAGGACACATTGTTCTAAAATAGCCTAGATTTTGCAATGCTCTACCCTGGAGTTTCATTTTGCTTAGTTCCAGCTGGTGATCGGCTTGTTTATCCTGAAGCATGATGATTTTTCATCTTTGTATAAATGACTTCACAGAGCCAGCTTGTTTTTGTTTCAGTGGAATTTCAAGCCTTAGACTTAATGGGACTTCCTGCATGGGATTTTGGTGGCTGTTTGAAAAACATTTTTGTTTTTCTTGCAAAACTAATTCTGGAAACTGCAATAATTGGTTTGAGTTACTACACAAACAGTGTTTTGGGTTTAGCTTTTAAAACATCATGCCTTTTTCTTTGGTCGATTTTTTTGTGTGTGGTTTGGGTTTTTTTTTAAAGATTTCCATAAAATTTTAAAGGCATTTGTGCTTTATTTCCTTGCCCTCATTTTCTGTGGAAGATGGCTGGTATTTTTTGACCTGCTCTCAGTTCTTTACCCCTCCATAATAACTAGCACTCAGATTCAGACACCTTCAGAAACAGCACAGCAGGAGCAGGAAGGGTGTGCAGAGACATCAAGATCTGTCAGTTTAGCATGGAAAAGTCTCTGTTCTCTGGAGATGCTGTGTAGATATAAATAAGTTCACAGGAAACACCCCAAAATTCAGGGTTAATAAAGATGTTACTGCTGACTCCTGAAGCAATAATGAATGCAGTGGATTTTGCTTGGTTTCTTTCATAATATATGAAGAGAAGGAAATAAAATTCAGGGCCACTGAACTTAAAAGCAATTTAAAAACTGTTGTCACTGCAAGCAATTACTTAATGGGGTCTATTTGTACAATGATTGTAAAAATGAAACTGCTGGCAATTAGAAAGGGATGAGATGTTGATATGATTGATAGACGTAGCATGTTATTTCAAGGACACTTTTTGTTGGGAAGAAATGGACTGTGTGGGGAATAAGAAGCACATCTGTAAAATGAAGTGTGAATTATCTAAAACTCTTTGCTGATAATGGCTGCAGGGATGACTTGGCAAAGGGCTGAACTCTGCATTGTAGAGCTTGTAGAGCCAAGCCCTGCCTGTTTTTGAATGATGAGGCCAATGCTCCATATTTGAGTCTCCACTGTTCATTCTCTGAGATGTGCATTAGAGTTACCTCCCTGCCAGGGCTGCTTTGCTGTGGGTGATCAATCCAAAGGGGGAAGTGAGGGGAGCGACCTTGGCTCTCGTTTAGCCTGGTTCCATTAATACCTGGACTGTGATTCATCTCTTATCTATTAAGAATTACCCATAAAGAGCAAATATGCTTGTGAGTTAAACTTTAGTACCACTATGAGGTTTTAACTCTGGAAGCTGGTTACGTGCTGGGTATGTACTTGCCTGTCTTATCTGCCACTCTGGAAGGAGTTTGGAAACTGTTGAGTAGAGAATCATCTTTCAGACTTCAAATTTTGGCCAGAGAGCTCAGGATTCCACTCTACTTGCCTTGTGATTTAGCTGGAAATGCTACAAAGGAATCAAAGAGTTTTGAAGAATCCAGTGAAGGCTGAAGGAGGCATGAGAAGGGTTCTCCCTGTGACACCTACATGGGATTGTCTGGGAAGCACTGACCTTCCCAGTTCTTGTTTGTAGGGCACAGTTCAGGGTGCACTTTGTCTGTTGGTGAAGAGCTGGGGTTGAGGTTGTGGCCGTGCATGGGTGGCTTAGAGCATCCCAGGGGTCCTCTAATGCTAAAGCTTTTGTTTGTACCCCGGAAAGTGGGGTGTCACCATCACTCTGCTGCAGTATTGACCAGCTGTTGTGTATAATGATGACTCACAGTGCCTTTCCCTTTGAATTCAACAGCCAGGCCTCAGCATTCCTGCAGTCTGGGAAAGACAGAGTGGGAAGCACATACAAGAAATCTGTCTATAAACAATACACGGACTCCACGTACACCACTGAGATCCCCAAACCTGTCTGGCTGGGGTTCCTTGGGCCTATCATCCGAGCAGAAGTGGGGGATACCATTCAAGTACACCTAAAAAATTTTGCTACTCGACCATATACAATCCATCCTCATGGTGTTTTCTACGAAAAGGACTCTGAAGGTAAATGAGCTACTGCCATCATGGAGACAGATTTTTCTCACTGGGAACTTAGGAGTATGCATGGGGGAAAACTGTCCATAAAGCCCCAGCTGGAAAACAACTGCATTTGGATGTTTGGTGAAGGCACCAGGTGTTGGGTTAGCAGGGTCATGGGGCTGGAGTCCTGACCTGGGCCTGGATTTCTTGACTTTAGAACCTCCAAAATACTGATCAACTCTAGAGATCGTAGAGAGATTGACTATGAGGCACAGTGCAGAATTGAAGGCAAAGCAGCACTAAGCAGAATGGAAATAATCCTGCTGACTCTGTGCTGACCTGTTTACTGGGCAAGTTGCCTTACAGTGGCTCTGTGCCTCGGTGCCTCTTTGAGGAAGTGATGATTAAACAATATTTCAGCCTTGGGATGGCGAGTCTCAGCTCAGGATAAGGTTACATGTGTGGGCATCTTGGCTCTACTTGAATGGATGTTGTGATTGCTCAATTGTTCTAGGATCCCTGTATCCTGATATGTCCCCCCAGGATCAGAAGAAGGATGATGCTGTTTTCCCAGGAAAGAATTACACCTATACTTGGACTGTCCCTGAAGATCACAGTCCAACTGATGATGACCCAAACTGCTTGACCTGGATCTACCACTCTCATATTGATGCACCAAGGGACATTGCATCTGGATTAATTGGGCCTTTACTCACATGTAAAACGGGTAAAAACACCAAGAGAAAGCAGCTGAGGCCTGCCATTCCATAATGCGAAGGTCTTGTGTTGACATGAATAAGGATAAGAAGATCCTCTGGTGTGCAGCTCCCAGATTCAGGGAGAAGTGCAGCTTGGTTAGAGAGGACAGTACCTGGGTTCTATCTGGATTCTTGTCATTGCATTGCCATTATCTCTTAGTGGTTGGGCAGGTGAGCTTGCAGGCCTCTTGATCCAAGAGAGCTGCTTGAATCCATGTTAACAGCAATACTCTTGTCCAGGATCTAGTTTGTGTATGAAAAGCATGGCACTTGGTTTCAGGGAGTGAGAAGACTGAAGGTGTTGTAGTTGAGGCCTGCAGTGGCAGAGCTGCTTGGGAGAGAGAACTGTATGGGCAGGGGTATTTTGGAAAAGGGTGAGCTCACTGCTCTGTCTGTGGTGAGCTGTGAGGATGGTGGGAAAGCATCTGTCTCCAACTCATGTGACAAGACTTACTCTGCTACTGCTGTTCTGATCTCTTGCCTGATGTATGATTTTCTGCGTGAGTGATTTTCTGCATTCGTTCCTCTCTCCTCTCAGGAACACTGACTGGCAGCTCTCAAAGACGCTGGGATGTGGATGTTGATTTCTTTCTGATGTTCAGTGTGGTGGATGAAAACCTAAGCTGGTATCTGGATGACAACATTGCATCATTCTGCACAGATCCTGGCTCTGTAGACAAAGAAGATGAGGAATTTCAGGAGAGCAACAAAATGCATGGTCAGTGTCACCTCTGTGAGGCCACTGTGTCTGCTGAGATACTCGGGAGTGTCAGTGCTCCAGGATCTGCTCCGAGATCATGTGCTTAGCAAACACTATCTCAGGGACAGGGCAATGACTCCAGAAAATGGAAGTATTGTTTTGGTTTTATCTTTGGCTCGAGTGAGCTTTTATACCCTTTATTATAGTAATGAGCTGTGGAGCTGGGCTCTCCAAAGCAGAAGAGGAGGAGTTCTGGTTAGGTCCATACTTCTATGTGTCTGTGCTGTCACCTGATGGCCCCTTTTCTGCTCTCTAATTTTGGCTTGCTTGGTTTTGCAGCTATTAATGGTTATGTGTTTGGCAACCTCCCTGAGCTGAAGATGTGTGCTGGGGATTCTGTTGCATGGTACCTCTTCGGGATGGGCAATGAAATTGATGTTCACACAGCCTACTTCCATGGGGAGACACTCAAAATCCGTGGCCACAGGACAGATGTGGCCAGCCTCTTCCCAGCCACTTTTGTTACAGCAGATATGACCCCCAGAAACCCTGGGCGATGGCTGCTGAGTTGCCAGGTCAATGATCACATACAAGGTAAGGCAGAGGGTGGAATAGGTCCTGGATTCTGTGTCCTCTGTTTCTGATGTACATGATGTACAGTGTGGTAGGGAACAGTGCCTTGGGCATGGGGAATGTCCCCAGATGAGTGGGTGATGCCTTGTCTTGTAAAAATAGGAGTGGGCTGGTTAGTAATGTGCAGGGCAGCTTTGTCAAGTGGGGCTGACTTATACCATGGTGTGATGTTTGATGTTTGGTACAGCTGAAAACTGAGATGAGTCAGTGCCTTAAGAGCTCAGGCCCCTATAAGAGACTCTTTCATGATAGATTTGAGGAGCAGAGCACAAGACTCTGGTCACTCTGTCCATACTTCCACAGCATCCAGTACCTAAGGTTGGAAGTTCTGCTCAGTGACACAAAACTCCTTGCTGTGGAGTCACTTGCCTTCTCCCATCCCTGTAGCTTTTGGGACAGCAGAGGGAAGGTGGGACTGCCCATTGGGCTGGCTGGAGGGGCTAAGTGAGTGTCCACCTTCATGTCTTGGCCAGCTGGGATGGGGGCACTCTATGAAGTCCGGCCCTGCTCTCGGCAAGCTGCAGCACCCAGCCTGGAAGGGAGAGTTCGGAAATACTTCATAGCTGCCAAGGATGTGCAGTGGGACTATGCACCCTCAGCACGTGACCAGCTCACTGGGAAGCAGCTCAGTGACACAGGCAGGTGAGTGAGAGGCTGCTGGGCTTGGCAGTTTTTGGGGAATCTGGCCTGTATCAAGAAGGCTGCTCACGAAAACATGGAATTTCCTTTTTTTCAAAATACCTCCCTGCTGCTCACATGGGGTACATTTCCTGGGAAGGCTGATCACCCCGTCTACAAAGGGAGGCTGCTGTAGCTGGACTGCACTGAGAGCAGTACAGGTACCTGGGACTTTCTCATAAGAGTGATATGTGGCACAGCTGTGCCCACAAGCAGCAGAAGTCCCAGCAGATGTACATTATGAGCTGCCACATTTGTCTCTGGGCTTCATTTCTGCTTGCTGTGACTAACCTAGGAACAGATTGATCTATTTGAGAAATGATTCAAAAATCCCCTGGTGCAGCAGACACAGGGTGGCAGAGTGGGCCTGCAGATGGGCCTCAGGCTGGTGTTGCTGCAGGAAGCAATTTCTAGGAAATCAGATGCAAAGACTTGGATGGCAGCCCTCCCTCCATCCCATGGTCAGGTGACTGGCATAATTGAGAGACTTCCCATTCAGTCTTTGGCTAACTGAAAGAGATTATTCTCCTTCCACAGAGATTACTTCCCTTCCCTAGTAATGTGTTAGAGAGGATATACCTTATTCAGATGGAGAAGAGGAAATGTAGAGTGGTTAATGATTAACTCAGTGCCATGCAGCAAGCCTCGCAGACCTTAGACCTGTGAGCTGGCCTTGTAACTGCACTGCCTCTCCTGCAAGGCTTGTTACTTATATTTGGTGAGGGTGGTAGTGGAGGAAATAAATACCTTTACAGCTGTTTATTTTAGTTGTGACTGGGGCTGCCTCCAGTTTCTGAAGAGGTTGGAGTTTTAGCATTGCCTTTCCACTGACTGCACTGCAGTTTTGTTCATTCCTTCACACATCTTGTGCAGTGATGCTCATCACACCTGGCAGGTTCACCTGGGACAGGGCTGTGTGCTGCAGATGCTCCCTGAACACACAGGTGGATGAGTCTGTAAGGGCAAAAAAGCTTAGCAGAGTCAAAGCTGTGCTTGTTCCAAACTAGAGGTGCTGTCCTTGTCTGAAATACTGTTTGATTTGGAGATACTGATGGCCTTGCCAGCGGGAGAAGGGGAACAGGGCTGATTCTTCTATGACATGACCTGATATTTGCTTTTTGCATTTAGTCCTGCTGAGCAGTATTTCAAGCGTAGCCTCTACCGAATTGGAGGTGTCTATTGGAAGGCAAAGTATGTGGAATATACTGATGGGAGTTTCCGTGAGGAAAAGCAGCAATCAGCAGAAGAGAAACACCTTGGAATACTTGGTGAGAATTTTATCCAGGAGCACAAATCCTCTGTCAGTGTCTGTGAGAAGGATGCTGATGCTGGGAGTCCCAGGTGGCTGTACCTGCCTGCTCATTTTGAGGGTCAGGGAGGGGCACAAGAGATGCTTCACAAGTCACATCTGAGAGCAAAGGGAACAGGCCAAGGTGCAGGGTGATAGAATGGACAGAATCACTTCAGGGGTTATTCTAAAGGTGTTCTAGAGGTAAGAGCTGAGGGGCACACATAGCATGTGTGAATAGAGCTAAACAGGTCACAGCAATAGCTCCTGGTTATGTGTTTTTGACTGAGCCTCTTCAAGGCATGCTGCAAGCGCCATGTTCTCACAGAGAGCTTTCTCTCCTGAATGAGTGCTTGGGGACAGGCATGGTAAGGGCTCATAACTCCTCTCTGGCTGGTGGGTCATGGGCTTACAGACTCTGGTGGGCTTGGAGAGCATCTCACACCTCTGAGGCCATGTGTTTGGGTGGCTGAGGAGGCCTAGCGTAAGTGGGAGAGAGACATGGGCCTATCCTGAGGGCATCCCAGCACAGCTGGCTGTTCTGTTATTTCCCTGTGTGAAGGTGTGATGCCTCTCTGAGTTCTCCTGTAGACTCAAACTGCTTTCAGGCAATCCTTGCCAGCCCCTGGTCCCACTGAGCTCCCTTCAG
Source organism: Sturnus vulgaris (assembly GCF_052056855.1). Taxonomy (NCBI): domain Eukaryota; kingdom Metazoa; phylum Chordata; class Aves; order Passeriformes; family Sturnidae; genus Sturnus; species Sturnus vulgaris. The sequence goes on along the minus strand of NC_142256.1, from coordinate 11,364,541 downwards.
CAGCAACAAGGCCAGGCCATCTGCTGCCTCTCATCTTTGGCCCTGCAGCTTGGAGGAAGGTGCCCTGTCTGCTTTGGTTTGCCTGGGTAAATGCTCTGTTGCTGATATGCGCTCTCTGCTATATTCTAGGTCCAGTGATCAAAGCTGAAGTTGGAGACACCATCCTGGTGACATTTTTTAACAAAGCCTCCTGGCCCTTCAGCATCCAGCCACATGGAGTGTCCTATGGGAAGGAATCAGAAGGGATGTGGTACCATGATGGTTGGTGGATCCCTTTTTTTGAGTACACCCCCATCACCCTTCAGAGGTGCTGAGTGTTTGGTTGACACGAATGAAGTAAAGCCTGCTCTGAAAGTAGCTGGTGAGAGGGTGTAACTGAGTTTGTGCAGGGACTTGGGAATAACCCTGTAATCCCTGTTTTAAAGGCTTGTCCCAGAGTGGGGTTTCTGTGGCACCACTGCACAACTTCACGTACCGCTGGACTGTGCCAAGCCACGTGGGGCCCACGTCCAGTGACCCTCCCTGCCTCACCTGGATGTACAGCTCAGCTGTGAATCCTGTCAAAGACTCCAGCTCAGGCTTAGTGGGGCCTCTGCTCATCTGCAAGTCAGGCACTTTGGATGAAAACAACAAGCAGGTAAAGGGGTTTTCCTGCCCTGTTCCTACCAGGTTTTTGCTTTCATGTAGAGAAAAGAAGCATCAACAAAACATTAGGGAGCATATTAAAAACAAACATGCGGTAGTTTAAGTCTGGGAGAGTCAAATCAAAGCCTTGTTGGCCAAGTTAATGCTGGTACAGCTGGTGCCCAGGTCTCCCCTAGGAAAGGCCAGTAGTGTTCTGGGCTCTCTAGAGCTGCCCTCAAAATATTCCTGAGCTCTGCTTTTAATTCACAAACAAACTTTGCTGAACAACTGTACCTTGGAAGAGTTATTGGTAACTCTTGTTCTGAGGCTTGTGTAGCAGGCTGCTTTCAGAGAGGCATGTGGAATAGTCCTTGCAGTCCCAGAAACACTGAAAAGACATTTTTGCTTACAGATGTTCTGCTTGGGTGATAACAATGCTTTGAGGTTTTGGTGAGCCTCATTTATTCTGCCAGAGGAGTTAATTTTCAAGCAGAGCTGGCTACAAAAAAAAAAAGCATGTGAAAATCCATGTCAGTCTTGTGCTTTTGATGGAGAGGTGAAACCAGAAGGGCAGCCAGAACTTCCTCTTGGAATTTCATTCAGGAGTAGTCTATTCCTGGCAGTAAATGTAGGGAAAACTGTAAATTGAAATCCATGGGGTGGTACCAGGCAGAGGAGCAGAGCCTTGTTGTGAAAGACAGCAGAGGGCAAATCAAACCCCCACTGCCATCCTGCAGCATGGCTTGGGGAGCAGTGACAGATCTGGGGATTGCTGTTCTCAGAGCCTTCCTGGGGGAGCTCACATTCAGTGGGGGCACCCTGTGACTAAATTACGAGTGCAGAAGATATCAACATGCTACCCAGGGTGAAAATTTGGCTCTGCTGAGCAAATTGGGAATACATACAGTCCTCGAGGTGAAGGAGCTGTGATAATGATAAACATGGGCAGGTATTGGAAGGGTGTAAGCAAAAGAGACAGACCTTTGTAAATGTAAGACAGGGAAAAATCACCTGGGGTGGAAATTCCAGTGCCACAGTCTTAGGTAAACCTTTAATGAATGCTTAATTGTGGAAGGTGCATAGCCACTGCTGTACCTGTGCTGCAGCCTGGGAATTGCTCACCACCTCAGCATGCTGGCTGCCTGTGTGCTGCTGGGGACAGTGACACCAGTGGGAGAGTCTGGACACCATCACAATGTTCTTTTAGTGGGGAAACACCATGCTTTGGAGTGCATTTCTTAGGAGAATTAACACTGTCAAGGATTTAGGTTAATTATAAAATCTCCAGTCCAGGCTTAGTGGTGCGTTTTGTGAAATAAAAGAGGAATGTTCAACATGAGTAAAGGGATGGAGTCCTGTCTCTCAATGAGCCATGTTTTAAAATAAAGGGGAATACAAGAGCCAAGCAAAACAGCTTTAACTCTAAGGATAGTTAATTGTTGTGTTTTAAAAGCTAACAGCCATCATTGTAATTATAGAAAGGGATCAACAAAGAATTTTATCTTCTCTTCAACGTGTTTGATGAGAACCTCAGCTGGTATTTAAATGCCAACATAAAGTACTACTTGAGGATGGAAGAGACATCTGTGGAAAAGGATGATGGCTTCGAGGAGTCCAACAGGATGCATGGTATGATTGGATGCTGCTCTATGACAGTGGGGATGAACCTGCAGAGCACGGGCTGGTGTTCTCCTAAAGGCTGAGCTGGGGGCTGGAAGGGCTGTGTGGTGTTGGCCTGGAATCAAGCCAGGCTGGAGGCACCAGGTGAGACATGGACAAGCAGCACAGCTGTCTGGAGAAGTGTGCTCTCAGTGTATTCAGGGGTGAATTACAAACAAGTTACCCTTCTGACTGGCAGGCCTGTCCTACGAGGTCTATGCTCAAAATCTCCTGGCTGACACCTGCCTGCAGAGAGTTAATTGCTTTCTCCTTTCCAGCCATCAATGGATTTATGTTTGGTAACTTGCCTGGGTTGGACGTGTGTGAAGGAGACAACGTGTCCTGGCACCTCCTGGGCTTGGGCAGCGAAGCGGATGTGCACGGAGCTGTGTTTCAGGGAAACACCATAGAGATGAACGGGATGAGGAGAGATTCAGCCAATCTGTTCCCTCACACATTTGCCACTGCTTTCATGCAGCCTGATCACAGTGGTGAGTGCCTGCACAGCTGACTGGGCAGAGGGAAGAGTCTCCCATGTGGCAGATTCTCTAGCATGATATGAACTCTTACAGGGTGAGCTGTGTCACAGGTGCTTATTGTGTAAGAAAGCTTCCTGAGGTGATTTAGATGTAGGACTTTGTTGTGCCATTCCTGCTTGATTTCTCCAATGACTGCTTTTAACTTTGGCCTGTGGCAACCAAGCCCCCTAAGCACCACAGAGGTACACCAAGCACGTAGTGACACCAGTCGGGGAAGCAGCTGTTTCCTGGAGTCTTCAAAAGCCACTGATTTCCTTGTTCATCCTGCCTCCCTCAGGGACTTTTGAGATCTACTGCCAGACGAGCAATCACTACCAGTCTGGGATGAGGCAGCAGTACAACGTTTCCAGGTGTGGAAAGGCGGGCAGTGCCTCTGCCCGTCACTACAGGGGAGTGCGGACGTTCTACATCGCGGCCGAGGAGGTGGTGTGGGACTACGCCCCGGACCGCAGCTGGGAGAGAGAACGGCACAACCACTCTGCACAGAGGTAGAGCCCCCCTTCTGGGGAAGCCTGGCAGTGTCCCAGCACACCCTGGTAGAGCGTGGTGGGTGTCTTGGCCACCCTATGACCTGGTGCTGCTGATGGGAGCACAGCCCTCCACATCATCGTGCTCTCCTTTGCAGCCCAGGTTGGCTCTAGGAGCCCCTTCAGCTTGTGAACCCCCTGACAGACGTTAGTTGTTTGTTCTCCTTGAGGTTTTGGTTATCTCAGCACTCGTTCTGCATTTCTCAGCTATGCTGATGTGTTTCTGAACAACGAGAATGGACTGCTCGGCTCCAGGTACAAGAAAGCAGTTTACAGGGAGTACACAGATGGCACTTTCCAAACCCCCAAGGCCAGGATAAGTCGTGATGAACACCTAGGGATACTGGGTAAGGATGTGTGCAGAGGGTTCACCTTCCTCTCACACAGCAATGGGACTGGGGCTCTAAAGCTGCAGTGGCTCACAGCTGTAATCTGAAGGCTCACTGGATATTTAGGCATCTGCTGTGTAAGTGCAATGTGTCCTACTCACATTTGCCACCTTGGAGACAGCAGTTAGAAGACTCCTGTGCACAGCTTGTAGGAAAGCCTGAGCTTTTCCACTTGCCTTTGCACCAGTGTTCTGTCATAGGCTGGGCACAGCATGTTTCACAGCTGCGTTTCTCTGATTGTGGCACTGAAACAACCACTGACTTCTGGAGAGGGGTCTGAGAAATAGAGGGGAAAATCTGTAGCTGTGAGAAATGCTTCTGGGGCAAAAGCAGGCAGTCTTGGGAAGTGGAGGAGTATTTTGTACTGACTAGTGGAGGTCTGTGGAGACAGAAATCTGTGTTATGAACCCAAGGCTGTGAGTGGTGTCAGGGCAGCCAGGCTGAGGCAGCATCTGCCACTCAAAATAGGCTGCAGCTCTGATTTGTGACAGTCGGGCTCAGCTGAGTATTACCACATTTTTTGAAACCAATAGCAAAGGGTGATCAACATGTGACATTTAGCATAATAGTATTCAGAAATCAAGCCTTAGCTGTGCTGGGCCCAGTTAAGATGTGAAATCACCTTCATTCTCCTCGTTGTGAAAATCAGTCCAGTTTCCTAATACTTGAACTGGACTGGCATCCAGTTCTCTTTTTGGGAGGTAGAGAAGAGGAAGGGGAGCATCATAAATATTATAAGGTAATATTTTTTGGGGAGAAGATGTTGAGAGAGGGGTGAGAATATCCCAGGAGATGTGCTGATGGATTTTGCTGGTCTCAGAGTACACTCTTCCTGTCTCAAGGCCCTTTTCTGTGGGCGGAAGTGGGCGATATTCTCAACATCGTGTTCAAGAACAACGCCTCGCGACCCTACTCTGTCCATGCACACGGGGTGCTGGAGCAGCAGGCTGGACATCCCCAAGTGGCAAACCCTGGTAGGTCCCTGTCTCTGGTTGCACTCCTGTGTGGGCTCACACAGCTGACTTTATCCCAGAGCCAGACTGGTTTCCTTAAGCAGCATCAGATGCCCTGGTTTTGTTACAGTAGAGTGCTGGAACTGGACAGTAACTGGTCTTTCAGGTCCAGCACAGTTTTAGTGATACCATTTGTGTGGGGATGGCAGCTGTCTGGGACATGTGTAGGACATTCTTCTGTGTGCAGCCTTATCCCTCCCCACACTGAGTGTGGTCTCTCTGTGGGAAGTGGAAGGTGATGGCAGGTGACAGCTCAGCTGGTCCTGGGATGGAGGAGCCTCCTCTTTGGGCTGCATGAGCACAATAGTATGAAAATAGTATGAAATAGGAGAAATGCACAATTACTTGCTGGGATCTGGTTGAAATGGCCACTTTGTCTTGTGATCCAGATGCCTATGTATTTAATTTTTGGTCTCCTCCAACTTGCCCAGACTGTCGAAGCCACAGTCAGGCTGTCAGCCAGATCCTGTCTTTGTGAAATGGGCTGCTAATATGAAAAAAGGAGTGATTTTAAACCCCAATTTGAATCAGCATCATAAATTCACTTTAAAGAAAATAAAGTCTTAAGCTCCATCTGAATGAGCTTCCATGGCTGTTCCATGGTCATTTCCATGGTCAGGTCCAGTCTTGAAAGCAGCAGATAAACCTGCATTGTGCTTGTACCAGACAGTGTGTACATCCTGTGAACCCTCTGACTCGCTCTGAGACAGGAGCTTCCACCCTGCTTTGTGTTTGGGAAAGGCAAGTGCAATATCTGGCCAATACAGAATTGAAATTGGGCTTTGGAGACAGGATTTTCTTTTTCCTTTTGGTTTTGCTGCTTAGTGAGTGGGTGTCACCTGGTGTATGGTGCTGTTTGTCCCTCAGGTGACATTGTGACATACCGGTGGGAAGTTCCTGAGAGATCTGGTCCAGGTCCAAATGATTCAGCCTGTGTTCCTTGGATCTACTACTCTGCAGTGGACCCAGTAAAGGTAAAATAAAAGTTATAGCAAGAAAAGCCTAATTAGACCAATTTTTTACCCCATTTAGAAAACAATGTGAGTTGGGTACAGTTTAGAGATTGGCCCAGCCATGAGGTGGAAGAATCACCTGGTAACATGTCTACTCCTTGGAGAGGAAATAATCTGAATTTGTCCTGATGTCTGTCCTTATTTTTTTCCTAACAAACCTTCATAAAACAATTCCACCATCTCTCCTTGCTACTAACCTTTCTCCAGTTATTTGTAGGCAGTCTCCCAGCTGGTCATGGTTTCTACTGGTGGGAGCCATAGGGCTAGTCTACAAAAGGCAGAAATTGTCCAAAATAAACCTTATGAATAAAGCAAGCAGATTTGATCATTTCTAGAAGTGTCATAGCATTGATTTCACAGGGCAACAACCTGGAGGAACCTGTAATAAACCATCACATTCAACCCAGAAATAATAGCCTTTTTATCTCAAGTTGCAGATGTTTTTGCAGTCACTGAATGGAAAATACTTTGATCCCATCCATATTTATGACTCGGATTTGCATTTATAAGAGCACGTACAGTTTCTGTTCCTGTGCTTCAGTGGCTGATGTTCTCCAACAAGAATACTTGTACAGCGGCACTGGTTGTTTTAAGTGGGGTGATGTGGGAATAGGAAATGATTGCTGAAAGGCAGAGAACTGTCATAAAAGAGGGTGAGAGGGTCCTTGCCTGAGAGCTCTCCTTCCTTCTGCTTAGGATATGTACAGTGGGCTGGTCGGGCCCCTGAAGGTGTGCCGGAGAGGGGCCCTGCGGTCCAGTGGGACCAGGAAGGATGTGAAGAGGGAGTTTGCTCTGCTTTTCCTGGTTTTTGATGAAAATCAGTCCTGGTACTTGGAGGAGAATGTGGAACGTTTCAGTAAGGGAAATCACACGGAGATCAACCTGCTGGATGAGCAATTTGTGGAAAGCAACAAAATGCACGGTAATGTTGGTGTTGATTCTGCAGCCTCTCTAAGTAGGGAGCCTGGCTTGTGGTGAATGTCCTCATCCTTTTCCATTATCAGTGGCACAAACAAAATTAAACTGTCTGTTCTCAATATTGCAGCACACCTACAGCCCAAATCCTTGATCTGCAGTGAAGGCTGATCATTGTGGCTTTTCCTGTAAGGAGGAATAGCAACATCCAGGCCAGAGAGGCTAATCTCTGATGTGTCTGAGTGACTCAGAAGCGGAAATGAAATCAAACATAAAATTAACTTGTCAGACAAATTTAATTGTTTGTCTCGGGGACCATCAGAGTATGTTAGACTTCAAATTAAGTTTCTGAGCTATATGGCTGCAAGATGTGGCTCAGTTGTTTTAGGCTATTTTTGCCATAGAAGGATGAACACATTTGTTTAAATTAACGTATTATTTATATTAGTTTCTCTCCATATTATATCTAAGATACCCTCAGCAAAACAGGTCCCTTGACAGTTGTGGAGATAAGAATAATGAGTTGCAATTTGTGTACTGTCATTACTGCTGGTTTTGTATGGGTGAGATAAAGACTCTCCAAATACAAGTCCATGAAGGTTAACCTGTAATTGTCAACCCAGTATTACAGCTAGCAGAAACCAGCATGCTGAAGTTGGATACTTGTTTTAGGCTTTACAAAGTGCCCAGGGCAGACCTGGAGTAAAAACCTGGTGCTCTGCCCTCAGATCCTGCCTCTATCCATCCTATTCCCTCTGTTGCCATCTGAGCACGAAAGTCTCCATGTGTGTGCCATAGCAGTCAGCTCACTCCTGTTTTGATCCCTTTCCTGCATGTGCAGTCACAGGAGGATTCCTTCCAGCTGTGCTACTTGAGAGGTGAAGTCCTGTCATGCAGGGATTTTACAAGTGGTTAGAATGTGATGTATGTGGCCAGTCTGAGGCTCAGCAGCACAGGGCTGCCCACTGGCAGGATTTACCCTTTTCAGTGTTCATCAAGGACATTTCTCAGACATTTATGTGTATGTAGGTATACACATGTTTCTACATCATTGGGCTGAAAATGCCATTTTTATTCATTTTGACTTCTAGAAGTAACCACTTCTGCTGCCTGACTGCAGGTTTTCAGCATAGGTAATTTTTGAGATTTATTTGAGCTGAGCAACAGCATGGTCTTGAGTGTAAATCACTTGTCCTGGCTGTGAGCAAATGGATAAGTAGCTGAGCTGAGGGGACTGTCCTGTGGGGGACACTAACTGCTGATACATTGGGTGCTGTATGAACTTTCTAGCCTCTAATTTGCTGCCTTCCTCTGAGGAGGTGCAGCACCCATTCGATTTCACTGACAGCCTTTTCCCCCTCTGTGTTATTCCCTGCACAGCAATCAATGGCAGGCTCTATGCCACCTTACCTGGGCTGACCATGTACCAGGGAGAGAGGGTGAACTGGTACCTGCTGGGAATGGGTCATGAAGTTGATGTCCACACAGTTCATTTTCATGCTGAGACCTTCATATACAAGGTGAGAACATCTGCTGATGGTAAAGCAGATACTGACCACTGATATCAGCACTTTTACTTGACTCTGTATTCCAATGTTTTTTAATGACTCCATAGAAGCTTCACCCAGCTAGGAAAAGGATGTGGTTTTACACATCCCAGTCTGACTCCCTGAGCCTGTGTTGTGCTGAGATGTCCAGCTGAATCCTTGTTAGGGTTATGCATTATTACCAAATTGCTTGTTTGCTTTCCAAGCTGCAGCCCTGGAGCTGCTTTTTGAAAGCTTGTGAGCATTAAAAAGTTGAAGTGGTCCCCAGCAACACTGGCAGAATTTTCTTCCTGAGAAGATGCATTGAGCACTTCAGCTAATGGCCTCCTTTCTCTGACAGAATGGCAAAAGCTACAGAGCAGATGTTGTGGATCTGTTCCCTGGGACCTTTGAAATGGTGGAGATGCTGGTTGGGAACCCTGGGACATGGCTGCTTCACTGTCACGTGTCTGACCATATCCATGCTGGCATGGAGATCCTCTTCACTGTTCTGCCCAGAGGAGGTAGGGAGCTGTCACTGTCAACATCTAGCAGCACTTCCTGCTACTGCTGTGAAATTCTGAGTGTTTGTATCTCAACTCTCTTATGTACTACAAAAAGCCAGTTAAGGGAGCAGATAATTACTTAAGTGGTATTAAATTATGATGTTCCATTTAAATATGGTAATACCTGAAGCTGGAGCTAAAAATGAATTGTTTTCTGGAGTTTACATGACCAGTGTTGTTATTCTGAGTTTGATTTCTAGCTTGTGTCTGAATTGCCATGTTCAGCTCTCAGTCAGTAATTGCTCTTACTGAGAACTAGAAGGTGCTCAGAGGTGAGTGACTCTCAGGACTGGGTTTGGCTGCAATGGAGCCCTCATGGTGATGTGGTTTTAGATGTATTACCAAAACAGTGAATGCCCCAGTGTTTCAGCTGTGGGTGACCAGTGCCTGCCCAGTGTCAGAGCCATCTCTATTTCTCCCTCGCACTTTCCTTTTGAAGGCTGGAAAGGGTTGTGCACTGGAACTGGGGCTTTGCCTGCTCAGCCCAACACCTTCTCACTCTCCCTTTGTTTCCTTTCAGAGTCAGAGCTGGAAGACTTGACTGCCATCCAAGGTATGGTGTGTACAGTACTGCCAGACCCTGTCTGTGGGAAGGGGAACGGGCACATCCCTGAGCAACACAGAGGTTTGGATCTTTGTAAGGGAAGGGAGGAACACACAGCACAAACAGCCTCGACTCTGCCAGCCTGGCAGTGCCTTGGTGTGAGGCCTTGCTTCAGTAGATGACAGGGAGGGCACCAGTCTGTCCTCTGGTGATAGAAATAAGGAAGTTGGGCTGGGTAGGCTTGTTTGCTTGTGTTAGGTGGAAAAGCTTAGGAACCTCACACCGTGTTGTGCCTGCTATGTATGGATTCAGATGCAGAGTATGAGCTTAGGTACTGCCAGAGATTTGGAGGAGGGTGCCTGGGATGGGTTGTCTTCCCTCTTTGGACTGTCAGTGACCCTGTGGTTTAGGGAAATTTCACAATCATCTCTACAAGCTGAAGGGATGGAGTCAGCATGAAAACAAGCACATCTGCCTCCTGCTCTGATGTTCCTCCGAGAAAAGAGCCCAAGCACATGTCTGGAATTTTTTGGGTGTTGTAAAGAACAGATGTGAGAAGACACTTGGTTGAGCAGCACAGGGAGAAGGGGAGTAGTAGTTATGATCCCTTTGAAATTTTCTGTGGTAGAGGTCTGAGTAATGTACACCGGTGGTTTATTTTCCTGGTTTTTCATCTTTTTTCAACTCCATTTTTCAGCTGCTGTGAGGAAATTCAGCTGAGCTGTTTTGAAAGCCAGTTCAGGTCACCTACAAATGCAGCCACCTACCTACAACTCAGCAGGCTTTCTTCACTGTTATTTCAGTCATTTTCTCCTCGACATTTTCCTCACTCAAAATGGACAAACCAGAGGAGGAGTAGGAAATAAGTGAGAGTAGTAGTGACGATATTAAATCATTTGGTTTTATACCATGTGCAGATACCAGCTTGTGTATTTTCACCAGGCAGAAACCTTACTTTAGCAGACAGCCCCTTTTCTCAGGAGGTGGCTGCTGCCTCTGTGTGGAGGCACAAGCAAGCTCAGGATCTTGATGATCCCATGGGCATGGCTGAGTGAGTGCACTCGGTGTGTAGGACAGCAGCCATGGGCACAGGGAGCATGGACTGGGGGAACTGGCAGCAGCCCCAGCCTGGACATATTCTCTGAGCTGCGAACAGCAGTGGCTGACTGGGCTGGACACGTGTGAGACACTGGCAGGTTCTGGGGTGGAGCAGGTTAGGGAAGGAGCCACCCAACTCAAATTTCTGTGTGTGCTCAGGGATGAGGGGCTGACACATGGATGGCACTGGGACCTCCTTTGAATCATTGAATCATTCAGATTGGAAAAGACCTCTAAGATCGAGTCCAACCATTAACTCAGCACTGTCATGTCTACTACTGAAACATTTCTCTAAGGTCCATATCTGAACATCTTTTGAACATTGCCTGGGATGGTGATTCCACTACTTTGCATCATGTTTTTCTTAAAGCTCCTTCGTTGTACTTCTTGAAACCTTTCAATTCTGGTATTGCTGGGTGTTGTTGAAAATATCTTTCTGTTTGTCTCTCAGGGTTGCAGCTTGAGGATGAGGATGAGTCCCAGAAGCTGATGCTTTTTGGATCTAAGGTGACCCAAGAGCAGATAGAGGCCACAGTCATCTCTCTGGCTGTTGTAGGAGTCCTGCTGCTCCTGGCTGCTGGTGTCCTCCTGGGAGCAGTCATCCATCTTGAGAGGCAGAGGAGGTTACGACGCAATCGGAGATCCATCCTGGATGACGGATTCAAACTCGTGTCTCAAAAGAATTCAGGTCTCTGAAAGCCATGTGCAAACATTGGGCTGTGTGCTCGGAGCAGGGGCTGGATCCTTGTCCACAGCAAAGATTTTGGGGCATCATTTCAATTGTGCACTGTACTTCTAGAAGCTGAGGAGGGAAAGCTGGAGCTCTGACCTCTTCATATATTCTTCTCAGCCCTCTGTAAAGAAAATCCAGGAGAGATCCAAGGACCCCTTAAACTGACTGAAGACAAGTAATGATTAAAGAAGGTCCTTCTGGAATACTCTCCTTCCCCAAGGAGGAGAGAGGACATTTTCTTCTCTCCAGAACAGCTCCAATTGGTCTTTCCCAGCAGAATAGCTTAGACCAGATTCCAGTCTTGCTCCATTGCCAGAACCGAGTTGGGAATTGTTTCCCAAGACACTGTGAACCACTAATGTAATTAATCTGAAGGAGAGGAAGATAATCTTTTCAGTTTAGTGAATCAATGAAGAATACAGAAAAAAATTGTTAATTTAGAGTTGGATTGCTGGTTTTGATGAGTAAGTGGGCAGACAAAATCAGGGCACTGCACACCACTGTGAGAACGCCATGAAGGACCATGACGAGCTGTGCCTTCACTGTCAGCCTTGCTGTGACACATCCTTTTGCTCTTTGCTGGGGGCCAAACTCAGAGTGGGTGGTGGGACCAGAGTTCTGTAGCTCACCTGTGGGCTGTGGTAGCCACCTTCCAGCATCATCTGTGCCCACACATAGCACCATAACACCATCCTGTGTGTGCCCACACATCCCACAGTCCCATCACCCTGTGGTCAAGTGCCGAGCCCTTCCCTATGAAATACCTGTCCAGCTCCCTCCCCTGAATCCCCATTGCCCAAGTGGATGCAGGTTAGTGCTTCCATATTTCTGTGCTTGGTTTTAAAATGGAAAGAACATAAAAGCAATCTGTTGTGGGTGGCTTTCAGAGGCAATTAAAGCAGCTAAGTAGCTCTAATTACAAGGGACTGCTGTGGGCTCCTTAGGTATAACAGCACCATTTTCTTCAGAACAGTGGTTATCACATACTTAATCATGTTCAATTCATATCAAGCCCCTGCATATTTCCAGCTGCCTTTTCCTTTGGCAATGAGGACAAAGCTCATTATTTTTCTTTCATTACACTTCATTAAGCCTAGTGAGGGGCTACAGGACTGTTGAATACTCTGAATTTGGATAATCTTAGCTAAGATTCAAGCTTGGCTCAGTTGCTAATGCAAACCAGAAGTTTCCAAACCCATCAGTTGTAGAGAATTTTAGAAGTTATAAGAATGAAGAAAGAAGTCTTTTATTTTTTTCCCCCTTGACTTGTTAAAAATATATATAAAATATATAAAAAATGTTTTGGGCCTGCACTGAGACAAAGGAGTGAGTTTAAATGTATTCCCTTGCTTCAGGGCAGCAGAACAGGGAAATTGCCCTTCCTGCAGCTGTGCAGCCCAGACTGAGCTTTGGGTGCTGGCCCCAAGCAGGGCAGCAGATGGCTAGGAGCTGGATTTCACACATTCCATAAACAGCAGGCTGCCAAAATTCCTCCAATGTAATGTTTTTTGATGCTCCAAGTGGAGCATCAGTGGCAGAGGTCTCCTCTCCAGCAGGGGTTGTGAGGAACAGTGGGGGCAGGCTCTGGAGAAGCCTGTGGTGTGAGGGGTGTGTCCTGTGAGCACCAACTCCTCCTCGAAATGAGAAAACTCACAGGAAAGCCTTAGACAAAACAGAAATAGATGATTCTTCTAGAATCTTCTATTGCATCAAACTGACAAAGCACAGTTTATCAGCAAGTTTACAACTACTTCTAAGGGGAAGTCAGCTCTGCCAGCCAGTGTGCATATGAGGAGGAGATCACAGAATCACAGAATATTCAGAGTTGGAAGGGACCTACGAGGATCATAGAGTCTGGTTCTGAAGTGAATGGCCCATACAGGGATTGACCCCTCAACCCTGGCATTATTGGCACCATGCTCTAACCAACTGAGCTAGTCCAGTGAACCTCCACCATAAACCCACCCCACTTTAACCCACACTGCCAGTAGAGTTCAGAACAGGTTTATTGCCATGGAAGAACAGGTGTTGCAGCTTTTGTATGGGATAAATATAAGCAGTTAATACTGCCTGTTGTTGTCACTTTAGGCAGTGCTTTCTGTCTGCAGTTTTAACATTGTCCTTCCTAGACCCCCGTTAGTTGTGATGACATTTTCAAAAGCTGACCCAGATGATCACTTACCTCTTTGAAGCCTTCCAGGCTATCTCAGGTGGCTGCAAAGCAGAGTTGCTTGTTACATTGCAGCAGCAGGGCTGGGAAGGGATCCCTGTACTGTCACCCCACTCAGTGATGGGCAGACAGCCATGCCCTCAGCCATGGCAGTGTGGTTCATCCTCCTGCTGACTCCCACTTCGACTGCACATGGGAGATGTGTGAGTCTAAAGCCTTTTGGTTGTGCACATGGAAATATAACGTGCTGTCTTTGTACTTTTTTCTGGAAACACAGAAGTTAATATGGAATTAACCTGTGACACTCCATGAAGCAACTGACACTTGTAGTTGTCAGCGAAAGGATTTGCTGGGCTCTCAGCTGTTGTGCAGCCTCTAATTCTGAACTAAATTGCTTGGTGATCCAGACTGGCCATGCAGCCTGTTTGCAGTTTTGTTGGTATAGCAAATTATGGGAGTGATGGCAAGTCTGGAGTGATGTGCTCATAGACTGCATGGGGAGAGGAATTTGGGCACAACAGCTGCCAAAACAAGGGGATGTGCAAGGTAAAATCAGAGGATGGATCTGAGCAGAAGAGAAAGCCACATCTGGCTTACTCGTATGTGGAGTCTGGGATCTGGGATGTACAAATAAGGCACTGTGCATACACGAGGTACCAGACCTGCTGCAGCACTCATCTGGGAAACAATCAATGAATGCAGTCACAGACTGTTCTGGGATGTGAGAAGAGCAGGACTGGGCATGTGATTGATCAAACAGCTGTTGCTGAAATTAACATTTATGGTGTTAAAAATCAAAGACAGCCTGTCTTGGAAATCAATTTGTTTGTTAATTTGCTCTTATTTTGGGGAAAGTAAATCTGTTGCTCACCAGGTGCTTTATAAACTTAATGTCCTTTGGTGTTCTTGGGAAACAGGCTTCATTCTGAATTCTTTAACTGTGGGAAGGATGGGCGAGATGAAACAGTCACCTGTCCCTGAAGAGATACGACAGAACAGTAAAGGAGGAGTTCAGGCTGTTGGGAGAAGGTGTGGGCAAAGAACTTGCTGTGTAAGAGACAGTTCAATGCCTGCTGTGCATGTCTGGTAGGCACAGGAGGGAGAAGTACTCTCTTATTCAGTGTCATCAAGTATAACAAAGAAATTACGTCTTACTTTGTGTATGTTAATATGGGAAGCTTTGCAGTCTGTCACTGTAAGGAGCTGACAGAAAATCCTGCCTGTAGGACCTTCCTACTGGATCCTTATTCTTCATATTTAGAGTGTTTTTCTTCCTAGGAAAGCTTTTCTTTTTAGTGGCAAGTGAAGAGCAGCCATCTTCTTTGGCTCAGGCTGACCAGCTTTGTGAGAAGCAAACAAGCACAAAGCAAAGCTGAGGATGGCAGTGAGCACAGTGTGTCCCTGTCTGCCTGTGGACTGCTGTTGCTGGAGGCTGTGCTGGCACACCTGTGCCTCTGTGAGGGTATGGGGTTGGCACTGAGACTGTTCTGTTCCCCATGTCACTGCCAAATGCAGGAGGGTCTTAAGCAAAACATGATATGTGGGAGAGGCCAGTGGTGTGGGTGCTTTTGTAGCATCAGTCCCTCCAGGTGTTTGGTGTTTCCTGCCAGTCCTTTTGAAAACTTCCAGGTTGTTGGTGCTTTGGAGTCAGTGGGGCGAGGGATGTACAGCCAGATTTGGATGGGCTTGTCAAAACTGAGCCTCTTGTACAAGGCTGAGCATGAGGATTGTGACTAGTCCAATTTGCAGACTCTCTGTTAAACATCAAAAAACCCAAGGAGTGAGAGCAGCATGGGTGTGCTGGTCAGCTGGTGAGCCCTGCAGAGCTCCAGCAGGGCCGGAAGAGCTTGTTAGTGCTGCATTGAGCTGAAACAATCTTCAGCCTCCTTTCATCAATACTCTGTGAATATACAACTCAGTAGGTTACAGCTGGCATGTGACCCCAGAAAACTAACTTTCTGCTTCATTTCCTCAGTGCAAAAGAAATACTTTTTCTTGGGAAGAGCTGCTGTTTGATTTTTCTGCTCACTGGCCCAGATGTTCGAGACTGTGCTGCTATGAACCTGTGCACAGATGTTCCTGGAGACATGCACATTTTTGCACCAGCCCAGTGTCCAATACCTTATTCCAAGGGCTGTACAACCACAAGGGAGGGTTCTCATAGGTTGTACAGCTGTGTAGGAGGGGCCCTGTTGCCCACTGCCGGCCCTGGAGCCAGTGCCTGGCTCCTGTCCTGCACCAAGGTCTGGCCACACTCTTAAACATGTAGCTCTGTGCAAAGCTGAGCAGTTAAAACCATTTCCCACTGCTGAAGGTATGTCATGCCTTTAAGTTGTAATCCTTGTTCCACAGAAAAAGTCAATGCACATTTCCTGGCTGAAAGATTTTGCTTCAATACAGCTGAAACAGGCATTCCATCTCTATTGTCTGAATATCTGAGCAAGATTCATGTCAAAACTACCCCTTTTCTTTTGAAAAGTCTTCACAATGGAAAATGAAAATTATCCTTTCAGTTCACAAAGCTGTTTTGATGTGACCAGAATTATTAATTTGATTTTCACAAGGTATGACTGAAACTATTAAGAAAAAAATATATCGACCTTTTAGGCTGGGACTAGAGCCTACAGTAATTGAAATTTGAGTTTGTCTCTTTCTCCAGTCTTTGGCACAGACCCGAGGCAGCTGCCTGGGAAGGGCCAAAGATTGTCCTTCAGTGAAGCTGCCACCCAAGTCCAAGCTGCCCTTTCCTTGTGAGCTCCTCCCTCCCTGCCCATCCTTGCTCCCACTGAAGGTCTGGCTGCAAGTCTTGTGTCAGAATGGATTGTGGCTCATGGTTTTCTCTCTACAGCCTTTAGAGATTTTTAGCTTGAGGGAGTTTCATGAGTTGGCCTGGAAGAACTGGCCAGGGTCCCTTGGATTGTTAATTGCCAGTGGGTGAGGAACCACCCCTGGGTGTTGTCATGGCTTTTGTGCCTTTGTTAATATTCCAGATACACAGTTCAGAAATGGATCCTCATGGGTCCTGTTCTGATCCTCAGTAAGTGGAACCTGCAGACTTACGGCAGAACTGCAAATTTTAGATGTAAAAATACCAGGTTTCACAGTTGTTTTATAAGGACCCTTCTGGGAAATTGATTGCTAGTGCTGTGTCTGAATTATATGATTTCCCTTGGGTGAAGCTCTACAAAGATTTGATAGAACTGATAGCAGTTTCATTAGCCAGCAAATTCCCAAAAGGCTGATCATCCAGCAGAGCATCAAATTACTGTCTGCAGTGATACAGGATGGGAGACTAGGCCACAGCTTTTAATGCTTTGAGAAACTCAGATAAATCACTGTCAGGGTAAGTCATCATCTTCAGACATATTGAGAGCCTGAAGACTGGTTAGAAGTGGAGAGGCTGTGGAGAAGGGTCTGGAATCATCAAGCTGAGCCACAATAAGCTTGAAGTGCCCAGGGACATCACTTAGCATAATGGGTGATGCCTACATGCTGTGACCTCGGGGTCTGTAAGGAAGCAGCTGGCAACTCAAAAGGTTATACAAGGCTTTGGGAATAAATTGCTGCTGCTCCTTAATTTTCTAAGAATTTAAATAGCAATATGTGATGTTGGTATTTCATAGCAACTTCATTCTTACCCAAGGCAATATCAATATTGCTGAAGCACAAACTACATCCTAATTTGGGGGATTTTGAATAGTCAAGTGAAATGGAACCAAGATTTAAAATTCTTCTCATTCCAGTTTGCCTAAATATTGCCCAATCAAACCAAACAACTCCTCAGACTTTGCCCATATTCAATCAATGTCATCAAATTTTTGTGTCCTGAGCCACATAGCTCCTGCTCTTGATCTGTAACCTCTGACAGCTCTTTAGCTACACAGTCACACTCAGTAAGGGCTTTTCTGTGAATCCTTTTCCTTAGGCTGCTTTGTGCTGCTTTATTTGTCTGCTCTTCTAAAACCTCACTGCCTCTGTAGTGCTTCATGACAGCAGCTGCTTTATGGATTCCATCCCTGCCTACCCACCAGGATTTGTCCCACTGACTGTCCTGACTGGTGCTGTTCTCACACTCCATTGAACAGTTCTTTGAGTCACCTGTAACATCCAGCTTTACTGCTGCTTCTCTCTCAAGTGGTGAATCTCACAAAAACAGCAAATTCGTTTTACAAGTGTGTTGCCATGGCAATGCCACATCTGGATCTTGTGCCTGTCTGTACCTGAACCTGTACAGGTACATTCTGTAACTGAGAGTCTGGAATCAGAGAGTAGACAATGATTTTGATTGAACAGGGCAATAAGTCATAAAGCACATTCTGAAGATGTCCTGCACCTTTCTGGGTCTGTCTCTGGCCTGCCAGCTGACATCATGACCCAGCTTTCTGTAGGGTAAAGATACATAAATTACTAAACCAGATGGAGGAGAGTCAGTGAATCTCTGGATATCTTGTCTCTAGGTAATGGCAAATAAATGTCACAGTGTGGACTGGAAGGGCAACAAACCTTAACTGGATTCACACCTAGCACAACAAATTCCTGACTGCCGGGCACAATCCCACACATGACAGAGCTCGGCTGGGCTTCTCTGAGGTTCTGGTGTGTTTTGTGTGATAAAAAATAATCTTTTCAGCAGGTTGTCTACCTGTTCCATTTGACATTTCGGTGCTGAACCTCTGTGAAGACAGAAGTAATTTGTTCTGTTCCTGCTGAGTGATCCCCTTGCTGCCTCCTGGTTTGTGTCACAGTGATATTGGCTGTGGCAAACGTGATCAGCCGAGTCTGTGGAGCAGAGTGCAGAGAGGGAATGTGAGAATTGATTGAGGGGAAGTCTGCAGGGCTTTACAAGGAAGGAGGGTCCTGAAGGAGCCTCAGTCCTCAGCCTCAGAAATGTGAATTGCAGTTTGTGTGTGTGGCTGCTGCCCTGGCAGCATCAACCTCCTCTGGTTATCTGGGGTTGGTGGCTGGTTGCCCCAGCCCAGGGCTGTGGATTCCAGGCCTGGATCATCACTCCCAGCCCTTGCCAATGCCCTCTCAAAACATCTGTGTTTGTGCTGATGCTCCTCACCCACACCTGAGATGTTTTCATTGCTGTCAGAGCATTTAGCATAGACACTTCTATGTCCTATGTGTAATCTCTGGGATTTTGGCTGTGCAGAAAACAGGAAAAAAGACATATTGTCCAAGATACTGATTAGTAACAGATGGAGCAAGGTGGTGGCCAGAGATTTAGGGCTGCTTTTGCTTTTACTTGGCCTCTTTTTCTGTTGCTAAAAGACACTACAACAAACAAAAAATCCTAAACCAAATGCTTATGCAGAAGTTTCTTTTATTTTTGTTTCACACACATGGGGATGTTTTCAGTGTTCTCCCAAATTTGACTGGCTGCTTTTGCTTGGAACTGCTTCGCCCTCCAGCAGCTCCAGCTGCTCAGCACTGGTCCAGAAGTTCCTGCCCAGCGTGGGTCAAAGCAGCACTATGGATCAGGGGACAGAAAGGCATCCTTTGTGTGCAGGGCTGGTTGTTTTGCTTCAGGTTGACTCATGCAAATGTTCCAGTGATTCAGAAAGAGATGATATTTGGTTATGGAGACGTGCTGTGCTGGGTCTGAGGTTCAGCAATTCAGGTGCTGTTGTTGATAATTGAACTTTTGTAACTAATAGCCACTTCCATTCAGGGCTCTCAAGGTTTTTGAGTATTATCCTGTTAAGTTGGCAGCAGAAGAGGTTTGTAAAACTGCCAGACACGAAATCCTCTGCTCAGCATGGGAGAAGTTTGGATGTAATTCAGGGCCACTTTGCTTCAGCTGGACTATAATTAAAATTTTATAATACCTTCTGGAGGTGAGATTTATGTGCAAATCAGGTACACAGGCACATAAAACCTTTTTGGCCAGTGTTAGAGGTGCTGAAAGGAGACAGACTGTTCCCAAACAGATTTTTTTTTTGGTCTTTCATGGGGCTAAGTTCTGCGAAATTTTAGGAAAACACAAACAATAAGAATACCATTCATTCAAAAGGATCAGGATTAGAGCTAAAGACAGGAATAGAGTTGTGTAAACTTCTAAGCTACTTTTATAAAATTAGGTGCATTTCTCTGTGTTTTAGGTCAGTCCTCAGTTAGCACCTTTGGAGCTTCTGGGATGTCAGGGGCTTTCTTCTCCCTTGTTTCTTTTTCTTTTCTCCTGTATTTCTCCCTTGTTACACAGTGTACCCATTCCAGAGTGATGTGTAATCACCCAAACCAAATCACTAAGAAGTCATTGGAGAGAAACATTTCTCAATTAGATTGTTTGGCTCCCAAATTGCATCTTCCCCCTCTTCCCCACAACTGATTTCAGCACAGATGCAATTGCATCCATGATCTATTGATGACCAGAGGAGATGTGAGCCCTCAGAGAAGCTGCCTGTGTTTGATTAATGTCTGAGTCTGTCCAGCCTAAGGAGAAGGTCCTTAAATTAAGTAAACAGCATCAGGAAAAAAAAAAAAAGTAGGCATTTGTAGTCTGCATTGAAAACCTCTTACACAGGGAACCTCTCATCGACTTCTATATTTCTTTTCAAATTCTGACTGTTAGAAAAGAGATAATAGTCTCAAACTTTATTTCTTCCTCTTTTTCAGTTACCTCCTTTCAGGCATTTCTTCCAAGGTGAGAGCCTAGATACAATGATAGTCTTTGAAGAAAAATACTTATGATGATGACTGCAGCCCTGGTGGCATTGTTCCTCCTTGAAATTCACCAGTATTAGAGAAATGAATTACATTACCTTAAAAAATGTGTTCTGGAAGCAGGTGAGGTCTCAGTCAGGCTGCTTCATCAAGCAAAGCCTTTAGGGCAATTTGACTCAGGCACTTTTTTCTTTTCCTAGCACATACTTCCCTGCACCAAGGAACTCCATTCTCAGTGATTCAGTCCTTTGGAATGGCTTTATCTATCGTTCAGAACATTTTTTTTTTCCTTTATTGTTACTTCCAGGACAGTGAATGGTTCCTCTCTTGCCAGTGGGCCTGACTGAGCTGTGTTCCTTCTGCTTAACAGGGAACACATGAAGACGTTCTTGTCTCTTGCTTATTTTAGCTGGGTGAGATTGACTTTTTCTTCTTTTATTCTTTTCTTTTTTTTTTAACTCCCTTTTGTCGTTCATGTTGCAAAGAAATAAAGAAGAACAAAGGCTGTCTCATTACACTTTCACTGCCAAGTAACTCTTCTGGAATGTGTTTGAGTTTCTGGAATGTGGAATATTGTGTGCTGGGGAAAAAACAAGACCAAATAATTTCTACTTTGCTGATCACTGGCAATTTACCGTATGGACTTTAAAATACCAGTAACTTGGAGTTTAAAAAGTTTCAGGAAAGGTTTTAAAGAAGAAAATGATTTACTGGAGAAGAGTTTGTGACTGATGGGGTGGTGGTGTTGGGACTGCAGAGGTGCCTGGTGCTGTCACTGACCTGAGGGTCAGCAGAGCAGTACTGGGGTCAATGCTGGGGACAGCAGCAGGCAGGACAGGTGCTGGCCATGTGCTCAGGCTGAGCTGCAGGAGGGGTCAGTGCACCCCATTCCTTGGAAGCATCCTGGTGGCCACGGCTCCCAGGTGCCCAGGTGGTGAATGAGGAGTTCAGGCTGTGGTGCCCCAAGCTTCCTTGGGCAGGTGGTGAGCAGAGAGCAGGGTTTCACCTGGATGTTCACTCTTCTGTCTTGAAAGTACTTCTACACAGCAATTTTTATAAACAACCCAGTAATCCCCCATACCTTTTCCAAGTCACCTCATCAAATTACTGGTGGTACTTTGAAAAAAGTGCAGTCCCCCCATGCAGGGGGCTGCATCAGGGCAGGGGACAGTGCCACAGCCCTGTATCCTGGTGCCAGCATCAGACCCCTACAGCAGGAGACACACTGACACCAGAAGCCTGAAACTGAAAAAGAAGGAGGATACTTCCAAAGGATTTTGTAGTTTTTCTAATATCTCTTTATCTTCAGGACCAGCTCAAACAAATATCTCTTCCTGGACACACATTCAGCTTCTTTTCTTGCCGGCTTTCTTTCAAATCCAAGTGGCACATGGAGTCCCCCAAGACCAAGCTGCTGCTACCTGCAGTACCAGGGCAGCTCACTCACTATGGGATGGAGCTGCCTGGTGGGATCTATGGGACCACCTAGTGCCACAGGGAGAGTGTGGGGGGTGGTTTCTGGCACCTGTCCCCAGCTTCTGCTCTCAGCTGGGAAGAACTGCTCTGAGATCATCTCCTGCTGCAATACCCAAAGCCAAACCCAAGGAGCAGCAGTATGGGCTCTGATGTTTGCTCTTCCCAAGGCTCTCTGTTTCCCTGAACTGACTGCTGATACCATCCACCTGGCTTCCCCCAGCACCAGGAGACAGGGAAAGAGAAGAAAGGCTGGGATGTTATGGAGAGAGGGTAGCAGCTGTGTAATTTTACATAACAGCACAATTTGGGGAGGTTTCAGCTGATTGTACCATAATAGCAGCTGGTTCTGTGCACTTGATGGAGCTGCAGTTGGTCTGTGCTCAGAAATGGGTCAGTGAGAGGAATGAGCTGTTAGGGCCATCCATCAGGGCAGCAGTGAAGCTGTGCATTTTACTTTGAGTCCTGCACTTGGTTTCCATCTCTGTGAAGACGTGCTGAGGCACGGAGTGGTAGGATTTAGCTGAGAAATGGTCAAATCCCCTTTAACACAGCTGTGCCCCTGCTGCAGACATCCTGCCAAGCTTTCCTCCAGCTACAGCCCTTGTTTGGAACTCACTTCTGAGCACTGCCGTCACTCTTGCAGCTTGCCAAGGAGCCTTTTGGAGCCCATGGAGTCAGGAGGGCTCTCAGGAGGGGCACTGATGTGTTGATGTGCCAGAGAGAGGTTTGCCTTCGGGGTGTGTGGTGCCTCTGTCCCTGAAATTTTGGATGTTGAAAAGAGAAGTGGGCTTTCACAGATCATCTGGGAACGAGGCATCTGGCATTTAAAGGAAAAAGTACATGCAATTTTTTTTTTTCTCTAGCAAGCCAGGAATTGCAGTGAGTGCAGCTGGGGTAATAAGGAGAGATAATAAAGCAGTGGCTAATTCATCTTTTCTTTCAGATAAAAGGCAGTTGAAAAGAGAGAAGGGAATGAATGCAAGAAATATTTTTCATACTAGGAATGTGAACTAACCCAAGCTGGAATCATCATCAGTGTTTCCAAAACTTAGTCCTTGAAATATCTGAAGAAATGAAAAAGTAAAAACAAAATCCAAGAATGAGTAAGAGGCACTGAAAAAGGCTGTGAATGCTTTAAGGGCAAAAGAATCCCAGTGGGAGATGCCCAGACTGGCAAGGATGTGAAGGGCACTGTGGAATAGATGAATGCTGGCAGGTGGGGGTGAGGAGTGATCTCTGGGCTGAGCTGCTTCCAGAGCTGACCTCCTCACACCTGAGACAAAGCCATTTTCTGCTTCTCATGTCAATCTACCACCACTCTCCTCCCTGAGGGACCCCTCCTCAGGGCCACGTCCCCTGGAGGCATTTGCCTCCTCCAGCTCTGTACCAAGACCCCAAACTCAGCAACCGAACTCTGGGTTGAGAGACTGAAGTTGGAAATTTTGTTATTTTAGAGAAATATTTGCTTCTGAAGTATAGCGAGGTATTTTAATTTTTTTTTTAATTTAATGGGATGAAATGGATTGTCCATAGCTAAAACTTCAAATTGTTGGTGATGACATTTATGTCCTGTCTTTCATTCATATTTTCATTGAAAAATAGCATTTTCAGAATACAAATGCAGAACACCACCTATTCTGTCAGTCTCTGAAAAAGAAAGCTGCTGTTCATGGGTGGGTTTTGGGACTGTGTGTTCAGGGCTCATGGCATCCCTGTCTTCAGAAGTGTTTCCTTTCAAATCATATTTTATCTTCTTCATCACTTATTCAAGGACCCTGGCTCTTGATTCCTGTCTTAACAATTGTAGTTGCTAGTAAAGTCAGACTGGGTTTGGTTTCTTTGTTTTTTTCTGAAACTTCAAAGTAGTTTTTAGTCTACTCCATCCTTCCAGAGGAGTTCCCTTCAAACTAAGGAAAAAAGGCTTGACAGAGGCTTCCAGAGTAAATCCCCTCCCTTTGCCAGCATCAGCTGGCTCTGGAACAACCCATCTGGCTTTTTCTCCTGGTATTGAATCCTCTAGAAAGTGAAAAACCCCAACATTGCCTGAACCTGGCAGTGCCCACGTCCATCTCCTGAGGGGCCATGAGTGACAGTTGCCATTTCAACTCCCCTGTACATTCTGTCTCCTCTGTGTCTGCTGAGCCTTCTTTGCCAAGAGCCAATCTTCTGCATTACTGCCTATCAAATTCCATGTCCTGAGGCAATAGAGACTCCCTTGGTTTTACTTTACAGCCATTTGATGGTCACAGGGAACAACTTGAAGTTTCAGAATGTAACTTTGTCCTTTCAGCTGAGAACAACATGCCTTTACCCTCCTCGAGCACGTTGCTGTGTGTGCTACAGCTGTGTCTCTGGCACATGGAATTAGAAATAATTGCAGGTACAGTAGAGAAGTCACGGTGAACCTGTCAGGTACTTTGAGCTTCATAAAGGCGATGGCCTGGAGCTGACTCTTCCTCTGGCTCTGGGGAATTCTTCCTCGCCAGGTGAGGGACACACACACCCAGGCTGCTTTCTGGAAAAGAACATGGTCCATTACAGCACAGCAGTTGGATCCGAGGCCATGCAGCTGCTCCCCAATGTTCCAGTTCACTGTGAATAATTTAGATGTCAGGCTTCACTACAGAAAGGCTGGTCTAGCATATTTGAAGAAGTAATTTTCAGGTCCCAAGTCAAGCATCAGCACCCTGGTAGCCCACACATGTCCCCCACTGTTTGTTCCTTCTGTCTGTCTGCAGCATGAGAATCCAATTACACTGCCTCCAAGAAAGCTCTGAGAATAAAAGCTAAAATGTTCTTTCAAGGGAATGTAGTTGAGTATCTGGCAGAGAAAATCTGTGCCCAGCACCCTCCTTCCACCTTTTTTCCCACAAAGGGATTTTTCTCAGGGAAAAAAACAAAAGCCATTGAGACTCGTAAATTTACCACATTGAGAGTGATAAATGTTATTATTTTGCCTAAAAGTCTGCCCTCAGTAAATGAAAATACTTTGTAAAAGCTGGATTATAGCTGCAATGGCTCTCATATATCAAGAGGGAGCATGCAGTGAATGATGTGAGTGGGATGGAGGAACACATAGGTGACTCTCATGTTGCTGTGGGCTGAGCTCTTTCCTGCCCCAGGAGCCAAACCTTGGCTCACCTGCACAGAAAGGCATTGTGTACAGTGTGGTTTTGAATGGTTACACCTGTCTGAATTACAGAACTGCTGTATTTAATGTATTACTGGGGTATTCACTCTCTTATCACTGAATGGGGTTTATTAAGTCTTATGATCAAGTCAGTGAAATGTCCTGGAAAATGCCTGTGCCTGTTCATCCCACGTTTTCTGAGTCACAAAAGCAGGGCTAGTCATTTCAAATGAAGAGGAACACAGTGTCTCAAGTGCATTAAAGCAAATATGAAAAAGGAAAAAGTTGCTGATTCATGGTTTATGAGGATTGTTCAGACTCTTATTTCTTACACACCTTTTGAGTGAAATAAAACTTCAGGGGGTTTTCTATAGCTCTTGTTGTTTCTGTTACTTATCAAACTTGTGTTTAATGTAGAAAAGGTAAATTATGAAACTCTCTAGAGCAGAGAAATCTTGCAAGAAGCTGCATGGTGCATCAAACACATTGAATTGAATTTTCCTCATTTGGACGTGACAAATTCAGTTGTTGAATTTTCATCCTTTGGACGAGGCTTAGGCACTGAAACTTCTTTGCTTCCAGCTGCTTTCAGCTCTGAATGACAAAGCAGAGACACTTTCTTTTTCAATCCAGAAATCTCATTATTGCACCAGCAAACCTTGGTTTAGGCTTTGCCAGGATCCATGTGCTCCCTGCTTCCTGTGGCCCAGCTCCCAGCTGGTAGGACAGGGGATTCTCTTGGAGGCTGGATGCTTTCCTGGGCATCAACTCTGTGTGTCCTGAGTGCAGACCCAAAACGTGGAGTAACACTTCATCTGCAGCAGCTCTCACCTCCTTTCCTGATGACATGGGAAGCCTGCATTTAGCATCAGGAGTGGAGCTTGGGGAAGGATGGATGGAGAAAATCAAGAAAAGAAGCCAAAAAAATACACAGTTGGAGTATGATAGAGTATCTGCATTAGGAAAATTTTTATGCAGTAGTTTTGGGTTTGCAGGATTTCTCGTCTGCCTTTTTGTGAAGTCTTGATATACCTCATAAATATGAAATACAGCAATCTGCAGGGATCTGTAGGGACAATTCTATTCAGTTTTTGAGCTCAATACTCCAGTCATGAAAGCGTTTTCTGTACCCTTTATGGGAGCAGACAGGGACAAGCATTTGAATAGCATCTGAGCCTATAGTAACAGCCTAGGAGAAAATCTCCATTGCTATTATGATTTGCCTCATCATTAAATTCTGTCCAGTGATGGAGATGAATCATGTGTTTAGAACTCATTTCCTTGAAATTAGCTTAAATTCAGGTGCAAGTTCAAGCAGCCTCGACCCTGGATGCTTTTACATGCTGTACAATGAATGTGACTGCTGAATTCTCTCACTTCTCTCTGTCAGGCAGGAAAAAGTCCCTGGAGGGAAGTACAGGAAAGATTCCATGAACCCACTGAGCTCAGGGACTTGTTCCCAACAACCTCCATGAGCAAAGGTGATGAACCATGGCAATGACCTGTGAAAATGCTTGAAATCTGGTGTTTTAATGTTCCCAAGGGTCTGAATTTTTTATAGTATAGCTCTGATTTCTCTGGCCCCCATCAGCACTGCTCGTTAGATCACATTAGATCTGTTCAGAAGATGGATATGCATCTCAACTGACATTTCAGCAATCTGACATTTCTTTTCAAAAGAGCACCAACAAGGAAAATGCTAAATAATCTCACAAAAATGAAAATTTGCAAAAA
The DNA here is from genome assembly GCF_052056855.1 of Sturnus vulgaris. NCBI lineage: Eukaryota > Metazoa > Chordata > Aves > Passeriformes > Sturnidae > Sturnus > Sturnus vulgaris. The sequence continues at coordinate 11,338,219 of NC_142256.1, read as the reverse complement.
TTTGTGTCTCAAGTAATGTCTACATGTGAAACCCAAAAATCTTCCAAAGAAATGAAGGGTGGCACAATTCACCTGGGTGATTTGGCAAAAGTACCTTTCTCCCTTGCTTTGTCTGTCTGACTGAGAGGAGCTAGCACCAAAGCATGATGAACCCCAAAGCCTGCTTTGAGCAGCTCAAAGTGCTTGCAAGTGGATGATAACTGCAGCAAGCCAGCACGTGATTGCTGAAGTGTTTGTACCTGCAGCAGAATAAATCTGTTCCACAGGAATATGGGATGAGAGTCACCCACCTCTGGCACCTGGGACATCTCACTGCTCTTGGGTTTGTCCACGTAGAGCCAATGCTGCTCTGCCCCCTCACCCTCCTGATGCACAGCAGGGAAAAGGCAGGGAGCATGGCCAAGGGGCCATACAGCAAAGGAGCCCAGGGATGGAGCCCTGTGTGTTCCTGCAGCCTCTGCCAGGCTGCTGCAGAGATGCCGGCGGGTGTCTGAACGCCCCGGGGCTCAGAGCAGAGGGGAATGCAGAGAGTGCAGCCGACCATCCTGGCTGCCCCCCGTGCATGTTGGGCTGCTGCTCTTATTGTCAGACTGCATTTCACTTTTCACTCTGTTCTCTGCACCATATGAGAGCAGGAAGGGGCTGGGGCCAAGCACTAAGCCCTCAGATGTTTTCTGCTAAAACTTTGGGATGAACAGAAATAGAGATGCCACAAAGTAGTGAAGATGCTTCACTCCCACGTAGCTGTTGTGCTGAGTGTCCAGAGAAGAGCAGAGAGCAGACAGGGAGATCATAGCACATCCACCCTCCATCTGCGTTTTGCTGCTCTCTGGATCTGCACATGTCAGGCTGTGCTGTTGCCCACGTGTGGGTTGTGATACACCTCAGGAAAAACTGGGAAGAGATCTGCCATTGGCTCCTTCCTGTGCAGTGTGTCATCTGGCAGCTGTGTATATCACAGGGAACACAGGGACCATTCTGCTGCTGAGCAAATTTGCTTCACTGAGTAGTCAGAGATACTTGGAGAGGGAAAAGCAAAGCAGAAGGCAGCCCTTGCTTTTTTTGTTTCTGCCAGGCTCCGAAAACTCTTGGGAAACCTGATGGATTAAGGACTGTGTGGAGAATCAGCAAAGCAGATTTCCAAGCATAAGTTGCAGATTGAAGAAGAACAGTGCCCAAAAGGAAATATTCACTAAGATTTCTTCCTTGGTGCAGAGAGAAAGTGTTTGGAGATCTCTGATATTTCAGCTTCTCTCTGGGGGACATATGGGACTTAAGAAGGACAGCCGACAGGGAGCCTCTGAGGTGAAGCTGATGTGTCCCCAGCACAGGCAGAAGGACCCATTTATCAACCCTTTTCTCTAGTTTGCAACCATGGGACAGACTTTTAAAATGCAAGTGTGTGTGTTCCCTCCTGCAACCACTGGCTTTAGCAGCTGAGCTGGCAGAAGGTGCTGACGAGTGTGTGGCTGGACCAGGGCTCTGCTGCCCCAGCCATGAGACACACCTGGTTCCCCTTGCAGTACATGCCCAAGCCCTTCTGGAGAGCAGAGAACCACAACACGAGCAGCTTCTTCTCTGCACTGTACGGCTTCCCTAACCAGTCCTTCTTCCACAGTGACTTGAACCTGGAGGACCTGGGGGACTTTGATAGCGGAGCCAAGTACGAGGGCGAGTCCCAGAGCCGGACAGTGAAGGCGCTGCTGATTGTCGCCTACTCCGTGATCATCTGCATCTCACTCTTCGGCAACATCCTTGTGTGCCACGTGGTCATCAAGAACAAGAGGATGCACTCAGCCACCAACCTGTTCATTGTCAATCTGGCCATTGCTGACGTGATGATCACCACCCTGAACACCCCCTTCACACTGGTGAGCCCTGTCCAGCCGTGCCTGCTGGTGTCTGTGTGTGCCTGTCAGCTGTGTGCACTAGGATTGAACGGGCTGGGACCAGGCTGCTATCCAGAGGTGCTTTTGCCCCCCTTCCCCTTTTGCCATCTGGAGAGGGTGCAGTCATAGCCCCCATCCCAAACACCCCCCGAGCAGGTGGAGCTGGGGGTTCATGCCCCCACCTTGCAGTCCATTGCAGGGGTCACTCGGCTGCAGCTTCCCCTCTCTGCCTGGGCAAGGCACAGATCTGGGAGCACTTTTTACCTGTAAATGGGGAAAGAAGTGGGGACAAGTTGACACAAGAAAATCCAACTAATGGCTGGTTTCCTATGGAAACCACATGAACCAGGTCAGTCCCTGTGCAACATCCCAGGGAAGTGCTCAGGCTTCACTTAACAGTGTCGGTGGCATGTCCCTCCCTCAGCCACTACAGACAGTGCTTCCTGGGGCTAATCTTTTTTTTTTTTTCCAGTGACTAAAAATATATATTATATGAAAGAGCATTAAATGAATGAGTTGGGAAAAAAATAAAGATTAATTTCTTGCCCCACTGTCACAGACTATAAATGCCATGTAAACAGGACTCTGCTCCTGGATTTGACCCAGCACTCCTGCTCAAAATCCTCCTGCTTCATCCCTGCCCAGAGTGCTCTTCTGCCTTCCAAAATCAGGTCTTGAATTAGCTATTTCAATTCACCCTTTCTTAAACTGATGCTGCTTCTTTGGTGGGATTTCCCTGCCTTGCTGTGATGGGATTTACATCCTGTAATTTGTTCAGGGAGAGCCTGGTGCCCTCTTGCGTGTTCACCCACCAACAGCCACACACTAGTCATGTGTAATTTAATTTTTATCAGCTCTCTCAGGAATGAGCTTTACAGCAGCTCCAGAGATCCAGCACACTGCTGCAGTTTGGTGACAGTCAGTGCTGCAAGAGTCACCCCTACAGGGAAATTAACTAGATTAATTGAAAACAGATTAGCTAGTCTTGACTAATTTTCTGTGGACAGATGCTTTGTAGTAAATACACTTTACTTCAAATTAGCCTAATCCGCACCAAAATGAGTGACATTAATTTGTAATTAATATTACACAGTCAGGAGTAACAAGGGAGTGAGTCAATTAGGCACATTCTTCTCTGGAGGGAAGCCATCATCAGTAACACCTCTCTGGGAACAGGTGAGAAGGATTCCATGGATTTGACTCAGTAAGTTTGGAGACCATGCAGCTTTAAGCATCCACATGCCATGGGAGGCACCTAGTGTGCCCTGTAGAGCCTCGTTGAGAAGCAGAGCTAAGATTTCTTTATGTGTTCCAGAAGGGCCATAGTAAATGTACACATGTACACATGTACACAACATACACAGAGCACTGCTCAAGCCATTGGTTTGCACAGTGCAGTAAATCTCACCTCAGTTTGAGACCCTCTGGCACTGTTTCCCAAGGAAAAAACTGAGGATAAAGCCTCCAAAAACCTCAGGAAGCTGTATTAAAGCATTTCTTCTGTACTGTGCAACTGGGAAGCCAATTTGCTTCTCTTCAGGTACTACGCCTCTGAATCTGATGTTGTCTGTTCTTCAGGTGAGGTTTGTGAGCAGCACCTGGGTTTTTGGAAAGCTGATGTGTCACATCAGCCGGTTTGTTCAGTACTGCTCTGTCCACGTGTCTGTGCTGACCCTTGCTGCCATTGCACTGGACCGGCACCAGGTATGTTGAAGACATATGTTTGCTAGAAAATAATGTGCTAAATACATAGTTGTTTCCTCTTCAAATCCCAGTACCTGGAAATCTGCACTGTCTTGAGACTCAGGAAACAGAGAGGAGAACTCCAGCTTTTGTCGCAGTGGACAAAACATCCATGTTTTTTACAGTGAGGGTGATGAAATACTGCAACAGGCTGTCCAGAGAGGTTGTGGTTAGTGGGAGTCTCTGTCTTTGGAGATATTGAAAACCTCAGGAGATCAGTGCCAGACAGCCTGGTCCAGCCCTGCTCTGCCTGGGCCATTGGGCTCATGGGCTCCCTGCCCTTCTCAGCCCTGCCTCAGAGCACAGCCCCACCAGCAGGGTGGGGATAAGTGCTGAATTCAAACATCAGCCACCTCACACCTTCTCTCCACACAAATTTATGAGAGTCTGTCAGTTCTGACACTTGCCCCATTCTTCGCCTAAGGCTGGAAACAATAAGAACAATGTTAAGTCATCCAGTTCAAGGTAAGAAATTCTCTCCTCTAGTCCTAATACTTACCAGCCAGGAAAACCTTTCAGGTCAAGCAATGAGTACAGACTGAAGGGTTTCCTTAAGTGAAACAGAGTTTGTAATTTGTTCTGTAGCTGATGAGTGCTGAGTGCTGGGAGGCCACATCCCAAACAAGGGGTGAGCTCTCGGGCACACTGGATTTCTTGCAGTGCTGGAGTCACTGAAATAGTTGCTACGGAAAAGCAACTTCATGTGATAAATGCCATGACTGGATGAAATTCAAAACAAGAACTAGCTCCATCTGGTGTTAGAGAATCACAGGGACTGCCGCAGCATAGATCAGCTACTTTTGTATTTTTTACCACAAGGAGTTTTGACAGTCTGCCCATTTCATGTGCGATATTGCAGCTCCTGAAATCAAAGCACTTTGACAGTGATTCATTTTAATCAGTAGATTCTGGGTTGATTGCAAGGCATGGCTAGGTATCAAGAAGTGCTTGTTTAATTAAGGGCAAGCAATACATGCCCTTAAATTCAGTAGAGTGGGTTCCTCAGGGCTGGAATGAGCTAGTATGGCCCAAGGAGATAAAGACAGAAATGAGATGTCCTGGACAAAAGAGAAACCAACACTTGCCTCTAAAAATATTGCTAATCCTGAGAAGTACCACAGCAGACAGACACTCCGGGGGAGTTGTACAACTTGATTAAGTAGGTATTTATAATGGGACTAGAAATGACATGCATAAAATACTGAAGACTTCATCAGCCAAGTGATCATCTGGATGACATGACAGGTCTATTTTTAATTATTGTTTCATTGCCTAAGGTAATCCTCCATATATATAGTGCATAGAGCTCAACAGAAATCTCACCACTGTGGTCTCTGGAGTCCTGCTGAAGGGTCACACAGAATGTGTTTCTCTGCTCAGGCTCTAGGCCAGCAGTAACACCCAATACATGCACAACTCCATGCATTTCCCAGCCCTCAGGCTCCCTAAGACCTGTCAAGTGTGTCTCTCTGTCTTTTAACACTGAAGAGATGTGGAGCTGCTGCTGCATGTCCCATGCAACATGGGGCTCAAAGAGTGACCAGACTCTGTAAATCCTCAGGACTCCTTGTTCTCTGCAGGTGATCATGCACCCCCTCAAGCCACGCATGTCCATGGTGAAAGGAGGGATTTGCATCATCATCATCTGGGTTATGGCCAGCTGCTTCTCACTGCCTCACGCCATTTATCAGACTCTGACAAGGTTTTATATTGGGTAAGACATTTGTATATCTTTTGTTGTATGATGTTTTCAAAGACCCAGAGAAGCCAAGGCCACACTCCTCCTTCCATGTTATTAGAGCAGAAAAGGTGGTGAAACAGAGAAGTTTTCATTCCCTTCGCATGGGTGCTGTGTCTGTCACAAAGGGACAATGGCAATCAGTGGAATTGCTTCCAGGCTGGTTCATTAGTTGTTTTAGGCTCAGAGATTCAACCATGTAATTTGAGGCAGGGAGAGGGCCTCCTTGTCAGCAGATGACACAGATGTCAATATGGGTGATTTCTTTCTTTTCCTATAAATGTGTTTAAGATAACTGTCATTGGAGACTGAAATAAATAAGGGCAAGGAGACCAGCTCCTTTTTAGGGCCTTTATTGAAAAATCAGCTCTGGGTGGGGGGCCCTGAGAGATTGCACACACTACCTCTGCTACCAATAGGCAGTCCAGAGGAGAAGGAATTCAGATTTGCTGTGCAGCAGAGCTGGGGCTTCTGTCCTCACAAGAGTCCCCAAGAAGACACTGGCTGCTTTGTAGTCTTGGGATGTTATGTTGACCGGATGCTGTTGGGTCATGGTGATAAGGCGAAAAAGCCCTGGTTGGTGATTTCATTTTCTCCACTGTTTTCCCTACCTGGGAGTACCATTTTTAGTCTTGGATGTTATATTGGCTCGTTGTTTTTAGGGTTTTTTATTACCATGTTGTGTCCCATGAGCACTTGTTGTTCCCCTCTTTGCCGGGCGCCATTTTGGGAGCAGCGAAGGCATTACCCGACGGGAGGGAAAGGGCAGAGGGGTAGGGCAATTCCAGTAATTGGGAACCAGAACAGAATGAGGCCGGTAATTTAACATTAACAATTAACATGAAAACAGGGTGTTTTCCACAGTCAACAGAACAAACTTAGGAACTTGTTCCTAACACAGACAAAGGTCAAACCTAGAGTAAAATTTTCCATTGAAAGTGGCACCTGCCCATGACACCAAATGAGTTCTGCTACTTGTACCTGTACTGAAACTTGTCTGAATGTCTGAGCTGTTTGTTGTCAGATGTGTGCAGCTGGTAGTGGAATTGAGAGCTCTTTCTCTTTGATCTTCAGAAACAAAACCATCCGAATGGTCTGCCTTCCCAGCTTCCCTCCTCCTGCTGATCTTTTCTGGAAGTATTTGGACCTGACTACATTTGTTCTCTTGTATGTTCTGCCTTTGCTTGTGATTTCCATCACATACACCATAGTGGCCAAAAAGCTCTGGCTGAGGAATGCCATTGGGGACCTCACCATGGAGCAATACTATGCCCATCAGCGGAAGAAGAAGATGACGCTGAAGATGCTGATGGTGGTGGTGGTTGTGTTTGCCGTGTGCTGGTTTCCCCTGAACTGCTACGTGGTGCTGATCTCCTGCAGGGCCATCCACAGCAGCAACGCTCTGTACTTTGCTTTTCACTGGTTCGCCATGAGCAGCACCTGCTACAACCCCTTCATCTACTGCTGGCTGAACGAGAGCTTCCGCACGGAGCTGCGCTCCCTGCTGTGCGTGTGCCGGCGCAGGAGCACGGCTCAGGGCCACGCCCTGCAGCCCATCTCCCCGCTCTTCCGGCATGCCAAGGCTGAGAACTGCCGCTATGAGAGAAGCAGCACATGCCACAAGGCACAGACAGCCTCCCAGAGGAACTTTGCAAGGACAGACATATCGAGTGTGCAGCCGATTGTGGCAGAAAGCTGAGCCTTCATCTGACAGCTGGGCGGCGTCGTGCAGGGATTGCATCACGGGGAATCACGGGGAAAATGGGTTTGGAAAGGCCTCTGGAGACCATCAAGTCAACCTTCTGCCCGCAGAACACAAACTTCAACCTTTGACTGGGTCATTCAGGACCTTGTTCTCTCAGGTATCAAAATTCTGTAGGGATGAATTGCCCGCTTGTGGGATCCAGAATGAGGGATGTTGAGTGAATTTTTCATTGAAACAGTCAGCAAAAAAGAAAATAATTATTTAACTGCACACGAAGTCTTTCCTGGTCTAAGCAAATATGGGGAAGCTATACTTGTTATACACACAGCAGCTACTCTCTGGCTTGATGTAAAGTTGTTAGGGCTTTAACTTTGTGAATTGACTTTTTTTGGCATAAAATCTAAATTATTTTCACTTTCAATAGTATTTTATTTTTTACCAGTCCTCAAGAACTGTGTTCTTTGTGGCTTCCCTGCCAGCCTGGTAGCCCTTCCCCATTAAGTCAGCCTGTCTCCCTGTAGTTATCCTATGGGCAGCAGCAGCAGCAACCTTTTGGCAGCTATGGAACTTGGGGTTCTGCCCTTGAGATGGGACCAGCATTGTGTTGGTTCCATCACAATGGAACAAACCAGACCTGCAGGTTTTCAACCCAACAGGCAGGAGATGGAAAAAGTTTAACAAACCTGTAACATTCCCTGCTCAGTTAAACTGAGCATCTCACAATATACCACAGCATTTGACTCAAGCACAGATCCTTGTGTTCCAGCTACATCACTGGTGGCAGGGTGCACCAGCAGTGCTGGTCCTGGTGCCTCTGGAATGAAAAAGATAGCTGGGATTCCTGGAGACTGTGTGCCTGACAGCTGGCACCAGCAGCTGCTGCTCTGGGGGCTCGCAATGGAGCCAGCCACCACGTCTCAGAGCTGGATTTGGGTCACTAGTGAGAAATACCCAGTGGGAGCACATGGCCAACTTCAGCCTATGGCTATGAAAAGTCATCAAAGTTGTGTTTTCCTCTTTCTCAGAAAGAATAACCAGCTTCTTTGAGTCCATTCTGCACTAGCTTAGCCTTTGTGATGGTAAAGGTTTAAGCTTCAAAAGACAGTGAAAAGGAAATGAACTTCAGTCTTCCCATGCAAATTACTCTAAATTACACCTCTATAGCTGAGCATTTCCACCCAGACTAGCAGCATGTCACAGCTGCAGACCTGCATGAAAGGCTGCTTAAATTTGGAAATCAAGATGCTTTGGTGGGTACAAAAATATGTGATCCGAGAATGTATCTGTATTTCAAAAAAAAACTGTGAAGGGGAGGAAAGAGTAAGAGCAACACTGATCTTGCTTTTTCCTAAGTTATTGTGGGAAGGAGGAGGACAACAGCAGCTAGGACAGGGACAGGGACTGGGACAGGGACCTGGAATGGCTTGGGACACTGCAAATCCCAGTGGCATTGACAGTACTAAGGCTTCTGTGCTCCCATCTGAGGCACAGTGATCTCTTTTCCTTCACATCTGCAGGAATTACACTGCTGAGGATATACTATGGGGAGGAAATGGAATTAGAAACATCTCTTCAGAGAGCAAATACCCAAGGCTCCAGGTGAGCCTTCAATTGGTTTCCACTGGAGTGGAGTCCTGCCTGGAATTGGCACCAAAGAGGCAGTACCAAAACATTTAATTCTGAGTTACAAGTAAATTACAGCATAAACCAGACATTACTCCTAAGCTGAGTGTTTTGCTGTCTGGAAAACTGAGAATCCATGACACTACAAATAGCATTTCCCTACTATTACTGTCTGGAGGTTTCTATAAACAAGATGTCTCTTCTTTAAAAACCAAACCAATCACAAATGCAAATAAACATTGTTACTGTAACTTAATAAAACTTATTCTCCTTCAAATGCTCTTCTCTTTACATTAGAAAAATTCAATTAGATTAAATAATGCAGTTTGCATGTATATCCCAACCCACTCCCGGAGAACTGTCAAACTCCTTACTCTGGGCTAAATAAATCAATCTATTCTTGCCCCTCATCCTTCAGCATGCTGGCTCAGCATCCCTCAGTCCTGTGTGAAGGGATGGACGGTGCAAAGGTTAAACCCACATGCTGCCTGTCTGACCGTGGCAGTAGGCAGACAGCCCTCACCTGGCAACAGCTCTCCCAAGGACAGTTTGCTCCCAGGTGAAAAGTGACATTGTTGCCTCATAGCACATCCCATGCTGATGCTTGCACAGCGCCTTCCTCAGTAGGAGTCTGAAGTCTGGCAATGTTGAGCTGCCTTAAAAAACTTTGTTTCTTTGAGGTGATCGTTTTTGTAAAAGACTGGCAAACTTCCCCCTGATTACACACAACCTCCCACCGGATGCTCTTGCTTTAGTACGCGCTCTGTTAAAATATCTGTGTGGTTGTGATACAGTGAGATTTGATCCACCCATGTTCTTGGGGGCTAACAGTCAAATAAAATACTGGTTCAGCACCCTGTCTCTCCTCTGGGTTTTGTGTAACTTTTGAGTTATGAAAAGGAGAGGATATTCTCTCTTACAAGAGAATTAGAAAGAAAGCATAGACTGCTGCTTGTGACAGACATAAACCCATGACCAAAACTTTCGTCTCCATGTGTTTTGACTTCTTCCAGCATGAAAAGCCCTTCACACAAAGAAGTGCTGTGGTTACCCTGGTGGAGAGTCAGCCATGGATGTGCCCTGACTGCAAATGTTGTTCCACTGCCACGCACTTCCCTGCAGCTCGTGCAGTCAATGGCTGGTCCCACCAGCACTCTTTGCCTGGCACCTTGGTCCAGGCAGAAGCATGGGATACTTTGAGGTCTCCTTGAATTTAATTGTTATTCTCTAATAAACACTTCCATGAAGAGAAGCACAGCCTGATCGATTCCTTGTGCATTTCTCCCTGGTGCTTCTGCTGATGCTCAGGCATAAACTGGCTCCCTTCCCCTTGCTGGGGAACTTGTGCTCTCCCTCACCTGACCCCAAGCAAACAGGGCAGGAACTGCGCACAGCAAATCTGCTACTGCTCTGCCACATGTGCAAACTGGTCATCAAAGTCAGGTTTGTTTGGAAGGGGCTGCTCAGTAGCAACATGTGCACTCTGACTGTGCCAGACCCAGGCTCATTGGGCAAAGCTGCAAGTAGGGCAGCAAGAGCTCAGGCAGGTAACGGTCACCAGAGATAGCACATCAATTTCCAGCTACACATCTACTGAAAAACAGCAGTATGCCAAATACAGAATCCTGCAGCTACATTAAAATAACCCTTTAGTATTCAGAGTGTTAAAATCAGGTAACTACACCAAAAGAAGAAAATATTTTATTGCCCTCTCTGAAGAGCTGTTTCTTATCTCTCCTTTTGAAGAAACTTTCCAAGCAGAATAATGAACCTGCAGCTGTGAATCATTTAACCAGCCCTGATGAGCTTTGTGCAGCTCCAAAGAGGGCTCACAGGCTTTTTGAGTCACTTCTGAGTGATTACAATGGAAGCTTTTAACTAGGTTCACTTCAACATCACCCAAAGCACTGTAGCACCCTCCAAATCCAGATCAAATTGCTTCAGTTTGAAAAATGAGGAGATTAGGAATGTATAAGTCAGAGGAGTGGGAAAGACTTCCCTCCATGGAGGGTTCTTCTTGCTGTGGCTTTAACTGTGGTAAGAAGACACCTGAGGGTTCACTCATAGAGTGCTCTGCCCCCTAACGCAGTGTTGAACATGCCAGAGGGGTCACCTGAACTGATCCTCGATTTGGATTGTTGCTATTGTCCAGGAGCCCAGTGCTTATTGTGCGGGAAGTAAGCTTGCCAGTGAAGTAATTATTAGCTAGCTGAATAACTATTAAGCCGGTAAAACCAAATTACTTGGTCTGACACTTTGCTGCTACTTGTGGACTTTGGCCTTTTAAAAAATTTTGATCCCTGACTCAGGTACAGGAATTTCTTCTTCTTGATGATTTTTTTTTCCATACAAGAGAAGTGTTAAGTCACACAGTGCTATTGTTTGCACAGAGATTGGTACTTCAGGTGAAGAAGAATGAGCCTGGTCTCCCACACATCAAAATGAGAAGACACTCTTTTTTTCCACAGGAGGACAAAATTCAGCTTTCTCAGAAGGAAAAATCCTCTTCTGTGGCATCTGCACTGCACAGGACCATTAGATGATCCTGAATTCATTTTCGTTTTTAATATTCCTCTGTCATTATGTGGACAAGAGTAAGTGGGGTTTATACTGACATTCACCTCACAGAGTTTACAGCTCACCCATGTAAAGGGTCTCCCAGGATGTGTGTGGGCAAGGGGCTGGGTGTGAGTGGCTGCCACCAAGAGATGGGAGAGAGGCTTCAAGCACAGGGACACTGCAGGAGCAGGATGGAGCCCGGAGGGGACTGAGCTGCTGGTGGCTTTTGGGAAGGCTGAAGACCCCGAGGGTGGCACATGACACAGGCTGTGTCCTGTTCCATCTCTCACCCACTGTAAATCCAAGACTTAGAGAGAGGAGTCTGTTTTTCAGCTGGAATGTATCACACTGAGGTCCTGTCATTGCTGAAGGTCTTGTGATTCTTTATAAGATCTGCATTGCCAACAGGGCTTTATACAGGTACTTTATACACCTGCACTGGCTCAGCTCTTTCACCTCTGCCTGCCTGTGAAATGCAGGCATTGATGTCTCCAGTGTTTTTTGTTTTATTCCTGGAGGTTTGCTTTGCAATGTCCCAGAATGTGAGGTGTGGAACCGGCTTCTCACAGGATAAAGTGCCGCCATCTCTGCCCACTCAAACACGCCGTAACCGGGATGTATCCTGTGGATATATCCCAGCTGCTCCCGTGCCGAAGGAAGTTTTGATTTCAATAAGCAGGAAAATACACACAAGCGCTCCCGGGGAGCCCAGAGCTGAGGTGCCGGTATCTAATGGGCGCTGCCGACCGAGAGCCGCCGGGAAGCGCCACAACAGCTTCGTTAAATGGAGAAAGTGACCCGGGAGAGGGCACGGGGGGAGCGGGAACGGCACGGAGGGAGAGGGAACAGAGGCAGGAGCCGGGAAGGAGCACCGGGAGATGGGGAACGGCGGCGGGAGCCGGGAAAGGGCACCGGGAGATGGGGAACGGCGGCGGGAGCCGGGAAAGGGCACCGGGAGATGGGGAACGGCGGCGGGAAACGAGAGAGGGCACGGGGGGAGCGGGAGCGGCGGGAGCCGGCAGGGGGCGCTGTGGTACTGCCACGCCGTGAGGGCGGGCAGCGGGCCCCGCAGCGCCCCCTAGCGGCCCGCGGTTCGCGACCCGGCCGGACGCGGCGCCTCGAGGGGGAAAAGGCCTCGAGGGTCCTGAGGGGGAAAAAAGCCCCGAGGGGGAAAAGGCCCCGGGACTGCCGGGACCGGGGCGAGAAGGGCCCACGGGGGGTGCCCATGACCCAGAGTGGGTCGCCGGGGTCGTCCCCTGCCGCTTACCCCGGCAGTGGCACCCAGCCCGCAGTGACTGCCGAGCTCGGCAGCGCTGGCGTGCTCCGAGCGAACGGAGGTTTCTCAGAGAATTTGAAAAATCGTATCAAAACGTAATTCAGGGTTTGAGAAACACCGTACAGATTTGGGCAGCGATCTGAGCTTCTCAGTCATCTGTTAAAGGAGAGAAGAATGTGATCTGTGATTAAAAGCGTGTGCATGTGCCCACTTATCCCTGGAGGTTCACCTGCCACTCCAGAGGCTCCAGGTGGCAAGAAACCAGGCACCCTGCTCATGTGGGATGTGGCACAGTGACACTGTCCCCTGCTCATGTGGGATGTGGCGCAGTGACACTGCCCCCTGCTCATGTGGGATGTGGCGCAGTGACACTGCTTGTGCCGATGCCGGTGCTGCTGGTCTGGAGCTGTGCTGGTGCCTTGGCAGGGACCCCTTGAGCCTCGGACACAGCAACAGCCGAGCAGTTTGGTGTCTCAGCTGACAGAACACGGTCAACTGAACGAGATAAGGCAGCCTGAGCTCAAGCTCCAGTCACTGCCCCTAGCCCTGGGCTCCCAAGTGTGGCAGCACAGACCAGCCAAGGAAGGGCAGCAGCTGTGTCCCCAACACCTCCCTGACAGACCCAAGCTGTCAGCCTGGAAAGGGGCTGGGGGGGATGCAGAGGGACTGTGCCAAGGCTGTGGCACTCACAGCCACCAAACATCAGTAGAAGATGGAACTGCTTGGACCCTGGCTGAACCCCAAGTAAGCACAGACCCCCCCCCAGTTGGAATAATTTCCACAGGGAGGCTGTGGGCAGAGATGTGACTCACAGCACACACTGGGGTGGAGAGCTCTGAGCAAATGAACAAATCAAACACTTGCAGACAAGCCCCTTTGAGTGCCACTGCCACATTCCTGTTGAGGCTCAGGACATTTCAGGATCCACTCCAAAATCTTGCGTTATTCATGTGTCTAAAAATAGGTCTTGATGGCTTGCAGTGGTCAGCCAGAGCGGAGTAGCCAAATACGTCTGCTACACTGAACTTAAATCTTCAGACTCTTCCAAAAGAGACCAGGGAGGTGACAGATTTCCAGTGAAGCTGAACCAAATGTTGGGGGTGTCAGTTTTCATCCTCTGACATAATGTCTCTCCTTTCCACTGATGATTTGTGTGTAATAATATTGCATTTAATATACGTGAAAGCCCACGGCTGAAAAACACTTGCCCTGGGAAAGTTAAAACAAACAGATGAATCCCACAGATACTTCTCCCAGTCATTAATGTCTCCCAGAATATCATCACTGCTCTGAAGGCTGGTTTGAAGAACGTGTCATCTTTTTTCTCCATTTCTGCTCATGAGTCAGCATCCTGTCTTTTGTTCACTCTTCTCCTGAGTCTTCTGAGGTAGCAGAATCAGACTGTCAATAAACCACTCTAAATCATTACTTGTTTCCATGGCTTTCAGGGAAGCAGAAAAACCTTTCCTTGGGTTTGTAACTGGCTTCATTGAGCCAGTGGTACGGCAGCCAAGCACAGGTTTTCTGGAGATGCCCCAGAGCCTTGCACAGCAGGTCAGCCTGCTGGGATCAGGCACCTGAGGACCCAGACAGACCAGCAGGTGTCACTCAGTCTGAGGCAGTTTTAACATAATCCTGTAGAGCATCATGCACTGAGTACCCGTGGCCGTGAGCTAAAGGTTCTTTATTGGCTGCGTTACTGCCTACAGCACGTTACCGAGACACTGCAAAGCCAGGTACAACTGACTAAGTGGAATTCAAGGACCATTTGCATTTCCCCATGTCCTCAAGAACCACGGTTTGGCCGTGCTCTGGGAGCCTCTTCCTGGGATTAGGGATGTGCTTTGGTGCTCCCAGCTGAGGAGGGCTGGCTGCCATCCCAGGACTCACTGCTGGGGCTGGGAGGTAACCTGATAATTTTGTTTCAATTGTCAAATTGTTGTGCTTCTTTTGAGCAGAATAGCAATTTTTAAAAATGAAGTTGAAAAGAAAGCTAGAACTTGGCCGGTGTGTTTAAAGAAAGCAAAAATCACTTCAAATCTGAAATTAAGAGTTCCTCTCTTTTTCTGAAAAGAGACAGTTTTCTTTAACAGCTGTTCCTGCAATTTCTAGAAATATTAAGTGGAAAGCATAAACTTCTGCCTCTGAATAAAGAAAGATTCCAACTATAAATTTTTTGTGAATTCTTTATCTGCCTGAAACCCAAGCAAACACACAACAGAGAAAAGCCCCCAGAGCCACTGGTTGAAAAGGAGAACCTGTTCCCTTCAGCAGACTGTTATTTTAGCACTGTCTGCTGGAGATGATCATGATCTAAAACCACTGTGTGGGGTGAAGGAAAGAGATCCCAGGGCTTCTGCTGCTCCTCTGCTGGGAGCTTTTAACCAGATTCCCAAAACCCCTGAGATAATTTAGACACAAGGAAGGAGATGACAGGGATAAAAGAAGAGAGTCTATGATGCCAGTATGACAGCTGTCAGTCAGACAAGACTTCCAAAGTGTTTTATGGAAAAGGCCAATTTCACAGTAGATCCAGCCAGCAAAAGGATTTGCCAATTGCCATGGGAAAATCAAAATGTTTTAGCTTAAAATACAAGCTAGAACTGTCAATCTGAAATTGTAAAAATCTTGAGTGAAAAATATTTTCTGGTAGCAAATTAAGAAGTATACCTTTTGCAATATTATTGCAGACAATTTTTGGGGCATTTTTTGGTATGGAAATCTCCTGCTGTTGCTGGCACAGGGCTGGCTGGTGCATTTCTGTCACTGGGACATGGACATCAAAGAAGGGGAACAAAAATAAGCCAGTATTTTCTTTCTTGTTTCCATTCCAAGTGTGTGTGCTCAGGCTGCTGCCCAGGTTTGGACCCACCTGCAGGCTCACATCTCCAACCCCACTGACCTTGGTTTAAGGGTTTCCTCATTAAATTGGCGAGTCCCTGAAGAAAGACCCTTCCCTGTGCCCGGTACTGACCAGACTGTGTTCCTGCTCAACAGAGCTGTCCCCTGGGAATCTGCTTCCCGTGGGACTGCCTGAGCACCCTGGCCGGGGCTTGCCCCATCCTTCTCCCATAGCCTGGACAGTGTTAAAGGTGTTGGATGTACCACAACGGGCCTTTAGTAAGTTTTAAGACATTCAAGCTTGGTTTTAATGCCTTCACTAATGAGCCTGACAACCTGTAAGGGTGTGAGTGAGTCTCCTCTTAATTCCTCAGGGAGCATTTGGTAACAACAGTATAAGCCACAGAAAGATGTGGAATGTGAAATGTATATACAATGGGAAGAATGAATTGTAAAACTCATGGTGGGGTTTTGCGAGGCCTGGAAGCTCAATGGGAGGGTCCCCACAGCCTTTTATTACTTTATTCTATGTTCTGTGGCTTTAAAGTCTACTGGAGCTAATTGCAATTAGCTCTGGGCTGATCAGGGCTTGCAGGTACCACCCTTTCATGGAACCTTGCAAATTAGAGTAAATATTCACTGAATTGATGCTTCTGGGCTTTTTTCCCTGCTCAGTCATATCCGGAGGCTCTTTCCTGGTATCACTAACTTTATGTTAAGAGTGATCACAGATTCTCTCTGTTTCTAGAAACTGAGATGTGAAGTCCGAGCCATATGAAGGAATTTGTTCCTCAGCAGCTTTATCTGTTCTCATGACCTGTTTAACTGGTGCTCATTGTGGATAAATCACAGCTGGTGGAGAACAGCAGAGGCACTGAGATGCAGCACTGCAGGGGTTAGGTACTGGTGAGACAGCAGTGGTCATAGCAATAAGCATAGCTCATTGGAAATTGGGAGGGTGTGTGGCAAACAGGGAGATCTGTTAGATGAGGCAACAGGAGCCTGCTCAGCCCAGTCTCTGAACTGCTCATGTCTTGGCACAGGACCTTTCCCACTTTTTTTTTTTTTCCCCCGAAGCAGGCAAAAGTTTAGTTGTTTTCTAATACTTTTAGGTCTGGAAGTCTTGTGAGCACTGGCATGCTGCTTCCCATCTATCCTGTCCCCTGAAGTGACTTTCCAATAGTGGCACCTACTTCCCCACATCTTTGGTGGGCCCAAATCTTCTCCAGCTCCTCTCCCTCTTTCTTCTTTGTGATGATGCTGAACGAGTCATCCTGGGCATAAAGCCATTGGGGGAGGAGGTCACAATGTTCCTGTGCAGTGATTAATGGGAAGTGTTCTTGGAGCAAAGAAGTGAGCTGACTTTTAAAATAACATTCATCAAAAGAAAGAGCTTGCTGGTTGCTACTTTTTGAGGGATAGTCAGTATCCTCCCTCTGTGGGCTGATAATCCGGAATTGACTCACTGACTAAAGTTGTCCAAACCATCATATTTCTAAAGTGTTGCATTTCAGACCAGGGCTTAAAGGGCCAGGAGCGGGGCTGGCTGACACCCTTAGGTATGTGTCATCATCCAACTTGAGGGAACATTACAACCACAGGAGCAATCTCTAAAAGCTCCAGCTATCAAAAGCTGCCTCTCCAATTGCTCCCAGTAACCCCCTCTGTTTTCCCATAAAAGCCATGTGCTTTGCAAGGAGGCAGTGTGCTTGGGAAGCCAGTAACTGGATAGGACACAGAAAAGAGATTCTCCCACCAGTGTATTTGAGGAACTTGGTCAGGCAGACTCTCAGAGGGGATGCCAGACACAGACCTGGAATGATCCTCACAGCTGTGTGTGTCTTGAAACCATGCAATTAAATCCTTGCCCAGTAAGAGGAAGGCTTCCTCCTTGGTTGGAAAAGCTCCTCCTGAGCTGGGGGGCTTTGGCCAGTATACCTCCCTCCTCCAAGAATACCTTGCCTCCAGCAGTCACCCACATGGAAAGACTGTTTGAAGCACAGGCCTTCCTGTGGAAGTCGTTCTGCTTCAATGGTGTGTGTAAGTTAAAAATCATCTGAAACAATAATTGGTTCCTCAATTCAGTAGGGAACTGCTCAGCTCTGTCCACCACCGTTGCCAAAGTAGGGGGAGATGCATCAGCTGCAAGTGGGGCTGAGCAGACACTCACAACCCCATGAACATCCCCACAGCAGGCACTGAGGGACACAGAAAACACTGAGAAATGCAGTCATTCACAGGAATGTACATGGTACCACATTTGAGACCTTGGCAAGGATCAAAACTTGCTTTTCTAAGCCCAGTTCCAGGGTTCCCCTCCTGCTTGTCCCAGCTTCACGAGCACTTATCCAGAGAGAGGGACATCTGGCAGGTTTGGCAGTGACAAGCATTTGTATTTGGTAAAATGGGAGCCTGGACTCTGCTCTGCATCCAGTGTTCAGCCTTTGCTGTGTCCAGGCAGAGCCACCTGCAGGGAAAACAGGTGGAGGAGCAGGGTTCCCATGCAGGGCAGTGCTCTTCAGCCCATGCTGGCATCCTGTCCTGTGTCCCCTCACTGTGCTCCAGCCAGGTGTCCTCAGGACAACAACAGCCCGAGTGCTGCTGTTTAAACATGGAAAAATCATAAAGCAATCAAAGAACTATCAGGAATGCCTGTCTTTCTTGGAGTCTTACCCAGATTTTTGCAAATTGCTCAACACAAATTAAAGTGTTTTAAAATGATCCCCAAACTGCTATGAATAATATGTTTGGGTTTCTTGGTAGCCTGGGAATGGAAGACTGCTGCAACCCCATTCTGCTATTATTAATGCTATTTTAACTTTCACCTCTTGGGTGGAAAAAGCGTTTTATGTCTTGAATACTTCCTCTTGCCCTGGTCATGCAGGAGACCTGAATATTGGCGGTCTCATTAATTGTGCCTAGCCTTCAGCAATCAGTCAGGCAGCTGACAAGGGCTTTTGGCAGAGGAGTTTTTGGTGATAAAGTCATACTTTGGGCTACAGACAAAATAATTATTTTAATGGATACATCTATTGGAAAATTCATATCCAGAATACCAGGAAAACTGCAGTAGAGAAATAATCTCCTCCGAAATAAAAATCTCCAACCATCAAAGTTGCATCTATGATGACTTCTAATAACTCCAGTTTCCTGTTCTTCCATAAAACCCATTTTATGAAGAGAAAGAGAAAAGGGAGAAAAAGAGAAAAGAGGATTTTGCAGAGAAGAGAAAGAGAAAAGGAAAATGCAGTGTCAGTCAGATAACTGTCCATTCTCCCAAGCCTCAATAAATATCTGAGGCATTAGTATCAGGAAAGCGAGTCCCCTGAATGTGTGCTCTGCTTTATATCTTGGTTCTGATTGGGGAGTGCAGGATCCTGTCTGCACAGCAAAATTTATCTTCTACACAAAGAGCTTTTCGTAGTAATTGTACTTCACTGAGTTTGCCCAGAACTTCAAAAATATCTTTCCTAACACCTCCCCATGCTGAGATGGAGTGTTGGGCAGTCTGGGCTTCTGCTAGTCGAGATAGGAGTTTCCAGTATGTGTACCATTAAAAGGGGGAAGGTTGTTTTGTGCCAGTGTCAAGCACTGTTGGCATGTTTGCTGTGGCTCAGCCATGTAACAGCTGGGACGAGGTCACCCCTCTGCGGATCAGACGTGTCACTTGGTAAAAATAAAACCAGCTGAGAAAGCCCTGCCTTCAGGGCACAGCAAGGTCTGTTCCCCTGTCACAGCCAGGATGCTGTCGAGGGCAGCATTAGGGTTTCACCCTGGTGTGATGTGCAGAGTTAGTACCAGTGTGTTCCCACAGATGTGGCAGAGCCCCTGTGATGCCCATGCAGTGTGCAGCAGTGCCCCTGGCACACAGCAGTGGTGTCCATGGTGTGTGTGGCAGTGCCCGTGGTGCCTGTGGTAAATGTGTTGGTGCCCAGGCTGTCGAATCTGCCCCAGCTGCCCCTGCAGTGGCAGCCAGTGTGAGGACAAAGTCCTGTGACTGTCCCCAGGTGAGGGCCAGGGGTGTTCTCCTTCTGCAGGATATTGGTGTCATCTTCAGGCTGAGGAAAAGGGGCACTGAGTGCAGGGACTATGGAGGGATGCTGCTGCTGGGCAGGCAAGGGTGGGAAGGCTTCCCTTGTTGCTCTAGTGCCTGGGCAACCCTGGTGTTTATTGAACAGGTTGTGTGGAATGAAACAGAAGAGCAGATGTGAACAAAGTGCCACGTACATCTCTGCTGGCCACCCAAAAAAGGATGCTTGGCACTGCTCTGCTAAGGAGAGGGATGGCTCAGAGATGGAGCCTTTGAGCTTTCACTCCCACGTTAATAACAATTTTCCCTCTTTGCCCTCAGCAAATCATTCCTCCTCTCTTTCCTTTCCATAAAGTGAGGTTAATGATAGCAATTTCTCTGCTTCACAGGAGGGCTGAGTATGAATTAATATTTTTCAGATGAGACATTAAAAACAATATTTATCTGGAATAAAACTTCTGCAGAGGAAATGCAGTTTTGAAATATTTGGGATCTCAGGAATTAAATAGTTGGACATGATGAGTCTAGACTGAGGAACACAAATTAATGTCAGAAAGATTTGGGAGTTCATATGATCTGGAATGCCTGTGGTTGGCGTGGTGAGAGCACAAGGTTTGAGGAGCAGAGTTTTCTGCAGAGCACAGGAAAGAGTTCTGTCACTGGGAGTTGAGAGGAGACCCCAAGGGAACAACAGGGATCCTAGTGATGGGTTTCATCTCCCTTTTTGCACCAGCATGTTAGCATTACACGTCAGAATTCTAACATAAACCTTCTCAGCAGCTGACAAGCGTCTCCCTTGGAAAGCTTGGCCCAGCATTTATCCCTGTGCCAGTACTGAAGTGGAAAAGATAAATGAAGAATTCATATTGTTGGACTAGAGTCTCTTCGTCAATAATTCCAAGTAGTTCCTGAATTAGGCTATTACTAATTATCTATTTTCACCATAATTGGGAGGACAAGGGTTTCTGGCAGGCAGTGCATGAGACATACAGGAGAAAATGATTAAAGCAGAGCCAAAAATATCACCATACTGGAGTCATGAGTCAGATCCTGACCTTTCAAATAGCACTGTGGAGAGCCTGAGCTCATTTGGATGGGATCCCAGGGATCCAGGTGAGAGTGACTGGATGGTTTAGCATAGCCAGCTTTGGAGAGAGGGAAGAAACTGGGGATGTCCTGAAGGGGAGACAGAAAACTTAAGGGCATGAGGAGCTTCAGATGAATCTGTTTCTCCTTCTGTCTCTGGTCTTCCTGAAGAAAAGGGTAATTCCACACTCTTGAGCTTAACTGTTTTACCTGTCAGCACTCCTGATCACTCCCTGCAAAGAATGTGCATTCTCTGGTTAATGTGATTATCAGCAGTAATTAATTCCAGCTTCCAGTAATGAATTACAGCTTTTTCTTGATCAGCTTTTTAAAAGCTCTTTGAGCTTGTGTCAAGTCGTGTTTGCTCAGAAAGAGGAATTATCACTCCTATGGAACTCACAATTCCTTGTGGATTGCTGCAACTGCAAGAGACTCAATTTCACAGACAAAGTGTCCATTGTGAGACTGGCGACAGAACTCCAAACCTGGCTCTGCAGGGACAGATGCAGGTGGATCCTCATCAGGGTTGGGGATGCTCCATGTCAGAGGCTTTATAACACTGAGCTGCTGTGCAGAGGCTGAGAGGAAAAGCTTTGTCCTGAGCAGGAATCCGTGGGCTCCTCCATCACACTCTATTTGGAATCTTTTGGGGAAGCTGCTGCAGGGGGAGAACCTGGCTCTGACACCAGGAGGGCACCCAGCCCCACAAAGGAGTGTCTCCTTGGGGCTCCCTCCCAAGGCAGCTCCACCGACCTCCAGCTGGCAGAGGGAGCAAGAGTGTCTGTGCCCTGAATCAGGGGTGACCCAGCTGAGGTCTGTCCATCCCCCTGCCCTCCCACTCCCTGGGATGTGACGCCTGCCAAGCCACACAGACGCTGCCAGCAGCAGAGGAATATTTGTCTGCGTGCATTCCTTGTTAATAAAAATAAGTCTTTTTTAAGGTCATAGGCAGAGGAGTTGTCATGTCACATCCTGTTCTGTGTCTCTACAGCAACTCCAAACTTCCCAAACACAGAGAGCAGAGCAGTGATGCTTCTGCAATGCATGAACTCTCCTGGCTGTGTCACCCACTGGCCCCCTTCCCACAGTGGGAGCATGCAGAACAGCGTGTGTGGCAAACTGGCAGGGTGCTGCCCCAGAGATGCTCTCTGCTTCACTGCCCTGGGACCAGGGACATGCTGCCTGTGCACCCCAGCAGAGCCCTCAGGGTCCCCTCAATGGCAGATGAAAAAAATAATATTGCCTCTCAGTATTTGGCTCCCAAGTCCAGAGTCACTCACTTTCCCTTGGATATACGGGTGTTTGACTACGGATGTTTCACAGGATCATGGGCACTATTTTCTCTCTCCTAAGAAAAAGTTACTCAGCCAGATCAAACATGCAAAAAATGCTGCTTGTGCTGATTCATAAGGAAACAATTTCCCTTCTATTTTAGCACTGTACAGCAGGAAATTGCAGAGTGATTTGCTGGAGGAGCAAGAAAATCAGTATAGGACAGACTGTACAGCATTTTCTGAGGGCCGGATAATTCTTCACAGCCTTAGAATCTGTGAGCAGGTTTGTGCTGTGTGATGTGGCGTGGACTAGAGATTCATCCACATCTTCAATAAGCTCCATTTTCAGGAGGAGCATAAATGAAGAAGCCTGGAGCTCAGTGGGTCTTATTTATACCACTGGAAAAGGATATCTGAGGGGCAGCGAATCCGTGTGTGCTCCTGGCTGCATTGGCTGTGCTGGGGTTTGTGCACATACTGTTGGGTATTTAATAAACCTCAAGAATTGCCCTTGGAATGGTGATTTTGGCACCCAAGCCCAGGAGGTTTGGGAAGGTCCAGGCTCTGTGAGTAGAGGGGTCTGTTGGGTCTACATCCAGAACTGATTCCTCTGGGCTGTGGGGAGCTGGAGGCACAGCAGGGTCTGGCTGTATCTCTCTCCGTTTCTGGCCTCCTCCAGCTTGGTACCCACACTGGGCAGGGGCTCTGCTCCTCTCAGGGATGTTGTTGAAGTTCCAGTTGCCAGCTTTTGAAGTACTTAGGGATTTCAGGTGTTTAGGCTTCACTTTTCATCTAAAAGCTTAATTTGCTGCCATAGCAGTATAATTGCCTATTCTCATCTGCTTTTCAGAGTTGTGAAGTGGTTTCTCCCTCCAGGGAATCCTTCTATACCTCTTTCTCCTCTACTGCTGGTCAGGCTGTTCTACAGCTCTCCCTTCCCGGAGTGTCACTGCAGTCCTGTGAGGGTTCAATGGCATCAGATTATTCTGCCCTTTTTGCCTCTCATAGTCCAAATTATCTGCAATACAAGAAGGACACTACTTTGTGATTCTTGGAAACGCCAGTTCAGAACTCCTGAAAATTCAGAACCTCAGAGTTTGCCTCCCAATCCTTTCACACTTTGAACAGCATCTTGATGAAGGATTAGCTCAGCTGCAGTTACCTTCTCTTTTTGTTTCTGAAGTCATGGTCATTCCTCTCTGTGTGCAGTTTTTAATTTATTAAGCCAAACATGCTCAGATATGGAAAAACAAACCCATGGAGGCCGGGGGGTGTTAAAGATCACAAAGAAAATGAGGCTGCGCTGGGTGGAGGGGACAGAAGGAGCAGCAGAGCCATCTCCAGAGAGATGCCTCCTCCCCACTGTGTCCCTCTGCTCAGGAGGTCGGCTCCAGGAGCTGTCCCCTCCGGCCATCCTTACAAACTTGTGCATCTTTATGTATTTCTCAAGAAAAGTTTTCTCTGTCTTTCTTGGCTGGGGAAGAAACCCAGTGCAAAAGGGCATAGGAGTGGGGATGCTGTTTTTCTGCCATCTTAATGAAGCAAATCCTACAAGCTGTCTGAAGAGGTTCTAGGAAATCTCTGTCCTAACCCAGGAATAAGCTGCCTGAGTATCCAGGAAGAATTTTCTTGCAGCAACTCTAAAGCCACGTTCCCAGCCTGTTAAGAGCTGCCCCTTGTCTTCTGGTTCCTCTTATGTTGTTATTGCCAGAGATTAGTGTTAATTGCTGAGCCTTGTGGAAAGGGAGTGCTTGGATGGTTTGGAGTGCCTGCAAAAGGAGTGTCACATATTTCAAAGTGTTTGATAAACAGGGGAGCAAAGGCAGATAACAGCATCAAAGCCCACATTGTGCTCTCCTGGTGTGGCTTTTGAAAGAAGGAGCAGATTGCTGAGGGCCATCATTTTACTGGAGAACATGAACCCGCTTGACTGGTGACCCCCCCGCCCGCCCCGGCAGCCCCAGCAGGTGATGGGCAGCACAGAGGGAAGCACAAGAGGACAATTACACTTCACATCTTTTCCTTTAAAGCAGTGACCCCTAGAAAGGAGGTGTGAGCAAACGTGAAGAAAAAACCATTGTCTTATCTAGATTTGGAGTTCTGAATATTCATTGTTTATCTCCAGACTACTCCAGTGTTCCAAGTGGGAGAGCTACAGGTTGATTCAAAGCTTTCATTAGAGAATAAGATTAATTTGAATCAGAATGCCTATGTAAGAAATTTAAATATCATCCAGCAGAAAGTGTCTGGCAGCTCATGTTCGGAATGTAGCTGCATATTGATGAAGTGCTTATTGGAAAAGAATTATTCAGTCCTGGAGAAGAAACAGAAGTCCTGAAGGAGAACTGTAAAAGCACATTGTCATCAAACAGACATGTGTTCAGTCAGGGTTCATGTTGCTCAAGAGGTTTTCACTCTGGTCATATATATTAGTGCTGCTCTGGCTCTGAACCTTAGCGAGGGCTCTGCTGAGGGACGTGCCCATGGCTGCAATTGCAGGTGAGTCTGGAACAATCCTGAGCTGGGAGAGGATGCTCTGAACCTGTGGTACCTGTCTGCTGTGCTGCAGGAGCCTGAGCTGCCCCTGCTCCTGGCAACACCTACAGCTGGAACTCCCCAGACTTGGGGCATGGTTTATTTACAGAGTACGACTATTTTGCTGTTCCTATTTCCCCACACATACACCCAACACAGTCTTCTGTTTTAAGCCTTTCTTTAAGCTGTTGGTGTGTTTGATCCCAATCACGTACTAAGAAGGGAAGAGAGAAAATTGCTCAGTGAGCAGCCTGGCAAAGAACTTCACTGCTGAAGGTCCCTCCTTGTCACAACAAAGGCACTCTGGCCTTCCAGTGCTCCGTGTCAGTGCTGATTGACTGGAGTACAAAACACAGGCTGGTGGTCGGGAGATGTGGGGGTGTAGCTGCCTCCAAAGCCACACTGAGTTTTAATACATCAATGAGCTTCTGATCCACGTGGAATCTGTCATTTTATTATCACCTGTGCTGCAAGCAAGGAGGAATCATATCGACTCATCTTAGTTCACAGCTGCAACACAACTGCAACACTGAATTCTGTACTTTCCCTCTTCCCGGGGAATTCAGGATTTTCTCCTGAATCTGAATGGGAGGCCTTAGACTGCCAAAATAAGGAGCCAGCCCAAGACCTGTGGTGTACCCCTGCTCTCAAATGAAGTCTTCAGTGCTGACAATAGGCTGTTTTCTTCACAGGAGTGTTTTAGGGTTCAGGTCCACAGATCAGTTTAGGCTGGTCTAAGCCAGCCATCCCTCCATCCCAGCAAGCCACATCAGGACCACTGACCTGCACTTGTTTCACTTAGATTATACCCCTGTTGATTAGCACAAATGAGCTGAATAGAAAGTGGAAAATGTGTCTTTGAGCCCAGCACTGAGCATTGAATTCTCTATACAAAGAGGAAATGCCTGTCTCTTCAGTTTCTTTTCAGTTTTTTGTTCACAAATTCTTAAGTGAACAAAGAGAGACTCCTGATTCTCCTTCTTTGCAGCTATTCATGTGCCTCTGGGAAAGGTTTGGCTTCTGTGCTTGCCAGGCTAATCAAGGAAACAGAAAACTCGGAACATTAGTGCATTTAAATCCCAGGCACTCTAACGTCTCAAGAAAATAGAAAATATGTTTGGCAGATACATCCACCTGATGCCCGTGGCCTTGAGGGCGTAGGTTGGGAAAATCTAACAGGAGTGGCTTCTTTGAGGTGAAGTTTCCTGAATGAGTTATCATCTAGGGAAGGAAAAAATCTTCAAGAAAAAAGGAGATGATCTGAGTCCCAGGTTGGATAAGCCCCAAATACAGAAATTAATTCATCACCCAGTGTAATTAAGCATTGTGGACAGGAGAAATGGGTTTCCAGGGAGGATCTGGGCAGGCTTGCCAGAGGTCCCAGCGCCAAGGGGGATGGCATTAAACTGACCAAAGGCTTTGAAATCCTTCTATATGTTTCCTCCTGGCAAAAGCCTCAGCAGCAGCAGCACAGCAGCAGCAACATTTCCCTTGGTCTCCACACTTTTGCCCAGCAGGAGCCCCCTGCCACGTATGGGTCTCTTTGTATTACCAAAGGCTCTGCAGCTTCATAGTCAGGGTTTCAGGGTTTCAGGGTTTCAGGATTTCAAGGTTTCAGGGTTTCAGGGTTTTGGAGAAGTGCTGGGCACTGTGCAGGTGCTGGGGAGGGCAGGCAGGAAGCATGGGCGACCCCTGCCAGCATTCTCTCCCCATCCCTGCTCCTTCCAGCCCTGGCCCAGTGGTCCCTGCCCCAGCAGTAGCCCCAAGAGGTTTGTGCCTCTTATCCTTGCTGAACAACTCAAGAGCAAGAAGGGCTTTTGTAATTTTTCCTCTTACACCTGGAAAGGGAGGAACCCCACAAGACTGTGATTTAGATCAGTCCCTGGAGCAAGAAAGCTGAGCAGAAGCAAGAAGTCAGCATTCCTGAATCCTCCTCTGGTACCTGAGGTACCTTAGCTCTGGAGCAGAGGAACAACCCTTCCTCTGTTCTGACAGGTACTGAACCCTGAGCAGAGCTCCCTGAATCCAGAAGAAACCCAGGAATTTAAAAATATAGCCAAGTTTCATTTTGGCAAGGAGAATATTCCTGCCATGGCTGGGGAGGTGCCTAGTCCTTGCAGAACCCAAACCCAAAGGGCAATAACTGGGCTGCAGCAAGCAGCTCCTGCCCAGCACCAGCCAGGGCCTGAGATGTGACCTTGCTGCTTGTGTGACAGCCTGGGAGCTTTGTTAGCTGAGCTCTCTAATAGTAGGTTAGTTGTTTTTGTGTTTGTTTGTTTGCTTGTTTGTTTGTGGGTTGGTTGTTTTTGTGAAAACTTAATCTTCTGGTTTAATAAAATGGCATGTTTTCCCCTTGAGCAGGGCTGGCTCCCTGCAGATGCCCATCCATCACTGCTCACCACTGTGAGCTCTTTGCTGCAGGAGAAGTTTCTGTGGCCAAGGCCAAGTGATGCTGGTGGCTGGAGACCAAGGGACCTGACAAGAGGAAGACATATACCTTCAGGTATGTCCTTTCTGGTTTTGCTGATTCCTGAACTTGTTCTGCAATCACAGTTCCAGAGGATTTGAGTACAAAAGTTTTTGATAGAAATAGTGTATTACTGTTGTGAAGAGGAAAAAACCTGCCCTGACTTTACCCAGCAGTGAAATAGATATTGATGGGCCTTGAGTTCACCCTGTGGGCCTCTTCCCATTTAAGTTGTTCAAAATTCTGCAGATAAACCAGCCAAAGCTGGCACAGGGAACCTGTTTTGCTGGATAATTGCAGCTGGGAGCAGAGGATGCTGGCTGGCTGTGTTCTGCAGCCATATGCTGGCTGGGTGGTTTGTGTGTTGATTTCTTGTCTGCATTGTTTAGAATTCTGCACCAGTAAGTAAAGAAATGGAAAATTACTGCCTCGTCCATAGTTACTAAAGTGGCCCTGGAAATCTTTGTGCTGCTTGGTCCTAGAGCCAGACCTCACTCCTTACTGCTCTTGTTTAGCTCCTGGTACTGAGCTTTTGGGGCTCCAATTTTCTCCAGTGCTAGATTTTGGTGAGTCACCCCAGTGCTGCCTGGCTGCTCCAGAGGCAGCACTGGGGCAGCGTGGGGCTGCATAGGGACGTGCCTGAGCAATCCCAGCACTCTCCCAGCACAGCAGTGAGAAATGCCCCTTTCATCCCAGCCATTCCTCTTTGTTGCAGTTCCCTGAAGTCATCGTGTGGCCATCCGTGTGTCCTGTGCAGGCAGAGGGCAGCCAGTCACTCTCTGCCAGGTCTGTCCATCCTCAAGGCTGGCCCACCATCCCACCCAGATCAGTCTCTTCAAGAGCGTTTGCAGGGGAAACCAGTGGAAATCCTCCTATGGATCCAAAGGGATTGTGTGGAGAGGGTCCTCTTTATCCATGGTACCTCCTTCCAGCCAGGGGGTCATTTTTCTGGCATGCGTGGGTCTGCATGCTCCAGTAAATCACATATCTCCAGTGCATATTAATCCCTTTTTCAGGCTGCTTGGAAGGGAACTTGGATGTAAAATAACCAGGATTGCTCCTGGAGCTCCTTTCAGATAGGACGCCCTACTGGCCGTGTTTTGTTCCCTTAGTAGTGAAGTAGTTTAAGTTATAATTTAAAAACACAATAATCAGTACTTTCATTTCTGAACTCTTTAGACCTCCCGGGAAAGTGCCATTTGGATGACGCTCTTCAGATTTTATTGCTGTAATTTCATAACCTCTTTTGACTGAATGAGCTGAAAATTAAGTTTTAAATGCTTCAGCACAAGTGTCTGTCAGAACTACCCCTCCTTTCCTGGCTGTTTGTGCTCCTGCTTCCATACATTTTCAAACCCAGAGCAATGGACTTTTGGAACCCTGCTGGGACCCTGCAACAGCTCAGCTTTGCAGAGGCTGCTGGCCCAGTGCCCCTCACCATCAGCTGCTGGTACCTGTGTTTTTTCTGCTGATCAGGAATTTGGCAGGAATCAGCACCCTCTGTCCTCTGGCCGAGCTGCTCCTGAGTCCTGGCTGCCCCAGCAGAGCTGCACCCTGGCTGGGGCACCCAGGGGTGACACAGGAAGGTACCTGTCACCAATGCTGCTGGTGGCTGAACCATTCCTCCCAAACTCAGAAACTGGGCAAACACATAGATGATCCTGGGGGATCCTTCCGAGGATCCAGGAGGGATCCTTTCAGCTGAGGGAGTGAACTTTCACCAGAGCTCCACGGCTCCAGGGCTTTCTGTATCTCAACAGCTATTCACAGGTATTTACCACACAGTGAGGTCTCTGAATCAGGGCCCTGGAGGGTGACTTGTCCTCAGATAGAACTCAGCAGGATGCTACAGCTGCCATCAGCCTCTGCATGGCTGTCCCTTTATAGCTCAGGCACCTTTAGCCTTTGTCACATCTCTTCCTTTGGTCAGAGCTGCACAAAGGACAGAAGTTTGAAGTAAATGTATATTGTACCAATACTTTTCAAGTCTAATCATTCCTCCCTTTCTTTGGTGTGTGAGTCATCTCAGCAAACCTATCATGCTTTAAATTAATTGGGTCTTGGAGGGGAACAGAGATAATGAGCCATTCCAGGACGGCATTTCTTAAAAGCCAGGGAATGCACAGCACAGGGGAAGGTGCTGCCTGAGTCTTCCTCACCTTGTCAAAAATATCCACCTCCTTCCCGAGCTTGTGACGGGGTCTGTGCAGTGTCTGTCAGCTGCTGGCCTCCACTCCAAACACCTCTGAAGGGAAGCTGCTCTGACAAAGTCCTGCTTGCAGAGCTGCAGCTGTCTGGCCTCAGACCAGCGATGTGCTCACTGAAGGGCTGAGTTCAGACACCGTGAGAGGTGCACGAGTTTTGAAGTGTTCATCGAAGGTGAGAAGGCTCCTGGTGAGCTCAGTGCAGCGGATGTCACTCAGTGTGAGTGTGGGTGGTCCCACCTGCATGTGGGGGTGTCCCTGCTCACTGTTGCTGTACCTGTGCAGGAGGATTCAAAGAAGCTCTCCTGGTGCCCCTGCAGAGAGAGCTGCAGGCAGGGGTGAGGGAGCTAATATCCCAAATATCAGCTCCCAGGCACACCACACACAGAAAGTACCTTACACCTTCCACTCTTTCCCAAGACTTTCATTAGCAAAGAGTTTTCTGTTACGGAAAACAGGATTTTTTTGGGTCTTGTTTGTTTGTTTGTTTGTTTTTTGTCTTGACTACCATGCAGAGGGGTGAGAAGAACCTCCTAAAAAGAAAACACACTGTAAGGAATGTTAAAGGCTCAGAGCTGAGAGCTCACCCAGAAAAGGACAATGCACATTGATGAGTTGAATTCCCACCCAGATGGGATGCACCAAACTGAAGGGCAGACTGGAGCACTCAGAGCTGGTAGGACAGCACAGGGAGGAGCTGGCTGTTGCTGTTACCTGCTAGGATTTCACATCCCATTGAAAATCAGGGAGCCAGCACTCAGATAGGAACTGAGTGTGCCGTCAGTCATTCTGTAGGACTTTTTTCCAAGAATAATAAAAAAAAGAAGTCTGAAGATTCAGCCCCAGTGGATCACTAGACAAAGCCCCTCAGAACAGGGAGGGGGCACAGTTGTAATGGTGGTAGATTGTAATAGATGAATACAATGGTAGTTCTCTTTGTTCTGTCACCCAAACCTTACAGCTGAATCTCAAGGACTATCAAATCCATTATAAAGTTTTCTTTTACAGCTACCCTGAAGTTGCATTATTAGTAGCTATTATGTAATTGCCATTTGCATTTTGAATAATAAAGTCTAAATTGTAACTGTTCACAGGACATCAATTGCAATTGCTATGGCATTTTTTCTTTCTCCTTTTGAAGCCCATTTTGTACAAGCTGCCCTTCCACCCACTTGCTTGTGCTGAATCCCAGAGCCAGTCAGAGCATATGATAATGGCAGGCTCTGGTCTGACCTAATGCACATGAAAGCACTGTTCCCATACCAGTGGCAACTAATGCCACATCATACTCTGACCCTGAGGAAATTGAGCTTTGGTTATAATGGACGACTATTTGCACTTCCCAGTTCCTGCCCCCTGAATATTAATTTGATTGAAGTTGGAAGATGAATTTAAAATTTGGTTGTAGTTTCTCGTCCGTTGTTTAGAAATCTGGTGTGTCCATGCCAGGTGAGAAGAGCCTGAAAGTCTCTGTGGGGCTGCTGAAAGCTCGGGTGGGAGGGAGGTTCCAGAAGCACTCAGAGAGCCAGGCTCAGGTGGAAGTGCCTGGTGCCAAAGCTCTCACCCTGCTGCCACCTCAGGCAAACGTGAGCTGGGTTGTAACATGTGTCTGGGCTGTGCACATTAGTAGCACATGCAATGTAAAGCTTGGTAATTAATATTTCAGGGACTCAGCTATACTTCCTCTGCTTTAAAATCTAACAGACACCAATGTCTGAGAGCAAAAAGAGGAGTTCTGCAGCTCCTCAGTTCCAAAGCCCCTGGTGCCTGTGTGTTTGCACTCTTATTAATTCTTCTGTCCAGAGGGAAATCAGCCCTCGAGGAAACAAAAGGACCTTCTGACATTTAAGACACAAGAAGGAAAGACACTGAATACCTTTAATACCTCCAGCATGCAGTCTCCTCAGAGACAGGAAGGTAATTGGAATTTTGCTCAAGAAGGATAGGGAGAAAACTCCAACAATTTTATTCTACAATACAACCATTCCTGCTCCTGAAGTGTTTTCTGACAGATAAAAACCAGACAAGCATCGATCAGAGACTTGTCTAATGACATGGAACACATGGGACTGGCAGCTCCATCAGGGGTCTGAGGGCAGGAGAGGCTGGCTGGGATTATTGCTGTGTAAGGGATCAAGTCTTAACTGCTTAGCCAGTGAGGGACTGAGTGTTTCATGAAGATCTAGCACATACCCGTAGTTTGATAATTTGCACCTGGAGAAAGCTAACATGCCTGGGATTTTGCTGGAAATATGATTAGACTAAACTCATAGCTCTCCTCTTCTGAGCTTGCAGCTCTAAAGCCAATGATGATGTATACCAGCAAGAACAGTAAGGGAGGATAATGAAATGGCTCTTTGGATGCACAAGAATCTCACAGCCACAGTGAGAATGGCTTCAGGGAGTCTAAAAAATAGCAGAAGCCTCCCAGATCATCTTGCTATAGTGGTAATAAACATCCAGTGTGTCTTTTCTGTAGCCCTCAGGCAAGAAACTCCAGAGAGCAAATGCAAAGCTCATTCTGCTTCTGCTGAAAGTTCTGCCACAGTCAGGAACCAGTGCATCTCTTAGACCTGTGAATCCATAAATATAAAATTATGAGCAAAGAACGAGTTCCTTGGAAATACACACCAAATATACAAATATTTCCTCCTGCAGAAGGAATTCCTGTCTTCATCTGGACTCTTTTTCTACTATTTGCCAAGAAGATTTTCATTAGTCTCTCCAAAAACCTATGCCTGACTCAGTGCAAGCTTTGATGCCCAGTTTCTCCATGGCAGATAGCCCCAAAATTAGGAAAAATCTAATGTTTAATCTGTGTTTATGGTTTATATGCCCTGATAGAGGTTACAAATGCCAGGGACCAGGACAGACATCAGAGCGCTTGGGAACGACATTTTAAAATGCATTATTGATTTGAATTGGGAAAAATTGGATAATTTGGAAAATAGAATTGTTGTTATCATTGGAACACACAGGATGACCAGAGCTGTTTATTTCACTGGACTGGGCTGTTAAACCCTGGACTGACAATAAAAGTGAATTCTTGGCTACACATGTCAGCATGGGACCTTTTTATTCAGAAGCAGAATTTGGAGTCTGGCAAGAGGCACATTCTCTGTGTCCCATGTCCCATGTGTTCCCCATCCTGTAGCCACTCCCCTGCCTTGCAAGGCCTGGCCACAGCATAGACATGGACAGGGGAGGGAGATCATGCAGGTGACTGGAAATGGACAGGAAAAAATCGCCTTTATAAATATAAGGAATAAATGACACATATGGAATGCAAAACGAGAAAGATGATACTATCCAGTTTAAAAATATGTTGCCTAAAGTCTTTGAAACCTAAACTCTCTTCTTCTATGTCAGCATCTGCCAAGAGAGACCCAGCCGTGAGAAAAACACTTATCAAAATCAAGCGCTGAAACACCACCGGGAGCCTTTCAACAAAGATTCGGGCCGGGAGAGATTTGTGAGGATGGCTTTCCCGTTTTCCCGTTAAGGCAGTGCCAGGGACTCTGCAAGCACGGATGCTCCGGCCCCGCAGCCCCGCTCAGCCCGAGTCGGCAGCGGGTACCCCTGTGCGGGTACCTCTCAGCCCCTCTGGGTACCGCAGGAGCAGCCTGGGCACCGGCGGGTGCGGGTGCGCGCAGGGAACGGCGGTGCTCATTAACACCGCTCATTAACGACTCCCGCGCCCGCGGGGCCCCGCCCGCGCCGTTTTATGAATGGAGAAACCCCGCCCCGAGCGGCGGATCGGCCCCGCCTGCTGCACGTGCGGGGTGAGAGGGGTGCGGGGTGAGAGGGGTGCGGAGTGAGAGGGATGAGGGGTGCGGGGTGAGAAGGGTGCGGGGTGAGGGGGGTGCGGGGTGAGAGGGATGAGCGATGCGGAGTGTGCGGGGGGCAGCGCAGAGAGTGCTTGGGATGCATGGTGAGATGGATGCGGGGTGAGGGGGGTGCGGGCTGCGGGATGAGACGTGGGTGCGGTGCCCGGGGTGTGTGCGGTGCGGGGTGCAGGATGCAGCGCGGAGAGTGCGCGGGGTGAGACGGGTGCGCGGTGCAGCGCGGAGAGCGCTCGGGATGCGCGGTGAGCGGGGTGTGTGCAGGGCAGGGGTGCGGAGAGGAAGGTGTGCGGTGCGGGCAGTGTGCCGTGCGGGGTGTGTTGTGAGTGGCGGGTGTGCAGTGCAGAGTGTGCGGGGTGTGCGGTGCGGGGTGTCCAGCCCGGGAGCCGCTGCTGCCCCTTAGGACCCTGCACCGTCAGGGACAAAACTGGCGGGGCAGTGCTAGGTAAGTGAGAGGGGGTAAGGGTAGGAGTTAGGGACAGGGTCAATGGTGGGGAGTTTGGTTTCTCCTTGTGGTTGGCACTGGGGTGTAATCATGCTGTAATATATGCAGTGTCACATACAGACCTGTCTGATCCAGGAAGTGAAGCACTGGTTTCTATTCAGAATTCATATCATTGCTGGAAAGAAGTCTTTGTATTTGTTTAGAGTGGAAGGTGAACGTTTCTGCATCAGGAAGAAATTCCTGTGACAGCAGCACGGGATGGTCAGGCAGCCTGCTTGAGCCCAGAGCTCAAGTTCTTGCTATGTGAGAGACAGAGTGTGTGGTCCCAAACCAGCCCCTTTCTGGCACACCATTGGAACTGCTCCCCAACAGGGAAGACTGGAGTCGACCTACCATGCCTCGCTCACTGCTTCAGCCATACATGTCACAGGTGACAGGATTTCTTGAGGAGTTTGATCATTATTCTTCTCTGGCCAAACTCATGTCCATCTACCAAGCAACTAACAGGACCATCTTCAATTGGACAGAGAGCCGCATTGTTGAGTGGGAAAAGTTTGCTGAGCTGGCTAAATATGAGCCAGAATCCCAGAAACCAACAGTGAAAGCGCTCCTAATCGTGGCATACTCAGTCATTATCGTCATGTCTCTCTTTGGGAACATGCTGGTGTGCCATGTGGTGCTGAAGAACAAGAGGATGCACTCGGCCACCAGCCTCTTCATCGTCAACCTGGCAGTGTCAGACATCATGATCACGCTGCTCAACACACCTTTCACCTTGGTAAGTAGCTGGTCTTGCTGTCCCTTCAACCAGGACAGGAGTCTCCCACCCACCACAACTCTGCCTGGTGGTCATAGGCTTTCTGTGCACTCTCTCCTATGGCTGAGGTGGGAACTCAACACCACCAAGTCTATTTGATAACTCTGCCAGGCAAGTAAAGCACTTTGCAGCAACCTGTGGGCTCTCTGTTGCTCTGTTAGACTCTGTACCTCCTAGAAAGTCAAAGGTCTACCACAATGTGTACTACCAAACCCCAGCAAGAGCTTCTTGGGGAATGAGAACAAGTTCCTATGTTTTTAATGTTCATGCAGGAGAGCACTAGAGAGTCCCTTAGTGGGTCAGAACAGTGTGAATGCCAGTCATACTGGGTGACTGGAAGAAAGCAGTCAAGATTTTCAGAGATGCCAGCTGGATAAAGTCTTTAGTTAAAGCTCTCCAAATCTAACAGTGGGGTTGGTATCAGATCTTGGTCCACTTTTTCCAAATATAGTTGTTAGTATAATAAAAGGTTTTTACTGCTCTTCACAAACAATGTGTGTGGAACAGGCCAGGAGGGCTCTGGCATCACCACTTCATAATCAGTGGAGTTTGACCATATAAACTCTTCTGTAAAGGTGTTTCAGGGACCAGGATAGCTGATTTTTCTATAAATTTCAGATGAAGCTGCCCAACCAGCCAGAACCCCTGAGCCAGCTCAGGTTCCAGCCAAGGGACTTGTTGGAAAACAAGACAAATCCCCATGGATTTGTTTTCACCACATCTTCTGGCTGATGAGCTGTTGTTTCCCCTCAGGTCCGGTTTGTGAACAGCACGTGGATTTTTGGGAAGGCCATGTGCCACATCAGCCGCTTTGTGCAGTACTGCTCCCTCCACGTGTCCACGCTGACCCTGACAGCCATCGCTCTGGACAGGCACCAGGTGACACTGCCCACCCTTCCTTCCAAGGCTCTGGGAGGAGACCTGAGCTATGACACAGACCCATGTCTGTCCGTGGCCACGACAAACACTGGCTGTGAGTCCAGGGCAGCAAGGACGGCCCAGCCATGTGCTTGTCCCTACCAATCACTCCCCTGTGCTATTGTCAAATAGTAAGTTCCAGACTATCAGATTTTATCAGCTTAAAGATCTAACAAAGAAAATTTCATGAAAGCTGAATTTCTGCCTCAGCAGAGAGGAGAAAAGCTCAGCTTCACAGGCCCAGCTGGAACAACAGACATTTCTTATACAGTTCATAGAGAAAAAAAACCATATCCCTGAGTGCAGACCCTTGGGAAGATATCTTTTGTTTTTTTGACCTAATATAATCCCCAGTTTAAGGAAAACAGTTCCTTATGTAACAAGACTGAGGATAAAGTTTGAAAGCTATTCTGAGCTGACTGAGAAGTTCAATGTTTCCCATTTTCCAGGTCACTGTAATGAACAGGACATTTTCCTAATCATGGCTGTCATTTTCCTATCATTAGCTGTCTTAGGTCGTGTCACAAACTGCTCACTCCCCTTGTGAGGACCTTTGCTTCCTGTGAAGAAGAGTCATGACAGAGTCTCTGTTGCAGGTCATCCTGAACCCCCTGAAGCAGAGGATGTCTCTGACTAAGGGAGCTCTGAGCATCTCTGTTATCTGGCTGATGGCAACCTGTTTCTCCCTGCCCCACGCTGTCTATCAAAAGCTTTTCCAGTATAACTACAGGTGAGTGATCTCCCCTTGCCAGTGAGTGTGTGGAGGTCTGGCAGCCCTTGTGCAGTGCCACTCGCTCAGCAGGGAGGTCCCCAAGTGTCCCAGGCATGGGGACAGGCTATATGGGATGAGAGGGAGTTGGTGGATGGGTGACATCCCACTTCCACAGCAGAGGCTGGGGCTGTGGAAGACCTGCCTGTCCTGGGTTTGCTCTCGCCACCTCCTGCATGC
This sequence comes from Sturnus vulgaris, assembly GCF_052056855.1. Taxonomy (NCBI): domain Eukaryota; kingdom Metazoa; phylum Chordata; class Aves; order Passeriformes; family Sturnidae; genus Sturnus; species Sturnus vulgaris. The sequence continues at coordinate 11,302,278 of NC_142256.1, read as the reverse complement.
CCAGATGAGGCTCTGGGTCCCACTCCCAGCCAGGTGCTGGGCAGTCCCAGGTACAGCCTGGCTGGAGCACAGCTGTTGGCAGCACACATCTCCTCCAGTGCCATGGAGAGGCTCTGTCCTGAGAAGATAATTTTCTCCTGAGGGACTTTCCTCTTCCCTCCTTCTCCCTGTTCAGCTCCTCAGACCCAACAAGACCAAGCCCATCCAACTCGCTCAGGCAGGGAGGAGAGAGAGCCAAACTGCAGTTTCAAAAAGAAAGAAAATTAACTTCCTGTTGGGAATACCTGTGCAAACATCACCAAGGCTTTGCAGGGAGCAGGAGCAGGGGACCACCAGTTTGCCAGCAGGGCTTCTGATCCCTCTTCCCCAGGATTTCATACGTTGAGTCTCAGGTTGTGACTTCCCTGTATTTCATCCATGTGGATTTATGAAGCAGGACCAACCTTCCCTGAAGCTTGAGGTTCCTCTGTCCAAAGTTACACTAATGAGAAAAACATAGAGAAGCCCCCACCCCCTTCTTCATGAAGCAGGGCTGTGGGGGACGAGTGTGGAGTTGGGGGGACCCAGTGAGGGGCAGGTGAGGACCAGTGCTTTGGCAGGAACTGCTGCATGCAGCCCCTGGTGTGCCATGGTGCCTCTCAGGAGAGGGAACTCTTTGCTTGGCTGAACATGATGACAGCAGATAAAGTGGAATTTCATATCCATATGAGGATGGAAATACCAGAAAAAACAGAAGGTTCTGATGTAGAGGGAAAGAAAGAAAAAGAAAAAAAATCAAAACCAGAATCTTATCTCCCCACAAAAGGCCCAGCAATGGTCTTTTCTTGTCCCTGCTGTCACCCTCTGTCAGGGAGAAATACAAACCCAGACTCTGAGGTTCTTTGCCCTTGCAGTCCTTTCCTCTGTGGTACCCAACCTGTTCTATCCCTCCTGTCCCCACCAGCCTGTGGCATTGCTGTGACCTCTCTTGTCTAGAAAACAGTCTGTAACAGTACCCAAGTGGGATTTTTGTGGCAGGTGTCACGCTGCTGGTGCTGCCCTTCGCAGGAATGCCAGCCTTGAGGCCAAGGGGATAATCTTACCATGACCTGTATTTTCAGGCTGAGATCAGCATCCCAGGGAGTGGGGCAAGGAGACACTGACAGGCAGCAGGAATGAGATTTCTATTGTAGACACTGACCTTCTGTATAAAGGACAAATCTAATTTCCTGCAGGCCAGCCAGATCCCTCCTGTTGATGAGGCAGGAGAGGGTGAGTGCCTGCACAGGCTGTCACTGCTTTTGGTGTACAAGGGGCTGAAGTGTGATGGGGGGTTCACAGCCCTCCCTGCCTGTGCTTGTGCCTGATGTGCCTGAGATAGCCAGGGATATCATACCTCTGAGTGTCCAGACTGTAAACACAGGGCAGGGTTACTCCGTGCTTGCGTTGCTCTGCAGCTGTGCTTGGGGATTAGGGAACAAATTGCTCATGAATGAACGAACACCACGATCTGTTTCGGGGCACCTGTCTCTGCTCATCCTTTGGCATGGCCAGAGGAAACCGAGCCCTGTGTTGGCACGAGGCAGCTCAGCGATATAAGGACTTCCAGGACATGCTATTCCTGTCCCTGCTTTCCATTGAAAAAAAACCCACAGTTGTAATACTGCTTGTAATAGCTCCTGCAGGGGCAGGACTCCTGAGATTCCTACCAGGGAGTGGTTAGGGTTCTGGGATAGGAAACAGGGGCTCCACCAACATCCATATCTGGCTGCACTACACAGCAGCCATCTGAGTCCCTGATCATATCAGAATTCACCAAAACACTGTCCTGTCAGAATGCCTTTGGCACGTCCCCTGTGCCGGTGGTGAAGCCCCCCAGATCCAGGAGAGGAAAAGACTGCAGGTCAAAAGAGATGATTTTCCCTTCTGTGTCAGATCCCCTCTTGAGTGGCATCTCCATGTCCTCTGTACTCGGTGGACCCATTGTCACTTCTCTGACCTCATCCCCTGCTCCAGCTGCCTGTTCCCAACAATCTCCTGTTTGTGGCACAAAAGGCAGCTCCAGTGGTTGAAAACAGGATATTAAAGATATTAATCAATACTGCGGTGAATAGTGAAGATTGATGTGGACTAAAAGCTGTGCTGAATAGAGGAGAACCAAAAACAACGGAGAAAATGGAATAAGAGAGAGGAAAGGAAAGAAAAGGAGAAAACATCCACTGGAAATAAATTCCATCACTTCCAGTCACCAGCTACAGGGTGTGGAGGGGACATGCAGTGCAGTGAAGGTTGGTAGGATAAGAGGCACTGCTGGCCAGGCAGTGGGAACACGCCTGGGGAGCCTGGGGCTGGATGAGATGGGACAGGTGTAAGGGGATGTTAAAATGAGCTGTTGTGTATGGTTACACTCAGTTATTTTGTTAGTTAATTGTCAGTGGTTCAACTGGAGCCAAGAGACTAATCATCACACCAGTTTTAAGAGGTAGCAGGAAGGTTGTAGGAGATGAAGGGAAGGGAAGGGGGTCGGTCATGTCTCTGAGATTTTCTCACAGCCTCCAGCCTTTCTCTCCTCTCCAGAACAGCTTTGACTTTGAGCTGCTGCAGTGGCTCTGGCTGAGGAATCTTGTGCTGGGGGTTATGGTAGGGCAAGGGGTCCTGGCTGCTGTGGGACACAGCAGGGTGACTGCTTTCATGGAAGGCAGGGGCTGCAGGTCCAGCCTGAGAGAAACATGCCAGAGCTGTGGCTCTGTGTCCTCTCTCTGTCTGCACTACACCACTGAGCAGGTGGCTGTGGGTAGTGTGAGATCACACTGTGGTTTGCTGGGACAGCAGTGCCCCCATGCCATATCTGTATTTTGTGTTTTCAAGGGAAGCCACCGTCAGGAGTCTGTGCCTCCCTGATTTCCCTGAGCCTGCAGAGTTGGTCTGGAAGTATCTGGACCTGTCTACCTTTCTCCTGCTTTACCTGCTGCCTCTGCTGATCATCACCATCACTTACATGCGTCTGGCCAAGAAGCTGTGGCTCCGCAATGCCATCGGGGACATCACCACGCAGCAGTATGTCACCCACCACAGGAACAAGAAGAAGAGCATCAAGATGCTGATGCTGGTGGTGGTGGTCTTTGCAGTCTGCTGGTTCCCCCTGAACTGCTACGTGGTGCTCATCTCCAGTCTGGGCATCAAAACAAAGAACTCTCTCTATTTTGCCCTGCACTGGTTCGCCATGAGCAGCACCTGCTACAACCCCTTCATCTACTGCTGGCTGAACAAGAGCTTCCGTGCAGGGCTCCATTCCCTGCTCTGCATCTGCCACAAGGTGCCACAGGCCCAGGACCAGGCACTGCCTCCCAGGGCCATGTCCTGCCATGAGGCATGGCTGCAGCAGGCCAGGTGCAGGAAGGGACCTGCCTCCCAGGGCAGCTGCTCCGCCGGGAACCTCCCGATGGCCAACACGGACCTGTGAGCCACAGGGCTAAGGGGACTTACCTGGCCGTGGGAAGCATTCAAGGGCATCTCCCAGTCTCTTCTCAGGAGCCAGCATTGCTGCTCTGCTGTTTTTCTGCTGACTTTTGGCTTGTCTTACTGTAGCTCCATCTCTGCTTGGCATGGGGGGCACGCAGCCTCTCCAGCACTTTACCAGTAAAACCCATGCTGCAGCTGCCCCGGGGGGCAAGAATATGTACAGGGGACATGGAGCTCCTCAGACATGCTGATCTGCTTTCAGGTTTTCCCATTTATTGACATCAGAGGGAGTGGCCCCGGGTTTCTGTCACTGGCCTGAATCACTGGCCTGTAACCCGTGCCATAACATGGGGCTCTGCACAGCAGCAGAAACAAATCTGTGATAATCCAGGTGTTTGAAGCAAGGGCTTGGACATGCAGATGAGCTCCATCCACAGGCAGTCTCACCAGTTAGTGTATAGCAAAGCCTCTAACAGAGGTAAGGATTGTTAACAGCAATTTTGCTCTCAGATTCTGCTGCTCCTCCTGCCCTGTCTCTATCCCACCCACAGCAGCTGGAAGCCAGCCCCAGACAAGGGGAGTAGGGATGCACCCCAGGAGCCATGGCTGTAGGCTCAGATGGCACGATGACAAATTAATGTAGTCCACTGAGAAGTTCTTTTTATTACAAATATATTAATCCAGTAAAGAGAGCTACACTGGCACTTCACAAAAGGACACAAAATATTTCATCAGGGCTGTAGCATTCACTCACTGAAGAATGGAATCATTCTGCATTGTTACTAATTCCTATAAAAGTCTCATTTAAACAACAGAAGGGCAAGAAAGGGCCAGAAGGAATGTCCTGTGAAGAGCAACCAGAGCCTCTGAGGCTGTCTAGTTGGTGCAAACCAGGTGATGGATTTCAGTAGCCCAAGGGCAGCCATGTCTGCTGGGGGGCTCCTGGTCTGCCCTGGTGATAGCCCAGAGAGGCAGCAGGAGGCTTGGGTGGCTTGAGGGAATAGACATACTCCCACCATCTTTGTGGGGGAGGATAAGTCAGACCAAATAAGGGAAGCTAAGGACTGATTTATTTTATTTTATTTTATTTTATTTTAATTTGTGCAGTGGGAAGGAAAAGGACAGAAAGGAGGGGATCATTGCTACAGGACACTTGACCCCATTTGGGCACTTTAGGTGTGGGCTGCAATACCTGGACCAGAAGAAAGCAGCAGAACACGAGGAGTGGCAGCAGGAATGGGAGAATTCTTGGTCCCTGAGGCACTTTGCTTGGAGCTCACAATTATTGAACATGGGAATTCAAAGCTGTCTGTGCTGGGTGCCAGTGCTGTCCTCCCTCAGTGTACAACAAGGTTTGTTTTCAGTCAAGAAACATCATTGTGAGTTTTTCAAAATGTTAAAATCATCCCTAATTAATAAGCATCACCTCATTTAATTATTAAGAGAAGCTATAGTTTGTTTTTTACTGTGCCCCACTCCTCACTAGCTTTGTGTGAGCAGCTCTCAAACTGCCATGTGTTGTCTGTAATATTTCTTAGTTTTGTTTTCCTTTCTTCTTTTAAATGGGTGAACAACCTTTTTCTGGACGAATCAAAGCCCTTACTCCAAAGAAGGGGTCTCTCCACACTCCCTTGATCTTCTGCTAATCCCTGTAGTTAGCTGTCTCTTGCTGTCAGAAATAACCTGGCTGGTTTTCCTTGGATCTGTCAATCGCAGCATCTCCTCATTGCTGAATTTTTCTCCCCTAAATGGACAGGATGTAAGAGCTGAGTGTATCGAATCCCCGTAATGGCTCAGCTATCTGGGCTGATAATTATCAATGCCTGAGTGAGATTCAGAGCCTCTCACGCTTCGCCCAATGCCTCAAGGCTCCTGTATCACTTGAGGATGCCCTGACTCCCAGCAGCTCTCAGGCAGACATAGAAGGCACAATATATGTTATATATATATATATATATATATATATATATATATATATATATAAAAAAGGTATAACCTGAGTGTGCAGGGCATGGACGGTGCCTGGGGGGCAGGAGGCTGCATTTCTGCTGCAGTTTGGTCCCTGCAGACACGAGGACAGGAGTGTGTGGTGGGAGAATCCTCTGTCATGAGCAGACCCCTCCCTGTTCCTCTCTCCAGACCCAATCTTCCCCCGGGAAGCCCCCCGGGAGGCAGAACCCCGGGGGAGAATTTGGAGGGCAGATTGTTCAAACACTGAGTCACCACAAGTCTACTCCCGGGAAACTATTTGAGCACACACAAATCAGTGTGCAAAGATCCAGCGAGACATGTCTGAGTGATTAACAGCCCGAATTTATTAAGGTTAGCTCATGCCAAATGCAGCAGAGTGCCTTCAGCAGAGTTGCTGATGAAGACGATAACAAGGAACACAGCGCAGGGGATACCTGAATTCCAGAGACAAATACTCTTATATAGCCCCACTACATAATGAACAAAGAAACCACAACATGCCAACTAGATTAACAAAAAGCTAGCAGAAAAACCCCCACAATGAGTCAGAAAATTAGCTCAGGAAGGAGAAACAGAATACAATTATCATCACTTAGCTCTTCAAGTGGAAAACAGTACGGAGGGGCTGGCCAAAGCACGCTGCAGGGATAAGGGGGAATGTCCTCGGTTAAATCCAGCTTAAGTCCTGGCAGTGAGGGTGTAGGTGGGCCAGTGTCAAACCATCATCTTGCTCTGAGAAGTAACTCAGCATCTTAGGTCATTCACAGACCAGGAGAGGAAGAGGGAGGAAGGAGCCTGGCCCTTACCTGGGAGGCTGCATGTGAAAGGCACACCCCGAATTCCCGCGTGGGAGATGATGTGCAGCCACCCTGTGCCCCAGGCAGCAGCAAAGTCTCTCCCTTGAGCCAGGACACACAGCTCTGCCCTCTCACTGACTGTAGAGACAACCTGCCTGCCCCCCAAAAACCCATCTGTCCCCCAAAGAACCTCTCTGTCCCCACAGACCCTGCCCACTCTCCCCGCCACCTCCTCCCGCCCCCGCTCCTGCGCTGGGTGGGCAAAGGAACGCTTCTGATCTCCCAGCCTTTGGATGGAGCCCAGGCAGGAATACTGGCAAGTGAGGGCAGGTTTAGCACCAGGCACGGGTGCAGTCAGAGCTTGGTTTGAAGACTAAAGGCATTTCACAAGCTGCCCTGTCCCACCAGTGCTCAGCAGTGATGCCCACCCCAGTTCCAGGGTCTGTTCCTGAGCTGCTCCCCTGAGGTGGTCCCAGAGCACTCCCAGTGCTTGGCTCTTCCCAGTCTGTGAGCAGGGATGTTGGGAGATGTCTCTTTGCCCAGATGTGTGTGCTGATGTTGGGTTTCTGCCCTGGGGCAGGACTAATGTTCTTTGGGGTCCCTGATGGGATGGGGCAAGGAGCAGCAGCAGGTACCAAATGCTGCTCTGAGCAGTGCTGGGAGAGCAGGGAGGAATGGGCAGAGCAGGCAGGGGTGTGGGTGCTGTGCCTGGGGGTGTGCTGGAGCCAACCCTCCCTTGGGAGGTCACATGGAGCCTCCAAAGACAGCAAACCAAAAGCACCTCTTGCCGTGCTCCCCATCCTTGGTATTTTGTTATTTGCCCTGGTAATAAGGGCTGAATTAATGCACTTGGTCCTTGATTGATGTTTCACTTCCCCAGCAGCCCACACTGGCTGATGCTGCCCAGTTCAGTAGTGCCAAGCTGTAGAAGTGGAGAGCAGCTGTCACTTAACCAGACATGAGAGGGAAAAAATAGTAATAAACCCTCTCAAAAGCCACAGGCTGAGCTCTGCAGGAACCAGGTCTGGTTGTACAGAACAATAGTCTATCACTAGAAGAGACTTCTCCATGACACGCCCATAAAAATCTCCTTGGCAGATGAGAACAGACTAATTGCTTTATAAAATCACATGAATGGACTATCTAATGCATCTGCTGGAGACAAACCCAATTGCTTTATGGGACACTGTAAGGGGCAAGTACAGGGAGTGTCCCCATTAATGGAATTCCTGCTTATTACTTCACAATTAATGGGGCTTCAGAGCATAAAGGTTTATATCCTCTATATCATTCCCATATGCTTTCATTGCACACATCTGTATCTGATCCATACTGTGTCCTGCAGGCTGTGGGACCTTGGTGGTCTCCTGTCTCCAGGATTTCCACTCTGCAGTGACCTGAAGCTGATGTTTATAGCTCTCAGCAGCAACAGGGATTTTCAAAGCCTCATTTTGACCATTTCTTGCTGTTCCTACATTTCTTGACCAGTTCCTACAGCACTGCAGATGTCATTTCCATTTCAAACCCACACTTGGGACCAAGCTGAACACCATAATCAGTGTGATTCTAGGGTGCCCAGATTGTGGATACTGTTAGGAAATGATTTATGACTAACAAAAACCATGGCAGCAAGTTTCAGAGCAGCAGATTTTGTTCCTATTTTTGTGACAATGTTTTTTTGCAGCCACAGCCTCAGGCAGTTTTCCACAGGAATTAAGCGATCAATTAATCAATGGTCTTAACCTTTTTCAACTTCCTTCTCCTTCCACAGCTTATTTTGACCTTTCACTCGTGATACATGCCAAACATGGCAGAATTCAGAATACAAGGAGTGCCTGGATCACTTCCATGATGGATTTACCACAGTTCCATCAGTGGGGAGTTGCAGTAGGCTGGGTGGCTCTGGGTTATTTTGGACAGTTTAATTTCCTTCTGAACTGTGATACACTGCTCGGACCTTTCACATTCAGGTTAATAAACCAAATTTCTCCTAAAGGCTGGAAAGGAATTGAGTTTTACTTTTTACCATTACAGTTTTTCTTTCACAGTACGTTGCCATTCCTCAACTCCTCTTCACAGTTCAGTTATTTAACTGTTTGTCTCCATTTCCCACCCTGTTCTGGAATTAAACACACCAGTTGCTTGTGCTGACAAACAGTGACTGATATAGACTGTTCCCTCGTAGAGACAACAATGGCTGCACTCCAAATAAAGTCTTTAATGCAGTGTCCCTTTCCTCTTTATGTTTGTGTTTCTATGGCAGGATATAATTTTTCCCCCATTATTGAATTTGACACGCCCTGTGTTCTATTTAACAGAATTGCACTAACTTGCCTTAATTTGCCTTCCATTCAGGAGAATATAAGTACTTTTCTGTCTTGCACAGCTTGCAGGGCAGGATGTAGGGATAGTGATTCTCCAGGGGAACTGTTATGATTAACAGAGCTAATAAAGACCATGAATATTTAGCAATATATTCAGGCATCTCAGCTATAAATGGGAACATCTTTACCACTTGACTAATTCTCAGTTTCTTTGTGAAGCCAAGTTGTCAAATTGTTTGGTTTGCCTTTGTTTCTCCTGCTCACTGTGAAGGAAGGAGGGATTGAGGGGGAAGGTAGGACAAGTGTCCTATTTTATCTGCAGTGCTGAGCATTGCTAACACTGTACACTCCCTGTACAAAGTGGGGACAGGAGCCTTTCCCCCATTTTATTTCTGTCTGTACTGATGTGTTGGTGTCCACACACACAGGCTGCCATTTCTAATGCCTTTCCATGGCACAGGTGCTGCAGGGCAGGAGCACAACCCTGTTGGTGGCCAGGCTTTGGGCAGGACATCCCTCTGGACAGGACCAGGATAAGAGCATGGTGTGGAGCAGAGCATCTCACAGCCCCCCTGCTCTCCATGGAGATGTCCTCGGGCTTTGGAGCCCCAGCCTGGGGCTGTGTCTGACTTGTCTGACCTTGGAGGTGGCCAGGGCACAGAGCTGGGACTCCTTCTTCTGACATGCTAATATTAACTGTAGGAGGTAGGAAATGATGAGCATTAGCTCTGTTGTTACTGTACTTGATTGGGGTATTTATTTGTAATCCTGTAATTCCTTCAAACCAGCTCAGAGGAGAATGAGGGGGAGTGTGAAGAGGTATTTAATAGGTTGTAAAAACACTTTATTCTTTTGCTAAAATTGCATCCCTATTGCTGTTGCATTGGAAGGCAAACCAGCCCAGTACCCAGGCTATCATCTCCCATTATTTGTCACAGAGAAACAGCCTGACCAGGCTCAAAAACCTCATTTACTACCAGGGCTCAGGGCAGGAATATAGGAATTTCATTTGGGATAATAATGTATTTTTGAAGGATAATAATAATAATTACTGGCATCAGGTTATTCCTAAAGACAGTGGGTTTTTTTGCCTCCAGCAGAGCTCTGGGATTGGAGCTAGATTTGTTTCCCCTTAAAAATGAACATCTGCTGCCAATAAAAAGAATTAGTAAATTTTTTGTTGGTTTTTTTTTGTTTTTTTTCCTTTGTGGTGGATGTTGCTCACAGTTTGGTCCTAGATGAGATGGTTTGCTCTCATTAATGCTCCCCCAAGCATTCTGCCCAGTTCCTCAGAGTCTGGTGGCTCTTTTGCCCACCAAGGCTGTGGCACTCCCTGCACAGGCACCCAGCAGCCTGGGACTCTGTGCCCCAACATGAACTGTGAAGCTTTTCTGAAGTCCCTGTGAGTGAGCTGACAGGCTGGGAGGAAGGTGAGTGTGGAAGACAGAAGTACAATAGATTTCTGCCTCCTGGCAAACACATCCAATTCAATAATGTGCTGTGAAATCTCTGTTTTCCTTTTCTTGTGATGGCCCTCATGTCCTGCAGAGACAGTGAGGTAAGAGCTGAGTGTGCAGGGGAAGCCTGGGGGAAATACAGAATGAGAAAATCAGAGAAGAAGCCGTAAAAACAGCACCTGTGGGGAAGGAAAGTGCAGAAGGAAAGGAACTTGGGTATGGAAATTCATGTCTCTAACAGATTTCAGTCTTCAATTTCAGCAATGAAAATTTGTCTGCCTGTCCCCCCGGCCCCTGTGCAGGGGCCAGGGGCACATGGAGGGCAGGTGTTTAAGGTTTCTTTTCTGGTGAGCCTCCCGGTTAGGGTTAGGCAAGGAAATGAAGTGTGAAAGCAGGGAAGCTGTTTGCCAAGGCACTCCAGAGCTGGGGGTGTCACTCCCGCCCTTTTCTCACTAAATGCTGCAGCTCAGACTCCCCTGAGGACTGTGTGCTTACCTTCTCCTGCACAGAAAAGGGCAGCCATCCCCTCCCTGTAACTACAGAATTTCAGATAGTGTTTTAACAAAACACTGCTCTTAATCCAGGTCAGCTCACCCCAAAGCAATCACAGAGCTTTAGTAAAAAGTGCAACTGTGAAAGTTCTTGCTCTGTGCCTCCAGAACTTGCACACGAGGGAGATCTTAGAAAGCTCCTCTGACTTCACTGTCCACAGACCATGCAGTCCTTGTTAACACAGGCTCATTAATTAATCTCGTTCCAAGCAGGATTCCACTTGGAACACTTCATTAGTGGGAACACTTCCTCACCCTGGCCAGCCCCCTCGAGCAGCTCCCCTTTGCCACTCAGTGCTCATGGGGACAAGGACATGGCCTCAGAGCAAGGTCTCCTGTGAGAAGGATGCAAAGACCTCACCTGACTGCAATCTCACCTCAGCAGGTCTGAGACAAACTCTGCTCAGGGGTCCCTGTCCACACAAGCTCAGGGTACAATGTACTCTGCAGGTACAATTCAGGGCGTGCAGGTGAGGTATCCACACCCCACACATTTCACCTGGGTTCTTTAAAGCAAAAGCCCATAGCTCAGGACCTGTGTCTCAGCAGGAAGGCTGGCTGTGATCTGTGGACACAGATCTGCCTTCCTGCTCCAGAGACAGCTCAGGAGAAGATCCAGTGCATGTGCCTGGTGTGGGCCAAACAGCATTCCCTGGCATTCCCTGTGTGGCTGGAGGCTGGCCAAGCTGTGAGTGCCTCTGCACAGCTCCACATCCCAGCTGGAGATGTTCCTGCTGGAGGCAGCTGAGGTAAGGACAGGGTACCTCAGCACCCTGGGCTGCTGCCAAGCTCTCTGTGAAGAGTGGCTGAGGCTGCAGCAGGGCTGGGGGTGGGAGCCAGCCTTGTTCTGAGCACCAAGGAGTGGGTCCTCACCCACACACTTGTCTGCTCACATGGAACATGTGTGGTTCTCTGCCAGCTCTGCTTCACAGGAGCTGCCTCTTATCCCAGTGTGGAGTATGAGAATCCTGAGTACTTTGAGGGGAACACAATTGATTTATCATTGTTCCTTGGGCTTCAGCCAAAAACAAGGCAAGACCAGACAACACAAGCAGTTGTGGTGAGAAGCAGAGGGGGTGTAAACCTCTTGATCACTGGGAGTTCCTTGGGTGGGAGCACCTGCTCTGCATGGGAGGGGCACCCCTGTTCTTCCAGCACAGACCCAAGGTGTGGCCAAACCCATCCCCGTTTTGCCTACTGCAGTGTGTTCAGGCACCTGAGAATGGTGTCCAGATGGTTTCAACCCCAGGACTAGGAATCCCTCGAAGATAAGGCATGGCAGATGTTGAATTCCCATCCCAAAAGCATGCAGGAAGCTGCTCTCCCAATAGACACTTCCAGCCCTCTCCTCCTGCAGTGACAGTGGCCTCAGCCAAGTGATGGGCACAGGCAGAGCTTTGGGCTCAGGTCACCCACAGGAGGGACACAGCACCCTGCCCACACCTTCTGCCTGGGGCTGGTGCAGGCAGGGACACAGGATCATCACCCCTTACAGACTGTGGTGAGACTGGGAGCTCTCAGAACGCCTGGGCTGCACCATGCACAGCATCTGTGACAACATCCAGGCACCCACATGCTCCACGGAAAAGGAAACTGGGCATGCTGAGCACCTCCAGCACTGCCAGGACTTTGTGTTTGGTGGTGGATGAGAGTTTCTTCTGGGCCCTGACTGCACAGACTGTGCTGTCCATAGCTGGTCCCTGGGGTAGGACAGATGCAGCCAGGGCTGCAGACACAGCACTGCATGGGGATCCTCACACGCAGGATGAGCTGCAGCATTGCAAACACTGCCAGAGTTTGGACAAGTATCATAGCTTTAATTACAACAGTAATTAAATGCTAATAATTATTTTAAACGTACCAGTAGAAGGGCATGAATAGGCTTAACGATGCCAGTAATTACTGAGCTTAAACAGCAACTGTTCCTCAGGGAAGCTTCGGGAATGGGAGTTCCTTGGGTATCGTTTAGGGGTCTCTGCCTCCCCCATCCCCACCATGCAGTGAACCAGAGCTCAGACTTGGCCACTGTGGGCGATGTTAAAGCTGATACCTGCGGTGGGGGCGGGTGCCCTGGAGGGGCCCTGAGGGTACAGGACCACGGCCACCCCATCCTGCACCACTTGCTCCAGCCCCTCCTGCCCCTTCCCACATCAGGAGCTGAGGACCCCTCGGCTGCTGCAGCATCTCTGAGAAGAGCTGCCTGCCCTGCCAGACAGGACTTTCTTCTTCCCAGACAGCCCTTCCAGCCCCCACTGGCAGGCGGGCAGGGGGCCCACAGCAATGTGGAGAGAAATCAAAACTCACCAAGCGTCACCATGTCTGGCTCCAAAATTTATTGAGCTACAAACACACATCACTCAAGAGCACCAGGTCTGGAGGAATGTGAGGAACCAACCCCCTTCCATTAACAGGGGGCAGGAGCTTCAGCTTCTGCTTGATTTGAACACAGACAACACCCCAAACCCAACAGAAACAACACTACAGCAGAATTACAAACGGTAACGGCGCAGAATTTACAAAAATATAAATAACCTATTCATAACCTTAAAGAAAAATAACATCTACCATAAAAAACAACATGTATTCCCTTGGGTAAATCATGGCTACAGAAATGTAGTGATTATTTTTTTTTAAAAGCACCAGAGTCTGAAGTATTAACTGATCCAACACAGAGAGGGTATCTCCCCCTCAACACTTGCAGACTCTTCCAAGAAGTGTGCCCTGATCAGTACCACCAAATTTTCTTCAGTATTGCTTATTTCTGTAAAAGCACATTGGAGGGACAGCTCTCATGAGCCCCCAGTTCAGGAACAGCACCCGAGGGATGTTCACCAATTGTTCACACGAATAAACACTTTAACAACAGTGAAGTATGTGCCTATTTTAAGTCTATGCTTAAGAGCTTCCCAGAACAGGGCTGGATTTAAACTTATCATACAAATTCCTCTGCAAATCAGACTTCCAGGCAAGACTGGTGTGGAAACCAATCACTTGTAAAAAAATAACCCCATTGCACTGGAGTGTTTCCACTGTTCAGTTCTTGCTCAAGTTTGCACAGATGCAGAGTTATTTGATTTCTTTCACCTCTCTGCAAGCCATGCCAGCTTGGCACAAATGGTTTCCTGAAGCTGTGACGTGAGATCCAGCACTAGAGGAATTTCCCTACCTTTACATTCCATGTATTACGTTGAAAATACTATTAAAAACCGAAAGTCAAGTATCAAGTCCATTGGTTCTCCACTGAAGCAGTTCCCTGCTCAGGGATCACCGTTGTTCTGATGTCAGAGTCACAGCATCATCCCTGTTTTCAAGGCTCTCATGGTTCCCTGAGGGCTCTGTCTGGGCTCAAGGCAGCCTGGCCAAAGGGTCTGAGGGTGGGCTAAAGGCTACCTGCTGAAATTTTGGCCTCTGTAAACACAGCTAGTTTTGTCACCACAGCTGAAGGCAGGTGCCTGCCATGAGCACAGTGAGAGTGGGGAGCTGGGGGAGCCTCACTGCTGAAAAGCCACATCCCTGTGCAGTGCCCAGCCCTGCTGGAGCACCAGCCACTGTGACTTGCACCACGTGTGAGGCTCTGTGGGAGAACCCAGAACAGTTCAAACACACCTCAAACCAGTCCCTGCCTACCAGTGCTGAGGCAGCACAGCCTGTGGCACAGCCAGGGCCTGAGGGGCAGTGCCAGTGGGGCAGGAGCTGTGGCATGGCACACACCACCCTACACACCCTGTGTGGCACAGCCCACACCCATACACAGCACAGCACACACCCTCAAGGCAGGGGTTAAATTTTGACTGTAATATTGCTCAGACATCAAACAACTGAAAAATAATGTTAAAGCCATGAAGAAAAAAGGGGCTGATTTTTTTATAAAAGTGAGAAAAAACCCCAAACAAATGAACTAAAGCCTCACTCCATTTGCTTGGCCCAGTGCCCCACCCTGGTACACCAGTGGAGCTGCCCAGCATGTGAAGAGATTTGCAGCACACACTGGTGACCCGTCCCCATTATCCACAGCACAAATCTAACAGCCCTTCCTGCCCATCTCTTGCTCCTGACACTGCCATCCTGCCTGGCTGCCACTGCTCTGCACACTCCGAGTGACCACACACTGGTGACACAGGAACACAGAGGACAAGCTGTCCAGTCCAGTTCCAGCTTCAAAGCCAGGGCCAGTAAACCGAGCGGCAGGGAGGCTCTTACTCAGATGCAGTGGGTGAAGTTATTTTCCTTCCCACTGGAAGTGACTATGTCCACAGAGGGATTAAATATTTATTGGATTTTGTGAGGTGATTAAGCCCAGCAGTCTCCCTGCCACAAAAAAGCCTCAAACAGGAAATCCCTGGCCCCAGGCTGTGTGTGCTATAGCAACATTCCGAGCTTCTCCCTAGCAGAGTCTGACTAATCCTGGCCCCACATGGCACAAGGTTCAACGCTGTGGGTCTTGGGGAGCAAAGAGCAAAAAAATAACTTTGACTGTGGAAGAAACAAGCAGTGAGAGAAATGTCAGGTCCAGCTGAAACTGTCCATGCCTTCACTTATCTGAGCACATCCTGGGTGCTTTCAAGCCCCTACATCTTTAAACAGGGAAAGGAAACACCAGCAGCTCCCTGGGTGTGGGGTCTGCCTTCCTAGAAGGGCACCCGCTCCTTGCTCCTGTGGTCAGATGAAGGAGAATTCTGTGGGCTCAGCCGAGGCTGGGGGCAGCAGGCAGTGGGGTAACAGTGCCACTTGCTGGTGACCACCACACCATCGGCTTGGCCTGAGACCCTGGTGACAGGCAGGACAGCAGAAAGCACTGGGCAGTGAAGGACAAAGCAACAGAGGCAGAGCGAGCACCGCCAGCTCAGCCCATGATGCTGCCTGGGAGTCTCGGCACAGCTCGGCTGACACTTATCACAGAATATCCTGAGCTGGAAGGGACCACAAAGATCACGGAGTGTAACTCCCAAGTGAATGGCCCACAGAGGGATGGAACCCTGAGCCCTGTGTTTCCAGCACCGTGCTGTCAGTGCTGCTGGGCGCCGAGCCACTGCTGCAGCTGCTCTGCCTCTGCGTGCCTGCCCGCCCCCGCGCCGCTCTGCCCCGCTCAGGAACGTGTCCCTGCAGCCCCCGCTCCGGCCAGGGCCACCAGCAGAGCCCCAGTGGCCAGGGCAGACCCAGAACAGCCCAGCTGCCTGCAGCCCCCCGGCTCAGGCACAACACTGAGATCAAGGTGACCGGCGACAGCAAGACCGTGGCAAGTTATGACAAATCCCCCAGGGTGAAATACCAAGCAGAAGGGTGCTCCCCCTTCCCAGTAGCAACTCCCAGGAATGAGAAATCAGGCCATTTTTAGGCAGAAAAAAAAAAAGAAAAATATTATTTTAAGAGGAGGAGCTTCTGGAGGAGCTCCTGCTGTGGCCGGCACAGGAACGTCACTGCTGCCTGTGACCACAGTCACAGCTTCAGCCCTCAGCTGCCACCCGTGGTGCAGTGTCCCTGCCCCTGACACTTTGTGCCACCACAGCAGTTTGAGAAGCCTTGGAGGCAATGGGCAGTGAACAGCCACAGGGCTGGGGTGAGCCAGCACCTGCCCATGGCCAACAGCCACAGTCCCAATGAGGACTTAACATCAGCTCATCCCGGGAATCAGTCTGAAACTCATGCCAGGATGCTACACTGCACCACAAATGGACACAGGAGGAAGGTGCCAGGGTGGCACAGGAGGGAAAAGGCTGGAGCCTGGCACATCAGCCATGGTCAAGTCCTCTGCCAAGGAAGTCACAGCACAGAGGGAGAGAAGCAACTGAAAAGTAAACTGAGAAAGTGGCAACTGGCACCCAGGACAGCAGAGCCTGGGCCAGAGGAAGGAAAGGAAAGCTGGAATGGAAGGCAGGAGATGGCTGGGCTCATAGGAGGGCACTGCCCATGGACACTGAGCCCCACGGCTGAGGGACCCCATGGCAACAGCAGGGCAGGACAGGGCTCACTGCAGAGCCAGAGCACCACAGCATGGGCAGTACAGTGACTGACAGGCAAGGGTGTCACAGCCAGAGACAAACAGCCTCTGGAGCAGGGAAAAGGCACAGCTGTGCTTCCTGGAACCCCTGTGCAGAGACGCCCCGTTGTGTCCTTCCATTCCACGATGCAGAGACCATCCATGTCCTCCTGCCACGCACACCAGGGAGGTTGTGTGACTGCAGGCCACTGCAGGGTCCTGTCTCACACGAGCAGCAGTGCACGGAGCTCCCTCTGTGCCTGCCCGTCCCCTAGCGCTGGCGGTCGGGCGCGGCGCTGGCTGTGAAGTGGTCGCAGAGCAGCAGCAGGGCGTCGAAGCGCTGGAGCCGCTGCAGCGCCTGCGCCAGCAGCGGGACAGTGACCGCGCCTCCCACCTGCGTCAGGTGTGCCACCAGCTGCTCAAACCCCGAAATGCGGCCCAGCAACTGGGGCATGAGCCCCAGCTCCAGGGCCACGTGGCTGAAGTTCTTCACGCCGTTCAAGGAAGGGTCCAACAGGAAGGCGAGTGACTGCACCAAGGAATGAGGCAGCTCTGCTATTGGGAGACCTGGGGGTAGCAATACAGCGAAGCTGGGTTAGCACCCATCCCACCCAAACAGGGTGAGGGCAAAGAGAACAGCCAGCCTCCAGCCTCAGCCCCTGCTGAGCAGGTGAAAGACCACCCTGCCAGGGCAAGTATCTCCTCTAGCATCACTTTTAGTGCTCAGCAACGTGGAGCTGGCTCAGTCCTGGGTTAGCTGGTAACTGGTGACAGCTGGGCCACCTGCCCATAGGCCACTCAAGGTAGCATCACAGAAAATATACCTTGGGGACCAGCACCAAAGGCCACAAGTCAGGTAAGTCCCTGGTGGGGAGATGGTGGGCTTCTGGAGGAGCTCCCTTTCAAGAACCTGCCTCTGATATGCCCATACTTGGAGTACAAAGGTGACACGGAAAGGCCACTTACCTTTGGCCGTGCTGCTGATCTGTGTCACCAGGCTCTGGGCATCATCCACCTGGCGAGACAAAGACCCCAAGGTTGGTGGCAGTCTGCTGAGAACAGCAACGCCTGGCTCTGCTCCCAGGGCTCAGGGAATGGTGCTTCTCCTCCAGCCTTACCACCCCATATTAATGTTCCCCAGTCCACGTTCCTACCCCTATATCAAGCCCAGCCTCTGTGCCTGAGCCTTGGGCAACTGGCAGTATTTCTGAGGAGTGATGAGGCTGGAGGAACTTACCGGCTGCTCCCCAGGTGGGATTTCGGCCGTGGGCAAGTGATGAGCCCCCTCCTGCACCACCCCAGAGCTCTCTGCTGGAATCCTCTTCATGGCCCGGCTTGCTGCATCCTCCAGCCGCTCACCACCCACAAACTCAGCCTGGCTGGAGAACTTCTGGAGGTCCAGCTCAGTGCACTCCACGGGTGCATGAGGCCACTTGTGCTGCATCTCAGAGGCACAGGACGAGAGGGGGGCCAGAGCCTCCACCGTGCCTGGCCGGCCCTGCCTGGGGGTGAGGGGTGGCAGGACCCCCTCCAGGCAGTCACTGTGGCCTGAGGCCCGGATGAGGGGCTGGCTTTCCAGGAGGCTCCTGCCCAGCTGGGCCTTGGAGGCAGTGCTGACTGCAATGGATGGTGGCAAATCCATCTCTGGCTGGAGAGAGGGGAGCTGGAGACCCACGGCTTCCCCATCCGAAATGAACTGCACTGCTTCCACAGGGCCTGGAACCAGAAAGCAGCACGAATCAGTGAAGCTCATCATCCAGCTGCATCCTTCCTGCCTAAGGGCATCTCATCCTGGGACCATGTGAGCTGGAGCCCAGCACCACCCTCCCTTCCCCAGGAAGGCAGCAAGAGCAGGTACCTTCTGCCTGCCTGTAGCATGGGCTCAAATTCTTCACACCCAGGCAGCAGGGTCCAGACATCTGCTCCTCACACAGGAACCTGCCGGGTGCTGCTGCAGTTGGGAACGTTGCTCGCTGGCCCGAGAAATTCTGAGTCCTCAGGAAGACTTTGAGGGTAGAGGAGAAACAGCCTGAGCAAAGATTTGGCTCGCTTCCCTAGCATGTCCTCAGCCCTGTGGTATGTCTGCCAGCAAGGAGCTGGGAGCCCAGCAGCTCCCTGGTATGCTGCTGGATGCCATCCTGCCCCAACCCTGGCCACCAAACCTACACCCCTCTTCATTCTGCAGCCAAGAGCCACCCAACCAGAAAATCCTCAGGAGGGAGGATTGCCAGTTCCGACTGTGAAATGCCTCCCCCCGCCCCCCCCCCTCCTGATGGCCCTAAGAAGGAGGGAGGCTCCTCTGTGTCAGTGAGCAGGTAAAGCACATGAGAAGTCCTGCAGGCATGAGAAGCAGGATTTGACTATTCTGTATGAACTGGGGAGTCAGCTGTGTCACTGTGCTGTGAAAGCAGCAAGAAGGGGCCACAGGCACAGGTGAATAGCACAGCAAGGAGGAGAGCACCAACTCACCTCTCTGGCACTGGCTTTTCCAGAATCGCTTGCAGTAGATGATGGAAAGTGCCAGAAGCACCAGGACAATGATGACCAGGGCACTGCTGGTCAGTGCAAGAAGGGCTGTGTCCTGTGGTGGTACAGTAGGGACAGCGACCTTCACCAGGCTTGTTCTGGACCGACCTGCAAACATCATCCACAAACTCTGAGGCTTGGACCACCCCTTCCCTGCCCATCCCTCATCACATGCCATGACCAAGCCCCCTCCAGCAGGGCTGTGGCTCCCCCTGTGCCCACATCACCAGCCCCAACCCCACCAGCGTGGGGGCACCTACACTGTGGCTCAGAGGATGGTGTCTGCTTGGTGCAGGGAATGCACTCCCACTCCAGCTGCCCGCTGATCCGAGCCTTCCTGTAGAACCTGCCAACAGAGAGAGACAGGCTCAGCACAGCCTGGCCCCACTGAGCTCCCAGCACCCTGGCTGTGCCACCCACCCCACAGCAGACGGCCACAGCTGACCCTGCACTCCTGCCTGGCTGGTGACAGGACAACAGGGTGGGTGAGACAACTCATGGCTGGCTGGAGGCACATCACATCTAATTGTTCATGTCTAGCTATTTGTCAAGAAGTAACATTTTCCTAACAGCCCCCCCACCCCTACTTCTGCTAAAGTGGATTTTAATGATTAATAACTCCCCACAGGGCCAGGAACACCTCAGCTACAGCTCTGTCTGAGAAGAGGCTCAAACACCAGAGCCCTGACTCCTGTCCCAGGCTCACCGCTGGCCAGCGGTGTCTGCAGCACCTGCACTAGGCACAGGCTGCCTGTACACAGCCATTTCATTCCAGTGACCCCTTAAACCCCCTCTCTGGGGACTACCAACCATAGTGGTCTGCAACCCCTCATCTCCCATGGCTCAGCCACCCTGGTGTCTACAGAACAATCTGAGTCTGGAAATTCTCTTTCACGGCTCATTTACAAGAACCTTCAGGCTCCCTTCCCTGGAGCTACTAGACCCAGCAGACGGGTCTGCCTTCCATGTCATTAGCAGTGTCCTCACAGAGGCATCACTGGGTCACCAGGCTCCTCTTAGATCCCCTGTGGGACCGTGGGTTGTGGGGAAGGATAAAGATTTGACAGGAAGGTTTTACAGATATGTATATATAATAGAAAGATTTTTGAATGTAGAATTTGAAAACGGAATAGAAATTATAGTAAGTTTTGATATAGAAGAAAGGAATTGTTAAGCCAGTTTTACTGGATAACTAAGAAGTTAAAGGGGAAAATAAGTTGGAAGGGGGTTTTATGACTTGGAGTAAAGGATAAATTTTCTTTAAACAAAAGATGTTTTTATGAAGCAAAAAGATTTTCACTGGCAAACAAGAAAGCCAATGTTGTAAGTAAAGAAAAGATTTCAAAATTTTCTACTGCAAGAAAACTGAAAAACGACTTCTAGCTTAAACTGCAACATACAAACTTTTTGTGATTGGAATATAGTTACATGAATATGGTAATGTTAGTAGTTGATAGGCTATAGGTAATAGTAAAAATATTGATTGGCTGTCATGTATTAAGATGCTTTACAATGAAGAGTATATAATACCAGAACTAGAGTTGCCTTCAGGCGAGCCTACAGCTGATGCTGACCTGCCGTAGGCCAGGCTCTTGTCACCCACACCTGTGAATTGCTTTATCATCTGAATGCAATAAACAGCATTTTAAAGAGCCAGTCTGGAGTCCTGCATCCCTGGGGTGAGCTCAGGTGAGGCCCCCTTGGCCCAGCCCCTCCCTGGCTGCCCGCAGGTGTGGCTGAGGTGGCTCTGCCCTCTCACCCTGGCAGGCACTCCCCGCAGACTGCATCGGCCGTGGAGGTGCAGTTGGATTTCTGGTGGCGATTGATGAGGGCACAGGACAGGCAGGGCTTGCAGCCGTGGTGTCCCCAGCGGTCCTTGAACTTCCTGGGAGGGCAGGCCACACACTGAGCGTCCCCTCCGCTGCCATCACCGCAGTCCTGCAAGGCACGAGGGTGGGGACGTGGCTGTGGTGAGGGGACACCGTGGTACCCAAAGGTACTGAGGGAAATTGTCCCTTCTTTGGGGACAAAGCGTGGCAGAGCCACACCGTTCACATGGGGTCCTCAGAGCCTGGCTGAGAGCAGCCACCAGTGCAGCTCCCAGCAGACACCTGGGGACCCTGTCTGCTGCCCAGCTGGGGCCCTCTGGTGTGCTCTGGGTGCTGGAAAGCTCCAGCAGCACCACGGCCCAGGAGGCACCCCCAGGGGAACCCTGCTGCCTCCCACCAATCCAAGCCTCCCATCACTGAGGCCAGGCTGGGATCCCACGCAACAGGATCCTGCTGGCACCCACCCATGTGCAGCTCAGACATGCAGGGTGACCTTACTTGGGGCTACAGAGCAGAGGAAATTTCTATTTTCACCAGCAAAAAGGAAATCAGGTTGCTCCTTGTGCTGCCTTAAATCTCTCACCACCTCCTGCTTCCATTGTCTCACCCTTCTACCAGGGTAAGTGAAACAATCCACCATCCCACCCTACCAATCTCAGCTCTTCCCCACATGCTGGGGCCTGAGGTCATCTTTCTGAAGGGAGGCTGGCAGAGAAATAACCCAGCTGTGTCACCCATGATGATTTCTGCCCCTTACAGAGAAGTCAATTTACCTTGGAAAGCTCCTGCCCAGGCATGCACTTTCTGCAGGGGACACATTTCTTCTGGTCATCCAGGTACTCACTCTCTTGGCAGGCCATTGTGCTGAAGAGGAGAGAGAAGCTTGGGGATGAGAGAAAGAGAAAGCAGAGACATCAAAGCCAGCCCTAACACATTTGGGATGAGCAGTGTGCCCATCTCTGGGTGAACATCTCTACCTGGCCAGGACAGCAGCCAACACTGCTGAGCACCATGGGTGGGATTTGGGCAGGAGGTAATTCCTGCCCACATGGCTCCATCAGTCCCAGGCTTCCCAGCAAGGCTGGTGATGAGCTGCCCCATTCTGTTGCCATCTCATAGCCTCACAATGCAGCAAATGAAATTTTAGTCGCAGTATTGAAGTACTGACCACTAACTGCTCAGGTCACCAGTGGATTCTGCCAGCCCCAGCCATGGCTCTGGGTACCAGAGACAATCAGTAGAGAGCTTGGCCTCAGCAAAGCCCCAGCTTCAGGATCCAGCAGCCCAGCTCTGGCCAAGGAGGCTGCACTGGTGTGACAGCACCAAATGCTGGTGGCTGATGTGTCCCTGGCAGAACAGGACACACTGCCCCACACACACCCTGCACCCACAACAGAAAGGGACACACACACAACCGTGGTCCTGCTGCTCCACTCTGGAGCTGGGCAGTCACTCAGGCTCTTGCTCTGTGCATGTTTCATCTCTGCATGGTATCACTCACAGCAAACTCAGAGGACCAGCAGAACAAGCTTTCACCTCCCTCTGAAACACCCTCCAGAGCCTTCCCGAGGTGCATTGATGGCTGAGCAGAAGGTAACAACAGAACCAGCCCAGGAGACACAGGGCCACACTGTCAGTAAAGACGGCTCAAAGGGCAGCACAGGACCAGCATCTCAGAGTAAGCAGTTCAGACTGAAGCTGCAAAACAGAGCAATTTATTTGGAGTTTTGGGGATGCCCGATTATTTCTACAGACTCATGGGTTCTTCCCATGATGACAGACAGGGAATAATATCCACTTTCACTAGACCAATCTCCACATTGCTTTTCCTATTACCTTGTGCAGAAAATCAGGAGAGAAACTGTTTAACCTGCCTTGGGAGCAAGTTCTCAACACCCATCAGGAATAGTGAACATTCCTGATGTGTTCATATCGTTCATACAGGAACAGTGAATATTCTATCAGGAATAGCCTGAACTGCCTAGGAGAGCCTGGCACTTCAACCAAAGCCATCCTCTGGGAGGGAAGCTCAGCCAGATGTCTGACCCCTGCAAGGCTCTTGCAGCAGAGGGGGATCATCTACAGGACACCCAGCACCTCCTGCCACAGCTCCTTCCCCTCCCATAGCAGCATTCCTCCGCAGGCTTTTTCTGCCTCCTCTGCCTAATCCCACCACTCCCTTGCCGGTGCCTTTTGGAAGCGGACACTTGGCTGGGCTCCCCCGAGATTCATGGGAGATGAGGTCTGCCCAGACTGCACAGCTCATGAGTCACCCTCACGTAGCTCCTGCACATGGGCTGATACAAGGATCAGCAGCCAAGCACTGGGGGACAGACCAGGAGGAGCTGAAGGGACTAAATCCATCCTGCAAGCACCTCAGGAGGGGCACGGGCAGAGCTTATCACCAGCATAAAGGTTCCTGACACCATAAATAAGAGTTGACATCATCTCAGAAGGTGAAGAGAGACCCCAGCATCACTTCCCCAGGAGATGCACAGGGTTTGGTGTCAGGGTTCAGCTACAGCTTGAATGCAGGAGGGAAAATAAAAAGCAAGGAGCCAGGTCCCAGATGAATGACACACAACTCCTTTGGGGGGCTGGCACACGGGGCAAGTGTCACCCAACTGCGCTGGGAGGCAACAGCATGCCAGGGACCTGAGCCCAGCCCCTTGGTGAGTTCAGTCCCCACAGTCCCCACCCTCCCTGGCAGGAGGTGCCCCTGCCTGATGTGAGGGTCAGCACTGCTGATGCTCAGGTCTGGAGTTTGGTTCAGGCTTTTGCTCCTAATAACAGCACAAGATGAATGAAGCAGAATTGCAGGCAACAGGAAAGGAGCCCAGACACCAGAGCATGGAGAGCAAGGGGCTGATTTTTACCTGTTCTCCAAAGTGATGTAATGCAAGGAAAAAAGCACTGGCAGAAAAAACCTCAACAAAACAAACAAACAACCAACAAAAACTTAACCAACCAAACAAACAAAAAAACACCCAAAAAACCAACCAAACAAAAAAACCCAAACCAGCAGAGTTTTGGTGAAACTGTCCTGTGAACACAACTTTGCCACTTCCTCTCATATATTTACAGGATTTCCCAGCCGTTCAAACAGCCAGCAGCTGAGACAATGCCCTCAACGCCCCCTCCCCACAAGAACCCGGTTTAAAGCAGTTTGCCAAATACAGAAAGTTACACAGGCCAAAGGAATCCTGTGTCAGAGCTGCTCCAAGCACAAGGACGTCTGCCAGGATGATGGAATCACTCAGGATGGAGGAGCCAGCCAGACCCAACGTGCCAGCAGGATACTGGGCACAGGGCAGGTCTGCTGCTGCTCAAGCGTAGCCACACAGGGAACCAACATTTTCTTGAATATCTGGCATGGAATTCAAAGCTAGGGGATCTTTGTACTTCTTATTTCACCACCATCAGACCCAAGACATTTGATTTGTATGTGAACCACCTGGTGCTGCCCTGGTATGGCAGCAGCCTTGAATCACCTAATGTTGGACTGAAACAACTGGTCTTACTGAGGCTAAAGGGAAAGCCAAAACCAACAACTCCCACCTCTTTGGGAACCGCATGGAGTCTCCCCGAGACTGCCAGAGCTGCACAATTTATCTGCCTAAGGGGAATATAAAAGTGAAATGGTAACAATGACTATATATGGGACACAGTATCAATGTCGTTAGCGGTTGAGAGGAATAAGAATCTCCTGCCATCAGTCCCAGATGCATGAGATCTAACTTAAAAACATCATTAATTTGTTAAAGAACCCTTTTATTGCCTTAAAGGGACATCCTGCCTGAGCAGGAGAGCAGAATGGGCTCCCCACTGCATCAGCCCTTAAGATACCAAAACCACGAGCTGCTGAACAAGTTTTACTGCATGAGATAAAATTTTTCCAGCAGTGCCACAGCATGAGCTGCAGTTCATCCTCTCTGTGACAACACTACAGCTCAGCCATTGTCTTTTCTCCGTGAAAGTGTAATTAAAAAAAAAATAAAAATTGGCCGTATTGGAATCCAATCTATTTCTTTTGTGTGCAGCTAAAGGATTCTGGGAGGAAAACAAGGGTGAGGAAAATAATAAGTGAAAGGGTAGAAAATGAAAGTAACCAGTGAAACCTTCAGTGCTGCTGATTCTCCCCATCTGCCCAGCAGGTACTGGGGCAGGGGGGGCTGGCAGGGATGCAGGCAGGACAGGAGGAGATGGGGTGGGCTGCTTCCCATGCCAGCACAGACCCTGTCCCCTCCAGCCATGGGACAGGAGGTGCCCAGACACCCACACGGCAGCAGTGGCTCTTCCATGTCACCACGTGAGCCAGCACACACAGTACAGGAGATTTCTACTCTGCTGCAGGACTGACTGGCACAGTCAGACAGCACTCTGAGACAGATGAGACACTTGTATACATTGGAACCTAAGAACAGAGAGCTGAAATCCTAAATAAGAACTGCAAGTGAAAAAAAATGCTATCTGGAAAATATGAGTGCATGCCTCATGGTTGGTCACAGCCAGTTCCAGTCTCCTGCTCAGCCATTCCCTCACTCTGGTCCAGGCAGTGTCTCCCCATCTCTTTGTGCTACAAACCGTGGTGGGAGGGCCATGCAGCAGTGGCACTCCTCTGGGCAAAGGGCTTCTCACAGAAGCAAAGAAGAGGAAAAGGTGGAATCTGAGGCTTTCCACGTGGCTTGGAAATCAGTAGATTTCCCAAACTGGAGATTCTGTGCACACAATTGCCCACTAATTGTTTTATCTGGAGTGGCTGATTTGCTTTAAATGAAAGCACCGTGTGCTCGGGTGGGAGAGGAAATGCTCCGGGCTGCTCTCACACCTCTAACACACAGCAGGAGTCCCCAGGGCACAATGCCCACTTGCCAGTGATTTTTGCCAAGTTAGTGCTGCCCACCTTGGAACCCCACACTCTGCCTTACCACATATCTCGAGTAACACCTCCAAATCTCCTATCCATTTACATAAAACTTTGGATTTCCAGCTGTTTTTTGCCCCACACCTAATTCTTAGTAACTTTCACTACCTTCCGACAATAATCAGAGAACCACTGAAGCCATAAAAGCTCTCTGAGACCATGGAGCCCTGCACGGCTCAGGCCACTATTAACCCAGTCCCCAAGTGCCACATCCACGCGTCCATTCAAACTCCTCAAACGGTGATTCCATCACTGCCTGTGGCTAGGAAAGAAAATTTTTTTGGGGGAAAAACTTGCTCCTAACATACGACCTAAACCTACCGACCCCGGATACGGCAGCCTCTCGTTTTTGGAAAAGCAGCCGGGGCGAGGCTGGCGGCGGGACGGCTGCGGGGGCAGCGCCCACGCGGTGCCGGCCGTGGGCGAGCGCCGGCCCAGCCCGGCTCGCCCACCGCCCCCGCCGGCGCCCCCCGCCGCCCGCTCGGGGAAGGCGGCAGCGCGCCGGGATATGCCCGGGCACGTCCCGGCCAGGGGCTCCGCCACGGCACGGCCACCCCGCATCACCCGCCCGGCATCCCCCGGGACCCCGGCTCCGGTGTCAGCATCTCTCGCACCCATCAGCCCGGTACCGCCCGGGCCGGTACCGCCGGCGCTCCGAGGTGATCCCGGAGCCGGCTCCAGCCCACGTGTATCGCTGCTGGGAGCGGGACCCGCCGCCGGTTCCTCTGGTCCCCCCGACCCCGAACTGCCTCTGCCCGGCGGTGACACCGGTACCGGGATGGGTCGGAACCACCGCGAGCGGGCGGGCAGGTGCGCGACCCCCACGGCTTACCTGGGTCCCGGTGCTGGCAGCAGGGTGCGGATCGGAACCGGGACCGGCAGAGCAGCGAGACCGAGATCGAGACCGGCAGGACCAGGAGAGGCGGCGCGGACCCGGACCGGCACCGCACGGGCAGTGAGTCGGCGGCTCCGCACAGAGGGGAGCGGGTCGGAGCCCGTCCCGTGCGGGCACCGGGAGTGCCCCGTGCCCCGCCCCGCTGCTCCATTGGCGGCGGCGCCGCCGGGGCGGGGCGAGCCCGGGGAGCGGCGCCGGCGGGGGCGGCAGGGGAGCGGCGGGATCGGGACCGGGATCGGGAGGCGGCGGGGCCGGAGCTCAGCACCCAGCGGAGTCTGGGCGCAACAAATCGGGGCGTCCCGCTGTCACCGCCCGGGCTGTGACACTGAATAACCCCCGGGTTTGCGGGACCTTGTTCCCGAAGAGCTGAGGTGGTCCGGCATTCCAGGTATGGGCTGGAGGCTGAAGGAGCCCCGGCCGTCCTTGTCCAGCAGTGGGGAAACCCACAGCAGAAATAACAAACTCGGGGGTTCCGAGTGCGGCTGTGGCACGCTCGGTGTGTGTTCGCCGTGTGCTCTGTGTGTGAGGTTTGTGTGGGCAGCACAGAGCGGCCCCAGAGCTGAGGGCTGCCAGGCTCGGCATGAACCTGTCCCGTGACTCACTCTCACCTCTGGGTGGTTCTGTGGAGCCGCACCGGAGGTATCCCAGGATTGCCGTGCAATGGCTGTCTCTGCCACAGTGTAAACCAAACTGGTGTGTGGAACTGAACCTCCTTGTGCAGGGGAAGTTAAATTTCCCGGTGACAGCCCTTAGTGCTGTCCCCGAACTGTTATTACTCAGTCCTGACCCTGGTCCTGACAGGACCCTACTGCTTTCCCAACCTCCGGGAAGGGCAGGATGGGCAATCACTGCTGCTCATTTCTGTGCCCTGGGCCATACTGGTTTCTATGCCAGGGTGAGTGGCTGAACTGTGTTTAGGTTTAAATCTGTTCTTTGGGGGAACGTTGGTCCCCATTTCTCTCTCTTTCCTTTCAAACTTCAAGCGCTCTCATTCCAGCCAATGCTTTTGAGAACTCTCCTCAGCTCCCCAGTGTCACTGTGCAGCAGCTTCAACAGAAGCCTGAATGTCAAGTTGGAATAACTGAAAGGATTTAATGAAATTCTGTTAAGCAGTCAACTTCACCAAATTATTGTGGTTGGAAAAAGCCTTTAAGAACATTGACTCCCAGTGTTAACCTAGCATGCACCGTGTTCGCCACTAAGCAGTGCCCCAAGTGCCACACCACACTCCTTTTGAACACCTCCAGCGATGGTGATTCCATCAGTGCCTTGGGCAATCTGTGCCTTAGCACTTTTCAGGGAAATTTTCCCTCATATCCAACCTGAACTTCCTCTGGTGCAAATTGGGGTCGTTCCCTCTCCTCCTGTCCTTGTTACCTGGCAGCAGAGCCCGACCCCCCCGGCTGTCCCCTCCTGTCAGGGAGTTGTGCAGAGCCAGAAATTCGCTCTGATCCCCCTTTTCTCCAGGCTGAGCCCCTTTCCCAGCTCCCTCAGCATCTCCCTATGGGATCTGCCCTCTCTCTCCCTATTCCCTCACTAACTGCTGGGATTTCTCAGCCCAGTGCTTCAGCGGGTCAATGACACAACCTCGCAGCGAGGGGAGCTCGGAGGAGCCTCTCTGGGCTGTGAGGATGATTCCAAGGAGCCGCTCTGGGCGGTGAGGATGAGGATGATTCCAAGGGGCCGCTCTGGGCGGTGAGGATGATTTCACCGCTCACACGGGCTGATGCAATCGCATCATTGCATCACCCGCGGCACGGGGGGGGTCCCGTCGCGGGACACGGGGACAGAAACAGCAGCGGCTGCCCTGCGGGAGCCTGGCAGCACAGAGGTGTCACTGAGCACGGTCCCCTCAGCAGGGACCGCCTGCAGAACGGGTTTCTGCTAAAAGCCGATCGCATCCCGGTGAAGGATGTGCCCGCCGAGCGTCCGGCAGCGGGGGGACACGGGCAGAGCTGCCCCACACCGAACTGCTGGGGCTGATTGCGGTGGTTTGGGGTTAGTTAGTGGTGGTTTGGGGTTGGTTAGTGGTGGTTTGGGGTTGGTTAGTGGTGGTTTGGGGTTAGTTAGTGGTGGTTTGAGGTTGGTTAGTGGTGGTTTGTGGTGCTTTGCCATAGTTTGTGGTTGGTTAGTGATAGTTTGTGGTGGTTTGTGGCTTGGTTAGTGTTAGCTTATGGTGTTTTGCGGTTGGTTAGTGGTAGGTAGTGATTGGATAGTGGTTGGTTAGTGATAGTTTGTGATGGTTTGTACTAGTTTGTTGTTGGTTAGTGATAGTGATAGTTTGTGGTGGTTTGTGATTGGTTAGTGGTGGTTGGTGTTAGTTTGTACTGGTTTGTGGTTGGTTAGTGGTAGTTTGTGTTTAGTTACTGGTGGTTTGTTGGTGATTAGTGATAATTTGTGGTGGTTAGTGGTGGTTAGTGATAGTTTGTGGTGGTTTGTGGTTGGTGATAGTTTGTGGTGATTAGTGGCTGGTTAGTGGTGGCCCTCACTGAAGTCCTGGGAATCCACACTGCTCAGACCAGGCTGAGCCCACCAGCTCTGGGTCTGAGACCAAACCAGGCAGTCCTGCTCTAATCCCAGTTCCTGTCTCCTGGGCCAGATGTTACTGGGGTGGATTATTTCCCAGCTCAATCAGCACCTCGCAGCCACAGCCAGGAGAACATCTGGGAGAGCTGATAATCCCAGATGCAGGCTGGGTCAGGTGGAGGGTTGTACAGCCAGCAGATTTGGGAGCGGTTTGCAGGCTGAGGCCCTAGAGATGTTAGCTTCAGCTTACAGAACCGTGTTCTCAGGTGTCTGGTGTTGTGCTGTGATCATCTGATAGCTCAGGGTCACGTTGTCTCCGTTAAATTGTAACTATGCTGCAAAATTAACTCAATTAATGTATTAGGAGTTAGCAAGGCCAGGAATTCTGAAGCAGAGATCAATTTTACAGTTTTTTTTTAACATACTGGATGGAGCGTTCACAACACTAGAGGGCACCGACACCAGGCAGGAATCAACTGGGGAGGCGAAGCAGATTGTGAGCACCCCCGCACACGGACACGTGGACACACAGACACAGAAATACCCTGCATTGGCACAGGGGAACCATCCCCTTAACACACCACGCGGTGCAGAAGTCAGTCTCTAGGAGTTGTTTTCCACAGCATCCTGCACGGCTGGATCCCGGGTGTTTCCGTGGGCGCACTGGGGCAGACAGGCACGGGCAGGACACGGAGCATCCCCGCAGGAGCTGCGGGAAGGGACAGGTCAGAGCGGTGCCAGCGTTTTCCCAGAGGGGAATTGTTGTGGTTTTGTGCTGCCAGAGGAATTAAGAGCTCGAGATCTCTGCTGACACCGCTCGGGCTTCTGCAGAGGCTACTCCGGTCTGGTGTCAGCAGAGGGCACTGGGTGATCGCCGGGAGCTGCCCTGGGAACACCAGCAGCTTTCCAAACTTCGTGTATGAAGGTCACAGATTCAGTTCTGCCTGTCCTTTTCTCTCCTTCTGTTGTTGCACTCAGTTTCACTCCTCCTCTCCTCTCCTCTCCTCTCCTCTCCTCTCCTCTCCTCTCCTCTCCTCTCCTCTCCTCTCCTCTCCTCTCCTCTCCTCTCCTCTCCTCTCCTCTCCTCTCCTCTCCTCTCCTCTCCTCTCCTCTCCTCTCCTCTCCTCTCCTCTCCTCTCCTCTCCTCTCCTCTCCTCTCCTCTCCTCTCCTCTCCTCTCGATTTTCTGGTTTCACTTGGTGCCACTGAGTCCATCTGACTCTTAGGACAGATGCAGCTCCTGTGATGTGGCCAGCACACAGTCCATCCATGGCTAAACAGAATCCAGCCCTAAATGTGTGTGTGCCTCCTCTGCCAGAACTGCATCTGGGATCAGGAATTGGCCTGAAACCCAGCAATAGCAGCAGCAAACTGCTGCCTAAAGTATGTCCTCAGGATTTAATGCAAATCAGCTTTCTTACCCACCTGGCAACAACAATGGCTGTGGCATTGTTATGGCATTATTACATTATTACAATTAAATAACATTTATTATTAACATTTTATTACAATTAAATAACATTTCAGCCTTTGCCCAACAAATCTTGCAGAGAGCTGTTTCAAGAGGACAGTCACAGCACGAAGGCAGCTGCAGTCAGTGTGATTTTTCAATGTACCATGATCTTTGTGCATCCTTTTGCTCTCACTTGACCCCACAGCTTCATTCTGTACAACTCATCATATTTTTTAATTGATTTTTCAAACTTATTTTCAAATCCTTGCGGGAGCTCCTCTCTGTATGAGACATGGAGTGTTCAGGGCCACAGGCATCACTTATTCCTGTTTTCCACTCAAAGTTGAGCTCAGACCTTTTATCCTAATATTGACCTATGGAAAGTGAGAAAAGCAGATTTTAAATTTTTTTTTTCACTGAAAAATTTCTGATCAGAAAAGGCTGCCCATGGCACACACAGCATCTTCACTGAAGGACACTTTCCAAGCTGGGTGCCATGTGTGTGAGAGGAAGCCTGTAGTTACCTTCCATCCATCTCCGTATTTATAGCCTTCATTTACAACTGGGTTATTGTTTGGTGGCCTTTTGTCTTTTCTTGGCAGTGACAATGACTTTTTCTGCTATATTACAAATGAGCAGCCATGTCCATGAGCCTGTTCCAGGGCATTTTCACAGCACGGTGATCACGGGCACAGGGCAGGCTGCTGCCAGGGCTGCTGTGCTGTGGGACAGGCAGCTCCAGCACTGCCAGGCTGGCATGTGGGGCTGCAAACATAGAAACTGCTTAAAGAGGGGCCCAGGCCATAATTTCTCTTAATGCACACCATGGAGGAAGCTGTCATTGTGTCAGTCTGCTCTGAAGGACTCAGTACTTCAAACATTTTTTGGCCCAGGCTCTTGGAGCACCCAGGAAAGTTGCTCAGGAGTCCAGGCAATGCCACTCTTGGATATGTTTCTTCCTAGGCTCATTTGCTTTTGGATGACAAAAGCAAACCAGATGATGTTTTTTTCCTCCTGCCTCCCGCATTTTCCCTGTCTGACATTGATCTGAACACTTTGGAACAGAAGTGTTCTTCTTGTTTTGCTCCCCCAGCTGCAGACCTCAGCTTTTCCAAATGCCCTGCTTCCCCAGAGGGTGAGATATGTCCATGGACAAGCACAAGCCCAAAGATTCCCCAGACCAGGAAGGCTTGTGAGGCCCAGCTCAGCAGAGCCCTGTGGGCAGTGTGAGGAGTGTGAGGTGTGTCTGATGAGCCCACAGAGCCCCTGGTGCCTGAAATGTTTGCTCAGGGCAGAGGGGAGGGTTGTCCACAGCTGCTTGTACCACTCTGGGCCCTGCTGGTGCAGGAGGGAACAGTGGACAAAGCCATCACTTCATTCCTTACAGCCTGCTTTGCCCTTGACCCTCTTGATCTTTTGAGGCAAGTATCAAATAATGCCACAGTGAAAACAAGCTACCACAGATTTATGACTTCAAGTCTTAATTAGATGGTTCTTTTGTAGCTGCTCACTCACTTGCAACATTCCTGGCTCCAGGGAGAAGGTAGAAGCAGGCAATACACACAGAATTGCTCTCCTGATGGGTGACTCCTCTGGTCTGGGGAGAGATCCCTCATCCTGTCACTGCTGGAAGCAGAGAGGTGAGGTTGGCTGGGCTGCCAGGACCCAGCCAGGAGCCAGCAGGGTCCTTCAGGCACCTGGCTCAGCTTCAACTCAAGATTTTGCATCTTGGTTTGAGCCTGGGCAGCAAGTGAGTCATAGCAGGGAGTCACTGTGTGATGCCTGCTCTGGCAATGGATACTCCTCAGCCCTCTCTGTAAAACCCCACAGCAAGAAGAGCCAGCCCTGATCAGGCTCACAGAACCATTTAGGTTGGAAAAGACCTTTAAGATCAATAAGTCTAACCATTACCCCAGTGCTCACACACACAATGTTACCTTAGGTTGTGTGAGGGTTCAGTTCCTGCTGCCTTCTGCTGAGAGCAGGCAGGGTTGGATTCAAACAGAGGATTCCTCTGCAAAATAAGAAACCCAGCAAAACAAGATTTCCTTCCTAGCAGCCCTTAAGTGAAAGTATCCTTTATCCTTTGCACTGTCCTCCTGCCACAGCAGTGTGTGAAAGCAAAGCATGTTATGTTTTATTCAGGGGGAAAGGAACAGTTCCCTGTGTGTACAACCAGTAGCTCCTCTCCATCACTATGTGAGTTTGACACTGTGATTCCCCAGCTGTCACCATCAGCTGCCATGAATAATTATCTCTCTCACATCATATTAAATATCACTCATTCTAACATCCCCTTTCCACTACTGATTTTCTTGTAGGAAACATATTTTTGCTCGGGGAGTGTACCTGGATAGTGCCATCCTGCAGGATGAGCTGCTCTCCCTGTAAAAGCCCCTTACTCTGACACCCATGGTGGTGTCCAACACCCACTGCCCTTTCCACTCAGAGGCAACATGTTGTGAATGCCAGGGAAGGTCTCCCTCTCCTTTGAATTTCTGTTCTTCTGCACCTTCCCTTAAATCTCTTCCCAAAATGCTTTGGCCATGTTACATGTAACCAGCAGTTACAAAATGTGATTTTCAGCTGCATTTACTAATCAATTAAAAAAAAAAATCAGTCTTGTTTGGGATAATCCAGAATGGGGGGGGTCTGAAATACTTGTGGTTCGTATTTAATGAGCAGATCCTTTCTGGCCACATCTGGCTCACCAGAGGCAAGTTTGAACCTGATTACATCAGATCCCTTTTACAGGGAAGTGTTACTGAATCAAGTAGGGGGTTTGCAGTGGAGGGGCTAAGCCCAGGTTTTTGGCTGTGCATTCAGATCACCTGCTTTCATATTCAGCCTATTTCCCTCTCACTTGCATGTTTTAATCTTCACGTTGTAGCCAAAACAAATTAAATTGACAATTAGAACTTGACCCACGCATTCAGTTATTGGCATGTTTCCTTTATTAAAGAAGAGATAAGTGAAAACAGAGAACAAATTATGCAGATAAGTATCAGAAAAGTCAAAGCTAATCATATCTCAGCATGTTCATGTGAGCGACTGGCACAGAATGCACTCCTGTCGGACTGAACCAACAAAATGAGTTTCTATCCCTTTTTCTTCTTCTCCACTTCCTCCTTAGACACAGAATCACAGCAGCACTGAGGCTGGAAAAGCACTCTGAGATCGAGTCCAGCTCCCCCAGCACTGACAAGGCCACCACTAAGCCATGTCCCCAGGTGCCACATCCACATTCCTGTTAAATCCCTCCAGGGATGGGGACTCCACCACTGCCCTGTGGTGCCCAGCTGTGCCAGGACTGCACAGTCCTTTCTGGAAAGAAATTTTCCCATATCCAACCTAAACTTCCCCTGGTGCGATTTGTGGCTGTTTTCCTTTGTCCTTGACACCCGTTTTCTGGAAAAAGAGACTGATCCCCACTTGGCCAAAAGCCTCCTTTTCTCCAGGCTGAGCACCCCCAGCCCCCTCAGCCACTCCCCTGTGCTCTTCCTCCCTGTTCCCTCACTAACTTCTCTGATTTTTCCACAGAAAATGTTTCACAGCAGCATTTCTAGGTTCATCAGAAATATTGTTTTTACCACGTCAGAGGAACACGTGCCTGAACTCCATGACTGGCTGCACCTGTGAAATCCCAGGGAAGCAAACAAAGTCGGGCTCCAGTGGAGCTCATCATGGGGACCACGGCTGAGGGATCACCTTGCAACCTGGATGACAACAAAGAGAAACTCACCAAGCGTGGAGGGGGGCTGATAACACCACTGATAGCAGAATGATTTGTTGATGAACAACATCAGCAAACAGCCCAATCAACCGGAGCAGGGTATCTTGGAGGGAACCATTCCTTTACAGATCACAACGTGTGAGGGAGTTTTAACCTCTCCAAGTCTCAGAATGAAGTGAGTGTCATCTACTTCAGTCAGGTGCCTTCTTCCCATGGAACAAAGGCCCTCATTGTCCAGGCAAAGCAAAGGCTAATTCCTGTGGGCCAGGGCACTGAGGCATGCTGCTGGCCCTTTGTTGGACAGCCATTAAGAGAAGATGTGGAACTTGGATTCTAACTGGACTGGCTGTGTCTTACTCAGTAACTAAACCCCTTGGCTTCCAGAAAATGCAATCAGCTTCCTCAGAACAGCACTCAGCTGCCAATTCCCATTCTCTCCTGGTACAGATGCCAACCTAGCTTGGAGCAAGAGGACAGGCTGGTGCAGGAGAATGCTGCAGGATGGGGTGGAACTGCTCCTGAGCCATAGCACAGAGAGAAGTGTGAACCCACTGCCCAAGCTCCAGCAGCTTGGGAACTACACCCTGATGCCCACATTGCTGCATGTGCTGCGTGGATGGTGAGAGCAGCAGAATTCTGGAGTGGCCTGAGCATGTTCAGAGCTGTGACTCTCCTTGCCAAACCATGGGAGTTGTGTGCCTCAGTACCACAGGCAGCATGTGCAAGCTGCAGTCTTGCACACTATTCCCACTCGATGATAAAAGAGAAGAGGCAGAAGAAAATCAGGATGCTTGAAACGACATTCTTAATGTCTTCCAAGTAATGCATAACATGTTTATCTGTTCTCAGTGAAGGTTAATATTGTGGTTTATATTTTGAATAAACGTACACCATTAAGAGCCTCTCCTCTGACCAGTAAATGTTTAAAGCACTGCTTCTTGAAAAATATCTTTTATGTAGTATTAGGTCCTGTCAGAACAGAGCCATGTGTCTTCAGAACTCATCATCAGTTTAGCACTTCAGACAGTGCCTCTCACTGAATTTTTTATCTCGAATCACCAATAAAAAATTTTTTATTCCCTAGCTCTGTTTCTCTTTTTGCCTGACTTCAAGCTTAACAGGAACTTTGACAAATTGTAATGGTTAAATACATTTATTTCCTCCTCAGTATGTCTGGCCCAATGAGAAATACAAGTGCCAAACCATTGCAAGGAAGCCTGCCTGCATGTCTGTGACCCAGCTGGGAGCAGAGTGTGCTCACATACATTGCCCTTCCCTCCTCTGGGATTGGGCTCCTGGAGGTTCCTCATGAAAGGGGGTGCATCCAAACAGGGCCTGTAAAGGGATATGCCCAGGGGAGGAACAACTAGCAGGGATTTTCACTCATCCCATCACAGGATGAATTAACACGTGCACTAACAGCTCCTGTGGCAGTCACTGACAAAGGCAGCGACACAGGGATGGCACAAATCTGCAAAGCAAACACCATAACAGAGGAGACACTTGATGCCACTAAAACCCCAGAACTGGCTCCCCTTGAAACCTCATCTGTGTGTGTGCACAGACACAGCAAACCACAGACCCTCCCAGCCCACACACTCTGGGACAGGTGCTCTCACCACCCGAGTCAGGGTGAGTTTTTGGGACAGAACTGTACCAGTGTAGTGACAGGTTTGGGCTCCAAGTGTCCGAGGCCAGCTTGGATGGGGCTTGGAGCACCCAGCTCTGGTGGGTGCTGCCCCTCCTGTGCCAGAGGGTTGGAATGAGAGGATCCTTCAGGCTCCTTCCAACCCAAACCCTTCTTTGCTTCTCTGACATTTTTTCCCTGTGCAAAGGGTGAGACAATGTGCAAATAACTGTCTCACAGAAGGAGTGATTCACTCACTGTGGAGATGCTGCAGAGCTGCCTGTGGTGAACAAAAGGTCCCCACAGTGCAGAGCCTGTCAGGGTCAGCACCAGCTTCAAATGTGTTAATTATGTGACTCTGTTTCCAGGATCACTGGTATTCCTGGAGCGGGCTGGGCATGGCACCACCATTCTTTATTACCAAACACTGCCAAAACTTGTGCACTGGAGCTGCATCCTGGCACTGACCCAGGTAAACACACGTGCGGTACATCAGGTCCATTACAAAATAATTTCTGTGCTTTTTGTGGTGCACCTCTGTCCCAGGGGAATAGGGAACATTCTTAAAAGGCAGCACTGCACACTGCCAGCTTCCCCACTGCTGCAGGCACAGCAGAGAGTGTCTTCCAGAGCAGAGGAGGCAAGGAGCAGTGTGCCTACCTTGTTTTTTTCAAGATGCACACCAAAGCAAGTCCGTGTTTT
This sequence comes from Sturnus vulgaris, assembly GCF_052056855.1. Classification (NCBI taxonomy): domain Eukaryota; kingdom Metazoa; phylum Chordata; class Aves; order Passeriformes; family Sturnidae; genus Sturnus; species Sturnus vulgaris. The sequence goes on along the minus strand of NC_142256.1, from coordinate 11,265,546 downwards.
TCTGAGAGCAGTAAAAGACACTTTGGTGATTATTATCCTACAGAAGGAACTTTCTGTTGGCCAAACCTTGTGCATTACCTTTGTTGATTTAACTGCTGGATATCTGTGATTCCAAGAAGCTCAGCACAGCCATATCACATAATCTCTGTTTCCCAATGAACTGAGATGATCAAAGCTGGAGGGTAACTCGTAGGTGTTCAGGGAATGTCACACTCAGAGCTGACAGTAGACTGAGCACAGGATGCCACTGCACACCCTGTGCCAGGGCTCCTGCCAGCCAGACTGATCAAAGGGACTGAGGTTGTACCTCTGCCCCCCTGACTCCCCTGGAGCTGGGATCCCAGCCCTGCCCACCCCAAGGCACTCAGAGCTGCCAGGGGTCATAAAGGCAAAATTAATTTGGTCTGAAAGTCGTGCTGAGCAGACAGAGGGAGAGGCCATGTTCCCAAGGAGAGGGAAACTGGCATCATTCATGGCACTGGCATCTCTGCAGGGCTGAGCCTCCCTCCCTCTGCCCTCTCCTCCACCTTCAGCAGGGTTCCCTCAGCCTTGTTCCATAAGACAGCACTGGGGCAGAGAAGGGTCTTGTCTAGAAAGCCTTGCTGAGGAAATTCTTTTTCTTAAGGACAGCTGCTATGTACCATAAGGGTTAACCTAGGCAGTACATGATGAAGAAAAAGCCATTAAAATATCAGTGGAGAGATTTCCCACACCTATCTATCTGCATTTAATTGAAAGGAGCCTGTCTGGGCATGCTGTAAAGCTGTAAGAGAAAATGAGACATTCCTCTTCCAGCATTGGCACTGCTGCAGTTCTCAGGTCTGTGTCATTCCCTCCACATCTATGGTCTGGGGGAACTGGGACCATGACCCCAACAGCTGGGAAAAGTCAGTTTTTAATCCCTATATGAGGACACCACGGGGTTGGATAATGAGCTAAAATTTGTTAACATCATTTAAATACCCAGGAAAAAAATTAGAAACTTTCATATTGCTGAAATAATTTTTGCTGTGAGTGATGAAACAGGAATGTCTTGGCTTCTAGGCCTGGGCATGCATGTGTAACTGTGGTTCTGCATCACCCTTCTGTGTCCCCTTTCTTTATCACTTCTTTTTCCAGAAATCAATCTTGCATACAGAAATAATTGTATCTTGTAATTAAATCTCATCCTCTGGAAAGAAATCAGGTTTAACTCTGATTTATGAGAGTTAAAAAGTGTTATCTGCCCTGATAACGCTTTGAAATAAAAAGCTCCCAGCATGAACATTGTGCATCCTGCACCTCAAACAGCTATTTCAATATTAAACAGTTATTTCTAGTAACAATCAATAATAATGGAATTGCTCTTGCAGGAATAGAGCACAAAAAGGATTGCTCCTTTTCATTTGCTCATTAAAACTGCACTAACAAAAAAATACCATGCCTATATTTCTCTCTTGTGCCTGCCTTTACATGGATCCAGCCACGAATCTCTAAAATAACCCTGTCTAACATTAAGAGAGAAATAAACCTACCTCAAATTTTTTAAGAAAGAAAGTACATGGTCACCATTCCACGGATTTTAGTTCCATTTTCTTGGTATTTTATAAACAGGAAAAAAATGCAGTCGCAGTTATAAACTTGATATAAAATAAACTTTAAAGAAGGGGCAAGAACATGAACCCACATTCTGGTAGCAGTGAGATATTAATAAAAATCCCCCAAAGTTATTTCCAAAGACCTTTCTCCTTACCTCGTGTCACAAATTGCCTTGTACAGAGAAAAGAATTGGTTAAATATTTTGCAGGAAGATGAAATCCTGAGTTTCTTCAAGAAAAAGGGAGAAGCACATGGAGACAACTGCCTGAGCCTTGTGCTGCAGCTGGACATTGCCAACACACGGAATTTCATCCCTCATCATGCAGTGTGCAGGTTTTGGTTTCAGCTGTGGGTGCTGGATGACCAAATCCAAACGTCAGTCTCATTTGATTTGTCTTTTGGAGAGCAGAAATTTAAATCTCCCCCTCTTACACAGGATAAAAAAAAACCGAGCTCTTTTCAGAAATCTGAATAATGAGTGATACTCAAGCCCTGCCCTGTCTCCCTGGGGACTCTGACAGGCTGGACAACACCTTCACTATTTATTCTCCCTGCAAGAACATCCCAGCAGTGCCTACATCAGCACTGTCCCTTTCTCACCTGCATCCCTAGCAAGGGAGCCTTGACTCCCCATGGTGCTGCTCTGTCCAGCCCTGTGTGAGCAGCTCCTCATCCCCTCCTGAGCAAGAAAGGTCTGACAGGAACCTGGTGGGTCCAAGCCTTGCACAGTCAGAGTTGTCAGTGATGGATGAGACACCTCATGTGGGAGCAAAGCTCCAGTGTGTGGTCAGGCAGGCTCTGCCCATGTGCTGCTGCCAGGCTGGCAGGCAGGAGATGGGAAGGAGTCGAGGGGATGGAGCAGCAGCAGTGAAGAGACGAGTGTGGGTGTCAGGATGCTGCTGGGAGGGATGAGGAGGGATGTGGAATGAATTCCAGTAATGGAATTGGGTGGCAATGCTCAGACACAGTTTGTTCTCCAGGGACACTGCCTTGTGGCTTGCAGGGTGAGAGCTTGAAGCCTTCCAGAATTGTTTCTCTTAGGAGGTGAAGATGACAACGTGAGTCAGATCTATCTTCAGCTCGTTCCCTCCCAGTTACAGGTCGAAAGTTCTGCTCTGTAAACATGGGAAAGGTCAGCAATAGCTAGCAGTTTCCATGCTGGCAGTTTTCAAGCACACTTTCCTAGTCAATTCTGTGCCCTGAAGCCCTTTTTGTTCTCTCCTCCAGTGAGTTTTGAGGCTTTGCCTTCTTCCCTGAACTCAGATAAAACCGCAGTGCCCCACGAGCACTGGCAGCCAGTTTCTTAGGAAAATGTCAGGGTTTGGCACAGTTGATTCTTGTTTAGTTCTTGTGAAGCAATATTTCACCTCGGGCACAGTCTCTTCTGTTCATGCTGCTGTCACAGGAGAGTGTTCAGAGGTGCCTTTGGTTGGTCAGGTATCACCTCTCCCGTTAGCCTGAGCAGGATCTCGGGTTCCCAACATCCCAGAGGTGTTCATTAACCATCATTACTATTGTTTGTACATGCCTCCTTTTCCTTGTACAGACAGACTTAAATTGTGATTTCCACCTTTCCTGAGGAGCTGCATGAAAGAGGGTTCATTGATCAGTGGGGGACACCTATCACACTGTTACACAGCTGGAGAAACAGTGGAGTGAGAAAAGGATGAATCTTTACCATGTCCTGTAGCTGAATTACGTGTTGGACCATGCACACGAGTCATAGATAATAGCTATCCTGACTTTAGAGCAGAGTTTAGGACAAAATAAAGCTCAAATGTAAATCCAGTAGAGATTTAAAACCCAAAGGGGACAAGCTTCTGTCAGTGGCAGAAGATCAGGAGGTGGCAGAAGGTAGCAGAGGGTTGTGTTACAGGCATGGAGGAAGGAGAAGAACCAGATCTGAGGAGCTGGAAGCAGCAGGACTTTCTGACTGATTTCCTTCTCAAAGTTCTAAGCAAACTCCAGCACATGCCAAGGCAATCAGGGCCACGGAGCATAAAATTGCATTTTTTTGTAGCTAAAGCCTTCATATGGATCTCATAAGCCTGAACCTGTACAGATTAAACCAACAACCTGCCAGGGACACATAAATCACTGTGGATTTACGCCTGAGGCTGGCTGCTTCCCTTCAGAACTTGTGGCAGGGATGGGAAAAGCCTAAAGCTCTTGGAGCTGGCGTGGAGCAGGGGCTGCTGGATGTGCTGAATTGAACCCCCTGACTCCTCTGGAAGTGGCTCAGCTCCACCACAGGCAGAGGGAGTTCTGCAAGGAGCAGAGGTGAGCGGCTCTGTGCCAATCCTCCCCAATTCCTGCCTTCTGTGCTGAATCCTGCAAGTCGTCAATGAAATCCTGCCTAAGGCAAGAGAGGAGATTTTGGAGGACAGGCAGATTCCTGCTGAGGCTCCCTGGGAGACGCTCAGGTGGCCAAAAAAACCCTGGGCTGTTCTGCTCAGGTGCCAGGACACGTGCAGGGCCAGGCACGTTGGGGAGTCTGCAGAATTCCCTGTGCCAAGGCATCCTCGCAGGGTCAGGATGGAACCTGGAGGAACCCTCAGCCTCTGGGAAGGAAACCAAAGAAAGGAAACTAAAGCAAACCCAGAGGATTGTGAGAATTCCTGATCACCCCGAGGAGACTTTGGAAGCATGGACCAGCTGGGGGACTGGATGTGCAAAGTGACAGACAGATGCTCATGTCATGGAAAAGGCATCCTGGCCTCTTTGGAAAAAGACATTATTTTGTTCTAGAAAGGCATCTGTGCAGTGAAAAAATGATGGGAGGATGTAAGACTGCCTGAGGAGCTTGGAAGGATGAGGGTGTGTGAATTGAACAGAAGGTAAGGAATTATTGCAGCACAGGGAGACACTAGTGACAGAAATGCTGTGTAGGGATATGAAATCCTGTGAAACTTAGAGTCCCCAAAACCAATGATCTTCTGATAGCACCATAAAACAAGCCATCATTTCCTCAAGTACTGTCTAGCTTTGGCTGTCACTTCATCAGAGGTTTACAGAGAATTTAAAGCAGGGAAATATAATGTCACAATAATGAAAGCACAGCACTTCCATGCTGAAGGGAATGCAGGAAATGGGATCCATGATGTGGCTTTGTGAGAATGTTCTCTAAAAGCAGAAGCAAACAAATCTGGAGGGCTCTGCCTCTCTCTGCTTTGTTGCAGAAATGGAAAAGATAGGAAAAACAACAAAAAAAAAGAAAGAAAAAATTGAAAAAAGACTTAATTCAAGGAGAATTGAAGGTATTTTAAGCACTTTTGCAAGGTGTATTGAGATGAGAAGTGCTGAACTGTTCTCAGAACCACAAGCTGACCCCGGCCTCCCCCTTCACCCCAGCTCAGGCACACTGGAGCTCATTTAAACATTTTAGGAGTTTGCTGTCCTGCACACAGGTGTGGGGATGTGAGAGCTGTGGGAAGAGCAGGGTGAGACACTGGGAAGGGGGAAGTTTGTGTGATTACCCAATGCTTTATATTAATCCTGTGTGATCTGTGTGGAATGCTCAGGGAAGCAAGAGGAAGCAGTGAGCAAAGTGGCCAGAACCAGGTCAGGCTCACCAGGCAGTGATCTTCACTAATTTTCATGTTTTTCATGACAGTTTGAAATCAGGCCTGTGCCCTCCTCTGAGATGCCTCAGTTTGTTGAGAATAGAACAAACAGTCCTAAAGTTTAACTCTTTTTTCTTTCATATCTGTCTAATTTTATCTTCCCAAATATTTTAGTCTTTCCAAATATTGGCATCCTGCTCTATCCCTCTTGGGCAGCCCTAGAGTCTGCACTGATAGTTTGTGGTGAGAGGCAGTCCATCAGCATGCTGGAATATTTGTGAGGCAGTGCTAACAAAAAAACTTAATGGCCCTTTAGTCCCCACTTCTTTTTTGAGTTCTACATCACCATAAAATATTTCCCCTTGGTGGAGCAGTATTTATGCTCCATATTTCATGCATAAATTGCAGACAGTTGTCAACTAAGAATGAAAAGCAAGATGGCAACATTACCTATGCAAGTGCTTTAGCTAAATGCTTCCTTCATTGCTCCCAAAAGGAAAAGATGAGACAGTGTGTAGCCATAATGTTCATCTGCAACATTTCTGATCTTTAGCTTTAGTCATACTAATTAAGCACACACTACTTATGTGACTGCTGGATGTGGAATTTTTTTCCTACTGCAGCAGTTTGCACGTCTCCCTCGGAAGGATGTTCAAATCAAGGGCAGCATTTCCAGAAAGATGCTCCAGTGTACACCCAAAGGGGGAAATCTCAAAGAAATCATTTTCTGTCAGGCTCAACGAAGTAACTCTGTAATTAAACTTTAGAAATTGCTAAGTTTAAATGAAAAACTGTCTAAAATTAGGACCACTGAAGAGTTGCTAAAAGCATAAAAGCATTCCTAACAGTGGAAATTGTGGCTTTTTTTCAGATTTATTTTTCCATCTCTTTGTTAAGCAGATGCTCAAAGGTGTCCACTGGAGTTCAGCAAGTAGGAGAGCAGTGCTTTGGAGTGGGAACTGGCTGCATTCTGGGACTTCTTTTTTCCCTTTTCCATATTATTTTGCTTTTAACCTTTCCCAAAGAAAATTCACCAGCTGGTTAGGCTAGAAGGAACATGCCCCTGTTTTCCAGGCAGAATCAGTGATTTAGGTATTAGAGAAGAACTCTAAATGTACAGGAGCTTTAGATTCAGTGGCACTGATAGTGCCTGACCAGTTTGGACACAGCAGGTTTATTCCATCTTTGAGTTAAATCCCAAGTGAAAGAACAGAACTTTTTTTTTGTTGCAGATTTCCTGAGTTAGCCACTGACCAAAGACAAGAGTCCTCAATCAAAAAATTATCCTCCAGTAAAAATTAGCTGTCTGCTGAAGATTTTGGAGATGTCCAGCCTGCTGCTGGCTATATTTAGTCACTGTCTGCTTTCTCTATTCTCACTTGTATCTTAAAATTCCTGATAAGGAATAGGAGGAAAAGAACCAAATGCCACAGAGGAAGATTATTAGCTTGGCTGAAGCGAAACAAGTCTGGAAGTCTTCTTGGAAACTGAGATCCCAATAACACCGTAAGGGAAAAATTTTCCCAACACATTTTGGACAGCTCAGTAACAGGAGTTCCAAATAAGTCTTTGAACTCTCTGACAACCTTTGCCTGTGCAATATGAGCACCATGTGATCCCAAGCCAAGCATCAATTCAGATTTAAAAAAAAAATACATGGGAGGAAAAGAACATTGCCTTGGTTTAGGACAATGCAATCATGATATATTTGTTTCATCACGTGAAATATGGCATGGAGTAATCATGCAATTAAATCCAGGAGCTTACTTGCTGACTCCTAGAGAGTTTCAGGTCTTTTTTCTTGCCAAAAGGAATTAGGCTGTAGATTCCATTTCACATTCAAAAGAGCTGAACAGTTGGATTCTAGCACATACCTGGATGAGATCAATGAGAGCTCCATCACATTTTAGTCTACCAGTGAGTCACTGAGTAGCTTGAGCCATTTGCTGATCATTTTCATCTTGCATGCATCACTGTATTTTGTTTGCCTCTGTAACCCAGGATGGAGAGTCTTGCTGGAGTGATGTCCTTATTGCTCAACTGAGTTTGGGTAAAGCCTCAAATTCCATTGCTTAGAGGGGAATACAAACTGGCTGGAGAACCTGTAGGCAGAGTATCAGAAATCATCAGAGATCCTTTAACTTGCCTTCATAACCTACAAAGACAGAGAACTGAGGCAAATCTGTGCAATGTTGTTGCACAAAAGGGAATAATCTGTTCTGTGAGCTCATACTGGGTAAGCCAACAAAGCAACTGCAGTGTGAATGATTAAAGGGAGGCATAAAATAAAAAGAACTATTGGCAAAGGACAATGAAAGCCTTGGAATAGATTGTCTGGGGACGTGGTGAGGTCTGTTCCTGGAGGTCTTTAAGGTCAGGAGTGCTTGGTCTTGATTAGACTTGGTTCATGGTAAAAGGATGGATTATCTGTTCTCTGAGGTCCCTTCTGGTTTCTGTGATGCTGTTGTTTATCTTCCAGGACTGCAGTCCTGTGTCCTGTGCTCTTGGTGTGCTGCAGGAGGCTCAGCAAAGAGTGTGAACTCACTCTTCAAACACTGTGGTCTAGCAAATGCTGCCAGGGGTGAATTTTCATTGTTTACAAACTCTATGAGCATGGAGATTGAGGAATTTCCAATGAACTCATCAAGGATCTCATGCACAAGATGATCCAGATCCAACAGAAATAGGATACCTCAGATGTTTCTATGAAACCTCAAAATCATGTGTGATTTTTCCTTTGTCTGCAATTGCAAGTGTCATGATTCATTTTCTTGAACGGTCTTGTCATGCTTCTTGTCTCCTTTGAAATCCTGATGCATCCTAAATCCCACTCCCTCTGTGCAGCAGTGCTGCCAGAGTATTTCCTGTGATCTTCCTGTTTGTTGCTCATTTCTTAGGGTCACCCTAATTAACTTTGTCAGGGGCTGTTGTGTGATACAGCCAGCACGGGCTGGCTGCACCCTGTACAGATTTCTTCTTGATGGTGGTGTAATATTCATTCTCAACAGATGAGAGCTGTTTTTGGGAAAATAACTTGCCTCAGTCACCTGGTTGCAATACTGAGTGATGTTCACACCCAGGGACAGCTCACCTTAATCTCTGATCCCTTGGATTTGCTGACCAGGACAGAGGAAAGTCACGTCCTTATTTCCCTTCAAAGAAGCCAGTGAGGCAGATCCGTGGCACAAGGATGGAGGGGCATAACAGAGCACTGTTGAAAGGTAAAAGAACAAACAAAAACAAAAGAAAAGAGGAAAAGAAACTCTGTTCTTCTGTCAGGCCATGGGGTTAATGCAGGTGCCATGGTACTGGCTTGGATAGAAACCTGTGGCACTCCAGTCACAGCTGCACTACTCAGTCTGTTGCCTTCCACTGTCCCTAGGAATTTGTATCACTTGGTTACTCATGGATTTGAAATTGAAAATTTACCAGTTATGTAAGAAATGGGACAGAATGAACTCTCTAGTTGTGTGGCCAGTGAAACAGGCAACAAGAAAAGATTTAAAAGGCATCTACCAGACTTCCCAGACAGGTTTATTTTGTGTCAACCCATCCCATCCCATTCCAAAAGCTGAAAAAAAATTAGCACAGCCAAAAATCTGAATGACAGTAATGACAAAAACCCCTCTGATAGCCCTTCTAGCACCGACACACCTGAGTGTGCTGTGGAAAACATTGCTGCTCAGTGCCCTGGCCAAATTACTTTTTCAAATGACCTTTTGTTGCAAACCATGTCTGCTACGTAAAAAGGAAATTAAAAATAAATAAAAGTTTGCAGTGGTTAGTTGATCAAAGCTTTTGTTTGCCCCTGTGGTCTCAGCAGAAAGCAATGTTACAGCCTCAGACTGGATGGGTTTGTTTGGTGAGGTCTGATGGGAACTGATAATTTTGCAGCCCTAGAAGCCAAGGAGGAAAAGGTAGATGGGTATCTGGATTCTGCTTTTGGGGACTTTCTCCACAGTGGTTCTTTCTTGTAACTGTGAGATTTGACTTTCTTATGTCCCATATGAGAACTTCCTAGGGGGTGTTAAAGCAATACTGGCTTGTATAAGAAGCAAAAATAGAAATGGCATTAAATGGTGTCACAGCTCTGTCTTGGGCCATGGTTCCAACATGTCAATCTCAGAAGCAGATTTAGGAATTAAAATTCAAACTGGAGCAGGCGTTAAGAAAGAATCTTGGGGTGTCAGGGAGGTCAGACAGCAGAGCTATACCCAAACTCCAGGCTGCCACAGGGGCCAGATGTATCTGACTCATCTTTAAACTCAGTAGCTTGAGGGCTGAAAAAAAGAAATCCCTTTGTTCAGAAATGTGCCCTGTGCCTCTTCCAGTAGGAATAGAGAGGGAGAGGGGAGAAAACAACCCAATCTTTTTCTGTGATGGTATTGGATAAATTTTTGATTGGGCTTGTATGAAATGGTGGTGGAAATTGCAAAGAACTGTTCCTAATGGCTTGTGATATCTCTTGTATTTTTCTTCCTGAGAATCTGAGGTAGCAATCTGTGATTTTATTCTAGATTGGAAAGCCTTGGAGCAAGGACTGTTCACTTGCAAAAGGCATAAATTAATCGAGCCAGTTGAACAGAACTGTGATGATGCTGAAGTTTCTGTTCTAGTACATACCGGGTGGGCAGGAGTGGGGGTTCTGCAGGAAGAGAAACACAAATATCTGATCTGATGCTGGTATCCTGGGAGTTTTCACTTGTATTTTTGCTTTTTAGCAAGAAAAACTTGCCAATAGGATTCCCCATAAAATCACTATGGCCAACTTGTCAGAAGAACTCAGCAGTCCCTCATTGTCATCTCCTTGTCCTATTGCAAAAATTTTTACCTTGTACAGCTGCAAAAACTAGCAAGAATGGTGTGGGGGAAGGGAATATCTGGGTGAATGTGGCAGGGAAAAGAATAATTCTTGCTCTCAGAGAGCCTTCTGACCCTCTGAGCATGTCAGGAAAGTGATCTCTGACATTCTGGATTTAATCTCTGAGTGTATTCACAAGCAGAAGTGAGATGATGTATTTTTTTTCTTGTAATATGGGGAGAGGAAACAGAGGGAAAGAATAAATATGGAACACTGTGTGGGTGGAGGTGTGAACCTGTGTGTGTGTGTGTGGAAGAGACATGCTCTATCCTGATGAAAGGAGAGACTTGCTGGCTGACAATAGGGAATGCTTTCTCCAGGACAAGGAATTTAGGGAGCAGCACCCGATCCCTGATGAGGTCAGAGGGTCAAAGCAAATCTAATACAAAAGAAGTGGAAATAGCCAGTCCCCAATCCTGTCAGCTCTGCCCCACAGAGCAGTATGAGAGCACAGGCAGAGATGCTCTGCAAGTTTGGGAGGGGGCTGCAAAGGGAAGGGAGCTCCCACTGTCCTGCCACAACACCTTCCCTCATCCCCCAGATAAACAGGTTTGTGTTTTCAGTTCACTTTTCAGGCAATTCTTGCTGCCCCACAAGAATGAGGAGAAGCTGGAGGATACATGAGCTGGGGAGCCAGAGCTGGCAGTGGATGGCCTTGGGTGGAGTGGCCCTGGGACAGAGAGAGGCACAGGATAACTGTGAGCAGGGTGTGCCAGGAGTGGGAGACTCAGGTACAGCAGAGACCTGTGGGAGCCACGGGTGTCTGTCTGTGTGCAACAGGCACACACAGACACCATCTCACTTCTGCTTGTGAGTACACTCAGAGATTAAAGCCAGAATGTCAGAGCTCACTTTCCAAGGCTCTCTGAGAGCAAGAATTATTCTTTTCCCTGCCACATTCACCCAGGTATTCCCTTCCCCCACACCATTCTTCAGTTTTTGCAGCTGTGCAAGGTAAAAATTTTTGCAACGGGACAAGGAGGTGACAACGAGGGACTGCTGAGTTCTTCTGACGAGTTGGCCAAATCAGCCAAAGGGGAACTGATACCAAGCTGCAGCTCACCTCTGTACACCCAGTGCAGGTCTGTGCACAATTCACCACAGCTTTGGCTTGAAGCAACCAAAACTCCTATCTCAGAGCTACATCACTAGAAAGAATCCTGGGGAGAACAGCCTGTTCCATCCCTGATGCCCAGTGGAGGCATAATGAAATGCCAGGGCTGAAGCCTCGAGTCACAAAACTGCAATCAAGGAACATAACACAGGTTTTTAAAGGTAGGCTGGGCAGCCAATGCAACAGACCCTCAAGAGAAAGGCTGTAAATTTTTCAGCACTTGAGATAAGTAAATTAGGAGTGGAAGATTTTATGAAAGATTTCTAGTTCCACGAGCAGTTGTCAAACTTGAAGGGAGTTTATTTGCACAGCAAGGCAGCCTGTGTCCTAATATGATTCGGTGCAGGTGTAACCAAGCAAAATTGCCATGGCTTGAGTTTCAGGGATCAAACCAGATCCTGGCAGTGGCCCCCCCTTAGCCCTGAAGGATACAGGAGGGGTGTGGCAAAGGCAAGATGCAAAGGGCTGCTGGTTTAGTCAAGGAGCATCCTCTTAGCACAGACAGATTTTCACCACCTTTATGGGGCATGTTCAGGGAGTGTGATAATGAGTTCACCATAGCTATGTGAATAAATAAAGCCAGTTAGCAAAACCCCATGGAACACTCACACCACTTTCTGGTTCCTGCAACAGGACATTAATGACTGTGTTAATTAGCACAATTGTTAATTAGCAGTGTGGAAACAGCTTGCAGTGTCAGAGACACAGAAAATGACAATGGCAGGATATTGAAATATTCCTTCCACAATGCTTTTTGTACAAGCCCCATCATTTTAATGACATTTACCTTGTGTTTTACTGTTTGCTAGGGAGACTGAATTTGATGACTCTCAGAGGAGCCTCACAGGACCATGATGACCCAGGTGACTTAAATTTCTTCATGCTGTATTAGAAGAAAGAAACTTCTTAACAGAAATTCTCCTCTCTGTGGCCAGGCATGGTTGATCAACCAACCCCATACATGGGTCATTGACATATAGAAATTGAGGATTTCAAACCTCACAGCCTTAAGGCAATAGGCTGGGGAAGAATAGATGTTTCCCTTTTCTCGAGCAACAATTTATACCTGCATGTTTTTTGGAGCCAGTGGAAATAGTGTATTAGTCATTCTGAAAAACTGTTTGGTACAAGCAGAAAAAAAATATTTCCCAGTATTTTACTGTCTAGATCACTGCAAACAATTTATCCATTTTTAGAACTCATTTTTCAGCCACTATTAAGAACTCCTGCCTTTATGAATTTCCTCTGTGGTTGTGTTCAGTGTGGGCTGGCTGATGTTGAACAGGGGCAGGGAAGGCAGCAGAATGACAGCATTTGGAAATACAAAGAACCCATGAAATCATCCATTATTCCATCTGCCTATGCATACATAACATTGTAATGTTCATTTCTGAAAGGCTGCTGGATGGATTTTTCAACCACTTTCAATAAGAGATAATTCCACTCTCTTAAAAACACATTGCTATGAAGAGTTTCTAGATATTCCATCTTGACAGTCTTGTCTAGAAGAGAAGAAATTACTATCTTCCATCCACTGGGTGTTTTCAGTGCACAGTAGCCAGGAAGCAGATCTGATGTGTTCTTGACCTGAGAGAGGCTCTGAGAAGCCTCTGAGAGCACTCAGAGGTGGGAAGAGGTGTCAGAGAATGATGAACGTGCTCCATTTTCTATGCTATTTAATGGGCTGAAGATTCCTGATTTCATCCCAGTTCACAACATTTGAGTGGTCATTTAGGAAAGGTTGAAAACTGCTGGATTTTGCTACTGTGGGTTTCCTTTAACAGTGTCAGCACATTTCCTTAGAGCCACAACTCTGGGCTGTGTGGACAGATGGTGGAGAACGTTTTGTTTATATTTAGACTTGTTCCAGCCATGAAATTAGTAGAATAAATAAAGATAGAAGTACAAAGATTAGAGAGGTTTTAATTTGGTACAGGCACCATTAATGGTTTATTTACTTTGTGATCTTGGAACTTGAGCTGTCTCTTGATAACTAAAAATGCCCCAGAATAGCTGCAGGGATCAGCAGGGAGAGGAAGACAGAGCCAAAAGCAATAGAAACCAGGTAGCCTGGGACAGGTATTGCAGTCCAGAGCAACAGGCATGTTCTTTTGGGGTGATGTGGATGGATATTTGCAGATCCCATAGGAAGGAGGTCAGCTACGAACAGCATCAGGAGGATCTCTGATGTTGTTTTGTGGATAATTAACAGAGTAAAATCAAATTAAATAGTGCCATAGAGCTGGTAACAACATAATCCTCTGGAAAATGTGTTAGAAAGCACTTCCTCAGCCATGACAGGGGTGAGACAGAGCAAATTCAGCATGAGCTGTAAATGTGTACATGATTTCTGTGTCCTTCCCTGAGAATGAGGAATGTTTGCAGGAGTCCAGGTGAGTCAAACTGGGCATGCTTCCAGGAATTCCTTTCTGCACTCAGGATTTCAGCCCTTCCTGCTTTCGGGGGGAAGACCCAGCATCATTTCCACTGGAGGCAAAGTGTTCACAGCATCCTAAAACATGCCGGTGAGCCATCTGAAATTCACATTACAGGTTCTCACACCTGTGCTGTGGATCTTTCCTAAACAATGGTGTTGACCTGAATAGGCATTTTACTAAGGAAAAGATTGGTTTTTCAGGGTGGTCAGTGGCTGCTGGTGCCTGCAGCAGACCCAAGCACTGGCTCACAGCTGCTGTGCTGCTGTTTGATGCCAATGCACCTTCATCCCGAGAGGGAGGGAGGGAGAGGAGGCTTTCCCTACCTGTGCCACTGGACCACTCCTTCACCTCTGCTCATTTCCATGACTCAATTGTCTCCCACATTCAAAGGGAAATATTTGGCCAAACCATTCAAAGGATGGGGAGCCAGTCCAAGTTTTTGAAGTACTTTGTAATTCTGGTTGGAAAAACTCTGCAGAAGAGTTGATGGACAACACTAAAATCCATTTGAGTTGTACTACCTAAACTCACATGACTTTAGATTTTTTCCTGTGCTTATTTCTGTATTTATTGCACATATTCATCAAGCTGTACTTAGAAAGTCTGATGTAATCACGTTCATCATTGTGAGATGTGATATTTTCTTGGTGCTTCATTTTATTATCCTTTGCAGAAGTAGAAAGAAATTCCAGCTCAGTCCTGGCTTTAGAACAAGTTTTGCTTTTGTTTGCAGTCAAACGAACATTTTCCTCCATTTAATGTTCTCTTTTCTCAGCCTCAAGAGGAAATCAACAAATGTTAGTTGTTGAGGCTTCTTTCCATCAATAAGGAATTTCAAGGAGTTCTCCTACGAGATCTTGGAGTGGTGCTTATTCTGGTATTTTCCTTTCAAGAATTAAAATGTTTTCTGGCTTGATATATAAACAATTGTCTGACTGCAGCTTTGAGTGCTCATGGAAACATGCTGCCAGGTAGGAACAGACTCTGGAACTCAGCTCCAGGCCCAGCACCTGGAGAACTGCAATCATGTGGAAGAGCTGTGATGCTTCCATTCATGTGTTTAGGAGTCATTGAGTAAATGCTACCCCTGATTTACAGCTTGACCAAGGAGACTGTGAAGAAACTGCATGGAAAGTTTTAACTCTGGTGAGTGCTTGGAAAAAAATTAGAGTATATGCTGGGACTTTGTAGTTCTATGGCTTTTGGGTTTGCAATTCATATGAAGACTTATTGCTGAGCACCTTGAGCTTTGAGATTTTTGACAGAAAAATCCCAGTAAAGGAATTCCTTTCTCTTCAGTGCTTGTCAGCTCTCTGACAGGTAATGTTCTCTCCATTCTTCTCGTCTATCCCAGAACAACCCCAGGCTGGTGATTCAGCAGTGTGTAAGATGGGAAGTTTCTTTAGACAGCCAGAGCTCTTTGCAGGTTCCAGTGAATATCCAGATCCTTGCCAAGGGCACAGTTTGCTGTTGGTACTTCTCCAGCCACTTCAGCGCTGGGTTTTGATTGATTACTGCTTGCAGGCCAGAAAAAGGAGAGATTGCAATTGCCAAACAGAGCTCGTTAACTTAAAAGCACAAGTTGATGAATCAATGCTACACATAATAACTCTTTCTTAATGATCCAAATATCTTAAAAGCTCAAATTCCCTTTCATCATAGATCTTCTCTACCAACACTTTTCCAAGCCAATGGTTGAATTCCCTCCATGGAAAGCAGTACAGCTGACATGGTCAGTCCTGGGGAACACACCACCACAATTAATCAGCCACAGAACCATCATTCCGGAGGTTCAAGAAGGAAGTTATTAATTAATTTGTTCTGTACTTTGCCTGAGTTTGTCCTAGGTGATTCTGGCCATCTTTCCAGCCTCCAGTTTTCCAAACTGACAAAAATCTTGGAGATAGATGGGTGTTGTTATCTCCGGTTGCTTCTGAGACATCAGCTCCTCTTTCACTTCAACATTGAGGTGGTTTTGATGCCAGCTCTGTTTCTTGCCTTGCATCAGAGAGAATATTTAGTCTTGCTGATTCTCTTTATATTATAACAGCTATAATATCTCCAAGGATGGAGACTCCACAGCCTCTCATGGCAAGTTATTCCAGTGTTTGACCATCCTTAGAGTAAAAAAGCTTTTACTTAGGTAGAAATGTACATCAGATATGAGCTGACACCTTCTTTTCATGTCCAGTCATGGAGGACAGGAAGGAGACAAATGAGCAGCACTTCTCCCTTATCCCTGTGCTGTGGCCCAGGCACCAGAAATCTGCTCTCTTGTTTTGCTTATTCACCTGTCATTGCCACTAACACTAGAGACAAGATGTCAGCAGACACTTCACCAGACATCTTGAGGCAAAAAACAAGTACTGAACTTCTCAAGCCTTTGAATTGAGAAATATAGAGGCAGTTAAAACACGCCAACAACCCAAAGACAAGATGTATGGGCTTGCAGGCTTGCCACAGCACTGTGACCATTTAACAGCTTTATTTATTACCAGCATCTTGGAAGGAAAGATAAATGTGTAAGCCAGAGGATGATTAAAGAGTGAGCTGGGGAAGTTTAGACTCCTTCAGAATACATTTGAGTAATGAACAGCATTTATCATGTCTATTTAAAGGCAGGCTAATAAGGACAAAGGGTAAATCTTCACCAACAATTAACTATGGGTTCTGGGTTGTATTTGTGCCTGTGTCACCCAGCTCTCTAACGTAAGCTCTCTACACTCGTTTGCCAGAACAAGAACTTCCCAAGCCCATGACTTCTGCTCAGGCAGGAGGTAGATCCACACTCAGCTGCTGTCCACAGCTGCAGACTGTCAATACACACTGTGCTGGCAAACACAGACAGTTCTTCCCAAGAAAAACTTACTCCAAGCAGAATTCACTACTCTGATGCCTTCTTATCTTCTGCCAGCATCAGTTCTCTCCCAAATTCCAACCTCAACTGCCCCTCTGCCTACCTGGGGTTTAGCTGTTTGTACATCCCTGTGGTGCATTCAACCCCTCTTCACCTCCATGTCCAGACTGGATTTGCAGATCCAGACTGGTTCCTTCTTTTCAGCATCACTGGGAGGTTTCACTGTGCTGTCAGAGCTGGGACAGTATGTGAAGGAATGCAGCACATCTCTTGTTTCTGCTCACAGCAGCCCCAGCCCGTCCTTGTTTGCAATGAGTGCTCAGAATTGGGCATGGCCTGGTTGGAGAGCACTGGGAGAGTCTCCAGTATCACTGTCCTGAAAGGCAAGGGACACAAACTGCAGGTGTGATGATGCACGAGATATGTCCTTGCTGTGCAGGATCAACACTGCACCTCAGTCCACTTCAATTTCCACACTAACTTCTTCCCTGAGAAGAAACAGTTCCTAATGCTGTGCCATTTTGCACAGACAAACCTGTGTTATTGTGCACAACCTGCCCTGTGTTGTTGAGGGCTGTGGCAATAATACACTCTTGCACATAATTATTTTTGTCATGAGATCTCAAAGATAACTGAGATTAGCTATCAGTGCTGGATATGTTCAGCCATTAAGAGTGATAGCTTTACCTACATCTGAGTGGGTTTTGACAAGTGCTCTTACTCACCACAGAAGTTAGGAGTTGTCAAGGCCAAAAATAAATGATGTTGATGTGCAAACTCCTCTGCAGGGAAGTCGCAGCTCACCATGTAACATGCAAACAATAAAATGGTTTCTAAAACCTGCTGCCTACCTGGCAGAGATGAAGCCATGAAGCCACCTGTACACAGAGCCAGCCTCTGTCAGCTCTGGGGGAACACCACTCATGTCTCTACGTTGCTCCACAACCTCTTTCATGCCTCAGTGTTGGTCAAGCCCTTGGACAAAATCCTTCAGTTCACATTTTAAAATCAGTGTGAAATTCCTGAGCTGTGTGAGCAGTCACCAGACAGTGGAGCTGCTGCAGAACAGCCTGAGGGAGGTGTTTGTTAGAGAATTAGAGATTGGACTCCTGCAGAGTTCAAGTCAAGGCTTCCTTGGTGCTCGGTATGGATGAGGGTTTGCAGGTTCCATTAGTTCAGAGGTGTCTGGGCTCAGTTTCCATCTGAGGCTCTGTGGACCATGTCCCACACAATCTATCTCAGCAGGAATTGCTCTCTGTGCTTAGGCAGGAGCAAATATTTCCCTGCCTGAATTTCTGGATTTGTTTTCACTGTTCAAACTTAAATCTGCTCCTCTGCCTCTGGCCATATGTTTTCCTTTCTTTTCTTTTCCTTCGACTTGCACTATTACCTACTGAATTTACAGCCTGTTTATGTTGGTCATCAGCCTCAGAACCTGTCCAGGGCTCCCATCCTCTAAGCACTTGTATGAATCACTCTTCTTTGCAAGATCATATCTGCTGTCAGTGTTCCAAAATAACAACCAAACTGTAAAGTTTTACTCACCCTGTTGAATTTAGTGGCCATTTTGCAGTGACTGCAACCTAGGCAAATCACAGTATTTACATATTTATTTATTTGTCTTCATTCCTGACCTTGGGACGGATATTTTCTGCTGTTTCTTTCAAAAGTTTAAGTGGGAATCCAGTAAAAAATTAGAAACTGTATTCCATGTACGTCATTTCCCTGACCACACCAGTATTTTTCATTTAAGGACAAGAGCCACAAACCCTGTCTGACCAGAAAGGGCTTCTGTTTGCCTCTGTAATTGCATGTCCCTCACAGAACCCTGGGGAACTGTATTCTGACTCCTGACAGCATGGAGTACATGACCTTGCTACCTTGCTTTTTTGGTCAGCATTTTAATTCCAGAGCTGGGTCAGGCATCTGAGGATCAAAAACCTGAGATTTTGCCTTCAGAGCATCTGTGTGATACAGAAGTAATGATGCTCCACACTGTATTGTCCGAGGTCTCATTCCTACTGTTGGCTTGTCACTTGTGGCTTCTAGAAGAATTCATGAGTGTGTCACCAGCTCTGAGATTAGCAAAACTGCTGGACAGCAGAGAGTTTCAGAAATGCTCCAAAGTCAAGAGGATTTTGCTACATACAACCTT
This sequence comes from Sturnus vulgaris, assembly GCF_052056855.1. Taxonomy (NCBI): domain Eukaryota; kingdom Metazoa; phylum Chordata; class Aves; order Passeriformes; family Sturnidae; genus Sturnus; species Sturnus vulgaris. The sequence continues at coordinate 11,246,980 of NC_142256.1, read as the reverse complement.
TGCAAAAGAACATGGCCTTAAAATTGCATTAACTTAGTTTCTTAAGCAAAAAAGACAACAGAAGAAGAAGGAAAAAAAATCCATAATCACATTTTTGTGTAGCATATGTGGCCAATTCTTGCCTGGTCTGACAGGGAGGGAAAAAAAAGGCATTGGCTGGAATTTATTCTGGAGTCAGAGAGTCTGAAATAGGAAACATGGGCTTATTTTTAACAGCAAGGTGATTAAACACTGGAACAGACACCCCAACAAAGAACCAACCTTTCATTCTTGGTGCCACATTCTCACTAGATTTCATTCTGGACCATGGATTGAACCTGATAATGTAAGGTCTTTCCCGAAATATGATTTGTTGAGCTCAAGAGGACATACAGAATATCCCTTAAAGACTGGGAATTTATGGTTTATCATTATGAGAGCAGAAAATTCTGAGTCCCCAGTATTTCACATTACTTAAATCAATATATTAGCACTTTCTTGTTTCTTGCAGGTGACCACATTTGCAGAAGCCTGTGCATAGCTGGAGAGGGAAGCAGGTGCCTGGAGAGGGCTGGAGGCTCCCTGGGTGTTTGGGGGGCTGGAGACAGGACAAGAGTTCCCACAGGGACTGGTGGGATCAGCTGGAACCACCTCACCCACACTTCTCTTCCCCTGATACAGGTAGGAGAAACCAGGTCTGGAGAAGAGTGAACATCCAAATGTCTGATAAACTTTTCTGCTTACTCCTGGCACCATCAGCTCCTGCCAAAGCGTGAAAGGAGCTGCTCAGCTCTTCATTCTTTTATTTCCAGTTGCTGCTGGGGGTATCTCAGAACATTTCCCTGCCAATCCCATTTCCATCCCAACTATCATGAGTTCCACAGCTGATTGAATGGCAGTTATAGTTGATCTAAGACAATATTTACTGTATTAAATAGGGACTGTAGTAAACAGCAGGGACATTTCTGTGTAGGGGTTCTACTTTCCAAGTCCTGAGTTAGAGAAGTAAATTAGTCTCAGTTCTGGATTAGGGAGAAGGCTCCTGTGCCTGAGTCTATTATTGTTGGTAGAGCTCACATTGTGAGGAGCTGCTGCTTCCAAACCATCCGTAGATGTAATCTCTGTCTGTGCTCACTCTCTGTTCTCCCTGAGCTCCAGGTAGCTGAAATCCCACTTCTTTTGAGTTCCTGAATGAATACAAGCTTTTCAAGGGAAATTCAGATCCTAAAAGAAAATGAACATATAGGTAGGTTTAGGGTAAACACATACATGTGGCACACTAAGCTCTGTGATGTGTGTAGTAAGTTTACAAGCACTTGTGCTGCTTTTCTCCTGCTTACATTGGCTGGAAAGGTGCAAAGGCTGGAAATCCTGCTCTGGAGAGAGCCTGGAAATAACCATTGCTGGAGTGTTCCCTTGAGGCAGCCCCTGCATCTCTCACCATCAGCTCCTTCCCTTGTTTATTCCCACAAAAATGTGTCTCTTGTTCCTTCTCTCCCCATTCCTGCCTCATGGCCTTGCGGTGACCGCGCTGCCTTGACAGAAATCTGTGCCTGGAATGATGTGCTCTCCCAAGGTTGTCTTTATTTAGACAAGGTTTCTGCTTTCTGAATTCTCCTGTGGGAATAGAGGGATCACAAAGCAGCTGCTGCACCCCACACGGGGTGTTCAGGGGAAAGGACCTTTGATATTTGCACCTTGTTTAGCGTCTCAGCTCGCAGCTTTTTACAGGGAAAACAAGAACTTCTGAATAATTCAGCAGTGCAGTAGACAAGAAGGATTTTTCTGCTTTGAATACAAGCATGTCAACCACTGGGGACAATCCCTGCTACCAAAATAGTCAGGGCAGTGGCTATCTTAGAAATCCCAAGTCACTCCTTCCCTGAGCAGTTGCAGAGGAGCTGTGGGTAGGGTTTTTCCTCCCTTCACCACGTCCCAGAACTCAGGAGACTGCAGCACAGACAGAGTGGCACTGAGCACGGTGTTGTGTTAGTGTTCAAGGAGAGCCCTACCCAGGTCAGCCCTCCCCAGGCACTGTACCTGCAGACTGCATTAATCCAGAAGAGCTGGCACTCAGGCACAGGAAAGGTCATGAACTGAAGATTAGAGAGCAACAGAAAGAAGATTTTCCCAGGCCAGTGACAAAGCCTAGAACAGAGTTCTGGCTCCTGTTGAACTAACAACCTTTCCTAAATTAATATTAATCAGGCATAATATATTGACTTGGATTTAATATTCTGTAACATTTTCCTGCTGGGTGTCAAGCCTAACACAAGGAGCTGAGATATGAGCCAAAGTGTGCATAACAGAACATGTATTTATTTTAACTGGAAACAGAATTTAGAACTGTGATCCTGCCTCTCAGTGTGGGCTGTGCAAGCTGATGAGCCATGGCAGCAGAAGGGTCTGAGCACAGGTATCAAGTTCATTTTCCCACACAGAGGGATTTGCATGAATATTTCATCGGTTCAGAAAGGTCTTGACAAATATCAGTTTTAAAGGTCTTTAAAAATATCAGTTATTGCAAAAGAAGTTAACATCTACTTAGAGTAGAGTAGATTACATGGGCTTTCAACCAGATAAAATCAGGCATTGCTCCTTGTTTGGGTGCTGGGATAGTCCCCTGTGGTTCACCAAATCTTTTCAGGGAGTTGGGAAATGGCAGCCTCAGACAGAAGAAATGGATTTGGTCAGAAAAGGATTTAAATCAGCCAAATAATGTTGCTGAGTATGCTGCCTATTTCAGATTTTTTTGTGCTTAAGACAGATATTTCGTGGTAGACAAGTAATTCCTAACTCTGGAGCAGGATCTGAATAATGGAGTAGAACTTCTGCATCACCACTTCCAGCCTCCCTGGTGAAATGTCTGCACTCTTGCACCTTGCCTGAGGTGGAATTTGTAAATAGCCCTGGCAGAATCAGCCTTCATGCCCTGCTGCTGTGATTTATAAGACACAAATTCATCCCAGGCAATCCATAAACATGAGTGTACACATCACTGAGGGACAAAGTTACAACACATCACAGAGCTGGGACTCCCCTGAAATAGACAGTCTTCTCAGCTGCAGGCAAAAGTCAAAAAGTACAAGAGCTATTTTTACCATTTGCTTTTCTGTGACTTAGTCGTTGGTCTGATTATGTGTATGATTTTGCTTTTAAATGCTCCTAAAGTGAGGCTTGTGACCTGCTGGGTGATTATTTACTGAGGGCTGACTAGATTTTGGGATATGACTCAGTGTGCCCTTATCTCTTATTCTACTTTAGAACGGGCCCCACAGTGTGAACCTGTGGACTTGTTCGAAAACTTGAAATATTTGAATGTCTAAACAATTGAAACACTTCACATTTATATTTTATCCTGTAGCATAGGCTCAGCTGTAAGCTCTGCTGAAAGATGAAGTTTGAATTCAGCATCCTGATTCACCCCTGTGGATGTGTAACTTGAGGACAGGATTTCCTGGTGAACATGGTGGTGATGCTGGGTTGATGGTTGGGCTCAGTGATCTTAAAGATCTTTTCCAGCCTGAACAATTCCATGATTTTATGATGCAGGAAATTGCCAGTTCTGTGTTCTGACAACACTGACTTCAGTGTGTGCACCCTGTTTCCAAACACACTCTGATTACTGCACTTCAAAAGTGCTCTTCTAAATCTGGAGTTACATTTGGTGATAGCTGTGAAAAAAATGATTCCTAATAAATTTGTTAGCAGGTAAGTCCAGCAAATTCCATGCAGATGGATTCAGTGCAGACAGCCTGCACAGCTGGGAGCTGTCAGTGTGGAGAGAGAAGGAGTCCCTGTGCCCTGGGAGGATGGCTGGGGAGGACACGTCCTGGGGGACATTTCTTGCTACTGAGATATAAGGTGCCCTTATATCCCCACATTCCAGGTGCTTTCCTCTTTTCTGTTCTTCAGTGCTGACTGGGCCGTGCTGGGCACATCCCTGTGGCAGAGATGGCACCATCCTGAGCACCTCTGTGACTGCTGAGGACAGGAAAGAGCTGTTTGGGTGCCAGGAATGTGCCAGTTGGCTGAAGTAACAAATCCATCAGCTGCACACCCCAACACAGCTCTGACCTCGGCACTGAGAACTCAGGCTGCTTCAGCTGACTGGAAAGAATGCAGAGGTGAGCAGGGGTTGTGGGAGCTCCCTTTGGGTTTGGTGAGGGGCAGCTTTGTGAAAGGCCAAGGTGAGGGTGATTTTTGGGGGTAGGAAGGAGCTGAAGCACTTTCAGCCTGAGATGGGGCTGGCCAGGGTGAGTGTCCTGCCAGGAACACTGCAGCCATCCCAGCACACACGAGGCACATCAGGAGGGCTGGGGCAAGGCCCTGGCTAATGAGAGCTCAGAACTGACCAGCATCAGTAAGAAATGCTTTGCTTGATGCTAGGAACACCCATGAAAACCTTCCCATCCATTGGTGCCAGGCAGAAAAGATCCCAATCACAGCATGGTAAGGGACAGGTACAGTGAGCAGCACTGGTAATGATGATTTGCTGCACGAAAAGTTTCTTTAGAAAATCCAGGTCTCACAGAGAAACTTCCAGAGTCGATAAAACCTAAAACTATTGAAAATTGAAACCAATAATTGCTAACCACTCCGTTATTCATTATCCTCCCTCCATAGAAACACAATACTGACTGCCTCTTCTATTCAGTTGAGCAGAATTTCAGCTGCATCTGTTTGCTTTTTAATCACGAAAAAATAGTTTAATTAAAACCTTTTCGTAAGTGTCTGAATGCACTGTTGTTTTACACACACACACAATTTCTGCATTCACACCACAAAGGACCCAGAAGGCAGACAGGGAAACGAGCTGGAATAAAAGAGCTGATATCCTTGCTGTCTGCTGGATGCTGGCCAGAAAAGCCAAAGCCACCCACCACAGACTGTGAGGTATGAGAATTGCTGCTGCAGCAGTGCTGGGGAGGCTGAGCATCCCCCCTGCTCTGCCTGTCTGTCCACCAGGGTCACCCACTCCAAGCCCAGCCAAAATACAGGCAGACAACAGATGCTGAATGCAGCTCCTGCAGTCTAAGGAGGGGAAAGTTCCACCTCTCTCAGCCACCTTCTGACTAGACAAATCCTCATTTGACCTGAAAGTTCCTTTGAAAATGTGAGAGTGTGGTTCTGGGCAAGACTGACTGAGCCAGCCCGAGGAGCTGAGGCATTGCAGAAGAGAAAATCAAACAGGGTCTGTGTTGATGTCTGGAGTGCTGCCAGTGGTGCTGGTTCTGCTGGCTAACATCTCACCCAGAGAAAGTGTGTGCTCTGGGCAGGGCACTGATGGCACTTGCCTTATCCCACTATTACTGGCCTTATGACTAATGTCATTATTTCCCAACCTGGGGGCATCAAGCCTGGAAGAGAGGGCCACATCAGTGCTGGTGATACGTAAAAGGGAACAGCTCTCACTGTTCCTGCTGACCTCTTTTCCTAGAAATGAATTCAAGACTTGCAGAGAAAACAAACTCTTGTTGATAGTCTCAAGGACAGGAGCACAGCTGAGTTCACAGGGCTCAGGATTCTGGCCCTGTTTCTGCTGCTGTTCAGGAATTCTCTTCAGTAACAACTGAACAAACCTCAGACTCCTCCTGCTCTATTTTCTGCTTCTTTGGCTCATTCTCCGTTTTTAAAATTATCCAAATCCAAATGACTCCCAAGTTTCATTATATGCCTTTTGGTATTTTACTTTGCTGAAGTTATGATCTCTTATTGCCACAGATTCCCTGAGCTCAGGGGTCCCTGGGAGCTGCTCCCACAGCTCCCACAGGCTCAGTGATGCCTGTTTGTCCTTGGGAACATGCAGTCAGTGATTTGGCTGCTGAATTAAAACCCTCATGCACTGCTTTACTTTTTTTTTAGTGTTTTGGGTACAAAGTGGAAACTTCGGGTTTATTTTGGTATGTGCTTTTAAAACTCGACTGAAAAGCTGCAGCATTTTAGATTATCCATTAACTTAAAATTTACGTTTTTCTAAAGGAGAGCCAGAGGTATGAAGGAGGAAAACAAAAGAGCACTCTCCAGGTTATTCTCTGTGTGAGAATGACTCAACTAAATAAATCAATATTTGGACAAGGATTTTAAGTGCATCATCTGAATTGTTTACTACAAAAGAAAAAGAAAAGTGAAGAAAAAGAACTCTGTTGGGAGGATGAATTCTTTGTGGTGCAGTGTACCCAAGCTCTGCCCTAAAACACTGCCCTCACTGATGGGCAGTTGCACATTGGTGACCTGAATTTGAGACTTCCAGAACTAGAATTGCCTTTGTGGTAAGATCTCCTCTAAGGCCCCTTAAAATACCAGCTGTTTACAAATGCATCTCATTTCACAGACTCACAGAAAGGCTGGAAAAGTCCTCCAAGGCCATCAGTCCGTGACTGCTCCCCACCTTGTCACCAGCTCAGAGCACTGAGTGCCATGTCCAGGCATCCCTTGGACACCTCCAGGGATGAGGACTCCACCAGCTCCTTGGGAAACCCTTTCCAGTACTTTACAGCCCTTTTTGTGAAAGAATTTGTGCTGAAATTCACCTTTTTTCCCAACTTTTGAGTAGCACTGTTGGGCTCTAGTCCTTCTCCTCCATAAATGAGACAAGTGTCATGGGGTTGGGTGTTCTGGCAAAGCTTCACAAACACCCCAGGCCCTGATGGAAATGGAGAGGGAGGAGAAGAGCAGGGCAGAGAGAGATAAATTAGCAGCAGAAAAAATGAGAACGAGGGAGGCTTGCAAGTTTACTGAAAAAATGTCCTATAAAAAGGATTATAAAGGCCTGGAGAAGGTAGAAGCATGCACAGCCCAGCAGCACACCCAGTGTTCAGCTCACCAGTCTGGAAACTGGGCTCAGTTTATCCACACTCACTCCAAGAGCCAACAGCTGGGCTTGCAGATAAAATCCTTCTTGTAAGGAGTGTGTTCCTCAGACGATAGATCATTCACAGGCTCCATTCTGCTTCATAGGGCAGAACATGCTCCCTGTACATTCTCCAGGGTACTGGAATCGATCTCCATCAAACCAGCCCCAGAAGAATGAAAGTGCAATTACAGCAGTGCTGGAGAGAGTTACAGCCCAGGGCCTGGAAGCTTAGCTGTGGCAGTTTAATAGACCTGCCATAAATGAACAGCAAGACAAAAACAATGTGCTGTGGGAACCATAAATATGTGATTATGAAATCACAAACTAGGATTCCCAAAGTGCTAACAACCTCCTGGCATTCCATTTAATAACTATAAATCTGCCATGACTCGAGTTAAGTGAATTCCCCACAGCATATTAAACTTTTTGTTTACGGGGAGAGTAATCACTGTGACTTTTAGAGAAAGTAAGAGATGCCCAGTCCAGGGCATGTAAAATTGAACATGGACATCTCACACGAAACTGAAAGGCTCCCTCTGACATTTGGGGAAAACTCCCTGAACTGTTCACAGGCAGGAGGACCTGTCTGTACCCTCCCTGCACATCCCTGCAGCCTTTCCCAAAGTGGTGGGGACAGGAAGAGGTTAAAGTCTCCTGGCGGGTGTTGGTGTGGGCAGGGATGGATTGCAATGTGCAATGTGCAATGTGCAATGTGCAATGTGCAATGTGCAATGTGCAGAGTGCAAACCCAATGGGGAGGTTTCCGTGGGAGCAGCAAGGCCAGATCCCAGCAAGAGGAGAGAAGGATTTCTGAGTTTAACCTCGGTTCTGACACTGACTGTTCCATGAGTTTGGAGAACCCAGAGAACTTCAGCATGGATAGATGGAGCATCAGAAAGCTCATCCACCTTACAAGGAGGCTTGGCAGGTTAATTATGGTGTATTTCCCCATGCTCTGCATGTGAAAGGTGCCAGGACGTACCTGATAACATTTACAAGAGGTCACAGATAAACAGAGAATGCTTTAAAATGTTTGTTACAAATTCAGTGGGAGCAACAGGAATGGTTCAGATACAAGAAAGGAATGGGAATGGTGTAGAAAACCAATGAAATGCCACCTCTCAGGCCATGAGGCTGTCAAGGAACGACAGCCTTGACTCACTTTCACCACAGACAGTGAGAATTCCTAAGGGTGATAGGCAATTACCAAATGCACTCTCGAGGACACCCAGCAGGCATTGCCCAATACTGGAATCTGGATTGAAACTGAGCAATTAGTAGGGAATTACCTTAATTATGCCTCAGGGAGGAGTGAAAGATGAAAATAAGATTGACGTCAATCTAGTGGTCCTCGGAAATAGTCACAGAATAGATTTTTGGGTGAGAAGAAAACAAACTGGATATTGAAAGTAACTTTATACACAATAGCACAGGACAGATATTGGAGTCACAGAGTCACATACAGAATGAGGAACTCCTCAGCTAGTTTATTCAAACCCTTCCTGGAATTCTTCTGAAACAAGGGGCTGCTCAGATCCTATCAGGTTCCTGAGTTGTGATTTTTGATGAAGATCAGAGGGGGGAGGAAACAGAAGAGTCCTGTCCTTTTCCCCTTCCCACGTACATCACACTCAGATTCCTTTACTCCATCAATGCAAGGTGCTTGCAGTGGCCTAAAGACTGTGCACAGGTACAGACCTGCCTGGACCATGCTGGGAGCCCTGCTGACCAAGAGCTGGGCTGGGTCCCTGCAGCAGCAGAGCAGGGACTGCAGACTCTGCACCTCTCCCAGGTGAGCTGTAATTATGGCCAAACATTGGGAGGAATCAGAGATCATGCTGGTTTACCTTGGACCTTTTCCTTACCTGTGTGCCTTAAGAGCATCATTCTTGCTTCATACCCAACTCCTAATTATGATTAACCTTAATATGCCCCTTTGCCATTCCCAATACTTCTTTCTATGAGATCAGTTCAAATGTGGCTTTTCAAACCCTCTCTTTCAAGGAGCCCAACAGACACAACAGACGTGTTTGGGGGTGTTTTTATCGAACACAATCTGCAAAAATATTTCTCACCTTATTTCCTCACCATGGGCGTACTGGGGCTGTGAGCTGCTCCCACACGTGGGGAATGGGAGATGGACAAACAAGGAAAGCCAAGGATGCCCTCCAGTTCCAGCAGCAGCAGAAATGATCAGATGAGTAAAAGAATAAACAAATATATAAAGCAGCACTGAAAGCTGAGGCATGGGGGAGGGCTGTGCACAGAGGCAGAAGGGCTGGCCCACTCAGAGGGACAGATTTACAGAGGGAATTCTCTCTTTCATGCCAGTAGCCTTACACAGAGAAGAAGGAGTTTTCTTTCTCCTTGAAAAACAGCTTTTCCAATATAGCAGCCCACTAATCATCTTAAGGAAAGGGAGAGATTACACAAAAGGTGCTTCTTTCCTCAACATATTTTTCCTTTATTTACCATTATATAGTAGCCTGTGCAGCTGTTGGTCTTCCATTTTCCTCTCAAAATTTACAATTTCTTCCAAAAGCAGTAAGGTCCCACCCTTAAAGTGACTGGAAGCATTCCATGAAACTGATTGCAGGCAAAACCTTCTTTCAAGGCTGAGAAGACAGAGCTGGATAAGGAATTGTATTTCACTTTGCCAAATTAGTCAACACTACGAAGGCAGCAATCACTCAGTAAACACAAGGCAGGACCTGGCACCTTCTTGCAGGTGGGCAGGCAGATAAAGCAACACAGAGGCAGCACATCCCAGTTACCCAACGGGCAGCTCATATGGATTTATGGCACTGTTATTATTGAGGATTGGAACAAGAGCAGATATTCTAGTGAAAGGACTCTTTCTCTGCAGAGAAAAGGACTAATTGGAAATACAATCAATTGGCCCACTCCACATCTCTGAGATACTCTGGGGCTTTTCAATGGAACTTTAAATATTTGCTCTTGCACTGGTAAAAAAACCAGATTCTTTTCATGTTACTGTTTTCCTGAGTTCTTAAATCATTTTTCCAAGAAGATTATGAATAAGACTCCAACCTTCCCTGCAGCACAGCAACACAGTCTGATCTCTCCTTCTTTGAATCAGATCTCTGATTTTTCTGGAATTCCTCATGCCTTGTTAGATTCCACCAAAAGCTGCAGATAGTTTGGATTCTGCATTTAACATCAGGGCCCAAAAGATTGTGGATGCTCAAGGACATTCAGAAATCCCATTGTCAGATCCCCTCCCTGGCCTCTGTGGCCTTTCTGCATATTGGTTACACTGGGGTGTGAAACAGCCAATTCACATTTCCTCATGGCTTATTGACCCAATGCTGGATGTGTTTGTGTTCCAGGTCCAACAGAATTATTTATATATAAGCCAGACCCATTCTTGTTTATTCAAATCACTTTTCTCATTGCATTGTTGTTCTATGACAACTCAGTTCCAGGACTGGAGGATCTTCCAAGCCCCACTGGACACGGCACAGGATGATGCATGCCTGTGGCTGGGGACAAAGGCATCTGCCACATGTGAGCACAGGGACAGCAGCTGGGCTGGGAGAGCTCTGCAGGACTCACAGGGCTTAAAAAAACCACACAGGCATTGAGTGGTTCCTGTCCTATTGCAGTGCTTGGAGGAAGGATTCCTTCCTATTGTAGGAAGGTCAAAAAGGGAAAGGAAGGATCGACTGCTACTAAGACTCTAACTCACTGTTCTTTAGCTGCCAAAAATTGTACAGCCTCTGCCTTTCCCTTGTCCTGTGGTAAATTAATGGATATCAATGGGAAAATAATTCCTTGGCTATACTGTGGTCTTTGGGACATCTGCATTTTGCATTTCTTCTAAACTTGTTTTATTTGGGTTGAAAATGCTAAAAACATTTTGGCTGGGTTGTTGCTGTTGTTGTTATTGTTGTTTTTCAGGTGAAAAGCAGCTCAGTTCAGGTCCTGTTTAGCTGACAGAACAGATTTAAGGTGTTCAGAGATCTGTTGTGAGGCAGGACCTGAGCAGTGGCAGTGAATTTGAAACAGACTGCTCATGCTTTGTTTCCCCTGTTTTACTGTTTTACCAAACAGTGCTTTGTCTAATAGCACAGAAATGCTGAGCTGATACGAGTTGTTGTGAGCAGCACTAATAAAGAGGAAGGAAGAACTAAATAATTGGTTGAAACTCTTAGCTTGCCAGAAAATAGGATAAACAAGGTTGGCAGACACCTCACAGAGATTGCAATGCAAGGGAATTCCATTTTCCTTTCAGGCTGTGTTCTCTCTAACGCTGATGTTTTTCCCAGCTTTTTGCTGCAGATTTACAAACACAATGCTCATCCCCCAGCAGACAGGAGAGAAATCCTCTCTGTTTTCTAAATCCAGGGAGATGGCTCACATTTTAACACAGCCAAAAACCTCTTCTCTTTGCAGAAGCAGTGGGCACTGCAGAGGATGTCCTTAAGGGATCACAGAATGTGCCAGCCCAAAAGAAATGCTGTGTGTGTGTTGATATGCTGGACCAGCTCTGTAATACACCTGGGCTGTGCTGCTGCAAGCAGCACCATCCAACAGTGGTTTATATTCTCAGTGGCTGTTCCCTTTTTGGTGCCAACAAGCCCAAAAAGTTGGTGCTTTGGGCTGGCTCTGGGTTAGAGCATGTTGCTGCACCAGATTGTTTTTGCAGGGTTACAACTATGTCTAAATGGAATTAAAAAAAAAATAGAAAAAAAAAAGAAAAAAGAAAAGACAAAACAAGCAAAGTGAAGCTCTGCAGGAACCGAGGCATGGTTTAACTCCCTGCCTCTTCCTGCCAGCTGTGGCTGGTGTGGTCTCAGGCTCAGGAGGAGAAATCAGGAATGAAATGTGGTGCTTGGCTTCCAGCTGCAGAAGCACATGCAGCCATCCCTCAGGCAGGAAGGAGCCAGCAGCTCTCTGCATCTGCAGGGAGAGGGACAGCAAAGGGCCAGGGGATCACAGAGGGGTTAATTAGTGACCCTGCTAATGAGCTCGGCTTTCTGGGCAGGGTGGACCCCAGGCTAGCTTGGGGATCTGTCAGGATTGCAAAACCTGACAGCACAAAAATGGCATTTGTAGTGTCCGTTTCAAAATAGGGCTGGATATCAGAAGGATGGATTCCTTGGGGGCAAGACTAAACAACAAAATACAAATATGTGCAGGAACTGCAGACCTCTGTGCTTAACAGGGAGCTACGTAACAACAAAAAGAATGTTCTCCCTTATTTTTCTGTTAGTAAAGCTGCCAGTTTCTTGATGTTTTAGAAGAATGAGACATCTGCTCATGATTTACAGCCACAAAGACTTCCCAAGGAACCATGCAACAACAATTTATAAAAGAACCCAGAGACCATCACATGAGAAACAATAATGAGCTCTACAAAGGAGGCTTTGGGTAATATGGTTCCAGATACAAATTTAATTTTTTTAAGTCAATAAATGTCAATTATTGGTTAAGCAAGGCCCAGGCCAATGCTCAGTTTGGTAGCATGTCTGGTCTCTGGCCAGTGCCCTGAAGTGTCAGAGGAAGGCTGCAACCACTGGTGTAACCTCTGTTCCCAGTAGGGGACCAGACTAAAGCATCTGTGTCTGTGTGTGCACCAGTGTGTGCTGCTGAGGCTGGAATTGGAGCAGCAAGGATAAAACCTGAGGGATAAACACCCCATACCACTGCCCACAGCAGCAGCATTACAGAAATCACACCTCTGCCCAGGATGCAGAGGGCTGGGAGTCTCTGTGGCCTCCTTATGTCAATATTTACTGCCCTGGAATGATGTCACGAACAGGTTTTTACATTATAAGCCAAAATTTTTCGATACTAATTGAAAGACAGCAGGAGATAAATCACCGAAAACCTGTTCCACCAGCAGGTTACTTTTGTGCTGCAGGAGAACATGTGGGGAGCACAAGCACATATGGCCTCTCTGGGTTCTCTGTTAATTATTCTCACATCTCTGTTGAAGCTGTCCTGGTGACTTCAGACTCCTGAGCTTGAGGGTTTCTTTATTCTGATCCACTGGAGGCACTTTGGAGACACTACACTGCCCATATGCATGATTTTTTCCCAGGTCATCTAAGTAAGGCATGCCACGATGAATACTTTTCATCTGTACTGTCTCCCTTGGGGATGCAATATTCTAGTTTTCCCTTTAATTTATTACCAAGCACATTTCCTCCTTACACCAGAGGGGCAGGGAAGTGCTTCAGAAAGTGCAAGCAGCAGTGAACACCAGCCAGGCCTGGATTTACTTCTCCAGGGACAAGCCCAAGGACACCCCTGATCCACCCTGCATGTCATCCTGGGATGCTGTGCAGTCTGCAGTGGGGAATGGAGTGGCAGAATCTCAGGATGTTTGCTTTATGCAGCAGAGGAACCACATACAGAGGAGAACAGGAGAGATGGAAACTCTCCCCTTCAAAACTTGCCTGGCTCTACAGGCAAAAAGAAAAAAAAAGTGCTTGGCACACTAGCCCATGCAGGAAGAGCTCCATGCTCAGTGAAGGGAGGCAAGGAGCTCAGAGTCAGTAGATGGGGAGAATGTAGACAGAAGTCAAGAGGAACGACTTAAAAGGGCATGGGAGGTTTTCCTGATGAAATCCAAGAATCCTCAGAATTCAAGTACCAGTAAAGATATGCCTATGAAGTAAATTATACAGTCTTTCACCTCTAGGACATTGCATCAGAGTTTTTGTGAGCTGTGCTGTAGCAACATGAAAGAGGTGTGTTGATTTATTGAAGTTTCCAATGGGCAATTTTCTTCCCACAGCAGCTCTTGCATTTGATCAACACAACCTCATCCTCTCAGTCACTCTCAGCTGAGCCCTGGCACACCTTTTCTCTCTGATACTCTTTAGATGTGTTACAGAATCTTTAAACTGCAGTGTTGGAAATTGGAGCTTACAGTGATCTCTAAGGAATGCTGGGGAAGAGCTGTGCCTGCTGAGCTGGGACAAAGATCAGCAGCATTAGAAACTGCAGATAAAGGAAAACATTCTGACACTTCTTGAAATCCTCAGAGCATTCAAACACACAGCGATAACCAAGCACAACTCCACATTGAAGCTTGGATGAGTCCTGACCTGCTGAAGGCAGCCCCAAGTGCCCAAGGGGTTCAATGAAGCCACTGAATCTCCATCAGCCTCTGTCATCTCACTTTAGTTGGGTTTCCCTGCTGAGCAATGGAAGTGGGCTTATCCCAGCCTTCTCCCAGCTGCAGGCTGGGAAAGTGGATCTGCCAGAGTTGTTGCCTTGGACCAGATTTCATATTGGAACTCATCACAAACTTGTGTATTACCTCCCTGGCTCTTGAGAAACTCCAAACTCTGCCCAAAAGTCAATTGTGTAAGACATGGGAAATGGTACAAATGTGTGTTTCATTAGGAGTGAAGATCTGTGTTCTCAGCACTGCAAGGATTGATCAAATGGACCAAGCACTTCAGTCATGTCACTAAGGTGCATGAACAGGCTGTTCTGAAAATCAGCCTCCAAGTTGTCAGAGAAGGGAAACATGCTAGTGATTCTGTGGAGATGCCCGGGATGAATTTGAGCAAAGAGAAGAATAACACTTCAGGTGATTGTAACTGTTCCAGAAGTGTTAAATAAAACATTGCTTAGCCCTGTGTTTAAAGCAAGATCTGTCCCAAGATGTGAACAAAGGCATTTGAGAGGCACTGTGCACGTCTGCCTCCCTCCAATGCTGCTGGGCTGATGGCAGCCCTGGGCAGGGTCCAGCCAGGGAGTCCTGCTGCGAGCCAGACTTGGTCAAACTCTTCTGCTTTTTGAGAGGTGACAATGCTCTCAGTCAATCCCCCCTTTCTGAGAGAAGGTTTGCAGGGTGACATGAGCACAGCAGGATCTTCTCATTGATCTGTCCCAAAAGCTTGATCAAAACACAGTGAGGAGGCAGATTATTCCTGCCTGGGGGCACCTGAGCTTTGAGCTTTCCTGGCTAAAAGCAACATCAGTGTTGGCCACTGAGGAGAGGTGCAAGGAAGAGTAAAGCAACCTGTGCCCTAAATCAGAAAGGTGCAAGCTATGAGAGGTGTGAGTCATTATTAATGTTTGGAATTAAAATAGACGAAAGTGAAAGCAAACATTGTCTGCACCTTCCTGCAAGGGCAAATTTTAAAGCCTCTTAACCCACACATGTGAACTCACACATCTGTCTGATGACACAAGGCAGTCAGCAGTCCAGGATTGACAAAAACAGCTTAAATATTTGAAAACTTAAGAAAACTGTATTGTTATGTAGCTCTAGGCAGCCTAAGAAGAATAGAGCAGATGGAATAATGAGGAAAAGCTGTGGGAGGCAGCATTAATAAGCCTGGTGTTCTACAGGCTCCTGCCTAGTTGCTGTCCACAGGTGTGGGTGGTGGAAAGGCTGGGCTGGCTGCTCCTCCAGCCCTAATGGGCTCACACCCCGGCCACAGCATCCAGGGGAGTACAAGCCAGCCTCTCTCACCTGTGTGCATGCTGCTTTCCCTAAATTACTGTGTTCCTTAAATTCCTTGCTAAGTGGCAATTAGGTGAGAGCAGAGATCTGTTCCAACCTGCACAGGCACCACTGAGGCTCACAGCACCTCTGGCTCATCCAGCTGCCTCTGCCCCAGCAGGCAGTGGGATATAACACTTGTGTTTGTGATTCTTTCTGCACCTCTGGCACTATTTTCAATGCTCCACATAAATTATTCCTCTTTTTCTCATGCAGGCTGCTGCAGCTGGAAAAAAACTCCATTAGCCCACCATTTAGGGGATGTTGGCAGGGCAGGTGTACCACAGACAGGCTCACAGCTGTTGACATCTCCTCACAGCTGGGATGGTACAAAAGGAGGAGTGCAATCAGAGTAACTCACCAAACAATGGCTAATGGGTTATGCCTGCAACTGGCTTCAAGGAATGGAAGCAAAGCTGTTGGACTCTGTGTTACTGGCCTCATTTTACTAAAGATTAGTGGTGAAAAATGATTGATTCTGTTCCTGGCAAGTTCTGCAGGACTTTGATAATAACATTTGAGCTCTTAGAGATCACCTGGTGTTGAATATTTTTTCAGGCAAAAAAACAAAGGACCACCTGTTACTCTTGGGTCTAGAGGGAAATTTTTTAATGGAATGGCCCCTATCTCTGAAAAATGTTGTTTGCTGCAGTTCTGAGCAGTCACACAGGACATTCTGAGCCAAAGGATTTTATCAGAAAAAGTTTTTTCTTCGTGTCCAATCTTTTTGACAGTACTTCATAAATAATCATCATGGTACTGATCCAGCAAAGCACTTAAGGGAATCCTTAACCTTAAGCACAGGAATATTTCCTAGATTTCTAGGAAACTAGGAAAAAAAACCTAGAAAAAACTAGGAAACTGGGACTATTTATACTCTTCAAGATGACGATGCGTCAAAGTGTTCTTCTGGATTAGGTTTCCTCAGCATCTCCCCCTGCCCAAACTGTTGTTCACTCTGCTTTCTAAGAGGCCAGACAAAGTACCTGTTCCATGACACACAGTCGAGTTCAATCATCTTCAATTTTTTTTTAACTCCTCGTGCATTTAAATTGACTTTGAACTGAAAGACCAAACTGTTGGTAACAAACAGAGCTCAGACCTCAGCCTATGGAGAAAGTCTTATAAATACCTGTATGGGATGTTAAATTCCCACTTTAATAACCATTCACAGACACAAATTACCTGAATATGTGTTGCTGGGAGAATGGGAAAGTATAATTGAAATCCATATCAAATTTAAGCTGAGAAAAGGACATCTCTAGAACACCGTGTGATGACTTGGGCAACCAAACATAAAGACTAAAATACACAGAGCCTTTAAGCATAGCATATGCAGTTGTGCACATATACAGCCAGAAAATCCACTAACATTTCATCAGCTTTAAATGAAATGTGAGGATCAAGTGGATTTTTTTACTTGGAAGATGCTTGTTCAAGGAATAAATTTAAAATGTCTTTACCACAGATCATCAGTCAGAACTGAAATGTTGGCTCTGCAGACTAAGTACACAAACTGTTTTGCAGTCTCACTTTCTGCACCTCTGCAGTGATCAATATTCCAAAAACCCCACAGTAACATTCAGACAGGGGGAAAATCCAGAGCCCTGGGGATGCTGCAGAGAGATGAAAGGGCAAGGCAACACAAACAGCACCAAAGCCAAAGCTCCAGAGCTTGGAGCTGAGGCCCAAACAGGTCCCATCCCAGATGAGATGGTTGTTTGAACACAAAAAGTCTGAATTGTGCTGTGGTCTTCGCAGGTTTGTGGTGTTTCAAGGTGTACAAACTGAGGATGTTTCCTCCTTGTGGGAACAGTGGGGTCAGACAAAGCTCTCTGGTCGGAACCCATGTGTGTTTGAGGCATAGAGACCCTTGTTCCTGCAGCCATACCGTGCTGCAGCCCCAGCCCTCAGCCCTTCTCAATACAGCTCTTGAGGCTGATGGTGAGAATCCTCCCCTTGATGTTTTCCAGAGTCTGTATTTCACTCCAGAAGCCTGTCAGCTCTGAGAGGCTGGAACAACAAAGACACCGGAACCCACATCCACTTGGCAGCACAAATCTTAATACATCTCCCTTGGTTTCCACCGTCTCAGGTGTTAGCTGAGCTGCCTTCAGCTCTTTAGGGGCTGTGGGACTTGGCATCAGAGCCCAACGTGGTGTTTCACCCACATGTGAGATCTGATGAGGTTTCTCCACAAATCCTTTTCTCCCCGGTGGCCAGGGAGAGCCGGGCACAGGTCCGGGGGTGGCAGCTCCTGTCCGCAGCCGTCCTGGGCTGCAGCAGCCATCGGCAGTGACCCCATTCCCTCCGGAGCACCAGCCCTCCTGCCCCTCCTCCAGCTGCTCTGGTCACGCAGGCAGGATGGAGGACATTGCCAAATTTTGCTTGGCTGGACTTCTGTTTTTATTTTTATCTTCTACAGCTTGTAAAAAGGCTTTTAAAAGATGGGATATGTCTCTCTGTTTTCCCCACGGGCTCCGCTTATTTATGACTTTTTTCCCCCTTTGTCTCCAAAGGGACTCAAAGTAACGGGCTTGTTTTAAGCTCCCTCGAATGAAAATGATTCCATTCCCGAATTGCCTGGGGGTGATGTCTCCTAGAAGTTGCTTTAGGATTGTTATGCCAGGACCAGCAAGGGGAGCTCAAGCCTTGTTTACGGTTGGTCCCGCACTAATTCTCTCTGCTAGCGAGCGTATTTCATGCCAGTGCGTGACCCGGGCGGGGATGCCCACGGAATAGTTCGTGCTTTGGCAGGCGGGGGCTGTGGCACGACGCGGGGCAGTGGGAGGTGGGAGCGGGCAGGTCCTCAGGCAGGAAGCGAACCAAGAGGTGCGGGGGTCGGCTCGGGCCCAGCCGGGGGTGGGAAAAGCTGCTGAGCGCCGACACGCCAGCGCGAAAAGGAGCAATTTTCTGACCAAGTCCGCCCAGCTGCGCCAGCTGCCAGCCGAGGGGAGAGCGGGGGAGCTCAGCCCAGCCCAGCCGAACCGGGGCGGGCGCTCCGCACGCACCCGCTCCATCAGCAGCACAGTTGGGAACCGGGGCAGCCGCGCCGCGCCCCCATCCCGCCCCGTCCCGCCCAGCCGGGCGCTCACCCAGGGGCCGGGTGACGGGCGATGTCCCCAGCGGGCCGGGCCGGGGAGCCCCATCCAGCTCCGAGCCGCCTCTGAGGCGCCAAGCCCGGACACTGCGGCGGGGCTGCGGCTCCGCGTCCGCGCTGCTCCAGGGCCGCCGGTGGGGCCGTGCCGAGCCCGGGGCCGGGCGGGCGCCGCCGCGGCCGTCACAGGGTTAATCGCGGCGGAGAGCCGGGCCGTGGGGCGGTCCCCCCGCCGCGCCTTCCTCCCGCGGCCGCCCCCGCCCGCCCCTCGCTCCGCCGCCGCACCTGCCCGCGCCCCCGCCGACAACTTTGGCTGCCTGTTGCGCGCACCGAGCTCCGTGCCCGGCGGTCACTGCCATGGGCGCCGCGGAGCAGCGGCACGGGTAGGCGGCCCGCGGGGGTCGGGCCGAGAGCGCTGCCGAGGCTCTCCGCCCTCGCCTCGCTCCGCCGCCGCGATCGCTGCCCCGCGCTCGGCCAGCATGGAGGTGCAGCTGGG
The DNA here is from genome assembly GCF_052056855.1 of Sturnus vulgaris. NCBI lineage: Eukaryota > Metazoa > Chordata > Aves > Passeriformes > Sturnidae > Sturnus > Sturnus vulgaris. Next base: position 11,228,061 of record NC_142256.1, on the reverse strand, counting down.
GGTCGGTCGCGTCTACCCGCGACCGGCGGGCAGGACCTTCCGCGGGGCTTTTCAGAGCTTCTTCCAGAGCGTCTGCGACGCTTTCCAGCCGCCTCGAGAGGAACCGGGCGCCGGGCAGCCGCTGCCGAGCGCGCCTTGCCCGCCGAGCCCCCGGCCACCGCCGGACTCCCCCGCCTGCCTGCCGCCCCCGCCGGGCTGCCTGCCGCCCCCCGAGCCCCGCACCGCCGGCAAGGCGCTGCCGGCCGCCAACCCCGCCATGGGCTCGTCCTTCCCCTGCGCCGGAGAGCTGAGGGAGCTGCTGGGCGAGGCGGGTGCGATGCCGCTGCTGCCGCCGCCCGAGACAGAGCCGGCGGATAAGGAAGACCCGCTGGGCGACAGTGCCCGCCAGCTGTGCCGCGCCGTGTCCGCCTCCATGGGGCTGGCGCTGGAGGCGCTGGAGACTCCGGCCGAGCCGCTGCCCCGAGAGGACTGCATGTTTGCCGTGCCCGCCGGGCCACCCCGCGCCCCTCGCCCGCCCACCCGCGACCCCTCGCCCGCCTTCGAGGCCGCCGTGGCCGCCGAGCCGCCCGCCGGGCCGGGGCTGCCCCGCGGCTTCGGCCGCGTCAAGCTGGAGAGCGCGGCGGGGCCGGCCACGGGCGGCGGCTGGGGCGGCCCGTGCCGTTTCGGGGCCGAGCTGGTCCCGCCGGGCCCCGCGCCCCCCTGGCCCACCTTCTTCGCCGAGGAGGGACAGCTCTACGGGCCGTGCCCCGAGCCGCCCGCCGGGCCTGCCGACTGCCCTGGCGATGCCTGGTACCCACCGGGCCGGGCGCCTTTCGCCGCCCCCGGCATCAAGAGCGAGCTGGAGCCCTGGGTCGAGGGCTACGCCGGCGCTTACGGCGATCCCCGGTGAGTACCCGCGTCCCGTAGCCCACCGGCATGCACGCCCTGCACTGTGCTTCCCGCCAGCATCCTGCATCCCACCTGCCGCCGGTACCGGCGTCCTGTGCCCGCATCCCTCCTGCCACCTTCTGCACCCCGCGCTCACCGCGGGTCCAACCCCGCTATATCCCGGCTGTTCCCGCTTTTGCGAACCTTTCCGCTGCCGAATCTTCCTTTTTGCCGGCTTGCTGTCATTTGGGACTGCCTAGGCGAGAGCTTGCCAGGAATACCGCGGTGCACGCTCGGTGTCTCCGCCGTCCTGTGAGGTCGTTGTGTTTATCTCGTTTGCTCACGCATCTGTTATCCCGCTACTCCCGGCCGCTGGGAGCGGGCGAGATCGGGACACTGTGCCCCGAAACACGGACGGATTTTGATATGGAATTAAAATCTTCCCATCAACTTGTCCCGCCGAGAACTGCCGCCGGGAATGCACTGTGCAAAGCAGGAAACCCCGAATGTAGTGGCAGAGAAACATCACCTGTGCTTCGAGGCTGTTTTAAGTACAGGTAGAAAGTGTATTTTAAAGCAGAGCTAAAATAGGTTTTGGAGCTAGAATAGGTTTTGGGAATGAACCAGGGGAGGGAAAATTTTTTTGAGAAGTAGGATTCAATCAACAATAAATTTTCCTGATGGATTAATCTCAAAAAAAAAAAAAAAAAAAAAAAAAAAAAAAAAAAAAAAGGAAATGAGCAATCTCTGCAAAATACCTGTACATCATTTAAAGCAGTGGGTACCTGCATGCTCACTGGTCAGCACAGCAGAACTGATGGAAATGTGAGGGAGAAAGGGCTGCCCAAGGAATTTTCTGCTGGCTCAGAAGGAGCCCCATCCAGGAGTATGTGAGGCCTCAGCTGGGGTTTGCATCGTGGCAGTCCTGCGTCCACACACTCAGCCCGTGATGCTTGGGATGCTGGGAGCAAAGGATAAAATGAACAATTAAATTTTACCTCTGAATTAGCACCAGTCAAGTGCACTGCCTCTGGGCTTGTTTCTATTTTAAATGCTCAAGCTTCATTTGGGTACTGGGGCAATTTCCATCCACGCAGTGATTTACTGGGAGATTGTACAGAGATGTAAAGAGCTTGGCAAAAGAAAAAAGAATAAAAGTAATGAGAGGTCAGAGAGTCCAGCTGTGAGCATCATCCAGCTGTGAGCTTCGTGCGTGGCAGGAGCTATGCAAGCTCTGGGTGTGCCTCTGGAGTCTGGATAAATCTCTGCTGGAATCAGTGCAGAGGGGGCAGGGAGGAATCAAGTTGGAAAAGTTCAGCATTGGGATGCTGGTGATGGTGGTGCAGGTTTGTTCCGTGTGGCTGTTCTGCCTGTGCAGAGATATCCTGCACAGACGGGGAATGAGGAGAGCAGGTGAGGCTCCAGTAGAGGTCTGCAGGCAGTCTTGGAGGCTGGGCTGGGCAGCAGCAGGTACATTTTACCCGGTTCTTGCCTTAGAGGTAAATGACATCTCCCTCATTCCTGGGGGAAGTGCTGTATGCTCCTCTTCCTTGCAGCTCTGTTGGGTGTGCTGTGCCTGCTTCCCCTGTGGGATCAGCAGGGTTGGAGCTGGCACAGCAACCTTTACAACACCAGTGTCCCGTCCCTTGATTTCAAGGCTTGTACAGCACTACCTGCTGCTGCAAAGGTGTCATGGAGTGACACGGTCTCTCTGTGTTCAGATGTAATTTTCAAACACCGTAAGGAAAGTAGAACACTTGTCGTGGTCTGGCTCAAGCCATATGTGTTAATCACTGCCAGGTTTACATTTCATCCTAGCAAAGTGTCCATTAACTTCACGGCGTGCTGCTGGCCCATTCCTGCAGATTTGCATTTTCTCTTGGATCTGTGGGTGCCAACACAGAAACATCCTCTGCTGTTCCTGGAGTGGTGGATTGTGTTCCAGCACCCCAGGCACCACTGTCTGTGGGAAGAAAGGTTTGTGGGAGCTGAGAAGCTCTGTAGTAAAATCCTGATGGACAGATGATTGGCTTTTGGACCTGCACCCCTGTGCTGTGTGGTGCTAGGTCTGATCTCTTGCCCTACTTGACCTTGCACATAAAAGCTTTCCCCTCGTAGCTTCAGAGGATGCAGCCTCAGTGAGGACAGTGGGGGGCATTTCTGGGGCTTTACAAGCCCAGGGCACTGGGCATCTCACAGCCCTGTCCCTCGGGGTGCTGCTGGGAGCAGAGGCATACACAGGTCCCCTTCCTTTGGAGAACAAGGAACATTTCAAGGTGTGCTGCTCCTACTTTCTTTCCTCCCTGAATGGTCCTGCTGTCTGCCAGTAGGATCATGGCTCACAGATATTCTCCCAAGCCCCAGTTCTGCCCTGCTGCAGTTGGGACCAGGCATGGGTAGGTATTTTTTGAGTTAGACACCCTTCATACGGCACTAAAGCATGAGCAGCTTTTAATATTTGGGGGAGTGTCAGGGTTAAGAGGTGCTGGCACATCTCAGAAACACTGTAGTTATTAACACAATTTAACTTAAAGGTTTTGGTACAGTGTCCCCGACTGCATCAGTCAGGCTTACATGTAATTAACAAATTAATCAGACGTTTTGCTACTCTGTGGATTGGAGCTGTTTCTTTGTGCTCTGGTTGTTGCATCATTACTACCAGCAGTATTTGAGGTGACTAAATAACCTTTTTCAGGAGCAAGATGGAGCACTGTCAGAATAAATCCAAGGTTCTGCCATCAGAAGATAAACTGGCGGGTTGGAGAGGGTGGCCTCTAGAATGAAATGGCTTCAGAGAAGCAGCTGTTACTGAAGCAATGGAATCAAAGGGGAGAAAAGGATTTAAAGGGCTTTTGGCTCAGGAAAATCTAATGTCCATGTAGCTTCAGACATTTTAAAGTGGCATTTGCTACCACTGCTGTTACCTGGTGCTGGTACTGGTTGGAATCCTGGTGTTTGCTGGTTACATCTGCCTTTGGTTCCCTTCCTTAGTCTGGCTGTGGTCAGTTTGGGCCAGTGCCACGTGTTCATTCATCACCTGGCTCGATGGCTCTGTAATCGTTTCAGCTCTGTAATTGTGATAGGCTTGCAGATAAAACCCGAAGTAATTCCTTCCTGTGGAGGGAGGAGATAAGACTGGCAGAGAGATGAAGGCAGCTGTGACACTGAGAGATGGAATGAGGTAGGAGGTCGTTGTCAGGGTTGCCCGCAGTCCCAGTCTGTGCCCAGCAGCAGCTGCTCTGGCATCCCAGTCCCAGGAGGGCTCTGGGGACCCCCAGTGCTGCACTGGCAGAACTCCAAAGCCCTTGGGAAGGGGCTGACCCTCCTGCCTGCTATTGTCAGAGTGACCTTTCTGCTCTGGCAATTTGCCATGGGATGTAAATATTTCTTTGAAGACAAGAGGACCATGGCAGAACATTGTGTGGGCAGCTGGTCCCTTCGTCCCCTCTGGACACATGGACAGGGAGCCTCTGGTGGCCAGGAGAGATGGGGATGTGCTGAAGCTTGTTGTCAGTTCCTGACAAATGGAGAAAAGATAAACAAATTTCTTCCTCAGCACCTCTCACCCTTTCCTTGCTCAGAGACACAGGATGACTGTGATAATCCAGCTGGAGCTGGATTAGAGAACTCGGAGCTTGGTTGAATGTGAGCTGGCACGGCAGCAGGCTGTGGCAGGGTGCCTGTCTGTCGTGGCTAGAGCTGAGGTTGTGAAACAGGTGATGTGCTGAGGCCAGGTAACTGGGGCTGCAGGGATGTTGGAGCTGTGCTCAGCAAGGAGAACCCCCCAGCACTGGGGGAGCAGCCAAGTGGGTGCTGTGCTGGAGCACGGCACTGGTGCCTCCTTTTCCTCGCTCCTGAGCATATATCAAATCTGATAAAATAATCTCCTTTTCCTCTCCCTCCTCTGCCTGTCCCTCCCTCTCTTTCCTGCTCCCCTTACTGCTGGGAAGAGGAGATGGGTCACCTGTCAGGGGTGGGGCTGTGGAGGGCAGATATGTAGGCTGTTTGTGAGTGACCTAGCCGGCTGCTCTGAGTGTACACAGCATCTCTTTGGCCTCTTCACTGCTCAAAGCCAGGCTTTGCCCCATCCTCCTCTAGGCTTTCCCATCCTATTTTCCAAATGTCTTGAATTTCTGAGCTCTTACACCCTCTGGAAGCTGGTTCCACTTCCAGTGGAAGTCTTGTGCTTGGTATCAGCAGTGAGTATTCCACCCTTGTTCCTCTCAAGTGCTGATTGCAGTGCAAGGACAGGCTTTATGTTGCACTTGGTATCGGAAGCAGCAGCTGAGAAATCAGAAAATTTTGCCAACTAAACAATCCACAAAAAGCTTTAAGTGTTGGTGGGTTGGAGTCACACAGGTGTTTTGTGTATTTTCCAGAGGCTTCAGGGCTGGAAGCTGCACAGGATCTGCTCACGGCAGCTCTTCTGCTGCTTATGCAGCTTTTACATTCTTCCTGCTGTTTACAGATTTCCTGGTACTTATCCATTGCACAGATGAGCTGTGCTTTGCACCACTCCCTGGCAGCTAGTCTGGCATAACCATTGGTTTTCTTCCTAGGAGAACTTCATTGCAGACTGAGAACCAGTTAACAATGGGACGTGCTTTGATGCTGTGTCTGAGGACAGAAGAGTGTGTCAAAATGCTGATTTGGAATGAGAAATAGAGTGTGTTTTGTAGCCCAGGTCAGGATTCCCACTGCAGAGATGGCCTTTTTCCCCTGGGACAAGATCCCTACCATGGTCACAGGTACCAGCTCCTCGGGCATCAGTGGGTGCTGGAGTTGGGATCCCTGCCACGGGCACAGGTACCAGCCCCTGGGGATGGGCATCAGTGGGTGCTGGAGCTGGGATCCTGTCCTTGTGGCACAGAGCCCACGATTCCTGGAAGTCGCTGCCTCTGTCCCCTTTCTCAGAGCGAGGAAGGTGTGGGACAGTCCCGGGAGGAATGAAGGCAGAAACAGTGTAGCGAGGCAGTGAATGTGAGCAGCATCCAGGGGGCTGTGCCAGCTCCCCCCACACCTGGACCCTCCAAGGCCGTGCTGGGCTCCAGCAGAGACAAGAGCCCGCTCTGTGTCCGTGCCAGGGGTCACCTCCGGGACCAAGGCGAGCAGATTGAGGATGGGCAGTGGGAGGAACAGGCACAGCAGAAACTGGAGCAGATCAGGAGTCAGCTTGTGCATGGCAGGGGGGGTGTGCTCCTGAGCTGGGAGGAAAGCTGCCATGTATTGCAGGAAGAAATCACAAAATTCCCTAGAATATTGGAAATCTTGTTGTCATGTTTTGGTGTGATGAAAACAGTTTCATTACACGGGGTTCAGAACAACTGGTAGTAGAGAGCAGTAGCTCAGTTCTTTGTGTTTTCCTGTCATTCCCATGAATTCCACTCTTGGCACAGACCTTCATTTATATTTTATAAATTGCTTGTTTGAAGGTGGCTGTCCCAGTTTGCCAGTTCTCCATTTCCAGTTGCTGTCTAGACTTGGAGCACTCACTGGAGGCTGCTGGGTTGGAGTTTGCAATGGATACTTTCTGCTAGTGCTTGTGGACTAAAATTATAAAAGAAAGAAATTGTATTTATTTTATCATCCTGTGGAACCTTTAAAATTTATCAAGTGAGTGTTTACTGAAAGAAAACTATTCAGTGGGAGACTTTCTATGACTTCTAGTAAAAACTGTTTGTTTCTGAGAGTTGTCTCGGTAGATCCCAGATATCTGTGCAGCTATGGATGGCTCTGGAACATTGTAAATACATAGGAAAAGTGAAGATTCCTCCTTGCACAGCTCCTCAGCCTCATTACTTTATGCAAGTTAATTTTCCTTTTGGAAAGTTTTCTGCAAAAGGCACATCTGCACCTCAGATTGATGCAAAGCAAGTGCTACAAAGCCATCATGGACAGCCTGGGCCAGCTGGGGAGGGCAGCTTGGTGCCACCGTGTGCATGTAGTGTTGTGGCCCAGGGGCACAGGCACCTCCCATTGGGGTCATCGTTGGGTAAGACATTGACCAGAGTGATCTGCTCTCACCTTGGATGAGCCCAGCTCTACACCATGTTTGTAAGGAAAACAATGACAGCGCTTTCTGTGGGGTCACTGGATCCTTTCCAGCTCTTTTCCTCCAGACATCCAGCATGCATAGGAGGCAGATCCTGTTGTAGCAGAGCATTTTTGCCTGGTAGACAATTAAGAGGCAGATATGGTCACATCCTCCCTTAGTGGGTGGCAATGCAGGCATGCCCAGTGGTGGCCATGGCAGTGGCTGGTGGCCCTGGTATTGACAGCTGCTGCACGCTGTGGGGACCAGAGCCAGCCCTGTTTGTTAACAGTGGTATGAGGGAGCTCATTGAAATGAAAAGGAACTGGCCCAGTTGTCATGGCAAAGACTTGTGACGGAGGTTCTCCATCCATATTTCCTCGCTGTTAGCAGTGCTGCCTGCCTTCCCTGCTCTGCCTGTGCTGCTCATCCATGGCCAGCCACACTTAATCCCCCTGCCTGCTCCGGGTGAGGGGCAGAGGGAAGGATGAGGGAAGGGGACATCTCCTTGTGGGGGGAGTGCAGCTCACCCTGGCCAGGTGCCTGCAGTGGGCAGTGCTCGTGCAATGCAGTGCAGCGTGTGCTTGTGCTTTAAATCTAGCCAGTGCAACCTTGATTCTTCTTGCCAACGTTTTTAAATGAGATTCAAAGTACCCTCAAACAGTAATAAAAATACTCCCAGTAGTAGTACTTTACTGCTGAAGCACTCCTGAGCAGCAATCCATTCAGCCTCCAGGCTACTGTGGGAAAAGGAATTGTCCCTTTTCTGCAGGTGGGGGGCTGAGGTTTGGCAGCAGCCCCTTGGTGTGTGAGTGGCCACAGCCCTGGCTCAGCACTGGGGTTCTGGGGGGCTGTGCTGGGGACCATCCTGCAGCAGCACGCTGGACTTTACCCCCCATCCGCTGTGCCGTTCACCTCTGCTGACCCCCGTGGTCCTGTTCAACCCCTGGGCAGTGTTTGCAGGAGCGGGGTTACGGGAGGGCAGCATCGCCTCGGCATCGCGCAGGAGCCGCCGCTCCCCGGGGACCTGAGCGGGACAGGAGGCTCGGTTTAGCTTGGGTCAGCTTGGCTCAGCTGCTCTCATGGTGCTGCTGGCTCCCTGGTTAGTGCAGCCTGAACAGAGGCCAGAAAGAGCAAGGTCACCCGCTGCGCTCTGGCCCGGAGCTCCCCAGCCCCCGCCCGGGGACGCCTCTGCAAATAGTGAGAACAAAGTCAGGTGCTGACACGTCCTCAGAAGCGATGGGATTGGTTTGTTAGGGACACAGACCTCAGATTAAGTGATTTGCAGTGGAAGAAATAATCTTAAAAGTATATGCCAGTTCCCCAGGTATTTATAGCTTCTGCCCTTTTCCCAGGCCACCCGGCCCCAGGCAGCTCGGGTGTCCACAGGGGTGGATTACACTCGTGCTTTCCACAGGTGTCATGGTGGCTTCCCTGTGCTATCCAAAGGAGAAGGGAGCCCATCCTAATAAGTAAATAATGATTCCTGGGATTAGCCCCTGTTTCTGCTGAGGGGGCCAGTCTATCGTGTTTCCTGGCACATGGGGCTGCTGGGGCTGGGTGGACCATGCCGAGCACCTCATGACAGGCAAGGCAGCTGTCACTTCCCAAACAACTCTAGGGGCAAAAGAGATGGCATAAGTCAAGATGGGAGAGTCAGTGCAGAGCCGCCAATACTGGGACACTGATGGTGCTGGCCTGGGACACCCTTGGTGTGGGGAGGGATGCTGTGGGCAGCCTTAGCCAGGGGAAGCGGCCAGGCACAGGCACATTTAACCATTGGTGTGTCTGCCCTGAGATCTGGGTGCTCTTGGGACACATTTGGGGTGTGCTTGGGCTGGCAGAGCTGTGCTCAGGCTGTGCAGAGCAGGAGAGCTGTGTGAGAGCCCCAGCCTCCCCTCCTGTGCTGGGCATGGCAGCAGTCAGAACGATTTACCTTTCCTGTCTGCAGCCGTGTCTGTGACAGGTGCTGCTGGGGAGATGTTCTGGGTGCTGGCTGACTGATCCAGCTCTTGCTGGAGCCTGGGGAGTCTGGTCATAGACTCAGGGAATGTTTTTTTTTGGTAGGGGCATTAAAGCCATTTCATTCTGCTCCCCTCTGTGGGTAGGGACACCTCCCACTAGATCCTCCCATGTTGCTCTGAGCCGTGTCCTGCCTGGCTTTGTCACCCAAGGATGCGTGGTGTGTTCTGGTGGGTGACCTCTCCCTCTGCACCAATGTGCTCCAGCAGGGACTAGACACGGGCTGGCTGTAGCCAGTGGCTTTGGGAAGAACCTTGGGGGAAATCCTTCTGTGTTACAGCAGCGTCTTCATCTTCCAGACCCCCATCCTGCTGAGTGCTTCTGGAATTGCTGCCAGCAGGAGCCATCCCTGTGAATGCCAGAGGGGAGGCTGCAGATCTGCAGAATACATTTTACAGAGGATGTGTGCAGTCCCTGGGATGAGGTGGGAAAACCCTGGAGTGTGCTTCCTTCCCCCTGTGCTCTCTCTGCCTGGGGGTAGATGGAGGGGCTTCTTGTCTCTCCCAAAATGACATGACGCTTCTTTCTCTGGTGTTTTTACCAGCCCTCAGCATTTTGGCTGCCATTACACATTTTAGCTGTGTTTGCTTCTCTGCTGGTTAGAAATGGCAGAAAAAACCACTTTGACCTTGGCCTGTGTGCTGAGAACAGAGCTCAGGCACAAGTTTCTGTATCACAAATTTCCTCATGAAGGCTCCTGCCTCCTCCCCCTCGTGCCAATCAGCAGAGAAGCGTCCTCACATCTCCCGACCTGCTGTTGGGAGGGCTGGAGCGGGATATCTCAGCAGCTCCACTTTCCTCTTGAAAGGGAAATACAGGGAAGGAATTTTTGTGCTGATTGGGTTGATAGCTTTCATCTGGGAAGTAATGAAGTGTGTTAACTGGAAAATGAAATCCCCCTGCAAAGAGAGCTTGGATGATTTACTGTTCCTCTTGAATCGTGTGTGTGCCTCTGCACATTTGTGGATCTCATCATCTTCCCATGAACACCACGCACGGGTACTGTGTGTGTTCTCTTCTGTGCGAGGAACATCCCCACCCCTCACCCTGGGGCCTGCAGTGTTCCCTCTGCAGACCTGTCCCTGGAGGACAGGCATCGTGAGCATCTGTGGGCAGCACAGGGCTTGGTGTAGGATCAGCATTGCTGCTTCTCCCTGCTCAGGCACTGAGAACCAGTCCCCCAAATCACCTCCACTCCCTCTCCTTCTGTCTGTGAGCAGGGCAGGACAGGGGGACACGTGTCTGGAGCCATGGGTGTGGGCTGTAACCCCCTGGGCTGGCTCTGGGCTTTGTCCCTGTGTGTGCTCCTGTGCTCCAGAGCATGTGACATCGTCCCGATGAACTCAGCCTGTTCACATGGATTTCACTTTTCTGGCTCTCCGTAATAGGCTTTGTTTTCACGTGTTCGCTGTGGTCAAAAAGTCTTTTCCCTGATAATAGGATCTTCCCCTTACAAAGAAATCTATTACTTCCCAGTCTGTTCCCCAGTCCCCCGGAGCATCTTTAAATGGTTAGAAAAACAACAGCAGCTCAGGGACTTTATCCCTTTCTTGTTTACAGCACAGCCTGTGCCAAGTGCGGGGTCCTTGATTCTGGGCTGTGTTGGGGGTGGTTTGAAGAGGGAGCAGAACACAGAGCTGGGAAGCCTGTGGGACAGAACATCCCACTGGAGCTGAGCTGAGATGGGAGCTAAGGTTCTGGGGGGCAGCTGTTCTCTTCTTGTTCATCTTGTCCCTTTTGCCATGTGGGTGCTTAAACCCTTGGATTATGGCCCGAGTTGAAGCAGTTGTCACGTCCAGCAGGGAGAAGTGGCAGCCTGGAGTTGGCAGGGTGGCTGAATCCCTCTGCATTCGTTTGCCGTTAGTGGAGGGGGCTCAGTGTGTCCTGCAGGATCCCCTGGGATCAGGGGGATCTGTTAACTCCTGGCCGTGCTGTGCCCTGCTGTCGTTTCAGCGCCGGGGTCAAGGCGGGTGCGCAGCCACTGCGGCTGCGGCGTGTCCTAGGATGACTATCTCACTGCTCACTGAGACACTCGGCAGAACACTCTCAAGGCTGGGAGGCCTAAAATTAGATGTGGCATCTGTGTTTTGGTTTGCAGGCAAGCTTAAAAGAAAATGATTCCTGGCTGCTTTCATTCCTCGCCTGCTTGGAAGAGCACAGCCAAGGGGTAGTGGGCAGGGTTTTGATCCCTGGCATGCCACGGCTCTCTCTGGACATCGCTGCCCAGCAGGGCCAGTCAAAGCTCCAGCATGGGTCTGTGATAACAGGAGGACTACCCATGGCCACAGGTCTCTGGAGTCAGCTGGTTGCAGAGCTGCAGGGCTCTGCTCTCTGTGTTTTCTTGGGAATGCTCTCAGCTCCCAAAACAACAATCTGGCTGTCCCTGCCATATGTCACTAAAAGTGCAAACTGGCATCAAAGCACTGTTTTCCAGTCCATGCCTGTCTGGGATACCCTTTTTTGCAGGTGTGTGCCACTGGGGTTGGTAGTGGTGCAGCTGCCTGCCCATCCATGCATCCATCCATCCATGCATCCATCCATGCATCCATCCATGCATCCATGCATCCATCCCCACCATCCAAGCCTTGCTGAGGGGCAGTCCTGCCCTGCTCCTGTCCCAGTCCTGCCCTGATCCTGCCCCAATCCATGTGCAGCTGGCAGGTGTGGGCAGCTGTGAGCTGTGGACATGCTGGGGAGCAGGAGGGTTTGGTGGGTGTCAGCCAGTGGCTGTGGGTTCCTGGGGAATTTGCTTTTATGTTGCCTGTTTTGCTGAGACTAGGGCTAAAAGTTGCAGGGAGATCTGGCACTAAATAAGTGGAACCTTCATTATAATTGGTGTGTTTATGTCAGGGATGACTCAGAGCACGATCCGCTTGGAGGACACGGGAAGATGATAGTGTTGCACAAGTCGTGAAGTCTCCTCTAGAAACTCAGTGCTTTGCCAGCAGAGCTGAAAGGAAATTCTGCAGATGGAGCTTGTATCCACTCCCAGACATAATAAGGCAAAGGATTTTTATGCCCCTGCAGTTGTGTCTCTGCAAAGGTTCGGTCTTGGTGTAAATGTGCCTAAAAATAACCCAGTTCTGCTGATAAGTTGTGGGACCAGGGCCACTGCAGTGATCCCTGGCATCCCTCACAGTGAGAGGGGTAGGAGGGGGCTGCTCCCCAAGATGGGGGGTTCTGCTTCTTGCTCCCATCCCTGTCCATCCCCAGGGCTCTGTGCTGTGCCAGGGGGAGGGTGCTGGCTCAGGTCATGTGCCTCCCCAGCCGAGTGCCAAATCCGTGGTACTTGTGGTCTCCTCGTGTTTCCATGCCAGGTCCCGCCCTTCTTGCTGACTGTTTTTGCCTTGTGCTTCTTCCAGTGGGGAAATAAAAATGCAGAAAATTTGCAGCACTGGTTTCCTTAGCAGTAATTCCACTGCCAAAGGAAGTGGGGAAAATATTTTGTGTTTAAAATATCTGAGTCTGGGAATGAATCCTGGCATCCCTCAGCAGCCCAGCTGGGAGCTGACCACTGACCACCAGCACAACTTGATCCTTGTTGCCAAGTTAAATTCCAAATACATATGGAGTTCCATGTGACACTGGTTAGAATTGTTCTACCTTGGGTTTTTCTTGGTAGCCCCGTACCAGATGCTGTGGTTAGCTAAGGGTGCTGGGGGACCATGGTGGCCTTGGGGGCCACATGGCTGGTTCACCTGAGGTGCTGTGCCCCAGGATACAGTGTCCTGCTCCTCTGGAGATCTGCCTGGCACACCAGCTGTGAGAAAAGCCACCAAGAACTCGCATCCCCTCTTCCAGAGCATTTTGTAAGCATTACTGCACTTGATTTTGGAAGAGGGAAAGGTAAAAATTCTCCTGCAGGTGAAGATGTTGGTATGTGGCACCACAAGTCTGTATCCTGGATGCTTTCCTGGGAGCTGTAAGCCTGTATCTGCATCTGGCATCATGGCAGTGTCTCTTGGAGCGTGAAATATATGTATTAAGTGTCTCATTATTTGTGATTTTCTTTACAGGTCCATTTTCTCTTTGTGAGCAGAGGCGATGGATTTGAAAATGGGAGATTATGGTGTGGCTTAAACTAACTGCATAAATATCAGTGAGGACAGTGTTTCCTTGGGAAATAAGTAGGGTTCTCCATGCAGCAAGGATGCCAAGGTCCTGTCCTTGGTGACTCCAGGTGACTCTGTAGTCACCTGCAGGATACAGTGTAGGGCTCTACTCTGGGGAGTGCTCCTCAGGGCTGCAGCCTGCCTGCAGCCTTGCTGCTCTTTGCTTGCTTTTTTGTCCCCTTTGTGCTTTGTAATCAGGTGAGTTCCCATCTCAAGTGACCTTGCAACACGCTTGTTGCATCTCTTTTGGTTGGTACCTACTCCATCTGGGGGATCAACTGTTCCATCTTCTCTGAGCTGATTCATTTAAGCTCAGAGCTGTTCCCTTAGCCTCAGGCTTTGAGGCAGAAATTTTGGTGTCAGTTGTACCAAATGTGGGCAGCAGCCTCTGCTATGGCCAGCAGTGAGCTGCAGGGTGGCTTTGCATTCCACTTGTAGCAAACCTGCCACCTTTCACCTTTTTAAGCTTATTTTCTGCTTCTTCCTTATGGATGATTGGAAGGTGAGAGCCCAGGATGGCCATTAAATGAGGGGGTTATGGTGTGACTCTGCTGCCCATTTACAGGTGTGCAGTGCCTCAGCTGGTCAGGTTGGGGCTGTCTCCTGAGGGCAGGGACAAACAGTGGCTGGGTCCATGGGGCAACCTTCATGCTCTTCAGAGGAACACAGGAGAGAAAAGAGCCAAGGGCTGGGGTTGGGCTGCAGTGGTGACATGCTGTGTGAAAAATAAACAGCCAAAATAAGTAAACAGAGTGTTGGAAAACAAAAAAAATCCAGAACTCAATTTGGAGATGTGAGAAGGGATTTATGCAGCTGTGCCTGTGGAAGCTATTTGTGCCCCTGGGGCCAGGAGGCAGTGCCAGGGCTGGAGAACCAAGCCTGCTCCTGTGAGTTGCTGGTGGGAGGATGTTTTCTTGCTCTGAGGTGTGCTCCCTCTGCCAGCCTGCACTGCTGGGATGCTTGGAAAACCCATTGTCATCTGCTAATATTTAAATCCAGTGAGGATCCAGTTCCTATGTGTGTTTACCAGGCCTGGGGCTCATGCTGCTCTGCTCTCAGATGCTATTGTGTCTCTGCTGCCATTACACACAAAAACAACTCATGGGCAGACTGGAAATGTACTCAAGGCTATTTAGCAGAAAGGACATGAATTCAGTGTACAAAGCTGCATGTTTATAGAATAAATGGCTCAAAGCATTTTAACAGATGAATGCTTTAAAGTTCCTGTACAGTCCTTGTTACCTGGAGGAGCATGATGTGGTGGCTGTAAGCACAGGCTTGGTTCAGCTCTGCCTGGAGCCAGCAGCAGCCAAATGACAGTGCAAGGGGACACCAGGATGTGCCCAAAGTGAGCAGTGGTGCCCTTTGCTGAGCATGGGTCTGGCCCCTTGATGGGAGTCACAGAACTTCATCCAGGCAGGAACCCCACAGCTGCACTGAGGGGAAGCCAGTTAAATTTAATATTGCATTGGAGAATGTCATGCACAGGTGATGTTGTTTTAAAGGCAGAGGTTGCTCCTGATAACATCAGAGTGTCTCAGAAATGACAGTACTGGAAATGACTGGATAGGGTTCTGTATCACCTGAATTCAGGTGTGAGTACTGGTTCCATTCTGGTCTCAACACCCTGCTGAGCATCACAGATGTGCAGGTTTTGGACACAGCACAGTGAAGGTGCAAACCCCCTTCCTCAGGGGACCAATGTGCTCTGCTCTGGGGTTCCTGTGTGGGATGAGCTGGGGCTGTGTGGCAGCTGCCATCATTTTGTCCTGGTCTGGCACAGGGGTGGGAAGTCGTGGGCAAAGGGGCAGTTGTGACCTGGCTCCTTTCCAGCAGCCTGTGAGATGGAAACTTCCTTTGTGGATCAGGAGAAGTGGCTGGCTCCTCTTTTACCAGTGCTTGCTCTTGGCTTTCTGGGAGTGTTGTGAAATGTGGCTATTAGATGATATTTAACTAATGACAAACAAATGCTTCGTTGCAAAATGATAGTTTCTGCTCCTCGGAAACATTTGCATGCGAGGTGAGCTCAGCAAACCCTCCTTTTCCTTACAGTCTGAAATGAGACTAAAACTCATGCTAGGGCTGTAGAAGAGATAGGAAGTTGTTTTTCCCTGCCCCCAAAAGGCACCAAGCTCCTCTGTGACAGCCTGACCTTGTCCTTCGGGGCGTCTGGCATCGCCGCCGCCGTCAGCGCGCCCCAGTTGTGTCTGCCCTGGCTCGCTATCGCCCTGCCCTGGGCTCGGCAGCAGGGCTCACACTTGCCACACATTGCACCAGCTGTGAGTTCCGTACAGGGGAGCTTGTATTGGTCTGGCCTGAGCTCTCCTGCAGCTCTGTGGGCCAGCACAGCCCCATGGAGTGAAAGCTTCCAGCCAGAGGGAAGCTTTGGAGGTGAGCTGGCCGCTGAGCCACCCCTCGTGCCCCTCCTGTGGCATTGCTGTGCACTGGCACCTTGGGCCAGGTGGAACCCCACACCTTCTCCAGGCACCTCTTGGGCTCATTGGCCAGTGTCATGTATTACCTACACGTTTTTGGAGCACCCTGTAAATGTCCCCTGGAAACTGGAAAATGGATCGTTAAGAGAATCATTAGCATAGCTCACTCTGAGCTGCTAGAACATTTTTACATTATGTTTTTCTTGCAATTCTCTTTCTAAAAATAAAAAAGGAAAAGGCAAGTTGGCATTGTTTTAAAGTGAAGGGCATTCCTGGGCAGATGCTCTGGCTCTGGGCAGTGGCTGCTGGCAGGGAACCACATTGGTACTGCAGGGCCTGTGGTAGAACCACTCCTCACCTGCCTAAACACCATGTCCTGCCCCTTGGGGTGCTGGGGCTGTGCACACCCTGCCAAGCCTTTCCCCAGGAGGAGCCTGTCCTATGGCCAGGAATCACCTTCCAGTGTCCTCCAGTCTCCGTCCATTGGTGGCAGTGGGGACAAGGGTGGCTGAGCATGGGGGGTGTGCAGGGACCCGTGTATGGGATGGATGCACACCTGCTGGAAGGTGTTTCTGTACTTGCACAGCTCTTCCCGTACATGAACAGCTCGTTAAAAGCAGTTTCAGAAGCCACTCAATTGCCAACTTGCTTTGCACTTTCAGATAATTAATCCTCAAAAACAAGCCAGGGTCCTCTGGGAGTCCTGTGTCTGTTGTCACGACACCTGCTGTGAGAGGCCCTGCTGCTCATGGCACGCTGTGCTGAGTGTGGGGGAGACAGAGCAGGAGCCTTATGGAAACAGGGAAATGAACACTGTTGGATTTCTGGCTGCACAGAGAGGAGAAAAGGTGCTGGGTCATTAGCAGAAAGGCCTGCTATGTGTCAATCTAAAACACACTGGATAAAGGAGACATTTTTAGCCAGGCTTTTCCATGTGCTGCTAGTATTTCTCTCACCCAGTGCAGGGCTCTGCAGGCATGGGGGATGTGGGAGTACCCTGAGATGGGTGGTGGGATCACATCAGGACAGGATGGATGCCGTGTAAACCAAGAAGGGAACACAGTGGTTGCAACAGGACTTGACTATGGCAGGCACGGTGCAGCCAACTGTGTCTCCTCCATTTAATCAGTAATTCAAGAAAAGCTTTGGTAATGGAGATGTTTGGGGAAGGGTGGTTGAGCTGCATCTACAGATCAGTCCTGTTAAAGAGATGAGAAATCACTCAAAAGGTTTCTGCCATAAGAATTGGGGATGAAATTGCTGCTCCAGTTACTGACCTGAAACTGAAGTGGGATCTGCGCAGCTCCCAGGTGAGGGACAGGTGAAGACAGTGGTGCTTTTCTGGGTATAAAGGTATTTTCAAGAAGTCCCATCTTTGTCACACTCACTGTTGATGTAAAGAGCTCTCCTGCAAGCAACAAACAATGCCAAAAATGAAAGGGGGTCTGATTTTGCCCCAAAGTTGCAGTGACTTGCAGACTGTTAAAAGCTAATTGCCTCATCCAGTGGTTGCAGAAAAATGAGTTCCGGTGATTAACTCAACGTGCTGGTGCTTCCCAAACTGCCTGGACATGTTGGCTCCTGATTTGGATAAGCCCCTCTCCTCCTGCCATGCCCTCTGGAAAAGCAGTTTGTCCATGGATCTTATAAAACAGATCGGATCAGGTTGGGGACGGGACTGTACCAGCTGAGAGGGGAGAATCTGGGTGTGTGGGATGGTGAGGTGTTGGAGAAGAGGAGTCAGGCACTGGGGACATCTTGGCGTGGTGGTTAACGTGGCATCAAGTGCTTGGCAGTGCCGTGCTCTGCCTTGTTTGGTGCGTGAGCTTCATTATTGAAGCCAAAATCCCATGAGCACTGCAAGAGCCAGTTTCAGTCACCTTCTCTCCCTAGGCTGCGCTGTCACTGTGTGTCACTGCCACTGTAGTTTGTCATGCTTTGTCACACGCTGCACGCCGTGGGCAGAGTCAGGAGGGGCACCCAGCACAGTCTCTGCATGGCCAGGCTTGGCTCAGTTGTTGCTCATCCTCTTGCTGCTCAGTGTTTTGCCTGATCCACTGCAGTTCTGGCTTTGCCAGGACCGTGCTCCCCACAGCTTGTCCTGAGCACGTTTGCTGACCCTTCTCTTGTTCTCTCTGTTTTGTGCTGCAGGTTGGAGGGTGGCCGTGACCATGTCCTGCCCATTGACTATTACTTCCCACCTCAGAAGACCTGTCTGATCTGTGGAGATGAAGCATCTGGGTGTCATTATGGAGCCCTCACATGTGGGAGCTGCAAAGTGTTCTTCAAAAGGGCAGCTGAAGGTAATAGGGACAGAGGAGAGGGAAGGTCACTGCCCCACTGTGGTGGCATTCTAAGATCTTTTAAACCAGGAAAGGAGAAAAATCAAGGATAAATTGATTTTTCTTTCCTGCATTTATAATTTCATTTTACAGATTGCTCTCAAAAAGTAGCCAAACCAGTTTGCCAAAATACCATTCTTTTCAGTGGCATTGAGCAACCTTGTCTCTAAGAAGGTGTCCCTCCATGGCAGGGGTGTGGACCAAGATGTTCTTTAAGGTCCCTTCCAACCCAAAGGTTTCTGTGGTTCCATGATGATCTTGGTGACCTGGTGAGACCCTGAAGCAGTTCCTGCTTCTCTTCTTGACTCTCCTGAGTGCTTTAAGCTCCCACCAGCCCACCTGTGGTCTCAGATGCACAGCTACCAGTTCAGGGGAGACTTTTCCTCTCCTGCACCCCTTCCAGAGGGTCACTTCTGTGACTGCCCACGAAACAGCACAGCCTTCTGTCCATCAGGAGCCATGCTCTGACCTGGGGGTCCATGAACCTTCTCCCCCGCCCATGAGAAAGCAACTTCTCCTTCATGTCCAGCTCCGTAGTGTCAGACTCTCCAGGGATAAGTGTGAGCCCAAATGTTCCCTCTCAACAGCAGGGTCTTTGTACCATCTTTCCTGGGGAATGAACATGCAGCTGTTTCCTTAGGCTGTGCCCCAGCACTGTCTGGTTTGTACCTGCAGTTCAGAGCTGTGGTTCTTGGGCAGCAGTGAGAGTCTGTGTTGTGGAAGATGAGCTGTCCAGCCATGTAACGTGCCTGTAGTCACTCACCAGGCTTTTCAGGAGAGATGAAGCAACACAAGCCGTCATTTTTCCTTGGTGCTAACACAGTTTATGTGGGCATTGGTGCCACTGGCTGTGGTGGCCTCAGGAGAGGGCTGGCAGCAGAGATGGGGACAGAGCTTCTGTCTCACCCTGTGCCCAACCTCTCCTTTATATGAGCAGAGGTCCCAGGCTAGGTGTGCTCACCTGCTGTTGTCAGAATGCTGCTTCTATATCAATTAGATCAATTATCATTATCCTGCCTCTTTCTGGAGTCATGTTTCCCTCATTCCTCTGTGCTGAGAGCCAACTTGCCAGTGCTGGTTCAGGGAGGAATAGGGGCTATGCCACAGGGGACATCAGTCCTGCCAAAAGGGCAAAAAGGGCAGTCAAATAATAGTTAATAAATTTTGCATGTTTCTCTCGAGTAAATCATTTGCAGATCTGTCTCTGCTGCACACCAGCTCTGTGTCAAGCCAAGTGGGTTGGCTTGTGCAGCCAGAGTAAATAACAGATGCTTGTTTAAGTCAGCAAGTTATTGTTGATTTATAGTAAGTGGAGTCTTGGCTCTCAGTCAGATGAAGTGCTGCTGGAATGAATGCTGTGTCTGCAGGTGGGTGTGGGAGCTGTGCTCCCCTGGCACCTGGGTGGGCTCTGTGCTGTGGGTGACAGGGACCAGAGGTGCCCAGGGCAGAGGGGCAGTCTGGGCTGCTCGTGCTGCTCTGAGGCATGTGTTCCCTCTCCTGATTGTGTTGTATCATTAATTTAAATGGCATTTATGTCTCTTCCTGGTTTTTCAGCCTCACAACGTGGCAGAGGGTAGGGAGCTTTTGGTCATGTTGGGATTGGGCAGCAGCCTTTGCCTTTCCTGAGGAGCCCTATGTGTGTGCAGGGAGGGGCAGGGGGTGCTGCCAAACTGGAGGGTTCATCTTACACTACCCTGAGGTACATGGGTAAATCTTTATTTTGGGGAAGTGACAATAAATCATGCTCCTTTATAGGTACTGAATGCAGGGATGGCAGGTGATGATTTACGTTCTAAGTTTTGATGAGTTTCCAGGCAGAAACTCTTCCATCTTAGAGCTGAGGAGCATTAGTGAAAGCTGATATTTCAGCGTGTTCTCATGTTTTAAAGTCCATAAAACGCTTCTCAGAAAACCTTAGGTTGCCTTTGGAGACTTCACAGCAGTAGATCAAAATGCTTCCCCATGAGAAAAGAAACCTGCTACCTTCCTGGTGCTGGTGTCAAGCTACAGCCTTCAGTGGAGGGAGCAGCAGGGGGCTGTGACTAGAGCAGCACAAACAGCATCTTGGAGGGGAGGGACATAGCTGGGCACATAATTTATTTTTTTATTATATTCTTCTGAGATAATAGTGAACTTATCTGGCAGGGATTCAGAGATATTTAAAGAGGTTTAATAGACATGGCTTCTAAGGGGTGAGAAAGGGAAAAGATTAAAAAAAAAATGTTGTGGCACTGATTCTTCTTCCCTTTGGACACACTGAGGGGTTTATGAGGAGCAGGTCACCCCTGCTTTGATGAAATATTTGACAGATTTGAGTGGTTTCACAAGTTCAGGTTGAACTTCTTTTTCCAGAAAGATGCTGGAAGAGTTAATAGAAAATCAGCAATGTTTTCCTGATCTCGCTTTGCCAGCTCTTGTGATTCACAGACTCTCTCAAGATGCCCAGGTTGTGTCCAGGCCAGCACTGCAGCACTGTGGGCATCACCTCACCTGCAGGGTCACCACCCTCGTTGTGTCACCAAGCCCAGCGTTGTGCTCTCCCTTGCAGTCACCTGCCCCAGGGTCCCAGCAGGGAGAGTCCAGAGGGCTGGGTGGCTGCCCTGTGACCACAAAGGAGGGCTCCCCCTCCTCCTTTGGTGAGCAAAAAGCTCCTCCAGCTCAGCACAGATGTTGTTTTCCCTACACGAGTAGGCAGCACACCTGAGCGTGGTGGGCATGGCTGGGCTGGGTTGAAGACACAGGAGTTCAGTCCTTGTGATGCCACCTTGTCCCTGAAACAGAAAAATGCTTCAAACAAGGCAGCTCCTGTGTCAGTTAGCAACCCAGGGGTTTCTGCTGTCCCATTCTGTCCAGGAGCAGGATCATTGTGTCTCTGCATATATCCCTGGAGAGAAGCAGACCTTCTTTGTCCCTCTGAGGTTTCTGAGGTCTGGTGGCCACCTTAGCCAGCCCAGAGCTGCCTCCTCGCAGGACTGGGATGCTTTGGGCTGTGTTCCTGATGGGGCTGCCTTTAAATAGCAGTGAGCTAAATGAAAAAAATAACACAGTATTTGGCAATTTTCCTAGCAGGCACTCAGCCAGGCTGCTGTGCAGGCTGCTCTGAGTGCCTCCATCACTATCCATATGGATTAGTGTTCTATGTTCTGACCTGCTGAGGATTAGCCTTTCACCAGAAAGATGTCTCTGGGCCAACTCAACAGCTTCTTTCCAGATTTCAAGATGACACCAAGTTAAAATGAATGCTTGGCATGTTATCATAAGCTTCCTCCTCCTTCCCAGGCTGATCCGACACGCGAAGAAATTGAGTCTGCAGAAGATTCAGTGGTGCTGCAGCACCATGATGCTCCTGTGGTGGGTTTCTCACGACTATTTGGGTGTTATTTGCCTTAAAAAAAACACGGGGAGAGAAAAAGTTGGGATGATCAGAGCTTTCCCTATGCTCACTGTAGCCATCTGGTAAATACAGAGGACTATTCAGAAAAGGACTTTGCAAAGGTAGTTCATCAGCAGTGGCTCAGATGTGGCTCCTAGGAGCCTTGTGACTGAGCCCTCTTAAGTTATTAATAGGAGCATCACATGGGAAGAGTGTCAGCACCAAACCCACAGGCCCAGCTCTGGGCATGGCCCTGCTCGTGACAGCCCCAAGGACCAGAGGCTTTCCAGGGGAGCTCTGGAGCCTCAGTGGTTACATGAGACCCAAGGGAGTTGCTTTCACAGAAAGCTTGGCCTTCTCCCCCAGCTGTTAAAATTCAGTTTATACCCTGATATATGAGAATCTCTCTTTTCCAAAAGGCATTTGCTGGTTTTTCACATTTCCAGTCGTATATCTTGCTCCAGACGTTTGCACGGATTACTTTGGTATCTGGAGGAGAAAGTTAGTCTGGGCACAGCAGCTCGTGTGGAAGCAGGCTGTTAGTTAGATGATTCCTCTGGACTGAGCAACTCACCTCCATAAATCATTATTTTTAGTCAAGAAGAACTGGAGAGCAGCTCTTTCCCTTGGCTCCCACTGTGTGCTGTGGTCCCAGGAGATGAGTGGGAGGGCTTGGAGGTGGTGGGAGCATCTTTCTCCTGGTGTGAGGTGGCCCAGGAGGGGCCAGGGTGGCAGAGGGGACACGGGCACTGCAGTGTGTTCATGGCGGGGCTGCTGCAGAGATGCTCTCGGGGTGCCTGTGCTGGTCTGGGAAAGCAGAGGGTGCTGGGTGTGACTTCACATCTGCAGTGTCCCCAGCTGGGCAGGGGTGTGTGGGTGGGAAGGGGAAAGGACAGGCTGGGTGATGGGCCTTGCAAAGAGCAGGACTGCTGGGGAACACCAGAGAGTGGGTGTAAGGTTTGGACCTGTATGTACAGGTTTGCAAAGCAAGAGCCTCTGCCTTGGAGTGACATGAGAAAACATCTCTGTTGTTTGCAGGAGAGAAAAGGAAAACAAAGTGGTTTTGGTGTTAAAATCTACAGAAGGAAAAACCAGCACATTTATCTTTAAATAAAGAATAGCTGATTGCAAATGTCTCACCTTGCGTGAGAAGTCACTACAGAGGGAAGGAACTCATCCACGTTCCCACCCTTCCCTGTTCTCCCATCTTTTAGAGCTGGTGGTTCCTGTCCTGGTGGTTAAGGAGAAATCTCTGCATCCCCAGGAATTTGTGTGAGGTGAGCTCGGCTCATTCTCACCCCCAGCAGCAGCAGCAGCACCATGAGCAGCTGTGGCTGCTCGGTTCTTTCTGTTACTGGTGAGCAGCATAAAGCAAACAGGGCTCACTTGTGCAGGCTCAGGCAACAAAGAGCAGGTTCCTGCCCCAAAAAGCCTGTCCATGAACCACGGAGCTGGCCTGGCCATCTCTGCAATGTCACTGTACCGTGACCGTGGGGAGAGCTGCTGGCTGCAGCTCCCAGGTGGCACAGCCATCCTGCAGCCTCCTCCAGGTGCCCTGTTTGTCCCCCAGGGCATTCCCAGCTCCTGGGAGAGGCTTCCTCTCCGTGTCCCTTCTCAGCAGTTCTGGAGCTGGAGATGCTCTGAGGAGCAGATGGGAAACAGCACAGTGGCCTCACTGAGCAAGGCTTGGGCTCCACTCCCAAACCTCATCCCTGCTCCTCTGCTCGGGTGCCTGATGGAGACAGAGCACAGTGAGGGATGAGCCCACAGGGTGGGATCTGTCCTCATCCTGGGGTGAGGAGGGCACTGGGGCTGTGGGGTGCTGAGTTTGGAGGAGCTGTGCCTGATCCTGGAACATCCTTGGGGGGCTCAGGCAGCCAAATCTCCTTCCAGCTCTCCATTCCCCAGAAAGTAGGGCGCCCGTTTGTGAATACCTAAGAAGGTTGAGTGGAGGGAGTGTGGCCTCAGCACTCAGTGCCCCTGGCACAAAAATAACTCCAAGTAACCCAGTTTCAGCTGAAGTTCTTTGTTACTCATCCTCCTTCTCAATGAGCTGATGAAAGGGAGGATGGTGTTTGTGCTCCTTTTAGGGTTCTTAGGGATTTAGGTGTCATTAAGGCTTGCCTGAGTATCCTTCTCATGGGAAATGAGCCAGGGAGAGGGTGAGAAGAGCTGTTCTGGGGACAGTGTTAAAATGATTTAACAGGTGTGAGGTGTGGTGGGTAGTGCAGGTGATGGCTGAGGTACAGGAGTGGGTGGTGATCCCTTTGAAGAGGACATTTCTGAGAAGGTCAAACATGGGGTGTTTGTGCAGCCCCTGGGTGCTGTGAGAGGAGTGGGCAGGGTGCTGAGCCCTGCCAGGGAGGACTCTTGAGGGTGACAGTGACAGCTGGTCCTGCCAAAACCATGACCAGGCACAAGTAGGGGGACCAGGAGGGCACTGTGAAACCTCGGGCAGTGGCAGCAAGGGCAGCAATGGTGGAGGAGTAGTGGGGGTTGCAAAATCTGTGCACCAAAATTGGTGCATCTCATGTCAAATCTGGTACATGAAGGGGTTGGATTGAGTTTATCCTGTTCATAGATTTCTGTGACTCCAAAGGGCTCTTGCTGTAGGAATGCAGAAAGTAACCCCTTGCAGGATGATAAAGAAAGGCCATGGGCTGGTTTCCCATGTGGTCCATAAGCTGCTCCTCTCTGCTGTGTGCTGAGTCCAGTTTGGTTTGGAACAGCCTGAAGAACATCAGATAACTCCTGATCCTGTAAATGAGTTCTAACTTGACAAGAAAAGTGATGATTCTCGGCTTGTCTGGCAAACGAGGCAGTGAAAAGAAGCTGTGGCCTGGAGCTGCCCAGGCTGCTCTCTGAGCGAGTGCAGGCTGAGTCTGAGGTATGGGTGACTCTGACCATTCGGAACTTCCTGAATTTCCTGCACCTCGCCAAAACCCACAGCTGCACAAGTTCCCCTGTGCAGGGAGTTGCTGGTCCCAGTTCCCTCCTGGCTGGCTGCAGATACATCCCAGGGGTCAGGGTGGCATCAGACTCACCTGTGGAGCAGCAGCTCCCCAACCCCAGTTCTCTAACCTGGAGACCACGGACCTGACCGCTATTAATGGATTGCACAAAAAATAATTCAGTCCCAAAAAGATCTGTACAGCATCATGGTTATAAGGGGACTGATGGCTGAGTAGTGTGGCAGAAGGATCAAACTGTGGTGGTCTGGGAGAAAACCAGCAAAAGCCATGCAATAGATGGATGGCATTTAGAAAATAAGAACCAAACTCTCCAGTGGGGCTTTAGGAGGTTCTTTAAAATGCTGTTTATTGTATCTAGATGACAGAGCAATTTATGGATGGTGGGTAACAAGAGCCCAAGCCCACAGCCTATTGTCTCAGCTGTAGGCTCATTTGAAGCTAACTCTAGTTTTGTTTACAATGCATTGTATATTTTTTATTGCAGAGCATCTTAAAACATGACAACTAATCAATACTTTTACTTATAGCTTGTTATAATTACTTACAATACCATATTTATGTTATTATTATCTAATCACAAAATGTTATGTTACAGTTTAAGCTAGAAGTTCTTTTTTAGTTTTCTGGCAGTGGAAATTCTTTGAGATCTTTCTTTCTACTTGCAACATGGCATTTTTGTTTGCCTATAAAAATCTTTTTGCTTAGTAAAAACATTTTTTGTATGAAGTGAATTTATCCTTTGCTCTGAGTTATAAAAACCCTTTCCAACTCACTTGCTCTTTACCTTCTAGTTATCCAGTAAAACTGGCTCAACAATTCTTCTATATCAAAACTTACTGTAATTTCTATTCCTTCTTCAAATTCTACATTCAAAAATCTTTCTGTTATGCATACATATCTATGAGACCTTCCTGTCAAATCCTTATCCTTCCCAGCACTCCAGGCTGCTCTTGGTGATCCCAAAAGAGCCCAGCCTGTGTCTCTGTTGGTATCCATCACCCACGTTGTGTTTCTCTGGTGTTTTAGGTAAACAGAAGTACCTGTGTGCCAGCAGGAATGACTGCACCATCGACAAATTCCGAAGGAAAAACTGTCCCTCCTGCCGCCTGCGCAAGTGCTACGAGGCTGGGATGACTCTTGGAGGTACGGCTGGGTCCCCTCCTGGGTCCCTGCATGTCACTTGTGTATGAACAGGCTGGAAAATGAGGCTGATAAAACACTCAGGAAACGTTTGTAGGGTTCTAATACAAAGCTTTGAATTTCTATAGCTTTTTGTTTGTGTTTCAGGAAATGCATTTTTACCTGATTTCAAACCTTGTGAATCTAAAAAAATATATAAACAGCAGGGTGAGTTGATTCTGGCTCCTGGAGCCTCAGAGCAGAGCACTCTCCTCTTTTGATGGGATTATTCCAAGGCAGAAAGGGGAAATTTCTTGGTGAAATTACAACCTCAGTGTTTTCCTTTGCTGGATGGAAGCTGCTCCTGTGTCCCTGGTGAGGGTCCTTGTTAAAATTTGTCTCCATTCCCAAACCTGTAGCCCTACCAAAACCGACAGGGTGCTGATATCCAAAATCTGAGGTTTTCTGCTCATAGTCTATAAGCTAATGTTTATCACTGAGTGTCTTCTTGTTGAGTTCATTTGATGAAATCCTTCCCTGTGTGGTGAGGCCCTGGCACAGGGTACCCAGAGGAGCTGTGGCTGCCCCATCCCTGGAAGTGTCCCAGACCAGGTTGGACAGGGCTTGGAGCAACCTGGGACAGTGGAAGGTGTCCCTGCCCATGGCAGGGGGTGGAACTGGGTGATCTTTAAATGACCCTGTGATGTTACAGTGAGGAGGAAAATGCCCTGGAAGAGGGGGTTGGCAGAGCTGCCCCTGCTGGAAGCCCTGGATTGAGGGAGCTTTGCAGAGAGGAGCCCTGGCAGTGCCAGGCACAGCACAGGGGGACAGAGGCAGCCCAGGCTGGTTGGGTGTGTCAGCATTTTGGGTTAAATCTGGCCCCAATCCTGGGATGGGCCGAGCCTCCAGAGCTGCTGGGCTGCAACAACACTGTCCTGAAGGACTTGTTACTGAAGTGACTCTGGTTTGTGGCTCACCAAGGAGCAGAGGGTTTCATTTAATTTCCCCCCAAAGGTCCCAAAAGGCAGTGCAGTCCTATCTCCCTTTTCTTAGCTTACTTTTGAGTGCTTTTTTCTGGTGAAGTTTCCTCAAGCAGGAGAAGACATACATCAGTGTAACCCTCTTCTGCAGGACACACTGACAAAATTAATGCTAATACGGATATCCCGCTCCCTTCTTTTTTCTTCATCTCTTTGGGTCACCCTGACCTGTTCTGCCTGGTCTATTTTACATTTGGTTTGGATTGGTGTAAAGGCAATTGTTAAACAGGCAAGCTGGTGGTTGCCCACAGTAACCTTTCCCACAGTGGAGGCAGGGCATTTGAAATCACTCCCAAGCTCCAGCTCGTGGTTTTTAACTGGTGGTTAATTACAGTCACTGATGGGGCACATCCCAGAAGCCCTGCAGCTCTCCTGGGGGAGGAGGAGGAGGAGGAAGAGGAGGAGGAGGAGGAGGAGGAGGGGAGCTGACACACTGCGTGCCTTCTGCAGGCTCTGCTCTGGAACAGGATGGCAATGTGTTGAAGCACTTCATTATTGATTGAGATCACAGTGACCTGCAAGCTGGTATCCACTAACCAGGATCTTCTCTCTGTGGAGAGGAAAAAGACACTCTAGAGAGGGAAAAGAAAAAAACAACAAAAAAGAACAAAAAAACGGTGATAATGCTGTTATAATGTGTTGGGTCCTGCTGGTGTGCTGGCCTGTGCCCAGAATCCCACTGCATCTCTGCCTGCTGCTGGGAAAGAAGCTGCAGGGATTCTGCCAGCCCTGAGCCCAGGAAATGTCCTGGTATGGACACAGATGTGGAAATCCTGCCAGTTCTGATCCCAGGAAATGTCCTGGTATGGACACAGATGTGGGGATTCTGCCAGCCCTGAGCCCAGGGAGCATGTGAGGTGCCAGGGGCTCTTCCTGTGGGGAACTCCAGGCTCCTGTGCCCACAGTTAAAGCTGGCAGCCACTCGAGCTGCAACTATGTGGGTCCTGGCTGGAGCAAAAACTCAAAACACGTGTAATTCCTTTCATTGTTGTTTATGGTAGAGCTACAAATCTCCTGCAGTAACAGCCCAAAGCCTGTGAAAGCCCAAGCTTGAGGCATAGCTGTGTTCAGTCCTAATTCAGGTTCAGCTGCTGGGGCAGAGCAGAGCTCATGTCTCACCAACACAGTGGGTATTGATGTGAGCATTTCCAGCCAGAGGGAATCTGACACAATTTTTCCAGAGCTATTGCATTAGTTACAATGAGTGCTGTGTTGGATGTACTTGATTTTTCATCTTGTCTATCCTTTACTTACAGCAATTGGATCTTTATTACAACTTGGTTTGCTTGATTAAAACCCCTAATTTTATTGATTTTCTGTCCCCACGATGGGTATTTGTCACCTGTGACTCAATAACCCTTTTGCCTCCTACACAGCCACCCTAGTGACATTCCTTGCTCCTTGCTCCAAGGCATATTGTCGAATCTTTAGTGTCTTCATGGCTTCTGCAGTTTGCCAACACTATCAGCCCTTGTCTGCTGACCTCAGTCCGTGCGTTCAGTGATCATCCTTAATGCTGTTATAAATGAGAGACAGAAGTGTCGATATTCAGCCAAATTTAGATTGTTTTATTTGATAAAGAAAGAGCAAGCAGCGCTGGGGAATGTGAGGGGTCACCGCCCACTCCACGCTCCACCCAACCTTGGTTTGCAGCCTCTTCTTATACTGTGGGTTCTCGTTGTAATCAATAATTTTTTTGATTTTTGTTGTCATAAGCAGTGGTGGTTGAATAAACATCCTATACACAAAGCCTTTGGGTGATAATCAGTCACAGATTGCCATCTGGGCCTTGTAGATAACCACCAGGGAAGTTCTGGGAGTCTGGTTTTTGGGATAGACAGTACTGATTACACAAAGGTAGGAAGGGCTTTTTGGGAAGTCTGATTTTGCAAGCTGGTAGCTGATACAACTGATTTGGAAAACATAACAGAACATATTATAATGTAACATAATACAACATAATATAAGATAACAAGGTGATTTTAAACAGAATGATTTTATCATGTAATTTCCATTATCTAGTGCCCATGCTTCGCTTCAGAGCTTAGTATACTGGTTTATACAAACCCCAATGCTTTTGTGATTAACACGAATCTTTTATCAATTATCACAATGCTCATCCCTATTTTCCCATCCATACATTGCCATATGGGCTGGTTGAGTAAAAATGGTTAAGTCTGGTTTTGGCATGAGTGCAGCAATGAGCCACCCTTGTAAGAAACAAACCTGTCTGATGTTGTTTCAACCGTTCAAATTGCCTTTGAGATGTAGCACTAGAGGCTTTGCCATCATTCAGCAGTACTGTCTAAGATTACATCCTTCAAGTACTTTTCATTCATGTGTCCCTGATTGACTCAGATCTCTTAAATGTGTCTCCTACAACTGGTAATGTTATTATTATCAACTGAAATTGTTGTGCCAGACAAGATTGATAGCTTGACAGGTTCAGGTTTTGACAAGCCTTGTGTGAAGTTCATAAAAAGTGCAAAGGGCAGCAGGA
This sequence comes from Sturnus vulgaris, assembly GCF_052056855.1. Taxonomy (NCBI): domain Eukaryota; kingdom Metazoa; phylum Chordata; class Aves; order Passeriformes; family Sturnidae; genus Sturnus; species Sturnus vulgaris. The sequence goes on along the minus strand of NC_142256.1, from coordinate 11,199,248 downwards.
TATAAATCAAGTCCTGTTCAGCTCCTCAGTGTCCTGCTGGCAGCTGAGTTGATGTGTGCTGCGAGGGGCTGCAGGATCTCTCCATCATAGCCAGTGCAAGAGCAGCTTTTTCCAGGTCTCCATAACTTCCCTGAGTCCTGGCATCATGAAAATTGCTGCTGGAGCCCAGAGTGCTCCTTCCTCAGAGCTTTAGAAGTGCCTGTAAGGGAGGTGCTTAAAATGTGCATCGCTTTGGACATCACTCTGAGTGTGCTCCCGGGGCTTCTTGCACTGGTGAACGTTTTATTATGATCTATAATTGTGTCCTTTAAGCTTTTTTCCAAATCCATCCAGTAGTTCCCCAGCTTGCAGGGCTTGGGGCAGTGCTGTGCTGCAGCTGTACCTCGAGGCTCCCTGGGCCCCTTGTCCCCGCTGACAGGGACAATATTGGGAACATCCCAATATTGGTCACATGTCCTAAGGTTCCTCCCACCTTGAAGTGTAATGTAGATTCTGCCCAGCCTAGCTCATCCTAGAGTGAAAACATTACGGATGTCTTTAATTCCAATTTTTAAATTTTTGTTTCTATTACCTGCTGAGTAGGAGCCACCAGCACAAAGGCGTTTGGCACAGGTGACTGAGTAGAAGCCAGTAGGTTTCAGTGTATTCAGAAGTATTTCAGTGACCTGTGGGACAGCTGCTCCTGGCATGCACAAACCCAAGGCCCGTGTGATAGTGCAGTCATCACCCACTGTCACAGAGGAGTCTGGTTTGTGGCTGCAATCTCAGAGCCAGCTCAGTAGGTACTCACTGTCTTCTCACCTCAGTCAGGATCTTTTCATACTAGATAATTAAATATTAAGGAAAAAAACCCGAAACATTTAAACCAAACCATGTGTGTGTCTTATGCATGTTTGGCTTCACTCACACACACGACCTGAGGCACTGGTTATGTCTAAATGCAAACTCTGTCACAGGCTGCCCAAGGCAGTGGTGGAGTCACCATCCCTGGGGGGATTTGACAGATGTGAGGATGTGGCACTTGGGGATGTGGGTTAGTGGTGGCCTTGGCAGAGCTGTGACTTTGGAGGCCAGGGAGAGGAGGCTGTATCAAACTGATGGCCATCACACTGTGCTGCAGCACTGTTTTCCTCTCTCATTTATTTTTATTAATCCTTTCTCCTCCCTTTTTATGGTGAAGCTTGTCTTCATTGCCCGTGCAGCAGATCATACAGAGTACAGCGCTTAAAATCAACGTTTGGAGTTAATTTACTGAGCTGCACTTTGACTTGACGTTTTTATGTTTTGCTGCTTATTTTTCTAATTACAGCTGAAAGGAAATTCGAGATAAGTACCATATAATGAAGGAGACAAAACCCCAAGGACAAGTGGTTTGATGTTGTATTCCCTGCTGAAGGAAGCCATGGGGTTTTGTTCTCTAATTAGTTGGGGTTTGGATTTGGTGAGGGGTGGCAGTAGCAGGCCACCTGTGCTGAGCAATGTCATACTGGTATCAATGAGGGGAGCAGGGACTCTCCAAGACCTCTGGTATCACACCTCAGGAGTGCTGGTGTGCCTTGCAGACAGAGCAGCAGCTGTGGTTAAGAGCCAGGTGTGTGGGGAAAACACCTTTTTATGTTGGCCACAGAGTCAGCAGCTGCTTTGGTGCCCTTGCAGCCTGCCTGCACTGCTGATGAGGATGGTGAGGCTGCACAGACCCAGCTTGGGTCTGCTCCCCCTCGGTGGAGTGGCTGGCAGACGCCAGGGAAACAGCCCTGGAACCACCTGCTAGCTGCTGAAATTTCTGTAATATGTGTGTTTTCTGTAATATGTGTGCAGTGTGTTTAGCAGAGCCTGGCTGTGGGGCAGCAGGCATTGCAGGGAGAAGGCTTTTATTTCAGATGCATCCTGAATTCTACCCTGGTCTGGGATAGAACAATCTCACTCGGGCATCCAAGTGCAATGATTTTTCTCCCTGGAACATGATTGTGTATTAAGTTTATAATCTTGTATTGATAAACTCCTCTTTTTGATTGCATATGAGCAGTAGTTTGAGTTGAGTCACAACCTCTTCTCTCTCTTCCCTGGATCTTCCTCTCTAAGTGGGAGTTAGAGACTGGTGATGGCTGAGGATGTAAATGATGTTGGTTCTTTTCCATGTGAGATTAGCAATGGATTGGATTTTGTCACGCAGTGTGTTCTCCTCTTGTCCTTAGGTGAGAACTGCAATGCCAGGGCACTCCTTGGGCAGTGCCCACTGAGGGAGGAGCTGCTGCTGCTCATCACTTTTCCTTTCCTCATAGCTATAAAGGATGGAGCTAAGAAGCCCTGACTATTTTTAAATAGATTTTAAAGTATCCCACTAAACTCTGTTTCCCACAGCCCGCAAGCTGAAGAAGCTGGGTAACCTGAAGGCACAGGACGAGCTGGAGGGAGCCAGCTCATCCAGCCCCACGGAGGAGCAAGCTCCCAAGCTGGTGATGACACGTATTGATGGCTACGAGTGCCAGCCCATCTTCCTCAACGTCCTGGAGGCCATTGAACCTGGTGTGGTGTGTGCTGGCCATGACAACAGCCAGCCTGACTCCTTCTCCAACCTGCTGAGCAGCCTGAACGAGCTCGGGGAGAGGCAGCTGGTCTACGTGGTCAAATGGGCAAAGGCCCTGCCAGGTGAGAAGGAAAGCAAACAAATCCTCTCCCAGTTTCAAAGCCCTTCTGCAGTGCTGGGGGCAGGTGCAAAGGGGGTGGTCTGAAGCTCCTGGTCCATCACACAGCTCCTGGGGGGCTGTCTCCATGGCAGTGTGTGTGTCCCCTGCCTGGGAAGCAGCCTGGAGCAGCGTGGGACTTGTCCCTAGAGGGGCTGATGATGGGAGAGGGAACTGAGGGGTGATGGAATGTGCTGGAATCATACTCTGGGTTCCTTTAGCCCCTGGCCAATGATACCATGTGGGCACAGGGCACTTCCCCCCATGGCAGGGCTGCAGCTGGTCCAGGTTCAGGGTCCTGCTCTTCTCCCCCTCTCTCCATGGAGGTTTTGCTCCACTTCCAGGCTGTGTCTGCCAGCCCTGCAGAAGTGCCCTCTAGAACAAGGACTAGCCCTGTCCCAGGACCCACCTAAGTGATGAAAAGGGTAAATTGCATCATGGCAGAAGAGCAATGCAGAATCCCAAAGGGCTCTTCTTCTCAGGTTGCCCATGTGATAGCCTGGTGGGATATATTTATGATACCTTCAGAGAGGTAGTACAGGTCAGGAATTTTCCAGATGCTGGTCAGCAGGTGCAGTAAGTGGAGTGTCCTGGTGACTGATGTATTTATTGAGCTGGCACTGCAAGGTTGGTGACATGCTGCCTGTTCCACGCTGTAATCCTGGAACTGAGTGAGTGGGATTGTAGAGGGCTGAGCTCAGTCTGGGCACAGCAGGAGCCAGCTCACCTCCCAGCATCCCCGAGACTGGGGCATGGGGCCAGCTCCTGCCACCTCCTCCATTCTGGCCCCACTCCTCAGGGGACACCATAGAAAAGAGGGACCCCACTCCTTGTGTGTGTGGGGTGATAGAGCCAGAGGAGGAGACTGAGGCACAATAAGTTTGCCACTCTGCCAAATCCTGGTGATGAGCTGTGGTCAGGTGTCTGATGTCCCCAGGAGTTTAGCAGCCCCCTAGACTGGTGCTCCCAATGGGATATTGGTCTGAATACCCTAAAATAAGGAGTAGCCCATTCTGTTTCTGCCATTCTTGAGTCACTTGGCTTGTAAAACCAGGGAGAAATCCTGCTTCCCCTTTGGCTTATCTACACCAGACATCAAGATCAGACACAGAGACACCATCAAATACTTGGCATCCAGGACTGAGGCTCTACCACTGTAGTAGTGCTGATGGAAAGGGAGAATTCTTTGGAAAACGTTTTCTATCATAACCACCCCCTTATCATGGGGTTTTACTCTCCTGGACTGCACCTGATGCCCGACCCCTCAGTGTGTAGTGGGGTCAGCTGCTGCCCTGCTCCCCCCAGGGCCAGCACCGACTGTGCCAGGGTGGCATCTGGGGAAAGTTCATTCTCCAGCTTGTTTGCCTTGAAGAGCTCTCCAAGCCACAGAGATCCTTCCCTCAATGGGTTGTAATTATACTCTGGAGCTGTTAAGTTGTTTTAATATTTGATTGAAATAATGAATGATTGCCTTGAAACTCAATTAAATTTGCCTGTTTACAAGTATGCTGAAAAAACCAGCATTGGAGGTGGTGTAAGCATGCCTGGGTTTAACTCTGGGCTGCCATCTGGGACTGGTAATTTGAATTTAGTTGCTATTTTTGTTTCCCTTGCAATGTAGCTGAGGTTTCCATGCTCATTCCCACAGTTACTAGGTCAATGCAGTGTGAATGGGACAGAAACCAGAGCACCTGTACCCATGGCAGGGCTGCCTGCTGGCTCTGAGCATCACATTAAAATCCAGTTACCTAAATTTGGTGAAGTCCTAATGGGACTTTCTCCTCTCCTTGTGTCCAAAGTCGCATTTCTTCCCTTCCAGGGGCAGGTTTGTGCTTATCTATCCTTGATTTCCAGTCAAGGTGAGAGCTCCATGTCATAATTCATGTCCTGAGACATGCTGAGCTTGGGCTGTGGACTGACCACCTTGTCCTAAGAAAAGTGCTGCAGGAGAGCTGGAGTCTGCATGGACACAGCCCTGCAAACTGCAGGAACCCAACAGTGATTCATAACATGCCTCCCTCATTGTTTATTAGGATTTCGCAACCTGCACGTGGATGACCAGATGTCAATAATCCAGTACTCTTGGATGGGCCTGATGGTGTTTGCTATGGGGTGGAGATCCTTCACCAACGTCAATTCCAGGATGCTTTACTTCGCTCCAGATCTGGTCTTCAATGAGTAAGTGCTAAACAACAACAGCCTAAAGCTGAGCTTTAGGTCAGCCCAGGTGACAAACTACACTTTGAGCACTTACACTGAGCCCAGCCCAGCCTGGCCATGCCCAGCCTGCTCCCCACTGCCACCACCCGTGGTGACCTCCAGGAGCAGTGAGGGCTCTGTGGTGCCTCTCTGGGTCCTTCTGCCTGCTCCCTCAGCCTTGCTGTGGTGCTGACACCCACCAGGGCAGCAGCAGAACCTGGTAGGGGTGAGGGCTGCTCCATTTCTGCCTTTCTGCCACAGGGTTTGAATTCCAGTTTCCAGCTCTGTTGGGCAGCTGGGGTGAGCAGAGATAGAGACAAAATGTACTGTGAGATCCTGGTGGGCTCTCCTTGATGTCCCATCAGCTTAGAGCTGGGGAGGGCTTGCTGGCATTCAGATAGACGAGCCTGAACCCAATAACCAAGCACAACAGCAGGCAAACCCCCACCTGAGAGCTCCAAGTCGGCCTCATATCCCTCACAGACAGAAATGTTTGGGAAATCATTGCAGTCACTCTTCAGACAAATGCTGCAAGTCACTTGTAGCCATCTGTGTCCAGTGGGGATCACACACAGACATTTTGGAAAATGCTCCCGTCCTGCATGTGGCATCCCTGGGACAGAGCTCTTGGCAGGAGGGTTTGCTGGGTCAGGGAGTGCCCTCCCTGTCACACACGGGCACTCTGGGCTCCGTGCCATCTGTGCCCGTCTCACCCTGCCAGGTACCGCATGCACAAATCCAGGATGTACAGCCAGTGCATCAGGATGCGGCACCTCTCCCAGGAATTTGGGTGGCTTCAGATCACACCCCAGGAGTTCCTCTGTATGAAGGCTCTCCTCTTCTTCAGTATTAGTAAGTAACCACACCCCGCCCTCCACAGAGCTCCAGCACCCGCTGCTGCATTGCCCTTGAGGCATCTGGTGCTTTCCCTGTGCCTGGACTTTCACTTTCCAGGAGGAAGCTGGGGATGTCCCTGCTTCACCCTTCCTCCTGCTCTCTTGTTGTTGTCACTCTCTGGGTTCCTCTCACTGTTTCCTTCCCATCCCACCCAGTTCCAGTGGATGGCCTGAAGAACCAGAAGCTCTTCGATGAGCTCCGCATGAATTACATTAAGGAACTCGACCGTATCATTGCCTGCAAGAGGAAGAACCCCACCTCCTGCTCGAGGAGGTTTTACCAGCTCACCAAGGTCCTGGACTCCGTGCATCCGGTAAGAGAGGACAGGGGTATGTCCATCTATGCACATAATGTCCATCTCAATGCATAAGAAACAATATAAAAAAGAAACTTCTCACGGTGAGAGTGATCATTCCCTGGGACATCCTCCCCATCATGGGAGGAGTTCAGATGCAGCTGGAGGGAGCACTGGATAGTCTCATCCAGGCTCCCTTTCCCTCTGTCGTGTGTCTTCCCAGAGAAAGCACTGCCCAGGGACTTGTTTAACCAGCTCTCTTCCTTCCCCAGATTGCCAAGGACCTGCATCAGTTTACATTTGATCTCCTGATCAAGGCACACATGGTGAGCGTGGACTACCCGGAAATGATGGCCGAGATCATCTCTGTGCAGGTTCCCAAGATCCTGTCTGGAAAAGTCAAGCCTATCTACTTCCACGCACAGTGATCTTTCAGAGGGACCCCCGTGCTGCCACCCCCATTCCAGCCATCTCCTGCCTGTTACTTCTGCACTACTGTCCTGCAGTGCCTTGGGGAATCCCTCTGCAGCAGTGGCCAAGGGGATGGGCAGTGACAGACGTGCTGGGATTCCTGAGATGATTATTTTCCTGAGGTACCTCTGAACTGAACCCCTGGCGCTGGCCTCTGCCTGGCTCCAGCTGCTCACGGTGCTGGACAGGGACTGGCAGGGCAGTGGCACCACCTGAGTGTTCTCCTCTGTTTGTCACTGTGACTCCAGCAGCCCAGGGCCACGGGGCAACAGGAAGAGTGCCAGCAGTTGGTGAGTTTGGGGTGGTTTTTATAAAAAGAACACAACACAAAGCAGGTTGCAGCTCTGTGTTTGCCTGTGGGTTTTGTTGCCAGCCTCCTTCCGGACATTTTGTTTGCATTATGGTGCTGGGAAGCAGATAAGTTCAAACATTGCAGAAGACAAGCAGAGCAGAGCTGGGGGACAAATTTGTGGCTGAGTTCACAGGCCCTGCAGCCACTGTGGGATCTGCTCTGGTCAGCTCGGCCCTGGGACCTGCCTGTGCTGCCAAGATGTGAGGATGGAGTGGACAGGCTGCCAAGGAAGATCACCTTGGAAATCTCCCAACGGCGGCTGGCTCCTGTTTTCCACCTGGAATATTTTTCCTATGGCCTGTCCAGCTGGGTCTTGGTCTGCCCTGCAGACTCCTGGGTGCTCAGCAGTCACATTCCTGTCCTGGCCAGCTGCTGCTCCCTGGCAAACCCACCTCTGAAAGTGCCTGATGCCCTCGGACCTCACACCTGCCTGGCTCCCCTGGGCACCTGCAGCCCCTGCCCTACACCTGCTCTGCTCCTGTCATGGCTCTGCAGATCTGGGATTCCAGCTATGCTATTTCCCTTCATTTGTCCCAAATATTTTATTTTTTCCAGTGCCAGCAGATGAGTGTTCTGGAGCCAAGACCAAGGCCAGGGTCTGTGAGACCTGTGGGACCATGGGACTCCTCTCTGCATCCTGTCTGTGGGGAGGTGGCTGTGGGAACTGGCTGGAGCCACCACGGCGCTTTGGGGTCAGGAAGGGAAACACCAAGAGGCCCCCTGCTCTTGGAAGCAGCACTCACAGCTCCTGCTGATGGCAGTGGCAGATGGCAGCCCAGGGGGACACCATGGTGAACTCACTGTCCCATGTACACGGTCCTGTATGCACCACCCCACCTACCCACCATCCTTTACACCACCCCAGCCATACACCATCCCTTACACCACCCTCTACACACCATCCCTTACACACCATCCCTTACACACCACCCACACCCATCACACCCATACATCATCCCACACACATCACACCCATACATCATCCCACACACATCACACCCATACACCATCTCATACACCATCCCATACACATCACACCCATACACCATCCCTTACACACCATCCTTTACACCACCCCAGCCATACACCATCCCTTACATCACCCTCTACACACCATCCCTTTACACACCATCCCACACCCACACACACCATCCCACACCCACACACACCATCCCACACCCACACACCCAGCCTGTTCCCAGCACACACACAGTGGCCAAGCCTGCATGCCCTGTGATATTTTAGTTCCCCTGTTCCTGCACATCCTGAGTACATCAAAACCACCTGCTCAGACTCAGACAGGCTGTCAGTGACCCTGTGGGTCACACATCCCATCATGGGCTGTGACATGGTCTGCCATTACCAACCCAGACATCTACAAGGGATCCTTGTGCCAGCACAGACAAACAGCAAACTCTGCACCCTGCCAGGGCAGTGAGCCCACCCAGAGCCCTGTGCCCACCCTGTGCCCTGCTTTCCAGGGAATTCCATCATGGTGCAACTGCTCCTTTACATACTTGGAGTAAAACAAACAATTTCCCTGATACTTTCCAATTTTTTGATGAGATTTTCATTATATGAAGGAGTGGGGAAAAAGCCCCTATTGAAGGGGAGGATCTTTCTTTGCAATGGTTTTCCTTCCTGTGCTCAATATGGCTCTGATCCTGCTCCTCCTCCTGAAATCCTCTCATGTAGGGAGCAGCAGAATCCATAGGTGAGCTTCCTGGCTGGCAGCCAGTGGGTTACTTCTCTTAGAGCCTCCCCTGTGCCAGGGGGCTGCTGGCAATTTCAGTGCTGATGTGAGCTACAGATATTTGCAAATGAACCAGTAAAAATTCCAGCTGGTGCATCCCTGTCTTCTGGAAATTTCCCTGGTTCTTCACAGCAGAGCTCAGTGAGCAGATGAGTGGTGAATCCCAGTCCCTGTTACCAGCTTGGGATGGCTCCAAGCAATTGGAACAGCAATTTGGGAGAGCTTTGTGCTTTACACAGGCTGGTGGCAGTAAAGGTTTTGTTGGTTAATGAGTGTGGCAGTGTCCTGCTGGGCGTTCATCTGCTGGGAGACTGGAAAGAGGCCAAACCTGGCGGGGATTTGCCCACCCTGCTTCTCATGTGAATGAGAAGTGGGGGAGCAGGGGAAGGATTCTGCCCGTGTATCACCTGCCCTGGCTGTGTCACCTGGTGTGAAGCTGCTCTGGACAGTGAGAGCTGAGAGGGGCAGGGGCTCACGGGGAGCACCCCCAGCCCAGGACAGAGGGGCAGTCAGGGGCATTGAGGTCATGTTCTCTGTCTCTCCAGTATCACAGTACACTTCTGCAACTTGTTCATTTAAAAGTTGTGTTTCTACAATATAATTACCAGGAAATGTGGGAGCCAGGACTTGCAGCACCTGTGTGTGTATTTACTGGGGGAATTAATGCTGTTTCCATGTGGATTTTCATGAGCTGCTGCAGGAACTGGGGAAGAAGAGGCTTTAAGAAATACCAAAGTCCAACTCCTGCCATTTATCTTTATGCTTTTTGTTTTCTTCTGCATTTTCTTGTCTACTTTTGCTTTAATAAAGCAAGGAGAATTTCACCGTGTTCAGAGTCCCAAAGAAGCTGTCCCTGAGGCTCTCCTGGGGCTGGCTGAGCCCTGCAGTGAGGATCCCCTGGGTGTCACAGCTGAGAGCCAAACATCTCCACGTTCCCTGTGGATTCCCTGACTCTGCTCTGGCTCATCTCAGAGGTGTGGGGGGGTTCTGAGCTGGCTCAGTCTGGCTCAACCCAAGGCAGCAGGTGGAGGACAAGGGATACAGACATTGGCATCTCCCTGGGAGCAGTGTTTGTGCATGGATGGGCACCATTCCATAACAGAGGGTGTGGGATAAAGGATGCTGCCTTTAGTGAGGGCAGGAGGGATGATTCCTCAGCCCTGTGTCATGCCAGCAGCAGTGAGACAGATCAAATGGTGCAGTGACATGGAGCATTCCCAGGGCAGGGATCACTGACCTGTGCCCACCTGAGCCTGCCAGGCTCCTGCCAGCACCCCCTGCCTCAGCAGGAGCAAGAGCCAGGCCAGCAGCTCTCTGCTTGGAGAGGCTGTGTTGAGTCTGGAGAGCTGGCAGCATCCACATGCCACTGCCATCATGTCCCAGAGGCCCTTGGTGCTTGGCTCAGGGAGCAGGGTGCTTGGTGAGGGATGTGGAGCTGGGGCAGGACCCTCCCTGCAGTCCCATCCTTGCTCTGGGCTGTGGGGTTGTCACTGTGGTCTCTAGGGAATGCTGAGGACTATTCTGGTGTCACCAGGTGTCACCTGCCTCCAGCCAGCCCGAGAGCCCTCACAGTCACCTCCCAGCACCAGCCAGCCCTGCAGTCCCCCTGGTGTCCCTCCCCTTGCTGAGCTCTTGCCCTGGATGTTTCAATAACATAATGTATGCTAAAATTATCTATTTCTATATAAAATAAAGGCATGGCCCATTTTCTATTGCTAAAGATATCTATTTAGTGACATGCTCTAAGAGTCCTCTCTGGTTGCACACTGAGGTACTGGATGCTTTGCAGGAGATGAGTCAGAACGTGCCAATTTAATGGAGACTTTTAATTATTTTTTGGCTGGGTGCTGCCCAGTTTGCAGAAGTCCCCCCCTTTGTGGCATGCACAGAGCACACACTGGCATAGGCTGGGGTTGGTATCAGCTTCTCCAGCTTTCCTGTGTCTTCTTGAGCTTAGACAGGGACAGTGTTTGCATTTGGGGAACAACAGGGTGTCCCTTGTTTCTTCCCTCTTTGACTTGCACAAAATGTCCTCACATTCGGGCGGAATGCTGGGGCTACAGAGAGTGTCTGTGTTTGCAGGCTCAGGGCTGGCTGTGGGCAGGCAGGGTGTCCTTCCAGGTGGGTCAGAGCCTCCCTTGCCCACTGGCACCTGCTCCCTGTGCTCATTCCCTTCAGCAGCAAGGGGACACTGTGCTCGTGACTCACAGAGTAAATCTCTGCACCCACATAAACCCTTAGCAAGTGGATAAAAAGCTGCTCTCTGTGCCGGATATTTGGTGTTCTGTGGAAATTTTATGCTGTTTCTCTTTGTTAACATGTCTCTGTAATAATAAGAGTTCTCTATTTGATATATTTTACTTTCTTTGTAATAAGCCAAAAAGCTCATTGCTGGTGCCTTTTTGCCTGGGGAGGCCTCCCAGCCCACAGCTATGTTCCTGGGAGTAACAAAGGCCAGTGTCTGCAATTGCTCCTTCCACCAGAGCAGGGGGAAAGAGAGAAGCCAGAAGAAAAAAAGCCAGCAGCCTTGGAATGGCAGAGAGACTTCGGGGTCTCTCTGGTTCTTTCCTGGAGCCTCCAAGGTGAGGCTGAGCATGATGCTGGGGATGCCTTGGCCCCATTTTGGTGGGACTGTGACCCTGGAGACCCCACAACACGTGGTGCAGGTGCAGCACACACAGCCTGGTCTGGCCCAGTTTGGAATCACAGTGCTTTGCCCAAATTATAGCATTACCTGAGGGTAAATTCTCCCAGAGAAGGAATTGGTGGATTGCTGACACAGCTGTTTTCTTGTTTTTTATTTTCTATTTTTTTAATTGGAACTGAATGCATTGGATAAGGGAGAGCCCCAAGAGTGTTCTGGTACCAGATGCTGCTGGGGCCACTGGGGTGCAGGATGCCCTGGGGACAACTGCAACTCACAAGTCCCCTGTGGGACTGAAGGACATTTATTTGTGTAACCAAAGAGAGGGGCCTGCCTGGCACCCAGGTAAAGAAACCAATGACACCGTGCTGGGGGTAAATGAAAATTCCCATTTCTGTTTTAACCCTGCCTGGGGCCCACACAAGCCCCCAGCCATGCCACGGGGTGGCCCTTCATGCTTGCTGTTCAGTTCTTTTTGTAACCTGAAAATCTGCTGTTGTTCTGAGTCCAATAAATGCAGAATCCGGTTTGCTGGAGCTCTAGCCTCTGCCTGCATTTGGCTTTTGTGTTGATTTTTGTGCATGAAATCGCTGTGGGTGTGATGGCTGCCAGCAAGCAAAGGCACTGGGAATCCATGGGTCATTTGTCAGTAGATGAGGCTGTTCATTGGGTCATTGTAGGCTTCCTTTCACAGTCAGAATTCGTAATTAAATTAATTACATCTGAACTCATAATTCAATTACATATCAATTGGCTAATCCTTTCATATATTCCTTTTTTGGGTCTTTTAAATTGAATTTCAGTTGATTAATGTATTTCTCAAAGCAAGGAGCTAATAAAGGCCAGTGTCCTCCTGCTCTTGTCATTGTTTTCGGTATCTTTATGAACAGTAGTAAATCCATTGTTCTGGAACGTCTTTATAAAATTGACCTATGCTCTCCAAGTAATAAAGAAGACGCTTATCAGCCACTTAATTCAAGGCACAGATGTGAATCCTGCCCAGGGCCAAGATTTGATTCATGGAGACAAAGCAAAGAGCTTGGGGAAAAAAACCAAAACAAACCAAGAAACTCATTGGGCCACAAATAGCTGGCAATGCCTCATGTGTAATTGCACAGCAGCAGTCCACACACCGTGCCCCATGGGCTGAAGAACAGTGTGCCAAGAGAACAACAACTCTTGGGTTTGTCATCTGCAAGGAACCTGGTCCCAGCCCTTGCTCTGAGTCACAGTGAAAAATTAATGTGTTCTTTTCAAAATTCACCCTTAACGGACACTGAGCAGGCTGCAGTTCCTCGGGGTGGGTTATTGGGTACCTGCCAGCATGTCAGCTCCCTTGTCACCTGCCAAATGGCCACTTGGACACCAATGTCCCCAGGAATATTCAGGAGCCACTGGTCCAGCACCTCATGGGATGATGGACTTGATCCCTCCCTCAGTGGCTACACATCCTGGGCTTACACTGGTCTCTGATGGCCCCAAACTTGTGTGGCTTGAGCAGTGTCTGTGGCAGCACAGTGAGGCCACTGGTTGGGGCTGCTGGGACAGAAGTAGCTGAAGGACAAATTCACCTCACTCAACTCCTCCTGCCCCGTTATGCTCCAGCCACCTCTGCTGCACATCCTGCATCCCCCACCCTGCACCCTGCATCCCCCCTGCACAGCTCACCAGCACCTGCAGGGCACAGGGAAGCTGCTCACCTCCCTGACCATTCCTGACTGGCAGCATGGTGACAGCCACCATGCCAGCACTGGGGATGAGCCACATGCCAGCAGAGCTGCCCTTAGAGCTGCCTTGGCTCCCCAGCAGAGCAGCACACCAAGCTCACAGGAAAAACTCCAGTTGCCATGAAGAAGTCAACTGAAAACATGAAAACACCATGAAAACCCCAGAATGGCCCCATGCTTTAAAGTCATTTATTTGTTCTTGTCCTCGTGGCAAAAAGCGAGATATTTTTAAAACAGAAAGAAGTTCTATTTCCTAAAATTTGACACGAGTTGTGTCAAATAGCTCTTTCAGCAGTGGTTCCCCTCCCTGTGGCCAGGGAGCAGTGTGACCCTGCTGTGCTGGCAGCCAGCCCTGAGTGCCTTCCGTGGTGTCAGGGCTGTGCCCACGCTCCCAGGACGAGCCAGTGGCAGCCACAGACCTCGGGAGGGTCACACTGCCTGGAGTGCTGTGACAGGAGGGACATCAGCCAGCACTGGGGTTTGCTCCTTACCCTGCTCTGCCTCTCTTTGCCAGCTGTGGGCAGGTGCCAAGGGGAGGGCAAACAGGGCATACCTGGCATGCCATGCCCTGTGTCCCATCCCACAGGAGCAGGGTGGCTGCAGTGGCACGGTGTGGTGGCCACCAGGAGAGCCTGTGGGGCCAAGGCACTGAAGGGAGCTGGGGTGTGCAGGACACAGAGGGGGAAGGATGGACTTGCCTCTCTGAGCCCTCGTGGGCATGGCCACATTTTATACAGGATTTCAAGAACCTTCAGAACGTCTGCCTTGCACTGGCAGAGGCTCTTAAAGCACTTCTTAAACTTCTGAAAACACAGAAAATGGAAAACATTATGGCCTTTACGGGTTCAAAGCATCTCCTGATTGTTTAAGCCAATCACAGGATTTTTTGGAGGCCTGACCTGATTTACAGCCATGTGTACGGGCCAAGAAACCTGCTAAGGGCTGCCAGGAACCCGCCCAGCACAGGGAGCTGCTCCCAGCTCGGAGCATCCAGATGGGTAATGGTGCAGTGGGATGGGTCAGGGAGAACTACAGAGCTGAAAACTCCAGCTCTGATCCTCCAAGGACTCCCACGTGGGTGGATTCCGGCGCCTTCATGGGTCTCTGTGCAGCACATAAATTTCAGATGTCAGTGCTCCACTAAGTATATTTCAATTCTAAATTTATCACACAGATGTGTCTGCTGCAGAGTCTTGGGCCTCTTCAAACTCTTCCTCTGGGAAGAACTTACTGAGGCTCGGGCTCAAGCTTTGGAACTGCTTGTTTTGTTATCTTCTCTCTATAAAAACCTGAAAGGTTTCACTTGTGCTGGAAAATAATTTTCTTGCTCATATTAAATCCAAATGTTTTCTGTAAGAAAGCAAGCCAGGCACCTGTGGGTTGGGAGACAAGGATTATTGGGGCAGTGCCTCCAGTTCATTAGCACTTCATACGAGGCCTAATGAGGAAAGAAAACAGTTTTGAACACATCCAGCCCTGGAAAAGTTACACCCCCACAAGGAAACTTTTGAGAGAAACGAGAAGCCAGAAAAAACAAAGCAGGAAACCCTCCAGCTGCTGCTCCAGGTGCATTGTGTCCATGCCTGCCCTGGGAGTGCTCTGGCTGCCCGGGCTGGGAGCCAGGGCATGGCACAGACCTCTCAGAGCTGGCAAACCTGGCCAGTGCTGCACCAGGAGCCCGCAGGCAGGGGCTGAGCTGCACAGAATAACTGCAGGAGGATCCCGAAAGCAGCAACCAGCTCTGAGCAGACTGTGGGTGGGAATGCTCTCCTTCTCGAGCTGGGGACCCTCGTGGCTGTGGGAGCAGCTTGGCTGTCCCCAGGCCACCAGGAACACCCTCTGGAGCTGTCACCTCCTTCAGGCTTCCCCAGAAATGCAGGCTCCAAAGCCGGCTGTGAGATTCCCGTGCCAGAGAGAGAAGCTGTTCTCTCCTGAGAGAGGGCTTGCTTAAAAAACCAATCACTGGTGCACAATGTTAGAATCAAAAGGTGGGGGAAAACAGATGTGAGGGGAAAACAGTGCTGGATATATGGAAAAAAGCCACTGGTGGTGACAGGAAAACTGGAGTTTCAGTGACCCAT
This sequence comes from Sturnus vulgaris, assembly GCF_052056855.1. NCBI lineage: Eukaryota > Metazoa > Chordata > Aves > Passeriformes > Sturnidae > Sturnus > Sturnus vulgaris. The sequence goes on along the minus strand of NC_142256.1, from coordinate 11,184,145 downwards.
GGCACAGAACGCTGTCCAGGTACTGTGGCAGTGCAGGAGTATTCAGCCTTGGCAGGGCAGCTTCTCCAGTCAGAAAAATGCAGAAAACCAGCACTGGGGACTGCAAACCCGGAGTGGGGCTCTGCCAGAACCCAGGGCACTGCCAGTCCCATGGACACAGCCCTGTGTGGCCACCCCAGGGCACAGAGCTGGACCCTGCAGAGGGGACAGCAGTGGGGCAGAGCAGGAACAAAACACACTGAGATGGTTGTTTTCACTTCATGGGAACTTTATAAACACTTGCAGTAACCTAAGCTTGTACACATCACAATGGCTCCAGGGCTGATGATGGGGGGCTGCTGTGCTGTACATGGCGATCCCACATTTCCAGCTGGGATCTGTCACTCCTGGGCCACTGGCAGCAGGGACTGTGCTCACAGCAGCAGGGATTGGGCCTCACAGCAGCAGGGACTGAGCCCCATGGCAGCAGGGATTGGACCCCACAGCCCCCTGCCAGCACAACCAGCATCCCCCACCAACTGCTGGTCCCCAGTGTTCAGCTGCACCCACAGGTGCAGAAAAAAAAATCAGCACAGACACACAAGTGACAAAAAACTTTGAAAGGACACCATGAAATAGTCTGCAAGAAGCTGCCTCTCCCCACTGCTCACACTGTCAGACTGAAACCCAACCACATCTGGATTCTCCTTACCCACGGAGCCTGGCTCTGTCCTGGGGGTCTGTGCTGGCAGTGGGCACGAGCAGGAGGAGGATGTGACAAGCCACTGCTCCTGCAGAATGTCACCCCAGAGCCGTGCACATCAGCAAAACCCGAGGAGCTTCCCAAACTGACAGGCTCGAGAGGTCTCCAAACATCAGCCCAAAGCAAGAAAAAGTTGGGAAATGCTGGCCTTTTGTGTGGGAGCCACAGGCACGACACCCCAAGGGGGCCAGGGGCTGATGTGCTGCAGGCAGGTGGCCCCACTGCCAGGCTGGTCAGAGCAGATTGCTCCAGCTTCAGGTCCATCCCACCTGTTCAGAGATCCCTGATCAGACCCACCGTGCCTTGTCCTTGAGCCCCTGCTGAGGGGCTGCAGCAAGAGGGACCCAGCACAGCCCCAGGTGCTGCCAGATGTGGCACAGCCTCAACTGCCACAGCACAGGGCTGGTTTGGGTTTAAAGCCACTTTCATGTGCCAGGCCTAAAGGAGGGAGCAGTGCTGAAGCCAAGGGAGTGAGAGCACCATGGACATGACACACGTGAGCGCCGGTGTGTGCCATTCAGCAATAAGAGACACGAGGTCACACAGGCAGTGCCAGGAGGTGGGAAGGACCTGCTCCAGGCAGGACACAGCACGCTCAAGGCATGGAGCACCTGGGAAGCAGCTGTGGGAATGTTTGGCCACTGTTTTGCAAATGCTTTCAGTGCCTAAAGAAAACCATTCAAAAGGGGAGAGTCATCTTTGGGAAGGTGGAGGAAGAGGGGAAGCAGCACAGCCTGGAGCTGGGCCCTGGTGGCAGCTGGAGCAAAGACAAACCTCTACTGCTACAGAGGTCCTGGCCAGGGACATCTCCCAGGCCAAGGGACATCATCCACAGGGCCATGGCTGAGGGACAGACAGGGCATTTTGTACTGGAAATGAATAAACAAGCAAACGAGAAACTGGGAAGTTCTAAAAAAACCAATGGGTTTGACCCACGAACAGTGAGTTTCAGATCCTCAGCACCTCTGTGCTGGCCACCACAATCACCCAGGATGGAGACTTCTTGGTGGGCCTGTGAGAAGTGGATCTGGTGGGAGTGTGGCTCACATGGAAGAGGAGGCAGTGGAGGAAGAGGAGCACCTGCTGCTCCCTTCCCCCAGCTGCACCCTTGGAGGCTGCTGACCTGAGGGTGCTGCCTGAGAGCTGACCCCAGGTAAGGCTGTGGCCATGGCTCAGGCCAAGCCCCTGGCCAAGCTGTGTCTGTCACGCGGTGTTCCAGGCCAGGGATGTTCAGGAGGAGATGAGGAGATGAGGAGACATCCCACAGAGCTGAGCACAGTGGTTCCCCTGTCCCTGCCCAGCCTGTATCACCATGGGCAGCGTCACCAGGCATGGCTGTCCCACACACTGACATTCACCAAGTGAGGAACACGAGCACAAAGGAAGGCGCTTCTCAGGGCAAGGAGGGACTGCAGCTGTTTTGCCCTTGCATCCAAACACGGGGACTCAGCCCTTGTGCTGTCCAAACACCCTTTTCAAGGTGTGTTTCCCAAAAATGAGCAGGTGAGCAGGCGGTCCGTGTCCCCAGCCCTGCCCATGCTGCCATCAGCTGTGCAGGCACACACTGGCACTGTCACAGCCTGCAGGGAGGAGAGGTGGGAGGGCAGGGAACAGTTCAACACACATGTGTGGGCAGGACCTGCTCTCCATCGTGGTCTCCTTCTCTTAATTTCTTGAGCCACTTGTGGCTCGGAAATCATCGTCTGGTAAGACAGCTGCTCTCCAGGGCACTGGGGCTGGCAAGGCTCAGCTCTGACTCCTGGGTCACAAGCACAGAAAGTCTCCTGGGTCCAGCTGGGCTGAGGTGTGCTTACAAAGCCTGGGAGAAGAAAACAAGCTTCATGTTCTGTGCAGCAGTGCAAATCCACCAGTAATGGCAGAACCACTGGACTCCCACAACCCCATAACTGCTGACTTTGTATTACATGTCTGCTTTCAGTTTATTATTTGATTTGTCACTATTTGTTGGTATAAAAACGTACCTTTGTCCTCAGCTCTCATCAATTGGAATCCTGCCTTGTGGCGATGAAGAACTGGATAAAAGGAAGTACAAGAATAGAGAAAAAAATGAGTGCAAGGAGCAAGCTCCAGCTCAGCTCCACAAGCTCCTCAAGGCTGGGTAATGGACAGGGAGAGGTCTGTCTGGCAATAGAACAAATGTTTTCTCTCTCAGTACCAGCAGCAGAAGTTCTCAGACTTACACACAAACCTGCTCTCCCTTGGGCAGAGGTTGGCAGCTTTTCAGAGCAGGAAGCTGAGGCTTATTTGGGCAAATATTATCACAAATGGTACCTGCTGCCACTCAGAGCCGAGGGCTTTGGTGTCCATGCTGTGTCCCCATAACCTCCCAGCTCCCTGTCTGCACACCCCCTGTGCTGGACCAGCCATGCTCTCTCAGCAGCTGCTGGGACCTAACCAGCCCTCATCACCTCACCCACGACCTGATCCTTTCACAAAGCCTGAGTACAACAGGTACTACACCACGCAGTAACAGGGATCCTCAGGGATGTTTCTCACTTGGCAGATTTAACTTACCAAGTCTGTATCTGGACTCACATTTTACACTTTGTGCTCTTTGTTTAGTCTCAGCATTTTAGCTGAGCCCCATCTGCTGTTTGTGAGGGTGAGACAGGGCAGGCCTGGGGCTGGGGCTGTCTGTGCTGGCTCTGCCTCAGAGGGAGCACCCTGTGCTGCAGGGCTGCTGCTACCTACGTGCCACCTTCCCCCTGCCAGCCTTACCTGCCTGTTCTTCGGGAAGCTGTCTCAAAGAATTTGGTCCTAGAGGCCACCCTGCAGATAAAACAGGAGAAGTCTCTCTTTTAATTTGACCTGGCAATTTGATAATGAGATCTGCTCCGTGCCAGGGGAATGAGCTGCAGCATTGGCAGAACCGCAGAGATCACCTCCAATTGACAGATCTTCTGCCAAAGCATAGCTGGGCTCCTTCTGAGCCTGCTCCACCCTCACATCATCTGCCAGCACTCTGGCTGGGCTGCTTATAGAACCATGGAATCATTTAGCCTGGGAAAGAGCTCCAAGATCATGGCGTCAAACACCACCACACCAATTAAACCACAGCACTGAGTGCCACATCCAGTAATGATTTCCGTGCTCTTGACGATAATCCTATGTGCATCCATCCCCTTTATGGTCTTCCCTTCAGTGTTTATGTGCTCCCACCCATGCTCAAGAAAGAGAAGTTCTCCCAGGTAATTTAGGCACAGAGTTGACCCTCATGGCACCTTTTGCTTTCTTTCAGTTAATTCCCACTAAAGCCAGCGGGGTTTCTGACTCTCTTAAAATCAGAAAGAAATCTGAGGATGAGATGAAGCTGAACTCCATTCAGTTTTCTGAAGAAGATCCAAGCTGGATCTTGTCCTGCCTCAGAAAGTGTCTGGTTTGCTGGGGACAGGCAGGGAGGGGCTGAGCTCCACCAACTCAGGAACAGCAGGGAAGGGGATGGTACAAGGCTCAGCCCTGGGGCTGTGCTCCAAAGCTTTGTGTTTGCCTTCATTGTGGCCCCACTCCCCTCCCTGGCCGTGCCCTCTGCTCAGCTTTCCAAGTGACACTCAAATCTGCACTTGCACCGGTGCCAAGGGGACATCCACAGGTGCCACTGAGCGCCCAGGTGTCCCCACCAGCACCATGCACCCACCACAGCTGCTGGCTTACACAGATGAGGGCATGTCCTCTGCTGTCCCTGCTATCAGATCTGGCCTCTGTTCCAGCTTTGGAGGGATGGGAGTCCGGCACGGTGGATCTGGAGGTCTCACAGGGGGACGCATTATCACGGGCTTATCACCATGGGAACGTGGCTTAGGGACACCGTCACAGTCACCTGAGGGATGGAGATGATAAACACTGAGCAGGAAGCTCTGGCAGAGGCCACATATTTATGAAGGGGCACTGAACAGGTCTGCGGGTTTAGTTCTGTCCCTCTGCCTCAACACTCTCTCACTGACAGTGGCCAATAGACAGAATGGAGGGACAGATCCAGGGAAAGGAAGTTCCCACACTACCTGCCCCAGAACAGCCTTCCTGGAACAGGGGATGGAGCAGGACCTGCAAGGACAAACTCAGTGTAGTTGCTGGCTGTGAAGCTGATACTTCCTGGGAACGATAAGTGTTCTTAACCAAACCCTGTGCAGTGCTGCTCTGTGAAAGGGAGAAGAGCAGCACAAACTGATGATTCCTGTGGCTGAGCTTTCATCCTGGACAGTGACACTACCTGTCCTCTCCTCGGCTGCTTTTCTTCCCCAGGATCCAGCCCACCTTGCTATTCACTTAACCCTTCAAAGTCTTTAAGAGTCAAGTCAACAATGAATGAGTGTCAGACTTTACCTGTGCCTACGCCCTTAGGCTGTTCTGGTCTCCCAGCCCCTCCTGCTGAGCTACATCGAGAGGACTCAAGGGGAGAAGCCCACCAGCTGGCCCAGGGAGGGTGGACTCAGCACCTCAGGCTTGTCCTGGGAGCAGGGCACTCCTGCCTGGCTCTGGTGCACACTCACCCTCTCTGCCGCCGATGCCCGGCCGGGGTGCCGGTCTCCTGGCCTGCAGCGTGGCAGTCCTCAGGGCAGGGCTGGTCACCACCCCGTTGGCTGCCCTGCCAGCTGGCTTCACCCCTCCGTCCTGCAGCCTGCTCCCCAGCTTGCCCAGCTCGGGCTCAGTGCGTGCCTGAGGCCGGTTCTCAGTGGGGGGACGCCCTGGCTCGTCCCCCCCTGGCCGGGGTGCGGGCAGGCGGCTGCGGTGCAGGGGCTTGGGGACCTCCACGCTGCCACCATTGGGGGTCTGGCTGAGCCTCTCCGCTGTGGAGACAGGAACAGAGAGCCGCGGGGTTAGTGTTGATGTGCCTCCAGAAGTGCCACCCCTCCTGCTGTGCTACAGACCAGGAGCAGGAGCTCTGCTATGAACCCGAGTGCTCCCTGCAGCAGTCCAAGGCAGAACTTCTGCTCCCAGGTCCCAGGAGAAGCACTGAAATGCAAGGCCAGCCCCAACTCCATTAGCAGTTTGGGAGTTTTAAAGAGTGGTGTGAATCAGTCATGTTTTATCAGTGTCACAAAGTGCACTTTGCACTTAAACATCATCAGAGCTCTGAAAACTAATGGAGAAAGAGACTTTCCATCTCTTTGGTGACTGTGGAATCAGGGCACAGCCTGCAGTGACAATTAGAGCAAATCAGGTGCAGAAATATGATTTTAAGCTGATGTGCCCTTAGCTGTTAATCGAGCTGACTGCAAGGAAATGCTGAAGCCCTTAACATAATGTCAGAGTAGAACTTGGCCTAGAAAACACCTTCACTGCATCCTGAAAATTTCTTTGGAGCTCTTGCTCTGGATGTGGAACAGCCAGCAGCTGAGCCAGCTTGAGACCTCCTTGGGTCTCCTGCAGCACAGCCCTTTGGCTACCATCCCACCAACACTCCATGCAGCTTTTTTGCCTCTTATGCCACAAAACCTCTCCTCTGGGCGTCTCCTGGCCCAGAAACTAAGAACCAGCCTTAGTTTCATTAATGGAGAATGCAGCAGTTACCAGAAAACCCCAAATCCCACAAAGTCTTGTGACATGTGACATGTGACATGATGCAACCAATGTATGAGTGTTTTTTGCTTTCCCTTCTCTCTGAGTAGCCCTCACTGCCTGTGGTGTCCAGGACCCGGGAAGTGCAGCCGTGCTGCTGTTACTGCCATTGCTCCTGGAAAGGTGTTCCAGGAAGCAGGAACAGCCACACTGACCTGTGCTCTCCTCCACAGAGGCACCGAAGAAGACGGGTCTTTCCCTCAGGGGACGCTTGGAGATGGTGATGGGTTTGTGCCGCCGGGCAGCCACCCTGGGTGGGGGCACCGGGGGGGCTGTGGTGTCTTCTGGGGGGCCAGAGTAGATCTGTAAAGGGAGACACGTTCAGGTGACCCGACACAAAGGGGCTGCTGCTTCACCTCCTGCTGCAGGTGATCCTGCTCAGCACAGAGGGGGACGGTGGCCACCACTGACACTGTCCCCACCATGGCATTATCCCCACCACTGACACTGTCCCCACCATGGCATTATCCCCACCACTGACACTGTCCCCACCATGGCACTGTCTCCACCATGGCACCATCCCCACCATGACATCACATCCCCACCACTGACACTGTCCCCACCACGGAATTGTCCCACCATGGCACCATCCCCACCACTGACACTGTTCCCACCACAGCACCATCCCCACCATGGCATCATCCCCACCACTGACACTGTCCCCATCATGGCACCATCCCCACCACTGACACTGTCCCCACCACTGATGATGCCGTCCCCATGGCTCAGCATGTAGATCACTGTGGACACACACATTTAGAGAGCTAGGAAATTACAGCTTGGCAATTCCTTTCAGGCCTGGATTTCTCCTGTCTCTCAGGTCCATTCCCAGGCTGACAAGCTGACTACAGCTTCAGTTAAGGGAGGCAGTCTCCCAGAGTGGTAACTTGGTGAAAAACAGAAGGGAATTCATAATAAAGATTAACACTTGGTGTCTTTCCCGTGGGACATCCGGACATGCTGTCCCAGGGGATGTTTGTCCCAATTGTCCAATGAACTACTGTCCTGTCCTAGCTGCACATAACACTTTAAATACGGGATGTCTGTACAATAAAGTTGGCCTTTTTTCCCCAAAAGAGGTCCGTGTGTGTTGCTGTCTTTTCTCAGCACAGTAAACACAGATCAAAACACAATTTGTAGAAGCAAATTCCCCTGGAGCAGATGAGGGAGGCTTTGAAGCTTTGGAGCTGACAGACCCTGACCAACATCAAGATTCCCATGGTCAAAGAGATACAATCCCCAAAGCACCCAAACCAACCCTGCATTGTTTCAGATCTAACACTAAAACCCTTCAGCTCTTGGCTTACAGTGATGCATTTGGCACAAGGAAATTGCCTGGGAGGAAATACTGGCATAAAAAAAATGCTACTGAGAAGTTTAATATAATTTTCTCACTGGTCATGTGGCACCTATTTGGTTGGGATTAATTGAGAGGTTCTCATTAATGTCAGGGCTTTTTTTTTAAGAGCTGAAAAAGAAATACATCTGAAGATCTGAAATACCATATCAAGGCCCAAAGCAGCTGCTCCTGTGTTCTTCCCAGGGATGTTAACTGAAGTTTTATCAGGCTTTAAAGCCTGAGTTACTATGGGGAGGTGGACTGAGCTGCTGAGCCCAGAGGCTGCACTGCCTATCCTGGGAGATGTGGAGTTGGTCCCTTCCTGGCTCCACAGAGAAGGAGAGCTGTGCCAGCCCCACCAGGATGCTGGGTCACACTTCAATATGGAAAAACTTTATTGAATTACCCAGAAAAACATCAACGTGAAGAAATGTAACATTCCGCTTTGATTAAGTGCCTCATTTTGGTAATTCAAACCAAAAGTATATTCCTTCTTCTTTGGACCAAAGAGCAGGGCTAGGAGACCAAGATGGGGGATGGGGGAGGAAAACATGTCCCTTGTTTAAACTCCTTGGACCCAAGTGTGGCAGACAGCTCCCCATACCCCACAGTCAGGCTGCTCTGGCCCAGCCTGGGCTGCCTTTGGGTAAATCCATATGCTAGGACCAGGCTTTGCTTCCAACAGCCTGGCCCACTCTGCACAAGGAGAGGAGGAATAACACAGAATCACAAGATAGTTCAGGCTGGAAGGGCCTACAGTGGGACACCTGGTCCACCCTCCCTGCTCAAGCAGGGTTTCCCTAAAGCAAATGGCACAGGATTGTGTCCAGACAGTTCTGGAATATCTCTAGTGAGGAAAGATTACAATCCAACTCTGGGAAAAAAACCCCCACACTCAGGGTTTGGTGATATAGAGCGAGTGCTGGCTCACTGCCTGCTGGGCTCTGCCCTGGGCATGGCCAAGACATGTTCCTCTCCCCAAAACACAAGGTTTGGAGCACTCTCTTGCTGTGACACAGCAGCACATGAATTAAAAGCAGCAGCTTGTGTATTATTAAAACTGCAAAGGATTGCCTGTGGGAGAGAAATTTTTTGGAAATATCAACCTCATCCCTATATCCCGAGCAAAATCCAATCCTGCTTTTTAAAGAAACAGTAAGCTCCCCATGGACACTTTTACAGGTACCAAAGAATACTTTTCAGGTGTTTTCAACACCTGAAACCCAAGCTAAACCACCACAAATGACTGCGTTTAAGAGGTGGGTGCAGCTCTGATTTACTTCTAATTGAAAATCCAAATTAAATAACCTAAAGGTACCAAGATATTGACAGACCCTCACCTTAAGGAGGTTTGTACAGAGAAGAAGGTGTTTCCAGAACAATCAACCTATTTATTTTAACCCCCCACGGCATTGAAACATGAGCTGTGGAAACAGCAATTATCCACAAACACTTCATGAATAGTTACTTTGTCCTCAGAGTCTTCAGACTGCACCACACAACCCACATCCTCTCTTCCTCCAAGACTGATCTGAGCTGTTTGCTCATGTGTGAAGACACTCTCAGCTCCAACGCCAAACTTACACACTCAATTCAATAAATGTGACTAACTTAACTTTATTGCTGGAGAAATTAAAAGCAAGCAAAAGGACATCTGGCTTAATTAAAGCTGTCGTCCCAGCTCTCAGAAGTGGTGGGGTGTGTTGATTCAGACTGTGCCGCAGGCTGTAAGGAGAGCACAGAGCCTCATCTCTGGAGAGAGCATGTGAGATCCCAGACACAAACCAGTCTCTGTTTTTCTGTGGGACCTTATTACAAGTGTTCATAGAGACCTACAAAGGAATTGGCTTGTGTTTCCATGAGCTCCTGGCATGGGTACTCAGAAGCCTCTCTGAGCTCTTTCCTCCCATTTCAATCCTTGCCATCACAGCTGACTCCCACCCCCTCACCTGGTCCCCGTGTAGTCCCCACCTGGTTGCTCTGGCTCCAAATCCCTGTTTCAAGAACCTTGCTGTTCCACCTTTGGCTGCCTCTTCCCTTTCCAAAGGGAGCTTTGCCCCTGCCCATGTGCTGCCCTGTACGCTGGGAGCTGCCCCAGCCCCTCACAGCAAACAGCATCCCTGAATGAACAGCTCCATGCACTTCCTGCTCCTAAGGCACGAGAGAGGTGCCTGTGGTCTCTGCTGTGAAAAGCTGGAGGAGCAAACTCGCTCCTTGGAGCCCAGGGCTGTTACCAGGGCGTTAATCTGCTCCCTGCTCGGGATCTGCTGCTCTGGATGCAAATGCTGCTGCAGCTTTCAATATTAACACCCAGCTCCTGTCATCCCCCAGCCACCTGACACCCCTGAGCTGGTGTCAGCTATCGCTGAGAGCAAGTGAGCACAGACACAGGGGAATATTCTGCTTTCCAAAGACACGACTCCACATGACAAAGCTGCTGTCTGCACATGCATCTCCACCCCAGGACCTGGCTGGGCACATGGGCGATGCTAAGGCTGAAATATGAAATACCCAGTGCAGATCATGGAAGGCAGAGGAGACTGGAGGCTCTCGGTCCTGTTAGAGTGGGGAGCAGCCTCAGCTCCTCCAACTGCTCCACCCCAGGCAGCAGCTCCTTCAGACTCCCCAAACCATCTCCACACCATCCCTGTATCTCTACCTGAACACAACCACAGCTGAATTACTTTCATCAACCATTCCACACTTGTCTGCTCTAGGTTTCTTCCACTAATACTTCCACTGTACCCATTAAAACCAATTCTGCTCTGGTCTAGCCCCTGTCTAGCAAGGTAAAGAGTGAAGCTCTGTAATGTCCAGTCATACAATAGGGTTCTTTTACAACCAAGCTTCCCCTTATTTAAAAGGCAAAAATGCCCAGACTCTCTGTTTCCTCTGGGACCAGATAACAGCAACAGAGAGGAACAAACCTGCTGCTCTTTGCTTGCTCCTGAAGCCTTTCAGAGCAGCGAGTTACATAAACGGAGCCCAAGGAGACTCCAGAAGGAGCCGGAGCGCTGCCGTGTTGCCACAGCAACAGTGTGCAGGAGCTGCTCGGGGCTGCCCCGTACCTTCCCAAAGTGCTCTATCAGGATCTCGACCACGATGTTTTGGAACTTGATGTTCATCATGGCTGCCACAGTGTCCTCCTGTGCTCGCATGAGGGTGGGCCCGAAGATCACCCCCATGTTGGACGGGGACATCAGATTCTCCCGGCTGTGCTCGCAGACGCTGCAGAGAGCAGGGGAAGGAGGAGCAGAGATTGGTTTGTTTTTTTCCAAACACGTCTTATTCCAAGAAAAAGAAAACAACCAACCAACCAAAAAAAAAACAAAAAACCAAATCCAGGATAATTTTTAGTTTATTTAGCCATTCAATTTTCTTCACTGTGTGTCAGAATTTGTTTCCCAGCAGAGACAAACATGGCTCTAGCTCTGACACAAACATTTGGCTCAGACAGATGCTGGAGAGAGCAACGTGCTGACAGCATCTTTATTTCATCTCTTCCCATTCCCAACTCCTCTTTAACTCTGCAATCAAAAGTTATCTGCACAACATATGCACAAAAGGAATCAGATCCTATATCCTTTTTATCCAGAACTGACTTCTGGCTTTAATTTTCTCTCTCTTTGAAGGAAGAGAACTGAATATAGGGAGCACACTATGGTGGTTTCCAATAAATTTCTGAGGAGTGACAATTTACAGCCCCTGCTCTCTGAGAGTATTTTCCTTTTTAAATAATTTCTTGCTCTGTGCATGTCTGAAAGGGAATTAAAGGAGCAACCAGAAAGAGAAGCATCATTTCGTGCAGAAGGCAGCAAGGGTAGTCACCCCCTTTGTGCAATTCATATGGAAATTCCCAAGGGAACTACAGTGGGTAAAATCTAGCAAACCTAACCTCCCAAAAAGGCTTGTTCTGCTGATTCCATTATCCCCCTTTTTTTTATTTTTAGAGGAAAACTTCTGCTTACTTGACAAGGTGCTGGATGAGGAGTTCTAACATCTCCCTGTTCTTGTCAGGCAGTTTATAGACCAGTGCATGAATGGCTCCCAGCCTGTAATCCAGGTTCTCAGACTCTGGAAAGCAGGAACACAAAGAATTTGTACCCAACACTTTCAAAGTAAATACTCCAGGGAAATATAAAGCCAAAGGAAACCTGTGGAAGCTGTTCCCTGTGCAGCATGGGAGCGAAAGGGAGGAGAGGGAAGTGAGATTTCACAGCAACAGGGTGAACACTGGGAGAAACAATATGAAGTGGAAAGAGGAAGAAATGGAGCTTGAAAGGGAGCCCAGGGACACTCTCCAAAAGAGGCTGAGCATGGGCAGGTCCTCCCCTTCACACCCTTGTTCCACACACCTGGGAGCACACAGCCTCCCTCTGGGAGTCCTATCAGCCCCGAGAGCTCTGACACTGAACAACACCTAAAATGTCCTGCAGGGAAAAAAACTGAGTCCATGACCCAAAGAGGTCACCCTTAGAAGAATAAATAATCAGGAAACAATAAAATACTCAGTGTGAAAAGAATGGTGTGGTGTCTGAGTGGCTGGGAAGCTCAATGGTGCAAGTTTCTGAGGAGGGCAGGGAAGGGATAAATGTGCTGCACACACCCAGCCATCATGGGCTTAACCATCTCTGAAACTAATAAATCCTGGGCTTAAGCACCTTCAGCAAGTGGTGGAACATTTCCCTTTCCAAGAAAGAACTGGTGTTATTCATTCTCCAGAGGGACACATGAAGAAAAACTGGGCACCCTCCCAGTCTCCTGGTGACTTCTGGAGGCACAGCAGGTTGAGGGATGCTCCAATGCCACACATTTCCAAATGCCAGCACACCCATGCTGAGGGTGATGACCAGCTCCCTGCATCCCTGTCTCCCTCACAGGGCACTGGCTCACAGCTGGCACAGCTTATCTGCAATGGCCACAACGAGGTGACAGCCAAGGATGGGCTGGCTCAGCACAGGTGAAGCCCTGGCACTACACTTGTGCTTCTTGGCTGAATAACCTCTGTTTTTCCCAATTGTGACTCAATCCTAACAGCCACAGCAGAGAAATGTCTTCCATGTACTGGCAGACACTCTGTTTTCAACATCCCAGGACAAATGTCACAACCTGAAGGGAACACCTACTTATGTAAGTGGCAACAACACATCCCATTCCCTCACAGGTTATAAAACATATCAATACTAGGGGGAAACAATTCTTGTGGCAGACTTGTGCTGCTTTCCAGGGAGGGACATCCTCTGGCTGTCCAGACCCCTCGAGAGCACAAGACCCTGTCTGAGGGAGGGGCACTGCAGCAGCAAAGGAGGGAAAGGAACATTCAGCACCACATCCCCTGCACAGAGAAACACCTGGAGGAGGTGAAGCAGCCAGACCCACGGAGCTGGGCTGGCAGAGCTCTGCCAAGGGATTTTGATGGACCCTGACTGGGGAGAGCAGGGCCAGGGACCATCAGTGGGGAAGCTGTGGGACTTACTGGCAGCCAGGACCAGCTCTTTGTGGAGCTTGTACGTCATGACGGGTTCAGACAGGTTCCTGCAACAACCAGAAAGAAAGCTGAGCTCTGCACGGCATTGTGACCCACTCATGACCCACCCTGGATGGACAGGCAAACTGGCTCATCCCTCAGTGCCACCCAGTCCCAGTGGCATTTCCCTCTGCAGTCAGTATCAGTGAAACAGCCCTCCCCACGGGATTGAGGGGTTCTGCAACACCCAAATTTATCATTCCTCTTCCCAAAGCCTTTGTCACTTTGCCCTTTCCAACAGCCACATCCGAATATCTGGCAGCTCATTTCACCTTTGATCTGGATCAGCCCCAGTCCCCTTTGCCTCCTTGGGGCAGGTGTGACCTGCAGTGCTACCTGAGATAGAACTTCAGTGAGCTGGTAATGGTCTTGATGTCCCAGTCCCCACTCTGGAGATCCACATCCCCAGGGCATTTTGGATCTGGAAAAATAATGAAAAGGTTTTAGAATAAAGTCCACTTAGAGGTTGCTAATAAACAGCCTGCTTGGGGTGAGGGTTTCCCCTCGAGACACATGAAGCCACAGCAGCACACAAAGAGAGCTCCTAATTCCCATGGCTGGGAAAAGCAGAAAACAGCACCAGTGTCAGGATTTTGGAGAGGCTGGGGAGTGATGCTAATGAGGGACAAAGAGGGAAGCATAAGGTAAAATTTAGGCAGTACTGCGAAGTCACTGAGATCATATTCTGTAGAGTTTATTTTTTCCCAAGGCTGGCAGAAACAACACATTTCAACAGGTCCAAGACAAGCTTTCTCACATCCAAAGTAATCTGAATGCCAGCTCCAATAGCTCATTTGCAGCTACTCCCCTGAAGGCTGTTCTGGAAGCATTTCCTCTTGCTGCACAGAGAGGAGGGAGCTCAGGGGAGGCACAGCAGCATGGAACAACAATTTGCTCCTGCCTACCTCCCCTGATAAACCACATCATGTCTGTGGCACCATGAAGTGAAGGATGTAGTTGTAGCATGGGGGAAAGCTGGACTACAGAAATAAACAGTAGGATTTATTTTTGAAAATAAATAGGACTAGGCACTAAAAAGAAAATTATCTCTGTCTAATTGTTAAAGATGAAATCCTGCTGCAGCAGTTATTTCTGTGGTGTTGGACCTTCCATTGTGCTTTCATATGCAGTGGGGTGACAAGTGGTTACCCAGACCCATGCAGATAAACAAAATAAAAAGCCATTCACTGGTGGGATTCAGAGGAGAAAACCACAGAGCTGCTCACAGGGAGGGTGAGAATCAAGCAGCAATAGAACCTCAGCAATGAGTCATAGGCTAGTGGAGCTGGGCAGAGGCCCGAAGTCATGGCTCTGTGAGAACTGGGCATAGCCAGACACCAGTACAAACCATGGTTTTAATAAACAACATCCCGAGTAGAAGCAATAGGAAACAGCCAAATCCTTTGAATGCTGCATTAATATCAGATGTCTGAGATGGCGTGAGCCTGAGGCACGCAGGCAGCGAGGTGAATGCAATCCCTGCCCTGTGCTCCAGCCCCGGGCAGGGCTGGGGAGAATGGTTTGGCCTTGGGCAGGTGGGGATTGACCCCAGAGGTCCCCTGAGAGGCTCACAGGTGATTTTGAAGTAAGGGTATGATGGCCTCAGCCGAGACCCAGCCCAGAAAGGCCTGTCCCAGCACAAAGCAGAGCTGCTGAGCCCCACGACCTGCCAAGACTATAAACACTGCCCAGTTGCTAAGCTTGTATGGCAGACAGATCCAGCCACAGGCAGGCTCCCAGCAGGAAAACATCCACTGACTTCTTAACACGTACATTGGCTCCTTATTGTACACGCTGCACACAGCAAGGTGTCCCCATCCTTCCAGAAAAAATCCTTACACTGGGGTGGAGGGCTCCCTGCAAAGGCCACCTCCCCAGCCCAGCTCATGGTGTTATCCCAGGAAAGAAGAGGAAGATGAGCTCAGAGGGGTCACAGGGACCAAAACCCACGCTGGGCATTTCTCACTGTGAAACCCGATCCTCTCTGTCCCTCACAAACAATTCAAGAACAAGACAGTGTAATTGCACAGAATAATTAATTCTTACCAAAAAAGGCATTCAGTAACTTCTGCACCTGGATATTGCTGCCAACAGTCCGGTACACGCCCTCCGTAGTGATTCCTAAGAGGACAAAGCCAAGAGTGTTAACCGAGGATTCCTGCTGTTGGTGCAAAAGCCCCATCTAGTGGAATTGTTTTCCTGCTGCTGGGCTCTGTCCCACTCCCCGGCTTCTGTCCCATATCCTGAGCTCTGTCCCGCACCCTGGGTTCTGTCCCACATCCCAGGTTCTGTCCCACATCCCAGGTTCTGTCCCATATCCCGGGTTCTGTCCCATATCCCGGCTTCTGTCCCATATCCCGGGTTCTGTCCCACATCCCAGGTTCTGTCCCATATCCCGGATTCTGTCCCACATCCCAGGCCCTGTCCCACTCCCCAGGCTCTGCTGGCAGGGCTCTGCTCACCCCAGCAGCCGAGGCCACCAGCACCACCCTGGTCACCGTGTCATGGTGAGGTGAGCCCAGCCAGGGTGTGGGACACACCAGCCCACACACCCCATTTCTGTGGGGTGCTGCTTTATCATGGATTTGCTCAAACACATTGAAATAGAATCTGCAAACACTGACCAGTGCTGGGACAGGCAGAATCAGTGTCTCTCCTAGCTCTGTGAGCAGGGTCTTGGAGATGAATCCAGGCCCCCATCCCACACTGGTGCTGTTCACTGGTGCAGGCTGGTTGATATGTGACAGCCCAAAGGATGAGCTGCCACCCTTCCAGCTGCTTCTGCTGCTTCACAGGCTGGGGCTGAGGCAGCCTGTAGCCACCCCTCAGCCCTGCTGCCAGAGCTGCTCTCCTGCCCAACAGGGGCTGTGCTCAGGGCCAAAACTGACAAAACCACGAGTGAAAACAGCATCAAGGTGGAAGTTCAACCCAAACCGACTTGTTCTGAACCAGGCGAGATTTCTGCTCCCAAAGAACACACATTCCTCAGCTAAAAGCTGAATCCTGTGTCAGTGGCTAACACTGTGCTGCAGGAACTACAGTATTTTAAGGCCATGGGAAGCATGCCCAGGCAGGGTGAGCTCCTCACCTTTGGTCTCCACTGCATTGATGCACTTCCGAACAAACTTGAAGCCCACCTCGTTCAGCTCCACTGTTTTGGACAAAGAAGCTGTGTTAGCTGCCTGAGCACTCCTGGAGACCCCTGGAACCCCCCAGCCCTTCTCAGCACCCAGAGCTGCAGTGCCCCAGCACACAGAGTGTTCCCTGCACTGCCATCCCTACCCCCTCAGGAAACACCAGCATTCTGGACATCCTGACAAGGGGTTATTAGTTCCATATGTTCTCTCATTTTTCCTCAAATTTATTTTGAATTGTAGCACTGCTCCCTGCCCCCTCTCTGTCTTTAATAATAACAAGTGTAAATTGGTTTAATAATAGTGTAAATCATTTAGATTGTGCCTGATAAAGACTTGAATAATCACTTCCAGAGCAAAATCTGTAGTTAAAGCTCTTCCTCATCATGGGACTGTGTAATTTCTGCTTCTCTACATCACTAGGATTAAAAAGCAAAGCCAATCCAGCTTGATGTGCTGAGGAAAGCTGAGCACAGGACTTGCTCTACTGAGCTGGGGAATCCTATGGGATTCCTGAATTTTCAGCAGGTTGTTTATACTGATTCTGTATGCTCTGAGCAACAGCAATATCAAGCTCAGACATCTCTTAGCCCTGCCTCAGGAATAAGCACAGACCCACCTGGAGCTTGATACCACTGGAATTCTTACCAGCTCTGATCTATGATAAATAGAGAATGTTTATTCAGTGAAACACTAATTCACATTCTTCCCAGTGTGTGATGTGAACATGGCCACACAGCAGGTTTGTGCTCGTGCTTCTGGGAATGCTCCCCCTGTGCTCATTATAGCCAACTAATGACAGTGATGATGAAGTGACCTCTGAGACAGAACGCAGGTTTCACCCAGCTAACAGAGCCCCAGAGGGGTTCCAGGGCTCTGCAGTTTGTCTCAGTGTTCCAGGGCTCTGCAGGGTACACCCCACTGCTGAGAGGGGGGACACGGGACATGGTGGGAGATCCAGGGAACTCAATGCCACCTCTGTTGACCTATTACAACCTTTGTTAAGGGACACATCCTCAGAATCTCTCGCTGGGGTTTGGAGGTGCAAATTGAACTTCACATCCCACTACTCCTGGCTAAATAAAAAACTGCTCACTGCAGCTCTGTGCAACTCATTCTGATCTGGGATCAATGCCAGACCCTGTGATACAAGAACAGAAGTGACACTGCTGTCACAGAGCAGGGACAGTGCTACTCAGCAGGAATTGAGGATGAGTGTATCTGCAAGGAAAATCCTGCCTGGCCTTGAGGCTGTGAGAGCCCAAAGAACAGCAACAGAAGTGACTCACTTTCTTCCTGCTTCGTGATGGGACTGTGATAAATCTGAAAAAGGGGAGGGATTGGAGAGAGAGAGAAGCAAAAACATCATCAGCATGATTTGGTATTTATTTCTGAAAGAAAATCATATCATAAATCACCCCCAGATTACCCAGAGGCAATCACAGCCAGAAAGACAATGCCCCATAGAAATCTAATTTTATAATTAGGCAAGAACCCATTATCTGCACAATCAAGGAGTTTCTGCTGCCTCCCTGCATTTCAGTGGGGCACCTATTGCTAGGGAAATTCCCTGTGGTAGGCAAACCACAGGGCTCTGAGCTTTGCTCAGACTGAAGGAAGGGAACACCAATGGAGAACACAGGTGCAGGGTGGGCAGTGACACCTTTGAAAGGGTGGCTGAGAGCAGGGACAGACAAAACATCATCTCCAGCAGGCAGTGAGGAGCAGGAATAGGAGCAGAGGAGCAGGAATAGGAGTGAACCATGGTGTGCTGGCACAGCGAGGGAACATCCCGAGATTTAAGGGGAGAAACCCAAAACGCCCAGTGGGAGCTGAGGGAACAGCACGGAGCCCGTGCAGCACTGATGGCGAGCAGCAGCCACCGGCAGAGGACACTGCTGGGCAGCTCATTCCAGCTGGGAACAGCTCCAGGAACACTCACCGGCTCCTTCCCGTCCATGGCCTCCATCCACAGCCTCCGGTTGGCTTCTGAGAGCGCCTGCAGCGTGATGGTCCCGGACCTGCACGGAATTCCCCCAGGGACAGGCAGGGAAAGGAAGAAAAGTTGTTTTTATTAGCAGCAAAGAGGGATTTGCTGCAAGCCCGTGGGGTTTGGGGCCACCAGATGCGAAGGCTCTCACCTTTCATTAGTTTCAATGTCAAAACAAAACCTTTTGTCTATGGAGTCAGTCTTTCTCCTTACACAGGATTTCAGGGTCAGGTCCAAGGTGCCCTAGGAGAGAACATGGAAGCCAAGGTGAGAGGACAGAAACATGGGAGATTTTGGGCTCCTCAGGTCCCCCAGCTGCAGCCCAGCACAGCACTGCCCACGGTGCCTGTCCTGGCATTCCCATTGGCATTGGCACCAGGAGCACAGGTACCACGAGGGTCTTCCCACCATCAGCACAGGCTCCGAATTCCAGGCTTGCTCTGAGCCAGAGAATGTTCTGGACTCAACAGCACTACCCACAGAGCAGCACTCTGCCTCTCCAGTGCTGGAACACCAACCCAGCGAGGCACTCCTCAGTCTGCGCCAGGACCACACTCACCCGTGCTCTGACACAGCTGGGTTCTAATTTTTATCAGTACTGATCCCCCACATCACCAATGATCCAAACGGCTTTACACAAACACTGTGGCAAAGGGATGCACGTTTCCTCACCCCAGACAGAGCAGACATGCTCTGGAGAGGCTCAGCTCTGGCCCTGGGTGTTCATATCCCTGAGCTCTGCAGCAGAGTCAATTCATAATTCAGTTGTGGGTTTGTGGCCAGCTGTGACCTGATGGTGCAGGCTACCAGACTGCCAGAGCCTGGGAAAGGCACTAAGTTTTTCTACCTGCAGTAATGGGCCTTACCAGACATGCTTATGGCATAGATGAACACAAATCTCTCCATGCAATAATTCGGACATTTCTTTGCCCAGCTCTCTGCCAAGGGGTTGCAAAACATCTATTTTATTTTCCTGCTGCAGCGTGCAGAGCCCTGCCAAAACCAGACCATGAGCTCACACACTGGAGCACACAGGGCTGGCTGGGAAGCCCTGGGGACCCTGCTCCATGGCAGAGCAGGGCGGGGGACTCAGCTGGAGGCACTGGCTGTGCTCCATCCTCCCACCCCTCCCAGTCACGAGGAGGGACTGAGGGAACTCCCAGACTTTGGTAAACCGAAGCACTTTGTGAAAGAAGCAGTTACCCAAATTGCTGCCTTAGTGCAGTTTGGAGCTGCACTGTTGCCCTCTCCTCTCCCCACACTGTTCCAGTCCCACAGAACCAGTGCTGAGAGCAGAAATCAAACCACAAACCAGTGCTGTGAGCACATGCTGAGACAAGGAAATGCTGCATTTGGAAGCAGTAACTCCTGTAGTAAATTGAGTCATTCAGGCACTTCAGTGGCCGCCACAGTTCTTGTGGGAAGGATCAACATCAGCTGGTCCAGAGAAGCACGAGTTTCACCCCAGACTGAACTCATGGGCCAGCACTGTCTGGTATCTCCCATGTCCCACGATCCACATCTGCTGCCAACCCTGCAGGGCCTGGGCTCCCAGGGACACACTGGAGTGAGACCTTTCCCCATGGAGGTGCCTCTTCCAGGTGACACCAAACTGCCCTGTGCTGGCAGGGAGGGGACAGAGCCCACCCCTCTGCTCTGTGGCACCTGCAGGGTCACCTGGCATGGGCAGGGAGGCCATACATGGGTGGAAGGTGGGCCTGAGGGTTGTGCCAATGTTTGCAGGCATCCAACTCACCTGCTTAGCTCCAGGCTTCTGGTCTATGGGTGTCATCCGTAAGGTTTTTGCCTCTTTTTCGTACTGGCAGTAATATTTCACCCAGGAGATGCCCAGAGCCCCTGCAGAACACAGGAGAGGACAGAATCAGGGGCAGGGCTGTAGCTGGATGCAGCCAGCAAGGCATGGTCAGTGCTGCCCACATGTCCTCCCTTCTCTGGGGATGGACACTGACAGCCCCAGGACACATCTCCCTTGCAGGTGTCTCCATGGGCAAGAGCCAGGAGGAAAAGAGGAGGAGGAAGAGAGAAAGGGGAGGAGATGAAGAGAGAAGCAGGAGGAGGGGAAGAACAGGAGGAGAGGAGGAGGGGAGAGAAGAAGAGGAGCACAGGGCAGCAGCTGCCTCTAGGAGCACAGGGCAGCAGCTGCCTCCCAGCTCACTGCTGTGAAAGGACATTTGTGGGACTCTGACCACAAGCCAGGCTGGTTTGGCCAAGCCCAGCCAAGACCTACACTGGCAGGATCCTACATGTCCTGAATGCCTGTTTCACAAACCCCACTACTTTTTCCTGTGGGTGAAAACTCAATAATAAAGACAACAGCAGCTTTAAAAAACTCTGAAATTCCTATTTCTGGAGTCATTTCCAGTTTTCGCTGTTTTCTTACCTGAACCCTTTTTATAGGAAATAATTCAACTGGTATTTTTTCCGTAATTTGTTTTAAAGTTGCAGTTGTCAGGAAGAACAACTTTTCATACTTGATTTATAGGGAAGCATAAATAGAAGCAGCAAATAGCCACTGGCCTGCAGGAACATGCCACATTTGGAGTCTAAAATTACTGAGTGTGCTTTCTTTTAAAAGCAAGATAAAGACATACAAATATATGTATAAATAGATTTCTATATAAGATTAAGAATGAATGCTTACAAAGTTGTCTGTAGCCTCAGAAGTCACAGTTTTGCACAGACTTATGTTCCCTGTGCATTCCTGCTGCATGGCCATGGAGAGCTGCAGCCAGAGTTTGGAAAAAGTCTGATTTGATTCTGCTCAGAATTACAAGTTTTGCTCTCAGCAGCTTAACTCAGCACTGGTTCCACCTTGGCTGGGCTCAGCTGCCTGCAGAGGCTGCCAGAGGGAGGCTGGGCAGGACACCAGATTCATCCTGGTAAAACATGGCCAAGGCAGAGCCTGCCAGAGCTCCAGGCTCTGGAGTCATAAATCCCATCTCAGCACAGGGCAATTAGCCCTGTGCTGTCACAAACAGGTCACTTGGACAAAGCTCTGTGCCACTGCTGACAGAGCTGCCAGCTGAGGCTGCTGGTGCTTCCCCAGCACCCTGGACACCTCAGACACTTGCAGGAGGTGACACCCTGGGCATGCCATGCCCTGGCAGTGGTGACACCCAGTGCAGCAGGGCTGGCCTGGGCAGAGTAGCTGAGTACAGCCCACAGCTGGGTTATGTCAGGGCAGCCCTGCATGCTCCCTATTGCATCCAGGTGCATCCCAAAGCCATTACATTTCTCCTGAGTATACAGGTAGCCCTCGATGGTTGGCTGCCCAGGCAGCTTGCAGGTTAGGGGTGCTTCCTTCATCCTCTTCTTCAGATCTTCCAGCTCCTCCCGTGTGCTGGAAAAGTGATTCCTTGTCTGGTAACAGAAAATAAACAGAAGAATATTTGAACATGAGCAACAAGTGAGCTGCAGGTTATTTATTCCTAGACAAATCTGAGGTGCTGTAGCAGAAATGAATCAGTTCCCAAGGTACAAAACATGGAAACCACTCCACAAATCCACATGGAAACTAGCTGTAGGAACCTCTGAGCTCTAAGGGATGACTGAAGAGACACATCAGGTGCAGAGATGGTGCTGGAGTGCCACAGCTGGGAGGCCACTTGTTCCCCTAATTAAGGAACTTCAGCACATTTCAAGGCTGGCTGGAGCCGAGGCAGCACCTGAGCTCCTGTTCACAGCATTGCTCAGGTAACAGATGTATTCTCCTCCCAAAGGTGTTGATTCCCAAAGGATCCTGCTACACTGCTCAGCATGAAAGAATCCCATCAACAGGGTGTACAAAATCCAGACATTTTGATGGAATACTACTTGGACCAATTAATGAGCCAGCAGCAAAACCATCTTGCTCAGATTTATGGCTGTCATTCCACAGAAATGAAGGCCAGTCAGGAAAGACTCAGATATTCTACCCCATGAACACACTTGGCCAACAGAGGAGTTTACCAAAGCATGTAGCAAGCCTGTAGGAAGCCAGTACCATAAAGATTAGAGGTCTTCTTAGAGTGCAATATCAATTTCATGAAACTGAAAGAAGATCTCAGGCTTGTTTATGCACCAGGTTAAATGATGCAACTGCAGTAGCCCCTTCCAGAAAAAAACAATTTCATAGGCCTGTGAACTGTCCCAGGAGGCAGGACAGGCAGGAAAGGGGAAAATCCACATGAACTGAGAAGGAAATAACTGTATCTGCAACAATGCAAACATGGCCAGATTGCTTGGGTGGAAAGACCTTGCCATCAGAGGTGTGTAAATCCAAATGAGAACAGAAGTCAAACAGAAAAGTCCTTCAGCTGGGCAGGGACTCACGTTTTGCAGGCTGAGCTGGAGCTGCTGCTTGTATGGGAGGAAATCCTGTGTCAGCTCCACTGTCAGGTTGTTGTAAGTGAAGAGGCTGTGGAGAAATGCCAGCACCTGCCATGGAGGGAAGGGGCACACTGAACTTCTGTGTTTGTAATGGAAGGAAAGACAGAGTGTGGGGTTTCAGGAATTACATATACAATTATTTTATCCTCACAACTTTGGAATGCCAGCCTTGGTATGGCTTATCCACTGCAATGCCCCTAAAGCCCAAGCTACCACCCACTCACCTGTCTGAATAGAACACCCAGAAGGAAAGACTGGGACAGGTGAGCAGGGCAGGTAACACCTCTGTGCCTCTGCAGACAGACAGCACTTACCAAACCCAAGGGGGCCAAGATAAGCCATAACAAGACCTGTAGCTCTGTACAGTGTCCAACCTGTTCCTCAGGATCCACAGCCAGCCAGAAAAAACAGGGCTGGGGCTTCACAGTGCTCCAGCAAGCACCACTAAAGCTATCAAGCTGCAGCAAGCTTGATAGGGTGTGAAGGGTTAACTCCTGCCCCATAGGACCTAATCCAACCTGGCAACTCATCCCTTCCTGCCACTGCCAGCACATGTGAGCATCAGCCAATGAGACTGAGAGAAAAGGAAGCTCCTACCGGCTCCACAATACTGAATTTCTTGCTTTCTTGTACTTCCTGGATCTGGTACACGTACTCCAGGGAAGACTCAAAGAAATTGTGTCTCTCTTTGTCCACCTGAAGGTCAGCCTAGAAGAAAGAGGGAAAGGTGGAAAAAGAAAATACATCACGTGTAGTTTGAAAATATTTGACTCGCTTTTGTCTGTCAGCTCACACATAGTTCTGGCCTCACTAAAAACCTGCCTGGTGTCCAGCCCAGCTGTGAACTGAACATGGGATATTCTTCTAAGTTTGCCCATTTCTGGCTCCCTTTCATTTAAGGATCCAAAACCTCTTCTCACTCTGCAAGGACAACGCTTTCCCAAAGCTCATTTGTTATTTTAGCACAAACCTCTTCTCTCCACCTCTTCTCCTGACCAGGCCATCATTACCACCCTCTTGCCTGACTGCCAGAGCCAGCAATTCTGGAGCTGCAGCACACAATACACCCAGAGCTCAGTCTGCCTTGCAGAGATGCTCCTAGGCTGATCTGACAACTGGTCTGACAGATCTGACCAGATCCAGCTGCTCTGCTGTGGGCTGGAGCAGCTGAGTTTCCTTCCTCGCTGCAACATGCCTGCAGCAGCACCAGCTGGAAGGAACCCCCCTCTGCCTGCCCCCACAGCCACCCAAAAGCACCAGCAGCAAGGCAGGAGCCAGGCCAGCAAAAGGAATGATAACTGGTTACTGTTCAGCCAGAGCACTTCCCCAGGTGGAAGTGTGGCCAGTCCCCAGCTGTGCCACTGGTCACCATCAAGGTGACAGCAAGCAATGACAATGTCTAAAGCCACTACCAGCATCCAACAGACACAGGAGAACTATGAGCTTGATTTCCCTGGTCTCACAGAGAATCCAGGCTTTGGGTAGATGGTGCTGTTGCTTCTGGACCTAACTCTGAGAAAAAATCCATACACACCTCCTGTAACTGAGATTCCTTCTTTTTGGAAGACAAATGCAAGTGGCGATCCAGCATAGAGTAAAACTTCTCACCATCTTTCTCAAACTTTTTCTTTCTTTCCTGTGGATGCAAGAAGTTGAAGCAGAACCCGTTATTGGCATTTTCCAGACAAGAACATACATCAACACCAAGATCCTTTGTGCAATTCTGTATTCCCATGGAAAAATTTTGGTGAACCCAGACAGAGAACAGAAGGCCACTTCTTATTTGCTCTGCTTTCACAGCCCCTTGGATGCAATTACACCTCAAGACCCAGTCTAGCAATATTCTGTGGCATAAGAAGTATTTTTTCATGCCAACATCATGGCAAAAGCCCCACCATGAGGTGCTGTTCCCTCTCTCAATCTCTTCAATATCCAGTAAACTGAAGACGTACTCATACATCAAAAACCTGTTCACCATCTCCTGCAAACACTGTAATGTCAAGACACGTCAAGGTCAAGAAAAGGCTCATTAGATTTTGGCAACTTTCTGTTCTAAAGAGTTTATAATTTGTTTCTGAAGAGTACCAGAAGGAAAGCAGAAGCCTGGCAGGATGGCAGGCAGGAAATCCTCATCTGCCTGCCAGCAGTGCTGCAGAGAGCACAAATGAAGGAGAGCAGCAAACAGAGACACTGGAGAAGAAAGCCCTGAGAGCAGGCAGGGAGCAGCAGAACTGAGCACCAGGCTGTTGGCTCCTGCCTTGCACTGACTGTGACAAAGAGAGATCAAAAACAAACAGAGTAGGGGCCAGGCTGACAAGTAGCCATTTCAGATGGTATCTGACATATCAGAGATTCCTGGGAGGCAACTAAATTACTAAAAATCAGGAAATTCCAGCCTGGCAGCAGCCTCAGTGCCAGGTCCAAGCAAATGAGAGCTGATGTACACACAGTGCAGGTATCTACGAGATCCTCTGGCTTTTGAAGCTCAAGAAAGTGGAAAGCAGCTGCAGCTTCCTGGGGAATTGCTGGAATCTTTCAACACCTATCTCCTGAAAGCCATGAAATCCTGTTCTTTTGCCCCCACTCAGAAACGCATGGATAAGCAAGCCACCACAAACCAGTGCAGATGGACTCTGCCAGGCTGTTGGGTGTTGGGAATTTTCCCCATGAATTCAGTAGTGACCGCAGCTTCCCCTGCCTGAAGTTTTGCTTCTCCATTCCACTTGCACAGACTATTCCATCTGTCTGTCAGGATGCCCTGCAGCAGGATGCCTGGGGGCTCCCAAAACCCCTGGGCTCAGCACAGGTGGCTCCCAAGAACTAAGTAATAAGCCAAGTAATAAGCCTTCCTGCCAGCTGCCTTCCAGGGAAGAGGATTCTCTCCCCACAAGAGTCCTGACATGGATGTAGTGAAAGCACAATTATCATGAGGAAGTAGCACCAACCTCACAACCCCCGCTTATGTGGAACTGTCTAGAGCAGGGCAGGCTTAGCCCAGCAAACCTTTTCACCCCAGCAATTACATATCCTGCCCTGCAGACCCTGGAATTACAGAACACCTGCATCCTCTGGGATCACCCCCTGCAATATCAGGTACTGTCAGTCCGTGCTAGCACCCTCACACATCAGAACAATCAAATCCAGAGGAGCAGAGAGTCCTCCAAGGGTGAATCCTAATTTAAGCAGAACAGCAAGTGCGGGGCTGAGGCCAGGAAGGACAACCAAAACAAACCACCACCCTCGTGACTAACGCCCTGATCAGCAAACCCAAACCCAGTGCAGTGAAAGCGTTTGCAGAGCAGCAGTTCCTGTGTCTGTAAGGTCAAACTCCTGGGCTGTCTGTGCCATCCATGCCCCATCTAATACAGCCAGGAACTTGTGTTGTTTCCATTTCCTTAATGAGGGGCCTCCAAAGCCCGAGGGCACAGAAGTGCAGGGAAGCAGAGCTGTGGGGCTGCAGGCACAGTGCTCCTGTGGCCACCTCCTCACATCTCAGAGGAGATGGCTGTGCCAGCAGCAGGTCCTGAGATGGAAAAGCAGGTGCTGCCATGGAAAACTAACTCTAAACCCAACCAAGAGCTCCACTGTGTCCACCAAGGTGGTGTGCAGAGAGGTGGTGGCAGCACAGGGATGGTGCAGGGATGGATCCCTGCTGCTCAGCAGAGCTGTGGGTGAGCAGCAGGAATGGGGCTGA
Organism: Sturnus vulgaris; assembly: GCF_052056855.1. Lineage (NCBI taxonomy): Eukaryota > Metazoa > Chordata > Aves > Passeriformes > Sturnidae > Sturnus > Sturnus vulgaris. The sequence continues at coordinate 11,157,753 of NC_142256.1, read as the reverse complement.
AGCCCACTCCAGGAATCCTCCCCCACCTCTCACCACCAGCAAGTAGCTCATGTAAGGTGACTCAGCTGTCCCCACCCTGTGGAGAGGCCACCAGGGAAGACAGCCACCCTCCAGGCCAGAGCTGGGACCAACCTCTCTTGCTCTCCATCAGGGAGGCTGCCAGGAGCTGTGGGAGAGCACGGGGCAAGGGAACAGCTGCCCACCAGAGCCTGGTGCTACCGTGGCCAGGCACAGCAGAGCCCATGGGCAGGGAGCAGGATGGGATGGGCAGGGGGGGATGTGCCTCTGGATGCAGCAGCCTGGGGGCATTTGGCTCCTGGCTTGTCCCCAGGAGAGGTGACATTGCTGTGCAGATGGCCACAAGAACATGAAGCCATGGAGGAGGCCACGAGCTGTGTGTGGCCACAGGAGGCCACAGCCTGCAGCCACAGGGAGACCACAAACCACCAGGCAGCAGCTTTGCCACCAACATCCTGTGGGAAGACATGGTGGGTTCTGAGGAACAGGGGTCACCTCTGCTCAGGGAAAGACTGGTGAAGAGAAAGGAAGAGCCTGGCAGAGCAGTGGAGCTCCTTCTGCAGCAGGAGCTGGGTAGGCAGACAGTAACTCCTTTGGGGAGTGCCTCCTCTGCCAGCACCCATAGCAGGCAGAGGCACACAGCTGCACTGGGGACATGGAGCACTGAGTTCCTTCTCGGGACTGAAGGGACTGGGAATGATATCCAAGATGGACCCATGAGCCACAGGACTACAGTGCAGCATGGCAATTTGGGCCACTAAGAGGGAGCTTGCCAATCATTCCCACTCTGGCTAATTAGCACATAACTGAACAGCAGAAGGATGACCTACAAATCCTTCTGAGCTGGCTGCTGAACAGAGCAAGCCAGGACAAAAAAACAACAGAAAAAGATCACCCAGACTGAAGCACAATCTGGAAACATGAGCACAAATTAGCTCCTCATGAATATTCAGCAAAGGGCAGCACGTCCCCATTAAGGTTTGCCAAGTCCAAGAACCACCCACCTTCTGATTATTGCTCACTGGGAGCAACCGAGCAGATCCCACCGAGTGCAGGCAGGAGGGGGCTCTGTAAAAAACCCCACCCTGGGAACTCTGACAGGCATTGCTGTGCCCAGGGATGGGCAGGAGCCTGTGGGACAGCACTGATCCAGGTGTGACAGGTGATCCAGCACAGCTCTGGCCGCTCTGTGTGTGCTGGGGTCTGCCCACATCCCGACTGCTGCCAGCACTGGGTTATACCAGAGCCCCTCAGCAGCTTTGGGTCCAGCTCACCACAGGGAAAGGGGCAAACAGACTGGCCAAAACTCCCCTTTAAACATTTGTTGCTAATTAGGATCTTTTGAAATTCCCATCTTCAGAGAGGTGGAGTGGCAAATGAGGGCAACTTCTCCTCTCGATAAGGAATTAAACACTTTTCCTGCTGGGACTCCCCCCACATGCATGCACACCTGAGGGGTTTGGGTGAAAAGAACAGTGGATGGAGGATCATCATAGCTCATTTTTATGAGGCATCAGCAATTAATTCAAAAAGATTTCTAAAAAGTCAAGGGGTATAGAAAGAGCAGATCTATCAAAGCACACTCAGTTCATCCTGGTGTTTTTCCTCACTCACTGCTTTCTCTCAAATGCTCCTCAGGCCATGCTCCCCCAGAGATGAAAGCAAGTAGAAGTTACTATCCTCCCTTTCTTTTAAAATTATAATTAATGAAATTGATAGCAGTATTAACTAAGATATTTTAGGAATATGTTATCTCCTATGGAAGAAATTTTGACAAACACTGCAGCTATTCAGCATTCCTCTTTCCCTTACAGTACATCCAAACAAGCCTTTCCCTGTGATTTTTTGGTTGGATTTGTGTTTTTTAAAAAAAGCTGTCTCCTTCCAAGAGAAACTGGAATTAAATTTTTTTATTAAAATCCTCCCTGACTCAGTAAGTGTGGCCAGGCTCTTCCCAAAGTGTCCCAGCCCCATAGCATGGAGCTGAGCCCCAGGGTTATGGAGAGGAAAGGATGGGGCCTCCAAATGCACCAGCTCCTTCCACACTCACATGAGTGCCAGAGCTGAGAAATGGGTCAGCTCAGGGGGTCCCAGATCCTCCCTTTTATCTGTGATGTGGCACATTAGAGCACAGAAAGTCACAGGGAAAAGTGACCCCATGGGGCTGTGGTGGGAGGGAGTGGCTGGAGGGGTCCCAGCACAGCCCAGGGCTGCCCCCAGGCAGCACAGCCTCCCGAGGAGACTCCATTCCTCCCGGGAGAACGGCTGAATGCAGACTCAGATGTGCTGGTCAGACTGGCTGAGCTCCAGCCAGAGGCATCACAAAGCCCCAATTCAAGGGCTCTTCCTATTTGGCTCCAGCAGCTCGCACAGGGAACAGAAAACATCTCACAGAAGGCGACGCTGCCAAAATACGGAAACCAAGCAGAGGGCACAAATTCCCTGTGTCATGTCTCCAGCCTGTTGCACAGCCCAGCCTCAGCCTCTGCCCCTGGTGCAGACCAGAAAGGGTCCACGGGGCAATGCCAGGCCCAGCAGCGACGGGAGGAACCCACACTGACAGAGCCCCACTGTGAGGAGCCGCATTCACACCTTCTGCTGCCGGGTGGATCATCTCTGTATGGGCCAGAGATGCTGTGCAGGCTGGCAGGTGAAGGAGGGCTCTGTGCCCGAGGTGACACCTGAGGGTACAGCCCAGCAGCAGCGTGGCACAGGCTCCAGTCAGGGGAGCATCAGAGCTGAAGACAGGGGGCTGGAGGGGCTGGGGCTCGCTCCCAAATTTGCACCCTCTCAAGGCTTTGGGGTGGCACTGGGGACAGTGGCACCTCTCTGTGCATGCCTAGGTCCTGGCACAGGGTAAGGTGCTGCCCTGAGAGCTCTGCATGGAGCACTTGTGCTGAGCCACAGCACAGCCCTCTTCCCACCACGGTGCTCAGGCACCTCTGCAGTTCCTGTTCCTCACAAAAAACCAAACCCCAAACCAAACTACAATGGCTGAGCCACTTGCAACAACTCCCTGCCCTCTGCCACCTCTCCAGCTGCTCTGAGCAGTGTCCTGCCACTGTCACCACCCTGTGCTTCCACCGCCCATCCACAGGGATGGAGGAAGGGCTGCAGGCTGCCAGGTGAATCCTGTCAGTGCTGAGACCTTTCTGCCTGCTGGGCATGGCCACTGCAGAGCAGGACACGGGCACACAGCCCCTGGGTGCAGGCAGCTCAGCTCTTGGGGCACAGCACGCTCTGGGCTGGGGGCAAAGTGCCCCTTCAACACCTTAAGGGCTCTCTGGGAAGAAAACAGCCCCAAAGACACGAGAGCAGGGGCTGTGGGCAGCACCTCTGCCGTGCTTGTGGCTGTAGCTCTTCAGAGGGTCTCACACACCAGCCCTCAGGGCATGGCAAAGGGCAGGAAGGCCATCGAGGATCTCTTCTCAAACCCTGTATTTATTAAACGTCAAAGCCTCCAGATGGGCTGGGCTGAATCCAAGCCTCAAGTGTTCTCCAAAACATCTCCATTTCGGAGCTGGGTCACAGCCAGGCCCATTTTAAGCTGCTGCTGAGTAACATGGAACCTGGACTTCTTGATAGCAGACAAGGGAAAAATAATCTTTTGTGCTCCACATGTGCAGAATTTGCTTTTTATAGCTTGTTTCTTTAAAAGTTTGGTCCATCTGAAAGACTCATTAGATGTTTTATGCAAATATTTCATAACAAAAGCCCTATGACTATAATCAGGTTCTGCCTGCTGGCCTCTCCTGCTTTCCCTCCTTCCCCTCCTCCCTCCCACTCTACTGCACACTTCTCTGCAGAAAGTAATTTATTCTCAATAGCACTGACTGAACAAAGGGGAGAGGAGAGAAAGCAGCAAGGATGATCTCCTGGTTGAAACAAGCACTCCTTGCTCAGGACAGAGGCGGTGCTGGAATCAGGCCAGGAGAGAACCCAAAGAACTCAGGAAAAGATTTTGGAGCCTCTTATGATTGAAAAATCAGACTAAAAGTCACAGCACGAACACTCATGCCAGCAGCTGAAAGCCAGCATTGAACAGGGAGTTTCTGAGCGCCTCAAGTCAGAATGCAGTAGAGCAACTGCCTGCTTGTTAACAACAGGAGAAAAATCTGAATTCAGACACAGTAATAGAAAACAAATCTGTTTACATTGAAAACAAACAAACAAGCCTTACCTTGGTGAATCCTATCTGCTCCTTCCGAAAGTTTTCCAAAGGTTTGATCAGCAGATCACTTGCATTCTGCACCTACAGTGCAAAGAAAAAGCATTTTAATTGCAGGATGCTGATCAATTTTCTCCTACACAGAGTCTGAACAGGGCTAGAAGCCAAGAACTCTGAGATTTTAATGTTTTTGACTGGAAACTTCTGCTCTGTCTGCAGGTAAACTCACTTAAACCATCTGTACCCACTCTTCCCCATGGGTAACACACAGCAAACCCCAACCACCTCCCAGGAGGCATCCTGTGTCTGACAGGGGTGTCCTCCATCCCCATCTAACAAGGCTGCTCTCAAATAAAGGGTGGATTTCCCTTGTCTCGAGATTCAGCCAGAAGGTTACCTGTCACAGGAGCTGCTAGGGAAGAGGGAAAGCCTGCCTGTGTCTCTTCCACTCCTGTCTCATGTCTGAGAGATGCTTTTCTGCACACCTTTACCATGAATCCACATGAAAGCTCATCCCAGTTTGTATCACTGGCTCCAGCTCCAGACTGGCACTGGGACCAACCTGCTGTCTCCTCCCATCCCCACTTCCCTGACAGGCTCTGTCCCAAGCTCCAGAGAAGGGAGAGGGGAAAAGAAGTGACAGGACACCACACAGCCACAGCCCTTCAGGGAATTTAAAGCTGATGAACACGTGAGTGTGAAACCTCCTGAGGGAGCTGCTGTAAAACAGAACTGGTCCTGCAAGCAGAGGGGAAAAAACCCCAACTTTGAAAATTAGACAGTACCCATAATCCCTGAAACAATACCTTCCACTGCTCCCCCCACTGCTAAAGGAGCCGCTGTACCTGGGATGTAAATAATCATAAAGAAGTATCTCAGTGCTTTCCTGGTTTCCTGCTGTTCCTTGCCTGCCCATGGACCCTCCAGCCCAGCCTGGCAGGAGCTCCTGCTGCTGCACGAGGCAGGGGAAGGCAGAGCCAAGCAGCACATTCCTGGCTCACTGTAAGCTCTCCACCGAGCCTAACCTTCATGTTTTTCCTGGAATTAGGAGTGAAATGGGAAGCCAGCACTGGCTCTGGAGGAGCCCTGGAGAGTTGAGGGCACATGGCAGCTGGAAGCTGATGGTGGTGCATTGTACTGCAGGAGCTGGACTAGCACAGATGGGCTCAGGGACACCTGCCTTCCTGCACCCAGCAAGAACTGAGCAAAAACACTCCTTATTCTTTAACCCTTCACTACAGAAGCAGCTGGTGAGCAGCCTGCACACACTGCAGCCCCTCCAGCTGCAGGGCCTGGGGCTCTGTGCCTGCCTGTAGTGCCTGGGAGAGCCACAGTCCCCCACACTTATTGCTGTGCCTGCCCCATGCTCAGGGCCCACGGACCAGATGAGTACAAAGCACAGTCCCAGTGCTCCCAGCTTCCCTCTGATGAGAAGCCTCACACCGAGGCACAAGGTGAGGCTGTGATTTGGAATTTAGCCATGTCAGGAAGGACAGAGCCCAGTTCCCATCTCCTTACCATCATGGACCTCTCCAGCTCCACTTCGTGCAGCAGCTCTGCGAACTCCTTAAAGGACTCAGCTGTAAGAAAAGAAGAGGCTGGTCAGTGGACCTGGGATGTGGCACCAGAGTGTGAGACACATGTCAGGACACCCCAAGGTGGCTGCACCCCCAGCATGGCTGTCTAAAGGCTGGCAAAAAAACCAAGAAGAGGTGGCTCCTTTTGGCAGAAACTGCGTGAGGCAATGCCAGGTGCAGGCTTTCGTTTATGCAAGGGGGGTAGGATCTCCTACCCAGGATAAGAAGGAGTGAAGGCCTGGGAAGGTAAGAGGATGTTAATTAGCTTTTATTAGGAACTGTGTTATAGAGATGGTAATACAGGCAGCAGAGAAGGGGAAAATACAGGGAAAGGCCAAACAGGGGGAAGGGGAGCTGCCATCCCCAGGGTCTGCAGCAGAACAGGCACTGCCACAGTGGGAGCTGTGGACAGGACAGGGCTGCCAGCAGCACCAGGATGGGCCTGGCACCTCTGTCCCAGGAAGAGCTGCAGATGCTTGCCAGGACCAGGACAAGTGAGTCAAATGAAAATGGCCTGGAATGACAAAAATCACATTCAGCACTAGGAAGCACAAAGTCCATGTACAGGAGGAAAGGCAGCAGGTGTAGACGTGTTCACAGACACTGACACCACTCCCCAAAATGTTAGAAGTGAAACAAAAAGATCTCATTGATAAGCAGTTGGAGCCCAACTACAATAAAAATAGCATGAAATCTTTCCTTTAACAGACTGAAATAAGAATAATTTAGCCTGGGGAAATAAAAGACTAGGTGGGAGTCCAGTCCCTCACGTGCAGCCCCTCTCCCTGCCCACTGAAGGAGAACTTGGGAAGGGGCTGAATTTCTCACAGGAGATGAAACCCCTCAGCAGCAGAGCACTAACAATGCCAAGCCAAACTCCCACCTCTCTGGGCTGCAAGGCAAGGCTGGGCAAACACCTGCCCATGCAGGTAGAGTGGCTGTGTGCTGGATGCCTGGGGGAACAACCTGATCACCCCAGTGTACCTAGCAACTACCTGGGAGTTGGCTGGGAAAGTTTCCCACAGTTCCAGCCAGCTCAGCACAGTGTGGGACAGGTCTGGTGGGTGCCAGGCTCCCCCTTGTCCTGGTGGGAACATCCCAGAGTGGCTCTGTCAGACCCCAGAGCTCTGCAGTTCAGACCCTCCCTCCCTGCAGCACACTGGGCAGGGCAGGGCAGCACACGAGGAGGTACAGCAGGTGTACAGCAAGGCGGGCACAGGATTAACTTGGCCCACAGGGCAGGGAGAGGTGCTCCTGTGCTCTCTGTGCAAGCTGAGGGCCCTCTCACCTCATCCACAGGGGCACCTTGGAGAGGTACCTGTCCTGCTAAAATCCAGCCTGAGGATTTATTCTGCAGCTGCCCACACAAAAGGGAACAACTGCAGCCTCGTGACACGAGCCCTCAGCTGGCAGTGGCACAACAGACCTTCCTGATGAGTCAGGAACTTCTGAGCTCTCCAGCACCCAGCAATGCAATGGCCCTACAGCTCACTGTGCTCACAGCCAGGGCCACACGGGACTGTCACTGTGGCTCCCCAGGATGATGGAGTGCAGGGACACCAGGGGCCAGAGCCAGGAAAGAATTATCACAGGCAGAAAGAGAATCCAAACTTACAGGGAATATGTCAGTGCCTAAAACGCTCCCTAGCTGCTTTTTCCCCTTTGCTGTACAGGAAGAAGCCAGGAACATGTTTCCAGTGGCTCCAGTCACAGAACAGCCCACTGAGTCTGACCCTGCACCACACACAAGGCTCAGATCCTGCTGCCAGCCAGCAGTGCCTGGGAGCAGCAGGGTGGATCTGTGCTTCTGGCCTGAGTCAGAATTCGCCAGCCCTTGCAGGGTAGTATGGAGCAGAAGGGCCACCAGCAGCCACCACCTGCCCAGCCACACGTGGGAACTGACACCTGGAAATGCCAGAGTGACTCTGCTGGGCAGCCAGAAGCATTCCAGGAAGGTCCTTACAGCCAGAGAATTCCAGGTTCCCATACCTGGGAGGGAAGAACATGCCATCCCATTTCACTGCCCCTTCATCTCTGCAGGAGCTGCTGATTTGGGTCCTGTCAGGTGACAGTGGAGGAGCTGCAGGAGGGAGCACAGGAGAGGGCACAACTGTGGGGTAACACAGGTGCATCCATGACCTTTCACGTCCCCAGAGTGCTGCTCACCACAGACAACATCAACCCAGTGTCCTGACTGCCACCTACAGTGTCCCCACTGCCACCCGCTCGGGTGCTGGGCTGCTCTGTGCCCACACAACGAGAGAGCAGCGTGACTTTAGCTCTATTTACAACCCAAACACGTTCTCTTGCAGAGCACAGAAGTGCCTGTAAGTGTTGTGCTTCACTCCCATATCCTGCACATCAAATGAGCTCTGCACTCCCACGCAGACCCCTGGCACCCTGGCAGGAGATGGAAGCTGCTACGGAGATGTCAACGCCCCATTGCTGTGTCAGGAATAAGGAAGCCTCAACCCCTGCAGGCACACCAGGGCTTGGGTGGGAGGAGGAACACAGCCCAGGCTTCTTCACAGGGAAACTAGGGACCTCTTCTTGAAAATGCAAAACAAATACTCCCCTGCAAAACTGAAGGGAAACACGCTCCTTTCACCATGGAGGGTTTTACAATCTGCTGTGATCTCTTCTTGCTCTCCCTTTATTCAACCTCTGTCATTCCCAGCGGCCTTGCTTGGTTGTTGGAGCTTTGTCTCTTCCAGCCAAGAGGAGGGACACTCCTTTCCTTGCATGGCTGTTTGCCTCAGACCCCTCAGCTCCCAGGAGAGGCATTTGCATGGCAGAGTTCCCCCCTCCCTGACCCACGTGTGTTTGGAAGCTCAGCATCTCTGCTGCCATTAGATTTGAGAGACTGACTCATTTCCAGCAGGTCTCACCCAGAGACTTTCCATAAAGGAAACAAGCCTTGGAGGGGCAGGCTGCAATCTGCTTCACATGGCTTTAAATACAACAGGCTCTACTTCCTTCCCCTTTTGACAGCAGCTGAGGGATCTGACACCAGCAATGTCACACTGCTGCCATTCTTCAACTGCTGCCTGACAAAAGCTGGTTTTCTTTCTTTCCCCTATGTGAAGCCCTCAGGAACAGTCTGGAAAAGACCCTGTGCCCTGGGCCTCATCCTATTAATGCCCTGTGCTCCTGCCTGGAGAATGCCCTGTGAGCCCATGGGCAACCCCAGCACCTCAGCCCAGTGGTGGCCCAAGTGTTTTGTCTGATGGAGCAGGATCAGAACCTCAGGGGCTGAGGATCCCCTGTTGTTCCTCCTGCAGCCCCCATCATCCCTGCAGGGTCCACTCACCCCACTAAGCCAAGAGCAGGTTCATGTCAAAAGTGGGGATTTGGGGCATTAAGGGCCTTTGATTCAGCACCCTGGGCCATGGATGCTGAGTGACTCCCAGAGCTGGGCCATGGATGCTGAGTGACCCTCAGAGCTCTGCTGTGGATGCTGAGTGACTCCCAGGGCAGGGCTGTGGATGCTGAGTGACTCCCAGAGCTCTGCTGTGGATGCTGAGTGACTCCCAGGGCAGGGCTGTGGATGCTGAGTGACTCCCAGGGCTGGGCCGTGGATGCTGAGTGACTCCCAGGGCTGGGCCGTGGATGCTGAGTGACCCTCAGAGCTCTGCTGTGGATGCTGAGTGACTCCCAGGGCAGGGCTGTGGATGCTGAGTGACTCCCAGGGCTGGGCCGTGGATGCTGAGTGACTCCCAGGGCAGGGCTGTGGATGCTGAGTGACCCTCAGAGCTCTGCTGTGGATGCTGAGTGACTCCCAGGGCAGGGCTGTGGATGCTGAGTGACTCCCAGAGCTGGGCTCTGGATGCTGAGTTTTTCCAGAGCTGTGCTGGGGGAGGGCAGGGATGTAACACGGCTCCAGGATCACTAATCCCCAAACAGATGTGCAGGGAGCAGCCCTGCAAGGCTGCCCAGGGCACAGACAGCCATTGTTTTCCATTTGAGACACATCCAGCAACCCTTTTCCCAGCAGTTTGCAGCCTGGTGCCTTTGCAGGGCAGCGTGGTGCAGTTTGTTCCTGCGAGGCCTTTGCAGTGCAGCTCTGGGAGCAGCACCCCTGGGCTCCACTGCAGCACCAGGAAGGGGGGCTGGCTGGGAGGTCACCATCCTGCTGACTCCTCCCCAGCACCTGGCAGCATGCAGCAGGCCTGGAGCCATGGAAAACCTCTGCAAATTATCCGCTGAATTGGGAATGTGAAACTCGACCCGTGACTGTTCAACTTCATAAAATAAGCTCTCTGCAAGAGCTGCCTGGAAGCCAGCTCCTGAGGCTGCTTAAAAACCATCAGGCAGGCTGATTCCTAGAGAGGGAGACTCTTCCAGTTACTGGAAGTCAGCTTCAAAAAGCAGAGAACTCACCAATATTGATCTCATCATCTGTTAGTGTGTCACCGATGAAGTCGAACTGGAAGGACTGCAGAGTCTGGGAGAACTTCTGCACTGCTGAGGAGTATCCTGGAAAAGAACAGAGCAATCAGCTGGGGGTTTCTGCAACTGTTCTACAGAGGCTGCATGTCTTAGCAATTTATCCTGAATGGAACAAGACCACAGGAAGGTAGTTACGAAAATCCATATGCATTGGGAATTTCAGCCCTGCAGAAAATGCTGCAGCATTAACAACCCTCAGAGGCTGCAGAGAGCATTGGATTTGGTTTTTTTCTCTCTCTGAAAAAGCTTCTGCAGCACTAATGGATGCACCACACAATACAACAACTGATCGATGGCCTTGTGTCCAGCCACAGACAGGAAGGGACACTGACACACTTCCCTGCAGGAAAACATTCAGGAGATACACCAGGGCTCTGTGTGCACCAGCACAGCTCCTTGGAGCACAGGGGCTCTGGGACAGACTGGCCACTGTTCACAGGAATTGTTTCATAATGCGAGAGAAAAATCTGTAGAGTCAGAAAATAAATGTGAGGAAAAAGGCAGGACTAAAAATAACCATCCCTCTGTGGGGTCATGGACACAGACAGGCCCTGAGGGAAGGACAGTGCCACAGAGAACAGAGCTGAGCCAGGGGCCCAGCTGGGCCTGGGCACCCACAGATGGCCCTGGGACTTGCTGCTCCCACTGGTGAGGAACAGGCTGGGCTGGAAGCAAAGAAATTGCCTGATGTTTTCTGTGGCTCAGTCCAAATTATTTTTGGACCTTCCAGAGAAGTTTCTGGCCTAAAGGATGCTTTGTGTCTTTGCACCCTGTGTGGCTGCAGGATGTCTGCTGGCACTGGCAGAGGGACCCTGGGATGTGACAGTGACACCACAACAGAGCCTGACCCAGGGCCAGCAGGGACAGATTGACCACATCATCCTGCACAAAGCTACAACAATTCCTGACATACAAACAGAAGGAGGCTGCACTTGCCTGACCTCAGAGTAGGACGTAGGTGACAAAAAGAAAAGCAAAGGAATAATGTTAGACTCTGATTTACATTGTTACTTTCCCTAATTTGGGACACCAGGTATAGGCACAGTCCCAGGTTGGACTCCTTTGTGGCAGTGCACATAGATGGCACTTTCAGAAATTAATGAAATTACAAGTGGGGAAGATGTGATGGCACAAATGTAACAGGCAACCAGCTCCCACCACTGCTTTGCCAAACCAGCACCATGATTGTTGTATATAGGAACTTGGTGTACATGGATGGGTTTTTCTGATTTGAAAATAAAACTTACAACTGTGGTGGCAATCACATGTTCAAAAATGCTGCTGTGAAGGGGAGAGAAAAATTGGACAACACAAATGAAAGTTGGGGAAAATAAATCAAGTGGCCTGTATCAAGTATCGTGTGGGATACCAGCAGGTTCCCCAGACTGCCCTGCTTTCCCTGTCCCCAAGTCAGGAGCTCCTGACCCTCCCCGAGGTCCCTGGGCAGGCAGGGGTGGGGGCACTGCGGGGTCCCCAGTGCAGGCTCAGGGTGCAGCCCCTGCTTCTCCCTCAAAAGCCTCGTTCAGCAGCTCCCTCCCATGGGTCAAACCTTTGCTCCTGAATGGGCAGATTCAGGCCTGAATGTCGCTATTTAGCCCCAGCTGCCAGGGGCTGGAGCACGTAAATGGTGAACTCTCGCACAGAACGATGTCATTGACTTGATGGAAAACCTCAGCAAATAATTCCCCCTCAGTCCCCCAGTGCTCACTCAGGCCAGGCTGGAGGCTCATTCAGCTCTTGCTCAGGGGAATCTTTGTTCATCCCCCTGCAAATCCCCAACACCATCCCTGATGCTGCTGTAGCCCCATCCAGACCCTCCCCTGAGCTGGTCAAAGGTGATTTTTAATCCCTCCCTCCGAACACCTCTCCCAGCCCAGTGTGTGTCCTTGAGCCCGTTTGAAAGCAGCAGCACCCCCAGCCAGCACCCATCTCTCTGTCTGTCTGTCTGTCCCCTCCGTGGGTGCTGGCTGGGGACAGGTGACAAGGCACCATGGCCCCAGTGTACCTGTGAGCCAGGAGCAGGGCAGCACACGCAGGTCCCAGGGTGGTGCCTGGCAGGGACAGAGGGTCTCCATGAGCTGTGTGTCCCTGTCAGCCCGGGGTAGAAGGAGGGAGAGAGGGAGAGGGGGGTGTGAGCCTGTACCATACGTGCCTGGCCGGCTCTGGAGGAGCTCTTAATGGAAACCAGAGCCACACAACTCGACTCCACACGTAGCGAGCCTTGGCTGAACATCGGCTCCTGAGAGAGCTCCTGTGTGCATGCACGGGACAGCATCGCTGTCACACAGCTCTGGGCTGTGACTGGGACACAGCACGGGGCTGACTGACTGCTGGCACCATGGGAACAGAGCGTGTCCCCACTCAGGGGCTGTGTCCCTGCAGGGCCCAGCACAGAGAATCGGTGTCAGTGCTCACAGACACTCAGTGGGACGTGTCCCCTTCCCTGGATGGCACCCGAATGGCAGCGTGGTGACACCAGCGATAGGGCAGGGCAGGGGGGCTGGGGAGAAAGGGATAAGCCGTGGCCACAGGAAAGAGGCTTGACCACAGGAAGGAGCCAGCAGGAAGAGATTTGCTGTGTGGAAAAACAGGGCTCCATCCCACGCTGGAGAGATACGGCTGTACTCTCCCTTGTTTTAACCATTGGAAATGTTTTCTCCCCAATACAAACACTCGGCTGCCAAAGGCTCCTGCTCTGCACCCCCAGAGCCTGGCAGGAGGGAGAGGTGGCTGCAGGGCCTGTCCTACTCCCCCAGCACCAGGACCCAAGGATGAAGGAATAATGCCATGCTCCAAGCTGGAATATCCCTGTGAACAGCACGCCAAGACTCAGCGCTACCCCAAGGACCCTGCCTGCTCAGCCTGTTTCCATGGAAACACACCAAAATGAATTCGATCAGGAGTCCTCAAGGACTGCTCTCCCTTCCAGCATCAGGAAGCAATGCCAAGTTTCACCATTTGTGGTTACAATAATTTACTCTTCTAGTCAAAATGAAGTTCCATCCCTGCACAGAGTGGTCCCAGCCAGGCTGCAGGGCTGGAGCACCACTGCCAGCCTCAGGAGGCACACAGAGAACTCAGGGCTGTATTTATTGTGTGGATAAACACACCTCCAGAACCAGCAGCTCTGGAAGGATGTGCCTCACAGCCTGCTCAGTAAGGACCTACGATTCTCAACTTTTGACAGCAACCACAGGTAACCAAAAACCACAAACAAAAAAGTGCTGCTACCACTGGAAAAGCCACAGGTCTCTGACAGAACACAAACACAAGCAGAGCCCCAAACCAGGCTGTGCTGCTGCTTTTTCCTCTAGTTCTTAGAATTTAAACCAGAAGGAAACCATCACCACAGGGGAGAACCACGGGGGAGCAGGGTGAGCAGACATGACCAGAGAATGGAGCATGGTGATGCTGCTTGAGGGTCTGCAATGCTCGAGGTGTCTCAGGTGCACATCCTTAATTAGCTTTACTAATTGCAAGCCAGAGTCCACAGTCTGTGTTCCCAAGAGAGGAAACCATGCCCCTGAGCTCAAGGAAATAGAAGTGGCTGTGACAACCAAGTGGTGACAGCTATGGGGACCAGCAGGATCTCTGAGCCAGGACAGGAGGGCCCTGCCTGGGCTGCCTCATTTAACACCACAGGGTGTTAAACAGCACCACAATAGGACATTGGGTGTGACACAGTTGCAAAGAACAGCCTGGTTTTTAGAAATAAACACTTTGAAAACCAACATCTCCAACTGTGCAGGAGAGTAGGTGTGGAGGGTGCACATCACCCCAGCACAGCACGCTCACCCCCATTATCCACACCCAAATAGCTATTGTTTATGTGACACTCTTTGGCTGTGCAGCAGCTGGTATACACAGCACCACTCTGCTCCTTCCTAGGAAACAGCCAGGTGGGAATTGCTGCTCCTCCAGAAGCTAAGGGGCAGAGCAAGCAGTGGGTTCAGCAGCCCTTTGGCTAATCTCCATCACACGCTGCTCCCAGGGCATCACGCTGCAAATTAAGGAGGAAAAAAGAAAATAAAAATACTGCCCCTCAACTTCATAATCTTTGCAATCATTGGCCAGTGACACTTCCAGTGCAAAGGCAGTTCTGAGTTTAATCTGATCCAGCTGAAGGCATGAATAGCTGAGCAGAGATGGGGCTGCAGCATCTTTGTCTTGCTCCTGGGAAGGGACAGGATATCCCAGTCCACACTGGAAGGTGGGAAGTGAATTTCACTGGTCTCCCTGCCTGCACCTACGCATGGGCAGCTCGGGGAAGAGCAGCCAGCAGAGATTTCCACGGGGGAAAAAGCAATTCCTGAGGTTCTGCATCTGCCTGACCCACAGATTGCAGTGTCAGAGCAACTCAGTCACAGCTTCAGCAAACCATGAATAAAACCCATGAGGAACCAATAGGGAAAACACAGCCCGGGTTCGACCGTGGCAGTGCAAATAACCAGGGCAAAGCTAAGCAGGAGCTCCATCTTTGTATTTTACTTTCTTCTTCTCCAGCTTGAAAACAGAACTATCAAAGCCAGCCACACACTTTCCTTTCAAATAAGCAAACAAAAGACAATAAAAGTTCACTCTGCCCTTAAACAAGAGCATTTTAAGACATGGAAATTTTAGGGTTAGGATCTGAACCCTGAAAATCCATTTTTGTCAGGGAAATTGTGCAAGACTGACACACAGCAGCTGAGGACACACCTACATTTCGTACCAGTGGTCCCTCTGGATGATTTTCTCCTCCCTGGTGAAGAGCTGTGCGTATGTACAGCATGAGAAATGCTACTTTTCCCAGCATGCAGAGAGAGGGCTGTGATTACTGACAGGAAAATAATGTACCCATTGTAACCAACTCCCGCCAAAGAGTTCCTCAGGGAGTTGCATCACTAAGGAGATGGAGCTGATCACCATCACCACCCTGGGGACGAGGTTCTGAACACAGTACCTGACCCACTGCTTCCTGGGAATTCTCAATCCTTGCAGCAGAGTTTTAGGAGCCAACACACCAAGTAAGAAGCCAAGGGACCAGACTCTGCTCTGAGCTGTTGGATTTACACTGTATGTACCACCTGCATGAAGTCCCCAGTCTCTGGCTTATAAAAATACCTCAGCCTGGAAAGCCATGAGCTCCCCCCATAGAGCCCAGATGTGCCATCAGAATCAGGAGTAACAAGCCCTGACTCATGGAACACTCCCAAATACTTTACAGCTTCTCAAACACAGAAACAGGTTGATTTTCTCGGATGA
Organism: Sturnus vulgaris; assembly: GCF_052056855.1. NCBI lineage: Eukaryota > Metazoa > Chordata > Aves > Passeriformes > Sturnidae > Sturnus > Sturnus vulgaris. Next base: position 11,142,297 of record NC_142256.1, on the reverse strand, counting down.
GGATAAAAAAATAACCTTCTGGTCAGTCTTCTAGGTAGTCTCAAATCCACACAAAGAATCCAGCCCTCTTGGTGCTGCACAGAGATGCTCACCACTAGGGAATTAGAGAGCAGCCCAGGACAGGCAGTGCCTGGCATTGACCCAGGGCAAGCCGTCCGCAAGTGCCCCTGAAGGCTCTGTGGGGACTCAGAAATCCTGACACATTGGACAAAGGCCATTTTTCCCACACTGACACGGGTTTTCCACTTGCCAGGAGTAAGTGGCTAGCATGAACTGCTAAAAATAACTTGCTATATTTAGCTGTGCTTTACAAATCTCTTGCAAAGGAATTTACTGGATGTCTCACACTCTCTCACACATTTACCTCTGCTAATCAGCCTTTCATTGACTGAGTTGTTCATAAGCTGCTGCTTCCCTCTCACAGCCAGTCCAGCCCAGGCTCCAGGCAGAAAAGCAGGGCTGTGCTCCCAGTTAAAACACATTTCTCAGTACCTCTCCCTAACCAGTGACCTTTTGTTCTGCCAGCTGCTTATCTGCCCTCTGGACCATCACCTCTACTCACACATCCCCCTCCCACTCTCCAACCCCCCCCTCCAGAGTTGCTATTTCCTGTCCTGAACTTCAATCTTTTATTCTCATTAATTCTTCTCCTTGCCCAGCCAGCCTTGTGGTAAGTGCCCAAACGTGCTTGACAGGCTTATTTTCTTATTTACTGTTAAATTAAATACCCAAGGACGCAGAGAGGAATGGTTCACACTTATAAAATTCTCACGCCTGCTTTATCTCCCTCATTGCCTGAAGGAAACCGGCTCTGCTGAACCTGCCAAGCTCCAGAAGAGCTGGCAAAGGTTACAAGGCTGCACCTCCGAGCTCAAGGCAGTAAAACACACGGAGGAGCTTTCCTGGATGCCTGGAGCACAAGGAGATCACGGGTCACCTCACCAACAGCTTGGAAATTTGGTAACATATCAGCCCAAAAATCCAACCAAAACACAAAACACCAAGCAAGTCTGGAAGGGCAACCAAGTTTTGGGGTATATTGACCTGTTTTGGAGAAAACTGGGAGTGAGTGATGTGGGATACAGCTTCTAGGAGAAGGATGCAGTCTCACTCTCCCTTGGATTAAGTTATCCAGCATCTTTTTCCTAAGACCTTCACAGTGACAAATCCATTGATCAGGAAAAGAATCATGCAGCAGAGCACATTTCAAGGCAAAGACATGGAACAGAGCATTCTCCCAGTGACACTCACTGGCTTGTACTGGTTTCCTAGAGAGCAGCACTTTGGGCTGTATGTTTAGTATTTTTATAAGGGACAGTGTGTTGGATGAATTTTTTAAAATGATTTTTGCTTCTGAAACACAAGGGCAGCACAGGACACTGCAGCACAGCCTCCTGCCTGGCCCAGCTCAGCCAGGGCACCCCTGCTTCCCTCACAGCAGCAAAACTCCTGCTGGCATCAGCACTTCCCTTAGTGCTCCTCAGGATGAGCCATGGGTAAAACTGCACTTTGGAAGCTCGAACTTCTCAGAGAATAGTTTTTTCCCCTTTGGCATTCTGCTGGCCTTTCAAATCAACCTTGCAGCCCTGCAAAGCTGGAAGAGTTGCTTCAGCAAAACTGGAAAGAGACACGGGGCAGCCAGCCCAGAACACGTGGCCAGCTGAAATGGAAGTTAAGAAAAGATGAGCGGCCTTAGAAATCAGCAAAAGTGGTGAAATGCACAGTAAGAAATAATGCAACTGTTTTTAAACAAATGCTCCCGGGGTTGCAGAGGCAGAGAAGAGTCACAAAGGAGGAAACGTCATCACAGCTCTTTGGTTCACCACAGAGCAGGCCCAACCATGGGGCTGTTCCTGCCACACCTGCAGGAATTTCAGACCACCTGGTGTCCCAATCCGAGTGCCAGCACACCAGGAAATTGCTCAGCACTGCCCTAGAGCGCAGTGAACCTGGGCACAGGAGGGAGAACCACAGCTGGGGGACGGTGCCCAGCTCTGTGGGCACTGGTGCTGCTGGTGGCAGTGGTGGCCAGCTCCTGTGCTGGGCAGCCAGCAGCTCCCAAACCCCGCATGGGAGCCTCCAGGGCAGCAGCACTCTGCAGCTTTCCTGAGAACTCCCAACACACAGGCTGCTGGATGCCTGCCCCTGCAGCAGGGCTGGCCAGGTGAGCCCTGGGGATGGCAGTGCCAGCTGAGCTGTGGCTGTGGCATTTTGGGGCTGGAAGCCAAGCAGGCAGCCGGCTGGAAGTAGGGTGAGGCTCTGGCTGCTGCACCTATTTATACACCTGTTTACATCACTGTCTCACAGGAGCAGAATACCAGCCTGGGGACAGGTCCTCGGGCTGGGGAATGAAGGAGAGACTCTTTGAAAAATTAAAACACACCAAGCTGAGCCATGGAAAACAAATGGATTTTCCTTTCCCTTGGGAGGAGTGAGCTGTCAGGGAGGGGCAGCAGCCGCTTTCCCAGGGGTATCAGGAGAGGGGGGCAGAGCTGCAGGGATGCCTGCAGAGCTGCAGGGATGCCTGCAGTGCTCCAGGCCAGCAGAGCCCCCGGCTCCAGAGCGGCCGAGCAGGATTTTTGGCACGGCGCTCTGGCGCGAGCGGCAGGAGAGGGCGTGCTCCAAAATCCGCGGCTCCCCGCTGCACAGGCAGGACGGACACGGGCAAAACAAACACGAAAACAACGGACTCTTATCCGGGGCAGAGCACGAGCAATCCCCACAGAGACATCTCATGATCTGCAGAGCTCTCACATGCATCTCCCCCCTTGGCAGGCAGGGCAGGTTCGGACGGGCGAGGGAGCCGCGCTCGCTCCCAGCGCCGATGATTTCAGAGTTTCCTTCGATAAGGGCGCAGCGGGGCTGGCCAGGGGCCAGCTGAGTCACACAGCTCGCCAGGGAGGGATCGCCGCCGGCTTTACCCGCGATCCCAAGCGGGTCGGTGCGGGGAGGAACGCGCATCCCTCCTGGTCCAGGCTGGGGGCGATGCCAGCGTGTCCTGCACCAGCTGGCACCTCCCGGGAGACTCCTGGGCACCCTCAACCTGACAGACACTGCGGCAGCCTGACCTGCAGAGCACAGTGAGGGGGGTTTGGCAAGAGCTGCCCTCACTCTGGGCACCTCTGCAAGGATTTGGAGGTCTGGCTTTGTGCTTCCACCTCTGCAAGTCACCAGTTCGTCCTGCGATGGAACGCGAACGGATTGTGTCCCTTGCTCTCCATTCTCACGGCTACAAGGTTTAGTAACGTTAATAAATCTGTTTTGTTTAAAACATCCCCAAAAAATCAGGCCTGGCTGGGGGAACAGTATAAAAAGGAGAGAGATCAGACTGAGAAAGCAACTGGCTTCTGGGCTGTACTTATATTTATAGACGTTATCTCAGGCTATTCTGCTGCTCTTATCATCACTTGAACAACTCATGACCAGACGTTCACCTGCGTGGAGAATTTGGTGACAAGAAAGGACACAGGGCAGAGGGACAATGTTTGAATGTGTCTCAGGAGAAAACAGCCAGCACAGCCTGGGATCACTGCTCCCAGTGGAACAGCTCAGCCAGCAGCACTGAGGAGGTTGCAAGACACAAAACAGGCCAGTGTGGACAACCCACCACCCCTAGAACAGAAACAACAAGGTTCCTAAAGCCTTCTCATTCACACGTGTCAGAACCTCAGACAGAAGCTTTTTTTTTGTCTGAAAAATTTAATGCTGAGTAGGGAAAAATAACTGCTGCCTCCTGAACTTCTCCAGCAGTTCCAAAGCTGCTGCATTTTGGTGCTCAGTACCTGTAAATGGTGCTGACTGTTCAGAGTTGTTTTCTATGAACCCACAGCTCTGCAAACATCTGTGCTCCTGCCAGGCAGTGCCACACAGCAGTGCTCTGGACACTGCAGCCCCCACAGCAGCACCTGCCCCTCTGTCCCCGGAGGATGGCCCAACGTGGCACTGCATCCCAAATCCATGGCTGGGCAGCCAGGGATCAGTGCCAGAGCCACGCAGTGTGGGCAGGAGGATGCAGCATGGCCAGGATGTGCCACAGGTGTGTGTCTGTGCACTGCAGAACAGAGCAGTGTCACTCCACAGAGCCATGCTGGTGCCCAGCAGGACAGAAGCCACCTGTAAAAAGCCTGGGTACAAGCATGGGATGCTACATCTGTAGTTGCCAGTGTGCCACCAACAGCATTAGGAAATAAAATATTCCAACAATACCTCAAGAAAAAAGCCAGAAAAGCTGAGTCTTCATACAGTGACTCAAGAGGAAACTCTTAGGTCAGCAGCAGTGCTGCTGCGAGCTGTGGGCTGTGAGACACACAGAACATGGATAACACCCACATCCTCCCAGGGAAGGAGCCAGAAAAGGAGTAGAAGATGGATGAAAAGCTCCCTGCATGCCTCATGTGCAGCACAAGAAAAAATATCCTTAAACCCATGAAAATTACTTCACTTCTTGTCCCCTTGTGCTGCTGTACACAGGCAAGTCCTTGGGAAGGATATGTGGGCTGGAAAAAGCCATCACAAAATAGTGAACACCGGTTTGTTTAAGCTGGACCAAGGCTGCTCCAGAGCCCTCCCATCAGCCCCCGAGCTGGCAGGGACGGAGCTGGCTTGGTGCCATTGCCAGCCACCCCTGCCCACATTCCTGCCCTGGGCTTCCTAAAACAAACCAAGCCCTGGGCACACCTGGGCATAGATGGAGCAGCTGTAACCAGCAGAAGTTCCCAGGGGGGAGGCTGGGGAGCTCAGGAGTACAGCAGGGAGGGAGTGAGGGACACAGAGCCAGGCCTGGGGCCATCGTGTCACAGTCAAACCATCCTGTGCCCAGCCTGGCAACTCAGCCACCAGCAAAGCAAACCCAACAGTGACAACTTGCCCAGCCAGAGAGCTGCTCCGGGGGGAGCAAAACCCAGCAAACACATCTCCCAGCCCTGGAACACGGGGTGGGATCTGCCTCACAGCTGGATCTGGTAAATCCTGTGCCGGCCCCTTGTCTCTCCTGCCTGCACTGAGGATACAGCTCTGGCGCTGGGGGTGACTTGGCTTTTGGGAGGGTTTTTGTTCTTTTTCTGCTATTGTGTTCTCTGGTTAAAGCATGTCTGGTTTAGATTTGCACCAACTGGGGCCCTAGTCCTGTGCTCAGAGCTTGCAGCCCAGGAGCAGGAGCTGCTCCATCAGCAGCTGTTGGCTGCAGAGACCCCCTGTGCCCACCTGTGCTGAGGATGCTCCCAGGGAGAGCTGGGGTCTGGCCATGGGTGTGGTGTCTTTTGAGACAGAGCTGGGAAGTCAGGACACAATTTTATAAGTTACCAGCAGTAACTGGTGCACTTACTGGCTGAAATCCCCAGCGAGGATGAGGAAGACCAGCAAGGAGCCGACAAGTACAAGAGATCACATTATTGCTGGAGCAGAGTGATTTATTTTCCAGCAGCTCATTTCCCCCCTGCTCCATACTGTCCCATGGCTGAGCTGTCTTTGTAGGACAGGACATTGCCACTGCAGGCACCTCAGTGCCCAGCTGTGCCTCACAGCAAAGCTGACGCTTGCCTGGAGAGCTGCAGCCTCTCCTGGTGTGGGATTGACTCCTTCCTCTTCCCCGTTTTCCAGAGGAGCTTTAGGGTTGTTTGGACACAGTCCCCAGGATCTGTACTGCAGGAACAGACTCCAGCACTGTCCCCACAGCCTTCCCATGAACCAGGACGTGGAGTTCTGAGAAACTGGGCAGACAGGCTACTCTAGGTGGCTTAAATCCCATTAAAATAACCTGTTCCAATGACACACTGCTTCCCACACTCCATAACATGAAACCCCCAGGCACCACATCCAACAGCAGCACAAAAACCTGCCCAGAACAGGTCTGCCATGCTGAGGGACACAGGAGTTCCCTCAGGGGACATCAGCTCCCACACACAGCACTGCAGGACCTGCAGGGATGATGATGATGGTGGGACCTTCCCTGGTCCCAAGGAACCCTATTTGTGTGGAAAAGCTCACATAGTCCCTAGACATTCCTTTATCAGGTTACCCTTCAGAATGAAGTGCTCACAGTACCAGGGGGGGCTGGGAACTGCCAGCACAGTCCCAGGCACTCTGCAGAGCTCCTCGCTGGACAGAAATCAAGTATAAAACCACATACACAACATTTGCATGAGAACTCACAGCTCTTCGAGCTTCAAAGGACAACTTTCACCATCACAGCACTCACAGGTACTAATGAGAAAAGACTCCATCTGACATTTCTCCAACTCCATTTGATATTTAATTGGGAGATAAGATCAAAGACCAGGGGAAATAGGCGGTTTTGCATTATCATACACACAGCAGAGTGCAGTGAGCAGGAGAGATTAAAGAAACCCACACTGAAGCACAGAAAGAAACTGCTTTAAAGCAGCCACAGTGATGCCATGGAGACACAACTTCTGACACCCTGGTGGCCTGGAGCATGTGCCCTGAGAGAGGCTCCACTGTCACACCAGTGCTGCCCATGGTGAGCTCTGGGCATGGACAAGCTGCTCTTGGAGATGAATCCCCAGTGCCCACATCAGGTCCTGATCGTGGCCAGCACAAGGGGATGGGCAGCACCATGAAGGGACAGACATCTCCCAGTCCTTGTCCCTTCCTGACAGGGACAGGCCATGGTGGTCCCAGCACTGCCAGTACAACGTGTGGGACCAGCATTGTCACTTGGCACTGCCAGTGACTCTCCGTACTCCTGGCACGAAAAACAAGGGTCTCAGCCAACTTTACAACAAAAATAATTTCCATTTCTGACTCCAAGTATTATTTTCTATTATTGGCTTTCACACCCAAGACTGTTACAAATGAATAATATTATTCTCTGCTTTAGTCAGTTTAATTCCCCACTTGGCAACACCGAATACTTTGTCCCTGTATTGTGTCCCATGTAGATGTGACTACTCAGCAGTTGGGGGGTGTCAGTCAACAAGAGAAAATACTCAAAGCCAGCACTGGTAGGGCTGTGACTGCAGGATGACCCTCCCCAGGATATGGTGGGCTGCAGGAAGAGCTTCACCCCTGGAATTCCATTTGTTCTAGCTGGTGACACATCAGTTGGGTGGAAGGAGTGGAACCAGTTTCTCTTAATCCATGAAAGGCCAAAGGAGTTTAAAATCCCCTAAACCCTCCCTTCTCATTCAGGTAACCTGGCCTCAAATACTTCCAGGGATGGGGCAGCTACAGCTTCTCCGAGCAACCTCTGCCAGTGCCTCACGACTCATTATCTTAAATTAATTATCATTAATTTCTCCCCATTATCCCATCTAACTCTGCTTTCTTTCAGTTTGAAACCATTCCCCGCTGTCCTGTGACTCTATCCCTTGTCCAAAGTCCCTCTTCACCTTTCTTGTAGGCCTCCATTCTCACTGGTTCTCACTCTCTGGTGATGGGACCACCACCACTTTTGGATCCCAGCAGCTGAGGGCACCTCCACTCCTCCCGTCAAGGGGCACAGAGGGATTGTCAGCCATGGACATCGGGATCTGCCTGTTGGTCATGGTGAGGCCATGGCCAGGGAGCACCCCAGGTTCCCACCCACAGCTCCACATGGCTAGGATTCAGATATGTATCTATTTTTTTAAGTTATCTGTTAACTAAACACAGGGAGCTGATGGAAGCCCAGGCAGGACTGGCCCCAGCACCTCCCTGGAAGCCTGCTGGATCAGCTACAAAAACACCCCACAGCATTTCATGAAAGAAATCCTCAGCCCTGGGGGTTGTCAGTGCTGTCTGGGTGTGCTCTGCTTTCTTCTGCTTCTGCCCTTCCTCCCTGGCCAGTCTCTCTGGGCCGGGTCTGCTGACCCAGCGAAATCCCTCACATCCCTGTGCACTACAAACACTGAAAAGGGAAATGGTTTTAAACAAAGTGATGAAAAAAAACCCCATTTCCATTAGCAAGCAGGTTTGTTTTAATCCTTCTGATTTCCATTTTGTTGGGGTTTTTTTTTTGCCCTGGACTGTGCAGAGATTTGGGTTTTGTACCCACGTTAGGTCTCACAGCCCCGTGACGTCGGCAGTTTCAGTCACACCAGCTTTTGTCTCTGCTGCTTCCAGATGGGCAAACATGGGCTATTCCAGCCATGGCCTCGATAACAAGGAAGCTCTGAATTATTCTGAACAAAAGGGCAGCAGCTAAACCTATTAACACCAACTGAAACCAACCAGCTGGCAGGAAAACCGTGTGTGACCAGCGTGGATTGTCTGTGTCCCTCCACTGCCCTCATGGATGCTCTGTTGGCCTGGATTCTACTGCACTGATAACAGCAGAGAATCGTGAAATCATTTGGATTGGAAAACTAAGATCATGAAGTCCAGGAAGGCATGGGAGAAGATACAGGGAAGGTGCATATGAAGGTGTATCCACAGCTGTGGGAGGGACAGCAAATCTAAGCAGTCAGAAGGTCACTGTCAAAACACGTGGTGGTTTCAGGTGACACAACCTGGCCCAGGTGCTCTGGTGATCTGTCAGCACTTCTGAGCAGGCGACTCCCGCAAAGTCAACATCGGAATCGACGTGTCACTGGGAAAAATGCTCACCGTGATTTGAAGAACGACAGAACACCGACAACAAAAGGAGGGCTGAGAGCAGGGCGCTGGAGGGCCCCTCTCATGCTCAAGGTGCTCCCCAGGGTGAGGAGATGCCCGAAGACGAACCCGCCACGCTCCCCTCGCATCGGGGGATGCAGAATAACGGAGCAGCTTCCCCAGCAGGGATCACCGTCCCCAAACGAGCACACACACACGCTGGGAAGGCTCGGCCAGTCCCGCCGCCGGTGCCAACCCAGCGGGACGCGGGATCCGGTCTGTCCCTGCGTGGGGACAGCTGCGGGTGGCCCCGGGGGTGGCACTGCGGGGACACGGACGCGCCGGGGGTGGCGGCCGCTGCCCGGGGAACGCCAGCCCTCCCCGGAGCGATGCAGGGCACGGGCCCCAAGCGGCTCCAGCACGGGGCTGCAGGCGATGCCCAGGGACCGGGACACACCCCAGGGACCGGCCGAGCCCTGCCCGGACCCCCGCCCCGGCCCGCTCACCGCGGATGGCGGCGATGAGCGCGTTGCCGTCCTTGATCACCTCCTTGATGAACTTGTTGGTTCTCTCCAGCTCCTGCTCGTAGCACTTGAGGCGCTCTCGGAAGTCGGGGCTGTCCAGGTAGCAGTCGCTGAACTCCAGCGGCGGGTGCCCCATGGCCGCGGCTCGGCCCGGCTCCGCCGCGCTGCGCCTACGGAGCGCTGCCGCCGCCGCCCCGGGCGCCCCGCGCCGCCGGCATCCCGCGGGCCCGCCCCGCCCGCCCGGCCCCGCCCGCCGCTCCCCGCCCGCTCCCGCTGCCGCGCCTCGGCCGAGGGACCCCCGCCCGCTCGCTCTCCGCGTTTCCGGCCGCGCCGCTGCCGCCGGGAGGTGTAGTCCGGGATGAGCCGCCCGGGGCCGCCGCCCGCCCGGCCCGACGCGGCCGCTCCTCTCCGCTCCGCACGGTGCGGGACGCGCTCCGCTCTGTCCGCTCCGCTCCGCTCCGTGCGCTCCGGGCCGGGCGCTGCTGCCGCCCCGCGCGCCGCGCTGAGTGCGCCCCCTGCCGGCGGGGCGGGGGCGGCGCCGCCCGCACGCGTTGCCATGGACGCGCCGGCGGCGACGCGTGACGCGCCGGCGCACGGTGATGACGTCAAGTGGCCTCCACGTCGCCGGGGCGGCCAAGATGGCGGCGGCCGAGGGGAGCGGGGCCGGGGGGACCCTGGTGAGTGCGGCCGGGGCGGCCCTGAGCGCAGCTGGAGAGGTCAGGAAGGGAACCGGGGAGGTCCGACTGCGGGCGGGCCGCGGGTGTTCGGGCCTCCCTCTGTCCCTAAGCAGGGCCAGGCAGTCGGTCAGGTGCCGGGCAAAGGCGGAGCGGGGTCTGGAGGCCTGAGCGGGCGGCGGCTCGTCCGAAGGGCTTGGACAGAGGTGAGGAAGGCGACAGGGCAAGAAGACAGGAAAGGGGACAGGCTCAGGCGCAGGGCCGGGGAGCCGCCGTGCCCTGCCTGCCCCGCCTGCCCCAGTCTTTGCCGTAGAACCGGACGGGCTGTGCCCTGTTTGCCTTCACCTCCGGGCACTCCAGAGCTCTCCTCGCCCGCAGGCAGGGAGGGCATCAGCCTGGTAAAGCCTGATCGCTGAGCAGCCTCCGTGTGTGCCAGGGGTGTCCGTGCCGCTCCCCGGGGCTGTTCAATGCGGGTACTCGGGGGTGGTGCGGCTGTGCAGCCCTCAGGCATCACCTCCCTTAAAACACAGCTTTTTACTTCTCTGTTGCTGCTGCCGGAACAGAGCACAGAGGGCGGGTTCTGGGGGTGACAAGGGACAGGCTCACACACACCTGCTCAGCTCTGCAGGCCATGACCTGCTCATATCAGGCAGTGACAGCCTGGCCCTGCTGCAGAACCTTTTATTTATTGTATCCCTGAATTCTGAGCAGCTCTGTCTATCCCCAACCCATCTGAAGTACGCACGAACATGTTTGTGTTTCTTCCTAAAAGTTTGTACCCATTCAGTTCCCAGGTCTGGCAGATGTGTCGATACCCCAGGATATTCCAGTGGAAGGGGAGATCACTGTCCCTGTGGGATCTCACTCTCCTGAGGAGGATTACTCCACACTGGATGAGCCAGTCAAGGACACAATTGTGAGTCTGAGCCCATGGCTGGGGTAAAACTCAGGTTCTGTGGTGTCTTTGGCAGCTGTTATGCAAAACCTATGCTTTTGCACAGCTCTGCTCAACCTGCACTTCGGAGGAGATTGTTTTAGAGCTCATAATCTAAAACAAATTCCTGTGAGTCAAAAAGTATTTGAATTATGGCCCAAAGTTTCTCTGTAATCCTGAAATCAATGTGAGGGCAGAGGCCTCAGTGGGAGCTTGTGAGAAACTCTACTGACTGAAGGTATTTTTCATTTATTTTCTTTTCCTAGAGGAGCAAACAAATTGTTGGTTATATTCTGGTGTTATTAAAAGATATAATATTGTGGTTGTTAAAGAAAAGTATGTGATGCTGTGGTTGTAAAGGAATGTAGGAAAATGTTAAGGAAATGTAGTCATTGTTGAAGAGGATGCTACAGAACTTGTTGGGTTGGATCCTCTCCTGATCTGCTATCTATGTTCCTTTGCTTCTGTCTCTTTGCTTTAGCTGGGAGCTGTAATTTTTGTGAGGGAATAGATTAAAGTGTTTTGTGTTTGTTTCAGATGAGGGACCTGAAGGCCGTTGGGAAGAAGTTTGTCCATGTCATGTATCCCAAGAAGAGCAGCGCACTCCTCAGGGACTGTAAGTGCTGGGGCCTTCCTGGCCTCTAGAGGAGAGGCAGAATCGAGCAGGACAGGGATTCAGGAGTGCTGAACATCCTGAGCAGCAGAGCTGACAGTTGAGGTGTCACCAGGGCTCTGTGACAGGGTGGTGTTGGCCAGGATGGGTGGAAGTGGGAGCTTGAGCAACTGGTGGGTCTTGAATGAGTTTTATTATAGATCATGGTGTAAGATGCTGAATAAGAAAATTGTGAAGCAGTGAGATGTGGAAAATGGCACCTTGGGAGTAGGGCAAGAGGCTCTGTCACTCCCAGGAAGGCAGAACTGAGATGGTTCTGTGACTTTTGTCATGTGTTTTCCTTTTCCCTGCAGGGGATCTATGGGGCCCATTGGTGCTGTGTGTCTCCCTGGCTCTGTGAGTATTCCGGGGGAATTTGGGGTTTTGTAGCCCAGTGCATGAGGCAAATGAGAGGTTAAAAATTACTGATTAATGTGTTAAGATTGATTTCATCTGATCCCTCTCTGTCTTGTGCAAGCACTGTTTGGTTGGGTTCTCTGATAAAATGTTTGTGATACTTCAAGCCCATTAGCACCTCCTGTCCCTAAATTTAGGATTTAAGGATGAACTCTTCCTGGTCTCCTGGCCTAGGAGTGGTTTTGCTGAAAGTATCTCAAGTTGTCCTGATTCAGCTGTGGTGCCTGCATCCCGTAGTTATTCCAAGGTTTCTCTGAGGCTGGTTTGTTCAATGACACACTACTCTGCTGCTTTGAGAGATACTAAAAGTTTGGTACTTTAATTTCCATTTCTGCCTGTTGTCCATGGCTTGATTCCCTTCTGAATGCTTTCACAGCCTTCAAAACAGGGAAACAAATGGACTGAAATCACCACAGTTGAGTCACAACCGTTTTCCTTTCCTGTGCAAAACTGGGGATATAATGAAAATATAAAATGGATGGGCCTGCAGCGTAACTGGGGATCAGTGTTGGGGCTCCTGCTCTGGCACCTATTCCAGTCTGGGAAAACTCTGTCAGTGCTGATTCCTCCATCTGTCTATTCCCCACTGCAGCTGTTTCTCCCTGTTCCCCACTCCAGGATGCTGCAGGGTGGCTCTGCAGACAGCAAGGATGACGGAGGGCCCCAGTTTGCCGAGGTCTTTGTCATCATCTGGTTTGGGGCCGTTGTCATCACACTCAACTCGAAGCTTCTGGGAGGGACCATGTGAGTGCGGGTTTGTTCTGGGGCACTTCACGCCCTCCTCTGCACAGAGTTCTGGCCTGACTGCTGTTTCCCTGCTGCTGTCTCCCTGTGCAGCTCCTTCTTCCAGAGCCTGTGTGTGCTGGGTTACTGTGTGATGCCGCTGACCGTGGCCATGCTGGTGTGCAGGCTGGTGCTGCTGGCGGGCGCGGGCACCGTCAGCTTCATCATCCGCCTCATCGTGGTGGGGGCCATGTTCGGCTGGTCCACCTTGGGTGAGTCCCTCACCTATGCCTGTGCTTGGGGAGCTTGATCCCTGTTCATTCCCTCAGGCAAAACCAGTGCTCTAGCCCGAAGTGTCCCTGGGCTGCTGAAGGGCTGTAGAAATAGTCCTTCCAGTCCTTGAGCTGGCAGAGGTTCAGCCTCTGCTCCTGGTGATTTCCATGGTCATATGCAAATTGCCTTGGGCAGCGGGATGATGATGTATTAAACTCTGTGAGACTGTTTGGTGGTTTATTATATGATTATGTTATAAATACTATTAGAAAATGCTGATTTTATAGAGATGCATTTGCACTGTTTCTCCTGTTCTGTAAGTCTGGCTCTCATTAAACAGTGTTAAATCAGCATTTATGACCAGGCTGGGCGGGGCTTGGAGCAACCTGGGCTAGTGGAAGGTGTCACTGTGACAGGGGGTGAACTGGATATCCAAACCAAACCATGCTGTGATTCCATGATTGTATGACTTGTCATTCTGTCTGATAAGTTGCACTCGGTGATTACAGCCTGTTGGTTTGAGCATTGCTTTCTTTTTCAACACAACTGCAGTGCAGATCCTCACTGCAGTTGGCTCCATGCAGTGAGGGCTGTGAGGGTTTCTGCTGCTCCTGCTCCATCTGTTTTGTGTCTCTGCAGCATCCACAGCGTTCCTGGCGGACAGCCAGCCCCCCAACCGCAAGGCTCTCGTCGTGTACCCCATCTTCCTCTTCTACTTTGTCATCAGCTGGATGATCCTGACCTTCACACCCCAGTGAGCACCATCCCGAGGGACTGGTACACAGACTGGACTTTCTCATGGACACTGCAGTGAATCCTTGGCTTTATCTCTTTCTAATTTATATATAGGGGTACTGTAAAAAGGCAGGTTGTGGGATAAAGCCAGAGAGCTGCAAAAAGTGCTCATTTGTGTGTCCCTCTTTGTGAAAGATACCGAGGTCCAGCTGCTGAGGGGTTTATTTAGCCCTGTTCTGTACTGGTGTTAAATAAACAATGCCCACTGGGACAAGGATTGTTCCATCTGAGGAGAGAGCAGGAGATCCTGGATTTTCAAGCTGTTGGGAGATGAAGTTCACACGACTTGGCAGATTTCCTGCCTGTGCTTGGATTCTCACAGAAGATAAAAATGCCTTATCAAACCACAGAACTTCACTGCAGTGATTTGTGGAGAGGAAAGAGACATGTCTGACTCCTTTTCATTCCCTTGTAGAGTGGTGGGATTTGCACCCAGGGCATTTAGGGACTGGGGCTTTCCCAGGAAAGGAAGAGTTCAGTCAAAACTCAGCTGGGTCCCTTTGGAGGGAATTGGAGCTGGTGGCAGGGAATTGCTTTTGCCCTTATCCAGGTGTTGTGTGTGTCCATCCCTTCATGTGGCAGGAAAGAGGGTTCCAGCTTGGTGCCTTCAGCAGTGCATCCATGAGGGGACTGTGGGCTCACTGCAAGTTCCAGACCTGTGACCACAGGGAACAAAGCTCAGAGTCATGCAGAAATGCTGAGGCTGCTTTGTAGCAGGGACTGGGCTCTCACTCTACTTTTGGGAAAGGAAAATTCCTTGGAAAGTACCACGAATGTGTATGTATGATAAAAACAAAGGGTTCTGTGCAGGAAATTGAGCACAGGAATTTCCTGTGCAGGAAATTTGCTGCACAGGCTGTTTGGGTCTGAAAAATCATACCAGGGCTTGGGCCCCAAAGTGTTAAAACAGCTTGAAGGAAGGGAAGCAAATGGTACTAGAGGTGTTGGTTGCTCTGAAGCAGAATGTGAATTCTGCTCTCACCTGCTTCTGTGTCACTGTTCCTTTGGTTATTCATGGGGACAGCAGAGAAATGTGTGCAAATGTGCATTTTGTTCCCTTGTACTTCCCATGAGATGTCAGACACTGTTCTGTGGGTTGTTTTGTGGGGTTTTAATTTTGCTTAATACTTTAATAAAAGGGAAGGGGCTCCTCCAGTCACTGCAGGTTCATCATGTACCCCTCCTGGGTACAGGAGTGCAAGAGTCAGGTGTATTTTGGCACAGATATTGGGAGCTGGGACTTGCTTTTGGAAACTACAGAAATGATTCCTATTGTCTGTTGTTCTCAGTCAGCAATCCGTGAAATATCTGGGGTGAAAAAGCTGCTGTAAAATGTCTTTATTCCTACATTTGTGCAGACTGAAACTGAGGTCTGTGGGTTCTGCTGAGGTGTGAATGTGCCTAATTTCTAATTATATGTGCAAGAGCAGTCTGTGCTGTAAACACTGGCAGTGGGTGAGAGTTGGAATGGAAATTGCTGAATTTCAGATTAAAAGTGCATTTTTGCATTTGTGGATAATGAGCTGCTGTGTGTGGCAGGGCCTGGCAGTGGCACCAGGGGGCTGGAGGGGAGCTGTGGTGGTTCGTAGACATGGGAACCATGGAAAGAGGAATTTTTAAGCTTCCATTAAATTATTGCTGGTATGGAATGTGGTTTTTCTTTTAAGTGTGCAGTTTTTCATTAATTTAAATGTTAGTTCAGCTTTTTGAAGTTGAAAAGAAGTATTCAAGGGAAGTGGATGGTAAAGCTGTTGAAGGCTCTGCTGGGATTCCTTGAGCCAAATCTTTCCTGTCTTACAAGAATTTAACCACACTTTCAAAGAAATCCTTGGATTCTCTCTGGGTCTTGTGACTTGAGCTGCTGTTCTGTCTGAAGGATAATTAGAGTAGCATTTAATTTATCAGTAATATTTTGAAGTTTTTTACATGACTTCAGAAAATCTCAAAGCCCGAACTGGGGATTGTTTCTCAGCCACCCCTGAAGGTCCTGCAGAGCCCCTGCTGTCACAGAACCAGATGTCCCTTGGCAAGAGGGTGATCCCAAAGCCAACGGGACATGGGCACATGAAACACAACCAAACCATTTCGGTTCAGGGAAACAAAATGCCTCGAGTTTGTTTGATATTTGCAGATGCCTAGAATTAATGCAGCTGATGGTTAGTCCTTTAAAGTGCTGGTGTCACCTGTGAGTGCTGAGTGCTCCCTGAATGTCCCTCATCCTGTCCAGCCAGGTGTGCAGCACATCCCTCCCAAGGGCCCTGCAGGGCTACAACAGAGAGGTTTAATTTGTGCTGGAAATGTCTGTGGTAAGAACTGTTGTGCTTTCCAAGGAGAAAGGCTTTTCCTTCTTGTTTAAAGCTGCTGGGGATGGGCGACAAGGAGAAGCAGCTGTGTTGCCTATAATGGAGTGTTTGAACTGCTCTGCAGAGAAATGGCTGATTTTCCAATGCACAAACCAGGCTTTCTTTCCTACTAGGATTTTTTTAAAATACTGTTTATCAGCAGAAGTCATTGTATAAGTTTAATTTTGATCTATTTAATACCAATAAAAAGGAAAAGAATTTATTTGTTTTAACTTGAGAAATTCAAGCAGGCTAAAAGTCATGTGTGGATGGAAGCTCTTTGCTCTCTGTACCTGTGGCACCTGCAGTACCAGGAGCTCCCCTGGCCTGGCTGGGGCAGGAGGGGGAAGCTCCCCAGTCCCCACGCTCGTGTCCCCTGGTGCCGCACGGAGAGCAGGACCCACGGGCCACATGTGCCAGAGCCCCTGAGGCTGAGCCGGGCTCAGCTCTGCCCAGGCTCGGATCCTGCTGGTGCTCACAGGCTGTTTTGGGAAGGAACAGTGGTGCTGGTATACCCCAAAATCGAGGTTCCAGTGGCTTCAGGGCCGGGAGGTCTCAGGAGCCACCCAAGGGACCTGTGTGTGCCTCAGCAGTGCTGGCCGGGGGTCACCGGGGGCTGAAGGGGAGGGGGCGATGGGGGAACAGAAACCCGGTGGGAAGGGGCTGATGGGTGAATGGGTGTTAAGATCCATCCCTGACTGGCTAATGAACCGATGACAATTAAACCCATCCCTGAGGCGCAGCAGGATTTGGGACAGTGGCCAGGAGTTTGTCCATGCTCTGGCACTGTGCTGCGGGCTGGCAATGAGGACATCCATGACACGAGCCTGGCTAGGGAGCTTTGTCCCGGAGCTGGTGGCAGCAGGGACACACTGCCCCTGTGCCGGGCATGGGCTGGGGAAAGCCGCCGTGGCCCGGTGGTCACCAGAGGGCGGCAGGACCGCGCCATCCCTGGCAGCCTTTGCAGCTCAGTTGTCACCTCCCCGTGGTGGCCCCGGGATGTTCGGTCCCGCAGCCAGGACTGGGGGGAGCTGTGAGCTGCCAGCCTCAGCCACCAGCTCAGGCTGTGCTGCCTCACCTGGCCTTGCTGTGGGGTATCTGCCTGCTCAGCGATGGGCAAGAAGACACTTTCATTCAACAAGGGGCATTAAAAATAAATAAATAAATAAATAAAGACAATTTACCATTAATTTAACAGTCCTGGAAAAGTAACCTTTCCACTCAAAACAAGTGTTCCCAAGTGCAGCTCTGGGCTTTGTAGTTACGATTTGTTTGGACAAAGCTCGAATTTAGCATTTTTGTCACCCAAGCGAATCTTTTTAAGGCAAATATTCTGGATGCTGAATTGTACCCTAGGGCAAACGGATGGGGCAGGTGACAGTGGAAGGAAGGACTTCCCCAGTAAAATCAGGAAGTAACCCATACAGTGCAGCTGTTGACAGCTGGGACTGTGAACTTGATTGCTGACCTTTGGTTTTCCTGGCAGAGAAAGCAGGTGACATGGCTGCAGGAGCTGGAAGTCGGGCTGGAGGCTGCTGAATCTCCACGCTGCAGGTACTCAGTGCAAGGGCAGTGACGGCTGGGAGGAGACAGGCTGTGTCCAGCACGGAGGGTTCCTCAGTGGGGATGTCGGGGGAAGTGTCACCAAGGGCAGGTGTGACAGCCCAGCACCGGGGACAGCTGCTGGGACAGACACAGGGGTCACTGCATTGCTCTGCTGTCACCTCGTCGGGGGGCAGTGCCTGTGCTGGGGGGCTCAGGGTCTCTGGGAGACAAGAGTGAAAGTTTGCTCTATTTATTCTGAATCCTAGTTGGAATAAAGACAAATAATAAGTGCACTTCCTCATGCAGGAAGAACGGGTTTGGTGTTTTACCCAGTTACACTCCCTGAACCTTGTCCTCTCTGCCCATGTTTCAGGGAAGGAAATAGGGCAAGTTTTCTGGAGTGCCATGGTTTCCCCATGCCTGGTACCTCGTCATATCTGTGCTCTGAGCCCTCTGTGTTTGAGCAGCTGCTGTTTGTGCTGCTGATGGAAGCAAGGGAGTGTCACCAGAGCCTTGGGGACAGTAGGGCACATAGGCAGGCAGGGTCCTGCCATCTGGGAACTCTGTTCTTCCCCTCCTGTGGGAGGAGATGGAGCAATTCCCTGTCTCAGCCAAACTTCCCCTGCCTGTGCAGAAGTCTTGGCTCCAGCTCCTCCCAGGAGCCTGAACAGCCCTCAGACAGCACCTGAACTCCATCCCAACCAGTCCCCTCCAAACACCCTCTCTTCCCCCAGCTCTGCATTGCCAGCAGTGAAAAGGGTACGATGTGGAGCACACCCTCCTCTGAAAGTGTAGAGAGAGTTTGGTATTTTAAGAGAGAAATGAATACAAACCCAGCTAGCTGAGTTGTAGCTGTGGGTCTGCATGCTCTGGTGAGAACATGGAGGTTCCTAGAGTAAGGACCATAACACCCCTTTCTAATCAAATGGAATGGAAAGGACAATGAGGGAAAGTAAAATAAATGTAGTCCCCTGTGTGGTTCTTGCTAATGAGTTATGGTTTTGCATTGCCAGCTTTGCCAGTGGCAGTGAGGGTTCCATCCATGGACGATGGAGACAAGGAGCACTGAGCACCAAAGAAAGCCACCGATGTCTCCAGGCCAGCAGGATGAGCCCCTGACCCCATGCTCTTCCTCATCAGCTGAAGATGAGGAAGGTGTCTATGGCTTCCTCTGTCCGAGGAGCAGCGAGTGCAGTCCAGAGGATGAGCCTGGTTATGAGCTGATCCATGACAAATCCTTGCCATTCCTCTGGGGATCTTTTTCCAGAAGAACCAGGAGGCACCGATCAAGATTTATCAGCCTCCCACAGGAGCCTGCAGGAAACAGCAGGGATGCTACCTGCCACAATCCATTTTTCAGCAGCAATGAAGTGTTGGTCTTGGATGAAGATTCCCAGACAAAGCCTGAGCACACGCTCAGGCACAACGAAACAGATCTGGTGGGGTTGCTCGGGGCAGACCTGGGGAGAGCCCACAATGCCCCAGACTGTGAGGAAGATGAGGTCAATGGCCTCTCTTTGTCTCCTGGGGAAGTGAAGACATGTCCTGGACATCTGGTAAGTGTTCCACATGGTGGCTGTGGGTTCCTGTTCCCTGTGCCCCATTCCCTGCTCCCTAGAGGTTGGGATGCTCTGGCAGATACAGATGCTTTGTCTTCTCTTTAAACTCCTGCTTCAGGCTGATGATGTGCAGTTCAAGTCCAGCATGTTAAGTTCCATTTGAATCCTTTAACAGTCGATCTTACTGCCCGGAGGGGTTTCTGAACTGGCTTTCTGTTCATCCTGGGGTGGTGGCTGAGCAGAGAAGGGTGTGTGTCAGGGGGTGAGGGCAGAATGTGTTCCCCCAAGGCCCTGCAGGGAGGACAAGCCTCCCTGGCCAGGGGAATTGGCACTGGCTGTTATCCTCTGTGTTTAGTCTGGGCATTGTGGGCTTTTATCTCAGCTCCTCCTGTGCCTGTGGGCCCACAGGCTCCTGGCTGGGCTCCCTCACTGCAGTCTCTGTGCTCCTTGTGCAACCTGTCAGGTCCCAGTGACATCTCTGTACCCCTTAGAGTCCCTGTGCTTACAAGAAACTCCTGTGAGCATGGTGGCCCTTAAGACATCTGGTCCTGGTTATTTTGGTTGAAGAGAGCTCCAGGCTCTGGAGCCCTTGGAGCAGAGTAGCTGTGGGGGCCAGTGGAGCCACTGGAGCAGCCTCATCCCCATGGCTGCTCTACTCGTGCTCCCCCATCCCTATCTCTGTTCTTGTGCTTCCCACAGCTGCTGCTGCTGCTCAAGGCAGGAGCCTGATAAACTCATTGATATCTACAGGAGAAAGGCAAAGGTTGAATTTCAGGGCTCAGCAAGAACTGCTGGATTTCACCAGGATTGTGTTTTTCTGGTTCTTTTCAAGTATTTTTCTGGTGTTTTGTGTCACTGTCTCAGGATCATAAACAGAACAAGCGATTATTTATCCTGGGCACTGATTTAAATCCTTCCTCTCCCCATAACTCAGCCCTCCCTTAGCAAAACCCACGGGGCTGAGCTCTGGGCTGGGGCTGCTGCCTCTTCTTTCTCAGGGCTTTGGAATTCTTCCCAGCAGCAGGAACAGAAGCCCAAGACAGCCTAGCACAGGATGTAGGGGCAGCTCTGCACCCTGCCTGCAGCCAGGATCTGTCCCCAAAAAAATTCTTCTACTTCTTGATTCCCTTTGGAGTGGGGAAGCACGGGGCTAGGAGCAGGATCCCTCTCCAGGACAAGCCTGGCAGCCCCCACGGTTGTAGGGGGCCAGAAGAATTGTCTGTCACATAATGAGGCTTTGTGCGTGTGAGGGTTGGCATAAAGGGTTTTCTGAAGCTGCCTCAGGGCCTTTCCTGGCATCCCCAAAGAAGGCTGGCAGTGGCACGTGGCTCCTGCCCAGCCTGAAAATATCCTGGGGTGTGGTGCCTGGCAGCACAGGATGGGCACGGGATGGGCACTTGGTGTCCCTGAGCATGGAATGTCTCTCCTTGTCCATTCCTGAAGGAAAGGACATCTCTGGGCAGGGGTTTTCACTCACCAGGTGTCAAGGGAAGGTGTGCCCGATGCTGTTTGCTGTAGGTCCTGTTCTGATGCTCCTGACAGGGAGGAGCCCCGTGTCCCTGCCAGCCCCCACTGCTGCTGCCTGCCTGTGCCCTGAGCCCCCTCAACTCAGTGCTCTGCTTTCGGGCTGCCCACAAGACCAGCCTGGCTCTGGTGGGGTTTGACAGAACCCCAGGCTCCTGAGGGCAACTGGGGAGGGTCTCCCACCACTGATCTCTGCACTGTGGTGGAGCCAGGCAGTGGGTCATGGTGACAATCCTCTGGAGACCCCAGAGTGCAGGAGTGTGACAAACTGGGCACTGGTGACCTTGCAAAAACCTCTGGGTCCTGTCACCTCCATGCTCCCACCTGCCCTGGGGCTGCACGCTTGGAGCAATCAGGGGATTTGATTTTTGGCACCCAGGAGCTGTTGAGTGTGTCCCAGACCTGGTGCCATGTCCCCAGTTCTGCCCAAGAAGCTTCACTGGACAGGGTTTACCTCTGGGTTTGGGTGTGGGAAAGTTGGCACATGAATGGCCCAACCCTCCATGAGTGAGAGGAGCCTGGTGTGAGTGAATTCATGCTGGGGATTCATCTTGCAGACACCTGCCCTTGCAGGGAGCCAGCACTGCACCTCACAAGATTCTTCTGTCCTGGGAGTTAATCCCAACCCTTGGCCAGAATTAGGACTGGGATCCTCCCCAGACAGCAGCTGTCACCAGAACTATGTGCAAAAATACCCAAGCAGCTCAGATGTAATTTATTAAATGGCATTTCATCGTGCCAGCCAGAGGAGGAGGAGGAGGTGTCCCTGTTGCCCGTGGTTGTTTTTTAGCTGCTGAGTGTGCTGTCAGTGGCAGGTACCAGGGATGAGTGTGTGAGTGAGTGTGAGTGCACACGTGTGCTGCCAGCCTGCCCCGTGCCAGGCTCGGGCATTTTGCCACAGGAGCCTCCCTGCTCCAGCTAATAATAAGAGCTGCTGCAATTCCTTGGGCTGCTCTGGTGCCTGCCTTGGGGGCAGGGGATTAATGTCCCAGGATTAATGTCCCAGCCAGGCTCCAGCAGCTCAGTGCTATTCCCAGGGGTAGGAAAAACTGCCTGGTGAGCATTCTGCCTATGTCCCCTTTTGTACTTAAAAATGCAGCCTGATTTATATTTCTTGTTTTCACAAAGGCATCTTGAAGAGAACTAGAGAGCAGTAGCAGCAGTTTTTTGCTGGAGTTCTGTCCTGCGTGGGAGTCTCTGTAGACAGCCCCAGACAGTAATTCTTGGGTTCTTGAATATAAATGGAGTTAAAATTGAATGGGAATACAGCTCTCAAAAAACCTCAGTTTCCTTCTGTATCACTCATGTCTATTTCTAATTTGTGTATCTTGTCTATAGTATCCCAAAAATGTCACCATGTCAGTTATGCTCTTTTAAATGCATTTAAATTAAATTAAATTTAAATAGCCCCATGCTGAACACAGTCCCAGGCCCCTCTTGAACTCCCCAAGATTTCTGGCTCTGGGAATTGGGGCAGGAGCACCCCCCAGCTGGTGCAGCAGAAATTCCCCAAAACTATCACGGACTGTTTTTTTTTTTTTTCAGTGAGACTGGGAGGTTTTGCCAGTCTGTGAGGATTAGTCAGCTGCAAAGTTTGTTTGGTTTTGTGTGTGTGCTAAATCAGTCGGTGTTTGTGAATTCTCTCACTGGTGTTTGCAAACAGGAGCATCCTGTGTGGGGAAATGCACAGACTGGTCTGTGCCAGGGACGGGGAGTGCAGGGGCCTTGCCTGCAAGACAAGCCCTTGGCTTGTCTCTGAGAGCCCCAGTGCACATCTGGGCTAAGCAAAATTGTCACTGCCTTTGGAGGGTGAAGCTTCAGTAGGACACAAGGGCCAGAAGTGCTGGGAGAGGAGACATCCCCGCTGTGCTGCCTCACCCCTCGGGAAGGGACATTCTGAAGGGATGCCATGGCACTGGCTGGCTGCTCCATCCCTGTGGGATGGGGATTGATGCCTTTGGCTCCAGGAGGCTTTCAGGGGCACTGCCCTGCTCACCCGAGCGCTTCCTTCTGCCGCAGGAGCTGCACGTGGGGATTAAGTAATTGCCTAATTGTCCGTCTAGAGAGAAGCTTTCCTCAGCGCTGGAGCTCCGGGGCAGGCAGCATGGCAATCCTGACAGCCCGTGTGTCCTGCACCCTCGCGGTCTCCTTACCGAGCACATCCCACCCCTGAGCCACTGGAGACCGGAGCACATCGGGATTATTTTAAATTAGGAATTTTTTAGTGGGGAAGAGTGGTGGCAAGTGAGCAGGGGGCTCACTGGTGTCATGGGACAGCTGGGGACTGTCTTCTGCTGCCTTTGGGCATCTCTCAGCTGGCTTCTTATGGTCTGGTCGTGCCTCTTTGGTGGCAGCAGAGACATTTGGCCTCTTGGGCTGGAGCTGGGCACCGAGGACTGAGCAGGGGTGGCCCCACAGTGGAGCTGTGCGGTTCCATGAGATTCTGTGTGCTGGCCCTTCCAGGGCACAGCCTCGCTGTCCCCGGGCACAAGGGGGATTTATCCCTGTCCTTGCTCCCGGGGGCTGAATTTCCACGTGTTCTCCCTCCCCCCGTCCCTGTCTCACCGCCCTCGTGGTGTCTGTCACAGCCCCAGCACCGCCAGCACCCGCCCCGTGCCCGGCGTCGGGAGAAGAAAAGGGTCCCTGTTCCCGCTATGCTAATGGGGAAACGCCAGCTCGGCGGGAGCTGCGCCCTTCCCAGCCTCGGGAAATGCCTGTGCACGGCGGAAAGTGGAAAATCCCCGTGTGCCCGAGGGGAGCCCCCCGCTCACAGCCCCGCTCACAGCCCGCGGTGCCAGCGGGGACACGGGCTGGGCGCCACCAGCCTGGGCTGTCACTGATCTGTGCGACAGCCGGGACAGCAATAGCTCATCAGGACACAGAAATAGCTCCGGCCGTGGGGACATGGGATCCTCCAGGCAATGATCTGTTGTGGGAAGAGGCTGTACCTGTCCTCCAAAATACCGGCCCTGTCCTGTGACTTTCGGAGAAGGTGGGATGTGTGTGGCACTGCTGGGGCTGGTTGGTGACATCCTGGTGGCTGTCCCAGCTCTTGGCACTGTGGGCAGCAGTGGGAAGCTCTAAGTGAATGTGTACAGGGTGATGTTTTCCTTAGAATCAGCTTCTTAAAATTAACTCAGGTTTAAAATGTGTTCTCATGTGGGTCTGAGGACAATAGTGACACACACACACACACACATGCACACACATATATTTATTTATAGAATGAATGGATGTTGCTTTTGCTTGTCCTGCAAGCTTGTCTGCAGAGTGGATACATTAGGAATTTTGGGAAGAGCCAAATACAGCAGTGGGGTCTGTGTCCCTGTGCCACTCAGCAGAAATATCCATTTGGTGTGCACAGCTCCTGCCACTTCCCCATGGATGCAGTCCCCAGGAGCTATTCCTGCCGAGGATAGTGTCCTGGCATGCTGAGGAAGGATCCAAGATGTAGCATTACTGGAATGCTTTTGGGATGACCGGGTAGGAAGAAGCTACACAAGTATGCAGAAACCTCTGTGGTTTGTCTCCCAGGCCTGGGAAGGAGACAGCCTGCTTCTATTTGTGCTAGCCTGGCTTTTTTGGCTTTTGGAGGAAGTAGGAGAAGGACCCGGTGCCGCTGGAGCAAGCAGGGGCAATTCTTTGGGTCCTGGCAGGGTTATGGCTGAAGCAGCAGGGCTGCCCCCCTGTCTGCAAGGGCTTGTCTGGTTTGGGGCAGGACAGAGCCACCTCCCCCGCCTGTCCTGAGGGCCTGGTGTATGGATGGACAGGCAGACAGATGGACAGACAGATGGATGGATGGATGGATGGTCGGGTGTCTGTCTGCCCTCCAGGTGCCTGTCCTGCTCCAGAACAGTGCACGGTGCTGAAGGGTGAACCCCTGATGGGAAGAGGAGCCCAGTGCCACCAAGCCTGGCAATGCCTGCCTGTCTGAAGGGACAGTCCCTCCTGTGGGAGCTGCCTTCAGCCTCAGCCCAGACTCAGATGTACCAGAGCCTGCAAAATCATTGAAGAGTCCCCTTGGACTCCCCAGAATGATGATGGCAGAGCCTTTAATGGGACCCTGTGCTGGCAATGCCCTTCTGTGTCCTGGCCACGGTGGTGGTCCCCTGGCAGCCTCAGCCCTGTGACAGCAGTGCCCAGTGAGCTGAATGGGGATGTCTGGCAGTGCCCCAGGTGCCTTCATCCCTGCAGGGGACTATTTGCAAGTCCTTAGGGTAAAACCTGCAGCCCTTGAGGCAGAGGTGGGTGAGTTATGGAGGGTGGGTGGCTGCCGGGCAGCAGCTTTGGGCTTTAAATCCTGTGGGGAAAATCCTCGCTAGGAGAGGTGACCCTGGTACCATAGAGGTGAGTCTGTCTTCCCAGCACTGGGATTTTAAGGGAGGAGAAAAGGGATTGGTATACAAAGCTTGTGCTGTGGCTTGTTGTCCCCAACCCTGCTGCACTGGTCCAGTAACACCAGTAATGCAGGGGACAGGGAGAGGAGCTGCAGCTGGTGCCAAGGCTGGGAGCAATGCCAGAGGAATGAGGAATGAGTGAGGGGAGATGGAAGGAGGCAGCTGGAGCTGGTGCCGGGGCTGATGCTGCCTGTGAGCTTCTGCTGGGGCCATGCTGGGCTGTGGCAGAGCTGTGCCAGTGCCACCAGGGCACTGCTGCTGGTCAGGTCTGCTGGATGCTGGCAGTGCCTCATGCCACCCTCTCCAGGCAGGTGCATCTGCTCCAGCTCTTCTGTTCCGTGGCCTTCTGTGCTTTTTGACCTTGCCTTATCCTTATGGTTTGGGGTCCCAGCACCCCGTCCTGGCCTGCCCTTATGACATGTGGCACTGGACACAGCTGCTACAGGCACCAGCTGCTAGGGGTTGGGTATAGACGTGTAACATCCTGAGCAGAACCATTGTGCTCTGGCTCGTGTTCCCACCTGCAGGTCCTGTCAGAGTGGAGCTGGCAGCAGCCCGGGATGGGCAGTGGGCAGGAGCGATGCCACTGCAGAGCCTGATGCCAGTCCAGGGTGGGTGACAGCCACCAAGGGTCCTGTGGGAGCAGAGTCGAGCCCCGGCATCACCACTGTGGATCTGCTTGCCCTTGCTCCTTCTGAACTGCCGACACAAATCACCAGTTTGTGGGGTGTTCTTATGTGCCTGCAGGAAGAATCCTGGCCCAGGGGACTGCGAGTCAGGGGCTGGCACAAATGTGGCGCTTGTGGACGAATGATGTTTGCAGAAGGCAGATAAGGAGCTGTGAATAGCTGGAGTGAAGGGCTCAGCCATGTTTGATGGCTGGGGGGACTCCCCTGTGAATTCCCAATTCCCCTGGGAGGACTGCCCCGCTGGGATCCCACCAGCAGGCTGGCCCTGGGTGTTTCTGCTCTGTGCCCGCAGTGAGGCCAGCAGCACCTGAGCACCCAGGGATGGCAGCGTGGCTGGGTACACCTTGTGCCTCGCAGGGGAGAGAGCCAGGAGGTGCCAGTCAGCTCGGGCAGGACCGCAGTGACAATCTGAACCGTACAGAGTTTGAGTTTCTAATGTCCTCCATGTGCCTTTGACAGCCAAACTCCCCCTTCTCCTGCTCGGGAGTGCCGGCCACCCCTCGCCCCTTCCCATTGCCTGGGAATGGGAGCAGCTCGGAGCGCTCCAGGCAGGAAGGAAAGCCTGGAGCTGTTTAAAACTCGCAATCTTCGGGGAATTTCAATCGCGTCCAAGCCCGTTCCCAACCAACTGAATAACGGTGCAGGGTTTGAATGCTGGCCCGCCTCCGCCGCTGCCTCCCGCTCCTCCCTCCCTCCTTCCCTGCGCTCCGGCCGCTCCTGCTCTGCCCGCACGGGGCTCGGGGCTGTGCCCGCACCGGGCTCTGCCATGGGGGTGCCCTGGGGGGCTCTCCCCACGGCCGGGGGCAGCTCCGCGGTCTAGGGGGGGGTCTGCCGAGCCCCCGCCCGCACATCATGCCATTACTGGATTTCTTCTGGGCTTGCTTCAAGAGAGCCAAGGTAAGGCAGCGCTGCTGCAGGGCTCCGTCCCTGACACGCTCCGGTTTCGGGGCTCAGCTTGCTCACGGTGTCGAGTCTGCTCTGGGGGTGTCGTGCCCGTGCCCCGCGTGCATGTGAGCGGTTCTAATTTTGGCTGGGCCATGTGTAGATGTGCTGGTCCCTGTCCCCTAAACAACTCGCCCGCTGCCCTTTACTGGGTCGCCGTGTCCCTTTGGCGAGCAGGGGGCTGTACCTGGCTGTGTTCGCTCTGTGTGTGTGTGAGCACCCTCAGCCCCCCGAGGTGGTCAGCACATGCCAAGAGGGTCCTGCTGTGCCTGCTTGTATGCTGTGGCCGGGCTGGAACATCCTTCTGAACCCAAAGTCTCAGGTCGCCCATGGCGTGGCTATGGGACCACGGCCGACCTGCAGGGTCAGGGCAGCTCTGAGCAGGATGACAAAAGAGCAGCGAGGCCAAGGACTCTCAGGTTTTCATTTCCTGCAGCAGCAGTTCTCATGGTATGGCATCTGAGATTTTTCATTAGGGTTTAATTCTTCATCTGTCGCCTTAATAACAAATGACTCTCCCTGCCTGCTCCTGATCACTGTTGGTTCATTGTGTTCCAGCCTATGCAGTGTGGTGGGAAGTGAGCTAGGGAGGTTCTGCAGTTATAGTTAGTGTGAATTTCGGGAGTTTCAGGTTGGGAAAAGTGGTGAAATTCCTTCACAGGCAGTGCTGTACACCGGGCTGTGCTGGGTGAGTGGATATTCTGTGGTGAAATGGATGTGGAATGCACGCTGTCCCCCGGGCTTTCAGTGCAATGCTTAAAATAGTTGAGTCTAAAAATGACATTTGTGAAATTCATTGGTAATATTAGTGGCTGTCTTGTCCCTGCTGTCTCGTCCCCTGTCTCTGGAGAGCTCAGCTGTCCTCATTAACCCTGCTCATCCCTGTGTGCTGCCTGCTGGCATTGCCATCATACTGGTGGTGGCACAGACATGGACACCGGGTCCTGCATCACCACTGGCAGAGCTGCAGCTTCGGATGGCTGCAGCCTGGCCTGCACAGACTCTGGCGCCCAGAGCTTTCAGCCTCCTTGGAAGCACCCAGCAATCCACTGGCTTCAGCCCAACATGGGGTCTGGTGGCCCAGCTGGCCAGGGCACCATCCTGCTGGATGCCTTATGTGGACACCAGTGGCCTCCTTTAGGGCTGAGGCTTCTGCTTCAGCCTGGACTTGCTCTCCTCCCCATACCAATGCTGCTCAGCTGCTCACCACGAACAGGCGAGGAATTCTCACCTTCCTTGCTGAGGAATTTCTTGAACAGGGAGAAACCTGCTGGGCTTTGTGGGATTAAAGCTTTCCAAGTTAAATGAAGTAGATCTGTGGTGGAAGATCTCGTGGGAAAAGGAAGGTGTGGGAACAGACTGGGCAATGGCAAAGGATCCAGAGGAACTGTGTGACCTCCCCGTGGACACGGGTACACTGCGGGGTCGCAGCGATGACTCCAGCCCTGGTGATGGCTCCTCTCGGGCAGGCAGTGCTGCACAGCAGCAGGGACATGGTTAAGCCTGTCCTCCCTGGCTGGTTAAGCCTGTCCTCCCTGGCTCATCCTCAGCCCTGCTGCCCCGGCAGGAAGAGGGGTCCCGGGGCTCCGTGGGAAAGTCCGGCTCAGCAGCGCTGTGCATTCCTGCACTGATCCCGCCGGCACCTCTGGCTGCTGGAGGGGCTGGCTGCACCCAGAGAGACACTGGGGAGCATCCCGGGCTCTGTGCTCTTCTCAGGACCAGGAATGGGGACCTGCTGCTGCTCCTCCACCTCTGCAAATTGCTGCTGTGTCCCAAGTGCTGCTGAGGCTCTGCTGCTGTGAATCCATTTCTCGTGGGTGGTGGGTGTGTGCTGGGCACACCATGTTTGCCCAGTGCTTAGGGCCTTTGGGAGTGACAGTGGTGTTTTGAAAGCAGTGGGGCTGATGCCCTTGGGAGAAGCCATTGCCAAGGCCCTGCTTGTCCTGTGGCTATTGCTGGTCCAGCTCTGGATCAGCACTGCTGGTCTCAGGTCACCTCTGGGCAGAGGGGAGGCTGGAGCAGGGACCAAGCCCAGATGTGAGGGGTAGCATTCCACAAATGCGAGAATCAAAATGATTTTTAAAAATTATTCCTATTTTATTTCTTTCTTTCTTTTCACAGAAATTCACGTTGTTAGAAGATAAAAAAGATGCAGGTAAGCTGCAGCAATAATTTTTGGGGCAGGAGTGCCCTTGCTGTGGGCTGAGCAGGGGTCACGGGAAATGGAATGTCCCCTTGCTGGGTTCTGCCAGCAGTGTGATTTTCCCCCAAAACTGTTATTTTGAAGATAATATATTTACAAAGAGACCTTGGTTCCTTTTCAAGTCATCCTGTCTTTGTGGCGAGCAGCTTTGTGCTCAGCAGATGATCCCATGGGGAGCTCCAGAGCCTTGGCACTGCAGTGCCAGGGACAGGAAGGTCACCCCTGGCTCGGAGCCCCTCGGCTTTGTGTGACTGGAGTGTCTCACCTGTGACTGTGCCATAGGTAGGAGGGACTGGCAGTGCAGCTGCTGATCCATGGGGATTGTGCACGGCTGCTGCTGCCCTGATCAAACCTCTGCCAAGGTGGGGGTGGAGGCTGGGCTTGGGGCTGCCCTGCCATGAGGGGTTTGTGGGTGTTAGGGAGGCTGGTGGTGGTCTCTGGGAGCAAGAGGAGGGGGAGGGTGTGTGTGTGTGCCAGCAGGACCAGGAGCCAGGGATGGGGCTGTGGGAGGGGGGTAGAGGTCCTGCCTTTCATCATCCCACTGGTTGGTGCAATGGGGGTCTTTGTGCAGTGACACCCCCAGAGTCAAACCTGTCCCATCCTACATGTGGTGGCCCATGGCCATTGGCTCTGGTGGCCCTGGAAGTGCAGGGACCTGGAGCTGGGGTGGCTCTGCTGCTTTGGGGACAGGGCTGAGGATACACCCCATGGATGGCAGCTCCAGTGTCAGAGGTGGGGGCAGTGGGGCTGCCTGCACTGCTGGCTGGAGCCACCATGAAAAGGGAACCTCACCGTGCAGGGAGCCCATGGGATGTGCCTGGGGATCTCCAGGCAGTTCCTTGCCCAAAGGGTGAGGCACTGAGGGCCTCTTGGTTTCACTCATGTAAGGGTGAAGTGAGCTCTGAGTCTGGCCAGTGAGAGCCCAGAGCACAGGAGAGCTCTGGGTAACAAAAGGTGCTTTGTGAGAGAGCCCCAGAGTATCTTGGGTGGTCTCTGGCCCTTGCACAGGAGAGATTAAGAACATAAATGTCAAGAGCTTGTTAAAAAGAGTTAAAGAGCCCTGTGGAAGGGAAAGGGATGGAAGGCTCCTATGGATCACACTGTAATGGGGATTTTGGGACAAAGAATGTTTGTAGGTGTTTTCCCCTTGGTTAAAACTGCCTGTAGAATCCAAGTCTCTCCTGGTGAAGGCTCAATGACACTCACATGACCCCAGCTGACACCTGCCTGTCACATGTCCCTGTCCCAGCTCTGGCTGCTGGAGGGATGCTGGGCAGCCACGGGCTCTGGGAGCAGGAGGAGCAGGAGGAGCAGGAGGAGCGGGAGCCTCATGTCCTGAGCAGCTGCACAGTTTCTCACTGTGGGATTTGTCACCTGTGGCTTGATGTGATGCTCCTGGTGCAGCAGCACGGTGCCTGGGGCAGGCTGGAGTTCTCCCTTTCCCATGGATTCCATTGGTCAGGGACCAAGACTGCAGGGGGGTTGTGCCATCCACTGGGAAGGGGCCAGGGCAGGTCCCTGCTGTTCTCTTCACTCATTGTCTGCAGAAGATGCTCAAACAAAGGAGGCATTCGGGCCATGGGCTGGGGGGCACCATTCCCTTCCCTTATGACGGTTTTCAGTTTCTTTGGCACGAGGACCTCAGCTCCCCACATGGTGGCATGGGGCAGGGTGGAGTTGATTCTGGTTCATCCCAGTAGCTCTTGGCAAAGTGTCTCTTCCATCAGTTCCCAGAGCTTGCCTCTGACTTTCCCCCTTCAGCACTGCCTCTCTTCCAGCACACTGGCAAACTCCCTGAGCTGCTTTCCAGGCATGGACAGACCCATTCCCAGCCCCCTGTTTGGAGCTGTGGCTGTGCTGCCACATCCCCTTCTTTGAACACTGGCAGGGTGAGGTCACTGTGGCTTCCCCAGCATTCAAATACCTGGGTACACCATGGCAGCTCCCGCAGCAGTGATGGTGGAAAACAACTTGGGTTTCATCTGCCTTCTTGGAGGTGATGTTTCAGCCGTGGAGCACATGGAGACTCTTGTGTCCCTCTCTCACTCCTGCTGCCCTGCTCCACAGCAAAGCCCTCCCTGGCCCACCCTGCAGTCCCCTTGAGCAGCACCCTCGGCTGGGTGGGACACAGAGCCCCCCAAACTGAACTACTGGAACAATCCCAGCTGGGTCAGGTTTCCATGGATTTCCTTACCCTCTGCTTCCTCTCCAGCATTCATTTCCCATGTATTGTTCTGGACTGAGCAGAAAGGAAAAGCTTGAAGAAAGGAAAGGCTCACAGCCTGGCCATGCACCTGAAAACTGCATCCTCAGAAAAAATTCCTACCAACAGCAGCACCAGGCCCCTCCAAAAGGGATCAGGAGGTTCTCTGTCCATGTCATGGAGCAGTGGCTCCTCTTGCTGCTAAGGAACAGGGACAGAGCTGGTGGCTCCTGCCAGCACAGCCAGACAGTGGTGACATTGCAGCATTTCGGGGTGGGCTCCTGCGGCTGGATGTGGTGAACTAAGAGGGAAAAGCAGCATGAGGGACTCAGCTGAACTTTTGCCCCTGCGTGAAATAATAAGGTTGTATTTACCCAGCATCTGGATTACCGAAAATAACCTGCTAAATTTAGCTGTTGTTGATGTGTTGTCACAGCTGAGCTGTTCTTCTCTCCTCACACAAAAATCTCCTGCACTGACTTGGTGGGTTTGTGGCCTAAGCACGAGGCCCTCCTTCCTCACCTGACCTGAGCCCATGAGTGTGGTTCCCTGGCTTTTGGGGGGAGAAACAGAGACTGGGATTTGGTTTTGACATTGAATGTGTTGGAAGGGAGAGGGGCTGGGAGCTGGCAAGGGGCTGTCCTGGGATGTTTGGGTGTGCCAGTGCTGCTGCTCTGGGTGCTCGGGCCATGCTCTGGCTGTGGCATCAGAGCCAGGGAGATCAGAGGGGACCCATGGAGTGGGTGGGATGCTGGATGTGGAAACAGGGACCCGTTCTGGGCACTTCTGGAACTCGTTGAGAAACTGCTGCTCTTAAAAAAAAAATCATGGAAAAAAAGTCATGGGGTTGGGTGTGGGTCAGAGAGGTGGGAAGTAGGAAAGCTGAACCGAATGTGATTATTTGTGGTTTTGGTAAGACATGTGATGGGGGGATTCTGTGCTGCTCCTTCCTCTTCCTCTTCCATGCCCTCCTGGGTTCAGGCTTGGCTGGTGAATCACCAGTTTTCATTCTTGTGTCCTTTTGCCTGTAAAATTTGTGTAGCTCTGACCCCCTGATGACTGCTGCAGTGACAGAGACCCCTCCCCCAGCTCAGCTCCTTCCTTCTGGGCTTTAATTCCAGGGCTGGAAGTTTTCCCGTTTCCTGTAGCTAACAAAATACAGATTCCCCCCTATGGACAGCAGAATCCGCTCACAGGTTGGGGGATTTTCTTTGAAGGCCAGAAAGGAAGAGCCTGGATTAGAGAGAAGGTTCTTCTGTGTTGATGAGCTTCAGAGCACTTGGGAAGTGCAGGGAATGAGCTGGGAAAAGGCCCCTTCAACCACCTCGTGCCTAGAGTGTCACCAAGTTTTTCCCTTGGCAGCAAGGAGTGATTGAGACTGACTGGAAAGTAACTGCAGGCAGGAAGGTACATTTCTATCTGCATCCTCGGGTGGTTTGCATGAGACTGAAAGGATTGAGAGGGAAGTTCCGAGTGTGGTCATTTCCCTGAAATTATCATGAGAAAATACACTGAAAACCGGTGGAAAGGTTTGGCTAGGCAGTGGTTTTTCTTTGGTCAGAACTTCGACATGCAAACTGCCCTAACATGCACAGGAAGGTAATCCTGTGCCTGAAGCAGCCCGTCTTATCTCCTGGGCAAAGCTGGTGCAAAGGGAGCAGGCATGGGGCTGTGGGAGCCTCCTGGGGCTGTGTGATACTCACGGGAGTTTGTTTTCAAAGACCGAGAGGTCAGACGGGGAAAAAGCAGTGTGAGGTGTAGGCAGGCCAGTCTGATCACGTTAATTCCTTCTCTTCTTAATGAAGAGCCCCTGAGCCCTGCCCGGCGCATCCGCAGGGCTTTGAACACCCGCCCGCCCCCGGCAGCGGAGGCGGCAGCGAGCGCGCCCAGGCGCGGGGTGGCACCGGGCGGGTGTGACTCAGTTTTGGGAGGATGCAGGTGGAACACGTGCCTCAGCATCACTTTCACCTCGGCCCCTGGTGATGCCCGGCCCCGGGGGAAGGGGCTGAGCAGCGTCCCAGGCGACGCGTCCCGGGGATGCTGCGGGAGCGCCCACCGGGGCGAGTGGCTTTTCTCGGCCGGAGGCGCGGGGGGAACGGGCGGAAGGGGAGCGGGCGTTCCCCGGCAGCGGCCCCGGTCCCGTGCCGGCATCCCAGCGGGGGAGGAGCCGCTGTTCTCTCCGTCCCGTCGGAGCAGCGATGGGTCTCCGGGACGGGGCCGGGGTCGCGGCTCCGCGTTGGGGCTCCGGGCGCTCCCTGGGGCTGCGGCTCCGCCGCGCTGCGGCCGCGGCTCCGTGCGGGAGGGGACGGCGCGGGCGGGCAGGTGAGTGCGGGGCCTTGCGGGGCTGCGGGGCGAGCCCGGTGCGGGGGCTGCGAGCAGCCCGAGAGCGGAGATGTCGCGTTTGCTGCGGGCGAGGCGAAGGACGGGGGGGCTGACTCCGTGCGTGTCAGTGCGGTGGATGCAAAGAGCGCGCACAGGGGATTCGGCTGAGGGGCTCGGGTTCTGCTTTCCTTCCAAAACGAGCGATTTTGGTGGTGGTCTGGGCCATGCCCGGCTGTCTAAGTGTCTGAGTGATCTCAAAGCCGACTGGTAAAGCAGATCACCCGCCCGAGGGTCGGTCAGGTGAAAAGAGCTTCCACTTTTCATCAAAGAAAGAACATTCTTTTGTATTCGATAATGTTTTAATGATGCTTGTATCAGTCATCTTGTCAAGGCTGTGAAAATGCTAAAGGAGTTTTTGTTCGTTTGGAACTCCAGTGCTAAAACTGGTTTGATGTGGCTTGTAAAGATGTCTGTGATAACAGGGTGTGGGTAATGATCTTGAAAGCCATTTATTTTGGGTTGTGTGAAGGGGAAACTCCTGCTGCCCGGTTTCTCCATCGGCTGTGATGCTTTGTGAACAATTCCACCTCACACCTGGAGACTCATTCTTTCTAGTTATAAATGATCCCTTCAGGAATGGCCCAAAACACGCTGTGTGGGCAGTGGCTATTCCTCAGGGATGAGATGATAAGCTTAATTTGTTGTATGGGAGGGAGAAGTGGAGTTCTCTAAAGATCTCCCACTGCTGGACCCCGTGCCAGTGATGTTGCCTGGCTCAGTGGTGGCATATTGGGCAAGTTGTAGCCAAGCGGATCAGGAGACAAAGTTCCTGCAGGGGACAGGAGATTGTTTTGGGATCATCCACATGAGAGCAGGGAGCACTCAGATCCTCCCTGGGGTCTCCTGGAGGGTCTGTGGTTGCTCCCAGGAGCCAGCCCTGCCAGAAAGATTTTCACGAGATTGCTCAGCATCCTGTCTCTTTTCACACGTGCTGGTAACCCTGTGTGTGCTTCCAAGGATGGAGCAGAATGGAAAACCACATTCTTAGACTTGCAAAGCACCGCCCTTATCTTTGGGACTACAGACTGCTTGGCTTGCCCTGCAGCACTGAGTCCCTCCTGCCCCTGCCTGCTGCAGCCAGGCCCACGTGTGGGCTGGGGACCGGGGTCCTCACCCTCCCCTTGGTGGGGCTGTCTGGAGGCAGGACCAGCAGCAGTAATCCCTCCACACCCGATGTGGAGAGAGGAGGCTCTGACTCGAGTGGGTGAGGCAGGGACAGTTGGATAATGGAGCTGGTTGCTCATCACTTGCCAGCGTTTTGCCTTCCAGGAGCTGGGGGCTTTCTGCTCTGCTACAGCAGTGGCCACATAATCCAGATTCCTCAGATGAATTCCTGCTGTTTCTCCTGGATCTGTGGCTGCTGTTTTAATTGCCCGGAGCTCCGAGCCAGACACAGGACCCTTGTTGCACAAACCCAGCTCCCATGAATGATGCTGTTGTGTGTGTCTCTGAGCTTCTCTTTTCCTCCCTCTCACCCTCCTCCTTTGGAAGCCGGGGAATTCGGCACTGGTGAGATCCCGCCTGCTGTGTTCGTGCAGCTGGCAGCACGGCTCCAGCTGCCATTTCGGGTGTGCTACTCAACCTCTTCCCCTTGATTTTCCTCTCATGAAGGACACTGAAGCCATCCTCCTTCTCTTGGCTGGAGCTGGGTTGCTCACTTCCCACTGGTGTGAGGCTCAGTGCTGAGGCCAGCGCTGAAACATCCCTGTGGTCCTGGAAACTCCAGGTGGATGGGGCAAAGGTGGTTTCTGGGCTCTCTGTGCTGCAGATTCACGGTTTTCAGGCGTGTTGGGGATACCCTGTGGGCCTGGGGCTCCTTGTGGGATTTGCTGGGTACCCTGTGGTTGGAAGGGCTGCAGTGGCAGCAGTGACAGTGCCTGAGTGATGCTTTTAGGGCTGAGATTGGGAAAAACCAGCAAGTGTTCTGCACTAGGGCAGCTGGACAGAGATAAATGGGGCATCCCAAGGTGGGCAAGGGCACCAGTACAGGCTGGGCTAGCTCTGCCAGGGCGTGGCACCCTTTGTGTGAAAATAACATGAGTTTCTCCACTTCTCCATTCACAGCAGTGCAAAAATAGGAGCCATGGATAACGCATTAGCAGAGCAGGCGTCCCCGGGCAGCTGGGTGTGACACCCATGCCCCAGACACCATCGCCTATGGCTGCCTTTCTGAGCTCTGTATTTATATACTTGTAAAGGTATATAAATAAGGTGTATAAAGAAAACTGTAACCTTTCCCCCCCCCCCAGTTTATTTGGGTTGTTGGAGAAGAGCAGCAGTGAAAAGTCCATGGCGTGCTGGTGCAGGATGTGTCCGCGGGGTGCGTGGCTTCCCCTTCTGCAGGGGGTTCCCAGCTGGAGCAAAGGTCTTTTTCCCGTGGATTCGGAGTAGTTTTTGTCCCTTTCCACCGGGGACTCTTCCGGGAGGTTTCCTGTGCGGGGTCAGCAGAGGGAGCCGTGTCCTGCGGGGCCGTGTCCCTTTGGGAGCCCCGGGCCCCGCGCTGCCCCCGCCGCCGCCTCTTTCCAGCTCAGCGTCTCCGCGAGATTTCCTGCTCTGTGCCTCCACACCCTCCCTTGTTCCTGCTTCACGCAAGGGACGAGCGGAGAAATGCCTGAAACCTCTCAGCCCGGCGCTTTTCCAGTGGCCGTCACCGTGATCCCGGCTGTCCCCTGGCGTGCCGGATGGGGACTTGGTCAGGCTCTGCACCCATCCTGCTTCCAGAGACTTTGCTCTGTCCCTTTTTCTCCCCTCCCCATCAGCCTGGATTCTGGCAGGGTTGGGATTTGTGGGGGTCAAGGCTCGGCTGGGTCTCCCTGACCCCTCCTCTGCCCGCGGGTGCTCACAGCCCTTCGCTCCTCGCTTAAATGACCTTCCAGTGATCCCCCCACATCAACAGCTTCTCCCTTCGCTGGGGCTGACCCCGGCTGCCCGTGTCACCCCCCTGCCACCCCCTGCCCGCCCCTGGGGTCCAGCTGGTGAGGGGCTCACGCACAAAGCTGCGGGAGGACTTTGTAGGCAACAAGAGCCGCATTGAGCAGCCTGTGCTGGAGTCCCTTCCCTCCGTGGTGAGAGCCGGGGCAGGGGGGGCTGCGGCAGGGCAGAGGCAGGAGGGAGCTGGGAGGGAAGAGAGTCAGGAGCTTGGGAAGGAAGGAAGGAGATGTGCCTCTCAGACTATGAAAACAATGGGAAAAAATCCTGTTTTTTAACTTGATTCTCTCATGTCGGGAGCTTGGGCATCCCTCCAAGCAGTGATTTCCAGAGGAAACCTGGTTTCTGGTATCCCTGCAACGTACCTGGTCTCTCTCCTGCTTTTCTGGTCATCTCACCCCAGATCGCTGCCTGCCTCTCACCCTCTCACCCTCTGCTTCTCCCTCCATGCTTGGGCTGGTGCTTCCTGACCTCCAGCACTTTCACCTCTCATTGCTCACAAAAAAAATCATCCTTCAAGTCCATTTTAAGCACTGCTTTTCCCTCTTGCAAATCACCTGTGGCTGTGCCCCTCTGATGTGACAGGAGTGTGTGGTCCAGAGCCAAGTTGTGTGTGCTGTGAAGAAGGTCCTCCTCACTCTTTGCTGTTGGAATAATAACTACAGAGCAGTGCAAGGACATCTTTGGGGACACGAGTCCCTGCCAGCAGCCCCACTGCTGCTCACAATGTCTCGCTGTGGCTTCCACCCCAGCTGTTCCATCTGCTGGGTCTGACAGACAGGGAGAGCTGGGGACAGCCAGGTGTGTCCAGACATTGTCCTGGGGCGCCTCTTTGTGAGGGGAATAGCCTGAGGGATCCCCCTGGGTGCTCAGCCCTGCAGGGAGGTGGCAGCTGTTGGTGTCCCCATCCTGCAGTCCCACGAGCCAGGCCAGGCCCTGCAGTTGCTACTGCCAGTCTGAGAGGGGAGGGAATGGGATGGCTGAGCCGGGGGGGCACGGGGGCCTGGGGCAGTGCAGGATATGGATGGGGTTTGGGGTTCCACTGGGTTTCACATGTGGCACAGAATCCCAGAATGGAGGGGAAGGTACCTTAGAATTCATCTCATTCCAACCTCTGCCACGAAGGGACACCTTCCACTATCCCAGCTTGCTCCAAGCCCCATCCAAGCTGGCCTTGGATACTTCCAGGAATGGGGCAGCCACAGCTTCTCTGGGCAACCTGTGCCAGGGCCTCACCACCCTCACAGGGAAGGATTTCACCCCAATATCCCACCTAACCCTTCTCTTTTTCAGTGGGAAGCCATTCCCCCTTCTTTTCCTCCATCCTTCCTCCTGTTCTCCTTCTGTTCTGTCCCTCCATCCCTTCTCCAAGCTCTCTTGGAGGGTCTCTATCGTCTCTCTGGTGCTTTCTCTTCTCCAGGTGAACACCTCCAGCTCTCCCAGCTTGGCTCCATGCATGGCAGAGGGGTTCCAGCCCTCGGGGCATCTCCATGTCCCTCCTGTGTCGCGGCACCGGGGAGCCCCCGCACCTCCAGCCCGGGGCCGGGGGCGGTCTCGGGGGCGGCGGGCGGATCCCGGGGCGGGCGGTGCTGGGGATGGGGAGGCGGATCCCGGGCTGGGGGGCGGATCCCGGGCGGTCCCCACGGCACAGCCCCGCACCTGCCGCGGCCGCGCTCACACCGACAACAGCCGGAGCGCCGGCTGGCACTGCCCCAGCCCGCCCGCTGCCCGCGGCGGCCCGGGCACCGGGGGACCCCTCTGCGCCCTCCATCCTCCTCCAGACCCCTCTCCGCTCCCCCGCCTTCGACAGGTCCCCGAGAGCGCGGCTGGACGGGGCACAGCCTGAAGGTAAATCGGGTTGGGTGCGAGGAGTGAGTGCAGAGGAGGAGGTGGGTTTTTGGAGAAAGAACCCAGCAATCTGCTGTCTTTGCTCCTTGGCTGGGCTGCGCTGTGCTCCCAATGTTGCACACGCATGGCAGAATCCTCTCCTGAAATCACTTACAGCTCTGTGTGTAATGGACTAAGTAGATAGGAGGTGATGGAGAGATACAGTGGCTTCGGGTTGTGCCAGGGGAGGTTTAGTTGGATATTAGGAACAATTTCTTCCCTGAAAGGACTGTCCAGCCCTGGCACAGGCTGCCTAAGTGGCGGAGTCTCTGTCCCTGGAGGGATTTACCAGCTATGTAGCTGTGGAACTTGGGGACGTGGGTTAGTGGTGGCCTTGGCAGTGCTGGGGGATCAGCTGGGCTCGGTGGTCACAATTCATTCTAACCTGAATGAATTCTGTGATTCACCTGTGGCTCCAGAGAACGCTGTTCAGCCCCGCAGCCCCAGAATTCCACCAGGTGGGATGTGTGTGCTCTGGTGTCCGTGTCGGGACACAGCCGGTACACAGCTCCTGACAGCCTCGTGCAGTAACTGGATCCCCTCTGTCATTGCCGGCTGAGTCACGGCAGTGTGTGGGGCGGGAATGCGCTGATGCCTTTGGGGTTCGGTTTTGGCATGTTCAGCTCTCGGCTCTGCCGCGCTGACCCGCACGCTGCTGCCAGGGCTCAGGAGGGATGTGGGGTTTGGGCCACCCGGCTTTTCCCAGGGTTCGTCCTCACCTCCTCTACCTGGGATTAGTGCAGGTAACCCGGTGCTTGGGAAAACACGGATTTGCCATCTGATTCAGGGAGTCAGTGAGTTCTTGGAGAAACTGTGCTGATGTCAGGAGACTCCAGATCAGGCCCTCTCACTGCAGGCCTGGCTTTCAGTGCTACGGGCACATGTTTGCAGTGGATTGGCTCCTTTGGAGCCCTTTGTCATTGGTAGGGATGGACGGGTTCGCTGTGCGTGTGTCATTCGTCACACTGTGACCCAGCCGTGCTCTGGAGAAGCGTGCTGCCAAGGTGAGAAGCTGCTTCCTCAGGAGCTGTTTGATCCTGCCGAGCTCAAACACCAGCTCTTTGTGCCTTTGGATTTGTGGTTTGTGTTCTCAAATGCTCCGTGTGCCGAGGGCAGCAGAGCCTCTTCTACTTTAAGACCTTTGTACAGTCCCTGGGTGTTGGAGTGCATATCGTGAATTTTTGGCAGAAATCCACACTCTTTTCCACTTGCATACGTGAACTGTTATCAATGTTTGTGCCTTTTTCTGTTTGCATTCTCACCAAAGCCCAGCTGGGGAGGTGGCTGTGCCCCTCGCCACTCTCAGCACGCGTGTGCCAACACGACCAGGGGCCAGCTCTCATCCCATCAGTCTCCCTCCATTCCTGCAGGGGAAAAATCAGCTCCCACCCTTATCCTGGAAGCTTGTCAGTATTTTCCATGTGTGGCAAAACATGAAGTCCCAGCACAGAGCAGGTATCAAAGCTCCTTCTGAGGAGCAGCTCACGTTCATGCCATGTGCTTGCACTTCCTCCAAGAAATCCTTTTCTGATAAAAGACTGACTGCATAAATCCAGCCGTGCTTCCGTTGAGCATTCCTTGTCTGCATCGCCTGCAGTGCCCAAACCCCAGTGTGTGTTCACAGGACAGGCTGCCAGCGGTTCCTTTCGTAAGAGAATAAAATGTGGTTGTGCCCAAGGGCACGTCAGTACTTCCCTTTGGTTTTCTACTAATTTCAAAAAGATTTGAAGGTTCTCAAAGTCAATTGAAGTGAGTGGGAGAACGAAAGGTCGCCCTTTCCCCGAGGGCATGCTGAGGTTGCTGCGTGACTTTGGGCAGAAGGACCAAGCTGGGAAGTTGGCTGGCACTGAAGGGCGCAGGCGGTGCCGAGGGTAAATCACTGCCAGCAGAGACAAGAACGAAGTCTCCTTCCTTCAAATGATCACCCCATGAAAAGCCTCAGACAGTTTGCCTGTTGCAGGGGTTTATTTGCCTTTGCCCTCAGTGTGGCTTTGCATTTGGTGTCTGGGGGAGTTTAATCCCCAAATTCAGGCAGTGTGCTGGCGGTGGGGCTGTGGGGAAGGGAATGCCTTTGGAGTGGTCACTTTGGCCCTGATGCATGGGGAGCTGGGGGGTCCTGTGGGTTGGTGGCACTCCTACCCTATGCCAGGGCTCATCTCCCTGGCCCAGCACAGCATCCTCTAACTTGTGTGTCTCCTTTCCTCCCCCCAGCCCCATAGCAGAGATGTTGCTCTGCCGATTGGATTTGGTGACAAGAATTACCAGAGCCCAGGGATGAAAGCTGAGCTGTTTTTGTTCATGTAAAAAGCTTTAGAAGTGGCATGGGGGCTGTAAAAGCTGGGATGCCATTGCTCTGCCAGTCTTCCCATCCCACGCTGTGCCCTGGTGCAGCAGCAATGGTTTTCCAAAGGAAGAGGAGCCATGGGGAGTAACAGCTCCCCAAACCATGTCTCAGGCGAACTGAGCATGGGAATGTTTCCCTGGAACTTGGGGTTTCTCATTTCTCAGCTTCACTTCATGCACACGGTGTTCCAGCCCTGCTGGGACGTGTGACAGAGGTGTTGGGGGCACTGGAGGAAAGCTGTGCTGGAAAGCAGCTGGAGCCTCCAGGGGCTGGTGGCCAGGGCAGAGGAGAGCCTGAACCTTTGAGCAGAGCTCTGGAGGGGACCGGCAGCAGCAGCAGCACATTCCAGCGAGGCCGGGGGTCTCTGCAGGGTTAATGATTGAGCTGCTGTGGCCCTTTGGTTCCTGCCATTTGGAGAGGCACCTCGGCAACATGTGAACCTTTCCAGGCTGCGGGGCTGGGTGTGGGGATTTAAAGAGACAGGGTCTGTCCCTACATTTCCAGTAAGAGGATACTTTTCTGGTGCTAGAAGGTTTTAGGGTTTTTGTTACGTTTGCTTTCTGATTCATTGGGTGTGTTACCTGCGTGTTCTGCATGAGGATGGTTGTCAGTGTGGAGCTGTGCTGGCCTCACTCTGCCCCATTCCATGCTCGTCACCCTCTGCCCCATGATGCAGGTGTGATCCTGATCCCACGGGATGTGGCTTCTAGTGGGTCCCCATGCGTTTTCTGCCTCTGGGTGCTGTGACACCTATGGGTGTCCGTGTCCCCAGCCTGCTGCTGTCCCCTGAGGCTGCTGGGTTAATCATTGACAGGTCCTCGTGCCACGTGGGTGCTGGCCTGGCTGTTTGCAGAGCCCTTATCACCACAGGGCACTTGTCACCCCGTGCCAGGCAGAGCAAACGTTAACTGCCAGTGCTGGGAACAACTTCAACAGCTCAGGGGACCTCGCCAGGGGCTCAGCCAGTTCTTATCCCATTGCCCTAGAGGCACAAGGAATCCCAGCAGGGCTGCAGTGTCAAAGTCTGGAGGTCTGCAAGGCTGCTGGGGTGGTCAGGATAACTCCTGGGACACCTGGCGTGGTCCTGGGATGAACATCTGGATTTCCATGGGTGCTGCAGCCAAGGCTTGGCCCCATTGCTTAAGTGAGAGCAGGAGCTGGCAGCTTCTCCCAGGGCATCCTGGTGCTGAGCCCGTGGGCCCCAGCCTGGGTGAGCTGGAGGATTTCCTGCCCTGCAGGTGGAGAGGACCAGAAAGCTGGCATTTAAAGGGAAAAGGAAGAAAAAAGGAAAAAGAGTGAAGAGGATGATGCTTTGCTGCCAGTGCTGAAGGCTGGGCTGGGGCAGTGGGGCAGGCTGGGGGCAGGGGTGGTTCTGAGGCTGCAGGAGGGGTTTGAGAAGGTTGGCTGGCAGCTCCCTCTGCTGCTCCTGCCGAAACTGGAACTGACCCTGGGCTGGGGCAGGCAGAGGTGTCACAAGGCTGCCAGATGGTGCCCACAGCAGTGACGCAGAGCGCACTTGACCTCGTTTCATCAGTGTCATTGGGCAAGAGAAGGACGTCTGGGCAGCTGGGGCTGGTGTTCCAGCTCTGTTTTTCCAGGCAGAGGGTTGCCCCATGGCCTTCAGGCACCTTCCTGAGCAAATCCCAGGATGAATGTTGCACGGTGAGAGCCACTGGCGTGAGTGACTGTGGCTGTGTGATTCCTCCTGGTATGAAGTGTTGGGAGCTGTGGTGCTGCTTTCTTAGGAGCAGCAAGAATGTAGGAAGCAGTGGTTCTCCCCCTGCTAAAAATAATGAACATACACAGAGTGCAAAATCAGGGACAAGGCAGAAA
Organism: Sturnus vulgaris; assembly: GCF_052056855.1. Classification (NCBI taxonomy): domain Eukaryota; kingdom Metazoa; phylum Chordata; class Aves; order Passeriformes; family Sturnidae; genus Sturnus; species Sturnus vulgaris. Next base: position 11,099,995 of record NC_142256.1, on the reverse strand, counting down.
TTGCCTCTCTTCTCCAGGCAGGCGATCTCCTGCTGAACCCTGAGCCCTGGCTGCTGCTCTGGACAGAAATTTGCTTCCCAGCCAAGTGGCAGCTGACCCCATGCTTCCCTTTCCCACGCCTGGCCTCACACCTCCACACACACAGCTCTTCCAGCACCGCTGAGAAATTCCAAACCACAGCAGGCACTGGAGGCGTTGTGCAGCAGCAGCTGAGTTGGATCAAACCACGACGTGCCTCCGAGGCTGAAAGCCACAAGTGGTTATTAAGGGGATGTTCAGGGGGGTGCTGGGGGGCTGGTGACACAGGGAGTGCTTTGGTTGTGCCCTTGACCTTGCTCCTGCTTCGGTGTCCTCTGCTGTAGAGGGAGAGTGGAATCACCCTCTCTGTGGCTGTGACCTGTGAGTGCACGGGAACACTGCCAGATCCTGGCACTGAGCTTATTTATTGTTTTATTTATTGTGCTGTCCCATGGTGGAGGGCCTGGGGAGAGTGAGCTCTCTCCTCTCCACACAGGGCTTTGCTCTGTCCTTGACTGACTGTTTGAGGCAGCTGCTTCTCCACCTCCTGGATTTCCTGTATTTCTTCTCTTTTTGCTTTCTTGTGCCTTGTGTCAGGACGTTGGTGTGAAGGCAGCATTTGTGCTTCCTAAGCCTCCACGTGTGTCCCTGCTGGGCTGGAGCAGCTGCAGTGCTGGGCTGGCACGGGGCTGGGGGGCCTGCATTGCTGGGGTACCCCATCCCTGCCCTCTGAGGAAGCTCAGGAGCCACATTTCCATCTGCCAGAGATCCCAGCACACCCCCTGAGGGACCCTCGGACAGGGGGGAGACTGGCACACCCCACCCGGGGCCCTTGAAGAAAGGGTCTGGATGGGGAGGGGGGGCACAGGTGCAGCCCCCTGCCCCCCCTGGCTGCAATGCAGGACCTCCAGCAATGCCAACAGCTGTGCAAGTTCTGCCCAATGGCTCTGGGAATGGAGCCAGAGCTTTTGTGAAATCAAGAGTGGGTCCCCAGCTATGAGCCCCTTTCCAGGGTCCCGTGCTTTCCTTGCCAGACAGAGAGTTTATGTTTGGATTCTGGATTTTGTGGCTTTTTTTTTCAGGATGTGGTGATGCCACAGATGGCCTCTGGCAAGAGGTTTCTCTCACGTCACCACTCCAGAGTCCAGACACCTTGAGATTCCCTGAGGCCTGAGACACTGCATTTGCAGCAGGGACTGAAGGGGTTAAAGCTGCTTTGCAGTGTGATTTAAAAAAAAAAAAGCCATTTCCTTCATGTCCAGAGACGGTTTATTTTCTGGGCATTCTTTGGGACGCAGGGAGGTGCCTTTTCTTTAAGGCATTTCCTGTAAGCAAGTTTATATTTGGCCTGGGGAGGGTGGGGAGAGGAGGTGGGTGCTGGGGAGGGTCTATGGCCGAGCTGGGTGACCTCAGCTTTTGGCTCCTTGTCCCGAATTGTGGAGGTGGCAGCTGCAGGAGGTGCTGGCTGTCACAGCAGGGTGAGGAGCAGGGTCCTGTGGGGTCCCACGTGTGCCCTGGCAGTGCTGCTGCCACTGTGGTGATGCTGAGCTGGCATCCACGGGGTGTCAAGGGTGCTTTCAGGCCATCCCTTCCATTATCTTTAAGATGATGAAGATAAGAGCTGCTGAACCCCATATCCTGTGCTTGGTGTGGCTGTCTTCCCTCCCCCAGGATAGCTTTGATTGCCATTGAAAAGTCAAATTTTCAATTTCTGGTCAAATGCACCAGATCATCATCATTCACTGTGCCCCTGGGGTCGGTAATGCAGATTTAACTCCTTCCCTGAGGATATTTGATCAGACCTTGATGCTGGGGCAGGGGCTGCAGCCAGACCCTGATGACACAGGCTGGGCTCCCCCAGGCAATGCTGGGGCTCGAGCTGCTCCCCGATGTTCCCCGTGCCAAATCTCTTCTCCCCCATTCTGTTTTCTTTTTATTACCGTGATTTCCTAACATCGGAAGAGGCGAGTTATGAAACTGGAGTTATCCAAACACGTCTTGTTTGAAGATAGCGTTTCATCCAGCAGATGCAGCTTCCTGCCCTGTAAATGGTTCCCATTGTTTTGCCTTGGCTCCTGGCCCCAGCAACGCTGGGGTGTCGCTCCGCTCTGGCAGCTGGAGGAGCGGTGGTCCCAGCATGGAATGGCTGCACTGGGAGCACTGGTGCTCTGTAGGCAGCCTCTGAAAGCACCTGGGGGGCTCCCTGGGGCTGCCTCAGGTTTAGGGCAGCGAGCTGGCAGGGTGCTGGCTCGGTTGGCTGCAAACGTCACCTGCAGACTGGGGTTGTTGTGTGCTGGGCCAGGAACAGAGGTAGCCTCTGATGGATGGTGTCTGCATGGCAGGGAAGAGGGGGTAAATAAAGGTGAGAAGGACAGTTGCCAGCACAAAGGAAGCAGCACACGTTTTTAATACATATAAATATATATATAATTTTTTTTGTAGTGTTTAAATGCAAAGAGATGGTTAAGAGGTGACCCTCAGGTGTTGGTGAGGCACTGGGAAGAAACTGAGCATTTTTTCCTGTGAGGGTGGTGAGGCCCTGGCACAGGTTGCCCAGAGGAGCTGTGGCTGCCTATTTTGGTTTAGGGCATCCCAAGACACTGTCCCATCCCTGGAAGTGTTCAAGGCCGGGTTGGATGAGGTTTGGAGTAACCTGGTCTGCTGGAAGGTGTCCCTGCCCATGGCAGTGAGTGAAACTGCATGAGCTGAAAGGTCTCTTCCAACCTAAACCATCCCGTAGTTCCAAGAGTCTGTGATTCTGTGATCCCTGTGGTGTTGTGGAATGTGGTGTGGGACCGAAGGAGTGCTAACACTCAGAGTTTGTTGCTGAGCTGCAGTTTTGTGCTCGTGTTCCCCCTGGGCACGTCGCCCCTGCCAGCCTGACCTTGGGTGAGTGTCCGGCAGCTGCGGCTCCAGCCGGCTCTGGGGAGCTGCAGCAGGAGCAGGACCTGGCGAGTTTTGGGTGGATCGTCCTTCCCCACCGGCAGAGCCTGCTTTGAGAGGAGCTGGGTGTGCCCAAATCTCTTCCTCTGACTGAGGAAGCCGTGGTGGGGATCACGCTGTCCCTGCAGCTCGGGCATGGCCGCTGTGCTGCAGCCACACCGTGAGGCTGCCTCTCTTCTGCTCTCCATGGCCTTCCCACCTGCTTGAGCAGCAGGGATTGTTTTTTAATTAATTTTTTGTTTCTATGAACACTGTTACAGGCTGGGGAGCTGCAGCTGCTGGCTCATTAATGAAGTTCTCTGCAGAACCGTGGCAGGAAGCGGTGCTGGACCCTTGGCTGAGCTCGTGGTTTGACGCTTTTCCTTCCTGCCCTTCTCAGTAAAGCAAACTCACTTTGCTGTGCTGTGGCTGCCCCACCTCAGCCCCTGCTCCCTCCATGCTTTGGGTGCTTTTGCTTTGAGGGTTGGGCTGTGGTCTCCCAGGCAGGGTCCTGGGGAAGGATCCTGAGTCTTGTGTCCGTTTCTTTGGCCACAGTGGTTGGAGAAGGCAGAGATAGCGAGGTCAGGAGTCTCAGTGATTACTGTTTGATAAGGTTCACTGATATTTTATCAGTGGTCTCTGGGGACAGAAGGAAATTGTGAGTTAAGAACATCTGTCTTGCAGGGCCACATGCCCTCTGAGTGCTCAGTGCTGGCTGGGGATGGAGCTCAAATCCTTGGAGATCCCAGTCTCTCCTTACTGCCAGTGCCCACAGAGGTCTTGGCTGTTCTTTGCTGTTCTCTCAGAGCCAGTCACCTGCCCAGCACTTCACCTGGGATTTACCTGCTCTCAGGTGGTTCGTGCTGCTCCTTGAGCAGGGACTGAGCCGTGAAGGGCTCCTGGCAGCACGGAGGGTGTTGTGTAAGACTGGGTTCTGTGGATTATTGAGCATTTGTGTTTCTTGGCCAGGCTCCTGAGCCCATCATGGCGTGGAGTGATGCACTGGTGGCTTTGTTGGTGTTTTTCCAGCTCTGCTCCCCTTCTACTCCTCTCCAGCTCTGCCAAGGTCCTGGGTGGGGATGGGCACAGCAGTGTTGTGCAGTGGAAGGGGGAGGAGATGCCATATCCCACCTCTCTCTCTGGGAATGCTCTGGAGACCAAGTGTTGGATCCCAGAAATCTGGAGTTTTTGAGCTTTCTGTGCTTTCAGGCACAGACCCCCTGGAGAACACTGCTTTTGACCTGAGGCCTTGGAGATGGCTTCTAAATATGAGTGGTGAAGTAGAAATCACAAGTGTGTGTAGGAGTTAGATGGGTGTGCTTTCACAGAGTGATGAGTTTTGAGGTTTTTATAGTATAGTAATAGGTATAGGACAAGATAGAAAATTTTGAGCGTTGTCTCTTTCTTTGTTCATCTTTCTTCTTCCTTCATGGTTTTCAAGTAGTAGTTCCTATTTAGTCAGCATCACTCTAAGCGTCATGGAAATCTAGTTAAGTCAAAAGTATAAATAATATAAGTGTTAATTGAACTGTTTAGCCTTAAAAGACCTTGTAGCAGTTGCCTCTGTGGCCATTTTTTCCTTACTTCTTGCAAGGAGCTGGAAGTGCTGTCCTATTCCCTGTACTCTCTGGCCACTGAGGAGAGCAAAGATCAGCTCTCAGAGACCCTGTGGCACTGCACAGCCCTGCAGGCAGCTGGGAATGAAACGCTGGCTGAGCAGCAAGTCCTTGTGTGCGGGTCACGGGTCCGTGTCACCTGTCACGGGTCCGTGTCACCTGTGACGTGCCAGGCAGGGCAGTGGAGCGTGGCTGGCTCTGTGTGCACGGCTGTGGCTCAGTGAGGCTGTGTTGGGTGAGCAGCCATGCATCCAGGCACTGGGACTGGGGGTTTGGGCAAATCAAGGCATGGGATGTCTTAGATGGGGCTGGGGGCAGGTGCTGCTTGTCCCTGAAGATGCTGAAGTGCGCTGGGGTTTTGGGTCCCTTCTAAAATCCCGCATGTGAGTCAAAAATTAGTCATAAAATTACATGGAGAATATTCTAGAAGAGTGTAAACTGATTGACCACAAACACGTCAGCCAGCAACACTGGGGGAGAGCTTTGCTGAGGCAAAGGCTTCCTCAGAAACACCAGTGGGGCAACTGCTGCACACTGCTGAGACTGGAAAGGAAGGTTTGCCTGGGGACAGATGAGCATTTTAAAGTGTTGTTCTGAAGGACACAGCCCTCACTGCTGGGGTGGCTCCCTCACTGTGCACAGCTGCTGTGCTGGGGGTTTGGCTGGGGAGGTTCCTCCCTGTGTGGTCACAGTGGCTATTCCAGAATGACTGTCTTGAGGGCCAAGTGTTCTTACTATCACCCCTGGGAAGCTCTGAACGCAGGCTGGAGCCTTTGCCAGCCCTGGCATCAGCCCACCATCAGGAGGGGATCAGTCAGCCATGAGCCCCATCCTCAGCATGTCCAGCTGTGAGCACCAGCGAGGCCCTTGTGCAGTCAGGCCCAGACAAGAAAACCCCAAGCAGGTCTGGCTGTGACAAATCTTTTCCTTACAGAGGGGCTTTCACATGGAAGGGGAGCTGGAACAAACATGCCCGTTCCTGCCAAAGGTGCTGCTCTGCCAGTAACTGGCCTCTGCTTCCTACTGCAAGTGGTTGATGTGTGGAATTGGGGCTTCCTGCTGCCTGCTGACCCCTGGGCTTCTCTTTGCCCTGACCCTGGGAGCTGTTCCTCTGCTCCTGACCCTGCTGTCGGCAGCCACCACTCTGGCTCCGGTGTGCTCGGCGTCACAACTTCCCATGAGCCGGAGTAGCTGTGCCAGGAGTGAGCTGTAAATCCCTCAGAAGGCCGGGAAGTGCTTGGTTAATTAACCAAACTGAAGAGGAGTTGTTTGAACCATCTCCGGGAAGAGTTCCACCTGGCTTACAGCAAAGGTCTTGGATTTGGGACTGTCTTTTAGCCACAGAGCAGCCCAGATCCCTTTGTGCATCCTTGGATTCTTCCTGATCCATGCCTCTCCCCTGTGTCCTGCAAGGCTTTGCTTGCCTTGGCTCCTCAGAAATGCTGGTTTTTACACAAAGGGCCCTGTTTTGGTCTATGCCTGGGTGCAGAGTGGGCTTGGCTGTGGGGAGGGGCACAGGCAGACCTGGCTGTGCTGGATTCTCTGGTGGAAGGCAGATGGATGGGACCATGTAAGCTGACTCTGCCATTCCTATGATTGGTCTTCCATTGGGGTTCAGCATCTTGACTTTCAGACCAGAGTCTTTAATATTGCTTGAGGCCAGCTTTTATACCTGTTTTATAATATTCCCTGACATTCCCCACATTCCTGGCAAGGAGACTTCTGTGCTTTTTTTGAAATGTTCCTTCGTCTCTTTGGAGAACTGTGACATCTTTTAAGACTTCTTCAAAATGCCATTTTCCTGCTGTCCTGGCATCTCCTGTTAGCTCCATAAAGAATGGGAAGCCTTGAGTTTCAACTCCAGCCCCAACAACATCTCCTTCCATTTGGGAGAAAGGGGAACAAAGAAAGAGGCAGACCATGTGCTCCTCTTTAACTCAGTGACCTCCCTAAATCTCATGTCCCTGCTGTGTTTCCACCTCTGCCTGCAGGTTTCACTGCTCTCCATGCTTTTGGGATTATATTGGGACTGTTACCTGAGCTTCCATTGTTGTCACAGCCCGTCAGGACAGCAGGACGGGCTGGGGTCCCCCCTGGTCCCTGGGGCTGGGTCTGCAGGGTCTGACCTGCAAGGATGGGATGTTTTGCAATATTGTATCCCTGGATAGGGATGAGAGACCTGTGGTGTTTCTCACCGGGAATCAGAAGCAAGGTGAGATGATGCTCAGCTGCAGGGATCCTACAGCTCATTCTGGGAATGATTTGTGGTTTGGGAAGGGCAGGCACAGGGAAAGGGATTTTAACTGGGGAGACTGATCCTGTGTCAACCGCAGCTCTTTGCTTGAGCCATGCTGACCTCTCTGCTTTGGGCTGAGAGGTGAGCTGACTCCTGCTGCATGGGGAAGAAGCATTCCCAGGGCAGGTGGAACACACTGGGCTCGGGACAAACTGGAAATTTGTAGGGAATTGGGTGATTTAATCTGGATATCTCTGATTGCAGGCACTGATGTTCTTGTCCCTGAACCATCTTTTTTAGTTTTTAGTCCTCTTTGGTATCTTGAGGGACTGGGAAATTTATGACAGCCCAGCCTTGGCTCTCAGTTTTCCCATCCCTTGCAGCTCCTGCAATTTGCCAGCCAGCTGAGAAGAGCCTCAGCTTTGAGGTTTGAGTAGTTGATGTTTGATGATGAGAGGAGGTTTTGGGGTGTCCATCCCTCTCCTCGGTCCCGGTGTACTGCCGGACAGTGTCAGACCCCATCGGCCCCGGAGCCGCCCTGCAGGACTCTTTGCTCTCAGTTTTTCTGGCTGGAATGGAAAGCTGCGGCTCAGCCGGCAGCACCGGGGTGCCGTGCTGGGCAGGACAGGAGCTGGGAGCCGGGAGCGGGGCCGGATGGAGCCCTCCCCGCCGCTCCCACCCCCGCTCAGCCGGGATGTCCTGTCTGCCGGGGCGGCGGGGACACGGCGGGGCGGCTCGGCTCGGCTCGGCACAGCCCTGCGGGACAAACCTGCGGCTCTGCCATGGACTGCCTGCGGGAAGGTCTCTGGACAGTGCTGGGTGGCCGAGGAGGGCGTGAAGGAGGCTGCGGGTCATGCTGATACTTTATTCGGCATTTAATCCACGGGTTCCAATGAACAAAGCCGGGATTAACAGCTCCTGCCATGGTGAGTCTGCTCGTGTCCCGGCTCTGTGTTCGGATTGGGAGGCTCCAGCCAGCAAACGCTCTCGGGGGAGGTGGGAAAGGCTGTAAAATGACCTTTTTTCTTGTTAGAGATTTCTTGGAAGCAGCGTTTCCTGTGCAGCAGGGCGGTTTGCTCTGGCTTTTACACAGCGGGGCGAGGGCAGGGTTCAGAGGTGTCGCTTGTGTTGTTGTTAAATTGCGGGGTTTCTTTAAAAATCTTTTCTTGAAAACCAGAATTTCCATCACTTTTTTTTTTTTTTTTCCCCATGAAGTGCTGTGTCCGGAGCGGGTGTGCCCGGAGCCCTGTGCCCGGCTGGGACACGGCGCTGGCACCGGGGATGCGGCTGAGCGGGGCAGGGATGGGACAGAGAGGGGAGATGGCAGTGACAGAGCACGGGCTGGCCTCGGTCACACCGCCTGGGGCTTTTCCTTCCTTGGCGTTTTTTTTCCCCCCTTTTTTCCTTCCCCGCTCTGCTCCCCACTGAAGGTGCAGAAGGGACCTGCAGTCCTGGCAATATTTGGGTTTATTTCTGCCACAGCGAGCTGAGCTGGTGGGAGCGCCTCCTGATCTCCCATTGTTGCCTGAGCCAAAATCCTTTTGTGTGAGCCCAATCCCCCTGCCCTGCCTGGCATGGCCAGGGGTGCCATGGTGCAGGTGCCAGGCATGGCCAGGGGTGCCATGGTGCTGGTGCCAGCCGTGCTCCGGGATGTGGCATCACCTGCTAACACCAGTTCACTGATTTCAAAGCCGTTTTCAGAAGGAGGAGATGAGAAAAGAGAAAAGAGAGGGGTTTGGAGCTGTGGGGTGGAGCTGGAGCTGTGGTGAGCAATGCCCAAGCGGTGCTGGTGGGTGTGGGGTGCAGCAGGAGGGGATCCTGATGGGACAGACCTGTGAGCTGGTGACAGTCCTTCCCCTGTGTGCACAGACCTGTGTCCCGCTGAGAAATGTCCCTTCGCTGCGTTTGGAAACTCGGAGTTTGGGTTATGCCTCCATGTGTGGCTGTGCCTGGAGGGGGTCCCTGCACAGACGGGTTCTGAGCCTGCACCCCTGTGAGCTGAGGGGGACCTCATGCTTGGCTGCACATCCTTGGGGTTAACCTCGTGAATTTTGCAGATCTTTCTGCTGTGGGATGGGATTTCAGGAGTTTAGCAAGGAGCACATGCAGGCACCCGAACTTCCCCTGGGCAGCAGGGACTGGTCAATAAACCAAAGCTGAGTGTGGTGGGGAAGGAGGCAGGATCTTGTGCAGAGCTGGAAAATACTTGATTTGGGTTTATTTTTGTATTGCAGCCTTTAAAAAGGGAAGAAGAGAGCCCTAAAGTAACCATTCATGTCTCTGCTGAGAATTCAGTGCCTGTTCCTTCCTGCAAGGGCTTGTGCCCATGCCAGGGCTGTGGCAGTGGCCACTGCTGCGTGTGACAGACATGGTCTGGCCTCCCTGTCCCTGGGGGCATGTAGGGCTCCCACCAAAGCTGCTGGAGCCTGAGCATTCTTGAGCCAGGAACAGGGTGGGTTTGTGATTCTGTACAACATGGAAAAAGCTGCACCAAGACCACAAGGGAATTCTGCTCCATGGGTTCCTCTGGTAACACACGTGTTTATGCTAAATAAATGCATAAAAGTAGGAGGGAATTCTCTCGTGTATTAAGGAAATAACTGCTCTTTAGTGCCTGGATTTAGCAGTAGGAGCTGGGGGTCGTTCCTCGGCGTGGGAAGCAGGAGAGCAGCTGCAGCAGGTCACATCCATGGGAGATGCAAGTGCTCCAGGGTGATTGGAGGTCCCTGCAGAGCCAGAGCTGCTGCTGGTTCTGTTTTTTTAGCAGAACTGTTGGTGTTTTCCTTTGACTTGGCCTTCCCTGGCCTTGGGTGGTGGCTGCTGTTGGGTCTTGTGCAGCGCTGCGGACGTTGACCTCAGTCCATGCTGGGTTTAACGCTCTTCCAGGTGGTGAAAACTGGACTTTTGCTGTTGTCTGTTTAAAGAAACATGAGATGTGATGGCTCCTCACAGGGATTGCAGCCTGGCTGGTACCTGTGGTGGGTGGTGGATGCTGCTGGAGCTCTGGCACCACTGGCTGCCCTTGGAGTGATGGCGTCTGCTTGTCCAAACAAAGTGAGATACATGGGATGGTCAACAGGAAAACCCTGCAGTTTTAGGAAGGGTGGACTACAGGATGGGCAAGATGGATTAATTTTCTTCAGCATCTGAGTAGCTGTTTTCATCTTGCTCCTTGTGGATGCCTCATGACTCGAAGTTGGAGCAACCTGGGGTAGTAGAAGGTGTCCCTGCCCATGGCAGAGGGCCAGAATGAGATGATCTCTAAGATCCCTTCCAACCCAAACTATTCCGGGATTCTCTCCTGGATTTTTGTTTCTGGCTTCAGCAAACACCAAAGAGAAGGATGAAACTTCACCCCGAGCTTAGATCCGACAGAGGTGGCTGTGCTGGCACTGACAGAGCCAGAGACTCTCTACTCTGAGCTTGCTTTGCCATTGCATTTTCAGAGATGGAACCCCAGGTTCCCTCCATGCTGAGCTTCCCTCCCATGGACATGGGGGGGCTGCTGCTCTGTGCTCCTGACACAGTGGGATGGTCCTGCCCTCCCTGTTATTCCTCTGGGGTCAGAGCAGCTGCAGAAATGCAGGTGGGGGAGGCAAGGACGGATCAGGGTCTTCACCTTCCTGGCCCTTTGTTTCTGTTCCTCTTTTTCCATCCCTCATTCCCCCCAGACATCTGCTGTGCAGCTGCAGCCCGAGCAGTGGGACGTGTAACCCCCGAGCTGCCACAGAGCTGCTCCTGAGTGCTCTGGAGCTGCTGGCAGGAGGTGTCCTGCAGGCCAAAGGGGCTACAAGACTCTGAGGAGCTGCCTGGGGGAGCAGGAATCTCTAATATGCTGTAGGACACTCCTGTAGCCATCACAGCAGTGCCAGGGGACACTGACTTGGTCTCTGCCACCCCACCATGTCCCAGAGCCTCCTGGTCCTTCCCTCCTGGTGCATCCCGTGCCCCTGAGTGTGGCTGTCCCCTGTTCAACCCTGCCCTCTCCAGTATGTGAAGATGTTTTGGTGTGAAGAAGGGACTTGGGTTAGTGGTGGCCTTGGACTCAATGATCTGGAACAGCTTTCCCAGCTTAAACCATTCCATAATTCCATGATCCTGTGCGTCATTTTGTTGTGGCTAATGTGTCTGCTGCAGTGCTTCCTTCTCATCTTTATTAATGACAGCACTGGTGCAGACCTGAATTGAGGTTGTTCTGAGTGATGTATGTGGAAGCAGAGGTGCTCTCTGTGCAGGTTAGGCCCAGCTCCTCTCCCAGGTACCAGCCTGCGAGGGCAGGAGCTGCTTTTGGGTGGTCAGAGCCACGTTCCTGCATTGTGCAGCACAAAGCTCTGCACACTGCAGGTGCAAAGGGCTGGTGGAGCTTTTAGAACACAATAAACCAGACCTGAGGCTGCTGTTGGGCTCGTTTGAGGGGAGGAAATCAGAGCTACCACACTGAGCTGATAAGGGTAGTCACACACAGCCCCGGAGCCCAGCTGAGGGATGAGGTGTGGAATGCTCTGGGGGGCTCTGATGGTGCTGCTGGGGGTTCCTGTGCCCAACCTGCATGGATTAGATCCAGATCTGATCCAGACACCCAACAGCTACAGTCTCCCTGCCCCGTGGTGGCCAGAGGGGTTCCTGGCTGGGTTGTACCTGCTGGTGCTTGCAGACACCATCCAACAATTCCCATGCAACTTCTAGGACCATTTTTACCCCTGGATGTCCCTTCTGTTCGTGTTCCCAGCAGCTGTCTGGGGCAGGAGTGGGGTGGCAGAAGGCTCTGCTGCCATCCCCCTTGCCAGGTGCCATTCCCTGGGAGCAGTGCCCTTGGAGCAGACATTTCAGGGCTGGAGGTGAAGGAGGCATTTGAGCAATTCCTGGTTGGTGACACAGCAAGGAGCAGTTCCCAAAGCTTATGAGACCTATGTGCTGTGTGAAGGTTAATATGGAAACACTCCGTGTCTGGGAGAACATCCAAGAGCATTCCTCATTCCTGTCCGTGTGCCCTGTCCATGTCTGTGCTGGCAGCTCCAAAATCTCTGCACTTTGCTGAGTGGAGCTGGGAGCTGGAAGCAGGAGGTGCCCGTGGCTGTGTGGAGCTCTGTGTGCCTCCTGCCCCAAGAGCCCAGCTGGGTGGGCAGGGAGTCCCAGCTGTGCCCAGTGCTGGCAGGGCACTGTGGGGTTTCCTCCAAAACCCACTGGCAGGGTCTGGGATTGTCATTTGGCTGCTGTGGGAGTGATGCCCTGTTCAGAAAGGCAGCTCTGATTTCTCCAGGCAGTCAGTCCCTCTGTTCCTGGTAGCTTTGGCATGAGTAGCATGCACCTTTCCCATGGGACACCTGCTTCAGCTCCTCATGTTCTCAGTGAAGGCACAACCCCTGGTTCAGGAGAGGTGTTGGGACTTTCTATCGTTCCTGTAAAAAGCAGGCAAGAAACTTCTGCTTATAGCCAGGAAGGAAAGTCCCTGTTGTAGGCAGTTTTACTTTCAGGCAGAATGGAAAGAAATCACACCAAAAAGAAAGAAAAAAAGAGCAATTTTCTCCCCTTGGTGCTGGGGTTGAAGCTTCCCCCGCAGTGCCAGGCAGCTGCTTCCAGCTTTCCATGAGGTAACGTGTGAGCGATTTTGTGGTGGGGTTTTCTCCTCACACACTAATTGGCTGTGTGGGACGTTTTATGGGGATTTGGAAACTTGCTGTGGGAAGCTGAGAACCTGGCCTGGGACTTTTTGTCAGTTCTGATTGTTAAAGTGAAAGTGCAGAGCTGTGTTTCTGGGAAGTGGCTTTCCTGCCTGTAATTCTGCTGGCCTCCAGCGTTCCAGGTTGCACATTTTAGAGCTTTTATGGAATGTTCTGGGCTTTTCCCTGTCCATGCCTGTTCCAGGCCAGTGTGAGGTGGATGGAGCACTAAAAGCACTTGAGATAGATCCATCAGGCACCAGACACCCCACAGCCAGGAGTTATTCCTGCTGGAGGCTCCAGTGGGTTGCCCCAGGGAAATGGCACAGTGCAGTGAGTGCAAGAAGGGGATTGGGGAATTTTGTCCTTTTTTTTTCCACTTCAGTGTTGGTTTTCATCCTTCTGGAGCAATGTGAGCCTCTTCCTTAATTTTTGATTTCCACCCCTTCCTGAGGATGTTGGGACATCAGGGTTCCCTGGCTGGGGGGGACCAGCCTGGGGGTTCCTGACAGACCGTGGTGACACTTGGGTTACATCTCTGCACCTTGCTGGGTGCAGGGGATGGGAGAGCTGCTGTGGATACCTTTTCCTTGGGAAACACCACCCAGCCTCAAGAGCTGCTGGACAAGGGCAAAGGCTTTGCTGGGGGAGGATTCTCTGTTGGCTCAGAGGATTGTGCACATTGGGAGCTTTTTCCACTGAAGGCGTTGCTGCTGGCTTCCCCTGTGGGGTTGTCCAGGCATTTCCTGAGAGAATTCATTCTCCATCTCCCATGGGGAGCTTCCTCTGGAGCATGAAACATAATGGGGTTGCTGATGTCCCTTCCCTGCCTGCAGTCGGGAAGCTGGTGGGATTTATCCCCTTGTTTCTCAGGGATGCATGCACTCTACTGGTGCCCTGTGCCTGCCCCTCCTGCCATGCAGGGATTTCTGCACCGTTTAAACCACAGATCTCAAACTCCTGGAAATTGTTTATTGACCAGTGGAGGCAAGGAGACCCTTTTTGTGCCCTGCTGAGGGTGAGTGTAGTGTTTGATGAGCCCACATTAGACATCAGAGAATCCTGGCATCTGGAAGTGTTGGGGTCTCTGTCGCTGGTGCCTGGGGCTCAGGCTGAACAGGGTGGAGGGTCTCCAGGCAGCAATCCCCAGGCTCAGGCTGGATTCTCAGTGGAGGCTGTAGCCAGGGATGTGTGCTGGGCTCAGGTTCCATCACCTTGCCCGACAGTGAGGCTGCTGAGAGGTGACAGGGAGGGCTGGGAACACGGCTGGAATGGGTGACCCTGTGCCCAGGAGTGTTTGCCTGCCCGGCCTTTCCTGCACTTCCCTGGGAAAGCACGTCCATGGGAAGGGTGGGAAGAGGAGGAAGCTGGCTGCTGGCTCCCTCTGGGACAGGACACTTGGAAACCTTTTCTGTGACAGCACTTCTACATGAGGAGGGCTCAGCTGCTCAAAGCCCCCCTCCTCCAGGGGGCTTCTCCGTCTTCGAGGGGCTCTGGGGTGATGCAGGACTTTTCCACAGCAGGCAGAGCCTGAAACCCGGCTCCCAAAAAGGAGAGGTGGAGGTTTGGGGCCCTGGCCCCCTGCCAGCCCATGCACGGGGGAGGCAGCGGAGGGAAGGAAATGTCGTGTTCTGACTCCGCATTTCCACCACGGTGATGGGTGGCTGAGCTCAGTCCTGCACAGAGCATCCTGCTGCAGCCCTGGGCCCGGGCTGCTCGGGTGGCCGTGGTCACGCTGGGTGTCACAGGCTCCAGCCTGACCCCAGTCAGTGCCCAGCCATGCTCTGGTACCAGCTGAGCCCTGCTGTGGGCAGGGGTAAGCTCAGCCACTGCCCTGCTCCTGCTGCCCTCCACCAGACCCATCCCTGGGGCAGGATCCATGGCACAGGTAGGAGGTTGCTGGTTTTGCTCATGGCTGGGGGCACACGGAGCTGCAGTCGCTGGGATTGACCCCATGGAATTCCCATTGGGATGAAGGGGCAGCAGAGTGGGCAGGGGTGGGAAACTGGCAGGTCCATTGGCAGGGGCTGTGGGAAATGTCTGTCCCTGGGTCCTGCCCACTCCAGGAGGGTGGGAGGGATCTGTGTCCAGAGCTGGCATGGCCAAAGAGCATTCCCAGGGACCACCAGTCTTGGTGCCCTCCTGCTGGACAGATGCAGCCATGGGGTGCCCTCCCCACGGGCTGCTGGGTTCTTTGGGAGGGATGTGCTGCTCCACATGGACCAGCTGACCCGGGATAGCTCCAGGGTTGAACTCTCCACTGGGATTGCTGGGTCTGAGCCCTGTTGGGGGCAGGAGGGGTCAGCCCTGGGTTTTGGCAGGACTCATAGCATGGTTAATGACAGCTGTGCGGTTTGGACCCAGATCCAGATGATCATTCCAAAACTTCTTCCCAAAACTTGCCAAGTGTTTGGGTCCGGGGTTTTGGCTTGGTCGTGTCCTGAACTGAGTTGCTTAGTTTTTTGGTTTTTTTGCTTTTGTAAGTTTGGAATTGGGAATGCAAGCTGTAGCCAGAGCTCTGGGCTGAGGCAGTGGGTGGATGAGGATGGAATCAGGGTATTCCAGTGCTGGGTGGGTCTGGCCTCAACCCAGTCTGTGCTGGGTGGTGCCTCCAGGAGGGACAGACCAGACCCTGAGGCTGCCAAGGCATTTTCTACGCTTGAGGTCACCCTCAGCAGCAGAAATGTCATCAGGCCGATGGGTGCTGACATTTGGCAATGACTTGCTGTGGCTGCGGGAGCTCTGGGCTGATTTCCCTCAAGTTAAACGGGAGGAATTTCCCAGGAAATGCTGCCGGCTGCTGAATGGGCTCATCTGCGTGATGGCTGATCCCTGTGTGAGGAGTGGGAGCCAGCTGGGCGAGGGGTGAAGAACCCCACCAGGGATTTGGTGTCCACTGGGATGAACACCAGCTTGAAAGAAGAAGTGGGGAGGGCTGGGTGGTGGGAAGGAGGTGGGGAGGAAAGGCTCCTTTGGCAGCCTTTGCTCGGGGATGTTTGCAGAAGTGATCAGCACCGAGCTTTGATGAGCTCTGAACTCATGATTACAAAGAAAGATCTTCCTCTCCTGCCTGGCCAAAAATTGTGTTTTGTTTGGTGCGTTCAGAAACCAAACGTTTCATCAGAAGGTTAAAACTGCTTCTTATAGCCCTGTCATTTGGGTGGCATCGCTGTCACCTCCTGCTCTCTGCCTGGTACTGGCAGAGAGTGCAGCTGAGCTGTGTGTGCCCACTGCTGGTGGGACCCCTGGCTCTGCAGTTGTGCCTCTCCTTTGCTCTGTGCACATGGAATGTGGGCTCGCTGTCAGGGCACTGGGGGAGTGGGCTGTGTTCTCGTGGTGTTGCTGCTGCTGGTGGAATGCTCAGGTGATAGTGGTTAGCTTTTTTTTTTTTTTTTACTCAGGATTGAGTGCTCAAGAGACATATTTCTTGTTCAGACTTGGTTGTTTATTAAATTTTATTTTAAGTACAGAGAGTTTTTTTAGGACTTTCAGTTATCAGGCCAAAAGCGAGAAAATGGAGGTGAATTTAGTTAGTTACAAGGTTTTTAAAATGCTAATTATTTAATTGAAAACTATAATTTATATTATTTAAACTTTTGACCTAATAACTGAACACTTGTGACCCACACTGCAGGATTTTTTGTCCGACCAAAAACTACTACCTGAAATCATGAAGAAGAAGAAACAAGAAGGAAGAAACAATGCTTAAGAATGTCCATTTTGTTCCATACCTATTACTATATTCTAAAACCCTAAATTCAAAACTTTTTACCATGCGAAATTACACGCTTTTATTTTAACTACACACTAGTGATTCGAACTTTATTACTCAAATTTGGAAGCCTTCTCCAAGGCTTCAAGTGTTCTTTTGGGGATTGGTGTCAGAAAACACAGAAAGTTCAAAACTCCCAGGCTTCAGGGTTCCAACAGTCAGGCTGGTTCTTTGCTTTCTTGCAGAAATTGAAGCCAAGAAAGCGTGTGACTGGCTCCGGGCAGCAGGATTCCCCCAGTATGCCCAGCTGTACGAAGGTGAGAGCTGCCTCCTGCCTCTGACCCTGCTCTGTACCTGCTCAGAGTCTGTGTCTCATCCAGATTCCAAGGGGGGCTTCAGGATAGGTAGGGACAGAAGGGATTGTTCACTGATTATGTGATTGTTTGTTACACTTTGAGCCCTTGGCCACGGCCTGGAGAACCAGCCAGTTAACTTCCCTGCATTCCTGAACTTTTCCCCTTCAGGCAGGGCTCTGAGGAATCCTGGGGCGGCTGCTTTGGCCAAGGGCAGCCAGGCTTTGGAGAGCCATCAGCTCTGAAGTGGTTCAGGGAGTGTTTGCCGTGGGTGGGAGCATAGGGGCAGCCAGTGTAGGAAATGTGGAGAGCCAGCATGTTCTCCCTCCTTCCATCCCTCCCCACTCCCACAGCCCTGCCCTGCTCCAGCTTGTCCTCCCTGAGCCCTGCCTGGAGCACACCATGTGCCTCCTTTGCTATTCCTCACTCGCAGCTCCTGTGCCAGGCGCCCAGGGCGATGGCAGGGTGGCTGTAGTGGTAGTGGCTCTTGCCTCGGGCTCAGCTGTGTTTATTTTGGAGCCATGGTGGGATCCTGGTGCTGGCTGGGGTGAGGAGCAGTGGCTGCAGCCAGCCCCGCCGTGCTGGACAATAGCGGGAAGCGGGGTCCGGTGGCCGCAGCCGTGGCCATTGTTCGGCCATTCGGGCACTTCCCCCACCCCCTGCAGCACCAGCTCCCTGGTGATGGCTTTATGAGCAGCCTGTTTGCTGCCAGTGACTATTTTGGGGGGCAGGTCCCACGTGCAAGGACAGCCTGGGTTCCTGCTGGGACCCCCAGCCCCAGGTGCTGGCCCCAGACAGTGCTCACAGCTGGGCAGCGAGGAGCGGTGCTGCTGCTGGAGTGTGTGAATGAACTTTTCTCCAGCCTCTGTCCACAGAACTTCCCACATCCTCCCAGTGTTTCCCTCTGTTTCCCTTCCTGTGGTGATCACACTCCATGGCTTCATGAAAAGATGGGTTGAGAGCCTTGGGGCTGAAGGTCCAGGTCCCACAGGCATGATCCCAGCAGAGCTGTCTCTGAATGCACAGGGATGAGCAGGGAACTGAATGGAGGCCCTTGGGCACCTTATCACCCTCACCTAATGCACCTGGGAAGAGCCATGCCCAGGGACCCTGGCCATGCACCACCTCCAGGTCATCTCCAGCCACTTGGGTTTCTCCTCCTTTTCCCATGCCCACTGCTGCCCTTTGGCCCTGATGGAGCAGCTGGCTCGGGATCTGCCACTGATGTCACTTCCCTCCCCAGAGTCATCATTCCCTCTTGACATCAGTGCTGTGAAGAAGGACCACAGCTTCCTGGACCAGGATTCCCTCAAATCCCTGTGCAGGTAATGCTCCCTTGCCCTCCCCTGCACATGGAATCAGACACAGACAAGGGCCGTGGCCCAGGCTGATGGAGTGGTGGGCTCAGGGGCATGCCTGATGGGGCTGTGGGCTTAGTAGGGTGCCTGCCTTGCACCTTGGCTGGGCTCAGAGCCTGCTCCAGCACTGTCACTCCCTCTGCAGTGAGAATTCAGTCGTTCAGATCAGGGAACATCGCTGGTGTTGACTGGTTCCAGGGAAACTAGAGGTTTTTATGCTCCATGTGATGCAGCTCATCCAAGTACCAGGAAACCAGCGTGGCTGCACATTTCCACCTGGGCATAGCTGCAGGTTTGGGAGCTGTGCAGGGAGCAGCATGTGGGGGACTCAGGCAGAGCAAGCCAGGGCTGGCACCCAAAGCAGGGCACTGACCAGATGGTCAGTCTGGATGGGCCATGTGTCACTTGGTGCTGCGGGTGACTCAGCCCTGCCTTGGCTCTCGAGACACGTCATCACACCCATGTCCCTGCACTGTCCCTCCCATCCAGAACAGAGAAGAGGCAGGAACGGGGTCTGTTTCCTATTGGTTTCCCAGCAGAGAGGCTGTGCAGGGCAGGAGGAGATCCCCGTGCCGTTTCCTGGGTGCAGTGAGGCAAGAGGTGATGGGAAGTCTCTGCCTGTCCCTCCCTCTCTGAGTTTTCAGGTCCTTTAGTCATTCCCTGTCTGGGGCACAGGAGCTTCTGAGGAGATTTTGCTTTAATAGCCTGGAGCAGACACTCCTGCTCACTTGCAGAACCGGTGGCCCCAGCAGCTAGCATGGGCATGGTCTAGCTTGGGCTACCATCTGCTGGCATTGTCCCCTTGTTAGTCAGGTGTCCCTCTGACCGTGGAGCCACAGCAGTGAGTGACAGGTGACAGGCACAGCCAAGCCTATAGGGCAGGAAAATCAAAAGAAGCCAAAGCCATCCCTGTGACCACAGCAGGGCTGGGACAGAGGCTGGGACCAGGGTAAAGCCACTCTGTTTCTTGCAGGAGGCTGATGACCCTGAACACTTGTGCCTCCATGAAGCTGGATGTTCACTTTCAGCGTAAACAGGTAAGTCCTGGATGCTGGAGGCAGATGAAGGGCTGAGGGGTGCAGGGGATCATGTGCTCGATGGTGGGGCAGTGTCCTGGTGAGCTCGGGGACTGCCCTGGGCACAGAGTGGCTCCTGGAGGCCTCCACTGCCAAAGGATCCCGAGCTGGTTTAAGGGGTGAACACGCTGCTCTCCTCCCCAGCTGGGGCCATGCTGGTGGCTGTGCCCCTCTGAGGTGGGGGAATGTGCCGACCCTCCTCAGCTCCAGCTGATTGATCATCCCCTGTTCTCAATGGCCCACAGAATGAAGACTCTGAGGAGGAGGAGCAGTGTGCCATCAGCAGCCGGTGGGCCTTCCAGAGGGACAGCAAAAGGTGGTCCCGGGTGGGGTCCGCCGATGTCCTGTTGCAGGGCTCGGAGGCCCCGAGCTGCACCATGCGCCCGGTGTCCAGCCGCGAGAGCGTCCTCACAGACCTCAGCACCAACCCCGAGGCCACGTCCCTGCACAGCACGGGCAGTGTGGGCAGCGTGGGTGGCACAGGTGGCACGCTGGGCACTGCGGCCACGCCATCCGAGCCCCCGTCCCCTCTCCGTGCCACTGCCAACGCCTCCAGCTGCAGCCAGAGCGAGGGCTCTGCGCCGGAGCAGCCCTCGGGCCGCGGAGAGGGCTCCAAGGAGAAGCTGAAGAAGCGACGTTCTCGCAGCTTCCTGAAGAGGATCGAGTCTCTGCGGAGGAAGGACAAGGAGAAACCCAGCCCAGACAGGAGGGTGGCTCCACACGGCAGCGCCACTCTGCCACCGGGATGGGGCTCTCTGAAGAGTAACGGGGACTTTGGGGCCACCAGGACCAACTCCTCTAAAAGAGGGATCCCTGCCTCTTTCCACAGCAAAAAACACTTCTTCTCGGTATCATACAGGACTAACCGCCTGCTCGGCCCCGGGGACACCAAGGGGAGCTCTGACCCCAAACGCAGTGGAATCTACCTGGAGGATTACGACACAGCCGCTGCTGCCGAGTGCCAGCGCCGGGCTCGCCATGGCGACTGCCTGGTCTATATCCCCTGTGACCACAAGCCCGGCACCTTCCCCAGATCTCTCTCCATCGAGAGTTTGTGTCCCCTGGCCGGCAGCTCCCTGAGCCACTGGAGCGCAGGGAGCGGGGCCGTGGGGCTGGGCGGGGGCGGCAGCAGCAGCAGCGTGGAGGGCTCGTCCTCGCCCAGGGGCTTTGCCCGGCGGCGCCGGGGCTCCTGCAGCTCCCTGGGCAGCCGTGTCAGCGTCTACGACAACGTGCCGGAGTTCGGCAGCAGCGAGGATTTCTGCAAGGACGGGGAGGTCACCTACGAGAACCTCGACGACATCCTGCAGCACGTGTGGGGGCTGCAGCAGAAGGTGGAGCTCTGGTGTAAAGCCGTCTCGCCTGGCCTGGATGGGGAGGAAGGGGGCGAGGAAGAGGAGGATGAGGAGGAGTCGGACTCGGGAGGGGAACCCTCCAACCTGCATTTCGAAGAGAGGTCCATGTCGGATGTCGGCACCTCTGCCAGTGACTTTGATAGCACTGGGAACTCCCTCAACGAGGCTGAAGAGATCGAGACACGGGAGCGCCGGGATTCGGGGGTGGGAGCATCACTCACAAGACCCTGCAGGTATCGCGGAATCCCGAGGTGGTTTGGGTGGGAAGGGACCATGGGGACCATCTCATTCCACTCCCTTTGCTATAGACAGGGACACTTTCCACTAGACCATATAGCTCCAAGCCCCCGTCCAGCCTGGCCTTGAGCTGTCCTAGCGACGGGGCTGCTGTAGCAGGGTGGGGTGCACAGCCCATGGGTCTGGGGAACAGCCCCTGATGCCGTTCCTGGGGGGGCTGGATGATCGTCTGTTCCCGGGAGGAGGGAAGGAGGGAAGGAGGGAAGGAGGGAGGGCAGTGTCGCTGGAGCCGCACGGTGCGGGCAGGGGAGCGCAGCGCGGGGCGCTGGTGCGCTCTGGTGGCCGCAGGACACCACTGCCACCACTGCCTGCATGCACAGACCCGTGAATAAAAGGTTTTTCATTAATTAATAACAAGCATAAAGTTTGGGGGTACGTGCCTCTCCTGTGCCAGTATTCCCTGGAGCTTTCCCCAGGAGAGCTACGGTTGTTGCTGCATTCTGTGGCTTTCCTCGCCCAGTTTGGCTGGTGCCAGAGGGTGATGTGGCAGTAATGAAGGAGTGGAGAGCAGTGGGGGTTTCCTTACCTGGGAATGTCTCGTGTGTCCCCAGAAAGCTGCGTTGGCACAGCTTCCAGAACTCACACCGGCCCAGCCTGAACTCGGCCTCGCTGGAGATCAATCGCCAGTCATCAGCCCAGCTCAACCTGCTCCAGAAGTGCTCCCTGCTGCGGCTCACAGCCATCATGGAGAAGTACTCTGTACCCCACAAGCAGGCCTGGACCTGGTGAGCTGGGGCGAGGGCGACCAGGAGGGGGCCCACAGGCTGAAGCTCATGCTGTCACCCCAGCTGGGGCAGCTTTGGGGTGTGGTGGGGGAAAACCTAAACCAGAACTGTCTGCTCTGGCAAGTGTGAGCTAGAGCTGAGCCCCAGGCTCCTGGCATCATCCTGGCTTCCAGAGGGGCTCCTGGCATCATCTGCCACTTTGGTGGCTGCAGGTGTTCGTGGAGCATTGTAAGCCCTGCAGCAACATAAAAGAGTGGGACAGTGGTTTCTTTTCATAGCCAAATATTAAAATATTTTAGCTTAACAAAAGGTGCTGCCATTCCTGCTGGGAAGCTGCCTTGCTTGTATTCCAAATACTGCAGAAATGTGTGTGTGTGTGTTCCCAGGTCCTGCTCTCTCTCAGGGGGTGCTGAGACCACTGATCGTTGCACTGATGTCTCTCTGTCGCACTCTGCAGGACTGTCCCCAAGTTCATGAAGCGGAGTAAAGTCCCTGACTATAGGGACAAGATGGTTTTTGGGGTGCCCCCCATCGTCAACGTGCAGCGAACAGGGCAGCCCCTGCCCCAGAGCATCCAGCAGGCCATGCGTTACTTACGCAGCCAGTGCCTGGACCAGGTGAGTGCAGCAGCACTGGGATTTGGGGGAAAAAAGCTTTAGGGATCCTGGTGTTCATCTCTTGTGGTGTGTGCTGAAGTGGGAGGGTGGGATTGTCTGTGGGAATCCTGCAGCATCCCTCACTCAGTGTCTCCTCTGGGTTGATGATCCCCTTGGGGAGGGAGTGTCGTTGCCTGTCCCACAGTGCCCACCCCCTGCTCTGCTCTGGCAGGTTGGCATTTTCCGCAAGTCCGGGGTGAAGTCCCGGATCCAGGCGCTCCGGCACATGAACGAGACCAGCCCTGACAACGTCAACTACTCGGGGCAGTCAGCGTACGACGTGGCCGACCTGCTGAAGCAATACTTCCGTGACCTGCCCGAGCCCATCTTCACCAGCAAGCTCACTGACACCTTCCTGCAGATCTACCAGTGTAAGGGCGGGGCTGGGGACAGCTCGGGGTCATCAGGGAAGAGGGGTCCCTCTGTTTGGATGGAGGGGGTGGGTGGTGGCCGTGGGGACACCCCACTGATTGCCACCCCGTGCCCGCAGTCGTGTCCAAGGAGCAGCGGCTGCAGGCGGTGCAGGCTGCCATCATCCTCATGCCAGATGAGAACAGGGAGGTGCTGCAGACCCTGCTCTACTTCCTGAGCGATATTGCCTCGGCTGAGGAGAACCAGATGACAGCCGGGAACCTGGCTGTGTGCCTGGCCCCCTCCATCTTCCACCTCAACGTGTCCAAGAAAGAAAGCACATCACCCAGGTATGGGCAGGCTGAGCCCCAGCTCCCCAGTGCCCCTTCCCTGCCCGCTGTGGGAGGGGGCCAGCAGGGAATGGTGAGGCATGGGGGAGCTGCTGGCTCTGCTCTCTGACACAAATGAGAGCCATGGGCGGTCTAGAAGTGCCCACTGGTGCCAGCACTATCTGATCCCCCACAGGGCCATACACAAGAGGGGCACCATGGGGAAGCCGGACCAGAAGGACCTCAATGAGAACATGGCTGCGACACAGGGGCTCTCCCACATGATCACTGACTGCAAGAAGCTCTTCCAGGTGGGTGGCAATGGTGTCCCAGCCCAGTGGGAGGTGTGACCTTGCCAGCAGGTGCTGGTCCTGGGGCGAGCTGAGGGACCCTTCCCTCAGTGGGACAGCAGCCACCAGCCATTCACCCTGGAGCCAAGCCCAGCTGTGTCCTGGGGCAGGAGGTGGTGCAGGCTATATGCCCATTCTCCCCACTCCCTGGGCAATGAGTTATAATTCTCTGTCTGTCCAAGACCACTCACAAAGTCCCCACAGGATCTTTCTGCCTCACTGAACATCTGTGTGCTTTTGGCTTGCAGGTCTCCCATGACATTTTGCTGCAGCTGAGCAGCTCCTATATGGCTGCAGATGCCTATCCCCACCCCCTGGCTGACTTGGTGTGCCAGGGGGAGAGCAAAGATTTACACTCCTACTTCGAGCAGAGTGTACAGAACCTGCTCAAAGAGTCGTCAGAGAAATTCAAGGGGTGGCTGAGCACACCAGGACCCCTGAACACGGAGCTGTCCTGCAAAAAGGTAAATGCCACTGTGTGCAGGGGCTTGAGAACATGCAGGGAAATCTGTATGGGGTGACCACTCCACTAGCCAGAGCAGGTCCCACCCCATCCCTCACTAGCCAGCAGATGGGACTGTGCTGCTCTGTGGCAGTGGGAGCCATCAGTGAAGCTGCTCAGGAGGGTCCTGTGGGACAGTCTGTGTGACCCTCACCTCGTCCCCTCAGGTTGGGGACGGGCACCCTCTGCGCCTGTGGAAGGTCTCCACGGATGTTGAGGCCCCTCCTGCCACGGTGCTGCACCGGGTGCTGCGGGAGCGTCACCTGTGGGACGAGGACCTGCTGCAGAGCAGGGTGGTGGAGGCGCTGGACAAGGACATGGAGGTGTACCACTACGTGATGGACAGCATGGCCCCGCACCCGCGCAGGGACTGCATGGTGCTCCGGTGAGGGCCGGCGGGTTTGGGCTCGGTTTGGTGCATCCCCATCTCCCCCTCTGTGTGGGATCCCCCACTGTTTGATCCCACAGTGAGTCCTGTCTGTCGCAGGCGCTGGCGCACGGACCTGCCGCGGGGAGCCTGCCTGCTCAGCTCCCTGTCGGTGGAGCACGACAAGGTGCCAGTGGAGGGAGGTGTCAAGGCCATCGTGCTGACATCCCAGTACCTCATCGAGCCCAGCGCCATGGGGCGCTCCCGGGTGACCCACATCTGCAGGGCTGACCTCAGGTAAGCTCAGGGACCCTCTGGGGAGGGGATGGAGCAGCAGGATGTGCTGCTCCATGATGCTGCCACGATCTCTCCTGCTCACTCACCTTCCCTTCCCTTCCCTTCCCTTCCCTTCCCTTCCCTTCCCTTCCCTTCCCTTCCCTTCCCTTCCCTTCCCTTCCCTTCCCTTCCCTTCCCTTCCCTTCCCTTCCCTTCCCTTCCCTTCCCTTCCCTTCCCTTCCCTTCCCTTCCCTTCCCTTCCCTTCCCTTCCCTTCCCTCTTCCTCCTCTTCTCCTTCCCTTCTCCAGGGGCCGTTCTCCCGAGTGGTATAACAGGGTCTTTGGCCACCTCTGTGCCATGGAGCTGGCGAGGATCCGAGACTCTTTCCCAGCCCTGAGTCCCAACGGCCCCGAGACAAAGATCTGAGGCAGCCAGGAGGATGCTCTGTCCTTTCAGACGTGGACTTGCCAGTGGATCCAGACTGGGGCTCTCAGCAGGAAGCACGATGTGGTGCAGTGCCCGTGGAGGGGGAGACAGAGGCACATATTTACAAAACATCCTTTCACCCCGGGCTGGGCAGTCCCATCCCATGGCCCGGGTGCTGCGGGGCAGGGTGGCCACAGAAGGGAAGCCGTGGTGTCCCTCAGGAGAGGGAAAGAGTGGCCATGGAGTGACCCCTGAATGCAGGCTGTGGCAAGAGCTGGGGCCCCCACACAAGGCAGGAGCACCAGCAGGGGTGAAGGAGCGTGGAGTGAGGCAGGAGGAGCGAGCAGGGAAAAGGGGCCGTGTCCGCAGGTCGCAGTGCGGGGTCGGGAAGTGGAGGGTGGGCAGCGAGGGGGGGGATTGTGTGTGTGGTGTCACCGGGTGGGGACAGCCAGGGAGTCACTGTGTGGTGGTGGAAGAGGCTGCTCTTCTGGGAGGAGAGGGCTGCCTATAGATGCATAGGTACAGCTCAAGTGCCAGCCCCTGTGGAGGGGCAGATGGAACCTGTTGCAGCGTTGGTGCTGAGTTCATGGAAGAAGCAGCCCTGTACTCCTGTGCCTTGCTTTCCTTGGCTAAAAGCCCTCTCTCTGCACTGGGAGCCACTGAGAGGAGGGGTGGGTGGACCACGTTCAGAGCCAAGGCCATCCCTCAGCCAGCCCACCTGTTACTGAGTGGAGCAGGACACTGCTGGAGCCCCGGAGCAGCTGCACCTGAGTGGGAGGGGGCAGTGCCTGGAAAGAGGCATCGAGGTGGGGACAGACTCCCCAGAGCTGCTCCCCCTTTGTGCTGCCCTCTGTGTTGAGGGAGGAGGAGTGGCAGGAGGGGCAGTGATTTGGGATTCACCCCTCTTTGGGCAGCTACACATGGCCCCTGCCCACCTACTCCCTGCAGAGACATCCTTCCCCTTTCCATCCCTTCCTTCCCTTCATGAAGGAGCTGTTCACTGGAGCTGTCAGCACCCAGAAGATGACCTGGTTTCTTCATTCAGGCAGGGACCCAAATTCCCAGATGTTGTTCCAACTGGAAGGCAACACGACCCATGAGCTGGGGACCCCCAGTGTCAGTTTGGCCATAACTGTCTGTCTGTCTTTTGGTAAAAAGAAAAGCACAAATCGGCCTCTAGTCTGTGTTTTTATATATATGTATTTTATATATATATAAAAATATAACTAACAGGTGGGGGAGTGAATTTTCTCCTGATATTTTTTTAAAGTGTTTCTTTTTTTTTTTTTTTTCTATCTATAAATACTTGTACAGGTGGAATATTAATATATAAGTCTGGTGGCAGAGCTCAGCACCAGGTGATGCTCACTTAGAGCTGGGTATTTTGTATTTAAGGGACTTTTGTTTTGTATCATATGAAACTGCTGCAGTTGTTTGACTTGGATCGGGCTGCTCTTCCCATCCGTGCAATTAATAAAGTACTAACGAGATCTGCTGGCTGATGATGAAGCCTCTGTGTTTAGGGCTTCTCCAGCACCAGAGCAGCCCAACGCTGAGCAATGTGCAGCCTTGGGGCAGCCTCTGTGTGGGTGAGGAGACTCAAACCCAGAATCCAGCTGTGCTCCAGGGCCTTGCCAGGGTTTGGAGTTCTCCTGGCATTGCCACCTGCAGCAGGGAGAGCACCTGGAGGAGGAAGATGAGCATCCAGCATCAGTGATGCTGATGAAGAAGAACCACAATGTTCTGTTGAATTCCCTGGAGCAGACACCTCTTGCTGCTGTTTTGGAAGTAGTGATGGGAACATGCTGGAGTAGATGATGGTGATGAAGGCTGCAAGATTAAAGCCTAGAGAGGAAGAAATCCCTCTCTGAGCTTGGCTAAAGTGTGGGATTGGCAGCAGCAGGACTGCTCTGGCTTCTAGCATTAATTGGCAGAGATAGTGGGGCAGCCCTGGCTCATCCCAAATCCACTCATGGCTGGGGCTCCAGCACTGGGATGGAGAGGGTACCCTCCCCATCCTGGGATGGAGGCCAGGCTGGCATCTCATCTCCCAGGGCCCCAGCAGGATGGCAGCACTCCACAGCCCCACCCAGGCATCCCACTGCTGGAGGGGTGTGGGCTCTCAGGGACCCCCACTCCCACAGGGAGCCCTGTCCTGCCCCACATCCTCCCTATCCCCAGCAGACTGAATGAAGAAGGTCCCCACCCCTCTGCACGATGCTGTGCTGGGTGCAGACACTAAATAACACCCCAAAGCCTCTGCAACGCTGGTTGGAGCCATCCCAGGGCTTTTGGGCTTAGCCCAGCCACGCTCCCAAATCCTCCTCTGCTCAGCACAATCAGCTGATCACTCCAGGGGTGTTTTCCTCCAACCCCTGCTCTACAGACGCTAACGCTTAAAATTAATTTCTTACTGAAATCCTCCAAGTTTCATTAACAGAGATTTATGTTTTTCCTCTGCACATTGTTACAGATTAATCTTTTAAAACCTTATGAAAGCCAATCCCTACAACTTAGCAAACCCCTGCACTGGGGAATGATTGCAGAACAGCAATGCCAGGCTCAGTTTGGCTTAATTAGAGATAAAAGGAGAGAAAATCATTCCTTATTAGCCAGTCAGGTAGAAGCTGTACTGTATTTAGAGTGCAAACAGCCCAATTACAGGGAGGAACATGCACAGTTGTCTTTCATTATAGGTACTTGAAAATGTGCATCTAGGGAAAATTAATGATGATTCTCTCCTTCCAAAGAGAAGCTGCAGCCATCCCAGCTGGCTGTGTGGGCCATCCCTGGCACAGGAATGATGCTTGTCCAGCCTGACCTATCTCTGGGATGCTTGGGCTGTTACCTCAGCCCTGGCAGAAGGATCTTTTAAGGCATTGCTCAACCACAGCTCTCAGTGCACAGGTAGTACCTGGCTGGTGGAGTCTTCCTGTCCCTCCCCTCACCTACCCAGCCTGCACCTTCACAAATACACCTCACTCTGTACCACACCTGTGCCAGGCTCGGCAACTTCATGGGCAGAATGTTCCTCTTGCCCTAAAT
This sequence comes from Sturnus vulgaris, assembly GCF_052056855.1. NCBI lineage: Eukaryota > Metazoa > Chordata > Aves > Passeriformes > Sturnidae > Sturnus > Sturnus vulgaris. The sequence goes on along the minus strand of NC_142256.1, from coordinate 11,072,368 downwards.
CAGCCCCAGCCAGGAGACACCCCCTTGTCTCAGGGGATTTAAGCAGTATCTTTGTGCTGGGAAGCTTCCAGTGGGCTGGAATAACTTTTTCAGGGAATAGGAGTGAACTGGTTTCTCTTCCTTCACTCAGATTGGGCTTTTTAACCCCAGGCAGAAGCTCACCACCACAGCCACTCAATCCCACCACCCCCCATGTGGGTCGAGAATGGGAAAGAAAAGGGAAACTTTGTGGATTGAGATGAGAACAGCTTAGCAATTAATAAAAAAAAAATCATTATCATGCTAATGAAGAGAAAGAAATAAAACCCAGGAGAAACAAGCGATGCCCAGTACACTCACCCATCCCCTGCTGTCACAGCAGCTTTACACTCTGCTTGTATTTCTCAACATGAGCTTTGTTAGTGGTCCAAGAATTTCCCACCCTTTGGCAGCAGTCCTTGTCCAGCTCCTGGGACTGCATCTCTTCCCAAGCCTGGGATGATGTAGGGCTGTTGGACACTTCCCCACATGGGTTCAGCCTCTGGGCTGTGCAGCCCAGCAAATGTTACAATACAGACCCTGAGGGGCTTAGGGAAGGCTTGTGCAACCTCACAGCATAGATTTAAATCCCAGGATTTCAAAGGTGTGACCTCCATGGCAGAGCTCTGCAGTCATGTCCCAGGCAGCCCTTGCTCCAGCACAGGCCCCTTCCCACTGGATAATGTGTTTGAGCAAACCAAGCCAGCTTTTCCTTTTGCTTTGTTTGCCACTGGGATGATCCCTCAGTTCTCACTCTGGCTTCCCTGGAGCTTTTTCCCCCTCTCTGGATGAAGACCATGCCAGCTGCCCGGCCTGGCAGTCACACAAACAGGCACTCTGATTTCAGCATTCCTGCAGGACAGGCATTGTCTGGTCATGGGTGAGATGAGATTTCAGGTATCCTCACTACCTGACTCCGCTGACAGAAATTTGGGACAAAACCATTGGTTTTTACATAAAAGAAAGGGCTGTGAACCCATGCAGTGCTCCTGGCCCTGCCAGCACAGCACTGGTACCTTGGCAGACACGGCTCCTCCTGGGATCACACACCCAGCTTGGAGAAGGGCCTGCCATGTGTCCTGTGGGATGGTAAGTGCTCCCAGCAGGAATCCTCAGCATCCTGAGCCCATTTCAGAACACAGATTATCCATCTGCAGCCCCCAGCCTGAGGCTCCTCACTGGGCTCTGCATTCTTTTCCTGTCCTCAGATGTAGGAGATTCTTCAGGTAGAAAAGAGATGGAACTGGGCAAATGGGAGATAACACTGCTTTAACTGGGACTTTGAAAGTTAAAAAAGGAACACAGGCAGTGTCATGAGGGAAAGGGATTGCACAAATCTGGCCAGATCGTGTAGGTAAGTGAAGTCAGACAGTCCTCGTGGCAAGGGGAAGAACCCAGGTGCCGTAGGAAGCAGGAGACCAAGTGTTTCTTAGAAGCAAGGGATGGATGAGAGGCACAGCTACAAAACAGAATGGAAGGATGTTTGGGCTCCGAGGATGCTCCAGCTCTCCTTTTAGTGACAGTCACCGTGTCAGTGCCATGGTTTTTATCTGGAATGATGACACCCTGCAGATCCCTTGCTGTGGTTGCAGAGGTCAGGAGGGGATCCCATCCTCCCCCAGCTGCTCCATCCCAGTGAACGTGGCTACAGCAGAGCTGGGGCAGCATCGAGGCACTCCCAGGCCACATCCATGGTAACAACAGATGTGATCCTGCTCCCAAGTGCAATTCCTTCCAATGACATCCTGGTTCTGCTGGGGGCTATGAGAGGTTTTCTAGGGCAGGAACACGTCACATCACCAGCTGTGGGACAGCTGGCAGGCGAGCAGCTCCTGCTGCCCTGGCCCTGCCCTGCTCTTGCTGTTCCCTCAGTGCCTCTAGAAATGGCAGTTCCACCGTGAGTGCTCTCCCAAAGGTGCTGCTGCCTCTGCAGCCCAGCCAGGAGCTGCTGGCATTTCATGTTTTTTCCCAAACTATGCAGGATTTTCACTGTCTCTCATCAAAGTCCTGTTTGTCACCTGGTGTGAGTTTATCACAACTGTTATTTTATCAATATAATAAAACCTCCCCCAACCAAACAAACCCCACCCCAACAGCGTCACAATCTCTGGTTCCAACTGGGATATCTCCATAAAGCACAACCCCTCCCTGGGAAACCTGTTTTCCCAGAAACTTGCCCCCTATCCCAGCCCCAACTCCAGATGTAGAAGCAGCATTTGCCGTAATAATCAAACCTTTAGCAAACATCATTAGTAACAACACTCAATGAGCAGAAATAATTACCGGTAATTGCTCTATGGACAACCAATAGGGAACACCATTTTCTCCATGTCAAACAGGGAAACACAAGCAGGAAAAGAGAAGCACCAAAGGGCAGAGTTGGTGTTTAAGGCTGAAAAATGAGGAGAGACACCTGCTCTGACCCTACACCATCTCCAGCTTGGCTTGTGCAGGGGCCTGAACCCACAGCTCCAGGAGCTTTGGCATTCCCAAGGCTGGGCTCTAGGGGCACAGCTGGCTACATCTGCTTTGTCACCGTGCCCCTGGTGCCCTGTCCCCAGCAGGACACGGCACCCCCGTGTTCCCCTGTCCCTTGGTTGGGACTGGGTCACCCACACCAGGCTGCCCTGGAACACCTCGGGACAGTCACAATGAACTGGTGGCAGTTTAGGGCGCCGCGGGGAGCGGATTATGCAAATGAGGATATCCGCTTTAATGGCATTCCAAGATTTTTAGTCACATTTAATTACCTTCCTTCTTCCCCCTCTCTGTGCCTGTCCCTGATCAAATTAAAACAAACAACCCCCGCCAGAGTGTTTGTGACAGGAGTCGTGTTGGAGACTAATTAAAACCTGACGATTGTCACCGCGACGAGGCTGGCAGCTGCCCGTGCCAGGCGGCGGGGGGACAGGGACAGGGGCAGGTGGCGTGGGGACAGGGGCAGGGATAGGGCAGGCGGCACGGGGACAGGAACAGGGGAGGTGGCACGGGGGCAGGACAGGTGGCACGGGGACAGGGGCAGGTGGCACACAGGGGCAGGTGGCACACAGGGATGGGGACAGGGCAGGTGGCAGGGGACAGGGCAGGTGGCACGGCACGCTCGGCACTGGATGCTCCCCACGGCCGCTCATTATCCTCAGATCCCGTGTCACGGCTGGCGGGGAGGGGGAACACGCGGGTCCCAATTACTTCTGCAGTAATTTAATGGACTAATTAATAAACCCATGCGGCACGGTCTCCGGGGTGAGGTGTGTGCGGGAGCTGCTGTCTGCCAGGGGGATGGGGAGGGACAGCTAGGCTGAGCGCCCTGTCACTGTCTGTCCCCTTCAGAGAGGTGGCCCTGGGCACACGGGGGCTCGGGCTGGTCCTGGCAGCTCCCCCAGCACTGCACAGTTCCCTCTTAACCCAGCGTGGGTTCTGTGCTCCTGCCCTGCTTCCCCTGCCCGGCAAAGCTCCAGGTTTGACTTTAGTGTGGAGAAACCCCCCTGTGCTCTCCTGAAGATTTTCACTTTCCCCCTGAGGTTTCCAGCTCCCGTGTGTGCTCAATCCCACTGAGATCCAGTGGGCTGCTCTGGTTCCCTGCTCCCCGGCCACACAGGTCGGGGTGGGGATGGATGGATGGATGGATGGATGGATGGATGGATGGATGGATGGATGGATGTTTGCAGGCACTATTTGGCTGAGCAGTGGGAGAGAACAATCTTCTCTGATGAACCAGCTGTGACCCAACCCCTCACAGCCTCTTGTTATGGCATCGATGAAGTCACTAAATGATCCCTTGTTCATATTCCAGTAAATCAATAGGTCCTGGCTCTGTAATACACTGGCTGGTTCCAGTATTTTAGTTGGGATAGTCCTCAAGGGGAGCTGGACTCGTTAATTAAATCCATCTAATCAATCTGGCCTGGAAGGGCACTGGTTATTTATTCATCAGAGGCTGCACCGTGCAGCCCAGGCGATCTGAAAGGCAGTAAATAAACATGGAAATGAAAAGCTGAGGCAGCAGAGTTTGCCTGGGCCTGGGAGACTTAAGAGCTGGGTCAGATAATATGGGATCACATATTTAATTTAACAAAATCCAATAAAAAGTGCACCTGGATTGAACAAAATCCAGGGATTTTGGGATGGGGGAACCACCAGATTTGATGTGGGATGAGCCTCCAGGGGTCAGGGTGTGCTCAGGCCCTGCTCTCTCTGGACATCCCATCCGTGTCCACACACCCAGGGGGACCTCGGGGAAGGGTTCCCGAAGCAGCTTCCCATGGATTGTCCTGCTCTGCTGCCGAGGAACGCAGAGCACGGCGGGGCTCGTGTTCCTGGAAGTTAATTACAACGAGAGCCTTCCAGGAACTAGGGAAGAGGAAAATTTGAGCTGATGGATGAGAAGACAAAGGAGGGCGATATGTCACTTTTCAGCTCATGGTTTGCAGAATTGTTCCCTGCTCTAGTGTGAAATGCTGAGGGAGAGGATGAGCTCCCTCCCCTCCCGCCCAAGCCTGGTTTTGCCATTGTTGGAAACCAGAGTAATTTCAAAATTGTTGTGAATGGAAAGACCTGAAAATCAGTGCTGAATAAAACATCACTGCTCCGAGTGGGACGTGTCTGAACCCTTGGTCCGTTGGATTTGCTGTCCTTATGCAGCTTGAAGAGCTCATAGATCCCTTCTTCTGGCTTGGTTTTCATGCCCAAGAAAACCTGGATTAACCTCCACGGTGCTGGGATTGTCCAGGAGCATTTCCAGAACAAAAGCAGAGAGTTCCTGAGGAGTGAGGGCAGGAACCCTCTGTCCAGCAGCCCCCGGGAGTTTTCACCAGCCCTGGAATGATGCTCCTGTTGCAGGCAGTGCCTCGGGGATTCGTGGACTGATGGCACAGCTAAATACTGAGAGTGGGAGTGGGAATGTGGGTCAGGGACCCACAGGGAGGACAGGAGGAAGATGAGGCATCACCGTGCCTGTGCAAAGAGACGTTCTTGCACCCCTCCAGGGGCTGAGGAAGCGACCTCTGGAGTGGCTGGATGGAGAAGATGAGGAGAACCTGCCAGAACACAAGCCTGGGAAGAAGGACTGGGGAAGAGTGTGGCAGAGACAGAGCAGAGCAGAGACCAGCTCTGGCTGGGCCGTGGCTGGGCTTTGAGGCTGAGCCCACATGCACAGGAATGTTCAGAGCTGGGGTTTGCCCCCAGCTGCTCTCCACACCCTTGGGTGACTCTCAGAGGGAGGTGGCTCCCCTGAGACACCGAGCAGGGGTAGGAGGAGGATTTGGCACTCCCGTGGGTGGCCTAAGCCAGAGTCTGCAGGGAAAAAGTAATTCAAATTTGGGTGGGTGCTGAGGCTGTCAGGGCGCAGGGAGGGGCACAGGATTAGCCTGTAAATCATAATTAATGAATTTGCAAAGCTGGGGAGAAGGGTTTGTCCCACTGCAGCTCTCTCTCAATGTGAGAACTCTGATTTGGGTGTCACCCTACCACGGAGTCATTTTCCCAAAGCCCCAGACACCTGTAACCTGGAAAACTTCTGCAGAAATATGCTCTGCCCACATTTTGTGAGGAGCAAGAACTCTTTGGGGACAGCTGCTGTGGAGGGGGACAACTCCATAGAGCAGGAAGGTGCCCTCAGTCTCCTCCTTGTGCTCCCTGGGATGTGTTTGGCTGGCAGAACCTTCAGCCCTCTGTGGTGGGTTTAGTGTTGGTTAAATTGCTAGTGTATTTATTAGAGTTATTTATTTCTTTTTAATAATTTAAATAAATTATTGCCTTTAAATTTAATTTTCTTTTAATTTAATAATAATTTAAATAAATATTTTTTAACCCTCCCAGTTCATTTGGCACAGCAGCATCACCCACAGCACTGGCTGCAGGCAGAGGGGGGGGACAGGTCCCTGTAGGGCCAGGGCAGGGCTCTGGCATCCCTGAGGGGGCCTTTGCCAAGGGGGCAGAGACCAGACCTGCCTGAGCCCCCCACCCCCTCACCAGCTCCTGCATCCCCCTGGCTGGGCTGGTTCCTGTGGTACCTGTGCTCTTCCCCTTCTGCTTCCCTGGGAGCTTGCAATGGAGCTCTAATGACAGAACACAAACTAATAAGTGGTTTCAGTCACGAAGAAAGAAGCAGGGTTTGCATCCAGGTTTGGTCTAATCCGTGTTTTTCCGAGCTGGTTTCTCCCCCTGCATCCCAGACTCCTGGTGATTCACCACGACCTCATTACTTCTGAGTTAACACAATGCTCTTGGCTGCTGGTAGATGGTTTATTAATTCTGGACTCGTTCCCGAGAAGATGTGTCCTATCTAAAAACAAAATGCTTTTATCATGTGTCCCAAGATTCTGGCCAACCCCTTTGGTCTCCAAGCTTGCCTGGGGTGAGGAGGATAGCAGGAGGAACAATAAATACAATCTTTCAGACAGTTTTTCCTCCAGGGATCAGAAAGCCCAGAAAACACCTGCCCAAAGGGTGCCCTGGGCAGGGGATGGGGAGGGATCAGTGTCCCTGTAACAGCAAAGCACAGGAGCTGTGTCCTGTTACTGGGACAAACAGAGCATGTTTCCCAATGCAGCGTGTTCCTGAAATTCCTGAATGGAAAATCCATAATGCACTGGAAATGAGTGCATTTGTTGTCTCGCTGTCTCCATTGTTAGCTGGAGGAACAGCTAACAGAGTGTGTCTTCTCTGGGGGCTGCAGCGGGAAGACAGATGGTGAGAGTGACTCTAGCTGTCAGTCCCTGGAGATGTGTGGAGGAATGAGTGTTTGACATCTGATTTAGCTCTGCTGCCTCCTCAAGTCACCGCTGTCCCCGGCTCTGAAAGACATCTGTGCTTCTGAGAGGGTTAAATTAAACCTCACCCCACCGAGGGGCACGTGCTCAGCTCCTCAGAAATGTCAGCTCACCACCAAGAACCAATGGATCTGGGCTCACTCCCTGCAATCTGGGTGTCTGCCTCCTTCCCCTTACAGGGCAGAGTTCCACTGGCCTGGGGGAGGATTGGCAGCCAAACCAAACATGCAGAAACGGGCATGAACAGCTTCTGGCAAAGGGGGAGCCTTTGGGGAGCATCCCCTTTCCAGGGCTGGCTCCAGAGTGGGGACAAGGCAAAGGGAGCCCTGCTCAGGGGACAGCTGTGTTACCTGGGCAGGGGACACCTGAGAAGCAGAAACACTGGAGAGAAGGAGGAGGAGGAGAAGAAGGAGGAAGAGGCAGACATTCCAGAATCCCCATCTGCATGGAGAGGGAGTATGGTCCAGGGCTGTAACACGTCCCAGATGAGGTGGGAAGGGCTCACAGAGCATGAGTCACTGCAGGGGAGGGGAGAGCAGCTCTCTGATAAGAGGTGAAGCAACTCCCTGTGGCTGGTTAATCTTCATTCACTGACACTGCCAGTGGGGCCTTGCACAAGACTTAGTGAGCCCAGCATGCATCCCCCTCCCTGGGCTGCTGGACAGCCCTTGTGTCCCTCCTGGACACGTGGCAGTGAGAGGTTCTGGTGCCCACAGAGAGTGTGGGGCAGGGAGACACGAGGCAGCCTCTGGAGACTCGAGGAGGTTCCATTTCCAGCACAGACAGGACCCATCCCATCCCCATTGCCTCGAGAAGCTTAAGGGAACCTTCCACTAGCCCAGGTTGCTCCAAGCTGGCCTTGGATACATCCAGGGATGGGGCAGCCACAGCTTCCCTGGGGAACCCGTGCCAGGGCCTGCCCATCCTCTGAACAGTCTCAGTCTTCCCTCTCCAGTAAATCTCCCCCAGGGTTTCAGCATTTCCCTCCCGTCCTTCCCATCGTTCTTCCCTCCCGGTGACCCCTGTCTGTCTCAGACTGCTGCGGGTCTGTCCGTGTGTCTGTCCATGGGTCTGCCCATGTGTCTGTCTATGTGTCTGTCCGTGGGTGTGGGTCTTTCTGTGTGTCTATCCGTGTGTCTGTCCACGTGTCTGTCCGTGGGTCTGTCCGTGTGTCTGTCCATGGTGTGTCTATGGGTCTGTCCGTGGGTGTGGGTCTGTCTGTGTGTCTATCCGTGTGTCTGTCCGTGGGTCTGTCCATGTGTCTGTTCGTGGGTGTGGGTCTGTCCGTAGGTCCCTCCGTGGCTCTCTCTGTGACTCTTTCCGTGATCTGCCCGTGGGTGCGGGTCTGTCCGTGGGTCTGTCCGTGTGTCCGTCCGTGGGTGCGGGTCCGTGCCCGCAGCCGCCGCGCGGGGGCAGGCGGAGACCGCGGGAGGAGCGCGGGGCCGGGATCTCGCTCCTATGGGAACATCTCCACCATGGATGGAGGCGAGCCGGGAGCGGGGGGAACCCCGCGGGCTGCGCTGTCCTCAGTGAGGTCCGAAAGCTCTGTTGGGAGCGATGGCACAACGAGCTCTGAATCCGAACCGATCCAGGGCTAAAGGGAACGAATCCACCGGGAATGAGCTCCTGACTGCAGGGGGAAGGGGTGAGCTCGGAGGGTGACAGGACAGGGGAGGCACAGGCAGAGGACGGTCCCACGAGGTGTGAGGACATGAGTGAGTGCAGAGAGCGACCTGCACTGGGAGCAGGTCACCAAACTGCTCCCAGACACTCTGTCTGAGCTGGGGGTTCTGTTTGTGTCCGTCCTGCAGCCAGAGCCAGGCCATGGGGGTGGCGTCCACACCTGCAGATCCCACAGGCAAACACTTCCACAGTCACTCCCGTGGGTGCTGCCTGGGGCCAGCACCTGCTCCTGCCGAGAGCATCCTTTTCTGTGGCTGTTCTCTCCCATTTTGGGTTTGTTCCCAGCCTCCCTCCCTCCCTCCCTCCCTCCCCGCGGTGTGTCCCACTGGAGACACCTGTGTGACAGCAGGATCCTCCTGCCGGGGTGTGGGTCTGGCAGAGGCCCCACCTGGCACCAACATCCCTGCCTGGGCTGCCGTGGTTGCCGGGGCAATGGATATGATGTGATAAACAGAGGGAAATGGGGATGACGCCAGCAGGGAAAGGGCAGAATGGATTTTATTTCACGTTTATTGAAGCACAAATTGCCATAAGAACCAACTTCCTCGGGAGCAAACAAGGGAAGCTGAGACCCTCTGGGCTGCATGGTCTCTCTCTGGGCTCTGAAACAGCCTTTCAGCCTTTCCCTGACCTGCTGCTTGAGCTGAGCTGTGGGTTTTCCATGGATTTGTCCATTTGCATTTGGATCTCAGTGCTTGGGAAGGATCTGACACAAGCACGAGGCTGGGATGGCCACAGCAGGGTGCTCTGCAGGGAGCTGCTCCTTTCTGCAGGATGCACCACTGGAGCAGCATGGGAGGTGGGGAAGGAGACCCCGAGGGGACAGGGGAGCTCTGCTGCCTCTGACCATGCTGGGAGGGGACTCCAGCAGAGGTTATGGCTGGTCTAACAGCAGATAAGGAATAAAAAATCCCAGATTTTGCATCTGCATTTGCACAAGCTCTGGTGATTGATGTATTTCCATCTCGTTCTTCAGTCTTCCTGGGCTGCAAGATGTAGAGTTGGAGAGACAAGGAAGACACTGAGTGGCTGGAGCATGTCCAGGAAAGAGAACAAGACTGGGGAAAGGTCTGGAGCACCAGGAGTGGCTGAGGGAGCCGGGAGGGGCTCAGAGAAAAGAAGGTTCAGGGTCGAATTTCTTGTTCAACTCCCTGACAGGAGGGTGCAGCCAGGTCGGGATCAGGCTCTGCTCCCAGGGAACAGGGGACAAAATGAGAGGAAATGGCCTCAAGCTGTGCCAGGGGAGGTTCACTTGGATATCAGGGATAATTTCTTCCCCAGAAGAGTGGTGAGGCACTGAGAGAGGCTCCGCAGGGAAGTGGTGGAGTCTCCATCCCTGGAGGGATTTAACAGATGTCCTCTGGAAGAGTTACAGCAAAGGAGTTGAGGGGAGATCAAGTACCTCGGGGATGAATTTCCATCTGTAGGTAACAGTACCCTCATGGGCTGGTGCTCTGCATGCATCCATGTGTGTCCCCAGAACAGCCCCCAGCACACAGATGGCTCCTGGCCGGAGCAGGGATGAGCCAGCAGTGGTAACGTTATCCCTGCTGCAGATGGAATTGCATTTACTGATATTCAGACTCAGGAGGACCCGTGTACAACTCTGATCTGCAGGGAGGGGAGGGCTGCTCCGAGTGGGAAGGCCAGCAGGAAAATGAGCCAAGGAATTCTGATCTGTGCAAAGCCTTCCCAGGTACCCCACTCCACACTGCTCCTGCTGTCCTGATTCCAGACCATCCCACTGCGGCTGAAACGGAGAAGCCCTTGAGGAATTTTAAAGTGTCTACAGGAAATACCTGAAACTCTGCGCAGCAGGAAATGGAAGTGGAGGAGGTTGAGTGGCCACGAGGGCCAGGACACTGGCCCAGAGCATCCTCAGTTTGCCCTGGGTGAGGATGTGGAGGGAAAGGGATTATCCACAGCTGGTGAAACAAAAGAAAAAGATTTCCTCAAAGAGAAGGGGAAAGAGCCCCTCTGCACGCACTCACAGAATCCCTGGCTGGATAATCCCCTGAGGAGAGGGGAAATATGCTGCTGGTGCCGGTGGGCATCATTTATGGGTGAAATTATTGGTGATTTATGTTTCCACTCATCTGTATGAGAGCAGAAATCCATGGAGAAATGGAGGCAGAGGCCAGGAGACTTGTCTGTGCATCTCTTCCCCATGCCCCACTTTGTAAGGCTCTATTCCCATCTCAGCTGCTCTCCTCCCCTGATCCCTGTTCCTGCCATCCCAATGGATGGATGAGCCTGGAAGTGGCTCCAGCCTGCCCAGGACATGTCCCACAGGCACTACCAGAATGCTGTCTGCAGAGATGTGCAGCTCTTCTGGCCACAAGACCCACTTGAGACCCTCTGGGGAGAACAGACAGGAGTGCCTTGGGAGGAGGAGGAGTGGGAGGAGGAGGAAGGGGAGGAGGAGGAGGAAGGCAGGAGGGTGAGGACACACATCTGCCTTGGGAGCCTGCTGGGAACTGAGCACCCCCTCACCCTCTGGTCTCCTCATCAGTGACGAACACGTGCACCAAGGGCCACCGCAATGAAATATATATTTATAACAATCATCATTATTATTCTTTCATCAATTTTCTCTCCCGTGGATGGAGCCTGGCAGAGACTTCAGAGCAGGCAGAACTGCTAAAGCAGAAAGTAATGGTGCCCCCAGGACGAATAAACGGAGCACTTCAAACCAGCAGATGCTGCGGAAAGCCCCAGCGCAGGAAATATCTGTGGAATGAATCGGGAGCTTTATGGAGCTAGGGCTGAAGGGCTGCAGGAGAGTTCACCAGCCCAGGAGGGGAAGGAAAACAGAGAGGACCAGGAGCTGGCACCTCCTGGTGTGGGGCTGGCACCTCAGGGTGTGGGTACCAGTGTGGGGTGGAATCCCTTGGTTGCTTATGGTCTGATGTCAGCCCTGATAGGAAAAACGAGATGTTCCCTGCTCATGGGTGCCCCAAACCACCTGTGCAGGAGCCAGAAGTTCAGTGAAAAGCTGAGGGGTCCCAGATGGGCACTGGATCAACCCTGAGGGAATAGGGAGAGGGCTCTGAGAGGTACAGGAGCTGAGGAGCAAAAACTGCAGCAGCATCCTTGGGACAATGAGTCCCCTGCTCCTGCCCCTCCTCACTTTGCAGTTCCACTGATACTCACACTCCCAGCTCTGGTTTGAGGAGCCCTGGGCAGGCCCTCAGGAGATGGGACCCAAAGGACAGATGGCATCACTGACTGTGCACAGCCACTGCCACCACTGCTGCCCAGTGCCAGGAAAAATTCAATAAATCAAGAAAACAAGGTTCCTGTCCTGAAAAGCCTTCAGACTCAGGCAATCCAGCAACAGCTGGGACAAAGGCATTCCTGCATGTGCTGCTGAGGTTTGGCACGTGTCTCCTAGTTCCAGGTTGTTGTTTTTTTTATAGAACATCATAAAGTAATGTTCTATATTCTATATATTTTTATGGGCGGCAGGAGAGCAATAGAGGGCAGGGACGGTAGGAGGCTGGCCAGGAGGAGGGAGGGTGGGGGAAAGAGTCTCCAGAGGAGCACCAAGGTGGGCAAGTACCCTGGAAGCAGGGTCTAGGCTGGGGCAGAGGCAGGGGAGCAGCACCTGGAGGAGGGATGGGTCAGGTTCAGCACAGGCAGGGCAGAGCAGGGGTGGCTGGAGAGGGGGCACAGCCCCGGTCAGCTTTGTGCAATGGGATGTGAGAGGAAATCCTGCGCTGTGGGCTGGGATGAGGCCGTCCCCTCCTGCAGCCAGAGCCAGGACATGCGAGGGCTTTCTCATCCACATGCTGGACACTGTGCTGTTCACAGCCAGGAATGCACAGAGGGATGGAAAGCTCTGACAAATTTCCCTCTGGTCCCTCTGAGATGGCCACAGCTGGGACTGCTGCTGCCCAGCTCCAATGTGAGGATGCACAGCACGGAGGAGGTGGCACCATGGCATGGAGGACATGGCACCATGGCACAGAGGAGATGGCATCATGGCATGAAGGAGGTGGCACCACGGACAAGCCCTTGGCTTTAGCCTGAGGGCACAGGAGGCTGATCTTTCCCAGCCAGCCACCTCTTGGTGGCTGAGGGACCATGAACAACAAGACCTGAAAGTGGGTTTTCAGGAAATAAAACGTTTCTGTGAGTCGAAGAAAAAGGGTTTTGGTGAGATGCCAGTATCATGCCAGATCTTCCCCAGTTCTCTGCAGTGTCCCCAGGCCATTGCAGCAGTGGCCATGTCCTGGGGCCAGCTCTGTGCCCACAGCCCCACACCCACACGGGCGCTTTGGGATCCATCTGGGCAGGGCACGGTGCGGAGCCAGCGCCCAGCTGGCACCCAGCCCTAGGCTGCACAACGAGCCTCATTAGATGCTTAATTTTTAAGATGTTCCCTAACTTTACAGCTCTTTCCTGGCCCAGGGTGGGAGCTCTCTGTGGTCCCTGCTGGCAGCTGCAGCCAGAGCTCGGCGTGCCGGGGCTCGCCCCGCCGTGGGTGGCACGGCCGTGGCACGCAGCCCACCCGCCCGTGCCAGGCGTGTTCCTGCAGCCCTTCCTGGGCCATCCCCAGCCAGCCCAGGTGATTCTTTCTCTCTGCTCCCTGCCCCTGGGGCGGCTCCAAGCCTTTGATTCCAGAGGCTTGTCAGGACACTTCAGCAGCTCCGTGAAGATGCGTGTAAACACGGCGATTAAAAAACAGTTCCAGGGGCTGTGCTGAGGCTAAAAATGGCACTGAGGTAGCCCAGACAGAGAGGAGGGTTCCACAATAGCGGATATATATTTTTAAGCCCCCAGAAGCTCACACCAGTGGGGATAGGGGCACAGCCGGGGATGCAGGAGGGGGTGAACTCACCCCCAGAAGACAGCAGGGAGAAGAATGTGTTGCTGTAGGGTCCAGGGAAGATTCTCTGACTGTTCAGGGAGGAAGGAAAGAGCAATTTTTAGATAAAGTGACTGGATTGCCCTGACAACCACATTGTTTATTAGCAGAAAGTTGGAGGGTTTCAGAGTGAAATTGTTATGATGGTCATTTATTCTGTTCAGCTCTGTAGGGCAGCCAGGGCCTCACCATTCCTGGCCAGAGATGGAACAGCTCGTGGATGTTCTCCCAGTAAAATACAGCTGGGCAAGGAAGGTCACTTCTTTCCTCCTTCCTTTACTGTTCTCTCACCACATCAGAGCTGTGTCACATATGGACAGGTGCTAAAGTTGAGACCCAACCAGGGGAGCTTGGCAGGGAGGGGAAGGTGGTTTTGGTTGTGGATCTGAGCAGGGTCCAGTGTGGAAGCTGCAGCAGCCCCTTCTCTGCACAGCATCAGCTGCAGGTCCTGCCACAGGGATGCTCTGGTGGTTGCTGCCTTGGTGCTCTTGCAGAGGAGGGTCCCACTGACAGTGCTCAGCAAAACTCTCATTAATGCATTCCTTGCTCTGGATTTGGGGTGATCAGATCTTCAGAGCCTGCTCTGGCCCCTCCTCACCCTCAGTCCTCCTCTCCAGCCCCATCTCCCTTCCCGGGCCTGTATTTTTCTTTGCAGCCTTGAGGAGTAGGAATGGGAAAAGGAACAGTGGCTGGAGCAGGAGTGGTGAATGGGGCAGGAGGGGTGGATGGGGCAGGAGTGGTGAATGGGGCAGGAGGGGTGGATGGGGCAGGAGTGGTGAATGGGGCAGGAGGGGTGGATGGGGCAGGAGGGGTGGATGGGGCAGGAGGGGTGAATGGGGCAGGAGGGGTGGCTGGGGCAGGAGGGGTGGCTGGGGCAGGAGTGGTGGCTCTCGCTGTGCCAGGCACACAAATCTCTCTCCAAGCCAGCTGGAGGAGAAAGAGCTCTTCCTGGGAGCACTCAGGGCATCCCTCTCTGTTCCCCAACCTGACAGGCTGTGGGCAGCAGTTAATATCCCTCTGGCACAACGCCCTGCCCGGGCAGGGTGGCAGGCTCTTCTTTTAATAACTTATTTATCTTTCCTTATTGCAGGAATGATGACACTTTTCACTATTAAGCTGCTAGGTAATAGTGTAGCCTTTGGTGGGAGCTGACTCATCATCCCCTCTTTGCTGTGTTGGGATCATTCCCGGGAGAGCTGTGACAGGAGCAGGACGAGCAGAGCCCAGCCCTGCTGCAGCTCCGGGGCTGGCAGGGCGGGCACAGGCACGGGGCACGCACACGGGGCACATGTCTGCTGGATTTTAGAAATTTGGGGTTTTTGAGCTTTCTGTGCTGTCTGACACTGACCCCCTGAAGAACACTGCTTTTAACCTAAAGCCTTAAAGAAAGCTTCTATATTTAAGTGATAAAGTTAAAATTATGAGTGTATAATTAAATAAAAGTATGTGTTTTTATATAGTAAAAAATTTTAAATTGAAAACTCTTTACTATGGAAAAACACACGACTTATTTAATTATGCATTCAAAATTTTAAAGTTATTAAATTTAAACACTTTCTTTAAAACTTTAAATTAAAAACAATGTTCTTCAAAATAATCAATACCAAACAACACAAAAAACTCAAAAATCCCAAATTTATAAAATCCAACACATGTCCTGCGAGTCTCCAGTGACATCCCCAGTGATGCTCCCTGTCCCCCAGTGCTGTCCCCCTTCTCTGCTGTCCTGTTGTCGCTGTGCCCTGCCCCGAGGAGTGGTGCGTCCCTCGCCGTGGTGGTACCAGAGCAGGGACATTGGGGACATGGAGCACAGGGTGATGGGCAACACAGGCAGTGCCACGAGCCCAGCTCAGCCCCAGCCCGGGGTGGCAGCGATGTGGAGAGAGCTCTCCAGATCCTGCCTTGCCCTGGAAGCAGCGTCCTCCTCCCCAGCCCAAGGATTTGGAAACCACCAGCCCACAGTGGTTGTGTGTGGGCACCTCGGAGCTGGAGGGAAGCCATGGAACAGCTGGAGAGGCTCTCCCTGCCCTGCTGAGCCTGGTGCTCCTCTGGCCAGGGGAGCTCCCTGGGGATGGTGGCAATGTCAAGGGAACGAGGGCAGAGCAGAAGGGACAGCAGGGACCCAGCCATGTGGCAGGGATGCAGCACTGCCACCATCCCTGGACTGTGCTGGCGGCGGCAGCAGTGATATATGAAATCAATTAAACATGACCCATTTTTAATTAGATGTACAAACACGCCTAAAGTTAAATGAGGGCTCTTTATAAAGAAAGAATGCAGTGTGGTACCACGTTAAATGAGAAACTCATGTACTTCCCAAGTGGGAGCTTCCCAGATTTACACGTGGAGCTGCCTGTGCAAAGCAGCCCTTCTCCTGCTGCTGGGCACAGGCAGGTTCCCACAGAGGGATGTCTGGCTGTGGGGACAGGGACCCACACACAGCCACTGGTGGGGCTGGCAGCTGGGAGGGGACCTTATCCTGCACCTCCAGAAACCTGAAAGCCACTGGATGGTCCCCAGTGTGTGCCCAGCTCCTGTGACATCTGTGCTGGCAGCTCCTGCTGCCCCCTCCTCACCCCCCCAGCTGGACCCCACTGCAGGGCTCGTCCATCTCTTCCAGATGCACACCTTGAATGCACACCTTGCTGCCCTTCCACAGGGGAAGAAACCAGGAAAAAAGGGAACCAGTTTCTAATTATGCCTTGTTTGCTTTCATTTAGAGCTAATTCAGCCCACACAAAAGTTACTCACCCTATTAAAAGAAATACATATTAAAAAAATCCCCCACATATGCCAGTTCATTTTAGACTGTAGAAATTAAGTTGTGGCTATTTCCACCTTCCCCCCTCTGATTACAAACTATTTGCATCTCAAAACAAACCATCTTTAATTTGGACCAAAAGTTTCAGGGCTCTTCTGTCTGGCCTGTGTAGTGAAGCAAGTGGCACAGCCTTGAACACTTCCAGGGAACTCCCACAGCTTCTCTGGGCACCCTGTGCCAGGGCCTCACCACACAGGGAAAAATTCCCTGACCCTTCTCTTTGTGTCTTGGGGTGGAAGGAAGCCATTCTGTGTCCTGTCCCTCCATCCCTTGTCCCAAGTCCCTCTCCTGCTCTCCTGGAGCCCCTTTAGGCCCTGGAAGGGGCTCTGAGCTCTCCCTGGAGCCTTCCCTTCTCCAGGTGAGCACCCCCAGCTCTCCCAGCCTGAACAGGGCTCTGCCTGTGCTACCGAGGGCCAGGACTGGGGACACTGTGGATGTCCCCTTAGCCAGGCTGTGTGGGAGATGGACAGGTGACTGCTCCCTCCTCTCCCCTCTGTTTTGGCATCCTGTGGGCGTTTTGACAGAATCTTTGTGAATGGAAATGATTTGGCAAGACTTTTTCACTCATCCCAGCTCCCTGCTGTGCGTGTGGCTGGTGCAAGCCCTGGGCACCCAGCGCCCTGGGGCACCGGGCACTGCCCTGCTCCCACCCCCAGCAGCTCCAGAGCCTGGCTCCTGGGGAATGTTCCAATGCTCCCCTCGGATAACATTCCAGAGATGTTTACAAGATGCGTGCAGAAAATAAATGCACAAAAAGAGAATTTACCAAAAATAACAAAGCTGAGAAGCTGTGGAACTCCTCGCCTGCCCTGCTGGCATTGCCGAGCGCCCTGGGGGCTGCCCATGGACTGGGATGGGGCAGCCCTGCAGAGGTTTGGGAGAAGAATGGGGCTGTTTGCTTTTCCCATCCTCATGCTTCACGTTTGGAGCAGGGCACGGAGCTGGAAAGAGCCATTCCCCCCGGATCCCCCTCCCCACCTCCCTGTGCCCCCCAGGATGCTGCGCTCAGAGCAGAACATGAGGCAGCTCGGAAGTGCTGTGCCAGAGGAGGAAAAAGCAGCCTATTAATTAACAGCAAATGCACAGTTAATGGGGCTTTTTCCCTTCCTAAACAATTCATCAAAATGATTTCATCGAAATTTAGCTGATGGGGCGCGAAACGCAGCTGCTCTGTCCTGCTCTGCGCTGTTTCTGTCCTGGCAGGAGCTGGGTTTGGGATTCACGGCGCTGCAGGATGGAGGCTCTGGGACTGAGTCACTGCCACAACTCCGAAGATAAAGGGGCTGTAAGGGAAGGAGTTCCACTGCACCAAGCTGACAGAGAGCTCACCCCTCTCTTTACACATTTACTGCCTCAAGTTCATTTCAATATGGAGCAGAAATTCCTGTTGGGCCAGTTTGGGGACTGCAATAGAGCCAGGCTGGCTCTTGGGGATGCTGTCCTGGATATGTCCTGCAGTTATCCAGTTCACCTGGATAACAGACTGAGCCCAGGAATGGCCTAGCTACACAAAAATACTTCAAGAAACAATAAGGTTGTTAAAGTTTTAGTGTTTTTTTTTAAGATGGCTCTTATATAGGAAGAGGGAAACCAGCTGTTTACAGCTTTAAAGGCTTGGCTCTTCCCTTAGAAGTCACAGTGCTTTTGGAATTTAAAGGTATAGAGAAAACTGGGAAAACTACAATATTTCGAAGCACTGCCTCCACCTGGACTGAGGGCAGGCACTGTGCTCTGAGCAGCACAGCACCCAGAGTGGGATGAGATGGAATGGGGTGGAACAGAATGAAATAGAATAGAATAGAATAGAATAGAATAGAATAGAATAGAATAGAATAGAATAGAATAGAATAGAATAGGAACAAGGATAAGAATAAAGATAAGATAGAATACTATATTTTCAGCTGGAAGGGACTGACAAAATGAACCTGTTCCAACCACCTGATTCTTTCAGGAATCACCAGAAGCTGAAGCACGTTAAGAGCACTGTCCCAATGCCTCTGACACCCTGACAGGCTTGGGACACTGACCCCCCTCTTTGGGAAGCCTTCTCCAGAGATGTGGGGTGGGAGCTGCAGCGATGGACAAACAGGATCCAGCTGCCAGAGGAGCAAATCCTGGAGCCTCACAACTTTCCCATCCAGCCATGAAACAATCTGCTGATTTTATTGAAACCAGATCGCCGGCTCCATCCTGCAGCCGCGGCTCCGGCGGGTTCGGCACGTCCAGGAGCCCCCGGGAGCTGCCCGTGCTGCGAGGGGAGCAGGGAGGGGGACACAGGAGAGGCTGCCTGGCCACGCTCCCAACACAGCCCTGACCACACTCACTACATGGACGCATGATTTTAGCAAGGTGGATCAGGCACTGCCAGCATCTGGAGGGGCTCCTCATGGTTCCCATGCAGTCCCGGCCCACGTCCCCTGTGGAAGCTCAGGTTCATCTCAAAGGTCGCGACTGAAATTGTTCCACAGCGAGTTTACGAGTAAAACCATCCAAACCTGGGGTCCCTTATCTCTGTGGTGGTGGCACAGGGAAATCGTGGCACTGGAGCATCCCTGGACTGAGAGAGTTCAAGGACAAAACTGGATGTCTCCTGGAAATGCTGCAAAGCCTCGAGATTCTGGCCCTGGTGAGCCAAGCAGAGACGAGAGGTTCACACAGGGGCTCAATGATGTCACCAGCTGGCAAGTGCTGCCACATGCTTGGTGCTAGGGCTGGAAAGTGAACAAAAACCAGAGGATTTGTTGTTCGTTCACAAACCTGGATTAGGACTGAGCCTTGAGGAGCTCAGGGGGGGTTCGGGATGTCCAGGGGTCGCTGATGGGGTCCTCAAGGGAGCTCTTCTTCCCCCAGGGGTGGAGGGAGATGGGCAACAGGACAAAACCATCCAGCTGTGGCAGACTGCACTTTAACAGGAGATAAAGACTGGGGGGGGATTGCAGTGGGACCTTCTGAGTCGTGGCTGAGGCATGGTGGGGGTCCCACACCATTCCTGAGGGTCCTGGTGTGGATGCCATGGAGGGGCTGATGGAAGGGCTTTGTTTGCATCTGCAGTTCCTGGGCAGGGAAAGCATCAGCATTTGTGTTGCTAAGGAACTCCAACAAGGTCCAACCTACCCAAAACCACCCCAAACCACCAGGACTTGGAAATCAGAGGCACCATCCCACCAGGCAGTGTCCCTCTGCCCCTGATAGGACAGTGACAGGCTTGGGGGGTGAGGGAGGCTGGCTGGTGCAGGACCCCAGCCCGCTCCCTGCTTCCCTCCCTGGGAAAGCATCCCTGCTCATCAGGCAGGGAGACAGAGGGTGCAGCCACCCAGATGTGCTTAGAGACCCCCCAGATGTGCTTAGAGACACCCTTGATGTGCTTAGAGACACGCCAGGTGTGTTTAGAGACACCCTAGGCGTGCTCACAGACCCCAGAGCTGCTCAGGGACCCCAGAGCTGCTCATGGACCCCTAGATTTGCTCACAAACTCCAGATTTGCTCACAGACCCCAGATTTGCTCGTGAGCCCCCAGGTTTTCTCTCTTGGGTTCATTTATCTCTCACCAGCAACATCAGGGCTGAGTGAGGGTCCCCCTCCCATGGGACACAGGGATCACCTTTGTTTGTGGAAGGAATTCACCCAGGTGTGCTGCAGTAACACTCCTCCTGGGATAAGAACTCAATCCTGGCAGCACCTTCTCATCCAGGAAAATATCCTGAATGTTTTAACAAGGCAGAGAGTTATCCAGCTCCTCACCTCCCCTCTCAGCTCAGAGAAACCATTCCCAAATTTCCACAGGGATGTGAGCAAGGCAATAACCAGGGATGATGGGTTCCTCTCTAGGACACTTGGCTGCAGTCTGTTAAAGAGATATTTTGGGCACTTCTTTTCCCCTAAAGCCTGAGGTTTTTTTTTGAAACAGAGCGAATTAACAAACCCCAGAGCTGGCTGATTTCAGCTGTTTTGATGAATAATGTGCCATAAATGGGCCCAAACAAACTGGGGAGTTTATCTCATCCCACTGCACATCCCATTCTGTGTCGCATCCGCTCGCTCCCAGCCCTCCTGCCCCGCCACTGATTGGAGAGTCTGTTCTCCTCCATCATCTGCTCCAAAATGGAATATTTCGAGGATTCTAGAGAGAAGGGGGGTTTTGTCTGCCAGAAAGCCCTTCTGCTGAGAGGCGTCTGCAGGAAGCTGAGCGCAATCAACTTGCAAAGTTGGGAAATTTGCTCAAAATGCAAATCCTGTCCCTCTGGCTTGGATCCCAGCACGGTGCAGGTCATGGAGGTGAGGAGCAAACACAGCCCCAGGTATTCACGGCTTCCCAAACCAAACACCTGAGCTGGTTTGGGAATGGATCCATCATTTCTATTTCTGTACATTTATTACACTCCTCAGCCCTGGGTAAAAAACAAGTGCAAATTGAGCCGTTGATTGATTGATTTATTGCAGTGTGCATTTACCAATTGGTTTCTATTTGTTTGTCTGAAAAATAACCACGAGCCTTAAAAGCCAGATTCTCGTTGATGTCTAGAAAACAGAATTACAACCTGCAGGTCAGTTTGTGGGACTGATTCCCTCTCCTGAGCTAGGATGCTGAGAGCTCCTGAGGCATCTTCCTGAGCATGGTCTGGGTAGGATCACAGGAATCATTTAGGTTGGAAAAGATCTTTGAGCTGGTAGTGCCATCTGTTCCTATTTATAAATTAATTAGATCTCAAATGCACTTGTTGCTGGCAGGATCTACTGGTTGAAGACCATGCAGTCTGACCCTCAGCAGCACAGGGAGTGGCTGGACATGGGAAAAGGCTCCCCAGGGAAGTGGTCACGGCCCCAGGAGTCCACAGAGCATTTGGACAGTGCTCTCTGGCACATGGAAAGGTTTTGGGGCTGTCGTGTGCAGGGCCAGGAGCTGGACTCAGTGATTCTTGTGGATCCTGAGTGATTTGCCCACAGGTGGGTCCAAGGGGTCACTCACAGCTCAAGCAGTGGCTGAGGGGTGAGGAGCTCTTCATCTCCATCCAGTTCTGAGCCACTGCTGTTCCTTTCTCAATCCACGGACAAGACATCAGGAGCAGCAGAATTCCTGAGGGAGCAGGAGGGGTTTATGTCAGGCCAACACAAAGGCTGTTCTGCTGGGATGTTTAACCTCGGCCAGGAGGAATGGCTGTGCTGTTGTACTGCACAAAATTAATTGTTCTAACCCCAAGAGACCTGACCAATGGTGACCAGCCAATTCCCAGATTTACACTGTCCCTCTCCTGTCCCAAATAACTGCATCCATCAGTTATTTGGTATTTTTCACCCTGCAGCTTCCCCTAGAGACCTGCACCCTTGCCCTGGGGGGTCTGATGGGGTGGTGGTGGGTGCCCAGGTGGGCAGCTCTGCCAGGTTAGCAGGCAGCTGGTCTCAGTGTGCAGGAGCTGGCAGGGATGCAGTGCTTGCTCTGCTGCAGCCTTGCTCCCCTCTCCTGCCTCATTCACCACATTTCCTGTTGTGGGACAAATCTGCTTTTTGTGTAAATCTGTCAGCAGCAAGAAGTCCGTGAGTTTCCCTAAGTGAGTTTTTCGTGTATTTTTAATAAAGGTCACTCTGTGTTTACTGGCAGAGACGATCGATATCGGCTCATAATTCATGAAGGATCCCACTGGTCTGTAACGACCTGTGGTCAGAGCACAGAGCCAGCCTTGTCCACAGCCTCTCCCAGCCCCTGGAGGTCCAGCTGCCTCTGCCCCTGCCCAGCTGCTTTCTGCCATGCCCAGCTGCCTTCTGCTGTGCCCAGCCCGGGGGTCACTCTCCTTGGAGCTGTTTCCACCTCCTGTCCTGAAGGAGGGCTGGCACAAGCCCCCAGCTGAAGCTGTCCTGGCTGGGCACTGCTGCTCACCCCTCCCCTCCTGCAGCCTGAGGGAGAACCCCCCATTTCCATCCATCCTCACCCGCAGAGCTGAAGGGTGAGCTCTGTCGGGGCATGGCCAGCAATGAGACTCCCAAGGTGCCCACGGGTGGAAATGCTGAGCCCCTGGCAGGGCTGCCCCTCGCTCTGACCCCATGACATCCCCTCTGTGCCCAGAGCTGTGGCAGTGGCTGCAGGCAACTTCGGGCTGGCTGTGATGAGGGAGAGCAGGAGGAGAGAGGGAACAGGAGACTAATGCCTTAACAAATTTGATTTCAGAGCAAACGAGCTGTCTGCTGTTGTGCAGCACTGGTAACCTGGTTTTGTGTTGCTGGCTGCACTGGGAAGCACGGCTGCTTTTAGGCTATTTTTAGGCTCTTAATGCCAGTGGAAAAAAAAAGAAAAAGAAGGAAGAAAAAGAAGAAGAAAGTATAAGCCCTGCAGTAAATAACTGGGCCTGGGTGGAATTGGGGTGAGCTCTGAAGATACATCTGGATCTGCTCTTCTCATCTGAGATCCAAGCAGGGGTATCCAGGCACACCTGGCCCCAGGGTGGTGCCTCTCCCAGCAGGACAGGATTGGGACGTGCTGGAGTGATGGGAGGGCTCCAGTCCAGGAGGGTCTGCAGAGACTCAGGCTCAGGGATGGTCCAGAGGCTTGTCCTGCTGCAGGGTCACCACATCCTGCCCATCCTCTGCTGCCCTCCCTGTCCTGATCCTCAGATTCCATAGGTGGAGCCATCCATGCCCCCTGCTCTGCTGCAGCTCCTTGCCCACCCCCCAGTCACTGTTAATGCCTTTAGCTGGGGCCTGCTCCCAGCAGCTACTGACTTCATTGCCCTGAACTTTGGAATCAAAAAGGGAGGGAAATTTTAGATAAATGTTCCATCAAGTTTTTGTTTGCACGGGATGGTGCAGGGATAAACCATCCCAGAGATGTCAAAGCTCTGAGGACTGGTGGGACCAAGGAGTGAGCAGGAGCTGGCTGGAGTTACTGTCTGTGGGAAGGAGCTTTCCTGGTGATCCTGAACATCAATTTGGAATGATCAGCTCACTTCCCCTTCACAAAGCAAATCCCTGGGAAGTTTGCAATGGGGAGAAGAAATTAATAGCCCAGAACTTTGAGTCGGGCCAAGCATATGGCTGTGTCTGAAGAAGAGGCCAGGCTTGTGAGCAGCATTGGAGGATGGGCTTCCCAAGGAGCCCTCAGCTTGGCTGGAAACCCTTGGGGATGGATTTGGGGTCTTCATGAGCCCTGTGGTCAGCTGGAGCTGCAGCATGGCTGGATGTGTGATGTCCCCTGCTGGGACAGGGGCTGCTCTCAGCCCCTCAGGACCCTGCAGGCTATTTCTATCTGGCTTTTATTCCAGCTGGATTTTGGCAGAATGAACCTCAGCAGGAGCCTGAGAAAAGCTGCTTGTACATGGCCTTGGGCTCGGGTGGACTCCCACTCTCAGGGGCTCGGCAGCAAAGTCAGGCAGGCACTGCAGAAACTTCAATTCTGACAATTTCTGATCAAATGTTCAGCCTGAGCTGCCTCTGGACCTGCTGCTAATCCCTCCTTGGCCACGGCTGGATTGCATTTCCCAAACAGCAGTGCAAGGATGCATTTGCA
Organism: Sturnus vulgaris; assembly: GCF_052056855.1. Taxonomy (NCBI): domain Eukaryota; kingdom Metazoa; phylum Chordata; class Aves; order Passeriformes; family Sturnidae; genus Sturnus; species Sturnus vulgaris. The sequence continues at coordinate 11,048,711 of NC_142256.1, read as the reverse complement.
CAACATTAACCTGATCTGTACCAACATTTTCCCCTTCCCACTTTGGTCCCATTTCCCAGGTCTCGAGGTGTGAGAAGCTCACCCTATAAAGGGTTTGTCACCTGGTCTGTGGGTCCCCGCCAGTGGCCAGGGGACACTCAGCCTTCCAGATCCCCAGTGGACCCTCGCCCTTCCCAACCTCCTCCTCTGAGTGAGAGACTTTTACAACAGCACAACCAGCATTTATGCAGTTCTGTCTCATGCTGCTTTTTCCACTCCTCTCAGCCCGGGTCTGTGGGATATCACTTCCCTTTTGCCGCTGGGCTGGGAGCTATCAGCCCCTCTGAATGGCAGCAGTGACAATGCCACTTCAGTCCCCTGCTCCTGCTTGTATGTCCCAAACTTGCTTTCACTAATTTGGAGGGGAAAATAACAATCATTAAAACAGTTTCTTTATCAATTTCTTTCTTCTGCCCTTCTCATCTGCTGCTGCTCCATTCCATTACTTTGCTCTGTGAAGATCCCCTTTGGGTCCCTCCTCCCTTCTCCCCAGCTCGTCTTCCCACAGTGGAGCCACAGGAGGCACGGGATTGTCCTGGCCCCCAAGCATTGTCACCCAAACCGGTGGCAGGAGGGGTGGGCAGCTTCACAGACAGGGACAGAAGCCTCTGGGGAGCTTTGCCAAGTGTTGATGCTGGCATGAACATCCTGGGAAGATGGGATGAAAGGATGGCATTACAAGAGACAAGGAAAGGATGGACAGCTTTGCTCTGAGATCTGGAAAATCTGCTCAAGCTGGGAAGAGGCAAATTCCCAACCCAGGGTTTTCCACAGTGCTCAGAGACACCTCAGGGCTGGCGCTGCTGGGACTTGTCCCTGTTCCAGAGGACACTCCTGCATCTGTTCCCTGGAGAGGGAGGGCAGCTCTGGCCAGTGACACTCACCCAGGAGACTGTGTTACAGAACAATAACAATAACAACAGGAATAATACAATTGAGCTTCCCTAATCTCCCGTAAATGACTGGGGCACCCGGGGTGAGTTAATGAAATCTGTGGCTCAGCGAGTCCCGTCCCACAGCCGGGGTCATCCATCACCTCATGCCCCTTTCGACAGCTGCAGCTTATTTTTAATTATTGATACTATCTCATAATGTCCCAGTAAATGCGTGGAAGTGAGTTTTGTGGGAACACTGTACAAATTCTGGGAAGCCTTCGTGGGGAGCAGGGGCTCAAGGGTGTGCAGGGAAGGGAAAGCAGAGCCTGACCCCCCCAAGCCCCCAGCACCAGGGACCCCTGTGACAGGGCTGGGCTGAATGGAGAGGCAGCTGCCCTTATTTCCCTCTGCACTATCCAGCAGGTCTTTCACGACCGAACCACTCTCCCACCAGGCACAAACTGCCTTTGTCCCCGGTCCAGCCTGCTCTCCGCATCCCCCTGGTGTCCGTGCCGTGCTCAGGGTGTCCCCGCCTGCCGCATCCCTCTCTCCCTCCCCGCTCCCCCAGCCAGAGGTATTTTGCAAACACAAATGCATTAACAAGCTGGCGAGAGCCCCCATGAATATTTCATGTTTAACATGCCCTCGTTTCCTCCCGGTTAATGGATCTCTCCCATTATGCCTCCGCCTGTCTGAGCAGGATACCTTTTCAGTGGAACATAAAAGCTGCTCCCCGGTGAGGTGGAGAGGAAACCACTCCGCTCTGGGATTCGACCGCCCGAGAAGCAGAAGGTCCAGTGCCTGCCCCCATGTGCTTGGAACATTGGGCTTCCCTAACCAGCTCCTGTTTCCCTCCCTCAGCCCATTTCCCTTCCTTTTCTTTTCCTTTCTCGTTGAATTTTGCTGGCCTGGGTGTCCCTAACACCTTTTTGCTCCCGGAGCTTCCCGAGCTGGGATGCTTCAGGCAGAGCAGAGGGACTCGGTCAGAGCTGCTGCTGGGAAAAGCTTGGGCTTAGGGAATGAAAAAAAAAGAAAAAGGAATTGATCTACGTTTAATGAAATGTTACATTTTACTCACAGGGAAACGTTTGGTTTGTTCTGAAGTGCTGTTTTTTAAAAAGTAGGATTGAAGGGTGTTTATAAAAAGTGAGGGGTTTTGGAGAGCAAAATCAACACATTCCATTGTTGAAATGTCAAAGGGAGGCTCTTAATCTGGGAAAAAGAAAATTTAATTTTGAGATCTCAGTGTGACTGGGATGAAGGTGGAAAGGGCAGAATTGGAGTAGTTGGCCAAGGAAATTCGTACACACCAGGATGATTTCCCATTGTGGAGGCTCCAGTGGCAGCTCCAGTGCTGTGGGACCCCTGATCCCAGGGGAGTCCTTGGCTCTGTCCCTCCTGCATCTCAGGGCTGGGCTGGGCCAGCAGAGCAATCAGCTCTTTGGTTTGATGCAGTCAGAAATTCCATGGAGCAGGAATGAAAACAAAGGCTGGGCCAAGAGCTGCTCCTGCCAAGGCACCCTCGCAGGGCTCTGGCTCCAATCAGGTGCTGGGGTGGGGGGTGTTGTTGGACCCCAATAAAGTGCACATGGCAGGAGGGCCACGGACACCCTGTGCCACTGTCACCACACCAGGCACATCCACAACATCCCGGCGCCGGGATCCGCTGGTGCTGCAGATCCCGAGGGCACGGCTGTGCTGGGAGCTCAGCTCCAGCTCTGGGAGCAGCTGTGCAGGGCATGGGATCGTGTTCTCCCATTTCACTGGCACCCAGGGATTCTCATCCTTGGATGCCATTCCCAGCCTCATTCCCGGCATCACTCATTCCCAGCCCAAATTCCATTTTCTCTCTGAGGTGATCTGGAGCATCTCCCAGCTGGGAATAGAGGGTAGCAGTGGGAGGCTTGTACCCAAAACTTTGGGTACTGGGGAGGGAAGGGTGTCCCCTGTCTGTCACCGTTCCCAGTCACCTCCTGACTCCTCAGCCAGACTTGAGGTCCCCTCTGTGCCCCCTCTCCTCCTCCTGGGTTCCCTCCATGCCTGCTCCCTGCCTCCAGACCCTTTTTCCTTTTACATGCAGGATTTTAATCTAATTTTCTCAATGCAAATCTTAACAGGGAAAAGCCTTGAAATCGAATCTCCAGAAGTCTCCTTTCACAGTTCAGAGATCTGATTAAATTGCAAGCTTGGTTAATATTTGGTGCGACGGGGGGGAGCAAGGGGTGGGAGGAGAGGGGAGCGGAGTGAGTGGATCTGTCGGAGGGGCCGGGGCCTTTTCAAATAATCTGTTTACCCCTGCAGCTAAGGAGCCCATTAGCAAGTGTTCTCCGTTCTAATTTCCCGTCGTGCCGTGTCCCGCAGACCTCACTGTGTTTATTTGGAGAAGCAGAACAAAATTGTTTGTATAATTAGATCTGCAACAAGGGCTGCCCTTGAAGGGTCCCCAGCAGGAAGCTTTCGATTGCAAAGGGCCCCCGCTGCCGTGGACCCCCAGCCCCAGCCCCCAGCACGGCCAACAACAACATCATCCCACTGGGATGGGCTCTGGGGGGCCCAGATGTGTTCCCTGCCCCTGCTGCCCACGGACACGAAGGGATCCAGCTGCACACGGGGCTTTTCCCAAGGGATGAAGCAAAACTGGGTCTGGCTGCCCAGTCCAATCCCTGCCAGCACAGGGGACAGCCCCATGAAATGCCCATCTCCAGCACCCCGGGGTTTGGCTGCTCCTGCATCCCACCCAGCTCCCCACTCAGCCCAAAGCTGGGATGTTTTCCAGCTGTGTCAGTGTGGGGAACCTTCCTCCTTCCCCAGTCACTTCCCCATGGCTGGGAATTCTGACAGAGCTCCCCCCAAACTTCACAGAGCCAGGGATACTCTCAGTGCCAGCTCTGACTGGAATCACCAGGAGGTGTTCCCAGCAGTGCAGGGATGGCTGACAGATCCGTGCTGCTCCTCCTGTGATCCCACCACAACTTAGAAGTGGTTATTTTGTTGGGAGAAACAGTGAGCAGTGATAGGTAAATCAGATCTGGCAGAGGCAGCCTTGCAGAGCCCTTTGAGATACCAACATTCCTTTATTTCAAGAGTGTTTTACTGAAAAATATTTTTTTTTCTTTTGGCCGTTGGCAAAAATTTCAGTGGGTTTTTTTGGTAAATGAAAGTGCTTGAAAACCCATATTTTCAAAAAGGGTTTGGCAAAAAAATGATTAAGAAAAAAGTGGTCTTTAAAGATCCCATCTCTGAAAAAAACCAGAAAATTTTCCCCATTAAACAAAGACTTAGATGATAAAAATAAAACATCTTTTTTCTATATAGGGTAGAAACCTCCCATCACTTTGATTCCAAGGGGGACACACACCAGAAGGGCTCGGAGGCAAACGTAGCCCAGTGGATACTCTGCCTGTGTTTGCTGTTTAGCCACCACATCCCAACTCTCTGATTCCAAATAATTCCTAAATAAGCCCAGTGTTGTTCACTGGGATGATGAATCGTGGTGCTATCACCCCTCAGATGTTCAAACCGTGTGATTTCCACTGTGAACATCCCACCGTGCTCTCAGCACACACAGCTCTGCTTCTCCGAGCTAACCCCACCGAAGAGCACATGGTCCATGGAATTCACCCTCCCTGCTCCCAGGGATGCCCCTGGGGCAGCTGGAAGGGCTGGAGCTGCTGGGACCCCCGGAGCACTGAGCACCTCCAGGGCTCCTCTCCTCTTCCTCCCTTGAGGTGGGTGGGAAGCAGAGACCACATGAGCAGCTTAATGGAGCAGAACTTGGCTTTAATCTGTTCCCATAAACGTTTATGATCCCCTAATTATTAACAGTTAATGCTGTATTAATTCATTGATGGGCTTTCATTTTTGATTTTAATGGCTCAGCAATTCCTGCTCTCCCTCCTTTGCTCTTTTGTTCTTGATGGGAGGAAGAGGAGGCAGCAGGACACAGTGGAGTGTGATGGGCATGATGGCTTTGCCTCCTCCGCTCCTTCTCCTCCAGGAACGGGGTCCAAGGGATCCACAGCCACTCTTCTCCCCATCAGGGAGGAGGGCTGGGAGCAAGGAGAGACCTCAGCCATGGCAAGGGTCCCCCTGCCTGGGACCTGCCTTGCTAAGGGGGCAAAGTAGCACTGGAAAGGCTGTCAGGCTGAAGACACAGTGGGAATTGCAGAGAGATAATCTCGGAGGAAAACCCCTGGGAGGGAGAGCACACATGGTTTAAAATGCTGTTTATTTGAAGTGTCCTGCTGAAGTGCTCCCTGCGCTGCCCAGCTCGCACACGTCCCCCGCGCCCCCACCCCTGCTCCGCCGGCTGAGATGTTTATTTAAGTGTCCTGAAAACTTTATCTGGAAATCAGTTCCCTTCTCTTCCCCTTGTCCGCCTTTCCACTTTCTTTTCCTCCCATTCATCACTTTGAAAAATGACCCGTTTTCTCTGCCTGGCTGGTGCCTCCTCCTCCCCGCGCTGCCCGGCCGGCAGCTCCGGGCTGCCCGCTAATTAATGGGATTCTCCGGGCAGTCACAACTACATCGCAGGGAGCCGGGGCTGACAGATGGTCCTGCTCACACCAGGACACGCCACAACCCCTGCAGCATCGCTGTGGTGCCGGCAGCGCGGGGCTGGGGGTGGCAGAGGGGCTGCCTGTACTGCCCACCCTGTGGGACCACAGCAGCGGAGGGATGGGCTGGCAGGAGATCCTGGGGTGGGCTTTGGAGGAGAGATGGGCTCACACGAGATCCTGGTGGGGGTTTTGGAGGAGAGATGGGCTCACACGAGATCCTGGTGGGGGTTTTGGAGGAGAGATGGGCTCACACGAGATCCTGGTGTGAGTTTTGGAGGAGGGATGGGCTCACACAAGATCCTGGTGTGAGTTTTGGAGGAGGGATGGGCTCACACAAGATCCTGGTGTGAGTTTCTCCCACCCTGGGCTGCAGTGCTGCTCTCACTGAGGGTTCTTTCATCTGGCCACTGCTCCGGCTTCCCACATTGTGAGAATTTGCCAAGGGAAAAAAAAAAAAAAAAGAAATCAATTAACTAAACCAAACCCTGAAACAATTATTTGTCCACTTCCCAACCTCATTTGGGAAGCATAAACCCCCACACACACTTACTGAGGGCTGACGTGCGAAGGCACATGCTGACTGTGTTTTCATGACTAATTTCATCTGCACCGAGGAGCCCCCTCCCCTTCACCCTTTTCCACCTCCATCTGTTCCCCACACTCTGAGCTGTGACAGCAAAAACATGGAAAAACAGCAGAAAAGAGGAAAGAAAGACGGGAAAAGGCAGCAGGCTGTCACTACACCCAGCACCACCTTCCAGGCAGGTTTTCCAAGACTTGATTGGAACATTCCATGTGTGTCTGTGCTCACACCCTGGTGCTGGGGGAGGATGGAGGTCAGGAACCCCATCAGCTCTCAGTGTCCGGTTACCTCATCCCCTTTTCTCTGTGGCTGCCCCAAAAGCAAGGAGGTGACCTGACCCCTTCGTGTTTCCCCACGAAGAGCCCAGGTATTCATTTCCAGAGTGCAGAACGAGCACCCTCTGGCCCAGTGCTCCCTGCACTCCCTGCACTCCCTGTGCTGGTCCTGAGAGCCATTCCCACTTCTCCACTGGATTCTCCTCCAGGCACTCCCTGACTGTGGCATCAGCTGTAGCTATATCCTGTGCTCTGGAGCTGGGGACGATGGGTACATGGACCTTTCATTCCCACAGTCAGGCTCCTCAATTGTATGAAGTCATAGAGACCAAAGGAATGATTTTCCAGATCATCCTGTGAATTGCTGTGGCACTTGGGAGGGTGCAGAGCTGGAACTGGGGTTTTGGCTGCTGAACACCTGCAGGGAAGGGGACAGAGGAGCACTCAAGACTGGGCCAGGAACAGGAGTCAGGGATCATGGACAGGGGTTGGGGACAGGGGACAGGGATGAGGTGGGGAAGAGCCCCTGTGGCACAGCAGGACGTGGGTGTGGGCATTGGCACGCTCCCATCCCCAGGGCAAGGTGAGCTCCCTCTCCCTCCTGCTTCCACTCAGCAGCATCAGCATTCCCTCCTGGAACATGGGCTCCTGCTGCTGCTGCTGCTGCTGGGGCCTTCAGCAAACAGAGGCTGAGGCACAGCACCAGATCTGCCACAGACACCCCGTGCTTGCACAGGGTTTCCTTTCCCTTGGTCGCTCTTGGGTTTTTAACTCCACTCTTCCTGCAGTTTTTCTTTATGTCAGCAATTAATCTATTAACGTGAATTTCCCTGGGAAGAAAGTCAATGGGCTGTGTCACACGTGAACGGGGCAGGACCACATGTGGGATGTGAGGGGCTGGTGGCAGGGAGGGTCCCCACAGATGCCCACAAGCACAGACACTGCCTGTGGGATGGATGTGTGTGGAGTTATGACTGGGGACAACGATGCTGCAGGTTTTTAGGGATGCAGGACCCTGCATGGTCACACACCTCACAATGCCATTGGTTTTAGAGCTATTTTTAAATGGTCCCTACAGACAGAAAAATTTTAGGGTCTGCTGTCAGCTGCTCTCACTCCCAGTTCTGTATTCCTTTGGATACCCTGGTTCTCCAGCTCTGACTTGCCTCTGACTCCTCTGCCCACCCTGTCACAGGAGGTGGAACAAGGCAAGCAGGGGCTGGCTGGGCTGGTGCTGGGCTCCACAGGCTCCCTGTGCTCCCCACCAGCCCCACAGCCCCCCAGGGCTGTGTGAGCAGATGCAGCTCCTTCAGCCCTCACTGCAAAACGCTGATACCAACTTTGGTACAAGGCAGCATTAATGGGGAGTTTATTTGTGAGTCTTCTCCTGGCAGCAGCAGCAGCAGCAGGAACAACAGCGACCATGTCTCTGCAAGGAGCTGAAAAGCTGCCAGGCAGATTCTCGAGTGAAAAGATGGCAATAAAAGGGCCCTGGCCATAGCACAGCCCCCGCCTCCCCACGAAGCTGCAGCGAGTCCTGGTGTTCTGGGCTTGTCTCTGCAGAGCCCTGGGCCCATTTCTTGCATCCTGGGCCCACCAGCTCTCAGTGATGTTTCCAAGCAATGGAGGTGGGAGGGATGGCAGTTTCCTCCATGGGAATGGGATGCTGGGAGGGGGATCTGATGTGCATGAGAGCCAGGGGGAATGGAGCAGCCTGGAGAGAGCCCCCTCTGCAGGGTTTAGACTTTTCCTGGGTGAATGGAAAGCTCTGCCTTGGCTGTATTGCCAGAGCATGTTCTCAGCTGCCAGCACACTGCTTCCATCCAATAGTGGGGATCACCAAATCCCAGAAAAATCTGGTTAGAAGGGACCTTAAAGCTCCCCTTCTTCCACTCCCCTGGCATGGTGACCTTTGCTCCAAGCCCTGTCCAACCTGGCTTTGAATAATTCCGGAGGTGGGGCAGCCACAGCTTTTCTAAGCAACCTGTGCTAGGGCCTCCCCACCTTCACAGGGAAGGATTTTTTCCCAGTATCCCTTCCAAACCTACCTCTTCCAGTTGCAGCTTGTTCTCTGGGAGCAGGTACCTACTGCACTGCCTCAGCATCACCCCAAGAGGCTCAGAGGTCCCTTCCCACACATCTGGGCTGTTTCCAGGGAGATCCCCCAGTTAGGATTCCCTGATAAAAATGTGTCGATCCCATAAAGGACAGAGGCGATCCCAGCTCGAGTGAAATCCCTCATGGCCATGAACCTGGCAAACAGCATTTGGAGCTCTGCAGCAAAAACAAAACAGACCCAGACGGCACATATTTTCCTTCCTTTGAAAGGGAAAACACAAAGTTAAAGGATTTAAACACCACCACCCCCCCACCCCCCTTTGCTATTTTTTAAGGGGAATTAAAGCAAAAATTCACATCTGGAATGACAACTCCTAACCCTACCCAGTACCCCCAAATTAATCAGGGCCCATAATGGAAATGCTGACAGACTCATAACTCCAACCTTTCAAACACAGATCTGGTGTTACACTGCCCCTGCAGCCCTCTGAGGAGGGGACACGAGTGACACAGGGGGGAGCATCATGGGGATGATGTTGGGGGGCTGCTCCCCTCTGCCTCTGCAGGGCACTGAGCCCACAGCACGGGGTACATGGGCACTGCTGTGCCCTCAGGCCCCTCTTCCCAGCTCCCAGGGCTGCAGCATCCCTGTTCCAGGTGCAGGCAGCAGGCACAGCTCATCCCCTGGTCCCCAGGCTGCGCCTATGCGACATCCTTGGACTCTGTCCCTGCACTGGGAGCTCCTGTGCCTGGGCTTTTGGCTCCCACCGAGGGCTCAGCTCACACTGGCTGTGCTAAACCCGCCGTGTTCTTCCCTGCAGAGCTGCCGCTGCCTCCCGATTGTCTAAACTTTGGGAGCATTAAGGCACAAGCTGTAAAAACAGAGCCCGACGCCAGGAGCCCCTCGCACACGGCTCCGGGGCTGATGTCGCTCTCCCACCGCTGCCCCGGCGCTCAGGTTCACATCCCTCCCTCCCCAGAACAGCATCCCGAGCCTTTGTGATGCTGATGGTGGCTTTAGGGTGACAGTGGCTCCGGAGTGATGGGTAGTTGGAGTATCCAGATCCTGGGATGTCCTGGAGGGGCATCACACATCACAGGGCTTGCCTGGTGCTGGCAGTGCCAGGGCAGCAGCATCCCCCCCATCTCAGATCTAGAGTGGGTAAAACATCCCCGGCCTCCAGCAGATGGACCTGCAGATGGACTGGGGTGGACGTGCAGCTCTCACACACCCCTCAATAATTCAGGGCTTTGTCAAAGGGTCCCTGTCACCAGAGCCAGCCCTGTCCCACCCTGGCTGTGGCCGTCCCGAGGGTCCTGGGGAAGGGAGCAGCCCCCAGCCTGCTGGGAGAGCTCGTGGGCTGGAGGGAGGGGCTGCGAGTAGAAACCTCTATTGTTTTCCCACCTGTCCGAGTTACAAAGGGCCAAATGGATTTTCATGAAATGTTATTAAAAAATGAAAAGGGTTTGGCTTCCGGGCCGAGGCCCCGAGTGCCAAATTCGCCCCAGGCAGAGTTTTATGACTAAGTCTGTAATAAAAGCCTTTGAAAGAGGGGCTTAAAACTGGAGTCTCCACAGACCCTCTCCACTCAAGGGCAGCACGTGGGGGATTGCAATGTGTTCATATCCTGCTCAGCCTCTTCTGAAGGCTTTTTTCTGTGACAGGGACACTCTACCCCTGCTGTGCTGTCAGTGTCCTGCTGGAGATGGCTCCCAGGTTGGCAGGGACCCTTCCTCTGGCAGATTTTGGCTGGGGAGAGCACCAAGGGACCAGGGAGAGAGGGAATGTAGCTCCAGACACATCCTAGAACAGAGCAACTCCCAAAAAGCCACGTGCTTGGTGCATGGCAAGGAGCCTGTGTGTCCTGAGGCTGCCTGGGGGGTACCCCAGGGCCATCACCCCACGGGACAGTGGTACCCTGCATTGTCACCCCGTGTCCAGTTGATGTTTGGGCCTCCAGAGGGTGGAAAAGGCATTTCTGAGGGTTTGTCTGAGGGCTGGAAGGCTGTGAGCACCCAATGGCTTGGGAGGGCCCTTGGGGAGTGGACTCAGACAGGTCCAGGTGGGTGACAACTGGGTGTCACACACTGAGCATGGCACACGTGTTCCCTGCACACGTGTTCCGGCTGCTGGGAATTCTGTGTGCAAACCTCAGCTTCAAATAATTTGTAAATAATGTTCTCATTACTTTTCTAGGTCTAATTAGGACAAAGGGGGGAGAAATAAAGTATTTAGGCTGACTCCCAGGGAAACTGCATAGAGTAGAGCAGCTCCATAGGCTGCAGAGCAGTATCCTAAAGGGAGTGCTGGAAACCTTGAGCTGTTTAAATTTAGGCTGGGGAAGCCCTGGAGGTTAATGCAGGGCCTGTATTGGCCCGGGGAGAGGAGGTGGGAGATAAAAAGGCCCCTTTCATTGCTCTCCAAGCACTGCAGTGAGGGGCAGGCTGCAGATCTCCCTTCCCTGCCATCCATCGCTCCTCGGGCTGGAATCTCGGGCTCAGCTCTTTTGTGATCAGAGTTTCAATTGGCATTTAACACGATCAGTGCAGCGGAGCAGTGAGACATCACTTCAGTGCTGCAAAGCCCCAGCTGCAGCCAAAGCTGTGTCACTTGATGGCTTTGCTGCCACCGTGGCCGTGTTTGCTGTCACTCACGGGCTGAGCAGGCTCTGAGCAGCAGCGAGGGGTGGGAGGGTGAGGGGCTGTTGTCTGAGGTTAACAACCATGGAGGGGTGACAGGAGCTGGGGTGGGTTGGAGGTGATGCCCCTGGAGCTGCTGGCAGCCAAAGGACAGGCTGGGTGGGCTCCTGGGTGATGTCTGGTCAAGTGAAGAGATCCCACGGGGCTCCTCGTGGTCATGGCTGGGCTCAGCTGCATCACAGTTCACCAGATAAACCTCGTGGATTGTGGCTTCTACATGATGTCTAACAAATGAACACTCCAGTTTCTCAAGCCTCCTCCTTTGCCTGCAGAATCATCAGATTTTGGGTGGCAGAAGTAGCTATGAAGGTACAAAACCCCTGTGCCCCACAGAAAAATGGCTCTGAGAGGGGAAACAGCTGAGCCAAGGGTGCAGAGGCCCTGGCACAGGGTGCCCAGAGAAGCTGTGGCTGCCCCAAGATCCCTGGAAGTATCTCAGGAAAGGTTGGATGGGGCTTGGAGCAGCCTGGGCTAGCTGTCACTATCAGGGTGATGGCTCTGGCATGGTGGTGACACTGATGGGGCTGGATGGGGTCACCCCTGCAGCTCTGGCACCGTGCAGAGGGACAGATTTTGGGTGATTCTAAGGGAGGGGTGGGCAATTCCCCCTTCAAACCCCTGAGGAGGGCAGCAGGAGGGGGCACACAGGCCTGGGGTGGGCAGCCCTGCTCTGTGAGCCCCAGGAGAAGGGAAACGGGTGTTTGAGATTGTTTGCTGCAGAAGGGAATGAGCTGAAGACAATGTCAAGCTCTGTAAATATTTATCAGATGAATGGGAGCAGGGTTTGAAACATTAGACAGCTGAGAAATGGCTGTTTTAATAATTCCTCTGATAAATGAAAACCTCGGGTGGGGGGACAGGGAGCAGGTCATGGGGGAGGGGAGTTGTTTAGAGATTTGGGGCTTGGGAAGCAATCCTGGGCTGAGATGGGGCCATGGGCCTTCCCCCTTGGGGATGAGGAGCTGGGACAGCCCTGCAGGACCTGGTCTCTGCTGCCTCCCACCCCACAGCCTGTGCAGGGCTGCTTTAGGGGTGACACGGGAGAGGCACACATAAGGGAAAAAGACCCAGTTCTCATTTCTTCAGACCTAAAATTCCTGCTGCAGTGGAGCACAGGGGGAATGTGCAAGCAGGGCATTCCCAGTTAAGCATCTAAAGCTCCCTGCCTAAGGAATGCAGGAGCAGGGTAGCTCCAGCCTTGGAATTCTCCCTCTGCATCTCCTGGAGCTGTGCCTGGGCCAGGACCCAGCTCTGGTTCAGCGAGGCTCCATCAGCTCCTGGCAGGGGACACCCAAAATCCCATGGCAGGGGCTGGCAGGTGAGAGGGGGAGCTTGGCTCCACGGGCTTTGCTTTCAAATGTGTGTGCAAGTTCGGAGCCTGCACGGAGAGTTGATTAATTGCTGGCCATCTTGGAAGGGCTGTAATTTTTTTTTTTTTAAATAGTGTTATTTTAAACAAAACTTTGCCGTTCCCCTTTAAAGGAGACATCTGGGCTCAACGTGGCAGGCAGGGAGAGTGGGGATGGGCTCAGGGAGAGGTATGTGCAGGAAAAACACCATCCCTGCATGGAATCCATGGGGCAGCTAGCCCTGTGCCAGGCTGGGACCTTGTCCAGGACAATGCCCACCCTCCTGGCAGTGCCAGGGGGCTCCGTGGGACAGGGGATCTTTGGTCTGATTTGCTGCAGGGATGGGAGATTTGGCTTCCCAGTGACTTCCAGGAGAGAACACCTTGGAGATAAACCCCACGACATTGCTCAGGAATAGCCATGCTCTGGATCCACCAGGAAGATTGCTCCTGCTGCCAGGCATCTGAGAGAGGAAACAGCTGAGCCAGGGTGGAGAGGCCCTGGCACAGGGTGCCCAGAGAAGCTATGGCTGCCCCAAGATCCCTGGAAGTGTCCCAGGCAAGGTTGGATGGGGTTTGGAGCAAGCTGGGATAGCTGTCGTTATTGGGGTGGTGGCTCTGGCATGGTGACAGCAGAGAAATATGGAGGAGATAAACCTTCCCCCTTCCACTCCTAAAGCATCCCCTGGGGCTGGCTAGGAATATCCCACCTGGGCAGGCTGTCCTGTCAATGTCCTTTATGGGATGTGCCTCTGGCTGTGGGCATTGGGGGTTATTGGGGTGTTTGGGGTACAGGAAGCTCTGGTTTGGCCTTTTATCCCCAGTAAAGTTTTGGGCTCTTCCACTCCCTGGGCTTTAGAGCAAGCTGGAGCACAGCTGAGACAGAGGAATAAAGCAAAGCTTTTGTATTTATTTGTCTTTTAATGCTCTGCCATATTCACCTTTCAGGAAATTTCCGTCTGCTCCACGAGCTCCTTGCCCAGCGGCTCCACATGGTTTCGTTTTCCTCGCAGCACCAATAAATCTGTGAGTGAAAGCGGCTGCTGGAGGGCTCTGCTCCACGGCACAGCCTCCCTCACCCACGCAGGATGTCCGTGTCAGCAGCTTGCAAATCCTGCTCCTGGGATGGGCATGGGGGCTGGGATGGGGCTGCCTTCCCTCCTGCATGGGCAGAGGGCTCCTGAAACTCCTCCAGTGGATCTGTTCAGAGCTGATGGCTCTGGGAGCCCACTGACAGCTGGCACGCCCCAGGGCCAGGGGACAGGGTGATGTCCCTTTGGGTGATGCAGGACCCACACCCAGCACAGCACCCAAAAGCTTTTTTTGGGAGTTCCGATGTTGTTCCATCATCTGCAAAGCCTCCAGAGCCCCTTTCCCCCCAGCCAGGGTCCTGGGAAGCAGAAATCATTGCCAGGTTCTCCTCGCTTCAGCCAACTTCTCAGCTCCCACTGTGAGAAACGTGTGTTTTTAGTTAATGAAAGCTGAGATTAACTCATGACCCCGGAGTCTGGGAGATGGCACTTTAATAAAACTGATAAATAGCAGCTTTCTGATAAAAATCACTTCTTAAAATGCAACACAATTGTTTTCCCTCCCTCCCCGTGGCCCCCCAGGCTGAGGCGTAGCTTGGGAGGGCCTGAGGGCACAGAGAGGGTGTGAAACAAGAAGGTTGTGGGTTTGTTCCCTGGCAGAAATTGCCTGTGGTTTGCTCCAGGGCTGGCAGGTGCTCCGAGCAGAGGCTCCGGCTCTCAAACGGGCTCCCTGGATTAGGAGCAAACACTGTTACCCTTTATTGCTCTAGATCCTGTTGATATCTCATGAAAATGATTTTGGCTGAGCTCATAGTTCATGCTGGGAGCTCTGACATCCGAGGGCAAAGCCTGCTCTTTGCCAAGCAGAGACTGGAAATGTTGGGGTTGCCAAACCCCCTCCTCACTCTGCCTCCTCCCCAGCCTCCAGCAAAGGTGGTGCAGGGTTTGCCGGGCTGGAAAATTGCATTTTCCCACTCATATCCCAGCCAGTATCCCAATATCTCATATTCTCTTGGCCTGGAAGCTGGGGGGATAGACTCTCCTGTCCCCCCTCCTGGTGACAGGGGTGTCATTTGCGGTGTCCCGCCAGTTCTGTGGGTGTGTGGTGCTGGGAATGGCCTCAAGTTGAGCCAGGGGAGGTTTAGTTGGATTTTAGGAACACATCCTTCATGGAAAGAGTGGTCCAGCCCTGGCACAGGCTGCCCAGGGCAGTGGTGGAGTCCCCATCCCTGAAGGGATTTAGCAGACACGTAGATGTGGCACTTGGGACGTGGGTTAGTGCTGGCTTTGGCAGTGCTGGGGAACAATTGGACTCCATGGGCTTTTCCAGCCTTTTGTAAATGTTTCTAGGATTTTACAGTGCCATGGCTGTCCCACCTGAGCAGGGCACAGGATGCAGATCAAGCCCAGTGCTCAGTGATACCCTGCTCCAGCTGCCTTCATCCTCTCCTCCTCTTCCTCCTCCTCCTCCCAGCTGCCTGGGTGCTTTCTTCCCAGGCAATGCTCTTTTCCCTGGCTCCCCCGACTGTCCCCATTTCCAAATCCATCCTGAGTTACAGCTGAACTGGGATGCTCAGGGAGGGCTGACTCTGCAATCCAGCCCCTGGTGTTACCTTTCCCTTTGCTCCAGGGTTTGATCCATCTTGGATAACCAGAGAGCTCTTCTGGGGAAAGCAGCTATTTTTATTTCAGCTCTTACACCAACCCGAGCACATTTCTGCAGGCACAAAACAAATTCCACGTGGAAGAGAATTAATGTGGCCCCAGAGCTGTGCTGGGAATGATACAGACACGGCAGAGGAATGGGGCCAGAGCCCTGAAGATGCCTGGGAGTAAGAAAATGTTCACTGACAAGAAGAGCTGTCATTTGTGGTTTATGAAGGTGTTTGTCCTGCCTTGTGGCAGGAGAGAGAAAGGAGAAGTGGGATTTGGTGGGGCTGTTCGAGCCATCCCCCACCACAGCAGGTCACAGCCACCTCCATCCAGAGGAGCCCAAATGTCCCCTTTGCTCCATCCCCCAGTGCTGCTGGCAGGGAGGGGGGCACGAGCAGGATGTTTATTCCTGGGGATGACAATCCCACTGTCCTCATCCCCATCGTTGTGCCTGCAGGAAGATCAGCAGCTGATTGGGGAAGTCATTTTCTAACAGCACAAATCAATATTTATTATAATGAAAAAGAGCGATTGATATCAGGAAGGGTGATAATAATAAAAAAAACCCATGTCTAAAGTTATTACTTGTATGTACAGCCAAGGATGAAAAACCATCCCCAAACAGAGGCTTTGTTGGTTTCTTTTCCTTTGTAGAAACAGATTCCTCTGATATTCTCCCTCAGATGCTCCCAGGCACCCTGCCGAGGTTTTGATGTTCAGCTTGCATCCAGAATATTGAGCATGAAATCCAAACATTCCTTCTGGTGGCAGCTGAGGGAGACACAGGGAGGGATAACAGAGGAGCCTCTACCATTCCCTGGGGGAGAGGAAGATCAGGGGGGCCAGGAAGACCCAGAGCTGGGGGGGGCTGCAGGTAGGGCACAGCACCAACCAGACGCACATTTTACACTATTTTGAAGTTGTTTTTTGTGTTAGGGCTACAAACATCGTGCCCAGGGCTCTGCCACCTGAGCTTTGCTGCCTGAGCCACTGGGCAGGGCTGTGGAGGCAGCAGGACCCCACCAGCCAGAGGATGTGCACTAAAATGTGCACCACAGACAACCTCACCTGGCCAGGATTTTGTGTGCTCACTTCCCAGACCCACCTCGAGCTCTCCTGAATCTGGATCAGGTGAGGCCAGAGGATGCTGCTGGAGAGTGGTTTGGGAGAGTGGTTCCTAGCCTGTGGAAAGAACCTCCCCAAAATCTCAGAGGTCATCCCAAACCTCAGCACCTTTTCACCAGTGGTGGCTTCTCAGAATTCAGCATCTCCAACTCCATGCTCAGAATAGATGGTTAAAGCAGAAGAAAGAAGGCAGATTTCAGGGTGGTGTAGAAATGGGACTCCGAGAATGCTCAGCCATGAGCAAGCCTGCTCCTGTGCCAGTTCCCTGAGCTCCTGCTTCCCAAATTCCTGCCCTTTGGCCCAGCTGGCAGTGAGAGAGAGCAGGGACCAGGCAGGAATGAGCTGTCTCCTTAGCAAGAAGCTTCCTGAGTAAACAATAAATCACTTTTGTGTTCATTAAATCACCGTTCCCTATCTGCAAAAGCAGTGTTAACTAATCGAATTCTTCCAGGTGCTGTACCCGGGCTCTTTGGTGCTGTTCCCACTGACACTCTGCTCTCCTGTCACTGCCATGTGTGCACTGCCCTGGCCTTCTCCAGCCTCTCCAGCAGCACTTTGGATAACAAACAGCATTTCAGCATCACTAATCAGGTCTGGGATTCAGGTCTGATGCCTGGAATGTGCTGATCCCGGATACTTTGGGGTGATCCAGTTGCCCTCATTACTCCCCGTTCCCCTCCTGCACTCCTGCTCTGGGCTCCCTCACCCCAGCTCCTGGGAGGGGGTTCCCACTGTCCCCCCATCCCAGCTTCTCATTTCCCAAAGCTGACACCCCTAACTGCTCCTTCCTTTGCATAGCTCATCCCTGTTCAATTTTCCCTTCTGAAATGCTCTAAAGCTCCGTGCTTTGCTCCTTCAAAGGACTCAGAGCTTTCCTCTCTTTCTCAGAGATTAATTTTAGCTTCAAACACCTGCAGTAACTTCCTTCAATTACCAGGATTCTGCTCAGGAACTTCTAGAGGATTAAAACTTCTTCTGCCTTTCACTTGACAAAATCTTGCTCTGAGCCAGGCTCAGGCCCCACTGGCAGTTAGAGCTGAAAGAGCCATAAATTCAGGTTAATCTGACTAAAACCCTGCAGTGTGCAGAGAGGGGCTGTTTTCCAGTCTCCCAGGGATCCTGCCCATGGAAGGGTTACTCTCTTGCAATCTTGAAGTGGATCTGAAAGCCAAATCCTTCATTCCTGCTCACACATCACCACTCAAGTGCCCAGTTTTGCTCTTTGTCTCATCAGCTGTGGCTGCCCGGGGCCAGGCAGGGCTGTGGCAGGAGGGAAGAGGGTCAGGGATGGGAGAGGAGTTGGGAATGTGGGTGGGTGCTGGAGCTGGAAGGGGCAGATGCCCACAGCAGCATCCTGGCACTGGCTCCTCCTGAGGTTCTTCAGGACACCGCTGGAATTCGTGGCTGTGACACCAGAGGATGAACAGCTCTGCTGAACCAGGAACCTCCACTGTTCTGTGGGATGGAGGAGAGAGGAAAAGGAATGGAGAAGAAATGGAAGAGGAGACAGAGGAGAGGTGGAAAAGGGGTGAAGAAGAGATGGTGTGGAGAAGACAGAAAAGGGGATGGAGGAGAGATAGGAAAGGGGGTGACAGTTCACTGAAGGTGACATGGGGCACTCTTCACCCTGGGTTATCACTCTGCCCCCTCTCTGCTGCCTGTGGAGGATGGGACAGCCCAAGGCACATCCCCGCTGGAACCCCCTCCCCACTTGGGAGGCTTCTCCTTTTCACAAGGGTAAATCTGAAGGGCCCAACGTTTTTCCTCCCCACCCAGGCACTGAAGGAGACCCAGAATGATTTGATTGATATTTGGAGACAGTGAGATGACAACATTGACTGACAAACCGCTTGTTTCTTTCCGTCTCTCTTTTTAATTTCTGCAGCTAATGCAGCATTCCACGAAGCTTCCCCAGCTGATGAAGCACAGAGTGATCCGGGGGGGCTGTCTGGGCTCCATGGTGTGTGCTGTGAACAAGGACCCCCAGGATCTTTGCAGTGAAGGGAGAATGAAATTTATATCATCCCAGTGAACTGATGCTCTTATCTGCATTGTCTGCTCAGCATCTAATGAACTAATGAAATATGCAACAATTCAGCTCTAGAACAGACCTCGCTTTTAAATTAGCACTAATTAGAGATAATTATCTTGGCTGGTTTGATGTTTCTGTGTAATGAGCTCGGGTTTTCTTTTGTTAGGAATTGGTGTGGTCAAATATACGAAGCGACACGCTGGATTTCCACAAGTGCCTCCTCATTCCTGACTTGTTTCAACATCTCCGAGGGGTCCCCTCCCCTTCTGATGCCATTCCACTGAGCTGCCTTGCTGCTGCCCCTCCTTGATGGTGGGAGGGGATGCAAGGGAAGAGCCGCGAAAAGGCGCTGCAGTCCCTGCAGCTCTCACCCTCCATGCC
Organism: Sturnus vulgaris; assembly: GCF_052056855.1. Taxonomy (NCBI): domain Eukaryota; kingdom Metazoa; phylum Chordata; class Aves; order Passeriformes; family Sturnidae; genus Sturnus; species Sturnus vulgaris. Next base: position 11,030,052 of record NC_142256.1, on the reverse strand, counting down.
CTGTTCTTGCTCCCCCAAAAATTCTGGGGAAGGGGTAGGACTGACACACCCTCCTGCTGGCACTTGGCACCACTCAGTTGTGACACAGGTGATCAAAATTTCCCTTTCCTTGGCCCCAGCCCTGTCCTTGTCCCTTTCCCAAGCACAAGGACATGGCACAGGCCGAGGACAGCCCAGGCACAAGGAGTGAGTGGCTGCATGGGGCCGGGTTGGGTCTGGGGTTAAAGCACCACCCTATAAACAGTAATGTGCCATGAATCCCTCATTTCCCAAGGGAATTTTAACAGCCTGGCTGGTGACAAGCTGCCAGGGCAAAAAGCTGTAAAGGGTGATAAAATCACACGTCCCTCCATCACAAGGCACCCAATCCTTGTGCTCCATACCATGGGAGCTGCAGGGCTGTGGGAGCTGTGGGGGTCATGGGGCAGGACAGTCTGGCACTGTGGGGCCATGAGGGACACATGGCAGGACAGCCCAGCACCATGGGGCCACCCAGCCAGCCCCAGGCTGCTGCCCCAAACCTGTCAAATAATTCTGTCAGCGCCTGTTTTATGGACCTGAAACGGGAAAGAGTAAAGGGCACTGGTTGTGCTGCCTTAGTGGGGAACAGGAGGAAGTCCTAAAATGACTCCCTACCAACGGAATGGGATGTCTGTCCCAGGCCCCCTCTCTCCATGGCATGGCCAGGACTCAAACAAAGCTCAGTTTCCCTCCCCATCTCGCAGTGGGTTGAGCAAACATCACAGGCTCTCGTGGGGTTTAAGCAGAGGGATGAGGCACAGTCCCCTGGCACTGGGGCCTGACAGCCAAGGGAATCCCAGCTGAATGATCCTCAACAAATCCTCCCTGGAGAGGCTTTAGGAGCCATGGGGTGGTGGCTGCAGCTCACAAGAGCAGGGTCCTTGGGGAGCTGGGGCAGTCACTGAGGTGTTCCAGCCCTCTCTGGCAGTGCCTGGCCCCATTCCCTTCCGTAGGGAAGGCTGGGGCACATCCCACCCACCCCAGGGCAGGGTCTGGGGCAAGGACTGGGGGATGAGGACCCTGCAAGAGCTGCAGAAGCAGCAGTGGGGCAGCCCTGGGGGACTGTGGGCTCAGGAAAGGGTGGAGGAGGGGGCTTGAGAGTGGACATCTGCTCACTACCTTTCATCCCACCAGCACCACAACACCTCTTTATTAACAGCCATTTCCCATTTATTTCGATTTATTTCCCTTTCCCATTTATTATGATTAACACTTGGAGGTTGTGCTGGATCAAATATTGGCTTCTGCAGAACATTTTTATTAACACACATATCTGGATCTATATATCAGCTTGCACATAGACGTGGAGATTTTTCTGCACAGACACTTCCCAGACTTTCCTCCTCTCCCAGCACAGGCCCAGGGCAGAACCAGTGCTGGGGGAAGCACTGAGCCAAGAGGGTTTTGTGTCTCAGAATGGAGCCAGCAGAGCTCCCAGTAATTTACATCCACTGGCCCTTCCTCCTGTCTCAGCCCAGGCTCCCTGAGGCACGGGAAGGGCTCATGAATCCTTAAAGCTGACAGGGAGTGTTGGGCTCCAGTAGAGACAGCAGAACCCAAGATGCCATCGTGGGCAATGCTGAGTGCCCTGGAGCTACAGGAAAATGCTCTGAGCTGCCTTTCCATGGAACCACTCACCAGCAGGAGCAGGTGGCTCCTGGCCCTCCAGAGTTGGTCGAGGGGCACTGGGAGGCATCAAAGCTCTGCAGAGCAGCCCTGCAGGTGCTCATAAAGAGAGGAGGGTTTTGCAGCATCTTACACCACCCTATGGATGGGCCCCTCTGTGCAGGGAGTGCACAGTGAGGCTCACTGCCATCGCTGAACCTCAGTGCTATTACTCAACCAGACCACAGCAAGACAAAGGTGGGAGCACAGCAGCCCTGAGGCACCTTTCAGGCAGTACAAGCTCTCACACGAGGAGCAGAATGCCTCTGGCTGCTGCAGCCTGCCCACAAACTCAGCAGCTCCCCAGCCCTTTCCTTCTCTCCAGAGCAGTGGAGATGCAAGACTGGGAACAGCCTGACCTGCTCCTCCTGGGCAGGAGAAATGGTAAGAGGGAGGGATTCGGGCAACAAGGATGGTGAAAGCATCACCCACAACAGCCTTGGAACCTTCTGCCACCACAGTTGTGTCACTACAGCCAACACAACTCGTGTCACCTCCCCTGCCTGGCCTGGACAGAGAGGGACAAGGGTGTAGGGAAAAGTGAGAACGTGCAGTGATCTCCTGGGAGTGGTCAGGATCATCTGTCATTGTTATTTCTGAAGTTATCTGGAGAAGGGCTTGTTGCTGTCAGGAGCGAAGTCAACACTCCTGCTGTCTCTGGGATCTCTGGCTGCAGAGACAAGGATTTTATTTTTCGAAATGCCAAATAAATCTGCATTCATGGGCTGGTATTTGCCTCGGCTGCCATCTGAGTGCGGGAACAAAGGACTTCTGAGTGACAAATCAATGTGATTATGCAGAAGCCACTTTATTGTGTACCTTATATCTTACTTATTGTCCTAGGCTACAATTTAAAGATGTGCCCAAAAGTCTGTATTCTATCACTGCCTGTTAAAAAACAGCTGGGGCAGTGTTCTTTATCTTTTCCATACCCATCCTTCCTCCAGGGAGATGTCTCCTGTTAATGGGCCGTTGAGTCCCAGTGCATGATTGATAAAATTACATCATCCCATTGGGAGATGCTCCACTCAGGTGGAGGAGCCAAGCATTTCCTACCTGGATAAAAACTGAGATTTGGGACACCAAAGCTGCCCTTACCCACTGGTTTCCAGAGGACAAGAGCTACCAGACCTTTCTACAGGATCACTGCTTCAACAAGACCACTTCATCTGGACTGCTACCACCACCCTCATTGGGGGGTGTCAGGTTGTGTTCTGACTCTGTCAGTGGTTTTCTTTGGTACTATTGCATGTATTTTATTTTCCTCTTTTTTTCCTATTAAATTGTATTTCTGATTTGGAGTCTCTCACTGCTTTTGCTTTCAAACCATTGCACTTATACATTCTAAAACTACTGTCCATGCATTTTTTGATTGGTGCCTCTATCTTTGCACACACCTTGCAGGAAATATGATTGGTTACAGTCCAGCACTTCACCACCCACCTTTATCTTGGTTCTTCTAATCTTAGTATTCTGTTTTTCAGCTTCTTCTCTCCTAATTTAGCACAATTTATGTTTCAGTAGCCTTGATGAATTCCAGAGTATTTGATAAAACAGCTAAAAACGGCTCAGCTGGTGCACCTGGTATAAACCATGGCCTAAGCTATTAAAATACATTGCTACATCTGAGCTGTGAGTAATATGAGGTGATTTAAGGCACTGCTCCAAGTCCCCACCTTCACACGAGCTGCCTTTTGTCCCCTCCCCACCTGCCCTGCAGTGCTCCCCAGCCCCTGAGCATCCCCTCAGGGGCACAGCAGAGCTCCAGGAGCTGCTGCACGGCTCTTTCCTTCTCAGACCAAGGACACAAATGTCACAGCGGTGTCGGGGACAGCGGGGCTGTCTCACACCGCCTGCAGCCCCAGGGCAATGTCTCACATCTCTCCTGTCACATCTGCATCCCTTCACAGCGAGGAGCATCCTGTTGGATCCCAGAAACCTGGGGTTTTCGAGTTTTCTGTGCTGTCTGGCACCGATCCCCAGGAGAGCACTGCTTGTGACCTGAGGCCTTGGAGAAGGCTTCCAAATTTGAGTGATGTTAAAATCATGGGTGTGAAATAGAAGTGCGTGCTTTCACATGGTAAAGGGTTTTAAATTTGAGGTTTTTATAGTATAGTAACAGGTATGGGATAAGATGGAGGATTTTGGGTGGTGTCTCTTTTGATGCTCTTCATCCTTCTCCTTCATGGGTTTCAGGCAGTAGTTTCTGGTTGGTCAGTCAGTGTCACACTACAGGTCATAAGAATTTAGTTATTAAGTTAAAAAGATAAATAATATAAATGTTAATTCTCTATTGGATTTTTTATCTTTAAAAGACCTTGTAGCAGCTGGATCTTGCTCCATTTTCCCTCGCTTCTAGCGGGTAGCTAGAGGTGCTGCTGAACGCTCTGTACTTTTTGATAAAATTTAATAAACAACCAAGCCCAAACACGAAAAAACCCAGTTTCCATCGTGTATTTGTTAACCCTAACTCTGACTAAAGGCAAAAGAAGCTGAGACAAACCACTAATTAAGTGGTGCACAACTCCCACTGCTGTTAGGCTGTCCCTTGGTGTGCCAGTCCTTACTGTGCTGCTCTGTGCCCCACTGCCAAGGAGCAAGAGGAGGAAATGACCCTTCCACCCTTCTGTGGTCTCATGGAAACTTGCAGGGATTTGCCTGCTGGGTCCGTGTGTGACAGCTGGTGACAGGAGCTGAATGTGGCACGTCGCTTTCATCACGTGTCTGTGGGCCCCACCTCCAGGCTGGCAAGGCAATAAAGGATGCTGAGCAGCCAAAATCCATCCCACAGCTTTAGTGATGGAAAATAAGAGCAAACTTAGAGATGTGTCCTTTTCATTCAATCAGAGATTCGCTTGGGTTGGAAAAGATTTTTGTGTCAAGTCCAGACTAACCTGGTTCCTGTTAACCATCTCTTGGTGCTTCTTCCACAAAGGAGGATTTCCAGAGGCTCCAGTATTCCAGATATTCAGTGTTCAGAAAATCGTTCCTGTCCACCTGCCCCAGCAGCTCCTTTTCCAAGCAGGTGCATCCCACCCGGCACTGGGTGCTCACCCTGCTCCATCTCAATGGTACCTGGGCAGGAGCTTGGTTTGGGGATCCCTCTCCCACATCAGGGCTCTGGACCCCAGCCTCACCCAAGAGGAGGAATTGGTTGATCTCCTGTTTTTAATAATCAGCCTTAGCTCACAGTGTTCCCCACTTCCACCTTCCCCAAGAGCTTGACGTGTTTTCTCCCAACCACAGGGGGATTTATTTGGTGGAGGGAGAGGGAAGAGTTTTTGTAGGTGGCTGTACCTCGGATGGAAACCTTCCCTGGGCCAGGCATTCAGGAGCATCATCTCCCTCTCCAGCCCTGCCTCGGGCAGTGCTGCCATCCAGCAATCCCCCTTGGCATCAGGGATGGAAGTGGGGATGTCACACATCCCAGCATGGACATCCATCTTTGGCACAGTGATGGGGAGTGGAATCGACTGCAAGACATCAGACACTGACACTCATTAACTTCTGGGAGCACTGGAGGGGCTGGCACTTCCCTTTCCAAATTAGCTCCTGCTCACCTCCAGTCCATGATCCTGGAGTCAACCCAGCCCTTGGGTGCTCCATAACACCCAGCACCAACAGAGCAGTGGCAGCAGGGCATCCAGAGAGGTGTTACAGCCCCGAGGATCTGCTCCCTGCCTCCCACCAGCCTGGCTCCCCGTCAGAGGGAGGAGGAGGAAGATGCTCTCCCCCCTCAGGAAACATTCCCCCCAAGCAGCTGGAAGGGCTGAAGCAGAGGCAGCCTGCACCCAGCTGTCCCCAGAATGATGTCAGGATGGATTTGCACACAGCTGGTGGAGGATCTCCAAGGTGTGACCTCTCTGGACAGCCAGAGCATCTGATGCTGTGAAGCAATGGGGAAAATGCCCACAGACACCACTGCCTCCTGCACGAATCCTGTACCCCAGAGCCAGCCTGCCACGTGGGGGTACTCGTGCAAGAGGAGGAGTGCTGAGGGGGGTGGGTCTCACAGCCATTTACAATGTCCAAATCCATGAATTTCCCTGGCCAGGTCCCCCTGGCTCCCTTCTAAGCCCATCCCACAGCACCATCAGGCTGTGGCAGGGCTCAGGGCTGCAGCTCCCAAAAACCAGGGAAGTTTAAAGTGAGGAAGAGGAGGCAGGAGAAGAGCAGGACACGGGTTTGCAGCAGAACATCCCTGCTCCAGCCCCACTCCTGGCTCTGGGAGTGGAGCCACCACCTCTGGGAAGGTGGCAAGTGCTCTGTACCTTCACCCACTGAAAACATTGCTGGCAAAAGGCTTTTTTCCTCAAAACCTCTGTCTTGTCTTTAATTCCTGTGGGTTTGGGATCCCTCTCCCTGCTGTGACAGCAGCTTAAAATTCCTCTTCCTGCCCTGTCCCAGCCTTGCTGAGGAGGAGCAGCTGCAGACTAACCCCGTTAAAAGCCTCTCCCCTTCCTCTGGAGCCAGGTGATGGTGGCAGGGCACCCCTGGAAGGGGAATTTCTGCAGCTGTGGAGAGGCAGATGCTCTGTGCATCCCTCTGGGAATGAACCTCCCAGCGCTGCTGCAGGAGACGGAGCATCCACACCCCGAGGAGGCTCCTTCACCTGCTCTCCCTCAGACCACACCAGAGATCAGGTTGGAAATGGGAGAATTACCCCACTTTTTATTGCTTTTTCCCCTTTCATCCCCTACCAAAGCACCCTGGAGTCAGCTGGGGCTGCAGGAGTCAGATCCATGCCCGCTGGCCCCACGGGTTGGGAGCCAGACACACGAGAAGAGGAAGAAAGCAAGAGAAGAAGGTGCTGGAATATCATAAGAGGACAATTTGATTTCATTATCCTGACCTAGAGGTGCCTCCTTTTAAGAAAAAAGCATCAAATTAAGGTCTTTTAAACAACAGCAGAGAGGAGACACAGCAAGTGAGTGCCTCTTCCCGCCTTCACAACATCTGTCTCACATCGTCCTGCTAATTTCAAGTTACTCCAAACTCCTTTAATTCCCTGCCAGGGCTTTCAAAATATTTTTTTTTTTAAAACCACAGGCTAGCCAGCTCCACAGCCTCGAATTGAACATGCAAGGGAGCAATGAGAGCAGGAATTTAAAAAAAGAAAGGTCAGGCTGTGTTCATAAGGCACACAAGCTGCTGCCCTGCAGGAAAGGGTGGAGGGCACAGCCCCCTTGGTGATGTGCTGGTCCAGCCTGCCCAGACCCTGGGGATCCAGGAGATATGAGCCCACAGGAATCAGTGGAGAACAGCCAATTTCTTCTGCTTTCCCTGCAAAGCACCTGCTGGGCACAAGGCAGGGGAAGGGAAGCTGATGTGACACAGCTCTATGGCAGGAATGCTCCAGTCCTGCCTAGGCTGGCTCAGACCATCCCTATTCCAGCCTTCCTCCTCCTCCCCCAACCCCAGCATCCGTCTGGGTCTCTCTTTTCCCAGAGCCCCACTCTGCACCCACTCACACATAAGCAGTCCCAGCTGGTCCCAGGCATGTCTCAGCAGGAGGTTTTAATCTCCTAATTGGCACATCCCAATGGAAAAGCATTTAGGAAGAGCCTGGTGCCCTGGGGAGCTCCTTCTCCCGTGGAAGTGCTTGTGCTGGGGTCTGTCCTGTGCCCAGCAGGTTGGGCTGGCTCACCTGTGGCAGTGGGACTGGTCCAGGGAGGAAGCAGGACATGTGGGGGACTGGCATGAGGGCTTTGAGGAGCAGCACAGCACACAGCAGGGAGAAAGGGATTCTGGCTTTATCCAAAAAGCTGCAACGATGCCGAGGGCAGTGACGAGGGGGCAGGGACAGAGATCAGGTGGAGTTTGGATCCAGACACCCTCCTGGTCCGTCATGGTGGTTGGGAAACCAGAAATAAAAGAGGAACAGTATCAAATTTCTGCAGCAAATGCACCTGCAGAATCGTTCCCAAAGTCTCTATGCTCCCATCTGCTTGGGAGCAGAAGCAAAGATAAAAAGGGAATGTAGAGCTCCTATGAATCCATGTCCTGGAGCAGTTCCCCTGGTTTGTGCCTGTGGAAGATCTGCCTAGAGTGACAAAGCTGTGCTTTCTGTTTTTTGGGCAGGAACAGATCAAATAAAAGCATGACCAGAAAGCTGGGCTGGAACAACCAATTCTCTGCAGAGCTCCTTTCTCATCCTGCACATCATGGCCCTGCAGGCAGGGAATTTCCTCCTTTCCCAAAACCATCCCTGCCTGGAGCTGGGATCGGGGGCTTAAATAAATATGTGCCTATGTAAATAAATAGGAGTGTGGAGTTGAGAGGCAGGTTAATGGCTGGGGAAGCCGGGCTTGACCTCGGTGACATTTCAAATTAGTTCTGCTGCGCTGGGCTGGGCCTTTGAGGGGATTTGTGCTCGGGCTGGATGTGGAGAGAAATGTTAAAATTCATCATGTGAAGAGGCTCTTTGGAGTTTCCTTCCTCCTGGGGGGAGACCTCTGCCTCCTCGGGCACCCTGGAATGAGTGTCCAAGCCTGGGAGGTGCTGGGGCAGGTGGGCAGTGCAGGCTGGGCTCTCACCCCTGCTGTGCTGCTGCTCTCAGCCTGGGCCACCTCCAGGGATGTGGGTGATCCCTCAGGTGTTGGGGCAGGTGTGTGCTGTACCCACACCTGTAGGTTGTGTCAGGATGCACCTGTGTGTGTGCAATATCCACACGTTCATGAGCACACAGAGATAAAATTCATTAGAAGCAGGCAGAGAATGTATTATTAGTGCTTAATACATGCACTGAAAGGCAAGTAGATGGCAGCAGGGAATACATTCCAGGAACAAAAAGAGGTCATCTGCATAGGTCTGGCTCGCCCCTCTCGTGACTGTGTGTTATGATACAGATTTTAATTCTTTCAACTCTTGCTGTCCCTCCTGCAGGGCTGCAGCTCTGATTCTGGGGCAGCCCTCAACCCTCATGTGTGAGGTGTGTTAATTCCTCACTGAACTGATACAATCCTTTTTAATTTGGAAAGAAATCCGGTTTCCTGCTCTCCTTGGGGACTGGCTGAAATGTTCCTGTGGAAATCGAGCCCCGGGCAGGCTGTGTGCAGGGACTGTCAGCCCAGCTGTGTGCTGGCAGTGCCAGGGACATGGACCCTGGCAGGGGATGCTCTGTCTGGCTGTGGCTGCTGGCTCTGCCCCTCACAGCTGACCCTGGTGGGTGCCTGCCCCACTAACGAGGAGAGGTGATGACTGTGGGGCCAGGTGGCACCACCAAGATCACCCTGTGAGTGCCAGCCCCAGGCAAACAAACCCATTTCCAACAGCCCCAGGCTGCTCAGTGCTGGATCTTAATCCCCTTCCAGCCCTTCCCATCCTCCAGCTTCTGTAAATTTGTGTTCAGTCCTCATTGAGAGGCTCTTGCCAGTGGCTGGGGAGAGGAGGAGCAATGGAAAGTTCTGGTTCTCCAGCACCATCCTGACCCGTAGCCTCCCCTACAGCAGCGAGTGTGCTGGCAGCACTGGACAGGGATGAGGTCCCCTCCCTGCCACTGCCTGTCCCAGCCTGGGGCTGCTGGGGATGTGTGGCAGCTGTTTCCAGTCCTGTCCAGCCCCAGCGGCTCTGCAGGGCAGAGAACCCCCGGCCCAGGGACAGCTCTGGCCCTCCTGCTCAGCTCTCAGCGCCACAAAGCATGGAGGAGCTGGTGCCCATTGTGAGGAGGATCCAGCCCATCCCACCTGCAAGGATCACCCGGGGGCATTGTCCCCACTCTGGGCAGGACCTGCATGACCTGCTGCCAGTGCTTGTCCCCGCACTGGTGGCAGTGGTGACACACTGTGACAGAGGGTGGAAGGGGAGAGACAAAGCTCTTTGCTTCTTTCCATGGGAGAAAAACTCTATTTTGAGTGGCTGTGTAGGAAGATGTTGCAGGAGTTGGGGGTGTGTGGGGGATTGGGCTCCCGAAGATTTCAGGCTGGGAAGATGCATTTGGATCAGTTTGGCTGGTGGAGTGACTCAGCTCCTGACAGCCCTGTGAGACCTTTGCACTCCGCCTAAACAGGGATTATTTCATCCTCTCAGAATGGCTTAAGCACTAATAAAAGGCATTAAAAATTAATTTTCCACGCTGTCTGTTGGTGTTTCTCCCAGCCCTGGATCGCACTCAACAAGCAGAACTGATAAGCAAACCCAGACCGTGTTCTCTGCGCTGATGCCCCCGCACAGACACTCCCCCCCAGCACATCACGAGGGGCGAACGTGCAATTATTAACCTTCCTTCTTTTTCCTTTCCTTTAAAAAATTAAAAAAGGAAAGCTGTTGCTGGCGGCTTGGAGATTTGCTACGGGTGTCAGGCCTGCTCGTCTCTCTCCTTGTGTCAAATCCTGTATGCAAAGGAGATTTGTACACACGCACAAGGCACGGCTGTGTGTGACATCCGCTGCCCCTACAGAGCTGGGAGAGAGGATCCTAGGGGGAAAGGGAAATCAGGGAGTAGAATCACAGAATGGTTTGGGCTGGAAGTGACCTTCCAGACCATCTCATCCCAGCACCTCCATGGGCAGGGACAGCGTTCTCAGAATGTGCTCAGAATGTTTTGGGGAATCAGCAGTGGGGGATCAGGGTCTGTGCTCCAGCCTGGGCTGCGTGGGCTGTCACTGGGGCTCGTGGCAACTTCTCCTTTGCCCAGGAACTGTCCAAAAAAGACATTTACATCCCTTCTGCTGGCTGGTGGGGTCATGATTGGTGCTTGTATCGTTCAGGTGGCTACTGTCAGCAGACATTTGAGCTTTGGTGCTTAAAGGTGAAAATGTGGGATGTGTGCACGGGTGCTGAGCAGGATCTCCCCCAAAACAGGGAGGAACAAGCCCTGGACAGCAGATGGGATCCCAGTGCCCATCAGACATGGGAGGGATGCTTGACAGAGGGACCATCAAAACACAGAAATCCATGTGAGAACCCCAAGGTGACCCAGGAAAGCAACGCCTGGCACTGCCCCACTGCATGGGCACCACCCCAGAGACAGCCCTGAGCTGGGCACTGGTGCCAGGGACTCCCATCCCTGCAGAGACCAGGACACCAGTCCGGGAAAGCCACTGGTGCCCCATTCCCAGCCAGCACCACTGCTGCCCCTGCCTTCCTTGCCTTGGATCCACCCAATTACAGCTAATTAGCTTTTCTGCCATAAAACCCTAAGGAGACAATGGAGAAAAGCCTCCTGCCTTTGACAGTAATGAAGTTAAATAGATATTTATTTATCCTTTTATTAGACAAACCAATTATAATTTTACGCTTGAAATAGCTAATTTTTAAAAGTGATGTCGAAGCATATGTATATACTGGGGTAATATATGGCCAGCCCTGGCCTGTAACAATCCTGCCTCATTACCAGCACGGCTGACGTGGTATTTAAATATCCTCTAATGCACCCATTCATAAAACGATAATTAAAAATACGCTGAAATGCAGCTATTAGGACAGAGATCCTGGTTATTTATAGGCTCTGGTTTTAGTTTTGAATGATAAAATCCTGAGTAATTGCTTGGAGTGGTGAAGTGTTGCTTCCCCAGCACCCTGACCCACCGTGGCTGGGAAAGCAGAGGCTGCTGATTCCCAGTGAGCTGTCAGTCTGTCCGGGATCACGAGATGAGCACGCTGAGCCTCCCAGTGCCCTGCAGGAGAGAGGAGCCCAAAACATCACCAGGGCACAGGGAGAGGAATCCCAGAGCAAATCCTGCTGCAGGATGAGCCGTGTCCCTCTGGAATCTCCAGAGCCCTGGTGCCAAACAGTGGGAAGGGCAGAAAAGCTGCTGCTGATTGCAGAGCAAACACTGGGAGTGAGAATCGCAGAGAAAACACCTGGGAATGAGGGTTCCAGGGAAAACACCTGGGAATGAGGGTCTGGAGTGGGCTCTGGTTTCCCCACCTTTCCCTGCCATCTGCACGTGGAGTCGGGTGGCTGGAGACCACCTGACTGCTCAGCCAAACACCAGAGACCAGAGATCATAGAGGGACTCTTAAAAAATTAATTTCCCTGGCTATAAAGCCCTGGTGAGTGCTGCTGAGTGCTGGGCTCAGCTGGCCCGGGTGGCTCCGGGCGAGATCTCTCCCTGCAGCGTTTGGAGCCATCTGGCCCAGCCTGAGCTCCTCGGCCTCGTCTGGGTCCTGTGCTGCTGATCCCAACTGGTCCTCTGGCTTTTCATCCACTTCCCTCTTCCCACAGGACCGGGGCCTCCTGCACACATTTCTAAAAGCAACAGGAGTGACTTGGGAAATGAGAAATTTGCTTTAAGATGTGATTTCAGCCGTCTCACACCTAGGCGGGATTTTCAGCTAATTTCCCTGAATATTCTTAGTTGGAGATTTCTTGCCTCGGGGCTAAAGGGTCAGCACAAGCCACCAGAACTGGAAGCTTCCCATCCTGCAGCCCAGGGCTGGGGTACTTGTGCTCGTGCCTGCCCCACTCCTGGGAATTCCATGGGGAATGTCCAGCAGGTTTGCTGCACACCCTATTTTCATTTTACTCCTTGTTACTCCATCTTCTTAAACTGAACTTTTCTGAGTCATTGTCTGGGGAGCCTTTGAGAGCCAGAACAAGAGCAAGACCTGCAGGATGGCAGGGCTGGGAGGGGATGGGTGTCACTGTGCCAGCACCTGGCCCTGCCAGCCCAGCCTGGTCCTGCACAGCCGCGGTGCTGAGGACAGGCAGGTTTGTGTGTGACAGATGTGAGCCCAACGTGTGACAGATGTGCTGCAGCATCTGGGCACTAGGCGGAAAAGGGCTGTCAGGGCTGGGAGCAGCCAGGGTGTGGAGCAGAGTGACTCTGGAGCCAAATCTCAGCTGCCACAACAAAATGATGAAGAGTGGACCAGAACGCCTTAAATCCTCTTCTAAATGCACCCAAGCACGCGCTCTGCCTTCATCCGGCTGGAAGCAAAACCTCCTGCCCCGGGCTCCAGCACACCCCATCCTCGTTTCTTCACAGACATCCCGGAGATCAGGGGCTCTCCCGGTGCCCCCTCAGCCATGTCCCCCCATTCCTGGGGGCAGCGGGCTCGGATGTCTTTGCTGCATCGCACGGGGTCTGTGCCATCACCCGGCAGAATTGTGGGGATCTGCCACAGCCTCCTCCAGGAGGAGCCCCCATGCCGCGGTGGAACACATGTGGGGACACCCCAGGCTGGGGTTTGCGCGCTGGTTTGCTGGATTCTGCGGGGACACTGTGGGGACACTGAGGGACCTCATTCTCCGGGTGGCCCCCTTCCCAGCCCCCCAGCCGGGCTGTGCCCCCGCGGGGTCCCCTCGCTGCAGACACTGGGTGGCACTCGCACGCCTTGGCACGGGGGCTGCCTGCAGGATTTTTTCCGGAGGAACGAACAGAGATTGAGGGGTGGGGAAGAGGATTTACCGCTCTCCCCCTCCCCGGCCAGCCCGCGGCTCCGGGGGTCCCTGGGGGTTCTATGCACCCCGCACACCCCGCGTCTCTGCCCTGTGGGCAGGGGTGCCCTCGGCGGCTGCTCCCCGCTTCCAGAGCATCACCAGAGGCTGCACAGCCCGGCGATCCCTGCCCAGCACTGGGTATAGCTCTGTCCCCCCATCCCATTCCACAGTCCCTCCCAGCTGGGGGAGCACTGGGAGGGCTGTGGCTCAGCCGGACCCGCTGTCACCCCGCTGTCCCCACTCAGCTCCATCCCGTGCGCTGCCTGTGCTGGCATCTCCAGCCCCCAGATCCCACCCCCCAGCCCCGCAGCGGCCCCCGCACCCAGGGAACTGGGTGAGAATTACAACACATCATTTATTAAAGGGTTGCTGTCAAGGTTGACAAGCCCCCAAATTAAGTAGCTTAAAAATTCCATTAGCTGAGGTCTTTCTGGTGCCATGTCCTATCTCACTTTTGTTTATCAACCTTCACGGCTCTGAATATCTGGTAGCTGCTCAGCTGTGTCCGTATGGTGGAGAGACTGGGGGAGGATGGGGGAGCCGGGGGAGGGAAAAGTTCACCACACGCAGCACGTCCGAGGAGCTGTGAATGTGCCGGGAGCTGCTCACACCAGCCCGGGAACACGAGGGGCTCGGGGTCACGCGTGTTCAGCACTCCAGGAACACGAGAGGAGAATCCCACACAGGGAGGGGAGCAAGGGAATGGGATGGATGGAATTCCAGGCTCTGGGGTATTGCAGATAATGGCCCAGCCCCTCCACCATCCCTTCCAAGGGGTCCTGTGCCTTCTGCTCCCAGACTGGAGCTGCTGCTCCTCTGGTGATGTGAGAAGGGAAAAATTCTGCATTTGGGTCAAGACAGGTGCAGGGGTGGGCTGAGCAAGGGAACGTGGATTTCTCATGTCACTGGAGCAATGCCCAGGCGCCAGCTAAGGAAGTTGTGGTGTTGCACAGCTCCTCCTGGCACTGCTGCTCCATCCCTGGGATGTGGCAGGACCTTGGAGTTCCAGGGAATGGGGACTGAGTGCCTACACAGGCATCTCTACAGCACAGCATTCCCAGCTCAGGAGAGGGAAAATGCACAGCTAGAATGTCACATTCCTTTAAAATAAACAGCGGGACAAGAAATGTCAGAGAAGCTCTGGCAGGGCTGCGCGTGTGGCTAGCGAGAGGGTGACAGAGTCTGGCACATGTCACTTCCAGTTACCGGCGTCCCATGTGGGCCCAGCAACGTGTCCTCACCCATCCCATCTCCCAGAGCTGCAGGGCTGGGGGCAGAGTGTGTGACAGAGGCCATGGGGACGGGCCACACAGCACCGCCAGTCTGCTCGCACTGTGTCACCAGCCAGGGGATCTGGGCACGGCTCTGGGCTGGGCTCTGGGCAGGGCTTTGGGCACAGCTCTGGGCACAGCTCTGGGCACGGCTCTCACAGTGCACAGGGAAGGAGGTGCTGCTGGCACCTGACAGTGTGGTGCCTCCCATTCCTTCACCCCATGTCCTGAGGGAAAGCTGCTCCCAGGCTCCAAACTGCCATGTCAGGCAGATTTCCTGGGAATGCCTGGAGATGCATTCACGTACCAATGCCACCTGCTCCAGAAATGCAGCACAGGGCGACGGCTCCTCACTCACCATGGCCTGAACCAGCCCAGAGCCAGGAGGGGAGATGCACTCCAGATGTGGCTGCTGGAGACAGCTTTGCTTCCCCACCCCAGCTCAGGTCTATCCCCCCTCCTGTCCTATGACTATCCCTAACCCTTGCACAGTGGCAAGAAAAGGAGATTTTGTGTCTGTAAGTCTGTCAGTCCTTGTTTTTCATTGTCCTCTTGCAAAAAAACAAAGATAATGAGAGATACCATAAGAATCAACCAAACTTCAGGAGCCATCCCCAAAACTCCATCTATTTTTAAGCACTGAGTGTTAATCACTCCATGACCTCGACCAGTGTGTCCCTCACCAGCCCGTGTGACCCGGTGCCTTCACTCGCTACAGGGGTGGTTATCAAAGAACAAGACTGAGATCTGCTGTCCCCTGAGCACCCTGGGATCGGAGCATCAGCATGAACCGAGCCGGGGGAGGTGGGAAACACCCTCGTGCCCAAACCTGCCCTGTCCCCGCGGCACAGAGGGGAGGGGAGTGTGTGTGTGCAGGGCCAGGCATCCTCCCCGCGCCCTCCTGGCTCCAGGAGCAATTACTGCGTGTTAGGGGAACAAGAAATCTGCGTGAAAAATCTAGGAAAAGCAAACTGCTCCATTCCACCAGGAAGGAACCCGGCTATTTTTAAGTTCAGGGACGATGCACGCAGCCAGATAAAATATTCAGACTTGTGCAAAAGAAAACAGGAGGAGACTGAAAACATCCCAGCTCTGTCTGTCCCTTGCAGCCTTCTCCCCACCCACTCCCTGGGGCTGCCTGAGCCCCCCTCGCTGTCCCTGTGACACCCTCCTGGAGCTGGGAGGATGCAGAGACAAGGGGATGGGTGGCTGGTCCCACATGGAAAGCAAAACGCTCAACATGTGCCAGGGCATCTCAAGGAAAGGCTTGTGAAGCCCACTGACCCAAATTCTCCCACCCAGAACACGTCCTGGCTGAGATAATGAGCTGAGGCAGCAGATTAATTGTTGGCAGCCGGAGGAGCGACGCTGGCGGCCACGGGGACGAGCAGAGAAAGGGTTTGGGTTTGGGTTGCCCGCACTGTTCGTTATCACGGTGTGAGATGAGATGAGAGCACCCCACAGGCCAGCCCATCGCCCCCCTGCCCTGGGTGCGGCACCCCGAGATGGGGACAGGGCTCGGGAGGGACCTGATCGCTGTCACCGCGTCCAGGTAGGGTGGGGACCCCACCCCTGACCCACATCCCGCAGGGGCAGCCCAGGATCGCCCTGGGTCGGCACATCCCGAGCACCGCGGCGGAAGCTGCTCGGGAATTTGGGGGGTGGGGTTTGCTGTTCCCTTAGTGTGCACACCCCAAAAATCAGAGCCCGAGCTCGGCAGCACCAACACGAGCTCTGCCTTTTGGGGAACATTCCACTGATCCCTGCTGTTGTTGTTCTCATTCCCGCTGTTCTGTGTCGGGGATGTTTTTATGCACCTTTTGCGCTCTTGGCTCTTCAAAACAAACACAAGGTGAACGAATCCACAAACCATGGGGGCAGGTGGGACATTCCTGCTTGGGTTTTTTCCCAAGCCAAGACTCCCAGCGCTGCCTTTCTGCTGTACAAACCAAACCAGCTCGGTTTAATCTCGGTCAAAGAGAATGGACTTGAAATGTTGGTGTTTTTTTAATGTGAGGCTGCGCTCAGTTATTACTGTCTATTTTTTTTTTAATATTAAAAAAGTCACAATTCAAGAAACCAATATTCCTGTTTCTTCCTTAAAATTTGATTGTATTAGAATTTAAATGAAGGATTTTACTACAAATCTCCCTCTACAAGATGAAAATGTCTAAAGAAATGTTTTTGATGATCCAAGAAATACCCGTTCAAGAGCTGCTCTGCCGCATCACTGGGGTCAGGCACCTGCAGCTCTCCTGGCTGTGCTGGAGAGGCCATGGCAGTGCTGTTGTGGGTGCCCTTGCAGAGAGAAACTGCCTCAAATTTCATCCTGAGAGCACTTGGCCATTTGAAAGATTTTCTTTTTATATAAAGATCATTAAGATTTGTTGCTGGCTCCATGTGTCAAAACGTCCCCAGCAGGCTGAGGGGTGTGAACATCACCTCCTCTGGCCAGGGTGGAAATGGAAAAATTCCCTTTTGCTTCATTGTATTGAAAATTTCGGATTATTTTTTCCAGATTCTAATTATTTACCCCCACACTAAAGCTACTTCCCTTTGCAGTTCATTTCTCACAACAGTTTTAAAACCAACAAACAGAATTACCCAAACCAGGGTGGTGATGCTGAGGGCTTCAGAGAACTCCTCTGCTCCTGTTTCCCCAAAGAGCATTCCATGGATGACGGAGTTTAAAGTATCTGAGAAGTGATTGCCAAAAAATGGATTGGAGGAATAAGGAGCAGCAGTGCAGAGCACTACCAAAAATACCCAGGATTAAAAACAAGTTTAATTTTAGTGTTTGTTTTGTTCTCAGCCCAAAGACTGCTGGGGGACGTGCACAGAGAGATTGAAAAGGTCAAATTACCCGAGAAGCACCCGTGTTAGAGGTGATTAAAGTACTGAGAGGTGTGGAAGAAAATTATTGTGTCAATTATTTTTAAAAAGGGAAAACCACAAGGACTGGTTGATCACCAGCCCCTGCCTGCTGAAAAATGCTCTTTCTGGTGTAGCTTGAGCCTTTCCAGCAACACCAGAAAGGATGGAACCCCTCACTCCTGCCAGCCTGGTAGAGATGATCTTTCCTGGTGAATAATAATAGTGAGTATTTCATGTATTAAGTTAACTGCCTGGATCCTATTCCATTCATAATGAACAAAGCAGACTGAGATCCACATGTGAGCAGGGGCAGAAGACAAGGATGAAACCGCCTTGTCTTGGGTTTTTCCCACATTTCCTTCAGCAACAGCAAAACATTTTGATTCACTGGACCAACGTTTGCCTGGTTTGTTTAAATATTTATAGACACGAGTAGTAAATATTAGTGACAACCTATGAGCATCCTGCAGCCATGGGAAGTGTGTCCCCACAAGTGCTGAGGCTCAGCTGGGATGTGGAATTTGCTGTATTTTGTAGATAAAGAAGTGCTCACAGCAATTTTTACGATTATTTGACATGAAATTTGGCGTCATGACACCATGAAAAAAGAAAAGGATTAACTTGGGGCTGTTGGTAAATATTACGCAGGTAAATAGTAACCAGTGTTACCTGTATGGCACTGTCGGTCTTGGTGCAGTGGGCAATGCCACCACCCTGTCCCGGTCACCTGAGCTGTGCCTGCCGGCACAAATCCCTGGCCTTTCCATGAGAGACAGCAGCTTCCTCTTTCCTGTCCCTTCTTCTCAGAGCAGCCTCTTGCCTCTGGGGATGAGCGATATTATTGTTATTTAGCTCAGCAAAGCAGAGGCAGCGAGCGCTAATGGAACAGCTCCGGCGCGCTGCCAGCTCCATTCCCACTCTCCCGAGAATCCCCGCTGGCTGCGCGGGGACTGCGCTCCCAGCCCGTGGTTGCTGTTGCTGCTGCCGTGCTCAGCCCTGTGGCCATGCTCGTGTCCTGGCTGAGCAATCACTGACTGCTCTATGGCCATTAAACGCTTTGGGGATGCTGCCCCTCGCCCCGGCGTCTGGCTGTCCCTGCACAGACTGGCACATGTCCCAGTGCCACTGAATCGTGGTGGCATGCCAGATGCAAGCTGGGTGTGTGCTGGTTGATGTGCAGGCTGGATACGTGCTGGATGTGTGTGGGATGTGTGTGGGATGTGTGTGCACAGGCAGGAGCACACACATGGGCACAGACAGGGAGTGGCAGAGGTGGCACTGTCCCTGTGCTGCAGTGGGGTGACACGGGGCTGTGCTGCTCCTTAAGGCCTTTTCCAATCTGTTTTTTAGGGATGCCCCTGTGGCAGAGTACCAGTGTGGGTGCTGAGTGAAATTCTGAAGGGAGGTGCTGACCCTTCCGGCTCAGGGCCAGACTGGTGGGTGCTGTGTCTCCGGGAATGCGGGTGCTGTGTTCCCGGAATACAGGTGCTCTATCTCCGGGAATGTGGGTGCTGTGTCTCCGGGAATGTCGGTGCGGTGTCTCCGGGAATGCGGGTGCTGTGTCCCCAGGAATGTCGGTGCGGTGTCTCTGGGAATGTGGGTGCTGTATCTCTGGAATATGGGCTCTGTGTCTTTGGGAATGTCGGTGCCGTGTCTCTGGGAATATGGATGCTGTGTCTCTGGGAATATGGATGCTGTATCTCTGGGAACGCTGTCTGGGGCACCGGGAGCAGCGGCTGCCCCGCTCCCTTTGTCTCCTTTCCCCTTGAGGGGGCATTTCACATCCCTATTGACAACGTGTTGGGGACATTTCGACATCGAAGTGACAGTGGCATTTCCATGACCTGAAAGCGGAGCCGGGGCCGTGCGGGCTTTGAAGGCACTCGCTGTCCGGAATCATGAGCTCGACTGTGCCGGGCTGTTAAAGCGCCGTGATGGGAACAGCAAGTGACAAAGTGTTTCTGCAGAGCGCGATCCGGCCTGGCAGGACTCATCTCCCCGAGCTCTTGGAATTTGCAATATTCATTAGGACTTGGGAAAAAAATGTGCTTCCCTCGGAACGATGCAAATTGTGAAAGGAACCCGTTCTCACGCGTGTGCCCCTGGGTGCTGTGCATGGGGTGAACCAATTATCCCCCTTCCAGACGGTTCTGGGTGTTTGGAAGGGCCAGGGGGAAGGGAAATGTCATGGCTGGTGTGTGGCCCCCGTGCCCCATGCCCTGGGGAAGGTGCAGGCGTTGGTGGGGCTCCTGGCAGGGGCTGGCTGGGGGACAGGCACTGTGTGTGTGACAGCAGCTGTGCCATGGCAGCCCCGGGGCTGGGGGTGGGAGCCTGGGAGATCCAGAGCAGTTCCTGCCTGCACCACGGCTCGGTTATGGCACTGTGAGGCACCACAGAGTGGTGACCAGTCCTTGGGACACCACGCCATTCCAAAGGACACCACACCTGTCCATGGGTCACCACAGCGCCATGCAGTTCCACGCCAGGAGGGACAATGCCACACCACACCACATGGCACCTGCACAAAGCACAGGGTCGTTGCTTCTGCAGGGTTTTGTGTCCCCTGATGCCATGTGTCCCCACAGCCATCCCCCGTGCACAACCACGGCGACCAGTGTCCTGCTCCAGCCCAGGTGGCACTGGTGCTCTGTGGGGACATTTTGAGAAGCTGATGCTGGGATCTGGTGTATCCCCCGCCCTCCAGGGTTTCCTTCCCCTCTCCTCCCTGGCTTTGGAGGTACCTCAGTGGTTACTGGGGACTTTGGAGGCAGTGGTGACACCTGAGAGTCCCCAGCAATGCTGCCAGCAGTGTTTGATGGGGAGGAACAAGCCCAGGGATGTTTAGAGGGCAGCACCATCCCTGTCCTGACGCTGGAGGAGCCCTGGACCGGGGAGCCCAGCTGGGAGCAGAGAGGGGAGCACGGCCTGGGAGCTCAGGGGCCATCTGGAGCCTCTGGGAGATGCTGTATAAACATCCACAGCCCGGGCCCATCTGTCAGGGCTCAGTGTAAACACCCTGGAGTGGGAGCAGGAGCCCCTTTCCCAGGGGCAGGGCTCTGGGGGATGACAATGCATCCAGACTCTTCCCCCGGTGTCCAGGGGACCACAGGAGCTGCCTGCAGACACCCTGGCTCTCCTGAGGGATCACAGCACTGTGACAGCACAGCTGGCTCTGCCTGGGCTGGCCAAAGGGAGCTTGGATGTTTCTGCAACCATGGAATCACAGAATGCAGAAGATTGGAAGAGGCCTCTGAGATCACCGAGTCCAACTGCTCCCCCAGCTCTGCCAAGGCCACATCCACACGTTGTTTGAACACTTCCAGGGATGGCTGTGGAGCAGCTGATTAGGACCATTCGGCCTCTTCCCCACCCAGCTTCCTCTGCCCCACTAGTTCAGGAATCCTCTGCAATTAAATGGAATTTGGGTTTATTGGAGGTGTGCTCCCTTGCTGCCACTGCTGCTGCAGATGCAGCAGCACCCAGCCATGTCCAGGGCTCATCTCTGCATCCCCTCCTGTGCCTCTGCCACAGGATCTCACAGGAATGAGGGCAGGAAAGAGAGAAGGGACCACATTGGGTGGCTGCAGAGTTGGGTGGGCCACTGGGCCAGTGCCAAGGGCTCTGCGATGCCCTGTGTGTGAGTAGAGCCAGCTCAGGGAATTAATGCCTTAAGGACAAAGGGGAGTGTTTTGATTGTGGACTGATAATTTTCTGCTTGACTTACAGCAAGATTTCCAAGTTTCTGTCCTGATTTGATAGAAATAAGCCTGTTGATAAAGGGGACAGCGGGTTTGTGCTGAGCATGAGGCACACGCACGATCCATCATGGGGCCCAGAGCAGGCACAGGCAGCTCCCAAGGGGTGGCCACCAGGGAAAGGGTTAATTTAACCAGTTCTCATGGGGTTTTGGAAAGTTCCCTTTTTTTCCAGGAGGCTGCCTGACGTGCTCTGACAGGGCCCTTTGAGCTGGCACAAAGGCAGCGCTCTGCCCCTGCCCTCTGAGCGCTCCCACCCGCGCCAGCAGCAGTTCAGAGCAGCTATAATCTCACTAGCAGAGGCTTTTACTGCTGTCACTTCGAGCCTCCTGCGCCATGTGAGTGCCTCAGATCTCCAGCAACGTAAAAAAAGCTAATGAACGAGGAATAAACAAGTGTAGCCAGGCAGAAAGGCTGCACGCGGGAACATCTGAGCCAGCCCGGCTGCTGGGCCAGGCTTGGAGACACCGCAGTCTAACTGAGCTGTAATTAAAAAAAGTCTAATCTTCCTTGGTATCCAGAGATAAAGCAGGGGGGAGGGCGTGCGTGGAGGTGATGGGAAGGGGAAGTCATGGTGGGAGCAGAAATCAAGGAGAGCAAGAGGCAAGAGCAGAGAGGAGAAGGGAGGTTGGAGAGTGCAGAGGGATGGCACAGGGGGAAGGGGTCCTGGGGACCCAGCCCTGCCAGCTTTGCTCCTGTTCCTCCTTCTGAGAGAAAAAGCCAGAGAAACACCCTCCTTGCTGAGCCCAGGTGATCCCTCTGCAAGCCAGAAAATCGGGATCCTGCTGGGAGCCCAGCCCTGCTCCCTCCCCATCCCAGGAAAGCCTGGCCCGTGGGTGTCACCACCTCAGCACAACCCACTTGGCCCTCTGGGGTCTGGATCCCTGTCCTGGGGTCACTGCTGGTGGCACAAGGTGCAATCATTCATATTTTCACCTGGGTCATCAGAAAGGGAAGAAATGTTGCTTTTCTCTTGTAAAGATAAATAAGGGAATGGAAAGCCAAAGTTCATTGAAGTCATGGCTGTGAATCATTTACCCTTCAGAACCTTCAGGGGCCATGGACCAGTGGGGTGAAGCTGTGGCACTGGGCCAGGCTGTGTCCCTCAGTTGTCCCCAGAATGCCAATTTGTCTGCAGAGAAGGGACAGCTGAGGCTGTGCAGCCTCCCACCAGCTGTGCTGCACACCAGCCCTTGAGCTACACCCCAAAGCAGTGCAAGGAAACCCCAAATCCACCTGGAATACTCTAGAAATGCTGAATTAATGTTACTTAAGATAGCAGCTCCAAGCATTGGCAGTTATCCCATCGTTTTCCTTCGTGCCAATATTAAAACTCCTGGCCAGAGCAGCATGACAGACTGAGTGAAACTCCAGGAGATCTTATGAGGAATGACAACCTCATACCTTGGGATGGAGTCACAGGTCACCATTTTTTCCTCCTAATTTCCAGAGTTAAAAAAAAAATAATCGTAGCCCTCTTGTTCTCTCTGGTTAAAAGTCATAAGAGCAGTAAATTAACAGCATCAAAGATAGGGGAAAAAATCCAGCCCTACATAAAAGCAAGTGGTCAATTTGGAGCCCTGGGAGGAGAGCTCAGGGCTGATCCAGCGGGGCTCAGTGCCTTAAATGTCTCTGTTGTTCCTTTGAAGAAAATCATTGAAGTCAATGGGCTCACTTAAGTGTTGGAAATGAGATGTGTGATTAAGCCCCTTGCTGAAGGGAGTTAAATTATCTCATAACCACAGCAGTGAAACAGTCTCAGGAATGGGGAGCATTCTCTGCCCCAGTACAGAGAGCCCTGCTCTGTGTTTTGGGGTGCAGGCTGGGGGAGAGCTCTGCCCCCCAGCTCCAGCCCCCTGAGACCACAGCCCTTCGCTGCCCACATCAGGGAGCCGCTGTCTCTTCTCGCCTCTTTCACCATTTCCTCCCTAATTGGCAACTTTTAGAACCAATTTTATTGTCAGCTTCCTTACATCCGACATTATCCTCATCGGGAGCAATTTAAGGATGAATTATCTCACCTGGAAGTGCTGCCCCTCCTGCCTGGCAGCACTGCACATCTGTCCAACAGCTGCCAGAGAGGAATAGGGGAGTGGGAGAGGTGCCTTGCAGAGGTTGTTTACAGAGGGGTTTAATAAACTCCGCTCAATGCAGGAGCAGCAGCTCCTGCAAGCTCCGTTATTCCAACCTGGAAACATCTACACAGCCCCAAACAAAAGGAGACAAAGAATATATTGCATTTGGTATTTCTTCTCCAGATTGATTTATCACTGTCACATCTGTTCCTTCCTTCCCTCTACATTCCTGTCTCCTGGTAATGCTGTAATATCGTTTATTATAGGACATTATATAATGCACTCTATTGCTGCAAGTGTTGTTATTCCTAGACCAGATTTCTTTATTCAGACCCAATTCTGCAATCAAGGAGTCTCCTGCTTTGAGGCAGAGCCCTGCAGAGACACCTGCACTTTGTTCCTGAAAGAAGAAGAAAAGCTTCATGCTTTAAGATGTCTGGCCAAGCTGCCCTATGGGGTCTGTATGTGCCCCAAAAAGGAAGAAGAAATGGCAGTATTTGTACTGTGAGTGGGTTTCCATGTGGGTTCTGGAATTTGTGTTGGGTTTTTCCTGCTTTCTGTGGTGGGTCTTTGACACGGCAATGTCCCCACAGCCAGGAGGGGATGACCCTGGGGTGATGCCCCTCTGGGGATGCCCTGCTCTGGTGGGAGCAGAGCTGGGGCCTGTGGCTATGCTGGGTGGAATTGTGGGCACATAAACCTGCGAGCTGAGCTTTAAGATCCTGTCTAACCCAAACCATTCTGGGATTCTGTGATTTACTCTCTTTTTTTTTTTTTTTTTTCACTTGAGCAGCCCAAGCTGATCCTTGTGAATCATTGTGGCATGACTTCCTGGCAAAGTGATGTTTCCCTTGTGTAGCAGGACAATAAAAGCAGAATTACAAATTGTTCTTCTGCTGGAAACCACGCACAGAGCCCTTCTCTGCTGCTTTGGTCCCAAATACTGTCTATGGCTCCCCAGGGCCCCAGCCACGGAATACCATTCCAATGGCTGGTGACTGGAGCGGTGGATGGGCAGGAATGACAGGTTTGGGGGATCTGTTTGAAGCCTAAACACCCCTCTGAAGCCATTGGGGATGGCAAATAGCCAAGAGAGCTGATGCTGAGGAAGGACTGGCCAGGGCCATCATAATTCATGGCCAAAAAACAGGGAAGTAGCCAAAGGTATGAGGAGGTTTCCAGGAGGGATTAGGCACCTTCTTTGAAGGCAGGTCCAAAGGGTTGATTAAGCAACTCCAGAAGTACAAACCACAGCCCTGCAGAATGTGGGAGGACACCCAGGGGATAAAATCACCCTGGACGTGACTGATTTCTCGTGCTCTTCCTGGAGAGAGCCCATCTGGCTGGGGCTGGAGCATCCTGAGCTCTGAGGGGGCTTTGGTAGGGGCTGTGTTTTTGTCTAACAGCCAAAATATCAACAAAGGGGCTTTGGTGGGGGCAGGTGGGCTCTGGCAGGGGCCATGGGGGTGGGTGAGCTCTGAAAACCTGGCAGTGACTGGGGGGCCATGGCATTGCTGTGGAGGGGACAGGACACTGCAGGGAGTGGCCAGGGACACAGCAGCAGCTCTCCCTGCTCACCATGCCCAGGCTCAAACCCAGCGTTTGCCATTTCCATGGTGGCTCCTGTCCAGGTTCCATCAGCTTTCCTAATTTGGCACTGGGAGGGCTCTGGTGCTGCTGAGAGACCAGGAGTTAACATTTTCTAGAACCCAGGGAAGGGGGACCAGAGGAAGAAGGTTCTGGAGTGTCAACAAAAAAATTATCTTGTGCAAATAAGCAGGAGAGATGGATTATCCCGCGTTGTTTGTGCAGGGAATTGCTGGAATGCCGCTCACTACGGCACTCCCCGGAGCTGCCAGGGGCCTGGGCTGGTTTTCCACGGGGGGCTGGCTCCAGCCTGTCCCACCATTTCCTTGGGTTTGTGAAGGGATCTGCTCTGGGTCACCTTCCCAGGCTGTGGTGTGGCAGTGCTGAAGCAGGGCAGGGGATTCAGTCCCTCGTACCCACAGACATCTCCTCCTGTTCCTGGGTGAAGCACAAAGCTCTGACCTCCAGCAGCATCCCTGCTTCCCTGCCCCCTGCCTTCAGCCTTCCTTAAACCCCTTTTCTAGGAATAGAGGCTTAGATCAGAGGGAGATCTAGCCAGGATGCACAAAGATGTACAAGAGACAAAGAGCCAAATGCAAAGTAATCCTTACACTCTCCAAGCAGAGGATCTCCAAGCACTCCCCAGGCAGTCCATTGTCACTGCAGGGTCAGGAGAGGGCTGGGGATGACACCCACAGCTCTGCCAGAGGGCACAAGGGACCTGGAGCTCAGGGAGGTCCAGCCTTTGTGTTTGAGAAGTATTTGGTGATGATGGGAAGCCCGGGTGGTGCAGGAGAGCTGGAGGTGTGTGTGACACACAGGGAGAATCCCATGCCATGACAATTCCACACGCTGATGCCATGATGCCCCTGCCTGCTCTCAGCCATCCCATTCCTGGCTTCACCTTCACCTCTGGTCCCGGCAGAAGGAATTTCACCCATGCCGCCTCTCCCCAGCCATGAAAACTTCACCCCTGGCACATTTCCCTCCACCCCTTCACAGCTGGGTACTGAGCAGGATGGAGAATCTGTCCTGGAGCCAGGGATGGATTCCAGCCTTGTTTAGGCTCAGATTGGAGCCTCTGGCCAGACCTGAGCTGTGACATGTGGCAGGGGACACATATCCCCATGTCAGGGCTGTCTGCTGCTGGTGAGCATTCTGTGGGGCACACAGATGTTTTAAAGGGTACAGAGGTGTTTTAAGTGATGCAGAGATGTTTTAAGGGGCACAGAGATGTTTTAGGGGTCACAAAGATGTTTTAGGGGTGCAGAAAGCACAGCCAGACCTTGGCTGACACACAGATGACATGACCCAGCACATGTGTATTGAGGAGGAGCCTGTCTGCAGCAGGGAGGAGCAGATCTCCTGGGTCTTCAGCTTTAATATCCTCTGGATTAATATCTAGGAACTACACATTTATGGGAACCCGATGACACATACACAGACCTGCACGTGTGGCAAGTGAGGGGTGACCAAGCACAGGCCCTTGTTCTGCTGTCAGGACCAGGGAGGCACAGGGCACGGCTAGGGAGGCACAGGGCAGAGCGTGGAACTGGAGAGGAGCAGGAAAGCAGCCCCAGCTCATTTGTTTTTTGTGACATCATGGCCTCCTCTGGCTTTTTTCACAGTTTTCCTCTGTTGTATTTAATAGACTTAATGGATCACACAGCACTGTAAGAACAACAGACCTTCAATGTTTTTATTAAAGCCATCTACAAAAATCCCTCTGTGCTCGAGCTTTCCTGCGGGGTGACTCTGCTGAGATGCTGTTTCCATTAAGGACAATTGTGGCGAATAAAGAAGGAATGAACAAACAAATGGAAAAAGGGAAGGAGAGGGAGCAGTGGAGCAGAGAGAGCTGCTGCTGGAAAGAGGGTGACGCTGGCTGTGTCCTCCTGCCCACGCTTGACTGGGGCCCCTGTCACCCAGCCTGGCATGGGGGGCAGTGCCAGGGCCTCCTGCAGAACCAAACTGGTTTGGGGAGCTCTGATGTTGGAATTGCTGCTCCATCCTCACAGAGGAGTCACAGAGGGGAGACGCCACTTTCATACCTGCCAGGTGGGGTTATTCCCCCTCTCCCTCAGAGCTGGGAGCGCTGGAGGGAAGGAGCTCTCCCTGTGCCACGTGCGTGACAGTCACCACCCAGCCCTGCCAGGTTCCTGGGTATCAAACCTTTCTGGCTGCAGAGCTGACAACTACTGAGCTGCGAGAAATAGAGGGAACTGTGGGCTTGGTTGGCAGGCCATCCTTTTCCTCATGTGATGGGGTGGAAAGTGAGCACCACAAAAAGCATCTGTCCAGCCCTGGTGGTGCAGCATCCATGTGGGACCTGCCACTGCTTCAGTGTGGGGTGAGGGGACAGCAGCAGGAAACGTCATGGCCATGAGATGCCACTGAGAACCCTTCCCTGTGCACTGGGATGTGGAGCATCACCAGAGAGATTTACCAGGCCAGGGAAAGGGGAGTCATGTCCAGCCCTAGGCCCACATTCCCCAATGTGCAGCTGGGCTCTGGAGTGGCTGGGAGAGGCTCTGAGCCTGGGCACGCTCAGTGATGTTGGACCAGAATCTTTGTCACCCAGCTGGAAGCAGCAGGTTCTGCCCAGCCTAGCCCAATCCCCTCTGATCCCGAGCTGGTCCCACTGCCTGGTCTGGTGGATGCTCCAAGGCTGAGCAGGGCAGGAGCTGTGTAGGACACCCTGTGCTCACCCTCAGCCTGGCAGGAGGAGCATCCTCCTCCATCTGCCAAAAGACTCTCAGCTTTCCTTCTGCTGCTTTGATCCCTTTTCCTTTCCCAAAACTGATACCCAGACATTTCATTTTGTGGTTGCTCAGAGTTCAAGAAGGTCTGGAAAAGCCCTTCTGTCTCTGCAGAACCCTGCGACTCTTGTTTGGCTGCTGCTGTCAGCAGCCCCAGCCCGGACATGGTGCTCTCCTGCCACATGGGGTGGGGAAAGTGAGGGACACACCAGAATTCCTTTGAAGGGGAGATGTCAGTTTTTAACTTGAGCTTTGAACCTTCCTCTGAAATCCCAGGGAACCTGACCCAGCTGATCCCATCAGTCAGCACACACAGCTCCAGCTCTGAACTCTTCCGTCTGTGCCACCATCCCAAGGAGCACGATGATGGATGAAGCCTGTCAGTCCTGCAGGTATTTTGGTCGTGAGAGCACCCTGGGTGCCCAGGGTCCATCTTAGGACATCAGATGTCGTGGCCTCTTGATGGCAGGAAGGGAAGCACACGAGCAGCAGGAAGGGGAGCACACAAACACCGTGGGTGGGTTGATGGTTGATTTGCTGGTCACTCCCTTACTCTGGGGCTCTTGGAGGCACTTGGCACATGAGCCCCCTGGGGACAGAGCAGTGCTGAGCAGGAGCAGATGTCTCTGTGCCACCCCAGGTGGCTGAGGGAAGGCTTTTGGGGCCCAGCCTGGAAGCACATGCTGCAGGTTGGTGTCTGGGTTTTTATTTTCCCAAGGACTCTCTTTCCATCTCGTTCCCCTGTGCTCCTTTGTGCGCCCTCAGACGCTGCAGAGTTCTCCTCGAGGGTTTGACGGACACGGGCAAAGCTCTCTGATTTATGCCACTCTGACACTTGCTCGACTGTAACACCTGGAGAAGCCAATCCTACCTGAACGAGCCCTGCCAGAACTGTTCACTCAGCCCTAAATCAACAGAGACGGTTCTTGCCCGCGCCTGCCTCTCGCAGCTCGCAGAGCAGCTCCGCTTGTGCTGTTGCCTGTAATGCGCTAAGCTTCCCGACATGATGTTTAGCACATGTTCCCTGCTCTGCCCCCCCGCTCAAAGGCAGCCTTATAGTTTGCAAATGGGATGAAACCACTGTGCGGCCCCGCGCCTTGGCCGAGCTCCCGCCCCGCGCCGCGGCTGCCAGAACCTTTGCCGCACCTTCCAAGTCATTATGTGCAGTCAAAAGCTTGCCAGAAGGGCTGAGAGGATAAAAGAAAGGAGGGAAAAAAAAAATAATAAAGCAGAACCAAAAAGCCCCTAATGCACGTGAAGGAGCGGCAGAGTAAGCGAGGCATGTCCTCCATGGAGCGCTGCCCGCCGCTCACCGTGCGCTGCCTGCTCCAGGTGGGTCTCCTCCTACGTTGGCCTTTTGGGGAACAAAAGCCGTGCTTGCCCGGGGAGGAGAGCTCCGTCCCCCCTGGGTTTGTCTGGGACGGCTGCCACCATCAACAAACCCAGATGAGTGCCGAGAAGCTCGGGGGGATGTGTCGGGGCAGGCTGGGAAGAGCGGAGATGTGGCTCAGCCCCGCGCAGACACTGGGACCGTATCGTGGGGATCAGGAAACGCCTCCGAGGAGCTGATGAGTGCGGATACAAAGAGCTGTGGTTGTCTGTGTAAACAGGGAACCGCAGCCAGGAGAAAGGATCAAAGCTGGGATATTCACCCAAAGCCGCAGACCTCTACTCCGGGCTGCAGGAAAGCACCGGTGCTCTCCCCGGGCTGTCAGCGAGGGCACGGGGCAGCTCCTGAGGGGTGGGACACAGGAACGGGTCTCATGGCCCTCCTGTTACAGAGGTAACAGCGGTGCCTGAGCTGCCCGCGGGCACCGGAGGGGCCGAGGCACCTGAGAGAGCCCGCAGCGGGATCGGCCCCTCCCGGGGTGACAAAGGAGGAGACAGGCGACAGGGTGGGACAGGCTGTGAGGAACGGGACCAGTGGAGAGAGGAGATAACGAGCAGACAGAGCCGCCAGTCCTCCGAAACGAGCTCGGTGTTTTCCCGGCTCCCACCATCAGGAGAGGCTGTGCGCTCGCCAGGGAGCTCCGCTCCCGCTCTCACAGCCAAGGAACGGGCTATCTCTGCCCATATTGGCACCTCCCTCTCCTTTTGTTTCTCTTCTCCATCCTCTTCAGTTCTGCCTGCGCTGGATGCGATATTTCGGGAAGCAGTCCTTCGGGAAGCAGGGAAAGCGCTCTGCAGCCCGAGCTCTGCCCGGATCAGGAGCGGTGCCCGCGGCTCATCTGCTCCCAGGAGCTGCTCCGGATGCCAGCGGCCCCAGCCACCCCTCGCTGGAGGTCCTGGACTTCTCCCAGTGACCTGGAGCTGTTTGCCATGTTCCTGCACAAGACCTAGATTTTAATGCCAACTGAGCAGCTGTATAAATGTTTTGTGACATTTCGGAGACAGAATGGATCGTGCTGCTCAAACCTCCTCTTTGCGAGAGCATTCAAATGGTACCTTTTCAGTTTCAGGGAACTTTGTTTGCTTTAAAGGCTTTGTGATCATTTCCAGCAGAGGCCTCAGACAGCCAGCCTGCCTCAGTCCTCCATCCCAGGACATCCTGCAGGCCAGCACTCCCTTTTTCTCTGTGGGGTGGCCTCCATCACAGCCACACTCCTCTGCATTCAGAGCTTCCCGGGGGCTTCAAACTCTTCCCAATGCTGGAGCAGCCATTCTAGTTATTAACAGCCCTTTCAGAACACACACAGCCCACTGCAGTGTGTGCCTGGCCCACGGGCTCTGGGCTACCTGAAAAAGAAAAGTTAAAAGCATTGCTGAATTTGTTAATTGGCACAAACTGCAAAACTCCTCCGTGGAGATTCTGCCATCTTATTTAACGAGACCATTCCCTTGGCCTCGAGGCAGAAGGGAAAGACCCCAGACACCTAATGAGCTTCACAAAGGCCGGCGAGTTAATAGAGCTCAGTGTGTCGACTGGAAAAATTAACTTTAGGATCAAGTGTTCTGCAGTAAAAGAAAGTGGTTTGAGGTCTAGAAATGATCATGGGGGCCCAGTACACCCAGTACACACAGGGGAAACAGCCACAGTGATGCCTGTGTGACAGGGACATACCACAGAATGGGCACAGGGTGCCCAGAGCAGCTGTGGGATGCGGCAGAAGTGTCCAAGGCCAGGCTGGGCAGGGCTTGGAGTAACCTGGGGTAGTGGGAGGTGTCCCTGCCCATGGCAGGGGTGGGACTGGATGAATCTTAAGGGCCCTTCCCACCCCGACCATCCTGTGATTCCTTGATTCTCTGATGAGTGCGCTTGCTGCAGCAAAGCCACTGCTGTCACCTCTGGCTCCTCAGCTGGGAAAACAAAGTAAATATTTCAGCATTTTACAGGCCCTTTTCTGTGTTTCAGAGCTTGTGGGGAGAATAGAGATTCATAATTGTACTTCAGAGTATGAGGCTCTCTCTTACATATGGTCTGGGCTAAAAGGCAAACAAACTTCCTGCCCTGTCCCTCAAAATAATTTCCAGTTACTGAGAAATCTCACTCCACACTGGCCTCCCCTTGTTTAACAACAAACAGTGCCTTGATGCTGATAAGGATTTAAACTCAACAGCAGTTGCTTTCATGAGAACTACAAATTTAGTGCTCTGTATGCTCTCCGAAAAGAGGCCTGAATTGGTCAAAATTTCCTTCCAGATGTGTGCACACACAGGGACTGATGTGGCTGGATGATGAGGGTGTTAAAGCCAGCTTTCCCTCCCTCCTGGCAGACGCCGGTTTATTCTTTACCCCAAATCCTTACAGTTCATTTTTTAAACCTCTTGAGCAACTTATCTTTCAGTATCTCTCTTTGGAGCCTCCCATTCATCACGGCTAATTGTGGGCTGCCAGCACCCAGAGGGGATTCTGCAGCTCGGGCTGGTGTCATGGTCTGGTGGATGGCATGAGGGGAATGGCTGAGGCTGCCCTGGCATTTGTCATCTCTGAGAAGAGTTTGCTTAAAAAAATAAAAAAAGCAGAGTCTGGATGGTTGAAACTGAGTAAAGGGCCCACACAACAAGTCTGCAAAAATCCTATGAGGGGAAGGAAAACCATTCCCTACTTTTCCTGCAGATTGGGAAGCGCTCAAATTCCTTGGAGTGGGACATGGCAGGGAGAGCAGAAGCTGGCAGTCCCCGGGCTGCCTCATGCTTTCTATTCCCAGAGAGAAGCATTAAGGCCTTTGTTGTTTTGGGATTTCCTCCCCCCCATTTCAATAGAGAAAGGGAACAAGGTTTTATATCCTCTTCCCAACACCATTTCACTGAACACCAGCCTTTCAGCAAGAAGAAATTATCTTCAGCTAAGTTTTGTTTGGAAGGAAGAAATAAGCATTTTGATAACCTCTTTGATATAATGGAAGATGTTGATTTCTACTTTTTTTTTTATATCTCATGATAGCTCTTAATCTCCAAATATTTGTCAAACTCAGTTAAGAACAGGGAAGGAAGCAAAGTGCCTGGGGGTCCCACAGCTGGGACAAGGCAGGTTTATCACTGCACAGGAGGTGCTTTAGCCCTATCCTTAAGGACCTCTGTGTTCAGATGGGTTTTCCATCACAGCCTTGCTTCACGCCTGGGCAGCCTCCCCCTGGCCCAGGATGCCATCCAAACTCATCCCTGACACGTAGCTGGGACTGTTCTGGGTGCTCACCCAGGCCAGGCTGGTGCTCCATGCCTGAGAGCAGGTGTTGGGATTCAGAGAACATCCATGGGAATGAAGAGATTTCTCCCACCTCCCATTGGTTCTGGAGCACATGTTCAGAGGCAGAGGCATCCCCTGAGCACCCTGAGCTCTGCTGCCTCCAAACAACTGATGGGAACCAAAGCACTGGGAGCAGTGCAGAGGGTGGGCACGGGAGAGCCCCAAACCAAGCCAGAAAATCCAGCCTGGAGGGAAAAAAGGCAAAACCCACAAAGCTGAAAGGCAGAGTGCAGTAAGACAGAGTTACCAGGAGATTTTGAAACACAAAGCCAGAGCCAGAGCCAGAAGGAATGTACACAGAATGCATGAAAATCTCTGCTGCTCCTCTGACAAAGAGTGTTTTGCAAAGCCTCAGTCCCAGCCTTCCCTTCCTTCCCAGCCTGTGCCTTCCCTCTCCTGTGGCTGTGGGGAGGGGGCTGAGGACAGGGCTGCAGACTGCCAGCCACTGATGTCTTCTCCAAAGGCACCACGACCTCTCCTCGCTGCTGAAAACCCCAAAGCAAATTGCAGAGAATCCTCAGGCAAAGGGAAAACAAATCCAGAGCTCCTGGGAGCCTTGGCCCCTCCCTGTGTTTCCCACAGTGGGGACATTCCAGGGCTATCCACAGCAAGGGGGTCCCCGAGACAGCTGGGGTTCAGTCCCTGGGGACTGTGGCAGGGATGGACAAATCCCCATGGCCACAGCCTAGGGAAGGTGATGTTCCTTTCCAAAGTGTAGAACCTGCCCTCATCAGGCACCTCATTCCCAGTGAGAACTCCAGAACTCTTCCTTTCTACCATTTCTCAATATCCAAGGGCTCTGGATGGTCCATGCAGTGCTTGGTGAAATACCAGGAGCAAACCATGCTTGGAAAAGGCTCTTCTGCAGGTGGCTGCTCCCTGAGTTGCTCCCTGGTGTGTCCTAGATGGATGAGCTCTCTGGACACTGCCCCATCCCTGAACCATCCAGGTGTTTTCTGCTGCTTGGTCATGCCCTGACACCTGTGCGAGTGCTGGGGTCCAGCACCCACCTGTCTCCTCTGCCCACCTCACCTCTGTATAGGAAAACCCAAACTGCATCACCCCAGCCAGGCCATAACCTTGTTTGACCTTTCTTTCTGAGCAGCACTCTGAGTTGGTAACAATCCTAATCCACCTCGTTGGTACTGAACTTCCAGCATCTCTCTCCCTTAAAATTCCCTGGAGGCCACTCACAGGCATGGAGCTGATGCCATCTCCCCATTGTCTGACCACAGCAAAGACTTAAAAGCTGCTGTTCTGAAACATTTCAGCAAAAAAGAACATTATTAACAGCAAGATGATAAGACTTGCAGGTTTCAAAGGCAGGAGACATGAATGATTCCTTTTCCTAAAGAATGAAACCCAATGAAAATGCAACATTTCCTTCAGAAGCAAGAGCTCCCTCTCAGCCAAAAAGAGGACAGAGAGTGGCACGTGCTCCTGACGATCCCAAGTGAGGAAGGCTCTCCCTGCATCCCCATCTCGGAAGGACAGGAGATTGGCACTACAGAGGGAGGCTGATGGATTCTATTTGCCAGAAGGCCATTAGGATAAAAGGAAAATCCCACTTAGCAGAAGTTATGAATTTCCCAAAGTCAGGCTATTGGCACTGGCGGGGGATGGGAAGTGCTGATTATTAATGGATGTGTTGAATTATTTCCTCCCTGGGCTGCCTGTGAGATGAGCAGGAGCTGCCCAGTGGAACATGGAGCAGGTTCTTCTCTTCCCAGGGTGCCCGTGGGGTGGTGGCATTACCACATCTGGCACGGCCCAGATGTCACCTCCCTGCAGCTGCATTCCCAGGGGATGCTCACACAGGGAACAGCCTCACTGTGGGCAACCCAACCTTCAACTGCACCACCTCCAGGAGGGGTGGGTTTGTCTTCTCCTGTCTCAGGGCAATAGTGGGAGGACTTAGAGTCCCTTCCAGCACCTAAAAGAGCTCCAAGAGAACTCCAAGAGAACAGGGCATGGAGGGACAGGACACAGGGAATGGCTTCCCACTGCCAGAGGGCCGGGGTAGATGGGCTATTGGGAAGGAATTCCTGGCTGTGAGGGTGGTGAGGCTCTGGCACAGGTTGCCCAGGGAAGCTGTGGCTGCCCCAGCCCTGGAAGTGTCCAAGGCCAGGTTGGACAGGGCTTAGAGCAACCTGGGATAGTGCAAGGTGTCCCTGCCCATGGTAGGGGTGAAACAGGATGGGCATTAAGGTGCCTTGGTCCCTTCCCACCCAATCATCCTGTGATTCCATGATTCTGTGAATGGAACAACCATGGGGTGCCCAGCCCCTCCCAGCACCCCAAAGCTGCTGCCTCGAGCTGTGGAGCCCCTGGGGCAGAGCCAGGCTGGGGTTCTGGGCGAGCCAGGTGAGGCAGGATCAGCTGCTCCCCACCCTGAGGAGCCTGCACTGCTCATGCTGAGCTGCTAAGGACAAAATCTGTTGCCTGGGAGGCAGAGTTCCACCTGCAGGCTCTGATGGATGGAAAGTGTTTAAGTGAAAGCGCCACAGCCCCAGGACAACCAGCCCAGCTCTCCTCCATCCCTGCATTGATTTATTCCCTTCTCTGCCGCCCCTAATGCTCCTCTCAGCTCTGCGTGGCTCAATGCAGCACAAATTAACAGAGCCCACAAAAGCCCTCCGAAGCCATTCCCCTGATTAACAGGTCTGTAGTGCTGAAAGATATCTTCATTTTCATAACCTGGCACTGAATGGATGGCAGCCACAGAACTGCAGCATGTCATTCCCCAAAGGGAGGAGTGGCACGGATTTTTCTATACTGTAGGAATTGCCAAAGATTGAGACAAATGAGTCAAGAATCAAAAAGGGGAAAGAGGAAAGCTGGGGAAGGAAGGACAAAACGCTGCAGGACTCACTGGGGGCTGTGGGGTGGGCAGTGATGGCCCAGACTGTGATCTGCCATGGCTCTGTCCATCCATCTGGGCTGTGCAGGTCAGAGCTCTGTCCTGGGGCTGGCCCAGGGACATTGGTGGCTCTACCTCCTTGTGCCCCTCCCGCAGGAACCAACACATTCATCAGCAGACAGCAGGGCAGTGACACACCCGTCCCTTGGAACCATTAAATATGAAGTTGGAAAATGCCTCCGAGCTCACTCTGTCCAACCTGTGCAGTGCCAGGGCTTACACAGCTGCTTTTGCCACATCTTTGGAGTTTTCTTTTCCTTTCTGGCCATGGTTTTCTTTTCCTTCCTGGCCTGGAAATTGCCACTGCTGGAGGGGACCCCAGGCACTCCTGTGTGGTGCCTCCAAGCAGTGTCATGAGTCCTGCCTGGCTCCCACGCAGGGGACAGTCCCTCAGCGGGACCCCTGAGTGCCAGCCAGGCTATGAGCAGAGCAGGAGGGAGCAGCAGTGTGGGGCAGTGCTGCCATTCCCAGGTCCTCACAAAGCTCCATTTTCACTCTTTCATCAGGACTAAAACCCCAGGATATCCTGGGATTCATTCAGGGTGAGAATTCTCCCTGCACAGAAGGTCTGGGCATCGTTCAGGGTCTGGAAGCTGGGCTTAGGCCACTTAGTGGCTCTCCAAGCACTTGACCCTTGGATTTAATGACTTACTGGGCCTGGCTGCACCTCCTGCACCTCTCCAGAATTATGCAGAGGCTGTTCTGTGCTCCAGAGGAATGATGGGGGTGGGGAGTGAATCTTCCTCCCAGCTGTCCCCTGTGCTGGGAATGGGGCAGCCCCACTGGCCACGTTCTCTGCTGTTCCCCCTGTGCAGCCACATCCTCACCCCAGATAACCCCAGCCAAGGGAGGGGAGGAAAAGCTCCGGAGCCAGATAAAGACAGAGGGATTATAAGGTGTTTATGCTTTTGCAAAATTAAAGTCTTGAAGGTGAGACAGGTTTACATTGGCACAGAATTAATGGTTTGATGCAGCACAAGGGGACAGCGAGAGCAGGGAGCGGGGCCATCCATCAGCACGCGCCGATGGCACAGGGAAGGAGATGCTGGCATAAATCAGGCCCTGTGCAGGAAATAAGCAGGATGGATGACAGGCAGGAGCTGGTGATCTGTTATTCCCACTGCTCCAGAAGATGCAGGAAATGTGGCTGGGTGAGTTCAGGTCTCGTTCCAGCACAGGAGTGCTGGGTGGCTCCGGGTGGGATGAGCCTTCCCTGCACTGCCAGGTCCATGGATGGGTGCAAAGCAGCTCTGTGCTCACCCCTCATCCTGTATGGACACTCACATGAGGCACAGCAGGACCTGGGGGCTTCACCTCCCTCTCTAGAGGTGTCAGTGCCATCTCCACATCCTTGGAGAACTGAGCCCAAAAGGAAGCAGAGGAGTTTTCCTTCCCTTGGAGAGTTGAAGGGGATTAGGGGTCTCTCACTGGTCCTCCTCCCTGCCAGGGTGTTCCAGCTCTGCTTTGGGAATGTGGGCACTCTCCTGAGGGAGATGAGACAGGAGCTGGGCTGCTGCACAGGCTCAGGCTCATCTCCAGTGTGCAATTCCCCAATTTTAACACTTTGGGCTCTGTTTCTCTGGTTATTCTCCAGACCTCCCCAGCAGTTTCTGGTGCCGCTCTGACTTCAAAGGGAAATGAGACCTTACACGTTTAATTGAGGCAAATTTCCTCCCTGTTGTTGGGTCAGCGAGGGGGGATTAATGGGGGCCAAGGCTCAGCCCTCTGGGGACACCCAAACATTTCAACACATGGGGCAACCCTGGAAGGTGGAAAACAGGCGATGGGGAACTGGAGGTGACCAGGGCTGATCAGGAGCAGCTGAGACACATAAATCTCTCCAGCAATCAAGGGCTGCAACCTCCCCCCACCTCTTTATTTAGGCTGTGTTTTTTGAACGTAACCTGAAGCAATTAAGCTCTTTCATCAGATGTCCTGCCTTCGATTTACCTCCAGCTTAGCGATATCACCGGCAAAGGAAGGACGTGGGAGGCTCCTGCAGTCTTGCACGGGGCTGGATACGGGCAGGGACAGCTCAGGTGAGTCCTGCTGTCCTGAGCTGTCCCTGCAGCTATGTCACCTCCAGCAGCAGCCCTTGCCCCGGTGTCACCTCTCGGGAGGGCAGCACAGCCCGTGGGTGCCTCACACACTGTCCCCCTATCTCCCCTCTCCTGGTGCCCGTCCATGTCATTCCCGGGGGATAAAGAAGAGTTTCAGCAGAGAGGAACAAGGTGGCTGTGACGGAGAACTCCAGCCCTGTCCCTGTAGGAAGAAGGAGAACAGCACAGCCCTGCCGAGCTCCCTTTCCCCTGACAAACGCAGAGCCAGTGACAGATTGCGCCTCACCCGGCCGAGATGTGAGCCGGGGTTTGTTTGGACAGTTTTAGGGTCACTTCCAGGCTCCCAGAGATCCAGCTGCTGTCAGCAGCCGGCGATGCAGCCCCGCGGGGACCCGACCTCTGCTCCTGGAGGTCCAACCCCCGGGGCCGCGGTGCTGACACCTCCCTCCTGCCTTTGGGGAGGAATTTCGGATGGGTTTTCCCCCACCCAGCCCCGATGGTGTCCTGCTGGATGCAGCTGGTCCCAGCAGCCATCCCCGATCCCCGCTCCTGCCGTGCCCAAAGCAGAGGGGACAATCCAGCCCCAGTGGGATTTGGGGTCGCTCTAAAGGATTTCAGGTCCCGCAGAATCACTGTCTGCCATCGAAAGGAGCGAGCCCGGGGGAGATGCGGTGCCATCGCCGTGCCAGCCCCGCGGGAAGGGCGGGCGGAGAGTACAGGGGCTGAAATCTGCAGGAAAAGCCGCCCCTTCCCTTATTTGAGAGCTCAGCCCCTGCTGCGAGGCTGAAGCCCACGAACATTAACCCTGAGGCTGTAAAACCTGAGTCGGTGTTTAACAGCCACACGGCGAACCACAGCCAGCCGAAAAACTGCGCGGAAATTCCCAAGCCAAGGAGTGCGACTGGAATTAATTAGTTCTTAACTCTGACAACCTTTTCTGGTGCCACCAGGTGGTAACAACGTGCAGGAGCCGGCTGTCCCTTCATGCCACCCGGTCCCGGACAGCTGCACTTAGGCACTGCTGGGTGGGAAAGAAATAAAGAAATCTCTGTGCCTTGGGACATCGATCTCCAGGGAGCAGCGGAGGGGTATAAATCCTCCGTGGAGTGTTGTATGGCGATGGGGAAATGGTTTTGAAGGATGGAGGGATCGTAGCTGCTACCAAATGTCAATTTTCTCGAAAGACTTTTGGAGAAAAGAACTTTGTGTAAGCCCCGTGCGCAGCGGTGCGGCGTGGGGGGGTCTCAGTGGTCCTGCCTTGAGAAACCCCTGCGCTGATGTCCCCACTGTGACTGTCCCCAAAACAGGCACCCACAGCACGGCGGGACACGGCAGGTTTGCCTGGGGAAACCTCGAGCCTGATAACCCAAGCAGGGGAGGGAGGAGAAGGTTGGAGAGGCGAAGGGCAGCAATGACCTCAGCGCTAAACACTCCATGGTAAAGGTTCTGTCTGGGCTTTTCCCGAGCCCTGATTGCCCCCGGGCCAGCGGAGCAGCGCAGGGCGCTTTTCATCCTCCGGTCCTACCCGCCCCGCTCCACCTCCCGCGGTCCTGCCTTTCCTCCTTCAAACAGCAAGAAAGTGAAAATCCTTTGATGCCAGGAAGCGATAGAGAATATTTTCTGCTCTCAAAATAAAGGATACCATTTTCTAAGCATCTCCTCTCCTCCTGGGGCTCTCCCACCTTCCCTATCCCTCACTCGCTGCTCCTCCTGCCCCCACTCGCTGCCCAGGTGAACTCCTGGGCAGATCCGGTTGTCATCTTTTCAACAACTCGTTTTTCCCTCTCTCCGAGTGTGCAGGGAGCGGCTCTTACTGTTTACACACCTCCGGCTCCGGGCGGGAGGTGAAACAATCCCGGCTTTCATTCCATGGAGGGGACCGGGAGATGGAGCAGCCCCGGCCATGGTACCCACCACAGCTCCTGGGATGGCCAAGCTGCTCCTCCCCAGGGACCTCCACGCTTCCTCTGTGCCAGGATACAGCTCCTGCCTCTGGGATGGCTCCTCCTCCGCAGGGAAATGCCCATCCTGACCTTTGGCTCGAGGTGATGCTGGACATCACCTGCCCATGGCCACTGGCACATTCCTGGCTATCTCTCACCGTGCAGGGTCCCATCCCTGATATCCCAGGGTGGTGCTGGGTGCAAGACGAGTTTACTAGGACTAGTGCAGGAGTGTGGGCTGCCAGCAGCCCCTCCCGGAGCCTTTGTGTGATTTATTAAAGGCTGAACCCATCCCAGCCATCCCGAGCTCTCCAGGGCCAGGAGAAGTGACCCTGCTCCCCTGCAGTGTATCAGAGCCTCCGAGCTGGTAACTGGAGAGGAAAACTCTTCCACCTCTCGTTGTGTAGAGGATTGCCTCCATCCAAAGGTTTCTCCTGGGGGCCATGCTCTGGGAGTTTCACAGCTGTGTGCTTGTGAGGCTGCCCCGATGGAGTGTTCCCAGTGCCAGCAGACATGCCACGTCCCTGTGTGTGCAGGGCATGTGGCCCACACCCAGCCTGTCCCTTCTGCTGCTCCTGAGCCCAGGAACAGCTCCTTCCCCGTGTCCTCCGTGCCTCCTGAGCCCTGCTGAGCGCTGCACAACTTGTGCAGAACAGACTGATCAGGTGGCGGGGGAGCTGGATGCTGGGAGCCCCCGGGGACCTTCCCACAGAGACATCACCTTGCTGCAAGTGGAGATGTTGGAGAAGGGAGCGTGGAGGCACCTGGAGCAGTGGGCACTGCTGGGAGCTCAGGGATTGCCGGGCCAGTGGTGGAGAGGAGAGGGAGAGGACTCAGGGAATGAGATCTCTGTGCCAGACCTCTCCAGGAGTGACCTGAGAGCACCCCTGGCCCTGCAGTGGGTGCTGAGCATCGCCCCTGTGCCCTCTCAGGCCCCACAGACAGGAACAGGCTGGTTCTGGTTCAGCTGCTGCAGCTCCTTTATTCATTTATCATCTTAGTCCCATCCCTGAGATGTGACAGAAAACACACAGATGAGGCAAAGAAGTAAAGTTTGCTGAGCAGGGTGGGATTTCTGTGCTACTTGGGGGACTGTGTCCTACTTTCTGGTGCTTTCCTCTCTGACAATACTCCAAGGGCAAAGCCTCCAAGGACCCCAAGCCCTTGACCTTCTTCGTC
This sequence comes from Sturnus vulgaris, assembly GCF_052056855.1. Lineage (NCBI taxonomy): Eukaryota > Metazoa > Chordata > Aves > Passeriformes > Sturnidae > Sturnus > Sturnus vulgaris. Next base: position 10,989,870 of record NC_142256.1, on the reverse strand, counting down.
AGGCAGAGCTGCTCAGACGCAGCCTCCCCGACGGACCCCGGCTGGCGTCGGAATCAAGGATGTTGATTGCATTCAGATTCTAATTTACTCAACTTGCTACTAGGAAGTCATCAGAAAAAGACGGTTTAAAATCATTCAGGGAAAACTCAGAGCATAAAATTTTAATTGCCACCTTGTGAAATGAGGTTCTCCCGGGCTGGCCAAGCCTGGCTGCTGTGCCAGCATAGATGGAGATGCTCCTCACCAACTCAGTTGCTGTGGGCAGGAGGATGGAGATGGGGACAATCAGCTGCTGCAGGATTTGATCCTTACAAGCAGTGTAGGGAAAACATCTTTGCTGGACACCAGCAGCAGCACTCCAGGCACTCTGCTCCCATCAACACCCAAACTTTCACCCCTTCAGCAAAACCCTTTCGACATCTGTAAGAGCTGCCACCTCCACCTCTGCAGCAGGATTGCATTATTCATGGTAACCTGATTAATAGAATAATTCTGCTGGGTTTTGGCTCAAAATTGCCCATGAATAGCCTCCAGTTTTGGTGATGTAATTCAAAAGAGAGAATAAAAGACCCGTGGGTACATGGCCAGTCCCTGAGCCTTGGGACTATGGAATGCTGGCTCTCCCTGGGCACACACTCCAGCCATGGGGTCTATGTTTGAACAAACTCATGTAAATCCATCCCAGATAACTTGTGAAAATCTCCTTAATCCTCTCTGTCCCCAAAAAATGACTTGCACCCCTCAGGTGCTGAGGGAACGGGGCAGATGAGGATGGAGCCAGCACAGACACAGCCTCACTCCTCTGCAGAACATCACGAGTTTGTGACTGGAAACAGGAAAAAACCTCTGCCTTCCCCCTCATCCTCCCTCTGAGCAGGCCCCTGGCCTTACACAATTATTTATGTGCTGGAAGAGGCAAATCAAAGATCATTAAGGCCAGTCCAGCAGCAGAGCTCAGATCTGTTGCTGGAGTGGGGCTTTGCTGGGCCATCCCAGCCTGCTCCCCACTGCCTCAGGCACCTCTGTCACCTGCCAGTGTCCCCAGGTACCTCAGAAGCCACAGATCAATAAAGCCACAGTGGGGCTGGAGTGTGAGTGTGCCCAGGACAGCATCGATCCCCCGTCAGCACAGAGAGGAGTCTGTAATGGGCTGGGATGAGCCGGGGCTGGCGGATCCTCGAGCAGCTGGAGATCAATAGCTTTCATAAAGCAGACTGAAAAATAGGGGGAGGCCTAATGGCACCGGAGTGCTGGGCTACACTTACACAAGAAAAACAATTTGAGGGGGACAAAATAGCAGCATTGATCATGCCACTATTTCCCCATTTTTATCTTTCTTTGGGAAAGTTCTCAGCTAGCTCCAGACACCACAAACCTTTACTGGAGGCCTGGTGCAAGCAGAGGCTGCACGTGGCATTGCTGCTCTTTGCATTCCCAGTGTGTTGTGCTGGGTTTAACCCTTACTTTAGTTAGGAAAATTCCCTGGGCAGGCCCCTTCTCCCATTCCTGCACTGTCAAACCCTTGGACTGGAGGGAGAAAGGAGCATCCCCTGCACACAGGGAGAGGGACAGAGCTGCTCTGCTCTGGTATTATCTGCCACCCACCCTGCACTGTGCTGTGGAACAGCCCCACGCTCTGTGCCCCACCCTCACTGGGACAACTGGTGGGAGTTTTGGGGCTGAACTTGTCCCTCCCTGCCCAGGCACCCTCTGGAGTGCCAGGGGGTCTCTATCCCTGCCAGGGAGCCAAGGGCAGCCAGTGCTGCCCCGATGGCACCACTGTGGTCACAGGACACGGCCCCACAGCAGCTCACAGGAAGAGTTATGTGCTCAGGATTAACTCTGTGCTGTTCTTGGCAGCACCTGACCAGAAGATTTATCTTGGACTACACCTGCCTCATTTATTATTTCTTTTAGAGATCTGTTCTGTAGTTGTGGATAAGTTCTGCCAAACAATGCTGGGCTGGGATTTTCTGTGGGATGCACCAAGCAATTCCTGAAACCTGGGGCCATATCAGAGTTTGTGTGGAGAGTGTTCAGTTTGTCATGGACTTAATAAAGTTTATTGAGTCTTTGAGCCTTTAGAGTCTGTCTGATCCTTCATCAGGGTTTACAGCTAAACTGCCAGGGAAAATAAATTTGCTGCTCAGGGGCAGGTGGTAAAATCGCCAAGGATTCTGGGGCAAGGCTGGCAGGAGGGCTGGGCAAAGAGGAGGAAGTTTCCACAATGAGAGCTGGGTTACAGCCAGGGAATCTCAGCTTTTAAAGGAACAATTTGCAGAAATTGCCATGGAAGTTACTGTAAGGTCAAAGTGATAAAGCACAACACAGTGGTTGGATAAAGCAGTTCAGGAGAGATTTATCTGCCATGTAAGGAAGAATTGTGGCAGGATTTGCTTGGTGGCAATACCAGAGAGATGTTGAGAGACTGTGAGATGGTGGAAAGCCCACAGAGGCTCCAGCAAGAGATCATGGAATCCTAGGATGGGTTGGAAGGAACCTTAAAGCCTACCTCATTCCACCCCCTGCCATGGGCAGGGACTGTTCCCACTGTCCCAGGTTGCTCCAAGCCCTGTCCAACCTGGCTTTGCACACTTCCAGAGATGGGGCAGCCACAGCTTCTCTGGGCAGGCTGTGCCAGGGTTTTATCACCCTCATTTTAGAAAAATATATCAAATCTAACTGGACTCTCCTTCCATTTAAAACCATCGTCCTTGTCCTATCAGACCTTCCCTTGTTTCAGTCGTGGCTGAGAACAGCAAAGGGGGATAAAACTGATGATGGACAAACCCAAGCCTCACCCCGCCTGCAGCCTCATGTGGTGTTTTCCTGGACCTGGGGCTCTGTGCTGCTGTTTTGAGGGGTGCACAGCTGTCCTAGAGATGCTGCTCTCAGAATCCTGAGGCAGGAGAGCACAGCCAGAGCTGTCCTGAGCCAACCTCTTCATCAGCCTCCTCATGGAGCAATCCTGGGAGAAGTTCAATCCTTGGAGACTGAAAATCACCCAGGCAGAAACCCTTGTGAAATGTCTCCTTTCCATCACTTCAATCCCATCCACTCCACAGAGCTGTAGGAAGAAAAGGGCCCATCTGTTTGGAGTTTGCTTTGAAAAGGAAAACCAACCTTCTGGGACAGCATCTCCCAGCGCCTGCTCCTCATCCGCTGATCTCTGCAACCTTGGCACACCAAGCATCTCAGCAACGATTTTTCAGCACACCCGAGTGCAGGAGAGAGCCTGATTTACAATTATCCTTCAGTTACAAAGGTAATTTTAACTGGGATTAGCTGATCCTGTAAAGTAATTGAAGCCAGGAGGTCTGGGGCTGCTGTGCTGTTATTATCACCAGATGCCATCGGAGAAACAAAGGGTGAGGGCTGTCTCCAAAAGTGCTTCTCAAAACCTTCCAATTCCATCTCTCCAGGTATGAAGGGAGAGGGGGGAGAAGTGTAGGGATGAATGAGCTGAGATCCTAAATGGATCAGGGTGGACAAAGAGAAGGTCAGGGAGGTGGTGAGGAAAAGGGCTGCTCGTGGGCTGAACTCCTGCCCAGGGAGTTCCCTCCAGCCTGCTCTGTGCCCAGGGAAGGCACTAATTATCTCTTTTAGATAAAGAAACCATCCTGCAATTAACAGAAGGAACACCCCTCTACCCTCACCCTCTTGGGATACTTTGATATATTCACAAATGTGGCAGCTGCATTTGGGGTCACCAGCCCAGCTGGCACTCCTGGCCCTCGCTGCCAACTCTCCCCAAATTAGGGAGCCCTCAGGGGCTCCCAGGACATTGGTGCTGCTGTCCCAGCTCTGCTTGGAGTGGGGCTGCTGGCCTGGCACCAGCCCCAGCGTGTCCCTGCAGTGAGCACTGGGTTGTGAAGGAGTTCACTTAATTGCTTGGAGGGTTTTTGGCTCCTCTGAGAAATCACCAGATCCCACAGGTGATGGTTGGTGGGAAGCAGGAGCACGGGCTGGAGTGTGGAGAGCACAGAGGAAAGGGCTGGGAGCTGCTTCAGCTTCTCCCTGCAGCACCCCTGGGCACAGCAGGGTCCGGCCTCCAGCCTGGCAGAGCCATCCCAGGCACATCCCAGGTCCCATCCCAGGTCCCATCCCAGGTCCCATGGGAGCATCTGACTGGAGCAGCTGGGTTCTCTAACAGGGGCTGGACTGGTACCTGGTGCTTGGATTGCCGAAATTGCCCCCCTGTGGCACCACCTGGGTGACAGCACTGTCACCCTTCAGGGTGCTTTATCTAAAGTGTCTTCAGCTGCCAGACACCCTCAGTGCAAAGTGGGACCAAGGCACTGCTCTTGCTAATGAGATGTGTTCAACTGAAATATTTCTGCTTGTTCAATAAAACAAATGAAGTTTTAGGACAGTTCAAGTGCAATTAAAGCTGTCACGTCACAGTTGTGGGGGACAGTCCTGTGTAATCAGATTATAGCAATTCCCTGACAGGACCAGATCTGATCCTAAACTACATGTCAAGGTCCCTTCAACTCCACACCAGAGGGAGAAAAACCCCAAACACAATCAGGAAGGAATCACAATAAAAAAGGAATTGCTTCTGCTGGGATTGCAACCAGCAGCGATCGCTGTGATTTGCACTAATCAAGGCCAGCCCGGCCCCGTCTGCTGGAATTATCTCTCCCACTAATCCCCAATGTGTTTCCTATTTGGGCTCTTCTGGGCTTCCCTGTGGAGCAGCCTGGGTGAGCCCATGGTGGGACTGGCAGGGCTGGAGCTCTCCATCCCAGAGGAACACCTGGCACCACTCCCCTGGGGCTCTGGAGAAGGGTGACAGGCACTGTCACCCCTGGGGCAGGGGGATGCTCCTGCCGGGGGCCCCTACATCCCAAGAGCAGGAGCATCCCAGTCTCAGGTGGTTCCCAGAAGGAACCTTCCCCAGCAGCACAGGGACCATCCTGAGGTGTCCTGTCATCCTCATCTTTAACCAGGGTGGCTCAGAGGGAACAAGGGACTGTACAGGTAAGCCTTTATGGTGATTTAGTTCTTCATAAAAACTAATTGGTTTACAGCACAAAATCAATTGTCATTCAAAAAAAGAAAAAAAAAAAGACAAAAAAAGTGAAAAGAAAGTGAAAAAAGAAAAAGAAAAAAGAGAAATAAAAAAGAAAAAACAGGAATGTTCCTGAATGACAAAGGAATGGCAGTGCACCACAAAGGAAATGCTGCACCAGCAGCTCTGTCCTCTCACCCCTCTGGCTCCACGGTGCCCATTAGGAAAACAGCTCAGTGTTCCCAGCACCATCTCCTTGACTGGGGCAGCAGCACAGTGGCAACATGCTATCCCCAGAGTGGCACAGGTAACAGATTTGGTGGTGTCCCCTTGGCACTGCCTGGTGTGCCCTGTACCCCTCAGTGCAGCTCCATTCCCACCCCTTCCATCCATCCTTGGCTGCTGTTTATTTGGCCCAAACACGGGCTGGCAGTTTGAAATTGCATTATTCCTTGTTTGTTATTCTTTACCCTGAGCAGTGACTTGGGGAGCACAAACCCTGCACTGGCCTGGGGGCACAGCTGTGACTGCCAGGGACCATCCTCACCTGGGGGGCTAAACTGGGGGGCCACTCTCTGGGACAGCTCCGTATGACACAGGGGGGTCCGGGGCTGGAGTGAGCAGTCCTGGTGGCTTATGTGTACACAGAGCAAGGTGTGAATCATCACGGCCATCAGGAGGGGTCACCCAGGCACTGGGACAGCTGGGGCCGGTGCCAGGAGGTGTGGGAGCAGGACTGGTGATGCCATGGGAACAGGATTGGTGATGCCATGGGAACAGGATTGGTGATGCCATGGGAACAGAACTGGTGATGCCATGGGAACAGGGTTGGTGATGCCATGGGAACAGGGTTGGTGATGCCATGGGAACAGGATTGGTGATGCCATGGGAGCACTCAGTGCTTCAGGCCAGTGACAAGGTGGAGATCAGTGACAGGCTGGATTCAATGTTCTTAGAGAACTTTTCCAATCTCAGTGATTCTGGGATTCTGTGACTGGTTCAAAAAGGGCTCTGAACAGCTTTAGCAGGGCTCCAGGTGGGCCCTGGCTTGTGTTCATTTGACACAGGGGGTTTTGGCTCTCTGCCATCAGGGCCAGGTAATGAGCCCATTACCAACTCAGAAATAATCCAAGCAGTTCTCACTTTGCCAAGGGGCTGCACAACCCACTCAGACCTCAAAGCCAGGAGCTCCAACACGGCATGAGCTGGAGGCAGAAGCAGACTTCCTGCAAAAGATAAACCTCCCCACTGCATCCCTGTGTCCCAGGGGAGGCAGTGCCAGGACAGTGGACAGGGGACTTCTCCTTTTACTATGAAAAGCCGGCAGATACAGGACCCACCAGCATGGGGAGCTCTCCAAGGGCACTCAGTGCATCCAGTACAACCCTTTGCCCAAAAAAAAAAAGAATCAGGTAAAACCAATCTGAGATGAATTGAAGGGAAGTGTGATCCATTCACCAGCGGAGTGTGAGTGATGTTCACAGCCAAATTCTCTGAGTAAACTCTCCATCATGGATTATTCATTCATCTCAGCTGCTTATGAGGAAAGAGCAGAAAGCTGAAAATGTTCCAGTGCCAATTATTTATTGAAGGGATGTTCTCCTTGGCGGGCTCAGAACACTCAAGCACGATGTTTATCCTGCCTTCCTTGGGAGAGGAAGAAATTCTTCCTGGATTGGCAGAAATGGGGAAAATTTCTGTGGTGTTCAGGCTGAATTTCCCTATGTTGAATTTCATCACCTTTATTCATAGCTCCACTGCTTTTGGGCCATTCTGGACAATATTTCTTCCTTTTCAGTGTTTACACCCTTTGGATATTCCTAGACAGCCATTATATTCCCCATTAGTCTTCTCCTGGCCTGGCTGTATTTCCTTATTTTAATCTTTCCCCATCATCATTCCCTCCTGCCCCTTCATCATCTGTGCCACTCTTCCCTGAATTCCCTCTGATTTGTCGACATCACTCTTGTTTATGATTCCGAGATCTCATTTAGCATTTGATTTCTGCCAAAAATAAAATTGAGCTTGATTGTTTTCGCTGATGACTGAAGGAGACATGAATTGTTGCTTGGAAAACAGTCCTTGAGATAGCAATATGTGAGGGAGGGGAAAGCAAGGCAGCTCCATCAGGCAGACAAACACTCAGATAATGTCGGCTCTGGCTCGATTGGATCTTGGGAGCTGGGACATGCTGACAGTAATAGCCCCCACTATTGGAGTGTTTAGCTTTTAAATAGAAATGGGAGTTATAACTCAGGCCCTGGCATAAATCACTAGGCCAGAAAAATCTCCCAGATACAGGCCTGCACAATAAACTGGGCTGAAATTCCCCATCCTTGAGGAAAAGAGCAAAATTGCAGCTTCTTTTGTGTGGAAAAGTGAGGGGGGGCGGTTTGAGTAGGACCTAGCAGTTTGGTCACTGAAACCTTCAGCTGGGAAAGTCACAGTGGATTTTGGCAGAGAATTGTCCCAGGGCTGGGAAAGAGGGTGGTGAAGGGCAAAGTGAGACTGCAGAAAGGTCTTCATCCAGGGAGGGAGATCCAGCCTGGCCACCTCCAGGGCAGCACTGGGACTGGCACTCACTGCCCACATCTCTCAGGGCTGTCCATGGGCACCTGTACCTGCATCTACACCTTCACCTGCACCTACACCTGTACCTGTACCTGCCTCTGCACCTGCACCTGGATGGAGCTGTGGGGTGGTGCTGCAGGGTCTCCATCATTTCTGGCCATCTGGTGATGTCATTTCTGTCTCCAAATGCTGGTTTAGGGACCTGGTGTTGCTCACCCGGATGGCTCCAGCCTGTGACTCTTCCAGGTGTCTCCTCGTGGTTTCCCTGAGGAGCACTGACCTCCCTGCCAGCCCCACGGCTGGCACTGTCCCCCGGGGTCTCTTCAGCCACCACTGGGACAGCACTGCTGTGGAATCTCAGAAGGCTTGGAGTTGGAAGGGATTTCATCTATTGGGACTATTCCATGATTCCATGGTTTTACTCCCTCGTGTGTGCTGGGAACACGGCAGTGTGTGAGTCTGGGCAGACGGAAGGGACAGCAGTGACCATCCTGTGTCCGTGCAGGAGCAGGACCTGGGGCTGAGGAGCAGCACCGCAGGAGAGGGGCTGCAGTCGGGAATGCTGTCCCCATACTGGAGCACATGAAAATCCCCCGGATCTGAGATCCACAGAAACCCAGAGAGCAGGTGGGGGCTGGTTTCCCCTGGGAAGCAGCTACCTTCCAGGGAGACCCCGAACAGAGGATCTGTATCTCCGGGGGATTTCCATTTAAATGCTCCTTGGCAAAATCCCCTTCAAAAGCTGCTGATGACTCGTGGAGAAGCTTTGGAAAACATGCTAATTACTGGGAAACAATGCTGCATCTCCATGGCTAGAGCCCCTCTGATCCCCTCCCTCCCTTCCCGGCACCACCAGAGGCATTTCCATGAGAAGGGCAGCTTTGTCTCTCCGGACTGCTCGTGCTGCTTATTCCTGCACCTGAAGTCAGGCTCCAAAGTGTGGGATCCCTCAAGGCATCTCCACAGCAACCCCCCCTCCCTCCCCCGAGCAGGGCTTGGGACAGGGAGCTCCTGTCACCCCCGGGAGTGGGACAATTAGGGACGGGATTCATTAGCGTTATTACTATGCACGGCGTGTGCTGCAGCAGCATCCCAAAGCTCCCGTCAGGATCAGGTATCCTGTGTGCTGGGAGCGTGTAAAACTGCTGTCAGACACGTTTCTCCAAGGAGTACCTGTTTCAGCGGTGGGGAGGACCCCGGGTGTCCCTCTGCTGTCACCTCCCACCGCCGCCACCCCACCAAGGGCTCTGTTCCAACGGGAGTGTCAGCTCGGGAATGAACTCCCTGCACCGTGGAAAAAGCCATGGCACTTCACTTCTATTTGTTTGTTTGGGGGTTTTTTTGCTAAGGCAGAACTGGGATGGGATGGATGGGATTTCATCCCTTTCCATGGGCAGCAGTGACCTTTGGCTGGGGGATGAAACATCCACGAACTTCCCCAGCAAAAGTCATTAAATATGTCAGACAGGACTTGGACTATCTTGCAAGGACTAATGATCCCTTCTGATGAGAGGGAGCAGGAGGGAAGGGGAGAGGACCCTGGTTTTAAACATAACCCAAATATCTGTAAGGAAAACCCTAATTCTGAGCGTCTGTGCCCCGCGATCCGCCTGCTCCTCGTGCCTTCCTTCAGAGCCTTCCTTCGCTCAGGCTCTTGGAGACCTGCCCCGTGAGTCACCATCTGAATCCTAACTAGTTCATTGGGGTAGGGATTCACAGACACATTCCAGGTTTGCTCAGTTGGGTGTTTTCCTATTGCTCAGGGGGACAGGGACAAAGCGATGAAAGAGGAGGGAGAGAGCGGCAGGGCTGAGCCGCACTGCGGGAACGCGGAGCGCTCCCATCGGCCAGGGGACAGCCGGGAACACACACAGCATCTACAGGATGGCAACAAAGCACAGGGATGGCAGCAGCTCCGGTCCCAGAGCTGGCACCAGGCAGCCGAGGCTGGCAGAGCCATCCCTGCAGCAGGTGCAGTGCCAGGCGTGTCCGCGAACAGGGAGTGGGATGTGCCCGGGACATTCATCACCCAGGCTGGGAGAGGTTTCAAGAGGAAACGATCCCATGAACGCTCACTTCCCCACACCCGAATTCCTCCTTTTTCCTAGAGAGGCAGGACCAACGTGGCTCTTTGCATCGCTTTGCATCCGAGCAAGGGATTAACCATCCACGGTGCCTCAATGCAGACTGGAAAGCTTCCAGGAAGTCAGCACCCTGGCGCTGCCTCTCCCTCGAAATGCTTTGGCTTCCTGCAGGAAAATGAAATCCATTAACAAGTTCCACCCCTGCTCGGAATTCAAGGCTAGAACTGTCAATGCTTTGGGAAGGAACTAAATGGGGGGATTTCCATAACAATCAGCAGCTACAGCATTAATCCATAGTCATATTAACCTGGGATGACAAGGACACGTCTGGCTGTTGTCTCTAATGTAATCTGCCATTGTGCCCGGCCCCGCTGAGCCCGGCTTTGTGCCGGGCCTGGGCTGGGAGCAGCTCCTCTCCCCGGCTCTGGCCACAGCTCAGAAAGGAGAGAGAGAGAGAGATACAGACAGGGGAAAGCATTACTGTGGGTGTGAATACACGTATGTGTGAGCACAGTGCCCCAGGCTCTGTGCCCTGGGCACTGACCGGTGTTGGTGTTGGGCCTTTGTGAGGTGTCAAATACACCCAGCAAAAGAAGAGAAACAGCAGAAATTCCAGCGTGGGATCGGGGCTCTGTGAGGGAATGTGTGGATGCAGCACTGGGAGGATGTGTTGGGTGCTCAGCAGGCTCTGTCCCTGCGGATCTGCTGGCACAGGGATGCTGCCATGCCAGGTGCTCACAGGTGGTGCTGGTCACAATCCACCTGGTGGTGCCAGGGCAGCTCAGGAGGATGGAGAAGGTGTCTGGCCCCTCTACAGCTCCTTTACAGCACTGGCAGTGCATTCCCTGCAGGGCTGGGCATCCACACTGACCCTTCTCTTCCCCTCATTTTGCTGTATTTGCCTTCCTAGAAGCAGCACCGTGTCTGTGTGGAAGGATTAGGACATAGTGTGGAGGGATTATGGATAGAGAGCTTCAGTGCTGGGACACCCCACCCCAAATGAGCCTCATTTCTGGCCCTTCTCTTTTCAAAAATCTTCCAATCCATTCCACGATTTCTGTGTTACTATTTAGTTCTATTGTAAAGGGGGTGGAAATCGGAAACTCTGATTCACCAGGATCTTTGCACAAAAACTTCACACGCTGGAACAATTAATTATCCATTAAACCCTTTGTCTGTGTCATTGCATTGTTCCAGGCTCCCATTGAAGCCCCTCAGCGAGGCTGCCAGCCTGCGAGTGTGGTTAATCAGCTAACGAGCTTAGAAATACAATAGACACAGCAACACGGTGCTCTCGGAGCTCCACGATGCCCAAGGATCTCCAGCCACTGCAGAAAACACGGAATTAGCCATGGTTTGGCCCCACTGTGGGCCAGCAGAGCTGAGTGAGACACAGTGCTTGGAGATGTGGCATTAGAAAGCTTCCACCAGCTCCAGCATCATGGAATTGTGGAATGGTTTGGGTTGGAAAACCGATCTTGTTCCACCCTTTGCCATGAGCAGGGACACCTTCCACTATCCCAGGTTGTTCCAAAGCCTGTCCAACCCAGCCTTGAACATTTCCAGGAATGGAGAATCCACAACATCCTTGGGCAACCAATGTCTCAGGGCACCATGGATGCAGGGAATGATGGGGACACGCAGGTCACACCGGGCAGTGGGGACAGTGCCCAACAAGGCAACAGCTTCAGGGCACCACTGCAGCATGAGGTGGATTTAATGGGGAAAAACTGCTGAGAAACTGGGAAAATTTCAACTTAGCTGAGGTTAGAGGTGACGCTTGTGTCTGGAAAGGTGTTGCTGTGTGGATGAAGTCTGGGAAAGCGGCATTGGAGGGAAGCAGGTGGAGGCATGAGATCTTTGAGGGTACTTTTAATGACAGAAATTCTGTCTCCGTTGTATTTAGGCCTTAATTACAGCAGCCATAAAGGTGTTTATTTCCTGGCGACGAATGGCGGGCCAAGGAGAGAACTCTCTCATCAGCTCTTACAAGTTTCAATTACTTTTTCTGAATTATGTTTATGTTTTTCCTTGCAGCTTTCGGGAACAGCCCGTGGGCAGAGGCGCTGTTCCCAGAAGGACAGAGAAGGTCAGGAGACAAAGCCACAGAGGCTGGAGAGCTTTGGCCGAGGTCAAAGCAGACAAAACCCAAAAATTTAATTGCAAAGGTGGATGAAGGGGCTTTTAGATGACCATCAGCCAAACTTGGAGTTTTCAGGGCAGTTTTTTAGTCCTGTCTCTCACTGGCCTTCCTGTGCCAACCTCCTTATGGCTTTTGTGTGCCCATGGGACACTTTGTGTGGCTGTGTCTGTCACGGGCAAAGGCTGCTGGAAAAGGCTCTGCTTCCATGTCCCTTTAACACAGCCATGGCCACCAGTCCCTCCTCGAGGGCTCTGGAAAAATGAACAATGAGTGATAAAAATCCAGAAATCACTCCCAGGTTTTGTCTCCCAAAGTTGAAATTTTTCCATGACTATGCCACAAACCCCCCAGCCTCGAAGCCCTGGAGAGCAGCAGAGATAAGAGCAGCTATCAGCTTGAAGAGGCTCAGGCTGATAAGCATCTTGCCTCGGAACAGCTGATAAAGCTGCAAGCTGGGAGGAATCTGTACCAGAGCACAGGAATGACAGGAGCCTGGGAATGTCTCTTGGGAAAAGGGCTGTGGATGTCCTGCATGTCACTGACCTGTAAAAGACACCTCCCCTCGTGCTGAATCCTTGTTCCCAGCCCTTCCCCTGGATGGAGCACAAGGGGCTCACAGCTCTGCCCCCCATCCCATCCCATCCCATCCCATCCCATCCCATCCCATCCCATCCCATCCCATCCCATCCCATCCCATCCCATCCCATCCCATCCCATCCCATCCCATCCCATCCCATCCCATCCCTGCTCTGGCTGTCACCTCCCTCTGCTCTCCCAGGAGTGTTCTGTGTGTAAAAGTCATATCTGGGAGGAAACAGCAGTGCAATGACCTCAAGCTGCACCAAGGGAGGTTTACATGGGACCTTAGGAAGAATTTCTTCACAAAAAGTGTTGCAAAGCATTGGACAGGCTGTCCAGAGCAGTGAGGGAGGTACCATCCCTGAAGTGTTGAAAAACCATGTGGATGTGGCACTGAAGGACACAATTTAGTATCCTTTACCCTGGTGGGGTTAAGTTGATGACTGGACTTAAAGATCTTAAAGATCCATTCCAACCTTAGTGATTCCATGATTCTCTTCTATGATGTCACTGGTTTCCTTCTCCATGGATTCCCTCCTAATCCTGCCACAGAGGGTCCTAACCCATCCCCCATCTCCTTTTGAAAGCTGCTGGGCAAAGAACTAAAAATGTCCTTCCCTTTGCCCTGCAGAGGGGGAGCCTTGGGGTGGGCAGGAGCTGAGATCCCAGCCCAGTCCTGGGGACACAGCACAGAGGGCGAGGGGAGCTCTGACATTCCTGGTGCTCCACTGCCCCATGGCCATCACTGCCACCAGGTCCTGTGGCTGTGGGGGTGACAGTAATGGATGTAATGGATGGATAAAGGAGCAAAAATGGGAACATTGACAGCTCCAGCACAGTTATTCCTGCTTCCTGCCCCAGACACCTCCCAAAGCCTGGCACAGCTGTTATGGACAGGTGAGCACAGGGCAGCGGCACCGTGCAGGCAAAAATTCCTGCTGGGACACACGAGTGTCTCCATCTCTTACCCAGTGCCGTTTCTATTTCAGTTTGTCTCTGGGGCAAACCTCAGAGGTTCTCAAGTCCCCTCCTGCCCAGGGGTTCGTGTCCCCGGGTCCCCAGGAGGGAGCACAGAGCCCTGCGAGGGCTGGAGCAGATTTGCTGACTCTGGGAGTGTTTAGTGCCGATGGCTCAGCGCTGTTCATTAGCGGGGGAAGGAACACGTCCCCCGCCCCTCCCCCGGTTCCAGGCCAGGTGGAGACATGATTTATTGCACTCTTTAGTCATTATTCTCAGTTTCCCAATTATGTTTTTCAAAGTTAAAAATGCAAGAACTTTGTTGCAGCTGCATCTGGGGATTCTGCAGCATCTGGAAGATGGTTAGGAAAATAAAACCCAGAGGAAACCAAGAACAACAACACCAGCAGCTTCTCGAGTGCTACCTGGCAGCGATGTCCTCACAGGGTCATGGGGTGACAGAGCTCCCCAGGCCTTGACCCCGGGCTTGGCAGAGCCCAGTGGGGCTGACACCAGGCAGGGGCGTGCCAGGATCTGGGGAATTTGGTCCTGCTTAGCAAAACCTGCTCTTGTCTAAACCCAGAGCAATCAGCAGGGAGGGCTCAGCCCAAGACAGATAAGGCTGCGGTGCTGCTGACTCAGCACTTTCCCTCACTGGCTCCTCGAGCACTGCCACGGTGGGTTTGGAATAAGGTTGGAAAATCCCTCTGAGATCATCAACTCCAACTGTTCCAAAGTCACCACTAAGCCATGTCCCCAGGTGCCCCATTTATGAGCCTGTTAAATCTCCCCAGGGATGGGAACTCCACCACTGCCCTGGGCAGCTGTGCCAGGGCTGGACAACAGCTGGGGGAAGAATGTTTCCTTGATATCCAATTAAACCTCCACTGCAGCAAGTTGAGGCCATTTCCTCTTGTCCTGTCTTGCCCTTGCCTGGAAGGATGGCAGAATTTGGGATGGCTGAAGACAGCAGAGCCTGCAGCTTCCCACAGTGTCCCATCTATTTCAAAAGCCCAGCCTTGGAGCAGCCAGATCCCAAAGAAGGATGCTCTTAAAAGCCAGGGAATTGATAACCGAGTCCCAGGTGATGTTAAGGTCTGGAGGGGAGAGTAACAGTACTGATTAACTCGTGCTGCTGTTTCTGCCTCTCCTCTCCCCATGTGAAGCACGTGGCATTCCTGCTGCTCAGCCATTCCTTAGGTGCAGGGTTATTTTTGCCTGTTTGCTGATGCTCAGATTCCTCCCTGCCCGTTTCCAGGTCAGGTCCCATTGCACCTGGAGCTCCCCACCCCTTCCCTGCGCTTTCATCTCCCCAACTCACTTCCTACCTGCCTCCTCTTGGGATATCTCCCCCTTGGCTTCTCCTCAGAGGGCTGCAAGGGGAGCAGAGCCTCCCAAGACTTCCAGAGCCTTCAGCACCTTCACTATTATCCCCACAGTACCCAGTGCCCAGACCTTGTCCTTTCCATGCCAGCAATCCAGATTTCCACTGGATTCCACAGATTGCCAGCATGGAGCTCTGGTTAAAGGTCACCTTAAATGAACATGTCTGGGGCACATGGAAGTGCTGTTTTGTTTTTTTTCCCAGTTTGGTGCCTCTCCCAGCTCTCTGCTCTGCTTCCCTGTCATTGCCCCAGTGAGCTGAAAATGTCACCGCTGCCACCACAACCACGTGTGCCTGCAGAGCCTAACGAGGCACTTAATTAGGCAGGGGAAGAGATTTTTTTCCTGCCTGACCACATCCCACCCCAGAGTCGGTGGCTGCTCAGAGCCATCGATAAGCTCAGTGTCCTTGTTCACAGCCTCTTTGCAATTACAAATGGAGAAAACATAAAGAAAGGGACCTTAAATCATCTAAATGAAAGCTCTGAGAACTGTGCAGTTCCACTGCCTCAGATTAAACAATCACAGCACTACAGCTTTTCCTTCAGCCCTGATGAGGAATTTGGGCAGGGCTCCATTTCTAGGACAAGGGGGGATGGTTTTAAACTAAAAGGTTTATTTAGGTCAGATACAGGGAAGATATTTTTTACAGCGAGGGTGGAGAACCCTGGCACAGGTTACCCTGAGAAGCTGTGGTTGCCCCATCCCTGAAAGTGTCCAAAGACAGGCTGGACAGAGCTTGGAGCAACCTGGGATAGTGGAAGGTGTCCCTGCCCATGGTAGGGGTGGCACTCGATGACCATGAAGGTCCTTTCCTACCCAGACTATTCTCTGAACTCCCCAGCCAGTGTCCTGGAGATGCAAACATAAGAGCACTCTTGTCCAGGGCCACAGGAGCTGCTTGCTCTGCTTGCTCTGCCTCCTGCCTTTTCTCCAGCATCCCAGACACACTTCTCCCTGGCAGGGAGGTGAGAAATTACTTTAATAATGTCAAGTCTCACCCCCCCCCCCCTTTAAACGTATTTCAAATCCAAGAGAGTTTATTTCCCTCCTTGGAAAGACCAGACATTCTTCTGACTGGTCACACACACTTGGTGACCAGCACAAACCCTGACCTTAATCCAAGACAGATCCCACCTCTGGAATCCTCGGGTACTGATGCAACCATTCTTTACTCATTCCCTAATTACCCCCTTACCCCTGGAAAAGAGGGTGAGCCTGTCCTTTCAGGGACAATCCCAATCCTGAGGGAAAATCCTGAGGGGATTCTCCTTTCCAGGCCTTTTCCTTCCATCTGACAATTCCCCACTGCACGGGGTGTTCAGGTGCTGTTTATGCAGGAGCAGAGCCGTTCATTATTCTGATGGCTGAGATGAGAGATAGGGGATTGCCAAGGAAACACGGCTTTGCAGTGACATCCCAGGTGGTGATGCTCACGTTTTTGGGAGAAGTGGGGGCTCACTCGGGGCTGGGGCAGCCCTGGCATGTGTAGGGATGGGAACAGCTCTCAGATGTCTCCTGGCTCACAAACATACCCTCAAAACAAATTCCTACAGCTTTGACTGGTATTTTGTTTCATTTGCACGACAGGATTTGGTTTGGGGGGATTTTGGGGGTGCTGAACAGCAGGAGGTGGGGGGTCCCCAGGCGTCCTCTGTCTGGGAAGAGCCACTGCAGAGGTGGGAACAGGGGAACAAGGGCTTTGCAGTTACCCAAAAACATCTGATGACACGAAGTGAAAAAAGAGAGGAGTGGCTCAAGAGGCTTGGAGAGCAGTGCTGGAATTGAATCCAGCAGAAGCAAATCAGGAATGAATGTCAGGGAAGAAATGAAAAGGCCTTCCAATAGCTCTTGTTGAACCAGGATGGTTTCCCAAATGGATTGGGGACAAACTGTGCCATGGGCTGCCTTGGACAATAGGGGATGATCTAACAGAGGGTTCAGGCTGGCCTGGTAAAAGTCCAGACCCTGGGCTCTTTGGGATCTGCAGATGACTCTGGTGTCCCCAGGCATGTCCCAGTGGCTTGGCTCAGCTCAGCTCAGCTCAGCTCAGCACAGCTCGACATGACTCAGTTTCTATTTTCTAGGAAAAACAGGCAGGAAAAAGGAGAAATGCTTAAAAAAAATTGGAGAAGGAAATGGGGTTAGAGGGAAACAGAAGCTTGTCACTCTTTAGGAGAAGCCCAAGATAAACAGGATGCCATGCAGGCTCTTCAAACCAGAAATGTGACCTAATTTTCCTTTCCAGTGACGAGCCAACTCCCTCCCCCAGCAAGAGCTCCCTGTCCAGCCCCAAACACTTGGCCAGGAGCCCCAGGACCCCCAGGACCCCCAGTACCCCCAGACCCAGCTGGGCCCTGCAGCACACAATGCACAGGCAGAGGATGGTGCCCAGGAAGAGCCAAAGGGCGCTGCAGGCAAAACATCAACAACTAAAAACAATCACAACTGAAAACATCAACAATGGAAAACATTCACAACTGAAAACATTGAACGATGCTGAGCCCCTTCATGGCAAGTCCAGGGGAAGTGGTGGCTGTGGGTCACACGTGAATCAAAGAATCATGGTTTGGGTGGGAAGGGACTTCAAAGCCCATCCAGCCTCACTTCTGCTATTGGCAGGGACACCTTCCACTATCCCAGGGTGCTCCAAGCCCCATCCAACCTGGCCTTGGGCACTTCCAGGGATCCAGGGGCAACCACAACTTCTCTGGGCACCCTGTGCCAGGGCCTCCCCACCCCCACAGGGAAGAATTCCATCCCAATATTCCATCTACCCTTCTTGGGAGCCATCCCCCCTTGCCCTGTTCCTCCAGGCCCTTGTCCAAAGTGATTTGGGCTGTTGGGGAAGCCGCCTGTTGTGGCACTTGTCACCTGGGAGGTGACAGGGCTGTCCTGACCCTGCTGCCACAGGTGAGTGTGGGGCTGTCAGAGGTTCTCAGCCCTCTGCACCCAGAGACAGGGCCTGGAATATCTGTGGCTTATTTTTCCTCAGAACAAGGAGTGCACGTCGTAATTGTATCGAAGCGTGCAAATAGCAGAACAAACAAAATCCTCAACTTGATAGGAGCAGGGGTTGTTGTAGCTAGGAAAAAAAATGATCAAAAACATGTCACACAGGAAAAAGGGTTTCCATTCACAAAGAAATCATTATGGTTAATTTAATTCATTGTAGCATTTAATATAAAAAAGCTTTTCTACAGAGACTGGGAAAAAAGCCAACATTTATATATAAATGGGTTTTATTTTAAAAGCTAATGCAGTGGGCAGGATGCTTCGGGGTTATTTTCTCTCCCTCTTTCTTTCAGCGCATATGCAAAGCTGGTATTGTATCCAAAAAACAAGGAATTTGCTGCTATCTAAAGTTTACAAATTGCTTTTTCTCAAAAGCACCATTTCATATCCCTTAGAAATGGAAATGACAGGGTTTTATCTCCTTGACTGCCTTTCTCTCTGCTTTTTTAAAGTTACTTATATTAGTGTCCAAGGCACTGATTTGCAGAATGGGCTTTAAATATTCTGCCACTGCCATCCCTGGGAGTGCCTGACATCTCTTACAGGGATGCATTTTTAAACTCTGCTAACCTGGGTGTGCTCCTGGAGCTGCCCTCAGAGGTTGGAAGGAGAATCAGCTGTGTTTGTGCAGGGGACAGATGGCTCCTGAATGACTGGTCTGATCCAATACCTTCAGCCAGGGAATTGCAGGGGAAGGAAACATATGGCACAGCCCACGTGTGCCCCGAGTGCCAGGCAGGCAGGGACACAGCTCCCAGGGCTGGGACTGTGTGTGGCACTGGTGCCCTGGGTCACACAGAGAGAGGGGACAGTGCTGGGGACAGGCATCAGGGAGGGCAGGTGGCACCCACGTGATGCAGAGCAGAACCACCTTTCCACCTGCCATCCCCAGGGCTCCACATTTACAGAATTCACAGAATCCACAGGATTCACAGAATCACAGGATTCACAGAAACACAGAATCACAGAATCACAAAATTCACAGAATTCACAGAATTCACAGAATCACAGAATTCACAGAATCACAAGGTTGGAAGACTCCAAGATCATGGAGTCCAACCCAGCCCTAACACCTCAACTAGACCATGGCACCGAGTGCCACATCCAGTGTTTTTAAACACATCCAGGGATGGTGACTCCACCAGCATTCCCACAGTCTGTTGGTGATCCTTGGATGCAGAGCCTCTGTCCCCAGGTATGAGCTGTGCCACCCTGCCTGCCTTTCCCACTTTCTACCTTGCTTTTCCCTTGCTGCTACTTCATCCTGTTATGTCCATATCCATAATCACATAATCAGAGCACGGGTTGTGTTGGGAGGAACTTAAAACTCGTCTTACTACACAGTTTGCTCCAAGTCCTGTCCAACCTGGCCTGGAACCCTCTCTCCTTCAGCCTCTTCTTGTGTATTTGAGGAGCACCATTTCACCCCCCTGGGATCTGTCCTCTCCAGGCTAAACACACTCCAGGCTTTCAGCTCAGGTCATGATTCTGAGGCTTCCAGACGCTTCCTTGCTCCCTCCTTGGCACTGCCTCCACCGGGCACAGATGGCAAGTCAACCTATAAAGGTCCTTGCCACCTCTGCACCTCCTGCTAGGGCAGGATCCTGGCTGGATTTTTATTTTCTTCCCTTCCTCCAAGACATCCCTTCAGGGATTCTCAAACTATTCACCAATACCAACAAACACAGCCACATCACACGTGTGGAGCAGGGAAAATTATCCCACTATGGAGCAGCTCAGCAGAAACCCAAGCACAGCAAGGTGAAGCACCTTGCCCAAGGTCACCCAGGAGTGGGGAATGCCAGCCAGGGCACTCCTCAAAACCCCACGCTTTCATAGACACCTCCACAAAGCCATTTCCTTTGTCAGATGCCAACTGCTATTAAATCCCTGGACTTCTTAGCCCTGGAATTGCATCCATTACCCTCTCCCAGTGCTCGGGGCTCTGTTCTGGCTGTATCAGCTGGCAGGACACCCTTGTCCTGGGG
This sequence comes from Sturnus vulgaris, assembly GCF_052056855.1. NCBI lineage: Eukaryota > Metazoa > Chordata > Aves > Passeriformes > Sturnidae > Sturnus > Sturnus vulgaris. Next base: position 10,970,136 of record NC_142256.1, on the reverse strand, counting down.
AAGCATCTGCACGAGGCTGATTTCGGAGGAGTTCAGGCTCCACCTGAGCACCTGCTCCTCAGGCCTGGGCTTGTTCCTGCTGCTGTCCAGGCACCTTGGCCGGGAGCTTCAAAGCAGGCAGGACGGGCCCTCTTCCAAAGGCATGGAATGCAAAGTTTGGGAAGCGTGCTGGAACCGCTACGTCTGTACCCACATCCCTGATTTATTACCCCCGGTGTCTGTTGCTGCTCAGGACCGGAGTTCCTGTTCAGACCTTTGCTTTTCCATGCCAGTAGCTTTGGCTTTTCAGCAGGAAAGCTTTCTCCCTGGATTATGCAAATACTCTGTGCATTGTCATTCCCTGTTTGCGTTACGTTCAACTCCCCTTTGCTTTGATTAATGCTCCCTCTCCCCCACATGCTTGCTCCAATATGTTTGTTTTAGGGATGGGCAAATGAGCTGGGAATAAGAAAAATGGAACTGAACCTTCACCCAAAACTTGAAGTGGGTGGTTTGGAAAAGAAACCCACAACAGAATGAATAAGGCTTTGAACCACACAAATAGTTCCCTTGTTGGTGCAGCAGAGACAGTCTGGGCCCCAAAATGATGAAATGCTGTGTCCTCTGCAGTTTCCAGGAGCTCTCCGTTTGCTCACAGCAGCTCTTGCCCCCAGGCAGGCTCTTGCAGAGGGATCAGGGGGAGGGGGATGCAGCCAGCTCCGGATGCTGCTGTGGGATCAAGCCTCCAAGAGCTGCTCTGAGCTCTGTGCACGGCCCAGCCCTGGGATGTGCTGTGGAGGCTCACACTGCCAGGGCCAGGCTGCCCAGGGAACACCAAAACTGCTCCAGAGAGCCTCTTGGGACCACAGAATCCCAGAGTCAGTGAGGTTGGGAAAGCTCTTCGAGGTAATAGAGTTCAACCTGTGCCCCTTCTCCACCTTGTCACCCAGCCCAGAGCACTGAGTGCCATATCCAGTCCTTCCTTGGGCACCTCCAGGGATGGAGACTCCAGCACCTCCCTGGGCAGTCCAAAACTGATGCCAGGAGGTTGAAAACTGATGCAAGGCAAACCTAAATACCCAAATCATCTTGGGAAAACCCCTTTAGAGCTCTCTACAGAGCAGGACTGCCGAGAAGCATGGAGCTGTGGTTGGGACAGGGCTCCAGGGTGTGCCAGGCTGGGCACAGGGGGATGGTGCCCCAGGGACACCTGGCAAGGACAGGAAGCTTGGATGAGCCATTGGGGCCTAACAGCTGTTCAAAGGGATGAGAACCCTCTGTCCCTTGTAGGGCTGAGCCTGGAGCCCATGACTGTCATGGGCGAGCTGGGCACTGCTGGAGGGACACGCCGAGGTTTGGGCACAGCTCCCGCTCCCATCACACCGGCGTTTGTCTGGGAGAACTTGTCAGAGCCTGGCAGGTTTCCCACCGCTGATGAAAGGAGGGAGGACGTCTGAAAGCTTCACAAGGTGATACAGCCATTAAGGCACTGTGACAGACTCACACAGAGGCACCAAAAACCAGCAGAGATTGGCAGCTCTGGGGCCTGGAACCAAACAAGAGTTGCAGAATCAGCGCTGGGCGTGCGAGCGCTCGCGTGGGGCTGGGCACGCTCGGGAAGTCACCATCCCTCATTCTCACCTCCCTGACAGCTCCCAGCTCCAAGGAAGATGTAAGCAAACAGAAGGGTGGGAGCCCCCACTTGCAGTCATGCCTGGAAATTATAAAGGGCCATTCACAGAGGTGCTTTTATGCCTTTAAAGTGAATGCTGTGCTGCTGAAGGGTGGGCTGGGCTCATGGCCACAGAGTCTCTGCTTCTTGTGGTCACAGGTAGGTGCAGCCTCCTCTCCACACCCTCTGTCTGTCACAGCACCACAGTCCTGGGAGGCACCAGTCTCCAGCTCTATTTTGGACACAGACTCATCCCAGTGCAGGATGCCTTGGGAGCAGGGGGAGGAAATCCCATCACTCCAGGACAGTCCTGCCCATTGTTCTCATGAGACTTCTGCCACTCAAATGAATTCTGGATGCAGATCCTGCCTGTAGCAGGTGGGTTTGGAATCAAAATCTGCTTCATGCCCTGCAAAGGGTCATGCTGATAATGCCCAGTGCTGGATCTGGAGCATCTCTGGGCTCACCCAGGCCTGGGGGATGCCTGCTTTCCCAGGGATCCAGTCCAAGGTACACCAAGAGCATGCCCCAGAGAAATGGTTCCAAACTCCTTCCAGAGCCTCTTGCAAAGTGGTCACTTCATCCAAGTGAAGACAGTGGGAAACAAAGGGCAAGAGGGTGGAGGGGATTCAGTGAGTGATGCAGGGGGCTGAGGGCTGAGCACAGGGACCACAGGCTGGAACAAGGAAAAAGATGTTCCCATCCCTGGCCCCCTGCAGCCAGGACTGGCTCCTCTGCCCTGACCCAAGCTGGGCCATCCAATAAAGGGGGAATTACAGGGCTGAAGTTCTGCACCACGCAAAGAGGAAGCATCAGCCAAACATTCCTGGCCCCCACCCCTGTCCATAATTAATAAACTCAAAGGAAATTAAACCACAAGAAAAAGAAAGCCCAAACACCAAAGCGAGGCGCCCTGGCCCAAGCTGCATCACGTGCGGCGCAGGGGAAGCGGCCCCGACGCCCAGGCAGAGCCACAGAGGTAATTGCAGTCACAGGGCGAGAGGCTAAACCAGCATGAAATGAGGCAGGGAACAGATATTAAATTTGCAAGCCCCGGGCAACAGGACTCCGTTCAGTTTATTTGCATTAATCAGGTCAGGGGAGTAACCTTGTTTTTTTCCTGCAGGAGATACCATCAGCCATTATTTGTTTCTCATGTGAAAGTATCACAAGGCACAAACAGCGGCTGGGAGAGGCTGGTGGAGCCTGGGCCACATCCATCCTGGCTGGGAGGAGCAGCTCAGCCTGTGGTCAGGGGCTGGCCACGCTCCATCCCCTGGGAGCCACCAAAGGATGGGATGGTGGCAGGACCGCTACCAGCACCAGAGGAGACCCAGCTTGGGGTTGAGTGAGTCAGCAGCCACACACCTGCTCCAAGCAGCTCCTCACCTGCTCACGGCACCACTTGGTGCAAGGGGAGAAGTTTCTTCAGCCAAGCAATTTCTTGGGTGAAAGAAAACCTCTGAGGGCTGCCCACAAATTCAGGAACAGCCATGACAGTGCCAGTGCTGTGGGAAAGAGCCACGTAGCTTGTGACTCTGCCATTTTTGGGAAGTTGTGCCTGTTGCATTATGGAGGGGGATGAGGCTGACACACCAGCACACCTTTGGGGTGACTGGAAGGGACAGTGCTCATCACTTCAGACATGGCCTGGGGACATGGGCACACAGTTCCTGTCCCCCAGCCCCAGGGAGGTGGCTGGACTGGAGCAGTGGGAGCCCCGGGCACAGAGACCCAGCCATGGCCAATGAGAGAGCTGGAGAGGCACTTTTGGCACAGGCTCAGGATGGAGCTCCCAGGATCCTTGCCCGTGGATCCAGCATGGAGCTCCCAGGATCCCTATCCATGGGCCCAGCATGGAGCTCCCAGGATCCCTATCCATGGGCCCAGCCTCCTCCATGACAGCTCCTCTGCCTCACCATGGGCACAGGCTGGGGACTCTGGGGCCATGCCGAGACTCCTGCACCAGCACCCTCCTAATAACCAGCAAAGGAAAAGAGGAGCAGAGCAGCCATCCTGGGCCCAAATATCAAAGTCAAAAAGCGTTTTGAACCCGATCCAGGCTGGCAAAGCCTCGAAAGTGGCCAGAAAAGCAAGCCCAGACCTTGATCTTGCCATTTCAAGTTTGAGAGTTCCTGGCAGAGCAGGCTGGTGGGAGAAGGGGGAGCGGAGCTGTGCTTGCCCAGACTCACCAGTACTCACATCTGAAGGGAAAGCTCATCTCAGACCTGGGAGCCGGCAAAACCCACCCCATGCTGAGGAACGCTGGGGATTAGGGAATAACTGTGTCTGCACAGGCAGGGATGGGAGCAGAGAGGCTGTGGGATGTGTCCGAGTGCGTGATCTCCCAGGTAGGGAGGGTTCGGCATTGTTTGCTTTGTGCGGGTACAAAAGGCAGAGCCTCTGTGCCCACCACAGGGTTCAAGCAGGCCCTCCCTTTCCCAGGATCCAGCAATATTATCCAGCTGCTAAAGCTCATGGAAGTGCTGAACTCTCCTTTCAAGCTCCTAAATAAATCAGAGCGGAGGGCAGGCGGCTGCGGAGGGGCTGCCGGGCAGGGGCTGGGCTGCTGCCTCCTCGTCCTGCCAGATTGCTGCCTGTGCACAGACCAAAGCCATCTTCCAGCCGCTGATTTCACATTCCAAGGGAGCAGATTAATGCCTGCAAACTTCTCAGTGGAAGCATTCAAACGCTAATTGGTAGTTGCAAGTAATTAAAGTAATTTACTCAGATTATAAAGAAATTTCTTAACAGTGATTAAGCAACTCTGGGACGTGTGTAGTTGTTTGTAATCACTCCCCCAAGGGGATTAAAGCTCTTGGCTGTGTGTAATATGTCTTGTAACACCCTATGGGTCCTGTTGGCTCATGATAGCAAAGAACAGCTTGTTGGAAGAGATATAAATCAGGCCTGTGTGCACATAAAGTACCTCACATCGGGAACAGCTCTCCTTCACGCTCCAAGCCTGGGAGCACAACTCTGCAGCGAGGGCAGACATCCCATAAACCAACCGGGCTTTGCTCCACAGGCTGGGGCTGTGTCATCAGTCACAGACACCGGCGAGGGGAGAGGCAGAAGGAAGGGCAGGGCTGTGGGGAGCACGGGGGACAGCTCAAGGCATGGCTGTGCTCCATTCTCTAACCCATAAAATAAATCCACTAAAAAATTCGAAATGGATCCGCTCACACCGGTTGATTCAGTGCTCCAAAAGTAACGGAGGAAAACTGCCAGCTCTCTGTGAAGTTGATACCTAACAGATTACACTAAACCAGAGCTAATCAGCAGATTATCACTCTGATTGTTCCATGTCCTTGTTATCCCGGCCAAGCCTCCAGACCTTGCTCAAGCCTGGATTTAGGCTCAGGGAGGCAATTCCCTCATGGAGAGCAGGGAGGAGGGAGCCCACATTGCTCATCTGTGACATAAGGATTTTTCTTGCTTGCATTTCACTTTTATTGAGGAGCTGCAGTGAAATATTCCTGTCCTAGTCCCAAAATGTGCACACAGGGCTGAGCTGGGCTCAGATTCACAGCACACCTGGAGCTGGTGTCCCTCCCATCTCTGGGAAGCTCCTTTCCTGTAAGAAGGGATCTCACAGCCAGGCCCCTCTGCCCTGCCTGGAGCAGATTCCTTTTAGCTCTGGGACTCCTGCAACTCCAGTAAGATACTTTTAGCACTTGAGTCCAGGCAATTCCCAGGGAAACATTCTGTGTGTGCTGCAGCCTTCTCTTCACGCCCCATGCCTGCGGTCTCACCATCCTGCAGCACCACCAGAATTTGTTTTTTATGTTTTATTTATTTATAGGGTTTTCCTCCATGCTGGGAGTACAGAACTGTAAATATTCCACGAGTGCTGGCTGCAGCAGGGTGCCAGTTTACCTGGGCACACAAGCGCTGAGCAAACTGGGAGCTCATCTCCACAATGACTCTGGCACAGCCAGGGTGTTTGCTTTCTGCACATTTTTGGCCGAACAAAGACAATTGTTCAATTACATTTATTTTTTTTTTTTTCTCTCTCTCTCTAAAGGCAGCACAGGAAGGATGGAACAAGCTTTGTTTGCCTGCCTGGAGGAAGGCATTGTTCCATCACGAAGCCACCACAACCCTCCGTGGCCCCACGGGGTGACCCTGGGTGTCACCAGGGCGCTGCGCTGCTCGGGACAAGCTTTCCACACTCACATATAAATAGATGCTTTATTTCTGTGCTCTGTTTACTGTGCGTAGAAATCTGATTTTCCCTAATGGTCCTTTATAAATAGTTTCCACCCACCCCCTGCTTGAAAGCTTCTCTGACTCACATTGGAAATTAGGTTCTTCCCCTCCTCGCTATTGAGAACAATTATAGCTCTTTGTTCCGCGGGAATTAAGAAGCACGAGGGCTGAATCCAGCCACATGAAAATTGTCACTCTCCTTTGTTTCTGCCTGTAATAATTATCCTGCCAACTGCTCACTGCCATCCTCAAGCCCCGGGTGCCTCGCTGAGCACCCTCCACCCTCCAGCCCAGCCTGCCCCGGCTTTGTGCTGATTCAGGTTTTAGTGGCTGCTCTTCATTCATTTACCTTTCCCTTCCATTTCCCAACGGGAATTGCATTCCCGGGGGGAAAGAGGCCTCCAGACAGGCAGGGCAGGCTCCTGAGGGGACAAAAAGGGAGCAGCCTGTCCTTAGACGAGACCTTGGGCATTGGTTGTTGCTCAGAAAAGGCTGCAGCACCTTTCCCAAGGTTTGGGCCACGCCCAAGTGAAGCCAAGTGCCCTGGCCAGGGGTGACACAGCCTCCGCCCTGGTGGGATGGGAAAAGGCATCCTGGATGGATGGATGGATGGATGGATGGATGGATGTGCAGTGGATGTGTCCCTTTGGGACATGGGTTAGTGGTGGCCTTGGCAGTGCTGGGGAAACAATGCTCTTAGAGGCCTTTTCCAAACTTAATGATTCAGTGAGTCCATGATTCCATGAAAAAGAGAGTAGGGGCAGGCAGCCAGAAGAATTGACAGAGGGATAAAATGCTTTCTCTTCCCACAAACCTTCTCCAGTGTGAAAACCCCTGTTTAAAAGAACACAACCAAACCCTGCACAAATTTTTTAAAGGATCTAAAATGACTCTCCATTGACCCCTCCAGCCACATACTCATTTTTCATTAAACTGTTCCTGGGATCTTATAAGCAGCGAGAGAGAACAAGCAGGCAAAAGGGTGAAAACAACCCAGAGGGCCCTGGGGCTGTAATAACTGAGACAGGAACATTTCAAATTATACCTTGGGTCAAAATGATTTGAGATTGATCAGAGACGAAAATTACCCCTGAGCTCCGTTGATTGTCTATGCCTTGGGTTCATCCGGAGGCTGAGTTTCTCCCACATTTTCGCTTTTCCTGGGAATGGGGATACCTTGACCTAAGTGTTTTAAGCAGCAGAGGAGAAAGGAAGGAGCCTTTGAATCCTCTACATCCACCAAATTGAAGCGGTGTCCTGGACAAATCCACCCTGAATTGTTTCCTCCCTCCCCGGGAATCCTTGTTTTGCCATTATCAAGAAAATACACTGACAAGAGCAGACTGTTCAGTAGCTGTGATTTGGGAAACAAAAGCTGGGAAGTGCTCCCAGCTCTCTGGAGCTTTGTCACTTCCACTAGAAATGGGCACTTTATTTATATAATATATATTTATAAATATATTAAAAATTATAAATATATAAAAATAATAAATATTTAATATTTAACAGGTTCCTATGCCCTGGGGACAAACTGGGACAGCCCCTCCAAGGGCTGCAGAATGGGCAATGAAAAATTGTATGGAAAATATTTATTTTATGAATAATAAAATTTGTATTAAATGCATTTATTTATATACAAGATAGTATAGATTCATAATGTATATAATTAGCATCTTATACATTAATAATTTATATAGAATCAGTATTTTATCTGTATTAATTGCTGTATATTTACAAATTTTTATCGTGTATGTATTGCATATTTTTTATTTCTATATTAGATATTTGTCAACTTTCGGCCTTCATGGTATCAGTACACCCTCTGTTGGGTACCCCCAGGTCCCCCAAGCCTGCAGGCTCAGTCTGAGCCCAGCTTGAGGAGGGAACAGCAAGGCCTGGGCAGGGCAATAGCTGCTTTTTTCCGGTGTCTGAACCCCAAATATTATCGTTTTGTTGGTCTAATGCACCAAAATTCAATGTTCTCATCTGGTTGCTTTTGCCTTGCCAATGAATAATCTGCATTATCTCGCTCTGGTCGGTATCTGATGGATAACCCTGATGACTGGACAGGCCAGCAGTGTGTTGGGATTCTCTGGGATGAGAGCTGGGATGGAACACACCTGGAGGAGGATGAGAGCTGGGATAGAATGCTCCCAGAGCAGGATGAGAGCTGGAAAGCTCCTGGAGCAGGATGAGAGCTGGGATGGAATGCTCCCAGAGCAGGATGAGAGCTGGAATGCTCCCGGAGCAGGATGAGAGCTGGGATGGAATGCTCCTGGAGCAGGATGAGAGCTGGGATGGAATGCTCCCAGAGCAGGATGAGAGCTGGAATGCTCCTGGAGCAGGATGAGTGCTGGGATGGAATGCTCCCGGAGCAGGATGAGAGCTGGGATGGAATGCTCCCAGAGCAGGAATGTCATCCCAGCCCTGGAGGATGCTCCTCCGCCCCCTCTCCCTGCACGGCTCAGACGGCTCCGCTCCAGTTCCCCCCGCGAATGTTGCGATGTTTAATCAGGTGCAAAGAAGTCGCGTTTCCCCTGGCTCGCTCTCCCAAGGATGCCTTTCCCTCCGTTTCATTCCCTCCTCTGGCATCCAGCTGGAATGCTGGCCCAGCGCTGTGTGCCTGAGGCACCCGGGCCCACACCCTCCTCCTTTCCCCAAAAATGGAGTTTTCCCACCAGCTGTGCCCAACCTTGTGGGCTTTTTTAGCTCTGAAGGACAGGACGTGGCAGGGGCTGTTTAATGGGAATTTCAGGTGATGAAATTGCAGAGGATCTCTGGAGCATCTTCTGAGGGTGGAAGGGAATGCAGATCCCTGCTCCCATCACTGCTCATCCTTTCTCCTCCTGGTCTCCTCTTTTTTCTGATGGATTTTTTTTTGTTTTTTTTCCAAACCTTAGCAGCTTCCTGGCACTTGAAAGAAGGAAAGACAGAAATGACTGTTATAAATAAATATTTAATTAAAAGGGCTCAAGCTCTCCCTTCAAGGTAAGCCTGACCTTTAATCACTGGCTCCATCCTGCTGGAGCCCCGCTGAGCTCCCAGCCCCTCCTGGATCTCCAGCCAGACCAGGAGCACACATGGATGAGGGAGATGTTTTCCCTTCCAGCCTCTGTCACTGCACTTGAGGAGCCACAGGATGAAGTTGCCGAGCTCCTGATGGCTCCCTGGGCTGTGACATGTTCAATCCCATCAGGAATTACTGCTGGGATAATGCATGATTAATCCAGCACAGAGCACCTGCTGGCTGGAGGGGCTGTGGGAAGCTATGCCACAGTGAACATGGCAGGAAAACAAAGGGGAGAATGGCTCGGGAATGCTGGCCAGGAGTGGGAAGGGAGTTCTGCAATCCTGGGATGGAGAGGAGAGTATGAGGGGTGTGAGGTTAAATGGGGTTTCCATGTGGGGCAGGGCTGTCCTGCACTGAGGATCTCTCTCCAGAGCTCCTCCACATCCAGCTCCTGTGTCCTCAGCACAGGAAGGATGTGGAGCTGTTGGAGAGGGTCCAGTGGAGATGCTCTGCTCTGGAGCCAGGCTGGGAGAGCTGGGGGTGTTCATCTGGAGAGGAGAAGGCTCCAGGGAGACCTCAGAGCCCCTTCCAGCGCCTAAAGGGGCTCCAGCAGAGCTGGAGAGGGACTTTGGACAAGGGATGGAGGAATATGGATACACTTCCAAGGGTGGGACAATTCTGCAGCCGACCTCAGGCTGCTGGGGGCTATGTGGAAGGATAGCCCCATCCATGGGGATTGTGGCTCAGCCCCACAAAACACCTCGAGCCTTCAGACTGCACTGCTCTGGTCCTGGATATAAGGAAATGATGTAGAGGTGAAACCTTCTGGATCCTGTTTCCATCCCCAGGCAAGGAGGACCTGGAGATTTATTTCTGTGGAGCCAGAAGAAAACTTCCCATGGCCCAGCCTGTCCCCACAGAGGAATGGCACAAACTTTCTAGGAAAAGCACAAAGTGGGCACGTCTGTGTTCCATGAACTTTAAGTAAAGCCTCCCCTCTCCGCAGAGCACCAGCAAACACAGTGGGAAATAAACCCAAAATTGCCCAGCAAAGCCTATAATTGCATTTCCAAACCTTCAGCCAGCAGTTCCCAGAAGTGACAGAGCAGAGCTGCAAATAAAACAGCCCTGATGGGTTCTGCATTCAGGGAGATGCTCCATGATGGCAGTGGGAATGTTTCCCCAGCTTGTAGGGATTTTCCCATGCTCCTTTTACCCCAGTAAAGTGATCCCTCTCCAGAGCTGCCTCAGCCTCCTGTGCTGGCAGGGCTCAGGTGGGATCACTGATCCCTGGATATTCCCAGCAGAGATTCCAGGCTCACACAGCTTCTCATGGGATCCAGGGCTGGGGGGGAACAGCACCAGGGGTCTGAGAATGGGCCTGGGTGGGCAGAGGGGCAGGTGGGGGCTGCTCATCACCTGCTTGGGGGACCAGCAAAGCCCAGCTCAGCACTAGAGATTTTGATGGCTCTTTGGGCCTAAGGTCCTTTTCCAGGGCCTTCTGTATTTTCCTTTTCCTCCTTTTTATTTTCTTGTTCATCTTCCTTTTCCTTTTCCCTTTCCCTTTTACTTTTCGTCCCTTTCTCTGTCCCTTTTCTCCTTTCTCCTTTCTCCTTTCCCTTTCCCTTTCCCTTTCCCTTTCCCTTTCCCTTTCCCTTTCCCTTTCCCTTCCTTCTTTATTTTCCTTCTCCTTCCTTCCTTCCTTTCTTCCCCTTTGCATTTCCCCTTGCATTTCCCTTTCCCTTCCTTTTTTTATTTTCCTTTTTGTAGTTTCCTTTCTACCCCTTTGCATTTCCCTTTCTCCCTTTTCCCTTTGTCCCTTTTTCTTTTTTCCCCAGGATGACACGGTCTCCCAGGCCCTCCCTACAGCCAAGCACAGATGTCACCAAAGACAAGTCCCAGTTCTGCCTCTCCAGCCAAGAGCAAGGTCAGAACATCCAGAGGGCTCTGTGGGAACACCAACCTCCTCCTCCAAGCCCAAAATCCTCCATGGGAGTGGCTGCTGTGGGACCAGATGGGGACACTGGCATCTGTCCCACTGCCCTGCTACACTGGACCTGCCTGTGCCCCCCAAATCTGGTTCTCCTCAAACCAGGCTCCCCCCAAACCAGACTCCCCCTGCAGGGTCCATTGGGCAGCCAGAACCCACAGAAAATGCAAATGGCTTTTACAGTCATTATCCCAAGTAAGCTGTGCTTTAATTCAGTTTTAATTAAAAGGGGGGAAAACTTGCCCAGCTAAACAATTTCCAAACGGACGATGGGTCAGAGCAACAGAGAATTCCTTTCACCCAACTGGCCCAACGTTTTGAAACTTTTAATTAAAAACACCCCAAGTTTTGGCCCAGTAAATTGCCCAGAGCCCACAGGCCTTTGAAGAGGTGTAATTAGGGCTGTTGGGCCCCCGTAGGATGCTCCAGGTGGATAAACTCCTGAAAAAGGGCTCCTGTGTGGTGGTGGGCTGGGAGGGTCTGTGCAGGAGCCCCCTCCCAGCAGATCCCCATCCCTGGGTCACCCCTGAGTCACCTGAGGCTCAGGTGAACACATCCTGTGGCTTCTTCTGCTGCAGGACGGGGAGGAAGCAAAACCCAGCTAGGGGATTTTCCATCTGAAATCCTTCTGCACGTGTGGGATCTGCATGCAGGGATGCAGGAATACAGGGGTGCAGGGATGCAGGAATACAGGGGTGCAGGGATGCAGGGGTACAGGGGTGCAGGGATGCAGGGGTACAGAGGTGCAGGGATACCATTTTTAGGGATGCTCTCTTGCTTTCCTGTCACAGCAGGATCTCCATGACAAAGCCACCACTGCCTCTTGGCAGCCTTCATAAAGAAAACAAAGGAACCAAGGTCTGTCCCAGATGATTCTTCAGGTCAGTGTTGGGACACCCAGTTTTCCATTCCCAAGTTTGGGAACTAAACCTGATTATTCCAGGTTTGGAAACAAGGCCAGGTTTCCTAAAGTGCTCGGCAGCCTCTCTTTTTTCCAGTTTTCTTTCAAAATAAAACTAAAATGAAGGAGTCCTTGCAGCAATGGAAGTTTCTGGGACTTGTTTCTGGACATCCTGAAATGGATCCAGGCTGGAATGGCTTCAAATGGAAGAGAAAGAGTAGATTTAGATGAGATACTGGGAAGGATTCTTCCCTGTGAGGATGGTGAAGCCCTGGCACAGGGTGTCCAGAGGAGCTGTGGCTGCCCTTGGATCCCTGGAAGTGTCCAAGGCCAGGCTGGATGGGGCTTGGAGCAAACTGGGATAGTGGAAGGTGTCCCTGCCTGTGATAGGGGTGGGACTGGATGAGCTTTGAAGTCCCTTCCAGCCCAAACCATTCCATGATTCTCCACTTCCATTACCCCTTTCCCATGTCAGATTCACATTCAGCTGCCTCCCCCCACCACAGATCCCACAGCTCTTCCCCATCCCAGAGGGACCTGAGGAGTGGACTTTGCACTTCTGCATGGGAATGAAACACTAGAGCATTGATTTTTCTAGGAGAAGAAGCCATTCCAGAGTTTCCACCCAAATCTCTGCTGCAGCTTTGAAGTGAGTGTGATGCTCTCAGAGTCAGGGAGAGGAATTGAGTCAAGGATCCCCCGAGCACAGGAAGGTCCCTCCTGCCATTGGGTGGGAAGGCAGAAACAGAAAATACATGGAAGAAATCGGAACAAGGAGACAGGAAAACACAAGTGGCTGCACAATAACATTAAAATAAAAAAAAAAAAACCAAAAACAAAACTAAAAACCAAACCAAAACAAAATAAAAAATCCTAAAAAAATAAGCAGAGTGTGTTAGAGATGGAGCTGTTCCAGGAATGAAAGCGCTGTGACGGGCAGGTGTTGATGCCACCAGGCATAACAGCAAAGAAAGGAAAATCAGGATAGTGTGGGGGTTTTTTAGCATTTATTCCAAAAACACTTGCTGAACATGGTGCAATGTCTTTGATATGAAGGTTAATTGAAAGAAATGGTACAGACCCCTTGGAACTCAGTCTGAAATAGCTCCAAAGAAGGAAAATTTGGGGCAAATAAAGAAGACAAAGGAAGACAAAGGAGTGGAAAAGCAGAAGATTTAAGCCAGACTCAGGGGAAGAGAGGAGCTGCACACCTGGCTCACACCTGGCTGTCCCCACACCCCCTCTTGCACTGGGGCACTTTGTGGGGTACCCTGGGTGTTACCCTAGAAATACCACATGGAAATACTGCAGGATTTTCCCTGCCTGGTGATTCAAGGCAGAAAGCAAAGGGAAAAGGACATAAAATTACAGCCAGACTCAAAACTTCCTGCTCAGGCCTTCACTGGAGCCGTGGCACAGGTCACAAGCTGCTGTTCGAGGACAGTTTTCAAGGCTGTAGATCCTGTTTAATATTCTCCTCCCAGGCCTCTTTGTTCCTCCAGGCTCGGGCCAGAATGAGAAATGAAAACCCTGAGCTGGGAAAGCCAGCAACAATTCCTGGGGGCCTGCAAATCCAGCGAAAATCACCGTGGGGTGCAAACACCAGGGGAGAACTCCTGTGCCGTGGATTCAGAGTGAGTTCAGGATCAAAAGTGTTCAGGACAGAGCTCGGAACTGCTGCAAGCTGCTCTGAAAATTCCTGCCTCGTCTCCAGCCAGCACTTCTCCCATTTGGCTGCCAGCATTCCCAAAACCTTGAGATCTCTGCTCGCAGGACATGGGTGAGCTCCAGCTCCCACACTTGGAAGCTCTCGGCGTTCTCCTCGCTGTGCACATCCCGACATCCAGACACGGCCCCCCCGAGCCCCCCGAACACGCCCCGGCCACGGCTCCCAAATCCCGGGAGCGTCTCTTGGAGAACGTCTCTCTCCCCTTGGCTCCATCGCCAATATTTGAGCTGTGCTGTAATTGGCCATGGAAGCCTCATGGCGTTGATGTTCGCCTTGATTAGCCGAACGTGCAAAGCACTTACAATGCAAATTTCCCTTTAAAATTCCGTTTCCTGCGAGCCCTCAATGAATCAGCTGCGGAGATCTCCCACTGAGAGCTCTCCTGCCAGTAAAAGTTGATAGTGCTAATGTTTGTGGAGTGGGAGCGCACAAGGGGGAAGAAGCACTAAAGCAAACTCATCCAAAGCGTCAAATATTTGCAGGAAAATGCGCCCATTCTCTGCCCCGCTGTCCCGATTGTCGCCCCCCGCCCAGCTGATCGCAGCCGCCCCCCAGCTCTTCCTTTCAGCCCCAAGATGCAGCTGTGTTTTCTTTGTTCGCACTCCCTTTGCAAACGCTGCTCTTGCCTTATTGAAGTCTTTGAAAAAATATTCTGTATAGAAACAATTCTGCCGACACATCAGATTTCTCCGGGCTGCCTCTCCCCGCTCCTGCCTCTCCCATTTGCATGAGAATGGCCGGGATGCTTCTGCAGCCATCACCTGGCACCGGGCTCTGCTGCCCTCCCCGTGAGGTCATTTCCTCTGCTGTGATGTCACCGGCCTCAGGGACACCTTGCTGATGGCAGGAGAGGAGCAAGGCTCTGGCAGCTCCCCAGGACAGGGATGCAGGCTTGGCTGGCACAGAGATCCCGGCTCTTTCCTTCCCAGACTGCTCCATCCCAGCCACTTCCATCCTCCCTGTGTGTCCCTGCCCCCAAAGTTTCCTGTCCCCCACCACAGGGGATAACTGTGAGGGCTGTGACCGGTGCAGAACATCATCACCTTCTGGAAATACTGGTTTAAAAAGGGCCTTTTTCCAGGCAGGGCCTTCCTGGGGAGAGCAGGACAAAAGGAGCAGGAGGAGGTCAGGGCCCTGCACGAGAAGAGAAGGATGGGGAGGGACTTCCCCGAGAGGGGGGTAATTAATCACCACAAACTCTGCTCTGCCAAAGCAGAGTCCAGCAGTCCCACTGCTGCCTGCAGACCTGGAGGGGGTCCAGGTCTCATATCAAGGATTGGTCTCAGACTCTGGGCTGGGAGGATCTGCTGGGGGCTCTGTCCTGCATGGCACAGGATGTGGAAATGTCTCTAAAGCTCTGTGATGGTTTTTACACAAGATGGACATGGCTCTCTTCGTGTGGGCCAGCTCCTCTGCCTCACTGCAAGGCTTCCCAGTGTCTTTGAGGTCTGGCTAAAGTGTGCCACCATTCCCAGATATTCCCATGGGACCTACCAGCTGCAGCAGTGTGTCCTTCCCCGTGTCCCACTGAATGTCCCACTGAACCCTCCTGGGAGTCCAAGGTGTGGGATGGACAGCAGGTCAGCAAGTTCCACCAGCCTGGCATTCCTGCAGGGCACCATCCACATACCCAGGACTGGCAGAAAATCCATCCTGGGAAAATTCCTACCCTGCTTTTCTAGGGATCCAAACCATTCTAGGCTGAAAGTACGAAAGAATCTCACCAGACTGCCTGGTGCAGGGACCATCTGAGCTCTAGGTGTTGAGATAAAAAGCTGCTCCTCACAGGCCCTTCTGTGAGAGCTGAGGATCTTTCCTGCCTCTGCCCACTGCTCCTCCTTCTCTCATGGCACCACTGGATCCAGCCATCCCCTGGTGTCCCACCCCGTGTCCTGGACAGGCTGTTGGACATCACGTCACACCCTAAACTCGCTGCTCAGCCAGAGAAAAGCCCCAAAGCTGGAGCCAGTTCATCCTGCCTGTCCTCCCCCTCCCTCCTGGAGCAGAGGCCAGAGCAGGCAGGGTGGGCACAGCCCAGGCTGGGACCCCCCAGCCAGCAGCACGAGCCAGCTGTTTGTGCCCCATGGCAGGCAGGGAGCCCAGGTATGATCCCAGATCCAGCTGATTTAGAGCCTGCCATGTTCTAAATCTCCCGTTACTGCCATGGCCTCAGCTTTTCCTTCCTTTGTTTTCCAGATGGTATTTTTTCCATCTTATCTTCTTTCATCAAACTCTTGTTTCCTCCTTCTGGAATCACCACATTCCTGATCTATATGCAGATTAAACCCCGGGAACAGATGCTATTGTCAACTTTTATTAGTTTATTGCATAAGAAAGGACCATATCTTTACAGTCATGATATAAAAGAAGACTCATCCTAAGTCTCATCTCCTGGAAGTGACAGCAGGAAAACAAAGGCTCTTCTGCACTGGAGCCACAGTCACAAATCAGGAGCTGTGTGTGGATCCCCAAGACTTTGGGAGGAGCAGAGGGATCTGGGGCATGAGGGACTGCACCAAGATTCCAGAGCTCAGTGCTGAGCTTCCTGGGAACCTCAGCCCCGGGAAAGGTGAATGATGGAGCCACTTGAGCAGTTTGTGTCACCCTCTCGATTTGTGCTCTGCTTAAAGAGCTCTCCCCGGGAGCTGAGTCCCCATCAGGGCACGGCTCTCCCCCATGCTTTGCCTCCTCGCTGGCTCTGCATTTACTGTTTACACACAGGCCTCCAGCTGCAGCTCTCATGCTGCAAAAATCATTCAGTGCTCTGCTCAGTGAGAGATAAGAGAGGCAGGAGAGCTGCCAGCTCCACAAAAAGGGAAGGGAGGGAAGGTACCCACAGCCTTTCTTCCCTCATGCTGGTTGGGAACTTGAGCCAAGGGAAAACACCTCCAACTAATGGAGCATTTGATATTTACTGGACACTTGGGTTAGAGGGGTGTGGTGAGTCCATTCCACATGACAATAGAACCTTTCCTTTCCTTTCCTTTCCTTTCCTTTCCTTTCCTTTCCTTTCCTTTCCTTTCCTTTCCTTTCCTTTCCTTTCCTTTCCTTTCCTTTCCTTTCCTTTCCTTTCCTTTCCTTTCCTTTCCTTTCCTTTCCTTTCCTTTCCTTTCCTTTCCTTTCCTTTCCTTTCCTTTCCTTTCCTTTCCTTTCCTCTTTCCTTCCCTTCCCTTCCCTTCCCTTCCCTTCCCTTCCCTTCCCTTCCCTTCCCTTCCCTTCCCTTCCCTTCCCTTCCCTTCCCTTCCCTTCCCTGTGACAGAGATTTAGCAGTGCTGGTTCCAGGCCAGACCTGTGCCCCTCTGCAGCTCCTCCCTGACATTTTCCTGTCACCCTCCAGCTCTCCCCAAATCTCTGCTCCCTCTTTTCCCCCTTGCCAAGGCCTGACAAGCTGTGGCAATTGGAAAGGAGCAGGGGCCCTGGAGAAATGCACATGTAGGGTGCAGGAGAGGGAAGCAGGAGTGGGGAAAGCATCAGAGCACTCAGAGATGTCTCCCCTGATGGAATCCATTTATTTTCCCAGTCCCTGCCGGGATGTGCCAGGCTCTGGGAGCACCCACTCCATCATGGGTGGTGTTCTGAAGCTCTGCAGTCCTGAGGTCTCTGTCTTGTCCCTCTTGCCCTGAGTCCCAGTGATGGACACTGAACAAATCCCTGTCAGCTCCCCACAAGAGAGTTTAAAAAGCATCAACAGAGCAATTTCCTGCTGCTTGCAGGGAGCAAACCCAAGTGGAAGCAGAGCAGAGGGAATGCAGGAGAAACTGGGCTAAGCTGCGCTTTCGGGAGCAGCCGGGTTTACATTCGATGCTGTTTTCCTGGCAGCCATCCCGGAGCCTCTGCCGTGCCAGGGCTGCTGGGGAGGGGAGCTGGGGGTCACGGGGGAGCTGGGGGGGCTCTGGGGAATCGCTGCTCCCTCTCCCTGCTGGGATGGAACTGGGTTAATAGGACAGGCATTTTTAGGGCTGACTGGCCAAGCCAGTGCTGCTGCTGGTGCTTAACCTGGAGGCCACACAAACCAGGGGAAGCAGAGCTCTCCCAGAAATGAGATTTTCTTCCAAGCACTCATTTTTATATTTGCATTTCCCAGCCCTGTGCTGGAAGTGAGGCACCCACCCAGCTGGGTACCCACCCTTCTTTATCCTCACATTTTTCTGGGTCGCAGCAGCTCAGGGCAAAGACAAATCCCAGTCCCAGATGGACTCTGTGTCTCTCCCAGCCTGGGAGCAGTTGGCTCACAGAGTGCCTCTTTCCCCCCTATCCCTCTGAGCCAACCTCAGCTTCGGGGGGATTATTTGACTCCTGCATTGTTCCAGGCACTGCAGTGACCACAGGGCCCAGCAGCTCCTGCAGGTGAGGCTGCAGATCCCTGGAATACTTGGAAACACTTAACTCCATTACCCAGGCACTTCCACGCTCGCTGGGCTGCAGCTGAAGCAGAGCAGCTTCAGCAGGGAAGCACCGAAGGCAACTTCTTGTCAGTGTGATTTGAAGTGACACTTCCTTTCCTTCCCGGCAGCTCTGAGAGACCTCCCGCTCTCCATAGCTCTGCTTTGGTCCTCGGGTTTTATCTCCCGAAATTCCCTCGTGCTGCAGCACTGGTGGGTGTGATTCAGCCTGCTCTCAGCTCGAGTGGCCTCACAGTGACAGGCAAAAAAAAAAAAAAAAAAAAAACGAGGAAAAGAGGACACAGCGATGATCCCTGTCAGCAGTGACATGTGGCTGTCTCTGAAAGTGGCTGATGTCATCTCTCCCCCTTCCCAAGGAAGCACGAGCTGTCCCATGGAGCACAGGGATCAGAGGGGCTTTGTCACTGTCCCCATCCTGTGCCCAGCTCTCAGTGCAGGGGGGATCTGCCCCATCCCCAGGGACCACATCCTGCACCTGCAATTTCATGGCTTGTGCAACCTGCACTCCAGGCATGTTTACATGAATTCCAATTGGAATCTGCATTCCAGCACGGACTGAAGCTTTGTCTTGCACCCAAAGCCTTTGGTTTCCTTTTTCCTTCTCTTTTCCCCTTGTTGAGCTCCATCCCAATGTCCCCAGGCTGAGACTGGCAGGCACGAGGTGCAGCAGGAGGGAGGTGACAGGAACCTGTGGCAGGCTGGGAACAGCCATTGGCTCCTGGGCTCAGCTGGGATGGGAGCTGGATCCCAGTTGTTGATTGCAGGGATTTGGAACAGGCTGGATTGAGTAATGGGCTGTAATTTGGTCCAGGTTTTTCAAATACATTGATGGATATCCAAAAAGGAAAAAAAAGAGGACAAGCTCTGTGGAGATTGCTGGGAGGAGGCAGAGCAGGGCTGTGTCTCCATGAACTCCTGGGCTGGGTTCTCCTGGGGCAGCTCCTCATAGCAGCCACCAGCTCAGCAAATCCCAGCTGGATCCTCTGCAGGGGCTTTGGGAAGGGCTCAGGGCTGGGAGCTTTTTGCACCTCTCATCAGCCAGCTGGCACAAAACTGCTTCCCACCACTGCTTCCCAGCCTCCCTGGCTTCCCTGGAGCAAGGTTTGATCCTGATGCACCAATGGACACTTCTTTCCCTTCCTAAAAGCAGGTCCCAAAGGCAGAGCCCAGGCTGGCCCCAAGCAGCCCAAACACATCCATCTTCCTCTCCCTTTGTATTTTCCCTGTGTTTTTCCCCTCTTCTGCATCCTCTGGGATCTCCACATCCAGAAAACAGGAAGATCACAAGCAGAGAGGCAGTGCTGGGCTGGTTTGGGGTGTTTGGTTTTGCACCACAGCAAGGCTGGAGGGTCTCAGGTATAGGGGGACAAGGAACATCACAGAGGGAGCCCATCACAGCCTCTGGAGCTGGGGGGGCTCCCGGCTGCGTGCTGGGGGAGGGAGAGTTTCAAAGGAACTCATCCCAAGGCCACATCTGCTGCATGCGTTTAAAACAACTCATTAAAGTTCCTGAAAGGCCTAAAAAATGAGTAATTCTCTAAATGAAGGAGGCTATAATAGCCTCTAACAAGCTGTAATCGGAGGCTGGTGAGCACCTCCGGAGCTCGTGGGCTGGAGGGGCCCCCCCGCCCCCAAAAACACGAGGATGGAACACGGGACCATGGGGGTGGACATGGGCACGGGCAGGGAGACTGCCAGCAGGAAAACGTGGGGAGAGGGGAAATAACAGCCAGGAACAAACAGATTTCAAGGGAAACAGCAAAGACTCCAGGAGATGGATGGGAGGAACTGGGCTCTGGTTGTAGTGGGGGAACCATACCACCCTCCAGGGCTGGGTTTGTCCTGCTCTTATGGGCAGGGGGGGCCTTCTCCTTTCCTTCCAGCCAAAAATACCAAGGCACAGGAGTCCAGCAGGGAGGAGGAGGTAAAATAGCCCAGGGAAATCTTGGGTAGCTTGTGCACAGTCCCCACAGCTCCAGGGGATGGTGGGAGCTCCTTGTCCCCCACTGGGAGATCCCGTGGCCAGGATGGAGGCCAGCCCATGGTGGCAAGGGGGATGCTCTGTGGGGTGCCACAGTTGTCTTCCAGCTGGATCTGGTGCTCTGAAAATTGTCAGAATTGCTTTTCCTTCTCCACCAACTCCACCTCAGCACGCACCACCCCTTCCCCAAACACCTCCTGCTGCCACATCAGCATCAGCTGGGGATGGAGCCACCAGCCTGCACCAGGCCTGGGCTGCCTTCCCACTGCCAGCGAGCAGATGACATTTCCCTGGGCTCCCAAAGAACTGGAGCACATTGGAAATTCAGGATTCAAGATGTTCAGCTCTTGTGAACAGCTCACGCTTCTATACTGGGAGATGATGCACCAGGCTCCTGGCACAGCTCCGTGCTCTGACATCATGGAGGGACATCACTCATGGAGCTGTGCCTCAGCCCAAGCCATGGCCCACCCACTCCTCTGGGGCTGCTGTGTCCTTGGGGTGAGGATTTTCCCAGTGGGGAGGGGATTTGGGGTGGGAATTTGGGGTCTGGTGCAGCTCCTGCCTGCCCAGAGATGATGTTCCTCTTGTGAAGGAGGAGCCAGTGGGATGCACAGGAGATAAAAAGGGCAATCAGAGCTGTGCTCCTGGCAGGTCTGGAAACATTTCACATGTTCTTCTTTGTTTCTTAAAGCTCTAGGCCCGGGCAAAACAGGTGCAAAATGAAGGTTTTGTTGGAAAACAACCTCATGGGCATAGGGAAAGAAAACATGGGAAACAGGAGCAAGGTGTCCCCAGAGCACCCTGAAGGGTGGGGGCAGAACCCCATCTGCCTTGCTCCATCTCCTGGAGAAGCACATTAGGATTTCTCTCAAACAGTTTTTGGGTGGGTCTTGACTTTCCAGTCTCTCAGGTTGTCATTGGGGTGTTATTAAACAAAACCATTTATCTGAACCTGGGGTGTCTCTGCTCCCTTGGGAGTGTTACTGCAGGCTGGGCCCCTCTGGATTTCCTCTGCCTGAGGTCACCTATGCCTGAAATAGGACCCCTGGGTGATCAGATGTGTCCCAGCAGACTTCAGGGCTGCTGAGGTGTGAGCTCCTCCAGGAGCCCCTGCAGTGCTCTCTCCTCCCTCTGGAGCAGGCACCATGCTTGGATGTGATCCTTGGAAGCACCGTGGGGTACAGGCTGATGTCATTGCTGCTGTCAGGGCGGGGGTTTATTTATACAATTGTCAGAATTAAATTCCAGTCAGTCATCCAGGTGTCCTGTCCAAGAGGAAGGTCAGGGAGAGAGGAAAGGAAATGTGAGAGAAACAAGAGAGGCTGTGAGATGCACAGATGTATCCTCCAGCCTGTCCATGTGAGCACTGCTCCTGGGCATGGAATGGGATTGTGCATGTGCAGGAGAGAACACAGACCATGAACAGCACAGGGACAGCACAGGGACAGGAGCCTCAGGGCCCCTCCAGGGCTGGCACACGTGGATGACATCCCTGTGCCCCTGGGACATTGTCCCTGCACACCTGAGACAGGACCGGGAGGGAGGAAGGAAGGAAGGAAGGAAGGAAGGAAGGAAGGAAGGAAGGAAGGAAGGAAGGAAGGAAGGAAGGAAGGGTTTCTTTGCCCTTCCTTGGATTAGTGCTACCCCAGGAGGAATGAACAGGGCTGGGATATAAAGATCTGGATGATGCCCTCGATCTGGGAATGCGGGGAGCACCCACCCTGGAGGGCTCCCACCCTATCCATGAGGTTGTGATCTTGATATTCCCAAGCCTTTGGGCTCCAATGCTAACTGGAGCCTTGGACCACCTCTTCTCCACCCAGAGGCAAGTTTCTCTGGAAACCAGGGAACAGGGGAAAATCCTCCCACCTCCCAGCTGCCCGCATGGCTCATGGCTCCAGATCTGCCTTCCTCCCCCTCTCACACCTCCCTCCATTTCTGCAAGGCCCTGGGAGATGTTAGATCATTTTCCCAGCTCCTCCAGGTGTCCATGAAATTAGCTGCAGATTCCTCTTTGGAAAGGGGAGCAGCAGTGAGGAGGAAACCTGAATCCACAGTGGTGCCCTCTCCCCGTGGTTTTCCTGGGCAAGAGGAGCAGCTCTGTGGATGGCAGGAGCACCCAGGGCTGTGCCAGGGCCTCTCTCCAGTGGGATACCCTGAGAAGGGAAACAGCTCCCACCTTCACCTATGAACACTCAGGACCAGTGTCCCCATTTGGCTCCTGTTTCACTGGAAGCCACCACTCTTTGGGGAGTGTGGGGAGCAGTGAGGATGGGGAAACCTTCAGGTCTGGCCAGAGGTGCAGGTCTGGCCCAGAGCCCCCCTGGCAGAGCCTGTGCCCTGCAGGTCATCCCTGTCCCTGCACGGAATATTCCAGGTGGCTGTGCCGGCTCTGTGCATGCGGAGTGTGAAGCCGTCAGGGCTGGAGGGAGCAAACAGCTCCATCAGGCACAGGGAGAGGGATGGTTTGAGGATGAGGTGGTGGCCAGCAGCAGGTCTGCCCTGGATCTTCATCACGTCTGAATGTCAGAAATCTGCCGGCTGGGGGAGAGGGACGGGGCTGGGGCAGGTGGAGATGCTGGGGTGCAGAAGGAAGGGGGTGCAGAAGCCAGAGCCAATTCCTTCTCTTCTTCTGTTTCCTTTTTGTGCAGGCAGGAATGATCTCATGTTTTGTCTAATCTAAATTCTGTCAAGCAAGCAGGGAGCAGAAAAAAAAGAGACGGAAAGCGAGCAAGGGAAAGCTGCACAGTTAATAAAAATCTGCCAGACACATGTTCCCTGAGTCCAGGCAGGGGAGGGGGAGCTGGGATGTACAGAGCCTTGGGAGAGAACGGGAAGGAGGGCTGGGGTCTGTGACCCCCCCTGTGCTGAGATTCATCCTCTCCCTCACCTGGTGAGAGCTTTTCAGCCAAGGCACGGCCACCCTGGGGTCCCTGTCACAACCTGGCTGGGCTCGCTGGTGGCTGCCACTTGGGTTGGTGGCCGCAAGCCCCTGTGTCCCTTTACCTGTGTCTCCAATGCCTCCCAAGGTCGTTAGGAAGGAAGGAATGCCAAACACACCAGCAGCTTCCCTTCCTTCCTTCACATGGCACGTTTGCTCTGCGCTGTCTCACTCACTAAATCACAGAGCGGGACAGACGCTCCCTCGGACGTGCGTGTGGAGGGAGCCTGAGGGAAGGCTCAGAAAAGCCTTTGCTTTTCATTCTCATCCTCCAAAAAGCTTTTCTCACCTGATAGATTTCACCGACTTTTGTTTTCCTTCGCGCAGCATCCGCGCGAGGAGGAGCGCGGGGCTGTGGGAGGCACGGCCGGGAGGAGCAGCGGGGCTCGGGGGCACGGCTGGAGACACTGACACTGTCACAGGGGGTGGCTTTGCTTTGAAATGCGGCTTTTCTCAGCCAGAGCGGTTCCTCTCCTGGCGACAGAGACGTTTGTGCCAGCAGAAAGGGGGAGGTGTTATGGGGGCAGGAAGGGGAGGCGGGAGGTGGGAGCAGCCCAGCTTGTCCCCTGGCTGGCTTGTGGTGGCAAATGCTTGTCACATCGTCTTTGTGTCACGTCCACAGTCAGCTGCCAGTGTGACAACTTCCCAGGGGAGAGGAGTCCTTGCCAGTGTCCCTGTCAGAGTCCCTGCCAGTGTCCCTGCCCGCACGGTGTCTTCTGGTTCATCTATGTTGCCTCATCACAGAGCTGGGTGGCTCCAGTGTCCTCTAAAAGCAGCAGAGTCACCAGCAGGACCATTCAAAGGTGGCCTCTCCACTGGTGTCTCCAGGAGCTGCTTCCAGGTTTGCTGGTACCCAGCTGCTGTTTGGCACTTGCTGCAGATGCCCATCCCAGATGTGTCCAGGGATGCTCTGTGTCCCCCTCCATCCTCCCCACAGCGACATGGCCCAGGAGGGGCTGTGAGGGGACGGGGTGTGAGTGGTTTGAGGAGAACAATTCAGTCCCACGCAGCACGGAGGGAGCAGAGATGGAGACCAGAGAGTGCAAGGAAAGAGCTCTGATCGAGGTCTCCAAATGAGGATCCTGAAATACATTCCCAAGCCACAGAAACCACACTGGAAAATTGGCTTCGGGTTCCGTGCTGCCAGGGATGGAGAGGGGGCTCGGCAGAGCCCAGATGGGGCCTCTTGGTGTCGATTAACTAAACAAACAAACAGCGTTGCCCTAATGAGCTCCGGCTCCGAGGGGAGGAGGGGACTGGGACCGGCTGCCACCGCTGCCATGTGGCTGTCCCGCAGTCAGGCAATTCCCGTGGCCATTCAGGGATGACATTCCCCGATCCCTCAGCGTGGTCCGCAGGAAGCGGGGGATGCCATCAGCATCTTCCCGCATGGTTTGGCCTCTCACATTCCTATTGTTTTACCGCAGGACAAAGTGTTCAAACCCTGTGTCCCTCTGGGATGGATCTTTCACAGCACGTTTCCAAGAGGGGACACGGATTTTATCCCGTACAGGCACTGGGGACCTGGGTGGCTCTGCTGGGGTGTCCCCTCAGGGTGAACTCTGTGCTACCCCACTCCCAGCCCTGCCCCTCCACCCCGGAGCCAAGCGGGAATCACACCAGCACTGGGCTGCTTGTAATAAAATCCCAGCGCTTGTAAAACCCCTTTCAAGTGAGACCCCAGATGGCATTTTCCCCTCTCTGCCTGCCCGCAGCAGTGACAGAGCCAGACCTGTGGTAACTGAGCTGGGGCTCCACTCCAGGGGCTTTTCCCCACTCCCTCTTCACCTTCTTCCCACCTCTGGGGTCATCGAATTTCCCAGTTAACTGCTGGTGCTGGGAGAGACCCCACCCCCAGCCGGGACCCTCTGCTCCTGCCATGGGGAGCAGGAGGGGAGCACGACCCACCCTGGTCCTCAGCACCTCTCCAAGTCCTCAGGGATGCCAAAGGTCCCTTCCAACCCAAACCATTTTGTGATTCCATGCACTGCCCAAAGTGTATCCATTCAATAAATACCTATTTTATTCCTTTTGCTCTGTCTAGTCTCTGTTCCAGGTCAGCCTTTCCAGGCAACGGTTCCATGATTCTCATTACCAACAGGCTTTCACACGGTTTGTGTGCACCCAAGAGCTGAACACACGACACAAGAAGCACAAAAGCTCGAGGGAGAGATGGGTGCTGGTGCCAAGGTCCAACTGATTTTCCATCATAGTTATTTACAGTACCCTGGGTGTATCCCTGGATCTCCCTCATGCTCCAAACATCCTGGTTTTCCTGCTGTTGTCCTGAAACACAAGGTGGTTTCAGGGGCCTGGTGTGCTGGGGCAGTAATGAAACCCGTCTGGGAGCGATCGCTTCTTTATCTCCCCACTCCGTGTTCCTGAGGACCACATTTTTTAATTTGTGTTGGATAAACAGTATGGGATTGTGTACGCAAAGAAGCTCTAATTATCCCCTCGGGTTGTGTTTCCTTAAAGGAAATGAACTGGGCAAGGAGTTCCCTCTGGAGAGGCGCACCGGAGCAATCGCTTCCAGATTTCTCCCAGTGCCACGAGAATCCTCAGCTCC
Organism: Sturnus vulgaris; assembly: GCF_052056855.1. NCBI lineage: Eukaryota > Metazoa > Chordata > Aves > Passeriformes > Sturnidae > Sturnus > Sturnus vulgaris. The sequence goes on along the minus strand of NC_142256.1, from coordinate 10,944,746 downwards.
AGCAGCCCCCAGGAGAGCAGAGGGTGCTGTGTGCTGTCCTGGGGACTGCCATGTGGACATGGGGGGCCTTCCTGCGGGAATAAACTCATAAAAAAATCTTGGGGGCCTCCACCACAGTGGGGGGAAGGAGACCAGAGCCTTGGGAAGGAGTTTGGAACCTTGTGCAGCAGGGGAGTGGATCAGGCAGTAGGATCTGCCCTCCCCAACAGCCTGGGGCATCCCTGCCTTTGCTCCCCTGTCCTGCAGACTCGATCCCACCACCCAGCTCTGCTCCATGACACAGAATTCTGGAATGGTTTGGATTGGAAGGGACCTTAAAATCACTCAGTTCCACCTCCTGCCATGGGCAGGGACACCTTCCACTATCCCAGGGTGCTCCAAGCCCCATCCAGCTTGGCCTTACTTCCAGGGATGGAGGATGGAGCAGCCACAGCTTCTCTATGCCTGTGCCTGGGCCTCACAATCCTCACAGGATGAATTCCTTCAAGGAAGGATTCCTTCCCAATATCCCATCTAACTCTGCCCTCTGGCAGTGGGAAACCATTCCCTCATATCCTGTCCCTCCATTCCTTATCCACAGCACCTCTCCAGCTCTCCTGGAGCTCTTGCTGCTGTAGAAATGCCACTTTGTGTCCTCACAGAGCCCAGGTTCTCTGGGCAACTCCTTAAGCCACAGCTGCTCCGAGATAACCCATAGGCATCATCTGCCCATATGAGGGAGCTGATCCATGAATCCCTGGTATTTATCCCGCTCCATGACACTCACCAATCTCTATTTACACTGCTGACAGCAGCTCTGGGCTATTTTTAGGCTTAACTGCTGATTGTATCATCAATGTTCTGGGCAGTTAACTTGGCAGCAGGGGAGTAAATTCCAGGGGCTTCACCCCTCTGGGGACCTGACATCCAGCCCTGCCCATGGAAAGTGGAATCCAAGGTGGATCCTCCTCTTATCCGGTGGCCTCCATGGATCATCTCTTAACTGTGCTGATGGGCTGCTGGGGATGGCACCAGTGCTCAGGGAGGACTCTGAGCCCCCTGAGCCTCCTGAGCCCACTGCCCTTCCCAGGAGCTGGATTTTATCATTCCTGGACTGAGAGCCAGTTGCTCTGTAGGCATCAGTAGGGTCAGGCAGAGCCAGACTGGGATTCTGTGAGGGATACAGGGGCTCCAGGGGTTGGAATGAGCCCAGATCGGGTGGGAGGATACAGAGTTTTTGGGGAGATCCCAGAGTTTTGGGGGTTTGTGCAGGAGTTAGGTGGAAGGAAAGCCTGGCAGTGCTTTGAGGTCCCTCCCAAGTGTGAGGAAGACGAAGTGGACCACACATGGATGCAGAGTGGATGGGTGTGGATGGGAAGTGGGGAGATGTCGGCCCCTCGCTGTCCCCAGCCCCCCCAAAGCCCCTCCTTTGTTAGCAAACTGCAGTGAGGGGCCACGGCTGTCCCAGTGTAACCCAAACCCATTCCCGGGGCTTGCTCGCTGGGAACCGGCTCTGCCCAAGGATTTAAATTCAATTTGTTTTATTGAAGTTTCTTTATTTTCCCCCAACCAATGCATCAAACTCTCACTTTACTGAGATCAGCTGCTCTCGGCCTTCCCTGACACCCCCCACTCTGCTCCCCCTCCTTCACCCCCCACATCCCAGTGTCTGGATGAGCCTCTAATTCTTTCTCCTCTTTCAAGCCCACCAACGCTTCCTGCAGTATGAGCCGTAGAAATGCCATGAATTTCCTTTGTGTTCCTGCATGAAAAAGGCGGAGGGGGGAAGGAGGAAAAGCACAGCGCGTGGCAGCGCTCGGGCTGACAATAATCTCTGCGGTTTTTCTCCCAGCCCCAAGTTTATCCCTGTGCAATTCAGCGTAGGAAAGCTAATAACGATGTGTCAGGAAGAGCTGATGGATATTTGCAGAGTTGAGCAGCGGGGCCAGCGCTGCTCCTGCTCTCCCACCCAGGGCTTAGTCCGGACTGGAGACTCTGGCCCTTTCATGCTTTTTAATATTAGTGATTTATAGGGGCGGTGTCTTTTATTTTTGAGGCTTACTTCATTCCCCTTCCTGCCCACGACCCCCAAAACCCCCAGATCCCTGCCTTGATTGCACCTTGGCAGCTCCATCCTGCTGGAGTCTGCATGGGCACAGAGCCCAGCACCCTGCAAGGACCCAGCCCGGTGGCACCAGGACCTCTCATCAGTGCTGGGGCTGCTCCCATTCCCAGCCCCATTGGCCAAACTGGGTGACATCGGACAAGGGACAGTGCCCAGGTGAGCCAGGCCCCGTTATCCTGCTGCTCCTGCATTCCTGAGCATGGCTGGGCTCTGGGCTGGACCATGGCTGGGCTCTGGGATGGATCATGGCTGAGCTCTGGGCTGGACCATGGCCCTGCTCTGAGTGGTGACCCTGCAATCTGTCAGTGCTGGGGAAGGGTGGGGAGGTGTGTGGCTGCTGGAGGTTGGACATTCTCATTTTCCCTCTCTCAAATCCACGTCCCTGTGCAGGAGGTAGGGCCTGGGGCACCCAGTGTCCCCAGACATGGGGACATCGTTGGCCTGGCTACCTCTGGAGGTAGAAAATCCTATGAGTGTCCCATGGCTGTACTGCAGAAGGGACAGAGCTGCTCTATCCTTTCAGAGGGACTGAGATTTCCAGGGATACGAACTGTCTAGAAGAGATAACCCAGGAGCTGCCCTTGTCCCAGACCTCCCTTCCCACTGTGACAACTCTCTGGACAGGACAGGACATTTCTCCTGCCAGGGACAGGGAGGGGCTGAGTCCTCCTTGTTCCAGCAGCTCCTACAGGCACTCCAAGAGCTGCAGTGGGAAAGCCAGACTGGCTCACGAGGTTTCCAGAGCTGCTCCCAGTTTCTAATATTTTAAAGGATTTGTCTACAACATTTATTTATTTGGGTTCCTTAAATCAGTGGAGGGAATTGCCTGAGGCTCACAAGAGTTCCCAGAGCTCCTGGCTGGCATCAGACAAGGGTGAGGGAAAACACAAACCTATTAGAGCAGAAGAAAATAAAAAAGACAAAGGATTAAA